>NW_025335083.1:0-10000000 GCF_018152115.1 Drosophila rhopaloa | reverse complement strand
TAGCTTGTTCCAGCCAGCTGCCTAACAAAAAGTTCCTACCGCTGGCCAAGATCTGCTCCATATCATCAAACAGATTCATGAGCTTGGAGCTGAGGTACTCAAATCGCAAAACCTGTCGCTTTCTGTAGGCCGATTTCAGATTAATATATAGCTGATCCGCGCTGATTTGCAGGAATTGCCTGGTTATGTCAATCAAATCGTGCTCATAGATGTCGTATCTATCGTCCTCCAGAGGAATGATGGCCCTTGACGAGAGTAGCAGGTGCCAGGCGTCCAGAACTTCGCTTGCGTTATACCAAGTGAACGGGTCCTGGGTGAAGGATGGTCTCCGCGTCACCACATACTGCCCTCGCATTTTCTGCAAACCATGGAACGAGTATACACTATTCTTTAACAGTACCCAAGCCCGCTCCAGTCGCTCATCGTTTACGCCATAACGTGTGTGTGAGAAGTTCCTGAACCAGCTATCCAAATCCAATGATGAATCACTCCATCCGCGCTCCAAAGCCAAGGAATACATCACATAGTTCTGACCAATGCCCTCGGGAGTGATGCCGGTACCAACCACACTGCTTTTGGGCATCCGACGGGCAGTCTCGATTCCGGAATTGATCAGCTTGGCGGATCCGAACATCCCAAGGGTACCACCAAAATTGTGGAGCATGCACCATATAAAAGGTTGACCAAAGTATGAGTGTGTCAGCTCGTATTGGGGGAACTGTTCGCTCTGGAGATCAAGCACTAGTATCCGACCACTTGGTACGGCAGTAAGAAATGCCTTCGCCATGTCCGTGGTCCAAAAAGGATTTTTAACAAACATCCATCCCTGCAAAAGCCAAATAGCCTCGGTATCAATACCTCTCATGGATTCGAATATCGCCGCCGCCGTGGATCGCATGTAATCGGGTTTTGCTACCGGTGGCTCCAACTCATTGAAGGGATCGCAGAAGAAAATATGATTCGAACCATACGTTGAAACTACGCGGCTCAAAAAACTCTCGGCTATCTGATTGAAAAGTGGCTCCGTGGGTTCTACAAAGAAACCGCAGCAATAGCGATCCGGGAAATGATTCCATCGCTGCACTTCCATGAACGTAGAGTTCGGGTACAGGCGCTTTAGAGCCCTTGGCACATGACCAGCAAAGGCGGGCAATGCCACACTCATGCCCAGATTACGCTGGGCAGCGAGGATCTCCTGCTGCAGGAGCACTTGCAGTCGTCGCCACTCCGGCTTGAGGGGACCTGCCCATCCCCGGATGTTTCCCATGCGCTGCCAGGCCTGGAAAGCGGGTCCTGCCAAATGGTTTTCGATCTCTTCCGGACTAAGCCCCATTTCCGTGTACACCTCCGCCCAAATGGCCTCCTGCACCGGAGCAATGGTCAGGCTAATCCCCATCAGGGCCATCCAATCCAGGTGCCGGCGCCACTGCTCAAATCCCCACCACGCGAAGCTGTAGCTCCAGGTGCACACGTTCTGGTGATATATGATCGGACTCGCTGACGTGGATCCGATGGTCACATTGGGCAGCTGGATATTTGTGGGCAGCTCGATACGCATTTTGAACCAATCCACGTCCTTGTTTAGAACGTATTTCAGGTAGTGATGGAAGGCCTTGCAAACGGAGACTCCATCCCATCCCGCCAGCAGTATCCGGCTATCCTCCAGCATGTTAATCTGCGAGATTTAGTGGGTTAATCTAGGACCTGAACTAATAGGTTTCTTATAAAAGATCATAAGCTAGAAACAAAAATACAAAGCAAAACCTTTCCCTTCTGTATCTTATATATAAGTGTATGTATTTAATAATTTCTTCCCAAGGCAAAATTTATAAAGACCTATTAATTGTTGCACTGGCCCCTATGGAAAACAATTCTTTTATATTAAATATTTATTTGAAATTTAGTTAGTGAGTTTTTACAAAGCACATTAATATAAAATAAAGAAGCAAATGTTTAAAACTCCGATAGCAGTGAAAGAAAATGGTTTTAAACATAAAAAAATTGTTTGCTTAACGGAAATGAAAAAAACCAATATCCCTTGTTTAATTTAATAATAGTAATAATTGTTTTATTGAACCTCCAAAATGTTAAATACTAGTTTTTTCGGTAAAAGAAAAATCTTTGATTACCGAAATGTATATTGATAAATATTAAAGGACTTTATTTTTGGCTGGTTTGTATTTGTGCAAAGGCCACAGAGATTTAAAATATACACTAAACTTACCAAATTTCATACTGACAAACATTTAACATACCTTAAAGCTGCGTAATGCCATTCCCTTATTGACCTGCACCTGAAACAATTGAGAAGCACGTCCGCCGATCACTCTACTGATTACTGCCAGTGCAGCGTCCTCCTGGATCTTTGCCGGAGTATTAGGCGCCAAGTGGGCAGCCAATTGAAGTCCCATTTCAGGACCTGAAACCCCATCCAAGTCAAGTCCCGATCCGTACCCGCGATCCAGACAAAGAACCGCTACCAAGGCCAAGGCCAGATTCCATTTCAGATTCATTTTTGCCGTCCGGCACTTCCATATGTCAATGTCAACGTGGACTAAGTGACTGACTGACTGACAGCTCCTCCTCTCGCAATTGAAACTCTCTCGAAGAATGCGGGATCAGGGAGAAGAGCGCTAAGTGAACGCGATGAGCGCACAATGAGAGAAGAGCAGCTGGATTCGATCACTTTCTTCTTATCGCCATCAAGATCTCCATGGTAATGGATTTGATACACTATTTTTAAGTATTATAACTTTAACAAGACCTTTGTGACATATGATGGTGATAAGATTATTTTCAGAACCTCAAGCCCACTAAAATGTTCCGGTGTTTACCAAAATTTCTTAACCTACTCCCGCAGTTACTTATTCACAATAACTGTAAATTGCTAAGCAAATTTTCATCTTTTCACCACTTATAAATATTTGTGTTAACGTAGAAAACTTATTTCCCTTTCTATTTTGCTCCCTTCATCATATAATCATTTAAAAGGTAAGGCTTTAAAATACATTTTCTACATTTTGAATTAAACAGATTTTTGAATCGGGATCGGACGTATAGACTCTTAACTTAGTTAAGTATCTGCCTAGATGTAAAGAACTTTTCTATAATCGGAACATCTTTTAAGACAGTTAAATTTTTTTTGTTGATTTTTAATTGATTAACTACTTTAAGATCAGGGAAGGTACAACGATAAAAGTACTTTTTTTCTCAAACGGAGGGTATTTTAAAATCGGATTTCCAAGTTCGCCTCTACTCCTGTTTTCAATGCGTTTTGAAACTCTTATCTCTTACTTTGGACAGAGTAACATTAAAGCCTTTTTTGGACTGGGAGCTCCAATTTAATTCTAGTTTCAAAAATTCGAACATTGTCCCATATTTCTAGCTCCATCCCGGAGATGTTTAGTCATTTAAAGATGTAATTACAAGGTCATTTTAGCTTTATTGCACATATTTCGTCTTAGACATAAACAATAATTTAGTTTTGCCGCCGACTAAGCAGCGATCGTAAGTATGTAAATTTATGCAACTGCAAAAACCTCCAATTCAACGCACACCTTTGAAATGATGAATGCTCTGTGTGACACTCTGTGTATATAAGTCCTAACAAATTGAATAACAATTTAGCGATATATATATAAAAAATTATAAACTCACAGCGGACAATGCAACGCGATGTTTTCTACCATTGTTTTTTGGCAACAAAATACGATTTCAAAGCCTTGGCCAACAACCAACGTATATGTACGTCGATTATGTATATATTGGTGCTTAGGAGTTACGCTTAAATATCTATCATATACAATTTTAATGTTAAAAGCCTTTCGTGTTGCTCACTAATATATATGCACAAAATCAATAATGACTAGCTCTAAACAGCCGCTGGCAAGTACACAAATCACCTAATCACTAAGTAACTCTATGTCACTATCCTTAAATACAAGTTAAGTACGTATGCAATTCATGTCTATGTGTTTTTGGCTGTGAGAGTTTACTGTACTGACTACTAAAACAACCTGGTTATAATATTGTTATTCGTTTGCGTTAATGCTTGGCCCAGGGAGAAGCAAACAAATCTTTGGACAAATCACTCTTCAATTTTCACTTTACCACAATCATCTGCCATTTCTCAATCCTCGATTTCAGTTAATTCGTTGTACACCCACGTTCTCCTTCTTTACCTTTCTTAATTTTTTTTAATTCCATAAAATTTAAAAAGCCTTATCATTATTTTTTTCTTGGAAAAAGTTGGAAAGTTACTATCTTGCATATTTCAAATTCGCTTTCTTGCAAAGGTCCTTCCAGCTTCATGAACATTATTGTGCGATACCAGTATATAAACAAATTTGGAACGATTTGGCATGAGCTAAATTACAAAATATGGAAACTAAAAATTTTTAGGGTTGTTAGTTTCTTTTTCAATAAAATCCTTTTGATCCCAATTATGGCCATTTGTTTCCATATTTTATACACGCCATCAACCCTTTTGTATTCTCAAGCTTATTTTTTTCAATATACTTTTGATTCGATTCGAGTTTGGAATTCTTACCTTCACAGCATTAGGCATTTTTGGTCAACTTTATGCAATTCAATCGGATTTTTGTTCTATTTTAGTACTTTGGTACTCCAAATCCTTAAGTTTTCTGGCTATCGATCTACATATTTATAATTCTTTTCTTTTGATTCATTCCCTTATATCGCTGATGTTATTGATTCATTGTCTGGTATTCCTGTATCATACCTAATTTTGCATTGTAGGACCTAACCTAACATCAATGGTAGATGTATTTATGGATTTTGCTTTCTAGATTTTAGACCTCCTCGATTATTTTTTCCATCACTGAAAATCTCTTTCTGGCTTGCCTCCTAAATTTTCTGGACCTATTTCGGCAGCGCTCTGGTTCCTTTCCGTTTTCTGTAAATTCGTTGTGCACGCGGCTTCCACTTATATTAGTTCCACCTCCCCTATCTCATTCACTTATGGAGTAAGCTTTGCGTATGCATTTGCTGTGCCTGGTGATCCGGAGCTCCTCGGCATCGTGCGACGGATGCTGGCGGTGAGTAACTGGTTCAAGCAGCTCTGTCGAAGATTTGTTCAGGGCATAGGTGCGGATAAAGTCGATGGTGGAATAGCCCTGGGACCCGGAGCACTCCGTAGCCTTGTTTGTTGCGGCTTCTACCGCCTCAGCAGCGACACTATTCAGGCTTTGTGTTTGAAAGTGTGGTGGGGGAACGTCCAGTGTGGTACCTGCTTCCGGGGTCACTGGAGCTGTCACAGCTACTACAGTGGAGGTCAACGATATTCCGCTGCCGAATCCATTAATCGCTTTGGGCGAGCCTGCTGCACCCACAGGGCTTCGTGGCTGGTCTAGGTCCAGCACTATATAGTTTACTCCACTACTGCCCGCCAAACTGGTGGGCGTGGGCGGCTCCTGGCTGACTATCGGTTCCCTCGGCAGCAAGGGCAGCTCCAAGCGATTCACGTTTTCATAGCACCGCTCATTGCTTAGATCGAAGATCAAGGCCTCGACATTAGCGTACATGTGCACAGCATCGTTGGGACTCAAAGCAGGAGTTGGAGCTGGGGCAGATTCCAACGGCGGCAGGTCTAAAGTACGCCTTCGCGCATTCAACCTATTGCCAGATGGGGGGGTAGTCAACAAATCCGTGGAAGTGCCTTCCAAGCAGCACTCCTGCAGAGCACGCAGGGGCTGATCCAAATAGGCACTGGGTATCAGAACTGGTGATTGCAAATTTGGCGGAGAGTCGTCGACTTGCGAATCGTTTGCCTGTAGCGAATGCGATGCACTTCCGCTCGAGTGCTCGCTCTGAAGGCTGCCCAGTTGGCGGCTCATCAAGGGAGCCGGTTCCAGGTAGTTATTGCCCTCCGTCCTGCCCATATTCGCGGATACCGAATTGGCGGAGTTGACTCGCTCCCGTTCGCCCTGCGCAAAGGCATCGGTATTGACAGCATTAATGTAGCGCTGAAACATCGGATACAGCTGCTCTGCGTTGTGCACTCGGAACGTGTAGATTCCCGGTCCGGACATGCACCTGCGTCCCGCCTCAAAGGAGAAGAGGTCCGCATTTAACCCATAGCGTCGGAGATGCTGCAGTGCCCAGACAATAGGCTCGCAGTCGGGCGTCTGGAAGATCAGTTCACGGGGCGTTAGCTCCAGATAGCCACTACGAATGATGGGCGTGCCCGGCGTGGGCTGAAGATGAGCAACTCGCACTCGGAACACGTTCTCATGGCCGCGCAGCTCGTTCAGCTTGCTGGTGCTGGTGATACAGCCCATGGTACCAATCTAGAAGATGCAAAAATAGGTAATTAAGGGTATTCCACTCTAGTTATGTGTGGTGGTTATGCACACCTGGACGGCCAGATCTGCGGGGCTGTTATCGCAGCGGGCATAGGAGAATTCGTAGGCCGATAAGAGCACCACCCACCACCTCCTTGAGTTCACCACTCACTGGAGGCTCTGTGGGGCACTGTGCCGTTTTTGGGCAGACGACAAGTACTAGATGTGTCCTGGCTATATTCTCCTGGCCTGGCCAACTCCTGCGCCTCAGGAGAAATGCTGATTGTTGTTATTTGGCCAGCGAAATTCCGTTTGTGTGGTGTAAAATTTCTTCTACGACTTTACCCCTCGACCAGCAGAACGAAATTGTGAGCAGCGGGTATGGAAATGCCAACTTACTTTTACAAAAAAAAAACAATCGTAAAACACCGTTTTAAAATAAACACCAAGTTTTAACATAATTAAGGAATGTATTTTAATTAATTTTTTTTATTATTTTTTTTTTTATTTAAAAGTATTTTTTTATTTAAAGTGTAAGTTTTCTGTGGCAGCTTGGCCAGGTTGTAAATATAATATAACACAATAAACATTTCTAGTTCAAAAGTATATAATTATTTTAGTTTGGAAATTTTAATTTATATTTATAAATATTCCGATGGAAGATCATATGGGTGGAATCTTTTCAGTCTTCTTTTTTTGGTCTACAAAAGGGAGAAAGCCAGGGAGTTAGAATTAGAGCCAGACGTCTGATGCAATTTTTGCGTGCCTAAGAAATTTTAAGATATCTTTAACTGGGAATTTTCGGAACGGCAAAACCTTATGGACCAACCGTTCAACGGATGGTGGATGGATCTCTGTGGGAAGACTGTGTTAAAATTTCGTAAAAGAAAAATGATCAAAGGGTATCAAAATAAATAAACATTATTTTTATTGCTCGAATTCAAAATGCATTAATTTAAGTAATTTTTGTACATTTAATTAAAGATAAGTAAATAAGTTTTAAATAAAAACAATAGCGGGAAGCCAACATAATTGGCAGAACTGGTGCGCTGGCCGACGCACTAACGCCTTTTGGCCGCCAAAACATCCTAACGCCTCTAAAATACCAGATCCGAGCGGACATTTTTTATTTGTGGAGCGCGCAACAAGAACGAGAAAAGAAACCGAAACGGAAAGCAGGCAAAAAGAGCTGCTGCCAGTGTAGAATCGCAAAGCAAAGAGAGAAGCAAGTGCGTGTGTTTTTAAACCGAAACCGAAAATCGAGCCAGGTAAATTGCACTTTAAGTCATAAGAAACCGAAAGACAATGCAGGCGTAAATTTAAACAAAAAAGAAAACTAAAGCCAAGCAGGCAGACGGCTTGCGTGTGTGTGTGTGCGTGAGTGGTGCTACTTTTGAAATTCTCTATACCCGCTTTGCACTTCGCGTCTGTTTTAAAGGAAGAAATTGTGACTAAAAAGAAAAAAGGGTATCCAATAAAAAGTTAATAACTGGTTTAAAGAAATGCTAACTGTATTTGAGGCACAAGTGTTTGTAAAAGAGACGCCCGCCGACGCACACACATACATAGGCAGGAAAAAAGGACGCCATGCACGGCGGCTTATGTGTGTGCGCGGTGGAAAGGAAATGAAAGAAAGTGAAAAGATCTTAAAATTCAATTTTATTTAATAAGCTAGACTTTCCTTTATCCAAAAGACCCGCCCCCGCAAAAGCCTTGATTTTGAATTTCGCCACTTTGGAGTCTCCTCTTTTTACAATTTTTGGGTGTGCCGCCTTCAATGCGTCGGCGTTGCCACCACGTCGGCGCTCGCAGCAGCGCACAATGGTCCAGAATCCCTTTTTGTCGGCATAAACATGTAAAATATTTAAAAATATTTCCAAATATTGTGAAAGAGCATTCCTTTCGAATGGAGAAATAAATAAATATTAGGACTAACGCAGTACATTTTCTGAGCTATGAAAGATGGATAATTTGGTAGCTGTTTGTATACTCCATTACTCTTGCGGCCCTTGTGTGTTGTTGGGTATAGTCATAATTGTGCCTTTAAGACCCATATTTAAGTTCTTTTAATTTAATTTTGATATTTACTTATATAAAGAAAAATATAAATATAAAAAAATTTTCGAAATTAAACATGTGGGCGTGGTTCAACCCGCATAAAATTAAAGTTCTAAACTAAATATGCCTAATGTTAAGTTATAGCTCTATATGTTAATTGAATAGGTGTATGCCAAAAAAAAATATCTGGCCCAGTGTGCACCGACGCCGGCAGAGCATGCCGGTGTGGCTTTGTATCCGTTTCGCTCTCTATTACTCTCTCTGGCGCTCTCCTTTTTGTCTCCGTCTCCTTCCTCCCGCTCTTCGCTTGTCCTTTGTGCCATCGCTTCGCCTTGACTTCTGGTTCATTGTCGTTGTCTCTTCTTTGTTTGCATTGTACGCCTGATTACACTTGCCAACATGTTTCTCCGCTCGGCCAAACATCCTTGTGCAAGGTGCTTTTATAGCGAGTTTTCACTGTGTCCAAACGATCTTTAGCTTGTGTGTGTTTGTCGTTCCCCTTTTGCGTCTCAGTTTACTCAGATTATCGATACGAGGATCGTCTTTTTGTTTTTTCTACACTTTTGTTGCGAACAATTGCGTCGCACTTTTTGCAGCGTCAGTTTGTCATTTGGTCCGTCAGCCATCTCGTCAGTTGTTCAATCGCAGACGGGCAGACAGCCACCGCCCTAACTGGCGTCGCCTACATGACTTTGTATGAGTGTGTGTGTACTTGCGTGCCTGGCATAGTGTATGTGAAGCGCTGGATGTATGGGTCCTTCACGAAAGGAGTGGGTGGGCAGAGGCAGAGAATGAGAAAGAAGAAGAAGCGCAATCACAAGTTTTTTGATTGTCAACTGCAGTTTAAATAGTTTTAAGGGATTTTATTAACTATTTTTAACGCGGACTGCTAATGCATTTATTATACGCTTGGAAAACAGTATCAGAAGTCTGCAACGCAGCAAAGGACACTTAAAGCATATGGTTTAATACCTTTGTTGTACATATTGTTTTTGAAATTTTGTATCTTGCAAAACAAACGTTTAAAAGAAGAAAATAAAATGCCTCTGATTACAATTTATTTTTTAATTAAAACAACGTTTCATGAAGTGTTTATTTATTTAAACCAATTTAATTTTAAACCGCAATATTTTAAGGATTAATACAATCTTTCAATCTCTGTACTTAAATTCAAAAAAATACATTTTTTTGGTATATCTTAACACAATTTGTTTTAAAGTATTTTGCCAGTTTGGGCATGAGAATTAAGGAATTTTCAAAATCTTATCAACTCTGTCCACTTCTTTCAAATTTAATGTTTATCAAATGTGCATTCTGATTTGCCTTTAGACCCGAATAGTAAGAATTGATTTGTTTTGCGGAATTTGTTCTGTGATTGCAGGTAGTGTAGCTCCATGAATGTATCTTTGAAATTTGTTTTAAGCCAAGGGGCTCAAAGAAGTCGTGGCAGGCGGGCTTCCCTTGAAGTCAACTCGGATTACGTGTACATATTTGAGGACGAATATAATGCTTTTGTCGTTGTTGCTGCTGCTCTTGCCTTTATTGGCGAATTTGTCAACATTTGTTGAAACGCAAGTAAACACTGCGTTGCGATTGGGGAGGGACTGAGGGCAAATATTCGGTTTCGTCAAGTGCGATTCGCGGTTAACTAACGAAGCCCGATCCCACAACTGACCTTAAATTGGTCGATTAGGTTCTTGAGCTACGATTATGTAGGAAACATCTGTTCCGCAATTTTAGATACAAGTGTATGTGCTAAAACAAAACTACATTTTTTTAAGTTTATCTTTTATTAAAAATCGGTATACCTTTTTTAAGCTTTTTCTTATCGTTTTCACTGAGGATAACTTTTCTGTAATACTAAATTTCTTCGATGTTTTCTTCACTACCTTAAAATCTTTTATCCAAATTAAACAGATCTTATATCAATTATGATTCTGAGCTGATCGATATGAATTCAGATCGATATGAATTCAATGCAATTATTATAAATCATATTTAATCAGTAAGTAATAAGATTCCAATACTTCCTGGAATGAAACTAACTTTGAATCCGATACCGACCTATTTGGTCGCAGAACAGAGACGCGAATTCCAGTCGAAAAAGGAGGTCTGCCAGCCCAGTTGCGCGAAACATATGGAGCTCAAAGTCCGAAGCTCAATTGGGGAGCATGGGTGTAAGTAAGGCAAAGTGTTGAGAGGTCCCTTGTCACCGATGTACGTGTGTATACACAGAAAGCGAGCCAATTTCTCATTTAATATGCAAACACATGTGTGAAAGATGTTCGAAGGCTGCTGCCCCGAGTGGAAACTGTCTGCAGATTGAGAAGATTTTCATATTACATTTTCATTTCGAAAAACTAGAGTGATATTCCCCTCAATTCGACCACTCAAAGCCACTAATTCCCCAGGAATTTGGTTCAGGCACACAAGCATAATTGCTGGGTGCACATTATTTGTGTTGTTATTTTACGAGGCATTTGGCGTGCCGAATGGGCATTTATTAATGCCGAATCAACAGAAATATGAAAAATAGAAAAATATGTATAGTCCGCACTAAAAATCAATCGCAATAGCCCCAGAAACAAAAATAAACAAAGCTACGGAGGCGAAGATAAGCGGCCTGGACGATCCAATCCGATCTATACACCGTATCTCCTTCTCCCAATCGAGAAAAATATTTTAATTCGAGCTCTTGGTGGCGTTCGATTTCGTTGTTGTGGTTTTCCAATTTGCATTTGTTGTATTGCTTATCAAAACCGCTATTTGTTCGCAATCCCCTAAAGGTACAGTAATCTCATCGAATAAAAATATTGACATTATACATTAAACTTAAGCAATTTACAAGAACAAAGGTTTTTTTTATTTACCTTAAAACATAATTGCAACTTTCTTAAGACTTTGTCGTTTATGATTTTTATACCCTTGCAGAGGGTATTATAATTTTGGTCAAAAGTGTGCAACGCAGTGAAGGAGGCATCTCCGACCCTATAAAGTATATATATTCTTGATCAGGATCACCTCCTGAGTTGATATAGCCATGTCCGTCTGTCCGTCTGTCCGTCTGTCCGTCTGTCCGTCTGTCCGTCTGTCTGTCCGTCTGTCCGTCTGTCTGTTTCTACGCAAACTAGTCTCTCAGTTTTAAAGCTATCGAATTGAAACTTTGCACACACCCTTCTTTCCTTTGCACGCAGTATATAAGTCGGAACGGCCGGGATCGGCCAACTATATCCTATAGCTGCCATATAACTGATTGATCGGAAATGCCATAACTTTCGTTTTTGTAAAGTTAGGAAGTTGGGATTTTCTATGGGTTTTATATTTGGCCAATCAATCCGACCTACCAAATTTCATAAGGATCGGCCGACTATATCCTATAGCTGCCATATAACTGATTGATCGGAAATGCCATAACTTTGGTGTTTGTAAAGTTAGAAAGTTGGGATTTTCTATGGGTTTTATATTTGGCCAATCAATCCGACCTACCAAATTTCATTAGGATCGGCCGACTATATCCTATAGCTGCCATATAACTGATTGATCGGAAATGCCATAACTTTGGTGTTTGTAAAGTTAGAAAGTTGGGATTTTCTACAGGGGTTATATTTGGCCAATCAATCCGACCTACCAAATTTCATAAGGATCGGCCGACTATATCCTATAGCTGCCATATAACTGAACGATTGGAAATGCCATAACTTTGGTGTTTGTAAAGTTAGAAAGTTGGGATTTTCTATGGGCTTTATATTTGGCCAGTCAATCCAACCTACCAAATTTCATAAGGATCGGCCGACTATATCCTATAGCTGCCATATAACTGAACGATTGGAAATGCCATAACTTTGGTGTTTGTAAAGTTAGAAAGTTGGGATTTTCTATGGGCTTTATATTTGGCCAGTCAATCCAACCTACCAAATTTCATAAGGATCGGCCGACTATATCCTATAGCTGCCATATAACTGATTGATCGGAAATGCCATAACTTTGGTGTTTGTAAAGTTAGAAAGTTGGGATTTTCTATGGGTTTTATATTTGGCCAATCAATCCGACCTACCAAATTTCATAAGGATCGGCCGACTATATCCTATAGCTGCCATATAACTGAACGATTCGAAATGCCATAACTTTGGTGTTTTTAAAGTTTGGAAGTTTGGATTTTTTATGAGTATTAAGAATGCATCATAGGAATAATTTTGGAGAATATAATTATAGAGTATTCTGCAAGGGTATATCAACTTCGGCTCCGCCCGAAGTTAGCTTTCCTTTCTTGTTATTATTTATCATTCATCCATTATAAATGGATATTAGGCAATCTATAAAACTAAATAAGTTTTGCTTTACAAAGTTTTTACAAATTTCTTTTTATAATTATGAATGTAGAAAAAATTTAGGAAACATTTTCTATACCAAGTGTAATTAGTGTTGTTACTGTCTCCGCAGTTAAAAATGCACCAAATTGCATTAGATTTGAATTTATTGGATTAGATCTCTTTATGGGATACGTTCAACAGGAGCCAGTTTCATTAACCCCACGACCACAGCAGCGATTTATCTTAAATTGGAGTGGAGTACCCCCACAATAAATGCATTCCCCGATACACAATTACTTTCCCATCCGAGGGGCGATAATTAAATAACAATACAAGATTCCCGTTGAATGTTACACCATATATTTTGGTGATTCTTCACGCCTTCTCTTTCTCCGTGAATGTGATGCCCCCTCATGTGCATATGTATTGTTTATTCCCGCTGGTGTTGCTTTTGCTTCTGTTTTTGTTGCTTTTGCTGTTGCATGTGGGGTCATTGTGTGAATGGCAGCAAAATAAAGCAATAAAGCATACGCATCGACGCCGCCAAGGCTCATTAGTTTGTTATTGACTAAGGAGTGAGAAGAGGAAGAAGAGGAATCGAGGGGGGAGTGCTGGCACCAGAAGCACGCCTTTATCTTTATCGGCAGCTGACTGTCAGTATGTTAGAGTGTGTGTGCGAGTGAGTGTGCCCGCATTTCTCTGCTTCTTCTTCTGACTCCTCTGCTTCCGGCTGGCGTCGCAGCCGCAGTCGCTGCCGTTGCCTCTGTCGGCTACAAGAGAAGTTTCTGCTACCATTGATCGTGACTCGCTCTCTCAGTCATCGTTTTTCGCTCGACTTTAACGGTTCTCGTGGGGACTTAGTTCCAGCCTACAAATAAAAAATATAAAAATAAAAGACGCGGAGTGCTAAACGGTTAAACTCTCACTAGTTAATTGCAAAGTTAACACAGCTAATTTTTACCCAGTTAAGAGTAATAGAGAGAGAGATAAAGAGACCACCCGCGCGGCTCGCAGAAATAGTAAGTACCGGAAATCGAAGAAAGAGGGTCTAATGAATTATGTATAAAAAAAACAGATCCGTTTTCAACACAACACACTTTGAGATCACACTGTGAATTTGTAATCAGAAAAGCTGTGCCGCTCTTTGCGGAAAATGAATGCTAATTGGCCATGCTACCTAACTTGTTGTTGTTACCACTTTTTAATACACAACTTACAACTGTCGCACGCCTCTTGGAGTTTTAATTAACCGCAACGACAGAGAGAGAGAATAAGCAAAGAGAGTTGGAGTTCTAAAAAGAGAAGAAAAGCGAACCGGTTTAGTGGGCGCTCCGGTTGCATTTTGTTGCTGCTTTCAGATTTACTTTGTGTTCGTTTATCCTTTTTCAGCGAAGCTGAAGAAAAAGAGGAAGAGGTGATAGTGCGTGGGCAGGCGACAAATTTATTGGCACTTATTCGCTCATTCCCGCTCTTCCGCCCTTTCGTATCTATCAAAAAGAAAAGGAAGCCCCCAAGCTTTGAATATTCAACTATTTATTGTAATTATTTTCATCATCGGCCCACAGGGTAGTTGATTTAAGTGCGCGGTCATTTGATACCCTGTTCTAGTTGAGTGGTAAGGGTATGTTGTCTTTGTTCTAGGGCTTATAAAAGGTAGAAAAGAACGAAGAAATTCGATGTTACATAAAAAAAAAACAGAGTCAAGATTTCAAAGTTAAAATTTTGTCGGAATTGGTTTTTCTATAGAAAAGGATATAAAGAAAAGAATAAAGTCCTCGAAATCCTTGCATATCAAAATGATTTGTTATGTTTATCAGCTCCATTACATATAAAGATTAAATATTATTTGATGTGTTGTGTCCCCAATTTAATATCTTGCCCAGACAGAATTAAAAATTAAAGAAAAAGCCCCTGATTTGATCTTTTCAATAAACTATGGGTCTTTTATATTAAGTCTATTTAAGACTCATATAAAACTTAAATAACTTTTGCAGACAGAACTAGAAAGTAAAATAAAACAACCTATCTCTTTATGTATAAATATAAAATAGATAATTTTGGTAGACTACTTATTTTGCGTATATGTACCATTTATTCTCTAAAAGTTATCACAAATAGATAAGCCTTTCAGAATTAAAAAGCGAAATAGGAACCATATCTTACCATTTAAACCATATATATTTTAAGTATTCCCTCATTGCTACTTGCCTTCCAAATTACACATTGTTGAATTATTTTCAAGTACTATACACACACAGCCCCATGGCAACATATTTCGTGTGCCATTTCGGGTTTTGCGCCTTGCAAAAAGAAGTTGGCATTCGTAGCCATCTTAGCCATCATACATATATGTAAATAGAGAAACGTACGTACAAAGACATATCGGACGTTCTCAACGAGCTCATAAAATTTTACGGTTCTTGCTGATGATTTTATGCGTTTTGGGCTTCATTATATTTCGTACATATGTGTGTTATTCCGATTGTGTGTCTGTTTTGATAGTTTTTGAATGGCAGGCCAAGAGGAAGAAGATGTTTTCAAGTGCGTCTAATTTTACGATCGATGCCCCTTACCACCGTTCTTTTTTTTCCTTTCTTTGCGCGTTTGTTTGTGTGTGGTGGAGTACAAGAATATCTTGAAGATATGATAAAAACCGGCTAGATAAGCCGGTCGTATCTGTATCTACTGTCAAGCAGTGGAAAACTTGACTAGAGCACGTCTCTACAATGTGTATATGCTGAGAGTGCTTATTTTGTGGGGCAGGTAATGTTTGCCAAGTTCACCGAGACTTCCCAAACATGCTTAATTTTGGGTGAAATATTTCAATAAAACACGGGTGGAACATGAATGGTCACGTAGTATAATCACCCGCTCTTGGAGTTGGGAGCTGTGTATAAAAGGTCCCCGTATTCTGAATCACTTGCTGATATGGAATTTCTTTGTTTACCCATATATATTGCATTTATCAATTAAGCAGGCGTGTTCCTGTACAGCACAGTCCCCCCTTCCTTTCAAAAACAGTATTTCCTCTAGTGTTATCGTCATTGTTAATACAGATATAGAAAATAGGGTTCTTGGTACCGTTAACAATGAATCTCTATTTTTATTTTTGGCCATATGAATGTGTCCATATCAAAAGTGATTGTAAAGACACACGAAATCAAGGGAGGGAGGGAGGTATACTGTTGTCGAGTCAGAACATTCCGAATTGACCGGAAATGATAATTGAAAAAAATATTTTCTCTTTTCTTTGGGTCTTGTCAACTTGTGCGTGTGATATGTTTGTAACCGAGTGTGTGTTCTTGCTACTAATTATGGAATGCATTCGTTTTAAGTATCGTATCATTTTCATTTTGCCACAACTCCAGTACAGCACTCACACAACAACAATTATATCCGGTGGTTACTTGAGACACTCGGTTTGATGTCAATGTTTTTGATATAGTGGCCTTTTCGGTGTCGTTCCTTTTTCCCTTTTCTTGCATATTCTGCCTTAGCGTTTTGAAATTTTTGGCCTAAAACTTGCCAGCCCCGATGTAGGCTCAAATAAGAACGAAATAGGAGAATCTTGACATGAGTCTTCTACATGCAAAATTGTTTGCCAGACTGCTACTTTTTGTTTGGTTTTTAGCTTATCAATTTATTGGAATTGATGAACATGCAATTATGAAACTGCACATTTTTTTGCGTTGGAATACTACGTCTATTTATAAATTTTGATAAGCAAAACTACCGTTTTACTTTTAAAATGTGGTATAGTATACTGATTGAATTGATAATGAAAATACTACTTGTCTATAGTCTAAACGATTTCAACGTTTTTTGATTTATAAAGTTTTTCACAACGCCTCGTCGATATTGCATTTTGTTTATACTAATAAAATCTTTTAGCACAATCTTTTATGTCGTTGGCGCTTTTTTCGCACGCTTTTTGGGAATCATCTTCATCTTTTTTTAAGCCTGCCAATAAGATTGCATCCGCCTTGTAAGTGGGCATGGGAGTGTGCATACTTTTGCGTGGGGGGCCCACAACAAGAACATTTCTTGATGACAATTAAAGTGGACTGCGACGGCACATACGCTCAATAAAGTCTGATTGCGGCTTAGGCGTGGCTTATCAGCGGCAGCAAAGGCAACAATGCAATGAAAGTGCACTCTGCTTTCTTCTGCTGCTCCTTCTACGCAGTCTTATTGTTCTCCCACTCAAAACTTGGGTCTACTTGAGCCTGATTGAGGGAAACTTTCCACTCAATTGAGGGGAGGATGGCTTGACAGACGGATGGACGGATGGTTGGATGGGAATGGATGTTTGATGTGTGTGAGCGATGCCATTAACGATCTCTCTTGATTAGTTTATAAAAGTTCAATTGCGCTGGTGCGCATGCACGCTCTTCTCAGCCATTGTCCCTACCACAAATGGTGAAACTTTTCAATTTTAATTGCACAACAATGTACATTTCATGATGCCACTGCCACTGATCTTGCAGGGAGTGAAAATGGGACTACTGGAATGGGAATGGTGGCCAGCTTCTCTCGCACACACAAATTAATGTTTGACCGGCCGGCCGGCTAGACATTCAGACGGTCATCCAGCCGGCACATTCCAGCACAATCAATTTAATTTACGTATCAAAGCGTCTCATCTCCAACGCAGGGTAGAGCGAATGAGATGGCCAGATGGGTATATAGGGAGATAGAGTTGGAAGGAGGCATTTGAGCTGACAGCTTGGCTATTTTCATTTAAGATTCTCCTTTCGCTTCAACATTTTTGTAATAGACAATTTATTATATTACAGGAGGTAAAACAATATTTATTTTTGTATAATATTTAGGAATAATATTAAACTGTGCATATTTCTTTAAATATCGATTCATAGTATTGTTATTTTGAAAAGACATTTTAAGGCTTCTTCGACACGGAGACACAACAACATATCCATAATTATCCCACCATTTTTGGATCCTTTTGCTTTTTAGCTGTATTTTTCGTCAGCACTGTTCGCAGAAGAATGCAGGCGCAGCCAAGTGATACACAACAGCTTGAAGTGTCAAAATTGATAGGCGGCCTGCGTCCGAAAGGGAAGGGAACGAATTGAAGCTCGCACTCACGCCCATGCAGGCAGCTCCTCATTCTGCTGTTGCTTCTTTTTTTGAACACACTCCATTGTTGATAAATGCGCTTTTATTTATAGACTGCGGCTGCTGTTTTGTGAGCTGTGAGCTCTGCTCTGCGTTTTCCTTTGTCGTCCAACGGCTTGCAAATGGAAAAGAAGCAGGCGGGGCTGAATTAATTGAGGGGAGGGCGTGTGAAAGCGGGCGCACATGTCAAAAGTCATGTCTAAATTGAATTAAACTAATAAAAAACCAAGACACAAAGGCCCCGAAAACTGTCGTTGTTGTTTCCCATTAAGTGATTTTCATAGATTACAAATTTAGATGGCCCATCTACCCCTGAACCTCTCCCCAATTTTCGTTTTCCCCCGCCTTTTGAATAAAATTTAAAATGTGCAGGGGTACTTCACTAGCTGTCATTTTATTTTCTAATTTAATTTAACTAACTTATTTTGAGTTTAGGAGTAAAAAAGTGCCTTTGGACTAATCTAGCTATGTTGCTTTTTCTATTGCATCGAATCGTTTTTAGACCGTACTCAATTATTTTCACACGCCCCAGCTCGGAGAGTTTTTGGGCAGAGGATGAGGAAGTGGATGAGGGAGGAACAACATTTGTTGCTAGGTTGGCATGGCAACGTGCAATGACCAGACCCGTTAATGTTATTATTGTTGTAGTTCCTTGCCGAATGCCGGCAACCCTCTGCCCTCGCTCTCTCAAATTGTCCTGCTCTCTCTCAATGTCCTTTTTCCTTGATGCGTCATGCGCACCACTTTACTTGCGCTTTTATGTTACTACCTTTCCAAGCTGGGTATATGGGGATATTTCGGCCATTACTCATCCAGTTTGGATAGACATAGGCCAGGAATTAATAGCCTCTTTCTTTCCCGCCGACCAAACATCGACATCGAATGTGTTTCTCCGTTATCACTTCGATCGAAATACATAACCGAGAAGCTTCAGTTGGCCCGGTATTGTATGGTATATGTACGGTATTGTGTTGTCTCGTATTAATTGCTGTCGGGTTCGTTGAACCCCCATAGTCTTGAAACTTGAGGTCTTGTCTTGTTACGTATTTAAATTGATATAATGTGTTTGTGCTGAGTGCTTGAATATGCGACTTTGGCGAAAATTTAAAGTATTTGGTCTTATTTATAATTGAAAATCTTATCTTTTAAGTGCGATTTTTATACACTGGTGGGCCTAGAATATTTAGGTAGTTTATTAAAGAGGGAGCGTTTTTTATACTATAGAGTGCATATTTTAGATATGGATTATCAGTCTGCTGAGTACATCAAACTAGGTTTTTTAAAAGTTGAATTTTGGAAACTGTAAATGACTTCCCAAAATACAACAAAATAAAAGCATGCTCAGTTTGAAGGGGGAGTATACTTTTGTATTTTTATTATCAAAGTCTATTCTGAAAAAAATTGGAATTCGGACATTTTTTTCATAATTATCTTACACAAACGAAATATATGAATTTATTTTATTCTATATGAAAAATAGGATACAACATAATTTAATTTTTGACGACAATTAATCCAACATATGCTAAATGATTCACAAAACATTTAAAATGAATGTCATCGCAACAAAAGCAAATTTGTCACACCTTTAAGTATTTAACAACGTCTAAGACAACTTAAGTGATTCAACAACCGTCTTCTGGGAAACTTCAATATCAGAACGTTTTGATTTCCGGACTTTATCAGAAGGGAACAATTCAATTGCTTCAATGTTTTGTTTCCTGCCCCAGCATTGACTCATGTCCACTAACTAGGCAATAATAAATTGAAATTAATGAGTCACTGATGGATTCCCGGAGAATTCTTCATTTGCATATGGCGCACCACGTGCTGGTGGTGCGTGTGTTTGTGTTAAAAGTAGAAGTGGGAGGCAGATGGGTCGGATGTGGGAGGCTGTTGATTCACCGGGTCTAGATAAAGCGGTCGGAAACAGCTGCTCTTTTAGCCTTTGTTGGTTGTGTGCCCGTGTGAGTTGCCGCCATTTTTTAGCTGCACACGTACACACCTTCCCCGTTTTTTCCCACTTACAACCCCTAAATAATGCAAACTTCTTGTTGTCCTGTGCCACCTCACCGGCCAAAAATTCGTTCTTTGCTACGGTTTCTGTTTCATTCACTCTGGCAAAAATTTTGTGTGTAATTCGATTTTGCTTCAAAATGACGCATTGCATGCTTAAAACCAGCCCCACCACCATCTACCTTTTCTCCTTTCTTTGCTGTGGTGTCTGTTTCGTTGTTTCATATAAACTTCACAGTAAAAAAGAAAAATATTCAAGTGTCGATGAATCATGGGAGGCGCACGAATTGTTTACGATTACTACCGTCTGGGTTGGCGGTTACAGTACTGCCTCGGTAATTGGAGGTGCCGCCAGTTAGTGTTTTCTTGAAATTATAAGTTAAGCTGATAATGTATTGTAAACTACAGTGATTCGATTCTAAAAAAATCATCAGCAAAACTATAGTTTACGAGTGTGTTATAGTTATGAAATTATTTGATGGAAATGCAACTACTATTTAATATTAAATCTATATAATAATTTATTTCAATAAATATGAATATGTTGTTTATTTTGCTGTCACAAGAAATTCTTAGAAAGAACGATGACTACGGCAAACGCCATTCCTTATATTAATTCTTTTCTACATTGTCTGGCCAATTTGATAAGCTCTATGAGGTTGATGCAGTCGACAGACCTTAATGGGGTTATCGAATTGCATTGAAAGATCTCGAGTGCGTCTCAGTGAAAATGTCAATCGTAAAAATAGGGAAAACAAAAGCTAAAAATAAAAAGTGCCGGCGTACTTGTGCCATTTGCCACTGAACAATGTTTCACATTTAAACTAATTACTCACTTCATTTTCTTTCAGTTTACACTAGCGACTAAAACAGGATCAACAGGAAAAAATGGGTAAAGCTCAGAGCAAGCGTTCAATCGACATCACCACCGATCCCAAGAAGGTCGGCGAGGGCGATGAGGTGGCCGGCAAGGTGGAGAAGATTGACGTTGACCAGAAGGCGGACGCGCCGGCGGTGAACGGAGACGCTGCCACGCCCAAAGAGGGAGGCGATGAAGCGGCGACGGGAGAGGTAAGCAAAATGAATTTGATAAGATTTGAAAAACCAGACCAACTAAATAAGTCGATGTATTTACCATTCTAATTATGTTTAATATCCCCCATAGAAAAAGGAATCGGAGGAGCATTCTGAGAACGACAAAGATCTAACCACCGAAAAGAATGCCGCAACCGCTGAAGGTGGAGATGCGGCTGTTGAAGCGGCGAAGGGTGATGAGGGTTCTCCCAAGGACGGATCTGCTGCCGCTGGCGAGGATATCACCCCGCTGGCCGATGAAAGCATCAAGTCCAAGTCCAAGAAGGATAAGGTCAAAAAGAAATGGTCTTTCAGGAGCATCTCCTTTGGCAAGAAAGACAAACAGAAGCCGGCCAAGTCGGAGGAGGCTGTCTCTCCCACATCTGGCACGACGTCGCCCACGACGGCCGAGGCAGAAGCTGCTCCAGCTGCAGATGTACCTCCAGCGGCAGCCACAAACGGCGAGGCCGAAAAGACTGCCGAGGTAAGTAGCCTGTTTAATGTGGCAATAATTCCCTTGAAAAGGTTAATATTATTATTATTATTTGTAACAGACTGCCACAGCAGAGCCCACCAGCGAGACCGCGTCCAAGGATGAGGCAAAGCCCTCCGAGAATGGATCGGCGAGCGAGCAAGAGAAAAAGGCCAACGGGGAAGCCGAGAAGGCGTCGCCAGCACCAGCAACAGTTGAGGAAACGGCACAGCCCAAGCCCGCCGAGGAACCAGCCACTGCCACTGCCACCGAGTCGAACACCGCTGCCAACACTACTGCCACCGAAGAAGTTCCCGTGAAAGAGAGCCAGCCAGAGCCGGAAGTGGTTACCAATGGACATGGAGCCGGAGATGGGGAGGCGCTGACCAACGGATCAAGCAATGGACTGGCCGAATCCCCAGTGGCCGAGACAGCACCAGCAGCTGACAACATTCCAAGCAACGTTGATGACGAGCAACCGCACCAGAATGGCACCAATGGCACTACCACGCCCCCGCCCACTCCCGTGGCCGTCGAGAACGAGAAGGGACAGCAAATTGAGGTAAACAACCACACAAGAACAGACAGCACCACACACAGCAACAGCAAAAACTTCACTGTAAATACAAGTACAACAACAACAAGAACAACCGAAATCACAGAAAACACTGCACTAAAAACAATAAATACAGAAACAGAAAGAACTTGCACAGGCACTGTGACCGAGACCGTTGTAGCAGCCGCAGAGTTAGTTCAGACCCAAACAATCCTAACCAAAACAACCAACACGATCCTTCCCACCTCCCACACGCAGGCCAGCAATGAAGCAGTTACCACCAGCCAAGCGGAGGAGGAAGTTGTGGCGGCGATCATCAAGGCGGTTAGCAGCGAACTTGAAGCCGAAACGGAGACTGAAACGGAGGCCGAGGGATTCGTGGTTGTTGCTCCTGTATCCACCGAAGATGAAGTTTCCGTTTCCCCTGTTGCACCCGCTAAAATCGAATTCGTGGCGGAAGTTCCCAAAGTGGAAACTGAATCCGTGGCTGAGGTTCAAAAAGTTCAAATTGAATCCGTAGATGAAGTTGCCGAAGTTAAAGCTGAACCCGTTGCTGAAGTTCCCGATGTTGAATCCGAATCCATTGTCGTTGAGTCCAGGAGCAGCAGTCCGCCGCCTCCGTTGCCCAAATCCCCGCCCCCATCTCGAGTATCCGCCTTTGTCCTGTCCGATGAAGTTATCGAGGAGCAGATAACCCCAAACACACCCGAAGTGAAGCGTGATGAGATCGAGCAGCAGGCCATCAGCATTGTAGCTGAGATCACCGAACAGGCGGCAGAAATTGTCACCGAAAAAGAGAAACAAGAGGGGGATGCCATGGAGGAGTCTGTTCTTGCTGCAGTTGAGGAGACCATCGCCTCCACGGTTGAAGTTGAGGAGACCACTGTCTCCAATGTTGAAGTTGAGGAGACCACCTCCGCCACGGTTGAAGTTGAGGAGACCACCGCCTCCACGGTTGAAGTTGAGGAAGTTTCTTCTGTTAAAAACGAAGATGTATCGGCTCCCTCTCCAACGGCTAACTTAACTTATTCTACGCAACCGGACGTTGTCGAAGAAACTACTGTAGATCAACCAGCATCCGACCAAGAAGAGTCTGTGCCAGTTCCAGCTTTTATTGATCCTGCGGACACGAAGAAAATTTTGGCTGACACACAAGAAGTCCCTTCTGATGTTGATGATGCGGCAATCGAAAATAAAGTTGAAACCCACCAAGAACAGCAAGCACCTCTTGAAGAAACCTCCAAACAAGAACCATCAGAGCAGGATGTCATTTCTGATGATGCGCAAAGCGATAACGACAAGGAAAACGAAAACGACCTGGTCGGAAACATAATTAGCGATCTGGATGCCCCGATCACCAAAGCAGGTGTCGAACTCATTGCTGAGTTGGATGTGAGACCCACGGAACAGGAAGGCGAGAGCAACAACAAGGTGAATGAATAGCAACTGGCAGTGCCTCTTGAAACTGCAACTTCAACTCTTAAAAAAACACCTCGAATTCAACACACCATTACCATTTTTGCATCTGCCGCTCCATTTAGTGGGCGTGGAATTTTATCCTGGGCGTGCTACTTCTGCTTTCTCCACTCTGTGTGTCTCACTCGAATTGCATCAGTTAATCTGCTGCTGGTAGCGCGCTTGTTGCCGTAGTTAAAACGTAGTTCGTTAGTGTTTGGTACATTAATTGATTTGCTCGGGGGATTGCATGATTTTTTGGTGATATAAAGCGAATGAAGTACGTACTACTAAACCGAGGATAAGCGACTGCATTTTTGTGTATTAACCACAACAAACCAAGCCCATAAACACAACTTAAACTGCATTCATTCTAATATACACATACACACAAAAAGTACAAACTTAAAAAACAGAAAATACTCCCAATCCCATCTACCGCTCTCCTAACCCAATATCTGTTTGGCTGTCGTAACTCTTGCGCTCTCACTAAAACCAAAGACCATAAATACACAACTGTACCTCAATGTTGAACACACACACAAATCGCTTATTATTAAATATATTATTTTGTTTACCATTTTGTATTGTTCTTGCGCTGGCGATTGCCTTTTTCATTGTCGCGTCCTTTTCTTTTTTCCTAATTGTTGTTGTTGTGCTTTCAGTTTTTAATCTTTTTTGCATACGACACAGAATGTAATAGCTTAAACCCGATAAATAACTAATATTCCGTTTATCTCATAGGTGGATCTCGCAAAGGATCTGAAGGAGAAGAATGCCGCGGCAGACGTTACAACACAGGAACAACTGCCCGTTACATGCGAATAATCCTACTCATAATTATTATATATAATATTACATATTATTAAAAACAAAACAACAAACGATACAAGCAACAACAAAAGAACGCAACGTAAAACAACAAACAATTACAAGATAAACGAGATAAAAACAAAACAAAAACAAAAAAACAAGTAAAAATACATTTTTTAACATTTACATATTTTAAATAATTTTTGTACGAACTTCATATCCCTAATCCAAGATATACGCAAGCAAAAGTCAGAGTTACACGTGACACCACCATCCACGCCACCACTGCAACCACACCCCACTCAAACACCCACGCGAAGGCATCAATAGTTTTTTATTGGTGCCTCTGAATTCCAGATCGGGGGAATCCCCTTAAACACATCCATCACCCATCAAGCACACATCCACCACACATGCGCATACATACCATTCTCATATTGATGATCTTGATAGATAAAAGGAATCAACAAATCATATACGATGAAATGATAAAAGTGAGGAGAATTTTTTGAATAATTTCTACTATACATTTAACTGTAAGTTCGAAGAAATTTGTAAAGAATTTTTGGACGAAATATTGGATAAAATATATATTATAAAATATAAAACCCAAAAGCGTGCTTCACTCATATTGACCGGCTGAAAAAAAAGAGAGACGAAAAACCGCAGAAAGGAAACACTTTTTTGAATGTTTTAGTTCTGTTTTGAGTCGAGTCCCGTTCCTCTTCTTTAATACACTACAAAAATAGTTTTTCTTTTCAATATACATGATGTAACCAAGTGTTACAAAAATAATCATTTGTCCTGGTAAACTGGAGTAAGCGCTAAGATTATGTTCTAAGTACATTCTTAATATTTCGTAATGGTTAATTTAACGTAACAAAATGTTACTACAAACAAACTACAAAAGCTCCAACGAAAGCTTCAAAAGCGAAACAAACGAAACTAAGAAATGATAAAGAAAAGCAAATACTAATTGTGCGTCTTTTGCAACTAAATAGAAAATCCTACTAAGTACACTAAATGTATTCAATAAATTAAAGCATTAACTTTGCGCTGCGCAACGTAAAGAAATATGGTCAAAAAGAATTTGCCATCCAACAAAGAGGCGTATATAGGTGAAACCAAAATTGTTTCCAAATCAAAACAAAATCCAAAGGAGGATCTCTCCTATTCGGAGGTCTCTCAGCATCTAACAAAAAAGCGCTGCTTATGCAGGTGAAGTTGCTGCTGCTTCCGGCGATAATCCGGCACATTGCGGAGTATGAAAACGGCTGCGAAGAGCACGTAGAGCGACGACAGAATGATGAGCACGGGGAAGGAGAAGACGATGTGCGCCATCCGGACCTTGCGCTGAGCCGTTAGCGGGGTGTAGATGTAGTCACCTGCAACGATCAATGAGATTATACCGTTAAAACCGGCTATTGAGGGTGGGTCTATTAGCAGAGAAGAAAAACTTAAAATATTTTATAAGGGTAAAGAAATTCATGTCGAAATCGAGCTCGCCCTCAAATGATTTTTCAATAAGATTTTTAAATGGTATCGTCGTTTTAATTGGAAAAGCAAGTCACTTTACTTAAATAAAGTTAAATATAGTTTTTTATTAATCAAATTTTAACTAAACGTCTATAAGGACGTCACAAATATTTTTTTTTTACATGATATCCATCTTTAACTTATAGCTGCTTTTGATGCATGCTTCGCATGTCTAAGTAACCAAATCAACTTTAAGATTGAGAAAACATTTTAAGACAGCCATCCGGTTGTGGCAACATGATTTGATTTAGTTTGGAAGAGATTTTCTTAGGTTCTTTTAAGTTTTGATCAATGGTACTCACCATTCCAGCTCTTGTAGGCGCACCGTTCTCCATCGTAGTCGTTCACGCAGAGGCAGGAGTGGAAGACTGTGTTGTTCACCATCGGATGCTGAAAGCAGTGGCCGCCATTGAGGCAGAAGCTGGTGTTGTAGGCCCCGCTGCAGGGCAGCATCTGAATCTCGGTCTCTTTACTACGTTCCGTTGTCTTATCAGGTGCGACGGTTGTGCTCAGATCGGGCGGATTGGACGAGCTTTGGTCAGGAGGCGGTTCTCCTGTGTGAGTTACGGTGGCGGTTGCTGTCGATGTCTTGGAGTCCGTGGGTGGTGTGCTGCTTTCGATGGTCAACCAGGTTGCAGTACTGGATCCGAGCATATCGATATCCGCTTCCTGGTCAGCATCCACTTCCACAGAGGTCTCCTCGATTGGTTGTTCATATAGTTGACTGTCCGTGCCCCGATTGGGATCGGTTTCGGGGTGCAACTGGTCAGCTGCCGCCTCCTGGTCCGAGGCCTCCAGCTGCTTCCGCTGTAGCTCCAGCTGATTGAGCAACTCAACCGCTGTCTCCTGGATCTGTTGCTGCAACTCGTGTGCATGCTCGTGCATATGGCTGTGCTGATGCTGCACAATTTTTAGCGTATGCTCTCGGAGCAGTAAGATCCGGCTCGAACAACAATCTGAAGGACACAGAGGAAGTGGTTGTAAAATAGCATGCTGCGGAAGGCTTTTTATATTTTTTAGTTAACTACATTCTTTTTTTATTATGATGTAATGAGAAAATAAAGGTTTTAAGATATCTATATTACATTTTTAACATACAAATTTAAATTAAGTTAAACTGCTTTAAATCTTAGTATGCATAAAAAGTTTTGATAACATAGGCACACAAAATCGATCTTTTCAGTAATTTTCACGAACAATATTTGGGAAATTTTATAATGCGTTGGTGTATTGAGTGCTTGTTTTGTCAAAAACTGTAAAGGAAATTCCATTTTTATGGGCCACATAATTCAAAATGTCAAAGTACATCGCTATATCGTTTTCTTAGCTATAGACCTAAGGGTGATCCAAAATAAGTTTGAATGTTTTTTTTTTACTGAAAAGCATTAAAATATTAAATTTTACAATTATTTTTTTATGTTCGCTTACAAATAAATATATTTAAAATGTTTAAAATAATTTATTTTTGATGCACAATTCGTTTAGCTTCTGATGCATTCCTTATCAAAAATCCAAGTACTATACTAGCACAACAAAAAAGGGAAAACCTTGGTTTCGAAATTTATAGTGCAAAGTTTTGGCTATCAGTATTTATCTATAACAAGAAAGGAAAGCTAACTTCGGGCGGAGCCGAAGTTGATATACCCTTGCAGAATATTATGTACACTATATTCTCCAAAATTATTCATATATGTCGGATTAATTGGCCAAATATAAAACCCATAGAAAATCTTAACTTCCTAACTTTACAAACACCAAAGTTATGGCATTTCCGATCGTTCAGTTATATGGCAGCTATAGGATATAGTCGGCCGATCCTTATTAAATTTGGTAGGTCGGATTGATTGGCCAAATATAAAACCCATAGAAAATCTCAATTCCTAACTTTACTTACAAACACCAAAGTTATGGCATTTCCGATCGTTCAGTTATATGGCAGCTATAGGATATAGTCGGCCGTTCCGACTTATATACTGCGTGCAAAGGAAAGAAGGGTGTGTGCAAAGTTTCAATTCGATATCTTTAAAACTGAGAGACTAGTTCGCGTAGAAACTGACAGATGGACAGACGGACATGGCTATATCAACTCAGGAGGTGATGCTGATCAAGAATATATATACTTTATAGGGTCGGAGATGTCTCCTTCACTGCGTTGCACACTTTTGACCAAAATTATAATACCCTCTGCAAGGGTATAAAAATAGGTATTTTCCTTTAAGAACCTGGCAATACTGTCATCGACTTTTTGGGATCTGAATTAAGGTGGGACTGGGAATTCGCTTACCTGTGACGGCGACAATTGTTGAGAGCACGAAAATTACTTTGAATATCCGAGTGAATGGGAATTGCATCATTGGAAAACGCTGGCTGGCGTTTCGAAAAAAACGGGTGGGTGGACCGATTGTCCACCACTAGGAAAACTGAGTCAATGGAGGAGGAGGTCAAAACGATCTAGGGATCGAGCGGCGTGCCGGCCGCAAATGCAATTTGGCGTCGCAACAGAAGCAAAAACATACTACACACTTGCATCTCCTTGTGGATTTTACTGCAAAATAAAAATAGAACATTAGCGCCTCCACATTTTCTGTCACACGAGCACGCACACACGAAGAAAAATAGCACTAAAAATTCATGATCCAAAAGCTTATTATAGACCCACGTACTGGAGCAGCAATGTCGCCTGAAAAAGGCTTTAGCATTATAATTATGTTATAATGGCTCGTGAATCATTTTATATATCGGCGAAATTAATTAATTAAGCAAGCGCGGGAAGCGGGCTCTTCTCTGCTCTGCCTTGATTTTAGGTCTTGTTGCGCGCACTTCGGAAAAGAGACTAAAGACTAAGGAAAACAGAGCCAGAGAAACAGATGGATCCCATCGGCATGCGCCATGAATGAAATCGAACGGTGAGCAGGGAGATCGAAGAGAACGCCCCAAAGAGATGCAGTCGCCCAAGGAATACCTAAATACTAAGAGATTAAAATTACAGTTATCCAATTTACCTCATCTACCCTTAAGGTACTTAATGCTGCATACTTCTAGGGAAGATAAAATGATATCAAAAGAATATGCCTGCAGATAAAGTTTTAATCCATAGAAAATAAAATTTAAAATGTATTGGTTGCTCTTAAATTCTTTAGATCTTACGAAATTTATTTGACTTTTAGTACCAATCGTCTTCCTCGACCAATAAAAATATGGTGTAATATTTGATTTTATTATATATATTTGTTTTTTTTGAAAAGAGATATATACAGGCAGCACACAGAATTTACAGCTTTATAGATTTTAAATTAATGACAGAAAATTTTAGAGTTTACAAAGTAATTCCAAATTGTACTAATAGACAAAGGATAAACATATCCTTTATCCATAACATAGACATATATGTTTTTACTAAAACACGATTCAATTACATACAAAGTAAATACCTAGAGTCGTTGACTTTTCGTCGAAAATATATATATTTTAGATAAGTCGGTAAATATATTAATAGTCACTACAATTTTCGGGCATTTGAAATTCAAAATGATGTATTTCGGTTCTTGTTCGAGATAAAACGTCCGCATTAACCACGAATAATAAACATTAAGTGTTCCTTGCTTTTTAAAAAAATTAATTTAGTTAATTTATTGCTTAGCTTTATGCTTACTAAAGAGTACAAAAGACTAATTAGATATCGACTAATATCCCAGCAGAATTTGAACTATTACGCGCGCTTGATAAAAATAAATTCAAAACTATGGCAACTTCCCATTACGTTTGGGGCTCTATTGAAGAAACACCCAAGTAGGTGTTCCCCAGAAAGTCCAGCTCGGGGCTTTGGCCAATGACCCGCCCGATGTCCTGAGGCTGCAGGTACAGAGGAGCATTGGCCGCCGAAGGAGGTAGTTGTTCCAAGGTCTCCTGTTGTAGTTTGGAGGCCAAAGAGCGTCGCAGCAATCTTTCCACAAATGTACGAAGCACGTGGGCTAGCACGCTAAGGGCCGCTGGTTGGAAGACGCCAGGCGCAGATTCCTCCGGGTCTAGCGTGATGTTGATGTCCTTGCACATTTCTTGGACCAGCTGGAAGGACGACTCCAAATGCTTTGGTGGAGGTAGATAAAGCAGTTGACGATTGTTCACAACTTGGAAGGATCTACTTGTTAACTGATTATCCCTGGAGACTTGCAAACGAGGCTTGTCCACGCCCAGCACATCGATGAACTCTTTATCCCTCATCTTCTGGTCGTGACCACGGAGCCGTTGCGTTTGCTTGGCTATCCAAGTATCCAGCCGATTGCCTGAGCTGAGACTACAATAGGCCGAGATTTGCTGGTGTGGCTCGCCCTTCAGCTGCTCCTGCACCCGCTGAGCCAGTTGTTCTTCTTCCCCCAGTTTCCGCTTCCTTTTCTTTTCCACGGGTAAAACCATTTTGAGAGGCGGGGTGTAACCATGGACCCTGGCAAATGCAACTATTTCCCGCAGACTCCAGTAGTGCTCCTTTCCACTGCCATCCAGCAGCTGCAGCATGTGGTGCTGCATCAAACAGCGACGCAAGAGTCGTGCCCGCAAGTACTCAAAACACCGTTGCTTTAGAGCAGTTTGGTTGTGGAATTCGTCAATCGTTGTACATGTAAAGGGATACTCCGTCTTCTGATCAGTCGATGTTAGCGGCAGTCGACGCAGCAGAAACTCAACAGCACTGCGCATGCCTTGAAACTGGGAACTGATAAATATCTGCTCCAGCCTACGAGGTCGCGTCTGCAGAGGAGTTTCAACTAGTGGAGCAGCACTGTAGGACATCATTGGCTTTTCCTCCACATCGCCGCTCATGTTTGCATACCCGTGATCGTGCTGCATACACTGCAGCATATGCCAACGCTTTACTGACGGCGGCTTTAGGAGACTCAATTGTGGCTTAAGTAGTGATTGCTGCTTTGCAGCCTGCTTAAGCTTCCGCTGCAAAGGATCAATGATGTATAGCTTTCCTGCCCGCTGAAACACCACGTTCTTCTTGCCCTGGTGATGGCCATTACGCACAGGCTTTATAGGTGGCCGATCCGGAGAGGATTCCTGAGACGCTCTGTGGGGCGAAGGCTCTGACCACTGCCTTACAGGCGAGAACTCCAGCCGCTGCCTCTCTGGCAAGGATTCCTTTCTCGGGCTTCGGCCATTTACTGGAAGATAGACCACCGAAGGTCGAGAGGCGCTCACCGGAGCGGCATTTAATCGAAGCTGAGGTCTGGGCGGCGTCGCTGGAGCAGGCGGCTGCTTTCTCGGACTGTAGCTTAACTTCAGAGTCTCTGAGACCAGTACCGTGGGTTCAATCTGCTCAATGTCGTCGGTCATTTCAATTTTGTTGAAGCCAGCAAACAGATTGTCATCTAATTCCTCCTTGTTTTGAGTGATGGAAATAGTACGTGGCTTGCAGGACTCCACCGGGAATGCGGGCGCTGGTTGCTCAAAAATGGGACTAGTCGCCACAGGAGGAGCAGCTTTTGTAGGTGAAAGATTAGGAGTAGTTGCAGCCTTAACACTTTTTCGCTTCGTCACGGCCTGTTCCGCTTTCAACCAGATTTCTACTGTGGTCTCAGCGCCCATCGTGTGCAATCCACACATAGTTTTGTCCAGCACCACCGTGTGCATGAGCTGCACGGGCTTTTGCTGCAAGTGCTCCTGGAAGAACAATTGAATGCGCATGGGGAACTCGCCCCAGCCTCGGCGTGTAAGTTGAAACGGAGGAGTATGCACGTCAACAATGTCGTTGGGTCGGTAGGAATGATGCAGCTGAAAGCGCACCTAAAAATGTAAGGAAAGAACACGATGTAAGGATCAATCACCCTTTAGCGTTTTATTGGAATTCTTACCTTTTTGATGTAAGACCCCAGTGGTTGAGGTAAATCTTTACCCTGTACATAGACCAACCACTTGTAGATCAAAGCTTGTTCACCATTGGATTTCTCTCGGGAACCTTCACCAATGTACTTGGAGGTGTTTCCCACCACAAAGTTAAACTTATTTTTGTTGTTCAGCCGCGAGGCGTTCAGCTCTAGTTGTTTTTCGTAGGCCTGTCGACTGGTGCACGGCTGCTCATCCTCGAGCTTTATTGAAATGGGAGTCTCCGCCACCTGCTGATCTTTGGAGTGATCGGTGACTATGCCCTGCTCCTTTATCTTCTGTTGTCGCCTTTTTTCCGCACGGCGATGAGCCGGATTTCTTAGCCTGATGGTTTGCTTGGCCAAGGTGGCCGCCGTGCGCTCTGGAAGATGATTCTGAATGGGAACTGGTCGCTTGCCAACGATTTTCTTTATGGCTGGGTGCAGCGGTAACTGTGGTGCGGATATATCGTCTCCAAACAGGCTATCCCCGCGCACCTTGCCAACGTCGGCTGCGGTTAGGGGAACCTGTTGCTTCCGGTAGTACTCGCTGACCACCTGGTATCGCAGCCTGTCCAGCAGTTGTCGTCCCTGTATCAACCGTCGATCGATCTCGGCCAGCTGCTCCACTTTTTGAGCGATTTCCCGCTGGAACTCCTGACGCAGGAGTTTCCGGATGCGCTGGACTTTGTCAGAGGGCGGTGGCACCTCTTCCTCCATTTTGGGTCTCTTCCTTGGGATAGAGATGGCGTCTTCCGCACTGGGGTCATTTTGCTCCTGGCTAGAAACCTCCGTTTGGTGATAATCCGGATCGTGATACTCGCTGTGTCTGCGCTTATTTGGTGAAGACACCTGTTGCTGCTTAACTGTGAGCTGATTCCTTTGGAGAGAGACGTCCTTTTCTGCACTGGAATCATCCTGATCCTGGCTGAAAACCTGCGTTTGGTGATAATCCGGATCGTTGTACTCGCTGTGACTGCGCTTCTTTGGCGGAGTCGCCTGTTGCTGCTCCATGTGCGTGGTCGCGGGCACACGCACAGGGCTCGTATCACGTAAGTGCGGTGGGGAACAGCTTCAAGATATGCCCGAACCGCTCCTCGCACATTTAAGCCGGGGTTATTGGCTGTTATTTATAAAAATGTGTAAACAATTGATGCGAACGAGGCGGCGCAAACGGAATACGGGGGCGTTGCCACACCGCCGGAGTAGATGCGTGCTCGCTGTCGTTAGCCAACACTGCCTGCCCCAGCTGGTTTCTTTACGCGGGAAGCAACGACGCCTCCACGGGGAATCGGAAGTACTTATCAAGCAAACGCAAATAAACCGCATTAAAATGGTCGAGCGTATCGAGGATCTCAACCTGCCGAATTCCGTGATCGCACGGATCATCAAGGAGTCTTTGCCGGAGTCGGCCAGCGTCAGCAAGGAGGCGCGAGCAGCAATCGCTCGGGCAGCATCCGTGTTTGCCATTTTCGTGACATCCTCCTCAACGGCATTGGCCCACAAACAGAATCACAAGACCATCACCGCCAAGGATATTCTTCAGACCCTCGCCGAGCTGGACTTCGAGAGCTTCGTGCCTTCGTTGACGCAGGACCTGGAGATCTATCGCAAAATGGTCAAGGAAAAAAAGGAGATCAAGGCCAGCAAGAAGGACACAAGTACCGCCGAAAATGCCAACGCCAGCACCGCTGCAGCTGCCGAGGATGCGACTGAGTGATCCTGTCCAAATGAAGCTATTATAGAATTAGACATAAACAGAAAGCGAGAGTTTCTGAGTATTTTACAAAGTGTTTAAGAACAAAATATAGTTAGCCGTCATTTTTATTTCAGCTTCAATATTCATTTCCTTAAAATATTAATTACATACATTCATACAAAATAAATAAAAGGACGGTCTACAATGATAACTTTTCTAAAACTGAACAAAGTGTGTTTGAAGAAGGATCATAATATATTTTTATTGATTCAACATAAATAGGAAAAATGATATCAATATGCGAATGCCATTAGTACATAATGTATAAGTATTCACTGTGATCACAAAATCACGTCTTTTGAAAGTCACTGCATTGGACATCACTGGTATTTTGTCATGTTCCCTTTTTCAACACTGCAAACAGCTGCCAGAATCGCAAACCGCGTCCCAGGCTCATTGCAAAAGTTTAATAAATTGTTATATTGCATGTTTTACACCATAAATATTTATTCAAACAATGGGTGTTACGGGCCTGTGGAAGCTTATCGAGCCGTGCGGCAAGCCAGTGCCCGTGGAGACTCTGGAGGGCAAAATCCTGGCAGTGGGTAGGTGTTGATTTCGTCGCCTAATGAAATATTTTCTGATTGGAGTTTTATATATGTATGTCCTTATTTCTGCAGATATATCAATATGGTTGCATCAGGTTGTGAAGGGCTTTCAGGACAACAAGGGATCGGCCCTGAGTAATGCCCATTTACTAGGATTGTTTCACCGCCTCTGCAAATTGCTATATTATCGTGTGCGACCGGTTTTCATTTTTGACGGATGTGTTCCGCAGCTTAAAAGAGATACCATTGTGGGTTAATTTATTCAGTTATGCTAGGATAAACCAGTTATTTAAATCCTTTTTTGAATTTTCTTTTTAGGCCCGTCGTCAGCAGCAAAGGAACAAGCTCAGCAACGAGGCCGATCGCATTCAGGCCTTGCTCCTTCAGTCCCTCGCCAAGGAGAAAGTAGTGCAGCAGGCTCTGGGCAAGAATGCGGAGCTGCTGCTCAAGTCACCGGTTAAGAGACCGCCGCCGGCAAAGAAGAACGACGAGGATGACTTGTTCAAGCTGCCAGAACTCCCGGCGGCGTCTGTGGGACAAGATAATCCAGACGAAACTGACCAGGACACCAGTACTAGTGCCTCGGACAGTTCCTTCGACGAGTCAAACGCTCGTCATTGTTACAATTCGAGTCTGCAGGCTATCGATGTTAAGAGCCAGCACTTTCGTAATCTCCCCGCCGACGTGCGACATGAGATCCTTACAGACATCAAGGAGACGCGCAAGCAGTCTTCGTGGGGACGCCTGCACGAGTTGCCCGCTCGCAGCGATGACTTCTGCTCCTTCCAGATGAAGCGTCTGCTAAAGCGTCGCGCTGTTCAGGAGAGCTTGGAGCAGGCCGAACAAGAAATGGGCGGTCACACGCTCACCTATTCGGAGTTATGCGACTTCTTCAGTGAGGAGGGAATCGTCACGCCAACGGCCATTGAGCAGAGTACACGACAGATTAGTTCGGATGAGCACACTCGATTCCTGCTGGTCAGGGATCTCAAGAAAAAGGCCTTGGAGAACACCAAGCAGGAGGTTAAAATGGAGATGATTGAGGAGGTGCCCGTAGAGGAGGATGAGAAGCCAAGCACTTCCACCAAGAAAGAGTCTGAGGAAAGTACTGATCTGGGTACGGAGTTCGATGAAGATTTGGCCAAAGCATTGTCCATGTCAATGGAGGAGACCAAAGTGTACGATGAGAAGGACTATGATTACGACTCGGACCAAGAGCTCCGTCTTAACCGGGCTCAAAGCAAGCAATTGCGACATGCGGCCAAAGGACCTGCTAGGGCATATATGATTGAATACGGTGGAATGAACGACGAGGAGGTTGGAAACATCATGGAGGCCACTCAGCTCAATGATACCCAAAGTCTGGAAAAGTTGCTTGAGACCACCACAGTCCAGAGTGACATGGCTAACGATTCAATAGAGGAGGCCAAACTTATTTCCCAAGCCATTGAAGAGAGCAAACAAATCTCTCAAGCGATTGAGGAAAGCAAAAAGACACTGAGTGAGGACAAGGTGGAGATTGTAGATACAGATACGGATTCAGACTTGGAGGAAGTTGTGGAAGTTCAAGAGCCAAGTAAACGTAAAGAAAGTCTGGAGATTTGTGTTGACATCACCGAGGACCTTAAGGAATCCAACGATTTATTTGCGGATGTATTTAAAGAGGATGATGCCCAGGAAAAGGAGAACAATGAGAGCGATGATGATGATAATGACTTTATAGATGTAAAAGACAGTGAAGAAATGTTATTAGATTCCCAAGATGCAGCTAAACCAACAACAGATACAACTATTCAAGAAAATCAACAAATAATGGAACGATTTGATGAAATTATCGAAGTGAAAGACAGCGAAGAACAGATACCTGAAAAAGTTAAACCTAAACCTGATCTGGACTCCATACTAAGCGATCTTAAAAAGGAAAGCGCTGCTGTGAAAAACATTCAACTTAATTTAACAGATAAAGCTGAAGCAAAACCAAAGGTTGAACTAAATTCAATATTAGATGATCTTAAAATTAAGATGGCCGAAGTGAAAAACATCAGTCTAGATAAAGTCAAGCTAAGCAATAGTGCATCCATTGTGTTATCCTCAGATGATGAAGGGGCATCTAAAACCACAAAAACGGAAATAAATCTAAAGCCAAAGGAAGAAATAATCGAGTTGTGTGACAGTGACGATAATAAAAAAAATCGCATATCTCCCAACAAAACTCCCAGCAAAAATAGGTCCATTAAGGATTTCTTTGATACCAGTTACGTGGTAAAGCGAACGCCCGACAAATCTCCAGTAATGGATGAAACTCCTCCGGGAACACCGAAGACTCCGAAGCCCTTCTACAGAAAGCGAACACCGAAGTCTGGCCGTAAAAGGGCCAACGACGAGGGAGAGGGCAGTGATGATGGAGTTTCTCCCACAAAAAAATCCAGTAAGGCTTCAAAATCACTCTTCGAGCCAAACGAGACGGAAAAGGAAAAAAATGTAGATCCTGAGGTAAGTCGTGGAAAAAATATATACAATGTATTGTGTATAATATCACATTATAATTAAAGGAGATTATTAAAGATGCAGCTGAGGCCCTGAAGTCCCAGAAGACCTCGGAGGAGCTGCAAGAGATGGCCACCAACTTAGCTCAGGAACGGAAGGAGCTGGAGATTGAGCGCAACCGGCAGGACCGCATGGGCATGTCCATCAGCCAGCGCATGAGCATCGATTGCCAAGAGCTGCTGCGTCTCTTCGGCATTCCGTACATTGTTGCACCCATGGAGGCGGAGGCACAGTGTGCCTTTCTAAACGCCACCGAACTTACCAACGGCACTATTACCGATGACAGCGATATTTGGCTGTTTGGCGGTCGAACCGTCTATAAAAACTTCTTTGCCCAGAACAAGCATGTGCTAGAATTTCGGGCGGAACAGATTGAGCAAACTTTTAACTGCAACAGAGGCAAACTAATTCAGTTGGCGTGTTTGGTGGGTAGTGACTACACCACCGGTATTCATGGCATTGGAGCTGTGACGGCTCTAGAGATATTGGCCTCCTTTTCCGGACAGGATACGAGTTCTCAAGGTGTATGCAACCAATCGGTGCTGCAAACATTGGTCAAGTTCCGCGACTGGTGGCAGGCACACAAGAGCAGCAATCTACCTCCCGGAAATTCAGCCCGCCTTTCCCTTCGCAAAAAGCTGAAAAACATCGAGCTGCACGAGGGATTCCCAAATGGAGCAGTAGTGGAGGCTTACCTGGCGCCCACAATTGACGACAATCGGGAGGCATTTAGTTGGGGCACACCGGATGTGGAATCAATCAGGGAATTCACGCGAAAGTCTTTTGGCTGGACTACCTCAAAGACAGATGACATTCTTTTGCCCGTTATGAAGAAGATCAACGAGAAGAAAATCCAGGGCTCCATACGCAACTACTTCACGGCCAAGAGTGCTCTGCGAGTTCAGCAGCCGCTTGTCAGCAAACGTGTACAACTAGCCATCGACAAGATGTCGGGGAAGATCGAAGAGACGCCGGAGAAGCCAGAGAAGGTGACACGCGCCAGACGGGCAAAGGCAGCTCCGGCGGCAGCTGGTGATGTACCCAATGTGGAAGGTGAGCCTAAAACATCCCGTCCCAAGCGGGTCAAACGAAAGGCTGCAACAGCAATTGAATCGGAAGTGGCGGATACGGAACAACCCACCACTTCACAGTCGGTTCCAAAGCCAGAAAAATGTCCTCGGATACCCAACACCGTAGAAGTTATCCCTCAGAGAGAAAAGGACCTGGAGCAGATGCGTTTAAACAAGGCCAAGGCGGCGGAGATTTTAAAAAATGCAGCTAAAGTCAACAAAAAATAAGCTTAGCAAAATCCATTAAAACGAACTTTATAGAATTATTCAAATGGAGTTTGGACATCACGGGGTTGATTTAAAAAATTTCAGATTTTTGTATTACACAGTAGCACAGAGAATAATATCTGATTTATTTTTATATTATTATTGTGCCAAAAATTTCTTATTTACACTTGAGATACAAAATAACTATTAAGGACATTATGCTGAATCGAAATTATGGTAAACCTTTTTCTTACCGTTCCTTTTACAAATCCCTCTACATGAAGGGCTTTAAAAGGCGAAAGACGAAAGCCCGTCGCTTGCAGCAACGTTTACGCAAACTTTTGGAACGTGAAGGCAGTTTACTGCAGAAGATCCCCAAATTGTCCCTCCATCAGAGCAGATTCCTGCTGGCTGAATGCATTCAATTATTACAGCAACAGAGCCGACATCTCCAAAACAATTTCCATCACGATGAACGCAACAACAGAAAGCTGCAGATAATTTCACGGAAATTAGGACGTCATAGATCTGAAAGCATTATTCTCAAAAACTCTTTAAACAACTTAAGAAGAACATTTTATGAGCATGGGATTGAAAATACAATAGATAACAAGGGAGCAATTTTAAAATCTCAACTTAAAGAATTGAGAATGTTGACAAAAAGCAATTTAAAAGAAGCTAAGCAATGTTTTCGATTGACAAAGGATATTATGGTATATAAGTTAAGACACGTGAGGAGGAAAAGTAGGTCGAAAAAAAAAAGTGATTTCGAAAAAGCAATCGATCAGTTCTTCAATGCCATTAAAATTCATAAGAAAATCAAAACACAACAGATTATTAATGACTTTGTGTCAAAGCCCCGATCAAAAGGGCCCTATGAGGTATCATCTGTTTCATCAACAAATCAAGATCTAGAGACAAAAATATTAAATAAATATCAAGCTGGAAAAAAAGCTATAATATGGTCACAAGAAACAAACCTAATGAAAAAAAAAGATAGTGATTTACCTAATGAGAATTTGAAGGACTCCAACATCAATTATTCAGTGTATCAGACAAAGGGTTATATCAAAGACTTACCAGAATCGAAGGTACCGATTAAAGTTTTTCCCCGAAAGAATATCGACAAAGAAGAAAATTTGCACAGATATTTCAAACCAATTCCCTATGACGATATAAAAGATAAGGTAAAAAGGAATAACAAAATTGAGACAAAATTAAAAAAAAAAAAAAGAATACCAATAGAAGTATGGCAACTAAAGAAGGAGAAGAAGGATTTCCTTACAAGGAGGCAAATCAACTTCAAAATAAAGTAAAAACTAAGTTGAAGAGTAAATTTCCCAAGATTAAAATGTGGCTGGGAAGTCACAAAAGGGCCCCAAGAAAATCTAAAACGGTGTCTTTAGAAATCGAACACTTTAGACATCCTTCGGATAGTTCCAACAAAAGTTACTCCACCGTTTCAAGTATAAACAATTCAAAAAGTCATTCTTCATCCTACGAGAAATTTAAACCCCCGCAACTTAATTCAATTATTAAAACAAAAGAAAGATCCGATGATAACATAGTTAAGACTAATAGGGTAATTAAACCAAAACATTTTCAAATCACGAAATCCGATGATAACTTAGTTAAGACTAATAGAGTAATTACACCAAAACATTTTCAAATCACGAAATCCGATGAAGCCGTAAACCAGTCTAATAAGATAATTGAAACCAAACATTTTAAAATCAGGTCAAACTTTAATCCTGTTAAGACCGAATTTTGGACCTCCCAAAAAGGCATCCTACCGACAGTAAAATCAAAACTTACCAATTCGATGTTGGGAAGACAGTCTATAAAATCTTTTGAAAGTGTGGGAAAAGAGTACAACCAGCCATCCATGTCACAAGTGGCCGCTGCCGTTATCAACCGTTTATACGATGGGAAGACAATAAGTTTGGATGAAACAAGCTTTCAAAAAAAGGTCGACACCTCTAAAATACATATTAACAGTTTTTTAGGAAAGATTTCTAAGTTGAGGCCCGCAGATCAGATGAACGCAGTGTGGAACGATTTGCAGGAAACGTACAAAGAGATGTCGCGTAGTGCTAAAACCCCCGAAGATGTCCAGAAATTCAAGAAAATTTTGAAGTGGCGCTATATTCACAACGTGCAGAAGTTATTGCACCACCAAATCAAGCAATTTAAGATTGATTTAAACAGCGGCAGGTCAGAATTAGGGACCAGAAGGTCACAAATTTTAAATAGAACAGTCCGTTCTAGCAACTTTATACCAAATAGCAATGACACGTCGGGACTTTTTAAAAAGGTATCTAGAATGGACACACCTTCAAATAAGACTGTTCACGAAAACTTTGTCCGGATGCAAATGGAGATGCTGAGATCGAGGATTTTCGACAGGGACGTGTACGGAATGGAGCGCATGATAATGGGCAGGGAGCTGCCTATAACTCCAAAAGATTTCGAGATCTTCGAGAAATATAAATCTGATCCTAACCACTATAACATCCTCATATTATCCATAAACAAGTCCCTTTCAGATGAAAAGTACGAGGAAAAACTGCCAATGCTGGAGCGAAATTTCCAATTTATCTGCAATCAATTGGAGGAAATTTCTCGACAAAGAAGAAAAGATAACATGCTTACTAAACATGATTTGCAAAAAGCAGAAGACGATGTAGTTTCAAAGATTTCAGGCGAAAGCTTTCTTGAGCGTATAGACTTTAATGAAGCATTCCTGGCTAAAAGGCGAGAGGTGTGGGCAGACTACATAGCCAAGCAGGCTAAGACGCCCACGGAAATTCTTTTGGCCGCAGCCCGGAAGCAGAAACGAAAAGCTCAGCTAGCGAAAAAAGCCGAGGAGCGAGAGAAACGGAATAAGCAAGACCAGCAGGTTCCAAAAAGGAAAAGATCTCTCACTGCGCTATACAGAGCTCCGAGAAAAACGCATCGTGAGCGTCAGGCCATCAAGGAAATCAAGGAGGAGATGGAGGAGATTGAGGTCAGGAAATCAAAGCGCTCGGTGACTTGTTCGTGTTGTCGGCGATGCAGCAGGTCCGGAGTGGTCTGGACTCAGAAGTGCTCCGAAGACAACACCGAGGAATCACACATTTGCCCTGTTTTAAACTATGATAGTTGTTCTTAAAGTTTTGTACGAATCTCATTGGAAAATCACATTAGGAATCTTAATTTGATTTTGCCATGCGATTCTTATAAACTTACCTAAAAACTAAAATAGGAATATTGACTTTTATAATAAACCGAAAAATTGTTCATGACATTTCATTGCCGATAAAACAGCTTTCCCATTTTGAGCAACGGTAAGCTTTGGGCCACATTGTTTTTTATTTATTTTTTAAAGATACTTTTTCAGTGAGTTATTTAATTCAAATGGAAAAAAAATATTGATTTTCAATATTAAAGCTTATATAAAAAAATGTTTTTTCTTATTTTCATATCTCTAAATTTTTAACATTAATTGGGTGCTAAATTCTCATTATCTTTTACAAAAAAACTTTATTTTGTAGGTTTAAGGGCAGTATATATACCTTAAGGCACATTTTTTAATATTCAAGTTAAGATATAAAAAGCTTGTACATGGAATTGTATAGAAAATATCTATACGCCGAGGCAGTATAGAAAATTATCTCGACATCCTACGTACACCCGACGCAGGCCCTCAATATAGCACGCGCTGGAAAACACTTCGCCTGGAAGTTTATCAGACCACTGGATTTCCCCATTCGTAAAGTTCATCAGGACGACTCGGCCATCGGTGGCGCCGCACCAAACCAGAAGTCCGTTCGGTTGCACAGTGAACAAACTGGGCGTGGCATAAATGGGTGCGCCCAAGTTGATCTTCCAGTGCAGCCCAAACTCAACCGATACCGGGAATCGGTTTGATCCTGTTTTGCATCGCAAGCAATAAACATGCTGATCAATGCAACCGAAAACCACAAAGGCATGTCCCATAAAAGTTGGTGGGGTCTTGACCACCAGCGAGGAGAAGATGTTTCCCTCTGAGCTGTAGGTGGCCAACTGAAAATTTAATTTTATTAATATATATTTAAAATTGGAACTAGAGATTACTCACAATTCTCCCATTGCCCACATGACAGGCGTGTACTCGCCCAGCCACTTCGGCGCTCAGAAAGATATTCGACTTGGATTCTAGAAGAACGGGTGTGGAAAAGATGGGCTCTCTGAACTGCTGCGTCCACTCCACCGAACCATCGGTGATGGCCACACGCGAATAGCTGCCGTCCAAAGTGCAGATGATCAGCGACTGTTCGCTGGGCAGCTCCAGAGGACCGGCGAATATTGGCTTCTCGCCAATTCTCAGGCACCACAGCACCTCCTGCCGCTCGGCGGACAAGCAATACACATTGTAGTCCTCCGCATAGCTGCATACAATGATTCTACGGCCGTCGGCGGTGAGCAAGGGCTGGGACTTAATCATGCCTCCAATTTCCACGGAAAACACAATGTCTCCGGTTTGGGGATTGAAGCCGTAGAGGGAACCATCGTAGCAGCCCACCATAGCAAGTTGCTCGCTTAGAAACGTCACCTTACACTCTACGCGATTGGGTAGCCTGACTTTACTAAGCTCGCCGCCCGTCTGGGGATCCAGAGTTCGCAGAATTTTGGAATGAGCGCCCACGCAAATGTAACGACCCTCGTATTCAGTCACTGGGGAATCTACGCACTTTTCGAAGTTCACCTTCCAGAGAAACCGAAGCTTGAGTACCGGCTGTTCAATTCGTTTGATTACCAGGCCGCCATGACAGGACGTAACCACTGGCGGCTCAACGGGCTTCAGTTTGATATTGTTGGCCACCAACTTGGCCGTGTCCAAAAACCTTAACACTGTGCGCAAAGGAATGTTCTCGTCTAGTAGCATCTCGAATAAGTGGCGTTGCTCATCATCGATGCACATTTGCAGACCAATCTCTCTACAAATTGTGATGGCATGGAAGGATGTGCCACCCGCCTGGCGAAAGCTCAAGTCATAGCCACAGGGATTACTGTCCTCCAGTCGCTGCCTCTTTGCTGAGTTCTCATTAGACTCCTCCACACATTCCAGTCTATCGTGCAGAAAACTCTTCAATATTTGCTGAGCGGGTTGAGCAAGGGGAATGCATTCCTTGAGTAGCAGTTGTTTATCCAGTTTGCCATGGACATTGCAGGGAAAGTGTTGCAGATATACAAATCTATCTGGCTGCTCGGCATTCGAAACTTTCGAAAGAATGTCAAAGGTCTGAGCCCGCTGTTGAACTCTGGTCTTTGGCTCCTGGGTGCGAATGCAGCAGATGAGCTTTTGCAAATCCTCAAGCCAAAGACAAGTGGCCAGTTCGCTGCTGAGCAGACATTTTTGTATTTTGCGAGTGATTAAACCTGTATTTTCGATAAACTATCTTAATTAGAAACAAATAACTTTATCCAAACTATTTCTAATTAGCTGTCTCTGTCATTTAAATGTTTAAAAATACATTTTTCTTGAGAACATGATGGAGAAGGTTAAAAATATTAAATGCTTTAAAATGTATATTTTTAAACAAAATAAAAACAAAAATGGTTTAAGCAAGAACTGTCTTACTATAGGCGCTTAAAAGTTGTTAACAGTGGTAAATATTTTGATTTTAAGTATAGGAAAAATACTCACCCAAGCTTATGCGATTACCAGCTCGCTTCACCACATCATTTGCCCGCTCTCCATACAATAAGGTGCCATCCTTCAGTCGGGTGACCAGGTCGCCAGTAGCTCTGAAACAAATCCCGGAATCGTCTTTTAGAGTATCCAACTTGTCATCTATTTCTGGTATATAGCAACGCCGCGACGCACTCCCCAGGAGGAGCTCTCCTTGCTGCGTGTCTCCATCGTTTTGGCATTGAATCCGTAAAACCGTATCCTCTTCGATGGGAGTGCCTAAGCTGACTTGGCCTTGTAGTGTCTGAACGATGTGCAGGAGGCTCCAGCAGGATAACTCCGTAACTCCATAGATATTGCAAATGTGTTTCTGCAACAGGACACTCGGATCCATCCAAGTAACAAGCTCTGCATTGGAGGGGAAAGGCTCGCCACCAAGAAGCAGCACTCTGAAAGCGATTTAAACATATAAGTAAAATAAAATATGTTCTCTTAACTTGATCTTATCATATCACACCTCAGTGAACTGGAGCTGCTCAATATCCGTTCTCTGATAGAATTGGCTCCAAATTGCCGGAAAAGGGACGGGGTCATCTGAAGGATGCTGATTCCCGGTTTGACCAGGTTGTCGGGAAACAGAGCACTTAGCACCCGGCTAGGTGAGTCCCTCATCGAGTGATGGCTGGTCAGTAAGGTAGCCCCATTTTGAAGGGCCAGAAAGAACTCCACCACGAATGGATCGAAGGTGCAAGGTGTGCCCAAGTAAATGATGTCGGCCATGGAGACGTTTAGCTTCTGGCTTGGAGAACAAGGCGATAAGTTGGGCATTGAAATAGTGTGTAGTCACTAACCTGAGCGCCACTATATTGGGTGCGATGCATTCGTAAGGCACATGTATCAGTTTGGGGCTTCCCGTACTCCCTGTTGTGGAGATGGTGTAGCACATATTGGCGGGCAGAGGGTTCTTGGCCTGGACAGCAGGATCGGTTGGTTTGTGTTTCACCTTGTAAAGCTTGCAGTCCTCGTTAAACACAAGGATGCTGCCAAGACGCATAAAGTTTAACTGCCCAACAGCCAAATGTTTGTTGACTAGGAGATACTCCACTCCGGCCGTGCTCATCTGTTCGTACAGCGCCTGGGAGAGCAGCATCTTGTCCGTGGGATAGAAGTGGCACTTGTGGTTAAGTATCCTATATGAGAGCAATCAACGTTAATATAGTAATAAAGGATTGGGTCTTGGGACACCTACGCTAGAATCAGAAGACAAGAGGCCGGCGTGTGCTCCGTGATACGCAGGGCGATTCCCGCTCCGGCTGGAACCTGGTTGCATTGCAGGAATTCCAGCACTGTCTGGATCTTTTCCACTGCCTCGCTGTAGGTTACGGTCATGTCCTGGGGCTCCGTGCGCTTTATTAGAAAGGGAACATTCTTAAATGCTCGAATTCTGCTGACATCGTACAGCTTCTCCCCTTGCCACGCTATTGATTTATTTGAGTTCCCATCCGGCGGAGTCTTTGGTCCTGAATTAGGACCGGAATTATTCTCTTCTGACGGTGCATCTTCCACCGTTTCGGGTATAAATTCGGCAGTTGCCATTAAATTGGTCAACTTTTGTTTACAAATGGTACCGTGTCTTCATTTTAGTGTTACCAAAACGATGAAATTGAATAACACCAAATGCTCTCCACCAACCACCTAAAAAATCCACTTCTCACACTATTATTAAAGTGCGCGCTTAGTTTAAAAAAATATTGTTTATCTTTTTTAGTGTTATACTTTTTGCAAGTTATTATTATTATATTATAATATTCCCCTTTAACCCTAAACTGACGGATATCACTAAAACTGGGAGGAAAACCCTTAAACTTTACAGCAAAGCGATATCTTAAAACATTGTTTAAAAAATTACGACCTTTTAATAAATCATTCTGCATTGTGAACATTTTTAGCATAATAGTTTTTAAAATAATTAAAAAATGTACTCTTATTTAAGTGACAAGCATGTAAAATAAAGGAAAAATATTTAATAAATTAATCCTTTCTCGATTTTGTCAGGGATCTAAGATAGAATAACGATTTTTAAGGCTTGCCTTGTGTTTGTATTTTTCGGTGCAAAACGTTTTATTTCATTCTTCACATATATTATTCGCATAAAGCTAAAAACGTTTATAAAAATGTTTTTTGTTGGTTTTTTTTCGTCACAAAAATATGTTTGTATACATATGCATGTACTGGAGATAAAACATCAATGAATTTAGTGTAGCTTAATACTAGGCAAATGGCTTCACGTCCGCATTCCATTGCTTTTGATTCCTCTCATTCACGCTTTTGCAAATCTTGTAGATCGAACATAAATTAAGTCCTCAAGCGGGAACTAGTGTATATTTGGGTGATTTTTTCATGTAACCTGAGGTAAATCTTATTCTATCCACATTTATGCCTGCTTCTTCGAGCTTAAGGCTAGGCCTTCTTTACTCAGCTTCGTGTACTCCGTCTGCATGATGGACTGGCACTCGTCAATCAGCTGCTGAACGTCCTCCTTCTTGTACTTCTCGGTGGGCACCTCCGGAAGGATGTGGATCAAGGCGTGGCCCGGACGAAAGGTCTTCTTCTCATCGTCCATAAATGAGTACTTAGATATGAGCACTGGCTGGATGGGGCTCTTGCCCTGAAGCGCGATGTGGAACGACCCCTTCTTGAACGGCAACAACGTGTCCTTGGTGTTGCGAGTGCCCTCCGGGAAGAGTAGCAACTTGCAGTTGCGTTCCTGTATCGCCTTGGCCTCCTTCTGCAGCGAGTTGATCGAGTCGGTTTTCCGGGACCTATTGATATAAAGAGTTCCCCAGAGCCATGCTCCGATGCCAAAGAAGGGGATGTAGAGAACCTCCTTCTTGGACACAACTGTAGCCCTTCCGATCACTGGCCACAGGTAGGCCAACACGCACAGATCCACTGCACTCTGGTGATTCATGATCACAACTGCGCCGTGGTCCTTACGGACATTTTCCAGACCCCGAACCTCCATGGTAATGCCCATTAACCGACACAACTGCCGGAAGCACCATGATGGGAAGCTGCAAACACAAAATTATAATTAACAAGGAAAGTAAAAAATAAAGGGCATTTCCGAATTTTTTTCTTAATTTTGTGCTAAAAGGTATTTAAGGAAGCAATGAACATATTTTAACTTTTACAATATTCGTTAGTACAAAAAAAGGTAAATAAGATATAGAAATAAGTCGTAATTCATTATGAAAATATTATTTATATAGTTTATATATAATCTTTTGGAGAATTGACAATATTAAACAAGTTTTAATTTTTAAGTAGAGCAACCAAGATATTAATATTAATTATGGTATACAAAACCCAGTAGTTCCAAAAAAAACTATGCTTTGCCAATTTACTTACAGGGCATTTCGATAGTCCCTCGGTCGCAGGATCATAAAGGGAACACAAATCAAGACTATGGCACCCGCTCCAAAGAATATAAAGAACATGCGCATCTGATAGGGAGCTTTGGCCGACGCACTCAGGATTAGGGCCACCACGCAGGCAAGGCCAATTACTTCGCATGTGCAAGCCATTTTAAGACGCTACTGAATCCCGAAAGTCGGTTGTTCTGAAAGTATGAATAAGAATTAAATTTAATCTAATGAGTATACGAAACTGTTTTAAGCTAGGAAAAAAAGCTACAATTGTCCAAATTTTGCTATCCAAAAAAAAAATTACTTCGAAATAAAAAAATTTTTTGATTTAGTACTCGACATTTAATGCTTTGCTTTCTAAAGCTGGCACTCAATATATTTTGGGACAATCTTCAATGAATGTCCACGACTTTTCAAGTAACATACTTATAAGTTGGAATTCAATTTACTATTTTCGGCAATGAAGTTTTCTGATTTAGAATCTTGCAACTCACTATTGCATCAAACAAAATCAACATTTAAGACTAAATTGATTGCAATTATCTTCATTATTGAATTTGACTTTGCCAATTGAGCATCTAAACTGACTTGCGATTATTTCGAGATTGTTAGATAAGATGCACGGGCAAAATTATTTTCAATTTTCTCTAATTTGCATACGGTTTTGATTGGTCAATAAATTGTGCTGCGATTATAAACCCTACACATATATCATATTCAACGAAAACAGGATTTTTCTTCAAGTCAGTTGGTTTCAATGCTTTATTGGCAGTACTTCTAGATTACTCAATATTAATTATAAATTTATGACCGATTTTCCTCTGGTAACAAACCTTTGGAAGACCTTAACAAGGTCGGCACACGTCCAATATTGCCGATCTAACAATTACAACTGAAAAATCCCGTCGTAGGTGGACGTTTAAAATAAGAAATGTCCGAAGGCTTATCAAAAATTGACCAATAGCTTTTGTTTGGATTAAGGCACTGAACTTTGGTATTGTGCTGATACATTTTATAATAAGCAATACTTTCGAGTAATTAAGAGTCAAACAGGGTAATACTCTAGTTTTCGGTCTTTACTTTCAAAGAACTCAAAAAATGTATTTCAAAAATCACGAAAAGTATCAGCAATAGACCGCGAGCTCTTAAGAAACGTGAAGAAATTTTTTCACATTGCCGGGTAATCCAGTTTTAATCCAGTGTTTTAAGTATATGATTTTGTTCTAAATCAAAATAATAAAAATTCTGGAACTCGTGTAAATTGTGTTATCTAGAATGACAACCCAGACACGAAGATTAAATTATCCACCATTTTTTTGAACTTGTTATATTATAAAGTAAATCTTAAAAAATCCCGGTCTCTTCAAAAAATTTGATTAAACTACCGAAAATTGTTAGCCATGGATCGTGACTACCGTAAAATAGAGTACTACCTCAAAACATATTAATCAGCTCTTGGTAAAACCGTGACGAATAGTCCAAAGAGTTGAGAGATCAGAATAGTAATCAAGTGTTGGCGATATGCCTCAAGTGGCGAACAAAAGAGGTATGTACTTTTTATTAAAGATTATTGTTGGTTACGGGTATGGTAATCTTTAAATAGCGACAACACCTAGCGCACACATTGCCAGTCTTTTTCATTATTTATGACTTGATCAAAAGATTACCACAAAAAAATAAATAAAATACTTATGCTGGGCTTATCTTAACATAAAACGAGAGCTGAAGCAAACTTCGTTAAGCCGAAGTCTTAATACCCTTGTAGTTAACCAAAATGTATTTGCAGAGCGGAAATATACTTATGACAGCAATATGTATGACAGGTTAAGCAAGTTTCATCCGATCATAGAATCGATCGGAAATATTTGCGCTATAAAAATTGCATAGGATACGGCTCTTAAATATGGTCATCCGATTTTGATAAAACTCAATGTATTGGTCCTAAACAGGGGATAAAAACATAACATTAGACATAAACAGCGAGACATAAGAAAACTTTCTGCAAAAACAACAATTTAAACATGTATATATATAGTTTCAGAATATCTCGATATAAATATATATATAGATGTTTAAATCTGCGTACCCAAATAAGAAGACGAGTGCGAACGTTTCAAGTCTCTTAAACTGAGCACGAGTGTTACTGTTTCAACTTTTGGTGGAACAATTAGCAGGTGAACTCATTAACTCATGGCACAGACTTTGACATACACTTCAAAGCTCATCTATAGGAACATATAGCTTGGGTAATTACGCACAAAAAGTGTCGTGTGTTGTTTAACAATTGAAATAAATTCCCGTTGTCAAGGCTACTTCAAAAATTAAAAGAGCACTCGAGATTATAAATTTTTATGTTCGAAATTCATCACATGATCCTTTTATGTTTATAACCACTTCATCTCAATATAAAATTCAGCGTCAAACCTTAGGGCTTCCTAATCAGAATCTTTTGGATTTTTGTATTGTTTGCCGAACCAGAATTTAGTTCTTATGAACTAAGCTTGTAAATTAAATACTAAACAACTTCTAATGTTGGCATTAGCAATTATAGCAGTTATAATTATCGTTACAGATGCAACTTTCCGCTGTTGGAGCTCAGAATTGATGTCAAACTGTTGATAGTGGTGTGACCTTTTGGGGTGTAATTACGTGTTGAATGGGCACTTAGGTTTAATCAAGCGCCGAGATCAGATGGTAATGGCACTGCTGCCTTGGATTTTCATTGATTTTTGCCCGAATAAGTTTCAACGTTTTCCGACTCCATATTGTGTAGGCTGTTTGTATTTAATATCCAATGTGAGAAGTGGTTCTCGATATTGCGGTTCTAAAATGGGTCGTAAATGGCTTATGTTATTAGTTCTGCAGAAAACCAACGTTTCGCGATAACGCTTCCAGGTATTTATCGTTATTTATACCTTTGCGTATGCATACTTTGCTTTATTCAGAAAATGTATTTCTCCGCAGGGTTGTTATTATTTCAGAGCTAAAAATGTTGAGAAAATTACACATTGGATTTTACAGCCTGTAAGTGGATAGAATGCAAATAAAGAAGTTTCAGAAAAATAGTATGCACACCCCCTGTTATTATTTAAATATGAGTTGAGTTTCTAAATTACATTTCTGACTGTGTGCTAATTTCAATTTGTAAAGTGTAAATATCTGACTTTTTGTTTACAATTTCCACCGGTACCGCCCGTCCCTACATCACGAAAGGGGTGTACGGTTTGGCTTTTATTATCTTTTCGACAATCGCGGCAAAGCTTTTGGTGTGTGACAGCGAAACATCGATTCAAATAACTAGCATAAGCTCAGGTTACTGATAAGATTGTGGCATGATTCCACGCTGGAAAATGATAGGCATTATTATATTACAACATAGAACCCGCGACGATCGTACGCATGTGACGGGCGTGGAGAGTAACTAGAGTCCGGACCGGGTCGCGATCTCCCCTGCAGCCTCAATTTGCCAGCCAATTTAACGTCAGCGTTTCGATTCAAGTTCAAAGTCAACGAGTGCACAGCGTGATGCTAGCGGAGAGGGAATCGTAAACTAGACTCAACTTGAGTCACAGCATCGATCTGATCTGACGATCGGACTTTCCTCATCGAATGATCATTGTATCACTAATGATTGCCGAGTGGAATGTTTAGAACGTTAATCTTTTGTTGTTTTTTAATAATATACAAAGCTTGAATACATTTTACTTGTCTGGCGCTCGGAATATTATCTATGTTTAAAGTAATTGTATACACTAAATTAATTGGAGACTCAGAACCGACACACTACACAGAATAGAATCGCATATGGTGTTAATTATTGATTCAGTACGGTGATATCATCCCTTAAAAGGGCTCCAATCGGTCCAATAAAGTCAAAAAATCAGTACAAAGACTAAAATGAACTCTACTAAATTTAATTAATTTAAAGGATTTGAAAAAGCATAAATTTAAATATTTTAGTTTGATTATAAATTATCCAATTTTTTTGCCAATGCAGATAAGAAAAATGAGTCCATAGATACTTGTGTACAATTTAGTTTTATAAATATAATTTGTCTTAAAGTCTAAGTGACAAAAACAGCATTTATTTAAAGAACTTTAATGCTAGTATATTTGCTCCAAATTTTAAAATCAATATTGAATGGGGTTAATAGAAGTATTTCTTAGCCCAGAAGTCTAGTAATATCGTACTATTATAAATTCTCTTTTTTCTCTTTAAGCTCGTTAATTATTAAAGAACATATTTCAAACGCCATGATAACGGTGGAAAGTGAGGAATCCCAATAACCTGAAATCAACAGGGACCAAAAAGTAAAACTCGGGGGAGAAAAGAGTGAGGGGCCAAAGCTCGGGCCAAAAGGCAACGGCAGCAACAGGATGACTGGCAGGACACAGAAAGAAATAAAGCAAATTCAAAGATTATGTATATTTGTTTTTTTATACATTTTTCAGCCGCAAAAATTTTAATGTTATATGCTTTTTATATGTTTAAAAAGTATACCCCCATCATCAAATTGATAAAATCCCTATAAAATCCTATTTTCGTTTAGTGTATTGGCAAAGAGAGTAATAAATGTACACGGGGTTGCTGTTGTTTTTATTCCTGCTGGAATAATATACGCACCGCATGGGAGAGGAAAGGCGAGCAGGATAAGGAACAGCATAATAAAGACAGAACGTACGTGGGGGAAAACTAGAACTTAAATAGTATAAACTCACGAAACAGTTATTTCTTCTACCCTCGAGAAACTGGGTGGAAAATTGTTGCTGCTATGACTTCTAATTCTCTCTCTGTTATTGTTGTTGCTGCTGCGTAGGCGTAACAGTTGTTTTTCCGATGTGTAGGTGTGCGTTTAAGTGTAATTTGCAGCATCTGCAGTTTAATTTATTCCACTGATCGTGGGAAATGACCAAAAAATGGCTCTCCCGCACTGCAATTAAACGATAACCGACTAAGCACTTTGTCCTAGATCAGCCAAAGGAATATTCCCGCGTTCGCACAGACTTCCGAGTGCCGGCACTCAACAAAAAAGAGACACGACGTCCGCTTCAATCAAGAGTCCGCGGGCAATTGATTTGAAAAAGCTTTTGCTTCTCATGTTTACCGCGTTTCCGTTTAACCTGTATGTAGTGCTAATATTTTGCTCAGGTACTTATTTTAACTATACTTTACCTATGTACAAGGCATTTGTAAACGATTAGCTTAACTAAACCGAAATTTTTAATCTGAACAAAACAAATTTGTCAGTATTATTACTCCTCTTATTAATGATTAATAAATAAGTTGTTAATTGTATTATAAATGATATTTTGCTGTTTGCTCCATCAAATGCATTACTATGTGTTGAGTCATAAGTCGTTGCGTATAACTTGTACAAGCTTGAACCCCAATTTGTTTTTCAAAATCAATAATTGCCGTTTTAGTTGTTACGCATATGTACTTTTTTTGTTTAAACGCATATCTACAATACTTTATATTTGTTTTCATTAGTTTTTGTATTTCCTTTCTAAATATTCATTAAAAATTATAAAAAAAGATAATTAAAAACGAAAATACAAGTTTAATAAAGTTTAAAGAGAAAAATATTTAATTTTATTTTCTTCTTTTTATGTGTGTAAGGGCAATTAAATAAAAGGTCCCATTAACACTAAAAAAGATATTATAAAACATAATAATACAAAATTCCGTTACTTTTTTAATAGACGTGAGAACCACTGTGTATAAATCGATTAACACTGCAAATCGATTCTCACGTATTGTGAAACACTGCGATACATCGATACTATCGTAGGTGGTATTACTCATCTCTAATACAAAACGCATTTTTTCTGCCGGCGAGGATTTGTTTGCAAATATTTGTCAAAATAGATAAATTCAGTAAACCTTAGGATTGTCTAAAGCCGGACAATGTATATAATGGAGCCCGACGCCACCCTGGATCAGGATGTGAGCACCTGCCGCTTGTGCCATCGTCAGACGGATTTTAACTCGCCAAACATTTTCGAGAGCTCCGTGGAGTGCTGCAAGGATGTGTCCATTTCCGACCTTTCCCAGGTTCTGTGGGGCGTACTGGTGAGTGGCTCTTGACAATGCATCTAACTGTACCCTTAGTAACTCTCCCCGTTGCAGTACGATCGCCACGAGTTTCTATCTGAACTCATTTGCCCGGAGTGCCTGGAGATCCTGGAGGATGCGTTTGAACAGCGCAAGGGAATGCACGAGCGGGAGCAGGCGCTTCAGGAGCAGCTAAAGGACCTTATTAAGAATGATGCCAAGTACCGACCCGGCCTGAATGGCAATCCAGGGGAATTTGTTCCCGAGGAAGACTGCATCATCGTGGACGTCGATCCGGAAAAACTGGCGGAGTCCAGTGAAGATGAATTTGCACTCGGCTCCGACGGAGAATACGAGAATTTTGATGATGACGATGAAGAGGAGGAGGAAGACTACGACGAAGAGGACGAGGAAGATGGCCAGAATGGGGAAGATATGGACATGCCTCTGGGCATGGATGCAGCCCAGATGGCGGCTCAGAAGTCCATCGAGATCGATGCCAATTCCGCGGGGCAACGACCCAAGCGTGCGTTCCTGTGCCAGTACTGCGATCTTGGCTTCACACTGCCGTCGGACTGCCAGGAACACGAGCGTATGGCTCACGACCCCACTGCGCCGTACTGCTGCACCTTCTGCAACCTCAGGCTCGTCACACGGCCCGCATTGATTTCTCACATCAGGACATTGCACGATGCAGAACGTCCGTATGTCTGTGCTCATTGCCGCAAGGGATTTGTGCGCCGCTCCGATCTTAAAAAGCACACAATTGTGCACACCGGCGTGCGTCCCTACACCTGCAACGTGTGCTCCAAGAGCTTCTCGAGGAATACTAATCTTACCAAGCACATGCGCATTCACAGCGGCGTGAAACCGTTCGTCTGCCAGCACTGTCCGCGATCCTTCCAGACGGCTGTGGAAATGATGAGGCACACACGCTCCCATGGCGAAGTGAAGGCTTTCCAATGTGGCCGCTGTCCTTACTCATTCTCCCGAAAGGATAAGTTGATGGCCCACCAGCAGGTCCATACCAGAAGGGACGTGGAGCAGCAGCAAATGTGGTTACCTTCCCCGGTAGAGGGCGACCTGGCGCACCAGCAGCAGGCGTTCCAGGCCAAGCAAAAGGTTCCGGCTCAATCGAAAACCTCGCGGAATTACCGATGCGATGTTTGCGATCGTGGTTTCCAGCGGGAACGGGATTTGCAACGCCATCGAGCACTCCACATGGATTCGTTGTTGGCCTGCAAGATTTGCAATCAGGGATTCAACCGACGCGAGCAACTGCATCGTCACGAACTGGAGGCCCATGGGCCCAGCTTCACGTGCGCCATCTGCTGCATTAGTTTCCTGCATCAGATTGAGTTGGAGAACCACCTGAAGGTCCATCAGCTGCAGCACAAGACAGCGCAGCGTGCCCAGGAGGCTTTAGTATTGCCCCTCAAAATGGCGGAACAGGCGCCCGCGGCTATTATGCCACCGGTTGTTCAGGAACCTCCACCATTGCGTCCTTCGGCCGCCGAGCTCTCGTTCTACAGCAACATGATTCCCACCATGAATCTGGGCTTCTACAGTGAGACTCGGCCTGAGGATTAGAATTACATACTCAAAACTTAGTAAGTAAGTTGAAAAAGTTTGTATAGCCAGGCGGTTTAAGGCGTTCAGATTAACTAAGATAACACTGATACTAACGGCTTCTCAGCCTATCTTTTGCCAAAATGTAGTTTACTGGTTTTTTGATAAATGGCCAAGCCAGAAAAAAATCTGGTAAATTAAATATTAATGAAAATATAAATATTTTATTGGGGAAACCATTGTATTGCAAATCAAATTGAGTTTCAAAGATGTCTTTCCACACATGACTGATTTTTTAATGATAATAAAACCCAATTGGCGCCATTTCGTAACCGTATGAAAACGATTTTTATTTAATTAATTTCACCAAGTGGATTTCAAGTGGACAGCCGTCGAAAGTGCTTTAAAGGTAAACAACTTTTAACCACTTTTTTATATTTACTATTTTTCGAGAGAAATAATAAAATTTTAATGATGTATTTTGTGGTATTTTTCATAAAACATTTATTATTTTGGATACACGATTGAGTAGCAGTCGAACATGTTGCATGCAACAAGTTGCAAGTGGCTTGATCTCAAGACAGACTTCTTTGAAAGCTTCGAAGTTGCTGCACCGCTGCAGATTATTTCTCGAGGTTGCCTCGTACGGTAGTCCCTCGACCTGCGCTCGGAATTCGATCGTCGTCTGGAGATCTCGTAATATTCTCGGAGTGCGCGCAGTGAATATTGTGCTGGTGCTGACAGTGTAACGCTTGATAGAATAATAAATAATAAGAATAAGAGGGGGAGATCCACAAAGAAATGTGGCCGAGCTGCCATAAATAAAGTGCGGATTTCAAACGAGACGATAAATCTATTCCCGAAACGGGCACGCAATCGAGGGAATTCGAATTCACCTTACGGTTCGGTGCGGTTTGGATAGATTCGGTTCCGCTGAGAGCGGTAAGTACGCAATTACCTTGGCACCGGGAAGGGTCACTTCGCAGGCGATTTATGTGTATGTCGGACCTGGCTTGGGCTCTTGGGTGTTTAGGTGTTGGCGTTCCCGCTGGGCGCCCCCGGCTTACCAACTTCGGGTTCCTCGCATCCCCTGCCATGACAAATGAACATGTTGCTGCGGCATGATTCGCGGTCAGCACAGCTTTCCTTTGATTGAATTGAAATATCCACCAGGCTGGGGCCAAAGGAAGGGGCAACCTCGGCCGCTTGCATGATTTGAGTAGTAACTTTTGCCATTCCCAAAAAGATAAGAAGCACGAGACGTAGTCGCACATAAAAGGCAGCTACCAGTTGCCCAGACATCGATTCCTTCGTGTCGTCGCTTCTTGTCCATTTAAAACCCGAGAAATGTGAGGATGAGGAGTTGTCTTATGTGAAGGTATCGCTTTGTTGGTTAAGGTTCTGGTAAAGTACAAGAAATTTATACAAAAGAGATTCGTAAAACACTAAAGAAATCTCATCATTTCGAGCATTTGTGATGAGTATGTTTGAAATTTATATGGTTCCAATTACCTATGTAGATTTTAACCTTCTCTCTGTACCTCAAAATTACTTCTATTAAAGTTAATTCTTAAGATTTGTCGAATTATTTTTAAAAGAGAGACCATAATGTCTTTATTCTTGCTTCTTATTTAAGCCATAAACAAATTAGCCATCCATAAACCAATAAACTCGTAAAACCTCTCAGTTCTTGACAGCTTTCATTAGAATATCTGAAGCCCTCGATAAATAAGCTACCGCAGTGAAATTTACTCTTTAGTTTCCCTTGCTGGATTGCGTGTCTGGATTCACGATTCTGCACGAGATTCAGTGGAACCACCTGTGGTGCGAAAGTGCTCCGTTTGTGGACCCGCGAACAGTTGCGAAAACAATTTAATTTCAGCGGATATGAAGGGTTAAGTTTGGCCCATTCCAATAAGCTGGAGGGCGTTAAGTTCCTCTTTCTGGGAAGATGAATGAGCCCCAGTTTGATGGAAAGCCTTTTCTTTGCACGCACCTTAAACTGATTTAGAACATTGTTCAGGAACAGTGCAATATGAGCCCTCTGGCTTGAATTCTTTAGTCGTCTAGTTATTGTGAGCAGCCCGCGCAACAACTTAATTACCGCTATTTACACGCACTGAGTCCAACTCCTAGATGAAAGAACTTATAAGATATGGAAGATGTTTTCATCATAGACAAAAGAATCCCAATCAAGTACAGCATAATTATCACTCTGTTATTTAAACTTCCGTTGGAATGATGAAATTATGTGTTTTTTATTTAACACAGAAATTGTGAAATAAATCATAAGTTGGATATCTAAAACTACTCTGTGCCAGTCAACATGACTAGGTTATTTACGTAAGCTTTGATACATTTATTGTTGGTCTTCCTAAGGAGAAGATCAAACAAATAAAAACATACATGAAATATAAGAATATATTTGTACGTAAATTGTACCTAAAAACTCTTATCTTCCCAAATCTCCAAACATTATATGAAATGTAGGTTAAAAGAATCCTTCCTTTTAATCCAAATCGGAAACGTATATTTTAATGTATTTTTAGATATTTTGAAAAAAGACAAAAACATTCCACTCTGAAATCTGGTTTTCTAAAGTAGTTGAATATCTGATCTTAACTGGGCTTTCGTAAAAATACTCAATTAATAAATTGTGCTTAATCTTGTGCTGGTTAATCTTTAGGTTCTTTTTTGTATAGATCTAAAAAAGATATATCTAGTTTAAAAATTATTCTGACTGTGTAATGTGATATGCACTGTTAAAATCATTGAACCAAATCTAAGATATCACTTATTGATTTATGTTAGACCATTTAGCATAATAAGATTCAGACCCCCTCCTGCTTACTCCGTTCTCAGGCTGTCAGGCACACAGGTTTAGCCCTACGGCTCCCTCCCAGAAAAGACTTTATCGCGAATATTGCGGTGGGGCAACGCATTTCACCCATCCCAACATTGTGCATCGTGTATTGCAAATTGTCGTCTGCCGATGGACTGATGGGAATACGAATGCATCAATGTCAGCCAGACGGACGACACTTTTACATCTGTCACTCGGATGGAGTGCCTCCACCTTGTCCCCTTCACCATACCTCCCCTTACTCCCCACCTAATCTCTCGTAAGTATTTTATACAGTTTCTCCCAAAAGTATTTCGCTAGTGAGAGACACACGTTTTCGTTTCACATCCGTTTCGCTTGATTTTGATCAGATGCAATTCAATTTACAATTCACTTTCTTCGCAGACAATGCCAGGCAGTGCGATCCCGCAAATAATGCATGTACGAGTATAACGTTCCACTTGGCTGACAGGCGGTGTTAGACCCCCTGTTTTTCATCATCTTCAACCATATCGTTGTCTCCATCCGCTTACTGTATCATAAACATTTATGCCAATTTTTTGTCCTCATGTCCCCACAAAGGGTGTTTTAATTCGATGCATCGTTTGCCTGGAGCAAACCAGATTTTATGCTGTTACTCTTGGCATAAGTCTCATATAAAGAATAATATCTTTATCATACTGATCAATTTAGCAAGGCATTGGATGAAACTAGTGCTAGCAAAATTCAATTAATAACAATTATTATTATTACTCACATGACCCGGAACTTGACGAGTTCTAGGATCAAATGTTTAGGATCAGCATCAAATGTTTAACATCTTTGCCGACACAGAAATTCGAGTTGGCTTACCTTCCCACTACCAAGTAAAAGGGTGGCAAAAACAAGCCAATCTCAAGATTTCGTTAATAATTTGATTATGCTGGGAAAATATATCTTTAAGCCATATAAGCTTTTGAAGCCGTTAACCTAAACTTGGCAAACTTCACTTCTAAGTCGTATATATGCCATAAGAATAATTTTTACAAATACTATAATTTAGTTACTTGTTAGAATGTTTTGTATTTTTTAATATTCATTAAAAACATCCATAAAATCTATTGTGATCAGCATTCCTAAGGTGATCCCAGCTTCGACCCAAATCCTCGGGATTTCCTTTCTCGTTTTTACGGGCTGTCGCGCTGTGGTTGCCGCCAAAAAACCAGTTCCTGGATCTCTTGAGGTATTTGTTTGGCACGACATTTGCTTCTTGGCTGGCCTGATGTTGTGTTGTTGGCCTGTCTGAATGGCAGCCGCCCGCCTCCGACTTTTCCGTGGTGGCAAAGCTGGTGACGATGGCTATGACGTCGTCTTTACTGTCCCATCCCATACCATCCTATCCCTTCCCATCCCATCCCATCCCGATCCCTCCCGACCCATCCCCCTTTATCCTGGAGTCGCTTCATGTCGTCACGCAAACTTTAATTCGTTCATTAATTCAGCCGGCAAACGGTTAGCCGGTCCGGTGGGCGTGGAAGTAGCTGGAAGTGTTAATTAGTTGTTAGTGTCTCCGACTCCGCCTGGCCCATCGAGGATATATTTAATGAGCGCCTTGGGAACTCCAGTGTCAATCGTGAGTGCTTCTGCCTAGTGGCCAGCCAACTGCTTATTAATCTATCCAGATAAGACCAATATATCTTACACAGTAGCAAATGGATTTGGCATTTTCAGATTTGTCAACTTGAAGTGCCGTGGGTTCCCTAAAGTTAAGATCTTGGAAAGGAGAAACTGTAATTTGATCGTTTGAACCTATCTTTATTGATTTTTTACATTTATAGAAAATTAATGTTTTTATAATAATGAATATTTAAAATCTAAATGTTTATAAAAGGGACATTGTATTTGATTGTGTGTCCGTCTGATATAGTTTTAAAATTGTATTTACCACATATGATATTGAATGTACTTGGAGTATCTGGTAGGGTATAAAATCTTTAGCTTATCGAGTTCAATTTTCTTTTATTTTGCCAAGATACATTATTCTTTAATAATTTTGTTTTAATGTTTATGAATTCTGCATGTCACCACAAATGATATTAAAACAATTGCGAATGCTGTTGGGGTAACTGAAAGGGCTTATCGAATACAGTTTCCTTTAATTTTTGCCAAGATACAATTTCGAGTTTAAGGTCTTTTTCAGTATTTGGTTCGAATATTTTTAGCCGCATCTGCCAGGTGATTTCCATAATTGTGTAAATTGCTCATGCAAGTCGAATCACCATTTCCACTTTTGAGAAATTCCTGTTGTCTGTGAGGAACAGTCACAAATTAGTGGCCAGGAACTGGGCATACCAAACCAGCGACCAATCGCATTGCAGAACCCTTGCAAAATAAATTCCAACAGGCAATTTTGACCCAGGTCCAGCGATCGACTGCGAAATGCGCGGTTGATGCGAGGTGAGGTCCAATCTCGGGATTGGACCCCGAAGCGGTGGCCACTCCAGTCCGGGAACCCCAACCCCTCCTCCCAGGATCCCCAGAATCACCAGAATCCCCTCCATCCGTTGTGGGTGTGCAGCTGTGTGCTGTCAACTATCCGCTGATCCATAGTGCCCATGCGGAAATAGCGGCCAAGGGTGTGCAATTGCTTTGGCCATTGCCATTGCCATGGCCATAGCCATAGCTCTCTGGCCACGGCAATTGCGATTGCCTTTTCTTTATCGCATCCTGCACAAATTACAAAAATATTTCACGTTCCGCGGGGTTTGGCCAACTTATATGTATGTGAGTCTGTGCGGGGCCTTGCCGGGTCACTTGCCCATCGAACGTGTCCACATTTGTTTGGCCAGAAAGGCCCCATTGAGGAATTCCCTGCCCCGGTCCTCGTGCTCTTTGACTTGCCGCGTGGGAGCGATAGATAAATATGTAGTTGCCAATAGGAGATTTCCACATAGCAGGTTACTAACTGACTCGGGGCTTGGCGGCAAGTTCATGGGAGTCTATTAAATCTGGCTTGTGCACTCATAAAAATTGTAGTCAAAATAAGCCTTTAAAAATTTTATCAGGGTAAAAGAAAATAAATCCGTTGTTCAAAATAATTGAAAAAATAAAACAAAAAGTAAGAATAATTTGTACTAGATGGGATCTAATATGTAAAAGAATAGGCAAAATAATAATCAATATATCTTAAATATATGTTTGCCAGCCTATTGATCAACCCGTTTTTTGCACGCACCCATTCATACTCATTTGCCGAGGGGGGATTGGTGTTGATTAAAAAAATTGGAGTAAGCCAGTTAACTCAAGTAATTGCCAGAAAACAGGTTTAATCAAATGTGGGTGTATTTTAAATAATTTTTTGAGAGCGTGACCCAATTGGAAAATTTATTGCGCCAGGGGAAAATAGTTAACAGGAAATTGCTGTACAATGAGGAAGGCATTATAGAACCAGTGGTCAGTTGGATTTTTTAATTTACTACTCAATGATTATTATTGTCTTAGTATCCAGAGTTTTGAATTTTCAGAGATTCAAAAATTCAATTAAATAAAGAACCTCAATGAAGGCTTTAATTCCAAAAAATTACGTCCTGTGGTGCTAATAAAGATTTAAAAATGATTGAAAATACCAAAATTGGCAATACTAGACCGATTTAATTTTGTTAATTGGGCATCTCTGACTAGTTGGAAGTAATAGAATTATTTGGTTGAAGGAAAAATTCATCATAAAGATTCTGCTGATTGGCTTGTTTACCTCTGGCATTTAAACAGCTAGGATCCAAGATCAGGGAAAAGCCGGAGGTCAAGTTGAAGACGTCTGCGGGCGATCGATCTTGTATTCGCAACGACGCCAACTGACTGATGATGGCTTATGCAATACCGAGTTTTGCAATTCATAAATATTAACAGTCGGTGCCGAGTACTGTGGCAGCTTTTAAAAGCAGAAAAGTCCCGGCACGGCAGCCGTCTAATTGTTTGCTGCCTTTTATTAGCGATCGATTCGATTCGATTCCATCCAATGCCAATGCCAATGTGCAGCGCCGTCGGAATGGTGAGGACAAGTTTTTGTGGGCCAACCACGATCGTGATCTTGGCCAGGTCCTTAGCGGGCTACACGTGCTGGCATCCACATCCACTTGCATCATGATATTGCGTAACCTGCACGCGACAAGAAATTTAACGCAATGGGGATAGGTGGATAGATGAACACTTGAGGTTAAAGTAATAGTTAAATAAAATTTTGTAATATAATTATTTTATTTTCTTGTTTGTTATTAGTATTTGGCAGATTACTACTTAGGTAATAATACAAAAATATTCTATTTGAAACTGAGGATTAAAGCTTGTGATATTCAGAGAAAAAAATTGGGTTTTTAACCATTATTTGGCAGACTACTTATTTAATAACAATACAAAATTGTTATATTCTAAATATGTGAAAGTTAAGCTTTGCGAATAATCAATATAAACATTTTAAATTTGGGTACAAAATCAGAACAGCTTGATAAGTATACCGTTTTAAAATAAACTGAAAAATAAATAAAATATCTATTATTTGGTCCACTGGTGTACGGGGACTTAGATCGATCGATTATGGAGCGATCTCGTCGTGCTTCAAATTGGCATTGTTGGAGTTGGATCTAAAGCTGGAGCGATGTGCCTTGTTGGGGCCTAATGCAATTAAGATTCGATTAAAAGTTTTCACACACCTTTCTTTGCGGATCGCGGAATGGGCGGGGAGAGGAGGGGTGACAGGTGTGGCAAGGAGCGAATGAGATGGAGCATTGAAGTGGACTCCCACATAAATTAGCACGCTACGTGCTGTTGAGTGTTCTGCCGCTTTCCGCTTTCCGTTTCCTCATCCGCTTCCGCTTCTGGGTTTCTGGCAAGCGACATAAGTACTTTTCATTTTCCATGTGGTACTTCTCTGAGATCTGGGATCTGGTACCCTGCCCCAAAAGATCCTCAGCCCCCGCCCTCGGCTCCTGGGCTCATTCGTGACTGGAACATCTTCTTCGTTCGCTGCTGGTTCTTTGTTTATGGCTGTGAAATTCGTAAATTGAATCTTGCACAGGTTGCTCCTTTCGCCCCTCCAACTACCAACTTCACAGCATCTCTCGCAGCTTGAGCTATGCACACGTAATTATCCTTAAAGCCAGAAACGTGACGATATTTGCAATTTTCATGCATTTAAGTTCCGTTGAAAATGTTCGGCAGGAATGCGAATATTAATGCCGAATGCGAACTCAAAGCGGAATCGAAATTCGCATACATTGTTGCTGATTCGCTGGATAAACCTCTTCTTTTTTTATATTTTGGCTGAGAGCTGTGTAAGATTTTAATTGTAGCCCTTAGTGGTAATTAGAGACTCGCATTGTAGTATCGAATTTACAGGTTGTTTTTAAAAAGCTTATTAAACTTTTAGGAAATCAGTTTCTAACATTTATTTTAAAACTAAAGAAACCATAAATTTTCCAAATTTTGTCATATCTTTCCATAGAAGTTTTGCTGATATATTGCAATCTAATTTCGATTTATTGATAAATATATAAATCATCAAGCACTTCAGAAAGGTTTGTTAAAAACCCAAAAAAAATCAAACTAAAAATGTATAACTACCTGGGAAATTCCAAAAGAATAAAGGTATTAACGTTCTTGGAAAATTTTTATTGATGTCTTAAAGCCGCTTAGTTCAGTGAGAGATGGTTAAGTTCTAGAGTACAATACAAGGACGCAGACAATTGGGGGCAGGACAACGGGCAGAACAAACGCGATTGCCAAATCAACAAGAGCAACAACCACACAGCAACCAAGCGAAATTCATTGAGTTTCGACTGCCTTCGTCTGTCGACTCGATTCGCAAAAATATTTCTCAATGTCTAACCCGAGGCCATGGCCAAGGAGCCGTACGGATCGGGGCTCCGAAAAGGCCGAAAGACCGTCCAGACCCTGGCAACCACCACCTATTAATCAAAATCTCTTGATCTACACAAATCCATGCACTGCGAGAAACCGCGGGGCAGTCACAGGTTAGCCAAGAGAACCTGCCTAATTGGGCGGCAAGAGGCTTTCTTGGAGTGTGGCCAAGATCGAGGACAGCAGCCCCACCACGTTGATGGACGACCAAGACGCCAGGCTGCGACTCCAACTCCGACATTCGACGTTGACTCCAAAGAAAACTTTATCTCTGGCTACACAGATCCACAAAATTTTAGTTTTTCTAGAGAATAAGACTTTAACTGATGGTGGCTTTGTCTTATCTCGATGAATATTACACGCATACTTAAATAAAAGTTCTTTCTTTTGCAATTTAATAAGGAGAATGTAAATTAATATGTTTTACTGATTAATTCGATGTTGAGTATTTACAAGTTTAACCGTTTATAACATTATATAACATTTTGAGTTTAGATATTCTTCTTCTTCAATTCTACCAAAGGACTTAACTTTCATAAGTGTCTTTAAAAATATACATTTTAATATTTTTTTCATAAAAAAACATTGAATAAAAAATTTTCAATTATTTTCATACCTAAAACACAAATATGTACTTATTATGTTTTTTTTTTACTTCGTGGAATTTTAATGGCTCTTAAATTTATACAAATTTAGATCAAAATCAGTTAACCAAAAGATGGTAACTAAAACATATGTATGAAATATATAATCCTGTTGACCGGTGCAATTTTTCGAGGAGCTTGGCGGGGGCGGAGTTCGTCCCTTAGCCGGGAACCCAAGGAGTGGGGAGGAAACACGCGGTAAATCACAAAAGCGAGCCACGATACCACGATGCGATACCAGCTGTGGTGGTTGGGCCTACGACTAAGCCCAGCGAAGGAGTTAGTGCCCTTGGCTCTTTATTAAATTAAGTTAAATCATGTAATTTCCATGTAGCGAGTCAAAAGTGCACTTCTTATACGCTGTGCTCGGGGGCGGAGTTCTAAACTCCAGAGAAGGGCTCGATCCTAGACCTGCAATCATCTGCAGGCCTGGGAAATTGCTCAGTCGATTCCATTAAATTGATCTTATTTGTTTGCCCAGGCGGTCTTTAAGTGATCTCAAAAATCAAAATTTGGTATTGAAAATTGCGCAAGTATTCCTAATCAAATTTTTGTTTTAAAATTTTTTATTTAAATGACTCTTATTAAATTACAATCTATGAAACAAATTTATACCAATGTTAAACTGTTTTATGGCTTAAAAAATGTTGATCATTTAAAAAAAGTCATATTGCAGATAGATAAACATTTTTAATCTCGGATTTAGGCAAACATTTTAATGCTAAGGAACAGATTGTCTCATAATTTGAAAAACATTTTTTAAGCTGACAAGCTTTTTAAAGAATTTGGATGAAAATTAACAATGGAATACATCCGATTTAGAAATTTTGGTTTAATGAAAAAGTAACTCAAACATATCTTTTGAAGCTACTGTCATGCCATTAACCATATTGAATATCAGTGGCTAGAAGAGCCATATCTCAATTGTGGACTACTTCCCACTCGAAAGGAATGCAGCTGGAAAAAACATTTCTATCTGTCTAAATTTTAACTCACTTATTAATTCATACCTTAGCTATGCGAATGCTGATTTGTTGAACTGGCGGGGGAATGCAAATTGCCAGTGGCCCCCCACATGAGGAGGCGATCCAAAGGGCCGAAGGGAGTAGCCCGGAGTGGAGTGGAGCGACCCACAGCAGCGTTTGTCTTCCACTTTACAGATTGGAGTGGAAATTGTATATCGTACTCGTAGTTAGAATAAATAAATTTCCGTCGGCGGCCCGTACAGCAGTCAGTCGGCAGCTCAGCCACAACTTTTGCCCAGGTAGCCCAGCTAGCCCAGCCAGCCAGCCAGGTATTCCAGCGAACGGGTCTGGACGGACCTCCTCCATCTCCATCTTTAACTGCATCTCCAACTCCATCTCCCCGCCTTCCACGGCCTGCATATTTATGAGATTTATTTTATTTTATGCGATGTCGCTACCTGATACTGATACCCAACTCCAGCTTCATCTCCAGCTCCCCATGCACATTTATTAGATGACATATTTTATTCATTCTCAAAGGACGGGGCCAGGCGATTAGCCTTGTTTAGATAGCCAAATTGTTCCGGATGGGCTGGCTGCTGTTTCGTTTCCGCTGCTGGCTAAGCCGATTTATGGCCAAACATTTCCTTGGCCCATGTAATCTGTCAGCCGCGGGATGGACTCCATGTGGAGCGGGGCGAAATGGAGCCAATCAGCAGCAATAAGTTGACAAAATCAAAGTACTAGATTGCCGGCCCTGTGGGAATGGAAGAGCCCTTTCAGGTTTAACCCCTCCCCTTGGGAAAGCTCCTGCTCACAGGTTGCGTAATAAACTGGAAGTGGCTCAGATATCTGCGATCTTAGACTTTTACACACGGAGAAAAGCCGGCAGGACACTTTCCTTTATTATAAACATTAGAATGTTAAAAATTAAAAGAATTTTTGAAGCCTGTTGTGATAAAAATTTTGAGATTGGGAACCGCCTATGGTGAAAATAGGTTCCTAATGGAGCTTTACACTCCTGACTTAAAGTTGGTGTTTATAATAGGAAATATGGTGATTTATTATCATATGTGAAATTTAAAATTAAATTTAAAATTAAATTTTAATTGAAATTTTTCTTTGTGTTTCTTCTGGTCAAACGCTGCCGCCCGCTGTGTTGACATTGAAAAATGCCGACGCCAACGGCTCGGTCTCCGATTTCTGCTGCTGATGGCGGCCACATGTTCCTCCACACACGTCCAACACTTTATGACAATCATTTGAGTTAATTGCCAACAGCCAGGGTCTTGGCTAGACCACACGGGGCAGTGCAGGCGTGTGGCATAAATACGGCGTCTCATTTGGCCAAGCAACTCATCTGTTTAGCCTGGCTTGCAACATGTTGCATAGAGCTGGAGCCCGCACCTCCATGTCCTGGTGCATCTCTGGCCCATCTCTGCTCCACCTGCAGCCCCGCCCCCCGACCAGATCCATTCCCAACCCCCGCTTGGAGCACTGAGCTGGGCAGTAAAAGGCATTAGCGTCCGTGTCTGTCACCTTCGTCATGGTCACGCTAATCGAGCTAATCGGCTGCGCCAATAAACCGACAGGTTTATGGACCTGCAGACGCGGAAGCCATCTCCGGCCTCCTGCTCCTCCTCCTCCTGCTTTTGCTTCTACTCCTGCGTCCAGACGCATGCGCACTTGATTTAAAAGCAATTAAAATGCGAATCGATGTCGCAATTGATTTTTCGCCTGCAGCTTAAGTCGATTTGGCCACCACATGCTAAAAGCAGGTCAAATCCTACTTAAAGTAAGCTGAATCTACTTTCGCCAGACTGCAAATATCCATTTTATTAACACTTCGCTGAAATGCTCTTAGTTCTTTTACCTTGGAATTCTTTTATTTTGATAGTTTTAATTTACAATTTTGTTTACTTAATCCAAGTAAGGTAAATCTACTTTCACCAGCCTGCAAAGATCCATTTTATCAATACTTTGTTCAAATACTCTAACTACATTCCTGGGGTAAAAGAACTATTGCAATAGTTTTTAATTACAATTTTATTTAATTGAGTCCAATGCAGATAAATCTACTTTTGCCATATTGCAAGGATCCATTTTTATAAGCCAAGTGTTTTATTAATTTTCTTATACCAACGAAACGGCACTCTCAATTTTGACGCTTATTAAATTAAAAGGGACATAATTATAATGGAATTTGTAAGCGATTGTGCCAGTTATTTAAATTTCAAATTTATCGTTGCTAAGGAAAATAGTGTCCCTATGTTTTTGCTTTTATGTCTTAACTATTGTTGGTCCGTCCTAGACCTTTCTGATCATAGTTTCCTGCTCTTGCAGCTGTGGATGGGTCAACCAGGATGAGGCTGCTATGTTGCTGCCGGACCAGACGTACGCCGACTACGATGTGGGGCACCACCAGCTGCTGAGCTACCACAAGAGCAGGAGTCGCGGCCTGAAGTCCAAAATACAGCGATCCAAGAGCTCCGATGCCAGCAGCAGCAGCTACGAACGAACGGCGGACTTCTTCGAGAACATACCCGACTTTCTGGGGGATTCCCTACCTGCCTTCCTCTACAGTCCGCAGGAGCAGCAGGATGCGCGGCCCAGGAAGAGGGAGTCGCGTTCGGGACAGAAGCGGCTGGAGGATGAGGATAAGTTTCGTGCGGATGACCAGGAGGACCAGGAGAGCGAGAGCACCAGTCAGAGCGACAACTGCGAGGAGGAGGATGTCCTGCGGCTGTGCGAGGACTTCCTATGTCGCCATCGCATGCGACCCGACTTCTTCTGCCAGTATCACAAGGCAGTCAGGTATTAAATATTATAAATATTTAAATAATTTAAATATTTAAATGGTTATAAGGGCTTACAGTAATTGGTTTTTCTTATCAAAAAGATATAAATTCTTACTAACATTTGACAAAAAGTTTTTACAATTTTTTAATCTTTAATACAATCCTCAGTTGAATTAATGGTTTTAACACCCATGGATATTGATTAAATGGTAAAGGGATAGATATGAGAATGTTATGTTATATTGTGCAATAGGTACCAGACATTTCTGTAGTTTTATTAAATAAAGTAATATATTTATACCCTTGCAGAGGGTATTATAATTTTGGTCAAAAGTGTGCAACGCAGTGAAGGAGACATCTCCGACCCTATAAAGTATATATATTCTTGATCAGGATCACCTCCTGAGTTGATATAGCCATGTCCGTCTGTCCGTCTGTCTGTCCGTCTGTCTGTTTCTACGCAAACTAGTCTCTCAGTTTTAAAGATATCGAATTGAAACTTTGCACACACCCTTCTTTCCTTTGCACGCAGTATATATGTCGGAACGGCCGGGATCGGCCGACTATATCCTATAGCTGCCATATAACTGATTGATCGGAAATGCTATAACTTTGGTGTTTGCAAAGCTAGGATGCTGGGATTTCCTATGGGTTTTATATTTGGCCAATCAATCCGACCTACCAAATTTCATAAGGATCGGCCGACTATATCCTATAGCTGCCATATAACTGATTGATCGGAAATACCATAACTTTGGTGTTTGTTAAGTTAGGAAGCTGGGATTTCCTATGGGTTTTATATTTGGCCAATCAATCCGACCTACCAAATTTCATAAGGATCGGCCGACTATATCCTATAGCTGCCATATAACTGATTGATCGGAAATGCTATAACTTTGGTGTTTGCAAAGCTAGGATGCTGGGATTTCCTATGGGTTTTATATTTGGCCAATCAATCCGACCTACCAAATTTCATAAGGATCGGCCGACTATATCCTATAGCTGCCATATAACTGATTGATCGGAAATACCATAACTTTGGTGTTTGTTAAGTTAGGAAGCTGGGATTTCCTATGGGTTTTATATTTGGCCAATCAATCCGACCTACCAAATTTCATAAGGATCGGCCGACTATATCCTATAGCTGCCATATAACTGATTGATCGGAAATGCTATAACTTTGGTGTTTGCAAAGCTAGGATGCTGGGATTTCCTATGGGTTTTATATTTGGCCAATCAATCCGACCTACCAAATTTCATAAGGATCGGCCGACTATATCCTTTAGCTGCCATATAACTGATTGATCGGAAATGTCATAACTTTGGTGTTTGTTAAGTTAGGAGGTTGGGATTTCCTATGGGTTTTATTTTTGGCCAATCAATCCGACCTATCAAATTTCATAAGGATCGGCCGACTATATCCTATAGCTGCCATATAACTGAACGATTGGAAATGCCATAACTTTGGTGTTTTTAATGTTAGGAAGTTGGGATTTTTATGAGTGTTAAGAATGCATCATATGAATAATTTTGGAGAATATAGTTTACAGAGTATTCTGCAAGGGTATATCAACTTCGGCTCCGCCCGAAGTTAGCTTTCCTTTCTTGTTTTTTTTAATGTTTTTAAGGATCTATGCTCGTAGAATTGTTTTAATTATAAATATTTTTATTTCTTATGTTTAGTTCATCAACGCCCTCACCAAAGCAAAGGAAAACCTCAACTCCCGTTGTGGAGTGCAAGTCCCCGCAAGGAAAGGACAAAACGGAGGTGAAGGTCCTCAAGTCGCACAGGACAAACGCAGTCGTGGAGAGGTTTTCCAAGTTCTCTGCCATTTACACGCTGCCTGTGCCAAAAAGGAAGAAGTCGTGCAACAAAACTACTGGGAACATAACAGGTAAGATAAATTATTTAATGCGACCATTATTAAAAAGTATTTTTCCAAGTGTGGGCTTGGTATAAAAAATGGTTCTTTAGACTTGCAGTAACATCAGATTTGGCCACTCCCCTTTATTATCAGAAATGGATCAGTAATTAGGGGCAGCAGGTGATCTATTTAATCGGCAATAGACATGCCACACTAAATATCAATATATAAGAAGGAAAATTAAAGCCAGTGTTTCATTACAAATTCAACTCAGCTATAAACGTAAAAATGTTTTTCCGGCGGCTTCAAGGTTTTCTGATCCTGTCGACGCTCTCAGTGGTAATATAATCATAGTAAAAAATCAGTTTTCTATTAAGGTTACTTTTAATTTGCAGTGCTTGGGAAAGTCCTTAGAGGCCCGAGTACAATCGTTTAATACTATAGAAGGTGATGAAGAATCGCTATTCGTATATAATGTACGACTTATTGGAAGAGATCGAATGCTAAATGGAACATTCGTTTTCAAAGTTGATCTTGACGATACATTTGATGTTTCTTTTAACATTCTGGTGTTTAAGAACGGAGAATGGGAAGAAGGAAACATCAAGGTTTTCACCAAAGCCTGTAATTTTCACACGAACTACTTCGGTAAATATTTCTTACCAATGGTAAATGATTCGAATATACCGCCCGTCAATGAGTTGTGCCCATTCCGAAAGGGTAAATATTATGTGAAAAATATCCTTATTGAACCGAAGAATTGGCCAACAGTTTTATATCGAGGCTTAACAAAAAGCATTGTCAAATACATAAGGAATGGCAAATGTACTGGTGGAGTTGAGTATGATATGAGCTTAACAGACATAAATGATTAGCCCGCAAATTGGATATCATGGCTTCTAAGGAATATTGCAAATGAAATATCCCATTTTGAAAAACCTATAACAATTATCCTTTAAATATAATTGGAAATAAAAGTACCAAATAAAGTATTTGTATTCAGCTCTAAATAATAGTTGTTTAAATTTGATAATAAACAAGAAAGGAAAGCTAACTTCGGGCGGAGCCGAAGTTGATATACCCTTGCAGAATTCTCTATAATAATATTCTCCAAAATTATTCCTATGATGCATTCTTAATACTCATAAAAAATCCAAACTTCCTAACTTTAACAAGAGAGAACGCTATAGTCGGGTGCCCCGACTATCAGATACCCGTTACTCAGGTAAAGGGAGTGCGAGGGAGATGGAGATAGAAACTTTGATCACGCATAACTTTTTAACGAATGGTCCGATTTGAAAAATTTCTTCTACATTTCGATAGGTATTGATAAACACAATAAAACTGCATTTTTACTTTTCCGAAATATATATTATATCGTATATAAGCGATTGTGGGCGTTAAAGGGGGCGTGGCACCTTTTTGAAACAAACTTGCGCTGCGTAGGAACTCCTAGAATCTGCATGCAAAATGCCAATCTTCTAGCTTTTATAGTTTCCGAGATCTCAGCGTTCATACGGACGGACAGACAGACGGACAGACGGACAGACGGACATGGCTATATCGACTCGGCTAGTGACCCTGATCAAGAATATATATACTTTATAGGGTCGGAAACGCTTCCTTCTAGCTGTTACATACTTTTGCACGAATACAATATACCCTTTTACTCTACGAGTAACGGGTATAAAAACACCAAAGTTATGGCAGCTATAGGATATAGTCGGCCGATCCTTATGAAATTTGGTAGGTCGGATTGATTGGCCAAATATAAAACCTGTAGAAAATCTTAACTTTCTAACTTTACAAACACCAAAGTTATGGCATTTCCAATCGTTCAGTTATATGGCAGCTATAGGATATAGTCGGCCGATCCTTATGCAATTTGGTAGGTCGGATTGATTGGCCAAATATAAAACCCATAGAAAATCCCAACTTTCTAACTTTACAAACACCAAAGTTATGGCATTTCCGATCAATCAGTTATATGGCAGCTATAGGATATAGTCGGCCGATCCTTATGAAATTTGGTACGTCGGATTGATTGGCCAAATATAATACCCATAGAGAGTCCCAACTTCCTAACTTAACAAACAGCAGAGTTATGGCATTTCCGATCAATCAGTTATATGGCAGCTATAGGATATAGTCGGCCGATCCTTATGAAATTTGGTACGTCGGATTGATTAGCCAAATATAATACCCATAGAGAGTCCCAACTTCCTAACTTAACAAACACCAACGTTATGGCATTTCCGATCAATCAGTTATATGACAGCTATAGGATATAGTCGGCTGATCCCGGCCGTTCCGACATGTATACTGCGTTCAAAGGAAAGAAGGGTGTGTGCAAAGTTTCAATTCGATATATTTAAAACTGAGAGACTAGTTCGCGTAGAAACAGACAGACGGACAGACGGACATGGCTATATCAACTCAGGAGGGGATGCTGATCAAGAATATATATACTTTATAGGGTCGGAGATGTCTCCTTCACTGCGTTGCACACTTTTGACCAAAATTATAATACCCTCTGCAAGGGTATAATTAGAATCGAACGACTATAAGCACAGCTGAAATAACAAGGAAGGCTGGCCAGTTTAATACCTAAAATAGAATATAAAGAAGATTTATTTTTTCTACAAAATCGGATTTCTATCACATAATTTTGGCTAGTGTTAATTGTTAACTGTTATTGCTAAATAAGCAGTGGTATTTTGTAATGCATGTAAACTGCTTGCTTTCAGGGATGCCGTAAAGGCGAACCTGCTATATGACAGTCGATAGCACATGTAATCGACATCAGGCGCAAAGCAGTTTATAGTCCGAAAGCAGTAGAGCCGTTTATTTAAAAATTGAATTTTAAAAATATTTTTTTACGTTAAAGTCGCACACTATATATGTAAGCTCGAAAAGGTTGATTCTGCTTAAGAGGTAATGAGATAAGTAGTACTTTGCCGAAACAAAAAACAATTCAAGTAAACATACAAATATGTGGAAGCAATTTGCATTTTGGCGCTGTGGGAATTGCGAAATGCAGCAAAACAATAAACAATCGTCACTAATTAACACGCGACCAGCAAAACGAGAGGGACGGCGGGTGGCGGGCGGGGGTTCAAACACTTGACCCCATATTTGAACAACTGCACGCATCTCGCCACTCGGGATGCGGAGGTAGAGCCTTTTACCTGTTAGAAAAGTTACCTGCAGAGCGGGAGAGCACGGGGCACTCTGAGCAGAGAGTCGTGAAACGAGAAACGAGAGTTCCGAGATCTCGGAGCTACAGCCACGAACAATGCCCATCCGCCATCCCAGCAGAGGCGATCATTTTAGTCTGCGGCTGGAGTTTGAATCGCTCGCATCGAGTGCTCGCGTTTGCATTTCCCCCCTAACGATCTGATCTCGACCCGAACCAAGTGAAACGATCGCATACAATAACACCCAAAACCCAATTAAAGTCTATAATTAATCGGCGGAGAGGTCAGAGAGTTGAAAGTGCCACCAGCAAATCCGCGGCATCGCATCGAATCAATCAGTAAATCTGAAAAACGGCTCCAAAGCCGCGTTTGTGGTGGTGTACCTTCGAGGTATCTAAGCGCACATCTACACTGGGTCTCTGGTCTCTGGCTGCCTGTTGGACCTGGAGTTAAAGTTGGAAACTCGTTTTTCAAAACCAAAACGACGAACAAAAAAAGTCTGCACAAAACGAGAAAATAAGCGCGGCCGCGAAGAAAACAACAACAACAAAGGAAGGGGAGAAAAAAAAAGCACAATAATATAAGAAAAGCAAAAGCAGATCCAGAACTAAAGCCAAAACCAAAACCAAAACCAAAACCTGACGGATACCAACGAGGAGCCAGGCTCACTGTGATTTGGTTTGGTTTTTGGCCGCGTTCGTCGTTCGCCGTTCGCCCTTCTGCATTCTTTTCGCTTGTTTACTTATTTTCGTGTGCTTCACTTGTTGCAGCTGCACATACGTCCGCCCAAACATATATATTCCTCTCAATATATATATACGTATTTATATATGTGGGTACTCGTATATTCGGACACGGATTCGGGTTCGGTTTGTATGCCATAGATACGGTGCCTGTGCCTGAGCCTGGCCTGCAAACCTGTTCCTCCGGCCGTTTGCCAGTGTGTCGGTATCGGTGTGTAGTGTGTGCTGTGTGGTGTATGGTGTACGGTGTGGTGAGAGCCTGTATACGGAATTATTCAAATAAGAAAATCGTCGTCCACACAAATGTTCAACAACGATGGCCACATTGGGCCTGTCAAAAGTCTTCATACTGGATAAATATTTCACCGAATTGCAAAAATTTTGGGAGACGGAGAAGAAGCTGCAGGGTAAGTTAGACTTTGTCCCTGAGAAAAGATTAGTCACGGATACTCAGAGTTTGATATGTATGTAGCGGTGGGGAAAGATGGGAGGATCCTTAAAGTTACCATTGAATATTTCCAACATTAATTAAACTTCTTTAATAAAAAAAGAAAGTTGCTTTATTATATATTAAATGGAAATTAGGAGAAATAAAAAGGCTTCTAAGATACTACATACAAAAATCTGTAACATAGACTGTTATCACGGGTGTTTCAAGTTTGTTGCCTCAGTCTTTCGAATAGTTCACTTGAATTAGGCCAAGTCTTTGAGTTTATCATGTTTCTTAGTTTTACAGCAGGGTTTTTAGGAATCAATCAAATCTATTATTTAGAAATTTATTAGCATTAGCGATTATCCCAAGAGTTTTTCCTAATTCATTATATTGCATCATGCATGTCTGATTAATTAGAACAGATACAATAATACCGTAAAATATGCAATCCGTGTCCTTTTTTCTGGTAGTTCTACTTTAAAATTAGGTTCCAATCTGCACTTAAATTGTTTTAATTGTTCATATACTGCTTACTATAATTGTAACAATTTAATTATTTAGTTTACAACTGTGCATATTAACACTCTTTTAAAATTAACAGCTTATTATCCGCTATGTCCAATTAAGTTTTACCTACTTATGAATAACAAAGTACAAGCCCGTAAGAAATGTAAGCTAGAAATTATCATGATTTGTTTTCACTGCGCTTCATGGTCAAGCTATTTGTTGTAGTTTTTTGTGGACTTTCTGTCCAAAGTGTCAGTTGATTGGTTCTTGATTCTTGTCATTGCCATCTTGGGCTGCTTGTTTGTGATTTTAAGTCAGCCTCCATGAGTATTCGCAGTCGATCGCGTTCATATTCATAATCATCGGCAATAACTACAAACCGAATCCGCTTATATGGACACCTGGCTGTATGGGTGTCGCTTGCCTCTCGACTTGCAACATTTCATTTGTGCGACGCGACTGTTCCCCCACTCCGCCCTTCTCCCCAAAGACAGATAACTTGTGCTCGACGACCAGTTTGGGCAACTTTGCTACTCAGCTTCCAAGAAATTTTCTCGCCAGCTTCAACTTTTTTAACATGCAAAAACCAGCATTTAAAAGCCAAAAAAACATCGAAGAAAAGCCCATACAAATAAAAACTAATCACTCAAAAATATTCCAAAATTTTTTTAATGGTGCTTTTGATTGTGGAGTTATCGCCAATTAATTGGTTTGTTAAGCACAACTCGTTTACTCCAGAAACCTAATAAAAGCCTGATTTGTCGGTCACTAAATTGGAAAAGGTCTAATCATCATACGAGCCCAAAAAAGACTCAAAATTGTTTGCAAGACTTCGATGGAAGGCTTTTCTGTACCTTTTTCTGTGGCTATTGTCTTATGCAGTGCAGCTTTGGGCACCAGAAAGCAACAAAAAAACCGTCTCCAAAACTGGTTTCCTCTGCCAGAGTTAAAGTCATCAATGATATTGTTTTTTTGTACTTTGTCTACTATGATTTTGTTGTTTGCCCAGCTCTGTTTTGGTTTAAAGATTTGTACCTTGGCGGAAGGTATACCTTGGCTGGTACTACTCTTCTTCCAAGTTTTCCTCGTTTTTCATTAACTAATTAGTTAGATTTCTAGCTCGGACTGTAACATTTGGTAGACTGGTTTCTCGAAGCATTGGCTTCATACAATTTCGTTAGTTTGCCAGCGTTTTCGGGGTGTTGGGTTGTAACAATGACCTCTCGGCCCTGTTTTGAAAGTCTTCATAAATCAGTAAGCATTAAAAGCTGTTCGTCGAGTCTTTTCATTGATCTTCTGTTCTACATGTACACAAGTCTTTGAAATTTTGTTTCCACCTGCCGCCAATTTTTTGTTTCATCTTTGCGCTTTCGGTGTCTCTATTTTTCTCCTATTTCGGCGAAATTGGTTCATTAACATTTTATGTAAATGTTTGCCATCCATATCTATTAAAATTACTTTTGATGCTCCATCGGCACAAGCCTATCCGAGCGCTTTGTGTGCATAAATGCGTGTTAGCCTAGGAGAAATTAATCGGTGTGAATTGAATTACGTTGAATTAAGTTGTTAATTAGAACTAAACAAATTCCTTTTCACCAAGATGAAGATTTTTTAACAGAGAGCTTAAGTTTGAAGAATTTACAACATTAAAAGCATGATTAAAAAATACCCAGAAACATATAATCACAGAAAGTGTATCTTAAGACAAAGTTTGTTTCATAAAGTTTAAAATGACATCTCAGCTAAAACCTAAAAATCAAAAACAAAATAAAAAATAATTGTAACCAAATAAGTTTGAGCCATATCTCCATGGCTGTGTATTGAAATATTAACTAAAAGAATGGAAACCATAAAATCTTAATTAATACTAATTCATACAGTTTAAAGCTTCGTCGTTTAGCTCAAATATTTCTTACAAGTATTAGAATGCGTAGTTGTTAAGTCAAACACTGCTCCGTTAAGATTTTTTTATTGGGTCAAAAATATTTGCCGAGTTTAATTTACCAATTCTGCTGCATTTTTCTATACCGTTCCTTTCTTAAATTACTGTTTTCCAGATATTTGATATTTCGAAAATATTGCTTAGAAAATCAATGGTAAATATATTGTTAGAAACCTTAAAATAAAACTCACTTTAATTTAGACAACTACCATCACTGATACAGAGACTCTAAAATATAACTATTGGCACGCGGCGCTCAACGTCCTCGATAGTATAGTGGTTAGTATCCCCGCCTGTCACGCGGGAGACCGGGGTTCAATTCCCCGTCGGGGAGGCATGTATTAATTTTTTTTTTGTTTTTGAAATGATTTTTTAAGGCTTTAACGAATTATAAGCACCTTAAATTAAAAAAAAACCATAACATCATTTATTAAAGAGAAGAACATCATTTTGAAATCGCTGATAATAATCAAATGTAGGATCACTGTCGAAATTGTTTAAATATATTGATTTTTCCCGGCGAGATTTTTTTCTAATACGATATAAAGGCAGATCATTTTGGTCCGAAGTTAATTATTATTTAGTACAATAAATATGTTTAACAATCTCTTAAACTTTAAGGATGCACTCTAACAGCTATATTTGTGTTGAAATGAAGGCTTAGTTCAATTGTCTTTGGTTCTTTGTAATACGTTCCCCTAAGTCTAACCTGTCTAAACTTTAGTTACTTGACAGTCATTTCGTTAGCTTTGAATACTTACAATTTCACATTAAATACGGTCGCTTATTATACACTAAATAAAACCAATATGTTGGAAATGATTAACGAACCTATACCTGAGGTGGACATGAGAATAGTGGCCCGAAATGCAGAGGTTCAACGCCGAGGTATTCTGGGTTTTGCTCCGCGGATCGGATTAAGTATTGTGGACTACGACGATCTGGATAGGATTGACAGCTTCTATCTGCAGAGCCAAAAGTTTCGTGACTACTACCGTGATCCACACAACAGGCTGCACAAACCCCCGCGTTTCCAGCGGCACCAGGGAAAGTGCGGCATTAAGCTGGACCACAGTGTCGGTCATTTGACCCAGCCGATCCGATGGGTCGAGGAGCAGCGACCATTGGTCTACCCCCTTTCGAAGGACACAGCCACTAGGCTGGGCATGCCTATATCCCCCATGATCAGAGGACGCCACGACAAGTCGTCTTCCTTGTCCTACCTTCACTAGACCACGTGGTTTAGAAGCGTTCGCAGGCGAGCTGAGGTCCTTTGCGAGGACTCGAAGGACCCGAAGAACCCGAAAGCGTTCGCAGAGCACCTGAGCTTCTCTGCCAACGCTTCACCAAATTTTAAGGGGTCAACTAAATTATTCTGTACAAATTTGTCCACTTAAAATATATCTGTTGGAGTCCACATATAGTATTTTCTTTTACTTAAAGTGATAAAAATTTAATTTAAATATAGATGTGCTTAAAGTATATATGTGTCGGAGCAGGGATAGTTTGGTAGTGGAACCTAGTTTGTTTTACTGTTAGATTCGGAATGCGATTCTGACTATGGGATTTAGTCGTAGACGAATTGAAGAATTGACTGCATTTTAATGAAGAATAAAATATCTGAGGATGCTTCTACAATTCAATATTCTAAAAATTCTACCTTTTCCAGATGCATCTTCATCCAATGAGGCAGTTCATCTGCAGCAGCGGCTCAAGAGCCTGAGCACCGAGTTGGTTACTCTTCGAAATCGGCTGCATGTGGGCCAAGGACAGGGTCAGGGTCAGAACCAGAGCCAGGGAAATGGCTCCCAGTCCCACAGCTCCCCAGGAGGGGCCAACTCGGGTCCGAAGGCCAACAACTTTGACCTAAATGCGTCCAGCCCAAATCTCAACCTAAGTTCCAGCGGCGGAGGACTTTCCGCCAGCGCCGTGCAACAGCACACCAATGGACATCACACGGCATCGAAGGTTAGTTAACTAACTAAAACTTATCATAGTTATAAATATATTACTCGAAAAGATTTTAAAGATCATATTCCTGGTGTTTTATAAAGATCTTGCAATACTAAAGGCCTTAAACCAATTAAACTTAAAACTCGTAATTAAAGACATGAAATTATTTTTAATTTTTAATTTTATATGCATTTACAAATATTTTTATTTTAAATAACACTACAAGGTATCATATATTTATAATTTATAAATAACAATATTGAACATATAAACTTTTATTATTTAATATTAAATATCAACGCTTAATTACTGCATATTAAGATATAACCTTTTTTTACCTTTCGAACAGAATCATAACTTTAGCCAGACGCTGCCATCAAACTCGGGCTCAGGGGGAGGCGGTGCAGGAGGAGGAGGAGGAGGTGGAGCTGTGGTGTCGTCGAGGAACACCTCCATTCCACACCCACTTCCGCACCAGCTGGGCGAGAAGCCGGGCCTGTCGAACCACCAGACTGGCAGCGGACATGGCCAGTCCACTGGGACACTGCCGCACATGAGCAGCATGGGAAACATCCTGGGGCATGGTTCCCATTCTCATGCCCCGGCCAACACCAGCTCCAACACGCTGCCCATGCGCTCCTCCAACTCCGGACACCTGGGCACCAATGGAGGAGTCGGTGGCCACCATCTTAGCCACGCCCACAGCCAACAGTTGCCATTCATCCCACAGCCGAAGCATGCGAATCCCTGCCAGAGTGTGAAGACGCTGCCCTTCGGCTTCGGATTCGCCGGTGGCCAGCAGAAGCTGCCGCAGCCGACCCTCTCCCTGCCCAAGGACATGCAGGACCTCATCCACCTCTCCGGACCGCTCACCGAGCACGCCGTGATGCGGACGCTGCAGGCCCGCTTCAACGAGCAGCGGTACTTTGTGAGTATTAGCGGGATCCGCCTCTTCAAATCACTTCCATAGCCACCGAAGATCGGAAACCACCAGAAACCGGTCCCGGTGACGGGTCTCAAGCAATTATTGTGATAGTTTGTCATTAAAACCCAACTCCGTTTGCACTCAGCCCCAGATTAACTGCTAATTTCGACAATTACCCGTCGGCAGGCAAAGGAAGTCGATCTGGTCTAGTCGGGGGGAACATTGTAACCGGAGTTGCGGATGAGGTGTGAGCACTTATGCACATACCAGGTGGAACCAAGATCAAATCGGGTTTTGCACATTTGCTGGCAGTGTTTGCATTTGCTACAGACATTTTAAAATATAGTCTTGAAAATGCACTCAATAGGTTTATATTTAATTTAATTACATTAATTGATTGCCAAGTTATTAATTACACAATTATTTTGTTTTATTTGTATAATTCAATACTATAATTAAATTATCAGTTGCCAGTTTAAATAAAGCAAATGTTTATGTTACGCAATTGATGGTTAAGGCAGAATACGCCATTTCCTTCTAAATTATTTAGTAACTTCGTTGTTAAAAGTATTATTCACTTATTTTTTCCTGAAGTTTATTATTATGACCTCCAAAGCTTTTGACTCATCTGGCTAATTAATGTACTGTCATTTATCTTGCGCGTTGTTTCAGACGAATGTGGGTCCGATCTTGCTCTCCATCAATCCGTACCTGGATGTGGGCAACCCGCTGACCCTAACCTCCACCCGCGCCCTGCCCCTGGCCCCGCAGCTACAGAAGATCGTTCAGGAGGCAGTGCGTCAGCAGAGCGAGACGGGCTATCCGCAGGCCATTATCTTGTCCGGGACATCGGGAGCGGGCAAAACGGCCAATGCGATGCTGATGCTGCGCCAGCTCTTTGCCATTGCCGGCGGAGGACCGGAGACGGATGCCTTCAAGCACCTTGCCGCCGCCTTTACGGTCCTCAGATCCCTGGGCTCGGCAAAGACCACTACCAACTCGGAGTCGAGCCGCATCGGACAGTTCATCGAGGTGCAGGTTACGGATGGGGCTCTCTACCGCACCAAGATCCACTGTTACTTCCTAGACCAGACGCGCGTCATCCGGCCGCTGCCGAAAGAGAAGAACTACCACATCTTCTATCAACTGCTGGCGGGTCTCAGCCGGGAGGAACGGCAGAAGCTACATCTGGAGGGCTACTCGCCCGCCAATCTGCGCTATCTTCGTGGAGACACCGGCCAGAACGAGCAGGAGGATGCGGTGAGGTTCCAGGCGTGGAAGACCTGTCTCGGCATCCTGGGCATTCCCTTTCTGGATGTTGTCCGTGTCCTGGCCGCCGTTTTGCTGCTCGGAAATGTCCAGTTCATTGATGGTGGGGTGAGTAGCTGCTATAGATATAATAATATAGTAAGAAAACGAAAAATGTTCCATATTTTACATATATTGCTAAAAATAGCTACTGTAATTCTTACAAAAGAGCCATCTAGTGCTCATTTTACCGCTGTGCCGCCATCTGTCGGGCATTCTCCACTCTATATAAGTTTATTATTAGCCAGCAATTTCGCCGATGCTGATTTGGTGCTTTGGTTAGAGTGTTGGCTCTCGGATCCGTTCACGCGGGTTCGAATCACACTCGGGCCTTCGCCACATTTTCAATATTTCTTGCGCTGATGGTTTGTATTAATTTACAACAAGTGGTAATTTACGACTGAAAACCCATGTTTGACACTTGATGCTGAGTGAGAAATATTTTAACTAACTTTTATATTATTATTTTTAAAAGGGGTTGTTGCCCTTATCTTCTAATAATTCGATTATAGATTCTGTTAAATACTTACCTCTTTTTGTAATATCCTAATAATGTAAACCATTGCTAATTTGTATTTCAAGATTTATTATTTAAACTATGCTGCATTGCTATGCTTTAAGATATTTTAATAATTTCATATAATTAATGATTATTGTACTCCGCAGGGCCTCGAAGTAGACGTGAAGGGGGAGACGGAGCTGAACTCGGTGGCCAGTCTGCTGGGCGTTCCGCCGGCGGCCCTCTTCCGCGGACTGACCACCAGGACCCACAACGTGCGCGGCCAGCTGGTGAAGTCCGTGTGCGGCGATGGCGATGCCAACATGACGCGGGACTGCCTGGCGAAGGCGCTCTACTGCCGCACGGTGGCCACCATTGTGAGGCGGGCCAACAGCCTGAAGCGCCTGGGATCCACTCTGGGCACGCTCAGCTCGGACTCGAATGAGTCGGTGCACAACCAGGCGGATGCCGCCTCCCAGCACGCCTCTACAATTGGTGGCGGCAATGCGGGCTCCAAATCGATGGCGGCCCTCAACAATGCGGTGCGCCATGCCACCGATGGCTTCATCGGCATCCTGGACATGTTCGGGTTCGAGGAGCCCGCGCCACACGCCCACCTGGAGCACCTGTGCATTAACCTGTGCGCCGAGACCATGCAGCACTTCTACAACACGCACATCTTCAAGTCCTCGGTGGAGTCCTGTCGCGACGAGGGTATCGTGTGCGACACGGAAGTTGACTACGTAGACAATGTGCCCTGCATCGACCTGATATCCTCGCTGCGCACGGGTCTGCTCAGCATGCTGGACGCGGAGTGCTCGGTGCGGGGCACCGCGGAGAGCTATGTGGCCAAGCTCAAGGTGCAACACCGCTGCTCCACCCGCCTGGAGACGAAGCCCACCGCCGAGCCGCACGATCCGCGCATGTTCCTCATCCGCCACTTTGCCGGTCGGGTTGAGTACGACACCACCGACTTCCTGGACACCAATCGCGATGTGGTCCCAGACGATTTGGTGGCAGTGTTCTACAAACACACCTGCAACTTCGGCTTCGCCACCCATCTCTTTGGCTCCGAGCTGAAGGCCTTGTATGCCCAGCAGCAGGCGCCGCGCGGTCTCAGCTTCCGGATCTCGCCCACCTCGCACTCGGACCTGCTCAACGGGGACGAGCCGGTGTCCACCCTGACCCAGGACTTCCACACGCGCCTGGACAATCTGCTGCGGACACTGGTGCATGCCAGGCCGCACTTTGTGCGCTGCATCCGGAGCAATGGGAACGAGGCGGCCGGCAGCTTCGATCGGGCCACCGTGGTGCGCCAGATTCGATCGCTGCAGGTCCTGGAGACGGTCAATCTGATGGCCAGTGGGTTTCCGCATCGCATGCGCTTCAAGCAGTTCAACGCCCGCTACCGTATGTTGGCCCCCTTTCGCCTCCTGCGGCGCAGCGAGGACAAGGCTCTGGAGGATTGCCAGCTGATCCTGCAGTATGCCATGGAGCAGCCGCCGGTGCTGGATGGCTCCGTGACCCTGGCCTGGGCGCCCGGCAAGCGACACGCCTTCCTCAGCGAGGGCATCCGCCAGCACTTGGAGCATTTGCGGACGGAGATCCGCCACAAGAGCGCCACTTTAATGCAGGCCACCTGGCGGGGTTGGTGGTGGCGCAAGAAGGTGGGCAGTAGCGGCGCCAAGCGCTCCAGGGCCACAGGTCACCACCAGGGCCAGGTGGCAGTTGCTCCCCTTCCGGTTGCCAAGACGAACACGGTCCACCACTCCAGTGCGCAGAGCAAGGCAGCATCCTCCACGATGGCCGCTCTGGCAGCGGTGGCAGCTGCTGCCCCCAGTACAGGTGAGGATCCTGCTCGGATTTTTCCCGTGCCCAAACTAACCGCGAACTCCGCTTCCACAGTGCCACGCCTTTCGGCCAAGTCAACGAACCTGGGCATCGGCGGCACAGCGACCAGACCCAGACCGCAACCCATCGCTGGGACTCCTCCGCCGGATCCGCACGAGAAGTGCGACCAGAAGATCATACAGCAAACCTGTAGCCTGTTTGGACTGGATTTGGTAGGTGGCTTGCAATACAGAAGGACAATCATGAAAATTCAGAATAGCTTAATTATGCTTTAAATTGTTTAGGATTCTGTAGCCTTCCTAGGATTTTTGCAAATTTAAAGAGCAATAGCAAAAGGGCTTTAACTTTTGGTATTCCCAATCGCTTTTTTTTTACTTTTATTTTCCTAATGAAAATTTCATTTTATGAACTGCCAAACCTGAAAAACTGAAAAAACTAGCTTTGTCATTTTCATAGATGGCCAACAGAGCTTTAACTCGAAATATGTCTCTAGTTAAGAGTTTTCTGATAGATAAGCTCTAACAAAATATTGAAAAAGTATATTTGTTCAAAATGTCCAAACTCTAATTGGTAATTTAATAGAAGCTTTATAATAACGTTAAAGACCATTCGACCAATAGTTGTAAATGTCGAATAGAGATAGATCTTTGAAAAAACTTTAAATATATTCTAATCCATCAAAATGTATAATTTACAGGAACGTCCGCCGCCTGTACCCCCGTCCCGCTCGTACACAATTAGCGGCAACTCGAAGCTGGGCTATCCGCAGAGTCGGGTCATGAAGACGAACTTCCCGGAGGAGGGCCAGTCGGAGGCACTGCAGCTGAAGAAGGGCGAGGCGGTGACCGTGGTGAGTGCCTCCACCGGACGTGGTCACCTGCTGGTGGAGCACAAAGGCCAGAGCTTCCATGTGCCCTTTCAGTACATGGAGCTAATGACTTCGGAGTCCGCTGGCGGTACTAACCTGGTTCCGATTCCGGCTGGGCAGTCCAATGGTGTAAAAATTTGAATACGGAATATCCCCACTGCTCCAAGACTGTACATATTTAACTTGGTAGACTAAGAAACAACCATTATTTATAAGAAACGCATGCAAACTGAGGTGCTACAATTGGCCCCGGACTTACGTAGTATTATTAATGTCGTGTTTATATAAATAAACACCAATCAATAGGTTGTAGTTTCGCAAACATACCCACAAGTGCCAATCAAATAAGTTCTTCCATCTATTTTATAAGTACTTTACATGTTACTCATACCATTTTATTTGCGCGTTACTCTGAGTAATTAAGTTAAAAGCCAATACTCTGAGTACTTTAGTAAGATTCAAGCATACCATTCAAACTTATTATACCCTTGCAGAGGGTATTATAATTTTGGTCAAAAGTGTGCAACGCAGTGAAGGAGACATCTCCGACCCTATAAAGTATATATATTCTTGATCAGGATCACCTCCTGAGTTGATATAGCCATGTCCGTCTGTCCGTCTGTCCGTCTGTCCGTCTGTCCGTCTGTCCGTCTGTCCGTCTGTCTGTCCGTCTGTCTGTTTCTACGCGAACTAGTCTCTCAGTTTTAAAGATATCGAATTCAAACTTTGCACACACCCTTCTTTCCTTTGCACGCAGTATATAAGTCGGAACGGCCGGGATCGGCCGACTATATCCTATAGCTGCCATATAACTGATTGATCGGAAATGCCATAACTCTGCTGTTTGTTAAGTTAGGAAGTTGGGACCTTCTATAGGTTTTATATTTGGCCAATCAATCCGACGTACCAAATTTCATAAGGATCGGCCGACTATATCCTATAGCTGCTATATAACTGATTGATCGGAAATGCCATAACTTTGGTGTTTGTAAAGTTAGGAAGTTAGGATTTTCTATGGGTTTTATATTTGGCCAATCAATCCGACGTACCAAATTTCATAAGGATCGGAAGACTATATCCTATAGCTGCTATTTAACTGAACGATTGGAAATGCCATAACTTTGGTGTTTTTAAAGTTAGGAAGTTGGGATTTTTTATGAGTATTAAGAACGCATCATATGAATAATTTTGGAGAATATAATTTGCAGAATATTCTGCAAGGGTATTTCAACTTCGGCTCCGCCCGAAGTTAGCTTTCCTTTCTTGTTTTTTCACTAATTTAAGAATTGCGTATTTTCCTCGTCTAATGTTCATTATGTCATTCAAATAAACGAAGCATGCATTGAAACATTTAAAGTATATTGTTTTATTATGTTGGGTTCAAAAAGCTAGGGAAAAAATTGGCAAGGAGTGGAAACATATTGCTGAATATATTGTTATGCAGATAAAAATTTACTTACGTTTTAAAATTTTTGGACTTTAGGGGGAATGAAATTTCACTATTTAATAACCTCTGACTAAGAATTACATTCATAATTAGTAACATAATTTCAGTCAAATGTTTGGAAATATATTGATATATATTATAATGATTTTAAATAATTTCAGAACTAACTTTAAATAAATCGGATGAAATTTTTTTGGAAAATCAACATAGCCTCATTTTGTTTAAAACATATAAACTTCGGCTTGATGAAGCTGGCTCCCTCTCTTAGGTGCCATACGTACCTAATACCTACAACAGATTAAAACCTAATACCTACAAAAAATAGGAAGTTCAATACATGTAGTCGACTTGTGTTCGGCGTTCAGAAGAAAAATAAAGAGTGATAACGTATCTTTCGTCTTTATCATTATTGAGCCTGAGTGCAGCAACCTTTCTATATCTTCAAAGCCAAAATGGAAAGCAGTCATTTTGCTCCATGGCAGTTACCTTTTAGGAGTGGTTAGCTACGGGTACTTTTCTAATGAATCCGACATCGTGTTCCTGCAAACACAGAAATGTGAATCCCCCTAAAAACAAAAACTCGCTTTTTAACTGCTATTGTGAAGACAGTGAGAACGAGCAACTAAAAAATGAGATAACCCTTGTTAAAAAACAGTTGGATGAAGCCCACGACACTATTGCTGAAATGGAATTCGAATTAGAAAGCGTAAGTGTTAAAATAAAAGCACAAATTTTATAAATCAAACAAGTGTTAACGATTTGATTAGGTTGATGTACTGGCTCTACAAAATCAGTTGCTACGCGAAGAAATAATGAAGCTAAAATCTCAGGAGGAGGGTGTCATTTCCAGGGACGATGAGGAGGATCCAGTAACTCGAAAAAATCGTCGTAGTTATCGGCAGCAAGTATCAGCAGGAATCCTGGAGCCCCAACTTAAAAGTCCTACCGAAAAACAGCGATACGGTTTTATTCTGAATTGAACTTTATAATACTTAACTAATTTTATCTTTAAAATCTGAATTTATTTTACCATTTCAAAATGTAATTAACGCTTTAAACAATTCGAATCGAAAACGCTTATCATTATTGCCCTCCCTCATAAAAAAATATATTTCTGAATCACCTTACTATAAACGTTAAAATCTAGACAACAAAAAATTTGTTTGGCTATTGCACAATTTTATTTAATATTTAATTATTTTTTTGAGTTTATGGTTGGTTTTATCTATGTTTATTTTCTTTCGAGTTCTATTCTCACCAAATGAGTTTTCAACGTGTATCATTATTTGCACAAAATATTGGTTTCGCTTATGTGCCTACGATTAATTGTCTCTTATCGTATTTATTACCACATTTCCAGCTCAGAATTGAATGTGGTGGCATTTATGGTACCTCGAAGTCCACTTATCTGCCTAGGAAACACATTCCAATTCCATGCATAAATCAGCCGACTCTAATTCGCCTGTAAATAAATAAAATCAATTGCATTTGCAGCTCGGTCGCTCCTTTATTCGCTTGTCTGTTTGTGTAAGCGATTTGTATTGCATTTGCAGCTCCCAAATGGATACATTTTATGAGCTCTGGAAATTAGATGGATGATGCTCAACCACCTGGGTCAAGTGTGGGATTGTGTTTGGATGGAGGGAAAGATAAAAGCCCCATTTCTAAATTAAAGATGAAACCATTCAATGAAAAATAAAAAATATTGAATTGGTGTAAAATAAAAAGCTTGTTTAAACCTGCAACCCCATTCAAAGTCGTACAACGATGTGAAGTTTCTCAAAATGTAGACTTTTATTTGATCGTGTCCCGACTGACGATAAGTAATATGTTTGCAGCTTTTCCATAGACACAGTAATTATTAAATATATGCAAGTAGAATTCCGAAAGTGTATATATATTTATATATATTTGTATCGCATTACTTGTACGTGTGTTTTAGTAATTTATATTTACAATACTTAAAAGTCTGCGAGAGACTGTTCGGCTATTGTTGAAATAAACTTTCAGTTTCGTTGGGGTTTTGATGGCTTCGTTTGGGGGCCGAAAGTGTGTTTTTGTGTAGCTTTTATGTTTATGTAAGACATACCTAGTTAAAGATTTTTTGCGCGATTTTGCTTACACTTGAATATATATTTAAGATATTTATTTAAATTTCTTCCTTCTCTTCTCTTAAGTTTTCCTCATATTTTGTGGTTAAGACGAGTAATTAAAACTGAGTTCAATCTGAGATAGAGATTTGCATAAATAGTGTTCAACAGTTTCTTTCGGAGCAACAGATTAACGTTTTTATTTGGGTGTTCGCCATTGGTATATATAATTTCGATATCTGTTAATAGTTATTTCTCATAATAATGCAAAACAGTTGTAAAGAAACATACGGTGAGTACATGAAGATAGATCCGTAATAAATATATATGTACAATGAATAACAAACAATCCAACATAATGCAAATTAAAGCTCTAAATAGAGTCGAATGGGTCAAGTTTAAGTTGAGAAGTTGACACTCGTCCTTAACGTCCACAGGATACGCAGCCCGGCCTCGTCCTGCCGACTTAGACATCGGTCTCCGATCGCCGCCTTCGTCCTGGTCCACCTGCGAAGTTGGCCGCAGCCAGACCCATGCGATGTTTCGCCTCCTGGGTTCCCGAATATCCCCGTGCCAAGCCAAAGTCCACGGTTCGCTTGGAGCTGCGAAACGAGTACATTGAATCGGTATTATTACTAAGAAGTTCATAAAATCGAGTATGGGTTCCTCTAACTACATTGTACTGGGGAGGATTCCAGTTTACTTTTCATTACTTTCATTACACTTATTGTTAGTTAACATAAAGTTGGGCTTAATAATTTAATTGACGTATACAAAAAAAACTAAAAATCCTAAAAGAAAAACCATTGCTTAAAACTAATACTTTTTTAATTTGTATATACGTTTACGTTAACGCTTTATAATATAGTCACCAAATCTAGCCGGTCCCGACTTTTAAGAATAGAGACTAGATTGTTTTGACTTATACATATATAGTATGTTCTGCAAATAGTTGCTTTTTACCGAATCTTTGTGTGGCAAATCTTCCGAGAAATACAGGAAAAAGGATTAGCGAAAATAATCAATATAATTCCTGGAACAAGACTGTTTTTAATTTTTAAGCTGGGCTTTTTTAACTTTTACTCGGTTTATTAACAATTGTTCTAGAAACGTCGATTCGAAATAATTCGAAGTTTATTTTATTGAAACGTTAAATGTAAATGCAAACATTAATAGTGGTTTTGTCGAGCTAGACGCTCATAGTTACTTAAATTAAACACTATAAAAATCATATTTATTATTTCAGAACTTACTTCTCCAGATCGTTTCGTGCCCGAATGATGGTGCGTCCAAAGCGAGTCATCAGCTCCATCAGCAGGTCGTCGGGCACCTCCTCCAGCTCGTTATAGCCAGCTCCATATCCTCCGCCATTGGATTGGCTATTTTGGAATCAGCGGAATGGAAAATTAGAGTTTGGCCCGTTGTGTTTTCTTGTTGTATTTATACATTTGGGTACATTGGGTACAATGCGGCTAAACAGGATATCTAATTACTTTGGCTCTGTTAAATTTGACATTCGGCTGGCTTAAAATCTTCATTTGCATGGGAACCCAATTATTTGTTAATGCCTCAATGTTTTGGGGAATTTTCCATTCGAGCAATTGCTAATTAGTTGGCCAGGACCAATGAATTTTTAATAGTTCCTTCGACGAAGGGAAATTGAGTTTTGAATTCCCCGAAACGTTATCGTGGCAAGCCTTAGAATTTGCAACATATTTGTACTGCTCAAGTGTGTGTCCAATTTTGGCACATTTTGCTGTCAACGCTTACATTTTATTAATTAAAATTTTCCTTCGCCAGCAGGAAAGACTTTGAATGTGAATGAAAAAGACGCTGACACTCTAAAGTGTGAACACTCATGTGAGCGTTATCCCCCGAGAATATAAGTATATTTTCATCACCCACATGGCCAAGATTCGTTCTGAGCCAACATTGACTGGCACTGAGTGGGGTAATTGCTTTTGGGCAAATATTTTTATACCACATTTTTTGGTTTTCACAGCCAAAGTGCCGGAATTTAATTAGGTTATGTCTCTTTGTATATGTTCAACCAAATTGGAAATGATATGGTTGGATGTGGGTGTGGAATAGGCTACAACTACCTGGGCATTGGAGCTGCCTCGATGCTCGAGATGGCCAAGAGGCAGAAGAGCAGGAACGCCAAGGCGAAGCAAGCACATCGGTTTGTCATCATTGTGCGGCTGTCTCCTGAAAGAGTTAAATATTTACATTTTAGATTAAAGCGATTAAATAATAAATATTGAAGCAGACATTAAGCAAAGAACATTAATAACTTCCTATATTTATTCAATAGTTAGTTATGGATTATAATTAGACTTAAATATGAAACAAAATAAAATTATAATGAGAAAATATAATTTAAAACCAGTTAAACATCCCGACCATAAAAAGAATTTCACAAGGACCTTGTTCAGTTTATACAGTTATACTGTTCTTTAAATACTTTGTTACCGTATTTTATAATCAGTATAATCGCTTTTCATAAACTTTCTTCCCAGCCAAATTTTTCCAATTGTTTACATAAATATTCGACAAAGCCAAACGGCTTAGTGTTCTTGGGTCAACATCAATCAGACACAATTAAAAATCGATTGCGAGGGTTGAGTTGACACTCAGACCGGAAGTCGGGTGGCGTTGGCGACCAGGTTTTTCCATTAAGTGATTCATTAACTGCTCAACCAAGCAGTCCCAATCTGGGTTACCCTTCCTGTTTCCCGTTTTTCCCTGCTCGACTCCCGACTCCCCCATCCATTGACCGTCACCAACTCATTTGCGTTGGCTACCAGGACTACCAGCATGAGCAATATGACCTGTTTGTCCCCTTTCTCAGTTACCCCAGTTCTCGGAGGTAGTGCCTCGACTTTTTGCATTGCTCAACTGCACTTCCACTTCCTGTCATCGTACACGGATACCCCTCGTCCTTCGCCAGGTACTCCTAAATGGTGTTGTCACTGCTGTGTTTGCAGTTGCAAACTATAGTCCATAGTCCCGCACACTTCGCTGACATCACTGGCACCTGGGGACCATACCATCCCTGACATCTGTGGACAGCCCCCGATACCCCAGAGTCCTTTTGACACCCAGTGACACACACCATTGCCTGGGCAACAGGCTGGACAAATGAATTGGCTCTCCGAGCTGATGGTTCTGTCATTTCTGTCATTGCCTTCAAAACACACCATACACCAGCATGGAAGTGGGGTCCATCTCCCTTGGACCAGAGTCAACATTTGTCCCACTGCCAACTGAGGATTTGCGGACTACCGGATAACACAGTTGGATAACTGCCTCTGTTCCGATAAGTGTCAATAAATCACAGCTTCGAGATGGATGGAGTAGGAGAGCTAAGAAACCTATGTTCTAAAGCGATATGGTGATATATTAATACTATTCTCTAAGTACAGAGCTTCCTCTGATGGGGAAGTAAAAATCCACTGTATTGACACCAATCAAATGTCTAGATATCCGGACATTTTCACCAAGGACGTTTGCTGGACCTTGAATAAAATGTGGACCAACGCAACTTTAATTTTCTATGAAATATGTATTTCATTGCATAGTTTCCCATACTTCTTCTATATAAACATAAACCAACAGCAGTTAAAAGCAATAAAGAGTATGTATAAATGATTTAAATTATGTTATTTATAATTTAGTCTGATTTCTTAAGTTCACAGTTTATATGTTCACATTTATATATATTGTTCTTTTTTCGTTTCGTTTTTAAAATAATTTGAAAAATCAAGTTGATTTATGTAGCTCTCAGATAAAAATTGTAAATTCAGCTCAGCAGAAGGTTTTTAAAATAGACTCCATTTCAAAACAAATCGAAAACCCTTGAGAACTAACAACCCTATGAGTCGTTTATGTGAAATAAATAATAGCCCTGACTGTAATGAAAAGCCCTCAAGCAATTAAATCAGAATTGTAAACAAGCCCACTTGAAAAGTCTTATAAAGATAAGATTGTTACAACTCTGCAGCCTTGAGAAGGTGTCCCACTTCAGTGGTTCCCAGACATTTCAATGGCACATTCAAGGTACTCGTTGCTTTATTGATCACAGATCGAAGATCGTAACTTAGGCGACTGGGGCGAAGCCGATGCGGTTGTTGCCCAGATCGAACTCGGTGTAGTACTGGCCAATGAAGACGTCTCCCAGGATCCAGAAGTCGGTGCCCATGTACTGGAAGGCGGACATGCAGGTGCCCTCCGACTGGATGATGTAGGCCGCTGGAGTCAGAGTGAAGTCCGTGCCGCCGATGTTGAAGATGACATCGGGCAGGGAGCTAACGGAGGAGCAGTCCACATAGCCATCCTCGCCGACATTCAGGATCTCGGACAAGGTGACGTAGGCGTTGTAGGGAGCCACGATCAGGGAGGTGCCCGTATCGGCGATGGCCTGGCAGTCATCGCACAGCGAGTAGCCCTCGACGGATGAACCGGCCATGGCGAACTGCCAGTAGCCCTGCTCGGAGATGGGCACATAGGTCAGATCCCCGGAGTACAGGGACGCGTCGGAACCGCCGAAGATCAGCTCGCCACCCTGGCTGGAGGTGCCATCGCGGGCGAGGTAGAAGGAGAACACGGAGCTGTCAACCAGTCCCTGGGACACCATGTTGTAGAACACCGGAGCCACTCCGTCCACGGCCAGAGCCTCGTAGGCCATGCCCAGGATGCCGTCGAAGTTGGCGTCGTTGAAGTTGGTGCCCGGCTCGTTGGTGGACTCGGCAAAGGTCTGGCTGGCGACACTCAGGCCATTCACGTCGACGGTGTCGGTGGAGAGGTAGCCGGTGAGGCTGCCAGTTCCGTACTGGATGGAGAAGCTCTCCCCGTTGGCCACGTAGGTGGAGCTGTCGCTGGAATCGTACTGGCTGTGGGTCAGGCAGGCATCGCTCTTGCAGGTGTTTGAGGGCACCCACAGATTGGAGGAGCCGGAGTCGAAGAGCACCTTGAAGCTCTGGGCGGGAGTGCCGATCGAGATGGCACCGTAGTAGGCCATGTTCATCGAGTTGGACAGCTGCTCCTCGTCCACGCTGCGGAGGGAGGGCAGCTGGTACTTGGTGCGCAGGTAGGACCTCTCGGCCAGGACATTCTGGCGCGTCTTCACGAAGTTCTCCTCCTTGAGGATCGGCACGCGGTGCAGCTCGGCACTGGCCAGAGCCACCAGCAGGACTATCGCAGCAATGGACTTGATCATTCTCTTGGCTTGTTGTCTACTCAAGTTCGACTAACTGACGATCGCAGGGTCAGGTCTAATTTATAGCACTTGCCATCAATCACAGCCCAAATTGCCCGGCGATAAGATTTGTGGGCCACTGTGACGTTGCCGCCGACCACTCGAATCTTGGGAGGTATAAGTCCATAAGACCCTATCGATCGATAATTATAATCTGGCACATTATTATTTTAGGTGTATATCAGGCGATACTTTGGCTATCTATCTCCTAGATAACGCCGTTTCTCAAGAAGTGATTCCTCAAATCATCCGCGCAGCTGGCCTTTGTTTTGGTTTAACATTCGAGTGACTATCATTATGTAACCGAAGCGATAATAAAAAGTGTCTGCTCACAATAATTTGTTTATATTATCGTTTCACTAAGCCCACAGATAAGCCAAAAAAATAGATAACGCTAAGTAGTTTTTGGAATGGGAAATAACCGAAAAATTGGGAAAATCATCATACAGCTTGGGAAAAAACCTCAACAACTCGATTGTTTACTTACTGTTAAGAACAAAAATACTTTTAAATATATATGCAATACTTAAATAATTTTAAGTTAGTTAAGGCTTATTTCACAATTAAAAATCTTAAAAAATTACAACAATTGGATAATGCAGATGAATTCAAGCGAAAGTCTTTTGATACGAGTTTTTAGTTAAAATTAATTTATTTTTGAATTCAATCAATTTAATCTTTAAAACAAAGGTATCAATTTACTTGAAAATATACACATGTGGCAATCTTAAGGGAATTATAAATATTTCCAAAGCGAATTGCTTTTCAATTGGTTAATTTGGAGAAACGTCGGAGTTTAATCGCCTTTGGCCACAAGGAAACACTTTCATTCCGGCTCAAATGGCCACCAGAAATTCCCTTCCAATTAAATGGTTACACTTGAGCTTTTTACTCAACGATTTGCCCGGTCGTATAAAAAAAATATTTCGTTTTGGCAGATAAAAGCAAATGCAGGTCCGGCAGTCATCTTCTCGCCATGGCTCCTTTTATTAAGCTTAAGTCCTTATTGAAATCAGATTTAAAATCAAATGAAATACCACTTCAATTGGCCAAGGAGGACAAAAGAGATTCATTTATTCGATTGCGTTTTACTGCCAGCGCAGGGATTGTTTGCCCAAGTGGGGTTGTGTGTAGTTATGTGGGTAGATGTGTGGTTGTGTGTGGTTCTGGGTGGTCAGCCACAGGTTAATTGTGGTGCAGGGCATCCGCTTATCGCCGAGGGCTAGTAACACCCGGATAGACAGCAGCGAAATGGAGGAGTCCACGGACGAGTGCGTTGCGCACTTTTGGCCCAAATAAAGTAATCAACGTATTTCACGCACCGTCGGGCAATTTTGGCTACCATTCGGACACTGGGCACACGGGGCGTATGATTACTGACGGTGGTCGCCTGTTTTTGTGGTGACATTTCACATGTGCAATTATTAGGCTGCTCAAATGCTCAACTGTGGTATATTCGATGCCACCCGTTTGTCCTGGCTGTTTATCAATCATTTTTGATTTATGGGCCAGCGCGAGTTGATTGTAGTCCGCAAATATACATAAATAAAGTATACGCCCGGGGTGGCTGGCCAACTAACCGAACAACTCAGCGAAGTGTAAGCCCACATGAATTTCGATTTATTTTTTATTTGCCCTGCATGGTCGGGCATGGCTTAAAGGCTTAGTCCGAGATGCAAATAATATTTAACCAAAAATAATCAGTAAATATTCACCATTGGTAAATATTATATAATATATAAGTGACGCACTGAGTAGGGAAGTGGACAAATAAACTGGTATCCCTTTCGGTCAGTGAGCATTCGCCTCCGGGTCACCAGCCTACACTCTCCGTGGGTGGAAGGCTCCATCATGCGACCTCTTTCCGCCGATTGCATTTTCACAGCTTGCTTGATCTCCGATGCACCCACTCGCACTTTATGAGCCCCGGAGTTAGTCAAGTGCCAGGCGATTAATCGAGTAAAATATTGAAGTTTGAAAGAAACACTTTGCCACGAACTTTGGTCTATAAACTTTTAAAAAGCACCGTGCTGCATTTTCAGTTATATTAAATATTTCATTTTTAATGTGCATTCAAGTGAATAATTGACGGAAAATAAATCAATATATTACTGTGCGAATTAAATCATTTCTACCAACAAAAATATTTTATTCCGTGGATTTATGGTTTTTCTTAATTGATTGTTTGTTAAATAAATCGTATTGCTTTAACAAAATTACTTCAAGCTTTTTCATTTTGTCTCCAAATATCTTCTGAAGACTTAAATCAAAAGTAACTACCTTTACCAAAAGCAGCTTACTGAATAAATTCATGCTCTGTTACCATAAATCTCAAAAATTGTTTTTAAAGCTTTAATCCGGATCTCGTTTAAACATAAATTTGTTAGCCTGTTATTATCTTGTTAGGCATTTTTTGTTCAAACAGCTTTTAACAGCCACCAAAATGAAGCCAACAAACAAACTACTCCACAATGAAGATGCTATCTCTTAACCAGCTAAATTCCCGAACATCAAAGGGATGTCCAGCAATCAGAATTTGACTGCATAATCCGGCATTAGGGAACCCGTCGAATATGAACCCATCTCCAAACGAAGTGGAACTTCCACGGACGCAACATTCAAAACCCATCAACTGGAATAGGCCAAACTGTTGTTGGGCCAGCTTGGCCATGGTCGAGGTCAACCCAAATCAAGTGTAGCGCCCAGTCAGCACAGGACTGGCATTTGTCTAACGAGATCCCTGACTCAGCTCCTCAACTGTCCTCGCCGGACTCTCACCTTGGCCAAGTGGCGGTGCTTAGCCAACTGGGCAGGGATGAAAAGGTGGTCGGGGGAGTGGGTGCAGCCGGGACAAAAGTGTAACACGAGAGTCAGACATTGAAATTGCATTGCGTTGATTATGGCCAACAACAAGACACACTCACACCCTGACCCCCGGATTTTGTGGGTCGCCCGGTGGCCCGCTGCGTTGGTAACTGAAAACGTACTTATGACTGGAGGGCGGGGCAAACACAGGGGTGTGGTATCGGGGCACACGACTTGGCAAATTGAATTTGGGTCATTCAATCCCAATGCCAGGGCTAAGAATTCTAGACCACTTCCTCAGCATCAACAATCAAGAATGCTTCCACGTGCTTTAATGCTTATGCCCTGCAATGATTGACTTGGCGGGGTATATTGGCCTAGGAGATGTCTCATTCGCTACTATATGAATAAAATAATATTAAATTAGATAAATAATAACTTAATTAAATTATTGAAAGAGAAATAAATCTAGTAAGCCCTTAATATAAGGTGTAATTATTGTTCGTTATGAAAAATAGTTTGTAAAAAAATTTCTGGGTTGATAGTTATTAATTAATCCATAAAAAACTCTTTATAAAAGAAATAAGTTCGTTTTAAAATTCACATTTATATTCAAAACTTCTAATAATATAAAAAAATTTTAAATATAGTTTTTATCCCTATACAATAGAATAAAACCAAGGTCATCACCGCAAAAAAGGTAGTAAAAATAACTTTAAGAAATCCATAATATAATTAAAAACTCACAAAATTTAAACAACGAGATAAAACGGAATTGACCATTTTGAATGTCATTCTAAAACAAATGTTTTCTGTTTTGCCTTTAAATAAATAACCTTTACCATTATTTAATTAGTGTAACATTAATTCCATTATCGTTGACATTTGAAAATGAATAAATTCTACGTAATTTAGCAAAGCCAGGTAAGGGAAAGCAAAATAATTAAGGGACATTATTGCGACGACAGCCACTTTTAGTTGCATTAAATTTTCATATACCAAATGAAAATTGCGTATACGCATGGAAGGGGGTGGCTTCCGGGGAAACAGGAGGATAGGGGGATAAGAAAACCTCTCCTGCCGCGTTGTAATTGGATGCTTATTGAATTAGTGACAAAGTCGGCGGATTGGGTGGATTGGGCGGAGGATTCTGCGGTGTCCGTGCTCCTGGGATCCCACGAAGGTGGTGGCTTTTGGCTGGGAGGGCAGCCCCGCTGGGTTCCTAGCTGCCATTTTAGATATTCATCAAATTATTCCGTTTGTCAAATTAAGCAAACAAGACCCACACAGCCGGAGACAGAAGATTGATTTGGATTTGTGTTGGCAGACATTTGATTTGCCCTGATTCGAATGAGCGTGTCCTGCGTCCTTGCGGCTCGCTTTGTGTGCGGATGCGATGCCATCTTAACTGATTACTTGCAAAGCCACTAGGCATAAGTCGGCTAAATGTCCGCAAACAGGTGAGGTCCCTCTTCTTGGCCACCATTTCTCACCTTGGCCGGAAGTCTGGCTAATGGAAACTGCTAATACGCTTGCACTTAACTATCTAAGGACACAGTCAGAAATGAGTTTTCCCACCTACGACTTACAAACTTGAGTTCGCAACTTGGTAATGGGTATTATCCATTACTCAGAATCTGGAAAAGATCTGCGAGATATCAACAAGTCAGAAACCCTTGAACACTTGAAGTGTCCAATGCAATATCTGTTGGCAAACAGTTCATGCCAATCAATCAAGGCAATAATCTTTAACCGATTAGATCTGACATGACTTGAAATTAGTTAAGCTGGTTATGGCCACGCTTATAAACACTTTATAACAAGCGACGTCAGCACTTGATTCTCAACAATCACTCTTTAATATAAGTTATATTTATTAGTATTTAAAGAGTCGTCTTGTGAGGTGATAAAATTCGAAGAGGAATTAATGGTACTTCTTATAATTAAGTTAATAGCTGTCTAAATCGTAATTTTCCGCACCCATAATCAAATGTAGTTAGTAAATCTTAACAGGGTTCAAAGCACTGAGTGATAGTCTTTTTACGACTAATAAAATAATTATCCTACACACACACTGGGCTAAAAGGTCACGTCAGAAGCCACTAGTAATTATAATTGTTTAACCTATAATGGTTATGTACCATTAAAAAAAAAAACTCAAAGAAAACTTTCTTCAGTTCCTCATGGGAGCTAAACTTTGGGGCAAAGTTTTCTTGGTCCCAGTGTAAAGGACATGGAGCAGAGACAACCTCGATGCGCCTGTTTGTGGATAAGCGAGCATTTCTCGGATGCCGAAAACAATGTAAAAATTGTTGACCCAACAAGGAGCGGGGAGGGGGTGGGTAAGCAAGGACCTCCTTTGCCGCACATAAAGACAATGAGGTGGAAAAAGCGAACGGAAGGTGGGCCAAAGGTGAGGAGATCCGGGGCGGGAGCATTTAACTTGCGGAGGCTAAAAGCATTGCCCGCAACAACCGACAGGATAACATCCTCCTGGGAGTTGCCACGCGGGCTCCGCCTTGGGTTTCTTTCGAGACCGACTTTCACGACGTGGATGAGGATGTGGATGTGGATGTGGATGTGGATGAGATTCCACGAAATGGGGCAGGGGAATCTCCACTTGGGCCCGGCACTCTTTACATTTACTTAAAAATTCATTGCGGCCCAAGGAATTCTTTTATTTTTGTTCCGTCCTCCTGCCCTTGAATCTTTAAAATTGATGAAAAATTATGCCGACAATGTCGGCAACAGATTAAAATAATTGCACTCAACTAGAGCGAAGTTTCGGAAGGTTCTTCAAGGTTGGGATTGGAAGGTCGGGTTGGGCTTTCGGTTGGATTTTGCGGTTGGTTAACACCGAACAAGCCACAAATTATGCCGGCAACAGGTTTATGCCAAATGGGAATTTGGTGTTAGGCAAATGTTTTTATTCCTTTATATTTCTGTATGCAAACTGTGGGAATTTGTGAATTAGCCTCCGGTGATTTGGAATTGTTGGGTTTTATTCTCTTTGGCTCTGCTTGCCGCAATTCGATACAATATTTTTTCTTTGATGAGTTTTCGTTGTTTGGTCAGGGCAATGATTTTTGATGCAAAACAAAAGAAAGGATGTCTCCAGAGTTTGGCCAGCAATATATTTTAAATTGTTTATTTATGTCTGCTCATCTTTATCACAAAATTCACCTCTTAACAGGGTAAGAAAGTCGTAGAACATGCAATAGAACAAACGTTTTCCACCTCAACCTGTTTAATCCAAACATTTTTATTTTTTAAATAATTAATCCAGGTGTCCTTTGTAATATTAAAAATCTATTTATTTTTTATTATCATAACTACTTTGTTTACAATTTTGTAATGCAACTAACATTAGAATACATTAACATTAAAAACTTCTGTTTGTCAAATAAAATATGTTATATATTTGTATAATGTGTTTTTTAAACCTCGGTATTATCCTCAGTTTTGTAAGCCCCCAAGCCGTTAAGTATTTTTTAAATACTAATAAAAACCTGCAATCAGAATAAAAACAATATATATTCCCCTACTTTTAAGAGCAGTTCTCGTAAACATTTTGTAGGGACTCAATGCAAGCTCCTGTGGAAAAGGAGAACAGGGACGCTCTCCTAAAAAAATATGAACTCAGGAAAAGGGAACTTTGAAAATTCTTTTCGCACTTTTCAAAAGTTCCAGCACATGAAGGCCACGTAACTTGTGTGATGAAAAGGGCCACAAGCCAAGTGCGTCACAAGAACGGCAAAATATTCAAATGAAAGGAAGACCACCAACTATGCCAAAGGGAATCGCACAGAAAAATGCGAAATTGTGTGTGGAAAAGGAAAACTTGTGGCGAAGTTTGGCTAAATACTTTGCCACAGCCATTTTGTTGCTGTGCTGAGAGTATTGCGGGCCATCCACAAATCCAAATCCCCGGTGCCGTCATCATGTGCACCAGTTGCCGACGTATCGATGTCAGTGGCGTTGTTCCTGCTGCTCTGTCACTTTCGCTTGATTGCATTGTCAGGTCGGTAAACCCCCTTTAAAACCCCCTCTAAAACCCTCTGCAAAACCACACACAGCCCCCCTGCCATAAGTATTATGCAACCCACCGCCACCCACTCTATTTGCTGGCTGATAAACTGCCAGTCGCAATGACGTTTGTTTGTTTGTTTATGTTTTATGAGCATTGTTGCCACAACTTTTGCTCAACACAAACAGAGAAGTGCCACCCCATCCCCGCCCCCCGTAACCCCACTCGATTGCTCTTATTTTGCATTGAATTTCTGTTTGCCAGTTGCTAAATGTAAATGTTTCTCCTCGATAACACAAAGCTTCACTTTGAGCTCGCTAGCTACACATTTTGATATTTACCCTAGTCGTTCAAGTATCTTTAATTGCCTTTGGAATGGCAAGACATAAGCTCAGCCACTTTCGAGACCTTTAAGGTTTAATTCTGGTTATACTGCTCCTTTGAAAAAGGTAATTGAGACGGAAAAGTAAACAAGAAAATGCACTCATCCTAACCCAAGGAATTTGCTCTGCTTATGCAGTTAAAGGTCCTTAAAACCTGTTTCGGGCATTGTTTTCATTGAGGTATTACATTTTATTTACTTTTTCTTATTAAAATAATATTTTGGTTTTTTTTTCATTTGTGAACCTGCTGTAACGCAAACCATTAGCATAATGAACTTTTCATCGTTCCCCATCCTCAAATTCATACTTGTATCCGTGAAAAGACATTTCATTGGCTTTTCTTTCCATTCAGAGCCAGCTGAGCTGGCGAAGAGTATTTAATTTAAATGCCGACCATAAACGTTCAAATATTTTTTAAAGCGAATTTATTACAAAATGCTAACTTTGTCATACAAACAATTCAGGGGGAAACCGAGGAGCGAAAGCAAACAGTCCCAAGGAACGAGCACACATAAAAACCCATCGCCAAAGCATGTCTGAGAACAAAAAAGGAGACGGATGGGGTTTTCGGGGGGGTCGAATGCATGTCTTATCACCGGGGAATGGTATTTGGACTCACGTGGCAGCAGGATCACGAGCAGGAGCAGGAGTCCAGAGCCCGAGGAATGCTTATAGGAAAATGCAACATAAAATACTTTTTAAATGTGAATAAATATTTGGCAGCAGAATGGGGAAATGCCATCAAAGTGTTGCTCGTGGAGCAGAGGGCGGGCTGCTCCAGTTTATGGCGATGCAAATGGAAACGGAAAGTGAAAATTTATATGTTAAGAGGTTAAAATCAACCATGACCAAATTTATCTCCCATGAGGGCGTAAGTAGTATAGATGAATCAAATGAGGTGAAAAATAACCAGCAGTGAAACTGAAAAATTGGTTGGGGAATAAGAGGTAAAACAGCTCAACCAAAAATGAAACACTTAAATAAATCTATTAGATAAATTGGTTCTTAACTTAAGGTAGATTTAAGCTTGTGGAACTTGAAATGCTTGGTGATCTATATAAAAACGTTAATGCAGTTTAACTTGGCCAAAACCATGATGGATAACCAATAAAAAAAGTTGTATTATCTAAATACAATATCAGGAATTTACTAGGGCTTACACACTTCTATTCATATTTCCTTAACAAGTTATTTTTATTTGTACATTTTAAAAAAGTTGTACATGACTGATGTAAATTTGTATTAAAATATTTTTTTATTTTCTATTGTTATAAAATTTAGCTCAGTAAAATTGAATTTTCCAGTTTTCATATGAAAATATCAAATTAATTTTTCTATCAGTTTCCTAATTTACTTTATACTTAATGATCATAAACATTGCTACAGAATTATTTTAATTCTCGATGCATTGCCTTGAAACTCTAGTAAATAGCTACAAAACTAAAAATATCTAATAACTTGATACTTTAAACCTCACCCTAATTGGCCTGGAAAAAAATACAAAAATTTGTTTACCCATTTTAAAATCAACTTTTAATAAGGAGTTTATTTGCTTACACCATAACCAGACAAAATCCACTTTATTAAGCTGTACACCCCTGGTATTTTGAGAGTTTATGAATTCATAAACTCGGCTAATTGGAGGCGTAAACATTTCTGGCACAAGAATCGTGCCCAATTAAATTCATACAGAGTTCGTTTAGGGGGTTATAAAACTGAAAAATTATGTACGAAATACTTCTCATAATAAGAATGCAATAAATGCGGAAATGAGCCCGGAAATGGTCCAAATCTAAAGTTCTTCGAATTTACAAGAGGGTAAACAGGACTCGTTCAAATAGCGAGCGTGGCAAGCATTCAAATTTCATTTGCAATTGTCCCCACTTTGTTTGCTTTGTCATGGCCATGGGGCGTGTTAATTTTCGGAGGGGATTCCCTTGCCCTTCAGTGATTAGCTTGCACATGTGAGGCGGTCCAAAGTTCAGAAGCTTTCAGTAAACACTGGCCAAACAATTTAATTAATAAAAATATGCAAATTTAATTAGAAACAGCAGTCCAACGGCAGGTTCCCGCTCCGAAGATTGTTATGAAACATTTTAGCCCGAAAGTTCCCTAGGCTTCGTCTATGTATTTTAAGGTTTAAGCCCCTTTTTTGCCATGCTCAAGTGAATTTTTAAAGTCTTTTGCTTAAGCATTTTTTAATTGTTGCCCGGTCGAGGTAAACTCCTTTATTCCTACACGAATTCATTAAGTATGAAAAGTTTGCGCATCTAAGTATTTTTACAGACCCAAGGATAAAATAAAATGCACGGCAAGAGGGAAGAAATCCCTAAACCCAAATCATCTGGCCTTTTACGGTCTGCGTATCTTGTGTCTTTTTTGTTACGTGTTATTCCTTTTTGTAAATTTAAAGAAAACAAGAATCGTCCACAAATTGTCACAGTCGAAAGCATTTCGTAAACAACCGGAGGGCAGGGCAGGAAAATAAGTAGTTTTCAACGCCTTCCATTTCATTCAAAGCACCTGAGCGAGAGAATTGAATTTCCCAGAAATCGCCTTTTCCGCAAGAAAGTAGGCAACATAAAATGATCGAAAGGTAAAAGAAGATGTGGAAACAGTAGTATTGTTTCTTTAAACTAAAATGTTGTTTAATGATTTCTCCGTATTGTAATTTAAATATCCTTATCTCTGTTTCAATTAAACCGATAAGGTCAGGATTAAAAATCATTTTGGTTTTGGAAAATAAGTTTTGATGATGCATTTTATTACATTTTTAAACTGATTTTTAAAATCCGTTTTTATTGCGAATAAAAAATGAAAAGATCGTGCAAAAAAATGTTGTAAACTCCATAACATATTAAATTAAACAATAAACCTTTTTATGATTAATGTTTAAGCTTTCTGAACCCCAGAAATTGAAACCAATTTAAAAGAGCAGGCAAAATAAAAGGAAAACAAAACCAAATACGAAGTTGTAATGCCGCAAACAAAGCAATATAAAACATAATCCGCTTTTTCATAATTTCTTTCGCCAAACTGAATATTAAATTTCAGCACTGAAATATATATTAATAGCAAGTAAAAAAGCGACAGGATTAGAAGCATTTGCATGAAATGTGTGGCCTAGCTTGGGACACTGTGCAAAACCATCTCACATTTACTACTGCAGCTAAGCGGATTTGCAATGTACATCACTTAAATATAGTTTTAATTTCATCATTTTTCAATTATTCCTGTTTTTTATGTTCCTGATAGATGGATTTCAACTTGGTGCGTGAGTAATTGAAATTGAATTTTTCATTTATTATACATGGAAATTAAAGCTGTATTCCACTAGCAATTTGTTGGAGTTTTCTTTAAGTTTTGCGGGGGCACCAAGTCATTCGAATCACTGCACAAATGAGCAATTTCCGGGAAATTGGAGCACCAACTGTTGTTATTAATTCAAGAAAATAAATTTCAATTGCCGAACTTTAAGATTAGAAGTTGCACAATTTTAAGATGAAGAAGTTTCGTTCGCACGTTTGCAAGTTTTAGCAATTTAAGTTGAAAACAGCTAAGAGCAAGTAGAGCTTTCCGTAAAATCATAAAACTATAAGGGTGCTCTAATATGAGAGCCAAGTAAAGCTTAAAATGATTGCGATAATCCAAAGGACTTACTTGGCCCAAGCCAAGAGGTAATAAAGCCAAGGGGCCAACTTCAATTTTGCAGCATAAAATAAAGATTTTTCCGAGATACAAGAGGAAAAAGGTCGCCTAGGCCAAAAGCCAAAAGCGAGCCCAGCCTGCAAGGACAAAGGGGAAGCAACAAATGTCCTGGGCTCAACACACATCATCGGAGGACCGCCGCCGAGGTCTTGGGTTCCATGTTGACTTTATGGCTTAGGCCAGCTAAGAAGCAATTTCTAAAAGGCCGGAGCATTTACTGAATTATAAACATATGAAATTTTTGAGCCATAAAAACATAATTAAGTGGAAGTCGGAACGAAATGTTTAACACGAGTTCATGCTGGGATTTCTCACATATTTTTGATTTTATGTTCAGAATAACTTAGGAATTAAACTACCACCTATAAATGTAGTTGCCAATTGTTACATTGAATGTAGGAAAGTTTTTTAGTAATATGGATGTAATCCATAATAAAGAACAATTTTTTGGCTTGCAATTTTTTAATTGTTTTTGCAAAAAAAAAAATTTAAGATTTTTGTTAACAATAATTATGCTTATCCATAATATATTTTAGTACCTAATCTAAAATATTGGCAAAATTTTTTTCCCGACGGAAAATTGGTTTAGTTTGCCAAACTATTAAATTGTAAGTATTAATAAAAAACCATGTGGTAAATATCCAATTGTTTAATTGCCAACCTATTAAATTTAAATAAATATTTCTGTTAGATAAAAAATTCATTAAAATAAATTGATTGCTCTTTTATCTACGCTTTTGATTGATAAATATGTTAGAGTATGTATTTCCCTTGTTATAACCTTTTTTTGCAATCGATTTTAATTTATTATTATATTTTTTTGCTAAATTATCATTTTAAAAATCTTTCTTGTACTTCAATATTTACTAGATCAAAATACAAATGCATATCTACAATCTTTTTAACCAAATTTTTATATTGAACACCAAAATATCTATCGATTTGATTTTAATCTAAAACAAAATCGGACCTTTTTAAATGTATTAATCTATCGCACTTTTTTTGTAATTTTCCTTTTAAAACTTTAAATAAAGTGCACCCTTTTGAAATATTAAGTTGTTTATGTTGAAATACACCAATAAGAATAAGTTCTTAAATTAAATATTTCACTCACCTCTTTTTACAAATTCACAAAACACTTTATTTTAAATCTGTTGAAAGTTCGAATATATTTTAGATCGGTTCCACTGCAAAACACAAAAACAAAGTTCAAAAACGTTGTGAAACGGTTTTAAGAAATTTTAAAAAAGTTTTTGAATCGGGGTGTATATATTAACCGTTACTGCTGCTGACTGCACCGCTTTGAGACTGAACTGAAACGCAAGTGAAAATCGGCAGCCAAGGAGACCGCGATTTATACGAGGCGAGGATACGAAAGATTTCAACGCGTTCAGGTGGCACCCGAGTGGGAATCCCGATGTTCGGCATCCGAAGTTAGCCGCCCACAATATGATGGTTGGTCGGGATTTTGCGCAGTCATGGGGAGTCGGTGGGTGGTGTCCACCAGTCGTATACGCAACACGTGGCAAAAGGGCAACGGCAACCAGTTGGATACGGTCTGTATCAGTTTATTAATCATCTATTACGCACAATTATCGAATAGTCCATCGATCATGCTATCTGCATCGGACTAATCAGCATCGGATTGTTTTCAATTAGTGGCCTAGCTCCGGCAGCTGTCAGCCGTCAAATCCAATATAAATCCCGCCAATATATTAAATTATTAATAATTCTTCGCGCATTATCTCATAATTGGCATTACATCACATTTCTCGCCGTTCTAGAGAACTGCTCTGACTAATCAGGGAGATTACTATCACAAATTATTTGGTTATTTTCGCATACTCACAATTAGTCGTCCATTAAAGGCAAATATCGAAATGATGAAATCCCGAAATAGATAAGAAAGTTATATCATGGCATACACCTATAATTGAATGGTTACTGTTGGTATATATTATAATAATAATAAATGTTTAATAAATATTTATAAAAAAAAGGTGTTATATTTGCTGTCTTATACAAGGAAACTATTTAGGACTATCAAATCTTAAGAAAATGTTTAAGCTTTTAAAAATAGAAACGAGTGATAAGCCGATTTAAATTTTTGAGTTCCTTAACTCAATTTGATATCTATGTATTTTGAGCCTTTAAAATAGAGTCCAATTCAAACTATATTCTACAGATTACAAAGTAAAAATTAAACCAATAGATTCATGGTCCTTAATGCTGGAAAATCAAATCTTCGGCCTGCCAAAGTTCATTTTCATTCTTCATTTTTTATAATTTACCTCAGGCACCATTAAAAAATCGTTTGGCATATTTAAAACAAAAAACTCGTTCTCAATCCTTCTACTGACCTACATTTTTTTGAAGCTTTGGCTGAAGCAAATTATGTAGATTAATGGAATGGCCAACGGAAATGGGGAAATGCCAAATGCGTGTGAAGGGAATTCTAACTGCCCATATCCTCTAGACTTATACATGTTTATCTGCACATATACAAATATGTATGAATTTTATGGCACCCACAGAAAACGCGGCTAATGATTATTTGGACTGAAAGCATTACAGTGTTTTTGTTGCTCCCGACGACGTGTCCGGCTTGATTTCGGTTTTTGCTGTATTTATTTGGCGGTTCGCCTGGACGTGATTCTAATCTCTAGAGCCGCGACCTTGCCCACATAAAAAAGCCCAATGGATCTCAAATGGAATTAAACAAGACAGTTGTGAACTTGGACTTACAGCTGTCAAAGTTCCTGCAAGCCAGAAGCAATCCACAAGGATAATTAAGAGGAATTATGCAAGCGTATGGCCACTTTTGGTCAACCTCTTGTACCCTGACCCCTCATACATTATTCGTCAGAGACATCAAAGAAATTGCATTTTGATGTACTCCCACTGGATGGATTGAAATCGGGATGCTTTATGAAAACATATAGAAAAATACGCATGCATATAAATCAGTTCTTATGAAAATTGAAATTGACTTTGTTGTATACACGTTGCAGCTTCCCGCTGTTCGAAGTCCGGGGGCGTAATGCATATTCCGACTTTATGACCTAAAAGGATGCCACGACGAGTAAGGGTTGTTGGCATCCACTTTGAGCTGTGATACATCAACAGGAATCTGAGCCATTTTCCGCGGACAAACATCGTAGCAATCTGGAAAAGGCATTAAAATCGGTGACCATAGGGTTCATGCCTGATTTGAGGATGTGGATATGCAGATATGGGCTTGCGTGCGAATATTCATGCGAATCACTTGCAAACCATTGGGCAAAACATTTATCTACTGATTTACATATCGACAATTACAGAAATGCTATTAAATTTAATTAACTATAGTGTGTATGCAATTCCCAGTTATTGCGCGTGATAATTGAGTGATATTGAAGTATAAAATCATACACTCAGAGTAATTTCTTACTTGAAATAGAACTCGTAATGAATGATAGCTTGTTCTAAAAATATATTTATGCCCGGTATTTCAGCAACGGCAACACTACGTTTAAGTAAAATCCTTTTCGTCAATACATTTGTAAGATCCAATCCCTGTAGAAAACGACAAAAAAAGAACAGTAATACTTCCATACTTAAAACATTCGTTTATTACTTAAAACTGTTATAAAAATTGCAAACGGAATTATAGCATGTTTAGTTTGCATATATAGAAATAAAACTATAACTACTGAAGAGCAATTTAGCCAGAAGGTTAGATTACTCATCGTCATCTTCATCATCATCCTCCTCTTCGTCGTCATCTTCCTCATCGTCGTCCTCGTCATCATCATCTTCATTTTCTTCATCAATGTCCTCATCATCAGTGTCGTCGCCATCCTCGCCGCTTTCGCCGGCACTGTCCTCCGCCTCCTCGACATCTTCCTCTTCATCGGAATCTGCCTCAGCCTTGGTGCCCTCGCTGGCCGACTCTTTGCGGGCCTTCTTTGTTGGCACGGCAGTGTCCTCGCCATCGTTATCCTTGGGAGCAGCATCAGCGGCCAGCAAGGCCGCCTTTTCTTCGCGCAGCTCGGCCTTGCGCTTGACCTGATCGCTGGTGAGCTTCACGAACTCCGCATCCTTGGTCATGGCAAATCTGGACAGTACCTCGTTGGCCTGCTTCTTCAGCTTAAGCATACGCTGCTCTTTAGGACCCACCACATAAGGTGTATCCGCTGGCGGTGCACACATGCTGACGTACAGTGGCAGCGACGTGGTGCCCGTAATGTCGATCTTAATGTACAGCGACCGAATGTTGGCCAAGCCGCCGGCATATACTTGCTGGAGCTGCTTGCTGACAAGCAGAATGTTCTCAGCCAATTGCTCGGCGCTGTGCTCGTGGTTGCCCACTGGAATGGCCGTCAGATCGCCCTTGGCCAGCTGCCTGAATGCAGTGCGGTTGAGTGCACGTGTAATCTCCTGCGACAACTTGTCGTTATCCTTACTCAGTCGCACGGCGTGGAGCACATTACGAGACTTCTGCGTGTTCTGCAAATGAAAAAAAAAGATTAGATAGAAATAAAGATAGCGTTTAAAATATTTAAATTTTTTCTCTCCAATTGTTTTTTTTATGTTAAGCCCTTTTTTTTTGTCCTAATAAAATCAAAAGTTGTTTAAAAATTCATAGAGAACCCATCACTTATACGAATTGATTTAAATAAACCGTTCTGTAAACCAATTTTCTTCTTATGATAAGACTTCGTTAATACAATACTGGTATTGGTAGCAGCCGAAATATCCGTTTGTTCCGTTTATAAACCCTGCTTTAGATCAACAATATACTTTTTTGGTATACAAACGAATGTACTTATACTTTTACGTGGATTATTTCGCTTTCAAAAGACGGGTTCCTGGAATGCATTCATTAGGAGAAAAAGCAGATTGCTTACCTTGCCCAAAAAGGCGGTTGCCTGGCCTGAGAGGCGACCGTCGCACAGCAGGTAGTCGTAGCTGTTGAGGAACTTGCGCTTGGCCTCAAAGGTGCCCATCTCGTTGCGCAGCTGGTTGAAGGGGATGACGGTCAGGCGCTGTTTCACGCCGGCCTCTCGCAGCAGATCCTCGTAGTGCTGCTTGGTGGGATCAGACTCGAACTTGGCACCGCGCTGCAAATCGGGCACTATGATGGCCACGTCGTCGTCGCTGCCAACCAGCGAATGCTTTAGAGACAACTTGACCATGCGCTTGGGACAGCTGGGAATCTTGTAGCTAGCCACTTGCAGAACGTAGCGGTAGTCGGTGAAGATCGAGGTAGTCTTCTTCTTCGCCACCTCCTCGGACACTAGTGTCTTCAACGCCTGGCACACCTTCGTAACATTATTCTCGCTCACAATCTCCTTGTACCTTTGTTCGTCAAAGGACTTCAATTCGAAGGTCAGCTCAACAGGCTTCTTGGCCTTGGCCGGCTCCTTCTTGGCAGCTTTGCCTTTCGGCTGGCCAGCTTTGCTCTTCCCGTTAAAGGACTTCTTGGATTTGGGAGCCTTGGCGGGTTTGGAAAGCCTCTGCGCCGACTTGTTTTTCTTTTGGAGCTGGGTAGCGGGTTGAGCCTTTGTCGGCTTGGCTTGGGTTGCTTCCTTGGTGGTTTTTTGGGTCTTTTTTGATTGCCCAACAGCTGGGCTCTGGGATTTTTTCGCGGGCGGAGCAGCTTGGGCGGGTTTTTTGGCGGGAGGCGCAGACTGGGCTGCCTTTTTGGTCACAGGGGCAGCTGAAATCTCCTTCTTTGCTGGAGGAGCAACCTGAGCTGATTTCTTGGCTGGAGGAGCACCCTGAGCTGATTTCTTGGCTGGAGGAGCAACCTGAGCTGATTTTTTGGCTGGAGGCGCAACCTTCGCCGACTTCTTAGCTGGAGGAGCAGCCTCAGCTGGCTTCTTGACTGGAACAGCATCCTGAGCAGACTTAGCTGGAGCTGCGTCTTTTTTACCTCCTTTAACCTTTTTCTCTTGTTTTTTGGGTGCCACTGGCGATTCTGGAGGAGCCAAAATGAGGGGCTTCTGGGATGTCTTCTTCTTGGACACTGGAGTGGCGGGAACAGCCGGCTTTACTTTGGACTTCTTCTCTGCTACAGGAGTAGCAGCCGGAGACTCAGGAGGGGCCAAAATGAGAGGCCTTTTGACCGCCTTTGGCTGTTTCTTTTCGGCTTCCTTTTTGATCACCTTAGGCTCCTTTTTGGCGGCATCGTTTTTTTGAGACGCCACATTTTTGATCTTTTTGTTGCTGACCAATTCTAAATTAGCTTCTTTGGGCAGTTTAATGGACTTTTCCGGCTTTCCCTTTTTCTTGGCCACGCCCTCGATGCTGGTGCTCTTATTCAGCGACTTGGCCTGGGGTTTCTGTACTTTAACCATCTTTACTAGGGCGATTGAAACGTATTATCTCGAGCAAAACTATATTTTAAATTGAATACAACCACACGTGCTATGCTCTAGAGATGGGTAAGTATCGATATATCAAGACCGATAACGAAATCAATTTCGACGGCAACTCACCATGTTGGAGAGCTTCAATAAAAATATTGCGCCTCAACACATAAAGGGGATCTTGGCTAAATAAGTGTCCAGGACTCAAACCACAAACCGTGGTGAACTTATATTTTATGTTTTCATAATTAAACTAGTAAATTTCCTATTAAAAAAATATAATTGTAATTCCTTAAAACTACATTAATTTTTGGTTTTACCATTCAATGAGTTTTTGTTCTTGCTTGGTTTTATAGCAGCTCAACCTTTTTTCTGCCTAATTAAATTTCATTTAAATTCTGTTTCTAAAAACAAAAATAAGAAAAAGTAGCATTATCAGCTAAAATATATCTTCTGAGAGCAAACTTAACAAAAGTTTTTAAGAAAATAATGACCAAACAATTTTATTCGATTGGATTACTTTAGCGGAAAGCGTCAAAATAAGACATTGTAAAATGAGCGTGCTTATCGCTAAAAGTTATGTTTATATAGACAAAATTTGCTATAGCACATGCAAATGTGTTATGAATTATTAATATATCGCAAATACGAGGCGTATAAAACAAAAAGAAATGCAGTTGAATTAACACCCATAGGCCTGCAACGAAAACAATTGTCCAGTGTCTTCAGAAAAAAAGTTATCATGTTTCAAGTAGTTTACTTACTTGCAGCTTCCTTTAATTACGGTTCTATTTACATAGCAAACAGTTTATTTTAAGTAAATAATTCTAAAAATAATCATATTTCGCACAATGCACGCGTGCCTAATCGTCCCACCGGGCCACCGAATGTCCTTGACTCACACACAAATCGCCCACACATCACATACGCATACCGAAAAGGGAACATTAAAAGTACTGGCACATGGCATATCCCATGGTGCCCAATTTGAACACTTGGTTTGCTCGAAGGATACGCCAAAGTTATTCTTGCAACCAGGATTTCTTTGTGGACTTTTGTGTGTGCTTGTGGCCGTTTTTTGGCACGTGACCTGAGACGAAAAAACTTGGCTGGATGAAGGCAATTACCAGATGGAGAAGTCTTAAACAGTATATTTAAAGCTTAAGCTTCTTTGCATTAGCCTTTGCTGGATCCTTTTTGGGTCGCTTGTTAGACGCTGTAGCCGCAGTGGTGTCCTGCAGTTTGTTAAAGAACGCCTTGGAGGACTTCATAGCACCATGGTCATTGCTGCTGGCGTTGATCTGAAATATAGAATTCGTATTTAACATCTAATGCCTTTGATAATTTGTAAAAAACTTAAAATAAGGGTTATTTTGTTTCAAACTTTCAAATGCCAAAAATATCAAAAAACTGTTTGAAGCTATATTTATAGTTACCTTTTCAACATTACGGTTCTTGGTGATGCTCTTCAGGAGCTTGGCGTCCGCCTCCTTCTTCGTAGGTGCCTTGCCCTCCTTCGCGCGCTGAAGTTCGCGCTGCTCCACTGCCGAGTTGATGGCCCGCTGCTTCTGTTTCTTCTTGCGGCGCTCGCGGTTCTTGTCTGTCCGATCGCGTTCCGTCTTACCAAGAGGAGCATGCTTGGGTCCACGGAATACTTCCTCAGGCGCCAGCAGCTTGGCATCACTCACCGCCAACGGGGCCACTTCTTCCATGTGTACTGCGGGCGTATTGGTCACGATCTTGACCTCCGGCGCCACTGGCTTCGGGGTAAAGTGGAAGTTGGATAGAGCGTCCAGTTTAAGAAACAGTGTACGCATTGCCCGCTTGATTTCTTGGTGTTCTTTGGGCTCCGGACCAGATTTATCATCGGCATCGCGATTGGGGTCTAGTTTTTCCATCTCGCGCTGGTACTGCGATTCGTAGATCTGCGCCAGGGACTGCTTTGACTTTTCTTGGTCCAGGACCAGCTGCTTTCGGTATTCCTGCGGCGTGTTTACTGGACGCACTGTGCGCTCTACATCGTCCCAGGCTTTATCGCGAATACGCTGCTTGATAATGTCCTCGATGGAACGATTATCCTCTTCCGTAATGGGCGCTGTGGGTCTAGTGGTGGAGTCAAAGTCAAGTATCTCCTCAAGTAGCGAGTTCTGCGGCCGATTGGCCGCTTTAACTTCGCCCTTCAACTGCCAAGGCTTATCGCCAAGGACAACGTCTTCGTAGTCGCGAATGCGTTGAAACAAACGAGCCTCTCTCATCTCATTAGAGGATTGGGAGGGTTTCTCCACAGGTTGTTGCTCATCCTCCTCTTTTTCCGAATCGGATTCTGAATCGCTGGCGGGTTCTATACCACTTTTTTCCACAAACTCCGATTCATCTATTTCGCTGGCTGCTTCTTCTTTATCCTCTTCAGGTTCTGCTTTGTCTTCTCCTTCGCTCTGATCTGAATCGGCTTCTTCATTATCATCCTCTTCCTGCTCATCCTCACTTTCGTTTTCATTGAAGAAATCTTTCTGCTTGCCTTTGTTAATCTTTTTAGCATGCTGTTCCAGCTCCTCGTCCATGTCAAAGAAATCTGCATAGTTAACATTGCCATCTTCATCTTCTCCCAGTCCGAAATCCTCTGCATAGTGATCAATGTCATCCACCTGTTCCACACCACGCTTACTGTTCAGCCGGCGCATCTCCTTGGCGTCCTCTTGCTCCAAAAACTCGTTCATCTCATCTAGCTTGAAGAATGTGTCGTCCACAACAGAGTTGCGAGCCCGCTTGTACTTTTTTTCTTTGGGCGATGTGGTCTTCTGTTTGCTTTGCTCTCCATCCTCCCCGCTGAAGTCTGATTCATGTTCTTGTTCTTCATCAACTGACTCTTCAGCATCCTCATTCTCATCCTCCTCTTCCTGTTCCTCGCCGTCGTCCAACTCAATGCCCAGTTGTTGCTCCCGAATCGCCGTCATCTGAGCTGTTTGCTCCAGGAGCTGCTGGAAAACCAATTCATTGCGCATCTCCAGTTGCTGCCAGATCTGCTCCTCGTCCATCTCCTCTAGCACCAGTTCTGGCAGCAGTGCCTTCTTGTTCGCCACATCGCCGCTAATGCTAACCGCGTACGTCTGCTGAATAAGCTTCTCGATGGCCTTCACTTGATCCGGCTGTGGCCTAAAATAAAAATTGTTTAGAATTCGCTTGAAAAAAACACGTGCGCGGGCACTGAATGAAAAACAAACTTGAGAAAACGCTCCGGATTCTTGGTCAGCTGCTCGAAGTTATCCGCTATTTCCTTAAAGACATTCGCCTTTTTTGCTTTCTTGCTTCCAATCATATTTAATAGTATTTGCTGTGTTTAAATAGTTTAAATTAGAGTTTCATCAATTTAAGAAAGCAAGTGCGGTCAAAAAACAACAAGAGCGGTTAGAGATGGCACTGGCAGCATGGACTGCACCAGCTAAAGATGACTGCGTGAGGGGTTTTCGTTACAAATCACTGGTGAATATTAGTTGACATCTATTATCGAAAACCCACCGGAGGCCTTTGCCACCACTAAGAACAGCTGTACGCGGCTTCGTTCAGGCGGAGTCAGTAGACGTCCAAAAACTATGCCCAATTAAAGTATGGATCCCAAATTCTTCAAACTGCTCCTCCTAGGCGGCGCCGTGCGCTTCTATTTCTGCCGCACCCCGCTGGCCGCTATGATTGGCAACCGAGTGGAGTTTGCGACGCCTTTGAATTCACACAAGCGCAGTGAGTAAACAAAGTAGACACCAAATATATGTACATGAATGTTTTCCTGGTTTTATCACTGCAGTGCAAGAAGGGATCTTCCTTCTCCAGAGCGGCATTGATCCCTACCAAGGCGACTTGGTCCACGAGTCGCCTCTGATTCTAAGCGCCCTTTCCGGCCTGTTTAAAAACTACCCGCAGTTCTTGCCCGTATTCTACATAATCCTGGATATCTTTACTGCGGCCCTGCTTTATACGATGAGTCGACGGTTCGTAAAACAAAAGCAGGATCAACAAAACGTGGAGCGAAAGGAATACGCAAAGGATACCGAAGAGCTGCAGTTTAGCTGCCTGGACAAGCTCGACATTCCGGAACTGGTGATAGTGGCGTATCTTTTTAATCCGCTGACCGTGATGAGCTGCATTGGCATGACCTCGACGGTGATAAGCAATCTGTTTCTGGCTTTCTTTCTCTATTGTCTCGTAAAAGGACTGTTACTTCCCTGCCTTTTGGTTTTAGCCTTTGAGACCGTCCGCAGCTTCTATCCCATCGTGCTGATAGCTCCCCTTCTTCTGGTATTTTCACGGAGTTCCATTCGGAGGGGTGTGGTCATATCGCTGCTTTTTATAGTCAGTTGCCTGATAGTGGCGGCTGCCAACTTTTTTGTACTAAATAGCTGGAACTTCTTAGATGGCACCCTGGGATTCATGTGAGTTTTAAAACAGTGGCTTTATTTTTTACTATTTAATATATTTTTGACTTTTTAATATATTTTACAGATTTTACTTCCGCGATCTGCAGCCTAATATCGGCTTGTTTTGGTATTTTTTCACCGAAATGTTCGAGCACTTCCGAACCATGTTCCTAATCACATTCCAATTGAATGCTACAGTATTATACCTAGTGCCACTCAGTATAAAGCTGCGCAAGGAACCTCTTTTGCTAGCCACCGTCCTCGTGGCTCTTATGGCTGTTTTTAGAGCATATCCCAGCCTGGGCGATGTGGGCTTTTATTTAGCCTTGCTTCCTCTGTGGAAAAGATGCTGGAAATGTGAGTCCCTAACCTAACAAGCAGCATATCCCTGGTAATTATTTGTCCATACATTTCAGTCATGGCTCACGGATTTGTGGTCTTCACATTCTTCCTGGTCACGCTGTCCATGATGGGAGCTCTGTGGCACTTGTGGATCTACGCGGGTTCGGCAAACGCAAATTTCTATTTTGGCGCCACTCTGGCGTTTTCCACCGGTCAGATATTCCTCATCACCGATCTGCTGTTTGCTCACGTTAAACGCGAGTTCTGTTTGTTTAATGGCCAGAAGATCTTGATAGATGGCGAGGAAGCGAGGATAGTTTTGAAGTAAGCATTAACAATATCAGATCAAAAAAAAATAGAATTCAGGAACTTTGTACAGATGCAGACAGGCATACTTTTAAAATAAGTGAACTCTAAACAATATCAAATTAAAACAAAACATTTTATTTGATCTTAATGGATCTACTGATGTGAATAACCCGTTTTGGTCTTGCGGTTGAGGAACCTGTACAGATATAGGATGCGCTTCTCCATTTCCCGCCATTTGGTGGGTCGGGCGATCGGGAATTTAGACTTCTCGAGCAGTCTGCGCTTGCGGAGCAGCACCTGGTACTCGTTGCCGGAGACGCCACGCAGCCAGGAGGGCAAGGAGTAGAGGACTTTCACCGGATGCAGTCGATCGTTGCCCAGGATGTCGATGTAGTCGTTCTGGCCAAACAGGGCGCGTTTCTTGGACCATGCGTTCTTCGGACGATACACTGGCATGGGCAGCTTTTGTCCATTGTCCAAATGGGGCAGTAGACCACTCTTGTAAATTTTGTCCTCGTATCCATACCGCCGCACAGTGGGACCGCGTGCTCGTCGCTCAGCGTGGGATAACTGTCGCACAGTGGAGCTCGTGTTGGTAAGGGGAGCGAGTGCTTTTCCACCCACTGCCAGGAGCGTGGCTCTGCCGAGCTTCTGAATCGTATTGCCCAGCCAGGACATAGTTTTAATTTACGATTAGATAATTGTAAACACAGTGGAGAAATGAGAAGAAAACACGGCCGGCACAGCTGTTCGTGCTATCGATTTATCGAGGTGGGCTTTGGCTATCGAACGTTCCGGCGTTAAATGAAAAGTAAGACAAATAGGTTAACAGGGATATTCTCTTGAATACATAATATTTTAATTGCTATAAGAATGTGAAATGTAATGCATGAATGTGAATTTATACAAAATATTGTATATTTTAAAAATTTTTATTAGCTGTGAAATACATAATTGTAAATTTTAATTAAATTGTTATTGCTTAACATATAATTCTTCTATAAAATTATAATGGAACTCCACAATATACAAACTGATACCAATGAACAGCTTGTTCAGCTCAATAATTAATAATTATTAAGGAAAACAAATTAGTTTAATAACTATTTGTACAGTTGTTATCGATAATTCTGTTTTTACCGGCGGTAGTCGCTGCAGCAGCCCATCGATCAGCTGATTGCCTTGAGAGAAATTTATTTAAATTACTTTGCCCACTGTTGATCAATTTCCAAAGCAATCCAATGATCAAATCCGAGGCAGATTCCGAGAGGACCAAGCTGAAGCGGGAGATCTCGGAGCTGCGAGCAGCGCTCAACAGGAAAGAGCAGTGCTTGCGGGAACTTGAGGCCGCAGTTTCCGTCGGAGCCGGAGCAGAGGATCACGCCGAAGAAAATGCACTAGTGTCTCCAGGAGGTACTACCCACACCAAGTTGACCAACGATGACATAGCACGGTATAGCCGCCAGCTGATATTACCCGACTTCGGTGTCCAAGGACAGTTGAGGCTGAAAAACAGCTCCGTGCTGATTGTGGGGCTTGGCGGTTTGGGATGCCCGGCGGCACAATATCTGGCGGCAGCTGGATGCGGACACCTGGGGCTCATTGACTACGACGAGGTGGAACGAAGCAACTTCCACCGCCAGATCCTGCACTCAGAGGCGCGACTCGGCATATCCAAGGCGGAATCAGCTAGGATTGCCCTGCTGGAGCTGAATCCGCACTGCGAAATACGCTGTCACTCGAGGCTGCTGTACAGTCAGAATGCCATGCACATTATTCGTGGCTACGATGTGGTTCTGGACTGCAGCGACAATGTGCCCACGCGATATCTACTTAACGATGCCTGCGTGATGCTAAGAAAACCCCTCGTCTCGGGCAGTGCCCTTAAGATGGATGGTCAGCTAACCGTATATAGCTATGGAAATGGACCCTGTTACAGATGCATCTATCCTGTGCCTCCGCCTCCGGAAGCGGTCACAAACTGCGGCGATGGCGGAGTCCTGGGCGCCGTCACTGGCACCATAGGAGCAATGCAGGCTCTGGAGGCAATCAAGGTGATTGTGGGAATGGGCGATGTCCTAGCCGGTCGCCTACTCATATTTGATGGCAGCAGCAGCTTGTTCCGCAACATTCGTATACGCAGCAAGAGGCCCAACTGTCATGTGTGCTCCGCCCAGCCGCTAATCACGGAGCTGATCGACTACGAGATGTTCTGCGGGATGCACGCCACCGACAAGGACAATCCCTTGCAGCTACTGGCGGCGGATGAGCGCCTGTCTGTAAAGGAGTACCAGGAGAAGCTCCAGCCACATCCCCATCTGTTAATAGATGTTCGGCCAACGGCTGAGTTCGAGATTTGCCAATTGCCCGAGGCTGTGAATGTGCCGCTTGTGGAGATCCTGGACGATAGTTACCTGAAGCGGTTCGCCAAGCAGCTGGAGGATAAAGAATTGCCCATAGTCCTGCTTTGCCGGCGGGGAAATGACTCCCAGATCGCCGTTCAACATGTGCGCAATAGATTCCCCATGCATTCCATTCGAGACCTGATTGGTGGACTGCACGCCTGGACAAACAGTGTAGACCCCAATTTTCCTATATATTAGTTCGACGAATGATATACGATTGAATATATATAGAATTATTTCATTGTTTTTTTCCTGCAATTGCATTTGATTGTTTGGTTTTCACCTATTTTTTGTTATCACTAATTCAAAGCTAGTCTAATAAAATGAATAATACAGTTCTGCCTTTAAAAAAAAACATTTCTAATAACATACAATGGTTTTCTGGCATTAACGAAAGTAAAATGGCAATTTTAAATTTTTAAATTTTTTTTTAAAATCTATCATTCTGATCAAAACTTTGTCGCCTTAGGAAGTAGTCGGATTTTGATAAAGCCAACGACATCCCTTAAAATAAATGATAACAACTCTATATATTAATTTATAGATTTTACTTAATCGTTCTATAATATCAAATTACATGTTAAAGTTAAATGGAACGACTACTAGATACAGAGGAAATTAATATATATATAACACCTTGTGACCCTTATTTAGGTGCTACAGAAATTTTTTCCAAATGTTTTTTAAATGTTCGTTACTGTAATTAAAGACTAGTAGGTTTAGGGAATTACTCGATTTCAATAGTACGAATTCAAAAATTGGGATTCCGTACAGAATGCCGTTAGCAATCCACTCAACCACAAAAAGAATAAACAATTTAAGTAGATTGCAATGGCAGGTGTAAAATGTCAGAACACGCACACTCTTGTGATTGTTACTGAATATGACACTGCAAGCAGTTTTAAAATTGTATCGACATGGAAATTGCATGAACCCAATGTTGCTCGATCAGACATTTTACCGCTACCTAGCTATTTTAAAAAACAATACACTTCTGTTTATCTTTTATTAATTTGTACAGATTAATTAACATTTTTTTATAAATAAAGTTAAGTTATTTTTTATAAGTAATTATAAGTAATAACAAATATTTCCCATTACAAAATTGAATAACAAGCAAGAACAGCACTAGATATCATATATTGGTTTATTTTATATGTTAATCTGAATTAATACATTTTATTTTATTTTATTATTCTGAAGCTGTAATTATATTTATACTGCATTAGTTATATTTTGTAATTTTATAATCTTGTACAGCTAAAATTATAATTTTCCAAGTTTGGCCAAGATGTTTATATTTAATCTGTTGATTTCTAGCGGCCCATGGTGGCAGCACTGTGAACTGCTTTAATCTTGAACGCTCTTATAAAAACAGTTCTCGGCGGCATCGGGGATTCAGTAGCTTCACAACGGCGGCGCGAAGACAAAGCAATCTGGATTTGTAACGTCTTAGTTTAGGGCCGTATTTAGTAAAATTCAAAGTGCAAAGTAGCTGGTTATCAGCTACTTCACCCGGGAAAGGCGCTAAAGCAATGGGGACAATTAATATAACAGCCTTATGGCTAGTTCTGATGCTGTGGGTAAGTTTTTCTAGCCGAAATCTTTTGGAATTCTCCTAATTCTATATTTAAACTTATATGTATGAATTATCAGCTACCCCACGGCCTGTCCATGGGCAATAGTTGTTCGGCTTCGGTGCTGGAGGCACGAAGGTTTTTTGAGCTGGAAAATGAGCAATTACGGAGGCGCTTCCACGAGGAGTTCCTTTCCGGGTATACCTATAATACCAATGTCTCGGAGCCAAACCGCCAGGCCATGATCGAGGTTTATGCCCGCAATGCAGAGTTTAATAAACGCCTAGCCCAGCGGATAAAGGCGTCCGATTATATCCAGTCCGAGGATGCGGATATACGTCGTCAGGCTGAGCACCTCTCCAAACTGGGGGCCTCCGCCCTGAATTCCGACGACTATTTGGCCCTCCAGAATGCCATCAGTTCAATGCAGACGAACTATGCCACCGTCACAGTGTGCTCCTACACAAATCGCAGTGATTGCTCCCTCACCTTGGAGCCCCACATCCAGGAGCGCCTGTCCCACAGCCGGGATCCTGCGGAACTGGCCTGGTACTGGCGGGAGTGGTACGACAAGGCGGGAACCCCCATGCGTGAGCACTTCGCCGAGTACGTGCGGCTGACGCGCAAGGCGTCCCATTTGAATGGTGAGTGATGGATGCCCCGATAACCCGCTGTCTGACCCAAAATAAGAGAATTGTCTGGCCAACACCGGCAGAAATTGGGCTCTAATTGGGTCATCAATTTGGCATTTATCTTTAGAATGGTATTTGGAGACCTACTTCTCATTTTACTATTGCACATTCATGGCCTTCAATTAAAAGTTAACAAATGGTGCAAATAAATACATTTATAATTTAAACATTTAAAAGCCTATACTAAAGGTTTTTTTTTAGTGACTGATTATGTGAAAAAACCTCGCAATACTCCTATAAATAGTTTACTATCAATTAAATTGCTCCTACAGTTGGTATACAATAATATTATTTAATATGAGGTTAGTAGGAGCTTTCACATTTTTTAGACTTTGATTTGGATTGCAATAGCAAGAATTAATAATGGAAAATGCTTACGAATTAAACTACTTTTTTAAAAGTTAATATGCAAACGGTTGTTGGCTAAGACTGACAAATAATATATATTAATTTTTCTATCTTTCTAAAGATCACCGCTCATATGCCGACTACTGGGTGCAGTTCTACGAGGACGCCGACTTTGAGCGACAATTGGACGCCACGTTCAAGCAGCTGCTTCCCTTCTACAGGCAGATTCACGGCTATGTACGCTATCGTCTGCGGAAGCACTACGGTCCGGATGTAATGCCAGCGGAGGGGAATATCCCTATAAGCTTGCTGGGCAACATGTGGGGTCAATCTTGGAACGAGCTGCTCGATCTGTTCACTCCGTACCCGGAGAAGCCCTTCGTGGATGTGAAAGCTGAGATGGAGCGACAGGGGTACACCGTCCAGAAACTGTTTGACCTGGGAGATCAGTTCTTCCAGTCTCTTGGGATGCGAGCACTTCCACCCAGCTTCTGGAATTTAAGCGTGCTCACCCGACCGGAAGACCGGCAGGTGGTGTGCCATGCGTCGGCCTGGGACTTTTACCAGGACAGCGATGTGAGAATCAAGATGTGCACTGAGGTGGACACCCACTACTTCTATGTGGTGCACCATGAGCTGGGTCATATCCAATATTATCTTCAGTATGAACAGCAGCCGGCTGTCTATCGGGGAGCTCCTAATCCTGGCTTCCATGAAGCTGTGGGTGATGTCATCGCATTGTCGGTAATGTCCGCGAAACATTTAAAGGCCATTGGATTGATTGATAATGGAAGACTGGACGAGAAGAGCAGAATTAATCAGCTCTTTAAGCAGGCTCTCTCAAAGATTGTCTTTCTGCCCTTCGGTTATGCTGTTGATAAGTATCGTTATGCAGTTTTCCGCAATGAACTGGACGAATCGCAATGGAACTGCGGCTTTTGGCAGATGCGATCTGAATTCGGAGGAGTCGAGCCGCCAGTTTTTCGCACCGAAAAGGACTTTGATCCGCCAGCCAAGTATCACATAGATGCGGATGTGGAGTACCTGCGCTATTTTGCCGCCCACATCTTCCAGTTTCAGTTCCACAAGGCCTTGTGCAGCAAGGCCGGACAATATGCTCCTAATGACAGTCGTCTGACCTTGGATAACTGCGACATCTTTGGCAGCAAGGCGGCGGGACGATCGCTCAGCCAGTTCCTCTCGAAGGGTAGCTCCCGCCACTGGAAGGAGGTGCTTCAGGAATTCACGGGCGAGACGGAAATGGATCCAGCCGCTCTTTTGGAGTACTTTGACCCACTCTACCAGTGGCTCAAGCAAGAGAACAGTCGCTTGGGCGTCCCACTAGGTTGGGGGCCTACAAACAGTAAGTAATCGACAATATAAAATTCTCAAGAAATTAGTAGAAGTATCCTATTTCCTTGTGCTAAATTCCACTAATAGATATAAGTATCAATATTTATCATGGTTTTTAATTGAACATGTTTATTTTTGCAGAGATCCCGTCGGATTGCTGTGGAACATTCAGCACCTAGACTGAGTCATCCAGAAGTTGACTTAAGGTTGTCGAGACCCGCAAAAAAATGTTTGTTTAGTCTGTCACTAGAAACAAACAAAAAATAAACAAATCTTAGAACTTTGTAATTAATTCCACATTTGCACAATGATATTTAATTTGATATTTATTGTATCGACTCATTCGTATCGTATCGTTTCTTTTATTTCATTAATAAATTGCCATTACATAATACACTTTTTAACGATATCATCACCATCTTTGATCAAAACGAAAAATGTATAAATTAAATTTTTCCGTTAGTTGTGTTTTTATCTCAACCCCAAAGTTGTATATGTTTCGGTCAGTGTAAATTTTCGATATCTTGCTTGCATTTTTTGTACACAGCAAAAGCTTTCAAAAGTTAATCTCAAATTTGTTGTATGATTTCAGCTTGATGCAACTTTGAATAACTTGGATATAATATAATTATTTACGTCAGGCTCAGGCTTTTTAGAAGTCTTACTAGAACACACAAGGTCTTTAAAAAATATTTAAAAAAAAATACACAAATTTAATTTCATTAATGGATTTACCAGTATCAATTTTAATAAATAATAAATTATAAAATCACATTTAAATAAATATATATTACAAAGCCATAAAGTGTAAATAATGCGCATCAAATTTCAACTAAAACTTACTATTGAACATTATTGATCATTTAAATCAAAAGAAATGGAAAAACTGTCATTTATATTAAAATTATATGTCCAATATTTTGTTGCTAAGAGTTAACTCTTACATGTCCTTGAAATATGATCTCGACGTCAAGAAATCGATCCTTGAAAGATTTCCCGATACATCTCCCATTTTTTGAGCCAAGGTATTCAAAGCTAAAGTCAATGCTTACATTTTGCGACTTGTGCTGCAGTATAGTATATTGCTAATATATCGATCTTTCGGTGATCTGGTTGGTTCTAATTTCCACAGATTTTTGATTTGTTGTCTTTTTTAGAATGGTGTGTTTGAAATCGAAATAAAGAACAGGAAATTATGATCGTGTGGATTTTAATTCCAATCGTAAACTTCATAAGGTGCTTTAATTTTAGTAGATTTTGTAAGGAATTTGTTTTGAGAAATAAAACAATTCTAAGTACTAACAATAAACATCGGAAATTGTTTAATTTTCGATTAGGTAATATATGTAAATCTTGTTTCATTTCGCAATCTCCCATATAATGCGTGTGATATGGTAAATACTCGATGGTATTTACTGTGTTTCATCAATTATCGCCTTTTAAACTGTTACGTGGTAAAAATTGTATATGTATTTTGTATATAAATATTAAATACAATGCGTTCCAAAGCTATAGGACAGTTGGACATTATTTAATATAGTTATCTAAAACCGTGTCCATTAAATAAATACAAATATTTTAAAATATACGGAAAACTCCAATCGAGAATCGTTATACTTCCTACACTGACTTTCTCTTGAATTCAACTTTACAGCATTTTTAATGGAACTTGTATGCAACTGACTTACAGTTCTGAAACGCACTGTATAACTGCTCGGGGGATTCGCTCCAATACTTGAGCTTTACATATATATGCCTAGATTTTGGAGTGTTAATGATAGGATTATTGGACTAACAGTAAGATCAGCTAGGTTTCGCTTTGAGATGCAGATACATGTTCGTATAATATAATTTTTCGTTCGATTCCCCTTAGGAAACTAAGACTTAACAGGGCTATAAAATCAATCCAGATATTCATATGTTTAGGCCAAGAGTTTAGTTTTGGTTAGTGCTACATGAGTTGGAACAATTTGATTTAGTTTTTGTAGGATAGTATGCATTCTAACAAAACATTTCAGAGTCAACGCAAATAATAGAACTAGATCTATGAATTCGATGCGGAATTTCAAGCATTTTAAATTTATGTTTATACAATTTGAGTAATACATAGATGCATATAAGGATCTTATCCTTTACTACTTAGCGATTATTATTGAATACAAATTTCTTGTGTTTATTATTTAATATTAAACGTGAAAAGTGGTACGCTTACATTCAAAGACATTTTCATCGTTTCGCAAAAAACATTTATAAACCGTTCATATGTTTCGTGTTTCAATATCAAGAATGAGGACATGGCAAGCTTTATGAGATGAGAGTGTTGACAGAGTGAGTGTGATCTTTCTGCACTTGAATTTGAATTGACTCTTTAAGAAATGTCGTCTAATTGACCCTTTCCGAAGTGTTGGCAGCGGCTGCTTTTTAAATCTGCTTCTGTTCTTGAACTTGGCTTAGTCCAAGAACGGGTTTTGTCATACGGGCCGCGAGTGATGGGCGTGTTGGTGTGGATGTGGATGCGGCTGGGTGACGCTGCTGATGCTGTGGTTGCTGCTGCTAATGCTGTGGCTACTGCTGCTGCCCCCCTTTTGCCTAGTGGGTGGCGGTGGAGGCGGAGCCTGTCGCATGCGCTGCTGCAGGATTCTCGGCAGCTGTGGATGCGCCTTATGCTGTGCTGGCGGTGCGGGTGGTGGCTCTGGCCTTTGATGGTAATGGGAAGCCGCCTGCTGTTGTTGCTGTTGCTGCTGCATTTGTTGATGTTTGCCCATTGAGGAGGCAGCTGAGGATGAGCCCGAGGTTCCCGAAGTCGAGCTGGTCGAGGCATGTGATGTGGTCGAACCCGTGGCCAGTTTGGTGGGCAGTCCCCCACTGGCTGCCGGCGAGGATATGGCCCTGGAGCTCACCACACCCGCACTACCACCTCCAGGAGCGTCCGTCATCTTGGGCAAGGCCACTGGCGCATAGGAGCCATCGTCCTCCTCGTCGGAGCTCAAAGAATTCGCATCCGAAGGCGTGCGAGATCTCGAGGGCGGCGAAAGAGCGTCCTGCTCCTGAAGGAACACCCGAAATCCCTGTATCGACTCGTTGAGCGCCCACAGCTGCGACAGCAACGAAAGATCCAACTGCCTCAAGCCATACATTTCCCTTCGCAAGATGGCCAGCTGGTTGTCGATAGTGGACGAGGTGGCTGCAGTGCTGCTCGAGCTGTTGGTGGGCGTGTGACCCGCCCCAGCGCTGTGTGTGCTGGAGGCGCGACTGTGCACGGACTCCCGATCGCTGAGAGACTCCTGTGTGGAGGAGAGGCTGCCATGTCGCTGGCTATGCCCGTGTCCGTTGTAGCTGCGATTCCTGGCCGCTGCTGCCGATGAGGAGGTGGAGGGGCCCAAGTAAAGTTCTCCGGCGGCTGCGGTCAGAGCGGAAACACTGGACGCTGGCGATCCTGTGCGTGGATGCGGGCCAATGGCCACAGGAGCCGCCGTGGCGGCACTCAGACTTTTTGGCAGTGGCGGCAAACCCGTCAAATGCGGCTGGGCATCGCCGCTGCTGTTCTCCATCATTTGATAAGCTTACTGTGTCTACGGTTTCTTGCTGCTACTTATGCTTCTGCTGCTGATCTGTGGGTTTGGTAACTAGAACTAGAACGCGGTTTAGTGCACGTTGAACTTCCAGCTCTGGCGGCACATGGGACACTGTTTGTTCAACGGTTGCAGGTTCAGCCACTTGACGATGCAGTGCATGTGGAAGCAATGGGAGCAGACACCCCACACCAGGGGACAGTCGTCACCGGGCAGCGCGCACTCCGGGCAAGTGCTCTCGAAGGACATGCGACAGATACCGCAGTTCTCGTCATTCGCTATCCAACGCCAAGTTGCAACTCCAGTCCATGACTTAATTGTTACTTTCATTTTGCGCACATTTGGCTAATAAAGCGGGTGTTTTTCTGTTTGTTCGGGCTGTTTTTCGCAAAATATAGCCTTTTTTCTTTGAAAATAGGTCGAGCGTAGTGATGGCCGAAACGGAGACTGTGATATCGATTATAAGTGAGGCTTAGAGATGGCATACGTGAGCGATAGTTTTTGTGTGTGAAACGATATTTATTTTAAATTACAATAATTTTGAGTCAAACAATATGTATAGGGTATGAAGCTAGAGCAGTACAGGAATTTAAAATTCCTTTATTATTCTTTGACAGATTTATACGAACATTAACTCTTTAAAAATAAATTATAACATAAAAGCAGGATATTAGTGTTGATTCAATTCTCATTTGTACAATTTTATAGAGGTTGCAATACTCTTATGATGATTTTAATAATTGACGGTTTTATTGATGCTTAGAAAAAATAACTATACATGACTGATTGAGATTTTTTAGTAAAAAGTCCACGGGCGCACTTGCTAATAAACATTATATTCAAACTTAAAAAAAAGGTGTATCCCGCTGATTTTAAAGTTTTAAGCTTAATATGTATGTCGTTAAATGCTCTTAATACATTGCTACATTGATTTCAAACCGGAGTGCAGTTGTACTATGCATATAAATTTGCCATTTCTTATTTTCGCCAGTAGTAGTGTTATATCGCCACAAGCAGTTCGTTTTTGCATTTAATTTGGAAGCAGTTGAAAAACTTATCGATATTTAAATAGAAATATCGCACTTTTAAACATAATTATTTTTGGCGGCAAATGTGATAATTTTTTTAAAACTAGTTTTTTCCCATTATTGTGAACTAAAATAATATGTATGTTTTAAGTATTACAGTACAGTGGAAATATAAATTGAATTTTTATTGGATTAAGACAATAATATTTGTTTTTGCTTAGCACATTTTATTTTAACAATTTCAATATCATGGTCACATCCTCACCGCACGATAGCCATCAATTTCAATTTTCGACAATCCGCCAATGACAGGTCGGTGCCCAGGTCAGATCTTCTATCAGCAATACAATACGAACGTCGCGTGTATGAGCCAACTTCCGAAAGCTTATGCTCATGCTCCATCGGATTTGATGGGGCCTTGTTGGGGTTTGTTGGTGGGGCTGGTGGAGTTGTTGTCATCCCCGGTTTATTCGCATTCAGTCAGCCGACGATTGTTGAACCCGACAGACGTGCGCGCACCAAATGCTGGCTCGATCGGCGAGCTTTACTTTGTTTTCTTGCTTGTTTTTTGTCGAATTCGCGTTCAAAGCGTGATCACGTCAAAGTTTGTGTTGTTTTATTTTTGTGACGCAGTTTTTAGCATCGGTTCTTGAGCAACATCACTTAATGTCAGCTTACAAAATACATGTATAAAAAGAAAGTGTCTTCAAAAAGGAGTTGATTGAAAGTTGTATAATAGCCCCAAAGGAGCCGGTGGAAAAACCCAAACAAAACTCTGTGAAGTGAACGTCTTGTGAGAGTGGAAAAAATTCAAAAAACGAAAAAGTAATATACAACAAAACAGCGTTGTTTAAGAACCTGTAATTGAAATCGCACTTGAATACACCCATACAGGCAAGAATAAAGTAAAAAAAATATGCCCAATACAACACGTTGTTGACCCTGAGGCAGAGCCTCGTGATTTTCCAAGAACAAGTAAACCCCCTTGCGTCCCAAAACTCTCTGATGTGATGGCAATTATTCAGCATAAGAATTTATGTTGCAGTTTATTGCACTCTTGCTCGCCCCCTCTCTTTCCCACCTTATCAGCCATCTCTTTCCCACCCCATAAGCCTTCTCTTTCTCTGGAAAAAACCGTTTGGCGCCTTGCAAGGAGATTCTGCTACTTTACTGGGTGTTCCGGTTTTTGATCGGGATTTTCTCGAATTCTCCGAAACGATCAACAATCCCATAAGGCATCTAAAAAAAAGCGGTGTGTCTGTGTTTTGATTACAAATGCATGCGAAATTTCATTTCGATATTTTCGATTTATTTCACTTTGATTTGTCTTGCCTTGTCATGTGTCTCGACCATAAAATGTTGCTAATAAACAAACAATTATGAAATACCGGATTTTCAAACGGGACAATTTAACACTTCTTCACTTTCGGTACAAAGCCAAATAAACAATTTACAATCAGATAAAACTTTGAATATGTACATTCTGTTATGAGTCACCGAATTACATTTCTTGGTACTCGTATTACTAATCCTCAATATTTAAATGGATTGATTCGTTTTTTTCTCAAGTCATGTTTTCTTAGAAATCGAATCTTAATAAGGGGCTAAGATCAACGTAAAGTTATCTGCATGTTAAACCTGATAATCATAGGAGTCGTAAAGAGCAAATGTTATTATCAAGTTGATCTTTAATTGTTAATTAAATGGTGATCAACCTAGCTAATATTGATTTAGTGAGTATCTATGATCAATGTCTATCCTCAATTCATCAAGAGCGAGATAAAAGGAATTCGCATAATATAATTCCTTTTATGAATTTTTCAAAAATTGACTAAATCTTATAAATTAGATGCCAACGTTATGAAATATTTGGATTTTCAATGAGTTCAGCTACTCCCCAATATCGTCAACACAATAATTTCTGGTTATCATACTTTCTGACACAATTTTGATTGATTATATAGATCCTAGCGATTAGTTTTCCGTCATTAACATTCCCAAACTCTTCCTTTCGTCATATCTTATCTGTTATCATAAACAACCGAAAAAAGTACCCATACCATGGTAAAGCCATAAGCTTAAAAATCAAAGTTCGTAAACGCCTTTCGAAATCGACCGATGCATTAGCTTTGTGTCTGGCAGAGAGTGAAAAACAGTCTGGGACTTGCATTATCGACAAGTCCCCGTGTCAGGCGATCTACCTTCTAGTACGTATCTTTAGTGCTTTCGCTATATAGTCATGAGCAATCAAGTGATTACTGATAAAAATTGAAGCAAATGGACTGACAAACAAAATACTTGTCAAGCAGATTTAGACGAGATAAGTTCGTATATATACACGGAATGTATTTTAAGGAAGCATCTTGGACGCGGGACGTGCTTTGAGTGAATGATTCAAGTATAAGACACCCGTGACTCACTCACCTGAGAAAACAACCAATGATATATAATTGCGGAACTGAAAAGATCACAATGAAATAATGCAAGCGATTAACATGAATCGAGTTTCGCCTACATAAATTGCATTCATTCATAAATGTGTACAAAGGGATTGTAATATTATAGGAATCTGTAATTCTTAAAAACAGTTCCGTTTTCGCTGAAATCACTTTTCAAGCTTCAAGGTTTTTTCCCTAGACAATTACTGGGTAAACAATTTAGGGAACTTTTGCTGTTAATCGGACCCATTATCTCTGTGAAACATACAAAATGCCATTGGTTTAAAAGCTCCCATCAAGTAGTTAATTGATTACGGTAAACGTTGTGGAGCAACAAGGTGATATGACGATCTCAATGAGAACTGTTGAGTATTATCTGATGTTTCACAAGTATTTAAATATGCCATTGATGTATTAAATCCCACAACAAAACATTATAAATTTATCAGTTCCCATTCAATTTAACCAAGATTTCCGATGTTAAATAAATTTATTTTAACTTTTTAAACTTGTTTGTTTTTAGTTTCTAAAATATTTTTAATTTGTTTTTTTTTTAAAACATGTTATTTTATTTGCAACTTAGTCTTTTACCAGATTCTGGTTTTCTTTATGAAATATTCACTTCATCCAAAAAAATCAATATGTTTGGAATCGTGTAAGGCCAGAATAATTATGTTCAGTTAAGAGTTTAAAGCTTAAACATCTATCGTATTTTCTTCCTTTTTAATTTAGTAAATTATCGTAATCGCTTTGCTGTTCGTATCTTGAATCTTATAAATGTTAACAAAATGGTTATTAACGCAGAAAGCCAAGCTGACAGACACGAATCGAAAATATTTGTGAGCGCCATTACGCTTGAGATACTAATTTATAAGATCAACACAGAGTGCGCGTGCTCTAAAAACTTAAATATAAAGAAAACAAGAAAGGAAAGCTAACTTCGGGCGGAGCCGAAGTTGATATACCCTTGCAGAATATTCCATAAATTATATTCTCCAAAATTATTCATATGATGCATTCTTAATACTCATAAAAAGTCCCAACTTCCTAACTTTAAAAACACCAAAGTTATGACATTTCCAATCGTTCAGTTATATGGCAGCTATAAGATATAGTCGGCCGATCCTTATGAAATTTGGTGGGTCGGATTGATTGGCCAAAAATAAAACCCATAGAAAATCCCAACTTCCTAACTTTACAAACACCAAAGTTATGGCATTTCCGATCAATCAGTTATATGGCGGCTATAGGATATAGTCGTCCGATCCTTATGAAATTCGGTAGGTCAGAGTGATTAGCCAAAAATAAAACCCATAGAAAATCTCAACTTCCTAACTTTAACAAGAAAGGAAAGCTAACTTCGGGCGGAGCCGAAGTTGATATACCCTTGCAGAATACTCTGTAAATTATATTCTCCAAAATTATTCATATGATGCATTCTTAATACTCAAAAAAAAAACCCAACTTCCTAACTTTAAAAACATCAAAGTTATGGCTTTTCCAATCGTTCAGTTATATGGCAGCTATAGGATATAGTCGGCCGATCCTTATGAAATTTTGTAGGTCGGATTAATTGGCCAAATAAAAAACCCATAGAAAGTCCCAACTTCCTAACTTAACAAACAGCAGAGTTATGGCATTTCCGATCAATCAGTTATATGGCAGCTATAGGATATAGTCGGCCGATCCTTATGAAATTTGGTAAGTCGGATTAATTGGCCAAATAAAAAACCCATAGAAAGTCCCAACTTCCTAACTTAAGAAACAGCAGAGTTATGGCATTTCCGATCAATCAGTTATATGGCAGCTATAGGATATAGTCGGCCGATCCTTATGAAATTTGGTAAGTCGGATTGATTGGCCAAATATAAAACCCATAGAAAGTCCCAACTTCCTAACTTAACAAACAGCAGAGTTATGGCATTTCCGATCAATCAGTTATATGGCAGCTATAGGATATAGTCGGCCGATCCTTATGAAATTTGGTAAGTCGGATTGATTGGCCAAATATAAAACCCATAGAAAATCCCAACTTCCTAACTTTACAAACACCAAAGTTATGGCATTTCCGATCGTTCAGTTATATGGCAGCTATAGGATATAGTCGGCCGATCCCGGCCATTCCGACTTATATACTGCGTGCAAAGGAAAGAAGGGTGTGTGCAAAGTTTCAATTCGATATCTTTAAAACTGAGAGACTAGTTCGCGTAGAAACAGACAGACGGACAGACAGACGGACAGACAGACGGACAGACGGACAGACGGACAGACGGACATGGCTATATCAACTCAGGAGGTGATCCTGATCAAGAATATATATACTTTATAGGGTCGGAGATGTCTCCTTCACTGCGTTGCACACTTTTGACCAAAATTATAATACCCTCTGCAAGGGTATAAAAACACCAAAGTTATGGCTTTTCCGATCGTTCAGTTATATGGCAGCTATATGATATAGGCGCCCGATCCGGCTCGTTCCGACTTATATACTACCTGCAATAGAAAGACAACTTTTGGGAAAGTTTCAAGCAGATAGCTTTGAAACTGAGGGACTAGTTTGCGTAGAAACGGACGGACGGACGGACAGACGGACAGACGGACGGATAGACGGACAGACGGACAGACGGACAGACGGACATGGCTAGATCGACTCTCCTGGTGATGCTGATCAAGAATATATATACTTTATAGGGTCGGAAATGTCTCCTTCACTGCGTTGCAAACTTTTGACTGAAATTATAATACCCTCTGCAAGGGTATAAAAATTCGAGAACGAATCTGCAGTTGCGAAGTTGCGATAAAATGAAGGGGTTTTGGGTTGGCAAGAGAAACTCGACGGCAATGCAGGTCCAACTCGATCGAAATACAAGTCAGTCGCTGATGTCTGATGCCTGTCAAAGCCTAAAAACTGAAACGAGGCCAATGCACGCCACTTGTCGTCTGGTGTTTTAGTTTACCATGAACCGAACGAGGCATTATATACAATATATCCAAGCTGCAAGCCAAGCTGCGCGGTTAATGACACCTGCTTTCGATCTTTCTGGTCAGTTATAGAGGCAAATTCCAAGTGCCTCCAGGGGTGTGAATGATTTTATTTGACGGGTTATTGTAATTTACACTTTACATTTAATCCAAAAGTCAACAATAAACAACCATCTGTTGGTTTTTTGGGGACGGGAAATACATTCGATCTGGGGGAATCGAACTCAAGCATCGTAAATCAAATTAAGATATAAATACACGGGGTGATAATAAAACGTTATTTTTCGAAACTCATATTTATCCGAGTCGTGTTGGAAAAGTTTCCATACACTTATTTTACATGGAATAAAATATCTAAGTTTAGTGAAGAAAATGTTAAAAATAAAGAATAATTAAATAAATCAATACCTTTATTTTCTTTATAGGGCTGGTTGAATTTAATCTATAAAAGAATTTAAAGCAATAACGATTAAAATACCTTTCATAAATGTTTCTCTATTAAATTTGATATATGATATATGCTAACAATTTGTACTTAAGCGGCACTCTTCCAACTTTGCGCAGCTTTCTTTATTTATTTCACATACCTACATATTTAAAATTTTAGCTTTGCCAATATCTCAAACAATACCAAGCTCAATTAAATGAAGTGGGAACTTAATTTGAATTTCTACTTAGCGAGCTAACGATAAAAATGGAATAATGAATAATAAAGTATAAAGTATAATAGATTAAGTTAATACAATACACGTTTCTCCCTTGCAATGCAAAAAAACCTAACTTATATTAACGCTTTTGAACTTTTTGGTGATTTTCCAGTGAGAGATTCTAGATAATGTTCATTTGGTCGTTTATTATATTGTATACATATGTACATATATATTTTTTACTGCCACAAAACTGGTTTTGTAGTCGTAAAATGTTTTATATTGTCGGAGAGAGGGGCTGTATATTGTGGAGGGATACTTGACAGGCATATAAAAAGTTAATTAAGCAAAACCCATAAGATACTTTAGTTAGTGCAAGGTATATACTAATGAATTAATCTGTTGAATTAAAACCATATATTTAAAGATTTTCCGTAAGCAAAATTCAATTCAAATTAACCTTTTTATACCTTTTATTAGATTTGGGTTAAAAGTTTAACGCTTATAATTTCGGTTTCGTTTTCTTTAAATTTTTTATGAAAGAATTCACCGCATTGCATGCATCGCTTGAGTGACTCGTAAAATTATATATTGTAATCCGAATGTTATTGTTCACGATTTTGGCGCTGTATTTGTTTTGTACTTTGTGCGGAAGTTATTCGCCCGCAATTTTTTACCTGTGGCATGCGATTTTGTTTGTCAAATCAGCGACCCAAACCGTTTGCGGGCCAGTTCAATAGTCAGCATATAAAAAAGAAATTCGGAACGAGAAAACCACAATATTCAGAATGATTTGGCAGGTTTGTTGAACGAGATATTAATCGCGAACTTTTCACAGCCCATTAAAAAAGTAGAGACAACAACTTGAAATATTTTTTGCTGAATGCATTTTAATCGTGTAGTCTGATGATACGGAAAAAGGTTGATATTCATATGATTACGGGAAGCTGACTAAGCTTAGGAATATTTTGTCTTCAAATTATGGTTGTTTATTTCGGTTTGCTACAACAAAAGTTGTTTGACTTAATTCAAGGCAGTTGCAATTTATGTCAAGTAAATTTTTAATTACAACAACTTATGCAAAACTTAATTACGCATAAAAGAATATCTATAATATATTAGTATATTTAATTTGATATTTATTGACCAGCTTATGAAAGCTTTTATTAAATGCTTAATATAATCTGAAATATATATATTTTTTTATATCTGAACAATATTAAAAATAGAATTGCAATCCGACAGAGAACATTTGAACTTACAATTTTATTTATTTATTTAGGAAAAAATTTCAAACTGAAAAGACTTTCGGCTGGAACAATATATACGCATAAAAATCGAAATAAATTTTATAGAAAATTTAGTTGTTGTAAGAGCTGTTTCATCCTTGTTTTTTCGTAATTTCCCCAATAAATTTTCCAGTTCTGATGCAATTTCAAAATAATATTTGTATTATTTTTTGTCTCTTCGGCTTTGTTTGTCTACTCCCATTACTTTTAACCCCATCCTCGACTTTTGTTGTATAACACGATTCGATTTGAAATGAGTTTCACGCACAAAACGTGTAAACATCAACAAATTGCATTACATGGCTTAAAGTAACAGTAACAACGCAAAGGCAGCAAAGTGACTGCTATTCATTTCAGCTGATTGACATTCAATTACCGCTGGTCCTACCCCTGCACCCATCCCCTTTTCCACGTCGTCTTACGTACTTTAATGAGTGTTGAGCGCTTTTCAATTCAACTGTCGCCGAAAGCTTTGAATGCTATGAATATATCTACGGCATTATCAAAAGACAATCAATTGATCGATTGACGCAGCTCACATGATTCGCTATGGTCTTTGAACTCTGGAAAAGCTTGTCAAATCATCGATTTTCGCTTTTTTCGGTGGCCAACCTCTACTTTACAACGGGTAAACATTTGTTTTTGGCAACTCTTGCGTTGGGTCTTCACACCTACAAAACAAATGAAAACAACGAAGGGAATTATTTAATCTTCAGAGCATGCTCTCTGAGATTAGCTTCTTAGAATAAACTTTGTAGATAAACCAAAAAAATTGGTCTAGGCAACAAGCAAGTCGTAAGCCAAGGCCATATAAATATTTTTAGCAGAGTCAAACTTTAGTTAACATATTTTAAGCCGATGAGTGTTTGTATCTCTTCGGTTGGGATGTACATATGTAAATATATAAGGCCTACAAATTTCAACTGAATAACTTATTACCCCTATAGGTAATTTAAATTCTATCATATTACTAAAAAAATTGGTCATTGGTGAAATTATAAATCATAAACATCAATCACTTTTTGCTCACATTTTAGTTTGTTGACCTTTTCTGCAAAGTTATTATTATCAGCTCATTCAAAATCAATTAGCAATTTGTTGATAAGACTTTACACAACTGAAACAGCAATCTATTGATAAGACTTTACAAAATTGAATTAGCAAACTATTGATAAGACTTTACAAAACTGAAAAAAAACGTCACTAAGTAACATATTTGTACACTTGATACCGCCAAACAAAGGAAATATTCTTGATATGTGTTCTTAACCTGGATTGTTAAGCTCTTAAGAACATTTCTTGACAGCCTAAAAGTATGCTTAGATGGGGTAACCTTGGATGGATCCACCCCACCACACAAGACCCCCTTGACGTCCACTCACCTGTGGAGAGAATGTGGCCTCAATTTGCAGAAGCGCTTATCGTTCAAAGCGTTAAGTAAACTCAGGCAGGCAAACAGAAGTACATGTGTAGCGAGGCTATCGCTGTGTGTGCACGGTGCAAGTTTAAAAAGTTTCAATTACTCCACCAACACTCACACGCCCGCACACATACATAGGGGCGGTGCAAGGCTTGAGCAGGTGTCACAATACAGCAACAGGTTACAGTGGAACAAAAGCGGGCTAAACCGAACAAAATGAGTATAAATCAAATCAAATTTTATGTTAATTCATCTCTTTGAAATAAGAAATGAAGGTTCGAATTAGAAACTTATTAGTATTAATTGTTAATAAAAATAAAATAAAAATTTTAAGTGTTGACCTTATGTAAACCATTGACTTTCCCTAGCTAATAAATGCCAGTCTCTCCGTTCTTGGTACATTCAAAAAGATATTTTTTAGTCTAGAGCTATCTAATTTAAATTAACACATAAATTGCACAAACTGCGCGTTAATTTGATTAAATGTCTGCGAAAGAAATGTTAAACATAAAAGAATAGAATGAGATAACGGATGGCTATAATTTTTGAAAGTTCGTGCAATTTTAATCTGATAATGTTGGGAACGCGTCGTGCCACCTGACCCACAGTGCCAAGAGAAAAAGAAGGAAAGAGAGTGTGGATGAAGTTTAAGTTTAATCGAGAGAGACAGAGAGAGAGAGAGTTTGAAATTGTCGCAAAATCGTTGCTCTCTGGCAGTAATCTATCATCCGCGATCGATCAATGACTCTCCCAACCAGCCCACCACCCCCTCTCACGGGCACGCTCCCAGAGAGATAAGGTAGTAAAGTGGGTGAGAGAGAACGGTAGCTCTCAATCTGAAATCAACTCACTTTTATCACACACACATACACCTAGAAAAATTTCAAATTTTTGTCTTTAAAACCAAAAAATAATTATACCTGACCCAAAATATATGAATTAAATTGCATTAATAACAAATTATTAATTAATATAATAATAAGTGATGCAAGTGGGGGTCAATAACGCTTGCAAAAATCGTTGTATACATCCATATATTATTAATTGAGGAATTCCAATTAAAAACCCAAGGATGTAATTTAGCATATTAAAATATCGAAAAGAATTTCTCGAAGTGTAGAGTCGAGAGAGGAGGGGGCAGAGAGCCGCTTGGGAGCGAGAGCCAGAGTCATCAGAGCACGAGATACGATTTGTGGGGCACTTCATTTTCATTTGCCGATAAAACGTCGAGCTGTCTCCACACGCTCACCGCTAGCCACTGAACAAAATTTCTGGAACGACGAGTCACACGCACATTCCCCACGAAACAACAACAAAATCGAGTCGCACAAATCCGAATTTAATTTATTTTTTCCTAACAGAAATCATAAATTAATCAAAACCAAAGCATTGTTACAACACAAACGATTTTCGACTCGGATTCTCTTTTTTTTTGGCGGAGAGGAAAAAAGTCAAGAAAGCAAGAGGAAGAGGAAGCCAACAACAAAATGTGCCGCTGCTGTCAAAAGTGAGTAAACGCTATTTTCCCCTCTCGCTTAACAAAGTTGGCTGGCCAGCAAATTACTTGGCTAACATTTCGAATTGCGTTTTTTTTCATTTCCATTTCCCTTTAACCCCCTTCCGTGGACCGTTAGCTGTTGGGAAGATTTCTACTGGAATTGCTTCGAGGAGCGTTTTTGCTACGATGAATCGATCGGTAAGTGTTTTAGCGCAAGATATTTGTTTCTGCCTTAAATTGGGCAGTTGACGGTTACGATTACCTGAACTGAGTACCTCAAATACTCACTCGGCCACTCTCAGGCAAACACACATACACAACTAGCCCAAAGTAGATCTTGAAACGCACAATGCGACGGCGATTTTTGCGCGATTTTACGTGTTTGGCATTTAAAATTGGGTACGAGTACAAAAAAGAAAAAAAAAACAAATATAAAGATACATAAATCAGTTTTATGGAATTTTTTTCAAAGATTGAGTGAATATGAGGGAGCTTATAAGGTTTGGCTTTCAATAGGATGTTGTTTACATTTATGTATATTTATTTGTGACCGCGTTCGACTTCTTACTTATCATAAACTAATATTTGAGTATACTATTTTATTAATTTTCTTTAACATTTTTGTATTTCATTTTAAATTTAATGACTATTTTTTTATAAAGTTAATAATATGGGAATTGTATACCAAGTTTTTTAGAACAAGAAATATATTCAACATTATTTTTAAAAATGAGAGTTAGATTCTTAAAATATTTGTTTGTGTAAAAAAGTGGGTTATTTATTTTCACAATTGTAGGAAGTTTGGATTCTAGAGTTTAAAGTCAAACTTATATTACTCAAAAAGTCGTCTACACCCGAAAATTGTTTCGAGTTATGGAAACGAGATTAAACGAATTGATTTTACTTGTATCAATGCTTTCTCTGTTTAATAAAACTAGCTTTACTTAAAAAGACTTCTAGTAATTAAAGTTCAACTGTAATAGTCTACGAATAAAGATAACCACGGCTTGTCTTTTCTCCCCTTTAGCCAATTACAACCCCGAGGACGACGAGGACTATTTGGCATCCCGAAAAAATGGCCAGATTATCGGTCGCATTCAGCCAATATCGGCGGATAATAATAATTCGCTGACGCTGCCTCAGCCGATTTGCGATCAGCCGCAAATGAGGCAGGGCAACTCGAGCTTGGGCCTGAGCCTAATGAGGTACTAATAGATAGATCAAACCCAATCCGACCCAACGAGCCAAAGATCGCATTTCGCACTTTGTTTGGAAGGCGAGCGATTAGCGATTAATTGGCAAGATCGTGTTGGTTTATTGTTGGCATGATCAATTCACGTATAATATATATCTATCTTCCTTTGTGGACCCTTTAGCGCAAAGATCCATGAGGAGGACTATCGCCGGGAGACTCAGATTAATGTGCCCAATTTGGGACCGGAGATATTGGCAGTATTTGCCAACTCGCAGATCTTCCAGGACCATCAGCCCACCAAGCTGAACCGGATCAGCACAAAGACCTATTTGGCCGGGATCCATTCGCCGAATCGCGAGATGCCGACAACACCGCGTCTCAGTGATCAGGATCGATTGCTGCGTCGTCTGGAAGGTAATGATGGCCCCAGTGGTGCGCACACCCCACTTTTGGGTGGTGCTGGTAATGGTAAAATCAGTGGCAAGAGCACCCGCAGCAGCAGCATCGTGTCCAGCGGTGTGCCAAAGGTCAAGTTCTATCTAAACTGAGCTTTGATCTGGGCTTTTGGGTTCAATGGGTACTAGCAGTATTTGTGCCAAAGATTGAGGAACTTTCGCAACGCACATAAAAAACAAAAAGAGAGTGACCAATATCGCCAAATTGTGACTTAATATTATTAACTAATTAGCTCTAAGTGTTGCCGATACCGCACAGACACAACGATGTGTGTAAAATATTCGAAAGACACAGCAATGCCGAGTTCGCTGGCATTTAGTATTATCTAGACTTTTAAATAGCCTTACTTAAGTTAACTTAAACATATTCTATTTAAGTCTTAATTGTTGGACCTTGTAATTGTTAAGTCCTAAGTAAGAACTAGTAAATAGTATGAAATTTCATAAAAAAAAGGTTTTTAAAAACAATTCGCCTGGGTTTCACTTTAGTTGCAGGCTATTTATTTTTACCTGCAGTTATTACGAATTGTGAATGTGATGATAAATGATGTTATTGAAGCAAAAAACGCACACCTTATACTTATATTCCCACGACAGACTACTAATACATTTAGACTTATTACCATTTCAAAAAAAAAGTCCCAAAAATGGAAGATTTTCCTAATTTGTCCAGATATGCTCATTAAAACATCATAAATTCGTCGCGCCTTTGACTCATTTTAAACCGTGATTTAGCAAAGTAATTTGTGCACTTTGAGCAGTTGCTTTGTTTGTCAAGTTGGCATTACTCAACAGACTTAACTAATTGCCTGGGACTGAGATCGGTTAGTCAAGTATATACACATTTAAACGCTTTTAGAAAGATTTCGCTGATGACAATTGATATGGCTGACGATTGAAATACTTTAGCAATAGACTGAAAAATAAATTTGATACTACTCTTACAAATCTTTTGCTTAATAATTATCACAATTATTTAACCAATTATTTATAAATTATATTCAGAACTTGTTTCAAGTATTTGTTTAATTCTGAACTATAAAGTTTATTTAAAGAAGAGATATTCAAGCCAAAGACCAAATAGCTAAAAACCAAATTAAAATGAGTTTTTTAAGATGATATGCAATGCAAATTTTTTATTTGATCAAACTATTATGATTATTTTGGAATACAAATTTTCCGCAAGCTTGACTCATCAATTAACGTCTTTTCTCAAAAAAAATATTCATTCATTCGAACCTCCAACGAGGAAGAGCGGAAAAAGAACAAATCTGGATCTGAAGCTAAATTTAATTAACAATATTACTTCGAACTGACGCAGTCTGCTCCCAACGGTACCGGTTCCATCTGGAGTTAAAAAACGCGCTGGGGTGTACGTCACATATTGGTTATCGCATCTGGAAAGAGATAATACCAAACCAAAGTGGAGATGATTTAATGGGTTATTAGGCTTGGCACTGATTTATCGTAATTGGGTAATCACTGTGCCAGGTTAGCTCCACCTAGCCATTTCATCAACAGAATGAACCAAACCCAATTAGTCAAAGTTCTATTTCCTTATCAAGACCATATAAAAATGTTAACAGCAAATAAACACCCATCAAATATGAATATTTTTACCTATTTTTTGTGGCTTCCATTTGTCCAAAATACACGTACATGTATTTTTTTTATAGATAAGGGACAAGACCTGATAATCAGTTTTTGCATGCTAACAATCGATTCCTCAGCTTTTCCTGAGCTGATAAAAGAAAGCTGCAAAGAAACCGTCAAATATGTAGAACACCGGGGTTTGACATTTTTTCATATATAATTTATTTATTATCTTATACCGCTGAAGTTTAATTAAAGGGGAATCAGCACTTTACAAAATGTATATAGGGAATAAATCTGAATGAGTATTTTATTTTATCATTTTATGAATTTTAATATTACTTTAAAAGCTATTTTCTTTTAATGTAAAATAATATATTCCGTTTCTTATATTTGAATTATTAAAAATACCAAGGACAATTTTTCTAGGAGAGAAGGTTCAATGCATTCTAGATATTTGTGTAGATTATAATGCCAGGTGTTGATCCATATCAATGCCCAACAAATCGAGTGTCATTATACCCGTTACTCGTAGAGTAAAAGGGTATATTGTATTCGTGCAAAAGTATGTAACAGCTAGAAGGAAGCGTTTCCGACCCTATAAAGTATATATATTCTTGTTCAGGATCACTAGCCGAGTCGATCTAGCCATGTCCGTCTGTCCGTCTGTCTGTCCGTCTGTCTGTCTGTCTGTCTGTCTGTCTGTCTGTCTGTCCGTATGAACGCTGAGATCTCGGAAACTATAAAAGCTAGAAGATTGGCATTTTGCATGTAGATTTTAGGAGTTCCTACGCAGCGCAAGTTTGTTTCAAAAAGGTGCCACGCCCCCTTTAACGCCCACAATCGCTTATATACGATTTTAAAAATTTAAATATTTCGGAAAAGTAAAAATGCAGTTTTATTGTGTTTATCAATACCTATCGAAATGTAGAAGAAATTTTTCAAATCGGACCATTCGTTAAAAAGTTATGCGTGATCAAAGTTTCTATCTCCATCTCCCTCGCACTCCCTTTACCTGAGTAACGGGTATCTGATAGTCGGGGCACCCGACTATAGCGTTCTCTCTTGTTTTTTGTTTGCTTTTGATTATCTCAACTTTCATTAACAAATATAACTCAACATGAAAAACAATAATTTTAGAACTGAATAATAAACAATTAATACCCCAGATTTCAGGGAATTGTCGTCAGACTTTCATATGTTTTTGTTTCTTTGTGCTATTTTTATTCATACTTGTATGATGTATTGTTATACGTGTGTATAATATCTCAACAATATAAAGGTAGTCATCACGTTTTGTTGCTGATGTTGAATGACTTTTCCGATTCGTCAGTTGAGGTCTCCTGTACTTAGAGCAACATATTTAACTATTTTTTCTGGGTATAACACAATTTCCGTCATATAATTTCGTCAGTATATAATAAAACTGACGTTCGTTGTCGGGGGGCTTGACGATATAAAAATCACCTTCCATGATACGTGCTCGCCTGCTTGCAAGGAAACAGAAGGTTTTAAAATTATATCACTGGTATATCTTTCGACGACATTTGATTTATGGATATGGGATACCAATCAGAAAATTGATAAAGAACTGTTGTAATTCACAAATTTTAAAAATATTATAATAGTAAAATCTAGTGCAATTTAAAAATAATTAAACAAAAACAATTTGAATATCGTTTATCTATTCAGTTATGTTAAGGTTTTAAGTTTAAGTTTAATGATGAACAATCGAAGTAAGAACTTAAATAAATTAGTGAACTGAGACCGCACAGTTTATATTTCATCAAATTATTTTCAAAGAGCCATTGTACTTATGCAAATAAGATATACAATAATCTTTTTTTGTAAATATTGACTGCATCAGAACGATTACTATATTTTCTTTGCTGATAAGGAAAACGTGTGGCTTTAATCGTTCGATGCTTCAATGTATCTTGCTGACTAAGTGGTTTGACTAATAATACCAACATATTGTGAAATGCACTGCGAAATCAGGAGTACAACATGGAAGATGGGTACAATCGAAAAATTAAAATGGAATAATTTCCTAGACCTTGTATAAGCACAGTAACAGTAATATAATTAAAAATCCTTAAATATAATAATAAAATTATGTTTAGAGATGGTTTTCGGCCTGCAAAAGTAGTAGATACTAACTCGAAAGTTTTCGCCATAGTCGAGGCAACTTATTATCTGCCCATATCTTTCCTATCTGTCATGAACTCAACCCTTATCTTGTTTGCCAACCTTTTATGCGTCTTACTTGGCATCTGCTTGTTCTGCTTTAAGTGGAAATGTATCTACTAAGATTTTTAAAAAATGTATAAAAACCTTGCAAAAATCTTAAAAAATAATTAAAAATGAAAAGATCCCTTTCTTACTAACACAGCTAATGGGAGGCTCTCCCTCTTTTAGGATAGTGAAGTCAATCAACAAATACTCTTTTATTAAGATAACATGTTACAAGTATTATGGGAACTGGGAAACTTTTGAGTGATAGACTTTTCCTAAGACGATTTCTTGTATTTTTCAGGAGATGCCCTAGATTCCAGAACGGGATCGGCGGAGAAACGAATTACTTTCACCCTGGCGCCCAGTTCAGCTGAATGCTCGCCCTCCGGCAGCCAGTCGACCCTCACTCCCAAGAAGTTCGAGGCCATTGCCGAGGAGGAGAAGGAGGACGAGAAGGCCGAAGAGGAGGAGGAGGTCGTGGAGGAGGTGGTATTGCGACCACGCCTCATCGATCGCCATCCCCACCTGTTGGCCAATCCCAGTGGACTGACTACCACGCCCAAACGGATCCTTCGATCCGCCAAGAGCGTTCCGCACATGAATGTACGATCGTCGGCCAGCGAAACGGATATATTCTCCATTAGCGGTACGATGACCGGAAGCAGCCAGATCAGCATGACGCCCGAGGTGCCCTCGATATCGTTTAGCAATCTGCCCAAGAATTACGAGGATACGCCCACCATCGAGAAGTACAGGGTGTCGCAGAGTCTCTATTCCATTCAGACGGCAAATGCAGCTCGGGCCACCCAAGATGATTACTCCATGCCTCGCTACTTCCGCCGATCTGCCATGCTACTGACCCAGAGTTCGGAGGTCCTGCCGGGTGCCAGTTCTTTGGCCTCCATGTCACCGTCAATGGCCTCCTCGTCTGCCTCGCCAGGATCATCGAAGGACGAACTGCGACGGCCCGAGAAAGAGAAGAGCAAGCGACTCCAGATGCTGCGTGGAAATCTACCGCCCCTACTCATTCATTCCGTGTCCTTCAAACGCAATCGCGATGAGGGCAAGCAGGTGGACTAGTTGCACTCCAGAAATACATATTTCTTAACCACTTTGTCCATGTTTTAACTGTTTTAAATGACTTAGCCTGTAGTACCTGCTTAAGCGTTTTCTGTATTACCTTCTAAGTGAAGACCTTGTCCAACCCACTCACTCAGTATTCGGATGTACTTTATTTTGCGTTTATGATTGATATTACAAAATAAATTGTATTTTACCCCAAGAAGTTTTGAAAAAGTATTTATGGAAAGGGGTATAAGGTTTTCATAAATAAAGTTGAAGGCACAGTTCGTTAAATAAAACTATATAGAAAGAAATTGATCTATGCGAAAAAATTAACTTTTTGTAGATAAATAGTTTACATCTTATATTAAAGAGCTTTAAAAAGTATCAAGTAAAGCGTTTAAAAATAAAATGGGAAAAAAAACCTTACATCTCTCCCCGACGGGGAATTGAACCCCGGTCTCCCGCGTGACAGGCGGGGATACTGACCACTATACTATCGAGGATGTTGAAGCAGATGCGCCAAGTTCACTTTTTGAGCCTACGCACACGAACGGTGTTTCAATTTCGGTCGTTCCCAGTTCGGGCAATCAAAGAAGTGTTTTGACAAACGGCAAACAACATCCTCGATAGTATAGTGGTTAGTATCCCCGCCTGTCACGCGGGAGACCGGGGTTCAATTCCCCGTCGGGGAGAGATGTAAAATTCTTTTTTATTTTAAATGAACTTAACTTTTTATATATTTTCTGAATAAAAATCTCTTTTAAGCAAACAATTACTTTGTCACAAAATGAAAGGAAAATGGTTATAACTCTTTCTTAGAGATAATCTATAGTTAAGACCCTATAACAATTTGTACAGATTTTTTCTCTAGATTTAGGATTCAGTTAGTTCAGTGTGCATTTCAGAAAGAATAATAATACAAAGAGGGAAAGTAATGTTAAGCCACTCCTACGAGAATGTAGGAAATATAATTTATAATTATCATAATTTCGGTCATTTTTTAATTATGAGATTTTACTTCTTTAACATTTTTGAAATTAAATTGGGTTTTTTAGTTTAGACTTAATGTGTAGAGCATTTGGGGTAAAAGACGTTTTAGATTCTGGTAACACTGGTTTCCATTCGTATTCGTGTGTGTTTGTACAACAATACATTCTGGTTGGTATTTTAATGTACGTCTTTAACAATAACAACCAACAATAAATTGCGAAAAAAACATTGGTTATAATGAAAATCGTGCATTAAAAAAATAATAACTATGAGCTGGCGCAAGTAAATTAATTCAAATGTAAATTATAAATAAAGCAATACATATAAACCACCGGCAAAAACAGAGAGCGCTATTTTTAAGAGAGAACCAGAGTGCTGAAAGAGCAGAGTTGCCAGGTTTTCCTTGTGAACAATATTCAAAGCCGGTACAATTTGAAGTTTTTTGTGACTAAATAATGTTTTAAAGACTGTTATGCCCTTAATGATATTGGGTAGTGTATTGAATTTTTTTAATGATTAAAAACATTTATGTGTGCCACTTTTCATGTTTATTTATTTGTTTATGTTTGGACAGCACGTGCTAAGAGTTCGTTGCCATAAAAAGATTCGTACACAAACGCCCATGACACGCGCAGTCTCACCCGCACCCAAGGAGAGCGGAACGTTGGAATCGTGCCGCACCATCTCTGAGTTTCCAATTAACTGTTATTTAATTTTGGAAAACTAGTTTACAATTATTTTTAAACACAGTCAGAATAGTCTCAAAAATGTAGAGACCGACTAAGTTTTCCGAACAAGGGACCTCACATTAAATGAGAACTTGAGTGAAAGGGAGAATTAGTACCAAGAGAGAAAGAGACTGCTGTTAAAGTATGGAGAGAGTTTTTAAAGAGCGACTACAATTTCCATTCTCTTTTCAGTCAGAAATTTCTCTTAATATTTTTCCAGGCAGTATGATATTATTATTAATTCTCTAAAAAACTGTTTTTAAGCAACATTTTTTTCTCAAAGTATGTAAAATGTTTAACATTCTTATTTTTATTCAACAATAGACATTCAAACGACCGATTAAATAATTATCTAGTTTTCTAACTTATCGGCCATTAATATTGCAATAAACTAAGCACATTTTCCACAATAATTTGCGTTAAATAAAAAAGAAACCCATAGAATTAATTTTCATTATTAATTGGTAGAGATTTGGCTGTAATCAATAGAAAAATAATTATTTGTAATTTTTAAAACAATTTCAGTTCAGATTTATCAAATGCTATTCAACTATTCAGAAGCTCCATTTAAGCATTAAAAATGGAACATTAGGTCAGGTATTAAGATTTAAGACTTACCTTAACTACAAACTAAAGGGATAAATAAAAAAATTTAATTTGAATTCACATTAGCATACCTTATTTAACAGTTCAGAGATATAACATTAGTATGGATTAACTTTACAGCTTAAGAGAGTACTTTTAGCGGGTAGGAAGGAGCGAAGAGAGCGAGAGAAATCCAGCAAAAAACGGACTAACGCCAGAAAAATGCACTAGCGCCAGGGAAAGTGCCATCCGTGGTTCTCCAACTATATTCTCTTTTCATTCGAAAATTTAACGCCCGCGCTGCTGCAGCGCGTTGCTCTCCGGTTGGAAAACATCAAAAAATATCACTAAAAACAACGATATTGGATAAATCGCCGGGAAAAAATATTGAAAAACGATATTTGGTTTCGTGTAAAAATATTGTTTTCTAAGATATTTTCATATATTTTTTGGAATCCGGCAAAAAAAGATACATTTGTATCTTTCGCGTTGATAAACAAATTCCAGCACCGAAACGTATTTGTCGCGCAATACTGAAAAGTTATTGGTCTATTGTGTACATTAATTAGTTAATGGGTAATTGCTCAATTTAGAAACATGTGCAATCGAGTGCAAGTGTGAGTGCATGTGTAACAATAATAAAGCCGAAAATTGGCCAATTGCAATAGCAATCATAACAAATACCAGATAATATGGAAATAAGAAATTCCGAAATTAGAAAAAACCCTGTTTCAAAAAAAGTTAAAGCCGCAGCAAAGCTAATCCAAATAATATAAAATTTCGGCAGTTTTCCACATATTTTTCATTGATTTTTCGCCTGGCGCGCACATCTCCTGCGGGAGTGAGCGGGAGGGCAATAGAGTTAGAGAGAGAGCAAGGCTTTAGGTCTTCTGTTTTGTGTACGTTTTGGAAATGGAACATTTCCTCTTGCGCTCTCTCACGCTCTCTCCCACCCCTCCTTGGGTGGATTATCCTTTTTTATATTTTGTTTATTTCTCTATTTTCCTGGGCACGTTTTGTGCTCACCATTCGTTTCGCTGCATTTCATTCTCGCGGCGTTTCAAATTGGCCACACACCGACTCAGAGAGAAAGAGAAAGAGCAGCTGCTTTCTCTCACACCCACCCCCCGCATAATGTTTTTCTGCTTTGCCTTATGCTCCCCATTCGCATCTCTCTGCAGTCGTTGTCCTTTGTCCGCAGCGCGTTGCCAACCGAAAAAAACTAAAGTGCTGTTGTCATAATAAGAAATTAATCAGGAGAAAAATCTAAATTAAGAACTACAGCACAGTATTTAAAGTAATACATTCTCAAAAATCTTTTTCTGAGAAACATAAATATCAGTTTTGTATAGTTTCTCAGGTGTTATACATATGTATATTGAATAACAATAATATTACTGTGCCATGGACAAAGTAGAAAAGTTTAACGTATAAAGGACTCTCATTAAAAATAAAGTTTACGGACAATATAAAATATCCATTAAAAAAAAACATAAAAAGATACATTTCGGAAAATTTATTTTAAAACAAGCAATTAATTTACATAAAACAACATTTTTTTTCTTGCCTTTTTAAAAACAATAACATTTTAAAGAAAGCCGTAATTTAGCCAATAATCGGTGGAACATGAAAAACAATTTGTGTTTTAAGTTAAAAAAAATAAAATTTAATTCTCTTATCATATATTTTTACTATCTGTAACAGAGAAGAGCACTTTTTTTTATAGTATAGTATAATGTAAAATGAAATACTGCAATTAGATAAAAGAAACTTGTTTGGACTTAAAAAAAATAGTTTGAAGATAACTTTCCACTGCGGCTTTAACTTTTGATTAAAAAAATCAATCTAATCAGTGTTTTTCCCCTTCCCGCAGTACTTAAACCAGAAACAAAGTGGATAAAGGAAAATAATTAAGAAAAACGAAGGAAAATATGCTCAGAAAACGCATCCGTAGCCTACTTATCGCATAAAAACCGGTACGATACCGTTAACGGATTGCCATAATCGCCGTCGCGTTAATTCGACCCCGCCCCCGTCTCCCGATTATATATATCCGACTAACCGTTATCGCGCTCGTGTGTCTGTCTCCGTGTGCGTGAGCCTCTTTATCTCCTGTACATATGTACAATATTTGTCGTCGTCGTCGTACATCGTTGTTGTTGTTCTTGCTGTTATCCTTATTATGCATCATCCGCTGGCATTAATCTGCGTATAAAGTAAATATAAAAAATTTGTGTTCTTCGGTGTTGTCTCGTGTAAGTGTCTATAATTTGTTTAAGTACGACAAGCGATCGGTGCGAATCAAAAAAAATCGTCCTGTTTGTGTGTGCAAATTGATAATATCGCTATCAAAACAACAACAACAAAATCAATCAATCAACGTCAGCAAAAAACCAATAAACAGGAATTTCTGTAAATCTTCAAAGCATTTTGGATCTGTTTAAATGTATTAAAAAATTCAGCTCATTTAATCAATTTTATTGGAAACCATTTAAAAGGTGAGTTTTTCACGCTTTAGTTAAGTTAAACTTTGAAGGGATTGCAATTTGTTAGCCAAATTTTAATTTTTTTCTATGGTCACATATTTAAAATTATTACTAGATATGTTTTAAAAAGGGAAAGTTCTTTAAGTATGGATAATTGTGGTATATGCAAATGTGTGTAAGCTTTCCATAACTTTGACATCGTAAACCGATTAACAGAAGATTACAACTTTTGAAAAGATAAATTCAGTAAAAATAGAAAAATGAATCGTTCAGTTGTGAACCTTTCTACTTTGTACTTCTATTCAAAAATGATTAATAAAGAATTATAATGAACAATGTAAACTTACCGACATAAACCAAATGCAAAGGAGCGTCTAAAGTTTTTTGGTTGTATATTTTTTTTAAGTTAAGACACATCTTAAAGAGTGCTTACTTCTGGACAATGGAAAATATTTGTATCTGGAAATTGAGCAGCAGAAATTTAGATACCTTTCAGTGCACGGGAAGCATTTCGATATTGGGATTTCAAATGTGACGTTGACATTCGGCTTTTTTCCTTCTTGTCTTAAAATGTTGGCTTAGTCCGTTTGTTAAGTAGTGTGCGTCAGACGTCCCATTTAACGCACGTATTGTCCTTTCGCGATGTTCTAGGATAAGGAAAATAAGATATTGGGAGGGGTAATATGAAGTTCTTTCGATATTTGCGTACGCCACAAACTACTGCACTAGTGCGAAAGAAACGGCTATAGAGTGAGACTCATTAGGACGAACCGAAAATGGTAGAAGTGCATTTTGCAGACAGATATTCCGGCATACACAGCAGGAGATAACGGAGCTCAGACACAGATACAAAACAGAGCAATTTCCATTTGAAATGTAAACAAAGCACGTTGAAACCCACACAGTGGAACAGATGATTGGACAGTCGGGAAAAAAAAAAAAAACCAAACACTTAAGATACGGTTACAGTAGAGACTCCAAAAAGAGGACGCAAACTGATTTAAATAAATATTTTGATGCAAATTTTGTAAAAATATTAGTTTTTATGTTAATTTTAATTTGTTTGTAGGGGAACTTAAAAACCTTTTAAAACAATTTGATGATTGCAAAATAGATTCGTGTTTATATTTGAAAATGTTGCTTCATTATTTCTTATTTATTGACAAATTTAGGTTTTCAAATATTTTATGTAGACTTCTTATCGAATTTTAATTTCTGCGCCTACACAAACAGAACTAATGTATTCAACCCATGAATCAGATTTAGTTTTTCTTGCCTGTATTTATGTCCTAATGACTTAACCGATTTCACAGTTGTAATCTGTTCTTTTCCGATAATTTCCCCTTTTATCATCCCGGCTTGGGATACATTTTATTTGATAGCTTTAATCTTTTAATCGCTTACATATTCTGGCATTTAACCAAGAGCCGTCTTCGCTAATCCGCTGTGATTAGCTTAATGAGTTTCGTTTCTTAGGTTATATTCCTTCACAGTCTTGTGTTTCTTGTAGATATGCGTTTCTTCTTGTTATTCGAATTTTGTATGGTAATTTGATTCCCTTGTATTATGAAAGTGTAACATAATACTTTAAGGAAAAGAACATTTATGTATTTGATTAAAAATGTGATAAAACTGATGATCTTTTTATATGCCGTTTACAATTTTTAGTTTGGATAAATTATTTTTTATTTAATTACCCAAATTGTTTGCCCCATTGTGCAATAGTATGTCGGCTTAGTCTGTGGTTTAGATGACTCTAGACTTCTGCCGTTTAACCCCCTTCCCTACTCAAAGCTATATCACATTTTCCTAACCATGTATCTAAGCTATGTATCTAAGTATACCCAAAGAAGCCCGTATGTTTTGTATTATGTTACACAAATATTTAAGCTGCCTTAAGTGGATACAACGAAACGCGTTTAAGATACACAAATATAGAAAGAAAGACCCAAGGAAAAGCGCAAGAACAACAACAATAACAGCGCCTCCGAAGGAAAAGTTACATTTCAGTTAAATGTGCGGGTGCTCAGCCCAGTAGGATGTGGAAATCCACATCTCCCCAGCAAACAAAAACTAGAAAAGCTAAAGTCGTGCAATAAGTTATCACTACCCCAAGAAAATGGATGAAAAGACCAAGAAATAGATAGATTAACAGGCAAATTCAAATTGAGTTGGCCTGCAAAAATGGCAAAAGGCTAAAGACTGTTCAAATCATTTGCGGTGTTGGTTCTGGCTTAACAAAAAGGATTCACATAAATAAAGCACATTTAATTTCCATCGTTTACCGAATTGATTGTAAGTCAAAGCAAAACCAATATATTTGATTTGTTTAAATTTATTTATAATATTGACAGTTTTAAATGGTGTCCTTATTTGTAAAGTATTCAACAAAACAAAAGGGCTTTAAATTGTATAACGATAACGTTTAAAAGGTATTTATTCCATTATCTCTTAAGCTGTGAAAAGAGATTGTAAATACACAATTAAGAAGGGTTTAAAAGATGGTTACTAAACGTTGACTAAATTAACTTAGAAAAATGTTAAATATTATTCAATGTATCAAAAGCTAAAGCATTAAAAGATTTTCCAGGAATCCAGGCGAAGAATTTAACAATGACATTCAATACATGAATTGGTGGAAGTCTGTTTTCTTTTTAAAAAATATTTGACTGGAAAATAGCTTTGGAAAAATAATCATCACTGACTGTATGTGCCTTCTACTCGGTTTCCCTTCTACCCGACTATCTAACTGGTTCTTAGTTGGGTGTTTTGGTAGCTGTTGGTCTTTTTTTTTTTCTCTGCCGTGTTTGCTATTTGTATAAGTTGTCTGCTGATGATCTGCTTTTTGTTGTTGTCTGCCGATACATTTCTCCTTCTTTTTGTTATCCATTGATACGCATATCGTTTGCCATTTGCCCCCACCATGAACCAATTCAATTCAATTTCTACGATTTCATCTCGGTCAGAATGCAAGTTGGCAAAACAGCAAAATAATAAAACTTCACATCCATGAGATACTTTTTCTAGATACACTGCACCGCCAACAACGGTCCTCATGCTTATGCTAATAAATTTCAATAAATTCATGAATTATTTTACTGCCTAAATCTTGTTCGTTTGTTCTATATGAATTTGAATCTGGACCTAGCGATGTTTTTCTATCGTGTTCCTGCTGTAATCTGACTAATACCCAGTGCAGTAACAGTTGCTTTTACCAGAATTTATAGTCTACAACACAAGCAAATAATCCAGAAAGGGATAAATAAGAAAAAAAATAAATTCGTTTTTCCAGAGCTGCCCTGTGGGCGTTTTGTACTAATCAAGATACACGAGTCTAAAATGTTATTTTAACTCTTTCTCTCTCCATGCCCTATATTCTTGATACTTTTTTCCACTTTTACCAATTAAGCTTAAAACATTACTTATTTGCGTTTGCCGTATAAAAGCTAAATGTTTTTATTCTAAAGTGATAGAATTGTTCATGGTTACTTATTTATTCAGGGAAGAAGACGTTACCTTGGAAGCATTTATGGTACAAAATATATCACTAGTATAAAATATAGAATTTTCGAAAAAAATATGATAAGCAACGTAATAATATATAAAAAATGATTGCCATAAATTATGAAATCAATCAATATCAGAAACGATATCATAAATATACAAAAAACAAAAACAGAAAAGAATTTCGTCCTTATGCCCACATCTTTTATTTGATTATAATCATTTTTCCTTGTCAGTCCGGCTAAAATTAAATGTGGGTAACAAAATAGACGAAGAATTTTAGGTAAACAAGAAGGCAAAGCAAACATTAATAAATAAAAGGACAGAGAAAAGCAAACAACAAAGTAGAGGTAAAAAAATAAAATATTCGTCGCCTGGCGTGTTGACCAAATTAAGACCGCAAGTGGCTGGCAGACCGAAATGATTGATTTAATGACGGTATCATTGACACTCGAGTCGAGCGACTATCTCGGCCACACCTAGCGTAGATTTGGAACAAATGAGGGGATGGCAGGGACAAATTGATTTCGCTTAATTAAATCCAAAAAAAAGAAAACACAAAGTTGAATTATTGGTTGAATTGTTGTGAAAAAATAAAAAACATAATCAGACATGCCTATTAATAAATAAGTAAAATCATATTTTTTTCAAAAGTTTTTAGTGTGAATTTTCCTACATAAAAAAAGGTGTAAAAGGTCACGGAATTTAAGCGTTATGAATGTGAATGAAACTAAATGAAAGAACGTTTATTCACTAATGTGTTCAAAGATATCAAAGCAGTTTTATTTTATGTACATTTTCCTGATACCATAAAAATTAAATTCTTTGTCCGCATATAAATTCAATGCGCTGACAATATCGAATTTGTTAAAGGAGACAATAAAATCGCAATTAAAATTTCCACTTAATCTAAATTCACCAGCGCATTAAAAACCGTGAATATATAATTATTTTATTAATTAAATTATTATTAAAACTTTTTACGTTGAAGAGATTTTCCCTTGGCCCTAATTTCTGCACACTTTGAATGTCCACTAGCGTGTGTAAAGTTAATTGCAAAAAAAAGTAAACAACAAAAGCGGCTATAGTTCTTTTTATGGCATACTTTTTAATGAACCTATTGACTTATATCAGTGCGCTTCCGTACAATTATAAGCCACGGGAATATTATTTAATAATATTCTTTGTTTATGGCTTTATGGCTTCGCTGCTGTAAAATTACAAGCGGCTTGTAAGCGCCGACTTCACACCATTACCAAATTATTGTATTATATTTTTTGTTCTACACTTTTTTTTGCAATAGTATTTTTTACTATCTTAAATTATAATGTACTATCTTAATTTATTACAATTTATGAAAAGCATAATCGAATTTGCATGTAAAAATGCACTTTTGTTTAGTTTAATCAGAAACAAATGTAAAATATCTTGTACAGAATACTCTAAAATATTTGTACCCACTGAATTGCTAATTAAACTCAATAACATTCACAAAACTAAATTAAATTGACAAATTACATAGATGAGGGAAAAAAGAGTGAGGGATTGGAATTCCCTATGCAATGGGTCACAGAAACCACATCAAGTCGAATTTGTCCATGCGTTTGTTAATTTAATTTTCCCTGTTTGAATATATTCGCTTTTAATTAATTATTTATTTTCTTTTGAATGGTTTGAATGATAAACAAGTTAGTGTGCTGTAATGATAATAAATAAATGGAATTTATTTATTAATGATAACATTGCAAATATACTCAAATATATTTTTGCTTTGCTTATTTTAATTTTATAAAATAAAGTCAATATAAAAAAATATTAGTAACAATATTATTACAATAAAATATGTTGTTATTTTTATTATTGTTTACATACATTTGATTCACAAACTTCATGCAGTTTATAAAAAATGAATGCGAAATTGTTCATTAAAATATTTTTTATTTTTATGTCCGACAAATGTTCCACGACAAAAATTTAGTTATTATCATGAAAATAGCCAACAAGTATTAATTTTCCATGAGAAGAAAAACGGTAATAGCGAAAAAAAGAAAATCGAGTGAAAAGCAGTTAATAATTTGAATGGTTGTTGGGGGTGGTGGTGGGTGAACTCGGAAAAACTGCGATAAAAAGGCTCAAAATAAATAAACGCAAATGCACAAACACAAACAGACACAGAGAATTTGGCGATAAAACCATAAAAACCAGAGAACACAAATTTCCAGCAATTAAAAATTCAATGTTTGCCGTTTTTTCTTGCATATATTTATGTGTATATCACACATATAGATACTTGTATATAAATGGATGCATTTTTTTTGTTTTTCCCCTATATTTGCATAAAGTTTTCATGGCGTTTGTTTTAATCTTGGTTATTATTTTTAGTCCGCGATTTTTCCTCCATTTTATTGATATTATAAATTATGGGTTGTGCGAATTATGGAAAATCCCCAACCTATCCGTTTTTTTTAACGTATCCCGCTCGGTCTATTCGGAGTACAATTTCTTTATTATGATTATATAAGCAGCTACCCTGATGGTTTTATGCTGTTTTTAATCGCAGATAAAAAATTAAATTCCCTTCACCATTTTTCTTTCAATTTTTCATTCTATCATAAAGAAAGTTTGTAATTAAAATAGTTATAAGATGCCTTTGCAGTACGAATTTTGCAATGTTATAATTCTTTAAAAATTTAGTAGCTTTCTTAATATTTATAAAGTGTAAGTAATTTCTTAAAATATACTGCTGATCTTAGACCACAGAAAAGATTTAATCAGTCAAAGAAGTATAATTAAACTTCCTTGTCTTTTCAAATAAAGTTGAAAGCAATAACAAGCGAGTAGTAAGCTAGAATTATTTAAATTAGTAACTCATACTTAAATTATAAATAAACTTGTTCAAGTCGAATATAATGAAATGTACAAATGAGCAATGCAAAAATGTTGTAGAGCTCTTTACAAGCGGAAAACGAGACGAGCAAGGACCCATTCTTCATTTGCCACAAGCATCATTAACAACGAGCCGAAAAAAAGGGTCTAACCCCGAAAAATAATATATTTCGGTAATGCATACACGCATTTGCATTGTGAGTTAAGAATCAACCCCCATGAAGAAAGTCTGGTTTGGGTTCTCTCCGGTTAAAGTGCACTCAACGCTGAAAGTTGCGACAGCTGCAAATTGAACTTTTTAGAAACGTTGCAGGGAATTCTCATTCCATCATTTTTTTTTGCTTAGCCCTGGGCAACGCCACCGCATTTAACCCATAATTGGGTTAAGGCTGAAGAGAAAAGCGCCAAGATGGAAAATTGTGTGCATAATAAAATATGAGGGGGAGAGTTCAGCTTCATTTGGTCTATTTCATCTCAATTAAAATTGAAATTCAAATTTAAATTGAAAATGTAAATTCCATCTTTGCCGGGCGGCAAGCCATCCTTTGGCCTTCTGGCCTGTGAAAACGTCCTGCGACGGCTTGTGGTAGTTTTCGTTTCTGGCTCATCTAATGGAAGCTCAAATTGTTGAGCAAAAGTTATAAAATTAACACTTAAATGCTTCCAGATGTTGGCCCACTGTGTTTCTCTTTCTCAACCAAAGTGTGTGTGTGGGTTGAATGAGCGAATAGATCTGGATGTGACACATGTTGTGCCAATGTACGAACCATTAGGGTCACCAAATGTTGCCTAGGCGAAATCTAATAACAATAAATTGAGCTCTGCCAATTTGCCAAAGCCAACACGTGTGTGAAGTTCTTAATAATTTCCCTTGTTGTAATCCAATACGCCAATCAAACAACGCAGAGTACCATCAAAATTAAATTAAATTGTTTTATAATCGATTGAGTTGTTATTTATTCAGTTTAATGATTTATAACAACACTTTTTTCTTTTTTTTTAAATTTGCATTAATGTTATTATATTAAGAAGATACAGCTTAACCAATCAAATTTTTTAACTTTGTATATAGTTTTTGCTATTTTCAGTTAAAAATATCGATAACCCCCGTAGGTCTTTATCGTTTGACAATGAAATGTCATAAAAGTCTACACTTTCTTTGCCTGCAAAAAGTATTAAATAACTCAACAAATTGCACACAAAGTCCCACAAAATTTTTTGGGTTTAGCTACTTAAAAAAAGGACTAAACGCAATGAAAGGTAGGGGTGGAAAATCAGAAAAGTAGAAAGAAGCCAAAGGAAAAGACGACAAGTCTCGGCGAATGGAAAACTTTTCTTTTAAAAAGTTACGTACACTGGATGACACTTCTGCTGGAGGGATGGAGGGGGAGTTGGGCAGTGGAAGTCTTGGCCAGATGTTGCCAGGAAAACATTAAAAGTGCAACGCCGGCGAAAACTTATTTACTTTTTCACATTTCGCAGCACTTGACTTGGGCTGGGTTGGGCGAAAGGGGATGCGGCTTTTCAAGTTGGACTCAGCCCCTCGCTTACTCGCATCCCTCCAATGCATTTTCCGTTGTCTCATTTCGGAAGGCTACTACACAGAAAAAAATCCTTTTTTGGCTTACAAATATTCCAGAATTCTTAAAACTAGCGTTTTCAGCTCGCTAGCAAATTTTCCATTTCTATTAGCTTAAAATACTACTTATTTTTGTGATAGCAAATATTTCATTTTAGTAGAAAGACCTTTTTGTTATAATAAATTACTTGTTCTTTTATTTGTCTTATTTGTTAAGCATAACAAGTGTTGCATCTACTCTGTATCCACAAATTGAACATTTCGTTCAGTGTATCATGGCAGCGAGTGTGATAGCGGGCGGTAGCTGCTTGACAAGTTTGAAATTTCAATTAAATTCATTTGAACTGCGGCCGGACTTCTTGGGGTCGGTCTCTGGTAATGAGCAGCCCAGCCACCGTAATGGCATCTTAGTTGATGCAGCCAAACGATTGCAGAGTGTGTATTTGGATGTTGTCGAAGTTCGGTTGTTAAGTTTGCGGGTCGAAAGGTAAAAGCAGAGCCCTGAAAAGCTATTCGCCACAGTGGTTGCTAATTAAACAAATAACTTTAATTATTTATTTATTTTAAAATTATTAAGTATTGTTCCTTATATTTCTGAGAATTTTTCTCAATAAATAAGGTTATATATTTTAAAGTTGAAAAATTTGTTTGACTTCCCAAATCATAAAATAAAATCAAGATAATTCATTTTATTTTCAATAAAAAAAAGTTTTTAATGACATGTGGAAATATAAAATAAAGTAAAAGCATTGAATACTACATTCGAAGCCACTGTTCCCGCAGTTTTGACCAAACCAATGTGACATTCGAGGCTCAAAGCAGAGATGGGGTCAACAGCGTTGACAACTCCGCTGGAGTTGGTGTGTTGGGTTGATGGTCGAGGGGATGGAATGAATGGATGGGGCCATCCAGCCACGGCAGTCGGGGGATGTGGCACATACCACGGTGGTGGTCCACTGGTCAAGTGCAGTTCCCTGTTGTTGCATTTCTCTGGCGAGGATCGCCCTCTTGAACGTGGGCCGAGCAAATTGTGCCGTCGTCGTCGTCGACCAAACGGAAAATGTCTTCATCTTCATCAATCAAAGCCCTGGCATCTGACACTCGAGTCACTCATGCAGTCACTCAGCTCAATTCAATTCCCAGAGACAATGGTGCCCCGCCCCCTTTCCGTTGGGTTTTGGTCTTGTTGCTAAATTTCAATTACAAGTGCAACAACTAAGTGCATCAAGTCAACTTTCCTGCCACATAAATGAACTTTCCTCGGCAGCCATCATTCAAAGTGTTTTTATTCTTTTCGTTTCGTTGACATCTAGAAAGTTTACAAAGATGTGGGATGCACAAAAATCACAAAGTTAAAGAAGTAGCCAAAAAAAGATACGTATGTTAACCTACAGATAGGTTTATAATTAAATTGTCAAGAGGAGAAACAATATCAGCAATATAGCATCATCAAAATAATATAACTCATTTAAGTGAGTTTTATATTTGCTTTGCATTGCATTAATTCCACTTCATTAAAATTATATTTTTTATTTGAAAACCAGAATATATTTTAAATCGTATGTTATAGTCGAATAAAGCCAAAGTATTTTAATTGTATTTAATCATTAACCAAAGTTAGAAGTTTGTTTAATTTATATATAGAGAGTGCATACAAAACATGTTTGTCGGTCATCATGAAAAGTTTTCATTAGTTAATTAAACAAAAGTGATGTTATTGCTTGAAAACCAGCGATGGAAAATATGTGGTTGTATTCATCAAACTCAACAAATATGCCTCATGTTAAGGAATTTAATTAAAACTTGTTATTGCAAAACATATATTTCTTACTTCGGGTATAATGCTTAAACATATTTGGTCAGTTAGTTGGTTTATTAGCAGAGCATCGTAAAATAAGTTATTTATTATTTTTATTAATCTTGTTTAAGTCTTTTAAATTAAGTAAATAAAAATAATAAAACGTGCTACTTGATTGCAGGGATTTTTAATTCAGAGACTATTTCTTCCAAAGAACAAATATTTGATGTATAAGTGGGTTTATCTGCAGAGCTTTGTGAACAATAGCTAATTTATTATTTGAATAATTTCTGCAGATGTTTGCTAAATCGGTTATTTATTATTTTGAATAATATTGTTCAATATCTGTGTTGTTCCAACATTTAAAGATGGCTTTGTGTGTCCCGTCCCCTGCAGTTTCTATCCCGAATTTCGTTGGTATTTGCCTATGTCAGCAGCTGATATTGTGTGGCCACCCCCCACCCATCATCTCGGCTGCCTTTATCTCCTGCTGCTATAGCTCAGCTTGGGGTCTGCAATATATATTCGGGCGTGTGTGCGACCACCAGCCGCATTTCCGTCGAGATATCCCCCTTATCTTCCCACCGACAGTTGGCTGTCATTTGGCTTTGGTCTCGAGCTGCTGCTTAATTATTACAGCATAAATTATCAGCGTCTTGAGATGCTGCCAGAACAGCGCCCAGTATGATTCACTCACTTAATGTAGCCCAAAGTCTCGATTTGCATACTAAGAGGCTTTTGTCGGTGGTCAACTCCTTTATCCCCCCCTCCACCCCGCATTTCCTCGTAACCCCAGCACTGTGGTTAACCCGCGAGAGGTGCAGATAACACTCGCTTACACACGAACACATAATTCTTTGCTTTGTGTTTACTGGAATTTATTGAAATTGATTTCGTTCGGCTCTTTTCTTTATCGACGTTGAGACTCTGGGACATTACATTCGATCATTTAGGCTGGCAGGCGGCATTCGATTCCGGTTTTTATTCTCTCCTTTTCCATGTGATTTATTGATTTCTTCCCATTGTTGTTGCTGTAACACTAATGGCGGTAGGTTGAGTTAGGTTTTAGGGGGATGATATAAAAAATACAGTAGTGCCTCAAAAACTTAATTTTTTATTTAATAACTACGATTTCTTAGTAACTGGTTTTATCAAAAACTTTATGTAAAACCATCACTAATAAACCAAAAAATTAAATTCTGATATCTTTTATTGTTGGCAAGAAATGTAATAATGTCGTTAGGGGAATTGTTATTACATTTTACACAAAAGCACAAAAGTGGATAAGCGGTTTTCTCATTTCAAATCGAAATACGGTTTCCAATTTGCGATGAACCACTGTATTTGCTATTGGCTTTGGTTAGGTGGGTTCGATTTGCTTCGGTTTGGTTGGGGTGTCGGCTTTCATTTTGATGGTTTGATGAGTGAGTTAGACACATTTGCCTTGGCCTGGGCTTGCCCCTCTTTTTTTCAGTAAGCCAGGATGAGTTTGCCGTGGGAATTCGTAATTTCGTATGCAAGATGTGTGCGACAAGAGGCGTGGCTTTGTGATGAATTTTCTGCTTCTTTTTTGCGCTCATCCCATATCCTAAGTAAATATGATGGGTAATTTCTTTTTAAAGGTTCTGCGCGGGCCATTAGGGGAATTGGAATATCACTGATGCTTAGGCCGCTGTCCCAAAATGAAATTAAATTGGAAATGCTTTGTTTTTATTCCTTTTATTCCCTCGAGTTGAGCTACATCTAATTTAATCTTAAACTTTTCTTTTTTCTTTGCAGGTAATACTGATGATTTAACTGAAGGTTACCATAAAAGTGTTATTTAAAGCTAAAGGATGCAAACAAATAATAATGGTATTTTTTAAACTTTTAATTATTGTAATTACAAATTTATTTTTACTTTATAAAAAGTATTTTGACAGTATTACTCGAAATCTATTTGAAAAAAACCTATGTTTTTTTGTGTGATACTTTTCCAATAAATAATTTAGTATTAATACATTATCTTGTTTGACTTGCTAAATGTTTCTAAAGGTATTCTTTTCAATTATTTTGTGAATGACACATGATTTTGTGAGATTCAAATTTGCGTTGCCTGTCTGAAGAAAGTCAGCTTCTTTGATTGGGCCAAAAAACACAAGGACGAGAACTCGTGAGCTATTGGAGGAGATACAAGCAAGCATTCAAGAAATGACAACAGAAATGTTCCTTTTCCTCCCCCGCATTCCCCCTCATTTCACAGTCAGATTTTTGCAAAAACAACGGCAAACAGAATTCCCATGGCACGCGCTGGCGACACTTTCAAGGAGCAAACATTTTTGCAGGGTGGTCGTGTGGGTGGGTGGGAAAAGCCAAGGGCGAGCGTTTCTTGCATGTTGTGAATTTTCCCTTTTTTGTTTGTACAAAAATACAGGGGCGATACGGGGGAGCGGGGACAGAGGCATGCCACAAGGAGGGTAGTAAAAGCGTGTACCGTTATACAAACATTACATAAAAATATTAAATTTATGATGCAATAAAAAAAACGGTGTTAAAAGGAGGGGGATAGCAAGAGCCAGAAAAAGAGAGAGAAGGCGTGGGCGAGGCATGCGTGTGTGCGTGCTTGAAACGCCTTGATATTCGAGCACCCCCATTGGGGAATAAACCAAAAAGGAATTAACAACCAAGGAAAGAAAATAAGGGAATGGGGGCCGAACTATTGCTTCAGGATTTGGGCTATTTTGGCCAAAACAGGAAGAAAAAAAAAATGTAGAGTTTATTCAACAATTTTAATTAAAAGAAATTATATCCATGTTTTTATGGCTCAGTATGACGTTTCTCTATGCAAATTACTTATTTAAAGCTAGAATGCTAAAATTAACAATTTTTTTTGTAAAATAATTTTTATATTAAATTTCCGAAAATACCAAGATAATCGATAATTTTAAAATGTTCAAGACACCCGATGTAATTGAACTCGGCCATTCCGCTACCCACTATGTTTTTGAAAAAGTCTTTAAAAAATAATGAATAAGTATTTGATACTAAAGGTACTGTCACAAATTCTAAGCTTAACTTAATAAATATTAATTGATTTCCAACCAACACTACGATCCTCTCGTTAGGATAGAAAATATAATTTCTAATGAGAGCACAAGGATATAGTAAACACTCAAACATGAATTCAACCGAAGTGACCAACTGAACCGGGCTATAAAAACGGTCATGACACTCAGCAACCCCCTAGAAATGATCTTTAGAGCGTAAAATGAAAAAAGAAAACTTCTATCGATGTCAACTGTGTGCAAAGCCCTCGAGTCAAACGAGATTAAAGGGATGCTATATAGCCAAAGAAGGGTGGTGGTGCCATGGAGGCAATCGGTGGTGTCACGTACCTCGAACCTTTTGGGTTTTATTTATTTCCCACTCATCTTCTATTTTGCCGTCTGTCGGCTTGCTTTGACTTTTGACAGCCCCCGAAAAAGTTGTGGAAGGAAATTCATGTTGATGTTCGCTCCCTTCGACTTTTTGGGATGCGAAAGGATCAGACAGGACAGTTGGGAATATCTTTCGTAATATGAGCACGTGTCATTATCCAAAGCGCTATCGCCCTTAGAAGCCATGTATTTCTGATGGGTTATCAAAAAAAATACTTTTATTTTTATTTTGGGTCTTACCAAAGTCAGCAAGGTTTTTTAAATATATAAAAATTGTTAAGTTTTAAAAATAATTAATAATTGATTGGACAATGAGTAAATTAAAATTAAATAATAGATAAAGTTATTTGCGCCAATAAAATACTGCAGGGAAATCCTTATTTATTATTTATCATTTCATTTGGTTCATACTTTGAGTATACTTGAGCAATGTTTTTCAAACCACCTTGAAACTAAATCCTAACTTCAACAATCGCACCCCTTTAACTCACGCATTGGGAAAATGGGGAACCACATTCAGCGTTGCATTCACCATCCATCAATTTGCATTTTCCCCATCGCTGGGGTGGTTCGTTCTTCCACGGGTTTGCAATTTGCATTCCATATAATGAATGGAACAAGAACTATTATGCAATCTCATGCCGGGTGGGTAGTGGAAGGAGACGGACGGTTTTGGGGTTGAAAGTTGGTAAATAGTCCCAAACACGCGACGACTGGCAGCGCCAACAACAATAATTCTTATTCGAAATCTCGTAAATCAATTTTTTTCTACATTCTAATTATGTGATTAAGTGATTTATGAGTTTTTGTCCCAGTTGAAATGGGGAGGTGGCGCCACCTCATGCTCGTCCTCGATTCTTTTTCCATTGACCCTGCTCAACATTTTTGCTCCTGCTACTTTTTTTTATTTGTTTGTTGCTGTTTGAACTCTTGAAGAGCGAAAATATAAATTTATGGGTGCACTAAACCGAAAAAGGAGAGGAACAAAATGTGTCCGTGACATTTATGATGTGACACAATGTGTACCTAACTCACCCTCTCCCATTTACCCCGCTTCCTTCACTGAATCAAATTGTTTACTTTTTGGTAACTCTGATGTGGCTTAATTTATGTTTGTTCGATTTTCTTGGTAGCCTTGCAATTGTCGTTGGTTTTAAAGTCCGAGTTTTTCCCTTTGGACTTTTTATGAGCATCCACATCTTACTCTTAAAGTTATGAGTTTTATTGCCCTTAATTGATGACCTCCCATTGATATCCACAAAGTGTTTCCTCAATGTGTTTCTCCTTCTTCAAATTGATTGAGCAGATCGTAAATACATTTAGAACGCTGCTCGAATTTTCAAGTACTTGCCCTCCATTTCCCCCCGTGGTTTTTAATGCCCCATCATTCAGGTTAAGTATTCCACTAATTTGTGACAAACATTAGAATGATGTAAGTTCAAATTTGGTCCCTCAAAAATTGAGTTTGGTTCGGTGATTTTTTTTTTATATTTTATGGCTCGCTTTTTCAGCGTTCTTGTTTGTATCATGCTACACTTGATAAGGTCAAAAAGACCTAACCATACAAATGGGGATGATTGATTGTGCTTTTCTGGTTTTGTTAATGGTTAACTTTTCATCGCTTTGTAAATGTCAACTTTGTTGAATGGGTCGGTACCAAAATCATTTTTAGTCACGTTTTCTTTGATGAAACTGCGTGGGTTGATCGTTTGGGTATTAACCAATGTCCCAAAAAAGTTCGACTATGTTTTTGGGAAATTCTTATCATTTGCTTTAATGTTCAAGATTTAAAATATTGTTTTGATTGTCCTGAGTTTTATAAATCCATTTAATCCTCGTATATCAATATCACTTTAGACGACTTTAGAGAATTACCAGTCTCAGCTTCATTATTTATGAGCGAGTTTAAGCCGAAAGTAAACAGGCGGCCAAAAAGGCCAATTCAAATGGTCCATCAAGTGGCATTGGGCATACGCAAAATTTCAGGGGATTATCAAATGCAAAAGAGCTGAGAGTGCTGCCCCTTCTTGAAGCCCATAAATCATGGAATCAAAGTGCCACATTTTTGACTGAGTTTTTGGGGTGGGGAATGCGTTAAGCCCTTTGGCCGAGGTCTAACACGTACTAAATGCTTGTCAACAGCGGAAGGAGAAGGGAAAGCGGTGCGGTGCGGTGAGGGGAACGTGACAGTGCGCAGACGTGACGTGGAAAGTATTTATGGGAAAATATTTGTTCAGAAATTTCTTACTGATTGTGTTGGACAGACATCCACAGAACAGAAAGGGAAATGTGAATTGATTTTTCAGCATAGAATAAATACAGGAAGTTTCCAATGTAAATGTTATGATAGTTTTGAGACAGAAACTTGAGAGCTTTATATTTCATATAATATTAAATAGGAATTGTTTTTAGAGAACTCCTTTGTTTTTAGTTTTATGGACTTTCTTCTGACTTTAGACGAAAAGGTATTTTTGCGTTTTATTTAATCATCATTTCAACCTGCTAAGTTTATTAAAACTGCCAGAATTTCAACGACGAAACTCCTCTTGCCCACTCAATTTGAAGGACTTTTGCTTAACAATATTTTCCCTTTATATCTCATTCGTTCTATCATCAAATTTCAAATTGCTTTCCATGCAGTTTTGCATAAAATTCCAAGGACTCTGGCGGCGTGAAAGTTTTCCCCTCTGGAAAATTGCTAGCTGAGAGCATCAATTTGCATGTTTGCAAAGTGTGAGCTGCGAAAACGAAATTAATAATGAATCGACTAGAGGAATCAGCATCAAACTTATCCATAACAAGCAAGAAAACAAACAAGCAAGTAGGAGAGCAAAATGCATAGTACAAGAAAATGCATCTGCACAGAGTGTTGCCAAAAATGGAAAGGACGGAAGTTGCGAAAACTTGAGCGACCACAAAAGAATGAAATTCAAGTTGCTCGGGCAACATTAACTGAGAGCCAACAATGGTAGCTGGCAACAAGAAAAGTACAACAATAAATAGCATTATGCTAATCCAGGCCAAACAGAATGCGGCAAAAGTAAAGAAAAGCTTTTTGGACTGGTCCTTCCTTTCCCCTCCCCTTCTAGAAAAGGAAGCATTAGCTCCTGTCGGGACTTGGGCAGCAGCTGCCAGGGAGACAGCCCGGAATCGGAATAATAATTGCGAGGAAAACCAGCGCCAGCGCCAGTCCCAACTAACTAACTAGTATTTACTAAAAAATAAGTCACAACAACCACAACGACGGCAATTCCAAAGTTGAGAGTGGGCTGGCAACCAGAGGCGGAAAAATTCCGAGAACGTGTCATGGCATAAGAAATGAGTATTAAATCCCCCCGAAGCACTCTGCTCGAGCTTTATCAGTAGGACAATAAACTCCCAGCTCCAAATGAGCTTTGAATCCTGCAGAGCAGATAAATTAGCAGATGAGATGGGATCCAGATAAGATAATGCTAATTAAGCAAGACTTGCAGGAGAACACGCACTATTAAATAAAAGCGAAGCTGGTCTTATTTCTAATAAATAAATGATTTACTTATTTGTATTAAATGAAAATGAACATGATTTAAATTATTTTCCAAAAATATTCAAGTAAAAAAACATTTTAAATCCAATGTTTCTTTTACAAAATTATTAAAACTGTCAGAGTCAGAGCACATATAAATATATCGTCATGCCGCGAGCGGCATTTTAAATTGCAATTCAAATGTTTAAAAATAATAAATTCCAATTAATAAGATTTAGATCATAGAATTTATGGTTGGGATTTAGGCAGAACGAAGATATACCCACATCCAAGCAACATGTTAAATTGTCATAAGCCTTAAAAATTCCATTATGATTATTTACTCTAGTAAGGCCCCCATCCGTACAAGATGAACATAAAACACGAAACACAAACAAAGACATATGGACCGAGATAAGGATACAAAGTTTTCTAAACGAATAAATCTGTTTGTCTTGGTGCCAGGACACAAACACGCACGCACTCAGATGCTGGTAAAAATTGTAAAATATTTTCAAAACAGAGACAGACATAAGCAAAGCTAATAAATGAGAACTTTTGCGCGACAACGAGAGCAAATCCCATTTTTACAAGGATATGAAGGAGCTCAGGAGCCACTGCAGGCCAAAAACGGGGGAACACGAAGAGGCGAAAACACAACAAATCGCTGCAGGATATGCAGACAAGACAAACAAGTCACGAACCAAAAACCAAAGGGAAGAATAAAGCGATAAAACACAACTGAAAATGAAGAAAAACTCGTCGGGCCGCAAAAGATTTGCAACATAAATATTTTCCATGGCAGACAAACGATAACAAAAAACACAAATGGAAAACAAAACGTGAATTGCGGCATTTATTTGTATATTAAGAGCTGATTTTTTGCGCTCACTCTTGTGTTTGCAATGGCGGCGGCCATTTTGCAAAAGGCTGCAACAAAATGGCGGCCGCAAAAAACAAATTGCATTGCCTGATGAGTGTTAAGTGAGTGGGTGGTGGGTGGCTGCATGGGGTTGGGGGTAAATGGGTGGGGTAACTGAAAATGCAAACTGATGCTAGTGCAGTTTTTTATACTTGCAAATCTCAGGGGAAGTCATGACACACTAAAGGGCTTTAGATTGCATGATTTTGTAATGCGCCCGAAAATCAATCGTTTTTTTTATAGTTTATTGTTTTATTTTCTGAAAACGATTAGAAAATTTGTATGTTAGTTCACACACACGCAGGTGTACAATTTCTCAATTTTTATACCCTTGCAGAGGGTATTATAATTTTGGTCAAAAGTGTGCAACGCAGTGAAGGAGACATCTCCGACCTTGTAAAGTATATATATTCTTGATCAGGATCACCTCCTGAGTTGATATAGCCATGTCCGTCTGTCCGTCTGTCCGTCTGTCCGTCTGTCCGTCTGTCCGTCTGTCTGTCCGTCTGTCTGTCCGTCTGTCTGTTTCTACGCGAACTAGTCTCTCAGTTTTAAAGATATCGAATTGAAACTTTGCACACACCCTTCTTTCCTTTGCACGCAGTATATAAGTCGGAACGGCCGGGATCGGCCGACTATATCCTATAGCTGCCATATAACTGATTGATCGGAAATGCCATAACTCTGCTGTTTGTTAAGTTAGGAAGTTGGGACTTTCTATGGGTTTTATATTTGGCCAATCAATCCGACGTACCAAATTTCATAAGGATCGGCCGACTATATCCTATAGCTGCCATATAACTGATTGATCGGAAATGCCATAACTCTGCTGTTTGTTAAGTTAGGAAGTTGGGATTTTCTATGGGTTTTATATTTGGCTAATTAATCTGACCTACCAAATTTCATAAGGATCGGCCGACTATATCTTATAGCTGCCATATAACTGATTGATCGGAAATGCCATAACTTTGGTGTTTGTTAAGTTAGGAAGTTGGGATTTTCTATGGGTTTTATTTTTGCCTATCAATCCGACATATCAAATTTCATAAGGATCGGCCGACTATATTCTATAGCTGCCATATAACTGAACGATTGGAAATGCCATAACTTTGGTGTTTTTAAAGTTAGGAAGTTGGGATTTTTTATGAGTATTAAGAATACATTATATGAATGATTTTGGAGAATATAATTTGCAGAATATTCTGCAAGGGTATTTCAACTTCGGCTCCGCCCGAAGTTAGCTTTCCTTTCTTGTTTTTAATAATAATATTATTACTTAATATTACATAAATATTTGTTATTTTAGAAGTAATCGTTCACAGCTAAATATTTATAGACATCTTTTCGATTTGTTAGCTGGATCTCCAATTACAAAATAATGTGTTGCTTGGCCCACTAATTATGCTTTGAAAAATGCTGTGAACGCATCAATGCCTCTCCACATGAATTTAATTTAAAGATAAATAAATCTTTTATGTCTTAACTATATGTTGGCCGTAAAAATTCATAAAGAAATACAAACAAAGAACTTAATCAATATAATTGCTTAATCTCAGCAGGGTATTTTCCTGCCGCGACTGCACTAAAGACAATTTCTTTTAGATTTGTTTTGCTTCACTGTTGTTTTCTTTTCAGCTGAGTTTATTTTTGAGTAATATGCGCAATGCATCAGGCTCAGAGTCAGGATCTGGACGCAGTCTTTCTTCCTGCCAACCACTCGCTGGCCATGTTATTGTTATTTGTATTTGTTGTTTAAACATACACACACACTTGACATATTCGTGCTGTCTGCAGGGATTCGAGGCATTTAATTTTTGGTAGCCATTTACAGACCCCAGGCCCCTAAGTCCTTATACAACGGAAAATTCTGTTTTCCCTGCGGCAACTGCAGGGCAATGCAGTTGAAAAGGCCGCCCCCCGAGGGCGTGGCACTGCCTCATTTTTAGTTGGCTGTTTTTGTGTCTGCCTCAGCATGAAAAATAATTTTAAATGCCTGGAAAACGTCTCTCTTTTGATGGCTTTCCCCAAAAATGTTTTATGTTTGCACTTTGTAAGCGGGTTACGAGCTGAAATAGTAGATGGCTTCCAAATGCTTAGCTCTAAATTATTCCTAAACATTGTGATCTGTGTGTGGGAAATGTAGCAACGCCAGCTAAATGAGAAACACAATTAGTTTTTGACTTATTAAAATCGTTCGGAGCAAACGTGACATTTTATTTAAAGTCCCGTTGGAAATTATGCAACATAGTTGACCAAATTGTGCTTATTTATCAGGAATGCGCCTAACGTTTAATGTTTTGCCCGAGATTTTCTCAATCATTATTTTAAAATAAGAATCCCGTGAAATGGATTCGGTTCTTTCTAAGATATTCTTACTATTACCTCTTCTAATTATATTGTCCCGATTTACCGACACTCTTCAGCAGGTTATAAGTTGGCATGTTCATATGTATGTCCTTTTTATAGGCACTTCAAACAGCTATCGACAGCACTCGATAGTTACTGGTTTACTGTTCAGTGACAGCGTTTTTAGTTAAATTTTGCGTGAACACTTACAGGTACTCAACTAACACATGGCCACTTATACTCCCTTCAAACATATTCACATCCATGCCAGCAAGTGTGTCTGTCTGCTCTTTATCTAAACTAACAATCGGTAAAGTGTAGCTACAAAACCAAAAACAGTATGGGAGCTGCAAAGTGGATACTCGACTTGTATATATGTATATAACCTCTTGCCCTTTCACCTCCCGTCCGTTTTGGGTCATCCTGGTAATAGGTATGGTTGGGCAGGGTATATATTTTGTATTTTGATTATGAACATTTATTTTACTTGTTATTGGTTGGATTTCTAAATGATTTTCTTGTACTTCTTATAAAAGCAACTATATTTATGTATTTTACTTATTCTATCAATTTTTAAATCAGTAAATAAAATCTTTTATTACCCATTTGCAGTACCATTAAAATTAAAATTAATAAAAATGTGATTTATATTTTAGAGTCCAAGAAATTGTCGGAGAAATATTTTTTTGAAAATAATTAGAATTTAAACAAGCTTCCAAAATCAATAACAATTTTTCTCCACCGTAAACCAAGTTTAACTTTTAAAATAATGACCTTAAAGTACATTTAAGTTTAATTAGCGGGTATTTTGTAGTCTTTTTTTTATATATTTTTTTTGGTTGGCACCTAGGCGCTTTGTTGACGTCATAATTAGAACGAAGCCGACACAGATGCACATGACTTGGAAAAACAAATTGCACTGCATTCTGGCCACCCGGCCACACCCACCTCAAAGTTCACCTGTGGCAGATTTATGACACCGAATAACCCCGTTCCGCCCTCTATCCCCCCTCCTCTCACCTTGTCAACCCCTTCGTGTGCTAGATTTGTACATTTTCGTGCTACATTTTAATTTCTCTACATGGCTGAGGGGTGCAGGTGGGCGGATGGGCGGTGGGGTTTCGGTGGGTGGGTGTCAGTGGGGTGTGCTGAAAAACTCATTAACTGTGCACGCTACTTGGCACCTTTTCTCTTCTCACCCACTCTTTGCTTGCTTTCTTTCTCCGCCTTTTATCCATTTATTCCTCCTGCCTTTCAGTTTCTTTTCGGCTTGCCTTGTCCTCGCTTTCTTCATTTACTTTATTTTTGCCAGTTCTTACGCTTTTTCATTTGTGGGCGAAGGTCGCTAAACTTATCTGCATGGAGAAAAAAAACCATTTCTGCGACTCCCTAATAGGTGGGCGTGGTCATGTGCGTGTGTGTGATGTGTGTGTTGTTTGTGTGAATGTGCACACACACGATTGCACAATAAGCCGATTTAAGAAAGCAGGGTGTAGGCCAGACCTACATTAAATCGAGCACAAAATGTATGCATGCCAAATTGAAAAATGCTAAAATAGGGGATAAGATATTGGGTTAAATTATTCAAAAAGTAGCTATCAAAATACAAATAAAGGCACGGACGCCTAGGGTTTTATATTCATATTAAAATAATAGTAATAATTTATGTGGGTTCCAAATCTCTAAATTTATAACCCCCGTAAATTTGTTTTCCAAAGCATTCTTTACTTGACAAAGGGTCTAAGTTAATTAAACCATAATTTATTCAACATTTTAAAGATAGCCAAACAAATTATTATTATACCAGATTTATATGTGTTGCATTATATAACTAATTCCTTATTTCATTCTCTTTCATTACAGAAATGACTGAACTTGCATCCCTCAACAAATTTGTTTTCCCATAAATAAATAAATCCCGAAGACAAAAAAGTAAAAGTTGTTAAATACAAAATTAATCAATATATTCAATATCCATTTAAAGATTAAAGTAAATTCAGACGCAGTAACTCTAAATCACGCACAGCCAAACCAAACAAAAATAAAATCAAATCCATTTAAATGCAATAAAGTTAGACGAAAAGCACACACAGAAAATCAACAATAATAAATGTTGTACATTTAATCAAACCAATTGAAATTTAACTAACATTTATGCAAAGTAGAAATGTTAAATTTACACAACAAAAACCACAATAACAACAGCGCCAAGAACAAGCATAACAAAAGCCACAAAATGCATTTGAAAAGTGCAACGGCAAAAGCAACAATAATGAAACATAAGTTAAGCAAATTTTACGGATACGGTTGGATGCAAGTCTTCCTACTACTTACAGTCCTCGTGATTGGTAATCAAAGTGCCTGGCAGGAGAATATACGACCAAAACTTTACGTTGAATTAGGTGAGTAAAGAAATAAAATTCTTATATATATCTAAATGCGGTCTGGCGCATAAATTATTTAAAAAGTAATACAAACATAAAATAGACAAAGAATTCGTTTAATTTAGCCACAATACTTGGGTATTTTCATATATTCTTTTTAAAAATTCAACAAATACAATTTACATAGTTATTGGAATTTTTCTTTACCACAATCAAATTTACTCGTCATGTTTCAATGTCAGTGAAAAGAAAATGTCAAGAGAATTGGCAATGTGACTGTGCGAGTCATTGTAACCAAATTAAGTCTAAAGCAAATGTCAATTTAAATTATGACCAATAAAGGAAGAGGATGAAAGAAAGCATGAGTTGGGATATCAGAAGAAGGGCAACCAATCGAAGTCAACTGTCAAAACTTTAATGACAACATTTGTATGAGCTACAAAATGTAATTTGACTGCCAGAGTCACATGCCTGCGATGGCAATAGGAAGCCGGAAGATAGTTGGAGATATTCTCTTAAAGTTTGACAGCCCAGAAACTCGCCCAATGCCGCCCAACTCATCAGCAAACCTTTTTGCCATCCTTCGAAAGTATCCACTTTTGGCAGGTGAAGAAGTTTGCTCAAGAAATGAAGCAATAACTTGGACAAAGCGTGTGTGCGAGCAGGAGACACATAGCTACTAATGCACACACTTTTTGAGATATATCCAGACATCCACACGTTTTGCTATCTTAACTATAAATAACAAAAATTCCTGGAAGACATTATTTGCATAAAAGTGGCGAAGCTTTCAGTGCTGAAATGAGTCTAGTGGCAGGGGATAGTGGGGTTGGGTAGTGGGCTGGTTAGCTGTTGCCAGCAGCTATTTCTAGTGTCCTGTGTGTGTCCTCAATGTGCGACATCATCATCATCATCATCGCCGTCATGATCGTCGCCAGGAGTTACGTTGCATATGCAAATTTGGTTCCTTACACATTTTTTTTGGCCAAAAAGTTGGGCGACTTCTTCAACGTGCTCACGTAGGTTGAAGACAGATATATATTTATATGTGTATACCTATATACATGTATATTTATACGGTGTAAAATGTATATAGTCCTGGGTACATATGTATCTGCACCGCTTTTTGTTTGTGCAAGATGAAGCAGAAAAAGTTGCCGGCAGCAGATGGAGAAAAAGTCGAGGCTGTGCTGGAGTTTGGCGAAGAAGAGCTAAATTCTAAAAATATCTTGTGCACGCTTCAGAAATTACGTTATTAAATGTGCATTTGGCACACTGTAAATGGTAACAGAAGAGGGAAAAACACAGTCTCCCAGAGAAATGTTGCATTCTTCAAGACAATTTTAGCACCAAAGATACGGAGTCAAATTTATCCAAGAACGGGTAGGAAAATATACCTTGAATGCCAGGAAGTAGTTCAACCAAATGTGTTTAAAAAATGTTTCCATACCTATGAATTTGAATTGGGCGCCACATTAGGGAACATGCTACAACTTGTAGCAGGAAGATACGAAATGGAATGGCTAAAATCAAATTTGATGATCAGGAAATGAATCTTGAGTTCGGGAAATTGATTTTCATAACGCCGGTATTATTTTTAAGTACGATGGCCAATATATATTTTGCAATATAAAGACTGTACGAACTTTAATTGCATAAGAATATATAGGAATAGAAAAGAATTCATAACATTTGTTTTAATTTACCATATAACTTAAAATTGATAGTATAGAAATAGTATAGAAAAGTGAAGGATTAAACGGATCAATTTAAATTGAAGAAATAGTAACTTAGTGTTTAAAATTTCCAACATAAATTTTTTCAACTCTTGTCCAAAAATTGTTCTATTTCTGCGATGCAATTTGCAATTTCTTCATGCTCAATATCTCATTAGGAAACTCATTTCTCTTCGCCAACTGCTGTTGCCAACTGGAATAGAAATTTTTTTGTTATTAGTTTAGCTGTAAAATCAACTCAAGGATAATCTGTGAAGCGAACCTGTTAAGCTCCGCCCATCCCACCCGCGCAGTGCTAAACCAATTACTTAGCTCCGGTCCCCTTCATTCCGCACTGTCAGGGGACATTGCACGTGTTAAAGTTCATTTAAAATCCATCAGGGAGCGAGAGAGTGGGTATGGGATAGCGCTATTTCAACGGGGTGGCTGGGTGACAATTTCTTCTTCTTTACGCTGTTTGGGGCACTCGTGCATAACAGGAAAATAGGGTTAATGGGGAAATTATGAATGCGCCCAAGGAGGTGCGGACCAAATGAGCAGGGGTGCTGGGTGAATATGTGAGTGGGGCAATGCGTTCATTGTTGGTCAGAATATAACAAAATAAAATATCAAAAGTCTCGACGATAAGATACCTGGTACCATTTTGGTTAACTAGCAATAACTTTGTTTAACAGGTTAAAACCTGTGGTTAAAACCTATGATATATCCAGATTTGTAAGTTTTTAAAAGGAAGTGAAATTACAATACAACTACAATAATCTATGCTTTATATGCAACAATCAAAAGTGAAGTAGAATATAAAAAAGAAACAATATATACTAGGAATTACCTTGGACTTTACATTTTTATTTCGTGTTGGTGTGAAAACATATGTATAGTTTCGTACGTTTTGCGTGTGGTCAACCTTACAATATACCCGCATATACTGGGTATAATAAAAAGCAACCACCCCTTTTTTCATCACGGTCTTCTTCTTTCGCCGCCGCCATAAAATATTACAACCCTGCGTGGCCAGAGTTGCATTTGACAGCCGCAAGTGGTTGTCATTAGGAGCTGCGACAAAACGGTCATTTAAATGCACTCTTCTTCTGGCTGCCGCTGCATCTTCTTCCACTACTTACTTACGGCAAAGTGGGCGCAACATTTGCGGTAAAATTACGTCTATCAAGTGGGCGGCAAAAGGCGGTAGCTAATGCTGATCGTTTTGCGGCACTTTCGCGTTCTCCCCAAAGCTACTAAAAATGTCCCCTTTCTCGCATAGCAAAATTTTGTGGACATTCAGTAAAAAGTTTCTTTTGCTTATATTTTGGTACGTGCAAAGATTTGCTGATTACTACAAAACCAATCTGTGACTAAAGAGAAAAATAAATTCAAAGAAATTTGGTTATTCAGAATAAAAAACCATAACAAAATAGACATATACTTTCCAAAAAAAAAGTTCAGACTTTTACATTGATTAAAAACGTATATTTATAGCGCATTTCAATTGGCATTCAATCAAATACAAACTTATGGATGTATATGTTCGGTTTCCAAATAATATTTAACAAGTTGACATAATTTAATTATAACATAAGAAAATGTCTGTGCCAGATAGTGTCGGTTAAATTAATAACTTCCGCTTAAGTGAACCTGTGCAAGTTGTAGTCAACCAGATGCTGACCAAGCTTTCCAGCTTCGACTTTAAATGACACGAACTTCCGATGGCAGCCAATTAGGCGAACGAAAACTGCATTACTCCGGTTCCAGCGGCCAACAGTGAAAAAAATTGGGGAGAAAACAAATGATAATTAAGAATTGTCTTATAATTCTCAAGTGGTTATTTTTCTGCACAAGCCCCGTATTGAATTAAAGTTCTTTGACATTCTTAGACAAAGATTTAAGAATAAAGATACAAATTTTTTGTTACAACTTAAAGTCACTTATGACATATCCCTATATTAATTATTTCTGTGTAGGGGGATACTCTCATACCGAAAAGTTACTTTCTCTTTTAAGCGTCTGGCGAGAGACTGCGGCCTTCGTTCGAAGTCGACCAAAAATAGTTCTGTCGCCGACGTCTTCGACTTCGATGTTTTTCTGGCCGTCATTAAAACTGTCTGCAACGTGTCAGAACAGCAAACATAACTGTTAATTGCCATTTGTGCGCGAAGTCGGAATTCCTTGCCTTTACCCCCCTTTTCCGGTTTTACTTGGTTCCGCCGCCACTTCGGTCTCATTTTCATATTTCGCCGCATGCGCCTCATTACAATTTAATTCACAATGTAATTGCAGGCGTTGAGTGGAATGAGAATGGGAATGAAAGGGTGGTATGAGTATAGAAAACAGGGGGTGGTATGGGGAAACTAAGCAGTGGAGAATGCAGAGGAGCAACCACCGACTTGGCGAAAAGTTTTCTTGCAGTTTTGCGCCACTTGACACGCGCCTCGCATAATTTCCACACGTCTTGTGTGCCACAAAACTCGCATATGTATGCACTCTCCACCCCACTATTCTCAACCCACTCCACCCCATTTTCCCCACGTTTCATTTCCTTGCCATATGCATTTTTGGCAGTCGAAAGTCGAAAAGGGCGGAAATGCGACAACTACACAAATTCTCCCCAACTTCGGTTAGCTTTCGTTCGCCCCCCATCATCCTGTCTGGCTTTGTTTCCTCTCCACTTGTCCATATTTACATATTACTTTGATTCCATTTATATTTCAGTTAAATAAATTGTGAATTGATAATCGTCGCTGTCGTCGTTTGGCCCTGTCTATATTTAGTTTTCTGAAATATGTGCGACGCATAAATAAATTTATGATAGGGATTACAGAGGATTACGTAAGGTATAGACAAAACGATTGAAAAAGATAAACAATTTTTATAATCTAAGAACAAAATTGACTATAGTTTTTAATGAAGTTTCGAACCTGAATGAATAACAAATAAACATGTTGAACTTTCGTTTTTAGTACTTAATAGTTTTACTTATTTTTTCTTCAAATGCAATTCGATAGAATAATTTAAAAAAACGGTATATCTTTAAAGTATTAAGTTCAACATTAAAGTTAGAACCATAGATTGTATGTACAATACTTCTACAAAGTCTTTTGCATGCAAACCATTTTAAATGGCCTTCAAGATTTAAATACGTTATATGTTTGCCTCATTTAGCTAATCTAACATTTGAATTGGGCACATTTCGGCCATTTAATTTGAAATGGGAATTACAAATCACTGGGTTGTGCTTTAAACAAAAAAAAAGTAGAGAAAAACGAAGCGGAAGAGTAAATCCGAAAGGCACACCCAATCAATTATATAGACAGCAATTTTACAGCCCCCACTGGGCAATGTCGTTCCGACCTCGTCTATAACCCATACCAAGCCCAAAAATCCGCCCTATGAATTCGTGTCCAGCCTCCCAGCGCTGCACTTGGTCGTGCGAGTGTGTGTCTGTGCAATTGGAACATTTCATGGATTAAACGTTTTCTTAATTGAGTGCCTCATTTTCCGGTTAGGAAGTTTTTCATGCCGAGAAAATAAATTACACACATGAGTGCAATTTGGTAGCGGCAGTCGCTCCAGGACGCAGGATGCAGTCGCCTGAAACGGGCCTTAACGGTCTTAACCTGTCCTATCTTTTCCCGGACGGGCCTGAACTGAACAATCACCTCATAATGGCGTTAATCAAAAAGTTGCCGTGGCAATTCTGTTGATGCAGCAAGTTGCAGTCGAACGATTGAACGTTTAACGGTTTAACTTATAGATACACTAAAAAAAAAATGGTATCGTTTTTGTTTTTAAGAGACATCACATTTTATGTCCATTGATTATTAATGTTCCTAAATTTGTGCCATTCTAAACTCCAAATATCATTGAACAATTAATTATTCAAAAGCTATAGTTTTTTTTCAACCTATAGGTGAATTGAGATTGTTTTGATAAGAAATCGTTTTTCTTTCCACATGTCTTTAATAATAACTTAAATGCTAGATAAAGACATTGGCTCACAATTAGAAAATCGTACTTTAAGTCGGTTCAATTTTTATTTGTCCATTTAAAATCTATAAAGTTTTATATTTTAAAATATCAAATTCATTCAAGAAATCGGATCTTGTAAGGTTTGTTTGTATCAGTGCACGTATATGAGGGGTTCAATGGCTTGGTCTTGGTCACCAGGGAAATTAGTAATACGACAAGTGCAGCAGCATTACCACTCCTCCCCATTTTCCCCACCCATCCCCATTTCCCTCTTCTTAACCCCCTACCGCCCCATACCCCACTGCATCTGTGGACAAATGAGCTGGATGGCAGCCTCGTCGTTGTCGTCACCATTCCCCTCCACCATTTTTACACATTTTACTTATTCCCTTTGTTCTGGTTGTCCTAGCTTTTTGTCTCTATAAATTTGCCACTGATCGTCCTGGTCCTGCCATGGACATGCTCGGTCCCTTTCTGCCCGGCCATGTCCTTTTCTGGCCCGTCCTGGCACTTGGCCAGTAATTGAAATGGCGTAACGACTAAAAATTGAACCGAATCCTGCTTTCATCGCTCACAACTCTAATGAAAAAGTTAAAGAGTTTTACTTGGTATACGACACACATCTGAGGTGGTTCAAGATGTGAAAAAAGAGTGGCTGGCTCTAGAAAAGTTTGTGAAAAGTTAATATTGATAAATTGATTAAAACTTTAATAATTCTACTTTTTAGAGAAGAGCAAAAAAAAAAGAATGATGAAAAGAATGAAGAGAAAAATGGTAGTGATTGGAATAGCCAACCGGAAACTTGTTCAACTTGACACATCAACGTGGCGGAAAAAATTAAAAATTAATGGTCAAAGGAGGTTTAATAAGGGCTATTTAATAAAAAGGTGATTAATATTTGTTTCTCAAATATTTTTAAAGGAGCAATTTTAAATCATCTTATATGTAGATTCATAAAATATGTTAGTTATAACGCTGATTGTGGAAATATAAGGAATTATCTTGATTAAGCTCTCAACTTATTCTCACGCTTTATCTATGTTTATGATTTAATTAAGCTCATTCTAAACAACTTTTGCGCTCTATTGATAAGATCTCCGAGCGAAAATATACCCTAGTTGCGGTTAATCAAGTATGAAATAAAACCAATACAATCACACATAAAAGTAGCTTTGTATAAGCTTAATGGTTGCGAGCTTCCATGGATTCTTAAGATACTCTCTTTCGTGAGTCGGCTTTATTTTCTTGATTATCTTATCTGAGCGTTGAGAATGTATTTCTTCTTTCTATTATATAGCTATTATAGAGTCCATACAAAATCTTGACCTTTGTTGTTCCGTTCTCATAGGCTTGCGGCCTGTACTGAGCTTTTGCCGCTTGATTCCCAAGTGCCGAAATAGCTCAGTTGGGAGAGCGTTAGACTGAAGATCTAAAGGTCCCCGGTTCAATCCCGGGTTTCGGCAATTAGATTTTTTTTATTTTTATTTTTTAATACTTATATCAATTAAACAATTGTTTATGTATGCTTTTTAATTTGCCTATTTTTAACAGATTTTGTTGTTGCTTATCGTTATTTTATGTATTTGTGACATTTACGTTCTTAGTGTTTTGACAAATTCATAAATAATATTATTTAATAATGCACAAACTTATTCCTTAATTTATTAATTGTCTTCACCTTTTCATCGTGGAATAATCCACACGATATTTCCCCCAATGAACTTTTGACATTCTTCGACGTCTCTATCGGAGATGCATCCTTACACTGCTCTCATTACAAAATAGAGTCGTGCCGCGTCAAGCATTAAGGATGGAGGCTGATGAATTCCGACAACAATCTCGCCCACTGCGCACAAATCACAATGCAAGAGAACTTTTGACAAAACTTTTACCCCAAACAAATGCAGAAAATGTTGTGGCACTGGCAGGAGAAAAACGGGGGAGCACAGAAATCAGCATGACAATTATAATGATAATGAGGGGGTTTTTGGAGCTGGCGGGGTCCTGATGAAAATGTCATTAAATGATGGCCAGGAATGCGCCCAACTACCAACTACATTCAGGCAACTTGACAACGTCATCAGTGCCATCTTCTGTCTCTGTTTAACGCGTATCCGTCGCTTTATCCTTGTCCTCGCAGTTGGCAGCTACATTGAATGCAATTAAAAAAGTTAAACTTGGTCCCCATCTTTTGTATACGTGTATGTTTCTCTACCTTTTGCTCGCTTTGCTCTAATTAATTTAATTAACAGGAAAATGAGTTGCTCAACAGTTGGCAATACGGTAAGTGAAAGATTTTTGCATGTGTAAAAGGTGCTCAGTTGAAGTTATCCGACTGTTAAGTGTCGAATATTACAACAATCAGCGTTGGGGTTTTTACCAATTAACTTCACCCGATAGGTTAATTTCTTCCCTTTATTTATAATCAGAAAATGACCTTTTCTATGAAATTTTCAAAATGGTCTTGTATATCAATTTATATTATTCTCTAATTATTTAAACGACCTTTGTGTTTTAGTTCTACATAAAAATGTCCCTATTTTATGCCTAGCTTTTTTCATTGCTTCTTGCTTTTACGAGACCAATAAGTAATTGTATTATTACCCAGAATTTATTGTTTTTGCTGTGAAACAAAACCGTATAGACCCTAGTGATGGCCCAGATCCTAATTACCTATTTGGGTATCCACAGTTTTCCTGCAGGCACTAAAATAATAAACGCTTGCCTACAAAGCTTGCTGCTATTTTTTTGTTTTTCCTGAATGCGCCATAAAACATAAATCAGACTTTTGTCTTGGACATAAACTTTTTCAAGTTGAGGCCGCTCTGTCGCTGTTGTTGTTTATTTTTTTTGTCGTTGTTGGGGCTGTCAGCAGCAGAGTCGGAAAGTTTTTATATATATTTTATTTTAGTTTGTGGAAGAAGTAATCGTTTACCCCGCATGGGGACGCCTGTCGTCGTTTGTGTCACTCTCCTAGGTTTCCTCGCCTTTGCCGTTTTGCGTCCGGCAACGCTAATGATCTTCGCCATTGGCGCCCACGTAACAACCTCAACTTCAGCTTGAACCTGATGTCCATCCACTGCAGTACCATCCTTTTCCGTTCCTGGATTGCAAAGTGCTCACGTGACTTCCATTTGCCTGCATTCGGTCGAAAGACTTCTGATAATCAATAATAAATCGATGTATTTCTATTGGTGACTGTCATGGATGGCTGGCCTTCCTGGTTTTCAGAAAAATAATAATCTTATATGTATCTGAAAACAAATTCAAACTATTGGCCTTCTTGCTTTTCAGAAGAACAATGGTTGGATTGATTGGAATCGACTTAAAAACCAAAAAAAAGGAAGTAAAACAAGATACTGAGATCAGTTCTTATGTTTTAAGGTTGCTGAAATTAGAAAAAAACTACTTCATAAAAAGTTTTTTTTTTAAAACTCCAAAAATATCTTGAACTTTTATAAAGAATATCTATGTATTCAAATTTTCCTTTAAAAAACCATTATTTTCTTAAGAAATCTCTCCGTAATTGAAACATCTGTTTCATCTGATTTCTACTGCACATCATCCATCATTCTCAAAGACGTTATTAAACTGGGGCGGTCAACCCTTAACTGTTCTATTATAACTCATTACACGGGTCTCATACGGTTATGAAGCAATTGTGCGAACAACCCTCGTTGCGATGACGTCTTTGGGAATATTACCCATAACCACTTCCTTCTGCGCAGCGTCATCATCGGCGACAGGAGTTGACATCCCACGCAGCCTGCTGTACAATTTGTTGTCATCAGGCGGCCTACCGCTAAAGGAAAAACAGACTGGCTCCCAATTAAAGCTTATATTTTTTCAGTGTTTTTCCATATCTACCTCCTTTTCCCTGAACTAGAGTAAATCTGCTGTAGACTTTTTCTTCTGCGGCTCTGTACGTTTCCTTTTGGCGAGATTTATCGCATTTTATACATCATTGTCACACCGAGGAGTCGGCTTGAGAGATTGGGGTTGGGTCCTGTGTTTTTTTGCTCAATTTTTCTGCGGTGACAACGTGCAACCGCGTCAACGCAATTTGCCGCCATGTCGGGATCGAAGTTTAGCCCGGGAGTCAGTGAGGGAAATCTTTTCCGTGACGTCTTTCGGCCTTCATGATGAATTATTGAGACGCATGTCGTTCTGACAATCGGCAAATCAGCCAAGAATCCACCGCGTGTGTGTGCTTCCGACTCTGTATTCCGTATCTGTGTGCTGTATCTGTATCCTGTGTCTTTATCTCTGAATCTCTGGGTGTGTGTCCCTTTCCTTGACTGATGATTTGTTAAGGCAACATCCGTGGTTGGTAATATAGGTGGGGCCATGGAAAGTATCTGTCCCTCTGCGTTTCAAGTGGATTAGATTTAACGGTCATTTAAGAGTTTTGAACTAAGCCTCTTAAGTGTTTGTCAATTGAATTGCGAATGTCTCTGGGCATTTGTATGGGCATTAGTGTGCTTATGCATTTTTCTTTGTCATTACACTAATTTGTGGGATTACTTCCTGGACAGGACTTATTGAGTGTAAAGTCATTTCATTTTATTCAAACCCGGAAAAGGCCAAGTAAATACAAATAATCTCTCTAAAATCTCAGCAGCCGATGATAAATGTCTAGAGATTTGTATAGATTCCGAAAAGTAAAGAAATTGAAAGTTGTTTGCATAAGTAAAGTTGGCTTATAAAGGTTTGTTTAAAAAAATAAATTAACATATATCAATAGGGCTTTCTCTTGTAGATATACAAATGTTTAAACAAAGCAATTTTAAGCCTGATAAAATTTGTAACTCAAATAATTCACCAGTTTCTTTATATTCGTCATTGCTCAATAAAAACGTTGTATTTGTGTCCTTCAATAACATTTATTTGCAGTCCACTTAAATTTATAGCTCAATTTAAGCGAGGTAAAATCGCAGAATAAAAGCTGCAATTATATGAAGCGCCAAAGAGTTTGCTTTTTCATAGTTTACAGCTCGTTAGCTCTTTATAGTTGGCTGATTCTTGCCATATATATTTTATAGACGGACAGCGAGGCAGAAACTGCTGACAGCTTTTCACTTTTCACCGCGGTCAAGGCTGTCGTTTCTGCTGCTTGAGCTGTCATCATTTGCAGCGGATCCTTTGTGGTCCACCTCCGATTCTTCTGGTTTTCTGGTCTGGAGCCATGGCATCTGCAATGAATGTTCCTCCGTTCCTTGCAGTTAGCGTAATGTCATTCGGCCACTTTGAAGTTCAAGTTGGCTACCACTGCACTGTGGGCCAGCTCTATTGCTTTCTGCTAAAATTCTACAATTCGGCATTACTAAAGGATATTATTTTTTAAGCATTAGCATTACTTTAGCCAAAAATGTGGAAAATAATATCCAAAACATTGGGGTCAAAACTTTAAAATGCATTGAAATATATATATTTTATATATATTTTGTTTATTTTTTTAGACCAAACCATTTCCTTGTTGGCCCATATTTCACGCTTGATTTTTTGTCTGTGTTTGTTTAAGCTGAACAAGGCACGAGTCAGTGCTTGACTTATATTGTAATACCTCTTAATTGAAATAAATAATGTTTTCCGAGCTAGGATGAAAACTCATTTTATTGGGACTTATCTGATTAAATATATTACAAATTTAAACCTCTAGAGATTTTTATTGGCGGTTGTCTGATCTGCTTTAAAATTGTTCATTGAAAATTAATTTCTTGAGATTTAGAAAAGATTTTTTTCGAGTTTCACGATTTTTAAAGTGGTTTTCAAAAAATTATAAAAATGTGTACATCTTATTTAAAGGGCAAAACTTCTTTTATTTTTTTTAAGGGTTTCTACATGTAATGACTTTTTGGGGTCTCATAATTTGTAGGGTATCTAAGAGCTTACTACTGTATTCCACACTAACACTTTTGGCTGTGCCTTGCTTATGTCTCTCTTCGGCTGTCGCTCTGTGTTTCTGCAGCTTATGGTGCGGTAGGCTGGAAAAAACATTTTAGAATTTTTAATGTGCCGCCTTCTGCCTTTTATGGCAACACACACAATCGACGGCGGGAGCGGAAGTGGGAGCAGCTGCCAACTGCCCGACCGCAGTACCGAAAGATGTGAACGTGAACCTGGCAGCCTGCTCGGAACGCACTCCAAAATATATATTTTGCCAGTGCCTATGCCCCGGCTCTGTTAACATGCACATGACATTTGTCTTTAGACGTTAATCTCATTAAATAAGCAATGTGCCGCAGACCAGGCGCCCTCTCACAATTACACCAGCCTCTTCCAGCTTCCCACTTCTGCCTCACCACTCCACATGTGCATTGTGAATTGTGAGCTTTTTCGGATGGACAGTGTCTCAAAAGTATAGGGAAGGATTATTTTAATGCTGAAGAATATTAAAAAAGGGAATTATTAATGCGACTATATTTTAGTAGACGGGTAAAAAGTAAAAACAAATAAAATGTATTTCTTAGTACAAAGTATTTTAAGATTTGAAGACATTGCTTTTAAATTCAAAACGCATCTTTCACCACATTGCTCACATTTAAGTTACTCTCTTTCCTTAGAAATATTTATCCGATAGATAATATAAATTTTTTTTATCCGATTTTTGAAAAAAAAAGACTTGTATCTATTTATTGCAAACTTCGTAAACTTTCAACCACTGTGCCGTGTGATTTGTAAGCTTGGCTATTTGGGCCCCTTTGTCCGTCCGTCTGACAGTTCGGCTTGGACCGCTTTTAATGCAAATGCAGGGGCAAATGGGCATTAAGACCGGCACAAACCGAAGCTGGCCGCAGAGTAAGCTGCAGGATGGGAGGCGGACTGCCAGTGGGCGGAGTTGGATGCCGTAGATACTCTGCATACTATGAGATACAATGTGCATCTTTTATGAGTTGGCAACGACACTGCACCAACTGTGTGTTCATGGGCCTGGAGTTTAGAATTCGGAGTTTGGAGTTTGCATTAGGCTCGCTTTGTGTCTGGGCAAATGTTTCGCCATCGATTAGTTGGCTGCCGAATTGCCAAAAGCCGCATATTGCCAGAGAATCGAGAGCCGGACGAATTCGGAGGTAAGAGCTTAGAACGGCAGATCCTATTCTGAAATCTTTTTGGGGGCTCACATTTGCATTTTGTGGGCTGTGGGCGGTGGGTTTTCGGTTGTGGAAGGGTAATTGGTAATTCTATAAAGGCGCAGTTTAATTGATGAATTACCGTTGCACTCCGAAATCCCTCAAACCCAAAGGCCCGAATGCATCACTGCGATATACCCATTGTATGTGGTGTGAGTCCGTATGATATATATATGGGTCTTTTGTGGTCTGGTCTGGTAGCACATTTCATGTGTGTCCACAAAAGATAATTCGCACAGCTGACGAGGCACTCAGGCGTGTGTGCATCTGAATCATCACATTACCATTTTAGGTTTTTCGTGTGTACCGGCAAATAATTGTGCAGATTAATCTAACGAACGTAGTGAAATTCTGAGAGCAAATACATCCTTAAAAGTCCAGGGGGAAATCTCGTTACTTGGATTACATTTATAATTATAATTATATCTAAATAAAATTATTTATGGGACAAGAGATGTTCTTGTCTTTGAATTTTACTGTTGATAATTAGGAATACAACTGAAATTTGCACAGTTGTTTTATAGAAGAAATATAATAATTAAATTGTATAAAGTAAATGCTTGACGTTCGGGGAAACTCATTTCCATATTTCATTATCATATATTCTAAATGAAATAAGACTTACTATTCAATTTTTTTCAAGCTTAAGCTTCTTTAGTTGACCTTAATTAGTATAAAAGACCAAACTTAGAAATTGTGGACTTCGGATTCGGATTCAGTGAGTCCAGTTTTGCAATTTGAAAGTTTAATAATTCCAACTTGAATCTGTCGAGTGCAAAATCTTTATTCTGGATTAGATGTGGAGAGGAGCTTGAGGTTGATGGGGTCACTTGAAGCTGCTAACGGATGCGCAACTAAATCGTCCATGTCATCACACACAGATACTCACGCACACACTCGCCTGGGAAAAGTTTCCCCTGACCTCTGCAAATCCAACTCAGACACCCACCATTTCCCTGCGTCCTTCGCCCCCTGCACTCTCATTCGCATTCCCATTGCATTTTGCTATCCGTCTACACTGTTGACTTATTTGCTTTGAGATAAACGCCAAGTTGATTTATACAACCCACCGACAATTCATTCAGCCATTTGCACCACTCACCCGCCCAGTCACTCATTCACTCATTCATTCATTCATTCGCTCATGCAGACATGCAGTCAGGCGTACGAAATTCTTGTTTGTTTGTTTCTTTATTCATTGAGCAAGCAGCCGACTTCCTTGCCAGGCAGCTTGGACACAGGCTAACCGAACTAGCAAACTAGCAAACAATGGGTGACGGGTTGGACAGCCCGGGATCGGGGGTCGGAAGGCTTCAGGATCTGCAATGGAACTACGTGGCCACTTGCCCACGTCACTCGACAATCAATCCCAATCGAGGCGGCGTCGGAAATTATTTTCACTCGCATTTGCATTTCAATATTCACCGATTCGAGCTAGAAGCCTGGAACACTCTTGTCTTACTACACAGTAACAAAAAAATCTACGAAAATCAATATTTTTACTTTATCTTGCTTTCAATCAAAAAAGCAGCCTATTAATTAAATTTACCAATTGATTAAATTTGATTATTGAAAAATATGAACTAATAGAATATAGAAGGAATTGATTTACTGGCTTGACCTTTGTTGAGTTCGTTGGAGGTTTCTTTCTTTTTGGCTTTGATAAGACTAATAAAAAATGCGCAGCTGTTTTATGGACTCGTTATTTTTGTGACAAAGGTTAAAGTTCAAAGGGTCGACGTTGGTTTTGATTGATTATTGTTATTAATGGTTCGCTAATCATGTAAAGGGCACTTCAGGGTTGATGAACGAGTATGTAAGTATAGATAAATAAATGGGAAGAGTAAATTTACATTAGGAAATTTTGCCTGCTTATTTTTTTAAAGACACAATAACCATTTCAAGGAATTTCCTCTAAAAAGTATACACATTAAAGAAATAAATGATACCGAAATTTGTATGTGGGCATATAAAACTAGTCCAGAAATGTTTTTTTTTTCAAAAAACTTTAAATTAATTTATTTTCTATATTTAAGATTTATTATACAATAGTATAATACGTTTTAAACAATTACATAAGCAATCTGCTTAGTTTTCTGGATCCCTTGTCTCACACTCAACCATTTTTGTACAGAGTTACTACCATATAGAGTGTTACTACCATATAGAGAGTTACTACCCTCCTAAAAACACGCTTTTGGGCTTGTATATTTAGGCCTTTATGTGATGGCGGCTGAATAATGGCGGCTTGTATGCTTAGCGGCAATTAATCAGCGGAACTGTCCGCACCCAAACATGCGTGAATACCCACCGCCCACCACAAACACCCATGCCAGAAAGAGATAGATGATAATGACACAGAGATAGAGAGAGAGATGGATGTAGAGAGGGGAAGTGAAACGAGCGACCCTAAAAATGTTTTGCTGTAATTAACTTAGATAAACAAAGACGCCGAAGGGACATTTGGACCGAGAGCTGCCTGCAAGTGCGAATATGTCCTTCAAGGACCACCCCCGCAAAATGAAAGAGAAGGGCGATGAGAAAGAGACGGCAGGAGAAGTTCAAGAAGCAGAGTGTTATGGCCTAGAAGTCGACAGACTTCCGTTCTTGTCTATATATTCGCCAGAATTCTTGGCAGACGCCGTTGAGAAAAATGATTGCTCAAATAAATCATAATTAGCCATGTAAACATTTAGCAGATGTATATATGTATGTACGTGTTTGTGTGCAAGACAAAGCGAAATCATAAATCGTGCATTGAGTCCAGTCCCTGAATACAAAAAATTCGCTTCTACACTTTCTACAATTGCCTGACAGCGGCAGCCACTAAACTTATACAAATTTATTGCCACGAAAAATTAGTACGAAAATCTGCATTTGAATTGTGTCCGATAAATCACACGATAATCATATCATTAACATAAATCTGTACCAGGTTTTCTGATGTATTTGACGTGAAATCTATTTGGAGTACCAAAATATTTGAACAAGTATTAAATTTGTATAATATTTGAACTTGAATTAAACATCATAGATTAAATAGGGTATTTATAGTTTACAAGAGTTAATAGTTATTACCGGCTAAAATGTTGAAACCATTAATATAAGCTTAGGAATTTAATATTGGCTTAAATTATTAGGATATTAGATTAGATTATTATTATTTATTCTCCTTCCTTGCTGTTACAAATCGATTTCAATTAAGAAATTACTGAAATATCATATTCTTACCTGTTATTATTGTCTACTCAAATCGATATATGTACTTGCTTAGTCATGATACTCACACCAAATGCCTACTTTGTTGTTGGCCATTGGGTCATCTGGTCATCATCTAGAGTTTATCGCCCCGCACATTGACCGCTCGTAAATTTCATAGAATTAATTACTGCATCTGTTGGCTGTTGTGGCTGGCATTGTTCTTATTATTATTATTGCTATTATTGTTTAACTGTTGTCGGCGTTGGCATGTGTTTGGGTGTTCTGTTGTTCTTTTAATTTCTGCCCTGGCTTAATGATGCATAAATTACTGGAGCGTGGGCGTGTCCTATTCGAAGGGTCGAGGTCACAATTGTTCATCTGGCATGTCATGCCCGCTCTGCGGTTCATTGACTGACGTGACCGTGTCTGCTCAGTGTTAACAATTGATTTCTTACCTCTTTACCGAACTCGTTGAGAAAAGAGCAACGTGTGTATACCCGTAATTACTGCTGACATCTGCGAGTACCTGACCTGTCTGGGCCCTGGTAAATGATTCAGTTTACGAGTTCCTTGGGCGTCTTTAATTGGATGCGTGTGAGTGGGAGATCTTTTTAATTGTTCTGGGACCGGGATTGATTTAAAAGGTTCTTTCCTAATGAAGGGCTTCTTTGGGTCTTGAAATCGATAGTCATCTTGAATTGGACTTAAAAGGGTTTTAGGAAAGAATAACAAATAATCTCTTTAACACATGTTCTGTGGACTTAACAGGCTATAAATTGTTTATCTTTTCAGACATTTCTTAGTTAGTGAATTTAAATTATTCTTCCAAAATTTTCAAACACGATTTATAATTTTTCTAACAAAATGCATTCTTCTTTTTCGTTTCAGGTATGTGAACAAAACAAAGCTGTCTAGAAATGTTAAAAGGTAGTAGGTATTTAAGCTCTTTTACAATGTACGTGTACAACGGACTTTCGTAGATTTTCGTGTGTGAAATTGTATGAAAGGTTTTTCCATGACCCTTTCATTTGGAGTTCTGGTACACCTCTCGACTTTTGCACTGCGTTTTATTTCCACACAGCTTAGAAAATTAAAGTTTGGTGGGATTTTTGATGGCAGCTTGAAAGCTTAACCTAGCCACACCCTCTGCTATGTATTTTCGCCTCTTTTTTTTGTAAAGTGTCTGAATGTTGTCGCCATTTGAGTTGAATGCAGCAACAAGAATGGGAACAACCACGCTGCGTAATAGAGTCGGTTAGTGGCCCCCACCCAGGAATACCTACATATATATATATATGTACATATATATCGAAGGACAGTTGGGGGACGGATTTCCCCTCCAAATTGGCTCGGGCTGAGTGGGTTGAATTAAGTCTTTTCAGGGAGTAGTCAGCATACAACAATGGAATGTCGTGCTATCTCCCCGCTGCACAATGTTAGAGTTGCACTTAACTTCAGACACAGGAAAGCCGAGCTGCACAATAAGCACAAGGACAACTGGAGAAAAGCTAAGCAGGATGCTGAATGGTCACCCTCTGCACTCCATTCGCTTGTTTTTTGTTTGGGAGTGCTGACAAAAACAAAAGTCACATGAAAGTAGCATGAAATAGCTTCAGTTTTGCCATTGCTGCCGGCAAAGTCAAGTGCCAGGCGATTTTTCTTACACAATAATACACTTTTCCCATTTCGCTGACGGGGCTCCACTTTAATATCCTCTAGCTAAGTGTTCAGAAGGTATGATAATTGTTTGTCGAGTGCAACGGAATTGGAGGTGTTTTATAAATGCCAACAAGGCCTTGTTTGGTGGCAGTCCTAGAATATTGTATTCAAATAAAATTTTGTATTAATACGTTGCCAAGCAACCATATTTTAATAGTGTTAATATAAGTTATCCGAAAGTTGAATGATTTTTATAAAAGTTGCTTTTACTGTTGTAGGAAAAATACTATTTTCGGCTTATCACTTTAATCCTTAAAATTAGAGAACATATTATTGGTGTAAATATGTACTCTATATCAAATTCAATGCTTCTCTAGCTTTCTTAAGTTGTAGGGTATCAAAAAGTCGTAATCTGAGTACCCACGAACTTTCTTAGTATTTCTTACCATTTCATTTCATCTGCGACTCTACTCAGCTGAGACATTTCTTGCACATGCATGGTGTGACGTCACTTAGCTCAGACAACTGTGATAATGATAAAATTAGATTATGGATGCTTTTCATTTTTCACACCCAACTCGCAGCAGCTCTCCCCATATTTTCAGATGGACGAAGAAGAAGAGCCTGGGGTGTGGCGTCCCGGGTTTTCAATTTATGGCTGCCTCCCATGTGGGAATTCCATGCGGGTGTTGTGCTGGAAAATAATTACCATCAAAGTTTTATATTACACATATTTATTACGAGCAGAATAGAGGAGTTTGAAAAGGCAATTGGAGGTTGAGTGGAAGCATATCTTACGGATACAGACAGTCAAGTGGAATGAAGCAAAAAGTTCAAGTGAAATTGACAGTTTGCTTAAGCGCATTTGTTAGCAGCAACTGGCGATGACTTTTGTACGAAAGATACGGATAAAAATGTATCTCTATCTGTTTGCCATTCGAATGCAACAGTTGCAGTTCAACACACATGTGACGATTATAAAAGAAGTCTCCTCTTTTCGCCGCCCCTTCAGTTGCACTGAACCAACTCAAATCGACCAGAAGAACAAAATTATTTCTATATTTGTCTTTGCTCGTTTGTCTGTGCAGAATTCGACACAGTTTCGTTAAGTAATTGAATTCAATTGTATCCTCAGTAACCATCATCGACTTCTGATCAAGTTTAAATGAAAAGCCAAATGTCTATTGAACTCTCTTACACAGCAAATTGGTTACTGTTTTGGGTTAGATTTCAGCTGTTGCTAAATTGAAACCGAAATGGATATCCCAAAGAAAAATGAAATAAATTGAAAAATAAAGAAATTAGAAAGACAGCTTGTTTTATAAATTTGTATGAAGATAAGTTACACAGAAGGTACTATATAAAATTAATAGGAGGCAAAATATAAATATAAATGTATTCCTTTGACAGAAAATACTGCCGGTTAAATTGAGTCGTTAGAATTGGAATAATAATAATCATTAAGAAACATAAGATAGTTTATTGATATTTTTTCTTAATTTATTCAAGAAACATTCAATTGCCAAATACAACGCCACTTTAGTGTTTGTAACTTATGGTCGTTACCGTTAGAAAAAATCGGGAAATGCAATATTAATTTGTTGAATTGTAATCCCTTGGTAAATTGCATTTAACAGCGGTTTTGATAATAAATAATCCATTTAATTCATATCAATATACTTATTGCTCTTAATCGCAGTTTTATGCATATACATTTTGGCTGTCAAAGTAATTATTTCCATAACGTTTGACCTGCCATTTATTATAAACAGTTTAACTGAAGAGATTCGTTTAAATTTCAAATTATTTCAATCAGGGTCCACAACACTTCTCCTCCACTGCCCGCAAGCACTGCCAACAAAATGTTTTTCCACAACAATTATTTTCCCATTATGGTGATTTCACCTCCTGACCAACGCTCGAAAAATTAACGTGAAAACAAAGACCAAAAAATTAAACATGCCAAACCATCAAATTAGTGTTAGCCGCAACGGATTTTCAAAACTATTCAAACACTGTCCGACCTTCCGCCCCTCAAATAAAAAAAAAAGAAGGCGAAAATGGGAAAACCCCGAAAAACGAGAACAGGCCATGGCCATAGAAAAGACTAATTACACTCCACTAAAAACTCTAACGACTAGCGCCGGCAATCTTGACGAGGGTACGAGAGGGCCTGGGGATTTTGGATTTGGGATTTGGAAATGGGAGGTGGCCCAGCAACCGCATTGCTATAAAAGGAGAAATATTTGAGTGTAAACACAACTTGCATCCAGTGTGCAAAGTGTTTTCAGGGGCGTTGCATGCCACACACGCACGCAACAGCCGCATCCCCGAGATACATTCGTATCTTTTGAGCTCTCGCCTAAATGGGGGACCAAACCCAAACCCAAACCAGACCAAATGTAAATGTCTGTCTGGTGGATTTGGCGATGGTTTGGGGCGCTGGCTGCAGATGCATTCGACGTGAACGTGTCGAAAGTAAGCTGCAGTTGCGAGTGACAAAATCGCGCCTCGCTACGTGATCCAGCTTGGCTATATCCACCCCCTACTCCTTGCGCCGGTAATATATATACATATGTATGGTCGGGACTGACAGGGAAAACTATTTGTCCCGGCATTCCTTCGGCGACAGGATTAAGTTCTCCCTAACTCACTCGCCTCCATTGTCCCGGCTTTTGTTGCAGATTTTCCTCAGCAGGAGTGGAGAAAAGCAAGCAGTAAAAGTGTCAAATGGGGGAGAGACTCACTGCACCTGATTTCGGGAATCTATATACATAAAGTAGCTCTGCAATTTTTGTGCATTTTTCTTACATTTTTGTTTGACGCCAGCCAAGCGCCCAATTAGTAAGACATGGGAAACACAATATACATACATTACTTCTATGCAATTATTTCTGGCAGAAAATCTATGCAAACGCTATATGAAAGATTTAAAATTGTAAGGCTGTGACAATGAAATAAAGAATTTAAAAAGTATTATGGACAAATGAGCAATTCTTTTCCGTAAAGTCTTATTGCGCTCCTGTTGCCTTTGCAATGCAAATTCTTAAATAGCACATAAAATCTAAAAATACTCAATTAAAGATCAACCTTATTTATAAAAATACCTGCGTCTAAACATTCAGAAATGTACAGATAACTAAATTGTACACCATTTTTTCGATTAATGATAAAATTGCAATTGAGTTTTTCAAAAAGAAAATATTATTTCTAATCACAAAGGCGTTCTTTGGAATTGACCACATCAAAAGCATTTAAGAACTACATTAAAAAAAAAACGAATGCTTACATAAATAAATAAAACAGTCTTGAACAATAGTAAAGTCTTTAACTTGTGCTTTGAAAATTGTAGCAATCAAAGAAAATGAGAAGTGGTTAACTTGTGCAAGACAAATAAATGGAAAATAGAAACAACAAAAGGACAAAACTAGAGTGTGACGTCCCGATATGTAGAACACGCCTTAACAGTGCCACGCCCACTGTCCTCGGGGCAAGCTGGATGGAAAGGAACTAAAGTAAAAGAAATAGAAACATGTGTCTACGTTCGCAGCGCCGCCAAAAGGAAACTTCACACAAGTGAGGCAAGCCAGCATGCATTAAAAATCCACGCTTCCGGCAGGAGTTTACCCCCAAAAGGCAACGAACGCCCATCCCCCCACCTCGATAAAAAACTCCCCCTATGCAGGGTTTCAATAAAAAGATACACAAGCACACATAAATAAGGGAAGAGCAAAATCTAGGGAATGGCAAATGCATTTGGAGTGTTTGCGGCAAATGCCAAATTGAAATACATATTACTTAGCAACAAAAAGAAAGCATGAATGCTGTATAAAAGGGTTCGACTACAAGCTACTTCGTATTTAATTAATAGCTGTTTTAATTATTTCCTGTCTAAATATTTTCTGAAATCAAATATTTTATACATACACTTTATACATTTTCAATCAAGATTAAAACTGAAAACTGTAAAAATATATTAAATATTATAATAAATATTATAATAGATAACGATATGGTTTTCAAATATACCATTTCACGGAAATGTTTGAACAAAATTTTAATCAATGGAGATTTTGGTGGATAAATTGTGCCCAAACCATACAAATATTTATCTTTTATATTATTCTTTATGTCTTCAACAAGTGCAAAATCTGTACGGATATGCCCAATAAATTTGAAATTAAGAGGTGCACAAACAAAAAGGGAAGTAAGTTTTATTTTGTTTTGCTGAGTTGCATTTTTGTTTAGCCAGAGGATGGAGCGCGCTGGAATATGTATATATCATGACCGATTTAGTAAAGGGATGTTGTCTCTTTTTCGGATTTTTTGTTTAAAAATTTAATATCGCTGCAGGCCATTTTTCATGTTCGGTTGGGTGTGACAGCCGAGCCTGAGGGGCTTTCAGAGATGTTTTGTAATCCGCTTTTACAATAATGAAAGAACAAATTGAAAAAAACTAATTTTAAAACCTGTGCATTGCCGAAATTCCACAACATTTATTTGATGCAAATCTATCCATCCGAACTATGCATGAATGGATGGATGATTTGGCTTTCTCTAAAGCGTAGCTTTTATTATTTCTACTTGCAAACTTTTAAAGCCGGACAAACTTTTCACTCCGGCTCGCCCAATGCTTGATCCCTTTGGTGTGCTGTACAGTAAGTATGCCTGGAACAATAAATCTTGTGCAGCGAATCAATAAAACTTGCTAATTTTCCGCTCCAATTAGCTGAGTATATACTCTCCCAACAAATCTCGGCAAATGGCGAGGGATAAAAGAAATAAGTTTGCACAATGGCGAAACAACTTCCAGAAGAGCAGAAAATAGGAAAACTGGAAATAGAGATTTTCGTGCTTTGTTGTGTACTTTTTTTTTTGGGAGACTTGAGTGGAATTTTTTATTCTATAGAGAAAATAAACATTTCTTGTTCAATGGGCATATTAAAGTTTATGTATACATTTATCCTTGTGAGTGCAAATTACAAATTCACCTTACTATTAAACATTTGAATGCAAACATTAAATAAATGCATACACAACAGCAATTTGATAATTTGCATTATAATAAAGCAAATTTTAACTATGTGGCTGATGAAAATAGAGAAAAATGGTTGTTCAGCTAATACAAATAATCTCTAAAATGGTTATTTATGAATTCAATTAGTAGCAAGGAAATTAATAAAATGAGGTATTTAGCGAAATTGTATTTATTATATTGATTTTTTGTGGCACAACATTTTCATTTACCAAATCAAATGAAAATACCAAGTAAGCATTTGTGCAATTTATGGGAATATATGGCAATCTCAGCAACTCGAACTCCTTTACCAACAGGAACTTATAAACCAGATTGCAAATTTAATTTAAAGATCAATCGGAATTCTGTTGAACAAGTAGAACAATATTTATCCAAGCAGATATCACTTGTGTGTTGCAGCATTGCAACCATTTGGTGGCACACAACCACAGCAATGGCAGCAACTTTATGGCTGATTTGTAGCATGCAGCAAGCAATAATTCAATGTTCTATGGAGGGAAAGGGGTCGTTGGGCAGGGGAAAATGCCACGATGGCGGGAAGGAGACAAAAGCCTTCATTGCTGGGATATCCCAACACCTTCGACAATGTCGCTGTCAATGGGCGGTCTGGGTTTGGGGGGCGGGGCAGGCGCCGGCTGCTTGCAACTGCAATCTGTCTGGCCTCCCAATCTGCCCCTGCCGCCAGTCTGCCTGTTAGCCTGCCCCTCATCCTTTTACCACCCGGCTTTCTATAAGGATACAGCATATGGGGATTCTCGGCATGAGGAGTCGCTCCTTTTTGAGTGCAACAGCAACAGCAACATCAACAGCAACAGCAACGGCAATCGGTTGCACCTTTGAAGCGTGTCTGTGTTGCACCACCAACAGCGTCAACAAAAACAAATTTGCATAGTCAGCTGCAATTCAATTAGAGATGGGGAATGAATAAAATGTTTGAGCGATATACTATATTTGTCAAACTTATTAGTCCGGGATTAACTCAATATTATCATTGCACTATGTTAAGGATACGACCCGTTTCGAAATTGCATTAGTTATATTTTAAATCAACAAACTAGGGTCCCATTTTAGGAAATACAGAACATTTTAATATATATTAAACCTAAGGGACTTTACAAACAACACTAAAAATCATTAAACGACTGTGATTTAGTTTTTAAGATATAAGCAGGAAATGATTACTTTAGTTCGTTAATGTTTCGAGTATTTAAGAAATGTTTTTAAGAGAGTTTTGGAATAATATATAGATATATATCGGTCTAAGGTCGAAGTTAACCCATCTCTAATCTACGATTCCATCCCAAAAACGCTGCGCGATACAAATGAATATGCATTGCTTTTTCTATATTTGTAAGCAGATGATCTGCCCACCCTGAATGCTTTTCTGTTGCATTTTGGTGTTTATTTTTTTTTCCTTTACGCTTGGCAACATTGCAATTTGTTCTGGATCCCGCTCCCTGATTCTTTCAACCATCCCTTGTGGCACTCCCTTTTCGTTTTGACTGTGAAAAGTTCCTTCAACTTCACCTTGTGTTGCATTTGCGTTTTGTCATTGCCATTATAATTGATAGCAATATAATTTTGTACTGTCGCAGTCGCACTCTCCATTGCTGTCTCTGTATCCTTCCTGGATTTTATGTAAATTTTTCGTGCAAATTGCTTTTAATGCATTTTGAATGCAATTTGTGTTTTGTATGCTGGAAGTGGAGTGGCGCACACAAAAACTCGTAATTGAAACTGAAAGATTTTAATTTAATTTGAGTTTCTGTTTCTCTTATCGCAGCCTGACTCTGTTATTGTGTTTGCTTTTCAAGGGGAGGGTTCCGTATTCCGTATACTGTATACCATATATTGTATTCCAGTATTCCGAGTTCCGAATTCCCAGCTCCCAGTTCCGAGTTCTGTGTATTTTTAGCTCTGTTTGCCAGCATCATCATCCAGAAACCCATGCGGGACGTTACTTCCTTCTGCCTGTCTGCATTTGGCTGGCTGCCTGCCTGCATTTGGCTGGAGCATTCACATTCATTGAATTGATTTAGATAAAATCACCGTGTGCCTGTGTCGTTTGTATATATTTTTGTTGATTGCGTAACGCCCTGGCGAATGCAACTTCATTATGCTGCCCCAAAATGCGGCACCGATTGGCGGCATTTGAATGGTGTGCCTGCCGGCTCATCATAGATACATTGAGGTGTTTTGCGGCACCCCACCTTCTCCTCCTCCCCAAAGATTTGAGGTTGACATCAAACGAGCATGTAAGTGTGGGCCGGGGATCGAGATTTATGAGATGCACTCCATGAGGCATATAAATCTCAATCTGGCACTGCAAATTGGGCGGTCTGGGGGCCTCGAAGGGCGTGCGATAAGACTTTAATGAGATTTGGGGGCTTCATTGACTCGTTCATCGTGTGATTAGAATTTATTGTTAATTTAGAAATAAATACATTTAATATTTCCAGTCATAAAAACTACAATTAAATCAAGGAGATTTTATAAACTAAGGTTATATTAAATTTGCAGATACCAATAAAGGTTTTTTGTTTTTGTTTAAAAGGCCATGGCACGTAAATAATGAAATATTTTTTATCCGCATTAACTTCTAAGTGACTTTATTAAGTAAATAATCCTCTGACCGTTGTTAATAACATGAGAGTTGAAACTTGTCCCTCCAGCAGAATACTAAACAATCAAATTATATTCCCCCTTATACATCTTTAGGTAAACGAGATTTCCATGAAAATCCTTGGAGAAATGGTGTTAATGAAATTAATTCCAAGTTTATAGAGTTCATTTTTGAGCTGACTTACCTAACAGGAATTACTTTAATTTTTTTTGGGAAATCAAAAACTTTTACTAGCCCATTGAGTGCCTTTTTGTTGAATCTCAGTGAGAAAGCCACTTTGAAAGGCTACTAGCTTTTGCTATGACCACACACAGAAGGGGATTTCATTTAGCCATAAACGTAATTTTTAATCCCACCCTGTGAAACCCACATAAGTGGGATATTGGAAGTTGGGGGCGACCTTTTATAACCTTCAAATGAACAGGCAGTTTTAGGGCCATATTCCTCAGCCAAATAACAATTTAATTATGAACACACTCGGGCTCTACCTCCGACTACTTCTTTTCTCCCCCTCCGAGTTCAAGGACAAATCATAGCCATAAAGCTTGTGTGTCCAGGAGCGACTGAGCCTTTTGCCTGTGGGATAAGCTAAGAGCTCATTAATGTCACATTCATGGCAACTCCGGGAAGGGCATAAAATGAGCAAAATTTCTATCAGAGTCTCCCCCGAACTGGGACCAAACTCCATTTAAATTGAGTGCACACAACAAATTGTCGGGTGTGTGTATGTATATTAGCCAGTTTGCGGGCCTGTAGGGCAATTAACGTGGGACCCCACACCGCAAATGCTCCAGTAAAATAATCAAAATTAGCCAAAAAGCAGCCATCGTTTTGGGTCTTTTAAGCTGCAATTTGTGTTCAAGGATATCTTTTTTATTCGGCTATTTATATATTAAACGATTAGTTTTATATAATTGAGAGGTCAATTAATTTTGATATTATCAAAATCAGCTAAATGGCTCAGGATTAATAAAATTAAACCTTAATATACCTATTGTTAGATCAGTAAGCTTAATGAGTGTTTATAGAAGCCTTGACTTTTGACTTTTGCCTATTTTCTACGGGTTCGATTTTAAAAGCAAAGATAAGAAAAGACAGCTTTTCGAATACAAGAGTTGGTATTTTTCAATATTTTCGTTTTTCTGCCTTAATCAAATGTTATTTAACTATAATTTTTTTCTAAAAATGTTTTTCGAATTAAATTAAGAATGGAAGAAAATATAAATTATTTACAATGTTTTCAAAAGTCTCAATAAAGGCAAAATTATTAATTAAGCACTGTAAATGATTAATCGAATTCATAGCTTTACATATGAATATGGAAATTATTCTTTTCTTTGAGTGTACATTCGTTTTGTATGCAGGTATATAAAAAAGTGCACAAAATAGATGCCAGATTTCTTGTTTAGAGCTTTGAGCTGCCTTTCAAGTCTGGTCATTCTGGTCTCTGTATTCCTGTGGATGAATTTATGTTTACCCGTCGCTCTAATTAAATTTAATATGCATATTGCCAAGGCATTTGAAGTGGCCAGACACGGTCTGAGTTCAAAGAGAAGGATGGGGCTGGATTCAGAAGAAAGGGGAAAGGGGGACGCATAGCTTGCGGTCGGCCTGCCTGTATATGGGTAATAAATTTGATTAGTAGGATTTACGGACCGGGCCAACGTTCAAATGTTTCTTGGTGCAGTAAATTTTATGCTAAACAGCAGTGGAAAAAGGTTGGAAAAAGCGGGTTGGCCAAAAGGAGGGTTGCGTTTGTGGTTTTCCGAAGTTTACTTTGCTCTTGTTTGTTCTGCCTTGCTTTTCTTTTGTCGTTTTTAGTGTTTTGTCTTTAACGTTAAACGAGTTGTTACAATAAAATGTTTATAGCATACTCTGGGGAGCAGCCTTCCCATATACTTCACGTTTTGATGAGAGCCAGACAAAAAGGAGTCCAACGTACACAAGAGATAAAAACATTTCGATCCATATGCAAAAATAAAAAATTTCCTCTTAGTTGTTCAAAGGTTTTTTGCATCCAGTTTCCATCGGTTGCCAAAAAGTATGCAACACATCAGCGAACCCATCATTAACATCATTATCGGGCCATAGAGCTCCAAAGAAAGCAGAAGAAAAATCACCAAAATGATGCCAAGGCCCAGGGGCCGAGATTATGCGATAAAGCACACACACACCCACGCACACACACTGCGGGATGTGAAGTTGAGATGGCCAAGCTATATCCTCCGATCCCGCACGCCCCCCTCCCCCGTTCCGTGCCTTTCTGCGGCTTTCAGCCGCACAGCATGCTGCCATTTTGCTGGCTGTCGAAAGCTCAAAATGAAATGCAGTCAACGCCCTAACTTCTGACACTCCCACAACCGCACACTGCACTGCGAAAAGCAAATATTTTGGCATAATCTTGCCAGGTTATTTTCAATGTGTTTCAATACCTGATCAAATTTAATAAGTTTTCAAAGCACGATAAGTCAAATAAAAGTTGATCGAATCCGAGCATGTTTTAAGTAGTGTGCAATTCTTTAAACAAGTATTTAATTGATTTTTTATGTTAAACCTCAGTAGACAAAAACATCTTACTTCTTAAATTTATGAAAAACTAATTCCGAAATAGCAATTGGCATAATTGTTTTTTTCGTAGAAGGGATAAATATTAAAACTTAAATTCTTTTTTGTTTTTTTTGATACAATTTTTTTTCATGCACTACAATAAAAAGCCAAAAATATTTGCATACAAAAAAAAATTTATTAAAATCATTTTAAATTGGTTTTTGTATGGATACGAATAAGTTTATGATAAAAAATATAAAAAAGTTTAACAAAAAAAATTAATTTTTAAATTTAAAAAATATTTGAAATTTGTATCAGTGCATGTCGGCTCTCCAGTTAAATTATGCGCATTGGGATTCTTTTGGTACTGAAATAATTTCGCTCTCTAGCTCATGTTGCCTGATGATGGTTCCCCCATCATCACGGCTTCCTTTGTGACTCTGTTTGTGGCAAAAGTGAAAAGGAATTTCTGTTTGCTTGCCAAAAGACCAAAAAAAGAAACCGCCAAAAAATGCATTTTGATTATTGGCGCTGCTGAGACATAAATCTGCATTCACAATTGCAAAGTGAATCAATTGAAGCAAGTGCAGAGTTCGAAAAATCAAATGGAATCCTACATTTTAGACCTAAAAAAATCGTGGAACAATGATATTGCTTTTATTCTAATGTTCATTCTTTATTTTATTGCAGGTAAGCCTTAAGAAAAAATCCCTTGATCTCACATCAATTAAAATCTGTTACATTTGTGAGTATAGTTAACTCTTTTTTGCGAAAATGATATTAAATAAGGTATTACGCCAATTGTATTTATCAAGTGTTAAATTAATTTCCGACATTTTTTTTAACTCTCGTTATGTTTTAATTATTGCTCGAGAATATTCGGTTACCGTTTTAATAAACTAGACATTAAGCCAACTTTCCAAGGTTGTTATCAATATTATTTGTTATTGTTTTTATCAGCAAAATTAAACAATTTGCGATTTATAGCCGCTTAAAAAAGACTTATTTGAATACTCAAATTATCTGAACATAATCAATTTACAATTTTCGACGACGACAAAATTAAAACCAATAACATTATACTGGACGAACATACAGTTTTTAATGAGAATACCGCATTCATTATTATCAATTTTCCAAAGTATTGAATAATGTGTGGGGGGAAGTAAACGAAAACTTTAATAAGCGCCACATTTTCAGTTCTGTGAAAATGCTAATAAATCAATGCAAATACCAGGGAAAGTAGCCAGCGATGGGAATGGGAAAAGGGGGTATCACAGGCGCATTAACATAACAGCTATGTGCATATTAAGTGTACATTATGTTCCTTAATCCAGACAATAAAGCACCCAACAATGCGGCGACAGCAAATAAATGAAATTATGCAACAATTTTACAACAAATCAATGAACTGCATTCGCAGCCACGAATTACCAGCCAAATCAGCCAACCATTTGGGCCTTGAATATAAATGCAATAATGGCAAACCGTTCCAGAAATTAATGAAATGAAATGTTAATGCCCAACGACAGATGCTCGATTGAGTGTATAATCGTATACGGAATTAGTTTAGAGATTAAATCGAAATTTGTATTACAGCTGTCATAGAGATTAGCGTGGGAATTTTATTTCAAGTGGTCCAATCAAAAATTGATAAGAAATTATTTATAGCTTTATATGTATGTCCATCTTAATAGCTGAATTGGCTTTATATGTTTCCATCTCATTTTCCGCCATGAACGTTGCAGACACGACAATCTCCATTAATAATGACATTGCCAGGGTTCAGAGGAGTGGCTAATTGGGAAGATATTATTATAATAAATTATACAACATATTTATTAACGCAATATTTACCGCTGGTCAGAGCCAGAAGGCCGAGTAGGAAGGCAACCGACAGGAATTTCATCTTTGAAGTAGCTAGAACAGAAGTGAGAACTGAACTGATGCCTTTACAAGTGACAACAATCCCCTTTTATACTCTGGCAATCCGTTCTTATCACTGTTTTTGTTTTTGCGGATCGGGCAAATCCCCATTATTGATTTAACGTGTGGTATTGCCCTGCACTGAATATGAAAATCCCAACGTCTCGGTTCTATCTCTCTGCGATTTCAGGTTCAATTAGCTGCAGTTAATTGCGCTTGAACTCAGCTGCAAAGCGCCTCTTCTGAAGAAATGTAGAACTCGTTTGCTAAGCGCGTTTGATTGACAAGCGTTCCAAGCAATCGTATAGAATAATACTGCGTTTGGATAAAAATATACGTCACAGCTCGTGTTGACTGCTTTTGAACTGGTTTTTTTTACGATGGTTCTTTGCCTTATACTTGATTTGCATTTGTAAGACTGGATGGACCGTTCTAAGAAAACAGAGAAACAGTCTAAGCAACAATTGGACTAAAACACTTAGAAATAAATTTCTTCAGTTTAGATAATTGCTTTGAATTTTGTATTATATTTGTATTAAAAATTTAAAAATTATAAAAATTTGAATTAAAAAAAATAGTTTTCATCAGTTCACTTTTATATGAAATGCGTTTTTGTGTTTTTAGTTTTGAACGGTTTATTTTTACTAGGGACCAACATTGTAAGGAATGTATATCTTCAAACTGGTTTGTTTAATTTGCATAAAATATATTTATTTTTATTTAGAGTAAAAATCAATACAGAAATATTTAATTTTTAATTCATTTGTATTATTCAATTAAGTAAAATAAGTGGGCAAAAATTAAATTTGTGTGATTGCTAACTTTGTTTGTAGAGCAGTATACCTTGTTTGGGCTGATTTATCGATTTTTATGTTTTGTGTTACGTTTCACTTGGATTGAACAAAGAAAAAAAGGTAGCCTCAGCAAAACTTGAAAAGGTTCTGCTGCGAAAATAAGCTAGTCGGTTAAATTAATAGATTACTGTCAGTCACAACTGGGAAATAAAGTTCCGCCTAAAAGATCGCCTCAGCCCGTAGTACCCTATTAACACAAAGAGGTGCTCAAGACATAAATATTATATTTCACAACATAGGTTACAATTAGTATTAATTTTTGGTTGATTACATTTTCCAATGGGATTAGTAAGATTTGTAAATTTTATTCTTTGTTTTGTAGCATCATCACTCCTTATTTTGGGGGTTTCACGGTGGTTGAAAAGTAATTTGCTGGGAGGTTTGCGCATTGTTTAAATATAGGACTGAAAAAAAAAATGTTAACATATGTGAGTTTAAAATTTTCCACAAAAATTTTAACTCCGTAACGAAGGATTTGTATTATGAAGACAATTCAAAATGCCATGGTAACGAACGAATATAATAGCTGCATTTAATTCAAAGTTTACTTTAAATAAAATCGTTTTTTTATGTCGGAACAATTTCACATCTTCGGCTCTGGAAGTTATCATTTCTTTTATTTTTTTTTAGATATTCACCAACTCTTTTCTCCGTCTTCCAATTGGCGAACTTGCACCATTATGAAAAACATCACCAATCTGAGGAGGTTTATATTGAAGATTTTCATAATGAACTTTTTGGATTGCTGACCGAAGTAGAACTGAGCTCTTTAAAAGTTGAATGTGTAATATATATGGATCCATATGAAGGGGTTATCGCCACTTAATTCCCTGGTGATTCTACTTTTCATCTACTTTCATATCAACTGGAGACGTCAATATGTATAAGGGCCCCTACGCAATCTGTGGCTCTATATTTACTTATAAAAAGCGTCACAAAACTCTGATTCACACAATATTTTTTATCAGGTCCCTAAGGGCATCCTGGAATGCCTGATAATAACTAATTCCTAAGAACTCTATTGACTCACAATTTGTTATTTTTGATAAGATTTATATTTATACTTTTTTTAATTTTTTTTATAAATCAGCATCTGTGTATATAAGGTAACAGCTATGTTAAAAGAAATGTAATACAAAATGTAATTAAAAAGTATGGACAATTTTCTTTTTGTTAAAAATTTTCCATTTTAGGTTTTTAGTTTCCGTTTTCTTAGCTCAATTTTTTTCTCTGTTTCTACTCTACTTCAATCTTTACCTTGCAATGAGTAACATTTCTGGAAATCAGTTGTATAATAAATAAAAAGAAAAGAGTCAATCAAATGGGTTGAGGTTAAAAGTGCATTTCAGTAGTCCAAAAGAAGACTGCAAAAAAAACCAATAATTGCATCGAAATCATCTAAGAGAAGGTGCATTTCGCCATTAAAATTCGTACATTAAAATTTGTTTACAATTTGAATACATTTTTTTTCATTTCCAATTTGGCAGGACAGTTAAAAGAGACACGAAAAAGCTCAGCGAAAATTTTTATTGCATTTTTATCGAAATTTCTTCCTTTCAACTCAAGTAATTTATTGTGTTTTGCTTTATACTGGATACCTTTTTGTGTTTTATGTACGGAAGGGAATGTAATGTAAAAGTGCAATGGTGCAGTTTTAAATACCAGCATTTGATTCTTCATTTATCAATGATGTTCTGGCCAACACAATATTTTTAAACACCTTTAAACAGGATAGCCTTATCAAAATGAAACTTTAAGAATCAAGTTAACAAACTTACATCAATAAACAGACTAATAAGCATGATTTGATGTTTGTTTATTTGAAACAAATGAAGCTTTCAAAATTAGTCAAAAACAATGAAGCCGTCTTCTTTGAGATCAATACGAAGTCCATTAGCTTAAGTCTATTAAATTAGAATGGACAAGCTTTAATGTTTCGACTTAAAAATGCAACCAAAAATGATAAATGCACTCATCAAATTGATAAGATTGCTTTATATATACGTTTCTTAGAACATATTTATATATATATAAAGGCATGTGCGTATATGGGGAATGCTGTTAGAGCTGTTTAATCAAATTACGAACCGGACAGCCCCAGACAATAAAGTTAATTAATTTACTGTGCATGGTCTTGGACTTGGATGACGTTCGGCTCTTGCAGACGCTTTGACAGATGCATTGGATGAGGTCCTGTCAGGTCCCGGAGGTGAGGAGCGTTGGCAGTAAATTAAATTTAATGGAAAATGTTTGACAGACTCTACGGCAAAGTGCAGTTAATAATTTCAGGCACAAGCCTCAACGAGAAATTGTTTAAATGTCTTGGCGTCGGCTTGAGGACATAACAAGTATGCAAATCACGAACAAAATTCGATTATAAAATATTAATCTATTAATTTGTATTCCACCCATTCAATTGAAGGCAGCCTGCCTGCGTCATTCATAAATCAAAGTGAAACCTGTTAATGTTCAATTGTGATAAGGGGTCTGCTCAAACATTTACTCGACACTTCACATTGTATAATCGAAGGCCATTTTCTGATGTCGATTTTCATGCCGCAATTTATGCTAATTTAGTTATAACCTTTCTTGAACCCAGAACATGCTTTTGGGACACTCACACACACACACACACAGACACCGAGAGAAAAAGGACTGGCAACAATCCATTAGTGGGTTACTAACGGTTCCCGGCCGCCATTTTGTGTAACAACTGCAAATCAATGCCCTGACATGTGAAAAATGGCAGCCAAAGGCGAGGTTCCATTGTTGTATGTCTATTATAATATTGCCATATTATTTTATGCATGCAACTGTGTCTATGGGTGCCTATGTGTGTATGTGTGTACGTGTGTGTGTGTGGCACACACACCCATGATTGTGTCTGCATTTTCGTAATCAAGCTCATGATAAATCGTTTGCGCAAAATTTATTGAGTTTTTGCATGACACCACCAAAGCGACAGCAGCTGCAGCCCGGAACACAAAACCCATAATAAGAATGATGCTAAAGAAGTGTTTTTCGGGTGTCTATCACATCCATTTATCCATTTTATTTTACACATTTTCTATCGCCTGGATATTCTAGTTAAAATTTTCCAAATGAAGTTGAGCATTTTACGTATTTAAATCACATTAATATTGCTCTTTTTTTTTGGATACTCTTAGATTAGAATTTCGTTGGAAAAAATTTATATATACAATGCCAAAAATGAGTCTTACAAGTAAGGAGAATTGGCATTTCCTAAAAGCAATTTAAAGCAAAGTTTAAGTTCAGTTTATAATATGCAAATCTAAGCAATTTTTCTCTCTTACCAATTTACTGAGAACAAAAGATAAAAATCAATTTTCGACTTCAGTCTATTCATTCGAATGTAAATTGCAGAATTGAATTTTCTATAGGCATGCTGTGCATACACATGTGTGTGCAAATTATTTTCTACTATTTTCAGAAGTTCTCGACTTTCGTGTAACGATTCGAATGGTGGCCATCCTTATCATGTTTGTCCAGCTGCTGCAGCAATTGCTTTGAACAAAAATGAGCCAAACTGTGTCTTAGTGTATATATGTATTTAAATAATATATATATGGTTTTGATGGTGGGCCAAATAAATGTGAATAGAAATATCCTCTCAGCTTGCATTTATATATATTTTTTGTAGTCTCCACCAAATATGATTGATGACCAAAACGATTGAATTTTCTTTTCAGAGTCGACTATTCACTATTTTTACAAATAATCAAATATTTTGCTTGTATATTTTGGTTAGCCCTTTGCATACACATTTATTTTGTATCCTTTTCGGCCATTCGGCTGCCATTCAATAGTATTACATAACTTAACACTTTTACTTTATGAAGGATTCTTTTAAGCTGTAAATTTATTCTAAAATGATATGAATATATCATTTAAAGGCCGGAATATTTTAACAAATTTTGTGGGTCATTTAAAAGTTGTGCCATCATATTGATTGGGATTAGCGCTCTTAATTTAGGTTTTCCCAGTACACAGTATATGTTTTATGGAATACATCCTAAGTACATAGTATATGTTAATGAAAAACATACAAAATCCCATTTAAATCGGTGGAGAGGCAAAGCCAAATGGTAGTAAATTAGGGTAGCGTCAATACAGATAAGTTTCTCAACAACGATGAAGCACAGAGACTCAAAAACTATCATAAATACACTCGAAACAAATGGCAGATGGACACAAGAGTGAGGAATGCCACTCGTCCTTGAAACATGTCGTCAATAAAGGAGAAATTATGAGTGACTACTCTTGACTTACTTGGGTTTTAGACTTCCCCCTCCGCCTTTGCTTAGCTAAAAATTATTTTTGAAATACGGGAGAGAAAATGGGAACCCAAAGAGCAAATGACAAATGTGCCGGGTGAAGTGGTCTGGTCTGTTCGTTTCTGGTCCTGTGGTCAATGTGCAGTGCATGAGCCTGAATGAAAACTATTAGCCCGACATGCTGGGCGGGCTGAGCGGGGAAAACAACATCATTGTGCAGTTGTTAGGTGACTCACAGCCGGAGAAGCGACAGGAACTAGAGTACTCCGTGTCCAGTGTCCATCTGCCGGCAGAGAACAAGTTTTTTGGCTTTGCACTCGAATGAACCGCAACCCCTGACCATGGGTCAGCAACTGATGCAACTCCGCCCTGGTATAACTACACAGAAAGAAAAACTTCGCATGATATTGTCGATTAGATAAAAATATAAAATACCATTTTTTCTAGCTGGAAAATCAAAAAAATCATTACAATAGTGGTTTATGCTCCATAAATTAAGCAATTTATTATAAAGAAAATATAAAACACATAGCAATTCAACAAGGTTAACATATAAAATGTTTTAAAATATAAACATAAATATTTGATCTGTGCTTTTTACTACTTTGTTCTATTTTTCTGTGCATAGGATTCTGCCCACCATCCGGCTTTGTCTGTTCGCCATGTTCATGTCGCTAATGTCGCGCTGCAACCGAACATCGGCCACAACAGCCGTTGGAAAAACTGAAAAGTTGTTAGGAAAATAATTTCCAAAAAAAAGGGTTTTCACAACGTTCTTTTTTCTTCTTTTTTGCCACCTAATCAGTTTTGGATTCCATAAAGCTTAGCATACTTTTGGGTGCGTTTGAAATGGGTTGTGAGAGCAAAGCTGCAAGACAAATGGGCCATAAATTTGAATTAAGTGCTGCTCTTTATTTGCTGCTGATTTACCATGGCTAATGTTATTGCCATGGCCATAACCTTTTTATGACTTTCACTTGATGTGCAGTTTCATAAGCGCTCTTTCGAGTTTTGATCAGAAGTAACATTATGTTTATTTACTGACTAAGGAAGCTGTTAAAACTACAATGTGGGACTACCAATAGTTTAAAACTTTTTATATGACTTATTTTATCCCGTTTTCCAACAAAGCAGCAACTAGAACAATTTCGAAATTCTTTGATTTCCCGTCATCACAATTACATTTTTATTCTTATTTGTATGGCCACACAAAAAATGTAGTCACATCATATAAAAAGCAAAGCACGAAAACAAAATGGCGACGAAAAATATCAAATAAAGGCAGTCGAAAAATAAACGAAAGCCGACAAAAAGAAAGGGGGAATAAAAAATATTTGTTGGCCTTATTAAAATTCCATGCAAATTCGTTTATGGGACTACTGTGGGCGTAATCCCCACCCCCTTTAGAGAGATGTGTGTGTGTTTTGTGGCAACAATTGTTTCGACTGCGGAGCCAAAGAATGGGGGAAAATAAGTGAAAACCTAACGAAAAGTTATTTCATATGCGCCAGACAAAACAGTCGAGCAACAACCCCACCAAAAAAAGACCAGTCGATACGAGCCAAGGACTTTTTCCGAGCCAGGACATTGTTAGAGGGACAGGAGACTGTGGGCAACTTGGTACACCCTAAAAAAAGGGCAAATAATTTCACCACAAATGTATTTGAATTTGTCTGGAAGACGAACTTAATCTTTTCTAAACGTTTGCTTAAGTTATCACAGGCAAGTAAATCTTATTCCAAAATATATTTGAATATTTGCTTTTGGATTAAAAACTTATACCATATATTAAAAATGTTTTTCATTATCTCTTATTAAAATTAATTTATAACATTAATGCTTGAATAATGTAAAATTTCTATACAGTTTTCATTTGATTTTGGGTTATTTCTCTCAGTGTATTGGGTGGCTTACGGGAACGTTGGTGTGTGGGAGCGCGCGTGTTAAGCATATTTAGTTCATTTATTTCAAATTAGATTCTTTTTGGAGCGACAACAAAGGAAACGCCACCAAGGATGGCGAGGGGCGACGGGAAGGACCTCAAACTCTCGCCAAGGACGAGTGTCAGCATTGATAAGAAGGACAACTGCCACTGATGGCTGCTCATTTGGGGGATTTTGCATACATTTTCAAATTATTCAGCATTTATTTTTCCTCTTTTCTGCACATTTGTTAAGAATTCTATTACACAGCATATATGTATGATATAATTTTTTCCATTTGCTGATTAAAGTGGCCATGACAGGGTTGTTTTCACTGTACTTGTTGTTGATGTGTGTGTGTGTGTGATTGTGGGTTAGGTTTAAAAAGGGTTCAAATAACAATAACTGAAAGTGCGCTTAAATTTTGTGAATTGTTTGATGTGCGTTTGGGTTACCCGCTTTCCCTTTTTTTCCGGTTTGTTTGGGCATGTTTGAATGGTTCATTAAGTTAGTTGTTTCTGTATGTGGGCGTGGCTGATGTGCTTACGTTGGAATTGTGAAATTTGGAGGGAAAATAAATAAATTATTTAAAACCCTTAGCTGGGCTTTGAAATGGTCAAATGGTTTTCTTAACTTCGTGGGGGGTCGGGCAGAGTTTTTTGTAGAGGTGAAATAACAGCATTGAGCAAAATATTAGTAGAAACATGTTTAAAACAGTTCCAAAAAATATTAATACAGATAACTTTAAAATTCATTATTAAAGTCAATAGAAGACAACAAAATGTTGTGTGTAACAGGTGCTTAGACATTTTCTTTAATTACATTTTTTAGTGTATAAATTTAATTCAGCTGCAATCACCTGAGCACCTGCAACATTTTTGCGGCATGCAGTATATGTGTGCTCTTCTCTAGAGGTTTGAATATTGCTTTTCGCCATGGTTTTTTTTGCGAACCTATATATATTCTCTTGTTTTTATTTTCGTTGATGTTTCTTTTCTGTTTTTTTCATCATTGTTGGCTGGGCACCTAAGGGAGATTTCCGCAGTGCGCTTTGTTTCCACCAAAATGAGCAGCGGCAGCATGTGTTGTGCATGCTAAATTGTTTTCTTTTTGTTGCTAGCATTTTTTTAAGAATTCATTTTTTGGCCATCTCCCTTGGCCGGCTACTTGACTTTCGTTGTTGGATCTGTATGGGCATGTTGTTTTTTTGTTCCCGCTCTGTTTGACCTTTTATGAAATCAGCCAAAAGTCGTTGAACGCTGCTTCCCATTTTTTTCGCCCCGGCTTTTTGGGTCTGAGGCAGCTGTCAAATATTAGTTCTTGTTAGTGGAAGGACGACCAGGAACGGGATGGGATGTGCTGGGCTGGGCTGTGTGTACATGTTGTGACCAACATTGTTGGTCAACACACTCGAAAAGGGGAGGAGGGAGGGTCGTCCTGCCCACTGCCACTTGTTATAATTGTGTTTGCGTTTTTCAGTCGTTTTCCTTCTTTTTTCCTTTGTTGCACCATTTTCCCTTGCCGTTTCTCAAGCTCCTCACATCTAGCTTGTTCGCAATGTCATAAAATTTTTGCTTGCTCAGCAACATTCTTCTTTTGCTTACTCAACTGCTCTTTGGTCTCGTTTTCGCAGCCCCCCTTTTTCCTGATGCGATTCTATATCTTTCTAGGACGTCCTCTTTGGCATTCAGTTTTTGCGGTACTTACATTGCCCAGTTCACTTTGTTGGATTGAGCAGGACATAGGAAGTATGGACGGTAGAAATGAACTGATTGGGAAGGGCCAAGAAGGAATTATAAAAAGGTGTGGTTTCGAAAAATGTACGAGTCAATATACAAAACAGTAAAATGTTTTTTAGTATTTTACATTGACTGGAAATGTCACTTCTTAAAAAGAAGCTTTAAAATATAAACAAATGGGTTTTTACCACATCAAAATAATTTTCAGCTTAACTGGAAATAAGTTGAACTGATTTCCATATCTAATTCCTAATCCCATTAAACGGCAACATATGCCAGAAAACAAAGTCCTTCCGGCGTAACAACCCTTTTCTTTAATAAAATAATCCATGGCAATGATTTACCACCTTAGCCTTTGTTCGACACCCCCTGTCAGACCATTAAATAAATTAAAAATGAGCTACAAAAGGGGAAAAAAATTGGCTAGCCACATTTATTTTAGTACGCTTTGAAATGCGAGCAGATATCGAGTGGCTCAAGGGGAAGGGACATTTGACTTTCACCTTGCTTTGAGGGCAGTTCAAGGCAAGGACATGAAAAGGCCACAGGGGCAGGCAGGAAAAAACTCTTCTCAAACTCAGTCAGACATTCAACTATGCAAATCTCAATAGAGAAAACCTGCACCTGCATCTAGACACAAGTTTAGTGTTTCATTTTCGAAGTCCATTCAACGGGGGATTGGGGGATTGGGGGACTGGGTGGAAAAACGGAAAAGTCCAGTTGGGGTTACGCCCTGGGCAATCCATCAAGTTAGTGTGCTGTGGTCTGGACCAAAAGCCAACCGATGGCCAACCCCTGAATGCATTAGCCATAACTCTCATTATGTGGCATCCGATCCGGACTTGGGTCATGGCTCCAAAGCCCAGCGACCCATTCAATCACGCTATCGCGCCCCCCAAATTTCCACCTCCCCAAACAGTCGACAAATGGCGAATACGAGGTCGGATTTTTAAAGCAAAATATTCCCGGAATGCCGTAATCAACCACATTTTCGGCATTGAGTTGGAGATGTAACTTCCCACGTGAGTCACGCCATTGCTTAAAGTGTACTACTTATACGTAAATAATTACATACATACAATATAGTTACAAGAAAAATTAATATTCAAACTCCAAAAAAAATGTGTAATACTTTTAAAACCAATAATCTTTAAAGACTCTTAAAAGTTGTTAGATACTCCATTTAGAAGGTAATTTACATAGTTGAAATATTCCAAACAAAAGCCTCTTAAAATAGCTTATGTAGGCTAAAATGTAATTAACCTTAAAGCAAACATTGGATCTCTAGTTTTTTAACTGAAACGATAAGACTTTGTTTTCAATTTGTTTTTTTAGAATTGTTATACACCACTCTAACCTGAGTTTCAAAAATATTTGCTTTTATAAGGAATCCATTCCTTAATTATGGACGGTGCACCAGTCTCAGCACTAGTCCATCAGCATATATTGGTATTAGTTTTGCTTGCTTCCCTATCCAATGGTTAGTTTGGGAGGCGGTGCAACAAATTATTCGGACTGCAGCGAAATGGATAAGTGAACTGGGACTGGGACCGAAACTCGGGATGGGAAACTACTCCCCGCTTATGCTGTTGCATTCCGTGATGAATGTGAATCCCGGCCACCTGGCCTCAACTCGCACTGAAAGTTCAACTCCAACTTGTGCAGTGACTCCCAGTCGGGCATCGGATTGGAGTCGGATTAATTTGCCACTGATAGTGCTCGGGTTTCCATTGCACTGGTTGCGTTTCCTCCTTTTTTTTTGTGTGTTTTGGTGGCAAAACTTTTTCGCAGCTGTGCAAATTTGTGCAGCATCGTCATAGAAAAGTTAAAATGAAATAAAGTGCCGGACGGTGGACAGGAGAGGATCAGAGGGTCCGGTATACTGTCGTGTGCCCGGCTAATCAAGTTCTGTAAAATTTTTGCACAAAAAATGCTTTTTGCATTCCCTCTCTGGCGCCCTTTATCTCCACTTCTTTTGTGCTGGGCCAAAGTGGGTTAACAATATGTAATATAGTTAAAATTGCTACTGCTCAGTGCCGAGTTAATTGGGTTTTCCATCTGCCCTTTTGTAATTAAAGCCTCAAGCCATTTATTAGTCAAATCAGTTCACCAACAAAGCCTGATTAATTCGACCGAGGGAACAAAAGGGGATTTAACATACCTATGGATCGTATGCATACTTTGTTGCTATTTAATTTAGCATTAAGTACGCATTAAAAGATAATTGCATTATGTTTGTGCTTTGAATCGGGCAACCGGATTATTTTCCGAATGTTTGTGTTAGCTTCAGATTTTGCCTTTGAGGCAACATAATTTAGTATTTCCATTGAATATCTGACATTTTTAATAGTCTATTAATAGTGATTGTGCTTGAAATCTCAAAATGTAACTTGCTTTAATAACGAGTTTCAGATTTTGGCTTAGCCTCTGTGGATTTGAAAAAGTCCACTTTATCTGTCTCTTCCTCGGGCGTTTTATAAATGTCTGTGAGCATTATATTTTATTGGTTAAAGTTGGCTAACGATTTATATTGGATATTTTGAATGTTTCAGCTTAGCATACAAATAAATAACCAGCAAAACAACCCACACACATAACCAGACAAGACATCTCTCTTAGTCTTAAGTCCTTGCTCATTCCTCGTCCTTTCCTCTCATTCTTATTCTGCTACTGCTTCACACAACATCATTTATATTCAACTTGTTTTCGAAGCGTCTGGAGAACTTTGTGAAAAAGAGTGTTCGGCACTTGTACACTTAAAAAGAAACCATATACGAGCGTGATTTATGAGCTAAAGTTGTGTTTTTCAATATATTCGTTAATTTAAATATAAGTACAATTTAAAAAGTGCTAAGCACTGAAATTTCGATTACATTTTATGAAGAAAATTATGTTTTATTTTAGCATTTTGATTTATAGTTAATTCATTGAATATAAACTTATATTAAGAAATAACTGATATTTTTAAATATCTACATAGTATTTATTTTCTGTTTTTCTGCATATTTGTAAGGCAGCCATTTTTGCGTGTTGTTACAGCATTATGTGGTGGGTCGTTCACTGCTGAGTGGTGCACGGTGGTGGCGGTGGTGGGTTGGGGGTGGAGTATGGTGGATGGTGCGGTTGGGGATGGGCATGTGGTTGGGTGGGGCTGGCCTGTCTGGATTGCACGCTTCAGTTGAACGCACAAGCAAATGTTGTTGCTCAATCGAAAGTATCAAATTGCCCACAATAACACTTAAATCCCGAGCTTCTATAAGTTGAAGTCAACAGCTGGTGGGCTAGAGAGGGTTGTGGTGGAGTCAAGGCAATGAGTAGACCAAATAAAAATGTTCAGCTCAACGAGAAACTGTCAACTTGGCCTTCAGCTTGGGCTAATCGAAGGAAAATATTTGAAATAAACTTTAGATTTTATGATGGCTATCTTAGCTGTGGCGTTATTGCAAAGCAAACATTTTCCCTAGTCAATCAAACAGTTTCTTATATTTATTTTAAATATTATAACCACTTGGTTTAAATTAGAAAGAAAATACCAATTCCTAAAAAATCACATTTTATATATGTTTGTACAATAAGATTAACAAATCTACAAAATCAACATCTTTTTTAAGGTAGAATATTTAAATTAAAATTCCAGTCCACAGCAATGATAAATATTTTGGGGTGTTCTTTTTTGTAAACTAAACACATTTAAATTATTGCCCCACTGAATTCAACTTAGTCCAGGATTGGACATCTCAATCGCCTCAACTTCTGCCAGCAATAAGTGTCATAAACTTTTCCATGGCATATTTTATTTTTAATTCTTTTTCTTTGGCCTTTCTTTGCCGAATCTTGGCAAGCATCGGGGCCAACTTATTCAATCGCAAATGTTTGTTAGCAAAAGGGAGAGCGCCAAGGGATGAAAAGGTTAGCAGGGACACGGGCTGAGTTGGGTCAAAGGTCTTGCGCCAGAAGGCAATGGGAAAAAACTTTCTTGGCTTGCTGGTTGGTAAAAATGCCAAGAATTCGATGGACGGGCAACTGGGAAACAAAAAATGTTGAGAAATACTGCGAGCAACTGTTGTGCAATCGTGTCAAATATTAAAACATGAAATACATATTAAACGAGCACTGAGACTAAGCGGAATACCGATTGAAATAGCCGGCAGCATAGACAGCAAGAAAATGGAGCTGCAGCAGAACTTGCAGTTGTGTAAACATGAGCACAATAAGTTGGAAAATATAGACAATATTTTGCTCTTCGCTGGTGCATCCAGCATCCTCTGCCCTTCGCCATAAAACATGGCGAAATCGGTGAAACAAAAAACCCTCGAAAAGCAAAGCAGAAATCAACCAGCCAAAGGGCGAAAGATAAGCGACTGGGGTAGAAGTTTTTCCTATCTAATGGCCAAACGCAGACAGGAAAATCCTTACAGCGCCAGATGCTGGAAAAACAATAACAAAGATATAAATAACTACAACGATTTTCACAGTTGCATTGGAAAAGCAGTAAAATATGAAAAATCGAATTGTTATTTGCTTGAGGAATACAAAGTGTATGAATATTAGATTCGCTTTAACAACATTCACATCATGCTAAAACCTATAAAGCATTTTATATGCAACACATCATCTCGTTCGTCTCTAAAAGAAGTTGCAAATGGTTTTGAATTTACACTTAAGAAATAGTTTAATAATTATTACATATGTGACTTTCAGTTTCCTCTGTACTCATTTTTCCTTGTCATTCATAATATTAATATTATTCTGCACGTGTTTATGACTTTTAAATCATCTATTTTATATTGATCTGTGAATAATCAACAGGCTAAAAAAAAATGTCCTGAATAAATGAAAAAGTATATTGTCCTTAATTTAGGATGGCCAGGACACTGCCTTGTCCAACTTTTTTTGAATTTTAAGCCAAAAAACGGTGCCATTGATTCTTAAAAATATGAAGGTAATGCCGCCAAAGCTTCGACTTTTGATAAGGATTGATGCCACCGCGTTTGCGGAACTGAAAGAATCCTCTTGGAAGAACATTTCTGGTTTCGACTAACGAGCAGTTGAGGTCTGTTTGGCTGTCCAGGGTCAACATTAATATTTGCGCAACGTACGCTGCCTGCGATTCGCCATCCTCAAGTCTTTTCGATTTTTTGTGTGTTTATATGTTCGACTGGTCCTGCTGCTGCTGCTGCTATATATAGTATACTGCTGCTGTTGTTGATTATTCAAGGATCAGAGCCGCACAAACAAAGCACATGGCAGCAGTCAGCGGAGCAACTTCTCCACTCAACGTATAAATTTCGCCGGCTGCAAACGAACTCAGCAAAATCAGCAAAAATATCCTAGTGTAAAAACATACTGCAAACCGTTCGCCCAACAAAAAAAAAAAAAAAAAGGAGGGCGTGGCACAAAATATGCGGCGTACGTGTTAAGTGGCAAACGTTTTTCAACCCAAATCCCAAAAACTGAAGCCAGCTCAAGCCAAGCCAACCAAGCCGAGCCAAAAACCCGGGTCCGTCAGTCAAGTCAAGTCACGAGGTTTTTGCCACGCATTTGTAAACTTTATAAATCAGTTCGTGTCGAAGCTAAAGTTGAGTTAAGGATGGAGTTTGTGGCGAGTTTTTTTCTGTGCGCCAACCAACGATGCGTTGCGAAAATATTTCACGTTATTTTTGTAAATTGCATACTTTGCGGCGCTCTCCACGTTGATTTGACAGACGGGATCCGTCTCCCTCTCACGTTTTCCAGCATTCCCATTTTTTTTTACCCTGTTTGGCTGAAAGGTTTTTCATTTGTTATAGAATATAGAGTATTTTCATGTCTGAAAAATGGTATACGGGCAAAATGGAAAGAACGCAGCTGGGGAGCGCATCAGAATGCATATTCCGTTTGCATCTGCAATCAAAATAGATGTTGATCAAGTCAATTGAAGTGCAGGGAACGGTCATAGTACTGTGCTAAAAATTAAATTGGAGCATAAAGAAGATTTAGAATATGGTAAAATAAGTACACATTAATTACAAAATAAAAATCAAAAATATTTAAAAATCATTTGAAAAGATTCGTTTAATTAGATGATTATCGCTAATAATTAATCAGTAATGAAAATAGCATTCTAATCATATTTATCTCCTTTTTTTCTCATTGCAGGTTCGTAACATTCCATGACAAAATCTGATAGCATGACCGGGATTTATTATGTGATTAAATTGAGTAAGAAATTAAATACAAAAGCACACATTTTGCTGCTATCAACGTGAATGCAATTTTGTGGGCTAATCAGAAATTGCATGGCTACAACTTTAATTAATGGCCATTATGTAGGATGAATCGAAAGCTCCGGCTGCCGGGCGTCACAAAGGACATCAGGGAGCTGGGCGTTCAGGGCGTGGCATTTTCTGCCTTAATAAGCAATTTTTAAAATGCAATTACTCGAGCATTGTACACACTCGACTGAAGCGATTGTGAAATGAATTTTTATTGGAAATGCACATGCAAACTCATTACGTATACGAGGCGTTGGACAAACAAGCGCAAGCACAAGCACTTATATACACACACTCATACCCACATCCACATTTACAACCACATACACACACACCCACACATAGGCAACCGCACACGCACACCACCAGGCGCCAATCAATGCCGGGATACATATATGAGTTTAATAACTTTGCCGCTGCCGAGGCTGGTCGATCCTAAGTCGACAACTTGGTCATTAGGGGCTTGGCCCGAAATGTTAATCACAATGCCACAAAACGTTATAATGTTTGGAGGATGCGGTTCTTCATCGCCTCCCCCTGCCACTCAAGTAACAATAACAATTATTTTGACCAAACGCACACAGATACTCACTTCACTGAGAGAAAACGGGATTAAATATTTTGTTGTAGATTATGCGTTGCCTTCCCAAAGTATTTATTACATTTTCAGTCGTATAAATGAGTTTAGACAATTAAATCAATAAAGCGTAAGGTCATTTACAAAATTTAAATGTTTACATTAAATTCATTTTTTATGCCAAATTTAATTTTTACTAATTCATAATAGTTACTAATACAAAATTAGGAAAAAAGCTTGAGGCATTTTTATTTTGATTGAAGTACCTGATTCAGGATGCAAAATTGTAAGCTACGATTTTTTCTAAGTGTACTGGTTGGTGTGTGTATCTCATTGAAATAGTGAACCGCAATTCGGCTGCCTGACTCATCGAGAGCTGCTAACTAGTTGAAAATGCAAACGCAAACCAGAAACCGAGGACGAACAGAGTCGGTCCGCCGACGGCTAGCACTCTGTCTCTGTCCCACCGCTGTGGCGCCACCCCCTGTCGCCGCCGCAACATTGAGGCAACAACATAATCAAAGTCCCGACCCCATTCTCATTCCCCACCCCCCAACAAATCCCTAAGTTGGAAGATGGCCATGGCCCCAAAGCGGTAAACGGAGTAGCGCTTAGTTCGATCACAAACATATACGGGATAAGCAGGGAGGGTGGCCGACGAACCATAATTGTTGGCAAAGTTACCATTTCCTGTCCCGTCTACACTGCGAGAAAGTTTCACTCAGGCAGAAACTTTGATTAGTTCAATCAATTGGCGAACTCGGCTGGAAGTAATGCGCAAGAATCGAGTATGCCAAATTAGCCAACTGAGAATTTGATATGAAATCGAGGTGAGGCTTACCTCAGCTATTCAAGAATTTCGCCGAATAATCAAACTTCAGATATGACCTGTAAAATGTATTATATCTTTCATATTGACATGTAGTTTTCTCTCGAAATTGCAATATAATAAAACAAAGAAAGTAGATTGCTGGTCGCTTGCGCTATTCAATAATTTTTATTAATTAAAACATAGTCTTGATTGATTTTAAGATAATTTTTTAATTTAAATATTTTTAATTGGATATTCCGGTCACTGATTTGCCATGATACCTCAATGGTTAAAAACATTGTAAATTCAAACAAAAGCTTTCACTGTCAACTGTGCAACAACATCCATTTTTACTAACTTTTGTTATATATTAACAATAGCTCCAAAGTTCAATCTTCAAAATAGGCTATTCGTTAAATGTTCGAGAAGTCTTTCTAACCACCAAAAAATCTTTGAATGCTGCATTTTTAGATATCCCTAGCCCGACGAATCTCGAATAATTTGTGGATTTTTTTTTTGCCGCCTGCCATTGTGTATCACGTACGATTAGGAGAGGCTGGCGGCAGCGAGTGTGTGTCATCGGCAGAGGCAACAGCCATCAAATCGATCGATACGAATTGCAAAACCAGCGCCAGCTGGGGATGGACCTGTGGTGCTGATGGTGCTGCTGATGGCGGTGGTGGTTCTGGTGGGTTCTGGTGGGTTCGGTGGTGAGCTGCTCTGTCCCCAGATCCCTTAACTTCCTACCCTGCCTACCCGACTGCCGTCCTTTGTGCGGGCTTTGCTTCCACTTCAATCATAACTGTGTTCAATTGTTGTTTTTATTACCACATTTTCCTTCACCTTTCCGGGCGAGAAACAAAGGATGCGAGAGCGGTAGCAAATTGGTTGGCTCTACTTCCTCCTGCTGTCGTTATCCTTTGGCGTATTTTTTTGTTGCTTTGGTTTTTTTTTTTTGTTCTGTTGTGTTTGAGCTTCTTTTACGGTTTCAGTCGAGCAACCTTTACATGGTGCTTATCTTGCGGCCTGTGTCTGTTCCCTCCCCCGATTTTTCCCCCTCGTCGTGACCACGATTTTCCGCATGAACAGCGGCCATGTGTGTGCTGCTGTGTATCTGTGTGTGCGAGGACCTCCTGCCCAGACTTTGCAACAATTGCGCATAATATAAATTAATAATGCAACAATTGCATTTTGTTATGCTTCCATCTCCACATTGTTGTGCCACTGCTGATTTCATTAAATATTTTTCTTGCCCTCCTCCACTCGTCCTTATCAGTTGCCAGAAGAGAGCAGGATGCCAGAGAGTACACTGATAGAAAATAATGAACAAATCAGGAACATTTTTTCAATGATAAAATCTGACTGAATCAATGAAAACAAACAAGGGGCTTTGTATTTAATATCATTGTACTTCAAATGAATTTTAAATTTAACACTGTATTCCCTAGGTAATATATTTTAAAGTGAAATACATTTTTTTTTGTTATTTGTTGAACACGCCACAGAATAATGGATTCAGAAATCTCTAGGTATCATTAAAACTATAATTTTTAAATTTCGATTTCAGTGTGTTTTAGTGTAGGGGAATCTTTATATTGCTGCCGTCCATCTCACTTTTACGAGGCTGCCGTAGACATGGGCATAACCATTAAGTGTGATCTGCAGGACCTTCCCGCACCTCCTGTCCATCCTTCGAATGCATTTGGCATACTAACCGTACCCAACAACCTACCAACCAACTCCTGGCTCCTTTACGACCCCGTTAAAGTCGGGTCGAGTTTTCTTTTTCTTTTGCTGCCTCTCTTTGTATTGTTTGTTCTATCAAATGTCGAACAAGATACGTGTTGGGCTTTTTAATGACAATGGGTAACAGCTGAATGGGTGTGGCAAACGAGATTTGCTGTTAAACATAACTAATTACTAGAGTGGGGAGATTATTGTAGTTTGCGACTTGTGAACCACTAATGAGGCGAGGTTTTTGTGGAGTAAGGAAATTTGGAAAAGAAAATAAGAGTAGCTTAAAACGTGTGGGATTCTTACAATTATATTTTTTTATAAGCCTATTTGTTTCTAAATGTTTCTGAAGTTGGCCACCAAATGGGATACAACATTTTTAATTGTGATCAACAAATAAGGCGGTATATTTGTGAATTAAAGATGTCCCAAAATCTGTGGATGTCCTAAAACCTAGTATTTGATGCTCGGTATTCAAACTCGCCAAATAGCTTATAACATTTCCAATTCCCCAGCCTTCCTAACTTCATAATACACTTAATCGAATTTTTAACTCTACTATTTCAATTAGCATTTCACTCTAATTAGAAGCAAGTTAGCCCCGGGCAGAGTATCGATTCCGGCCTATCAAAATGCCATTGACTAAGCAGAAACTGCAATGTCCACGGCGTCGGAACCTCATTATCAGAAAATATCAATATTAATTAGTATGTATTACGTGACAACTTTCGTCCAGTTCCGGACTGCCATTTAACTTGGCCAGCAGTTCAGGGAAATCTTGAGGAAAGCTGGTCATAATTGTTTTCCCGGAATGGAATGGGCCCGGGGAATCGGAAAATCAACCAACCCGTCCTGGATGGATTAACAAAGCGATTGGCAACGACATTAACATTTTCATCAGGCCTCGGGCTCGATTTCAGTACCACCCCCAACGAGTTGACGTCGTAATCCATCATCGATGCCATTTACTAGGGTGATGGAGCTTTGAATTTTTATGATTATTATGTATTTGTGCGTTGCGAGGGGCTGTCGAGGGGTCGGACCTGCGATAGATGGCTTACTATCAGCGATTCCGCTGAGTTAACCATTTATCGCAACTCATGGCGCACGTTTCTCATTAGTCTGGATTCCCCACACCCACATCCGTCTCCATTGTTGTTCGCGTTCCCAAACAGTGGGGATTATCGATGAAAAGGGTTAAAACCAGGGGTCAGGGATTCATGCGTATTCTGCCATACTTTTCATTTCTGTATTGCTAAAATAATTTTACTTGGTAGTTGACGCCTTCTGATCGTAAAAATATAGTAAGCACGAAAGTAATATTAATAAATTAATAAAAGGAGATCAAATTATTCTACTTTTTACGACCTTGGTCTGACAAAATAAAATACAATTTTTACGCTCTTCTAAATTTATTTATTTTATTTAAATATTAGAAAAGCAAAATATCTATTGAATATTAAATTCAAATTTAAGATTAATGTCAAAAGAAAATCCCATTTAAAACTTCAGTGTTTATATTTGTGTTTTTCGAATATTATACATATCAAGTATAAATGAATTTACTGTGGAAGGTGACAATTAATACAAATTCTAAGGAAAATCCTTAAAAATCATTAGTATTGTCCCTTATCGATTTTCGTACCCATTGTGTTTTCATCCCATTCGGCGGGTGGCAAAGTGCCGATAATCATGACTGACTTCTCCAAAGACAACTCCTCCCATTTACCCTCCCGCCGGTGGACTGTAAACACGTTTAATCTGCTTGCCACAGATTTCTATCACTGTCATGGCTGTTTGTTGTAGCCGGAGCCCCCTGTTAATGTCGCCGGCGTTCGGGCCAAGCCAAGCTGCTTGTCACAGTCTGCCATTGTCAGCGAACATCGATACCGCCGGCTGTGGCTTTTGGCCAGGGAAAGAAAATGGAGCTGTTTTTATTTTGTATTTTCCGCGCCTTGCCGGCTCTTTTGGGTTAACATCGGCGCCAATGTCGAAGCTGTGCGCGAACTCGCCTCTTTTTTTAATGATACACAATTAGAGGGATGATAAATGGTCTGTCAAATGCAGCATCATCAGGAAGGAGCCAAGCAGGAGCCAAAAAGCCCTGGCTATCCTGTACACTGCTGCAAAGATCAATTTTTAAAAAATCATAAATACATACATATATATAATTTTTGTAATCAATAACTCTTACATACTTATAGTTTTTAATTATCGCTCTCACATACTCAAATACCGAGAATTTAATTATAAACTCAACAATACAAGGATAAATGCAAGACTTTACAATTGTATACAGAATATATATGTTTCGGTATCTTTACAGTGAAATCCTTAAAGTTTAGGTCTCCAACAAAATTAAATATATTTGGCTTGAAAACTTGAATATTAAATGTAATATAAAGTATTCTAAAGGTGACTAATTTCATAGGTTTCTTATCTTTTCTTAAGATACTATATTTTCTTATATTACTATTTCATTTTTCTGAGTGCATCGTCTTCCTCGCTACTTAATAACCCAACTGAAGTTGGCCCGTGCCATTGTTGTAGTTTTCTCTATTGATATCAGCGAAAGCCAAGTGAAACATCTCCGACAGATAGAAAAAAATAACAACAAAAAATATATATATGTATGTGAAAGAAACGGAAAAAAAATGAAGTTGGCAGGGAAAGGAAAATAAACTAATGATGCCAGCACCCAGATATTGGATATTAATTGGTACAAATAACAAGATGCGCTGGCTGCAGTCTTTGGAAACCCATGGAGCTGGGAACCCCCGAGCGAGGGAAGCGACAGAATCAATTAAAATGACTGAAATAAATTGTAGACACAAAGTACAGTTAAGCAGTAAAAGCAAACTGACTTCCGGATGGATATCGGGGAACTAATTCTGATTAGCGTCGTCGCAGTCCTCGCAACTGCACCCTATAAATTAAGAGGGTGGAAAAAAGCCTTAGCATCTTGATTAAATATACTTGTATATATGTGTTTTTCTAGATGTACAGGATAACTAAGTTTCAATACGTATATACTAGAGCGCAGCACAAATTGATTAGTAGTATTCCATGACATCACATTCAATGCGGTGAATCATCATAAGATGAGATAGAAATTGCCTTTAAGAAAAGGACTAAGTAATTTTTGTGTAAAATACATTTAATTATACTTATACAATTTCATTTCCTTTTATATTTTATTACTATTATTTCGTTGATTCATTGACGCTCAAAAATAAGTGTTTCACTAACACTGCAATTCCATTAAATCCTATTAAGGTTTCTGACTACATCGTTTGCCAATTATAAGAGCCTCCTTCAATAATCCGTACCACCTTCATAAGACTCGCTTCCTTTATGCTGAAATGCAAATGCTACGGCTTTCAAAACTGAAAATTATCGTTAGCAAATCAGGTTGCCACAACGGATCGGATAACGTGGCATGTTGAGTGTTTGGTCTGTGATTCAATTGCTGTGCTGACGACATCAAAGTCGCCGGGCCTAACATAATTTGCATGGACCACGACTATCCGAGAGCCATTTCTTGTTCGCATCCGTGTATCGCTCAACTAAGAGCACCCGCATTGTTATCGGATTGCAAATTAAGTGGGTGGAGCTGGTTGGCCCCATCTGTGGAATGAATGAATTGGGTGGCTCGGTTTTCCTATTGAACTCGACTGGATGGTGCAATTACTGCCGTCAGGGTCGTTTAACTTTGGGGTTTCATTATTAGTTTCTGCGGTTTTATTACAATTGTCGAAATTTATCCGCATCGTGTTGATTTGCATGGTTGGGAAACTCTTTGGTTTGTGGGCTTATTAGTTGCCTGACAAAGTAAATCTACTAAACACTGGTCAAATTAATTGCCTTACCTTAGCAGAGGTACTGTGATTTCAGTCAAAATTCATTCAACGCAGTGAAGAATATATTTTCGACCCAATAAAGTACAGATGTTCCAGATTAGTATCTCAGTTTTAAAGCTATCTGAATGAAACATTTCCCAATGTCGTTTTTCTAATACCTTTTAATGTAAAAATACTTCATTTTATAAAATTTTAGCAAAACGTTTTAAAATTTATAAAAATCGGACAACTAACTTGGACAATTCACATTACTTAAATTAAAGTATTAGCTGCAGCATTGGCTTTCTAAAGAAAACTGTCTTCCCTGTTTTTAATTGATTACAATTCTCGGGCAGACGTTTTATAGAGTTCACATACATCTAAATTTTAAATTGTTGCACCAGTCAATACATTTTTTCAAAAATTTTCCGAGTGTGTTATTTACTGCACGCCAAGTAGCTTTTACAGTGAGTGCCTAAATAATCCTGAAGCCTCACACGCAAAAACCTCCTTGCAGTCACCTGTAGACACACGATGCCACTCAAGCACGGTTACTTAACCTTTACCGCCACTGTATCGGGGGATAAAAGTGCCGCAAAAGAGGGCAAATGGCAACAACGAATGCTGCAAAGTTGTTCTAAGGAAACCCCTCTAGCCTCTTCCTTTACTACGCCAAGACGCGAAAACTCACTCAAAATAAATGCGCAATTAATTTTCATGGTAAAACTCAACAGGAACTTGGACCAAAGGTTGAGCTGAGTAAAAGTGAGTTGGGGGCGGAGAAATTGTTGTTTCCTACTACAACTTTTGCCATTGAAGGGCAAAAAATAATAATAACAAGCTGCTTGGGTCTGGCGAAAAGTCCACAAAACTTTGCTTAGAATGGAGGCAACGGAAAAAATGAAAGCAAGTAATGAAAGGCAGCCAAGTAAACAGCTGCCGGAACATCAAAAAATATTCCTTTCAATAAAAACAAGCGTGTGAAATATTTATACATTTTTTCCAGTTGTTTGACTGTGTAGTGGAACATTTGCAACAGCAGAAAGAATTTTAAATAACGCAATACCCTTTTTTAATGTGGTGCTTCAGCTATGATTCTTTCTGAGAACGATTAAGATGTTCATGTACTTTTGGTACAAAAGGCGTAGTTCTTGCATTTTTGTACATTTATTGACGAAAAACTATATTTCTGAAGCAACTGTCTTATTAAAATTAACCCACAAAAGACCACAAGTTTTTAAAGTTAAATTTTTTCCAACCAAAATGTATTTCATTTGAATATTTTTTACATGTGCCACAAAATTCAACTAGACAAAATGCTTTTCATTTCTTGCTGTGTGAACACTTATTAATTTTTATTTCACCCAGAGCTTTGCTGAGTGAATATAAAAATGGAAATCAAAATACTCGGTGGCCACAAATGAGCAAAGTTTTCTTTCACAGCTTCCACGTACTTTTTGGGTTTTGTTTGCCCCTATTTGGTTTTTTTTTTTGTTTAATAAACTTTAGCGCAAAGCTGCCAAATTTATTGCTTTTGAAATGCGGTTGCGCATAAATGTGCAGCAAGCAAAACATTAACAATAGAAGATTCTGTAACCACGGCGGTCTCGAATGGAACCGAAAGTAAATGAAATGAAGGAATGAAATGAAAAATCCTCACATAATTGCAAATGCGTGAGATACTTGCCAAATGGCGAAATTATGAAAATGAAATGGAAAAAACTTTTGCAGTCTTTCCGGGCGGTGGCAAAAATCCCATGGGTACCGGATTCCTTCTTCTTTTTTGTTTAATTTTTTTTAATATTCCGTTCAGGTTTTCCGGCCTCTGAGGCATTTTGACGCCTCATCATTTTCCAACTATTGCTTTGATGACTTGTCAACTTTGCTCAATTTTCTTTGGGACCTAAAAGTGGAACAAAAATTGTTATCCTTGAAATTTGGTTTAACCAAGATGGTATTCAAAAATTCTGTCTGGCGGATTATTTATATAAATACTTGCAAGAGGAGAACTTATAAATAAGTTTACAATGTGTTTATGTATTAAAGTTTCATATTGAAAAAGATAATTTGCTGAGGCTTAACTTTTAAACTAAAAACAATCGTAAAAGGACACAATTCTATCTAGTTTATATTGCGGTGGTATCATTAGCAAATGAAGCACACTTAAAAGAGCTTAACTATTGAGTACATCGATTACATAATCCCTCTCTTGTGAGCTTACAAGAATATTTAAAACTGTTTTCCGGCCTGTACTAATCAATATTCGTGCACAGAGACCGTTGAAGACTTTAATTCCATATCAAACATGCATTGTTTGACGGCAGGCCCAGCATAAAGTGCATGAATATTTCATTCTTCAACAACCCGCCTTGAATGCAGCCCACATAATTGAGTGCTCTTTTATTTAACATGCAAAATTAATGACCGGGGTCTGCATGAATGCAATAAAACTATTAATCAATAAGCGCTCATATGCCCATTCACACAGTCTGAAGTGGAGGATAAAAAATTTGGCAGGAGGAGAATAAAACTTTTGCCCACTTTATAAATTTAATGGAGTTTGCCAAAGCAGCACAGCAATTATATTTTCAAACTTTTTTTCCATCAGCAGTTGCAGTGGCTGTATGTGCAATGCATTTTTTGCTTTGTTTTATATTTATATACCCTCGAACAGGGTTTTATGGATATGTGTTCTTCTGTTAAATTTAATAATATATTCTTATGGTGATATTTAAATGCGGCATTTTTGAAGAGCTCTACATACCCTTTACTTTAAATTTGTGATATTTAAATAAGGGAGAACTTTATGTTTCAACTTTAACATACAATTTTGTTTTGATATTCTTCCATATTGAGATCGTAATTTCGCGCATGCATTAAATACTTACGAATATGATTGAACAACACTATTATATTTGATAAATTGGTGATTAAAAAATATTTTTGGAACTCAACACAAAAACCCTAAAACGCAAATAAAATTATGATATAGCTACTATAAACAGGTTCAAAGCGGATGGATTTACGATTTACACGTTTTATTTTATTTCTATTTTTTTAGTTAGCTGTGAGTGGCTTTAGTTGGTCAAAGAATTTAGAGAAAGTCCACAGCTGGAAGCGGCTGTAGAAAAAAATATATTGTTGGTAGGGGGTGAAAGTACAATAGCGCAAAAGTTTCAAGTGGACTCGCATGTTGTGGTAGGGGTGGCGGGAAAGTAAGGGGTTGGTAAGGGGTGGGGTAAGGCGCCGAGGGGGTGGGGTTGCATGAGAATGTTGGTCGTTGGCATCTGTTCAGCGTTGTGGCACATATTCCACTTTTGTCTTTTATTGCGTGTTGCTGGTCCCTGCAGCTTGTAGCTCAGCTTGGCTCCCCAGTTTCCAACCCGCCACCAGCTTGTATTTCATTGTTTTAAAACAATGTTTCCCCATTTGGCTGCGCTGCTGACTTTGATTTGCCATCCCGCTCGCACGCCCTTTTATTGTAGTCCGCTCATTTTTTTTTTTGCTGATGCCCACTGTGCTATGTGTGCTTTAAGGTCTTAAAGCTTTCGTATATAGCTTATACATGACTTGATATGAGTTATATATATCATTTATATATAGTTAAGCTTTTCGATAGGCATTAGAACACGAATATAATATTATACCGACCGAGACCAACATCCTCGATAGTATAGTGGTTAGTATCCCCGCCTGTCACGCGGGAGACCGGGGTTCAATTCCCCGTCGGGGAGATGGATACATATTTTTTCTTTTTTTATTTATTATTGCACATAACTTTTCTTAATTGTCATGTTTAAGATTATATAAATTGGCATGGTCTTAAAAATTCCGTTACCCTTTTGCAGTCAAATACAAATTTAAAATGAACAAATGTATTAAAATTTAAACCAAATTTCTTAAGCTATTAAGAACACTTCTAAAACGGACATCTTGAATGATTGAATGGGACCCTTCTGTTGAAATTGTTATAAAGGAATTTCTTTGTTTGGTGTTAAAAGCAATAACAATAAATTGCTTCCAAAAAAATAAAACGTTTTCGGTTCCCCTTTGGGACCCCACCACCAAGAACAGTCAACAAACAAATTAAGGTGAAACTAATAAATTTTCAACACTTAACAAAATGCAAACACAAACCGAAACCTCCAACTTTAGCACTGTTTCTTGTTGTTTCTGTTTCTTGTTGTTTCTGTTCCTGTTGTTGGTCACGCCCCTTCCAAACACCGCCCACCGCCCAAAAGGCAGTTGAAAATGTCTGGGAGAGTTTGGCTGGCCTTTTCGGTTGTTTCCTGTTTGTTGGAGCACATGGCGAACCTTAACAAAGTTTCTCTTCAAAATTAAGTTGCCTTCCTGGCTGCTATGCGAATTCAATAAATTTGCCCCAGGACATGTGGGTGTGCCATGGTGTGTGTGTTTGGGACAGGCAAAGCGAATGCGAGGAGATGCAAAGAGAATGGCAGCAATAACAGAAACAGGAAAAGCGCCAGCCAGTGGAAAAAGTTTTCACAGGTCCTGTATTATGAAGACCACAGAATGGAACCCAAAAGCAACATTTCCCATCAGTGATGGTCTAAGCAGGATAATTTCCTAAGTTATATTAGAATATCCTTACGTTTGTTAAACTTTTGCAACGAGAATTGCATTGCAAAGTATTTATTTTTTCAATATTATTTTCTTGTGATTTTCATACTATTATAATTAAATATATTTCCTTAACCATTACAAAGTAACGTCCTCAAAAATAAATACCGCCTAGTTCCACATTCCTTTTCCCCTGCGGAAATGTTCTCCACATTCAATTGCGTAAAATATTGAATAGGAAACTTTCCGTTCCATGAAACTGTAGTTTTTAAACCCCAAAAAATGGCGATACCCAAAATATTACACCTTTTGGTCTGATGCAAACAATGAAAGTTCTGCACTGCGTCCCCTTCTTATTAATTTTCCGTCATTTTCAGCATATACGCGCAGCACACCTGCGGCTAGAGTTTCGAAAAAATAATAACAATACAAAATTGGTGAAAAATTGCAAGCGAAAGGGTAAAGGAATCTGGGTTACAAACTTTTTCGAATTGTATTCTCTTTTTGTGTGCAGTTTTTGTTGCTCGCTAGATGCCCTCAAAGGGAATTTATGCCAACGAGAATATTTCCATTGATTTTAGTTTTCTTTATTGCCATTTTACCATCCACAATATAGGAACCCCAATGGTATTTGCATCTTTTAAACGTTGTTTTGTTTCTTTGGTTGGACCCTCTTGTCACGAGCGAATAAATGGCTGGCTTGGTGGAAAGCAATCGCAAAAAAAAAGCAAAAACAGAGGCGAAAAACCGGGGAAAACCAGCTGCAACGGAAGCGAGGAAGCAGCGAACCCAAAAGGCAATATGCACAAAGGGGTAGGAACAGGATTGCATTCAGCTCGCAGTTCCGAGCACCATTCGATTATTCATTTTAGCAGACAGTCGCCAGGCAACTGTCCAACACAGTTGCAGAACGCGATGTACATTACTCAAATGGAGCTCTAATGGCCGGTCCAATTGAAAACTAATCAGTGAATTGAATGAATTGACAAAAAATTGGAAAGAGCAAATGGAAATCACTGGTCTAAGTGTGTGCCATTAAAAATGTATATCAATACAAACTAATGAAAGCACTGTGAAAGCTCGCTTATTCAACAAAAAAGAGTTTAATTGGCACTAAATTAAAAAGGGATTAAGAGATCCACATTGAAATTAGGTAAACAAGAAAAAGTGTGACTTATAAAAAATGTTACAAAAAATGGCAACTGTCATTGAATTAAAGTGCTTTAGAAATGTGTAAATGGGTAAGGTAGTTAAATACAATTAATTTTATTTCTTATCTGTCTTATTTGTTTTTAAGTATAATTCAATAATGAACTAACAAAATTTTATATTTTTTATTTCTTTCCAGGTGTGTATCAATTTTAATTGTGCCTTAGAGTTCAGTGACTTCCACATCAACAAGTATTCGGAAATACTATCTAAGTATAAACCAACCATATTTGTCCCTTTAAATAACTTCACTCTATTAGCATCTCTTATAAACTTTCAGTTTTTCAATTCATCAGTTGCCAAGGTGAATATAAATGCCAAGGCAAAATTATTGCCTTTGAGAGACCCCGACCCCGACATGACAAGTAAAACAGCGGGGAGTCGACTTCAGCATTTTCAATTTTTTTTTGTCCCTGCTTTCCATTCCCTTTTCATTTTGACAAGCATTTTCTGCGCTCGCCCTTATCCCAGTTCTTATCATTGTCTTTGCACTTCTTCTGAGCCTGTGGCGCTTTTATCTTTACTTTCAGTTTACTTTATATCTTTTTGTACTCTTTATGTCTTTTGTATTTCTGGTACGTGAGCTGTACGCTTGCCATCGTATTCGACAGCGTAAAATTATAAAAGCTCCAGCCCCTTTGGTCGATTTCAAAGCAAGCAAAGGCAAGCGTTCTTTCACCAACCCGGCCCGCACTTAAGACTTTCGGCTTCATCGGCTTTCCGTTTAAATAAATAAAACGCTGCGGAAGAAGTTTACCCCGACAAAGTGCTGAGCAGGCTGAAAACTCTTTGCAAGGACCTCGAAAAGCCACAAGTAGTCGAAAGAATCTAAAAATATGTGTAAGCCGCCATCATAAAAACATGCACGACATGACATTGACGATTTGAATGCTCAAAAGCGTCCACACAAAATCAAGTCCCGGGGTAAAGAACTCTCCCATGGATTTCACTGAAACCTTTTGCAGTTTCCATGACATATGCTTTGTCTAGTACTAAATGATGTAAACGCTTCAAAGTGAATTGATAAGTAGTAAATCAATTGAAAAGAATCTGAAATTGACAATACAATCTTTTTGGTACGCTGGGATTATCAGTTATTACTGTATACAAGGTATTTCAAGAGAAAGTATTTTTGATTCACCCTAATGAAACAATCATATTATTAAAACATTTAAAATAACGTAAATTTAATCTTTAATTTGTATAGAAAAAATAATCAAATCCTTTAAATCAAAGGAATTCATGTACTTCATTGAAAAAATTGTTTAACATGTGTGCATATCAATCTGAAGGGATGTCAGTATGTTTTTATACGCTAGGTTGATGAATTTCGTTTGGTCTAAAGTAGAAAAAATTAAATTTAAAAGCTTTGAAAACAATTTTAAATCAACTGCACAATGAAAATGTTAGCAATTTAAATTATTTCACTAATTCATTGAATCACACTGACAGTGTGTCAGTCATTTATTCCATTTTCAATCAGTCCGATTTGATAGAAAGAAAATGATGAACATATCGTATTTCGACATTTATAATCACTAAGATAAATCGGCTAGGAAGTTTTGTGGCAACCACTGGCCTCAATTCGAGGCGGGTGCATCGATGCAAATTGGGCGGTTCACCCAGCAGAGTTGCAAAGTTAAGCCCTCGTCCGCTGCCGTTTGTGAATGTGATCCGACCAGTTGCCAATGCTTGATTTGACATGAGCCGCTCGCAGTGATGGGAAGTACCTGAAGGCATTTTTTCCACACTTCTGTTTTCAGTAGGTACTTTTAAAACAAGCTACGTACTTTCGATAAACCCAGTGGCTTAGGGGCCCCCAAAGTTCTTTAATAAAATAATATGCAGGAAAGTTCAATGCCTAAAAATAAATTTTATTTAGAAACATTTTTTTGAAATTTCCATTTACCTGGAAAGAACTTGAAGGCCCCCAAAGTTCTTCATCAAAATAAAATGCAGAACAGTCGAATGACCAAAAAAAATGTTACTTTTTTAATAACATAATTTAAATGTAGGAAAATAATGTTTAGTTATTTTAACAGTTTTTTCAGTCATCCAAAAATATGTTTGGTTTAAAAAAGGTATTTTAATTTAATATTTTCCGCCAGCTTCCTAGCTAAAATTGCTGAGCTTGGTTTATTTGGTTTACACATACTTGTTGTACCCTATTTGGGTCAATTAAAAGTTTTACCTGCCCATCACTGCAGTCGTCGCTTTATGTTAGAGTGCGCGTGCCATGTGAACCACAAAAGCCCGGCCAAGCTGATTCCGCCCGGTGCCAGGGTCCGTTTTATGGGTCATTGGATCATCAGTTCAGCAGTGCGGCAGCTCGGAAGGGAATGGGGAAGTAAAGCGGGGGGGACTTGAGATGGCCCCGCTCCGGATCCGGACTGATGAAAAGCCAGCGAGCGTAACCTACATGAGGCTGTCACGGCGCTGCGATGGCTCAGCCACGTCTAGATGAGCCGGGCAGATGTCCCACGACCGACAGCCAAACGGCATCATTAAACAGGAGCAAAGTGCCCATCCTCGTCGTCGCCATCATCAGCTTCATCATCATCAGAGCGGAGCACCAGTTGGCGATTCCACAGAGGATGGGATCATGTATTGCCATGTGGCAATACACATCAACTTCAGCACGTGCTTGCAACTTGGGCACTGTAAAAAAATTAAAATCCACGGCGCTTTAAGTTGTCACACATATCCTTTTATGATATATGCAATGAAAATTCATTTGTTATTTGTCTGAATAATTATTTGAAGGAAAAAGTTTATTATTTTGATATACAATTGGTTTAATTGTGGAATGACATGTTAGTTAAGAATACCTTTTAATATGAATTTTCTTTATTAAGGGACCATTCTACAGTAATGATTAAGCACTTCATTTATATCTATAATAAGATATTTATTTTTTCCCGTATGTTTTAACCAGGTAGTTAGTAGCTGATACTGAGTCATTTTAAACAATTCATATTTTTCTATTTATATCTTTTAATGTACCTATCTTATAGTTTAATATCCAAACAATAGGTATTGGACTTTCTTCTCTGACAAAGCTTATTCACAAAATGGCTTTGAGTATTCTTTAGTATGATTACTAACGCGAACACCACTTTTCTCCATGGACATGTTCTATCGCTGTGAAAGCCTCACGGTTTTTCCTGAAATTTTCTTCCTGTCTAAAATGCATCACATGTATGTTGTTGCCTACCTTCCGCTCACTCTGATATTTTGGATTTCGTGCCGAGCATTTCTTAGATGGCTCCTTTTTCCTTGGCGTTAAGTGCAGTCGATTTATGGGGCAACTGCAAGTCATTGTTTGATTGTGTGCGTGCCCCAGTCAGTCCTGATCAATTACGCCCGCCGACATTTGTTTGGCGGCCCAGGACCAGGCCCAAAGCCTTTAGACCCGGGGCCTTTCCCCCACAAACCCCCAGCCGTTTGCCCCAGCCTCGTGCCCATATTTGTGTGCAAGCGGCATATCGTTGTCACTGTAATAAGTGACGCGTGTGCTTAGTGCATACACCTGGGCCCTGGGATCCGTTCAATACTGCGAGCTTAGATATTTGTTAGCTAAATTTAGCTGTTTTCTATGAGAACTAAAGATATTATTCATTTGAACTGGAAAAGCAATATTATAAATTCTTAAATTTGTGCATTCGTTTTTGTCTTTCTTTCTTTCTTTTCTTTTTCTCGTAATCTATTTGTCTAAAATTTAAAAATTCTTAGCGGCCTTTCAAAACTTTTATATCAAATTTTATTGGGAAAAATACATTATAGATTTAATTATATCAAAAAATACATTGATTTTGCATAATCATATCGAAATTATAATACAATCTCTAATTCTTTTAACATATTTAGATCAAAACAAGAGAGAACGCTATAGTCGGGTGCCCCGACTATCAGATACCCGTTACTCAGGTAAAGGGAGTGCGAGGGAGATGGAGATAGAAACTTTGATCACGCATAACTTTTTAACGAATGGTCCGATTTGAAAAATTTCTTCTACATTTCGATAGGTATTGATAAACACAATAAAACTGCATTTTTACTTTTCCGAAATATTAAAATTTTTAAAATCGTATATAAGCGATTGTGGGCGTTTAAGGGGGCGTGGCACCATTTTGAAACAAACTTGCGCTGCGTAGGAACTTCTAAAATCTACATGCAAAATGCCAATCTTCTAGCTTTTATAGTTTCCGAGATCTCAGCGTTCATACGGACAGACAGACAGACAGACAGACGGACAGACGGACAGACGGACATGGCTAGATCGACTCGGCTAGTGATCCTGATCAAGAATATATATACTTTATAGGGTCGGAAACGCTTCCTTCTAGCTGTTACATACTTTTGCACGAATACAATATACCCTTTTACTCTACGAGTAACGGGTATAAATATCTTATAAGTAAATAAATATCTATTAAATAATGTTGAAATCAGAGAACACATGTTATTCGAAAATTTATGCGATAAAACAATACATTGCCAAGTGGAAAAATATCTTAATTTATCATATAAATAACATAAAAGTAATGAGGAAGATATTTCGTAGATACTTGAATTTTAACTCTCTCATAGCTACTTTGTACACATTAAGTATGACAACACTGACACTGTGTCAGCTAGTGATTCATTCTTGTGTGCCCCAGTTGTAAATGGATGAGGGTATGGGAGTAACCTGCACCTGGCTATATGACACCCAGATACGTTCCTCCCATCTCGTGTTTGTTTAGGCACATGTAAAGCACATCTTATCTGAGTCATGTCGCTGTGAGTTTGGGTGCCAGAAGCCTAGATCCGGGATTATGCGAGTAAACACATGGCTGGGCAGAGTGGGGATGCGAAACTCTGGTAGCATCATTTAGACCCTGTTTGGATAACATATCACGTTCTTTGTAAAAGGGGATGCTTCTTAATGACGAAGGAAAGGGTGTACTAAAGAATAGGCATTCTATATTGTAAAAATTCATTTTCTAAAATTAGCGAAAGTTTGTCAAAAAATGCTTTTTATTACTTGTTTAATATGACCCGAAGAAAATTGATTTTAAATAAAGTGGGGAAATTGATTGAAAGCATGAAAGCAGCACGGTAATTAATAAATTGCTATTCATTTGTGATTCCATTGAAATCGTTTTCAACTACACTTTTCAGGAAAATAAAGACATCATTTCCTATAAGTAAAAAGTCGAAGGCGAATCAGCAACTTGCAACCCTTTTACTCCATTTAATACAACGTATTTATTTGTCTGAAATTCCAAGATGAAGTTGCTTCGCACTTCGTGGCATATGTCCCGTGGAATTCATTGGTTTCCTTTGCGGAAGCACCTGGTAGTTTGTTGCGACAATTTGTTGTCATTAAGGAACCCGACTGCGGCCCGCCTGATGTTTCAACAGGCCGCAAAAGACGTCAACAGGGTCGCGATGTCGGAAAAATGCATCCTTTTTCCTGAGAGTGCACACAGGATTTCTGTAAGCAGGACGCGACGTGCGTAAATAAATGCAATATAATACTATAATAATTAAAGCAGCATGCAGTACGACGCCGAAGTCCTGCAGGTCCAATGGATCCTGTGGTGCATGTGCCTGGCGTTAATTGCTGCATAAATGGCATGAATTTCATATCCTGTCACATTTCGCGGCAACCGCAGTTCGCGCAGAGGAGTTCAACGCCAGCAACTCTGCTCTTTCGGCCTAAATGAATTTACAGGCCTTTACGGCATTTCCCTCAACGTCTCCCAATTAATTTCATTTTACTGAAGGCACGATTTTCCGAAGCATATATAATCAATATTACATAGCTCTATTCTTCAGCCAGGGGAGTTCCCAATATAATAACAAAACAGTCATTAGCTCATTGGGAGAGTAGATCTTCTGCAGTAAAGTTGTATTTTCAGATTATTAAATTCAAAATTACCATTAAACATTAAAATATTTCTTATTAAAAACTTTTCAATTGATCATTTTTGAATATACTAATTATGGAATTAATTACCCGAATTTCAATACCATTTATGTACTTGCCACTACTTTTACAACTTAACTTTTATATAATTCATTGACAGCTAAATGAATTCTGTGAAATTTACATAATTCTTTTTCCGAGCCTTGATTTTTAAATATATATTTTTTTCACGCATAAATCGATGATGAATTCGAATGTAATTGGCTAACGATTTGAAATATTAATGACGCTTTCAATGCGGCGAAAAAAACCTGCTCCATAGCCCCAAAGCTATTTATTTGTGGGGTTTTCCCTCACATTAAACAAACATCCAGGCGTGGCTGTCGTCACATGCGCTAAATAAATTTGATTTGGTCAAAATTGTTTGCATTAAAAGGCGAGATAAAAAAGCTTATAAAGTGGAAAAAATATTCTCCACTGATTGGGGTTGTTTTACATTTTTTATATAGAGTATGCAGAATTTTTAATGATTTGTGATTGTTATTTGGGGTGAATGCTGTGAATAAACTCAATTCGTAATTTGAGATGTAATGGGAGAACATATTTAAAAAAGTCGACAAGCGTATAAAAGGCAATTAACGTAAAGGGAATGCAAATCTGTTTTTCGGCAGTTAGCATTACCACTCCCATTTGCACCTGGAATTACGAAAATCCCCAAAAAATTACAGTGATTCGCCGCAGAAGGCAAAACTCCATCAAGATGCCGATGTCAGCAGAAAACGCAATTGACAACTTTGGTAATGGCAAAGGAGGCCGAAGTAAAACAAAGCAAATCAAACATGGCAATCGAGCTAAGAGGGATGAAACAGAATGGAGCCAGTCCTCCGATAAGCTGGAATTCGAAGGAGATACGGCGGAACTGTCCTGTTCCAGGGTCAGCTCCCGGCGTTCATTTCAGATTTCATTTCGAGAACCTCCAGGAGGATAAAGTCCAGAGCCAGAGCCCCCTGAATTTCGGCCTTTTGCTATTTGCTCTTTTTCCTCGTGCCTTTTGTGCGTCCGATTCGGTTTCGGATTCCGATTCGGATTCAGATTCAGATTCTGTCTGGTCTGGTCTGGCCATTTGATGTGTCCTCCGTCGACCGTTCGCGTTCATTTCAATTAAATGCAAATCTCAACGAGGGATTTTTTCCTTCTCCACGTTTTTTTTTTCCGGTCGCCGTGTTATTGTTGCCGTTCTCAACCTGGGGTGTGTGGAATCGCTTCCAAAGTCGGGGAATGTTTTTCACGCGTCGCTGCATTTTGTTTTCCGGCAACCGAAGCCGCTTTTCTTCTTCTACTCTCGAAAAAAGAACTTTGGTTTTCATTCCCATATAACATTTTTATGAGAGGTGTCAGGAATTAATTTGCTGTGTTGGATATTTTCTTGAAGTAATGGGTTTATTTCTTTAAAGTAAACTGCAGGCCTTGGCTTCTGCATTAAATATGCAATTTAAAACAAAAACAAAGTCAATACTTATAAATATGCGGGCTGATTCGATAAGTAATAATTGTTTCAGTTTCATTTTCCGTATTTTAATGTTTTTAAATCTATGCATGACCTTTCAAATGTTTGATTATTTATTTTTATACAGACCTCACTCGTTTGAATTGTCGTATATAAAATCTATATATAAATGCCTAAACCAGAATCATAAAAAAGAAATTAACAAATCATGGAGGTCAGACTTTATGTGTTCCTTCAATTTTGGCAAGGCTTGACCTAGATTTGTTTGCTTATAGATTATACTTGTTCAATCTCAAGCCCCCATGTGAAAAGACATCTAAAAGTTTTGGTACCCCGAAATTGCTTTGTCAAAATAGGCTCCTCATATTGATGTGTGTCTTACACTATATTGTGAATTTGTGTTGTATTATAAATAATCATAAATCGTTCAAAAGTATGTTTTCATACCACTTCTTATCACTAATATAAAGCAGACACACAAGATAACTTATATTAAAATACTTGAGATTTGTTTTTATGCCTATTTCTAACTACGATTTAAAATACAAGTGTACATAAATCATTTCTAAATGTAAAACTTAAATTGTTCAGAAATAAATGTTCAATTTCGGGAATATTTAAAAGTTGTTCCGTGCATTTTGCAAACATCTTCTTGTATGCTATTCATAACCAGCTTAAGAGTCGTGGAGACCTCCGTTTTGCATTTTTCTTCCGGAAGCCTTTATTATTGACAGACTGCCGTTTCCTTTCTGCTGTGCGTTAGTCCCGGTGCCTTTCAGCCATTTTTATCGCCTTTTTCTCTTATTTCTCTCGGCAGCACTAAGAGCAACATTTGGCTTGCATTTAAGAAAAGGTTTTTGCATTTTTAATGCTGCATTGTTGTCTGCCTTTCGCTGGCTGCCCGGCTTGCAAAAGGAATGAGGCCGGCGCGAATGGTCATCACACCTGCTAGTGGATGCCTTCTTGGGCAAATATGCCCAGGAATTCCGCAAGTGCGAATAAAAAATTCATTAAGAAAATATTTAATAATCAGCTTATTTGTTCGCCACTGCCTCCCAAACCGCTCGCTCTGTGTGATTTGTGTGTGCTGGTGGTGGCCAGGAAGTGCCGCAGAATCGGCAAGTTGACCATTAAGTTGCTTGGTCCTTGCACGGTCACGTCCGCAAGTCAATGTCAAACACGGACGGAGACCTCTACTCCGTACGTCAGAAATTTTACTTTATTTTTCGTTGAATTTGCATAATTTCGAGCAGTCAGACGGTCCAGTTGATTAAAGTGATAGACTCTGGCAACGAGTTCCCTTTTCTTTTTCCTGTCTGGTCGGTCCTTTGTGCAAATATATGTACCTATATATGCATGTAACTATGTAAGTGTGCTCATGGGGAACAGGAATTGGACGGGGGACCGCTTTTTTAGCTTGCAGTTTGCTTTTTGCAAAGTCAAGGTAAATATTAGATTTTTGGTTGCGGAATTTCTCGCTCTTTTCCGGTTCCACTTTTCCCTCTATGCAGATGAATGTGTGTGCGCTTGATATTGTGTGCAGATGTAGGTAAGGCAAATATTAGCTTACAATTTTGGGCTTACAAAGTTTTTGGCCAGGTCGACAAAAGGCCCGCGGTGGCATTAAACAAAAGTTGGACTTCTAGCACAAAAAGTGCCTCGGGGAACAAGCTGAGTAATGAGATGGGCTGGCAGTGGTCTTTTGTGAGTGAGGAACAGCCTCGGAGACAACAAATGAGAATCATTATCATACAAATGAGAATGGTTGAGCAATGGCTAAGGTCTAGAAATCGTCTTGGAAAAGAAAAGATACGAATGTAGTCAAAAGAAGGGGGACTACGATTTTAAATCAGGAACAATAACTTTAAATTTTTCAAAAAAAGGTAGGCAACTTATGATTGTATTTAATACTGGTGCTTATTTGGTATTTATCATTTTGTAATAGCAAGTTTCAAATACAAAATGCTTTCATAGGAGAATAAAACTCATTTCTGAAACTTGTATATACATTTTTTATCCATTATTTCTGAAACCTTTTTTTCTTATATTATGTCATGGCATCTTATTTGTCTATCCTTCTCCCGTTAGTATTTCTCATGTTTTTGTCTGCAATAATTATTTTTCCATTCGTTGCTTTCATTTTCCTTGACTTTCTTCAGCTTTTGTTTTCTTTCCCTTTCCTTCGACTTCCATTTGGTGCTTTTGCTACTTTTAATTACAGAGCGAAATTAAAAAAATGTCGCTTCATTTGAAGAGCTCTGTTGCGGGTCCAGGTTTTAACTTTTCCTGTAGTTGGCACACTTCTCCTGCCCCGAAACCCAGAACCCCACAGTTGTGCACATGTCCCGCGTGTCACGTTAAATGTCAAGCAAACAAAAGGCTCTTCTGTCTCGTGCATAAAAGCGTTCATTCTACCCATTAATTTTAGCATTCGTTTTTCGCCATTTTTTTTATTCGCACCCGTTGAAATGAAAAGTGGACGAACATGAAAAGCGTCCAAATGCGCTTTCAATAACCAGGTGGCATTCCCCAGCCCTTTTTCCGCGCACCCATTTCCGCATTGAAAAGGACATTGGGTAAAAAACGCGGAGAACTTTTTCGCTCTTTTGTGGTTGACCGAACATTTGCAGTTAAAAGTTAAAAGCTCGCTGAAAAGGCAAAAAATTGAGGAAAATAAGAAAAATAATTTTTAGTCGCAACACCAATGATCGAATACTGGCCAAGGGGGTTGTATTTAATATGTGTTAAACGGGGAACGCGACCAGGATCTGTTTAATTTATTTGTTTATGAACGACAAAAACTTAAAATTATTTTATATATGTATATAACTGTTGGCAAGCAATTAAGACATTATTACAAAAAATTTAAGCTGGGCATCCATGTCGTATGCGTAATGTTATTCTTGAATATTCAAGGGGAAAGTCAAAAACTTAAAATTATTTTATATGTGTATATATCTGTTGGCAAGCAATTAAGAAATTATTAGAAAAAATTTAAGCTAGGCATCCATGTCGTATGCGTAATGTTATTCTGGAATATTCAAGGGGAACGCGACCAGAATCTGTTTTATTTATTTGTGTATGAAAGACAAAAACTTAAAATTATTTTATATGTGTATATAACTGTTGGCAAGCAATTAAGAAATTATTACAAAAAATTTAAGTTAAGTATCCATGTCGTATGCGTAATGTTATTCTAGAATATTCAAGGGGAACGCGACCAGAATCTGTTTCATTTATTTGTGTATGAAGGATTTTTTTTAACTTAAAATTATTTTATATGTATATATAACTGTTGGCAAGCAATTAAGAAATTATTTTAAAAAATGTAAGCTTGGCATCCATGTCGTATGCGTAATTTTATTCTTGAATATTCAAGGGGAACGCGACCAGAATCTGTTTCATTTATTTGTGTATGACGGACAAAAACTTAAAATTATTTTATATGTGTATATAACTGTTGGCAAGCAAATAAGAAATTATTTTTAAAAATTTAAGCTAGGTGTCCATGTCGGATGCGTAATTTTTTTTTTTGAATATCAAAGTTCTTATATCTTTTGAAATGGGCACATAAACGAAAAGATACAAAGCTCATATTCTAACTAAAAAAATATAAAATTTAATTTACAAATATACAAAAATTTTAATATTCTTACATGATTTGTTCTTCAGGTCTTAGACAAAGTCCTTGTTTTTATATATATTAATATAATATTTATAGTTGTTTACCCAAGTACAGTATTTGTTTATCATTTTACTTAGGAAACCTAATAAACTATTAAAGTTTCATGATTTGTTCCTCAGGTCTTAGACAAAGTCCTTGTGTGTATATATATTAAGACAATATTTATAGTTGTTTACCCGAGCAGAGTAATTGTTTATCATTTTACTTAAGAAACTGTATAAACTATCGAAGTTTCAGAGTTTATCTTGCGGTTTAAGATTCCAAGGCTCTTTTTATCGGTCAATCAAATAGATGAACTGGCGGCAGGTTGTGGCAAGTTGCAAGCAACAAAGATTTCCGGGAACGGGTGCAAAAAGCAGATGCAAATAACCAAAGAAAACGAGCGACAAAAATTGTACTTGCAGCTGTTGATTATGTTGCTGTTGCTAAACGGGCTATTCTAAGTGCAGCTGCCCTTTTGCATATCTACCGGGGGAAAGTTGCCATCAGGACAAACAGACCCCATTTCCATTTCCCATTTTCCCAACTCCAGCTGCAACGTTTCTCTAAGCTCCGCCATGTGGCAGCATTTTCCGCGACCCCCTCGGCTCATCTCTCCTTTTTACTTTGCAGCCAGATTATCCGCTTGCCTTTTTCCTTTCTTCTCAACTGCTTTTTGTCGCCTTTAACGCCGCCTAATTGCCTAATTAGGCATTTGCTGGCCGAACCAAAACCATCCGGCCAACTCATCTGTCTTCCAGCCATTCCCCACCCACTCCCTGTTGCCCGGTGCAATTTATTTATAATCCTCTTTTCTTTCCGTTTTGCAGGTCCCGAAGATGTACTCAAGTTTGTGGGTAACGAAAGTGTCGTGGATCACTTTAAGCTCGTCACCAGGGATGGGAACAGTCTGCTCATCGGTGCCAGGTAAGAGTTCATTTATTCTCAAACTTGCTGAAAATAAATAAATAAAAATATATTTTGTCAACTAAAAATAAAAAAAAACTTACTTTTCATATTATATTTATTGGTGAAACGACCTAGCTGTTAATAAACAGCTTTCATCAATAAGCATTATAAATATTAATGCCCATTCAATTAAACTTTCAATGCTTGCTCTCCCAAAAATATCCGTTTTAACTTCGCTACAATGTCATTTCCCCAAGGTATAGATTCCGTGTAAGTCGGCTTCGGGGAATAAGTTTAACATGAGAATTAAATGAAACTTCTTTGGCAGAGTGTGGGCGAGAATTTCTGAAATTGGAAAGGATGAGGGTGAAGTGAAAAATGCACATAAAGCAAACTTCAATTTACTTTTCGCAGACATTGTATTTAATTTAAGTAGAAGATACGAGCATGTTCACTTCCCCATATACGTATAAACATGACAAAGTTTCTCAGGGCCAAAATTGGGTAGTAGTACGTATGGGAAAGATGGTGTTTTCGGGTGTGTGGGAAAGTCTACCCTTAGCTAGTTCTTGGCAACTTTGATTTTGCAACGCTGGCAAGAGAAACAAAAAACCAGTGCGAAAGGAAGCGGAAACTTTTGCCGCAGGTGCCCCAAAGATATGAGGAACTGTGCTAAAGTTTCCAGTACTTCCTTCTCGAGATATAGCCCCAGAAGACTTAAAGGGTTGCCAAGGTTGGGCCAGACTCAAGCGCTTTTCTTGGGTGCGGCGACTGTATTGTTGTAGATTTTGTCGTTGTCAGAGACCGCAAAATATGTTTGCTGCAAATGCTGAGTTTATTATATTTTGCCTAGACAATGCCAGTATATGAACACATACACACTTAAACACACCCACATTAGCAGTCACACATGGACAACGCACTGACATACATATTAAAATGTTGCACACTTTTTGGGGCACAACTAGACTTAATAAACTCGCCGGATTCTTTGTCTTCGTGTGTGGCGTCGTGGAAAGTTTTTTAGTCGAGGAATGCTTGCAGCTTGTAATAGAAACCATTAACACATGAAACCGAATTCCTTTATCAAAAAGTACAATGGGAAAATGTCCAGACACGTCCAAAACTAAAAATAGTTTGTGGTCATTTAATTTAAATAAAAAGGAATGAAATGAATTTTAAATATGTGAGAAATAAAGAAAGTGTTGCACCGTTTCTGTTGCTAAGAAGCTTAAAAACCTTAATACTTTCAGAAATGTATTTTGCAAAATTACGGACTTATCAAACTAATTTTGAAATTAGTAGTTATTAAATTATTTTTTTGGAAGAATCATCCTAAAGTAATGGAAACAGTTTTGAACAATTATATTTCTAAAAAATCTACAAAATTAATGTACAAAATAATTTGTCCAAATTGTTTCCATAAATAAGGTTCAAAAGCACTTCCAGAGCAGTTTTCCTGCAAAGCAATTTACAATGTGAGGATAATGAGGCAGTAAAATGCAAAGGCATAACCAAATAACCAAAGCAGGAAAATTAAGGGAACCCCTCACACATTTTCTCACATACGCCGATATGTAGGGACTAAAAGTAGTGTGGTTGGGGGTTTCACATCCCTTTTTTTCGCACGCATGAACAAATTTGTATGCCGGCAATGTCGTTGCCAGAGTTGCCACTTACGTGATTAATGGATTTTTAACAAGTTGCACACTCGCATTGCGAAAAGGAATTCACACACGCACATATCCACTTATCAGACCCCAAAAGAGTCAAAGTAACCAAAGGAAAACCTCTCCGGCGACTGTTGGTGAAAGCCAAAAAGCGCCACGTGTGTTTGAGTGTGTGCGTGGGCTTGGGTTTCGCAGTGTGCGTGCGGGTAGGTGTTTTTTTTTTGGTGGATGAGGGGGTTGGGTTTGCTAGGGTGGACCAACTAAACTAGGATGACAGGCGGAAATGCGAATGTGACACGCGTTTTGCATGTGAAACGTCATGAACAATGTTTAAACAAAAAAAAAAGAGTGGAAAGGAAGGTTCCACAGGAGAACTACACTCCTGAACGCCCCTATTTCATGGCAAAGCTGTACCGTTTCATTTCCTGTGGCATAGCAGGTACCGTGTTTTATGTTTTATCCCGCATCTAATGTCAGTCAAGTCAAAAGGAATTTTTAAACGCTTCAAATCGTTGTTAAGAAATTGTTAAGTTTTTGGGTTGATTTATTTACCACTATTAATTTGCAAGCCGCATTTCTTACCCTTTTACTTTTATTTTTATTGGAATTGTAAGCTCGCTCTAAAACTTTAAACTCATTACGCCAACCACCTTAGCCATTACTGTTGGTATCTCTTCTCACACTTATGCAAATAAGCTCAAAGTGGTTGTCTACACCAGGACACCTCCGTTTTCCCCACACTGCAGCAAGTCAGCGGAAAATGTTCGTTAAGCTTTTCCTCCACGTTTAGATTTTCTCGCTGCGATCTATAAATATTCCTCAGCAATGCGCTCGACATGAAAATTGGGTTAACACATTAAGATGGGAAATATGTGCCAACGTTTTTCCTGCTGTCATTGCCACATTCCATGCCATGCCACGCTATGCCATCCCATACCATCCCATTCCATTCCGTTCCACCCGTGCGTTTCCGTTCCATTCCCTCCATGTCAGGTTGGCAGGCAATCGAATGAATCGCGACAAAGGCGGAAATAAAATTGCTAAACGAACAAAGGAAAAATCCATTTCGTTGCCTAACGGGACTGGATTCATTCGGCATCTCTCTCTCTCACTGTGATTCTGTCTTTGTCTCTCACGTTTTGGACTCGAGTGTGCTCTATATGTCAGCCTATCTTTCGGCTTTTAACGTCTTTTTCAAAGCAATCGTGGAGAGTGCACAGTGGTTTATTTATCCATTAAAATAAAATAAATAAATGAAATAAAATAAATATTTGAGTAAAAAAGGTTATAACAAAAAAATGAGCTTAAATTTGAACTTTCTATTCTTTCCGAATCAGGTTTACAGATGAAATGGTGATTTAATATGGAAAGCGTTTATTTAAATTTTTAATTTATATACTTACAAAATAAAATTCTCAAATTAAAAAATATTGATATCCTCCAAATTTATAAATGTTTAGTCAAATTTATTATAAGATATTTAAACATTTAGCTTCACTGTTTACTTGCAGTCGACTATCCAATTTTTGTATGCAATTTTCCTTTTGTCGACGGGTCTGAAAATTCCTTTACTCACAAACACGCATACACACGCACGGCGGTGTCCATCTTTTATTGTGTTCTTGTTCTTCTGTCGGCACAGTATACATGTGTATGTGTGGGTGGAGTCCTTTGTGCAACCGCACAACAATCATTTCTGCACCGCAAATTCATTTCCGTTTGTGCTGGTTTTTGCTCACATCCGCGTTTATGTGTGAATGCCGAATGCATCCACTAATTTCTGACGATTTAAGTCCACTTCTGCGTGGCCAATTCCATTAGGCCTCAAGATTGAAATGTAATCGTCCCAATGAATGGATTGAAGGATTTCCCAATTGAATTGTTTGACCATGTCAACACTGGCTTAAAAGCCCACGAGAAGTCTACTCATTGTTTAGGATGGACTATTGTCTAATCTCAAGTCCATGCCATTGTCCGAAGAACAGATTTCGCTTAAAGGTATTTCTCTAAGTCTATTGTTTGGATGGATTTCGAATTTTAGAAATGTGTAATTCATTTTACAGTTTACTTGGTTTAATTAAAGCTAAACAACATTTTTTTTGATTAGTAAGGTATTTTTTTATTTCTTTAGATGGGCACCGTCATGTACGAATTGATTTTCAGTGATTTCCTGATTTTTATATAAATGGGGATTGTATTATTTTAATGAAATGTTTAAATTTACCTCTAGTAATTTCTTCCATTCAACAACAGAGTTACCTTTCTTTGAGTTTTCTTTGTGGGACATTTCGAAATAAAACTGATATCCTTGCTTTTTTCCTTTGTTAGCCCCATTTGACAAATTTTAGAATGGCAGACAGATATCCAAGGCAAAGCAGTCTGCCCAAGAGTCATTAAGTTGGAATCGATCCAGAATGCAGTTAATATTTTGTGTGGTTTTGCAAAGAATGTCCAATTTGGGTCCAGAGTTGGAGTTTAATCATGCTTACGAGACCACAATGCAATTCGCTTTGGCATGTTTGCCTGTGGCCAGGAACAAACGCTCCGCACCTGACTTGGCCAAAGGGCAAAAGTCAAATGCCACCACCTGGTTAACTGGACTGATTGGTTCGGTGGGTGGGTGGTGCTGGGGGTGTTGCAACTACAACGATATCATGTTGTGGGTCAGCTCAGCTCGGGCAATTCACATTTGGGTTTTTGGCATTTGACAGTTTCGACATTTTCTGCCTCCATTGAGTGAATGGCACGGTATGACGTGGTTCTGTTGGAGGTTTGGGGGTTGATTTGGTTTCGTTTGGTTTGGCTTGGTGCACATAAGAAAAAACTTTGTTCAATAACATTGCAATCCAAACCGTCAACCGTTTTCCAAAGCTGAGGAATGCACTAATCAAAAAGAAGTGCAAAATGTTATTACGCCCTACATTCCATTTTTTTTTCCCAAATCAACGGAAATCTTGAGTCTCAAATAAACAATTTAAATATGTAAAACTGTAAATGGAAAATATATTTTGAAATAAAAATAAGAAAGAAAAGAGGTTTCAGTGTATAACAGGGGCATCCAAAGTCCTGAATCCTGAATTGGCTTAGTCAGCATCATCGAATGATGTGGAATGAAGTTGAAGTCGAAGCCGTATCCCTGACAGAGTCAAAAAGTCAATGAAAAATGACAAAAGCTCAACTCGAAATGGTGATGGATGTGTTGGATATGTGTGGGGGATTTCCCCTTTCTCCGCTGCGCTTCAATAATTTTTTGCAATGGCTGCCATTTCACAAACACACATGCACACACTTGCATCAAGCGCATGCAAATGGCGGCGACAAACATAAATTTTCCCCAACCGAAAAGCCTCGAAAGCGTAGAAACATGAGAAGTTCGCCTGATTTGCTTAGCTATTCAGAAAAGCCATTTACCGTTATGTCAACCCCCATCCGCCCCCGCAGGCTTTGCTGCATCGAACTGGGATTGGGAATCGGAATCGGAATCGGCATCAACGCATCAATGCATCAATGCATTCCGGAAGTCGAGTGTTCTTTTCTCTGATTGCCTTCGGGCATTCCTTTGGGGCGCTGATGACGTGTGACATTGAACGTTGGCTGGCATTTTTCCTGATGAATTCAGTCCTGCAATTTGCCATCTCAATTGCCCATTCAAAGGAAATTTATGGAGATAAGGAATTGATTTAAGGAAAAGGATAGTTTAACAGTGCTTATCTAAACGGTTACCGGCAGTAAAAAAGACTTCAGGCTGTGCAAGATGTTCTAAATGGTCTTACATTCAACTAATATCCACCACTTTTGTTGTTCCTTTAAAAAAAACTAAACAAAATGTGTCTTATTCTCTTTATAAAGTAAATATTTTTGATTTCGAGTTTAAGCCTTAAAGTGCTGCCCTAAAAATGCGAAATATATGCACACCTGCGTGTCCTGCTTTACAAATTTGCATAACAAGCCCAATAAATTTAGAAAAATAAAGTCACACAATTCTTGAGACAAGTGTCAAGTGAGTTTTTGTTATTTAAGTAAATTGCCCATTGCCAATGATATTCAGATGTAACGCGAAATGAATAATTTTTCTTGGAATCTCAAAGCTTGTTCAATTTACATAATTCCGAAATATTTACATGTCACCTGCGCATTTTCTACTCGAGAAAATGAAAATACCAAGAAAAAGAAAATAATATCAATCATTCGAGTGGTGTTATTTATAATGAAAATGAGAGGAGATTTGTCCGACCAACCAAGGTCATGAAAGGAAGCCTGCAACGTTGCGTATGAGTAATTTTCTATGTGTCGTTCTCTTTGCTTTCCTTCATTTGGGTCTAGACTTGTTGTTTTTGTTTCGGGATGGTGCCTTGTTCTGTTTGTACTCGATACTTTTTGTGGGTCAAACCACAAAAATGGCGGCGGTAGCGATGGCAACACGAGTTTTCCTTTCTCGCCTTCGCCTTGCCTCAATCTATTTTATGACTGATACCCTCTATATGTATTCTGTTCGAGGTTCTCGAGGTCTTCTCGACCGCAATGTCGTTATTTATGTGCATGTGGCTTTGTTTCGTGTTGCCTCTTTGCACTCAGCCGATATTTGAAAAGGGTCCTGCCTGCGGGTTTTGTTTTCCTGCTGGTTGTCCTTGTTGTTATTGCTTTTCGGATGGCTGGCAACGCGGCGAATGGTTGATTTGTTTGTTGGTTGTCGGTTGGTTTAAGACGGTGGCAAACCAAAAAGCGGATTTTAAATGAATTTAAATTTGTTTTTGGCAAATAAAAGGAGTGTGTTTGATTTTTGCCTGTTATTTCGTAATTCATTTTACTACTACAGGAATTCGAAAATTAAACAAATTGAATTTTTGGATATTCCGAAAAAATACTTCAGTTGCCAATTTCAACGGATTTATTTTCTATTATGTTTTCATCTTCGTTATTTTTTCTATCTTTCACAGACTTTATGTTTTATTTTAAAGTTTCTTGCTATTGGTAGTCTGCATAATTTGTATTTATATTTGTATATATATGTTCGCATGAAATCGTTTGGTATTCTGTTTAAACGAAACGTTGCTGATGTTGGTGTAAACCACGAATTATTTTGGGGCCGAATGGCATTTCTACAAACCGCAGGTATTTCAAACCATGGCCTGCCATCAAATGGTTACCACGCAAAATGTTGTGTTGCCTGATTTGCCTAGTTATCGTTAACACGCCCACTCGTAAATGGGCCTCCTTAATTTATCCTTTAACTAGGATTGGTCACATGGTTTCAAAAATATTTTTTGTTCGTTTTTAAGAGCTTGTGGTAAACAGTTTTTTAATTTATTTGCGGTTCTTAAAAAGTCGACCTTGGTTTTTGTTAAATGTTGTGGAGTTCTAAACTATATTTGTAGCTTTAAGAAATAATGCGTTTAGTCCATTAAAGTAATTTAAATGATCTTACTACTACTACTATTTGTTTAAGTTTAATTGCCTTGAGTTTTTTTATCGTTGTTGACTTCTGATCGTATTTTCAAACACCGTTCGTTTAATTTTGAGCTTATTCCCGACAGGGACTCCTATGTATCACAATATTTGCCGAATTCGTTGGTACCGTGCCGCCTCATTATCGCCTGCGTTTCATCCCACTGAATGTAAACGTTTTCCTAGAGGAACTCCGCACATATTCCCCTTTATATTTGCCAACTGCGCTTAAGCTGCATAATAATAAACTGCAAAGCAGCGGCAACAACGAGGATTGCTAAATGTGCAACTGCAGGGGGGAGGAACAAGGGCGAGGGGTAATACGAGCCAAAGCAGTGGAAATCCTGGCGTAATCGTTGCGTTCACTGCTGGCAGGCAACAACAACAACAACAACTGGGACAACTGCAACACTAACACACTACGCCGTGTGGAAAATATTTATGAGCTCGGTTTTCACGCCAAATGCGTTCTTTAAAATGCTCCACTCCACACACACACACATACATACAAGTACACCCCTCCTATTTCCCCGTCGAATTTCCCTTTGGTTTCACCTCTCTTTGGCATTTTCCGCGACATTTTCACGAGCGCTTGCATTGCTTGTTGCACTCTGCGTATGTGTGCCTATATGTGTTAAGCAATGCGCTAAAGTGTTTATGTGTTTGTGAGTGTTGCAAGCCGACAAGCGACAGCAACAACAACAAATTGCAACAAGAGTTACACCAGCAATTTTTACACTCTTCGACCCACATTTTTTTATTTTCTCTTTTTCTGCATCCAATAAAAAAATATGTTATCCAATAATAGCATCTTATCCCTACTTTATAAGTGATCCCACAACGCTGGCCACTTTTGGTGCCTTAAATGTTATTTTTGTTATAAAAAAAATAGTGCTCTGTAATTGGAAGCCTAGAACTTTATTTTTAGTAAAATATTTAAATTTGAAAGATGCTTTAAATCTAAAAAAAAAACTAAATGCAGAATTTTCAATAATTTTTTAAAGTATCTGACTTGAATCACATTGTTTATCAAACTTACATATTTTAAAAAAGTTGTTAGATGTTTTGGAGACCTTGCACACAACTTTATTGGATGTTTTAGACTTATTTCACTTAGTTCGTTAAATCACAGCGTATTCATAGTTTGCCTGAGGCAATATTGCTAGCACGGCTCCCTTAACCTATCAGCAACATTTGAGCCTTTTGCCTACCTGCCTTTCTAGCCCGGGTCCAACCCGTTACGGCGACTGTCCCCTTTATATGCTAATTTGGTTCAGCGCATTTTATGTGTACATGCGTACGCGTATAGCCGGCTATATACGTCCTGAAAACAGCAGGCAGTGACAGCCGTGAAAGGGAAGAATGCAGCTGCAGCAACTTTGCTGATGTTGCTGGGGTCCTGCGATGTTGCTGATGGTGCACGTTCGTTTGAAGTTGCCTTTTGCCGTTGTCATAATTAAAACGCGCTGCATAATTGCCAAACAAAGGCTGTGTCCTGTTCCAGGGGACGTCCTTTTTCCCACTGCAATCGCAGTTTTTATTCACCTGTCCATTCATCAGCATATCTAACTTTTTATTTGAAGAGTGAGACTGGTAACTGACAATTATCACAAATGCGCTGATGCCACATGTTAAATATGTCCCTCAAACAAATTATAAACTAATAAAAGTAGTATTGCGAGCATTGCGTAGGTATCCATGTCTGTATCTTTGAAATCTGCTTATTATTGGATAAAAAATAACATATCAAAAGATTTCTTATAAAAGGAATGCGTTTATTTTTAAAATATACTAAACGTATATGAATACACCTATGGAATTGTTATGTACATTCCATTTCGGCTCCTCACACAATTTGGCAATCTGTATGCAAATCCACTCCTCTCACAAATATAGTATCTGCATATCTATGTATTTATTTAAAATGTTCCGCTCTTTTTGCCGCATTCAGACCATAGCAAAATTTGGAAAGTTTCGATAAGGCTGTCGTTTATGCAGGTTTTTTGGGTGGTGTGATGGCTGATTCCCGAATATGGCGGTCATAAAGTGTTCGACCAAAGTGCACCCACACCAAGGTGCACTAACCACATACATACACCCGCTCGAACTCACACACACACTCACACGTAGTTGTGGTTTCAATAATCAATGAGTTGATTTTATGAAATTTCGCCCCCAAACTCGAATTCCGGGCGGTGACACGCCCAGCCTTGCACCACTTCATTTTGTGGGTCGCACTCGGACACACGAACATGCACCACACGTGTGGGTGGGTACAATTTTATTAACGAGAATTTTGGAATTTCTGCACAAATATGGCATTCAAGCCGACAGGAGGGTAAAAGGTTAAAAGGAAAACAAAACATAGACCAGAGGCTTTTTGTGGTCCTGGTCACAGGCTGCGTGTTGATTGCCAGCCCCGAAAAGGCCAAATGAATTTTAATTAATTTTTTAATTAATTCTCCGCAACCGCCAGCTGCCCCGTACTCAACTGATAAGGATGATAGAACGGGAATCGTACAAATTCTATCTGCGGCAAATTTCACTTCTTTGTAGACCACAACTTACGATGGACTTTTTCTCATGCCGTTTCCTTTGTTTGTCTTTTGCAGAAATACGGTTTTTAATTTAAGCATACACGATCTCGTCGAGCAGCAGCGTTTGGTCTGGACGTCGCCGGAGGACGATACCAAAATGTGTGTCGTCAAGGGCAAAGATGAGGTGAGTGAAAAATTGCAATCGATCAATAATTATATTATTAATTATAACATAGATTATATGAAAACTGAAACTTACAAAACTTCAAGTACTCCTAAAACTGAAACTAAAACAACAATTACGGAATTTATTAAATTTACGCAAACTAGAGGGATTAGTTCTTAAAAATTTCAATCAATACAAAGTGTGTTCGTAAGATGTCCCACTTAATCAGTCGACACCTGAAATAATATTTTCGTGTCAGTTAGTAACCAAAATACAAATTTGTATTCTATTTTCAACTTTTTGCGTTGCTGTTTATAAACTGTATAGAACTTTGGCCTAATGGCCTTGCAATTTCCATTTCCATTCCTATTTCCATTTCGATTTCAACTTTGGCTGTTGCTTCCGTCGCCAGAGAAATGCAAAAACAAGGCAATAAAGTGTTTCTCTGTTTCTCCCCATCTATCTTAACTTTTTTTCGCGCTAAAAACATGGAGAAACTATGAAGAAGAAGTACGCCATACAAGAAGAAATTGATTTATGCAACTTTTTCTGTTGTTGTCGCCTTGGTCTTGTGTTTTTCTTCTTTGTGGCTAAGAAATCAAGAAAATTTATTGAAAACTCTTCGCCACTGCCGTTGACCTATTAAGAAAATGCCAGTTGAACAGAGAGACTGGGGTAAATTGAGTCCAGAGAAGGCAAGCAAATCAAAGCCTGAAAGCAAACTTTGCCTAATGGAAATGGCAAATATTTTGGCTTTCAAATTGTCTTTGTTGGTGGGCTTTTTGTTTCGCCTTCCGTTTCCGGTCAACTAGGCCAAATACTGCCTTACACACTCTCTCATAGAAGACGTACACGGGGAAGTAGTTGTCTTAAATTAATTAAATATTTAATTCAAGTTTTGGTAAAGACAATTTTTTAGATAAAACAAACATTTTCAATTTGTATCTTTTCTGATTTTTCTATCCTGTACATAAGTTTAAAAATATAAAATATAAATATTAGTTTTTAGAAAGTAATAATCTTCTTCATAGTACAAGCAAAGCGTATTTAAATATTTTTTTATACTTCCTCAAACAGAGCAAACACAAATTCCAACTGACTCATCTGCTCTTAAAATACCTTCTTCACCTTTTTTGTGCATGCTGAAGTGCACTTCAAGTTTGGCTTTTTGCTCACGTAATTAGCCAACACTTGTTGGCTGGTCGTGCCAGCAATTGCACAGCAGGAGCAACAAAAATAAGGCGAACCAGAGCATTAGCAGGTGTAATTTGTTGAACTCAATTTGCTTGCCGGCTCCACCTGAGTGGGGTCACTTTATATGTCTGTGCTCGGGTGGGTCGCGTTATTTATGGCTTCAAAAAAGAGGAAAGAACCAAAGTTTCTTCGGACTTCTAGCCATGGCGTGCGGCATTGCCATTTCCCCACAAAAGGTTTTTACCTCTAAAAATAAATTGCAATTGTTTTGCTGGAATGAAGAAATGAAAAGAAAAGTTCAAAATTTACAATTTTAATTAACCGGCATTTCGGCCACTAATTTGGATGCGAAAACGTCGGGCTAATCAAGTTGATAATCAGCCAAAGGACGAGCGGCGCAAAAATCTGCAATCTTATAAATGCGGAATGCATTTTTCGGATATATAGCTAACTCACGCTACTTAAAATTGGCCAAGGAAAAAAAAAAAGTTGGCTTAAATTAAATTAATATTCACTTGCGTCAATGGGATTCCCTTAATATCCCTTTTTTACCATTGTTTCTTGCCAGTTTGAGTTCAGGTGGCTGTAAAATGTTTACTTAATCGATTTTTTCCTGAAAATTTTATTAAAACTGCGTAAAAAATGAGCAGTATATATAGGTTCATTTATAAAATATTTAAACGCTGGCTTCGAGGTTTTACTACCCAATATAAGATCAATATTATTTTAAGTGGCCGAGTGGATTCAACATAAGTAAACCAAACAAATTAACAAGAAATATTTATATCACGGGTAGCAGAAAGCAAAGATTTTCAGACTTTGTCAGATAATATTAAATTTCAACGAAATAGAACAATAATGTTTACCCGACAAATATAATATAATTGTTAATAGGAACATACAAAAGGAAGCGTGTAATTATTTGGGTATTCTCATTAAATAGAACTGTGAGCTTAATCACTCATAGAACGGTTTGTTCAAAGCATACGTACATGGCAATTTGTCCTTCTCTTCATTCCTCATTAAACATTTGATTTGGTTTGCAAATGGCTTTTTGCAGAGTTTTCCCAGCTTAGGTTCTCAGATGGAAAGTGCAATTGCAGTCGCCTATTGTTCGATTGGAAAATGCTGGTAAAATTATGCAAGGCTGTGCAACACTTCGGTCGTCTTTGTCTGTCCGGATCCAGCTTTTCATTCAACCTGACTCAAACCCTCTGTTCACACAGCTCGTTTAACCTACTTGTTTTACAAGCAAATCGGTTTGAAAATTGCATACCTATTAGGTCATAAGTACTAGTACGTTCTCCTTAAATTTTGTCGAATAAAATAATTACAAAAATGCTTAAGATATTTCACAATAAGCATTAAACATGCCAAGTCCAAGTCCATAACCCAAGCCTCTGGACACGGAAAAGTTTCATTGTTCAACATCGTGGGGAAAAAAACTTCGAAAGATGAAGCTTAAGAATATTTTTGACTGCTGCCAAAATGCCTTAAGGTAGACAACAATTTCGTTAATGAAGCTGAAAAACGACACGACCAGAGAAGTCCAGCCCACAAGGCCGACGCCTTCAAAATCATTTCAATTTATAATTTTTGAACGCAATGTTTGACTGAGAGACTTTAGACAGCCTGGGGGCAAAACACGAATTACATTCCTCGATTTCTCTCACTCTTCAATTCACAATACATATTTGAATTTTGACCATCAATATTCGCATTTATTTGACTTTAAAATTCCATACTTCAAACTTGTATAAATTTGTGGTAAAAAACCGAAATAAAAGTATTTTTAGGCAGAATGAATTAAACATAAATTTGGTAAGAGAAGGATGAGAAACCAATTATGGGGAAAAACTAAAATAAGAACCATCATTAACCAGCGGCATTCAACCCATGGCTGCCGCAACAATTCAAAGCAAATTAATAAATTTCACAGTTAATTGCATTCTAAACCATGTTTGTCTGTGTCTGCTTTGCGTGTTAATTACAAGAGAAATACGGAAAACTACAACTTCACAGCCAACCCCTAGACTTCATGTAATTGTTTTGTTAATTTATTTAAATTTATGCTCGAACAGTTTGGCCACACAAAACAAGGGCAGAACATGTTAAATATTTCTGAACAATAAACTTAATTAAATGAAAATGAATTCCGGGCGGTTACAAGACAGCAAAAAGGGTAAGCAAAATCTTCTTATGCTATTGTAAGCTGAACTGAACCGGAAATTTAAAACTATGTGCCAAATATAATATTTATTTGTGTATATTGCGTTAAAACACATCCAAATGGGCAACTGTATTAAAAGAATGACTAAAATCAAAGGCGGAAAGTTAAATACCTCACAATTGTCCGGTTTATTTTCGTAATGAATGCGTCTAAAAACTGTGAAAATTAGTAGCGAACAAACAAATTGTTTAAACATTTAAACCCACACAGGAACTGCGAGAGACAGATGAAAGGTGTACAATGGAAACTGCTGCCTGGGAGTATTTCAAATGATTTGTCATGTCAGAGTGCAAACACTTCCGGCTGTAATGGTGACATACTGGGGTGGTGGTGTGATGGTGGTGGTAGTGGCGCCGGAAATGTCAGCCAACAATTTTCCGCCACTATAGGAAAAGTTGCCGCTGCCGTTTATGTATTCGCTCTGACTCTTCTAAATGGGAACAAGTTGCGCATTTGCCTTTTAATATTTATTGAGTTGCAGGTGCACCGTCCCGGGAACATTCGTTGTTTGTTTTTGAAGTACTTTTGTTGCGTATTAAATATTACAATTTGCGAAACATTTATGCAAAACAGTTGGGAAGAGAGAGGGCGGGGCTCCCATTTTCATCTCTTCCATAAGGGTTCATAGGAAATACCTGTCTCGTTCAACCTTTTAAGGGCCAGTAAAGCAATTTTAATAATTTACTGAACAACTAAATAGAATATTTAAGATACGAAAAAAATATATTTTTAAAATCTGATCCGTTATCTGTCTATCATTATTATTGTTTTACTCCATAATATGTTATTTACTTCGGTTTAAAAATCTAAAAATAATAAGGTTTAATTTATTTTTTTTGTGTTTTTCCCGACCTGTTAAAATAAATGTCCTTATTACCTTTCCAATCACTCGGAAACTTATTCTCAAAAATAACATAGTTATATAAATTTTAATTATCTGCTGTATAACTTTTGTAGATGAAGTAAGAGAATGATCATATTCGGTGTACTATAATTATAAATTCTGAACGATTTCAGGAGGCCTGTCAGAACTACATTCGCATCATGGTGGTGCCATCGCCGGGTCGCCTCTTCGTTTGCGGCACCAACTCGTTCCGGCCAATGTGCAACACGTACATCATCAGCGACAGCAACTACACGCTGGAGGCCACGAAAAACGGACAGGCGGTGTGCCCATACGACCCCCGCCACAACTCCACCTCTGTGCTGGCTGGTAAGTGTGCAATTACCCAAATACAGTGGGCTTACTATTAATATAATTTATTTGACTAAAAAAGGTTGTAAATCTCAAAAAATAATAACAAATGATTGATTAGACAACAAGATTTAAATCCTTACCAATAGTTGTAGCATTTCGAAAAAGTGGAGAACATAAAATAAGCCATATGCAACATTTTGAGAATATTCCATTCGGACAACACTACGTATGAGTGATATGTTTTTCACTAGTGTAATATCGAGAAGACATAAACCGCTTGTTTTTGAAAATTGTCTCTGCACAAGAATCAGAATAATTTAATGTACATCTGAACACTCTGAGTATTGCAACCAAAACTCTTAAATTATATCTTTTTGAAATCGGGAAGAGAATTACACAAAAACACTCATACGACCCGTTGCCTGTGTCAACAATTTTACTTCTATTCTTTGTACACCCACTTATGTACTTATTTGCTTTTTATTTGTGCCTTCTTCGTTTTTTTTCTGCTCTGCTATGCCGTCCGAATAATTTATTGTGCACGGCCATTTTGTATGCGAATTGTCCATTTTGTTCTGCCTGTTATCGCCATTCGCAATAAGACAGAAAAATGCAAGAAATGTGACTGTGAGTAGACTCATCGCATTTGCGCCTTTGTCATATAAATCGGGTAAAAATTGTCATTCATCATGCAATGCCTGTGTTACCTCTTTTTTCACGTTTGACTTTGTAAACGGGGTCGCATGATACATTTTAAGTATTATTGTATGCTAACTGCAAACGATGTGCAAAATATTTTTCTGCCCCCACATAGCTGATACAAAAATTCGACATTTCCTTCATGATCAATATTTGATTGGAATTTATGGCCCTAGCAGGTGTTTTAACTAGGTCGGATCTTAAAATAGAAAATCAAACAATTGATGAAAATTAGCATATAATGTATTGAATTTAAAAAATTAACTCAGGGTATAGTTTTTTGAATATTTATGCTATTTAAATGCAATGCTTCTTAGTTCAACTCTTGTGCATTTTTCGGAAAAGTTTCATTCGTTGAAGCTCCCCCACTGACAATCAATGCTCGGTGCATATAGAATGCATTTTTATTTTCGCCACTCGCAAAACCCAGTTACTCAGCCAATAAACAAGCGAATTTGGGGTCTGCAGCCCAGGGGGCAATATTTTGAGTCCCCAACCCAACCGAACCGAACTCAACCCAACACCCACGCCCCTCGCCTGCAAAGTCATAGTTTTGATAATATTTCCACTTGGCACCCATAAATCGACATTCTTTGCCGCCATGTTGTGAAGTTTTCGCGCAGTGATTTGTTTGCATTTTATTGTCTGCAGCCAGCGAAAACTTTGGCAAGAGCGCGAGAGAGTGGGCCGGGAATAGATAATATCGATAAACGTTTATAACTAACTTGAAAGTGTGTGCTGGCTTGTGTTGTTGGTCCATTGGCATGAGAGGGCACCGAGTGTTGCCACAAACTTCCGCCGGATGCAGCTGCCAACCTTGTGTGTGGCCATATGTGTGGGTCTACCTTAGTATTCCTTTCACACACTCACACACACACACACACGTTGGCAACTCGCCCACTTTTCGACGCCCCTGACCCCCGCGACCCCCTTGCTACACCCCGCCAATGTGGGTCATAAGAGTTTATCATCAACAAGCTGCCACATCCTGGCCAAAAAAGAAGCAGCCAAACCTGAAGCTGTTGTCAGCCGCCATTTTCTTTATTGCTTGCAGCCATTTATGCTCCCATTACTTTCCGTGTTGCCGCCGGGTATATCGGATTTTTATATAAATTGAGTGCAGAGCGGTGTCATTCAGTTCGCTTCTGGGCACTATGGTAAAGCAAAAAATACTGTACAATGCACATAAATTAATTCTTTTTTAATTAAATGAATGATCGATTCTGCAAAATAATTTCTTATTGGATTTGTTTTAAATTTTGTATAAAATTGCTTTAGATTGTTATATATTTTGTACGATAACATAGTTAAAATGTCATTAAAGTTCATGTTTTGTTTAAAGGTTTTCCACTTTCCTTTTTTTTATTCCTTTATCATTATCCCATCACAATGTATTAACAAACCCTGATACCCCTTCGTTTTCAATTTTTCCCTAGAGTTTTCTCTGAACCCGCTACTTTGTTCTTATTCCACTTTGATTTCCCTTCATGGTGCTAATATTAAATCGACATTTTTACATATAACCCCTAACCCACCGCGCTGCGTCTTTAGTCATTTGCTGGCTGTCAGTTTTCCAGCGCTTGCCTTGCCAGGATTTAAGGATATGTGGCGTGGATTTGGGGAACGGTTAGCCGGGCCATGTTGTTTAGATTACAAATTGCCCGGGACAGAGGCAGCCCATAAAAAGAACCCATCATGGTGGTGCACTAAATAACAACAACAATGGCTGCGCAAGTCTAGAAAAGTTCCGACTCAAAAAAATAAAAAAAAAAAACGTATAAAAAAATGGGCGAAAAAAGTCGCCGAAAAACCAGAACAAGCTGAAATATGTTATCAATTCAGTTTTTATTCGTGACAGGGCGTTGATGTCATGGGTTGACGTGGGCGTGGTCGGTAACTGGCACAAAGTTTTCGCCGCCCCCCACCACCCCTGAACATTTTAGCCCCTCTTTTGGCCCCGGTTTTCTAACGCTTTGCGCAAAAAGTTCGTGGACACATTTTTGTGCCAATTTCGTTGTAAAAATATTGTTGTAACCATGATGAAGTTTTCAATTGCTTTTTCCACCAATATACGACATCTAGCCCCCCAGCCCAACCGCTTTATCCTGTTCGCTTTCCTGGTGTTTCAATATGGCGGAAGGAATCTATTTTTGTTCGATTTAAAAAGTGCATGCGAAATAAATTTCAATCGCTGACAGTGTCACCCATTGAGATCGGCCAGAGTACAAAACTTTCCCAATAAAAAATTAAACACACCAAAAGCAGAAGGACACAAGAAGAAATAAAAAGCAAAAAAAGTTCCTATTCGGTGGATCTGGAGAAAATGGAAAGAGGAAACACGTATTAGCTGGCTTTGTCGTTTAATTTGTTAAATGTTTTCATTGGGAATTAGGGTTTGAGCAGGAATTGGAAGTGGCACAGTTGTCCGTAATGGGCGGCAGTTCAGAATTTCTAAAAGTCTGGGTCAACAAGGGCTCCATTTACAAGCACAACTTTTTATTATCCTTATTTCTTAACGGAAATAAAGTCACATAAACTAATAACTGATCTTTTAGAATTTCTTTTGGAGCATTAAATTTAAAGTTCTTTTATTAAGTCCATATCAACTTTAATCTAAAATACTATAATAATATTTCACGTTAAAATCTTTGAATTGAGTGACATTTCCGCTATTGACCCCTTTAGGCTTTTAAAAGTTATTTTGTCAATATTTTACAAAATAACTCTGTGTTAACTGGCCCCGCTTTGCGGCAATTCGGTGCTCTGAATATTAAACTGGCATCACGCAGATTTCATCCCCTTTTTCCCAAAGCAGCGCCTTTGACCTTTTGTGGCACTTGAAAATGTGGCTTAAATGTCTTACCAATTCGCACACGCCTCAGGAAACAATGCGAAGAATAGTAATAAATAATTTATAACTGCGCATTTGCCACATTAATCACGAGCCAACGCTGCTGCCGGCCAACAAGCTATAATGGGCGGAGTGAAAAAAAAAAAAACGAAAATGGCCAACAGCGGCCAAATCCCCAGCCGGCAAAGTTTTTCCCGCTCCCCAAAATCCGACGCATATTAATTTCGGCACACTCCCCATTCAACCCCTCCAGTGTCCTTCGTGTTTTCCCTCTGCACGTCCGTAAATTCTCAGGCACAGCGAAGCGTACAAATTGCCATCACTTGCGTTCAATTTTAGACTTTTCCAAGCAAATGCACAAACGCGATTAAAATGCTGACGAATGTTGGGACCAGGGGGGTGCTTGCGGGTCGGACATTGGCGCCACCGAAAAATGTCAAGGACTCGGCAGGACATCGCGTAGACTGTGAACCGGGAACACCGTTGCCAAACCGGTCCAAGCTGCATTTGCATATCGCACCAACCGCTTCAATTTCACACCGCGTTGGCATGTTCATCCTTTACACCGCTTTAAAGTCGTGTCGACCCTTCTACATTTCGATTAAAATTTCAATCCTGTATAATTTATTTTCGCCTTTTAACCACACCGAGGGGTACGTCGCTCAGAGGCATTTGAATTACTATATAAGAGATAAACAATATTGATTGATACAAACAATTTCCGCTCTTTGTTTATTTCAACTTGATTTTTATTTATATACATTTTGTATGAAATTGACTATAGAAATATTGTTAGTTATTGCAAATTAATAAGTTTACATGTACTTCTAGAGTTGCGAAGAATATAAATTGATTTCTGTCAAAAAAAGATCAGAAAGATTTTTCACCAGTACTGATGAAAACCCGATTTTGGGACGTTAGGAAATAAAACATTTGTTATATTTGACTGATAATATTTACAAAATATCACCTGTTGGCAATTGAGCCAAAGGTAATTCAATATTTTCAAGGTCCTCGATAGTATAGTGGTTAGTATCCCCGCCTGTCACGCGGGAGACCGGGGTTCAATTCCCCGTCGGGGAGAACGATGCGTTTTTTTTTTGTTTTTCTGTTTTGATAAAACTATATCAAGAATTATGAGTTAAAAATATATTATTATAACGACATAATTGCAAGAAATAACCATACCATATTTATGGAAATGCATTTCTTATAAGGTTATAATTTAAATATTATATCATTAAAATGAATCTCCTATTAATATAGTTATTGTATTTATTTTCTCCCTCAGGACTAGAGTTATAATTTAAATATTATACAAAATGGAATTAATCATTAAATTTATAATGTCATTTTGGGAAAAAAATAAAAAATTCCACCTCCCCGACGGGGAATTGAACCCCGGTCTCCCGCGTGACAGGCGGGGATACTAACCACTATACTATCGAGGAATATGCTCTCAGTCCTTACATTTTGGACTCAGTAATCTCTGAAAATGTTCTAATTTATTTATTTAATAATTAAGGGTCATTTTTTCGCATCATTTGCTTCTTTCGGTCATTGTTGCTAATGTTTTGGGTCGTTTGAACCGTGCCTGAGCTCGTTAAAAAGTAAAGGAGAGCTAATTTATTTTAGCCAACTTAAATTGGCTTAGGCGAATGACCAGAAGAAAACAAATGGCGCGTTATCTGGAAACCAAAGCCGACTGAAAGGATGGCCCCGGTCGAAGTGCGGGTGCAATGCAAAATGAGAACAACGACTAAACAAAAACAGGACCAGCGACAGCAACAACTGTCAGTTTCATTAAAACAAGGAAATCTGCTAAGAGCCAAAAGTTTAAATGAGCGTCTAACAACTGCAAAGGATAAAAGGACACCAGTGCACACACACACACACCTAAAAGGGCACTCGAAGAGCTCGTGGAAAAAAGCGAGCCAAAAGCGTCTGCAGTAAAATATGTACCCGAAAACAAAGACCAAACAATAAACCAAATGGCGCAAAAAACATAGAAAAAACGTTGCAAAAAACAAAATAAAGACCCCAAACAAGCACAGCTTGTGACCCTTTTTAGCGGACAATGCGCGGGCACTTCTTAGTTTTTCTTTCCTTCTTTTTGCCTAAGACAAAAAAAACATTACAAGAAACAATTAGCTGTTGGAAATGGGGGCAGCAGGACAGCCCATCTTTTCTTGATTCAAAATCAGCGTATCCTTGAAATAGGGGAAGGCACAGATCATTATTTCTTCGTTGTCAAATTTTTTCCATTTAAATCCATATCCGTTAAATAATAATAATAATAAAGTTATAAGGTTTTTTTCTGTTGTTCTTAATATATTTCCTTTTAAATAATGTACATTTAATTTTAAATTTAAGCACATTTAGGTAAATAAGAAGACTGAGAAGAAAGCCTTGCATTAAACACTTCGACCTACTCTTAAAAGGATTAATATTGAATTCAGTTAAAATGGAAACGTCGTTCCTCCAACATTCTTTTTTCCTCTGCTATTATTTTTTTCCATATCCATTTCCATTTTCCTTCGATGGAATATACGTGAGGGGGCAAATGCTTATTTCCCTGGTGATTTTACTTCTTAATTGCCAATTAGACAGCAACTCATTCGGATCCCTCTATTTTCATCTGTTTTATTCGATGTTTGAATTTTCAAGAAATTATTATAACTTGAGGTCATCTGGTAACAGAATCACATCGAATTTGAAGTGTATGAGTTCTGCTTAAAACTAATCAATTGCATTTATTCATGCTATCTTTGTTTGAGATTAATTTCCAATTTCTGCAAGTAAGCAGCTAAAACCAAATAAATGCTTATCATCTAACTATGTTATTTGTCATAATGACCATATTTTAATTAAAATTTAAGATAAGCGTACCTTGTATTCGAATCAGGAAAATACAAAATAAATGTTAAATGATGATTTCCCCCAAGTTTCCATTTAAATATGATGCCAAATTGCTGCCAGCGATTTTGCCACAGAAACACACTCAAATGTTCTCGAAAATCACTGAAAAGAAGGCCAAGCCAAGCTTAAGTTTAGAAACATTAGCCCCAGACCGTTACTCGGATAACCATTTGGGAAAAAGACAGGAAAGTCATTAACTTTTAATTCGATCGTTTATAAGCGCAGTGCCAGATTCGCCAGCAGATGCATTCGGAAATGCAAATCTGGCTTGAGAGGGACCAAAAGCTGATAATTGTGGTGCGCCAATAAAAAGCGAATTAAGCTAATTGCCAAATTCTCAAAATCCCCAAAAACAATAGGAATGGAAACCATCAGCAGAACAAAGATGGCCAAAAAGTAACATAAAGTCAAAAAGAGTAATGAAATTGGAGCAAAATGCGAAACTGCTGCAGAGGGGCGCACATGTTGCCAAAACTTTTCTACCATAGCCCCCCTTCCTCTTTATTTTCCAACGTTTGCATTTCTCTGAGAGTACAAGTGAAGTGTAATTACAGCCAAAAATTGATAACACACAAAAATGGCTAAGAAAATGTGTTCACTGGGACCTCAGCCAGCAAGTGTAATTAAAGCCTTGACTTAGGGATTGGGTGGCTGCTATCCGAGTTTAAGATGTGGAAATCTTGCTTTTGAAAGTAGGTCAGGCGTATAGTGTAATTAACCTAATTGATGCGGCATAAAGTATATTCAAATTTTGCAGATGCCAATCGCAACTATTTGTTTACGCATACGAGATTATAAGCCTAAAGACTAATTGGATAAAAGCACTTCAAAAGATGTATCAAAAGGTTATATCCTAAGTGACATTCATTTTTATGGTTTACTCGTGTTTCCGTTTGATTACAAAAAATAAAAAACGGTTATTATACGAATATGCAGTTATCAAATACACACTTCAATTTCGTCTAAATTATATAGCGAAGTACACGAACGTTATCTCTCTCCACAACAGATTTCCGGTCATTTCTATCAAATTAAGCACAGCTGACGATTGTACTCTAAGTGACTATGCAGAAATACATTGATATGCACAATGTAAATGCAGACGGTTGATGGTAATTACTCCTAAGTGGGCTATTTAACTAAGGTCCTTATACTCGGCATATGCAGGCATGAATGAACGTAATTCAAGGTATTAGGCAGGGGCCAAAAAACAATGTTTATGCCCAGACCCTGAAAAAAAGGCAATTATGAGTGTGTTTGGACGTGAGTGTATGTGTTAGATATCAAATATTTAAAACACAGCGTTCCGGTAATAAAGCTTTGCCTGTCCCAGCTCGATTCCCGCCGGTGCCCTCGTTATTTGTAGCCTCTATCCCTGTCCGTCCTGTCATTGAAAATGAGTGTAATTTATGTATTAGCGTGTGCTCGTGTGTGTGTATGCCAGCCGCATAATAAAACATGCAAAAATATGCAAATTGCCGCAGTCAACGCGATGAACTTTCATTACGCCTTGTTCCCGACGCTCTAAAGAGCATTTTCCGCTTCCCTCGACTGGCCCAGAGAATCGATTAAGTCACTTAAAGAGTTTATCGAACTTTATGCCACAGTCAGAAACAGCGAAATCGTTTTGAAATTGTGCAAGCCCACGAAGACTTTTTGAGAAGCGCCTAGAGAGGCCCATCGGGCGAAAGAGACGGACGAGGACAGAGCGATGTGCATAATTTCTGCACGCTAGATTGTCATTTAAAATGAGTTAAGCCCGGGCAATTGCTGCAATGCGGAAAAGTTCCCAAAGCCTTCGTCTGAGTCGGATTTTGAGTCCGAGTCCTGCTCGGTTGGACGTGGATCGTCAGGTAACTGGCGTTATAATGAGCAAACAATAAAAGCAAACGTCGCTGCACGAAACAATGACGAGAAAGAGAAGGACAGAGCGGAAAGGAGAGAGACGGGTAGAACACACACAAACAAAAACCAATTAGATGCAGCGAGGACAGCGAAGGCCAAAGGTGGCAGCTGCAACTTTTCGTGTCCTGTCGATGTTGCGACAGGTCGACGGGTCGATGGGTCGACGACGACGACGACGTCGACGGCTGGGGGCAGGTTCTATTCCTATTGTGCACCTTGTTAGCGAAGGCCAAAGAAAGCAGCTTCGGTCCGACAAAAACATACTCCTAAATAAAACTACAACAATGACAACCTTCGGTCGCCATGCTAATTGCATTCTCATTGTTAATTACGCGCATTTAAGCAAAAGCTTCATTGTTTTCATAGGAAGGCAAGCGTAACAAACAGGAGTTTAAATCTTTCGCTTTAATTGGGATACTATAAATTGATGAAAAATTTCACATAAAAACAGAAATGTAATAAATTATTATACAATTTTAAAAGTAGCATCGTAAACAAACAATAATCACTAAACAAAACTACTAAAAGCAGTTAAACTTTTTATTGACTTTAATTGGTCAAAAAGTTGTGATTTTTGTCATTACAGAAAAACGTTAAAAAATTTAAATAGCTTTCGTCTAAATTTTGATTTCAGACAAAGAATCATATTAAATGGATTCTGGAAACTAATAAATATTTTAATTATTTTCTAACAAAATTAAAAAAGTTTTTATTTATATAAAAAGAGTTATAATCAAAATCAAAAAAAAATTTAATGGCTTTCTGTAAAACTCTTTTTTTTTGCGTTCGTTTCAAATTCCTTAACGTTTGCAATTTTTGATATACTCAGCAATAGATTTTATGATTTTGATTTAAGATTCCTTCCCCATTAACTCCACTTGGGAAATTGTTTTTATTGCCAGTTAGCCCCACCTGCCCCACGCCTGCTGTTTTAGCAACCCTCTTCAGTACCTCTGTTGTGGATGATTTTTGGTACGTCCCCCAGTTTCACTTTTCACTCACCGCGTGACTTTTACAGCCTCTTAATTTAAGCACTCGCCCGCTGAAGTATCATAGGGTTTCCTGGGCTTTCCTGGCTAATGGGAGAGGTATTCAGCGGGGGTGGTGGGAAAAATTAATTTGTTGCAGACGACGCTTTTAATGTGGCTTTTTGTTGAATTAATGTAGCTCTCGCTAGTCGCTCGTTCGACTCCTGTGCTTATTTTGACGCTCACGTTCCTGTCACGTAATTCCCATTTTCCATTCCGCTTTTCAGTGTACCTGCCACGCCCACGTGCCGGGGTGTAAATTTGATAGATTACTGGGGCCATCCATTCCGTCGTAGGCCGACCTAAAAAACCCGACCGAAAATCACAAAATGCGCTCAACTTTGCACGGCCATTATCATGAAATTCTATTCAAATTGAGCCTCATCGCTCATTTAGCCGCCCTCCAAAACTAATAAACATGTAATTTTCGGAATACAGGAATGCAACGATTTCTCGCCACAATATAAAAATCGGTTATTTCAACTAACCAACTAAAATATAGCAAAACAACAAATCCCTTTTGTAGTTAATAAATCTCAAAAGAGTTGGAAGTTTTTCTTTAGTCAAATATTTATTTTTGGAATTGCAAACAAGGTTAAACCGTTTATAAATTCAAAAGTAACTTTTTAAAGGAGATGAAGAAAGGATAATGTCTCATTATTAATTATAAATACATTTAATTATTTGATAAAATATAAAATTATTTGACGTTATCATATAATTGTTTCACCTAATTGTTTTTATACCCTTGCAGAGGGTATTATAATTTCAGTCAAAAGTTTGCAACGCAGTGAAGGAGACATTTCCGACCCTATAAAGTATATATATTCTTGATCAGGATCACCTCCTGAGTTGATGTAGCCATGTCCGTCTGTCCGTCTGTCCGTCTGTCCGTCTGTCCGTCCGTCCGTTTCTACGCAAACTAGTCTCTCAGTTTTAAAGCTATCTGCTTGAAACTTTCCCAAAAGTTGTCTTTCTATTGCAGGTAGTATATAAGTCGGAACGAGCCGGATCGGGCGACTATATCATATAGCTGCCATATAACTGAACGATCGGAAAAGCCATAACGTTGGTGTTTTTAAAGTTAGGAAGTTGGGATTTTCTATATGTTTTATTTTTGGCCAATTAATCCGACCTACCAAATTTCATAAGGATCGGACGACTATATCCTATAGCTGCCATATAACTGATTGATCGGAAATGCCATAACTTTTGTGTTTGTAAAGTTAGGAAGCTGGGATTTCCTATGGGTTTTATATTTGGCCAATCAATCCGACCTACCAAATTTCATAAGGATCGGCCGACTATATTCTATAGCTGCCATATAACTGATTGATCGGAAATGCCATAACTTGGGTGTTTGTAAGGTTAGGAAGTTGGGATTTTCTATGGGTTTTATTTTTGGCCAATCGATCCGACCCACCAAATTTCATAGGGATCGGCCGACTATATCCTATAGCGGCCATATAACTGAACGATTGGAAATGCCATAACTTTGTTGTTTTTAAAGTTAGGAAGTTGGGATTTTTTATGAGTATTAAGAATGCATCATATGAATAATTTTGAAGAATATAATTTACAGAATATTCTGCAAGGGTATTTCAACTTCGGCTCCGCCCGAAGTTAGCTTTCCTTTCTTGTTTAATTTATAAATGACTTAAGAGGATAACAAGATTTAATATAATTAAGATAATGATTTGGGAAAAGTTTTTTAATTATAAGTTTTTTTAATTATAATTGAATTCTTCTCTAAAATATCTGGGGATCTATACTGCCGCATCGAGTACATTTTGATTGCATTGCCTTGAGTCTTGTCGAGTTGTGTGGATTGAGGTGCTGAGATTTTGATGCCGACAGCAAAGCCATTTCCGGCCAGACAATAAGCGGGGTGCACGGAATTTCCGATTCTATTGTTCGGGTTTGATTCTGTTTTTCCATATTTATTTCACTAGCTGTCTTTATTGTATTGCCTCCGAAGCTCGGCGAGGACAAAGCCAAAGCCAAAGCCTCTGACAAGCGCGAGCCAATTCGCTGCACAAACAGAAATCAAAAACAACAAAATAAAAACAAGAAAATCTCATTATTCTTCTCAACGTGGCCGAAGGCGAATTCAATGCCATCTAAGAAGACATGTCAAACTTTTTCCCCTCAATGTTGTCGTTTAGCTTAATGGAATTTGTCGCTAACATTTAGTCCGCCAACAGGACGTATGTGTACTGACTTTAGCCCAAAGAAAAGCAATTGATAAATACTTTATATTACTCCAGATGTATTTTCTTTAATGCATATTTAAGGCACTTGTGAAAATTTGTGAAGAAAATGGAATATAATAGAATTACACGTAATTGTCATTTATGTGTGCTCTTTCATTGTTGAAAATAGCCAGCTCAAAGTGTGTTTTAGCATAAGTCCTTTAAATATTTAGCTATTATTTAGTAAGACTTATGGCTTTAATATGTACTAAACCATTAAACTTGTTTATTTTTATTTTTTACAGACAACGAACTGTATTCCGGGACCGTGGCGGATTTCAGCGGTAGCGATCCGATTATCTACCGGGAGCCCCTGCAGACCGAGCAGTACGATAGCCTGAGTCTCAACGGTAAGTTACTGGGTGCGATTGTAGCCACTTGTGGTAATTGAAAATGTCATGGACCCTGTCAGGATGGCGCTTTTCTTTTTATAAGCGCAGTGCGAGTCCTGGGTCCCCAGCTACCCATCCCCATCACCATTCCCATCACCATCCACCTCCCATGATTGTCGGTGTCCTGTCGAATGTCAGTTAGCGATGGCGCGCGATTGCCTTTTGCATATTTCAAGGACCTTGGCCATGTGCAGCTTCCATTAACTGAATCTGAATCCGAACGGACATGGCACGTTCGACTGTCATTTACCACTGAAGATGTGCGACAGACTTCATAATTTATAATAAAAAGCCCATAGGGCCTTTATTGGAAACTATGACTTGGGAGGTTTCGTTGGGGTCTGCAATAAAGTCGATTCTATCGAGCCATTAAAACAGAAACTGAATTAAACTACTTATTTGAAACCAAAACCATTAACGATTAAGTTCTATGACTTTATAGAACGGCAAGTTTTTCTTTTATCTTAAACATGTAACATTTACGAGTCTTTTGAAATATTTTGGTTTAAAAGTAGTAGAACCTTGAATCGTACACAATTGTAACATCCTATACCTTCTTATCCTTATGGACGGTTTGTCATCCTAAAGGAGACTGCCTACTAAATTTTAATTTAAACATTAAACGCAAAAGATAGTACATGCACATTCGTTATACCCTAATACATATAAATGAAACCATAAAATTAATATTTCCGCTAAAGTCATATAATACTCGCAAATACGCACACGCGTACATCATAAATTCATGAAAATTGACAATATTTGAAAACTGACAGCCATAAAAATGTTTACAATCACGAAAACTATAAATGAATTTGATGACCAAACTTTTTTCCCATTTTTTGTTTTGCAGCACCGAACTTTGTAAGCTCATTTACGCAGGGAGACTTTGTCTATTTCTTCTTTCGGGAAACCGCCGTTGAGTTCATCAACTGCGGCAAGGTGAGTACACACACATATACGAGAAGAGTTTTCCAATCAATTTGGGGAGCAACAACAAATGCAATCAAACGCAACAAAAATACAAACAAAGTCGGACAAAATAACTGCTGATGTTCGGCATTTTCCATCGGTTTATTTATGCTCCGCAGATTGTCGCATTTGTTGGTCCCCGATATCTAGACAATTGCTGGCCCCAAGCTGAGCAGAATTAATATCTTATCCTTCCATCCTCTTTTCAGGCGATTTATTCGCGCGTTGCCCGCGTCTGCAAATGGGACAAAGGTGGCCCGCATCGATTCCGCAACCGCTGGACATCCTTCCTCAAGTCCCGCCTCAACTGCTCCATTCCGGGCGACTATCCGTTCTACTTTAATGAAATCCGTAAGTTTCCTATTTTTAAAGCTGTGAATCTGCATTGTGAATGGTTTTCTACACATCTGTTTTTAATTATTATAAATTATAACCTGTTATTTTAGTTAGTTTACTAAAAAAATATACAACTATTGACCTGCATTCAATTTCGTGTTATTTAAACTAAATTACCCCAGCACAGCGGTCATAATTTCTCTAAAAGCAAAAAATTTCAATTTAATTTAATTAAAAACAGTACTCAAAATAAAAAATTGTATTTGAGGAAAAAAATTTAATGAAGCCATCAATCGTGTTTAATTTATTTTCAACAAAATAACAATACATATTTAATTAATTTGTCACACTCAGAATCGGCCAGCAATCTGGTGGATGGACAGTACGGCTCGATGAGCTCGAAGCTGATCTACGGAGTCTTCAACACGCCGAGCAACTCGATTCCCGGCTCTGCGGTTTGTGCCTTCGCCCTGCAGGTGAGTTGGATGCCCCCGAATTGTTTCTTGAAATGGAAAATTAAATTTCGTCCCCTCCTTTACCCGTCGTCCACAGGACATAGCCGATACGTTTGAGGGCCAGTTCAAGGAGCAGACCGGAATCAACTCCAACTGGCTGCCTGTAAACAATGCCAAGGTGAGTCCTGTCCTTAAGCGTTCAAATTCAATCCCCAAAATTCTTGCGACCGCACTCCAGCACATCTGTTGCCTGGGAAATTTATGACTTATGGCCGGCGTGCCATAAAAATGTATTTTTCGTTTGGCACAAAATTTGCATTTGCATCTTCGAGATGCTTTTGCCAATTTCCAGCAGATGACTGCACATGTCGCCATTGATTTGGTTTTTGCCTTCATTTGCCAGAAGGTTTTGGGACTTCAAAAAGGTTTCTAAATGCTTAGAAAATCTTAGAAAATACAAATCTTTATTTACTGCAAATGTGTTCACCTAAATACCAAATCAATAGTTTAATAGTTTCATTGCAATAATAATAACACTAAACGTACTCTAGAAACTTGTATTCTTCGATTATTGTTAAAAATATGTTATTTACCTTTGGATTCTTGTCCTTTTCAGGTTCCCGACCCTCGTCCCGGTTCCTGTCACAACAATTCGAGAGTGCTTCCGGATCCCACTTTGAACTTCATCAAAACACATTCGCTAATGGACGAGAATGTGCCGGCATTTTTCAGTCAACCGATTTTGGTCCGGACGAGCACAATGTGAGTAACTGCATTCCCACATATGCACATGGTCCTTATTTCGTTGCTTCGTCACTTCCGTTTCCGGTGAGGAAGATATGACAGAATTGTGAGCAGTAAATAAATCCACAGTCAACCAAGTGGACAACTTCGACTGGTTTAGTGGTTGCAAATGGCTTTAAAACCAAAAATAAATGGGATGTATGGACAATGGTACTAATGTTCCTTTTATGAAACTTTAAACCATTGCTGAATTTACGATTTCTACAGTTGGGACTGTCATCACATACTGAAACTTACTATATTTCAAGAGAAAAATTAATCCCGCCATAGATTTGCCATCATATGGGTTCATTTCCTCCATGTTGCAGCATCTGTTTCAGCTTATGGAAATTCGATAAGGTGTTAGTCAGCGCAAATAACCGTAAAACCGAAGCAACCTGAACTGCTAACGGAAAGAAAACCGGTGGGTTGTTGCCATAAATTATTTGCCAGCGAAAGAGGGCCACTGTGGCCGGAGGGAGAATTTAAAAATTCAATTTGGTAACTTTTCCATGTAATTGAGCCACAATTATGGCGAAATGCGCCGAGATGTGTGCTGGCAAAGCGGTGAAACTTTAAAGAGGGCTAAATCATAGGCGAGCCACTGAGCACCACTTTCGCCAGAGAGGTTAGTGGTGCACAGTGGGTCAAGGGGAACTCCAATACTCACGGTATTAGTCATGAAAAAGACATAAAAGATAACGAAATTAAATATGATTTTGGTATTATAAACAACTATTGGCACACGCGTTTACATTATAAATTCGCATTACTCACACAGGGGACTTAAAATAGAAACAAAATAAATATATAATATTATATGCATCTGTATAATCATTGTAAATTAAATATCAATAATAAGGTAGACAAACAAGCTTAAGTGGTTCTGCGTTAATTTTGACATTTTTGTCGTTAAAAACGCTGTTATATTTAATTAAAAAACTCATTATCAGGAATTAGAGGTTATAAAAATTGTAATTAAACTCTTAAAATTCTTACAAACTAGTATAAAAAACATTTTTATGAATTTTACAGATTAACAAAAAGATAGACAAACTAAAGTCGTTCTACATCAAATTTGGTTTCTTGAAACACATTTTTGTGGCAAAACAGTGTATCTTACATAAGGTGTGTTAAGCCAAAAATGAGAATTTCTCTATTGAGTGCAAAAGCTCATTGTCGAAATGATTTTTGGCAGCTGCAAGAACCACTGTGGGACTGTGTGGTGGCACAGGTGGTGGGGCAGCTGCAGTTGCCTTTGCCTTTGCGATAGTTTGAAGCAAACGAAGCGAGCCAGCCAGAAGGAAATGCATGGATGCGCTGGGGAGGCAACCCGTAACGAAAATATGTATGCACAACTGAATAAATTAGAATGAAATATGGAACACGTAGCAACAACGCAGTCTGCGGACCTGCTCCTGCCGCTCCTCCGCATCCGCATCCGTATCCGCATCCCCATCCGCATCCCTTCCACATCCGCACCCCTGAACATTTTGTGCGCCACATGAGCACACCACAACAAATGTGTGGAGTGGGTAAAGTGGGGCGGCCACTTTCTGCAACTGACTCATTGCATTTTTGGGACTGGAGCAACGGATGCTCCGCCCGAGGACGCGGGCGTGCATCGGAATTTAATCAAGACCCCGGGAGACTCAATTGAAACCCATAAAAATGCGCAAAAGTTACTTTAGCATTATTTTCGCTCGGCTATTCTTATATGGCAGCCCGTCAGCTTTATGACTTTCTCTTGATTTAAATCCCACTGCCTGAAATTCAGATTTTATATTTGAAATCACGATTAACAGTCATCGTCAGTCCATTAATCAATTTATTAACTGGGTCATAAGCGTGGCCGCGTAATTAAGGACGCGTCAATACTTAATCACCGCCAAGGATGTGAGCAAACACAGATTCTTTCAAGTTATGAATTTCACATGCAGTAGATGTATTTCGAAAGTGGAGAAAACCAGGCAATTATAGAGATAGTTAAATTAATTTCATAGGCATACTTAAAAAGTGTTCTTAGACATTTGACAAATTACAAAAAAACATGTTTAAAAAATACAAGTTCAAATGAAGATAAAGTTAGCTAGAAATTATTATTTCTATTTCGCTTTTGTCACAACTTTAACAGCTTAGCGGCTAGGTCAAGCTAATGTCAAGACAGTTTGGTTTGGGAAAAGCATTTATCATATTTTTGATTTGGAATCGAAGAACATGCATAAATTATTCTCGAGTCGAAACGACAACAACATACCGCAAAAAGAGGGCGTAGTCTGGATAATGTGGGGGGATTTATTGAACGCAAATGACAAAATCAAATCAAAAATTCTTCGGAATTTATGGCATTTGGGCGAAACATAAATTTATAATAATTTCGTTTTGGGCTCCGAGTCCTTTGGCCTGGCCATTTCCGCTCCTCGAGTGCCAGCTGCCTGTGGAGGCGGGGCTTAAATAAATCTCGGAAAGAAGCAGATGATTTGCATAGTGGGCCGGGCCAGTGGTTAAAGTTTGCCGCAAGTTGAATGCCGTACTCTCGTAGAATCTCGGCAAAAGTTGAATGTACCAGCCAGTTGGCAGCTTGGGCTCCGTTACAAATTGTTTCCTGACGCAGACCGGAAGCATCCCATATTCAACCGATTTCTGCCAGCTGGCTGACCATATCCCGTCTGCATCTTCCTGTCCCAAGGTATCGCATTGTCCTTAACGTGTTCTTATCGCCTTTACTCCCAGTCTGTTTGGGGTGGTGACCGGGACTTGGACTGCAAGAGGTGGGCAAATAACGACTAACTTCCCTCCTTATTCTTCCCATTTGTCTGTCGACTTTGCTGTCATCGTCGCCCTCTGAACTCATCGGAGCGATACAAAAGTTGGCAACATTTTTGCAAGTTTCAATTGCCAGGACTTTGGACTTTGACCCGTAGGTCGTGTTCCTCGGTCCTATTTAAACTTTCTGCCTTTTCCTGCATACATATTTGTTTAGCTTATGCAAAAATCAAATCTTTTAATCCTAATTTGGAAAACAAGTCCCACTTACTTATTATCATAAATAAATGTTCTAGTTGGTAAAAATATTATAAAACTTCATTTCCAATTTTCTCAAATCCAATTTCCTGTTAAAGACTTTAACTAAGCATTTATTTGTTGTGAACATTTTTTACATTTCTATTTAAAAGGTTAAACTACATGCCATTCAACTATTTCCCTTCAAAAACCTTTCAAATTCCATCCTTAACTGGTCTGAAATTAAAACTTTATTTAATAAATTATTCGCAGAAATGTTGAGCAATTTGGAAATTGTTGCTCTGTACAGGACCGGAGTCCCAAAAACAAGATTAGTTAATTAACAATAAAAAAGCAGAGCAATGGGACATGGAGTGCGCCCAGCTCTCAGCTCGTATTTGGAAGCTACCATTTCTGCTGTTAGGCATTTGCATTTAAATCGAGGCAGAAGGCATGACAGCAACAATGGACGTGGACCAGGCCACAAATGTTGCAACAACGCGGGGATGGGCGTAGACGGGCGTCGTTTTTGCGGTGAAATCAGAGGGAAATTTTCGTTTTTATTTCATCTACTTGTGTTGTTGTTCGGAATATGTTTTTTCCATAAAAACACAAACTGTTTGTTGCTGTTGCAGCAGTCGTTGCCGTATGTATCTTATGTTGGCAGTCATGTTGCAGTGGTAGTTGTTTGTCGGAGTCCACCACTAACCAGTAGCCTGCCAGCCACATCCTTTCCCCTCACATCCTGACAGTGGCGACCATTTTGGCGTCCTTCCATTATTAATGGACATCTAACCGAAATGACAGACGTTCGTCCATTGTCAGGAAAACTGGCGAACACAATGTCGCAAAATAAAGAAAACAATCATTGACATTCTGTCCTTCATTTAGATGCTCACCACCAGAGTCGTTGGTAAAAGAAGAATTACATCAAAATGAATTCGAATAGGAAAAGTAATTAAGAAGCAGATAAAATATGGACCAAAATGTTCTTTCTTTTAACATGTCTTATTAATTATCCGTGCTCTTTCACAGATATCGCTTCACTCAAATCGCTGTCGATGCACAGATCAAAACTCCAGGCGGCAAGACATATGATGTTATTTTTGTTGGCACAGGTTAGTAGTTGCTTTCTGTTATTTTAAAAAGTTTATAATAATACTTTTAATTTAAACCCCAAACAGATCACGGCAAGATTATCAAGTCAGTAAATGCCGAATCGGCAGATTCCGCGGAGAAGGTCACTTCTGTTGTCATCGAGGAGATTGATGTCCTGACCAAGAGTGAACCCATTCGCAATCTGGAAATAGTTCGAACTATGCACTATGGTGAGTGAAACTTTTACAAAACTTCATATAAACGAATGCACTTAAGCCTTGTTCGATCCGCAGATCAACCAAAAGATGGCAGCTACGACGATGGCAAATTAATCATTGTGACGGACAGCCAGGTGGTAGCCATACAATTGCATCGTTGTCACAATGACAAAATCACCAGCTGCAGGTGAGTGTCATCGTCCCGCCCCTCCCCTTTATCTACCTGCTCCAGACAATGGCATTTTTATTATCATGTAACAATTTGCGTGACTCTCGTGTCGCTTGTCAGACACTTGACAGCCTCAATATGCAGTATATTCGTGGGGCTTACACTTGACTTTTAAAATTTTCAAATTTCTTCAATCAGCGAAAATTTGGCAGTGTCCGATACCCCAAAATAGATATGCTTATAAAGGGATAAACTGTAGAAAAGAAAAAGATCAATTGCAAACAATATTAAAAAGTCCTTTGATTTACTTAATTATTGTTCAATGAAACCTGTAATATCATTATACCCGTTACTCGTAGAGTAAAAGGGTATATTGTATTCGTGCAAAAGTATGTAACAGCTAGAAGGAAGCGTTTCCGACCCTATAAAGTATATATATTCTTGATCAGGATCACTAGCCGAGTCGATCTAGCCATGTCCGTCTGTCCGTCTGTCCGTCTGTCCGTCTGTCTGTCCGTCTGTCTGTCTGTCCGTATGAACGCTGAGATCTCGGAAACTATAAAAGCTAGAAGATTGGCATTTTGCATGTAGATTTTAGAAGTTCCTACGCAGCGCAAGTTTGTTTCAAAATGGTGCCACGCCCCCTTTAACGCCCACAATCGCTTATATACGATTTTAAAAATTTAAATATTTCGGAAAAGTAAAAATGCAGTTTTATTGTGTTTATCAATACCTATCGAAATGTAGAAGAAATTTTTCAAATCGGACCATTCGTTAAAAAGTTATGCGTGATCAAAGTTTCTATCTCCATCTCCCTCGCACTCCCTTTACCTGAGTAACGGGTATCTGATAGTCGGGGCACCCGACTATAGCGTTCTCTCTTGTTTTTGACCTGATATACAACTTTAGTTGGTATCATTAATACAAATTAAGCAATGCCAAAAAGTCAGAGGGATCAGCATTGTAATTTAATTTTTTGAGTTTCCTCGAATGCTACGCCATTTAGTTGTTGAAATATTAAACAATTTTGTTGGTTTTTTCCGAGTGCATGTATTTATTCACAAATTTATGTATGTTCGCAGTGAGTGCGTCGCATTGCAGGATCCGTACTGCGCCTGGGACAAAATTGCTGGCAAGTGCCGTTCCCACGGCGCTCCCCGATGGCTGGAGGAGAACTACTTCTACCAGAACGTGGCCACTGGCCAGCATGCGGCATGCCCCTCAGGTGAGTGCCAAAGTTGCCCCACTGGCCAATGGAGCCGATATTAACGCCATACTGTTCCTGCAGGCAAAATCAATTCGAAGGATGCCAACGCAGGGGAGCAGAAGGGCTTCCGCAACGACATGGACTTATTGGATTCGCGGCGCCAGAGCAAGGATCAGGAAATCATCGACAATATTGATAAGAACTTTGAAGGTGATTTACCTAAACGCTTTTCCTGCATATTTTTCATCATATTTATTTTGCATTCGTTCGTTTTGTATTATGCACGTACTTGCTTGTCACTTTACCCACCCCACCCCATTTTCCGACCCCATCACAACCTTCGACCTTTGCTTACTCTCTGTGTTTCAGTGTTGTCTACCTTGCAAATCACATTTTCATTTTGTCGGGATTCCCTGGACTCCGACTGCTGGCTTCTTGCCACTTTATGCCATTCAACTCCCTTCATAGCAGCTGCCTTGCATTTTATTTAAAGTGGCTTTCTTTTTTATGTGCTTCAATTTATTTTTAACCCCGGTACTCGGTAAAACAGTATGTCCCACCTGATAAATATGATTGTTTTTAGACCCATGCTGAGTTTATTAAGCTTTTGCTTCCATAAACTAGCTTCCTTTCTTCTTATTTTCAACGAAACTAATATCATGCTGGTTGTTTAATTAATTAAAACTCACATACAAAGTGGTGATGAACTTAATATTATTAAATCATGGGGAGTGCTTTAGAAATCTTTTCCAAATAAATGGATATCCATTTTTGGTTAAAAATGATTTCTGTGCACCCCTGATAATGTCTATTTTATGTTGTTAATATTATATCAATCCTAATGAAATTTTCTTCTTCTACCTACATAATTATATATTAAGTAAAATTAATTAAGCTGTTCCAAACTAAACTTATTTACTGTCATATGTATTATTAATAACTGTGCCTGCTTCTTTAAATATTTCGTAACCTATTTACCAATATTTTTATTTTGTATTTTTAAATGTTCACATTTAAATCATATTTATACCCTTGCAGAGGGTATTATAATTTTGGTCAAAAGTGTGCAACGCAGTGAAGGAGGCATCTCCGACCCTATAAAGTATATATATTCTTGATCAGGATCACCTCCTGAGTTGATATAGCCATGTCCGTCTGTCCGTCTGTCCGTCTGTCTGTCCGTCTGTCCGTCTGTCTGTTTCTACGCAAACTAGTCTCTCAGTTTTAAAGCTATCGAATTGAAACTTTGCACACACCCTTCTTTCCTTTGCACGCAGTATATAAGTCGGAACGGCCGGGATCGGCCGACTATATCCTATAGCTGCCATATAACTGATTGATCGGAAATGCCATAACTTTGGTGTTTGTAAAGTTAGAAAGTTGGGATTTTCTATGGGTTTTATATTTGGCCAATCAATCCGACCTACCAAATTTCATAAGGATCGGCCGACTATATCCTATAGCTGCCATATAACTGAATGATAGGAAATGCCATACCTTTGGTGTTTTTAAAGTTAGGAAGTTTGGATTTTTTATGAGTATTAAGAATGCATCATAGGAATAATTTTGGAGAATATAATTTACAGAGTATTCTGCAAGGGTATATCAACTTCGGCTCCGCCCGAAGTTAGCTTTCCTTTCTTGTTTTAACTAATCTTGGAAAGATCCATTTAAATTTTTATCCTCGTTCTTGTACAATTATACTAACTGTTCTTATTCATATTTTTCTTGTTTCTTTTTTTATGATTTCTGAACAAATACCGTGCAATTACCTTATACCATGCGTTCTTAATTCGATGTTTGGATGTTTATTGATGTCGTTGCAATAATGGACCAACCTCCACAAAACCCCACACTGAAACCAAAACCGACCCACCTGAAACCCAACACAACAAACAAACCGAATTCGTTACATATTTGTTGTGAATTGAAATGTTTGTTGAATGTTTTGCCTAATGCACATTGTATCGATGCGAAACGAACTAAATTCATTGCACGATCATGCACTAACCGAAGGTCCCCAAATCTCTGCAGATATAATCAACGCCCAGTACACGGTGGAGACCCTGGTAATGGCCGTCCTGGCCGGCTCGATCTTCTCGCTGCTGGTCGGGTTCTTCACAGGATACTTCTGCGGTCGACGTTGCCACAAGGACGAGGACGACAATCTGCCATATCCCGATACAGAGTACGAGTATTTTGAGCAGAGGCAAAATGTCAATAGGTGAGTACTCGTTTCTTTAAAATATTTGGAAAAATTTTAAACAGTTCAATAAATTAATATTGTTTAAATATGAATACATATTTTGCTATATTTCAAAGTATTTTGTCATAACTACATTCATACCTTTTCTTTTCCAAGTATTTTATATAAAGTACCGGGTACTCGTAGAGTAAAAAAAATAGTAGTTTTTTGGATCATATATAAAATACATATTCATGACTAGCATCAATAGATTAATTTGATTTAGTCATGTCCTTCTGCATGATAATTGAAATCTCGACAGTTTTAGGAGTAACCACAACCTTTTCTTGCTAAAAAATCGCAAAATACAGAAGCACCCATATCCATTATTTACTTTTTATGAATTTTTCAAGGTAATTTTATTTGTTTTTTAAGGGGAGCCTTTTCCAAACATAAATAAAGAGTGACAGGAGATACCTAAATAATAATGACTGTTTTTAAAACAAGAAATGTGTATTACTGATAGTCTTGCTTTCACCCACAGTTTCCCCTCGTCCTGCCGCATCCAGCAGGAGCCCAAGCTGCTGCCCCAGGTGGAGGAGGTGACGTACGCGGAACCGGTGCTCCTGCCCCAGCCGCCGCCGCCAAATAAGATGCACTCGCCGAAGAATACGCTCCGCAAGCCGCCGATGCACCAGATGCACCAGGGTCCCAACTCGGAGACGCTCTTCCAGTTCCAGCCCGATGGTTATAACACCCAGCAATCCTATCGCGGTCGCGACAACTTTGGAACACTGCGTTCCCACCAAGTGATGGTGAGTGGACCTGAGTCCTGCTTAATTTTCCAGCCGACTAATGCAATATTTTGCCATCCACAGGGCGATAACTACAGGCGCGGCGATGGCTTTTCCACCACCCGCAGCGTCAAGAAGGTGAGTTGATCCGACATTTTTAGCGATCTGGGAGTGCAGATCGATCTATTTTTATTTTCCGACTATCGTATCGTACTACTACTAATCTCTAACCGTAACCATTGCGCTCTTTTCGATGTTGTTCGACATTTATTGACATTAGTTAACTAACTTGCTCGCCCATCGAGAGTCCTCGTGATGCGCTTGTATTTGATTGAACTCTCCTCACACAATCGTCGATTGGTGTATTTCTTAGCCTCACCTTTTCTATCTGTGTGTTTCTGTGTACGAGTGTGTGCGAGTGCCTTGCCATCACTCCTTCTATGTGTGTGTTAAAGTATATAGCACCTAGTCGCATATCTATCATATATCATAACCATAACCCATACATATTGTTCTTATTGTTGTAGTAAATGTTGTTGTGATATTATTGTTATTATTTCAATACCCATTGCATGTTTATTTTTTTTTCCTTTTATATTTTTAAACCATTTTGTTTACTTTTATATAATAATACTGGAGAGAATCACATTTCTCGCGGGAGTTCAATATATAAAAACTGTCGTTTAAAAACCCTTGTACGTTTAATATTAAATTTTCTGTAAAATAAAAATAAACTTGTATCCTGCTGGCTAGGTTACCACTAATATGTCTTCAAATCTTTCTTAATCTAAACCATCCTCATCAATCATGATCAAGCGCATGTTAAGACACCATTTTTAAATCACCCCATTCCATTAAGCATATCATTTTTGGGTTCTGTCTTAAGGCTGGAAATACACCAATCGTTCGTTGATATAGTGGGATTGGATCTTTGCAGGCCTCTTTTTATACCCCTAACTCTGTCTAAGCATTTTGTACAGTTAAATTCTTACAACTCACTCTTCTTCAGCTCAAAGATAAACGCTTTCTATCGATACTAACTTTTGCATAACATGAACAACACACAAATACCGAAACAAACAAAAATCTATCTCTATCTTTTCTCTATTCTTCTTCCCCTTTTTACATTAGGTTTACCTTTGAGACGGGAGTGGGGCGGCTGAAACCAGTCAGGGACTAATTACCCAAAATATGGTAAATACTTATTTATAACTTAACCCATTTTAGTTTATTTATTTCACCTTACTTTAGTTTATTTTTATTTGTTACTATCCCTTATTGGTTACGATTATTTTTGGTGGGCTTTCGTTTGCTACATTTATTAATCTGGACAATATTTTGCTCAAAAGCTGCAATACGGAAGCTCTCTTCGCATCGAGCTGAACCGAAATTCAATAGGCAAAAAGTAATTTTCCAAATCTCCCCGATTTCGAGCTCTTTCTGTAATTTATATTTGAAATTTGGAGCACCACTGCAAATTTAGTTTACGTTTTTTGATAGAATTTAGGCACTGTTGCAGAAGCTTTGTTGTTTGCTATCTCCTTCTCTCTTCACTCACCGTTACTTTTGGTTCAACACTACACACTTTCGAATGCCAAAAAGGATGTCGATCAATCAATCAATTAATCAATCGTTGAATCGGTCAATCAGGCCAGTCCAGCCCAGTCAGCCATCCCGCGCCCAACTCGCTTCGCAAATCGCCAATGCCAGCGCTTCCTTCAACCTTTGTTTGACCTCTGCGTGCCTGAATGTGTGTGTGTTTTTCGGTTGGATATGGCGCCATCCGATTTACCCAATACCAATACCATATTCCCCCCAAGCCTGAACCCACATGAACCGCTTGAAATCTTCTGCATGGGTCCCAAACTGTCAAACCAATAAGCCACTTACACCAAAATCCTCCAAGGACATCCATAAAAGTGTGTGTGTGTGTGTCTGCGCATCCTAAACTACATTTGATATTTAAGAAACAAATATGATATATCCCGGTAATAATTAAACTACTACCCCACCATGATACATGTACTTCTTTTAATTTCGTTTCTATATGGTATATGCTACAAATATTTTTTCGTTTATTGCTTGCCCACTAAAAATTTCAGACCAGAAAGTATTTGAAAGATATTGCATTAACACCAAAGAAAAAAAAAACAAAAACGACCAAAATTAAATTGTAACCAGTTCATAGAACCACACACTTAATCAAAAAATAAACTTAAAATTGGCTTGGCCTTGCAACATTTGAGAGCAAAAATTGATTGCGAACGTTTATCCCTAGATTCAAGCAAATTAGCGTTATACTTTCTTGTGTTTTATTTCCTTCAACATTGACATATGTAACTTTTCCAAAAATTATCTTGAATATAAAAGATGAGAAATTGATAAAACACTCCAACCCCATAGGCTGTAAACAACACAAACACACGTAACAGAAGTCTTGGTCGCGCAAGAAGACAGCCGCCCCGTCATGGCATTGGTAAGTCTAAAAACCTGTGTTGCATTAAGTTAGAGTTACCACTTAACTGGCCAACAGAGACCCACGAGACACAGCCGTGGAGACACCAAAACAGACACCACATCTAAATGTACTATCTGTCGCCAGGCCTTTTCTTACACCTACTCTACCACTCTACCCCTTATGATCTCTGATCTCTGATTTCTGATTTGAGACCCGAATGGGTTGGACAGTTCTTGAAACTATCTACTTGTGAACTCTCTCTGTCTCTCTCTGAAATTGCATTCTTTTGTTTGGACTTTTTCTGAAACCAAAACTACATGTTATTTCATATTTTATGTGCTATATTTTCCCTTCCATAATTGATATTAATTTGATACGTGTACCAGTAGTTTCTGTCTGTGTGTGCGAGTGTGTATGTGCATGTTGCAACAGATTCAATGTTGTCTCGAAATATGCATTCCATAGCCTTCATATGTGTCTTATCCCAAGCATCGATATCGATGCAACATGCACCCAAGCGCACCCATGCCCCTTTCGATGTTCGCCACTAATTCCATTGTTTTCCGGCTCTTGCAGTAACTCAACACCGTTCGAATAGTCCCCAGCAGCAGCAGCAACAGCAGCAGCAGTCCCAGCAGCCGCACTCCAGTTCCGGCTCCTCGCCCGTAATGTCCAACAGCAGCAGCAGTCCGGCTCCGCCATCCAGCAGTCCCAGTCCGCAGGAGAGCCCCAAGAACTGCAGCTACATCTACCGTGATTGATTGATATGCAACACCAAATCGATGCCACTCATCCAGGCCCAGTCCACGCCGCACCCCCAGTCGCACACCCAGCCACAGCCACACCCACACACGCACCCGCCCCCCATACCGACCACGCCCCCAGCCCAGCCATGCACCAGAAGTCCGATGATCGGCCGGATATACGCCAAGTCAATGCCGGTGACTCCGGTTCAACCACAATCGCCGCTGGCGGAGACGCCCTCCTACGAGCTCTACGAACGCCACTCCTACGCCACGTTCCACTTCGACGATGAGGACGATGAGGAGCAGGACCAGGACCAGGAGGACACCTCATCGCTGGCCATGATCACACCGCCGCCGCCCTACGACACGCCTCACCTGCTCGTTTCGCCACCACCGCCGCCGCCCCGTCGATTTCGCTTTGGCAACCGTGAGCTGTTCAGCATGAGTCCTGCCGGAGGCGGGGCCACGCCCACGGCCTCGGGCAGCTCCACCAACCGCGGCAGCAGCGCCATTACGCCCACCAAGCTGAGCGCCGCAGCAGCGGCCATGTTTGCTGCCCCACAAATGGCCACCCAGCTGAACCGGAAGTGGGCGCACCTGCAGAGGCGGCGGCGCAGGCGCAACAGCAGTTCCGGCGACTCCAAGGAGCTGGACAAGTTGGTCCTCCAGTCGGTCGACTGGGATGAGAACGAGATGTACTAGCAGACGAGCCACACATGAGATACCAGAAAGACTTCCATTTAAGCCGTACTGCATCCAATTTCACTTTTTTCGGAAACACCTATAATCCGAAAAGGAAACGAAAAAAATGTGAAATCATATTGGGCTTATTTAGGGATAATGATTTATTACTGTTAGGGAAGTAAATAGTAATTGACTTAAAGCTACCTTTAACTTTCTTTGGCGCGATTTCTTCCAAAGAAATTTTACCATATTTTAACATCATAATTTTTCATGAGAATTTTATCAATACTTTCATTTAAACATTTTTTGGGCACGTAAATATTAAACACTTGTTTTGAAAGAAAGTTAGATAGGCAAGTTACAAATTTTAAATACGTCAACATACGCCAAATCTTTTTTATAAACACAACTTCTTGATTTAGAATATTTAAAAATTCAATTTCCCTGACAACAGTTAGCAGCTTTGGAGAAGTTTACTACTTACTACCTTAATATGTGCACAAAAGTACTCAGTTCCAAAAGTGGCGATGAAAATTAAAAAGTGGCTTATGACTAGGGCATATTACACATCCTTTTCCCAATCATCCTCCTTCCCTTAACATACAAGTAGCAATCGAAAAAATCATTAATTAGCGATAGGAACTGGATGGGGATTTACTTACACACAAAAAGCCAGAGAAGTTATACACGAAATTTATAGTTATATAGCCTTTATACATATTCCCAGATCTGCTAAGTATACACAAGCATAACATAACATACGTATATATGACTCTATATATACTATATAATTGATTATATAGACACACAGTTCAAGAGAAACGGCTACGCTAAACTAGAGCTGCAAAATGATATTGTTAATTATCATTAGAGAAAAATCAACATTTGTAAATATTAATAATAATGATGAGCAAGACGTAACGTAATTTAAGCGAACCTTATTCGAATAGAGTATACACGATATACAAGATTTTTTGCATTTAACCCAGAGAAATTAAAAATAGAAGAAATTTAAAAGGCATTAACAAATGGTTAAGGAAGATGATAAAACAAAACGAAACGCTTATTACTGATTTACACAAAAGAAATGAATTACCGAAATAGTAGGAGGGCGAACAAATTAGTCTTAAGCCGTCAGAAATCGGGGAAATATAAGGGGATTGCATTCGGGATTCATTCCGAACTGGAACTGGAACTGCCAATCGCAATACAGCGCTCCCATCGAAATCGAATCCATCGAGTGCATTTTCCATTGTCAATTTTATTTGCAGAGCCTCAAGCTATAGTACTTCTTCAGACTCCTGTGCTTCAGTCTGCCATAGGAAAGTGTAAATTATGTACAGGACTATACGCATTATTCAACCGATCTGTACAGAAAACAGTATGTGCGATATGTGCCATAATTGGGTATGTGCCCACCTTGAGTTTAGTTGTTATTGTTTGCATTGATTCAGAATAGTTCTTTACTGAGGACATAACTCGCTATCTTTGTATATATACGAATATATATATATGCATGAAGAGGAACACACAAATTTCATGTGAAGTGATCGATCAAAATTTAGTGAAAGCATTAAAACTAAACTTTAGCCTAGCCACATAGGGTTTGTAATATAGATTGAGCCGGAGGGCAGAACAAAACTTTTGAAAATATTTTCACTAGGGGCATTGCTAATGTTGTTCTCGTAATAGAGTATATTAGAAATAGGCTAAGCTAATTGATATTCAATATTTTGTATGAGAAACATTAAAATCATCCGATCGAACTTGGAAATTGCGTTACAAGACGAGTAAAAAAAGCGTAGAAATATCTAAATCAAAGCAAATGTATAAACAACAAACACATAACAGCAGTAGTTTTAAAAAAAAAAACCCACACAAACGTAAGCGTATATATTGATTCATAAATACTTTATGCAGCTGCAATTTAATGCTTTTTATATGCAATTTTACTTTTTGACAAAATGTATACAACCGATGGAAAATCAACAATGGAAAACAAAATCTGAAGAAAAAAACAAAGTAAAGGAAATGCGATTACATTTAGACAGCCAAAGACACAAATGATTAATGAATTGGTTTTTAAAGTTGTTTGTGCTTTTTTAAATAGTTTTATTTGTAAATACTTATAATTTAAACTAATGTAATGCTCTTAAGGAATACGTAATACTATGATTTCTGTTTCAGTTTATTTAGTTTTTAAATTGATTGTTTTTATGTTATTCGTTTAGAATACAGTGTCGAGTACTTTGAAAGCAATACAAACACTTACAAATGTATAAGCAAAGAATAAAAACAAAGATTCAGACACGTAAAGTAGCAGCAGATAAATAAAACTTAGGATACACTAGAGTTTTGAACTAATTCTAGATCTACATCAACTACTTATACAATTGCATACAAGTATTAACTGAATCAGATCATTAACTTTTATACACTTTACCATTTACATATATACAAGCAAACTGAATGCCGATTACCGATTATTCAATATACAAGGCAAAATCTAACATTTAATTGTAATTGAAAGCCAGGCTGCAATTGAAAGGTTTTACAGTAAATCATGCCTACAGACATAAACCAGCAGAAACAGTAACAAGAGCAGAGAATTCATGAATATATACTTATACATAAATATAGATGACCCATATACATACACTTATTAGATACTTTAGAAGAGAGATTCTCTAGAAATGCTTTTAAATTGAAAAAAACAAAAAAAAAGAAGAAAAATGTAATAATAAACAAACAAAAATAACTGATTTAAGCAAAGTATTTTATTAAAAACACTCAATAACAAAAGGCAGAGTCAAACGCAAAACAAAAAAAAACAAAAAAATCTATAAATTTCTTAAAACTTTCAGCAAAAGGCAAACATTTGTGAGATAAGCCAACTCAGACACTTTTTTAGAAGAGCAGAAATCGGGGTTGACGATAATGATGATCACTACGACGTCGTTGAAAATACTTTAAAGATAATTATAAGCTAAATAAAAAGGATTTTTAACTTTCTCCGAATAAGACGAAAACAATTATTACCTACAGATTGTAGCGGGCGCATTCATATTTGCTAATTAGCAACTTATTAAACTATAACGAACAACAAACAATTTAAAAATTAGAGCAGAAAGCAGGAACCCAAAAACTAAAAAAAGAAAACAATCCATGACATGACACACCCAAGTTTTCATTTTTCATTAAAAACGATATATATTCAAGTGCTTCTTACATAAAATAAATATAAATATAAATATATATGAAACAAAAATATATAAACGATTACATGATAGATATTATTACGAGCAGGCATTACATTATAAATACCTACTAACTAGATTAAGGCATTTACCACAAACTTGATTATTATGAACTGTATTATTATGTTTTGTGAAATCGAGCGAACTATTACAGATAATGGAAATCAGATTACTGCGCGAATTTAGAGTAAGCGTAATAACTCTGTACGATGTCCGGTTCCGTTTGGTTTTATAATTTCTAAGTAGCCAGCTCTCTATGCATATAGAATAAATACAAACACACAGTGACACGTAATCGATGCATTTTACTTACTTGAAGGCCATAAATGAAGCAAAGTTAAGCGAGTTCATGAATTCAATTTATATAATTATGTTAAGATTTTATAACGCAACAAGCCTAACGTATGCATTACCTATATGAATACTATTATGCGAAACTTTGTAAATACTTCACCAACCAAATAAATATTCCTTCATTCAAGCAAAACAAGATCAGATCCCTTAACTAAAAACGAAATGAACCGGAAGCATTTGATTTTCTCCGCACACCCATATTGACCCACACACAATCCTCAAGAGATGCTTAACGATTAGGAATTATCGAAGCATACGAGCCATGAGTATGTTATCCATTCTTTAGCGGTTACAAATACGTAAGGATAAATTTAAATTGTTGAAAATGTAGCGCAAGAACGTAATGAGTAACAAACTTAATAAAGCCCCAAAGCGAAAAACAAATATTTAACCAAATAAGTTACGAAAGTTAGACACAAAACGGTACTTCCAAGCAACTATAGAGCTAACAGCAAGCCATTTGAATGAAATAACTTAAATGCGAACTAAACTGTATGAATTGAATTCCCGCTCCCGAAATAGATCCACTCTGCTGATATGGTATAACGAAAAATAAACCCAAACCTTCCGAGCAGTTCGGATCGGTAACGGTTCGGGCAAAACGGTTCCCTATCTTACCATTCCCTCTATAGAAACCTCCTCTACATAACTCCAAATAAGAATTCGTCAAGTTTTGGATTTGGTTCAAAGCAAACGATTCGGAAATTAACACACCAACACTTAATTATTCACGCGAAATATGTGCGGTATCATAAATCAGACCGGCACTGCATTACGAAGATCTACAGCATGAAGAAGCTATATAAAACAACAACATGAACAACAAAAAATTGTTAGTAAAAAGACTGAGCTACAAAATATACAAGAAAAAAACAAAAGAAACAAAGAAGAACAAAAGCTAGAAACAAATCAGTGAATAACTTTGATTCAGTGACAAATTAATTAATGTGCATTTTTGGGTAAACGATTTTTGACAAACGAAATCGAGAAGTTCAAGCGAGTTTCATTCGTATGATTTTAATCAGTCGTAAATTTGTTGAGAAGTTCCTAACACGAAACGTAGGCAAACCCAATATCAATCAATGACTCAATCAGCCAAGTTCAATTGTGCACCTAGAAGGGACTTCTGCATTTTTTTCTTAGTCCACGAGGGTTAGTTGAAGGAAGCTGCTAAACAAATACGTAATTTGACACATTATTTTTGAGTTTGAATTTGGATTTGAATTAAGAGGCTTCTTTCCTTTGGGCCACTGCCACAGCGCCACAGCATAATCGAGATTAAAATACCTAGAAAGAATATATATAAACACGTATATACATATATAGACACAAGTATATATGCATACACTTGCTTTTAGCTTTCCTAGAACTCTGATTTCCATACTTGAACGTACAGTAAGCTGCGAGTCATAGGAGATAGTCGGTCTCAGACATGAAATAATCAAACTCAAGCTGATAGAAACGCCACGAGCCCAAAAGATACGGTCCGAGTCACAATTAATTCCACACAAACCAAACGGATCGGAATACATTCTGAAGCAAGTCACACACAAGTTTAACATACATGGCGAAAAAGAGAAATCGATTGATGAAAACCGCATATTATTAATGATTATTATATTGTATTATTATAACTGAAATATTTAGATGAAATGACGATTCTTAATTATAACACATTATTATAGATACATACTGAACAAGCCGAAAAAAACAAGAAATTGAAAATGAAACTTTAACAAAAAAAACTGAAACGGATGGAATGGAATCGAAAATGATTAATAAAAATGAAAATATAGAGAATATTATATTATGAACTTCTCCAATGTGTTTCAATCGTAATGATTTATTTAGTTTTAATTATTTTGTAACTTATTTTTATTTAAAAGTTATTGAAAGTTAATTTAAGGTTTAATTAGACAAAAAAGCTTCTTTTAATTCATCAGTATATATTTTATTTTGAAACTTTGCGATTTATTTATACTTATTTACGCACGTAATCTCACCCTTTAAAGTGCTAAAGGGGATTTCTACTATAATCGTTATTGTCGGGGGCTTGTATTATTTTTTTATATATTGGGGTGTACATATTAATAATAAGTATTATAAGGGTTTGTGTACAACAAAAACTAAAACAGAGTTTTCTGTAAAAGTCACTGTGCAGTTCTTTTCTGGCATTTCTCGTAGATGGTGAAACTTTCTTTATAAAATGCAGTACATTTTTGAAGTATTTTTATTTAGCCTGGGTTTGCAAAGATCCACAGCTACAAGTTTGGTAATTAAATATCCTTCGATTGTTATGAACCAATTACTAACAAATTTATTTAACAGCCGAATGAGCAAATTGAATACCAATATTGTAGTAGCTACATTTGCGAATCAGTCAGAATGATCTTACAAGAACTGGTTGTTCTGGATAAAAGAATAAAGAGACTTGAGGATTGTTCTTACAAATTCGAAAATTTAAATAAACTGTGGGAAGAAGAACGAGAAATGGCCGACCAATTTGAAGATCTGACTACTAAACGAGTGGAAATGGAGGCAGCAATCCAGAAAATCAACGTGACAGTCAGGGATCTGGCATTTAAGAAAATTGGATCCAAATTTTATTATATAGAAGAGACCGAGCAGCGGAGCTGGAATGACTCTCGGGCATTCTGTCTCGATTTGGGTGGGCACCTTGTTAGTCCTCAAAGCCAGTCGGAGTTGGATGCCCTTGGTAAGAAATTAAAAAAGGATGAAAATTTATACTGGACAGATATCCACGATTTTTCCACGGAAGGCGTGTTCATATCAGACACAACCGGAGAGAAACCAAAATTTATAAACTGGCGACAAGAGCCAGATAATTGGAAGAACGGCGAAGATTGTGTTGAAATCTCGAATAAGTGGTCCATGAACGATAATGACTGTTCTTCCCGAATAAACTTCGTTTGTGAAAGTCAACTTTTATGACTTTATTTTTTATTAAAACAAATGTCAAACGAAGGTGAAAAAATAATAAGTAATATATATATGGTGTTTCCTTTTCCACGTTGCAAACTTTTCCCTCTGCAAGGTAAAAAAACTAAAAAATGTATGACGAGCGTATGAGAACGGAAAGAGTGCCAACATTTTTAAGTCACTACTTATAAACAAGCGTTATATGGACAGCTTTTATTCCAAGCTAAAGTTTATCTGCCTTTGCAGCTATAACAAATAATATAAAATTCTCTAAAACGACCCTTCATCAATATGTAAGCGTAATTTTTAAGACAATGAAGTTATGTCAATTTTCCAGCATCTAACAAATTAAACCCGAATTTCTGAAATAATAATTTTATATGTTCACATATTTATAAAGTAGTTGGACTTTTCTAGAATATTTTTTCATACTCTTCCTATGGCAGATATATGAAATTATTGATCCAGCCCGTCCCGACTTATATGCTACCTGCAACAGCGAAGAAATCTTTGGAAAAAGTTTCATCCACGCTAAGCTACTGGTTTTGCGTAGAAACGGACGAACAGAAATGGCTATATAATCTATATATCGTGGGAAATGTTTGCTTTTATGCCTTGAAAACTGTACACAGATAACCCGATCTGAAAGGAAATAAAAATAATACATATAAACAAGCGTTATCTCGCCCTCTCTCGCTATATGGTCAGCTTTTATTGAGTAATGTCGTGCACAGTAATATATTTTAATATATTCCTTTATACATTTGTATTATAGCGATATGTTGATTTCCAGTTCTCCCCCAGCATTCCTCGTGTATAGTACCATTTTCCTTATAAAATGAAACACATTTTTTTAGGGTTTCTATTTAGCCTGCTTTTGCAAAGATCAATGACTACAAGTTTGGTTAGTTAATTTTTATTAATTGTTATAATCAAATATTAAACTAATTACTTTACAGCCGGGTGAGGAAATTAAGGCTCAAGATTGTAGTAGCTACATTTGCGAATCAGTCAGAATGATCTTGGAACATATGGTTGTTATGAATGAACGAATCAAAAAATTAGAGGGTTTTTCAATCGAGTTCGAAAACTTTAAGAAAGAGTTTACAGATATAAATCAAAACTCCAATGAAAATCTACGAATTCGGTTAGAAAATCGGACTGCAGAAGTTTTATCAGAAAACTCGAAAATTACGGAAATGGTTCAAAGATTACAGACCGATTTCACACTGCAAAAAGAAAATCTTAAGTCCCTGGAAGAAATAACAAAAGAAAAGCTGGAAAGTCAAGATAATAAACTGACTGCTGATGGAGCAAACAAAGCCGCGGAAATAAACAAACTATCAACTAGATTTGATAGTATGGATACACAGATCGCTGGGCAACAAAAAAAGATTGATTTGCTTCAGGTAGAACTCAATGAAAAACTAAAAACGATTGATGGATTCCGAAAGTTTGAGGATCTGACTACTAAACAAGTGGAAATGGAGGCAGCAATCAAGAAAATCGACGTAACAGTCAGAACCCTGACTTTTAAGAAAATTGGATCCAAAGCATACCACATAGAAAGCACAGAGAAGAGGAGCTGGAGTGACTCTCGGGCATTCTGTCTCGATTTGGGTGGTCACCTATTCAGTCCTCAGAGCCAGCCGGAGTTGGATGCCCTTGGTAAGGAATTAAAAAAAGGTGGCGTCTTATACTGGACAGATATCCAAGATTTTTCCACTGAAGGCGAGTACATATCAGACACAACCGGTCTGAAACAAAATTTTCTAAATTGGCGACAAAAGCCTGATAATTGGAACAACGAAGATTGTGTTGAAGTCGGGTTCTCGAATAGCTGGTCCATGAACGATATCGGCTGTGCCACCCAATTAAACTTTGTTTGTGAACGCCAACTTGATTGACTTTAAGATTTTAATAAAACAAAATGTTATGCGCTTACTTGCCCACATGTTCTTAAACTCGCAGTAAATTTATCATATCTTCTGGAAGGGTATAAAAATACCTTATACATTTTTGGAATGTACAAAATTACAAAAATAAAATTCGTAACATTTGGCATTTAAAGCTAAAAAATGTGTTTTTTTTCCAATTTACACAACAACATTTTGAAAATTTCTTGTTCCGCTTTTTACAATTTACCGATTTCATTACATCAATTGAAAATAGTTACGAATATAGCTTGAACTTACATAGATAAATTAAAAGTTAAAGATCTAGTCAAATTAATTAAAATTAAAATCTTTTTATATGTTTCCTTAAAAAAGTATTTTTCTTTGCCAATGCGGAGGGTTTCCCTGGTGTATTGCTAAGAATTGTTTATGTAATATCTTTTACCCCTATGAATGAATTAAATTAGAGTCACTAAGAAATTTAAAAAAAAAAATACCACTGTTTCTATTTTTCAAATGCGGAGGGTCTCCTTTTAACAATTTCGTAGTTCAATTTTTAAAAAAATGAAATCCTTATAAGTATATATATCTCGATAATTTATTTAAATTATTTTTCCAAAAGTTCCTTTCTCAGTTTTAAGATATACTAGTAGATATTCGATCCGGCCCGTATATATACTACCTGTCATAGATAAACGACTTTTGAAAAATTTCCTGCTATGTAGCTTTAAAAACTGAAATGATAGTTTTCGTAGAAACCGAAGAACATACACTATATGCTTCTGATCAACAATTCTAACTGATCCTGATCATTCTATTACCTTCTGGCTGAGATCATAATACCCTCTGCAATGGTATACAAATCAACAAAAGTTGTTAACAAATTGTTTCATAACAGTTGTGTTCCATGGACATGTACAAATATGTATTGTATTTAATTTAACATTTCAATAACGCAATGGCGAAACACGCTTCGAAAACAAGAGAAGCTGGGCCAGGAGATAAGCTCCTATCGTTTGTGGCGGATGAGATAAGGTCCGTCGGGCCAAGCCAAGCTACAGAACAAAGAACCAGGGCGGATCTGAAAAAAATGGTAGGGTGATTCAGGAAAAAATTAAAATGACCTCTTCGTTTTTTTTTATTGTTTCCTTATGCTTTTATTATTTGAAAATTCCAAGCACTTCTGTGGAGTTTTCAAACCACAAGGATGGAGAGTAGATCAGAGGGAATGGATATAAGTCTAGCAATCAATGGGCTACTAGCAACCAGTTACCAGAAATTAAAAAAAAAATGTAAGCTTTATATAACAAATTAAATTCTGTTGTATCTTTTAAGGATTGTTGGGTAAAACATAAGTAAATCCTTAATTTTAAGATACAATATAAATGCCCTCTAGATTGAATAGTTTTATAAACATCGATTTTCAAATAAGTAAGACAATAGGTCTAAAAAGATCATTCGTATTTTCAGTATTCACTCAAGTTATTTTAAACTTTAATGTAGCTAAGAACATTTAGTTAAATTTCTAATTAAAAAAATAATAAGGAAGCATAAACTATTTAAGGCCACCAAAATGTACCTTTTGTTAAGATGGCTTTTTAAGAAAAAGGAATAAAAACAACATAAAAAATATAAGTAATTCCCCTGATATTTTCTAAGTGCGTTTTATTTTTTTTTGAGTTCGAAAGGCGCCAAGGCTGCCTGGGTTGCAGATAGTGCTCGGAGCTTTTCAGGCCGTCGAATCCGATTCGGAAATCAGTTCCCGTTCAAACGCGACGCAACGCGCAACATGCAGCCGTTGCTCCTAGTGCTGGCCCTTTGCGTGGCCCAAATCTGTGCCCTCCCTCAAGGGTCCCCAAACGACTATAATGACGAGATCGACAACGAGGATACAAATGTCCCATGGCAGCCGGAGCCTCTGAAACCAGCCCCCTGGCAGGAGGAGCCCCAAATTCAACCGCCCCAGGTTGTCGAGGTTCAAGTGCCCGGAATCGGAAACATCGCGGGAGTCAAAGCCTTCAGGAATACTGCCAGGCGCCCGGTGAATGCCTTTCTGGGTCTGCGCTACGGCCAAGTTGGAGGCGGCCTTGCCCGCTTCCAGGCTGCGCGACCAGTCGGCTTCCAGGGAAGGATTAACGCCACCGTCCCGTCTCCCAACTGCGCCCAGTTTCCGGAGCTCGATCGCCTGAGGACGGCGGAGTCGCGGGGCGAGAACGTCGACGACTGCCTCACCCTGGACATTTACGCACCCGAGAATGCAAACCGGCTGCCCGTCCTGGTCTTCGTCCACGGCGAAATGCTGTTCGACGGCGGTGCCGAGGAGGGCCAGCCGGACTACATCCTGGAGAGGGATGTGCTGCTGGTCTCCATCAACTACCGCCTGGCGCCCTTCGGCTTCCTGAGCGCCCTGAGCGACGAGCTGCCCGGAAACGTGGCTCTTTCGGATCTGCACCTGGCTTTGGAGTGGCTGCACCGCAATCTGCCCTACTTTGGCGGCGATCCCGGAAAGGTGACGCTGGTGGGTCAGGCTGGTGGGGCCACCTTGGCTCACGCTTTGAGCCTCAGCGGTCGGGCCAAAAATCTCTTCCAGCAATTGATCCTGCAGTCGGGCACCGCTTTGAATCCCTACCTGATTGATGAGCGTCCACTTGAAACCCTGGACACCTTTGCCCGCCTTGCCCGCTGTCCACCTGCCACGCCCACTGCGCGGGGTCTGCAACCACTGTACGCCTGCATCGCCCGACTGCCCACCTCCCAGCTGGTGGCCGCCTTCGAGCAACTGTTTGAGCAGAACGAGCGTTTTGGCCTGGCCCACATTGGCGGCTTCAAGCTGGTCGTCGGCGATCGCCTGGGCTACCTGCCACGCCCCCCCGCCCAACTGGCCGCCAACGTCAGCAACGCACTGCCCATGATCGTCGGCGCCACCAAGGATGCCGGTGCCTTCATCTTGTCGCGTGAGTACTAAAATGTATAGAGCCTTCGGGGATAAAGTAGGAAACGGAAAAAAATGTGATCCAAATCCTTCATCGCTAAGATTCAAATATAAAAGAAAATACTGATTTGAGTAAGAAAAGGATAGGGAAAGCCTACAAGTGCTACACTTTAATTTTTGGTCCCAAACATTTATTTATTTTTTTTGAAGAACGTGGAAGATTTTATCTAACAAAAAAAATATATTCGAAAAACCTGCCTTTTATATTTGGTTTTAGTTACCACATCCGATTTATTGAAAAAAAACCATGGTAAATTTAAAATTAAAAACATTTTCTTTTAGACTATTGGTTCTTTGACAAATACAGAGCTCTATATCACTTTATCAGCATCCAACAACACAAATACCTAAAAGGTCCAGTCAAAAACTATTTTAGATCAAGCACACTCACACTGGAATAATTGTTGCGATCCATGTCGGTATTAATCTAATCTGTTTCGATTCGGACAGGGTCGCAGTTGGCGATTTAGATGCTGGACTCGAGGTCAGACTGATTAGGTGCCATGCAATTAGACAGCTGAATCGGGTTCCACTTATGTTGAGAGGAATTAATCTTTGTCGGTTTCAAAGGTGACTGATTTGGGTGCTATTTTCGTCGGCAGGCAGGAAATGATTTCGTATCATTGAATGCTTTTTTAATCTCTCTCAGACTCGGTTTTTCCCAAAATCTTTCTGGGCCGACCTTGTTAGCAAAATGACCAAATGGGCTAAAGTGAATTTGATGTTCGTGCAGATGAATAAAAAATATTTACTTTATAGAATCATAAAAGCTTTCTTCCTTCTTATAAATGGAAATTAAATTAAAATTGCAAATTCAATTTTACTGTAAATAGTGACAAAAAGATTTGTAAACTATTTCAAAATAAAACTATTGCTTTTTATACACGTTTATCATAAAGTAAAATTCGTTGGAAAGTATGCAGGTAGAAGTTTTGAACCCAATAAAGTATGATATATACATTTTTGATCAGGATCAATAGCCGATTCGAATAACCATGTCCGACTGTCCGTCAGTATGAACGTCGAGATCTCGGAAACTACAAGAGCTACATATTTTTAATTTAGCAAGATGATTATAGGTTTTCTTACGCAGCGCAAGTATATTTGAAAATGTTTCCAGGACTTTAGAAGTTATAGGACTTATTAAGTTGGAGGTACTGCCCATTCTCAGCTTGTGGTGTTTGCACTGTTAATGAGGCTTCCTAAAATATTCAAAATTCGCCATTATTATTTGATATGGTTTAGCTGAGCAACGGATATCATATAGGGTATCGAGGCTCTCGTCCATAGCGTTTCTTCTTGCTTTTTGTTTAATGCCTTAAACATTTGCCTTTTTTTATTAATTGCAGGTGTATACGACCAGATCGCCTCTCTTCGGTCGTATAATGTGAGTGACTACATCGACGTAGTGCTGCGCCACACGGCCCCGCCCAGCGAGCACCGTTTCTGGAAGCAGTTTGCTCTGCGCGAGATCTTCCTTACGGACCAGGAGCGAAGTGCCAGCCCGGAGTCTGTGGCCGAGGGCCTGCTGGAGCTGAGCAACTACATCCTGTACCGCGCACCCGTGATCAACTCCATCCGTCATTCGTACCGATCGGTCCCGGCCTACCTGTACCTGTTCGCCTATCGCGGACAGCACCATCGGTTCTTCCACCTGCGCAACCCCCTTCCTTTCGGCGTGGATGCCTCTCTCAGCGATGACGGTGTGTACTTGTTTCCCTATCCGCCGGAGTCCAGTCACCTGAATTCCGCTGACAGTGCGGTGTCTAACTCTTTGGTCGACAAGTGGGTGGACTTTGCTGTTGCTGGCGTACCCAATCAGAATTCCGGTGGATGGCCACGGGCTAGCTCAGAGTATGGCCCCTTCCTGCGCTTTAGTAACTCCATTCCTCTTCTCGAACTGGACCCGCACTTTGGAGAAGGCCTTAACTTGCCCAATCTTAGCGGGGAGAGCTTTAAGCCAACCATCAACATAACATATCCCAGCCCCACGACTACCACTACAACTACCAGACGTCCGCACGCGTACAATCGGCCAAGCAGGCCAAACCAGCAGCCTCGGACTTGGAATCCTTCCAATCCCGATTATGTGAAAGATCAGGAAGCCAAACAGCAGCAGTTTATTCGCGATCGTGCGCAACGTTGGAAAGAGCAGCAGCAGCGAGAGCAAGAAGATCGAGAGCGACAGCGACAGCAGCGAGAGCAAGAAGAGCGAGAGCGCCAGCAGCGAGAGCAAGAAGAGCAAGAGCGACAGCGACAGCAGCGAGAGCAAGAAGAGCGAGAGCGACAACGAGAGCAGCGAGAGCAAGAAGAGCGAGAGCGACAGCGACAGCAGCGAGAGCAAGACGAGCCAGAGCGAGAACGACAGCTCCTGGAGGAAGAAGAACGAGTGCGTCAGCAACAAGAGCTAGAACGCGAGCAGCAAGAACGAGAACAGGAAGAGCGGTACAATCAAGAACGAGAGCAGCAAGTGCAATATGAACAAGAACCTCAGCCCGTAGATAATCCAGAAGAGCATCCGTATGACGGCTTTCCCTCTTACAAAGAAGTGGAACAGCAGCGAGAGTGGCAAGAGCAGCAAGAACGAGAGCGGCAAGAGCGTGAACAGCAAGAGCGAGAGCAGCAAGAGCGAGAGCAGCAAGAGCGAGATCAGCAAGAACGAGATCGGCAAGAGCGAGCTCGGCAAGATCGAGATCAGCAAGAACGAGATCGGCAAGATCAAGAGCAAAGAGAACGTGAGCAGCAAGAACAAGATCAGCAAGAACGAGAGAGGCAAGAACAGGAACCACAAGAACCCGAGGATAATCCAGAAGATCCCTCATACGATGTACATCCCTCCGATCCCGAGCCCGATCGTAACTACAACGAGGAACAGGAACGCGAGGAACAACAACGAGAGCAACTTCGTCGAGAGCAGCAGGAACAGCGAGATCGTGAAGATCAATTGCAACGCGAACGTGAGCAAGAGCGCGAGCGGCAAGATTGGGTCCGGGAAGATCAACCAAAAGATAAGCCCGAAGATTACCCCAGCTACGAGGAGTACTTAAAGGCCCAAGAAGAATCAAATTCGGAACGTGATCGTAACTACGACGAGGAGCAGGAACGCGAGCGACAGCAGCAAGAACAATTGCACCAAGAGAGGCATCCGCATCCGGAAGGAAATCTCCCAGAAACACACGACTCCGATCCCAACTATGCCGAAGAAGAGGAAAGCGATCAACAGGCTGGCGAGGATCAAGTAGTTAATCGCAACAGCTATTCCGATAACGAGGAATTAGAACGGTCCCAGGACGAGGAAACAGACCCGGATGCCCTCAATCCCGCGGACTTTGAAAACTATGAGGCATACATATTGGCCGCAACGAAGCAGCAAGAGGAACGGGATGAACAATACCGGTTGGAGGATGAGCGTATTAGGGCTCAACAGGAGGAGGAATATCGTCTTAGGCTGAACAGGCAGAGGAGGAATGTCATAGGGCCCAACCGAACAGGGAAAACTCCCTCCGGCTATTTTCGCAACTGAAGAGCCTAATCAATGGTCCGCAGCACATTAGGCACAGTCAGAAGTAGATGTTACCTCTTACATATTCTTTATATTTCAAAATATATGCATAAAAATACAAATTTTTTAACTTTAAAAACTAATTTGAACTGCCTCAATATAATGTTTCCTTTTTAGTTCTTTACTCTTATTGGCGAATAACGCAAGGCATCCTTTGTGCGAAAATGGTAAGGGGAAATCGCTTGAAAACTTCAGTCCCGAAGAATTAAGTTTGAAAACTGTCACTTTCTGTCTTGGATTAATGGTCAGAGCTATATCTACTTCAAAGAAGAATTAAGTTTGAAAACTGTCACTTTCTGTCTTGGATTAATGGTCAGAGCTATATCTACTTCAACATCAAAATAAGAGCAAGATAAGAAAGTTGGGAGTTAATAACTGGTGATCTTATTTTATGTCCAACAAATGTTTGATGGCCATTTTGTGACTTCTTAGTTTCATTGTTGTGTCACTTTGCTTTTTTCACTATTATTAGTCTGATCACTACAATATAAAGTGTTTATATTGCAAAATCTGAAGAAATAAACCCAAATTTAAAGTGCGATTTTTAAATATTATAATTTATCAGTTTATCAGTTTGGAGGGCTAAAGTTTTTGAATAAATAATATTTGTATAATCGTATAATTGTTTAGGTTTTACAAATTCTATATCTATTAAACGCATCAAAAACGAATCTTATTGCGGTTGGGCCGCTTCACCAGGCTCTTGCGTCCGCCGAGCTTCTTCACAGTGCTGGCGGAGGAGGCTTTGGAGGTGGTCAGCTGCTTCCGGCGTTTATTTTGCGCCCGCTTCCGACTCCGGCTGCGCAGGTAGTAGATCTCCCGGATCAGACTGTGGCCCTGCTCCTCGTCCTGCAGTGTGGCTGAGAACTCGCCGAAGAAGTTACCCCCGATGGTCAGCGTCTCGTCGATCTTCAAATACGGCCCGTACAGCGTGGTCATCGGCGGCCAGTAGCCGGTGCGGTAGGATCCGAACGGATTGCCGGTGATCACGAAGTTGGTCCAGAGTTCCACCATACGGACGGCCATCGTCACGTCCGGCGGACTGAGGCGCTTCACGTGATCGGGGTAGGGGAACAGGTAGAGGGCCTCGTCGGTCAGCGAGACGCCCGCCTTGAAGGGGCTCTGCATGTTGGTCTCCTCGTCCATTTCCTTGTAGCGATTGAACTCGCCCGCGTAGTCGAACGAGTAGAGGAAGGTGTTGTGCGGATTGTGTTTGTTGTTCATGTTCAGGGCCAGCAGAACTGGCAGCTTGTGGTTCAGCGTACCAGCCACCTGAAAGGAACCAGAGTTTATGATTAGTTTGCTGTAATACTTCAAATGGTTGATACTATTCGTAAAACAAAATAAAGTTTTTTGTAACTTCAGAACGTTTACAAATCTTCTAATATAACTTTTCGACTCTCAATTTTGAAAGTACTTTAATGTATTAGAAAATATTTTAAAATGTTAAAAACCCTGATCAAAATTTTTATTGATAACCACTCCAATTTAAAAGACAGAATTTTGTACACATATTTAGCCCATATCCAGTTCAAACTTAGAGGATTTATAAACACAAAGGTTTTATAAAAAAACAGATAAATATTTTTGGTTGAAATTAAAGACAGATAATTTTCTACTTGACAAGGATACCTTCTTTTGATTATTTATCAACTTTCTTTTGCCAAATTTAAAACTTATTAAGTAATTTAAATAAGGGTTTAACTTACATCAATTAGCCTTGGGATCAGTGTGTCAAAGGTGCCGTTTTCGAGCATGTTGCGGTTAAAGAATTCGTGGGTTACAAAGCTGGTGAGGAGCATGGACTTGTCCGTTCCCACTACCTGGCGGATAACGTGATCGATGTAGTTGTAGGTGGTGTACTCGTCATCCGGGATCTTTCCCTCAAAGTCGTTGTCCACAATCTCGTTGAGCACCCGAGATCCGGCATTCTTCGGACAACCACCCATTGCCGGATAAGAGAAGTTGGACTCCAGCATGAGATCGTACGGATGCTTGGGCAACACTCCACTTGGTCCGCCAATGGTGAACTGAATGCCACCGGTATGGCCAATTCCAAGGTCGGATTTCTCCAGCTGCAAGGTTAAAAATTAATATTAATTTTTCTAAAATGTTATTTTTTATTCATTGACATGAAATTGTCAACATCGGTAAGCCTATCTAATTAGGTGTGGCAATTTAGTGTTTCTTTCTGAGCAAAAAAAAACAAATGACTTAAATAGAGCTTAAGAAATAATATTTTTTTTTTAAATACTTTTGAATCATGTAAATAATAAAGATAAGATAAAGACAAATTCAAGATGGATGCTTCTAATAATATTTTAGCGTCTATGTTTACTTCATAGTTATCATAAAACCAATGGTCATTTTAAGATTAAAGCCCTGTTTTCTAATTTAATCGGTCGGTTTCGCTCTAAACATTTCGATTTTTAATAAACAAATAAATTGATTTTATCTATTCTAGTTTCGGTTACCAAATAGTGGCTTCAATGGACTACTTACCGCATGATCCATGAAGGCAGTGAGCAACTCCAGGGCTGAGAGTTCCATTAGGCAAGTGTTTAAGTCCCTTACTGTCACCATTTGACAGTCGGCCTTCTTGGCGATCTCCTGAGCATGCATGCGCGGATTCTCCTCCAGGAAGATGGGCATGATGGCCGATCCCGAGTGGTAGATCACCTGGCTGAAGAGGCCACGCTGGACCATCGGCGACAGTGTGAGCAGGTGTGCAATGGCCGCTCCACCCACCTGACCGGCCACCGTGACCCGCGATGGATCGCCGCCGAAGTACTTGATGAAGTGCTTTATGAACTGCAGGGCCAGGAAAATGTCCAGAAAGCCGGCGTTTCCGGGAATCTCATCCGTCTTTGTTGACAGAAAGCCAAAGGGACCGAGGCGGTACTGGGGCGTGACCAGCACCACGTCCTTCTCGAGCAGATAGTCCGGCGGAGCCTCCGAGTTGCTGCCCTCGTACAAATACTCGCCGTGGATGTAAACCAGGACCGGAAGCCGTGCAGTCACATTCGGAGTGGTGATGGTCATGGTCAGGCAGTCCTCTACATCCAACACGTCATCCAACTTCCGCAGCGAGTCCATCGAAACCACCGATGGGCAACCGATCTTCTCCGCTGTGGCATCCATCACATCTTCCCACGGCTCAATTGGTCTGGGTGCCTGTAAAAACGAATAAAAGCCACATAAGCGATGATATTCCAAATAAATGAAATAACAAAAGATTTATAACTTCATTCCCCTGCTACAAACCATTTTTTCCATGTTTTCCATTTTTATATATTGCTTATTTAAAAAAATATATATCAACGAACACCATTTAACTTTTTCGGCCTAATTTGAGTTTATTATTTAGTTTAAAATACCATGCTTTCACAAAAGGAAAACATTTATCTGACTAAAACTTAAATTCATATTCTTTGTGTTTTAACATAAATTCCAGGTATAAATGTTCGTGAGTGACTCATTGTTTTTTATTAACCTAATAATAACCTTTGCTTTCCCTTATCTAATTGGATTAGGACTGCAGAATGAGTGCAGTGCGCACGGGGAAAATATAACCATTTTGACATGCGTTGTATCAAATCCTCGATAGTATAGTGGTCAGTATCCCCGCCTGTCACGCGGGAGACCGGGGTTCAATTCCCCGTCGGGGAGATGCGAGAAATTGTTTTTTTGCTTAGAATGTTTATTTATTGCCTCTACAGCCATTTACATAATTTTGAAAGTTTTAAATTTGCGAAACCAGACTCTCAATAAAATAAAACATTTCTATTTGGAGTTTTTGGCGAGACTCGTTTGTGGGTTGCCTTTTTGCATACCGATGATTTTTTTTTTGCATAATTTTTTTTGTTTAGTCCATGGCTTCATTAATTTTGTTCTGCTGACACACTTATTGCTTCTGTTTAAACTATTTTTTAGTTTTGTAATAGTATAAATGAAATATTCCAGAATTTAACTAGTCATTTTTCCGAACTTTTATACCTTAAACCGATGCAGTCCCGTCGGAGGCTCTGCATATCTGACATCAACAAACTGCAGCACTTCGCGTTTTGTCCAGGCGGTTTCGAGAATTTTTCCCTGGATGCTGCCCAATTTGGGCAGTTCCACGATTGTGTCTTTCTCCTCATCGTATTGCCTGCCACGAACTCTTGATTCCACCCCGGATTGCAGGACTAGTGCCAGGGAAACAATTAGCCAGCACGCGAGCTGCATTTCTTGAGGATTCCGCGGATCGAACCAACACTCTCTTTAGCGCACCGAACGCAACTGATCTGTGACTAGCCGGGACCAATAGATTTTAGTCCGCTCTGACCCGAAGTTTCACCCCAGGTCTGACCGAAATAGCCAAATGAAGAGTTCGCAAACGGAAATTGGCTAAAACAAAACGCGAAATAAACTGCAAATGATGCGGCGTCCCCGAGGCTCGAGCCACAGACTTATGCTAATAGATACACACAACAAAATTATTATTAACTAAAAAATTAGTAAATTTAAAATTATTTCATACCTATTGTCTTTTCCTACATTTTTTGTGTGTTAAGGGATATTTCATATTATATGTAATAGATTTTAAAAGTAATTAAATTTCTTTAAACAAAATTGAATAAAACATAATGTTTTATTTTCATCGTTTGAAACATTCAAAAACTGTAATTAATTGGTTATATCCTCGAATAAAATTTCCGAACAATAAGTCCAAATATGTATAAACCGAATCCATTAGATCAATAACATGTATACCCTGAATAAATGTTCAGGGCTTACAACCTTAAATTATTTTTAATATTTTTTTTTTTGAGTGCAAGAACAGATTTCGCTGCTCCGGTTTTAGCTGCTAGGCTGCGTGGTTGATCATCTGTAAGTAAAAGCGAAAACTTAAAGAGCAGCCGCTGGCCGAACTTGATTTGTCCGATAGTCAGTCATTAGTCGCTCAGATTGATGCGAATATTTACCGGCAAACATTGGACACTGACCATTAACTTGGTTTGTCTTTCTCACGACGATGAAAGTGCGGGTAGCGCCAGCCAAAATTAATTTCTTTAAAGATGCTGGAATAGATTTAAATTTTAAATTATACCTAATTGATTCCAGAAATTCTCCTCGCTACTGGTATTCACAGTGCAAGGCAAAATATCAATCATCATCATCTCGAGCTGCGGGAGAAAGCATTCGTAACGCTTCAGTGCCAAAAAAGATCAACGACTTCTCACTAATCGCACGAGATAATTCCATTATTTGACTATGCTTAACTATAGACAAACTTGGGAAACCCCACTATATAAGGAAGATAGAAAGTGAACAGGTTAAATTTTTCTTCTTAGGAATTTATTGTTGACGAGCTCAATGTCACAGAAATATTTGACACAGCTTTGTTTAGCATATAAATATTTTTAAACTTGAAGAAAACAAAAGATTTAATAATGTATATATTACAATTTTAATTTATTTTATATACACTCTCAATTACATCAAAAGAAAGCGATGAGCATCACTGACATACCTGAAATTGATTAACCATTAAAAACTATTAAGTTAATCAAAGCAAGCCGAATATTTTTTAAAGATGTTTTTCCATCAATGTCTACCAATTCTGGACCAATCTAACAAACTAATTAATCCGAAGAACAAATGAGCTGTCACACATAATTTTTACTTCATTATCTTCCTTTGAAAATTCTAATTTGAATTTTGCTCACAGCTGGAATTTTGAAGCGGCTTCTGAACAAAGCCAAAATATGATTTATGGGGCAAATAAAGAAAGCAAACTCTCGAAACTATGTTTTGAGCACTTTTTTAAATCAAGCAGTTTCGCCGCGCTAAATCGCATTTGTTACAGTTACTCATACGATCAACTAATGATCAACATGATTTACATATTACATCAATAATCCAAATGCGTAGTTAATTGTTTATAGCCCATTATTAACACTTTTAAATAAGTAAAATGTAATCCCTTTAAAATAAAAAAATTGTGATTTGTGGGAAAGTTTTGATTTCAGAAATATATTAGAGAAGTTATTTGCTTAAATAAATACAAGGAGAAGTAGATCGGATGAGTAGGGTTTCACTGTTTGTGGGTACGTGTCGACTTCCTGGCAATGAAGACCAAATTCTGGCTGACAGCCTCATTGGCCCTCTCGCCCTCGCCCTCGCCCTCGACATCATCCTGTTCATCCTCCTCGTTGCTATCAGTATCCTGCTTTCTGGCCGACAACAGAGCCGACTCCAGATCGTAGTAGTCCTCGTTGACCAGGTTGTATCCGTGCTTCACCTCCTCGACGGCGATGCGGTATTCGTCCAGGTAATTGTCACCGAAGCTGACGGTGCGACCGATCCTCATGTAAGGACCTGTTTCATCATTCATAGACGGCCAGTCAGGCAGGCCAGGAGCACGGGGAACACCCGTTGTGGCGAAGGACGTCCATAGGGCCACCATGCGTCTGGCCACCTTGACATCGCGGTTCGAGTTCAGAGCCAGGTATCGAGGCCACGGGAACAGGTACAGGTTGTCGTCCGTCAGAGAGGCTCCCATGTCAAAGGGCACGAAGCTGGCCTCAATCTCACCAGTGGCATAGCGATTCTGATCGCCCTCGTAGTCAAAGGTGTACAAGTAAGTACTATTTGGCAGCTTCTTGGCGTTGGCCTGCATCACCAGCAGCACGGGATTCTTCAGCGCAATGGTACTGCAAAGCTGGATCGAAATGATTATTTGATTAATGTTGTTTTACAAGAGAGTCTTTAAATGAAATACTAAATGAAAAGCTATAATAAAACAAGTTATGTTTATCTTTATTTAAATCGTACAATCAAACAAATAAATGATCATTATTCGTGAAAATAATTTTCTACTTTTTTAAAATATAAAGTCACATTTTTAGAAAAAACATCTATTTCTGGATATAGTAAACATATAAGTTGATAATACTTACATCGATCAGACCTGGCGTCAGGCGCCTAAAGCTGCCGTTTTTAACATCAGCCTCGGTAAAGATCTCCTCGTCGGAGAACTCTCTCCATGATCCCGTGGGATCCGCGCCATTAGCCTGCTCGATAATGGTATCGATGTACTGCCGTCCGGTCATTTTATCGTCCAATATTGTCTCGTTAAAGATATCCGCGAAGATATCTGCAATGGCAAAAAACAAAGAAGATATAAAATAAAAAAGTATTTCACATTTGAAATTTTACAGAGGTTGTGTGCCATTACTTTCCAATACCCAAAGAGCATTGTTATATGTGAAGATCAGTTTAATATTAATGTATCTAAGTCAAAACTTGACCTCAAGTTGGCAAAACTTGTCACTACTTTTTTTGGTAACAGAACCAATTTATTTTTTATCAAATTGGGAAGTGGACAATATATAACGATTTAGTAAAATGCAGATACATTTTGGTGAATTTCTGCGATTGACACTGCAAAAAAATAGGACAATTTGATTAATTTACCTCTCAGCATGAAGCTGCCACCGTGTTTGACGCTTCCGCCCATTGTGGGATAGGCCTGGAACTTCTCGGCGGCCAGGAGGCGACCGGGATGCTCCGGCAGAATGCCGGACGGTCCACCGATGACAAGCTGGACGCCGCCGTAGGCTCCGCCCGACAGCGAGGGCTGATCCTCGCCATGGACACTGAAGGCGGCCAGGAGCATGGTGGCGTTCAGACGGGTCAAGCACTTGTTCAGCTGGTCGGCCTTGGTGGCCTGTTTGCATCCCGCAATGCGGGCAATGGCCTTGGTGTTCCCCAAAGGAGCATCAGTGATGAAGGCGGGCGACAGGGCCGTGCCCGACTGATAGATGACGCGGTGGAAGAGTCCGGTCGGAACCGCCGGACTCAGGGTCAGCACGTTGACCAGAGCTGATCCACCCACCTGTCCAAAGAGCGTCACCCGCTGCGGATCGCCTCCGAAGGATGCAATGTGTTGCTGCACCCACTTGAGTGCCAGGATAATATCGGTGACTGCCGCATTGCCAGGCATCTCGTCCGTCAGCGTGGACAGGAAGCCGAAGGGTCCGAGGCGGTAGCGCACGGACACCAGGACCACATCCTGCTCCAGCAAATAGCCAGGAGCCGCCTCGACCGAGTCGCCATCGTAGAAGAAGTCACCGTGGATGTACACCATCACCGGCAGGGATTGGCCCTCCATCTAAAAAAAATGGATGGAAAACTTTCTTAGCAACGATTTTAAAACCATGTAAAATGCTTTAGAGTGATTCTAACTCCAACCATTATTTGTTTCACCCCATTCATATTGCTTTTTTGGGTAATTTAAAACTATTATTTCAAAAATCTTTTCAATCCCTTGGTGTAATTATGAGCAACTTAGATGTTTATATATTATTATTAAAAGCTACATATTTACATACCGCCTTGGTGTTAACAGTAAGACGCAGGCAGTCCTCCACATCGAAGCCATCCTCCTCCAGCTTGGCAAACACGAGCAGTTCCTGAATGGATGGGCAGCCGGCGTGGGGTCGATGAGCGGGAAGGACACCCCTCCAGGCTGGTGCGGGTCCCGCTGGCTGTAGATAAGAAAAGTCAGATATGAACCATCAGAATATAAGAAATGTTACATATTAACAAGATGTTTAAGAAAATATATTTTTATTAAGTATACATTATTTTTAAAGGGATTTAAAAAAAAGAGATAATATGTCTGATCCTTTAGTTTTAGTTTATTATATTCAATAACCAGTTTGAAATAAATAAGCAAAAATGTATCAAAACGTCAATTCAATAAATTTATTATCTAGCAACAGCATATATTTAGTTAATGGACCTATAGATTTTATGCAAAACCTAAGACATAAAAATTGAATACGAATTGGGCATATTTTCAAATTAATACTTAGAATTTTCTGTGTTGCGTTTCGTATCTGGTATTGGGCAATCGTCGCTCACCGTCCTCGATAGTATAGTGGTCAGTATCCCCGCCTGTCACGCGGGAGACCGGGGTTCAATTCCCCGTCGGGGAGAATGTTTGAAAATGTTCTTAATTTTTTTTTTATCATGTATAACATTTTTATTTTTTTTTTTTCCTTAAATATGTAGTGTAAAATGAGTTTTTTCTTTATTTTAACAAAAGCTTGAGCTATTGTTGTTATTACGTTATACAAATACACTTTTTACAACTTCTGGGGCTTAATACAATTTTACAAAATTAGTTTAATAAAAATTGCTTCATTTCTTTTTTTTAATTTTAAATGTTAAACGTTTTGGCTTTCGTTAAGTTACAAACAAAAATAAAAAAAAATGTTATCATAATTAAAAAAATAAAGAACATTTTCAAACATTCTCCCCGACGGGGAATTGAACCCCGGTCTCCCGCGTGACAGGCGGGGATACTGACCACTATACTATCGAGGACGGTGGTTGACGCATGTCAAATAACAAACAAGAGAGAATACGTTTTCACTTTGAATAGCGTTGCCAATAATAAAAGAATGCAATAAAATTCTTTCTTTGATGTTACCCATATTTTATGATGAAAATAACTACTCACCTTAAATCGCTCCGCTTTACCATAGGGAATGTCTAAGAACTGCATTATCTTCTTTCCAGTCCAATCGGTGCTGAGCGTTCGTCCTCGGAGCCTTCCCAGTTCGGGGACCGTTACGGTGAACACCTTGGGTTCCTGGACATTTGGCACCTTTTGCTTGTTGGGCTTCTGTTTCTGGCCCTGTTGGGGCTTTGGACGCTTGTTTCTGTGGTTACCCATACCCTGATTTCCGGGTCTCTGCTGCTTCTGCTTGTTAGGGTTCTTCTGTGCCAAGCTATCGGCCACGAAAAAGGCCAGAAGGACGATTGCCAGGAGCAGCAAAACTCCATTAAACCGTGCCATTTTAGGTTTTGACTGTACCTCGATCCGCTACTTTTGGGGGATAGAATTGAACTGTTGGCTATCTTAGATTTTTGCTCACCAAGAAGACTTTCTCAACATATTCGAGTGACTCTTGACCGGGCGCGGGTTCTATTTCGGTTATAATGGGGTCAAGTCAGCACTCTGTCCAAATCTTCCTCTTAACTTGATAGCCATTTTTCGCGATCGCAATCGTTGAATATTCAGCGATGCCAATCTAAATGCAAACTTTGGCGATGTATAGCCAAAAGGCAAGCCCGCGATTTGGATTGGATTATGCTTGTTGGCATGAAAGTAAAAGAGAGCCAGACACAACCTGTTCTATGATGGACCCTAAAGGCATTTTCTCCTAATGAAGTTTATCAGCAGAATCTATATCAAATGAGAAATATCAGTATGCTAACTCTTGTTGTATCCACTAATCTTCACATATCTGTAACATTTTTAATAATTAAATATTATGGCTTTACTATATCGTAAAGATTTAATATTGCGAATTTCACAATGTCATACCAAAATAAATGCATCTTAAATTTTCTTATAACATCTGCTTATATTTGCTGACAAATTGCGTACAGCTAGGCTATATCTAATACAACTTTGACAGATTTTAGTACTTTCATTGTTATTTAAGTAGAGCACGCATCCAAATGTTTTCTCAAATTATGGTACATTGTATATGTTAAAATTCGTTTCATCAAATTTAAGTTGACTTTATGGATTGATTTCAAGTAGTACAGAGATCTATAGATACAAATTATCTCAAATGACACAAATTTCTCAGCTATTTTTAGTCAATTTTTGACAGTCTATAAAAGATTTGTACATAAGCATGCTTGTTGCGTTCGAGTTGACATTCCGTCATTTATCTGCATTACATTTGTTACTTTTTATTAATAAATTAATATGGTAAATGTAAAATTAGATTAAAATGCATTAGACTACAACTAGTTCATAAACGCGCAAACAATTGCATTGAAATGCAGAAGTACTCTAAAGCGAAGTAGGTTTTATAGAGAACATCTTGAAAAAGATCCAGAAGGCGTGAGTGGATGGGAACACCTGGTACCTGGTCACGACCAGATGACTCAGAGTTGCCTAAATGTAGTACAGGCGCACAACCGATTTGGTGATGAGAGTCTCGTTGTCGTAGAAACTGGTTTGGATCGTCACATTGCCGTTCAAGACCTTGGCGGGCATCATCTGGGACTCGGGTGCCGCCTCGATCGTCGACTGCCAGGTGTTGGTGGTACTGGCGCCCACAAATCCCATCTCGAAGAACCACTCCTCCATGATGCGGCCCTTGAAGAGCACCTTCTGGTCGAGCCGAAAGTTCTCCATTGGCTCAATGGTGCTGAAGTTGATCTCACGGGAAACGGCCCGCATGTCCAGTATCTTCACCGGCACCCGGGCCTCGTGCTCCAGATCCGGTGCCGAGAAGTCCTTGTTCTCCTGCCAGATTATCTTTCCGCTGTCGGCGTCCCGCAGAATCATATAGTTGATTTGGAATCCCTTCTGGATCCTCTCCCCCGCATTGTGGTCGTCGGAGCCCATAGTTGCCGTGGAGGTTTGAAGTCGGTCAATCGGGTGCACTGCCAGGTGGGGAGCGCCTACGCGTTTACGTATACTTTCGGGCAGAAAATCAATGTTTATTTTTAATCCTAAGCCAACACAGCTGTTCGCCTGAGAAGTTCTCAGTGAGAACAATTTCTAGAGGTGGAAGAAGGTACATCGATGTTCTGAAAACATCGAAATTTAGCCGGGCATCATCGATGTTTTCGTTTCTAACTGCCTATTTACACTAGCGGCGTTTCTGCAACAGCAAACAAGTTCCGCAACACCTTCCATATAAAGTACATGTGTGGAAAAAGTCGCTACAACTCGCTGCTGCCATTGGTGAGCTGTATATCCCCAAAATAAAGTATTTAAGTATTTCATGTGATATTTACTTTTACAATTTTTCAATTTTTTTAGATGCATTTCAGAACGCTCATACTTAACTTTCTTCATTCACTAATTTGCCAATAGTACTGGATAAATCATTAGCCTTAGTGTTTATTGTTAAATTCGAGTGACTCTTGATCGGGTACGGGTTTTATTTGCGGAATACAGTCCAGTTTGCAATGGCAAAGTGGTTTTTAGTTTTGCGTTTTTATTCACTCCAATTTTCACGTTCTCTTCTTGGGAATGTGCCTGTGTGCTTGGGAATCAATCTCTTTTTTTGCCACAACTATTTTAAGCGTATTATCTCTTCTCGACGAGAACACAAGAAATGATGCGGTGGGTATATGCGATATTATCGTATATTATACATCGATAATGCAAGCTGTTTCCCAACCATCGATACAGTGGATAGTTCCATCGATAGTTTTAAAGATCTACCAAAAACATGATTATTTATGGCGTCTATATAGTTAGTAAATCGGGTGGCCTTATATTCAACCTGGACAACAATGTGCCGCGCATTGAGCACGAGAAGACTTTCACATACCCCCTGGACTTGGTGCTGGACTACGATTCCAAGAAGGTATCGGTGTCGTTCAACAGAAAGGATGGAATAAATGGTGGGTGTGTCTGTGAATTCGGTTACAATGATCAGCTGACCATATCCTTTTTTGTAGTGGGTCATGTCCTGGTGGCGGTCAATGGTATGGCAGTCAGTGGAGTCACCCTAGACGATGGACGCGATGTGAGGACGATGCTGGAGTCGCCAGAGAACTATCCCATCAACCTGAAGTTCAGCCGGCCGAAGATGACCACCAACGAGAAGATCTTCCTGGCCAGCATGTTCTATCCACTGTTCGCTATCGCCAGCCAACTGAGTCCGGAACCCAAGAGTTCCGGCATCGAGCTCCTGGAGGCGGACACCTTTACGTTGCACTGCTTTCAAACGCTGACCGGGATTAAGTTCATTGTAATCTCGGAGACGGGTCTCAACGGAATCGATCTGCTGCTGCGTAAGGTTTACGAGTTGTACTCAGATTACGTCCTCAAGAATCCATTCTACTCACTGGAGATGCCCATCCGATGTGAACTCTTCGACAACAAGCTCCAGGAACTCCTTGCCCAGGTCGAGAAAACCGGCATTAGCAATATTGATAAATAAACGTTAAGTAGTCTTTGTACTCTGTTATTGGGATTTTGTTTTGTTGAGCTAAGGATCTCGTTAAAGCTGGATACTACTTTACATGAAAGAAAGAAAATGCTTTTGCATTATTTATTTTTAAAGCGTTGTCTTTCCAATTTGCAGTTAAATATTTTTATATTATACATTCCTATAGCAAGAAGTTTTTATGTTTTGGTTATAATTTTTCTGATTAGCAGAAATGAGCTATACATCAATTTTGCATAGAACCTGCTGGCCAAAAAAAAATATATAATTCACTTTAAGTAAACTGTTTACTTAAACCAGCGGTTCATTAAAAGAGATCACAAAATGTGTTTTATTTTTTATGTTTTGACAACCTTTCGAGTGTCCGTAGGTAATTCAAAGTAGGCCAAATGTTTCAGGGTGGTTCAAATTTATATAAAAAGATTTTAAGGAGCTACTCTCATCCGCTAATAGTATGAGTAGTTTTTAAGAAGACTTTGAGACCATTTCACAACGCCTAAAACTTAAAATAAAAATATTTTGGTATTCGAATGCATTCATGGAACACCAAAATCTAAAAAATTAAACAGAAAGATTTTTTGTTGGCATGTTTTTGATTTCTTAGTAAGCTTTAAACGGAAAAGTTATAAATTATAGGTAATTTTATTTTAATCGTTTTATATTGATTGATTATCTTGCCATCCTTTTAATAGTATAGTTAAATAGACACCTTCATCTGTTTTCACTTTCATTTCGTCCAGCAGCATTTAATCTATACTATAAAAAGCTACATACCACACAATTTACCTCTTTCAAGATTACCTTATAAAACGTGAAGATTGAAAAACAAGATTACCATATGTATATCATATGTATAACTTGCAGATTAAAAGACAAGTACCAAATGATTTAAGTTGACATTCTCCAATTTTTATTTTGATTTTGTGTTTATTCATTCAGCCATCTTAGAAATAGTTTGTATATTATACATACTCATATAAAAATAGTTCTTTGTTTAACATTAAATATATATTACACTTTCAGCGCATAATCTAGACAACACCCTAACCTAAAACAATATATTGCATGGCCTATATGAATGCTTTGTGATCCACGCACAAGGATAAGATAACCAAATAACCAACAAACTCAGTACATGCTAGATGGTGTATATATATATATGTATAAAATAAACTTCTTGAGCAAAATATGACTCCAAAAATAGATTGGAACTGCATTAAACATTTAAAAATTAAGCAACAATTTCCAAGATACCTACTTAAGGGCTAATAAAAGTATCAAAATGGTTCAAGGCATAACAATTAAGTAAGTTCATTTTTAATTTCATCTCCGTGTAACACTTGGTGGGGAGTACAGCAAGAGAGGGCCTGTATGTGTGTGGGGTGTGTGCCTAAAGGGTGTAGTGTTGCAAACTGTATATTGCACCGATTATTATCCGTTCAGTAGCCAGTTTCTGGCTCCTGTTTCAGAGTCATGCGACAGGGTTCTGAAAAGGTACGAAAACATAAAAATTAGTACTTAAAAACACATTTTATACCTTTTTGTTAGTCAGTCATAGCTAAAAAAGCTCCTGTATGTCCTCTAAATGAGTGACAATTAAACCCGTTCGACTTTTACAGACTTCGAGTTATAAGAGTTTTACATATTAAAAAGTCCGAACAAATAGAGAATTTTAAAGAATCTATATGCACAGCTTTGACTAACTTTCAAGGGATTTTAGTTAAACAAATTTCGCCCGTTTTCCTTTGCCACTCACCCATTCCATATCCAGCGGGAGCAGTGAGCAGCTCCGGCGCTCGGATCTTCAGTGGAGTGCGCCGCAGCAGCTCCTCGGCGCTACTGCCCTCGCTCCGATTGTACTCGTTGAGTGTGATGTCGGCGGGATTGCGAAGACCCATACCGCCACCAGCGCTGGCCACTTCGACCGGCGAGGGGACCGCTCTTTGGTAGGGATGCATGCGCTGTGGACTGTGCTGCGATGGGATCGGTCCGGACCGACTGCCATTGTAGTGCTTAACGGGCATGTCCAGGTAGGCGCTCTCCTGCTGTTGCTGCTGGTGCGACGCATGTTGCTGGTGCTGCTGTTGTGACTTTGGGCTGTTGAGCGGGGGCGAGATCGCGGCCGGGGCAACGGAGGCGGGCGCAGAGGAGGAAGATGAGGCGGCTGCCGTACTGGCTGCGTAGGCCCGGAAGGAATCTTCCGCGCTGTTTGCCTCGATCAGAGCCTGGATATGCTGCACCTCCAGGTCTAGAGCGTGCGAATTCGGGCCGCCAGACGAGGATAGTGTGTCCAGGGAGGAGTTAACCTGACTGCCACCCTCCATGTTGCCTGGGTGGGTTGGACTGTGATAGTCATTCGATTGATTGGGCGGCGACAGAGGTAGAGGATTGTCGGCTAACTCTCCTGCAAAATCAACACAAAAATAATAAATTAATAAATTATTTCGAATATATTCTGTAATATTAATATGGACGCACCTCCCAGTAACATTTCCTGAAGCAACGAATCGATGTGGGCCACACCAAAGATCTTGGCAAACTGGATCTGCTCGATCATCTGCCAGGTGATAGACTGCAGAACCGGCAGGATGAGCAGGATCTCGCCAAAGCGACCGCGCGACTCGTATTGCCGATCCGAAATATAGTCCTCGAGATTATTGAGTATCTGATGCCGAAGCGATTTGATGCGATGGGGTTCATTTAAACCCTTGGCATCTATAAATGGTTTATTGTAAATTAATAAAAAGGTCCTAATGGATAAACGTGGGGAAAACTCACTGGGATCGAAGAATACCAGGGCTTTGATACAGGCGAATTCTGTCTCATCGATGCCCACATCCTTCATGACCGTCACCAATTCGTCAATTATGCGGGCGCCGATCCGCGAGATATCCAAATTGGGTGACACAAGGGGATCTGCAAGGGAGAATTATAAAATAGTTAAAAAATGTCTGTATATAGGTTTGCAAATGTAGCCAATTTTTAGAAACATTCCACTTATTAATATATGGTTAACCCACCTGGACAGTGTCTGGTAATCACGCAGTTGTTGCTCAGCAGCAGGACATCCTTAAGGTGCATCGAGCGACGCGACAGGCCGAGGAGCAGGTGCTCGCCGGCGTGGGCTCTTAACAGGGCCACTTGGTCATCCAGTTGCAGCTCGTTGAAGGCCGGAATTTGCTTGGCCCACTCCACCAGGGTCAGCAGTTGCTGCTTCATCGACTCGCAGACGTCATTGATGCTGGCGAACTGCTTCGTGGAGAGGTCCTCATTTATGTTTGGCTCCATGGCAGCGCCGGCCTTCGACTGGCGCGACTCATTCTCGGCCTTGACCAGTGAGATCACGGACAGCCCGTTCCCCGGATCCGGGTCGTCATTGGAGGTGCGTCGGCAACTGATCCGGTCCCGCTCGTTCTGCACCGCCTCCTTTTTCATGCCCGCCTTGAAGCACTTCCTCAGCCGACAGTAGCGGCACTGGTTCCGTTTGTCCTTGTCCACTACGCAGTTCCGCGAAAATCTGATAAAGAAAATTTGAGTTGAGTAAGGAGTTAAGGAGTACAAAGGAAGCATTGCACTTGTAATTTTGTGAGAGAACTTAAAAAGACCACTTTTCTGCAATCAATTTTTTTTTATTAAATTAAATTTCATATTATAGTTAGGAATTAATCAACTGAATTAAAAAAAATTTGGGATTTTTCATTCATAGACTCGGTGTTTGGGAAACTTCTCTAATACTTTTAAAGCCTTATGCATTATGTTTAGTTTAAAGTCTAACTAAAATATTAAAACTTTATTTATTCACTTGAAAAATAAATTTTTTAGCACTGTTTTATAGTTTTTTCCTCTGTTTGATAATGTATTGCATTAATGGAGAATATATACTTAACATACCTGCAGGTGTACTGGTGGTTCTTCCTAACACTCCGTCTGAAGAATCCTTTGCAGCCATCACAGCTCGAGGCCCCGTAATGTTTCCCCGTGGCCCGATCTCCGCAAATTGCACAAACCGTTGGCGATTGCTGCTGCTGTTGCTGCTGCTGTTGGTGCTGCAATTGCTGCTGACTGCTGCCACTTCCGTTTCCGCTTAGGTTGTTGTTTGGCGAAAACATGCTGTTGTTGTTATTGCTGCCACTACTGGCACTTCCGCCTCCTGCGCTGCCCGCATTGCCGTTTCCGTTTCCGTTGCAGAGCGCAAAGTTCTCGCTGCTCTGGTTACTACTATTGCTCAATCCTAATCCAACGCCATTGGGGCTGAGGGCGTGGCCTATCGGACTGTGGGGCTGCGAGGCAGCAGGATACCCAGAGGCCAGGGCATCCGCATGCATTATATGGCTCTCCGATTCTGCAAGAAAAGCGGAGATAAATGGCAGTTAGTACGAGGTTAGCTAAAACTTTCTCATAGACTTAGAGACTCTCTGGTACATTTTAAAACTTTAAACTTTAAATTAAATTAAACGTTTGATAGTCTTCGTCTAATTACCGAAAAAGTTAACTGTAATTAACCCTTTATTTTTCTTAATCTAATGAAAATAACGTAGCCTTTAAATAAATGAAATATTGCTATCAAGGACGCGGTCCAATAAAAACAAGTCAACAGAAATGTGTGACTCCTAAGATATGTATTAATTTTATTCTTTACATTATTATACAAAGGTAGAACGGTTAGCAAAATAAATGTCCCGTCATGGTGAGATCCACAGTTTTGTAGCCTCAGGGGCTGGGCATACACGCACAGTTTTATACGTTGCTTGTGCCTACGCAAATTCCTCTCTGCAGTTTTGCATCTACTGGATAGGCTGATTTAACTGCACTAGCAAACTTTGCACACAAACAGCAATTAAAATCAGGCATAGGCACCAATTTTTGCACAAATAGCTACGGGCGCATTTATAGCACTACTTAATAATTTATATATATATTTTTACTTAAAATTTTGGGTATTTTTAAGTGAACTCTTGTGAAAGATTTTCTGTGAATTACATTTTATAAAAAAAATTTTAAAATTGTAAGTTTATGATAGACTATGAAGGGTTTAAAATACATTTTAAAAAATCTTGGAACCTAAAAAAAATGTATAAATTTTTTTATTTTTTGAATAAATTTAAACGCCACTGAAAACCATCGTATTTGCAGATTATTTGTTATTTTCCAAGTAAAACAAACTTATGTTTTTAAACCAAATAAATGTGTTAATAAAAAAAGTGAATGGATATAAAACCAAAAGGATTGTCCTTTTAATATGAAGGTATGAAAATACGTATTAAATATGAATACCATGATCGAATGCTTTTTGGCTGCTTTTATTTTTACCGCAGCTGTACAACGTACGATTCAGGGGTCATTAAGTTGGGGTTTTGTAAAACTAGCGAAAAAATCGCGCAATGGCAACAAACAGAAATGGCAAAAACAACAACAACAGACCGTCACTTGAGGCAGTGCGACTGGCGCTGCTGTCGCGCCTGCGTCGACGCCTTCCCACTGCCTCTGCTGCCGCCGCTGCAACTGCGATCCGCCCACCGCCCACTTTGCCACGCAACAGAATGTTACCAACGGCGACGCGATCGCGACTAGAAATTTTAACTCTACCGGACTTGCGCACCATTTTAATGCAACTGATTAATGAAAAAACACACGACTCGACATTTTTTCAGTCGTCGTATCGTATGTTGTCTTTGCACCTCTCTCGCTCTCTCTCACTCTCTCTGCCACTGTACAGTGGGTGAGAAAGCTCAAAAGTAAACCATACTATTTAAAAATATTTAAGAACAATCTTTGCTAACATTTGGTTTTCCTTTAAAATTTTAATAAAAGTTATTTCTGAATGCTACTAATTAATTTTACTAAGTTTAGACATATAATAAAACACAATGTCCTTCGAAAACTTCTTTTTAACATACCAGAAAAATAAAAATAAAGTTAAAAGGTTATATTAAGTCTATAACTCGAAGTTTCCATGACTCGAACATATTTTGGTGGCAGATGGTGGTTTGAATTATGGAAGTTCGACAGCATATCATAAAGATACTGTGATTTCGAAATTTTGTTTTAAGGTTTTAAGTTCCACTGTGCGCTGGGGGCGAGTGTGTGCGTTAATCGACGCTTAAATCAATTCAACTGTGTTTGCATATCTCGCTCTTTCTCTCCCCAAAACCAGACTTGGGGCTCTCACAAATACAAAGGAACGCAGTCGCGGAGATAGAAATTCACTTGGTGGAGAAAAACAACAACAATAACGACATCGGCCAAACGAATAAACAAATAAATAAATAAAATGTGTAGAAAAAAAAGCCGGCTTTAATTTGGACATCGTTATGAGGGATCGCGTGTGTATGAGAAAATCATTTGTGGAGACGGAAAAAGAGAGAAACTAGAAATACTTGTAAAACGTAAAAGAGGAAGAGGCGGTTAAATAGTAGTTACTTTAAATAAATAACAATAAAACTGCTCCCACAGTGGGTGACAAGTAAATAATTTACAAATACGAATCTAAAAATGCATTGAATTTAAAAATCACACTGTTTCTAATTTATCCTTAAATGCGATCGCTTTTAGGATTATTATTTATTTTTAATGTCCCAAGGAGTGTGATTTAGGTAATTTGAATTAGATTTTCGATTAGAATATTTGTAAAATTATTTTGAATTTTGACTTCTGTAATCAAGTTTAAAACATTTAAAAAAAATAATCGGAGTATGAGTATATATGTACCTCTCAATTAATTCCGCTTAATTCAAAGTCTTATAAACAATACAAGTACTGTGATTATTTTTAAGCGAGCGCAGTGGGCGGGATCTTACAGATTTTCCCCTATTTATCTTTTAAGTTTTCATTTACTGGGAATTTGTTTTCAGTTAATTGATTGGCAAACATTTACAATTTTAATAGACTTTTCATGATTGCACTTCAAACAGCAAATTACCCAGTTTGTTTACAGATTCTCAGACAGTTAATCACGGCACTTCGACAATTCCGATCGACACCTACACATGTACACCTGTACATCTGAAATATATCCTCACCGCTTGAAAACCCAACTCGAAATAAGAGCAGGCACTCGACTAAGAGAAGTTTAAGTAAAGAACCTGCGCGTTGGTATTAACTGCCAAAACTTCTTATCTCCTTGTGTATCCATAGGTGTGCTTTTGTTGTTTTATCACAGGCTTGCGTTGTTGTTTCTCCAGCTACACAAACGAGAAATACACGGAACAACAACGAATAAAAAAGGTAAATAAAAGCATAATACTTGTATACTATCATTTCGCGCATAAAACTTTCTCGCCCGTCGCTTGCTATCCCTGTCGCACACTACTGCCATCTCACTCGCACTCTCCATGGGTGGGGAAAAACAGGCCCCGGTGTAAGTTTTTTATATTTTTAGCCAAGTCATCGTTAGAGTTCACTTTTTTTCGAGCTGCGTCATCGTTAGTATTGCAAAAATGTTGTTGGCGCTTCTGATGCCCCACACTGAAGTGGGCAAATCGTAATCTGAGATTAAAAATATCGGATTCTAGATTCGCACAAAATTTTTGGAGGATTTCTTATGCGTATTACCGCAAATAGTTTATGGTTCTTGATAAAACGAACAAGTTGAAAAACAGCAATTGAAAATATACGCACATAGATTTCACTTTTCCTGATAAGAAGCTACAAATAGGTGTAGCCCCTTGAGATTCGCACAGAACCATTAGTACATATGAATATTTTTATCTTTGAACGCTATATTGTATTTGTTTAATTAATATGCCGAACACAATATTCGCCGCTCAGCGGGCGACAAGCCCCCAAAACCCAAAAAAAATAAATAGATCTAGAGAGCGGTTCCGAAATGAGAGAATAAAGTATTTCGCGTGTCGGCGATAATTTTTGTACTAATGGATACATAGCGTCCCATAGCATACTCTCTTCGTCTCTTAGCTTTTATAAATAAATAACAATATTTACGAAAATAAACCAACAGTTGATTGTTGTTAAACTCATTCTAGGACATATAATAAAACCAACGTCAATAATTGTTTAAATAATTTTAATCGAAGATCTTTTTAAATTCGCGATTGTTTGGATTTATTATTTATAACATTTCGCTGCCTGGTTTTTCTCTTAAATGAATGACATTTTTTTTCATATATTATAAATATACGAATCCACATAAGATTACTCTGGCAAAAATGAGATGGATGGGAACTTTGTACGATCTACGCAAAATTTGTATTTTTTCGGAGAGAATTTTGTTGTTTACCAGATCGATGTGTATTTTTAAGAAAGAATATTATGTAAGGAAATATATTCTTAAGAAACTGGTATCAGTTGAACTAACCAAAGATTTTGTAAAAACCAATTTAAATATTGTGAATCAGTTAAATAAATATTAATTCAATAAAATTCATGGGTATATTTAAAATAAATTTTCGATTACGTGTTCATCTATAATAGATTTCTAGGCAGCTTTTGTGTGAATAAGAGACTTTCCGTTGGCATTAGTCAACCATTAGTCACAAAAAACAATGAAATTTGATAAGAAACATGCTGTTTCCAAGATTGTGAATTGTAAATGAACTTCAAATATTATCCACGTTATCCTTCCAGCAATTAGTTTTAGATCTTCATAAAAATTTATAAAGGAATTTTAATTGACACATAAAAGTCAGGTTGCCAAATAAGATTTTATCTTGAAAATGTTTCATTATATGTGTAAAATACGGCTGAATAGCAACCTTAGTTTTCATAATAGACCTTACATTACCCGCACGTTCACTGATCTTGATTGGGAACACACATGAAGTTAATAGGCTAAAAATAGCTATGATAATACCTAATCATTTCGATTGAAATGAAGTGGGTGCTCGGTTTAGGGAAGTCTACAAAAACTAAGTCTTGAACTCACTCACATGCACAGATTGTTGAATATATACGATCGAAGAGAGCAATTTAGCAAAGACCTTAATTATTGTTTTGTTTTAACAGCAATGCGAACGACTAGCATTAGCCCACATAAATGTGTAATTTTGAAACCCCTCAACCCCATCTGGCGGCACACACATTTATAGCCCCCAATCGAGCTATATATTCCATATAGCCTCTTATCGGCGTCGCAGCGCCGCGGCAGAGACTCAATAACGTGCCTAATGGCAGCGAAGCGCCCAACCGCTGTTGATAGCACACATGGCGTATGATCAATTTAAAATCGGCCAGCGAAATGAAAACACTGGAAATCGAAACCGAATCCGAAACAATAGCTGCACACACGTTGTTCACATGCGACAAGAGCAATTAGCAAAAATGGAAACAAAAATCGAAGGCAGGGAAAAAAAATTAAAAATGAATCAGCGAGATATCAGTGGTACTGGTGTTGATATTTATATTCTTGTTTACGTCCATACCATCTACATGAAAAGGTATGGGGCTACCAATTGGAACAATCGCAAATGAAAAAAATCAACTTCATATAAACCAATGAATTTATGTCGATTTGAAATTTTTGTAATCTTATATATCAGGTTATATTCTTATCCGTTGATTTACCTATTATGTTACTATATATGGGAGTCGCCTTCGCACTCTCCCAATGCCCATCGTTAATAAGTGTCCACTGTGATTCATTTACCACTCTTTCCTATTGCAGCTATATGATATATTTTTTGGACATTTACTCTTCCCGCGTTACAAACATCTGACCAAAATTATAATACTCCCTGCAAGGGTATAATCATAACTTTTTGAATAGCTTTTAAGTTTAGTTCGTTTAAATTTAAATTGCATGTCAGAGATCAAATTCAATAAATATGCGTAAGACGGACGCCGCCATATGTTGTCTAATTGCCAGGTAGAAATCTTGCTTAGAAAGCAAACTTATAGGGGGTACATATATAATATTATCAGTAACTTGCGCAGCTGCATGCACCCACCCACGATTTGAGCTCATGACAACGCCCAGAAGTGATGCAACTGCGAAGGTTGTTTGTTTCATCCCTTTAGAATAGTTGTCGGGGTGCCGATAGTTCCTTGAACTTGCAAGATTTTAGTTTATTACGCGTCGTAATTGCATTTGTAATTGCAGGGAAACAAATTACATCTACTAGAATAGTCTTTGCCTCCTCCTGTAATTTAAGCTAATGATCTTGACCCAACCACCAAAAGGTTGTATTTAATGTTCGCGAACTGCAATTATATTTCGTATCCGACAAACAATCCACCATAAATATCGGATGGGCATTACCAGAAAACTGAAAATCCAACTTTAGCATTGCATAACAAAGGGAAAAACAGGGGGAAAATTTAAAGACAGAGTTTGGATGGCGCAAACACTTGTGGGTGGAAATATCTATGAAATCACTGCAAATATTAACCTCAGCTCAAAACGTTGAGATCATCTCCAGAAAGGTTTGTATTGATCTTTATAGGATGGTATTCGCACTCTATCGCGAACTTTGCTAACGATTCCTTAATCGTTAACTGGGAATTAACTCCCCACGGATATTTACCCTGGACATTAGAAATTGTCAACTTTCCATTATTTGTGCGAAAATCTATCGGAAAGCTTAACTATTGCGGGTAAATATTGTTCAACAATTGATAATACCACACTGGGAAAAATCAACCCTACCTAAAATACAAAATATTAATAGTATTTATTTAAATTTTAAAGTGTTTAAATAAAGTGTAGTCCCATTTCTGGACATTGTTATCTTGTTATTTCTTTATTGCCATATATCTTTTGAAAACAATGGAACAAAGAATAAGATTATAACATTTAAATGTATGAAACGAACATTTTTTCATTGATTTTTTTTTCTGCAGTGTATAGCGGAGTGGATTATAAAAAACGGAAAAGCCCTTGTGTGGTTGTGAAATAGTTTGGAGATATTTGCAAGGCAAATATAGGGACTGTCCAGACTTTAAGGCTTTTCCAGCTAACCGAATGCGATCATTGGTTTAAGTTGGGCTAGGTTAGGTTATTCGAAAATCTAACGATCGTGTTCGGCCATCCAGCCAGTCAGACTTCCCGCCGTTGGCCTGATCCAATTAAAAGCGACAGCGGCTCGTAAGATTCAACTTTTTTATTGGCATTATCATTATTTTTATGACTAATAATTGCGCTCATATTGTCTATAATTAAAATACTAAAAACGTCTCAATTAAATTGTTATTAACAAAAAGGCAAAGCGGCAAGCAGCCGCACACGGACCAATCAAACAGCAAAACGACAGCTAAAACTATTGTATCTGTGTATCTGTATCTCGAGACCTGATGCTGAAAGTAAAACTTCTCGCCTGGTACTTAGAATCGAGTCAAGTGTAATTTCCATTAACTATGTTTGTTATGGTCGCCGTGTCCGTCTGGCCTCTTAATTGGGCGCTAACGTGTTTCAAATACATTTGTATCTCCAAATAGCAAATAGCCGCCCGCAATTAAAGCAATCCTCTCCTTGAACCGCGTATCATGACATTTAGAACTTGACTGCGCCAAGCGCTTGTTTAATTCACCCAAAGCTCAGCTCTAAATTAAGCGTCTTTGATTTGATCAGCTTCTTATTTTGCCTAGATTACCTCCCAAAGACAGTCTTGCCATTGCCCTTTTAAGATGCAACAGGTGCCAAAGACTACGTATACTATTATACTATTAATTAGCATACTCAGACTCTTTCTTCCAGCGAAAAGCTAACAGCAAGTCACGGTGACTGGAGCAGTGATTCTGACCGTGTGAATGCAGTGATTAAAAATCCCCTAAAGATGTTTTTATTAGCACTTCTCTGAATGGGATATTTTAAAGAGATAATGCAGCTTGTCAGCATGACCAACGAAATTGTGTTGAAATGGGTTGAACATACCCCAAAACAATATATACATTTTCAGAAAAGTTATTCAGAATTTTTCTTAACTCAAAAAGTTTTAGCGGGTTTTTAGTGGCACTATATTCTCCTAAATTAAAACATTTCATTCTATACAAGTTATTCATATTGATATCAAATAAAATTTGCATGGTTACAATTTTCTTTTTCTTTAAAGTGCTTGCCGAAAATCTAAAGATAACACTCTTAAATATTCTTCGTACTATTCAACAAGTAAAAACTTTCGATTTTTGTCTTATCTTTTCTGGTTTTCGGGGTTTTGAAGTGTTGACACTCAATCAGACTCAGTGTTTCCAGCTTTTTGACAATACTTATTCGATAACAGCGGGCTTCTGTAGATGTGAATCTCGAGTGGCCTTTTCTTACACATAGCCATATGCATAAAGCACCGGCAAGTATTTCCGGTTAGATGGCAGTCATCGGAGAACTAGTGATTAGTTCAATAAGGTAGCTGAATAATTGCAAGAAATTAAGTACAAATCGCACCTGTAGTTAAAGTTGAAGTTGTTTCTCTTGTGACCGCTGTTTTTGTTGAGAGGTTACAAAGTTTTTATCCCCCTTGATCAATTGCAGTTCAAAGGGGCTACTTATATCAGTAATAAAGGTATTAATAATTTTAAGGTTTAAAAGTGACTAAACGGCTATTGATAATTAACCCAACCAGTCGTGTGCGAAAATAACATAGGAAAACGTTTAATTTCGGCTGACTGATTTGAGGCTGGTACTTTAGCTTGATAATCACATCTCACTCTCCCCAAATCTCGCGCACCATTGATGAAATAAACAAAAACATGTATTTTAATGTTATTAATCCCAAATTTAATCACGTATTAAAATCGTATAAATTTGTTCTGAACAAAGAAAGAAATGTTATGACTGTAAATTTTAATGATCGCATCTTTGAATACCCTTGGTTAGAAAAATAAAATGTTTTGAATTTTTTAAACTACACTACCAAAAAATGTATTTGTTTCTTATTATTATTTATTTTCTTCTTATTATTTATTTTAAATGTTCAAAGTAAGCTTGCTAGAAAAAGAGCGAGAAGCTAATAATGTTCACTTTATTAGATGGATTCGTTGAAAATATCTTCTTTTTTTTTAAATCCACAACGCAAGCGAACTAATTTTGTTTGCCGTTGGCTTTTGTGACTTTCTCTGTTTCTTGGCTGGTGATGGAATCTTATCGCCTTAGATGAACGCGGGCAGAGAATCATAATCGCTGATAAGAATTGCAATAAAGTTGTTTTTATGGCTCAGCTATATGTGATAATGGCCCCCGGGTGCCTCGATAAATCCTCCACCCCCAACGAATGTCTTGCTCATGATGGCCTCACTTATCTGATGCCAGATATAGCCAGAGATAAAACCGCATATCGGGAATGGGGCAACGAATTACAGTGCAATTGTTTTTTGCCCCTCAAATCGCAAATCGATAGACACATAATGAGGAGTGATCTGGATGAATTGTGTCGCCTGATTTTGGTTTAAATTATTTGCGATGTTGTCATGGACACAATTAAGTGTATCTTATCAGCGGTGTTCAACTCTGGGAACGAAACACATTGCAAAAATGGCCCATCAAGGCTAATAGATACCCTTTAAGAATTAATTTCTAACTAATTAACATAAGTGTATTACTTGAAAAGAGTTTTTGATAATTTGAATTTAATTTGTAAAATGGAATTTCCTCTGACGAAATTGTATTATATTTAATTTCAAAAACTTCGCCCCTAATATACCCAAGTGTACTATAAGTTTTTTCAGATTTACAGAAAATTTTCTCAGCATGACTCGGTGAAATTTAAGATTGTAGGGGTATTCCTGCAGATTTTCCGACTAATGTAAGAGTGTTTTCTATTAATGTAGATGATTGCCAAAACTGCCCGTTTTAAATTAATTAACAACAAAGATTAACCCCCATAGGTTTCAGATTACTTTCAATCACATTAATCTTTTTAATCTCTAAAGTAGTCCATTAATGAAGTACACAGGATTATTCTTGCCAAATATACTTCTAAAAACTTTCTGCTTATTTTTTACGATCGCCATTAAAATTACTGGTAAGCCATTTATAATTTCTGATTGTCATTTGCACATAGTAAAAACACTCTCTAGGCCGTAGTTTGGAAATTGAAAAGCTTACTTAGTAGACTAGAAACCTTCTTGAATATTTTGAATTTATTTTATATTTTCTCTATTGTGAATGTCAAAATCACTTTGTCTAAAAGGATGGAACATAATACACTTTTAAAATAATTATGCATTGCTAAATAAAGTAATTATTACATGTTATTATTTTTTAGGCCTTATGTAGATTATGTAGGACATTAATCCATTCTTATTTTTTTAAGATTCTGTGTTTGATTTGCCTTCTTCTACTTGTATACAAATTTTAGAAAGTAGCGGGTATCTTATAATCCTTTTTTTATTACTAATAGGAAAATATTTCCTCCAATTTCCCACTCACCCATAATGTGCAGAAGATTTTCTTCCAGAAGGAAAGCATCGTCGTAGCTTGAATTGGTCAGATTCTCCGTTTTCATATTTAGCAAACTGGGCAACATTGAGGCATACATTTAGATTGCGTTAATCTCTGCTGATAGTTCACGTTTTGAAATTTGATTTATACCGATCCGGTTGGAAGCAATGGATTTCACAAAATGTGTTGGAGGCGCGGGACTAGTTCCTGGTTTTGGTACGTAATAATGAACACCCCGGGTAAATATTTGAAAATCCTTCACACTCTTTGGCAAATTGAGTTTTTCACAAACGGTTGCTGCTTTTGTCGCTGCTGCCGACTTTGTTGTTATTGTTGGTGAACATTTTTTTTTTATAATTCTCGCTTTTTTTTTTGTTTTGCTGCTTTTATTTCGAGCCAGCTAAGGTGAGGGGCCAGAGACACACTTAAGTAAAGTTAAATATTTGCACAAATTAAAACCGAAAATAGCTGAAGCAATGAAAGTTAAGGAGCGAGGGAAAACGCGGCACCGTCGAAAAAACCGAAGCGAACCGAACCGTCGGCAATTGGTTCGATACGATATATATATTTACATATGTGAGGAGTCGGTCGCATAAATAAATAATGCACGATACGAACTGAGCAGTAAGTGTTAAATGTTAAAAAATATCACAGTCCTTTTGTGGGGGACGAATTGTTGACGAATCCTTTTTAGGTGCTCTTGAATATTTTTTCAGTGGCAGGTAGTGTTTTTATTTCTTTTTGTTTGAACCCGGCTTGTTTGTTATGCTTTTTTTAGTGGGTGTAGGGAGTGAGCCTGCGGTGCCTGTCGGCTGTCTGTATTATTACCGCCTAGTGCAAAACACTGACTAAACCTCAAATAATGTTCTCAACACGTACTAACTGTCTTAATATTATTTGTTGTAGATATAGAAGCCGACGGCCCCGACGAAGCGACAACGAAAGCTTTGGATCGTTCGGCTGGCTCGAAGCTGACCGAGCCCAACGATCGTACAAACTTTAATAAATATTATTACTACGGCAGTGGCTATTCTGGCCGTTTGTTGTTGGCACTGTGATTAACCTTATTGCAGCCGGCAGTCGTCGTCTTGGCAAAATTGTTAACACTTCGGATCGGATCGCTCGGATCGGCCTGCATCGCTTTCGATCGCCCCGAATCGGGGGCATGCGCAGAGGATCGACGTTGCTGCGACCGAGTCGAGTCGAGTCTTATCAGACTAGATTAAGCGGATTCCGCTCACACACACTCGCACACTGGCCATATAATTCAAATGGTTTAATGGCACACATAATAAAACCATATCTGTGTATATATTTGCCTTCGGCTCTGTGTGTTTTTGGGCTTTCATTAAAATAAATAGTTTTTATTGCTTATTTTTGTTCACAGCTTCGAAGATTACCAAAAGTTGGGTACTCCGAAAAAGGTCTTATCACGATAGATGAAGAAAGGTGCTATTGAATTTCGGGTTCTTATAACGTATTAGGGTTCTATAAATATATGAAATTTATTACAATGAAAATGGGTTTTAATATGTTATAGTTGGTAAAAAATTCGTAGAATTTTAACGTATTAAAAAATTGCACAGAGTTATCTTCAACATGTTGCTGTGAGATATATCTCATACTTTAAAGTCGTTTGCGTAGTTATTATTTAATTTACCATATACTGCAACTTTTGAAATATATTAACAAAAGAAAATGATCATACATATTTTTAAACGAATGAACATGCAATTAAGCACTGTTCAAGAACATAATAGGAATATAATCTCTGAAACGCAATCATTTCTTTATAACCCAAATTAGAAAGAACAGTAATCATTTGTTTATAAGATGACTTCAAATTATGTTGGAAGAGGGCTTTAATAAGTAATAATCGAAATTTAGGTCTTTACAGTTGGTCTCTCTGTTTATTAATCTGGCAAAAGGGTAAATTCTTTAAACACTTGTAGGATTGTTAAACAATTGGAGAGCTATTTACCCCTAGGTGAAATGTGTTTCTCTAATATGCTATTTGTAGATCACTTCACTTTCAGCTTGGCAAATAGTCAGACTGGTATCTCCGTAGTTGCTTATCAAAGCCGGAGCTGCAGCCTCGTCGCCCCAGACAGAGCGAGAGAAAGAGATAGACAAAGAGCGAGAGAAAGAGATAGACAGATAGAGGGGGAGAAAGAGAAGGAGAGAGGGGTGAATATATAGTGAGGCATTATAATAGGTCGTTGTTTCTGATGATATTGTCTTGGCTGAGTCGATTAGTAAGCGCCTTAAGCTAAGCCGTTCAAGGCACTCGCTTCTCCGTCGCTTATCAGTGATATTCTGAAAAACAGTCGGAAAATTCCGAGTTTCCACAGACACTAGCAGTAACGATGAGTGAAAAACCGATGACGGTGACAGAAGGCTCTTCAAATGATTTGTTTGGTTTTTCGGTTGCTCAGGCCGCAGCGCTGATTGATACTTCTGATTCAATTGAATATAATTTGCTGTCATTCAACACCATCGCATGCACAATCGCAGTCAGCTGGCCAGCCGTACTTTATACGGCGGAATTTCTGTGACGAAACGGAGCTCCACGACAGCCCCAGTTGCCCCCACTCATGGTGCACTTTGCTTCATTCCATTCCATTCCAATCCATTTCGAATGCCGCCCGATTGGCGTCATCATCGGACATCATCGCGGCAACAGCGGCTTTGCGGAAACTTGATATAATTATGATGTGGCGATTCTGCTGACAACAAAGGGTTTGAGGTGGCTAATTGCCATACGCAGCGAATTTATAAATGGTAGTGATACACCCCAAAAGATCTACTTTTAGCAGTTCTATCAGTCTTGGTTTTTAGATTTGTCATCAATGATATGTTCAGCAATAACATGTAAACTAAGGTTATTCATAAGTTTTTTTTTAACGACCAAGCCTTAATTTCATTTTGTTCAACTTTATAAATAAAAATGTGAATTTCCATAAGTGTCTTTCTAAATTCATTCATATATTAAATTATCACGACCTTATTTTCCATTACAAGTAAATTAAACTGCTGTATTACCCAGCCAATTAAATCACGTTTTGCAATATTTCAAACTGATATGTTTTTCATATTCAACCACAATTGCGATCAAATAAATATTAAACTGACACAAGCTGTCTTTCTTGTTAAACACAATATACATAAAATGTCTTTTTTTCAGAGAAAGAACTGAATTTAACATTTTTTATAGAATATAATTCACTTATTCTCACCAAAAGTGCAGATGCTTTTGCCTCTTCCGCTCCATCAATGATGCAAAACATCATCTGGACGAATTCTTGAAATGGGGTTGAGAGATTGCATTAAGTGCAATTACAAAATATGTTTAGGAACACCAATCTGTAATCTGTGTAACTATATGTAAACGCGCGATCAGGACATGACGCATATGTTTTGGTTTGAATGCAGGGCCCAACTGATCCGATGCAAGTGAATCACAAGCACATACAACAAATGTCCCCACAATCGGGAATCCGAATTCGAAACCAGCAACTCCAACAGTTGCTATCCGAGAGATACGTTTCCTGGGGTGTGGTGGTGATGAAAATATTGCACAAACATGGCAAGGGAAAAACATCAGTAGAAGTGGAAAACAACGGCGAAGCAGATAGAATTGAAATAAAATGCATGTCATGTTCGAGCTGATGGCTGTCGCTTTTCCCGGCCACATGTGGCGTCCCTTGCCGGTTGCAATTTCCAAGGAATTATGAAAATTAGCCAAGCCAAATGCAAACAGCTATCCCCGCACTTTTTGTTTTCTTTCACTTGCGATCTTCTGGTGCTTCGTTAAGTGAATTTTGTGCGAAACTTATTATTTTATTTGCATACATTTTTATAGAGACAACACAACACACTACATCGAAGAATGAACCGAGCACTCGGCCTCCGTATCCATGGGATACACATGTGATTTGCATGTGCGGTTCGTCATCGGCTTCATGATCATGATCACTCGTTGTCGGCTGACTCGATGGACTGCCACATGAATGCAATGATGACGATAGCCAGTAATGACGATTATGGTATTCATAATGTTTGACTGCAATTTACTATTTACACTTCATTTAGCGGCGACAACTTTAAGTGAAATGTGTCCACATTGGCTGAGTGGTTTGCTCGCTTTCCTGTATCTGTGAGATACTCGGCGCGGCGATCTCCTGCGTGAAACAATAAGATATAATAAGCATCGCAATTGAATAAAGCGCCCGCAGCTCCAGCTAATTGGAGAATTAGCTCAAGTGTGAGGATAGTTCGGACAAGTGGATTGTGTAAGGAGCGAATCTCGGGAATGGGTTCACTGAGGACTACTACACCCGGCCACTCGACTCAAAAAGCTTTTCCCTCACCACCACGGAGTAATGCGACTTGAGTTCCAAAGATTTACTCACTATCTTGGTCAGCAGTTTATGGTACACAGAAATACTTAGTAAAAAATATAAATATCTTGGTTTGGAAAAGATATAAGAAAATGCAATAATTTTAATTTGAAAGAAATGGGTTTTGAAGATTTATTTAAACAACCATATTCATAGATGTTTTAAAAATGTATAGTAAAAGCAGCGAAATAATCTTCTCTTTCAGTGTACAAATACACAGATATCAGATTTTCAAGGTTTCTAAAAGATACAATAAATTGTTTTAAGCAACAAAATATATTATATAAATGTTCTTAGTTGTTTAGTCAACCAAGCATAATAAACTTCTCTTTCTTTTTAGTGAAAAACTTGACTGTTAGGTCTATATGAAAACGCAATTTCTGAATTCCCTTCAATTCAAGAAACCTTTTCGAAACCCACTTCTTGGCAATAGTTTTGCATTGGCCGTCTTCCATGTGGACATAAACAATATGAAACTGGCTTATCTGGCGGTCCCTCTCAGTTTTCATTATCCCAGATATATATTTATGTATATATGCTTGACAATTGCGAAACACTTCTAGACCTCAAGCAAAGTGACTGACTTGTTTACTTTATATCACATGTGACGCAAGGCACTTCTTGAATTATCTACCATGGAAATTAATGAATGTCTAAAGCGGATATCATAAAAATAGGCACAGCACAAGAAAGATATATTTATGTGGGTTATTTCGTTAGTTTTTGTCTACCATTGCGGCCCAACCATCTAGATAGCGGAAAACAGTCTTTTTAATTATTCCGCTTGACCCAAAACGAAAACGAACCAGAACAAAATAAAAAGCCTCAATGAATCGAACGACGGAGATTTGCGAAAGCCGAGCCGAAGGCGAATGCAAATCAATGGAGTTCGCGTCTGGGCGATAACCCCCATATCATATCAGCAGTTCTGTCTGTCTTCAGTTTATATACCATACGGTGGTTCGGGCCCCTGAACCTCTCCCATGAATAATACCATGGAATTACAGGAGGCATAAATATAGGTACGAATTTGCCTTCAGCTGCGTGTAAAAAAGAAGTAAATGCACTCGTCGTGACATCGACTAAGGTGACACAACCACCATTCGAAGCCCGAGCTTAAGCCATACACAGCCAGGCTGATCGTCTCTATAAATATTCAACAAGTATGGGACCGGCTTGTAAGCTGGGTGGGTATATGTATATAAGTCCCAGTACTTAGTCGCTCTGTGTGTTTGTCATTGCGCATTTTTAACCCTTTGGGGTTAAGTTAAACATTACGATTACGTTTCACATCGCTTAATTTTTGTGCGCGTTTCCATTGTTTTTCACAGCCGTATTCGCTGGCATTCTTTTGCCATCTGTGTGCCGCTTCAATTGTAACTTTAATTCCATCATCTGCGGTTGCAGCAGCGGCAGCGCCAGCAAATTTTCCTAATCAATAAACAAATTATAAACATTTATAATGATTGCAGGCAGGCAGCTTATCGGTTGGACAGCGGTCTTATCAAGGCCAGGGCGCTCTATTTATAATACCACTGCCGGACTCTTAGATTCGGACATGATTTTGCTGCCACACGTGGCACGTGTTGAACGGGTTGTCCGCATTGGTCTGCACGAAAAGGTTTGACTGTTTAAAGTCATAAATAGTAGCGTATCGTGAACTAGTCACAAGTCAACTAGTCACTAGTCAATAGTGAAATATAATATACTATGACAATTGTTTTTAAATCAATTGTGTTTACATTATTGTATCTTACAAATTTATATTTCCCTTAATTCGATCGTGGTTACAATTTTTCGAAAACACATCAAGATAAATTATAAATTTTAAAATGAAGCGAGAGAGATACATCTTTGAACATAATTTCAGTGTATTGGATAGTTATTTAATCCGTTGCTTATAAGGTATTTTTACATAGTCTGATTTAGACGTTTTGGCTTTTTTTCACATTTGGTGTAAGCACCTGTCCGATTTTTGATTTTACACACAACTAGAGTAGCCACTTGAGATATTCCACAATCAAAACTGATCTCAAATGTCAAAAACTCAAGAAATTAAGACTGTGAAAAGAGGCCCTATGTTTGATAGTGTACAGAATTATCAGAATTATAAAATATAAATAAATTACAAATAAAGTCATAAGACGTTTGAAGAATACCTTTAAATGATATATTTCCGGGATATTATTCTATTCAATTAATTAAACATACCAGGTTCTTGCAACTCCTGCTCCATTTCCTCCACCTTGTTCACCTTCATTAGCTGCTGACCATCCGAAACGCTCAGGTCCTGCGGATGCTTCATGGTATGGTGACTTTTTATGTACAGGCTGGTCAAAGAAATCCAATCACATAGTTATAAAGTCAGTCTGAAAGTGGAAAGGGAAATCGATTAGCTGTCGTATATCAATCTATTGCTGCCTAAACCCACAACACATTAAAGTTTTAATGATGGGCCGTTGCTAATCAAACTGAAGTATCGCCTGTAAATCTACAAATATATGGGTGTATATGACGTTAGTGCACACAATGTAGGTGTCAATTCGAGTGCCCGACAACCAAACGCTTTTCATTACAAGTCCCCCATCGGATATTTTTGTAGGGAGGACTCATTTGTTTTATGATCGCATATCAGCGATATGCCAGACACACCTGTACTAGGCTTCTATAAACCAAAGCCACACTCCTCCGTCAAATATCAAAAATCTCAAAAAATAAAAGGTAACACAAAACCCCAAAAAAAATTCCCGAAATCATAATCTTCAATGCTTTATTGTCTGGCCCATGGGGCAGATAAAAACAATCATTGCGGCAAAAAAGAGAAGGTGAAAAAGTGGTTAAAAAAAAAATTCACTCACCGCCGATAACGCTGAAACAAAAAAAAATGTCTGATTATCAGACATTTATTGTTCCTTCTGGCCATTTACCATTATGTGAATTTGTTTTTCTCGCCCGACTTTTTTGCGATTTTCGCTCGAGTGCCAGAACAGCCGATAAGCCCCATGGCTCTACGAGTTCTATCCCACTGGTGATATTCCCTCGTGCCCCCGTATCTCCCTTCAATTTCTCTTCCCTATCGCTTATCGTGGTGCTACTGACGCAGACCCCCTCGGATGTATTGTCATTTTGTCACCTTTGAACCCTCGTGACTGTCGCGATCTGCTTGAAACGCCGCCAAAAACAAAAATCATAAGGCCAAACTAAATGAATAAATTTGTATCTCAATTTTCGGGGAAATGTAGATAAACGTAGCCTTAGAACGAGAGCGATTACTTATCCATTATTCCACCTTGGTATTGAAAAATTCGAAGACAAAACGACCTAGCTTTGTTTTTGTGTTTTTAATTAATTAATTAACCTTCAAATTATATTTATCGAATATTGTCTTTATTTATAACATTTGACTTATGATATAAAGATTCATAAGGAAGAAATGGCAGTAAACTTGGAGAAGGCAATATATTTAACACTGTAGTGGACCTAAAGTTGGTTTTTTTTAAATCGAAAAACACCTTGGGGAATTGGGTTTGACAATGTTTAATACAATCCGTTCGTAATTCTTAGGGGAACCTTTTACTGATTATAAAAGCACATTTAATACTATTAAACATAGCATGGTCACATTGTAAGATCACATTTTCTGGCAAATTTCTTTCGTTTTATACCTAAATCTGTATTTGGTCTACATTTTCGTATTCCAATAAGTTTAGATTTTTGTGTATTCCATACTTTGTCAAGTCTTCTGAGAACTACACTTCATTTCAAGTTCACACATTTGATCGACCAGAATCACTCAAAACATCCTCGTTTGCTGTTCAAATCAATTGTGAGAAATATTTCTCTAGATTCTCTAGACTTTTTTGTTTTGGAAATTTAAAGATCCAAGTTCTTCTCGCGGTACCATCTCGATTCCAAAATTTAAAAATGTGTTCCCGCGATCCGGCCTCCAATCAGTTGATCGACTACAAAAACAACGACTCCGAGGTGCAGAAGGAGATCACGACATCCAGTGGGATTCCGGTTGGCGTTAAGGATGCTGTACAGACGGTGGGTCCTCGGGGTCCGGTGTTGCTTCAGGATTTCCAGTTCCTCGACGAGATTATGCATTTCGATAGGGAGCGTATTCCTGAGCGGGTTGCCTATGCCAAGGGAGCTGGGGCCTTTGGCTACTTTGAGTGCACCCATGACATTTCCAAATTCTGTGCCGCCACAATCTTCGATAAAGTGAAAAAGCGCACAGCCATCGCCATGAGATTTTCGGTGGCCTGTGGGGAACAGGGTTCTGCTGATACAATTCGCGAACAGCGTGGATTTTCCGTTAAATTCTATACAGACGACGGCATTTGGGACATCGTGGGCTGCAACATGCCTGTATATTATGTGCGGGATCCTTCGCTGTTTCCCAGCCTAATCCATGCCCAAAAGCGCAATCCGCAGACCCATTTAAGGGATCCCGACATGTTCTGGGACTTTATGACCCTCCGTCCGGAAACGCTGCACGCTCTGCTCATGTACTTCAGCGATCGGGGAACCCCCGATGGATATCGCCACCTGCACGGGTACGGTGTTCACACCTATCGAATGGTCAATCCAAATGGGGAGACCCAGTATGTCAAATTTCACTTCAAAACGGATCAGGGCATCAAGAATCTGGACAGCCGACGATGTGACGAACTAATGTCCCATGATCCGGATTATGCAATCAGGGATCTATATAACTCGATCAAGAAGGGAAACTATCCCAGCTGGTCCATGTACATTCAGGTAGGAATATAAGCAATTAAGAGTCGTTGGTTAACTTTAGTAATCGATGGATATAATGGTTATTTTGTTCGTATATGTAAATGTATGCAAGTCATAATTGCCCGATAGGTAGCTATATATAAGCTATAACCTATTACTTCTATTACGATAACTATTTACATAAAATATAACACATCCGTTCTGCTACAATTATTATTTTAAAATAAATTAATTATAATTAAAGTGGTATAAAATAGATAGCTTTCAAAAACTAGGTCCAGAAATTATATATACTTGCAACTTGGGTATGAAACTAAGAATATGTAGATATAAAGGCTTTCTTTAGAAGAACAGAAGACTAGACTTCTTTACTATATTCAAATCTTGTTTAGAGTAAACAAGTGTAAATTGTATAAATTTAAAAATATTTACGACTCTATTACTCTTACTCTTACCTAATTCGAAATGAAACCTACAGGTAATGCTCAATGAGGAGGCTAAAAAGTGTCGTTTCAACCCGTTCGATGTGACCAAGGTGTGGCCCCAGAAGGACTTTCCCCTGCTGCCGGTTGGCAAACTAGTCCTCGATCGCAATCCCACCAACTACTTCACGGAGGTGGAGCAGCTGGCCTTCAGTCCGGCGCACATGGTTCCGGGAATCGAGCCGTCGCCGGATAAGATGCTCCAGGGTCGTCTATTTGCCTACGGAGATTCGCAGCGCTACCGCATGGGCGTTAACTACATGCAGATTCCGGTCAACTGTCCGTACAGGGTCAATGTGAGGAACTTCCAGCGGGATGGTGGTATGACGGTGACAGACAATCAGAGCGGGGCACCCAACTACTTCCCAAACTCGTTCTGTGGCCCCAAGGAATGTCCCCGGGCTCTGGCCCTGCAGACCTGTTGTCCTTTGTCCGGCGATGTCTACCGATACATGAGCGGCGATACCGAGGACAACTTCAGTCAGGTCACCGACTTCTGGACCTACACCCTGGACAACTGCGGCAGGAAGCGACTCATTCGCAACTTATCCGAACACCTGACCGAAGCCAGTCAGTTCCTCCAGGAACGGGCCGTGAAACTGTTCACCATGGTGCACTCTGATTTCGGCCGACTGATGACGGAGGCCCTGAACACGGCCAGAATTTCCAAGTTTTAGGATTTACCGCAAAACTTTCAAGTACAATAGTTCAAAGATTTTATAAAATATGTGGGGTACTTTGGAAAATTTGTGTTACAAAAATTGTATATGGTTTAGAAGATTGAGAATATTATTAAATGAGAAAATACATATACTGAATTGCCCAGAAATATATATGGATTCTGAATATAGAGGGTCCTATTGAATATCTTTCAACTGTTTTTTATTTGTTTAATTAATTATTAATTCTTGGAAATTATTAGGAGTTAAAAGAACTCCACTCGGTTTGATGGCCACATTAACTTTAATAGCGGCATGGGGTTTACATTTTCTAAATACATTTTGTTCAACTTGACCTCGAATATGAGTTTATAAAATGTTTTTTAATGTTTAATGCTTTTTCTAGCCAATCTTGGTTCAGCTCTATGCTTTGAAAGATAAAGCTAAACTAATTTGAAAATTGTATATGCTTTCACACCGAATTCACCTGCATACTTTTGGGAGTTGACCTTGGCTGCTGGCAAATTATCATTTACCTGGCTTATCTGGTTACCTAACTGATCTGTTGGCTGTGATTATACAACCCGGATGATTATGCCCTTTCGAAGACCTCTCCGCACCGCCACCCATCGAGATCTGTCATTAGCTAGCCGCTCTGTTTACATGCTACTCACGTGTCTGGGGTTTCTGTACTTGATTGAATTAACCCAAGTACAGCACAATCCATATTTATTGGGATATTTCATTAAAGTTGTACAATCTTAATTGCATATAAATTTATTTTCAAAGGTCACAAAATATGTACTACTGCTTCCAACTAAAATATGAGAATGTTTACTTCCTAAGGAAATAAATGGTTTTCACTCTTAAAAAAACAATTTCTAATGTTTAAAAAAAAAATTAATCTGAAAATATTTCAATATCGATTAAGTTTTTAGGAAAACTTTAAAACTATTGCGAATCCTTCAAACGAACAAGACAAACAGTCAACTTGCTAACCCCAAATTCTTAGCTTGCTTTGCACTTTCTTATTATTTCTTTCATTTTAAAACTATCATTATATATATTGAAAATGTAAAATGAAAATTATTTCTAAATTTCATATTTTTTCATCTAAATAAAACTATTTTGTATCGTTTTCAAATGCTTATACTCGGCTTGACATAGTTTGTAAAATCATGAAATGTATTTTTATATTAATAATAATTAATGTTGTATAGGGATAAAAATTCTTTCTTTTTTTTTAAATTTTCATAAAATTTGGTTATCTTTCCACTTTTGTAACGCACTGTACAGCGCACCCTTGATATAAAACCGAAAAGCTTGTCCAACTCGAATGTTTTGCAAATAGTAAATAATCGGCGGCAAATGTAGTAAACGTTGCCAACTAACTGGTTAAGCGACTTGAGCACAGTAACTAAGAACACAATAAACTTACTTAAAGCTCAATGGCCAGACGAAGTTCTTAGCTATATTTGTTGCTGTTATTGTTGTTTGTTTAACTGCAGGGCTTTTATCAGCGAATGTTGTTGCTTTTTGAGTTGTTTTTGCTGTTGTTGTTGAGTTGACCGCATGAATGAAAGCGAATAGGAAAATAAGGCAGACACACACTTGTTGATTTCTTTATGCGATTTCGTGGCTCGTTATAATTAACGTTTCTCCGTCTTTTTATTATTATTATTTTTGTTTTCTTTTTGGCACTTTTTGGGGGGATTTTGTTTGGCTTTTTGGTTTTTTATTATTGCACTTGTTGCCGCCGCTGTGAAATTCATCTCGGGCGTTTTTAATGAGTGACTTTTTGCAGGCCAGTTGTATAACTAACCGCACTGCATATTCATTTATATCAATCAAAGCGGAATAAATAGCTTATAAACATTGTCTTTGTTTTTGCCTTTTGCAGTTGTTTCTTCCAACGTCACTGGAATTCAACTACGGCTTCGCTGTTCCGTTACAAAGCGCTCCTCTCACTTATCACTCTCTCTCTCTGTCTGTCTCGCCTCTTGTTCTCTTCTGTTGACTCTCCCTCTCTTTCTCACACACACACCAGAAGGCAGCTGTTACGTAGTTGTTTTTGCCAAACAAAAATTCCGTTTGCTTTATAAGTTTAATATGCATTAATTGCATAAATTTAGAGTTTCTTAAAGAGGGCGGGGGCGCGAATGGAAAACTGCAGTTGATTGAACCCGTTCAAACACACACACACTCGCACACCCACGTTCCAATTGGAGAATGGAAGAGTACCCGGCGCACCGATTGACAATTTCCGACTGAAATCAAAGTCGCCAAAATCGAACGAAAAAAGGGGTAAAAATATACGAAAAAAAGAAACAGTGGAAAACGCGTGAGCAAAACAAGCCGCAATATTATCACATTATGTTGCTAATATTCTGTTTGACAGAGTTTGAAACGGAGCCACGCGAAAATAGTAACAAAGCGATTTTTCGAGAGTGAGAGTGCCATTGTGGGTGAGTGCGTGTGATTTCTATCACGCCAATTTTTAGCGATCGCGGGAGAGCGTTGCCAGAAGGGAGAAAAAAGCGCCGATCTGGTGGCACTGCTTCCAGATGATTAAGCTTTTTTGACATTCCGAAAAGCTTACAGCAGGCGCGAAATTCAAATGCAGAAAACTCGCACATAAAAAAAACTAATAAAACCGTAAAGATTAACAGTACATTATAAGTTTGATAACTAAAAATGATATTGTTATTTTATTGAAAATATAATTATCGAAAAACTAAATTTATATGTTTACTATTTTGTTAAAAATATACTAAAAAACTATAAATAAAACAGTAGGTAGTATTTTAAATTCACTGACATTCAATTCTAAAACTAAATAAAGTAGAAGTTTGGCTGAAAAAATATTTTTCCAAATTATAAATCTTTAATATTTTTTTTACAAATCATTAGAAGCTAATATTTATATTGACATTAAAAATATTAATTATTTGCATTTTGGGTAACTTAAGGTATTGAAATTCTTTCCTATAAATGTATATCCTTTTTAATACCATATTTCAATTTCTGACAAATTATTCGTATGAATGGTTAAGGATAACCATTCTAATATAAATAACAATCTTCCAAGATGAAATGTTTTTAAAAATACAATTCAAATTACCTTTCACGAAATGTGATGAATTTCGACCAATTAATTAAATAAAAACAAACCACAGGATAGTCACGACACCTGCATTTCAAAAAGTCAGTTAAAAAGAATAATAATCTGAAATTGTTCAAAATCATACAAATTTGTTCAATGCATATGTTAGAAAAATTTGTTTATTGAGATATTTTTTGCCAGCTAACTGGTACAGTGGGTCACTATGGGTATACATATACATAATTGGGGCTTTTATATAGTTATTAATTATTTTATATCTGAATGCTCACTATGATTATAAAATATATATATTTTAGTTGGTTTTGCATTGTGTATGCACTTAAAATTGTACATGTTTGAATATTTACAGTTAATTTAGCACATGTACCAGGTGTATGGTGTTAAATAAATAATAAATTAGCATAAAGCAAGTAGCTTATAGCGATTATAGAGAGAGGGGAGCTGAATGCATGACTTTCTCCATAAGGTTATGAAATGCGCTCTCTGGGCGACGACATTTTAGTGGTTTTACACTCGTTTTATGTTGTATATAATATTACGTATAGCTTTAACTAGGTAGAAGAGTGTACTCCGAATACGATTAAAAACCATTTAAGTTAGTGGGGGTGTTAAGAGTAGAACGTAAATTGCACTAGGCCTTAAATTATACATAAGCTTAAATTGTCACGTGCTGGAACTTGAATACAGGTACGAATTAGCAGCGGTCGCGGTTGTTGTACGCCTTCACCTTGGCCACGGTGCACTCAAGTGCGGCCCGAACGTCGGTGAACACGGGTACGCCCTGTCTTTTGGCCAGGTCGATCAGGTAGGACCGTCCGCGATTGTAGTCCTTAATGGCCGCCACGGTCAGCTAAAAAGGAAATGTAAAAGCTGGTTACTAAAAATTCAAATCAATTACTAAACTACAGATTCAAACTGAGGTGCTGTGTATATCGTTTTCTAGTACTCTGTGCTTGAAGCTATTGTATGCTTCGCAAATAATATTATACTTATTTATTTCACCAAGCGATATTTTTATTTAGTATTTTTTTATCAGCAATTTACAATTTCAAATACTTAGCTTTTCGAATTTTTTCATTAGACGATTCTTTTAAAGTTCTTAGAAATTTGAGTTCCCCTAATTCGAGATTTTTAAAAACATTTTAATTAACACTTGTTAAATAAAAAATAATTGTAAAATAAGGACGTTGAAAAAAATATTAAAACATGTTCAAGAATTAAAAAATTATAAAAACATTACATTATTAAAACATGTTTTTAAAAACATTTTAATTAACACTTGTTAAATAAAAAATAATTGTAAAATAAGGACGTTGAAAAAAATATTAAAACATGTTCAAGAATTAAAAAATTTATAAAAACATTACAAGTTTGTTTAAAATTTTACTAAAAATAATTTTTTTCTCTAATAAAATTTAATCTTATCATTAAATTTTGAGATAATCAGTAGATTGCGATGTTTGTAAAAACTAATGAAAGCATGCCTAAGTTGAAACCCGTGAAGATTTTTAAAGTTAAGTCGCAACTCACCTTTTCGCCACCCAGGACACAGTCCTCGGGCAGCATCTGCACCGCCAGGACCACGTTGTACATGAGGCCGATGCAGTGGGCGGCCAGGGTCATGGGTGCCAGGGAACGGGTTTCGTTGGTGATGACGAAGAGCAGCACCCGGCTGGAGTCGAGGAGCGATGGGTTGTACAGGCTCTGGCGCACGGCGACCGGTGGCAGTGACCAGCTGAGGGACTCCTCGGCGACGGTCAGCTCCTCCTGCTCCTCCAGCTGCAGCTGATTTCCCTTGCACTTTCTGCGAGTGCGCACAAAGGATCTCTGCTGCTGCTGTTGCTCCTGCGGAGGCGCCGACTGCTGCTGGGTGACACTAGCTTGATCACCCTGGTTGTGGATCATCTGCTGGATACTCTCATGCAACGCTGGGCTGTGGAAGCTCACACTCTTGGACTGCAGAAAAGGCACGGCCAGCTCCTGACGCCACTTGGTGCGTAGCACACAACTGCCGCCCAGGTAGACATCCCGCAGGTCCAGGCCACCACCGCAGCAGAGGGCATCGCCGGCACTGGCTATGGAACTGCTGCTGGAGAAGACCGAGTCGTTGGAATCACTCTCCTCTTCCTCGGCCGGCACAACAACCGATGCGGTCACCAGATTCGCCTTGGTCTCTATCGTTTTGGTGGTGATTATTTCGGTTGTCTCGATGGACTCCACATTCAGCAGGATCTGTGGCCGGGGGCTTTTGCCCAGATTACTCGATGCCGTGGGCTGTGGCGAAGAGGTTCCACTGTCCCGGCTGCGACTGAGCTGCTCGAACAGGCTCTGCCGCTCCAAATCGTGCCCGATTCCACTGCTGCTGTTGGACGGAACGCTGGCGTTGCTCGACGTGCGCGAAATATTCTTGCTGGCCGAGTAGTAGATGTCCACATCGGGAGCTGGTAAATAAATAAATTAAGTTATCAGTATAATGCATTTTTTATGTCAAGAAATCGACTTCTATAATCTGAATGATTATGATAATTTTTTATTTATCCAGTTTAATATTTACTTACCATTGGTGAAGTAGACCTGCGGTGGCGGCACATTGGTGCCCTTGATGGGCGAAATGCAACCGCTCTCGTGGATCTCCTGCTGCAGGACGGACAGATACGCCGAGATCACACAGAACAGATCAAAGTCGATGAGCTCCTGGCTGGGCAAGATGGGCTGGCTGCATTCGCCGGATTCGGCCTCCCCATCCAAATCATCTACGCCAGATTTTGTACTGTGCGTTTGGAGCAATTTCAGCGATTCGCGTTGGTTGATTATGATCTTAGTTAGATTGTCTAAATTAACTAAACTCTGAGCATAGCCTAGGAATAAGAGAGCACGTTTGCACTGTTCCACGGTGAGCAGATCGCTTTGCGGGTTTACACGATCAAAGGCGCCGCGAACGGTACTAAAAAAGGCGAAAACATGTTAGATGATTTCATTGATTGGCAATAAATCTGGATTACTCACTCTAATATAGAAGATATTTTGGACGGTGGATCCCTGATGCCAGACAGGATATCCTTGGTGCGCTGCAGCCCCAGAGGTATGTTATCCAATACGGGCAGACCGCGACGGGAGACCAGCTCCTTAAGTATCAACTGGTTGCGATTCAGATCGAGGTATTCTCTGAAAGAAGAACGAGAAATTTAGCGTTAATTTAAAAATTTATAAATGTTTTAGACAACAATTTTATTAATATTTTAATTGATAGTATTAATACTCAAGTAAAATGACATTGTATAATTAAATACTCACTGCTGTGAAATAGGCTCATTGAGGATCTTCTGATTTGGTTTATACGGATGCAAAACCAACACCAGCTGCTTGCAGTTTTGACCCGCTATGTGTGCCGCCTCGATGGCACCAGCAGATGCGCGTGTTTCCGAATCCATAACGAAGAATAATACACGGGCCTTTTCCTTAGCTCGATGCTCGAGCTCGATGAGATCGGGCGTCCAATCGGATACTTGCTGTTGGTCGAGGAAAATTACAAAGTTAGCTGGGCGATCTAAAAAGGTATACTGTTCTAAGGCCTACTTACAGGATTGTAGAATGAAATGCCCAGTTCTTTGAGGGCTGGTATGGCAACGTCGGCTCGCCAGGTGGTTGGATTGCAGGAGCCGCCGAGGAACACCTCCACGGGCTCATTGCTGGCGTTCTTCTTCTTTTTGGTATCATCCACACTGCTGAAGGACTTGGTACTCCTCAGTTCAGTCCCGTGGTTGTCCGGCTTTTTGGCGCTGTAGGCAGGTGATGAGGTGGCGGCTGCTGAAGACTGCAGGTGTTGCTTGGAGGAGCTGGCAGGATCATCCTGTTCCGGGAGCAGTAATCCCGAGGACAGGGACTGATAGTCGCAGTACGACGGCTGATTCGAAATTGTTGAAGCTCTGCGAAAAATGAAATTGAAAAAATGAATTATTAAAAACGTTTAGAAGTGAATTTCACATTAAAATATGTATACATTGAGCTGCGCCTAAAAAAATATTTATTGTCCTTTTTAAAATGGTTAACATTAGTATATAATTTATTGTGTACAACAAGATTCCAATATAAACCAAGCATAATGAATAATATAAAAGTAACATGGATTAAACCATTTTGGTTTTTATTTTTGGAAAATATAAAAACAAGTAATTGCCCAAAAACTATTATACTTAAAAAAATTTACATTTAAATGTTATATTAGCTCAAAAGGCATGTATTTTTACTACTTTACTTTATAGTTTGAAAATGCCACAAAAAGATAATGTTTTTTCAAGGTTTGTACAAAAGTTTGAACACATATTGACATAAAAGAATATCTTTCGTTTATTGGTTTAATATTAAAGTCGAAGGTAATAGAATCTGTGTGCTTTCGGATTGTTTTTGATAGAAGCTTACCTGAAGCGTTTCAGATCCGCGGCTAGAACACAAAACTGACCAAAGGTCAAGCCATTCGCCTGTCCACTTCCTCCCTTGCGGGCAACCTTCTTGGCAGTCTGCAGCATTTCGCTAACTGTGAAGTAAACTGATTAATATCTAGACTAAGGGGATTATTTATTGTGGACTTACTCTGCTTTTGGCTAGGATGGAAGCTTAGCTCGTGGAAGAGTTCCTGTGTCCGCTCGTCGGGCACCACATTGCATCTGGCCTTCGCTCGCCATGCATTCAGAACTTCTCTGTAAGAACAAAAACAGGGAAATTATCAGTGGGGAGCCATAAAATTGTATCTTTGTTTGAGATTTAAAAATAAACCCCACTGAGGTAATCGTTTATTCAACGATTTATGGTCTTATTACAAAATTGTTCGACTTTTTAGCCTCTGGATATATTCGGTAATCACAAACATATAATAGATGTATATAAAGGCAATATCAAGCGAAAAAAAATACTTTATCGAATAATGAAGTAAACAAAATAATCAAGTCAATGGTTGTCTCAAAGAAAGTCTGGATGATTCAGAATAGCACTACGAAAATAATTGCATATTTTAATTAATCACGTTGTTGCTTCCACACGATTTGTAATAATTTTTAATTAATCAAATGATTACAAGAGTAGCTTTCTGAATGTTAAATGAAGAGTTTGATCATTACTTTCTTGCCTCTATTTTAGAATACTGAATTAAATAACTCACAAAATGCCCAAATAAATCAACTCGGGAAATTACTTCAACAACTGCCTCCTTATTTAGAGGTAAATCAGAAATGAACCCGCCCAAGGACACAACAACTGAACAAATTCCGAGCTTTAAGTAGAATTTATATTGTATAAATCACTATAAATCAGAATCGTACGCCAGTCACGTTTCTCGGGGCGACACATGTTTTAAAGCCACCAATTTGAGTCATGTAAGCGCGAAAATGGAAAAGCCAAGCACAAACAAAGCCAAAAAAAAAAATATTAATATGAAAAACATTACGAGATTTTTGTGGCAGCTTCGTCTGCTCCTTCTGTGTCTTCCGCCTTTTGACAAGAAACCGCCGACATCATCGTCAGCAGCAGCAACAGAATCATTGACAATTGCATCATTTGTGCAATGGAAATTTAAATATCGCGTATACGTAGCCAGCCACAATGGCAGAAAAACAGATTGGAAAGGGATGGCGGGGTGTAGCTAAATGGGTAATATTTATCGTATATAGCTGAACAAAATTCTGCGACGCAGTTACTTGATTTCCATTTTATTTCAAAACTGTTTTCGCTCGTTTTTTTGTACTTCTTATTTATTTCAGTTGGTTCGGGCTTGAAATGGAAAACGCAAAAATAATTCATCCGCAATATCGTCTATATTTCTTAATATATCTTTTGCGTTGTTGACAACTTGCACAGCCCACCACAAAAATAAGGCGATGTAATATATTGCGTAAAATATTTGAAATATAATTTATTCCATTTTGGGCTGTGAACTTATGCGATTGAGAATTACGACTGAAACTCGAACATTTTTTTTTTCTAAGCTGAGAATTATTTCAGTTGATTGCTGGCTTATCAATATTAGAGCGGAATTGGACAGCTACTAGATGAAATGACGTCAAGGCAAGTGACAAATATAAGTAGGAAAACGAATTAAAAAGCTATTCTAAAATACATAAATATAAATGGGAGGTAAACATTATAATGATCACAAACTTTTTCAGGTTTTAAAGACATTTTTTGTTAGATTATTATTTTACAGATTAAAGCAGGAAAGATTGCTATACTTAATCCGGTTCTTACTGCCCTTAACTACTTTGGTTAAAAAACGTGCATAGAACAATTTGATTTTTGAGGTGTATAAAAACGGACAACGTAGTATTTATTACGCCAAAACATTTTTTGTATAGATTATGTAAGAATTTTTTTTTGGTATCAATAACATCATCCAGATCTAAAAAAAAACGCCATTGATATTCATATAAAAATTGCCCTTTATTCCCGAATCAGCCAACGCGTCTTAAAAATATACAAAATCGGTCGCAAAACGCAAATGCGAATGAAAAACCATGAATGAGGAGCAACATTTTTGGTTTTATGGCTCAAAAAACTTGTCTGTTAACTGTTTGGGCCGCTGCCCACTCGAGCAAAACATAAGCCATGCAACAAAGGGGTAAAGAAACTCTGACAACAAAATGACACATGTTGAGCAAATCCCAATACCAGGCGATTATGTCAGAGAAAGAGAGTGGTTCGGAAGGGAAGGGAAAGGTGAGGTAACTATTACTGAGTTGTACAGTCATTTTAGCTATTTAAATTATAGAATTTAATATAATAATGCATTAAAGATAATAATAAAAGTGGTTACAGTGATATAAAAAGGTATATTTGTTTATCATTATTATTAATTGCTTAATTTAATCTCTCCAAAAGTAATTTTTTTTGAGTGATTAATCGATTTTTAATAATTTAAGTCTTGAAATACGGAAAAAATACCTTACAAAAAAATGTTGAAGTTATTTGTCTAAAACTTTTAATATTTATGAAAACTTCATTGTAGTTCATTACTAATTTTTTTTTTGCATTGTTGCTTATTTTTCCAATATGGTATCCCAGATTGGTTTTCTATGGGTAAAATAAGTTCATCGCGATAATCGAATTTGGTTGAGTCAATAGTAACTCATGATCTTATCGACTTTGTATATTTTTTTAAACATAACAAAATTAGTCTCCCAAAATCTGGCTACGCAGACTGGTTGGCTGAGAGACAAGCCAAGTGCAGGCGGCGGTCAAACTTGTCTAGATGCCAATTACATGACTGCATCAACCGACTAGGCACGCCCACATCCTCACATCATTCACTAAATTTGGCCTGGCCTCTCTTTAAGTATTTTTTTTTCTGTTCTGTACTGTTCAGCTGGCCTTCTATTTTTGGCCAGCTTCTGCCTCTGTTTGCGCTTTTGTGTGGGTGAAGTTGCGCCATATTCGTAACGTTTTTTCGTGTTGTTGGAATTTTTATGGCAAACAGACGCAGCAGCCGCAGTATTTATGCTTTGTTTACCACAAACACGGCAGAATCAGAGGGATCCATTAAAAGAGGAAGAGCAACGGCCCCCAGTCGATGATCAAATTTGGCTGTCGAAACATTTCCGGGAAGAGGGGGAGTGCACACGAGGAAGTGCAGCATCAATAAAATTAACAGATTTTCAATTTTGGTCATAAACTTGCAAGCAGCTATAAGACCAGTTTTAAGTGTTTACATGCAGGTATTGAACTGTATTTCCTGATCTTCGCAATGCTTTCTTAGGATCTCAGAGGTACAGGAAGTTAATTTACAATAATATACTATATTTTATAAATATTTATTGAGTCGCCTTTTAGTTCTTTACACGAATAATTCAATTAAAAATATATTAAAATGATTTTAATAGTCAAATATTGTATGTGAAAAGAAGTCTTACAAATTGTTTTTAAGAATAACTCACTATTTGATCACTTTGAACTTTTTTTGAAGTTTTTTTTTACAGCATACTTCAAATTTTAGAGGCGAACTTGAATTTGGATGATTCACAGCCGTATTCATGATGAAATTGTGGAACCAGATGGATTCTTAGAACCCAACATGATGAGCTACTAAAACTGCGACGAAATTTAGTGGTAAACAAGTTTTGCGTTCTCTTTTTAATGCTGACCAACCGAGTGGAATAACGAGTAAACAATGGAACTTTAGCGAAGAGAAAACCAGGAAAGTTTTAAATTTTTGGTAAGCAAAAATGTCGCTTTTATACGAGCCACCAGGCTACCGGAAATTCGTGGTGACCCATTAAAAGGTAAGCAGATAAGGCCAACTTAATAAGCCAAGGTCCTCTCTGCCTTTTTATCTCACCTTTGCTATAGGCCCTACGTGCTTAAGATAACGTTGTAACATTTCTACATGAATCAAGACCAGGCAATCTATAACAGGCCTATCTCTCGATAACAAGACAAAATTGCTTATAATGAAATCCTTGTTTTTTTTTTACTTAGTCTAAGCCATTGGGCCATCGTAATTGAGATAAAGGCAGAGTGTCTGCCTTCCAGAACCGTGATTCATTCGATAGTGCGAATAATCATTGCTGATTACATTTATCTGCTAGGTTATTACCATTTAGATGAATGAATGTTGCAATTAATAATATATATCTGTTTTATAAATAAAGCTTATCATTCATTATGAAGTGGGAGTTTATGAATGACATTTGATATGATATTTATTAAAGGAGCTTATCTCTAAAGAAGGGAACGATATAAGATCCAACCAATTAAGAAATAATAGCTCACCAATAATTCGAATATAAACAATAATCTAACTTCCGAAATATAATAGGAATTTGAATACTATTTTCTAAATAAAAAAAATCTGAACATATTCTTTGAGAAACTTTGCACATGTTTTGTCTAGACATTTACCGGATTTTATGATCGTATTACTACGATTTCATTGAAAAATATTTACATATTAACGAATGTTTTCCAACTACATACAGTCAGCTTATCAGCTATTTCCGCTGTCTTTGTCGATTAATAAACAACATACATATAACATGGATCATAGTATTAAACAGATCAGCATTTCCGCAGATGATGAATGGACTTTTCCAAACACATCGCATGCAATAATTTTTGGCCCGGGGCCAAGCTGAATGACGTTGTGGTCAATGTACAATCCTACGGCAACCCATTAAGAAATGCATTTGTGGAAATGATTTCATTGACCCACGCTCCTCTCCGAGTGTCTGATAAATGAGTAATAAACAATTTCCGAAGACAATTGAACAAAATGACAAAATGTACGTTGAACTCGGCGAGTGAGAAAGGAAGATTAAGTGCTAGTCGCAGAAAAACACAATAATAAACATGCTATTTGCATTTGACAGTTTGCAATCCCACCGAGGAAGAGTCTGTATGATATACCAGTAAAAGCCACAGCAACAGTGATGAGTGACTAAACATATTATTTGCATTTAACAGCTTGTAAATCAAGCGCAAAATATTTGCCTACAAGTTTATAGAACACATGTCAAGCACTCGTGGATTAATCAGCAGCGATCTATGCAAAGATGGAGACAAATCTTAAAAGGAGGTGTGTTTCACACTACACTTAAACGAAAAATAGTTACAATCTAATAGGCAAAATAAATAACAGAGGTATTTAATTTATTTTGGGTAATACTCAATAGGTCTATTGTTGTTTTAAGGTTTAAGCCAAATTAAAAGGTTTAACTTGTTTTTTTTTGTGTAAAAATTGTAAAAAAAAATTAGATCAAGCTTTGTGATTAGTTTCAGTACAAGCTAATGTAAATATATTTGTTTGTGTCTTTCAATGAAAAAAACTTAGATATTTGAGCAAATGAAACATACATTTTTGAAATAACAACAAATTATGAAGTTCAGTAAAATGCTGCTTAAAAGCAAGATCAATATTTGTTATACCTTGTTTATTATTTATTTTTAGTTAAGTTATACGTTATTATATACATTATTATATTAGACATTTTGTAGCTGAAGAATTAGTACTTTTAAAACAATGTTTCTTATTTTATAATTTAATATTTGAAATACATTTTTTTGAGGGATTTGAGAAGAGCTCCAATAATAATATGGTGAGCAAAGTTATAGGTATTCCTCCGAGTGTATGCTTGCAAAATACTTGTGGCGCCCTAACCAGCACACATACACACACTCACCTACTGGCTCTCTGTTGGTAACAGGTAGAGCGAGAAAGATAGAGAAAGGGGGCCGATTGGGGGTGGGGCGGGGGAGCTGCAGCTTGCTCAGCGACGACTCGTTTCAATACACACAAACACTCGCACGCACACTGGCACAACTCGCCCGGCAATAATCGATGATGAGGTCATAACTAATAATAAAAATGACGCTTACTCACCAGAGTAAAAAGCCAAACAAAGAGAGGCGTTCAAAAAGAGAGCCGGCAAAGAGTAAACAACTCGGCGAACAGCTGTTATTAGTGGGCCGGCCAATCCGAGCAATCTTGGCAATACATATCTTTTCTATTTAATAAGCATTATCTGTTATCTTTCCCAACTCTCGCCGTACGTTTATCAATGGAGCTCTGGCTGGCGTCATCGCAGAACTCTTTGAACTTTCTGCAGATGTCGCGGTGTTTATCTAAATCCGTGATCACTTACACTATCGCTAATGATATCACAATCGCCGAGAGAACGAACTCATGTCAATAAATCAAACACCTAATGCCTCTTAATGGGTCAAGAAAAAATGGGGAATATTAATGGACTATAGAATTTTATCGTCTATGTATGAGGTTCGATTAACAATTTGCCGATATTTGGACACTTAATTGTGTTTGACTAAGCAGTGCAAATTTTTTGGGTAGATAAAGCTGTGAAGATAAAAAAAGATAATGGTTTTTTCTAATCAAAAAGGGTCAATGTCCAGTGCTTTTGTTGGGGATTCGCAACTTGGTAATTAGTAAAGTTCCTATTTGGGAACCTCGTTTTTCGAAGTGGAAGAGCAGGATACAAAATACAAAACAACAAACTACTGAATAATTGTATATTACTAAGGAATTAAAAAATTATAAGACTGACGAATAACATTTAAGTTAAAAATTATGATAAGTCGAATAGCTGCTACAATTATGAATACAATAAAAAACTATAATAATAAAAAAGATTTTCAAATAATCTTTTTTATGGTGTTAAATACTTTTTACCTTGAGAGATATATACTTTTTATAATATTTGTACAACTTTATCAAAGAGACGTGAACTCTGAAAATATATCTGCAATATCAAATTTGATTACCCAAATAATATTTAATCCGATGTTAATGTTGACATTTGAAAAGCACATACTTTTTATTTGGAAAAAATTGTGAATAATTGTATAATTAGTAATAAAAAATTTTGAATAAACACTTTTTTTAATTTTCCTTGAATATAAACTCCCAGCGGGGGGTGTGTTTTTTCCAGTAAATAAAAGACTCAAATTAAAATTCTTCCTAGAATTCACGATGCATATTAACCCGAGTCCCACGGAACAAATTCTGAGCTTATCATTAAATCATCGTGCTGTTCTTAGCCACGGTAATTACCTGCCACCTTTCACTGCTCTTGAAAGACCCTACCTCAAGCGGTACTCATACATATCTGATTAATATGGGGTTTTGTTTACTTATAAAGCGTTGCTTCTGCCGGTTCCGATGTGGCCGGCCCCATTCGACTGAAGACTATTTATAGAGTCTAAGCAATCATGGCCAGAATTTCCACATCAACAATGCGGCAAAGCTTTCACAAAGCAAAAGATATACATAGCGTCATCGTTTGTCTGACAATCGGTTTAGTTGTGCGGCTCATATCTTGATTACAGAGTCGTTGTCCTATAACCTTTTATTTTCGCTTCTTTTTGCGGTTCGCCAGCGACTTCTTCTTTTTCGACGCTTGTCTGCGGCTTGTGACATCAACGTTTATTTTTAAAGCTCCACACTTTACCATTTGGGTTTCGTATTTTTTTATATATATTTATTTTGCCCTCTCCCCGTGTTTGCATTTATTTATTATTTATTCGATTGTATACCAAATTTGTAGAGCGCCATGATATCACTAGCGAGTAATTTGTTTACCTTCGTAAACACTTCGCAGTACTCGGCCAGAAATTCCGTCCAGGTGCTGGAGGCCAGACACCGAATGGATTGGCCTGTATTGGCTAAACTGTCTGATTTCCAATCTTTTTGGGTTTCTCTGGAGTGTACAATGTGATTTGCCCTATCGCGCTGGCATCTAATCTAATCGCAACTTCTAATGTCCGAACAGCGAAGAGTCGTTTGGAACAGTCGATCTATGTGTACGGAAATTGATTCAGATTGGCGACCGAACACGATTCGATCATGCTCCAGAAAAAGAATATGTACGTTTGTAGGGCTCAGGGAAAAAGTAGAGCGTGACATTCCCTGGGAAATCGAAGCAAAACAAATGCTTTGTAGACAATAACAATTTTATAGGTTCGTGGGCCAAGTAGTAAACAACAAATTTCTATTCTCTTTTCAAGTTTTTATAACTATGAATATTTAAAATAAAATTTGAAAGAAAGGTAAATTTAAAAGTACTTTAGTATTGCAAATAATTAAGTTCTAGTTTTTTTTATTTCTTTATTTTCTTCGTATTATGTATTTGGAGAATTAATTATAAGCAATAATAATTTAGTTGAAAAACTTTTAGTTCAAAATCTTTAAGGAAAATATTATTGATCGAGTATGGGCCACTAAACTTAACTATAATTATAATTATAGCATAAAATTTTTGTTTTTAAATAATAATTTAACAGAAGGTGCTTAGTTTAATTCAAACAAAAAAATTAAAATAAATTATAGGTTTGGCATAATACATTTTTTTTTAATATTTAAAAGTTATTGTAATAATAAACACAATTAGTTTAAAGAGTATATGGTTTTACCAAAATACACCTATGAATTCCAATCCTTGATAAATATTAATAATAATGCTTCCTGTGGTTGTGAATTAAATGCGATATCCGTGGGTAAGGTGTAACCAAATAATGCACAGAAACCGCAATGAATTATTTTATTTTTTTTAGAGCGAGTTCAAAGCCGGGATGCAGACAACACGACTGCTCATTAGAAGAGCAAACGGGCAACTGATTTGCTTTCCTTCGAATGCAATGCTTCTTTCCGCGAAGTCGTTTTCTTTCTGCCGCTTTTCATTTTGTTTTCAGTTTAGCTTTTCAATGGCTCCATCCGGACAGCAACTGAGTGCCCGATGAAATTCTGATTATGAGAAAATTGCCCGCCCGAGCTCACGAACTTTTGATGTCATAAAGAAACAAAAGTCAGAGTGGATTATATTAATAGGAATTACAACGCGAACCAGGGGCGTTGAGCTAAGGGGGTCAAACCAGAGGGCTCACATTTATTTAATATTGTGTTAAATTACTAATTAAGCGTGCCACTCAAGCGGAAAGGGGTAGAACTTCGGGTGTATAATGTTACGGACCGTTGGCGATGATGTTGATGATGATGATAGTGAGATGGTGATGTCATGAATTATCGTTTTCTGATTGAAAGTATCGAGATAGTGAACCCGACACTCGACGACCATCGCCGCTCTCTCTGTCGGCCTAGAACAAAAGCTAAAAAAAAACGGCCTACGTACCCTGTCACTTTGTCAGTCAATCAGTCAATTAGTCAGTCAGTCAATCAGTCAGTCAGTCAGTCAGTCAGTCAGTCAATCAGTCACTCAATCATCCGTCCACATGCTGCGCTGAATGAAGTTGTCATCGACACATTTGGCCGCTATCGATTTACTCCCACTTGGGCAACGCAGTGCGTATGAGGTCAACATTTCAAAAATAAATAGGTTACATATTTCGGTCGACTAACAAAGAACCGAAAGCCCAGATCGAACCGATCGATAGCACACAAGCCCACATAATCGCACAAATTTGTTTTTGCGCAAGGTTAGTGAGGCATCGATTGGTCCGACATCTGGTTTCCTCTAATTAGTAAATGCAAATAGCGATGAAATGTGAGTCAGTTTAAGGTGCGGATGTTTGCAAAGACTATGGAATCTGAGGTCGCACGGATCGTTCCACGTTCTATATATATAAAATCTAGGACCCACATTCCCATGAGATCACAAAGGAATGTTTTGGAAAGTATGATTCAAATATCAATAATTGCTGCTTACTAATCTGAGACAAAGGTAAATTTCTCGTCGTTAGCATCACTTTTTAAATATTCAATTTATTTAAATCAATCATATATAATTATTTAAAATATTCAATCTAAAAATCATTTAACTTTGATAAGCTCTAAAACTGTGTTTTGCCATTAATAAGTACTTTTAAAGCCACATAAGATTTAGCAACACTTTAAGGTATATATAATCCTTTAGAAAACAAAGTTATTTATTTAGGGAGTATTTTAAGTTGTATATTATATATTATATATTTTGTAAACAAATAATAATATTTTAGCTCATTTGAATAAAATGATATATTACCAAAAGATCCCATGATCATGAGTTTGCTTTATTTGAAAAAGAACACAATCCCACACAAAATTTAAGCAAGCCATAAAAATTCGTATTCTATTTTACCATTTCTTTTTGTGGTAGATATATGTTTTTTGTGGTCTCACAAGATTTAATGGTTTTCTTTATATATTGCTATTAAATTGTTGAGCTTTTTAAATTTCGTTGTTTGCATTTTCGCTGTTGATGTGTTTGCTTTGTAAATTATGAAGTAGCCTCAGTTATGGCCCTCAAAAATTCACACTTTCTTTTGATTTTGGATGATGCATATTATTTTTAGAACATGCTCGCGTAAACAAAGCGACGCTGCAAACCAAATAAATAGACGCACGTAAACAATGCAAAAAGAAAACATTATTTCAGCGCTTTTTAGTTTGCATATTGAAAATTTCAATGGCCGGGGGCATGGCACTGAGAGTACCCGAAACTCTGCTCGTTTTGACCATGAAAATCGACCAAGTGCAAATGAGTGATCTTTAGCCAAGATCACGAAAATAGAGACCAAAAAAGAATCAAGTGAATGTTTCAATATTTGCTAAGTATGAAGTCAAATATTTGAATACAGCTTAAGGAGTTTATAAAATATGTTCCATCCAATTAATTTATTTACCAAATTCAAATCTAATTAAAAATCTATTAGATTTAAAATGAATTTCTGGTACAAGTTCAATACTTATAAAATGTTTTATCAACTCCATAAATTCTTCATTCCGCATCAGTCATTTTTTTAAGGATGACCACATCGTTTGCTTTGTCGCCAAGTTAAATATACTTTGATTTGTTTGGAAATACTTTTATCAAATTTTGGCTTTAATAAAAGCTTATACACTTCTTTCATGGTGTCATAAACGAATTAGATCATCTTTAATTTGACTTTATCAGTTGCTCCTATCAGCCAAATCAGAAATGAAATTTGAACGGAAAGTTTCAAGCCCTTTCCTAATCACACCATATCCTGAACTTGTGAAAAGTATAAAGTTTATATATACAGTGGCCTTTATCAGATTAAAACTCTTTTGGAAGTGACAACATCAGTTGATTGGCTCATCCACCGCAATCACAATTCGACATTATCGGCTGTCATTATCGGGCAATCAATAAAATAAATACGTAGTTGTCCGACTTCCTGACTTTCGATACAGTTTGGCCTTTAGATAGCCCATTGTTGAATGGGAACATCTATATGAAGTAGTTCCGATAGACTGGTCTATTCTTAGCCGCTGATTGCAGCCAGCTGCAATCTGCATTCTGCCGACTGGTTATTTTTAAACGATTATTTCAGTGTTCGTTATACGATATTAATGTTTGGTACTGGATGTGTTTACAGCACTCGGCTCTCTGCAGTTTTTCAATTAATTGTTTACAGCACGTTTCTCAATTATGTCGAATGGATAATTAATGCGCGCATTTGCTTAGCCTATTAATGCATTTCCCAGCACATTTATTACTATTTATTTGCCAACGTGCAGTTCCGCAACGAGAACTGTGAGAGATTTTCCTAATTGACTTCTCCCGATTTTCATTGGCTGGCGGTATTATCTACCTTTACCTGGCGTTGATTGCAAATTGTAGGCGTTTGTGATGAATGACTCTGCCACAAAAGCGTTTCATCCGTTGGAAATATAAGTGTTAAGTGTAATTCAGTGAGGCATTTAAAAAAAAACGTTTACCAAACGACCCAGTTGTGATTTACAAATTACATTGTCATTTCAAGCAAATTATCAGCGATCACATTTAAACAATAAGAAATTGTAACACTTAACTAAAACTGCAACTATGAGAACTGCATTCCTCTTGAATAAATAATTACTTCCTTTATTTTTTTATCTTTCAATAAATAAGCTTAAATAGTTTAGGCAAATTATAAAATTTGAATTGAAATGATTTGAAATATATTCTTTATAATTAACATATAATCTTCCTATTCGACTTGTTCATGAAATCGCAAAGCAAAAGGCCATCAATTCTCCGTAGACCCTTAGCTTGAGATTAACCCGGCAAAATGATTATTTTATCGTTCCGGATGAAGGGGCCCACCAGTTAAAACACTTCTAAAAATACAAATAAAATCATACTACACAATAACTAGCACTCACTGCATTCTGGATAAGCCCGGCAATAAGCTCAACTTAATAATTATCTTAAACTGAAAATTACAAACTGCGAATACTAAGAATCGTCATTCGTCAACCGAATGATTCGCCTTTCGCCAATTACCATTTTATTAAACGAATTAACTGTGATTGCTACTTGGCTTTTCGATTGCATTATACCATAATCAAGTTAAAAATAAAGCATAATATGACGGAGCAGTAAAATGAGATGGCAAATTAATGTATGTATGCGGAGAGCACAATTTGATAAATGCACTTCACGTCAAGAGGAATAACAAAACAATAAAGGGGAAGACATCAAAACAAGACAAATAATAGTACTAGAATAATTGACAAAGAATGCGGCATTTGGTTGAATTGAAGTGCCTTTGATAAACTCATCATGGAGACTTTTGCCCGGTCAATGCTTGATTTATGGTTGCATCAATGAAATAAAGACAGACAGCGGCACAATTAAATTAAGGCGAAATAAAAACAAGAAAGGAAAGCTAACTTCGGGCGGAGCCGAAGTTGAAATACCCTTGCAGAATATTCTGCAAATTATATTCTCCAAAATTATTCATTGATGCATTTTTAATACTCATAAAAAATCCCACCTTCCTAACTTTAAAAACACCAAAGTTATTTCATTTCCGATCAATCAGTTATATGGCAGCTATAGGATATAGTCGGCCGATCCTTATGAAATTTAATATGTCGAATTGATTGGGCAAAAATAAAACCCATAGAAAATCCCAACTTCCTAACTTTACAAACACCAAAGTTATGGCATTTCCGATCAATCAGTTATATGGCAGCTATAAGATATAGTCGGCCGATCCTTATGAAATTTGGTAGGTCGGATTGATTGGCCAAATATAAAACCCATAGAAAATCCAAACTTCCTAACTTTACAAACACCAAAGTTATTGCATTTCCGATCAATCAGTTATATGGCAGCTATAGGATATAGTCGGCCGATCCTTATGAAATTTGGTAGGTCGGATTGATTAGCCAAATATAAAACACATAGAAAATCCCAGCTTCCTAACTTTACAAACAGCAGAGTTATGGCATTTCCGATCGTTCAGTTATATGGCAGCTATAGGATATAGTCGGCCGATCCCGGCCGTTCCGACTTATATACTGCGTGCAAAGGAAAGAAGGGTGTGTGCAAAGTTTCAACTCGATAGCTTTAAAACTGAGAGACTAGTTTGCGTAGAAACAGACAGACGGACAGACGGACAGACGGACAGACGGACATGGCTATATCAACTCAGGAGGTGATCCTGATCAAGAATATATATACTTTATAGGGTCGGAGATGCCTCCTTCACTGCGTTGCACACTTTTGACCAAAATTATAATACCCTCTGCAAGGGTATAACAAAGCCAACTCTTTTAATTGAACATTTTTTTTGTGTAGACCACATAAAGTCTTTAATGAACGCGCCGGGCCGTGATTTATGAGTTGAAATTAGTGGACGCGTTTTTATCATCTTGATGTTGCGGGAATTGAAATGACCAAGCTTTCAGTGCAATACTCTGCAAATCGCAAACACGTGTGCCACACAGCATGGATTTACAAATTGAGTGTGTCACGAAGAAGGTCAGTAGACAATAGATCATGGCTAAAATTAAATTTTCAGCCATAACATCATCGACCACGAAGACGGTGGGAAGCAGGAGAGCGATAGTCATATTAGATGAATCGAACTACGTTCATAATAACACCCCGCAGCTACCTTGATGGACTTGGGTGTGGTTCGATTCAAATAGATTTTGTGGCAGTATCTGATTTTCTTTATTTTTACGATCGGCAATTTTTCCTATATTATTAAAAAAAAATTCTGCGATTTACGAGGTATGTCAAATTCGGTAAACAAATACCGCAATTAAGCGTTGATTTGATAATTATCTGGTGTGATTCCAAATAACCCAGTCACTGAATTAAACTAACTTATGTGTTTTTAGGTGATAATGACGCTATTAAGATAACAGGTTTTATCCGGTAAGTTATTAAAAACAAAACGCAAAAATATTTATTAATTTTGCAGGGCATCACATGTTCGTATTGCAACGCCACAAATAAAATCCAGTGCCGGAGGCAATGTGCTCAATAAATACGTTATAAAAGTGACAATTTGTTGCCTTATTTACGACTTTATTATATGCAAATTGAGACAAATGTCCAATCTACAGCGTGTACTCGATACCAGCAATCGCACTCGATACTCGATTCTGGGCGAGATCGTGTTTACAGCGCGCTTTGACATTTTAATGCTTTGTTATTATTTTGAATTTCAATTCCAATTGACCAAAAGCAAAAACAACTAAACAAATGCAATATACGCGCTTCTGTGTATGGAGACAACAAAAAAACAACAAAAAAAGTCATCACACAAAGATCAAGTTCAATGAATTTTCACACAGTGACAAAAATGGAGGCCCCACAATTCACGGGAGCGGTGGTAATTTCATTTAATTGAATATTTTTCGTTTTCTGCTTTCGAGCGCGCGCAAAATAAATATACCCGTAAATATATCAGTTTTAAAATAACGATGACAAAATCCCACAAGAACGAGCGCACCAAACGGAACGAATGGCCGTTCTCACAGGCGGGGGAAAGGGGCGTGGCAGATCGTGCCGCCCAGCAGATAAATCTCTGCCAACAGCGTATTGAACTTATCGGATAATGCACAACGAGCGGATAATGGCTAATAAAGTGAATAACCCTAAAAATGTCAAATAACTCGGTTCATTTCTTGATTAATTGATGGGTATGGAGTTCAGTTACCCTCAAACGGATAATGAACCGCTCTAAAAACAATTTGAATTTTATTAGATTGATTTCCCAGTTCTAAAACCGAACTCTCCTTGCATCACATCACCTCAAAAACCATCAATTCATTGAACGATCCCATAAATATTTATGCGAATTGCCCATTCACATCTGGATTGCCTCTTTGGTGACCTTGGTTTGGTGCAAAGAGCTTGCTTGACCTCCCAATTGACCAGCAATGGATGAGAATAATGAATGGTCAACTATAAAACATACTTTTATTTATATCCTTGACTCGCAAATACTTTACATTTCTTCCTATCTAAATATTTACCCTCAGAAAGTTTGAACTACTGGCATGGTATCTGAAATATATCAGCTTTTATAGGAAATGTTTTTGAAACGTTACTTCATATTTATTTTGATATTTTTTCTACCATTAAAACGCAATTTCTTTAGAATATGGAATATTTCACGTTTTAGATAAACACGATTGATTACTTGTTTTCTTTTAAGTGAGATAAAAACAATAAAATTATGTTATTTTGTTTTTTAATTTTATAATTATATTCCTAAGAATTTCTGCTAATCTCAACGGAACTTAAATGTCAGTCGATATAACTTAGCTCTTACAACTTTTTCTAAGATAACTGTGTAGCATAAAAAAAACTAAAGTAAATAAATAAAAATAAAAAACGATAAATTCAAAAAAATAATACTTAAATCATACATAACAGTGATTATTTATGATTTGTTGTACATTTATGGTTTGTTGTTAGTCGGTTAGTGCCCACAAGCCAAACTTAGGGAAAGCAAACGGAAAAACATACCCAAAAAACATTTGCGTTATCTGCGCGGGCGTCTGGCAGACATTGTGAACGTTGAGGGTGCGTGGGCGGGCGTAGAGCATTCCGGCGGGGGTGAGGGGCGGCAGTACCGCCTCGTGCAGAATCGCCGACGTCGAGTTGCTGCGGATGGTGGTGTAGGCCCGGTAATGCGAACTGGCCGAGGATCGCAGCTCCACCGAAGTGGTAGTGGTGGTGGCATCCTCGTCCTTTGGGTTACTCGATGGGACGACTTCCGTTTCCGGCTCCGAATCCTTGTCCATCAGCAACTGGTGGTGCCGACTGAGGGGCTGTGGGGTGGCGGGTGGCATAGTGGGCGATGGTTTGGGGGTCGATTGTCTGGCAGAGCGCAATTTGATAATGTTCTGGCCACTCAATTTCTTGGCCCGCTTTATGTTGATATTGTTGCTGGCGTTGCTGTTGTTTATTGTATTGTTATTGCTTGTGTTTGTAGTTGGATTGCTGGCGTAACGATGTTGCAAGCGCATTTTGCCCAAATATTGTTGTTAGGGCTTTCAATTCTCAATGTTTAAAATTCTGATTTCCGTCCGATTTGCTGCATTTGTTTGTTTTGTTTTTTTTTTTTGTAGCACAACTTTGGCCATTAGCATAACTTGTCCATTCTGCGATCTCGGCCCGCCGGCAACAACATTTCACGACAATGATGAGGCGACGCCGCTTTCACTTTCAACTGAAGAATTTATGTGAAAATAAACAATGTTCAAAACTCATATAGAAAGCAACAAAGGCAAAACAATAAATATAATTCAAATGCAGCGGAACAAATTATATAGGTAGGTGTTTTTATGTGTATATAACGATATTTGTCTGGCCAAAATAAATCTAGAAATTTTATTTCCCACTTTTATGTTTTTTAGCATTCGGTTTGTTTTCGTGTGGGTGCTCTTTTGGCAAATATTTATGCATAAATATACATCTTAAGGCATTACGTTCGTTTTGCACAAATTAAATTGATTTCTTTGGGGCGAGTGTGTGTATACGCGTTTGTTTTATAAATTTAGAAATGATTTTATATGCCGCACACAGGCGCGATTTATATGCGATCGGAGCGGAAGTCGGAGGAATAATATTCGTAAAATATCAAGAGAACTCACAAAGAGACACTCGCACACGCACACACACAAACAGAGACACACATAGGTGAGGGCCCACCAACACTCATGCAACGCGGCCGACGAGGCGTATACGCAACGTTGTTAACGCGTCGAATGAACGCCAGCGAATGAGTCGAAACGCGACGATGTCCACAGAAGTATTTCGAACATCGATCGCCTCCGCGAAGAGAGAATGCGGGAAATTGAGCGAACGCGAGACAAGGTGAAAGAGAGCCCTCTCCTCTCTCTTTCAGCACACGCTCAAAACAAACATCATTCAATCAAACGGCGAAAATTCGACCAGTGCTGCAAATTGAGTAGGAAGAAGCATCAAGTTTATGCTGCGCGTGGGCCAACTCTCGATTGTTTAACAATTTTCGTTGACCAGGGAGAAAATTAATTCACACAGCACATAAAATGACAAAGCGATTACACGCCTAATAAAGTGAGTATATAAATTTGATAAAAGCTTTAATTCTCACTCATTGTTTATTATTTAACTAGCCATATTCGGCTACCAAAAAAAATACATATTTTGTATTCAGTTTAGGGAAATATCATTCCATGTTTTCAACTATATTTAGTTGATTTTTGCGAAATAAAGTAAAGGTTATAGAGCAAAAACCAAACTATTTTTTAAAAGTGGTCCAAGAAAAAGTTAAATCTTAAATAACAGTAGTACCCAAAATTTATTTGTTTATTTTTAAAAATAAATCTTTCTCGATTTTATTTGTAGTTTTAATATGTGTGTTTTACTAATTTGTTTCTAGAACAAAAAAAAAAGAGGGTTTTGTTAAAATTCCTCGATGTAATAAACTTTTTGATTGGTTATGAAATTAAGGTATTTAAAACCTAAGCCTGGGATTATAGCATAGGAAATATATCTATTTTTAAATTTTTATAGAAAATTTAGTCAAATAAGACCCTACTTAATATTATATATCGACTTATTTGATATTTTCAATTTTAATATTTTATTTTTATAGATTTAGATTTAAGCCATCATTTTACAAATTGATACCATTGTTTTTGGCATTGGGACTTTCTCTTTTGGTATGTTCGTGTTTGTATGATTCGCTTTCTTTAGTTTTTTGCTATCAAATGGAAACTCAAAAGCAAATCTAATCTACGGTTTGTTTTATATGTATGCATAAGGCACATAAAAACGCACTTTTTAGATTCGAAATAATTTTGAATTTGAACTTTTACCCTGAACCTTTCGAGGGAAACTAAATTTCAAGGTAGAAAACAACATAATTTAATTATTTTGGAGTCGCCTGATAAAGTTCCAAGCTTTGTTATTCACGGGCGATTGGCTAGCAAAAGCCATTCATTTTTCAAACTACTTGTGCATTTAAATTTGTGTAACTGCTACTTGGGATCGAAGTGAGTAAGTCAACACCTGAACCCCAAACCGATTTGCTCCCAATTACTAATTATTGCGCTTACTCATGTCCGAAAAAATGTGAAATTAGATTGTAGTTGGTGACTAATAATGGGACTTCCTTCGGCATTTATTGAAGCCTCGATAGGTTTTTTTTTCATTTGGGCCATCCTCTAATGGTTGAACAAAAATAGGTATACCAGGTAAATGGCATTTCCGTAGCGTTCCTTTCTCCAATCCGTCGGTGAGTGTCAACAGCTGTTTGTGGGCGGACCGAAGACTGTATGCCAAATAGGTGGCAATATATACTATACACTCACCTATATGAACAGCAACATGCGAATATAAATCTGACTATATCTGCCCGGCCGAAAATTTATTGATGCCGCTCTAAATGGGATTATGCGCGCGTGTAGGTGAACAAAATATCCACAACAAAAAAAATATATTTTCTAAAAAAAAAATTGGTTTAAAAAAAGACCAAAAAAAAGAGGGCGTTGCTACAAATTATAATGTATGTCAGGGTTTGCTCTTGGCACTTGTTTCGCTTGCCTCGAATGCGAAAGTTCAAAAAAGATTTGCGCACATGTCCAAGACGTTTGTTTCGGCTTTGTTTTAGATTTCTTTTTATTATTATTTTTCCGCTGTTGTTGTTTTGGCCAAAAATACTCAAATGTGCACGGCACCAGCGGAGATGCTGTCATAGACGCGCCTTTTATGAGCATTTCGCGATGATGCCATTCGACTGTGGGTCGCCGGGTTATCTCGGGTTATATGGTGGCCATAAATCCATCTAAGCCTAATTAATTGCTTGCCACGGGTTGAAACAAGGTGAAAACATTGGAGATCGTTTAATTGTCGGTTCCGGATAATCGCTTATAAACAATTTTTAAGCGTGCAATGACAATGTTAACAATATAAGGTTTTTAATTCCTTGGGATAAATTGGAATTAATTATGGTTTGCCGAGATAGCACACGAAATACAACAGGTTCGGATAACAGAATCACCCTCAGTCATTATGTAATATATTTTTATCACATTTAACAACTATAACAAATACAATTCATCTTCGCATCTTCGCACAAATAGTCAGTATTTTCTATTGGATTAGAAATAAAATAACACAGCTCAAATTTGTAGATAAACATAATCAGATTGCGATTTAATTTCAAACAATAATATTTAAACAAAGTGCTTAAATGCAAAAAGTTCTTTCTGCGATAAGCTTTATTATTCACAAAATAACCATGTGGTAAACATGTGAATCAAAGTTTTGTGATAATAACCAAAGTATTTCCTAAAATTGAAATATTTCAAAGCTTAGTGTGGGCAAAGTGGCTTATAAATATTAACACTATGAACAGCGAAATGAAAAAAATTATACCCGTTTTGTTAGTGTAATGATAATTATTAAATCACTAAATTAATTTGGTACGCTGGTTGTATTTCTCATTAAATCAGTAACCAAGCGAAGACCCCAATTTTAAATATTTTCAGAACGAATCATATGGCCTAAATGGGTATAATTGCCTCAAACGATGCGTTCGATTAGTCAGTCAGTTCATGTTCCACTTTTCAGATACTGATTCCCATCCTCCAGCCTAGAAAATCTAGAACTCACCTCACCCACAACTTTGTTGATTGGCAACCGATTTTCAGTTGATTGACAAATTCTTTGCAAGGCAGAGCATTAATGGCATTGCTCACCTTCTAGACCCGGCTATTTGAATACCCTAAACAAGGGTATCTTTACTTTGGTGAGGTGGTATCAATATAAAACTTTTCCTAAAACAAGATCTTTAATAAGAACGATAAGAACTTTAAAAGATCGATATATTATGTTTGTCCTACTATAACTGTCATAGTAATAGATTAAATATGATCTCCAAATATAATTTTCCTGCAAATATATAATATTTATGTGATTTAAAAAAAATCAATTTTTCATATGACCAATAAACACAAAACAAAATAGTTCTAGTCATATCATATTGTGCTTTAACTACAAGGGTATATAAGTTTCGGCTTTATTTTTTTGTAGCTGCTACTGATAAGCGGCATTCAATTGTTTTTTAGGCGCCAACATACGGACAACAATTCAATCAAGTATCCATCACAAACACACGCTTAGAAAGCCATGCCCAGATAAGCAAATGGTTGGATAACAAAGCCTACAGATAATGCCAATCGCAAACACAGGGAAGCATTCGTGTTTGTATTTGTAGTATTTGCCATAAAGTCGAAAAAAAAGTTTATCGCACGCAAACAAAAACGACCTTCAGTAATGATGCCTTTGTATTTGCTTAGCCATATTTAATGTGGCGTCAATTTCTTATTGCCAATTTGCCATTTATATTTTAAAAAGCAGTTAAGTTATGTTTCCGTTCTTGTCTTCCTGATTGTTAAATGTAAGTACTGCATAATTGTGTGTAATTTGTGAATGTCTTTTTCCAGCCACCGTGATTCTTGCCTGTTTACTATTCAATCGCTTGGCAGTAATTAAATTTTAAAAGGAGGAAAACAAAAATATTTATTTTTTACACAAAACAATCTTGCTCTCAACTTGCTATATTTGCCTTTTCTCTGAATTCTGTCGGGCAAAGTACATCGCAAATTTGTTGCCCTACAAAATCTGAGAATATTATTAAATGTTTATTTTGCATATAACAGATTGCATATAATTGGTATAGTGATAAGAAGTACAAATAAAATCTTAATACGCAGAAGTATGGTTGACGATTGTGTAAATCTTAAGCCTTAAGAATTTTTCATTTATTTTTTTTTATTCTAATTAATTAAAGGTATGTTGGGAGTGGGTGGGGCGTAACCGACCCTAAATAAACATTTTTGTATTCCTTTTAAGACGACCTATTAAAAATGTATCATCTATACTAACATTGGGCGAAATAATTAATAAAAAAATTACTTTCGATTAAAATAAAACAAAATTAGAATACAAATGAAAAAAGAAAACCTAAAATTGAAATATTTATTTGCAGATTCTAGGTAATCGCCTTTTGGCAACAAAACAAGCTTGTGTGTACCATTTTTGTATGACAACAAAAATATTTATTTTACTTACTTATAAACAGTGCATTGTTATTTGAATGTAAATGTTTATTAATTTGGTTGCTGTTGTTATTGCTAAAAATGTATCACCGTGTTACATCTTTGTGCGTTTTTGTTTCCGGACTCGTGTGCAATTGAGTGCATAAACTTAATTATTGTCAAAGTGTCACAATAGCGAGGCAAGTGGATGATCGAGTGCATAAGAGAAGGAAATGCAAGGAATCACTATAAAGGTCGGGACAGACTAGTCTGATTCATTTATATTCTACCACTCTGACTATTGTATTTTTAAAAATACTTTCAATTATTATAAATCAATATAAGCTTTTTTTTTTTTAAAGATTGCCCTTTTGTAAGCCAAACCATTGTCCTAATCGACCAACAATTGTTTTAAATTTAAAGCACTCTTCCATAATATACCAATAATTATTTTAAATTTAAAGGTCTATTCCATAATATAAGGCATAACTAAAATGTTTTTTAAACGATTATATTTTAAGTTGTATTTAGTACACCATATTTAGGGGGCCCAATTTTTGATTTAAACTTACGATGTTCAATGGGTCGATGATAAAGACAAATGATGTTATAGCTATGACATTTTTAAACACAAAAACAAATAGCGTATTTTCTATATATGTATGTATATATTTTTTAAAACCACTTTTATTGTCAGCTGTAAAACCCAAGTAAAAATTGGTCTTTTTTAAATGTGCGTTAAGATATAGATTTTAATGTTCCTACAATAATTAAATAATTATTCATATCATTTTTAGTTTTGTGGTTTTAAAGTGATATTATTTAGGAAAAACCAAATGGTTAAAATGTTAAAAAAAACAACATTTTATTTTTTTTCGAAAACTAAAACAGCTATTCGGAATGAATTCTGATAGTTTTAGCATATTTATGGATCTAACTTTGTTTACTCAGTTGGTCGAAAAAAAGAAAGAGAGGCAAGCGGTACGGTGAAATTAACCTTCGCGAAAGCAGAGCGTAAAAATAATGGGAAACTATGCTAAAGTTTTTAACTCGCACACAAACACACGGAAATTGGCAAACGAAACGAATTCAACTAACGGACAAAAAGCTTAGGTCATTGACCAAAAAAAGAAATAACATTGTAAAGAGTGGCCGGGCAAAGTGATAAGCGCGCTCTTAGCCTTTCTCTTAATGGGGCGAGCACGTTTTCCAGGGAAAAAGCCAACGACGCCACTTTTTTAGATTATGGAGAACGGACCTCACTCACACTTAAAAACGAAACGACTCTGTTATTTTCCTTGTTTGTAAAAGCAACAAAAACCAATTTGTTGTTATTGCTTTCGCATAGGCACCAAAGAGGCACGCTTACGTCATTCATAATAATAAAAACAGAAGAGAGAACCAGAACAACAACAAAGGAAACAAGAGAGCATCACTATAGTAGTTGTTTTTGTTGTGAATGCAATTAAATTACCTGAGGAATAATTTAACCATTTTGTGCATTTTGCGCTCTCTTCTCAGTTGTTTTTGTTTAATCAATTTTCACGGCAGATCCATTGTTTTTAGACTTCTCTCTTCTCTGTCTTGTTCACGTTGTTAACGGATTTACTTGACACGATTTAGGAAAAGACAAAACGTTTGGTTTAGTATTTAAGCAAACATTTAGTTTACCGATGTCACATTTTAATTTATTTATTTATTTCTGCGTTTGCTTAGAAAAACTGTTGGATTCTCTTTGGGTTTCAGTGTGACCGTGGAATATTAGAAATAAAATACCGTCTGGCTTCTAATAATATACTTTTAATACCGTTTTAATTTTTGAGGTATACAATTTTTATTTAACTTTTATTTATAAGTTCTAATAATAATGTAAATGATTTAGTTCTTAGCATTCTTAATTAATTCTTCATACACGTGCCACAAAAATTTCTTGCAAATAAAATCGGTTGGAATTTGAATTAATGTACATAAAAATACCAACCGGATGTGGATTGAACAGATTTCAGTGACATTCCCGGTAAGTTTTGATTGTGCTAATTCTAAAATGCCACGTTATTTCGTGCACTGTACTCTATTTTCACTCAGCATCATTCATTTTCAGGGCTTACATAATGACTCTTGTTACAAGTGCTCCAATTTCTGATCCGAAATATACCAAATCAAATATACCAGTAACGGTAATCCTGATCTAGAGCTGACACTTAAGTTGTTTTTCGATACTATCGATGTTGTGTGATTTTCAAATAACAGTATAAATACTATAGCTAAAACGGCAGAACCATTAAAAAAAATAATTTATATCTACCACATAAATCTATTTACAATCAAATTTTACATTAAAATTCAGAATAATATAATTTTTTATTTATATCGCAGACGCAATCCATGGTTCTGAGTCCAAAATAAACCTAGCAGTGACTCAACCCATTAGGCTGACTAACAGAGCTCTGTTAACGTTCTTACACACTTACATTTAGAGTTTTGATTTTTTAAATTTATTCCTATTTTATTTTAAATCTTAAATTCTATGTATGTATAAAGGACCAACTCTTCCCAGCTATAATCGTTGTTTTATGAGCATTTAAGGCCAAAACAGAATAATTGATGGAATTTCAACCATCGAGCATTGGCCTTAAAGAGTATTACTCATACGTTCTGTTGCTGTTACTGATATATTTTATTAACAAATAGTAGAATTCCGTTGATGTTCTGACCATTTACAAATGTGATCAAAAATCTGACCAATAATCGGTAATATGTTTTGTTGACCGTAATGGTTACAATTTTTAAAAAACGAATGACTTATATTAGATATAAATGATATCCTTATTTCTGAAATAGTTAAAAATCAAAATCACAAGAAAGGTTTGCCGCTGTTTCTATTACTTTCATACTAAGCCAGAAATATTTTATATTCGTTCGCGTTTTTTTTAACATTTCTGTTAATGTGTAGAAATTACTTTATATTGGAGTAATAAAAAAAATAAAATTGAAATATAAAAAAAAATGATTGTATTTTTTTTTTATATTCACGTAGATTACTTTGTAGCGTAATAAAATACCTGTTATATGTAGTTAATGTTATATACTCGCAAGTTTATACAAATTTGTTACATTTTTTATTTATGTATTACATGACGTCGTACAATAGTATTTTTGTCATTGATCAATATTTAATATGTTTAATATCCAATCTTTGTAAGTTTGAATATTTTCAAGAACAAGTATTTTGTTTTTTCTGTAGTCCATAATGCCGTGGAGAAAGAACTTCTCGTCCAACCCCACTTTTTCTACTGTACCAAATAATTCACCATTTGGTACTAAATTGGTGGAGGTGTCATTTACACAGATTCTAATATTATCTACTGGATTTCGAATCCACTGATCGAAAGAGCACATGCTACGATCAATGACGTCTAAGCTCTGATGTTCTAGGTCCCCTGTTCCGTGCCAAGAACGGATAATGGCAGTAAGTGACGTTGGATTGGATTGTTCAGGATTTATCAGTAAGCAGATCGGCGCAAGTAAATCTGAATCAGGGGAACAAAGGTTATAACTTAAACAAATTGTGCCTAATAAGGGTACTTACCGGAATATTGAGCATCTCGATTAAGTCTTAGCAAAGCTACATTATTCTTTATGTGCCTTGATTTAACGTCAAAACTCTCACCGTTTATCGCGTCTACTTTACTACATCGCAAATAAAGCAAAAGATAGGAAACAATTAAGTGAAGAAAGCCAACTTATAGTGCACTATACTATAAAAAATGTAATATGTTCTAATAAAAACAAGAGAGAACGCTATAGTCGGGTGCCCCGACTATCAGATACCCGTTACTCAGGTAAAGGAAGTGCGATGGAGACGGAGATAGAAACTTTGATCACGCATAACTTTTTAATGAATGGTCCGATTTGAAAAATTTCTTCTACATTTCGATAGGTATTGATAAACACAATAACACTGCATTTTTACTTTTCCGAAATATTTAAATTTCTAAAATCGTATATAAGCGATTGTGGGCGTTAAAGGGGGCGTGGCACCTTTTTGAAACAAACTTGCGCTGCGTAGGAACTCCTAGAACCTGCATGCAAAATGCCAATCTTCTAGCTTTTATAGTTTCCGAGATCTCAGCGTTCATACGGACGGACAGACAGACAGACAGACGGACAGACGGACAGACGGACATGGCTATATCGACTCGCCTAGTGACCCTGATCAAGAATATATATACTTTATAGGGTCGGAAACGCTTCCTTCTAGCTGTTACATACTTTTGCACGAATACAATATACCCTTTTACTCTACGAGTAAGGACATAGTATGCTAACGTCAGTTTAGCCAATTTTTTTATAATAAAAATTGTACACTGCTATACAAAAAATAAGTAATGTGGTGTTTCAACAACACCCTTATTCATTCTTTTTATAGTAATGTTTTTTTTTTAAGTTTAAATTACATGGACTATCTGTTTACATGTTCTACCTGTTTTTACAAAAATGTTAATGGTTGTGTTCTCGTCCTTTCTGCAAACTATGACGACTTTAAGTGACAGGAGGATAAATTTGAATCTTAAAAAAAATCAATGAAAATTGGAGAACTGTTAGCAAATGTTTAAGTGTCAGCAAAGGTTCTACCAGATTAACAACGAACATATATGAATCAATTGAACTAAGCTTTTTAAATGAACTTTTAAATACTAAATACAAATCTCAAGAGATCTTATCAATGATTTCAAATCGGTTGACATATTTACTTACATATTCTGGACATTTGTGGGCAAATAACTTGCAATAGTGACAACAAAGCCTAGAAAACGAAAATTAAAATGTTATCGAGTATTAAGTTTACCATTGAAAATAATTACGTTTTGTGAGGAGGGCGCCATAAGCATAGCTTGGACGTATATTGACTTTCCAGGGTTGGTGAATAGATCCATGTTTTCGCCGAGTGTTGCTGCAGTTCTCATCCAACAAGCGCTCCTGATCCTGATCGTAATCGTTAGCCAAAATGGTACGTTTAATCCATTGTCTGAAGACCGTAACGTTCGTGTAGATGCCACTAGCGTTGCAGTGTATGCTACCAAAGCTAGTGATCCCAATCTGTGAGGGGAATACGTATCCCAGATATGTGATATTGGCGACCAGTGGACCACCTGAGTCCCCTTCGCAAGTGTCGCCTCTTTCGGCACCAGCGCAGATCTGCGATTCCCCGTTAAACTTCAAGCAAGTTTTTTTTTGGGAAAGATTGATGGTCTGAAGGATTGAGCTTAAGTTTTGTTTTTCCGTTTTACCCCAGCCATAGGCCGAGAAATTTACGATTGACGACGTGTTTAGCCCGTCACCAGTGACAATGCAGATCGAACGGATCCATTCTAATCGACAACATTAAAACAATTTCAAGAAAGTATTATTCCACATTGAACGATCTTATCTTACAAATACGGAATTTTTTAAGCTATTAAAACTGAAATTCAATTGCATTAAATAATCAAGTATGTACTATGCTAGGGCTTAAGAAATTTGAAATTTAATATAAAACAAACAAATTTTAAAATTACATTTTTTTAACCCATAAAAAGCTAGGCCGATAAAAGGTTAAAAAATCAATGAAATTTATATATTAATGGAATGCTTATTTTAGCACGGGTAATGTTTAAATTTTTTTTACTATTTTTACCGATTCAATTCTACAAAAAAATATTATTGTGTATTTAAGGATTTATAGAGTAATAAAACAAATAAATTAAAAAATAGTAATGCAAAAAATCCTCAGAATATATACTTATTCTAAGTGCTTATAAGAAAGGTTATATATTTTCCAATGGTTATTATTAGCTTACCATTGTAAACCACTTGATCGTGCAATTTCAAAATAGCGATATCATTTTCATTGGTTAAGTTGTTATAATGGGGATGAGATATGGCGTTAATCACATTATAATTTAATATTTCTGGGCACTTGTCTTCTGGGCAGGACATGTTGTACATCCCTAAACTGACCAATCTAAGCGAAAACAATTAGACAAACAGTTTTTTCTGCGTCGGCAGGGTACTTACAATTGTTGATTTTCTAAAATGCAGTGGGCGGCTGTCAAGACAAAACCTGGAAAGAATGCGATTAAACGATTGCCAGATTACTATAAAATAAGTGTACGTACGTGGATGAACGAGCGTGCCTCCGCAAATAAAATTAGTGCTATTGCTAATGGCTGTCATCCAAGGAGTAGTTCCCGGGCGTGCATCAGTTCCTGAAGTTATTCTGCTTTGAAGCTTAAGGTCACAGTTACTATCCAGCATTTCATCCTGGCAGAATACCAAGACAAACAGTCCTAAGAAAACCACAAAAGACGTCATTCCTAGAGAACAGATTTTAAATTACTAAATGCAATCGCCAATTTTTTGAAACGGGAGCTTATAGGGAGGCTTATCAATAGCTCGCAAATTTGAAAAAATGGCACAATTGATTCAAAGGTTAATGTCACCCCCTGATAATAAATTTTAATGGCTAATTAAAAATCTTGTATGTTAAAGTCTGTGGAAAAGCCAAGTTTTGGAAAAATATCCGATGATTAATTTTTATTAAAAATTCCTATAATATATATGTTTTTGTGTATTTATTAAAGTTTAAAGCAAATATTTTTAAGAAAACTAAGTCTTAATCTTCAAACAAAATTTTCAAATAAAAACAAGGTTATGGGATTATTAAACAGTATTTTTTAAAAAATGTTATTAAAATAAAATTACAATTAACATTAAATTAAATTGTTTATTATTGATTTACTTTTATTAACTAAGGTAAAATCTTGAGTTCCAATAAAGATTAGAAATTTAAAATATTGGAATTTAAATATTTCCTTGTTAATTTTAATTAAATGTTTTAATATATTTTGTGACATAAAATTCTAATTAAGATGCGTTTGTAACTAATTAAATTTTTTTAAAATGAAATTTAGTAATTGTATCATAGAGTTTTAAGTCCTACGATTTACGATGTTATCGAGCTTGACCCTAGTTCTACAAATAGACCCGTTTTCTCCGGTGTATAAGTGATTAAAAGAATAATTCATATAAATGTTTTTTTATTTTTTTTTTATTTTATTTAAATTTTGTTGTACAATTTTCATATTAAAATTACAGTGGAATTGTAAGTCTTTATGTAAATCCAAAATTTTTACTTACATTTTAAGTATGTATAATTAAATCAAGCATACTATGTATTAGTAAAAAAATTAAAGTCGAATATGTCATTTTCTCTGAGTATTTTATTTTATTTTTTAAAATTTAAGGTTTCCGCTATCCAACCCGCGTAATATTTAATATTTGTAAGAATGACAACACCGTTCCGCTTATAGCTCATAATGCCGTAGAGAAAGAACTTGTCGCCCAACGACGTATATTCGTTGGTACCAAATACTTCACCATCTGAAAATAAATTGGAGGAGGATTCATTCAGACAGATTTGATTGTCAAATACGGGATATCCAATGATATTAGAGCAACGGTAACGATCAATGACGGTTAAGTTCTCATATTTAAGCATCACATTTTCCCAAGAACGGATAATGGCGGTAAGCGATGTTGGTGGGTTTTCCAACTTCTGCAGATTTGGGCGGAAGCAGATCGGTGCTAAAATGTCTGAAGCAAGGTAACGAAAGTTAAAAAGAAATGAAGTTGGAAAAATAAATAAACTTACCAGAATAAATCGCACTTCGATCAAGTTCAAGCAAAGCTATATTATTTGCGAAACTCAAGTGCGTCAAGTGAAATTGGGGATGCTTGTGTACAGACTTAACGAAAAAGCTGTCACCGCCGACCGCTTGAACTTCACTGCATCAAAAATTAAAAGAACAAATTGTAAATACATTTTTAATAATTATCTTATATGATTCTTTCTTTCTATGCTTGACAGTTTAGTATACCGATGCGAAATCGGCTTATATTGTTTATCATCAAAACAGTACAAGTTTTAGTATATATTCTTACCTAACAAAAAAAAACTACTTTACTTTAGTTTGAGTTGAAGAGAGAACACACTTCAATACATTTCAATACTCTTGATTATTTTTGACCCCAAGGTCCAAATAGATCAGATTGCGTCTACGCATTTGTATAAAGATCATAAGTCCATTTTACGATCCACGCACACAAATTATAACTTCGAAAGATGTCAATAATGATTTCAAATAGGTTGATTTTTTTTATTTGTTAATTGCTACTTACATTTTCCGGACATTTGTGGGCAAAGCACTTGCAATAGTAACAACAAAGCCTAGAAAACGTAAATTAAAATATTATTGAATATTAAGTTTACCATTGAAAATAATTACGATTTGTGATGAGGGCGCCATTAGCAAAGCTAGGAATTATTTTTACTTTCCAGGGCTGGCGGATAGATCCATGTTTTAGCCGCGTGTTGCTGCAGTTCTCATCCAACAAGCTTTCCTGATCCTGATCGTAATCGTTATCCAAAATGGTATAGTTTATCCAATGCTTGTAGCTATTAATATTTGTGTAAATGGCATTAGAATTGCACTCGGGACCGCCAAAACTGACTATCCCAATCTGTGAAAGGAAGCGATATCCCTGATATGTTATATTGGCTACCAGAGGACCACCTGAGTCACCTCTGCAAGTGTCGCCTTTTGGGGCACCAGCGCAGATCTGCGATTCTCGTTTTAAAGTGCTCCCAAAGCACAATCGCCTACGGGAAAGATTGATGGTCTGAAGGACTGAGCTTGGTGATCCTTTATCCGTTATACCCCAGCCGTAGACCGAGAAATTAACGATTGAAGACGGGTTATATTCGTCACTCAAAACAATGCAAAGCGGACGGATGGCGTCTATAGGAAATAGAAAATTGTTATTGACAAATTACACTATCTATATTCCGCTTCATTTCCGTTTTTTCTTTCCAACATACTTTTGTACACCACTTGTCTGTCCAGTTTCAAAATACCTATATCGTTCGTCCTTTCAAAATGGTTGTATTGTTGATGAGGTATGCCCTTGGTCACATTATAATTCTCCACCTCTGGGCAACGCGATGGTGGGCAGTATTTGTCGTACACTCCCAATCTCACAAACCTAAGAAATGAATGTATTAGAATAATTCTAAAAAATTTTGGAGAGATAATTACAATTGTTGATTTTTGAGAATGCAGTGGGCGGCGGTTAAGACGAACCCTGGAAAAAAATCAATTTCAAAAGGGATAAGCATACACACCATACATTTTTGAATAGTATTTAAATATATATATTTATTTCCATTAGAGCAGCCTAATAAGCGGAATTGATTGATACGAATAAAGTTTAAATTAATCATTATTAGATATATTATTGTTGAGTAATTGTTGACTAAATATAATTATACGAACGTGGGTGTATGAGTGAGCCGCCGCAAAAATCATCGGTAATATTGCTTATAACTGCTATCCAAGGAGTGGTTCCCACACGTGCGTTATTTCCAAAAAATATTCTTAGGTCCTTGGGGATGTCGCAATTTTCGTCGAGGAGCTGTGCCAATCCATCTTGGCAAAATACTGAGACAAACAGAGATAGCAGAAATACAAAAGACATACTCAGCGTAGCGATCCGAATCAACTAAATATGAAAAACAAAATTTGTTCAACGGAAAGCTTATCAAATATTGTCATCCAAAGCAGATGATATTTGTTGTTTTCTTCTTAAGAAATAAAAATTTTTTATATTAGGTGTAGTCTGGCCAGATTTTGTTTGCCGTCGATAATCTTTTTGGAAGTTATTCTTATATATGTATGTTATAAAGACAAAAAAACACATTTAATGTTTGAAATTCTGGGTAATTATTATAATTAAAATAAAATAATATAGTATTAATACCATTTTGGTTATTTAATGACAAAACGGCATATATACTTTAGCTTCCCTTCGTATTCTTTATAAAATAAAATGTCGCGAGTTGCAACAATAATGGTTGGGCCTGAAGTGTTTGCATCTTAATTTGCAATTTCCTAATGGCAAAATGCGTTTCGCACCTTTCTTAAATGCCACCTCTGCATATTGTTTTGGTTTAATTTAAATTACCTGTTTGACTAATGCATGGTCTCAGCCGCGGGCGACAACAATAATAACGAGACTCTCAACTCATTATGCATTGTTTATTGCCACTCAAAGTAGCATTCTCTCCCTTTTTCCAGAATTTTCTGAGCACTGCAGCATTACTTTTAATGCACATGTAACAATAGGAAAAACCCCACTCCACCTTTATTCGACACACCCACTCTGGCCGTCTTAATTATTCGCTTTCCTCAGAAACAGTTTTTCTTCTCTACCTGAAATGTAATAGTATTAAATTTAAAACTCTGAGCTTAAAATAATGTACCAACATATATTCTGGGTGATTTTGTTACAGCTTACAATTTGATTTTAACCGAATTTTGTATTCAAGATTATCTTTAGATAAATTTATTTAAATTTAGTTGACTGGACTTTTTATACTTTCCGTATTCTAACTCTTTATAGTAATATTGTATTCCAATTAAAGAAAAAAAATATATTCAATTTATTTGCACTTATCAGATATTTGCGAGTGAAAAATGGGACATTTTCAATAACTTTCCCTCCCATCTGTGGGATCCAACCACCCACCGGATTCGCATTAGCACAAGCAGGTGGTGCATGGCAAGTCAAGTCTGGCACTTCATTATGCACATTAAGATACAAGTTCTTTTAACTCGGGCGAGGTGGTATCTTAACTTAATTTAACCAACTAGGCACCAGGGGGGTTGGAGAGGGGAGAACCTCGGGGCGGGAGGTTGCGTGTGTGCTGCTAATGGCCTTAATAAAAAATGCAACATTTTGATTTAATTTAATTGAAATTCACGCCACTCGAGCAACTCCATTAGGCAGAAACGTGTCCGACGTCAAGGATGCAGATGATGGTAGCGTCGAGGAAATCAAATTACCCAGCGGCAGTGGCTCGAATGTGGGCGGGAGGGGCTGGCATGCCGCAGGGGGCGGGGCTGTGGGTGTGGGTTGTAGCAACTCAAATAAATATTGTCAAAACACTTGTCAAATGGCTAAACAACGAGCTAGAACGTGGACAGGGCCCTGCGCTCTCTTGGCTGCCCTCAGTTTTTTGCCCAATTTTTGAAAGGGGCGTTCCAATTGATACTACACTCAACAAACTAGTTGACGGTCGGCCAACTTTAAATTTTCAGCCAATATTTAAACATGTGCTGGAAATAGTAAATTATGTCATATTTGTTAGTCTTTAAAAAGAAGCAAACGGGAATTTTTCAAAACAATTAAATTAAAGAAATGGCTTATAATAAGAACTTAAACAAAAACTTAACATCACTTGTTATTTTAAGTTTAATTTTTTTATATATATACACGGAACAAGTGATTTTCATTATAATATATAAATACTTATTGTACTACTATAATAATAAATTTGTTATTATTAAACTAAAAGCCCAAAATAAACAAATTTGACAAAACTGTTATAAAGTTTTCACTAATTAAAAATTATGTAGCATTCACATTAATTTTTTTAATAGCTAGGAAAAAAAAGCTGCTTAGTGACACTACTGTAAGACTTTTAATTCTTATTATTCATTTTTAGTTTTAATTATTTTTAACTATGTTTTTAATAAGAAAACCCGAAACAGATTATAGATCATAGTTTGAAAAATGTATTAAAACAAAGATGAAAGAACCAAACTAGTTTTCATCGGTAATGTCAGAAACCAATATATTTTATTTAACATTAGTTTGAATTTTTACTTGTGTTCTGTTTCCCATATTCTAGCTAATGTTCTTTTTCGAGTGTAGCCACGGCGTGAATAAAAAAGTGAAACTGGAACTGTAAGCAAATCAATTTGATTCGATTTAAATTTAAAAGCATCTGCACACAGGCACTCATCACCTCCACGATTTGCACTCCCACTTAGAGCCTTCGCCACCATCAGACCTATCCATTTGCCATCTTCAGCGATCTTGAGCGTGATTTTCATGTCGGGGTCACGTGCCGGCGACGCGTGCCGCTGACATAAGTTTTCAGTTCTAGATTCACAGCTCTTTACAGAGCTTCGAGCCCAAGAAAACGAGGGGATTTGGAATTGAGTCGCACCATGACCACATGCCAAAAAGGGGTCACACATTTTTCAGTGGGTGTTTTCTGCCGGGCGACATGTTTGATTTAGTTAAGTTATCAGTTTAATTGTATTAGTCAAAGAGATTTATTTTTTTTCTTAATTCTGCGCGTGTGAGTTTGATTATCTGTCGTCTGATAAGAATTGGTGAAAAACTGTTTATATTGCGCAGCAACAGCGCATTTAATCTGCAAAGCGGGCCATTAACATTGTTAATTAAATAATTAAATCACTGTTTCGTTAAGTTTTTTATAATAAATGAAATTTATAGAAATATGAATTTTATAAAGTGCAATACATTCCAAATTAGGTTAGTACAATTTTTTAGAGATGTACCTTAAAGCTTAACCATACATTTTTTTCTAAAATTTACGAAAATTTTTTTAACAAAAATTGTATTTTCGATTATAAAAAGTGTATATCTAAATAATTGTTGTTTTCCGTTTACAAATGTTACTTATTTGTTTTGAGCTATGGACAGCTCATTGGAGTTGAAATAAATAAAGATGGTGAACGAAAAATGGAACAAATATTTAAGGAAGACAGGAACGCAAAACATCTGCTTGAGTTAATTTAAAATTGATTTACTTGTTTAATCCTTGAATAGATAAAAAGAAAATCGTCATTTAAATAAGAGTGAGCAAACAAAAACAATTTTGAGACAATAAAATTACTTAGTCAACATATCTAAATTTCTTTGTTTCCAGTTGTTCTTGCCGTAATCTCAACCACTTGAATCGCAGCATTTCCCACGGCTAACCTTTCCGATTTGCCCAATCGAAGGTGGCAGCCACATAGTGGCCAAGTACATCCTGTTCACCTGTAGCCTCGTCGCCCTCGAAGTTCTCCAAAGTTCGGATCAAATCAGCCATAGAGGTGTCAGGATACAAAGGACGCGCCCTGACACGCGTCTGACGTTTATTGGTGCCCTCCAGCTGCAGCGAAAACTTTTCCCCAGCAAAAAGCCTTTCAAGGAAAGGCCACATGTGGAAATTGTAGACGACAAGCAGACACAACACAAGACACAAAAAATACAAGAATACTTGGCTAAATGGGAAGCACCGAAGATGGAAACACTGTTTGGAGTCAAGGGAAATTCAATTTATTGTCGAGTAAAACATGTCTGAAAGAATTGTAAAATTGATGTACAATTTGATTAAAAAAAAAACTTTGTTATCTTTTAAATACCATGTTAAGTAAATGAAAAAAATACATGCTTAATAAATTTTTTTTTTTTATCACATTTTGGAAATTCTTTTGAGAAATAAAAAAGTTTAAAGTTTAAAGTTTTTAACAATAAAGTTTATTGGTTATAAAGAAACATATTTTTTAAATATGATGAGAGTTTGAAATGTTGTATCCAATATATTATTAAATTTGATTTATGGTCTTAAAAACCTTGTTAAAAATTAATTTTCATTTTCAAGTAGAAAATTTTATAAAACAATTATTGGCGTTCATAAAAATTGGATTTATTTTTGGATACCCCCTAATAGGGTATTCTAAACTGCAAGTAATTTCAATGTTTGCCTTCTAAGGAGAAGGAGAACGAAAGCACGGTCGCGATTTGTATTTTTGTGTAAATATTTTCGTGTCAATATTGCAAAAGTAAACATGGCCTGGGGACAAAGTTGGGGGAGGTCCTTTTAAGTGCTGCCCTTTAGGCAGCTGGCAAGTGGGTTTAAAATTTCCCATGTCCATTTTCTCGCATTCGCTTCGCTTGGCGTCAACTTGTCCCAACATTTTGGCTTGGCTTTCTTCTCGCCAAATATTTGAAGTGTTTCGGATTTCAGAAAAAAGAAACAGAAAATTAAAACCGAATTTTTGCTTTCTTTAAAGTGTTTTTTAGTCGCCATCCCTTTCCGTAAAAATAAAAAAAACTACCCCCTCTTTCCCACATAGAAATCTCCTTTTTGGCCACCAAGTGTTGCCAACTCACTCAATGATTTCTGGTTTGCAGCAATTTTTATTTTCTACTTTTGCCTCGTGGAGGGTTTCTGTTTCAAGTCGGATGGATGGACGGGGGGCGGCAAGGACTGCGGGGCGTGGCACACTCGAGTGCGTGCTTGAAAATACAAAAATTTCACTGCATTTCGCGTTATTAACACGTAGGTGCCAAGAACCCTCGCGGGTTCGGGTTAGAAGCGGTTTGCGACTGTGGTGCGGGCTAAGCTTGGGCATGTCGTCGCGTGGGTTGGGTTCTGCTGTGTCCTTGCACTAGAAAAAAATAAATCTTCTAATTAAATACATTTTTTAGTAAAATTGTTCTTACTGCTTGCCACAAAATATCCCTTGTAAGTTTAACAATCGCTACAAAAATCTATGATACTTTCCTCAAAGTTATGACTCGCTAAAAACGAATTTTTTAATATTCTATTAAGCTTTGTAAGTAATTGGTTATAATCACAAAACATCCAAGATAAATAAAAATTAAAAAATATTTTTTAAATTATAAGAGCCAAATCTTTAAAGCTTAAAGTACATAAGTAAATGTGTATTAATTAAAATAAAAGGAGTGCGCGAATTTGAAGAGTCTCTGCGTGTCAGTGGTATTGACATTTGCCAGTTTTGTATTTCACAATTGTACCAATAACAAAATTTGTTCTGGCATGTATTTTTAAAAATAAATGTTATTTTTCTTGTTAAATAAAATAAAAATTTCAGTGTGACCGGTCCGCTGACACCGTGTAATAAGGAGTTTTCATGGCCTCTTGAACGCTCACGCTTACCAAGCGAGGACATTTTAATTGAGAGTGTTGCGAGGAAGAACGACGACGACGACGACGCTGATGTCGATGATGGCGGCGCGGTACTTGGCCAGCTGCCGCTCCTTCTTCCGCTCGTTCCGCTTCTCTGGATCGCCTCAAGTGCGGTCCGACGTCCTCGGCACTTGGCGCCATTCCTTTCCAGCTTTTGGGGTTGGGGACTGCCTTTCTGCTCAGGTGTTGATGGATGAAAATTCTGAGGGCAACTCCTGAGTGGCGGACACTTGGACGACAAACCGGCTTTCAGAGTTAGCCATGAATAAGATCTTGGAAGTTAACCGTAGTTTAAGAAACGTAGCCCAAGTTATCTGCAACCATTTATGTCCCAAGCTAAAGCTAAAATTGAAGACTGTTTTTAAAATTGAAGACTGCGTTTTTACAATTTGTTAGTCACTAGATGACTGATTTTAATGTACAAAATGCAAAACATTATTTTAAATTACCTTGCTTTTTAATTTAAAATGATACATTGAATATTCATTTTTTGGGGGTGCACTTTATGGGTATTCATTTCAAACATACATTTTTAAATATAGTTACAATAGGGCAGACATTTCATCCATTAAAGTGAACTTCATTTCATTAACGTCATTTTAAAATGATGACTTCCTGTTAACACTTTAGTTTGCATATATACTATATATCCAGTGATTGGGTTAATAATTTGTCTAAATAGTGTGAGAAAACAACAACAACAGCTAGAGCAATTTATAAGTAATTTCCATTTTGGGACCAAGAGGGAAGACATCATTAATTTGCCCTCAGGGGAAATCGAGGGGGAAAGGGGAAGCGACAATTGCCAAAAATATTTACAGGCAAAACAGAAGCTGGGACTACAACAATCAGCCACCCCAAGCCCACCCACTCCTTCCTCCTGCCCACCCAAAAAACCCACCCACCCACACTCACTTTAAGTTTGTTCCCAGCGGAGCAAAAGAAGTCGAAATGAAATCAGCAGAAAATTCAATGAGCAGCATTGGGTGGTATGAGTACTCGTTTTGGTTGAGCTACACTGAGGTTTTAGAAATTCTTTAACGATTTAAGGATAATATGATATATATTAGAATATTTTTTGAAGATTCTATTAAATTTATGCATAAGTTTTAATTTTATTAATAATTTAAATAAATTACCAAAAGTCAGTTTCGGAACAAGAATGAAGATTTATTATTTTTTTAGTCTTTTTTTTGTGTTTTAAAGTTGTTTCTTAATGATGAATTGTGGTTAAAGGGTGATGATTTTAAATTATAAATTAATTTAAAAAAGGCTGATATGTAATGTCTAAAATTGGTTTAAAATATACCTGCTTTTCTAACAAATTTTGTATGATAATAAATTGATAAATTTTTTTTTTATTTTTTAAAATATAAGTTTGTACAATGCTCTTCTTTCAAATCCTTGAGAAATCAAAAAATCCTTGTTTTGAAAATTTGAATGATATTTTTTTTATAAGTTCTATATAAGGAAGTAAATGTTTCAGGCCTTTGTACGATGCTCTTCTCTCAAATCCCTTAAGAACTCTATGATATCCTTGGGTTAGGGAGTGTGAATGATATTTATTTAATCTATAAATTTTGTGAGCGGAAGTAAAGGTTTAAGGACTTTTTCCCAGTGTAGCGGGCTCTTGGAGTTTTCCAGCGATAGCGGCAGGCAGACGCCCTGACGGCGGTGGTTGATGGCTGCAATTGATGGCTGGCAACCAACCGCTGCCCCACCCTCAAATCCCGATCCGCCGCCCACATCGTTTGGTTAGCGAAGGGGTTGTGATTTCAGGACCTTCCTGCGTGTGTGTGTGTGTGCGTATCAGCTGCTTAAGCCCAAAATTTAAGGGAGCGCAGAAGTAGAAGTAGACACACCAAAGTTCTAAGGGGTGGAGGGTGGAATGTGGAGGTGACGTGCAAATGCCAGAAAAATATTATGTGACATGATAAATATTGCACACAGGGGGATATTTCGAAGCTATAAACGGGGATACTACCGTTGTTGTTGTCAACATCATTGCCGAAATAATATGACAGATTCATTCATAAAGTTGATGAGGATGGCGATAAGTTGTTGCTGTGGTTTCGCTTCTTTCGCCGACTGCGGTGGCTCTGGGTGTTATTTTGTGGGTGTATTCTTGTGGGTTATGCAAATTGGAAGGGAATTATGCGTATGCAGCGGTTTCCATGTCGATTACTATACGCATTAAAAAAGTATTGTCCGAAGAGGTAAAATTATCTACACAATAGGATTTTTATTAATGAAATGTTATATTATGTTATTATTATAATTCATGTAATTATTAATATTCTTATAATAATACAAGCTTTTTAAAAATAACTATAGTGTCTGTTATTAAAATTAAAGTTAAATCCTTATATGAATATTGGGACTGTAATATAAAAATGTACTTATAATTTTACAAAAATATATATGTTATATTAAAACAAAACCTGCGATATTACTGATTTGTTAATAACACTGGTATAAACTATAAAGCTTAATCGACTAATTTGTTCATTTTTATAATCAAACAAAACCGGGATAAGAAAGTAGCACATTAAAATACCACATTTTCAAAAATCCGCCAATCCTACTATCCTACTTCTATGTAGAAGTGCAACTGGTGCGTGGAAATTAATAAAAGTAAACAGTTGTTGTCCTAGTGTAACAAATTAATAGTATTCCATAACTATTCAACATAAAAATCATTACTCAGTTGAAGTTGTTAGAATTAATAAATGTCCTATAAAAATTAATAAGTACTATTATTATATTGTATTCAATAGATATGTAATGTATGTATGTATAAGATATGTTTAAAATCGTCAAATATTTAAAAACTCGTCAAAATATTCAATCTATCTAAATAAGTAAAATGATAAATCAACAGTATATATACAGAGTACTAAGTAAGATAAAAATAATTTATTATTTACCAATCAAACTTTAATTTGCGAAGTTGGTTTTAAAAATTGTCCATTTCGATAAAATTCATAAAAAAAAATTATCATTATTCCCATTAAACCAAAGGCAAACTGAAATGTTGATAGTTAAAAATAAGTAGTATGATAAAGGGTGCCGACTTTCCCCTGAGAGTCCAGTTCGCATTGCCATTCCAATAACCTTTGGAAATGTCTGTCTGTCTGCGGATCTTGGCCTCCCAACTCGCAACAACCCACCAAAAAAAAAAGAACTGAAAACCAAACAAACAAAATTGGCGGACGCAGAGTGGAGATGGACGTGGTTGTGGGGGAATCCTTTTGTTCTTATTGGAGCACGCGCTGCCAAATGCCAATACAAATGGCGCAAAAAAGGACGCGCCGCAGGAACAGGAAAAAAAGGGAGAAAAAGTTACTCAGGGTTGCAACCACTTTGAAGTGTTGCTGTTTGCTCTGCTCCCTGTTGGCGGGGATTTCGTCCTTAAACATGCGCACTAAACGCTAATAGTTTGCCCTTCGCCCCCAAATCCACCCCAAACAACGGAGCTGCTCCATTTTGTTCGCACTCGGGGAGGCTTTAAGACTTTTCAAGCTTCAAAATGCGGCAGCGAACTTGCTCGTAAAATATTCGAAAATTGCATTCATTAAATCCCATATTCAGTGATCCCGTGGGCGGGGGGGCCGTTGTTTACTTCCTGTGCCCGCAAGATTGATTCACAGCGTGACCAAAGGTCCTGCAACAAAATTATTCACGCATCTCGGTCCTGGACATGCAAGCCCCCGAAAATCATATAAAAGGACGAAAAAAAATGGACACGTGCGCTCCCTGATTTTTTACGACTACTTGGGCTTGGGCACGAGGAAAACTGTTTACGAGGGTGTTGTACACGATTTAATATCCTTGACCCGTGGAGCAGTCGATGGGCTTCATCAACCAGAAGTCCTGCAAAAAATATTTATTAGCTAGCAACACTTGTATTATTTTATGATTCTTTGAGGCCCAATCCAAATTATCCTGGGGTTTTCAAACTCTGCATATTAATAAATTACTTATTCTATCTTTAAGCACTTAAGCATTTACTTATTTTCATGCTATCTTGAAAGAAGGTTTTAAATTGCTAAATACCATTCGATTTTTAACTTTAAAACTTATTTTTACAGTAAAGCTAATTTTTTCAAATACTTGTATAAAAAATTGCCGTTTCAAATAGTGGACTATTTAAATAACTGCTGAACGTCCTTTTTGTAAAATCTTCTGTTAAATAAATTTAAATTCTTTATCATACGTAACTTACACTATGTAATATTATATATTAAACTGTGTCTAAGCCTTTTGGACCCACACTCACAAGTAAAACAAATCGACCAAATAACCCACCAATAAAATTGCATTCCATAAAAAGCAACCAGAAAAACTGGGCGTTTCCGGAACCCGCAATAACTGTCAAATATCAATGTGCCCACAACCCAAAAAAAATATCCAGAAATATCATAAAATAAATAAATTTATGAAGGACAATAAAAATAAAATCCAATAAAAATTGTATTTTCTCTGTGCCGGCCCTAAACACCCCAACTCAAGGAACTCAACTTCAACTTGTGAACAATAAGGATGTGAGAATCAAAACACAAATAATGAAATGGATAAGCAAATAAATGGATTTACATCCCATGTAAGAGGTAAGGACCCGCATATTCAAATAGAGGTCAAGTTCAGTAATAGTTTTAATTGAACTAATTATAGTTCAGTTTTTTTCCTACATTTTAGGAAGGAATCATATGGTTTTCCTATTTTTTTGCCCGCATTTTCCATCGAAATTATGTGATCTTAAATATTTTTGGACAATCATTTTGTATTTCAATTTCCAGTTTTATTTAAAAAGGCAAATGACAGATTACCTCAGTGACCCTAGATTTCTAAGTACAAGGCACCCCTACCAAGAAACCCATTTGTTGTATTGCCTGCCTCAGACTAATAATGTTTGCCTGAAATTCGTTGTCAATGAGGGTTGCATATGCCATCAATAAATTTAATTATCGTTAATCTTAGATAATTTGCCATGAGAAAATGCTCAGTTGGCTTGTAATAGATGGTTTTCATTGATTATTTTTGTATTCTAACCCTCAGTAGATGGATTTTTGAATAAATTGTCGCATAATGGAATTATAATAATTTATTTAATAAAATCGCAATACTTATATAAATTCTTTTATCTTCAAAAGTAATATGACATATCTTTTTTAGACCTTGAACTAAGCGTGCTGTAAATTCTTTGAATACTCGATTTTATTTAATCCTATTTTCCTTTTTATGTTAAATTTAAATCAAACCGTTTAATGAGAAATGTGAAATTTGTATACCAATTTAATTTGAACCTTCATAAAATCCTTGAAAAGCCGACTTTCTAATCAATAGACCTATTGTCAAATGAAATGCAGACATATGACGGGCAAAATCCAAACAGTTCAATTAATTTCTAGGCTCAGGACAGATTGCCGATAAGTCCGCTCCCATTACGATGAATAATCAGCTTTAAGCGAGATTATTTGGCCTAGGTTAGGGTGGTGTTTTCGATTAAAACACACAACACGGCAGCCGATAAGCTATACGTATTTACATACATCCATCCGACCATCCAGACTTACATCAAAGTGAGGAAACTTGACATTTTGCACTTGGTCAAGCAGAGAGCGATGCGGAATCGGGGAAATTGTGGCAGGCGGACAAGGCGGCCGACATCTGAAGGGGTTTGCGCAACTTATGGCGACATCGATAGGACAAATACCGACAAAAAAACGAACCCCTAAAAAGTGGGGAAGGCGGGCAGAAGCAGAACCACTCGACAAGCTGTTGGCACACATAGAATGTGCTGAAAGCCCAAAGACACTCGAAAGTATGCTACAGTTGCCGGCAAATGTCTTCCACACACACACACCCACACACACACACCCACACTCACACACACACATACAAACGCACTCTGTAGGACTCGTTCCCATTCCCATTCTTTAGTCCGATCCAAAATCCACGGAACCCACACCCAAAAGTTGCCTGTCATTTATCTTCACCGTTTTTTTGTTTGTTGCCGGGGTCTAACGAGAAATGTCGAGCAGCCCAAAGTTGCCTTGCTTTTTTATCTTTTACAATTAGAAACGTTGTGGCTGGGTCCTCTATATATTTACAGAGCGAGAAAAGTGTCTAATATTTATATTTTCCATTTCAATCATCCAAGTCTCAAAACCTATTGATCAAAAGACAAAAATGCGAAAAGCTTGATATTCATATAGAAAGTTGATACTTGATATATAAACATAAAAGTGTGTTTTTATTTCTTCTTCAAAATAAGCTTTAGATTTAATTTTGAAAACTTATCTTTTTATTGATTTTTTTTCTAAAAGCACTAGAGCACAGAGAATACATTTGTGACAATATTCTCATTTTCAATAAAAATAATGCTTGGTAATTAATTGGTCTAAAAATTTTAATTTGCGAAGGTTTGCTTTTTTTCGGTGTATATATATGTTTTTTTCTGCGAGTTTCTCTTCGTGATTTGTTCTTCCTTGGTCAGATAAATGCATTTTTGGCTGCTTTCCCCCTCGCTGTTAGCATGTGATTAAGGAAGGAAATTGTTTTGGACAACGCACAAAACAAATAACGCGCTTGGGGTTGTCCTGATTTTTTCTACTCTTATCGCCTAAGTAGCATCATTTAACTGCTGTCTGTGGTCTTTTTTCTTTTTTTTTTTTGTTTTTTCCTACTTTTTGTTGTATTATTTTTTTTCCGATTTTTTTGTGGGTCAAAATTGCCGGGCATTGTAATTTGTCGTGATGAATGTTTAGCAATAATTGTTGGAATTCCACGTACAAATATTTTGCTTGTTTTTATTGTATTTGAAATATAGATATATGAATGAGTAAAAAAATGCTAGAATCATTGATTTTTACAGATATATCATATAAAAGTTTCTAAAACGTTCTATTAGATAAATTCGTTGTTTAAAGTAAAAGTTTGGAGTTTATTTTTGGTACATAGATATATCAGCGGTCTAGTCAGATATCTTTATTATTTCTTAAAGCTTTGTTAACAATTAAATTTCTTTAATTCGTTGGATAAGGTATTATTTTATAATAATTTGTTCTTAAATTAATAGCTAGTATATAGATATAAAAATGAGCTAATTAAGTAAATAACTTTATTTTTGTATTATCCTTTGATCATTTCTGAGATGTATATATGCAATTAAATCTCTTGATATTAAACCACTAATTGGCATATGGACTTGTGGTTTTTATTTCACACCAATACAGGTTGCCCCAGTGACGATGAGGTAGATGTACAATCTTAACCCTCGAGATGGGGTCGCCGCATATTTTTATTGTGGTGGATGAAGCTGTGCAGGACGTAGACCCAAGCCTAGATAATTACATAATCAGGAACGTTAAAAAACGGTCATTGTCAGTCAGCCAGGGCAAACGGGTGAAGTGACATTTTGTGGTTAAGCAATTTCGTCCTTTTCGGCGGGGGAGAAGAGGAGGTGGCTGCGCCTGGCAACGAACGCATAATTTATAATTGTCAAGGGAATGCCCGTCGAACGAGCTCGGGGATGGGTCATGCCAGTGCTGATTTATGGAATTTAATAAATTTTCACAGATTTTAATCGCTTGTAATTATACGAAAAGAAGCACTGCGACAACAACAACAACGAAGGAAAAAAGATATTGTATGAATTTCAATTAAAATTAAGAACGAAATCGGCGACAGGTGAAGTCCAGGACCAGTCATCGCGTCTCTCCCTTATTTGATTGGTTTTTTCCAGCATTCAATTCGTATGTGTTTCAGTGTGCGCATTTCCAATTCAATTTCCCAGCCAAACATTTTCTTTTATTTTTATTTCATTATGCTGTACAGTTGTGGTCATCACAGTAGTAGTTGTTGAAAAGCCTTACTGAGCCTGGAAAAAGTCTTTTAAATACTATTGTATTAAATATAAAAGTTTCTCAAAAGATTTTCACACAATTTTGATCTTTTAACATGTCTTTCTGTTATCAATTTCATTTCCTTTTAAAATAAAAAAAAAGGTTGACATAACCCGATTATCATCATTATAAATAATACATTTTCTATGAATTTAGCTAGAAATTAAATGTCAGAAAATACTATTTTGACCGCATCTGTGAGTATATATTTTTCCTGGACTCTGAGGTCGCTTCTTGGTATTTGTTATCGTATAGTATTATAGAGCCTCTCATATCCTTACCAATGGCAGTCGCAGATTGATTTTTCTCTTCACTCCTCCTGCCTGCGATCCGTATTTTTTGTATTTCCTTGGAGACATACTAGACCACCCACAGGATTCGAGTTTTTATCCAACTTCAAAGGACTTTCGGCCGCTGCCGAGCCTCAAGTGTCCTTGCAGTTTGTCCTGCGACGGCTTATGCGACATTTTTTTTCATTTATGTAGCGTTTCTCGGGCTTCGGCTCTCTGATTTCATTTTTTGTTTTCTTCTCCAAAGGGGCTCAGTGGGCCTCAAATTGATGGCCCAAAAACGATGAAGAATAAGCCCTCAAGAGGTGTGGCAGAGTCGGCACTTTTGCGGCTGCCATATATTAGATTTGGATGGGGAGGCTGCCAAATTGGATAGTAAGATTGGATTGAACATCCCTTATAAGAAACCAGGTTTTTCGTTTTGTATATTCATAAAAAAAAGTTTTAATTACAATTAAGTTTAATTCAGCTAACAAACGACGTTTCATAAAACTGAATACAAAGTTATTTTTACACATATCGTCTATTTAAACGTTCGACAAATATTAACTGAACTATGAATAAAAGTGAATTACATGTTATTTTAATACGATTTTAAGTTGAACGAAAACCAAAAAAAATATTATTAATTTTCATTCTTTATTTATAAATATCTCATATTTTGTTTATTTTTAAAAAATGTTTATATTACAATAGGTTTATATTACAATAGGTTATTTTACAATAGGTATTCTAAAAAAGGTTAATAACTAGTTTCTATCAAAAACAGAAAACATGAAACTATGATTCAAAAATGGCTTAAATGTGTTTTCTTTAAATGTTTTCAATCAAAATTTAAACTATGTTCTTCAAGACAAATAAATAGTAAAGTAAAGCCTGTTTGATTTCTACCTATCCCAGTTGTTTTGAACATTATTTCAAATATTTGTGATGCAAAAAACATTTTTGTAATAATTTGTATAAATATGACCAAAATTTTTAGTTACGCTGAAAGACAGAGAAGATTAAAGTGTTTAGTAATATCCATCGAGACCGCAGTTAAGTCGTGCAATGGCGGAAAATGAGAATGGCATAAGCGAAGGCAAATTTGTTTGCTGCACCCTGCTAATTTTGTCGATCTGTCTACTGGCCGCCTTTCCGCAATGGATGTTAATGTGCCTCTTTGCCAAAGATCACCTGGTGTACACGTTGACCTGCTTATTCGTCGCGGTCGTGGTGCTCATCTGCATCCATCTGTTGGAACCACTGAAGTACTGGAGGCCTTGGAACTACATCGCCATCATCATTTGCTACGAGTTGTTGACTCTGGGTGCCGCCAGTTTTCTGATGGAATGGGAGCTGGTTTGCACCATTATCGTCATCTGCGTGGCCCTTCTGATCCTTGTGCTGGTGCTGTTGGTCTGCATAGTTCTAATCCTGACCGGATTCTATGTGAACCCCTTTAAAGTGGCCGTCGTGGGAGCCGCAGGCTTCGTTTTGGCTTTTTTAATTACCATGATGGATGTCCTCACTGCCTGGTTCTTTTGGAGAGATCTTGCTATTGGTGTGTTCATATTCAGTGTGATTGTTGTGACGATCTGCCACGTGCTGATCACCTACAACAATTTCGAAGTACTGGTCAAGGATGATGCTCTGCTCGTCGCAATTGTGCTCTACGTCAACTATTTACTTCTCTTGGTGGGCGGTCGGGTTTCTGCCCATTGTATCAAAAGAAATATAGAGTATTTTGAAGAGACGACACGAGCGTGCATTGAAGTAGAACCATCAGAATCATAAATGAGGTGTATAAGACAAAAACACTTTCCATTTTGATTATTTTTCATAAAAAAAGGTGAAAGCTACATTTGTCGTTTAACTCAAAAGGGATAAGGTAAGATAAATTGTTGGAGATAAAAAAGGTTAAACAAAAAACTGTATCTACAAATGAACTTTAAAAGTTTGAACACTATTTGTTTCAACACTCATGTTTTAAGGTGCTTATCCTGCAAACTTGGATTCCATTTCTCTTAAAACAATTTGTTTTGCTTTTCTTTAGTTAGTTATATTATACAAATACTTTTTTTGTAAATTAAAGTACTTTAAATATTTGAAGAATCTTTGAAAAATACTGAACATATTTTATTTTAAAACCGTTTCGTACAGTACTGAATACTTTTATCTTAGTAGAAACAACTCTTATAAAAATATATAAGGTTAAACCTTTTCCGTAAGCTTGACGTGCTGGCATCTGTAAAGCAAATCGATGGATATTTCATATGGTACAGCTGTGATTCATTATCGGATCAGGGACTGATGAGTAGCCTCAATCACGTTCCTGATTCATGGTGTATACGTGACTCGAGAGTCGAACTCAAATCGAAATCTCTGTGAAAATCAATCATCTGTACTTCAACATAATTATATAGATATTTTTGCTTATGATTTTAGCAATTCTATAGTTATTTTCGGTTATAATTATATATTTTTAAGGAAGATAACCTTTCCTTTACCTTTAAACTTTTGAATACAAATAACTAATTAGCTATTAAAAATCGCAATAAAATATTGAACATTAAACAGATTTTCGTAAGTTTTAACAAATTATTTCGAAATAAACTTAAAAGGAAGATAAGCTTTACTTTATCTTTAAGCTTATGCTATATTTAAAACAGATAGCTAACCAAGTACCAATTAAAAATCGCATTAAAGTGTTGAACATGAAACAGATTTTCGTGCAGAAAAAAAAACAAATTATGGACCCCGGTCACTTTGGTCAGCCATAAATTAAACTAGAAAAGTATTTGGCAATTGGAATCGGCCAGTAAAATTGCGGGGAGAGAGTGGGTGGGTTGGGGGTGGGCCAGAAAGAGAGGGCGATATAGAGGAAGAGATGCCGGCAATTGAAATTGTCGTCATTTCTGTTGTTATTGCTCGGTTTTTCTGGCTCGCAGCGGATGCAATTCCTACAAAATGATAATTTATGATAATGATGCTTCCGTTATGGGGCTCACAAAACTGGACACAGGACATTGGATTGTGTGCGCCGTGCTGCATAAAAATCAGCCAGTGAGATATGGCGAAAAATTTGCCAGTTTCATTCATTTTACGGGTCGGGCCTCGCATATTTATTGATAATTTCCGTGAATTTTGCAGCAGTCAAGCGAAAGCGGAAGTTGTGCCATTTGCTGCACGCCCGCCCAAAAAGGACAATAGTTGCCCCGTCGCCGGGCATCACTCGAAGTGGGCGTGGCAGTGGGGTTAGAGTGCGGGCTGCGGGTTATTTTGTGGGAGCCAGAGCCCAAAATCAAAGTGCCTATCGATTGCGTTGATTTGCCTTGTTTATTGTCTCAGCCAAGGCGCCGCCGTCGTCCTCTGCCAACTCCCCCAATAAAATCCAACCCATCCCACCGATTGTTTTGACTGCCCCTGAGTATTTATGGGTTACGCTCGAGCAACAATATAGCAACAACAATGGCAGTGGGCTAGTCCATTGTCTGCGATTATCAATAAGCATTAGCCAAACAATGGGATGCTCGGTGTCAGTCGGTTCCCCATTCGGTGAGCATTCTAATGACCTTGAAAATTAGTTCCTGCATAAATCTCCCACATCGCCCACTCCACACCCACCACTCCTCACCGGCCCGCCCACCAGCACCACACCCCCGCCCATAATAAGTTCTTAATTATTGTTTATTACTTATCGCCAATTGCATATTAATTGCCGGGCGTATGACAAAAATTCCATTTTAATTCGCAATTACAAACATATGGCTGGTCGGTCAGAAACACTGACAATATGGTCGCGCTCAGCTCGCGGCTGATGCACTGCATCCGCTTTTGGTCAACGGCAGGAAGATCCATTAAGGCCAATTCAGTGGACCGAAGCGCATATTATAATGAGCTGAGAATTGTTTACCAGCACATTAAGCATTTTATCAGAATTTTAATTAAATTTTTAATTCAATTTTAAATGAAAATATAACTGTTAGACTTTGACAATACGTGTTGGTTTAAAACATCGCTTACAAGTTCTGGGACCTCAATTATATCACATCAAGAAAAAATGATCTGTTCATGCTGATCAAGAATGTATTTATTTTTTTCTGCTTGCTACCCTCACAATTTTGTATAAATTTAGATTATACAAATAAAACAACTATTGGTATGAGGCTCAACAAATTGGAGAACCACTTTTTTTTGGCTGCAAGTTGGGTAAGTGTGCGAAATAATCAGACACATAAATTCATTTTGGAATTTAAGAGAGGCAGTTTGAAATAATTATCAAATAATTTTAAAACTTTATCGTATTATTATTTATAATTATATGTAAATATATTGTCAATGTGGTCAACTCCAGAAGTTCATAATATAGTTGAATACCATTTATACCCTTGCAGAGGCTATTATCTCAAAGTGGCATACCTCTAAAGACTCCTGGGTCGATTCCCCAAAAATTCTGCATTCAAAATTTTCATTTTAGCTTTCATCAAATTTCATCTACAGCACATAACTTTACCAAATTTAATCCGATCTCAAAGCGGCATACCTCTAAAGACTTCTGGGCCGATTCTCTAAAAATCTGCATTCAACATTTTTATTTTAGCTTTGATCAAATTTGTGACCCATTTTCATGTTAGTTATTTTTAAGTTTTCGATGTCTTGTTTAAAGGTGACAATCAATTGGACTTCTACAGTACATAACTTTACCAAATTTAATCCGATCTCAAAGTCGCATACCTCTAAAGACTCCTGGGTCGATTTTCTAAAATTCTGCATTCAAAATTTTTATTTTATCTTTGATCAAATTATTGACCCATTTTCATGTTAGTTATTTCTAAGTTTTCGATGTCTTGTAAAAATGTGACCCTCAATTGGACTTCTACAGTACATAACTTTACCAAATTTAATCCGATTTGAAAGTGGCATACCTCTAAAGACTTCTGGGTCGATTCTCTAAAAATCTGCATTCAAAATTTTCATTTTAGCGTTGATGAAATTTTTGACCCATTTTCATGTTAGTTATTTCTAAGTTTTCGATGTCTTGTTTTAAGGTGACCCTCAATTAGACTTCTACAGAACATAACTTTACCTAATTTAATCCGATTTGAAAGTGGCATACCTCTAAAGACTTCTGAATCGATTCTCTAAAAATCTGCATTCAAAATTTTCATTTTAGCGTTAATCAAATTTTTGACCCATTTTCATGTTAGTTATTTCTAAGTCTTCAATGTCTTGTAAAAAGGTGACCCTCAATTGGACTTCTACAGTCATAACTTTACCAAATTTAATCCGATCTCAAAGTGGCATACCTCTAAAGACTTCTGGGTGGATTCTCTAAAAATCTAAAAAAATTTTTTTTAGCGTTGATTAAATTTTTGAACCATTTTCATGTTAGTTATTTTTTGGGCTTATCTTCAAAATTCGAAGTCCTAAGGAAGCAAGTATCAAAGGACCAAAGAAAATGTACAGTAGGTTGGGGAAAAGAATTATGAAAGTGTCAAAGTTACCAATTGGTTGGTTGGTTATAAAGGATGGTGTCAAACTTTCACATCCCAAAATTTTTTAATTGTTTCGTTTGTTGGTGAAACTAAAGGGTTTAGAAATCGCCAGCTTAAATCTTTGAAAAGCTTTCTTTTAAATCTCTAAGACCACATTGGTATTTAAATTGGTATTTAAGGTAAAACTATTGATTTTATCTTTAAATTATTGTAACATTGTAACATTGTATTAAATTATGAGTAACACAAATAATTTAACTGACGAAATTCGGTTATACATATAATCAGATTTTTCCTATTTACGCCTGTACTAACTTTTGGCAATCAAAATAGGAATGGAAGATTTGTTCAACTGCATTGAGCCGAGCTAGTCATTTGCAAGAATTTAAAGTGCACTTGCCAGTTGCATATGAATATGGAAATAGTTTTCCTTATCTGTGCTGAGTCTGGTTCTGACTTTAGCAAAATTCGGTGGCAAATGGAGCCAAAAGTTATGGACGAACCGAAGTTATCCATTTCCTCGATTTGCCCAAAAACTCCAGTTCGAGAAAGTTTCGTCGGGATAATGCGAGTCCCACAGTGAGCGAAGTGTTTGGCATAAAGTTATGCGCCAACCAAACAACAATAAAATAATATAATTTTTTGTTTGCCAACTCTCAATTGGGTTGCTAAGTTGGTGGGGGCGGCGTGGAGGAAAATCGGGTTGCAGTCGAAGCCTGGCTCTTCCATTATTTTTTTTTCGGCAATTCGCGACTCGTTCGACGCTGGGCCATAAACTTTTCAAGGAATATCGAAAGTTTCCTCGCATCGCGCTCGGCTCGGCAAAAAGCTTTGAGCTGCGCGAGAGACACACAAAGGCTACAAAACTTATAACGAGAAAACTTTGCCACTTGGCAAATGCGCGATAAAGAAACAAACGGAACAGAACGGACAAAATAGAGCTGGGTTTCGAGGAGAGATGAGATGAGCAGCCAAACTAGGAGCGAAGAAGATGCCGGCGAGTTGATACCAATGCCGGAGCTAACTTGGCCAACAGCGAAATGGAAGCAGTTTCTGCACAACGCTTGCGAATTGGGAGTTCCCTTTCCCAGGAGAGTTCTCATTTAACGAGAGATTTTTTTTTCGGCGTAAGTATGATCTTGAGGGTCTTTTTTAGAACTGAAAACACTTTTGTAGTTCAATAATCCTAAAAGTATTCAAATTAATTTAATAAACTTAAAACACCAATTAAAAAGTTACATCAATTTATATTTGTAAGAGTTTCTAAAACCGAAAAATAAATATATTTTGAGAAAACTTTTGGCAATTTTAAAACTCTATAACTTTAAGCCTAGTTCAAATTAAATTTAACTTTTAGAGAAAAGTCAATGCTGTTTTACAATTCCTAAAATTAGGCCTGCATGAGTTATGAATTTTATGTTTTTATGGTCCATTTTACGTTACATTATTGTTTCGGAAACATTTCTTTTCTTACTATAAATGTTAAAAAAATGTTCTCGCTAATATTTTTGGTACTACTTTTATTTTTCAGGTTTTGCAGACCGAATATCTTATCGACTCGCCAACTTAAGATTGGTCTTTTAAAAAATTAACATCTCATTGAGAAAAGCATGTGTGTGTTGCCCAACAGTTTGACTTTATGATAACTTTCTCTGAAAGTAACAAACAAAAACCTTATATGACATTCAAAAATCGTCTCTAACCAAAGTAAAATTTAATAAATTATTGACATTTACCCAGATATATCGGATATACCCGAACAATAGGGCCGAAAATAGGGTATTCCGGAGCAGCGATTGGATAAAAACTTGCTCAACCTCAACCCACAGAGCCGCCGGCTGGCTAAATATAAAACTTCGGCACAAGCTGAATTTTTCGCTGACAATGGAAAAGCGGAGGGAAAACTCAAGAAAACTCATTGGCCCGTTTTAACTAACTAGCAGAGTGAGCCGGCAAGCGAGTAAGGTTGCACAAGGAGGAGCTGGCAAAAATTATTATTTACGCACGGATGGTGTCATCTAATTATGAATTCATTTTCGTTTTCTATGCCGGCACCCACAACAACTGACTTTCTTGGCTTTCCTTTGGTCCCTGGCAGGTCTGAGAAATTAACAAAATGCGACCGCACTCGGACAATGCACCTGCAGTCCTGGGAAGCAGCTTCCCGATCACCATTCTTCGCCATTATGATGATGCTGGGCTATGGTGGTTCGCTTTTAATGCCATATTTTGCATGAGATTTTTTTCCAGGCCGCCACGATAAAAAGTTTGCTGTACGCAGCATTTTCAGCATTTTGCATTTTGCATTCTGCATTTTTGCACCCAAGTTGCATTTTAGCCTAGACTGCGAACTCGACCAAAGGAAATTTCATGCTCTTTGAAAACTTGTTAAAGTATGATAACCACAATGCAGGCCACACCTCCCGCCTCCCGAGAGAATTTCAAACCAAAGAATCGCCGCAAATAATAATAAGCAAGTTGAATTCCAGAGCACGGGACTCGTTAACTCGCCTCCGAAAGTTAAGAAATGCATAAAATTTGTTAACAAGCATACAAAAATGAGAAGGAAAGAATAATGCCTTCTTCATACTTATCCGAGGGTGGCCAGCACCTACAACAAGGCAGCCATTTTCTTAGCGGAAATAGTTAACAAGCGTAAAATTTTCTTTTTGATACCCTTGCGAGAAAGAAAATCGGTATAAGGAGCAGAACTTTTCTTCAAACATAATGTTGAATTCCAATATAAACACTAAAATGTGATCTCAGATTAATAAAATCTACTATTAAATTTGTAACACATTCTAAATTGATATGTCAAAATGATTTTTCTTCTATTGTAAAAAACGAATTGATAGCATGTTAAAATGCTAGAAGTTAAACAATATTTAAATTATTATTAAATGAGAAGGGTTATAACTTAACTTCTGGAAGAGCATTTGGAGTTTCCATTATAAGCCCTGATCATTTTCATGTTTTGGGGAATTTTATAAACGTTAGCAGTTGTAGGGAACAAGCTTTGTTAGCGTTTTACATCAAGCGTTTTGTTAAAATTTCACTAATGAGATCTCGAAGAATCCAAACGAAAATCTTTTACTTGTTTGTACTATAAATTCCAAATGGCAATTGTAATTAGAGGAATACTTTTAAGTATTGCTTATATAATTCTCTTTTGACACCAAAAAATATGAATATTTATAAAATCTGAGCTCGGTTGAAAGTAAAGCAATAAAACAAATAATTTTAAATTGCATTTCAATTGGTTTTGTGTTTTTTTCATTCTTCTTTTATGGCAGCTCGCATATTTTGCGGTTTCAGTATTTTTCCTGCCACTTATTTGACCGCTAATTACATTTTAATGTAAATTAATGAATCTGCGCACTTAACTCGGCCGCATTGGTTTGAGGTTGGGCCTGTCAACTTGTCTGGCCGCCATCCTCCAAGATAAATTTTGACTCATTGGGTTTCACGGAACAACAACAAGAACTTGGCTCATTAGCCGGTCGTGTTGAAAGCCTGAAATTTGATATTTCTTTTTTTTGGCCTGAGTATTTTGATAAATGATTGAAATAAATGATGCTGGCTTTTTGCCACATTAACAGAAGTTTGAGAGCTAAGCTACATTTTTTGGCTTGTGGTTAAACGCAAATGTCAATTATTTCATGTAAGTAACTTTTTTAAAGTTAGCGGTCATCAGCAATTTTTTTGTTTTTAATAATTTTTTTAATTGTTCATCATTTTTATTTGGCAATTTAGTTTCTATGATAGAAACTAACTAGTTTTTAATTAAATTTCATTTATATGTAAGATGTATTCAACATTATTTAAATTTTTTAGGGAGGGATATTTTTAGAACATTTTTCTGCTATACCATAAGGATTATTGCAATCTAAAATTAGCCAAAGCTTTCCCATTCCTCGGAACCTGAGCATTTCCAGCTCTTTAAACATCGCACCCACTCAGCTAATTTTGCAACACATTTTGATAAGCTGGCAGCATCCTTCTTTCCCCATTTTGTATCCATATTAAAAATACTGTTTGCTCCGCCTTTCTCCATCAAATAAACGTGTGTGTATGCATTTTGCTGCTGTTGCCATTATGAAAATGCGACGCCTGTTTTGTGATTTTCCTCACATGTGTGAAATTGCATGTAGGTGCGAGAACATTGGGGTTTACCCGAGGGTGGGGAAAGCTAAAGGTGGGGGAGTGATGCATTAGACATATAATAATTAAACGCGGCATGTGCTCATCATCATCGCCATCAGCGGCATCATTATTATCAACATTTTTTCGCGATTATAATAAGCCCTTCGTGTTGTTGCAGTTTTTTTTCTCTCTTGTTCTCTCCTGTTGTTGTTGCTGCCATCCTCGCGCCAATTAGGGAAATTGTGTGCTATTTTCAATTTGAAAATTTCAGCTCATCCCGCCCTTCTGGTTCGCTTCTGCCGACAGGCTTAAGTGCCTGGTAAGGAAGCAACCAACCAACCAACCAACCAGGATGCAAAAATACCCGAAAGGATATAAGACAATGGGCGTCTGCAATTTTAAATACTCTTCTTTGGACTTGCAACTTTAATATATTTTTATACATCGTTCTTAACAGTTTGATTGAGCATTTAAAAATTAATGCTACTATGAACTAAATAATTCAAATAAACTTATTTTCCTCATGCAATAAGTTTCTGCATTATATTTTGTTTGATAGATTTACATTTTTTACATATTCCGCATTTTTTGTAAATCTATGTATAGTTACCTAGAAAACTAGAACTATAAGTAGGAAGAACTTAAAAGAGTCTTTCCCCATATATACCCAACGTAAGGGGCAAAAAATGATAGAGAACAAAGAAAAATCTGCGATTTATTTGACGTTAAACTTCCGCGTTGTTTTTCTTTGTGTGCGTGTGCTTGTTAGGGTGTTGTCCATTAGCCAAAATGGAGCAGGCTATTTTTGATTTAATGAGCCATGGTCTAATGGATTTTGATGTTTCCCTAACTGTAATTAAACACTCACCGCCAAAAAACAAGGAAACATAAATCAGTTTTTTCGAGATACTTCAAGAATTTCTTTTGTTAGACACAAGAAAGATAGACGAACAGCGAAGTTTTATTTAAAGGTTCTTCCTGGAAATAATGAACGTGTGTTTTGATTTTAATTGGAAACAGTAATCACACTATGGTTAAAAATGCATAATCATTTGCAAGTTATAGGCAGCTAAAATTGAAAATAATTTGGAAAAGCCCTCCTATACAACTTGAGGTGTTTTAAATTACAGGAAAAATATTAAAAACCTCAAATCATCAGTAAACCCCAAAATACCTAAGTCGAATCAAAATCTCAGACCTATTTTTGGGGTGCAAGCTGAGAGGGCGGCCTAAAAAAGCCAAGTGAAATAAAATAAACAAACAAATGCCTCATTACATGCGAAATTAAATTTAAATGTTTGCTTAATGCGATTGCAGAGTTGCCCGTGGTGCTCCGAAGTCCGGACCACCGGGTTCTGAATACGTCTGGAAAGGGGCGGAAAAGGTATACGGAACTAAACAAACCCAAGCACCAGGGCCATCAAATTTAATTTCATTTTGAAGCCCTGGGCTAACCAAGGATGATGACGATGGTGACGGGTCGCCGACGCATGCTTAGAAAAATATTTCTGGTATTTTTCCTTCTCCTTTTTTTTCCCCCATTTCGGTTGTTGTTTTCCTACCATTTCTTTTTTGTTGCTATTTTTTTTGGGTTCTTTACTGAGTGGAGAAATTAGAATTTTTGCGTGTGTCTGCGGTCGCCGCATTTGGACGCCGACGGATGCCGCCATCGCCCCCGGCCGCATTTCCTGACACCCCGACCCCCGGATGGCAAACAGAATTTAATATATTTATACAGGGTAAGTCGAAGGGTGTGCAGGTTATACCCGGATTGTCCAAAGCGAGTCACTATCTGTCCATGACAGTTAGAACGAGATACGGTAAAGAGAATTTTGTATTTTTCATTTAATTCAGAGGTCCAAGACTCCTTCAAGAAATTTCAGTTCCCAAATTAAAAACAAGAAAAACAAAAATGTTTTTATCTATTTCTTAACTCATTTTTAATTTGTTTAAGTATGATTTTGGTTACTGTAATAAAAAAACATTTAATTTAATAATACCCTATGTTTTTGGAATTCCAATTTAATAATTTTATAAACAATATTTTTTTTAGAATAACGTTTCTATGATTTCCATTATTCAATAAAATATTAATAATCTCATCCTATTTTAAGCTGCGTTCTTAATTGTACATTTCGTTTTGGCATTAAAATAAAACAATCTACATTATTAAAATGTTTAAGCGAAATATTTAAAAATGTTATGAATAATGGTAACACTTTTTTAACAGATACCTTGCGACGTAAACTAAATTCAAACAAATAAGATACAAATTACATTTTCTTTAAATTTGTTATAGGTCTTCCAAGTTTTACATTTAAATACAGTAAGCACATAAAAAAGTAAGCATTTTCTGAAAACCTTAAATACTTATATAAAATTAAGTAAGAGTTGGGTTCTTTGAGACGTTAAATTAAAGTGAGCAACATATTCTAATGGGTAGTCATTCGTCGAAATTCGCTCTTATTACTGCTTAATAAGGCCAGAATCTGGCGGAGACAAAGTCATAGTAATTTCAATATTTTCGCTGTCGTTGATGTGACTGTCAGCGGCAAACTGTCAACACAGGGCGTTTATTTGACAGCCGCTGGGGATTAGAGGGGAGAGCAGGGAGACTGATGGGGCGGACGGTCGGTGGTTTTGGGCGGCACGCTCAATTAAAATATATAATTTTAGCGAAATACGCCGGGAATAAAATGAGAAAAAAAACAAGGGGAGCCGGGAAGATCCTTGTTGGGATCTGCATCCCATTGCATTCACATGGCCATAAATTAAAAACTTAATAACGAGCGGCGCACAGGATCCGAGCCGAAACCAGGACATGCCCAATACGTGTGTCCTGCTCCTGGCGACGTCCGCAGTTACGTCACAAATTCGCCGTCCCTCTCGCTCTCCCTGTGTGTCCTGGACGATGGGATGCGGCTGCGGCAGCAATAAATCGCTAACAGCAAATAAATCAACGCGCATAAATTCCAATGTTCGGCGAGGATGCCTGCCCCGACTTTATTTACGACATTGCGACAAAGACAGTTACGGCAAAATGCTGCCCCTACCCTCGTTCCCTCGATATTGCCGCGCCCATGCCCCTGACCCCGCCGCCATCCCACCCCCTTTGCAATGAGCGGTACGAGGTCAAGTCGATAGGGCAGATGTACCACGTCTTAATGTCTGCCCACACGGGGGAAAAACATCTTTAGATGCAAGCTATATCTTTGATCTGTCCCTGGTTTAGGGAGGCATTGGGAGATTCTAGCATGGAAAGTTTTCTAATTTTAATTGTTCAATTTAGTAGAAAAAAACAACATGTTCTAGGTGCAACAACAAATAACAAATAATTATAGGTATACAATCAATCTTACACATAGTTTTTAAAATCAAATTAGGGTATAACAACAATTATACATTTTCGCAAGTAAGAATAAATCTTTTCAGTAACAGTATATAATTACAAATACTAAAATACATTTATATATACATTACTTATACTTTTAAGCGTGTATATTTAAAATTATTAAGCCGATAAATTCGTTCAGTGATAGATATTAGATAGTAGATATTGTGTGAAAAAGTTATAAATTAATAATGAAGAGTTTTTAATTGAAAAGATTTTTTTAACTGAACATATGCAAATATCACCTAACGCGTTTCTACTGATCAGTTCTTAAAATAAACAGATTTCAATAATGAACTGTTCTTTTTAATTCACAAATACTTTTGAAAAATGTAAGTCTATTACCTCTTTTAAATAAAAATAGATTTTTTATTTCTACAGTTAAAAAATTGTTACCATAATGAGAACCGTCAAACCATTAATTTATTATTACGGAGTTCAATTTTTGGCCATTTATTATAATAGATCTCATAAAAGTTATTTGGCAAATGAATCGTAATTAGTCGGTTGGTCAAAATAAGAGGAAGGGATCCAAAAACTGTCGGGCCAAAGCGAATTCATATTCTGCGAGTGGGAAAGCCAATGAACATGAAAAAGGTTGACCTCAGTGTCGGGGCAATATGTCCTGGAAAAATGTCATCTAGTGCTGTCCGTGGTTAACCAAAGAGGAGTCGCTTGCCAAGGGTTAAAAGGGTTAACCCCTGGCTAAAACAAAAAGGAGCGAGGAAAAAACCAACGAAAATGGTAGTTGGCAGGACAGTCAACGTCGACAAGGACGAGTATATTTGGCGCATTTAAACAAAAGGATGCCGTGTGCTAGGCAAATAGACAAAGGACATGCCCGGACACATGCGAGGCGCCAAATCAAGCCTTGATTTATGGCCCAGCCAAAGGATTGCCAAGGAGTAGGAATAGGGACTCACACACGAAACCGAAGAAAAAGTGCACAAAACTAGCATTAGCACCCTTGTAAATGTGTAAAACCGCCAGGAAAACACTCTCGCACACAGAGACGGGTTTACCAACAAATCATAGAAATCCGACTGCAAAAAAAAAAGGAATACCATCCTGTACGGAACGAAAACCAGCATCTATTAGGTGCGCCACTCGGGTCGGCCCTGCCCGAAAAACCTCTGGTGATAATTTATTTATTTCGGATTATTTATTGCACATACATCATAATTTTCGAGACTAGCTGGCAAATATATTTTATTCCTTAAGCAGGCCCAGCCCCGTCTCCATAGATGCAAGAATTATAACTTTCAACAATGAAGGATGAGCAATAAATTAAAAATTCCAAACTTAAAAACGCAACAATAAATACACGATTCTCATGGAGAGGAAGAAAGAGCGAGGACTCCTGGCAATCGCCAGGAACAGGACATGCAGTTGATTTATTTCTCCTCCATGGAAAATCACAGAGCCAGCGAGAAGTGAAGCGGAATTTCTCACCCCGCACTCCTCAAACTCGGGAGACGTCTCAAAGAAACGGAAGTATTTATTTCATAATCGTTATGATGTAATGAAGAAAACGTCGACATATTTGAAAGATCAGACGGGAGTGCAGTTTATAATCATTTGCAATTTTTTGTTTTTTTTTATATATATTATAAAAACAAAGCTCCTGATTTGGACTTCCTGTTTAAGCAGATTATTTTCTTTGCAATTGCATAGAAGCCTTGGATCTTAAAAATTTAGTATTACAAAATTCAAAATTTTTTATGATCACCAAGTTAAAAATGTATTATTTATTATTAATAAAATAATAAAAAAAATAAAATGTAATTTTAAATGTGATGTAATTATGTTAAAATAAATTAATAATACTAAATATAATAATACTTCAATCTTTAACTGCTATATAATAATTTGATTTTCGAACCCCGTTCCTATTTTGTGGCCCATCTTTGTGGAAGTCTTCTTCTCCTACTCGAAGTGTGAATGATCCAAGAAACTGCGCAAAAAAGAAAGGACGAGTAGGAATAAACCGAAACACATCCTCGACATCCAAATACGTGGCGCATATTAAATTCTTATAAAATCAGCGCTCTCTAAGGGATGCTCGTCCTGCGGAGGAACCGCGGGGGAAGGGCGGGAGTTGGGATATAGATAGACTAGGGTGCTATTGTTAAAAGTTTGAAGCATTTCATGGCACTCTCTACCTCTACCTCCTCTACGAATATGAGCTCCCGCTGCGATATTAAAAACTTGTTGCTAATAAAAAGATTCGGATACGCTTGTCGATGTCGCATTTTCATAATGCCTTTGGTGATCATCAAGAGCTGCAGTGGCAGATGATGCTGTTGATGATGACATCAATGACATTTGTTGCGGTTCAATAAATTCGCAAGCGCTTGGAAACATGCCATATACACATCGCATACACTTCGGGAAAAATCTTTTATAAAATAAAGGCATATCAATATAAAATTTTTAATTCAGTGTTTGTTTTAAAAAGCCTTTTAAGTCTTTTTATTACAGTAGTATCTTTTTTTTGTTAAACCGAGTAACTAATAAGTAAAGAATGTCAAACTAATTTTTTTTTTTGTCTTTTAATAGTGTTTTGCATTCTTTAGTAGCTTTAATCACAAGTAAATCACGCTGAAAATGTAAAATATATTATTTAATTAATTATTTCAAAGAAAAAGTACATTCTTCTATTTTGATTTTACCATTAATTTTTTTTCAGTGAATGTACTCGTATATCCAGCATGTGTTCGCTGTTTTATAGAGCCTAAGTAGGCTTGAGCCTCACTGCGCATTTAATTGTCGTTCTGGGGAAGGGCAAAATGTGGAGCGGGACGAGTTTAGCATCGCAGTGCCAATTGTCAAAACGAAACGCTTCTCCATTCATTGGCACTGCGGTGTTGTTTAGCTGTCGGATAATCCGATGCATGTTTCCGTTGATTAAAATGACATACATAGGGCCACACAACCACTAACTTGCCCACAATTTACCGCTGGGGCCTTAGGTCCAATGCACTATGGGGTTTTTGACCTGTTTTTGTGGCATTAATTAATAACTCGGTCAGTTTTGGAGATATCGACATGAAACTTTACCAATCGTCATTATTTGTCCCTAGGCACATATAGTATGAAAATCGTTTGGATCAGGAAACAATATCCTATAGCTCCCATAGGAACGATCGGTTAAAACTAAAAAAAAATTAATGAAATTTAAAGAGCTGAAATTTGTTGGTCCATGCCTATAAAAGATGATGATAATAAGTGCAACAAAAGCAAAAAGAAAAAATTTCGTCAAACTCAAAACTCATCGGCAGCCACGGTACATATCGACTAACAATTCGCCAGTTTGTAGGCAAAATGATTCGAATTTGTCCAAATTGACGGGCAACTGACAGGACAAACATTTAAAAATGATCCTCATATTATAAATAATTTGTTCATCAAACATTTTATAGCCTTTTCTTGCTCAAGCCGGCCCTTCCCGCTATTCCAAACAGCAACCAAGTCGGCGTTGGAGAAAGTGAGGTTATCTAAGAAAAATTCAAATTGCACCAATAGTGCGGAAAAGTGCACAATAAGACTAACATATTTTTGCTCAGAATTGACAAGGCTACAACATACACTTGGACGCATTGAAAACTAATGCAAACTTCTATTTCAAAACTCTTCCCAAAGTTGAAATTTGTTCCTCAAAATTCAGCTTAAGGTGCATTTATAAAGTGACAAAATATTAGTATAAACACGCATAATTTAAACAATTAATACATTTAACATATAGTACAAGCCTGTGAGATCAGTTTACATTTGTTTTTTTCTTTTCAAATGGTGTTTTACACGAATAAATTAATTTCAAAGAACGCCTTGAAAAAATTGCAAACTTAGCGCTGGTACTTTCGCATGCAACAGCTGACTTTACAGCTGTTATGCTAACATATGCTGTTAAGTATTAACATTTTGAGTATGAGGCATAACAGTTTGATGTTCTGTTAATGCATTCCCATTTTTTTTTTTTAATTAAAGCACTTTTAAAAAATGACTAAATGCCACATAAAGTGGTCAAAAACCCCATAGTGCAATGGATTCGCCGGGGGACCAGCCGATTGTCTATAAGCCGACTGCAGTTCCTGTATTTGAAGTGCCAAAAAGCACACTTTGGATCGTTCTTTTTTAACGCTGTTGTACTCGTATTATTGAGTTGTCGAGTGAGCGCTTTAGTGAGAGGATTTATGCTCGATGACGATATTTGTTTAGCCGCTTAGTTTACCATTTCTGCATTGTTCTTTTTTTTCACCCGACCCGCTTAGACCAATTCATATGTGTTTGGTTTGAGTTCCCTTTGAACCTAGTTTAAGCTTTGGTTGATTTCGTGCCCCACTCTTTTCTATAAAAAAGAAGACCAATTTGTAGTTTAAGAAATCAAAATTTTATATTTGAGTGTCGCTGCGTACTTTTACTTTTTAAGCAATGGTTAATTCGTTACATTTTAGTTTTTTAAGAACTTTATATTTATTTAAAACACAATCAAATTTAAGGAAACAATATATTTTGCGGAGTTAAAAGGATATGTAATCTTTTGAATTTATTAGCGGAACATGTCTGAATAGCATATAAAGTAATTTAAATTCGAGCAATCTATGAAGTTATATAAGAGACTTCCTCCTTGTAACTCCGCGCAATTCTCTCTGTTAACAGATGTTGCATAATTATTTGGTTGCTGATAATAATGTGAGGGAAAATCAGATCTATAATCAACTTGACGCACCCAATAATTTTTGGTCCAATCTATGTGATTAATGATACCGTCCTGTTTATCCATAATTTCACTAGTGACCACTTCTTTTGACAAAGTCCTACATTTAGCAACCGCATCTTGCCAATTGAGTTTTTCGTTTTTTATACCCTTGCAGAGGGTATTATAATTTCAGTCAAAAGTTTGCAACGCAGTGAAGGAGACATTTCCGACCCTATAAAGTATATATATTCTTGATCAGCATCACCAGGAGAGTCGATCTAGCCATGTCCGTCTGTCCGTCCGTCTGTCCGTCTGTCCGTCTGTCCGTCTGTCCGTCTGTCCGTCCGTTTCTACGCAAACTAGTCCCTCAGTTTTAAAGCTATCTGCTCGAAACTTTCCCAAAAGTTGTCTTTCTATTGCAGGTAGTATATAAGTCGGAACGAGCCGGATCGGGCGACTATATCATATAGCTCCCATATAACTGAACGATCGGAAAAGCCATAACTTTGGTGTTTTTAAAGATAAGAAGTTGGGATTTTCTATGGGTTTCATTTTTGGCCAATCAATCCGACATACCAAATTTCATAAGGATCGGCCGACTATATCTTATAGCTGCCATATAACTGAACGATTGGAAATGCCATAACTTTGGTGTTTTTAAAGTTAGGAAGTTGGGATTTTTTATGAGTATTAAGAATGCATCATATGAATAATTTTGGAGAATATAATTTACAGAGTATTCTGCAAGGGTATATCAACTTCGGCTCCGCCCGAAGTTAGCTTTCCTTTCTTGTTTCAATATAGTATTGTTTTTCACGAATCGTGACGAAACCCATTTTCCGTTCTAGTTCAAAAAAAAAATCAAAACTAGCCGCATTTTTACTTGGCTCTTTGGGTAGAGGAATTTCGACATACGATGAACTTGGAATTTCTGAATTAAGATTTTGGTTATTTAACAGTTTTTCAATGTTGGAGAGCTTTTTAGAAAGGTCGTCATGCTTGATTGATAATGCTGCAATCGCATCTTGCCAATTAAGTTTTTCGTTGTTTTCAGTATAGTTTTGGTTTTGCTGTTTTGGTTCAGATTGATACATTTCATAACTACCCGGACTTTTCATTGACTCTGTGTATCGCGGAATTTCGACATACGGTGAACTCGGAGTTTCGACATACGGCGAATAACTATTCCAAGGTAAATCAAGATCTTTGATTTTCAACTGTTTTTCAATGTTGGAGTACTTTTGAGAAAGGTCGTCATACTTGGATGATAATGTTGCAAGCTGGCCTTCTAGTTCCAATTTTTGTTCACCTTTTTCGATTTGTTCATAAAAAGCTGAGCCCATCTTTGATACCAAGAGCAGCAGCTTGCGATCGGTATTAACGCCATCGGAAAACTGCTTATCTTCCAGTCTATCTAATCTTCTTTTCAGGCCGTACGTATCGGGTGGGGCCTGTCAAGGATTAGAATAAATTGCCAGGACCATGGGGATGTTGAATTATAAACTCACCAGTGATGCGAATACATTTTTCCAGGACATCCAACACAAGATCAGTACTACAAGGCGTCGCATTTTTCTAAAACCTTACTGTCGCACAATAATTGAGAATATACACTGCTTAGTCTATTCCAATAAGAGCGTCTTTTTATAGGCTAAGCTGCTGATAAGCAAATGCGGGTTTTTTTCATACAGTGGCACAATTTCAATTTTTGTTTTTGCTAAAAATCATATTTCCTGAACCAGATGTAAGTAAGTTATTTAAACGGCATTTTTTATGTTTAAATTTGAAAAATTATTTTCATTTTTGTTCAAAGTAATTGTCGCAATTTGTAAAATAATGCATTTCGAATAGACTGATAATTTTTTAACTACAGTTATTCGATTCCAACTTTTGTCAGAATTGTATATGTCGCAGGGGTGAAATTAGTGGATTGAAAGAAAGGTTCTGCCAAAACGTTGAAAGGGTCCTTTTTCAATCGCCAATATTTTATGGATTGTCAGATTTTCAAACATAATTTCCATATTTTCAAAAGCTTACATTTACCTAGATTTTCTAGTTTCAGTGATTCGATTTACTGCATCATGAACCTGACACTGGACACCTTTGAAGTTAAGATAGAATAATGCTTTTGTACCTATACCGGTATATTGGAAGCAGTTATGTCATAGGACATCGATAAAAAGGCACATTAGAGAATTCAAAATCCATATATATATTTATATATATATATAGTAAAGGGCTTCAAGTACTAAAGTCGTCTTTTGAAGCTTTTTTCGCCAAGCAGTCACAATCGCATTCATGTAGACTGTGTGTTTTTAATAACCTTGAATCTGTCAATTTTGAAGGGTCGTGTTAAAAAATATCTGATTAAAGGGTTACCTATTTGGATTAGTGGTAGAATTTTCTTTAAAGTGAAGTCATTAAATTCCGAAGAGCTATCAAAAAATATTTTTTTTCAACTGTTATGCAACTGTTACTCCACTGTGCGACATAGTTTAGAGATACGATTTTTGGACGGTGTTCCCTGGCTTATCAATTGTTTTAAAAGAGTGACACTGCCTTGCTTTTATTTTAAGTGTATGCTCTTTGCCCTTGACCTAATCATTTAAATTTATTGCAAATTAAGTGGAAATACCACTTAAAATTCGTGTTTGTTTGTCCTGATCGTGCTTAATTAATTTGACTATATATATAAAAATAATATAAAGTGAATCATAGCTTAGAGATACGATTTTGGACGGTCTTATCAATTGTTTCAATAGAATGGCACTGCCTTGTTTTTATTTTGAGTATTTGCTCTTTGCCCTTCACCTAATCATTTGAATTTATTGCCAATTAATTTATTGCCAAATACCACATAAACTTCCTGCTTGTTTCCTCTTATCGTGCTTAATGAATAAGGTTTTTTGCTCATTGTTGATTATTTTTGTTTTTAAGTTCTTTTTATTTGTTTTTAAAGATTTTCTTATCATTTAGAAATTATTAGTAAAAATTAATATATGAGTATGGCCAATATGTAGATTTTTTTAGTTGCTTTAATAGAACATCAAATATAATATAACTGTCTAAAATTAAATAAAATAGATTCACAAAAAAGTACCAAATACAAAACGATCTATTTGTTTTCTTGTCTTCACCAGACCCACACGTGGGAATAAACGACTGAGTCTTGGATTTGCACACCCAACTTATTACGTTCCCCAACGTTGAAATTACTTAATCAAAGTTGGATTATCTGTCCAGCTCAGCGAGTAAACAGGAGGCGAGTGGGTGGTGGGTAAATTCTGGCTTGGGTTCCATTTGAATCAAAAGCGCCAACTCGACCGGAAGTCGACAAAGCGGAGTTTGACAGCCAGCATGGGGTATTTGGCACACATATGCCAGGCCACACTGTGGCAAGTCTTGCACAGAGAAAAACTATAATAATAATATTTTCTATACCTAGTGCTACTTAAAAGAATAATATATAATATATTGCATTAAAATATAATATAATATATTAATTTAAATTTTAAATATAGATATAGTAACATATAATATATACATTGTGACTTGATAAAAACCAATTAAGCTGTAAAAATAAATTAAGTCACTTTACTATTAATAAAACAAAATAATTTAAGGTTTCGTAACATAAAATAATATCAGTATATAAATTACATACTATATTAAAAATATTATTTTAATTATAAATAAAATCAAAATCAAATCAAGGGTTCTTATCAGTTTATGATTCACAGTTATCAAGAATACTCTGCTGACCTAATACAACATATTTTTAAAACCTCTCAAAAACAATAATGTGATCATGTCTGATTTAATTTTAAACTTTTTTTGGCTTTTACTTTTTAATATTGTTGATATTTTGGCTCTGTGTGCCATTCCATCCTTCTAAAGGAACTAAATTAAATTCCGTGTCTAATGCTCGCCAAGGATTAATACCAAACAACGCCTCAACTTGCCTCGCCTCATCGCCTAAGACGGGCAATATTAAATAATTTTTCACATCTCCCAGGACACAGGACTCGCACACACATATGGCATGAATTCAGGAGTTCATTGTTTTGCATCGCAGTGAAGTGAAATGGAGTAGATCCGAGGGTGTAGCTGTGTGTGAGCCGGCTGTCCCAACCAGGAGACGGAAGATTAAAGTCTCCCGTGGCGAACTTAATAATAAAAGCCCAGGACCACAGTCCTCCTGCAATGCGAGTGTGGTGTTGGCACAAAAGTATTTAGTGGGCAGGGGCTCAACTGAGGGGTATTGGGCGCAAATCTTTTTTCGAGTGCCAGACATTAGCAGCATTAGACCAACAACCACAAGCTATCGCATACAGATATCATTTCTACTTAAATATATATGTATATGTTGCACAGCGCCGAAAGCTCACAACAAAAATGCAAACGAGGGGGAAGTGGAAGGCACGGGTTCACCAAATCAGCAAAGGACTTATGCCGACTCAGGCCAGGATTTGAGGTGTTTTCATGGGAGGCTGGCTGGGATGAAGCCAATGCAGTGAATGTATCTGCATTGTAGGTGGTAAATATGAGAAGCCTGCGGTGCGGCTGATACTGATAATCTCGAATCGATATTTCGAATTCGTAATTATCATTGCGGCTTGTCTATTTCGGGCAGAAAGCAAAGCAGAGAGCTTGAAATGATTACTGATTAGAGCCATGAATTATATTCCCAAATCTAAAATCCAATTTTACATTGTCACAAAGTATAGATTAGTTTGAACTCACAATGTCGCCGAAATCAAAATATTTTCTTATAGTTCCAGTTATTATACAAAGGTCATTGTTAACTTAAGCTACCTCTTTTTTGATAATGAAAGTGCGAATTTGCATGGGTTTTAAGGTGACACTGAAGTCTGAGGCTTCCTGGGATTTGTCAACTGCCAACGGCTTATGCAGGCTCGTGAAATACTCTGGAGTTGATGGACTAGGACCAGAACCATCATGATGGAACTTCAGGCGCTTCATATCGCTAAGAGGTAGGTTGCCATCTAAGGTGGTTTCCCGAATTTCCAGTCCACCAAGATCATCGAATATTTGGCGAATGTTAAAGCTGACCACATTGCCCTCGTATTGATCCAAAAAGTTCTCAAATCGCAGAAGAATTTCGTCCTTGGAGTAGGGCTCCATGGTGAGAAGGTGAACCGACTGAGGCAAGTCGTTGAAATCGGGCAACGACTTAGGTACTTCCTTTAGGATGTTACTTGATTTGCTAAAGAACTTCCAGAAGGGCAGGTGAATCTCCTTTTCCGCCATACGTTCTAATGCAGTAACTCCATCTTCGACAGCGTTTAGGGAAAGGAACAGTTTTCCGCGGGCAATCAGACCTTTTCCGAACTGTTGCTCATTAATAGCTTCTGCAGCCCCAGATCCATCGGCGAAAATGTGACGACGATGCAGCATCATCTCCAAACGTCCATTTTCCAGGCTAGCTCCTCCCTGGGAGCGATCATTGAGCAGCACCATTCGTTTGCTACTATCCTGCAGAGCCATCCTGGAGGTGACTGGATAATAGTTGCCACTCACAGGCTGTTCACTCAGATCGGGACTAAAGTCCTCCCGCTTGTCCTTTTCTCTCCTGATCATTTCACGACCATTTGAGTCGGTGTAAAAGACTCCATCGGAGGAGATTCCACTCTTGAAGATGGTGACAATCTCCTTGCCAAGCTCGTCGTCAATTGGAACAGGACCCACCAGCCATTCGAACTCCACACGGTTGACTCCCTCATAGATTCGGATCACTTGGGAGATCCATTCGTTCACCTGTTGGTGGACTTCCTTGACCAAGTCACTTTCGTATACGGTGAAATCGAAAGCATCTTCCAGAACTTCCAAATCTGCATCCTGGCGGAAAATGTAGTGGCAAGATCGGGCTGTCTTGTACATTCCAAAGGTCTGCTCAATGTTTTCGGAAACTCCGTTCATTTCAACGGTCTTCAAACGGCCTGTTTTGTTGTCAATCACCAGTTTTATAAGCTAATAAAATATATATTAACACAGATCGTTAAATAAAAATTTCTCTTTACATATTATCTTTGGGACTCACCGAATTCTCGACAATAGTCTCTTCTTCATCGTGGGTCTCCGTACCAGATTTTAAGGAGTGCACCTTCTGGAATCTCTTGGGCACCTCCATTTTGAACTCTTCCTCTTGGGATGACTTTTTGCCTTGAGTGAGGAGAATTTTATCTTGTTTGTCGACCTCCTTTATATAGTAGTTGGCAATTTTGTTTACGGATGCCTTGAAGACCAGCTCATGCTGAGTGTTGTTATTACGGAAGTCCAGGGACAAGACCTGCCAGGGAACTGGGACCAGTGCAGAAGCCACCACGCGACCCTTCTCATCGGTGACCTGGTAATTTTCCTCCTTCACAGGCACTCGTACGTACTGCGTGGAAGTGCGGGCCAATGGGTTGTACAAAGTCACCATCACATTATCAGCACTTTCTTTGGTAAAGGAACACTCGCTTATATTTAATCTCAAACAGCTTTTAAACTCCCCATTCGGCTGATCGGTGAGTAATCGAAGGGCATCGCGGGCGGTGTTGGCACCTCCCAAGATAGCATCATACAAAAGTCGATCGTAATCATTTGATACTTCCTGCTTTTCGGTTCCAGTGATGGCATCATGATGTTGCATTACACCCATGATCTGACGAAGGTAGTCCAAGTCTTTGGTATGATTTTCGCTTGAGAGATCAGCGAGCACACTCAGTTGCTTGGCCACCTGTAACATGTGGTTGCCATCGCGCTCAAATCGCTTTTGAGTTGGACGGGAAGTGAAGAAGCCGGTCCAAAAGCTCTTTGCCTCATGCGAGTGGGGCAGGAAGTCCTGAGTCTTATTTGGCCAACTTTGGAGACTCCTGTGCAGGGAATTCAGATAACATCCTGCAGTCGAGTAGAAGACATTGTACTTGGAGCCACTTGCCTGGCGCTCGTTGACATACCTAAACTTATATATTTAAGAAACCCTTCAATCCAAATAATTGTCTTTAACTTACTTAATCAGTTTGTCCATGTTCTTGTAGTTCATGTAAGCATTTTCGTACTGGAAGTCATCGCCCATTGGTACCATTATGTGATTCGAGCGATAGTACCCAGCCAAATTCGAGGCATAGTTGATGAAATCGTCCACCCTGGACTTGACATTGTTGTCGTAGCTCTTTCCATCAATAATGGGATCATCCTGACACAGCGAGTCAAAACAAAAGCCGGGAGGAGCCGAGTAGTGATTGTAGAGCATGCCAGTAAAGAAATCCAGTTCTTTCAGCGTCTCACTAGCATCCCAAATCATTTCGAGGCCCAAGTTATCCACTCGCTTGTTCTTGTCATTCTGATCCATACGCGCAAAGAACTGGCCATCGAAACCCATTTGAGCAAACATCGAGGCCTGTTCCCTGGAGTGTCCGAAGGCATCGATCTGCCAACCGACTCGAGGACGTCCACAAACCCCAAAGTTGTCATTTAGAAATCTTAAAGTGGTGTTTAACTGATTACATAACGAGAAAATGTTGATTAAGCGAGCTCTTACTTCAATCCAACGGCGAACTGATCGATCACACTCTGGTAGTTTACGGCGGCTTCATCGTTCATACTCCAAGCGCCACCAGTGAACTCCAGACGTCCCTCGTTCACCAGTTTTTTCACCAGTTGCTTCTTAATCTCCGACTGATCCTCCCACCACTTGGCAAAGAAGGCCGTCTCTACCTGAATGAACCGACGACGCGGATCCTTGCTTAGTTCCGCCACAACAGTATCGAATATGTACTGGACGCCGGCATGCTGAATGCTATGCTTATTACCATAGTAATACTGATCGGCAGTTTTTAACCAGCCCAAATCGTCATGAGAGTGAGGCACCAAGTGAATGTTGATCATATTGGACTTTGTTTCAGGACATGACTGGAAAAGGAACTTTTTACTTGGTTGTTTACGTTTTAAGTGCTTACGTTTAAATCACCTCATAGCCGCAGACAGCCTCAGATTGAACAATATGAAGGCCCAAAAAGAATAATAATATGGCCAAGGCCTTCATTTTAACCGTTTTACAGATTTCCCACGCCGTCAACTCCTGACCAAAAACTGACTTTATAAAAACAACTTTCCCACTTTTATAAGCTTCTCAATGGGGGGTTATCTGATAAGTAATCGCCACTTCAGAATGTTTTGAATTTAATTTAGTCAAGAAGACCAATCGAGTAACACAATACCATTAGCAAAGGGTAAGTACCTTGCGTTTAATTTGCACACATGCAGTGCGTTATTGTTGCCAACATAATCAAATTGTACTTGATCCTAGCCTTATCTCGAATTCGACATTCAATTGCAGTTCTTATCATTCAATTACTCAATTAGTTAAATGGATTTTAATTGATTATTGCCCACTTAAAGATAAGGAGAGGTTTATGATTTTGAACCACTTCAGCTTTCTGAAATTTAGTGAATTGACTTCTAATCTCAAAAAAGTGAAAGCCACACATGCCAAAGTGGAGGATAGTAGGTATAAACCAAGGAAATGACAATATTGTTTTTTGATTGTATCTCATTTATTTTAAATGCACAGTTAAACCTATTCTGTTTTAATGATAAAAGTGCGAATTTGCATGGGGTATAATGATACTGTAAACATTGATGCTTCGTCAGAATTCTCAGCTTCAAGTGATTTATGTTGTGCTGTAGAGTATTCCACGACTGATGGCATATTTCCGGACTCTTGAGCATGGAACTTAAATCGCTTCATTTCGTTCAGTGGCATGTTACCATCCAAAGTGGTTTCTCTAATCGCAATACCACCCAAACTGTCGAATATATCACGTATGTTGAAGCTAATCAACTTGCCTTCAGATATATCCAAGAAGTTTTCGAAACGTAGCAAAATTTCATTCTCAGTAAAGGACTCCAAGGTGAGAAGATGAACTGACTGAGGGAGCTCGTTGAAGTCGGGTATGGTTTTAGTCGTAGCCTTTTCGAGGTCACTAGTCCTGCTAAAGAATTTAAAGAAGGGAAGGAAAAGTTCCTTTTCCGCCTCACGCTCCTTTACAGTATCTCCTTCTTTCACTGAATCAAGAACAAGATACAGTTTTCCTCGGGCTATTAGTCCTTTTCCATATTGCGTCTCATTCAGAGGTTCGCCCACACCACCGCCATCGTTGAAGAGATGGCGACGACCATCCTCCAAGCTGGCTCCTCCCTGGGAACGATCATTGAGCAGGACCATGCGCTTGTTATCATCTTGTAGAGCGATTCGGGATGTTACGGGATAAAAGTTTCCGCTTACGGGTTGACGGCTCAAGTCGGAAACAAAGTCTTCACGCAAATTTCTTTCACGTTTCATCAACTCACGTCCGTTGGAATCGGTGTAGAAAACTCCATTTGACGAAATTCCACTTTTAAAGTTGGTGACAAACTCACTTCCCAGTTGGTCGTCAATGGGAATTGGTCCTACCATCCACTCAAATTCTACCCGATTGACGCCCTCGTAAATGCGGATCACTTGCGAGATCCACTCGTTCACCTGCTGGTGGACTTCCTTGACCAAAGCTCCTTCGTAAACTGTGAATTCAAAATCATCTTCTAAAATTTGAATATCCCCATCTTGACGGAAAGTATATGCACAAGAAGTGTTGGTCTTGTAGACGCCAAAGTTCTGGACAATTTTCTCAGACACGCCGTTCATCTCAACCAACTTCAAGCGTCCGGTTTTGTTTTCAATCACCAGTTTAACAAGCTGCGGATTAAACAATTTAAAATAATACATTCCTGTTATCAGGCAAACAAATAGACTTACTGAATTTTCTACCACAGTCTCTGACTCATCGATTTCTCGGGGGCTTATCTTCTTAATGGAGGAAGTCAGATTGCTCTCTGAACTCACAACTTTTTTGATGTAGTAGCTTGCGATTTTATTCGCTGTAGCCTTGAAAACTAACTCGTGCTGAGTGTCATTGGGTCGGTATTCCAAGGCCAAGACTTGCCGGGCTACTGGAACCACTTCCGAGGGAACTTGGTTGCCCTTTTCATCGATGACTTGGTAGTTCTCCTCCTTCACGGGTATGCGCACATACTGACTTGAGGTATGAGCCAGGGGGTTAAACAAGGTCACGACCACGTTGTCAGCACCATCTTTGGTAAAAGCGCACTCACTGATGTTTAACCGTAGGCAACTTTCGAACTCCCCATTGGGCATGTTGGTGAGAATTCGCAGAGCATCGCGAGCATTGTTGGATGCTCCTACTATGGCGTCATACATCAATCGATCGTAATCATCCGAAACGGCCTGCCTTTCGGTGCCAGTTATGGCATCGTGATGCTGCATCACGCCCATGATCTGACGCAGATATTCCAAGTCTTTGTTTTGCTGCTCACTCGTTAGATTCGCAAATACCGAAAGCTGCTTTACCACCTGCAACATGTGATTACCATCCCGTTCGAAACGTTTCTGGGTTGGACGTGAGGTGAAGAAGCCGGCCCAAAAGCTATTGCGTTCATGGGCATAGGGGAAAAAGTCCTGGGTTTTGTTGGGCCACGACTGCAAACTCTGGTGCAAGGAATTAAGATAGCAACTCGGGGTGGAGTAGAAAATGTTGTAAGCGGATCCCGACGTCTGGCGTTCGTTTATGTACCTAATGGAATACAAATTTAATGGTGATTTTTAATGCTCTCCCATTCTTACTTAATGAGTTTGTCCATGTTCTTGTAGTTGACTCTAGCATCCTCGTATTGGAAATCACCTCCCATTGGAACCATGATGTGATTAGTCAGGTAGTGCTCTGACATTTCCTTCGCATAACTAATGAAGCCATCTATCCTCTCCTTCACATTGTTTTCATTGCTTTTGCCATCGATGATAGGCTCATCGGTGCAAAGTACATCAAAGCAGAAGCCTGGAGTGTCCGAGTAAAAGTTGTACAGCATGCCGCTGAAGAGGTTAACGCCACTCATCGATTCGCTGGTATCCCAAATCATCTCCATGGTCAAGTTATTTAAGCGAGTGTCCTTGTCATTATGATCCATTCGGGAAAAGAACTGGCCATCGTATCCCATGTGAGCGAAAATTGATGCCTGCTCACGGGAATGCCCAAAAGTATCGATCTGCCAGCCAACTCGAGGACGAGCACAGGCGCCAAAGGTCTCGTTGAGGAACCTACACGGGGCAGGTTAATACCTAAAGAGAGAAAATCATTTCAATTTACTTACTTCAGTCCCACGGTAAACTGGTCAATCACACCCTGGTAATTGACATCTGCCTCATCGTTCATACTCCAGGCGCCGCCGGTGAACTCAAAGCGACCCTCGTTGACCAACTTGGTGACCACTTTTTTCATGGTCTCCGATTGGACCTTCCACCATTTTGCAAAGTAGGCCGTCTCCACTTGAATAAAGCGACGATTGGGATCCTTAATTAGCTCAGACACAACATTATCCAATATATATTGGACACCAGCATGATGAATGGCGTTCTTGTAGCCATAGTAGGACTGATCGACGGTCTTCAGCCAACCCACATCATTGTGGGAGTGAGGAACCAAGTGGATGTTAACCATGTTCGCTTTCGTTGCAGGACATGACTACGGAAAATGAAAATATGGACACACTACAATAAATAAACTATAAAAGTATCTTACCTCATAGCCACAAACTGCTTTGGAGTGTTTTAAGAAGACCACCAATATGATGGTCAAGAGAAAAATGCGACCGAGATATGTCATTATATTTCATCACCAAGTACTGACTTTTTTTTACCCCAGACTGCTGTTTTATAGGGCGCAAAACTCACAGGTATAGCTTGATAAGAACAAACTGGATGGTAACCGTGATAAGGTAACGTAATTGGCGGGGGTCATTAAATACTCAGGAACTGGTAATTAGTTTTTATTTTTAGTCCACTCGCCCTTTATGTTAGCTACAAGATAAAGCATTAACCCCCAATATTTATCTACCACTTAAGAAGGTTATTAGCTTCTGTAATACTCTTGCAATCTTATCAATCAAGAAGCGTGCTAAGTATTAATATTACTCTTTCACATTATTTATTAACGACCTTCCCTCAGTTTCAAGGGGTTATCCGGGTCTTGGAGCACGAAAAAAAGGCCATTTTCGTGAATTTTTTTAAAGATCTTATGACAATTTCACAAATTTCATTTATTGTAATTTAATGTTTATGGTTTGACCAACATTGTGTAAAAATTTGAACCAAATATTTTTAAAATTGAGCCGTTGAGGCAGGCTTGAACTTGACCTCATAAAAAATTGTGTCCTTGCGGTAGGCAAAATATCTCCGCCAATTTTTGTCTGAAATCAAAAACCAAAATTATTCTAATAGTGTATGTGTCTCGCTTGTCCTCTACGAGCCATTTTATTTTAAAATTAAAAATTGAATTTTTTGTAGCGCTTTTCATAAAAAGTGTCAGTTTTTACCTAAATTTTGGCCATATTTTGGCTAATAAAATGAGTTGTAATTAAAAATTAAAAAAATCGCTCCGTCAAGGACAAGAGAATTATGTCTAAAAGAAGTGTGCAAAAGCAGAAGTTGATCGGTGCAATAGTTTTTGAGAAATCGTGACTACCGACTTCAAAAAAGTGGTTTTGAGAAAAACGCGTTTAAAGTGCCGCATCTGCCCGACGCCAGAGCCCGAATGGCCCGTTGTGACGTTCGACGCGCTGGGCTTTAAATTTCTCCCATTCCTACAGTTTTGCTTCGATCGACTTGAAATTTTCAGACAACATTCCTGAAACTTTGTACTATTATATAAAAAAGTGTCAAGACCCGGATAACCCCTTAAGTCATTCTCGCGAACTTATGTACGCAGATGATGTTAAATTATGCCTGCAGAATAAGGATATTACCTGCCAAGATAACAATTCGATCTAGAACTGAAATATTCTGAACACATTTCGTCAATGGTTAATAAAGCCAGAGCCGTGCTTGGTTTTATTAAAAGGTGGTCAAAAGAATTCGATGATCCTTACGTCTTAGTGACGTATCGCGAATCCGTCCGTGTGGAGTCCACAATACGAAATACATATTGACCGCATTGAATCAGTAAAAATAAACGTTTTATTTTTTTAAAAAAGATCTAATTAAATTATTGTTCTCACACTTTACTCGTGGGAAAAAATAATATATTGTATTCGTTAATAAGTATTTAACAGGTGAAAGAAGCGTGTCCTACCCCAAAATGTACAGATCTACCAATGACCTTATATCTACCCTTCTGACTGTTTGTCTGTCCATATGAGATCTTGCCTCAGGATCTACAGAAGCTCGTGGGCTTAGATTTGACGTACCAGAGCTGGTTTTGCATCTGTAATATTTGCCCCAAAATTGGAATAAATATTCCAACACGGGATATTTATTATGAAATTTGAAATTGTCGACCAAAGCGCTCGTCCTCTCTTAATTTACCATTAAATTCCCGGCGTATCATTGAACATAAATATCTTAAAAATGTATTTGTTTCATACAAAATTTTATTTATTTAAGCGGAAAAATGGAAGGTGATACACATCAAAGCGATTATTTAATCTTAATGATGAATGTTCGAATTTGCATTGGGTACAAGGTGACAGCAAATTCGGAGGCGTCTTGCGTTCCATTAGCGGACAGGGGCTTGTGGGATGAGGTATAATACTCAGCTTCTGTTGCCCTCGCTCCCGAACCTTCAGCGTGGAACTTGAAACGCTTCATGTCACTCAATGGCAGGTTGCCATCCAAGGTGGTTTCACGAATTTCCACTCCATTCAAGTAATCGAAGATCGGGCGAATGTTGAAGCTAACCACTTTGCCTTCGATGTGATCCTTGAAGTTCTCCACACGGAACAAAACCTCATCATCGTTGAAGGGCTCCAAGGTAAGGAGATGCACCGACTTGGGGAAGTCCTCGAAGCTGGGAACCGACTTGGCAGCCGAACTGCTGCTGCCACTGTTCTGGCTGAAGAATTTCCAGAGAGGAAGGTGGAACTCCTTCTCGGCCTCGCGCTCCACGGATGTAGACTCGTCGGCAGCGTTGAGAATGAGGTATACCTTACCGCGGGCAACCATCGGTTGACCGTACTTGAGCTCGTTCAAGGCCTCTCCCACTCCGTAGCCATCATCTCGGACGAGACGACGGTGCAACATGAGCTCCAACTGTCCGTCCTTCATGCTGGATCCTCCCTGGGCACGATCGTTCAGGAGGGCAATTCGCTTGCTACTGTCCTGCAGAGCAATGCGGGATGTGATCGGATAATAGTTTCCGGAAGTTGGCTGCACTGCAAGTTCGGGGACGAAATCTTCACGTTTGTCCTTTTCGCGTCTGATCAATTCACGACCATTGGAATCAGTGTAAAATACGCCTTCGGAGGAAATTCCACTGCTGAAAACGGTAACAACTTCCGTTCCAAACTCTTCTTCAATTGGAATGGGGCCAACCAGCCATTCGAACTCCACGTAATTTTTCTTCTCATAGATACGAATAACCTGGGAGATATACTCGTTGAACTGCTGGTGGACTTCCTTGACTAAAGCTCCATCGTAAACAGTAAACTCGACACCATCTTCCTGGATGACAAAGTCTCCTTGGTTGTACTGACGGAAGACATATGCACCGGAGTCATAGGTCCTGTAAATGCCATAGCTCTGATCAATGTTCTCGGAGACGCCGTTCATTTCGACCCTCTTTAATAGGCCAGTCTTATTGTCGAGCACCAATTTTACCAGCTAATAGAGATACAAAATAAAAACAGTTTAGAGAAAGAACTTCCTTGCCAATTGTCATGAGAACTTACCGAAGTCTGCACCACCGTCTCATCGTCATCGTAGGTCTCAGCATTGGCTTTCAATTTAGATTCTTCTTCGTTTGCTGCCTTTTCGACCTTCTTGATGTAGTAGCTGGCGATCTTGTTGACGGAAGCCTCGAAGACCAACTCATGCTGAGTGTCGTTGTTGCGGAACTCGAGGGCCAGGACCTGCCAGGCAACTGGGACTACTTCGGAGGCCACCACGCGACCCTTCTCATCGGTCACCTGGTAGTTCTCATTCTTGACGGGCACTCGCACATACTGGGTGGAGGTGTGGGCCAAGGGGTTGTAAAGGGTCACCACCACGTTGTCAGCATTGTCCTTGGTGAAGGCGCACTCGCTGATGTTCAACTGCAGACAACTCTCGAACTCTCCGTTGGGCAGGTTGGTCAGTTTTCGGAGAGCATCGCGGGCAGTATTGGCACCTCCAACGATAGCATCATACAAAAGGCGATCGTAGTCATCGGACACGGCCTGCTTTTCGGTTCCAGTAATGGCATCGTGATGCTGCATTACGCCCATGATCTGGCGGAGGTATTCAAGATCTTCCTTTTGCTGTGCGCTGGAGAGTTCGGCGAAGGCGCTGAGCTGCTTTGCCACCTGAAGAATGGTGTTGCCTTCTCGCTCAAACCGCTTTTGGGTGGGACGAGAGGTGTAATAACCAGTCCAAAAACTGTTGGTATCACTTCCGTAGGGGAAGAAGTCCAAAGTTTTGTTTGGGTAGGACTGAACACTCTTGTGCACAGAGTTCAAGTAGCATCCGGGAGTTGAGTAGAAGATGTTGTACTTGGAGCCACTTGTCTGACGTTCGTTGACGTACCTGACAATTGAAGTTGAACGCATGGGTTTAATGAATCGTTCAAAAAATCCTATGCAATACTTACTTGATCAGCTTGTCCATGTTCTTAAAGTTGACCTCAGCATCTTCATACTGGAAGTCTCCGCCCATGGGAATCATGATGTGGTTGGTGCGGAACTTTTCGGCGACTTGGGCGGCATAGGCGATAAAATCGTCCACCCTGGACTTGACATTGTTGTCGTAACTATCGCCGTCAATAATCGGATCGTCGCTGCAGTGCACATCGAAGCAAAATCCGGGAGTGTCCCAGTAGAACGTATACAGGAGTCCAGTGAAGAGCTTGGTGTAGTCAAGTGACTCACTGGCATCCCAAACCATTTCCAGGGCGAGGTCGTTCATGCGGCGTCCCTTGTCGTTGTGGTCCATGCGGGAGAAGAACTCGCCATCGTAACCCATCTGAGCGTACAGAGAGGCCTGTTCACGGGAGTGGCCAAAGGGATCGATTTGCCAGCCGACGCGAGGACGTCCACAGACTCCAAAGGTGTCGTCCAGGAATCTGTCATTGAGCGGGTATGTTGAATCTAATCGTTCTGTAACACAACCCCACCATTACTCACTTCAATCCGACTGTGAACTGATCGATCACACTCTGGTAGTTCACGGCAGCCTCGTCGTTCATGCTCCAGGCACCGTTGGTGAACTGAAGACGTCCCTCGTTGACCAGCTTCTTGACAATGGACCTGACTGTCTCCGACTGCTCGTCCCACCACTTGGAGAAGAAGGAGGTCTCCACCTGGATGAAGCGACGGGCGGGATCCTTGATCAGCTCAGAGATCACGGTGTCGATAATGTACTGGACTCCAGCGTGCTGAATGTTGTTCTTGTGGCCGTAGTAGTACTGATCAACCGTCTTCAGCCAGCCCACATCATCGTGGGAGTGGGGTACCAAGTGGATGTTGACCATATTTGACTTGGTCTCATGACATGACTGGAAACCGATAGTTTATTCGTTACTTTAACTCGTTTCGCAAGAGGTAATCCTTGAGTTTTCTAATGCCCTTCTCTTTGCTTACCTCATAGCCACAGACAGCTTGGGCAGACTTTGCATGGATTGCCAATAGGGCAACGCAAAGGACGATGCCCAGATACTTCATCGCAGGATCCCTAGGTTTTCTATTGGGTGTAACAAATAGCTCCAACTCAGCTAACCAACTGAATTCTTCACTTTCAAAAGCTGGCATATTTATATCTGAGCTGATTGATAACCTATCGGTACTTGAGTCTATCTCATTAAGTAAACTCAAGCATGCTCAAAAATCAATTAGCCGTATTTTGACGATAATTAGTTAATGACGATTATACCCCTCAAAACATATATATAAACTTATAAATGTACCTTTTTCGAAATACGGTTCACTATCAAACATAGTTGTTAATGAGCGTCTATAAACCGTTGCTTCTGTTTTGATGGAGTTGCAGTGCTTATCTGTAGATTAGTCAGATCCATTTTAAATGGTCGATTGCACATTAACAATGTTTATGGATTTGTACTGGAAATAATCAAGTAAAACAGGCCCTTGAAATACATTTATAGGTCTTAAGCTGGAAAATAAAAGACCCACGCAAAGCGCAAGTGATGAGATACAGTGGAGTACCGAGGCAAACGATATCTTAATCCATTACCAACGAAGCACTTATGTCGACCTGGTTCTGGGTCGGCAACAAAACACTTGGGTGCCTATCCCTTAACTTGGTTTCTTATATTAATTAACCGAAACTTAAACGTATTATTATATTAGTGAACTTAAAGCGTTTCAAGGAAGAAAGGACTTAATCCATTCCCATTTCACTCGCTACTAATCCAAACTATTCTAGCTTAAAGAAATAAGGTTGCAGATTGGATCGAAGTCTTGTAGAACACTACTGTTTTGTGAAGCGTTATGCTTGAGTTTTGAATTTAATGTATAAATCCGGAACCCAGCGAAGATGTGTTGACTGTTTGATTATTTTAATAATAATTAATCTATTTTTATTATGTTAGCAAATAGTTGGCAATGCAGTGAAGGGCACATTTCCGACGCTATTAAGTATAAGTCGATCTAGTCTGTCTGTCCGTCCGAATGTCCGTTTCTAAGCAAAATAGTTTATATTTATACCCGTTACTCGTAGAGTAAAAGGGTATATTATATTCGTGCAAAAGTATGTAACAGCTAGAAGGAAGCGTTTCCGACCCTATAAAGTATATGTATTCTTGATCAGGGTCACTAGCCGAGTCGATATAGCCATGTCCGTCTGTCCGTCTGTCCGTCTGTCTGTCCGTCTGTCTGTCTGTCTGTCCGTATGAACGCTGAGATCTCGGAAACTATAAAAGCTAGAAGATTGGCATTTTGCATGCAGATTCTAGGAGTTCCTACGCAGTGCAAGTTTGTTTCAAAAAGGTGTCACGCCCCCTTTAACGCCCACAATCGCTTATATACGATTTTAAAAATTTAAATATTTCGGAAAACTAAATATGCAGTTTTATTGTGTTTATCAATACCTATCGAAATGTAGAAAATCGGACCATTCGTTAAAAAGTTATGCGTGATCAAAGTTTCTATCTCCATCTCCCTCGCACTCCCTTTACCTGAGTAACGGGTATCTGATAGTCGGGGCACCCGACTATAGCGTTCTCTCTTGTTTTGAATACTATTTGTCTAAAACATAGTCATAGGTAGAAATGCGAAAGCCAAAAAGTTTAAAATTAATTCAGAGACGATGATCCCATCATTGTTTTTAAGAGATGATTAATATATGTTGTATTACGTCAGCTGAGTATTATTGATAACTATGAATCATAAACTGATAAGAACCTTTGATTTGATTTTAATTAGAGGTAACATAATATTTTTTATATGGGTATGTAAATTATATACTGATATTCTCTCTTGCAAGACTTGCCACAGTGTGGCTTGCCATATGTGTTGGTGCTTTTGATTCAAATGGAACCCAAGCCAGAATTTACCCACCACCCACTCGCCACCTGTTTACTCGCTGTGCTGGACAGATAATCCAACTTTGATTAAATAATTTCAACGTTGGGGAACGTGTTAAGTTGGGTGTGCAAATCCAAGACTCAGTCGTTTATTCCCACGTGTGGGCCTGGTGTAGCCAGGAAAACAAAAAGAAATTAACTATGAGAGCATCAATTAAAAAGTATAAAAAATTGCCCAATCTTTTATATTACTTTATATTAACTTTATACATATGTATAGTCAAATTAATTAAGCACGATCTGGGCAAACAAACAGGAAGTTTAAGAGGTATTTCCACTTAATTTGCAATAAATTGAAATGATTAGGTCAAGGGCAAAGAGCATAAACTTAAAATAAAAACAAGGCACTGCCATTCTTTTAAAACAATTGATAAGCCGGGGAACTCCGTCCAAAAATCGTATTTCTAAACTATGTCGCACAGTGGAGTAACAGTTGCATAACAGTTGAAAAAAAAAATATAACAAAAATAAAAAATACCACTAATCCAAATATGTAACCCTTTAAAAAATCAGATATTTTTTAACACCTCCCTTAAAAATCGACAGATTCAAGGTTATTAAAAACACACAGTCCACATGAATGCGATTGTGACTGCTTGGGGAAAAAAGCTTCAAAAGACTTCAGTAATTGTAAGGCCTTTCCAGCCCTTTACTATATATAGATATATGCATTTTGAATTCTCTAATGTTTTGACTGATTATAAGTTCGATCTCACAACATGCCTTTTTTATCGATGTAACATATGACATAACTGCTTCCAATATACCGGTGTGGGTACAAAAGCAATATTATATCTTAAATTTAAGTGTGTCCAGTGTCAGGTACATGATGCAGTAAATCGAATTACTGAGACTAGAAAATCAAATCATTAAACGGTCATGAATGTTTTTAGCTGCAAGGAAAAGGTTAGCCTTTTAAAATATGGAAATTATGCTTCGAAAGCTGACAGTTCATAAAATATTGGCGATTACATCTGGTTTAAGAAATATGATTTTTAGCAAAGAAAAAATGGAAATTGCGCCACTGTATGAAAAAAAACCCCGCATTTGCTTATCAGCAGCTTAGCCTCTAAAAAGACGTTCTTATTGGAATAGACTGGCAGTTTATATTCTCAATTATTGTGCGACAGTATTTGACAAAATGCGAATATTTGTAGTTCTGATATTGCTGTGTATTTCCTGGAAAAATGTATTTTCAATAACACTCGTGAGTTTATTATTTAATATTCTATTGGTCCTGGCCACTAATTTTATTGAAATATTTCACAGCCCGGAAACGATACCGACGACAAAATACTATTGAAAAAGTTTGAAGCTTTCAGGCATTTTAAAAAGGGCTTCAACATGGCAAAACAAATTCTACTTTCACCAGAGACAGTTAAAAAAATCGAAGACATATTAAAAAAAAACAATGCATTGATTGCCTGGAATAACAAGATGAATATAATCACATTATCAACGACATTGATTGTTGTAACTTTTTCTTTTATAAACGTATGCTTAAGAGTATGCAGGAACACTCAAACATAATTTCTGGATTTCTCAACTCACAAATTGAAATTTTTTTCATAGAAAAGTGCGGGGCACAAAACCAAACAAACTAGGTTCTAAGAGAATTGGAATCAGAAAACAAATGAATTCGGCTAAAAAAAGAGTACGAGCACTTCAAATACAGGGAAATACAGGCGTTTTTTAGAAAATTGGCTGGTCCTCCGGCGAATCCATTGGTTTAGTGGTCCAGTGGTAAATTAAATTATGTAAAGTAGGTTCCATCAAGATGGTTATGGTCCCAGTCCGTTAACTCGGTATTTCACGATCTTGCATAAACCGTTCGCAGTTGACAAATCCCACCATGGCTCGGAATTAAGTGTCAGCTTAAAACTTAAGATAATTCGCACATTTATCATAAAAAAGGTAGCTTAAATTAACTAAACATGTAACAGAAATATGTCCCAATTATTTTTTACTTCTAAAAGTGTAACAGTTCAAAACATGATGATGTAAAATTTTTCTTTGAAATTGAGAATATAATCTTTATTGTACATCTAAAAACTTTTTGTGAATCCAAAACTGAAACAAACCTATAAAATGATTTTAAAAAAATAAATGTTTAAAGGAAAAAAGATAAGTGTTTAAAGGAATAGAATATTTAATAATATTTAATAGTTAATATAGAAGCTATATGATTTTTAAATTTTCTTGTTTTTCTTTTAGTAAATGCGATTTATATTTCTGTTGCTCTTGTCCTTCTTTGCATTGTGGTTCTACTCTTATGTTTTTGCCCCAACTACTAAATAGAAAGTGTGAAATTTATCACATTCAATGACTTTAATAAATATTTTTAAAAAACTAAATTCAAATTTATTTGGCATTAATTTCTTTATTTTAATATTTACATTTCGTGAAATACTTTGTTGAGAACTTTGGCTTACTCCGTCTTGATAATGAATGTACGGATCTGCATTGGGTGCAGGGTGACGCTGAACTCGGAGGCTTCCTGAGCCTTTTCAGCGGCCAATGGCTTGTGGGCCGAGGTGTAGAATTCAACATTGTCGGGCCTGTGTCCCGAGTTATCGTGGTGGAACTTGAAACGCTTCATGTCACTCAATGGCAGGTTGCCGTCCAAGGTGGTTTCGCGAATTTCAACTCCATTCAAGTAATCGAAGATGGGGCGAATGTTGAAGCTAACCACTTTGCCCTCGGTGTGATCCAAGAAGTTTTCCACACGCAGCAGGACCTCATCATCGTTGAAAGGCTCCAGGGTAAGCAGATGCACCGACTTGGGGAAGTCCTCGAAGCTGGGAACCGACTTGGCAGCAGCGCTGGTGCTTCCGGTGTTCTTGCTGAAGAACTTCCAGAACGGCAAATGGATCTCCTTCTCGGCCTCGCGCTCCACGGCGGTGGACTCATCGGCAGGGCTGAGGATCAGGTAGACCTTGCCGCGGGCAATCATGGGCTGACCGTACTTCTCCTCGTTCAAGGCCTCTCCCACTCCGTAGCCATCATCTCGGACGAGACGACGGTGCAACATCAGCTCCAACTGTCCGTCGTTCATGCTGGCTCCTCCCTGAGCACGGTCGTTCAGCAGGGCAATTCGCTTGTTGTTGTCCTGCAGCGCAATGCGGGATGTGACCGGGTAGTAGTTGGCTGCAGTTGGCTGCCTGTCCAGACCAGGGGTGAAGTCCTCACGCTCGTCCTTTACACGCTTGATCATCTCACGGCCGTTGGAGTCGGTATAGGAAACGCCATTGGAGGCAATGGTGCTGTTGAAAATGATGACCACTTCCCTGCCGAACTCCTCTTCCCTTTCAATAGGTCCAACCTGCCATTCGAACTCCACAATGTTCTTGCCCTCGTAAATGCGGATGACCTGGGAGACATAGTCGCCGAACTGCTGGTGGATTTCCTTAACCAAAGCTCCGTCATAAACAGTGAACTCAACACCTTCGTCCTGGATGATGAAGTCGGCCTGGTGGTATTGACGGAAGACATATGCACCGGAGTCATAGGTCCTGTAAACGCCATAGCTCTGGTCAATGTTCTCGGAGACGCCGTTCATTTCAACGGTCTTCAAGAGACCAGTCTTGTTGTCGATCACCAGTTTGATCAGCTAAGGGGGTTCAAAAATGAATGTTAATTGGGTCAGTTCACCGAAAAAAGCAACAGTTTGGAACTTACCGAAGTCTGCACAACAGTCTCTCCATCTTCATCGGCGTAGTTCTCAGTTGCGTTCTTCAGAGAGTGCATCTTCTTGAAGCGCTTGGGCACCTCCAAGTTGGATTCTTGTCCCTTGCTGGACTTCTTGGGCTGAGTGTGGACAGCGACGCTCCTGCTCTCCTGGCTTTCCACCTTCTTGATGTAGTAGCTAGCGATCTTGTCGACGGAAGCCTTGAAGACCAACTCATGCTGAGTGTCGTTGTTACGGAACTCCAGGGCCAGGACCTGCCAGGCGACTGGGACTACTTCGGAGGCCACCACGCGACCCTTCTCATCGGTCACCTGGTAGTTCTCGTTCTTGACGGGCACTCGCACATACTGGGTGGAGGTGTGGGCCAAGGGGTTGTAAAGGGTCACCACCACGTTGTCAGCACCGTCCTTGGTGAAGGCGCACTCGCTGATGTTCAACTGCAGACAACTCTCGAACTCTCCGTTGGGCAGGTTGGTCAGCTTTCGGAGACCATCGCGGGCAGTGTTCACACCACCGAGGATGCCGTCGTACAAAAGGCGATCGTAGTCATTGGACACGGCCTGCTTCTCTGTTCCGGTGATGGCATCGTGGTGCTGCATCACACCCATGATCTCGCGGAGATACTCGAGGTCCTCCTTCTGCTGCTTGCTGGTCAGCTCGGCGAAGACACTGAGTTGCTTGGCCACCTGCAGGATGTGGTTGCCATCGCGCTCGAATCGCTTCTGGGTGGGACGGGAGGTGAAGTAGCCGGTCCAGTAGCTGTTGTCGTCACTGCCGTAGGGGAAGAAGTCCTCGGTCTTGTTGGGCCAGGTCTGGAGACCTTCGTGCAGGGAGTTCAGGTAGCAGGCGGGCGTGGAATAGAACAGGTTGAAGGTGGAGCCATCGGCCTGGCGCTCGTTAACGTACCTATAAACAGCAAAGAGTATTAGTCTCCGAAGCTGGTAATGAAATCATATTCACATACTTGATCAGTTTGTCCATGTTCTTGAAGTTGACCTGGGCGTCTTCGTACTGGAAATCATCACCCATGGGGATCATTATGTGGTTGGAGCGGTAGTGCTTGGCCACCTCAGTCACGTAGCTGAGGAAGTCATCCACGCGGGACTTGACATTGTTGTCGTAACTCTTGGTGTCGATGATCGGATCGTCACCGCAGTGGACATCGAAGCAATAGCCGGGAGGAGCCGAGTAATGACGGTATAGCAGGCCAGTGAAGATTTCATCGTTGCTCAGCGTTTCACTGGCATCCCAGATCATTTCCATGCCCAAGTTGTCGATACGGTTGTTCTTGTCGCGGTGGTCCATGCGGGCAAAGAACTCTCCATCATATCCCATCTGAGCGAAGATCGAGGCCTGCTCGCGGGAATGACCGAAGGGATCGATCTGCCAGCCAATGCGAGGACGAGCGCAGGAGCCGAAAGTGTCATCCAAGAATCTGTTAAATGCCAATACTCATTTAGCTCCCGACCTTGTTTTTCTCTTTCGCCAGCACTTACTTCAGTCCCAGGGTGAACTGATCGATCACACTCTGGTAGTTCACGGCAGCCTCGTCGTTCATGCTCCAAGCTCCACCAGTGAATTCCAGGCGACCCTCGTTTACCAGCTTCTTGACCACCTGCTTCGCAGTCTCGGACTGCTCCGACCACCACTTGGCGAAGAAGGAGGTCTCCACCTGGATGAAGCGACGAGCGGGATCCTTGATCAGTTCGGAGATCACGGTGTCAATAATGTACTGGACTCCAGCGTGCTGAATGTTGCTCTTGTGGCCATAGAAGTACTGGTCAACGGTCTTGAGCCAGCCGACATCGTCATGAGAGTGGGGAACCATGTGAATGTTGATCATGTTCGTCTTCGTTTTGGGACATGCCTGGAACAAAATAAAAAAGAATACTTAGTAGTTTCTTTGGCAATGTTATAAAGCATATTCGTTTTGGTATTCAAGATACCAGCAATTTGAATCCTTTGAAATTAAAAACTATATGCAATTGTACTCGATTTTAATATACATTTAATACATTTAAGTATTCAAAATTGTAAATTTCAAAGTTTTAAATTGGGGTATCAACGATTGATCACCATGAAAATAAAAATCTACTCTTTATTCAGTTCGTAAAATCACTTTTCCGCCATTCACAGCCTTTTTTAATTTTCAATAATTGTTTGTTTTTAAGTCCCGGTTTTCACTTCTCACCTCATATCCACAAGCCTCCTCAGATGGCCTCACACTGAGGGCCAAAAGGGCGACAAAGAGCACAATGCCGCACAGATATTTCATGGCGACCACTTTCCAATTTCTTTTCGAACTGAACGAGAAGACAGTTACGATTCGAGCACAGAACTGACTTTCTCAAGAAATTGGCGCTGCTTTTATAGGACGGCCACACATGGGTTCAGTTTGATAAGCAATCATTTTAGACCCTCAAGAGGCTTGTGCTTGGGCTTAGGGTCAATAAAACGGTTTTACGATAACCGTAAGCTTAGGGAAATACTAATACTCTCACTAAGAAGTTCAAGTTCAGTGTATTCGCGATCGCCATTCAATGCGTATCTTAATTGGTATCTTAATTGGTTCTAATCGCTGCCAGCGATTAGTTAAATGAGTTCCGATTGACGATTACGCGTTGGTAATTCTTATAAAATGTTTATGAATTTGTACTAAGGCGTAAAGTAAGAAATTATTTCATGCAGATTGGGGCAACTTAGACCCCAAACAAAGTGCTGATACTAGGGGGGCTAAAGGTAAATTTTAGCACTTTAATGGCCCTTCAGATACCCATAAGTACCTGATTACCTTGAGGAAGGTGTTTTGAATATTGGGACCACAAGGAAATGTTGTGAATTTGTTATCAAAAATGCTTATTAGTAATCGAAATCGTTTATGAGTTTGGTTTTGGTTATTGAAAAATGCGACAGACTGGTTCCTTTATAAGTGTTAACGTATAGTTATTCCTGAAATTAATATTTTTTTCTTTCTTAGAATTTATTTCCAGACATTTAGTAAAATTATAAGTTCGGATATTTATCAAAGAGCCGAAAATATAAATGAGAGGAAACTCAAATATGTCTTGAAAATAAAATATTGCAGAAAATTAAAACAATTAGATATAAAAACGACTTCATTTATTTATTAAATTAATTATTAATAAGTAAATGCCACAGCCCTATTATTTAAACTATTCCTGTTCCAAATTTTTTTTATTAAATAAAAATAAGAACTTTGTTGATTGTAAATCAGAGCAAATCAGAGGAAAATATGAAAGATGATGAATGAGATAAAATTTGTTCAACTTTTAATGAGTCTGCCGACCATATAAAGACTTATTTTTTAATGAAGCAAAAACGGCAATTATGCTGCACATTCGTATTTATGCACATATCCCTTTTTCCATCCAACACTATTGCGAATGACGATGATTGCATAAAATCGCTTAAATGCAAAACTCATTAAAATAATTGCAGAATGCAAAAGTATAACAAACTCATGGAAGTCGACGTCCCAGGCGGAGAGACCAGACCGCCGGAGAACAGTGGGTACAGTAAACACAGAGTACGGCACACACTCATTAAACCAACCATAAATAATTAACAAAACAATTTATTTTCAAGGATATAAGCGGGTTGGGGTGGATCCAGGCTCAGTCTATAATTGCGTCGCATTATCCCTCCAGCCAGTGAGACTGCATGCAATATGCACTCGCGTATGCAAACTTCAAAGCTCATTTATGTGGCCGCTTGTCTGCGCCGATGCCAAGATGAAAAGCCAAAAAGTACAAAAAAAAAAAAATGGGGAAAATGTGTGCAAAAAAAAAAGAAGAAAACAAAATTGTGCTGACAAACAAACAGCGTCTAAAAGTCAACAAACCATTGGGCCGAGGGCTGGCTGACGTTGGCTACTGATGCGCGATATCTGAAAACACTTAAGCAGTCCACACATGACGCATACGCCATGTGGCACTGGTGCCCGTATGCTGGTGTAGTTTGCGAGTCATTAAAAGCAAATAACCTCAAAGCAAAGAGCTGCCGCTTCTCTCGGGTCTCTGGACCACTTGAGCCACATAAACGCTGGTGGACTGACGAGCTGGCAAAAGGAAATGCCCTCCACATCGCCGCCGCCGCCGCTGGATTTCCTCATGGCCATGTCCAGTTGGGGTTCACAGGACAAACGCCACCGCTCACACTTCTTGTTGTGCGGCATTTGTCCGCAAACACTTTTGTAATTAATTGCGCATGGCCAGCGCAAATGTCAGGACCTCACTGTTCCGCCCGGAGATCTCAGCCTCAGATCCACTTAAAAGTCATCCAATGCGTTGGTCAAAGGTGGTTCTGGGCGCCAAGTTGCTGGCCAGGCCACATAATATTTTAGGGATGAATTGGAGAGCATTTCGAGCGTTTAACGGTTACAAGAAAGATTAATGGGCATATGATTTTTCTAAGGCTCTTGTCCGAATTTTATTTGTTAAGCCTCAAACAGAAAAATACAGCTATGTGCAAAACGGAAATGAGTAATCAAATACCCCAATATTTCAAATCGTTTGTCAAAGTATAAACTAAAAAAATAGGATTTCTTAAATGTTGTTATTATTATCGAATCTAGAAATAAATTGGCTAAGGAATATTCAAGTTTTTTTATTAACAAACAAATAATGAACATTTATCAAACTTGTTGTCAATTCTTTAGTTAGGGAAACTATGTATTTTTTCAAATTGTTTTATAAACAATTTATAAAACAAATTGATTGATTGTTTTCTTAATTTTCCATTATCAAGATATTTCATATTTCGAATTTGCAAAGAAAAATGGACCTAAACCAAGCAGGAGTTATTTATTTTTCTTGTGTCAGCTTTTGCCATTCTCTAAACGAATTTAGCATAATTAATTGCCCTGTCGAAATGTGTGCAAATGGAGCACGCTGCATTGCCGCAGGTCCTGGGTGAGGATCTGCACACCTCCTTATTCCGTTCTTGGCAGGGTCCACTCCACTCCACTCCGCCACTGCAGTAAAATATTGTTTCGCCCCGCTCGAGTATTTGCATAATGCAGCACCATGCATTAAAACCATCCTTTGGCGTCTGCACTCGCTCGTCCTTGTCAAAGTCTCCTTGTCACTGGGGTGTTCTCATTAGCACGACTCGAGTGGATTCGGCCCTGGGGGAACTATTTAGCATACAACAGCGGCAACCCGGGAGAAAATATCAGAATGGAGGCATTCGAGTGTCCCAGCAACAATTGCGAGAAGAACTTTGTCGATTCCACTGGAGCTAATCTAGAAGTTACAACACAGGAAAAAATTCGATTTTTAATAATATCGTTTTATGTTAAATTATGACAGGCATTTGGATGTATTAATTACAAATTCAAAGACTTAAAAAAAATATCGCTTTTAAATCGCAATTGTAATAAAATTAAAGTTAAACCTTTAAGTAAAATAAAATTCATTAACATTACTACTTATTTAATTAGTTTTCAAGATTACTGATAATGAAAAATAATATTTTTAATTTTCAGTATTACCAATAACAATTACCAATATTGTTATTTTATTTATAAACTACAAAAAATATTTTTCTTTCTAAAAAGACTTAAAATATTTTAAGAATGTTTTTGAAGTTAAGATTAGCAAGTTATTATCTGCGAACCAGCGTTGATATGCACATTGGGTATAGCTGAAACTAAAAATTTATTTTCACAAACTTGCTTAATTTTATGAATTTACTTTTATGAATTTACGTTTACCTCTTCTTACAGCGTTTCCAAACTTCAATCGGCAGGGGCATCGGGGTAAGGGTCTGTGGATTCGCCTTGAGCTGAGTAATTAAAACATTTTTCACTCAGCGCCTCCTCTTTTTCTGTTTATGTTCTAGTTGTTTTTGAGTAACGCGCTTCTTAGCGCTGACTTGGGCTGCACTTTCATGGAAAGTCATCTGCCTTTCAAATTAAAAAGCAAAATTGCAGATGAGCTTGGGTTGGGGCATGGCGGACTACAGAACTGCTACTTAAAATATCTAAGAATATTATTTCAATTCTCAAATTATAATCTAATGTCGCCAACATTTAAAATTGCTTGAATTTATCAGCCAATCTATAACGCTTTTTTTGTTGCCACCTGCAAACCGTAATCTACACATTTTGTGTTGCCTTATCTATTAAGTAAACAAACCCGAAAGCGCAAAAATTTATGGCTTAAACTCGTTGATTGATAATCCTAATGACACACTTAAATGGTATTATATGGTAATTAAACTGTGCGCCTTGTTGAAATTACTGATAAGCCAGCGGAAACGTGTGAAATCGCGAATTAAAAATCTCTTCAACATTTCTACATTGTTATTAAACTTTTATTCACACTCAGAGAAAAATGAATGGAGAATTTTGTCAATAATTTCAAATGATTAATGGTGCTACAAATAAATTATTATAGCTTAAAGTTTATATAACTAGTCGTTTCGTAATTAAAAAGGTATAAAGGGAGACTTTGGAAACTACTTGATCAGCTAGTTGGAGACACACGGAGATTATGTTTTATTTTAAATTTAGAATACTTGGAATACTGAATGATGGAGCCCTAATTGCAGTTAGTTGAAATTTCCTTCCTGCCGTAATGTTTCTTCCTTCGCAGGTAGCGCATTCCCCAACTACTTAAGCCTAATCTAAACAATTGCCATTTTCCTTGGCAGCAGCTCAAAAGTGTTGGCTTCAAGTGCAGTTGGTTCTGTTGCAGCAACGAGTTTCGTTTTGCTGCTGGTCTTAATGTCGCTTTTTTTTCTGTCACCTGGTTCAGCACTTGAAATGTGACGGCAGCCGCCAAACAACCTAATTAGTATGCAAAACACATTAAGTGGCAGCCAACTACGTTGCCGCAGTACTCGTGCAGTGCAAAAAAAAAAAAATGCGGACGCGGAGTGGGTGGTGCTGTAGGTTTACCTCCACGAAGGCGGCCCATTGTTTTCACAACCTACAAAACATTTCAAATGGAAATTTAGCTCCCTCCACTGCTGGTCTATTGCGGCGATATTGACAACCTTCACCTTCATTGATGCCTATAATTAGTGCACACAACATAAATCGGGTGAATGGCAGCGAGGGGAATTTATCCGCCAGGGAGCTGTTTATTAATCATACGCCACGTTGACGCCGGCTCAACGAGCCATCGTCGGGAGTCCTTGGCTGGTGTGTGCTAATTAAGCCTTCGATTAATTTACGCCTTTTGGCCTCAAACGTCAGTGTGAAAACAAAGAAAATTAAAAGCTTGCCGCTCGAACTTCAAAAGCCGGAAACGGAGCGAACCTCGAGCCTCTAACCTCGGAACCTCAGATCCCGGACCAAAACGCCGGTCCTGAAGCCATCGGGTGTCTGGTTGTGCCCGAAAGGCAGTCCGGAATATGCGTTAATGATGCCATCACCGTCAGAGTGGATGACACTGTCTGGGCTTAGTGGCTCCGTCCGTCTGCTCATCACGGCTTTTGGCGTGGGCGTGGAAGTGGGCGTGGGCGTATTCCATGGGCCTTGGCAACATCAAAGCGTTGAAGCTTGGGAATTGTTGACACACCGGATGAGCAAAGCTCGAGCTCCCGCTCTCCGTTCCGAGATCTTTCTGGGGTATATTATTTTCCCCTGCTCGGTCTTCCATCCGTTTTTTTTTGTTTTTATTAATACCCTGACTGCTGCGCTTACTGATAAGCTTGGGGATTTTATTATGACGATTTTTTGCTGTCATATTTCCCTGTTCATCTGCTTTTTTTTTTTGGCTCTTTTTCGCTGCGGGGCAAACTCGCTGTTTTGAATGTTGGATACTGTGAAATTGTCATATTTGACGGCTTAGGAAGGTTCACTGTTTATGAGCTATTTATGGATTCCTGATTTGGGTAATTTTATGCTGAATGGGTTCGCTTAAAAAGAAAAAAAACGTTGCGGAATTGTTGAGGTGGATGTTAATAGGGAGCTCTAAAAATATAACATGCTGTTTCTTTAGATTTTGTTCTCATTTAAGTTTTGTTACTTATATAAAGTTATGTGACATACACTCATTAAATACAACTTTCTAATTGCTTAGAATGGTAATCATTAGATTTATTTTTAAAATCCAGTATTTTTGGAAAGACGATGGAATTCAATAAAGGAATTAAAGCTTTGAAATTTTCTAATTTTTAAATGTTAATAACTAGGGTATTTAATTTATGCAAGGCCTTCTAATTTATTTCACCAAGTAATTTCATCAGCATAACCAAGAACCACAAGCATCTTAGCTTACCTGACCGTAGTATCGGGATTACAGCCGAATCAAAATCCAAATTCAAACCGAAAGCAAAGGAGCCATCACGTTGCTCATTGCGGGTAAATGCTCTTGCTGAACTAGAAATCCTTCTAAATCCCACACAAAGGACCACATCTGTGGATTGGTGGATGGGTGGGTGGTTGAGTGTGTGTGTGCTTTGAATTTGCGGAAATGAATTGGTATTTAATTAATAGTTTTACCCTGATTAATCTACCCCTTGCGCATCCGCCACCATCATCATCATCACGGAGGGCATTGCGTAAGCCGCAAACCAGCGATCCCGCCTCTCAGCCATTGCCACCCTCTCCAGTACTCCAGTTTTCCAGTTCTGCAGCCAGTTCGCCAGTTGTGCCATGCCGCATGTTGACCTAATGAAGTTGCCGTATAATTGTTGCTCAGACGTTCGCCTGTCCCCCCACTTCCCCGGAACGGAAATCAAATTGAAATTAACGTACCATCGACAGGCGGCGGCTCACGGTGGATGGGGGTCAGTTTTTGGAAAAGGGAATCGGGTTCATCAGGGGCTTCAGCCAGACTCTATTCCTGCCACTGCTGCTTCTGCGGCCTGTTGTTGTTAATTTGATTGGATTCTGATGATGGGGCGGAGCAGTTGCAACGCCCACGCACACGTTTCGACATTCGCATTCGCATTCGGTCGGTTGGTCTATTACTTTAGTGCTTTAGTGCCCCGGCTTTGATTTTTCGCCGAGTCTGGGCTCAATTCGACGGGACGACGAGCACCCCTGCGATCTGGGAGCTGCTGTGCCTGTTTTGATTGTGTAATGCAATCACGTCGTTGTTTTGCTTCACTTTTTTGCCCTTACCCTTATCGTACACTTGAGAAAAATAATGTAGGCTTTCAAGACCAAAATAATATTTCGTTATTGCTTAAACGATGTTTATTAATATTAAAATTAAGTTCTTCGCCTTAAAAGAACTAATGTCGTTTAAAAAAATAATGCTTAAACATTTTTAATTATTTTAAAATTTAGCCTTTTTCTTAAATGGTTATGAAATTTTACTTAGCCTAAGGGAAAAAAACACCAACTAATTAAAATTTTTTTAAGCCTGCTTCCATTATTTTTACATTATATTTAGTGGCTATTCAAAATGCTCCCTAAACCAATAATATTCCCTTTAAAAAAATTTTTTTTATGTTTGCCAAATACTCTCTAAGAATTTTCCCAATTTTTTCTTAGTGTAATCAAGGGCTAAGGTAAGGTAAGTTAAGTAGGAGGGTCTCTGAATTTTAATTTTTGACAGCATTTCGAGCTGCACACGAACAATGTGCGTAATCATACGTGATGATTTGATGTGCCCCAGTCCAGGACCCAGTCCTCATACTCAACCTAGGACGCTCTTTGCGGATCTTGTTAGGCGGTGACAGAGAATTCCCCATTGTTGTTGCCTCCATGGGAAGACATTGATGTGCCTGGCACTTCATGAAATTAATAAGTTGATATACTTGCGACTTCTGCTCGGCTGATTGTTCAATCTGGACTGGGTGGGAATGGGAATGGGGATGGCAATGGAGGTGTGTCCAACAACATGTGTACTTGAACTTGCCGCAAGGGTGACTGCTTCATTAGTTAATAGTAATCAATGCAAAAGTTTGATGTTTTGTTTTGTTTTTTTTTGGTTGGGCATTCCCCCCCAAAAAATATGCATAAATGGAATGCAAGTTCACGGGACAACCCTCGGCGCTGGGATCTCCCCCTCTGGGATCTGGCGTGTTTCCTGCCGGCACACGCCGATGCCGAAGCTTGAGCCTTCAGGATTCAGAATTCAGGATTCAGGACTCAGAACTCAACCATCAGCCTTCAGCCAGGATGCTGCTGTCTGCCGCTGCGCTGTGACATGCCACGCATTTAAACGTCACCGGAAGTCCTTTTGTTCTTGTGCCTCAACGATGACGTTCCCGCCGATGTCTAACTGACTGACAGGCGATGCCGGGAGGTCCCCTGCCCCCAAAAAACCCCTTCCCAGCTCAGTACGCGCTCAACTGCCAGCAGAGTTCAAGTGTAAATGCGAAATTTCTATTTAAAATAAAGAAAAATGTGAAGCTGAGCGTGGAAGAGGAATTGTGCAGACTTTGAGCATATTATTTACACGAAGAAAAATTAGGCAATGAATATAACATATGATATATCAGAATATATTAAATACAAGTGATTTATTTTGGTAAAAATTACTACTTTTATTTTACAAGATCTAATAAATAAGCCCCTATAAAATGAACTATTATTTGCCAAGCAAATATTCGAGTTATGGAGACCTCGAGCTGTAGTTTAGATTTTACATAAAATATTAAATTGGCAATTAAACAAGTTGAAATTATAAAGACTTCGAGAAATGGAAGTTTGACTTATGAAAGATTGATAGTATTTTTTCGAAATGTTAGAATAAGGAATAAGAACCCTCGGTGACTTTTGCATTTTCAGTTTTCAACAAAGATTTTTCTTAGGCAGAGTCCCCATCCTGTCAGTTTTCAAATTGATTTTTGAGGTTTGGCAACATGAAAAAATGTAGTAAAAATCAATCAAATTGTTCACATGCATTTTTCACACTTTCATGGTCCGGGGGCTAGCGGGGTAGGGTGTCAGGTCGGCAAAGTGAATGATTGCGCATTATGTTAGGGCCTATACACCTTAAACAACATGACATTGGCATTATTTATTGTTTACCCCGCTGCTGCCTGTGTGGGTGCAAAATTGGGAGAATGGATAAATCGGGGGGAAAATAAGAAAAAACGAGGCTGAAGGAAATGTCCCTGAAAGCGGCTGTCAGTGACACAATTCCATGTCAGGAGTAATGCGTCATTCGTCATTTGGCATTGTTCAACAAGCCAGTCACCGAGTCCTTGCTCCGGATCGAACATATTTCACGTGAATCGCCCCCGAGTACCTGAGACTCGAAATTTAAACTCGGCCCGAAAGTCAAGCGGTGTTTGTTATTATGGCCAGTAATCCCCTTCTTCAACTTCACCTTTCGATATTACTTGCAACACTTTCTATGCCGTATTATATTGTGAAATTTCTAATGAATTGCCACTGTGTTGGGTCATTCATAAAAAAAAGGAAATATAAGGAATGGTGCCCTTGAGGCTGCGTTTGGTTTGATTTCACCTAATGGTTCTTCCGACTTGAGTGGATAGGTTTTTACAACCTTGTATTGTTAGTCTTTTGCAAAGATATCTTAAACGCAGTGGAGGAGAAATCTCAGTCCTAGAGTAATATAAATATGCGCTCAAGAACTTGACCGGACTTTGGTTTTTTGTTTGACTGCAAATGATTTAAATAAAATGTGCAAAATACTCTCTTTCGCATTCATAAAATTGAAATGATATTTTTAGTTTGATTGGATTGGGGGGCTCAAAAACTTCGTCTTGATTCTTTTAGAAAATATGGTCCCTTGCCTTTCCCTCTTTCCTAAATTTAAATGCCCAAATATATCCCAGAAAAAGTCACGCGTACAGAAAATGCTCAAACAAAAAAAAAACAATATAAATATACAGCACAACAACAATTACCATAAAAGTTCGCGGTTTACACCGACTAACAAACAAACAAGTATACCGAGGGAAAGCCCCTAAAGCCGTCACAAAGACTTTTGTTGGTGTTGGCCAAGTGGAAAACATTTGCCAGCCTATTCCCGACCCGGCTTTGGGCCATTAGACCGGCAAATTGTTGGTAAAACAAGCGCAAACACCTTGCCAACTTTATCCTGAAGGAAATGTATTGGGAAAAGTTTATATAGAGACGCCACATCGATTAGTTGTCTATAATTTTTCCGTTCAGTGAGTCGCAAAGTGCAAGAAGAAAGGCGAAAATGTAAAGGAAAAAATGTAAACGAAAATTATACCTAAATTGCCGACAATTTCGTGTAATTTTTCCTGTCTAGAATTTTATGTTTATCATGAGCTGATTTTTTTAACGTGGTGCTTAAAGGAGAACACTGTAATAACTTTTCCATAAAAATATTTAAAAAATATTATAGCATGATTTAATTAAAAGCAATCATTATTTTCGATCATAATCGAATAAAGAAGAAAGCCTAAAATTATGCACCAAGTCCTTGATTTAATGGTAATAAAAGATAGGAAACCATTGAAGATCATATGCTGATTTATAAATTGTAAAACTTAAAATGTATTCTAGTTGTAAAAGTTAAGTTAATTGAATAAAAAAATATATAAACTCTTAGTACATACTAATTAAAAGAGAATTAATAGACATGAAATACTGAGTACATATCTTAAAAATTTAAATTATTTCTTAATAAAAAGGAACCCAATAAAGATCAACTTCTGAGTAATATATTTTGAAATTCATAAAGAGGAAAGTTTAGAATCCTAAAATCAAATATGTTACATTTATGTTAGACTTAGCTTTTGAATAGTGCTATCCCCTATAGCTTTATCCGACAGAAGTCAGCTTTGAACCTGAACTAACTTCCCGACTTTGTCTCGCCGAGCAGCTGAGACTCACTTGACTCTAAGCCTCCTATTCTGGCCCCGAAACTCCGCCGGCCCATAGAAATCCGTTCGCCGGAGTGACGAGTGGCCTCAAGTGCTCCGAGGGTCTGGGCCCGATACTTTGTTTAAGATTTTTTGCAACCCCTGGCCAAGAGCAACGCCCATGCAGCACCACCGAGGGTAGTAGCACCACCACCGCCAACACCACCACCATCGCCCCCAAGTGGAGTCTGTGTGCAGACAGACATCGGATTGCTTCCAATTCGTCGCGCAGTCGGCGGTGCAAAGTATTTGCCAAAGGCATCATGAGTGCTAGGGATTAGTTCGCCCCATCCCCGCCACTTTGCCCATCCATCCAGCCACTCCACTCCACTCTTCTCCAAGGATAGAAATGGGATAGCGGATGGCCCAGGATGGGAATTTCCCTCCTTTATTTTTTCGCACAACCTTGGCACCGGCTTTAAAGATACATTCGCCTGGGGGAAAAAGGCGCAAAAAATTAGTTAATACCGGAAGTCATCGCACTGTTTCGTGCATCCGCCTCAAGTCTGATTCGGTGTCCCATTCCCTTATTTTTTGGGATTCTGCGCAGTCGAGTGGAAATTTTATGAAACTGTTGCCTGCCTGTCTGCGGTTTAGACAACGTTCGATGGTGCGGGTGGCGGTGGTGGTGGTGCAAAAGTCATAATTTATAATTTATTGGGCCGCGCGTATTTATGTGCGTTTTATGGGTGCTAATTAGCTTGGCCTGAGACTAGGATTTCTTGGAGTTGGCATATTCGTAATCTGCGGTTGTCAGTGAAATACGGGCTTCAGAGGGGAGATCAAAAGTAATGATTTTGCATAGACATCTAATATTTGCAAATCCAAACGGGTTTTGCCCTCATCTAAAGTCAATTGGTTTTCCATATCTTATTGAAGGGCAAGGATATCTTTTAGTTTTTATTATTTTATAATAAGAGTCAAACATGCATTTAACCAATCAGTTTAGCAAGAACTTAAATGTAAAATGTGTAGAAAATAGTAAGATAGGCCTCAAAATAATTTTAAACTAATAAATATTTTTAATTAAATTAAATTACTATTAGCTATGGCCATAACTATTAAAATTTTACGATTTAAGAAATCAAAATAGTCGTTAATAAGAAGTGCTAAAGAAATATATTGAATTTTAGTAATAAAGTCTTAACAATTCGTTAGTTCAGAATTATTAAGTTCTTATTCATCCATAATTCGTGAGTGTAGAATTATCGAGATCTTATTAGTAAAATGTAATATATTTCGTTTGCACGTCTTATGAACGACCATTTTAATGTCCTTCAGTTCACAAAAAAGTCTTTTTGAACTCGTAAGCCATTTTGGCTGATTAAACAGCTATTTTATAAATGCTAAGTGTATTCGTTCTAAAAAATTCCCGTTCAGCAAAGACTTGAAACAGCTTTAAGCCTAATTCGGAGTGAAAACAGAAAATCAAAGGAACGACCAATATTCATAAAGTGCCCACTAAGACATCTTGAAATTAATGTGCCGGCCATGGGAACGGAACTGGAGCAGGAACTGGGGCCAAGCGAAGCGAGGAGCACTCGGCACTTTCCAATTTTCATTAAAATAACAGAGTCCTGCCGGCTCGATTCCTCAATCCTCAATCCTCGGTCCCCAAACCCCGAACCCTAGGACCTCATGGCCAGTATGGCGATTGGATAGCCACCCCCAGAAGAGTACTTTTCGGGTCGGAGGAGAGGGTGGTTGGCGTCTACGTGATTGCTGGGCGATGGATGTCTACCCTCGCCCCACAGCTGCGATCTCGGGGCCTTCGTTCCATTCGTTAGTTCAACGCACACCCGGGAGTATGATGAAATTAAATTGGGGAAACTTTGCCAGTCGTCGTCTGTCGTTCGCTGGTCCCTCTGCTGCTGCTGTTGCTGCTGCTGCAGATGATGACGATGATGATGATGGCTGCCATCGCCAGAGCAGAGCAGCCACATCCACATCCACATCCAGATCTCGGGTCTGGGTCTGGTGTCCTTCTGTTTTTGGGCTGGTTTAAGTCCCCGTCCTGCCTTGGCTGCCATATTTTATACGTACCAACGTGCACATATATTCTGCGTTATTCTGTTCCTGAAACATTTTCACTGCAAACGAAAGCGAATGTAGATTTTTTCAACCTTTTCCCTCTGGCATGTTTAAAAATTTAAACTTGTCGCTGGGATCCATGCACAGTATTTTTTCTTTTTTTTGGTTTGTTTTAAGCTTTTTACCTGGCCTCACCCTGCCTCTTGTTCGAAAATTTAATCAGTTGCCAAAGTTTTGCAATTTTAATTAAATTCTCCAAATTGGTTTTGACTGCTCTGCGCTAAAGTTTTTCATTTTCATTGTCGCTCGTTCGTTCATTCGCTCGGTTTTTCTTGCCGCATTTCATTCTCCATACCAGCCCGTCCCCATTGGCTCTCTGTCATCGGTTCTGGTTTAGAGGTTATCCAAATTGGCAACTTTGTAGGTAGACGAGAAAAGTTTTAATTGTTTAAGAAATGCAACCAGAAGTGCACACACAAAAAAATGTGTGCCGAAACTGTGAGAAGTTGTTTCGTTTCAATGATTGGTTTTTTTAAGATTTTTTTTGATTTTAAAGAACTTAAAGCCAGTTTTCGACCCATTTATAGTATTCGGTAAGTAGTTCATTTAATTTCAAGTTCCAATCCTGCGATATTGCAAGTTTCTATAAAAAAAATCCCCCTACTGACTCGTAATCTTCAATAAAAGTAATAATAGACAACTGAAAAAAGATAGAAATTGAATATTAACAAGAAAGGAAAGCTAACTTCGGGCGGAGCCGAAGTTCATATACCCTTGCAGAATACTCTGTAAATTATATTCTCCAAAATTATTCATATGATGCATTCTTAATACTCATAAAAATTCCCAACTTCCTAACTTTACAAACACCAAAGTTATGGCATTTCCAATTGTTCAGTTATATGACAGCTATAGGATATAGTCGGCCGATCCTTATGACATTTGATTGGATTGATTGGCCAAATATAAAACCCATAGAAAATCCCAACTAATTTAATGGAATTTCTTTTAAAGTAGTACCACAAAAAAAAACAATATTAAACTTATGGTTTCCAAAACAACATCCCAAAAGTAGCTTTTGAAATAACCTGATTAAGTTTTTCAGTGTATTCCGCCGACAACTCCGTGGAGTGCAAAGAAATGATATAAAAAGTTTTTGCTCATTTAATGTCGCCATTTTTGCTGGGTATATAGGGACATAAACTATCGTCGCCTGCAATGGATGCCCCTCCCACTATTTTTCGCCGCCCCTCCGTCGCTGATGGAAAACAAAAACAAAAAGAAGCGGCAGAAGAAGATGGGAGCCAACACAAAAACGCCATTTAGCGCACAGGAAACAGTTTTAAAAGCGCGACAGGCGACGATGGCGATGGCGACGTCGCGTCGCAGAGGAAAATCTAGGGAAAATATTGAGGGTTTGGGTGGGGTGAGAGCGGGGAGGGGGTCGTTACTGGCCAACGCAATTGCGTTTAATTGCAAAACACAAAAAATAAGAAAATATAATGTGGAATAGTAAAGAAATGAGGCAGCGTCTGGTGGACAAATTGCGAGTGGACCCTCGCACACAAATAGAAAGTGGGGAAACTTATGTTTTTGTTGTCCTTGTCTTGGCAAATTACCAAATGGAAAATACCTCTCCACAAACTGTTTGAATTTCGGACGATGAATGAAAAACCTTTTTGTACGTCCCAGTGCACAAATCAGATCAAAATCGAAGCGGATCGTCCCATCTTAATTGCGCAACAACAAATGAGTCGACTGAATTTGGGATGGAAAACGATTTATGCGATAGTTAAATATTAAAGAAGATTAACGTAAAGCTCATAAAAAGCATTGGTAAAATGATTTTATTTTAATATTTCAACTTTGGTTAATAGGAAAAATAAATCAATAAAATAAAAACCGTTTAAAAAAGTAATTTCCTTAATTTTGTATTCAGTCAAGTACTCTTAAAATAAGAAATTCAGTTCACTTCTTTCCTTTTAAAACGTATTATTTTATTTCAGTTATACGCTTTTTCAACAAATGTCAAACTAAACAAATGATACAAAAGCAAGAAAAATATACTTTTAGTAAGACGAAGTTGGATTAATATTAAATATTTCGTCCCCTTTTTGCAAAATGCGTAAGAGGGACTTCGTGGTTGTGAGGTTTATTTATCCCTATTATAGTGAAAATAATCGGTCGGTAAGGATAGCTCCACAGAACAGAACAATCGCGATCCCGATCGCTATTCCAATCACGCATCACTTGCACATCCGATTGAAATATGTTAAATCAATCGAAGGGGGAGATGCATGTATACGTTCTTCTTATCAACTGTGGTCTATCGGTGGTATGGTTTCCATTGAAGGGGGTTTTGAAATAAGGAATGGGTCAGCGCTACGGAAGCGCGAAGATTAGTTGATTGCATCAATATGCTAGCCGTCCGATTCACCCTCACGTTTCGTAACTCGGCCGTGGGCTTTATCTCATCGTTCATGCGAATCCGAAATTAAATTATCTCCCAAACTGCCAACAGACGTCGAAGTGGAGGACAACCCTTGTTTCAAAAGTCCTTTCGCCCCCGCCACTCGCCAGCTTTTATTCCAATCAGATTGTTTCCGTGGCGGTCCTCCCCTCCTCCTCCTCCTCCTCGTCCTCGTCCTCGTCCTTATATCTATCTCCCTGGTTGAGCCTGTGTGTGTGTGTGTGAGTGTGCCTCAAATAGGCTTTTTACTTTGTCGCTGAGCTGAGCCTTGCAGATTGAATTCGAATTAATGCCTTTGACCCGCCCCGCAGCAACCTCATTACCATCACCCCCCTCCATCTCCATCACGAACGGCAGCAACATCATCATCAGCAGCAGCAACATCATCCACACGTTTCGATTTGGTCCTGGTCCGGGTCCTGAGCCTCGGCTTTATCCCCATCCTTCTGTCTCTCCTTGCGGCGCGTGTTCGTACGCCTGATTAACATATGTCAACAGTATTATATAAAGTGGTATTTTGGGCCTCATTTCGGGGGAATTGGAATTGGAACTCGGATTTGCTGTTCCGTTTGGGATTCGGATTCAGATACGGATTCGGTTTCGGACCCGGGTCTGCTCCCGAAGGCGGCACATGTTGCTCACGAAATTCAATTATGCCAGCACTTGCTTATTTTGGTAAGAAATTAACTTGTAGATTAGAGAGAGGGAAAAGCCCTGCCGAAAAGGGGCGAAAGAGTTGCTCGCAAATCTGGTGACTTAATGGAATTTTCAATTTCGCTGTGGGCATAGTGGTTGCGAGGGGGAAAAAGGGAAAGCTATGTAGGACTATCAAAACTAGGCTAAGATTTTCGGCTTGTTAAGAAATACAGAAAGGTTTTGTCACCAAATTAACCATTAAGGGTAGTAAAATAAATAAGGTTTCAGAATATTAATAAATTCGAAATATATGTATATTTAAAATAAGTAATAATAGTAAAATGAAATATGTATCAATCCAAAATCCAAAACAAAAAGTAAACAAAAATAAATGCTAACAAATAGCATGTTAGTTTTATTTGAATTTAAAATAAGCAAATATATAACCCTTATCAATAGAACTTTGTGAAGGTTTAACTAATTCAACTACTCAACACAAATTTCAATAACATCGATTTCGGTTGAACTTTAACTTAAAACTTTCTCACCAAAACTTTTGTGCAAAAAATATGGAAGAGTTATTCATGGAATTGCTGGCGGGCAACATCGATACATACTCCCTTCTGAATGGAGAACTGCACTTGAAATTGCTATCATCCTTTGGCCGGCGGTCAACCACCAATAAAGCCTCCCAGTCCCCACGAAATGCAAATGAACAGCCGCCATCATCGCCTCGACCTCGCCACTCGAATGGGATTCATCACGAAAAAATAAGGGGAGCACCAATAACTCGTCTTTTCCAGGACCAAGGAGTCGGGGTGTCCGCTGCAATAAATCAGGGCTCCAATAATTGAGTGGTGCACAAGGGGTTGTGGTGGTGGTGCTGGTGATGCTGGTGGTGCTATGGGTTGGGGTGGTGGTGCTGATGGGTGGGACCAACAAGTGTAGCGGAGTAGGGGTATCGCGTCTGCCCGGTCGTCTGGTCAGCATTGCCAGACACTCGACTTGGTTCAATGAGTTGGCCGCTGGCTGGTTGTTTCGAGATTTTTCGGCTTTAACCCGCTCCATCCGACGTTGCTTTTAATTAGGCTCATAATTTGTGAAATATTTCCACGTGATATTCAAGTGGACGGGCTGGCAAAAGGCTGCCTAACCATGCCTAAATGTGAGTTTAACCATCAATGCACTCGAAAAAATTATTCTTGTCTTTGATATTGTGAACCCACAGAATCAAAAAGATTCAGGAACTCCGGAACCTTGCAAATTACCGAATACCAACCAGTATGCGATTTTAAAGTAACCATATAAAATATTTAGAATTGAATTTTAAGGTTTGTTTCTAGACACATTAAACATATAATTTTTCAGTTTATCTCAAAAATAGTTAGAGATTTCTGTAAAACCACAGAAAACATATATGATTTTCATGTTAAACAACATTATACATAATTTTAAAGCGAATGCTGCCACAATTTCAATGTCTTAATTTACAAATTCCAAATATTTTTAACATTTCAGTATTATTTATAGATTCTCACACATGTTTTTACAGAAATTCTGGATTTCAAAGTGTTTTTTATTTCAAGTGTGGCAGACCGGAATCGTTCACCCACATTTCCCTCGTGGAGAAACAATGATGGGCAATAGAAGCTAGTCCTTATTATGAGTGCTACACCCGTGTGCACTCGAGAACCAGGCAAAGGGTTCATCATCATCATCATCATCGTCGTCGTCGCCGTTCTGATCAACAACAACGTTGTGGTATTTTCTTCGCTGACGAGTTTTGTCTCAGGACGAAGGACATGGAGAAACAACCAGGGCAGTCATTCCAGCAATCCTTCAACCAGCCGCACTTGAAATATTTGTGGTTGTTGTTTGATTGAAGCAGCTCAAGCCGTTTGCAACGGAAGTGTGTTTGATTAAACGCAAAAGGACGAAACAGGAGTGGGGAGATGGGTCGCAAGTGGCTCGCAACTAGAATGGTGGGAACGGGTAAAAAACAGGGGAACAGGTTAAAAAGGTCCCGAGGACGTCCTCTTGGGGAACAGGGCTTTAAATTGCAGGTAAAATACACCGAGATACAAATCAAATTGTTTGGGGTAGAGAAGTAAAATCCACAAATGCTTAAGCAACCGAAAAGGAACATAAGAAGGGTAGGATTCATAAAGGGAAATAAATTAGCAAGTGCAACGATGGAAATTCTATTATTCCTGTTGATAAAGATTAATAAAAATGCAATAAAAGATACCGCATAGGAAGACACATTCAGACAAACTATAGATCATGAACTATTATTTTATCTTTCTTCTCAATAACCAACAAAAAGTGTCGAAAATAATATTGTATATTAGGTCCCGACTTAAAATCACTTAAGGCCGATTTCTCAATGTCATAATAAAGTTCTAGTTTGTCAAAGATGATCTTGAATTGAGAAAATATATGAAAACAGTAACTAAACTCAATGTCAAAACTTAACATGGCACACAATAAGATTAATTTTAACTTAAAAATATTTAAAACATCGGATTAGCTAAATACTGCATGCAAATTAATATGCCCACACTTCCTTGTAACACTGTTCCCGCTTTCTGTATAATGTCATCCCAGTAACCGCCATCAATCGTGCACCTCAACCACCGTTAATAAGAGCAATAATGGCAGCCTTTAATGGGATATCGATTTGTGGTTAACGGCTGGCCGGGGGACAATCTCTGCGCTGCTGTGTGCCCAGTGGCGGATCCACGGGGGGGAAATTAGGGAAATTTCCCCCCTTGGAACCGCCGAACCTGAAAATTTCACTTGTTTGCTAGAAAATTCTAATAATATGAACCACTCTGTAATGCATGCATATGGTTAACTTTTCGAATATAACCCGAATATAATATATTTCTCCCGTTATAATAAGTTTGAACCCCAAATCGAAGAATAAATTCAATTTCCCCCCCCAAGAATCGTCTCTGGATCCGCCACTGTGTGTGCCCCACCTTTTGGTCAGCCCCATCTCGACCAGGATGCCATCCTTTTCGCAGTCCTGCCGTCTCTGTCCCACATGCAGGGTGTGTGTGTGTGTATGTTGTGACATTGTTGCCACTTAATCCGTTTATCTAACTTCGTACACCGTTGGACTTGATACCCGAAAAACTAGCTGAGCGTGGTCCAAAATCCCAGACCGAGTTGCATCTTTTTCTCCTGTTGCTCTAACCCGGGGGCAAAATGGAAAAGCGGCAGTGGTTGTGGGTGGGATTCACTTGAAAATTTGAAGTCCATTCGACCGTACAGCCAAGAACCACTCCCCCCCGCCCCATTCTATTTTCACTTCGTCAGAGCCCAGTGTTCGGAGTCGACATCCATTAGCAATCGCAGTCATACAGACTTCCGCATCATACTTTCGACTTCCGCATATTTTATGTTCCACTCTCTGGCACTCTCCACACAAAATGGCGGATTCATGTTGGCCATGCGCGAGCCTCGACCTTCCGACTCCAACTCGGGTTTGGGCCAAAAGTTTGCCCGTCGCCTGGGAGTTACAGTGCTCTCGAATCCAGGCGATCCGATGCGAATCGCATTGTTGCAAATACTTTAGGGACCGGGTGGCCTTCGCCAGCCACTTGCAACATTTCTGCCGAGTTTTGATTGCTTTTATTGGGGGGGTTTCACTTTTTATACCAATTTAGAGGGCGAGTGAAACAAAAAGTTGACAAAAAACAATGGGAAAGCAATAAATATTGATATCATAGCATATTTATCGGCGCACTTAGTATTTCAAGTTTTTACGAGTAAATAAAACTGATAAAATAATTAGTCTGATGAAAAGAATGAGATAATAAAAATAAGTTAACATGTAAATTATTAACAATAATTAAATAGCAGTAGTTAACCATTAAGGCCAATCAAAATCATATTATTTATAATTCTACACCCAATCTTTTTATTCTGTTAATTATTTTTAATTTCAACTTTCTTATTAGTTTTTCTGTTTTCCAGTAATGAAATCTTACTTTTATCCCCTGCTCCCACAAAAAAAGGTCAAGTTTAAATGACAAATTTGTTTGCAAAGAACCCAAAACCGGGACAACAAATAAACAAGCAAACCGAATGCGGCAACCGAATTTTAGCCGGTAAGAAATCAGTGACAAAATATGACAAATTCGGGCCCGTGAACAAACAGGAAACTCAGCGCCAAGAGCACAGAACAAAATGCTCCTTGAGAGGTTGATTCGAGCCCCTCCTCCGGAAACTTCCTGTTTCTGTGTGTGTTCAAATGCAAATCCTCGGCAAACCTGTAAAACTTTTTTAAAGTTATGTACCGCTGTCGTGTACCACCCTCAACTTTGCTACCTAGGCTGCCATAAATCACGGGACTCCACCACCGCGAGACCCCAAAACCCGAGTTTTGTAGGCTGGTGTGTATTCACTGATTCTTTTGGCTTTGTTTTGTTGAGGACAGCATTTCCTGAATTTACCTTCGTTCTTACTTCTGTCCCTCTCTGGCACTTTCTTAGTATCTGTCTACCTATACTCAGAAAAAATGGCTAATTTAAATATAATTTTACAGCTCATAAGTTTTCATTTTTTATAGGTTTTAAAAATAATTATTTTAGTCAATGTTTTTAACATAAATGATATCAAAATAACACACTACTAGACATGATAAATAATTTTTTTTAACTCTCGTGCCAAAGTGTAAAAATTATTTAAAATTTTTTAGTTAAATTTATAAGCTTTGATTTTATGAAAAATAAAAAACTTCTAATATTAAAAAAATGTGTCTGTTAATACAATTCATTATTTTCTGACTGTTGATAAGCAAATGATTATATTTGTTGAGTCAAAATTCTATAATTCAAAAGAGTCAGTCTGTTTCTATTTGTTTGCATTTTAAGGGTTATAATTTCTTAAAACAAAATTTTAATTCATTGGTTGAATTTTTCTTTATAAATTCTAAGCCTTTTTCTTTTCGAGTGTGTATTATGGACTCTCGCACTCCTTGGCCTTTTCTCCTTCAGTGTTTGTTTCGAGAAGCGTCGCAAAAACATAAATCCGAACGCCAAGACAAATTTCGCAGATCCGCCGTTGGTTCCCGTTCTCGAACAGGGGGATAAACTTTCGCTCCAAGTTTTTCTCTTTGCCCGCCGTGATTTATGCCTGAAACGCCATTGGGCTAGGGGTGTCCTGGGCGAAAACTTTTTTGGGCTGCGCGAAAAATTATTTGCCCCGGCAAAGTAGTCCACCCCTCATCCGCCACCGCCCCCGCCCCATTTTGGCTTTAATGCCACCCGTTGTTCTAAGCCATTTGCGTGGATTGCCTGCAATTTGCTGCCCAGATTTCCCAAGATGTTCCCATTTTCAAGGGGATGGGTGCTTTTCTCCCACTCGTGTGTCTGTTTCAAAATTATGTTTGTGCAAAAGATTTGCCGGAGTCGTGTGGCCGTGTGAGTGTGTGAGTGTGGGCGTCCATGTAAGACGGGCTCTCATCTTTTTTGGGACCCCGGCCGGAAGAGCTTTCTTGCCTCTTGAGATTTTATATGTCCGCCGTTGTCTGGTCCCGCTGTGCGGACTACGAAAATTGCGTTTAAATTAATTGCAAATGGCGCATGATTAAGGGGAAGTAATAAATGGCTAATTGTTCATGATTTAATGATTTCGGTCTTGCAGTTTACTTAATCTTCCCAATCGAGGACTTTACGGCGTTTATTCATGAATGGGGAGGAAAATAGAGGAAGGATACAAGTTGGCCTAAACAAAGGAACCCAGATTTTATTTTTCCTTATGGTTTCAGAGCTAAAATAATAGTAGATATAAATTAGAAATTTATATCATCATAAATATAGTTCGTTTATTTGTTTAACTTTAAAGTAGCAGATATAAGAAAAATATAATTTATTATAAATATTATTATCAACAAATATTATAAAAAAGTTTTACAAATAATATAACATAATCGAATATTCAATGAAAAAAGTTATTAAATGTGATTGCCAAGATGCTCAAAATTAAAAACCTTTAATATTAATTTTTATCAAATCCATGAAAGTTGCATAAGCTCGAAAGTATTCCTGTCCTTTGTGTATTTTATATCGGTAGGGGTTCCTTACTCTTGAGAACCTCTCATCGGTCCCCTTCAATCTCTGCACAACCTCACAATTCCTGCTGTAATGACAAATGTAACCCTACTTAAAATAATTACTTCGCCTTAATTGCGCTGTCAGTTGGTGTCTACTTAGGGAAATATTATCCCGCATCGCGCACAGACATATAAATATTGTGTGCTCCTGGTGAAAGGGTGTGAACGGAGTTGGACAGTCAGAGCTATAGCATAGATCTCTACCCCGACTGAAAGTCCCAGATGAGTGTGCTCAGCATATGTCAATTAAGTTATAATTCCGTTCGGCATGCTGAGCCTCAACGAGTTGCTGACTGACTGTCAATCAAGCCATTTCGCCTCCGTTGCCTTACTGACTTCCTTAAAGTCCCTGGCAACTGGCTTTAAGACGGAACAACCACATCGAGTTGTCAACAAACAACCCCCGGAACCCGACCAACTGGCTGGAGGGGGGGAAACTCGCCTAGACTCACAATTATCAGCGATAATTATGCTATATTTTCATCCAAACGGATCCGCTGATGCTGGGAAGCAGCTCAATTCACCCAGGGAAATTCACAATCCCATTCTCCAAGCCCGATTCATGGCACTCATTTCCCAATTGCCTAATTTTCCCATGCAGCATGCATGATGTGTGATTGATTGAAAAGCTGATTTTAGAACGCTGGCTTTAGGGTATGTAAAGTATATCAGGTGGTTTCGTTCTTGTATATGTATATCTGTATTTCTCATTTTAATTGGCATGGGCCTGCGGCGGTGGATTTAATACTATATTCTATAGTAGTAGTTTATAGTAGAGTAGTATTCTAAATTCTTGAAGGTCTAGATGATTATATTAAATATTTAAATATATTTAAATATGATTAAATTAAACTTATAACTTTTAATCAATTGAAATGTAAAATATTTTATTTAAAAAATAGATTTAAATTAAAGTATTTTACTTCCTGGTTGAGTGAAATTATAAACCTAATATTATGTAAAGCTAGTTTAATCAAAGCCAAAAAATATAATAGCTAATATTCGAATACACGCAGACTTTGAATTTCATTCTTGTTTTAATTAGACTGAAATCGAAGCGCGCTTGTTAATTGGCCTGAATGCCAGACGTGGCTTTAATTCCCCGTTAGTTCCCAATGGTTCCACTGGCTCCTTTTAATGCTCCATTCGCTTGGTCCTTGATGCTGGCGCGCCAATTTGCGTCCTGGGTCTCAGCCAACTCAATGGCGTGTTAAGTCAGTCAATAGGCGCCGCCGCCAATCAGTGCTTCAGCTGGCAAGGAGCCCTGATGGTTCCTACACTGAGCGAAAAAATATTCATTTAAAGTTCTAATAGTAAAATACATATGTATAAAAACAGAAGCAATGTCCCGGCAAATGAATCAAGAGTGTTTTATTATCTATACTCTAATTTGTAGTTTCATTAGCTTTTATCAACAAAATTGGTCACAAAAGATAGTCTTTTAATTTACACTTTTTTGTTTATTTTGATCCAGAAATGTTTACGTCACTTAGACTCACATACGATCTTAGAGTACTAGCTGCTTGACCATCTAGATAGGACTGTGCGTACGTTATGGACATTCAAATATTATTTAAAAAAATTTGGTTTTAACTTAAGTTATTATCCATTTATATGCTATGGTATATTTGAGGTTTTTTTCAAGAATTCTGAAGTTATTTAATTTATTTAATTCTTATATGTTTGTAGGATTAACATGAACTGCTAAACAAATAAAACTAAAATAACTATCAAAAACCTTATACTTTAAAAACCAAATCTTAAGACTTCTTTTATAAAAGCAACAATTTTTGTTTTACAAAATTGTTTAGAGTGTACCCTTACTTACACACACTGACAGACAGCGACTCTCCTACACCCACACAGTGACTGGGAGATGGCAACCCTGGCGCGCGTTCTTAATAGAAAAGCGCTTTTCAATTATGTTAGCCAACTCCTTTTTGCCAAGAGTTTCTGGCTGCTTTTGCCGCCAGTCCTGCGCCCCTTTATTCCAGCGTTCCTCCTGCTGGCCGGGCATGTTGTGTACCTTTTAATTTACTATTTCTGCTCCTTCATTCCTTGGCCAGGTGCCGAGGTCCAGAGGGTCCATAGTTATAGTCGGGCAGCATCCTGCTGTTAGTATCCAATTAAAATCGAAAATTAAATGTCAGAAAAGGATCTCGGCTCCTGTGAGATGGGCCTGACCTGGCCTGTGTGTTCCTGTGGCCCGTCTTTTTTCGCTTTTGGGGGCGGTTGGGGCCAAAATGATGGGGCTAAGGCGCTTACTTATTGAATATTTGCAGCACATTTCTGCCCGGGGCCAGAAAAACCTAATTGCCTTGACCGTAAGTAAACAGGCTGGCCCTCAGCGGGCCAACTCAAAAATGCATGAAGCCGCACAACAAATAGACAAACATAATCAAAAGTACGAGTACGAGAACCAGTACCAGCCACTTGAAAATCACGCCCAATTTGACATGCGCCTAGAGTAAACATACTCCGGCCACTCGGAATTGCGGCAGTGGCTCGGAAAAATCCGTGTATAAATTCCGTGAATAATTGATGTCAGCCAAAGAGTGTGTACTCGGACGCAATGCAAACTTAGTCATTAATGGCCCCGGGCCCTTAATATATGTATTACTTGCATTCTGGAATGTATACATTGTATACTTTGCCCAGCCTCAACCTTATGCCCACACCACGGCGTATACTTATCGTTTTCCCCATCCTTATCGTTGACGTGTGTCGCAATATTTTCTTTGTGCATTTTAAATGCTTTGTTTGCTTTGGTTTATTGGACGGATCCGTCAAGTGGCGGAAGAAAAGGACTTTTTCGGGGGAGAGGGCTCAACTCAGATTTTATTAATGTTCGAAAGTCTGAGTGGGTAAAACCTGCGGTAGGGTTACAATTAATTACTCTATCAATCGGTTTAATTGGCTAAACATTTATTAGCTTATATATATATTAATAGCTCTTTCGGAAATCCATAATGTAAATAAATAAATTAACCCTAATTTTTATTATTTACTTTATTAAACAGGAGAACTGAGTCCCGGTTCTCTGAAAAAAGTTACTATTGAATTGCCAAATTCAACTCGAAGACTTTTTAGGTAAAATAGTTTTATTTGCACAACCCTAGAGTTTTAATTTGGATTCTTGTTTAAATGTTTAAAGTATGTACAAACAAGAAAGGAAAGCTAACTTCGGGCGGAGCCGAAGTTGATATACCCTTGCAGAATACTCTGTAAATTATATTCTCCAAAATTATTCATATGATGCATTCTTAATACTCATAAAAATCCCAACTTTCTAACTTTAAAAACACCAAAGTTATGGCATTTCCAATCGTTCAGTTATATGGCAGCTATAAGATATAGTCGGCCGATCCTTATGACATTTGGTAGGTCGGATTAATTGGCCAAATATAAAACCCATAGAAAGTCCCAACTTCCTAACTTAACAAACAGCAGAGTTATGGCATTTCCGATCAATCAGTTATATGGCAGCTATAGGATATAGTCGGCCGATCCCGGCCGTTCCGACATATATACTGCGTGCAAAGGAAAGAAAGGTGTGTGCAAAGTTTCAATTCGATATCTTTAAAACTGAGAGACTAGTTTGCGTAGAAACAGACAGACGGACAGACGGACATGGCTATATGAACTCAGGAGGTGATCCTGATCAAGAATATATATACTTTATAGGGTCGGAGATTTCTCCTTCACTGGGTTGCACACTTTTGACCAAAATTAAAATACCCTCTGCAAGGGTATAAAAAATATTTAATAAATATAGTTATAGGGGCAATCAAAATTTAAAAATACTTTCTTTAACCTTGAATGTGGCTTTATTTTTCTTGTTGCTTTCGGCCTTAAAATTGTAAGCTTGCTTTTCGAACATCCTTCCCGCCCTCTTCTTAAAAGGAATTATGAAATGTTCCGCTCATTATGCAATGGGGAGGCTGTTGGCACTGCAGCCCATAAACTAATGTAACTAATGCGAGCGATGATCAACAAATTATACAGGGGAATTATTCAAGCATTAATGCGAAAGCTGCCAAAGCCGAGATGGATGACTTGGACGGACAGAAGGACGGTTCGCCTGGATGGATGGGTGAATGTGGATGTGAATATTTCGGTTTGGCTGGATGGGTTGTCTGTCGGGGGCCGGCTCATATGGAATTTTAATGCCTGGGAATACTTTAATATGACGCTAGGCCCTCCGTCCACCCCCAATGTTTTTTTACTCGAATATTTTTAATAACACAACGACACGCAGATGGGAAACAGACAGAATCGCATGACACAAAATGATAAACAAGAAATGTAAAAAAGGAGATTTATTACGCAGGCGGTGGCGACGTTCGTGAGATGCTGATGATGGACCATAAACAAAAAATGCAAAGCAAAGCACGAAAAAGTATATAAATATATATATATGTATCCATGTATATTATATGCACCCGGACAACCCGGGAACTAAGTACTGCGTGCCACAAAAGCCATCAATCATTTTGAGCGAAAGGGGCAAGCGGTGGACCTGGGGAGTGGGTTCCGGGGGCCAAACAGAGACAGAACCAGGGGTTTTGGGGAATTAGAATAATCAGCCAACGTCATCGGCTTGGAAGCCCTTCCCTTCGGCCCATGATTATTAAATATGGCAAGTCCCGGCTTCCACTGCCGCCAACGTCGTCGAGCTAATCGATTTATTATGCTAACCAGGCGATGCAGCAAAGTGTGGAAAAGCTGGAGGAGGAGTGGAAATCCCAGGAAGAGGCTCTAAACGTGTGTCTTGGATCACTGGCCATCAAGCAAATGAGGCGTGCGGCTGTCGTGGATTCAATGTCTCCATCGAGATTTTAATTCGAAAACTTAAAAGTCTCTCTTCGCTTAAAGCAACATAAAGTTAAATAATCCTTATAATTAGCTTAAATATATAGATGATTTTGTGAATTAAAATTGTGTTTAACCAAAAACTGATTGTTCAGAATATGGATTTAAATATATTTATATATAGATAATATAATTTCGGTAATCTTCCAATATAAATATAGAAAAATATAGTTTATATTTTAAATTGTAAGTTTTTTGTTATAGTACATAAATATTTTGTAGTTTTGCAAAACTATTTCAAGGTAGAGAAAATTTCTATGGACCTAATAGAAATAATTTTTCTAAAGTTAGGTAAATTTTTTTTTATTTTATCATTTGTGGTTTGGAAAACTCCCATCTTCTGAGGCGATTACAAGGGTATTACTGCTTATGTTCTTTGCGGGCAACATGGCACATGATTTATGGAATTAAAAGCAAGCGAATGTATATTTTGGGCTAATTAAAAGCACGCAGAATTGAAATATCCCACCACTTTAAATTCGACTCATTTGGCAGGGCAACGCAACACCATTAAGCGACAGCCGACACCCGGAACCAGCGGCAGACAACTGTGATGGCTCCGGGCGATGATTTCGGATGGTTGTGGAGGACGTCGGGCTGCCGAGGATTGGGATGTGGCCGTGGAGAACTCGCAGCGTGAGGCAGCGTGGCAGGACACGTGCCGCTAACTTGGCCAAGCGTGTGCAGCATCACCAACGACGATGGATGGATGGATGGGTGATGATGATGATGAGGGCGAGAACGAGGACGAGGACGATTGCCCAAGGCGGTGTGTGGTCTTGTGGTCAGCCAATCGACCGCCCCGCCCACTCCGGCCACGCCCCCTTGGGCAACGTCTCCCGGACATTATCGTCCAACAGGGCCGCCTGCGCAATAACTTTTGACATTAATGACCAAGGCGAGGCATCGACATCGCTGGCACATCCTTATAAATTGCCATTTGTATCTTTCACTCTGCATTCGGTTTGACAAGCTACAAATTCGTATCTCTGCTGTCCTTGGCTGATGTGTTTATCTAAACTTCGCGCTAGAATGCTCGTCAAATTCGTCCCCGCTCGGCGGCATTTCTACATCATCTGCTCTCTTCTTCGTCGCTTCATCTTCATCAGACTTTGGCATCACTTGCACAACTTGTACTTCCCCTAAGCCCCAAATATTGTGTGCTATTAATAATAACATTTCTGGGCCTCTTTCGCTTCACTGGGCTTTAGTTCCGGTTTAATGTTAATGCAAATTTCAAACTTCTGCTTGTCAACGATTAAGTGATTAGAATTTGTGGAAGTTGCGTGCGGCATTTCTGTGGGTCACTGAATATTGTATATTTTGATAGATATACACACTTAAATTTTAGTTTAAGTTTACAGTTTATTTACAGTAATAAATGGTATATAAATAAATAAAATAAAACATACAACAAAATAATTGTAAAACTACAATAAATGTAATATTAATAATACCAATATGTTATTTTAGATTAAGATAATAAATAAATACAGGTCACAAATTAAAACTGATAATTATCACAAACTTAGTTTTATACTGTATGCTATGGCGGTGTTATTAGTATATAAGCGGATTTACCCAGATTACTATGAACAAGAAAGGAAAGCTAACTTCGGGCGGAGCCGAAGTTGATATACCCTTGCAGAATACTCTGTAAATTATATTCTCCAAAATTATTCATATAATGCATTCTTAATACTCATAAAAAATCCCAACTTCCTAACTTTACAAACACGAAAGTTATGACATTTCCGATCAATCAGTTATATGGCAGCTATAGGATATAGTCGGCCGATCCTTATGAAATTTGGTAGGTCGGATTGATTGGCCAAATATAAAACCCATAGAAAATCCCAACTTCCTAACTTTACAAACACGAAAGTTATGGCATTTCCGATCAATCAGTTATATGGCAGCTATAGGATATAGTCGGCCGATCCTTATGAAATTTGGTAGGTCGGATTGATTGGCCAAATATAAAACCCATAGAAAATCTCAACTTCCTAACTTTACAAACACGAAAGTTATGGCATTTCCGATCAATCAGTTATATGGCAGCTATAGGATATAGTCGGCCGATCCTTATGAAATTTGGTGAGTCGGATTGATTGGCCAAATATAAAACCCATAGAAAATCTCAACTTCCTAACTTTACAAACACGAAAGTTATGGCATTTCCGATCAATCAGTTATATGGTAGCTATAGGATATAGTCGGCCGATCCCGGCCGTTCCGACTTATATACTGCGTGCAAAGGAAAGAAGGGTGTGTGCAAAGTTTCAATTCGATAGCTTTAAAACTGAGAGACTAGTTTGCGTAGAAACAGACAGACGGACAGACGGACAGACGGACAGACAGACGGACAGACGGACAGACGGACATGGCTATATCAACTCAGGAGGTGATCCTGATCAAGAATATATATACTTTATAGGGTCGGAGACGTCTCCTTCACTGCGTTGCACACTTTTGACCAAAATTATAATACCCTCTGCAAGGGTATAAAAATGATGATCATAACAATACTTGGGTGCCAATTTTCCTAGACTTTTCCACTCTGAAATATGTCTACACACTACACACTCTCCATCACGATGGGCATCTTTCGTTTTCGAACTGCCATTTCACAAGTGGAGAAAAAAACTTGAAATTAAATTTGCTGGCGACACCAATTTTCAGAAACAGCTTTTCCGCAACTTGACATGTTCCTAATTGATTTTTTTTAGCAATTTAATTTGGCAAGGCAAGCTTTACCTGGACGGGGACGTGGGCGTGGTCGATGAGGGATGCGGAAGATGCAAGGGGCAACCAAATCCTTTTCAGCACATGTTCCTTGGTTGGCCACTGCCGAAAAGGAAAACCTCCAAAAGAGATGGGGCGGAACTCACCCGCTTTCAACCTTTTCATCACCATTTTCGTCTCGTTTTTTATGCGCCACATGTGCCAAAAGCATTCATAAAGCAAACACACACTACCAGCCGTACATATATATATATATATATATATTATATATGAACGTGTGTTCATCCCTGCGAACCACTCGACCATTGGGAGCTGCATTGGTTATGGGAATTTTTGATTGACATCGGGTTCCAACCCAGCACAAAAGTAAGCTCGACGCGTTAACTACACAAGCTCAATCTGAACCTGAAGCCGGAGCTGGAACACAAGCCCGATCCGGAGCAGGAGCCTCAGTCGGAGCCACCTCTTGCCAACTCTTGCCACCTGGGGCGGCTATGATGCAATATTGACAGGTAAGCACACAAACGTACATCCCAGGGTATGAGGACCAGCATATAGCCATTCTGCCTGCTGCTGTAGAAGCCTTTCACATACGCACAGTGGTCTACAAAAATGAAAGATCACTTGTCTAAATATTTAAACAAATTTCCTTTAAGACACCTATAAAATATAACCACAATATTTAAGTAATTCTTTATAAATTACAATATCTGTGTACAGAAATAGATAAATTTATTTTATTAATGCATAACAAGGATATAAATATTTCTTGCCAGCAAGAATTAACTAATAAAACCATTATATCATAGAAAAAGCTTAGAATCGCCAATCCTAAAAGAAAAATAATTATCTGAAAAAAGAAGAAATAGAACAGTTTCAAGTGTCAATCACAATAAAGTACCCTAAATTTTCTATAAAATTTTAATTCCTAGGAGATATTAAAAAAAATGAGAAAGGTGTATATCAAACTGCAATATTACACATCTATTTTATAGAGATTACAATAACATTCATAGAGTCCTATTTTCGTTCTTGGCGCTTTGTATCAGAGAATGATTTTTTGAAACCTATCAGCATTTTTGAATTCAATATTTCGGACCACTTTTGTGACACAGTGGCTGGTTGCTTCTTCTGTCCCGACATTTTGTGAAGCATAAATGAAAAAATTTTTCGGTTAGCACTCAGCGCGTACCCAATTTTCTTTTTGCCTGGCCGAAAATACGTGTATGTTTTTCCTTAGCCGGAGCAGCTACCTTTCCACCTCCGGAGCCTTAACCCTCAAGGCCCCCAGTTCGCCATTAACCCCCTCCGACCTCCACCCACCGCACACACACACCAACACACACACACACATCTCTGGTGGCTGTGTTTGCTTTTGAAGCAGCGCAAATTAGTTTTTTCACTTTGGTCGCGCTCGTTCGCGTTCTTCCCTCCATCCCAGTCTTTTTTATTTTTGGTTGTTTGTCGTTGGCCTTTGTATGGCCCGTTGCCTTGCTTTTAACGTTAAATGACGAAATAGCTTTACGGTTCATTGATGCACGTAGCTTGTCCCCATTCCTCCCCGCCCCTCGCCACCCTTTTTGGCCACCCTCCATTTTGGCCAGCAAGTCACACGCCCAATTAGTAGACCAAGTTTTAGTCTGTAGCGCTAAGCTTCATTGAATTTCCACTTTGTATTTGCATTGGCCATTTGTTTAGCCCGCCCTCCCAACTGCCCCGCCCCCACTATCCCTTCTAGATGTCAGTTTTTCGAACGAAACGTGCACTTTTCGGCTACAGTTTTTTCTTCACTTTTTTTCGCGTGTGTGTGGGCTTCTGTATAATAGCCAAAGCTATTTGCTGAGGCCAATGAAAGCCGTTAAGTTTAGTTGGAATTTTTGAAGCGTTGATTTATTCAATAAACACGAGTGCCAGAAGCGCGAGAAGTGGCAGAAGAAGCCTTTTGATGCAGTTCATTTTGTTTGGCCAGTTTGAGCGTTGAGCATCCTGCACGTGAAGTGTTGTCAGTGGAGATTGGCTGGAGGAATAGGGAAACGGTGGTTGGATTGAATGGAAACCACTTCAAGTTGAATCGCGTTTAAAGGCAGGGACTCTTAAATATAAATGTTTAAGTTTGAATTGAGGAAAAATAGAGAATTACTGAACTAAGGAGAGTTAATGTACTGAGATTTTACTTTTGACAACTTGTTTTTTAAATAAATTAATATTTTTTTGGTGAAATTATCAAAGTTATTGGAACAAGAGGACTTAAATGCAGTTAGATTGCTTATTGCAATAAAATCGTATATAAAATTAAACTACAATCTTTCTGCAAATAATGTAAAAACCTTTGTTTTTGTCATTCTTGGATTTAAGTAAATTATTTTTAAGTGATTACGTTTATAGATTTCCATATACTCTTATCCATTTATTATTTTGTAAGCTTACTTGGTCCACAAACTTGGCTTAAAACCGATTCTACCCTTAGCAGATCTAAAATAGGGCGGCAAAGCGCTCTTCCATCCCCAATATGTTGAGGTCCATTTGTTAATCACCTAAGTGTCCATAAAGCAAACACGATTTATGATCAGAACATGGAACTACTTAGGAATCCATTACCAGTGACTGACCGCATGAATTGCGTGAAGTGTGGCGAAATGCGCGCATGTGTATAACCGAAAACATAATTGAACACTTGCACGCAATTCCATATTTTACGATTCGAAGACACTCTCCCCTGGAATCGAAGGCCATCAACCTGGGCTAATGCTGCTTAGCCAGCAATTTATGGTTGATTAACAGCAAAGGATGGCACGCAAAGTTTCACCTCGAAGCGACCCAGAAATGTATGCAACGGAATTGTTGTGCGAGGGCTGAATGATTTATTCTGGAGGTGGAAGGTCTGAAAACAAATAGGGAATGTCAAAGGGTGCTCAGGACTAAAAACTTTTGCCTGTGAAATATTCGGGGTCGGGCCCTAGTCATTGACTTTAATGCCAGTTTGTCTGCAGCTCCTGTTTGTATATGCTTTCTACTTCCTGTTTGCCTTGCAAAAGTAAAGTAAATTGCACTGGACATGCCAGCTTCCTGCAGAAATCATTTTCAGATTGCCCAACAGCAGCAGCACAAAAAGAAAAACCCAAATCCGAAATGGGAAGCTGCACATACATATCTGAGTCGGGAATCTGGACTCGAGCTCCGTCTGCATAGCAATGTGACATTTGCATGCGCCCCAAAGTATGCAGCATGCAGTGCCAGCTGGATTTGGATATACTTAAAGTGGCTTGCTCGACCAAAAACAGGACAGGATGCACGAGTACCGAGTACCGACCCACTCGGCCATCCTTGGTTGTTTTTCGGTTACGCTTCGCTTTTAATTTCCACCTGGGAGTTAACTAAACATGTGAGTTTATTTGATGTGCTCCGGCCCTTTCAACCCGGGAAGAGGATGAGGATGTCATGTGCCAGAGTGCAAACAAAGTAGGAATTTCTTTCTCTTTTCCCTTCCTAAAGTTCCGTGGCCCACAAAAAAAACTGCAAATTTGCCAAGCCCGAAAAATATTTCGAAGTTTGTTTGATGTGACTCAGTTACTGATGTGAGTTTTTAAAGGAAGTAAGCGGAGAACGTTGCATAACAATGGTAAGCTTTAAAAAAGTTAAAATTTATCTAAGGAGACTTTAAACTTATAAATTTGTACTTAGTTGAGCTTTAGTAGCTTAGAGTTTTTATTAATCCAAAGACTATATCTATCTAAAATTGACTTCTTTGTTAAAACTATAAATTTTGTTACTTAAATTAAGTTTTTAGCTTAAATAACTTTTGTAGCCATATGTAATACAAGTATAGTTATAAGCTCAACCTTTCATCGTGAAGAATTCCTTAAAACAGTTATTTATTTGAAATACACAGATAATGATTGCAAAATTAATCCTCTGAAGCATACAAGCTTAAATTATTTTTAGCCTCTATTTAATTTCATTGCTTTGGGTACTTAGATTCTGAAAGATTCCGAATATAAGCTAAGGGCTCTTGTGAATCATATTGAAATGAAAAATAATCAAAAAAAAATCCTATTGAGCATAGAAAATTTCACGCGCTTTGACAAACTTCCCTTAAATCACCAAAAACACTTAATGACCTACGTTCTTAACACCAAGTCTTGCCAGCCTTATAAAAGTTAAAAAGGTCTTGCCTAATGATCATCGAAAATCCATTTCGAAATGCCGGAGTTCATTGAACATCTTTTAGTTTCATTGACAGTCCTCGGCAGCTGGTTGCCCTGCTCTCCTTGACCCAATCCCCTCAAAACAACAACATCAAACATGTCTATAAATCAGCGCCAAGACGCTGGCATCTTTCCATAAATAATATTGATAATATAAAACCGAATCGAAACTTGAATGAATTGCAACACGTGTTGATGTTTATGTTCTACTTCACCCCGTCGCCGGTTCACCGAGCAAACCCAACTCACGGCCAAGACAAAAGAGTCTATGATCGCGAAAGATGTGGAGACGATGACGACAATGCGATCGTGTCCATTGTTTGGCAAGGTACTATCAAAAGGCGACGACTGCTGAATGGAAGTTTTCTCCTTTATGCCGTGGCATCTGAAGAGGTTTTCCATAGAAAATTTATGGTATTTATATTGCGCACGCGGCTCGGGCGCCCGAAAGGTGTTCCCCTCGATCGCGCATGCGCAGCTGCCCAGAGTTGCGGATTCGCCCTGGACCCATTTTCCAACTTCCAAATTCCACATACAAACTGCCTAACACACGCCACAAAGGGTGGGTTGATCGCAGAGTGTTTGTTCCATCGATCTGAATGAAATATGCTGACATATGTCCCCGCGGAGTTGGGGTTACTGGAGTGCCGAAAACGGGTGATTATGTTACCGGGGTATGGCCCCAAAAAATTGGTACAGTTGTGCCCCTATTTTTAGGGGCGTATAAACATTTAGGACCGTCAACTTGCGAAATTAGGGCATCCCTTATAATCTTCTACATTTGGAAACACATTTTACACGGCTTACATTTCTAAAGGGTGAAACAAATTCTTTTTTAATGCCTTACTTAACTAACATTTTTTATGGGTTTCTATACATTTTTCTTTCTTTTTGAGTTTATTGAATAATATGAAAATAAATCTGGAATGAATTGGGTTGCACTCATTTAGTACACAAACTCCATCTTATTTATTCCAGTTTTCTCTTTAATTAAGAAATTTAACTTTAAACATTACATTAATTAATATATAAGTACAGCTGGTCTGTCATTTTAGAAAGATTTAAGTTATAAATGATTAAAGGTTAGTGATTCAATGAAAGATAACTTTTATAGCGTCTGCCACCAAAAGTGGATAGAGTTTTAAAAACGACATTACCCGTTTTTATACCATCGATGGCCAATAAAACTAGTTCGACTCAAAGAGATTTCGCGATACGCTTTTCATGAAAATAAAAAAGGTTTTCCAATTTATTCATCATATTTAATTTGCATAATCCGTGGACCGAAAACGATGGCAACATGGATTTAATCAAGCCAATCCGACGACCAGCACCGCTGTCAGCCATCAAGTCAACTCGGCTTATGGTTATGGCCAGGATCGGATTCAATCCGAGCCCAGATTCCGGCTCAGATCGAAAAACTCAATCCAGGGCCTAGTTTTTCGCTCTAATTCGCCTTAAGCCTTCTGAAACTGCCGCTCCAAATTCCGAATCGCAGTGTTTGCTACACTGAAACCGAAACGAGGATGGATCACACATACCGATCCGATCAGAGAGTACATGTTTTCCGAATTCAGTATTTCATTTTGGGAGAGAACAAAACACGACACCGCTCGTTTCGAAGGACCAACCCTCCTGTCAGGACGAAAATCGGGACCGAATCGAGGGCCAGGTGTGCCCGTGCCGGTGCGCAATCAGCTTTGTAGGCGATTTGTGAGGATTAAACTGCGCACCGAGCGATCCGGGAGTGCAAGAGGGAAAGGGAGAAGTGCCAGAGCGAGATGGCTGCCTACCTGTGAGATCCTGCGATCCTGTGATCCTTGTAGGAGGATCAATTTGCTGACTAAATACGCACGGAAAGGTGTATCCGTAAAATCTGCCAGATACACACACACACATCGAGTGGGGGGGAGGGGGCCCGAGGATAAATGCTTCATTTTTTGCGTTTCAATGGGCACTTTGAGCCCGCACCGAAAATCCGAAATTGGAAAATTGAAATGCAGGAAAAGGTATAATAATTTCATGCTTCCTGGTAATTGGCAAACAACAGGATGGCTCAGAGTTGGCAACAGGGTTTGCGCTGCCCAAAACAAGTTGAGATCCTAACTCTGGCCAGGTGGCTTTCATTTTTGGACTCCTTAGGGGTTGAATTCGCCGGCTCATGTTCATGCAAATTACTCCTCCTTTCATTTCTTGGCAAAATAACTGCGCAGTTGTAACGGGTTAGGCCCTGGAAAATTACGAACTTTAATTAAGCTCAATGCTGCCTGTCAAAATTGTGGATGGTTGCTGGTTGCCAGGGGCCTCGGAATTGCTCGCAACTTCAATCTGCAATCCTCAGCAGCAATTGCAACATACCATCATCCTCCAACGACCAATATGCCACACATAACATCGATCATCGTCAAGCGCTGTCTGCCATTATGTCTGCCTCAGGTGTTCCAGCCAGCCGATTGAGAGGGAGATCCGTTCAGATACTTGTCAAGTTATTGCGCCGCTGGCATTTTCCCATCCCGAAACTACTTTTGAAACCCCTTTCAACTATTGCGCATTAGGCACTGCAACTCAGCACTTTCAATTGCCTTTGCCGTTGGCGAATGATTTCTGAGATTTACTAAGATTTTCTTCCATCTGCAATCGCTGACTTTGGGCACTCAATCGTATGTTATAAATAGGAAAATAAAATAATGTTAAAGATTAAAGGGGATACTATTAAAAAAGAAATGTAAAGATGGGTAAGAGAAATAATATAAACTTCATGAATTTGTGAGGAGGTCCATTTAACATTAAATAATTTTTATTTAATTTTTACATGGCATTTTTCAATATTATCAACATTAAATTTAATTGATTTTAAGATGCTAAATCAAGTGCATCATTTAGACTTAATATTGTAAAATTTAATCAGAATCGAATTCTACTAATTAGAATAGAGTAATAAACAATAGCAGATATTAGATATGACAGAATAATTTGACATATATTAACACTGATTAGGAATAAGTAGCTCTTACTGTGTTACTGAAACAGAACTAGTTTCTATTGAACTAAATTGAATAGTTCTCATGCATAACAAAATATAGGTAACTGCCTTATCGATTTCCCAAACTGTTCACTGCGAGCGATCTTTATTAGCATTCCCACCGGCACTCGCACCGACAGGATACAAATTTTACGGCTCTTGCACAAATTTTCCCACCAATCTAGGAGGGCGGCATTCCCAATAAGTCCCTTGCAATTTCCATTGACAATGGCCAGCCGCAGGATATATTCGGCATGAGCAAATACAATAAAAATACCTGTTGGCTGTTGCTGAATAAAAGGATGGATGCATTTACCTATATCATTATGCGGCCATTGTCGGTCGGGGAAAACGGGAAAAGCGGGAAGCTGCAAGTGCCCTCAACCCGAACGAAAAACAGTTAGCGAAACAATAATGCGAGTCGGTACTTGAGAAAACCGAATAATAAGAGCAGGACCTGAAGAAAGAGATTGGTAGATGGAAGGTAACAGGCCATTGTCTATTGATTTTTTGCACTTCGAGGGAATTGCACAAGCCGAGAGGCAAGAAATGCAATTCATTTTCACACGACCGAGAAAGATGAACTGTGGCGAAAATTTCAAGGAAGGTCCTCTCAACTTGTTGGTGGGCGTAATTTATGGCACTTAATGATTTGCCATCCTCCAACTCTCGATCGATAAGTGAATTCCATACGAACCGTATTTAAATGCGACCTAGCCGAGAACTTTCACCCAGTACAACTTTTTGGAATGGAGTGGCAAATTTATTGCCCAGTCATAAATCTTATGGAGCTCTGCTCTGCTCCTTGGCCCATTCGCGATTTTTACGACCTGTGAGACGAGTAAAATCTCGGACTGGGGTAGCAATTGCCTTCGAACTTCGACGACGATTGGCGTCGAATTGTCTGGCCTCGCCAGGAATTTAATAAAATGCTCACCGGTTGCTCCGAAAGGATTCCGCTACCTTTAACACGACGGAAAAATCTGAGGGCAGCTGGATGTCTCACAAAAGGATTCTGCCTTTGGATCTTCCCAACCTCCGGTTGTTGTTCTTGTTGTTCGCCTTATCTCGCCAGCGTTTCTTAATTTTTATTGAATCCCGTTTTTATGACATTCCAGTAAGCAGAGTAAATTTCAATTTTTTTATGTATATACGTGCGAGTAATCCGGCTTCCCCCCTTTGTATCTGGGCAGTAAATTAAGCGTAAAATCGTAAAACCAGGCAAGGTGTGAAATTTTATGCCAGCCTTGATTTATGCCAACATCAGTTACTGATGCTCCTCCACGAGCACGGGATTAGCACTGATTTAGTGTTCTCGTTCCCAGGAGGACATTGCATATGGGATTGTAATTAAATTTATATTTTGAATTTTATAGCTTTACTGCCTAGGACCACCGTGCTTTTGTGTGATTTCGGTCAAGGCTGACATGGTTTAAAAACGGACAGATTTTGAATGCTGAGGTCATCATTAGAGAATTTAAAACCAGAATAAGCCCTAGAATCTTTCATTGATTGAAAGCTCACATCAGAAAATTTTAATTAAAATTAGTTTGAAGGCAATTCAAACTCATTGGCGCCAATCTTCTTTCAATTCAAAGTTACATCTTTTCCATCTGAATAACTTCAATGTCAATGGAGACAAAAAGCTAAGATCTCGTAATTTTTGACAATACCATCGTCTGCAAAGTTTCTCAATTATACTTATGCCAACCCTCCAACTCCAAATGTGGTGACAAATATGAGCAGACAATTGCCACGTAGTCCTCGCGGAGATAAAAAGTCCTGATGAGACCCATGGGGCACCAAGCATCCACTAACTTGTCATCCACTCTTCAGGTATCTGGCCAAGTGCAGGCCCCTTGAGAAAATGTCTAATTGCGGCAACTTAAACTCCAAATAAGCACTTAATTTACCAGGCAAGTGCACCAAGTTTCCACTTACGACCGCCATAAATCACAAAAAATGCTAGAAAAAAAACATTATGTGTGCATGGGGCGCCATATTTGCAACATAAATAGAAGAAGAAACAACGACCCAGAGAAGGGGAGCTGATGTGGCATGGAAAGATGGCAGCGTCCAAGGCGAGAGACGACTCATTGCCAAGTCCCAGACCATACCAAACCCAGACCCCGAGTCAGACTATCCGCCATTGGTGAGTCACAGTGGGTCGATATCTGAGAAATCTAAATTTTATATATATTCTAATATTGTTCTTTCAAATTTTAAAAATTAAAACTATTACAGAATTACACAAAACATCTAACATTGCCAGGTATTTACAAAATTAAACGATTTCTATAAACACAATCATTTGCTTATCCATTTACATTTGTAATTTTATAAGACTATAAAAAGGTGTTTCGATTTTAATAATTAGCTTATATGTTTTTTATTATATTTTAAAGAGAGCACTGAGTGACAAATATTTTACAAAAACAAATTATTTAAAATTCTTTATAATCAAATTATTTAAATCATTTTGGGACTAAAAAGTGTTTTAGAATAACTTTTTAGGACTTTGCGAAAGAGAAAACTTTTGCTCAGTAAATATTATTACATAATTTAAATCACTTTTCAAACTTCATTATTAGTAAGTCGCAAATAAATATTTGAAGATATGTTTGCTTTCATATCAATACCTTTTAGCCCACTGTGGGCGCAATGCTGACTCCGAAACAGACACCGACGACTGGAAATGCGACTGCAGCGGCGGCGGACAAACAATAAGCGACAGTAGCACTGATTACTTGAGCACTGCATAACAACAGTTGCAGAGCCTCCCTTAACCCCCTTAGCCCCCTCAAACCCCCTTGAGAAGAAGCTGCCGCTGACATTCGAGCCACGTTTGGCAACGTTTTAGCCAGACTGGCGGGTGGGGTTAGGAAAAGGTGCATGTGCCTTGAGAGTGCAACGCTAGAACTTAAGTAAAATAACTCATGTGCAAAAATAGAATGCGAGTGGCAGCCGTGGGGATGAATGCGTCTAGTTGTGCCCATGTGCCCATGTAGCCATGTGCCCTTGCCAGCAACTTGCAACAGCCAGCAGCAACGGCAGCAACCTGCAACGTTCGTTGCACTTGGCGGGGCACAGTTTGAGAGGCATTGCGCTGCCTATTTGCACATTTGCTCAGGCAAAGTGCTTGGCTTACTTATGACGAGGTGGCCCACTTGATGATGCCATGGGTTAAATCGGGGCTGGGGTCCATATCCTCCCAAACCAAATGCCAAAGTGCTTTTGCCATTTTTGAGGGAGGGCTCCATTCAGGATTCAGAATTCCGGATTCAGTATTGGGTGGCAGCACCTGCAGAGGCACCAAGTTGGCCCTTATATCTCCAGAGTTTGATTGTTTGTTTGTCCTGTCGGAGATTGCTTTCAAATTACTTTGAATCAAAAGCAAATGTCTGAGATTTTTGATTGATTTTGTTTTGCTTTTCGCTTTTTTTTCATCCCCAGCATTATTCTGCTGCTTTGGATGAAATTGCTCGGAAAGTGCGCAAAGTAGATTGAAGTAATCACAGACAGGGTCGATTGTTTTGCAGTTGAACCAGGTGTTTGTTACGATAATGGAAACTCAAAGGCTAAATAAAGTACTAAAAAATAAAGGAGGAATACATTTTTGATTTCTTGCATTTCAGAAATGCTTTTATATTGAAAAATGATTGGCTTTCTTTGAGAAAATTGACTTTAGCTTAGAGTAGACTAGGCAGAATAAAACACCTTTCACTACACATTTGTTGTTGATTGAGATTACTTATTGTATTTAAAATATATTAAATTATTTGTACCTTAGTTGTAGCTCGACTACAATCGCGATAAGTTTCTAATAATTTGCAGTAATTTGTAGGTAGTTCCAACCATGAAATAGTTGCCAAGTAAACCAATCCCACTCTAACCAAATTGGCTTCATACCGTTGCTTGTTTTGGCCACTCCCTGTAATTAGCTGAGCAACTGGGCTTTAATCAAGCAGAAAATTGGAACGCTTCGGTTCTGGCAATTAGAAGCGGTCAAATGCAAAGCACAAATAGTCGGAGTAGCGAAAATGTGAGCAAAATATATTCCAACACAAATTCTAACACACAAAGTTACCGCTCGGAATGGCAAACAAAACAAATGCGGAGCTCAGCGAAAATTTCATCAGCCTGTCGAACTTTTGCCTTTGTTCGAGGTGGATTATTGGTGGTGTCAATTGCCAGTGGCCATTTCATTTCTGTTCTTTTCTTTTTTTTTCTCTCTTTTTTTTTGGTAATTTACGCCCTCGTCCTGAGAACCACAGCAGCATCCTCCATCGGCCAGCCCCCACCATCTCCATTCCCACTTTAACGAGCTCAAGTAATTTCAAGTTTCAAGACTCTGGCCGCCTTTGAATGCAAATGCTGATGATGCACTTCCTTTCAGGCGGATGCCGAAACTGCTGAAAACAGCAGATTGGAAATGGCTCCTACAAGATGCAGACGCATAGTTATATATACTCACTCCCATGTATTGGCTGTTCTTTCTATATATATATATATATCCGATTTGTATTATTTGTCTTGCAAGTTAATTGAATAAAATGGCAAATGGCGGATTCCGAGTGCGACAATTTCAGCTGCTCTGGCTTTTTATTTTAGAGACATTCCGTTTCATTGACCGACGTGGACCGACGTGGACCGACGTGGACCGACGTGGACCGACGTGGACCGACGTGGAGCGACGACAACGGCAAATTGTCAGCCATATTAATAACATCCAAGAGGTGGAGCAGGGTTCAGACTTGGGGCATTGTTCCCTGACCGGCCGGCGAGCTCTCATTGTTCGCATTTTCAGTTACTTGTAACAGCATTTCAATGGCGACGACAGCGGCTTGCTTATTACTTGTTACTCGCAGATTGCAGAAGGAACCGCAGCATCCACAGCCCCATTCCCATTCCCGTTCCGATCCCCCTTCAATCCATGGTCCATCGAAACGAATGCCACATGCTCTGCGGTCAGCAAGTTCTTTGTTCCCTCCAAGTGCGTGCTCACATCTGAGAAGTCGGCAGTCGCAGTTACAGTCACAGTCATCTATCCACATCCAATGTCCGTTTACAGTGGTTCACATAGACACCTCGATCACAAAAAGCTAAATGTAATCTTTGCTAGGTTGCTTAAATTAAAGAAGACTTTATAAATTCGTAAGACAAACTATTCCATAAAATGTATAAAGTGCAATGGTTTGAAAACCATTGTGCAAACTTCTTTATATTTGACTCACCAAACGGTTTCGTTTTTAATGTTTTAATTTTTCAAAATGCCAGAATAATTTACGAAAAATAAATAAACTAGTTTTAGAGCTTATACCTACCATAGAAATAGGCATCTACATATATCTTTCCGAGTATTGATCGATTTTTGAAGTTTTAACATCCATTCATTTTCAAATTTACAAAAACATTTTCAAACCTGACATAAAACAATAAAAACATTTTGAAGCCAAAAATAATGTAAATGATTAAACAGTTTAGTATTTAAGCTTTGGCCAATAACATATTCTCAACAAATTAATAAAAAGTAATATTATTTGAATACTATTATGTCACTGTTTTCATGGTTTACCAGTTGAAATTTTTTACATATTCCGTGAAACATTTTTTGGCTAAATAGAAAAGATTTTAAAAGTATTCATTTTTCTCCATAAGCTTTCCATAGTCCGGATGACCCCCCGACTAATTTATGTTTGACTAATCTCACACTCAGCCAGTCCAGTTCCAGCTTTGGCCCCAGTCCTCAACTCGAACAAGATCCAGCGGCTGTCCGAAAACGAAGGGGCTCATAATTTATGCCCCAATCACTGTCCACTTTTGTTCGCCTCCCCAAGAGGAATTGGGAGTTGGATATTATCGGCGTGTGATGGTGGCGTGAAGTTGCCTAATTATGAATTAATTTCTTGAGATATTAGCAAAATATTTGAATTTTTCGGGAGTTATTTATTACAGCCATTAAGAGTTCTTTCTGATGCGTTTGGTTTTGTCTTGTCTCGGACTGCTCAAAGTGTTTTAGAAGAATTCTTCGTCTCGTTCCTGTCGTATTTTATTTTCAGTGAATAAAGACATAAGCGAAATTATTAATATGTGTCGCCATGTGGCAGCCAAATGAATTCATAGTTCATTGATATTAATATACATTTTTATGGAGAGAGATTGGGATTTTTCTATCTTGAGTGTGGTTCGCGTTGAAAACAATTAATGTGACAGGCTCTCCCATATCATCGCATATTTATTGGAATCTGATGCTGCTCTTCAACCTCTTACTTTTTGCATTTTTAATCACGACCTCTGGATAAGTTATGCGAAATCTTTGAACAGGCATCTCGGTGGGTACATAAGTTTCCAGTCCAAATAAAGTGTATAATATATGGCCCTTGAGTCTTAACTGTATGCGTTGTAAATTACAGACTCTTAGGCCCATAGCATTTAATGAAAAGGTCGAATCAGCTTTTCGATTCTTTCCGATATTTTATCAATATGAATTAACATATGAACGGACCTCTGAGATCTGTGGAGCATGCCACAATTGACAGGTATCTTGGGGCAAAGGGCTCCATCACTGCACGGCTTTATAAAGCTACGAACGTGTTTGCATTTTGGTAACCTAAACTGATGAAAGCATGGATAGGCTGCTAACTTTTAAATTTATAGTTTAAGTTCTCCCAATCGTTTCTAATAGGCCTTTTCTTAAAGAAGTTAACTCAGATAAAAAAGAATCTACGTTTTATATATAAATTCCAAGAAAAAAAACAGGTAACAAAATCAATTGTTATATGTGACTTTTGATTTTAAAACGAACAAGCTCTACCCACTTTGGCGTAAAAATTGTATATTAGCCAAATTAAAAGGAAAAAGTGTAGAAATTCTAGGAGTTTTAAATAATAACAAATATATAAAAGTATAGTGATTAAGGCTAACAATGACATCAGCGACTAAATTTATAAATGAATGAAAATAAGTTTTGCTGAAGGTATTTAATTACCTACGAAATGATGTTTAAAACCTTATAGTTTGATTATTTTATAGAGAAACCTTTTTGATAAGTCAAATAATTTGAAGAACCCATTGATGTCACCTTTAAACGAACTAATTTCCCGAAAGTCCAATTTCTCCAAGAAATATTTTCTTTGCAAAAATGTCCAGCGAAACGGAGAAAAAGTTTAAAACGCCACAATATACGATTAGCTCCAGTTTGACCGGCGATTCAGCGTTTCAAATCCGGCGACCATAACCAGTTTCATTCGGCATATATGAAAACCATAATTCACATTGGCCGCAGTCAGCACCAGCCATTAAAAACTCATCACCAGCCAACTGGAATGAGCTGTGGGGTTGCGCCTTCCCCTCGCCCCGATCTGCCATTAAATCCGAGAGGGGAGTGTCCAAGACAAGCTCCTAAAACTTTGGCATGCTCGAGTGCACAGTTTGCCGGAATACATCTATTTGTGTTCGGCTTGTTTCTTGAGCTGCGCCATTTTTATGGGCTTAATTCGATTATTAAATAAAATTCCTGGCTGGTTCCCGGCACCCGGGTGGACGCCCACAAAATTTACAAAATATTTAAAACCAAACTTCCGCCAACTGATTTCTTATTGCATTGTCATTGTCATTCAAATGCCTCTAATTTGCTGGATAAAAGCGGGCGAGGGTCGGTTCAGTTTGGATCGGATCGGATCGGATTGGATCGGTTTGAGGATTCTTGGTATGGTTATGGGCAGGTCACTTCTCACGAGTTCCATAATTACAGGGAGATCGCTGTAAGGGCCAGAGATGAGGAACGCAGACTCTACGTATCTTGCGATCTCTCTTGCGATCCTTCGGCTGCGGCTTCGTTTTACGTTTTTGGATCTAATTGCAGAACGGGGCGACCTTTTTTTTTTTTGCCCAGCCCCGGCGACTGCAATTAAAATGGAACCACGAGAGCAAGGCAGCCCATCCCAGAGCATCTAGATGATTTCAGACGAAGCGAACAGAACAGCATGCCGGAAAAATCGACTCAAATTACAGAGACTTAGCATCGGGTCTCGGGTCGCTACTGGTATAGCTACTGGTACTGGTACTGGTACTGGTAATGGTAATGGTACTACCCCTACCCATACCCATACCCCAACCAAAAAAATCTCGTCCATCGAGGGTTTCGTGTTTACTTGGCACAGAACAGCATGCAAAAATTTGCGTGTCCTAATTGCCAGCTGTCATTCGGGAAGGATTTCTCGCAGTGTAGTTTCTGCTAAATTTGAGCGATTCCTCGGCCTTTACTTCTACTGATTGATCTCGAGTCCCGTTCGATGAGTAACTAGCTTGTAAATTGCTGGGGATTTTAAATTTCCCAGCGTTTTGTTTGTTGTCTTTAATTTCATGCGGTCATGGGTTTCAATGGGTATTTAGTTTAATGTTACCCTAAACGATATTTAGGCCATGCGTAATTTTATGTCTACATTGGGGATAAAGAGATTCGATCGGGCGATAGCGGCAACACAGGTGGTCTTATTATCTGTCTTATATAAGGCGGCATCGATTACAGTTTGAGCTCCTCAGAAATGTTCTCATTTGAATTACTCATTACCTTTGAAGGACTGCGAAAACCATTCTTAGGAATATCATAAAAATCTAAGGATGTCGGTTTAAGGATAATTATTTTGTGGAACTTCTGGTTCGATTAACAATTATTTTCTTCAATATTTGTTACTCCAATGTGGAGACTGGAATATTAAGAGTATCGGTTTTATTTATTTAATCTGTATTTTTAAACTTTTTAATTTTTAAAATATTATTTACTAGAGTTATTGAAAGTAGGAAGCTTTTGGAAAAGCTTTTTATAATATAAATTACAATTTACTTATTTACTTATTAGTCTAAGATAAATTTCTTAGATACTTATCACCATACCATATTTATTCGAAAGCTTCAATATCCGTTTAAAAACAATAAATAATACTCACAATGTCCCATTTAAATACCTAATTATTTTCTGTAGGCATTTAACATCAAACACAAACCGCATGACCCGAAGGAATATTTAATTTAAAACAAAAGCTCGCATCAGTTAACAATTAGATCAGGCTTAAGTCAATTACAAAACTTTTGCTTACTAATTACTCATGAATTTATGAGCAGAGTGGCCAGTAAGTAGAAAACCAAACAAAATCCAACTGACCTTAAATCATTTAATCAGCACGAAAGTCCCCGGGCCGTTCGGAATATTTGCAAAACTCAAACTGGGATGACAACTGTTTGCAGATTTTAATCTTTCACAAAAAGTCCACAGCCAGCGAGGAGTGTCCGAGGACTCAGCCGGAATATGTACGTATATAAGGCGAGTGTATATCCATGTCCATGTCCAGGTCCATGTCCATGTCCATGTCCAGTTCGGTGTCCAAAGGAGAGCAACAAAAACTTGCTGTGACACTTGTTAGACGGGCTGACAGCTGCTGGACTTTGGCCGGGAGTCGGGATCCGTGGGTCGGGAATGGAGAACGGGGACGGGTATGGGTATGGGTACGGGGTACGGGAATAGGGAGTGCAGATGCTGTCGTCATTGCCACAATTCTCAGTCTCGTTGTCCTTCAGAGCCCTTCTGCAGCTGCCGAGAACTTGGACCGGACAATGCGATGACGACAAGTTTTTCTTGCCCGCCCAACGAAACGAAACGAAACGACTTTGACAGACGCCATAACTTGGGCCGTAGAGCAACGCCTTAACCCAGGGGCAGCTTCCTTGCCGATGTCCAAGTCCCTTCCTCCACTTCCATTCCCATTCCCAATCCCGTTCCCATTCCCATTCCCATTCGCATCCCCAGCATCTCGAGTAATGAGGACAAAGTTTTGCATTCGTAATGCGGACTGCACTGTGCTGCAGCGACATCGGCTGAAATGTTTCGGTGGTGGTCAGGCGTGGTGCAATTTGCAAACTTCATTTATTCACGCCCGGAGCGAAGCGCTAGATGATCCCTTCCTTGTTGTTTGCCTTCCAGTTTCTGGCCAGAAGTTTGACGCTTTCGACAAGGCAGCGGAGCTCAACAACTGAAGACTCTTCACGGGGTTTCCCCCTGTTGCCCGGACTCAGGGTTTCAATTTGTCAAACTCGGCTTGGAAGTCAACGATTTGTCACTCGGCTGCTTAACCAGACATTGTTACCTAATTGTTAGGCTGAGAATTGTAACTAAGATTTTGAGTTAAAGCTAAATTAAAGGAAATATTTGAATAAATCGAAATCATTCAGGAAACACTAACCCCTCAGCCCAATATGAAAAATAAGATTCTTAGATAAACATTTGTTCTTAGGAAATTTTCTCAATACTTTATCTAATTAACCTGGTTTAAAAATTCGAAAAATTTTAGGAAGTTTACATATGATAAACTACTTAAGATGTTATAAACTGAAATCTTTTAAACATCTTATAAATAAATGACATCTATTCTGGAACAAAAAATCGTAAGTATTGATAAAATTAATTCTGTTCATGGTACTATATATAAAAGTGGACACTACAAATTGGATTAAGCCAAAAATAACAAGATTCCATTTTGTGATTAAGTTTGAGCGGGAATATTCGAAATGATTCACACACTTTAGGCAATTTATCCGTTCACCGCTTCTCAGCTTATTTCAATTGTGGCACTCAAACTTAAACGACACAAACACCCTGAGAAAGAAGGTCTGTCGGAGAGCCTCTCAACTAGTTCAACGCATTTTAAATTTATTTAAATTGAATTAAATGGCTGCAATTTGCGCGGCATCGCCAATAGGAGTAAGCGAGCGACAACAACCTTTAACGAGCTGGTCCCCACATCACGTTGATAATGATGCGATAAATTACGCCCAGCACATGAACAAAGAACTTCTGCAGTCGCCAGCCATCGTCGTCATCGCCCCACTCAATTGGTTGTATCCGCCCAGGAGCGACTAAATGGAAATATGGCGACAGTCAGCGCGGTCTTCTTATTCCATCTTTGTTGAATTCGTACTTGCATTTACGATTCATTCTTGTGCCCCAGCAACTCGACAAGTTTTATTAGTTTTAATAAATGAGCAATTCCGATTTGGATATCAAAGCGCAAAAGGGCAGACACTTTCTTGAAATACTATATAAGTTGCTCTTTTCGGTGAGTTATGAAAACGCAAACTTAAGCTATAGATAATTTAGTTATAATTTAATGTATTCTGAAGTAGCACTGTTTTTAAATATGATTTAATGATCTCTGAAAAAATTATTTTTGACTTTCAGAACGCTTTAAATCAATCAATCCTTCAAATTTATATATTAAATGGCACACACTTATAGTTACTGTTGCATAACTTAAGGAAGTGGTTTCACTAAAAATTGACTGATTTTAATCACTTGTTATAAACCACTTTATTCCTAGTATACGAAAAGTAATCGATTTGCTAAATTAGTCTTAAACCTATATGTAACAATAATGTATATATCCAGGTGACAACTTTAACAAACTATAATTCTATACAACTCAATGTTCTACGACTAAACGTTACAATTATTATTGATATTAAAGCTTTAAAATGAACATTATGCAAGCCTTAAAGTGCTGGCCAAATGAAAAATCAATTCCTTAATCACAAAATCTCGCCCGCAATAATGTCTGGCGATCTGTCTGCCGGGGGTCTGTGAAACAGTTAAATTCCATTGTGTGGGCGCTCAATAACCATTCAGGAAAGTAAGGAAAAGTGGAATAAAAACAGGCCTGCAAAAACAATTGCATTCTTCCTATTGATTATGATTGCGTTGGCCCGTCCCTCCTGCGCCGTCTAGCCGTCCCGCTCATTCATATTCCGGTGGCCTTAGTCACTTTTCCTTTATGGCGAAATAAGTTCAATGACACAAAAATAATACAGAATAACAATAAGATATAATATCTTTGGCTCATTGTTCGCCTTGGCTGACAAACACGCCCCGTCTACGCTGGACTCCTTTCATGGGGAGCGAGAGGGATGGCAGTCGAGCTTGGTTGAGCCATTATTTGCATCTTTCACTTTTCAACTCTTTGGGGGTTCGTCCTCGTCCTCGTCCTCGTCCCTGTGAATAGACTATGTGGAATGTGGGGCAGCGCTCTCTCTCTCTGTCTCTGTGTATATACATTCCTCTCGTTTGACCGCATAAAATCGATGACAGGCCTTCGTCCCACTTCGTCCCCACCTTTATTGTTCGCAATGCCCTGCATCAAGTTCAGAGCCCAAAAACTAATGCCATTTTATTGTTCTGCTGGCGACAGACAGACAGCCAGTCGTCCTAACCATCCTAACTATTCCGACCCCAACCATACAACCAACTCATACAGACCCGACCGACCGACTTTCACTTTTAGCCGGAACAGAATCGAGAACGGAGAATGGAAAATGGAACCCCCGACAATCAAGGCGAGTGAATGACTGACTGACTGAATGAATGAATGCGGTACTCATCAACACGTTCGCAATTTCAATGGCCAGAACTTCGCGCTTATCATCATCGTGCAATCAGGATACACACACACACATTCACAGCCTTTGTCTCCCTGTGGCAGGATTTCAAAAGCTAGACGCCGAGCAGAGCAACCTGTTGCCAAATAGCCAGACACACACATGTGTGTGTGTGTGTATGCCCTGAACTTCGCCAGGGAATGCAATTTTCAACAACGTCATCATCATCACCATCACCATCTGTAGCAACAACAGGGCCTTTCCATAGCCACAACGCATATAATACATTCAACAAACAATTGAAATTTCGTATACAATTGCGAATTGAATGAGGAAATGAATGTGTAAAATGAATAAGTCTGAATAGCGTCTGTGTCTGTGTGAGTGCAGTGCCTCTCTTTCGCACACTCGCGCCATCTCGCTCGCACTTCCAGCGACTATGTGTGTGGGTTCGTCTACAAGTGTCGAGACGGGTCGTATACGTAATATACGTTTTTCTGCACTTGTTTTTGTTCTCGGCCGGGTGAGTGTTTGCAGATTTTTTCGCCGTTTTCTTTTTCGGGCGTTGTTAAACGGATAAACTCGTAAAACAGTTGCCGGCAAAGTTGCAAGAGCAAAGCATTTAGGGAACATTCAGATCCGAGTTTAGAGTCAACACGGCGGCAGAAAGAGAGGACCAGCGAGCGAAAGTTGCGCAGCAGAATGTGGCAGCAAGGAGTGGCCAAAGTTTTGCCCAACAAAACGGATGCAATATGGGCTATATCACTGAAAGTGTATTGATATTCTCCTTTGATTGGGGTCGTTGAAGGGCAACAGATTTATTTTGTTACTTAACAACAATAAAGAGAAACAAATTGTACATTACATACTAACTAAATTTGTTTTTTGTTTGTTTTTTATTTCTATATTAATTACCTAATCAGAATCCTATTATATTTCATTAATTAGATGTTGTGTTATTGTGTATTCTTAAATAAATAAAATAATTCTGACTTTTAAAATTTGGTACTGTCAATACAAAATATTCTTTTTTAATCTGTGCCAACGTTCTAGAAAAGAAAATCAACGTCAAATATTTCAAAATAATAATTCCTTATTGATTTGAGGTCTTCTGAGTTCATTTCAGAAGTATTTATTATCTTTGTCCAGATATAAAGTGAACTGGGGTTAGGATTTGCTATAATATTATTATTATTAATATTAATAACTTAGATTAAAATAAATTTGAAATTCATATCCTATGATATTGGTATATGTATGTTATTTGATTTTGTTAAAATAATATTGTAAATATTTATTTACTTGGCCCAAATATGATATTTATTGAATTAAGGACCGTGAATAATTTATTTAGTTTTTGCCACATTCTTGGGCAGGACCATATCCATATATTCTCTGTGGGTTTATTCAGATTTGCTCAACTTGTTTGCTTGCCAATTCTGTCTTTTGTTGTTGCTGGCGCTGCTCCTCTTGTTGCCATTTTGCCATTGTCCGCCCGTAGTTGTTGCGTTTTTATTTCTTTTATTATGTACGAATGTTTGCCTGTTTGTTTGTGCAATGCTCTCCCGCCCATTGTATTTTTCTGCTTTATTTCCCAGTGGTGTGTGTGTGTGTGTTTGTGTGTTGGCGAGAGAGTATTTTTATTTTTTGTGTGTGAACAATTAAAACTCTTTACAATGACCTTGACTTTGTTTTTTGTATGGCTCTGCGAGTGTTTGTGAGTGAGCTTCCTTTTCATTCACACGCGCCCAGCACGCTCGAACGTCAAACATAAAACATAAAACACAAATAGCAGCAACAAAGCCGTCTGAGTGTCTACTCGTCGCTCATTCTGGATCCGAATCCGAATCGGAATCGGAGTCTGAGTCTGAGTCTAAGTCTGGGTTTGGTCTGGCTCGGTTCGGTTTTCGGTTTTTGGGTTTCGGCTCGTTTTTCCCATTTTCAACTGAATGGCAAAGGCTTTTCTGAAGAGCAACAGTCTTCCCATCAAAAGAATCGATGTACTCGGTACAATAATAACACAAAATAACAGCCAGGGCAAGTACATTGATAATGAACCGAGAATTGTATGTTTTTTTTTCTGCATTTGTATTTGCCATTACACAATAGCCCCAGAATCAACAACAACGACTTTGACTTATTCCTTTTCTTTGGCCAACTTTTTGCGGTTAAGATTTGCGTTCTGTTTTCAGTTTTTGATGTTGCTTTGTTGTAGGTCAGTTACTGGGGCAGGTTTTGCATTGTTTGCTGGTCTTTATTATGGCTGTTTCCCCTGTGTTTACGTTTCATTGTCAAATGATTTGCAATTGGCCATAAATTCATTAAGCAGCCGAGCCCTCATATCGGCTTTGTTTGTATTATACATTTTTAATGGGTTAGTAGCTCGCTTCAAGTGTTCGATGACTTGCAGGAAATAAGAAGTCGATGCTTAAAGAATATTACAAAAGAAATTTGGGTCTGCTAAAAACGGAGAAGACATTTGTATTGAAATAAATGCTCAAACTGTATAATTCCCAATCAAGAATCAAGTATGGTCCTGTTTTTACAATAAATGTAATAACGTCAATATTAATAATACTACTTTCTTGAGTTAATTTAATAACAAAGAATAACAAAGAACTGGGGCCTTTGTAGAATAATAATTGAAATATCCACAACATAAAAAAATATTTGAACCAATTAATCGTAAACAAACTTTAAAATCATAACAGTTGAAACTATTTTCTCAAAATTTGTAGTAAGCAATACTAATTTAAAAATAATTAAATATCAAGACCATGTTGAAAAATAAGTGTGTAAACAATTATTCCTGTACATTACCATATAAAAAGATATAGAACTTCACAAACGAAGCTATAATTTACATTACTACGTAATTGAAGGTTTTTAAAAACCTAAAAATGTAGTGATTTTCATTAGTAAATATGTGTGGTCTTACAACTATTATTTCGAACACATTTGTGAGTCTTTGCTTCTTCTCTTTGGGAGCTCTGATTGAATGTGAATGTATTAATCGTTCATTAATCCACTTCCACCTGCATTGCATCGCAGTGAGTAGTGTTAACCAGCTGAGAACTGGAATCCAATCACTTTGCGCCACCGAAAGTCGAACAAAACAAATCCGAGGTTTACTCATGGGCAACCCGAAAAGAGGAAGGAAACGCAGAGCCAGCAAAAAACACATTAATCGAGGGGAAGGTAAATTAAATGGGGGCCGAGATGGGGGAGTGGGTGGCCTAAGACAATGCCGTAGGACGGACCAGCTCATGTGGTGGATACGTGAGCGGATGCCAAACCGCATCAAAGTTTCGCACAGGCCGAGATACAATCTGCAAGATACATTTGCAGTTGCCAGCTGCAGTGCACTTGCTTAATAAATTTTTCCATCTGCCGACTACTGCCTGCCTACACAATTATTCGTCAGCTACCTTGGCGAACCCATTAGGTTAATAAGAAGCGCTGCACAAGACGCAGAGAGACTACACAGATTTATATAAATATATATATATATGTGCTTTTTTTTATGTATAGCTGGGCCCCAAAAAAAATAAAACGAGGAAAAACCAGCAAAAACTATGCGCGTGAGACGCGCTCTAACGGCGAAAACGCCGCAAACACTAAGGCCCCTGGGTTCCAGGATCCCTGGACTGGGCTGGCAGACCCCCACACCCCCCGTGCCCACCCATTTCGGCCATGTTTAAAGCTTGAAATTTATACGGCTATGGCGAAAAATTCCTCTAGAGTTTCGGCAGTGGGGAAAAGCGGCAACAGCGCTTGCCATAAAACCAGAGACGACATTTTTATGGCAGCGGCAGGCGCAGCGCGGATCGATAAAGTGCTGGACAAGAACGGCACTACCGCCGCACCGCTCGCTCCGCCCGCTGATTGGCGGGGCGGTCTGCGCAAAATCCAACCCAGCCAGCGCTCACCGCACACAGATACACACAGGCAAAGGCGAGCGTTTATTTGATTTATTAGCAGGGCGCTGTGACTATATGTTTATCTCGCTCTGGCCAAGGCGCAGTGGTCTGAAAATGCCGACGCACACTCGGGCAGCAGGCACACGCACACACAGATACACAGGCATGGATACAGACACAGATACAGATGCAGGGCCGTCAAGACCAGTTTTTCCAGCCACCCTGTCTGGCGGACCGACCGACCGACCGACCGTGTTTACCGCCTGCTCGAGCGGCCAGCGGCACTCCGTCTCTCATTCGACTCTCGCATTCGCCGTCGTCAGCACACGCGCACGCAACGTCGCACGGCAGCAACAGCAGCAGTACGGCAGCAACATCAGCAGCACGGCAGCAACACCAGCAACTCGGTTCTCGGTTTCGTGTCGTATCGCTATCGTTTCGCATCGGTTCGTGCCTCGTCATCAGCCCAAAAAATAAAAACGAAAAACGAAAGATATTATAGCCAGGGAAAAAGCAGGCAGCGTTGAGTAGAACGCACCTCGAACAGGTTTCGCCGTCGTCCGGAGAAACAGAAAGGTGCTCAATTCCGCCCAGTGTGGAGGTATTTTTTCGGTGTTCCCGCTACAAAATACAACAAAAATATATAAATAAAACAACAACTTTCTGAGGCACTTTCGCGTCGGGTTTTAACAACAATTTTCAAGTGTTTCTGCCGCCTCTTGTTTGTTCGCAAACACAGCGGAATAGAAGAATATATTTGTGACTGTGGAAAACAAAAATTATAAAACACAAAACAAAGCAAATCAAGCTGTTTAGCTTAATCCAAAGAGAGAGCCAAAATTTTTGATACGCAAAATACAAAATACGAAATTTGTTATTACAAAAACTATAGCCAAAATCAAAAAAATCCCAAGTGCAACATGGTTTCCCACAAAATGTTCAAAATGTCTAACTAAAGAGTAACTAAAAGTAAAGATTAAACTGCTAGGCAAAAAAGCGAATATCATCCGGATTCGAAGGGCATCTACATCCGCATCTACGAGATCATCTTTAGCGTACAGGAACTGGAAGCAATCCCCACAAGATGCTGACCATGGAATCGGATATGAAGGGCAGCCTGCTGCATGCCACGATGCCGCCGCATCATACAAGTGCCGCGTTGCACGGACATGCCTCATCGCCGTATTCGGCTTTGGCCCCACTGATGAACCTGGGCCAGTCGCACCTGACCCACTCGCAGCTGAGCCACCACAACCACCACCACCACCACATGAGCGCCCACATCGCGGCCAGCCAGAGTCCCAATCCGCTCAGCTCGCTGCAATCCTCGATGGCCAACACCCTGAACGGCACCCAGGTGGGTCAGCAGCAGCAGCAGCAGCAGAGTTCCCCACTCCACAGCTCCAGCGAACTGAGTCCCACGCAGAGCAGCATTGGCAGCCACCACATGACCTCGCCGGTGAGCCACCAGCAACATAGCCAGCAGCAGCAGCAGCAGCAACACTCCCAGCAGCAACACCTGGCCGCCGGATCCGCTCTGAGCAGCCTGACCGGCGGTTCCAGCAACAACAACAACAACAGCGCCACGGCCAACAAGAACCAACAACACGCGGATCGAGTGAAGCGGCCCATGAACGCGTTCATGGTGTGGTCACGCGGTCAGCGGAGGAAGATGGCCTCGGACAACCCGAAGATGCACAATTCGGAGATCTCGAAGCGACTGGGCGCCCAGTGGAAGGACCTCTCGGAGTCGGAGAAGCGGCCGTTCATCGACGAGGCGAAGAGATTGCGGGCGGTGCACATGAAGGAGCACCCGGACTACAAGTACCGGCCGCGTCGCAAGACCAAAACGCTGACCAAGACCAAGGAGAAGTACCCGATGGGCGGTCTGATGCCCGGCCAGGCGGTGGGTGGAGGGGCGCCGGGAGAGCCGGTGACGCCCACCCGGGGGCAGGGCCAGCCCGGCCAGAACCAGTCGCTCAACGGCAGCGGAGGCAGTGCAGCGGCAGCGGCGGCGGCGGCAGCAGCGGCAGCCCAACAGGCGCGCCAGGATATGTACCAGATGAACGCGCCGAACGGATACATGCCCAATGGCTACATGATGCACGCGGATCCGGCCGGAGCCGCGGCCTACCAGACCTCCTACATGACCTCCTACATGGGCCAGCACTACTATCCCCAGCAGCAGTCAAGTCTGGAACAGCAAATCGGTGAGTAATCTTTACGTAATTAGTTGTCTCGAGAAATTAGAATTTCTGTATGAATCAATCAGCGTTTGAGTGAATGCACTGATTTTTCCATTTTCTGAACCGCCGCCGCCAAGTCACTAAAATAATGGCGTTGCCGGCGGCGGTTAACGGCCTATCCTTTTATACAACTTTCAAAATTAAATTATATATAAATAACTATTTGGACAATGGTTGTTCTTTGAGATTGCCTCATTTAACATTTTCCTAGAACATTTTAAAACATGTTATTTAGTTGCTTCGTTTTTTTAATTTCGGTGCTGGATTTCCTGCAATATTTAGTTTATTATTAATAAATAATAGGAAGTTTAAAAAAGTCTAAAAACTCCCCAATATTTCCTCTAGTCCGTATTATAAAGCAGAATTTTCTAGTTAGAATCAGAAAATGAGTTTCTACCCTTTGTGTTTTGGCTTTTGAATGCGTGGTTAGTCCAATGATTAAACTATATTAATTAGAGATTTTCAAGTATTATTGGAGTTATTAATGTCAAAACCTATCGTGGTTGATTTTGATTACACTTACAAATACATCGTTTCTCATATTGTTGCTATTTGCAAACCTCTTCCTTTCGATTCCTTTACTTTTGTGAAAAAGTTTTACCACAATTTTGATCACACTGATTTGCAATTACGATACTCAGTTCTTTTTATTAGGTTTTAAAAATCGTTTACATTGGCCTAAACTTTGAAGAAAATATTGTTTTTAAACTATCCCAGTATCTCAAAACACAATGATCCATTGCTATTGATAGTTATTTAAAAGTGTATATTTTTTATTTCGATTAACTGGATAACTGCAACTTTCTGTCGATAATACGTTCGGTGTTTTGTTTAAGACAATGACATTATTTAAAATAGTTAAAAACCATGACCAACCAAAAGCAAACTAACGTTTACAACTTCCACACGAATTAATAATTTTATATGCATAAGCATTTTCTCTACAAAATTATTTTTTATGTACGTTGCTCGGTATTAAAACGAACTAATACCGAATACCTTCGAAAAGGAAATATTTGTATAATAATAAATGGCACACAATAAAAATGTCAAAATAATTAAGAATTTTAAAGAGTTTATCTTGTAAGGAATCTTTTAAGTTTTATATTTGTTATTTTCCATATAGTTTTAGTATTTTCTTTTAATTTGTTAATTTCTATTCTAACCATTCCATTATTTATTTGTCTTGCAGGAATGTGTCACCAGCAACACCAGCACCTCCCGCATCTGTACCAGACGGTGTCCGGTGGCCAGACCTCGCCGTACGGGAGCAGTCTGCAGCAGCCGGGATCGCCGTCGCCCTACGGCGGCAGTAGTCTGCAACAGCAGCCGGGCAGTCCGGCTCCCTACGGCGGCGGAGGAGGCGGTGGCACCCAGGTGTCCTGCCAGAGCCACAGCCCCAGCGACTCGAGCATCAAGTCCGAGCCCGTCTCGCCCAGTCCCAGTGCCATAGCGCTCAACAACAACAACAACATCAACAACAATCACATCATGAAGCGGGAGTACAGCTCGGCGGCAGCGGCAGCAGCAGCAGCCGCCGGCGGCGGGGAGCTGAATCACCTGATGAACATGTACCATCTGCCCGACGAGCAGCGCCACCTGCTGCACTACCAGACTGACTCGCCGGACTTGCAGCAGCAGCACCAGGCGATGCAGCAGCAACAGCAGCAGCAGCAGCACCAACAGATCCCGCAGCAACACCAGACGATGCAGCAGCAACAGCACCACCTGCAGCACCAGCAATCGCTGAGGACGATGGCGCCGCTGGCACACATGTGAGAAATGGCCAGCGCCTATGGAGCAGCAGGCTCCAGTGTGAGCGTATCGCCCCCACTGCCGCCGTACATGCCGACGGCCCCGCAGCAACAGCAACAGCAGCAGCAGCAGCAACAACAACAGCAGCAGCAGCAACAGTTGCTGAACGGACGGCCTAGTCCGACGGCATCGGGGTCGTCGGGCGGCCGCTCCTCGGCGCATTCCAGTGGCCATACCGCCGCGCATTCACCCGCCTTGGCAGCCGCCTACCAACTGACCCCCTCTGCTGCCGCCTCCTCCGCCTCTGCCTCTGCTGCTGCGGCGGTAACTGCAGCGGCTGTTGCTGCTGCTGCTGCGGCGGGCTCTTCGTTCGCCGCCTCGGCCAGCATGCTGGACATGCAGCAGCAACATCTCGAGGAGCAGCAGCAACACCATCATCTCCACTACCAGCAGCAGCAGCAACACTACCAGCAACAGCAGCAGCAGCAGCAACATCTCCCGCAGCAGCAGCAGCAGCAACATCAGCTGTACCATCACTATCATCCTGGCCACGAGGCAGCGGTGGCCGCCAGTGCTGGCCTCTTGGATATATCCACATTGTAAATTATTGAAAATATTAACTAAAAGCCCTAGGATACGCACACCCACACACAGACACAATTTTAGCCTTAGTTCTTAAGCAGGTTTAATTCGAAATTGCAGAGTAACAAACACAAACACACTCACACACATGCATATAAATAAATGAATAGGGTTAATGTTTAGTCATTTAAATGAAGCATACGCACTGTTGTACCACAATAGGAAGATGACAACTCACTTGCATTCCATACTGTTCTGCTTCAATTTTCATTGATTTTCCGCTTGCTGCATAGCTAAAACAATTGTGTGATACAAATAAATTGTTGCGAATTACTGAGACAACAAATCGTTTGATTTAGCATTTCATTTTCACCCACTTTTTGCTGTACAAACCATTCTCAGACATTAAATGTGCGTTCGAAGGAAGCAACAAAAAGACGCGGAAGCAAAAAACACAAGTTTAATAGGTATAAAGACAATTGATACGAGAAAAGAAAATATGAAAATATTTCAGAAAAGCAAAGAAAAATGTCAAAAACATTCTATTTTATAAATTCTCTTATGCATTAAGTAATTATAATTATTATCTATTATATAAACAATTTAATTATTAATTATGCTTACAAATACAAAACAAGACAACCATAATTAATTGTAATAAAGCGAAAAACAAAATTATTATTATTAAAACATAAATCGAAACGAAGGCAAGAATCTACTGCATAATACAAACACAACAAGAAAAATGTTAGTAAACCTAAAGCAAATTTAGTAAAAACAAAACCAAGAAACGTGCAAAACGTGAATGTGAAACATGGAGCAAGGCAGATAAAACAAACAAATCCAACAAAAACATTGCCAAGCACCTGGAAATAATAAAAACAAAACCCACAAAAAAATCCACAAAAAAACAAATAAAAGAAAAATCTTTACAAAAATTTCAAATTATTTTTTTTACTATTTGCCGTCGGCAAAAAAATGGGAAAAGCGATGACAGCCGAAGATCCGTGAATTTTGCATAGCGAGTTGATATGCAGGTTTAATGTGTCAGATGCTTTATATTCCAGTTTTATTTTTATGACTCCCCTCAATGTTAAGTGGGATGCGTAATTCCTAAGACAAAGGCGATTAAAGCAGTAAAACTCATATGAAATTCACGCATTGTCAACATAAATAAAATGTTAGTGGATATCATTAAACAAACCTTGACAAATTAGAACTAAACGTAAAATGAGATTGCCATAAAAACTGTTTATATTTAATCTAGTTTCATCTGAATTTTTCCACTCTTCACAATAATTTGGGAATTTCATGTCAATCGCATGCAGTAATCTGCCATTTCAATATTTATCTAAGTGCATTTTGTCAACGATCAAATGCAGTTTCCGTGACCGGAAACCGGAGCTTTGTAGCTGACACCGTCCAAACTAATTCTACTGATCATGCATCAAGGCTGAAACACAATTATTAGGAATTTTGATAATATGCATGTTGATACACAATTTTTTCAGAGCCGCTCACCAGACCCAGATTGTCCAATCACTCGACCGTCGGTGAATGGGCCTACAAAACCCCATAATACCCACTTAATATGGCTAATTTATGCTGGCCAGACCATCACATCTGGCCCACGCGCTCTGCCAACATTTCAAAAAGCTCATAAAAAATTATGATATGTATTATTAATGAAAATTGCAAATTCAGAGGGACGACAGGGCACCAAAACAAACACATTGCCGAACAACGACTTTGGCTACAAAACAATTTATTTATTATGTGCAAACATTATACACTGTTTACTACATTTTTTGTGTCATTCGGAAAGCTGCTGATTATTATAATTTCAGTAAATGCTTCGGCTTAAAATGAAAGCTGCCGTGGAATTTCAATTAATATATTTTCGATTTTGCACCACCTTTCCTCTGTTTGCTTCCATTATTCAAACTTTGCAATCAATTAGTGCCAGCGATTTTTATACCCTTGCAGAGGGTATTATAATTTCAGTCAAAAGTTTGCAACGCAGTGAAGGAGACATTTCCGACCCTATAAAGTATATATATTCTTGATCAGCATCACCAGGAGAGTCGATCTAGCCATGTCCGTCTGTCCGTCTGTCCGTCCGTCTGTCCGTCCGTCTGTCCGTCTGTCCGTCTGTCCGTCTGTCCGTCCGTTTCTACGCAAACTAGTCCCTCAGTTTTAAAGCTATCTGCTTGAAACTTTCCCAAAAGTTGTATTTCTATTGCAGGTAGTATATAAGTCGGAACGAGCCGGATCGGGCCACTATATCATATAGCTGCCATATAACTGAACGATCGGAAAAGCCATAACTTTGGTGTTTTTAAAGTTAGGAAGTTGGGATTTTCTATGGGTTTTATTTTTGGCTAATCAATCCGACCTACCAAATTTCATAAGGATCGGACGACTATATCCTATAGCCGCCATATAACTGATTGATCGGAAAAGCCATAACTTTGGTGTTTTTAAAGTTAGGAAGTTGGGATTTTCTATGGGTTTTATTTTTTGCTAATCAATCCGACCTACCAAATTTCATAAGGATCGGCCGACTATATCTTATAGCTGCCATATAACTGAACGATTGGAAATGACATAACTTTGGTGTTTTTAAAGTTAGGAAGTTGGGACATTTTATGAGTATTAAGAATACATCATATGAATAATTTTGGACAATATAATTTATAAAATATTCTGCAAGGGTATATCAACTTCGGCTCCGCCCGAAGTTAGCTTTCCTTTCTTGTTAATTATAAAATTTTACATCTAAATTATTTTTCACTGCAAACATTTAACCCTTGCTCCAGGTTGATTAAAAATGTTCAACCTTTTCCTTTGGCTTTGAATGACCATTTTATTTTTGTGAGCTCGAAATAGTTCGCATACATAAAAAAACGAGACTCGATTTGCATTTGTCGCAATTTTCATAATATTCACAGATTTTTCTGTGGGCCTCTGCTTATCTTTGATTTTGAGGCCTGTTTATTTGTGTTGAAATGCGAGATTGCCGAGTGGCATGTTCGAGATACATGCATAATTTTTCAGTATTTTTTTTTCATTTGTGTGAAACAAATGCAAAACGAGAAAAAATTTATTAATGTTATATGGGTGTCATTTGGGCTAAGCTGCAGCAGATATAATCTAGCTCCACTGCGACTTTTGTTTGACATGCAAATCGTCATTGGGAGAGATCGTTTCAGTCAGTTGCGCCTGATATTTGATTTGGATTTATTTCGAAATGTATTTATTTTGTTCTCTTGTCAGCCAGCTGTGTTTGCTTACTTTTAATTAGCTTAAAAAATTGTTCGGCGTTCTATGTTCTGTTTATTTAAATTTTATTTCTCCAACTAATTTTTTGTGGCGCTGTCATTTGTTGCAATCAGTGAGAAAATTAAACGAAATCCCGATGACAACATTTTTATTGCTGCTCGATTGCCATTAAAATTAAGAGCTAATCACACGTTTAACAAGATTTTGTTTTGTGTGTGTTTATTTGGTGGTTTCTGACTTTGATCTGTTTTTTTTTTCATTTGGTGGGGACAGGTGCTTAGCATTATTTTTTGGCTGCAGCTGAGTCAGCAATCGAGTCGATCGTGAGAGTTTTTCGTTTGGCTTTGTTTTGGCTCGTTTGATTTAGTTCATTAATTGGCCATAATAGTTTTGTTTTATAACTGGGTCTGTGGTGAACTTGAAGTTGTTGATTTGTCAAATAGCTATCATCTTTGAATGGACTTAAAGAGTTTAAATGAAATGATTTGGTTTGTTTGTTTTTGAACGTGGTTATTAAACAGAACTCTTTCCAAGTTTTTCTCTGTGGGATTTGCTAATCAGATACATCTAGATTTACTCTCTCTTTCCGTTGGGGACCGCCTTCAACCCTTCAATTACGCCAACAAAAGCTAAGGGAATGCCAGACAGAGACGGCTGCAAAGATGCAAAGATAGATGGATAGAGTTGAACAACTAATTAAACTTGAACAATGGCGAAAAGTTGGCAAACAAATGTCATTACTTCGACTTCTGTCTGGGCAGTAAGTAGTGGATTTTGAGTGGTTCGTGTTTTCGTTTTGGGCCGGTTGACACATTTCTGGAATGTAGGTTACCCGAGTGAGACATGCAACGAAATCGAGTTGATTCGTAAGCCCAATACTGTAACCAATTTGGAGACGGGCCTGTTTGGCTGGGCCTGTTTTTACAATTTTTTTCGGTTGGCTATTCGTTTCCGAGATGCGAGTACATAAACAAATCGGATTAGTTGACAAAAATCCAATTAGCTGTGGGCCCCAAAACCAAACGGTTAACAATTTTCAACTGGCAGTAGAAGAAGGAAAAATAAGTCGAGCATTTGATGGATGTGTGGCAGGCGTAAGAATTTATAGAGCGGTGATTTGATCGATAGGCCTCAATGTCCAGCGATGATTTACGAGGCGGGCAGGTAACACAACAACAGGTACAGGTAAATGTCCGGGGATTCATGCAAATTCTCAGACTGCCTGGCGACCCCGGAGATAAGCTGACGGGACGTCCACCTGCACCGGAAAGTGGGAAAACCCAAGACAACAGGCTGGTCGCAGTGTATACATACCTGGACACGGATAATGAACCTCTAAAATCCACGCCTCGCAAATCCGCATCCTCGTTTTTGGGCAATAAAGGGCTAAACCAAACAGGCCCGACAATAAGTCCCTATAGATCGCAGTGCATATTATCATAATCACCAATAAAACCCTAGTCGCAAACTAATCCACTCGGGCCTTTTTCGACTGACCAGTTGCATTGAGGGATTTGTGATCGGACTAAACTTGAAGTTTATCTGCATAACACTCGCTTTCTGTGGCCGCACAATTCCCGGTATTCCATCTCGACCCGACTCTCCACCCGCATTTTTGTTTAGTGTAATTTAATCACATAATATGTTCTTGGGAGGGGAGGAGCGCCTGCATAAAGTGCGCAATCTGAATCCCATGGGGCCATTGGCTAATCGCTGTCTAATTATAATTTTGCATTTTTATCGCCAAGGGTCTGGGCATTTTCGGCTGGGGTAGGTGATGGGGGAGGGGGAGGAAGAGGGGCCGGCAAGGCCGTTTCTGTTTCGGCTGCGGTTTGTTTTGCAATTAGGCGATTAGTCACGCCCTGATTTGTCATTGATACTCCGTCCGCTCGATTGCTCAGTTTGGGTGAGTGTTATATGCAGTAGATTTAACCGAAGCCCTGTAACTATATAAACTATGCGGGCTGGCTTAGTGATAGTGATACAGGAGACATGGGGGTGGGGTAATATATGCAGATAACAAGAAAGAAACATGATATGCGATGCCAGAGGGGAGGCATTTTGTAGCCTTTTTGTTTGATGGAATTTCATTTTAGATTTTGTAATAGCTATTTCTGTGCTTATCTTATTTTGAAAGACATAATCAGATTTTCTGGTACTCTCATTAAAGCAAGGAGGAGTAAGGTAAACTATTAAAATATAGGATTACCTAAAATATAGAATTTCTAGTCCTGGTTATGACCTGTACAAATTTAGAGCAACGAATCTATAAGACATATTTTTAAGTACATTGTTTTAAAAGGCCTAGAAGGAATATTAACATAAAGAATGTTGTTGAAAAATTTGTTATTTATATTTGTACATTTACAATATTTTTACAAAACTAAGTCTAAAATAGGAACTTATAGCATTAGATTCCAGGGCAATTGTCAAAATTAATTAAGTCTAAAACACTGCAAAGCTTTTATTCAAGTAAGGCATAGCTTAAAATAGTGATATATTTATGAGTTTTAAGGTACGACAGCAGCAGTAACAACAACTTCAGGCGACAACAGCAGCAACAACGCGATGCACTTGTGTCACTTAATTAAGCCGACGTTTTATTGTCGTCATGGCAGCATCGTTGCTCAAGTTAATTACTCAGAGGAGGTGGCTGAGGAGAGGGGGAGGAGCGACTCCGACTCAATCCCCCAGCAAATCCGTACCTGTGGAAGGCACTACTTTTCAACTGGCTGCAAGTGAGCATAACAATTCCCCACTCTTCCCAGGATGCCGAGTCCTGAGTCCTGCACTTTGGCGCATTTGTTGATTCGCGCACTTGAACAACGTGATGGTGATGGCGATGGGCCAGGGGGAAAAGGCACAACAACCAGCAGCAGCAGCAGCAGCAGCAACAGCTCTTATCTTAATGAGTTTTTATGCATCTAATTAAATAAATTGCACCCTCTTCGTGCTGTTGGCGCCATGACAACTCCCAAGTCTGCAGAAATCTCTCACTAAGTTTTTCGCTAGTCAGCCCTAGTTGTTGTTCGAGGGCGTGGTCCGAATGCAACTGTCCATGGCCCCGGTTAAAAAACACACCCACTGAATGAAATTCAATTTTAATTACAATTTTTTCACTCCTCCCTTCCTTTTTGGCCACTCAAATCGATTTTGCTAACCAATTTTTTCCACAATTTGTACATGGTCGAGTGTGTGTGTGGTGTGTTTTTATATAAATATATATGGCTGTGTACTTTTGTGTATATATTTTTAATCAACCGCGCCCAGACACAAACGCTTAACAACATTTTCAGTGGCTTTCATTTCGAATGTCCGGCAGTTTGTTGAGCCGCAAAGCAGCTACAGATTGTTTTTATATATGGTACACAACTCTTTTTATGAACCGTATGGATTTATTTACTTGACGTAGCCATTTCCAGCACCCCAACCACCCCGCATCCATCTCCGCTCATCACATTCGTCGTCGTCGCATTTTCAATTTTTCGCTTGCAAATTGGAAAAGTTCAAACGCACACACAGTCCGGTTTGGGGATGGGAAATCGGGGGCCCCTGTCCAGATCCAAAGGGGCAACCGAAATGGCGACTACGACCTGACCGGACTCCGAACCGAACCCCAGACCCAGACTCCAAAGGACCAGAATCACAGACACATGAGTGCAAAAGCTGCCGATAAATGCGACGACGACGGGCAATGCAGCACTGCAATCATGCTGACCCATGCACAGTGGGCTTAAAGTTATTTAATCAACTTGAACTGCGAAAAACATGATTAGAAACATTATCCATAACTATGAGCTCTGATTTTCAAGGAACTTAATTGTTTCTTATAAAAATATTTATTATTAAGTGAATTACTATCTAATAAATTGGTTTCATAATTACAGCGAATCCCTAACAATTACATAATTTAATAGAAACTCTTAACAATATTAAAACAATTTAGTTATTGAACAACTTTAACAATGTACCCGTTTTTTATTGTAACGGATATTAAAAAGTTAAATGAAAAAAAAAATAAAGTAAAAGCTTTTATTTAAAATAAGTCACCTTTTATTTATTTATTTATTTATTAAAGAGATAACACATTAAGTTATACAAAGGTAAGTACTTTTTAAATAATAAGTCTTTTAAAAAGGGTTTTTCAATTTAAATAACTTTTTTCTACATCCTATTGAAATTATGATAAATAAATGGAAAATATTCAAAAAGGAAAAATTCAAGTTTTCCTATATTTCAATCACTTAAGGTGGTTTTTATACCACTGTGCAATGGCAATTCGGTCGTAGCTTATGTTGCATTAAGGGGGCGGAATAGGAAAAGAGGCGGGACGCATTTACATACGCACACCGTCTCATACTTATTTCGAACATTTCGCCATGTCCGGCAATGTCAGCCCCAACGAATGACTGCCTGACTGACTGACTGACTGACTAAATGACTGACTGACTGACTGACGGATTGCTGGATTGATCGACTGTCGCAGTGACCAATGAAAGCCGACGTCTGTGCCGTCTAGATAGGGCGTGCAGTTCTTTGCAGGCATGTGTGTGCGCGCTGATTGATTGATTATTTGTTCCGCATCACTCACCTGGAAAATTCAACTGAAGTGGCAACTTTAATTAATTTGCTTATGTTTGTGGCCCCGACTAGCCTCAAAAGCTCGGCCAAGCCACTGGATTTTATATGCCAGAATACATACTACGAGATAAATGTGAGGCCAGTGTATATAAGAGTAAGTACATATGTATATAATTTAATAGACTTGGGCTGGGCGGCTGCGACTGAACTTAATTATGGGGGGATATAATTTAATTTAAATATATACATGTAGAAGCTATCCGTCTGTGACCTGAATTCGCATCGGAAGTCGGGATAAACATGTGAATTAACACACAAAATGAAGTCATGCTAAACTGGTTTACTTGAGACACGCTGCAAATATATCACTGTCCGGCATTTTGTCGGTCACAAACTAATCCTCCTCAAAGACAATGCTCCTTCGTAAGTACAACTCAATCGATGTCAATGGGGTTAAACCCATTGATCGGACATAAATTCCGAGTTCATATCCCAAAAGTGTGGTAAACAAATCCACAAATCAAAATAACTGTTTTCACACATCTAGGCCTATTAACAATGGGAAACCAGAATACAAATGTACGAAAAACAAAGAAGCTGACCAAAAAAGTAACAAAATCCGAGTGTTGCGATGACAAGAAAATATTTAAAATACCAAACGAGACTTGACAAAAAGCATAACAAATTAAGACTTATAATTTAGCGTGCGCCAAAATACCGTTTCTCAGATGGATCGACCGATCGCATCCGATTCAAGAAAACAATGGGACCTGCGGAGAGCTTTGGTTGATTTGTTTATGAGAAAAACCGACGGGGCATCGTACCGCATTGAATCCCTTGATTTCGTTGTCATTTTATAGCATTTTAAACGCCAAATTTATCAACTCCTCTCTGTATCGGGCGTCCAAAATATTTCCAACTTTCTTTCCAGCCAAATGGAACTTGAACTAAGCCCTAAGCCAGCTCACTACGGATTTTGGGTCCCGTCCCTAGCATTAATTAAAGACTCGATGAATTGTCTGCCTGCCTGACAATGATTTCTGGCCAAGATTGGCTCGATATATGCGAAAGAGCAAAGATTTATGATCGAACTCTTGTCTGGAGCGGACTTTGCTACTATTTTTCGGCGTTGGCTCAATCGACTCAGGTGGCATTTAAATCTGCTCAACTAAACATTGAACAATATGCTTAAATATAGAAAAATATTTTATGAATAAGACAGATTTAAGTTTAGTTTATACATTTTCATTATTGTAAATATTTCCTATATACAAATAGTTATGTATATTATGTATATACACTCTGCCTTAATAAAGCTAAATGCTTAAGAAATAAGACAGAAATTTGTTTAAATTATTAATATGTGCAGATAAAAATGATTATTTTTATAATTTTTTCATATTTTCGATACGTTTTCCACTTGCTTTTCCCCCCGATCACTTTTTACCCTCCTAATGTAACTATCCCAATTCAAGCCATAATAACTAGTGGCCACTTAATCATTAGCTCGCCTCACTTGATCCACTTGTGGCAATCCACTTAGGCCAAATTAGTTTGCTGACTAGTTTGCCGTTGAGTGAACCAATTAAAGACCCAAAAAAAATGTGGGCTGGCCAAGCGATCGGTGAATAGCGAAGAGGGAGATTTAGCATTAAAAAAAATCAGGCAAAGGCGGCAGCTGCAGAGGAGTGTTGTCAACAAACCGCAGCCCATAATGAATCCGAGTCCTTCGGGGGGTGACAATTGGGAGGGATGCCAGCGGGCTGGCTGCATTTTTTGATTGACATGTCGCCGACGGCCGGACGTTGACTTGCGTGTCAATTAAAACTAGGAGGCTGACAGTGACAGGGAAAGCGACGGGGTGGGGATGTGGATGAGGATGAGGACAAGGACGAGGATGTGAATGTGGACGAGTCCTGTGGGAGAGCTGGCCCACTTTAATAGGCTCAAAGTGGATTTTAATTTTTGTTTGATTTGATTCGCTTCGATTCGAGCACGGGCAGCCCAGCAGGCGACCTCGGGGGAGGGTGTGGTGTGCACTGATGGCTGGTGGCACTGAATCCATCCCACGGTTTCCTTCGTAAGCTTCCCGGCGAGAACCCCTTTTTGCCGCTGACTTGAGCTTGCCGGCAGGATTACAACAGCAGCTGCCTGTTCTGGACAGTAATTCGCATTAATAGCGCTAGACTGGTGCCGGCTCCCAATCAATGCTAAAGACCCTCGATGGGATTGGAATTGGGATTCGGATGGGAATGAGGCCCATCACTCAACTGGCCGGGTTCCCACGCACTCGCATCTCGAGAAAAAGTGCGACGACAAATGCTCTCGTTTGATAAATTGGGTGCCAAACCATAACACACAGTGCAAAAGTTGTGAAAAGTTAAACGCTCCCCGTTTGCAAATGCCAGGGAAACACGCAATCCCTCGGCCAGAAAGTATCTTACACAGCGAGAATTTTGGGGTGATAAATACATGCGGTAATCGGATTATTGTGCAGATTAAGGCAATTGGAATAAACTAAATGGGGTCAAATTAGGCAATGAAATAATTAAACGAAAAGTGTGCACCATGAGCAATGGTTACTCAAAGTTCAAAGTAACATTCACTTAGGCGAGTTGATTATTAAGGGAGGTGAAACAATGCTGAGTCCAATTTAATCCTTCAACACCTAAATTAATGTTTATGTTATTTTAGTGATAAGAAGCACAAATCTGTAAAAGCAACAAAACTACTTATTTCTCATTGGTCGCCATGGAAATTTATCAAACGTTTTCATTGTAATGAAATCAAAAAATGTTTGCTTTTGGTTATAAAAATATTAAAATTATTCAGTTTAAATAAATTATGTATTATTGTGGAACATTTTTTGGTATTTATATGGCCTACTAATTAGACTTATTAATATTAGGCAAACATCAACTGAGGATGGTAAAATATACCCTTAATCAAGAACATTTTTTGTCTGTAAGTTTATGGTCCACTTACTTATTAATATTTAGTGTTAATAAATAAAGAAATGTTTCGCGAAATTTTCTTTCAGTGGACCCTTACAAATATTTCCCACCTTAATATGGGAATACTCACTGCCGTTGAGTCATTATTTTATACGGCAATTAATGAGCTGCCGTGGGAGTGCAAACATGTAACACATGTAAGCATTTAGATCAAATTGTTGGACGCCAGTACCTTGAGTACCTTGAGTACCCTGCCCCTCCTCCTTCGCATATATCCTCTAGCCCAAAGCGCTGTTCCTGAGTCCCAGGCTCGGTTTCAGCCCGAGTCTGACAGTTCGTGACTTGGTCTTGGCGCTATGTGAGTTATGGCCCCGTCGTCTGCACGCCAACAACGAAATTATATTTAAAAACACATAACTCAGGAGATTATCATTAAAACCTGTGGGCGCAAAGAGGTAGAGCGGGGGAGTGGGGCCCCGATTCCAGATCCCAAATCCCAACGAGGACTCCAGGCAATTCGCGCGTGCGCAAAGCTCAAACGGAAGTCGTTAGGTCGAGACGTTCCAAGGCGGTTCGAGATACGCGATACGAGGCGGCTAATGTGCCAAGGAGTCGCCCCAGGGCCAAAGGATTACCCCGGTGCACGAGGTGGAGGAAGGGAGGATGAGCCCGACCAGGACAATGCCCATGAATGAATGAAATGCCCGCGCGTTGACAATAAATTGGAGTTGCATTTAAATAAGCCACCAAAAAGGGACTGAGCGGCTCTGGGTGTGAAGTTGCTAATGCGTTTTTGAAGATGCCCTTTTCCATTCCGGGGTAATCATTGATAGCCAGGTGGGGCAGGAGGAAATTCTTATTTATACTTAAGGGTGGCCACAGCAACGAAATCATGAAAGGAAGAATCAAATTTGGAAAGTGATAGCTAAAAGTCATGGGCTTTAAATAAAAATGATGGAAAAGTATCCCATTGCTAAATCTTTAAAAAAAGGCTTAATACTTTTTTATATTGTCCCACAAATAATTTTATTTGCTAAATTTGACTAAAGAAATTTATATAACTTTTGTTAAATTAATATAAGTTGTATTATTATTTCCAACAAACAATATTATTTAGTGCGTTTTTATTGTATAGGCAACACTTGCTAATTTTAAAACCATTTAGATTTAGATGAGAAACGAACAAGCAACACTAGTGTTGTCCATATTTTAAGCATAATGCTTATGTAACTGAGCGGTGAGCTTGGACTAATAGATATTATTACTCCTAAGCTATGTCCTTAGAATCCGATTTGAGGTTCCCAAGATGCACGCTATTTCACAACACGTAATCCTTTGGGTCACGTTTCCTAGCCACCCGACATATGCTCACTTCTTGGCCGATAACTGCAATTACAATGGACCTGTCTCAGACAGCAGGATAAGTTTTGCGCAACCAAGCTGTCTCGGCCACAAGTTGGCTTGTTGTATACCTAGCTAGATGACAGGATGGGCAGGACAATGCTGGATCTGCTAGCAATGCCAGACCTTTACCTTTTCATAACTTTATCGATGACAACGCACAAAGGCGCTTAGCTGGAAGACGCTAGGCCACACAATTGCATTCGCTGCAGTTTCAGTTGCATGTGCAATTGTGTTTGCTCGCTGGCTTGTGTGTTTGTTTATTTGTTTGCCGCTTGGCAATTTGTTTGCTCTGTCACACGCTTCATTGTGCCGAACCAGGGCTGCTAATTGCACTTGTTGATTGTGTGATAACAGGTTGCTGGCCAAGTGTCCGGCTTGCATAAGTGCCACCAACTGCATAAGACAAACTTGAGTCCTTGGGGGGTGGGCGTGGCTGCCACGCAACCAACGCCCCACAATTGTGCACATGTCCTCCGATGGCAAACAAACTTAAGTAGGTAATTTGCAACTAATTTTCAAGTGGTACGTCGCCAGCATTGACATTGCATTGCCACAATTACACAAATGTCTCGGCACATCGCATTGCTCATACGCAGCGTTGTCTGATTCGCCCCTGCCACAACACCGCATTCAGGTGCCCCACTCGATGTCCTCCAGCTGACACTGCCTTCTGCTGCCGGTAATGAGTGTGAGATGCCAATGCCTGATTGCAGTTGAATCAAGTTGCTGGCCATGTTTGCAAATTGCAGATTTCAGACTACTGTTCGATAGGAGAAAGTCAGGGAGTAACACGGTGACTTGTGTCAAAGCAATTAAATAAGTTTGGCTAGAAGCATTAATTGCTTAAAAAAATTTTTAAATAAGTAAAAACAACAAACTATTTAATCACAATCGAAACCATCTAAGTTAGGATCTTATGCAAAATATCAGTATATCACTAATAAAAGTATTCAAACGAAATTGTTGTATATAACCATATACTGAATTTATAATCAGAATACACAGATAAATTTATTATAATATAAATAAATATGTAAAAATACGATCTAAAAATTGAAGTGTTTTTTAATGCATTTATATATATAATATTCAGTTCCCACAATAATCTAATAAAATTCCATTATTTTCAAGCATTTACCCAGCCCATCGATCAAATAAACGCTTATATCCACTATCTAAGGAATTTCAAATATTCAATTTTATATTTTCCCGTACGCCCACTACTCAACCACAACCTTCCGCCCCTCCGCTGCAGCAAAAAGGCATAAATTTGAAAAATATGCGTGACAAATAATTTGCCAAGCCAAAAATTGGCATTTCTGCAAGCAGCGGCCGTATTGGACCGGGGGCTAATAAAAGTCTTCAAAACGAACGCATAAAATTAAATAAAAATTTCACGCAGCCTCCCCGCGGCGACAGACTTCGGCTGCTGTGCGTGATTTCCGCCCAGCAATGTCGCCCATGTACGCGCCATTAAATAATTTCCGCCCTCGCCGCCACCAAAAAAAAAACAAAAATGAAAAATAAAAAGAAAACAAAATGCGAGCGTTGAAGGAAAAAGTTCTCCAGTCAAGTTCAGAGCAAAGTCACGCGCCGCTGAATGCATTTCACAAATCAACTAGAAATATTGCCACGAAAAATCTCGGATCGAATCTCAATCTGGAATCGAGAAATGCTGTTCAGCCTCACCGACGATTTCTCCAAAAAAGGTTCGTGAATAGTTCGGGGTTATTATGCATAAGCTGGGGCCATTAAAACTGGCTGCTGCTCGCTCAACTTTTTTTTTTTGGCTGTGCCATCGTCTTCACATAATTAGGGTACATAGCGGTACTTATTATGGGTGTTAACGGTTTTGCAGCGCCATAGCCGGCAGATCAAAACCCATTCGCAATCCAAAACAAAAACAGAAACAGAAACCGAAAACCCGCCTGTCAACCCGTTGAGCTGGCCAGCTCGTAGAGCTTTAATTTAAAACAGAAAATAAACGTCTGTCACCGGCTGCTTTTAACACAAAACTACGGACCCAGAGCAAGTCAACAACCAAAATAGAGGCAAGAGCCAAAATTTGTATTTAAAATTATGCACAACACTTAAAAATCAACGCGCTTATTTATTTCGGTCTGGGTTTTCAATCGATGGATCAGCCGGACGGCGAAAACGTCGCCAAACTGGTTTCTATGAAAATTTCGAAAATGCTAGGGCTCCGTTGCTGGAAACCCAATGCTCATAAATCCATTAGGAGTCGGGGGCTTATTAGCTGTTGCAATCCGTCTCTGGTTTAGTGCTGGATACCGGAAAAGTTTCTATTCGCTTTGATGGAAAGTGAAAATGCTGGGAGAACAGTTAGTTTGTCGTAGGTCTGTTTGGGAATCGTAATTGGAAAATATCTACTGACCTGGGCCAATAAAACAAAGTGGCTTTTATAAAACATAAAGAAGGCCAAATATTATAAATTCGAAATTTGTCGTTTATTTTATTTCTGGGTGGTCTTGAAATCGACGATGTTTTTACAGAAACAGGGTCGAAATATTTTAACAAATAAGATATTGTAATAAAAATATATTAGATTTTATATTACTCATTTAAATGACTTTATCCTGCTCTCATACATAAAATGTCAAATTTTTTATGTTCCCCAGAAACAGTTTATTGTATTTTTAAAAACCATGTCTTATAATAATAATAATAATAATAATATATATATAATTCAATTTGGTAAGGCTTAAACATATACCATTTTCACTTGCAAACGTAGCTTTGAATTTTACTAAGGCGATGATGAATCGCAATGTTTATATCGCACGCAATCAGGATTTCAGTTTAGCGTATAAGCCATATTTAGGACCCGACTTTCGCTGCGATATGGCTTATCTCGCTGCGTGCGCCCTCATGTCTGAACGCCTTCGACCCAAAACAGACCTCCCCGGAAATCCCTTGCCGCATCCAAGCCGCAGATTTCAATGGAAAGCGACAGGCAGTCTGACTGTCCGCCCAGCTAATCTTATCGCCGCTGACGATGCAACTATCCATCGATAAGAGATCGCCAAATCAAACGAACCGCAAACAGAGGAGAACCCCGATCGATCCGGATTCCGGAGCAACATCGAGTGCACAGTAGTCCGCAAGCAATGATTACCCATGCACAGTGCGTCCTTTGTCTCCCAACTCTCAACTCGAATACCGCAAAAAACACAGGGATCAAAAGGAGTGGGGAGATAAGAATCGAAATTGTAAAATGGTACGTAAAAATGCGAGGACCCATACTCATAGTTCCCAGAACTACGGGACCAACCCCCTTCCACCGGATTCCGAAAGGACCTACATCTACCCTACTGCAGAAATACTCCTACGCAGCAGCCTCTGCATGTTACATCCTGTGTGCAAAGGTGGCAAAAACTCGGTGCTACCTGCGGAGCATCGGCGTAAAATATGTCCCTCGTCCTGGGTCTAGGTAAAGATTTATTATCCTATACATTTCATGAATGCGAGTGAGCCAGCAACTGTATCTGCATCTGTGTTCGCATCGGTATCTGTATCTGCATCTGTAGTTGTATCTGTGAGGGCGTCTGTGTTCGTGTGAGGGTTTCCCTGGAAAACTACTACTGCCAACTAAGGCAGCAACAACAACACGGGGAGCACAAAAGGTGCGCACCATAATGGCTGACAAAAAGTCGGCCTTAGCCTTTAATAGCACAGAGTTTAACAACCAACACAAACATGGCCCAACTGGCATGCACTGCCAAAAAAAACCCATCTATGGTTTACCTCAAGTGCAATTTTAACTTGAAGTGGAAAAGTGATTTTAGTGGATTTTAGGGATGGCTAGTCGTTTAAGTTATAACTCCTCAAAATCCCTACATTTATGTTCTTTTAACTAACTTTACTGAGATGAAAACTTGGTTTTGGTACCCATGAATATTATTAAAGGTTTATTTGATTTAGTAATTCTTTAAAAACCTGTAGAGAATATGAAATGTAATGATTCAGGCAATTAAATGAGAAGCAATCTTCCTATTTCAGTTTCTTTAATGACCCACAGAACCCAAAATGAATTGATATTTGTTACTCCAAAATCATTGATCATGTATAAATCACACAAAGTGAAGTCTTATTTATTTACGTAGACGTTTCTCTCAGTGCAGAGCACACAACTCCATAGAACCCATTCGCTGCAATCCAACAAAATGGCAACATTCACTTCTCACTTACAACTGAAGCTGGGGCTTCCTTCGTTTTTTTTTGCATGGAAAAAAGTGAAAAGTGAAACTATTTGCTGTTGTTTGGTTAAGCGTTTTAAAGTCCGTCCGCCTGAATTCTGGCCGGATAGGTGAGTGCGTGCGGATGGACCCTGCCGGCAGGATGGTGTGGCACTGGGGATGCCTGGAGATGGTTCGCGCTGGGATCTGTGTAAATGCCAATTAGCATAACAAAAACTCGGCGAATGTCTGGCGAACGGCGGGAGGAGGCCGGGTATTATGGCAGAACCCTTACTTATTATCCCCCTATTCCAGGGGTCCCCTAAATGCGGACTCAGGTGTCGTTCCCATGTGGGCGAGACCATAATTTGGTGCCTGGGCTGCAGCCTCACCGCCGAACGCTGATGTAGATTATGTTGGGACAGTACAATCAGCCAGTCAGACGTTAGTGTGGGCGCATAAATTGTTTACTTTCAACTGATATGAAATGTGAAAATCGTGATAATGTACGAAAGATGGGGAAAAATGAGAGATAGTGTGGGAAAACGGTTTGTAAGTCTTTAAAGGGCGACAGCGAGGGTCGTCTTCAAACAAGTTGATCGTCATTAATGAATTTTGAAGTTGTGGCACATTAAAGAGTTCCTACTCTAATAGGTGTAAATGAAACACTTGTTGGATTATCTAAGATTTTGTAGAACAAGTTGAAAAGTAAAGGTCTTTGGATGATGTTTTTTTTGGAATCCATTCAGACAAATCATAATTTTCAATAGCTCCTTAAACCGATATTACTTTTATTAAAAAAGCTAAACAAATTTAAAGGAGCTCCCTATAATATACCTCAAATTTCATTGGCATCCATAAATCGTTAAAAAATTAACAAGTTTTCCTCGAATCAAATTTTATTGGTCGTTTCGTCGAGTGTTTAAATGAACCGTAAAAAATCAGAAACCAGACTTATCCATATGCATGTATAATATGTTATTTACATCTTTCAGCAAATGTCCCGAGATAGAGCATGAAAAAAACTAGATATAAAATTTAAATTTCTAAACAGTGACAAGAAATTCGGCAAACTATTAAATTTAGAGCCGAAAAGCAAACAAAAATCTGTCAAAATGTTTATTCATACGCGGCAATTTATGTGGCATTTCAGAGAGGCTATAGCCAGCCCATATTTGAGTATATCTTTTTCGGGGTGGCTAGGATAGGACGATGTTCGAGGATACGCTCTGTCCGCTTAGGTAATCAATTTTCCCAGCCGTGACGTCATCATGACGAATTAACACTTTTCCCCTGCCACATCAAGTATTCACATTTTGAGTATACGGCTTGGGAATCTCGGTTGGACAGACATGCCTACCACATTCGATTCGTTACGTTTGTTATAACATTTTACTGCCCTCGATCGTACTTGAACCACCCTCCCATGTCAGCTTTTTCCATTCCAGTACTCGGTGCAGCACTCTTGGACCCTCCGACGATTGTGTACTTACTATATGCACCGAGTGGCTGAGGTGAGTGCTTTGTGCTCGGCGTTTTTTCCCATTTCGTTCTTGGATTTCGAATATTTTCGAGTGGGTGAGGGAGGGCGATACAACTTTTGACGGTGACTATGTAGTTTTTTCCTCTACTTGTGGCAAAAGCGTAACGAAATTCTTATGAATATTAATTGGCTGGCCGTGTGCGTTGGCGTCTGTTGTCACTCTGTTATTTTTAAGTTGTTTTTTAGCGCCTGTGGGTGGGGCTGACTGGCAGGTTCAGTTCTCTAAACGACCAAAGGCTAAGCTCGACAAGAATTGGCATATTAATTGCCTAATCTTTTGGTGCAAAAGCAATTCAAATATACAGATATACGTAATATAAACTTGATTTTAAAAATGAATTAAAATTAGTTAAAAGAAAAAGATTTATTTATTTATTGCTTATTAAACTATACTAGGGCTACAAGATAATCTAATTTTAAAATTGTTTGTTGTATACCATAATTGATTTAAAAAATGTTATATTTAAATAATTTAAGTTAAAGTTTTACTATAGTAACAATTTCTGTTATATTATGTTATTAAATGGGATTTTCTAATTCCAATAATGACTTTAATCACTGGACTTGTTTAAATTGAATTACATATGTTTTTGCAGCGTAGAAAATGAGAGCCCTTTCCATGTGACCCCTTTTCGAGGGAACCGTTTAGTCCTTTTTGTGATTCAAAATAGTTTCACACATTTGTGCAGGCCCTAAAACTTTCCGATTCATTGCCCTTCACAAGCAATGCGATGGCAAACAAAGAATGCGTACGAACCCGCAACTACGAATTCAAACAAAAATATTTTTCTAATTCACTTGTCAATAATTTGTGTTAAGCCTATAATTATGCCAACAATGCAGATGGCCGCCAAAGACTAGAGGAAAGTACGAAAATGGAATGCTTAATTGCTGGCAATTTCATCTGACTGACAGATCCCGGCAATCTGAACCCGAAACGTTTAGCGAAGTAGAAAGATCGAGGCAGCAGCTTTGATTGAGAACCCGGCCAATCCCCCGCAACCCCTAGGATTGATTGTAGTGCCAGCTCTTGGACCTCGAGGGTTGTTTGCGGTCTTGGTTTCGGTCTGGTCTGTTCGCCTTGGGTTGGGTTGGGTTCGGTTCAGCTCGGTTCCTCCTGGACTGGGGAGTGAATCTGGATGAGTGTTGTGCGTGGTTATTGGCGGCTGTGCCCACTCGAGCATCTCTTGGCATAATTTCAAGTGGACCACGGCACTCGAGCTGGGCTGGTTGAGGTCTTCGTCTGGAAACTTGATACGAGTGTTTGTGGGTATACACGGTCCTACCTGATCAAATGTTGTTTCAAAGATGGTAAAATCACTGTTTTAAAAAGGACGCACTTTATTTAAACATTTTTAATAAATGCAGTAAGTTATTAAGTTGTTCCCCTTCACTTAACTTAATTTGTTATTCATTGTGCATTCTTTATTTTGGGAAAGACGAAGTTACAAATCAGAAAACTTATGTGATTTCTTCCAAATAATAATATTAATATTATTGAAATGTAAAATTAGGTTAAAAGTAAACTAAGAAAAATATTAAGACCTGGCCAATATGCATATTTTAAACGAAAACATTTTCTAAAAAAAAATGCTAGGTGCTTCTTTTCTTTATTTGTAAAAACCAACGCACCATGCCATCTTATTATTATTGTGTCTGTCGTACCAATCAAAAGTAGAAGAATGAATGGTCGCATTTGTGTATCGCCGCTCAAATCGGTTTAATTGGCATTGCACCTTGGCAACATGGGAAACCCGTACCTGCCGAGTGGGCCGAAAGGGCTGAGTTGGCTCTGAATTGGGGTGGGAATGAGTGTGGGTAGGTGCTAACCATGACAACAACCGATTGATTGGCTTCGCAACATTTGCGTAAGTTCTATCAAGCGACCAAAAATGTGGCACACAATCCGCTTGTCAGACAGACGCGAACGTGGCGTGTGCGCCTAATTAGCCAACAGCCGCAAGAATATTATCCTTTTGTGGGCTCGGCTACTCCGTGAAAATCGGCGACGCCAATTAACGCGATTTATGCATATTTGAAGAGGTCCGAATCCAACATAAGCCACCTGACGACTCTAATTGGTTAGCCCCGGCAACATTATTACACCCGTATTGTAATAAAGGTTTGGCATGGGAACACGTTACTTACTTTGGTCTTAAAATCACCAATCTTGTCCAACTTAACTGATTTTTTATTTACTACTAATTGGGGCTTAGGTTTTTTTTAATTTAAAATAAATTAGCTATCAAGAAATAGTTAGGTATCAAGCTCAATCAAAGGATAAAAGACCTTTTTTGAATATACATCGTTTGGCCTGGAAGTTTTAGTTCCCCGTATTTATTCAACTGTTAGTCAGAACATATTTACATAGAAAGTCTTGTTTACTTGGCCAACAATTGTCAAGTGTCCATGGTAGTAACCTTTGCGACCTTTTCCACGCATTTTCACCGAACACTTGACACCTTTTTTTTGGCACGGAAACCAAATATTTTTCAGTTTTATGATCTATTTGCATTCGCCAAGCCTTCTGACCTTAAACAAATAGTAATAACATCGGGCACTTGAAAAGTGTGAACGGAAGGTGAAGGACAAAGTATTTGTAGATGGGCATGACAAGTGTTTTGGTTGAAGGGAAAGGTGAGAAACTGGTGTTTATTTGGCTAGGACTCCTTCCTCAAAAACTACTTCTGATTCTTATTCTCATAAAAATAAATATGTACTAATATATTTATTTGAAGAGATCTAAGCCTTGAATGTCTGTTCATTTTGGTGTTATAAATAAGATTAACAAAAATTAAAAATAAATACCATTAAATACCACATCTTAAAAGTCATCTTATTTTTAGTGTGGCTTAAACTGATTAATTATTTTGATTGAAACTCCCAGATCCTGAAGTAAATCGTAATTTCAAAAGCCCTCTTTCATTCCACTGGCTGTAAACCATTTGGCTACCAATTCGATTAGTCATTTACGACCGGAGTCCCAACCACATCTCCCCTGCGAGAGGAGTCCCAATACTCAATACCCAATACGCAAAGCAAATACGAGGGGCCCGCATCTTTCCCGGGATTCCTGTTCTGTCATTGAGGAGACGCACACGCACACAGTTGCTAATGATGGTGCTGCCAGTTTGTCTGGGCCGTGATATGGAATCCAAAAGAGTAAATAACCTGGTCGGCCAGGCCAGAAGAAGATGTGCTACCTACAAGGCCCAAACCGAACCAAACCGAACTACCTACCTACCTGCTGCAGTCTGGAAATATATTTATCGATCGGCTCATCGGCGAGTTATGAAAAATTTACTTTCGTTACAACGACGGACATTAAGCGGGGACGTCATGAAGTCTGTGCCGACCAGACACCGGGACCCTCGGTCGGAGACCTTCCTCTACTCACAGCATGAGGCAGGCTGCCTTGGAGGTGCAAAAGTGGTCGGGGCAGATGCATGCGTTACTTTTATAATTTTTATGGCCCGGTCAGGTATTTTTTCTGCTCTTCTCCTTTTCTCCGGCGGCTCTGAATGAGCATTGAGCCGTCGTAAACTCCTGATGAACCTCATAAATAATATGTGTTTCGATTTTTATTCCAGTCTCTTCACACTTTACGCACTCTGATGTGCGAGAGTGGGACAGACTGCGCCACGCCACGATCCATAAAACCCATGTCAAAAAGTTAACCCACATCTCCAGAGCCGAAAGTCAAGAATGAAATCATTGGATTCATTTTGTCCAAGGTCCAGCCTACTTAACATTTTCCAATAATTTTCCCCCAGAAATATGTAGAACAATGGGAGAAATGTCCACCATCTCTCGGTGCAATAAAATTTACTTGTAGATTCTAGGAGGATCCCCGTAGAGTTCAAGCTGAACAGCTGCATTCACCACCAAATTTATTTTCGGCCATGTTTGGCTCTTCAGGGATTTACTTCTATATAAATAATAATATTGTCAAATGGGCTCATGGAGGCTGTTCAAACAATCTTTCCAATTTGTCACTAAGATGACTTGCCTTTTTAAAAATCTCAATTTAAATATCACACACCCTTTTAATACTATACTTTGCATTGATTTTATCTTGGTTGTTTTAATGTATCAACTAATGGACTCTGGTATTTATCTGCTCATTTCGAGGGGAAATAAACTTTCTAGTCTCGTTTTATTTACAACATATCATATTTGTATTCAAACATATATAAAGCTAAAACTAGTACCGTTATAAGCCCCACACCGACAGAATCCCAAAGCAAAAACCAAGACTGAAATCGAGTTCAAGGCAATCTCTAAGTCATCGCACCTCATAAAAGTCGATCATAAAAAACGTAGGCTACATAAAAGCTCAACTTAACTCAACTCGACTTGTCCTCAACTCGCCAGATTGTCATAAAACGCAATATCTTATTGAAAAATTGGAAATCGCAGCCGAAAAGAGAGAGAGGACCACCCTCAGTTCGATACGATTCTAAGTAGTCGAGAGCCATTTGGAAAACAAATTACAAAGTTACGCTAAATGACAAGTCCCTTCGCAACTCGATTCGTAGCGGCCTTAACGATCAATAATGTCACATAAGTCACCGATTATTGGGGGGCCGAAATCCAGAGAAGGCGGTTCATTGGTTTTATGGATTCCGCCGAGATCGAACAAACCGATCGGGGGTCGTAAAAAGTTTTCGGCCCACCGATCGACCTATCGCAGGTGCGAAATGGTCTTTGGAACCAGCTCTGTTGTGACTTTTGATATGGCTTTACGACTTTTTGGTCGACATCTCAAGACAGTCAGTCGCATTGAACAAAGATCGCCCCTCTCTCTTGTATGTTAAATGTTTCTGTTTTACGATCGCAGGTCTGATTCCCGCGGATCGAACAAATCGTTTAGCACCGACCCTCGTCCCGCTGGTGACCCCGACCCGAACCCGAAATTCGGAAATTATGCAAATCTATTGGGTCCGCCGATAATTCTTTTCGTCTGGAATCCAAGTGTGCTCGTAAAAAATCAATAAAAAATATCGTTCAACATTTATTTTTGATATTTTTGCTTTTTGAAATTATCCAGTCCGGTTTTCCAATACTTCAAGGGTCATTAATGTCTAATAAGAATTTATTTAAAATTAAATGGACCCAAATCATCATTGATAAGTGTGTAGCCATTGCCTCATCAAAGTTTGCCTATCGGCGGCCCGTATATTTAGAAAGAATAAAAAAGCCACAAAATCTTATATGCTACAAAGTCTCATACCGAAGACAATAAGTTGACTTTGAAAGCTTGCCACACACAAAGTCTACCTACATCTTTAAGTAGCTAAAAGTGTTTTTTCTATGTTGATTTTATGGCATTCTATTATGATCTATTAGTGACCATTAATTGATAAGGCAAATGAAAAGGCCGAACTACCTTAAAGCATGTGGATGCTTTCAACTCGGTTGATTTTTATATTTCTACCTCGGACATGATCTATTAGTCAGCATTAGCTGATATGGAAAGTAATAGGAATCGTGTGGGGTACAACATAACGTTAACATGAACACTATACTTAATTTTGGGGACTTGATATCTATGATTATATGTATAGTCAGACGGACTAATTGAATTTTTCACTATTTTTCTATTGTTAAGTTTTATTTTGGCATATTTTACATGTCTATAATTTCTACAAATAAATAAAAAATTATTGACTAAAAGATAAAAAGGTTAAAAATAATATCTCTTATTCATGCTTTCTAAGATAAGCTACGAAGACTAATTCGAATTTTTTTTACTTAGTTAAACTATTTAAAATCAAAGCAATTTGAGCAAGATTGTTTTTGCCTAAACTATTGACTTCATTTTTTAAAAACAACAAGTTGTGCCACTTGAAAGAAGATATTTATATTTATTCTGAATACTAAATGTGCAAATAAGTAAGATAGCTTCTGTAAGTTAAGCTACCTGAATTAAATTTAGTACATTTTCTGAGCAACCTGTTCCTCGTTTTACCTGATCCGTGACCAATTTCCAGACGCCTAAGTGTCTAGCATTTCGACGGCACTGTGGATTTGACCAGAGGTTCCTCCGCGGGTTTCACTTCCCGGACATTTCGCAGCGTGTCCTCGCACCAAGGCCAACTCCCAGCGAGCGATCTGGCCAGGAATAGGACCTATAACTTCGCCAGACAGCTAGACGCCCCGTTTAAAGTACCAGAAAAACGGCTGAACGGCAGATTCGCTGCACAGCATGTGGCTTGGAAATGCAATGGATGTTGCAGTTGCAGTTGCAGGTGTCGGCGCGGAATCTCCAGCGTCATGTTGTCTGGGCTGCATTCTCGGTTATTTGTGAAAGTCATGGCCAAAGGGCCCTAATGATGCTTGAGACGAATTGTCATTAGTTTTGCCCGGTGCTCAGCCATCTGAAGGGTTGCATTTGCCTACTTGGGCATTTCAAGGCTGCCTTCAGCTGTCACTAGCCATGAGTGGCGATTATTCTTCAGATTCTCCTGAATATATTTCGATTTAAGATCCTCTCAAGGCCCCAGAAATCCCAGTCCCTTGAATTCCCCCCTAAAAAGACCATAACGAAAGAAGGGGAGAAATCCAACTCAGATTTTGCTGTAATCGATTTATTAGGAAAGCTGCGTTTAACTTTCGCAGGACTCACACCCAACTGGGCAAAATCAGATGTCGATGCAAGGATGCCCCACAACCAATGCCACGCCCAGACAACCGCCCACCCACAACGATGAAGAAGAGCAAAAGCGATATAAAAATTGTTATACATATGACAGGGTGTTGCTGTGTGTGTGTGCTTGTGTGTGTTGAAGCATTGAAAAAAGTAAAGAACTTCGACAGACGGAAACAGGAAACCGGAAGTCCATCTTGCTCACAGTGTCGACGACAGCAACATGGCTGTGGGTGGAGGGGGGTTGGCGGCGGTTGAGAAGTGAGGGGGGTAATGCGGCGATGGAGGGTGGCAGGTCCAAGATATTTTTATGCGTTGAAATTTTTCAGCTGGACCAAATCGCATACATCATAAATATATATAAAATAACCGTGTGTGGGTGGCGCAACTTCAATAATCATTATCAGCAGAACGACAACGTTGTCGCTGCCCCATCGCCTCACACTCTGCAGCATCATGTTGCGGAAACAGATAACGCACGGACACGACTACGGACATCTGGTATCTGCTAGTGGATGGGGCAGGAGGCAGGAGGCAAGAGGCAGGAGGCAGCAGTCGACGCAGCACATAACATTTAATGCCGATAGTTCGGGGTACCCTGGTCCTGGTCCTGGTACTCATACTGGTCCCTGCCAAGACGACAACTCGAGCTTCAAATTGAAATCAATGATGCGCAAGCTTATGCCACAAAACCAGGAGTGAAAAAAAAATAAGAGACATCGGTGGCCGCTCTAATGTAGCATCAACATATGGGGGATTCCCAGGCCAGCGGACCCGGGAACAAATGATGCGAAAACCCGTAGCCACTCGCCACCCGCCAGGCAGTGACGCCGGTGTCCGGAGCTGGAAGTTTGCAGTCCAGCCGGAACCATAAAAAAGTGTTAATGTATTTGCAATCTCCAGGAAAGGTACAGCGGACAAAAAAGAAAAATTTATAGAAGAAAATGTGATATGGTTGGAATTTCCCATGCTAGACTCTGTCCAAAAAGACTCTTATGGCCACGATAATCTCGCTTTAAGAGCGCAACCAAATAGGGAATTTTGGCCTGGGAATTATATGCAAACCATTTTTACGCTGAATATTCACATATTAAATCAAGCTGTTGGACAGGTATATAAACACGCCACCATGGAGTCTTAAAATAAAGTTATGCGATCACACCGCAAGTCAACAACGAATCAAACAAATCAAACTATGCGCTACTTGGTAATATGGTTCAGCATCTACCCACGCAAAAAACTCACAGATCCGAAAATGGTATACAAATTAGTCGATAAGCTCCAATTAACATAATACATGGCCTCAAGTCAAGAGATTGGGAGACTTGCTTTGCAAATCAAATCCAACACAATCCAACCAAAATTTATGCAAAATCAACACTTTACGCTAATGATTTGCGACAAGATAAAAAATCGTAGACAGTTCCCGGACTTATCTGCATTGGGAGCATCAAATCTATGTGATATTAGATACGACTTTCAGGCCATTAGCATATGGCCAGCCAAATGAGTATCTTTCGAGTGGATTCCGACAGCTAAAGCGCTTTATGAATGATCTGGATCAAGCATAGTGTAGAACTTTCTGTAACATAATTTTTTATTGGCCATTTATACCCGGCAGTTCTATATAGTTAAATATTTAAATTTAACTGTTAGTTAATGATTGCCAAATTATACTCAAGACAACGAAAACATTTGTATGAAATCTTAATCCGAAGACAGGTTACCAAAGCCATGAAAATAACTCTTTATTTCCCCCCTTTTTCACTGTTTTTTGTTCCTGCATCTCGACTACTTTGTTGTCCCATAAATTCGACTTAAAGAAGTTGTCAGTTGACAGCCCAAAACTGTGAATGGACCTGAATTTGCTTTCAAATAGCCAGAGTTAAGAGCTCGGCTGGAAATCGGTGTCTGTTTAGAAAATATACTTAAGACCATCTAATAAGCTTATCGCATAGTGGCGAAGGGAGTTTCTGTGCTGAACATAAAGAATGGAATTAACCAATTTGCTTAACATATTGGGAGAACTAAATACTTAAGAAAATCAAAACAAAAGGAATCTATCATCGACCAATTTAAATTTAGTGTGATTTTGTCTATTAATAAAATAGATTTACTTAATAATCTTTCAAAGTTCTTTAATGTTTATGTGAATGAAAGTATTTGGTTCTTGTTTATGGAGTGGGCATTCAAATAAGACTATAATTTATTTGAACAAATTACTTTTTTCATCAGAAATACTTAGAAAACACTTAATTCAAATTATTTTGTACAACTGTATTGAAGCCAGAAATAAATATAGAGAGCATTGAAAATGGAGCATGTTCCAAGCCTAAATTTTCTTCTTCAAAAATACATTAAAAATTCACAAAAAATTAAATGTATTAAAATTCTATTCTAAACTAATTTTTTGCTTATAAACTAATCTACAAATATCGGAATTGTCTTGAAAACGGAAACAGTTTAGAAAGAATGATGTTTTGATTTAATCATATAGATATAATAGTTTTGTCGTTTTTTTCAGCAGAAGTAAAAAAGGTTTTAGAACCTTTTATTTTACTAGTCTGTTGATGAATTCATATTAATGAAAATGCCATATAGTTTAAGATATGACTTTGGTCCTGGCACTCTTAAATTAAAGAAATGTCTGTGATATCTGAATCGCCTCGAAGATGCAACTATAATCCAATGTTACATGGCTCGGACACACTCGAAGGCTCTTGGAGAAGTGGTGGTCAGAGGACATGTCCTAAGTCCTTGTCTCTGGCTCTTGGCAGGCTTTTATCTGGCTGTTTTGCGGTGGGGCGGGGTTATGGGTTCGGTGTTTGGTCTTCGGTGTTTGGTTACACCACCGCAGTCCGTTTTTGGCCTGCCAACCCACAGATGAGACCCTTGGGCTTGGGTTTGGGTTAGGGTTCGGCGTCTGGTGTTTGGTGTTCGGGATCTGCGTTGTAAGTAACATGTTGTGCGAGCATACATACTTATTTATCGATGGACGCGTGTCTGTTTATTAATTGAAGTATTTGTTCAGTGTGTTGTCGTCATCGGCGTCGCCGCCTGTCGTCTGTTTGTTTTTCCATGGTTGTTGTTTCTGCGGCGCGTCAACACTTGAAATTTGAAACATTCCTAGTGCGGTTCTACTTTTCGTTTTCGTTTTCGGTTCGATCGGTTTGCTACTTGTTTACATTAACCAATTAGCGTGTGGCGGGGGCTGGCAGGTTGGGGTTACGACCTTTGACATCCCATTGACATGTTTCGACTCATATTTGTTTTGACAGTTACCAGAAGTGCGGGGGTGTTTGTGAGACACAGAACAACTGACACATAAGCCGTTAGAAAAAGGACCCTTAAACCTACGCACTTTTGGAGAACTCTCTTTTGATTATCAGGTGCTGTGTTTGTAATCCAATCTGTAAGTTTTATTAGAAAAATTACCGAAGCCTGCAAAAGTCTGCTGAATCTTGAGATGATAAAAATAACCAGCTTACATAATAAATTTGTAACCAAACTACAAAAATAAACAAGAACCATTACTTTAATAATTGTAAATACTAAATTTAGTTGATATTCTGGAATTCCTATTTTTAAAAATTAACAGGAATACGTGTGATTATATTTGTAATATGTTAAATACACGTTTATAGAAGTCTGAGCCTTAAGTATAATAGCACAAGCTTTTATATTTTAAAGAGAAGTCAATTAGAAAATATATTTTGGGTTCAAATTTTTTGTACTTCATGAAAGAAGAATTTTGAAAAGGCTGTTTTTCCAACTTTAGGGAATATATTTATTAAATAAATGTTTTCTTATTTACCAGAAATGTTTAACAACAACACCAAATTGAAAGTACTTGAATGTCTTTTAGTCATCTAAGAATTTTTCCAGTTTCTTCCCTAAACGATTTGCAGAACTTGAACCGATTAAACGGTTTTGGGGGATTCCCAGCCTCCAAGCCACCGACTATCTATCGCCCCCTTTGAAATGACAGAATCCGGGTGCTTTGAGGATTGGTTTTTGTGTTATCAAAACAAATTGCACTGCCAGCAGCAGGCGCAGAAGCGCCGAACATTGGGGCAGGAAATTTTATTTGGCAACCCCGCCACTTAACCCGAACCCCAAATGCTCGCCAACCCTCACCTTTCGCCCGCCGTGGCCACATCCCACATAATGATGATGCGCAAGTGTCGCGTGCACCTTTTTTTCCCGATGATGGGGTTGGGATTGAACCTGGGACTGGGGATGGAGGACTCAGGATGCGATGTATTAGCCCGGCGTGTGGGGCTGCGGTTGTGCTGGGATGCCTGCGAGGAGATTGCCCATAAAAATTCCATAAAGATAGCGATTTATGTGCGAGGTCGGTGGAAAAGGGTTGCCAAGTCGATGCGTAAATTGATGTGGCTTCTGCTGTAATGGCACTTCTCATCTCGGGAGCTCTGCATCCTGGCATACTGGCATCTCGGCATCATCAGCATTTGTTGCTGACATTTTCGCTACTTAGTGGGGTGCGAGATTTCGGAAAATATGTATTTCTTTTTTTTTTCTTTTTTATGTTGTCAGTCTTGAGGTCTTTTGTGAGGAGCGTAGTGTGGAAATGATTTGCAGGTGGTTATTAATCAAATTAATGTGCTTATTGATAACAGGCTGAATGCCTCGCCGTAATGTTGTCGCCTCGCCATTGTTGATGTTTGCCGCTTTAAGTGGAGAACGAGACCCCAGACTTCAGGCAGACGCACATTTTACAAGCTTTTAAAAACAGATTATCTTATCCCATCTGAATGGCTTGTGGAACAGGAACACGGGGCCGCACTTAATAGAAAACCAATTCCAAAGTTACCAAATTTACATTCGAATCAAAACGAAAGCGCCGCCTTGGGCAGAGGGGAAAGTGTAGAAGAACCATTCCGAAAACATTGGTAATCATTCCGGACGGCTCTGAAATTGAGACATCAAATTGGTTAGGGATCTAAAGGAAAAAACCACTTAAATCACCTGAGCGACAAGCGGCGATAACAAGAGGAAAAAGAAACCACAAGCCCAAAAAAACCCGAAAACAAATCAAGTGCCGCAGCCGGAGAACCTATTTCCCCAATAGGAAGGCAGGCTGATTTATTTAGAGAGACTAATTATGTGATGTCTGTTTCGGTATTAGATTCGATTTGGGGGGCACGGACAAAGGGCAGAAACAAATGACGACAACAGGCCGTGACAACAGGCCGTGGCAACAGCAAACACAGCGATGACAGCCAAAGTGCATCTTAATTTCTTGACGACGCATCACGGCCCAGTGGACAGGGAGTAACTCCAGCTCCAGGTTTCCCATTCGGACTGGGCACGCGATACTCGTTTCGAGCTGAAAAATGCAACAACTGACAGTCCACTGGCAGACAGGTTGACAACTTAGTCAAGCGAGGGAAGTATAGAAGGTATGTGAGGGAGAAACGGGTTATGAAGACGGGAAATATGAAATAGAGCCCTCTTTGAAGGGCAGTCTTTAATAATAGAAACCACATTTAGACATGTTAATTACCTATCTACTAGGAATGAAAGAAAAAATACTTGCAAGAAGTTATATTTATTAAGTGATGTATCTGCATTATTGACAAAGAGCCGGAAAGGTTGAAAAGGGCTTGCAACACACAAATGGAATACTAACTCAATTGAGCTCTTTGAGCCATAGCATATGTATAAGTTTAGTTTTAGCAGACAAAATAATTAAATAAATGTTTAATAAAGTAAGCCAAATCCATGTCAAAAGTTTCAGTGTGTAATGCATTTGACGGGTTCTTATTTGATAAATACAATGATGTTTTGAAAATTCTATAAAGACAGCCTGTTAAACTAAACTAATGATTATTTCACATTTATGAAACTAAAAATAAATCAAAATTTCTTAAATTTTTCGGAATAAAATAAACTGGATAAAACATAATTTTACCGACTTGAAAATATAATACGTAAATACATACATGTCCGAAGTTTATAAATACGTGATGCCTTGCACTACACTGCACCATTCCATTGGCTAAAATATCAAACCGAAACATATTAATGAAGAGTAAAATGATCTATTAAATCTATTCTGAATTCAAACCCCAAAGTATACATTTCAGCAGCTCCCTTTTGAGCTGCATTCCGAAACGTATGTGGGAGTAGGCTGAGGGCGCTGTCCCAAATCAGAAGCGCACCCCCTGGACCCCTTATCCATAGGCAAAATCGCGGTTCAATAACTCAACAACGTAAACAACTTAATTAGCAAGCAGGGAGCAGCAAAAAAAATAAAAAACCACTTGCACACCAAGACCAAGAATGTTGGGGGGTAATTAATTTCGAACGCATGCCAAAACCAATCCTGGTTGCTGTCCACCCGCTGATTATTATGTGAGTCCCACATCGGCGGCTCCAGTCCCCCAGATCGGTTGTCTGGTAGCTTTAGCTTTCGTATATATATATAAACTTTTTTTTTTGCGATTTCGCCTACACGACTACGCGAGGGGTTTTTAGGGGCCCTCGAAGCGTTGGCGGTGCGTGCGTTTTTTGCCTAATTAATGGCGGCAATTTGTAAACGTCGCGAAATGCGCGAAAATGTATTTGCCAAATGTGAAGCGGCCGGGGCCAACTTGGTAATAAGAGACCGGTATGGAAGGTACGGCTGCAGTTCGCTTTTTAAGGCGCTGATTGATCAGCAGCCCAGGCTGAAGCAGCACCCCCTTTCCACCACACAGAAAAACAAGTTTTTAAACTTCCTGATGATCGATTGGTTATATTTTACTGAAAACAAATCTAAGTTTTTACTGAAGAAAATATATATTTTTAAATATAGCATTTCGTCCTACCTAGAATTATTTAAAACGACTTCAAAGATTTGTATAATATTTTTACGTAAATATGGAAATACCCCTAGGAAAGTCAACTACTCACATACGAATTAATGCGTTATTGTTTTGAACAGAAATTAATATTATCATATCTTCGAGACTTAACTACAGGTTAAGTTCTTTATTTGAATCACGTTCTCACACCAATAAAGGTAAGAAGTTTGAGGGACTTGAAATCAAAAGGATCTTGTTTTTGTAACAATTAATTAGAACTCTTTAAAAGGTGTAAAATTAATAGTAACCAAATCTAACAACTTAATGGGAGTTTAAAAATATTTAAAGTTTAATATTTTTAATTTTTTTCCTGTGCAGCTGCGACGATGATGGGGAAGATGACGACGAGCTGCATGCTGATGAATGATCAGAGGAGGATCGATCGGCCCGGATCGACGATCGCCCATCGCCACTGGATTGCCACGTAGCGTGATAATATTTTTGCGAAATTATTCGACTGGCATACATAAGCAGCACGCGAGCGCCATAATCCATAATCCATAATGTCACCAAGTGTCGATCGCTGATCGTCCATCGCTGATCTCGCCTAATAATGTTGTCGCGTCAGTTCAACGGCTTGTGACACATCAGAAGATTGCAAAACGAAGCGCAAATCGAGGAGAAATGAGGTGAATTGAAATGGAAACGAGTGATTTACGAGGCAATGGCCGACAATGGCTGTGAATAATTTCGAAGGTGATTTTGGGGAGTAGGGCTCGCTTGATCTTGCCGGGAATTGCAGTCGGCGATTTATGGCCCCCCATAATTGTCATGGGTCTCTGTATGGCCAACAAGTAGCTACCGCTTGGGGTCCTCAGATATATTGGGGGACTCCGATTCCGGAATACAGGACAGGCCAACAACCACCAGCTGGGCTACCGTTTAAATTTGATAAGGGACACACCGACGCCACATGTGGCCGGCGAATCTGTGCAACAAGATCGCAATTAATTCACGCGGATAAATCTTCAAGTGCTAACTACATGACAACAACAAAGTAGTTACACTTCTTTTCATATACACCCATACACCCCCCCACACAAAAAATCACGAGCTCTCGGTCTTGTGAATTTTTGGTCTCTCCTCTGATTGCATTCTGCGGCTGCAGATTCTGCAGATTCTCCTCGCACCGCGTCTTCTGTTCGTTTAATTTCAATTTGTTGCCGCTGCAAAATTTATGATGGTTATTAGCAAAAGACGTGCGGCCAGCACATTCCTCATCATGATGTTCACCCTCTTTTCCGCCGGCTTCCTGTCGGCTCGGCAGGATCCCTTGGCTACCGAAACCGAAACTCCATTTTCTGCACGCCTGCGCAACAGCAAAAGCAACAGCAACTGGCAACTTGCAACTTGCAACATGCCACTTGGACCAATGTGCGGTGGCAATGTTTACTCGCCTCAGACAAATTTCATTGTAACCCGAGTAACTTGGTAGTTGCCTTAGCTGCCTTGGCTTTGGCTTTGGCTTTTTGCCCGCCCGTCTTTTTGTACCAGATCCATGTAGTCGCCTTTGTTGCCGCGCTGCCGTTTGTCTAGGTAATTGCGTTTATAGTTTGTCATGTTGGCTCTCTGGTGAGGCCCATTTCGGTTGGCTTTTCGTTGGGGCTTGGGCTTCTGTTACAGTTTCATTTGAATTCGCCTGCCGAGGATTGTAGGCTGGCGCTTGTTTTGGCTTATCAAGATCCCCCTGATTGATAGACGCTCAAGTGTTTACGGAATTCATCTACACTTGGACAAACAATTGGCTTTGGCTTGAAAAAAAGCTAATATAACATTGTATTTTACTTGATATTTCTTTATTGTTCATTTAAAACCAATTAATTTTTCTATTTTCAAAACTAAGCAACCAATTAGAACATCTGAATTAATGGCAGTAAAGAAAAATTATGAAGGCCTAAAAGGGTCTTAAAATATTGGATTGTTTTGAAGGTCTAGAAACTCATTGCTTTTTTTTAAATGCTCTTGTATTATGAAATTTTTTTTTCCTTTTATTTTGAGAGTAACAATAGTTAAGTTCAGCTTAAAAATATGCCAAGCTGCAAAATAAAAATACTTTTTGAGCCACCAAACATGGTATAACTTTGATCTTACCAATATGCAAATCTGTTATGGCTTTGGTAATAATCTTAAAGACTGATCGTAAACCTCCTGCTCCTGCTCATTGCCGATGCCTGACACAGTCCCAGGGCAGCGATAATAAATTATTTAATTAGCACTCATTAACATTTTTGATCACCTCTGCCAAAGTGCGTGGCAGCCCAGCAAACTATCGGATAAGATCGCCAACACGTCGCTTGGGCCAACTCGGTGGACCATCACTCATAGAGGCGATCGGTGGGGGATTCGGAGTGACAGCCCCAACCTCGAGGGTGTGACAAATTTTCGGTCATCCCGTTACCGATTCCCCGATCCCCTGATCCACCGGGAAGTAGTGATCTCGGTGTGTGGCTGGCGACGATCGACAAATGCGCTGTTTACCTGCAGCAACACGAACACTGGATGGCCCAGAGTAAAGTATCCCCATCCGAGAATCCATTAAGTTGTTAATCATATGCGCAGCGAGGCTCCACAGAGTACTCAGTGTCCTTTTCGGGTATCCTTTACGTTGCCAGGCTGCCACAATTAATATGCGTCCAGCGATCGTAATCAATTCTTGCCAGCGCGACGCATAGTCATCGTAGAACTCGTACCGCTGCCAGCCCGAACACGTGCGGGTCATTAGTCGCAGTCACGCATTTTGAGCCGAGCCGGTGTCCGAGCTGGAGTGGGACAACCCCCCCCTCCCCCGTCAGCCCTCTGACCATCTAGATCCCACCTCCACCCATCCACTTTAACAATCCACCGACATATACGAACGACTCCACCTCTGCGGCATGTCCGTTTCGTTGATTTTAGTAGGAAATGATTTTGTACGCTTCGTTCAACTTGGATTTGGTTTTCGGCCTTTGGCGCTCAGCTGCCCGCCATGGGCTGCGAAATTTTATGAGTAGATGGAACTGCTGGCATCTCGCCTCTTTGTTTGGCTTACCTTAATGGGTTCTAATGAACCATGGCAACACTGCCGACCGACCACTCGCCTATCAATGACTACTGATTCAGGGCCATGGGTGTCGGCCAACAGCCAGTAGAGCGAGGATCCGGAGGGACAAACAATTTGGACTTGCCGTATCAGTGAATCCTCTTCGAAAGTATCAATAAGATTTGACAATTTTTCAGACCGAAAAGCAGGCTGTATTTTATTTTACATAATTGGCTTGTACCAATTTACCACCATCTTATTTTACTGCTCAAAATAACTTTTTGGTGTCCCATTAACATTGTTTAGAAATTGAGCACTAAGTATTTCAGTTGTTTTTATGGGTTTCATATTAAATTAAGTTGAGTATTACAAGAACGATTTAAATTGAAATCTTATTAATACGATTTATCTGAATTTATATTTTAGCAATAATTATGGGAATGAATTTTGGTAAAAAGAAGAAAGGAGACTTTAAAGGTAGTATAAATATCTTAATCTTTATAGAAGTAATGTAACCTTTTAATTTATGAAATGGTTTAAACTTGGTTCCACAGTTCGACTAAGAAGCATATGAATCCAGAGCAGACAAAATTGTATGGTATTTGGCAGTTGGTTACTGAAATCAATAATTTACCACTGTCTGTAATACATTACTTAGTAGCATTAAATCACTTAATGAGTCTGCGACAATTATTTTCTCCCACCAAGCGAGTCACGTGTGAGGAAACCAGGCAGCTAAAAGCAAACAATTTGGATCCCATTCCCCATCGATTCATATTTTTAGGGCTGCCATGCAAGGATGTGGTCTATAGGGCACCAGTAGTTTGGCTTCCTTGCGCATTTTCACATTTCCACGATGGCAAAATGCCAACAGTAAGAGTAGTACCACCATGCTTTTAACCTTTTTGCCCTGCAAGCGACCGATTTCTTGTAGTTTCGATTAATGGATACTAATGCATTGCTAATACATTAGAGGAACTTTCGGGCCTCAAAATTGCTGGCACGTGCGGGACAAATACCGACAAATTTGTTATGATAAATAAACAAACAGTGACACACATGAAAAAAATATATATTTATTACTAATATCTGACAACAATTTATGCGGCCATTAACAGCGGCAATACAACGTGTTTATTTCAACATTCTGCCAAGCCATAAAAAGTATAAAAAATATGTAGCCGAAGGGAAAAGAGAAGCAAATAAAAGAAAGAAAATAAAATAAATAAATATTAATATCTTGAAAATCAATCAAAATTCAAGGCATGTCCGTTCGAACGGCGCACTCCGGTTGGACGAGTGCAAAATTCGCCCATAACCCATAAACTGTTCATAAATTCAAACACCCACGAAAAGTATTATTCACCCAGAGCGACTGCAAACAAAAGACAGTCAACAATATGACTATTTGAATCGATCGTCTGGCCGGCGAATTTGTGTGGGCCTTCAGTGGGTCAGTTGTGGGCCTCAGAGGAAAGTGATAGTAATAGATCGGTAAATGAAATGTTTAGGCCGCCAATAATACGAACTGACCAACCACCACTTCCTTTTCGATTTTATTATCCCCCGCTAGCCAGCATATTTTATTTTTAATCGTAAATTACATTTCCCATGTTCTACATACAAAATATGCTAATTTATTTCCTCTACTGTTTGATATATTCAACAATTGCAGAGGAAGTTCTTCCAGTCGACACCCCAAACGTTGCTAGCACGTAAATTTACGCCACTAATAAAAATGTTGAAAAAATAAATTAGCGAAATTCCGGAAATTGTAACAAATTAACATTAGCACAAATGTAATTAGTAACGCCGTGTTGGGCGGTGCTTTTTATACACCGTTCATTTTCCGTTGCGGTGGAAATTCTCCAGGTATTGTATATTGTATATTTTATATAGTAATTAGACCAGCATAACTTTATACTTAGTGCATAGTCTCAGTGTCTAGAAGAAGAACTTTTCTGTGGAGAAAATAAACTGAGTGGCATAAAGTAATAAATTTTAAATGCAAGACAGGTGGCATCGAAAAACGTTTCCATGCGTTGTTCAATTTTGATTAAAATTTTATTTTCGGAAACCTTTTCACTTTCTGGTGGGTGTGTGTTTAAACAGCTTTCCTTGATTGTTGAAACAGCGTTGTTTATTTGCTTAACTTGTATACATTTTCGGTGACGAACTAGGAAGACACCGAAACAGCAGCCGTCGAATCAGAAGGTGTTATACAATAACTCATTAATAACATGTAACCATGCAGGCACAGCTGCCTCGATGCTGGATTTCCCGATAAGATAGCGGGGATAGTGGGGGTCCCATGGGGAAAGTCATGCAGAACTTCCGTTTCGAGGGGGCAGGGACTTCAGGAAGGGGCTGCTGGAACATAATTACCCGATTTTGCTAGATACAAGCTCCATTTGAGCTTCCGCTCTGGAGCAAATGCAGCAAATTTACCAATCCCCCATTCCGTTCTCCCGCTCCAAAAATGCATTATTAATTGCTTTGCCTTTGATTTATCTAAGAAGCAGGCTCCAGCCGACCTCAGTACCGGCACCCCTGCACCCATGAACCCCTGAACCCCTAAACCATCCAACCCCACAACCCCCCAACTTATGCAACCCTTGGAGCATTCGCCATAACGCTCCACTCACAATGTTTAATTGTGGAAATGAGAAATATGCGGAAGCGTTGACGATTCCGCTCCAGCGTCTGCTGCACTTGTCGCATCACTTGATGCGCCCAGCCCCATTTTCAGTTTCAGTTCCAGTCTCAGCCCGTGTCCGTGTCCATGCACATGCCCCGTGCCCCTGCCCCTTGCCCCTGCCCCTTCCACTGCCCCTGCTACAGCCCATTCCCACCCCACTCGCAGCCCCATCCTCCTTTCCACCCCTCGTTAGCTGGCATGTCAGCTGCAAAAAATAGTAATCGCTTATAAATTGCATTTTGTATTATAAGGTTTAAATCAACTTTTTAAACTACGAATTTCTTAACAGGGTAATAATTACTACATGTATTATATTTAATTTTTAAAAAATTTTTAAGATCTCTTTTTGATCCAACTTTTTAGCACTAAATCATTAAAGGTTTACAGCTGAAAGGGATTGAATTTTCATTATAATAAATATTTTTAAATATTTTTTGTATATCAACCAAAAATGTAGCCAATCTTAACATATCGCCTATAAAGGCAGAGAGCACTGCATATATGCAGTTATAACTGCATTTATATGAGACAAATTGAAATATCGCAAATAGGTTCTTAACCATTTAAAAAGTCGCGAGGTTTGCAATGCCTTTCTATTTCATATAAGTCATATTTTTTTTTTTGGAAACACGGGATTTCCCCTGAGTGTAGCCAGCATCTGTAGCTGTCTGTTCCACTCCCACATACGCTGTCTCGGCACTTGCCGCACTGCCCCGCCTCCCCGCCACCCGACGACTAAATGACACAAAAATATGGGCTTAACCGGAAACGGATGTATTATCTGCGCTAACTGCGCTGCCACACACAACAGTCAGTCAGAGTCAGTCCGGGCTGGGCCCAAAACTCGAGCTTCGACTCGGTCTCGGGCTCGGGTCGTGGAACTAATAGAATATTATAAATCGTGCCCCGAGCACGTAGAATGAGGCAACCTGTCTTCTCCACTGACCCACGGATGACGGCCTGTCCCCCGCCACCAAATCTCCGGGCGGTTCTCGTTCGTTACGCTTCTGTAAGCTTTTTGGCTTGTGCTTTTTGCGGCTCCCGAACATTTCGTGTTCGCATGCAAAATCCCAAATGGAGTTATGGGGGAGGGGAAATGCCGTTAGTTTGCCCAGGGTGTTTGGCAGGGGGAGGGGGTCGAGGGGTCTAGACCGGGCCTGGTCCACTGCATACGCTCGCATGTCGTTGTCAAGCACTTGCCGACGCTTTCACTTTCCTCCCGACCTCTTGCGGGCCCTTTCATCATTGTCAGTCTATGGCATCAAAAATAAATAAAAACCAAAAAGTTATACTATGGGTACAATGACCTGCACTGAAGAGGCCATTGTAAAACGTGAATAGTGCACATATATATATTTAGCCCAAGGCCGGAATCTGCAAGGGAAAAATCAATAAACAAAGCATGCGAGTTTTTTCTAAACAACTCGTGCTCTTGAAACTAAAAATATTTAGGCATACTTTAAGCATTCCTTTACGTATTTTATTTTTTCTTAATGCACATTTCACATTAAATATTTATTATATATTTTCTTATATTTATTTAATATTTATAATTACAAAGCTAATGAATTAAAAAGGTGGGTAGAAGTCGGCTTATAAATCATTTTTAGCCGATTGTAAACCAATATTAATGCACATTTTATTATGTTACTTTAATAATTTGGTCCTTGGATCAAACATAAATTTGACTTAGAAATAATAATATAATTACTCTTACATTCAATATGTTCTCTTAGTTTTAAATAAAATTGGCTTTGAATTGTAAAAGATATATTTTTAACAATAAATACTTAAAAAATAAAACAGACTTTGGACCAATTCCTGCAATGTTGAAACTCTCTTTTACCAAATCAATAATCCAATCATGACGGCCAGAAAAAGTTAACGATTTGATTGGCAACTCAAGGGTTACTCCTCGAACAGTAACCGTATCTATTGCATTGGGTGCAGCTGCCAGATATCTGACGGGCAGTCCTCCGTCGGCATTTGCATGTCTTTGGCGGGGATCAAGGATAAGCGTAGCCAGCTGATTGAGATTGAGTCATTCCGGAACAATGCAGTCCAACCGTCAACCATCAAGCATCAACCGTCTGTGAAAGTGATCGTGATCGTGATCGAGGCCGCAGATGCGGCAGTAAACACATCTCGGGGACTCCTTTCTACTCCTTTCTACTCCCCGCTTGTATCCTTTGCATGTCACTCAAGCGATCAGCAAAATAACAACAAACAATGTAGGCAGGGGGAGAAGGGGGAAAAGGGTAAGCGGGCAGCATCCTTTGTGGCTGTTTTGTTAGCTTTGATCGCAGCTACTTAGCATTTTGTAGTCCCCGTGGATTTTCGCATGCCTCGCTGAGTTTTCCGCCCTGATCGGAAAGCATAATACGGCTAAGTTTCGAAAAATGTAAAATATTTGTGCTTGACATCGCAGTTGGTAAGATATCATAATTATCACCCTCGGTAATCTTATTCTTGTCGCGCTGCCACTACGTTGCATATAAACTGCTGTTATAAAGAATTATTCTGTTTATTTTTATGTATTTCTTAATTTTGTTTTTTTAAACATTAAACATTAAGAATAATTAGGCTTCAGACTAGCTAAAAACCTTTATCTTTAACACGCTCTAAAAGCTTATGGCTAGAAAAGGCAGAATAAGTAAATACCTGAAACAAAAGAAGAAATTAAGTATGAAATAAACTTTTTTAGGTAATATTGGACCTCTCATTTCAGTTCTAAATAAATACCAAAATATATATAAGCTCCTAAGAACTTTGTATTTTAAAAAAGTAAAAAAATAAAAATTAAAATTTATTTAAAATTTATGAAATTTAAAAATGTTAAATGTTACAGCACTAACAAAAAAATATGTGAAAAAGTTTCAAACTCCGTTTTGAGGATGGGTTTACCGCCACTCAAGGTGAAAATAGTTTTGAGCTAAATCAAGTTAGGCGCTGTACATATTGTCAAAATTTTGCAGTAGTTGCCCCTTCTTTTGCTTTTGAAGAGAATGTTCTGTGATAGTTCAATTTATTACCGGATGCTTTGGCCGCCTGCCCCTCAGCTGCTAAACTTTCCACCCAATCAACAGCAGGAGCAGATCCCACGTCCTGTGGTGCAGTTTGAGGGTCCTCCGGGTCACCAGCTCGATATAGCACCTCGCCGTTGGAGGTCACCGCGAGCCGTTCCGGATGGCGAGGTCTCCAGAGAACAGCCGACCAGAAATGGCCCCACTCCGGAACTGCTTTTCGTGCGGCGCTGTTACATGCTGGCCGGCCTGTTTTCGATGTCCATGGCAATCCTGGCCATGATCCTGACCAAGGCCTTTCCCCAAAATGCTGATCCCATGATACCCGGCTTTGTTTGCGCAATGGTGTCCCTCTTAGTTCTTTTCGTTCTCTGCATCGGAGGCAAGCTGCGACAGTTCTACTGGTTCAGCCTCGTCCTGAGCGCATTGTTCGTGCAGCTGGCTGGCGTGGGCGTGATCCTGGTTCTGCTGGATCGGTGTCTAGAGCACGTATGCAGCGCCCTTCTGGCCGCCATGGCCGCAATGGTTGGCTGCTATTTTGCTGGAGCCTGGCTGCCCAGGATCGTCCTTCCAGGCGAGGCCACCATGATCCTGCTCCTCATCGTCTTCGTGGTGTGCTCCATTTTCGTAATGACCATGTATATTTTCACGGATAATTGGATCTACCAAACGCTTTACTTCCTTCTAATGGCCATCATGCTGGTGCCCACATCCTTGTATCATGCCCAGGTGGTTCACGGCAGGCGATTCCAGTTACCCGAGCACGAGTTCGTAGTCTGCGCCGTCCACGTCTATTTGCACTTTCTGTTGTTCTTCGCGGCCCTTTACTGCATAATCTGGACACACAACTGGTGGGGAATTTAGAGCCTCCTAAGCTTTAAATGGATTGTGATGGTGGGAAAGGCTCGATCCCTTCGGCTGGCTAATAAAACTTACTTTTTTAATGTTTTCTAACTAAGCTAGTAGCTTAACGTGGCTTGTTTGTGTCGTTACTTGAAGAGAAAAGGATCTGTAAAATGTATCAGTAAAGAAGAAAAATATCTGTTAAAATATCAATCAAATTAATATTATCTTTTAGAAAAGTTTCATTAGCAATGACCAGATTTAATTCGTATTTTATGAAATCATATAGACAGTGACAATATATGAATCAACAGCTTCCAAAAATATCTGTTAGAATATCAGTAAAATGTAAAACGGTGGAATCTTGTATCTTGTATACAAGTTTAGTACCAATAATATTCAATTCGCACTTTGTGAAACCGTGTATGTATTTTATTATCTACCGCTTTTAACAAATAAGAATCACATTTTGTTCTTAGAACGCGGTGAAAAGAATTAATTTGTAATCTAGTAAATAAAAAATATTGTTACTATAATATGGGTTATCCTTATCATCAATTTAAAATGTATATATAGATATATTTATGATATAGTCCATTATTGTAAGAGAAGAGATATTAACTAATGGGAATGGTGAGCAGCTCTGCCGGGAGGCAATTGTCAGGGCGCCAGCCAGACCAAGTCTCGACACCCGAAACACAAGGATCTCGACGTGATGGACAACATCTACCACCAGGACAACGCCCGGGCGACGGTCAACTCCGTGATCGATGACCCGATGACGCAGTTCATCCACAGCATCTACCACATGAGTCTGATCATGATCGGCCTGACGGTGGTCTCCTGGGTGCTGCTCCTGCTGACCAATACCCGCCCGCACCAGCACCTGCCCTTTCCCGGCTACGTCCCGGTCATCGTGATCTTCCTGGCTATGGTGACGATGCACTGCATCCCCGGGATCGCCTACTGCTCGCCCTGCAAGTGGATGATGGCCGGTCTGGTGATGGTCTGCACCATTGTCGCCGGCTGCTTCATCACCTTCGAGCTGGGCTTGCTGACCACAGTTCTGGTGATGCTCTGCGTCGCCGTAATCCTCCTGGTGCTCAACTTCTCGGGGGCCAAGTGCCCGCAGGAGATCCTGCCCGGCGGCTTGTGGTCCACGATGCTGATGCTGGTCCTCCTGCTGGTCCTGGTCGTCGTGGGCATCGCCCAGCTCTGCACCGGGAACGAGGAACTGCTGGAGACCTTCGTCGCCGTCCTGTTCATCATGCTGGTTATCGCGATCCCCATCCAGGCGCAGTTCAACCACGGCCGCCTGGATGTGGTGGAGGTGGTGCCGCGGGAGCACCTCATGATCTGCACCCTGACCGTCTACCTGCACACCGTGATGTTCTTCTGCTGCATCAGTTACTTCATCGAGGTGTCTGAGAAGAAGGCCGCCACCGCGAGCACAGACGTTCATGGGCATGAAGTTGAATCTGTAACCGAAAGGAACTATAATTGAGAGACTCTGGTTTGTTTTCGGCTGATTCCTGGCCAATCTCATGGACTTTTGGTCCTGAATCGAAACTGACGAAGTGATCCTGTCATCCCGTCTAATCATCCCATACTCTGTAGGTTTGCTGAGGTCAACTGCACCAGTAAGGCAAATAGAGCAGGAGCATATACGACATTTAATAAAAAGAATTAAATATTGTTAGCTGGCCTGTTTTTAAATTAACCTTTTGATATATATATTCCAACAATAAATGTAAAGTTATTTATAATGTTGATAATCAAACATTATTGGATGGAGAATAAAAATTTAAAGGGTTAAGAGTACATTCATGATCAATTTAATGAAATTATTAATTATTGGGATATGTGAAAGCTTGCGGCATTTTGTTCCACTTTATATAAAGTGTATTTTCAACAAATCCATAAGTCCCGTGCCATCGACAAGGTATTTTTTTCCTAACTACACATGTAGGCAGCCAAGCTTCCATTGCCGAAATCCCAGTAAATTGATTCGGAACCCTCATCGACACATGAATAATCAGAATGCGCGGTGGGCGCCTTACGGCCTGCAGGGCGGAAGAGTCGAAGGCCAACCGGCGGAGGAGCCGGAGATTATAGTCATCAGCGGACGCGACCTGCGGGCCTTCATCTTCCGGGTGTACGTGTCCTCGCTCTTGCTGTGCGTCGTATCCTCGATTCCATGGATCATCCTCTCGGCTCTCGTCGTGGACGTGTACGAGGACATCCCGGTTCCGCCGTTCGTGTGGTTGCTATTGGCCTTCATCATCCTGACCATACTCAGCTGCGTCCGACAGACCCCCGCCACAACCCTCTTCTGCTGGGGAATGGTCGTGGCATCGTTGTTCTTCATCACCCTGTACGGAGCGTACTACATGCATCTGGTGAACGTGTGGGTCCTGCTGGTGTCCATGATAGCCTCAGGTGCCCTGCTCTTCCTGCTCCATCTGTACGGGGCCAGGAGTCCGGAGGTTCTGCTGCCCAACCTCCTCTGCACTTGCTGCGTCTTCCTGCTGGCCACCATCACGATGATCGTGCTCATTATCCTCTTCCTGGTCATCCGCGATCTGCGCTACATGTTGGCCTTCGCCATTGTCTTCGTTATCCTGATCGTGTTCATGGCTCCCTTCCAGGCCCGGTACATCTGCGGAAGACTCCGTCAAGTTCCTTATGGGGAGACCGCGAGCTGCGCCAACGGCATCTACCTGCACTTCGTCTTCCTGATCGGCAGCATGCTGGTCTTTGCCCTATACTTCGATTACGTTAATAATGAGTAATTCAAGGGAAATTTGGGCATAACATGTAGGGTAATTTATTAAAGAGTATCGCCAAAACAGTAATTATCAGAGAACAATAAAGTGTTTGCCCTAACAATTAAAAATACAAATATAACAAAATAACAGCAACGCTGTAGATCCTTTAAAGCGATAAAAAATCGTAAGGAGAATGCGTTTTATTCAAAACTCTAAACTTTTTATTATGGCGAAAAGAATGGTCTAAAATCACATTTGATCTCGCCTGGGAAAAACTCACTCTTGAAAAACCAAAATCCGATATGACTAGTCCGATATGATATATTTTTATGAGTGGGAGAATGGTTAACGGGTTCATCTTATATTGAGCATAGAAACATATTCAACAACATATTTGAACAATTTCATATTTTATTATATATATAATGAATTTCCTTACCTTAGCAGGCCATACCCAGGATAGATAAAAATCAAAATAGAAAATAAATTGCTTATTCAATTACAAACTAAATATAGTATTAAAAATCAAGTTTCGACGATATTTGGCTAAAATTGGATAAAAACCTGTAATTCAATCACTAATTAGGTCCATAGTTTAGATTCAAAATCACCATATAACAGAAAAATCCACCATAAAATGTAAGCAAAATGTTGAAACACATCAGTCTTCGTAATTTAAGTCGAAAAATTCTGGAACGATGCAAATGGTACGGCTTTCGCGTTGTTCGCGATTGCGCAGGCGCAGAGATGAGGAAGGGGATCCAGATCCTTTAAACACCATCGATCCGTATGAGTTGCGGGAATTCATACTTACTGTCTACATCAACGCCTCGATCTTGGGTTTCATTTCGGCCTTGCCGTTGCTGATCATTTCGTCGTTGATGTTAAGCGTGGTCACCATTCTTCCGGTGCCGCCCTATTTCTGGATGGTCCTCGCCTTCGGCGTCCTGTCAATCCTCACCTGCCTGCCCGTCAGGCGAGTCCGCAGGCCGATCCTCTGGGTAATGGCCATCGGTGACGTGGAGCTCATCGCGCTGGCCGGAGCATACTTTGTGAGCGTGTTGGAAATATCCCAAATGATGGTTTTCTCCCTGATGGCCGGACTGGTGCTGATTCCATTGCTGATTTGCGGAGCAAAGTGTCGGAAATCGTGTCTTCCGAATGTCCTTGTCACCGTAGTGATTGTGTGCCTCTGCCTGGCAGCACTCTTTCCGCTGTGGATCCTCACGCTGGTCACCGACCAAGTTTACTACCTTGTGGGCTTCACTGTAGCTCTGTTCATCCTGGCAGTCGTCCTTGTCCCACTGCAAGTCCAGTTCATCCACGGACGGATGCACTATGTGCCCCTTGACTATGATCTCATCTGCTCCCTGTGCATAGTGATTGATGGATGGATTTTATTCTTTTGCATAACCGTCTTTTGCTGCACATTTGCACAGAAGATTTCCGGTTCCCCAAATTACTTAGAAGGCTTGAGTACTGTTCCAAAATAAACATGATGAACAATGCATAAGTGACCATTTAATTCTTGCACTTTTCTGCTAGGTATAAAACAAAACATATTGATTGAATAGTTATAGCAAAACTATTGAAAAGTCTTGCTCTACGTTCTATAAATTTACATATATACAAATTGTTTATCAGATTTGTTATATTTTATATTTAACATTCTGTCAATATCAAAAGAATTATTGAAAATTTAAAAGATTTATTTTGAAAATATTGGTCTGGGGCAGTTGAGTAAACATTTATCAAAATTTTATCTTCAACATGAAAACTTCAAATAAGGAACACTTTTTTCTTTAAATTACAATTCTTTTTAAAAACCTTTTAAAAACCAGAAATTGAAGAAAATTGTGAGTTAATGCCACGAATACGTAGAGGCAATTTTCGGATCAACGAACCGGAGGTCTACGGCCTCCCACCGGATCCCGATATCAGCCATGCAGCGCGGATCTACGGACTAAGTGCGATCCTGGCCGTCATCGCCCTGACCCAGTGGATCATTATTGCGTTGTCCGCAATGCCGATCCAGGACAGATCCGAGGTGCGCTACGGATGGTGGCTCCTGTGCACCTTTTTCGCGATCTCCACTTTGGCCTGGACCAAAATCGGACGCAAGGTGCCGTTCAACTACATCATTATCGCAGCCATCGTGGAGAGCTCGACCATTTACATAGCCATGGAACAGATGCACAGTGCTAATATTTTTGTTAATGTCTACGCCGCCGTCGTGGTGGTTTCCCTGATGCTGGCCAGCATATTTTGGGGCGCCTACTTTCCCATGTTCATTGTGCCCGGCGACCTGGTCCTCAGCATTTTGACGGCCATATCCAATATAATGATGCTTATATTCTTCATCAACGCCTTCTTCTTCGACTACTATGGAATATACTATGCGGTTCGAAACACTTTCGCCTTGGTGGCCATTTGCACGGTGATGTATACCGCAACTGTAATTCACGATCGCCAGTTCGATGTCCCGAAGAACGAGTATCTGTTCCTCAGTGTCCTGCAGTTCTTCTCCTACATGATCCTGCATGAACGTATCCTGGCCATCGCCTATCAAAGTACTCGCACTCTGGAATGTTGATTCCCTTTGGCAATCTATATTTGAGGATTCAAAACTATTGATAATAAAGGAAATAGACACCCACAAAGTAGTTGCCTAGAATGATCTGACCGAAAGATCACTTCTCGTAATTTTTAGATTCACTTCGTATATGCATTGTTTATGTGGTTATTGTATTGTTCTGGCAACATTTTCGGCTCATTGTTTTGGGACGTCGAGCAGAGTTCCGTGCCATGCGCCAGATCCAGACAATGGATGAATTGTCTTGAAGTGAAATTAATAAATAAACCGCTAAATTGGCAAAGCATTTTTTGTTGGGGCGTGTGTGGTGAAGGCTTTCATTCACGGCACATGTGATTCAGCAATCTTTACAAAAGTAGGTAAACAACAAACAGAGGATCTTAAAACCGGATTCATAATCGCAATAAATTTCGTAATAATTCAGTTTCAATGGATTTATATTTTTCTTGAAACAAACTGTGTAAATAGAGGCCCAACCGAAACAGCTTCCTGTATATTGAAATTTAATCATTCAGGCGTGGTGAAGAGCTCACTCCCCGGGAATTCCGTTTGTCCAAGATCATAACCATCCCCGGCTGTTTTAATAAGACACTCGCGCATCGATTTGAACTGGATTAAGACGAGAAGGAAAAAAGTAACTCCTATATGAAATTTACATAAAGTATCTTCTACTCCACTTCGGCTGTTTGATAAGCTGCCGTAACCGAAGAAGTGCCACTGGAAACAGGATTAATAGAGCAGGGTACTGGACTGTCCAAGACCAAACAAAGCGGCAGCTGGGCGAGACAAAAGATCGCGAGTCGCTCAACAATGCAATATCCACTTAAGGTCCAACCGAGGCGAGAGGAAACTCGTTATGAGTCACACAAATCTCAGACTACGCGGCGAGGGTCTCCGATCTCCATTTATCCGTATCTTCCAACAGGAGCAGGAGCAGGAGCAACCCTTTATTCGAAGGCGTCGCGGTCAGTCGCGAAAACAATCAGCGGCCATAAATGTTGATTATCAGGATGATATCAGTGTGCATAGCGATAAGTGATGATGATGATGGTCATGATCAACGGCTGCCACCACCATTGACACTGGGAGAAAAAATATAATTTTGTAATGGCTAAATAAAGTTTAAAAAGGATTCCGAAGAAAATGGTAGTTGGAAACCACACACATCTAGGTAAAACATTTATCTTCTTAAAAGTTTTTTTAAATTACAAAATTTAATGAAATGCTTAACTTATATTTAATCAATGAAAAAATAAAACATAATTGTGTATTAATAAATATTTATAAAAATAGCTGGCAATAACTTAAAATACGTCTCACATATAATATAGAATTTTCAAATAATACATACTAGAAAACAATTTTAATTCGCCTGTAGTTATAAGCTAGAAATTCTCAAGTACCAATTTAAGCTGAATGTTTTGCAAAGGAATAATTTTATTGCAGTGCGGCTAAGCCTTTTTCCTATGTGTAAAAGCATTATCACTCGCAGCAGCTTTCGATTAGAGCATCTGGACCCGATCTGCTCGGAACTGACCTGAGCTAGTTACCTTTCGGAAAAATCTTACACGAAAATCGTGGGAAAATTCCCAAAAGCGCATATCGAATGCAATTAAACGTTCGCGACGTCTCGCGGTGGTTACTTTACTTAACTTCACTTTGCCACCCGAAACCCAATACCGATGGCCAAGGGTTGTTAATGCGCGCGGAAAACTTGTGCGTTTTTCCAAAAAACCCTCATTTTCACCCCCAAAACGTAAGAGTGGAAAACGTGGAAAAAGGAATAATTCCGCTTGTTGCGTGGTCAACTCGTGATTTACCTTTCCGGTGACAAAAACGCGGAAGCATTGTAAATCGAGTCGGCAGAAGGGGGCTCGACTTTTCCGCCCAACTTCTGCTAACGACTTTGGTAGGCGGTTGTGTGTGCCTTAACGTGGGAAACCCGGACTTCAATGTCAACTGGTAGCTGGCTATCGAAGGCTTTCGCATAATTAAATGCAACGAAATGTGGCAGCAGCAGTTTGATTTCTCCCCAGATAACTGAGTCCAGCCAGGGTGGTGGAATTCGACATAATCATTTACATTGCGTCGTGGTCCTAATGGCCAACGTAAACTAGTCCGAGGGGTTTTGGGCACTTTAAACTAATTTCCGGAGAACGAAAATATCTGAAACTCGATTCTAAATAATTTATACAATTTGGTCTAATATCACCGTGGGAGTGTAATTGTTTTCCTTGGTAAAAAATCTTCAAAGTATATTTAGCAAAACCAACCTTTTTCATAAAAATCTTCCACTGTTTTAATAGTTTTATATACTATTGTTTAAAGCCATTTTTCATATGAAAAACTGATATGTCAACAATACTAAGACCTTTAAAACTTTTTTTAAATATTTGTTAAAAACCCACCATTTAATTTGTCCATTTGGATAGAATTTTTTTTAAGTTACACCAAGTTAAAGATTTCTGAAATTAGTTTTAAATTAATCAACGAATTTTTACTTCATCTAAGATAGAGCTGTCAAATTCTTAGTTGTTGGAAACCAAATTGGATTTCTTAACCAATAATTGTTTAACTTTTCTCTCTTTAAGGATGTGATGTGATGAGTGGATTCGATAATAGACAGCCGATTGAACAGGACCATCCTATAACCATCAGTGATCCCAAAGTGCTAAGCAAATTTGTGCGCCAAGTGTATTTATTTTCGACCTTGTTCTGTCTGATATCGGTGGTTCCGTGGATAATAATTTCATGGAGTGGAATTATCCTGGGTGAGCACATTCCTGTGCCTGCCTTTGTCTGGCTCATCCTGGCCCTCATTTGCCTGATAATACTGAGTTGCTGTCCCCATAAGCGTTTCAAATATCCCTGCAATCGTATTTTGTCCGTGATCACAGTGTTCCTGATTACCCTCTTTGGATCCTACTACATGTTCATGGTCAACACTTGGGTTCTTCTGGGTTCTTTGCTGGCCAGCGGATCATTTGTGGTGCTGTTGAGTGTTTGTGGTGCAAAATGTCCTCTAAGGATGCTGCCCAACGAATGCAGCGCAAGTATTGTTATTGGCACATGTGTGATACTGCTCTTCACATTGGGCATACTTATGTTTTTCCTGAGAAGCCCCATTTTTTACTTGGCAATCGGCATTGTACTGATAGTGTTGGTGATCACAATGGGCCTTTACCAGGCGCGATACGTTCACGGACGTCAGAAGTTTATACCTCTGGAGGATGCACCATTATGCGCTATGGGAATCTACACTTACTTTGTGATTAATCTGGTTTGCTTCAGTGGTTTCTATTATTTTTATTTAGAGGCAATACAAAATGAAACATAAATCGGGAAAACTCAATTTGGTTTTGTTTTGTGGGCTGCAGAATTGGCTTTCAAAAATGTATAACTAATTTGCATGGTTCAACGTCCTTAAGTTTGCAACTGGCTTTATTGAAAGCCATTTATCAAGTCAGAGGAAAGTCAAATTTCGAGAAGCTTAAAATTTGATTTCAGTTCTGGTTTCCGTTTTCCCTATTCGCTCCAATGCATTCATCTCAACAGCTTTGGCTCTCGAAAAGAAATGCCGAGGGGAAATACCAGAACCAGAACCAATGGCCATTACCTCGGCGTCATCAGCATATCTTCGTTCCGTTGCGTTCCGTGGCTTAATGCGAAATAATTACAACTTGTTCGCACATCATTCAGCACAAGTTGAAAAAAATTATCTGTCAGCTCGACGTCCCCTTCATTTGTTTGCCCAATGACGAATGTGACCCTCCAATGACGAACGACGGCGATGGTTGGTGGTGATGGTTATGGCGATGGCGATGATGATGATGATGAAAACTTCAAAACGACACTTGCCTTGTTTGCTTTTTGCGTATTTTTTTTGCAAAAAAAAAAAAACTCTTGTGGGCGCGTCGGTAAAATTTCAAAGTCGGCATCATTAACACCAATGCGCCATTTTGGTATTTCGATGTCGATGAGTTGTTGAGTGTTGATGGTGATTGATGTAACTTTTGAGCCAGCCAGCCGGCCAGCCAGCACTTGGAACCCGATCTCGAGTGAGTGTACCAAATTGGTAGCTTGCTGGCAGCCCATTCCGACCCAAATCGCCGCCCTTCTCCCGAAAACCCTACGGCTGTATATTTGTTGTTTTAGTCCATAGTCTCGGGCCCGCGCTCCCCCGGCCTATGCTAATTTGTTATTTTAAGCATGTTTGTTTGCCCACAGCCCTCCAGTCCTCCGGTCGACCAATCCGCCAGCCCTGCAGTTCCTGTCGAAAATATTGACAAATGCGACGGCAGAAGGGAGCGGAAGTGGCTGTGTCTGCACCTGAGGCGAAATATACTCTGCAACAAACAACAAACAAGTAAACCAATTAAAGCAAAAGATACAATTTGAATTCGTAATGGCCTTTGCGAATGCTCCGTGTTTCAAAATATATTTAAAAATAATTTAATCTATTGTTTCACAATAAAAAAACGGTATAAGGGAGAGCAATTCTTTAAGTGGGGTGATAGAAAATCTCCAAGGTAAATTAATTACAAAATAATTTGGCAGTATGCAAGTTAGGGGGAGGCAGAAGTCGTGTGTCCATGAAATTTATCAAGCAAAAAAAATTAGATGGTGATTTTTTATGCAAAAGTTGAAGTCCTGATTTTTGAAAACAAAACCATAAACAAATTCTGGCTAAGAGGTTGACAGTGACATTCGTACTGCAACGCTCAGTTCTTATAAAATTAATTCTTAGTAAAGCACACTAAGCAAAATGATAAGAAAATAATTCAGAAGTAAGAAAATGAGGTGGACAGCCTTGGATTCACTAAGTTCTTCATAGCCCTTGTTTTTCTTTAATAAATGCAAAAGAAATCATTAACACTGCTAAAAATTATGTTGTACTGGAAGGGTAACGTTTCAATTTTACAAGGTAACCCCAAAAAACAAATTTAGGTTGATAGACTTAAAGGGACAGTCAAATTGCTTAATTCTTATAATATTAACTCTGAACAAAAAGCAAATTAATTAGAAAATAATTCAGACAATTCAGAAAAAAGATCTAGGGGAAGTCTTTTGCTCGAAAAAGGGTAAGAAGTAATATCCTGAAGGGAAGCATTGCAAGCTTACTACTGTTACTACTTGAAGGTCCTTTTGAACCGTGTAAACTTTAACCAGATCCTCAATAGCCTCATTAACCCACTTCTGAAGTCTGGGACTTTGACATGGCTAATCTGGTTATAAGCAGACCCGGGTGGTCCTATTCCGGTATAAAAATCACCCAAAACTCAGCCCAAGGAAGGATAACAAGTTCTAACCCCAAATAAACTATAACTCAACGCACTAATTCGAGGGAGACAAAGGTGGTTGGGTGTCTAACCAAATGGCAATTGCACATTGACTTCATCACTCCGCTGGCCCTAATAGTCGGGCCCAAAACCAGATCTCGGAATATTCAATTACCGCAAATTTGTCGGCAAAGGCAGAGCATAAATGCAATAATTAAGAATCAAGTTGCCAGCGGAGTGGACTAGACCAGATCAGACAGTCGTAAGCCGACCCTCGGAGTTAAGTATATATTCCTTGCTTTTTGGGGTGGAGTGATACATTCGCACAACTTCCGTTGAAAGTCATGTAACTTATTTCTTGTTACGCTTGAGAAATTTTCACAGTTGACATTGAGACCGGGCCGTCGAGTAACTGAAAACTCAAAAACTAACCCAAATAGGTTTCGGAAGCTGCGGTCGACCGAACCTCAGATACTCAAAGAGGGGAGGAACACGGCAATGCCGCTCCTTGGGTTTTGTTTTAGTGGTGGACGCATTTAAATGTGTTTCCAATTTGTTCGTTCCGTGGGTCCGTCCTCCGTCCCATATCCTTATCACTGCCTGGAGTGGCACTCGTGAGAGAATTCCCAGCACCGCAGACCTCGAACGAACCGCTCGACTGGCTGCCTTGCAAAACCCCCTCCCTCCATCGACTTCCTCCTGGCGGAGAATACGAATGTGACACCACCTCAGCGGGCATTCGGTGCTGTGGACTTTAATTATGGGTGACAATGGCTGCGGAATTGATTTTCGATATTTGATCATTCGCTGCGGTTAGTTAACGCTCTTTAGCGATGAAAGCGCGACAACCGCAGGCTCAATGGGGTGGTGGCAGGGGACTCAGATGTCGCAGATGGAATTACGGCAAATGAGGCGAGTGCAGCACTTGAGGTGCACTCGGATTGGAATTGTAAGGCACCTTTTTTTTCCGCAGCAGTGGAGGATGGTTTGGGATCGCTGATTTACGATGGTTAGCTAGGAACATTGGAAATGGGTTGATTTAAGGATATAACTTTAAACAAAGTTTGTAATTTAGAATAAAAGAAATAACTTAAAACTGCATAAAACCATTATATTTTGGTTTTTAAAATACCTTTTATTGTTTTTCCCGAAAATCAACTATTTAAATGTAAGACGACTTCATGAAATTGAATTTAATTATTTAAAAAAAATTTTGCTGTGTCATTTTAATTATCGAAGAAAAAGTATTTTGTGAAAATGATTATTTTGCTGATGTAATTAGATTTTTGACCTACGAATAATGGCACCATCGGAATGTTCTTTATTTTAAATATCCAACACACATTAATGTGGTCCTCAAGTACATTGTTTTCTGCAAAAAGTATTCTCTTAAAGACATACAATTAGACTTATAGTTCTATGTGATATCCTAGCGTGTAATCTGCATTTAGCGCCAACTGATCCCCTGAAACTACAAGCCCCTAAATTCATTCCACTTGGTCAGAGTCCATTTCCAAGCAGCTTAGTGCAATTCGTGGAAAATTTTGTAGACGCCGTTCTGTCTAAGAACTTCCACTTGGCCAAGTGCCCGAATCAGGTAACTGAACAATTTTCCTGGCCCCCCGCAGAAGCGACCCTCTACCTGTTTACTGAGGCCGTGAAACGCCTAAAACTAATTGAGACCGCCCTCATTGAATAATTTCAGGAGATTTTTCTTTCTTTTTTTCGTAGCCGAGATTCTCCGTAGACAGAAAGGGGCCAAATGCGAACTGAGTGGAAACTGAGAGCTGTGGGTAATGATGATGTATGGGTAATTTGAATGATTAATGGGCTGCGCTTTATGCCAGTGTTCCGGTCACAGTTGAAGGTTTGCCCGGGCCTGTCCGGCACTCGGTAAAAGGATATCGTGGGGATAGATGTGAAATTTAATTAAAATATTTTTATGGTAGCCCGAAAGAATGGAAAAAAGGTGTGTAAAGGCATGCAAAAAGATGCACAGGGGGTCACCGATTTGATTCGATGCAGGGGCAATGGGTGTGAGGAATGAAGTTTCACTTTAATTAAGGAGCAACTGAACCTCAGTAACAAATTCGACAAAGTAATTGTTAAGTTGCAGAAAATGGCTGTTACTTAAGAAAATAGTTGGTTGAAATAAAGATATGTTTTTGTAAAATAATGGTTACACACGTACACAGCCAGAAATTGTGATACATGTTTTAAGTTCATAAAATATTTTAAAGCTGTAGATCTTTTTTTAAAAATTGGAGTAGTAGACAATAATAAAATAACAGATATAAGAATTTCAATTAAATATCCTCATAAACATCCTTTAAGACGAAATTAATGCATACAGATTTCAGTAGGATTTTTTTCCATTAAAAATATAATTTTTAAGAGCTTTTAAGGATCAGAGAAACTCTGCAAAGTTAAAAATTTTGAGTTCGAAGGCATTTTTTAAAAACATGGACCATTTCTTAAGCAGGGAACTTATTTATTTGCAAATTGCGCTAATGTAGGAAACTAGGAAATTAGGAATTTTGTTTTTCTGTTACAGTATAAATTGGATAATTTACTAAAATCATACATTTTATAGTTTTAAAGTTCTGTGATAATTTTTGAATTGGGTGGTTCAGGTCAACGTTTTGTGTATCGACAAATTTAAATCTCTGCCGCTGAAATTATGTTTCCCAAGTGTGCTGTGTGTTCGCGCTGTCCTGGCCGCATAATCATTATGAACTATCTGACCGCAGACCAGACCCAATAAGGCGGCATATCCTTTCGGGCCTGTGGCCATAATCAGCACACAATCAGGCCCACGGACGACTGAGCGGATGGTAAAAATTAACTTTTTTAATGAATTACGTACCCTTTTCTGCTGGGTGTGGTGTGGCGGGTAGGAAATGGGAGCAGACTGGCTCTGTCCAGTAGACAGTTGCAACGCAACGTAACGTGACGCCAAACGCATTATGTCATATCGCAGATTGAACCAGCGAACCGAACCAAACCGAGCTGAACTGAACTGAACTGAGCTGGCGAAATGTTATGGGCCAAGAACAAAAGACCTGGCCAGAGAGCCATCCCAGTGGCCATTAAAAATGTATATTTTAATTTGATTTTCCTCTTGCCATTTCATTGGCAATAATAATCATGTAAAGCGACCTCAACCCCCGATCTCCATTTCCCCCCGCCGAGTGCTAAGCGGATAAGGCCGGGCCAGTTGAAATTGGCACCGAGCGGCTTATAAGGCTATTATATCTATCGGGCCTAAGCCGTAATGGCAGGACCCCCATCCCGAATCCGAATTCGAAACTGAACCCCTTTCCTTGGCAGCGCAATTGAAAAGACAAATCCCCGTGCTAGGCTTTTGATGCATCAGCAACTGCTGCAACGCCTGCAACGCCCGGCAATTGTATCTGTATCTGGAGAGCGTCTTTGTATCTCGATATCTGTATCTTCAACTCGGCTCCTTCCCAGCGGACATGTGCGGATTTATTCTTTCCTCTACTTTCGCGCAATGAATACGCGGCTTATTCGATTATTGTATGTAGAAGTCTGCTTTCATTTCCTTTTCAGCGGCCGTGATTGAACGCGAGTTATCTTCCACGACTTAGGCGTTGTCTCTCCCAATCCCAATCGAGTGCCACAAAAGGAGGTCACACACAAGGACTCGATGCGACTGTCAGCGGATTATCCTCGTTCCCCCGATACCCTGATACCCCGATCCCCTGATGCCCGGAGCCCCCGCTCCCCCTGCAAATGTGTGAAGATAATTGTCAAGGTTCACGGCTGCCTGACTCGCTGATGGCTAAACCTTTCATCACATTTTTCATTTCATATTTCATATTGCTTTTTTAATTAAACCGTTTTCTGTGGCTTCTTCGAGTGGCTTATGGAAGCCATTTTACTCAGCCTGGGGCGAAATTATAGATACTGCCCATGAAAGGTATTGAAGGTAATTGGAAACCGCGTCCAAATAATGTCAAGTTCAAGTCGGCGTCTTGAACTATATTTTCAAAAGCACGTCTAATGGACTTTACTCCTTAGTTAAGCTCGAAATTTGACAATTAGACGTCGGCATTTTTGAGCAACTGTGTAAATATTAATTTAGTTTAACGCTTTTTATTTGTCAATTGTCATAGTTATAGTTATTTACGCTTAGTAGCACGTTAAATAAGATTCTATTAATAGTAAACGACAGTGGATCGTTCAAAATATCTTTAGTCACGTGATACTGTGCTTGTCAATAATAATAACAAAAACTAATTGAAAGCGCTATAATTATAATTTTAAAAATTGTCGTGGTAGGATAAGAAATATATTAAGCGAAATAAAAAATTGTTGTTATTAAACATGAATTTTCAAAATAATAAGAAATTATTCTTTAATCTTCTTCCATAATTTTTTGAATATCTTTAAAGGAAACAATAAAGACTTACTTAAGAAGAGAATTTTGTAATTTAAAAATACCTTCTTTAAACTACCCTTTCCACTGCTTTTTTGTCGAAAATGTTGTGTTTTCTTGTCCTGTTATTAAAACTTAGAAAGATTTCATTTAATCTTTAAGGGAATTTTAGTGAGTAAATGCCACTCTAGCTCCCCTTGTTGAATTTTCGCAATGGGATTTTCCGTCGCCAACAGAAATGGCGCCCAAGCGGACAAAATGGCGCTGGCAACTGCCATCGGTGCGGTGACCCCAACTCTGGTGGACATGTGTGTGTGTGTGCTAATTTTTTTCTGCCCTAGGCAAACAATATTTTGAGCGTTAAAACCGACAAACAAATAAACAAAGTCACAGGCAGCAGTGGCGGCCCGACAGCAACAACCAATGTGTGTTGTAATAAATTATGTTTGCTCAAAATTTATGCCCATATACGTATGTGCATATATGCAAGTCCGTCCTTTGTGCGAGAGTGTGTGTGCTCCGGTCCAATATTAATACCTTCATAATTAATGAGCGTCCGCTGCGGCCTCGTGCACAAAATGCATATGCCAAAGCCACCGCCCAAAGCCACCCCCCACCCTCCCCCCACATGTATTCGTATTTGTTTATGCATTTTGTGGCTGACAGCATCTGTCATTTGCCATTGGGGGCGATGTGTTCGGTTCTGGAAATGTCAACCGCCCCGGCGGTTTAAGTCAATATCAATCCCCGCCGGTCGCCAGTCGCCCATCCTCATCCCATCCATTACTGGAGAGTCTGTGAGTAATTGCGAAAAGTCCTCAGAAATAAATGAAAACAAATTACGGGATGACCAAATATTATGGTGGGTCAAATGCATCTGAAAGTGTTTGCTCTCGCATTTGCACAGTTTTGAACCTTTAATTGTTTGGCAACCAATTTATAATTTATAAGGGTAAGTGTATCCCATCAGAACTATTATTTTAACGATTCTCTCCATTTTCCATGTGAAAAATAAGAAAAAACCCCTTGCTGGTTATGCAATCATTTTTGATATGCAAACTCTGCTTACTTTATACAGGAATTCTTTTTAACTTTTTGGATTTGATGTTTATTACTATGTCTTTATTAAAAAAATATACCCAATAAAGTTTTTCTTACTTTTGTTTTACAGTATTGACTTTATTAAACAAACTTAATTATTCAAAAATTAAGATATTTAAAGATAAAAACATTAAAATGCATTTATTTTAATAAGGAGTCTATAGTTTTATTAGATAGCTGCTCATATAAAAATCAGACATTTTATAATCTGAAAATCCATACTAGAAGCAAAAATTCTTATTAAGAAATAACGATATATTTTCTTATAAACTATATGTAATTGCAATCTAATCTTGGTTACAATTAAAAAATACCTCGGGAAATTGTAATATTTTGTATACGTTTTAACCAAATGACATCCTGGGAAATTAATTAAAATGACAATTCAAAACTCGTGAGCATGGGAATGCAAAAAGTAGTAAAATATTCGCACACAGGCGTGTAGGAATTTCCCACACCAGGTGGGTCCCGAGATTCCAGGACTCACAGCACGATCAAGGACCCCACCGCCCAGCGGGGTGAGCAGTTTCTGGCGAAACCCACTGAAGGGATCGTAAAATCTTTCACACCTCCGGCGCGGCTGGGAGTCCCAGGACAAGGAGGCGACAAAAGTCGACTGATTAATCGGAATATATCGATCAGGCCCGAGGCGATGCAGCAGACAGCCTGGCGTTAATGTTCCGCTCTCGGGCTGCCTGCTGATTCTCTGCTTCTCTGCTCCGAAACCCGAATTCCGAATTCCGAGTCCCGAAATCCTGCACCTGTGCGCGTCCTGCGACGATTCAGGTGTGCACATTAGTCACAGACACAAACACAAGCTCGGAAAATTCAGGCAGTGGCAGATGGATGGGGGAGGGGAAGGGGGTGGAAAGATAAAGCCAGGCAAGGACAACGATGAGGACGAGGACGAGGACATTAACGAGCCAGGCAGTTAGTTGCTTTTGCCATCGATGATGCAGCACTTTCCATGGTAATTTCAGGGGGGAATATGCCCCTCAGGATCCCCTGGTTCCGGGTCCTCCCCACCATGCCCCGCCTCCCCCATCCTTCTTGGGCATATGACAAATGTTTTTCAATGCCAGAAATTTTCACAGTCATGGTCATTTAAAGCGGTTCCCTTCATAATGCATCGGCGGGCCCTGCCGACGATTTATGCCAAATCATTTGGCCAAAATAAATTAAATATGATTTTGGTTTGTCAGCCGGACGAAAGCTGATTTATAGGGCCCGTCATTCGATGTCGTAAATTGGTCAGGACCGGCCACTCCCACATGTTGCTTGCATATTTAATACGCTATAGTATGTAACAAACATTATCGGATTTGAATGAAATTATCTGCTTGAAAGGCTTTAATTATTTTCGAATCATAAAATGATTTTTAAATACTAATTTTGTTACGAATTAAATAATATTCCGTTTAGGTCCATTTAAAGCCTTTGTCAGAATTAAACGTATTTGTTAAACACAATTTCTGTTTGCTTTAAGCATTGCAAGACTTTTAAACAAATCTTACTGAATATCTATATGCAAAAAAGGCAATCTTAATCTTAATATACAGCCTCGTTTTCATTTAAGAAGCCATTGATGGATTAATTGCAATCGAATTCAGTGAAGTATTAAATTCAATTACAATTTCTACCTACACTTCATTAAGGAGAGATTAAAAAACACACAAAAGCAAGAAATGCAAAATTAATACAGCTTAATAACCATGAACAATAACGGCTGCAGGGGTATTTGTGGTTTTGTGAGGGAGTTTTCGTGTTTGCTGAGTGCACGAAATTTATGATCAATTTTTAATATATTTTATGTGAATTTTTAATTTGTCGCGTTTGCCCGAGAACCTCACACCACCGAATTAGGATTATGCATAAACGTTTTGCTTTATTTTCCATTTGTCGGCTACGCTTGCTGTGTGTGTGTACATTATTAATATTTCAATAATGTTGAGTGGGGCTCCCAGCAAGAGCGCCTTATTTAATATTTATTTATATAGCTCCACGAATGTATAATAAGCAGCCCCAGTAACTAATTAGTATTAAAACCAGCGAAGCGGTGTTTAAGCTGCCAGTGATCAAATACATTTCTAAATACAGCAGCAGCAACAGGCTAAAAAAATATTTAAATTGTTAATAAATATTGTTAATTTATTTAATTCATAAAGATTCAATAAACTCTCCAATTTTTGGGGGAACAAACCCGGTATTACCCCATCCTGTTCCACTGCCCCCAGTTGAGAAGTCTGTGTAGTTTTAGTTCTGGTTCTCAAACCTAACTTGTTATCGGAGAGCATCGTCTCGTGTCTGGCCTTTGACTTTATTTGGTTTTTTCTTCTTTGGGGACTTTTTGTTTCTGTCTGCGGCGCGTTGACTAATTTTAATAAAATAACAATCGATTTTAAAAGCGAAGAAGAAGGTGTGAAGTATTAATAAGATGTCAACGAGAAAATGTTAATTTCGTAAGTAAGTCGAATTTGGTATCATCTTCTTTAACTCGAAGCAGGTTGTTTTGTCTTGTTTTGGATTTTTTGGAGCTCTACGGTGGACCATTGTTTTTATGCAGAAGCAATCATATTTTAGGTTTAAAAACCCTTTGAGTATGCATAATTAAATATAGATAACATTAGAAGGCCAAAACGCTTGTCGAATGAATGAAGTGAGTTTTATTTAAAGGTATGTTTGTAAGAAAATAAATATTTAATAATTAGATTCTGTGTTTTAATGCCTATTAATTTTTTGTTGTTTTTTAAATATACAAACAATTTTCTTATGGTTATTTAAATTTGTCATGATTTGTCAGCATAGCTAGTTATTATTGATTTCTAAAACACTATAATTCTAAAATACAATAAAATTTCCAACAACTTTCTTATGTCTATTTATATTTGTCATCGGTATTTATTCTCATTTACAGTTTTCGTTCGCTACACGGTATCACATTACAAATGGATCGACAACTCGTTTCAATTTCTCATAACTACGGTCTTCAAAAATTTACATAACTCACTGTTTCGGTCCTGAAGCCTGCCACTAGCCATGAAATATCATTCGACGGAGTTATTTCTGTGTTCTGCTGAACGGGCCGAGTAACCGCATTTCTCATTTGGAGTTGAAGCTGGATTTGGTTTTTCAGTTTCTCTTGTGCCCACCCTTCTGGACCATCATCGACTTTAACTTGCACTCGATGTCTCACCTTTCGAATGATTTATTAAAGTGTCATTAGTGCACGAATGTTCGAAAAATGAAACGAAACCGAACCGAACCGCACAACCGACCTGACTATTGAGTAGCTGCCGGAGTGGGGGCACCGATGGGTCTGGGATTTCGGGTCTGGGGGTCTTGAGTGCGGTAATGAAGTTACCAAAGTCCCCATCCCCATTCCCAACCCCATCCCCATCTCCATCGACCGGGCCTCATCATCGATCGTGTAATGGCTGCGTTAAGTAGTTGATGTCTGAGGTGGTTGCCTCTTGTAAATTTAAATGAAGCGAGCATCCATCTCAAACGCGATCCCAATCCCAATCACACTCTCGCCCCATTACCGTTAGCCGCGATGAGCAGATGCCATGATCTCTTGCCTTTGACCCATCGCTGCAGTCTGACAGCCCCGTTGATTTATTCGCGCCCATAAACCCGGCTACATTTTCACGTTGAGGCGAGAAAATTAAGTTGTTTTGGGCTATCGAACGGCAGAGTGCCGCCCCGATCTGATAAGCTCGATAAAAGCGACTATAAACCTTATATACGACCCGGCCGCACTTGACCCAACAGATCAGTTGTCAACGGCTTATCAGATGCATACGTCAGGTGCAAACTACACAGCTGAATTAAATGATACGACCATATCCAGTTAAGACTCCAACAAGAATGTAAATTCCTCACAAAGAAACAGACTAAGAGGTGTTTTGGCTTTCTTAAGATTTTTTTTCAGCGGTTAAGTTTTCCCCAGATTTAATTTTAAATCAATAAACAAATTTAACGCAAAATGCCATTGAATTCAATAAAATAAGGAATATGCCGTTTAGAGTCTATTACAATGATAATATTTTATTAAATATTAAACAATCGCCCATTTGTTTGTTCGGTTCAACGTTAAGCAATAAGTTTCTAAGCTATTAACTTAACCAGCCTTAATATGAAGTTATAAGTTATCTGCCAAATTATGGTTTTCAAAAGTTGATCTTCGTTCGAATTTAAATATATTTAATAAACAAACTAAAATTTATCCTAACACTTGCATATCCAGTAAAATCGAGTTAATAATGGGTAAATATATTATCCTAGTACCTTACTTTTTTATTTATTTTACATATCTGACTTTTAATGTCCAAATAAATACCTGCGAAATGCATATTCATTTTGGCAATGCCACCCTTGACCAAGACCCATTTAGGCTACTTCCGTTTTTGGATCGGTCGATATGTCGGTGGATCGATGGTTGGATGGATCGATGGTTGGAACACCTGCGCATGTCACGTAGCACTCCTCCTCTTGCCAAACTTCCACGGCTACCTTAAAACAGCCAACAACAAATGATAACCGTTCACGCCGCATAAATTGATGATTGTGCCGCGGACTTCGAGCTGCGAGCGAGCGATCGTCCCAATCAAATATTCAAATTGGAATACGTTTTTTTGTGGGGCCACGGCGTTCATAACTTCATCTTTAAAATTAATCGATGAAATATGTACCAAAGCGAAGCGATGCGGCGCGGCGAACGGCGACAGTTAGTGACTGTCCCGCCTCATATATTTGCTGGCCAACTTGTTACTGTCAAAATAAGCGTGGAGTGAGCCGGGCCAAGAGGGGCATCTCTATGGGCCGTCTAATGCCCCATAAATAAATGCCTGGCAGGGGAGTCGCTCGACCAAATTGTAGCGCCCAAAAACAATGGATACACACGCGAGTCCAGGGCCGATCTCCCATACCTAGAAGGGCATCCAAAACTGTGACCACGGGGTGCTCTACGCGAGGGAAACCCATTGTCACTCATTGGCTTGGATCGGACTGGGGAATGCTGGAGCAGAAGTGCCATCGTGATAACTTCATAACTTAACGCATTTGAATAATTTGGTATGCGCATTTCAATATTTTGTTTGTCGCAATGGAAATGGGATAGGATCGGATCTTGGGGCAGGGGCAGCGAGGTTTATGCGGTCAGTCGGAAAATATTGACAGCGACAAATGTTAATGGATGGATATGCATTTGGGTTTTGATTCATCCGCTTAGGTCAGGAATTTTCCAAAAAGATTCTTTAGCTACAACAATTTAAGCAGTCTTAAGGATAAACCCTGTTTATCGGTAGTTTTTTCTCCAAGAGGCAACTTTCAATCCTTTAAGAGTCGAGTCTTCTAACTTCGTTTTATTTCCCTTTCGCAGCACGACACTTTTATTGAACAAATTGAGTTTTAATCTAATTTCTTTTTTAAGCAAAATGTGTGAGCCTGTTCATGATTAGTTGTAAAACAATGACTACAACAAATGTGTCAACATTAATTACAACCAAAAGCTAACAAAAAAAATCATAATTGTCACCCAAAAACAAAAAACCATATACAATAAAACGTAATAATTTTTCATAATAATGATTTCAGCTAAAACAAAAAACTGTAACGGTTTATGAACTTCACATTAATAAACATAAATCATGGAAAAATGTCCATAAATTTCTGAAATTGGAAAATTAATAATTTACGCCTTAGAATGAGCCACAATTAACAAGCGAATGAGAAAGCATTCATAAATAAAAAACGATAAATACAATACATGTTTTGTACACAACAAACATTTTGCTAAATCGAACAAAACATGTTTGACAAATTAGCAACATTAAATAAAAATTAAAATGCTTTCAGCATTGAGAAAAAAATATTTTGCGGGGATTTAAATAAATATATTATTAGTTGGAGAACCGTTTTAAATTGCCTCGAGTCTCATTTCTTTTTGTCTTTAGGCTTAAGCCTTATCCATGGAGTTAATTTTTGGCAATTTATCAATGGCTTATACAATAGAATTTTTGACTGGTAGCGCTTTATATTTCGGCAAACAGTTATTTGATGGAGACTAAAAAATTTCGGAAATTTTCATAAAGTGTTAATGAACTTAACATTCTTGTTTTAGTTACTAATCGCGATGTCTTACTCATCAACATTTAGCTTCTCTTAGGTCAATTCTATGAATCAATGTTCTCTAAACATCAATTTATTAGATATGTACTTCATTAATAGCCTTTGAATATATTTCTATCAATTTTTGTAAGATTAAGAGTTTAAGCACAATTGTAATAAATCATTATACCTCTTATGTTAATTTAATTAGATAGATAGTTTAAAAATCTACTGCTCCTAGTAACAATTCATAATAATCAATTTAAACAAATTAAATTTTCCAAGCTTGTAATTAATATACAAACTGATATTTAAGCTGTTTAGTACCCTCTTTACCACGGTTCATAATTTGGTGCGCATAACCAAATTCTGCTAACTGTACTACCCTCTTGATCGTGTTCATTAAATGTTAATTTCTAAATTTTCATTTAATTATATAGTATGCATGGAATAGCGCCTGCTCAGGCCAGAGAGCCGAAAAGTCAGAGCCAAGTCGGCGAAGACGGAGCCGCCATTAACGCAAATGACTCTGCAAAATGGCGGCCGTATTAGGCAAGAAGCCCAGGCCGGGCCAAGACCCAGTGGCAGTGGTAGTACCAGTACCAGTACCAACGCCTCTACCAGTCCCAGTCGGTTGGTCTAACCCAACCAGAAAATACGGACCCAGTCTGGTTTGACAAGCGCATGTTGATTGGGGCAGAGAGATTGGCAAACGGCAACCACTGTTGCCACGTTACCACGGTGCCGATGATGACGATTACGACGATGGCTGATGGTTGATGGTTGATGGCTGATGATTGCGATGATTACGATGATGGGGGGCGCAGTCGCCGCCGCTGACAGTGATGACTGTCAAGAGCAATTAAAGTCAAACTCAAGTCCGGGGAACTTAGATTTTTCGCCGCCGCAAACGCAGCTGCGCATGGTCAGTGGACCATCCATCCATCCATCTATCCATCCATCGGACTAGCCCCGGACGTGAGCTGTCGTCCAGCCAAATGCAACGGCAATACACTCAGAAAAAGTCTTAGGACTTTCAAAATAAGTCAATGCAGCTAAAACACAATACTGAAAGATCTTATTCACTTTCTTCTAGTAGACTTATGTTTCAAAATACAAAATGGTTTTATGTGAAATTACAAACCTTACATTTTATATCTATTTATTTTCTAAAGTATATTTCAAAAGAACTTATATAATGTCATGATAACTATACCAAACAAAAGTAGGATCTCTTACAAAAAGGTATTAAAATTGTTTAACTTATATTTTTGATGAGATAAAAACTAACTATAGTAAAGTGTTATTCCATATTCGATATTTTTGATTTTTAGCTAATAATGACTACTGTTAATGTCAAATTATTTTAAAAGTAATATCTTTAAAATTGTATTTTTAATTCTCGGGTGAATTTTTGTACTTACGGAGATTTAAATTCCGAGTGCAGAAATATCACGAGCGACTACTCCAACGGCAGCAGCAGATCCAAAACCTACAATTAACAAAGGCAGCAGCAACATCAACAGCTACAGCAGCCTAAACTTAATTTCTTGAGTTTTTCCACTTGAAAAACTATGTAATTTAGTACTTGAACAAGAAGCAGACGAAGTGTTAAAGGAGGGCGGCATCGGAGGTGGAAAAGAGTGTATAAAAAAGGTAACTGGAGGAGTGCGTCATCGTCATTGTGGTGATCATCATCGTCGGCTTGGACAACTCAATCAGCGGATAAATTTCTGCGTCTGCATTTTGTGTGTGACATGAAGTGTGCCCAATAATGAGCAATTAACGCCTTACAGCCCACTTTTTTCATCATCCTAGCCGGCAACATCATCAGCTGTTGGTACTCCATGGCTTTTTGATTGCCAAACGGTAGTTTTTTCCTCTCACACTTTGTATATTCCGCAGTCCATAGCCAAATGAATTGATGTGTGGAATCTCTAGCCCCATCTCGTTTCCACTGCGGTACGCCATTCCCTGTCCTTCTTTAACGCCCAGGTGATGGAGGCGCGGCGGGTAGAAAGCAATTTTGTAGCGCCTTTTATCTGGCACCGCCAAGTCTTCAACACCTCTCGAGTGCGCCGCGAAGAAAACACGAAGGGAAAAAAACAACAAACGAAAAAAAATAACTAAAAACTCGCTGTAATAAGAAGTTGGTTAAAAACAGTAATAATAATAAAGAAAATCACCAAATCATCATCAACATCATCATCAGCATCCACGATCGCTGGCATCAAACGATGAATCGATTTACACATCGTTTTCGGACTTTTGGGATGCCTTTATCGGCAGGCGGGTTAGTAATACGATCGGGGAGTGCGAGGGGTGTTCCTTAAATTAGGGTCCTGAACTTTAGATTATAATGGGAATAATCATAATGTTACTGGCATAAAACGAAATTATAAATTATATTTTAGATGCAATAGAAATTTTATTTCTGATCTGAGAAAAGCTTTAACTTAGTAATATTTGCCTTTAAAAACAAACTTTTAACAAAAATAGTAAATAGTTTTGTTAAATTTAAATGTAAAAGATAATTTAATTATTAAGATTATGTATAAGGAATAATATATTACAAGAGTTTTATATATATTTCAATTAGGTGATTAGAAAAATAAGAGAAAGATAAGTAAAGAAATAAATAAAATGTTTTAAAAAAGTTAAACTTAAGGAGTTCTATTGCATAATCTAATTTTAAAATATAAAAAGGGAAATTAAATGTATGCAAACGATTGGTATTTAATATCCGAACATATATATTCGAATTTGCATTGCCGTTTAAGTGCTAAAGGCATTAAGTAATTGCTGATTCTCATCGACTTTTATTAGAACACCAATTTTGTATTTCTTTCGCCCGTAAAGTTTCGTACAAAAGCTGAAAAACAAGTTTGTTTCCTAAGTTGTTTGTTTTTCTTTTTTTTTTAGTTATATGGCTAAGTAGTTTGCAAGCTAGGCCACCACTTAATTTGATGGGGGAGGAAAGAGTCCGGCAGGCAGACGAGGCAGTTGGGATGGCGAATACCAGGTGAGATGTAATTAATGCTGAACAACTTCATCTTGATGAGCTGTTAATTAAAGTCGTCCGTTGCCCACTGCGCCGACAACTTAAGCCGCTTAGAGCGAAAACGCCAGCGTGACTTTGAATTCGCCAAATAAAAACTGCTAGAAATTGGAAACGTCGCGGAATTTGTCATTGTTCACGAATGAAGAGTATGGAGCAAAGTGGAATGGAATGGAAGGAATACGGAGAAAGTAAGTCAAACTCATTGGTGTTCTGGGTCCAAACTATAATTGGCCGCCGACATCTTTTTCGGAGGCTACTTCTGGGCTTTGGGCTTTGGGCATTGGCCATTGTTTGCGGAGGCCACCGGGCCACCGACTTAGCAACGCTCCAGTGACACAGATATTAGCGTGATTGGCACGAAATTCGTTTTGGGCCACGACCGATTCAAGAAACCACACGGCGGCCCATTGCAAAAGTCAGACACGGAGAAACTATCAGGCATCTGGCTTGGCCCAGAAAAACCGCAATGCAAAGTACCCAGTGGCACTGGCTGCATGCGATCGCAACTAAATCTAAACCTTCAAATCACAAACGCAGACAGCAGCCGGTGTCGATCCTCTGATCCTTTTTTTAACAACAAGTGCCGTCCTCAAACTGCTGGTTTTTGCCAACCGCAAATTATGAACAAATGAATTGGCGAGTAAAAAAGACAAGTGCAGAGGGCTGTTGGCAAAAAGGGTTTTGCGGCGAGACCCCTGTAATATATGGCATGCACCTTGACCGCAAGGCCAACAGATTGCAAATTGCGGGTTGAAGTCGACTTGAAGCCTAGGATCACGATATGGCATGTCGTGGGTGCCAAAAAGTGACAAGCTATAAAAAATATGAGACCAGATCAACTAAACTATTGTGGGTTTTAAATAATTATACTTTCGATGCAGACTGGGTTAGCTTTTAATTTTAAACAGGAGCCAGAAATAATATAATGAACATATTTAATCGGTGCTAGAATATAGCGATCAGATATGTTACAAATGTAGTAGAAGCAAAAATAAAATATCTTGTTTGAATGTGAATTTGAATACACCTAGATTATTGTCTACATCATATACTTCACATATTTTTATAAAATACCGTTAAAAAAGATAAATAATTTTACACTACCTATATATAATTGCTTTAACAGTTCTTAAAGTAATAATTGCAATTATTTTATTATTGTGGGCGAAGAATCTCAAAGAAACTTTTTATTTAACTAAAAACTATTGTGTTAGTTTAAATTTGTTTTACCACAAAATTAAAAGGAATATTTAAGATTCGTATTTATTCACCCTTTATTATTCATTGAACTCTAAGGCACACTTAACCCAGCCAATTTTGTAAAGATTTTATAAGTATTGGTGGCTTTCCATTGTTTTCCCCCAATCGGCTTTTCCCTGCAACCATATATTAAATATTCACAGTTCATTCTTAATGAAGTGACAACAACCATAACTAAGTGGGCGTTGAGGATTTTTATTTGATTTTATTGTTTCTGATGAACGTGCCAAAAGCTAACAGTTAATCTGGGGCCACAGTTCCTCCCCTCGGGGGCATGGGCATGGCAAATTAAATCAAATGAAAAGTCAAACCCATAAACACATGCTACGCGGCAGTGAAGCACCCACATCCAGCTATTCGACCGATTTCCACCCTCTGGAAAACAGTTGCGAGGGTTGCTAAACACACCCAGAAAAGGCCAGAAACAATTGCGATACATTTTGGCTAAAATTTATGCACCCCTTTTCACCTTGCACTTGTCATTTTTTACGGCCCATCGAAACGAGGGGTGCCAAGTGGTAAAAAACGGAGCTTAGTTCAATGTGGTAATTTGAGCGGATCAGGCCGACTGCTGATACTCCCAGGCTAATGCCACTAAATGACCTCAAAGCCGCTCATCGATACATCACTTGATTTTAGTGTCGTATTCAATTTGGCCGGATTCAGTTATTTCGAACAGCTGTGGGCTGATTTGTGGGGGTTTTCCAGGGATTTGTGCAAAGTAATGATCTTATTAAGCTTCTCCTTCTGTTAAAAAATATAATATTTCCCACACTCTCTTATTTTTTTTATATACTGTGCGATAATTACTTTCATTAAAACAGCATCAGATGATCCCGGAAAAAACCAACATTGACCCAACAAGAAACAAGCCAAATGAGTGAGACATTTATATTAATGTCTAAATTACAAAGCCAACAAGAAATGCGGTAAATTTTTCAAAACCAAAAAATGAACAACCCGAAATTCGAAATTTTTCTCTACGTTTTTCCCCCGGTTTTTTATATTTGTCGGGAAGTTGTGGGCGCAAACTGCAAAGGAAAAGAAAATACTGATAAATGAGCAAAGTAAATGGGGAAATAATGACTGCACCTACATAGCGATTGCTCTGCCACGATTTTAGTTGAAGCCGAGATATATGGCGGGTTGAAAATAGTTCTACGAAGCCGCCAATCTGATTGATGAACGGACATTAGGGCAGTAGTCGTAAGTGCGAGAAGGGGTCGGAAAGTGTTAAAAAATGGTGAGTGATGATGCGCTCTAATTGCACGCATAATCAACTGTCAGTGCATCGATGCAATCACCCAAAGTGCTGCATCTCGGGTCCCGTACCGCAATTAAATGGAGTCTTCACAACTCCGCATCGCGTGTTTGGAATCCACAGCATCCAGAGCTCCAATGCCCGTAGATAAGTGCTGGAGATAAGTCCGCATAGACGTCGGAATGTCTGACTCAGATGGAGAACCAAAATCAAGATCGAGATCGAGGGCCGCGGCAATCTCTCACATTTATGCGCCGCTAATTTCGGATTTTATTAAACGGTCATCGCATCGCATATAAAAATCGGTATTCCTACTCATCTTTTCTCACTCATTCCATTTTTGAATATCATCCTAAATAATTAAACATACCAGGCACGTCGTTATGGGTCTGCGCCATAGGAAAAAATAACACATATAAATGAAGTACTCATATTTAATTTCAATTTCATGTCACAGACTTCTGGCCGTCTCTCGGCTGATGCTGCAGATAATTATTATGCCGACTGCATTAGAGTTCTTGGCTGCGAGCTTCCAGCGACTCGAAATCCACAGTACTCCCATCGCCAATTGCAATTAAGTCAAGTGACAGGCAAAATGCGGCTAGTAATCAGAAATCCTTTACGGCTCCCGGGAATCACAGGCATAAGTATTTGACTTAATGTCTAAGAACTCGCTTTTAAACTATTTCAGAGCCATTTTACAAAGCAAATAAGATAATTATTTATTTGGTAAACTGAAGATACGCGGTACAGAGTTTATGACCTATCAATTCTTATGGGATACACATTCGTTTTCTGTTGAGGGATTGAAGGAGAATAGCGATATTCCTTTCATATAAATAAACGCTCTTAGGGATTTCTTGTTCTTTTTTTATATTTTACTTTTTATTCGTGACTTTTTTACTCAAAAGCAAAAACATCGCAGCTTTATTTAGTTATTAAGCAGCAAATTTTATTCAGTTTGTGTTTTTTCCTTTGGTGCAACCAGTCGATGCAAAGACTTTCCTTAGCGGAAAGGAGAAGTCTTCAAATTAAGTGGATGTGCTGGCAAATGTGCAACAAAGTCTGAAAAAAAATACAGAAATGGCAGCAAGGAGATGGTTTGAAGTTGAGGGAGGGAAAAAACAGTTCAAATGCTGGCGGGAAAAACAAAATTGACAACACGCCGCAAAATTCAATTACGTATTCATGTATGCAAAAGAAGGAAGCGCCAAATACGCAGCCAGCACAACAAAGACGGAAACAACAACCACAAGTGGAGCACCGCCCCCTGACCCAGCCCACGCCCACCAGCTCCACCACCCCCACCAACGCCCCTTCCCTGCCTGACTGGGCGGACCTAGAAATCGCACAGTGGAATGGATTTGGTGGAAGACAGAATGTTTCGGAAAGATTAAAATACCGAAAGCATAAATTAAATATATTTTATAGGAGGTAAGATTATTTGTAAATGTTCATTCACATTTTAAAATGACTATTATATTTTATGGAAATTAGCTTAGTTTAACGAAAATTGATTTTGTTATTGGATTTTTCTAATTTTTGATGACTTGTCCATTTTTTGAAACCATAATCTTTTAATTAAAAATTAGATATCAATGTCGGATGTTTAATAACTTCTCTGCCTAATTATTCTATCATAATAATACCCATTTATTATAGAAATTATAATGATCATAAGTATTTTTGTACATAATTGTGTATTTTAAAATTAAATGACATTTAGCCAATAGTATTATAAAACTTAGCTAAAAACCACTATACAGACAGATTGCATTTCTCTGCCCTCCTGGCAAGAACTTAGTGTTTTGTTATTTCTGCCTAGAGATCGCATATACAAGGCAAATGCTACTTTATAAAGCTTAAATAATAAGGCCCAAAACCAAAAACCAGTTTAACATATTCGTGAAGGATATGAATATTTGAATGTGATGCACTGTGCAGAGCAGTCTTGGGCGGGAAACTCCCTTCGGAACGCCCATTCTTGGCACTAGACAGCATTTGATTGTTTGCAGAAGGTCTGAGTGTGTGTCTGTGCTGGCACGGGCGTGCTTACGGGTATGAGTGGGACTGTCATTTATGCAAAATAGCTGGCATGCCAAGGAAGCAGCGTCGCCCGCTCGACTTCTTCGCCCCAAGTCCCAAAGCTTATCTCGGCTGGCTTATTGATAAAGGCAGCGGAAGGGCTTAGACAGTCAAAAGGCAGCCGACGGAAGAAGCGACCCACAGCAAAATAATGCCGGGGAAAAAACGAAAGTCTTCTGATTTGTGGGCCCCGACATTTCTATTAGAGGTGCCGCCAATGGACCCGAATAGATCCGATCGGAGAAGGAGTTTTGCGCGTGTTTATGTATCAATCAGAGGCGCGGATCCATTTGCATGATGCGGCACAAATCGAAGTAGCTGGAAATGGATCTGGCATCGAGATGGATAGGAATTGGGATAGGGAGTTGGAGCTGGAGATGGAGATGGAGATGCACTGACTCAGCTGCGAGTTCTCTGCGATCATGAGAAAGACGAGATTAGCGCAACGAATTATGAAATTGAAATTACTCCAAAAAGTGTTTGCCGATCGATACGAATCCGAAGACCAAGAGTCAGCATATTTCCCCTATAAAACCGAGTCATCGTGGATCAAATGCGCTGTGCCGACGCCTGATATTTGTGTTTACATGTATATACATATATACCTCCAGTCGATACCGATGCCCCTCGAGATGCGCTAATCTCCAAAGGAGAGGGCCCCAAGTATCTTGGCCAATCCGATCTAATTAATCAACATTCACCGGCCAAACAGTGTCAAATAGTTCGGGGGTCGCTTTGTAATTGCTACCATTTGAAATGGAAATCGATGCGGAATATCGCAGCTGCCTCGCCCAGTCGACTGTCGATTGTGTGTCAACTGTGACACGACGGTGACTGTCACCTCGCGGTGACTGCAATCGATCATGGGGCTTGGTGTTTTAGACCCTGGCCTCCACTCAATTCCAGCCCAACTCACATGGCTTTTTGTGGCCCTCGGTCTCTGATTAGCCGCCGCATTTACCCGGCATTCCACGCTTGACATTTTCCCGGGCTTGAACGGCTCGATTGTCGGCCAATTAAACGGTTACCAAACTGATTGGGATTGTGATTGTTATTGTGGCCAAGTGAGAGATAGAGATCAGGCCAAAAAATGCTCTGAATACAGTGTAAATTTGATGGAGTTACAATGAACATTAAACGATTCTATAAATCCGTTTATTAATTTGATAAAATTATACTGAAATTAATATTAGAAATTTCTGTTTGCGGTTGAGTGGCAGATCCAAATCAAGAATTACATTTTGGAAAATTACTGACCCTTAAATTTAATATTAGCTTTAAATATATCATCTTGGTCAATATTTTTATTTATTTAAACAAACCGGTCTAACACAATTTCTATAATAAAGGATATTTATAGAATATATGTCTATCATCAAGAGCTTAAAATTAAGTTATCTCATATGTCTTTTGAAGGTTATATTTTCTATATGCTCTTTTGAATTTTATGTAACAATAACTCCATAATACTTTAATATTTTACTTTCTAGTATTGAAAGTGAATCATTAAATATTCTATCCGCTTTTCTAATTAACCACTAAATAGTTTTTTTATTGGCTGCACCCCACCAAAAGAAAACGTAAGTTGAGCCGGACGAACATTTTCGTTGGCACCTTCCTTGACCATTTTGGTCGGCGTCACCTGTCCAACGCACGTTCGAAGCTGTCGCTGGTGCGTTAAAAATGATTAATTAAGGCATTTGAAAATCATTTGTCATTCTTAATTTATTAATTAATTAGAATTGCCCAACACGTACATTGACACCTGAGGCGGACTCGAAGCTCGGAGACGCATTCCCTCATCGGGGGCGTCCGACGTTAATGCGATACGGAACCGGTTCGAAACACCCTAAAGTAAAGATATTGTGTCAATCTACATCGTACTATATAATGCATCAGAGAGCTGCATTCTGCAGAGTATTATAAGCTCCCATATGTATTTAACTATACTTAATTCAATCCCGTTAATCTAAGAATAAAGTAGATAAGTGGCGAATAATAAATAATCTTAATCATCTTTAACAGGTCTTTTCGATTTATCTAAGTTAATCTGTCTACATCATGTAAACAGTTTAAAAACCGATCAAAATATATAATAATAATATAATAATGAGAAGAATATTGTAAAATTAAATTATATATCACAGTTTTTAACACTTTTTTAAAATTAAAAGCACAGGAGAAGAAATAACTCCTTTTTTAAATATTTAAGGTTAACACACGAAGTACAACATTTCTCTTGAAATGCCCTTGAAAATCCCTTTAAGTAGCTATCAATTCACAATTAAAGTTTTTCTGGCGCCAAAATATCGATGGCACCGAAGCAAAATGGAGATGGCCTAAAAGATTGCCGATTTTTCAACGGGTATTCCGCGAAACTGAACTGGTGGGTGTATTGGGTAAACAATTTGAATGAATGCGCAAACTGCAGAGGGTGTCATCGCTAAATATGGAGTGTATCATAGCTGCGGAGTATGTATTCGCTAACTGTAGAGATGCACCCGCTAATTGCTGAAAACCGATGTCTAACCGAAAAAATGTGCTGAATGGGTTTTAGTATGTGCTAAAGCGACAGAGGTTTATGTCTCTGGTCTAAAGCTCCATGTTTTAAAATTAATGTTTAAAATTTGCTATATGTGTTGGTTATTTTTATCAAAATTAAAAACTTGTCGAGTAAAATCAAAATAATTGTTATTATATTTCAAAAGTTCTTAAGTAAAATTAAGTAATTAATTCTGAAATATATTTGTGAGTTTCTTTAAATCATTGCACATGATAAATATTATAAAATTTATCAAAACTTTTTGTATACTTTTTTTAATATCGTTAGACAAAGTATGTAAATGTTGCTCTTTGTCTAACTCCTTTATTATTATCTTTTTATTTCAAAGAATTAAGTTTTGGAAAATCCTTCTAAGTTGTAGATTAATTTTACAATTACAATTACTTGGCTCGACATTTCGCCAAGAGACATTCAGTCACGTTTCAGCTCTCAGCTGTGATGAACAAATAAAAATATAATCTCATAATTCTTTATGCGCAGTCACAGTAGTTCCATTGTAATATGGCTTGATTCACTTCGATTTACGATCTGAGCGCACAATGGATCACCGATAGCCATAAGGAAGCAGGTTGGTCTGACAGCTGCTGGCCCTCCGATTTATGTCCATTTGCAGTGTTTTTATGGCTAAATGATGAACGTGGCCGCCCATGTTCGAGTTTTCTACGCTTGAATGTCAAGTTGAAGGCCCTTCAATAACAATCATTGGTTCGTAATTTTACCGATTAAGAACAGTCATATTTTATTTTAATATCCCTCCCTTCTTCGGTTCTGGGTTCCTTACTTCCTGAGTTGCCCAACATTATTAAGACATTACCGATAAGAATTTCGAGTTTCAGCTTAGCTTGCACAGCATGTACTCCAACTATTATTATTTAATAGTTTTTCTTTGAGCAATTCAAATCTTTACGACTTTACGAGTCGATTCAATCGTCTTAAAGAACTGTCAAATCATTCAAATAAATGGGCCCCCTACTTCCCACACCCCCAACTCTGCGATCAAATGGTGTTTGTATAGTCGTGAGGCACTAAACAAAGAAATCCAATATAAACAAATATAGAAAATCAATAAAAAAATTCTATTCACTTTAATGCGAGCGGCGCTAAGAATATCTAAGATTTTCAGACGAACAAAGAATACAAAACAATGGTTAATTAATTAAATGATTAATGACTAATTATTAGTTTTGAAAAAAAAATTGTTTTTTCTCATTCAAATGTGATTTATAGACAAGTCTTATTTAAAGCCTTGGCTACTTAAACGGCTTATGATAAGGGTAATTGTACTTATTTTTAAGCCCAAAAATAAAGATTTATTTTTTTAATGTTTAAGATATTTTCGGTCATCGTTGATATCATACCAGATTTCATCAGCAAAAAAAAAGTAACATATAAATCTTAAGTTAAAAACAAAAAACTTTCCAAGTCCTAGAGAAAAATATATTTAAAACTAGGGTATGAAAAATCGAATTATACAACGGAGAATTATATTTTCCGAGCTATACACGCTATTATAGAAAATATTAACTGGTTAGCTAAAATTTGTCTCATTATCTGCTGTTGACAAATTTGGAAAAAACAAGAATATTAGACATATTCAGAAAATTTGACAAATTGATACAAATTAAATAAATCAGCAGAATTTGGCCAGCTTTTGTGAATCTTTCAAAGCAGTTGGCAACAGGAATCGGCACAGTTGGTTGAATAAAAATGTGGACAAGTAATAAAAATATTTCGATGTCTTCAAATGTATAAATTGAAGATTGAAGAAGATTGAATGGAAGATTGCGATTTTGATTAAAAACGTTAAACTGCAGAAATCTAAAATATTTGCAACAAAAATCATCATTAGATAATGCACTTTTAAATGAATCTCGCAACCTAAAATTATTATTATAAAAGAACATTTTAAAATCTTAAAAATAAAATTTTAAAATCTTTAAATATTAATAAAACTATACATATATAAATAAGTGGGTAAAAAAAAAAACAGTTTCAAGAGACGTTCTTAGGAAAAATACTTTAAAAATATTTTGAATAGAACGGAATAGATTGAACAAATGTGTTCCCTTGTGTGAAATGTTATGCAAAGTACTGTACTGTTTGCCAGTGACTTTTGGAGTAGGCGTCGGAGTTGAATTTAAATTCTTGCTCAAACTTTCTCCTATATGGAAAACAAAGAGCATCATTATAGCTCAAAATTCACCGAGAGACACGTATCCAATGCATCCGTCGGAAGGTGGCAGCTGCACTGATCTGGAGCCCGACTTGAGGCAGCTGGGGCGTATGATTGATGTGATGATGACACCAGTGCCAAGTTGGTGGTAAATCACAGTTACAGACAAAGGCGAGACCGTTATGAATCGCTAATGGCAATCAATCATCGCTGCCTTCCATATAGATATCGATAACTTTCTGCGTCGGAGAGTTGGCGTTTGGCAGACGAATTGGTGCCAAAACGTGTGATTTCGATTGCCCAGAAATGATGGACAATAAAATTCTGATCTTTATGGATACTTGGCATCACAAGGCAATCGTTTTCATGGGTTTTATGTCAATTTCGAAAATTATGTCCCGCTATTTTTGGGTACCTGCTTTGAAGTTAAATCCCACAAGTGGTGGGCGTTACACGGCTCATCTTAATTTATTTTTATTTTACTTGGTTTATTGAAGCTAATACTGTCCCATCACGGGGATTTTTATAATACCACTTTCACAAGAAAACATAATGGTTCTCCAAAAATAGGAGCTTATTGATAAACTGGTCAAACATTGATTGTGATTATGGGATTATCAGTCATTCATATTAACTTTTGTTAAAATTAGAAGACAAAGGCATACTTTGTGGTTAAACGAGTAAATTGATTTATTCCAGATAAATAGATTGATAGTCATTAGTTAAATTATATATTTACTTTTCAAGCCTATTGAAATGCCAGACAATTGTGTAACCTCACCATGCTGCACCCAAATTAATCAGCACACCAACAATCGAAATAAAAGCAATTATAAGGAAAAACTCACGCAATGCAGTTTGACATTTAGCCAAATATCTTTAAGAGATCCACCGATGCAAACGCAATCAATCATTAGCATCTTTTCAAAATTAATTCTTGTCTCTTTACGGGTTTCGTTTTTTTTTTTTTTTTGTTTTTGATGTCATGAAATATTGCCCACGCAACTCGTGTATCGAATGCTGCCATTATGTCTGGGGCATATAGAAAATTGAATCGTTGTGCAGTGTGTGGCACGCATACAATTAACACAATTGAATGAATAATTAAAATGGAGAAAGACTTAAGCGACGAACTTTATGCCAACGTTGAATTGAATCGCGTGGAGTTCGAGGGAGCAGCCAGTAAGTCATTCAGTAAGTCAGTCATTCAGTCAGTCAGTCAATCAGGCAGCCAACTTCCCACCAGCCCAAATGTTAAATTACAAAAGAGCAGACATTGCATGTGCTTTGCAGATTTGGTGAAGCTGCTGAAATGATGCCATCAGCGCCAACGAGCGACAACAATAGACATTTTAGTACAGTAAAACCTTATGGCCAAAAAATGATTTAAATTATACTACAAATGAATTTTTATGTTGATTGTTTGTACCTTTTTTTATAGCTCGATACTTAACAAATAGCTAAAGAGATAGATTTTTTTAAGACTGTTGCACAGATTGCATATTTTTGAAACTTATTGCTTGAAGTCATAAGAAATGTTAAGTGTATATATGGTCGCATATTATTTTAAATTTGTTTCCCCGTTAATACATTCCTTTTTAAAAAAGGCATTTATATAAATCTTAATTTAAATAAAGAGCTTTGAAACTGGGATTTTCTTAACATTTAATTTGAAATTGTTAAATGTTTTGCTGGGTATGATATTGTTGTTAATTAAGTGATTCGGTAATCCATAAATTATTAAAATAAAGCCAAATATCACAGCTTTAAGCAGTGATACCGTAACATTTAATTATGGACTTATAATTGTTTTACATTTTCGGATTGACCAGAAGAACGAATCTTCCCCCAGAGAGTTCACTGTACCTAGCTCGGGTGTGGGCTGCTTGAGCGAGCAATGAAGATGCCAGATAGACGCTCCAGAGACAATTGTCTACTGGAGGATTACCCAACACCTGACCCCACCCCCTGGTCGAACCCCCCTTTTCCTTGGGCTCGCATTCATCGGGCTTAATGGGGCGCATAATTAACTAATGTAGGTGAATCAGCCTCCAAGACCCGTGGCACAAATGAAGTGCGCAATTGTAACAGCTCCCCGCCATTGGGCAAACCGAAATCCGAGCCAAAGGTGTTCACGTAAAGAGGAAGAAACGCCTATTTGGACCTCATTCACTTACGACTATTAAAAGTGCTTAATTATCTACAATGCCGTTCGGTGGGTAACATTTAATATCGCCTTAAACTCACTGTTTCCACATCTTAATTGGATTGTATAATAATACCAAAACTAGGCTAGAAAGACATAATATGTGTCAGGGAAATGGAGTACAGATAATTGTGTAATTAAAAGATAATTTATGTGTTTAGGTATAATAACAAATACCTAGGTATAATAACATAACAAATCGATATTTATTATTTTCTGTTTACCAAATTAATTGGACTGTATATTTTTCAAACAGAAACCAGCTTGTTAAGTCCGTCTTTATCTAAGCAATCTCAGATTCCTTCTGGACCATTACTATCTTAGTGATCCATTTCAACATGTACTTTATCGTTTTTTGATTAGATCACGGCACAGTAGAGCCCACTTCACACAGCTTTCTCAGCTGGTCGGGAAAACAAGAAATTCGCATTTAACCATTTAACAACTGAAGTATTTTTCGCTGACCATTTACGGCGACCTAATGAATAACTGCCTTGCTGACTGACTGAGTAAGTAACTGACTGGGACAGACTTTATGGCATGCTGTAGTCACTAAAGATGAAGAAACATTGCGAAAGAAACAATGCTTGTCCCCCAATGAAAATGAGTTGAATAATTACGAAAACCTGAGAGATCATAACAATGCATTAATAGATTTGCTGTCTGGTTTCTAACTAACCAATGCATGAGCATTGAATACCAAGGGCCTAAAAATTTTGTAACCCTGTCGTTATTTTTAAATGGATTATCGACAAAATATGGGATAGTATTATTAGTATTAGTATTAGACTATTATACGAAATCTATTCAAGTCGAAAACTTTTAAATCAGCCCCCCTGTGATTCCATGTAACTTGCATGAAATTATAAAATTCCATGATTAATTGCTGACATGATAAATACGTTGCGTCTAAATGTGACACAAGTTGCGCGCCTCAAACTATGGAGAAGAATAAAATTAAAAAATTAAAAAACTAGAAATAACTGACATGAAAATGGGTCAAAAATTTGATCAACGTTAAATTGAACAAGAAAGGAAAGATAACTTCGGGCGGAGCCGAAGTTGATATACCCTTGCAGAATACTCTGTAAATTATATTCTCCAAAATTATTCATATGATGCATTCTTAATACTCATAAAAAATCCCAACTTCCTAACTTTAAAAACACCAAAGTTATTGCATTTCCGATCAATCAGTTATATGGCAGCTATAGGATATAGTCGGCCGATCCTTATGAAATTCGGCATGTCGGATTGATTAGCCAAATATAAAACCCATAGAAAATCCCAACATTCTAACTTTACAAACACCAAAGTTATGGCATTTCCGATCAATCAGTTATATGGAAGCTATAGGATATAGTCGGCCGATCCTTATGAAATTCGGCATGTCGGATTGATTAGCCAAATACAAAACCCATAGAAAATCCCAACTTCCTAACTTTACAAACACCAAAGTTATGGCATTTCCGATCGTTCAGTTATATGGCAGCTATAGGATATAGTCGGCCGATCCTTATGAAATTCGGCATGTCGGATTGATTAGCCAAATACAAAACCCATAGAAAATCCCAACTTCCTTACTTTACAAACACCAAAGTTATGGCATTTCCGATCGTTCAGTTATATGGCAGCTATAGGATATAGTCGGCCGATCCCGGCCGTTCCGACTTATATACTGCGTGCAAAGGAAAGAAGGGTGTGTGCAAAGTTTCAGTTCGATATCTTTAAAACTGAGAGACTAGTTCGCGTAGAAACAGACAGACGGACAGACAGACGGACAGACGGACAGACGGACAGACGGACAGACGGACATGGCTATATCAACTCAGGAGGTGATCCTGATCAAGAATATATATACTTTATAGGGTCGGAGATGTCTCCTTCACTGCGTTGCACACTTTTGACCAAAATTATAATACCCTCTGCAAGGGTATAAAAATGAAAAGTATACTACAAAATAATGCCCACAATGGCAAGAACCACATCAACCACAGCAAGCACAACAAACAATTTGTAATTAACACGCGTGGGTCTCAGACTGAGACGATCCAACGAGCGAGAACAAACGCTATAGAAATACTTGAGCAAGTTGAAACTCGAATTGATATTCACTTTTGCCACATGGTCCAGTTGCCATACAAGGCAGATCGATCCACTGTCAGCCTATGCCAAATATACAGTGCCTATCGAAACCATAAAACGGGTAATAATTAGTGAATTTAATTAGCTGCTTTTAATTAAGAAGTACATTACGTAAACCTACATTGTAATGATTTTGAATAATAAATTTTAATTTTTATATTAAGGTTGAGCAAAGGGCAGCGTCGCATCGGAATGAATCGCACTGTATATTTGCCATATACAGTTGCGATTCTTCGTAAAAACTTGAACTTGTCCAAAATCGTTTGACTGACTGATTTATATGAATTTTATTTATAGAATTTGGCCAGAATTGTACAGAACACAAAGATTTACATGCCATGTAAATTGCCTGTCCGTGTCGGGCATTTATTTAATTATTTATTTATAATTAAATTGTTTATTTAGCCGCAGATGCGGTCTTTGCCATTTTGGTTGTCCAGGGGGCCAATTAGTTTAGCTTTATTTGGCCTAAACTATTTGACGTTTTCATGTTGGCAGCATCTCTTAAACCGTTTCCCAAATAGCTTGAAGATTTTTTATCGCTTGATCTTCGGCTAGAGTTATAGGAAATATCAAATGTCCACAGTTTAAGTTAATTAAGAGATCACAGAAACTTTAAAATCCAATGAAATAATAAAGATGAACTTGAACTTTATAAAAAAGACAGGAAGGATGTGCTTGGAATGTAGATGATGGCAAACAACTTTCGGTTATATCATATGCATAACCATTGGATTAATCAGTTATAGAAGGCAGAACTTTAGTAGGAAATTGGTAAACAAATCAAATTGCAAATGAAATAAACCAAGTAATCACAATTGATGTAATATAAAATTACGTTAGGGCTTATCTAATTTATCATATTTAAGCATATATCATATTTAAGCAACAACAATACCATAATTAAAATTAGTTTTACCCTTTCCATTCGCCTTTAATTCATATAATCTCAACGCTGGCTCTTTTCAATTTCCAAAGAGTTTTTGTGTCGACTTCTGTCTTGTCAGTCAGCCCAAGACAACGCAATATTTTTTGGCTTGGCTTGGCTGTGGCATTCGCTGGTTTTTTCTGATGTCAGTTCGCTTTTGGGACACCGTTTAATCTTTTGGCTGCAACATGTAATAGCTCTTTAAAAGGTTCAGAGCCCAAGCACACTCTCGACTCTTGAATTGGGTCAGCAAAGTGTTATGTACGCGACTAAGTATTTACTTATAGAGCATGTGAGCTGCAAGAGTCTGGTTTGGTCTAGTCTGGCTAAAGTTGGTTGCCAGCTAACTTGGCTGAAGGCTTTTGGGGCATGCCACACACATCAGGTTCGCAGATGAACAGTGATTAGCCGGGGTCAAAGTTTACGGGGGCTAATCGTGAGCCGAACCAAGGGAACTAACCGAAAGCGAAACTTTTTGGCAAATAGGTTTTGGCAGAAACATCGCACAATATGACTCAATTTGCGGTAGGACCCCAATAGCGTTGCATTCAAAGTGTAATAAATGCTTATGATTTTGTTGATTAGGATCAGATTTAATTTCAAGGCCTTTATAGTAAATATATATTGGAGACATTAAGGCTTTAACACCCCCACTGAAACAATGGTCCTGCATTGTGAGCATAGTCTGAATATTTAAGGTTTTTTAAGCTGCCCACACTCCCAAATCGCGGCCAAGTCTAGCGCGTGGCTAAAGACGATCTCCAATTAAATATTCAAAACATATTCCCACCATAAATGTCTCATAAATACACGATTTTTCCTTTTTTTTATTAGTTTGTTTTTTGACAAAAAGGGCACGTAGCTTGGGCAAATGCAAATTGAGACGTAAATCAAGCATAAATTCGCACCAGACAAGAAACACTTGTGAGACTAAGGTATGCTAAATGTTAAACATGTGTTGTTACTGTTCTGGAAATAACAGATAGGATAGCTTTGTTATCATTTAATTATTATGATTAAATAAACAAAAAATAGCTATGTTAATATTTCCCATTCGTAGAAAAATGTAATAGTGGAGTTACCTCTTTTAGCAAATGTGAAAATTGAAAAAAATAAATGCAATTAATGAATGCCCATGCGCTTCCTTATTTCGATGCTTCAAAATCAGCTGGCTCACTGCTAAAGTGGCGGCACCGGAAGCTGCAGGCAAACGTCCACAGTTGAAGTTGAACCTTTGCCCATTACCAGGGCGTGTCTCCAAACCCAACATAAAAAACCAAATACTCAAGCAAAACCTCTTCTTCATGCTTTGCGGCTAATTAAACATTTTCTGTGTTTTAATACCCTTTTCTGGGGTATTGCGATTTCCCCATACAGACAAAGGAAATCAACTAATAATTGCAATTTCTGTAGAAACAATTTATTATAGTTTTTTCTAAAATTCTATGTTTCTTTTAAAACTAGTATTGTATAAAAGAAATGCTAAGGTTCAAAAATATCTAAGATATGTACATAGTTCTTACGAAATAAATTTAAGTTTCAGTTTTTTAAATTCAAAACCTTTCAATCTCTTATAAATAAATAATGAAGTATCTTTGTCGAACGATGTAATTATCTAATCGACTTTATGACAAACAAAATATAATTGCTCACACTCAAAGTGTATTACAAAACTTAATTCTTCACAGGTTAGCCACTTGTTTTGTTTTTTTTTTGGTTTTGTGTTCAGCAATTAGTCAAGCATGCACCGTCTAGTCGAATTCAGGAAGATTGTCAAAACACGTACAACAAATTGTTTGAGGAAGCACCCAGGTGAACACACAAAAATATTAGCTTACCTTTTTTTGTGTGATTTTTTCTTGTTATTATGAGTATTTCTCATTTTGTATTTAAAATATGTCTGCGTGTGGCACGTGGTGGACTCAATGATGGAGTGATACAAACAGTCACGCCCATTTGTTGCCCATTAGTTGATGCATTAATGTGTGAAGCTTTGACTTTTTTGTCGTTGGCTCTTTGGCAAGTCATTGGCATTTGAACTTAGATTTAAATACTTATATACTTTTATTTTTATGTGCAAAAATTTTATATTGTTTCTTATTTAAGCCTTGCAGAGATTATTTTAATTTTGGTTAGAAGTTTGCAACGCAGTAAATTGGATATTTTTAAAGCTATAAAGTTCATATATTCCTCTTGATATAGCCATGTCCGTATATTTATACATCGTTTGCAAGCTCAGTTTAACGGGTAGAAACTTGCTACTTTCTCAATCGTTTTTTTATATGTGTCCGCCGATCAAGTTTAAAAACGCTTTGCCATAGAAACAATCGAGTCAAATTTTTTTATTTATCCCAGCCGTATGGTGCTATGCAGTTAATTGCAAAGTGGAAAAGCTATTAACATAAAACTTCCCAAGTATTTTTTTTTTATGTGGGTACTAATCATATTTAAAAATCCAATCGGACACTATATCCTATAGCTGTATGCTAAAGCAGCAATCGAAGTTGTTTTTGTTGCCCAATATTATAGTTTATAATTGTATAACGAGGTATCCCACTCCAACATTTGACTATTATTATCCAGGTCTTTGATAAAAAAAACCCTTTGGATTTTCTCTGGATTTGTATGCTTTTGGAGAGGATATTATAATTTTGCTCAAAAGCTTGGCTTCCGTTCTTGCTATGACTTCTTATGAAGGACACATTTACTTGCTAAGTGAAATTCCTCCCTTCTCTCAACAAATACAGCTGAAAATGAAGCTAAAAAAAACTATTAAAATAGGAAACAATCAAAAATGCAATTTGTAGGCCCCTCGACGACAGCCCACGACTCGTGCCATAACTTTCAAATGCGATTTGTTCGAAAATTTGTAGCAGAAAGAGTTCGAGGAAGGGAACGGCGTGACAACAGTTGGCCATGCTACCAGCCAACGAGTGCAGCTAATTCGCGAATCCAAATAAGTCCAAATCCAATTGCAATTGCATTGCGAATGCGGCAGCCAGAGCCACGTTTTTGAACCGCCCGACCCCGAAAGGGTCAAGTGGCGCGTGTAGCGAAAGCCATGGCTAAAACCGCTGCCGGCAGTAGCCAATGCAGCAGCCACAGTAAAAACTATAGCTTTTTTTTATGGCCACCCACTGAAGGGTTTCCGAACTGAGGAGAACCGATCCGCCGGCCGAGCATTCGATCTTCATGCCCCAGTGCGTGGCGAGACCTTACTTGCGTCTGAACTTGACACGCATATGCGAATATATATATATATAGTTTCAGGCCCCCCGATCATCGATCCAGTGCGTGTTGCATGAGTGCTGTAGGTAGGGTAGTAATCAGTCTAGACTGCATTGGGCTCGGCCCACGTTCAGCATTGAGATACGCGCATATCGAAAGTGCACTGCTCTAATTAATGGCTTAATCAACTCCATCAGCGAACACCAATGACACCTTAAGGCTGAAAACAATAAAAGTTTAATTAGCCAGAGCCACAGGAACAGTAAAAATGTTAAAATAAGACCCAAATTCGGTGCAAGACCCATAAAGTCTGGTTCAATGGCATACTGATTACGTTGTTTGGCCTTACGTTACGTTAAAAATGCCGGTTGTATGGCCGACAAAAGCCGGTTAAAAAAGAGAACTGTTAAGAGAGAGTGGAGCAGGCTTGCCAAAGTCTGCAAATGTTTATAGAAACTTTGGCGGTCGATAGGAAAATATTCTTATATATTATATACTTTTTATTTAATAACTAACTTTCAATTACTTGACAGTTTCAGGGTTATCTTTTCATTTGAGAAAATAGGTGCAGTGGAGGATATGACTTCATTTGTTAGCGTTTAACTTACAGATACTGTTCAATTGTTATTTACGTTTATTGTGCAGCTCCTTTTTGAGCAAGACTCGATAAATCAACATTTACAACAATGAGTTAAGCGGAGTGTGTAGGTATGGTTATTGTGAGCCATATTAAAATCACTTATCCCCCTTGCGAAAAAGTGGAACTAAGCCAAAGAGCGACTTCGGCTAGGTTCTCTTCGCATCTCTCTATCTGGTGTCTGGTGTCTGGTATCTGGCGATATCTCTTGCTGGCTAAGAGCCGCTCCCAACGGGGCTGACATCATCGAGAGACCCAGTCTCCGTAGTCCGGACCTGGCCAAGTCGAAAAACTAGAGCCAGGTGTTGGACGGAAGGCTTATTTAATGCGCGGTGCGAGCGCGAAACTCTTTTAGTACAGCGTTGGCGTGCGAGACAGACGGTTCGGTTTCTGGGCAGCAGCAGTCGACTTGAAAACGAGTTCGTTATAATCGCTATTAAGCAAATATTGTGTGTAGCTGTTTGTGGGCACACACACTTTTCGGTGCCGAAATAAAAAGTATACAAATAATCTAGAAACAAAAACACGAGTAAACATTAAACAGTGGTGGCTTGGATGTTGTGACTGCGAGTGAAGCCAAGCGTTGAGTGTGAAATGCAAAACTGGCGAATTCAAGACCCCCCCACTCCAGATAATCTCTGAGTCCGTCTCGAAGACTGAGCAGCCCGAGTCCCGAAAACAATTGCATAGAAAGTGAAAGATCAGAGACAAAAGGAAAAGTCCGAGAAAGGGAAAGGTTGTGGCTTCTCGGGTTTTTCTCTTTTCTTAGATGCTCCGTCAGGTGCAACGCCTAGAAGCCCCTGGCCACCCAATTCCGCCCCCTGAGCCCCAAAAACAGCTGTTACACTCAGACAATCGCCCACTGATCATTGAAACTTTTGCCAAAAACATTTTCAATCATTTTTGTCCAATGCCTAGCTGACTACGCGTTTTTTCGTATTCATCGAGAGCTGACAAAAAATATTGAAAATTAAAGAAAAAAAAAACTCCCCTATACCACGCGTTTTTATTTTTAAGTCGAATTGCCATTGATTCATTGAGCCCCTTGTCTGTGTGACTGTGTCTGTGTGTGTGTGTGCCTGTGCGTACGTGTGTTGGTGAATACAATCAACGGAGCACGGCGAAAAAAGGAAAAAAAGCGGCCAAGCGACATTGATGCCAATCGCCAGTGCATTTGTTGTTGCTGCCTCCGTCCGCTTTTTGCATCGGACCAGAATATAATGAAATAAAGCCAAATAAAATATAAGCTAAAACGCCTTCAGTGGACTTCGGGCTGGAATGAGATATCAGCGCTCTCGAATTGCGCAGACAGGTACGTGCAATTCGTCTCATTTTGATTTATTTCCACTGAACTCTGGCCATAAATTGTCGTGTATATTTTAGCTAGATTTACTAGGCATTGAAACTCGCATGAAATTGTCAGAAACTTGGTGAGTGGAGTTACGACCTAAGACAAATTGCTGCCCAAAATCGAACAACTAATGAGTAAATTATAGTTGATGATGCAATAAGTGAGTTAGGGAACTGTGCAGAATTTAGATATAAAGTATAGACGTGACTTATCAAAAATTCATAATTAATAATTGCTAGAAAGGCAAATGATTAATTTTCATTAATATCATTAAAACATTGAAACATCTGTAGACGATATTACTTGCTAAGAAATGAAAAATTCTTCTTTTAACAAAACTTTCAGGTTGAGGTCATTGACTATATTATATTTCCACTCGCTGGTAATTTATTTTACATTCAAAACCAACTAACATTGCAAATAAAAGAAATACATTCTCTTTTATGCCAAGAAACCATTCCCATAATTATAATTATGATTTCCAAAACCCATTTCACCCCTCCGTTTTAAAGCAGATAACAATAGAAAAGAATATTCCTATGCTTTCCTTTGTCTGATTTATAAAGTTATTTTTCTCAGTTAATTATTTGGTCTGCACATATTTCGTGTGATATGATATTTTGCTGGCCAATTTATCTTATTACCGCCTCCACCCAACTCATCAGGGATCATTAGGGAACCAAATCAACTATGCATATATCATGAATCATTTATATATTTTCGATTCAATTGAGGTTCAATGATTCTAGAGCTGGGCATGAGTTCACAGATTGCCCATTAGTCATCCGTATGTCCAGACTCTGGCACTCACGCCATATGAGAATAGTTGTCTGGTTTTTATTTCTTTGTTTATATTTTACATATTAACTCCGGCCTGAAATCCAACCCTAGCAGATTCTTTTTATGTAGACCGAAACTTAGTTATATTTATGTCTATATCCAGTGATTTCGCGGACGGCAAATGTCGCATTAGGATTTTGTGGCATGCATTAGTGCAAATTACCATTTGGGCTCAAAAGGTGTTGGCCCCAATTGTCACCTCCGAAAGATATTGAAACGGAAAACTGGGTGCGGAACTCAGAGCTTATGGCATATTGCATTACCTCGTCAAAAAGCGCGATAATACTTGATTTCTTTACCTCTACACGGACTTCTATATGTATTTTTATGGGCACGCGCCTTTGGGTCGTTTTATCGGTCGTGCTGAATGTCAGAGTTAGAACTTGAGTTGCTCGTGGTTGACATTAAGACCATTTCAACACCACAGCGAGAGACTTTTTAATTAAGCTTAAATTGCAAATGGGTTATGGTTGAATAAAAAATGGGAAGGAGGTGTGCAAATCCCGTAAATTTCTTATTGAAAGGATTTCAAATTAGTGGAGCCCCTCACGTTTATTGTCTCATTTTGTATGCCGAAATTGCAACTGACACTTTACTTTACACACCCTTTATGACCAGAAAATGTTTAATGGTGGAACTGCCCAAATTTCAATTTTTGAGGAATTTCATTTTGTATTCTCAATAATTATAAATGATATTTCTGACTTTTTTGCGTGCGCATCGAAATTTATTTCTATTGTTATATATTTTTCAAATAAAACACACAAAGTAAAAACAAAGCATTTCAAATTATTAGCTTTGCCTTTTATGGCTGAGGAATAAACAAAATTCTTTATAAATCATTTTCTAGCTTATGTTTCCAATGAACTTTGCCAGGCAGCTTGCAATTTGTTTGTATTTTGCAACCAAAATTTTGTCTTTTGGCAATAATTTTACGTGTATGAACAGGATGTCCAAATGTGATTCATAGAAAAATGGGAATTAAAGCCTGGGTCAAGGTCTTATTCTGGCTGCGATGAGCTCAGAAGGCTTGGCTTTCGGTTTTAAAAATATAGTTTTCCCTATAAGTTTTTTATGTTCTATGACCACCATTTTTTCAGTCCTTTCATTTTTCATCATCGCTCGCCTTAATTAAACCATAAACACCTCAAAACATGCTACCATATTGTACACACCGCAGAACCCCACACAGCTTGGAGGTGACCCACCCATCACAACTGGCAAACGACCCACACGACAACGTTTTCTTGTTTCATTTTTCATTTTTCACTCAAGACAATGCCAAATCATTGAGCAGCCAAAAAACTGCAGCAAACAAACACCTCCGCGAAACAGACAGCGACCACGATCCACTGAACGGTGGAGGCCCAACCTATAGACATGTTTAATCAATTTAAATTACCTTCAATTAGGCTCTTTGTTCGCGGTCCCGCGGACATTGCAAAAGTCTTCGGCTCGGCATCTGCATAAATGAAATGCAAATAAGGAAAATGCCACTAATTTGTTTAGATTCCCCGACTCTGAAATGGATGCATGCATATCTGACTTCGGAGTTGGCCAATGCTGGCAATTAAACATTTAATAGCTTCATTCGATATGCATAATGGACAGAGTTTGCAGGGGGGAACTGTTGTGGGTGTTGGCTCTGTTTTGGTTTTATAAAAATGCAAATGTTCCCTTGAGTCATAAAGTAATTTGTTGGTGAATCGAGTGTGGACAGATTGGGAAGGGGCAGGGAAAATTTGGTTTAGAATTCATGGTGGGGCTGAATGAGATTTTGATGTCTTTTTAAGCTGACCATAAACTAATACAATGCAGTTAATAATTTTTCCGACTCTATTTCTTTTAATTATGGCCAATAAAAATGTAATAAAGTGTATTTATATCTCTATGCAAATCTTTTTCAGATACTGTTATTAATGGAATACATTTGAATAGACTCTTTAAATTATGGGTTTCGCTTTTAAATCTGAAAAATGAAAAAAACAATTTTTGATAATATTTTTTAACACGATTATGCATGTTCTTTTTTTATTCGCTTGCATATAATTTTCATTTCATTAAGCTTTGCTAATCTTAAGTGGATTTTTAGATGCCAATAACCTAAAAGCTGAAAATCCTCTCAAAATTTCTTGGTTTGGACGGGCCATTAACAAACAGCTTTTTGCCAGGCAGTAAAATACGAAAGACTTAGGACACAAACTTGGACAAAATTGGCTTGCCGCGAATGCATATAATTAATCTCTTTATCCAAACTCAGCGACTGCGCTCTAAGTGAAAGTTTGCCATGGCCAATCGTCTAAATATCAAAGTGTCTGCGCTCGTCAACTGTCGCTTCAATTCAACTCCCATCCTGCTGGTACCATTTAAATGAGCCATCAAATCGGCACCCCAACCGAGACGCGTCTCCCGACTTGTGTCATTGAACCAACAAATCAAAGCCGCTTACCAAAAGTCGCACAAAAACTCTTAGTTTGCAGTCGTCAACGCTCAGGATTGATGACAAGCCAAGCAATGCCAAATGACAATTATTTACGCGGCAAGTGTCATAAAATAGAGGAATGAAAAAGGCTAAAAAAGCTACTACTAAAACCAGAAACCACAGCCAAATGACAGCGAACAAAAAGCCGAAATGTGTTTATTGACGTCATTCCATGGAACCAACAAGCCGACAGGCAAAAAACTTTTAATGTGGAGAAAATCCAGGCTCCGTCCGCGTTTTTGCGGGAGGACCCAAGGGAGTGGACAAGCCAGCCAGCACCACCCGCTGAGTCGTAGCCAAAGCCAAAGCCAAAAACTGCTTGCGAATTGTAATAATTGCAAACAATTACAGAGACACTAAAGCGAGGTGGAAAAATGAGAGCCATAGAAAAGTGGTAGCTTTTATAGCGAAGACTATTTGATACCCCACAAATATGTCGACTTAAAATAGAAAATTATACTTAAAACTTAAACAAATACAATAATATACTTTTTACGATAAAATAGCATTTAATAAAATATGTAAGAGTTTTATAGGTATTATAAAATCTTAAGATTTGGCTACTATGGAAATCCCTTGTCTTTTCAAAGGATCCTGCCATACAAATCAAAAAAAGTAGCTTAAAGAAAATTGTTTTTCAACTACGATATAACTAACTCTCAAAAACTATTAACTTGAAAATGTATCGCTTTTGTTTTTAATTTTACGAATGACATATTCTTTTAACATTTTCACTATACGCAATCACATTTAAACTCATTCAGCTGAAACTGCCTAATAAAACCAAAAACCCCTAGCTAAAAATCCCTCATTGGACACCATTTCGGGGACATCAAACTGTGGCCATTGTCTTGTCTGAGATTTTGCCAGAGTTTGCGGAGCATATTTGCTCTGATCAGGGGTTAACTTCTTGTGGCTATCATATGGGTGCAGAGGGGCCACATTAAATCCCATTAGTTGGGGGTTCAGTTCGGTTCACTCCTGACTTGGCTCCTGTCTCATGCCTTTTTTTTGTTTATCTGTTTTTACTTGCCTGCATAAATTATGTTCACGATATTCTCTTGTTCAGAGGGACGTCACCTTTGGGCTCTCGTCTTTCGTTTTTTTTTTCTTCAGTTTGGGGGATTTTTGGGTATGGGCTTAATGTGGGGCTGCCAATTACGAGCATGAAGGTCTTTGACTGCGCAATCTTAGCAGCACCAACAACTACATAAACAGCTAGAAAATTTGTAACATTTTTTGTTGTCTTAGTTTATGTTGGTGTTGTTATTTCTTTTCGGGTTTGTTATTTCTGCTTATGACTTGTTTTTCATGGTTTTAATTTGTTCGTCGTTGCTTATCCCATGAAGTCAAGCAATTATATTACTTATTATTGCTTATTTTTTCCTCTCAAGCGTTTTTTCCTAATATTTTTTGAATGTTTTTCACGCTCTTGAGTTGATTGGCTTGCAAAACGCTTAAGATATGGCAATGAAAATGGTTGTACAATGTGTACGAGATAACCGAGATTTCTCAAGCTGGTGTAATGCAAATGCTGTCCATGGCATGCAGATATATTTGTTTTCCAACAATTTCCATTCCTTTTTTCACTCATTTCCCACTTGCACTTTCTGTCGTCGATGCAAGAAAACTGACGGCCGACAGAAACAATTTTTTTCAATTAACTCTGATCGCCAATCGCAATTAACTTTTACACGATTTCTAAATGGAAAACTTTGACAGTCGATCGAAGCTTTTCCGTTAACCCACATACCTAGGTTCAACAATTGTTTGTTCAGTTAATTTGTTTTACCATTTTTAATTTAATGTTTTAATTAGCTTTAAGCTTTATCCATGAATCAGCTAGAATAACTTCAACGGTCTTTGTATTTATATTCCCATTCGTTAGCCAAAAGCCATCGTTAGTTAATCATTGCCAAACTTCTGGGCTTAATTGCCAACTAGAAAATTAAAAGCGAACTGACAAATTGCATGTAGCACGCGTCGCATAAAAAATACAATAAAAATATATTTTTGTCATGCATTCTGCAATAAAAAAAATTTAATTAATATTATGTGGGAATTCAAGAATTTGCCATGTTTATTACGCCATATTAAAATAAATAGGTGAACAAGTCTAAAAATACAGTTCCTAGTTTAATTAAAACCGGTTGAATTTATTTAATAAATTAAGTAATCATATTCATCGCTTTTGAAACAATTGTCTTTTATATAGACTAAAAAATAATAATTACGTCTTCAACTTGACCTTAAGCTAAAATGGTAACTAAATTTCTTTGTTTCCAAAATTTTGTAACGATTTCAGCGTTTTTAGTTTATTTTCGTAGCGTCGTTTTGAGCGCTTTTTGATAGCTCAATTTCCTCTGTTTACATTTTGGTCGTTAGAAAAGTTCAAGTTGAAATTTAATAATGCGGGCTAATTGGATGGAATTATATAACAGTGTTTATATGGGGCGATATGCAAATTTGTGTCGGCGCACACGTGAAGGTCGTCGCTGCCCTAGAATTAAAGACAGAAATGGCTTTTGTACGACTATTGAGGTGCGATAACTGGGCGAGGAAATAAGCAATTTCGTTTCATTTTTTCGGGCTGTTTTCTGGGCCCTGACCCTGAAAATTAATTGACTTCGTACAGCGGGGGAATACTCAATAACTCTCTATCTTTATACACTATTGACGGCTTGCTTAGTCAGGTTTTAATGAGTCCAATGGCCCAGCAGGTTCAGTTATCTGTCAGGGTGCGAGACGGGGGATTGGCTGACATTCATAAGGCTGCATAAGGCTATTGGCTGCAAATTTCGGTTACTCAATACAAAATACGGAACCAAGATATAATTTTCCTATATCTTGCGGTTGTGCCCGACACTCACAGACAGTCAGACATAATTTCCTTAAACTTTTTCAACTCCATTCTGCGTTTTGGCGGCTTTCACTTTTCCGTTTCGCTGTTCACTTTTCCTTAACAACTTACTTTTGTATCGATTATTGATTATTGCTCTCATTTTGGTCCATGTGTTTTTTTCTCTGCTGTTAAAATGAAAAGTTTTCGTTTCGCCATTTGTCATAATTAATTTTTGCGCTTTATGATTTAATTGTTGAAAGAAATGGCAACAACTAAATACGACCGGCTGCACAAAGTGAACATTTTGAAAGTCATTAGGTCTGTGGATGGATTGAAATCTTTTTATGCTAGCGCTCTACTTTGACTTTAGAGGTGATGCGGTGTGACTGAGTGTAGGTAATAAATCGACCGAAGCGAAAGTTTCAATAATAAACTATGTGTTTGCTTTGGGAATTGGGTTTAAAGAGTCCAGATTTCGGGTAAAGATTTCTGAGAACTAATTTATGAGGGATGGGATTGGAAAGATTGGTTGAGACATTTGGTTTTTTAATTAGAAATTAGAATGTTGGTCAATATTGGAAATAATTAATTGGGTTAAGCTTTAAGATAATCGCTAAAAATTCAACGATTTTTTTTCTTTAAGTGGAGCATCGTTCAGATATATACGTATGGCGATTCTGAGCCCAATAGCCATTTGTGCACAGGAAATCTTCTCCAATTTTGTAATTTCCCCTTACTGATTGCTGGCCAACAATATTTAGTAAAAATCCCAAGTCATCCTCTTGCAAGATTTGCATTGGGACTTTTGGCTATTGCACAAACCACCTCATTATGTTCAGTTCGAAAGTTATATTTTGCATTCGAGCCAGCAGAAGGCGGCGTGTTAATCAGCAATTTAGAATATTTTTTGCACTCTCAGTTTGTTTTTCCTGTTTGGGGCCAAAAAGCCCAGCACAAAAGACCTCGAGTTGTGGAGGGCCCCGATTTCATTTCCTGTTTCTTGGACACTTTGTGGCTGTTTTTTTTATGTTTTTGTTGTTGCTGTTGTTGTTGGCACAGCTGTTGCATTTATCATGTAACTCACACAACGACGGACATCTGAGGGGAACGCCGGCGGAGGTTGTAAGAGCCCTTAGAGCCCCGGCCAAACAAGCTGCTGCATTGATTTCCTTTTTGCTATCTTGACAGCATTAACTTTTGGGTCTACAGGGGATCCAAAGGGGTGAGGGTTCGGGGGTGGAGGGGGCAACACTTCGACAGAGACAAACGAAATAAATGCGCGATCGGGCGATAAACTATTTTTAAAGACAGCCACAAAAGGAACTAACAACGCAGCAGCCGCAAAGGCAATAACAACAGGAAAGAAATAAGCCTCGGAATGATTCAGATGGGGGTTAGGGTAAATTGATGCCCTAGAAAAATATTTCAGGGGGTATATAGGACACTCAAAAAATGGCATTAAATAGATTAATAAAAGAGACTGGGCTTTAAAAAGCATAATATTGACCAGTTATGTAGATTGAAACTGGTTTAAGTATGTCAGGAAATTAATCTCTTAATGTTGAAAGCTTAATGGGTTTTGTTTTATCATTACATTTCTAGTCATTGTAATCGCATTTAGTTTTATTATCAAAACTTATTTAACATTTGTATTTAACATAAAAGTCAATACCTACATCTTCTTGTAACTAAGGTTAAGAACATACATTTCAGACAGTTATTTATAAAGTGATTTATTTTGTATATGTAATTAATATACCCCGCCATTAAGTTACTTAGCAGGGCAATCAAAAGACACCTTGAAATGATTTCTCACACAGCGAGACAGAGATGGCCAGAACCGGGGAGTTTGGGCCCTAACAAGCTGCAGCACTTAGGATGTTCTGGCCAAGACCCCTTCCTCGGGATCTTCTGGTGATTCTGGGGGAGGAGAGCCGAGTCCCCATGGCTGTTTGTTTAAGGCCTTGGTTAGCTTTAAAAGGAGCTGCAGCTTATTTCCTGCTGCTGCTATTGCTGCTATTGCCATTCTGCACAGACAGTTCTAAGCAGCAGCCGAGGTGGATGGGCATCCTTTTGTCTTTTGGCCAAAAGGCATCAGAGCTTGTTAGCTGGCCAGTCCAGCTGCTGTCTGTTTTCTGCCATTTCAAGTTTGTCGCTTGTACGTACCACGTACTTGCAGTATTGACCATTTTTAGCCTTTTAAGTACACTTTGGTCATTGTTAAGTACTTTTGCGTGTCAGGAGCGCATTCGACTCCAGTCCACGGTTTCTGTTCTTTGGCTGCCTTTGGGGGCACATGTTTTACCTGGTTATTTATGGGAAAAGTGTCAGCGCTAATCAAACGGCTGAATCACAATCTATTTGGTATGTGCATTGCATTGTTGTGAGCTCGTATTGTATTGGTCCCAAAGGGTCGAAGAACTAGAATTTCTATAAAAAAAAACACAGAGATTCTACCATATTCTATGCATTTTTTTGGTCCATCCGACAAAGGCGATTTGAATCTTTAGAGCAAAGACGTGCAGTGTTAATGTCAGTCCATTTTTTGGCCACTACCAGTTCCTGGTCTAAGCCAGTCTCTGCGAACTCCCATTGACAAACCCATAAACTGCAGTTTTATGGCCAGCGTGTGGCGAGTCATGCGGAATAATCCAAATGACGCAATATGGCGACATATTCTGCAAAAACTTTTCGTTTGATCTCTGTGCTCAGACACGTGTGGCCCGAAAAAAATTGTCATCGCCCACGCAACGGGATTACGATAGAACTCTCGGAAATCTGATCTTGGGCTCTCGTTCATTGACTGACATCCATCAGAGTCCCATTTGCGTCTCGCTTCAACCTAACCTAACCTTACTCAATTAGAGATCAAGCCAACCGATGGCAAAGCCTAGGCAAACAAGTTCTACGGGTCAACGTTTCATGACTTAACGGCAAATTCGCAAAAAAAGAGACGATAAAGTCCCAAACCGTGTGACGGACAATCAATATGGAAATTAGCAAAAAAGAAAAAAGAAAGAGCGTAATCGGAGATAGAAATTAAACCTCCCCAATGATCAAACACGATTAGCCATACATAGAAAAAAATATATATTATTATTTGCTTAAAATCCGAAACAAATTTAACTGATTTATTACTCAAATTGTCTTGCAGATTAATAACTTTAAAACTTGCGACAATTTGACTTACAACCATTAATTATAAGAACGCCAAGCATAAATTCACTTAATTTCAAAAAATGCAATTGTTGATTCGGTGAAGTTAAGAACGGTTTCTTTGAAGCTGGTTATCATGTTAAATTAAACACAACAAAGTATTTCTTCAAAAACCTCTTACTCGCCATTCAAACAACGTAAAAATGAAGCTGTCATCGATTATCTGAATTATTTCCGCGTGCAACTGTGAAACAGCGAAACCGAAAAGCAAAATAAATAAATAATGAAAATTGAAATTTTTTTGAACGAAAGACAAAGAATGAACAAAGAGCGAAGCGAAATTCCCTCAAAAGCATTTCAGCTGTCAAAAACCCGTCAGTCTGACGGATTGCTCGACCGTTTTGTCTTTTATTTAGCCCGTCTGTTTTCTTTTCGGTTTTTCTCTTTCATTAAGTGCAACAACGCCGCAAAGTTGCCCTTTGCGCTCGTTATTTCGTTTTGTCCAGACAAACAAAACGCAAATTACGCAAAAAAATACGAAATTAACCGTTAAGTTGTGTAATTTCACCAAAATGCTAACGGCAATTCATACTTTTTTATTTTAACAAGTCATTCCGTGAAAAAACAAAAGACTTAAGCGACGAACTTGTCGAAATGGGCGCATGAAAGTTGTAAACCAAAAATAAAGAACGAAATAACTGTGACTCAATGGGAACACACCGATGGGCCGAGGGGGAAATTTCATGACAAAACGAAAAGGCTAACAAAATCACATTTTATTTGTCTCTGTCGGTTGATGATTTCCAGTTTCCAGTTTTAATTAGCATATTGATGCGAGCAGCCATGAGACGGCAGCCAACTTTTGCCCCCAGTTCTGTCTGACGCCCCCACACCGGAATATCAGCAAAGTAAAAAGGCAAAAATTAACTTTAATTTTCAACCGAGCGAGCGACCGAGTGAGTGACCATCGGGCCCGCAAAGCAGACACTCTTAGGAAACTGGTTTCCTCTGGCCAACAGATGTGACTGCGAATGCGTTTCCAACTGACACCGAGTGCCAGAAGGAGGCGGGGATGCTGGCTCTGGTGAAGATCTAAAGCTAAACATGGTATTATAAAGTGGAACGCCTTCAAAGTCAAGTTCAATGACGTACTCATGCCATCAAGTACTGAAAATACTCGCGGCAAGTATCAGGAAAGGTCCGGCCGATAAGATACGTTGTTGTACAACCAACCATTCATATATGGCAATGACAAAGCAAACAAAACAAGCTAAGCTTAGTTGGGCATACAGAATAACAACAACAATAGCATCAGCGACTTGTTAAATAATTTATGTGATAAGGCTGATTGCGAATCGTGTTCAATTTGCATATCTAATAGGCCATAAACTGCTTCTGTTGCATGAAATTAGTCAAACAAAAAGAGGAATACTCGACGTAGAATAGGGGCACCAAACACTTTCCCCTTCCATTGTTTAGAAGACTCGAGTTCCCAAAGAACCCTCGAATAATGCGAAGTTAACTTGTATTATTATCTGTTCTTCTTGTACTGCTTCTGTCACGCCTGACAAATCACTCCACTTTTGACTTTCTTCTTGCAGCCTCAAATAAGTATAAAGTTGACTGGGGCTTTATTTTATTTTATTTTATTTCACTCTTTACCGTGCATATAATTACGGTCTCAAGACTGCTGCCATTCTACCACCAAAGTACTTTTCGCTTTTGCTTTCTGTTTGAGCCATGGCACCCATTGTGCCAGTTGTTCGGGGACCACAATTGACAGAAAAGCGACACGAAGAATGTGTCATAAAATGGTGCAAAATAAAGTGAACTGAAATCAGGAGAAATGTCAGAGATTTCTCACAGCAGCAGTAGCAATTGGTATCTGGTAGCAGATGCCAGCTGTTGGGTGAAAGTCGTTTGGTTTTCGGTATTTCACTGTGTAGTGGGTACTTTAGATATACTCGGGCGTATAATTTTCTATAATGACATTGAAAGACACAAACGGTCTCGGCGAATTGAAGAATGAAAGTTCTGCTTTCGCGGAAGGGAATTTGAAGTTGTAGAAATTTGTTTAGTGCCGAAATTGTAGATCAATCCCACTCGATCAACAAAACCTAATTAAGACTAAAGAAGTTTAATTAATACCTTGTTTACTTTTTATTAAAATTTGGCTGGGAAAAAACTATATATAAATAATGTTAATTTATAGATTTTTAAGAACAAATACATGTTAACTTATTTGCAAATTACTTATTCAGATGATCCTATAAATATTACTGACTCCGTTCTTTTCTTTCGAATAAGAAGTTCTGAATAGATTTTTAAAACAATATATTATTTTACATTCAGCATAATAAAACCAATTATAGAATTTTTCTTAAAATGAATTTGAAATCCTAACAGCAACTCTCTTGCTGTCAACTAAAACTCTAATAACCGTGGGTGTTCGCCAGTAGGAGTCTTTCCCCTTATTTAATTCCATTTATGTAAATGAAAGCCCAATCTATCTTAATCTGCAAACAAAATTCGCACACCACCCATGTCAATTTATCGTGGCATCTCCAACTTCATATGCAAATTTGGCCACTCTTTCATTGTTTTTTCTTTCTATCGGTATCTATGGCAAAATTTTGCATGTTTTTCTCTACCTTCTCTTGCCAAAATCGAAACCAATTAAAGCCAACAAAAGACTGGGGCGACAAATGCGCGCACACAGCTTGTTCGAGGTGTTCAAGGCTGGAGATTAGCTAGCGACAAGCAGCGCAAATCAATCAGCAAATAGCGCCAAATTATTATGTAAATTATAATTTCTTACTGCTGGAGTTGCCTTGCCAAAAAGTAAAAGTGTTAAACAATGATGAAATTATGTTTCAGCGGCTGACAAAAAGGAAACCATGAAAAATCCGAAAAAATATAAGTTTACGGCTCATATTTCACTAAAGCGAAAAATACAAAAAAGTGAGCCGCAAGTCGAGGAGTTTTTGGGCCACCCAGAGGGTTCCCTTGTAGGCGTCACTTGTAATTAACTTTTTGCCCTGCAGCGACCCTTTCCACCGAAAAATACCCCAAACCTCTTTCCTGTTGTCGTTTTTCTTTCGTTACGCTTCATTTAATATGCAGTTCCTGATTTTCGCTTTTTCTTTTCGGTCTGTCTGTTCGCATTGCCAAACGGCTCATTTATTTTGTCACATTGAAGCTTGAAATGCATGTGGGAGCGAGAAAAAGAAGGGCGGAGGTAGGTTACATACATTTTGTGGCCAGATCTTTCAAGTCTGATAAACCCTGGATGTTGGCTTTATTTATTGGCTTGTTTCACTTTCGGGACAAACCGCTGTGAGGGCGGTTAGTTGTAAATGTTGCCTGACAATTGCAGGCGCCGCGGCATGCAACTCAATTTGTTTCCTTCGCAAAAAGGTATTTATCCTACGAACTATATTTTAGTTTGTTAAGACAGCTTTGTTATATGTTATTGTTAGGGTGCAGAGACAAATGTCTTTGACTAGGACTGCTCAATGACTCACCAGTATTTACAAAATATTTAGGAACAAGATACTTATTCAATAATAATAAAATAAAATGTTATGGTATAAACTTTGATAATTTTTTAGCAAATTTAAAATCAATTTCAAATAGAAAAGTAATGTAAAACTAAAAACTAACTACACGAGATTTAACTTTCTTTGTTAAGTATAATATAATCATGACTCAATTCCTCAACGTAAGCAAACTTGATTGTTAAAGCAAGCATGGCTCTTTTGTATGTTTTCTGTTTATTCAGTCTATGCTTGCTAATTGAAACACCTAATATTTGATGTCAAATGAAAGCCAAGTGCAAGTGTCAAAGCTAACGGTATTAGGCTTATTAGCAGCCGAAAAATATATAATTTTCAAACTTTTTAGAGCATCATAAATATTTAAGACGCTCGTGGCTGAAAACTTTCGCAAAATTAGCTTACAACTTTCCGTTGGCAAAGAGATGTTACACAAGGTGGATATGAAATTGCATATTACGCATACGCGTCGTATTCATATTACGCATACGCACTGGCTGGTGTGTGTTGTGTTTGGGGTGCAGGTAGCGGAAAATTGATCGCACGGGCTGCTTGTAGGCGTCAGCAGGAAATCATAAAATTACAATTTCCATTGGACGGAACAAGTATATCTATCATTAGACTTATATCTATGATACGTCTGTACATTTGAGACACGACAACGAAAACAACGACCACAATTACCTGTTTCGTGGGTAGAGTGTGAATGGCTTAGAGGTTGGAACCTGTCTCTGCTTTTGGCACTCTGGCGGGCCCAACTTATAATTATGTAATTGTGTAATACGAGTGAAATGCTCGAAGGAACCATTTAGTTGTACAATAAATTACCAATCATAAATTTCTCGTCCCACAAATGTCATCTCGATTGTAGCAGATTAGCTCATTTGCCTAATTAAATAAAAATGAAACAACACACATCCCATCTACGGTCAAATCAAGTGCGGGTGCTGCTGATTGGCAAGAGTCTTTACAATATATAATTAACCGATTTGCGCATTTGTCTATAACACCGCATGTCTGATGCGGAAGTTAAATAAAGAAACAAAGATTATTTTGCGTGTGACTAATAACGACTGCTAAACGAAAGCCAACCCCTATCCAAGTTCAGCTTCAAATTAACAGATCTGAAAAAAAATATATTAAAAGTGAATTATTTTCCAAGCCGCACAGTCATAAAAAATAAAGTATTCAAACCCAGCCCAGGTATTAAAAGACGGAAGCTAGCCTCAATTGTGGTTTCTTTCATATGTAGATAAATATATTTATGGTTAGATATATCAATAGACTCATAGAGGCGTTGCTGTTCAATTGTGGCGGCAATCAAAAAGTTTTTTATATTCACATAATTGAATTGTAGCACAGCAAAAAAAAGCATTTGTTGAAAAATGAACCCAAACATCAAGAGTAGATTGAGACACACAAATCATGAGGTTAAAGATTACTGTTGAAAGGCAATGAGAGATAAATAAGAAATAAATAATTATAAGCGGGCAAGAATAAGAGAAACTAATGTGTGGCAAGACCAGAACAAGGGAAACATTTAATTGAAAAAATACAAACGAGAACTTGATATGATTGACTCCAACGAGATTTCTATACAATCTTTACTTATTATTTATTGTATTGAAATTATAGCTTGTGCAAATATTAAGTTATTCAACAGATTGTATTGGTCAAATCTCAGAATTAAAGAAAATTCGATTTAAAAATACAGTTTTTAATTAAATAAAAATACTAAATTTACCATCAAACTTGATGTAGCACATTGCAATTCGATACTCTGCAGCTGTCTTTACTGTTTCTCAAGGCAGAGTTTGTAAAAATAAAACTGACAATTTATTGTTGTGCCAACTTTTTTGTTCACACTTGCTGTCCAAGTCTTGTGGAGCGTGCTGCTTCTGTTTTTGTGTCGCACAAATCAAATTCAAATTAGAACACACGAAAAACACGCGAATGCGAGCCAATTATGCAAATTTTCAGCTGTCTGTCAGTCTGTCCGAAAGTCTGTCTCTGAAATAACAAGAACAATTTGCATATCGGTCAATTGTTGCACGATTTTCGTGGTCTGCGCACGCGTTGCAAATACACAAAAAGTGTGAATTAAAGTTCCAATTTCTCGTTAAAATTATTTAACTCAAATATTTTTACTGTAACGCACGTTCAATGCCAATTGAACACCCTCACATCTTAGCTGTCACTTTTTAGGCTCGAATTTTTGCATTTATTAATAAACATGGACCTATTGTTTTTTCACATCCCACGCAAATTGAACTATTTTTAAATAAATGGCGAGTGGGCGAAGAGAAACAAATGTAATGCAAAACCAAAAATGAGGGATTAACCTACATAGGGACACTTGACCCGTGAAAAAACAGCAAATTCAATTGAATTTTTTGCGAATTACGCATCAAATTGATATTGAAATAACTGGAACCCAATGCAAAATCAACCGCAGAAACCTCAAGCAAAATGACTTTCGTTTTGGCCAAGTATTGTAACAAAAATAACTGTTGTGAACGGCCACAGTTGTAGGTATTTCCTTACTGCGGTTGGGTGACAGTCAAACTGTAAAAAATATAATAGTAATAATTACGCTGACCTTCATCGTCACTTCATTGTTGGTATTGTGCCTAAAGTCGCCAAGTGGACGTGAACAACTCAAGTTGAAAATTGTATTTCTGTGGTTATTTTCCCTGCGGCTAGAACACGACTACTAGATAACAAAATGAGTTTCGCATAAAAACTTCAGAACAAGTTTATTAAAAAAGTACTCAATAACCAATCTCTTTAGTAACTAAAGTTAAGCACTATAACTTATCTGACCAAAGTTTAACTTTAAAACTCTGTGTAAGTATTCTCCAAGCAGCCCCTTACAAAAGACTTAGGCAACAAACTTGATCATCTCATTATTTACGTTCCCCGCAGCTTTAATGCATTCAATTTGTTTTTTATGCGCAATCAGCATAACCTTTTGGCCAGTCGCCAAAAGGAATAAGTCAAGCGATAGGATAGCATAAATAAATTGGCCATGCCTACGCCCCAGTGCCCAGTTCCATGTCATTAAATTTATGCCATCGCTTAATTACACTAAATTACGGCTAATTAAATTTTAATTAACACAATCAACCAGCGCTCACACTGAGATGCATAAACACCGAAGTCACCTAAGGAAACCGGCAAAACGTGTCCGACATACGAATCCAATTTGTGAATGTGGAGTAAGTCTGCGTGCCGAAGAAATAAAATCGCCACAATTTCGAGCAACTTTTATTTCTAGCCAAAGTGCTAAAAGATTCAGCGACGCACTCGCCAAAACCAAAACCGAAACCAAAAACCAAAACGAGTGCAAGTTCAACGGGGAAAACGGGTTTCCACACTGCCTGCTCTTTGGGCATATGAGGAAGTTAATGCCTGAGCAGCTCGACTAACACCAAGCAAAAACACAGCCACATAGAGCCGCCAACCGAAGCTGTGGAAAACTTAGTAACAGTTACTATTTAGCGGTCGGCCAAAGCCGCATAAAATATTCAGAAAATTGCTTTTCTCTTTCCTTTGTGGGTGTTTTTCACGGGGGAGGCGGGGTGTCCACCCAATTGCATCCGCTGGTCTGCTTTCGACTTGGGTCTTCGGGTCTTGGATTGTGCTAAATTTGGCCTTTTTCGTTTCATTTTCGCTTTATTTTTCCAGAGCTATAAGACACAAGTATTTCAGTGTTAATGCCGCCCGGCACTTATTTGGACAGCCTTAATGGTCGCGACAGTGGGGCAGGAAATATAATTATGGGGTAAAAGAGGTCTTGTTTTTTTATTTGATTAATTTTCTTTAAAAACTTAGCCTTAAGGAACATGTTTTTAACCTAATAAACTTATGTTTCTAATTGTCCAAGGAATTCTTAACTTCATAACAAAAGACTTAAGCAACAAACTAAACATTTTTGGAATACACTTAGTTTAAAATTCGCCAAACTTTAATTAATTATTAAAGGAGCTATAAACAAATAAGTTTATTTATCTGCAGAAATACAAAAAAATATTTAAAGAAGTAAGATCATTACTTCCTCCATTTCATAACCCAAACTCCATTAATTTGGATCATTAATTTAGCCTAATAACTTTGCGAAACCTTAACCTTAAATCGAAGACCAACCACTGTGCCCCAAAACAAATGAAGTTCTTGCATAACTTTGACAATTACAAATGATGTGTCTGACATATGACGACAAGCACCGAAAAAAAGGTACGCATTTGTGGATGCGGACTTTTCGCCCGACTACCTGAAATAATAACGAAACAGCAGATTAAATTAAATTAAAGAGGAAAACAAGTGGACACACATGTCCGCGATTTGTGGAGGGGCCGCTGAGGCGGAAATAGACTGTGACATCCGCTGACAGCGAGAGAGAGGGGAGTCGAAAGAATCCGATTCTTCGCCGTCGGGGGCTATCAGTCTCCGGGTATATAACTCTGTCATATCCGGAGGACGTTGGCCGCAAATTTAATTAGAAATCTGCACGCCGACTGCGGCTCGGGAGAGACTTCAAACGCCAGTTCAAAGCACTTTTGCTTCCGCCATACATCAGCGAAAAGACACTACTATATATTCCCTATATCTCTTCACACTTTGCAACATAATTAACTAACGAAATTTCTATCCACTCTGCTCTTGTCATTTCAGCCAGCACACACAGAAAGGCACACAGAGAAGTCTCAAATTAGACCGTGAAAGCCGCAAAGCAAATAACCAGCAAAGCGTGCAAAAGGAAAAGCCAAGGAAATTATATTAGGAAAGGGTGAAGAGGGGCGGCCACGTGCACACAGTAGCAGGCCTAGAATAGCTAGAAAATTATTATTATGATAATAAATTAAAGTTGCCATTAATTTAGCCAAAACGGAACGCGAGCGCGAGTGCGATCGCGAACGAGGCCTGGGAAGCGGCCGCAAACGTGAACGTAGACGGTAGCATAATAACAATAAATAATAATTTGAAATAGGCGAGCACCAGCCGGCAGAAGACGACCACAGAGAAGTGGCCAAGTGCAGCCTCCCGTTCCGGAGGAGCAGCGAGAAAAACCAAGGCAGCTCGAGCGCATCGAGCGTGCAAATTAAAAGCGCACCACAGTAGCCCCGACTCCATCTCGACATGGAAGTGGCCACAACAAACAATCACAGTCAGAGCCATCATCATCATCATCATCTGCAGCCGGCGGGGGGAGCGGGCGGCTCGCGGTCCCCCTTCCAGCGGGAGGTGCGTGAATGGCAACGCATCGATCCCAATACCGGTGCCCTCTTCAGCGGACGCTTGGAGGCAGACCGCTGGATAAATGGACCGCTGAACAGCTACGGCAAGGTAAGTGGCTATAGACTAAACTCTAAAGGTGGCAGCGTGATCCGGAGCTGCCCATCAGTGGGGAACGTTTCCGGGAATGGGTGAAATTCCACAGATCGGTCTTAAATGGCCTTTCCTTTTATTTCCTTTTATTTCCTTTTTATTTAAATTGTGAAATATTTTAGTCGATTCACCTAACAGATTATCAAAATAGAAAAATGAACTGCAATTTTTATATATTACAATATATATATAAGGGTATATTGTTAAATATGAAATTGATTTAGGTATTCATATATGTTATTAGTTTTTCTTGTGGCTAATATTATTATTTATGTATTATTTTAAACCCAAATTTATTTGGTTCAATTAAAAAATATTTAACCGTTCTAGGAGTCAAAATACAATTGTCAAAATAAATTTATCGGAATCAACTGAGTAGATATTACAAAAGAAAATTAAATAAGTTTCACATAAAAGGTTTTCTGACTGAGATTGTTATTTTAAGATAAGAATTTTATTAAAAAAGTTTAAATTTCATGTATATTGACTAAAATTGATTTCTTCCGTCGATTATGTAATTATATATCAACTTATTACATTGGCTTAAAAATACTTTATTACTCAGTAATTTTCTGATCTCTTCTTGACACAAAATTGTATTTTTTTGCCACCAACACTGGTAGCCGTTTTTCCACTCACGATGCTACCACTCATCCCTGAAATAAAGCCCCAACCACAATGCGATTATTTTGGCTCTGATTGATGGAACCCGTGGCTCCAGTCCATGATGCTGGTCGCTCTAGTCTGAGTCCAGAGTCTAGACCTAATTGCTGGGCTCTGTTTGTCCATCGTATTTTAAATGAAATTGAAAGGTCCAGACTCTCTAAATGGGAAGGCGTTCACTAATTTAGTAGAGTCTGCGGCAATTGAGGCTTGATTGCTAGTTTCGGTTTCCTTGCTTTTCGATTTTAATCAGTTAATAGTTTATTTAGTTGAATACCTAAAGCTTGAATCTATGAGTAGGCAGCAAGAAACAGAAGTTAAGCGATTAAAGTTTAACGAATTAATGGAAATTTATGTCGATTTGTTGTTTGATTCTGAAAATAATAATTATATAAACCTTTTTATAAATGTAAGTAAAATGTGATTATCAATATACTTAAGAATTCCACAGCACTTGGAAAGTAAAAACGTAATTAAATTCAACACAAATTCTTGAGATGAAAACCCAGACATCTGGCTTTTAATAATTCGAAATAATTCGGCGGGAACGGAACCCCAACTACGCATAGCAAAGTTAATCGCTTGAGAACCCGTCAGCCGCTTGATGGTGGTTACTGAATACCGAATGCCGCCAGTCCGATTGGCCAGTTGAGATCGTTTTGTGTGTCAAACGGCTTTTCCCCGAGTGGCTATCAAACCGCAGACATCGACATGGACATGAACGGAGATACGTTGACCGTTTTTACTCAACCATAATTAACAGGTCACACGCACAGCTCGCTGATAAGTTGGATGCGAGTCCCAATTGCTGGTTGTAAATAAAAAGAAAAAGAAAGGAAATTAAAGAGCTTTAAAGCAGTTGCACACGCTGTGCTACTTATGATTCGATTTCTCAGTGGAGAGATTTCAGCAATAGACGAATCACTTCTGGAGGTTTCGGTTTCGCTATTGCCTTACCTTTAATTAATTCGTGCTATTCTTCTTCAGATTCAGATTTCACTTGTCTTTGGGCTACGCTTCAGCATTGATTGCTCTAGAATTTGTCGGTTAATTATAAATGCTTTTGGCTGGATGGCACAGCAGCACTTCGGGGCCTATCGTTAATTTTATGCTGGTTCATCCACTGGCAGCCGTCATCAACATCAACCCCATCAACATCACCATCATCATCATCATCATCTGGTCATCTGGTATATGTGTGTGTGTGGTCAAGTCGAGTTCGCGCCTCAAGTGCTCGGCCCAGAACCAAATCGAAATAAAATCTAGATGGTGGCTTAGTTCGTGGTTCTGCTCGTGGCTTGGCCAACTGAAATAGCACCACATACTTAACGAGATCTGGACTTTAAGATACTCGGGCCAACTGCGAGCTATTCGCTTTGGTCTGGCCGGGAACGTCCATCAAATGCAATGACATCATTGCTTTGGTATTGCCGCACTCAAACTGAAGAGATTGATCCAAATAATTAAGTGATTTTTTCGCCATTGAATTCTGATCGGCTTACGAAACAATAGAATATCCTATTGCCCCCATCGATGAGATCATAGTAAAATATTTAAAGAGTGTTGACCTTAGGATTGCTCAGCCATCCGAAAAATTTTATGACATTTGGACCATTGCGAAATAAGAATTAATTTTTAATTTGTTTTGGGAGCACCAAAAAAATATTTGGGTTAAGTTTTATGATCATGGTTTGGATTACTGATAATCGACTGCGGTTCAGTTCAAAGTTGACATTTCAAATAGAATGTATTTTCCCGGAGCTAAATTCGAGATCATTTAATGACCGCGCAGTCACTCAATTTGGCAACTGTTACATTCACCCGATCAGTGTTGATATGCCCTTTTTCAGTCATACTTTTATGGCTGCAGGATATTTGGCGGAGAAACACCGAAATCCGAAAGAAAAAATACCATTGAAAGTTGTTTCATTCCGCTGACTTTGTATCTTATCGCGATTGAACTTTGTTGCCACTGCGGCTGACGATGCTAAGAGCCTGGCCGAAAGATGAAAGGGTAATAGAGGGGGGAGGGAGGTAAGTTGGCTGGGAAATCAATACAATCAATTGGAAACGATCTGCCGAAAGAAGACACCAAGTCCTTGCCAGTGATGGGAAAAGTTCCCCTTTTTAGCCCAGAGTAAAAGTTAAAAGCCATAACATTTGGCGTTGTATTTATAATAAAACAATAAGCGTTATTTAGGGAAGGATTAAATGACAATTACTTGTGAAGTAATGCTATTTTATATGTTAAAACAATCTTTAAGAATTAGTATTTAATTATTAATTACAATTTATTTGGGACTTATTGACATTCAAATAGCAAACATAAGAGATTCGGGAACGATGATCAGCGGCGGATTTATGGCGAGAGTTTAATGGTTTAGCTTATATGCCAAAGTATGTTGAAGATAAAGTTTTTTGCTTTAAATGTATTAGAAATGTAGGTACCTAAAACTAGTAAAAGAATTGCTGGCAACTTGCCTAGATGTTTGCCATCGCTGGTCATAGTCCGCATTAGTTTCAGTTAAAAGAGCTCGACTCGACTCGATTTGATGGCCAAGTCCGGGATTTATATCACCGACATCCCGCTGTTCGTCCGCCGATCTTTTGCCGACAAAGGCAAAGTCAAAGGCAGCGGATGCCGGCACGGATCGCAGGGAAATCAATTTGGCAATATCCAATATCGAGTCGAAGCAGAGCAGATCGCAGACGCACCCAGACACCGTTACTCAACTAGACAGACGAATAGATCCCTGACAACTTCTTCATTAGCATTATGGATTGTGGATCGTGGATTGCGGATTGCGGAGAAGGAAAGGCAAAGCAGAAATTTACATTTTGCAAGATTTTCCGCAGCATGCAAGCGCAGCGTTTGAATTATTTGCCAGCAGTTGCAGTTGCAGTTGGATCGCAGTTGTTGTTTGTGGCCATGTTGCTACAATGTTGCCGCCTAACGGTACTGGAACCGCTGGCAATGCCGCCGCCTTTGTGGGTCACTGGGTTGCCACAAGTCTAACCAGAAAAAAAAAAGGCAGAGACGCTGCCCGCGGTGAAGATGCAGCCAGCCGGTCGCGAGATTTACCCGTGGTCAGCAGCAGCATTTCATTTGTCTTTTTTCCCAGTGCTCGCAAGCCATTTGGCCGACACACACGTAAATTACTTGCAACTAATTGAGGATGTCAACTGACGTGTCTTGCCTCAATTAAGTGTTTCCTCTGCCGCTAATGAACTCCACACTACACTCTGCGCCCAAAGTGAGGCCGAAGCAAACGACTTGGGGCATCAGCTCCAATGACGCAAACACATGATTTACCAGCTGCAGCCTGAGGCTCGAGCATATAGAGATATAAAGCCAACAAGATCGTGACAGATATAATGCATATAAAAATGTATATTATTATAGCTTAAAAGCATAGATTGCAGAGGCAAAAGGTCCACAAAATAACCAAAACCCAACTGGAGAACACTTCAAAGGGCACTGTGGTGCGGCAGTGGATTTGTTATGTTCAGAAATATAGTCCATTAAAATATCAGATTTCCGTTGCCTGAAGTGACTCGTGTGGGTCAACCATGTTTAATTTGTCTCTTAACTAGGAATTTATTTTAAGAGATATATTTTACTTGCATATAAAGATCTTAAATTTCCGATATTATTTTCTTGTTAACTTGATATGTGTTTGGCTACCCATTCAACATTATTAACAAAATTTCACATTTGTTTTATAGATAGCTTAAAAAATAAATCAATAATTAATTTTTTTCAATGCATGCACCTAGAGGATATTTTCGTATAATTAAACCTATAAACCTATAAGAAGAATTTGTAGAAATTTATAGAGAAGTTATGTGAATTGTGACACAGCTTTTTAAATAAGTTTTTTATGTTCATACATTCAATTTAGAATCTCTTTAACCAAACGTGACATTGAGAACACCACCAAAGCTTGATTTATTTAACTGAAACAACTTTTAACATTATGTGTATTCATAAAAGTATTCATTAAATGAATGCAGAAGTGTGATAGGCACTTTAATTATTCTTCCACAAAAATGCATAATATTGGACATCTTGCAAAGCCCCAGAGTTAAAACTTCGGAGTTGTTGAAATAAATGGTCAAGTAATGCACTTAGATCGTCATTTCCGCTAGTATTATTTAGTGCCAAGAAAACCCATCCCAGTGTGCAGTTCTTTGGCTGCAGAGTACCAAAGTCAGTGCCAGCTAAAAATAAAAAGAGTCAACGCTTTGGCATGTCTATGCAGGCGATCTGTGCGAGCTGCCAGCCAGAAAAGCCAGAAAAGGCGACATGCATGCCACGAACGGAGGACAGATGGACCGAGGGTCGGACTGGATGGCGGATAGACATGGACCGACATGGGGCATATGGCAGAGCAGAGCAAAGCCACAGAGCCGCAGAGTCACACAGTGCGGCAGAAGTCGGAGTCGGGAGATAGACAGTCAATCTTATGGCCACAGACAGACGGCCACGACCGGGCAGACGACTGCGACTTCGACTGCGACGACCGTGATGATGATGGTGCTGCATCATTAAATTCGTTTCAAGCGCGGCCCAGTCGCAGGCAACTAAATATTTTGGCATATTCGTGTACAGGAAAAAATTCGCAGCACCCTGATCTAATCAAAAGAATCAGATTACCTATATTTTACTGAATTGAAAATAAATGTTTCCACCAGAATTATATACAAATATTTTACTAATTGTGTGAGAAAATATATATTCTTTTTATTCTTTCTTAACTCTTACATTTTATTTATTAAATATTCAAAATAAAATTATTCGTAATGTATAAGGTTTCTTAACCATTAATTCTATGAAAAAGTAATACTAACTTACCTTTTATTAAATTAGGAAGGCTTTTTGAACCAATAACTAACTAAAAATATCTGTTTTTCTGAATGCTGTGTTTATCGTAGGAGGTTCTTTTAACGAAGGTTTTAAATCTTCACCATCAAAAAAATAATAAAATAATAAATCATCTAAAAATACATACAACATTATTCAAGGATTATATGCAGGTTTTGTTGGTTTAATTACTGATCGAAAATTGTGCAAATTGAATAGAAAATCCAATAGTGTGACACGTTCCATAACATTTAAATCTATCGCTATTTGAAACCATTTTATATTAAAAAGGATCAGCATTTTTCTCAGTGTAGAGTCGAAAGCGAAGTCTTCCTCTACATCATCACGACTTTGGCTGGCATATAATATATGCGAGTGCTGGGCTCTGTGGAAGTCGTGGCAAGTCTCTGCATTTCATTGAACCTTCAACTTGACTTTGCGCTTCGGTTCGGTTTCGAACACAACGTTTTCAATTTTGTGGTTTCCTTTTTTTTCGGTTTTGCCGGGTGTATGTTTTTATCGGCATCAGCTGGCCGACGGAGGCTGTACAAGATCATGACACTGATCGCTGGCTGATTTTGGCCAGGTCGAAATTATTCATTTACAGTTGGCTTTCTTTCGCCAGCTGTGTTGCGCAGCCAGTTGCCATGATTGAGCCACCCCCTGGGCCATGGGGATTGCTGAAGCACAGCTTAATTAGCACAAGCAGACAACGAGACTCTGGCCAAGATCAAGACCAGCCAGCCTACACATGCTAAGCCGAACTAAAATGGCTCAGCCAGCCGGAAAATCAGCGAACGGCGAAAAGAGGTCATCGATGGACAGGCAGACACATATTACAGCCGGCACTGTAAATTGCCAGGCATTACGGAAAAGCGGGCCCACATCCACTTCCACCAGAGTCTCCTTCTGACCATCGTGAGAAACTGCGGCAGAACGTGCATGGCCCGCGGGTGCCAAACTCGGCTGGTAATTTATGTCTGCCACGCTATTCTGCACTCCTTCCCAGTCACAGTCACAGTCCCAAGGATGAGTGTGACTTTAGGGAGCCGCTGAAATTATTATGCATTGTCCGTTTGCCCTCGGGTCAATGGGAAGCTCGACGGGACGGACGCCGAACCAAAATCACAGTCCGACCAAACCAGACAGAACCCAAATCGAACTAAAGTGAATGAGTGAAACCGCCTGATTGAGAACTTTGGAAGGGATAACCCTGAACTCAAGAACAGGGCATTGCTTTAAAGGCTTTGGAAATCTTAATAGCCCTTCTTTTGACACACTTTATTTTCATTATTAAGCCCCTTTAAATTAATCTTGTTTCAAAAAATCTGTTTATCCGTTAACATTTAAATTGTATTTTTATTCCATTTCAAAGCATTTATCTATAATTTTGTAACATTACAGGACCAATAAAGTGATTCGAGGTTGATTTTCCATTTCTTAAAAACCATAAGAAATTTTTCAACAACTATAATATATTACAAAATTTTTTTTATTTTTAATCATAATTTTATGTCTTCCGAAAAATGCAATTAAATATAAATAAAATCTTATTTCCACTATGTATTCAGAGGAACTTTTGATATGTATTCCCACTTCGAAATCAAACTGAAATAAGACTATATTTTATCGTTCTTTGCCAATGATATTCTTTGTTCAACAACCTAAAAAAAATTCCCACCTAATGAAGCTAATTACAGAGGTAAAACCACAGGCATTATTTGCGCCATTCGCCGAGTTATGAGTTACAGCACAAAAAAGACTAGACCCCAAGTGAAAATCAAGAACATTAAAGTGACTCAACCCCCAACTTGCATACAATATGCATTTTTCATTGTTTCGCCCAGCTTGGAGAACATTCAAATTTTTATATTCTATATAAACAATGCTGCACTTTGACTCATAGTCAAATGTGCGGCTGCATTTTGGTCATTGACACGAATACGCCGCGAACTGGACACCGGCGGGTTAAAGTTTTCATTTGGACCATATTATGCATTTTTAGCACTATAAATCATCATAAATGCAATCGATTGCCGCAATCGATCTTTGGGCCAGTTCGAGTGTGTTTTTTATTTCTTTTTTAGTTTCCTTCCTTCGATGGTGTGTCATGGCACGATCCAATGAACGGATCTGCTAATTGTTCGAATCTATGCACCAAAAAAAAATTCTCTTATTATCCAATTAATAAAATATTGGCGCTACAAATTTTTAATGATGCAGTAAATATTTTACTATTCTTTATGTTAGTGTTATATCTTACTTTATATTGAACTGGTATTTTAATTTCGAATATAACATTTTGGAATTATACTATTCCTTTTCTCCCATATAAAATTTTCCTTCATGGTCCTAACTTGGTTTTTCAGTTTCGTCAAATTATTACAGCATTTACAGCTTAGGCTTTATAAAAAATTTTAAAAAATGTTTTTTTTTGTCAAAATTAAATATAAAGTTATGCTACAGTGGGCTTTTCTGAGTGTATGGCCACAAAAGGGTGCAGTTGCTGTTTCAGTTGCCGTTGCAATTGCAGTTGCTCTCGAGAGTCTTTTGATTTGTGGCTGGCGTTTGGTCACGTGTGCCGAGCGGGCGAACTAAGCACGCCCAGCTGTCGAGATAAGAGGCATCTAACCATTTCGGAGGGGGCAACTGGGGGAGGGGGAGGCTTGACGGTCAAGTGTTTCGTCTGGCAACTTTCATACGCCCTGTTGCCAACGGCCGAATGCCATGCGACAAAGCACTTTAACGCCCCACATGCGGCACACCCACTCCCGTACAGAAATTTAGACAATCACATTGTGATCGCTCATTTAATTTTTTATTTATCTTATTTTCAACAGATTTAAATGTTTTTATGAGCAAAAAAACGATCAAACAAGGCAATATATCAGTAATTTGTTGATAAATTAATTAGATTCGGCAAAACAAGGATCAAAGCTAAGGTGGCTAATTATACAAATTCTATCAAGGCCAAGGCTTTAATTGACTTTTGTATTTATAGTTTTTGGCACTTTTAGTTAATAAAAAGTCTTATTAAACACATAAACGTTTTACAATTGTGAAAATGATTTTGACAAATTTTGTTTAAAAAACATTTTTAAAAACAAAATTGATAAGGAATAATTGAAGTTTTAATATTTTTTCAGTTTTAAATATTTGATGATCTATAGTACCACAAAAAGTGGCTTAAGATTTTTATAATATTTTTTATTTAAAAAAAAAAAAAATTTCCAAAAGAGAAGTTACAGATTTTTAAAAAGAGGATAAAATAAAACCTCAATATTTTATGGAAATAAGAAAAACTATGAGAATAATTAGGGAATTTCACCAAGACCCAGTCCAACTAAACCGAAGATCAATCTTACTAAAATACTAATACAACAACTGGCATTGCATTAATATGGAACCCTTGTGAAACATCCACTCATTATCCTGCCACCACTGAATCCCACTCTCTCTCTCCGATCTCTCCCCAGATATCCGACTCCCAAAACATCTCACAGCCGAATGGCACACAGCACACTCAGCGCAAACAGTTGGAGGTGCTGAAGGCCCGCACCGCCAACGGCGCCATGCAGGTGATCCGCACCCAGACAGTACAAAAGAGCTCGTCCTCGTGGGCCTCCTCCACCTCCACCACCACCACATCCACCACCCACCGCACGAGCAATGGCATTGGCCACGATCCACCATCAAAGCCCACTATCCTACCCCCAATCGACCAGGGTGTTGACATTTGCGAACTTAGCGACGATTGCAGTCTCAGTGGCAGCGATGCTGGCATCGTTCGTACCCCATCCGCATCCGCATCCGCAGCCACATCCGCCTCCGCATTCGCATCCGCACTGAGCCAGGAGCTCATCGACGATCATGTTGATTTTGTTGTGATTAATGGCGAGGCGAGCGATCAAGACGAGGCTGCCGACGAGCATTTGCACAAAGTTGGCCACAATTTGTTACCCGATACGGCTCCGAGTCTGAAATTGAGCAATCTAATGGTAAGTCGCCTGGGCCGGGCTCAAATGCGGTAGTCCACAGTCAGGGACTCGCTTCTACTGCCTTTGCAATACAGAAAAAAAGTGGAGTTACAATACACTCAGGGGTCTAATTTTCTTTTTATATTTAAGTATATATTTTTTATGCAATGTAATTATTTCTTTGAAAGATGATTTTATTTTTAGACATTTTCCAAATATTCTGCTATATCAGTGGGTTTTAAATAGTTACTTTTCACTATTGTAATTTTAACCAATAAAATAAATCATTAATTTAATATAGTTTTTCAACAAAAATTATTAAAATATAAAATTAATTTACATTTTATTACCTTTTACATTTTATACAATTTTTGTATATTTAAATTCCCAAATAAATTTCATAATTGATTTTGATACCACATTTTGAGCTTTGAAAATGTGTCAATGTAACAACAAAACTAAAGTCAAATATTATTGCGTACTAAATTATTGCAATATCAGAAATAATGAAAATTCAGAGTGAGCAATATCAGTTTTGAATGACTGGAAATTTGTTCAGAGTAAGCCTCTTATTTACTCAGTGTAGTTCGCTTTGTTTAGTTAGCTCATTAGCATGAACCAATGTTTGCTTTCTTCCATCTCGATTTTGTATTTGTGTTTTTTCGAGGAGTAATCTCATGACCATGGACATGGCAATGACCGAAAATGGCAAGTTGTTAACGGTCGCAGATTGTCGTGTTTGGAAGAAAATTGTTGGCTCTTAGCCGCTGGGAAATTCATGGAAAACATGTAATGAACTGGGGTCGAGAAATTACTTTTCAAAAGCTTTAAAAGTTTATCTGATGCTAAAAATAGAAAATATTACCAGTAAATATTTTATATAATTTCTAGGAAAAATGCTATTCTTGTTAATGACGTAAAATGTGAATGTATAAATATATATCCACCCATAAATGTTCTGTATTGAATATAAAAAAACTATAGGGGATTTTCTAGTTAAATAATGATGTCTTAACCATAAAAATCAGGCATAAATTAATGGAAGTGTCATTAAAGAACATCAGACAGCTACCAAAAAAACTAAAAAAGACTGGCTGATATTCTGCAATTGGTCAGAAGTCATATATCACACTAATTCTCACTAGACTTTCCACAAGCTGTCTGGCTCTGACGAACCTTTGACTCATCGATCGAGTCGAAATCGAATGGAAAGATTTAATAATAGTGCATATCAATTAGGCGTTGCTTAGCACTTCAGCTGGACATCTGGGTCATGACCACTAAGGAAATTTCTACGCCAACTCTCTCGAAACGCGACTCGCTCATTAGGCCGAGCAGTAAAAAGTGTCTAATTATTGGACAGCCAAAAATGTGAGGCGAAAGTGTCTTGAGACAAGATCAACGCCCACAATCACCTAAAGGTTCTGGCCATCAATCTTTCTTTGAAAATTTCGACGGGGAATATCGTTTTGTTTCCCAAATTGCTAAGGCCAAAAAAAGAAAGAGAAACTGTAGTGAAGATTATTTTATTCAAATTAATTGATTTGTAGAATACGTCAAAAAAATGAAGATTAAATTCTTGATATAAGTAGGAAAAAACAATAAATAGTAAGCCAAAGAAAACTTTTACATTCATTATTTTTTAAACATATGAACCAATAGAATAAAACAGAAATGTAGTATTTTTATTAGAAGGGATAAATCAAAGAAAAAGTCAATCAAATGATTTTTATTTGAGCTCCATTTCAGACAAAAACATTTACTTAAGCCCCTTAATCCGCAATTAATATATCACTTAGCTAATAATTTATTCTGTGATTTAAATCACTTTATAGCAGACAAAGAATATTTCTTAAGCTCCTTTCGCCCCACTTTATTTCTCTATTAGTAATTAATTTATTCAAGGATTTAATTTTCCTCCGATGCGGAAATTCATAAGTCGTGGCTTATTTAGCACTCAAGCCGCTGTGTGCGCTTTATATGCGACTTAAGTGCTCAGCAGTTCCTTAAGCAGTTCCTGTCAAACAGTGCACCCACTCCAATATAGCATAACAATTACAATAACAACGGCATCAATAACGATAACCATACGAAAGACACCCGCACTCGAGATATACACACTGCCATATAATGCGCTCAGTCCGACTGAGCTCTTCTTTGTGCTTGTTGATTTGGTTGATTTGGTTGATTTTGTTTAATTTTGTTTTTAATTTTGCGCCTTTCGTTGTTGCTTGTTGCCATTTACAGAAAAGCAGTTCGAGCATTTCCAGCCAGAGCAGCAACAATTCGAACTTAACAACTGCAACACAGGCGAGCGGCAACACCCACAGAAGTGCGGGCAAAATAAGCCTACATGCAATTGTGGGACCAGAGTCATCATCATCATCATTATCGCCACTGTCAACATCATCATCGTCAGCGGTTTGGGCCAAGCAGGCTGACTTATATGGCCAACTCCCAGGCGGCGTGGGTGGTGCTGGTGTTGCTGGTGGTGCTGACGTAGCTGTGGCACCGCCAACGCAGCGTCGTGATTTGGAAAGTTTCCGGCATTATAACGATGACGATGCCGACGACGCCGACGATCTGCGGTAAGTGTGCACAGAAATTTCTGGCCATTAGCCGATTGGCCCCGAATCCAGACACATCTCATTGCGAAATTCGATTCTCCTCCCCAGGCTCACCGCCCGTCACCAGCGTCGTCAGCAGGTGTCCCAGTCGGTCTACGCCCCGCCATTGCCCTCGATCGTGGCCTCCACTCTGCTCCAGCGCTCCCGCTCCATATCCACGGATGATCTCAGCAACGACTGGGAGCGAGAGGATCCCGCCGAGCAGCCGGTGGGCGAGTGGCGCCGGGTCAGCAAGCTGCGTCGCTCCTTCCAGTCGCAGGATCATTACAAGAGTCCCACATCCCTTGCCCCGCGTCCCGCGCGTCCCCTGGATCTGCCGGGCAATTCGGTGAGCGTGGCCCGTTTGCGGGCGGAACTGGAGAACGGACGTCGTCTGCACACGGCCATGCGGAACAATCACGTGGATCTGGCCGCCCTGGACACCATATTGAACACTCCTTCCGCAGCCAAGCCCACGGTGGCCAAGAGGAACACCTTCCTCACGGCCGAATCCCTCCAAGAGATTCGCGGCAAGCTGAAGAAGCTCTCCGACGAGAGTCTCTACAAGGAGGACTTCCTGGCCTACCACCAGAAGAAGCCAGTGCTGGTGCGTGAGATCAGCGAGGAGAAGGTGGACCCAACGCCACCGGCATCCACAACCAACTCCGCCTTTCGACCCGTGCACAATACCCACAGCCTGGAGAGTCGCCAGCGGCAGAAGGACACGAGTTCCAGTGAGTGGCACCTGCGGCGCAAGTCGTACGGCTTCGAGAAGATGTCGCCGCCGGAGGATAAGAGCATCTTCCGGGTGGATGCCTCCACGGACAGTGGGTTGGGCAGATCGGGTGAGCAACTGGGCAACTGGTCGCCCACGGAAAGGGAGCGCGAGAGGAACGAGAGGAATGCGGCGGCCCACCAAAACAATGGCGGTGGGGGGACCATCGTACATTTTGGCCGTTCCCGGAAACCCATTCCAGCATCCAGTCCCACGGAAGGGGAGCTCAGCAAGCGGCACTCGATTGCCGTGGAGGAAACGTGGCGCGATGTCCGCAAGACCTCGCAGGTGCATGTCAATGGAGTGTCCAGCTCCACCAACACCACCACTCACCACCTGACCCACAAGGGCAGCGCCCAGAAGCGAGTGGAGTTCTGCAAGACGGAGGTGCACTTTGCCGCCGAATCGGGTCGCGTCAATATCGTGGAGACCGACGGCAAGCCGCCGCCCACGCAAAACTTTCGCCGACGCCGCCGCACCACCGCCAGCGGTCCGCTCCAGAGTCTGGTTAAGTCAGCCAGTGCCGGCGGTGGTAGCAGCACCACCAGCACCACCACTCCAAGCAGCGAGGTGACCCACTTTGGCGACGAGCCACAGCGCCGCAAGACGATAGCCACCAGCACGGTGGCCTACCGAGCCACGCTCATGGATCCGCCGGAGGTGGTTACCCAGCCAGTGAGTATACTTAATACTTATAATTAATCGTTTAGAAGTATTAACAAAACTAGGACCAACTAATAGCACTAGTTGCTAGGGCCATCGACTATCCAGATCGCTTTTATATAGCTGTATTTTATGACATTAAATACAATTTTGTCCATTTTTGTATCAATCTTAAAACTATTAAAGGCCTTTTCTGTTTTACCTTGTAAAGACATTTTATCAAATCCATTCAATGCTAGCACGTTTTTTTGATAACAGTAACTTTTTAATAGCATAGAAGACAAACAAATTTTAATAGAAACTTTAATCCTTAAATAAGTATATTCCATTGGTATTTAGTGTAACTTAAACTATGAATTTTTCGTTGGCTTAATTTATTTGATATATATATTTATCAATGAGTTTCTTTTTTTTATAAAAACTTAATGTCATTTTTCATAGGTCGATTAAAACTTTTTAAAAACTTAATATTTATGGAAGTAATATAAAAATCTAAGCTATATAATCAAATTGCCGGGACAATATAATATCTGACCAAACTGTTAATTATTTTGTAGCATATCAGCTTTTATAAAGTAAATCAATGGGAGTTTAATAACATAGTTAAAAATTTTTTTCTTTCAGATTTCTAGCAACAGCAATAGCAGTATCAGCAGCAGCTCCCAAGTGACAGTGACTACTGTGGCCAAGCCGGTGCATGAACCACGTTATAGCCTGATGGAGTCCACTTCGCGGAACAGCTACACCTCCACCAGTGGTGTGGACACCACGGACAACGAGACGGATGAGCTGTCCAGCATTCGGGGCATCCTTAAGAACAAGCCCGTCAAGCCGAAGCCCTATCACCTGGGCGAGAACATAGAGAGCGCCGATGTCCTGTGGAGTGTGCCGACCATGAAAGTGGATCGGGAAAGTCCCTCAGCTAGGGATAGTGGTAAGTATTTTGGAGTATTTTTAAAAACCCTTCTCTTTACTGATTCTTTCACCAAAAGGAACCACCAGTGACTCACCCATTAGTCCCAAGTCGGTGGCCGAAAGGATTCGCATCGTAGAGCAGCGCCAACAGCAGAAGCAGCCATCGCCCTCTGGCAATGGATATTCGACCAAGATCAATGTGAGCCTGGGCTCGGAGGAGTGGACAGAACCAGGTTGGCACTTGCACTTTCACTTATTCCTAAGTATACTTAGTTGTACATTTGATTAGCTAGTTGGAATGCCTGTAGTTTGTAGTACCTTTTGTCTACTGAAATACGTTGTTAGATCTGGTCTATCTGGGTTTTAGCCATGGACTCCTCCACTTGACTCGAACTCTCTGTACTCTGAATTGTATTTTTAATGCATGTTGTGAACACTGACTGCCGCTTCTCTAAACCACATCTAATGCTACATCTAACACCACTCGCTAAGCTCAGCTCGATAACCACGCTCTAAAAAAAAAACAAAACAAAAACACCATGAAAGAAACATGAATTGCCAACCAACGACACTTTCCGCACATTTCCCACACAGGCACCGCCATGCATCATCCATCCAGCTCGAAATACCGCCAGTTCCGACGTCCCAGTGCCCAGGAGCTGTTGCTGGAGGATCTGCGCCAGCATCAGCGCATCCTGGACGAGGGCCTGAAGTCCACCTCGCTGATAATGAGGACCATGCGATCGGCCAGTGAATTCGATGAGGCCATGCGTCGCCTGAGCATAGCTTCGATTGAGTCCGCCCTGGTTCAGCCGACGATCGTGGTGCCCACGCCCATGCTGCGATCGCACAGTTACCAGGAGGAGGGCTCCTACTCCTCCTCCTCGCGCCGCCCCTCCACCGTGTCCACCACCTCCATCACAAGCAGCGATCTCTTTGGGAGTGCCCTCTACGATTCCCTGCCCCGAACTCCGCTGGCACCGCCACGGCTCAAGCTGCTCGGGAACACCCAGATCCCGGTGAGCCAGCAGTTGACCCAGCTGCGCAGGCTCTACGATGCCGCCGAGCAGGATCAAGAGGACAGTGCCGACGAGGAGGTGAAGCGCTACTTCCGGGACAGCAACAGTGACAGCGGAGGAGGCACCCAGGGCAGCTCCTCGCCGGACCAGCAGCCGGCGGAGCTGTTCAAGGGCAGCGAGTACTCCAGCAGCTGGAGTCGCCTGAAGGCCAAGCGAACCATCTGGAAAATCGAGGCTCAAGATCAGATCCTGCAGCGAGCAGGTAAAGCCTGCTTCACCACAGAGAAATAGAGGGTTGAGTTAGAGGAGTTCAGTCTAGGGATCAGACCAGGCAGATCGAAAAGAATAACACTTTTTTTCAAATTTGATATCAAAATTCCAATTTATTTTATATAATTTAGTTTTAAGCATAAGTCCCAAATCATTAATTTTATATCCGTAAGCATATAAATAGCAGTTTTTATAAAATACGTCTATTGTTAGGCTTTTTTAGATGAAACAACATCCAGCAACATAATTGAAAGTTATTAAGTCTTCGAGCTATTGAATTGAGTTTACCTATACGAATACTTTCTATTGCCAATAAAACTAGTTTGACTCATAGAAACTTTAAGTAAGTGATGTTTGAGTAATAGAAGTTGGATTGTATTAGTTTTACATTTTTCCAGAGAACCAATTAAAAATTTTGGCTCGCGAACATAAAATACTAGTAGATAAATGTAATAAAAAAGTTTCTTATTTATAATCAATGAAACTCGTATTCATCACTTACAATATTTAATACAGTTCATAACAACGTAATAGTTTTTTATTCTAGCCAATACTACGTTTAAGTTTCGTTACTGAAAATAATTTATTACCATCTTATATTGACCTATAATTTGTAATCTCTATTTCAGATCTTCCAAAATCGAATGTGATGAATATAGCTCTCCACGCTCCCCGAATCGAGAAGCCCAAGGCCACGCCCCCCACCCTGCGAATTGGCCAACTCATTCCGGTGGCCAAGCCGAGGACCCTGTTCATTCAACCGCAGGTGCAGTCACAGGCTGCCACAGACAATGCCGATGAATCCGGCAGCGAGTCCTTGAAGATTGTGAAGGAGGCACGCGGTGCTCGCAAATTGCGTGAACATGAACTCTCCTACTTTGGAGTGCAGCAGAAGCAGCAGCAGCAGACGAAGATCTCTACGTTGACCAGCTCGAATCCCCGAAGAACACTGCCAAGTCGCAGCAAGGTGAGCCACAGCGACGAGGTCACCAAGGCCAACACCACGACCACCACCAAGTGGCAACTGCTCAACGACCGACCTGACCTGCTGAGGCACAGTAGTCCTCAGGAGAAGAAGAATGCCCCGACCAACGACTTCGATTTGGATGATATGGATCTGGATGGGGAGGACGATGAGGAACACTGCTACGAGAACATCGCCAACGAGCTGACCACCACCTTCCGGGTTAAATCGCCCGCCCACTCCCCGGAGCGATCCAGATCCCCTGGTGGCTACGAGCGGAAGAGCGACCTGCAGCGAGACGCCCAGATCTTGAGCGAAATGACCCGCAACGCTGATCAGACTTTGAAGGTAAATATCGTGGAAGAACATAGTGCCTTCCACAGGATCGAAATAAGTATGATTTCAAAACAGGAACCGAAAATAACCATCATTTGAGGCTTTTATTGTGAACAGTTTAGCTAACTGGAGGTCAAGTGACGTCTTGGACTTAGAGAATTTGTACCAATGGACAATTATTGGTCCTTTTTAACAATTAATAACAAATATTAGAGATTTATAATACATATTTAGTGACAAATTTATTTAAATAACTTAATAAGATAAAATATCATAATATTAATGAATTCTTTTCCATGTTCACAAATTATATGAAACAGAAACACAATGCAAATTGTATTTTAGTTGTTTTTAATTTTATGTTTAATCTTTTTTCAACCCATTTACAATGATCACATATTTTTATTAAATTGAGCTTTGTTTAATTTTCTATTAATCAAGTGATTTAAGGGTTCTTAAAGAATATTATTTAAATTTATTTCTAAATATCTAAGCAATACAATTTGATATTCAATACTAATTGAAGATAAGATTAAAAAGATTCGAAGAGGAATTAATAGTTAATAGTTTGTTGTAATTGTAAAACCACCTTTTACTCGACAGGCTCTCTCCGATGAGGCAGCCATCAAGGATCAGCGGCGCAGATCCTGTTCCCTGCAGCGTCGCAGTGCCAAGCCGCTGGAGACCATTGACGAGAAGGTGAAGATATATCCCCAATCGATGGGCGTGGCCCGTGGAACGTTCGCCTCGGAGGCGCGTCGAAACTCCCGACAATCGACTCCTTCTCCCTCGAGGGCTCGCAGCTCTTCGCAGTCCTCCATCGAGTGCTGTCCACGGGATCGATCCCGCTCCAGTTCGCGGGAGTCGATGACCCATGGCGGCGGATCCTCGGACGATCAGGTGGCCACCAAGCAGCGGGCCGAACGTCTGCGCATGCGGACCCCCAAGCGAGAGAAATCCCGTCATGAGCCCATCGAGGTTCGAATCAACCGGCATAGCAGCAAACCGAGGAGCAGTTCAAGTGCCACTGCACAGGGATCATCTTCCTTGGAGTCCAAGCGAAGCTCACATCACAGTCGCCACAGTCGGGAGGTGGATCACTCCAGTGAGACCAAGACCTCCTCCGGCAGTCGACTGGCGGATGAGAGTCGTCCACGACAGAGCAGCCATCGGGATCGGGAGAAGGAACGGGATCGAGAACGCTCCCGAGGCACCGAGAAACATCGCGAAGAACTCACACGTTCCAGGGGTAAGTTATAAAATACCTTCCTCCCTTTCAACTCCTCACAATGAATCCAATCGAGTGAAAGGATAGCCCGGTTAATGTGATCGTGTCTCTTGCAGAACTACTTGTTTTGGGCTTGCTCATTATGGGTGCCACACAGCCGCAGAGGCTGAGCAAACGTTATAGGTTCGCCAGATGAGTTTTAGTTGATCAGATCAGATCAGTTAACACCTTAATTACACATTGAACACAACAAATACATCACTCTGATCTGACGATCTTAGTGGGAGGACTATGAATTGTCTTCTTAGGTACACATAAAATCGGAATATGCTATTGTCAGTAATAACCATAATGCAAAGGATAGCATTTAATGTCCCTGACAGTTTCATTTTCAGGATTTATTCAATTATCGAAAGCACTTTGTCACACGCACAGAGAAGTCTAACACAGTAAACATTTATAATCGTTTCAATATAATTAAACTAGCATTCAATTGAATGACTTAAAAATATATTTTTGTTCTTTTACAAATAGTTATACATTTTTTTTTTTTACTTAATACAAAAATACATAATATTGTTTTCTTTAACACATTGACCCCCACAATTATTTAAATATAGCTTAAGCACTCCAAAAATTGAATTCTAGACGTAGACAAAAACATATCTTTCTATTCTTTAAAGTTGTAAAATCCATACCCAATTAATAACAGCACGAAGATTAAATAGTCTTGTTCAGTATTTTTAAGTTTGTTAATCCATAAATTGTAATTGGCTTACTAAACAAAAAAAGGAAAAAATTTTAAATATCTTACATTTTTTGTTTTATTGGGGCAGTGTTAATGCCTGACCCAAATTACCATTTAATATTTATTGAATCTGAAACTGACAATACTCCATCATATCCCGGTACAGGTCACTCCAGTCGCTCTAGGCACAGTGAGCACCCGACGTCGGGATCCCGGGAGAGCAGTCGCCCAAGTAAGACGAGATCGAGTCGCAGTAGCCACGACTCCACGACGGCACACAAAAAGTCCACAACGACAGCCACGAGCACGACGGCAACAGCCAGTTCGAAATCATCGAAAAGCACCGCGCATAAACCATCAGCCAGCACCACAACAGCACTAACCACGCACAACGAACTGACGTACGTATACGTAACGAATTTAGCCCATAACCAAACCAGCGAGGAGGCCACAGGGGAACCAACTGAAGAAGAGCCTGCCAAAGAGGCGGACTACGCGAGTATCGATGAGGTGGAGGTGGATGTGGATGTGGAGGTGTCCAAAACTCCAATGCCACCGCCGCGCAGCAAACGCAAGAGATCCCTGATCCCAGTGCCCGTGAATCAGCCCGCCAGCTATGAGTACCGCACCAAATTGCAGATGATACCGCCCAGCTATTCGAATCAGTCCACTTTGCGGTGTCGCAGCCTGGCCCACAAGAAGCACTCTTTAAAGGCCACCCAGTCGACCAGCTCGAGCTTTGCCTTTCTGCCCTATTTACCCGCCAAGCGGAACTCGAGTGTTAGCCATGTTTACGATAACTATCTGCTATATGCCACAAGTGAAGATCCGGTCAAGGCGGACAAACTGCGGCCATATCAAAACAATCTGAGCAATGAGCATGCGCAGCTTTTTGGCGGCGGCGGAGCCGGTGCGGGGGCGGTGGCCAGGGAAGGGCGTGGCCGCCTGGGCGGCTGGCCAAAGCGGCTGAAAATGCGGCAGGTGCGCAGCAGCGTGTCCACCCACCAGCCCTTCGGCATCTGCACATGTTCATAGTCAGCGCGGGAGAAAGCGAAAAATAAAAAGAACCAAAAATATATAGTCCCTTGGCTGCCAGGATCTCGTCACAAATATATGTACACACCCAAATAATCCCAAATGCACGAATACGTTTGATCCCACTGCCGGCCAACAGCGAACTGCATTCTCCTAACACCCAAAAAAACACCCAAACCACCACTGTGTTCCCTACTAATACTAAAACCCCACAAAAATAATACTCAAGTGTGAGAGATTTTCGTTGTTAATTTTGATTATTATTTATTTCGGAGCGCACACAATCAAAAACTCGGCCAAAGCACACACGCACAAAAAGAAAGGGCCTGTCTGGGTTCTGTTTTTACTTTTCACAGCGTAAGCGTTTTTCCAAATTTCGTTTTCTTTCTTAACCCCCAGTATTGCATGTTGGGTTTGATGGGGAAGTACGAAAAGTGGTTTGGCATGGGATATAACTATTTTTTATTTAATTTCCCAACTTTCAAATTGTAGCATTTAATAGAGACTTTTATTTTAATCAAAAAATAAAACCGACTAATACACTTACGAAAATATTTTAACAACCTAATTCTCTATTTATTCGATTGACCTCGCATGTTTGACTACTATTAATAAACTTACTCCACGTAAATTTCTAACCTCATGCACACTCCGCTCTATCAGTAGAATATCAACTCTAAAAACTGACTATGAACATGTTGCTGGAAACCAGAAAAAAAGAATTCAACCGAAATCATCAATGAAATTGGAATTAAACAAAAACCGAAACACAACATCAAACAGCCTTGCTCTATTCTATTTCTCCTTAGCAACTGGATCTACGTAGTTGAAGTAGCAATTTGGAAATACTATTCTTAGCAAAAAAACAAAAAAAAAACAGTAGAAAGACTATTAAAAATGTAGTAATAATTAGATAGGAAATGTATATCTAATCGGGTATTTTCTGTCCCCGCAGACACGGTAAAAGCACACTGAATGGACACCACCATCATCAGCACCAGCACACAAGCAGCGGCAAGCATCCAGGATCTGGACATGGTCATCGGGAGCAGCAGCCACATCATTTGCACAGCCTGACCACTTCGTCGATCGCCGCTAGCAGACATCAACGCGATCGCCACGGCAAGGATAGGAAATAGTTATGGGAACTCCGGCGAGGAAGCAACGAACTACTAAAAATAAAACAAACTATATATAAACTATATTTACATTTACATAATACGTACTAACACCCGAACGACCAACCCAATTCGATGAGACTTTATTTTGGTAATTTGCGAAATTTTCTGGCATTGTGAAAAAATTTCAAACAAATTATTCGAGGTTGATGGGGTCCCAAAACTAACCGATTGACTAATATTCGATATTGCAAAATGTGACTTTGAAAATGTTCCAGTTCCCAGTTCCTGTTCGCATTTCCACACATTTCCCCCCTCCCACACACACACACACACTTATACTCGCTTTGGCATTGCACTCAAAATTCAAGTATTAAAATTATGCCAGCAGTTCCCCAAAATGAAACTAAAAACTAAACATATAAAATAACAAATGATACTCATATATATTCTTCGATAGCATTTAGTATACGACAAGCAAAAGTGAATGAAAATAAATATAATACATTTTTCAATTATAAATTTTGTTAAACCATTGACTTTTATTTTTGTGTGGTGATTAAATGGCACGTGAGCTCTCTTTTAAAATTTTCAAAATAACCATAATTTAAGTAAAAATAATTTGCTTATGTTATTTATAGTTTTCAAGACAAACAGAAAAGAAATATGGTAAAGCGGTAAACATTGCTTATACGCCCCTAACAACTATGATGTTATAACTCTACGTTTGGGATTCAAAGTGAATAAATACAAAAGTTAGATAAACAATTTATGTAAACAAAATACCGTAGCTTGATATTGTGATAAAATGAAAAATATCGCTCATGCAACCAGTGAAAATAATGGAAAAGTTCTCTTTTCGCAGACCCATGCTAACTCAGAGAAAAGCTTTTTCGCAGCTTTTCAGCCAAGTATTTCATTATATATTTTACTTTTTATCACTAAACTCACACAGACCCACGCCGTGATAGGTAATAAAGCTCATGGGTGCTCGTAATAATAATCCTCTGTGAGCGTTCCGGTAAATTGAAACGGCTCTCAGTTGTTGTCCAACTGCCGTCACGTCCAACTAAAAGTGTCCACAAATTCTGTGCCGTGAGTAAAATGAAAGAAAACTGATAAACAGAAAAATAAAGTTACAGTGCAACATGTTTCGAAGGGGCTACTGATAAGAAAAATGCTTACATAAATAAAGCAACGAGAGTAGCATTTTGGGGAATATACTTCAATACTCCACATAACTATGTCTTTGAACGTGTGATGCGATTTGGGACACCTGGTGTGATACATAAATGAGTCATCGATCTGATAGGCAAAGAAACCCATAGCATTTGGTTTTTCTATCTATCTGCATTATCAGACCAAAAAATAACGAAAGCAAATGTATTTGTGTCTTCGATCAAGTTGAGTTGTGTTAGCACCTGTATTGATTACTGTCTAGTGTTCTTTTGTTAACAAAATGAGTCACAAGAATATTAGGCACAAAGTTCAAGACCTCTAAATTTATCAACATTTCTGTTTTCAGTCGATCAAGTCTGTATTTAATTTGTGATAGTCAATTCTGAATTGCAAACAAATGTTTTACAAGTTTATAATAATTTTATAAGTATTACAGCGAAGAAGTCACATCAAAATTCTACAAAAAAGAATGGGGATTTATAGAATAAATTTGAAAATTTTAATAGAAATTTAGAAAGTCTTTGTTAAAGATTAAAGATTAAAGATTAATACTTAAAATGCAGTTAAGAAATATTCAGAAACAAATTGGAATGTAAATATTAATTTTAAAAATACAAATTTCAGTTTCATTTGTATTTTGTTTAAGCTATACAATAAACGTCAAACTTATTCTATCCTATTCTATCGTATCTTATCGGTTAGCATTATGGTTTATCTTGTCTGAAATGGAGGTCTAGGCAACACCAGCACATACAAAACATCAGCAGGTAGTTGACCACATTTGGCTTAAACAAAAGCAATTTGCCATATCATTTACTGATAAGTAAATATATATATAGTTTTTTACTGATTAGAAGTGAAACCACCCTTTGTGTCTTAGTTTGCACTGCAGCACACTTTATTTGACTTTCGAAATCGATACGGAACGGTTGTGTATAATTTTCTACTTGTCCAAGAAGTTAGTCAACCTCTTCTGGTTCTTTAGACTTTTATATTTTATAATAACCTTTAATACCACTGATTTTTCAGAGCTTAAACTAAAATAAACAAGATGTCGCTTTTAACCGGCAGCGCCAATGCGGTGAAATACACGCTCTTTGGATTTAATTTGATCTTTTTGGTAAGTAAATAACATAGTTTTGCTTGGATGAGTCACTAGTAGCAGCCCACTGATAAAAAAAAACTGAAGATTAGATTGGCCAACGATTGATGTCCATTTTGCAATGGGGAATCACCTCGATCAATTTCATATAATTAAATAGATGCCTTACACTATCATAAACAGTTTCATGGTAATTTAAGTAAGCTAATACATTTGGGTATGTGATTTTTGAAAATTATTTTAAACTTATTATGTCCCTTGACTTGTAAAACTCTTTTGGTATTTGTAATGATACCAAATAACATAATTCTTATAGACCTTACTATAACCCCTTTAAATTCCTGCATTCCATTCAAAGAACGTCAAGACAATGTCCGTAAAACCTGAAAGCACTATCTTATCTTTTTTGCTATCAACTGTCTACATAAAATACGAATTAAGTTTATAAATTTTAATGGATCAGTAATGAAAGAGATTCCTGGAAATAGTTAAGCATTCGAACTAAAGCTTTGTAAATATAATAAAAGCTAAATATAATTAATTACCAAACCAAAGATCAATTAAAGAGTTGCTTGTAGGCTATGAGAATTATCAGTTATTGATATCGATTGTTATACTCATCCAACCAGATCACCGGCATTATTCTGATTGCCGTGGGAGCTGGCGTTGGAGCCGTCTACACGGGCTATGAGCTCTTCCTGGCCGGCAAGTTCTTCTCGATCCCCACGTTCCTGATCGTGATCGGATCGTTCATCATCCTGATCTCGTTCTTCGGCTGCTGGGGTGCCCTGAAGGAGAACTACTGCCTGGTGCTCAGCTTCTCGATCATGCTGGCCATCATCTTCATCCTGGAGCTGGCTGCCGGAATCAGTGGCTATGTGCTGCGCAACGATGCCTCCAAGCTGATCGAAACATCGCTGACCAACTCGCTGAAGGAGTATAATACCTTTAATCGGAACCCGACCACTCGCCTCTGGGACGATGTGCAGCGGGACTTCCACTGCTGCGGAGTGAACGGCTTCGCGGACTGGAATACGGTCTATCCCAACGGCTCGCTGCCCATCTCGTGCTGCAGCATTCCGGTGGGTGCGGCGGGCACCTTCAACTGCACCGCTAGCACCAGCAGCGTGGAAGACCGCAACGAGAACGGATGCCTCGACGGCTTCTCCCAATACATTGCCGCCCACGCGGTCAGCTTGGGGGCGGCGGGCGTGGTCATTGCCATCCTGCAGGTGAGTTGAACTGGTCCTTGGAGAAGCCTCAAGGTTCCTCTCTGTCGGTCTAGGTATTAGACCTAGACCGACTGCTACATAGAATTTATTTTCTATATTTGATAGACTTTATTTTGCCAATATGTTACAGAACAACTGCTACAGAAAATTATTTTTTTATATTTGAAAGACTTTACTTTGCCAATATTTTACATCACAGATATATTTCTCCGCAAATTTTAAAAACTAAAATCAATTAGGTACATTTAATTAATATCTTAACAAAATACTTTAAAATTCTTCTTAATCTTTTTTTATTTATTTTTTTAAATTTAGACAAGGACTACCCTTATTATTCCATATTATATTTTCTAATCACAATCAACAACAGAGATTATATGCCATAACCCTTGAATTGTAACCAACCTAGTCTAATATCAAACTAATTGTATGTTTCCTCCTTTTCTTTCCAGTTCTTCGGTGTAATCTTTGCCTGTTATATTGCACGTGAGATCAAGATCCGTAACGGCATTACTGGCTTTATCTAAGTCCAGAAAAACTCGATTCTGTGAGTTTCGGAAAAGGTGCTAGAGGAGCCAAATCCCGCTGTTTATTTTTAAGACATTGCTAAATTCTATGGATGTTTTTAGTTTAATATTGACTTTTTCTTCTGCTTAAATGATTAAAGATACACACTTATAAACAAAGTTTTCTACTTTAAAGGGTTTAAACTAATATGTATTTTATACGTGCTTTGTTTCTTTTATTTCTTAATCTATTTGACTTACTGGGTCGATATTGGTCGGATTTTAGAAATGCAATCTTATCGTTCTGTTATAAATGGTACTATATTGGGCACTATAAAGTTTTAAATGCGTTGCTCCGAGTTCCATTATCACTTAAATACGCCCACTCACATATTACCTAAATACGGTCAATTGATAAAAAAAATATTGCGTTCTTATAATTAGAAAAAATTGAGTAATAAATTTAAGAATGAGTGAGTTTTTGTAAGAATTTCCGTCTAGTAATTTATTATATTGAGTCCAGATAAGAATGACATACATTTTATAAAATTTGTTGGAAAAAAACTATTAAAGCTATTGGCTTTAAAGTTTATCACTCTTACGTACTGCTGCCTTCGATCAGATTATTTATTTTAACTGGCATATTGAACAATGCCTTAAACTTATAATAAAAATAAATGTTATATTTTCAAGTACCTCATTCATTAGTGAAAATAGGGTTTTTATTGTAACATAAATGGTAAAATAAATTTAAGGATGATCTTTAACAAAACTTATTCACCTTTTATTAGATGAATAATCAAATTTGATTGATATGTTTTAAACCCATTTCAAGAAAGTGTTTTTATTTCAAGTACTAACAACACGTTAAAATAAACCAATCCGTATTCTCTTTCACGATTTTAAGAGAACATTAATATGAATTAATAAAATTACTGAGAATAATAGTCGGTATATTATGACGATCTGTTTACCCCACAAAAGAAAAAAAACCTAGTCAAAAAAATTAAACTAATATTTCCACCCAAGTCAGACAAACAGCTAACACACTTATAAACGGGAACACCTGTGTTTGCCTGTGAATAATTTAAGCTATTCGAAAGTGCAGTGCGATTAAAAAATCGATAAACCATAAAAGTTGACTCACTTAAAACTGAACTTAAATCGATAATATACTCGATTGAGGCGTATGGCATTGACATGTGAACTTGACCAGCAGAGTATATGTAAAAGTTGGGGGAGTGAAGACATATAAGTAGATAGGTACTGCAGTTAATTGTAGTTAGCTTAACTTTATTAGAAGGACACTTAATGTTCTATCGATTCGCTCCAATATTCGATTGCAGATTTTCCTAATATTGCGAAAACTCGTCTAAGGGAAAAAATAAAATCATTATCTTATCTACGATGTGTCTAACTGGAAGACTATCAACATTTACTGCCTGATAAGCGTCGCTTGGAAGGCTGAGACTGGAAGTTACAGATACACTGAACAAATTAAAGAACTTTATAAAAATATATTTAAATTTGATTTTTTTGTTTTTTTTTAAGCACGAAGAGCATTTTAAATATACCATTAAAGTGTAAAACAATGTAGGTCGTAAAAAATTGAAAATTAAAATATATTTTATTCATTTGACCCTTAGGTAATTGAGAATGTAATTACAAAACAAATAATGAGACCTCATACCCAACTGGATATTAAACCGTTACCAACATCATTTTTGAGTGTTAGGCGTAAAATTAAAGAATACATAAAACAAAAGATTCAATCAAGATGACTTTCTTGAAAAGGTTTAAATAACAAATAAGAGAGTACAAAGTAAATATACACGACCGTTTTCGCGCAGTGTATGAGCGAGTGGGAGTGAGGGGTGGCAAGGCCAGGCGGCACCTGCCAGAGCGTGGGAGAGGGAGCGAACGACTCACAGTTGAGTTCGTCGATTGCGTTTACCGTTTTGCCACTCAGTTCACGTGTGACTAGCAAAAGTTAAAGTACGTTCACTGCCGACTCGGTGGGCGACACATTAAAGCGAGCGATATACTATACTATATATATCGGAATCGGCCTGTTATTAACACTTTTACAAATTGCATCTGACATCCGAGCGAGCATTCGATTAGCATAATGGCGAATCGGGACTTGCAGTTGAATTCGGGCATGAAGTGCGCCAAATACATGCTCATCATAGTGAGCTTTATGTTTGCGGTGAGTCGATCCTGCAGCCTAATCCTTTATTAATTCGATCCATGAATCACATTGCCGCCATCTTGATTCACTTCCATTTTTCTGCGCGTTCTATTTTTTTTATCATATAGAACACCTATTCTTATCAACCGTTGAGCAAATCGTTTGTGTTGGTATAGTTTTTTATTTTTTGTGAATCACTTTCAACCTACGTAAGTAGGAAAATAAATGAGAGGAACTAGGGAAATCTGAGAGAAAGAGAAACGGGTCAGAAACAAGCGAAAATGTTCTCTTATTCGACTGGTTGCTTTTAAAAACAAGCGTCAAAAAGATCTCAAGCTGTTGATATACTTATTGCATTTATTGTTAATAATAAAGACTGAATAGTTTTAAGTAATACCTTTTTTTTGAAGACAATTCTTAATCTAATAAAGATTTTGATACCTTTTTTGATCATTCTTTCAAAAAGGGCTCTAAGAATTTGACAAACAATTTTTTGTCTGGAACAAGTTTTTATGACTCTTTATTTTGAAAGTCTTAGCCAACTGCTTTAATTATACTTGTAAGCAAATACTTCATAATTCGTACAATATCTCAGTTGTCTTTAAACTGTTTAACCATTACTCATATTGATAAGATAACAAAACCAAAATAAATTGCACAGTATTGGTAACACAGTACACCACTGCATATGTATTTCCGGAACCAGAAAGTAAATTCTCGTAAACTTAACGTTGTTGATCAACATTTTCAAATATTTACAAACTTGTTTTAAAACAACAAAATATACACTTATGAACAGTTAAATTAAACAGGCTTTCAATATTGAACATTCGAAACCAACAAACAGAAAAAAATAGATTTCAGAGTAGAACTCAAAGTAATGGTTAATGGGTATTTAAGTACTCTTTAACTAGATTAATTTTATATAAATTTATAAAAATATTTATTTGCTACTATAGCTTTTATAGCTTTATTGTATAAAAAGAATATTTAAGCTTTTTAATCTATGGACAGAATTTGAAAACCACAACTGTTTGGCGTTGTTAGATAATCCGAATTGGGTTTTTAATAATAGATCAAATGCTCAGCTGCATGAACTAACCCGCCAACTCATCACAAAACTACTGCGCTTCATGTGGTCACAAAGTCACACCGAAAATCTCGCTCTAAATGAGATTTGACATGCGATTCACAACGATATCTAACCCTGATCCCCTTTCCCCGCAGCTGACCGCCATCCTGCTCATAATGGTGGGAACTACGATCCAGACGATCTTCGGCGACTTGAGCCTGTTCATCGATGGCCACTTCGCGTCCCCTCCGGCACTCCTCATCGCCATTGGATTCATTCTGATCGCAGTGGCCACTCTGGGAGCATATGGCGCCGTCAAGGAGAGCGTGATGGTCATTAATCTGGTAAGATAAATACATTAAATTAAGTTGACAGATAGATCATAGATAAGAAATAATGGACTTTATCAAAAAAAATTTAATCTATATTTCACTACCATTCAATTACAACCCAATACAAGTTTACATTGTTTGTTATATGTGTTTATGGATGTGCTTCATGCGTATTTTCAAAATTTGTCAACTAGAGACATTTTCTAATGAAAGAATCCGCTATAATCGACACCTTAATATGGAAAGAAGCTACTAAATTATTTTAGTATCAGTATTTTTTGCTTTTAACTCCTGCCTTTTGTTTATAGATACGGATAGACTCCAGAGTATCTGAAGAATACATAATATATTTTAATACTTTTTCTGTCCAAAAATGAAATAATAATCTTTTATTTTTTAGTACGGAGTGTGCCTGTTCCTGGTGTTCATCCTGGAGGTTTCTGCCGCCATCGCCGCCTTCGTGATGCAATCGCAGGTGAGGGGCATGCTGGTGCGTACGATGCACCAAGCCCTGGAGCAGTACGACAGCGATCCATATGTGCAAGCTGGAGTGGACCTTATGCAATCTGAGGTAGGTTTAATCCATAAAATCAAATATTTATTTAAAATCAATTTTATAAATATTTTTAAAAGTATATATTTTTTCATAAATACCTTTTCCAAATCTGATTTAATTTACGAAAACTTAAAGTTAAAGTTTTTTTTAGAAATCTTTCGAATGTTACATTTTGAATTTTAGATCAATTTTAACTCGAATGATATTTATTTAAGCATATATGTACATATAATGCTTGCACGCAGAAAAATATTTAAAACTTTTTTAAAGTTTAGATATTTAGCTTAAAATGAATTTTTGAAAATAGTCAAATTATCAGATTAAGGTCATCATGGGATAACATCAAATGTTGTTTCCAATTAAAAACGGTTTTCAATGAGATAAGAAATACTATTTGATTTGCATGCTTACAGCTCCAGTGCTGCGGAGTTGACCAGCCGGAGGACTGGAAGGACAACTACGGGCCCAACAAGAACTTGACACTCGGCTCCGACGACGTGGTGGTGCCCAATTCCTGCTGCGGCAAACTGGGCCAGGACTTCGACGAGACCTACCAGGTAACCTGCGAGGTGACCTTCGACTACGGCTGCTTCCGCAAGATGAACTTCATCGTGTCGCAGAGCGCGATGCTGATTGCCACCGGAGCCACCACGGTGGCCTTCGTCCAGCTGCTGGGCGTCCTCTGCGCCTTCATGCTGGCCAAGACGCTCCGCCGGAACAAGTCGCTCCGCGAGGCCCGCCGCTGGCAGCTGCAGCAGAGCCTCGGCGTCCTCATCTCGGGCGGAAAGATGGCCCCGCCCCAGAACTCGGCGGTCACCGGCTACCAGCAACTGGAGAACGGCGACCAGGGCACCCACGAACCCTACACCTACACGCCCCAGAGCCCCAGTGTCAACTAGGCGGAGCTATCGATGGAAGCCATATTTATACCGTATACCCAAAGAGATCCCTTTGTAAATGTAACTTTTTAATTTGTTAACTAACCACATAGTCAGACGAAATAAACGCGGTGGTCCTAGGACTACCTGCTGAAGTACTGGGTGAATTAATTGGAAAGGGGGTTCCATTTATTTAATTAAGACATAAATTTTGAGCTAAAAGTAACTTTTGTTAATATCTACACAATTCTAAGCAATTTTTTATAGGGTGAGAAATGTCTCCTTCACTGCGTTGCAACTTTTGACTGAAATTATAAAAATTGGGTATAAAAATAAGAATTCGGAGTTTTTAATAAAAAGGCTTATCAGCTAAGAATTGTATAACATTTTTTATAAAGCATGTTTTTTTATCGGCTTCAAAACTTAGATCTGGAACGCGAAAGCTCGTCGATTTTGTTTACCATTTCAGTTCACTTGAGACTAGCAAGTCTTAAAGTTCACTTCCCAAGTGTGAGTTCGAAAAACTAAATAAGGACTGCCATCCGTCTGTGCGTCCGTCCGTTAGTCCGTCATATAGCTGCGATAGAAACGATGTCTTGTAAAAGAGTGACTCGAAATTGGCCTTCGAGAGTCCATAACTTTACCAAACTTAAGCCGATTCCAAAGTGGCATACCTCAATTTAGCGTTGATCAAATTTTTGACCCATTTTAATTAATTTCCCGATGTCTTGTAAAACAGTGACTTACAGTTGGACTTCTAGAGTCCATAACTTTACCAAATTTAATCCGATTCCAAAGTGGCATGCCTCTAAAGACTTGTGATTCGATTCTCTAAAAATCTGCATTCAAAATTTTCAATTTAACGTTGATCAAATTTTTGACCCATTTTCATGTTAGTTATTTCCAGTTTTTCATGTCTTGTAAAAAGAGTGACTCAAAGTTGGACTTCTAGAGTCCATAACTTTACCAAATTTAATCCGATTCCAAAGTGGCATGCCTCTAAAGACTTGTGATTCGATTCTCTAAAAAACTGCATTCAAAGTTTTCAATTTAACGGTGATCAAATTTTTGACACATTTTCATGTTAGTTATTTCCAGTTTTTCAAGTCTTGTAAAAAGAGTGACTCAAAGTTGGACTTCTAGAGTCCATAACTTTACCAAATTTGATCCGCTTCCAAAGTGGCATGCCTCTAAAGACTTGTGATTCGATTCTCTAAAAATCTGCATTCAAAATTTTCAATTTAACGTTGATCAAATTTTTGACCAATTTTCATGTTAGTTATTTCCAGTTTTTCATGTCTTGTAAAAAGAGTGACTCAAAGTTGGACATAACTTTACAAAATGTAAGCCGATAATGCAGCGCAAAGTCGACATAGTTTCATTGTTATACCCTTGCAGAGGGTATTATAATTTTGGTCAAAAGTGTGCAACGCAGTGAAGGAGACATCTCCGACCCTATAAAGTATATATATTCTTGATCAGGATCACCTCCTGAGTTGATATAGCCATGTCCGTCTGTCCGTCTGTCTGTCCGTCTGTCTGTTTCTACGCAAACTAGTCTCTCAGTTTTAAAGCTATCGAATTGAAACTTTGCACATACCCTTCTTTCCTTTGCACGCAGTCTATATGTCGGAACGGCCGGGATCGGCCGACTATATCCTATAGCTGCCATATAACTGATTGATCGGAAATGCCATATCTTTGGTGTTTGTAAAGTTAGAATGTTGGGATTTTCTAAGGGTTTTATATTTGGCTAATCAATCCGACATGCCGAATTTCATAAGGATCGGCCGACTATATCCTATAGCTGCCATATAACTGATTGATCGGAAATGCCATTACTGTGGTGTTTGTAAAGTTAGAATGTTGGGATTTTCTATGGGTTTTATATTTGGCTAATCAATCCGACATGCCGAATTTCATAAGGATCGGCCGACTATATCCTATAGCTGCCATATAACTGAACGATTGGAAATGTCATAACTTTGGTGTTTTTAAAGTTAGGAAGTTAGGATTTTTTATGAGTATTAAGAATGCATCATATGAATAATTTTGGAGAATATAATTTACAGAGTATTCTGCAAGGGTATATCAACTTCGGCTCCGCCCGAAGTTAGCTTTCCTTTCTTGTTTTGAGTAATATAGGCATACAAATTGAGACGTAGTCGTTTTGTTATAACTGCAAGGGTATATAGACTTCGGCTTGCCGAAGAATGCTTCCTTTATTGTTATTATTAGTTTTAAGCTAAGTAAAAGCATTTACAAACTAAGAAGCATATCAATTAAAAAGGGAAAATGTATTTATATTGATTTTTATCATTTTGCAAAAAGTAATTTGGAAGGTGTTTATCGGAATCGTAATTTTAATAACCATTTTGTATGCATATTGCAGCTGTGAAATAAAAACCAATGGCGAATCAAGAATTGTTAATAAATTGCATAAAATACACGATCTTAATCATAAATCTGGTGAGTCAATTCTTACAAATATATTTATACATAAACGCACTGAAAGAATTAATAAACAGCCATTTACTTTGTTTCTATATAATTCCAATTTTGAACATAAACATATGAACCATCTGGAGAACCAAGCATATTTTGAAGCAGCAGGCAATGTTTATATTTCTTATTAAAATAAGTGCACATGTTTTCTGTAGTACAATTTTGTCTGGCTTTTGGCAGAACATTAAATTTGTACCCAAAATCCTAATAAAGTTATTATCATGTCTATCATTCTCCGCAGCTGATTGGAGGCTTTTTCATATGGTTTGGAATATTTCTCTGTACAAGTTTCCGCAACAATAAACCCCTGATCTTCGATATACAAATTTCAACACCTGCGTTTCTCATCGTCATTGGATATTTTATCGTTGTAAATGCCGCTTTGGGACCCAATGGAATCATTAAGGAGATTGTGGTTCTAATAAACATGGTAAGTAGAAGACCAGAAAGTATGTCAGTGGAGTGGTTCAACGCATAATAGTCATATGTTTGCATGCAGAATTTAAGTTTATTTGATCACGCTTTTATGTTTAGTTATGCTGTATATTCGTATTTTATACGAAATGGTTAAATTTTTGTATTGTCCAAAAACCATTGCTTAATTAAATTTATTTATGCATTATATATTTTTGATGATGAAAAAATGAAATATAAGTTCAAACACTATGTCACAGATAAACAAGTTTAAATAACAAAAACATATTTTATTCGGAAACATAAATATTTAAAAAGTATTCACTTTTAGTTTAAGTGCTGCGGAATGAATAATCATACAGACTGGAAGCAGTCTTTAACCAGCGGGAGCTACCTCATTGACCTGGATGCCACCAATCATATGAAAAACGACATCTATTTGGTCTGAGAAAATACTTTCAGGCTTTTAACGAGTTCAACTTGGATCTCCAACGACGCCTTTTCCACATGTTGGACATCTATTAATGCCGAATGAATAAATTAATAATGCATGAAATAATAGCATCAAGTAATTTCGCATCAATCAAAACTATATTTAAGAGATAACACAAATTGCAAATTAATCTTTTTCATTTGTGAACCAAAATGCAATGAAAATAAAAGTTGAGGTCCTATGACTGTTTGCGTAAATCCTTGGCGTAGTTCTTGAGCAATCGCAGCTGCTCCACAATGCTGCTACTGGCGGTTCCACCGATCGCATTGTACTGCTGCACATTGTTGGCGTAATCCGCCACACCGACGATGTCCGATCCGAAGACAGGACTGAAGGACTGCAGCTCACCCAGAGGCAAATCGGTGATCTCCACGCCTCTGTTTTCGGCCTCCGAAACCACACGTCCGATAATGTGGTGCGCCTGGCGGAAGGGAATCCCCTTCTTCACCAGATAGTAGGCCTAAAAAGAAGAGAGTGTATGAGAAAGTTTCTTATTATATTTTCCTATTTCATGTTCAATTATTTTTGGGAATTAATCCCCTTTTATTCTCTACTTCTTAAAAATATAACCTATTATCTAAAGTTTTTTATCAATCTCAGGCCCGTTTTGTCATATTTATGGTAAGTTCTAAAATGTATATAAAACTTACTTTTAAATAACCATCAAAATGAGAAAAAGGGGAGCGATTTAATGATAGTTTAAAGGCAAATCGTTCTTAGATTTCCGAACGAATTTATTATTATAAACTCAGATTACAACTGATATTTATTCCGACCTTAAAATGAATAAAAATCCAAAAGCTTTAATAGGCAAATCATTCGTAGTTTAGGACTTCAAAGTTTCGATTGCACAATTTGTTTTCACTTAATTCTATTGGATTTGAAAACGGCAACTTTGGTAATAAGCATTTTAACTTAACCCTAAACCTTTACAATTCTGGATAATATGTAGATTGGAAGGTAAACATTAAATGCAAATTCTATGAATATTACTATAAACTCATTAAACTTGTCCTTCATAGATTTTCACAAAATTTGAAATCAGAAATTAGGTAGGTTGAAACTGCGATCGTCACGACCTTTTTACTTCGTTAAAATGGTTTTTTGTTTTCTTATATTATGAATTATAATTATGTATTTAGTCAAAACATCTTACCCAGTCAGTGGCCAACATGTCCGTGCTGAGAGCCGCCTCCATTGACTCCTGTTTCACCTGCATTGTCTGCAGGACGCCATCGGTCACTTCCAGCACCTGGGTCAGCTTGTCGAAGGACTGGAAGCAGTACTCCTTGTCGAACTGCAGGTCCTTGTTGTAGGTGGACGGTGTTCCCTTGATGGTCATCATGATGCCCGTCAGATTGGAGGTGATCACTCCGGCCATGCCGCGGATCAGCTCCAAGCTGTCCGGGTTCCGTTTCTGGGGCATAAGGCTGCTGCCGCTGGAAAAGCCATCGGCCAGTCGGATGAAGTCGAACTCCTTCGTGCTGTAGATGATCAGATCCTCTGCCAGACGGGACAGATGCAGACTCACCAAGGAGCAGCAGTAGATGAAGTCAACTGAAAGCAAAAAATAGATATTTTTGTATTCATTTTGTAAAGAAAAAGATATGAACATGTTAATACAAATCAAACATGACCCGTGATTTTCCACTTTAAAGCCTTGAATAATACATTACAATTTAATATCGCTCTTTTTTAGACTTTTTAAATTATTTTCCTCATATCCAGAACAAAAGAAAAAAATTAGACATTATTACAAGTTTAAATAACCAATAAAATCCCAACTTCGATTTATAATCAGAAATTATGCAAATTTTGTTCGATATTCTTATTGAAAGTCTTTAAAATTATTAATTTACATGGTATATCAAAAACTACAAAAGGTTTTCTTAACTGTGTAAAAAACATATGACCAAAATAAATACAAAATTATACTTCTTTTTGTAGATTACGCGGTACTAGACCTCCCTATCAGCGTCTCCCCTGAATAATCTATTGTTGAGCAGAACGCAGATAAGAAATCAATCGAACTTAAATTTCAGTATCAACGACTTTGAAATGACTCGATGGCTCACCCACAAAATCGCGATCTCCCACGGCGTGCATGCTGTTGGCCGTGACGCCCGAGAATCCTAGCCTTTCGGCCAGCCATACGCGATCGATGCCGAGGGGATTTCCCGCGAGGTCGCCACTACCCAAAGGCAGGACATTGGCCCGATCGCGGAGCTCCATTAGCCGCTGGCCATCCTCGCGCAAAGCGAAGGCGTGGGAGAGCAGCCAGTGGGAGAACTGGACGACCTGGGCCCGCTGCAGGTGCGTGTATCCCGGCATGAGGACACCCAGGTGGAGTTCCGCCTGCCGGGTGGCTGTTTCGATCACGCGACTCAGTCGGCCCAAGGTCTCCCGGATGGCCTTGCGCAGCCAAAGCTTCATGTCGGTCACCACCTGGTCATTCCGGCTCCTTCCCGTGTGAAGCCGTTGGCCCAGCTCGCCGGTAATCTCCACCAGCAGCCGCTCGTTGACCGTGTGCACATCCTCGTCGCCAGGCAGGAACTTCACGGATCCCTCGATCCAGTCGAATCGCAACAGCTCCAGATTCTTCACCAGCTTATCCGCCTCGGCTTCGTTGAGGTGACCGGCTCTGAGGAGCGCCTCGGCATACGCCTTGCTGGCATCCAGATCATCCGCATACAGGCGGGAATCGTAGGGCAGACTATTGTTCAGCGACTGGAGCGCTTCGTGTGGCTTCTCGCTGAAGCGACCGCCCCACAATTTGTAGCTGCTCTTGGGGATCTGGGACATGATGGATCCGCTTGGCGTAACAGTTGGATCACTACTGGGACTGCGTGCTCTGTAGCCCAGCCCAAGCTCACGAAAACAATTCTATATTGTGCTCTTCGCTGTTTTATGTAATCGTGTTATCTTTCAAAAAATAATATGTTGCTCCGTTTTTTATATGAACTGTAAATGATTAGTGCAAGTCAAAAATGAGATTCTCTCTGCAGGAACAGTGGTTTTAGGTATTTAAAGTGCTTAAAGCTGAAAAATGTGACATCTAAAAGGGATGTTACTACAGTTGAAAAATACAAAACCCGATTGATGCTAATAGATTTAAATTGAGATATTCACATGTTCAGGGTTAAGGTAAGAGTACATTAAGTTTCTATTTCCAATTTGTCCAATTCTTAACAACTTAGTGGACAATGGAAATAAAAATAATTGTTTTAAATTAAATCTCAAATAACGATTTTTTTGGTGATTGGTTTTAATTTTTTTTCTACTAATTTTGATTACAAAATTTAACAAGCTTAACTGCCACAAAAGTCAAAAAATTACAAACATTACATCAACTACAAAATTCCATGTTGTTATGGCACACCTCCGAAACCACTGTGCCTTGCTCTCCCGAAAGCAATTGGATTTTTCTGCTCACTTTTATTTGATTTTTATTTTTAATTGACTTGGGCCAAAAAAAAAAAAAAATAAGCTCACGGCGTCGGAGAGATATAGCCGCTTATCAGCCAAGATTAAAATCACCAGAGCGTGTGTAGCCTCTGACGCTTGTAGCCGCATAAACTGCAGATAGTTTGGTTTTGATGGGCGCGACGTTGACATTAAGTTTACGAGGAGAGATCCTCTAGAAACAGCTTGTTTAATTCGCAGCAGAGGCGATGCAACGGCAGGCCCATCACACAGTAAAAATCTCCATCGATCCGATGGATAAGAGCTCCACCAGGTCCTTGAACACCATAAGCGCCAGCTTTGTCTCTGCATTGAATAAATTTTAATTAATCTCTGAAATTATTTAGTAATAGAGCAGCTTACAGGGGATCTCCGGAATCCACATAGCTTTGAATTTGTTCTGGCAGCAGATCACCAAAGTATACGTCCGCCGTGTCCGTAAATTTGCGAACTCCGCCGGCATGCTTTAAAATAACGCCACTAAATACTCGATTCGAGGTTCCGGACAAGCTAAAGGAAAAAAAACATCTATGATGAGATCTTATAATTCATTCATATTTCAATGTTTAACATATTATTTCCAGTTAGCAGTTTGATTTGTTTGAAACCCTAAAATGTTTTGTCCAGTATCAAAACCTTAAAATATTTTTTAACAGTAACAAAAACATTTTGGGGTTTCAAACCAATCAAATTAATTGGTTTTTGTTTTTTAGTATAACAGCTAAAAAACATTAGTCAGTCTGTCTATTTGGCCAACATTTTCTTGTATCAGCTTTACGTTATTAATATTATTATAATTTATTATGAGAGACTTTCTAGCGGTACAAGTTATAAACACCTCTCTAGGTAAAATATATTAAATAGGAAATAAATGTTATTTAATTTGGCCAAAAGTATGTATAAAGAAGATTGCAAAATAAAACTTAAAATTAAATTTAATTATAGCTGCATTTAAGGGAAAAATTGAGAGGATAAGTCTAATTCTATAGTTATAATGCTTAGACATGTAAAGATTATTTTGTAGTATTTAAGGCCAAACCAGAGATTTAAAAGTAAGTAAAATCCAAGGATTTAATTTTTCTGCAGAATATAGGCAATAACATAAATAGTAATTACTTGGTCAGCATGCGAATGGCATCGGAAGGATCCTTCGGTTTTCCGTAGATCTCCTTTCCCAAGGTCACCATCGTATCCGCAGCTATGACAATTAGGTCCTTGGAATCGCCCGCGGAACTCAGTCTGGAGAACACTTCCTCCGCTTTTCCCAGAGCAGTGGCCTCAATGTAATCCGAGAACTCCTTGAAATCCTCCAGGTTTAAATTCTCCTCAAATGTTGAGGGACACAGCTCCGCATTGAGACCCTAAAAATGAGATATTGATTGGGGCATTCAAAAGATTTCTATATTTAAGACAACTCACCAGCATTTTGACCAGTTCCTGTCTCCTGGGAGAGCCGCTGGCCAAAACAATGCGATAGTTTCCCAATAAATGTTTAATTGGCGCCAACATTATCACTTATTTTATTTACAAGCAAAACCGGAAAAACATGTGTTAAAGAGATGGAACAAACATCGATGTTTACTCGATTGTATCGATGTTTTTTGAAATTTGGCAATCGATGTTTTCCCGGTTCAGCCATAAAATCGATAGCTTAGATCTTATTTCGGTTTTTTTTTTAGTACATGTTGAATTTGAAATTTGGCGGTTATCTATTTATTGTTTTTTAAATTGGTTTAAGATCACAAATAAAGAGCGAAAGCGGTTAAGTTCTTGTGTAATCGATTACAGAAACGAGGCGGTCAATGCTTTCCCGATTCGGTTACAAAATCAAAATCTTGGAACCGATTTTAGTTATTCTATTGTACATTTCTTGGTACATTTTGAATTTACAATTTGGCAATTAACTTTTAAATACACAAATAAAGAACGAAAACGGTTGAGTTCTTCTGTAATACATTTGCATTTTATTTAATACATTTTTAAACTTGTAGAAGATTAATATCTATAATACGTAATAATCTCAATCACAAAAGAGATATATCTATTTATAGCTACATATGTATAGGAATTACTTAGGCGACTTATAAATATGCATGTGGCTAACTCAACGATGGAAAACTAGAGTAGAATAGTGAATGCGCCCTATTAGTGATGATTTTTGTAATTGTACAACCTAGATTTAATTACAAACTATAGTAACAGATCTAAATTATACCTAGGTTTGGTATTTTTACAAAAGGAACGAGCTCTGCAATAGAGCCCAAACGAAACCTTTCGGGGACATTGAGGAAATGCAAATAAATCAAAGGACCGACGACTTAAATTAGATTTATGTTTATAAAAATAGTAATGGCAATGCTAGAATGGCTTATAGTGATACATTATGTGGGAATACACAATTATCTATAAATATATACAAATGCTATCTATATACATTAAGAGTGTATCCAAATGTCTCTATTATTGCGTCTTTGCCTCGACGGATCTCTTAGAGACCCCATCACTCGAGCTCTCCGTTTGCTGCTCCTTAGGCACGGGCATCAGTTCGCCCACGCCCAATTTATTGGGCAATGCATCCGGCGTGTTTATAATGCCGTAGGGCCTCAGATGGTAGATTAGATAGTCCAGCACATACATTTGATTGGGGGAGACGTAGTGGAAGGAAATGGCGTTGTCCGAGCAGCAGTCCAGGCCCTGAAAAAAAAGCAATAAATTATTATTTTGAACTGTAAGATATAATTAGTATGTGAAATGATATACTGATTAAATAAATAATCTTTTTCAAGGCCTTTTAAAATATAAACAAGGTGTTAGTTTCCTCAAGTGAATAGATTATGGTCTTAAGTTGAATAGATATATTGTATTCGTTATTAAAATAAAAGGAAAATGTCCAAAAACAGCCCAATATTCGCAAAACATTTTAAAAGCTATAATAGGAAATATCCGACAAATCAGTTAGGATTTTTCAATTGATCATATCTGAGGACAGATCTACATAAACTTGAATGGTGATACTAATTAAATATATTTATTATACATTTTTGAATACAAGTCAAGTAGAATTGTCAAAACTTTAAAAAACTAAGCTTAAAAAAAACTCGCGTTTTGGAAATCGCTAGCTACAGAAAAAAGGTGGCACAAAACCAAGTTAGTTCTTCAAGATAAAATAAAATTTGTAATGGAGTCTGAATAATATAGTTAAGAATATAGTTAAAATGCTAGTCGAAAGCTGTTGTACTTTTTCCTATATCGACTCACCTCATCGGTCTTGTAGAAGATGTACTGCCAGTACCAGAACTTCTTGTCCGTGTGCGCCGGGATCAGATGGTGCTCCGGAACGAATGGAAAGAAGCGGCCCCGTCCGTTGGAGTCCCGGGAGTCGCCCGCCAGGACCTTGACATTCTGTAGGCACTTGCCAATCTCGACGTCTTCCGCACCCGTGTTATCCGCCTTGCACAGCTTCGGATTGGGCAGGGCTTCGACCACAAAGCGACGCACTGCCTCCCGGCTGAGGACGTATCCGGCACCGCCGGACATGTAGCCCTGTTTCACGTACGGCTTGAACTTGCAGCCAAAGTAGACGGGAGTTTCCGGGTTGTACGGATACAGCATGTAGCGCATGTTCTCCACTATCGTGTAGGTGTCGTCGTCGGCCTTCAGGAACCAATCGGCGTCGTTGATATGGTGCTCGTAGATATACTTGTAGGCCTCCTTCGTCTTGCCCCACAGGTTGTTGCGACCCTCGCCCACGGGCAGGGCCACCGCATCTAGCTCGTCATCCTTGGCCGAGCTCATGAAGATCAGCTTGTTGCAGCGCTTGCCCCAGGTCCGCTTCACGTGGCGCGCCTTCTTCTGGTGATTGCTCGGATTGGTCATGATCCAGCAGAGCACTCGCACCTCGCTGTACAGTTTCTCCGCAATGGTCGAGTTCTCGTGGACGTGCTCGTGGCCCCCGACATCCTGCTCCGGCCCCGACATCTCCATCATGTCGTGGCTGTGATGGGCGTCGTTGACATCACCGTGCCGGTGTCCATCGTACGGCATGAATTCGCTGCGTTCCGGCGTGGAGGAGTACACGAACAGCTCGGCCAGGCAGAATCCCACGACCAGTCCCACAATCAGGGACACAAACGATCGCTTGTTCGAGCGTCCTATGGATAACAAAAGTCATAGATTAGATATCGATACAAAAGGTATAACTAGCTAATCAGACAAGTAAAAACTCAGTTCAATACTCTTCATGTTTTAAAGCAAGATATATTTTTAATTTTGGTCATTTTGTTATCATTCAATTAATATGATTAGATAATTTTGTAAAGCGAATCATTAATAAAAAGTAATTACGTTTCTAGATGTTTATTTATCTAGGTAGATATTATCAATACGAACTTATCGTCGCCGAAAATGGGTAGCGTTTATAAACATTTGTAATAAATTGTAATTATTATTTTAACTGAGCGTTTATGGGATACCAAAATAGCTAGCAGACAATTCAATTATGACTCTACTCACCTTCATTGAGTAAGGACCTTCCTAGCAGACTGTTGGCAGTCATTTGGCTTTAGTTTTTGAGTTCACTGGTATGAGGTTGTGAGGAACTTTGAGGCTGAGTGTCGGCAGAGTGCCGTTTTGAGGACTGGCAGCTTCTTTGGTTGCGTTTCTTCAGCTGGGAAATCCACCGAGGATTCGCCTTACATTTTCTGCAATACAAAGGAATAAAACCCAGCTTTTAGCCACGTATTTGAGTAAATCACAATTGGTTTTTTGGTTCGCATCTGCACTCGGGCATAGGAGTCAACTATCTGAACATTGAGCTGGTTCTGCTCGGTTTGACTCGCCTCCGCCCGGTTAAGTCGAACTGTGTTAATCTCATGCAAAACGTGACAATTGCCTCTGTTCGGAGTTGCATTCTGTGGCCACCGCGTTGCTGATAAATATTAATATTTCTGAAAGCATTTTAATTTTTTCTTATTTGCCCATTTTTAACTTTGCACATGTCTGTGTGTATTTTCCTCATTTTAGATAACTGCAATACGTTGACTTTTTGGCATACATCAACATCGCAAAAAGACTTTGCAAAGAGTTTTGCTATTTTCGAGTTTGTGTCATAAAACTAGCAGACAACATAAAGAATCTTTGAAGATTTGGGAACTCAAGAATTTGCTTATTTAGTTGCGAAGTGCAAATAGAAAAGCAATTACACTTTTGACACTGTAATAAAGATAATTTTTTCCGTTGCGGTTTGAACGAGCTTGACGACCACTAAACTAATATAATAGATTGTGTTGGGTGGTGTCGTTGAACTAAGCACTCATTTAGTGTTACTTGCATAATTAATGTTAATTAATAAACTATACTTTAAGTATGGTTGGTTTGTTTACTGATAATGGAACCAACGCTTACGCTTTATTTTATGTATTTTAAAATTTATAATAGTCTCAATTATATATTAACACAAAAAAGAAAATATTTAGTGGCACAAACATGATTAGTAAAGGCAAAAACTTGTATTATTTTGCCAATTTTTTGTGATATGTACAAAGAAATTTAAAGAATGATTTTACTTGATGACTAAAATAAATTAACATTTTCTTTTATTAGGCTGTATCGATCTTTCAACTTTTTTGCCTAACGTCATATTTGTTAGATCAATTAAATCTTGTATTTAAGCATGTAGATCTCATTGTTTTCTTTTGCTGCAGTCATCGTTTAGCAAATGCTTTGTTTATCACTTACTTGATGATTTTGCATTAATTAAACAATGATAATGGTATTATTTATAGCAGGAGGATGCAAAACAGCTGCGACAGCGGATTGGGCTTAAACAATTCAAACTTGGCTGCAGCTCTAAACCCGGACAAGTCGACACTTCGTTAATAAATGCAGTCAGACAACCGAAAAGCAGAGGTTTTTTAAGCAATTTGCAGCTGCATTTTCCGGCAGTTCTCAGTTTTGTTCTCTTTTGTTTGTCGCTGTAGTTTCAACTTATCAGTAAGTGAAAACCAGAAAACATTTATGGATATAATGGAATAGGCATTTTGCTAATTGTTTTTTGGTGAATCACATGGGTATGTCCATTATCATTATTGGACCTTATCAAGCACTTAATATTACCTGGCACCAAGAATGAAAATATTGCCTTAGAACTTTGATAGCGACGGCCGATACATTCAATGGTTTTTAATAACATTTTGTGGGTCAAGTTTCGTCGGCTAGATAAGAAAATCTATTACCTAAGTTTCGAGGAATCCCCTTATCAATAGAAACATACTTAAAGTTGCCCGTGGCAAAAATGATAAACTTGTCATTAACTTTTAAAGTTTTTGTATCTGTAGAATAATACGATCAAAGATTATTAATAACAAGGGTTTTTAATTGTCTGAGGAAAACAATAGGTGGAAGAATGTATACAGTGTATCTTAAGAATTGACAATTTAATTAATTTCCGTGTCTTTACTATTTTCTTTTTAAAGAAACAGCATTTATAAAGGTATAATATCATATTTTCTTGTAGTTGCGCTTTATTCCCAGAGATCACTGTTTGTATGAATGGCTTAAATATTGTAGACGTAATATTTGTTTGATCAGCTGGCTTGCGTTTTAGATCTGGATATTTCAATTCGAATTCATTTCTCATTTGGAGTTCAGTCACCAAAGTGTGAAGTGTGATAAAATGACATTATCTAAGATTTCGCTGCCGTGGTCCACCAGTAAAGGTCTGAAGAGTTTAAATAACTTGTAAAGGAGTTAAATATAATATTCTGTGTCTTTCAGTGCCACTATGCCAATGGATTTTGACCATTGTGTTGTGTCTAATTGTGTTCTTCGGCCTCGTTAAACTCGTGTCCATTCCGCTGCGCATCGATGACTTTGATAGCTTCAGACTGAATCCCACTAAGGATGCCCAATTAGCAGGTCAAGGATTTGGGAAATCTGAGATAAACCACTGAATATAGCATCAATCATTGGGATAAACAAGATCGCAAATTATTGTGTGGATGGGACAGACTACAATGTTTGCCCGGCTTGCTTGGCGAAATTGCAATTGTAATTGCAAATTAATTAAATTTAGTCATGAACAACATGTCAGACCTCCAACGCCGCTCCCATTCAACGTAAATTGCAATTAAACGCAATTTAACAGCATATTTGCTTATCATTGTAACCGACTGACTATCGTCAGTCAAACTGCATTCTGGATGCCCGATTTGCGTGGAGAGAATATACACAAGAGTTCACGATTCAAAGCAAATATTTGATCTAGAAATTGTCTAATTTTAGACCCATTGCCAACGTAAAACTATCCCATGCACTGCAGCTGTCAATTGAAAAATTAGTAGGTGAACAAAAAAGAAAATGATATAATGACATGTTATTCAGTAACACGAATATGAACGTGCCTATAATTCATCCTGTCTAGCAATCTATTTTATTGTTATATTTGTTATCTGGTAGTTGGTTTTATTCATACAATTACGGCACAGTGTTGTATAACATAAGCGTTATTTGGAGTAGAAGTCTAAAAAAACCTTGATGAGATAACAAAAGTTAAGAAACGTTTGGTCAGATCGTAAAATATTAGCGTGTCTTTATGTTAAGGTGTCTAAGGCCGTGACGATTGTTTTATCTAGCATAAGAGATAACTTTCTGTCTTATAAGTCAACAAACGGGATAAAAATAAATGTACTTTAATAGCTTATCAGAATATCTACATGTAATAATAGATAAATGTTATATCCAGATTCATAATTTATTACCCTTGCAAAAAGTCTGTATTACATGTTTATGTTTATAATATAAAGAAAAAGACCATCTCCGATCCTACAATAATACCAATACATAGATATAGATATAGTTTATCAAACAAATGTAATTACATACATAATATATTTAACTACTTCATTGATGGTTTTATATGAATATCTATTTTTCATTTTAGTAATGGACAATAAAGCATCTGTTAGTTGAAATGCCGTTAAAATTAATTTATTATTGTCATTCAGTTAATGGAGTTGATTTCATTGCTGCCCTAAACTCACTTTAGCGTGACTGTCCATTCATTGCACTACAAAAAAAGATCGAAAACCAGAAACCGAACCGAACCAATTGTTAAATTGTTTTGTTAGCCCGCTCTTCATCTGCGGTCAATAAAATCAGCCACGCTCTACGATCACGCATATATTTTGATTCAGTTTCTGTTTTTATTTTCGGAGCAAGAATACAAAGTAGTTTATTCTATATAAATTTGCTCTATGGGTCTTGTTTTATTTAAATTCACTTTCAGTAACTTCCCTTTCAGATAAACAATACAGAAACTATTCGTACAATAGATTGGTGCTTATCAACGTGCAACTGGACTGCGGAGAATTGTTATCAAGCTACAAAGGGAAATATGGCTATGTATGTACATCCGTTTCAAAAGTCAGTGGCTTTGTTAATTTAGTAGCTATACAGTAAGCACCACATGCACCACATGTATGTGAACAAATTTTGTTGAACCCATGTCGCTGACTAATCAATGACGAATTGTTTCAGATAAAAAAGAAAGGAGTGCTGCAAAAAGTCTGTTCACTAATAATATCAGTTATCTAAGTTGATCGTCAACTTTAATTATGATTTGTTCTACTTAGTTGATAGATTATGTAAAATGTATAAACTATATATGAACATTAATATATATAAACATGTGCAGTGACGAAAACGCTGATTAATGACTTATATTAGGAATCTGTTTGATTAGCGGAATTCTTAATAAAGTGTTCATTTGAAATCATTGCTGATAGCTAAGGTCTAGGTCTATTCATCTAATTCATACGTCAAACGGCAAGATTGTGGAGACTATTGAATGATATTTTGTATAAATTAGCCCTTGGGGTATAACCCCCGGTTTGAGGTTTATGGGCCATCCTATTCAAATAAAAACTTTTGTCTTCACAAACAAAATGACCCAAATTTTAATAAGTCAGAACTTAGAACATAAAAGTCCAATTAAAAATTAATTTCATGAGAATTGTAAAAAACGATTATTTTTATTGAAGTACTTTATTGTTCCATTTTTTTCCGACACAGTTTCTGTCACTCCAATCAAAACACAAATATTTGCTAGATAAAAAACTGTTGAAAGACAAATAAAATAAATCATACAACCTTATAAACGCGGTTTTATTGAAGAGTTCATAAAGGGTTGAGTGCATACATGTACAATTTTAGCGAAATTTAGCATTGAATATTTCAATAATTAATTTCATATCTATAAACATTCAAAGAAATTTTCTTTTTTCGAGTGTAAATTAAAATATTTTTAAGAATAAAATCCTAAAAAAGTTTACCAAGTGCTTACTCTTTTGAGTGGGTAGCGAATTAAATCTAAGTCGTATGTTTATTTTTTAAGCTGCTGACAAGGAACGATCGCTCAAAACAATACATTAACCTATAACTTTTTCCGATTTGACATTTGAAACGTTCAAAGTCAGTCGAACTTTTCGAATTTAAAGTTTGGAATTTTTTAATAGCATTAGTATTAGGTCAAAAAACACGTTCACAAAAGGAATAATAAATCCTTTCAGTGTAACCGAATTTTTGAGAGTATATCCATGTATAAACAAATCAATTTAAGAAATTTAACAAAAACAAAAATGTTTAGAACAAGTGTTTCCAGAAAAAACATACATGATGGAAAAAGGGAGAGACGAATCTGCCGTTGTACAAAACAATATGATTTTATTTAACAGCAGTTCTTTGTATTTAAATTTAATTGATTATTTAAATTCCAAAGCTGCTTTCTCATCACACATACATAAGCTTTTTCCGGCGATTTTTTCTCTTTTTACGGGGTTTTCCATCCATTTTTTGATCGGAGAAATACTCTTTGAAACCACACACTTCAAAAGATTAAATTTTGTAAACATTTCGCTAGGGCCTGATGAACGTTCACACAGAGTTCATTTCAGGTGGTTTGCAACGCGGTTTAATTTGCTGTTAATTTTTTCGACGATCGCCAGCGTTTTGCCTTTCGCTCTCTCGCAACGTTGACGAACGGATTTCGTTAATCTGAGTACTAGGCTTAATGATGATAGCCCTGCATAAAAACCAGAAATACATACGCAGCCGGAATTTTCGCTTTCCTTATCAGTTGAATGGAAATGAAAACCACTGGGTGTAATCTGCATACAAATTACTCCAACAACAAGGCGACTAATCAGTAAGACACAATCACATGTGCTGCACTCTCGCAAACTCAAGAGAGTGAAGAGAGTGGAATTGGAACAACAAATAAATTAAGGTAAGCGCAGGCAAATTCACCCCATGATTGCACTGGGGGCGGGGCAGGGGACGTGTCGCGCTGAGCACAGAACGGAAATGACAACTTGAGAGAGCCACAGAAAGTTACAAGAGAGGCAAAGGGCAGCTGTCTGGTGGAAGGGAATGTAATAGTGTTAAAAATAACAACAAACACCAGGATAAGAAAAGATACAACGAATAGGAAAGACACTTCCATGCCTCTTTATCAGTGTATTCCAACAGCTGCTAGAATAACACATTTTCATCCACTTAAAGAGATAACATTTTGCTTCTGATCTTGCCGTTTTTTTAAGACTAGTAGTCAGATTGATTTAATCTGTTCATCAACTATGAGAGAGAGCGAGAGGCAAATGTCTGCCGAACACTGATCACTTTTCGATATGTATCAACGAAAAAATAAAGCCAGTAAATCCTAGTACTGAGATCGAAAAACAAGTTTGTCAGCTGAGCTTCTTGTCAAACAGTTAAAAATTAAAAAAAACGTACATATCTGCGGGAAAGGGACAGTAAATATTCTCAAGAAATTTGGCAAGACTAGTCTGCCGGTATACAAAAAAAAAAATAAAACAAAACAATTTAAATTTAACAGTTTTTTTTTTTTAATTTACTGATAATTATTTGGTAATTTAAAGTTTATAGCTGCTCTAAATTTTTTCAGGCGATATTACTGGGTTTTTTGTTGGGGTTTTCCGTTCAATTTTGACCTAAGAAACACTATGCTCTGACAACAGACACTTTAAAAGATTAAATTTTTCAAAGCCAGCGTTGCCAGTCCGCTAAAATTAACTTAGGGTAAACGTTCGTCAGGCCCTAGCAAAAACATTAAAAGTTTAATCAATCTGAGTACTAAGCTAAAAACCCAAGGAAATGGCCGGAATGAGATTTTAGATTTTAAAAATTGTAGTGATGTTTTGCCAGTACTATTACTTAAATTTGATTTCTACAACCTAAATAATTTTATTGTCAACTAAATGAAAAACAATTTTAAATTTATTAATTTACTTTAAACATATTAAAACATTTTTCACAAGATACACAAATAAATTACAGGGTTTTAAAACTTTTATTTTATTTTCATCACTTCTCTGCACAAGTTTATATTAACCTGCAGAAAAGGGGCTAGCAATGTGTGTGTGGTTGAACTGGAAGAAGGGCACCAAGCGAATGTTTCTTCCTTCCACTTCCTCCTGTTTCCATTTAAGTTACCATCCAGTTGGAAGGCTATATATATTTTCGTTCGTTACTCTTCACTACAGTTCTTTAAACTTGTTTTTTTTTTTGTTTTGTGCAAAAAAAAGAATGCGAAAGTGTTTTTATTCGTACTCTTCACCTTCCTTTAGATATTCACTGTCACGTTGTTTTGCGCTTTATACATATTCGTTGCGTTTTCTGTTTTGGCACAAGGTGCAATTTGTGCTGACCAAATAGTTTTGCGACATAGGTAAAAATTCACGAACGTTTAATTTGTGTTTATTTAACCTGCTGCCGCGGCGTCCATTTACTTACGAATTGATTTTTTGCACAATCTCTCACACGTTTCTCCATCACAGGACGCTTCCAAAAAGCTTTTTTTATCGTACGACGAGTATGTATTTACGATTACACTCACGTCTTGCACATTCACTTAATTACCGCGTTAGTCGGGGCACTCGAAATATTTAATTAAACTTATTTTCCGCCCCCTTTTTCCTCCTCGACAAGCGCGAAAAACTAGCAAACGCTTCGGACAAACAAAAAGAACTGAACGTCGCGATTCTAAAACTGCCCCTTTGGAAGTGAAAAGAGCGTGCTGAAAGGCCTGAAGAGAGCACTTTCTGTCTCGCGCGCATCTGTTCTTTGCTTGGTTGAGGGGTGGTGTGGGGAGGTTGTTGGTTGGGGAGGCAGATAGCAAGAATAGCCGGCTAATTCTCTTGCTAACCGGCTGCATCGTTTTTTTTTTCAGAGAAAGAGAAAAAGTAAAAGAGAGCGTCACCAAAAAAGAGCATTTACAAACCAAATACTTCATGTTTAAGAATAGATTATGAATAAATTTAATTGAGAGGACAAACTTAATTTATTAATCACTTTGCTCTCAGAATTTTGGAATTTGATGAGAAGAAAAACAGCTGTTCAGAATTATTGTCTAGGTTAAGGGTTTGCTTTTCGGGGTGTAATTTTCTAGTTAGACGATCTCTTAATTTTTAGCTGTGCTCTCTTAAATTCATCTTCCTAAATATGTTAAATAAATATTTTGAGTTTCATATCATAAGTTTTTACGAGAAATTAATCTCTTTGAAACCCGGTTTTAAGACTAATCTCTAAACATGATTATTTAAAAAAAAAATTCAAAATAACCGTTATGAGATATTCACAAAAAACATGTTTGACAGTAATTATGGTCTTGCGGTTACTGCAAAAAAAGTAAACAGTCGAACTTCAATAATTAAACCACTGCACTATTGCCTTTTTTTGACTTAAACCCAAATACGTGTGTAATATCTATTTAACACTTATTATAAATAATATTTTTAATTGATAAATACAGAGGATTGAATAGCTGTTAATTTTTTACAAATTGTTTGTGAATATCTAAAAAAGTTTTCCCGTTCACCTTATATTTAATATTTAAAGTTACATTTAAGAAATGCTATTAAAAAATATATCGTATCAATTGATTACTGTACTTTCTAAGTGAGTCAGTATTGACCTTTCTAAAAAGCATATTAATTGTTCTGATTGGACTGTAATTAAACAAGTTATAAGCACTAGCACGCGTTAAGAAATCTTTGATCCGCTATCTACATTAACAACCGGCTTTTCTGATTTTTTAGTCTCCTAATAATTTAATAATTTATTTGAAACCAGAATCAGCATCACTTATAAATAAACCGCTCAGAAATTTTTGAGATTAACTTGTTTTTGTCAAGTGTAATGAAGAAATAAATATAGTTTATAATAAGCATAATCGATATAGTTTGGTTACGAACTGTAGCCACCAGTATTGAATTTTCATGTTTCAAATAACTGTGTGCTATCGATCAATTTAGATAAGATATAACACATACATCAGTTCTTGTGTGCAGACAAATGTGACAAGTAAGATAAATCGAGAACTGGCATTTTTAATTAGTCATACATTTTCTGGGTGTTCCACGGCACTTTAATGAACTTTGATAATGGCATCTAAATATTTTGATACATCCAACTAAAGGTATCTGAAAAATTAAAAAATTTAAATAATTTATGGGATAGGATTTAATTTTTAGATTGAATTGGAATTTAAATAAAGCTCGATGGAATAGAGCTTAAGTGAAATTGTGTCCTTAGTTCTATGAGCAATGTGTTCCCCTTTATTTAAAGAGCAGGAAAAATTTTAACTATTAGAAAAATATTGAATTGGAATTTAAATAAAGCTCGATGGAATAGAGCTTTAGTGAAATTGTCCTTAGTTCTATGAGAAATGTGTTCCCCTTTATTTAAAAAGCAGGAAGAAATTTTAACTATTAAGCAAGGGCTTTAGAAAAATATTTAATATTTAACATTGTGTTTTTACATACATCTACGCGCTTTTTACTCATCTGTAAGATATGTAGATCAGTCGATGTAGCAACCTTAGTTTCATAGCCGTTAGCTTTTGTTTCTCTACGCTCATAACGATCTTCTGTTTAAAAAAACCTTTTTGTCTTTTATTTCACCCCCAACATGCTAATAAAAAATGGATATCGTTGAACACTTTGTGTACTTATTTATTTATTTGGTTTACTATATTTACGTATGCTTTACCTAATGAAACTATGTTAATCGGATAATCCAAGGCACTGTGTTTGCGCTGCTCAATTTAGCGCAATAAACCAAGAGACTACAAAGTATATTAATTCATTTTTGATGACAATGTTATTTTCCATTCATTTATTATGCCAACTGCAGGCATACAATTTGTGTAAATATTTGCATTACTCCCGTGGCCAAATTAGGAAATAAAATAACAAGTCACACACAAACGAGCGGCAAATAAGCATTGAATGACTGACTTGTGTGTGAATTAATCCAAAATAACTAGAATCAACAACGTGGATTTCTGTCCTGAAATTAGAAATTAGAGCCAATGGAAAATATTCTGCTTATAATTACGACCCCGACCGAATGTCTGCAAATGTCTTGAAAATAACAAGAAAAAATGCATTCTGTCATTTGAAATTGATTGAAAAATTAACTTAAAACTACAATTGATAATACCAATTTTAACGAAAAATCTCGATTAAACTATGGTCAGTTTTTTTAATAAAAATTCTCTTTTAAATTTGAATCTACTTAGTTAAATGAACAAATTTAAGGTCAACAAAAAGATCAAAGAGGTATGTCCCGATACAAAATGAGAATTAGTTATATGGTTGATAAGTACTAAAGTTCTTCCTTAAAATTACTTTTATCTACAATTGTTTTTATACAATATACAAATTATATATACGTCTTACATTCCTAAAATAATCCAGTATTTGTAGACTTTGAAATGCTTGCGTCTTAGGCTACATCGATATTACAAACTACGTATATTGATAACGAATTGTTCAGACTGTTCATTCCGTGTGTATAATCGATATGGGATATAGATATACTATGGCTACTCGAAAAGCTCTCGTTTTGGGGCCGGCCATCACGTTATATCACCCGGTAGTTGCCTCCCTATTAATATCACAAGACTTCGCCGGAATTGCAGTGGATTTTTGGGGGGACTACAGGAAGGAGCAGCAGAGGATCAGGACGAGCACGGTGATGGGGAATATGGCGTAGATCTCGCTGCGCGGATGGCACGTGGAGATCAGGTTGGTTATGTCGTCCTCCTCGTGCTCGATGCCATCCCGCGTGGGCACCTCCACCACCACGATCTCGTCGGAGAGGAAATTGATGTTGAAAGTGCAGTTCGAGGTGTTCAGACAGCTCTGCGATTCGCTCATGTTTGCGTACTGATACGTCGGCTTGTATATATCGAATATGGCATGAATCTCGTTCTTCACGTAATCGTTGTCGCTGTAGAATATATAGTAGTAGTAGCCATCCTCGATCACATTGTGCACCACCATCGAACTCTTGTTCGACGACGGCTCCATGATGTGCGAAATGGAGCACTCGTTTTTCGGCTTGAAGAACCTCTGCAGCAGCCTCATTCCATCGAAGCACTGTTTCAGTCCAGTTTCGAAACTGGACACCGAATTGGACTCGTCGGTTTCCGTGAAGTTGATCGCATTGCCTCCGTGCATGGGTTTTCTATCGTAGACATTATCCCGCTTCGATCTTTTGTAGAGCTTCTCGTACAGTTCATGCCTTCTCTGATTTCTATGACTCATGCCATTATGTCTTTTTGGCCGTTGGCGGTGTTGCCCGTTATTTGAACTATGCGTCTCACTCGAATTGCGACTTGGATGATCTTCACTTAAATTGTGACTTGGACGATCCTCACTTGAATTGTGATCTGGATGATTCTTTCCCGAATTGTGGTTTTGATGATCCTCTCTTGAATTGTGATCTGGATGATGCTTTCTCGAATTGTGACTTGGATGATCCTCACTTAATTTGCGACCTGGATGATCCTCACTCGAATTGTGATGATCTGGATGATCCTCATTTAGAATGTGTTTGGGATTGTGACTAGTTTCATCGGTTGTGGCATTCGAATCCGTCTGGGAATGATCTTGGTGCTGGATTGGAGCATTCAAAGAGTGATTATGATGATGGGCAGGTGAATTTGAGCTGTGATCGTGATGATTTAAAATATGCTCCTTGTGGTGTGATCCTTGCAGATCTGTAACAGCATTCGAGTAGTGATCACTGTGATGAATTTCACCTTTTTTAATTTTTTTCTGCAAAAGTTTTGGCTGTCCCGATCCATTATGCTTGTGTGGAATATTCAACTGAGGCTGCGATTCATCTTCGCTGAGGTCCTCGCCACCGTGGTTCTCGTGTTCCATCAAAGTGTCCTGGTTGCTCTTCTCCTCCGTGATCTCCACATTATCTTCGAAGAACACCTGCACTTGTTCGTGGCCTTTGGCATAGTTGGCGTCCACCTTGTTCTTATTGTGATCGGTTAGGCCGCAAAGATTTAGTTCCCTGTGACCATGGATGATCAGGATACTGGAGCCATCGTAGCGGGAGCACAGTTTCACATGCACCTGGGCCCCTTTCAGCAAAAAGAAGCCCCAGTATTCCAGGGTATCATCCGGCAGGGTCATCGACTTCTTCAGCCTAATATGCTTGCGATTCGTGGCGATCTCGGGCTTGTTCCTCAGTTGAAATGCATTGAAATTGGAGTTCATTCGCAGGGTGTGCTTCGAGCAGAAAATGGACGAGATTCCGGCCCGAATCTCAATGATATCAGACTCCGCCATGGGATAGACGACATCCGCAAAGACCGTCTTTCGCAGATGCAGTGGCATAATGATAAGAATGGCCGGCAGTATTACAATCATCAGGCAGAAGATCAGCACCCTCTTCACGCCGTGCATTTTGCGGGTTTCTGCAAGAGTACAATAAGATAACGACAAAGATTAGTATCTCGTGATAACATCGTATATTATATATATTATTATATATTTTATTATGGCCTGACGGGGCACCTTCAAAGTGATATTCCGTTAAGGGCTGCATCTTGGAGGCTCAAAAAAGGAAAAAGGATGAAGGGGAAAAAACAGTTTTCAGCGAATACGTCCGATTGCCAGCCAGGTTTGTTGTACACTGTCTGATTGTGCGATTATCAAATTAGTCTCGCCGCCTCAGTTTGTTTTCACGCCTACCGCCGCCCCCTCCTATATTTTTATATGCCCAGTCGAGTATTTGTGAGAGGCGAGATTGTATCAACAAGCCGACACGACTATTGACACTGGCCCAGTGTATAACTAAGCTATTCACAAGATCCAATTGGCAGGTCCAGATCGATGGCCAGCCAAGTGACAGCCTCTGTTTGATCGATGTTTAGCGACCCAAAACTCCGCAACATTCGCTCTTCTCCGACTTGCTTTTGCGGAATAAGATTCGCTTTTCGCACTTGACTTATAACCATTTACATCAGTAGCGGCAAGTTCTAAGAATATATTTCTAAATGTATTTAATAAATCTTTAAAAACCTAATTCTTTTTATTAATTTACTATATATGAGTGTTTATCTCTACAACGTATATTTATATTTCTCATTTCTACCAAGTTATTACAGCTTGTTTTTAGGTTCTTGTAGATATTTAACATATTTTCCTTTTGACAGAGGCAAAGATATAGCCATTTAAAGTGATTCATTTTTAAGTTTTAGCTATCTTTAGTTCCGAAAAGAACGTATGAATATATGTATATATATTATATATATTCCCATATCGTATATTATCCCATTAAATTGTAAGCTATAAATAAACTATACAAAAGTAAGACAGCGATCTGAGCTTACACCAAATATAAATTATTAAAATAACTTTGTAAAAATGAGAAATTATTTTGAGATCATAAAGGAAAATATGTTGGTATATGTATACTTTGTGTTTTTGGAGTATAGGAACAAAGAGATGTTGTTTCTTAATTTGTACCCCTTAAATTTCCCATTACGCATTATTTTCTTCAAGTCCTCCATTATATTACCCTTCAATCTCACATAATGTTACGCATAGTGGTTATCAGGTGCCTTAGTTAATTACCAACCGCCTAATGATGCCAACTTTGATAAGCCCTATTTCCACTCGTGAAAATGATGTTAATATTAGTCTGGTCTTATCAACGTGAGCGAGTGAGTTGTGATCAGGAATACATGAACAAAATTTCATATATGCAATACTTATGTGACATAAATATAGTATTTATGGCACACACGAGTATTTTTTTATTTGTCACGTTTTTGTCGAGTGCTTTTTGAACCCAACTGAAATGTGCTTCGAGCTGAAAACAGTATCATAAACAAATTTCGCTGCTCTCTTGTGCTTATCAACGAAACATGTTAAGCACAGACTGATAAAAAAAAAAACGCTAAAGAATTAAAGAAAAAGCTGCACACATTCGAGAGATAAGTCAACCTTATATTAAAATCCGCTGGATACAGCAAATACTAATAACAAAATGTTAATCAGGCAGAATTAACTACTTGGTTAAATTAAGTAGGAAACCCGTTTCAAATAGTACTTTATTTTAATCAAATAACTAGTTAATAATTACATAGTTCAAATAGTTAAACCAATTTCTTAGAGCATATCAATTTACACAATTTTAAAAATAACAAATAATAGTAATAGTTATATGAATAAAAATCATTAAAAAAAAAAAAAAAAAAATTTTTTTTTTAATATTTATATAATCTTTTATTAACTAATTGCACCCAATATAAACCGTTTGTTAACTTATCTCTATAAATAATTTATAGCTAGTATTTGGTAAGAGCTTAATAAAGTAATTTGGTAAATTGATTGTGCTTTGATTTGATAGCTTTCTTTTCTTCTCGTCTAAATAAAATAAAACTTAAATCGTATTGAAATTTTGAGCTGGTAAACATCTGTGCCCTACTTTTCTTATCACTAATACTATCTGTAGTCTTGATTTAACAACAATTGATTGTCGCCATCTGAAGAGAGGTATACTAGGTAAAATTTCTTTCTTTCCATTTCTCTATACGATTGCCGGTTTTTATTTTCCTTTGTGAGTTTTTCTGGGGTCTTCCCCATGACAAAGACACTTATATGTGGCCTCAAAAAATGGCATAGGTCGCGTATTATTGGTGTTTTTTTTTTGTTTACATTCTTTGCATTTTCGACAACGTTTTCTTTTATTTCCGTTTCTTAGGTGTAAAAAAACACAGAAAAATTAAATTTTAATATTTCTTTTAGAAACTTTATATCAACATAAACGCAATGTTTTCACTTATTAATGCACAAAGTTAATATGCTTTTAAGTTTTTTGTCAAAAAAAAATGAGAGTACAAATTTAAAATGTTTGTAATATTAAATGCACTTTATTTAATGCTTTAAATATTTTATTTAGCTATTAACTAATGTTTTAATAAAACAAATAAAAAAAACAACACAAGCCGTGTATCAAAACTTTTTTTTAAGTGTTTTCTTTTGTTTTAGGTATGATGTAGAAATCCTTGAAATTATAATAGCCGGTTTTTTTCTGGTTTTGAAAAACATTTGTAGCCGCGACGGAAATATGCATTTGAAATACAAACCCCGCCGCCAGCACCTGTGGAAATGTTATTCTTGTTTGTTTATTTTGCCGTGGGAATCGAATCAAATTTACACATGTTGTTTTGAATTTTGAATTGTATCTCTTGTTTTAGTAGTTGGCACTTACACACTTCGCTTTTCCGTATCTTTCCTATATTTGCTCTATATCTTTGGGATTTGCTGACGTCGAAAAGTGGTGACAAGTGCGATTTTTTGTGAATTTCACATGCAGTTGTCGATTTTGTTGTCTTTTCTATTGTTTGGTTTTCTATTTTTTGTTTAACAACTAAGTAGCTTAGGTGAGCATACATCCAAAATTAGACGGGTGTATATGGGTTGCTATACGATGTTTATTAAAAACCCAAAAAACACGTGCCGCTTCCCACGATATATTATCAAAAACAAATGATTTACCCATCTGTTTGTTGTTATATTTTGACACACATTTTAATCAACAATTTGAGCTCTCTCTCTTATCGCGACACTCTCTCGCACTCTCTTTCTCTCCCACGCTCTCTCGTTCGAATTTCTCCCGTTGTCTTTTCTATTTAACACTTTGTTTTTAGCTCTGGTTCCGCATATCTTTGTTTGTTTTTGAAACACGTAGTTGAATATTTATAAATTCATGGTCGTTTTTAATTGTAGTGTAACTAAGCATTTCTCCGCTACTTTTCAGTTGGTTAAATGTTATCAGTCATTATTATTACGAAATTTTTACTCGACTCGCCAGAGGAAAAACAAAACGCTTCAATTCACTCACAAAGCAGTCCAACAAATGAGACGGAAACTGCTGCAATGGAAATTTTAACCCCAAAGAAATATAGACGACGCGATAGCGCAATGCAAAATGCTCTCTCCGCTCTCTGTTTTAAGAGTACACTCAAAAAAATAATCTAATAATAAAAATAATAAGGTAAAAACCCTAAAAAAAATACACTCAGCATACTACACCAACATTCTTTTTTGGATCATTGTTCTCTACTGATAAGACCGAGTAAGTCAACAAGAGTTTTATTAATGCGTTGGATTTTCTTTATTTGTATTAAATAAAACTACTGCGTGCACTGTCATAATGATCTTTGTATTGAAGCTTTTACTGCCAGAAAGTTGATTTGATCCCACCTTATATAAGCTAACAAAGAAATAAAACTACAAGGAACATAAAAAAAAAATAAAATAAAATTACCTAAAAAACAATACTCTAACTGAAAAAAATTAATAGGTATTTAAGTTAATTCGTAGTTTTTGAACAGAATTATCACACTGAATTCAATTTGTTCGGCTACACAGCAAGAAACTACAATTTCTTAATATTTTGATTTAAGAAATAGTTTTATTATTTGTTTTTAGTGTTTCTCTCAGTTCTCACTGTGTTCTTTCGTTTGTAAGCAAAAAAGAGAAACACTGCTCGGGAAAATTGTATTTTGGCCAGAAAATGTTAAGAGAACTATCTTATGTTTTGAAGTGAAGTTGGCTGCGCTGAAAATAAGGTAGAAAACTGGGCTAAAAATTACTTTTGATAATATTATATTTCTTTAGATGCGGTAGATGGGGATCGATACTAAAAAGTATGAAAATCGGCAGCTACTGAAAATCTTTAATATTTTAAGAAAATTATTGGTTTTATTTGTAAAATAATGAAACTACTTTACAACATTTTTTAAGTGAACAGTTTTTATACCCTTGCTGTCAGAAGTTTGCAGCGTAGTGACCCCATATTTCCGACCCTATAAAGTATATATATTCTCGGATCAGCATCTCCGATCGATCGATCTCTAATTGTCCAATTCTAATCATATAATATTCAATTTGTTTGCTTGGTTTCTTGTTTTTACTTATATTTAACCCACATAAAATTAAATAAAATTCAATAAATCAATAAATTCTTAGAAATAAAATGAATTTCTTAATTACATCAATAAAAGAATAAAATTGGTGCCGTTAAAGGTACGTTCAATAAATGCATTTAATAAAAAAGCACACAAAGCTTATCTAATCAAGAACTTTTAAGAAGATGAGATTACTTTTTCATGTTCATACTTATAAGCAGTAAATATCTTGTTTACCAAAATACAAAGTAAACGAGATTGAAAGAAAAGAGGGATAAATCCTCATATTAATTTTCTTACTGCCCTAGAAAATTTATACCACACAAACACAGGAAGGATTTTTAAGTCCATTTTGTTATAAATTTAAAAAAAATAGAACAAATTATATTAGCAATAAAATGTTGCCTAAGTTTTGGGAGATTTACATACTTTAAAAATATGTATATTCTTTTTAAGGTTTGTATAATTTTGTTGTATTATTTACTTCTTGATTTGTTTATGGTCTGCATTTATTCTAAAATAGACTTTGCCGTTAAATCACAAAAGGTTAATGTAATTCCAAGTTTATCTATTTTATAACTTACTATGCAAGTCCGGCATGGAGTAGTAGAAATCCGTGTGATAATAATGTAGTTGTCCAGGACTAACTGATGTCGTCCTGTTGAACATCTTTTTGTTGGCCATCCTGGATATTAATTGTGGTTCTTTTGAGGTGTTAAAATGGGAGCCAGAGCAGAACCGAAGCCTGCGAATTATCGCAGCGCACTAATGGAATGAATATAATCCGAATCGTGCGAGAGTCGACTGTGGAAAGTGTTTGGAATAACGATGACGCTTAATCCAAGCGAACGTTGCACAGTGGAGCGAATTGAGTGTTTTCGTGAATAAATCACAACTTTTAGGTAATTGTTATTCCTACGAAATAAGAAAAAAACCTTATAGATACGTACTTTTACAATACATAAATAAAGATTTGTGACAAAATAAAAGCATTTGAGGTCAACTAAAAATTAAGTTTTTTTTAAATTAAAATGTTTATTTTATTTTTTTAATTATAAAAAAATTTAATATTATTCAGGGGTTCGTATGAGAAACTTATTGTTTTTATTTCATTAAAAATTGTTCAGGTCGACATAAACATTCTGGTATTTGCAATGTGTTTCGTGTCACTGCCCCACTGTACTTCAGGGGTGGCTGTCCTCATCCGAACTGATACTGATAGGCGCTGTCGGCCTATTATCATAATGAGTTAGTAAACAGTGTTTAAAAGTAGACAAAACATAAAACCTGCACCAGCCCCTCAATTGATAAGCGACTAATTGTGATTGTCTGATAGATATCTACACATCTATTCAATATTCACTTGGAAACAGTGGTATTATTTGTCGATACTTAATATCAGCCTCGAAACCATTGCCATTGAAAGATACGATTACTGGGTGGAAAAGCAATATCGGAAATGGAAAATTTATTTTATTTCCGGTTTGAAATGTACCAACAAGCACTTCAATTATATTCAACTGCCATTGTAAATGTAATGGTAAAATTTTGTTAAACAAGCACTGCTAAAATACAAATTAATTTCACAAACACTTTTCCATGTCGTATCTTAAAAATAATATATAAAGGCTGTCACAGAACAAGAGCATCCTCTTTTTCTGTTTTGTATGCTGATTGCTATCAAGAAAGTTCATCAGTTGTTTTTTGCTATCTATCAGATACTCAAACAGTTAGGTGACACCTGTCAGCGTCATTTACAAACAAAGATAAAACTATTCCATCCCGCACCCACCTCAAGATCCCCGAATGAAAAACCTAGACATCAAATAAATTAGGGATTTATGGCTCTGGTTTATCTTAGCAAATTATTTTATTAGCTAGGTGGAAAGTTTTGCATCAAAAATGCAGGCTTAATTCGGCATTAACATGAGCTTCATCGCTCTCAGGTTTTTCAGTGGTGACATCTTTCGAAGATGTTCGTGTAAATGACTTCCTTGGAAGATAATCCAGCATATCTTTTAGCCTGTCAATATCATTTTTGATTTGCTCTTGTTTCATTAAGCTACTTTGCTCCAGGTCATCTACTTTGTGTATAAGGTAGTTTATCATTAGTTTAACATAATCCCCAGTTCTGGGCACAATTATTTCAGACTTGCACAGGCAAACCTTTTTGAACTCCTCCATTGTAACGCATTTCGATTCGCTAGCATCTTTATAAAATCGATGGAAGGATCGAACTGCTGCACTTTCAATATTGCGACTCACTGGGGTATATTCAACAGTGGCAAAGAAAATGGACGATTTCGGTTGGGTTATGAATTGAACTTTATAATTGTCAAGTTCCGATCTGAAGTTTGTTTTGATTTGGTAAACTGACTCCACACTTTTTAAAGTAAACTCTTCACAACGGTCCATCAACTGATTATTTCGAAGGTACTGGTTCAGACTTTTAACCAAAAAGGTTCCTAGGCTTAAATTTAGGGGATCCTTTTGGGGAAGTCTTACTGAGTTTGCACACTCGCAGTTATTTTCACTAATTCCTGCTTCTTGACAGGTTCGATTTACTGGCAACTCCTCGAAAAGTGATCGACATGTTGGACAACCCACAGGTTGGGTTCGATTTTGGGTGATCTTTCCTCCCAATTCCAGTATGTTTTGCAGAGTGAGATAAAGGTCAAAGGGCGAGGTCACCCGGTTCTTGTTCTTAGTCAGATTCTGAATAATTCCGGGATATCGTTTACGAATCGAGATGGGCAGCCAGAAAAACAGCATTGGCTTACACACGTGATCACTGAAGAAGATCACTATTGATTCTCTGAACAATCCTAGCTTCTTGAATCGTTTTATATACTCCACAAAGTTGCGTTTGTTTTGTTGAATTTCAGATGTACTAGTCCAGAAGAATCCGAAAAATGGCTGCGAGCTGTGGAGATAACGCTTGAAGAATTGATGGCCATAGTCGAAAACAAAATTGGAACTAAGACCTTGTGGTAAGTTATGTGTTTCATTTTGTAAGGGCACGTTATCTGCGATTGCTTTTAACAAAGGTCCAAGGTAAAAGTCGGCAGGTTGTTTCTGAAATTCGAAGGGAAAGTTATTTGTGAGTTTAATATCCTCTGCAAATGCAGTGAGATAACCTTTGTTTTTAAAACGCTTTAAAATATATCGCGAGGAGTGATTAGAGTTCAAAATTTCTTGGGTACTTTGACCATAACCAAATAGAAATGCAATTAGATTCTGATTTTCGTTTTCTCCGTTTCTGCCGTACTTATTCATTTCATACAATGTTTTCTTAGACCCATGAATTTCTTTAAGTATTGATTGAAAATACTCTTCGGTCATTCCATTGAATCCAAATAATACCACGTTGGGTTGATTCTTTCGCGTTTTCATAAGAATATTTTGATTTTTAGTCTGCATAAAGATGAAGGGTTTCACCTGAAGCAACTTATCCGATTTACTTTTACAGGTGGTAATAATTGCTTCCACGTTATTGGGCACCACATCTCCATCTTTAATTAAAACTTCAACTGCCGGGCTGTTAGACATTGTAATTATTAATATAATTTTTCCCTAAATATTTATATTCATAAACTTACTTGATAATGTTATATAATCCCGAAGAATTTTTGGCTAAGCTTCTATAACTACATTTAAAACTCATATTCCGTGAGTTATTCTCATTTTTAAGTAAACTTTGATTGGCTGCTATTTGGTTTAAAAGTAGCACATATTGTTGATTTATGCTGTCATATTTGTAACTAACAATATCATTTACTTTATTATCTATCGTTTTTTTCAATTTAGTTCTTGCCTTATTATTTTGACCAGGCTTATTTCTCATATTTATTGCCTGCAGCTCAACAATAAAGTATATAATAACTATTAATAGCCAGCCCTTTCTGCACAACTTCATTATTAGCTAAAAACTGAAAATCTAGGGAGTGTTGAACTTTATTTCAGGCTTAACTCGTTTATACCGATATAATTTCAATTTCTTGGTTGATTTCTGGCTTCATGTCTGGATATTCAAACAGACTATCTTCTGTTTTCTTTTTATCATCTGTCTTTTGGAAACTTTTTTTTAACTCCGAGTCTTTTTTAGGTTCCTGGTTGGGAATTTCTGACTCTACCTTCTTTTTTTGGGCCTGCGCTTCCTTGACACTTTCATTCGGTTCATCCATTACTATTCGACTCATGCAAATACAGAACTTCCTGCCCTTTAACCTTCGCATGCAATCGGAATCACTTCGATAGGAGTTCAATCGATTAATGGATTCTACATTTATGTATTCCAGAATTTGGTGCCTGTGATTGTAGCGAGTGGTTGCCGAAAACGTGGAATTATTTGGGATGGCTGTGAAATCCACTCGATAGGTACCTCCACTTGACGGCTTTCTATCCCTTCGTTGTTGCACCATTGTCACGGACTGCAAAGTGAGATTAGAGCAGAGCTCCTGTAAATTGTGATTGTGCAGAAAATTGTTAATACTGCGAATGAGGAGCTTTCCCAATGACATTTGCTTTATCTGCTTGGTTTGCAATAGTTTGTAGCTATCACATGGGCAGTAGGCTTCAGATATTCCGGCATCCGAACAGGTGCGGTTCTCGGGAACTGGGGCAAAAAGAGTCTGACAGGTGGGACAATCAACCAGTTTGTCCACTGCTCTGGGCCAACGTTCTCCCAGTTCCAAAATGTGCTGCAGTGTGAGATGCAGATCGTATGGGGAAGTCAGGCGTTTACTGTTGATCCTCAGGGCCTGAACTATTTCCGGATGTAGGGCTCTGAACCAGGTTGGCAGCCAAATGAATAAAATGGGCATACTTTCCTCAAGGAAGTCCTTACTTTCTCCTTTTCGCAAGGGTCCCTGATCGCTTAAGAGAACCACAATCGACTCGGAAAGAGTACCCATTTTCTTTAATTTCATAAGTTTTTCCAACAGTTCAACTCGCATTTTGTCATTTGCATAGGATTTATCATGACTTATACTCTGGCCAAAGAAAAGACCAAATAATGGTCGAGATGAGTTGGCATGTCGCTTTAAATACTGCTCACAATAGTCGTAGATATACTTGATATTTAACCGCCTGTCAATGCACTCTTGTTTCTTTTTAAGCTCCAAAAATGGTCGTGCATAAAAGTCAGTGGGGTTTTCAAAAAATCCAAGCTTATCCAGACTGAATATTGACAACTTGGACATGCCCTCGCCATAGGCTGTGATATAACCCTTTCTCTTAAAACGCTTCCAAATCAGCGGTATTGACTTCATGCAACCAACTTTACTCGCATCGCACTTGAGATTCATCCAAGTATTAGGACTGTAGCCTGCAAGTAAGGCCATTAAATTGTGCAGTGTATTGTTACCCACTCTGGAATATCCCTTCATCGCAAACCAACCCTGCATCCTCAGATGGTTAAATATTTTAGGCATATTGCGGTGGAAGTTGCTCTGGGAAATTCCATCCAGGCCAATCATTATAACATTGGGTCTGCGATGCCAAGAAATTAGTGGCGAATCAGTTTTTTGAGGTTGCACAAAGGCAAAAGTGTCTGATTGTAGATCCTCTGCCAGCTCATTTCTGCATGTTGCCTTCAGACCTTCGACATTGCGGGGAACAATATAGCCATCCCAAAAAGTGACTTCTCTACCCAAGCTGTTTGTAATTATATTAATTAAATTAGAAAAAAAAACAAAATATAATACTTACAAGACAGGTGAAACGGCAGTGGAATTGTTATGCACTCTTTTGATCTCACGATAGCTGCAATTGTATCCCACCAAGTTGGGGGATTCCTCCTCCATAGTCCTCAAAATCGATTGGGCAACCGAATCGTTGACATGCAATACATATTGCTGAAGTTTTTCGTCAAATCGAGAACTGATCAAAGTATCACCTTTGGAGCAACTACCATCGTTGCCAACCTCTTCAGTTAATTCTTTAATGCGTTGGTCCTGCTTTGGGATGTACGGAATATGACACTCTGATGTTTTGATATAGTGTTCATGTTCGATTTGTGTAGACCGCTTGTTTTGTGAGTTATTATAAACTGGGCGCCTTTTCGCACCCAAAGCCAAATGGCTCCATGTCAGCAAATGAATTAGCAAAAGCAGTATCCTACGTGGTTTCATACCTAATTCTTACTGATCTGCATATAGGGTATTTCTTAGAGTTCATTTAGTTCCGAGTGAAACGACATTTCATGGTAAATTGAGATTTCCGCGGTTCATGCAGCGGCAAATCAAGTGGGACCTGTTAGATATGACATCACAAAGACAGAAATGTCATAATAAGAATAATTTCTGAAGAATCATCTTCCCACGACGCTTTTTGAAGTCACTTGATGGTTAAAAGTCAATCCTCTCACATTGGCATGTCGATACTATTGAAATTGCTGAGTACGTTTAAAAATAAAGTGTTAAGTTCAGTCAATGAAATTTTAAAATAACTAAAACAGATACAAGCTAATAGTATTTTTAACTTAAAGTGTTTTACACGACCCCTTTTCAGTAGTGAAGATAACAATTACCGTGAAATTGAATTTCCTTCGGTAGTTCATCCAGAAGTTAGAAACATAAAACATTTTACTTGTCGGACAGAAATACAATGGTGCGGCTGTTTACGAGCACTTTAAATAGACTTATCGGTTGTTGTTTCGCGATATCTCTTATATGTTTATGGAGTATGCTTCCCTCCAAAAGCAATAAAAAGTTCAGCATTGGTAAACGGGGAGTTCAGAAACGCTTCTACGTAAAATCTGGAAAATGCGAAATACCCTATGTGGATCCATTTAATGCGGAGTTCTTGAAAGTCAACAAACCGACGGTTTTTATACCTTGCACCAATGAAAGTGATCTCATTACGGTGCACTATGATGACCTTTTAAATCAATATGTGCTGCACATTAATGAGGAGGTGGTTCATAAGTTGTCCCAGTCAAAAAGTAATGACTTTGCTTGCTTCTACCAAAAAATTATTTATGGTCAATCACCGGATCGCTACGATAAGTAATTTTGTAATATGCTCAGTGTTGAGTTTAAATAATAAATAAATGTTCTTTTAGCACAGAAAAGGAATCAAAACTAAGCTTACTCAGGACTATCTGGTGCCTTTGGATGTCGAGGGGATGTTGGTGGACTGCAGGACAGCAGACAAGAAGAGAGTCCTGCAAAAGGATGCTTTCATGTTTGTTCAGTACCAAGAAAGTCCCCAGAACTCACAGCCAGATCGAAAGGCCAGTGTGATTATGTACGGCATAGATACTGTTTCACGCACAAATCTACGTCGGATGATGCCCATGATATACGAGTTCCTAAAGTCACCAGGCTGGTACGAAATGATGGGATACAATAAGGTTGGAAATACACTGTTCAATCTATCATTATTATATAGTATTTTAATTACAGGTGTCTGACAATTCCTTTCCCAACATATTTGCCATGCTAACTGGCTATTCTCCAGAAACGGCAGCCACTCAGCTTTGTAATACGGATACAGATGGGTGTTTGGATAAAATACCCTTCATATGGAAAGAGTACAAAACAGAAGGCTATTTGACAGCCTATGCTGAGGATGAGGAATCTGCGAATACCTTTAACTACATGAAACCAGGCTTTGGTGTTAAGCCCACAGACTACTACTTCCGACCCTTTATAAGCGCCCTGGAGAAGGAGACTCCGATTCGGTTTTGCCCGGGTTGTCTCATGAAGTACTGCCTGGGTCGTCGACTGGCCAACAGCTATATCTTCGACTACTGCCGCCAGTTTATGCAGCGTTTTGTGGCAGAGCGTCCTATTTGGGGCATGTTCTGGTCTAACCACTTCAGTCACGACGACTTCTTCATGCTCTCGGCCATGCAGCACAAGATCCTGAAGGATCTGCTGAATTTTGAAGCAGACGGAGCCTTCGAGCATACGATTATGATATTTTTCTCGGACCATGGAGCCCGTTTTGGTCCCCTGATGCATATGGAGGAAGCATTCCTGGAGGAGAGGCTACCCATGATGTTCATTTACTTGCCACCCTGGTTCCGGGAGAAGTATCCACAGTATGCCAAGGCTCTGTCCCAGAATCAGAATCGTCTGAGCTCAAACTTCGACGTGTACAATACCCTAAAGCACATCCTAAAGATTGGAGAAGAAAAAGAGGTCACCAAAAAGTCCTGGTCCTACGACTGCCCCCAGTGTCAGTCGCTCTTCTATCCGCTGCCTGAGGATCGCAGCTGCTCGGAAGCTTCCATAGCGGAGGCGTACTGTACTTGCCACAACTATCAAAAAGTCGGAAGGGATCCATGGACCTGGCGCATGGCCGACCTGGTGGTGGATCGCATAAACCAGTACCTCCGGCTCAACCACATCCAGGATCTGTGCAGCAATCTCACACTGAAGGCAGTTAACATCACCGAACAAAGAATGGACAATGTCGACGGCAAAATGCGACACTATCACACCAAGTTCCAGGTTCATCAGAACATGGCCGAGTTCTTTGCCACCACCCTATACGATAAAGAAACAGAGGAGCTCGAGATAAATGTTGAACTCATCAGCCGGATTAACATGTACGGTTCCGATTCGGAATGCGTTCATAATAAGATACAGAAGTTATATTGCATATGCCTATCAAAACTAAATCCTGGAAACAAAGAGAAATATTGACACACAGACAAACAAATAATTAAGTTTAAATAGTTTCTGAATAACTAAGGATGTAGCGAAGTTATTGTAAACTTACACAGAAATTAACAACATGTTCAATAATAAAGACCAAAATTAATAGATAAAAAATTACCTGATAATTATTACTTAATGATCAGTTGGTCTTAATTCATGTCAATAAATTTCGTACTATTGACAGCTCCAGCTGAAATTTATTAGTACCAGTTTTATTTGGGTATGTAAAAATATATCAAAATTACATAAAAACGGGAACGGAAGCCAAAGTTTTAATACCCTTGCAGATTTTTCAGAAATAATAACAAAGGTTTGCGTTCTCACGAGAAGGGTATGGGAATTACGATTTGGAAAGTTTCAAGAATCTATTCTTAACCCAGGTGTGAAATATATAATATATATATAATATATATCATAAACTATGCCCCCAACCTACATATATTAATCAACTCTTAAGGGATACGATAAAAAACTCATTTTGACGGTTTTAATTAAATTTAAAATGGAATGTTACTTGGGTTTTGAAAAAATCAAATGTTTTTTTTCAACGCACGCACAAAAGTAAGTTACATAAATGTAATTAACGTTGCTATCTTGTGTTCTTCGAAAATTTCTGTGCCATTGGATATTCTTCATTGATTACAGCCGACCCAAAATTAAAAAACATTTCAAGCAACCTGCTCTTTCAAAATTCGTGATAACAGAGTGTGTCTATTGGACGAGGCATTTTCTTCGGAAGTCTGCGATTTTCGTTCAGTTGGGTCGTCAATGTGGTGGAAGGCGGTCACCATGGAGTCGAAATTTCGTGCCAGTCATCCGCTCTACAAGTTCTTAGGCGTTTGCTGTTTTCTTTTGGTTATAGTTTTTCTAATAAATCAAGCAAATGTGTCCTTGGAGTTACGGGAATTACCGCAGTCTACGCGACCGCGAATTTTGGCCAAGCCCCGGCCACAACAATACTATGTGAAAACCCCCAAGTGTCAGATCCCATATGTGAATCCCTTTAACGTCGATGTGATGAAAATATTCGATCCCCAAGAGCTAGTCACCTGCTCGAATGAGACCGATCTCATAGCGACTGAATATAATGAAAAACTCAAAAGACATGTATTGCACATCGACGATGAAGTTGCTTTACAATTGCTCAACTTCACCAACGCAGAATACAACTGCTTTTACCAGGAAATCAAGTACGGGCATCAAGCAGATACCTACGACAAGTAAGAAAAGGTGAATCCCCCAACTGCTGGAAAAGCGTTATTAATATCTAATCATCAATCGCGCAGTCTGACGGCGAAAAAGTACTTCATGGATGGATATTTGGTGCCGCTGCATGTGGAGGGCATGATCGTCGAGTGCCAAAAGGCTGAGGACCCGAAGGTGGTCCTGCAGAAGGACGCCTTCATGTTCGTTCAACATCAGCCGCTGCCCGAGGACCTCAAAAAACCTCAAGGACCCCGAAAGCCAAGTGTCATAATGTACGGCATCGACTCGCTGTCTCGAATAAATCTACGCCGCACAATGCCGAAGGTCTTCAGGTTTCTTCAAGGTGACGGGTGGTACGAGATGCAGGGATACAACAAGGTGATCAAAATACTAATATATATTCTCTATATATATATTATATTAATATCATTGAGGCCACAAAACATCCCTATAAGAAAACACAAGCATATAATTCTTCGTTTCGTTTTGAGAAAAGAAACTGGATGGAGGATCCATTTAATTTATGCAAATTTACCTTAGGGCATTATTTATTTCATAGCAAAGCACTTTTGTGCTTATTATTATTGCGAGAGAGTGAAACGTTTATAACTAAAACCGTTATCTGGATCAGAAATTTATTTTATTTCCAAAATTAATGATAACAACAATTATTCTAGGTTTTCAAATTTACATTTTTATTTAATTAATAAGAGAATACTTTTTTTTATACCCTTGCAGAGGGTATTATAATTTTGGTCAAAAGTGTGCAACGCAGTGAAGGAGACATCTCCGACCCTATAAAGTATATATATTCTTGATCAGGATCACCTCCTGAGTTGATATAGCCATGTCCGTCTGTCCGTCTGTCTGTCCGTCTGTCTGTTTCTACGCGAACTAGTCTCTCAGTTTTAAAGATATCGAATTCAAACTTTGCACACACCCTTCTTTCCTTTGCACGCAGTATATAAGTCGAAACGGCCGGGATCGGCCGACTATATCCTATAGCTGCCATATAACTGATTGATCGGGAATGCCATAACTTTGGTGTTTGTTAAGTTAGGAATTTGGGACTTTCTATGGGTTTTATTTTGGCCCAATCAATCCGACATATCAAATTTTATAAGGATCGGCCGACTATATTCTATAGCTGTCATATAACTGAACGATTGGAAATGCCATAACTTTGGTGTTTTTAAAGTTAGGAAGTTGGGATTTTTTATGAGTATTAAGAATGCATCATATGAATAATTTTGGAGAATATAATTTGCAGAATATTCTGCAAGGGTATTTCAACTTCGGCTCCGCCCGAAGTTAGCTTTCCCTTCTTGTTTTTAATAAATTTCGATTTTTTATCTGGCTACGAAAATGTTACACGTTGCTAGCATTTAGAAAATTAACCTAAAAGTTGAGAATAATTAAATTGTATGACTTTTTGTTGTAATGAGAGAAAACTTTTGGGGGAAGTTTCATTTAGGCAATACTAGACCGACTGTTGTGGGTGTGCTGATCAAGGATTCAGGTTCATGTCTGTTCACTGCGTTGCAAACCTTTGACTAAAATTGTAATACACTCTGCAAGGGTATAAAAACGTTTGTGTTAGACCACTTAGCATACAACATATGTTGTGAAGTAATTAGTTAGACTGAGCAAGAAAAACGAATTAAATGTCTAAAGTAAATTTTATATTCCATGTAACGTACTTTAGAAAACATAATAATTTAAATGAAATTAATCTTTTTCCAGGTGGCGGACAATTCCTTTCCCAATATACTCGCCATTCTGAGTGGATACTCGGAAAGCACGGCCAGGGAACAGGTGTGCGACACTAACAAACTTGGCTGCTTGGATGAAATACCGATGATTTGGAAGTACTTCAAGAATGCCAGCTATTTGACGGGCTATGCGGAGGACGAGAGTAATTCGAATCACTTCAGCTACCTGAAGCCGGGCTTCTCCAAAAAGCCCATGGACTACTACTTCCGGCCAATGCTGCGTGCTCTGGAGTCCGAGATGGATGTGTATCGGTTGCCGGAACACCCCTACATGAGATACTGTCTGGGACGAAGGATGGCGAATCGATACATCTACGACTATGGCCTCCAGTTTGCGCAGCGTTTTGTGCACGAGCGTCCCATTTGGGGCATGTTCTGGTCGAATCACTTCAGTCACGACGATCCCTTCCTGCCCGCGGCCATGCAGGAGAAGATCCTTGGGGATCTGCTCGACTTTCACGCCGATGGGGCTTTCGAGGAAATGATCATGATCTTCTTCGCCGACCACGGCACCAGATTTGGCCAGTTAACATGGCTGGAGGGGGGATTCCAGGAGGAGCGGCTGCCCATGATGTTCATATACCTGCCGCCCTGGTTCCGCGAAGCCTATCCCTCTTATGCGCAGGCACTAGATCTAAATCAGCACAGGCTGAGCTCCAACTTTGATCTGCACAATACCCTGAAGCACATCGTCGAGATCGGAGGCACCCCGGATGGGACGGCATTGCCCAAGTCCTTTGACTGCCCCACCTGCCAGTCGCTTTTCTATCCCCTGCCGGAGGATCGCACCTGCCCACAGGCGGGCATCGAGGAGCACTGGTGCACCTGCGATCCGTACAAGGTGATCAAGGGACAGTCGTGGACACGCCCCATCGCCCTGAGTGTGATCGATCACATGAACGAGTATTTCGTGCAGAAGAATCTCAGCCATCTGTGCAGCAATCTCACGCTGAACTACGTCCATAAGACTGAGATCAAAACGGGTCTGAATGTCCAGTGGGACGAGGAACTGAAGGAGACGGAGACTGCCGTGTATCGTGTCAAGTTCAAAGTCAAACAGAATAGTGCTGATTTTCAGGCCACCGTGGTCTACAACAACGTCACCCAAAACGCCGAGGTGAATGTGGAGAAAATCAGCAGGACTAACTCTTACAAGGAGGACTCAACTTGCATCGAAGACAAGCTTGCCAAGCTGTATTGCATTTGCTTCAGTGACCTCAAGTCGTAACAATTCATTCCGAGAAATTTAGGTTCAAATTAAACTGAAGTCTTTAGAATTTTTTCATTTGACTTGAAATTTCGAGTTATTTTTAAAGAAAAGCTAACCCTTAGTATTAATAGCATATAAAATAAATTTAGAAGTTGTTTACTATACTAAATTGTTTAAGGCAAAAAGCAAAATACAAATGATTAATTATTAACAATTTAAAAAAATACAAATCCGTTTTCGAACTGTAGACTAATAGTTACTTTGTGATGGTATTTCCAATCATTTTAACAGATTGCTAAGATATCAGTATTAAATAGTATAAATATCAATATTTTCGTATGTGAACTAATAAATTCTATGGTATTTGTAAACGTTTTCTAAAAAAGAACGAAAGAACCTATAAAATTAGTTTTTATGATCGGAAATGGGTGTGTATAACTTTTGACTTGGAGGAAACTGTCAATAAATATTGGCAGCTGGGAAGGTATTCATTGCAACAAGTATATACACTTATGGGATAGAAATCATATTAGTAAATAACTTGAAATGGACATTGCGAAATGAATTATCTGTTTTACTTGTAAATATTTTATACTTTTCGTTTCCTAGAGTGCACACACAAATATATATGACATTTTAGAACAAAGTGTGTTTAGCCTTATCAAGTAAAAGTACGTTACAAACTCACATAAAAAATAATTATGTTTAATGCCTGGAAACTATGCATATGCGTGGGAGTCGTGCTTTTCTTTTTTCTACTAGTAAACCATTTGCCGAACGACTCTGGAAAAATAGATAAAACCTGGCAGATCGATATAGAACCCGCCACCCCCTTAAATATCAGTGGATAATAAGCTAACTGCACCAAAAGTTCTTCGGCTTTAAGATGCCAAAGGTTTAAACGTTATAGATACCCTAAGTGAAAACCCCTAAAGATCAAAGCCTGTACAAATGAGCCAAGTTTGGTCAGCGTTATCTACGATCGTAACAAGAAACAGTACAAGCTACTTGAACATGGAAGCATTTTTAAAGAACTGCAAATTATATCGGGTTTTGGATGCAAGTTCATTGTGCAAGTTATCAGTTAACAGATACCAGTTACTTCGTAACCAATTTCAAAATCAATTTGCCTTTAACAGATGGCTCCACTTGCAATTCTATTGGCACTGTAACGATAAAATATGTGGCGACATCTGGCGGTATGGTATGTTTATCTGCCATTGACCTTTGACCATGTTAAACTTAATTTCTTAATAACTTCTGAAGTAATTTTTCGATTTGGAACATTTAAGGTGTCCTGATACATATTGACCGAATAAAGATGTACCGATCAAAAATTTTCCTCTACCACCTTTTTAATGAATTTGAGGGCGGTAGAGTGGGCGTGGCCAACTGCTAATGTTTTAACATTTATGCGATCATTTATAATAGATTGGCTTAATATGTAAATCGGATCGGATGAATTCCTGTTCCCATGACTGTCCCAAACGTCAATCGATCTTCTTTGCAACCACTACTTACAGTAAAGAAACAGAAAAACTTAACTCATTAACCTTGGTAATATGTACGGCCGCGATTCGGAGGGTGTGGACGATAAGGTCTAAAAGATATATTGCTGTCAATCATAGATACGGTCAAAGTTGTAACTTTGAATTTTTTAAGGTGAGTGGATTTAAAATATCAAAGTAAGCTTTCTGCTCACCGAAAATTCGTGATAACAGGCACTGCGCTTGGTATAAAAAACATGTTCGATCGAACTCATCGAGAGTTTATTTATTTTAATAACTTAAACTGTGTTTACTGAATGTACTGCCCTGGTACGAAAGTTTTTCCGATGCCGTAATACCAGATTGCTGGTGCACTTTTATGCCCTTCCTTACTGTTCGCCTTACGAATCTTCTCGGATTACTTACTTCGATGATTTGGGAAAAGAAGTGACAGCTTCTTGTCCTTACCAAAATACCTAATACTGAAAAATTTCGATACCTACGTAATTTTCAATTGGTCGTCAAGTCCCCGTTTTCCTATCTGTCGAATTAACTCAGAAATTGATAAAGAATTGAGTTAGAATTCAAGAACACGAAAAGACGAACAACCATGGCGAGGACTAAACAATTTATAGTTATATTTTTTGTGCTGCTCTTGGTGTTTATATGGTGCAATCATACCAATCCCGGAAGGGGAGAAATCCGCGTTAAGGATTTACTCTCCATCAAACCTAAGTCAAATGTTCAAGGGCCGCAAGAATTAAAGCCACTTTCCAATCCAGAATGGTCAATGTCGCAGATCAGACGATCCAAAGACCGATTTTTGAGGAACGTAGCAGAGTCCAAAAGTCCAGTCATTTGATGCTTAATGATTTGTTTTTTTTATAATCAGTTCAAAGTTCAAAATTTCATCAGCAAAGCATGCAATAAAAGTTATCTCTTTTCATTACACGAATGTGTTAGCCGAATTATCACCAACTGTGTCTGAATTTAATTGCAATAATAGAGAGATTGCGAAGTACATTTAGTGCTAAACGAACAAGAAAAGGATAAATTAAAAACTGCCAATTTAATGACCATATTTGGACTTGTTTGCTTTTATTGAAATCGTTCAAGTTTATGGCTACCCCTTAATTACATTGTTGCCTGCAATGAAGGCACTCTTACGCTAAGTCGGTACTCATCTAATGAAATAAGGTATTGAATTGAATTCTTCTAACTCTTAATCTAGCCGGACTAATTTACGTATTGGTCCCTCGCACCTTCTTCAAAAATTCAACAAACCTGTATTAACAATACGCTTAGTCTAGGTCCATTAGAAAACTATAAAACTTTGAAATACGACTTCACTACAGGATCCTTGGACTCGTCTACATATACGAATCGACCGGATATCGCTCGGCCTCCTCGAGCATGTGCCGGAAATCGACGGGCACGGGTTGGGTGACGGGTCCGGTTCCGGGTCTACCGGGAACATGTCCATTCATCATCTGCCCCGGATGCTTCCCACTGCCCAGGGCACTTCCCCGGTTCTTCAGATGTCCGTTCATCATGCTCACATGGTGACTTATCGTGGGCACGGCACCCGGGACATTGGTCTCCAGATCGTGCAGAATGGCATCCGTTTGCTCGTTCCGCATCATTTCGTTGCCCAGCGGTGCTGTTTCATCCGTATCATCGCCTTTGTTCAACAGCCTCTGGATGTGATTCCGGATGAGGCGCTCGAACTCACGCTGCACCGACGGACTATCCGTGTCGCCATCGACCTGGAAATCAATTCGATATAAATAATATATTTAAGGATTTTTTTAGCCACTTACAATCTGCAGGCGATTGCTGGTGTCCAGGATCTTGAGCATCGGTAGGGTCTGCTCCCGAAAGAGCTCCAAACGACGTCGGAATGAGGATACAGTGTCATCTATGCGTCCTCTGCCCAGCTGAAGTTTCGAGCAGTCGAGCAGGATAATAGGCGGTCGTTGCTTGTACTGAGGAATATGAAGAAATTTAGAGCAGTTTTAGATATATCTTAAAAATTATACAAAAATAACAACAGATAAATTGAGTATAAATATAATTTCATCATCAGTTTTGTCGTATTTATAATAAGGCTAAATTAGGGTTCAAAAAGGAAAACCAAAAGGTATTCCTTAAACAGAAATCCTACCTACTTTCATTTTCCATAAAGACGAAAAAAGGACTTCTTAACAAAAACTTATGACAAGCATAACATATCTCACCTTGTTCTCAAAGTACTTGACATGCTGAAGATTTCTGGGATACCCATCTATGATGATGCCAGTTCGATCTCGTAACTGTCGCAGATTGGTTTCCAGTAGCTGATTTAGCGACTTTTCCGGGGCCATATCCCCAGCGGCCAGAGCTTCCTTGACCGCGAAGCTTTCCGTATTGGCACGTGGTGCAGAGTCCGTGATGTTGCGCAAAAGGCGACCGACACTGCAAATGGAGTCAATTAATTTAAACAAAAGTTATGTTATAAGGATTCTCAATTCAAACCTACCTAATGTGAGCCCAGCCGGGGTTTAGTCCCACGGCCTTGAGGCAGAGTGTGGCCTTGTTGCTGCCCGGACCGCCGATCACCCAAATAATGGGTGGCAGACCCGACTCATCCGGTGCAACTTCCGGTCGCAACTTTGGCTGCTGGGTGACCACCACCCCGCTGTCGTCATCCGCACTGGTGGTGCCCGTTTTAATGGCCTCGGACACGGTCAAGTTCCCATTGGGCCCACCACCATCCATCGGATCGATGGCCAAATCTCTGGCCAGCACGATGCCCGTGGTCGCGACGTCTTCTGCAATTTGAGTCGCTTGTTGGGCTTGACTTGGTGCGGTGTCTACGCTAACTATACTGCCGGGTATATCATGTATCCCTCTGCCCATACCTGTAACTCCATTCATCACGGCCTCTTGGTTCTCGAGGGCGCTGAGTATGTCGAGAACAGCGGTGCGAAAGTCTTTGTACACCTCTGTGGGAGCACGCTCGCCATTTACCTGCAGGAATAATAAAACACGACAATATTAATAAAGTTTAATTAACATTAGACAGACATTTTAAATGGTAATCTAATGCTTGCAGTCCTATCAATAAAAATGTTCCTTTTATCCCTTTATTCCACAGTTATTTTATTAATCTTTCGTAAACATATTTATAGTGGGTAATATTTGTATTTCAGTTAATTTAATGTTTGTAGCCCCATCTTTATAAATCATTATTTTATCTACTAATTCTAAAGCTATTAGGTTGCTTTTGAATATAAATTTATTTAATTGTTTTGAACGAGAGCAGAAATGTAATTAAATCAACATCTAACAATTATTACTAAGTGATTATTATCTTACTAGTAACTTTATTTTTTTAAACATATTGACTTCTAAAAAGCTTTGTTAGATTTAAGACATTTACCATTAGTAGAAAAGCTACACTCAGAACAGAAATATCATATAACTTTGCAGTTCATAAAATGCATTATTTTCCTTGTATTTTATTTTTGGTATTGAATTAATCATAAAGTACTCACGGCCAACAACATGTCGCTCTGATCAAAATAATCGGCGACTGGCATCACATTTTTGAAGAAATTTTCCAATTCCATTTTGGCTAAGGAGAGTACTACATGACCTAATTTGGCCCCATAATCGATTTGCTTCTGTAGAACCGATTGACGCCAGGATATTAGAATCACGCCATTCACGACTTGAATCTGAAAGAGACAAAAAAAAAAGAATAAATTAATCAAAGAAGATTACTTTTTAGTTATGTCCCCAAATTGTTAGGTTCAACCTGCTGTACTCCAAAATTGTCCCACTTATGCAATGATAGGTCTATATACCATTCCCAACGCCATGTGTTCGTGACTGGGCGTCGGGAACTCCCTAAGTACCGCTTGCTCCAAGGCTGTCCAATTATCACCTGCATATGTAATACACGGTGAGTGTGGACCTCACTGTAAATCCGAATAAACACACTGTCGGCGACCCATTTGCCAGTTAATTAGTTCAAATAGTTCAGCAGCAATTTACTGGGCAAATAAAGTGTGCGGCAACAAAACTGGCTTCATAATAAATAAAGGAGCTGGCAAATTAGCCGCTGGGTGGAAAATTACCTTCTCAGAATACTCGACTACGTCGCGCATTGAGCGTGGATATCCCGATATCAGGTATGCTTTGGCAGCTGGAGCCATTTTCATTTCCAACATCAGCACCTCGGTGACTGTTTTCGACGATAGTTGCGAAAAGTCCTGCATGTCTGGAAAATCAAAAAAAAAATCTATATTATTTCGAACTAAAAAAATAAGTGATTGTAACTTTTATTTATAGAGAAAAGATATTTCTATAAAATCCTGACTATAGCTTACCATTGCCCATTGCATATTGCTGCAGCAGATCCATCATATTGATGTGCGTTACTCCGCGTCGCTCCTGCATAAAAGTGTCGCAATGGGTGACCTTGCCACTACCGGGGCCGCCTAAAACAAATATCACTGGCACTTTGGGCGGATCGAATTTGATTTTTCCAGCATTTTGCATATCGATAGCGCCGACATTGGTAGAACCGAATCGTCCCCCCGCCGCAGCGGCCTCCAAATCGCCAGCATTTTGGCCATTTCGATTCCGTGTAAGACTCCAATCGTTGCCTGGTTCGCCGGTATCTTGTGCCGCGCTGGCATCTGAAAAATATTTAATAATTTTACAAAGAGCTATACTTCCTTGCTTAAAATAAGACAAAACATGTTATTTAAGTGGTTTTGTGTAAGTACATAAATTAGTTGGCTGCATTTTGGGAGACCACTCTAATTTATGAGAATTTTAATCGTTATCCCTTATATATCCTTACAATTTCCATATAATACATTGACTATAGGTTCATTAAATTGATGTCTTTAAACTCCCGCGGGACCTCTTAAAAAAGCCTTGAAAAAATATAATATTTATCTATTCCATGCATTCTAGATTAAGATTTCTGTTGTTAATACTACAATAAACAACTATAAAGATTATTTTATTTTAATAATTTAATAGGTATTTGTAATTTGTTTTCGTGTGTGGGATCTGTTTTCCGGATTATGCTCAAGGAAATCTTTAAAAAAGTTTATAATCAAAATTTATTTTTAAAACCCATATACATATATTGAAAATCGATTGACAATTATAAAGAAAAGAAAAGTGCTTTGACATTTAATTTAACATGTAGCTTAAATGTTTTTCATTCGTGCGTGGGAGCAACAGTTGACCCTCGGGTGAAGCGCCGCAATGTTTCAACCGGAAACCGGATGTGTTGGCAACTTAGCGCGAGGAAACCCGGGTCCGGACAAGGGCAGGTCCTAACGTGCCAAGTTGGCATTAGCCAGCCTTCAACGGGGCCGGAAGCAATTTGCCAGGAGTGGGAAATTAGTGGCTTGAGTCCACGCACTCGACAAGGAATGGGAAAAAGGGATCGAAACAAATCACGAAACACATCATTAAAACATGTTTAACAATTATTTAATTGTATAGCAACCGTACCTAGTATAGTATGGCATCACCGCTGAATTCATTCATGGAAAATCAGCTGTGGCTTGGCCATTCTATGGCGATTTTATGGCTTAGATACGGACACCACCCCCTCGGAATTAGCCTCCCGGCAATTTCACGTTTTTCAAGCCGGAAAACCAGTTCGTTCTTGTGACATTTTTATTGATTTTCCTGCAGTTTTATTTAATTGACATGTTTTGTTATTGTTGCTGTCCCTTTCCGACCAGGGGCTTTCCCTATTTTATTTCGAATTCTCTCTTTGTTTTTGTGAGTGACGCGCATTTCAGGATATTGTGTATTAGCTTTGGTGGTCAACGAACATGTCCAAGGACCTGGCAGCCATGGAGGCCAAAGGGTCCAAGTTCCGATACAAATTATAGCGTTGGGCAAGGTCTTGATTTTGATATAACGCTGTGTACATACAAATCATATCCGTGTTGGTATTACAAAACCGTTCTGTCACAGATAATTGTTTTTTTAAATGAATTTCCAAGCCACTGATTGCAGTAATTTCAATTGAAATTGTCCTTTGAATTGTGGACAATTGAATATGTCACCGAGATTTGGAAAGTGGTCGGATTACAATGGCTAAGTTATAAAACCAAAAAATGTAATGGTAATGGTCCTTTAGCATTGAAAGATACATTAATGGTTGACTTTTCTTTGTTTATAGTATTGCTAGTTCAAATTTTGTTTACCATGAAAGTTTGATCCTTTCAATATAACAAATAAAATATAAAAAAATAAAATAATATTGTGTAAGCATACATATATTTAAAAGAGAGAGTTTACTTATTAAAATTATTAAGATTTGATTTATGAATATAAAGAGTGCAACAGTCTCTCATTAATTCTTGATCCCAAAAGTATGCCTCACAATTTTCAGTGGACTTCAACGATGAGTTATTCTTTAATATTTAAACCCTTCTCTGGAACTCCGTCGTTTTCAAATGTTTTTTACAAAGACTAATGAAAACTCGTGTATTGTATTCCCCCTGGCGTGTTCAACGTGGGCGACTCATTAGGGTTCTTTTTATTATCTTTGGCCGTGGAGAGGCAATGCTAATCTTTGATTACAAATCTCCTGCATGTGGCATTACTCACCTGTGTCTAAACAAATACCCATTATCCATTCGGTGGCCAGTATAGCTGAATTTTCGCAATTGTGTTTTCCCTACCGCACACCCGCACAACCACACACTCGAGCACACTCACTCTCTATTCGAAAAATAACTATCCCGGTTAATCGAGTTCTTCAGAAGGAGTTCTGTTGGAAAATAGGTAAAATTCCAGAAAGGCAAATGTTTTGCACTCGGCAACTGCTTCTGTCCATGGCTACCGTTAATGGTATTCGCTCGATGTGTATATTATAAATATGTCTACATTTATTACTGGTATCTCTGGGATACTTGTTCTCGCGTTTTATCGTCGGCAACACGCACAAAAACGAACTACATGACTTTGCCGGTTTTGGTGTTTTGATTCCTGCCTTGGCGGCGTCACAGTCCTGATTTCCGAGGGTTCAACAAACCGAGCACGTACGCCTCGCCGAACGTCCGAAACGAAACTGAGTTTCTAAATTGACAACTGACTCGGTTTTTACCTCTACGAGCCCGGTTCCGAATCCCCTGGTCACTTTTCCAATTAATGAATACTTTATGAGTTCCAGCACTGCAGTTCCAGTGGAGCGTGGGTGGTGGGGATTTCCTTGCCCACTGGAAGTTTCACGCACGACCTTAGAACACTTTGAACACTTCGCCCCCCTCCCCCGCCCCCTCTCTCTCCACACAGAAATATCCAGCTCACATGTCCGTGTCATTCATGGGCCGCCATTTGTTTATGCGCTCCAAACAAAGTGTCCTGTGTCCTGGAGCCAGCGGTGCGTTTCTCATACATCCTTTATGTGTACGACTGAACTGACACATGTGTGGAACGCTTTTTGAAACATTCTCCCGGTTTTGGTTGCCATTACTACTGGCGTGCTGGTGTCCTGCCGTCTATGTTGTTTGTTGTTGTCAGTTGGGCTTCTGTTTTCATAGGTGTAAATAAATCCTCTGACTTGCAGCTGTTGAAGTCAAGAAGCGAAATTTTATGTTGTCCGGGTCATAAAAATAGTAACAGTTGTATAAAAAAATTACAAAAAAAAATTAGACATTTTTATTTATAGAAATTTATTATTGTTACTCCTCGTTTCTTTTTTTCTAAATTATCTTACTGGAGATAAAATGTTTACTCTTAATACCAAGGTTCAAATAGATTAAATTTAATATAATAATTCGGTTTTAAATAAAATTAACAAATGACCTAAATCATTCCAGCATGAAACAGATTCGTTCGCACGTACTTATCTTTATTGTGGAAATAGTTGCTTTTCATTGATAAAAAATGATACACTAGACAAGCTTTACACAATGGGTAGAACTGAAATCAAAATAGTACTCAAATATGACAAATATTTTTGAGGGTTACTTATAGTGCTTGATAGTCCTTAAATATAACAAATATTTTTGAGGGTTACATTCTTGATATATTTTTGTTTTTAAATATACTTTTAGATGTGTTTTATTCTTTATATTGGGACACTAAACAATTTCATAACCACAGAATAGATGTTTTCAGAAAATACAAAAATCGATTAAGCCATCTATTTTTATAATGTGTTATACAGGTTTTGGTAAAAATTCGTTTAATAATTTTAACTAGGAAAGAACTCATGTTTGCATAGTAAAATGTTAGCAAATAAAAAACCAAAAAAAAATATTCAATCATTTAAAAATAATTATTTTGTTAACACAATCAAAATATTCCTACAAAGTTCGTAACGAACTCAAAAGAGGTCCTAAGGAAGTACCCCATGGTACGCTGGCAAAGTGAACACCTATCATGAGTCTGGCAAAAGGTATGTGTTCATTCTGAATCACTTTCGTGGGTTTGATGGCAGAGAAATTGCGCAATCATGCCGCCGTACAATAACAAGGGCCCCAAATTGATAAATCCAAAAAGGGGGGTAGAAAAGAATGGTAAAAAGGGGTGGGGATGTTTTGCACAATGGATGGGAATTAGAACACTGGGCTGTCTGTTGTGCAGTGGGCGAGCATTCAATTAATATTTCACACTATTAATTGGCGTTAATTATTTAGTTTACTTCTAGTTGCAGTTCAATGATACCGTACTTTTGGGGGAGGACTAGACGAGAAGCGTGGCCAGCTGTCCAAATTTCCAAGATGTGTTCAATTAAAATTCAATTGGTCCCGGACCCGTTCTGGTTTTTTAAGTTGACATTGGATGAGGGAGGGGAGGGTTACAGGCCGAATAGGCTTGCCAAGGACACGTAAAGAAGTTCAAAGCTCAAGGAAACTTCATATCGATCAAATTGGTCTCATATCGATCCATGGACAACCACAGATGCGACGCCTAATTTGTTGGAATTTGTGACATGTCATGTGCCGTCGACACAAGGCCAGCAACAACACAGATAAGAACGGCAATAACAACCGAATTGCCCAGAACAGAGCCAACCCATTGACATTGAGACCCACACCTCGCGTGGACAATCCAATGGGAACCGGGCTTCCTTTCCAACTTATGCGTGAAGCAAATCCTTCGCAATGACCACCATTGACCACAACAGTGGGACAGCTCGTGTCTCGTGCTCGTCCTTGGGCCCTCTGGGCGGGTCCTTTGGTTATTAAATCCCCTTTTCGAACTTAATTAAGGCTACTCGTTTTGGCCAATGTGTGTACACAATTGTGGACGGGCGCGGCCAACTTAGTGTTAAGCAACTCGAACCAAACATCTGTGATTAAGGACACTGGCCAAGGCGTTAAGTGGGCCAAAGGCTGGGGAAATATTAAAATACCTTGCTGTGCCATCAAAGATGCATTCAAATGAATTATTTAAGTACGTTACTTAAGCTAGGGACAAAATAAACCATACATGACCTCATGTTATGGGAATTTTTAATTTTCACCAATGACGAATATGATACATGCTATGTGAATTTTTGATTTTCACCAATGACAAATGTGGTACATATATTTAACCTTTTTCAATTGGTCATTTAATAACGATTTTTTAGTTAACTGAGCTTTTTCTTTCAAGGGAAAACTAATTAACATTCTTTTCTTGTCAATATGAGCTATGGAAATTAAAATAACAGCTAACCATACGATATAAAGATGTATCTCCTTTTTATCAGAAGCCAAACATTTATCCTTACTATTTAAAATGTGTGTAAAATTGTCCGATAATATTCTTAAATTCATTTACTCGTGGGGGCTATGACCTTTCATAATATGTATTTATTGCATTTTCATTTACGAGCAATGAGCTCTAGTCTTTACAATTAAATCACACTGAAAATCTACTGACATTCGCTAGTACTTATAAATAGATGTCCCACTATCAGAATTAAACATGTCCTTGCCAGTTTATTGGCTCCAACTCAATGTCCTTCAGGGCCTATTTGGGCTAATGTGGTCATTCAAAGGTGATTAGGGGCTTGAGTAAAATATTTACACATCTCGGACTTAGCAGCAATACAAATGGTGTTTGGCTTACAGTTTTTTTTAAGTGCATGTTTACTGCGAGCCATCCTACTATGGCCAGTTATAAATTCTTAATTATCAACTGTAAAGTTCCCAAAGGCGGAATCGAATCGAATTGAAAAACCCGAAGGTTATTGGGTACATTCATGTTTTTCTTTTTGAACATTTAACTATTTGAATTTTTGATCAGAATTCTTAAGCGTGTTGTTTGCTTGAGAAGAACAGAAGGACAGTTGCAATTCTGCCCGTTAGTATTAGTTTCAAGGAACCATTCTCAAAATATCCTCCACAGAACAATTTTATTTACTTAACACAAATCTATAATATATAATATCACTGGTTGTAAATTCTAGAAATGAATTTTACTAAGCACTACAGTCTAAATTGTAATTAGATATATTAGCCTTTGTTTGGGAGTTCACCAGTGGGCGTATAGGCCTGGTTTTCATAGCCAGCGAAATTGCCCAATACCATTGAAATGCGCGAAGGCGAGTGCTGTATTCCATTTCCGGATTTATCTTCCAATCCATTTGTTTGACCATTTGATTTCGCACTGGTCGGCAGTACAAAATTTGCATTACGACAGCGTCGATGGAGGAATAATCGCAGCTTGAAGAAGGCAAAAAGCAGGACATAGACGCAACAGGACAGGATAAGTACGCCAACAACCGTGATAAAGGCGTTTTCTGGCTTGTTCCAATCAATCACATAATAGATATAAGGCTTGCCTTTCCTAAAACAAACGTAAACCGAAATATAAGATTTATCTTTACAGTAATCCATTTTAAACTTACTTGTTAATGCCTCCGCACAAATGATAAATATACGAAAAAACGGCGAACACAATTCCAAATAATACTGGCAGAAATATATGCAGCAACCTCATCGGATGTGCTACAATCCACAGATCGATGAACATGCAAATCGAGTTAAATGCATGAGTGAGTACGTTCGTGGCGTCCAAAGCGCTTTCATTAGCTGTAGAGAAAAATAACCATTAATATCAAAGAACGTATAATGAATTCAAGAATAACTCACCATCATACAGAATACTCCAGTAGATTATGGTGATGACAATGGACAGGACCAAGGATATGATATGCATACCCCAATACAGTCGAAAATAGCTAAAGAAACTCTTTATGTTCAAGAGTTTATCTGGGAAATATATATACCTCTCAGCATTCCGTAATGGACCTATTTTAGTATACAACTTACCCGCATATTCTGGGTGATAATGCCAAATGGTGACTAGAACAGCACCCAACACGTTCGTCAACATGCACATCCATATTCCCCAGTTGGTCATGTAGATAAAGTACAGCCAATAACTGCTCAGATCATCTGCTTCTGGCCACATCGAAATTATTACCACGGCCACAAAAAACAGAGCCATGAACCAGCGATAAAACAAGTACGCCATGCTCTTTGTGCATGACTGCCACTGAAACGGATTAACAAAACGGATTAATAAATATGATACTCTAATGATAAACTTGAATAATAAATTATACAAATTATTAAAAGGAAATAAAGAAAATGCATCGAAAATTTTGCATTTTTGATTAGTTTTCTTGGGCTTTACATTTTTGTATTACGTATGGTTGATTAAATATTCATTTTAATTTGTTATAATAAATTACTCGGTATCAGCCTTTTATAAAAATTTTGTTAAGAGCTGCCATTATAAATTTTAGATCATATTTTCACTAAACTGACGCTTTTCCCAATTTCAACTTGGAAAGGTTAAAGGGCACCTGCACTAAGAATCGAAATTTATTGTACCTGTCGCATGTTTAAAGTTTTGTTAACTTGACTGGCCGTCTAGTTTGTAACGGTTTGCTGCTTATGAATATTTCAATACAGTAATTTACAATGCAAGAGCAATCGGTGTACACAAGACAAAAAGTACTGTCATATATATCAGTTTGTGCATATATATTTGTATCCAAACATACCCCCCTTCTGTTGATACTGTGAATAAAAGAAGCCATTAAATATGCTCAAGGTAAGTCCAATACGAAATGGTAAAACGCCCAATGTCCTTTGTCCATTTCGACAGCAAGGAGATAAGATTTGGTTATTTACGAACTTTCTGTTTTTGTATGTGAATTATAAGGACCAAAATCTTTAAATAAATAAATATAATACAATTTATATTTAGTCAAATTAAAACATAAATAATACTTTAAATGTGGTTCACCCCTAAATTTTCTTTTGTACTTTAAACTCAAAAATTAGTAGTCAGTACTTAATTTTTTAGGTTGTTGGGTATTCCCAAGACCTTTACCTACATTAATCTCTAGAATTCTCCTATGGCCAGACGTAATGACTAGCCTACACTTTAAAATGCCCACCATGTACATTGACCCGCCGCCCAAGTGCAAATCAAATAGAAACACACCTGCTTAGGTGCGTGTCGAGTGGAGGCGTTTTCGTCGTGAGCTCAAGGACGCAGCTATTTGTTTGTACTGTCGTCAATGTTTCGTTGAACTATTTAAATTGACCCATCCTGTGAAATAGTTCTTACCTGCGACTTGACAAAATCATCGGGCGTATCATGGTCGAATCCGCAGCTCTTTCGCTGGAACTCCTTCTTCACGGGATGCACTATCACCTGGAGTTTGCTCATCTCGTTAGATTCTGTGTCGATCAGAACCCTAATTTGTTTGATTGGAGGTTTTACGTAAGCACTCGATTCACGAACAGTGTATTTCCCAATGGCGTTATGCAATTCAAATCGTATTTAGCGATGTCATTCTCCGCGCAGTTGTTTATTGCTTATCACCAATCGCTGAAACGGCGTAAAATTATAATTTTAAATATATACAAAAAATAAATAAAATAATACAACTTTACAAATGCTAACGTTAACCATGTTTTAGAAAAAATGTAAAAAAAAATTCTTTAAATTCGTTAGTTGAAAGAACTTTTTGACTTGGAAGCTTAAAACTTTTTTCATTGCTTTTGGTTTATATTTTAGGTTTTTTTTATAGTTTGTATAAAATAAATCAATTTAACTTAAATAAATGTAGCACTTAAAAAATGCTAACACAAAACATTTTTTTTTTTAAATAAATTGACTTTTGAACTTGATAACTTAATTTTTTCATTTATTTATACTAATAATCGAATTACAATTGTTTTAAGAACCGCTTTACTTATATATCGACCAATTCCGGCCATCCTGTATCGACATATTTTTAACAATTTTCATCGTACTACCATATTTACATATATTTAATGAGTCAATTTTATTGAATTCTAGATGGTTTACAAATAAATTATTTTTATATATTTCAAGGCCCATTTATATGACGAATGCAATAATTTCCCCAGAACACAGTTTCCAAACCTCAGTAAACCTTTATATAAAACTCTTTTGCCTTGCTCTAGACATTTCGTTAGTCACAGTTTATTCTCAGTATCGTCAACAACAAGTTTACAAATAGATCTTATTTCAACATCTATTATTTGTAAAAAGGAAAAATAGTTGTTCTTTTTTGATGGAGTTTGCTGGAAAATTTCTGAAGCCCGTCTGGCGGCCAATGATGCAAGGTGAGTGAACGGAGAACAAAGAGTAGAGTAACTTATTTGAAATGGAACATTCTGCGGGCTAGTATCTCGACTCTATTGCGAGAAGCCGATGAGGAGTCTAGTTGCTTTTCCCGTTGCCAAAGTGGAAAGTGGAAAGTCCAAGTACATGATGGCCCACGTGTATATTCATGGGGAAATGGGCAGTGCCAAGCAGGTGATTCGCAGTCATTCTAAGGCTAAGTACCATCGTAAGTTGGAATAAGTCTTGCGATCTTGTGGGTTTCTTATGCCCTGTTTCCCATTCCCTCAGTTGATGTGTACGATGAGTTGAAAAAGGAGGCAGAGGCGATGGGCTTGTGCACCCAGGGTCTGGGTGGTGGCTACTTGGTCCACGACAGGGAAAAGAAGTACATCAAGCTCTATGGAAGGTCCCAGGCTCTGGGAAAGGCCGACCACGAGGCTGCCCGTGAACTACTGCAACCCCTCTACAACGATCACAAGATTGATGCTGAATCTGGTGGTATGGAACCCTAGAGAAATTTTAATCCGCATTTCGGTTTCGACGGTCACTGACCACATTTTCCTTCTTTTTTTACAAATTTTGGTTTTGGGGCAAGTGAACAGTATTCATTAATTAAAATTTAATTTCACAAGAGGACTGGAATATTTTATTGTGTGTATCCAAGGTTTCTGTATTTCTTCACAGCATTACATTTTCCTGGTTTTTGGTACCTAACAATTACAGCCCTTTAGTCTGGCCCAAAAAGGTTAGCCACTAATGTGCAAAATGCGAAATACGAGTTGCGAAGGCTTGGGCCTAGTAGACTACTTAATAGTGCTAATAATGCGACCATTGTGTGACCGACTATTCGTATAATTATATGAAGTGGCACTGTGGGGGAGCATCGTTTATGGATCAATTTACCAGACAGTTCATTCGCTTCGTCGAGCGCTCTAATATTATATAGTCAGTGAATAATTATTCGCTTCACCGGGGTAACAGAATAAGAGACCCTCGCCAAGTTATTGTGTTTTGCCTGTCATTGGTCGACCGTTTATTGCAAAAAAATAAATAAAAAGTTATGCAATAAATATATTAATTAGCTCAGTAAGGTCGAACTTTGAAACAGAATAAAAAAAACCTTGAGGTCGGACGCCTGAAGCGCTGAGTAATTATAAAGTACTAGGCTCTGAAGATAATTTACAACAATCTGCAATAGTGTGCTTTGACTAGATAAAACATCTTTGTTTTTCTTCTGATTACCTTGGTGCCCTCTACATTCTTGATAAGATATTACGTTCTCAACAAATTTTATTTTTATCCCCTGGTTATAAAAAATATATAATGAAGCAATTAGTCTGCAGTGGTCAAACACTAAGGCTAAATAATAAAAGACCGTCTACTTGAGCAATCATTAAGCGGTAAGTGCGTTGTTTACTAGACCTAAATCGCGAACAGCTTTTCCGTCTGAAACTCTAGACCCTAGAAATGGATTCAGTCATAATTTTCACGGCAACTGCGTTGGCTTGAACAAACATCGCGCCATACTCGACTAAATTATAATTACTTCTCCAGAGTATTACACTGATATAAACACATTTTTTGAGTGCAATGTTCATTGTCCCTGAACTTGCACGAATGGCGCGCTAATGAAACTTATAAACAAGAAAAAAATGGGGAAGGAGGGCGGCTAATACAGTTAACAGACTCTAAACCATCCGAATTGGTGGCCAAGACAGTTTGAAGTCTTGTTTAGTGTGCATTTTATTTACACGCTTTTGTCCCTTGTGCCACATTTTCGTCAACAAAAGAGACCAAAAACTACCTTCAAAATACATGTGTTTACTGTGCGTGTCGAAACGGTATGGCAAACGAACGATTTTGGTACCACCTTTTAATAAAACATTGCTAACGACTATCTTCCACATACACATTTTTAGCAAAAATAATGCAAAGAATCATGATCATTGAAATTCTTTAATGTTTCCACCTTTAACTCGATTTATTGTGTGCGTACATTTAAGCGATTCATTTAGTTTAAATGCCCTTTAACTATGAAACGCACTGTATACAAATGATATATAGGTTTATGGCTCTTGATGTTGTACCACATTGAACCTTAAAATAAAACTCGTTGACCTTTACAGGCTGCGTAAATAATTTTTCGACTTGAATGAAGTCAAGCCGCTTGAGTGAATGGCAAGTCGAAGACTTCAGATTCCATCGATATTTACGCCCTCATCAAGATCCACTTGTCGATTAGATAAGACACGTCAGCTGGCCAATAGTCACAATCTTTTCAATCACTCCAATAGAAAGTGAAATCAAAAGAGTTCAACGCTTTTTAAAGCATTTCTTATGTTAATGTCACGAGCATGCCCAAAAAACTTTCATATGCTTTTCAAGTGGATGTCCAAAAACCAATCGAAATTCGTCATAAAAATTCTTAAGTTTTTTATAGACTACTCTTAAACTATAATTAGGCAATTCATAAATCTTGATTGGTGACTTGGGCCCTCTAAATAATTAGTTTGCAAATTATTATTGATTATACGTAGAGTGCTAACAATATAATTGGTTTACCTTTTTGCTGAATTGAATTACCAAATCAGGAACAGATAAAAAAAATGAAGAAATCAGAAAAAATGAAGAAATGGTCGGTTTCTAATCAAGATCTTAATAACTGACGCATTAGGATCCGCTTTTGTTTTTGTAGTGGGTTTTAATATTATATTTTAATAAATATATTTATTTTTAATTTGTATTAAATTTTTCTCCATTCTTTTAATTATATCAAGAGACTTGTGATCGATATTGACTACTTTCTGTTATACAATAAAGCCGGTTTACAAATAATTGCCATTATCGCATTGAACGAGGTCAGTTATTGTATCAAAGGTGTTAAAATGAGTTCTCTTATACGAGCAAGCGGAAGCGAACAAATTAATAAGGTGTTAATAATTGTATAATGTTTGTGAGAATATAAATATAAACAAATCTTGAATGGCCCATATTTTCTACTAATCGCAACCCACCCAAAGTAAACCGCATAAAAAATGCGAACAAACTAGTTTTGCTTATGAATGCCGGTCAATTAGCTAACATTAAAGATTCGATGTGTATTGAAACCGCATTTGCAGAGTTTTTAAAGCTAGACTCACCTTTAAGTAATTGCAAGCACAGTTGGCTTTGAATAACGTCTTAGTCCAAATTTGATTTGCTGCTCCTTGAAATTGTTGTTATTTAGTGAACAGGAAATTTATAATCGTTCATTTAGCTCGCTTTTTCATTAACGTTTTTTGGGAACGTGCCTAAAATTTCAATAGTAACGTAAAATCCAATGAGCCAATATGTATGCAAAGCTAATGCCACGAAAGTAGAAACTCTACCGATATATATGTATGCACATCTAAGAACGAAAATCTGCATGAAAAACCTCATTCGTTAAAATATTCAGAAGGCCTTGAAACAAAAGTAACCCCTAATGATTATATTTTACTTCCAAATAAAACCTTTTGGAAACGGAAAAAGAAACATTTCCGTACCTAAACGTATTAAGAAGTACAAAATTTGAATAAAATAAGGTTTTGCAAAAATTTGCAAAATCTTGTTATATATTTTTTTTGTTTCTGAATGTTTTGTTTTCGAATTAAAAAGTAAAAAAAATTGTTTGGCTTAGGTATTTCTAAAATAAAGATTTGCCTAGCCTTTTATGTGTATTTGCTAAACACACAAAGCACATTGTTTTCAAAAGAAACACTTAATTAACAACTATTCCTCAACTCACGAATATTTTCTATCTTGTTTAATAAACTACACTTTGACATTTTTCTTCAACTATGGCAATACCGTTTATTTCAATGATTTTTTTGCGCTATGTACATTGCGGATTATAAACGCGGTCTGGGTGTCTGAATTGTCTTTTATTTTTTAGCCAGGTTGGTAATTTCTATTTGGGTCACCACAGCAACAACAACTTTGCATAACGGTATCTAGCCATTTCGGGTTTGTTTGTTTGATGGGCCTTCCATTTGTAGTCTGTTTGAGTATTACACCAACCGATCACTTCATATTCACGCACCGATGCACCAGAACAGCCAGTGAGCAACACCAAACCAATAAAATAATACTACTGAGTAAACGCACCAAACGATTAAAAGTTGCCAGAGAACGGAGTACAAATCACGACTTCTCGCAGTGAAGAAAGAATTAAAACTGATCGCGGCTTGCCTTTTGGTTTGGTGGAGTCGCAGCGTTTTATCGTAATAACGCAATATCGTAATATCGTAAGCGCAGACGCGGCTGCTGCGACGCCGACGTCAACGTAGCCAGGTGTGTTTGCTCGTGTCTTTTATGGCTGAGAAGTGAGAGAGAGACTACACTGGGAAAATATTTTATAGTCAGTTCCAGGCGGAACTTTTTAATAATTTTGTAGTTATAACTATAGTTTTAAAATTTTTTTTGTTTATGGTACTTTAAAAATCTTTTAGTGATTTTATCTTTTTTCTATTAAAATATTTACTATACAAAAAAAAGTAAAAAACTATTATTCTATTTTATTCTTGTAAGCACGAATGTGCTCTGACGCAATACACAAGTTTTAATTTTTCGTTATCAGTACTCGAAAATAATGTAGACATATTATCGGGAACTGATACAAAAAAATAATAGGCCTGTTTCTTAAAATTGTACTTATGTAGAAATATGTACAATGTATTAACATATGCGTATTACGTCATAACAAATTCTTGCTTACAGAATAGATTAGAAAAGATTAGATTCTTTGAAAATTTTGTACATACAAAATACTTTTAGGCTTAATACAATTTTAGTTTCATTTGTTTTATTTTTTTTATAAAGGCAAATAACTTAAATAACTTATGTTTTTGCAGATTTTGTTCTTTAGGGTATTAAAATAAATAAATCATACCAAATACAGTTCAATTTTGAAAAAATTGTTAACCATTATACTATTAAGGTAAAGTAAGTTAGCAGTTCAATAAAAATTTATAAAAAGAAACACACATTGTTTAATTGAAATTCAAACATTTTAATTCATAGTTTAATAAGTATGTACATAATACTTTTATTTTACATTTTGGTTAAATACATATGTATTTTCTACCGTAAAAAGTGGATTAAAAATATTTTTATAAATTTTCGATACCACTAAGTTGTCTGGATTTGACTTTATTTTTTTCAGTATTTGGTTATTGACAAAACGATAAAGCACACATAAGAACCGATGGATGCTTTTGGCTCTGTTTTCTGCCCTCCTCTTTTATCCACTTTGAGCTTAATTACTCGCTAACCTTATTTTGTGCGTTTGTGTGTGCTTTTATTTGGCAAATGTTTGTAGCCAAACAAAAGTAGAAGTTTTTACCTGCCGGTACAGTTTGTTAAAAAAGAGAAAAGAACTTCGCGCTTGTTAATGTCTTAATGATAGGGGCAAATTTCGTAATAAAAAGAAAGAACTTAACACAGTTTTTTCTGTGTAAAAACTGGATTTGTAATCTAATTTCAACGATGCATGGAAAATGCTGACTCACCGTTTCATTTAAGAAGAACAAAAGTCTTGGAATTGGGTTAGGAAAATAAGCGAAAAAGTAAGTATTCTGATTACCCAATTTTTTTTGTCATCGAACCTGTGCCATTTCACAGTAAAGACATTAATAACCTTTACGGGTTTTTTAACAGGTCCAATTTGTGACAAATTAAAAATGAAAATAAAGAAACACAAAAATATTGTTTCAATTTTAAAAATTTTGCTATACTTCAGATAAAAAAAAATAAGGGTAGCATACAATTTGTTATGTTTCGCCAAAAAGATTTAAAGTTTCCGTCTTTGTACTATATTTATAAAATCACTTTAAGTTCATATATACATTTTATTTTATTTCTATTTTCGTTATATGTTTATACAATTCCATAATTCTCTTGAAGTATTTGTTAAATACGATACTATCAAGTAGAGTATTTTCAACAAGTTTCATATTTATATTAAATCCATATATGTAGTAACAAAATTAATTCTTTTTATACCTAGCTAAACCAATTCAATGTTAAGGAACCAGAGGATTAAAACTTACAATATCAAATACTAGATATAAATAAATGCATGCGAATGTGTGTGTAGCGATGCCACTCCCATTTAGTCGTTTTGTGATTTAGGATGGTTTCTAAATGGACTTACATTACATAATGCTGGCGATGCTAATATAACGTGGTTTATGTGCGGGTGCTAATGAGGTGATATTACATGTATGTCTGTGGTGTCATTATCGTATTGTAAGTCCCTCATATCAGGCCCACTGCATGAGGAGTCCAGACCACACTGAAGGCTTTGTTGAACATCCTCTTTAGCTTGTAGAGTCCGAAGAGCAGCATCCAGTAACAGAGAATGAGCAGAAAGATGCCCACAAAGGTCACCAAACAGCGGTCGGGATTGCTCCAATCCAGAATGGGATACACATAGGGATTGCCAAACCTGCAGGAGAATTATGCACGTGATCAGTATATAATTGTAACGAATGCGGGTAATATTTTGCACTCACTCATCTGTTCCCCCGCATAAGTGGTAAACGTAAGTGAATATGAAGAAAAAGATCGCCAGACTCATCCCATAAACTACATGTAAGATCCTAATCGGAAATGCCACAACAAAGAAATCGATCATCATCATCACAGAATTCAGTCCGTGGGTAATTATGCTGATTCCAGGGTATCGCATGGGCTTATCTGTAAACAAAATATTAAATTATTATCAAACATATAAAAACGAAAACTTTCGTATTATAGAGAACTCATTCGATTTATTTTTACGAGCTTAAAAACAACTTAGGCGAACTCATGTAAATTATGGTTTCTTTATGAGTTTAATTCTGCTAAAATATAATTTATAAATTCAGTACTTACTGATATTACAAATAAATATTAGCAGTAAAAAACAAGAGAGAACGCTACAGTCGGGTGCCCCGACTATCAGATACCCGTTACTCAGGTGAAGGGAATGCGAGGGAGATGGAGATAGAAACTTTGATCCCGCATAACTTTTTAACGAATGGTCCGATTTGAAAAATTCTACATTTCGATAGGTATTGATAAACACAATAAAACTGCATTTTTACTTTTCCGAAATATTTAAATTTTTAAAATCGTATATAAGCGATTGTGGGCGTTAAAGGGGGCGTGGCACCTTTTTGAAACAAACTTGCGCTGCGTAGGAACTCCTAAAATCTACATGCAAAATGCCAATCTTCTAGCTTTTATAGTTTCCGAGATCTCAGCGTTCATACGGACAGACAGACGGACAGACAGACGGACAGACGGACATGGCTATATCGACTCGGCTAGTGACCCTGATCAAGAATATATATACTTTATAGGGTCGGAAACGCTTCTTTCTAGCTGTTACATACGGGTATAATAAATGAAAGCCCTTTTAGTAGTTCCACGAAAAACTGATTTAAATATTATGCATTTCTACGACAGGAACTTATACTCACTCATTTTTCCATGGAGGAACACCCAGTAGACTGTTGATATGATCAGTGCCAGTGAAAGGGTCATATTATACAGCCACCAGTATATTTTCAGGGCCCTCGAGGTATCGATCTTGTGGGCGGATTCCTGCACCAGACTCCGGGTATTTCTCAGATCATAGTGCCAGCAGGTGACCTGTACGGCGGAAATCAGCAGGGTGATCGTGCACAGCCCGAATCCCCAGTTGGTCATGTAGATAAAGAACTTTCCATCGCTAAACTGAACTGTTATGCACATGATGTACACGCCCAGGAAAAACAGGGCCCATAACCACCGGTACAGTAAGTATATTGTGTTGATCTCATCTTTTTGCCACTGCAAGATGAAAGTAAAGATCGGTTAATTAAATAAATTAAATAAAACAATAAACTTAAAGAAAGCAATTGACAAAATATCAATTAACAGATTTTGTTTCACTTAACATATACCTATTAGCAAACTTAGTTGCTTTTATTGCGCTCAACAGGAAAATTACATATTTCCTTATCGCAGTCACTTGTCTGACCCTTACTTGATGATCTATTAAAGTTTATGTAATATTTTAATTAAAATTTCCACACCTTTTCACGTCAAAATTAACGAAAACAAATTCTATATGCTAATGACAGCACTTATCACGATTTAATGCTTATCACTTCCAATGACGTAGTCAGAATTAGGGCCTGTCTAAGTAATTCCACCTTCGTATCAAAATCTTTATTTTCGTGTGTACAATAGTATTTCAATTTATTTGTTTTGAACTTAATTATTGCGGAAATAAAATCAGTGGATTCCGTAGATTATGCGGTCCTCCATGGACATTTATGGGCACGTTTGCCGTCTGATAAGGCCTCCCCAGACAATTTATGGCATGAGCCAAAACTGTAATCTGGTTCCTGATTTGATTGGATAAGCGGGAAATGTGTAATAGCTTATGTGATAGAATTCGCATTACTTCCCAGAACTTTGCTCTGCCATGGGAATTACTTTTAAGGGGCGAATCGTTTTGGGGTGATTTTTAAATGACTCATAATGTTGATATGTTGACTCTTTATTTTCTAATCTTTTTTTTTACTCAGAATGAAACGTAAAAAAGAGGGTTAACTAAGCCTTTCTTATCAAAGTTGGTATTTATAAAGCTGACAAACAACTTGTTATTTGTATTGGAATATGTCTAAGACTTGGGAATACATATGATAATTATTTTTATTAACTATGTATGCATATATCATTCATTCATAAACAGTTAGTATAGTACATAGTTTCATATCTATGTGGGTTACAGTTCTGAATATATCTATCCTTCATGGTCTACGTGTGATGTTTTGTTAGAAGAGTACAACTTTGAATACAGCCAAGCTTTTAGTCTAGCTGTGCTAATTAAATTCGAATTAATTAACAACGCTTGCATGTTTACTGCGCTCTCACCATAACATTTAATGTTTCATGTGAACTTCGCTTTTTTGTTGAGCACATTCTAACGAACTTTTGGGTATATAAGTAAGTCACTTTTCCCTTTTTCATTATATTCCTAATGGACGGTTGAACGCCCTGGGGAACTCAGTTCAACGTTGTGTTATATTGTTGTTAGAGGAATTTTTAATACACTTTTACAGGTGTTTCTCTTATCAAATTATTTTTTTATTGCACTTATCTAGTTAGATTGTTGATAGCCAAGGCGTCGTTGTCTGTGCAAAACAATAACTTTAGGAAATTATTTCCATGCTTCTAGAAACTAAATATTATGTTAAATGCCTTGAGTTCAACAGTTGAGCACTAATAACCCCTTAGCTTTAAGAAACACGTGCCCCATGATCTCACACGCAGAGTTATAACTTCCTAGGCACACTAATGATAGTCACTACAATGTGTTCACTTATTTTCGCTACTGCTATTTGCACTACTCGTATGATACCACCTGAGCTGTTACAGCACCGATAAAGTCTGCTGTATTTGGACAATAATTACGTGGAACTGTCCTCACCTGAGATCTGTAGAATAAGTGAACGCGATTGTATGCGAAGCCGAAATTTGCCCGTTGCAATTCCTTGTTGAAGCTTTTACAAAAGTCGTCGAAAAGTTGCATTTCATATGATTTTCTTTTTTTGTGTTATTTCTTATTTATTTAACTTGTTTTATTTTAATTTTTTTGCACACCCTTTATCGAAGTGTGGGGACTTTGGCATTTGTTAGGAGCGGAGACTTCCGAACCGAGTCGCGTATAGCCGGCTACTGACTTCACCAGCGCTTTTTGAGTTATGTTTACGACCCACACGAGCCCCGCAAGAGAGATAGTGAGAGAGTTAAGTTAGGGCGATGGAACACGAGTAAGGAGCGACGCACGACCGGGATGTGGGGATCTCCACCGTGATCTTGAAAAGGCGATCTTCTGGGGTCCGGAGATGGGTTGGGAGATGGGATTGCGGGGCTATTGGCGAATCAGCTCCAGTTGGCACGCGCACTCGACGACTCCAAACGTACTGGCGGACTGACTGACTGGCAGTTTGATTCGGAACCCGATCGGAATTCAGTGATCGCTCGATTCCAGTCGGCAGACGATCACTAGACACATCGGTTGCCTAACGGGAATTGGACACATCGACTGCTGGCGTAACACGCTTTATAGCGACATCGCCACTAAATTCAATTTAAAACAGAGTGTCGAATGGCAGAATGGCAAGTACCGCCCTCTCGTCGGTGGGAACCGTTTAACGAACCACTCACTACTCTATATCACTGATATTGACAGCTGGATCGCACTGAACTTGAAGCCGCAGAGGTCGGCCAATTAAGATCTCCATTAACCAGTACCGCCCAAATGCTCCCAAAAGTCAAATTTGTCGTGCAGCACTTGATGCTTGAAATTCCAGCTGACCTACATTATTTGGGGGCAGAAACGTTCGCAGAGCGATAAGCAAAGTGGGTTCGGCCTTATCTAATCCATCAGATTGGGAGCTATCATGCTCTTGAAAAACAGCTAATTGGTATTTAAGTGAATCTAGCTTAGGCATATTCATTTTTATTCTATAAATTGTATTAATAATTTTCAATATGGAATAAAATAAAAATATTCTCCCAGTATTACAATAACCGGTTCCAAGTGTGTTAAAATTATTTATACAATTTATTTATGCATTTATACATTAATTTTGTTTAGTAAAAGTAAATGGACTTAAACGGACAGCCATAGCTTTAAAATATAATTCTTAAAAATATTTCATTGGAAATTATGATGAAAACCCATTACATCACTCAGTTAGACCTTCAGCAATAATTTGTATATCTTATTGTTTAATAAATAAATAATAATTTAAAGATAATATTTTTTGTTTATTTATTACTTGATACCCAGTTTAGATAAATAAAAACAACACACTTTTGACTTTTGTTTTTGCTGACACATTTTCGCGACTGAAATTGGATCAATTTGCGCGCTTAATAATCTCGCAGCATCGATTACATGTAAACATTCCTGCTGAATTTTGAATACCCATTCAGTCAAATTCAAAACCCCGCCATCAAACCGTAATTGTAAGTAATCAAAAGAGTAACTGGTCGTTACCCTTTCTTCTGACCTTGTCATTGGCCGAGAACAAGAAATCGAGAGTGTCGTCGGCATCCGTTGTAAAGATACGCAAAGTTCACAATTGAAACTTCCTCTTTATTGCATAAATTTAATTTGCCTCTGTAATTGAAAGCCAATTTCAGGCGATACATTCTTAAATTGACTCTGTGGGAATGGCCTGACAAACAGCCACGATTTTTCATCTGTAGTTGGCGTATTTTCTGATTGCATTAAAATGATATATATGATACAATAAGTTGTTTTCAAATAAGTTACATTTTTCAATTTGAGTTCCCCCGTTGAAAATCAAAGAATTCCGTCGAATAAACAATTTACAGAAGGAAAGTAATGAGAGCCTTTTTTAACTTGGTTAATGATGAGCCTGGCAAAGTAAGGCTAAAATCATATTGCACATCTAATAAGTGATAATAGCATGCAGATGACAACTTAATTGCCTATAAGATTGACAAGATTAAAGTTGAGTTCATGGCAGTGTAACGACCCTACTCGCTGCTCGCATAAATCTCGCAAAATCTTAGTTAAATCAAACCAAGATAAGATAAGATATTACGATGGATTTAAAAAAACTAACATTGGAAATCGTCAGCCCTAGCAAAAGAAAAGGAAAGGGAAAATTTTAGATCTGATGGCTGACCCACACAGTTTAACCTATCTTTTGAGTTTTGATACTCGGACTGAGAAGGTGGCAAGTAAAGGTAAAAGTTTTGTTTTGTTTTAAATCACTTTACAAATTAATTTTAGGCAGTAGGCATCAATAATTCCGCCATTGTTTCCTAAACCGGAATGTAACCCAAAAAAAAAAAATGTCAAAGCCAACTTTTGGGGCAAATTATTTGGATGAGTTTTCATAAAGAGATCAAGGGTAGTTATGTAAGAAGAAATTAGTTTTAGTATTTTATTTTGTGTAGTCTTCTTCTGGGATGTGCGTTTGTATTTTAAAACCGGTAGTGCAAATAAAATCTCCCCGAATTTATATTTTTTTAATGCTTCAAAGCCTCAAAAACTTGAAAGCATTCTACATTGGACGAGCAGTGAAAAAGTGAGTAATCCTGTTATTACACTTAAAATGGGTTTGGCATATAACATTTTTCTTGTGGTTTTACGTTCAAATAATTTGGTTTAATTAAGAGCCCTTAGTAAACATACATAGAAATAGTCTTAAACTTTTTTACTTTTGCTGATATAACCAAAATAATTAACAAAAAATAAAAAAGATCCATAATTTTTCTCTGCGAGAAACGTCTTTAAAAACACCCTGTTTAAACAAATCGCTTTATTATAGTACCAACATTTTTTTGCTTTACTATTTTCTAATCAGAGAGTCCGTGATTCATAGGATGGAAGTCAAGTTAAAAAGTATACGTCATGAAATACGCTTTTTTCCAACAATGTAGATATTCCCGAAAGCTTTGCCTAATATTTGCTTAGAGTCCACAAATTTATAGTTCAATGTACATACATATGTATCGCCAATTATCAGAAAGGGAAACAACGTCAATCACCTTTTCCGCACATTGAACATATCATAATAGCCAAATTGATAAATTAGCTAAATGAGTCTGGCAGAAATTTTTCGTATACCCTATAATATGGTTGTCATATTCATTAAAGAAGTTAGGAAAATCGGATAAGATAATAAAAATTAAACTTTTAATAGAAGTAATTTACAATCTAACTTTAAGTAAATCTAAGTGGATTATCAGAGTGCCAGGTTACAATCTAATTCAATAAACGCCTCTAACCGAGATAAGCCAAATTAATGTTTTAAAATAACAGACAAATTTTTATTAATTTCTACAATAAATGTTTATAAATAAATATTTCAATTGAATATTCACAAGCAGCAAGAAGAAATATGTTTAAATCTAATCGCTCCACAATACCAGAGCGATGTTTAAGATTTCAAAAATAGTTTAAAAACACATTCTATGAAAAAATTATGTTTTAATTTAGTGTACGACTCCAAAACATATTTGAACATCAATATAAAGAAAAAAATACGATTGGGAACACCTCGTGTTCAATGGAATTAGCAAGAGTATTTAAAGGCTTTCAATCAAAGTTTACTTTCCTTTGAATTGTTTTTTTCGGCGCGATCTTATCGTGTCTGAGTCTTGGGGGAATTGGTCTGAAGGCACTTGGCTTGTCACGGAGGAAAACCCGGCAGAACTTGAGGGACACGAGTGGTTATCAACACGTTTATGACCCAACTTGCATATGCGAAAATTCCCAAAAATGTTTAAAAATTCAGGGCCATCGATTGGTCTCCACCCGTATATTGTGTGGGAAATATTCCAGCCACGGACTCATGCTTAGGTTCAAATCAGTCTATGGCTCCAAACGCACTTGTCCGCGTCCACTTGTCCAAGTTGTTGGCTTTATCGAAGGCGTGCGCTGTGTCTGTGAATTAGGCATAAACAGTTCTTGTTGAGGTGATAAGAATTCAGATAACCGGAGCGGTTCCTATCACAGTCGATTACCCCGATTCCAGCCGAAACGATTTGCGGAAAATATGGCCATCCATTCAGAGTATTTGACACCTGTGTCGCATGGTTCCGTCAGTCTGCGATCTACCGGCAAGTCAGTTGCCTGCTCTGGACTCTTTTGGCCCTCCTAGTCCAGCGGAACCGACGACGAGTTCACCCAGCCATCGACATGCGTGACAAGAGCCAGGAGCCCTGTTGTCTGCCCTTGAAGGAGGAGTTCCAGCGCTCCAAGTTCTCCCTGCACCACGATGATCCTGGAGCCTTCTGTCGCTCGCAATGGCAAAAGGGGGATCGCAACTTGATCTGGCTCCTCTACCGATGGATCCTGGCTGGTTTCTTCGCCGGCGGTGTCATCGGCGGCATGGTGGATTCCTTCAATGGTGGTCGTTGGTTCATTTACCTCACGGATTGGGGATTTTCCCTGTGCTTTTATTGCTGCGCTTATGGCGCTGTAATCGCCACCATTTACTTCATAAAGCCCTCCTACTTTGGTGAGTAATGAAGGAAACGATATTGAACATTAAGAAATTTTTCCAACGACATAGATCCCAGTTCTATTTTTCATTCGTGGTGACTGAATCATGGTTTCATTATTATTATCTATAATATAATACAAATACAAAACCATTATGAAATATCAATAAAGAGTAAAACTTTTTCTATACCATTAACAAATTGTAGCTCCTGGAAGTTGGGCTTTGAAGATCTACTGGATTTCCCACTATACAACTGTAGTACTGGCCTTGCTGATTACATTGGTGTTCTGGGCAGCTCTTTATCCATGTGAGTTGTGCTAATAAGTAATCAAAATATATATATATTTAATCAAATTTCTTTGATAGCTATGCCGGGAATGGGCGCAGAGCTGTACAATTTGTGGGCGCACGCTTTTAACTCGATTTGCATGGTCTTTGACTGTTTTATGGTTGCTTTTCCAACACGTATCATGCACTTCGTTTATCCCTTCACCGCTGGCATCACCTATGGTATATTCTCATTGATTTACTTCTGGACTGGCGGCTCGGATCCGTAAGTTTAATGCTATAAAATGTATGACATTATTTAATTTCTATTAAATTTTTTACAGAATGGGAAATCGATTTATCTACTTCATCTTGGACTGGGAGCGACCTGGTCTGGCCATCGGAACTGTTTGTGGAAGTGTGGTCCTGGTCAGTTGCTTCTGTGTCCTAGTCTTTGGACTCTACAGATTACGTATCTCATTGTATGAGTGCTGTAGCAAAAAACCTGAGGAAATTCCAGCTACCTCTCCTCCTCCCAAAGAACCAGCTCCAACAGTTTGATTTAAAATCTGTCAGTTTTCGTGGGACTCCAAAAAATTAAATGGTGAATTTTAAGATACGATTTAACCACCCTATCAAGATCAAAGAACTAGAATTTATTTCCAGCAAAAAATATTTTTTTTGCAGTAGTTGAACGAAATATTAAATAGAAGTGTACTTTAATTCTTTAAAGCTCAATTTAAAATGTTTTTTTACAATTCATATTGAAATTGTATAGATCAATTTTAACATTTAAACAACAAAATTCAATAAAAATTGGTTTAATTAAAAAGGATTGTATTTAATTGGGATCAACAAAAAATCAAGGTTAAATTTTTTGTTATTAATCATCCTTAAAATAATAATTCACGGTTTCTTCAGAAGCATGCTAATTTTTAATCAGAATATTTTACCCAACTTAATAAGTGAAATTTGTTTTGGCTGTATAGAAACAAGCTCAATATTTATAATGAATATTTCCTGTTTACATTGATATATTATATACTAAGATAATCTAATTCTAAAGGTGCTATTGAACCTTTATACATCTGTGATAGTGTTTGGCGTGTCGGCAATAATAGCGATAACGAAATTTTAAAAAAATTTCATAGTTGGAATGATTTGATAGACAGTTTGATAGTGTCCATCTAAGTATTAGTATTGAACTTATATTCTTTATCTTAAAAATGGAGGCTGATAAGGTTTTTCGTGACTCGCGGCTGGGGATAGATCAAGTCTATAATACGTACTGCTGTTTAAAAGTTTTACTACATAGTAAAATCATACGACACTTGAGGAATATTTGGTCAATTGTTTTATGTCCCACTTGCATACATGGAAAATCCCGAATATGAGTTTACGAATTCCAATATCTGCTTCTGCGGCTGCGCCAGATGGAAGATTAATGGTGTGTTCCTGGTCTCGAAGTTCGATTTAGACGACATTGTCCACGTTGGGGGTCTTATCGGGGGCGTGTACTGCTGCCGAATCAGACATAAAAGGTACTCACTGGGATGATAAGGATCGTGGTAATCATTTTGGTGTGTATCATACGATTACCTTTACTCAAGCTAAAACTATGTGCGGGAAATATGGCCCCCTATTTAGAATGTCGAACACCTGTGTCTCAATCAGTGTGTGGTTTACCTTCATAGCAATAACTTGCTTGGAACACTTTTGTCCGATTGGAGTCTATGCAAGTCCCAGAAATGGATGATAAAAACAAAGAGTCCTGCTGTCTGCCTTTAAAGGAGGAGTTCCAGCGCTCCAAGTTCTCGCTGCATCACGAGGATCCTGGAGTGTTCTGCCGCTCGCAATGGCAGAAAGGAGAGCGGAATCTAATCTGGGTCCTGTATCGATGGATTTTGGCGGCTTTCTTTGCGGCTGGAGTTATTGGCAGTATGATGCAAGATTTTAATGGCGGGCGATGGTTCATATTCCTTACGGACTGGGGATTTACACTGTGCTTATTTACCTGCACCTACGGAGCAGTAATCGCCACTATTTACTACTTTAATCCATCTTATTTTTGTAAGTATTTAATTTGGATTAGGAATGTTTGTTTTTCTGAGCTTAAGAGAACTTTATGTACTAAATAACTTTTAGCTGCTGGCGATCGGTCTCTAAAGATTTACTGGATCTCACACTATACCACTTCAGTGCTATCCATGTTAATTACCACGGTCTTTTGGGCTGCGCTTTCGAACAGTAAGTAGGGCTCTAAAATCGTTATACTCTATACTTAATTACCTTTTTATCTCCTTTAGCCATGCCGGAAATAGCGGGTGAACTCTACAACTTATGGTGTCATGCCTTTAACTCGATCTGTATGGTTTTCGACTGCTTTATGGTGGCTTATCCCAACCGCCTCATGCACTTTATATATCCCTTTTCCGTTGTGCTTATCTTCTTGGTACATTCCTTGATTTACTATTGGGCCGGTGGAACTGACATGTGAGTAAAGCTAAACAATTGTATCCAACGGTAGAATTTAAAATTACTTTTCAGGGACGGAAACCGTTTTATCTACTTCGCTCTGGACTGGGCACGTCCTGGCCTGGCGATTGGATTTGTCTGCGCTAGTTTGTTCCTTATCTGCTGCTTCTCCTTCGTGGCTTTTGGAATTTACCGATTGCGGATATCGATGTATAACTGCTGTGGAAAAAAGCAGGACGAAACACCAGCCTTAGCACCGACTCAAAAGCAATCTTCTCTTACTGTTTAATTTAAATTCTATCAATTTTAATCGGTTTCAATGTAATATAGGACTTTAGATGTACTTAGGCCATTTTCTGGACCACGGCGAACTGCAACGATTGGATTTGGTTGGACCATTTCTCCAGAGCATTGTATCGCGAGGCGCTGCTGTTGATCTTGTCTAGCTGGAGCACCTGATTAACTTGATCGATGCGTCCTTTGATGGTGCTGTCGAAACAATAAACGTTAGTCAAATTCTCAGAACCATTAAACTTTATAACTCACTCATCTAAAATGCAGGAGACCAGCAGGCTTTCTACTTCAGCGGGCTCTATGTTTAGTGCGTTGGCTATAAAGGGTATAGCAATGTTCTTATACGGCCTGATCAATTTAATGAGCACCTGGGTGCGAATGTTCCTCAACAAGTCTTCAATATGTTCCCTTATAAATTGATCGGCCATAATGTTGCTTCGGTGCTGCCTCAAAATGGTCTCAAACTCATTAATGTCATTGTTTTGATACGAGTTTACCAGATTTGTCATGGCTAGGATTTCAGGATCGTTCTTATACGGCTTGGCTTCCTGTGAATCAAAAGGATTAATGCCGGATTTCATCAGCCTGTAATTAAGGTGGACAATTAATAAAGCAAAGGGTTTATGGGTTTTCCAGTTTCACCTACATGTTAGCCAATACCAAGTACTTTAAGCAAGTGGTTCTCCGTGGTGATCCGCTTTCATCGTAGTTTTTGAACGCCTCAAAGAAGTCCGTGTGCGCCTTTTCAAACTCGCCCTCTCGCAGATGCATTTTACCTCCACACTCACGAATCACTCCCATAATAAGGGGATGTGGAATGGCCGACTTGATGTGAAGCGACTGTTCATAGAGGGCCTTAAGCTTCTTGTTATTTTTCTGCACCGTGTACATCTGAATCTCCAGGGCATAGATTTCCAGGAGCTGTGTGCCCTTCTTGAGGTCGTCCTCGCCATCGTCTGTCTGGCAGCTTTGATGCAATTGCTTGAGTATCTTCTGCAGCTTGGTGAAATCGCTACGGTCAAAGTATAGTTTGCCCAGCTTGGTGTTAGTCTTGAACCACAAACGATCGTTTTTGGCATCTCGCAGGGCGTCCAAAGTGGTCTCGTAGAAGTTCTGCAGCAGGGCCATCTGGAAATGGGTTAATAGATTAAGTAAGTATGTAATTTAGGTTAACAAACTTAAAAAAAATTATTTCTAAGAATCCTGGTCGATGAATAACATATTAAGAATAACAGAAGTACTTAAGGCGGTTATTTGGCTTTCATCAAATGCTGCGGTGTTATAATTTCATAGTTATTGAATATGGATCCTCACAGGTAAATAATAGAAATAATACTTCCTAAAGAGTACAATGGTTTGATATGCTCACATTCTTCGATGTGGAGATGTAGTCCAGGATCGAATTGATGCTCTTTTCCGAATGATTCCTGGTCACCGCGCTTTTGATGTAGGTGAGCAGCTGCTTGTAACGCACCATCATCTCATCGTAGTTGCACTATGGGGATAAAACATTAGCTAAAGATATATATTAACCGATTTCGTACTCCCTCACCAGTCTAAAGTTTATCTTGATCATTTGCTTGAGCGCCTTGAATCCCCACTCTCCTTTCTCGCCATTTTCCAGGTCGAGAACCTTCTGGAAACTGGCCAACGCCGCCTTGGGCTCCTCCTCTTTTAAGGCCTTGCTGTTGTAGTACTGATTCTCCAGATCCACATCCGGTTCTGAGTTGCTATCCTCCGAGTATTCCTATGCAGTTTACAAAAGATGGAAATCAACAAAAGCCGGTCTCATTTGCATGTATTAAGATGTGCTAAGGTGCACTGTTTTTTACCAATCCATAATCCTCATCGTCGTCGCACATAAAATCGTCATCGTTGTCGGACATTTTGTGGCTTTGGCTTTGAAAATTACACTTTACCAGCAAATAAATGCTAATCAACAATAATTTTTTCAGGAAAACACAAAGCAAGAAAAAATATGACCGTTCCGAGGTTGGCGAAAAAATGCTTAGAAATGTGGTCAACAGCTGTTCCCTATAGATTTGTTAACGGATAGGGATGCGCAAAGAAAAGAGTGACTAAAACTGTAGTATGAAAAAATTACACGATAATTTGGTGGAGATAATACTTGAGAATATATGGAAATTAAATTCTTTAAGTATGAACACGTTGTTAATTTGTTGGTGATTAAATATATGGTTCAATAATACTAAACTTTTAAAACATTACAAAATATTTTTGCATAAATCGCATCTTTAGCTACTTGCTTGTACGATTCAAAATCGGATAAAAAATTTGAAAGAGTACAAACAACAGCGTAATTAAATTATGTTGTTTTATTAACCCGTGACTGTTTCACTGTGTGCCTAAAAAATATTTAAGTAGCAATAACGGGTTTGGCAATAATGCCCATCCCTAGATTCGACCAGGGCTGCCCATAATTGAAGCCGGCTTTTGTTTACATCCTTTTTCAAGTAAAATGAGGTAAACAATCTGCTTATCTGAACTGATACTCCATTTACATTTTGTGACAACCTAAACACAGCCTCACAAAACGACTCCTGCACATTTTTCCTCGTTGCAGTTTCGCCAAGAGATCGCATCCCTCGGCGGATCGCAATTCGCAACCGATTTCGGAGGCGCTCCTCTCGCAAATTGACCGGAGCACACAGAACTTGCAATTGCTGGAGATTGCCTCGGGATCAGGTCAACATGCGGGATTTCTGGCGCCCCTGCTGCCCAACATCACCTTCCACCCGACGGAGTACGAACGGGGTCAGTTTGGATCGATATCAGCCTATGCGGAGGAGTGCGCAACCGGGAATATCCGAGCTCCTCTTCATGTGGACGTCACCCGGGATCCGAGGGACTGGGAGAGTCCCCCCGCACCGGCCAGCTACGACTACATGTTCAACTCCAACATGATGCACATCAGTCCGTGGGCCTGCTCCATAGGACTCTTTCGGGCTGCCGGGCAGCTGCTGAAGAAAGGTGGTAGGATGTTCACCTATGGACCCTACGCCCAGGACGGTCTCCTAGTTCCCCAGAGCAATGTCGACTTCGACCGGAGTCTCCGGCAGAGAGACGCCTCCTGGGGCGTGCGTGACATCAAGGATCTGAAGGTCCTGGCGGCTGACAATGGACTGCAGCTGGAGAAACTAGTGGAGATGCCGTCGAACAACAAGTTTCTGACCTGGCTTAAGCTGTAAAATAGTGCACTAGACTAAGGCTATTGGGCGATTAGCCCTCTTAGATAACATCGTTTATTTGGAGGCAATAAATTTTATTGCCGAGTGAGTGCCTGCTCATCAAACTAGGCCAAGTGGACAGAGCGAGGTGAGGCGAGAGAGCAGGAGTTGACCCTGAATGCGCAATTGATAGTCGGTTTGATTGATTGGTGGACTCTATATAAAGACGGATCGGGCTGCACCTGCAGTACAAGCGATCGATCATCGGAGTTGAAGTCATGGCGCGAACGATTCTTCAGCTGCTTCTCGGTGCGATTCTCTTGGTGAATCTGAGTCTCGCGGGCACAGCGAGGCGACCACGACTGGATGGACGCATTGTGGGCGGGCAGGTGACCAGTATAAAGGACATTCCCTACCAGGTTTCCCTGCAGCGTGGCTACCACTTCTGCGGTGGCTCTCTGATCGCCCAGGGTTGGGTCCTCACAGCAGCCCACTGCACCGAAGGATCGGCCATACTCATCTCCAAGGTCCGCATTGGATCGTCGCGCACTTCCGAAGGCGGTCAGCTGGTGGGGATCAAACGGGTCCATCGGCATCCCAAATTCGATGCCTACACCATCGACTTTGATTTCTCGCTCCTCGAGCTGGAGGAATATAGTGCCGCGAACGTGACGCAGGCTTTCGTAGGTCTTCCCGAACAGGATGCGGACATAGCCGATGGAACTCCCGTCCTGGTTTCCGGCTGGGGGAACACGCAGAGCAACCAAGAATCCACAGCCATTCTCCGGGCCGTAACTGTGCCCAAAGTCAGCCAGACGCAGTGCACGGAGGCGTATGGCAACTTTGGGAGCATCACGGATCGCATGATCTGCGCCGGATTGCCGGAGGGAGGCAAGGACGCCTGCCAGGGTGACTCGGGAGGTCCTCTGGCCGCCGACGGCATCCTGTGGGGCGTCGTCTCCTGGGGCTACGGATGTGCCAGGCCAAACTATCCCGGAGTATACTCAAGGGTCGCTGCGGTTCGCGATTGGATTGCCTCTACTAGTAACATTTGAGACCAATTGATTATCAAATTCTAATTCAAAATAGATTAAAATAAACGACAAATAAACAACGACCCTTTAAAGTGTGAAGTGTAATTTGTAACTCAGAAAGCAGAAAACTCAAATGGCTTGTAATAGAAAGAATTTTTAAACGCTTTTCTAAGGCATTTATTCAAAATAGTATAAAAACAAGAAAACAATTAAACTTTCAGTATAAGCAATTCTTAACCAATTCAATCAAGGAATTTCCGAGACTATCATTGCAGCAGCTGCAGCTCCATTTATCCATTTATCATATCCAACCGAAGCAATTGACCCAGAAAAACCTTGAGTACAAATATTGTCACAGTCTGGAAGGAAAAGGGTATAAAGGGTTTTGTGGAGGGCTGACCAAGTCATATCAATAACTGCAGACAGGCATAGGGAAAGAGCAAATTTACTTAATGATTGGCCCAAAGGCAAATAAAAGTTCACAGGAAGGAAAAAAAATTACAAAGTTGGCATAGGTAAAGTGAATTGATTGGGGCGAGTGCGAGTGGCAGAAGTTTCCATTTCGAGTGCTCCCTCTTGGTGTTTTTCATCTTCGATTGCAGTTTACCGTGTGGACGGTCTCTTGTTTTTCTAGTTGTCTTCTAGTTTTCCCAGCCATTTTCCATTTTCCAGCACTCACTAATTGTTGATTAAATGCTGCAAATTGCTGCGAGTGTTTCCCATTGTTGTCTTTCTTCTGGCTTTTCCGTTGACGTTTTCGGTTGCCTTTCACCGTCTACGGTTGTCAAAGCAGTTAGCAGGACGACCACAGGTGCTAAAGGGGGAGTGCCGGGCGGCAAATCACCCGTTGTGTCCTTCGGGTCATTGCAATTTTGCACGTGAACTTGTTAACAGCAAGGAGCAGGAGCTGCACAAAAAAGGGGTAAAAGGCACGAAGCCAAGACATGAACTGCAAATTGAACGGTTATGTCGAGAGATGGGTTACAAGGTAAACTTGGCGTGGCAATTTTCAACTTTCAAATGAACTCAAGTGGGTCACTGCGAAGCATACTTTTAGGGGTATTTACTGTTCAATAGGAATCACCTAGCGTGACTTTAAACACAAAATAAACACTACTGGAAACCATATTTTGCCTCTTCTATAATTGTTCTATTCGATTATTGCATTATTTATTTTATTTTACTATACGCTAACAATAATAATATTAATAATATAATAATAATATTTTTTTCCAAAAATTATCGACCTGTTAAAGGTGTTGCTATTAAAATTATTGTGAATTAAGAATGATTTCCATACATTAAGAAATTTTGATTTGCTATACAGATTGTCTTCTTAGTTTTGTCAAAATATTACTTACATATGTTTAGGTTGGTCACATTTATTAGAATTGATTTATTTTTTGTAGAATTTACAAGGCACTGCTATTTGTAAGAAAAAATAAAAACATTTAATACCTCATAAAGAAGATAAATCCTTTTATTAAGAACACAGAAAACAATATTTGAATTTTCTAGCTTCAATTAATATCACTATAAGTTTGATGGTCACTAGTGCTTTATGATTTATTTAAAAACATTTGCATACATAAATCAATTTCGTCTTGCAATAAATACAGTATCTTTAATTTCGTCGAAATACTACATAAGTGTATTAAGGTTTTCCACTTCATTGGAATTTATTTATTATTTTTTAGAAGTTACCAAAGTCGTTAAAACTCAGAGAATATAAATCCATTCTTTAAGAAAACAGAACAAATTTTTTAAATTATCTAGCTCCAGACAGATTTGTATTCAATTTTAATGTTCCATTTTTTTTTATTTTCATAATCTACGAATTATACCTAGACATTTTATTCTCCAAGATGCAATTAGGTTCCTTCTGTTTATCCTTTAAAGTTCCTCGGGCCCTCTTCAGGATTGGCGACCTCCACTAACGACTTGTGGCAGTACTTAAGCTGCTTTTGTTATTGTTTTTCTTTCTGAATCCCCCCTTTCCCCCCTTTGTCTTGTTTTTATTTTTTCGCTTCCCTTTTTTTTGTTGTTCATTGGAGCCACCGAGACATAGAAAATGTAAAATTTGTTTGTTTCCTTTCATTGATGTTGAAAGTTTTTGCAGCTGCTGCAGACAATGCAATGAGTCGGGCTCCATATTCCCCGCCCATTTCCCGAGGACCTCCTCGTTCCCTAATTTTATCTGCTGGCATGCCAGGGGACTGTCTTATTATTATAGTTTGTCGATTTGTTTGCATTGTAGTCCACATTGTTGTTCTCTTAGCCAGTCCGAAATCGAGTGTGTGTGTGTGTTTGTGTGCGTCCAGATGGCCCAACAACAATCGATTGTTATAAATTATTTTGCAGCTTTTGTAATTTGTTATGTGAACAACAAATATGGTCGAGACCAAAAAGATCTATTTAATCCTTATTTCGCAATACAAAAATACATAATTCAATAACAATTCTGAAACTGAAACTTTTTTTAAATTAGTTTCATATTTCACTGCACTTGTTTTAAAGGAAATTATCAATTTATTTTTTATTACTAACATTGCTTTGCTACAAAAATGCTTAAATACATTTAAAAAAAATTAAACTTATTGCAATCGTTAGTACATTCCTAAAACCTATTTTCATTTATGAAATCTCTAGTCTCAATTTTAGTTTCTTAGAGATACTTTTCTTATTTGTTTAGGAATGAATTTTCCTTTCTATTTATTTAAATTTGTTTATATTCTGCACTGCCGTCCTGCCTGGAGTTGTACAGAAATATATATTCGAAAGATTAAATACATCTGGTCTAGGACCGTTGCGACTTGTCTATGACTCAGTTAGGTGGCCTACGCGGCGTATGCTTGATCTGCCGGGATGCTGCCACAACTCGCAATTCCTGTGAGTGTGTGTGTTTTTTATGGAAATAATATTCTTGTCAGGATTAAAAAGGATACGTGACCGGAATACGAGTGCAATGTGCATGCGGAAATGTGGCCAGGACCTGCGAGAAGCGGAACAAAAAGGGCAGGAACAAAAAGCGGAAAAAGTAGACAAACAGGAGCCGCAACAGGACTAAAATGTATCTGTCAGACTCGTCGACTTTTGCTATCGTTGTCGCCTGTCGCATATCTGTATCTATGTTTGTGCTTGTATTTTCTTTGCCAGCTCTTAGCCACTTTCAACCCCCCTCCATCCCCACCGCCATCATCATCATCATTTCGATGCTTATCCTTGCTTATTGTCCTGTCAGAAAAAGCCCGCTGCTGCTTGTTTACTCCTGTTTTTTTTTTCGTTTTTAATTTTTAAGAAAGCATATTGTAATTCTGTTGTTTACCTGTTTGGACACTCGGATACACGTACTTTTTATACCCGTTACTCGTAGAGTAAAAGGGTATATTGTATTCGTGCAAAAGTATGTAACAGCTAGAAGGAAGCGTTTCCGACCCTATAAAGTATATATATTCTTGATCAGGGTCACTAGCCGAGTCGATATAGCCATGTCCGTCTGTCCGTCTGTCCGTCTGTCCGTCTGTCTGTCCGTCTGTCTGTCTGTCCGTATGAACGCTGAGATCTCGGAAACTATAAAAGCTAGAAGATTGGCATTTTGCATGTAGATTTTAGAAGTTCCTACGCAGCGCAAGTTTGTTTCAAAATGGTGCCACGCCCCCTTTAACGCCCATAATCGCTTATATACGATTTTAAAAATTTAAATATTTCGGAAAAGTAAAAATGCAGTTTTATTGTGTTTATCAATACCTATCGAAATGTAGAAGATGTTTTTCAAATCGGACCATTCGTTAAAAAGTTATGCGTGATCAAAGTTTCTATCTCCATCTCCCTCGCACTCCCTTTACCTGAGTAACGGGTATCTGATAGTCGGGGCACCCGACTATAGCGTTCTCTCTTGTTAAATCTCGACCGCAGGCGATCCCTTGTTTTCTTGTAACCAGATTGGAGTGCTCTCGACCTTCTCCTTGCTTCTCCTCAATGCACTCAGTCATTTGTCCTGTCATTTGTAATATTCCCCTACGCATCCTTGACAGCGGCTTAGCATTCCTGTTGTTGTAGCTGTTTAGCTATTCGTGGCATGTCCTGGGCAATGGCCACGATTGTGATGTATGATTTTCAATTCCACCTACGGCAAGACCTCTTCTAATTTTGTTGAAATTATTCCTTGTTTTAACAAAAAAAAAAAACAAATAAATAAAATGAAAACATTTTTTTTGGGTTTTATCTAGGTTTATTTGCCAAGCTACGTGTCTTCTACACATTTGGGTATCTTTAATTTAAGCAAATACTTAAATTGAAGTTGTAGTTGAAGTTACAATTTGTATATTATTTAATATCATAATAAATTAATATCATTATTTTATTAAAAATAAAAGTCCAACGGAAATCAAACCAAAATGTAGAAAACCCATTTGTAATATAAATATCAATATCTGTAATCACATTGTATGGTTACTTTTCACTCTTTTATTTTAAGTTAAATATTTTAGATATATGCCATTCAAGCACTATCTTATCTATATTAAAAACGAAAAGGTATTATATGAGGCCATCACTATCAATTCATATCAATTTAATTTGGGTATTTTCTTTACTATTTTGAAATATCATAAAGTAATAAGTCTGACTCAAAGTGGGTCACGAATTGCCTATATAAATAAATCAATAGCACTAAAACTAATATTCTTATATACTTATGGGAAGTAATCCTAACATGTTGTGGCTATGTCGTAGTTGATTTATTTACTTTTATCTACGATATCTACTGATATTGTTAGCCCGATTACATTGAGAAGGTTAAACATCAATATTAATATTTTAGTATGTATGCATGTATTTGTCATTCGATTGGCTATTCGCCTATTATGCCGTCACTCTTTATAAGCGGATGTGGAAAAAGTTATAAAATCAACTTTCTGCCGTTTTCTGTTTGAGTTATCGTTTAGAAATTTTATTGATAAGAAGTATCCCCAATGTGTTCCGAGTACAAATATACCAAACTAGAAATGCACTCCACCAACAAAAGTCCCCGAATTGATGACTGTTGCCCTGACTCAATGTGGGTTGAAGCATATTGATAACAGAATCTAATCTTTATAGCCGGCATAAAATCCGCTTTTATTATGGTTCAATTCTGGACTACATATTGAGCAGGAATGGGCTGCATTCGAATCAGTTTCGCTTTAGACAGCTTTGTGCAGAGTTGTGTTTTTAAGTAAATAAATACTATCCCTCAATCGAAATGTGGAAGAAAGTGCTTATCTGTGTGGTCCTTGTGGCCTTTGTGGGCGTGCAGTTTGGTGAGAAAAATTGGTAATTTCAAAAAGGAATCCTTGTTAACAGAATGCTTCTAACTATTAGCCAACTCGCTGACCTGCACCAAATGCACCACCCCCTCCGGATGCAAAAGTCCTTCGTCGGAAACCTGCTCGAATTCTACGGCAAATGCCAATAGGGTTCATTTGGAATCGTACCACAGTAATGTGCCCACCGTCAATGGCAGTCTGAACTTCGCTTGTGCCAATCTCACCTACTACCATGCAGCAAGTATGTATTTAAATGATTTTTCTGATTTAGAGGGGGTTATCTAACCATGTTGTATAACTTTCCTCCAGACTACTCCCACACGTCTGAGTTCCTGGGCTGCGTCTTCAATGAGACTAAGGTGTGCGATCTTACTTTGACAAACACCGCGAGTGGATGGTCCAAGAAATGCCTTCAATGCGGCACAGATTACTGCAATCCTGCGGGAACTTTCAGCGGAAGTGCCTATACCATCGTAGGATCGGTGATCGCCGTGCTCCTGGCCAAGGTCCTCAGCTAGACCCATGATTTTATTGGGAAGCAAATGCATTACTTACACTTAATTCCAATTGTATAATATTTATTTTCGATATGGCTAATTAAAACAAAATTTTATTATAAAACTAAAATGGTTAACAATAATGGTCTTTGTTATAAAGAAGGCAAGAATAAAGAGTGAGTTTAATCATGTAAAATCTATAAAGGGTTTATCGGAGATATTTTGTAATCTACGTAGCAGAAAAGTTTCAATCAATAGGACAAAGACTCGTTGCTGAAATCAAATATATAATTTTGGTCTTTGAAATTATCTTGAAAATCAATAACATAAAAATTAATCACCTACGGAATATTCCATGACTATTTTGGTTAAATGTTTTTTAATACTTTTACGTGATTCACTGTTTTTTACCCACATTGTTTACTTAAAATTTTATTGCTTACTTTATCGTTATTCACTTCAAATATTTATAAGCTTTCAGAAATAACTTCCTTTTTATAGGTATAATCTTTATAGTTTTTAAAATTTTCTATAAACCCATATAGGTAAGAAATAAATGTGTAATAAAAAAATGTTGATTAATTTAAGTAATAAAAAAAATATGAGTCAGTTATACTTTTTAAGTCGCTTGGCAACTTATAAAGTTACCTAGCCAAATACTTCCCCTTTTTGATTGCTACCAATTTTACGCAAGTGTTTTACCTATTTATTGCCATATAGGTGCGCATATTGATTAGGTTCGGACTGAGATAAGAGTTATTAAGTGTGATCGTATAGAGGGGACTGATGGGGAAGTGAGGTGTGAAATTGTCAGGCTGTGAGTAAGATTTTCAACTGTGGGCTAGGTCCCAAAATGCCAGATAACACAAAAAGTGAATTTAAAGAAAGTAAAAGCTCAAATGATTAGGAAGTTGGATTCAAAACAATCTCAATCTTTCTTTAAAAATTCTTGTAAGTTGTCAAAAATTCCGTTAAATGTAATCCAAAATACATAGAAGTAGAAATTAAATTTATTGAAAGTACTGTTTATTTTTACCTTTATTATTATACAAAACACATCTGGCTACATGACCTAAGACGAACATAACTTTTTTGCATTATTTGGCAGGTACTAAAAGTTTTAAATAACTATATAAGTTAATAACGTTCCAATATTGAAAACATGAAATGAAATAATCTCAATTTTGCTTTTATTCGATTGGAACAAAATTACATAAAATATGTTTGCAGAAAAATACTATTTTAGAAATAAGAATACACAAACTGAATGAAAACCTTAAGGGGAAACCCTTTCTATTTCCCATTCAAACTGTTTTGATAAGCTGACTCGTCTATAAACGTTGCGATAATCTAATCAACGAAAGTACTCGTGCTTATCTGCCAAGAATTTAGAAGTTACGACAACTTAAGAGAAACGCTTTATAAAAGAGTTCTTTGATTTCCAACAGAGTTTAGTTTAAAGCGAAACGGCGACTAGGAACGTAGTATTACTTTTCTAACTGAAAAGACAATTATAAAATCCAATATGTTTGTCAAAGCTTTGATAGCCAGTTTGTTGGTAGCCTTTGTCTGTGTGCAAATTGGTGAGTCATAGCCACAGAAATTAAAACTTCGGGTTAAACTGATGATCTATAATATTGAATAGCTGATTCTCTGGTGTGCTACACCTGTACCACGCCGAATGACTGCAAGAGTCCCAAAAAAGTGACCTGTACTAATGCGGCTGCCAACGAGACTAGTCACAACCTGGAGGTTTATCATCAGGGAGTTAGGAATCTAACCAGTACTCGATTCGACTGCCTGGCTCTTAAGTACACCTGGAGTGAGTAGTTTGGATCACACAAATCATCAAGATATATGACTTATATATCTTTGTCCCACTAGATAACAATGTGATCAATCAGATCCATGGCTGCATTCATCCCAATGTTGGGGCCTGCAGTTTGAGCTTGAAGCCTGCTTATGGCCACTATAATAAAACCCACTGTCTTACCTGTTCCGGCAATAAGTGCAACAAGAATCCGGCGGGAAAAATGAGCAGCAGCACACTCACAATTGCGGCTAGCGTTTTGGGTCTCTTGCTGGTCAAGATCTTTGCCTAAAACAAGACTATTTATATAGATGAGCTAAAATTCTGAAAACGAAATTATTTCGTAATAAATTATTTTTAAAATATCTCCTATTATTTTTGTTTCCTTATCGGCATTGATTAGATTGGCTTCTTGGACTTTCCGACCGTTCACGTTTTCTCAATATTTCACAAGTCTTTAATCAGCAGGTGATTAAAATTTATGGGTCTATTTGTGCTGGGTTCAAGCTTAATACATCTGACTAGACGTGTTGTTAAGTACAAAGAAGTCTAATAAAGCAATTGGTTGTAAGAATACAATAAGAGGGTTAAGCACCCGTGTCACACTTTACGTTTATTGCTTAATTTGAGGCTTTTGTATTGACAACATTTATTTTTCTACCAAATTAACTGGTTTTAGTATATTCAAACTGTTGTTACCGTACGGAATGCCAAATTGAGAGCTATGTTGTAATAAATTCAAAGATAGATTCTTGTATCATTCACTATTTTGCTATAATGTTTGGCTCTAGTTGGCCTTTTTAAAAATTAGTCCAATGAACCGATGTAAAAGTGAAAACCGTTCTACCTTTCGTTGGTCAATTTCAAGGATTTTCTGATTTTCTAGCCAATATAAAATGAATGGTTCTTCATTGATCAACCGAATCCCTCTTCATGAAAATTCCGTTTGCTGCATTAGTCATCCAGGGAACTCTTAAAATTCAGGCTGTCACTTAAATTGGCAAACTATCCCAGAGAAAGGCGTAGTTGGAATGAGTCGAGAAACATGAATAAATCTTTAATAGTGTTGCCGGCTGCCTAAAAGGCAGGCTCACATTTTTGCATGCCGAACATTATCCTTTGGGTCATGTCATGGTTGTTGTGGCTCGTCGGTTTGTTGGAGCTGCAGTCAGGCATTTAATTGATTGATTGTTGCTCGTCTATGTCTGCATCGATTTGGCCGTGTTCACACCGCCCTCTAACCCGCTGTCAAAGTCCCGTTACAGGCTCCCTTCCGGATGTTTCATAACCAAAGTGGGAAAGGGCTGCCATCACATCCTGCACCGTTATCAAATCGACTTCCTGGCTATATGGCCCACGTTGCTCCTGCTGCCAATTAGTGTTGGTGCGTCATCTGTGTATACTATGCATGCTATTTGTGTGTGTGTGTGTTGGTGTCCGTCATCAATTAATTTTTGTATTGTTGTTACTTTGTTTTTTGGGTGGTTTTTTGCTGCATTCGGTGGGTTACGTGGGTGAATCGCCCTGTTGACTGATTTGTTTCTTTTCGATTCAATTGTTTCATGTGCGCGTGGAATGGGAATGGATGTGTTCGCTAAACAAAGTTATGGTTATGGCATTGACATCTGGAGCGAGGAGCGGGTGGGTCTAGAGTAAAGTAGAGCGACTGATTCCAGCTGGAGCAGTCCATAGTCTTTCACTTTAATAATATTATTGTGCACAAAGCGCCTATCTCAATGACCAACAAATAAAACTTTTCGGTGATCCCGCGAGACGATCTGAAGAAGTGGCAGGTTAGGATGTGGTCCTTCAAGGCCGGATTTCCCAGAACTCAGATGACTAATAAGCCCAACAAGCCAAGGTTCAAGAATGTATGTAATTATTGTAATTATTTTCTGCGAAATTGAAAAATACAATTATTTAATTATATTAGATTAATTCGCACGATAATAATCATGTTGGCATTAAGTTATCGATATAAAATTAAAGTCAGAAAGTCGATTTGAATCCCTAACCACGGTTGATAATGAAACTTTTCATATTTGTGTTGCTTACTTAAATATATAAGAAAAATGTAATTTCTGACGAGTGAGGATTAAATATACCGCCATGGGTGCGTTTGTGACGTCCATAAACGTAATCTTTAACTATGTACTTAGATAGCTAATATAAAAGGCCTTCCTTTTAAGTAGTAATCAATTTATTGCCAGGAAATTGGTGTACTCACATCTCTACCCATTGTTATTTAAATTCTTTATAAAAGTAATATTTGGGCTTGAAGGTTTATTCTAATAAAGGGATTGTATTCTGGACGCATCGGAAGACTTTCAATATAACTACCACAAAAATCAAAGCACCCCTTACCATTTAAAATTTGTCCATATCCCCCTCTCTGAATTTTAACCCACCCTCAATATACAAAACTTGTTCGGAACTCCCAGAAACTAAATTAAGTTTAAGTTCAACTACAATATGTACATTTGATTTATGCATTGAGAGACCATAGAGTGAACCACCTCCCGGCAGCCCCAGAAATTCGCTTCTTCGAAAACGTAGACGGGAACCCTCTGATAACTAAGCCAAACCTATTCAACTTTCACGTTCGCATTGTTTGCTCGAGCACGAAAAGTTATTAAGATGCATAGACGTGATTTTGCATGTTTTAAAAAAGAATACATAATGGTGCAGATGAAGCGGTGGTGTGGAGGACGATATTAGGAGAGGGAGTCTGAGATCTTGACTTGCACTTTAAGTACTTTTAATTTACTAAACAAATTTCCATTCTTCCTGACGACCAAAAATGTTGCATTCAAGAGGCCAAAAGAGGCCCGAATACTGGCTCCACCCACAAAGGCAAACTCATTGACATGCCTGAGACAGGAATTGAATTAAAAGTTTCCGCTTCTTCCGCGGAAATAGAATAACGAGAAGTTTCATTGTTTGGCTTCTGGAAAAAAGTTTGCCGCATTTAAATTGATTTGTAATTCGCGGTTAATTTGGTTTTTTTCAGCTCTTCCTTTCTTCGGTCACTTTTATTCAATTTCACATTGTTAGTTTTCGTTCATTTTTCCGTTTTTATTATTATTGTAATTTGACACGAAATGCCTGACAGTTATTTCAATTTGCCCTTTGCATATAACTTTACCGTGAATAAATGTGCGAATTAAATATGTATTAAAATTTTAAATTGTCGCAAATGTCTGCGGTATGGCTTGATGCTTTGTGAATTTTCGGAATGTAAATCAAAGAAAGGCAATTTGAATAATGATGCTGAAATCAGAATTAAATAGAAAACATGACATGCTGATATTAAAGGCCAAATAAGCTATTCAATATTGTGCATACATTTAAAATCGCGTCTTCTTCATTCAATAAATAAGCATATCCATATGAATTATTCAAAAATCACATTAATTGTATTATATAATGCAAAGTTTAAAATAGAAATTCAAATTATATTTGCATAAATAGTTCAGCTAAACTTAACTAAAGTGTTTTTAACATTGTGATAATTTTGACTGAAAACTAATGTCAATTTTCTTCGGTTCCATTTATTTTGAAAAGATATAGGTATCAATATTACAGTGTCAATTTTAAGAGAAAGTATTACTAAAAATTAGCAGAAGGACATAACCCATGGCTAACACATAAATCTACATTTTAATGTGAAACATATAAATTAGAGGCAAGTACAAATACTAAACATTTACACATTCGTTTGCGGCTTTTCGAATTTTGTACACATACTTTATCAATTGTTTATATAAATATGTACACGATACATATTCAGAGAATTTATAATTTATGAAACGCAGCTAAAGTGTAAACACCAAGAATTTGTAAATGAAAAGTGAAAATACCAACAAAGAAGTGAAGGGGAATTTGATTTAGTGTGGCTTAAAATTCCTTGTCCTCAAACTCTGTGAAACTGGTTGAAAATTATTATTGTAATATTTGCCTAAAACGTTTATCTCATTGCCGCAAAATGCAGTATAACGAGCTGAGAAAGGGTTGGATTTTGGGTTTTGTCATGAGATTAGCAAATGCCTTTAGTGTGTTTGCTGCCAATGTAACTTTAGCTCAGTTTTAGCTTTTGGTTTCAGTTTCGGTTTGGGATTTGTTTGTAAGTAATTAGAAAGATATTTGGCTTATTTGATGGTGATTTGGTGTCAACCCAACGAGTTTATTGTTGTGGTTATGTGGATGTAGAGACTGAGGCAAGTTTTTGGGCTAATGATTTTCGAATTTAAGCTCGGTGAGTATGCGAAAGATGTGTGATACAGTAAAATGAATCATTAAATTTTATTTATTTCAGCTAATACCAAATTAGGGCCCATACAAAAAGAAGACAGTTTTAAAATTGGGAAGGAAGCTTATATTTAAGTTTAACATATCTACTCTATCCAATTGATAATATTGGTACAACATAAATTCCCTTGATTGATTTTTCTGCCATAAAATAGGAATAATATTTCAATATAAAATATATGGCTAATCTTCATTTTATTAACATTATTCTCAAGTTTTTTAATAAATCCCACTGTATTAAACACAGAGCCATTTCTCACCCAACTCGTGTCCTTTCCCATTCCCGTTGCACAACTTGCAGAATTTATGCATGACAGCAGCATGACTTAATCCTTGCCGAGGCGCCAACGTGATCTGTCGGATGCTGGGTGAAAGTGCGAAAGATTTTGTAGGGACAGGGAATTAGGGTGTGTCGTGTTTGTTATTAGGAAACAATCTCTGAAGCAAAACAAGTCTTCGCCTGCTTATATTATTATTAACACCAAAATCTGAAACGATAAACAAAAACAGGAAGCTACAAAGTTTAATTCAAACGGGCACTTCGTTGCATTTCAATTAGTGTGGAAATCTGTTTCAGGCCATTCAATATCTCCACTCAAGCTGAAAATCAATCATTATTCGCACCGTCAAAAGTGACACTTCATATAGCTATTGTTTTTTTCTTCAGCAGCATTTAAGCATATTAAAAGTGAAATGCAGGTAAAATTAAAATATTAAGATAGACAGAAAGAGAAAAACTCCTTTTATTGCGGCGACAATGAAAAATCGCTGCCGCATATGTTCGACAAAAACCTGACATTATTGACTGTTAATATCCCGGAAAACAACGATGGAACTCGACCTTTTGAGCGTGAAGTTTGGTTACCCTCCCTTTTAAAAAAGGGTTTTATTTTGCGACAAAAAAATCTTTAAATACATAAAGTACAAAGTACCTTTAATTTTTTTAAAATGTGGTACATATAGCGTTTTGCTGAATTGTAAATTATATAAACCTTAAATTGTTAAAATAAAACTGCACCTAAACAGCTCAGCTTAACAAATAAGATTATATCGACAGTCTTTGTCTCCATACCATGTCGATCATATTTAATCCCTTTTTCTCTTTAGCTTGCCATGATACCCTGAGCCATAGGGCATATATAAATCGATCTGGGTGCAACATTTCAATAACTGAAACGCCAATTAAAATTGTACAATGGCTTCTCGGTCAGGCAGTGACTACAAACAAAAAAAACCATAAAAGTGGTGGGGCGGTTGGAGGGAAAAATAACACTGGACGAATGTCAGTTAAACGAACAAACAGCAAAAAACAAACACAAGCAGACATCTGCATTGGCCATGGTTGACACACAGCCACACTCGCACACACTCACCCATCCACGTGCATATATATCTATATGAATATGTGAGGGCACCCAGGAAGTACTCACACACACGCACGGGCTCTCATATCCTCCAACCTGGCACATATCCTGTACCGCGCCGTTACGCGCCTGGTAATTGGTATTGTTTGCCTGAACGCGTGTCCACTCTCCGGGAATGGCCAGGGCTGCCACCCACACCCATCATTCGGACACCGAAAATGCAAAATGGAAACCGAAATCAGTGAAATGCAAGCCAGAAAAAAGGGGGGGAGGTCGATGGGCAACCGGAGAATGCATAAACAAGCAACTAGCGACTATTAATTTTCAATTATAAAGATGCGTCGGGGTAAATTCCCTTGCACAAGGTACAGTTGTGCTGGAAAATGGGGAGCTGAGAAGTCAACAGCAAACCGGAAGTGCGGGTCAGTGGCCTGTCACTTTCGCTTTCGGTGACAGCTGTCACAATATTTGTCAGAAAACGTTGACAGAACTGCCACGATATGGGTCAGCAATGGCCAGCAGATGGAAAAGGATATGGCCCGAGTGTGCATTAAAGGGTGGTAGATCCTGGGATGCTTTTACGTTGCTTCAAAAAGTGCAATGGAAAATAAAAAAGTATTCTCTTAATTGTAATGCATGGGAAGCTGCCCAAGAAGATGAGTGTTTTTGGGTTAATTATTTCGCCGTGAATTCCCCACATATTCAATTACCAATGGCCACACATCATTACCTTAACAGCTGCAATAACATTTGCAGAAACCGCCCACCTTAACAGTGGTTCGATCGAACATGTTGCACTGACAACACGTTGGCAGTTGCATCCGACCATGTTTCAGCCATTTTAACAGACTTTCAGTTCCTCGGCAACTGCTGTGGGAACTGTCTCGATTCCGGACGGATAACGCTCTTCCGGATCTGGGGATATCATTAATACTACGTGGTCCACGGGGCGTATGTGTAACGTGCATTTGTTTTTGTGTGCCTTATTTCCTTGCCAAATTAAATTGTGGAAATCTTTTTATTGCATATGCACCATACACACACATCCTTATTAAGCTTCCCTTCTCTCACACACACACACACTTTCACATTTTATTTCATTAGCGCGTAAAATTCCTTTTAATTAATATATATAAAATTGTTGCTGTTGTTGGTCAGCAGTTGCTCCGTCTACTTGCGGTTCAATTTGTGGAACACAGACCCAGACATGAGTCCCCATCCCCCCGAATTCCCCCGTAGGGCTCCCCGCATTTTATTTCATTTTTGCTTGAGCATAAAATGTTGAAAGCAGCCGCTGCACGTGCGCAGCATGTTTAATTATCTCCAAATGTGGATGGGTGGTTGGCTTGGATGGCTGTGTGGATATGTGGTTGAGTGGGGCGACGGCGTCATGTGGTTGCGGCTCATGTGGTCAGTGTTTCAAGTCCAAGCTTAATGACCCGGCTCGGATCTCTGGGTCTGTTTAGTTGCCATTAAATTACACATGAACTTGTTGGCTGCAATCCGAAATAGTGCAGAAATTTGAAATGGAATTAAAAGTAGAAGCGGGCAATTTGATTAGGGCAATTTAAAAGGGCGAGTACACACATGAAATTTTAAATTCCATATACGTGCTGACATAGCTTTTTAAATATTTAGTTTCCATTGCCAAGTTTGCATTTTAAAGTTTTCCCGTCTCTAATCTTTAGCTTTAACAATATTTCCAGACCTGGTTTAATTTTCGAGTTCCCACTTTGCTGCATAATTTGCAAAACAAATTGAAAAACACTTGCCATGCATTGCTTATACTGCTGTATATTGTTCTTCTAGTTTGTCCACAGGAAAAATTTACATATCCCAGCAGTTGTGGGAACATAAAATTTGACTAACTTAACAAGGACTTGATATGATGGTCTGCTTTGCTTTTGTTTTCTGGAGATTGTTTTCGGCTTGAAGTTGTTCAAGGAGATTTAAATTTAATTTTATTGGTGCACTAGTTAAAGCTAATAAGTGTGAAAAATTATTTTTAATCTGATAAACTGTGTACCTTAATTTTTCTTTTTTTATTAATTTAAAATTAATATTATTCAGGCAATTATCTTCAAATAAATAATTGGCTTAAAGCCATTTTTACAGCTTTAACTTATATCTAACTTTATATTTATAAAAACTAAAATTTGAATGGGATGTTAAACATCTTTGACATTTAATTTTAAGTTCTTCCTGAATTACAAAGTTATTTAAGTGCTTTTAATTTTTTGTATCACTTACACTTAAAGTTTTAAAATGTTATCTTTTTTTTGAGATATTTAGAATGTAAAAATTGGTATGCAAGTCTTTTCTTCTAGCGTGTAAAGAGTCGTTTCTCCGTGCCGCTGTTGTTCCTCCATTTTTTTTTTGACCAACAATATTAATATGAATGACTGTCATGCCTTGGTGTTAGTGTTGGTGTTGGTGGTCCTGCTTGTGTGTGCGTATAATTATGTGGATGTGTGTGTGCAACGGAACGTTAAATGTGCACGTGACAAGCGTGTAATGAGGAAGTCTTCAGTCTTCGCTCGTCTAGGATGCTAGCCAGCCAATATATAGTCGGGTTGTGTACTATATATGGGGCGATGTCGTGCCATGTTACGCATATATCCGACTCTACATATATTTCAATCATTTTAAGTGTGTTTGTGTTACAACGTCAGCAGGACAGCGTCGCCACCACAGGATGGCCCGTATTTTCTCTGGCTCTCCGGCTCAGAGTCCTGAGTCCGGAGTCCTGAAGTCCTGAAGTCCGTGTCCCCGTATCGTTGTCGTCTGAAAATTGGACAATGATTTATGAGGCGTTAAGTCAAACTTCATATTAATTTCATTTCGTTTTCAACCAGCCCTCTGCCTCCTTCCTCCGGCTGCTTTAAAGTTGAAAATGAGCGCACATGAGACACGTAAAATGCGAGAATAAAAGCCAGTCAAGAAGGATAAAATCCGTCTGAGCAGTCGATAGCTAGGCGAAATACGGTAACAGGAAAACGTGTTATGAATTTATGGAATGTGGTCGTTGGGAAAACAGCGAATGATCAATGTACTATGACCAAAAATAAAATTTTAAATATTTAGTTAAAGTTTATTAACTTTTACTTTTAATTTACCAATAATAGTTTGTGGAATATGCCACATAAAATATTTAATTTAATTTTTGGGAGCACATAGTTGAAGAATTAATTAATTTCATGTGCTTGATTATAAGAAACATATTTGCTTGCTTAAGTTCCTTCCTTACGTTTAAGCATAATATCAGTATATCACTTATGTTACTTTAGCTAGGAACTTGTAAGAAACGTTGTTTGTGTTATTTTGTATGGTGCCAGGCTTTTACCTTGTCGTCTTTAGAATTTGTTTATCTTTTGAAACATGTTTCAACTTTTGTATAATACCAAATAATAACAAAATAAGGGGTTATCTGGATCAACTTGTAAAAGTTTGTTCGTTCACATTGTTTAAAAGTATTGGAAGTAAGCTGTTAATTAAAATTATATGGACAAAGATGTTGTTTGTTACCTTTTCAAATACTTTTTATTTTAGTGAAACTTAATGAATGAGTTTATATTATCTTAAATACAATTCATGTGAGTGCACATTGGCGCGATCCCAATTAATGTCTACATAAAAGTGAAAAGGGTATATAAATGTAGTCGTCATTTTCTCTTCCAGATTAACACCTCTAAGAAGGAACACAAACGCACGTTTAGACATTTGAAATTTCGTTGGGCGTATTCGGGGTTCTGCTGGCCTTTATCCCCCAAGCATAATCATATTTTCTGCCAACAATTGTATAACATGTGTAATTTGAGCATTTCATTCGTTCATTCATACATTTATTCGTTCCACACAGACAAGCACACCCACACATGCACACACACAAAGGCACCTCACCACGCACACTCGACTGCCTGCTGTGTGAGTGAGCTGGGCTGTGAAAATAACTTGTGGCATGCTTTGAGGCGTTTGTGTGGGAAGCCAGAACTTTGAGCACTCCTTCGCCCGCCGCCGCCCCTCGGCCACACAATTTGGCATTCTCCAGTGGTTTTTGCCTTTTCCACGCCCCTGACCCCCGCGCCTGTCTCTGTTTATTGGCCAGTGAAGCGTTAACCATGGTCAATAAAAAATTTATTTAGACAACCACAACGGCAACACAAATTTTTGCTGTTTCCTGATAAAAAAATATTATCCTCAGTTGGAAAATTTTTTGGCAGCCAGCACACAATTCAGCAACACAAAAAATACTTGTAAATTTCTCATTCTCTCCTACTCGCCCTCGTTTTGATGGTGTTGAGTGTTGGCATTTGATTTATTTGGGGCGTTTGAATATTTCAAATAATTCATATTTTATTGACTAGACATGACCACTGGTGGCAGAGTGAGCTGAGGAGAACACTGCCAACGCTCTGACCAGAGCAATTAAATTGTATTGTGCACTTCTGTGTTAATTCAATTTGTTTTTCGAAATTTTTCAAAGCTAAATTTGTTTAGCAATCGACTGAGCAACTGAGTTAAATAGTTTATGGTTCCCCCTCACTGGCAATATTTTTATCGTTTATTTTTAATGGACTCATTAGAGAGACATAATCAAATCAGTTAGTTGTTCCGTAAATAAGCACACTATAAATTTCAAACTGTGCCATATCTCACTCAATTAATAAAGCATTTTCTAAAACTATTATTTAAATTTGGTCAATATTCTGTTCGTTGCTCTGTTTACAATAAATTTAAACCGGTCGACAAATTGCCAACAACCAAGAAACACTTGGAGCTGGCAAACAATTAAACAAACTGAGAAGCAAACAGCAAACAACAAGAGGACAAAACAATAAATGCGTTTTGGGTTTCATTTTCTGGCAAACGAAAATGTCTCCAGGGTCAATTTCAAATGCATTTACATAGGCCCACACACACACACACACACACACACACACACACACATACATACACACAGTTACACACTCACACATGGACACTCGAAACATAGATTAGTGTAATTACTATACCATGGAAAATGACGTCGACATGAACATGCAAACGGCTCAAGGGCATTTCCACTCCATTGGGGACGAGATCGATTGGGTTAGGGATTTTCGGGGGGCGGAATTAGGTTGGACTGCACATATCGGAAATTCTGCTTTTGATTTCATTTCATTACGCATTTGCAATTTCAACTATGAATAATTGAAAATGTGCACTGCATACTTTAAGGCCCAAATTGCCATTACAATTGAACATTTGTGCTGTTGTTGCAGTTGCAATCGCAGTTACGGTCGATGTTTTTGGCTAATTCAGCCGAAATATGCTTATTACGCATTAAAACTAATTAAGCATGAAACTCTATTTGATGACCTCTTCACCCCTTTGAAGAGGAAAAGTTCGTTGCCAGCTTGTTTGTATTCAAAATTTGATTGATGGCAACAAATGTTGATTTGTAGTCGAAGTCAGACAAATTGGCCAAGCATTCTACTTTGATTTAGAGGGAATTAAGTGGCTTGATTGGGTCTTGATTTTAGATGTTATAATGCCTCGGATAAGAACCCGGATCCTTTTGCTCTGCTGGCAGCTTCCGTTTAACCCACCATAATGACTCTTAATTGCCATTCCTTTCGTCCTGCAGGACCCTTCAATTACCACGCAATTAGGTGCGAGTGTCAAGTGGAATGAAACCAAAAAAAAAAAAGGAACTCAGTAGCTCACTTAGAGGCGTCCAAGCAAACACTTGCAACACTCGGCATAAATTAATTATAATTTCCCCTGTAAGTGTTCCGTGTAATTGTAATTGTTGTTATGGCTGGCTTATAATTGTCGGTCTTGTTGATGCCGTTTCAGTTGCTGTTTTCGGTGTTTCTGCTCTTGTCGTGCTAAACAATTAAGTGTAAATTGTAAAACATGCGGAGCTGCGGTCTGTGGTCATGTTTCTCTGTGTGTTTTTGTGGGGAAACACCAAAACGGAAGTGGAAACTGAAACAAAAACACAAGCAGAGCTATTGAAAGGACTTTTTCGAGTCTCGAAGATTAATTTATATTATTTGGGTGGCCATTATTAACAGGCAGGCAAACAGATTTTGACTTGGTGGTAAGAGATATTTGAGTAATTAGAGGTGAAAAAGTGAGTGTAGTTATTGAGCCATCACGTAAATGAGATGTTAAATGTATTGCAGCACTTAATTATATCGATTATCAAATTACTGTTTAAATTCAAATGTATCAATGACTTTAAGTTAGTGCTCTCATTAATAGATAAAATTTGAATGTTGTCAATTGGGTTTGTAATTAAGTGGATAGTTTAAAAATGGTGAATTTTATTAAACCAATCGTTGTTCAATGATAAACAGCTAAGTAAAAGTTATAGACTTTGAGGATAAACAGCTAACTAAACGTTTCTTCCGATGTTTTCAACATTATATTGTGTAGTTATTTCCTAAAACTTTAGTTATATATATTTTATTAAGAAAATATGTTTTATAAAAAGATTAAAAATTTTTAGTTTTGAAGAAATCATATAAATACTCATAAGACACCAGCAGCAAAGCCCCACCCGGACCGGACTTCATTACCATTGGCCCGAGACCCCTGAACAGAGCTCGGGCACCCTCCTCCCTGAAAGTCGTCCTTATCGTATCGATGGTCCACCGGTACTTGACCTCGCCCTTCACCGGCTGGGGTCCTTGAATCCGACACTTGGCCATATCCAAAGTGACGGTCATCACGCAAGCGAGTGAGCTGGCGAAGCCAGCAATTGAGACCTTTCGCAGGAGTTCTGAGGCAGAGTCCTGCGAGATGGGAACCCAGTCCTTGATAGCGTTGTAAAAGCCAAAGAAGCCAAAATGGAAGACAGCATTTCGTGCGACAAGCGCCGTGATACCACGATATAGTCCCTCGATGCCATATCCATCGTGCTTGATAATGTACTTGACCACCGACAAGGTTTTCAGGGGTTTTTCGCGATTAGCCTGCTGCGTGACCTTGACCACCTCGAAAGGATTCACGATGAAGGACTCCAGGGTTCCGGCCAGTGAGCCGGCCATGGCGTGGGTCAGTGGAGTGGCTTGAGGGGCCCCGAAGTAGAAGTACGGCTTTAACAGTTCGTACATCAGGAACTTGGCACCTCTCTTTGGAGTTTCCACACAAATCGGTGGCACAATGCCCTTCCAAAAGGAAGTCAGCCCCTCGTGGCGATAGATCTTGGCGATGGCGTCCAGAGGTCCCCGGTAGATGACCTCGCCACGAACCGGAGTAGTGCCCTGTATCTGCATCCGGGCCTTCACCACATCGAGGGGATGGAAGCAGACGATCTCCAGGAAGCCCGACAATCCGCCAGCCAGGAATTGGTAGTGCGCGTCAGGCCGGGCCGACGCCTCACAAAGGATCGGCATTCGGGCGACGACGACAAATTTGGAATTTCGTCTGAAACCATTTTGTCAAATAAAAAGGAAATCAGCGTTTTCGACATTAACATAAAAGCCAACTTAAAGGTATCCGTTTGCTCCAATTAAACAAACTTGTAAAACCTCTTTGGCAGAACTGGTACTAACATTTAATTTTAACTAATAATTTTTATACCCTTGCAGAGGGTATTATAATTTTGGTCAAAAGTGTGCAACGCAGTGAAGGAGACATCTCCGACCCTATAAAGTATATATATTCTTGATCAGGATCACCTCCTGAGTTGATATAGCCATGTCCGTCTGTCCGTCTGTCCGTCTGTCCGTCTGTCTGTCCGTCTGTCTGTTTCTACGCGAACTAGTCTCTCAGTTTTAAAGATATCGAACTGAAACTTTGCACACACCCTTCTTTCCTTTGCACGCAGTATATAAGTCGGAACGGCCGGGATCGGCCGACTATATCCTATAGCTGCCATATAACTGAACGATCGGAAATGCCATAACTTTGGTGTTTGTAAAGTAAGGAAGTTGGGATTTTCTATGGGTTTTGTATTTGGCTAATCAATCCGACATGCCGAATTTCATAAGGATCGGCCGACTATATCCTATAGCTGCCATATAACTGAACGATCGGAAATGCCATAACTTTGGTGTTTGTAAAGTTAGGAAGTTGGGATTTTCTATGGGTTTTGTATTCGGCTAATCAATCCGACATGCCGAATTTCATAAGGATCGGCCGACTATATCCTATAGCTTCCATATAACTGATTGATCGGAAATGCCATAACTTTGGTGTTTGTAAAGTTAGAATGTTGGGATTTTCTATGGGTTTTATATTTGGCTAATCCATGCCGAATTTCATAAGGATCGGCCGACTATATCCTATAGCTGCCATATAACTGATTGATCGGAAATGCAATAACTTTGGTGTTTTTAAAGTTAGGAAGTTGGGATTTTTTATGAGTATTAAGAATGCATCATATGAATAATTTTGGAGAATATAATTTACAGAGTATTCTGCAAGGGTATATCAACTTCGGCTCCGCCCGAAGTTAGCTTTCCTTTCTTGTTTGTATTAACCTTAAAATTATAACTGCTAAATTTCAAAAGTAGGTTTTAGTTTAGTCGAAATTAATACCTAGGTCGCTATGAACAAACATTAATTATATAATATCATCAATACGAAGCTATAATTCCCATCTGGTTCTAGCTTCGTATTGGTAGGTACACCTTCTATACCGCTAAAAAGTAAATGATTTCAATGCTGGTGTATTAGATTGACTATTGATGAGATATGAATGCATCCCTTGTATTAATTTCTTAGCAATTTATCAGTTAAAATGAAATTATATATCCCTAATAAGAACTCTAGCTAAAATTAGAAACCAATTTAGTTCACACTGGGTATTAAAAGACTGCAAATGAATTAACAGTCCCTATAGACTTGGCTACAACGCCTGTAATTAAGGGCACATTTAAGGGCTTTCTTAAAGGACCATTCTTGTTATTTTACGTCTCGTCACACATTGCCCTCGCCTCTTGTAGCTCCCCCTTAATGATTCTCCGAGTGCCATGTTAATGAATGTCAAGTGCAATGTATGTAGGAACTTCCAACCCCATCCAACCCCCCCCTTCCCATTCCGCATCAAAATGTCTGTTATGCTGGTGGACTCCTGGGCGATCTCATAACAACAATTATGCTAATGTGGCCCAATCCGGGACGTCAATCCAACATAATTGCTAACAAATTAGTCATGGTCGCACAGGCCAGTCCCAGCCCACGCTGCTCATCTTCATCCACACACAACCGAGCTCTTTTGGCCCAGTTTGGAATGTGTGTGTGTGTGGTGGTTCAAGGGTTGGATGATTGTGGGGAGGAGTGAAGTGCAGTGGAGCGAAGTCCATTCGGCAAAGTTTAACACGCGAGCGGAGTGAAGGACCGGCATTGTCTGTGGCTAGGTGTGTATCCTGGCAATTTGCTTGTCACGGTGCACAATTGCAGACCAGGTCCTGGCCACAGCCCACAACCAACTGTGGAGCGTCCTATTCTCCTCGGCCTGATGAGGCAAATGAGTTTCGCTTCCATGTCCTTCAGCTCCTCCTTGACTGCCTGCCTTGTTGGCCTCAAGTACCCTTGGCGTGGGGTTACGTTGCCCAGGTCGTTGTTCATAAGTCAGCTCATTGCCGCCGGCTGTTCCTGTTTGCCTGTTGTTCTGGTATCCTGGTATCCTGGGGCTGAGGTGGCCGCACTCTTGATGGAGAGTGTTAAATTTATATTAGAATATTAGGGCAATGAGCAGGGCTCTTAAGCGAGGTGAAGTGGCAGCACTTTGCGGCTTAAGCTGTTCGCATTTGGAGTTGGCCATGTGACTGATGACTTGGCTATTAAGTAGAGAAGCTCACCGGGTTCAACATTACGTTGATTAATGATAGTTCAATGGAAAGTATACGTTGAAAATCATAAGCTTTAAAGTGTAGGATAATATAAGATCATATATCAGTTGCGTTTTGCATAAGGTTTATAATCTACAAAATAAACAAACTTACCATGTTTTATATACCTCATCCACACTTATTTAATATTCTGCTAACACAATCCATTTAATTACCTAAACCCTTATCTAGTAAAATCTTTTCTGACCAGCCCCATGTCAAAAAACAACCCACAATTGAGTTTACACATCAACACTTTAGTTATTTGCTGGACATTTTCCCTCACCAGCAGAATAAAGAGAAACCCACAGAATTTCACTCACTTTCTCACTTTATTTTTTCCTTTACAGGATTCTGTAAAAAAAATAAAAGAAATGGTGAAACCCCACCCAATGCTTCTCACCCACTGTCAGCAGCACATCAGACATCTCCTTGTCATTTTAAAGCCATTTGATGTATGACAAATCAAATTTGACAAACTGCCAACAGTTGTTTTGCATCTTTGCAACATTTTTCACAGCAGCCACCCCAACTTGGGGACACATGTGAAATCAACTCTGTACTTAATACAGTATAATGGCATAGGGAACACCCATAAGAGCTCAGCATAGAAATAGAAGGAGGGTACGGACAGAACAAAAAATTTACATACTCATGTTTCGCAATACGCCGTGTGACATGCAAAAATGCCACTCCGGAGTCCGGACTCGCTGAGAAAGGGATTCGGATGGGGATCCGGGTTGGGATTAGGATATTGCTCAACGCATGCACATTTTAATGCTCTTTGATTAAAGACAATGATGTCGAAGTTTGGAAACTCATTTGGGCCCCAGGAATTCCGGGGCTCACGTCCGACTCCGAGCTACGAAACTAAACGAAAATTGCGGCAAACTTCGTTCGCACTCACGGGGGAAATAAAAGGCGTGTTCCCAGCCCGGTTTAATTTCAGGGCTTATTCGAGTATGCACTCCATTTCATATATTTTGAATAAAAATTCAAGCGAAGTGTGCACTCCGTCTGACAGTCAAACCGAAGACGGATACGGAAAAAGAGCAGAAGCCGGAGCCGTAGAAGCCGGAGAACGTGAGCTCAATCAAGCGCCTCTAAGAGTCCGACAAGGGAAATTTACAAGTCACACACGAGCGTACAAAATATAGCGTTTGAAAAATGGCAAAGTCAAGGAATGCGGTTGGGCTCCCATCGTCCTCATCTTTCTTTGGCCATCGGGGAATGCATTTTCGGCGAATCGGAATGGAAACGGCGGCGGAAAACTGAAAAAGATCTGCAGTCGCAGTCGTGTCTCAACTGCATTTCGCATAAAAAATTAAAAGTCGCCAGCGTAAGAAATAAGAAATATGCAATTTGCTCGATTTGTGCATGATTTCTCATTGTTTGCCAAGCCAAATGCAGTTAGAGAAACGCGGAGTAATTTGAGAAACAATTCTTTTTATTGGAAATTATTAGCAGATGTTTTCGAAAAATTTGTTATAATCGGATATTTTTGAAGTATTTGTTATAATCGGTTGACTAAATGTAAATGCATGTGCTAGAAAATAACTAAAAATAGGATAATAATAGGATAATAGGATAAGTTTTAAATTAAATGTAAAAGCCGAACTTTAAAAAAAAGAGATTAAAGGAGTCACAGAAATGTTGCTGTCACATTTGGACTTTTTGGAAAAGTTGAGCTTATTTACCACAAAACCTCCCAAAACAATGGGTTCCTTTAAGATAATAATGAATTCTTTTAGACTCTTACGATAAGTTTTTATTTATGTTTCGCATAGATCTGTGAATGTATATCAAATAAGGAATAAAATCAAGGGAATTCAATTTTACATTTTAAAGTTTTATGGAATTATTATTGGTTATGATGTCCATTATCATTAGTGGTATATAAAAGGTTTAACCATTATTATTATTATTATTATTATTTAAAAAATATTCTTTGACTATTATCAGATAACATTTTCGGGCACTGTAGTCCCCTAGATGTCCCCCGACATATGATGAACAGATACACTATCTTTACCGCCCCCAGCGCCACCCTTTTTTAGATGAGGACGAGCTGTTATCGATGAAACGCGTACGCTCTTCCCGAAAAAAGTAGACCCCAAGGACATGTTGTCAGTTTGGCAAGTTATTGCACTGCACATGGCCCATTCCCACTACCACTCCCGTTCGCTTGCCTATTCCCAACTCATTTCCATGACCATTTCCATTCCCAGTCCCACCTTTTTTCGATAGTTCCAGTTGCCCGGCGGCGTCTTTGACTTCAGAAACGCTATTTTGATTGTTGTGCTGCGATGTTCGCCTGCGTTTGACTTTATGCATGAATGACTTTGAGTGGAACTTGGACTTCATGTGGCTAGAGGGCAATGCTCGGATTGTCCCCTGCTGTTCGGGAGTCTACTACCTGTGCTTTGTACATTTTATATCACGACAAAGTTGTCCAGCGTCGTGGATTCCAGACGCATGTTTCAACTTTGGTCGTTGTCGTCGTCATGTTAATGCCAAGTTTGGCTACCTAAAATCGAGTTATCTGCGTCTGTCTCCCTGTGCATCTGGGCCGACGTGCTACAGTAAATATTCTTTAGCTATAACAAAATAAACCCTTTTAATATTTATATATATATTTTTTATTTCTTTAATATCGAGTCATAAAATAATATATGTATAATCAACATATTTTTACTACACAAGTATTATTCATGTACGTATTAAGCTATTCACTTTAATATAATATATTATATCAACGAAAATCAAAGCTAGGAATTTAATCATGTTAATAGCATTTCGAAATTATCAGGACAACAATGAAAGTAACTACTTGCAAATTTAACAAACATTTATGGGGTAATTTCTTAATCTCATTTTAAGTTTTTACATTGAGTTAAATGGCTGTTTTGGAAACAATTTTATTCGCAATATATTGTTAGAATTTAACAGACTAAAAACTTTTAGCTTAAAACTAAATTTCTTAATTACTCGTGTGACAACAGACATCACATGGAGAAAGACAATTTGTGTTTTAGAACAATTTGAATTCATGTAAGCTTTTTCTAACAATTCACAAACTAAAATCTTAACATAATAATACGAAATCAACACTTAATAGATTAATAATAGTTTTAATGTTTATCAGAATATGTATTATTATTCATTGTGATATCTATCTGCCAAATCTATTGTTGATGGTTTCTCTTTTGCAAGTTGTTTTAAAATAAACAAAATGGTCAGATGTAGTTCTTCTAGGAGTTCCACTGTAGAATAAGTTTGTGGAAAGCTGAGAGTGGGGGTACTCTCTGGCAAGTAAATTACTAATCAATATAGGGAGATTGAAGGAACTCTGCTCGGATTCTCTGAGGAGGCTCTGCCTCTCTGGATGCAACGCTAATCCCATTAGCTGCACATGCTCTACCAGCACTTTACTCCCGACACGCACTTGACGTGGCTTTAATAAGCTACCAGGCAGAGGAACAGACCCAAAAAGAACCCACTGACGGAGGCACTCGAGTTTAATCAAAAAACTTGCAGAGTCTGTTGATGGAATGCTACAGGAGCGGGCCGCATCTAGGAGCCATCGCCATCGCCATCTTTCAGCATCTTGTGGCACACATAAAGCACTTTGTATGCATGTCGGGCGCCCTTCTCCGGCCCGTTTTCCTGGCCCTAGCTTCCTGCTCGTCCTGTGTGTTATGAATATAAATTTATTTCCCACGTCACAACACAAACACCGACTCTGGCAAAGAATCAAGTGGGCGGGAAGACGCCGGACTTAGACATTTCACACATCGCGCATAATAATAATAATAAACGATAACGAAATTTACTTCCTAGGAAACCGCGAACACGAAGATGGAGCGGATGCGGATGCGGATGCGGATGCGGATATGGATGTGGATGTGGGTGCCACAAAGCGCATCCTTACCATTTGGGGAAAGGACTCCTGTTATGAAATTTTATAGGAATAGGATTACAAGGAAAGCGCAGGAATTGTGCACTCCTCGGTCATGGGTTTTAATTTCGCTAATGCAAACGAAGTCGAAAAGGTTTCTTTTTTCGGGGCTTATTATAGTTCGAAGCAAAATTTTTGTGTTGACGAAATTTATTTAGTTATGTGGAATCAGTAGAGTAGTCTAAGAAAAATAGTTTTATAATCTCTTAATTTTGACAATGTAAAATATGTTAAATGTACTTTGCTAATTGTTTTAAAGAGTGTTGACTAAGAATATTTATTTTATTTAATTATAGAATTTTAAATTTTCGATTCAATTTGATTTAAAGTTAAAGCAAATATACATTTAGTCAAGCTAATTTAAATTCCGACCTGTTCCAAAAAATGATTTATTTTACTAAATAAAAAAGATTTTCAGTCTGATTATTGATTATCTAATAGTTCAATCCGCTTCAAAGCACTTTCACATACCGCTTTGAGACCCCTTATCTGGCATTCAACAAAAGTCAGGGCCAACATGTGTTGGCAATCTCTCTAATACTCGTGATATAAGTTTTCATTATGCGTCTGGAAGTTAAAGAAGCCGGCGTGTGATGTGTGTGGGATCCTTGGAGGACCGGGTGCCGGGGTCCTGCGAGGAGCCACATTACGAGCAGGATGATGACGTTGACAGACCTACGCAGACACCGCCCGAGATGGCTTAAAGATTCGCATTTTTCCCCGATTCGGGACTTCGTATGCGGAAGCGTCGACGAAATCGCAAGAAACTCATCTAGAAAATTGTCAAAGTGACAGCTGTGCGAAAGTATTGTGACATGTGTTTAAATGAGCTGCATTTGCCGGGGCGCACAAGCAGATACAGCTTAGAAACTTGTAAATCCTTAAAGCCACTGCGGAGTCAACTTAATTTCATTTTGCATGAACTTTTTGAATGCCAAATGCAAACATTTGTGAAGCCTGACAGACGTTTAGCAAACAAACGAACAAACAAGGCAACATTCGCAAATGAGAGGATAAAGCACGGTGGTGGGGGGGTGTTGGTGTTGGTGGTCGAGGTCCTCGGTCCTCCGTCCTCGGTCCAGTATCCTGCGGAGCTTGCATAATTTAAACGTTGCCTGCACAAAGTTAACTATTTTTGTGGCGTGCCAATGGATTTTCCGGCCCTCGACCGCCCCACCCACTTTTCCGTTGAGTTGGCGCCAATTTAAACAAGTTGGCAGGCCTAGTTGGCCAAACGAATTTTCCACGCCCCCTTCCACCCCCCACTCCCCACTGTTTCGCTTTTCTAGTTATAGTCCAGCCTGATCTCTTTCCCTGTTGTGCTTTTGTTGCAAAACTATCCGCCACCAACTAAATTATCTGCATTGTTTGCATTTGTCCTTTGTTGCCTTTGTTGTTGCCGCCGCTCTCGTCCCGACTTGCTGAAGGTCCTTGGTCTGCGAAATTCATTTAGTGTGTGGCAGCATAAATTTCATGGCTAAAATATGTTTCCCGTTTGGCTTTTAGTCCATCCCCTTTCTTTGTGCACTTTTTCATGCCTCTTGGCTAACTAGTTTATTTACATTTTTCGGGTTTGAGCCGCAAGTGGGTGCAATGGAATCAATTAGGCTGAAAGGGAGCTGCAATTTGGAATTTTAACTCGTGAAAAACGAGCCCGTTGACGAGAATAGGATTTTATTAAAATTTTAATTATCAATGAAAAAGGGAAAAGGCAGGATCAAGTATTTAATAAAGTTTAAAGCATATATTAAATTAACGTCTTTGAAAAAATATAGAGTATAAAACTTATATTTAGTTTGAATTATAATTTGTCTAATTTGCTGGTTAGAAAATTCTTTACTCATGGCATTAAAGTTTAAGATATGTAGGATGTAGGAGTGAGTACATAAGTCTATGTAAACCTTATTGATTACACTTTTAAATAAATAAATTTAGCTAAATATAGTCAGTGCTTATAAGCATTTAAATTTATGAGTTTTATTATTTAAGCAACAAATTAAAATTAAAAGCAGTTAGCCATAGTTAATTTTTACTTAATATTTTCTTTATGTCCATCAAGTTATTAATTTTGTTCAATTTTTTCATATAGGCCGAGACATTTTTGGTTATCAAACATTGACTTTCTTTCCGCTTCCATTATCAATTATCTTTTGGCCAATTTCCCGCTCGCTAGAGTCAAAATATCTGCCATTCCGCGGAGATAATCACCGCAAAGAGGCGCACATATGCCCAGAAGAATTTCCCCATTTGTTCTGTTGCCACGCCCCGCCCTTTGGCACCGCCCCCAGCGATTCGTGAGGCGACGTTTAAGCGACAGCGAGGCGACACAAACAAGCAGAGAAACTGACAGTTAAATGACAGTCGGGAGAGATCAAAGGATATGGGTGCAGGATAACGGGGCCGGGGGATACCACGATACCAGACAGACAACATGCTGCATAAAAATGTGCAACACCCACTCCAGAAAAACTCCCATCCGTCTGAGTCTTATCCGATACATGTGCACCGACTTGCATGGAGCGTGAAATCTCCTTTATTCGCCTGAAGTTCATTGTCTGTCTTCAGTTGCTTGTAAAATTGCATTTGTCGATTCGATTGATATGAAGCTGAATTAGTGGAAATGTGACATAGTTGGCGGGAGAAAGCTTATATCGATTTTCCCCTTTGCCTAATTAGAAAGTAAATCCCTTTCAGTCACGTCTTTAGCACTGACAAAACTTTCTCCCCAACTATTTTAATTGCAATTGAGGTCTTCCATTGATTTGTCTTGAAAGTTTTTTGGCAACTCCTTCGCCTTCCGAACGACTGACAAATTGTTTGGGTCCTTGGTTGTGGGCACTCATTTGCATAATTCTATCCCCGAATGTCGCATCTCATCTTAGTATTCCGCCCGTTTTGGGCACAAAGCCAGTTCAGAGATTCACCTTGAACTCAACTGCAAACATGTGAAAATAAGAAAGAAAGAGGCGGCCTCTGAGGCTGGCGAACTCTGGGGGCCATTTATCAAACGATAAACCCTTTTGTCCTACTCAAACCTTAACCTTGTTTCGCTCCTTTTCCCCCTTTCTCTTCGAGTCTCCTTGTGCCGCTTATCTGACCGGCTACACTTGACGTATACGTAATTTCTTGCCGCAAATGATTAACGATTCAAGTGCCGACTCGTCTGGTCTATGACTTCGTGACATTAAAATAGGGTGAAGCATTTGTCCGCAAAGGCACTATACCTGTCGGTGAAAAGAGCATGAAAGCTTAGAGAAATAGTAAAAATTCTGCGGAAAGCAATACATAAAAAGAAGAAAAATTCGATAAAATATGTTGGTTCTTCCAGTTTTCTAACTATTTGTGGGTGATAATTACGTGAAACATTTGGACAAGCTGTGGCCTAAAGTTTTTCTCAGTTGAAGTTGAAAGTTTTAAAAGTATTTTTGATAAGGTATTAACTAAAATGGGTTCACTAAGGAGTTTGTGGTAAGTTGTCGAAAGAAGGATAACGATAGGGTATTCTGGTGAAATTTAAGGAAAATATTTAGCTTTTAGTAACTAAGTAGGCAATGTGATTATTTTATGTAATTAATTTAATTAAATTTTGTGCTTAGAAACACCGGGTAACGTATGTATGTCCTTATGTTTTTAAAGAATCAACCAAAGTTAGTTTCTTATTGACTTTCGCAGTTTTAATATACATGTTATTGAATAAGATTGGGGATATTCTGCGATTTGTTTTCAATATTTAAACTACATTAAACATTTGTAAAATTTTCTAGGGTATAGGAAATAGGCCTTCCGATCACAATTATCCAAAATGTTATTTTATTTTAGTTAGTTTTTGGCCGGCGAAAAATCAATTATCATCATTATCATATAACTTATCCAAAATGTTATGTTATTTTTGTTAGTTTTCATAAGGGTAATCCTGAAAAGCCCTTCGAAATGGAGCCATACTTGTTTTTACCCAATGACCCTAATCACATTTCCGTATTTGCAGATTTCGGAGCCGTATAGGTAATTTCAATCACATTCACGTAATGTGCTACAGCCAGGCCAAATGTTTAACATACCCGTGCTGGGAGCTGCAACTTAAACCTACAAAGCAGCCACTTCACACATGCACACACGCACACCCAGGGGCACACACACACACCCACTTGCGCACACCCTCTCGAACACACTAACACACTCGTGTGCAGACAAACACACTCGCATAAGATTTGCACTCAACCGCTAAGTAAGTTGCCCAGAAGCCATGCCATAGTCTATAAGCAGCGATACGTAAGGCCCAAGGAGAAGGAGCCCTGGCTGAAATATAGCACACACATGGCCGGAATGATTGTGGGAGTGGGCAGGGGGGGAGGGGGGTTCCGGCCTGGATTCTATATGCAGCCATAAGTAGCCTGCAGGATGTCGGCTGCAATAAGGGAGTCGGCGAGCGAACTAAACCGTAGTGGGAATGACGGAATGAAAGCATCCAAGGATGCATTCGCAGCTCGTGTGTAAGGCACCCGCTCCTCATCCCGTTGATGCCCCATTACAAATGCTCAATATTTTGCCACATTTTATTGTGTCTTCTTCGGTTTTGTGTGCGGGGCAAAGGAAAAAATGAAATTTAAAAACACCCAGCGAAAAGTTGCTGAACAATTTACAAGCCTTCTGGCTACCCATGCTTAATCCTTTTTGCCGCATCCTTTGGCTGGCCTCCGGCAAGGCGAAAAAAAGTTACCAAATACTTTGGCGCATTCCGCAGTCCGCCGCTGCTGGCAACACTCAAAAATGTTTGCTGGCGGCCCAATAAAATCATCAGGAAATCCGCAGCCAGACGGGCCACTGCTGTCTTTCAATTTCTTCCTCTCCGGTGCGAAAAAATGCCTTTTGCCTCGGCCTCGGCCTCTGTATCTGAATTTTTTACTCTTTGTTTCTGTGCACTTGAAACATTTCGACGGGCTTTAACAAAAAATTTGGCCAGGAGACGGATAAATAGGAAGCAAGGGATGGAAACTTTACAGACGACTTTGCATTAAATTGCTCCTGGTTGCATAGTTTTATGATCTGGTTCTTTACCGCCGTTGCCCTTTGCCATAAACAAATAGAATTACTTTCATTTCGGCTCAGCCAGAAGGGAAAAATATGGCCCAGAATTCGCAGTTGAAATTCCTGTAATGCCGATCATTTCAAGTGGCTGTCTGAGGTTCCTAATTGGCCGGGATTAGCCCTCTTGCCCAGTCCTTTGGCCAATTAAATTCACCATAAGGCCAATATCCCGACACAGGCCAAGATTCCTGGGGGTGCAATCAAGTTGAATCCTTTTTTTCACTAAACACAGCCATAAAAAGCATTGCCAGGACTCCCCACTAGTTGAGTGTTAATGCAGGGGATTTGGAATGGGGAGAGTGCTGGGCAAAGCAAATCCTTGCCGAGTACGTGTGGCATTCTCGGCGCTCATAAAATCACAAAGTCACGTACCAAACAACCAGAGATGGGGACTCGGCAGGACCTCCAGTAGCCCGTGTCCATCAAACCCCCCCCCCCCCCCCACTCCCGTTCGCTTCATCTACATCCTTTTGTTTCGTAGATGTCCTGCCGTTTGCTAGGCCAAACTAAACGTGCTTCCATCCTCCTCCGCCTTCCCTCTTCCATTATGACAAGCTGCGGTTTTTCGGTTTTTGTTTGAGGGAAGCCCTTTCCCCAAATGTCCTGGAATAAGTCAGTCTGGTATGCATATGTTTGTGCTTATATTTAATAGTTTGCTGTTGTTTCGCATATTTATGGGGATTTTGCGGGTTTTGTTTTGGTAAGTGTGGGCCAGAGATTTGAGTTGGCTTGAGGCTAGTTATTGTGATTAATATCTGAGAATGTTCCAGACAATTGTTGCTATTTGTTAGAATATTTTGCTAAAGCGATTGGTTGCAAGTAAAATTACATTATTAAATTGATCATTTATACAATAATTATTGGAAGTTTGTTAGACGTAAAGATGTGTAATTATCACGAATATCAATACAAATTTGCATTGTTTATATACATAATGATTTTACCAAGCAAAATTAAAAATGTAATCCAGTCTAGCAAAAGATAAGAGTATTAAGTAAATCCTTACGAAATACCCCTTAAAGGCCAAACTTAACTTAATTTGAAAATAATTTATTCCTTCGTCCGTTGATATTTTCGCTGGTCATTACAGTGACCCTTAATTCCATCCCTTCACAAACCCCCAGTCCTTATTTTGCCCCCCTTGTCAAACACTTTATGACCACTCAAATCTCACGCCTTCATGATTATCGCATATATATTTCATGACTTTACACAAAAAATTTGTTCGGAACATTTTGAGCTTTTGTCTTTCGTGTTTGTGGTTGGTTTCCGTTGTCTGTTTTTTTTTGTTCGGGGCTCTGCCCATTGTATAATTTATGCAAATTTAAATTTCGCACTTGACGGCACTCGCGGCACTTTGCCGTTGCCTTTTTCACAGTTTTTTTGGAATTATGTTTTATGGAACACTTGGTCGCTGCTCATTTTACGGTACGGCTCCTTTGTCATTTTCTACAATGTTTTATTTACAATGTGATCTGATCCCACACTACCACCTCTCATTGTCCTCATAAAATTGGGCCATATGTGTGTGCGGGAAAACATCTTTTGTGGCGCCAACATTTCGGGGTAAAAACTTTTTGCAATTATGGACCTTTGGTCAGGCATAAAAGTTTAACATCCGCTACATTTTAATAAGGCATTTAAAGGGGTGGAGAGGCTTTAGTACCTCGCAATGGAAACCCCTATAATCTGACAATTGTCCGTGGGCAGCTTTATTTAGCCATCTCAGACAAGATTTCACGGCTAAGGCAATTGCCTGGGTTTCCTGAGCCTCCTTCGACTGCATCAAGATGTCTTCCGTGTGGCCAATTAAGCGCTTATCGATTGCGGTGACTTCTCTCCACTCGCTTTCTGAAATTACGAGGATTTATGGCCCAAAGCCCCGTAGGTATGCTACACTTTTTCACTCTCTTTCATCGTCCTTATCCGACTTCAATTAAGCGCTTGAGCGAAGGAAACTCCTATTTTTCGTCTGCCCGTGTTTAAGTTGGATGGAGATTCTTGCAAAGCGCTGACTGTGAAATTTGTTGTTCGCTGTCTAAGCCTCTCTTATTCATAACTGGCTTAAGCTGGCAAAAAAGAAGGAGCTCAGGACACTCAGAAAAACAAACAGCTGAAATGGGAAAGAAATTTTAATTATAGTCCGATCATGTTGTGTTTTGTATGCTTTTAAAAACTCAAACTAAATTGGCTTTTTAAGCTTTGCACCGTTTTAAACTCCAAAGTCTCTTTGCCTGATCTTCTTGTAAAAATCACCTTAAAACTATTTTCTCCAAGACCTTTATGATAATGACTATTCCTCAGTCAATTGCGACATAATATGTTTTTTTTTTAATTGGGAAAAATTGTAATTTTTTTTCTTAAAAGTCAATATGTGATTCTAACTAACAAATGAGTTAATCAATTATTTATCTGATTTAAGCTTAAACAATTTTTTGTTTATTATACCCGTTACTCGTAGAGTAAAAGGGTATATTGTATTCGTGCAAAAGTATGTAACAGCTAGAAGGAAGCGTTTCCGACCCTATAAAGTATATATATTCTTGATCAGGGTCACTAGCCGAGTCGATATAGCCATGTCCGTCTGTCCGTCTGTCTGTCCGTCTGTCTGTCCGTCTGTCTGTCCGTCTGTCTGTCCGTCCGTATGAACGCTGAGATCTCGGAAACTATAAAAGCTAGAAGATTGGCATTTTGCATGCAGATTTTAGGAGTTCCTACGCAGCGCAAGTTTGTTTCAAAAAGGTGCCACGCCCCCTTTAACGCCCACGATCGTTTATATACGATTTTAAAAATTTAAATATTTCGGAAAAGTAAAAATGCAGTTTTATTGTGTTTATCAATACCTATCGAAATATCGAAATTTTTCAAATCGGACCATTCGTTAAAAAGTTATGCGTGATCAAAGTTTCTATCTTCATCTCCCTCGCACTCCCTTTACCTGAGTAACGGGTATCTGATAGTCGGGGCACCCGACTATAGCGTTCTCTCTTGTTTTTTATATAGCCATGAGTTTAGTAAGGAAACTTACTTTTGTAATTCGCTTGCCAGTGTGATTTTCAAAATTGCATTGAGATGTTCCTTTTAAGTTTGGCTAATCCCACCAAGAGACAACAAGGTAAACCGCACAGCTTAAAGCGCACTAAAACGGTGTATGATTTAATAATTTATTCCCGGCCAGGGCCGCCAGTTCTTCGCACAGTTCACTGGGCAGCAGGGGAGTGGAAATGGGGGGAGGGGGTGAACGTGAGTAAACAGAGCACTGAAAATCATTGCAAGGATATATAAGCACAACAACGATGACTGCATTGTGGTAATGGCATTGGCAACCTTTTCCAACCCGGCCAAAGGATCTTTGTTGCCCCACCCAGCGACTTTTGTTTGCCTTTGCCTTGGCTTGTTTTGGCCCTATCTGATGGCCATGGCAACCATCTTTTCATTTTCATAAATTCTTAAAGCCCAGCAGCCAGCTTCCAGCATCCATAGTCGGTGGCACATCATTGAAAAATTGCCAGCAAAACTGAACTTTGTGGGTGACTGAGCCGAGTCGGAGTGGGTTGACTGCCGGCAACCTTTACTTTGATTTGAACATGAAATGCACTTTCAGGGCAGTCAAGTGAGAGTTGCCATCGGTGTTCTCTCCCAGGATTCATCGCCCCCATCTGGGAATCCTGTGGGTGGTCATGGGAACCTTGTAAGCATTGAAATTCAACCTTTTGACTGCATGTATGTATGCCGGGGCTAATGTTTACTTAAAGTGGCTTACTGCTGATGTGATTGGGCTTTTGCAATTGAAATGAACTTAAAGGGCTGCATTCGATCAGAAATTACTTGAGGCTGTGCAAAATAAATATGATTCTTTTTATTTTAAGCTTTACAGGGTGTTTACTTCTTCTCCATTTCACAAACTAATAAAGACTTATTGGATAAAATAACCTCACTGAATACACTTTTATTTGGGATAATTAAAAGCATTCGGCATTTATATATATTCTGTTCAATCAGTTTCGGAATTAAGAGTATTTTTATGCTTAGAATAAAATGTATAATTCTAGTTTATTAAAGACTATTCTAATAAATTTGTTTGTAAACGTATGTATGAAAAACCCACATATGAGTAATCCTCTAATATTATTTTTTTAAGTCAACAATAAAGTAAATTAAATTACGCTAACATTCTCTGTGCTTATTGTAGTCCACCTAATTGAAAAAGAGTTCACAAATGACATCGAAAATTGTCCAAACTTGTACTTGGCAATATGAAGAAAGATCTCTTTAAGCAAAGACCATCTTCAATCAAGCACCCTCTTTGTGCCACCAAAAAGATTTTAATTTAGCCTGCATGAATATGAGCTTGGACTTCAATCAGATCCTGCATCTTCTGTGGGTCCGCTGGTAAAATCTTTTCCTCGACGTTCTTTTCGTCATTAGGCTGTGCAGTTTTTTCAGGCTTATCGCTGTCTATCTCCATTCGAGCTATTCTTTTTAACTTTTTTTTTATTTAGTTCTGGGTGCATTGCACTCAGCGGAAATCTCTTTCGCACTTTCCGTGACGCTGCAATTTGAACACTTTGAAGTCCAGTCGAATTTGGACGTTCTGTGTGTTGGCTTGCGTTTTTTCTTCCTTTTTTCTAATTTTTGCAGCTTTTTTTCGTTCTGCCCTGTGCCGGCCCTCTGGTGCTTTGCTGCCCGTTTCCTTTTGCAACTATTTCAACAAAGCGCAGTGCAGTTACTTTTATGTTTTGTACGTGCCTCCGAGGAAAGCGTCAGAGGAGACACGCCGAGGAGACGGGTAAAACTGGGGGAATCGCCATCTATGATGATGTAGCACGTGTCAACATCAGTTGGAATGGTAACGAATGACGCTCACACACTCTCGCAGCCAACATGACCGCCTGTCATCATAAATGTCAGACGGGATGAGGAAACTCTGGGGTTACACCAGATGAAACCTATACCGACATGTTCCTGCATATCAAAGTGAGATCTGCCAAAGGCATTTTTGGGAATAGGCCATCCAATACAGTGCAACACCCGTGGATAAGGATATGTGTGCAAATACCCCAGTAAGTTATTTTTTGGGGAGTTGGCATTTAATGAAATACATCCTACATATTTTAATATTATTTTAAAATATTTGTCTAAAACATTCTCTTCTGTCACTTAAAAGGCATTTCTAAATGTTTCTATGTATAAGTTTTTTAAAACTTTTATTTACGATTATATCCTTCATGGCTATTTATTTTCTATCTACAGTTAAAATGAACGCAAAAAAACTGATATTAATGTTATTGCTTCTTTTTGAATTACCTTAGCGATCCAAACAAACCATTAATCAACAATCCATAAATTTAATAGAATAGATTTTAAATACAATTTTTATGTTGACAAAAACGAATAATTTTCAACTGTAAAGCCCCTGTTGTCTCCGTTAACATATGTAAGCAACTTAACATTTACTTAACAGTCGCTAACAGTGAAGATATCACCGTTTTGCCAAGCTACAAAATTCATAGAAAATTTATGTATTGATTGATTTTTGAGTAAGAACTATATGTTTTTGTCAAGTTCAAATTGATGTATTTACTTTGGCTTTGCTTAAGAAATATTTCATATTTAAGTATATATTTAAACCGGTCTACAGATCATTTATTTGCATGTACTCTTCTTAAATACATAAATTAACGAAATCACTATATAAATCTTATTAAATCTATTATTGTTTTACAAAAGCAAGTGTTTAAATACATTTTCGAAACGGAATTCCAACTCTTCATTAACCCAGCAAGAAAACCTTTCATTTCCGTAACCATCTCATCTCATTGGCCCGATAATCAGAATGGATTTTCTGCCACTGCGCGTCCCGAAGGGAGTTTTGAGCGGGAAAATGGAAATCCCTGCCACAGAGCTGCCACAAAACTGTCAGAAATTCAATGCGCGTTGCCGCGGCAAACATAATTTCAATTAATAATCAAATCAGACAAACGGCCCACGAACCAAACTCGACCCAGGCGCCACGTGAGTCCCACAAGTGAGTCCAAGGACTCTTAAAATTGAAATTAACCAGAGGTCGGGCGAAATGGAGATGCCATCCTGGTAACCAGGTCATTATGGATGGCGACGAGTCTGAAATTAGAATAAAACTTGGTGGGTGGAGACACGCTGGAATTGTGTTAATGAAAGCGCCACCGTCTGCAGCCAAAATCTTTATTATTTTGTAATTAAGTGGCTTGTCACAAGTCTCAAAAACTTGAGTTCCCTGAACGAAGGCCTCAAGTCCTTTGGTCACTTATATATGCACAGAAAACAAGAGCACAAAACGACATCGAAGACGTTGGCAGGAATGATGATGATGATGATAATGATGATAATTCTGGCAAAGAAAATTGTGTTGATTCAATTTGAAAAGAGTCGAATGCTTGGGCGGACAGCTGAAAAGATAGACAAGTTGTGAACTTGAGTGGGTCTCATTCCTTCAAGTGGGTATTAGGGAGCCAAACCACAAGTCGACAGCTATTCAACTTGTTTGCCTTTCACCCAACTACTCAATCTCATCCTTCTTTCAGGGGTTGAAAGAAATATGCAAAATAATTACGCTCTTGACCTAAGAATTACGTAAAAAAGAAAGTGACTTTTTGCTTTATAATATTATTAATGTAGAAAATAAAATATGCTTTTTTTTTGTTTTCTTGAATATGAATTTCAATTTTTGCCATTGGTCCCAAGTGTTTAAATAAATATAAGTGCTGAAAATAATAACCTTATGGTAACAGGAGAAAACGAAGTTGTATTTAATAAGCAATGCAAGCTAATTTAATAACATAAAAGAAAAACATTTTTTTTTAATTCCAAGCTGTTAATAATAACAAAAAATGGTTTTCTAAATAACAACTTGATGCTTTTAAAGGGCTGTATTCATTGTTAAAATGAATTAATATTTCTTATGGCTAACCTTTTAAATTTCGAAAAAAGTTCAACAAAATCGGGAAAAAATTAAATTTATGGAAAATCGAAATCGATGGCAATTTTTGCAGCCTCGATTCTTTTTCCTCACTGCCTGCCCATCCCGTCAAGAAACGCGTAAAGCACACGCTCCATTTTATTTTCTTTCTTATCTGTAATGATAGATGCCACGCCTACACGCAACATGCCCGCTGGGCGTGAGGGGTGTATTGTACTGACAACAATTTACAATAAATGGAGTTAAAAGTTACAATTCCAAAGGTTTCCGCGGGGCTGCAGGATGCCGTTGATATTGTTGTTGCTGCTATTTTAAACGTGCGATAAGCCGACGCAATTTAATAGGAAAAATAACAATAAAATACGAGACAGGCGGGACAGGAATATTTTTGGGGTTTTGGAGGGAGTAAAGCTGCCAGCCTCTGCAAACAATCGAAAAATAAATGTCGTAGGGTGGCGATGGGAGGTGGGAGGTGTGAGAGGGGAAACAGCCCCGAGTGACAAGGACATGAGAGAAGTGTGCCGTAGCCGCCAATGTCGTCGTTGAGCATATGTAAATATTTGCAAAGAGGCGACACCATCTCCACCCACAGACACCCGCAACAACAAGAGCAGCGGAAAATCTGGGAGTCAGACTAATGTGGGCATAATAGCTTTCGATTATCGGGGGGAAAGCTCGGAAAAAGGCGGAGAAGCCGGATGGAAAAGGTTCCTCAAAAGGGCGCTCTTTAATACCTTTAAGGGGCCCAAGTATGCGTTTAAGAAAAATCAGCATGCTCTATTCGTAACTATACAAAATTGGATATCCATGAATTTATTAAATGAATAATAGTAATAATATACCACATATAAAATATGTACGGTGATCATACCTAAATTATAATGTGGTAAAAACAAATATTTTGAAATATATTATATGACCTAAAAGTGTTGTTGTTTCTATTGCTATTGTTACTTTTTAGTTTAATTGTTCAAACTATGTATATATACAAAGAAATTCGATTAAGGCTGGTTCACTGGTTAAATAAAGCTAATTTGTATTTATATATGTTCTTAGTCATATTTCTAAAAACGTTTTATTTAGGAACCACATCCCATTGAATAATATGCTTATGCAAACAAACGTTTAAGAGAATCCAACTGCATTCTTACCACAAGTATTTAAAGTACGCTCAAAAATTTGTGTGCCAATTTTGCCAGCCAATTCCGCAAAAAAATCCCAGTACTTTGGGCACTAGCCCAGAAAAAAACAAACGAAAAGCGTTGAAAATTCTTTATGCATTCCAGCCTAACAACAGAATTCTGCCCTTTGGTGAGGAAACTATAGGGGCGTGGCAGCCATATAATGAAGGGGGCGGTGAACATATGCGAGTGTGGGTAAAAGTTTTTTGTGCTGAACATGCTTGCCATACTCTTTATCTTCTCGAAGGAGAGGAAGATAGTTTATTAAGAAGAAAACACAAAAGAAGTCCAAATATGTGGGGGGAAAAACGTAGTTGGGGTGAAAAAGTTGTAAGTGCATTTCGCATAAATGGGAAATTGTTCAATTTATCGAGACAAACACAAAGAATTGAAACTCGGAACATGGCCAGAGGAATAACTTTATGAAATTGAAAAGATAAATATTTTCGATGTTGGTCAACTCGGTTAACCCGACAAACTTTGGGGGAGCCAAAAGTAAACTGAAATTTGAATAAGCCAACTTTGCTTCAACGTCCTCAATTTCCCTGCCCCTTGTAATTGCCGCAAATGAGCCATATAAAATTTGATTTGAGCGATTAAACCATAACAAGAAAGGGAATGAAAACAACAATGAGGATAACAATCGAAGGACAACACTTAAAACGCAATAATAGGTGGATGAGAGGAAGTGAAAGTCGCAGTAGGGATGCTAAAAATATCAAAAACCCAGCAATAAAACATTCAGGGAGTGAAGTGGGGATAAGAGCTCCGAGCTGAGGCATCCAAGTGAGCATTGCAGGAGTATTGTCCAAATGACATCAATAAAACATTTAAGCCGAACAACAAGAAGGGGCAAAGGAGGGGGTCCTTGTGCCACGCCCCCTTAAGTGGTACAGGAAAAAAAACTCAAGAAGGGGGAACAGGAGGTGAAGGACTCCACTTGAGTTTCGCCGTGGCAAACGAGCTTAACAGGATAAACAGGAATAAGGATGTGCATAAAAACACACTTGGAACCAGAACTGGAAATGAAGCTCAATAGAAGGAACTCCTTGACTCGGTTTCATCTTGACTTTGAGGGGGGGATGTTGGAATTTGAATTCAATTGCAATCGCTAACCAATCCTTCTTTTTTATGTTTTCGCCCCACTCCTCATTTTTTAACCAGCAATAACAGAGATTTTATTGCGGCTTCCTTCTTGTTTGAATCATTTGCCGGCATAGAAAGGACTTAGACTTGTTAGCATGCTCTTTCGGCTGTTTACGGGTCTTATGGGGTTGAATAGAGGAGAGGGCTCTGCAGGATGTGGGACTTAAGTTTGTTTTGCCATCGCGTTGATCCGCTCAAGAAATCGCGGAGGCCAATCAAGAGGAGGAGGAGCTGAAAGGGCTTATAGATGGGTTCTCGGCGATAGGATAGCAATTGAGATGGCTGATAGTGAATGGACAATTCGGGAGCCAAAGGAAATAGCTGGGTATTATACGAAGATGTTTTGCTGTGGTTTTCATTTCTTCATTTCCCATAATTTGCGTACTGATATTTGAATTGGTTCCCTTTGAAAAAATCGATTTGTTGGTTGAAATTTACATTATTTAATCAGAATTGGACGATTTCCCAGCGGCAATCCATTTGCTTTCTTCGTTTCAGTTTCATTTTTAATTTTAAGTCCAGTGCAGATTTTATCTTTGGATTCTTTTCTACGACGGGTCAAAAGTTGTACTGTAGAATTTCAACTTAAGGCTCAGAAACCTCAAAGGATACTTTAAAATGGATCTAATCCCGTGTTCACGCCTTGGTTATCCGCCAAGGATTTTCGGCCTGTCAACTGTCCGCCGACGTCGCGACCAAAGCTTACTGAAGTCCACGCCGGAATGATAAACGACTCACCAAGTTGCTTTGTCTGTTGCTTCTTGGCAAATTTGCATTTAATTTTAAAGCATCCAAGGATATTTGCCATGGGGATGAAAGGCAGGTGGAGTTTCCTGGGCCAAGGCAATAAAATATCAAATTACCATTTGAGCCCATAGGCCTTTGTAAACCTTTGAACTGCTTCCCAATGCCCACAGGCATGACTTCTCCGCTTGGGGTAAGTCATAAACTAGTTAGAATATCATTTGATGGACGCCGTTAAATGATAATTAAGTTGAGCCCACCAATTTCAATGGGTTATTAATTCTTCCAAATTTATTTTCATTTGGGGTATAGTAGTATAGATAATTAATAAACAAAATTTTTTATAAATACTTTAACGAACTAAAATGGGGAATGACAGTTAAACATATAAATTAAACATAAATTAAAAAATTTAATTTGATTGATTAAACATAGTTATAATTATGAACGTTTTTAATAAAAAGACACGATAAACTTAAAATGGTTATATGCCTGGGTTAATACCATTTTCTTCACCACCTTCTCATAACATAATTTTAATTTTCAACTTAAGGCTTAAATTTTCCCAGCTAATCCTTCATCAGGAAATCTCCCTTTCTGCATCCTCTTGCTAGTTAAATTTCCTTCCTTCCAATCGTTTCCATCCGTCCCAGCCACATTGTTTTCCTCGGCTTTTGTGGGAAACCGTCGCGCAATTAATACAATTATCACATTTAATGCCCCTGCACAATGCATATGAAAATTTCCTGAGGAAAATTCGCACTGGCAGGCGGCTAGAGAGAGATAGCGTACGGTCTTTAGATAGAGACAGCCTGCGTTGTCGTGTGCTGCTCATTTCAAGTCTCGTGCCAAAAGCGGAAGAGTTTCCCGGGGGAAAAGCGGAAGTCTGGGCCATTCAATTACACCTGCTTACGACGGAGGTGTTTGGATTTGAGTGTGTGTGTGTGTGGGGGGTGATACCACCCCTTTGCCACTCCCCTTTTGGCACTCGTCTCGCCTCGGAAGTTTGCCAACAATTTTATTACATTTTCGTCTGTCGACACTTGTGCACTGATTTTTGTAGTTGTTGGTAGTTGGTGTTGCGGTTGCTTATTACTTAGCAGAAAGTGCCAACAATAATAATTGCAGCAGCAGCAAGAACAACACTTTGCTGTCTGCTGGCAGGCAAAGTTTTTTGTCAGCAAGTGCCAGGACAAAAAAAGAAAAACAGGAAGGGAAAACGCGGCATAAAACATAAATGAATAACAACAACAATTAGTAGCTAAGAGCAGGCAGAGACAGGCTGATAGACTCCACTCGCTTTTGCAATTTGGCAGCGCAGCTGCAGGAAAATCCGTAGCAGGAAAAAAAACAAGAAGAAAAATCCACTTGTGCTCCGAACATTTTCGGTTATTAAATTTTCAATGGGAATTTGAATTGCTCTCCAGCAGTCAGATCCCTTTGGCCTGTTGTTTTCCGGCTAGACGCAAAGTGTTAAAACATGTTACACAGCAGCTATAGTAGTAGTACTAAGAGAAAGAGAAGGATATGGGTAGTTAGAGAGAGACGGAGCTCTTTTGCTTCCCCGCTTTTTCATGTTTTTTCGTACAGATTTAATTAGTTTTTATTACCACAACACAGCAAAAAAAAAGATTGTTTGTTGTTGCATGTGAAACTTTTCATGGCTGTCTGCTGTTCTCTGTCTCTTTTTCTCATGTCATAGTCTCTCTCTTTCTGTCTGCTGCGAATTTGATGACGCCCCCTAATAGTTCCATTTTATGTTGCTCACTTTTGAGTTGTCCATGTTTTGGAGTTACATCCTTGGCACTCATAACTATTTAAATGTTGGTTTATGTCGCGAAGTGTGCGGCGAACATGTTTACACTTTTATTGGGAAAATGTTGGCAAAAGTTGAAAGCGGGACAAACTGCAAATAAATGACATTTATTCAAGGACAGCAAAATTATTACTTAATGCTCATTAAAAATATATATTATATATAAATTATACAACAATGATAACCGCTTCAATGACAATAAATTAAGTATATTAAATAATATAATATATTATTTTAAATGCAGATTTTTAGAGAATCGAATCACAAGTCTTTAGAGGTATGCCACTTTGGAATCGGATTAAATTTGGTAAAGTTATGGACTCTAGAAGTCCAATTTTGAGTCACTCTTTTACAAGACATCGGAAAACTGGAAAAACTAACATGAAAATGGGTCAAAAAGTTGATCAACGTTAAATTGAAAATTTTGATTGCAGATTTTTACAGTATCGAATCACAAGTCTTTAGAGGCATGCCACTTTGGAATCGGATTCAATTTGGGAATGTTATGGACTCTCGAAGACCATTTTTGAGTCACAATCGGAACATTAAGCTTTAACTTTTCATTCCATTTTCATAGCTATTAACCATTATATAGCACAAGTAATTTAAGCTTAAAATATCTTAAGTTATGATTTTAATCACTAAAGTTATCAGCTTACCAGCAAGCCAGTCGCCCATCTGTTTGTTAGTTCGCTTTAATTCGAATCAAACTCACTGCAACTCTTTAGCACGATCATCCTGATTATCCTTTTAGCTGGCTCAATTCAGAACTGCCAAAAGCAAACTTTACCTCCGCACTAGAACAACAAAGGGGGATTGTGAGCCGAAATGATTGCAATATTTGTCTAAGCAGTTTATCATTTTCCGGTTGCCCGGCGAGGAATCTCAGCAGACGCAATTTGCCGAAAAACAACAATCGTAATGAGGATTGGAAATGACGACAACAACACGAACAACGAACGATAATGAAAAAGTGGCAACCACAAAATTGATGCAAAACTTTGCCACTAAATTCACAAATTGCTCAAGTTTTAAAGTTTCGACAGGAGGGAAGAGGGTTAAGGCGTTAGGGGGTGGATTTCGCCCAGGATCAGAGTGTGTGTGGGCAGGCCGGCAAACTATTCAGAAACAGAGATTTGCAGCAGCCGCAGGAGGAGTTGGGAAAGATCCTGGTCGTGAATGCAGATTTGCTTGCACTGAAAATAAGATTGTTAAATATATGGTTCTTACTAATTTAAAACACATTTTCTTAAGTTAAGAAATGGTTGGTGGACGATACAAATATGTTCTATTTATTACTTTATGTATCTCATTAAGTTCTTTTACCATTTTCTAATCTAAAACCATTTTGAATTTGGTTTTTGTAGTGTAGCTTGATGTTATAGTTGCTGCCTTCATTTAACTTCCTGTTGAAGGTTGTTAGTCGTTGTTTTGGGTGCTGCCACAGTGTGGTTGTTTTGCTTGTGTTAAGTTGGCTTAGTTGAGTTATTAAAAAGCAATTTGGGGCCGTCGCTAGTTTGGGAATGTGTGTGGCAGCAGATTGAGCGAGCAGATGGGCAAAAAGTTGCAGTAGCAAACTTGTTAGCACAAAGATGGGCATCAATGGGTTAAGTAAGCAGCTCAGCAAAATTGAGCCAATCAATTGCCAAGAGACGGTAAATGTAGTTTTAAGGGCTTAAAAAGACTTTCTAGTTCATTTCAATATATTGTAGATATTTAAGGGGTAATCAATACATATATTACGATTAATTTTAGTTATTAAAAGGTTACTTGTATAGAGTACTGACTCAATTTTAAAAGGTGTTTAATATTTTCATTTCAACATGACTTAATAAAGTAAATAACAAGGTATTTCATTATTTCATATCTACACTCCCTTTCATTTTTAGTAAATCCAATCATTTTTGTATGAAACATGACCAAACAACATTCGAAATCCAGTCGTTGATTACGGAAGTTCATATTCAAAGTGGGATTATAAATTTGGTCTCAATAGAAGCATTTTTTTCTTCTTCCATCCTTAATCCAGATTTTACCTTATAAATGCAGCGCAGAGTTCTAGGACCAAGTTCATTTCCAGCGCGCACAAAAGTATGCAATAAATTCCGCGCAGCCACTAAACCAACTCCAAAGCAAAGTAAAAATCGTTAAGAAATAAGGTGGAAAAAAAGAGCATGCAAATAAAGCGAAAATCATGATCTGCACATGAAAATCTGGTTAACTTCGTTTAGAAAAGAACCGCGAAAAAATATAGTTGGAGAATAAGGGCACGCTGAAGAAAAGTTTTGCAGGTAAAATGCAAACATTTTTCAAAATGCAGTCAAAAAGCCAACAAACAAACACAGGCGGAGGAGACTAAAATGCAAATTCTTTTCAAGTGGCGCATGAAGGTAAAGGGAACTGAACTAGGTGCCAACAAGTTTGCGTTAAAAGTTGTCGAAAGGGGGCAACTTTTCATCATGGGGAGCCGCGGGGCACCTTACCCATATATTATGTTAGTCGAGGCAGCAAGGCAGCTGGCACCTAGAACAGGACCAACAAGAGCAACAACAGCCTCGGCTGGCACTTGCATTAAATAACGGAAATGAAAACAAAAGACTTCAACTTCCGTTGGGAAGGCGGAGGGGGGCGGAGAGAGCAGTCGCCGAATTGCACTCGAGTGAAAGTGGAAAGTGGCAAGTGGAAAGTGGCAATGTGGCATTGTGGCTTTTGTTATTTGCCTCTCACCGCTCGCTTTGATTGCATTGCCAGGTGCTTTCCGCAAAGGGTTTGAGGTGTGTTATTCCCCCATGTGGCATAAATAATTTGCACTCGGCGGTAAAACAAAACGCAAGGCAAAGGCGGAGCACTTGTAGCGCTTTAGTTTTGCGGGGATTCCCCTCCCGGAAGTGGAACGTAGGTACGTGCTCTGGTGGTTTGCCTTTTGCTGTTGCACAGTTTTTCCGTTGATTGCATTTGTTAGTGCTGCTCAAGTGCAAGGACATGGCCCAGGCACAAGTGCGTCTGTTTTTCCTCTTCCGGAATGAAGGTTGCCCTCCGGGGACTTCTGTTTATGAATGCCCTTGCTTAGGTAAAATGTATTTCGAAAGGCTGAGTAAAAAATTGTAAAATTTAAGCTACGTATAACTTCGGACTCACACATTTTTCTTTGTAAAGAAACTTTAGTTCACACTCTTAAACAAAATTTCTCAATTAAAGAAATGTCGAAATTGAAGCTTACAAGCCTTTGGACCAAGATAAGAAGATACAAGTTTATTTATATAAATTTTTAAAAATAAACATTTCTTTCTTAGGAAAAATATTTTTGTTATTGTATTGTATTTTTGACTGACAATATTTTAATTAAAAATTATAATACCCTCTGCAAGGGTATAGAAATAAAAAAACAACTTTATTTTATATATATATTACATTATATAAATTTATATGTATTATATATTTAGTTAAAATCATATCATATTTGTTTTTAACCTCGAACAAGAATTTTAATATTAACAATTTTTTACATAAATAATATGTAGTATGCATTTTTCTTTGTAGAAATAAATTTTTCACTATTAGAGCATTTCTATGTGGTCTTAATACTGCTCAACATCCTGATAGTTTTATGTTCTGCCGAGGAAAAATGCTAAATAATGTAGTCTGGAATAGGGTGAGAGCTATGAAGCTCGGGTTTTCCGAGCAGCTGCACGCCGTTGCATGGGCATGAATAAGTGGACGGGTTAGCTTGATAACAGTTGAAATTTATAGGCAATCCAGAGGGTCTGGCAACTTGCGGCTGAATTCGCTTAATAGAATTGCAGCAGGACAAAGGCTTAAAGCCACCGAAAGTAAATAAATGTGGCCCAAAGAAGGAAACAAAGAGTGCCAAGCCGTGAAGTTCAAGTTGAAGAACTGGAATAGGAGCAAGAGCAGAAGCTTTCAGCAAGTTGAATTTGTATTTATGATGACATTAAATTGCCGCCGAAAAAAAAAGAAAAAGCGTACGGAAAGGGCTAAGAGGAGTGCTCCTAACCAGGCCAAGACAAATAGGAAAACAAAAACCACTCACAGCTGCGTAAATTGGAGATTCCCCGGTCGTCCTTCGAGGGGAAAACTTTTCCCAGGCCCGGAACGCGATGGCGGTCAACTGGAGACCCAGACAGGACAGCCAAGACACTTAGCAAAAATTTCCTTTTTTGCCTCATTTTTTGCGCGACTTATTTTCTTATTCATGTTTACTATTTTATTGTGGCCCCAAAGGCAGGAGGCGGCCGAAGCGGAAAACTTAGCGTTAAATTACTGCGAACTCTCGAGGGCATAAAACCGAAAATGGAAATTTATGTCCCAATTGCATTTTCGGGTTTCCCCCTCCCCTCCCCCCTCGTTATCTGCCTCTATCTGCGTCCACAAAGAAAGTTTGCTCAGGCTGATTATTGGTTTTCCTCCAGTTCAACCTTCTGCCTTCTGCCATTCCCCACATTTCCGCTTTAAACTCGGCGCTTCCGTGTTCCCGCCTAATTGTATTAAATTTGCATTAAAATTGTAAAATTTCCTGAACGCATTAACAGGCCACAAACAGATTCTGGACCCAATGAAATATTTACACAAGTACACGAGAAAATGCTGTAAAACACTTAACTTGATGGTTGGATGGATATGGAGATGGGAGGGCAGCTCATTAAGCCATGTGGCATATTAAAAGGTAATTTGATACTTTATTGACTGTGAGCACTGGAGAGGAAGGTGCGGTTGAGACTTTTAATAGAAATCCACTTTAATATGAATTTCCAACCAAGTCATTTATCATTCGGGGAACACCTTTGGTCGCGAATACCGCGGACACTTGACACCCTAAACACCCTTAGATTCATTTTATTTTAAAGAAACTCAGCCTAAAGTTGAAATTCTTAAAAACCAATTTGCAACTGGGCAACAAAATGAGATCAAGCCAAATCAAAGATGAAATCTCTATTGAACTAAAAATGAGACTGGTTCTGAGGCAGAAAGTAAGGCAGCAACGTTGCCAGCAAATTGATTGCCGTTGGGAAATCGACAATTTCTGATTAAAATATGTAAATTTCTGGCAGCAAAAATTGAGCATGAGATTTGAGCTTTTCAAAGGGGAATGATTACAGAAGCGGCACAAATTCCAATAGCAGAGCACAAATTATGAGAAATCAAGAAACGTGAAATGGAAACCAAGGCAGCAGCACATCCTTTAAGGATACACCGCAATTTCCCCATACTTTCGGATTGTCCATTTCGTATCTGCCATCTCAATTGCTCGCCTATCATCGAGAACCCATCTATGAGTCCTTTCAGCTCCGCCTTCTTTTTATTGGCCTCCGCGGTTTCTTGAGCGGATCAACGCAATGGCAAAACAAACTGAGGAACCCTCTTCTCTATTCAAGGAATAAGTCTGAGTCCTTTGCAGGGCGTTTCTGTCCCGACAAATGATTCAAGCAAAACCAAAATAAAAGCGTGAAGCCGCAATAAAAACTCGGTTATGGCTGCTAGGAAGGGGGAAATATAAAAGAAGGATTGGTTTGCGATTGCAATTGAATTCAAATTCCTTCATCCTACTTCAAAGTCAAGCTGAAACCGAGACGAGGAACTCCAGCGAGGATTGAGCTCCATCTTCAAGTGGGTTTTCATGCACATCCTTATTCCTGTTTATCCCGTTAAGCTCGTTTGCCACGGCGCCACTCAAGTGGAGTTTTTCCACCTCCTTCCCTTCTTAAGATATTTTTTTCCTACCATTTGGGGGGGCGTGGCACAAGGACATTCGAAGCTGCGATTCACCAGCCCTTGTTGTTGGGTTTAAATATTTTATTGATGTCATTTGGACAATACTCCTCCAGTGCTCACTTGGCTGCCTCAGTTCAGATCTCTTATCCCCGCCCCACTGCCTGAATGTTTTATTGCTGGCTTGTTGATATTTTTATCATTCCTCCTCCGACTTTCACTTCACCCTCCTTTGCCACTTATTGCGCTTTAAGTGTTGTCCTTCGATTGTTATCCTCACTCCCATTGCTTTGGCTTAAATGCTGAAATCAAATCAAATTTGATATGGCTCATTTGTGGCAATTACAAGGGATGAAGAGCGGTGAACAGAAGGAATTCGGGAGTGAATTTGGGTTATTCAAATGTAAGTTGACTGTTTTCTGGCCCTAAGTTTGTGGGTTGACCAACATTGAAGTAATTTATCTTTTCAATATCATTAAATGATACCCCTGTCCTGTTTTGTTTTTTTTCTCTCTATGAATTTAACACTTTTCCATTTATGCGATATATACTCAAGGCTTTTCCCTTTCCATTCCACACACTTGGACTTATTCTGTACTTCCTCCTTAATAAAGGACCTTAAGAATGGCAAGCATGTTCCGCAAAAAACTTTTTTCCACTGGCATATGTTGGCCCCATCCTCCCCACATAATATGTAGTATGCAAAGAAATATCTCTGTTGTTAGGCTCGCGAGGCATGCACAAAGACATTTGTGCCCCTGTTTGCGTTTTTGCTTTCTTTTTGGAGGCAGCCTAAAAAGTATGCAGTTGCAGCTGCATCCATTTTGGACCAGATTCCGTGGGTTTTCAAAGTTTTCAACAATGGATGGCAAATAAAAAGAGCCCCCAGCAAATGCAATGGGTTAATAATGGAATGGTTCGCCATTTCTTTAAGCCATTTATGTATTTTCAACATATTTCGGCTCGCGGGTTTCTTTGCCATTTACTTCGAGCTTTATTTACTTCATCTGTTCCTTATTTTGTTTGATTGAGTTTGTTAACTTTGCATTAATTCGGTGACATCTTCGCTCGCCTAGTGCTCTGCATTGCGGAAATTGGTTTGAATACTTCATTTCAGCAGTTTTCCGGAAAATTATTTATACATCGTTTTTGCCATCATTCTTGGCGAAAACTTTGTCCAAGCAGATTGCATTTGCGAAAAGCAGAAGCAAAAAAAACTAGCAAAAAATAGGAAAAATAATTTCCCTTTTATGCAGATGAGTCCCGCTTGCAGTGTCCTTTTCTGTAATGAAATTGACATCTTGTGTCGCGATTTCAAGCTGATTTCGTTTTTGTTCCGGTCTGTTATGTTCCTTTAGCATTCGGAATTTCCTCATCAAGCTTTTGGTATTCTCCACAACCACTCTATTTTTCTTTAACTCTTAATATCCTTTTTCTTTTATTTCCTTTCATGGTGTTTCTCCATTCAATTTCCGCATTTGTTTGGCTTCTGTACCTCAGCAACTGACTGAATTACGGGAAAGTTCAAGCACTTATTTAATTATTACAAAAATTAAGTCTTAAATACGTTCTCATTGCACTTAAAAAAATCTAAATTTGGTTAAGATATAAATAACCTATTCGTTTTATTATTATCGTTCCTCATATTATCCAACTATGAAATCGATATCCGCAGGCGACAATAACTTGTAAACTTCGGTAAGCCATTATCATGATCGTCCACATCCGCTGGGATGCCTCATTAACCATGGCAGCCCTGGTTGCACTTTCAAATGATTAAAAAGCGTAATGAAAAATGCATACTAAAGTTTGGTGCGTTTGTGTCATTGAAATTCAAGTGACACACCGACATCCCCATCCCGCAATCCCAGATGTTAAACCCTCAGACATCACACGTCCGCATATACATTAAATTGAATATGGCAATTTTACGCAATTTCCTTTGTTGTTATACCTTTGCAGGGGGTATTATAATTTGTGTAACACGTTGAATGAAGAGTTAATATATGCTCTAGTAAAATACGAATTATTTTTAAGGGAAGCTGCAGAAAAACTTATTCTCAATTAATTTTTGTATTTTGGTAAGCGATCGGCATTTGATTTCGTTTGCATACTATATAATAAATTCAAGGGTATTCAAAATTTAATGTCACAAACTTTTTCCGTCGTTTATTTTTTTCAACGTTGTTATGGTTGCTGTTTTTATTGGGATGGGTATTAAAAATGGATACAATAAAATTGCATAACGAATAAAATGCGGTCAGAGTGAATTGGTCCTCCTGGCCAGTTCCAGCCACTTGCTAGATCAGAGCAGAAAAAACTGCAACCAGGTTAATTGTTTATTAATGTTTTTCAGAGTTTTTTTTTTGTTATTGTTGTTTATTTTTTGTTAATATTAATGTTTGACGTTGTTTGCACGGGGCGTTGTTTAATTTGGTTGCTAATTAAGCATTTAACACATCATTCTTGTTCCTCGCTGATGCATTTCATTTTTATTTCAATTGGCTCACTTTCATCACTTTCCATGACTCTCCCCTGAATACCATTGAGTTGCTTTATTTGTCTTTTTGGGATTTTTATTTAATTTAATGCCTCAGTTACAACTCATTTTATATGCTTAAATACATGTTACATAAGTGTTGTCCGTGTATGCGTGTGTTTCTTTGTATATACGTAGGTCTATAATTGTATATATAATGTTACATATGTATATATCTTTTTTCAATTGTGTCCATAGCTCTGCATTTAATTCAAATATATTTCTCATCATTCAACATGCTTGTTTTGTTATATTTTAATTTGTATTTAAAGCAACACAATTTTAATATCTGTTATTTTAGCTTAGACTTTTAACATTTCGTTTATTTTTACATTAATATTAATCCATTAGTTACACCATAATTGAATTGTTGGTTTATGCTGACCGAAATAGATTTAATCTTATGAGCTGTGTGGAAATATTATATGAACCCATTTAAATTGCTATACGGATTATTGAAATTATGTGAATGAATGATAAACGGAGCATGATCTTGATGTTTTGGCAGTTTAGTTCTCATATTTATTGTAGGAAATGTTCAATAATTAGTAAGCTTTAATATAGTTATTATTATTCTCTTTTGTTTATTTGACATTTTTGAATTTCTGTTTCCAAAGCTTTAATCCACTCGAAACCGAAATTTGAAATTAATTAAGACATCGCATAATGTTTCCCTAAACTCAACGTGGCTATATCTACAAAAAATGTATACTCTTTGTGACTCGGTGTGTTTGGCTTACTTAAACAATTTCCAAGATCGATATGTGTGGTGGCTTATTTTTCTAAGTTTATTTTGCATTTCAGCTTGCAATCCTTAAGGCATATGCATAATAATATAATTAAGTGTCTGTAATCTTATATGCAAGTGTGAGTCAGCAGCGTTTTACGCACGAATATATAGATGTGTATGCATATTTATATAGACCGTGGTATATTATGTGATAACTATGAAACTTTCTCAGTTTGAAGCACAGCATTGAAAGCAAAATGAAATTGCATTTACCCTTTGGTTGGTTTGTCTTACATCCTAGACATAGATGTGAATATGAGTGTATATAGACTCCCGACTAAGGGTTTGTGACTGATATATGTTACATATGTTTACCGAGCTCAGTTGGGCCTGGTGTCTCACATATACATACATCCGTTGGAATATATATGGGGGAAGGGCGGATCGTAATTAGGGTCTGTTTCACTAGGGACTAGTCGATTACACATATATTTTTGTATATTTTATATGCTAACGTTACGTGAAGCCTTACGCTAATCCCATACATAGTTGAAATAGGTAACTCTAAGCTAGATTTGCATTAACTAACATAGACTTACGCTAAGGCTAGAACCAACCGCAGATCGGATTGTTAACAATAATGTCGAGACGACGACGACGAACGGCCACGCAATGGCCATCGAAGGGTTGTGGCTTCCGCTGGATTCCGCATCCGCCTCGTTGGCATTGCCATTGACCAACAGCGGATTCTGCGTCTTATCTAGGAAGGATTTTTGTTCAGATAAACCGATTTCGTTCAAATTCGATTGATATCGCGTATCTGAATGGATGGCCATGAAATGGTGGGCATGAAATGAAATAGAGCACAAATAGAAGCCGAAGAAGTCGTGTGAGTAGGGACAGAGTGATTCGGTGACATAAGTAGGGTGCTCATAGATAGTAATAGTAATATGTAGGCATCTGCTATCCACTCACTTTTGTCCTGCGCATAAATGGATCGCGTGGAGTCGGAGCCACCATATGCATAGTTATTGTTGATCCCGTTCTCTCCCCAATGCGAATCGGTGGAGTATAGACCCGATGAGGCAGTAGTTTGGGGATAGGATACTGAAAATAAATGGATCATTGACAAATAAACATTTTATAATTTACATTTGTATGCAATAATATTTCTTAAATAAATTCAAGGAAATTTATTATTTATTTTAAAACATTGATATATTTATATAACAGCCTTATTTATTAGTATTAGCTTAAAACTTATTAAAAGTAAAACCCAATCGCCATACGTTAATCCATTATAATCCATTTGCCTTTCGCTGCTATAAAATTATTTACAATTGAGTATTTTAAAAGTTTTATTTTATAGTGACATTGCACTGCATTGTGTTTTCGTTTACTTTGCTTTTATTTAAGTCCACATAAATATACGCCACATCGACATGCAGTAGCAACAATAAATATTCTATTAGTGGGGAAAAGGTTCTTGTTTTCATAAAATTTACATTTTTCAATTTGGCATTTACAGCACGTTTCGATGCATTTGTTTTTTATGCATTCTGCCATTCGTACTTATTTAAATTTTGATTCAGTCTCATTTTACTGATTTTTTTGTCTCATTCTGTATAATTTTTGCAGTTGTCTCTTGTTGGGTATTTTATACGCCTCAGTGGCTTATGCGAAATGCTAATTATTTTGTATTTTCATAATAATGTGTCCATATGCATATTTTTGCTCGCCGCGGGATACCCAGAAAACTGTCATAATTAAAGCCTCTTGCTTTATCCGCTTCCCATTTCAATTTGTTGAAATTATAATTTGAATGTCAAATTTATGCCTGGTCATTTTGCAAAATCAATGCTGTAGTCTGTATATATGTATGTGTAACCAAATGTTTTAAATCGCAATGTACTTTTGGATGCGGTCCCATTCTGATGGGCATTACCAACAATTTTAAATTATTTAACATGACAACTGAAACATCCTGGCTGATATAAAATGTAAAACGATTTTCTATTGTTCTATACTTTTCAGTAAATAACATTTCTTAATTAATTTTAATTATCTTTGAAGTAAACCTTTTCTAATGCATTAAATAAATTAGTTTGTATTAAATTCCTACATCTTTTAGTGGACTATATTCTTAGAACGACCAGAAATAGTAATACCAATTTCACAATCGATAACTTAAAAATGTTCGCTCCCAGCGAATCCATCACGTAATTAAACTAAATACGTGATATTAACTTGCTACCAATCCTGTGGCACACACACGCACATCTACTTTAAAGCCAAGTTTCGGCATTGCAATGGCTCACATGAGGATGATGCTGAAGGAGTCGGAGGAAAGTTCTTCGGCTAAGCCAGAGCAGCCTGGCCAAAAATTCCACACCTTGGTAGAGGGACGTGACTTGATTTTTCACTGGCTTGATTATTATGGCCGCTCAACGAGCTCGTCCTACCCCATTTCGGTTGATTCGGGCCAAGAGAGTGGGTCCTGCCTGGTTGCCTACTCGTAGACAGGCAATTAAGTCTGGCCACGGATGTGGTCGAGGTTTTTTCTCTCCCGTTTCACTTTGGCCTTTCATTTGGCTTTGTCCCTGCACGGACAAACATCCAAATGGCTTAGATTTGTCAATTTGTGTTAAGGCCAATGCGGTAGTTTTTCAATGCCTCTAGTCCTTTATTAGACCCGCTGGACATGGAGAACTTAATTAGTTGGGATTGAACTGGCAATTGAAGAACTTTAACAAAGCAATTCAATGCGTTTTTCTGACCATCTTATCTGGATTCAAATTAGAGTATTTACTTGCTTTAAACTTACCATACAATCGTATGATGCCATCCGTTTCGCCTCTGGGATTCTTGGCCACGCATTTGTAAATGCCATCATCGCCACTGCTCACATTTATGATGGTCAACTTCATATGAGTTTTATAAGCCGGCAATCCAATTGTAGCTTCAACTCTGCAAGTGGATGAGTTTGAATGGACACACATTTAAGGGAATGATTTTATTTATATATTTTTTATTATTCTTCAGTAAATGCTGAATGCGTTCGGTACTCACTTGTACTTGTGCGAATCGTGGATGATTGGTCCCTCGCCACGTGTCCAATAGTTCAGAGATGTGGGATGTGCCTCAGTGAAGCATTCGATGGTGACGTTGGAATATTCTGGAGCTCCAACCAGTTGATGGGGTATAAGCAGCATTGGGGGAACTAAAAATATGACAATTCGTACAAATAAGATCTTTACAGTTGTACAGTTTCAAAACCCAACTTAAAATCATAATTCAATAATTTTACTTTTCAATTGTAAAACTGCTTTTCACCCATTTCTGTAATCAAAAAAGTTTAACTCAGCAAATTCATAAACTCAACTCGGAGGAAAACTTGTGGTCAAGTTCTCTATAATTCATTTGACTACTTTGGAATTTATTTTACCCATTTTTTATTGACAAACAACAAACTTTCAAGACCAAAATATATATGCATATATTTCATATAGATTTTTGCCAGCTGTTTTTAGGTTTATGCAAATGTTCTCTTTTAGTTTTGATTTAAGCAGGCATTTTCGTTGCAGACTGATTTTCATTTAAATTGCCAGTCGAGAGGAGTCACCAAGAGAAAGTTCTTGAGCCTCGAAAAAAACGAAAAAGAAACTGTTTTCCTTTCAGCGAAATCTTATGAATAGCATTATTCGGGATTTTTCTATCTTGAGTCGGCTGTCAGGTTGCACCGCCTGCACCTTTGTAATTATGTGCGAGGACATCTATGGAAATGCGACCTTTGCCACCTCGAAAAGCCAAACATAAAAAAATACCGCACTTCAGGCGCATTTGGCGCACACTTTTTTAATTAAGATATTAAATGGGGAAATGTCGCAGAGAGCGGGACTAATGAACACTCGAGCACTACGTTTTCCTATAGTTATTGTCAGCTTCCCAGCGTCATCAGCATCTTCATCATCATTAAGGGGCACAATGGATATTATTCGGTCCTTTTTCTGCCTTGTCATTTGTCTGCCTGTTTTACCTTTTGTTGATTTATGTCCACCAAGAGTTGGCAATTAAGCTGAAGGCTAACAAAAAATGGCACCGAAACGGAGTCCTTCTGATGCTCCAATTGAATTTTTAATCAGCTCGGACACAAATTAGCGCCCGAGCTTTTCCTCACTCTGCTTTTCTGTACGCTTATGAAAAGTATCTCGTGGATCTTTTGTATTTTTGATGAGGTGCTCAGTACCATTAGGGTTGGGTATAATCCTTTTAATAAAAACAAGCTTAAGTGTGACGAAGTAAGCAGCTTAATTAGCCTGTCAGAGAGTTGGGTCAAGTGGGTTAGTGGGTACTTGCATTTGGTAAGATGAGCTAACCAATTATCCCCGCCAGAGGAGATACGAAATCCAATTTTCAGTCCTTGCTTTCAGATTTCCCAATCTACCAATAATGTTTTGATTGGCAGATTCTTTAATATAAACACGAACATTTTTCTTTGATTTTTCAAATATATGGGGAAAGACACAGACGGCCCGAACAATTTGTTAAAACAACAGTGACAGCTTGCATATGTCCTTTGGCTAGGATACACATACATTTACTAAGGAGCACACACACGCATACGTTTATTTCTGTGGCGTGCGTTGCTTAGCAAGCAGGAAGCAACAAATTCAGTTTCTGTTTCCTGTTGCGAAGAGAGCGGTTCTTATACCATACGTATTTCTGACTGCATACTGATTTGTTGCCTTTGTGCAACCGAAACAGAAACAGAAACGGCACAGAAAAGTTCGCCGGCAAAGGGACAACATATGCTGCAAACGACCCTTAACCTGCCCCACTCCTAGGCAAACCGAAAGAGTCCAAGGCAAAAACCGAAGGCGAAACATTTTCTTTTGCTAATTTCGTATGCAGTACAGATATTCTATATTGATATAATTTCTGTTCATTTTTCCCCAGACAACTTTTGAGCGGAGCTTAAGCGAAAGTCAAGCAGAAATCACCTTGAAGTTGTCGTTTCCTTTATTTCCATTCATTTTAATTGCCCACACAAAAGCCAGACCCGAGTGAAAAGCGCCGGACTCGAGTGCTTGGGACTGGACTGAAAGGACAAACATTTGTCCGGGATAACAGCTTCTTCCACTCCTTTCGGGCACTGATTTAAATTACAATTGAGTGGCGACAATATTGGCGAAAGGAAAGCCAGGAAAGCCGGGAAATCAGGGAAGGCGAGTCGAGCAGCTGTTAAGTGCCACAAGGACTCGCGTTGAGTCAACAATAATTTAGCACGTTGGGTGGGTAGGTGGCCTGGACATTGAGTGACATTCTTTTCTTTCCGTCCGGCTCCATAGAAAATTGCAAGAAAAAAGGTGAGCTGACTGCTAGTGTAAACAACTTGAAAATTAGCCGTTAATGAAGCCTCGTTAAGGGGTTGGAAGATGGCCGAGCGGATTACTGTTCAAGTAGCATCATTGTTGAACATTTGCGGACCATTGATTGCCCTGCCGGGGGAAAATCCAGGGACAATATTTGTGGAATTGGTGTGGGTCGAAATGGGAATGATGGGATTGACTTGATTGCCGGACCAGGAGTTGCGTCTGGGATCCTTTCTCCTGGCTGGGCAATCATCGATTGCAAGGGCTATCAGTGGATTGAATATGGTTATGTGTGTAGCTGGCAGAGGGAGTTATAATACCTAAGTACATACTTTAAAGGGTTTAAATGTACTTTAGGAAAATATAAAACCATTTAAGTCTTTGAAAGCATTTTTTATTCAGGAATTAATTACTTTATCTATGCCTTAATTACACCTCACTTTTTTTAGAATAACGTTTTTATTCATTAATTTCTACATTATAATAAAAACTTTTTTTTATCAATGTGACTTTGTCATGATACAAATAAATATCAATATAATAAAAAAAAATTTTATCTCTTAATACTTTGATAATTAATAATATAATTTATTTTTTCTTGTTTTATTGGAACTTTATATAAATAAGCTTATAGCTTATTCACCAATTTTGCCACTATTGTCTTTTAGAAACACAAACTCTGTCTAGCGGATCCGCACACACATTGAACAATTTCTTTTTTTTTGGAGGACATCTGCGGCAATCAAGGTATTTTCGGCTCGTCTATTTGTATTTTTCCTATTTTTTTGGGACTACCTTGCACAACCGTAATTTGTATTGCACTTTTTGCTGGCCAGAGGTTAGCCACTGCGAACTGTTAACGGAAACTGGAACTGGTTGCTGTCCAGTTGGGTTTACTATTGCGCGGAGGGGATTGGAATCGCTGTTCGGCGGAGGATTGTTTGGTTACAGCAGCGAATGTCGTGTACAAAACAAAAATAGATTTATGCTTGCGGCATTTTTAAGTGACAGCAAACGAGCAAATTTCTGTGACGACCTCGACCACGACCAGGACCACGCCCTCTCAAAGCCGCCCACCTCCCCGGGAATGACAGGACCTGACAGCACATGTGATGTGTGTGTCGCCTGTAATAAATCTTAAAAAGTGCAGAACGGCAAACGCAGTGATTTGATTCCGTCTTTTCTTTTTTGTGCAGCTGCTCGCTGTACTATAAGCCACAAACTGCAGCAGCTACAAGTGTGTTGCCGATTGAAAAAAATGGTAACCATGGGCCTCTTTGTGGGGCTTTTGCGGGGACTTCGCACTGAGACATTTTAGGCAACTTTAAGTCATGTTTTTACAGAGAAAATATTGCTTTAGGACATGGCAGTTGAGGTCAAATATGCTTTATAAATATTTAATATTAAGAAAAATACATTGAACTAAAATTACAATGTATAAACAAAATTGCAATTTCATCAACATGTAATAATTCTATTACTTAATAAATATTTAATTAATTTTATAAGCAAAAAAGAGACATTTTTAATAGTCCGAATATTTGCTGCTAAAACTTTTCTAGTCTTCTAAAAATGATAAACAACGTAATTTATTTTTAAAACTTAATAAACCAAACACATACTCTATAAAAATTTCTAAAAATATTAACATCAGAGATAATGAAATAAAAACAGTATTTTATTTTTGTATGTCTCTTTTTTAGATCCATAAGAAATCAACTTTTTTTTTATATACTTTGCGTTTTTATTATAGGCTACCCAACAAGTAGAGAAGACCTGGGGACTCCTGATTCACTTAGCTCCATGGTAGTTTCCATCGGTCTCTGACAATTTTTCATGGATGTTCGACTTTAATCCGCTGCCGACAAATGGAAATATGAGCGGCAACGAATCACGAAGTAAACAGAAAAAAATACTATAAAATTTCAGCAGCCAAACCAAATTCCCAGTACGCACGTAACAAAAATAAATTGAAAACCAGAAGGGAAAAATAGAGACCATGAACAGAACCAACAACGTTTGTATTTAGAATTTAGTCAACTTTCGTGGCAAGTTATCGAATAGTTAACTGTTAACGTGGCTTTATGGTCAGAGTGGTGAAATTGTGCCGGGCTAAGAGGTCATTTAATCAGATCTCTGGGACTGGGACTGGGACTATCAATCTCATCCGGGGGTACTTACAGTCCACGCTGACTTTGATGCGCTTGGAAACCGTGGGGGGCACCCCATTGGAGGCGATGCACAGATAGGCGCCCATGTCCAGGCGGGAAATGCGAGTGATCTCGAGGGTGTCGCCCTCCCATTCGTTCACTAAAAAAGGGGAATATGAAATGGGAAATGAAAGGGGACAGCGCTAAATGATTGATGCACTGCATTCGCACTTACCTATGTGATTCTTATTGATGGCTATGCGGGAGTTATCATCGCGTTTCCATTTGATAATGGGTCTGGGACTGCCGCTCGCCCGACACCTCAGCGAAATGTTGGCTCCCTCCCGCACAATTACATCGCTAGAGCTCAACGAGTCGTCAATGTTGGGGGGAACTGCAGGGAAATCAGGGAAATTCGGGGAAAAATGAATAATCTGCAATATCTGTAAACTGTTGCGCACCGGTAATCCTCTTAAATAGATGCAGTCAGCGCACATTTAAAATTGAACTCTGCCCTCGTATATATGCATGATAAATATTTGCCAACACACATGATAAACTCTAGTTTGGCATCAGGAAATTGGTTTTGATATGAACCCCGCTGTCACATGGCAATTATTTTCCAATTTCTCATTATTCGTTTAAATCGAAAAGCATTTATTGGTCATGAAACATGTGCTCAATTTTTATGCCATCACCTTGTTTATTCAATATTATTGGTCAGAAAGCAGGCTTTTATTTCTAAGCTAACAAAATTATCAGGGATATACTCTCCATTCAGGAAGTTTTTAATTTTAAATTTAATTTGAAAAACATTTGATGTAACTAGGTTTACGTTTTTTTCACTTCCCTTTTAATGCAGATAATGTTTTTAAAGTTGTGCCTGATATCTTGCATTGTCTGCGTATAATTTCGTTTCTTTTTCTCACATTTTTTAAATTTTTAATTAAAAGCACGCGCATTCGCTCCCTTTTCCACAAATATCGCATGCATTTTTAATAATTTGTTTGTTGTTTGCCCAGGCAGGGAAAATAATTTTGCCTGGGCAAAGGATTCACTGAACTGTGCTCCGTTCCGGGTGCTGGCCCTTGTCGTCCTGATTCCTGGATTCGACTCTGGACTCGACGTTGCGCTGGCTTTCTCCTGTTTTCGGGATTTTTCTTGTTTTCCCCATGTTTGCACCCCGCTTAAAGGCACATAAATTATTTTTTAATACGCCGCGTATTTGCACAGGATTTCCGTGAGCCCCTCTGCTTCATTGCTTCCCAAAATCCCCGAAGTACTCCGCCCTGATTAGTTTCCCCACAACTCACCCACAACGTTCAGGTAGCCAAACTGCGTTTTGGCCGTCACCGTATTGATCTGGCACATATATCGACCCCTGTCCTCCTCGTGCACGTTGTTGATATGCAAATACCACGTGCGGTGCCGGTCGTGCTTGTCGTGCGTGACACTGATGCGCGGATTCCGTGTGATCACGTGATTGTGAACGGTCAGGATGGCGGACTGCTCGAAGTGCATCCAGGCGACCTGGAACAGGAATCGGAGAAAGTTTAAGCCGACTTGCGATCAATATATCGAGCCACATTGAATACATTCTTCAATTTTAAATCTTATTATAAGTAAGCTTAGTCAAATATACAAACAAACAAGAAAGGAAAGCTAACTTCGGGCGGAGCCGAAGTTGATATACCCTTGCAGAATATTCCATAAATTTTATTCTCCAAAATTATTCATATGATGCATTCTTAATACTCATAAAAAGTCCCAACTTCCTAACTTTAAAAACACCAAAGTTATGACATTTCCAATCGTTCAGTTATATGGCAGCTATAAATTATAGTCGGCCGATCCTTATGAAATTTGGTGGGTCGGATTGATTGGCCAAAAATAAAACCCATAGAAAATCCCAACTTCCTAACTTTACAAACACCAAAGTTATGGCATTTCCGATCAATCAGTTATATGGCGGCTATAGGATATAGTCGTCCGATTCTTATGAAATTCGGTAGGTCGGATTGATTAGCCAAAAATAAAACCCATAGAAAATCTCAACTTCCTAACTTTAAAAACACCAAAGTTATGGCTTTTCCGATCGTTCAGTTATATGGCAGCTATATGATATAGTCGCCCGATCCGGCTCGTTCCGACTTATATACTACCTGCAATAGAAAGACAACTTTTGGGAAAGTTTCAAGCAGATAGCTTTAAAACTGAGGGACTAGTTTGCGTAGAAACGGACGGACAGACGGACAGACTGACAGACGGACGGACAGACGGACAGACGGACATGGCTAGATCGACTCTCCTGGTGATGCTGATCAAGAATATATATACTTTATAGGGTCGGAAATGTCTCCTTCACTGCGTTGCAAACTTTTGACTGAAATTATAATACCCTCTGCAAGGGTATAAAAACCGTATGAGATTGTCCTTTCATTACATTTTTCATTTTGATATTTCGTTTTAATATTGCTTTGCATTGATAGTAAGTATTTAAGCCAACTTATTCTTCATAAAATAATAAATGCTCACTTCTAACGGACCCATACAAAATTATTTACACCAAATTTATTTTCTTGTTCAAAGCCGCCACTATTAACCTTCTTATAACTTATGATTTTCTTCAATGATAATCTTTAATTTTGAGAGATTAAATAAAACTCAAATCATAATCATTATATTTAATAAGTAAAACGAAAACATAATGATTATACCAATATAAAAACAAATGATTTCAGTTTTTTCCCGACGTAATAACATTGAAATTATTGAAGTAATCTGAATCATTATTTATTTTAATTATTTAAAAAAAACATATCAAAAATCCGTCTATAGCTGTAGTTTTATTTCGAGAAAAAAATGATAACCCTTAATAATCATAGTTTTTGAGTTATTTTTTTTCCAAAAAGAATTAAGATTATCAACGCAGAAATGACTGTTATTTAATTAAGATCTTATTTACGTAAGTATTCTAACTATAGTACCTTGACGTTTAATCCAATTTTTGGCTAAAGCGTTAACACTACTGGTACTAAAAAAACGAGATCTTTTTAATAACATCCTAACGTCCTTTTTTTTCGTTTTGTCACTACACACACGTAGTATATGGGACACCCAGAAATTTCACAGCTCAGCATCGGCAGTCAAAATGGAGGAGAAGGCAAAAAAAAAACGGGTGGGAAATGGCAGGGAGCGGAAGCGAGAAAATTGCATCATAGTGTCGCATATAAAAATAAACGCAACCGGTTACAAGTTCCTGGATGTTCGGAAAGCGAAGAGCACAGAGTCCTGTGTGTGTGGTGATAGCTATGAATTACATGCAGCCAATATATGTAAGGCGAAGCCTTACTCACAGACGCCCAGCTACTTAAACATGCCATTCGACTAAAGCTAAACCGGGTCTCTCGTTTCCCCACCTTGGCCAGGAGTTTTCCAAGGGCTTTTCCATTTACCTGCATGCACTGCACGTTTTTCCTTTTTGTGCACACTTTCTTGTTGCTCTCATTTACACCTCAATTTGATTCCATTTCCTGCGTTCCGACAGTCTATTGGATGGGTTTTCGGAGCCAACGCGCTAACAAGGCCGGCGATGATGGCTACTTGAGCTCGGAATCTAGCACTCTGAGTGTCCCCTAATGATGCCCAAAGTCGGTGCAAGTAAGCCGCTTTCACCATTCATGGTAATGATCTGTTTAAGACCCGTCAAAAGCATTCAGATAGCTTCAATAGGGAATCCCAGATTTGAGGAGAATGCAGTCTGCATTCAATGAAAGTTAATTAGTGGGCTCATCCCTCATTTGCAATGCACTCCCGGTCTAATCTTTTAAGACATGGTTTTTATGCCAAGTAATCAAATCATTAGCACTCATTACAAGCTGCTTAATTAATAAATCATTTCACGTCTCTCGTACAACCCCATTTATCGTGGTCCTTTCGCTTTTCTTGCTCTGTTTGGATTTCTTTTCGCCGCCAAAAGGGAACGGCTAATGATGCATAAAAACTAAACGAGACGATGTCAGCACTTTTCAGGAAAGTTTCACTCCGGTTTTAAAGGTTGATAATATTATATATTTGCTGTGATTTAATTACCTTAATTGCAAAGATTAATCGTTACACCCGGTAGCAGTATGGAATTTTACTTAATAATTTTACTTAGTTAATCGTAGAGGACAAAAGGATATTTACTGAACTCCTTAAATTTATATTGAAAATATCTGACTAGATATCAAACCATGTCCAAACTGAGCATTTTTCATTAAACTACGTGCAAGCAAAGTTTCTTATAATAGGCCAAAGAAAATAACTTTTCTCTCTGTTTTTAAATCTATTACATTTTTCTAGAGTAACTTATTCTACCACCTAAACAATAAGCAAAATATATAGAAATGCTCACCTTATATGAACCCAGATTTTTAACAGAGCAACCGAGTTTAACATTACGTCCAGCAGGTACAGTTACATTTTCGATGTATTCAGTAAATTCGGGTTCTTCGACGACAACTGTAAAGCAGAGAATTAAAATAAAAAGGTTGTTAAAAATGAATTTATTTTCATTTAGTGCATAAAATATTTATTCAATTTTATTCCTATTTGACTTAGTTCTATGTCAATATGCCGCTCATGAATTTGCATAATCAAATAAACCATAAAAATCAATTATGCGCGGAAAATTAATTGTAAAAATGTTTCTGGATTTGCCATCGGGCGAATAGGGGGCAGCGGTTCGAAAAATGGCTTTCGGGTATGCAAAATAATTATTTCATTGATTTTTGCGTTGACTCATTATTCCTGCTGCTGTACGGGAATTTTCCGGGAATGTACAATTATAATTAAACACATGTTCGAGCACTCACCACAGACAAACACCCATATAGTGAATTTCACTTAAATATTTGCTTCAAACATCAACAAGTTAAACTCTTTTTTGCAACACTCGATGCGGAAAATTTCACTCGTTGCTTCAGCTGCAATCATTAAACTTTTAATGGCCGTACAATTTTGTCGAAATGCATTTAAATTGTGCTAGGAAAGCACAGCTAACAGCATTTCCTTTATTATTCAGACAAATATTGATACTCCACAGGCGACATAAGCACAAAGGGGCTTTGCAAAAGAGGAGGAGACTTGGCTTCATTCATTTAGCTGCTAATTTAGTTGAGCTAAGCAAATATTTAATATAGAAATTCAATTTTTGTTTGCTTTGAGCTTGATAGCCTAACGAAATAGCTTTGGCAATTCAATTAAACTGTTTGAGTTGCAATTATTTAATCGCATTCCTGAAAAGGCAACAATTATGCATAACAAATCACACAATTTTAATGAAGCGTGCGGCTTAGAGGGATACTAAAAGACTTTTGAATATGTATCGATTTAAAGTGACTTCAGCAGATTTTATAATTCAATTAATAAAGCCCTTTTTAATAGTATTAAACCGTGTTAAATGAATTAAATAAAATGTAAATAATAACACAAAGAAAAAGGGGTTTTAATGATATTAAAATGAAATATTCGTGGTAACTATTTGACGGATTTGTAAATTGAAAATTTCGAATTAGGCAAGTCCCTGAGTAAAATAAAATATTGAAAAAAATAGTGCTGGCTGTAATTAAAATTTACATTTTCGCAATTTATATTTGGGAACCTAATTTCACGGCCCAGAAATGATTTCGAACTATTGCTTTAGCTTAATTAGCTATTTATGATGGTCGGCGTGCCTGCCAGTCATATGTACATATTCACATTATAAACTCAAACACAAACAGCAGCACATATAGAGTTACACATTTGCCGAATCGAAATGTGCACAAGTCAATTGAATTTGGTTGACTCCGAGGGGCCATGGGCGATGCAAACAATATGCCAGCCCTTCGTCTTTTTAGCCGCACCCTGCAGCAAGGACCAACTAATTATGAAACAACAGCAACAAGAGTAGCATAAATTAGCTAAAGTTGTTTTCTTTTTTTCTATCTTGCACAAACAAAATTAACGAAAGGTTTCAAAACAAGTCTGGAAATTATAATACATTTCTAATTTCCTAATAAGCAGGATAATATTCTAAAATAAACGATAACCATATTCTGTAGTGAAAAGAAACTTAAGAAAGTTGTATAGAATTAAAGTCCTATATTTAACATTAGGTAATTTCAAGCTATTAGTACCGTTTTTAATATAACTTAGTTGTGTTTTTCTGTCTGACTATCCCAGGAAGTGACAAAAAATGGATGCAAAGGGCAACACTGTGACCTCTTGTTGCAAGTATAGTGTGCAACGTTTACGCAATGGCACCAATGGCGGGGGAAAATGGTCTGCATAATCATGGGATTTCATCCAGCTGCAATTTTCGCGCCAGAGCGCGTGTCTGCATATAAATTTTGTTGAGGTCCCAGCCGTCCTCCGCCACGCCCCCACGCCCACACTGCCACGCCCTAAAACAGCGACAACAAACAATCAAATGAGAAGTCTGATAGAGATGACAGTTTCCAGGGAAACTAAATCAAGAAATTCCTTTTAGTAAATTGGGCATCAATTTAATACGAATTTAATACCTTAATTGCAGGAATAAACTTAATTTATTTTTCTTCAAGCTTATTCATTACATTTTCTGTTAAACTTATTTTGGTGAATTTGTAGACAACATTTCATCTTAAGTTTTAAGTTTCAAAAAAGTAGTTTGAGACGGTTATTTGCTATGACATTATCACAATTTAGAAACTTGCGCTTTATTTGACGATATTAATGATAAACTTGAAATGTATTTTGTATTTATTTTTCATATTATATATTGACGTGGAAAATAATGTTAAAATCGTCCTTGGCCGCAATTTAAAATATAATAAATTTAAGTTTATCATATAAAAGCAGCAAATAAATTCGTAAATACCTGCTCATTTAATATATGCAGCAGTGAAGCCATGCATGTCAATATAACCATGAATGTCTTCAACTAAATATTCAACAGTTAATTGAAGTCGATATTGCATTTTTGCCTGCATAGTTAAGGTGCTCGACTCATGAATAAATTCGCAGCTCGCAATGCATAAACACGCTGGCTATGATATTGGCCATCGGCAGTTGAGACGACGGAGCAGGCAGGCGAATCAGTGGCAGGATGTGGATGTGGATGGAGGATGGGGATGATGATGGGGTTGGGGATGGGGATGATGCGGTGGATGTTGCCTGTTGCGACATAAATGCGCTGCCTGAATGAATTTCGTGCACAGTTAAACGGCATTGTTGCTGTTGTTTGTCCTGTTCGTCCTGTTTTTGTTGCCACTGCACCTGAGAACAATGACAGCCGGCATTCGCAGGAGTTGAGTGGCGGATCGGAGTTGGAGGCGTGTTAACCCCGCGGCTCTGTCACCATTCTGGATTTATTTTTCCCCATCACACAGCTCACATGAGCACACTCAGAACTTTCTTTCTCGGATTATAATTTATATAATTTGAAAATTTAAATTGTATTGAGGAATTGTATTGAGGAATTTTCTAAAAAAAATATTTTAAATTACTTGAGCGAAGGAAAATGGTTGGTTTCTGTTTTTGAGAAAGTTTTTGAAATCAACTGTTTTAAAAGCTAAACTAATATTGAGGCAACTGAGAAATAACCATAAACAGGATTAATAATTATATAATACAATTACAACTACTTATTGTTAAATTAAAAAATTTAAAACAACAGAAAAATTTTACATCGAAACACGAAACATTCAAAATGTTATATATTCAGTTTCCTTTTTATGCTTATGGTATAAAACCATTGTTCGACTTAGTTTAGTTTATGATTTTTAACACAAAACATAACCAACTTCTTTTTTTTAATTTTAAATTTATAAAATCAAATTAAGCTTATCCTGCCTTTATAACAGTGAGATTTTTGAGTACACGAGGATATCTGTGAACTGCTGCCTAAGCCGCCACTTCTGCCTTGATGGCTTTCAATTTGTGGCATGAAGCCTGGTATCACCTTTGCCCTGCGGCTCCCTACTGCCAGTATCACTCGCCCTTCAATCTATGGCTATATTGGTCCCCTTTCCCTATTTGTCTGCGCAAATATGATTGGCTGCGGGGGCGTTGGTCGCCTACGTGGCATCAGAGTGTTATTGATGGCATCAGGCAGCGGGAGTAGAAAAGCAGCCAAAAGGCAATCGCGGATAAAGATAAAGTGCGATTGCAGTATTTACACTGCCCTACAAAATTGCCAGCAAAGGGACAAGTAATATGGTGTTGCGGAAAATGTTGGTAAACAGTATGAATTCAATAGCAAATAAATAAAAGTAAGGAACTGTCTCAAAAGAATTTTAAAGATTTTTTGGAAGGCAAAGTTTGTGTAATAAAAATGTTTCCATGGACCAAAGTTGCTTTTTAAACGGAATTTTTTTATTAGCAAATAAGTATGTAATGAAAACTTGTATTAAATACGTTATTTTTTGGAAATAAAACAAACACCCACTGTTAATTAACTTTTTGAATCAAATCCTTTAAAAGCGCAACAGAGAAAAAGGTTATTAAATAATAAATAATAATAAATAATCATAGTGAAGTAAGTGAGCCATTTTTCTTTGCATTTTATAAGCATTCTCTCTGTTGCGCTTTTTTTTTTTAAATCGCCAAAATTGAATACCGATAAATTTTAATCCAGCCGTATGAACTTAGTTTCAGATTAAATGTACTTTATTTTAAAAACAAATCAGAAATACTATTTAGACGGTTCCTTATAAGCCTTAATATACAAACTTAAAAAAAATAAACATAAAAGGCCCTTCTGGTTTTACGAGGCATTAAATTTAATAAAGCTAATAGTTAAAATAGGAACAACATTATTGTGCTGATTGACTTGAACACAAGGACTCTGCATTACAGTGTAAATTTACTTGGGTTTAATATTCATTTAGATATATCATGCCAGATACTCACTGTTTAAATTCGAGGTCGGCACATTGGCCCCGCCTCCGGCCACAATCACGCCATTGCTCCCGACCACCGTGCTGCCTGTGCCGCTGCCAGCCACAGGTCCTCCGCCTCCTGCTCCTCCTGCTGCTCCTGGACCTCCTCCGATGCTTGGAACCGCTCCAACCGCCACTGTCTTGGAGCCGGACGGATGTTTGCCCGAGGCAATTCCGATGCCCCCGACGCCGCCGTTGAGAATCTGCGGCAAGATGATCTTGTTGGTGGAGTCCCCCGCTGTTGCCGCGAGCACGAGGAGGGCCCCAATTAGATGCCAGGACGGGGGCAACATCAACTTGCCGTTGCGGTCGACTCAGCCACAGCCAGGAGCCCCAATGATGGCCTTGTCTCCTGGCCAAAGTGCATCCTCTCGGATCTACTGGCTCAGTTTTAACCACCTCGCTGCCACACTTGTTTTTTAAACGCCACGGGGTTTGTTTGTGTTTTTACTTTTGCTCGGAGTTTTTCACACGGTTTTGTTATCGCACTTTTTGGCTCGTGGCGATTATTAAATTTTCGATTTCTTTGTGGTTTTTGCCCCGGGCAATCATCTAATATGTGTTGTGTTTAAGCTAAACCAATCTGGTGAAACCATTTTATGAAGGTCTGTTGGATATGGAATGCAGAATTTCTAAAATGGTTTTAAATTCCTTTGATTTTGTTTATCTTAAAAATCATTATTTAATATGAAATTATCTTTTTCTTTGAAAATGGTAACCTGGCTTTTCAAAACTATTTAAATATGCTTACATTGATTTGCATTTATTACTTAAATTGTAAAGAATTTTAATGATCAACATTAATATATGTTATAAAAGGAAACGCAAAGCGCATTTTAGTTCTGCTTCTTTTGCTTGGATTTAAAAAATATATGTTTTTGAAATTAAGAAAAGTTAAACGATCTGTTTGGTTGTAAAAGAAAAAAATACAATAATATATACTTCTGACTATTTCTTAAAGACCTTAGGCTAGATGTTTTTAGCTCTAAACTTTCAATTTTGACTCTTTTCTGGAGATATTCCATTTGCCGTGAGCAAAAGGAATGAAAAAGACTGCCTTAATTCTGGAGTTTTGCATTTGACTTTAGCACCCATAAATTTGCCTTCAATGCACTGGATTCCCACTTTCCTATTCCCTGCCCAATTGTTTGCTGTCTAGTAACTTTCAACGCATGCACACAGATGCCATGCAGATTTGCTGGGGAATTCAATAAAGTTTGGCAAAATATTATGCCATAGACCCGCATGCCAGCTGCCTGCCACGCCTTCTTTGCGTAGGCGGTGGGTTCGCACGTGTTGCAGCAAAGTTTAAGCCACCAAAAAGGAAAATATCCAAAAAGTCATAAAGATTTGCCTCAGAAGCAGGAACTAGAGCAGTCCCTGGCGGCTAGTTGATAAATTTTCCGGTCCTATACGGCTTATCTGTAGACCAAATTAAAAATCGGGAAAGGCCTAACCGGAATTTATAAAAAAATGCATTTATTATCTTGGAATGTAAAGGAACCGAAGTCTGCGAACTTTAGGAAATGTCGGCAAAATAAAAGTTTCTATACCACATGTGCAGACAGCCAAGTTTATGCCAATTAATTTAAATGCTCTTTTCATTTGTTGTTTATCTTAAGTTTTGGTTTTTTGACTTGCTTCCTTCCTACTTCTCTGACTTTATTTCATACTTTTACAACTTTATTTTTGTCAATGCTGTAATATCTTAAGTTTCTCTAACCGAAATGTACATACTATGATTGGCATACAGTGCGTTTCGCTCATAGCTATTTTAATTTACTTCAGATTTTTATCTTTTAAAACATAAATAAAAAATTTTAATTTTTAATTTAATTGAATATAAAGTTTATAAGGGGCAAAAACTGACATACTACATTGTAGCTACTTAACTTTTATGGGCATTAAAATTGTGCCAACTTAAAATGTAGATACAATTTATTACTTGGCATTTTCCTAAACCTATTTTTAGCTGCCTTGTGCAATATAGTTGTGTCACGCACTGCCCTGACTCTGTTTCGCTGCTGTTTCTTGGCCATCTGATCCAAAACTTTCTCTTCAAAAATTTTATATTTTTTATGGCTTTTAAGCGTGTCGCCTTCAGCTTTTTGTGGGGTCCATACGCAGCTTGGCAAACACTTACTCAGACACAGTCCCCCGCAAAAACCCACTAGAACTCGGAGAGACAAAACTTTTTCCCTTATGACTCGCTTATGAAATTAAGCAATTTTTGCCGCCACCCCCGCCACTCCTACCTCCCTCACCACTCACACATGATGAAGCTTTTTTGGTATGGACCAAAACAGATTTACCATCAGAAACAAGAACAAGAAGTCCAACAAATTTTATGCACTTTTTTATGAGTTTGGCAAAGTGTTTGTAATTAAATTAATAAATTGTTGGGGGAGGAACTTGTTCCGAATGTGTTTGTGTTTTTCCTTTATTTTTATGCTAGGAAATTAAAATTTAATGAGGCTATTTAGTGTGTGTTTGGCTTTGGCTTGTTCTGTTTTTGAATGATAGCTTTTGGCAAAACAAATTGGATTATAATTGCTGTGGGTTTTGGAAAGATTAACAAACATTTGTAAATGAAAGTTATGCAGTGTTTAGGGGACAGCTAATGGATTTAAAATAAGCTCTTTTTATTTTCCATCATATTTATGTTGGTCATATGGCAGCAAAAATCATACCAATTATGACGTTTTCCAAGTGTCGTCCTGTAATGGCACGGTTGATTTTTTTTTCTGAGCTTAAAATTATTTAAAAGGTATTCTGTAAACAATAATAAGCCTTGACAGCCTTGACCTGCCCTCTAAGTAAGTCATCAGCCCAAGCAGAGTGGTCCAGCCCTCAGGCGATTTCTCTTAAGCTTCGCTTAATGCTTGACAGCTTTTAACTTCCCTATTGTCATGGTAATTGGGGGGAGGAAAATCAGTTTGAAAAAGGTAGCCGGGAAAGGGAAGTTAAGTATACCGGTGGCCTAATATGTTTATGTTAAAATGTCCTAAAAGGAGGAAACATAAACGTAGATTTACCTACCAGGAGGAACATTTTTTTGTTATTGTAAACAATTCAACTAGGTTTTTTTCTCTAATTCAACCAAAGAATTGCTGCTTACTGCACTTAATGTTACTAAACTCCTTAATATATCGAAAATTGGAACTTTGTTCCACAGATTTTTCTATTCAAGTCAAGAATCACAAAACCTAAGACATTATTTTGAAGATCGCTAGCATTTGTAATTGCAGTAGATGCAGTTTTTGCTGATTATCTATATATATTTTTATAGACTAAAACAATTATATATTTACAGAGAAAACTAGATTTTAAAATTATATTTTAAAAATGTTTCAATCCTTAAAATCAAACAACAATAAATATTCTCAATACCCCTGTTTATCCAAATACTAATCGAATGCTTAATATTGTTACTTTAAAACAGGCAACATAAAATAATAAATGTATTCTACTATGATTTCTTTAAAGTGTGGTTAATATAAATCAAATTTAATTTGTAAGCGAATTTTTTCCCTATTTACACTATTAAATTTACACAAAAATGTTATTGGCAGAATAAAAACAATTCTTTATCAAATAAATAGATGCATCAATAAATTTTCACTTATGATCAAAGTCCTATCACACATAATGTCCATATTTTTGTCATCATCATCATCAACATCATCTTTTTGCAATTTTGTTTGCTTTTCTCTTCACAATTTGTAAAGTTGCAGCAGCAAACGACAAACCAAATTCATGCAAACAAAACGAAATAGAGCTGAACTGAACTAAAAAAGAATTCAACAAGAAAGGAAAGCTAACTTCGTGCGGAGCCGAAGTTGAAATACCCTTGCAGAATATTCTGTAAATTATATTCTCCAAACTTATTCATATGATGCATTCTTAACACTCATAAAAATCCCAACTTCCTAACTTTAAAAACACCAAAGTTATGGCATTTCCACTCGTTCAGTTATATGGCAGCTATAGAATATAGTCGGCCGATCCTTATGAAATTTGGTATGTCGGATTGATTGGTCAAAAATTAAATCCATAGAAAATCCAAACTTCCTAACCTTACAACCACCAAAGTTATGGTATTTCCGATCGTTCAGTTATATGGCAGCTATAGGATATAGTCGGCCGATCCTTATGAAATTTGGTAAGTCGGATTGATTGGCCAAATATAAAACCCATAGAAAATCTCAACTTCCTAACTTTACAAATACCAAACTTATGGCATTTCCGATCGTTCAGTTATATGGCAGCTATAGGATATAGTCGGCCGATCCCGGCCGTTCCGACTTATATACTGCGTGCAAAGGAAAGAAGGATGTGTGCAAAGTTTCAATTCGATATCTTTAAAAATGAGAGACTAGTTCGCGTAGAAACAGACAGACGGACAGACAGACGGACAGACAGACGGACAGACAGACGGACAGACAGACGGACAGACAGACGGACAGACGGACAGACGGACAGACGGACATGCTTATATCAACTCAGGAGGTGATCCTGATCAAGAATATATATACTTTATAGTGTCGGAGATGTCTCCTTCAATGCGTTGCACACTTTTGACCAAAATTATAATACCCTTTGCAAGGGTATAAAAAGAGATGGAAATAAATAAAGAGGCAATAAGCCTTGCCCTGGCTGACGACAAAAAGTTCTGGAACAGCTGACATCCTGGAGCTTCCTATCCTTCTCCGGCTCTGTGTGTTTACTTGTCTTAGTCGCACAGTTGAACTGTATGCCTGGCATTGATCTACATTGATACATGAATGCAAAACAAGCTCACATTACAGTAAACACTAATTGTAAAACAATATAGAGCTTACACCGATTTAAAACTAAGCAGATATGCTAATTAAAGTTATCATTTCAATTTTTTAAATAAGTGTACATATGGTTCAAAAAATTAATAACTGATTTTGGAATTAAAATGACAAAACTAGGTAAATGTGTTACCTTTTGTAGAAAATGTAAGTTGCTAAAGGAAATTTTTACACAAGTAATGTTTAACTACTTAAACGATAAAAATAATTATTTGGTGGTCTCCTAATAATAATAAAAATAGAGTGTATATTGGAATAAACATTTCACAATGTTAGGGCACCCATTATGGCAGAAAAAAGTGTAATTAACCTTGATCTGATATTGTTTCTGTTATCGTTTATGCGGGGCTTATCCGAACAAATAAAAAAAAAAGTTGAACTCTGTATGGGCGTTTAAAATTAACTGTTATTAAGGGTGTATTTATAGTGTATTTATATAATTCACTTTTAAAGATACATATATATACTGCGGTTTCCAGCATAACATAAGCTTCACTGTAGTTGCACGCGTTGACTCTCTATCTCCTGCCCCATTACGTATGCAAGTTTTCAGCAGTTGGCAAACGGGCCCTCGCCCTTTTCCCTGCATATCCTGATTCTCCATGGATGTAGTGGGTTAATGTATTTTTAAGCTAAATTCTTTGTTTATATTTGCCTTGCTGTTTTCGGTTGTGTTTGTCTGTTGTGCGTTGCGCTGCGTTGCGTTGCAGTAGCAACAACTGCAGTCCTTTTTCAATCGCAACAAAATTCCCTTCAACTTCTTTTTGCGAGTTGTCCCAAAGTGAACTCTGGAGGATTCATTTATTCGCTTATAAGTTTGTTTGGGAATTTTTACAGAGATTGGGAAGTGCGTCTGTGTGGGTGTTTGCCGGTTCTGGTACTTCGGGACTTTGAGGGTCCTGGAGTTAGTCTCGCTGTTTGTTTACTTTTTGTTGGCATGAAATGTGCATTAGCAGAGTTAACTGTTAATTGTTTACCCATTTCGAGTGGCTGACAAGTGACATGTGAGTGTGTGGTCTGGATTGTAGTTGTGGCTAACGTTCAAATGATGTTCAGGTTATTTGAGAGTTTCTGTGTTTGAATAACTTGCTCTTCGATGAATTTATAGAATTTAATTGATTTTTGGGACTGTTTGGGATGTAACTTATTAACTTGCTAGCCAGACTAGTGTTAAAATAGCACACACCGGTATTTGAAATTTTCCTGAAAGTTGTTTACAATTATGATCCGAAACTCTCCTTCTGTTATTTCGGAAATATTTCTTAAAATTTTATTTTCTAAAGGGATTGTAAGAGATGTATCTTTAGACATATCATGATATTTTTTACGGTTCTTTATTAAAACTTAAAAAAAAATAGGCAATACACAGAATAAAGCTTAATTTAGAAATCAGGAACATCGATATTGTTAAAACTTTAATCATTGATTTACTTTCAATTAAGTTTAATTAAAAATGGGCTTTGAATATATTGTAGGGTAAACAAAAACCTCCCTTGAACAAATATTTTTTCCTGCTCTCGACTTTCTTCAACCTTAACAGGTTCTTAACATTCTTGGTTTAATTTGAATAAAATAAATGTTTCATTACCTATTTATTTAAAATCCTGTTCATTAATAAATGTTTTAACTAGGTCCTTAAGAAATTCTATTATATTTTGTTCCGTTCCTAATAAATACACAAAAGTATATAAGACTTATATAAATTTTGAGATTTTTAAAAATAGCTGCACACAATCTGGTCAACTATTTAATTTTTAAGTGTGCTTTTAACAAGAGCCATTATTTAAGTCTCAGTGAGCAGTTTGAAAGAATGAAAGATCACAGTCAATTTAAAAACACTCGATCACATTAAGTCAGATGCTCCTACTTTTTCATCGATCACATGGCGAAGAACGCGCTTCACTCAAGTACGACTTTCGGTCAGCCGGGATCTTTCACTCACGTTTTTCAGAGTAACAGTGACAAAACGCGTCCGCTTCGTGCAGAATCCGTAGCGAAACTGATTTGCCGACGACACTTACCGCTCGCACAGAGCCCGGCTCTGGGTTTCCCCCAACAACAAGAAAAGAAAATCCAACGAATGAAAAGTGCTGTTACGTATACGCCGCGTTGGACGAGTGATAACAGGCCGGGACGAGCCGACGGCCGACAGAGCGGCACGAAGTGGAGCTTCGTTTTAAGCCAACCAAAGGACGCAGGATGCTGTTCATTGGTTGTTGTTGCTGCCCTTGTCCGCTATCCTTGTTGTGTTCGGGGGCTTGTAGTTTGCGTGCAACCGCAACCACAACAACAGACCGCAAAACACGCGACAAAAATGTTAACAGAGTCCACCCGAACCCCCAACCCATGCCCCAAAATCGCCACTCGATGTTCGAGTTGCAAGCCAATTTCGCTGTCGAACATTTCGACTCATTTTGGTCCTTGTGGGCGAAGCCACCGTTGGGTTGCGTTTTAATAATAATCGAATTAAGCCAAATTAAAAGCAAAATCAAATAACATTTTTTGATTCTCACAGCACATGAAGTTGTTTGTTTGCTGCATATTGCATTTTGGAGGCAAGCTTTTAATTAGACAAGTTAATTAAATTTATTTGCATTTTGTTTTAAGTCTTCATGTGCATTTTGGACAAACAGAAAAAATGCAATTAATTTGAGATATTCAATTTGCAAGCAATGCTAGTTTGCTTTTCGCTGATGCAGGCTCAACTAATTGAGGGTGATAATTGCCTTATATGGCTGGATAAGTTAGCAGCAACTTTGGACAATTGGTAGTATTATTGTGGAGTTTATTTCTGGGATTACAATTTTATGTTTATTCATTTATTCTATTCAGGCAATGGTTTATTACAGTTATTATGTATTTATTTAGATTAAACCATGTTCAAAACAATTATTTATTAAATTATTATTGTTATGACAGAAATATTTGGATGCCAAAAATGAAACATTGCATCCTTTTACTCTCTATTTTATTACAGATTAATTTAAACTCTAAAGATAACTGGGCTAAAAAATGGTCCACACATAGCTTTAACATTTTTTCCAATGGAAGTAATAAAACCATATACACAGAGAAAGACAGAAAACATATAGGCGGATATGTATGTGAGTTAGAAGTGATAGATTCCCCCAGTTGGCCATCTGAACCAACTTAATGAACTCTTTCAAATCACAGGCATCGCTCAATGCCAAAAATATTAAAACTGACAGGGCTAGACGGTAGACAAGATGACTGCCCTCTGACCCCTTGACCCCCTCCCTGTGATTCCCCTGCTCGGAACCCAAGGAAAAACGTGCATCCTTGCTCGGCAAGTTCATTGTGATGGGATTCCCAGAGGTGCTGAGCCTGGAGTGGGCGTGGCCGACTGTTGCGCCAGCATGTGACCAACTCAGGATGGGGAAGGGGGCTGGGTCCATGGGGGAAGGGGGCGGAAAGGCCACAAAGGTCGTTGCAACACATTCGCTTCGTTGGGTCAAAAGTCAAGCGGTGGGGGAGGGATCCCCTTGGATGCCAGCCATTACAACACTTTGTTGGCTGCTTTGTAAAGTTTTTCCCACCATGGCAAAAGTTTTTTTTCTCCCCCCAGTCTTTTTGTATTTTTCACGCCTTGTCCGAAAGTTTCCTGTTTTTTTTTTCTACTTGTTTTGCTATTTTTTCCCGCTGCTGCCTTAACAATGAAATTTTTGACTGCTGATTGTTTGCTGTTCAATGTTATTCTTCCAGTTCAATGCGAGTTAAAGTAGACAGAGCCATACAAAAAACTAAAAAAAAAAAAACGGAATCGGTCGGAAATGCTGGACCTGTTTCTCTGGTACTTAGCAAAAAGTCTGCAGCAAATTGAAAATGGAAAGTTTGGTTCCTTGTTTTCCTGTGTAGATATATATTCACAATTCCTTTTGCAGTTTGTCTGCTACTTCGGTTAAGTATGCCTGGCAGTCTAGTCTTCGTGCTAAGGACTGTCCAAATGAGGTAAAATAGTTTGGGGAATACTATCGGAAAAGTTTTTCTTTCCTTGGCCCGTCTGGGAAGATTTATACTTGGGATATTCAAGTTTACGAAAGAAAACAATGCATGTGGAAAAATCCAGGGCGAGTAATAAAATAAGATTTAAGAACAGAATCGAAAGTTTAATGGGCGGAGATTTGTAGACCCTTTCATGGGCAACAAACGTAATAACATCACGTATTGTGAGGGTTGAACAAACCGCAGGCTGACGTCGCATTTCCATTTTCCCAGTCAAGTTGAAAATGGAATGGAATCAAAGCTGACTCCCCCTGAGCATGCATTCATTTTTCCAGCAATTTTCACACCCAAGCTGGCATTCACTTTGGCTGCATCACCCCACTGCACCTCCTCCACAACCCGTGTTATCTGACAGCTGCACTTACGCAATGTTTCGCATAAGTGCCCTTTAGCACCTCGCAAGTAGAACATTTTTTATTTCATTTTTTCTGGCAGTCGATGAGGGCTTATTATACGGGAAAATATTTGTGTTTTTCCTCCACTTAAAACGGAGCACTGATATGTTTCCTTGCTAAATTTATATTCCAAATACAACCATTTTGTAAATGGAATGAGGGTCTTTTCTAAGTTCTGAATTGGTTAAATAAGAGTCGGAGCTCGAATGTAATTTTATTTTATGTAAATTCAAAAGTGGCAATTTAAAATGTTAAATGTATTTACGTCGTAAACACTTGTTATTTTATTTAAATCTATTTGTAACTGTATGTATGTTTTATTTACTAAATGCCTTAGAGAGTCCAAGGGTCTTAGGAACATATTACAAAGTAACGTATAAAGATTCAAAACAAAATCCTAAGTGATAAATTTAAAGACAACTTAGCGTTTTTATGATTCCAGCGAACCATCACATAAAAAAATGGCCAGAATTTTGTTTTGTCATTGCTACTAAATGAAAATTACCATTTCCATCGACTGTCAATAGGTTGACACTGGGTCTTCTTTTGCCTAAAATCTGTCTGCACTTTATTAGCAATCATGACTAAGCGTGACTGATGAAACTTTTCACCACTGACAAATTGACTTGCCACATGGCCCAAAAGCGAGCTGCCACGAAGTGTGGCTAATAACTCAATAAAGGAAGTCATGCCCTAAACCATCCGCCACCACCTTCAGCGGATTTCCTTTGTGGCAAGGCAAGTTTAAGCCGATTTCCGCCTGTTTGTCACACAATTACAATTTGTCAGTGGGGCTTAGGTCGCCGGGATTGCCTTTGTCCTTCGCCTGATTGGCTGGAGAATGTATATATTTCAGAGGCTAATTAGGGATAATCGCGGGAGAAAGAAATGCAAACAAGAAAAAAACAATAAATATTCAAAAGATTTAATAAGTTTGGGAAGTGGGAGATAAATAGAGCTTTCTTTTTTTCATTTAATAATTTTGTTTTTACGCTTTAATAAATATATTTTGTATACATTTTTATTTAAATTGTTGCAAAACAATTGTAATTGACTTTAACAGTTTAAGTATTAACGATTTGAATACTTATTAGTCCAGATTATCTGCTAAAAAGTAGACTTTAAAAGTTCTGGAAGATAAAGAATGGTTTTGAGACATGTCCTCAACTTTCTAGAACTTTCGTTTTACCCAGCATTTCAAAGTCAGTTGTAGAACATCGATAACCCAATACAAATTGCCTTTATATGGCGAGGCAGCAACGCCTACAGGCCTAATGACCGCACGTAGAACATCTTGTCCTGCGGTCACCATAAATAACACAAAAGCGCATTTGTCATACGACCTCGCTCCACCTTGATTCCCAATTCCCGATTCCCACTCCCCAGCCATTCACCTTTCGGCAAACTGCAGTCCTTGGCCTTTGTCCTGGACGTGTTGGGCTGTAAATCAGCTCATTAGTTAGTTGGCAGCACCTCGAGCTCGGCTAAGACCCGTCTATGAGTAACACGTAGCTGCTGCTCCACTGGGAAATAAAATATGGTACTAAGAAATTTGATAATTTCTCATTTAATCCTTTCGTTGATTATTTTAAGACTGGTATTCGCCTGTATTAACAAAACTTTGTAGGGAAACTTTGTAATAGAAACTTAGATCATGTAGGTTTTCGATTGATTTTTTTGTATACACCGTTTGATTAGTTTGTTAATTAAAATGAAAAATAGTGAAAAGTTACACCCGCAATTAATGAATCTATGAATTCAATTTGTGATATGTATATGATACAAACATAATAGATTTAATTAAACAAAGGATACATTTAACTTTTTAGAAAATGGTAATTTTTTTTGCTATTATTTTATAATCAACGTAAGTTTATTATACGATAGAATAGCGTTTATTACTATATCGTAGCTTTAATATTCTGCACTTTGCATAACCAAGTTAAAGTATATACACATTTTGTCCAGTGCATTTGGTTGTGGCTGGTGCGGTCGCTCGTTAAGCTTCATTTAATCAAAACAAAAGTTGGTCGGTGAAAAATTACCCCATACACAGGAGGTAAGCGGCAGGCTAGAATGCCTCTTTGAATGCTAATAAATCTCGTTCGGTGCGTGGTTGTGGGATGCCTATCAACGCTTAAACCCGACCTTTGGCAGCGGGAAATATAATTTAAGCGGCCAAATATCTGCGAAAGTTGCTTGTCCGAAAGTTTGGCAAACCGCTCGCCAGAATCAGAGTCGAAGGGATTTTCTTTTTAGTTGATGATAGCCAGGAGTTAAGCCAATGAAGGATTGGATTCCCCACAAGGAAGGGCTGAGTGTGTGGCAGTTAATGAAGCACGGCGATTGGGGGTTCAGAGGTCGGGAGAGAAATATGGCAAGTCAGCTGTCGATTAAGTTTAGTGCCTGATGATGATTGTTCCTGGAGGGTCGTGACCCCTTCTTGATTGCCCGCGTCCAGTTTCAAGTGTGTGCTGTTATTGTTCGAAACTAATCTTTAAAGATCATTAGCTTTGTTCGGCAAAACTTTTCATAACAATAATAATTTGCCAAAAACCCCTAAAGGAAGAGGGAGCTGCGCAGCGAGGGACCACATTAATATATATATAAAGAGTCGGTGAGAGATGGCCAGCTATAATGACGTCAAAGTTGTCAGGGAGTTTTTCATATTGTTGCCTTTAACATTAACCTCACCTTTTTGTACCGGCCCCGTTCACTATGATAATGATAATGAGCATAATGGCGGCGGGTTGAGGCGAGAACCTCGCTGATGACTCGGAGCTACTCCAAGTCCGCTAATCTTAATTACTTTTGTTTAATTACTTTGACGTTCTGCCCGCGACCATGACAAGCGAACTTCCTCGTCTTTCTCCCAGCCTCCGTTTCGGTATTGTTTCCACTTTGAAACGCCCTGGGATATGCAACGGCTTCGGCTGCTTCCTTTAAAATAAATAATGTTTACTTATTATTTTCGGCTGGAAAAGAATGAAGGTAAAAGAAAAAATTAACAAGTGAAAACTTTGCGCAGTTAACAAAAGAACCCACGGTGTACCTTTTGCCATCGCGCCATAAGACAAATAAGGGCCACATGCTTTTAGGCATTCTCGCAACCTGATTGTTCGTACCTGACCTAAGGCACTCGGTTAAAAATTCCGGGAAAAAACTTACGTATTTTGTAAACTAATTTAGAGATTAAAATCTTGACCCAACCGGCGAACGCCAAAGGGCCTGGACTCCCCTTCTTCGGCTCCACCGAATCCAAGCCAATTAGCATAATAATGTTGATTTTTATTGCTGCACCGAAAAGTTTTGTCATTGACTTCGGCCAATGTTTGTTCAAGGCCCCTCCCTCTGGCAAAACTCTGGCTAGGCCTGAGGCTATGATAATTAAAAGTGCTTGACTTCTCCGGGAATTTGTCACGCTTAAATGTCAAAGCTGGTGAGGCCTTATACTGTCCATGAAATTGTTTGATAGCACATTAAGTGTATGTTTGTTTGTGGGCTTGCCACAAAGTGTGCACTAAAACTTGTTTTTTTTTTTGGACAACAAATTATTTATGAGGCCAGTCAAAATCACACAAACTGAAACCAGAAAGATGCCAGAAAAGTGCCCAATATAAATTCCAAAGAGGCAAACTAGCAAATACAAGCAAGAGGGAATGTGACTATTTTAATTATTTGCCTACTCGTTCTTGGATACTCTTTATTTTTTACGTGCAAAAATGGTTAACTTTGAACTAAGAAGAAAGGGATATATGTATATTGAATGTTATATTTTTCCGAGTTAAAAAAATGTCCAAGTGCAACCACTTAGTTCTCTGCAAACAATTTAAGGATTTTTTGAAAGTATCTTAAAGAAATCTTTCTTTCTTTAAGAAAAATTCTTAAAGAAGTTCTTATTTATTTAAAATAAATTTATAAATTTATTTTAAATATTTAAAAGTTTAATAATTGGAAAACAGTCGATAAAACTACAGGCAAACGGATTCGTTTTTTAATAACTTTTTAAAACCAGAATCCGTTTGCATGTAATTTAATTGCCTGCTACTATCAAAATCGCCATTTATTCAGTTGTGAGAAATTTAAAGTTTGAAAAATAACATTAAAAAAATATGTCAAATTTTTTAACACAGTGTTTGTCGGCAACAGAATACCCTGAGTTTGTAGAGCACTATTTCAACTACGGCACTTCAGAATGTGTTTTATAAGCCATGGCCCTCAAAAGTATGCCATAAATGTTAAGGCCAAGCTGAGCTGGTGGGATGACATCACGAAAGCTTATGACGTGTTTAAAAGCCAAGGGAGCTTGAATCTGCCAGCAACTGTAAAAATGTTTTTGTGCAAATCCTTAAATGTGGAAGGAAAAGCAAAAAGCAGTTGAACCAGTATCCCTTTGACTTATCAGTTCAGCTGTCTGACACCCAATTGATAGGTTTATCAGTTGGAGAAACTCGAAGTAAGCTGTGCCAAAGATTTGTAAGTCGATAAGAAGTAACGAAATTTTCCGAGTAACTAAATAAATTATTTTTTCCCTCACCGGAAATTGCAAGTAGCAAGATGGTGAGCCTGACAACGATTGCGGTCACTGGTGTGCTGCAAATGCTGGGCATATCCTTGTTCGTGGCCCAGCCAAAGGATCAATCCTCGCCGGCTTCCTCCATCGGAAGCAACATCTTCCTGCTGGCCATCCTCTTGCTGTTTTGGGACTCGGACATGATACCTAAGAAATTAAAGCAGTACTCACCACGGATTTTCGCCTTCGCCGATCTTTTATGCACGGTCCTCGTCACCGAGCTGTTGATGCAGGTGGTCTGGTGTGGATACGTGAGGATTACCCACCAGACGGTGCGGCTGGTTTGCCACCGGAGGTTGTGGTGCGAGTACGGATTGACGACCCTCTGCACCATTTTCGGGGCCATTGCATCGCTGTGCATTGTGTTCGAGGTGGTGTGTCCCATTCAGATGAAGGATTCGGTGGGCCAGGTTCTGGGCAGCCTGCCCATTCCGATTCCCGCGAGTGCCGGACCCGTCTTCAATTACCTTCAGGATGTGCGCACTTATGTAATGGGTGCCATCTACTTTTGTCAACTTACTAGAGAGCAGCGTTTGCTGTCCGTTCGCGCCTTTGAGATGCAATTGCTGCGTTCCAGGACTGCAAGGGAGTATCAACCGGGTGAGCCTGCTGTCCAGAAGCCCCAAAGTCAAATGGACGAGGAAAAATCGGACAACCAGGACCAAACGGCAGAACCGGAGCTCGTCCAGGAGTTGTCCTCGTGAATTGTTTATTATTTATACAAATTTATGCCAACAGCTGTTGCTATCGCCAGCCTTATTGTTGTCGTCCTTTCTTCTTTTTTTCCGGTGGGCGAGATGGGTTTCATTTTTCGATTTTCCGGCATTCGGTCCTCCCTTTGTTTGCTTTTCATTTTTTGCTCCAACTGTTTTCCTTGCGGTGGCCATTTTAATTTTCGCTTTTTTCCTTCCCTCGTCGTCGTCGATGTTGCCATGTTAGCCGCAATTGATTTGCCGTAAATTGTATTTTTAATCTGTCCGACAAACGCTCGACATTCGATTTCGTTTCGAAATATGTTGAAAGCGATTCTGTTTGTTTTTCACCCTGAACTGCGTCGGGGGCGATGGGATTCTGGAGCGGGAATAGGGTGTTAATGAGTGTGTCAAGGGTGTTATTTATTCGTTAGGTATTTGACAGCCAGCTGCAAGGCAGTTCGAAATACGTCCCTTAAAAAAATGTTGAAAGCTTCAGTCATCTGTTAAGAAGAATCAAGACATACCCTTAATTCGTACTGCAACTACCTGGGCAACCAAAAAATAAGTGCTTGCTAAATGTAATAAAATATATATTATATATAATATAAAAAAAAATATAATATTACTATAATGTATTTGGCAAGCCGAAGTTTGTACACCCTTGCAGTTGTTACAAAAATTATAAATTCTAAATTTTTATTTAGATGCTTAAGAACAATGATTTTCCAATACATTTTTCGTTATTTTCTATTCCAGTCCGATTTTTATAAAACTAAAACCGTATTAATATTATTTATAAAATTGCTAAAAAAAAATACTATTTCTTTTGACTGAAATTATAATTCCCTCGGCAAGGATTTACTTTATAAGAACACATATGTATATTAAACAATATTATTAAATATATTTATCTTTTGCTAATATTAATAGCGTTTATATGTTTTTGGTTATTTTTACTGTATCGTCTTACTTTAATAATCTTAGTAAGAATTGATCTTAAAAACTACCGAAATTCTAGAAAAGATTCATTCCCAGAACTTCACAGCTAAAACAAATATTTACAGCAATTTATTTGTAGATTTTTAGATGCAATCAATTAAATTGCAAATTCATCATTGGGTTGCTCATCAAAGGGCGGACGAATAAAAATAAAGTGCCAGAAAAACAAGAGTCGAACATTATTTTTGGCAATTGCTTTGGAAATACTAATATGATTGACAGTTGCTGGAATCGCATTAATGTCACTCACACGCCACATTCTCAGCCACCCCGATCCATTCGCCCCCCCTCCCCCTACCAGTGTTGCTCCAGTGTTGAGTAATTGAATTTGCTCTTGTGTTGATTCGATGTTGATGGGGCTGGAGCTGGAATGGGCTTGGAATAGGAGGACAAGGGAAAGTAAATTAAATATTTCACATTCTACATGTCTGGGGATCGGTGGAAAGTCGGCTCTTCAGGTTGCGCTGCCTGTGAGTTATTTGTCTCAAGGAATCCACTCCAATGCTCGTGTTTCGTTGGAAAAATTGATATGGTGGAAATGGGTGTTGTTTCCATTGCTTTCTGTGAGTTCTGTTAGTTTTCATTGCTTTCAGTTAGTTCTCTTTTATTTATCACCTTATTAAAATGATTTAAGAATACTCCAAGACCGAGGGCCTTAAGAAACCCCATTTAAATCTTTAATGACCGTAGTGTTACTCCCGATAGGTGCATATAATTAGGAATATAGTCTGTTCATTTCGTATATCTCAACCTCCCTATTACTGAACCTATTTACCCCTAAGTTAGTTTGAGCTGAAATCAGAGTTGTATATAGCTTAGCAGATTATCTTCACGCACTCCCAGATAATTCCCCCAAACATCCTTGCCCTTCGCTACCAGTTGGCATTATCCGAACTTAAATGCCAACTGTCGTTACTGGCTCACTGCTCCAGGATGGTTGATAAGAAGGGTGTTTCGGATGTTTCGGGGGTTTTGGGAGTTTCGGGGGCTCTGTCAACGCATCCGCTGCGAGAAGAAATATGTGAGCTTCTGGTGGGAAGCATACATATGTTAGCACATTTTTAAATGTATTTGTGTCAGGCTGAAGTCGTGACTGCAGTAAATTCCTGACTACCCAAAAATTCCCAGAAAACGGAGAATGGCAAACTTGGTAGAAATGAGCATTTCAACATTTTCAACTTAAGCAGAGGACCGAAAAAAAAGAACACGAGACAAGGCAACTGGCAATGCATGTCTGCAATTTTTTAAGCAAACATTTTATTTGCTCAAATGCTAGGAAAACACAAAAACAACGCTGTAGAAGGTGGGGTGAGAATGGAACTTGAGACACACAACCCACATCAAAAGAGCAACTTCTGCATTTTTCCTCAGTTCCCGTCGCCAGTGTTGTTGCTCCTGTTCCTTTAGTTGTTGTTGACTTGCGCTCCTGTTGACATTTTGATACAAATCTTCAATAAAATAAAAGCAGCTCAAGTGGCCATAGCGTAAACAACAAAGGAAGTGCAAGGGGGAAACTAAGGAAAACAATATGGGTGAAGGAAGTGGGGGCATAACCATAAAATAACCTTAAGTGCTTATGTACCAGTAAAAACTGGTGTAAAAATAGACTCCGTAAGGGTCCTTGGTTAAATATTTAAAAAAAATATGAGGTAGTAGTTCTTTTAAAGTTGCAATTTTATAATAATATACTTTTTTATTATTAGTGTCAGAATAATATTTTCTTGGTTTTCATTTTTCTTAAATCATTAATATTGATAAAAACATGATCATCAGATTAAATTTAACATTAAGTTAAAAAAAAAACAATGTTAATCTCAATATTTTGACAAAAAAGGTATTAGTTTGTAATTTTTTTAAAGAAAGTTATTATGAGTTAATTTTATTATCGTTTAGCCCACTAAACATTTTAGCTATAGTTAATGGTTTTCAATAATAAAGAATGTAATTGTTTCCGAAACATTAGATTTACTTAAAGAAGCCAATTAAAATTATATTGTTTAATTTCTAAGCTGTTAGCTACGTTAATATTAAGTGCTTATTAAAATTTTAGGTTCGAGAGAGGTTTAATTTCCAACAACACATGTTAGTCCCCTTTTCAGATTTGAGTGTAATCTCAAATGGACCCGAAAGCCGTAACGATTAATTGGCCGCGAAAAACCCTTTCGGCACCCTAAAATCCCACGCCTCAATCTGCACTGTCATCCTGTCTGAAGTCCTCCGTGTCATCTGTCCCGTGAAATCTCTTTTCTTTTTGGACGGCTTGATGTTGCCACCCCCCCTCCCCCTTCCCACGTTTCGTCTGGTTCGGTTTTTGCTTGTGGTCAAGCATATGGCACACAACACAGAGCAACATGCTGTTCTGTCCCCACACAAACACGGATACACACTCACACACTCTCACCGGACAATCACGTAACAACAACAACGATAACAACAACAACAACAACCACTAGAACAACAACAACAGCGGAGCCGAACAAAAAGTTGTTAGCCAATTTACTAAATGTCCAGTGTGTGTTGAATTGTTGAAGCTCGTTTGCCGCTTTGTGTACTTTTTCGTGTTTCGTATTGAATAACAAATTATTTGTGGCATATGTTTAGGGGCTCGGAAGGACCAAAAACAGGAGCTGAGTGGGCGTTAAACGACTTGTTAGCCAGTCAGTCATGGATAGTCCGGTGGTCTGACAACTTGTTTGCCCGCCCGAGATGGACATGGAAAAGAGTAAATAAGTTGAAAACTCGAATTAGTCCGTTCGGTAGTGGGATATTTTAATGTTCTCCATGAAATGGGGCGTAAGCGTATCCAACGAAGTTAAAGATCACAAGTAGTCGACTTTTCCGGCTCTTTGGCTCAACTATCGTTCAACCCATACCCTCGGTGTCTCGCTCCCCTAAAACGTGAGTAATTTTCCAATGAATATGAAGCCACAAAACGAAAACAGTCCCTGAGTGCTGGCTAAAATGGAAGCGTATAACTTTTAATACAATTTGTAGGCTCTGACTTGAGCCCTGGCTCTTCATTAGGATTTTTATTTCTTTTGGATATTTTATAGCTTGCCAAAAACGAAGAATTTATTGCCGCAAGTTCAAAACGTTTCGATGGCTGGCATTTTTCTGAATCGACCTCGACACGCTTGCTGCATTTTCAATTGCATTTCCAATAAATTGTTTCCAGCCTCGAGTACCGCTTCCTCCTTTCGACTTTGCCAAATTGGCGAAACTAAAAAAGAGATCGAATAATTCGCGTAGCATTTAATTTTCCCATGACTCTGGGCAACTGCACAAGAGAAATGCGTTTAAGGTTATGGGTGGAGTTCTTTTGGGCGTAGAGTGGGCGTGGCCGGATGTAATTAGGCACTGTTAATTAGGTCGTAATTGGAGTTTTTGAGAAAGGTTAAAAGCAGTCGAGAATCATTCTGGGGTGACTTTCCCCATGACATTACTTATGTGTAATAAAGGGTGAACTAAATAATTGCAGAAAGTCGTGTTGGATGTGCCATAAAAGGTTTTTATTGGTTTCAGAACTGGGTTAGACCTCTTTCAAACGTCTTCATAAATCTCTGTATATACGAATTCTATAATATCCAGGCGAGCCATATTTATGAAGGTTCTGTTATCGGTAATATTGAACTCACTTGTTCATTTATGAAAGCTACAGATTGTTAAAAAGGTGAATAATAATACCCACACAGCATCGTCATTACGACTCTTCGCTACTCATTGTTTATTACTTTTTTTGCCGTTTCAGGATTTGTAGTTACCATTTAAAACGTATAAAAAGAAATCGACGGGACTAGATTTTCAGCCATTTGTCAACATCCTTAATATATCCAGTCAGCTCTTCGATTCCAAGTAAAGGACAAAGGTCCGGGGTATATATATGATTTCTAGGAAAAATCTCCGGGATCTTCCAAATGATCAAGAACATGAATTAAGATCACCATAAACAGCACTCTAATAAAAACCTTTAAAGCTCAAAAATTAAATAAAACACACATTTACTTATCACTTAAAAGAATATTGTATTAAATCTTTTTTAACGCTTCTTTACAAAACCTTAAATAATGACCTATTAAAAATCTTCAAAATATATCATATTTTTCAAGTGAAAAGCTCAATCCGGTATGCCGTTCTGCTACGTCCAACTTTAGACTTGAAGAGTCGTCAGCGTTTAAAAGAAAATCTAGGCCCTCGTCCAGTCGTCGCTAAAATTGCCTGGCTGGGCAGCACCTGCGCCTTCAGCATCTTGAATGGAGTCCAAGTTGGATGGTTCCGGTCGCTCGTTTCTAATCAGAGAACCATCTTCGAGAGCATGCAAAACACATGATACCGCGACTTAAAGACGCTGTTTACTTCTTTGCAAGAAACGTTTTTGGCGGCTGTAATGGGTACTTTAAGTTGATTACAAAATTGATTAATTGCTGTTTTCACAGATAAGATAGCAGCAGATTTCTTTAAAAAGAAAAAATATCCTGTAGGATGGTACAGGAAATTCCTAGCTTAAAATATCTACAAGTCTTAATATACAGAATTATTTGTACGTAATAAAAAATATAAATCGAAATGATAATAAATGTAAATACTTCGATTAGTTTTCTATTCTTTTAGTCGATAAGAAAACAAGCAAACTTCGGCCAGCCGATGTTTAAATACCCTTGCAGCTGTTACAAAAATTAAATATACTATAATTTATTTGTATGCGTATATGCTGAAAACAATGAAGATATGCTGAATCGTTCCTCTGGCAGCAACATAATAAGTCGTCCGATTTCTATAAAATGAAATCTGTAATTCTAAAATAGCTTAAAATTACTATATATAGTAGTTATGTAAGTTTAAAAAAAACATTTTATATTTTTTTTAAATTTATTTTTCCGATTGTTCCTAAGGAAACTGATTGATACAGTCGCCCAATCCGACCTGTTCCAAGTTATATACTACCGGCAATAGAAATTCGATTTTTAGGGTAGATTTGTTTAGCTCTAATTCTGAAAGACTAGTTTGTGTAGAAACAGACAGATGGACGGGCGGACAGACGAACATGGGTCGGAGATGTCTCCTTCACTGCTTTGTAAAATTGTATACGAAATTATAATAGTAAGTTATATACAAAATAATAATGAATGCTTCCCAGTGGAATAGAACCTGCACCCTAATCTATCTCACCACCAGTAACCTCTTAAAACAAAAGCCCATTATCAAATATAATAAAATTTAAAACTTTATCACCCCAGTAAAACACCTTAAAAAATGTTGTGTTTATTGGAAATATTTTTTTGGTATAAATCAATTCAATTTTTTTGCTCCTATCTTCCAAGAATCGGGGAGATCCTAGAGTCCGTCACATCCTTGAGCAGCAGTCGTTGAGCTGGTCCAAAATCGAACTAAACTTCAATTGGGTACTGCCTTGTCTTTTATAAGCAAGCCCAGCCAATAGGAGCCAAGATATAGAGTTCCTAAATTCAAATTTAGGGGATGGGTTATATTGGGGATGCTGATAAGAAAAGCTGCTGTTAAGTATTTCAAGTTCTTGGCTTAAACTTGAAAGCTAGCTTGCAAAATAGCTTTCTGAAGGGGTGAATTTACCAGTATTTTCGGGAAATGTATGTCAACAGTTAAGTTGGGGTAAATTTTAGAAAGGAAAATGTGAAGAACGCCAGAGACCTTAACATTGATGTTTGTGCTAGCAGGACATGCTTACAGGTGAAGAGAACATGTTGAAGCTAACAGTGAAACTTCGGGAAGCTGTTAACAAGTCAACATCCTAAGAGACCTTAACAGGGAAAGAACTGAATAACAGATTGTGAAATTTTTAGAGAATGTTTATGTAACATAAAATGTATTTAGCAGACTGTCAGATATTTGCAGAATGTTAATTAAAACATGTTAAAAGGCATTGTGTTATGTTTACATAAATGTTACTTTATAACTAAATGCACATTTCTTAATTCTTAAATTAAGTAAATCCTTATACAATAATAATTAAATGGGTATTGTTTCATTTTAAATATTAAGGTATTAACTTAATTTCATACTAACCATATATTAAAATCCGAAAAATCTTTGATCCCTGCTTGCTTTAAAATTGCACAACAATAGTGACAACCATTTGGCATTCGTTACTTTGGCTTTTGTGGTTAAAACAAATTAAGTGGAATTAATTTGACTTTGCCTGACTTTTCACCTGTGCATCCGCACACTCACTAGCACACCGAAAAATGTGTGTTTGTGCATGTGCCTGTGCATTTATGATTTCGGGAAAAGGCCTCGTAAAGGTAAGTCTGGAACAAGCCTTTGTAATGCTCGTTTTGCTGTCTCGCTGTTTCTGACATTTCGAGTGGTTTCCCCCACCTCATGCCTTTCCTCTGCATTAAATATTCATCATGGAAAAAGCACTGGCAAGTGGGTTGGCGAAAAAAAAAATGGGAGAAGGCCCAATACGTGCATATATCCATATATCCATATAGGAGATGTTTATGGTAATTTATACCCCGGTGCGGAGATTGAAATTCATGTAAATAAATTGCACCTGTAAAAATAATTAAAGGTGAAATCGCTTGCTCGCTCGCTGGCAATGGCTAAAATATGAACTCAACCTTTCACTTGCCAGTGCATAAATTTACTCGCTCACACACCCATTTTATCTGGGCGATATATATGCGGTGCGGCTACTTGTTATTTGTTATATAGTGGCAACCAAAAAAAGTGGAATAAAATAAAATAAAATGAAATAAAATAAAAAACCTTTTGGACCAGACGACGAGGCACTCCAAGTTGTGGGACCTTCGTATCAAAGTGCGGGAACGCCGCTTCAAGTGGACTTCAGGCGGCCAACAACAACAGCAAGCCATGCAATAACAAGGACGACCCACGTGCAAAAATGCTCTTGCTATTTTTCAAGCGGCGAAGGGGAGCAGGTGCGACGCCAACAAATATTTTTATAATTTCCTTTTTCGTTGAAATTTGCATTTTTCTGTTGCGTTGCGTTTTGTTGTCCCTGCCATTTCCGCTTTGCGCTTTGCCACTTTGCCATTTCCGGTTTTGACGGCTCGACGGGAATTTTCATTTCTTATCCATAATTGCAAAGTTCCCGTTCCTGCGGCTCCTTGGGGCCTCAGCTCATCCCCAAGGCTGTCCGCAAACAATTCCGGGTGATTTTCAATGCGAGTGCGAATGAAATTAAGCAATTTCCATTTACCCGAGGTGTTTTTCCGCCTCACTGTGTTCACTTAATGATTTCTGGATTGCAGATGGCAAACTGTCTATAACTTCAGGAACTCATATGAACAACTGCCAATGAATAATTACAGCATGATTTAAAATCATGCTTGGCTTCCAATTCCATTTAATACTGGCAAACATTTAACCCATTAAGGAATTAAAGCCACATTATTGCCCCCAACTTTCAATCAGCCAACACGCCTCGCACAAAAACAACTCGTTGACAATTGATTACGCGTTACTACAATTTAATTATAAACATTAATTTATCAATTTGCATTTAATTCATCCTTCCTGTAGAACATAAATGTATTTGTCATTTATTAAATCTTTAATAATTGGCCGGTCTCTGGAACGAGCCAACAGCCTAATTAACATTTAAAATTATCAGTTGACATAAATTGTTTGATGGCCATAAATATTTGTGCCGACAAGAACGGAGGCAGCCAACTTTGCAGACAAGGCAATATGAAATGCACAAAAGAACAATAAGGAGACCAGTTCCGATTGCTGTTTCCAACTCGCCGCAACCATAGTCAGAGAGAAAAAGAGATGGCGGCGAATAAAAAACAAATATATCAAAGCGTGCAAGGGGCATAAATGTAGCGTAATTTAAATAAAATTGCATTAATATGTTCTCCCCACCGTAAAGGATACCCGACAGCAGGCTGTGTCCTGGGCAAATTTCCAGCCGAGAAAAGAGCTTTTCGTGCCTTCCCCGGATCTGCTGGCCATAATTCATCTGGGGGGGCCAACAAAAACACACACACAACTATCGCCGGACCTCTGTTGCTCAGCAAATTCACACCAAAAATCAAAAAGCAATAATGATGCTCGAAATCTGAACAGCCGGCTTGAAACGACGGGAAATGCGGGCGGTGTGAAAAGTGGGCATGTCTGGCCACTATAAATGCATGAGTGTGTGTTGGGGCTACGTGGCAAACTTTTCGAGTATTTGTCGTTATAAATTTGACATCAATTGCCACGGCATGTGGCCAACGAAGGTCTGACAGTCAGGCTAAGGCAAGGCTGGTCGAAACGAGGAGGGCACCTCGCCTGAAGTGGGTATAGACGGGGAGCACTGGTGTGAATGTAAGCCAAATTGCGAAAAAAAACTCAGCTGGTCTTAGTTTAGATCCTGGAGAGGGGTGTGAGTGCAAATAAAGGTGGGTCCGAACGGCAGGTAATCAATAGTTTGCATAATACGTATGTATTTAGCCCTTATTTTGTTTCCTGAACATCTGAACGAATTCTTAAGCCTTTGAAACAACAGAGGTTGCAATACATTTGAAACAATTTTTAAAAAATTTTATTAAACATTATTTAAGCCTTTTTTCCAAGAATTAAACAATTTTTAAATAATGCCAATATTAAAGCAAAGGTTAAAGTCAAATAGTTAACATTGAAAACTATTATTTATATTTTTCTTCGTATTCTTTTCATGAAATTGGACAGCATAAAAAAGGATTACAGTGAAATCTATTGTAGTGAATCTTGACTGATATTTTTGCTAAGCCAACTTTATGAAGTAGTTTTTCAATTTTTTTAAGACTAATATTTGAGATGGAAGAAATATCTATATCTTGAGTGGTAAAATTATATATTTAACAAGAAAGGAAAGCAAACTTCGGGCGGAGCCGAAGTTGAATTATATTCTCCAAAATTATTTATATGATGCATTCTTAATACTGATTAAAAATCCGAACTTCCTAACTTTACAAACACCAAAGTTATGGCATTTCCGATCAATCAGTTATATGGCGGCTATAGGATATAGTCGACCGATCCTTATGAAATTTGGTAGCTCAGACTTATTGGCCAAAAATAAGACCCATAGAATATCCTAACTTCCTAACCTTAAAAACACCAAAGTTATGGAATTTCCGATCGTTCAGTTATATGGCAGCTATATGATATAGTGGCCCGATCCGGCTCGTTCCGACTTATATACTACCTGCAATAGAAAGACAACTTTTGGGAAAGTTTCAAACAGATAGCTTTAAAACTGAGGGACTAGTTTGCGTAGAAACGGACGGACGGACAGACGGACGGACAGACGGACATGGCTAGATCGACTCTCCTGGTGATGCTGATCAAGAATATATATACTTTATAGGGTCGGAAATGTCTCCTTCACTGCGTTGCAAACTTTTGACTGAAATTATAATACCCTCTGCAAGGGTATAAAAACAACGGGGGTATGTTGATTTTCCTAATATTTTGTTTAATACATCTCAGCTTTGCCAACTACCGTATTCGAAAGGTTGTAAAAATAATGTGAATAAATTAAACAACGTATATTCAACGTTTTAACAGACAGACGGACATGGCTAGATTGACTTAGATGCTGATCAAGGATATATTTAATTCAAAAGGTCGGAAACGTCTCTAATACTGCGTTGCAAACATCCAAATGAAATAATAATACCCATTGCAAGCAGGGGTAGACAAATTATATTAGCAGAAAGTAAAAATTTGAAAAAGGCCATCCCGAAATCATTCATTATATATTTTTATAAACAGTTTCCATGTACACTAATTTTAAAGCATGGCTTAAATTTACCTCTCATTTTTTAAGCACTGCCTTTAAAAATATGCTGAAAGTAAAATTTAATTTTTCCGCCAACTGCAAGCTGTTAAGAGCTGAAACTTACGCCACTCGAATTAGCTTCCATCCCTCAATACGGAAATGGAACCACCAAAAATGTTCCAGGACTCCGTCATCATCCCTGAGATATTGGCGAGCTTTTATGAACATGGATTCAAATAAAATTCACATCACTATTTTGGGCGCCAAGACAAAAACACTTTTAAATGTTGCATTTAGCACACCCTCAAAAACCAAATATACAGGGGTGGTCAAAAGTGTTTGCACATTTCTTATGAATAAGAACGAGTAATTTGTGCCAGGAAAATAAATATTTTTTGAAAAAAAATACAACAAAAACTAATAAATGTAAGATAAAGCGAAAATGTATACTTCCATTCTATAGAACTACACCAATAGAATAACTAATAGAGTCAGTTTAGAATAATCAATTCGAAAACCAATGTTTTTCAAAATTAATTAAAGATATCCTGATGTATTAAGGACATTTATTATATTACTATTTAAATGAAACGGCATCTTGCATACATCTTTTTGTGGTAAAATATACAACGTGGTTGTGCAATTGACTTTAGCAAAACCCTTTTCAAAGCTGTTTAAAAAAATTAAGCTTCTGAAATCGTGGACAAGGATACCATGTAATATAAGAGTAGTATAAGTAAAGTATCATAATATAAGTAAAAAGCCAGTATAAACATGAACAGCAATTTGCCAAGAACAGTTCTAGTATATCCACAATAAAAATTCGGGTGCTCATCGATATCTTATCAATTTTTGGCGCACTTTTTAAAAATAACATATAACCGCAAGACCGAATGGCTATTCAATTTAAATTCAAAGCATTAAGCGGATACTTAAAAAACAAGATACTTACTTAGGACCATTTTCTTTAATTTAGACTATAAACTCATAAATGAAGAGCACTTAATTAGGCGGTATATTTCTTTTGATCATCAATTTCATTTTCGTTAAAATAAAGTAAAGTATTAAATATCCCAAAAAAATAATCCAGGGAAATGAGTTTGCTAATAAATCAGGTCAACCCACATAACGTATTTCGTTAACCCAGGCCGTGCCTTGATTCTTTTCAGATTCATCCCAACGAAGACACTTTGCCGGCAGCTAATGATGTGTGAAATTCTCACCCGAGACGAACTGCCACTTAACATGGAGTTCTAGTGAAGGAAACCCCATGCACACCCCCAATCTTTCACTTGGAGCTACCCCTGTTCTTTTTCAATTTCACGCGCCTTGCCAAAAGGACATAAACAAAAGTGCAGGCGCTTCATTGGGGGAGTTGAGCAGGTGCATGTGGAGGTGCAAGGTCTAAAAGGGTTGGGTTTTTGGTGGGATGCAGCTCTCACTCGGTTGGAGGTGATGATGGAACCCCGATTTGAAATGCACATCACGTTTTTAGCCACTTTTTCGGCGACAGGCGGCAGACGAAGCGGATGGACGACATTTGTGGTTGGGGGGAATCGCGTGCAGACTAAACCATGGCACGTGTGCTCCACCACTCGCATTCCCGTATCAATCTTCATGCAACACCCCTTCAGGAGTGGATTTAAAAAATGCAAATTATTTTTTATAATATCTTGCACCATGTTCACTGTCCCACCATGATGTATTATTATTCAATCAGTGATGCAAGCTGCTAAATGGTTATACACAAAATTATTATGTGTACATTGATTATCTATTGGAAAAAAGGAAAGCGCAATTAAATAGCCAACTAATTGAGGTGGACAGTTTAGGGCTAATTGTAACCCTAAATAACCAGAAAATATTATCATAACTTTAGCATTTTATTGCTCCCGAGAAAAGCTTATAAGCTTTTACTAATTATATTCTCTTGGCACATAATCACAATTGGCACATTTTATTGTTTACTTTATTTAAAAAGTTGTCAGGCAAAGTTTTCGTTTTACTCCGCTTAGCTGTATTTTTTTTGGATCTTTGTTGGGCCAACTTTTCGCATTTGGCTGGCGATTCAATTCGCAGTTCATATATTGCTGTCGCTGGGTGAAATTTATTGTGACAGTTGTTCAAATTATGCAAACATTTGTTTTAGTACATTTTGTAGGTATTTGGGGTAAAAAGTGGGTCAAAAGAGATATTAAACGTACTAAGCTATGCCAAAAATATTCATAATTTTATAAACTTCGTACTTCAATTGGCTTAAAATTTCAAATTAATAATACTTAATAGGGCAATTTTATATAACTCCATAGCCATTCAAGGGTTGAATGAACCTGACTCCTTTAATATTTTTGCTCTTTTATTCAGAGTTATTACATAATCAGGGGTATAGATCCCTTGGGAGCTACTCCCGCAATAGATCATCATTTGCATGCCTTATAAGCGTTCTATAAATTTCGGCAAAACACAAAAGGGAGAAAACGGAAAACACTTTAAGACATACAAGGGACTCGATTGAAATATAAAAACCACAAGAACACAAAGAATAAAAGACGGAAGCGGAAAGAGAAAACCAGAGGGGGGCAGTCAGGTCATAGGACAACACTAAAAAGAAGGCAAATTTTATTTGCATGCGGCTTTTCAATTCCTCCAAGAACATAAAACGCAGGCCAGGCGAACCTTCGGGGAACCCTTTCGATGATGGAAAATAAAGTAGAGTTGTAAAACGGGAACAGAAAACAGAGTGAGCGAGTGGGACAGAGCGAGAGTTAAAGCGAGACGGGGCGAAGGAGGCGCGGCGTCTTAACAATTTCCTGCCAACTTCTGCTTCATTGCATATTTCCGTTTCCTTCAGTCCGGACTAGTCTGCTGCCCCTCCCCTCAGGCAACCTCCCACCGCATCCTTGCACATATGGAAAAGCGACGACAGTCGCCTGGAAAAATTCCCTATCCTTCTCTAGCTCTTTTTTCTTTTACGATTTGCAATTATTTTTGCTCATTTCAGCAGAAGCAAATATGCCCACAATTCCTCGAGGGCCAACTGGCAGACAGTCCCGAGTCCTGTCAATACAAATAGTGGCAACATTTCCCCCTCCCAACCCCACTCCTCGTCTATAACAATTTACATAAGTTGATATTTTTCGAGTTGTTTCACTTTGACATCCCTCCATCTAGACTTCGATGCCTTCGTGTTTTGTGTGCTCAGTTATTTGTCCGCCCGAGTAAAGTCCTTAGACGAAAAGGCAGAGAATGGATTGGGGTAGATTTACAACATGGAAAGCATTTTAGCTGCAGCGGAATCAGACTTGCATTCAGTCTGCCACTTACCCCCCACTTCTTTCAGTGTTTCCAGATATCATTGCTTCGGGTTGGTAATGACAATTGTCCTTAGAGTCCTCTGCTATGTGGCTTATTAATTCCTGTAAGAGGAGCAGAAAGTACACGGTTTTAAGTCAAACTGAAATGGAGAAGACAATAGTCAATTCGTTGAATTTTTTAGACAAAAGGAAAGTGAAAACTTAAAGAGGAAATCCAATTGCTTTTACAGCTTATCCTTGGATATATACAAGTATATTAATAATCAATTCAGAAGTTGTTGCCTGTTTAAAAAATTGTTGACAATCTTCGTCGCATTCCAAATAAATATTTCTAAAAAAATAAGCTGATATGTAAAATAAAATAAGTTTAAAAGGTGTTTTAACTTTCAGTTTCTTAAAATAATAACGTTTTTTTGTTTCGGTGTTAAGGCTATTGACAATTTTATTTAACTTAAAATTGTAATTAACTTTTCTTGTAACATAAAAGCCATTGACTTTATTTAAGCTAAGAATGCTTGACTTTCACTGCGTTATCCCTTAATTCACCTCAGATCGCTTGATTAAATTTAAAAATGCTAATGTAAGGAACCCCAGTATCTAATGACATGCGGCTGTCAACATGTGGCGTTAACCCTCATTCCTGGCTAACCAAACCTTCCACCATTCCCTTCCCGAACTTCCCCAAATTGCCCACGTAAAAAGCAGAAAAACAGGATGCTCTTTAGCAATTGGCAAATGAAAAAAGAAAAAGTGGCGAAACATTTGCCTTTGAAGGGGATTCCAACAGACCCAGACCCATTTTCTTTTTCATTCCCCTTGAATCGGGCGTGTGCAGAAAATCAAAATAAAACGCTTTTCGTTTCATTTGCAATGAAATTTTCGCAAGTGCTGGGCCTGTCTTTGTTTTGTCTGCTCGCCTACCATTGAATAGAAATCGTTTTCCAATACAGTATTGAATACGGTATATGGAGTTTACCCCACGGCAGTTTTTGGCCATTTCCTATGCACGTCATGTGGGCAATCAGCGCTCATGTCCATGGGATACTTCTTCTGGTTTTTAGCCCCGTTCCCCGACTTTCTGTTTGGGATATCTATTTCCAGCTTTATTTCTCACTCGGCTCATGAATATTTAACTGCCAACAATTGACTATGATTGTTATGTTTGTTGGTGCCTCGTGTTTTACAATTAGAGGGGATCGAGAGAAGGGCCACAGGGATTTTTGGGACTCGAGATTGATTTTTCCCATGTCTTTATATTTTTCATTTATCAATATTCTTTGCGATTTTCCTGCTTTTCCTGGCAAAGAAATTGCAATTTTAACGCATGACAGGACATTTTCAATGCGCTCCAAGCCAAAAATAAAAAGAAATTCGCTCACAAGCACTTGAGCCATTCTCTATTTTCCTACTTAGACATCGTCGCGTAATCGAATATAAATTGAATTTTTCACAACAAATGGATTTTTCTCAAGAGTTTTTTCACCATTTTACCTCTCGACTGCATTCAAATGAAATAAGCATAAGATTAATATTATGCATTAAAATTGAGCGGAACTTTTTCTTATTATGCTGATATTTATGTATGTTCCCAATCCTTAAGCAGACTCCCAAATTATTTTTCAATTTGCTGGCAACATAAACATAAAATGTCCTTAATCGTCCCTCAATGTCTGCGTTAGGAAAGCATAATAATTAAATTTTCTTGGCATTGTTCCATACCACATAGTCAATTTGGAGTTTATTGAAAGCTGTGGGCAAGAATTTATGGGAACTCTGCGGCTTAGAAATTTATACGGTCAAGACATGATTTTGAAAGGGCCATTGAAGACAAAAATCTAAACGATTTCAAAAACGAACAATAAATTAATTTAATTTAGGTATTTTTATCTTGGTTTATTTTCAAAGGCTATTGATTTTCTTTCCCTTGAGATTTTATGTCTATTTTAAGTTCAGTTCACTTAACTCTTCAAATATTTCGCGATTTTTCTCACGCATTTTCCTTTCTCCACTTTTCCCTGCAAAATTCCCCGTCTGATTGAATATTTTGTTCGTTTTCCATTTTAGCCTGTCGCCCGCACTTGTATTTTTCTCTCTACGGCGTGTTTTGCACTTGATGCATACATATATTTTGCATTTATTGTGGCCAGAGCTGATATAATGTATGCTAGTCACGTCTAGCCACTTGTGTCCCGAGCCCAAGTTCCAGCTTTCCCAGGTTTTTCCCTTCTGTGGCTGCTCTGCTCTCGTTTTGAGCTCGTGCCTTCACATTCACTTAGTGCAAGGCTGTGCTAAACCTCCTTTGCATATTGATATGTCTCGTGCGAAATCCAGTTACCTTGCATATGTTTTCGGTGCCAAATTAAGACCTATTTATACTATTTCCACATATTTTTGTCTGAAAAGGACACTAGTTTTGAGCATTTCTCATTAATTGTTGAATACTTCAAGCTTTTGTGGAGCGCGTGATCAAGTGTCGTGTCTAGACGAAAGTTTTGTGCTCTCGTCAGGTAACAGCCGAAAACAAATTAAAACAAACGGAAACATTTCATAAAACTGACCGACCCCAAGCCAATTCCAAAATAAATGTAGCCTTCGAAATGTTGTTGCAAATTGTAAGCTCGTGTCCCATAAAAGTGCACATAAAATCAAAAAAGGGGAAAAACACTGGGAATGGGATTGAAAAATGTGCGAGCCCCAAACCAGTTTGCAAACATTTTCACATGGCACGCCAAGCAATTAAAGCGGCCCATCTAAAACTCTCGCTCCGGGTTGCATGTGGCAAACTTCTGGTTCTCCTAACTGGCGCCCAAATGGCGGACATGACGACGGCGGCGCCCCCAATGTCGGGCCATTAAAGTTTAGTGGGCGATTTTGCATAGCGTTTTGCTGAGCCACCGAAATACGCGCCAAGAAGGAAAGCCGGCAAAAGGAAACCAACTAAGGCGGCGGCAAAGTGCAGCAGACGTTTTGTTCCTGCCACGCCCTCCTCCGCCCTCCTCCGCCCTCGGCCGCCCATCCCCAAAAACTTTTGCCGAAGCTCATCAAGCCCAAAAAAGTTTTGCCAGCGATAAATCAAATTTTTTCGGTTGCTTGTTAACTCGTTCTCTTAAATTAAGTTGAACATTAAGGCCCGAAATGGCAGCCCAAATTTTATGTAATTTTAAGAATTTCTTGTTAGTGGCCAAGATGGTGTGGAAGGGCGGCGTCGCGGCTGACAGCTAATGAAAGTATTTGTCGGAAAGAGCGGGTTCTGTAATTAGCAGTGTTCCAAACTGAGCTTGACTGGCTTTGAATAAGAAAATGTAATGGTTTGAGAATTTCAAAATAGAAAATCAGTCGTAGTACGCAGAAAATTGCCAATTGTGGTTATTTTTACAGTACAGTTTATCAAAGTAAAAACAAAAAGAAACTTACGATAAAATTCTCTTTCTCATTAAAAAAAAATAAATCAAATCAACCCGAACAACATAACAATACAATATAAATAAATATATTTTGAGAGTTTTTTAGGCATTTCTTCGTTTTATAATTTTAAAATCATTCTCATGAGAAATCTTGATAAATATTTGTACTTATTAAATTCTTTTAAATAGTTTGATTTCATTTTTGAATCTTAAGATTTTAAGGTTTTAAGGTTTTTACATAAAATACAAACTACTCGTTTCCTTTCCATATAATTTTCTCAGCAATTACCATAGTTAAGATCAAATACAAGATATTTACATTGCGTGCACACTTGAAACATGTTTCCAGAATATCATCTTAGATCAGACAGCAATTTCAAGTTGCTCGTCTCGGATTTCCCCCTGACATCCATCAAATCCGAGCGGCCCATTGTGTGCAGTCCCACATCAGTGCAGCCGCTAACGGGTCAACAGCCCATTTCGTGTGATTACTCACAAAACACAGCTCTGGGAGGATAACCTTCACGATTCACAGCCGGCAAGTCCCTGGGCTCGGGCCGCTTGTTATTGTCATTGTTATCAACGCTGTCACTGCAAATGGCGACACCAAAATAGCAACACCAACAACAACAACAACAGGGCCAACTGGGACAGGACATTCTGTTGGTCCTGCAGTGTCTCATGTGGGCATATGTTAAACATTTTGACACTTTTGCGCACGGTTTAACCGAAAGCCTCCTCCGACATCCGCTGAACTTTGACATTCTAATGGAAGTTGATGAGGGTTCTCCTGCCTCCGTGGAATTCCTCACTGCGCAACTATTTAAATTTACAAATGCTAGAGCCGTTGTCGAAAAATCGGTTACAATTCGCAATACTTGTTGTTTTTTGTTTTCGTTTTTGGCATGTATTTTGGATTGTGTAATTTTCGGTGTCAGTGCGATGATAATCAGGGAACTGAAATCAACTGCTGACGGAATTTTACAGCGAGTTGCCAAAGTGTGGCTATTGGACCGACTAAACCACTTTGGTGGTTGCCACTGAGCTTTGCCGTGGTTGCTGTTCGATGATTTTGAGGATAACGGACGGTATCGAGTTATATTGAAACTTAATTAAGTGCCGGGACCAGTGGACCAAAATTCACCTGGGACATGGAGTTGGAATAGGAAATGATTGCACGGCGGTCGCAGACAAATGTTAACTAAGGGTGTTGGTTGGTTTTTGGGGTTTAAATTTAAATGGAAACGAATAAAGCTATACAAAAATAAGAAATTAGGACCATTTGAACAAGCTGAAGGATAAGGAGAATAACTAATAAAGAATTATACTTTAAAGGATGGTATACTGAGCGTATTAAACAAAATATTTATATAAGTTAGACAATAATAAATATTTTCTAACTTACGCCTAATTTGTACAAGATTTTTTTGGGTTTAAAGCTACTTACATTTCAATCTATTTCAAAGAAGCTTATTTAAGTAGTATTAATAATAATTTCAGATATTCATATTTTAAATTAATGTAAGGCATGTTTATACATAAAAGGAGACCATTTTGTATTTATGTTTCACGCTGTGGCTCTCAATAATTTATATAGCCCCCTATCTACATCTCAACTGACTCACACCCAAAACATGTAAACATGAAAATAAAATTTAAATGCAATTCGATGGGATCTTCGTGTTCCCCGTTTTTTGCTAAATATTACCTTCCAAGTGTAATAAAGAATTATGTCGAGACAGTTAATACCCGCGAGACAAAAAGCGGCTGGCTTATCTGCACCACCACCCCGCATTTTTGGGTCTAACAAAATTTTCAAATCGCTTCCTTTCGGCTGGCAACGAATTTTTGGGGTACACCCCTCCTTTAAACCGTTTCCCCCACATTGTGTCTGCCAATTTACGTTATCGTTTTCAAATTGAAAATTTGCGTAATCACATTTTAAGTGAAAATCGCTTTGCAAATTAAATTAAATCGATTTGCTCGAGATGATTAGATGGGGAGGAAGTGAAATTGTTTGGCAAAAAGTTGCAAAGCTTGTAAATATACATTATGGTTTTTCATTTCCGCTTCCGTTTTGGCTAGAGCTTTAAGCTCTGAAATATGCATCTGCAGTTTCCTTTCTATCCCTGCAATGTCGCGGCATTGCATCTCAAAGAACCATCAACGTCATCAAATCGTTAGTCAAATACAAGGAAAAGAAAAAATATTTAAGTTCTTTGCTCTTCTCTCAAGTCTCTCGTGGCAATAAAAATGATGAAGTACTTCGGACTTGGAGTAGGAGTGAGTTATAAAAGAAAGCGAAGAAGTTGCAAGAGCTTGCATTCCCGGCATATCCTTTGGTTTTTATACATACATAAAAGGGGTATATTGAAATTCTCAACCCTGATATTCCAGTTTATAAGTCTATAAGTTTTACAAATGTTATGAACTTGAACTCTAATAATCCTGCCCTACTATTATATTAGTAATTTAAATTTATTTAAACTATTTGCAGGCTAATAACATATTTTATCTTTAATAAAAATTTACAAAAGGATTCATAAAATAGTAATTCATTGAATTTAAGATTTTGTACTTGTCTTACTAGCTTTGAACTATCCATCAAAAGGAAGCATTCAATATTTAAAGACGTTATCTTCTGTAGTTAGAAACGCGATTAGTTATGTATCTTAATTTGTTGATCTGGCTGATACTTCTGCAACCCCTGATGGCTGTAGTTCCCCACGGAGTGACAATTAAGGAACGTAAGTCTCGAGATCAACGCCATTATCGATTGCAATCTGAATCCGATTATTCCATAGCAAAATGCTGGTATGTGGCAAATCCAGGACCCTGTGAAAACTGGGAGAAAGTCTGGGGTTATGATTACCTGACCAATCGCTGCATTTTCTTCTATTACGGTGGCTGTGGTGGAAATCCGAATCGGTTCTATACTAAAGAAGAGTGCCTTAACACTTGCCGTGTACACAGACCTCCAAACCGGAAGAAAAGGGAAGGCGAGATCGAGGAAGAGGAGGAGTTTGAGGAGGATATTGACAACTGGGACAAATGGGACAACGAAGAGCTATGAGGGTATTCAAATATCGCCTTTCATAGAAGCTGATTTGCCTCAAGTTAACTTTTGATTCGTTGTGCAAACGCATAATTTCAGTTTGAAAGAAAGAACTTCCCGTCGAGTTGCTTGTAATGCGTTTTCTTTTAGCCATCTATTGCTTTTCCTTTTTCCTTTACTCCGAGTACATATCTCTCTAGACGTCTGTTTGCTGCCAATCTGAGCGACGGCCATTAAGTCAAACAGTTTGAAGCAATTTGAAAGCTGCACCGACTCGGCATAGGATATTTCTCGACTGCAAGGGTTATTTATCAACTATTTTATGTGGATAGCGTTGCGATTCTGACAATTTTTGACATGCAATTTGCAATTTTCCATATGCTGCCGCCATATTTTGGGCGTGGATTTTGGCATTTGCCTGCAGGCTGCAATAAGTTTTGGCAGCAAATGCAGATGAGACTCGTCATTGTTGATGCTCTGCCCAAAATCAGCGGGGAAAATTCGCAACTGTCTGGTGGAGATGGCTTTTCCATTTCCAACTTTACTTTATGGTCCTACGGAAAACAGTCACAAAAGAAAATGCCCTGCTAATTGGAAAGAATTTTGTTTGCCTATTTTGGGCTCTTTACATGGATCTTCGCTCGTTAGGCTTAATTAGCAATCATAAAAGTTGTTCCCAGTTAAATGTCGAACATTCTTATTTGGTCATGTGACACTTTGGTGTCCTGTGGTGTCGGGCAGCAGGATCTGAACCTGAATCGGGCATTGGAGGTGTTTCCGAGCCACCTATTTTACTTTCTGCTCACGTTGCTTTTCGGCTCCCTCCCTTGAATTCGTCCCCCAAGACTTTTATGACTGATTATGTTGTGTTTCGGCCATTTAATTGCCACTTGGCTCTGGATGTGACTACTTTCATGGTTAATGAGCAACTTGTGGTAATTTAGGGGGCTCGGGAATGACAGGGATCAGGTGTGCAGACAATGCCCGGACTTTTTGGGCGGGGACAGCCAATTAAATGGGTAATGTTTTGAGGTTGTTGGCTGAGGACATATAAATTAAAAAGAATGGCTTGAAACTGCTGGGGAAAAAGAGTATCGAAGTTTGTCGCTGCAAAAGTTTAGATTTTTATAGCTTATGTTCTTAGGTACTTGGTCACTTTGTATGAAATTAAGTTAAGTTTTATTTTGTTTCATATTCAAATGTTTTAGGTAGTTTGCTTTAAAGTTAAATATCTAAAAATGGTTGTAAGTCCTAAATGTTTATTTAGGGTGTTTCTTTTGTAAAGACTTTAAAATTAATAAGTGAAGTTTGGCATATAAACTCGAGTATCAATGACTTCCACCTAATTTAACATTTATTATCCCATCTTGTCCTCCTAATTCTGTCTTAATCTGTTGATTTTATTTGGGCTTTTATTTTATTTAGGGTGTTTCATACATATGTAAGGACTTTAAAGTTTAAAACTGAATTTTAATTTGCCATATACGCTCGAGTATCAATGCCTTCCAAGTTATTTAACATTTATTGTTTGATGTGTAAATCAGGAACTCAACTCCCGTCTTCTTATCTCAATTCTGACATTATCTGTTGCTGGTGTCCAACATCATTTGACTGTTCTGCCAGTTCAACGGCCTGAAAAATCGTTCACAGTAAATTAAATTTTAGACAGACTGGCTTCCGGGTCGACACACCAGCACAAAATTTAACAAGAGAGAACGCTATAGTCGAGTGCCTCGACTATTAGATACACATTACTCAGCTAAACAACTTAATATTATAATTGCCGGGCAATTGCAACTGTGTACAAAGTAAATACATTCATATGTATATGCTTACATACATACATACGCCATTGTTTGACTCAGACCTCCGATTTGGCTAACTTGATTTGATTTGCATAGTTCTTGGGATATAGTTTGGTATTGACAAATGATAACCATCGCAATTTCCTTTTATAGAAATCCTTATCGAGAATTACCGTCATCCGTTAGATGGCGCTATTGTATTGCGGAAATGTAGGCGCTAGCCAGGCTTAGGCGTTTAATGGGTTTTTGGGCGTTAGAGTGGGCGTGGCAAACTTTTATTAGGCCAATCGATAGGTATTGACGAAAGAAATACATATCAATTAAAATTTTCATAATAGCATTAAAACTGTGGCCACAGCTTGTGGCTTGTGGGCGTCAGAGGGGGCGTGGCACCATTTTGAAATAAACTTGCGCTGCGTAGGAACTCCTAAAATCTACATGCAAAATGCCAATCTTCTAGCTTTTATAGTTTCCGAGATCTCAGCGTTCATACGGACAGACAGACAGACGGACATGGCTAGATCGACTCGGCTAGTGATCCTGAACAAGAATATATATACTTTATAGGGTCGGAAAAGCTTCCTTCTACCTGTTACATACTTTTGCACGAATACAATATACCCTTTTACTCTACGAGTAACGGGTATAATAATACATATAAACAAGCGTTATCTCGCCCTCTCTCGCTATATGGTCAGCCTTTATTGAGTAATGTCGTGCACAGTAATATATTTAAATATATTCCTTTATACATTTGTATTATAGCGATATGTTGATATTCAGTTCTCTCCCAGCATTCCTCGTGTATAGTACCATTTTCCTCATAAAATGAAACACATTTTTTTAGTGTTTCTATTTAGCCTGCTTTTGCAAAGATCAATGACTACAATTTTGGTTAGTTAATTTTTATTAATTGTTATAATCAAATATTAAACTAATTACTTTACAGACAGGTGAGAAAATGAAGGCTCAAGATTGTAGTAGCTACATTAGCGAATCAGTCATAATTATCTTGGAACATATGGTTGTTATGAATGAACGAATCAAAAAATTAGAGGGTTTTTCAAGCGAGTTCGAAAACTTTAAGAAAGATTTTACAAATATAAATCAAATCTCCAATGTAAATCTACAAATTCGGTTAGAAAATCGGACCGCAGAAGTTTTATCAGAAAACTCGAAAATTACGGAAATGGTTCAAAGATTACAGACCGATTTCTCACTGCAAAAAGAAAATCTTAAGTCCCTCGAAGAAATAACAAAAGAAAAGCTGGAAAGTCAAGATAATAAACTGACTGCTGATGGAGCAAGCAAAGCCGCGGAAATAAACAAACTATCAACTAGATTTGATAGTATGGATACACAGATCGCCGGGCAACAAAAAAAGATTGATTTGCTTCAGGTAGAACTCAATGAAAAACTAAAAACGATTGAAAAGCTGGAAAGTCAAGATAATAAACTGACTGCTGATGGAGCAAACAAAGCCGCGGAAATAAACAAACTATCAACTAGATTTGATAGTATGGATACACAGATCGCCGGGCAACAAAAAAAGATTGATTTGCTTCAGGTAGAACTCAATGAAAAACTAAAACCGATTGATGGATTGCGAAAGTTTGAGGATCTGACTACTAAACAAATGGAGGCAGCAATCAAGAAAATCAACGTAGCAATCAGAACCCTGGCATATATGAAAATTGGATCCAAATTGTATTACATAGAGGAGACCGAGAAGCGGAACTGGTATGACTCTCGAGCATTCTGTCTTGATTTTGGTGGGCACCTCGTCAGTCCTCAAAGCCAGTCGGAGTTGGATGCCCTTGGTAAGAAATTAAAAAAGGGTGAAAATTTATACTGGACAGATATCCAAGATTTTTCCACGGAAGGCGTGTTCATATCAGACACAACCGGAGAGAAACCAAAATTTATAAATTGGCGACAAGAGCCAGATAATTGGTACAACGAAGATTGTGTTGAAATCAAGTTCTTGAATGAGTGGTCCATGAACGATAATGACTGTTATTCCCGAATAAACTTCGTTTGTGAAAGTCAACTTGTATGACTTTAAGGTTTTTATTAAAACAAATGTCAAACGAAGGTGAAAAATACTAACCAATATATACATAAATGGTGTTTCCTTTTCCACGTTGCAAACTTATCCCTCTGCAAGGTAAAAAAAATAAAAATGTATGACGAGCGTATGAGAACGAAAATAGTGCAAACATTTTTAAATCCCTACTTTTAAACAAGCGTTATATGGACAGCTTTTATTCCAAGCTAAAGTTTATCTGCCTTTGCAGCTATAACAAATAATATAAAATTCTCTAAAACGACCCTATATCAATATGTAAGCGTAATTTTTAAGACAATGAAGTTATGTCAATTTTCCAGCATTTAAGAAATTAAACCAGAATTTCTGAAATAATAACTCTATATGTTCACATATTTATAAAGTAGTTGGACTTTTCTAGAATATTTTTTCATACTCTTCCTATGGCAGATATATGATATTATTATCCGATCCAGCCCGTCCCGACTTATATGCTACCTACAACAGCGAAGAAGTCTTTGGGAAAAGTTTCATCCAGGCTGAGCTACTGGTTTTGCGTAGAAACGGACGAATAGAAATGGCTATATAATCAATATATCATGGGAAATGTTTGCTTTTATGCGTTGAAAACTGTTCACAGATAACCCGATCTGAAAGGAAATAAAAACAAGAGAGAACGTTATAGTCGAGTGCCTCGACTATTAGATACCCGTTACTCAGCTAAACAACTTAATATTATAATTGCCGGGCAATTGCAACTGTGTACAAAGTAAATACATTCATATGTATATGCTTACATACATACATACGCCATTGTTTGACTCAGACCTCCGATTTGGCTAACTTGATTTGATTTGCATAGTTCTTGGGATATAGTTTGGTATTGACAAATGATAACCATCGCAATTTCCTTTAATAGAAATCCTTATCGAGAATTAACGTTGACTCTGTTGAGCACCTTGGCCAGCTGTTCCAACGTCATCCGTTAGATGGTGCTATTGTATTGCGGAAAAGTAGGCGCTAGCCAGGCTTAGGCGTTTAATGGGTTTTTGGGCGTTAAAGTGGGCGTGGCAAACTTTTATTAGGCCAATCGATAGGTATTGACGAAAGAAATACATATCAATTGAAATTTTCATAATAGCATTAAAACTGAGGCCACAGCTTGTGGCTTGTGGGCGTCAGAGGGGGCGTGTCACCATTTTGAAATAAACTTGCGCTGCGTAGGAACTCCTAAAATCTACATGCAAAATGCCAATCTTCTAGCTTTTATAGTTTCCGAGATCTCAGCGTTCATACGGACAGACAGACAGACGGACAGACGGACAGACAGACATGGCTAGATCGACTCGGATAGTGATCCTGAACAAGAATATATATACTTTATAGGGTCGGAAAAGCTTCCTTCTACCTGTTACATACTTTTGCACGAATACAATATACCCTTTTACTCTACGAGTAACGGGTATAAATAGGTCAAATATGCATTTAATTTCCGCACGAATGAAATGAATTTGTCTGGAGCTCTGTAAGCGCTGTGTCTCCCATTTTTCCAACCCCAGTGCCTCCAGCTGTCAAATACATAAAGCACAGGCAAAGTGTGCCTGCCTGACTGACTCCCTGCGAATGTCCTGCCCCTCCTTCGAGATCCTTGCCATTTTCTGGCCCAAGCCACCTACTCTCGAGCTCAAGAGAACACGTGTTTGGGCCACCTTCTGTCTCGACCATGGACTGTTCCGTACACTTAACTTATTTGGCTCCATTAAAATCTTGCTAAATAAATATTTAATGCGTGAACAACTGGGGAGCAGTGGGAGTGGTGGGGGGAGGGTCCTCCCCGAGGAACCTTTGGAGCAACAGCCTGGCCAGATGATTTATGACCTTCGCTCTTGGCTTGGCCTTTTGTTCGCCCCTCCTTACCAACAGCCACTTCTTCTGGGCCCGGCTAATGGTTCATAATTGATTTTTATGCCTATTGTGTTGGCCATCTTGCCCCGAGTTGGCCATTGCTGGTCTCATTCAAATGGCGCGTTCATAATGCGACGCACTGCACCAAGGCCTCATTACAGCTGGTTTTGGTTGGGGGCGTATTAAAAACTTATAATTCCTGCTATTGGCGGTGTTCATAAATCCCTTTTATTGCCACAAAATGTTGGACTTAATGAAGCAGTGGCGGTCAAATGGCTTCCTGGGTAATTGCGACATTTGGCGGGTAAGGAAACCCTCTACGAATAATGATGTCAAAAATTGTTATGTTAACAAAATGTTATATTACTTACTTTAGTTTATAAGTTTATTATTATAATTAGGAACACTTCTTTTAAATTAAATTCTTTAAAATTATAGCATACAAAACACTTTACAAGTTGGTTGAATTCAATCAAAATTATTGCTACACTTAAACATTTTTTGAATTTATTGAACTTTTAAGCTTGCAAGTTGCAGTTCTTTCCCTAATATCTACAAAGTACATTATCCTCTCACTCAAGCTACTTGATTTAATAAATAGTCGTGCCAAACATTCAGACCACAACATAATATTTAAATATATTTTGTCTTCATCATAAATCAAACACGTTAAGAAAGTTTCAATATCTACGTTGGAATTGTTTATGTTTTTTATAGCCACTACCATTAATAAAGAAAACTCCCATTAAATTATATCATAAGACGAAAAAAAGGCAGAATGAATACAGAAAAATAAAACAATAAATCTAAATTAAAAAAATATGTTATATCTAATTGAAACATATGATATTTTAAAGCAATGTTTTGTATTTCCAAGCTAGCCAGTCTCCATGCTTTCCATAATATCCACAATTTACCTTTATCCTCCTTCCCAATCCACTTGATTTAATAACACCAATAAGATGCCAAAGCCAAATAAAAAGACCCCAACGTAATTCCCCCCATGTTGTCTTCAACTAAAATCTAAATAAATAAATGTCCATTTTGGACACCTACAAACGTGCCCAGTAGCAATCCCAGGGCCAACTGGAGCGGGGTTGTTTTATTTTGGTATAGCTGTCCATGTGCAGTCACTTTTTGCTGGGGGCTGGCATTCCGGGCATATCATGCGTTTACTTTAATAATGCGCATAAATTGGGAGTCGTACTTGGACCTTTTGACTGCTTCATTCCTTGGATACGGAATCGGGAATCGAGTGGGGAGCATGCCGGCGTTTCATTTAGCTTTTGTTTGACTTGGCCAACATCCCCTTCCCCCAATCCAGCGACCATCTGTCTGCCTGTCTAGTCAGACATTGTTTTCGGATCCCAGACTGACCCCGAGAATATTTTTGCCAGCGTTTAATCTTTAATTTTCCGACACTATGTGGGGATGCCCACACCCTCGCCTTCAACTGTCTGTCTATCCAACTGTCGGTCCCCCTTCTGAAACCCCAGCTCAATTTATTTGTTTTAGCTTCCGACGAAAAGGCAGGGGTATTCGGATGGATAGCAAGGTATGCCGCATTAAATTAAATACTTAGCTGCTCCTCGGCAACGCTCGGCGTAAAAATTATGCCAGCATTTAAGTGTTTAATATCCGCCGGAGACTTCTGTGGGTCCACTCCCCTTGGCTTTGGGTTGCCGGGGTCCGCTCTGGATATTTATACCCTTGCAGAGGGTATTATAATTTTGGTCAAAAGTGTGCAACGCAGTGAAGGAGACATCTCCGACCCTATAAAGTATATATATTCTTGATCAGGATCACCTCCTGAGTTGATATAGCCATGTCCGTCTGTCCGTCTGTCCGTCTGTCCGTCTGTCTGTCCGTCTGTCTGTTTCTACGCAAACTAGTCTCTCAGTTTTAAAGATATCGAATTGAAACTTTGCACACACCCTTCTTTCCTTTGCACGCAGTATATAAGTCGGAACGGCCGGGATCGGCCGACTATATCCTATAGCTGCCATATAACTGAACGATCGGGAATGCCATAACTTTGGTGTTTTTAAAGTTAGAAAGTTGGGATTTTCTATGGGTTTTACATTTGGCCAATCAATTTGACGTACCAAATTTTATAAGGATCGGCCGACTATATCCTATAGCTGCCATATAACTGAACGATCGGAAATGCCACAACTTTGGTGTTTGTAAAGTTAGGAAGTTGGGATTTTCTATGGGTTTTACATTTGGCCAATCAATTTGACGTACCAAATTTTAAAAGGATCGGCCGACTATATCCTATAGCTGCCATATAACTGATTAATCGGAAATGCCATAACTTTGGTGTTTGTAAAGTTAGGAAGTTGGGATTTTCTATGGGTTTTATTTTTGGCCAATCAATCCGACCTACCAAACTTCATAAGGATCGGCCGACTATATCCTATATCTGCCATATAACTGAACGATTGGAAATGCCATAACTTTGGTGTTTTTAAAGTTAGGAAGTTGGGATTTTTTATGAGTATTAAGAATGCATCATATGAATAATTTTGGGGAATATATTTTACAGAGTATTCTGCAAGGGTATATCAACTTCGGCTCCGCCCGAAGTTAGCTTTCCTTTCTTGTTATTAGTTGATTTTAATGGAAAAACCCCGGCGAACACTTGGCATACATAATTGTTGCGGGCGGAGACTTATGCCAAGACATAAAACTAGAGATTTCTGGGGTGTAGGAAAGCTGATGTCATGCAAATTTAAGTGAGCTTAAGGAAAATATTTGTAGATGGTACATAAATTAAAGAAGATTTCTTAGGATTATTAAAGTTTTTATTTTAAGAGGATTCAATTTGAATAGAAATTTTAATTTTGTTTCGATTATGGTGTCAGTAAGACTGGGGTTTTAAAGACCGATTTCTTAAGTCAAATAGTTTTAATATAAAATTAAAATACTGTTTCGGAAACATTTACTTTCTCAATTTTTTTTAAACCCTACGAATTCTTTACTAAAGGCAATGTTCAAGCAAGAATTAAACGGATGGCAAAACGAATAAGATTTGTAGCTCGCAAAAATAATATGAAATATAGTTAACATAGTTAGGTTACAAACTTGAACTTTTTAACAAAGTTGACTATTATTATTGTATTCATATACCTATAACATGTTAATCTCTAAAGAAATCGATTTCCCCCTGTTTAATCGTCCTAAAGTTCTAAACACTTTGTGGAGGTTTTTCATTGTCTATGCGAACCTGCGATTCGAAGCCCCCCGGACGACTTTAACTATACCTTAAGCGAGTCCCCACCCATTTTCCATAGACCACACTGCCTCTCTGCATTTCCCAACCAGAAAAACACCCAAAGGAGCTGGCAGCAACAAAGCTGCACTCAACGCAAATGCAATTGGAGGGAAGGAAGGGGAGTCGCACTGAACGAAGGCAAACCCAAAGTGGTATCCTATCCATTCGGCTGGATCTGCTTCTGTGGCCTGCTCCTGGCAGCAATTGTTAATAAGATTTGCACATCATTTCACGTGTCTCGACCAACTGTCTGTCTGCCTGTCTGGGTGTTGTGCTGTATGTATTTGCATGCAATAAAGCCGCAAGGAGTTCGGTACTAGCCATGCCCATGCCCATCACCAGTATTCATTGTCTCACACCACTCAGGGTCTATTGTGTGTTTGGCATTTTATGGCGTACATTTAAGCCGGAAACTGCAGCTGGGAAATATCAAGTGGGATGGAAAGCGAACCTGGTTAACCCTTGACTCCATTCCCGACCGGGCTGCATGTGCAATGCCTGACCATTATTGCATTTTTTATGGCATTTTTTTGACACATTTCTAATGGAATTTCCAAGGGCCAAAGGAGTCGTGTCCCTCAAATGTCTCGTCCTTAAATATTGATAAGCAATACGGCAAAGCAACAACGTAATCGGGCAATTTGTTATAAATAAATAACAAAGCTCTCAGTTGATTTGGATTTTTATACGCTTTCCTTGATTTTCAACTCCCTTTTTACTTATTTATTGCAGCAGAAAACAAAATTAAATTGCTATAAAACAATGATTTGCGTATTTCCTAAAGAGGGTGCGTCCCCAAAAAAAGGAAGATAATAAAAGGCGAAGGTCTGGGAAGAAAAAATGCGACAAATTAATTGGAATTTATGGCTTGGAAGCGTGTGAAAAACTTCGAGGGAGAGATATGTTGTAACCCCGCAGAAGATGGATGTCGATGGGGCGTTAGAGGAGATTTAATGAACAATTAGAGAGGATTAGGGGAAGCCCCTTTTTTTTTGAAACTGACACACGCTATGTTTCCATTAATCCGCTGGGAAAGCTTTATTTTTATATATTTTATTTGCCATTTTTCAGAGAGTTTTTCTTACCATTCAAACCTTTCACATGGTGATAGAACTCACCTGCTGTTAACTTCATTCAAAATTCAAAAAGAGCAAATTCAATGTGACAGCCTCCAGGCCACGGAAATTTCCTCGATAGCAAATCCATTAAAATATCAACAAAACTCAACGATGTAGGACATCAAAATGTAATTTTCAGCTTGGGCACAGCTTGTGCATAATAATGAGCTTGGATCTGAGGTGGGAATGTGTTGTGATTTTCTCTTTTTGGCCCTAAGCCTTTTGCTTAACCGCAGGTGTTTCTTGCGGGGATGTTTTCATAATAATTATGCATAGATTAGAAGTACTCAAGACAGCTTACACAGCAAATAAACGTTCTTTAGCTACGGATAGACTAAAGTTTATTTTAAAGAAAAAGACTGCAGCATATTTTATTTATTTTTCTCTGGCACTTTGCACGTTTCATCTAAAAGCTCGACGACTCAATTTAGATCCAGACACATTTCTTGTGCTCGAAAAAGAGAAAATGAAAAAGGAAAATTTGTTCATTGATTTTCATTAGCCAAACGGAATTTCCGTTTCCTCTTTCGATTCAATTTAAAGTCAAAACCCCGACATTTGCCAATGCCAGGGCTAAGCCAATCTCAAGCTCAAGTTCAAGGGGAAAGTGAAAAATCTCAGACGTAAATAAACCTTCCACTTGCATACCTGATGTCGTTTTGTCCTCATACAATGTTTTCGGTTTTGACTTTAAATTTCCAGCAGAACTTGCCACAGCCACTGACAGCAACTAATTGCAAGTTATTTTCCCCAACTCCGCCTGCGGCTGCTGCTGTCCTTGCATGCTTGTGGAGCAGTTTTACATTATTTCATTTTCGACCGGGTCTGCAGTGGTTTCTGCTTCCTTTTTTCCGTTGCCGTGCGAATAATTCCCTGTCATCGCTGCTGTCGACACTCGCAAAAGAAAGAAAATTAAAAATCAGTTGGGCATTATTTAAAAATTCTTTAGCTATCGTTGTTTAAAGTCGAGCAAGCGCGGTTTCCTGATCAATAAACCTTTGCATTTACAGCATACCTTGTTTAAATATTATTACAGTTAAACAAACAAGCATTCACCTTGCCCACAAATTTAAAACTCAACCGTAGACCTCTTAAATATGCAAGATATGTTGCTTAATAAACTCAACTTTCTTTTTTAACACAACAATAATTATTGATAAAGTTATTGTCGTTTCTGAAGGAAAGTCCAGCTTGTATAGACATGCATTTTTTTTTGTCTGCTTTATTATTGATACAAATTCATTAAGTTTGTTCATCATTATGTTTCAATCTTGTTATGTTTTAAGGTTTTTAGGCGCTTTTTGATTTCAATCTGGTCTCTACTTTACCTTCTTATAAAAAATTAAATGTATTTAAACCTCTGTTTTTAAATTCTTCTACTGCTAAATTTAGATAAAGTCATTCTTAATTTTTCAACATAAAAAAACATGAATTGGTTTTATAAACATCCGTAATAAAGATGTACCCACATATAATTTTAAATAAATATTTGAATTGCTTAAGAAAACTATTGGTTGTTTGTGAAAACATCCTGTTTTTTTCCAATTGTGCCAAGCCAATAACGTATTGCCTACTTTAGGGCGCAGCTTTAAGACATCAAGTATACGATGCGTGTACGTGTTGCTGTTCTCCCCACCCAATCTTTTACCCGACCTCTTACTCAATCTTACGCTCTGTGAGCTGTCATTATTAATGCGTATAATTAGCGCACTTGATAAAGATTGATTGGGGAGGCTTTATTTGCAGGGCCAAAAAGGAAACCAGCCAGCCAGACATGAGACGCTCGCACACAGATGCAAACCGGAAACCACAGAGTAAGCAAATACACACGCACAGATTGCGCCACTTGTTTATGTGGCACACGCATGACTTGAGCGTAATTTCCTTATTTTAATATAAACAACAAAGAGAGTAGGTCCTAGTCCCCCTTCCTCTGTTTCTTGGACTAGGAAGTGGGATTTATTGTTTTATTAAGAGTCCGGGAAGTTATCTCGAGTAGACAAAATCCAGGATGGCCAGGCACTAAAAAAAGACTCGCCAAAATAAACCAATCATTGATATAAAGTATTCTTGAAGGTATGTACTCGGTTTACTTGGAGTTTGTCTATCGGTTTACCCAACAAACGTTTACTTTTTGTGCTTCACTTGCATATTTACGATTATTGTGCTCACACATTTCGTTTTATTCTCGAGCATATCTAGATTTAGTTACAAATGCTGGAGAGCAGGAGATCACTCTATATCGTGAGTTCATTACTTAGCCACAGATTTGTGGCTAAGCTGGTTTCAGATACCCTACTGAGAAGCAGATGTGATAGAAGGCCTAAAAATATATTTATAAGTATTTGGCTTGGGTCAGCAAATTAAAATGAAGTCTATAAAGGAATCCGTTTTCTTCGTTTTTTTCATCTTAAAAAAATATGTTGTATACAAATATTGCAGGCTATTGTCGAATCTACCCAGTTCCATTCATACACTTTTGCTGTCTTAAGCGATTTTCTTTGTACAATTTCCTCTTTATATCCAGCTTACTTTCAGCCTCGAACAGTGTGGCTCCTACTCATTTCGGGAAATTGGTTTATTTTCGGCCCTAGACAAATAATCCCTGACCAGGCCAACACATGTGTTTGCTGCGGTTTAGTTTGGCTGTTTTATGGCGAGGGCATTTACACTAATCATGCAATTCTTGTTACACTTTTATTGGCCTGCTCCGAAAGCCTAAGCGAGCTCATTAGCACGTTGAGTGCATGGCTAATGAGCGCCAGTTGACCAACTTTGTGCGGCACTGTACCCAGCTCTTGAACTAATCCGATGATACTGATGGAAAATTAGCATTTCCTGGTTAAACAAAATCAAAACGAAACCAAACAAAGCCAAGAAAATGGCAAACAATGGAGGGACCAGAAATTGAGACAATTGGCTCAATTGTCTGGCTTGACAATTGTCTCTGCCTCGGGGCTAGTAATTTGCAGATTTTGTCAACTTTTCGTCGGAAGTGTTGAAGCTGTCGGGAAAACAAGATCCAAGTAGAACTTTAAAGTTCCCTCTTTGTTTTGTGTGAGTACTCAGTGAAAGTTTTCCTTTGTTCCGCTTCGAGTTTTTGCTTTCATTAGTCAATGTAAATTATTTGGCAATCAAACAGAAGCCGGAGCTACCTTCCATTAACCCACCCAGACCTATACATATAAATTAAATCACAAAAAATAAAGACAAATCGCCAAGTTCATTGTCAGTTTTGTGGCATTGAAATGCAAAAAAAAGAGGAAGCCAGAATTCCCCAAAATCACCTTCCTCCTTTGTTCTACCCCGATTCCTGTGGCATTTCATCTAAATGTTAATAAGTCTCCTGGCCCGGTTGTCTATCTTCCCCTAACAAGGTGTCAGAGGGCGCTACGCCAAGGCATTTTCCACTTGGCCGCGCTGATTGAGGAGTGAAGTTGCTGGAGGGGATGCTAAATCCAGGCTGCCGGCGCCTTGAAGCATACATCCTGTTTATTGGACTGGCTTATTGATGAGTCTGCTTTGCTTTTTTCTTCCCTGGCCCACCGATTCCCCTTCGTTTTTTCTTCGTTTCCTGTGTATTTTGCTTGTGGATTTAGGTTGACTAAATAGTGCCGCCCTCAAATATGTTATAGAAGTGGGACAAAAGTTATTTAAGGCCAAACAAGTGCTTGACACATTGAATAGATGCGAGTGCCTCTGGCTCGATATTGATTGATTGCCTTCTGCGGGTCAGATTTGAAGATGTATTGGCTTTAAAAGCAATACATATATGACTGAAAAATTTTTTTAGTTCATATATTTTTTCTGGTAAATTTTCTACCATCAGTTTTGTCATGTGCTGATTTTCCCCCATCAATCCCTATTAGCGTTTGATCCCAAAAACTGTATGACAAAATTTTAGCAATGTAAGCGTGAATTTTTTACCTGATGTATGGTCATAAAAAATGCATGTTACTAATTTAAATGCATGGAAAAACGAGCAAACATGCTCACCCTCTCCAAAATATTTTTGCACCTGGGTCTGCGCATTTTATGCTGCTTTTATTATTTGTAAAATGATTTTAATTAAATTATGCGCATTAAATATTTATCAATCATTGGCAATTTTTGAAAATTTATCGAATTCCTCTCGAGCTAATGCAAATGTTGCAAATTGCTTTATTGCTGCATCAAGAGCGTAAACAAAAAATAAACAATTAGTCCGCAAACTCGATTAAAATTAAATTTCAATCAGTTTGTTTGAAAAAATTCAATAAAATAATTTATGCTTACCTTTAAGTTTATAGCAGTGAAAACTTTAGGCTCTTTTTGTTGCGGTTAGTGGGGATTATTCTATTTTAGACGGAGAAAAGGTTGCCCTCATCAATCTTAACCTTAGTCTGACATGCGTAGAAAATCGACACAAAATCGTGGGCGGTTTTGTTTGGGTCTTGGAAAAGTTTTCACTCTTCTTTTTCTTTTTAGGCAAATTTTCCTGATTACGCCTTCGAAAAGTGTGTCAAGGCAAGGGACAAAACTAAGCTGAAAATAAACACGATTTCAGGCCTCGACAATCAAGGATAGCTGTCTATCGATTGATGGCTGGCGAAGGTAAAAAGGATTCGTCGTCCTGCGGCTCTGGCTAAACTATACAGACATGGGTAATCCATCTGGAAAATTCAATCCCAATGCCTCAAAGCAGTTCTCCATTTATCCGATTTTGCTCTTTAATATTCGGAATTTTTATTTTTCTAGGTCTACCAACAACTGCAGTTTCCAATAATAAACCAGGTCACCACATAAATTTTAGCTCGTTTTTTGGCGCTGTTTTTGCCAAAAAGAAGCGGAAAATAAACAAGAAAAAAATTTGGTCCCCTTTGGCATTCAAGTGGTAAATATTTGCCTAGTGGCCGGCATGTTGACAGTTTTATAGCAGCCCTGAGAGCCAAAAATAAAAAAGGATATAATACTAGAATGGTGGACAAAAGTTGCTTAAAGGCTGGTCCACGACCTGGGCCAATTACAAGACTAGCGGCCATAAATTACGCACTTGAGAAAACATTTGCAGACTGCACTTGACCTCTTTGATTGTGGTCGTCGGCTGGTCTCGACATTTGTAATAAGCGTCTGGGAGCAGACAAAACATGGAAACAACTTTTAATTGCATGGCAGATAGTACAGTAAGCCCTCGTGAATGGGGGTGGGGGAGGAAATCACGAGGCTAGACACACACAAAATTGAAATTTTCAAGCCTTGGCGCCCAAAGTTATGCGGCAAAAAGTTTTTGTTATTTTGCATACACACATGTGTGGGCGTTGTTTGTTGGTGTCGAGTTGAGCTGATTTGATGGCTAGCCATCTGCATTAATGACTGCCCCATGAAGAGTCTGCCACGACTCCACACCGCTGTGCCAAATTAAATGCATAATTACTTGATAATTGGATTTGTGGTCGGCTCAACTGGCTGTGCAAAATTTTCTAATTAAAATGTTTAGTGGCAGCAGGTTGCCGCCTCCGCCACACGATCGCCCTCCATCCGTTCCAATATTCAAATCTTCGGAGAGGTCCTCGATTGCCACTTGACGGCGCCAAAGCCTCAGGCACGTTCTCTACGTGGGGTTCCCCGCCAAGTAGCTCAAGTCCCGCCCGCTGTGAGGGGAACGAACTTCAGTTACCTGAACAAGGTGGGTATTCTGGCTGTTGAATGACGTTTGAGTGGTTTATAAAGTAATATTGGAACTAGAGCTGCAAGACTTTCTACTAAGTACCTAAGATGCATCAAAGCATTCCTGGGTTTGCTCAAAATATATTATAATATCGACACCATAGAAATTCCATGAATAAATTTTAAAACAATAATGACTTTAATTCAATATTATTTTTTTCAAAATAAATACAGAGTGACGTCTATACATTAGTTTTTTCAAGTAATCGACCATCAGCTTATCAAATACTTTTGATAGTATCAAAAATTTTCTGAAAAAAGTTCGATAGTTTTGCAAATAATCTGAAAATTCCAGTACAAATAATCATTAAATACATATTTTTCTAGATGAAGACGTCACAAAAATCGCTACTTTTTCACAGTGATTTTGAAATTAAAAACGATTTTTAAAGTTAAGAAAAAAACAAATAAAAAAGTATGGATAAAATATTCAAGTTAGTATATTTGATGGCAGGTAATGTTTTTACCCATTAATAAAAATGATAATACAAATTTGATATTTTTGAGCTTAGAAAGTTTTCTCCCGTCCTAAGACCCATTTGTTAGGGTATCGCTTTTCTCACTACATTGCATTACTTTCTAGCCATTTCTCTTATCTCAGGAGCAGAGGTCCTGTTCCGCTCCTTGGGAGTTCTGGAGGCGGTGCCGCTCTAAATAAGTAATAAACACCTTGACTCGACCTCCTCCTGCACGTTTCGTAGTAATAAATTTATATTTTCCTGTTGTTCCGGCTTGTAGTGGCTGCGGGTGGTACAAAAAAGGAGAGAGATTGTGGGTCGGGTAGGCAGGATGGAAGCAATCACAGTCGGGTGCATAGTTTGGCGGCTTTTAAAATTTTCATAAGGAGCGCCGGCGTCGCATTCGTAATACAACAAAATTTATTGCATACACTCAGGCGGCATTGCCTGCTTACTTATTCATATGAAATTGCCTGATTACCGTCGGCCAAATCGTTTTGCCCAGGACCATAGTGTGTACAGAGCTCTATGGCACTGTATTGGTACGTGTTTGAATTATATGCCGGTCATGCTGTGAATCGGGATTTGGGTGCGGAATTGGTAGACCTACAATATTACCCCCACTGCCGTAATGCGCCCGTTTGTACGGCAATCGCTGCTCTGGGCCGAATTTTTTATGAACTGTCCGGGTCATGACTTTTATGATTTGTAAGTCCATGGGTCCGTGGAGCTTTCGGTAAGTACATACTCACATGTGTGTAGTTTCAGTCACAAAACTCATTGAATTAAGCAAAATGATGAAATGACAATGCGGCAACTGGAGGGAAGAAAATGTGTGTGGCGGATTGAAGAGTAGATAGGATGAAATGAGATGGAAGAACAACTTCATTTTTGCAATCATGTGAAATTGTAAAATAATAAATAAATCCCTAGTTTGGCTGGCATCCTATTTAAAAAATTTATTTATTTTAATTTTATCGAATTTATTTATTTATCAAGAAATATAATCTTATACTTGTATTTCTTCTTGGATCTTAATTTTTACTGTAACAAATCCTTCTCTTTTTTTTTGCATACACCAAAACAAATGTATTTTTCTTGTCTTTCACAACCTCTTGAGGCTGTATCAATATTTTGGTTCGAATCAAAATCTCCACTCGGCTTAAGAGAGCGAAAACACACAAAGTGTGAAAGCCTTGAGGACTAGCACGTGCTCAAAATCTCAGCAGGGAAAGCACACACTCAACTTGCTATAAACACCTTGCCAAGCACTAAAATATAACTTAATCCTAACGAAATTGATATGAAATTTTACAGACCCCAGCGAAACACACGGGACGTATGAGTAACAAACAAACAAACACAACTGTCGCACGTCAAGAAAGTTCTGCGAAGCAGAAATTTAAATTCCACTCATGAGGTGTGAAAATGTTTGTTGTGCTTTTGCTTGTAAAAGTTTTTCTGGTGTCCCTTTCATGTTGACAGTGTTTCCCTCTTTTCCTTTTCTGTTTTTCCCCATTTCACTAATTTGTTGACGCTTCTTGCTGCTGTATCAACTTTGATGTTTGCTTTGATAATTTTTGATTGAAAAAGTTTCACAACATTACGCAGCAGGATTTCTGAAAAGCAAATCTGATTCTTTTCGAAAAGCCAAATGACTATGATTTCGGATTGGACTTGGATGCTGTTTAAGCCACAGTTAAAGGGAAAACTCAGACTAATTACCCACATGGAGAAGTGAATCAACCTTGTTCCACATTTTCCGCTCACTGCCGCTTCCTTTGTATCTTGTGATGACAAAACGGAAAAAGGAAACGCATCTCTTGAGGCTGCCAAGGCACGCCTCTTAGCATACTTTACAATTACTTTTAGCTACCCCGCCTCGCATTCCATCCAACATCCAACCTCCCATGTAATTTTATCTCACTCATTGCCTCGCCTCTTGGCTGCTTAATTTTTACACTTGCCGCCTCCAAATGACATCCCCCGAGGTATATATATATGGGGGGAAACAACAATGGAAAGAAAAAGAAAAGTGGCACAAACTTTCCTCTTGCCCTGCCTCGAGGGTTGGCTATCCACCACGTGAAGGGCATAAAAATTGCTGAACAGAATTTAATAAAACCCATTTCCATTTATTAAATTCTCCCGTTCATCGTCGCCTCTAATTTAGTTTTGCCACAAACTTCAGCTGGTTTTTCCGACAGCCGTGGCAAATGTTTATCTTGCACATCCACGACTACTGGCGCAATTCATAAAGCAAACCTCAAGAAATGCAAATATCTGTAGTTGGTCTGGCAAACACACAAAACCCAAGAAAGGTGGGGCCGAGTCTGAGGCGTCTTAACCGCAACTAAACAAGTAATTTTGCGCACATTTCACTTGTCATATGACACGTAGTTACCCGCCTCTCATCCTTTCCCTTTTTTTTCGTCTTGTCTGGGAGCGATTTTCCTACTTAGCAGTTAGGAAAAGTTGCAAGCTCGTTGCATTTTCCCCAATCCCCGATGGCAGCTCCTCATAACGCGTGTTAAGTGCTTCCCCGTCGCAGATACGAGATACAAGATACAAGAGCTGCCAGCTACAAGTTCAACTGTTTCGTCCTTTTTGCTTGTTAGTTTCCGCTTTCGCAAAAAGGTGCGCCCTGCAGCTTGTTTTCCTCGAACTCTTCTATTTTTTTCCGTTTTCGGGAAACACTTAAAGCATATCGGATAATATTAAGATATTTTCCCAGCAAGTGGCAGAAATTCTCAACCATTGTCTTTATGCCTTTTATAGTTGCCTCTGTTAATGGCCACGTTCTGCCAATTAAAATTATAATTGGCCGACGTAAAAACTAACTGCCAAATACGTTGTGCCATCGAGAGAAAATCTCTCTTTAAGCCCTGTAAACTTTTCGCAGTGCAGTTTTCAACCCGACTAACTAAGTTTCATATTAAGACAGCTGCCAGACTGAAAAACGAGGGGCGAGGTGGTCACATGCATCATAAAGCAAATCAAGCGTAAGTAACACCTTGATATAAAGCTTAAGTGACAGGAAAACTCGGGGATGCACAGGGCGTATACGCAATCTATCTCCCTCAGCCAAGTTAAAATGTAATTAAGGCACTACTTTCTTTCCTTTAATAACTTGTGTGATTGATAACACATTTTCTCTGCTTTGTCCACTCGAAACATATTTCCAATTGCAACTCAATTAAGATTCTCTATCTGGGTAATAAAAGAAATTCCTTAGCTGCCGTCGCAACTAAATGACAAATGATTCAGCTTCTTTGGCCATAAATATTGGGGGCCAACTCCACTGTGAGTTCAAAGTTCAAAGAAGTCGAGGGTCTACGGCTTGTAATTGGCACACAGATTGGGAGTCTGGAACATGTGTAGTGGGTTTTGTTCAGCCGCCTTGGGTTCTAATGAAAAAGGTTGCTTTTTGAACGCCTTTTGTTTGCTTGAGGTTTTGGGATTTCTGTGGGTTCCTTCAGCTGGGCATCAGACAAATTGCCACCGATTAAGATTTTTTATCGGACTACTGAGGGGCTGCCATGAAAAATGAAGATGTTGAGGTTGCTTTTCTGGGTATTGGTTAAATGAAGTTAAGTAGTTGAAGGACCCTTTTAGGAAGCAAGCCTCTTAAAGCCATTTCAGTTCTAGCTGACTTTAAGTATATACAATTGAAAGACTGGGAATTTAAGTTCTCATTTAATGATTTCACCCTCGAAATCCAATTGTATCCTTTACACCTCTAATAACAGCCTTTAGCGGGCTAATTAACACATTTGCCCTCCCATAATCACGACGCAAACCCATTAATTAAATGCTAATAATGATGACATCACGACAAGACAGACAAATCCCACCCCTAATCACTGGGATACCTATAAAACGAAGCCGGCATTGGCTGTGTAATTCACACCTCTGTGGATATTGTCAACGGTAGTATGGAATTGAAATCGATGGATACAGTGGATATGCCCCTTTTCGGGAATACTCTGAAGCTAATGAAGTTCTGGTCGTATCTCTTCGTTCACAATTGGCGTCGGTATGTTGCAATGGCTCCATACATGATTATCAACTGCACTCAGTATGTGGATATATATCTGAGCACCGAATCCCTGGACTTCATCATCAGAAATGTATATCTGGCTGTTTTGTTTACCAACACCATAGTAAGAGGTGTTTTGTTGTGCGTGCAACGATCAAGTTATGAGCGATTCATAGAGATGTTGAAGAGCTTCTATATAGAATTGTTGGTAAGTAAACAGAAATATATTAAGGCTATGATTATTATATGAATCTATTTTTATAGGAATCAGATGATTCTACTATCACTTCTTTGGTTGAAGAGACAACTCGCCTATCGGTTTTTATAGGAAGGATTAATTTGATGATGGGGTGTTGCACCTGCATTGGTTTTGTTACCTATCCCATTTTTGGTTCTGAAAGAGGTGAGTGTCGTGGTTTTCTATAATTATTCAAGCTAATTTCGTATATATTCAGTTCTGCCATATGGCATGTATTTGCCCACTGTTGATGAGTACAAATACGCGTCTCCCTTTTATGAGATTTTCTTCGTGATCCAAGCCATTATGGCCCCAATGGGCTGTTGCATGTACATTCCTTATACAAATATGGTAGTGACTTTTACCCTTTTCGCCATACTCATGTGTCGAGTCTTGCAACATAAGTTGAAAAGCATAGAAAAGCTGAAAGAAGAACAAGTTCGAGGGGAAATCATTTGGTGTATAAAATATCAATTGAAATTGACTGGGTAAGACTCTTAAGTTTGATTTATTATGAGTGTTTATATCTAACACTTTTACAGATTAGTGGACTCCATGAATGCACTGAATACCCATCTTCACTTGGTGGAGTTCCTGTGCTTCGGGGCCATGCTATGTGTTCTTCTTTTTTCATTGCTGATTGTAAGTGGTGGGGGTTAATTATTTATTTGAATTTTTAATTATTTCCCCTCCAACAGGCTCAAACAATTGCCCAGACCGTCATAGTGATTGCATACATGGTAATGATATTTGCCAATAGTGTGGTACTCTATTACGTGGCTAATGAACTGTACTTTCAAGTAAGAGTTTTACTTTCTCTTTGATAACGTCAATATCCCAACTTCCCTTTAGAGTTTCGACATTGCCATTGCCGCCTATGAGAGCAATTGGATGGACTTTGATGTGGACACACAAAAGACTTTGAAGTTTCTCATAATGCGTTCACAAAAGCCCCTGGCGGTGAAGTTTTTCATACACTTACTGAGTTATGTCTGGCTGATAACCATTATTATTATTTCCTCTTTAGATTTTGGTGGGTGGCACCTATCCCATGAACCTGAAAATGCTGCAGTCGCTGTTGAACGCCATCTACTCGTTCTTCACCCTTCTGCGTCGCGTTTACGGCTAGGGAATATTCGCTTACAAGGTTATCCCATCCTTTGGCAGCCTTGAAAGGACGAACAATTGCCACAATTGATTGCATTTAAGCAGCGGTCAACGTTCTACTCTAAGAATATTGCAATTGCGGTGCAATTGGATTGTTGCAAATGCATTCGAGGTAACTGCAACACGTCTCCGAAATATTCCAAAGGAGCCACCAACGAAATAAACTATAATAAAATTGCTTCTCCGGATCCTTTGTTGCCCTTTCGGCCACATCTTCGACTGCCAGTTGACCACGAACGCTTCCTTTTGTTGTTGCCTCTTTGTTATGCCCGGCACGTGCCATTCAGATAACTTCTATTTAAGCAAATATAAATCTAAAGTGTGCTAAATTAGATTAAAATGTTCTCGTAAAATAAACGTTGTCCAGTCTGCAGCCAGCTGATACAAGGATTCCAGGACCAGGGAATGCCACCTCTATTGTGCCCGAAATTGCTTACAAATTCCCGCTCCGAGTGCCAAATGAACCAAATTGTTAATTAATGCTGGAAATTGGAAACTTGGTTGTTTATCCCCAAAGAGGTCATTGAAGGGGGGAAATGCTTTTATTGCTTAATTTTTGTAAATGGAAAATCGAAGTAAGGCAACCCAAAGTTATCGATTCAATTTGGTATTGGTGTGTGGTAGTTAACACGGGCAAAGCAAGTTTGCTTGAAAAGCTTTTCATATTAAAATATAACAATATTTTTAATGCAAATATATTAATATTTTAATTTATCTTTCAATTAATTCTACATTTTTACCATGTGTTTTTCATTTTAATTTCAATTACATGCCTTCAAGTAAATACCCCACACAGTGCTCACATTATCACTTCAATTTTCCTAATCAGCATTAACTTTCACTTCAGCCCGAAGACTTGTATCCCCTTTCCAAAAACCTCCCATCATCAACATCTGATTCCGAGGCAGACTCGTCTTGGTGCTGACTTTAATTTAAGAATTTTTATATGCCCCTCACAGCTCAACGATCCAGGAAGCACGAGTCAGTGGCAGACCTACAAATGGAATCGCTTGACGAGCCTTCAGGCATTGTCTGCGCCTCTGTCTGAGTCGGTTTAATGGAATTTACCTCCTTCCCGGAATCCGAATCATGACTGGCGCGTTTTACTGCATACTTTTTGGCTGTGAGACTGAGACAGAGTCCGGAAAAAATGCTGATGCGACAATTATAGTTATTGTCTGGCTGGTCTGGTCTGGTCTGGGTAAGAGATGATCCGCCAGGACTCCCCCTAATTCTTACATCCAGGAGTACGTGAGGCGCTGGAAAACACCTCAGGACCTCTCCTTACTTCCCTTATCCCGTTGGCATCTGGCCCCATCTTGAATTTCAGATGGTACTGCGCCTGTTTTATTGCTAATGTAAACATGTTGTTGCTCCGTCAATGTCTTTGACGCCAAATTGACACATTTCTAGGGCGGATATTCCCGGCATCCCGCATCCCAAATAGTGTGCTAAAATGTTGTACGTGCGAGCATGGAGCTTATCAACACTAACAGCAAAAAGCAGCAGGCAACAGTGATGACAGCTAAGCATTATAAAAAGTATGCCCCAGAATAGCTAAGAATAATTTACGGTATAATAAGTGTTTTCTGGGATAATCTGGTACATAGGGAATGGTTGATTTGAAATCAAACATAAGAATCTGTAGGTCTCACACAATTTGTAGTGTTTTAACGTGAATTTTAGGAATTATTTTCGTACAGAATACTCTTTAATTGATTTTAAATCATTTCGTCAAAATTGAGGTTTTTGGGAAACAGAGATTTTATTTTGGTTATAAAAAAAAGTGCCAACAATAAAAAATTCAAATTACAACTTATTACACATTTTTTTTAAAAGCAGAAATACAAATCCCTGATTTTTAATAATTTTTGATTTTTCTGATTTATAATTTTTGTACTCTATCAAGCTTGTTGTAGAAAATAGCCAACTTGGCAACACTACAAGTCAGCTCCTGGCAAATCTTTAATTTTTCCAGGCAGGTGGCAGTTGAAACAGCCCTTCAGGCATTCGAAATTTATCAGGGCTCAAATCAATTTACGTCAATTCTAGCCTCGGGCCAAGTTATGTGAGAAGATTGCTTGAGTGGAAATCATGACTGCTGCCAGTGTCTAATGAGGCGACTCAGATTTAACCCTTCTCCATCGTGAATTTACTTTCATAGTTCTCGCTGCTAGAATTCAAAGCTTGTTTTATGCGCATCATTCAGAAATTGCCTACGTGTTGGAATTTTTAAAACATTTTTCGTGTTCTCCTCCGCTTATTTTGTTGACACTTGACTTTTGACCGGGCCAAAAAGGACAGTCAACGAGAGTCGTTGATCCTGCTCTGGTTGGGAAATTTAGGTCAAGCGGTCAAGTGTTTTATGTTTTTTCGGGGAGGGTGGTAAAAAACCTTTCAAGGGTTTTATGATGTTTGCCTGCAGTGACAAAAAGTTTAATGGAAAGGGGGTATCACGTCACGAACTTAAGGGCGGAGTAGGCTGTTTAGTTAAGACTTCGTTTAAGTAATAAGTTTTGATACTGCAGAGAAATTTCGAGCTTTAACTGTGTCACACATCCCCAAGCTTAAAATGTCATTTAAAGATATTTTAACTAGGTTTCATAATAATTTCAATTTTGACATTAACATTCTAGAGCCTTGGCTCTGGCAGCTTCTGGGCTACTTTGATAATTCACAGAGAACAAAAATGTATGAAAAAATAAAAAGGTATCTACGTTCTAAAGTGCTTTTTGGTAAATCAATTTTAAGATTTGGTAATACTTATTACTGACAACTTAAATTTTCTTTAATTAAAGATTATTGTTTAATTTATTATGATTAAATTAAGAAATCAAGCACCCGGCAGCTAGAATTGGAAACGAAGTTTGTATATCCCTATAATACATTAATTAATCAATTAAAATCATGTGTTCAAATTACTTACTCTTAATATTCATTTAATCATGTATTAATGCCAAAATAACTTGCATAAATTTTGAGTGTACTAAATGACTTCAGCTTGATATAATTTCAACCACTATCAATTTCAATCCGTTGGCCACAACACTTGCTTTCGCTTCCATTTGTTGACTTGACCGGTGTCCAAATGATATCTATGCCAGAGAATTATCTGGTACTGAAGTTTTCCATTAGAACATGCTCTGAATAATTAAGCGCAATTTCAGTTGCATTGCAAGGGTAATTGAAACTAAAAGCGCTACCTGCATGTAGTGTCTCTTGCATAATTGAAGGCGGAGTGGCTTTTGTGTGTGGCCAAATCAAATTTAATTAACTGACTAAACAGCTGGCCGGCGAGTATGTGGTTGCGTTTGCCTTATGCGTATTTGCCAGGCTAATTAAATTAGTTTGGCCATATAAATGGTAGGCATTTATGCGATTGGGTTCGAAGACCCGGTCTCAAACACTGCCAATCAGAATCAAAGTTGCAAATTCACCGATAAAACGCGTTTAATTCAGGCCAAGAGCGTAGATTGCTGCTTGCTCGTTGCTCGTCCGACAAATTGCTATTTACGGTTCGGACAGGTCGGCAGGATCTGCCAAATGCCATCAAAATTGCTGCACAAATCTGATTAAGATTTCAGATTGGTAAGCGATTTATGAATGCCAAACGAGAGTGCGTGACCAGGGCCATTGCAGGAATGCCTTCCTTTTTGGCCAGGATTATGGGGGCAGCTGCCACCCTCTTAATGTTCTCGTGTTTGACTAGTGTCGTTTTGGCTGCAGGCCAATTGCAGTCTGAAAGCCTTTCACATTCTGGGAAACACAAAGCGGTAGACACCGAGTTTCAGGATTGTGTCACTTAAAACTAAAAGAAGAGAAACTGGTAGCAATGAAACTGGAGCTGGACACATTTTTGGTGCTATTACACAATGTAATCGGATTAAAGTGTGTTTCTAGCTGTGAATATGACATTCTATTCCAACTAAAGAGGTTATAACTTGAATGTTCTTGTTGAGTGAAATTCTACTGTGCTAACGGACTTTAATTGGACTTTTAGTGAATTCCTATTAGTTGCTCAAGATTTTATATTAACAGAATTGCTGCAAGTTTTATAGTTAACAAGAAAGGAAAGCTAACTTCGGGCGGAGCCGAAGTTGAAATACCCTTGCAGAACATTCTGTAAATTATGTTCTTCAAAATTATTCATATGATCCATTCTTAATACTCATAAAAAATCCCAACTTCCTAACGTTAAAAACACAAAGTAATGGCATTTCCAATCGTTCAGTTATATGGCAGCTATAGGATATAGTCGGCCGATCCTTATGAAACCTTAAAGGTCGGATTGATTGGCCAAAAATAAAACCCATAGAAATTTCCAACTTCCTAACTTTACAAACACCAAAGTTATGGCATTTCCGATCAATCAGTTATATGGCAGCTATAGGATATAGTCGACCGATCCTTATGAAATTTGGTACGTCGGATTGGTTGGCCAAATATAAAACCCATAAAAAATCCTAACTTCCTAACTTTAAAAATACCAAAGTTATGGCCTTTCCGATCGTTCAGTTATATGGCAGCTATAGGATATAGTCGGCCGATCCGGCTCGTTCCGACTTATATACTACCTGCAATAGAAAGACAACTTTTGGGAAAGTTTCAAGCAGATATCTTTAAAACTGAGGGACTAGTTTGCGTAGAAACGGACGGACGGACAGACGGACAGACGGACATGGCTATATCAACTCAGGAGGTGATCCTGATCAAGAATATATATACTTTATAGGGTCGGAAATGTCTCCTTCACTGCGTTGCAAACTTTTGACTGAAATTATAATACCCTCTGCAAGGGTATAAAAACTTAAAATCTTAACGTATTTATATTCCGTTTTGATTCGTTCTTAAAAAGTCGAATAAAAGTATTGTATATTTTTTGTGTATTAATTTTATTATATGCTCAAATGTTGTGTGGGCTTAAAAAAAATAAAAGCTTGTCGCTTTTTTTAAATATTTATTTATCTATTATATGTTTAACACTTAATTCATTTCTTTGAAACAATTGTCACTTTATTTCATTCATATCCCTAGCTACTTTGCGGTATTGTAACTAAATCAATCAATGCAAGCCAATTCTCTGGATTAACCAAATTCTATTTCCAATAATGCCCTTCGGAGTTATTCTTTGTCGAAGAATCTGTTTTTACTTCCTTTAACTTTTCTCGCTGTTTTTCTCTTGTGTTTGTCGATTTTATTGTATTTCCTTTCGATTGCTTTGAGTTATTCGAATTGGATTATCCTGCGGTCACTTTCTGCACTGCTTACCTTACTTTTGTTACGTTTTAAAACACGCCATTTATTCATTATGCAATTCTTTTTACTTTCAGTTGTTTAACAAAATGTTCTTTTATTTTTTTGGTGCCGCTTGTCTGGCGGCTTTGTCACTTTGTTGCGACCTGTCGGTTTGCATTTTGGCTCGGTCTCTTTTCTTTTCCTCTTTTTTGAGTCTACTCCATTAGGGCCTGTTTAGTCTCCAGGGTAGATTATCACGTTCATGGCCAATGAGACTGGTGCCGTTTGCCGCCTCTTTGCCTTTTTAACATTTCAATTCTAATTTAAATATTATATTGGCAGGAAACAGAGGACCAAAAGTTGTATTTAAAAAACACTTTAAGGCTTTAAGTTAAGGAATGTTAAAAGCACCCAGTTAATACCCGTTTTTATCTGACATGTCATAAATATTTTTAACAACTTTTGCATGCTGACATTTGCCAGCTCATTTAGTCACGCCACATTCAGCCAATTAGCTAATTTAACCTTGACTTTGCCAAGCCCAGGTACAGTGCCTCATAATTAAAATTTCCCACTCTTATTTGCATGCCTGATTGGAATAGTTGGGCGAAACTTTTCGCCAAATTATGATGCTGTCAACTGCTGGTGGCTGTGGCTTTTGTTTCGATTTCAGCTCTTCGGCTTTGTTTTTGCTTACATTTTATTTGTCTGGCTGCCACAGTCGCTGTCACATGTCAAATGTCAAGTTCACTTTTTTTGGACGCAGCTGCTGCTGGCGAACTATTTTGCATTCCGATTACTTTGCACTCTCTGTGGAAATTTCACTGCAGCAGTTGCCAAACACTTGACGTGACTGCTTATGATAATTCAGTTGCCTTGTATACGGTGTCTATATATATAAATATATATACAAAGATGACTTGATTTACAATGGCCAAAAGAGAAATACTGCAAAATTCCTCCATTTCGTTTTTGTTGATTCTGTATGGGGACAACTGATCTGAGGTCGACAACTTTTTTGCAGACCTTTAAGTTTTGTATTTTTCTTACAAAAATACTACCATTGAAGAGTAGTTCAAGTTTTTCCGACTGAAGTCTTAAATTAAAAATTAAAATCAATTTTTATACAGCACTTTTTAAAACATAACATGTTAAATTATTCAAATAGGAAATAAAGTCGTGATAATCTACACTAGACCTGCATTAACTTATACTTTTTAGATGACTATAATTCAACTGCAAATATGCTGCAGAAGTACCCATAAACATCTCACTCATAATGCTCTAAATGAACTATAACTCTAGATTCATCTATCATAAAAATATCACTCATACGCACCGTGGGTAAAGTAAAGCCTAGCCGAGGCAAAAAACACTAAACGAGGCTCGCCAAATGGCGCATAAAACGAGAATGAGCTGAGCATAAAAAACTCAGATGGGGAACTGCCGAGAGAACAATGTAAGAAGGTGGAAACATTCGGTGGGTCGCCTTCTAAACTAAAAACCAAGAAATGTTGCCATAAAAATGATTTAATACGCTTTTTATATGAGAAAAGTTTTGCAATTTTTGCACATTAAATGTCAGACACTCACTTGACATTTGACGCTGAAACGGACTTGTTAAAGTTTGCGTAAACTTTAAGACTGCGCATTCTTAGTTAATTATGCCCGCCAACCTGAGTGAGTAAAACTTTGGTTCTGAAGTTTTTTGCCTTTCGTTCCCTTAGCATTAACTCACTCCCTTTCGTTTTGGCTCGCTGCAAAGTTGCGTAAATTAAATCTAATTGAATTTACAACTTCCATTTGAGTTTGCCCAAATGTGATTACAATAAGGGTTCGGCTATGGATATGTTTGCCCAACCGACTTGGGAATTATTCATGTCACTTGCTTACTTGACACGCCCCCATTCTGTATGGGATGTGCCTAGAGGATATCCAAGAAGCTACTTGGATAATCAGCGGCTTTGTTGCGACACTGAAAAGTTTCCCCTTGCTTTTCTTGGCTTTTATTGAATTTAGAACAAAGTGCGAGAAGAAATGTTTCGCTTTCTTTATTAGAGACTGCCCCTGAAGGATGGGCGGATAATAGGGAGTGCATTGAAATTCCATTGCTGCCACTGGGATGTCCTTTATCTAGACTGAAATGGGCAGGATAAGGCAATAATGTGACATACATAAGAAATGCGAGAGAGGCGGAAATAAAAAGAAAGTTTTCAGTTGTCAATCGCCAAATAAAATAAAACAAATAAATTGAAAGCAATGAATATTGGGAGGCAAAGTCCTCTGAAATGTCTGACTAGAAGTTTTATACTGCTGAAAAAATAATAAAATTGTATGCTTAGATTATCTTTAACAGCTTTACTTTATAATAATGGTTTCCGACTACATTAGTTTCCCCCTTTCACACCTTTAATCGAATGGTTCACAATTTCCAATTACATTTCACTGCCCATTTAATTTTTACTTTCCTGATTAATTACAGTTTCAAAGTTATACCAGCCAACTTTTTCTAGTTTCTATTTTGGCCATTCTCACAAGCTCCAACAACCTTTGCGAAGTTCATTTTCATGCTCATTAAATGCGTCTTCTCTGGCAAACAGAGAAACTCATCAAATAAATCAAATTTTCCTTGTTAACCCTTCATTGAGATTCTTTTCATTCTCCGTTCACCCAACCAAGGAAAAAACTTTTTTTTTCTTCTGTGGCCTAAAGGGTTTAACGGGCAAGTCAGAAGGGAAAAAGTTGCGCCAAAAATGGCGTTAAAATGTGTAATCAGAGAAGCGACACGAAAAGGGGATCAGCTTGTAAGGTCAAAAGTGGATTGGGGGAAGGCACGTCAGCAACTGTCGATGACGGCGACTGACTGTTAATGAAAATTGTTTTGGCTGCGAGGAAAAAATACGCAAGAATCGTTGGATTTTCTGATGAGTGGAGGGGTGGGAGGAAAACGGGGTGCTGCTGTTGTAAATGATTGGTGAAAGTCACACGCCCGCAGCCTTGCCAAACTAATTAACGCCAAATGGGACTGAGGCCCTTGAATGATGGCTCGGGGCTTGCTTATGAAAAGGGGATGACGGCAAAAAAAAACGACAAAAGGATTTATTCAAGACCTTAGAAGAGGGTGTCCCCTAAAATACTCTTCTTAATGTAAAGAAATAAACTTTCCAATGGTATACTAGGAATAAAATAATGTATACGTAATTATAAAGTTTAAAAAACACTAGACAGAATATTATTGTTTTTAAGTATTCCTTACTTTTTCAGTTAAAACATTTTTATTTGAAGCCATTAAATTCAATAAAAAATGATAGAATAATTATAAATTGTAACATATCATCATTATTTTATTTTTTTTGTTAGTCGGAAATAAAAACTTGTATATGAAATATTATCTCTCATTTTATCTTGTTAAAGAAAGAGTATTCCATATTCAATTATATTTATTACCGCAATCCATCTGTTTACTTCTTTTGATTTGCTTCGTTAAATCCCAATGCAGTCAAGGGTAGAATCGTAGACTTTTTCAAAGGCTTCTTTCTCGTACTTTAAGTTTTTCGCTTTTCCCACCAAAAATACTCCACAACAAACAACAATGACTGACGTTTAGCAGTGCTCCATTCGCTCTTCCTCCGAGCACTCCTGAAAACCTTTTCAATTACTCACTAATATTTACCTTGCTCGTTGCGGGCGAATAGAAATTTATTTCATTTGACATTTGCTAGCTGAGCAGTCCAGACAAGCGGCACTTAGGCACGCGCCTTAGCCCCTGCCACGCCCCCAAAAAATGTTGTGCAACTATCACGTTCTAAAGTTTTCATCTTAGCTGATATCTCTCAGTGGAATATTTGTGGGGATGCCTAAAAGTGCATCTATGCGACTGTTTGTCATCGAATATTTATGGCCACTTAAAAGTATGCAATGAAAATTCGGAATTTATAGTTGCTCTGCTCAAAAGTGGCAATTGAAACGGCAATGAAATACGAATTTGTTGCTTAAAAAATACAGAAAAAATTGGTGACTTTTATGAGAGCGAATAATATCTCATTTATAAAGCCCCATCAATTTGTCCTGCTTGCTGTGTATCATCAAAGATCCCATCTTCATCGTTTTCTGTTCCGCGGAACCGACGTCGTCGTGACTCAGCCCCTCACACCTCCACTCACAAAAAAAAAGTCATTGGCCAGGCGATTTTTTCGTATTTCGTTGGCGGGTAAATAAAACCCAAATTATTATTGAAAAGATGCGATAGACAGGCGGGCGTCAATATCAGAGGGACAAAAGAAATACCGGCGAACATCGAAACCATTTTAATGAAATGAGATGGCAGGGGAATGGGAAACCTTTTTTTCCGTCCGAATTCAAACGATTCTCGTACCGCAATCGAATTCTAATAAGATTATGAGCGTTTTCATTGAGTGGATTTCGGCTACCTGTGAACGAAAGAGGCCAGGTAGTCGGCCAAGGAATGTGAATCGGTATGAGAGCTAGTTGTTAAGGAAGGGTGAAAAAGAGTCAAGGCCGGCGCTATATGTGTATTCAGTTACCACTTTTAAAATTTAGCTAACTATGAGAAAAATATAGAGTTGATATTGAGTATAATCTGATCGCAATGTAATTAAATGTATACATTTTCAAATATTTAAATGGTTAATGATATACCTACGTTTTACATATTCTGGGAAACATAAATTAAATAATATAGGCCAGCAAGAATACAAAATATTCTTCGCTTTACCCCCCAAATAACCCTAAATAATTTCTGGTAAAAATATATACCTTAATATGTAAGACATAAAGCAGACTTGAAACAATAAATTATTATTTAAATTATCCATATAATTTATCCGTATTAAATATTTTTATTTCGCTCTATCATAATGGTATTTTAGTGATCATTTATGAGTATCAAATATAAATGTTTAATATTAGAAATATGGTAATATTTCATTCAAAGACGATGTGGGTTACCAAATGTTAAATTTGTATTCAATATATTTTGGTTTAACATCAGAGTTGAATGCCCTCGTATTATTTTTCTTTTTATTTATAAATATTCCCCCATCTTAAGTGCTCCACAGTAAAATCTGTTCTCGTCGCAACTCACAATCAAAGTCGAACCCCCAGTTGATGACCAATAAAGTTGTCAACGCCGATAAAGTTATTAACATCGCTTAGATTAATTAATTTAATTTTCGTTGACCAATTTACACAGCTAATTAAAAGTGCCCCGGTCCCCCGATGGGACGGTCTCTTTCAAGTCACTAGAAGAGAATGCGTGTTTTCGGAATGCCTTAATGGGGAATGAAAATTGGAATGGGATTGGGAATGCGACCCTGGCTATTAGTTTCTATTACGAGCGCCGCACTTTGACTAATTGCCCATGGTCAGTGCCTGGCCACGAACGATCCGCGGAAACTGATTTACAAGTGTGTACAGAGAAAAATGCACAATCAGTCGCTGCAACAAAAGCCATACAAATTAATATAAATGGAATGGTACGTTATGCGTACTTCGTCATTTTATCAGTGATTTATGGATGGCTGTTTTGAAAACAAGCCATCATCCCAGCCAGATGCAATTTGCAATCGGGAAAAATACGCAAACTTCTCATAAAATGTCAATCAATACAAGGAAATTGAAGTGACGAAGAAGTACTCTTGCAATGATCAATACATTTATTTATGGTACTAAAACAAAGGGTTAATCATATTAAAGAGTAGAGACTTTTAATTCAAATTATTTCTTATACATAAGCTTTTAAGTATATTCAATGATACTTAAAAATATACAACACCAAATTAAAGTATTCACATAAAAGAAAACAACTATTGAAAACAAACAATTTAATTTTTATTACTCTCAGTGATCAGCCATTTCTTTTATATTTAATATTTATTATTCAGTATAAGAGATTGTATGGAATTCTGAAGGGAACAATTTAAGTACTTTAACCAAAACAATTTTACTTATAAAAATTACAATACATACTCCTAACTAGAGTATTTTTGGCACTAAAGGAAGCTCCCATCATCATCAATTGCAGCACATCGTCAATCGGCAATCGTCAGTTGGCAATCAGAGCGAAGTTTGCTCTTTTGACTCCAGTGTTCTTTTGCCGTATTATCACTTCGGTAGTGGGGCTTATCGGGAGTCCAGTCTGTCGATTGTAGGAGTAGTACTAAAGACTGAAAGTAGGAGGCGGAGTGGGTGTGGAATCAGCAATCGGCATCCGACAACCAGCATGTTGAGCTGCGCACAGCTGCTCTTCTTCGGCGGCTGATAAGAGTGAAAGGCGAGCTGAGGAAATGTCACTTTGGCATTGTTTTATGCAGTGCATACAAAATATATGACAAATCTTCGTATACCCATACAATTGAATAAAATGGGGAGAAAAAAAAGCGGGGGAAAAGAGCGCCACACAAAGTCCGAACGCGCCTTTTCCTGCCTTGCCAAAGTTTGCGATAAAAAAGGGGAAAAAACTTCTCGAATGCGTCGAATGCATACTAAAGATATGGCCAAGCCGATATGCATAGAAAAGAATAAAGCCAACTAAATGGGAGAAAGGGGGAAGGAAGTACGGAGAAAAAGAGAGGCAAACAAAGCCAAGAAAGAACAGAAGAAACTTTAGTCTTAAAAGGCGACCAGACGAAACGGCGTCGCCGGCATTTTGATAAACCATTGAAAATGTTAGAACAAAAAAAAATTATTAAACGAAGCTTTTTCCAATACGGAACGGAAATGCGGCACAGAAGCAGCAAAGTAAAAACCCAAGAATAAACGCCGCCTTCTATGGTTGTGTGGAAGCTATAGAAAGCAATAGAAACATTTGAATGATTATGAAAATACACCACAAATGGCACACTTAGGGGTCTATTAAATTGTTATATGTATTCCGATTAGATAAGCATAAGATTGCAAATAATTTAATTGTATTTATAAGACTTCCCTTGCGATTAAATTAGTGATTAATCCACGTGATAAGGGATTGTAAACAAAGTAGAGCGTAAAAGGATTAACTACCAATGATTATGTAATAGTTCTTGCAAATATAATAATCTGCTTCAATGCATAGGAATTTGTTCATAATACCTTGTTTAAGTAAACATACTTCTAATTGCATGTTTTTTGTAGAGCCTGATTTTACCTCCTAGATATTTCTGTTTTACTCCCCCTTAATTACCCCCTTCTTATTCCCATGTTCCTATAATCTTACAATGATAAGATAGGGGCTGACACAATAGTCCCTCAATCATAATTTTGATATGTTAGCCCCGAATGGATTTCCAAATGTATGTATTAGAAGAACTTTTGTCTCCCATTCCTCGATCACGTTTTTAAAACCCCCAATCATGATCCGATAATCACAACAAATTACACGACACAGCCCAGACATGGGAACATTGAGAGCACAGCCAATAAAGTTATCAAACCACTTGTGACGGTCGCCAGACACAAAATCAAAAAATAAAATCCATTTCAAATGCGGCCGAACAACACGTCGATTTCCGAGAATCCCCAAAAAACACCAAACATAAAAACATGAGAAGCGATGCGCGAGACACGACAAATTTTCATCGCATTTATATCCGAAATTAAAAAATTATGCCTGGCGCCAGACGAAAGAACCCATCCAAAATAATACAATTTATAGACTCATGAATGGCGTGTCAATTTGGTAATTGGAAACTAAAACCGGGGAGTAGCCAAAAACTTATAGATCGTCCAGAGATGGCACGTTCCGTCTTTGAGTTTGGCGCAAAGTAAAGAAAGATAGCGATTGGCGGTGATTTGCATAATTGCGTGATTCGCATACCGCAAAATTTGCATGTGTGCCAGTATGTGAAATTCACTGTGAATCATCTTTATGATGGGCTAGATGGAAGCCCAGACAACTCTTAGACCGATGAGTCCATCCATGGTAATTTAGTCTTCAATGATACAATGAGTCAAGTGCTGTTCGCTTGTCGAGTGTTCTATTATTTCATTCGGAAAAAAAGAATTAACGCAATCAAACGATTCCCAAACCGATTTTGGAACATTGAACTGGACCAGCATGCAACAATTTGTGGTACGTTTGGAGAGACCGTAAACCTATTAAATCCCTAGTACGAGGCAAAGGGAACAACCTGTTTTCAAGCCACCAACGCAAGGGAATCTGAAGGGAGGAGGGATATAAATCTGTTCACAAAGAAACAAAAGAAAAACCACTTTAATTAAATAAGTTGAACTAAAAATACTATATATGAAAGATGGAGGAACATATTAAAAAAATAAATATCTACCAATCTGATCGTATCCAAGTGCCTAAGTCTTATTTTATCTCCCATATTCGCATTCATCACATTAATAATATTTTATTCCTGCTATGTGAAGGAATTTCTCAACTGTGCGTTTGAGTTGAACATCCGTGAGGTTGCAAGTCAGTTTGTTTTGGGAAATTTAAATTCCCAACCAGGAAGCTCTTATAAGTTTTTTAACAACAATAACGATAACAACTCGTTTTTTACAATTTTATAGAATATTTACTTTAAAAATTCCGATTAAAATAAATTGACAACAATAAAACAACACAAAAACTTCCAGGCATATTTAAATAATTGGATTGAATTAAACTAACCGAAACCAAACGTTTAATATCTTAGAAAACCATTTGATTCAATTTATGTTGTGTTTTAACTGTATAGAAATATTTCCGAAATTCTTTCTCTATTAGATATAACGCTTGGAAATTCCAGGAAATAAAAGATAATTTTTTGTTCTTTTTGGGTAATGCCCTAATGCTGACTAAATGAGCAAATCAAAATACTGGGAAATTATCATCGCAACTCGAACGTCGCACACTGGGATAAGTCCCACATAAAAAAGGAGAAAAATGTAAGTTGGTAAAAATGTATTAAATTAAGTCCCACATCTCAAGCAATTAAATAGTTCTCTTAGGTCTTTGCGTTACTAAATTTAAAATAATAAAATGTATAATATTTTCTACTGAAGATTACAGTTTTTAGAAATAAAATGAAGTTAGAAACATAAAGAAATAACTTATATTGACAAAATTCTGTATTAAAATTAAATGTATTAAAAACCCATGTTGGTGTTTTTATGAGTACAGCTTTGTTAGATTTTCAACTTGAATTGATAAAATAAAGAATCGCGTAACATTAGCTTCTAAAACTGTTTATAAAAAAAAATGTACAAAAAAATAGGCAGCACTGCTATTGGCAGTACCTTAACAAATAGTTTTAGTATTTGTTTTAAGAGAATTCTCAGTTGAGGGCATTACAAAATAATTGAAAATTGAAAACATTGTTTTCTTGCTCTGACCGACCCACTGTGCAGCCCACTGTGCGCCTCTCGAACATGTTCGAAGCAACACCCGCATGCCGATGCACAAGATTCGACGGCAAACCAGTTTTCGGTTGCGCCAGTCATCGACGGGCAGCTCGCGTGGACAGTTCGCCTTCGCTTCGGTCGCTCGTTTGCTTTGCGCGACCAACTCAATTTGAAAATAAAATTTTGGCCAATAACAAAATTTGTTTTTTTAATTGCCAAATCAAAACCACATCGAAATACCGCAAAGAAATGCGACGCGACGCGCTGCCAACTAATTCAATCTAACTTAAAGAAGTATGTGCAATCAACCAAGAAACCAATTACCATCGAAACCAAATTCATGAATTAATATGTCAGCGGAAATATCAAAACAAACGTGTTTGGCATCCCATATGCGAAAGCAACGCGCCAAGAAAATATAAATAATATGCCCAACCGACGTCAGCAAACAAACTGATCCGGCCAATAAACAGCTCGAAAAGTGCCTGAGAATCGGTGCGAATGCCAAAAGATACATTTGTATCTTTCGGATTGCACTTTGCAGTTCAGTTCCCCTTCCCTTCCATTCCCCAAACCCATCCACGCAGTGTTTATTGTGCGAAAGTAAAAACTACCTGCAACAGACTTCAAGACCTGCCCAGACCGAAAAACCCGAAAAAGAAAACCAGTTTTGTGAAAATTATTGACTGCGCTCTTGTGTTGGTTTTAGTTTAGTTTTTGTTTCTTGTTATGCTTCTTTTTTTTTGCTATTTCTTGGCTGCACTCCTTTGTGGATTGCTGAAAGGAAAATGGCAATAATAACAAGCAGAAATTGGCGGCTACCACTGGACAGATAGAGGAGTCATAAATTAAGTGAGCGGAATGGATAGCAGTGATAAGAAATGCAATTGAGGGAGACATAAATTACCCAAAGTGTCAAGGGGTTCTAGCTTAAAAAACTGAGGTGTAAACAAGGGCTTGGCATAAAAGGTTTTGTAGTTTAGTTGTTGTGAAGTTAACGATCATTATTATATTTAAATTAGTCCAGTAAAGATTTTTGAAAATTTAAAATAATGAAAAGACAATATATTTTATCAAATTATTATTGATATATTAATTATTACTCTTTTGGATCAGAGTCGCGATCCACAAGTCAATACACTTGATTGATCATTGCAAACAATGAAATATATCTAAGAAGCTGACGAACTAAGCCAACACAATGTTTGATAAAGACAAATAGAAAACCACAAACCGTATTCATTTTTAAACACACAATGAAGTTAAATGAAACGCAATAAACTTTTGATTTATTTATGAGAAGTACCTAATGGAAACCTCCCTTCGATTCTCCACCCACAGTCAACTCGAAAAGTGCAACATTCCCCCATAAATAATAAGCAAGCGTTGCAGTTAAGTTACCGCTTAAATCAACGATCCAACTATCAAGAAAGGAAAAACCTTCAACCTAGGCTTAGTAAAAAGGAACGCAGAATGCTGATGCACACCACGTCCATTTCCACAACGTCGACGGCCACCATGACCAACTCATCGTCCTCGGCCACGCCCACTCCGGGCTCGACCTCCTCCAACAACAGTGCCACGCTCGAGACGCTCCACCAGCAACAACAGCAGCAGCAGCAGCAGCTGCAACAACAGTTGCAGCAATTGCACACGAATGTGGCCAACAATTCGCGGCCCCCCTCGCGGGCGCCCTCCATCCTGGACAGTCCCACCCTGGCGCGTGTGGAGCGGGCCCGACTGCGGTTGGAGCAGCAGGAGCGCGAGCGGGAACGGGAGCGGAGCAGCCAGCGGGAGGGGGGCGGCAGCATGGGCGGAGGAGGCGGCGGGGGCGGCAGCAGCACTGGCACTGGCAGCACCGCCACAACCATGAATCGTGAGGATAGCCTGGAGCGCAGCATTTTGGATCCCAAGGTGAGCTTCGATAAAACTCTGCACGCAAAGAAACAACACATAAATAAATATACTTTACTAAAAAATCATAACAAAAAAGGTTCAAAACTTTATCACTTTTAAATTAGGATATCCAATTTTTTTTAAATTGATATCAATAAAAAATATTTTAAATTTTTTTTAAATTTTTTCAATTTATTTTTATTTTGGGAATCGAACTTCGGATCTTACACATCTAAGGCCAAAACGACAGGTCTTTTAAGACCAACAAACTTTGCAATAAAACCCAGATTCTAATCAAAATAAGTCTTAGAACATTTTTTCGAAAAATTGTTAATTTTCTTACATTAACAATTAAAGAAGACAAAAAGTCTTTCTTTAAAGAGTCTTTTTGAAAGCAACATTCTTATTTTAAGAACCTGAGATTCAATTTCTTTCAATTAAGACCAAGTAAGTCTTAGGTAAAGCATTTTGTTCTTTAATTTGTAACGTGCTTTTCCCTCAGTGTGCCGAGTCTACACACTCGTAGGATATAAATTACAATTAGGAGGGACGCGAAGGGGGGATCGAGGAAAGCCTACGTGATAATGACGGCCCAAGTAACCGAGTTCATTATCGCGGCGACTCATCTGCGAGAGCATCTCGACAATCTGGTCGAAGCATATATTTTTATCTTTTAATTTATTGAAATTTTTCGTCAAATAATTCTTGGATACCTTGAGAGCTTGATAAATGTCGGGCTATAGAAATTTGTTAAATGTTCCGAGCACCGCCTTCTCAGAGCTTTCATCATACAAAATCGAATTCTTTAAAATGGCTGGAGAGAATCCACAGAAATTCTTGACATGCTACATTCCAAAAGCTTGCATCATCCAAAATAAAGTCCCTAAAATGTGATCTCATAGATTACCCCAGTTCCAAATGACTTGTTTTTACATTTATTGGAAAAAAGAAACACTTTAAATTGGGTGTTTCAAGAAAATTAAGTGCTATTAAAAAATTACTGCTATTAGTGTATTTAATAGTTTATTTTAATGAACGACCAAAAGAGTTATTTTCCAATTAAAACTTCTTCAAATCCAAGGGTCTTTAAAAATATTGATAATATATGTCCAGCCTAGACAAATGCTTGTGGTATATATTTTAATGTATTTAAATACGCCCTTAATGTTCAGTTAGACATCCGATCTCTTCCATCCTCATAATGCTCTTATTAGATTTGGTCCATAACCAAAAGAAATGCCTCCATGATGCTGCAAATTAGTGGCTACCTTCTACTAAAACCAAATGAGGCACGTTGAAAGAGGAAAAGGCAAATAGAACAGACGCTAGGTGGATGGAGTGAGTAAGGCCTAAACCAAATAAGCCATACACACATTTTTTGCTGGCCAGACCGCAGTTCTTGACAGGGCCATTTCACTAATGGCCCAAGTCCCCTCCCCTCGGGCAGCTGCACCCCCTTTGGGCTATAGGTTACTGACTTGTCCGTCTAAAGAAACAGATACTCCGGCTACTTCTCGCTGTCCGAGCACGACCTTCTGGCTGTATGTAAATGCTTTTTATTTTGTTATTATTTTGTTAACGCTCTTATCGCTGGCGGTTTTTATCTTGACTGGAGGTCTCATCATCTGGCAAAAGCCTCTTTAGGCTCTGCTCTTTTTTTATTTCTTTAAAGCTTACTAAGGAACAGAACTTAGTACCTCCTGAGTATCTTTGCATATATGGAAATGGCCGGGGTTGGGTTGCCTGGTCAGGTAGCTTAGAGCCAAGTTCTCAGGTAGCTGGCCTCAGTCCATGGTTGAAAACATAAACTGAGATAATGAATTGCGAAATGTATATATCTATTAGGTAGACAATAACAATGTTACGCTCGTAGATAGCACAGAGCTAACATGAAATGTAGATAGGATTTTGGTGAACTCGTATCTCTGATATTTAGGGTAAGTCTTTACCTAAGAACGAATGGATATGATTGAAAAGATAATATATTTTTTGCTTGTACCACATTTAGTGCTTTGATTATTTGGAGTAACTTGCTCTTAGTTCCACCAAAGTTGTGCTCTTAGTTCTCATGTCACATCATCAATTCTGTTTGGCCCTTAGCCAGCAGCCCTCAAAAGCCAAGTCAAGACTGATTACCTGATACAGGCAGAGCTTTTTCCTGCCGCCGCCCTCTTGTCAACTCGTAACAAATTGTACGTAAGAGTTTTCGGGCCAAATTGCCTGCATAATTTCAGGTGGGACTCCCATCCCCCGGCCCCTGGAAAACTGCAGCCAAAATATTGGCGCAGCTTACTTGGGTGAACTATTCCTTTTTCTGCTCCGTCAATAGACGGCGCCCTTTGGTCTCCTAAATCTTGCAGGATTTTCTTGCACGAAATCGATACAAATTGCGCAAGAGGCCTGGAAATACGATTTTGGGTCAGCCCTTTTTGCAGCAAGGTAGAGAGACCAAGTCCTCAGATCGTTGAACTCGCGGCAAGAAAATAACACCTCAAGTGCCAAGTCATAATTAGTCACACTTAAAAAGGCATTGGCCCAAAGACAACGCGGCCCGTTAGTTGGCCATGCGAAATATGAGCAAAAGTGAGGCAGACACCGCAGAGCGAAGACAAAACTCGGTAACTAGAAACTGAGACTGAGACCAGTGGAAAGCCAGAAAGTGCCGAGCAGCAAAAGCTGCCGGACTATGAGATATATGTTTGACCCACACTGTGGAGGAGACCATGTCCATCTTGCAGCGGCTCGTTGCACTCGACTGCAGTTGCAAAAGGGCCCAGTTGAGGGCGCATCTGGAGCAGAAAGGTGGTTCCAGTGGGGAGACCTCGAGAAAGTAGAAATCTCTTTCATTTTTCACCATCACATTGTATGGCAATTTTTTTCATAACCGACCCTCGACAATGCTAGGACCCACTGCCACGTAAACAATTTCAATAAATTGTACATTCAATGTCAATTTATTTTCTGCTCTTTTGGCGCGCAATTCAATTTAACGGGCCACACATTCCACACGAATATGTGAAAATGTTCTGTTGGGCACAGCGTTTTTGCAACATTTTACAAACAAAAAAATCTAACAAAAAATAGAATGATAAATGAAAAATACATGTTTTTGTATTTTACATGCCCGAATGCGCAGAGAGGCCTTAGAAATGGTCAGTAAATGCGAGTGCTTCGCTGCCAAATGGTCGAGTGTCGGGGTTGAGTTTTAGATGGGCCTTGGGTGATGTATGAGTCAGTTTTTGGGATCATTCGCTTTTCGGGGAGAGAATGTGTGTAGAGGAAGATCTGCTGGCGAAATGAGAAAGTTACGATCAGGGGGGTCGTGTTTTTAACAGAAATATGACTCATGTCTTGCAATTAAGTCAGAAATGATATAATCCACTGAATTATCATTGAATCATGCATGAAAATATTGAGTATTAGTTAAACTCTACCAAATCAATGTGGTATGAATTCAATTCTGAATGATTAATGATTTAAAGGCTTAATTCTTAAAAAGTGCTCATCATTACATACTTTAAAATTAATCGAGGCTTACATATAGGAATTAGGTTGAACATTTTATGTACATAGATCAGATGTATTTTGCAACCAAATTTCAACCAAAGAGATTTGTTTGGCACCCAATTAGAAGACCGATTAAAATTTGCCTAAATTGCCCTATAGATCCTACAATAGTAAGGAAATAACCAAAAATATTTCTTGTTACCAACTTCTTTAAAATTTATTTAAAAAATAAAAAAACTTAATATGCGTAATCTGGTTCAATCCACACATATAACTAGACACAACCCCTTTCTTCAATTAGTCAGCCATAAATTTGTCCAAAAATAGAAGCAAAACACAAACTCGGTTCGAGAAAGGGGAGATTGTTGAAGAACAACAACAATAGCAGTAAACCTAGTAACCGCCGAAAGGTAAATAAATAGAAAACAGAATTTCCGTGGGGTTGGGCCAAACTGCAGCCGGGTAATTTGAGTCGTTTGGCCATTTGCTTGTTGGAATTGCCTTCGTGCACGCAATGCCCGTTGAATAAATCGTTGAATAAATCGAGAGACAAGTGAGCGACGCACACACATATATTACTCTTATCGGTGGGGAAAATAGAGCAAACCCCACCGAAAAAAACCCCTCGGATAAACTAAAAGTAAACTAAACAACAGCATTTTTGGGGGATACCAAAAAGACAGAAATAAAGAGCTGAGGAAAGACAAAAGCGTTGCAAAGACGACACGCAAGAAATGCGTAAAAATAAAAATGAGCCGAAAAAAATAATACAGAGAAAATCATTTCATTCAACCCCACCCACAAGCCATCCCAACCCACTGACAACCCCTCGTTGTTTTCATTCATAAAGGCGAAAAAGAGAGGAAAACTTTAGCGGAAAATATGCTCCACAATAAAATATACAAATAAATGGCCGGGCTTAATGCAAATAAAAGGGGGATGGGCTGGTTGGGAGGCTGTGTAGCTTTGATAGGCTCTTCGAAATGGGTGGAAGGGGGTGGTTCTGGGTGGTGGGGGTGGTGGGGCAGCTGCTGTCAGCTACGCGAGGGAATTTTCCAGTCAAGGCAGAAAAACCAAATGGCACACAGAAGTGCAATTTTCGTCGGCGAATTGGGGTAAAAGGGGAGCAAATCACAAATGCAAAAAGGAAATGCCAATGGAAAAATGTTTTTCCTGCTGCGAATTGGCGGACGGGGGGAAAAGACGCTGTCTTAAAGCTTTATTTTTGGGTTACATTTCTCGGTCTGAACAATTGCATTTAATATTTTGTGGCTTCTGCGTTTATTGGGTCTGTCGGAACGTTTTGAAGTTCCGTTCTTGTTTTTTTGTTTTTTTTACATATCTCAATTTGGTTTCCCTCTCCGGCGTGTAAAGTGATATATCACAATTAAGCAGCTACACAGTGACCCACTAAATTCAACAGCAGCAACAAACAGCACACTGGGAAAAAATTTAATATGGTTTTTTAAGAGGAACAACAGAACTTTTTAAAAACGTAAAGGCCAAAATATGCACATACATTTTGCGGTAGGAATTTTATTTTCCAGTGCACAACAGCTGCAACACTTTTTCTCCATTTTCTTAATGCATTTTGATAGATTGCATTAAGTGCGTGGAGATGGCATAATGTAGAGCAACTTTTAAATTGATTGCATTTGGGGACTGAACGGGGTGTTGTGGGTGGGAAAAGAAATGTAAGTGTGAAAGGGCTGACCTCGACCGAAGATCACGAAAATTTGTTAAACAACAAATGATTCAATTTGTTCGAGTCTACCACTTTTTACATTTTATATCACATTCGGAAAAGGCATTGAGAAACATATGGCAAACTTTCATTCTGTCTATATTACCAGCAGTTGCTTTTTTCATAAATTTTAAGTAAACAAATTTAAGAAAACTGTTTACACAGCTATTGAGAAATAAATTAAATAAAAAGAGAGGGGTTTTAAAGAACAATACCCTTGTTCCAAATATATTTGGGAAATATTTAGTTTCTTAAAGAGAAAGAAGAATACTGCTTCAATCTCACATCAAAACAAGTAAAATTCATAATTTCCTATTTGTTTTCATTTTAGTTTAAGCTTTTAGAAAGCCAGATTGTTATAAATTATTTTGGAACTAATTAGACATATATGTACATGAAGGTATCTTAGATCTTGAAAAAGATTTGGCACACTTCTGCAGACTTTTATAGCGCAGTTATTAGCTTTAACAACTTGTAGAGCACATTAATTTCCTTGTTTTTCATCCATTACGATGAGTTAGAACTGCATTTTGAGCGGAATTTCCCAGATCATCCACCTCGCTCTGACAGTTACTTCCATGGTCGAAAGCTTCTGGGATCACGCTTTCCCAGCTTCCTCATTTTTTGCGACGACAGCAATTTGGGAGCAGGAGAAATGTTTCTTAGGAAATCTGTCGAGACAATGGCAACTGCATACGATTTGCATATTACATCAACATGTTGCATGCCGGCACAGTCAAGATTGCAGTTTGTTGCAACGAAATGTTGCATATGCAATTGAGTTAAGCGCCCTGCACTCGCCTCCTTTGCCACGCCCCTCCCCCTCAAGTTAAACGAGGCGTGGCAACGAGATGCACCCAAAGATGATGATGATGACGATGATGTGGAAGACACAGCCGCATTGCAATCAGTTTTTGCTTTTGTTTTCGCTGCATTTTTCTGTGGCAAGTCGAATGCGTGAGTCGGGCGAGCATTTGTTTCCCAAGTTTCTGTAACTTTGTGGGGGGCTACATGCACTTGCCTCACTTAAAGCCTGTCTTCGCTTTAAATATTCACAAACGAGCGCAGAAATAAGCAATATATGCTTAGGCCTCTGGGCGCCACGCCCCCTTCGCCCCTTCGGAACAAAAAAATTATTCATTGCTCTTTGTGTATAATTTCTTTATAATTGCCATTTCCCGTTTTAATGAATTGTTTATACTATAAAGAGAAATATACAACGAGAACTGCAATAAAGACAGGGGTCATGGCAACAGTACAATGCAAACGTTCATGTGCCCCCGAATGGGGCAACCTAAAACGGAGACCCAAACCCTATCGCAGATACGGACACACGCAGATACACTGAAAAAAATAGTATAGATAAAAAATATACATGTGTATTGAGAAATATTTTAGCCGGTCTTGGGATAAATGTATTACTTAAAAAAATAATTATTATGATTGCCACATTTTTGATATAAAAATACTTCAATTTCTGTACTTATAAAGATATAATATTAACTATAGCAATATATTATAATTAATCCATACAGTTAAAATAAAATAAATGTTAATTATGGATAAATAATGAAAAATGTTCTTAAAGACATAAATCCTCTATTCAGATATTATTTAAATACAAAAATGTAAATTTTTTTAAAAAGCAGATTATTTTTGAAATAATTTGAAATATCTTTTGTAGTAAACTCAGAATAAATGTTGTCATAAAAAGCTTATTACAATTTTTTTTCGGTATATTCACAAATACAAACTGAGGGGCAATCGTGGGCTGACCATTTCCATTGCTTCCGTTCTCCACTTGTTATGGTTGCTGTTGCACTTTACTCAATTTTTTGGGGGTAGGTTGCTGCAACTGTTTGCATGACAAACGGAAATTGTTTTCATTTGATTAGTGCGGGTTGCGTGGAAGGTGTGTGTTGTGTGTGTGCCACATGAGGGGGTTTTTTTTTTTTTTGAAAGAAGGGGATGTTGGATACCAGTGGTACGACCCCCTAACCATAACCGCATTCTGCTACAAGGGCACGAACTCTTAATGCATTTGCCGACCGCTTTGGGGCTTCCAGCGTAAATTGCGTTGATCAAGATAATGACCACGATGATGACGATGATGATGTGTATGTGGATGAAGGTGTGTTGTCCAGCCTAGACTTTGTTTTTTACGAGCTTTTAATGGTATAATAGGACCAAGGAGTGCTGCACTCACACATCATTAAGGCGAGTCGTGTGGGGCGGTATTTTATGGCTGTTTGTGGATAACAGTCATTCATCATGGTAGTTACACTCTAGTTACCTATATTTCAGCTTTAAAGCGAAAGGTTTCCTGATAAATAAATCTTTTTTTGCTGTAATATTGCTAAAGTATTATTTCACATACAAAAACCAATTGTAAAACCTCTGCAATGAATTTATGTTTTCCCCAAATGCATAATTTAAAGTTTTACTACTCCCCATCCATTTGAGAGTGACTCATTTAAATGGATCGATTACTTCAACCCTATTAATAGTTCACCTACCTCAACAAATGTGCTCATAAATTTTCTTAGGAATTTTATTTCTTGTTCGGCTCTCTTGGAGCAAATTAGTCAACCCTATCTGGGAGAATAGATTTATTTTTGTCGTAAGCTTATCAATCGATGGCGTTTAGTTTAACGTTCCTCGACTCTTATCGGTGAATTCTAAATTCTTTAAAACACAGCGCCGGCAATGAGCCGCCAACCAATGGCCAGAAGTTGACATCATACCCCGGGTATGTGTATGTAGTGTGTACTTACACCCGCTGCAAAATGAAAATGAAACACAACCAAGGCAAATAGAATTAATATTGGTAGCGCGTTTGGCTTCGTATGACATCATAGTTGGGGGAGTGTGTAAGGGAGGCAATCATTGTGGAGTGGAAAGGGGGGTGCTGAGTGCTAAGTGGGTGTAAAGTGCGTGTGGCTCTTCCATAACTTACTCTCTATGCTAAAAACATATACCTATGTCATGGGTTAATTATGAAATAATTTTTTATATACATATATGTAAAGGGAATTTCTACCTTGAAATTTTAATCTGGAAAAATAATATTTCAAGCAAGAAATAAATCTAAAATACAATTTTATATTATGAAAATTAATGATGTGGTTAATTTTAGCCATAAGTATAAAATCTTAAAAAATGCACACAAATAATATTCCTGAAATATACAAATTTCTCAATTGGAAAAAACATAATTTATTTAATTTTAGAAATTCCAAACCAATTTAAGTCTCGTTTTACCAAATACAACTTTTATTGCTTACATAAACTATATCAAAAACTATATATTTTAGTTTTTCTCTATTGGAAAATTGGCAGCAATTTAATTGACAATAAAATTCCCATTTATTTCTGTTTTTTTCGTTCCCACACAAAACTCGAAACCTCTCTCTTACATAACCGCAAACAAAAATATACCGAAAAATATTTACTCAACCCCGCCCCTTGTTTCTACCTTTTCCCACTACAAAAACAACACAACAACTACTCCCCTCGATAAATGAAAAACCCCCCCGCACCCCGTTGAACAACGATCGGGAAAACGCAAAACAATTTAGAAAGAAACGGCGCCCTGGCATCAGATGTGGACGCATATGAAACGCCTCTCGCACGCCTCCAAAGTCAATTCCACGAGCAGTCTGACCGCCCAGAAAACCGATGTGGGCGTGGGCCATCATCCGAACATGACACCCAGTGCAACAACAACGGCCACAACAACAACAACAGCGAACTCCTCCACACCCGGGAAATGCATTCTATTCCCGGATAAGACGTCCTCGCTGAAAAGCTCTATGTATACGCAACAGGTGTACTTCAGGCCCGATATGGTACGAACTTTAGCTAATTTTGTAGAGTTTATTGGCATGGTTTTGGATTGACTCTTGGTTTTGGTTCTTGGCTACCACAAAACAGTAGACATTGCTGAAAATTCGCTTTAAGTTTGTTTGCCCTTGGCACTTTCCACCAATCTCCTGTATCTATTTAAGCCCTAATTTACGTTAATTTCATTTTTCGCTAATGGTTTTATGGATCTTTGACTTTGGTTTCGTTACACAATAGCTTAAGCGTTTCGTTTCTCTAGTAAAAAAAAATATTTAAACCTGATTTCAAATCCTATGGGGAATTTTTAATGCATCCAAAACACTTCAACGTTCAGCGTTGCATTAAGCGCAGCGTTGAGCAGAACAAATATATGAATGCAATAATCATAATCATAATAATAATAATAATCTTCATAAACCAACGACATAGCAAAATGTCAGCAGAAAAGGGACAAGTGCACCACAAAATCAGTAAGCATAACTTTATGGTGCATGCAAAGTTAAGCATTATGGGGGTTGGCCATGAATATGCGGCATTATGCAAGGGTACTACAGTGGAGATCAAATATAGTAAATGATATTATACGACATGCAATTTTATAGTGCACATAATATTTTTTCAACAAAGTCTCTGGCAATCTTTTTTATAAGCTGTTTAAAAAAGATTAAAATTTAAGTCTTAGACAAACAAATATTATACAATCTTCAGCATAAGTTTTAGAAGGTCTTTGATAAGCTATCTGTTAATAAAACTGCTACATAGTTTTTACTGTGCACCACATGACTACAATCTCCTACTCCATCTACATATAAAAAGCTCCAAACATTTCCAACCCCTCAGTTCAACCCCCACTTTTTATACGCACTGCACTTGTTTTACTATACTTATTTTACTATGCAATATAAAAGTATTTTCATGCTGTGCCAGCAGCACCACAACAAATTTAGTTTGACATTTTGCATGGCATTTTGTGAAACTTTAGGAAATGGCTTACAGAAAATATTTACAAGCCTTTACAGCGGACAGCTATTTAATGTCAGCTACGTGCCGCTGTCATAAGCTTTAAGATAAATCAGCTCAGGGTCAGAAGTATCTTTGGTCGGTGGAAACATAAACAACGCTCTCAACGAGAAATGATGCCAAGAATCTGGGGAGGGGGCAGCTGAAAAGCGTGAAGGTGTAGGCAAAGGTCGGCATATGCAAATTGCATTTTAGGATCTCTCAGTGGTTCTTGTCATTTGTGGTTCATTGTTCAGCAGCTGACATTTAGGTGGAAAGAGCAGGGGGCGGCAAACAAAGGAAAACCGGCTAAAGTTAAAACCATACCGGCCGCTTTTTTTCGAAATAAAAAAAAAACCTGTACAACTCTGTTTTTTATACCAGCTACGCGAAGAGTAAAAGTATGTTCGTTGGAAAGTACGAAAGAGCTAGATTTAGGTATTAATCTGGTAGATTCTAGAAAAGCAAGTTAAATAGAAAAAATTTTTAGAGACATTCTAAAGAAATTTTTTAAGGTGGTTTATATTTATATAATTTATAGCATCGAACAAATATTTCAGAAGTTATAAAGACATTTAGTTTAACTTGTTCAATGAAGTTAAAGCTAGCATACATTTCAATGGTATGGGCATATTTGTTTTAAAATTGGTAAACAGAGTAACGGGTACATGATAGTCGTGACAGTCGCTTTTTGTTTTTGTTCAATATCAAGACACATTCGAAGCTTCATTAACATAATTGATGCGCCATTGGACGGCTCTGCGGCTGCGAGTCTTCGAGCCATTATATTGTCTTCATGGCTTGGGGCAGAGCGAATCGTTGGACAGGTTTTCCGGCGCATGCGCACCGTCGAACCGGTTTCCGATGGATGGCCAGTTACAACCCAACGATCAACGATCCACCATCCCCAACTTGAAGCTCTCATCTCCAATTCTGCCTGCGCGATCCGCACTGTAATTTTCAATTTCATTTCGAGATCTTCGCTTGACGTTTCTGCCTTTTTGGCCGCCAGCGAAATCGAGAATAACATCTTGCTGTCCAGCTTTAAGCCAACTTAATGGAGAGTCAAACGCCGAGAACTGCGGAAAAACACACACATTCGGCATCACAAGTGGTGGAAAACGCTTGAGTTGTCGAGTGGTTGGTTAGAGAGCTGCTGTTTATCTAAGTGGAGTGAATAGGGGGAAATTATGATTGATAAGTGAATGTAGGCCCGGCGAATGGCAATCGATAGCTCAACTAGGCGGTCCAAGTGGGTCATTTAAATGGGTGTGATGTCAGAAGAACTCTACGCTTCCGTAGTGATGAAATAATAAAGAAATCCTTCTTGAACCCAATGTTTTACTAGCAATAAAAGTTAAAAATGTTCCACCATAACAGATCCTATCTTCGATTTAGAATCCAGACACGCAACTGTTGTAATTATAATTTTGCCAACGGCCGGCAGACTATTATTTATATTCGCCACTAAAAAAGGAGAAAAAAACCCAACTCCACATGGCTATTAATTATGGCATCTGCTGTTTGATATGCGGGCAGCTGCTGAAAGTTAATGAAATTTTGCGGTTCGGGCATTTGACTTACATAAAATGGCTAAGCGATATCAATCAAATTGCCCTCTTTTTATGTTATTACATGATTCGATTTATAGAGCAGAGGAAAAGCCTTAAGGAGGCAGGGAACGGGGAAACAAAAAGCCTCCAAGGCAAACAGGTTTACCCCAGGCACACTCGACCGCAGGAAGATAAATGGCAGCCAAAGGAAAGGGAAGGGAAAAGGAGACGAGACGGAGGATAATATCCCCATAATGCAGTCGCGGCATCAGCACAATCTATATCGAGGCAATTTATATTGGAGTGGCAAAGGAGTGCAGTAAAAAGCGAGGGACTCGGCGATGCGACATAAAATCAAATTCAATTCAAAGCCATTTTCTCTGTGGCAGCTCGAAAATCATATTTGATATACCCATATATGTATGTATGGCCGCTGGCGGTTCACTTTACAGATATGCCACATATAAATCAGCACTAAAATCCAGCTCCGTCGAGTGGAAGTGGAATTTTTAAAAACACATTGGCCGAGGAAAATAAGGGAATAGGAATGGAAAGCCGAAATCCAGCTCGGCAATCTGACAGCTGCCTTTGGATAGAGAACAATGGATTGGACATGGCTATTGATATTGGCACTGGGCACTGGACACTGGCTATTTCCACTTGATTCCTTCTGCCATTTTTTTCCCTTTTTATACCCTTGCAGAGGGTATTATAATTTTGGTCAGAAGTTTGTAACGCAGTGAAGGAGACGTTTCCGACCCCATAAAGTATATATATTCTTGATCAGGATCAATAGGGGAGTCGATATAGCCATGTCCGTCTGTCCGTCTGTCCGTCTGTCCGTCTGTCCGTCTGTCCGTCTGTCCGTCTGTTTCAATACCGTTTGTGAGCTCAGTTTAAAAGCTAGCGATCTGAAACTTTCACACGCGTCCTAAAACATGTGTACGCAGATCAAGTTTGAAAATCGCCCCGATCGGACGTCTATATCCTATAGCTCCCATAGGAACAATCGGATATATCTAGCAAAAATTGATGATATTTCGCGCAGTGTAAAAGCTATTGACATGAATTTTTCCAAATCGTATTTTTTTATGCATACCTTGATCAGGGTAAAAGCGCGTGGCAATCGGACGTCTATATCCTATAGCTCCCATAGGAAAAATAGGGTAAAATCGGTCCAAATTTTATGTTTTTCAGAATATTTCGCGCTGTGTAAAAGCTATTGCTATAAATTTTTTCAAATCGTATTTTTTTATACATTCCTTCATCAAGGTGAAAGCGCGTGCTGATCGGACGTCTATATCCTATAGCTCCCATAGGAACAATCGGATATAACTTTCAAGAATGGAAGATATTTTGTGCAGTGTAAAAGCTATTAACATAAATCTTTCCAAATCTTATTTTTTTATGCATACCTTGATCAGGGTAAAAGCGCTTGGCGATCGGACGTCTATATCCTACAGCTCCCATAGGAACAATAGGGTGAAATCGGTTAAAATTTAATGATTTTTAGGATATTTCGCACAGTATATAAGCAATTGACATGAATCTTTCCAAATCGTATTTTTTTATGCATGCCTTGATTATGATAAAAGCACGTGACGATCGGACGTCTATATCCTACAGCTCCCATAGGAACAACAGGGTGAAATCGGTCCAAATTTGATGATTTTCTGAATTTTTCGCGTAGTGTGTAAGCTACTGACATAAATTTTTCCAAGTCTTATTTATTTACGCATATCTTGATTAGGGTAAAAGCGCTTGCCGATCGGACGTCTATTTCTTATAGCTTCCGTAGGAAAAATAGTTAAAGGCTGCGAAAGTATCCCTTTTTTTCTATTTTTATATGACATTTTTGCAGTATAAAAGCAATTGACATTAAACGATGAAAATCTAGTTTATTTATGTATACCTTATTCCTTTGGCTACTTTTTCAGTTTTAGCAATTTCGGCAAAGTCTGCAAGGGTATTAAAACTTCGGCTTGCCGAAGTTAGCTTCCGTCCTCGTTCCATTTGCTGCTGCACCTCTGTTGACCCGAGTGCAATTGTCCCCGGGAATCGAACTCAGGCCACAGACCTGCTTTTGTTGCATTTCGGCCATGACATCGGAATGTTTTACTTTTTCCCTGCGACATGTGACATTCGGACAGGAGAAGAGGAGTTGATTCGGCCACAGCTCAACTGATATTAATTCTGTTTACCTTGATGACTTCAGTTGGCGGGAAAAATGCATTGAAAGTGGGGACTGGCCCCAGCCACATGTTTCTCGCTTGTAAATATTTAATTGAAATCGATATGGGGCGCCGGAGAACAAAGTAGTTTGCCTGGGGGAACAACAACTGCTGAATACGGGATGATGACGAAATTCTAGTTAACTCCGGACCCCAACTATTTGGTCAAATTTAATTTGCGGCTCTACTGCAAATGCACTTCAAAGCGGCACCTTTCAAGCCACCCCAACTCACCCACTTTCATTTATTGGTCTTCTCGCTAATTAGCGGCCTGACCTTAATCACTTAAGAGTTTACATTGAGCCACAAGCTCCCAACTTTGCCGCACTTTATATATATATATATATAGGCACGAGTTCCCTTCTCGATGACGCAATTAACACAGAATTTTGTATCTTTGGAAATTGCATCGGGAGAGTTTAAATCACAAAAAGTTGCACCAGCCCCGATAAGATAAAACTCTAACGATAAGTTTTCGTTCGCATGCCATGCCAAAGTCAGCGGCAAGTGACAAAAAATAAAACCAAAAGCTTATACAAATTTTCGTTAAAGTAGATCTCAGAGTTTTTATTTGGCCACGCGCTAGAGCACTGAACAGCCACCAAAAAAATAGTTTAACCTTTTTGGGGAGAGCAGCCAAATATGGAAAAATTACTCGACAAATATTTCAAGTTTGGCTTTTTTTTTTATTTGTTTATTGAATTTTATTTGGTCGTGGGCCGATTTTAGAGGCGACATTAAAAATGTTCGACTGTCAGTTGGAATTATTTAGAGTTATTTATGGCGATGATTGGACCTTGTGAGCTGGAAAAAGATGACTTCAGAGAAGAATAAGTTCAGGTAGAACGAAGTATATACTTCTTCGTCTTCCAACAGTTGGGAGTCTGCCACTTCCGCCTTTCAAAATTCCTCTATTAATTAAGAAAGCCGCCATCGGATCGAAGCCCCCCGTCCAATTACAAACGCCACTCTCTCATCGGGCGCGAACAATGCAACGCTTTGTTACCACTCAGGGTCAATGTGTTGCATGTTATATGGTCTGTGTTTACGCCATCCATATCCATCCTCTTGGCAGACATCTCAAATCGATGCTGACAACTGCGAGATATGAGAAGCCAAAGTCTTTTCCCCCATGCACGCACAAAAAGGAAGCATCTTCGGTTCACCGAATCATTTTATTTAGATGCTAATTACTTTTTATGAGAGACAAGTGCAGCGATCTCTATAAGGTTCCATCTCTAGCAATCATTTTTGCCGGGAATTAAGTCGTCTGTCGCGCTGAAAGAGTTCGCTAACCCTCAATAAAAAATATAAATAATTTCGCACTCAATTAAATGTCCCTCACACTCGAATGCATATGCACACAAATAAAGTATATATTCTGGTTCCGCTTGGTGTTCTGGCTGTTGTTTTTCACTAGATCGCTTTTCTCGCACTTGACTCATTTTTCAATGAAATTATTGACATTCTTTTTCCCGGTTTCTTCTATTTCTAGGTAAGTTTTCGAATGGCTCACTTGACATTGATCTTCCGGTGACGTCAGTAAGTGGAAAGCTTTTAATAGAATCCCCCATTCACCTTAAGTAGCGTTTGTGGTTCTCCGATTACCTTATCGAAGTGAGTAATGCACCTTTAAAATTCCAAGTGATCAGTGAGGAAGCACTTCGGCTGCTATCAATGGGAATCCATTACTCCTCTGAGTTTGGGATGGATCGCGTGAATGTTTCACTCCACCCTCTAGTTGTTGATGTTTTTCCAGTTTTGATTTTTGATTAATTGGGTGGGCCGAGATAAGTATGCAGGAAGTTAATTTGTCGGCTCCACAAACATGCAAGTAAAAAATACCCCGTCGATGTTGCTCCACATGGGTACAAATGCATTCGAGTGCAGAAGCTCCAGCAGTCGTGAGAAATGAGGAAATTGGACATTGATCATGAGCCCTGATGGACAATTACTTAGAAGAGAACTAGACTTAATTGGAAATTCTCTTTTTATACCCTTGCAGAGGGTATTATAATTTTGGTCAAAAGTGTGCAACGCAGTGAAGGAGACATCTCCGACCCTATAAAGTATATATATTCTTGATCAGGTTCACCTCCTGAGTTGATATAGCCATGTCCGTCTGTCCGTCTGTCCGTCTGTCTGTCCGTCTGTCTGTCCGTCTGTCTGTTTCTACGCGAACTAGTCTCTCAGTTTTAAAGATATCGAATTGAAACTTTGCACACACCCTTCTTTCCTTTGCACGCAGTATATAAGTCGGAACGGCCGGGATCGGCCGACTATATCCTATAGCTGCCATATAACTGATTGATCGGAAATGCCATAACTCTGCTGTTTGTTAAGTTAGGAAGTTGGAATTTTATATGGGTTTTATATTTGGCCAATCAATCCGACCTACCAAATTTCATAAAGATCGGCCGACTATATCCTATAGCTGCCATATAACTGATTGATCGGAAATGCCATAACTTTGGTGTTTGTGAAGTTAGGAAGTTGGGATTTTCTATGGGTGTTATATTTGGCCTATCAATCCGAACTACTATCGGCCGACTATATCCTATAGCCACCATATAACTGATTGATCGGAAATGCCACAACTTTGGTTTTTGTTAAGTTAGGAAGTTGGGATTTTCTATGGGTTCTATTTTTAACCAATCAATCCAACCTATCAAATTTCATAAGGATCGGCCGACTATATCCTATAGCTGCCATATAACTGAACGATTGAAAATGCCATAACTTTGGTGTTTTTAAAGTTAGGAAGTTGGGATTTTTTATGAGTATTAAGATTGCATCATATGAATAATTTTGGAGAATATAATTTACAGAATATTCTGCAAGGGTATATCAACTTCGGCTCCGCCCGAAGTTAGCTTTTCTTTCTTGTTGAAGGTTAACAAAGGAAGCAATTTAACCTTTTCCGGTTTCATATACTTTCCGTTTTTCCCATGAACCCAAAATTATAGCGCAGTTATTTTTAACAGTTTTATCTCATTTCTTATTTTGTTGTTACAGAAAACATTTAAGATTTCCTAATAACTAAAAAAAATGTTTTTAATCAAAGCAAATTACAATTTGAATAAATACTTAAAAATCAAAGGTAAAACCTTATTTCTTTACCTTGATATTAAACAGATTGTTATATTAAACCAAAAAAATTACTTCAACACACATAAAAAATTATCAACTCAAGAGTTTCTATTCCAACTAGTTCAAGACCTTATCTCGGATTAATTTGACCATTTGCCAGACTTAATCGGGAAATCGGAAAACTGGCTCCATAACTGGCTTCCTTATTTGTCAAGTTCTTATCTCCCTGTCACTGCGCACTCCTCAGCATTTCAATTAAGCGCCAACAGTTGTCCCAATTTACCGGCCAGGCAAGGAAACCAGCTGAGCCAAGTCGAAGTTAATTTCATTAGCCATCTAGTCTGGTCTTTAGACACACTTTCGTTGAGACTTCGGACTCCACAACTTCGATCCGTTCCAATTCGATCCGATGCGACCCTCGACGACTTTCACATACGAGTATCTTGCACAGCGAAAAATAGTAATCATTTTTAAGTGCATTTTAATATTGGCTCGTCCTGTTTAGCTTATTTTTTGTTGGTACTTCTTGAAAATTATATTACTAGTAAACACATTTTAATGGTCACTTTAGCTGCCGGTTAGCCAAATATTATCGGTATTAATACCAATATGATAATTAACTCTTAACCGAATGATCTAACAATTATATCTTGGGAACTGTTGTTGGTGCTCAGTGAAACTAATATTACCAGTTAACCCAATTTAATGGTCATTTAAACAGTCGGTAGCAAAATATTACAAGTTTAACAAGCAATTTTACAACTAACTTTTAAGCAAATGATCTAACGATAATTTAGGAAGCTTATTTTACAGCAAAGCAATTTTACTAGACTGATCGTTAAATTTGATAACTTAAAAATATTTTATTTAACTTTCGTGGATTACAATTTCTGACTTTCCCTTTTGGATAAATCGAAGTATATAAGTATAAGATACAATGTAGACTTAAAAGTAAATTCATTTTTTTGAATTATTTATTTAATTGGAGTTATCCAATCGGTAAACAATAAACATCTGAGTTTTTTTCGGTGCGACGTGCAGCACATCTTCCATTGACTGTCCACGCACACGATCTGTTTGTGTTGATTAAAGAAGACGATTCGTGGCTTTTGCAAATTACTTTCATTTTCTGCACAAAAGTTGCTGGCTCGGCTTTTAGAAACTGCCAACTGGCTGGGGAGAAAATGCCATGGCTAACAAGTCATTGACAAACTGCCAGCCAAAGCCGAAGTAGCGGACAACTGAGGATTTAAGCCAACCAGCCACTCCCTGAGTAACTCGGTATCCAAGTATCTGAGTATCTCGACTGGGCCTAAGTGTGTCATGCAAATTTTCCAGCTGCTCCGCTTGTAATTTGATATTGTCATTAGTTTGGTGTGTGCGCACTCGACTGTGGAACTCGGCACTTGGACAAGGAAGTATCTTTGTATCTTTTTCCTGCCACCATGCGAAGCGCTGCACTTGACAGCAGCGATTATGTTACTTGCGGTGGGTGGTGGGTGGTGGGCTGGTGGTCGTTGGGCTTTTGCATTATGCATGCCATGACGCTCATTAGTGCGGCTTGTTGAAGATGAGAGAGGGCAGTGGAAAAGTGGTGGCCAAGTGGGGAAAGGCGAGGACGAGCCAAAAGAACAATGGCTCTAAATTACCCTCAAGGCAACGGGTCTCTTTCTCTTTAAATTAACTGGAAAAATCTGAGCAGCTTGACTTTCGGATTTCCATCATCTCGTAGGCACTTTTATTTCCCCCCACCGACATCAATGACAAAACTTTTAAATGGTTCACTTTTGAGCGATTGCAACAGTTTTCAGTGGCACACCACTTAACTTTAATGTCAAATGTCAGTTTGTTATATTTCACGAGAACCGAAACTTTTTTACTTAATAAATCCACTCCCGCCTGATGATTTTGCAAAAACCATAGAAATTAGCTCTTTAAATGAAGAATGACACTTTTAGTGCCCGTTCCCGGAGTAACAAAAAAACAACTATGGGGGATTTGGATATGGGGAAGTGAGACAAGTGTTGACAGTCGCTTGATGGCGTTGAAATGTGAAAGTCAAGTGGGGAAAGATACTTTTTGACAGTTTCCTCGGGAAGATTTAGTCTGCAAGGGGTTGGAAAGTGTGTGTTTGGTAATTAGTTTAAATTTCAGGCAATTCCCCTTTGAAATCATTAATAGACACCAGATTTTGCTATCTAAAAATAAATTAAAAACTTATTTGAGATCCATATCCGCTCTTAACAATAATCTTATTTAAAGGGATAAACATTTCGTATTTATTATTTATGGTAGCGTACGACAATTATTGTTTAATCAAGATAAATCAGCGTTTAAAATTGTCTTTCGAAATTACCCAAGTATCATTCTAATTGAAAAACAAATTTGTTTTAAATCTTTAGGGTCTTAAATCTTTAAGTTTTGGAAATGAAATTAATATTTAACCAGATTTTCCTGACTTGGCTATTAAACTTTATTGAAAAAGACTTTCCTGACATGGTTTATGAATTGAATTTCCAAAGATTTTTCTGTCATCAATATCGATAAAAAGTAAAAAATATCTGTTTCGTTTAAACCTAACGTAATTAATTAAGCTGTGAGCCACAACCAGTTTTTATTCGTAGACGCACTCGCAAGATATTTTAATCAAAATTGCTTAACTCAAATGATTTGATTGTTTGGCCACAAATCATGTGTTAAGAAGAGCCGTTAATAACGACAGAAAATGTATATAAAAGCAAAACAACACAATAAACAATGGCAACGGCATCAAATCATGAATTTTACGATAAACTTACCTATCAGCCGCAACAACTCGACTATTTGTCCACTTTACGATTGGCCACATTAATGAAATTTATTCACTCCGGAAGACCACAGCGAATGGTGAAAAGAAAGGGAGGGTGAGGGGAAAACCATAAATACAGACCGCAGGCATTTTAATTTTTATGTTTTAACATGAAAAACGCTTCGCAACCGTCACCCAGCATCAGAGCTACAGTAATTTGCATCCATCAGATACAGTTTATTTTTGGTGGCCGCTTATTAAAAAAACGCAAAAGAAAAAAAAAAATATGAAAAAAAATACATTTAAAAGTTGCAATTTGCATACAAATCACGTTTCTGAAACAGTTTGGCAAAAGCAGAAACGAAAATATATTTATAATTCGTAATAAGCAAAAATTTCTTGAATGAACTTGCGTCACTTGTTTTGCTGGCAGCAAACTGCAGATACGTAGATTCATACGTAGATTTTTCGTATTTGGGAAAGATCATCTGGTGATTCACTTGTCGCTCGATCTGCCCGACAGACAACTGTGAATGAGTAAGCCCGCTCAGCGCTTTATGGTAATTTATGGCAAATAAAAACACAAAAACGCCAGCGAGAATAACGAGATACTTTCGCTTAAGTGGAGAACGCTATTTTGTGGTGGGTCTACATATATCTAATTGTCGAGAAGGCCTCAATTAGCCAGTGGGTAGTGCAGCCCCAACTGTCCGGTAATTGTTTCAGATACATTTCGCAACTTTTTAGACACGGGAATGGGGGGAATGTCTTTAACTGGTGCAGAGTTCGGCCTTCGCGGAATTCAACTTGCATTTTTCAGTACCCGTTTCATTTTTTTGTTCAACAATTAAATAAATTAAAATTCACGCTTATGGCACATTTTAATTACTGATGGAAACAACTGTGAGTTGTGGCTTCAATTCATGCCAACCAGAGAAATTTTCAACTTCAACGCATCTTTAAGAGACCAAAAAGTCGCTCCTGGCGACAATCGACAGGTCTACACAGAAAACTAATGTTAATAAATAAAGAAAATACAAATAATGGTTATTACATGGTACATAAGAAACGATTGGAAAAAATATTATTTTAATGTACTTCGTATTTTAAATGCTTTCACCATTCAACGAATTTGTTAAATTTCTATGCTGTAACTTTAGGACAATTGACAATTAAAAACTCAAGCCATTTTTCTTTCTGTGTCGTAATTATAAGACTAATGACAATTGCATAAGACTCCAACTTGGGCGGGAATATATACCGCACCCTTTACACCCTCTTCAAACTTTTTCTTGGGTAATCGTTGCTCAAGTAGTTGAAGATACACATTGTGATAAAGACCAACTCTAATTTGGTTTTGTTTCTGTTCCATTGCCATTGTGCTTTCGTGACTTCATTCATAATTTTCTGACTCTGACACATTTCCAGATAGCCCTCGAGAAACTTTCCCAAGCCGTTGTTTTGTTTATATTCCATAATTTGGCAATGTCTTTGAACCCATTTTGAAACGTGTTAATGTGCATTTGAGCTTCTCGCCCGCCGACCATTACGAAATGGTGTACAACTTCGAATTCAACTTCAATTCCGAGACACAAATTCAGCTCTCTAGCTTTTCACTGCCCGCTTTCGCAAGTGAAATTGTTGGCAGAGTCAACGAAAAGAAAACCGAGTTGAACACTCTGTGTTTAGTTTATATACATTTTTTTCGGGCTTTAATGGCCGGTATAAATTATTTTTTTGTTTATTTAGTTTTGCCGGGGATTACTTGGGTTTCTGTGTTAATTAGATGAGTCCACATTTCGCTTAACTGCTGTGAAGAGGGTCAAAGGGGAAACTAAGCTGGTGTAATTACAAAACTTTACAAAATTCTAGGTGAGCAGTTGAAAATATAACTGGGTTAGCTTGCAGATGGCCCAAAATCCCCATTAAATTTCTTAACTAACTTAAGCCACACTGGAATCCCTTACATATGTTTGTTACCATTTTCCGATTGACATAGCAACAAATTGCCAATGTATTCTATAGATTTGCTGACTAATGGCAATAGTCCTATTATTTTGGAAAACTTTGAAGAATGCTTTATTTTCGGGGTCTTTGCGTTTATCACAAAAGTGTCAAACGGCCTTTTGTGTGGACCAATTCCGTTTCACTCTTGACATTGACACCAACAACTTTTCCCAACCTCAATTACAATCAATCACACATGGTGTCTGTTGGTCAGCTGGCCAAAGACCATTTCTGGCCACAGTCCAACTGAAACCGAAGTCGTGCGTGTTTTGTTCGAAAATTACAATAATGATAGAGGCCATCCATTCATCCACATTCCCTCACTCCTTTTTCCTTTTAACGGACAACAAAAGTTTGGCCAACCGCTTGGTGCAAAAATTTCATTTATCATAAACTTCTTGGCCCACATCGTGGATGGATCTCCCACTTTTGTGTGATAAAAATGACAAAGGACTGCCGTGGTTAATGATGATGATGCCGCCCGGCAGGAGACCATCTGATAAATCTTTTGAGCCACTTGTTTTCCTAGCCAAGATTTCACTCTCCAGGCGACTATTGAGCAGAAAAGTGGTCGAGAGCTGTTTTCGCCACATTTGAAAATGTCACTCACAAACGCTTGACCAGTTTTTCATTTTCATTTGGCGGAAAAGCAACGAGTTTTCTCGCCTGCAAAAAGTAGCAAAAATATTTTTGAATTAATTATTAATTTGTGGCCATGTGAGGATATTAAGAGCAGGTTTAAGTTTTTTTGGCGGGCGTTGATTGCACATTTATGATACAGGAAGTGAGTGTTTCAAATAAGGATGCAATAAATTAAGTGATAATGAGTATGTTTGATAGCCACAAAAGTCTATAACAATTGTATTAATTATTTCTACGTTTTCTGGTAAATTTTGCATTGCATATATCAAACCATTTATCATTCGCCTTGCTTGTCATATGGCTTCTTCGTTTTACATGACCCACTTGAAATATTTCCCCACGCCACGACGAATGCATGGAAATCAATGAAGCTTACGAAATATTTACCGCCCATTAGCACGTCATAAAAAGGGGCGGGGCAGAACAGGCAGAGAGCCATAGCTATTTCCCACACAACCTTGCCCCTCAGATGGCAAGGGTCCTTCAAGTACCTACGCTAATAAGCAAATGTTGGGAAATACGAGACTTCTTTACTTTGCGTATGACATATGTGACAGGCGGTAAAAACAAAAGCGTCCGAACACATGTAAGACTTCTGTTTGTTGTACGCGGGGGAGGGGGAAGCATATATCTTCCTAAAGCGTAAGTAGTATGGCTTTGATTGGCGGAAGTTGGCCGTCTTAAGGGAAACCCAAACGAGGTTCTTACGTTGGTCTTCTGTGGGTGAGACCACCCTCATTGAATTATTGAGTTTGACCGCTAGACGGCAAAAATGCAAAAAAATATTCAATGGGCAATAAACACGCATTACCATATGACTTTTGCAGGTACTAGTTCTCTTTATAGTTGAAAGGTAACTTTGAATACCCATTAAGAAACTAATTCACATATGGATTGACTTACGTTATCATAGCACTTAAAAACACCAGTCATTTTTGTAATGATTGCCACACCATTAAAACATAAACATCAAATCTTTAAATCTAAAGTGAGATTATTATGCAATTATTAGCTTTGATAGATTAAAATAAATTTGCACCTTAAATAATATAAATGAGATGTTGGCAAATAGTTTAAACAAAGTATTTTAATTAAAAACGTATGTATTTCCCCTAATGTTAATGCGATTGTAATATACATATAAGTGTTTTCCTATCCTAGAAACTCTCACAGCAACTCCTTTAAAAAATCAATACAAAACTGCTGGCCAGAACTGGTTGCAATTTAATTATTTATAAACAGTTAAGAGCAGGGGCTGTGTGGCAGTCACTTCCCTACCTGCAGGATATGGGCTCCGACAAATGAGGGTACATTTTTCTTAAGAACTGCAGCAGGTGCTAGGCGACAGAAGTTCATTAAGAACGTAACCCGGCATCCCATAGATACGCAGATACTCAGATGCATGTGGGTGTGCGATAGTCTGGACGGGTGTGTGTATGTGTTTTTTCAGACAGTGTGTCTCCCTTTTCAATCTTTTTGTTTCGCCTGCCTCCTTTTTTTGGCATGCATTACCCTTAATGAACTCAGGACCCCGAGACAGTTTCTGAGGAGGAGTTCTACCTTTTTCCGGGCATTAATGTCTGAAACCGGGCGCTATTATAAATAATTGCACAAGAAAATAGGTAAAATAGTGCAAACTTTTCCCTGCCACTGGCTGTTGACAATGGTCGAGAGGCAGGGGCAGGGGCATATTCACCTGGCACAGTTCTCACGGCCCGGGGCAAATCGCTGGGCTTGTGGGCAGGCCGACAAAGTGCGCCGCCTTGGGTTCCTCTTTTGTCTGCCGGAAAGATTGAGATCGGGAAGTGAGCGAAAGACGCAGAATGGGGCGACAAAGCCAGCGACAAAGGTGTAAATCGATGATAAATGGAAAGCAAAATATTCAAGATCAATAATCTTAAGGCGATCTATTTCAAAGAAACGGAAGTTGGTGTTCGATTCAGAATGCCCAGATGAGAAAGAGACAAAATTGGAATGAGCATACTTTCCATAACATTGAATGAATAGAATTTATTACTATTCAATAACTTTACTTTATTAAGAGAACGAAAGACTTAAAAGGAAAACATGAATGAAACATTTAAATGTTCTCAAAAACTTTTTGATTTATATAAAGTGGCATTATGTCAAGAAAGTAAAACATATCTTGAAAATTTCTTATTAAAATATGATATGATATTACCTCATTTAAAATACTTAAATTCATAAGGTGATCTCACTTACAAGATTTATGTATTTTATTATATAACATATTATGGAAAAAATTTTATAACCAAACTCCATTATTCAAGAATAAGTGTGACTTAACTTTCTCTGAAATTGACAAATTTACAAGTATTCATATCGAGTTTATTTATACTTTGAAAATGTTTCTATTAATGTGTTTTTTCGTAGTTTTAAAAATACATTTCACCCCATCTTTAGTTAAGTGAAAATCAAAATAACCCATTTAGCTGCCAGGCAGCAGTCACCTTTCAGTTATTTTCGCCTAATCAAAACAAGTCATAAAATTGTTCACGATTTTTTTTAAACAAAAGTGTGAAGCACACAAAATGATTGACAGCAAATTTAATTGAAGCATTGAACCTGAGAGTCGAGAGCTGGCCAAAACATGATGGCCAAGTGGCGGTGGCAGGAGGCAGGTGTGTTGGTGATGGTTGTTAGTTGGCTGACCTGGCAACAGCCGTGACAGAGATGTCTCTTGTCATCGCTCAATCAAACGAAAGTCTAGACGAGTGTGACAAAAGCGAGTACTGAAAGTTGGCTAACTAACAGGCAAAGCTAATTTGACTGAACGGGGCAGGAAACGGAAGTGGAAAGCCTGGTAGCTGGTGCCTGGACACATATGAAGATGGATGAACCGGCGAATGGATAAGCCCACCTGCCGATTCAACTAACCAACTGACAAGATAACTGGCAGCCAATTTGGCCCGAATGCGCCTAGAGTTGTTCGAGTCAGTCATCGATATTGGAATTTAGTTTGCGGTTAAGCCAAGCCCCTCAACGAACATCTTGTTAATACTGACTGGCTAATGTACTTCACACCTTTGTTTGCCCTGTGAATCAGTTGCGAGCCGTGCCAAAAGTAGCCAAAAGATACACTCAGATTTCGTCTGTTTTCGTCTGCCGATGCGCACATTCACTTCCTCGTCGTGTGTATTTAAATTGCTCATCAGTAACCGGCAGGAAAAAATACAAAAATTCTAATTTACATAAACAATTAAAGGCAGCGAAGCGAGCAAAAATGAACCCCGAAACAGCGAGTGAAAATTGTAATGCAAACAAAGCAGATTATTGCACTTGAAAACCGTACAAATTGAAACTATGCTGGATAATAGGGTATTTATAGAGCGCGTCGTTAATTGTTAAATGCGACAATTAAGAAATTATTACTCATACGCACTGGTGAACGCCTGACCTTAGACAGACCGGGTGTCAGACTGTCAGAACGAGTGTTGAATCGCCCACACTCGATCGCGGGAAAAACAAAACAAAGTAAAACAAAACCGATATAGTGACAAATAAGTCGCTGGCACACTTGACTGGCTGGTGGCCCAACTCGAATTTGTTTAATAGAACTCGTTTTTGTTGTTTATTCGCCGAGCCAAGTTGTGAATACATATTTTTTCCAGCACTTTTGGAATTTTTTGTATAGATTTATAGCATAATCATCAAATGCATTTGCTGGCCTTGCAGGTGGACTGATCCGAAGTTTTCAACAGAATGCATTTAGAAAATCCCCTGGTCAGATACACAAAAGTTTTCCTTCATGTAAAAATTAAGCAGCTTAGAATACAATTCCGCGGTATAATCCCCAGATTAAAAGTCAGGAATCATAAGGAATTAAAGATCTGATATACACATGTTCTCAAGCTATTCTTGTGAGGTCTTTAAAAGGGATTATTCCGCTAAAGAGACATAAAAAAAAGATTTCTTGCTATTGAATACCATTATATTAAATCTAAACATTTTTACATTTAACTAATGTGTATATCGTATCCTCTTTCTCTTTTTAGGTGAGTTACAACAAACAAAAAACATGGCTAGATTTCGAGCAAGACGTAAGCTATATCATCACATTTTCTGCCAATTGCCTGCCAACTCCTATCCAGATTCCGTTTAAACTACCACTTTTAGCCATGAATAGGTACCTCAAACTTCGCAAATGATGGCGGTTTGTAGCCAGGGCCGATGGAACACTACAATGTTAGGGGGAAAAGAAAAGAAAATTCGCTGGATTGCAGTTTTCTTGGTCTCTGTCAGGCGTGTCATGCTGTGACCGACGAAAGAAATACCAAAAGACTGCGGAAAATACCAGAGCTGTCGCTCGCATGTGTTGCACTCGCTACGTGTTCATGTTAAATGTCATAATCAGGCACGGCAAACAACTACAACTTGCAAGCCAAGTTTATCTAGATACAAAGTTGACTTGGAACAGCATGTGAAATGGATTTTTTAGGGGGCGGTCTTATGCTAGGCGTGACCTTACATAGTTGCGGCTAATGGATACACATAAGATACAGAAACATGTGAAGCCAGTGCCTTAGCCGAGAGTTTGCCATCAATTGCAGTCTCCCAGCATCTCCCAGCATCTCGCACATCACCTCAGAGCGCTCCTGAAGCTGTCTAAATAAAAAACCTCATGATTTTTATCGAGCCCGCATGACGCCATCATCCCAAGAGGATGATGTGGGGATACGCAAGTGAGATGGAGAGGTGGCAAAAATATGCATAGAATTTTTAAAAATACTACCAGGAGCGAATGCGAGTGCTCTGCGGAATATGTCGAATATAAGATACCCTTCTATTTTTCTCTTCTAGGTTTGCAAACCTACAAATAAGTTAGTCGGAACAGAAGTGTTAAAGTACTGAAGTGAACAAAAAGTTATATAATTCATATCAACATTAAACACCTTAATTTGCAGAATTTATTTAAAAAAAAACTCAAATACTAATTCCAAAACAAATTCTTTATTTTTAAATGGAATTGCTTATATCCACTTGTTACTAATGCTATTTTTATTATTTCGAATCCATTACATTCTTTATTTCTGATTTCTTCTTTTATGTCAAAAATAAAAGATATAACTTTATTTTTTTAATTTTGAATGGAAAACCCCGAGTTATTACTAAAATGCAAACATCCTAATATAAAAATTTTCGTATTTTAATTAGCTTTCTACATTTATTGAAATTATTTGCAACTATCTTTATGGATTCTTGATCAGCATGAGCAAACTTCAACTCCAAAGTTTCTCACTGATGCGCCATATTTTATGAGAAACAAAACCACATGTGTTGCATAGTTGAGGCACCCTCCGCACATCCCTTCCCCCGGGGATCAAAGAAAAAATACCATTTAGGCTCGCATCCAATGGGCCAACACTTCCTGGGCCAAGTTCAAGGGCTGCTCTTGCTCCTCCTTCGACTTCCTGTGCTCGTTTTCCTGCTCGCACACATGGCCCTCCGAATTCTCAACACTTTTTTGGTTAGCATTTATTTCATTTAATTTTTTCCTTTTGGCAGACCCAACGACGCCTGGGACAGGGCCATGTCTAACATGAGGCTGAAGATGATGGTGATGATGAATTTCTGAGAAGCCACTAGAACAACTGAAATGTTCGTTCTGGTTTCTGCTCTCTTATTCATTTCTTGGTGCGACGCGGCAGGATCTCGTTTTCGTTTTTTTTCTTTTTGGATTTTTGGCCGTGTGAGCATGGCTGGTTTTGAGGCTCTTCTTGGGCATCAAATGGTATTCGGGCAGCCTCCCTACTGAGCCATTCCCATTTCCCGTTGCCAAGTCAAATGCATTTGAAAAGACCTAGGCACCAAAGCAATTGGAACCGAAACGCAGCTTGCCATTCTGAGTGACTGGCAGACAGGCACCGAAAAATGATAGAATGTATTTGGCTAGACTGGAGGGAGTCGGTTGAAGGTCGATGGGGTGAATTGCTTGAGGAGATTGTGAGTTATGGCTGCTGAGAGCTTAGTGAAAAGTCCACAAGGGGTAGTCAAACACAAGCCACAAATAATAGATTCGGCACACAAAAACTGTGACTATCAAAGGAATGCCTTTTATAACAGGAACTTGATCTTAAACTTTTAAGATAAGATAACAAGATAGTTTCATTCATAAAAGCTCCGCATTTCTTGATAAAAAGGGACATGTTTAAAGGATGGACTTTTAATTGGCTTAAACTGACTTATTTGGCTTCCAAAGATGTTTTATACGACCAACTTAACTTCTTGAGAAACTTGACCAATATCTTAGATGTGGCAAAGCAGATAAAAACTCATTTCTCATTTTATATTCATTTACCACGCCCATTGCCACATCGGCAGAGCGTTGCGTTTATTTTTGCCCACCCGAAAAGCCAACGAGAAGCATAGAAAAATCTCAGCTCTGTGGTCATGAAGGTCGCCTTATTAACACATAAACCATAAAAGCCAAAAACCGTAGGCACATGTTTGGCCAAAACAAGAACAGCAACAGAAACAGCAACAGCGACGAAAATCTTCATGGCTTGCCTGCTTAGAATTGCCCACATGTGTGTCACGTCACGGCAGACGACAATGCGCCGCAACAGATACAAAGATAGCCAGATACTTGGATATTCGGATACTCAGATACTTTTTGCATGTGCTCACGAGCATGTGTAGAACACATACACCGCCATACCCCTTGAACTGGGCTTGTTTTCGCCATATGTGATGGGGAAAAAATCAAATGAAATAAATGTTTAGGCGGACTCTGCCATGAAAATCTTTGCTCAACAGAATTTTGAATAGTCGTCAATGGATGTTGGTGCGGTTCGGGCTGATCTCAGTGTGTCAGTGAAACTCCAGCGAAACTCGAATGAAAAATTATTTAAAAACGAGTAATAGACTCTTGAGAATATTTTATTGTGAAATTGTTTCTCCAACGAGCCAACGAATCTATTAAAATATTCATTCATCCGAAAGTAAGATGATTTTCTCTACGGATTTGCATTGGGTAAGCAAACAAATTGAATGGCAACTTTCAACTTTAGTTGACTTTCAATTAAAACAGTGCAAACATTTGAACGTCGAACGTTTTCCATTTTTTTTTTTCGTTGCCTTTTCCAATTGTTTCAACATGACTTGTTGGCAAATTGAATTTCATTTTTTTTTGCGGATTATATTTGACTTTTGCTCAACATTCACAAAAACGGGAGCGTTGTTTTTCTTCAGTTTTATTTTGTTGCCTTTTGATGTTAACTCATCCAACCAGAGTCATAAATACTTGCTGTGCTCTCAACTGGCAAAAGAGAAAAATATTTATTAAATAAAAACCAACTCCTGGCCCACCTTTTCATATGGCACTGGCTTTTCCTCTTTTCTTTCTCGGGTCGGGCCCAACTGTGGGGGATCACATTTCCAGCTGTTGCTCAAATTTTCACTTTGTGTGTTCTTTTTACCCGCCAACGCTGAAAGTAGTTTGTGGATGCGTGTGCATAATTAAATTAAAAAAGTTTTTTGTTATAAAAGTCATTGACTCAGAGACTGCCTTTTAAAGCAGTGATTGTTTTAAAGTGGCGGCTTTGATAGGAAGTTGGGAAGTTGGAACCTACCAAATGAGCTCTGTATGTGGAACGAGCCTGAAATTCCAGCGGTGTTCGATTCAGATTAGCTCTAGATGTGGAAGGACCCTGAAAGTCCCGCTGTTGCCGGCTTAGAACAGCTATATATGTGAAAGAAGCCTCAAATTCCAGGTATATCCGATTCAGAGCAGGTCTGGTTCTCAAAGTCTCCTCAAACTCCAGCGGTGTCCGATTCAGAGCAGCTCTCGGTGGGAAAGGATCCCCAAAGTCCGCCTGTGCCCTGTTCGGAACAGCTCTAGTTGCGGAAGGAGCCCCGAAGACTAGCTCTGCCCGGTTCAGATCAGGTCTGGTTATGAAAGGAGCCTCAAAGTTCATCTGTTCTTGATTCTGGGCAGCTCTGGGTGGCGAAGGAGCCACAGAGGCCTGTTGCGCAGCAGTGCCCCCATTCTGGATATTTATAAATATTTTGAAAAAGAGGTTACTAATACCTACTTATCCACTATTATTGGACTCACCTGGGGGTCATTGTCTGGAGAACTTAGAGGTGGCGCCTCCGGCAGGTCTTCACAACCATTTCTCTCCCGTTCGTTTCTTATGAACTCCACAAAGGCTTGATGGTAACTGTTTATTTCGGTACGATTTTCCTGCTGGAAACTCATGTTTAAATAGACGAATTTTTTTCAGGTTGCCCTGCTCTCTGAACTTATGCAACTGAATTAAATGCCTTCGTCAAACTTTTGACAGCTACAGAATTTTTGGCAGTCACATGTAAAACTTTTGTTAACCACTATTGTATTTTGTATTTCTATTCCTTAGCCCTGGTTTGGCTTATTAATTTCCTCAAAAAACTTGTTGGTCTCCGTAGAGAATTTAATCATTAATAAAAAGGGTTTTACAGAATATTCTGCAAGGGTATATCAACTTCGGCTCCGCCCGAAATTAGCTGTCCTTTCTAGTTATTAAACATATAAGCAAGCAAAAAGAGTTCAAAGATTATAAAACTTTAAGTAAATTGCTTTAAAATTTAGTTTTTTCTTTGACAAAATCGGTATATATGTACATATATTTCCATAAACAGTAACCTTTCATGCTTTAAACTCTTCTCTGGCCTCTCCCCAAAATATTAATGACAACATCTATTAGTAAGCCCTACCGAATTTAAACATAATTTAACATACAAAAATATAATTGAATTTTTATTTTCGTCACGTTTTGACCATGTAAATTTTATCACCGAAAAGTAGCTGTGTTTATTCAACATTTTTTGGCCCCATGGACAGGTTTGGGGTCAACGGAAATAAGGCATATAATTATAAATATATGCTCGTATAAATCAAAGAACTTTCCATTCGGACGTTCTTGAGTATTCTTTGACAATTACCCCTTTTGTACAAAAATTTGGGTGGAAAATTAGCTGATTACAAGATGGAAAATTGTTATGAATCACTTAAGTTTAAAATCTTAAAAAAAGATGCCCAATATTTTGTTGGCGATGACACATTTGGGTTGGGTGAGCGGAAACCAAAACACAAAGTGAACATTTAACAATTCATAAGTGTTTGAAGAGGCTGCAGTTTCTGTGTTGGCGTTACAAAGAAAAAAAATATAAACTGGGTGTGAATCCATCAAGATGTCGTTGCGTGGCAGAGATTTTCAGTCCTCATCCTCGGCCAGTGCAACCTCAATTAAAGGCCACCATAAAAGGGGCGCCAGGCAGGCCAAACGTGGCCAGGTAATTATATAAGCCCAGTTGAGTGCAATCAAAACGAAATACCAGAAATATATATGTTTTTACCACTGTCTGGCAGTTCGGCGGCAACAAACAGTCAGACCCGCAGCATAAATAATCAACTGTGTTGGGGGAAAAGGAATTATTGCAATTGCTAAAGTTTTCACACACGAAAAAATGACATGAAATGCAATGAAAATGAGGGCATTAAGACATTGAAGTCATGAGGGTTACGTAATCACTTGAAGGCAGAAAATCCGACAACTTTTTTTCATATTTACCCACTATAGGAAGTCTGAAAAGACTGCAAAAAATAAGCTTGTCTCCAGAAACACTCTAACAATACATTCTTTTGACTTTTGAACAATTGTTCTCAGTTTATCTCCCAGTCTGTATTTTTAAAGGTTTTATAAATATATTTGTTTGCTAATTAAAAATACATATTCTTATTCAAATAATTGTTTAAGGAACGATAAGATATGATAATTTATCTTTAATAGTACGCGTAGCAAATAGGTAGCTAAACAGGAAGATAACGCCAGAATGAAATGTAGATAGAGGTAGGTCTCAGCGATAATAAAGATATCTTTTGTGCCTAGCCAAAGGTTGATTGGTCCAGTTTAGAGTTATAAATTTTAACTAATTTTATCTATTTGATCATATTATTAAATTAAGCATTTGAAATATACAATGCTTTATGCGACGTTTTATGTATTTTAACATTGGAAACCACATATTTCTTTGGCACCCTTAAGCCATTGACTTGACACACAATTCTGTTTATTTTCGTGAAAAAAAAGATAAACAAAACAAGAATATATATATCTTTCAGTTTTCGCCCACAGCAGTACAAAAGAAACCTACCAATTTGGGACCCCAATTGCGAAAAGCAAACTCATTTTGCTCATTAACTGCAATGGCTGCAGCACGTTTCGTCCTTTCTCTTATTCGCAGCTTTATTCGCTCTCTTTCTTTGGCATTCCGAGTGCACAATAGTTTTTAATGCGCCAAATTAAGTTTCATCGGAGTTTTTTAGACCTTCCCTCCCTTTTGCCGGGAATTATCCGCTCAAACTCTTTCGTTTTACCTCGCCATTTCAGCCCGCTTCCCTCTTGACCATATTGAGCTTGAAGTTGGCTTTTGTCTGGCGGAACTCGTGACTAACATTAATTTGACCAGAACTGGCTAAGAACTTCATTCCATTTATAGGACAGATGGCCCAGCGCAGATAAAACAGGAAAAGTATCTTCAATTTCAGCGCCCTGAAGATTTATTGCCTCGTTTCGGGTATTTGCCAGATTTCGGTAGAAATTGTTTCTGCTACTTTGTAGCTTCCCAATTTAGTGTCTCTCCGTCTCAATTATAATTCGATTTTCGTTTCACGCTTTTGTCAATTCGCAAATAAAACGACCCGTTAGCATTTTGATAGATTTTCTCATTTATTGTTTTGTTTCGGCAGTGGCTTTTGCCTTTTGGCATTTCGAGCATCTCATTAAGTCTCTGAGTTTTCGAATCAATTCGTTTCAGATTGGCTTGCCTGATTTTATGACTCCAAAATATTTGACATTTTTGGTGGGGAACAAAGCTGATAATTTGCCAACGGGGTAACCGCATAAAGTTTGAATTGAGTTATTAAATTGATTTGGACAATTCGATTGAACGTTTGCATTTCTGCTAAAGCTGGACCGTTGGACTAATTAAAAGTTCAATATAATGTTTTAAATTTAAAGATGACCGATTTATCTTTATTTGATTCCTTTCATATCCCCTTTTTCTAATTAAGCGATAATTCTATAATTCGATAATTTGTCAAATGGGTCATTGTATATAGTTTGAATTGAGTTATTAAATTGATTTGGGCAACTTCATTGAAAGCTTGCATATTTAATTTGTGATGGACACATATATTTAAAAATATATTTGAAGGTTGCTGATTTGTCTTTATTTAATTTCTTCATTGTATTAATCGTCCCCAGTTTTTGTTTAATAGTTTCAGATCGATAGCAATTAATCTCTTGCCTCAATATTAATACGTTGCTGAACGCAAATCCCTTATCCATCGATCACGGATGATCTTTTTTAATAGCTAATTTAATCTGCAACCGCAGATACAGATACACAGATACAAGATAATTACAACGAATAAACCAGGACACGCCGTGCAACATTTGTTAATGTAAAATATTGTAACACTATGGTTGATAATAAATTGCCTTAATGCTCATAAAGCCAAAACAACAAACCGCACAGCACAACAAACAGAATTTATGGCAGAGTAATGGTACAAGTCGAGAACGGGAATATATAGGAGGGCGGTGGGAGGTGGGAGGGGCTAGGGGGCTAGGGGGCCAGGGGGCCAGGGGGCCAGAGGGCGTTTGGGGTTGAAAAGTGGCGCAAGTGGCAGCGTTTTTAAAGCAACATTAATCATGAGCTCACGAGAGTGCCTCGCTTTCTCCCCGCCGCTTTCTCCGCTCCTGTCTAGTGTGTGTGGGAAATTGGCTTTTTCATGCCGGGTTTTTAATAATTTATAAAAGAATTTACGAGCAAAACAGCTGAGGCATAGAAGTGCGTTAACTACATGCACACAAATATTCCCATAATTAAATTTGAAGAATGCACAATCAGCAACAATTTCCCGCTTCTCTCGCTTTTCCAGCAATCCTTGCTGGCAGGACGCATTCCGGTGGCCTCCATGACAGGACCCATTAAACGAGGACTGCTCTGGCAGCAAAGGGATCGCCTCTTCTCTCGCTGGAAGGAACGGTGAGTACACTGAAAAATAATTTTACATTTTTAGCAATATATTAACACTGAAAATGAAAGAAAGTTTAAAAGCTAACCACTTGGAAAATAAATATTCAAAAACAGAAAGCTCTAAAGCTATGATTATATAAACAAATTTTAATTTAATAAATAATGTTGCTATATTTTTTTGGATTTTATTTTGGGTGACAATAGTTATTTTAAAGAAGCTGATAACTTTAAAACTCTACATATATGTTCTGCTTTTACCTTTGAAATCTATCAAACAAAGACAATTTTAAACATAAATTGATATAAGAAATAAAGTGTTTTTTGTAAATTTTACATTGCCAAGAAAATATAGATTGAAATAGAAACATTTCATTAATATTATTAAAGCCCCTTGTTTTATTTTGAAAAATCTTTACAAATTTGATAACCTATTTCTTCTGTGTGGTCAAGTGGGGATGCATAAATGTTAAGCGCTTTTAAATTTACCTCCACCGCAATCTGCATTGGCTGAAAGACCAGACATGCACACCCCCACAGCCCCTTAAAATATGCAAAAATATTTCACAACCTCCGAGGGTTGTTAATTGCGAAAAAGGGCATAATTGACAGTGGCTGCATGCTGGCTCGTCCTTTTTGCAGATAATGCTAATAGGGGGGTCGGGGGAGGGGGTTCAACCGACTGACAGCTCTTTTGTTTTCGTTTCCCCATGCTGCATTTAATTGAAATTTAATTATGTTGCAATGCAATTTGGTGTTTTTGTTTGACTTTCGGCTGTTGCCCTTTGAACCGATAATTACGTTTATCGCTTATCATTTATCGGCGCAATTTTAATTGACACTTAATGACCAACTAAGCCGGGTACTTCAATGGTCAATATTTGATTTCCATTTTTGCAATAAGCTAAATACAATTTATAAAATACATCTAAGCCATGCTGATGAGTATAAATTTACGAGATTTCCGCAAACATGTCCAATTTGGCATACAAAATAATTGATTTAGATTGTGAGCTTGAATAAATGCATAAACCTAACTACATTTTAAACTTGTGAAAATATAAATCATGCATTTAAATTAACCTGCTATAAAATAGTAAACTTGAGGTCTAATACAACCAAAAAAAAAAGATAACTCAAAAATATTTTTTTTTACTTAGATATAATTTTATTTAGCTGATCGTTTCTCAGAATACAAGAAATTTCCCCGGATTGAGCTTTCTCATTTTTGGCTTAGATCACCGCGCCCATTATTTGGTTGCATGCCTCCACCACTTACCAAGCTCGGCTAATAACTAAGCCGATCATTATCCACAACAGTCTTTCAAGGGAACTCCCTCTCTCTTCTCTAAACCACCCACCGAAGCAAACCGAGAAAACCCGCTAGCCGTTTACCTCTTCCTCAACAATTTTCTTAGCTCAATTTGCTTGACCACGTTAATAAGCGAAACCAAATGAGAACTTCCAGCAGGGAAGTGAGCTATTAGTCGATCCGAAATTCAACCAAAACGATTTTAAATTTCTGTTTAGCTTGAGAACTTTTTTGGGTTTATCTTTCTGTGCTTCATACGCATCATACATAATAAATAAATATGGAATTTATGTGCACCAGAAAACCGACTGGCACATTAATAAATCCGATTTTCATTGCTGCAAAACAATAAAATGAACAAATAATAATATTCTTATTGTTTTGAGGAAGTCATAAAACTTAAAGCACTTTTCAGCTCAAATCGGATTTTTTCCCTTTTTTTTGCGCATGATTTATGATTTATTAATAACATATTCAAATGCCTTTAAGGGGAAAGGGCCTCAATAATTTTTGGCAATACATGGAGATGCCGGATTTTGATTTTGGAGTGTCAGTGTCTGACCTTTAACTGAAGATTGCTGGCAGATACACATTTAAAGGTCACTCCAGTCGTTAGCGGATTTGTACTGACTGAAGCCAATCTCTACTTGCAGATACTTTGTGCTCACTCGTGACTACTTGCACTGCTTCAAGAGAGCCTCGGGATCGGCCAATGAACGTGCCTCGGATATGGGACAGTTTATCTTCAAGGTAAGTGGATGCCAACTTTTGGGGAAATCTAAATGAAATACTAACTACTGCACAAAGGGAGAGTTGTAAACCTAAGTTTCTTCTAAAGTTTTGAGTCCATATTCATTCTATGCACATTTCGCCTTTATAAATGTTCTACCTCCACTGAAGTGTCGGGCAAACTTTTTTATTTACTGCGCATTGTGTTAAATTCTATTGCAGCCAGCCAGAGATTTATGTTCAGCATTATGAGCAACCCATGACTATAACCTGTTTGTCGTAAAAGGGGGTAATAAAGGCGCCTGGGACACACCTTTAGTGCAAAAAAAAAAATTGTTTATAAATGAAGTCTTTTTCGGTTGACAATGCCAGACACATCCAGTCACGTTTTGCAATTGACTTTTCAGCCAGATAAATGAAAGATATCCGTCCATGTAGGGGGGCTCAATTGATAGGCAATCTTCGGTGGAAATCCGTACGAACGATGCCAATTGTCTGGGAGCTTTTTCTAGCCAAACAAATCCTGATCGAAGAGGCTATAAAAACGGAAAGAAAAACTTCAACTAAGCTCAACTAATTGGCTAAAACTTGCATCTACTGCATGTTAATTTGCCTAACTATTCACCCCACTCCCCGCATCTTGGGATTCCCCCATTAAGAGTGCCTCTCCTTAACTCGCCCCGCACAACTTTGCGATGAAAACAAAACAAATACGAGAAATACTAAAGGCAAACGGCAAATATTGCACACAGGCAACAACAAAAAACACAAACAGGAACAACTGCAATAGCAACAACAACTGTGAAAAACAAAAAGGGGTAAATGGAAATGCAACAAAGTCGAAATACAAACACCCTTTGAAAAACTTTATTCGGAAAATTTGGAATATTTGTGGTTTCTTTCTAGTATTTTGTAAAATATAGTAATATCGTGAAAAAATTCTATACAAGATTTTTCACTTAAATTCGGCATTTATATATTTTTTACATCAAAAAAGTTTCATATTATTTGGAGTGCGGTGGGCTTGGAACTTGGGTCTTACAACCTATTTAAGCGCACTTTTTAAAAAATTTGCACAAGCCATAAATGTATTCTTAAAAAAATATAAATATAAAATATAAAAATATAAATTATATTTATTTCAAAGTTTTTTCTTAATATTATTTTTTTTAAGTCCTTTAATTCTGCATTCCGAAAAAAGGTTTCAAGTGTTTCAAGTTAGAGTATAATACCCACGATTGCCGTGAAATTGTTCATTACCTCAGTTGCTGCTTTTGGGTTGTTGTTGCTGATGACATTGTTTTTGTTGCTGCTTAAACAAATAAGGAAAATGCACATAAAACTGCAGTGGCAAACAGCGAAAACAAAAAATGCGACAACACTGCAAAGAGATCATGGGAAAATTACTTTTAAGTTTTTTTGTCCCCTTTGAATTTAATTTTATTTTGTTTTAAATTTTGTCTCATTTTCTTTTTTGCTGGCACTTTTTTGCTCTCTCTAAAAGCAGTGTCAATACACAGCCAGCAGCAGGTTGTTGTTGCTTACAGTTTAATTTAAAATTAAAATACATTTTTTTCTCGCAAATAAAACAAAGTGAAAAATGCTCCGTTGTTGTGCGGGCAATTTTCCAAAGTAAATAAGCAAGAGTGGCGAGGGAAATGGTGGAAAAGCGGACACGGGGGAAAATAATGACATAGGTGGAACTAAATGGTGAAAAATCCCGCACCGTGCGGGAGATTAACTTATTTAATGTGAGGGAAAACATTTATAAAGAAATTACGAGAAGAATTCGTTGAGCTAGAAATATATTAGGTAATTCGTTTCACAAAATTCGGTTTTTCATTTGAAAACCCCATCAAGAATGAAATGAGGTATTTGGCTTCTTTCCCAAAATTGCTAAGCAAATAAACACCCAACTAACCTTCAAGACTAAGACCAAATAAATTCGACCAAAAATGGTCAACAAAACATCAAAGACAGCCACCCACCCACACTCAATTATCCAAGGCGCAAACCCAGGGAAGTCAGCCATGAACGAGTCATTGAACAGAAAGGTGTAAAAGAGAGGCACTGCCCGGGTGTGAAAGAGATGGAAAATGCCTGAAAATGTTTGACTCATTAATGAGCACGGAAGGCGGCATCTCATTTCATCGCTTCTTTGTGATTTCGCTTGTTCATTGATGTTTTATTGACACTACAATGATTCAATATTATTACCTCATCAATGTAATCAACTTAATCAATTAGGCGAAAAGGTGCGACTAGGTAAAAGACGGTCTTGGTCTAATTATTTAATTTGATTTTAAAATATTTTCGAGAACTTTGTTCCTACCCGGGTACTTACTACGTTTATATGAAAGTCTTATTTTGGTTTCTTTAAATATAAAAGTCAAACAAATTATTTATTCTTAAATAATAAACAGAATATTAAAGTTTAAATGTGACAACGCTTTTTTACAACTTTTTTAAAAACAAATTTTTAATGAATTTTAAACTTATTTTCTTTTAAAACCAATTCTTTTCAAACATGACACTTGTTTTGACACAGTTTTGAAAATTCTTAAGCTGATAGTAATTTTATGAAAACCAAAACTTGGTTTAAAAACTGAAAATTAAAAAAAAATGTTTTTGAAAAGATTAGAATTGTACCCAAACAGTAATATTTGGAGTTCTGCATTTCTTATAATTAAATTCTATATAATTTTGAAAATAGAGGACGTATAAACGTATTCAGAAGGAGATGATGAAACAGAATTGGTCTGATTGTCTGCCATCTACCTGGGGGAAATCAATCGGGCATAATTACAGGTGATGAAAGTGCATGGGAAATCATTGGGATGGTTTTGATGTTGATGCTTCGGTTTACCAGCCTGGAGGTGGGTAAAGTTTTCCGCCTCAGAATTTTGCAGTTTTGCACTTTGACAGTGATTGAAAGCAATATTGATTTTTGTCCTTGGGTGGGCGGCAAGTGGATAATGTGAAAAAGGGGGCGGAAAATGTGCCTGCGGGGATATGCCATTTCTGTCTGTTCAACGTTAATGAGCATTATTAATTGGGTTGCACTGAAGAGACTCGGATATCGATGCTGAAGCATTTAATTATGTTCAAAATGTGTGCACGCATAATTAAAATCTGATGGAAAAATGTGAAGAAAAGAAATTAATAAGTGAAAGGAACATAAATCAAAGGCTTATAGCAAACAAAATTATGGAAAATGCAATATAAAAATTAATCCCTGTTAAGTATTTTAATAATTTTTTTTTTTACCATAAATTAAAGCCGCACGCGCATAAATTCAATTTTACTTTCCCAAATTGCAATGCCAAAATCTGAACCAATGACCAATTGAGCTTTTGTGTTAGTTTTGACAGCTCATGCTATTAAACATGTCAAAATATAAAACGACAATGGAATTCGTTCATAAACCTCATAAATAACAATAATAAATAATAACAGCCAACAAGCCGATCAATATCGACCTTGAACAAATTATTTGTGAACCAAACGTAAAACGGAAATTTGGAAAATATTTAGCCAATCGATTGTGGGTTGGCACATATCTGTATGATGCCTATAACAAGTGAGGTCAGAGTTTTGGGAAGGGAATAAAGGTCAAAAATATATGGACAATTTTAAAATAGTTTAAAAGAAAGGAGAAACGAGCGTTATTAAAAAAGAGCATGAAACTTAATAACATAAAAATGTATTTCAGATAAACCCAAACTGAAACATGGCCATTAACACTAATATTATTTTTCGTGAAGTGTTATATTAGGCAACACAACACTCATTTTCAACGCACAGATTTATTTATAAAAACTTTTATTTAAAGACTTTCCTAAACGATCTGAGCAGAAGACCTGACATCTTTCCTGGGGATCAACCTAGAATATCATAAATATTTTAATTTGCAGTAACGCCCACATAAAACTTATGAAGACGACTCCCAAGACAATTTCGATTTCGATCTTTGATCGTGGAATAAGAAAATCCCTTAAATTATCTAACAAACGAAAAAGCTTTATGCAATATTCGATGTTCCATCTGCTACCGCCACGATTAATCATAAAAAGCGATCGGAAAAATACTGCCCCCAGTACTTTAAGAACTTAATTATGTTGGCCATTAGAAGAAGAGAGATGGAACCTATGAAAGAAATAAATAAAGAAGGAAAGAGGCAAACTTACAGGGGCCGCATAACTTGGCTAATTGCCACACGCCGCAGCTTCTTGATTTTTCCTCTGCTTCAGGGACTGCTGACATATTTTCCTAATGGCCTCACATAGTTCTTGGCCATAAGCGAGCGACAGCACGATGAATCGGTGGCAAACTTAAAGTTTTACTCATAAACAAGGGCTACAAGCAAAGAAGAAAAAAAAATAGGTTCAATAAAAAGTTCAGCATGCTAAAAAGTTTGCGGTTCCTAAAGGGAAAAAGAAATAGAGATGGGGGAGCGGAGATGAAACCTTCTGGCCTAATGACTTTTAACCGAGTTGCAAAAATGCAAACGGAAGGAGGGCTGACACTTAATTGGTGCATTATTCAGCAAAAGTTGTTACGACCTAAGTTGGTAGTCAACATTTTTCATCAGCCATTTAGTTTACCAAAAAAGATTTAAAAAAGAATATTACTCTGAAAATTATATTTTTATTATAAAATAAAACAAGTAATATAAAGCAAAATTATTTCAGTCATTTCATTTATGTATACATATGATTAGGTCTTCAAACCCCTCTCGTTTGAAAAGTGATAAATTTTCATTTAAAAAAGTATGCAGCAAAACATTTGCTATGAAGATTTCCTTCTTAATAAAATCCTGCATTCGCCACTAATTTATTATATATATACTGTTGAAAACAATCAAAGATCCATAGAATAAAATAAATAAGCTGTTTTATACCCACTAATTAATTATGATCTTTCCTAATTTTTTTAACAAAAATACAACAATTACATAACGTCAGCTTACCATAGTCATTAGCCATCCATTTGAATATAAAAACTCTAGACCCCTTTCCCACCCAAAATTCAATTGTAAACCATTCTCTCAGCGCCCCACTGAGTATGACCCGGGCAAATCTTGTTGTTTTACATTCAGCGGAAAAACGTTTACATAACCTTTAACTTGATTGTCTAACCATTTGCATTGTCTTCTGCGTTTCGCTCCAGGTCAAGCTGGTGGATGTGGAGAAGGTGGAGTGGCTGAATCGGCGCTCCTACAGCGCCATCGGACTTCTACTGGGCCGCGAGGGTCGCGTTCTCCTACGCTGCGATGATGGCCTCGAGGACTGGTTCGAGCTGCTGGAGGTGAGTGGCCATGAAATGGAAAAATAGAACTAACTTAGCTCAAAATTGGCCAAGAACACCAAATGAGAAAAATCAAATTTGCTAAGTGAACTTATAGCTGAATTCACAGTGGAAGATAATTGTTAGCACAGCCAACAATCTAATGGCAATTAGATAGAATTTATGTTACATTCAAAAATATGAAAATTATGGAAATTCGTACTCTTAAAAGCTTTAATCGTGGACAAATAATTATAATAATTACCTAATAATTATAATTACATTTTTAAGTTCCTCGTTATGCTAACCCAAGAAAGTAAATATAAAAAGAAGATTTAATGAAAATAAATTTTTATTAAGAATTAGATTATAAATTATAATTTGTAGAACCAAAAAATACAAGCATTTACATCATAGATTTTTAAAATTTGTATAATTTTTCTATAGTTATTATATCTTATTATTTTTTGGTTACATAACGAAATAAATTTATGTAATAATTAATCTTTTATTAACTTAATTTCTTTTGTAGAAACACTCTTTAACTTGTAAAACAAAAAGAATTAAAACAATTTTTTTTTGTTCTGAGTTGCTTAAATTAATACAATTACAATTGAAACTAAACATTTGCTTTCCCTTTCCTTTTAGGAATGCACAATGACCTCCAAGGAGCGAAGACGAGCCCTGAAGATCGCCCAAGGTCCCAGATCCCGAGCCTCCTTGGCAGCTCCAGTTTCCCACGCCTCGCTGCAGTTCCATCACTTCGGACTGGGAGGCACTTACTCGAGTGCTCTGGATGACTGGCTGATGACCAATGGAACTGGGGGTCTGGCCCGCCACAAAATAGGAGCTGGTAGTCTGAACGGTTATGCTGGAGCCAATCCCTTCCTCTTCTCCGATTCGGTGCCGGATCTGAGTGCTCTGAATAATGAGAACCACAATCACCACCTGAGCGGCATCAGCACCAACCACTCGACGCCCCAGAAGATCCCGCACCACAGCAATGCGAATCTCAGCCGCTATTCCAATGGCTATGTCTCGGCCCAGAACAGTTTCACCCAGGCTGGAGCCCTCTATGGATCACCCAGGAGGATCTTCATCAACAGCAGTTTCGGTTCCAATCAGGTGGTGGATGAGGAAACCGAGGAGACGGAGGTTCAGCTGAGGAGACCCAGACTTTTCCGCGGAGTGAGTGCCACTCCCGATAATGGCAACGAATTGGACAGGGATTGGCTGTACCGAAAGCCAAGGGCGCCCACTGATATGAGGCACTCAGGTGGGTTTCTATACATTAAAGCTGGTGGTAGACGATGCATCGGTAACTTCGCAAAACATGTGTACATGTGAAATATAAAATTTTAGTTTAATAAGTTATTGTTCTTTGTAAAAGAGAGATAGAAAACTAAAAACTTTTAGCAGATGCACCGTTTACTACCATCTTCACCTTTTATACTTTGAACATCAATATTTATACATGTTATGCCCTTTTCTTTAGTTCAACCCATGTTACCCGTTGGCGGAGGCAGTAATGTTGGCCTGGCCAAAACCGAACTGGACTGTTCGGCCCATGATAGTGGCCTGGACACGCCCCCTTCGACACACCGCCCCTCGAGTTATCGGGAGGCGAGCAGGGATAGCACCGAGACGAATGGCAGCTCCTCGAGGGGAACGCTGCTGAACAACTCCTCGCCGGGTGGAAGTTTTCGGGCCAAGAAACTGAGCAGCCAGGTCAGCAATCTCAATCAGCTGAATTCCTTGCATGGATCGCGATACTCAGTGCAGGATCAGCGTATCCTAAAGATGCGCAACAACGAGGAGGATCGCTGTGCCTCGATCAAGATGGCCAATCGGCTCAATCAGAATCAAGAGCAGGCCAACTACGATCCCAACCAGAATCGCTACTATAAGAACGGCAATGCCACGCCCCCCACTTCACTGACGCCCCAACATACGCCGCAGCACAAGCTGATGATGATGCACCATGGCAATGGGAACGGCAACATGGGAACACTAAATGGCAACACCAATGGCACCGGATCGGATCGGATGAACGGTTCGGCCATTTTCCGGGAGCGGTACCAACATCCTGCTCTGGCCGCCATCATCAACGAAGCCCAGGGTCTCAAGTTCCGAGGTAGGTTCGAGGATTTATACGGTTTTGCTTGCATTACTCATCATTCATCTGGCATGGTTATGGGATGGCTTTGAGATCATTTGGTTTGGTTTTACTATTGGAATGCTTAAGATAAGATTTGTTTTTAATATATCTAGTTTTAGTGTTTTTAAAATTATATTTTAATTGTTAAATTTATTCTTCAATTATTTTAAATCAATCACTCAAATCAAATTTATTTTTGTTTTAAATTTAAGTCAAATATCAAACAATACTTGGACTTTTCTTTCAATATTTTTTTTATTTATTATGACAAAAGACATATGTACCTATAAATATAATTATTTTATATTTGATTGTATAATAATGTAGTCTATATTTAATGCATTTTAAAAACATTTAGTTTAGAAACTGAAAATATTTTCATTTTTTATGTTAATCAAGGGTTGCATTTGACTTTTTTGTTATTATAAAACTGTATTATTTGAAATGTTTTAAGTTTTAAAATAAAACACACCCCCACTTATCATTCATGTTTTATTGAAATCATCCTTTGTAACCCTCCTTCTATAATATATATTTTTTACCATTTTACTTTTGCATGTTATCAATTTAAAGAAGAATCAGAAAATATGTGGTAAACTCCCCAAAAACCATAATGTGCATGTTTCACAAATTCTGGGGCAGAGCTGCTCCAATAGTGCATGACGATCGGAATCGGGATCGGGAAATATATCCACCAGAAGGTATAGATAAAGAGACCCTTTCCCCAACTTGTAGAACGCGCCTATTCGGACAGCCAGCAGCGTCGCCTCAACAACAACAATGGACCGACACCCCAACCAGCCTCGCCCCTCGCCCAGCGCCGGAATAATGGTGGACTCGGATCCGGAGTCGGATCAGCGGCTATATATGGCACGCCCACGCGTGTATAGCGCCTAAAGGTCTAAGAATAATCCAAATCGATGGAGGATTGATCACTCCCCACTAGTTTAAAAAGCATATAAGCGGTAAATTAGTCAACTTGATGGAAAGTTTGGAAATTATTTGCATAGAAAATACTTCAACGAAGATAGAAAATAATAACTAAATAATAATTATGTAGTAGTACTCTCAGTGTGTGTGCTCCAATGTCCAGCTTTATGTAAATGTTTAAATAAAATATGCATTAGAGAAAAATCTAAGCGATGTCGACTTTAATTGGGAAATAAAAGGTCCGAGAGGAAAGCGAAATAAATATGTATATTTGGGATATCTTTTGCATTTAAATGGTAAGTATGCTGACCAAATTCGATCCGATTTTGAATACGCCGATAGAATTTTCAGTACAAACTGAGTGAGATAAAAATATTTTCCTACCAAATTTAAGTCCGCTCCGCAGATAGCTTTAAAACTGAAGGACTAGTTTGCGTAGAAACAGACGGACGGACAGACGGACATGGCTGGCCCATAACTGGACTTCCGAATTCCATAACTTTACTAAATTTTATCCGATTTCAAAGTGGCATACCTCTAAAGACTCGTAATTTGATTCTCAAAAAATCTGCATCAAAATTTTTCATTTTAGCGTTGGTCCAATTTTTGACCCATTTTCATGTCATTTATTTCAAAGTTTCCGATGTGTTGTTAAAAGGTGGCCCATAACTGAACTTCCGAAGTCTATAACTTTACCAAATTTTATCCGATTTCAATGTGGCATACCTCTGAAGACTCGTAATTTGATTCCCAAAAAATCTTCATTTAAATTTTCCATTTCAGCGTTGATCAAATTTTTGACCCATTTTCATGTCATTTATTTGCAAGTTTCCGATGTGTTGTTAAAAGGTGGCCCATAACTGGACTTCCGAAGTTCAGAACTTTACCAAATTTTATCCGATTTCAAAGTGGCATACCTCTAAAGACTCGTAATTTGATTCTCAAAAAATCTGCATCAAAATTTTTCATTTTAGCGTTGGTCCAATTTTTGACCCATTTTCATGTCATTTATTTCAAAGTTTCCGATGTGTTGTTAAAAGGTGGCCCATAACTGAACTTCCGAAGTCCATAACTTTACCAAATTTTATCCGATTTCAATGTGGCATACCTCTGAAGACTCGTAATTTGATTCCCAAAAAATCTTCATTTAAATTTTCCATTTCAGCGTTGATCAAATTTTTGACCCATTTTCATGTCATTTATTTGCAAGTTTCCGATGTGTTGTTAAAAGGTGGCCCATAACTGGACTTCCGAAGTCCATAACTTTACCAAATTTTATCCGATTTCAAAGTGGCATACCTCTAAAGACTCGTAATTTGATTCCCAAAAAATCTGCATCAACATTTTTCATTTTAGTGTTGGTTCAATTTTTGACCCATTTTCATGTCATTTACTTCCAAGTTTCCGATGTGTTGTTAAAAGGTGGCCCATAACTGGACTTCCGAAGTCCATAACTTTACCAAATTTTATCCGATTTCAAAGTGGCATACCTCTAAAGACTCGTAATTTGATTCCCAAAAAATCTGCATTTAAATTTTCCATTTTAGCGTTGATCAAATTTTTGACCCATTTTCATGTCATTTATTTCCAAGTTTCCGATGTGTTGTTAAAAGGTGGCCCATAACTGGACTTCCAAAGTCCATAACTATACCAAATTTTATCCGATTTCAAAGTGGCATACCTCTAACGACTCGTAATTTTATTCCCAAAAAATCTTCATCAAAATTTTTTATTTAAGCGTTGGTCCAATTTTTGACCCATTTTCATGTCATTTATTTCCAAGTTTCCGATGTGTTGTTAAAAGGTGGCCCATAACTGGATTTCCGAAGTCCATAACTTTACCAAATTTGATCCGATTTCAAAGTGGCATACCTCTGAAGACTCGTAATTTGATTCCCAAAAAATCTGCATCAAAATTTTTTATTTTAGCGTTTGTCCAATTTTTGACCCATTTTCATGTCATTTATTTCAAAGTTTCCGATGTGTTGTTAAAAGGTGGACCATAACTGGACTTCCGAAGTCCATAACTTTACCAAATTTTATCCAATTTCAAAGTGGCATACCTCTGAAGACTCGTAATTTGATTCTCAAAAAATCTGCATCAAAATTTTTCATTTTAGCGTTGGTCAAATTTTTGACCCATTTTCATGTCATTTATTTCAAAGTTTCCGATGTGTTGTTAAAAGGTGGCCCACAACTGGACTTCCGAAGTCCATAACTTTACCAAATTTTATCCGATTTCAAAGTGGCATACCTCTGCAGACTCGTAATTTGATTCTCAGAAAATCTGCATCAAAATTTTTCATTTTAGCGTTGGTCCAATTTTTGACCCATTTTCATGTCATTTATTTCAAAGTTTCCGATGTGTTGTTAAAAGGTGGCCCACAACTGGACTTCCGAAGTCCATAACTTTACCAAATTTTATCCGATTTCAAAGTGGCACACCTCTGAAGACTCGTAATTTGATTCCCAAAAAATCTGCATCAAAATTTTTTATTTTAGCGTTGGTCCAATTTTTGACCCATTTTCATACTATTTATTTTCAAGTTTCCGATGTGTTGTTAAAAGGCGGCCCATAACTGGACTTCCGAAGTCCATTACTTTACCAAACACGGAATTCAGTAGAAAATATTTTGTTAATCTTTAAGCGTCTTGGAAAATATTATATCCTAATATCCCAACAGTTGGCCTACATTTGTTTTAAAATGAAATCTAATTGACAACTATTGTATATTTTTTTTGGGTAAAAGCCTACATATTAGAATAATTTGTGTCTTGAACGCAATATATTGTATCTGCTAAATAATAAGATAACATAATTAGCTGAGCGGGAAGTGCCAACTGTTGATTAGAAACAAATATATATATATTTTAATTTCGGAAAAATGCATAAGAGATTTAAGCTCTGACACAGTTTTGACGAAGTCCGAAAAGATCAAGCTCATGCGATTCGGTTAAAAGCTTTAAGGATGTATTGCAGGACTCCTTTCGAGAGCAATTTTATAAGCTTCTTGTACCAAACTTTCACGAATTGCCTTATAAAAGATGCAACACTGAAAAGCTCTGCAATAAAAAAGCTTAAATTGCGAGAGAGGACGAGCTGCAACCCTCGAAGGATAAATCAGGGAGACCCCCTTGTGCGGGTAATGGAATGGGCTTTTCGGAGTCAACAATAAAATTTTCAGTCAGCTTTGAGACGCAGCAGCCACAGCAGCAGCAGTAGCCGCTGCAGGATTTAGCGGTCGGCCAACCAGGAGCAGCAGGAGTAGAGAATTTTCCCAGCAGGATGCGGAGTCGCACGGAACTGGTGACCACCACTTTCGAGGAGAGCGACGAGGACGACTTCAGTCCGGACGATGATTCCGATTCGGAGGAGGACTGGCGGCCCACTAAGAAACGTCCGACCAAGCCATCTGGTTCCGATGGCGGCAGAAAGCGGAAATCAACGGCTGCCACAGCCTCGAAGGCAAAGCGCCGCATGGCCAAGGTGAGCGACGAGGAGTCGGAGGACGAGGATGACCTAGAAATAGAAACGGATCCCAGCGACGACGACTTCGACTTTCCCTCGACCAGCACTTCAAAAAGACCCCAAAGTCTGCCACCCAAGAAACAGTTCGTAAAGCTGAATCAATTGGATTTGCTGGTGAAGAAGTCTGATCTGTTGGAAAACGACTGGCTGAAGAACAATCGATTGTGTCTGTGGCGAAAGGACGAACAGACGAATCTACTCCAGAAGTATCTGCGTGTAAAGTCGGCCTCTGAGGAGGAGGAACTGCTCTTCACCTCCAGTTCGGTGGTAAGTCGGATATTCTTAAACAACGGTTGTCACATCAAAAAAATATGTAAAAACCAACAATAACTAATATTGTTTGTGAAAAAACAATCTAGCCTTAATGGCACCATGTTTTTTGAATCCAGTTCAAAAATGTAATAATTAATTCGTTAAAAACATGTTGTTGTCTAGTAAAAAGGTTTTAAAAATGAGTATGACTCAAAATTTGAAGTATTTTTTTATAAACAAATTGAGTGTTTTAAGATAGTGACAACCGATTACTTCTCAGACCTTACAGGAAATTATTTATTTATTATTATTTCGATCTTCTAGTATTCCAGTTGGGATGATCAGCAGACGAGCGACTTCATAGAGGTCAAAGTCAACTGCTTGGATCCCAACAATAGACGCATTAAACTACACGATCTCGAGGCGGTTAAGAAAATCTCCGAGGAACTACAATCAGAGAGGGATAAGTCCTCAGCATCGGACAAAGAAGAAGCTTCGGAGGCGGAAGAAGAAAAGCCAGATGAGGCCGAATCTTAAACAACTATTAAATATACGCAACACTAACATTTTCTTTAGTAATTAAAACTAGTTGGCCAAGTTAGCGTTAAACAACAAATTTCCTTATAACAGCAGCCATGTGAAGACAACTTTAAATTTAATTTAGTAAATTAAAGGAGCCAGAAACAACATGAAAAAAACAAAAGAAAAGTCACTCACTTGAAAAATATCAATTTAAAAATTTGGTGTTTCAATTGTAATACATTCATTATACATCGCTTATATGCATTATATGCTAATTTCGCCTATATGCAACGCATGTTGACAGTTACTGTATTTTATTTAGCTCTGCTGCAAATATCGTATATATGCAAACACTTTCTGTCTGCCTTTGCATATAAGCGATAAGTACTTTACAAAGTTGTATAAATCGGTTTGTATAGGAAGAGACTTAAAATTTGCACTTGAGGACGGTTACCGACGCCGCTCGCCTTTGACGGTTTTGCGCTTCTCCTTCTTTTCCTCGCGCAGTTGCTTCTGCTTTTCGCGATCGTCCTTGTCCTTTTGCTTTTTGGCGGCGCTGTCCATTCGAGCCTGCTCCCGTTTTTCCTTGGCGAGCGCCTGGACATCGGATTTGTTGGTATTCTTGGCGAGGACTCCACTTTCATCATCACTTTCCGACTCGGAAGCGTCATCATCCTGGTTCACAACAGCAGTCTGTGGAGTGGTAAGAGGTAAGCTTTTGTTTTTGTCAAAAATAACAAACTAGTTAAAAACTTATTGCTGTAAATAAACTTGTTCACCCAAAAATAAAGTTATAATTTATAGTTACTAGAATAATTATCATCTTTTAGGCAATTTAAGCCCTTGCTAAAGAAGCATACAAATAAAATAATAAAAACACGAATACAAACAGAAGAATCTTTGAATCTAGTATGCTATAAAAATCACTAAAATAAATTGAGTTCAAGAAAAAGCTGAGAAAACCAAATGATATTGGATTTTTTTGGACAGTAATTTGAGTACTCAGGCTAATAATAAAGCACAAAAACCGAATTATAGTAATAAAATATAAAGGTATGTTTTGGAATGAAGTCTGCGCACTTTTAAATGATGTTCGTCAGTGAACTAAGTAGGATAAAGTGCTGTGTTGAGAAAAATCAACGATTAATAAAAAAAACAAGAAAGGAAAGCTAACTTCGGGCGGAGCCGAAGTTGATATACCCTTGCAGAATACTCTGTAAATTATATTCTCCAAAATTATTCATATGATGCATTCTTACTACTCATCAAAAATCCCAACTTCCTAACTTTAAAAACACCAAAGTTATGGCATTTCCGATCGTTCAGTTATATGGCAGCTATAGGATATAGTCGGCCGATCCTTATGAAATTTGATAGGTCGGATTGATTGGCTAAAAATAAAACCCATAGAAAATTCCAACTTCCTAACTTAACAAACACCAAAGTTATGGCATTTCCGATCGTTCAGTTATATGGCAGCTATAAGATATAGTCGGCCGATTCTCATGAAATTCGGTAGGTCAGATTGATTGGCCAAAAATAAAACCTATAGAAAATCTCAACTTCCTAACTTTACAAACACCAAAGTTATGGCATTTCCGATCGTTCAGTTATATGACAGCTATAGGATATAGTCGTCCGATCCCGGCCGTTCCGACTTATATACTGCGTGCAAAAAAAAGAAGGGTGTGTGCAAAGTTTCAATTCGATAGCTTTAAAACTGAGAGACTAGTTCGCGTAGAAACAGACAGACGGACAGACAGACGGACAGACGGACGGACGGACAGACGGACAGACGGACAGACGGACAGACGGACATGGCTATATCAACTCAGGAGGTGATCCTGATCAAGAATATATATACTTTATAGGGTCGGAGATGCCTCCTTCACTGCGTTGCACACTTTTGACCAAAATTATAATACCCTCTGCAAGGGTATAATAAAAGCAATATCATCTTTGAATACATTATGCTAAAGTGGCTATTGAATAACACAAAAGCGAGGACTGAAAATTTGGCATTTAAAATGCTGTGAAAACCGGATAAGTTGGGATTTTGGCGATAGTAACCTGGGAGTACTGGGCGAGAATCTGCTGCTTGATGCGGCGCTCCTCCTCCGTGTATTCGCGCTCCTTGTTTACGGCGGGTTGCAGCTTCTGTTGCTCCAGCAACTTGGCCAATTGGGCATTCACATCGATGTCCAGACCTTTCTTGGGCGGATCATCGGCGCTGGGATGACTTTGTAGCCATTTCTGGAGAATGGTGCCCACGAGTTCGTCGATATTGGCAGCCTACAAAGCGGAAATGTGTTTGTTTTTAAGTGGGTTTTTCCATAATGCTTGACTTACCCCAGTTTCGCTGAGAATGCCTTCGAGAGCCTCGGTTTTTTCCTCAGTCGTTTCATCGCCTTCCAAAATGCCAACAATATACGACCCGAAAATGTTCTCGTCCGTATTCAGTTTTCGCAGCTGCTCATTTAGCCAGCTCTGGAACTCCTCGCTGGCACTCATGGCTTCTTAAGATTTAGTTTAAATATCATATATGGAGGGTTTAACTGGCGAGATAATCGGGCAGTGACAAATCAGCCGCAAAAGGCAACAAAAAGTTTTATTCTTAAGCATGTGGCGCAGTGTTGGTAAGTGGCCATGGAAAAGCAGCTGTTATAACAGAGCTGCCAATTGGTGAGGAACAAGGTAAATGCTTCTGTAAAAATTTTAGAATATATTCAACTAATATCCAAAAAAAAAGTTTTCAAGATTAATTATCTTATATCTCCTTATTTTCAGTTTCTTAAGAATTACATTCATAAAACTTACTGCTGGCAGCACCATAATGTAACACAACTGTTAACCATCTGTTAGTTATCCGCAAACAGCTGATTGCCTAGTGCTGGTAAATACCCGTACACCTTTTAGTTGTTTGCCGACCTTAAAAATCTTTACGCTTTTTATAACAAAAGAAATTGTTAACTGTTGTGTTGTTAAAACTTTGTCAGTCTTACAAAATATGTTCCGTGGCCAGCCAGCTATTTAGTTTTTATAACAATAACGTTTCGTGAATAAATTCACACCGCATAATGGAGCACATACAATTATAAACAAATTGTTTGTTTTATTGTGACTGAAATATTTTTACGGTTTTGTGCGTGTGATGTTACTTTGTGCTTGTGTTGGTGTCTTCGTTTTCTGATAACTCGCAGCATACAAAAACAATAACAAATTACAGCAACAACGTCACACGTCTGCGACACCTGCGTCGTTGTTGTTTTTGTCGCCAAAGTTGATGTTGTTGCTGTCGTCGCCTTCGGCTTTTGTTTATTTGTTGCTGGGCGTCTCGTCGGCAGACGCGTTATAAACAAAAAAAGGAAAGCACATACATACACACACACGCGTGTGCCGTTGGCAACAAGTGGAATATATACAAACAAATTTCATGCATCGTTATATTTATGTGTAATCACAAGACGTCGATGAAATCCGTTAAAATATTAGAAACTCTTGGGGAAGAAATCTAATTGCACTTTGGAATCAATTTGGACTTTTGAGGTGAGTTTTCTTTAGATTTTAAAAGTATTTTTATGTGGAGGCAGGTCTAGAATTGGAAAACTTAAAGGCTTGGCTAAGTGTCAATCTGGATGTGTAGTGCTCTTTTTAATAAGCTAATAAATACCTTAAAAAATATTCACTGTCAGCAATAAAAGGAGAAAATAATTGTTTATTTATGAAGATTTTCTGTATTAATATTTATGTAATATGTATTTAAACATATCATTATAAATATTTTGAAAACAGAGGTATATTTATGTTAAAATTATTACTAACTAATAAAAGATAGCACTCTACTGCTTTGAAACATTTTAGATGTAATTTTTCATAAATCCAATCCATTCATATATAAAATATTTTCAATGAAGAAATAATTTTAGTACTTTTAAAAGTATTAAAATAAAAATATCTAAAAAAATCTTCAAATAATAAAAAGGTTTTTTGAACATTTTATAAATTCTTTTCATAGCTCTTTATAAATTAGTTTTAAGCTACTATGTAATTTAATTCAAATCAATAACTAATTTATATTTTATTAATTTTTGTGTCCATTTGGTAAAATTTGCATTATTTTGTTGCTTTGTAATAAATGGCACATATGTACATTTATTTAATGGTATACGAATTCAATAATGGTCGTCTGTCGTTATATGTATATATGTATGAAGTTAGAAACGATATGATCAAATAAATAGTATGACAAATAAATGGAGAATTTACCTTTATTGGAAGAAATTTGTTTTAGGATGTTTGTTTTCTCAATAATCGAAAAATAGAAAAATATATTTGTGTATCTCTTTAGAATTAAGCCACATTTTTTTTGTATAACATTAGCCTTTAATCTTTGGCTCATATCCCCTGCCATCCTTGAGTTTTTCCAGGGATATTGACAGCATCTTACCACCCCAGTTTACTCCTTCGCTTATCGACTTGTGGCCTCAACTCGAGTTGTGTTGACTGTTTTTTTAATGGGCTCCAACGTTGCCGGGATTGTTTATGAGCTTGTAAATGTGAGTGTTTTACACTTTCCAATCTGTGTGCATATTCATGCGAGCTCCTCGGCGACAACGTGTGTGTTTGTGTATGCATAATAAAGGCCATTAAAATTAAGTAATTGACGCAAGCAGCGAGCAGACGACACCCGTTAAGCGGCCAAAACGAGGAAGGCGGTGTTAACTGATTCAGCGGAAAAGGAAAAGGGGGAAAGGTACAAACCGGAAAATGAAAACACGGCAAACGAAGACTGAAATTTTTATAAAACTTTCTTCCCTCCCTTTCTCTCGGTCCACCTTTTTACGATTCCCTCTCGTTCACTCACTGCAGAATTCGTCATTAAATTGGAGACCCATTTAAAATTCAGCGAGCTCATAAAATTCACACGTTTCATTGCAAGCACAGTGGTTAAAGTCTTTCCTTCAAGCGTATTTGATACCAGATTCTTATTTTTAAAATGATTTGTTTATTTTTTAATTCCCTTTTTTTTAATCTACACATATGTATAGATTGGATTAGAACAAAGAACAAGGGAAAATATGCTTGTCAATTTTATCTTTCTAACAACACAATTTTGCATATCATATGTAATATAACATTTGATTTTGACAAAAGAAAATATTAACTTTTTTATTACATTAAAAGCATAATAAATAAAAATTTTATTTTTATACAGACAATAGGATTCCAATTCCAATTTTTAGTTGCAAGATATCATTACTACCCTCTGAGAAACCTCGTCCCACTGTGCTTATTCATCATCTTGAGCTTTAACTGCCATTTGGCAGTGGGCACGCCCTCGCCCATAAAGAACTTCTTATTCGCCTGTTTTCCTGAACATTTTTTTATGCCGGATTCACTTGATGGCTTAGCGCTGCAACAGGCCAAAATCTTAACTCTAATTGTGGGAAAGAGGCAAATTGATTTCCATATCATAAACTCAAGCTTGCGGCCAGGCAATCAAATGGAAAACGCAACAAGTCAAAAGCAGAGATGAAACAATTTGGCAGGGAGTGGTATTTATAAGAGGGGCTGCACTTCACATAACAAAATCAATTCGAAAACAACGGGTGGGTGGGCTTTTCGAGGATGCCACGGGGCGCTTATCCTGTAAAGTACTTTCCATTCTTGTTGCTCGTGGAATTTTCCTGTACCCCCAACAGAGAAAGCGAGAGCTAATTCTAGATGGGGTGGTGATGGCCGCTTTGTGGGGTGTGTGTGGCTGAGATCTCTATAATACCATTGCTTATTTGGGTGGTCGTGGTTCCACGTTGTGTGGACTGGAAGCATATGCTCTCATCTTGTTTTCCCAAATAAATAATTAGCTACAAAAGCTTTAAATTAAGTAAAGGTAGTAGGAACTTAGAAATTAAACATCATGAGCTTTTAAAATTATTAAAGATTATTAAAAAATGTAAAACGAAAAACCTTTGATTTAAAAAAATTAAATGAAAATAATAATAATGTTAAGTTAATAAAGAAAAAACAACTTATCCTAATCTTAATCCTTATGGTTTTAAGAGTTTGTTCTTACTAAAACTTAATTTACAGCTGATCTTGCTTTTAGCTATGATCTTCAACTTTGTTCATTTTCTAACTGTTGTTAATTGAAGGCTTCTGCAATTTCTTTGACACTTATTATCCTTAGGATTTTAAAATCATTTATAAGCAAACAACAAGTAAAATTTCGAAAATTTTTTTTTCTGTAAAATATATATATTGTGGCCATAAAAATTATTATTGTAGGTTCAAATTAATTTAATTAATAAGTGCTATAAATTGTATTTCAATTGACTAACAAAAAATAATAGACAACGCTTCGATATAGTTAAGTTGTGAACAAGGCCATCTGTTAACTTCTGGAGTCCTCCTAAAATATTCAACTTTATGGTGGGTTCCTTTTGGAAAAGGTTTTGCGATTCCAGTCGGGATGCTAAGTAGCTCCCAGGGATCCAGAACCCAACCCATTTGCCCTGGAGGACTCCGCCCGGCACTCAGTAATGTGATTGAAAAGGCTTCTTCGGTTGGCTGCCAGTTGGATACCGTGCGGCACCATGGGCGGTTGATGGATTCCATTCACTGGGCTCGTATCTACTTAACTATTTCGATGGATTGGGTGGGGTTGTTGTTGTTGTTGGTGCTGCCGCTGACATTTTCATTTTGCTACAGTTGGCTACAGTTTTCCCGCTGTCGCTTTTCTTGTGCTGTATCATTGCCATGTCGTTGACAAATTGTCTGGCCAAAGGAGGATGGGTATCTGGATCTGGGATCCTGGTAACTGAAAGTGGGGGAGGGGATGGCTATGCAATGGCAGCCCTAAAATGTGTGTCAATAAATGTGTGTTAAAAATACCGTTAGGCAGAGTGAGTCCCCAGTTGGGTCATGGTGATATACGGTCCCAAAGAGCGCCTCCTGTTGCGCCCAACAATCTCAGGCGGTGGTCCCCACATCTCGGATTCCCTCCTTCCGAGTCTAGCTGCTCGCAAACAATTTTCAATTAAGCGCACAATCACGATAAATAAATCTCATTGTGCAAAAAGCCAGTTTCATCTACACGAGCTTAGCTTAACTTGGATTTTCTCCCGATGTACAGCAATTTTCTGCGGTTTTTCATGCCATTACCAGTGGTGGTGGTGGGGGGTTGGAAGGTGTTTTCCATGGTTAGTAGTGGGTGGTGGTAGGTAGCTGGCTGCAATAAAACTCCACCCAGGTAGCGACTTCATTGCAATCTTCACAAGCTTTTCCTCCAGCTTGGCTAACACGCTTTTGCTTCTAGCTGATGGCTAATGCTCTTCACACAAGCGGGCTATTCGGTTATATCCGGTGGAGTTGGTAACCCATGAATCATACAATAAATTACTGGGTTACGGTGTGAATTCACATAATTTAATTATATGTTGTGAAGCGCTTGGCCAAAGGCACTGGTTAAACATAGCTTGCTAATTTAAAAACAGGGGTGATCGCAATTAAATAAAAACATAATGAATAAAGACAATGAATAGCTTACTTACTTGTGTACATATATGTGAAAGTATAAGTACTTATCATTGATTAAAAATAATTAAACGAATCAGAGTTATATTTTTAAAAGCAATTAAATGCCTTTGTCTTAATGCTGTCAAAAAAATTATTAATATAAAAAACCAATTGTGGTTTTATATTTTACTATTTCTTTATCAATATTTGCCGTTTGCTCAATATAAATTAATACAAAATATTTCATATTATTTAATTATTAATATTTAATTTCAAATATATTCAACACTTCAAAAATTGTTTAAAATGTTGAAGTCGATTTGTAGTTATAATCCCATTTTGTAAGCAACTATTTGTTTTAATTTTAACTACCAAAATTGTTATATTCCTGATAAGTGAATTACAAATTCGCATTGTTTTAGCCAACTTCCTTTCCTGTTTATGTTTCATTTCCTAGCCATAAATTCTGTGGTTAAAGAGGCAAGTATACAGAGAAATTGGAGTAGAAGTAGAGAGGTAGTGAGCAATATGTTTGTATAATGTTGATATATTCGCTTGCAATGCAATTTACTGGTTACACGACAAATATTCATCTAAACTTGATATTTTAAAGCGATGGCTGTGTGTGGTCAAATTTGACAAGATGAAAAACGAACATAAACCTATATACGTACAAAAGTTGATGGGTGAAAGTCAAAATAAAATGCGAGCAAATTCAATCAAGCGAAATTGAACGAGATTTCCGTGAAGCGGCAGCAGCTTGTTCCCATCTTTCAGCCGTCTAATGGATAGAAGCTGCCCATCCCCTTCCCTCGACACACAAATTAAGCAAAACTTTATACACCCCCTCCAGATCCTCATAGCTCCCCTATCAAAATAAAGCTGCCGAGAGCAAAACTTGATTTCGCAGGGGAACATTTCTTATAAAGTAAATAATAAATCAGCGGCGAGACGATATATGAAAATGAAAGAAGTGTACATAAGCAGGGATTCGCACACATGGATGTAGGGATATATGGACGGCATTGTGATGCTGAAAGGAATCTCCTAAACCTACCCATAGAAGATTTAGTGGCTTCGTCTTCTGGCTTTCGTTGCTTAGGTAGCTCAAAAGGAAGTAAACAGGATTTGAGCTTTACCAGGAATCTTTTCTTTTTTTTTTTGGTTATTTTTTTTTGTTATGTGCCCATGTTGTTTGCGTTTGTTATGTCTTTAACCTCTCGGACATTAGGTACAAAATAGTTTGATATTTGGGGGTCTTCCTCTCCCTTTTGCTTAGTTTGCGTTCGTTGGTATTTACTTAACGAAATTCGATATATTTAAATATGTATATTATTTTATGGGGTCTTTTCTGCTGCTGTTGGCGCTCCTCGACCGGGGGTTCTCTTAATAAATTCTCTGAATTTTAATAAATGATAAGACTCGTGTAATTTGAAGACATTGTACATAATTTCTGTCGTCTTTTTCCATTGGCTATGTGTGAGAAAATTTTAGAAGATTGGTTTGAATGTTTATACGAACGTTAATGTATGTTATTTTTGATTGTATGGAAGAGTCAGTCACTTGATGCCCTCGCTTCGGAGAATTTTATTGTTACTAATATTGATCGTATTATGGTTTGTTTTTTATATATTTGGGAACTTTAGAGATACCTTAAAAGAGTGACGAAATTAAGTTTATTCAAAGTGAGGAACTGGTACATTAGAATATAATTATTAATAATAAATAGTGACTGGGTATAAAAAGCCAGTTTCGATAATATGCTTTGATGTTGCCTTTTTAACCCATTTGGAATTTGTAATTAAATTTCATAAATACAAAAAAAGTTACCAATTTCCATAGGGGTTCCATTCCACATTCGATCAATTATTCATTAAAATGCACTTTGGACTCGGTTTTATGGGCATTTCCTATTTACACTTATCGTGTTGTTTTTGGTTTTCGGCTTACATTTTGCATTTTGTTGTTGCCGCCTATTTGCCAGCTTTCCATGCTTTTCTGCACAAGTGAGCAATTATTTGTGCAACATAATTAAAATTTTATTAATTCATAAACAAATGCGCAGAGAGCGTACACAACTGGGAGAAGAAGAGGAAGGACTCCATGCTGCAGTTGCCTTTCAGCACTTCATCAACGCCAAATGTTGCTGTTGCTGCTGTTGTTGTTGCTGTTGCTGCTGCATCATTCATAAAAAATGCCATAAATGCAGACACAGCAACAACATCAGCACGTAGAGTAGCTAGCTGCCTCCCTTTTGCTCACCTCTCCAGGTGCGATTTTCACACTCGACCCCGCTCCTTTTCACCCACAACCCACCTTTCCACCAACCTCGTCACCTTGTCAATTTTACATGTAGAGCACGTGTCGCTGCTCGTGCTCAGTTGTTGTTGTTGCTGCTGCTGTTGCTGTTGCTGCTGCTGATGTTGCTGTTGCCGCTGTTGCTGCTGTTGCTGTTGCTGTTGCTGCTGGCAATGGAAATTTCTTCCTCAACTCTAATTAAAGAGCTCTTCACAGGTCCTCCTTGAACCTGCAACACCAACAAAATGAGTAACTGCAATACAGAAACTTTTAATTTGATACGATACAACAACTCCAGGAAAATAAAAAGGTGAATAAATACGAGAAAAAATGCACAATAAAAACCGTGTCTTTTTTTCTATCTTTCACGGTTGCAACACCTGTCGAATTGTGGACATCAGCATAAAATAGAATCCAAATAAAACAGAGCCGGGGGAATATATATAAATATGTTAAATATAAAGCTTGCGACGAGAGCAGTCACACAGAAAACGCAGAAAAAAAGCGAGCACGGCAAATACGATGTAGAATAAATGCACACATCACAATATAGAGCAAACAGCACGAACAAAATATTAACAAAATATAACTCTCAAAAATAGGTGAGAAAAGCTGAAACTTAGACAAATACTAATTTAAGCAAATAGAAAGAGATTAAATATTTATCAAATACCAAGTGAAAAGTTCTGCCATCACGAATTTAAACAAAGTGTGTCGAAAACAATTGTAAAAATAAACAATCGAATATAAAATAAATAAATATTATAGCTTTGAAAAAGAATTTTAAAGTTGGTACACAAATTAATTTGTACTCATTTATTTTTTGATTTCATTAATTACTTCTTTTATTTCAATATAGAGTTTTAAAAACTTATTAAATGCATTCTTGAAATTGATTGATATACATTAATAAAATTTTCAAAATGCATTATAGTAAGTGTTATATTTTTAAAAGAAGTAAAAACAAAAAAAGAATATGTTATATTTGACGTAAAAAACCAAAATGTTATTAATTATCGTTTTTAGAAATTTCTAAAATATTTAACTATATAGAAAACTTTAATTTTTAAAGACGGAATAAAACGAATGAAAATAGTATATTTTTGTATTATTAAATAATGTTGTATTACGCTGCTTTTGATAAAGTCGAAAGTCTTCTCGATTTTATAAAGCTTATAAATTGAATAACATAAATAGTCCAAAATATTAATACAATCTTTAAATGTTCATAGTATACTATACTTTCTTTTCCTCAAACCAAATGGAGTATAAAGCCAATGAAAAAGTCCGTTCAATGTTTTCCGCAAACAAATCCAAGGCAAAGGCCCTGGCAAACAAACAATCAAAAAATAGAAATACAATCATATTCGCATGGAGTTTGGCCAAACGCCTTCGTTTTGGGTTCCCGGCTTTGATTTTAATTTTTTGTTGGACTAGCGTGGCAAAATGAAGAGGGGATTTGGGGGGTCAAAGAAAAAACAGTTGGCGGCTGAGGGGGATCGTCTGCACACTGAGATTTATGGCGTCACGTTGGCAACTACTGGTTTTGATTTTTATTTTTAGAGTTTGCCTTACGCCGCGCTCTAACAATTTGCGGCTTCATCGCGGGCTTTATAATTGCTTTTTTTTTAAATTCACTTTTTGGACTGCTCTTTTTCTGCTCTTTTTCTAGCTATTAATATTTCAGGTAAAAGTGAGACCCAAGTTTAGTCTACGATTTACAAAAGTTTTAAGGAAAATTCATCAGAGGATCAGTTTAGGTTGCTGGGTGGTCATCAAGTGTCAAATGAGTTTCCACCATTCTTTTATTCGTTTCATCATATTTTTTGAGTCATTTTGTATCTAATTGTTAGCAACATTAACAAAAAAAGAAGCAAACGTAGACATAAGGAAAATGGCAAGTTTAAAGTTTTTAAACAGTCAGCAATTAAAGTACCTCTTGATGCCGCTGGCAGTTTGGCAATGGTTGGTGTTGTTGGCCATTATGTGCATAAAATTATCAACAACATTAGGAGGGCCAACCAAACACAAAATGTACAATTGTCATGCATAATTACGGCTCGGAAAAATCCAAAGAAAATCTTAAGTGTTGAGAAGTAGAAGGGTTTTCAGAAGGGCCAGATTCAGGGGGAAATCTCAAATTGGCCTGGCAAGTTCTTGGCGGGAATCAAGCTCAATTTCTAGAACGTTGGAGCTAGGGAATGGACAAAAAGATTTCATAATGATGTCATTGGCAAGGGCAGTTAGCTTCTTTTTAGGTTTAGTTTTGGCAACATTAGAAAACTAATTTCTTACATGAGTTCGTAAACTAAACTAAATGAAGCCATTTGTATCGCAAAAAGAAGCATTATTTTCATGCTCGTTACGTGATCTCATTTTCCACTATTACCTTTGAAATAAAACTTATTTTTTTGTACTTACAGTGTAATTTTAAGTTGTATTACAAGTTTCTGTTTTCGCAAGTTGTGTTTATACTTATTTTACTTATTTCAACAGTTAGTTATGTGATTAAAATTGGACTGTATAAACATCTTCATATTTTGTTTTCCAAATCTAAAACTAGTTTTGTAATTATTAAGGATAAGTCGATTCTTATTTGTAGATAAATGAAAAATTTGAACCCTATTAAAAACAGATAATAATTTAAAAAAAATTCTTTTAAAAATTTCCAAAGGTTAACTAATGCTGCTACAATCAAAATATTAATAAAGATCAAGAGTTTTTATATTCAGTAAGAGAAAATAAATATACAAGAAAGGTCTTATAACAAATTTATTAATACTAACAACAGTAGTTAAAGTTTGGAAAGGGTATCGTTTTTTTTAAATAAAAGTAATATATTAAAAAATGGCGCCAACTGTACTAATTGAAGTAACACACATAATCATTTTTTAACAAATGTATATATATTTGATTAAACAGAAGAGGATTTCAAACTTGCCCAAATCAACATCTCTTTTAGACAAATTTTGGCAATTAAATGCAATTTTATAAAACAAAACTGAACCGCAAAAAATCCAAAGCAAATTGCCATAAAAAGTAGCTAAGTAGCTGCAATATATATACGCTCGTTCGTGCAGATATACTATCTATATAGGTATTTGTGTAGGAACAGCTCGCTAGCACTGGCTGCTATTGAAATTGAAGGCGACAACCGTCGTAGACGACGTTCCGCAGAGAGCTTTTCCACCTTCTTTTTCTGCTTATTTTTGTGCTTAATTTTGTTTTGCGTTTTGCCCCGGCTACAAAGCTACAACTGAGAAGCAATAATCGCCTCTTTCGCTCGCTCTCTTATCAACTTTTTGTCTCTTCTTTGTGGAGCCCCAAACACAACATGTGTTTCGTCATCAAAATGTTGTGGTGTTTTTATTTATTGAAAATTAGAAAAAAATATTTTTTATAACAATTTTATCAAATATTCAAGCTAAAAATTGGAAAATCTACATTTTCCTTTGTCTGTCATATGGGTAAACGTAGTTTTTAATCGGTCTCAAAAACAAGAAATGCGTTTACCAAAAATTTTTGTTATTTTGCCGCCAAAAAATTACAATTATTGACCAAGTCAAAAACTCGCTTTCGCGTAATATTTGCGTTTAATATAACCGAAAGAACTTTCATTAAAATTTGAAAAAACATTTTCTAAAAGTAGCATTTTATATGTTATTCCTCTTATATACTTTTGCAAAGCTTAAACAAATTTTTTTAGTTATAAGTTTGTAACGCAATTAAGACCACATTTCCAATTTTTTAACGTGTATTAATTCTTGATCAGCTTTACTTTAAGTTCGCCAGTAGGAACAAGTGGGTCAATTTAGTTAAATTTTTTTGTTTTCGAAAAAATTTGCATATTTGTCGTTGTTAACTTTGTCCCAAAACTACAATCGAGTAAATTTGAGGAAGATAAGATTAATAACGTTAAAAAATATTATGATTGATGTAGACAAACCCAACATTAAATCGGAATACAGAAATGCAAGGGTAACAAAACTTCGTCTTACCATTTTTGGGCTCCGTTCTCGTTTTGTTTATTTTTAGTGATAGATTACAGATAATAAACGAACCAAACCTTAAAAATTATTTTTATTTTATACCAGCCCATATTGTATAATATTAAAACCGCAAAAGGGAGTGCTTTATAAAATTCGATCAAAAACCAAATTTTGTTGGTCCTACAATATTTTTGTGTAAAATCTTTAAAAATAATCGAAATTAAAATGAATTTTTCTTTAAAACGTTACTTTGTGACCCATAAATAATTAAATCTCGGTAAACTGTAAACTATTTTTAAAGGAATGGTGTTAATGGTGCTAAAAATGTAAATACATAGTATTTTTCTGCCTTATCTAATTTCAAAATCATGGGAGAAACTTTGTTTTTAAATATTCCCAAACTGGGTTCGTTTTTGCTTTTATTTTCGCCAAGCCGCCATTAAAAAACAATGTTGTTTTTGTCTTTGTTTGTGTTTTGCGTGTGGTGGAGCTCAAGCGAAAATGCCGGCACTTGGGAGAGCGGCCAAGAGCGCCAAAGAGAGGTAAAGAGAGCGGTTAGCCCCAGCAGACATCCCGCTCTAGTGGGGCCGCCTTACAGCGGCAGAGGAAAGAGAGCAGCAATAGTGATTGGCGACCGTCTCCCATCTTGACACTTGACTCAGGCCGAAGAGAGGGCGAAGAGCGCGCTAAGAGAGCACGAAGCACGTCACACAGCTGGTGGATATGCGTAGTCGTGAGATGCATTTCAGTTCGAGTTTGTATTTCGTTTGGTGAGGTTGACTGTTCGCTACAGTTCATGCAGGCCACTGTCGACGTGTCTCTCCGTCTCTTTTCGCCGTGCGTGTCTGTCCCGACTTTATTTACCTTTTATCTGGCGTTTCACAAAGAATAAAGATCAACTGAAAGTTACAGCCGTGTATCTTGCGGATACCAAAGTGCGTAGAAAACGTAGAAAACGCAGCAAAACGAAGAGGAAAAGTTGGCGCAGCCCAAAAAGAAAGAAAAAAAGCAAAGCAAAGTGCGCGTGTGTGTTTACGTGTGCGTGCGTGTGTGTGAGTGCGTGTCTTTTTCGTCGCTCCCTTTGCAAAAAAGTATCTCCCCGATACACGACAATAACTTAAGACCGTAGCAACATAAATCTAATAATTACCATCCATAGTTTTTTTTTGAACAATTAGGTTTTTAAAGAAATTTTCCTCGTTGCGGAATTTTTGTGTAGCGTTCCGTTGTCCACACGTTCCCGCTCTCTTTCGCGCTGTCTCTTTTTTTTGGCTCTCTCGTGTCGCTTTGCCGCTTTCGGGTTTCATAATTTTGTCGCTTTTCGCTTTGCGTATCTTTATTTATATTTTGTTTCGTTTCCACTGCGTTTCGCTCAGTGTGAATTTTAATTGCCCACTTTTTGGAAAATTCAAAATAAGAAATTCGGAATCTCCACCTCCTGATCCGCCCACGAAACCTCAAAACAATATTAATAGTTTTACATTCTTCTCGCCCAAACAGTTTCTCTGACAAAATACTATATGATTTTACTCAAAATCTTGATGTATATATTTTGTGCAAAATAAATACAAATAAAAACCATAAATAAAATCAAGCTAGCCTTGGCAAAATCATTGAAAATATTTTTAAAAAATACATAAAAAAGAAGAGATAAAAACCAAATCGATATAAAGATATATTTATACACACAACGGTTTCACTTTGCAAGTTGTACACAAAGTAAAAAAGAAATATACAAATAAAACAAAAGCGATTCACAGTTATCCACGCAAATTGATCAAATTGTTTGGTCTTAAAAAAAACCTCTCAAAATAAAATAATACACAAATACAAAGTGCAAATCAATGTGCAAAATCAAATTATATATTCAATAATTATCACATATAATGCCGCCTAACAAACTAAACAAACATGGATTAACGCATTTATTGTAGATTATTATCTATGGGATTATACTTGAAGCCAGCGAAAACGGTTTGATCAACTTTATTGAAAGTAAATCATTAACTGAAAGGTATGACAAGTTTATTTTTAAGGTTAAGATTTAGTATACGAAATTAAACAGCTCTAATTTGCTATGTCCGTTAGAATATACAAAAAAAAAAAAATAACATTCTGAAAATATAAATAAATACTACAAGTTTTAATATTGAATTTACGTGCATACCGAAGACAATTTTAGAAGTTTAAAATGTATAAATAAATATATTTTATTTTTAGTTTTATTATATTGTCTTTTGATTGTAAAAATGAATATAGGGCATTCCCAAAATTTTTTCGATAACTCAATAGATTAAGCATTATTATATTTTCTGAACTTTCTTTGTCGATAAAATAAGAAAAATTAATTATTGCTTAACATTTCAATAATAATTATATAAAACCACCAAACAAATCCAGGATTGTTAAGCAAACTTAAAATATTTAGATTTCTTATTGAAATTAAGAATGCGACAATAATTTTTTTATGATAGGCTTTTTAAAAATCAAAAAACCAATCTTAAAATTGGTTTTTATGCTAATATTTCCATGATGACTCAGGCTACTGCGATTATTTCTTTTGTTTTGGCCATTCATTATCCATTGATGTTTCCCAACATTTCGTCATGAGATTCCTTTGCAAGAGACTTATCAGAACTCCGGGTCGATCAGTTGATGGTGGAAGTAGCAATCTTGAAATATAGATGTATAGGAATACAGAAGTGCAGGCCTATTACATAAGCAAACGTAAGTCGGGTCGCGCTGCTCGGTTCAGTTAGAATTCTTTTGCTAATACACGAGCAAACATTGTAAACTGCCTCGGTGTTTGTCATTCTCGGGCGGTGCGATCTCTCGTCGGCAAACAAACCCCAAACCCAAACCCAAAACGAAACAGAAACCCAAAAGAAATATCACCGAGGAGCTGAGAAAACCGAATGAAAATCGGCTCACACGAATCGGAAAAGGTTTATTTCGTTCGTGGTTCTAGCTTTTTGCTCGCTCTTCGAGCGCTACGTATCTCACAGATACATTTGTCAAACTAAAGCGCGTGTGTGCGGTGGTTTTTTATCAGCGCTAAAAGCACCGAGTTTTGCATATGATATTGAAATATTTATTTTGAGAACATTTTATTTATACCGTCAATGAAATGTCTCAGCTATTTTTACTAATCACTCTCTTACAAGCGAGAAGAGCGAGATTTTAGAACATTTTGCGACGTATTTTGGTATGATTTAATTAGTTTATTGTTGCTAGACTTGGTGTTTTTTTGTGTTGGGCTATTAACTGGCTGTCGGCAATTTGGTTTTTTCTTTTTTTTTGTTTTTTTGGACAGGTTAAACCAGTTTCCCTGTTTGGCGGTTCTACACAAAAATTACAAAACAACAGCGAACACCTCAAACATGCCACATTATTTCATAGTTTTTGCTTCGTTGGTTCTTTATTTTTTGTATTTTTTTGGGTGTCCCTCAACCTAATCTTCGGCGCTCATAATTTAATAAAAGTATGAGGAAGAAACTAACAAAATGCTGCGCTTAGGCTTATCGTCAATGCCCCCACCGCTCACGAAACCCGCTGAGAAGCACACACGCTGGCAGTAAGGCGGCGATTAGATAATGGCATTTTAAACGATGTCTCTACTGTACAGTAGAGTCGCGAAACGCACACGAGCAGCAGTGACCAACCGACAATGGAAATGGACTTTGTTTTGAAAACTGAAAACGGCTGATAAGACAGCCCACCGAGACAGGCAAACACTGAGGAGAATATCGGAGAAACCGAGAGAGAAATGGGGAATTGTAGAGGGAAAATATAACGAAATACAACAGCATTTAATGGATTTATTTCGACCTAACATGGCATGTCAAATGCAACAATAATGGCTTTGAAATGAATTGTGATGATAAAATAAACCTTACAATTAATTATTCTCTACAGATTAGTGAATCTACATATTAATTTTATTTATTTTGATGTTCGCTAATTGTTTACAAAACATTGACTAACACAGGAACTTATAGTAAAATCAGTTTATACCCAAAGTAATTGACTTTAGAAATAGCTGTTAATTTTCCGGAAAATGGTTTAAAATAAAAATAAAATCTGACAGCTTACTTAAATTACGATTTTACGAAAGTAGTACACATTTATATATTGAATGTTTTGAATATTTAAAAAATGTTTTTTTATCAAAAAATGTAAGAATTTAATTTTGGTTTACTAATACTAATAATTATTTAAAATTAAAATAAATGAAAATTAGAGTAATTTTTCCTTTTATCTTATAACTTTCATTTGCAATCCCTGAAACAAAGAATACAAATGAAAAGTAATAATGATTTTAAGCTTGATTTAGTAACGTACAATTTAAACCTAAATTCCTGGATAACAAAATGATAATAATGACAAAACATGAAACTTCAGGGTGAGTGTTTGCTATCAGTTTTTAGTATTACATGTATCGTTTTTATACTACAAATAAAATACAGATACGAGGATTGCTTATGCCATAAAAAAGGAGGACTTTTTGCTGGTGATATATCGCTGGTAGCGGGTTTCGCTTGACCTTAGCGTCAATGTCCTCGGAACCTTGGGAGCGTTGTCTCCACTTCTCCGATTCTCTAGTTCTCCGATTCTCCCTTTCTCTGGGGAAAAACTCCGAGTCGAGTCGCACGTTTTTGGACTTACGATTGCTTCCCTCGCGCCAAACTTGCTGTGAAGCGTAAATGAATTTGTCCCTTTGAAGTTTTCCATGTTAATTGGGAAATTAAGCTTGACCATCGCGCGAGTTGGATCCGTTCTCTTTACTCGAAATCGTCGTCGTGTATGTAAGACATTTTGTATTTTTTTTATTCGACTTGAAGCCGCTGTTCCTCTTTTTTGTATGTGTTGCACATGATTCTTGTTGGCCGGGACTACGTTTATAATTACGTTAACTTCAATTACTGCTTACGTACAATATCAGACCAATTTTTGTTGCTTTCCAGGTAAAACTGGTTTCTGTATGCCTCATTTTGTCTTTTTTTCTGTATTTTTCTGTGTCTGTACGTACCGCTGCACGAGTTTTGCTATAATTTTAATTTCTTTTTGAAGTTCTGCGCAAATGTGTTGAAGGTCTCTTAACTGCTATTTAAATAGTAGTTAAAAAATTGTTGCCATCTTGAAATTCTTCGGAATCAAACTCATTACAGTTGGTTATGCCTGTTGGAAATCCAAACATATTTTTGTTTTTATGATTGAATGGATGAGATCTCAAGAAAACTTTGAACGTCCTACATTTCAAATAAATACGATTTAAACTTGAAGTGTCTTTTAAACCTCTTTTTTGTTAATGTATTATTATTTGTATTTGTCGACAGCATAGAACAAAAGATACCACAATTTCAATTGAAAATTTAAGCAAATTGTTGATACAAAAATTGAAGGACTAGGAATAAATAAGTTATGGAATTCCCCAAAGTCTTTTGCAGTATCTTCACATGGAAGTGCGACTGACATTGCTGGATATTTGATTCTCTATTTCCTCTACACATCCATCCACTTATCCACATTGTTGTGTTTTTTTGTCTTGCTTGCGCTTTTTGTGGGCTTTATTTTGATTTTGATTTGTTTGTTGTGTTGTTTCGCGATTTTCAGCTCCTCTTGGGGCGTTTGCCGCATTTGAATTTCATTTTTAGATTTCAATTTATTTTCGGCGTAGTTTATGCCAATTTGGTTTTTTGGGTGCGATTTCTTTAATATTATGTATGCCATATATTGTTCCCCACTTCTGAGTGTTGGTGGCATATCTGTGTGCGAGTGCTTCTTCAAACGAATTTGATTTGATACTCATTTTTCTGTGCACCGCTGCTGGTCCCATGTATTTGTTGTATAATAGGTAAGCCCACAAAAAAAAATAAATACAAAAAACCACAAAATTGCAAGCGTTTGCGGAATTTTTCGAGCCCTACTGTACTTGACCGAAAGAAGCGTGTGATTATTATGGTCGTATTCCGTATCTCTTTCGCCCAGCCTCTATCTGTGATTTTTTTTGTATTTAGTCATGTGTCTCGTAGTCAAAATACTGAAATACTGAAATACTGCGGAGCAGAGATCGCCGTGCGGTTCCTTTTTAAAAGCATATTAACTAATTGACGTCTGTGTTTATCTATAGGCAAAAAAAAAGAAAAACGTTCGCTCGACCCACAAATATTTGACGGACTGACATTTGGGACAAAAAGCGGCGCAGGAAGCGAAACAAATGTTTCAACTCATTTGGGAGACCATTCATTGATGTCTGCACACTCTTTTCCCAGCCTCTCGCGGTACTTGGCCACCAACTATAATTATCTTAATTAAAAATCTAAAGTCAAAGTTGGCCCAGTCTAAAGTCGGAGTAGCAGGGCGATTAGCTCATCTGGTTTTCTGGCGAATTGAGCAATCAACGTCGTCTAAATGGTAGGGAAAAGCTCGAGACAATCTCGGCTTTTAGTGGAGATCTGTGGGGCCCTCGGTAGCCCCCTCCCCCTCCCCTCCCCCCTCGTAACACTCATTACTTGCACATTGCTCTGTTGAAATTTAAATATACGAAATAAATAATTTTCAGCTGGCTTTTTTGGCCGAAATAATGTTGATGTCATAGGTTCGTTGGCTGGGCGTAAAAAGATCGTTGGTAGGCATTCAGTCCGAAGCTGTGTGTTGTTGTGTTTCCCTGTGTGTGTTTGTGTGTGCGGCTAATGCAAGCATCCGAAAGGCAAAAAAAAAACCAAAAACAACATTTGAAAACGACTCAGGAATGCCCATTATATATGCCAAATATTTGCTTTGTCAAAGTATTTTTCTGGTTTGTTTTATGAGTATTAGTTGAATTCGGAGTGATTGAATGGGCCGGCAAAAGGAAGGAGGGGGGAATATCCCACAGCAGTGACTATAAACTATAGTCTTGACTGATTAGGGTGTATGAGTCACGGATCAGAAAATCAGACACCGAAAAGCCCTGTTCGATGTAACCGAAGATAACTGCGTAATAGCTTGAAGAGTTAGTTTAATATAGAAAGTCACTACAAAGTATTAAAGTGGCAGAGTAAGAAAGTTTTGTAAGTTTATCGTTTTTAAATTAAATAATAAATATGTTAAAATGTTGCAATTGGATTGTATTATCTGTAGTCCCAATAAAATGCAAGTTTTTATTTATTTTAAATTCTGGAAATATTAAAAATTTGAATTATTTAACATCAAAGTAAACTAAATATTAATATTTCCCATCAAATTTTTACTATTTTATCGCGAGAATTAATATTTTTTAAACCGATGTATGTTAAATATTAATATTGACCAGCAAATAAATAAAATACATTATAAGAACTGAAAAATTGGTAAAGCTGTGGCTTTTTTTCAATTAAAACAAAAATATAAAACTAATTTGAGTTTTTTTTTGTATATTTGGGTGAACAGCTAGTTATATTATGGTGGGCTTTTGCCGGCATAAGATCCTGGTTTTTATAGTTCCCCTTTTTTGTGCTTAGTATAAATGTAAACCTACATGAATAATGCAGTGTTTAATCTTATCCTTACGCTCAACAATACGCAATAGGCCCTCGGAGTGTTCTATTTTAAAAAAGGTAAATTTTCGATTTTAAGTCCATTTATATATTGTAGATATGAAGCTCCTCCAAAAAAAGTACGCTTTACGTACACTATCTTCTACCTGTTGCCCAACTTCCAAATGAATTAGAAAACCCACACAGAGGCCTGAAAATTTTAGGTTTTTTTGGCGAAAAGGCTTTGAACCAAAACTCTATTATTACCAACACAGAAAGAAAGAAACCGAAACCGAAACCAAAACGATGCCATAAAACGTGAAAACAAGGGCGGCATTTGACCAGCGAACGTCAGAGCGACCACCTTTTGCCAGATACTTTGAGAACTCGCAGATACTTTTGTGAGAACTTGGGGATGTAGAATAATTATTATGTGAGGTTAACCAATACTCATTGGACTCCAGAGAGAGAGAGAGAGAGAGAGAGAGACTTTGTCTAACGCTCTGACTTTATTTGATTCTCAAAGCCCCGTATGGTATCATATGTGTGTGTGTGTGCTTGTGTGTGAAATGTGGGGGAAACAAACGTAAGTGTACCTGTGTGCGTGGCCGCTCTGATTGTGTGCGAGTGTTTATAAAGTTGATTGCACTCGATTTTTAGATAAAGCATTTCAAGGTCATCAACGAAAAAACGACGAAACGTACCCAAAAAAGCAGCTCCGTCGAAAAACGCGGGAGATTCTTCCAGCAGAATCAACGATCCTTTGTCTAAAAAGCATCTAATTTTAAACTATGCACCAATAACTGGGTCCCTTTTCCTCCCAACTATTCAAATAAATAAATCAAAACGAGATTTATGTCTGCCCTCAACCGTTGAGAATTCAAATCTGACAGTTAAAAAAAAAATAAAATATAAATAAAACGAAAATAATGCCGAGGAAGCCCCACACACACCAAATATAATTTGAATCCCAAGACGATTCCAAGACTCTTTACAAATTATTAGACGACTCGTTTTTGCTGCCCCTCTGTCATGTTTTTGCTTTATTTTGGCACATGCGAAAACAAAAACACACTGTTTTGGAATGATATTTTGATTGTGTGATGGGTTTGCAGCTGTTGAAAGTGAGCCGGTTTGTTTTCCTCTCTTTGGCATCGAATTATTTTTTGTTGTGTGTAAAATAACTTGAAGATCTTGACCGCTTTTTTGGCAAACACAAATTATCCTGTAAGACGAGATATCAAAAGTATTTTGGATCATTTCCCCCTACAACCAAATAACAATATGACCTACAAAATTATCGAACCTACCTATGGATTATTTTTACTCAAATATGTGGGGTAGTCCACTTTTAGGTCATAGTTTCTAAATTAAAAGCAACTTGAAAACATTTTTAATCATTTTTGTGTATAAGTAATACTTCAATGCAAATTATTATGATGCAGACTTTTATTATGCTGCCAATTATGAAATAATCTAAATAATCTTATATATTTTATATTTTTGGGTGAGACTGAAATTCTCATGAAAACTAAGTGAATCATGAAAACAAATTTACCAAAAAAAAACCTTTTGGCTAACAATGCCAGTCCGTTTTTGCGTAAGTAAGATTGTGAAATTCAAAGGATCCCAAGGGACTTGTATTTCCCCATATTTCACAACAGTTTCAGAGACACACACAAAATTAAATATAAATTGTACACAAAGCTTATATTCTGCAGACAAATCAGTTTTACACATGACTTGAGTTCCATTTCAATGGGGAAAGCCGGCGGTTTATTGATTTTTATGAGTGTCCATGTTATGGCGCCTCAAAGTATGCAATTAATGGAGCGTACTTTATTCTATTTCATTTCATTTCATTTCGATTTAATCGAAATACAAGGCGTTGTCCGAGTTATTAAGCATCTTGAAAAACTGGGAGACTGAGATGTGTAATTAAATTTTGCAAGGTCCGAAAATAGATCAATAAATGCAATAAAACAACACCTGTTTAATTGAGTTGGAGCTAAAATCACCTAAAAATCAATTATTTTATTTTCTTCTCTAGCCACTTGTTCTGACAGTGTATTCGGTCTAAAAAGGTATACCGCGCAATAAGTACTAATAAAATTACCACGCGAATGTATAATACCCCGACAATAAAAAATGATAATATTAATTGACAAATTCAAATTGTTCAATAGAGATTCTGTTACATTTTCTTTTTTTCCCTTATTTTACATATTCGAATTTGCATACAACTATACCTCTCCAAATATATAGAGCAGAGCCAGCAAAAAAGTATCTACAAATAAATATTTCTCTGCGTCATCATTCAGCTGAAATAGGAAAAGAATTTGTTACTTTTTATTTTGATGGACCACCCAACGTTTTTAAGCACAGGCGACGTGTTTCAATTCGGTCAGTTTAAGTCGAGTGCTCCATAAAATAAGTCCACACTTATGCAGCTATTGCGAATAGATTCGGTTGTGCACATATATATCTAGGGTATGTGTAGTATATATGTACATATAAAGCATCCGCATTATGCAGAAAGAAACTGGCTGGAATCGAAATCAGTTTGGGAATGGAATTTTCTGCGCCATTTCAGGCACAAAACTAATTTGCATCCAAGTGTAAACAAAGTAGAGAAATATATATCTACGAATATGAACAATGATATATATACATATATAAATTCAAGTGCCTCCAATATTAGCAATTCCTTTTTACAAAGCATTTTTTATTTTCCCGCAGATTTGAGCCATCTCTAATGTTAAGTATTAAAATTGGATGTATCTTTGATAGAGACATCTGCAGTCTATAAACAAATGCCCACTTATCCGGCTCTTTGTGGTAGGCCTGTGTGTTATTTATTTAGCGTTTATGTAAATTTAATTCGATTGCTGAGGTTTTATTTTCTTTGCTTTTCTTTTCCGTTTCTTGCCTACTTCATAAATTTATTTTTTGTTTGGTGCCCAAATCTTGACATTCAGCAGTTGGAGATGGCTCTTTTATCCAGGCCTTGCTGTTTTTATGTTACTTATTTGTAACGTGAGTTATTTATATTATTATTATTATTTTCAAAGAATGGAAATGGTTAAATGATGTCAGAGCTTCATAATTTATGATAGAGAAAAATGCAAATATACTTTTTGATTTCTTTAAACAATATTTCGACAATATTACAACATAGTCTTATCATCTTTTTCTGCTTATATATACCTTATACCTTATAATTATCCGCATATATTTCCTACCAACTCTTAGACTTCTGGGGCATTTCCTGTAAAATGCTCGCTTGAATTACCTTTTGAATGTTTCCCAAACTAATTAAGTTTTATGACTACAAGTTAGCTGGCTTTAACAACATTTCCTGATCCTTTACGGCATTGTTGTTTATGACAATTTACACACACTTACGCAGAGAAACATACTTTAATGGCCAACTAATAAAAATTCTTCGCTATGTTAAGTTACTCGAGGAAAACGCATAAAAATGTCGCAGACAAATGAAAATTTCAACCGTATTTGGGACAAGGAAATTTCTTGAGATATAGAGATAAGAAGACGAGGGGAACTGGGCCTATGGAAAGGAAAAATAAAAACTACGTGCATATGTATAAATATCAACTTTTAGTTTTTGTTCCATTTTCAATTTTAACGACCGAGACTAATTTTCACACCAGCAGCAAATGTCAACACAGTCGTTGACATTTTGTCAGTGAAAGCAACTAGCCAATTCCACAAAACACTCACCCCACAAATGAAAAAAAAAAACATTTCAATTGGCAAGCCAGCGAAACAGGAAGCAAAGTGCCCAAAGGAAAATGAATAATGGAAAATTAGCAGACAGCTCCCTAGGTGTATCAGTCCCTCTCCCTCTACACAGCTCGCCCCCTCTCACTCACTCTCGTTTAATTTGATTAATTACCCAAATTTGACATTAACACGTTTTGGGGCACAAATGAAGCAGAAGGCAGCGATATAAACAGCAGCCACGGATAGAACAAAAAAAAAAAGACTCTTGTCCAGATTCTCTGGTTGGAGTGATTAATGAATTGATTGAAAACAAAACGCAAAGCAGTGTAATCTCAGTCCGTTTTGCTTCGTTTTTTTTATCTCCGGTTTTAGGCCGAACACTGACCACCAAGAATCTGGAACGCTTCCGGGCATTTATTCTTGGAGAGTTTTTATATGAGTTTTCGGTTTTGCTTTCCCAATTTTCCCTTGGGAGCACTAATGGTTAGGCAAACAGAGGAACTGCCTTTCATTTGGTTAATTGATCATAAGTCATATAAACGATGAGTTATTACATAAAATTACTTAAACTTCAATGGGTTATCATTTCAAGCAAAGTTTGTCATTTTTTCGATAGTCACCAATAGATTTTTAATTAAGTAGAACGCATTTTTGATATTTAAATGTTTGATTTTTCCTGCTTTCAAGAGTTAATCATCAGTTTTTAATGCTGATAATGAGTAATTACAGCGTCACTAAAACATATTAAGTTAAGCGAAATTTTAATGGCGTTTTTACTAGTAGTTATTAATTTTTTTCCATTTTAAATTTAAAAAATAGCAATTATATTTTTAATTTTTTGATTCTTGAGAGTTAAATTTCTCTTTTATGACATCTGCTTTGTTTAAAGAGAATTTTAGAATTCGGGTTTGTTCTTTGATACCTTTTGTGTCTTATTTTCTGGTCTTTCCGTTGGATGGTTAATGATTCTTGGAGCTATTCGGTTTGCATGTTAATAAGCAGTTAGGCCCGAACAAAATGTATGAAAATTAATGCTTCGGTTTTGCCTAATATACGACCTAATGTCCCAGACCGTGTTGATGGGAATTTCGAGGCTCGAACCGTATTGATTTATGCTCACATTGTTGCTGCTCACACTCAAAATTTGTGGATAGGTTAACCCAAATTGATCAGTTTTGTGGGTAATTTCCACATTTGTGTTTGCTCAACTTGAACGAACATTTGGCCAAGTGCTGAGGATAATCTCAAGCCATTCGGTTGTGAATGCTCTGCAGTTGTCGATCGTCGAAATAAAACCCAGGTATATGTTTTCGTTTGGTTTTGGCTTATCAGTGGCATTTAAACAGCTGGCAACTATGGAAAACAGTTAAAAACGAAATTCAAATGGCTTATATCGCGGTTTGTACATTCCAGGCACGTAAACCCGAGCATTCGGATTTTGCCCACTTGTAGCTATATATCTATCCTATCCATGAAAAGACTCCACGGGAGGGTCTTACATGTAGTACTACTCCCAGCTCTCTCCCTCCGATATGCAAAGCATGTGCCTCGGAATCGGATGGTTTCGGTTCGTTTTTATGGGCTAGCCCCTATGGAACCTCGCGGTACTTCATGGCCCATAGCATTTGATAGCGTCACATTACATACTATAATGTACTGTACTGTACATAGCTCCTCCTGCATTTTCCCTCCATGCGGAAACACTTTCCGAAGTTGATAAACTTCTGACCGCCCAAAACTCTGTTTGAAGTTTGCTTTGGGGCTATTGTCATGCGCCCAATGTTCGACGTTCGAACAGCTGACAATGGGATAATAAAAGAGGTTCATAAAATTCTTGAGTTTAGCTGAGTTTTGTTAATCTTAAAGTATACTGCATTTCCTGTTTCTCAGAGATTATAAAGATTTAAATTATTTAAGTGTATTTAAAATCAAAACTAGGTACATTTAGACTCTTTGTTAATGTTACAGGATATCATAAAGATCATTAAGATCTATATATAAAAAATGATTCTCACAAATATCATATGTGACACATCTTTTACTTTATATACTTTTATATTAATTATAGCTAATAATAGTTAAATTAACTAAATTCGTTCCATTTCAACATTAAAACTTGGTCTAAATTAGATCACAATTTAAAAGTATAAAATGCTATAAGAATTTGCTTTGCCTTTACCGTATGGTTATCGTTTGTTGATTTTATTTCTGTAAATTTCTCTATTTACTTAACATTATTAATGTGTCATTGTTATTTTTGTTTTTGAATTTTTTGCTGTACTTGTATTCCTTATTTGGGCCACACATTTTTGTACGTTTTCTTGCGTACGCGACAATAAAACAATTTTAACGCCGAATGTTTTTTTTTTACTGTTTGTGTGCACAGCCACGAGCGCAAACAGGCGGGCAAAAAAAAAAATATTAAGCGAATAATGAGTTTATGTATTTTAAACTGACCTCATTATGAAGAAAAATTGTATTTGCACACAGAGCGTGGAAGGAACAAGTTGTTAACAAATGGCAATTTTAAAGAAGTTTTGGCTGTCCTAAACCACGACGAAACGTGGAGTACAGTAATGTCAACAATTATTCATGGAGGCAAGCTCACAAAACTGGGCTGATAAACACAGAATTTTGCTTATCTCGACAACCGATTTGGGGCCTTTTCAGTCATTAACTTTGTTTCCGATCGGCTCTAAAAAAAGCAATCAAATATGTTTTTTTATGCATTTCTCATTGTTTAATGCAGTAGTTATTCCTTCGTCACTGTATCGTTACTTAAACTAAAGACTCAATTAATCAAGTGCTTGAAAAATTTGTTTATCTCTTCGCCGCAGAGTTCATAACTTACACACAATTTACGGTACAAGTCTTTTCCGTTCGTACTTATATAAATAATTCTTGATTTTCGGTTATTTATTTGTTCTTGTATCGGAAACGGTTGAAAAAATTGTCACGTAATATTTGTGAAGTGAGTTCGAGATGAGTAAGGTTTTTTATTTTCTTGGGGGCTTAGATGGATGGGGTAGTAATTGTCAGCATTATAATAAGTTAAGCATTCGATTTATGGCATAATTGTTGTAGATCATTGGGTTTTTATGATATATGGGTAATAGGAAATGAAGATCATAATTTATATAAATAATTGTATAATTATGATGATATTTAAATTGAATAAAATGTGTTGTCTTAATTTGCCCTTAGGATATTGCGCATTTGCGGCATTATCTCGACTGTTGCAAACAACTTTCGGCACTCACTGTAATTTTAATTTAATTTAATTCTAAGCACGTCTGGCAGAAAAATACAACCCACAACTGTAATTACGTTTTTGCAAAATACGAAGTTGGCAAAAAAAAAATGCTCAAAGAGACGCAGAAAAATTGGCAAGAACGAAGAAGCGAGGAGAATTCTTTTGAAATCTTTGTATTTTTTTTATTTTTTTCGAAGTTGCCACGAGTTGGAGTCGTTCTTCCTCCCCGCCCACATCCACCACCTCCCCCTCGCGGCTACAACGTCATCTTCGCGGTTTTCTAAACGGTGATTTAGCCATTATGTTAACGGTAAAATGTGCAGAATCTCCTGGCCATGCGAAATGAAGTTTCTTTTCCTCGAGATGGGGCCCAAAAACCGGTTTCAGGTAGAGAGGGGGCTTTGGGGCTTTGGGCCTTTGTCGTCGTTTGCTTTGTGCAACTGATTCGCTGATTCTTTCGTGTGTTGCATAACCCGCGTATTAAGTTGCCTCGTTGTCATCGCCATCGTCTTGGCCAAGTTATCTCTTCTCGCCGTTGAGCTTCTGTTGTCGCATTGTTGGCACGGTTAGCACGGTTCTAAGCTGGTTTTTGTGAAGCGGCTAATTTTCTTGCTCATAGCCTGCCCATTGCACTCAATCACTTATTTCCTTTGACAGTTGCGGAAATACAAATAAATATTTTGTTTACTTACATAATTTACAGGCTATAAATAAATGGTGGAAAGGAATAAAAGGAAAACTCTGTAAAAGGAGGGAAAAGAAGATAAGTGACAGAAAAGGAACATTACCATTATCAGAAATGCATTACTTCTTGTTTACATTTCGCTCGCTCGCCGCTCTCCACAATTTTGTCCTTGTCTGCGCTGATAAAAATAAGGTCCAGTCCACAAACAGAAAATAATTTAAACGCGTCGCGACGACCATAATGTAAACAAAATAAAATTGTTTTTTCCTTCGTCATATTTTCCTTCCGCTGTCTCGTCTGCGACTTGTTGAAACTATTTCAAGCGCAAAAAGAAACTTAAACATCAGCTCGTCCATAATATCTTATCCCGTGCAGCCAGCTCTGGCGTTCAATTAACATGCTTTTGTGAAATCGTATTCAATCGCTTCTTTAATGAAGTGGCATGTTCCCCCCTTTCGATTAAAAATGTTTTATGAGAGTTTGGTGGCAGATAAGAAGAAATACCTATCTTAATGTAGAAAGTATTAATTTGATACAGGCAAGTTTACTAATTAATTAAAACTTTTTTAAAAAATGTAATCTCTTTCACAAGTACTTTTTAATGAATATATACAAATATAAATTTATATTGAATCAAATTTTATTGAGATATAAGATACAATTGAGTGAAGTCACTTAAGTATTTTTCTTATTTCACTAAATAACGAGGACGGAAGCTAACTTCGGCAAGCCGAAGTTTTAATACCCTTGCAGACTTTGCCGAAGTTGCTAAAACTGAAAAAGTAGCGAAAGGAATAAGATACACATAAATAAACTAGATTTGCGTCGTTTGATGTCAATTGCTTTTATACTGCAAAAATGTCATTTAAAAATTGAAAAAAAGGGATACTTTCGCAGCCTTTAACTATTTTTCCTACGGAAGCTATAAGAAATAGACGTCCATCGGCAAGCGCTTTTACCCTAATCAAGATATGCGTAAATAAATAAGACTTGGAAAAATGTATGTCAGTAGCTTACACACTACGCGAAAAATTCAGAAAAACAACAAATTTGGACCGATTTCACCCTGTTGTTCCTATGGGAGCTGTAGGATATAGACGTCCGATCGTCACGTGCTTTTACCCTAATCAAGGTATGCATAAAAAAATACGATTTGGAAAGATTCATGTCAATTGCTTATATACTGTGCGAAATATCCTAAAAATCATTAAATTTTAACCGATTTCACCGTATTGTTCCTATGGGAGCTATAGGATATAGACGTCCGATCGCCAAGCGCTTTTACCCTGATCAAGGTATGCATAAAAAAATAAGATTTGGAAAGATTTATGTTAATAGCTTTTACACTGCGCGAAATATCATCAATTCTTGAAAGATATATCCGATTGTTCCTATGGGAGCCATAGGATATAGACGTCCGATCGGGGCGATTTTCAAACTTGATCTGCGTACACATGTTTTAGGACGAGTGTGAAAGTTTCAGATCGCTAGCTTTTAAACTGAGCTCGCAAACGGTATTGAAACAGACGGACAGACGGACAGACGGACAGACGGACATGGCTATATCAACTCAGGAGGTGATCCTGATCAAGAATATATATACTTTATAGGGTCGGAAACGTCTCCTTCACTGCGTTACAAACTTCTGACCAAAATTATAATACCCTCTGCAAGGGTATAAAAAAGAGTGTTTTTATATGGCTTTCATCTTTTATACTGAATAATACTGAAATCTCAAACAGGTTTATGAGGAGGAATTGTTTGAATTTTAAGGATAAATTTATCAATGTTATTTTCTCTTACATTACCTGAGGACTTTTAAATTTTCAATATACATTTACCAAGTCTATACAATATTCAGAGATAGGCTTCCTTGTTTTAATCAATCAAATGACAAACAGACTGGAAGAAGTGATATCAGAAATTTTGTAAGTTGTTTTTGCGCTGCCATTCGTCGTCACTTGATGTATCTGCTAGATACTCGTACATGTGTATCTATGAATCTGCTAAGCTCGCACAAAGCAACAATTATAAACAATGACAAGAGCAGCAACAGCAACAGCAGCAGTAACAACAACAGCAGTAACAACAACAACAACGATGAAATGCATTATTATTATCAGCAAAAATACATGACAAAAGAATGGGCAAAGAGCGAGAGGGATTTGATGGAGATATTATAGGGAGAGAATAAGACGGGGAGATTATGCTTCTGGTGCTGGCTTTTGTGCCACGCGTACAGGAAATTATATAAACAAGTTTCTGGGTGAAGGGAGGGGGGTGAGGGGAGTGAAAAACAATGAGAAAAACGCAATGCAGTCGCAGTTGCTGCAGTTTTATTCATGCGAGTGTCTGCGTGTGTGTATCTGTGTGCACTTCGTATGGCAACAGAAAATGTTGTTGATGTTTAAAAAGCAAACACAATAAAGCATTCTCCTCATGCCACGAACACTTGCATACATGCATAAGTATTTCCCTGCCAAGAATGCTCCATGCGTGTGGAAAACTCTTTTGGGTGGTGGCTGACGAGTTGAGTATACGACACGTTGGCCAAGTGAAGAAAGTGAACACAATAACAAATAAACGAGAGGAGAAGGAACAACTGAAAGATGAAACTTTAATTTGCGCAGAATCTGTAGATTATACAGCTCATAAGCTTATGCCAGTAAATGCTGTTTACAAGAAGCTTACGAAAAGAGTTCGTCAGGGCAAAGGCAGATTTATTTAAAGGAAACCAAAAAGGTTGAAAACCAAAATCGCTTATAAATAAATTCTCTTGGATGACAGAGATTGCTGTAGAACTCCAATTTAAAATTTGGGCAATTTTAATTTTACCAAAAGAAAATATGTTAAATTAAAGTAGATTTTCCAAAAATATAAGGCTTAGCCTGCATGTAAAATATGGATGACTTTATTTTTCTTTTCGTATTTTTTGGAAAGAGATTTGGTAGGACCTTTAGAAAAAATGAAATAAAGAGAAATAATAACGATTAAAAAATGTCAAGGCTTAATAAATAGCTAAATGCTTATTTTAAAATCATTTGATTACCTTTTTTGCTCTCTATTAAAAGCCTAATACTCAAAGAAACATTTTGAGACAATTCATTTTTCATGCTGGAACCCTTCAAGGCAGCCCCTTGTGGAGCATTCTTTTGAATCATTTTTTGAGATACATTTAGTCTTAAAACCTAACCCTTGCTTGCCGAAAAAAAAACTTGGAGATGGGGGAAGGATAGGAGAACTTACACTTTGCCCTCGGCAACACAAAAGAGGCCTCTGTTCCGTACCTCCCCCAAAAAAGAGGGCTAAAAGCCCCATCTTTCCTTCACCTTGCACAGACACACACTTGGCGCCTTTTACTCATTTGGTCTTGGGGTTTGCTAGGGTTTTCTTTTTAATTTTTTCCCTTTTTTTTGGGTTTTTATCATCAGGCGAATGGTGATGATGGAGAAAGGGGGCTCGGCTCTAAGTGTTTCTTGTAACTTGAGTCTTCAAGTGGCCAGCTGGCATTTGCTTTTGCCAGTTTTTCTTGTTTTCTCGGCATCTCTTTTCTCTGTGTGTTGTTTTCAAGTGCGGCAACTTATGTCAAGCCCAACGTTTTGTTAAAAGTAATACTGTAAAATATATGAACAAAAGAAATGTACAATAAAAAAAATGTTAATAAAATTGTCTTTCATTTCTCTCTGTTTTGCAGTGTTTCATTTACGTTTCGTACGCGATTTTTATGTGTAGACATCAAATCAACGACAACCAGAAATTAGCAGCATCATCATCATCAGCAGCACCACCAACAACAACAACGAAGGGCACATCTAACGCTTCGGCTAACAGATGAGCCCCAACAACAGATGTCAATTGCTGCAGCCGAAAATGCAGGGTAAGTTGTGATAGAGGGGGGTGATGGGGGTTTGCGGGATTCCAGAGGGTTCAGTTGGGAACCTTATGGCTAATGATGTAAATTGGATAAAACAATGGCAGCTGAATGGGGACTGTATCTAGTGGGGTGGGCAAATAGCAAAAGTTCAAAGAACAAACGTGACTTTAGCCTAAATCGTAAAATAATTATGGCTTTCCTTGTTTTATTTTATTTCAACACCCAAAAGAATAGACATTTTTTCATAAAAACAAAACAAAACAGATTGTATTTTAATTAAATTTTATCTATAACTTTTATATTGTTCTTTCGAAATGAAATAAAAATGCCTGCTCACTGACTTTGAAATTAAATAAATAATTCAACAATTAAATGTTCTAAACTTGCTTAAGAAATATTTCAGCAATTAAAGTTCAAATTCAATTAGTTAAGGTAATTCCATGGATTTAAATCTTTTGACATAAGTGACTAGGTAGAAAGGAAATACTTTATAAAATCTACTCAAATGCTTAATGATTTGCAGAACAGGCAGGCTAACTATATATGTACTTGAAATGAAAAAACCTTCATTTATCACAGAGTCGATAGCTTCTTTCCCCTCCACCCGGAGTGTCTGGGCTAGACATTTAATCTGAAATGTTATAACTGTGGTCCTAACACTCATGTGCCAGTCATTAGAAGCTCATTGAATATTGCGACATCACGCCTGTTGTATGTATTTTATTTTTTTTTCGGCTGCCAGCCGACGAAATCATTAATTGCACGCGCTCTCCAGTCCGAGAATCTCACAGATACAGATACACATACTGAAATATCTGGAGGCGAACCACGTAAAAGTTTTGCTCTCTCCGGAGACTGCATTCTATCTCTAACTGAGCCCCATTTCCCCCGTATTCCCCGTATTTCCTTTAATATTTGGCGCATATTTCGGCATTTGATTTATGGCCTCTCAATTTTGTCTTTGGACTTTTTGTGGCGTCTCCGCATTCACTTTTTTTTTGGGCGATTCTGCTCATAATTTCTCTGGGCTTTTCGGTGGTATTTATTTTACTTTGGCATTTTGATTGAAATTGATTTTATTACTCTTTTTTTATTAGTTTAACTTGAATTGTGTGTGAATGGGAATTATGTGGCGAATTTTATGATTTTATTTTCGCCCTCTGCTTGAGTTTTACTGTCGAGCGAACTTGTTTGGTTTTATATATCCGAAGCGGGGTCTATGGCAAGTGCCATTAGGGATTTCGAAAGCATTGGGGCTATAAAAAAGACGCCTGGCAACCACGGGTTAATAGGTGGCTTATCTAATGCCCGTTGCTTGATCGATCATTGATTAAGGCAGGTTTGGTTAAAATTCCTAAGTGCCCAAATACATTCGTTGCTGCCCACTGAATTTAAAGGCATTTCTCTCACTTTTTACCCGCTGTTACCAAACTTTTCCCTCAATTAAACATTAATAAACAGGCACTCATGCAAATCATATTCAGGCCCAACAATAATTAAAAGTTTTCCAAATCTAAGTACAGTTACAGTTAGTTTTGGGTAACAAGCAATTATAGCATTTAACAGCTAGTAAAAAACAATTAAAACGATATTTTTCAAAGGTTTTGTTCGCAATTAAAACGAGAAACGTGAATCGTTATTGAGCTTGGTGTTTGATATTTTGTTGCCACTAATTGTCATTGAAAAAAAAAGTGAAAGTGAGCAATAAGAGTGTCGGTGTTGTATAGTTGTGTTGTCTAGTGTAGACGCACCACTTGAGAGAGCAAAAACGTTTAATAAGTTTGGCTTGGCTAGAAAAATGGGAAATCCATCAATGCCTGCGTTGTGATGAGTAATTCCCAAACATTTTTCCATGCCAACCTATGCTGAAATTAGCTTTTTGTCTACTGTTCGTTTTCCTTTACGTTATTTCGTAGGCCTATGAAATAGTTTTTTTTAGTTTTTTTAACTGCCAGTGCAGCAGCCATGAAATGTGAAACAACTTTATTTCATTGTCAGTGCGTCTCTCAGCTTCATGGCTCTCTGGAAAACCGGCTCGAAAACGCTGAAAATAAAAGAGAAAAACAAAAATGATTACGCTTGCAAGCCGAAACTAGAAAATGAAAGTGAAAGTAGGCCAAACTCATCAGCATGCTCGATTCCCCGACTTTGACTCCGACTTGAGCTCATCGGGTCTCTGTGTCTGTAGGCCTATCTAATATCTCCATGTACATGGAATGGAATGGATGGCCGCTGAAAACAATGCAATCACTCTGCTCCAGTCCACATCACTCCACTCCACTCCACACTCCACGCCACTCCACTCTTGTAACGGTGGCTTCGATGGTCGCCGGGGATTTGACTTTGCTTCACTTTCGTTTTCAGCGAGTCAGTCGGCCTATGAAGAAAAGTGAAAATAATTCAGTGAAAATCGTTTCTTTCTGCGACGCAGCGGGAAAGCGAGTTTTGGGTTTTGAGAGCTGGCTGGTTATGAAATTGATCGGGTGTGGGAATCAGTCATAGTGGGATGTATGTAAAATATATATAAAGATAACATATGGAATTTACACTTACAGATTCTAAATGACTTAGGAACTATTTGGTTTTTTTAATAATTGTTAAATGATATTATACAATGCATTCAATCGTTTGTAACTGCTAGAACAGAATCCAATAAAACATTTAAAATAATGAAATTCAAAACAATCACCACTGTTGTTTTTAATAAACAGTATTTTATAGTACCAATAAACATTGGTCATTATTCATTATTCATTAGAAAAGAATGAAATGATTGTTCAGCTGAAACTGGTTTTAATTGGTTTGCATTCGATTGACTGGCGATGATAAGATTACAGTAAAAGTATATAAAGAAAAATGTGTGATAAGAAAACGGCAGATCTTCGTTTTGTCCACTGTAGTAAGTTTCTCTCTAACTAAAATAGCTGTCTTTTGACCACCATTAATTGGCTAATTGACCCCTGTTTTCCCCATCCGAAACCAGCCATTAGGCCTATTCTTTGGCCCGACCTAATCCACCTCCTATTTCCCCAAAAATGTCCCAACTTTTTTCACACTCCAGTGAGCCCGCAAGTGAATTTGTTACTTTATCCAGTTCCCACAAAATAGGACTAACTATGTACGACAGGAAAATAAATGGAAGAGGGCTTGGACCAAAGGAAAAAGGGGCCGTGTGGACTTGACAAACCATCTATAATTTACTTTTTAAGCGCCTGAAAACATACATTTTCCATTTGGCAACAGCAATTTTCACAGCAGCAACAACCTCATCGCCGATAACGATACCGATAGCCGCCCACACACACAGCCGGGGAAACAGCAATCGACACTTGGCTACGCCCGACAACAAAAATTAAATTCGTTTCCCCATCTCACTTAGGCGCCCTCTTGGCGAGAAGAAATTATAAGCCGCTTACATAACAATCAATGCCACTAAGACTGCAGGCCCGTTTTACCATGCACAGTGGCGTACTCAAAGAGGAACACCCCTTAACCTCTCCCGAAAATATAAACAAATCTATAAAGAAGTTATTGAAAAAAGAAGAAATGTTTTGTAGACCGATTTCTCAATGTAATGTTAGGTCTTAACATTGAGTTAAATTGCTGTTCTCAATATTATATTAAAGCTTATTTGACTGAAAATACTTAACTAAAGGCAATGTTTTATTTAAAAGTGACTTAGACACTAAGAAAACTATGCCTTTTTTTTCTAGTTTGGCTGCCCGAAAGAATTTAAATTTGTTATGTTAACTATAACATGACATTAAGAAATCGTCCGTTATTATAGTAGTTTTGGACTGTGATCTAGTCATAATAAGATATTCCGTTTGTAATCAATCAAGATTCGCAGATGATTTGCTTTTTAAGAACCTGGTCTGAAAAACTCAAAAAAAATTAATCTTAAAAGTGTTCGGCTGTTACTGTAGCAGATTGATCTTAGCACTTTGATTCTTCTTTAGGAAAAAGTGTAATCTTTGGGAAATCCCAAAACAGCTAGATTGATAAGATAAATTTGTGAATTCCCCCATATAAGAGAAGATAATTTGACTACGCCCATGTTTCGTAGGCCTCCAGTTGAGTGTGAGAATGTTGCGATGGTTTTTTGCTCGCCCTAATTGCGATGGGCGTGGCAGGCAAATCAAATTTGTAAACAGATTTCCGTTGCCACGGGAGGGGGTAAATAAAGAGTCTTGGTCGTGTTGTTAAATTTTCCTCTGCTGGATGCAATCAGGCAACTGGCTTGAGGAAAATTCCGAACAAAAAACAAAAATACCAAGAAAATGGGAGAGAGCTCGTCTCGTTGACGCCCCATAGGAAACTTTTTTTTATGACTTAAGCTTTGTTGTTGTTGGCCCGATACTTTGTCATTCCCTCAGTGAAATTCTCTGGCCCCCCACACACATTCACCCACGAACTGTCCGTTTCATGAAAAGCATTTGCGCATGAAGAGAAAAAATTATCGCATTTTATTTTCATCCTTATCAGACGCATTTTCCCTCTGGCTCACTCCCTTTGTGTCGCCTAACCGAAATTTATATGCAGACAGCGCGATATTGCAGTTTGCGTTCTTTCCTTCTGCGGATATTTCCCTCTGCGAGTTAGAAAAATAATTTTCGCTTCTGTTATTACATACATACATAGTAGTTTTGTTCGTTTTTCCATGCCTTTTCTTCTTGGCAAATTGCTTTCAATTTTTTATAGTTTTTTTTCGACTGCATATGGTCAAAGAAAACTAAATAGATATTTATGTGAATGTGTAAATCTACACTAGGAAAAATTAAACAAAAATCATTTAAAACAAGACAATGAGTTATGGTAATACTTTAATTATACAATTCTATAAAATCCATACATGGGGTTCATTTATTTTATATGTTTCCTTTTTATACCCTTGCAGAGGGTATTATAATTTTGGTCAGAAGTTTGTAACGCAGTGAAGGAGACGTTTCCGACCCCATAAAGTATATATATTCTTGATCAGGATCAATAGGGGAGTCGATATAGCCATGTCCGTCTGTCCGTCTGTCCGTCTGTCCGTCTGTCCGTCTGTTTCAATACCGTTTGTGAGCTCAGTTTAAAAGCTAGCGATCTGAAACTTTCACACGCGTCCTAAAACATGTGTACGCAGATCAAGTTTGAAAATCGCCCCGATCGGACGTCTATATCCTATAGCTCCCATAGGAACAATCGGATATATCTAGCAAAAATTGATGATATTTCGCGCAGTGTAAAAGCTATTGACATGAATTTTTCCAAATCGTATTTTTTTATGCATACCTTGATCAGGGTAAAAGCGCGTGGCAATCGGACGTCTATATCCTATAGCTCCCATAGGAAAAATAGGGTAAAATCGGTCCAAATTTTATGTTTTTCAGAATATTTCGCGCTGTGTAAAAGCTATTGCTATAAATTTTTTCAAATCGTATTTTTTTATACATTCCTTCATCAAGGTGAAAGCGCGTGCTGATCGGACGTCTATATCCTATAGCTCCCATAGGAACAATCGGATATAACTTTCAAGAATGGAAGATATTTTGTGCAGTGTAAAAGCTATTAACATAAATCTTTCCAAATCTTATTTTTTTATGCATACCTTGATCAGGGTAAAAGCGCTTGGCGATCGGACGTCTATATCCTATAGCTCCCATAGGAACAATAGGGTGAAATCGGTTAAAATTTAATGATTTTTAGGATATTTCGCACAGTATATAAGCAATTGACATGAATCTTTCCAAATCGTATTTTTTTATGCATACCTTGATTATGATAAAAGCACGTGACGATCGGACGTCTATATCCTACAGCTCCCATAGGAACAACAGGGTGAAATCGGTCCAAATCTGATGATTTTCTGAATTTTTCGCGTAGTGTGTAAGCTACTGACATAAATTTTTCCAAGTCTTATTTATTTACGCATATCTTGATTGGGGTAAAAGCGCTTGCCGATCGGACGTCTATTTCTTATAGCTTCCGTAGGAAAAATAGTTAAAGGCTGCGAAAGTATCCCTTTTTTTCTATTTTTATATGACATTTTTGCAGTATAAAAGCAATTGACATTAAACGATGAAAATCTAGTTTATTTATGTATACCTTATTCCTTTGGCTACTTTTTCAGTTTTAGCAATTTCGGCAAAGTCTGCAAGGGTATTAAAACTTCGGCTTGCCGAAGTTAGCTTCCGTCCTCGTTAATGCCTAGTTTTATTTACTGCATAAAGAAAAATAAATTATTTTGTAGCTGCAGTAAAAAGTCATTTGATTCTATTCGTTTTGTTGACTCTGACGTCGTAAGCTTGATTTATTGCCACTCAAGAAAATGCAAGCAATCCTTAACTTTTTTATTTGTAAAAAAGGAAATCGACTGAGGAATGATTTGGTTTTAAAGAGTACTTTTCAGAGAACTGGTCTGCCTGAACGACTCAACAGATTAATTGTATTTCCAACCTGCAATTGCCATTCAATGAACTTTCTTTCGACACATCACGATGTCAAGCATCCAATTGATTGAGAGGTAATATCAGAAATAGCATAGAAGCCGGAGCAAACAAATAACTGGAGGCTATTTATCACAAACAGAATTTGATATACCATCCGTCTATGTCATTAGCGTATTATTATTATTATATTTGGTTTTATTTGGTGAGAAAACCTTTACAGCATCTTCGAATGAAATCGAATCTAATATTGCCGCCCACTCGGTAGGTGATACATGTCAAAATATTAATTACAAGCCGCTTACCCAAACAGCTGCTGAAAATTTGTTGCTACTGACAGGCAGAAAATCAGTAATGTGAGCTTATTTCTTAGCAGACAGTAGGTCGTCGACTCCGGATCCTTCAGGTGGGACGGGTTAATTACCCAGGCCAAAATATTTTAAATGCATTAAGTTGGCCAATAGTCATTTGCAAGGGTTCACACATTTATGAAGCTCAATCACATCGGCCAAAGCTATTAAATATTAGCCAATGTCCTAATTTTCACCTTTAACATCTTAAACTTTGACCGGCCATTTCTGCATTATTAACGAATTTCACTTAGTTGCTACTGCGTTTCGGTGTTGTTTTCATCGATTGCTTACTTTGCCAATTCAACAAATTAAATATTAATTCTGTTTTGCATAGCAAAGCGGTCAAATAGAGCGGTTTAGGGCTAAATTTTCAGTTAAATGGATCAAAAATGTGCAGAAGGGAATTGTGAGAGGGAATAGTAAATTAAATTGTTATGTCATCGTTTTGAAAGCAAAATACATGGTCGATAATGTTAGTGTGAAGCTTTGAGATATCTTTTCTTGGTATTCTTACTCATAGCTATAAACTATAAATGGAATGCAAATGGCAGTGATCTCAGTTATTATAGTCTTAACTTCCTTTAATTTCCTTGCAGCCATAAATGTCTCCTCTCGCAGTTTGCATATCATATGGATTTTTATTTATTTTTCCTTCTGCAACACAGAAGGCTCTCCTCAACTTCAAGCCCAAGGTTTTGTGGCCCAAGAGTCTGTTTAATTACCCATCGAAGCCGTCGGATTTACTTCTTTTCGTACTCCATCAGTATGGGTACCTACCTCAATAAAGACACTTCACCTTCAAAGCTAAAATGTTTGCTTATATTTTATTTTCTGCAAATCAAGTTTAAGCCCAAAACTGACAACTCTTTTTTTTTGCTTATATTTTTTGTGTCGTTTCTTTGAGCCGCAAAAGTTTTGATGTCTATAAATGTTGGTTAAGGTTGGTTTAACTTTGAAATCAAGTTTAGACAAACACAACGAGCGACCGTTGCTGTATGGTGTATGTTGTATCTGTATAGTAGCTGCTATTAAATTATGGTTTCGGCCGGGGTTTTTCGGCGGGGTGGCAGCAGGTAGCAAAACATTAGCTACACTTCTGTGCTGCTTCGTTTGCCAGTTGTAATTTAATGCCTTTGTCTTTATGGGCTGCCTTTCGTATCCGTGAGTGCGATCTTGCTGCCATGTTGGTTGGTTTTGATATGTGCTCTATGTCGACGTGGGTCCGTAGATATACCGATGGTTCGTTTTCGGTATCATTGCCGGCATTAGACACGGTCTGATTATTTGATAAATACATAGATATCTAAGCGATGGCATTAAAATAATGCCAAATTATGTTCACTATTGCGTTTCGATGAGGGAATAACAAGGATGGATTCGATTGTTTCCTTTGTTTCTGTTTAATTGCTTACACGGCAGAACATCAAAAAATCTCAATTATGTGAAACATAATTTAACAAAATGATTGCGTTTAAACAAGTGTTGTCGGGAGGTAATCGGTATTAAGTTCAATGTCATAACTAAAATATTTAAGTTGTTAAATTACAATTTCTCTTTCTCTTGGTCAAAAAGATTTGATAAGGTCTTATCACCTTTGCTTACAATATGACTAACTGAATCGGTTTATTAGATTAGATCAGCTTAATATGCCAGCCAAAAAATTTTAAAAATGTCGTACTGAACAAATTAAAGATTGAAATATCTGCTTAATAATAAATTCCAATAAAAATACAATTTTGTCTTCTAGTTAAAAGTAGATTGATAGCAAGTGGTTGAAGTACTACATTAATCTTTGAAGCCGTGTAGTAATCTATGAAGAAGTTGTATTAAGTAGTAAGTGGCAGTATTAAGGGCAACCCGTTTCAAAAAGGCTACTTCCCCAATAAATCTAGACAGCTATCCGGATTTTAACCAAATTTTTTTTTGAGCTTTATAACTATATTGTTGTTTCTAAGATACAAAATATGACTCATTATATTCTTGCTCTTAAAACTTTACAAGCTAACATTTATTTTAAGTTCTGATAATTGGCAATTTCAAAATACGCTGGGACTGGAGGTTCTTCCATTTACTTTTCTTATTATTTACCCCATCGCATTATGGTTCATATGGTCAAGCGATATTATCTTTGGAACTAACCAAGATAAACACATTACATGGCCAGCACACTCTTGGGCAATCCATTCCGAGGGACAGAGTTCCCCTCACTGTGCGAAACTTTGTTTTTATTACCGTATTACTCATTTATTGCTCGCTGCAGTTTGAAACAATGAAGTCGGGGAATCGGGGAGCCAAACTGGTGGGGGGAGGAAAGGAATGCCCTGGCATGCGTACATATATAATTTTACGGCTTCATTTCGGCAAAAACCCAACCCAGAAAAGACCGGAGAAGCCCAGAGCGAGAGCAATAATAAAGAAAATCATATAAATGAAAACGGGGGAACAAAAAAAAAATAAAAAATATGGAAACGAAGAAGAAAAATAATAATAATTTTTGCCTTGGGGTAGGTCATGTCTCGCCTCGGTCTCCATCTTCTCCATCGCAGCAGCCTGCTGCATCCACACCAACCATATGTAATAAAAGCTAAAAGGCATCTCTGAATCTCTCCACACAGACATTCTGCATTCTGAGTATCTGGATCTGAATCCGTATCTGTATCTGTATCCGCATCTGTATATGTATCTGAATCCGAATCTGCGAGTCCGTCTGTCGCTTCGTTTCATGTCTCATCAACGCTCCGAAGAGTTTTCGGTATGCATCAGCATCTTGGGGCCATTGAAAGCCCGTCGTCCGCCCTTCATCTCCCCGAAAATGCCAATACCCTTCCATTGCTGCACATTTCGTTTTCGTTTATAATAAAAATCCATTCCATTCCTTTGCCCCCGCCATAAACCGACAAAAACTTTTACGACAATGAGCCAGGCATTCAGTTTTTATTGTGATAGGAACATTCAAATGTTTACATATTTTATTTCAATATTCGATATTGAACAATTAGCCATCTCTTTGCCAGGTTACACTCTATCTCTATTAAAATGTTTGCCTTAATTAAGCGAATGGTTTCTCGGCATTTCTGCTTTCTATGTTGGCCGGCCATCAATTAATTTAATGGCAGCAACAATGAGTTTTTATTGCTGCATAAATTATTATTAAATAAGTATTTGACATCGTTCAAAATCACAACAAGAAATATTAGGAAATATCAGAGTGCTAAAAATAAACTTTAAAATAATTGCATTTGCGTACAAATTCATAATTCAGCAAAAAACAAACCCATTCACAGAAATATTTTAATTACTACTATAATTATTAATAGGAGGACATTCAGTAAGTTATCAATTATTATATTTATTTCGGTAGCATAAATCATTGGCCTTTGCGGCTTTTTTTATAATTAGTGTACAAATACAACAACTAAATAGAATTACTAATCACAAATGATTCATTTAGCTATTAATTGTGGAAACAATCAAGCTTAGCAATCTAAAGGCTTAAATCTATTAGAAGTAAATCATTTTTCTGGCTTCAAATTGAAGGCTGGATCAAACCAGACGAAGCTCTCAATAGTAGCAGTATTAATTAGGCTATTTAGAACTATGAAAAAATAACCTTTACTAATGAAAATTACTATTGCTAATTATGAGTGTTTTATGGTCGGTTTTGGTTATTTCATAGTTAATTTATTTATAGTTTTCTTGGCTTTTTTTTGCAACATTTATTTGAACATTCATGTTAATTACTGCAATTTCCGTTTCAACGAACTTTCAAGTTCGACTCATTGGCATTGTTGGCCTTTGTTCAAAGTTTTCCTTGTTTAATTTCAATGGAGAAATAAAAAGGCAAACAAAAACTTTAATGAAAATGCCATTTAAAGCGAATTAAATTATTAATTGGATTTTAGCATGTAAGGATACTGTTGTCTTTCGTGGCTTTTGAAAGGAGTCTTTAGTCTTACTCAGACGATTTTTGGGTGCGGTTGCGGTTACTCCATTTCTTTTATTCCCTCTGATTAAACAGCAGGCGGTGCATTTTCTTTTTGTTTTTCCATCCCCCCCTTGGCTGTGCATTGAAATTTTCCCCATTTTCCATTTTCCTGCTGCACTTTGCTGCAGCTGTTTTCTGTCTTTCAGCTGTGCGCGAAATTTCATGAAAATTGCTTCTGTATTTTCTCTCCACCGTGGCACTGTTTGTTTGTGTTTTTGTATTTTTTTTTAGGTATGTGCGGGCGTTGTTTCTTTATTGCAATTAAACATGCAATTTGGGGCCAGACCAGAAAGCATACATACATAGGTGCAGTCTGTCCATTGTGATGCACATGTACCGAAACTGAATGAATGCGAGGAATTCGAATTGAGTGAGTCAGAGTTTTTACTTTCATTGTGGAGTGAAATAAGCATCAAATCTATGGTGAAAAGGGAGGGTTTTAACTCTGGTTTGGCTAATGAATGGCTGAACTTGAATGGAAATGTTTGGTGTTCTATAATAATTTGGGTATGTACAAATTTTACATTTTAAATATCATAAGTTCTCATTTAACATTCATAAAGTCTGTTGTTTTTATAGATTTAAATTGATTACATTAATAAATGACAGTTGAAAAAGTCGGAAAATATTATTCTACCCTCTTAGGATTCGTAATATTATATTTTATAAAACCGCCATTTGTAACACAAAATGTTGTCTGCGAAATATATTGACTTAATGTCCGCAAATGTAGCGATTGCCTGACAGCTCCTTCAAGCGTCTGGGTCTGGGACACCACGCTTCATTTCCCCGACTGCACACGCGGCGTATACGCAATGTGCGGAGGAAGGAGAACTTCTTGCGGATTTTGATGAAATGTCTGCGTTGTTCGGCTGGCATGATTTATGACGATGCTATTGGCAAGATTATGAACACGGAGAGGCCAAGACAAATGTTCGGCAGAGCGACGACAGCTGCAATTTAGAAATTAAATTTGCCATGCAACATTAAAAGAACTTCAAGTGCGGGGAGGGGGTGGAGAACCAGAGGGGCTGAGTGCCAGAAGAAAGACAGTGATTCCAGTTCGTAGGAACTCGCAACGCCTTCGCCTTTGCCTTCTGTTGCACATTGCACGTTGCATGTTGCTGAGGGGACGACACATGTTGTCGCTTTGTTGGCAGTGCTCTAATATCCGGCAGATACAGATACCGCCCGAGATTCGGGATAGAGATACTCCTGCCTCTGCTGTTTTGCTTCTTTTCGCTAATAATTCATTATCGCTGGCGCTTTGTAAATGTATCTATCTGCAGCTGGTAGGTGTTGCCATCCAGAAAACGATCCCTGCTCCCCTCTCATCCCGCATTAGTTGTTTTAAATTAAGTGCAATAAACTGTAAAGCTAAGACAATGAACTTTTTCGTCAGGGGTTGATGCGTTTTTTTTTGTATTTGTTCGTATTTCACATATTATTTTGTTTTCCCCGCGGTGACGTCATCGGCGCCACATTCATTCTCTGACTGCTTTTTTTTTGTTTCAGCAAGAGTAGGTTGCTATTACGTTGATGAAGCTCCCAGTTTAATGTCCTCTTGGGGGGCAAATCAAAGGTGAATTTTCTCTTAGCTCTTCATTTGACTTTGTATCAAAAATTTACCTGAAATAATATAGAATAATGATGTAATATCTTAAAAAATATATAAATTAACAACTATAACTGTCAAAGTTTAAATTAATAACACATTGGCGTTTTAAATTGTTAAGTAATTGTTAAATCATAGAAAAATTGAATCGCAAAATTTAATGTTATTATATTTTACTTAGCATATATTCATTACTTTTAATACGTAAGTATAAAAGGAACGAAATAACAAACGAAACTGCCAAAGGTCAAATGTATCTTTTTATTTAGATATTTTATTAATAGAAATCCCAAAATAAATATAATTTCCGAAGAATTTCACTCGTTTATTTGTTTTGTGCTTCAATAAAAAAAAGGAAAATAAGTAAGTCAGGGTGTGAGTAAGGAAAATTTCTCCGGCTGGCAACTGTTCAATCATGGCAAAATTGAATTGCGAAATTCAGTGTAAATCTTTTGAATTAGCCAAACATCATGTTCCACTCGAAACGGCACGAACTGTAAAATATTCTAAGCAATTTGCGAGGAGCGAGGGAAAATAGGGGAAAATAGGGAAAAATAGGGACCAAGCCCAACGAGAAGAGGAGACCATCGAAGTGACACAGCCTCAGAGCTTTTCTTGTTGCCACTATTGTCAACACTTGTGGAGCCTTGTTGTTGCCGCCGAGCATGTTGAGCCTTAATTTATGCCATTGACAGTTGTCGGCCATCGTGTCCTTGTCTGTGTGTGCCAAAGGATTTTCGAGGGCTCACCTTCTTCGACCCAATAACAATGAAGCCCCATTTCGACCGCTTCCAGTCTCATTGTCAACTTTATTTTTCATTTGGCCGCATTGGCATTGCCCCCCTCTGCCGTATCGTCTTGTTTATGATAATTTTTTATGGCTTATTGTATTTGATTACACGTGCAAGTGTGAACAACAATAATAAAATCAGCCAGTGGGGACAACACCTAAGTCTGAATTTGGTCTGTCGCTATTCGTGGGTTTCCCATTGTTCGGAGGTCTCCGCAAGGTTTCCATTTCTTTGAAATTATTTGTACCCAGCACATTACTAATTTAATTTGTTTTTCTTCTCTTTGCAGGTATGTACCAAATGGAAGAAATGAAAATACCTTCTTGATTAGTGTAAGTTCGTAAAGATATTTATAAGAATTACTGCGAAATTTCATATAAAATTAAGGTCTTTGGAATTTTTAAAAATCTATAGATACCTTTTTTATATTACAAAAATGTAATATTCTTTATATTTTCAAGGAATTAAATTAAAAATATGTTAGTTTAGATAGATAGGCATACCAATTTTCTGGTGTTTGTATTAAAAGTGATTTATCCCAATTTTCGCCAAACAAACAGTTTCGTCAGCTGTGGAAAGGAAACCTTAAATCTTTTTTCAAAGTTTGTGCAACATTTCCTTTTGATAACTTTTCGGCCGCTGGCGAAGAACAAGTTCCGCCAACATCTGTTGGCAAAGCCGGCAAAAGTTGTTACCAGCTTTCAACTGGCCAATTGCCCGTTGCCGTTTACCCGTTGCTGTTTATCAGAACTATAAATCTAATATGGCATTTCCGTTTTTCATTAAGTATTGGCTACAAGAACTCATATTATTCAAACCGCCCCCCGCTCTCTCTTGGCCAGTTATTGGCGCTTATTAAAAAAGTTGCTCCTAACAATGCAATTTGAGAGGACCGCAAAGACGGATAAGAAGGGTCGACATTATTTGTATTTGCTTTCGATTTATGACGCCCGCGAAACTCTGTGAAACAAAGTTTAGAAAAGAGCGGAAAGCAACACAAAAAAATTATTTATTATAAAAAAGGCTTTAAAAAAGACTTAAAAATAAAAGAAACAAATAGAAATATTCAAAATGAAAAAAGAAAATACATACAAATTACATATTTATTACTTTTTTCAGTTTAAAAGAAATTTAATTTTTTGACTTAAAAAATCATCGACATATTTATTTTATGACATATTCTTTTTTTCCTATTTTTTAATATGTTAAAATTGTATTAAACTATTATTTCTTATCTGATATTATAATAAATCCAATTTCAAAAAAGGAAGTTTTGTGTTAATAAAGCTTGGGATACTAAAAATCCATAGGAAATGTTTGGTTAGGAAGTCATAGAGTTTCTAAAGCTTAAAATATTATGAAACTCAGTCCAGTGGTTCAAACACCATTTGATAAAAGATTCGATATGGAAATTATACGCAAGAACCTTTTTCAAATCCGCTATCATGACACATTGATTTGGAAATGTGTTTTATTGAGATATTGAGGAGATATTGTTAAACGCCTCGGAAAAGAGAAGCCCCAGAGAGGACTACACACACATGCATGGCCCCGTAATCCCCACTTCCCCATTACTCCATTCCACACTCTCGTACACACACACACTCACACTAGCTCCATTCCAGAAGTCCACGCTTACGTTTTTTATTTCATTTCTATTGGCTTGCATCGTGCTCCATTCCGCCGTTCCGCTGGCCGCGAGAACATTTCTGCGTTCTGTGGGCAAAACACAAAAACTGCGACGCAATTCTGCCGTACTGAACTGTAGGAACACTGAACTGTGAACAGTGAGGACATTGACATTTTGCATTTTCGTTTCGTTAGCGTTTTTCGTTCGTTTCTCCGAGAGAGCTCGAGAGAGTGCGAACCGGTGGGAGAGAAAGGAACGCATGGAAATGGCCAGAACACGTTGCCTTCTGCCAGTTTTTAGTTTTTTTATTTTCCTCACTTTTATTATTTTCTGCCGTAGAACAACTCATTAAAGTTGTGATAATGCGCGGGTTTCTGTTCTCACTTTTGAGGAATCTCAACATTTTTATGGAGCATTTCGTGGTGTGCGTTTTGGAGTGGGGAAGCCGTTAAAACTAATCCGCGAATATTTCATACTCCCCCGATCCGATCTTTTATGCGAATTAAAAGGTATTCCCGTGCAGATCCAAAGATCTCTGGGAATTCCAGATGGTTTTCTTTCCAGCCACAAAACGAATCTCACAGTTCATCCCCTCCCGCAAAATTACCTTTATACAAGTGAGGTCAATGTAATAAAAATATTCTAAAAGTAATTGAAATTAAAAATTGTTTTATATTTTACAGTATTGATTATATTTGAATGCACATATGTATGTAGCTATATACATTTTCGGCATACTTTAAAACATCTTTAATTCTATGAAATTATCACTTGGTTGAAGGTGATTTTTCAAATTATTTATTAAAAACATTTTTATCCAGCAAAATGTAATGCGGCAAGATGATAATAGTTTAATTTATAATTCAATTACCAATTAGACTTATTTTCTGAAAAAATGAGAGAATATTTTCATATAAGATTTTTAACATTTGTATGTAAATAAATAAATCTAATTTCACTTTGAAAATTAATTTAAAATCAAATTGTATATTATCGTGTTGTTTTGTATGCATTAGTTAAAAGCAGATTATAAGATAAATTCAATTTGATTCCTCTGTAAACAAACTGCTTTATAACTTACTACGAAGTTATGAAAATGAGTATGTTCTGATTTTTGTATTTTTTTAAGAACAGCCGTGTCTTATTAATTTAGCTTCGCCCACAACCATATTCATATTAATTGATTGGCTTTCGTGGTACGTCTTTATGGTAAACAAAATAAACAACAGCCCCTAATGTGGATGTGTGAATAAATAATACCCATTTGTCTGCCTCCCTTCCCGAATTGGTTTTCGCATTTGAAAAAATTCAGCAAACTATTTTCGCTCAATTGCTGAAAGCTCTCATTCTTTACCACACTCAGCACTTTTGTGTGTTAATTAAAAATGGGATCTCGGCTGTTCATAAATCTTGGGGCCTTTCATTAAAAAGTCTTTTACTTGATTTGATTGGACCATTGAGAGATTTATGAATGGGTACGAAATTGTGTTTGTACAACATTTAATTAGTTCCCGCTCCATTCAGTTCATAATGATGCGGTAACCTTATTTTGAGTGTACTTAAATTCCCATGGTGATTAAGTTTATTTTTTTTTTTTTCGTATTCCGTATTGATAAGCCCATCCAAGGGGAGGCCACAAATCGAGCTGATTAGGTCTTAATGGTTATAGTTACATGTTCCTATCAGAAAATTAGTAGTACCTAGTTCCTTGAATAAAAAGTACAAGTAGGGCATTTAAGACCACCCAAATGACCTTCAGCTGACGCTTAATAACTTTCCCCAATTTCTCTATTAGCATACTGAAAACGACTATAATTTGCACTATCCACAATCCTTTCTAATCCACAGCCCCTTTTTTTGTTTCCCGTTTCCGTGTTATTTTGGTTGTGGGAAAATTAACGCTTGAGGAAATTTCCATTTCGTGTATAAAATTTTGTAGGACGCTTCCTTGAAATCGTAACTTCTAATTAAGGACTCAACCACACCCAAATACAAATACAAAATAAATTAATTAAATATGAAAATATTTCCACCAAAGGGGTATAAAATTATGGAGAAAGAAAGTAATCAAAAGAATTTATTTGAGTGATTGAGATAGAGAGACAAAGAGAAAAGGAAAGACAAAGATTCAAAATCTCACAAGGGATTAAAAGTTCTTAACTAAGCACACCCAATTACCCATTTTAATATGAAAAAGTTTAATGCGAAATATTATGTATTAAAACCGTATGAAATTTGTAGAAAATGAGAACTAATTAGAAGTAATTTAGTGGATGATAGAGATGGATATAGAGAGATAAAAAGAGACAGGGCGTTTCACATGGGATTTTAAGACCCTATCCCAACCGGCGTTTTTTTTCGCTTTTTCTGCTTTTGCTTGCTATTGTTGTTGTTTTCTTTTGGCGTCATCATGAATGAGGCGAGATGACAATGAAACACTGTGAAAGCTGCAAGGCGACAACGCGACAAAGCGACAGCAGCTGTTTGGATTCCCAAAGAAAAGCTTTCACCGTGCAAAGAAAACGCTGTCTTTGTAAAGACAAAATGACGCAAGCGACAAGACCACAAGAGTAGGAAAGAGAGAGGAGGAACAAAAGCGAGAGATAGAGCGAGGGCGAGCGAGTTGCTAATTGGAGCAAAACAAACACAAACAAAATGGCAATGGGAATGTTCCAATGTTCCGGTTCCATTTCGTACCCGCTTTGTTGACGTAGTTTCTGAGTGGAACTTCTCTTTTTTTTTTTGCATTGTTGTTGTTGTTAGGTAGGTCGTTGCTGTGGTACTTGCGTTAGTGCGAGAGAGAAGGGGAGCCAGGAGATTGTCTCCACTGTTTGTTTTTATGTTGGACTCCTCTGCTTTTTTTATGTTGGTCCTTACACAACTGTAACTGTAATGCGCCAGGATTTTATGCTACTCTTCGGGTTTTTCCTTTGTCCTTACATTTTTTGCATAGTTTCGATGTCAGCTGCACTCTCACTCGCTCTCTTTCTTTCTTATCATTGCATTGAATTGATCTCGCTACAATTTGAAAAAAATTTGTTTGCCTGCGACTTTTGCCGCTCTCTCTTACTCTCTTTTCTTATTTTTTTGCCGTCTTGTTTTGATGCCTATTACGTCACGTGGGCATTGTTTCTGTGTGTGTGTTTATCTGTTTGTGTGTTGTGATTGTTTGTTTCGTATTTTCGAGATACTTTTTTACATATGCAGTTTTTATTTCGGGACTTCGGGAATCTTGTTTTAGTTAATGTAGGAATTTTAAAAGTTTAATTGTGCACAACATGATTTTATTATAAAGGAAATTACTTATGTGTCTTTGATCAACCAATATGAAATTTTGGTATGTGGGTGAAAATACGATTTCTCTTTCCGTTAATAGAAAATTTCACTATTTTTCAATTATTATTATATATCAATTATTTTAACCATATCGTCAGATAGATTTCGATTAACAAGTTAACATATAAAACAACTGGTATGACTTATAATTATACGTATAACACTTAATAAAAGCTAATATACCACATCATAAAAGGCTTTAAACTCCTTTGTTTTAATTAACCATCAAATTAAATATCCAGCAAGGGTATTAATGCCACCTTTAACTTTTCTCATGCAATCAAAAAAATTAAAACCAACTACGAATCCTATAAAATTGGAGAAGAAGAAGCAGTTGCGAGGCCCCCAAACTTGGCCAAAGCTTTGAAGTTTAACTTTATCGACAGGAAACTTCATTATAAACGACATTGGCACACACACACACAAAAGCACGACTAACGGCAATTGCAGTGGGCCAACATGGCAACAACAACGGCAAAAAAGCGACAACAACAACAACAACATCGACAACATGGGCAACTTCAACTTGACTTGGGGCTGGTTGTGTGGTAATAGGCCGTCTGCATTGTTGCCAGGGGCAAATCGGCACCTACCTAAAAAACAAGCGCCGAAAGAGATGGCAAGCAATGGGCAGAAAGAGAGAGAAGTAGGTACACGGCGATAAAATTTATATTTTCAAAAGCAGTCTAACTTTCCATAACTCGAATTATTATCAGCCATTAAAGTGAGTTCGACCTTGCAGACTTTCCAGCTATAAAATTCCACTCACCTTTAATTTCGCTTTCTACTGCCACTAAAATTATTATGACTTAAAGTATTCAAAATTTCTAACATATGATATATAATTCAATTGCATTTTTAACATTATGGAAGTTTTAGATTAAATATAAAAGGCCAAATTTATAGGTTCTTAAGCAATTGAATATAAATAACATATTCATAGATAGAATTTAAAATAAAAATGTATTTCAAGAGCTTTAGATACTTTCTTCGCCCTAATATACAATAATAATTCCGAAAACCAGGATTTATAATTTATTATTAGTTAATTTGTTTACTACAAGCTAATAACGTGCATAGATACAAATAAAATTAGTTAATTCATTGTCAAGAAAAGATATAATTAAGAGGAGTTATAAGAACCGACGTAATAACAGAACACACAAAATGGTTATTGCAGAACACCAAACATCTATTATGCTTTACCAAACATAACCGTTAAAAATATGGTCATAAAAGTTAAAAATTGCAGTTTTACCGTTTTTGTTTATCGTGTAGCTTAGAGAAAATAACTGTGTGAAGCAAATTATGGCCTATGGGCGTGAAGTTGCTTGGCTGCCGCTAGTTGCAGATACAACAACAATGTGTGTTGGGGAAGTGGGTGGAGAGGGGGGATAGTGGGGAGGAGGGGAGGAGGGGGTGGCGATGTCTAACATTGCAACGTGACCATCGCGCATTGCCTTTGCACTTGTAACATGTTGTTGGAGTCGCGTTTTTTTCGTTAGCCCGTTTTTTTGTTTGTAGCTGTAAACTTGTTCGCGTTGCATGCCAATGAGGCGCATTCAGCGCCAGAGCGGGACAGACGGATTTGGTAACACAGAAACTGGATTATACCTCTGCCCCCTCGCCCGACAACCACACCAAAATAGAGAAAATACTAAAAAAAACATTACAAAAAGTATGCAACCAAAATAGACTCAAAACCATTAAAACAGTGGAAAGGAAGAGGATAGATATATTTTTAATACGATATATTTTATAAACAAATAAAAAATAATATGGCCTAATAAATAAGTTTATTATCAAAAACCTATATTTTTACTTATTATTTTTTTGGTTTACAAATTAAATCTAACATACCACATATTTATAATTGAATTTAATTTTAAATAAAGTTATTTTGAAGTACATAAAATAATTTCCACTCCGAGTATCATATGCAGACAGCACCTGGTACCAAACGATAATTTTATTTTCTATTTACCAATAAGTTGGGTTTATTCCTTAAGGTTATAAATTGTTTTAGTTATTTGGTTGTACCTTTAACCATTTTTGTTAGCCATTGAAAACGATTTTTAACATTGTTTTATAACACAATGTTAATTTTTGTATTCAACTAGGGAGGAAAATGCAAATATGAATTAATATATGCAGGTGGTTATATAATTTCCTATGACTTTAACCACTGTGCGCACGTCATCGGTTTGCAATGCCTTGTTGTTGCGTTCGGCATTCAGCATTCGGCATTTTGGGTGTTGCATCGTCTACATCACTCCATCTCGATTCGGACCTTGTTGTTGCCGTTGTAAAATAGGCAAAAGTAGTGAAAACTCGTTTTTATGCACCGCGTTTTGTTGTTGTTTTTTTTTTTGTGTATTTCCATCGCTTTTCGACTGCTTTTGCGTCTTCTTCTTGTCCGACGGCTTTTGAAGTTTAACTACTTTTGGAGGCAAAAACTTTTTATGGCCATCCCGGTTGTTGTTGTTGTTCAAGTTGTTGTTAAAGCTGTTGTTGTTGTTGGTGCTGCTGCTGCTGCTTGTTTCATATCCTTTTCAGCCAATGACGCACCCACTGCATTCCCCGCTTTTCCTTTTGTATTTCCCGCCTATTTTCTATGCGAAGTGTCTGGCTCTCAGGTGGGCGGAAAAGGTGGAAAAGGGGGCGGAATGGTGGTTTTGGCCGTTTGAAGTCAATGTAAAGTTGCAGAGTAGGTCAGGAATGCAAACGGTTTGTTGTTGTTGCTGTTGCTGTTGCCCGTGTTGTTGCCAGTTGTAACTGGTTGTTGTTGGCCGCCTTGTTGAACAAGGCTAAAAACAACGAGACGCGCCTACTTTGTGACTGCACTTGCCTCTATGAAACTTGTGTGCGTGTTTGTTTGTATTTCTGTTTGTTGTTAGGTATTCGTTTTCCGCCTCTTTCTCACTCTTCTCATATTTATATTTACCGTTAGAAGCCGCTAAAGTTTCTCGTTTGACTTTGCAAAGATGGCTCTTTAGTTTTTGCCTTTTATTCGCTGGTTAGGGCCGCCTTATCGACCAGGTTTTCTTGCATTTGACAGACTGTACATTGGTAGTTGTGCATTTGCTGTTGCTGTCATGTCATAAAATTAAATTAACAACATTGCCTTTTGTGTATTTTTAGACAAATGTACTTTTTTTTCGCTGTATCCTTTTTATCGTTGTTGGAACTTTGCATGGCTATGGAAATGTTTGTTGTTACTACTTTTGGCTGATGAATGGCAGTGACAGTTTGACATTTTTCGAAAATGGGGGAGAACTTCTTGGTGGCAGTCATTTTTAGAAGCTAAAAAAGTTGGACATGGGCTTGTTTTCTTGTTATGTAATGAAAGGTTCCATTATCTAATTAAAAAGGTAATTTTAATTTGATAAATAATTAATAGAACTCGTTTAGAAATGTGGAATATTTTTGTATATATTTATATTTATTTTTAAAAATCAGATTGAAGAACACATATATTTAAGGAGAAGACAGTACGTTATTAAAACTTAGAAAATAATATTACATTTTTAGGATAACTTGGTGAACGGTATTTGAAACATATCCTAAAACTATTGCCGCTACACCTAAAATAACTATATTTCAATTTGTTTTTAGGAATTTAAGTTTTGCTGTTACATTCAATTTGTTTTTATTAATTTAAGTTTTGCTGTTACATTTGTACTTCTTTCCTTTCATAAGAGTTTATTTTTTAATTAAATTAACCTTAATAAAACTACAATTTAACCTTTAAAATCCAACTTAATCCAACTCATTTAGATTTTTCCGACTTGATTGGGGATTGCCTCCCAAGGCAAATCAAACCGAGCTGTGACAACTTTTCCACGCCGGTTGGCAGGCCATTAGTGAACGAGTTTTTTGCGCACAGCCATCTAACAGATACATTTGTATATCTATTCAGCAGATACACATGTGCATAGATTTCTAACAGTAAGCCGCAATCATGCAACATCCCATGTCATTCCACTGCAGTCATTAACTTGTTCTTTGGCGACAAAATAGCATAAAACATAACTGCAAAGCACAAAGGCCGATGTATCTTTGTGTCTGCTGGATTCTAGCTGTATCTTGTGCGGCTGCTAATTCTGTTGGCTGTAATTAGACAAAACTAATTAATGTTATGCGGAATGTGTGCCATGTTCACGGTGTTCGCCTAACTTATTAACATCCTCTGAGACCAGCGGGGAACTCACTCTTACATTCCGTTCCTCTCTACTTGAAATGAGTTACTCTAAGGATTAACCCAAAAGTAATTAGCTTTGCCAAGGACTTTTAAGAAGGGGGAATACTAAAGGAAAAAGCTGATTAAAAGATACAAAATAACTTAATATACCTTAAAATATATGTTTTAACCGCAAGGTTCCTTTTCGATTTAATAAAATATTTTATTTTAAATTTATTTATATAATTGCAAATCTTTTTTCTACGTCATCGCATCAAATTACTAGACTCAGACATTTTCCATTTGCTGAATAAATCATTAGAAATGTCTCAAGTACAGTTGTGCTTTGGCAACCAATTTTCTGCTCAGCTGTTGCTTTTCCCTCTGCTCTTCCACTCCTTAATGCTCAAGTTACAGCCATGTAATATTCCATTATCAAATAAACTAAACGATTCAAGTACGTGTGTAATTTTCTAAAAAAAATAGAAATAGAATCCCTTTTGAACCTTCCTAGTTCCCAGACATGGCCGAAAAATTAGCATAAAAAGGATAAGGCGTTGGTGGGCGATGCAAAAAAAAAAGAAGAAAAATCACTTTGTTGCGAGCGCGCTGTGTAAATTTTCTTTTCTGCCATTTTCTCTTGACGTTTTCCTCTTGTTATGCTTTTCGGCAGACTTTCGCAACGCGTCTCAAGTTCAAGGTTATTCGAGGCCGCTCTCTTTTTGACCATTTTCTCTCGCACGTTCTGCTTTTCCGAGTTTTTGGGCGTGAATTTCAGCGAGGATGTCATGTGCTTTTTGGGCCAGGCTTTTACTTTGGCTGCTGCGCTGTTTTGCTTTTGCTCTGCTCTGCTTTTTCTGGGTGTTGTCGCCCAAAAAGCAACATCACCGACACACAGCTCAACGTGCCCGATTCGAGGTTGTTTACCCAAAACGTAGAATTCGTTGAACTTGAATTTTTATTGCTGGCAAAAGGTTCTTGAAGCCCCTCCCCTCCCCCACTTGGTGGGCGGTGGCAGCTGCTCGACAGTTCCCAAAATAAGAAAATAAGGCAAACAAATGTTTGTAGCCTTTTTGCTGGTCAAATGTTTGCTTAAAGCCTCCGGAATGCTCAAGTTTTTCATGAAACAATCAATTATGTGGGCGTATCGAAGGGTTTTTCTTGCCTTTGGAATATTGGTTGGGAAGTTGATCAAATCATGGGTTCATATCAGAATGAAATCAAACATTTAATTGAGAGAAATTTGGAATTTATTGACTTTGAAACTAATCTAATCGTTTTGTTACAAAAGCAAGGGTTACAAATCATATAAAGATTCAAATATTCAGAAAATTCAAAAATACTTAGTTATATTGGTTTATAGTATCGCACCAATATAACAACCATTTTTTTTCATTTTTGTGCAAATTAGGTCAATAAGATTCATAAAGTAACTTTCCTTTAATTATCTTTAAGAATTTAAAGTGTAATTACGAACCCCTTTTTAACCATAGTATAAAACATCTTCTGATCATTTAAATGTCGTTAGAACCCTTTTGTTTGGCACAGTAAAAGTGTCCACAGTCAATTAACTTGGCCGCAGAGTCCTTTTGGCCAAGACGCCTCTAAGTCGACCACAAATTTTCATTTAATTTGAACTCAACCCACGGAATTTATGAAAATACCCTGGGTAAAACACAAGATGTCAAATTATTGTTTGACAGCCATGCGCCGCAAGTTGCTTACAAAATCTACCCAAAATTTGCAATTTTCAAACCCGGCGACCTAAAAGAACAGTTAAAAATGTGGTGTGAACATCGGGCAAATACAGTGCGAATGGCAACAAAAACAACAGCAATCAAACACAACAATAACACAATGTGTTACGCAGCATTACAAAAACAAAGCTGAAGCAAAATCGAAGCGCTTTTGGGACGCAGTTGAACGTCCGCAGGTCCTGAGTTCATTCACCGTTGAAACCAAAATCAAGATACAAAACGGCAACTGCGACGTAAGACGCAGCGCAAAGGCAAAAGAAGTAAAATGCAAAAAAAAATATGTACTATAAAGAACACACTAAAACAAAAGTACACAGAGGACAAATAGAATTTTAAATTAAGAAAATTGTCTCAAAATCGAAACAGAAGCCGTAGATCTTGATTTGAAAAAACTTTTTTTTTAGAATTTTAGCAAATTCAAAAACCTAAATTCTTTATTCAGTATCGCTTTAGAAAAATGGTTAATGTGTAAACTTAAAATATATTGCCTAGCCTAGAAATAAAAGTCTAAATTGAAGAATCAGTCATTTATTTGAATGATTTATTATATTTTGTATATTTTCTTATATTTTATATTTTTGAAATGACTATAAATATTTTGTAAATTAATAAATAACCTACCTGTTGACACGCGAACGAAAGCAAGGAAATTTTTCAAGAAAACATTATTAAATTAAACTTTTAAAAGGGTGGCTGATACAACAAAACAATAAATTTTAAGCACGAAATTAAAAAAAACAATTACAAATATGTGTGTCTCATAATTTCCTTCAGTGTAATACAACAAAATAAATAAGAACAAATGGTACAAAAAGCAAAATACAAAATACAAAACAAAACCGAAACCGAACAAAAGCTTTTAACGCACTTCGCGGGAGAGCGAGAAAGAGATAGTGCGATGGCGGTGGAAAGAGATGCAACGCGTGTGAGCTGTGTGTGGTTGTGTTTGTGTGGGCGTAAGTGTATGCAAATAAAATGCGTGTGCGAGTCTTTTGAAGTGGGTTAATATTAAAACAACAAAAACAAACCTTAGAGCAACCCCTCCGAACAGAGAAAATAAAAACAAATTTCCAAAGAACAATTGTCAAACCAAAGCAAAACACTCCGAAAAGGAAGATATCGAAGGACAGGAGATCATCGACCGCAGTCAATGGAAAGAAAACCGCTGTTTTGGTCAGTCCATCATGAATAAATGGCATAAATATGCCTTAATCCAATAACAGATAAAAAGCCATTTGATTCCTCTCAGTGCGGCATTTGAAAAGAAATTATGCAAATTTCTAAGGGTTTTCCCTAACTGCCCTGGGAAATATGCTACCAAAGGCTTAAGGCACAGCCGCAGCGCCTAAAAGCAGGCAATAAACTTTTCTTGGGATTAGTGGTTCGTATTGAAAGGAGGCTGAAGAAAATAGCTTTGGAGAAGGATATGAACGAACTAGGCTTACCATTATGGGAAAATATGGAAAAATAACAATAAATTAATTCTAGCATTGTTTTTTTTTGTGAGTTGTATTATATATTTAGTAAATCCAATGCAAATAAAGGTTCTTTTAAATTCCATAATATTATAATTGGATTTTTTCTTCTATCTCAGTTTAAAAAAATTGTTTATTTTTTAATTTAAATATAACCAGTTGTGGTAGTGTTATTGAATTACTCGAGGTCATACGTTGGTTATATTTTAATTTCTTCTATAACGCAACGATTTATTCCACTTAACTTTCATCACACTTACACTCCCTGGGGAGTGAACCCGACTATGATAGGACTAGCTAGTTGTTTGAAAATATCGCCTGCTGTCCTGGAAATCCCCACGTGTTGTCCAATCTAATCGTTTTCTGCCCCTAACTTAATTTTCTGTGTGGCCGCAGGATAAAAAAGCGGCAAACAAGCGATGTCCTGCCGTGGACGAGGACACGCGCAATCATAATTACACAATTACACAACAAATGCGACATAAACCGGATGAAAAGCAAACAAAATATAAAAATTGACAAAGGACAGCAGAAGCAATAGAAAAGCAGTGGGGATGATGAAACGTTGCTCACATGTCAGTGATAAATGAACAATTTATTAAATCACCACGTAGCCAAATAGAAATCAAAGCAAATGGGGCCAGAGCAGAATGAATTAGATGGATAGATGGCGACACCAGTGGAAATGGTGATGGAGACAGATGGTGCCATGTTAAGTTGGATCCCGGCGGAAAAGTGAGAATATGTGTGCCTACCACTGATTTATTGTTTGGGACAAGTGCCTGGAAATATACAGGATCAGAGACGGAAGGCAGAGGAATAAACAGGAACCTCTGGGAAGAAGTAGGTCTGAAGTTGATAGATTATTTGAGGTGTACGTGCATGAGAAAATAAAAAAAAATTATCCATTTTGAATGAAATAAATCAATAATATGAAAATGATTTCATATTTAAATCAAAAATAATGAGAATAAATAAACTTACAATATTGAAAGTGCTACTTTCTTGTGCTTTCTATAATTGCATATTGCCCTCACTTATAACAATTTTTAATTTATTTACTATTCAGGGCCTAATTTTATGAAAAAATGTATAGGCTAATATACTTTTAATTACTTTTTTTCTGCATTTATATTTTTTTTGTATTAATAGCTTATTGATTTTCTAATTCCCCTGGCAACTGCTCAAATCGAAATTTAAACGTTCTAAGTCCCTCGGATTTTCGTTTGCAAACTTCTCCCGAAAAAAAAGCGAAACCCAATTGAAAATCGATTTTTCTGCGTACTCCTTGGAATAACATCGAGGAAAACGACACGCGGGCTATAATAATTAAATCGAATCGAACAGGAGCACAAGAAGCAGTCGGCCTGACTAAAACCAGTCCAAGAACAAGTTCGAGTACCTTCGTTTCCCCGTTTTCGCTTCATTTTCATTGCTTATTTTTTGTGCTGGCATTTCCTAGGCTCCCAGAATGACGTCAGCGCATAAATTGAACTATTTTTATAACCAGCAACGTAGGAGCCACGCATATCGAATAAAATGTGGGCATGTTTGGGACATTTACTCGTGGCTTCTGGCCGAAACAGAAATTTGTTGTACTTTTGTGCTTTTGTTTGGCACACCACACACTTCATTAGGCGCAGTTCAGTGAACTCGAAGTTCGTTAGCAGGACATTAGCCGAAATCCTTTTACGACTTTTATTCTAATTGATTAGCCCTCTAAATGGGTATCCAACGCCCCATGGAAGGTGTTATTTTTTGTGTATGGGTCCTATCTAATCAATTGATAACTCCGATTCAACACGTGCCCTGCTCCCAAAGCGATTCGATTGAACTATGCGATATCTTCATCCATTTGCCGCGGTTCATTGGCATTGACACCTTTCTTCCGATTTTCTACAACGCGGGTTCCACCCTCCCTATATCTCATTTTCTATGGATATATCTTTATATTCTATCACTTTGACAGAACAAACTGTCATTCGAATGCGCGGCTCTTTCAATTTGATTGCATGACGCGACCACTTTTCAGATTATCAAACGAACCAAACCAGTTCGAAACCGTTAAAGAATATTCCATTGCACGGGCAATTGATTGGGGATTAATTGTGGAAATTGGCTATCAAAGAGAAAATATCTTCGAACTTGGAACACATGATCAGATTTATGCACTTCCTAAAACAGAAATCGAATTAGACCGACAAATATGGATGGATTTGTGCTCTACTTTGCAAACATAATTGTAAAGCCTATTATCCCAAAATTGAAAATATAAAAAAAAACCAATACAGATTTGTATTTTTAAACGACACAATAAATTTTTTTTTTTAAATTTAGCCGCATATTCTTTTAATATATAAAAAAACTTAAATTTTCAAATAATGTTCAAGCCTATAAAGCACACTAAAATATACAAATAACTCTTTGTTTCATTATTTTTGTTCTTTGATAGTTATAAGATATTTTGAACAAATATTAATTTCCTTAAGCTTGCTAATATAATATTATTATTTCCAATTTTATAATTTTCAAGTTTTCTGCTCCGAATTCACGCTCGATTGGCTTACTTAACCCTGAAAAATCAAGCGGTACAAAGTGAGAACGCTTATATCTATTTTTAACAAGTCGACACGCACAACAAAAGGCATTGCAACAACACAGCTTCATCATACCAAAAAGTATTTATTTATTTTTCGGCTTGAAAGTTGAGTTTGTCTTATTTCTATTCAATTGCTGAGGCCCTCGCATGTGTACGAACAAAGTTTGTCCCAAGAAAAAAATTAAACAAATTCGTTGATGGCCAAGTGATTAATCATTTCAAATAAACCTGAGCATATCTGCCGTCTACTTCAGTGGCAAAATTTCGTGTTTGTTGAGTCAAGTGTGTGAGTCATTGGCGATTAAAATTAGATAATTTTACTATTTAAAATAAGTTGACTAATTTTTCGAAACTCTGCTTATGATTAAACTAACTGAATTTCATTTTTTCTTTTCTTTACAGGTAAGCACACTAAATGGTCCTAGCTTGTTGCGTAAGTTTTTGTAACAAATTTAGGATTTAATGTAATAATTTACATGAAAATGTTCACCCTTTTTTGATTATACACATTTTCCTTAATCCTTTTAAATTGTCCTCATCACTTGATCAAGTTCTAAAGATGTTCCTGTCGACCCTATTCAAATTATTCCATGCTCCGAATAAATCAAAACTCTTATAAATGGTTTATGTCAACACGATGGAGTGAAGAGGTTGTCTCTACTTTCTGGTGAATTCGTTCATGAGTTTTTCGTGCTGCTTGATTCGTGTTTAATTTAGCTTATTGCCTTGTAATGAAAATTAATTGCGGTCATAGCAAAAGCATTATATAGCAGCTTCTTTTCGTATTTTTTTTGGCTTTGATTTTTCTGCTTTTTCGGGCATTAAGAAAATTGTTTGTCCCCAAAGTAATCTTTTCTTGATTGCTTGTCTCGGTTTTTGTGTGGGTAAAATATGTAAGGCATATTTACACAACAGATTAATTATTTTGCTTTTATTCCGCGTGTAATGGGCGATGTAAATACTGATAGATAATGTGTGGGCAGCACTTTGCTTGAAAGGGTCTAGCCAGGAAAAAACATTTGTGGGCGAGATGTCAGAGATGGATTGCCTGAAGGGCAGAATATTAATTAGTGTGCAAAGACAGTTGATATTAAAATAAATGTAGATTTGAACTTTATTCGATTCGTCTAATTACATTATTTATTCAGTATTCTCAAATATCTTCTTGAACGTTTTATATCTAAAATAGGTCCTTAAGTTATTTATTCACCTTACCATACTTTATTTATTGCCCATTTACCCCTAACCAAACACTTGTGGCTACTTTTATTTCAGGAATTTCAATTCTATACCCACTTTCGATGTCTTCGGTTTTATTTCAAGACACTTTTATTAGCCTATTTTCACTAACACTCTTTCCCCATTTCTTTTTTATGGACAATTTCCAGCAAATGCACTTTGTCGCTGGGAAAACGGCTTCTGGCTAAAAAAGATATAATACTTGCGGTCTTACGACCGTTCCTAGTAACCCACAACAGACATTCATTTTACGACCCGCACACAACAATTTTAATTACCCCAATGGGTTGACCAAGTCGGTTCTAGATACGAAGTTTATCAGCCACCGGACTGACGTTTAAATCGGGCCAATATGGCCGTATATACTCTTTTTATTCAGCTGAAAGTCTTAAGGGATCACATAAACATTCGGCCAAGATTTGTTTGCTGCGTGACTTGCCATCCCAAAAAATGGCGCATTTCCTTATTGCATATTTACTGAAAGATTTTTTGGTTCATTCTGGTTATTTTTGCGCTTTTATTTTCTTGTATTAATGTTTTTCTTTTTTCGGGGCGTGCGACTCAAATGCAAATATTTGCCGATGAGGCATTTGACTTTGCTTTGCGTTTATTAGTCATAGAATCCACACACCACCCCAAAGTTCGTTGCCCCATTGCCATAGATATTTATATATATTTATGATATTTAAAAGTTGTAAAGTCCGTTACTTAAATATTAGTTTGCTCCACATAAAATGGAAACATCAATTGGAAATTGGCACTCGAAATTTGCTTTTGCGCGCGCCTTTTGTGTTTTTTTTTATTCTGCGTTAACGAGGAACATTTTGTTTATAAATAGCGAAGACCTTTGCTTGACTTCGACTTGTGTTGGCCTGTGCGATAACCCCCGGCCCCCCCAAGACCCCCCTGGGTCCTCTATACCCTCTATATAGCTAGCCGATTTCGCGAATATAATCGAGAGTGGTCGAGTTTTTGACGTCGTGGAGAGCGAAAAGGAAAATAATTTGAGGAGCGTGTTTGTAATTAGTGAAATGTTTGTGCAGGTTTATGGAGGAGCAGGGGTCGCAAATGGCTGGCTGCGAAAGAATGCATTTCGCTGAACGATACGCTCGAGATTGCAAAATATTCTTAATTTGATATTTGATAATTTAGTGCCTGTCTAAACCTTAGGGTAAAAATATATTATTTTGTACTAATGAGGTTATTAAAACTATGGAATAACTATAATGAGATAAGGTTTTATTACAAGAAATTCTACGTCGAAGTTGCATTTTTAAAAGTACAATTCCAATATACATACATATTCTGATAATTGGTTGAATATCTAACGAAAAATGGTTAAAACAACGTGCCTAATCTTAAATAAAATAATTAAAATCGATACTGTGAATAATTTTGTGTTACTGTATAATATGTTATTATGTTATGCATTTTTAATATGTTTGTATATTACCTGTTTTATCTTTGTTTTCTGTTTATGTCATTTGTTTTCTTTATCACAAACGCATACAATTTCCATGGCAATCAAATTTTCATTTGTAGCTTAATTTTCCACTTGGGTTTTACTGCTTGCGCCCCGCAATTTGCAATATAATTCAGAAAACTGCCGTTAAATTTTCATTTCTGGTTTTTCCATCATAATGATAACTGTTAGCAAAGGTGGAGGGGGAAATTACAGAGGTTGACAGATTTGCATGCGAGTTGCGTTCTGCGATTTCGCATTGTTCGTGGAAATCTCTTCTGCCGACCTTATGGCTAAATGGGATTTACAGTTGCATTGCTGTTTGGGTCACAGTTCCCATCGCTTTTAATGCCTCTCACGCTCATTTTCCCCCTCCCCCTTCCGCAGTTTATTATTTGGCTAAATGTTGGCCCGATGGCAGCGATAACTTTTTACATGTAGTTGAAGTCGTTTCGTGGCCAATTTGTATAATGGTTAGAAGGTGGGAGGGATTTTGGGAGGTGCTTTGGAACTGCGGACTTTGTGATCTGATGTTGAATCACACAAATTCGGTCTTTGGGGTTTTTCATCTATTTTTATGGGCAGGAATTTTAACACTTACATTTTTACGCTTTTTGCGGTTTCTGTGGTAAACATTCAGTAGCTGCTCTACTTCCAGATAAGCGATTATTTTGATGTATTTTTAATTTTATGCTACTGTTTCGATAAGTCTGGCTTTTTTTTAAATATTGCTATAGATAGTTTTGCGGCAAAGTATTTTATGGGTTCTTGCTTAAAGTAGTTTTGTTATCAAAGAAATTTTAAAGCTATAAGTTGTGGAAGTAAAGTAAACATATTAAAAATCATGTTAAATATTAGAAACACTAAATTAAATGAATTAACCTAATTTTAATGTTACATTAACTAAAATTGTCTTAGTATTTACACCAGTTAAAATTATTCAAAAATTGCAACCGTTTTGTATATTTTACAAGTGTAATTTACTCAGTAATTTGCTTTTGTGAGCCTTCAGCTCATTTATAGGACTCCCTAACGATATCAAATAATTCAAATTCGAATTCTCCTGAGTTGTGAGGCGCTTGACAGTTCCTTGACATTTGCCTGATGAAGTTGCGCCTGCAACCCCATTTGAGCTCGAGCTTCTGGCTCAATAGCACATCAAGGGTCCTCGCAAACATATACTGCCCATCAATCTGCCCGGCATCTCATTCCAGTGCAGAACCACAGACCCACTCTCCTCGCATTCATCTTGGCGAAGTTTTAACATATTTTTGCATTTACGTCACATGGAATTACACTATGCGTGACAAGCTTTTATGTGGTTGGAAAAGTGTGTGTCTGAATATGAGTGTGGTTCTGTGTGTGAACATAACCTCGGCTAACGCAAATGCAGCGATGAAGATGCAAACTTCAACTTCAAAACAGCAGCAGCAGTGCAAGCAAAAACAAAAACATTACACTGACAGAAAACAGCTTAATACTTGTCGTTCAAATCGAAAAGAAGTTTGTTCAAATGTTAAAAGTATAAAACTATTGATTGTTAAAATTTTCCGAGGGTTCAGAAAATAAAGTTTTTTAAACTAGATCGTTTAAAGCTTATCATATAATATAATAAATATTATTATATTGTTATTCATAGTTTAAAGTGACATTGACTTCTACAAATATTATATTAAATATCAGAAATACTCGTTAGTCTCTCAAAAAATAAATTCTTTAGCTAAAATTAATTTCAACGCTAATTTCATCTAAAAATACATAGATGATGCTGCAAGTTAAAATAATACCTAAGATTCATTTTGATGAGTGTAAGAGCGGTGACATATTTCCGCAATATCACCGCAGGCCGAGCACAAAGCACAAACCGGACAAGTTTTCATTAAAGACGAAATGAAAGAGAGGGTCTGTTGCACAATTGAGAATTTGTTATGCAAGTCTTTGCTGCTGCAGCTGCCGCAGGCTAAATGAATGCATCATGTTGCATTGCATTGGGGTAGGACGGTATGGTATATGGTGTGGTACGGTATGGTATATACTATACGAGCCAAAGAACTTTTCAACCCTCAAGTGCGAGTAATGAATTTGCAAAACAGAATGAAAAGAAAGGAAAGAAAATAAGGAGGAAAGTAACACTGCTCAGAATCTGTCAAAACTTGTTGCTGTCGCTCGTTGCCTTCTGACTACTTTCTTCGTACTTTCCACCGATTCTCCTCCTTCACCACGACGATGTGAATCGAAAAAGCAAACCTAACGAAGCATAAAATTGCGTAATTTACTGCGCATTTAATTTCGTGTTGCGCTCTGCAAAAGAATAAAACGATTCGAAACCAGAACACAGAGCAGAAAAGAACAGAAAATACGAGAATCAAGGTAAAAATGGCCGATTCGGAATCGGAATTGGAATCGGAATCTGAAGCTAAGCTTTTGATTCGATATGGTTGAAGCTTGAGCTTGAAATTATGATGCCGTCGTTGTTCAGACATTTGTAATTGGAAATAATGATGATGATAAGAGGGGTGTGGGTGGTGCTTTTCCATTAGAAAAATAACCAAAAGCATTACAACCAATTACGCATTTGGTAAGGAGTTGGAACAGTACTCGATTGAGCTTGGTTGGCGAAATATGGCAAAGAGAATTGTCGATACAAAATACGATAAATTAGTATTGTGTGTGGTTTTCAGTATTGGAATTTTTACATTTCTGAAAGTCTTTTGCTTAGCTTTTTAGAAAATATCCTAATTGTTATATGTACAACAGTACGTATGAGTGCTATATTTGATAACATTGCTTCATTGAAGCTTTATCCTTCTTATTATATTATTTGTAAATACTAATCTACATATGTCGTATGATAACTCTTTAAAATTATTTCTCGTTAGATATCTGCACATTCGTTAATACATTTTTAGCCTATTTTATAACTTTTAAGCAAGATTTTTAATATAACTAAAAAAAACGTTTTATTGTTCGGCTTGTAAGGCTAAAATAAAGAAGAATTTTCAAAACCATTTACGTTTTACGGAAGTTAAAGAACTCTGAATACTTTTTGTATACATTTTAAGCTTAAGTCGTAGATAATTTAAGCCGTTTCGCATAAATTATTCGCCAAAAAAGAATCTCCTGTTTTAGTTGTTTATGTTCATTAATCATAAATACATAAATTTTATACGATTAATGATTTGTATGGAACTTAAGCTTATCGATGGTTAAGGAACAATGTTTGGGATTGCGATCCCCCCCTCCCCGCCATTCCACCGGCATTGTAATCGCTGAGCTTCTGATCGACAGCGACGTTGGCCTTTGGAACCGGTAGACAAAAGGGCTCACTGCAAACAAAGGACGTCGGGCTAAAAAGCGGAGGTAGCTGCTAAAAACAAAAAAAAATACAAAATAAAAAACCGGAGAGAGAGCACCGTAATAGACCTACAAACCTACAGCTACGGCTAAAGCCAAAGAGTAAAGCAAACGAGGCAGACAACTCGCCTCACCTTACCTCAGGTAAATCCAGTTTGGAAACAAAAAGCCGCAGCCAACGCAGCCAGTTTAAAGCTGCCCCTCAGACGGGCGGTGAAGGGTTAAGAGGGGCTAAAAGGGTTAACGGTGGCGGGGGGAGAGGGGTGGGGCGCTCTCTGCATACAACGAAATTCAGAAAAGGGTAAAATAAAAAAATCTCAGCCGGCTCTGTTTGTTTGTCCTCCGCCCGCCCACCTTATTCCCCTTTTGGGCCAGCTCCTCCCCCCTTTTTTCTCTCAGTGCTGCTCTGTGCGTTGGTGCAGCGCTCTGTAATTAATTTGGCAGCTACACACACACATCCAAACACACACGCACACATCGCACAGAAAGAGAATTTTTAAAACCGGCGCAATATCGAATTACCATTGACGGACAACGTCGACAGACATGCCAACCCATACAGGGTGTGCTTCTCTGTGAATTTCTCTCAGTGTACAGAGGAAAAAATTGTGTAACTAGGTAGTAATAACTATGTTTTAAATATTTAATTATTACATATCCGACTGGCATTTATGTAGATATGTAGGTAAATAAGCAATTTTATAAAATTGGTGATTAAGTTAGTAATCGAGTTCTTGATTATAAGAGCAATTTAACAATTTTGTAACGCAATTGTACAATTAGAATCGCTTCCTGTTTTTGACTAGTGCTTTTTATAATTGGCTTAAAGTCATTTTTTAGATAAAACTTGAATTTGAGTTGAAAAGAGGCTTAATATGATAAGAAATTTAAAATAACTTCTTAAGGTCTATGTTATACTTATTTCTACTTAAATTTGTATTACATATTTTTGTTCTCTGTGCATTTTACTCCACCAGGTGGGCTGATGAGCGTGGGCCGCTTCCCGAAAATGGTAAACAGATCATAATTAAATTTAAGCAGCAAAAAAAAGTGCCAAAAAGATTTAAAATTTTGTCAGAGAGATAGTTTTGTAATGTACGTGGATGGTGAACGGATGACTCAAGGGGCGTTTGCGGGGGGGCGGCCCTAGGATTCGAGCTCTGTCCAACTTAATTACTTTGCTGGCTGCTCGGCTTACAAACAAAACAGAAATGAAATGAATTAAAGAGTGAGCTGGCGAAGAGGCGGTCTGAGGGGCAGAAGAAATCCATTTAATTAAATTTGCATGGGCACAACAACGCAACACAAACACAGAAACAAATACAAACACAAACAACGGACCGGCAAACCTGCGAATGCAATCTGAGCGACGGCGTCAATGCCAGTTCCTGTCAAACTGTGACAGCCGACCGAGCGGCGGAAAAGGGTTAAGGATTCGCGGCCAGAAAGAGAATATGGTAATGGTGGCCAGCAAGTTGCAGTCAAAAATTAAGTGATTTCCATTGGAGGTGTCTGTCGAGTTGAGGGAATCGGAATTAATTATACTACAAAGTAAACATGACCGAAATAATTTGGCACAAAAATTTTAAAAATCAAAAGCCAAAATTGTTGTCTTCAGTTGGTTTATACGTAAGGCAATAGTGCGAATTTAACTTAATCAACAGCAGAATTCGTTGGTTAATTTAAATATTCTGGAATATATAAACAAATACAAAATTCCCTTGCAGATAATTTATTTTGTTTCCATTTCTTATCAACGCCAAAAAAATGGTTTTAAACATATAATAAGAAAATAATTTACGATATATAGACATTTTTTAAATCGGCAATCTTTCCCCTAGCAAAATTTGACCTTGTTAAGACTTGCTTTATAATCGAGTCATAACATATTGGATTTAATAGTAAATTTGATTCCTTAATGATATCAATTTTGAACTAAATGATTGTATAATTAAGGAGTAGTGTGTTACAATTAAAACCTTTGATGTCAAGAGTTGCAGGTTATAACCTAAATAAATCAGTTTAGGTTTATAAGTTTAGTTCTTATCCTGCATCTCTTGACATCAATAGTTTTCAATTGCTAACATCCTTATTTGTAATTCTTGGCTCTAAACCCCTTTCATATAATTTTTTGCAAGCCCCAACTTGTGTTGTCCGATCGAATTCAATTTCGAATACCACAATCTAGCCCCATCAAAACTCCGAGCAAGCAAATAGAAGACCTGCCACAATATGAAGGCTCTTCAATAACTGGACTTATTGCACCTGCCACAGTCATCAAGTCAAACAACTGTCAGAAACTGTGAAGCCAATACGAGATTTTGTATGTGCCAGTATGTTTTTGTGGATAAAACCGGAGCTCAACTGATAATGGGAGTGCTCCCATGCCATTCCATCCCATCTCAAAGTTCTCGCCTACTATTATCGGTCAGCAAGACAAACAGACACAGCAGGAAGCCGCATGAGCGGAAAATTGGAAAAACTCTGGAAAAATACTGAGCACGGGACAGGCGAAAAAAAGCAAAGTGAAAAAAAGAGGAAAAATGGAATAAAATGCTTGCTGACTGGCAATGTAAAGTGAAAAGCATACAAAACGCCGGGCAATTGCGGTGGGCGGAGGATATAGGGGGTGTGGCATATAGAGTGAAATGTTAGACAAAGTGGCAGCACACACACACAGATACCGACTCGTATGCAAATCAGTTTTTGCCGCTGTAAACTTATACTTTTGTGCAAACAACAAACGAAGGCAACGTCAGAGTTTCCAGAGTTTGTCACATGAAGACGCACAATTACACGAGGGGGCTTAAAAGGATATGCCATGGTTACAATGGGGGTGGGGGATGGTGGGGACAGGTTAGGGAAAAACAAGGAGGGGGGGGCGTTGCCTCGTGGAACAATTGCAGCCGTCGCCGTCGTGGAAACTGTGACAATGTTCAGTCGTGTGTGTAAACAATTGTAATCCGGTAGAAAAATCACAAGCACCCCATCAGCCAAAGGACAAAAACACACGGTGGCAAAGCCCATACCCAGGTTCAGATTTAGGTCCTGAACTAGGACTAGGACTAGGCCTACCTACCAGCGAGAATCCAATGGAATCCCAGACAACCAAAGTAGCCCCAATGGTGGGGGTGAGCTCAGACAAAAGAGTAATACGATATTGCAAACTTAATTGTAAAATAAATCTTCTGGAAATATTCCTTTTAAATTAGTTGCTCAATCACAGTATAAACAAGAAGGTTTTTTTTTTTTGAAATTTTAAAGTTTGTGTGTTAAAATAATATTGTATAATTATTTACTCAATTTTGTTATCAATTCAACTGAATTAAAATCATATTGTTTTACCATACGTTTTTTCTTAGATTTAATTATTCATCAAATAAAACAATTACACAATTAATGGTTTGAATTTGTGATGTTTATGCATAAAAATATTAAAATTACAAATGCAATCTTGCGAATTGAATTATGTCTCAGCCCCTGCACCCTATAAATATTAATAAAATTATAGTCCTAAATCTAGCTTATCTCGAAGCTTAAAAACCCTTTTCCACATGTGCTTATCGTGTTTCTTTCTTTCTGATTACAGGTGAGTAATGCTCGTGAATTAAAAGCACACGCAATTAAAGAAATACTGTGTAGTGAAAACTCTGGGAAGTATCCAGAAAACATCACGTTACGGTTCACCTTAGTCTAAACTCTCGTTAAAACTCTTGCCTGCGACATGTAAACAAAATGCAAAGTGCGCAAAGCCAGCAAAAAAAGTCGAAAAAACAACCCCAAACAAAAACATTGTGAAGGTTAGCTTTATAAATTTTATTTACTCATAAATTAAATTTTTGCAGTCTGGCAGAGATTTCATTGAAACGCAGCCAAGACAGGCCGAACAAGGTAGAGGAAATCAAGTTGAGAGATTGCTCAAAGATTAAACACAATTGCACACATTTGATTTTAAAGTGCGTTCGCGGTTGTAGGACAGCCGAAGGTTTTAATTAAATTATTTGACACATCGTAAGTCAATCCGTCTGGGGAATTCAAAAATGTGACGCATTGTATTGCGCTTATGAATTTCATAATTATAGTTTAGATTTCCGTTGACTTTTTTTTAATTTCGAAATTTATAAAAATATTACAGATGTTGGGAATGCGGTTTACAAAATTTGTATATAAAATAAGCGGATATTACTTTATTAATAAATAAAGGGTAACCTTTTTATTTTTTAATATTTACCCACAAGTTTTATTAATAATATTTTGTTGGCTTCATAATTAAATAAATCTCTGTAAATTCTATTAATTTTAAATTGAATAGAAAGCCAATCAAAGTACAGCATTGTATAAAAGTATCAGAATGAGAAAATATAGACGTTAACTTAAACTGATTATTTACATATTTTTAATATTTCCCCCAACCTATTCTCTGTAAAGTTTCCACAACAACCATAAATCTTTCGGGTATTCCCAAAAATTGTTTACTTCACCCGATTCATACGATTGCATACAAATGCGCTGATTATTTCAATGGCATCGTATATATGCATACATATGTCCGAAATGTCAGCACGTGCAGCAATGCACTTGGCCATTGCCACAAAAGAACGCAGAACGCAGTAAACTACCGATACCCATTTGTTGTACAATTCTTTGGGACTTGTCTCAGCCTTAGCCCAGATATCGCAGTTCAGGGAGCGAGAAGATATAGCTTCAGTTACATATAGTAAATAGGACCGTATGGCAGTTGTGGCTTAAACAGCTGTTTCAGCTGCTTATGAGCTAACCTTACACACAAACGTAAACAAGTGCAGCGTGGGGAGAACCACAACAATAATAACAACAACAATAACAACAACAAAATGCTAAATCGACTCTGACCCACTGACACTATTTCGCCGACATAGACGGCACACACAGCAAAAACAAGTGAGCAGAGTGCATTCAGTCAGTCGGCAGGTGAAACACTCGAAAAGCGTGCAAAATGTGCCGGAAAGAGAGACTTCTGGTCTGTAAGGTCGTTTCGGGGGGTGGTGGAAATGGGAGGGGGTGGGGGAAGGCCGTTGCTCGTCCGCTCACTCATTAGATGTTATCATCCATAGATTGCCGTAGTTACTGTCTATTGAATCATTCAGTTACAGTTCTGATATAATAGGCCTGCGCTTCGTTCCAAACAGATCAAACAAATTACCTGGGAAGTGAAATGGTGAAGCAATCATGTCGTGATTATAGACTAAGTGAAATGGGTTTCGAAATCGATGCAATTGTAACAATTCGAGCAAATGTATGATTATTGGTTTTCTTCTAATAAATTAATTTAAAACTTAGGATACAATATTATTTAATAAATTTATATATATCTATATATCTATATCTGCTCAAAGCTGATCAAACAAATTGCCCGGGAATTGCCTCATTCTGTAATCACGAGCTATAATTGTTTGTTAAGCAAAATTGGCTACAAAATTTACGCAATTTTAACAATTTAAGACTTAGGATACAAAAATATTTAATTAATATTTAATAAATAAATTTAAGCTCCAAGTTGATCAAAAAAATTGCATTGGGAAGAAAAATGTTAAATCAATTAACTCGTGATTAAAGAGTATAGGCTTTCTAATCTAAATATTTCAGATGTTAAAGGCATTTTAAAATTTATTTTCTACTTGTTAAAAATCAATTAAATGAATCGAAAAAATCACTTCATAAATTAGAAACTTTGTGAAATGTGATATAAATACAGAAATATCTTATAAATTATCTTGTGTTAAGCAAAACTAATTTGCACACCCATAGTTATGTTAAACGAGTATTGACCAACGATTAAACTATTATCTCAAAATTCTTCTACAACCATAATTAATCGAAACGTTTAATTTGACAACTATTTTTATTAAACAAATTGGTTTGCCTTTCACAAAGTTATTTAGCAGTGTTATTTTGATGGCGCTGAATGGAAAGTGAAAACTGTCAATGCCTGAGTTGGCAATTAGTCAGTGAAAGTGTAGCAGATGGCACGAGTCTTTCCCCCCTCTTTTCGTGGTGCTCTTTTATGGGGCAATTAAAGTGGCTAAACGCACAAAAGACGAAAGACATAATAAAAAATAAATAAAAATAATTTAAGTATGTGTCACATAAATCAATGCCAATTAATTGTCTCGCCCGATCGAAATTGATTCATGAAGTATAAATAAAAGTAAATGAACTGCAAACTATACAAGAGAGTTTCGAAATATTCAAGAAAATTATGAAGAAATATTTTAATATTCTTCATACATTTTGATGTCCTAATTGGGCGCTTAATTTATGTCCCGCAGCTTTATTTTCAAGATCAAAAATGTTATAAAAATAATTATAAGCTTCCCCCAAACAAAATAGACTGCGTCGACGGGCCAGACAAAAACCTGAATCATACAATTAATCAAATATCAACTTGACTGCGTTTTTTTTTTTTTTGCAACAAAGTATATATAGAGAAATATATAAAAAATCAGCAACAAGCCGCAATAACAACAACAACGGCGAGCGGCAATCGAAATACACTTGAACGTGAGTGAAACAAAATTCATGACCCACTTTATAAAACGCTTTTTCTTTCATCCATGACCCACTTTATTATTTGTAGCAATGACTGTAGCCGAGAGCGACCCACAAAACAGAAAAACAGAGGGAGTGAGAGCAATTCTGCTTTTCGACGAGGAGAGACCCGAACCGAACATATGTTTTATTCACACAATTAGTTTGCTAAAAATGCAGGCTTACCCACACAAAGTCACAAAATACAAAACAAGCTGAGCAAATGAGGTTTCCGAGTGGCAGACGAGGGGCGGGGACGTCAGCTAGACAAGACTAGACTTAGTTAACCCGGCTTAAACAAGTGCACAGGTCTCTGGTTATGGCGAATGGCAGCCCAGACAGCTGAGACAAGTCAACAAAAGCTCTCACAAAAAATTAAGACGAGTTTAATTGAAGTTGATTCAGTGGGTTAAACATGGGAGAAGTTTGCATGAATTGCCCCATTTCAAAACTAAGAACTATTCAAATGCAAAATTTATTTATTTAAATGCTATATTTATATAATCTAAAGAAATACTTTGAAAGGTAAAAGGTATTATTGAAAACGTATTCCTCGTTATTAATAATATATGTGGTAAAATGATTTCATAAATATTGGATTTAAAAAAGTTATTTAACATTTACAGATATTTATATATCAGCAAAAGTTATAAAAAAAACAATTCTGCAATGTCGCACTATAACTGGCAGTACCAGATTTATTTAATGTTTAAAATGCAATGCAAACTTCAAAGATCAGTTTATCGTGCCTAGCAAACACAACTGGGAATTCCCCAAAGTAAAGTGACCTTACTTGAAAACCTTACCCGCATATTCGGTTTAGTCAGAATGAATCAGCATTTGGAAGTTGCCCCTTAAATTCCATAGAAACTTCACTCTGCAGGCATACATAAAATGGCGGTAAATATTTACAAAATGAATTTGTTGTTTTGGGTGATATCAATTCGCGATTAATGTCAAGGATACTGTTAAATTTGAGGAAGTGAATCAAAATGTGAGTCAGTCAAAAAAAACTTGTAAGATAAAATAACTTAAAACTTAAATAAAAATAAAACTTAAACTTAAATAATAAAAAAAAATTGGTTTTAGTATTTGTCATTTTTGAAGAATAAACTAACTAAAAATGTAGAATTTTAATTTGTCCTAAGTTCACATTCTGGCTGATATTATACTTTCGTCAATTTCAACATTGCACGAAATTAATTCAGAGTTTCAGACCATTCGATTTCTTATCTGTGCCGAATAAAGCTTATTGCAATTTAAAAAAGGTAAAATGTGTTTGATTTTATCGTGTTTGTTTTACCTAAAGCATAATGATTTATTTAACAATTCTCCTTCCTCAGACAAAAATTCAATTGCTTACATTGCTTTTTCATTTTTTACAAATTTAGCATAATCCACTTTGAATTCCAAATTCCAAGTTTGGGGCGACAAGCTAAACATCACGTAGACCTTCCAAAACCCACCAAAATAAAATAATTTTTTGAGCTTTGCCCCCGGGGTTCGTTTCCACTTTCTTTGCCCTCCCCACCTTCTTGGTCCACGTTGCGTATGAGTGATGCGATTTTGAATTGCACAGCATACACTCCATAAAAATCATCATTATCATCACGTGAGTCGTGACTCAATTTGTCTAAGCTCTCATACATAGGTGAAAATAAAAGCTCAAAAAAGCTAAAGCCAAAATGCAAAACTCTGCTTGACATTATAAACAACATTAAATATAATGAGTAATTTGTTTTCTCTATATATTTTGATTCTGTTTGCGTTTCGTTGTCGGCTAACCATCAAGAGCTGTGATTCATGTGAAATGGAACGACCTTGCCGGTGGATTTATGTCTCCATTGGAATGCAAATTCATCACCAAAGAGTTTTAAAGGAGAGGAAGGGAGAAATCATTGCCAGAACATTCGGGGAATCATTGCTGCTGACAGGTTGTTATAGAAATTAAGGGGAATTTTATCGACAGCAGTGATCAAACAGTGCGCCGACGGTTATTTCACCATTATGTAATTTATTGAATTAATTAATGTTTTGTATAACTTGTATTGAAAAAAATAAAAAGTATTCTTCTCATTGAATGATTTTTAGAATTTTGAAATTTAAATTGTACGTATCCTTTCCTTCCGTTGAACTTCCTTTTAAATCATAGTTCTCAAGTCTAAAAATTAAAAATATCTGTGGTCAGCAAGTCTTTCAACAAGCAGTCTTTAATAAAATTCACCATTTCTAGAAAACTAAATGAATTTCTTAGCCTTGATAAATTGGCGCTCATTCACTTTTCATTAAGATCTCTGTTATCCCAGCCGCTCAGCCAACAGCTAATTTCCCGATGATCAAACAAATGCTTTCCATTGTCATTTCAAGACAAAATGTTTGTTTTGTTTTGGGGCGAAAGTTATTTCGTTTTCCGTCTCTTTTCTCTCTCTCTACTCTCTGCATATATTTGGTTGTTTGTCTATAAATACGATGTGTCTCCCTTTAGCTTATGACGATAAAATGGCGCAAAATAGAAAAAAACAGAGTGGAAGACCAGGCGGCAAAGTGCAAATTGATAAGCCCAACAAAAAGCACAAGAATAATGAAACGAACGGCAATAGCGCAAAAAAGTCAACTGACTACTGCATTAATTGTAATTTAATTAATTTACGCTATTCGCCTCTGTTTCGCTCTTTTCTGGCTGCCTTAATTAAGCGCGTCAATCATACGGCCTGTGTGGCAGGCAGGCGGAGAGTGATAGAGCATAGAGTGAGAATATGGCCGAAGTGGATGATTATGATCATAGCGGGCTGCCACATTGAAGTGTCGCCCTGTCAAAATAGCCAACAACAAACAGAAGCAGCAGCGAAAAGAATTCGCACAATTATTGCGCTTGTCAAGAGGGGAAAAAAATTGGGAAGAGGAGCAAGTTCGTTCGGTACGTCACTCATTTTGGCGCCCAACGGTCCGCTCGTCACAGGTTAACCCACTTTTTTATAAGCATTTTTTTCAAAATCATGAAAAATGTATTTACATGTGTTTAAACCCCTATCCTATATCAAATATGCATTCAAAAAATTAAAAAAAAAATTGTATATTTTATGAGTAAATTAGTGTACAATTCCATATAACCTTAAAGTTCTATGTAGCAAAAATGTTTTTCCAATTCAAATTATATTTCATATACTTTAGATTTTCTGTGTGTTTTGGTTTCTTTATATAAAATAAAAAAATGATTTTACTAGTGTATTTTGAGGATTGGCTACCGAAACTACCTCACAATTCTGTGTTTTTTTTCTTATTTTTTTCTTCTCTGCGCTGATTACATCTCCCCAGCATGTCCAGTTGTCTGTAATTATTTTGTGGCAGTTCTTGGGTCTTACCCGCTCCCCAATCTCTGGGGTTCTCTTCATTATGCATATAATGCAATTAAAAAGTGGAAGAATAAGAAGCAGTTACTGCACCGGGTGGTCCTCAATTTGGACTCACGGTTGACTGGGTTTCAGAGGTGAATGCAGTCCAAAAAAGAGGAAGCAAAATATAGTGTTGTAATATCGAATTGATGAACTTGCTTGTTCTTTAATTTAACATATTTTCGCGAATTCATTTTTCGTTTCCCGGAAAAATAGTCTGTCAACTGTCGCTCAGAATTAAAAAAAAATTTAATTTATTCCACACTTTAAGCAAGTGAAGTAAACAATTAATCACATAAACAAATGAAAAATGACATGAAAGAACCCAAATAAAAATAATAGGAAGGGAGGGGAGAAAAAACCAAAGCAACAACAAGAGTAATGGCCATGATGACCACTTCGAGTCCGTGTTCTAAACCGGCTTTGGGATCCAACCCAGTCCAAAGCTGACAACATTAATTTGACTCTCGTTGCGGTGGCAACCCAAAGGCAAAAGTCGGGGTCACCAACTCCCCGAAATACTTGCCAAAATCCCGGCTAACAAATGATTAAGTTTATGCGGAAAACAAGGAGCATATCTCAACATCCTTTGAAGTGGGCTGCCACAGTATAAAATGAAGATGTCACATTCCACAGGAAAAATGTATGTTTTTCGGGGAAAGGGAATGGAATGCTGCTCTTAAAAATAGTTGAAATTGGCAAGTGAAATCTCGAGACTGAAAAGGCCAATTTATTGTGAATTAAATGAAACCTTAAAATACAATGTTTAAACCACTTTTTCTATTGTGTCAATATTTCAATATTTTATTAAATAGGCTTCTTTCAATTGATATATGGTGATAATAACCTCTCCTAATGCGCAATTTTGTCGCAATAAATAAAGCGACTATTCAAGTCACCAACCACGAAAACCGAGCCCAAAAATTCAAAGCTAACCACAGAAATTGCTAATTGTTGTCGGTGCCTCTTGCGCTCCTCAAATGCAAATTAATTAGGCAATAAAGCGTAATTGAGGCAGCACATTAACCAAAATAATTTGAGTCAAATATATAGAAAACCAAATAGAAGGCAAAGGAAATTTTACAATGTGATAAGAATACGAGGCCAAGCCGCAAAACCAAAGACTAAACACAAAGCCAAGGCCATCGCACAATGGTTCGTTCACCAATGTACTATCTCATTTATTTTCGCGGTATTTTTGATATTCAAAAATGTTAGACAACCTTTTTGACTATATAAAGTACATATTTAGTGCAAGTTCGTCTATAATTCAAATACCTGGATTTATTAAAGCTTTAGAAGTAGAAATTCTATCTTTTAAACATTGACCACGCCTCACCGCCCAAAATTTAGCAGAGATTAAAGGATTACTAATAACATTTCATTCATTATACCCTTGCAGAGGGTATTATAATTTTGGTCAAAAGTGTGCAACGCAGTGAAGGAGACATCTCCGACCCTATAAAGTATATATATTCTTGATCAGGATCACCTCCTGAGTTGATATAGCCATGTCCGTCTGTCCGTCTGTCCGTCTGTCCGTCTGTCTGTTTCTACGCAAACTAGTCTCTCAGTTTTAAAGCTATCGAGTTGAAACTTTGCACACACCCTTCTTTCCTTTGCACGCAGTATATATGTCGGAACGGCCGGGATCGGCCGACTATATCCTATAGCTGCCATATAACTGATTGATCGGAAATGCCATAACTTTGGTGTTTGTAAAGTTAGGAAGTTGAAATTTTCTATGGGTTATATATTTGGCCATACAATCCGACCTACCAAATTTCATAAGGATCGGCCGACTATATCCTATAGCTGCCATATAACTGATTGATCGGAAATGCCATAACTTTGGTGTTTGTAAAGTTAGGAAGCTGGGATTTACTATGGGTTTTATATTTGGCCAATCAATCCGACCTACCAAATTTCATAAGGATCGGCCGACTATATCCTATAGCTGCCATATAACTGAACGATCGGAAATGCCATAACTTTGGTGTTTGTAAAGTTAGGAAGCTGGGATTTCCTATGGGTTTTATATTTGGCCAATCAATCCGATCTACCATATTTCATAAGGATCGGCCGACTATATCCTATAGCTGTCATATAACTGAACGATTGGAAATGCCATAACTTTGGTGTTTTTAAAGTTAGGAAGTTGGGATTTTTTATGAGTATTAAGAATGCATCATATCAATAATTTTGGAGAATATAATTTACAGAGTATTCTGCAAGGGTATATAAACTTCGGCTCCGCCCGAAGTTAGCTTTCCTTTCTTGTTTTGTTAATAATTTTGTGCGCTCGAAGTATTTGCCATAATTGTTAGGGAGGTAGGTTAAAATTGTAAATATATTTCTTAAATTTTATAGAAAAAAATTTTTTCACATACATATGTACATATTTATTTATATATTTAATGTATGTTGCAAAAGATAAACTTGCATAGCTTTGATTTTTTTAAAGGAATATTCTACATTATATGTATTCTTCGGTCAGGACTTAAATAAATTAAGTTCCAGCTGAACTAAAAACAATTTTGTTAATTTCCAATTTTCATTTCTGCTTTCAGGCTTAGCCCAAGTGACTTACCAGATCATTGGGCCTCAGGTACATCAAATCCAGCGACCTCAACCAGCAGCAGCAGCAGCATCAGCGCCAGCGGCAGCAACAACAGCAGCAGCAGCAACAAGTACACCAGCGGCAACATATCGGTCTGCAACCTGCCGCGCTCTTCGCCGGCCGCTGCCACAGCAGCCGTTACACTATCGCCGGCCGCCGGCGGCATCGGCAGCAACTTGTTGAGCGGACTGCATCACGGACTGGCGCCCGGAACGCATCTATTGCAGCGCGCGACGGCAGCCAGCGGAGGCGGGGCTGGTGCTGGGGGCGTGGCAGGCGCCTCAACAGCAGCGGCACTTACACTCCAACAGCAGCATCAGCAGCAGCAACAACAATTGGTCTACCAGCAACACCAGCATCTGCAGCAACAAATCAATTCGCAGCGATCTATCCAAAATAAGGCGGCGGCCGCTGCTGCCGCACAAACGGCTAATATTGCAGCTGCGCTGCAGCGATCGACTGCCATTATGAATGCAGTGGTATCGCCGATCTCAGCCAACTCTGCCAACTCAGGGCCGCAGGGCCGAAAGATACGACGCAAGACGGATTCAAAGGTCAATCTGGTGAGTTTCTACCGGGGAAGTCCCGACCTTAACTCACACGATTAAATCTCTCTAAAATTGCCTAACTTCATCCGGCAAAAATTTTAATAAGTTCGCTGTAGCAAAAGTGTATAAGTCATCGTTCATATATCAGATAATAGAAAACAGTTGCCTTAGATGTTCGTTTTTAAACAAAAAAGTCCCTTTCTTATTACAACTTAGTATACACTTTTCTAAAAATTAAAAGTTAATGTAGCCATACATAAATTTGGTGCTTATATTATTATGAGGATTTTGTTTTACGTTTTAAATAAAACAAAAAAAAAATTTAGAATTAAATAGGCTTTAAATGTTTATTTCATTAGGCTGATTTTGAGCAATTTTTCTTCTCATTACTCAGTAATCAAATTTTGATTAAACTCAATTAATTTTTTTGAAATCGAATAAATATATATATAAAGGTGGGTAAATTTATCTTAGGCAAATTTCGGTTTCTTACACAAAAGTTATAATCCCAAAATTGTAAAAATTTGTATTTTTTATCAACTCTGAATTTTAGCATAGACACCAATCGAATGCATTTCAAATATTGATAAATCAGTTTAGCTTTTATAAAGATAGTTGGATAAAATATGCAACATTAACCTTAAACCGAGTTAAATTGAGATCTCATATGTATTGCATATATTAGATTGTTAGATAAAATTAATAAATAAGCAAAATATTAAATATTAATGTTGTGCCTCTTGCAGCCACAATCACAAATCAACAAATGCAACAATGAGAAGCGACGTCGCGAGGCGGAGAACGGCTATATCGAGCAGTTGTCGGAGATATTGACGCTGAACAAGCGTGGAGATATGACCTCAACGAAACCGGACAAGGCGGCTATACTAAACCAAGTGGTTCGAACGGTAAGGAATCTATACATATTCGTCGAATAGCCACCCACTCCCCCACGCATACAAGTTAATTACCGTCGTCAAGACCCCAATGCATAAACTCATCAAACGAAACTAATAAGCCCGAAACGCGACCAAATACAAAAAAGCAATACAAGTTGTTTTAACACCCTGGGAATGGCTTACTGTGGTGGACTTGGCCAGTCGATTCCATTGGCCTGTTCGGAATACCAAATGATCAATTACAACACAAAAACACAACTGAGCGAAATTCCCCAATGTAATTCCCATGCAGTTTCCCCGCAACTTTATCTTTGTCTGCTTCTTTTTCATACACACAGAGAAAAAATTAACAATTTTGCATATTTTTTTATATTCATATTAGCTTCATTTTCGCTAATTGTATTTTGATATTCATATTTCTAGTAATTCTAAAATTGACATAAAAGAATTGATCCTAAAAATTAAATAAAATGGAACATTGATTTTGGTTGATAAAAATGTTATAAACTTAAGATAGGCCCACTTTCATATAAGCAATTATTTTTAAATAAATGCGAATTGAGGAATTTTTTGCTCTGTGTAACCAAAAACGCGTTCCAATTAAAAAGCAATTAAAAGCTCAACCGAAAAGAGTTGAAAAGAATTCGCGAAAGGGAATGAGAGAGGTGTAGAAACGGCGAAGAAGAGTTGGCTGACGTAATTTGACCCCCGCCGCAACACAATTTAATTAATATTTTTATTTAATTTACATAAATTTATTTATGTTTCAATAGACCGACCCGACGCGACCCAACCAGCGGCTTTATGTTGTTTTAGGCGGCATTATTATTGTTGGTTGTTTCGGTATTTCTTTTATTGGTTTCAGGTAGCCTAAGCACTTTATTATGCAAATTATTTTCGAGCCAAGCGCCACGCTTTGCCGAACATCCAAAAAACCGACAGAAAAAAAAAACTGAAAAAGACAGAAACCAACAAATGGCTTTTTAAATGAAATGCGGCGCACAGCCACAGCCAAAGCCAAAACACAAAATACATAATTTTATTTTGTAATCCGGGGCGAAAACAAAACAAGTCATCGGGCAATGAAATGCAATTAAAGGGTACAACAAACAAGCTCACATATGAGTTCCGTACATGATAAATAAATTGAATTAAATGCGTCCGTATCGTGTTAGCTTTTCCCTAATGAGAAAAGCCATCGGAGGGATCGAACGCAGCTCATTTCGAGCGGTAATCCAATTGACGGACCCCATGAAATATTATTATTCACTTGGCAAAACACAACTCAATTAGCTGGTTAATATAACCAATAATAAAAAAAATATTAAAAATATATAAATTCCACTTGGAAGGCCCCGGCGAGATTCGAACTCACGATCTCCTGTTTACTAGACAGGCGCTTTAACCAACTAAGCCACGGCGCCAGTTGTCATCGCTGGTACTATGAGTTCCATTTGTTCTATTTCCTCCACTGGTTCCACACCACCTTGTCTGTTATCGCTGATTGGCTGATTGGGTTCTACGAGGTGTGTGCGGTGTTATTTATAGACCCATCCCACCCCACCGGTTCGAAATAGCCAGAGCAAATAGCCCAATAAACTGTTGAGAAATGTGGCAGTAAAATGTGGGAGAATGTTTCAAAATTAGTAAATTTTAAAATCGATAACTTGAGAGTTAAAAAGTCGATTAAAGAAGTTCGATAAAATACTGAATGATAGCGAAATGGACATGAGGAACATTGATTTTTTTTTAATACCTGATCGAGTTCTGCTTATATATAATATTTTATAGTTAATTAAATTTCGTATTAAGAAATCAATATATAGATAAATGGTAAGCAATTTTGGATCCAGGATTAGTTTTTGCGAGGCTTTCAAAACTACATTTTTTGTAGCATACTTTGTAAAACAACATTCATTATCACCTGAATATGGGACTTCAAATCCATTGACTATTGATTGTACTTCCTTAGCCTTTATGCTGTATTTATTGTACACGGAAAAAATGAGCTCTAAAATTCAAGTATGTTGCACATAGCAAAAACAGGGTAAAAACATTTTGACAATGACTTTGAATCAAAAACTATTGCTAGTTTTCTCTGGGTAGTTATGTACGTGTGTTTTATAGTATCTTTAACAAAAATGACTCCAAATTTGTTTTAAAACATCAAAAATAAATAATGGAAGCTAATAATAACACAAATTTACATGTGGTATTCTTTCCTGACACTCAGAATAAAAGTTTCTTAAGGTTTTTTAAAATCTCGCTCGAGTTATGGAAGTTTTGACTAAGGTTAGGCAAGGTTGTACATCTGGAAAGTGTTTATCTGAAAATGGCATTTTCATTTTTTATTACATTCATAATCTTTATCTGAAGAACAAAGAGCTTTAAGGCAGATTTATTTAGATACCTGAATATAGTTTATTTGTCCTGCACATGCTGAAACCCACACATCCTTAGAAGCCCAAAAGTAACTCGAAAACTTCCTTCTGCCTCAATTAAATTGAGTTTGAGCTTTTTATCCCTCGATCCAGTGCCTTATAGAGATACGGATACGGGTGTTGACAAACCCCTTTTTCCGTTGCACAGCTGCTGGTTTTTATCTCTCTCTGATTTTACCTGATGCGATCATTTTGGAAGAGTCTATGGGTCACAGCGCGCCAAAAATTTAAGATAGGGATGTTGGGGAAGGGGGATAGGGAGAGGAGGGTAGACAAGAGACAGACACGTTTTGGACATTTTCGCGACTGCACGCGCTGAGCTTTGTTGTTTTTTTTGCAACTGCTACCGTTGTTGCCCTTGTTGTTGTTCTGTTTACTTAATCATTTGACTGATATTTTTCGGAGTACCTTCACCCCAAAAAATTCGTGCTCGGGAGCAACTTTTCCTGGTCACACATACCAATGCAATGGGGAGGGAGCTTCCTTTCAAGTAAAAGCTCTTTCTCTCTCTTTTTTCGGAGATCAACGAACTGCTTTGAAATGCTTTTTGGACGATGACGTCGCATCTCTTTTTGCAATTTCACATAGTTGCGATTGCGTTTCATTCTATATTGTTCTTAATTGTTGTTGCTTGGTTTTGCTCCACAAGAAATTACTCTCTCCCCCGCCCACACACACAAACAAACAGGTGCACAATGTGATAAGACAAACACACACACTCGCCCAAAACCCAAACAAGCCGGTAAACAAAACTGGAAACGGTGAGAGTTCCAGAGAGAGAGCGCAAAGCTTATTTTTTGTTGTGCGTTTTTTAACACAATTGCATTCAAAAATGTGTGTTTAGTATTTCGGAAACTTTGTGACTGTGCGAACGTTCTGTGTTCTGTTTTTCTGTATTTTCCGTGATTTTCGTGAGTAATTGCTGCTTCTTGGCCCGAATTGAGTCACACATTCAGTCCTAGGTTTTGGCTGATAAGTTAACAGAAAAAAAAACCAATAAGAAGAAGGAGCCACGGCGAAACCAAAACAAAAGTGAAATGCCATTGACATTTGTCCACGCGAAGTTGAAGTTGACTGACCTTGAATTCCCATGTGTGAGAGAGGAACTGTTCCAAGAGAGAGTGGGCGCCACTGGAAGAGTGGGTGGCCGTGGAAGGTGTGCAGTGAAAATTCTAAGGAAAACGAAATCCTAACAATAACAATAATATTTGAATATGACGGGGGCTTTTCGCGTGCTTTTCGCAAATGTCAATGACTTTTTTTCAAACGCGCGCGTAAAAATAACACAAACATAGAATGATAAAATGCGGTTTATTGCACTTCCATTGTGTCAATACAATGAGCGAATTCCCCATGTCCACAGTTCCTCCCCCCTCTTCATGCTTTATTTACTACTCCACCACACAAAGTGTGCCGATCTGCGTGCTATAATAATAATTATATTACTGACTGGCTGTGTGTCATAATATGCATGAGTTTTTGCACGGGATGCTTCCGCATCATCACCAAATAAATAATGCCGCTGCTTAAATGTCGCCGATAAAGTGGGCGCGATATGAATGAAGTTTTTATATTCGGAATATGTATCTCACAGATGCGATCTGAGACGATGATGAGTCTTTATAAGGCCTGTCACAAAGTGGTCTTTAAGATTAATATTTACAGGGCCGCACAAATCGAGCGATATATTTTAAATTGCATTATAAGGAATTTTTACAAATGAAATCTCTTTAGATTTAAACCCATGTTGTTTGGAAAATCACCTTAAAACACTTACAATATTTATTGTTTTGCTCTATATGTTTAAATATAATATTAATGATAATATACAATTTAAAAATTACTGCCAATAAAATATATATTAATCTACGGACGATTTATATGAATTATTATTCTCTGTTGAAAGGCTTAACAAATTATGTAATTTTGAATTGTGTTAATGTTGAAATTGATATTTTCTGGGTTGTTTCCCTTAGGATTTTTATTATTTATTTTAACTTAAACTTCAATGTGAAATGTGTACTTTCTAAATTTTGCAACTATTCAAGTCTTTCATATTTAACTTAAAAAACCATACCATTGTTCCTGTTCCAAATTACGAAAGTTTAAATTTGTATCAAATATTTTATTTTACTGAATTTAATTTTGTAATCAACATGTTTTTTTTTTGTATCTTTCCTTTCAGTACCGTGAGATTTGTGACAAGGGCCAAAACCGTGATATATCCTCAACGTCGACGAACAACAACAACTCCACGACAACGACCAACAACAACACGAATAGCAACAATAATAACAACAACAACAATAACAACACCAGCAAACCGCAAGCAACCTCAACACGCTGCAGCCGCTGCGCAACGGACAACTGCTCGATCCATCCGGTGCAACAGGGTGAGGTCTCCTCCACGGAACCCCCCCTCTCGGAGACATCCCTCCTCCTCGGCCAGGTGCCGGAGATATCGGCGTACTTCGAGGCACTCGAACACTACATCAGCGGCGTCGGCTGGGTCCTGCTGCAGGTGAACGCCAACGGCATCATTGAGTCCTGCACGCAGAACATCCGCGAGCTGATCGGCTATGAGAAACAGGAGCTGTACCACCAGCCGCTCTACATGTACCTCTATAAGGGGGATCACGCCAAGCTAGAGCCGATCATCAACAACATGAACGCCAATCCAAATGGCGGAGGTAGCAACTCCGCCAGTGGCAGTGCCGGACCCGCGGGCGTTTGGGGCGATCTCGAGGAGCTGAACAATGGCAACGCCTCTCAGCAGTCGGCGGGTTCCAATTCCAGCTCTGGAGGAGCGGGCGCAGGAGGAGGCGGACCAGGAGGCGCTGCGGTGGGCAAATCGAAGCGCAGCAGCATCTCCACCAAGGTGCGCATGCTAGTCAAGGACACACGCACTGCCACCCAGACGTTGTCGAACTGCGAGGAGAAGCCCCTGCGGCAGTCCGGCCACCAGGACAAGTACGAGGAGGTGGTCCTCATAGCGGCTCCAGTTAAGGGTGAGTATGAAAATAAAGTCAAATCAAATCCACTCCCTAAACCATGAAATTTTCAGATGATGCGGACGCCAGCAGCTCGGTGCTGTGCCTCATTACCCGACCGGAGGACGAGTCTCCATTGGAGATCAACATTCAGCAGCATGTGCAACAGCAGCCGATCGAGCAGATGACCTTCAAGCTGGACATCCACGGCAAAATACTCACCCTCGATCCCACGGCTCTCCGGGAGCCCTTCAAGCAGCACCTGCAGACGTGGGTTGGGCGCCTGTGGCAGGACCTCTGTCATCCGCACGACCTCTCCACGCTCAAGTCGCACCTGCGCGACATCCAGGACTCGGCCAGCGCCAATTCGCCGGGTGCAGGAGCGGCCTCTAGTGTGGTATCGCGTCCGTTTCGCCTCAGATTGGGAGCGCCGGATGTTTACGTGCACGTGAAGGCCAACTCGAGACTGTTTCTCAATCAAACGCCCGGCGAGGGCGACTTCATCATGTCCGTGCAGACGCTGCTCAACTCGGAGAACGACATGAACAGCAGTAACACGGGAGCGGGTGGTGGGGGATTGGGCCTTGGCCAACTGTGCGCCATGGCGCCGAGTCCCTCGCTCGCCAGCTCCCTGCTCAGCACGCTGTCCATGGATGGTCTGCACGGCGGAAATGGTTCGGGCTCTGGATCCTCCTCCTCGCCGGCGGCCTCTGGCATGCTAACCACCCATCTGCTGGGCGGACTCGTGGGCGGCGGTCAGCAGGGAGGCGGCGGCAACAGCACACAGACCACGAGCGTGGGCGGACCGCTGATGAGCAGCGCAATCATCAATGGCAGCGGACTGCAGCAGCAACAGCAGCAGCAGCAGCGATCCGGAGCCAGCTCCTCGGCCAGTTCGTCGGCCAATGCGCTGGTCAATGCCTTCACCGCATCGCCGGCAGCTGCAGAGCACAGCTTCTACGGGAGCGACACCTTCGAATTCGACATTGCAGCACATTCCCTCGATATGGATCCCAGCGGTGGCGTGGGAGCCTGGACGGATTCGCGTCCCAACTCGCGGGCCTCGGTGGCCACGCCCGTCAGCACGCCACGTCCTCCGTCGGGTCACGGATTCAGTCCGGCCGTTTGCGCCTCCCCGGCCACGCCCTATCAGCTCTCCTCGCACTCCGCCGCCAGCCTGCCATCGCCGCAGTCGAATGCCAGCGCCGGCGGAGGCAACTACGGTTTCAACTTCCACTCCTTCGAGGCGGGCGATGTAAAGCCCGAGAAGGATGTCCAGCAGCAACAGCAGCTGCAGCAGGGAAACAACAATAGCAGCAGCAACAACGCTTTGATGGGCGGTTTGCCAAACGGAGTGAGTGGACTGTTGCTCTCACAGCAGCAGCAACATCAGCAGCAGACACCGCCGCAACAGCAGCAGCAGCAGCAACAACAGGAATCCTCGGAGCGATTGCGCCACCTGCTGACCAAGTCGAGCATGGCCGGCGGGCTGGGAGGAATGGGCGAGGATGAGAAGGTCAGTATTACCCGAATATTTCACTTAAATCAATTGAGAGAATTATATTTGTCTCTTATATCATCAAAAAAATACGATAAAAAGGGTTTATATTAACATGTACTCCATTTTATATTGGCATAAAAAAACAAATACCTAATTCTGACAACATTTACATTCCTGTAAAGCGGTTTGAACTACTAGTATTTCGGATTCCATGTAGAATTCCCTTCCTTTTTTATCTAAAAAAGTGTTTTTTTTAAAGATTCAAAAACTAAATATGCACCTATCTAATACCATTTTTGTGAATTTGACAGTACTTCAAGCCGGATGTTAGCGATGAGGAAAAGCTCGCCGTTGGTGGCTTTAAGATGGGCGGCCAGCCAGGACCCATGGGCATGTTCGGACCCATGGGATCGATGCCACGAGGTGTCGGCAATTCCAGCATGCTAAACAAGGCTGGAAATTCGCAGAACCCCATGCTGCTCAAGGTAAGTAGTGATTGCTACTGCGAAGAGGAACCCCATGTCTAAATACTTTCATTCATAGCTGCTCAACGAAAAGTCCGAGGAGGATGATGGCAACGGATCGGGTGGTGGACCGGGTTCCATGAACAACTCCCGCCAGAGTGAGCTGATGCGCCAGTTGAAAAATCCGGACGGAGGCGGCCATGGTATGCACCGTGGCAATGCCGGTGGCAACATGAGCACCGAGGATCTGAAGGCCATGCTCAAGATCCAGAGCGATCCGCTGAGTCGCAAGCGGTCGCTCAACGAGCCCGACGACGACCCCTCGGCCAAACGGTCGGAGGACAAGCCCAGCAAACTGTGCACGCAGAACAAGATGTTGGCCAAGCTACTGCAGAATCCGCCAAAGATACCCAAAGCACCCAATCCCGAGCAGCCGCTGCAAGTGAAGACGCTGCCGGATATAACCAGCTCCAGCAGTACGCTGGCCGCTCCGGGCAACCTCATTAGCGCTGGCAGCACCGGACCCAAGGCGGCCGCCAATCGCAACCGAAAGCAACAGCAACTGCAGCAGCAACAGCAACAGCAACAACAACAGCAGCAACAAGCAGCCGGCATTCCTTCCCAGCAGCAGCAACAGCAGCCAAACGATGTCTACCTCAGCCAGCAGCCGCAGCAACAGCAACTCCAGCCGCCGCAGCTGGCCTTCCAGCACCAGCAACAGCAACTGGCGACCACAGCAACTACCTCAATTACCACAGCGGCCTCCACTTCGGCTGCGGCGGCTGCAGCGGCGGCAGCAGCAGCGGCGGCCATACTGGGCGATGGCGACTCTGAGCTCTCCAAGCTGTTGGACAGCGTTATGGATTATTATTCGGATGATACTCCGATCGTGACCAATGCCCCCTCGGAGGCCTCGGCCATTAGCGATATTCAAAAGTCGCTGATGCTAGACGTGGAGTCGGCTGCTTTTGGCAACGATCTGAGCCAACACCTAATGATGAGCCAGCAGCAACAGCACCAGCAACAACAGCAGCAGCATCAAATTCTGGCGATGCAGGTTGCCCAGCAGCAGCAGCAGCAACAGCGACAGCAGCATCTGCAGCAGCCGCCCGCCTATCCGGGCATGCTCAACCTGCAGCAGCAGCAGCAACACCAACAGCAGCAACAGCAAAGACAGCAACACATCATGCAGGGTCTGGAGGCCATGCGCAATCAGGGTTTCCAGCGACCACCACCCATGTATCCCGCCCGCGGACGTGGACCCATGAACGCGGTGGCCACTCCCGGGGCGTGGTCTTGCCCGCCCAGCAGCAAATGCGGAACTTGCGACAGCAACAGTTGGCGGCCGCCCAGCAGAAGGAGCGCTTGCTGCAACAACAGCAGAAGCAACAGTTGCTCGTGCCAGAGAATGCCAGTGAGTAAAAGGGAATGTTGCCCTTATTATTATTAAACGTCTTAGGATTGTGGGCCAAATCTTGTAGTGAAACAAAATCAATTATTTGTTATTGTGCTCGTATAATGTACACCCTATTCAAACACAATTCTAACTGGCTTATGCGTCGTATGAGCAATACTAATGGAAACTTTGAGACCACACTGTGCCTGAAAAGTCGCTTATTGATATTAAAATGTAACTTAAATTTAAATTCCCTTTTAAGTAATGTTTTTTGTTTTTCTTATACTTATAATACATTTCAACTCGTTCTACTTTAGCTGGCATGAATGCGGGCTTGAACAACATTAGCTCGCTGCTCAACACGACGGTGGCTCCAAACGTGACCCTATCCCGCACTAACCTGCCCTCGGACGCCCAGCTCAGTCCAAACTTTGCTCAGACCCTGATGCAGCAGCAGCTGAGTCCCGGTCGCAGCACGCCCTACAGTCCGCAGCCCAATCAAGGTGAGATTGATTTCAGAATATTGTGAATTTAATTACTGATCGTGAATACTTTTGTCCACAGGCTATGCCCCACAGTTCCCGCAGCCTGGCCAACGTCTCTCCCCGCAGCAGCAGCAGCAGCTCAACCAGCAGCAACAGAACAATGCCCAGCAGCAACAGTTGGCCTACCAGCAGCAACAACAGCAGCAGCAGCAGCAACAGGTTGGTGATGGCGGACGTTCCAACACTCCTTTCGGCTCAAACTCGGGAATGCAATCGCCGGGCATGCAGAACAGCCCACAGCAATGGGGAGCAGGCGGAGGAGGGGGCGGAGGACCCGGTGGTCCACTGCCAGCCGGTAACGCCGGAAGAACACTGCAGCAGCACAACCCGATGCTCATTGCACAGTTGCAGGTGAGTGTCTGAGAATTGAGCCCGCCAAAGCCAACCAACTAACACCTTTCCATGGCCGCGCTGCAGGGCGTGAGTCCGTACAATGCGCGTCAATACCAACAGAACCAGAGACGCGGCCTGAATTCCCCGGGAGCCGTTGCACCCGGCGGCAATCCGGCCGCAGCGGCCCTGCAGCGGCAGAACTCGTTCCAGGGACAGGGCGGTGGCGGGCCCACGACGCCCGATGGCTCCGGTGTGGGATTCGGTGGTCCGCAGTCGCCGTACGGCAACAATGTCAACGTTTTCCAGCAGCAACAGTTGCAGCGACTGCAGCGGCAGGGCAGTGTTCCACAGGCCACCCAGCATCTGCCAGGTAAGGAACGCTACGGGGAGTTTGAGAGCAAGCTGGATAAACTGAGAACTAGGCCTTTAGTTTGGTTATTACGAAAAAAGCAAAAACAACTTTAGGATCAAGTAAGGGGGATTTTAACTAGCATATAGAGAGATTACAGTTCCTGATGCCTTTGATACAAAGTATGGTATTCAAATGTAGTTGACATATCTCTTGTGATTTAAGCACCCCTTAATCCACATACTAAACATTAAAATACATACTTAGACAGCTTTACACACACACACACACACATATCACATACAAACACTTGATAATCTGAACTAGTTTTAATCAAAGCCAAACGAAAACCAACCAAAACCGCTTAACCAAAACAGGCTCGCCACGCTTTGGCTCCTCACCGGGCAGCAGCAACAACACTGATAGCTCAGCTGCCGCCAGCAACCAGCAGCAGCAGCAACAACAGCAGCAGCAGCAACAGCAGCAGCAACATCAGCAACAGCAACAGCTGATGAACGGGCTGAGCATGTCGCCACATCCCCATCCGCATCCGGCGATGATGGGCGTGGGCGGGATGGGCAGTGGCGGTGGCAACGGCATCATTGGCCTTGGCGGCGGGGGCGGCAACTATGGTGCCACCCTTGGCGGCTACGGGCAATCGCAGCAGGCAAATGATTTCTATGGTCGGGCGCAGACCGGTAAGCCTGTGTGCTCTTCTCTCTCTCAAACTCAAACTCTCATTTAAATTTCTCACGCGATCGCTGTATAAATCACCCCGCCTTAAACTCTGTGTACATATATATAAATATATATATATATATGGCTGTATAATCCATTGCCACGCATCGTAAAGCAAATCAAAATTTTGGGAACATTCTGTATATACATATGAAAACAAGATCTACATTTAAGCTGAAAGCCACACATATCTACACCCCTAACCCACACATATGCGTATATATCTTTGTATAACTGTACGATCATTGTAATTAACCAATTCCCAATAAGACAAGTCGGTTGAGCTGTATATAATATCTAGCATACATAGTTGCAGTCGCTGCACCCCCACAAAAAACATTCGGTGTTCCTAATATCCCTGTAAAATGTATAGACATAAGAACAAATCCCAAAACTCCCGATTACAAAAAAAAAATTAATATTAAAAAAAAACTAGAATATGGAGAGCTAGAAACTTTCGATTTGCAATATGAATATTGGTCACTGCTCTAGGATTTTATGTTATTTTACACCTATTTGGATACATTTTTTTTTCGATCCCAATTTTTAGTGTGCCTCAACCTTTGTGTTCCATGTTGTATTTTAATTGTGTATGTTTTGTATTTATTTTATGTTTTATGTCTAGATTTGAGCCAAACCAATGTGACTAAACCTTATAAAAACCACTGTTTTTGGGTCTTAGATCCATGATCATTAATGTCATCTCATTTGACTCTTTCAGCTGGCGGTGGAGGAGTAACAGGTGGTAATGCCAACTCCGATTTCGTTAAGCAGGAGCTGCGGGCGGTGGTCAGTGTGAGAGCCCAGCAGGCGGCTGCGGCGGCCACGGGCGGAGCCGGCGGCGGAGGAGGCGTGGCCCAGCGGGGACAGACGCCACAGAGTCCGCTGCAGCAAGGTCCAGTGATCGGGGGCGGCGGAGGAATTGTGGGCGGGGCCAACAGTACAAACACTATGGGCAACGTCACGCCCACGGGCAGCGGCAATGTCGGCAACTCCATGCTCAACACGCCGCCAGATCCAACGCTGGGCTTTAGTTTTGAGACGCGTAAGTAAAATAGATATATCACGTATAAACTTACGTTGGTCTAAACTCAAAACTATATATTCTTAGCGGACTTCTTCACCAGCAGCGCTACGAGGTGACCCTAAGGTGCCTACACCCGACCCAAGGATCACATTCAACCAAACTTCTCTTGCGCACGCATTTATGGCTCTAAATAACGAAAAATAATAGAAAATCAATGGATGATAGGCGGAAGCATGTAAATCTAACTTAAAATATTAGCAGCACTATTTAAAAAATATATACCTAAATATATTTATTTTATAATACTAGCAAATATTAATTGTAAAGCAAAATGGGAACCTCGTCTAAAAGAAATTGCGAAAAAATAATTACCAGATACAAGCTATAGTTAAATATTTTCAAAACCGCAAATAACTTCATAAAAAGATGAAAAAATTATAAAAGAAATGCATATTTATTACGTTTAAAGATAAAGCCTAGTTCTAAGAGCTATATATACAAAAGAAGGAAAAACAGAAACAAAGCAGAAACATAAATAATTATGCGTTAAGAAGTGCTGACCGTTTCGAGGTGTTGTTAAATTGATATATGTATATTTAAAACAAAATTAACATTACTATTGTATAACATTTGGAGAGGCGCTGGCAACGGCAGCAGTTGGCTAAGCTCTAGACATAACGACAAGCGATAATATAATGTATACAATTTGAAGGGAAAACATGTAACATGTAACACACAAAAACACAAACATGCTTACGTATTTGTGTACGTATGGCTAATGTATATTTAAAAGTAGTGTTGAATTTTTTTCAGTGTGATAATTTGTTAAATTTTATATACTAAATGTTGCTAATTTGTTGCTCCAAAAGCACGAGGATAGCGACCCCCAAAGGCTTTGCTTTATGTTTACCTTCTAAACATTTTGAAGCATCTTCGAACATTACTTTTTTGCATAACCAATTTACCAACCGGACCCAAATCATTTCTCTTCGACTCAATTATTATTAAAACTATCCCTATAACTGTACATATTTTCATTAATTAATTTCTCTATGTTGCGCCGTCTAAAATTTTAATTTGTAATTTAGTTAATGCTCGTTTAAATTTATTGTAACTACTCTTAAATACTTTTATATCAAAGCGAGAAAGCAAAGCGCGCAAAGCAAAGTTGGCGTTGCAATTTCATGTGAAGGCTATTTTACAGGTTTTGTTTAAACTAATTTGTAATTTTAACCAATTTTATATTAACTATTAAACATTAAATTTAAAACATTGGCATGTATACATATATGTTTAATTCAAAACACTTTCACGAAACATTTTGCAAGCTAAAGCAAAGCAAAGAACGTTTCACGTTTTCTATTATGTAATTTTTTATTGATTTTTGATTTTGTTTAAATCTTTTAAGTCTATTAAGTTGGGTTCAATCGTTATAAATATTATTTTAAAGAAGAAACGATACAAATGCTATACAAATATTATTGATATAAATATAGTTTATAATTTTATTAAAAATACTGTTTAAACTGCAAAGCCCTAAATAAAAATTTATATACAATATATTAAAATTTAGATGTTTCTTTATTTACCACCTTCTTATTTCTTTAACAAATTATGATACTGAAACAAGGCCCCAAAACAACGACAAACAACACGAATAAAAGGAATACATAATTGAAGATAAAGGCGATATTAACACTTGGGAAAATAGAAATACCTCTCGTTAAGTTCAAAAGCGTATGATAAAATACAAATTTATAAAAGTATTGAACATAACCGAATAACCATTGAAATATATTAAGATGACTAATATGAATTGTAAATAGTTTGCAAATGGTTCACATCAAATTAATTAAAAATATTAAAAAACAAATTAATTTTTTGAACACTGCTAGCTAAATTACTATTGTCACACATAAATAGGTAGCTTAGGATTGAGTTTTTCTTTAAGAGGCTACATTTAATGCAATTAAAATAAAAATAAATAAAAGGCAAAAAATTAAAATGATGGCCAGTTTTCGGCCCCAGCTCTCCCAATAGTTTTTTATACTGACAAAACCTCAAACCAGGAAAGTATAAGTATAACAAATGAATATACACAAGTATACTGCATTTAGCATTATATATACACCTATATAAATAGTTTTAACGACAGTTATTCATATATACCAATTCATAAATATATATTTATACGGGGTAAGGATATAGCAAATTTCACACACAGCAACACAAAAAGTACATATAAAGTGCATTAATGAATTTAAGCATTTAATGAAATTAATTAATTTATAAGCATAACGAAATATAGGGGATTATTTCGAATATATTTAAAATAAATAAATATTTACAAATGGTATAAATTTCATGGAGGATATAAGGAAATAACCTAATTACACTTAAAGCTAACTAACCCTATGGCAAATAATATTTACGTAAAGCAAAGCGGACTTAATTTTGATAAGAATACCTACTAAAGTGCATATTTGATTTGGTAAGTTATTCTGTTACTATGCACGTTTAATCGAACCAGTTGCGCATACATTTTTGTACATAATAAAGCATCTTAGAACTTACCAATAAATTAAAACCATTTTCAACCAGCTCTCGATTAAAGCTTATTCAAAATAAAGATATAAATTTCGATGATCGGAGAATAAATTGGTTTCGATAGACACATCTGATGAATATCATATAGTTAATTTCATTATTCCGAATCCAACTAGCGGGAGTCCTTAAGCGAAACTATTTGGTTTTACTGTACAGTCATACTTACACAAATGAATTTATTTAATTTGTATGCAACCTAGTACCATAAAATTTGTACCAAATCACACACAGACGATTTAAGATATTAGCCGAGGATGGAATGAGAATAACAAAACAAATAATGCAACGCCCTGTACCCGTGCATAATGCCTACAAAGATTTGTTAAACTTGATATTACAAATAAAATACTATTTACTAAATACAAAAAGATGCCCTGAACCGCAATGAGTAGTGCCCAAACATAAGAATAACGGAATACAAAAAAGTAAAATATAAACTAGCATTTAAAAGTTATAACGAATTCTAAAACAACAGCCTCAAAAATAGTTTTAAACAAAATAGCAAAAATAGCACAATTTTGTATAAAAAGGGAGTAGAAATTTGTACGAACGCAAAATAGATCCACAAAAAATTAACAGAACCGAGAGCAATATAACATACAACAAATTCAAGCAAAATATGGAAAACAAGTACTCAATATTTGAATTACTTTATCTTCAGTCTATGCAGAAAAACAGAGGAGCGATAAGGTCGAAGGTCGGTTGGATGGAAGGAGGCATCGTTGATTGGCTGTGTTACAAAAAGAAAACCAAGTTGAAGGACCGGGAAACGTACGACGAATTAGACCTACTAAGTGCACGAAATTTGTGGGTGAAAACAATTTTCCAGTAGCAGTCGGGTTTGAAATGATTGGTCGAGGTTAGTGTAGTTATGTAGATGCGTTCAGGGAACGCTTGTAGAAACCGAAACCGAAACTGATATTTAATTAGATTGGTTTTGCCACGTAGGAGTTTGGATTTATGCTGAATTTATGAAAGGGATCAGATCTTCAAGAGCAAGCAACTTCAGTTCAAATTGTCACATATGCATTTTATTTTAAGTCATCAACGATTAGTTTAGATATTATTCATACTTTGGCTATGCTATATTAATCGTGATTTGGAGGGAAGACTGTAGTGCAGTAAACGGCAAACTGTTTTATATTTATCATGAGCATTTTGATTAGATTATACTCGTTTATCGCTGGTTTTGGGTTAATGCGACTGTTCAACTCACTACCCAATTTATTAATTCTTTAAAATCGTTTTACAAAAACTATCAATCCCTATCCACAAACAGAAAACTTACCCAAACATAATGAATGTTACAAATCTGAGTGTTATGTTGTTGTCATCTGTCACTGTTCGTTCACTGTCACTGTTTACATGTATCAATTGATTGTCCTCATATGTTGTCTTTGTCTCTAAAAATCGTATTAAATAATTCAGTAAAAACAAGCGTATTCTAAGTCTCTATATATGTACCTTTTTGCTATGTATTGTATTTTTATGTAACTGTAACTATATTAAATATATATGACACGCCCCTTACACCCACTACCCACTCACATCCACACCTGCATTTCACACTTACATGGGAAACCAAGAAAGCAAATGATAAATTTAACACTATATACACTTAAAATTAATGATAATTTTTAAATTTAAATCTGTATATGTGTAAATGTAACTTTTGTCTAAGGATTCACAGCATTGAAAGTGAAAAAGAAATGTAAGGGAAACCAAATGAAGTTTCAATTGAATTTACATTTGAAAGAAAAACAAAATATTTTAATTTAACTAAGTACTTACAAGCATAATTGAGAATGTTCACCCACAGACACACAAAACACACACATGCAACACAATAGAAAAATGTTTAAACAATTAAATTTGAAATTAGTGGAGACGAAATTCTGTACGCTATGTTTGTACTTACAAATCGATATATATGTATATATATATATACATAAAGGTAATTAAATTTATTAATTAATTATACAACAAAAAGCAAGCAAACTGCAGCAAACAGCAACAAGAACAACAGACACGTTCACTTAATGTTTAACAACTGAACAAAAACATTGAAAATGAGAAAATGAAAAAGACTAAATAAAATAATAACGAAATAAGCGTAATAATCATGAAGGTCTTTCAGTTTCCTTGGGTCGTTCGTTCACAGGTTTTCAGTCTACCCAGTTTGGTGGCCATGTCCACGATCAATCCAAGATTAGATTTCAGCGTTTTCACCTGGTTGAGGGTGTTCTCGTCCAGCTGCATCAGTACCTCCCGCTTCACTTCGTTGATCCTCTGCGGCTTCACGGTGATCACGCCTTTCTTGGTGGGAATGTGCACGTCGGCACAGCGGTCCGACTGCATCTGCACGGCCAGCGGACTTCCAGCCTTCGAGAGCACCTGCTCCCCGGCCCGTGGCCATCGCACGAAGCTCATGGAGTCGCCCCTGAGGGCCCTGTCCGCCGACTGCGCCTGGAGCCGCGGGAACTGGGAACTCTGGGGAGTCCGAGTTCGACCGCGAGGTTGGCTGATGGAAAGACTGCGAGATGTGGGTGGCTTGGGAACTAAAGGGCAGCAGAACAAAGTTTTATTAATAAGAATACCGAATTCGAATTTACCTACAATTATATTTGGCATTGCAATTTAAGAAAAGGCTGCGTAAGCATATATTATTTGATTATTAATACTCTATGCATTTCTTAATTTAGTATTACGAAAAAGACTTAAAAAACATTTCTCATAATTAAATTCTTATATTATTTATGATTAATTAAAATAATTAGCCAACTTTACTTTCAAGCTTATGTTTGTGGGCACTCATAATTTTATATATTTTATGCCTGAGCATTATAAAATTCAAAGATTAGAATTAACCATGTAACTAATAGAACTTTGCATTGGCGATTTAATAACAATTTCCTTTGCATACCGAATCTCCAGCTTAACTTTGTTTATAATACCAAGTAAAATTTTAATTTCTTTCATTTTTTAGATAATCTCACCTGCCCACTGATGCTCGGCAAAATTCTTAATGTTTAGGGCCGTGAAATCTGACAACTTCATCTGCAGCAGCTGCTTGTCAGTTCTCCCACGGATCAGCTTGATTTGGTTGTCCACCTCTTGCTTGTATCGCTTGCCCATCTCGTCGATCTTCTCCAGAGCGGAGTCCATCTTCATTTGGGCCAGACGCACTTTCTCCTCGCGATCAGCCTTCTTGCGCTGAGCTTGCTTACGTAATACTATCTTGGTGCGAGGCATATTTCTAAGTATTCAGTAACCTTTCTACCAATACCGAACCAATTATAACAAACTCAAAGGGCTCTTTGGTTAAAACAGAGTTTAAACAAGAATTTAAGTATGAGGGGTTAGTAAAATACATTTTAAATACTTGAAGATGAAATAGGTTGATGAACTAAAATAAAATGTTTATAAAACAATAATACAAATTTTAAATAACCAATTAAATGTATAGGTTCTTGAATCCAGTTATCTTAAAGCGTTTGGTTTTGCATCTAGTTTTTGTTGATATCTAATCAATAAATAATTATTGATTGATTAAATAATGCAGATAAAGAAGTAAGACTTACATTTCATTAAATCAGACCATTTCATCTGCAGAATCTGCTCATCAGTCCTGGCTCGAATCCAATTTAAATCGAAGTCCACGTTTTGTTTACATATTTGTTCTATTTCATTGAGTTTATCCATAGCAGAATTGAATTGAATGCGCACCCTCTCATCTCTTTCGGTCTTTCGGCGTTTCGCCTGAAGTCTTGTCATAATCATAGAGCGACGCATTTTTTCTTTTTTAAAAAAATACAATTGAGTCCCCGGACACTTGGATAAACATAGAATATGAACTTGTATTGAAGCTTATGTAAATACGATACAGATTTTAATAAATGAAGACAAAATACTTGAACTATTTGAGTAAGATGAAAACTGAACTTAAACAAAGCATACTAAAATATATGATATAGAATTATATCTAGATAAACATTTGAATTGGCAACTACTTGAATCCCGCCTGGCTGGCCTTATTCACGATCATCTGCAAGTTTTCGTGCAGTGTTTTGATCTGGTTTAGAGTATCTTCGTCCAGATTATCCAGGAGATTCGACTCGACCTCCCCAGCATCCAGTTTCTTGGGCCGCAAGCTAAGAACTCCGTTCCGAATGGGAATGTTCACATTGGCGAACTTGTCTGGCATTCTGTTGACAAGGTAAATACATTATTAAAATATGAAATTCTTAGGTGTTTGTATGGAAAACTTACACTTGAGCCACCATGGGGCTGCCGAACTTGGAGAGGGCCACCTCGCCGGGCTTGGGATAGCGCAGGAAGGCCATTGGCGGAGAGCATGGTGATCCGGAGCGTATCTGCTTTTGTGATAAAGGTGTGCGATCAGCACTGAACGCCTTGGTGCGAGAAGCCATCGGTGTGCGCATCTTGCTGCGGGAGTTTCGACTTGCTGTTGCACCACTGCTGTTCGAATTGGACGGCGGTTTGGCCGAGTGCAGGATATTCAGCTCCCCGCAGGCGGATCGACTGCGTCGGGCACGGCGGGCCCTGGCCGAGTGCAGCGGTCCGGGAGTCCGCATCGCCTTCGTGGACCGCAGCAGGGAGCCCGTGTGGGCGGCCAGGAGGCTGCCGCCGCTGGCTCCAATGCTGCTGTCCTCTGTAAGGTAACCTAGATACAGTGACCGGCACAGGATGTGGATGTGGATATCGGTGGTGCATTTGCAGTGCAGTGAAATGTGCGGTGCGAAGTTAGAAAGCAAAGTTGAGTTAGTCACAAAGCCGGACACCAGTTAGAGAAAAATTAAAAGGGCAAAATGAGAACAAGAATTGTGAATTGCTTCGGAAACCGAAGCATTAATGTACATATACTCTTTTATAAGTATCAATTCTGGAGAAATTTTAGTGGAGTTAAAAGTACTGTAAGTATTGTGTTATTGATTTAGTTTCCGATTGCGGTTTATACGACCGATCAGCAAAAAAACTATTTCTTAATGTCAAAACTGTATCAAACTATTTTCTATATGCTACACATATAAAATATTATTATTATCTATCCTGATTTTTTCTTGCAATTTGTTGGTTAAAGTTTGGTGATGAACAGGATTTTCTTTAGGATTCTTTCACCAATCCATAACCTTTGCATAATAATCTAACTGCAGCAAATAAAGGGTAAAATGTGAATTTTTCGTAAAAATTTTGCTGACTAGCCTTAGATCCCTAGGAACACTGCCAGCTGATAAATATATATATTTAAACTCTATGCAATAAAGTGCCAGTACTAGACATAAAACTTTAAAAAAAAATGAAAGTTTAGCAGCTTTCTTAATGATCTCAAATCCTCTACTAGGAAGAGCTTAAATAAACGTTTTTCGGATTCAGTTTGGTAATAAACCCTAAGCCAGGATTATACATGGCTCTCTAAATAGAGAAGAAAATTTCAATCTTTCTGTTTTATTAGGGTCATTCAAGGTCCTCTGCAAGGAAGTGCAAAAAGAATTCTTTTTGGATGAAATTGGCTGATAAACCAGTTAGTGAAGTAACTATCACGGATGCAAGAGAATGCTAAATTTGAAATTCTTCGGTTTAAATGGTGGTGTTAAAGCCCTTATGCTAAGTACTATTATCACTTACTTCTAGTTCTTCACATTAGGTTAAACAAAATTGTACTGTTGAAATACGGTAATAATAAGGTGTCCTGATTTCGAGATCTTTTACAGCGGATTGTTGAAATATATATTTCTCTAATCAATTCCTTAAATGAACTCTATGCGAGGTAGTGCTAGTACTAGACATAAAAGGGTTCCCCCTCAAACTATAAATTGTTGCTTGAAATTGGGTGGATGAACCGGAATTCCTACAAATGTTGCCAAGCTTTCGAGTTATTCTCCAAGAGAGTGCCTAAACTTACGTTTTTTGAATACATTTTGGTGAAAATTGGTCTCTAAATAAAGTGGAAATCGGTCCGTGGGTTTCACCCACATGATAAACCAGAGTAACTTTGGTACGCTGCCTACATTCTAAGATTCCCTGCAAGGGATTGTCCTATATTAGCTACAAATCGGACACTTTTTGGAAAATAGTGTGATAATCAATCTGGAAGGGAGTCCAGTATACATATGCGCCTCCGAGGCGCGCACAAACCTTCGTCATTGCGACTGCCGGTGGCCGAGGGCGCGAGTCCATCGATAGCACCGCTGCTCATGGACATCGAGGCGAGCAGCTGCGTCTGATCGCTGGCCTTGTAGTCGCTGAAGCGGTCCAGTTCGGTGAATAGCCGCAGGAGCTCGGGCATCTTCAGGTTGGCCAGCTCCTTCTGCACCTGGCCCTGGAGCGTCTTCACCTGGAGGTCGATAGCGGACAGGAACTTGGTCTCCAGCGAATCGATGCTGATCAGGCGGGAATCCATTTTTAGCTCGTACAAGCGCACCTTCTCCTCCCGGTTCGCCACCTCGCGATTGCGCTTCGAGTTCTTTGGTATCTTGGTGCGCGGCATCTTGGCGGCGGACTCTACTTTTTAACGTTGAAAATGCCTTATCTTTTGTGCGTTTACTAGTTTTTTAGCAAGCGTCTGCGTTTTTAGTGTTTCTTTTCGAGTTTGTCCGCTTAAATTCAAGCGTCATTGGTGTGGTGTGACCAGAGCAGGCAGCCAAGAGAATATCGCACTTACCGATGACTATCGGTTGCATGCGATGCTGCGGCAACTCTGGTCGATGACCGTGTGAAAACTGTCTGGCAATGCTTGGGAATATTACGGGGGAAAATATAACGACTATTTAGTCTTAAAAGCAGTTATCCCGCTTTATTTTGCCTTTTTTTATCGTACTATTTAAATAAGTAGGCCAAATTAGAGAGATTTCATTGCAAAATTTTATTTTTTAATGAAATTTTAAATTTATATATGAACATATATGTGCATTAAAAAAAGTGTAAAATATTTTTTACCTTATGAATTGCAAAAATATATTCTGAATTGTGTGGTCTCTAAAAAATATAATATAGTAAAGTATAGACAAACTTTTTTTGAATTGGTACTTAAATATATGAATTAATACGGCTTATTAATTAATAATTTATTGCTTAATACAGTGATCTCTCGAAACGGTAACCTATGTAGAAACTAAGCGTGTTACAGCAGGTTTTTTAAAACCCATAATTTGCAGTACTTTTAAAAACTATTTATTTACGTTTTTATAAAACAACCATACAACATTAAACGATCAAATCTAAGCTAACCATTTTTCATTTAATGTACAGCAAATGTCTTTGGTCTATTTTCAAAAAGCTTAGATTTTATCGTTTAATGTTTTATGTTAACTGAGGCAAATTCCATATACCATGAAATTTGATTGGCTCCAATATTTTGGATTTTCATTGTCTTCATCTGTTAAAAATTGTTTTGTTCTGAGTTTTTAATGCTGTAAATGTTTAAATTGTATTCCTTCTTAGGAGTGTTACATTCTTTAGAAGAAGCCCTTTAATGTAAGGAAAGAATATATGCTATGAAATATATGTTATGAAACCTCTAAATATATAACATCGTATGGAGTTCGGACCCAAATTTTCAAAATTAATTTTTCTTGTACTCTAGTAAAGATGGTCGAAATGAGGGTCCCCAAATCAGCCGCAATCCTATTAGCCCGCTGCGAAAATCCCCATTCCTGGCCGTAAATTGCGTTCAGCTCCACATTGTTTGCTATCTGTCTCTGCTAGTTGCACTTTGGCTCGCACACAATGGCAAGATTCTAATAAGCGTGGGTGGCTATGCGTGTGAGAGTGGCTCACAAATCAAAAGCATTTTTGTCAGCATTTGGGTGGCTTCCTCGGAGGCGGGGGTGATTCAGGGGGCGTGGCTTTTGCCGCCTTCGCTTCTGCACGGAACGTGGACACATCCTGTGTGAGGCATTTGAAAATAATACGCACCGTTGGCTCTGCACTTGATAGTTTGCCTCCCGTTTCCTCAACACACCCGAAAAAAGTTTGAGCCGAAACCAAATTTCAATATCCTGTTTGCACCAATTTTACTTAAAAATGATTCCCGTTCGTCGCGATAATCTATTTTTTGCTCATTTTAACTTTAGTGCGTTTGTAGTTTGTTCTAAAGTTCAGAAATTATAAACTCGATATAACTTTTACTAATCCAAGAAATGTACTATAAAGCACTGTAAATTGTATTTATTTTCGTTTTAAATCATTTTTAATTTAAAAAGTTTTCATTTTTTTAAATATTTTTTGTCAGACATCAATTAGCTATGTTCCTGACGAAAATAAGTTTATACTAATTATTTTAATTTTTAAAACTGATATTTTTGTATCGAAAGCAATCAATTATGGGTTCTAAGAAATAAGAAAAATTTTTGAATTTCCAATTTTCTATTTGACCTATGATTTGCAGGAAGAGTCCGTAGTGGCAAGATTATAATTACTTACCACAAATTAAGAATGTAAATCGTAATCTCTTAATGTGATTAATTCAGAAAGATTTTTGGTCTCTGCATACTTATCGCTGTCTGCGGCCTAATGACAATCGCATAATTTGAGAATTTTGTTGATTAAGTTGATTGGGTAAAAGTTTTAATTGGCTCGTTGCTCGTGTTCGCTGGAAGCCACAAAGTGGATAAACGATAAAGGATGAAAGACTGCTGTCAAACGGCACTCCCAATCGATGGCGGCGCCAATATCACGCGCGAAAAGGATATATCCCACCCATTCATCCAGGCATCCATCTATACGGCTATCCATCTATCCATCCATCCATCCATCTATCCATTGGAGAGCAGATATTTCCGCGACAGCGACACTGAAACTCAATTTGCGCCGGCCAAACGATGCGTTAAGCATATAAAATGCAAAACGGAAGCAACGTTCATGGATAGATTACACAACTACTTATAAATGTGCGTTCCACGCCTGCATTTTCCCATTTCCATCGCTTTTCCTGCGTGTCTGCAACTGTTGCATATTGCAGAGCATGGCGTTGCCTTTATTGTCCCGATGTTAATGGAAACACCTGCTCACGGCGTAGAAGTCAGCGCCGGAGTCCGTGGAAGAGTGCCAGACACTGTCAGGGGAATCTGGCCGGGATTGCGAGGAGGATTCCTGGATAAACGGGCCCGTGGAGCCGCCCTTAAGCTGCGTCACCATCGCACTCGTCGGATGGCAGCAGACGGACGGAGATTGGCATCTTTGGGAGCGTTTTCAGGTAATGCCTGCCAAGAGATCCACTTCACAAAGTGCTGCGAGTAAAAGTGTTTCTGTGTCATCTGTTGATGGTGCCCTGCATATACTAGCTTAATTGACTTGCCACGAGGGAATGAAACTATAACTATGGCTCGCATAAGTAGGTCATAAAATGATTAGGAAGGACTTACTTTCGACCTAAAAATAGGTCAGGAACAATAATGGATCGAATTGAAATGACATTGTTAAAATAAAAATCCTATTTATAATAGCATAAAACCAGAAATTATTTTTTTTAAGTTATTAAGTTGCTTTGATCTGTTATAACTTGTATTTTCTTCATTATATTGTACGGCTTAAAATGCATAAAGAACTCTCATATTTTATATACTGATTTGGCCTTTGAATTATTTTCCATATTGATCAATCACAATTTTTTTGGGATAATATATAGTTTTATTTCACAATTAAGAAAACAATCATAATCCGTTTCGCACCTTTAATCTTGCTACCTTATTTTTAAGGTTTAATTTTGTTGATATATTTAGCTGTAAACTTGATAAAATAAAATACTTTTGGTGTATGTGAACTCAGAATTTACAAGTAAATAACGAAAATCCAAGAGGATGTGAACGTAGGGAAAGCAGTTAACAGAACTAACATCCAAAAGGACATGAGGCCAGACAGGCTCAATAGCCCACTATAACTACTTCCCCAGAAGTGAACCCAGAGGGCAATCATTAGGAGTTTATGGCCTTTCGATATAATTTCCAACCCTCCAGCTTAATGAGCTCCAAGCGGGCGAGCGGCTCAATTGAATTGTGTGCTGCAAGTTGGACAGACCCAATTAAAATTTTGACTGCCCGTTTTGGTGGCGATAAAGAATGAATAGGGAAAGAACGTCCACCCCCTCCTCCCGATTGCACAGGTGTTGCGGAATTCCACTCATTCCCGGGCACTCAGAAGTGCACACTGCACTCAATTGAATTTCACTCCAGTCTGGGTGCGTTCCAATTCCACTCGTTCCACGGGGACTCAACGTGCGCCTTGGCATATGCAACGCATTTCAGTCGCTTGTGGGAGGCAGTTGCATTCGATTGCCAGCATTTTCATCAGCGGAAAAGCCAGAGAGCAGCGGAAAAGCCCGAGAGCCGAGCGACATCGAGCGGAGAGGGAGAGGCAGAGCATATTTGCTGGTTGGTCCCACTCATTCGACACATTTTCCTTCAGTTTTCCTTCGGCAGCGACACCAGGCGTCGCTTATTTTTCCGTTCTGTTATTGTTGGCCTTTGTTTATTAGTGCGTGTCTTCGCTGCGAGCGGTTTTCGTAATTGAAACGAGAGCGACATAATTAAATTAAAATTTACTCGCACACAGTAGCACACTAGCATCGATAGACGGGCCAACTAATCACATTACCAGCCATCAGCCATCAGCCGCCAGCTAGAAGCCATTCGACATTCGACCATCAGCCATCGTCAGTCGGAAACCGAATCGCAGACCCGCAACACAAGACTCACAGTTCGCATTGCATACTTTTTGGCGCGCTTCGAAATAAACACACCAATACTTACACCAACCCGCACTACACCAACACATTCAGGCTGTGTGTGTGTGCTGCCTGAAGTCACCCATCCTGCGAAGCGACAAAATTCATCAACTCTTGTGTCTGGTGAGTTGACGTTGACATAAAAGACAATAGAATTGTTGGCAATAAAAGGCAGAGCTCGAAGCCAGCGAGAAATTTCTGAGAAAAGTGCCTGGGGCACTCAAGTGTTTGGTAATATTTGGTGCGAAGCTGACAAACAAGATCATAAAGTTCAAGCTTCTGATCACTTAAGGTCTTAAAATATCAAAACATAAACTCCTTTGGGAGGGTGAAAATACTTTGGTGTACAGTAATTTGTTTTAAATATTTTATTAATAAGGGGTTGCTAATGAAGTTGGAATTACTGATTAATCACAAGTTAAAAGATGCTTAAAATCAAAATTTTGAACATGTAATTTGAAGTCAGACAGTGAGTCCATTAATGAAGTTTATAACTCTTATAGCTCCAATTTTTCAATATTTACTATTGTTTCTTTTTTAAAACAATTTTTAAAAGTCCAGGGATTTATGTATTAAGTCTTAACCCTACCTTTTTTTTTTTAATATCATATAGTCTATTCTGAGGATAACTTAAAATTGCATTCTCTTTTGTTTTCAAGTTAGGGTCCGGGATAAATAGTTTGCTCTTGGATAAAAAGTTCCTGCCACTCTACCATAGTCCAAAGACTGAAAGAAATCGCATAAATAAAATTTTTATTCCCACGTTATTTCCAGGGATTCTGCTCCTCATTGAACTATGCCATAAACATTTCAATATCGACTATAACAAGACTTTTTTTGTGGCTGTTTTCCACTTGAGCGGATTTGAGTATCGCGCATTAAATTCCCTTCCATTACATTTCTTGCTGTCGTGAATTCCTTAGACATGCTTTGACAATCAAAAGTCCATAACGTCAACCGTTTTATAATTTGGCGTCAGAATAAATTCTCTGATGGTCATGTAAAAAAGCATTTAAATAAATTTTTGATATTATTTCCGAATTTTACAGACACCTAATAAGTGATTAATTAGAGGTCTATTGTCGAGTGAATATTTATATATAGGTAGATGATGACTTCCCTCACAGGCTTTTGTCTATTACCATATAATAAGAAACTAAATGGTCAGCCTTAATAACCTGGCTTTAAAGATGTCGTTGTTAATAGGTACAAACAGACTATACAACTTTCTTGTTCATGAGCAAAGTATATACTTTACAGGGTCGTTAGAGCTGTCTTCTCCCTGTTGCACATAAACAATATACCCTTTTAACCTTTAAAACAAGAGCGAACAACGAAGGAAGTATTAACCCGTAGACTGCCTTTGTCTCGCTTAATATCGCGGGGGCACGATGTGAAACAAGTGAACCGAAATCGTCATTCATCCGGGGATCGATGAACATGAACCCGGGCATAATCCCGGCACCACCCACACCGCCCCTCTTATTATTCCTGCCCATCCTTGACCATCCTTGACCATCCCAACGCATCTGTGGTTAATGTGCGACAATTGTTCGATTTCCCATCTCCTGTCCGCCATTGCAATTTACTGGCCTGTAATTGTTTTACTTGCATGAATAAATTTTTTCAACACAACTGCAATTATGAGCAAGGATAGCATTCCTTTTTTTTTATCAATTTAAAAACCATTTCGTGAAATGTAATGTCCTTACTTCCCCTTCCGCATTGCAAATCATTTTTGTTTGCATGCTAAATTGGATGATTGAAATACATGTGCATTAAATACGTGTTGTTTTACCTCTTTTAAAATAACCCCCTCAACAAACCATTGAAAATCGCCTGAACCAACGCAATCACATTCGCTCACAATTCGCATTTGTCGCGCTTCAATTATAGTGGAAAATATTTGCATTCCAACGCATTGGGCATCAGCGGGGAGCGGGGAAAAGTGTGGAGGGATGTTTGCCTACGTGCCATTCGAAGGATATCCAGACGAGGTCCTTTAGGTAGGGGCCTTAACGTGGGCTTTGCATTTCGCATTTCGCATTTGTGTCCATTGTCCACGTTTAAGCACGAGATCGGAATTATGTATGCTCCATTTAATAATTAATTAAAAGGGGGAAAAAATTAATTACGACACAGGAGATTTATTTTAAATTTGATTTTTTGTCGGTTCTGCGCCATACATAAATAATATTTAATGGCATTTTAGATGCAAGTGTGGGGAGCTTACATGTCCGTAGGGAATTTTTTAAAATTAAATTTGCTAAAAAACTTAATGAAATGTCAAACTTTGAGGCAGTACTCATGAAACGATAGTTAGCTTATTCTCATTTGCAGTTTGTTAATTAATAATAATATTAATGTATTTGATTCTGAAAAAATTAAATATTAAAATCCTATCTCCATTTCAACTGTATTATCTTTTATGAAGCTGTTGCAGCTCTTAAACCCGACAAGTGGAATATTCACTTTACAAAATCCTCCGACAAAAACGTATACATAATTTAATAGAATATTATTTTCTGCTGAGACGGCAGCCGGCAGATGGCCAATGGCCGAGCCACAATAATGCATAGATAATGCGGCCGGCTGCAGAATCCGACTCCGGCTAACCTTCCCGATTTTCCACCCACACTCCCCCGCCTCACCCCGCTGTCATTGCCCAGAGTGAACAAGATGAAAAACTGCATTTCCTGGCGTTCCGGTTCCTCCTGCATCAACAAAATATAATTGCAAAGGCTCCTCCAGCTCGGTTGGTAGTTTGAATAGGGTCTGAAATGGAGGACGGTCTGGTCAGTTTCAGCGTGCGTTGGCAAAAGTCATAAAGAGTCCTCTACTTTGCCACGCCCCTCACAGCGAATCGCCGCCAAGTGCCGGACAAGTTGACGTTTTGGGTCCGCGACTCCTGTTCTTGCCTTCCACTATTCCTTCCTCCCACTGTTTTCTCGCCGGAGAAAGTATGTTAATAAAAATTTTAATTTATCGCCAGGCATAAAAAGTGGTAAAGTGCTGGGCAGGCAGCCCTTCGCCTTCTCTGCCATTAAGTTTGCAGGGATATTTTCATATTTTCCCTTTTTATATTCCCTGTGTGCTTTAACACGCACAAAACGCGTTCGTTGGCATCGCCAACGTTCGAGCCCTCAATGGGCTTTACACTCAGAGAAATATGTACTTAAATACAGATGTTTTTTATATTTTTTATAAAATAACCTAAAAACTCACTCTTATCTTTGAATGCTCTTATTTCACAAAATGCATTTTCAAAATGAAATAGGAGTGGATGTATATAAGATCAATAGAAATGTTTACACACTCTAATTTGGTCTAGGTAACTAAAACTATTTATTGATTATAAGTTTTGTGATATTCGATTAATTCCGTGCTTTTGTAATTACAAGCAAATGCAGTACACAAATTGCCATTAGTTTGTTTTTAGGTGCATTCCGTCTTCGTCAGTCATATTTGTCGGTGTCAGTGACGCCCTCGTCCACTCAGGAATAACCTCCCAACGGAACGGGCGCCTCATCGATAATAGTTTCAAGAGTTTTTCGGCCAAGCAAAATAGAAATGCACGCCAAGTGCCGTCTGCAGATCCCCATCCTTGAACCCATTTACGCCCACTACGCCTCCCACGCCCCTTGAATAACGCCCCTTTGGCGAAAGTAACGCAATGGGAGGCGTGGCAGAGAGGCGTCCACTTCAAAGTTCGATTTTCTGTATTGAAAATTGGCGTGCATTAGTTTCAGACTTGTGAAAGAGGTTCTGCGGGGAGATGATGAAAGGGCGGCTGCGAGGGGATTGTAGGAAACGAGGCATAAGGTTATGATATTTCGGTTTGAATTGCATACCTTTAGGCTTGACTGTAATTAGTTGAAAATCTTAAAGATTAAATTGTTCAGATGCGATTTAAACAAAAGAGTTTGTTTTCTTATTCTCGCAAGTGAAATAAGACTTTAAACCTTAAAATGCTGATATACGTTTTTTCAGCAGCTGAAATAAAATATATTAAACATATCTTCTATGCTATTTTATGCCATAAATAAACTTATGGAACAAAATATGCATTGCTTCATGAGTGCCTATTGCCAAATGAATTTGAGATTGTATACGTATAAAGTTAATACCAAGACCTAAATAATACTTATTTTTTGACTTATAAAGATGTAAGTAAAAAACAACAAAACCAAATTTACAACATAAAACAAGGAATACATTAGAATTAGCCTGACATATTTTCAGCGGAGTTCAGAATTTTCATTTGCCTACATTTGCATTACCTCTGTTTTCCAAATGCAATCCCAAAAAGTGTCTTTTTCGTCTGACTTATTGCATACATTTTCCCCAGCAACTCTATCAAAGTGCGGTGCATATAAAACTTAACGCAGATAGGCCTTAAAACTGTGGCAGATCGTAAATCGAGCGGGCTAATAAACTCGTGTTGTTCTGTTGGCCCCGTCGCATTATAAATAACACACACGACACGGAGCTGGAATCCGCTACCAACCGCCAGCACCACCCATTCATTGACCCACCGCACAACCCGCAAATGCGACTATAGTCGCAAAGCGGAAGTGCAGGCACAGAATTTGCTCCCGCCATCCGCCTTCCGGTTTCCGTGCGTTGTCTCTTTCTTCTCATTCTACCCATCTCGCTCTCCCAGCCATCTTCTGTCTCTTTCTGGTGCGGGTGCACCGTAGCAGAAGTTTGATAAATTAAATTGTACAACCCTCCGACTCGAATTGCGACATTTCGTGGCGTATTTCCCATTCTTTCCCAACCAACTATTAGAAAATGTAATAATAAAATATTTAATGACCACCTCTTTGGGGCAAAGCAAACTGTAGTGAGCAGTTCTCGATAAATGTTTAATGACCAATGGAAAGGTTTTGTTTTTTTTCGTTTTTCGGGGAGAAATATCAACAAACTTTCTTTGAATTCAGCGTGTGTGATCAGTTAGTCGTCGATTGGCTGGCATTAAACAATAATTTTATAAGAGAATTATATTGGTAATAGGAAACAGGCCAAGAACATATTAATTTAAATGGCAGTTTAGTGACGAAATAGGACTTAATAAAAGTTTCTAAATGAATTATAATATTGAGAAATTGTAATTTTTATTCTGGAAAATAATTTTATTTATTTCTTTAATGAATTTTATTAAAATAACTCGATTTCTAGCTTAGCCAATAAATTATGCTCTTTCGAATCCACAAATAAACCCTTGAAAAATAAAATAAAAGGACATTCGCTGCCGATTTTGTTTTTTCTCCAATTAAAACCATTAATTACGTCTCGCTAAAAAAGTTTAATTTGCCTGTTTTTCCCTTAACTGGATTTTTAATTGCTATTTGTGCAACATATTAAAAGGATCCACCAACTCCCAACCAACTTGCACCAGCAATGTGAGTGCCACACCGACGGGAGGTGCAAACTGGCAATGGGGAAAAAAAGAACTAACGGCATAATTTAGCATCAACGCCTTTCAAAGTAGGCCAAAATACATAATCAGGGGGCGTGGCTGAACATGGCAAGCGGAAAAACCCAGAAATTGCACCAAATAAAAATTGCAAAAATGGCGAAGAAGAAATGATTGTAACTGGGAATAGGAAGGAAGTGAAAAAAATCGGCTGCAAAATTATACGAGGCGGCGTTCGCACACTGCTGCACTTTTATTCCTTTGCATGTGTGTGTGGGCAGGTGCCAGCTTCGTGTGTGTGTGTGCGAGTGCGAGTGCGAGTATCTGTGTGAGCGTGCGTGTGTGTGGGAGGCAGGTCCTGGTCTACAGATAATTTCTTTGCCTTCCCCATTGCAACGACGAGCATTTTCCCAATGTATTTTTCGCAAAGTTTCCGGTACGCTCGGCAGCAAATTTATTGAACCATGAAATGTTTGTGTACGTGTCCTGGCCGAAGGATAGAAGCTGACAAGCGGTGTCCCGGGGATGGGGAGTTTTCCGGACCGGATCGGAGGCTGCCGCTATAGAGCAACCTACACCATGGGGGAGGGGGGATGTGGGTGGTTTAGGTGGGAGGCGGGAAACGGGGACACCGTCACTTGCTAGTTGTTGTTTTGCCATCGCTTACCCTGTAAAATAATGTCTGTGGGAGAAACCTTAATAAATAGAGGGATTCGATTACGAATTAGAACACTCTCGGTTTCAAAATGTTCCAAATTAATTTGGCAGAATTTCATTGTTACTTTATTAATCGCTTTTATTAAGTGCCAAAAAATAAAACTTAACTTCGATTTTGGTTAACAAAACTAGTGGTTTTCAAAATATTTAAAAATTAATCAGGCAGATTTTTAAATTAAACGTTTTGCCAACGACGAAACATTTAATTATTTTCACTTATTACTCAAAACATATTACTACTTTCAATAATTTGGCCTCAATTATTATTATAATAATTTTAAACCAAAATATTTTAAATAATTGCATTTCTTATGGAATGAAATCTAAACAATATATTTTGGTTTTCATATCTATTACTGATCATAGCGTTTCCTATGCTGTTTACTCTTTATGAGTATAAAGTAAGAGTGTTTTGAAGTTTGTTTAAAATTATTTTGATTTAAATCATATAAGGAATCTCTTTTTGTAATCGCTAAAAGTAATTTTTAAGTGTTTATCAAAGAAGATTTGTTTTTTACAGATATAAGAGCACTGGAAGCACTATTAAATGTGCAATGTTAGCAAACAGGTTTACTGGTTTTATTGCATTCCCAGGGTATTCCCAGGGTGAAGCCACTGGCTTCGTTTAGAGTCTTAACTTGTAAGTTGTTGTCTTATTGCTTATTTGCTCAAGTTCTTTGCTCTGTCCCAGCTCCTTTGGTTTCTCCGTGGCTCGTGTGTAAACTTTGCATTACTTTCTCGTTGCTGTTGTTCACTGAAACCAAGCAACGCCCGATGGCACCCACCTATTCCCGAAAACCGACTTTCCCTCTCCGGCACGTAGCTGCTTTGTTTTTGCCTTGGAAAATATTTAGTTGAACTTTTTATTTAACGCATCAATGGCCACTTGGCTATTGGCTTCAGCTGTGGAATCGACTTTGAATGGATTCAGCTCCTTTTGTTGATTTCGAGGGGAAAAGCCAGAAGGGTTCGCAGCCATTTTGTAGCTGCCCCGGGATTTCCCCGGATATCTCCGGGTTTTCCACGAGTTTTCCCCCGCTTAAGGCTGCAGTTGCTGTTGTTGTATCTGCTACTGTTACTGCCGCATGGCTCATAATTTTTCATTGCTGTCGGAGTTGCTGCCGGCGTTCCCTTTCCTCCCATGAAAAATTGATGCCGGTTTCGATTTGATTGGATTTGAAATGCTATCGAAGTATATTGAATTGCTTTTGCCGGGGGGTTGGGGTTGGGTGCTGCAATCAGGGTTTAATAGTTCCTGGCTGACATTGAAGTTCCCCGGATTTCCTCGACTTGGCGGTAATTGCACTATGGATTTATTTACACATTCCCAAGCAGTCCTGTAACTCAAGTTGTTCGCAGGTTATTAATTCACCTGTAGCCCTTCCAATCTTAATCTTTTGAGGGGTTTGATGCTGCCCCAGAATTGTGTAATAAATTGCAGGGGAAATGTGCATGCAAATTGTCCTTGTGTAAGTGATGTGAACATTTTGTGACAAGGTGTTGGCAGGTGACAAGGTGAAATGAATTAAACGATTGTCAATGACACGCAGCTATTTTTGATGCCGTTTAATGAAGCTCTTGAAATACTTAGACGAGTGCGCTTAAAGTGTTTCGCACTTCAGTAACTCTCAGTTAACCATCCTTTTTCGAATAAAAAGGACTTCGACAAAAGCAGAGCCGCGAACTCCATTCATTAGTGAATCTCTGCTGGGAGTCCACTTTGAGCTACTATTTTCAGGCCAGTGCAGCTTGGCTAATTCAATTAAACGCGGTGGATTTTTTCCACCTCTTTTGAGGCGCGTTTTGAACTCAGCTTGGCTTGCTCCGGACTTGTTCACCTATTGATCGCCCATTCAATTATTTGCGTCGTCATTCAGCCGTAGTCATGCAAGGGGAGGGGGGGATGGAGGGGTGGTTGGCATGGACGGCCTTCAGCCCGCTCTTCTGTTAACAAAAATGCCAGACAAAGGCGCCAATCCCGGCCCCACCAAACCATCCGGATAATGCAACTTGGCATTTCTATGGATGCCTCGACATCGTGGCATTGCTTGGCACTATATCAAACCCACATCAGCCACCCACTCCCACCCCAATCTACGGCCCCTAGCCACGCCCCCTGTGCGTTGCTCTTTTCGGTTGTTCCAATTTTCAGCTCAGCATTTCGGGGGAGCGGGAAAAGCCGTTTGGGGCATCCTTGGCCAAGGGCCGAAAAACTGCCGTAAACTAAATTCAATTAGATTTTTTTCACTTTCTCCCTCTCTCTCCCACCCACTCTTCCCATCTCACTCGCCCTCTCTGCCTGTCACAATGGATTTGCATAGTCGAATGGTTGAGAAGGAATTTAGGAGATTGGCTAGCAACATTTGTAACATGTGTAAAAGGCAAAAATTGATTTGATTAAATGTTGCCGGGCAACAAGTGAGTTCTATTTTAAACACCCCCTTCTCCAATGGGCGGTGAATGATTGGGGGCGTGGCTCCGTTTTTGTGACTTTCTTTCAATTGCATTGTGCGAATAAGACAGATGGGAAAGGAATTTTACCATTTGACATTTGCAAATAAAACCCACGTTCATTCATTAGATAAAATTACAAAATTTACCAAAAATCAAATACACAATTTTTCAAAGGAAGTATTGATTACCGTACAAGTTATTTATTTTTTAATTATTTGTAATGCAATTCTGGTAAGATATTTATTTTAATACTTTTACAAGTCTCTGAAGTGAATAACTCTAAACTTTATTTCCTCTTTATTCGCACTAAAAATGTTTAATAATGCAAATCTTAAAGAATTTTTCTGAAGTAATGAAAGGTAGTTTGTTATCTGCCTATAAAATGGCATCTGACAATTCTAATCCCAAAATAGGCATGAAAATAAACATGTTTCCAAACCCACAAAGACATATTTAGATCAATCAAATGATATTTCAATTTGGATGACAAAATTACTAATTAATATGCAAGCAGGGTGTTATCACAACCACTTTATCATTTCTCTACTGGAGGCACTCTCAGAAAAGACAAAGCATACTATACAGCTAATTAAGTTTGCTTATAAATTGGTTTGCTTTTAGACTTCCGAAAATACCTGTTATTGAAATATATGCACATGCAGTAAAGGTAAAGGCTAATCTTTGGGTAGTAATTAAAATACGTTAGCTTAAAATTGATAAACAATAACTGAATTAGAAATTGTTTGAGTTCCCTCTTAGGCTTTTATTATTGTTTTTATACCTTGTGCATTTCCTTGCTGATTCCAACAAAGCACTTGTAATTAAATTTGTAAGTAAATGGATGCACACAAACCAGTAGACAAACTCTTTATATACATAGACTTATGCCCTCTTTATTTTCGTAAAACTTAGGTGCACTCAATTAAAAACTCCACAAAATGTTTTTTGAGGCATCCTTTAGTTCTAAGCTGGAATCAAAAGACTGTTCATTCTATCATTCTATATTTTTCTTTCTCCACCTATATTTGTTTCACTCTTCGTTCTTGAATGCGTCTGTGTGCGGGGGATTTACTAAATTTATGGCTGAAGCTTTAAGTAAATTGTATCGGATTTAAACCTAAGCACTCGACAGAAGCCGACAGACCACTAACTAAATGGCTCTGTGCCTGCGTGAGAGTCTGTGTTTTAGTATTTGGGTACATGTACAGAAAAATATTGCATTTTGTTTAAACAATATAAAAAATGGGATTAATATTTTGCAAACCATTTTGTAACGTGGCTGTTTCCTAAAAATGCATGATGGTTTGTTTTTTTTTCAAGAAAACAATGTCAGTCAGTGTTATAAAATCCCATCCAAACTAATTAAATTTGTTGCTGTGTAGGTATTTGAATGTGTGTTTTTGGCGTTGTGTGTGCTGGCTAGGAAAACACATCCAAATCCGAAGAGCAACCAGCGACAGCACAGCTGCTTTGTTGTACTTTGCTGCATACTTTGTGGCGCACTTAAATATGCAGACACACACACAGGCTCACACAGTCTGACACGCACACAGATGCAGAAAACCAAGCTGCAGCCTGCAATGTAATTCATTTTTGACATACGCAACGCACAGAAGGCAGAATGGTTAAGCGTTTTACTTTTAATATAGAATCTGTGACTACGGTATAACCTGTACTCTGGCGTTTCATTATTCGATTTGCCAATATCCTTCTTTTTAATAGTTAAAAGGATTGTACTAAAGGATTGCAGTAAAATATTTTAATTGAGGACGCTCGAAATTAAAAATAGAAGGATGGGCATAACCAAATGTGGAATACATAAAAAAAGAAGTTGTACGTTCAAAGTCTTTTTATTTGCCTAAATTAAGATTAAACTGCATTTAAAATAAGTGGGGAAAAATTGATAATTTAAAAAACAACTCCAGTACATTTTTTAGAGTATTTAATTGTTTTGGGATATTGAGAATACAAAAATTAAATCAATTTGTGTTAACAGGCTAGCACGAAAGGATCGATTAAAGATTAAAATTTTATGTATTGAATATGACTGCCAAATCTGTTTAAGTCGATTCAGTAAATTTTCGAGAAATGTTGTTCACCGATTTCAAAATGTAATTTTGTTTAGTTAAAAACTTAAAAATATTAAAAAAAAATTGTACTGTTGAAAACGGTTTGCCCTTGACAATATACCCAAATTCTTCTAGAGCACTGGGTATCAAAGGGAAAAGCGCAGAATGAATGAGGAACTCTCGGCAGCTGCGAACACTTTTACATATTTACAACTTAATACCTTGCCCAATGTTTGCCAGTGTGTGCGGGTGTGCTGGTCTACTTTAAGTGTGTGTGTGTGTGTGTGTGTGTGTGTGCGAGGGCTTAACTTTGCATGCTGCAAATAATTAAAGCATAAAAGAAGGCGCTGCAGACAGGAGCCAGCTAGGAGCGGGGGAAGGACGAGAAGGGGAGCCAGCAGCCAGCTGAGCAGCATGTGTCATCTCATGAAAGTTGCCTTCGTGTCATCCGTTGGGCGCCGTCCTTTGAAGCTCTCAAGGAGCAAAAGGGGGGGTGGGAGTGGGGATGGAGGAATGGAGGAATGGGGACCGCAGCCACAGAAGCAACTCCTTGTTGAATGTGCAAATGAGCTTGTCCTGGTTCTGCTCCTGCTTCCCTCACCGGTGCTCCCCTCCCCTTTTCTACGCTCTAAATTGAATATTTTAATGCAAATTTAATGGAGGTTTTTGTTTTCTGTCCGGCATCCCATTTAATTTTGTCTCAAGTTATACTTTTAGTTGCTTTGTTGCCGCTCCATGGCTTTGCCATGCGATGGCGTTGGCGAATGGTTCCCCTGGGGCTCCTTCCGGCTCACATTCCGGCCGGAGTGTTGAAGGATATGCATGTAGTTTTTGCGTGTCGGTAGTTTGCTTGCATCTTGAGCAGGAAATTTGCAAGATAATTGCTTCAGGAGTTCGGGCGGGTATGTTTATATTCACTCTGGGAATCGTACTTATCTAAAAACTTTATGGTAATCTGTGGGGACTGGTCAAGTTTTTAAACATACCCAAGTGCCAGTCAAAAAGTCCTAAACATAAACAAGCAAAAATGAAAAACAAAATTGTTAAAAGTTTTAAATTTGTACCTATGTTATCTTATACATGGTTTTAAATTTATAGTTACTATTTCGCTTGCTCCTTTCCTAGCATTCACTTTATTTATTTATATTATTTTGAAACTAAGAACTTGACATTTAATTTCCCAGTAAGGCAATGCAATTTCGCTATTATTATAGTACTGTGTCAAAATGGATTCCATCACCATTTATCTTTATATTTTATTTATTGTTTTTATATTATTGAACTTATAAAATAGTAAAAACCACTAAAGTGCCTTTTGAATCGTACACGGTTTACAGTCTTTTTTTCAACCATTTCAGACAGTTTGCCCTTTGCCTGATGAAAAAGTATCATTAGCCTTGCACTTCTCTTTCCCCTTCAATTTGACATTTTGTTTTGTGTTACTTTGAACTCGGTGAAGCAGTTAACAGTTATCGGTTGACTGCCGTGCATCTCCATCTTCCGCCTAACTATTCATCATTGTGCCTGGCAGTGCGATATTGGGATATTGGGTTCACCTGCAGAGATCCTGGCAAAAAAGAGAAAGCCATCCAACCATTACCAGGCCAGGCCAAAGCCAAACAAACACTGTGAGGGAATCCAGGGGCAGAGATAGTAACTGAATTGTCACATGAAACGATTTTAATTGCATTTTTGTAGCCTCCTCTTATTTCTTGTTTTTTCTTTCTGCACTTGGCATCAACGGCAGGCAAACAACAATAAACAAACAAGCAGGCAAACGAGAGATAAACAAACAGAGCGCCAATGATACGGCTAAAAAATGATACCAGTCCCCCAACGATGTTTGCCTAGGTCGGGGTCGTAAATTTAATAGCCTCTGGGCCTGACATTCGAATCGTTTGATTTATGTGGATTTAAGAAAGAAATACTGGGTCAAAGTTTCTGAGATGCCTTAGTCGCTTTAAGCTGGAATTCCCATTTACCTGATGCTATGAAATCCTCATTAGGACGTACGTGTGGTCACTGGTCAGGGAGAACTTGGGGGAGGCATTGCGTAAATCACGCATACGCCGCGTTGTGCGTGTCAGAGCATGTGTGGCTTAGTGGTGCCAACTTGTCTAATTTTTAGCCAAATATTAATAGCTGTTTTAGACGAATTAGAAACCACAAAGCCACTAGTTTAACTAAGCACTGAAAGTTCTTGGCATTTTACTATTTAAGTTATTGAAACTCTGCAAAACTCTGTATGCCAATTAAAATATAGTTAATATTAATCTTTTATGATACTTTAATTAATTATCGTTTTTTTTCATATTACAACAAAACCAAATAACAGATTTAAAGCGCAAGTTGTTCATTTAATGTTGAATTATAATTTTTTTAACTTTTGACATCTTCCAACCGAATTTCAGGTGTATAAAAAATATTAGGCAGTTATTTAAGGTCATATTTAAGGTTAAACAATTTGAACGATAACCTTCTTCTATATTAACACAATTTTTTAAGTAGAGTATAGCTAGGTGTATTGTTTAAACAATATAGCAACGGTTTTTTAATACTAATCCTTTTTAATGGCTAGCTTGTGCTAATTTTGAAGTATGGAGCAAACAACACTGCTGGGAATTCGCACAACTCCAAACTTTCCCACGGCTGCCGACTGTAAACAGAATCATGTGTAAATTTGAAATTGTTGACCATAATTTAATGCATCCAAAGCTTGCTAATAAGCCAGGTTAACCCACACATCGCCTGAACCTCTCACACAAACGGCAACAGATTGCAAGACCCCAAAACCGAACGTCATCATCCTGTATTTTAATTATTTAGCTCTGCAAATTGATTTAGCAAAATGTGCGGGTTGGTTTGCCCAGCTTTTTGGTGATGGTGGGTCCTCGTTCTCGTCCTCGTCATCGTCCTCGCACTTTATCGCGGCTCCAACAACTCATAGTCGAGCTGCTTGTTTGCGGTTCTTGTTAGTTGCTGTCGACACTCTGCCAAACCCTCTTTAAGCGCCGACAAAAAGTTTGCCAGTTGAAACTTCTTTGGGACAAATTGTTGTCCCCATCGCTATCGCCGTTGCTGCTACACAGTGAGAAAAAAAAGCAGTTATTAAAGTAGTTTATTTTCGAGCTATTTGGTCTTATGTATATACTTGAAATTGTTTGACATTTTCCATCTTTAAATTAAGTACCATTTTTCTTAGTGCAGCTTTGGTTTTTGTTTTAGTTATGGTGTTAGTTTGTTGAAGTGTCTGCTGCCGCAAAAAGGTAACCGAATGAAAAGTCGCTAATGACTGGATAAATATTTGTCCTGCTATGTTTGGATGTCTTCTTCAAAACGTGACAGCCGCGATTTGGCCAACATAACAAAAAGTTTTAGCAACTTTCAAGTTATAATTAAATGAAAATGGGTTTAGATGATTGTGATTTGATTACTGTGGTTAAACTGAGTGAAAAGAAGAAGTTTGAAGAAGAAATGTGTGCTTGAAATGTTAAAAAAAAGTTTAGAAATTTAAACTTGATTGTGACTTTTATTTTTTTATTTTTTTTTTTGTAGTGCATATTTTTTTGAGATTATCTTGACTTTTTAAACCAAAACCCCTTAGTCAGATGTCTCAACTTACAAACACCATTGTTTACTTTTTAAAAGAGTTAGTCAACTAAATCTGTGATATTGCTATGACGAAAAGGATGATGATGCAAATTAAGATGAATAAAGCTTTATAGAAATCGCTTTATATATTATGTATACTTTCCCCATCGCTTACAGGGTATCATCACCAATTCCTTAGCAAGCCCACGTAAATTCCTTACCATCCAATTAGGGCAGCCTGCTTCTCCTCTTTATATATGTTAATTCCTCTTTACACATTTTTATTCGACGAAATTCTTTGGAATTTCCCAACAATGAAGATATGCCCCAAAGTATTTTGTGTCGAGCGCAAAGTTTCCGCATTTAAAATTAAGCTAACAAGCTGAAATCGCACCCGCACCACAAAGGCAGCCTCCGTCAGTCGAAAGGACACTCCGGCTAATGCCAATTATTGTAACAATATCGCAGGGACACAGGCTCAAAGTGGGCCCAAGGAAATGCCCAAATTGCTGGAAAAATGGCGAGCGACCATTAGGGTGGTATCTATTAACGAGCAAATGGGTGCTAGTGTTTTTGTTCGTGCTGCACCAGATTGAGTAACTTCTGGGACAGGCCTCACAATTTGTTTTCCTTTATGGGGGAATCCAGGGAAAAAGGAATCACTTGACTTGTCGCAGTTGTCCTTGTCGCTTCCAGAGACCCTGCTTTATGAGGGGGAGTGGGAGGGTGAGGGTGAGGGGGTTTCGAAAAAACTTGAACGCCTGTTGACACACACGCGAAACACTTGAGCGGCAAGGGAGTGGGGCAAAATACTTTGGTTTGCGGCTGCCGCTTGTAGCCGCCAAAAACATTTTGCTAACGATTTATGTCCGTTGCATGCTGACTTGCTCCTTGCCGCCCCCCTCTCCACATCGCCGCCCCTGCATCTTTCGCCCGCAGACAAATTTCTGCTACTTTTTCAGTCGAGTTGGGCTGCTTCTGGTGCATCGGTGCTTAATGGCGCATTGCCATCATATTGGGTTTCAGGACAGCCGCAAAACGGGGGCTTATGGAGGGATAGTCGATGGCGGCAATAGCTCGAAGCAATTAGTTTAGTTTTACGTTGAAGATTTGCCATCGCGGTTAAATGGGGCTCTTCGGTGGCAGCTTCTTCCTCGAACTCTCCGCTTTCACTTCTTTCCCCGTCTGGTGTTGAACTTTAAGTGGAAACAATGATGTCAGGGATTAGTTGGTGACTTAAGCAGCCAGGGGTTAAAGGGCTACATTGGAATTTGTTGGGGGAAATTCCAACGAAGCAAAGTGCATTTGTAAGCTGAGCCACCAAAGGGAAGATTGCAATTAATTTCATTCATTAACCAAATTAAGAAAATGTCTGCACAACAATTAAAATGGTATACTAACAAGTTTGTATTCATCCTATGAGATTTAATATGCTTATGGTTTTTATAGCATTTTGATTTAGTTCTGATTTGGCTCTTAAACTTATAAAGTCTTAAAAATACGCTCTTAAAATAACTTATTTACGAAGATTAAAAATTTACAGAGATTTTACAACTGACTAAAATAAGTACTGTTATCGTAGTTTTAATTTTTTTTATTTCACTTTATTTTAATTTTATGTTAGCGTGCTTTTTACAATGTCTCTCTGTTTCTCTCTTTTATCGTAAAGTGACCGTTCTCTGATATTCACGTTATCCTTAGCCTTTTTCAATATTAGTTTTACTTAATTCTATATCAAATCGGAACAGCGGGATTGGTACATAAATGTGGATGTTGGTACTTAATTAATATAACTTAGAAATAGCTATAGACATGTTAATCACATCATCATACACTGCTTACAGTACCATCCATTTTTAAACTCATTAACGCTTATTAATATTTAATGGAACGTAAAAGTGTAAACGTCTGGGCTAACGTTTTCGCAACCAACTTAATTGACAGAAAGTTATGTTAAATGGGAGGAGGGGTTATTTTTAAGTACTTATTCAGTTTATTTCCCTAATGAAATCTTTGATTTTAAAAAGTGGAACTCATCAATTAACCCGAAACCTTTCACCCCTCTTATACCAACACTTTTCAACCAGTTAGGAACATTTGCACTTCCTATTCTGTCCCCTTTTCAACGAATCCCTTTGGTGGGACAACTTTGAAAAGTTTTAATTAAACCAACTTTAAAGCTTTTAGGGTTTCTGCTGGTCAGTGCTGTCAACATGTGCCAGGACACGCCGGACAGGATAGCAAGGGACATATCCATGTTTCATATAAACTTCCCCGCTCCAACTTCGTCCATAATCCCTATGACCTGCACTTGGGCTATATTAAATCTGAGCTGTTTTACAACAAATTTGCCATTTACACATTTGGCCGAAAGTGTCACCAGAGTGGGTTCTGAGCTTTAAGCTTTACTGGGAAAACAAAAATTGCAAACAACCCGCAGGTTGCGAGGTTGAGAGGAGCAACTTTCCGTTGGAGCGGCAGAAGCAGATTGGGTTAAAGCCTAAAGTCCTTTAGCAGCCTGACAGCTGTGAAAAGAGGGGATATCGGCTGGTGGGCGAAGGAGATGCAAACGAGCCGTGGACAGAGGTCCAGAGACAATGGACCGAGGACACAGGACCTGTGTCAAAGTTAGCCAGCGAAGCGACAAAAAATGATGTATCAAACTGGACAGGAAAAAGGCAGCTGCGAGGGGGGCGTGTTGCTGGCCAGTTCGTCCTTTTTTGTATTTAAAGTAACACCTAAAAAAGCGTCAGCTGTGCTTCGGTGTCATCCTCATCCTTGGACTGTCATGTTGCGTCCTAAGTCGCATCACTGGGTTCAGGACAACTCCGGCTCCTCCTTATTTTTTGTTTTTTTCCTTGTTATTTGTGGTGCCCCATATCCAGAAACTCATCCAGTTTTTGTCGCTTTCTGCGGCTTTTTATTTGAGTTTGGTATTAGTTTTTGATTGTCTACCGATGAGTTTGGGGCTTGCTGTTTTTCCTTTATATCAGGGGGTCCTAATGGGGAAAAAGTAATTTATACTGGAATTCAGGTCGTTACAGGTCTAACATTATGTTAAGAAGTCAATTCTAGCATGCGATATTTGAGGACTGTTAAAGTTAACAAGGGTTGGGTCCTGGCTAAATATGTTACTGGAATGTTATCATACAACATACCTTTACAGACTGCAAACTGTAAATCGAGATGGAACATTGAGTTAAATTCAATGAGTTGAGCGTTTCCTGCGCTTTTCTGAGGGGCTCCCAGGGTCGTGGCGGATGTGGGGAGCGGGGCGCAACTTTTGGGGGTCTCACGTTGGGGGCCGAGTTCGGAAAACTGAGAAATTGGGGAAAAACCGGTAAAGTTCAGTTTGACGGTCTGGCAGCACTGTATTTTGCACATGGGTAACACACGCGATGGGAAAACTGGTGTATTCGATCACTTTCCACGGAAAACTGATCGCGGCGACCTGCCCCCCACCCCCGGCTCCCGTCGACGTCACTTTTTTCTCGCGGAAAATGCGGCGGAACGGAGAATTTCGCGACACACAGATTTCAGGTCCAGGCAGTGTGACCACCTTTGGGTTTAACGCAAATATAGGCACTTTCTGGCCACTTTCGCATGGCGTTACGGGACATTTTGCTGTTTCTCCAAGGTGGTCATACAGTTTTGGCGCCGTTGTTTAAACTTTTTAAGTGACAATACTTGCGTTTTTTATATAATGGACCTTTTCAGGCTTAAATTCTTTGCCATGCCGCACCTGCGCGCCCAGGTGGAAAAGCACCTCCCACAGGTGGATGATGGAATGGTTTGTAACTGAACATAAATGTTACTTCAACGTTTTTGAAATTATTTAAAGTTAGAAATGAGAAACTACAACTAATGAGAAGACCCTCATTTGTTTAAAATTAAATGATAAGAAAGTGGATAAATTTTTGTATCTCTATGTACAACCTTTTTTGACTTATATATATTTACCCAACTTTTTCTTGATTAAACCAACGACTTTAGTACCTAATTCCTGGAATGGTTTCCCTGGTTAACCTACTCCGCATCCCTTTAATTTATCATTCCGAAGTATCTAAACTTTTGCCGTTTATCTCACCCATTATCTCCATCACTGTCCGAATCCACCCCTCTGAGGGCTCTCTTTAATGCCGGCCCAAGTGTAAACAGCAAAAACTAATTGTCTAAGGGCACGCAAAATGCTTCTTCAGTTTTCCGCCCCCGCTTTTCCCTCATTCTATAGATTTTCATCGCACGCCCTTTTGTGTGGGATATTTATGGAAGCCAAAGGAGCCAAGCAACTTTAACTGGGTAAACACGGCGGAAAGAAAGTTTCATAAATTACAACACATAAGCCGGCTCAAAATGGCCGAAAATGAGAGGATGAAAGGGGAATCGAAGGGGCGCTGCAGCCTCAGCTGTTCGGTTTTCATTTGCATTTCGGAGTTCTGGTCAAGGGACGCGCCCTTTTTATGCCCTGCTGGATTTTTCCCTATTCTCCCACTGCCATTCGGTTGTAAACAAATGCTTTCCACCCTGCGGAGAGGCGGCGGTAAAGTCAACAGAGTTTATGGCAGCCTTTTAGGCGGCACTGTTAACTCGCACGCTCGCCTCCCCGAATTTCTCTCTATCGATTTGTTATTCATGCTCTGCGCAATCGCCGCTCAAATGGGGCTGCAAACTGGGACCGGGAAATGTTTTTTTGGGCGATATAGGGTGCGAAATTCCGGTTATGTCCGCCCAAAAGTCACCCTGTCACAGCTCAAAGCATCAAATTAGCACACAACAGAGCGACAGCCTTTGCAGCTTTTATGGCAAGCGCTTTCTCTCACCAATACCAGCACGTAAACGCTCTCTCACGCTCTCTCACGTACGCCTTTCTCTTTGCAGGGGTGGTATGTGGATAAATTTTAGCCGCCATGGATCCCAGTGCTCTACAAAACATGGATCGGGACGCATTAAAGAAGCAAATCGAGAATATGAAATATCAGGCCTCCATGGAGCGCTGGCCGTTATCTAAATCCATAGCAGAGTGAGTAAAAATAATGACAAGAATATTATTTAAAAATTAGTTACCCAGTGAAAAGTGATGGTAAATGGAACTTAACAAAAGATGAATGGATTACGCTTAGGAACTGTGCTATTTTCTGTGTCCGCGATTGAGTGTGTGTGTGTGTTTGTGTGGCTGGTGTGACCTACGACCCCATTAACCATTTGCATCTCGTCTAGACTGGGACAGAGAATAAATCCGAGATTTTTTCACATTTGCTAAGTGACTGCCCGCAAAATATTCGCACACGTGTGCTAAAATCCAGCGCCCGAGTTGGCCAAGAATTTCTGCCGCTTGTTGGCTAAATATTTACACAAAACCTAACGCTTCTTTCGAATGACAACAACTGCGTCGTCTCAGGACTCCCTTTCCCTGTGTGTGTGTGTGTGTGTGTGCGGTCTGTCCATGTGTGTGTTTATGTGTATGCCCTTGTGTAGACAGCGGCTAGACACGAGCGGAGCCAGCCCCCCTTCCCTCCCATCTGCCCCCTCTTGCTAGCCAGGAAAGGGGAAAGACGTCAAGTGAAATTCCCACTTCGATACAAGAAATTACTCAGGAAACGGTTTGTGAACGGGTTTGCCAAGATGCGAAGGTGCAAAGGAGACGGATGGCCGCCGTCGGTAAATTGGTTTTACTGAATGACAAATTCCAGTCCCGGCAATTACTGCTGAAGGCTTTCCTGCCATTGCTTTCATTTTCATTAGCAATTCAATGAATCGGACACGGCTCACAATGGAGAGCTGGCAGAATGTCTTGGAAATACAAGAATTCAAGGTGTTTCTGTTTGATTTCTAAGGAAAGGACTCTTGCTAATTTATTTTTCCTGAACTCACCTTGTTAGTTTAATAGCTTAAATCAGCAAAATACATTTTACTGCCATGGAAATAAACTTAGTTTTTACCTCTTTGTTCAATATCACTCACCACAATAAAAGCTGTATAGATTAGGACTCTGCATGAATGAATAGTGTTCTTCCACATATGTTTCTGTGATTCATATGGTAAAATAATTCAATCATTTGAAACATTATGAACAAAACTCATCGTTGCCTTTCTGCAGTTGATATATTTCGGCAGTATGTTATCTCCAAATTTGCAAGCACAGAAGTAACATTGTTTCATATGTTTCAGTGATTCATATGAATCGATGATTCAATGTTTCGAAAACTGGAAACATTATAAACAAAAAAAAAAAGGTATTGAAGATTAGTTCTTTTACGATTCTTATCTCGAAACTCAAAAGCCAATTCTGCCTAAAAAAGTAAATTAATTCTTTCTTTGCCGCAATGATTTTTTTACCAGGGAAACATTTGCTAGTTGCTAAAAAGTATTTGTCGCTTTCAACATATACTTCTTAATTTTATGAATGGAATAGTTTTTTTTAAATAAATAACAAATAACTTTTTCGAATAACAAATTTTAATTAACAAACCGTGCTTTCATTCCAATCAAGCAAAATATTTTGCGTTTTTTTCAAAACATACCTATCGATGTCAGGAAAATGTATCAGCCATGAATAGAATGTTTTTCTATTTGTACATTTTAGTTTGCTTATTGATAGTACCCTGGAGTTGTATATGTGGTCAACAATAGTTCATGTACATTTTCCGGGTATCTGGTCAGGCTTTTACTTGTTTTATTTCAAACTTTTGTAAGCAGGAACAAAACCTTCATCATAAATCACAATTAACGCTGCTGCTTTTTAATGGCCAGCTTTTAATTTAGCTCTGAGCCCGAAGGCAAATACCCACCCTGCAGAATAACCCACATTTAGCCCCACGGATTGCGTTTCTAATGTCATCTTTTAAATAAACACCCAACTGAGGCCGGAGCAGACGTCCTCTGATTTAGTTAAACATTTAGTCAGCAGCTAATTATGAATAATTAATTGGCACACAGTGAATCTGCGTTGCTTTCGCTCTCTCTCTCTCACTCTCTCACACTCTACCCATCTCTCTTACTCATCCGGCTTGGTGGCTCATCTGTGACTTAATGTGGCCCAAACTGGCTTTCAGTGTGTGCGTTGTTGGCCGTTGCCAGCGGCTTTCATAAATAATTTAACACCCAACTTTAGAGTCGGTTACCGCTCTGCACCCCCCCCTTCAACTCCCCTTTAGACGTTGTTTGGACTCCACCCATCTGCCACGCCCACTTTCGCCCAGTGCCAACCCCCTCAAAATTTGCCAATGTGCAGTTGAAATTCTGTTTACTAATTTGCAACACGTCGAGATGAGGCTCTTTTCAATTAGGGAAAATCAGCTCACCTTTTGCATTCCTCTCAGCTTATTTCTCTTCATAATTCAGTTGTTACTGAGTCACGTTGGCTCTTAAATTAGAGGTGTTAATTACAAAAACGTATTTGGTAATGAATCCAAAAGCTGTCAGGGATGGATGTGAAGAGTAAATAACCATAATGCTACTTAATGCGTTCACATATGTGAGAGATACTTATAAAGTGGTTGTATTTATCTGGTTAATTCAAAGTTTAAATCGCTTTATTAATTGTCAAATCCTTTTCAAACCGTAATGGTTTTTAAGCCCAAGCAAAAAAAAAAAGTTCAGCTTAGTAAAATGAATTGCAAATCACTTTTTATGAGAAATTACTATAGAGTATAGGATATAGCAGCAAGTAAATTGTGAAATAATTCTTGCCTATTTTGAAACCATTTTAATTTGATTTTCCTACCACAAGTTGATGAAATAATCACAAAGGCAAACTGGCAATTAAAAAATGTTTCCAATTATAAAATGCCCAACCGCAAAATGTATTTTTTTATTTATATTTCGTTTACATTTTTGAATATAAAGTGTCGCTGGCGAACACAAATGAAAATCTATAGGAACAAGTCTGCATCAAAGGAAGTTTAATTGTTCAAATTTTGATTTGGTTGCAGATTGTCTTTCATTATTTTTTCCATTGAAACATCAAATATTTGTCACTTAATCAGTACACAAAACGGGGCAAATTAGACGGTCATCACTCATTGACATATGTCAAACTCTGCAAAGTCAAAGTCAATTAAATTTTGAGAGCGGTATCGCAGCGATCCTGATTTCTGATTGATGGGCGCAATTGCACAGGACTGACCACAAATTGTGAGCCAAAGGATGGTGGAAGTGGGTGGGTATTGGCATGATGACTGGTTGGTTGGGCGAAGAATGTACTCGTTAAGTGCAGCAAACACCGCACATTACGCCGATTTGTTGCAGGCAACGTAACGAGGAAATGGAACCCGAAACCAGTACCACTACACTCCTCCGTTCTACGTTCTGCAGTCCATGATTGATGAACGTCCATGGGTTTGTGGGCTGGAACCACAGAAACCACCGTGCGTGACAAGCTCCTGCCCGCAATTTCCCTTCGCTCCGTTCCGTTCTGTTTCGTCCTGTCGGCCGTTCGGGTGTCGTAGACAAAATGTTGCATACCCAAAGGCGCATACATTTCACCTTAATTTTTGGTCAGGACGCTGCTATCCTGGGGCGGGCACCAGGTTTCATTCATTCAAAACTTTGCCATCCAGAGAGCGCTCAGGTGTCCGGAGGAGAAACTTTTACTTTACATCGCATAAAATGAATTTTGGTACGCTCCACTCGGAAACTTCTTTAGTTTCGTTGTGAATGGCAATCAGCTTGGTAGAAATCCACGTGTAGCTCCTAAATTATATTTTGTGTTTTTTAAACATCTTCTTGGCTCGTGGGCTTTTCTTGCACACGAAGTTTATCTGCAGTCACTGCTGAGCGGTGACGGTATTTTATCGCGATTCTTATAACAATAAGCAAGTTTTAAGCTGTTTTGTGCTTTGCCCCTCGCCCTGCGCGTCTGCGCGAGCGAGAGGTTGTCATCGACCTGTCTCTCAGACTTACATCGTCCGATATAATGGAGAATTTACCTGCTCAATTGCGCCCCAGTAATGGATGTGATAAGTTTGAGGAGATGAGGAAAGTAGCTGATGCAGACCCTGAAGAAATACGCTGCCAGCTCCGCGCTAAGCGTACAGATGTAACTGCTTTACTCGCAGGTATGCCAACACAAGCAACGACCTCCTCGTTGGTGGCAATCAGCAGCAACGCCACTACAAGTGTAACCTGCACCATCTCCAACGTCCAGGCAAGCTTGGTCTGTACTCCAACATACACTGGGTCTGCAATCGTGGCACCTAGCATTTACCCAACTATGTCTGACAATAATTTAACAAAATGCATCTTTCAAGCAGACAATCGGAGTATTAATAGGAAACGCAAAGGAGTGACTAACTCCCCTTTACCTGTCCTGTCTCCTCCTCCGATTCGCAAAACTAAACGGCAGGCCACTGCGACTCCCAATGAGGCGGCCTCTACATCCGCTGCACCGACATTCGGAAACAATCGCTTTGCGATTCTGGCTGCTGAAGCGGAAAGTATGGAGCAAGACATGTTGGATGACAATGATGAGTCTGATGCCCCCAATGGAGATAGACAGCCTACAAAATCTAACAAGATCCCTGCTATTTGTGTACCGAACGTAAGCGATCCGGTCTTATTGGAACAATCTCTTGACCTTAGCATTGGCTCCAAAAACTACAACATCCGCACTTCCAAATTTGGTGTATCCAGAATATATACAGCCAACTCAGACGCTTTTCGGCTAGCTGTAAAAACACTGACAACTCTTAAGTGTAAATTTTGGCACCATCAGTTAAAAGAAGACAAGGCCTACAGAGTAGTTCTGAAAGGACTCCATACAAACGTTCCGAAATCTCAAATAACACAGGGATTTACTGAATTCGGCTTTGAGGTACTTAACATATACTGCCCCAAAAAGACTGATTGGAAGAACATCCAGGTGAACGAAGATGATAATGAAGCTACAGTAAATTATAAAACTAGGCAGAATATGTTTTATATCAACCTTAAGCAGGGTGCAAACGTCGCAGAGTCCCTAAAAATTACGCAACTCGGGAGATACAGAGTCACTGTCGAGCGTGCACCCCGTAGAAAAGAATTACTTCAATGTCAAAGATGCCAAATTTTTGGACATTCTAAAAACTACTGTGTTCAGGACCCTGTTTGTGGTAAATGTAGTGGTTCTCATGTTACTGGTTCCACACTCTGTGTAAGCGATACATGCTTGTGCGTAAACTGTGGCGGTAACCACGTCTCGACAGATAAAGATTGCCCGGTCAGATTAGAAAAAAATAAAAAACAAAAGCCGAGGCCTAGACTCCCGGTAACAAATGATCCAGGACGCGTATCGCGTGGATTCATACCAGCTCAGGCATTAAGAACGAATATATCGTATGCTGATATAGCTCGACCCAAGGATATGCAAGCAAGGACTGGCTCAACCTCGCAGAGTGACGCAAGCTCTCCTTCAGACCCTAGGCTCACCCTTAAATTCACAGCGTTAGATAATGCCATCCGCGACATTAATAGCAAACTCGACACTCTGTTTAAGCTAATGCAGGAAAATGCAGAGTCCAACAAGGCTTTCAGAGAGCTGGTTCACGTTCTCATTGCGCGATTGCCGAAATGATTCAATCTGAATTAAATATCGGATTGTGGAACGCTCGTGGATTAGTCAGAGTATCTGAAGAGCTTCGAATATTCCTCAGCGATCATAACATAGACGTAATGCTTGCCACAGAAACTCACATGCGCGATGGTCAGCGCATCTACTTGCCAGGCTATCTTATATACCATGCTTATCACCCTAGTGGCAACAGCAAAGGTGGCTCTGCAGTCATTATAAAGGATTCCCTAAGCCATAATCCCTTGCCCGCCGCCTCTAGCAATGACAGGCAGATAGCGAGCATTCAATTACAGACTGCAGACGGAAATGTAACATTAGCAGCTATATATCTACCTCCAGCAGAAAGATGGATCCAATCAGAATTTGAGTCCTTGCTGGCCGGACTTGGAAGCAAATTTATTGCTGGCGGTGATTATAATGCCAAACATGCATGGTGGGGAAACTCAAGAGCCTGTAGAAGGGGTAAACAGTTGCAAGATGTCATTGCAAATGGGCATTACCAAGTACTTGCCACAGGTGAACCCACTTTTTACTCATACAACCCCCTGATAACACCGACAGCGCTTGATTTTTTCATAATTAACGGATACGCTATAAACAGGCTAGAAGTAAAAACACTCCATGAACTCTCCTCGGACCACACTCCAATCCTGGCCAGATTGCATGCCACACCAGTGAAAAAACCACAGCGCACGCAACTCCTTCCCAGAGGTGCTAATACAAATGCATTCAAAGCCTACCTAGAGCAGCTGAGCGAGGTTAACATAGAAGCCCAGGAACCTTCTGACATTGACAATGCCATCAGCCTTTTCATGCGCATGATAAACCAGGCTGCTGAGATAGCTGCACCTGGGAATCGCCAAAACACAGAGACCTCTAGACATCTCCAGCTACCACACAGAATTGCGGCACTTCTCAACCTAAAGCGAAGAGTAAGAAGAGAATATGCAAGAACGGGAGACGCTCGAATGCATCAGATACATAAACGGCTTGCTAACTGTCTAAGCAAGGCGCTCGCCCGAAGAAAACAAGAATCTATTGACAGCTTTTTGGAGAATCTGGGCACAGACGCTAGTTCCAACTACTCGTTGTGGCGTATCACAAAACGGTACAAGGCTCAGCCCACCCCAAAGTCAGCAATTAAGAATCCCTCAGGTGGCTGGTGCCGTACGAGCCTGGAGAAAGCTGAAGCGTTCGCTAACAACCTCGAGCAACGTTTCAAGCCTTACGACTATTCACCTGAAAGCATACGTCGACAAGTTGATGAGTTTCTAGAATCTCCATTTCAAATGAGCCTGCCTGCTAGCCCTGTCACACTGACAGAGGTTAAAGACCTTGTAGCTAAACTTTCACCGAAGAAAACTCCCGGTGAAGACCTGCTCGACAACAGAACGATTCGACTTTTACCGGATCAAGCCTTGCAATTCCTGGTGTCATTATTCAACAGCATACTAACTCTTGGATACTTCCCGAAAGTTTGGAAATCGGCGAGTATAATCATGATCCCAAAACCAGGTAAATCGCCGACTGACGTGGACTCATACAGGCCCATTAGTCTTCTACCAGGCCTGGGAAAAATCATGGAAAGGCTGATCCTGAATAGGCTGCTCACTTACGAGAATGTCACCAGTGCGATCCCGGAATTTCAGTTCGGCTTTCGTCTTCAACATGGAACTCCTGAGCAATTGCACAGAGTTGTCAATTTTGCTTTAGAAGCCCTAGAGAAGCAGGAATATGCAGTTGCTGCCTTCCTTGACATCCAGCAGGCCTTTGACAGAGTGTGGCACCCTGGGCTCCTGTACAAAGCCAAAAGTCTTTTTACGCCACAGTTGTTCCAGCTCGTGAAAAGCTTCCTGGAAGAACGCACTTTCCACGTATCTGCTGATGGGTACAAGTCGTCAACCAAACCGATCTCTGCCGGAGTTCCCCAAGGTAGCGTCCTCGGCCCTACTCTCTACAGTATTTATGCTTCAGATATGCCTACACAATCTCCAATCACTGAAGTTGCTGAACAAAACGTGCTAATTGCGACCTACGCCGATGACACTGCTGTCCTGACAAAAAGCAAAAGTATATTGGCTGCCACATTTGCATTGCAACAATATCTGGACGCATTTCACCAATGGGCCATGAACTGGAACATTCGAGTAAACGCAGACAAATGTGCCAATGTAACGTTCACCAATTGTCGAAGTAGCTGCCCTGGGGTCAGCCTCAACGGAAGTCCAATCAGAGCCCTTCCTGCATACAAGTACCTTGGTGTCACTTTGGACAAAAAACTAACATTTGGCAGGCACATTACTTGTATCCAACACTCTTACAGGACCAAAGTTTCTCGGATGGCTTGGCTTCTCGCACCACGCAACAAGCTCGCACTTGGCTGTAAGGTCCAAATTTATAAATCCATATTAGCGCCAACTCTTTTCTATGGACTCCAGGTTTATGGCATCGCTGCAAAAACCAACCTCAACAAAATCCGGGTTCTGCAAGCGAAAACACTTCGAAGGATCTCAGGAGCTCCGTGGTTTATGCGAACCAGTGACATCGAACGTGATCTCAATGTGCCCAAACTTGGAGACAAGCTGCAGGAACTTGCTCGGAAGTACATGGAAAGGTTAAATGAGCACCCCAACAGCCTAGCCAGGAAACTTGGAACTGCTGCCATTAATAACGCTGACCCTCGAACAAGAGTCAAAAGAAGACTAAAGCGACACCACCCTCAAGACCTACCTGACCGGGTTTTGACCTAAACATCATCAATAACAACAACAGCAATATTTCTCCCTAAAATGTCTAGGTTAAATTATTAGTCTTAAGCAACAAAGAAGACCCAATGAAACCGATTATATTAAAGACTGATTAGATTAAGTTGCCAATTGAGTAGCAGTGCGCTAATCAAATAATAAATAAATAATAATATAAAAAAAGGAAACTTCTTTCGCAGCTGCATATAAATCTTGGTGCTTCTCAATTTATTTGTAGCCGGGCTTTTTTTTTGTTCATGGGATGTGTTGTGTGGTGTATAAATAATGCAGAATGAGACACTGCTCTACAAAATATGGGAAACGCTTTGCAGCGCATTTCAAGCGGAAAATTATGTTACTTTTGTGGCTGTTTGGGCTTTGGCGTTCCTTGTTCTGCACATATCTTTATGGCATTTCATATTTTACTACCGCCCACTTCCAGTTTATGGCCACCCGCCACGCCCCCTTTTACTTGCGGTTTATTATGCGCTGTAAATTTTCCCCGAGACTGCGGATGCATTCTGCTTTCTCTAATCTTTGTTGCATTCGGCTTTTGATATCGCTTTTACTTCGTAAACATAAAACCCGATTGTTCCATACCCGTCATTCTTTATTCTCAATTAAATCAGCAGATTTATTTCCATTTATTTACTTGCTGTACATGCATGGCCAATCAATTTTGGAATTGCCCATAAATCAACCGAAATATTCATATTTTTTTTGTTCATTGTTTTTGGGGGCTTTCGGTTTGTTCTTTTCGATACCAAGTATCATAAATTGTTTGCTGTCAGAAATTGAGTACGTCGATATCCCAATATAGGGCCACAAATTATTTTAACATACTTGGTTTATAGATATCTGGTTTTTCTAGAAATAATTTTTGTAATAATTTGTTGGGTCCTTTCTCGGTACGAAAATTAAACACTTTAAAGAGAAACGATTTTTGAATACGTTTTTAAGTACATTAATGTTCTTTTCGGAATAAATATAGTTCTGGTTAATGCTTAAAATATGTTTAACTCCTAATTTTTAAGTTCAATCTTGGATTCCTTTCCAATAAAACCAATCTCTTTAAACTTACCATTGATGCCTCAAAAAACGCTGTCTCAACGCTTGTTTTCATCGCTTGAAAACTTTGCCAAATCATTGGCTTTTCCAGCTGGCAGTGATCTGTTTTCTTCCAGTCCTCGTTAATTCTCCTCCATTGATGGCACACAACTTTTAAGCTTTTGCTTGGCTGCCCCACAAACTGACTTCCTGGCCAAATGTCGGACAAGAAAGGAAGCTGCGACAAAAGCCAACACAAAGTTTGATTAACTTACCGAAATGAAATGAAATTCAGCTGAAAGAAGCGATGCAGGGATAAATGGAAAATCCTCTTTGGCGTTTTTCCCCGATGCCCCATTGCGCCGCACTAAGCGCACTTGCACGCATTAGATGTTTTTTTTCTAAACGATTTTCCTCGAGTGGAAAGCGGCAATGGAATGCTGTGAGCTCTTCAATTGGCCAGGGAAATGCCAGAATTGCTTTGTCTACGTGTAAACTCTAAAATGGCTGCGCATGCAAATTAATTGCCAGTACATGCCGCAGACATAATGAAAACAGCAGGAAGTGGCAGTGGCAACTGCTGCTTTTGGCTGTGGTTTTGGCCACCTCTGGCTTTTGGCTTAACCTTTGTTTGCTTGTGCCGCCAACAAGGCCACGCCCACTCCGCCACCACCTCCCCCAGTGGACCACTGAATTGGATTAGCGGCCTGTTCAATTTCATTTAAATGCAAAACATTCCGAACAAAAGGTTTTCGGTCAGCAAAACAAACTTTGAACGAGAAAGTTTATAAAATTTGTGTTGATTTTTTCTTAAAGGTCTTTGCCATGAAATAAAAAAAATATTTAAATCACTTTTCTGCCCCAATTTATTTTTGGAATGGTAATATTTGCTTGAATACAATCTTCATTTTAATGGGATTCAAAATAAATATTTTCAAGAAATCGGAATTTATTGAAAATATGATAAACCCTGTAGTTTATTTTATAAAACTTGTCTGAAAGTACAATTATATATAGAAAATGTTATTAATACACCATTTCAAGTAAAGTTCATTGAAAAAGAAAGGAAATTATGTAAAGGGATTAATGTTTAAGGGGTTTTCCAATATATCAATCAACGCTGTTTACGGCAGACAACTATTTACTTTTATTTTATAAGGTTCCGGCTCAAGTGTCTGCATGAAAAGTCTCGCGAAAGGGGGAGCTGTAACGCATTTTTCAAACTTTCAATTCAGACCCTCTAACCTACTTTCCACCCCGCCGAAAAACAATTGCCATTTCCCCAGGTGAAATACACCGACTCATATAGACAACAATAGCAACAGCGGGGTGAGGAAAAGTCTTATCAACTTGCCATGGAGAATAAATTACACAGGCTAGCGGGCTGTGCTGTGGAATATGACAAACACCTGCTGATTGCTTTATGGCCACGCTGTCTTCCACTCACCTTTCTCCCACTTTCTCCGTCTTGGCAGCTATTTATGAGAGCCTTTCGCTCCTTTCGCTTTGCATACGGCCAAGGAGTTTCTGCCACAGTTACCACTCCTGTTGCTATTTCTGTTGTTGTTGACACTTTTAATGCTGATTAATGGCTGCGAACGCTGCGAGAAAGTGCCATAAAGCATGCCACATATAAATGAATTGTAATGTGGCAATTCCATGAAATCGGGAGGGGACAACAGTTCCGAATCGGAGGAGTCCACTGTGAGTTGTAGTTGCGCCGGAAAACTCATTAATCTACCATGAGTTATGATTATTGGGTATAAATGTATGATTGGGCTTTCAGTAAATGTATGTCTTATGAGAAGGACACAGCGTGGTACTGATATATGTTGTCCTTATTTTATGGTCTTATCAGATATTCCCTAAGAATCAAATGAGTTGTATGTCCTTAATCGATGAAATCTTTTGATGAACACATAAGCAAGGACTAATATTATTGTGAAATCATTTCCAATTCAATGCTATAGGATATACATACCCATATTTTATTATTACTATTTGGGATAATGAGTTCTATTAAATCCCTCAATTTGGCGATGGCGACAACAACCGAATAGGAGAACTTAAAGTCTTATCACAACCAGACACTAGTTTTAAAATACTGATAGTTTGAGGTAATCCAAAGCTCTCCACAAATGTTTTACTACCTTTAGATATTTAAAGAAATTTGTTTTCAAATATGTCAAGGTGGTTTCTTTAAAATTCGTTTCTCAGCTGCACAATTCCTGGCTTATGTTGTCTCAACTTCAAAGGAAATCCGAGTGCAATGGCGACTGTATTAGCTGCAGAACGTGTTTGACTCACCGAAAAAAAGCCAATTTCAAACGGAATTTCGTTGTAGCCACAACTGCATCAAAAAAGCCACAACAATCAGCCTGAAGCAGCTAATTATCGCCCACAAGGAATTCCAGAACTTCTAGTTTTCCACTCGCCCCCTGCATTCAAGCAGGAGCAGCAAAAGCCAATTAAGCAGTTGTCTAGCGAGAAAACCCTGGGAACGAAAACCACGCCCTCCAACTACAAGCTGCAATTACCGCAGATCCCTCCATTTCCACCTCCGCCTCAGTCCTTTCGCATTCCACCGCCATTAGCTACCGTTGATTAGCCCAATGATTGAACAATTGGCCCGAGGGACATCGTTGACGACTTCTATAATTATAACGATGGCCATGAAGATGACGACGGTGGAGTAACCTTACCTGAATAATGCACTCTGCACTTTAACGATAAACATAAATATGTTGGACAGTATAAGTCTTTATCGACTCATTAAAATTGATTCTTAAATATATAGGAATATTTAAGTAATCCCATTAGTAGGTCAATTACAGGGTGCTTAACTGCAAATGTGTCATGAACATGACATCCAATTAGTTAATGGCCAGGGCAGTTCAGAAAATGTAGTAAAAGTTATAAAATATACCTAATTTTGGGATTAAACAGTATTTAGCAATTGTAGAAAGTATAGTTAAACACAAGTTCTTGGAATTATTAAATGTATTAAAATGTACTTGGAAACAAGTTCTTATAATTATTAAATGTATTTAATTTACTTTAATACTTTCTCTGTTGTAATTTTAACAAGAAAGGAAAGCTAACTTCGGGCGGAGCCGAAGTTGAAATACCCTTGCAGAATATTCTGCAAATTATATTCTCCAAAATCATTCATAATGCATTCTTAATACTCATAAAAAATCCCAACTTCCTAACTTTAAAAACACCAAAGTTATGGCATTTCCAATCGTTCAGTTATATGGCAGTTATAGAATATAGTCGGCCGATCCTTATGAAATTTAATATGTCGGATTGATTAGGCAAAAATAAAACCCATAGAAAATCCCAACTTCCTAACTTAACAAACACCAAAGTTATGGCATTTCCGATCAATCAGTTATATGGCAGCTATAAGATATAGTCGGCCGATCCTTATGAAATTTGGTACGTCTGATTGATTGGCCAAATGTAAAACCCATAGAAAATCCCAACTTCCGAACTTTACAAACACCAAAGTTATGGCATTTCCGATCAATCAGTTATATGGCAGCTATAAGATATAGTCGGCCGATCCTTATGAAATTCGGTACGTCGGATTGATTGGCCAAATATAAAACCCATAGAAAATCCCAACTTCCTAACTTTACAAACACCAAAGTTATGGCATTTTCGATCAATCAGTTATATGGCAGCTATAAGATATAGTCGGCCGATCCTTATGAAATTTGGTACGTCGGATTGATTGGCCAAATATAAAACCCATAGAAAGTCCCAACTTCCTAACCTAACAAACAGCAGAGTTATGGCATTTCCGATCAATCAGTTATATGGCAGCTATAGGATATAGTCGGCCGATCCCGGCCGTTCCGACTTATATACTGCGTGCAAAGGAAAGAAGGGTGTGTGCAAAGTTTCAATTCGATATCTTTAAAACTGAGAGACTAGTTCGCGTAGAAACAGACAGACGGACAGACAGACGGACAGACGGACAGACGGACATGGCTATATCAACTCAGGAGGTGATCCTGATCAAGAATATATATACTTTATAGGGTCGGAGATGTCTCCTTCACTGCGTTGCACACTTTTGACCAAAATTATAATACCCTCTGCAAGGGTATAAAAACTAAAAATGCTTTAGCTACCCTCGTTGTCCTTTGCCAGTTTTTCAAATATTTATGGCATTATTTGTACAACATTATTGCTTTCTTTGCTGTTTCTGTTTCTGGTTCTGCTTCTGTTGGCGTTGTTCTTGCTGCGCCTGTCAGCTTTTTGCTGCTGTTAATAAAAGCTGAAATTATGGACACACGTTTGGAGGGGAGATATAGAACAAGGGAGCGGTCCTGAATTGTCCTGGAAAATGGCGATGCTTTGGCGTTTCAATTTTTTTATTGCGCGTATTTTTTCCCATTGACACATGGCAGGCAGAGGGAAAAAAAAATGTCGACGACTGCCGTGTGTTTCAGCATCAGCATCCGCATTCGCATCCGCATCCGCATCAGCGATGGCAGCACACATTATTGACATAACTACAAACAATTTATGGGCAAACAACGGTTACGTCTCGTTACCCCCGACTGTTGGCTGCCATCAGGGCCGTAATTGAATTTCGCTGCAAGCTGCCGAGCAGGGCTCCCACTTTGCTCCCACCTGCCCTTTTCCTGCTCTATGGCGATTGCATTTTTGACAGCCCACAGTTCGCGGCTTAAATAATAAATGAAATGACTTAATACCGTATTAAAGCCTCGGCCCCGTGTCCCCGATCCGATAAATCATGCACGTCCCTGCAAATCCCTCTGCCATCTATGCTTACATTCTATATAAAGCGAAAAGGTCGAAATGTTTTCGCTCCTCCGACTGTCTGGGGAAAACTCTTGGCCCGGTTCCTACAGTTTTTGGCGGAAAAATGCCAGAATACGAAATGAGCGGTCGGAATGTTATTGCCAGTCTGAATGCTATGGAATATGAAGTTTAAGGATTAGTTTTGGAAAGGGTTGAGTAAAATACTTTTATATTTTTTTTGTTATTTGCTCAGAATCTACATGGCACACTGGGCCGAAACTCTTTGATGATTAAAGTAAAATGTATAATTAGTTAGTTAAATTAATATTTTATGCCGGTTATTTATAATATATGAACATTTGCTTTATAACTATAGAAACTAAGAAAAAAATAGGCTTATTTAAGAATCAATAGATAAATATTGACCAATAACTATTAAATCTGTAACAAAACTTATTCCTATGTGATTATTAAATTGTATAAAGTATTCTAATAATATATTTTCTTGTTTTCCAGGTAAGTGTTTTTGCCTTTGTGGATAAAATTGCCTTCCATTTGCGCTGAGTAAGTGATGTAATCATAAAAAAGTTTAAAACTTTTAAAGAAGAATCGAAGTTTCAAAAAGATAATAATTACTGAGCGTCCATTTATAACTATTAGTGCCTCCATTGAATTTAACTTCAACTTCCGAAAGTTTACTCTTAGTCAAACCTTAAACTTTAATTTACTATCCTACGATAGCATCAGCTCTCCTTACTATTTCCCAGCTCTCACTCGTGGCAAAACTTAGATGAGCTTTTTATGGGCAATTCCCCATAGCCTTTTGCATATTTCCCGCCTCGGCTGGCAAATCTCTTGGTCAGGGTCGTTCCACTGCGATGTCCCTTCCTGTTTGCCCACATCCTTCCTCCACGCCAGTCCTCAATCCTTTAGGTCTTTCATTTTTTTAATTTGTTAAATTGTGTCTGGCTGGGAAAAAAAGGGCGGAGAGGAAAAGTTGCAGGCAGACAATGGCAAAGAGGAGGAAGGGGTTGGTGGGTGGTGATTTTAATTTTAAGTGCAAGGCATGACTTTTGCCAGTCACTGTGACTGCGATTGTGACTGCGACTGCCGGGCAGCCTCAACGTGCCACTTTTCCACGCCTTTTCTTACCCTTCCGTCCCCGTTTTCATTTGCGAAATTAAATTTTGCATACGTAATGGTGGACGGTCACATGCAGAGCCTTTTGTCGGTGACTGTACCGGACCCACACACACACATACAGTCGTGCATTCATGCATGGGAGAGTAAGAGTGTCAGTCGGTTATTAGGAGCAGCTGAAATGGCAAGACGTTCTTCCTCCGTCCGAGTGCCATGTAGCATGTACTGTGTACCATGTGCCTGTAATTAAAACAACTTTTCCCCGGCGACGGCGTCTTCTTTGGCTCTTTTTCGCTCGTGAAATGTGCGCCATAAAATCTCTGGTTGTCTTCCTGCATCATTGTCCATAACAATGAGACAGCATTGTTCCCCAAACACCGAATACCGACCACGCTAGGTTTACGACCACACAGAGAGAAAACATAGCATGCTTCCACCTAGATTAGTTAAAATCTAGTTAGAACTTTTAACCATATCAAATCTATATAAAATAAATATGTTTAAATGTTCCATATTCCCAAATTACCTTTTTTGAGAGCACAAAAATAATTTACTTAATCGTTTGAATATAGAAATTATTAAATACCTAAACTGTCTGAGTATTTAACCATTTAGTTTCTTATTTAAAGGATATATTTTTTTGTAAGTGTATCCAAAAGGTACGTGCACATGTGTGGGTTCCATGATGGCCATTTCGGCATTATGGCCCATGGATGAAATCGCTTTGTTTGCGCCGCTCTCAGGTGCTGCAGCGCCAATGTGGGCTTAAAATTAAATTATTGGTTTATTTATGCAGCGAAATGGTCATCAAATCGAGATTGTGATTGCAGATAAGGCGAGAGAATGGCTTTCTGTGGAGGAGGCATAAAAATGCCGACGCATCCTGTGGGTCGCGAACTCTACAATTGGGGCACATTAAAGAGATACAAGCCATTGGTTTTAGTCATCAGATTTTCGTTCTGTTTTTGCGGCTATTTCTCTACAAACAAACAAACGGATAGAAATAGAGAATTCACTCTTGTATGTTAAAGAACATAAATAAATAACATTGTTTATGTATTTAAATATTTCAGTTGTTTGCTACGGTAATCAATTTCCAGCAATGAATACATTTCATTATGTATAATATTTGATTGGTTTGTTATATAGATGTATTGCTTTTGACTTAACATGGTTGTATTTTATACGAATGCAATACTATCTTTGAAGTATTTTAAAAGTTAACGTTCCTTTGTTTAGTATATATTGCCCCGAAGTTTCTTAGCCAAAGACCAAAAACTAATTGCCATTTCTATGCACTTTGGCTAGAGTTTGACAATTGAAAAGGCAATTTGCAAGTGCTTTGTCCGTTTTTTGTATTTGTCCTCAGCATGACGGCACTTGAAACACTTGGCTGCCGTGTGTCTCCCCAACTTTTTTGTCTGCCTCCTTTCACTCATTAAGCCACCGCAGCAGGACTAAACCTGCTGGCGTTTACCAACACTGAGAGCGGGGAAAAACCGCAGCTAAAAGTATCGACATCGGAATAACAGAAGCCGCAGAAGACGATGAGGGGGGAAATGGAGGGAAAGGGGGAAAAGTTTCGCAACAAATGTCCAAAAGCCACTTAACGGCGAATTAGAGCGCAACAACAACAACTGCAACTGGGGTGAAAGCGAGTTGAGAGCAGCGACAACTAACTAACAAAAAAGTACAGTTAACGCTAAAAGGATACGGTCAACTTTTCAAGCGTGCGGAGCAACAACTTTGTATCCTCGTTTGCAATTGACCAGTGGGTGAAAACCGCAGGCTGCCAGAATTGTTGGCCCTTTTCAACCACTTTACTGCTTGCCAAGTACAGTTGTGTGCTCAGTTAATTGATGATGTCCCATCAAATTGTAACAACTTTCGGTTTTGGCCAAACAAATTGTAGCCTAGTTTTCGGCGGATATTGGGTTGGCGGGAGGATGCGAATCCCCATCCCCAAAACAGGGACAGAATTAATTGTCGCTGGGAGAATTTGCATTTCAAACACTAGCAGAGCTGGCTGGCCTGCTAAAAATTGCATAACAAAGTGCGGAGCACCATCATCATTTAGCTTGCAAATTGCTTTTCGGCTCTGGACATCTCCTCCACCCACTATCCTTCATCCTTCCACCACTCATCCATTGCCATCCTCGCAGGCAATTTGTCAGGGTAGTCATGCAATGCTCAGCCTTTTTTTTTTTTGGGAGGATGTTTGAGGAGGCGTGGAAAAGCAATGTGGCAAAGTTTAATTAAGTTTTGCGGGCCGATTAAATATGTATAAATATTAATAAACAAAGTGCGTGACTTCCGACGGGGAATCAGTGGGGGAATGTGAGTAATGAGATTGGCCATCCAGGATATTCTTTAGCTCTTTAACGCTGGAAAAATAAACTTGTTTTTGTGTGGCCTGCAGGCCTCATTAAACTCAACTTAAACTATCAATCATGGCTTTTTGGCTGACTTGGCCATGGTTTTTCTCGCATCAATTAATCAGTCAACGACAGTCTTTGGCCTCAAACTACAAAAGCCCCGAAATCCAGTTGAGATTGCTTCATAATCTACCACTGACTTAAGCATTTCTCATTAATTGGTTAGTCTAATTGGAACTTAAACTTAATTATGTAGCTATTCTATATTACATGGATAAGTACGTATAAATAAGTACGTAACCCAATTACGGAATGAAACAAGCCGCAGGCAACTCTTAAAAGTGTAGAACATTAAACGTGTGTGCCAAGATACTAAAATTATAATATCCGTTTTAATTCACCGAAGTAAAACTTAAGGAAATTAAATGTTTTATTTTTCACATGATTTATCTCTTTGTTAAAGTTATGATTAAATGATTGTAGACATGCAAAATAACACGTAAATTCATAAAGCTTTTCAGCTGAACTTGTTTCTTGTTCACCATAGTTTTATAGAAGTATAAACTGCTTGAATTTCTTGCTACTAATAGAAATTAGAATAGATTTTCTTTATCACCTGACAGTTAAGAAAGTTTAACAATTTCTTTTTATTCTTATCGTTCCATAAAGCTGAAAGTTTGGCTAATCAGCTGATTCAGGTTAAACTTATGCTTTTGTGGAGTTTTGTGATTTTGGAATAGCGCAGCTTGAGATACTTTTTGGACCACAAACAGATATACCCCAAATTAGAATTCTATTTGTCGGGAAGGGAGACAAAATCCGGTTGCAGCTGCATAACTTGCTGCTCTGCAAATCAAATATGCAAATACACATAACAACCAGAACGGGGACAGCCAGAACACTTCTGTAACCGTTTTTGCATCATATATGGAGGGCTTTGGAAGCGGGGGAAAGGTAGATGAAGGCAGTAAGCTTCCTTCCACACCGCTCGACAAGTTTTTGATAGCAGGAAATTTGCAATTTCTGGCATTAAATTTCCGCCTCAACATTCACTTCATCGGCAGATGAGGTGCGGATGGGGGAGGGGGGTGGTTGTGCTAAATCGGAAAGGTAAGGCAGCATTATGCATTTGCATTAACCGGCTTCTCCGGGCCATGTGTGCGTATCTAAATGCCGTCCGATCTGTAATTATCGAAGTGAGCTCATGTATTATGTGCTTATGCTCCCTTAAAATCGACCCCCTCCCCCTTTCCCTCGGGAAAGTGCGTGCTGGGAATTGGAAATAAGCAAACAGCTCTAAGCCATATACATATACGAATATGCCTGCCATTCTGTTTCTGTATTTTCGATTTCTGCACAGTATCAGTTAAGTGGTTTTGTGGTCGTGTGGAAGTGGGTTGGCCTTCTTTAAGCGGAAGGTGGAAAATATTGCCTTGCTCCTTATTCACTGAGTTCTGTCTTTTCCAGTCAGCACATAAAATACGTGCGAGTTGAGCTAAACCTGTTTCCATTTTGCATTGATTTCGGTTTTCGCTCTGTTTGCAATCGAATTTCACCTGGCAAACAACATCGAAAAATGGGACAAATTTAAATGAAATTGCCTGGCAATCCTGATAGACTTGGGAAGCTTGAGAAAACGATTTGACTTAATGAAACTCGAATTACTATTATTTTTTATAATTTTTTTTCAATTGTTTTTATTATGTCTTAAAGCATATTTATATTGCTGTCTAAAGAAGGAAAATTTCAATTTCACATTTTAGCAAGGTGTATTTCTACTACATTCTGAAAAATATTCGTAAATAATTTAAAATAAATAAGTACATCAAAATAAGATAGCTTAGGTAAGCTTATGTAAGACTAAGGTTTTCTGTGAGACGGGGATATAAAGGAAGTTATAAAATATAATGAAGTTATAAATAATATGAAAAACGCAAATCGCAATCCTCTGTGGTGACCTTTTCTTACCAAGTTATTTTCACATTTGCTCTTTCTTCTGATGCTGTTGACTTATTATAGTTTTATTTATTTATATTTGTTAAGGTGGCCTTGCCAGCTGAGCCAGTTATTTGTTAGAGCCTTTTCAGAGTTGCTTTTCGCATAAATATCCTTGCGGACCGCACTTGTCACACGTCATTTGATTTGCTACTTTTGAAATGAACAAAAACCGGCAACAATTCCATGGCCTAACCTGGGGCAAACTTTGACAAACACTTGACGACGACGTTGAGAACTCTGAATCGAGAACTGAGAAGAGCTCGGCTCAAGTGTTTTTTGCACAATTTCTTTTCAATTCAACAAAAGTGGACCGACCAGAGGAGGCCTTTCCTGCCAGCCGTACCCTGTCCACCCCATCAACTCCCCCACTTTTACCCATGCTAAACATCTTTTTTGTGCTGCTTTTTGTTTTTAAGGCTTTCATCCTCGTCATCGTGCTCGGCGTAGTTTTGTATGCATAGAACTTGCGGCTTTTGCCCGTCCAGGCTATAGACCCCGACCTCCGGAATCCTAGAGATCCGGCGGCGGTGGGGATTGCAGAATGTGGGTCTGGGCCTGGTTGTGCTAAAGATTTTGTCTTTTAGCCTGATTTGTTATTCATGAAAAGGCAGTAGCGGCAGAGGCGGGCTTGGGGCCAAAAGAATGCCAGCGAGCCAAGGAAATGGTTAAGAAAATGCCGAGCACACTTTTGTGGTGAACCCAAAACGAAGGTGAGAGGGGCAGGATGTCGGATAGTGCATAATAAAGCTGTTTGTTAGTGGAGTAGAAGCAAGGGAACGAAGAAAAAGGACACTCTTCATTGAGTGGATCATGTAGAGGGCAGTCTTTTGGGCCATTTCCGTGGCAGCGATTAGCGTTTTGTGCATTTTGGGTCATATCAGGTGGACAAATCGGGTTATCCCGCACTAACCACCTTTCTTACCAATTGCGAAAGCAAACAATGACCAAATCAGTCGGTCGAACATTGGTCAACAGTTGTTCATTCTTGACTTGGCGTTTAGCAATTCATTGCACAATTTTCTTACTTTGAAAATCAGTTGGGACTAACAGTTTGTTCAACGTGCCCAATGCATTTTGCAGATATGTTTTTCTTCGAAAAGCTTCAGATAGCTTCGTTATCTGAAAATATTTATATAAAAAGGACTTGAATAGGGGTTATAAGTTAACAAGAGTCTTGAAGTATTGTATATTTAATTTCCACGGTTTGTGATCGGATCAGACCAGTGAAACCATAATCCGCAATACATAATACATAAAAGGTTTATTATTATAGTTGAGCACAAATTCCGCGCTTTGCGTGCACTTGAAAGGATCCTTTACCACAACCTCATTGCAGCTCCTCCTTAGGTATGCAAATCTCGCTCACAGCTTACCTAATAAAATGCATCCACATCCATTTAGCGTGTAACAACAGCGAATTTGCATATCCCACATGCAATTTATTTATGCTAAATAGAAAAACAAACAACGACAGCGGTATTTTATGCATATTTCTGTGTTGCAAGCACCTGAGAAATATGCAATGGGCAGCTGAATAATGCGCATTAAAATGCAATTAGCTGGAAGAACACAAGACCACGGCACACAAATACCCATGCAGACACTCACGTACGCACGACCACATATGTAAATTATGGGAGGAAGACCCTCAAAGTTTTGTCTGCCGAGTTTTAAGTGCCATTTGCGTTTCTTCGGCACAGGTTTTCTGTTTTTCTTGCTGTGGCGCTTAAAAGTGTACTAAATTTAGCAGAAGGCCGCGCCACACACACACACACACACTTATTCGGATGAAAGTCGGTGCATGTGTGTGTGTGAGGGTGAAATGAGCTAGAAATTAGTTTATGGCGAAGGTCGTGCAAAGAAATATTCTCTATTTATGGGAGTACCAAAACTACTGAAAAGCTTGCAAATTTATACTCATAGAGTAAAAGAGTATCTCAAAAACTATTCTTGATTTTGTATTTAAATTACCTACAATTTAAAGGGACACAAAATAAAACTTAGATAAAATAACAAATTTAGAATCAGGGGATCAAAGAAATGAATTATTTCATTAAATAATTTTTGATCTATATATATATCCTATATATTTCAATGAGAGTTGAATAAAGGATAGCTGATTAATAGAAGGAAACACAATTAGGAATGTTTACGGATTTCCCACACCGTTCACTGTGTGTAAACAATAATAATAGGCACGAAATGAAATTTTAAGCTTTTCATTTCTGTCACATGCGTGGCAAAGATAGACAATATTTGTGGGAGGGGTGGAAACGAGGGGCTGGGGCTGAGATAAAGGCTAGCACACACAGGAAAACACACGCAGATGCAAATTGACATGTGGCAGACGCATTTGTTTACCCAAGCTGAATATGAAATGTTTGTGGGAGCTGTGACAGCGGTTGGGGTTTTTTTTGGGTTGAGGGGAGGGGGGCTTGAGCTCTGGGCTTACTGAAAAGCAGGCAATTCTAATTTCGGAGCTGCTGGATCTAAGCTATCTGCTTTCAAATGAGACCGCTTTCTGCTGCTGTGGTTTGCCATCGATAAATAATGCTTTTTGTAGCATGCTTTCAGGCGCTTAAGATTGCGTGTGATTACGCATACGCACACTGGCATTTGTGTGTGTTTGTGGTTGTCATAAATCAACATTTACATCGTGTTTATGTTTTTTTGTGCAGCTGACAGACCGGAAAAGGTAGCAAACTTTCAAAGGTAAACGATTGCTTGAATGGTTTCAGACGGAAAAAGGGAGGAATTCCAAATGTTGGTTCGCCTTTTAATTATAGATTGTGTGCGTGCCTCTCATTCCATTGAACCTAGATTGATGTGGGTGAGCTAGATTCTTAAATGGCATTTCATTCTGTAGAATAAAACAAATTACTTCATTAATCGAAATTATCAGCATAAATTTAACGTTGATTTAACTTCGGTTTAATGTCAATCACAATGACTGAAAAGGGAATAGGAAATTGGATGCTATTTTAATTTTAATTGAGGTTTATTTCCAATTTCTGTCCATAAAAATAAATTTTAATTTTTAATGCAATACAAAATAATGATAGACATTAGAAAACAATTAGCGTAAAACATGGAACAATTTTAATTAACGTAAATATCTTTAGGCTATAACTATTTCGTAAAATTAATTTTAATAAAAAGTAAGCAAATTTAATAAATCAAAGAATTTAAGCTCCTTCGTTTTCGAAACTCAATTAATGTCTATCAGTGCATTATGCTTCACTTCACCCCCATTATGTCATATTTTCTTCTATGAATTATTTATCCTTGCTAATGCATACATCCGTTGAATACCATTATCGTTTAATTTCCATCATCATCTTTCGACGTTTGCGGTCCAACTTCCTGCCTTCCTTTGTTTCTGATTCCATCAGTGCAGAACATTAATTCGTCTAACCCTAAAAGCAAAATGTTGTGAGGGCTTCTGTTCCTCGGTTGATGATGTCGGGAAGTGCCTTCAAATGACTTTTCATTTCAGGCTCTTACAATTATTCAGTTCAGAGTTCCACTCCATCCGGGAAGTGTGTGTGCATGTGAAACCGCTTTAATGGGGAATGCGAGTCCTTTCAATTAGCACATAAAAGCCCAGCGTGGTCGACATGGCCATGTGGGCTTGTGGTTGGTATGGGGATCCAGTCTTCAAGGGAGACGACTGCGGTCTTGTGGTCCACATATTAAATTAACGGCTGCTGAATTAGTTTTCAATGTGTTCCACGCTGAATGGCAGTTTGAGAGGCACTCAACCTGTTTGCCTACGCTTTTCCATAGAGCCTTGATGTTCGGCAGAGCCACTCAAATTAAATGCAGATGACGAATAAAAGTTTTTTATGTCCCTGTGGCATTTCGTCTACTTTTACTTACATTCGCATTACCCACTTGTGTTATGAGAAAACAAAACAAGAGAAACTCATCACAGATGCTAATGATGTCATGCACTTGTGGGCCGAAACAGCCCAAAGGCAAAAGGGGAAACTTCTCAAGTATTTCCTAACTTAGATAGTCAACGTAAGTTAGTGAGGTCCACATGATCAATAAATTTGTAATTAAGGAAAATTGTAAATAACAAAGCAATTAATACTTGTTTAGCCCTTTTTGGTTTTACTTTTGAAACCGGATATCTCGAGGTCTTAAGTCATTGCTTTTCCCCCTTTTCAATCTGTTCTGATGCTCTCATTAAAAATGCATGTTAGGCAACACGCTTACTTAAAGGGTTTTATGATAAGAGCCAGGCCGGACTCCACAATCTTAAGGTCAGAGGAAGCTGCTCCTTCCCTCCCTATTTTCCAAATTTACTTTTCGGTTGCCAACAGATCCAACGTCATCATAACAACTTTGTTTACTGCGCTTCGACCTGGCCTTGACTGCCGAGTCGAATCTCGAACCCCTGGAAACCCTTGGCCTTTGTTTACCCTTAAAAAAGAGAGCAGAGAAAACGGCAGAAAACCAAAAAGAATATTTCCTAAGCTCTGTGGATTTTCATTTTTACATTGGTGTGTGTGTGTGAGTTTTCCCGGTTGCACGGGCTGTAACCGCAAAGTCATAAGCCCATTAGCCAGGGCGAATAGAGACGAAAAAGCGGAGGGTTAGCAGGGGGCATTGTTTTAGGCAGTCCTTCGTGGGATATATCCCCAACCGCCTGCATGACATTGCCTTTTGCTCTGTTGATGCGGAAAATGAGCAAGGAAATAGAGAAAATCCAACACACACGCACGGGCACAGGAATGAGGATATCGGCACCGAGGTAACAAGGACATCGCTGCCGACGACATGGTCTTGTTAAGTTAAATTATGCATGCAAGCCACGCCCATTATTACACGAAGGGCGGAGCCCGCCCGCACACCTTGGCATTTGATAATTGAGACCCAGGCAGAAGCAATCGGTGGGGAAAGGGTTTGCTCGGAACAAACAAAACCATTCGTGGGAAACACCTAAACACATGCGAATAATTTGGCCGGCGCCACATGCAATGCAAATCATTAAATTTAATCGAACACCGAAAACTTCAAAGCAACCACACGATGCTTAAAGCAATTTGCGGTCAAATGAAAGCGCACACACAACACTTAGATAAAATGAATTATAATCCTGCCAAGTGGAAGGGGAAACTTAAAGGCAAAGACCAGCTGCATCATTTGGTGGAGAAGGCAAAAGAAAACATTTGTCCAATAAATAAAGCCACAATATGCAGCCGCTTTGGGAATTTGCAATTGGTTGGCCGGAAAGTGCAGAAAGCAACCAAGACGAATGGGCAATCAAAATATTTATTTATTGGGTTTTGGCTTGGGAAAGTGCCTCAAGCTTTTCCTTTTCCTCTGCAAGCAGTCAAATCACTTATTTTATGCAAACTTATCATTCAATCGAATTTAAATTGATGTATACAAGTATATGCAAATAATAACCTGACTTTTTTTCTGTGAAAAAAATACTTTTTTTTTTTAAATTGGACATTAGGTATTATCTTTCCTAGATATTAAGTAACAATGTAATAATGGTTCTCCACAAAAATGATATTAGAAATTTTAGATGTCGAAGATATATAAAGTAAAACCTGACTAGTTAATCAAAGAACAAACACATATTCAAATCTCATTTTTAAACTAGTAAATTAATTAATTACTTCTCAGGGAGAATTTTTTTACGTAGACTGCCGTCCACAGTGACAACGTTTTCTAAAGATGGGTACTATTAATTATACAAATCTTTTCCTCACTGTCTTTTAAATGATTTACAAAACATTTCCCAAAAAAACGTACAGAGAAAGTAAATAGCACTTCTGGGTCTTTTAATTTAAAAACTTTTTTGAAGTCTTATTACCAAAAAGCAATGAAGAAGGTTTTGTGTTTGAGAGACTCAAGAATAGAGTTTAAAGTGAGAGACAGGAAATTGCCAACCTAACAAATTGAAATGCAAAGACCATTGCCAGACGACTGTCTCTCCAACTGTCTATTTCGCAGCTGTCAGTAGATGTGCCTCGAGCTCCTTTCTTCTCCTTGCCAAAAACTCCCTTTAAATAAATAAATTCTTGCAAATTTTGCAAAATAGAAAGCACAAAAGGGAAAAGTACGAAATGTGTTGTCTTGAGGAGAAGTAGTGAAAAGGAAATAAAAATAGATAAACAGATGAACGGGAAGAGGCAGGCAGTCAGACAGAGGGAATAAAGTAAGGGACAAATGCAAACGGCAGGACCTCCATTTTTATGGCCCCGAAGGATAAGCGTATTACAACAAAAAACAACAATGGCAGCGCGGCAACAATACTCAAAATTTATATGCGAATGTTTCGGAGGGGAAAAAGGATCCGAGGGGGATTTTGAAATGTTAGTTTCCTTGGCGCGTGCAAACTGTTCAAACATTTTTAATGTCCATCCGGGTGTGGATTAACATAAAATCTGCTGTCGTCTGCCATTCAGACCCGAATTTTCCCAAAAAAACCTCTTCCCCTTCTAAAAACAAGGTATTTACAAGTTTATGTTCGCTTAGCTTTAAGTGCGGATAGATGCCCCTTTTTTGTTTATATACCTTTAAAATGTCTTGATTTCTAACTAAGGACAGGCAAACTGGGAGCTTACACATTTTATGAGCTTTAAGCATCAAGATTACCAAATTAAATTGTTGGAGCTCAGTTAAGTTTTTCAGTAAAAGGTGAAGGAAAAAGGATGAAGTTTATAAGCTGAATTTAGGTGAAATTGAATAATACTATATAGTCAGACTACTTTATTAGGAGCAGTAAAGTGTAAGTATTTTGGGAAAGTTTAAATAAAATAAATTTAAAATGTGTTTAAATACTTAGCCTTATATTCAGAAATACTGGGAAAAAAACTAGTGAAAAACAGATAAGGAAAATGAGTTTAAATTAGCTGAATTTATTTTCAGCAGCTATTCATTAAACCTTATAAGGTGGCAAATGAAACAGCCTAAATTGTTAATGTATAAGTCAGGGATCATAATTTTTTCTGCAATGGTAATTTGTAAATAATATTTTCTTATCTATTTTCAGAATGCGCTCGTTCATCGAGGAGAACGAGAAAAATGATCCGTTGATCAATGCGCCGGATAAGAAGAACAATCCGTGGGCCGAGAAGGGCAAATGCGTTATCATGTAATATTATCGTAAACCACAGAAATACCGCCATAACTATGATAACCAGCCAAACAACAATAATGCAACCCATTCCACGACTCATACCACAACAACAACAACAACAACAGCAACAAATCAATTGAACATTGGCGCACAGCCTCGAAATCAGCAATTAGTGACCCAAAACCGATGTAGCAGCCAAGTTTCGGGGCGGGACGAACCCGTAGATCTGGTGCCGATGGATGTGCAGCACTACAATAACAACTACTATTACTACTACAACTACAACTTGAGCTATGAACCGCCGGAGGATCGGTCGATGGGCGGCGGGGGGAAGAGGGGCGGACGTCGCCTGCAGCAACTGGTGCGAAGGACGAGGTACGAGCTGCAGCAATGGCCGCTGCTCATGCAGCTGGTCCTGTTCGTCCTCTGGCTAAATGCCAAATTCTGGCAGCTGGTCAACGAACAGGTCACCTACCGCCGCAGGAGGTGGCATTGAGGGGCGAAGGACATCGGGTGTTGCTTGGTATGAGTTCGATCTAGGCTTAAGTTGTGAAAATTATGCCCACACTCTTACAATCTCATCTCAATAAAATTAATCAAAATGCGCTGCGTAGTGGAAGCAGCGAAACCACAGCCAAAGCTTCTGTGTGAACTTAGCCTCCCGAAACGAAAGCAGAGAACAGCTAAAACATCCTGAATACCAAGAAAAGCGAGTGCGGTCATTAGCTGTTCGTTACTCGTTACTCGCTACTCGTTACTTTATCACGAACTCGATTCATCATCGTGCGCTCCTCATCGTTGTCGATCTTTCGTCGATCCTCTCTCGTCGTTTTAAGCTCGTCTCTTTTACTTCTCTACTACTCGCTCGTTCATCCCTCTACGTTCTTTCTAGCTATCGTTCCTAGTCGTTATTGCATGCCATACATTTTTAGAAATTTCGTTTCTTATCGCTATGTATTTCTTTGCACCCATCATCATCGACATCACATTCCATCATCCAATCCCACCCAAACCGAAACCAAAACCAAAACCGAAACACAGTAGTCGACAACGCTAACTCAATCATATCAGTCATGAAAAAAAAAATGGGCAAGCGCAACTCAATGTCAATGCCTTGATAAATGTAACCCACCCATCATCAGTAGAGTCAACAAAAAGCCTTAGAAGCGCCCAAAAATCCCAAGCGAAACCAATAGATCTACAAACTTTTATAAAAGGTTTCTCCCGCAAAGCTTGTCTAAGAAACTAACCCTCAAAATGGAAAACCGATAAAAAGAAAATAAAACCTTTGTTTAGATGAAACTTTTTCATGATTCACAGGAATGCGATTAAGATCAAGGGCTAACTCTTTAAGTAGATTCGTATTTTGAGTAGCGCTTTTTTATTTGGTAGCCAGGCAAACGCTAACCGAGCAGAAAATTCAACTGTGTTTACTTAATTCAACATATAGAATATACGAATATATGGATACTATAATTTTATATACAACATACATACTTATAGAGTTATATGCTAGGCAAATGAGCTATTTAAAGGCAGACGCTGTAGTTACTCGAGGATGATAATATTATATTTAGTTATAACAAATATGTTTACGATTAACTAGCGGAATATTATTATATACGCAGACAACATACACAAACACTGAAAAACCATACGAGAACAACTAACTATTGAACAAGACCCCACAATATTTGTATGGATCATAGTTGAACCAGCTTAGTGAAATATTTTAGAGAGATTCCCAGAAGTCAGCTGAAACTTTATATGTTAAATGCGTAACTGCAGAATGGACTTGACAAACCAAAAAACGAACAAGAGTAAACTATATTATATTATTAACTATTATATACGATATTGAACGAGCGTGCCCCAGTGGCCGCTCGCAAAAAACAAGGCGCTGTTCAGCTGTTTGAAAGAAGGTCATAAAAATAACTATCAAAGACGATTTTATCGGTTTACGTTAATAAAACGCTAAGTTCAGCTTACCGCAATGATTTCCATTAAAAAGTTAAACATATGTTTTCAGCATTAGGATGAACAAGGAGATGAAAAGAAAAAGACAACATTGAATACACAAACACAATACATTCCACACGACACATACTTGAAATTAGTGAAACGACAAACTGAGGTTACAAAAAAATATAATGAAACCCTTAATGAAAAAATATTTCAATTATGTAGCGACTAAAATGGACACATTTAATGATAATATTAAGTTGAGGAACAAAGTAGCAAATTGAGCAGTGAGCGTAAAATTAATTATAAGTAAGTCGCGCAAAACTCTACAGCAACTCGAATTACAACAAACAGAAAAGTAAACTTACAAATAAGCAGCAAGCGAAGCATACCATAGACAAAGGAAGACGCAAATTCCGAGAAAACGAAGGGAAGAAAGCAGAGAAAGTCCCCAGAGACTAAGATGAATCAGAAAACAATAGAAAACGAAGTAGAAGTAAAACTTGAGGAGAATCCATTGGATCTGGGGAAATCAAGTCAAGGAGCCCGAAGCTACGGTAGCAACCATAACAGCAACGAACTTTTGGGCACCTAACTGACGACAAAGTGGAACACGTTTGGGAAAACGAGAAGCACAAAGTAGCAAGCCGCTACGACAAGATCGAACACCAGACAACCCGAGGGCTAAGCCGAGTGCCTCCAGCCCGAGATGAATGAAGCTGCATCTCAAAATTAAGCAGAACAAACACACAAAACTAAACTAAGGTATTGGTGGTTACAAACATAATATAAATCGAAATATTATATACTCATACGACGAATTGGCATATAGGGAAACGAATAAAACGATTCAGTGAAGAATAATCAAAAGGCCTGAAGGCTGGCCATGCCATCAGGGCATTGCCAGGCTTCACAGACAGTTGAAACGCCTTGGGATGTGGATCAATCAGTGTGGCCAGACGCCACTTGCATGCATCACATCCCTCAAGTGTGTACGTCTGCTTGGAAGTTGAAATCAAAGCATAAAGTTCAAGCTAAAATAATATATATATATATATGTATGTATAGTCTTGTACGCAAGGGCAATTAAGTTGTGTGCCTCAAGCTCAGTCCAGACTGACGTAATTTAGCTAGTTCCAGTTAGTTCCCGCACGGATATACACGCGTTCAAGAGCGCACTAAGCACGCTGAGTAGTCGGGCATGGAGTCCCGGCAAAACGGGTGTGAGGGTGCCACCAAAATTGAACAAGTGTCGCCGTCCAGAAAAGGATAAGTTCTTGAGAAGTTTCCTTCGATTTGATAACATACGATTTTCCGAATGTCTTGACTGCGCATGGGGCACCGACAAAGCTCGTTCGATGGGTGTACTCACACCTTATCAGTATTTAATCGAAAATCGTTAATTAATCGTATTACAATTAGTCACATAAAGGCAAACCATAGAAAAATTAATGTTGAGGGTCATTTGTGAAAGGATAGACGGAATGATGGAAAAGTTAAGCAAAGGATAAATCTAGTCATTTTTTCAGCAAGTTTAAGCATTATCATATGCAACTATATAAATGTTAAAATTAAAAATAACTATTAATATCTACATATATATATACCAGAGGAATATTACACCAAAAGTTAAAGCAAGTTACATGAATCGACGCGAACTCAATTACAGAATTAGCAGATAAGCGAAGAATGTTGACAATTGCACAGAAGCAGAAGTACAGTATGTGCCAAAAGCTGCGATAACCGCAAGCTGCCTTGAGCAGAGCAAAAGCGATGTCAGGCCAAAGTCGAACTAGGTAAATACAAAGAAGACAATTGTCTAGGCGGTAAGTTGATGTTAATGTTCATTAAAAGTGTTTAAATTATATATGGGCTAACCAGTATATTACCGATTAAAACGAATAACTCAATATTAAAGATACGCTTTATGGCAAATATTACTATGTGTATTCATTAAATGTGTGTACTATTTACCAGTAATAAAAATACTTATTGTTACAATTTAGGGTATTAAGTCACGTAATTACTAAGATATATGGACATATAGATTACGATTCTGAAACTTATATAAAATGATTGATTCTTAAACTTGTCGAATTGCGAACTCAGACAAACAAAATCACGGTGCCGAATTACACCCAAGGCGAAACCAGAAACCAAATAAAACCAAACAAAACAATTATAATTTAGAAAAAAAATAACAAAACCAAAGCTAAAAAATTAGTTAGTAAGTGAATTTTAACGCAGCAAAGCAAAAACAAAACCACACGAAAAGGTGAGGGAAAGAAGTACACCAGAAGAAAGCAAAAACACGAAACTCAAATAGTATGATATAACGAACATGTATTTAGCTGTTAAACAACATCTACTAAAGAAAACAACAGTAAGAAAAAGGCAAAAGAGCTAATTGACGAAAAAACCAAAATGAAAAACAAAGCATAAGTATGATTATCATTAAAGGAACTTCTCTAAATAAAAGTAAACTTTGAAAATCCTTAGCGGAGAAAAACTACCCTCTCTATAAAAAAAAAAACAAAAACTAACAAAAATGTCGATTGTGTTTTATTTCCCCCAATTTCCCGTCAACCGATGAAGCTTTCCCGACCGTGCTACGATCCTCCCCCGATTTATTGATGTTGATGATGATTATTGTGCTTTGATGATGATGCTGCCTTGTGCTTTCCCTATTCCTTTGCCATGCTTTGCCTAAGTTCCATACTTATCGTATTCAGTTGGTATTATTTCGTATATATGCTTTTTGGCCTGTACATAATTGCGCTTGAGCTTCCTTTTTGAGCAAATTTAAATGTATTTCTTCAGATTAACCTCGAGTACCTCGAGTTACGTCTCCGCTCTGGCGACCGTCAACAACTTTGGTTTAAATCTTATTTCAGCAGCCTTGCCTTGACAATGGCACTTGGCGTAAGTATGGAAGGATATCAGGGAATAAAGAGCAGCCGGCGACAGTTGCTTAAACAGTATCTGCTGTTGCCAACTTTTGCTTTTTGCTAGTTTGCCAGCTTGCAAGTTTGCCAGCTTGCCAGTTTGCCAGTTTGCCAGCTTGCCGGATAAGCAGCAAACTTTTAGCCGGGCCAAGTTTCCCTTTGAATTTCATCAAGTTGTTCAATTGTTGCAGAACATGTTTCGAGTAATTAGCAAACGGTGCGTATGCCAGATGAATTATCCATTTAGCCGAGAGCTCTTTGGCTGTCATAAAAATCCAGTGGCAATTTAATTTAAGCTTTCTAATGATAATGTGATAAAAGGAAAGTGAAAGGACGAATCAATAACGTTTGCGCCTAACAAATCAATTGAGAGGCATTGAACTGTTCCAATGACTGGCAATGCCAGGCAGTTGAATTTGATTTGAAAATGGATTGGCATTTACTGCCCGTCATTGTCTGCCGGAAAACAATGAGTCATGCGCCCGATTATCGCTTTGCAATGATTGGGAATTGTTTCAGATTTAATGGGCTTTCAAAATATGTACATTTTCAGATGCTGCGAATATAAATAAAGATTTTTAATAAACAAGATTTTTTCTTTCAGTCCTTCACAGATTTAAATTTAGTATGCTTTCCAGGAAGAACACATATATCATTTAAAATTCGGTATATGAGCTCCTTAAGTGGCTGCCCGATATTGTGCTCAAGTGGCTGGCAAATATCTCCATATTTAGACACATTTCATATGCAAATTGAACTGGCTACGGAGCAGACCGCAATCACGAAAAAATGGCATCCTTGCCGAATTTATATGCCAATTGCTGGAGTGCGAAATTAATGCCACCCAGGGGCAAAAAGGAAAACAAAACCACGGAAAGTGAGTCAGGAGCAAATGCTCAGCCCGGAAGTGTTTAAATTACCATGAAGCTATAAAAAAGGTCAGGAGGGCAGAAAGGGAGGAACATGGTTCTCTTCCCATCGGTATGTGGCTATTTATTGCCCATCGTTGGTTTATCAAGTATTCATTTCTCACTCTTTTGAGCGACTCGGTATGTGGTCTTTTCAAATCAGATTGCAAAACCTTTCCCAGCTGGATACGACTAAAGTGGGGGTACAAATGATCCCGATTCACATTGAGATTGTTATACTTGGACTCATTTTGTCGGCTTAAAGGGTTAAGGCGAATTTAAGGTCGGCTTAACACATTTAAAGGTATTCCCAGAGGCACACCACCGTACGAGAAATTTGTCAAATTTATTTCACATATTTCGACGCACAATCAAATTTGCATTTCAATTGTCCAGAGTGCTGTGACAATTGCTGAAGCACAATGGCCGAGCAATAAATGGACACGAAAATGGCTATCCCCTGGCAGCGATTATAAATTGGCTTTTGTGCATGCAAATCAGTTCAGTTCGATATTTTGCGCTATCTGACAATGAGTTAAATGTGATTAATAACCGAACGTGTGAAATTGACTGACGCTTTAATTAAAAAACGCACAAGCGCGATAAATAAAAACTTAAAGCCAGCCAGTAACACTATTTATTCGTCTATTCAGCTATTCACTCTCTAGCAATTTGTTCGTCGCTGTTTGCCATTTTGGCGCCTCAGTGTCGCCATTATCCACACCATTTGCTGGTCCTGTCCTCTACTTTTGCACCCCTTGGCAGTGCTCATTAAATGCAATTTCTAATGCAATTGACATGGCTGGTTCTGCACTGGCCTTGGGTTTCACTGACTTTCGTTTCTGTTTGATTATGAGAACGGCTAAGCTGGTTTTTAATGAGTACCCACAATATGGTCGGAATTCCGTCAAGGTCTGTCCTCCCATCCTAATTAACATGTCAGCTGGGGATTGCTTATCAAGCATACGCAGCGTGTACCAGCAAAATCTCTGGTTTTCAGCCCAGAGGGATCTCAGGTGGGCGAACAGGAGTCGCTAAGGCAGTCAACGAACTGTCAGCACAGGGATTTACCAGTGCAGTACCAGTGAAAAAAGTACCAGTGAAAATGCTGGGAAATCTCACCATGGGGAAAGCCAACTGTTTGACAGTCTAGCTTAGTTACTGCCCGACTGTCTCTCTCTTTCTGTCCAACTGACGAGCGGACTGGTGACAAGCTGTAACCTAAAGGGCACTCAGAACACCTCCTTCCTGCTTCAGACACACGGCTTGATTTATATTTTATTTACAAAGCAACTGAAAAATTATCAGACTTTACTTTCGGCTTCCCTTTTTTTCCGTTTGGCTCTGAATGTTTTTCTGTTGGCTTGGCTTGCATAAAGTTTGTTTAACGTTTATCTTGCGGTCGCTTTGCGCCTTTTGCATAAACTGATGAAGTTTGTTTGGGCACTCGCCTGGTGATAAAAACAGCAAAAAGACTGGCGGCCAGGAAGCTGAATTTAAACATGACTAATGAAAGGAGCCGCAAATTGGCTGAAGAACCGACCACTGAAAGGTCACAGCCCCACGGAATTAATCAGCAATGTAAAATCGCAAGACCTTACTGAAAGTTTTCCTGTTAATGTTTAAATAGTTAGTGAATTTCTTTAAGGTACTTTTTTCTTAATTAAAATTTACCTGCAGCTTGTTTTTTAGAATTAAATACACTTTAATCAAAGTCAATTATTTTTCTTTGTTTTCATAAAGCTGATCGGAAAGCAAGTGTATGTAGAGGTAAGTAAAGTCGGTGGCATTTCCCTTTATGTTTTCACCCCATTTCAATGGCTTTTGATATTTTTCCATAATTTTCCGCATTGGGCTTTTGAGACTCGACCGAGTGGAAAAAATATGGCATCCAGTCAAATCTTATAAGCATTAATTCTCATTAAATTTAATTGCGAGCGACTTGGGTCGAGGGCAGTCAGGTGGGAGACCGGCACATCCTTATATCCTGTGACCCGTCAGTTGGCCCGTGTTTCTGGCACAATTATGCAAATGACTTGCGGGCGGATCCCGCCCAGGACCGAAGCCGATTAACCCCTTTTGTGTGCCGAGGCGTTGAAAGGTTCTGCACTCAATTAAGGGGGAAAAAATTATCATCTGCTACCCAAAAGGGGAATCCACCTGTTTCTTCTTCCGTTCTCCGAATCGCATTGAGAGCCAAAACACTTAGCACTCAATTGTTGGTAAGGTGTTGTTGGAAAGAGCGCCAAAAAGTTTTCAACGCTAAACTAAACTGGGGAGAAAGGAAGATTTGTTTAGCAACAATTTCAAACGGTTCAAACGCTTCCATTGGCGGGAGTCAAATTAATTTCGAGTGCCAAGTGGGGCCAGCTCATCCCGCCTCGATTCAATTAATTTGCCAGCTGCCAAAAAAGGAGGGAAGGCGGCAAATAGTTGGGGAGCAGCCTTAATATGTGGCTGGGTATATTTACACTCTGCGGTTTAACTTTCCCTGCAATTTGTTGAGTGTTTCGCCAATAGTTTGGCCCTATTCAGGCAAGTTCTCTTTGCGGCTTGCGGCATTGGTGGAAATAATTATGCAAATGCGTTAAGGGAGCAAGATCTCACTAGTCGAAATACATTTTTTCCGATTCCAAATAAAATTGTTGCCGTTCAGCAGTTTTGAGAGTTAGCTAAGCGGTAAATCAGAGATTACAAAGCATCTAAATGGTTACAATATTTTTTCATTTTTCATCAGGGCCTACAATAATATTGGTTTATATTTTAATCCTATATTCCGCTCACACACTCATGGACCAGTCGAGTGTAAAGATCCCCAACACAAAATCCGATTTACACACCGTAAAAATAAACGCATGAATGAAGGAAAAATTCGCCCACATAAAATCAACAAAAAAGAATAGACTCAAAGTGACGTGTAAGCAAAAACTATTCACGCATAAGCCCAGAATTCCCGCAAATAACAAAGGCAGAAATCAAGAGCGAGCACAGACGATGAATACGTAACTAGAGCGCCACAGAGTATGAAACTAAAATGTTAGCCAAATATAGAAACAAAATAGAAAACGTGGAACGAAATTAAATGCAAAAACTTGGGCAGAAGGGGTGGCAAAAAAGCTGCATGACATTTTTAATTATCTAGAACAAGTGCATTTAGCACACATCCACAGAACTGGTAATAGAGACACATACACACACACACATGTGTAGGAAAAGAGAAAGTGAGAACAAAAATCGTTGCATACTTTGCGGGCTGTTGGGCATTTAAATGAAATTTCGTTTGCTAACTGCAACGCATAGTGCAAGCGAACAAGTGCGAAAAGAATGCGAAAATGAGGCAACAGATGAGGACGAGGGGCGTGGAAGGCTAGAGGGGTGGCAAAGTCAAAAGTGCTTTGCAAAAGTTAAATGAAATATTTGCTAGTCACGCCAGCATTTTTCCGTCTCCCTTAATTAAAGCGAGAACTGTTCCAATTTCATAAATGTACCTACAATACCGGTTATACCGGGAAAGTATTTTTTCCTTAATCAGCCGAAGCTGCCACCACTTCATCCCCTGTCGGCCAACCGTGTTTGCATTTCCAAGAGCCAAAGAGAAAGCCTATAAAAATATGTTTTTCTTTTACGACCAACTTTTGTTTCCCTCTCCGAGTGTGTATGCGTGTATACAGATTTATTAAAATATTTCCCGGCGAAGTGTGCAATGAAGCAGGGCGGAAAGCCAGTTGGACTTGAGCGAAGTGGCTAATACTCTCGGTGGGAGATTAATGGGGAAGCCATAGGGAAAATGTTTGAGGAGCAACTTTTCACAAGATTACAAGTCTTCCTCGGGTAATTATGCATCCGGGGTATTTTATCTTTTAAAATACTTCCAAAAACGTTTCTAATCATTGCCAAGAACATTGATGGAATATAATTTATTGTGGATATGTCTTAAATGATTTTTATAAAATTTAAAAATATATTTAAATGTATGTTGCATTTTTTTCATATGATTGTTTCATGCTCATGTTAAATGCATACTTCCTACTTGTTCGTATAATATTGTCAAATTCCTTAAATATCTGAAAATCCAAAAAGATCGCATACTTTTAATCAGGTAGTACATCCATCCGCCCCTTCATGCATATCCATCTACATGGTTAAGTTAATTTATCCCCATCAACGGCTTAAAATGGCAATCAGGCAAGCGTTTCAGTCGCAGGCCTTTAATTAATAACGCCAAATGGTTTTCATTTTTTCCACCGACTGACTGTACTTGTTGTACTCCCTCTTATGGAGGAGGAAAAGCCTTCCGGACATGCAGATTCTGCAGATTGGTACGATATGTAGCTTTTCCAGTGAACACGGCTCGTTAATTTGCACTTTGCACACGCAATCCAAACAGAGAAGGAAAAAAAAATACCACTAGCCAGACGGTCGTAATAAAAGCAAATAGAAAGCTTTTTGAGAGCGGCAAATATTTTAATAATATTAAACCGACTTGCAGCCATCGAAAGTTGTTGCCGTTTTGGCTTATTTGCCAAACACTTTATCCTTAGCCTACTTTCGTTTCTCCGCTCGAGCGGCAATAGTGAAAGTAATTTGTTTATTTATTTGCTCGGATAATAGCCAGAGCTTAAAGTGAAAAACGGAAAATGGCAACGCACAACTTTCCACGCGTATTTGTGCAGCTCTTCAATTTTCATTCCTGCCAGGGAAACTTTCGGCCAGAGCAGCTCTCTAATCAGGGACAAAAAGGAAGGACGGAAGGATGGGATGGGTTGTGACAGGATGGGAAAATAGGGCTGATAACTTTATCGGCGTCGGGATTTTGCATACATCATTGCGCTCGAGGGCTGACCTCTTGCTTCTGGAGAGCGGAGGAGAATATGTTAATACGCCTACCAAAGGGCAACAAAAGTGCACAAATAATGTTTTCAGCTCTACTCGAACTGTAGCCCCTCCCCCTCCCCTCCCTCACAATACATACATACATACATATCCGCCCATTGTTTGGCCTTGGCCTGCTTGCCTCAATGTTTGCTCTCGTGTGTCTGTGCTCTGTTTATGTTTGTTGACATGGAAAAGCCTAAAAGTTATGGTTCGGCATCATGGTTTGGGACACGCCCATTAGGGGCGAGTACGGTGCCAGTCATGACCATCATTTGCCTGGCTGCTAATAAGCGGCTCAAGTGTTGGCCCGGAATTAATGCGATCACTCTCCATATCTGTCCTGTTTGCCAGTTCCAAAAGGTTACACTAACCGGACATCAGAATGTGGGTGTTTGATGTTTTTGTGCCAGGGGCTTTGTTTGCCGTCGTTAATATTGCCCAAGGCCGTATTAGTTTCTGGACTAAAGTGTGTTAGTTAAGTCACCCATGGTTACGATTTGCTAATGAGCTGGATAAAATAAAGTTGACACTGACCTGCAGGAATGAAGCCGGAGGGGAAATGATAGAATAATCAATAAGCTTCATAACTAAATTAATCTGAAATGTTTTCTTGTGCTTAAATAAGGTTAAATAAGGTAAGATAAATTTACAATTTTTTAAAGAGCTCAAATGTGATGCAAGAAAATTTAAAATTGTTTTAAGCCTTGGTATTGCCATGCAATAATTATTTATTATTACCTATTTACTTAAAGTAAGCAACCAACTTCAAAGTAAACCATTTTTAAAGCATTTTGCAATTTTGTAAGCCAAAATGGGATTGCTGACTTTTAATATCCTACTCCATTTAATTGCTGGTCTCTTTTTCAAATAGGTTTTTCCACTTCCCTGGTCAATGTCAGCCCCAAATCCTGTAACCCAGTGCTTTTCACAGTCCGTCGCCCTGAGAATGGCCAACAACACTTCTGCTCCCTCGTGTCCTAATCTCCCCCTTCGGTGTTTTGGCTTTTAACGACCTCTTACTGGCACTGCCACTTGGAGTACGAGTCTCCGCTCGCTGTCACTTACGCATTCCACTCGAATAACAATAGCTTTTGATTGATAAGCGGCCATAATAAATTTGTTATTAGTGCGAGAGCCAGGACCAAATGAAGCATGAACGAGACAAGAAGGTGTGGGTCTCTGAGGCCAGAAATAGATCGCCATTCGCAATGGATATTAGTCAAATAGATTTCATTTTTTTCGTAGAATGGAATTTAATGCGCTTATTTGTATATAAATAGAAATATTTCGTGGAATGTTGTCTCATTGCTACTCTTCAATTCCGGTTGATTTGATTTGACAGGACACGATAGGAGGTTCTGGTGAAAATGCGGGGAATGGAAATGGAAAATAGTTTCACAAGAAATGCTTCCCAAATTGCCACCCCCGGTTCTGATTAGGCTCGTTCAATTTGGCGCTCGTCCAGCAAAACACGCCCACTTCCGCCCCCAACGCCTCTGACCCGCCCCCTTTCAATTGTAATTATAGCTTGGCAGCCCACGGCATGAAATTCTGTTTTACAGAAGGGAAGGGGAAAGCCGCAAAAATTCTGCGGTGACTGGTGGAAATTTTGAATGCTAATTTCAAGTAAAAATTTCTTCCGCGTTCTTTGAGGCGGTCCGTCAATTTCGACTCCTGTTGCCGTCGCTGATTGATGGAAACGGAGTTCAAAGAGGTGCCAAATGCTGATGCTCTCTAAATATTTAAATTGGAATTGAAAGCTTCGCCGACGCAAAAGACTCTTAAGTCACAGTTGCCCTAAACAAACAGGGCAAAAAGCTGGAAGACCTCGTCCTTCCTCCCCGCAATTTCCCCACCATCACATTCAGTTGACAAAAGAACTGGTACTGGCATTATATTTGCCTTGTGTCTCGCGCTCCATTGATAAATATTTTCCTCGTTTATTTGTGTGCGGATGTGAGCTGGAAAAATAAATACAATAAAGCACAATACACAATAAATTGTAGGTGGTAGCGTGACACGAAGGTAAGTCAAGCGATATAGAATTCGTTAATCGGAAAAGTCTTGAGTGGTTGCGACAAAAATATTAATGTTCTGCCGAAAATTCGATGCTTAAATTGGGTGAATAAGTTTGAAGCATACCCTAGAGACCTTTCATTGGTTTTTTTTGCAGATATGGTGTATATATATCCCTATAGGGACTATTTATATAACATTATATTTTAATGTTATTCGAATACTATTAAGCAATTGACTGACTTTGCTTTGATTTAAATATAATGAAGTGTTTACTATGAGAACTTGCAAATTTGCAAGTGTAAGATTCTTAAAAATATAAATTGCATTAGAGATAAAGAACATTTCCCGGTATAAGCAAGAATTATAACAGATATTAAGATTGTTTTCTATTTATCCTATGGATTGGAAATGTACTGCATCTCACATTTGTAAAACATTGTTTTATTGCATCCTCGGATCTCTTTCGCCAAAGCAGAATCAATAACCATTAACCACGGCATAGGAGTCAATCCCAGACATCCTCCACGTGTCACAGAGCACAAAGAACGCATTAGCCTCCCTTTTACCCCACTTCTTTCACCATTCCACCCATTGTTGTTCACCCTCACTGTATCGTTTTGTTGTTTAGGAATGGTCAGGCATTGAATTTGCTTTCTTGGCTTTCGATTTATCGTTTGATTTGAGCCCAAGTCGTCATGGCCCATCCTCCAGTTTGCTTCCATATAAACGGTCGTTCCATGATTGTTTTATTGAAATTGATTTCCTAATTGAACCAATTTGTGCAGTCGAGGATAATCAAAATGATTTTTTCCGGGAAAAATGTTGCGACAATTCAATGGATTCGTTATGAGCAAAGTATGTCGTGGCTTTAATGATGCTGTCTAATAAAAACTGCTTTAATTCGCAGAAATGATTACTTAAATCCAAAAGTAGCAAAAGCTATGACGACCACTCGACTCTAGTGTTAAATGCATTAATTTATTATCTGCCATTAAGCGCATCATCAACATAATCGACCTCAACATCGCCATCGTCATCATCGTCAGCAGCAGCTGAATAAAGCTAAGTCCACAAAAAGCCGCATAAATAATGAAACATTCTTTTATGTCGACGCCGACACAAAATGAAGGTCGGGGAGAAAAAAGTTGAAACAAAAATAAAAATGAATGGCCAACGTACATGGCCAGAGGCGCTGCGTTTAAAATAATTGTTGGCAGAGGGGCGGTGGAGTGGTGGCCACAAAAATGTATATATAAATTAATAAGTAAAGACTATATGCAAAGTTAATTTAAAAGCAGCTTAAAGAATACCCTTAAAAAAATAAGATGGGATAATCAGATTGAAGAATTTTTGAAGGTATTTTTAACACATTTTCATAATTGTAAAATATGTTTAAAGAATTCAAATAAAAATACTTGCTAAAATAATAATCTGTTAGCTTTTGGTGTTTAAATAGAACAGAATCATCCTTAAATGTTCACCTAAATATTTTTTTAGATTTCTGCGAGGACATTCTCCATAGACTACGGAATATCCTTTCATTTACCTTTCCAGTTAATCAGGGCTTGCAGTATTTAAAAAAGTCGCCTTAATAGCTGCCAGCTCTTTATTCTCCCTTCCATAACGAGATCCATTTGATTTATGAGCCATAATGCGGGTTTCTTATTATATTTTCGTTTTCGTTGCGTTAATTTGCTGAAATGACGTATGCAAGTGGGAAAGTTCGACATGGTGGGTGCCACAAAGGCAAGGCGAAAAAAAGAACGCGAGAATGAGTAAGAGTTTTAATTTTATAACTTTTACTCGCTTGTGCACTTATTGCACTTTTTCAGCAAGGTCCGAAACTTGTGTATTTTTTTTCCAACTGCGGCAAATGGCGTCCATTTTGTGTGCATTTCGTTTTTCTTTACATTTTTGTTTTTTTCACGGATAGTTTTAACTGGTCGCGCATTTTTTGTTTTTATTATATTTTGCGAAAAGTTTGGCGTTTAATGAAAAGCTTTCCTCCGGACTATTTCATTTTGGCATTTCAGCCGGGAATTTTATTGAAAGTTCAGCGCGATGGACACGCCAGATAAACGGTCATGAAACCAGCTAAAACTGTAAGAGGATCGTATATGGGTTTATTTTTTGGCTATCACACAAATGGGCTTAGATAATAGCAAAACTAAATTAGTTAGAAAACAAAAAATAGATATTTTAAGATGCCAAAATGTAGTATCATTTAATACTTGCAAGATTTTAAACTCTAAAGTCTTTAACTCTACATTGTTGAAAAACTTTGGTAAAAGTAATCTTAAAAGTACCAGCTTTTGACTTGTAAATCTACCTTAATTTGCATTATGCTTATGCATATCTCCTGTTGGATCGAAAAACTCTTGGCTCTTGTCTTCTTTCGAGTGTCCTTTTTAGGCTGTCCAAAACGTTCCAAAAAAAAAGGACACAGAAACAAGGAACCCGAGAAGTTCATTAGCATAGAATTCAGAACCGGGTCAGTTTGGAAGACAACTCCTCCTCCTCCTTTCGTTCTATATGCATAAGTTGAAACGCTTTAAGGCTCAAGTCTACTTACATTTCACTTTGCGTTGCATTTTGTTGGCACTTTCTTCTCTGTTTTTTGCGCCCAGGCCAGCTTAGCTTGTGGGTCACTTGGCGTCTTTTATTCTCTGGTGTTGCACACTCAGAAACGCCCACATAATTATCGCACATGGAGGAGGCCCCATTGTCCTTTTATCATTATCATTATAGACAGCACACACTCAAGTCCCTAGCATATCTCTCACTCTGGTGATAAATGCGTAATGCGATAGAAGAGCCCGAAAGTTACTTTGACGTAGGGACTTTCCTCAGACAAAAAGCGGTTCTGAAGTGAGACATCATCATCCGTTTTCGCTGAGGCGGCCTGTGTGTTGGCTGATTAATTGAAGTAAAAAATGCGCCTTGGCCTTGTTGAGTCTTGATTGATGGCACTTGCTTTTAATTAGAATTTATTGCGGCATACTTTTCCATCCACTTCAAATTAAATTTGCAATTTTTTCTGAGAAACCTTAGTGAGAGAAAATCCCCGTCGCAGGACAAAGATATTGAGCGTAACAAGGGTTCGCCTTGTGTCCCCATTTCTGTTTGCCATTTGCAATTTAGTTAAATGTTTTTCCGGCTTTGCCTTTCGGGCGTATACGCCTTACTCAATTTTCATTTCGTTGGGCATTATTCTAAAAGCTTTTCCAACCGAGGCCGGTCAGAAGGGGATTTTCTTTTGCATACGGCCGGCAAGTCATTCGTTCATTCATTCACTCATTCAGTGACTCGTTCAATTGCAATGACAATGAGCTTTCCTGGCCGCTGCATTGTTGCCGCTTTTCTGGCAAATGTTACGCTGTCAAGCGCCTGTCGGCAGGCCATGCTTTTCCATTTTCAGGCCACACCCTCCCCCCATTTTCCACCTGCCACATGTCTCTGAGCCATCGACATCGCCAACGGCCTCAGCTCATTCATGCCCATTATACACACATTCCGAATGGAGGAGCAGCGGCAGGCTGACAGCTCTGCACTTTTCCTTTATTTTCCCTCGGTGCTTTCCTTTTTTTTTTTTCCATTCACGCCTGACAATCACATTAAGATTCAACCACACGGGGGAAAACTATTGAGAATATTTCCATGTTGGAGATAAAAGCAATATAGTGCAAGCAATCTGGTATTCTGTTTAATACTTTAACTTAACCAACTATACATGTAATGATTTAACAGAAAGGAAAATTTTTTTACTGATATATAACTCTGTTTTGGAATTATAGTCGTACTATATTAGATCCAATGTATTTTTGCCGTGTAGAATGGACTCGGAGGAGAACTCAACTAACCATGATTGCAATGACTGTGGGCAGGATCCGTCGCAGTCAAACTGTGGCACTAACCGTAATTGTTGACTACGACTAGGACGTCTCCCTCCAGGATCCTGCTGTCTTCCTTTGTGCCCGCTGTCATTTGTACAATTGACAATTGTGATTGCATATGTTATAATGCCGTGGCTGAAGGTGCAGTGGGATGGGGAAGGGGAATGGGAAAGGGAAAGGGAGCGCCAGGGTGAATGGATTGACATTGAGCTAGTGCGTATTTGCTGCATTTCTGCTGATTACGGATTGCATCAAACGATGAACAGCGAATGAATGGGAATGTCAATCTAATGAACACGCGCACTGATTCCAAGTTATTGCACCCTGGGGCAAACTTTGTAGTCCTTACTTTTATTTATAGCTTGTTATTTTATTACTTTTTTAAAACTTTTTATCAAAAACGTAATAATGCTGAGATCAACAAAGATATTGCAAATTGTGTAAAATGTGTGCTGAACCTTATTGACTCCGCAAAATTTAATATTAACTAAAAGATATTTTATTTATCTACGAAAAATGAAACCAATGTCATGAAACCATTCTGAATTTATATTCTTGATATATTAAGTTCAAAGTTTTTAATAACTTGGGATTAATGGCTATTTATTGACTTGTGATTTTCAAATCGACTCAACTTAATGCTTAACTACGTAATACAAATCCATTATTCAATTAAATTTATAACTTAATTTATCGTGCTGCAAGAAGATAAACTTAAATGCAGGCAATTGTAAATTCCGCAAATTTTCCTTGAATTTGCATTACTTTTTTGGACCTTTTCCTTTGGTTGAATCGGTTCTCTATTTTCTGGCCAATCCCTGGAGTTGGCGATTGCACGTAGTGCAGCTGCCGCTTTTTGCTGGCATTTCGTTTTGCCTCGACTAGTTGTGAATGCGTTTGGCGTCCAGATCCCCAGCTTTTCCAGGGCGTGCCGCGCCCTAAAAACGGATTTTCCAAAATGGCTGCAATTGCAGAAAGTGAGGACCAAGCCCAGCAGAACGGATTGGCGAAAATGCCGGTCCCAGTGAAAGGAAACGAGACACATGGAGGCCATAAACTAACTGCATTGTTTGCATACTTTCGGCTGAGCCAGGCCAAGTGCAATTGGGTCCTTCACCAGGCGAAAGTTCGGTTTTAGGCTATCGAATATTGTCGGACATAAAGAGTCCCCAGATTGGAGCCATGTTTTCCAATCAGTCCGTTCACACTTTCAGGCGCAATTATGCGCCAAAGTTTGGCTCGAATTGAAAGCGCTAACTAAGCGCATTCAAGTGGGCCAAACTGGTCAATTGATCCCCGTTGTTTGGCTTTGATGTCGGTCGTGTCATTGTTGCAATCGAAGCGAGACGGAATTGAATTTCGTTTAAGCCATATGTTGTTAGCCAAGCAAGAGTCGGAAATTATGAAAGTTATTTAGAGAATCGTGACCAGAAGGCAAACACCCAAATTTTATTTGCTTCACACTTTCTAAGAATTGAGTCCTTGAGGACTTGTCAACAATATACAATTTTATATTATATTTCCTAAATATAAAATATAAATTTTTTAGTACACTACTCCAGTTTATGATATATTGAAAGAAATTAAGAGATAGATTAGATTTTGATTTAAGTTATAGAACTAAAAAACATGATCAATAAGTAAAAATTGTGAAGAATCGTAAATTTATAAGTTACTCTAACCATTTTTTTTTCTTCGTACATTAATAATAATATAAGAAAATGGTAAAATGACATCATAGGCAAATAGCTTTAAAGATAAATCATCCTTTTGGAAATCTTAAAGCGGTTTTACTTTCAATGTGTTGTTTTTTCTAATCAGGAGCACAAGCCTTACTGATTTCAGGAAGAAATTGTTCTAAGAAACTATCCAATTTTCCCAACTTATACTTGTAATGCAAGCCCCATAGTCAGGAGACAGTCCACAAGCTAGTTTAGTTTATTTGTTCTGTCGCCTTCGACCCTCTTCTTTTCAAGCCAGCCACCAGCAATTGGGCCAAGAATTCTTGACACATTTTTGTTACGGTCATGTAAGAGTCAACGGCTATGGCCAAATAAAGGACGACACCCCGCATCCCGGTCATGAGCTGGTGTCCGTAACAAGTGGGCCACACTGTACCACAAATGCGATTACGTATACGCAACGTGTGAGGCTGTCGCCGGCCATTTGCTGGATGAGAGCGATAGGGACACAGTAAAGGGCAAACTAAACGCCGGAGAAAGCTGAGGAGAATACGGAATGATGTGTGCGTAGGAATAAAGTATACGCCTTGTCCCGAACATCGTTTTATTTGTGGGACACGCAGCGCCTGTGAGCTGTCCTGTCTGCTCCAAGTTCGAATATTCAAGGATTTCGGTTCTGCCACGGGCAAGAGTGCGGCAAGCGACACGTGTTCGCCTTAAATATTTATTTGTGCGGCAGCAGGTTCGCCTCAACAACTGAGGCATAGTTGTCCAAAGATTCGCCAAACTTTTAACGCACTCACAAATTTGTCAGCGGCTCAATCTTATCTCGACGAAAATCGCATTACCGTCATCTGCCAACAATTTGAGTCTTAAAAATTTCTGAAAAAGTATAAGTTAAATATCAAGAAAAAAAAGGTAGCCTGTATTAAAGGCGATTATTAAATCAATAGTGTGGGAAAGGAAAATAAGAAGAGGGAAGTCAGTAGATCCTAACAATTGCTGGCAGTTTACTCAAAATCAATTTATGAAATATGCAAACTTTATTGCCCTGCTTTTCACTGTCTTGTTCAGCTTTGATAGGAACTAACTATGTTTTTGAATAAGTGGAAAGCTTATGAGAAAAAAATTAGTATGTTTAAAGGAAACTAAACAAACTACAGTAAGGAAAAAAGGGATTGTTATACAACTCGCTTTATGTTTTATACGTTTGATTCCTTAAGATGAAGATTACTCTGCATCAGTAGTTTTTCTAAATAATTCAGGGTAGACGTGTTAGCATATGAAACTGTTCTCCAGAATAAAACATCTTTAATAAAATCCTTCAATGAATACTTAAGTTTTTCAATCGCTGTCAAGCCGAAGCAGACAATGCCCAAACACCCCAACTTAGCCTGCCTCTAACCTTTGCGTAATCTCTTCTGATGCCCAATATACTTGCGCTTTATTCGCAAGATTCTCTCACCTTGGCATTAACTTTAAAGCGGTGCCCATCAACCAATTTCTTATCGAAGAGCACAAAAGAAAGCTGGCAATCCGGCACTTCACATGCAAACACACACATGCACACACACACGCGCAGACAAGCCATTGAACACATATGCCAAAATCAGGAAGTGGTGAAAGGACGAAAACGGATGGCGGGCGAAGCGGAACTGAAACGGAGCATAAATCGCAATGAAATCTGTGTCAGCCGGGGAGGACGAGAGTCGAACGCATAACGATGCCGAGCATTCGCACCCAGAGCAATGGGAAAAAGGATTCGAAGCGCACACCGAGGACCACGCCCAGTTGCTAGACGGGTCCTTCTCACAATCCCACCACAGGAACCACCGTCTGCCTGTCAGTTTGACGCCTTGCAGCTGCTTTTGGCATATTCAAATGTGTCGGGGACACTCAAAAAACGCTGCATATTTACAGCGCTCTCACAGAGCCACAGGTGCGAGAAGATGTCACCAAAAACAGGGAATAATGTGCTGGCCGAGGTCAAACCAACCTTCCCAAGTATAAATACTCCAAATTGAAACCAATTTTTGATGTACCGCTTTTCCTTATGGTTCAGTAAATATAAAGATAAGAACCACAGAACTCAAAGAATATCCATTTCAAATTTGTCTTCTAATTTAATTTCATAACATATTATGTTTGAATTAAATTTTATTTTATGTAATTTTATTGTGATTTCTTTTATTTATTAAAAAAGTAAAGTAAAAATCTTCTTGCCATTAAACATAAGTTATTTAAATTGGTCATATTAATTTGTACTTTAATATATGTTCTATTTTTGATTATTTTAAAAGCCAGTATTGTATAGTATTTAATTATTTAATATTTTAATATTTTAATATTTTGGTCAAGATTGTGCTCTTTTATTATATCGGAATTACGGTGCATTAATTTCTTAGCTGATGCCTTAAAAACTGTTCAATTAGAGTATTTAGTTACCTGAACTTGTTTTCAACTTGTTTTCTTAATTTGCAATTTACGTAATGCAATTTGCACCATAATACCCCTTGGTACCCTCTATTAAAATGCAGCCTTCTCACTAAGGCTCAGCCTCATGGTGACTATGATGACAAAGCCCTGTAAAGCAGCCGAAGCGAAAGAAGAACCTATCCATATCGCAGATGCATTTTCATGAGCGAGCCCGTGTGTTATGTTAAGTGAAATGGAAGGCTATGAAACTGGAATGGGGGATCTCCTTACATGGCAAAAAAGCCGGCTGAAGTTGGATATCTAATAGAGCCAACGGAACGGTGTATTCCGATTTGATGCTGGCACTTTATTGGCAGATTCAACTTGCCCCCTTTGAGGCACGGTAACTCATTTCACAGTTGAATGACACAAGCCTTTCCATAACTTTTTAATGCGGTTCATATATGTTAAGCTCGAAAAAGTGGCAGTAAGTTAAGCCTTTAATTAGTGAGAGTGTTGCATTACTTTGGCAAAAAATTCAAGTATTTTTTGCCAAAAGCATAAAATAAATTCCTTTTAAATTGATTATTTGCCAGTTTGGTTCACCGATTACTTTATAAATATTAAACTAAACTAAAACCAATGACCTCAATTGAAGAATAAAATGAATTCCGATTGATTTTTAATAGGTGGCAAACTTTTATGGTCTGTGCCATATTAAAAACGTTTTTATAAATATTCATTAAATCAAAAAGAGGAATTGGTAGTCATAAAATACTTCACCCATTCGCTGAATACGATAGTTAACTTTCATGGAAGCGAAGTTGAGTAAAAGTTTAAAATCATGAGCCACTTTGGGCGGTGCACTTAAGGTCTCACAAACGGTTGTCAATTTGTACGGCGAAAGTGAAGTCATTAATTGTCCCACTACCGCTGCCGATTCCCCAACCACCGGCAATCAAGGTTACGCAGTGGGGGCGTGTTTGAAAGGCTCCGCCCCTTGCCAGACCCACCGCCCCTCCGCCCCAAATGAAACTGCCAATTGGCGACGACATTGAGGATTGACCAGGACACGAACAACAACAGCTACAGGGACAACTACGTCAACATCAAGGATCCGGATGTGGGGGCCTTGGCGTTCCATTTAATTGTTTTGCAGGACGCACGTGTTTTGCATGCCAAAGGGATTGTGGAGCAAAGGCTTCTAATTTCTGTTTGTGGTTCCGTTTTTGGCATTGCATCCACGTAGTCGCGACCGCCTTTTAATTAGCCGACCCAGCCCAGTCCAATGAACTAGCCATCGACACCGCTGTCGCCTCACTTAATTAGCCAGGTTCAGGTGTCGAGCTATGGGCGAAAATTGTGGCTTATACCGCTGTGCGTGGCAGCAATTCAATTTGGCCCGTTGAGCACGTTGAAAAATAGGCGAAACTAAGCCCCAGGTTTGAGTGCACGGCGGATGAAGAGCGAGGGCTAATTGTTCTGCTGGCTAAATTCAAACGAGGTACAGTCACGCCAAATCGAGCGCAAGGAATCGTTATCTTTTGGAAAAGGGACACCAATATCTACCTATCATATTTACTTTTATAAGAAGTACAGTCATTTCAAAACATTAAACCTTTTTCTAAGGATGTATTGTATTTGGACATATATATGCAGGAACTTTTTATACTTTTCCAACTTTGCACAATTTGTATTAGAACGAAAAAAAATGATTTCAAGAACTTTGAAAGCTCAAGGAAGGACATAAGACTCTTCAGATGACACTACCTTTATAATGAAGTAACTAAGAATTTAAAAAATATCTATTACAAGATAAGTTTAAGTATGTATAACCTTTAACTTTTGAACTTGGGAAATTTACTTGACCAATAAAAGAATATCTTGATGACATAGCCATATTTGAAATCTGACACACAATTTATAACTCTCTCTCTCTCTGCCAGGCTTTCTGAGTATAAACGAATTCCCCACCAAAGCTTACATAAAGGCAAAGTTTAAAACAACACCTACCATTTATTTTCTAAATATATATTACTCTGATTATATAAGCTGCCAAAGTAAGTGTGTTGATCCGTGTGCAGACCAGAAAATACAATGGGAGCAAAGTACAGTTCCGTCAAAGGGTGCGCTTAAAACAAAGCTGCGTGGAGGCGCTGTTTTTCGGAGGAGTGCTGGCAAATTGCATGCGCTTGACCTCGACGCGACTCTAGGTGCTGGGGATTGTGAGGTGCTGCGCCTGGGTCGTAACCCCCCCTCGGTGCTCAGTATTTTCGGGGATGGAGCCAAGAAGGCAGGGGGGCCGAGGGGAGGAGCTGCGCTCGAAGGCATCTTTTGTGGCATGTGTACTCAAAACTGCGTGAAAAATTAGCTTCATTGCCAGTTGTGCAAGTGCGAGTGTGTTTGTGAATGTGGCAGCAGGCTGTTGCCGCTCGCTCCGCTTCTGTCCCGAAAGTTTTTCACTTTTTCCTCCGCATTGCTCTATTCCTCTTTTTTTTTGGGCTGCGCTTTTGTCATGACTGCATGCAGCAGCTGGGAAAGCACTAGCCTCACATTTTGTGGCTTTGGCATTGCTCGACAATGTGCAGCCTCCCAGCGACTGAGTGGCTAATAAAATGCCCCAAATTGCAAGTGCGTGCTGTTTTCCAAGTTTTTCCCTGGCTCTGCCGAAGGCTGCAGTTTCATTCTCTTTTTTACGGCATCGAAAAGTTATGCATCGGTACGAAAACACAAATCATACGGTCACTGCCTCACATTTGGAAAACATTTCTTTATAGTCTCTAAAAACAAAGTCTAAAAGAGGCTTTTTGATTAATAACACCATTTGCTGACATTTTTTTTTAATTCATCAACATTTTAAGAGTATGAAAAACTGTATTAAATTCTTTCGACACGGAAAGCATGTTATCGCTTAAATTTTGTATTTTTTCGAACCAGGACAAACAAATTTATTATTGATTGCTGTCTTCACATAATGTTTTTTTTTGAGACGTGTTTAAAACTTTGAAGTCCTGTAAAAAACAATCGAATCAATATTATGAACAATTTGTGAGTCCAGGGGTCTGTGTTTGGCTTCTACCATATATCAAAAAACAATTTTGGTCGCTTTATTTAGTGTCATGTTTCACATGGATTGGATCAAAGAATGTACGCCGGCACTTTTAAGGGAAACAATTTTTCTTAGTCAAACGTAAACTTTAAGAGATATATGAACATTTCACGTACAAATTATTTTTCAAGTCCCAACATAGAAACTTTTGTATCTTTTAGTTGGTAATATTTATTACAGCTCTTGTAAATAAATCTCAAAACTTTTGTATACTGTCTGGCCAATTTAAAATCAACCAACTACGCTAGAAACTTTTCCTGGATTTTGCAAATCCCACACACGCAAAAAGGCAAAAACATAAAAAAATCAAGGGAATCATCGAGAAATCCTGCCATCTTTGGCTTAGACCTTTAACCATGGAAAAATTTCCCTGCCGAGCAAGAAGATTTAAAGAATTTCCCGTGAAATCTGTTATCTGTCTGAGTGTGCGTGTATGCACCCTCAGTGTGTGTGCGTGTGTTGTTTTTGCATTTGTCATCGCAAACTGTTTTACTGCTTACCAAGCAGCCAATTTGGAAGCACCCGACCCCTCTCCGACTATTTTACCCGCCCCTCAGACTGTTTGTACACTGGAAAAAATGTGTGAGTATTATTTTCATGTTACAATCTTAATTTGTTTATAAATTGTCAGAATATCGGAATAGTTTCAATCTTATTAATGTTATCTGAAATTAAATCAATATTTATTTTAAATTTTGTGTATGTTTTGGCACTTTTAAATCTAATTTAAAAAGGCCTACTATATCTTTTAAATAAAACGTTATTTATGTAAGCATTTGATTTTTCAAAATATTCCTAATAGTCCGTGGATAGTATAATAGAGTAAAGTTTTCATGTTTAATCATTTAAGACATTTGTTCATTTATGTTAATCTGGATTATTTCTTTACCTAAAACTTACTTATATTTCCCATATTGTTACAATATTAGAAATAACACGGGACTTAATACTCTTATACCTATTATTTCTGATATTTTTTCTCTGTATTTATGAGTGTCTCTGCTGAAAGAAATAACGCACACAGAAACAAAGAGCAGAGGCAAAAACAAGGAATCGTAACTGTAAATTTATTGTAAGCCACGTACGATTTGAAAACGGCAAACAAAGTGCACCAACATCAGTGTGTGTATGTTGTTGAAGTAGGTTGACTATGGGAAGAGGGGCGAGGGAGGCGGAGGACAGGTGAGCCAGTGGAGAACCGCAAGAGAGAGTTTTTGGGAGAAAGCACAGGGAGAGAGAAAGCGAACCCTTGGGCAAATCCAATTAAATTGTACTGAAACGAAATTCGGACATCAACATTGTTTGCTTGGGTCAAACCAAAAATATTTAATGCTCTTTAAATGTGGTTTCAAATGGAGAACAATATAGAAGAAGTAAGGACTTTTCAAAGCTAACGATGAAATATAAGTAGCCAGTAAGCACAAAAAACAAATCTTATTGAAATACTATGTTTTAAAACTTTCCCAAAGGAAAATACAAGTAGACTATTATTAAAACGATACATCATTTAGTTAGACAAAATTGAATTACACCTATAAGTTTCTGTATGCATGTGCTTCTTATTCACTCTTATTAAAGTCATCAACATTTCTTTTTTCATTGCGTTATAGACATTGTTTGTTCCCTTCTTACCTCCCAACTTATTCCCATAATTTCTCTATTCTCTAATATCAATGGATTTTGTTGCGAGACATGGAATTGATTGCTAAATTTGAAACAAAACCTGCACAAAGTTGCTCGCCAACGTTGCCACAGTTGCTGCTCCTGCTCTTGATTTCAGTTGCCAGCCTTTTGTCCCAGTTCGATTTGGTGTTCAAATTGGAAACGGTGTTATGTGAACTAGATGGAGCATACACGGTGGCCAAGAGGGGATCGAAGGGGGCCAACAGACACATGGCCAAGTGAGACAGAAAGCCGCCGTAGGCACAAACACACACAGGACGAAATGGAAGGACATGGCAGTCAGTCAAGTGTAAGAACAAAGTACTCGAGGGCATATCCCAGGCCGAGCTTAAAGGGGCCAAAATGATTCTGGCACCTGGTCTTTGGATTTTGGGGGAGGGGATGGGGGATTCGAGGTCCTTCAGCCAGCATCCTGCCCGCCCCCCCGTATTGACAGACATAAAGTAGCTTAGTGATGGACAAATAACAAATAGACACGTAACTAAGCTAAGCGCCTGGCAGGACAGCAAACATTGATTTGATTAACTTTTGACAATGACCCAAGAGCCCCGAAAAGGATTGTCCGGTTCGAAATTGGATTAAAATGGGTTAAGAAGTATGCCAGTACATCGTAGTAGTTCAAGAACCCAATCGATTTTGATGGAGTTTTCTACTTCAACATACTTTGTATTGATTTTTGAAAACTATTGAAAGTTTTTAAAAGCAATTACAAATAGAAGAAACTAACCTATTTAATTAAAAATGTCACGATTCTTAGTGATTCGTTTTTATTTTAATTTGGACTTATTCTTTGAGTTTGACTATCTTTTTGGTTGGGTACTCATTTTAGATTTTCCCAATCTTACGACTCCTCATCACGCACACTAGAAAGTTTTTGCTTGTGAAAATTTGCAATTTTCGTTATTGTTTTGCTTTTATGTTTGTCTTTTGATTCGGCTTAGGGGGATGGGGATGGAAGGGGGAGGTGGAGGGGAAGAATCCCTGCGGCGGAGTAAAGTACGTTCGTGTGTGTGAGTCCGGCTCTGATTTCAATTCCGAGTGAGTGTGTGTGCCGGCTTGATTGTGTTTGTATGACAGGGTGTGTGTGTGTTTACTTGGTATTGGCCACTTGGGTATAAATATAATTAAAAGCGGGATTTCATTTTGGATTTTCTTGCCAGTCTCTTCACCTCGAAAGGGGTAAAAGCTGATTGCCAAGAGGCGGGTGGCAAGGGGACCCGAAAAAAGCGAGGGGAAATCCCCACATCGACTGTGTGTTTTTGTAGGGGCATGCGATAGAGCCAAGGATAAGCATCTTATGTGCGTGGGTGTGCCCTGAATGGCTTCCGCAGTAATAAAGTGGCAGCAGTTGAAACAGTTCAGCACGAGCAGTTCGCTTGAAAGGTTCCGCCCAGCCAGAAGGGAAAGATAAGGCCGAAAGGGGAATCGGATGGATAAAAGAGCTGAAAAATTGAAATCCCTTCAAAGCGAAATTATTAACTCCAGCACTCAAAACTAGTTAAACTCTCAGCTTTTTTATGGCATTCATTTGAACTAGTTTTGAGTCCTAGTGTTAATAATTTTGCCTTGAAAAGATTAAAATTCAATGAATTAATCCAATTCCAATGTGAGGAAAGTTACATTTTAAACATTTAATAGCTGCTAAGGAAAAATCCAATAGATTTAAATTAATTTATAGCAAAGGTTCAGCCCATCCAGAAGGGAAAGATAAGACCAAAAGAGGAATTCGATGGATGAAAGAGCTGAACAAATGTAAATCCCTTCAAAGCGAAATTATTACCTCAAAACTAGCTTTTTTTCCAGTATTGATAATAACTTTGCTTGGATGGGATTTCAAAATAATACTAGAATTCTAAAGTATAAAGATTTTCATTTTAATCCTTTAATATCGTTTAAGGAAAAACTCAATAGATCTGACTTAATTTATGGCCAAGCACTAATTACTAATTCCCCAGTACCAAATGCTCCCTAACCCAGAGTGCCATTTAAGCTGCTTAGACTTCTCCTTTTTTGCTAATTCGCCATCATTTTAACTGAACCAAATATCTCAGATTGTTGGGAAGTTCTTGCATTGTCCCACAGCTGGAAAAAATCCGGGTCAGCTGACCTAATCTGGGACAGCGCTTCCGTAGAAATGTCAGACATAAATCATTGAAACGCACGTTGGAAGTTCTGCAGCTCAGCTCTTCGCCCACAAAATCAGAGAGCGGAATGGAAATTGAAATTCAAAGAGCATTCCACATATTTAATGTTTTGCACACGCCATTCAAATCCTGTCCAGGACGCAAAAGAGGCCCAGGACGAAAGGAGGCCAGGAAAACGGAGCTGAACTAACAATTTATGCGCTCAGTGTTCGTTATTTATGATGCGAGCAATTTTGAGGGCGCTGCAAGATGCGAGTTTCGGGCGATGAGCGGTGCTGGCACACAAAAAATGGCACAAACTTGCTATAAAATAAATTAATCTGCCGCACAACACTTGTCAAATGGGCGTGGCCCGCCCTACGCCGCTCCTCCATCCCGCCCCTATACATGTATATATAAATATGTATAGTCTGGCTCATTTGGAGCGCCGTCAGCGTCGTAATCACCATCATCATCATCATCTGGAGCATCTGGCAGGGTATTGTCGTCGGTGCTGCTCGTTTGTCCGCGCTTCCTTCCGCTCTCGCCATGTTTTGTTCATCCGCTGCTGCCATTTTTTATGGCTACCATAAGGTATACTGGATATTTTGGCAGTATAAACGAATTTTGAGCTCTTTTAAAGCTATTGCAACTCTATATAATACTGAAAAAGTTTTAACAAACATACACTTTGTTTAAATTAATATGCACATACAAATGGTATACAAAATAAAAGTAGAATGGGATTAAGAGGGATTTGGTCTAAAAGGAGCATGAGCTATAAATAGTACCATTACGTTTAAATTGGAATTAGTCAGATTGGTAGAACATGTGAACTTGACTCACAGTATAAACACAATAAGCGTTATTTTACATTAAAAACAATGTTATAATTATTCTTTTATTTGATCTTTATTTTTATGTAAACATTTCTTTTCCATAAAGTCTAAAAGTTTTGGTTATTGTTAAATTAAATCCAATTAAATGTTAACAAAAAATAATAAAAACTTTATAAAAATTCTTTTAAATGATAGTAAAATTGCAAATTGTATATCGGAGTAAACACAGGGTATTAAACAGTGTTCAAACCTTGCAGACGTTCTCTTCCAGGTTTTCTTTTTCTAGGGGATTTCCTTCAGTGTCAATGCAACCATTGTTTCGCTTGTTTCGACGCTGCTCGTGATTTTTCTTGGCCTTCCCTGGCGGCTCCGCTTTTCCCCATTTCCCCGTTTTCCGCAACTCTTCACACCAAATGTGTTTACTTCTGCGCCATTTATCTTGCTTTGGCGCCTTGCGACTACAATGTGAGAGTGGGACTGAGAGGGAAGAGGTGCCAGAAAGAGATGGCTGGAGGCCTGGCCTTGCCGTGGCTTTCTTTCCGTTTCTATTCGGCTTCTACCATTCTGGCGGGCTCTGTGAATGGAAAAGTCGGCTGGGAAATTCCGAATGCCGCTGTCCTTGTCGCTCATCTGGCCCTTTCTGTCCTCTCGGTAACAATTTAATTTTCCCCGCATAGTTTTCCCGGCGCTGGCTGCGTTTAATGGCAGGCAAATGTTCACCAGACTGATTATACTTTTTCACTCCGCGAATTAAATATGCAAACGAGCCAAGATTTCTGTTGATTACTAGAGCGAAATTTTGGTGACTGCGTACAGAATTGCTTGGCCTACTTTTTGGGGCAGTTATGCAATCGCAGAGAGAGCGACAGCGATGGCACTACTTCCGGTTGGAGTTACCCCAGTTTTCTTGATTAATAATTCATTATTTAAGTGATCAGTGGCACTTGTAATCGGCTTCCTCTTGTCAAAAGTTTCTTATTTAAGACCTCCGGCACACAACTTGACGATTGAGCAAAGACTTCGTCTGTTTAATAGCTGCCACTAAATCGCTAGTTAAACACAACACAAGCAAACTGGCCATAACTTCTACACAAAGCCAGCGGAAGCAAAATGGATCAACTAGAAGCCACTGAACAGCAAACTTCCCTCGCGGCGTTGTTGACAACTCCACACAATGACAAACTGCACAGGAAACAATTAGTCTGAGTTTTGATTTATAGCCTTTTTATAATACAACAATTCAATTTAAATATAATAAATCTTAACATATATATACTTGCATTATGTTGATCTAATCATTGAGGTACGAGCAATTGTAACGGCGCCTGTAGCGACTGGCGAACCAAAAATTCAGCCTGGATGCCTACTTACTTAAAACAAACCTTGACCGAGTGTTGCCACCTGACCCGATTAATCGATATTTCGAACAGCTGACCCAGGATGGTTATGGAAAGTTCTAGACACCTATCGGTCGTCATATGATATATATTTCCCCCAAAAGCCTCGCTGGTATATATCTGATTCCGGTTACGATCTTCTTATTTCAACCTGCAAGTGAGACAGACGTGCCAGCAGCTTACAAATTTCCCTGTGTTGAAAGGCTATAAGCCGAAATATCATATTGTGAGTGGCATCCAATATTCTAAGTGCGATCCAGCAACCAGTGCACTGTGGTTCCGCCAGAGGCCAAAAATCAAAAAAAGTGATAACAACGAATTGAAAAAAATTGAAAGCAAATTTTCTCTAAAATGTTCAAACTTCTTGATGGCAAACCGGTTTTGTCTGGAAATCTAACGGGACTTTATAAAAATAGAATGTAAAGCGTGATCATGTGTACATTCTTGCAGCGCATCTGTACTTATCAAGAATTTTAACAAAACAAAATTGCGCTTCAAAGTGGTCAAACGTTTGATAGAGTGATCCGATTTTCATCATTCAAAATGCATTTTGAAGTTGAAGGTATTTACTTTAAATGTATATATTAAGAATTAAATAAATCCAACAAATTTTTTAGTGAAACTAAAAAAATCGATTTAATATTTTTTGTGTGTTTTGTGAACGTCTTTTTTATGTTTACCTAAAGTTTTAGTTGTGTTCCCCCCCGATTCCCCCATAGATATTATATTCATTGTATTAATCAGAGTTTTTACTTAATAAAAGTGTTTAAGTCAGCTGCAGAAACTTGCAGATGTGTGTGAAACAATCAATAATCTAACGCATATTTTTATTTCTTCAAGGTCAAACTTGTCCAGCAGAGCCCCTGTGTTTGTTTTGTGTGTTTGTCGTCGCCTTTACTTGTGGTTTACATTGTGTATAAAAACTTCGTAATATTTAAAAATTTTTGTTTTTAACTTTTAATTTCATAGGCAACATAAGTCAGTGTGTGTTGGCACGCCTACATATTTTTAATATACATATAAATACAGACATATTGAATTATTTGCTTTTACGGTCCGACCCATATATTACTGGGCAGAGAAATATTGAAAAAAGGACAATTTAAAATTATTTCCTTCAGTTAATAGCTTGCTTGATGAGACATCCTAAAATTTTTGTATAATTTTGAAGTTACAGCCATTGTAAATTTTTTTAGTTTTTAAATGGCTCATAAATTGTTATTGTTTAATTATTTGTTAAATTTTATTATTTGGGGTTCATTGGTTGGCGGATTTTTTCAACTACAAACACTATTTACGAAGCTTGGTAAAACTTTCAGCACTCTTATGCCATTAAAAGCATTTTTGGCCGCGCTTCCATACAAGCGGAACCACAGTGCAGTGCTAGCCACAAATATCGGCAAGTGAAGTTCGCAGTAAGTGCACTTGCATTTGGCTTAAATTTGTTGCGTGTTTGACCTACAACCTAAATTTACTACAGGTATTAGAAATTTCTGGTGGAAACCGCAGTCAGTATTGCCGCAAGTTGCCGCCGAAGGCGCAACATATTGATTCGGCCAATTAACTGGAGGATTTACCGCCACACAAAAGCCAAAAAAATATCAAGTTACGTGGCACAATCGCTAGGAATGGTTTGCATTACCCTTTTGGTTGCCACATCTGTAATTAATTGAATTGAAATCGCTAGGTTGTGCCGCGGGAGATGATTTGGAGTGATCAGTAACCAGCAATAACCTTATCTACGAGGCAAATATGTGATATTCGAAGTGTAGACCTTGCAGAGCGACCTGAAGACCACAGGGCAGTTTAATTCAACGACATAACCTGGCCCGATGTCCAACGCGCCGCGCATCCGTACAATAGCTAAGTTTCGAGGAATGCGCGCATCCATCTGTGAGGCTGCCGAGGGACAAATAAATCTAGAAAATCCCGGAGTTTAAACCCATTTCTTTGTCAAAGCGCCGCGTGTGTAAACGGTCCTAACCTAGCTTTGCATATCGACCGGTAGGGCTTAACCTCAATGCCTGTAAAACCTAGCCTCGTGATCAATCAGTTTCATCTGTCTACGTACAAGTATAGGGCTAATTTAATCTCAACCAAGCATGATTTAAAAGATCAAAGAGCTTTTGTTTGAAGAAAACCAACGCGTGTCATAAAACCCAAAAAAACAAAGAAAATTAATATGAAAAGAAATGCCATGAAATCCAAGACATTTAAATCGTAATAAGTTTTCGGACTGCCAGGAGGCTACGTCATGTTGAGAGTCAATTATATAAAGTAAATTTAAATAAGAAGTTAATCGAGTCTAAAGTAAAAAGAAAAGCCAAGAAGCGGTATTAATTTAAGAAGCGCTAAGTTTTTGTATGTTTAAGCGAAAATATGTTACTTTCTTTTTAAATTAATCGAGAAAATGCGTTGAAATCGGTACTGGTTAGGGAAATTTATTCGAACCGTTCGCGTATCCCAGAGAAATGAGTGAAAAGTATAATTTTGGTTTAAAAATCCCCCATAGCGAGAAATATCGCCTTTATTTAGATTACAGCCAACTCATCCCGTCCGGAGATCGATCTTCAACGTCGGAGGAAATGCCGTGAGTCACACCTAATAAACCCTTTCATTATGCCTTTATATTTTTATACAAATTTCTCGCCGATTCGTGAAGTGAACAAAAGTCATACAAACATAGCCACTCCGATCTTTAAAAGTATAAAATTAAATAAATTCTTTATAAATTGATTAACACGAAATGTAGATAAAATCGGATGTGAAAGCAAATTTCTGAATGAAGCTAACTTAAATTACAGTCGCCGATTGTTGACTCTTAAAGTCTATATTGTTTTAAATTTGAATTAAAATTTTTTTTTAAGAATGTCTCTCAAAGAAAACCTGAGACTAAATAACATACTGAATTCCTAGAACTAATACAAAACTATTTCTTTAACAATACCTAAAGCAAATGAAAAACTATTTCTTTATGATAAAATTAATATCGATTAAATTCAATATATATTATTATTATTATATTATCTTTTATTATATATATCATTATGAATATTACCTCGCTCTACTTTATCATCTGTATAAATATACTTCTTTTGTAATAATTACTTATCGCTATCCAAAGAAAATTAATTAATAGGGTAAAATTAAATAAAACCATGTATATCTGAACAACTTGAACTGAACTGGGTGTGGTTATAAGCAGCATCTTTAACTTTGGTTTCGGCGATGATATAAATAATAGAAATTTCTTACCAAACGCATTATAATTCATATAAGCCGAATGTTTATTCGTGAAAGTGCAGAAGAGTTCTGTATATTTTAGTTATCTAACTATATACACTGCTGTAGGAGTAATTTATTAGTTTGGCCTTAAGCTTCTTTGATTTGTATAGTGTCAATCTATTCACAGTGTATGTTGCAGAGTTTCACGGATTTTGTAAAGAATCCTGTTGGAATCCATTGTAAATCGCCCATCGAATGACCATTGTTGAGTCGAGTCCAGCGTATGCAGGCAATTTCTCTTTCATTCTTCCATCAATCAGGTCTGTGAAGCACAATTTGTTGGCCAATCAGTCCCCCGTCAAAAATACCTACCCACTCGTTGAAAAATGTGTTGAAAAATTTTAAGCGCAAAATTCCGCTGCTAGGTGGCTGATATAATGTTTTTGGCCGCAGTACGCCATCGGCATCTGGCACTGACAGTGATGCACTGTCCATGAAGTCTGCGGAAAAGTCCTGGCCCAAATTCTGCACCTAATGGCGGGGGCGCATTCATATTTATTAACTTGGCCAGCACGAAGACCCTGACCCAAAGCGTATGCGGCGAGTCAGCAACTAAAACTGACCCTGCTGACAAATCTCACTTCAATCAACGGGGCGGGACCGTGGGGCCACGGAATTGGGAGGAAATGCGGAACGGGTATCAATCAATAGCCATTGATTCGAGCCAGTGGGCGGGACTTGGTCTCGTTGGCGCCAATTAAGTGCCCATAAAAAACGAGCTCGAGCGCTGCCAGTTTGCCGCTTGTTGCCCGATTGTCTCAACAGCCAGTGCACGTGTGTGTGCTGTGCGGGCATTCGTGTTTTTCCTCTTTTCCTCAAAGTGTGGGGTCTCCAAGTGGCCGTTAGGGGAATTCAAGCCTCGCAGCCTCAGAGGAGACGGTTCCAGCTGCCGATTCTCCTAGCTTTAAAGCGCCTTCGCTTTAAGTGTTTGGTATTTACTTTAATAAACAAAATTATTGAATAAATTCAAATTAAATAAAATGTATGGTTTTGTTCGTTTTTATCCTTTATTTAAAAAACTTTCAGCAAAAATAAGCTCCCGAGTATTTTCAAAATCTGACTTCCAACTATTGTTTTCGGATTTTGCGCAAGTAAAAAAGTAAGGAATTCACGTCGATTGGACCAACACTGCGCACTTAAAATGTACTTTACATTGAACGCAGCACTCAGATAAAAATAAAAAGCACTGGGCAACAAATATTCAAAAATATACAACAATATGAACTTTTTGTGGTATAATTAAAATCTCAAAAGCCATTATTCTTACAAATGTTTCTATCAAAGAAATCATCTCTGGGAACACCCCCAGATTAACAGTAGCATCGCTCCCCTGGCAGTGTAGTGCAAAATGTTTGCCCAAGGAGCCAGCCACTCTCAAGTACTTCACATGCCCCATGATTCTGTGGGATGGGGGGATGGGGAGGTAGGGGGCAAGTGGGGGAAGGGAGAAAGGAGAAAGGCGAGATAGTGCCGGAGAAGTGTGTCAACTCAACCCACGGCAGTCAACATAGGGCTCATGTTCTGTAGTGTTGCGTACTTTTTGGCGCCTCAAATGTTTGCTCGGTTTTGGGCGGGGGCGTGGCCAGTCAAGTTGAACAGGGCAACATGCACCAGCATTAAAGCTACTTTGCATTTCTGTTGCACATTTTCGCCCCGAGCTGCGGCAGCCAGGCCAAAACCCAAATGTAATTAGCAAATGGAAGTGGCAGTTGGTTCCTCGAAAACCAAAATAAATGTACCATTCGCAAACATTGTAGGGTAACCTGGCATTTTTATTAATTAAATTTACTGCCATTGCAGCATAGGGAGTTACGCTTATCGGTTATCTATAATACTCTTCGACTCTATTTTACCATGAGATCTTAAAACATTGAATATTTGTGGGACAAAGTACCACAATAAAGTAAAAGTTCATAAAGCTCTAAATTCTTCTTAACTCCTGCTGAACATAATTATAATAGTCTCTGAACACCAAAAGCAATACTTAAATTTCGTCTTTACAAATTAATATTCACATTTGTAAGGGCCGGAAACAATAATACTTATGAGTTTTAATAATGACAAATATTTAAGAGCTAGTCTAATAACAAAAAGAATACAATAATAAAAGTGACCATTAACTTAATTGAACAATGCAGAGGACGTCTTCACCCATTTCTTTGTTAAATCCCCTTTTTATTTTGAGATCAAACTAAGGTGAGGCCATTTCAATGATGTACATTTATTTTTAGACTCAGACTTAAGCCTGCCCCCAGGGTCCTGAGTCTCCTCCCAGGCACATTGACCTTTTCCGCAAACAGGAGAAAGCTCGTCCTACTCGGTTTGTGGTGAGAGGAAAATAGGCAGGAAATGGACAGAAACAGGACGGAGCTGGTCAACAGTTGCCCTTGGGCAGCTAAAGACGTAATTCGCAAATTGACTGACAATCATGGGGCGTTACGGGGCATGAAGCACCTACCGGTGCTCTCGAGCGGTTTGCATTTTGATTGGGTCGAACTCAAATTCTGCCTAAGCAGATTTGACAGTTTGTTAGGTCGCTCCGGGCGGATAGCTTTCCCCCAGGTTACTGCGATACTCGTTATCTTCCCATCCGTGAGCTCGTTTTTATGCCTGTAATTTCCAGCTTTTTTTATTTTTCGCACTGCCTTTACCGCATTTGTCTTACTTCTACTGTTTCATTCGGAATTGCACACTTTATGGCTGGCTCTAAAAAAAAAAGGGGACGAACTCGCTTATTACTTTAAGTAGCTTCTAAGCCAACAAAAACGAGTGAATGGAGGGCTAGACAACAAAGAAGCTGCCAAGGAAAATCAGGGAAAGCGGGGAGCACAAGGCAGAGAACATTTAAAGTCGCCGCAAAGTCGGGCTGAAAAGCAGCCCAAAAACGTGCCACGGACTTAACATTTTTATAGGAGAGAGTGCTCTGCATAAAGGTATGTTACTCTCTTACATTTCCTCTGTTACCCGGTAATTTCTGTAACTCTACAGCAATAAATAATAAACAAATATTGGGGAAAACAAATTCAAATTCATTCAATAGATCTAAAATGTTTAAAGTTGGATAAATTTATTATAAAATTGTTGAGGTTCAATAATTGTTTTTGAGGGGTTGAATTTAACAGAGCACAACGGTTCTGTAAGTTAACATTAGCGAAGACAACCACCGCTTGAATGTCGCTAGCTCGCATGCGATAATGCTTATTACAAGGACATGCAAACTTTAAACACTTACCAATTGCTTATTAACATTTAAGGCTCATTTTAATAGTTAATTATAACTATAACTTTTTCTACATGAGTTTTTTGTAAATATATTATTACCAAAACATTTTGATTTTGTAAAGGGTATGAAAAATACTACATCAGATAGAGGTAATAATAATATGTTATTATGTTATCAGAAACCTGTAGAAAATGTAATGCATTGCATTTTCTTCTCGTTTTTGAAAATATAATATCATATTATTACCTCCTAATCTCGTTTGCCACTTGGCTCAAGGCAACTACAATTTGGAGCCATCAGCAAGGGGAGGGAATATTCAAAACGCCGGTCCCAAAATGTAATTTCCTCCTACATAATAATTATAAATATTATTCCAATTTTTCAAGACCCCGCCCCGCTGTCGAGCGGCTCTCGAGGAAAAGTTATCCACTCATCTCGCATGTCTAACGAGCATAAACGAGCCACCAACTCACGCAGACAAGGCCAAGGCAAATGGCTAATGCGTGTGGCAGAGTGGCGGTGTGGCAGAAGGGCGCATTTGGGTGCACGGGGCGTATGGATATGGATTCGCATGTGGGCGGGGTTCAACCCATCAGCAGACAGCTGTTGCTGGCAGCCAAACACCGAATCTGGGGAGTCATTCGGGCGGCTGATTGCGCCATCTTCTGGTTTATATTTTTACGGTATTTTAATTTAATGCCTGTTGACATTTGGTTACACCGCCAGGACAACAATGTCCTGGTCCGCACCTTGCTCCCGCCCCAATTACAAAACTTCCAGGCTGTGAGGTTGCCTTGACAGTTGTTGCGCTACATTTACTCGCAGATAAATTGTTAGGTTTCCTTCTCCCAGCGCCCATTTCCAGCTGATGGGACACTTGTGGTTGAGTGGTTCAGTGGTTCGGTGGCTGGTGCCTCCCAAGAACCCTACACTTAATAATATTTTTCGTATGCATGACAACGACTGTAAATTGAGTTGCGCAAGTCGAGGAGGTAGGAGTTTGCTCATTAGTCCAATTTTTTGGGCAGACACGTAAATTGTTTTGAAATAGGAGGCAACCAAATGGAAACATTTGTCAAGACTAATTAAGGCTTGGGAAAACGACACATATAATTGCATGTAAATCTCTGAAAAAGAAGTGTGGAAATAAACAGAACTGAAGTAAACTTCAGCAGATTAAAGTATTTAGGAAGATAGTAAAACATTGGAAATACTTTTGGTGAAAAGATTACATAGGTCATTTTAAATTACAATATGGAAAATCCACTCAATATTTTGACAACCTTTACTAAGAACAGCTAAGGTAAACACGTTTAACAAATAAACATGTACATTTAATGATTTCTGTGTAAACATTTAAGTTAAGTGTTTATGCTTAAAAATAAATGTCGAAACATATTTTAAATTTAGCATTGTCAAGAAATGCATTACAATTAGAGAACAAAACAAAGTCATTGTTGGATTAAAAATCAAATAATATTCTTTATTAAAAAAAAAAAAAATTTTCTTATTATATCTTCAATGTTCTTAAGGAATGCCTTTCATTGAAATGTATGGCCAATTTACATTTTACGGTGTCGGCCTCGAGAAAGTGCAACAAAATCTATTCACCCAAATCTTCTGCACTTCCTGGCATGTAAACTCAATTTGCATTTGTATCACGAAAATGAAGATTAATCTGAGAAGTGCACAAGTCAACCGAATGGAAATTTTCAGAGTGACGATGATGACGTTGGTATAGAAAAGTGCATTATTGCTTGGCCAAAAGGTCAAAATGGTCGTAATTAATCACTTTAGGGGCAAGGAATGCCTTCGGCTCTGCGGTCACACACACACACGTGTTTGTGGTAAACCTTAAGCTAAAGTCAAGTAATTCCTTTTGGCCATAAAAATCATGGGCCAAGTTAAGACAGGAATGCGGCAAAAGGGAGGGCAATGTTGTGCTGTGTGCAGCACATAAACGTTAAGCTCATAATCCATTTAATTGATTTATGTATACACGTTTTAATGCAGCTACGAAACAGGAAACTAGTTTAGTCACGTCCCTTCACCCAGAGGCGTGTAAAATGCATTAGCTTCGCTTAATTAATACCGAAACGATTGCCTTAAGGACAATTCTCACCTTACCAACTAGGGAAACGTTCGGTTTAAATTTAATCCCCGACAATTATTTCAGAAATTTCGGTACAATTTTAATTAATATTTCCGCTCTACGCCCATCCCACCCAAATATGCAAAACGACGGTTGGAAATTACTGCCGTAACAAGGAAACAAATTAGCTCCTGACCACGGGAAACCAACCAAATTATGTTGATTTGTTTCCCATTTTGCGAAATATTTCAAATATGCCATCGGTTTTTGTGGGTGGCAGGATAAGTGGGGGATTTGTGTGGGTTGTGGCATGTCATGTCCTGATAACGTTGTTGCGCTTTTACTCATTAACATGCGAAATTGGACCGAATATGGAAATGAGTTAGTTGGATTAAATTGATTCTGAACAGGGGATTAAAAGATACACAAGTCAAAGCAAAACTGGACAAATTTCGTTTCCCAATAACAATGAACATTTGTTACGAAGCTGAAAAATGTAATGCATATATTTATATTTATTTTGTGAATGCTTTTTAAAAAGGGAATTTACCTAAGCTTTTTTATAATGCATTTCAAAAAATAGTTCAATTTACTTAGCTTTATGCATAAATGGAAATTGCTTTTAGTCGAAGTAAAATTTTTATTAGAATCAAATCGAAAAATCGTTTTATCTTCATGGAACATTGATAGACTCAACGGCGAATGCGGAAACCACAATGACAACATCTGAACATGCAGAATTTACATATCAATATGGTAAGCCCAACCCAAAGCACCTAAAAATAAGTTAAGCCAAAAAGCGCCAAAAGTATGCTAGTAACGAGCCACCACCCACAAACTCATACAAACAAAAAAAGGGAGACACAAGCGACAGTTCAGCCAAAAAAATGGAAATAACTGAGGAATTTTTATTTATACAGTTGCCAGGTTTTGGTGTAAAACGACAAACAACGGCAGGAGACGGCACAGAAAAAAGAAGAAAAAACAACAATTTCTAGGAACTCAGGAACCCAAAGAAATGCAAACAACAAACCCACGAACTAAAAGCGCATTTCGAAAATCGAAAAGACCCCAAAGAGCCACAAATATGCAACCGCAACAAACCAGCTCAAAAGCCACGCCCCCCACACACACACACACCTATGTGGGAGTGTGTGCACGAGTGTGTGTGCGAGTGTGTGTGGCTAGCGAGATAAATGCACGGAACGCGCACAATTAAATATTCAGAGCGAATATTTTTTTGTCGGTTTTCGCCAGTTGCCATTGCAGTTGAGTACCAACCACGCAACCAACTAACCGAAGATAAATAAAACAGGGATAGTAAGCATTAAATACTCTCTCGTATTTGTAAACTACGTTTCTTCATTTGATTGCCTCTTGCTACTGCCATGTCATCTAGTTATCAGATAGAAAAAAATTTTTCTTAATATAAAATAGTTTTAAATATGTAAATTCTTCTCGTCACGTTTTAAAGAGTAACTGTCAAAAGGTATTAAAGAAATTATATTCCTGAAATGCAAAATGCCCAAAGTAAAAAGTTTCTTCTGGAAATGTTGTTCCAACACGTAAAGTCGGGAAAAATATGCTCTTACCAGATGCAATGCATCAGTTACAGCAACATTTCGGATAAATTACGGAAAGGTATGCATTTAATTATTCTGCAAGCAGAAAGTTGTTTTTTCATAAAGCGAGTTTAAAGTTATTTATTGGTCTATAAAGTCTCTTTAATAAAAAAGGGGTTAACAACGTACTTGTCATAATCAAATTATAAAGCTATAAAATTATATATGGTTATTAAGAGCAGTAACAGGTGAAATTTAAATTATTAAAATAAAGATGAAAATGTCTTGAAAAACTACCAAAATATCTTTATCTAAAGAAAAGCAGCTTAAAACCTAATTTAATGCATATTAGACTTTGCATTAAGGTTTAAAGATATGATTTTGTGCAGTATCCACTAGTTATTTGTAAACGATTTTGCAATCCAAAAGGCTTTGCCGCACACTGTAAACACGGACATGAAATGAATATCCCGCTCGCAGGCTTTGTGGGAAATCGACTGGGAAAAAGCCGAGCAAGCTGCTTGCGGGGCATGTGAAAAGAGTCGGAAAAGCGGAAAAGCAGCAGGCCCAGCTGTCAAAGGCACAGGTACAGCCGTGTGTCCGGGATCTGCATATAGCATATAGGAAAGGGACTCCGAGCTGCTGTCAGAGGAAGAGGCTCTCCAAAGTCGATGACGACAATGATGGCGGTGATGATGACAGCGATGGCGTGGCGGATGCGGTTTCCGTTTCCGGTTTGCGGTCCAAGGCTGGAAAAGCGTACTGCTCCCCAAGTACCCACATTGCCCACACTAAGCTGTGTCCATTTGCTGTTATCAGTCGTTAACATGTACAATTCGGCTTCGCTGCCTTTGGGAACATTTTCTGGTATTTGTGTATCCATTTTGTGTGTTGAAGTTTTCCCATTTAAATGCGACAACTTCCTGGCCCTTGAATTGACACTGGCCCACCAGTTCCGCACCGACCACTCTTGGCCCTCTGGGAAAAGTTGCTCGGGTGCATTTCCTGTTTCTAAATGTTGCATTTCCTCTGCTTCCCTGGACACTGGGCAAAGTTTTCGGGCTAAACTTATTTTGATGATTAAGTGGGCCAATTTCGGGTGCTAAGCCAATAAGCGTAGCTGCAGGGAAACGACTTTGCTGGCAAAAAGGTTTAGTTAAAGACCAAAACAAAGCCCCGAAAAGAAGCGCACATGGATATGCAATTATTTTCCACACTGGTTAATGCCTTAATTGCATTTTCCTAACGATGCTTGAACATCTCATATTTTCATTATTATTACTTTTTCAGCTCTGACAAAGAAAGAGGGTCGAAAATATGCACTCACACATGGACATAAACAAGAATAATCAAGAGAGAGCGAGGGGTGCCGGGAGGTTCGTCCAGTTTGCAGTTGCACCATGGCGTATACGTAATTTGCATTACAATGAACCCGACAGACCCCTTTACCCCCCTTAACCCCCCTCGCCATTCGTTCATAGCTGCAAGGTGTATAATTTTGATAGCAATTCTACAAAGGCCACAGGACTGCGGTTGGAATGGGGCACCATTGAGAATGGGGCCTGGAGATTGGGGATGGCTGGAAGATTGCAGGGGCTGGCTGAACGCTGCATTTCAATTGGAATAACAATAATTGTTTGCAGCAGCCACAGCAACTGGAGCCCCTCCCCACGCCTCCAAAATACCCCTCCACGCCCCCATTGTATCGCTTTGTTTTGTGGGTTGGCAATTCTTGCTCTTCTGGCGCTTTCATCTCCTCAATTTCTCCCCCCACTTTTCCCGGCATTCGCATGGAAATGGCAGGAGCGGATGTTGAGTGTCAGTGACTGCCACGCCCCCATTTGAGTGGCGCCTCCCCAGACCGGCTATCTAACCTTTTGTTGCTCGGAAAACCACTTGGATTCAGTCCAACACATACGAATGCACAGAAAGTTTCATGAGCAATTAAATATAATGCAAAACAAATAAATTTAAGTAGCTGAATGTGAAGCAATATTTTATTTAGTAATTTATAATGCTACAAAGGAGTAAATTTAGTGTTGTTATATTAAATACGAATGTGAAATGTATCCTCTTTTTTAATATTAAGTTCAAAAGTTCTTTGAATTTGGCACAAGGTTAATGCTAAGGTAACTAATATACAAGGTCATAAATTAAATTTAATTGGAATTTCACTTTTAATATTTAATTAAGAGCATTAAAATATTTTCAATTTAAAGAGTTACTAAATATATAATGGCTTAAAGTATTTATAAGCAATATAATTAGTAGGAAAACGCCAACCAGCGATTTTAAGTTCCTTTCGCCTCTCAATAATTAAGTATCTTTAAGAGATATGCTAAGTAAGTTCTTTTAAATGTCACTTAATCGGACTTAAGCAGTTTATCGCGCTTATTCTGTAGCAGCTCCCCTCCTAACCCCGCTTAACCCTTTGCTTACCTCTGGCTGCGAAAATGTTTTTCCGCACTTCACGCTCTAAGTGATTTTCAATTATGAAGGCGACAGATGGGGAAGGAGGTTCGCTGGGGGGAACTACAATAACTGAGGGAATCGCAGGGACTGGAGACAAAGTTTCACCTGCCGAGGGGAATGCAAAAAATGTCTTGCATAAAAAGTTTTTAATTGCCATGTGCTCTTGGCCAAAAAAAGAACGAGTCGAAGGGGGAGCTGGCTTGTTGCAGTAATTAGTTGGGCCCGTGCTTCAAGTTGCGAATTACGCCATAATTATGCACAGCCAGCGACACTCTGAAGGAGTTGACTGAGCCATCAAGGGCTCACTACCCGCACCCTCTGGAATTCCCCCCCTCCCCACCGAACCTCAGGCATCGCAAAGTCTAACCACAACAATTGGCCAACAAGTTGTCGCTGGTCAACAGTTCGCACAACATAAGCCCAGAAAAAAAGGATACAAAATATTTGCTTAAAACATTAAGTTGGTCCCCAGCAAGGAATCGAGCTGGAACGTGTGAAAGTGTAACGGTTTGAGTGGAATGCAATGGTGGCAGGAGTGGAACACTCCGTTTCTCTCGGGAAAAGGACTCGTCGAAGAGCAACAAGATGGAACAGTCGCCGGCAATTGCAGCTGCCTTGTATTCTTGGACTCCTGTATTCTGGTCATAGACCATTTTCCACTATTGTTATGCCAGATTGCTGATGATGGGTGGCGGAGTGGCGACAGAGAGGGGGGGTGACAAGGACGACAAGGGTTGTGGGCGGGGGGGGGGTTGGACGGACATGACTGATAAGCGTGGCAGCGACGCTGTCAAAGGTTGTGATTGATGCACACAGGTTGTAGCTGCTGTCAGGACAGTGGACATTGAATGCGAATGACTATCAACTGCAATTGAGACGTGTCCCGAAGGACAACAAACTAAGTGCCGACAGGTTAATAGTGATTACCATTAATCTAGTGCAATGCAAATTTATTTATTATTTGGTACATACAGTTTAAATTTGGAAAAGAAGAGAGTCGGAGATTGGCCAATATACAAAAATATATCATTTAAAATATTATAACCTTTAACATCAAGGTTATGTTAAAACAAAAAATCTGAAGAAGCATTTGTGGCTCTCTTGTGTTTGGTTTCTTATTCCTTTTTCCCATTTCTTATTGTTTTTTGAGCTCAATCTTTAACAAATACAATTAATTCGTTCGTTTGATAATCGAGATATTAGAAACTATACAAAGAGCCACCATATTTATTACGCAGGCTTATGTAAAGTTTATAATTTTGTGATCAATGTTCAAAGTCAATTAATATTTATGAAAAGTACTTACTAAAGGCTATTTTATTAAGCTAAAAAATAAAGTCTAATTTGTTAAGGTGATATGATATCCAAGCATGATATCTAAGCATTAAAGTTTAAAAAACCATTTAGAAAGTTTCTCAGAGCCCATTATGTTGGGAAAAATTGTATACATATGTTCAATACGGTGGTACTTTGGGGGTACATTTTGTATATTTTTTACTGCTGATATTCCTCACCTTTACTTTTTGTTAGGACGAAATGTTGGAAGCTCCACTGTACTATAATTGCTGTTGGTCTTTCACCTTTGCCACTGTCAGCGCACTAACTGTAAACGATGTTTTCTCGATGAAGCTCAACTGCACTTGCACATGCACACTCACCTGAAGACACCGCCATTCCGACACATCCGAGAAAACCGACGGAAGAAGTGTGTGCGTGTGTTGAGCCTCGGTTCTCGGCAGGCGGTTTGTTTTCCTCTGTGGCACTAATGTCTTTTTCTTGCTCTTTTTTGCCTGCCCACTTGGCCTGTGGCACTTTGTCAATTCACAAACAAAAACGAATTGCACACAGGATTATCGAAGAACACACATACGCACAGGTGTACTTTTTCACTTTGCATTTCATGGTGCTGTTTTTTATTTCTTGGCCAAACAGCAGGAGGCCTTTTCAGAAGTGTGTGCACTGAGATGTAGGTGAATAATTCTTTTTATAAGTAAAAAGTGTAAAATACTCCACAATAGTTTTTCAGCCACTCAAGTTTAAGCGCTGTTTAAGGTATATTTTAATATTTATAGAATTTCTAGAAACAAACTTATACAGCGCACAGTAGAATATTTCTAGTAGAACTACTTTTTGTGACAGATCTAAGCATCCGTTAGTCAAAAGTAATATTTAGTGTGATTCATTTTTTAGTCTGCAACAATATATATATTTTGGAGTTCAAAATGGAGGAGGAGCCGTTGGCCCCCATTGAGGTGCAGAAGAAACCATGTGGCGGGATCACTCCGCCGCCCATTTACCAGAAGCTGATGGTGGAGAACCTGACCGTCATCCGACCGCCCATCCTGAAGATCTACTATTGGGAGAGCTTCGACATACCGGGGTGGGATGTGAATTGCGTCGATGCGAGGTTGCACATATTCTGACCTTTCCTTTTGCCCCATCCAGCCTGAACAGGAAGCTGCGCTCGAACAAAGCAGAGCATGAGCACACGATCTCGATCCCCATCCGCCAGATCCACAGCCAACCACTGAAGATCGTCTACTGGCTGCGCAACCTCTCGCCGAGGAAAGCTACTCTAACTCTGAAGCGGATCCAGAACTGCCAATGCCAGCCGCTGAAGACCCAAGTCGGATTCAACCAGTTTCGCCAACTATTCCACTGTCCACACCGCAGACTGATCCACATCAACCAGGAGATCCTGGCCATCAAACCAGACGAGGTGGTGGCCCTCACCGTCACGGCCTTCTTCTTCCTCTACGGCGAACACCTTCTCACCTACGAAGTCCTGTAAGTCATCACAGAAAGTAGCAGATCACTTTCAACTTGGCTTTGTGGCACTTGCATCTTATACTTTATTTTGTATGGAGAAAGATGTACTTTAAATTTTAGTTCGTAAAACACTTGGAAACAAATTGTTTGCTTTAACGCATTTTCATACGGAAAATAACTTTTCAAAAACATTACACAAAAAATATTGGACACTTAAAGCCCTCGAGTAACAAACATGTTTTGATTATCTGTGTTCTAAATGCTTGTAAAAACGGCAACCATAAGTTCAGCATTTTTCGATTTTATTTGAACTGTATATCTGTAGTTAAAAAAGCATTTTTATGAGTGTTTAAGTGCCAATTTAATCAATTTAATTACAATTTTACAATTTTTTAGCACTGAAGACAAACGTAAGTTCCTTTGGCATTTCCATTTGGAGATCTCCGCCTTCGATCCCGAAAAGTGTCTGCTCACCAAGGAGCTGCTGCCGGTAAACATAAAAAACTATTACCATGTGACCCAGCCGTTATGGGTGCAGAACATCACGATGTCCCACCTATCGTTCTCCTTCGCTTCGAGGGATCGCGGTCTTAAACTGCTCAATATGAATCTGACCGTGCCGCGCCAGAGTGTGTGGCCCCTCCTGGTGGACTACCGACCCCTGGACTACGAAAATGAGGTAACTACTTGGAACTGAAATTAAAACAGAATATTAAACGAGTTTTTTGAGTGTATAATGATTTGCAATATCTCTTGCAGGCTGAGATTGTTATGTCCTACGAAAATGCCAAAGCTCGCTACAAGATCAAGGCGCGAGGGGTGCTCATAGATGAAAAGGAGCAGACGGACATGCCTTTGAAGGAACGCGAATGCGCCGACTTCCTGCACGTCATCTATCCCAACAGGCTGAGCTTCGAGGTCTGTCTAAGGGAAGAGCGGACGCAGCTCGTCAATGTCCACAACTACGGACAGAAGTGCATGGAGTTCCGCTGGCAGAGGTGAGTTGCAAACAAGTTTTCTTTAGAATTTATTGCGGGTAGGAGTAGTTATACATAACCAGTTGAAAATTGTTTTATAAGCTAGAAACATATTATTCTCAGAAACTAAATTTGTATATCACACAGGGCACAATTTAATTTTATAATGTAACTGGAAATGAAAGATCTTTTTAAGTATTTAGTCCATTTAAAATGGTTTCTGTCTAAAGAACCAATTCTACATTCTAGACTAGCATTCCTACGGCTGCCAAAACTTTAAATGATGTAAAATAAGACAAGACTGTATTTTATCCATGAATGTATTTTCAGCTACATAATCAACGAGTTCTTCTCGGTGGTCTTCAACCCACCCATTTTCCGCCTCAAGGCGCACCACTCGAAGCTGTGCGAGATCAGGGTGTCGGTGTTCGATCGCCTGGTGCACTTCCGGCGCATTCCCATCGTGCTGGAGGTGCACCGCATCCTGGACCGCGCCACCCTGATCGCCAAGCAGGAACTGGAGGAGGTCGAGTCCATCGATGATCCCAAGTGGAAGGAGGACAGCTACTTGGAGCACGTCTATCTGCACCTGAACATCCGGACGAACGTGAAGCCAGCGTTGGACACCGCCGAGGAGTTGGAGCCCGGCGATAAGATTGATCCCACGGCAGGTCCAGATCCCTGTGCTCAGTTTGGTCCTGGAACTCCTCCCAGTGGAGTGGGATCGGGAGATGCTCCTACGCCAACCCCTTCGCTGACCGAGGAGCAGCGCAAGGAGGCCGAACGCAAGGAGCTGATCAACCGTCTGGTCGCCAAAAACAAGCTCAATCCCAACGAGGTCATCGAGCTCAGCATGGCCATTGACCAGAGGATCACCATTTTCGAGAAGCTCTTCTGGAAGTATCTCAGCAAGTCCAGGTTCATGCGCATCAATTCCGAACGCAGGCGGCAGAAGGTGGTCAAGACCTACGAGCAAGTGGTTTGCCTGGATGAACCGACGCCCCCGGAGATAACTACGGATATAGATCGAAAGTAAGTGGTTTACCTTTTCAGTTAGTTCTCTACATTGAAGAGATGGTTGGCCTTTTTAAAACATAAAACTTTTTAACATTTTAAATAAAGAACTCAAACTATAACTTAAGCAGGAAGATCATTTTGGCATTTCCAGTTTTTTTTTAACGTAACTTTTTAACGAACTAAAAATAATTTTTGTTTGATCTTAAAATGAGGTATTTAATCCAACCTAAAGTTGAAAAATATTCCGTATTTTTACATCTCATTTTTAATAAATTATTAGGTAACAAAAATAACTAATAAAACAAAATTAAAGTCAGTAAAAAATATTAAGAGGCTTAAGATTCAATATCCTTTAAAACTTTATAAAATAAAAGATCAATACTAATTCCGTTTATTTTTATAACTCATTATAAATTGTAATACATTTTTCTTCTATTCCAGCCACATCATAGATATATTGTCCCGACTGATGCAGGAGGCCATCAACGACTTGGCCAAGAACTGGGTGTTCATCCCGTCGCAGTACTACGAGCGCAACCATTAACTGTTCCCACCGTTAACTAAAAGCTTTGCAATTGCACCACCAATGTTACGCCTTAATTTATGTAAGACTTCGCACGAGTTGAGGACCAACGCCTTTGCTTTCCGTTACGAACGTTTGGCCGGATTTATGTGTCTGCATGAAGGCTTTTAGGGTTTTCCACGCAGACAGGGGGCGTGGCAGGGGGCGGTCTGTAATGGTCAGACGGTTAAACGCGAGTATTTATGTTTAGCGTTTGCTTTTAGTTTGTGTGGGAATATTTGCAAGTGGTTAAATACTCGCCAATTAAGATTCTTATAATTGTCGCTTGAGTAGCCTTATTTTCTAGGTTGGTTAATTTGGGGTACTACTATTGCTAAATTTTGTAGTATTTAGAATTGAGTAATAAATTTGCTCTGGCCAATAAAAATAAAAACTTAAATATACACAAACAGTGGTTTTTAATAGGCTGATACACCATCCAACTTCACAGAAATGTGTTTGAACGCGACTTTTATCACACTCTGGATTTATTAAGAAATAAAATATATTATAAGTTATTTATTAGTCACAAGTGTATTTTATTATTTGTATTTAAGACAAATTATTAAAAATTGAAATTTCTATTATAAATAATTTGGTTAATAATAATTCAGTGAATAGCGACCTAAAAAGCGACACCTATCTCTAACAGAGCGAACTTCCAGGTAGTGTTGGCTAACTCGCAGTTGGTTAATAAGCCGGGACACCCTCTTATCTTAGCCAATACACACTCCACACTTAGTGAGGACAGCCACTGCACTTATCGATAGTTCAGTGATGTTATCAGCCTTGCTGGTTTTAAAATATCAGAGATCTGGCAACTCTGTGATACTATCGCACCAACATCGATTTTTGTTCCATCTCTAACCGCGTCACTTTTCGATTTAAAATAATTGAAAACGTAAATTTGAGCATGCAAATCGAACCAAATTGTGATAAAAACTAGGAAACGCAGGCCAAAAAAGCAGTTACAGAGGTAGTCACTTAACCAGCATTCGAGAGCACCTGGAATTTTGAGATCGCAAGAAGCCGCCTTCGCCGGTTCAAAAAAAAAGAGACGCCGAGTTTCGCAGCGCGCACTCCGCATTCCATTGGTGGATAATTCCGCGAAATACCAGCAGGCACAGGCAGGATGAGCAAGGACATCTACTACTCGGACAAGTACTACGACGAGCAGTTCGAGTACAGGTGAGTGGTGCCCACAAGCCGATAAGTGGATGATGTGAAGCAACTGTAAAAACCTCCCTTTCCCCAGACATGTGGTTTTGCCGAAGGAGCTGGTGAAAATGGTGCCCAAGACGCATCTGATGACGGAGGCCGAGTGGCGGTCCATTGGTGTGCAGCAGTCGCGCGGATGGATCCACTACATGATCCACAAACCAGAGCCCCACATCCTGCTCTTTCGGCGCCCCAAAACGGATTAGCCGGTAGCAACAACAACTGCAGCAGGGGCCCTCGCCGATTCACATACCCCTAAACTCCCAATGTAGCCTGTAGCACATACCTATATATCCGGCAGCTGCTGCCGATATTCTGTATTGGCGGTGGTGGTGGTTGCTGCGGAATAACCAACTGTTGCACAAACATCCACAACAACATCATCATCATCATAGGTACTCATGCACGAATCACCTAGAAACTACTTTTTGTGCTGTGTGCTTCGTAATACACATTTTAAATATGTTTTCCCCGCTATAAACTGTCCTTACCTCCTACCTATAAATGTAGCACCTAGAGCTAATGCTAAGTTTGCCATTTTCACACACCTTAGTCCTGGGGAATGGGAGTATTCCATATTCATTCCTCGTTCTCACGCGCATTTTACCATATTTTATGTTGCCATTTCGAAACGGAAGCGAAAGAAGATTTTGCTCACTTTTTATAAGCTTAAATGAAATCTGATTTGTGATCTTGAAATTCTTAATCAATAATACATATGTTTACACATAATATAATGAACTTAAAATAAATATGTTTAATGTATGGAGAAGCTTGAGGCGTTGATTGCTTGAAGTTTTCCCAAATCGAAAAAGTCTTTTTTACTTAATAAGTTTTGGAGAAAGGTTATAGCTAAAAAGCAAAGAATGCGTCCAGGTCAAAGAGTAAAGTAAGTATGTTAAATATGGATTTATATTAAAATTTTAAGTAATTTTTATACGTTTGATTTTCAGACAATCAATGAATCCTGTCCATCTGATTGGAATTTGATATTTGGGCGTCGAGATAAAAATTGATATTGACGTATAGGTAAATATCAACTAATTAATTTTAACAATTTATTGAAAATGATTACCAAAAGTGGTTAACCACTGTAAAAATTATTCTAAAAGTAAAGACAATATTTTATAAACCCATGGTTTTAGGTACAAAGAAACATGCTAAACTAAATATTATTAGGCGACATAAAGAATGTACTTTTATTGAATATGATTTTCCAAACCAAATTGATTACTGATGCTCCATGAACGTGTTGCATATATATTAATATTTGTACTACAAGTAACAGCTCTACTCGTGGAAGTTTTACTGTATTTTGAAACTATGAAATTATATTTCAATCCAAAATGGCTAGAGCTGGTTCCAACTCGATCGTTTCTTGAGCCCCCTCGGACGGCTCATCCTCATTACGAGGCACTTTCCGAATTAACTTGGGTCCACCAACACCGACGAGTATCTAATTATTTAGTTATTTATATACCACAACATAGCAACACACCGTGTGTGCAATTTCCAACCTCAACACTCTGTACTGGTGTGTGATTTTTGAAATTTCCAGTGTCAAAAATGAAGATCGACAGTTCCGGTCCGAATGTGTGTGTTGTGCCCATGGGCAGCACCTCACCTCTCCACATGAGAAAGCGGTGACCCATGCATCCGAAGGGGCAAAGCCGGTGTGTTGGGGAGATCGCATCCCCGAGTGCCGCGCTTAGGGACTACGGGACTACTAATCGCTGTCAACTGTGGCCCGCCACTTAGCAGCATCCCATCCTCCGGCCTGCTCTTCCGCAGTTGGAGCATACCACGCTCATTTCCCACCAGCATGGAACTGGAACTGGCCCCCAAGGCAAATCGAATTGAAGCAGATCAAAGGCAGCTGCAGCTGTGATGATGCTGCTGATTTTTATTGCTTTATTTCTACTGCTGATATTTATTATGGTACGAATATGAAACCGGAAACGCTCGACCAACATTTTCGGTCAGCCTAGGACTCTGTTCCACTTTCTTGTCGGCTCCCTTAAATTCCTGGCCTTTGTATTCCGGACACACTCAATCAGGTTCAAGTAGTCCATAGTTCTGGCCATTGTTCGCGGGTTTTTTCGGGGTGGTTTGTGGCGATCTTTAACAATATGAGGTGTAATCATTTCTGGAATTGGGTATTGCACAAACTTGACCCACTTTTAGGGCGTACTCGTTGTGACATAATAATAAACCAGATCTAAACCGAATCTTGCTTTCTTTTATAATATAGTACAGAGGACAGCCTTGAGCAGCCAGAGAATGCCCTGATTGCTATTAGCCACAATGCAAGGATGATCAGTGCGGTTCGCGTACAATGGAGCCACTAATGGGAAGGAAGTAATCGAAAGTAGATGGCAAGATGCTGAACCAACATAATTAGTTCCTTTCACTGCACTCCTCGCAGCAAGGGAAAGCGAAACAAGGCGCGACAAATTACGCGGCCAACGCTGCGTATGCGTTACGTGAAATGCGATGAGCTGAGAGCAGCGCAGTCGGCAGCGACGGCGACATCGGCAGCGGCTTTTGATGAATGAAAGTCAACCCCCCAAACACACACACACCCGCAACACAGATGCCAACGTCAACGTCGCTGCCGCCAAGCAATTTGCGCGGTAGCTGGCTATATTTCGAATTTGATTTCGATTTAGTTTCTAGTACTGTTTTACAAACCGACGAGTCAGGTTCTACTGCCCGCTGCAAGCAGAGCCGACCAGACCAGATCGGAACCGCAATCGGAATCGGTGTGTGGGATCACTGCCTGATCACTAGTCAGTTGCCATTTCGCCGCGTGCTCGGGACAACGCGCTCCTCCGATCCTCACCCAGTCGATTCGGGCTCGTGCCTGAAGGGTTCTTAAATACGCCGGGAGTTATACTCAGCCTGCGGCACTTGTGAATGCTTTTGATTGTAAGTGCTCGGACGATTGCTACGGCAGATGAAAACCATTAAAATTTGCATACGCAGTTGTTAAGAAAACAGATATCAACAGACATTTTAATTGACTCTAAAAGACAATGTAATTCTTATTGCATCCTGTGCAATATATTGCATCCTGTGTTTAAAAAATTATATTGTGTATTCTACAAAGGACGCAAAGGCTTAAATATGTGGCACTATTCTCAATATTTATTTGTTTCCAAGTGAGTGTCCCTTGTAGAGAGGGAACAACCAGCCCAAATTTTGCAGCTGATATGCTGCCCTGTAAAATCATTTTTAATAGGATTTCTAGGAATCTTGATATTCTATAATTAATTTTTTTCAAATTTTTTCAAATAACATTTGTTTTTTGTAATATTTTTGTTCTATCAAACCATTAATAAGATGTGAATTAATATTATGTGTCACGATTTGATACATTGGAAGTGAGTTGACAGAAATACGAAATCGAACTTAATGTATTTACCTAAATTATAAATTAGCATCAGAAAAATACGATGTTGGGCAATTATAGTATTGATTTCTTACAAAATGAAACACCTTATGTTTTCAATATTCTTCAAAAGGGATACAAAGCAGTCGGCTTCCCATATTCTCTCATTTATTTACTTGTAATCTCATCGATTTACTCTTCTTGAGAGCCAAGGGAAAAGCGTGAATAATTTCCGATTTCTAATGCTGATAAGATACTGAACAACCGTTTGAATAACCTTGGTAGAACACCCACCCATTTTTGCATAGACGGAGGCTTGTCAGACAGTTTACGCTTTATGCATGTTTTGCTTTCTTTTTAATTATTTTTATTTATAGCGCACAAAGCACGATGCACCGAAATAGTTTTATCTTCTCTCTTGCTGTTATAATGAGAAAATGAGGGAATAGTGTGACTTGTAAACATATAATTCCTAAGGGGATAAGTAAATAAACAAAAATATTTGCCAAATTGTAAAATCTTTCCTCGCGCATTGGCAACATTTTCTCACCTAAATAAAATATGTTTAAATGACGGGCGCGTGGAAAAATGTTCGAAAAAACCCCAATAAATGGCCGTTCTTATCGAGAATGAATCAGTTTGATCTTAAATCTTATTTATGAATATCTGGAATTGTACCCACGTGCTCATCGCCCTTTAAATCCGAGTTTCTGATAAGGTGAAACTTGATGGAAAAGCTGGGCTGTCGTTTTGAGATAGACAGACATACAGTCTATAGATTAAGGCGACAAAGGCCGTCGGATGACTCGAGATTATAGCGTCATGCATATTTATGCATGATTTCATACCCATTCCTAATCATCTAACACAAATTAAAGGCTAGACCTCAAATAAATATATTGATTTCGCTATTGAGAGTTTTTTACTTTATATAAAATTATTTCCTCATTTCATAAACACCTTATTTTAAAGAAATACCTTTTTTTTTAAACAGTGTCTATATTAACGTTGTTGAAAAATAGAATACAAAAAAATGTATTACAATTTTGTAATGTCGGAGCTGTGAACAGACAGATTGTCTGCAATTCAGTGGCAGTTTCAGTTTTAAACATTGAATTATTGGTATATCTTTGATGTCTCGCCATCATCATCCCATAAATAAAATTATTTTTAAATCGTATTTTAAAATCAAAATGTTTTTTTACGTGCACTTTTAAACTTCCATGGCTTTAAATATGAAGTTTAGTTATTACATTTTTCAATGGAAATGCAAATAAATCCATAAAGGTAATTGTTGTTTTAACATCAATCTAATAAATGGTGATAATAACTTTAATAGCACTAACACATTAACAATTTTCAGTTAGGTTCAGATCAGCTTAAACTGGTTCTGCTCAGGCGCGTTATTAACAAATTTCCTCACATCGAAGACAAGTGGGTGGGTCAACCTTCTACCCCTCGTACATCCCCTTTGTCTGATCCAACCCCCGCGAAATGCAAATCAATTTGCATTGACAATGAATTTGCTGGTCCTCGAACATGGGCTCTGAGTTCAGTTTGCATTGCATTAATTAGCTGGGTAGTAAAAGTATTCCTATGTTATATAAGGCATAGTCTAGCGCGTTAATTAGTATGCATCTCTGGATATATATTTGTGTTTGACTATCAACAATAATAAACTTGTTCAGCATTTGTGATCATGTAAACTGTCTGCCAATCAAATATGGCAAAGAGATGACTCCGATAAATACCTAGAAAATATTTTTTAAATGAAAAATATTTCTTATTCAAACCTCTGGGAAATATAGGTCTAGTTAACCATCAATTAGAGCTTTGGGTCTCGCTAATCAAGACAAGTTCAAGTTCACCCTCGATCACGTTGGCGTGAGTGCTAAATTGGGTTTTAGGTTACCAGTTAATTGTGATGATTTGTCCAACGACGGGCTGACTTCCGTTTGGTGTGTAACCCATCCTTTTGTCAATGAACTTGAATTATTCTACCGTCCGCTGATCAATGAAACTTCCTGCATATGTTGCAATTGATATTCAATGGCATCTGCGACACAATTTTAACAAACTACACATATTTACAGGGAATGCAATTTGTGCCTACGGCTGTTTGTAAACAAATTCATTCACGGCCAAGTTCAAAATAGAAAAATATGAACAAATAACTGCATACATAAATAAGTGTATACCAAGACAATTCAATTAAATTCGAACGCGGCTTAGTAAATAAATTAATTTAGTTGATCACGAGTGCAGCTGCATTCCAAGTGCACTCTAGTTCCGTTTTATTTATTAAATTGATTTCTTATCTGTGAAGAGTACATCCCACCTTTAAACAGAAGCGACAAACTTAAACGTTTCGCAAATTAAACAATTGAGATAAACACCCCTTAGTTTTGAATGCTTTTACGTGGCTCACTGGACTCTCTAAATAGCCCACTAAGTAGTATCCATATCAATGGAAAACCCACCCAACTCAGCCACCTGTTCTCCCGATATCACCCAACAAAACGACCTGGGCACATGCTAATCATCCACTCAGAAACGGTTTCAGTTTCTGTTCTGTAGTTACATCAATTAGGCGAACCGCACATACCGACCACGGACCGAACCGAGATCGTCGGACACATAATGGCATTATCATCGCGTCGGCCTCCCAAAGGGTGTGGAGCACCCAGACAATTGTGATCGGTGATCTCATTGCTGAGGGTGAAATGCTGCAAGACCTGAAGCGTAGCCGAACCGAACCGAAAGATACTCTTCATAGTTGTAAACTGTCTTTAAAATAAATGTGCCAATGTATTTTTGAGGTCAGAGCTAAGTACATATCTTAAGATGTGTGTGGCACAAAGGTAATCTTATCTTAAATCAGACGGTGATACATCTTCTAGAATTTTCATATAAAACTTAGTTTAAAACAGATGTATGGATTGTCAATCAATTATAACCATTTTATAATCAGTTTTTTACATTTTGTTCACCTATTTTATATATATCAATGCTAACAAAAGAAGTAATACTTTTATTTATATCTATTTGTAAGGGAACCCTTTAATATTTTTGACTCACATCATAGCCTAAAATTAAATCAACAAAAACCTATTAAAGAACCTTATTGTTAAAAAAAAATCAAAATTTTTATATTTAGCAAATTTAGTTGAACACAACATGAGAGATATAAATGCGGAAATATTGCTGTTAAAAAACATGTTACGTAACCATCTTATGAAATTGTACTTATTGTTTGACCTAACCCCTAGACCCTTATTCCATTAAATCTAACTTATAGATCATTCTCCCACTTGTTTGTCACCTCATTACTTTATCTTTACTACCCGAAGTGTTTGCTGGGATCTCATCTCATTGTCTCCTCGTCAATTGTTATACAATTGGCAACACAATTTCAAAGTGCAAAGATTTCTTGATTAATCCATAACAGTCCCAGACTCGTGTCCCAATTGAGAGGATATAGTGATGAACATGATGCAAACGGTGTCAATTTGAGCCAGTTTTTAAAGTCAGACTATCAGATCTGCCTAGATCTTCGATAACCGTCGGCTTGCATATTGCCCTTGCATCCACTCAAGACATCGAATTTGTTTTCATTATTCGATCGTTTATGTAAATTTATTAGTTTGACACGTTTCGCAGCCACAAGGTTTCGATTAATTGAGCTGCATTCTTCTAGGAATTTGTTGCTGTTTATCTCTTGTTGTTTATTGTTTTTAGCAAATTTGTGCATAATGGGAAAAAGTGTCAGTGCTAAATGAGTGCTAATAGCAAGCGATAACTTCTTAATTGCTCTGCAATGTTTGAGTTTCGTTTGTTAGGATTACCGGCATCAAGCTCTCGCTTCCGCTCTTTTTTCTAGAAAAGTGTTCTGTAAAATATTCCGAAATAAATCCATCTCTGAACAACATCCGTCCGGCTTCGTGTCAAAAGTAACACCCCTCGAAAGGTTGCGGGGTGAGCATAAATCACAAAGGCCCAGCTGCCCGACTTGACTCGTTTTGGGGTTGTAAATATCTGCTTTGTGCGAAAGCTCAGTACTCGATCGCTGGTCGCCCGGTGAGGAGGAAACGCTACTGCCTGACCCCTTGAATCATCTGTTCAGCAGCAGGAACTCGTTTTTCACTGGGATATTACGAGTGCATAGAATACTTGAAATAATAAGCATAGAACTTTTACTGGGTCCAGGTACGGTTCCATCTCTTCTGTTAATAACTAAATTAATTTGGTGAAGATCAGAATTTTTTGTTTCCATTTATGATATATTTATAGAGGAAATAAAACAAATATTGATAAAAATGTAATATACATAGCTCCAAAGAACAATTAAAAGAACTTAAACTGTCTAATGAGCTTACAATTCAGCTATCTAATTTCCTTTAAAAATGAATGTATAAAAATGAAAAATGTATTAAAGTATTTATTTATTTTCAGGAGATCTTTTACTTCATAACCTGATATTTTAGAGGCATAGGATCGGCTTGGGCGACGCATCGACTGGCAATCGCACGCAAAAGTGCGTCAGGAGGGTTTCCAGTTGGACCCAGGGTTGTCCAGACCCTAAGCTAATCCAAAGACCGTCACCATGACGCGACCCAAGCAGGATGGCGGCAAGTTCAAGTCTTTCATGCAGGAGAACGTCCTCACCATGGCCACCGTTATCGGTGTGTTCGTGGGAGGACTCATCGGCTTTATCATCAAGAATAGCACGGGCGAGTGGTCCAAAAGGGAGATCATGTACATATCCTTTCCCGGCGAGATTTTCTTGCGGTGAGTAATAATACCTATCTAAAGAAAACTTTCGGATGATCTCAAGAAACATATAATTTTATCAATGAAAACTATCAACATATAACTTCTGGTCATGGTTTCTACAGTCTATAGATGCTATAGAATTATACACACTATCGGTAATAAATAATAAATACATTTTTCAGAATGCTGAAATGTTTGATTGTCCCACTTCTGGTGTCATCAATCACCAGCGCTATTGGAGGCCTCGATTTAAGCATGTCCAGCAAGATTGCTACCCGGTAAGTTCGTGAAATCGATGTCAATGAGCCTAAATAAAATATCATTATTATACTCGATCCCATTAGAGCCATTACGTACTACTTTGTGACCACCATATCGGCCGTCATTCTGGGAATCTGTCTGGTCACCACACTGCGTCCCGGCCAGGGAGCCAAGATCGTGGAGACCCAGACGGAGAGTATCGATAAGGCCTCTAAGGTGCTCACTCCAGACACGCTGATGGATCTGGTGCGGTGAGTGATGATCCGCCGATAACCCAACCTCCAATATGACTCATTTTATTTCTTCCAATAGCAATATGTTCACGGACAACATCATTCAGTCCACCATGTTCCAGGTAAGTCTCCCATCGTAAGTCGCGCATCGGTCATACGCACTGTTGTACACGGTAGAAATTATTCAATTCTTTGCGGCTTAGTGAGATTTTGATTGAAACAAAGCGCGACACATAATCAAAACTGACATGATAGGGATACCACAATTTCAATTACAACCCAGATTCAAGTAGGGGGATTTCACACAAGTGTTCGCGGTGTGAGTGAGTGCCAGTGCTTAAATTTCAATTATCGCATGTACGGCGAGATAGACAGACTGCGAATCTGACTGGAGAGAGTGAGAGGGAAGCGGTCGTATCAACACGGTTTAGGAGGCCCCAGACGCAAATTGAATCAAAGTACTTGGCTTTCGCTATGGCAGATATGTGGACATTGTACCTCCATAATTATATGCACATACGTGTGTCTGTTGATGTAGGTAGGCAACCAAATGAATATTCATGCGCCCAATTAGATTATTGTCGACTCAATGAGGGAAAATAACAGACCAAACTAATTTTCCCTTATCCAGATGCAACCTTTTCATGAATCAAACATGGAATTCAAAATGGCTGTGGTAGTTATTAAATGTTTTTGAAACCTATTGTTATTTTCAAAAAATTTATACAGTTTATAATCCAATTAAATGATGTAAATCTCCTTTCACAGGCTAAAAGTCATTTTAATAATTTAATTTGAATTTTTGTAGACTTATTAAACTATCTAGGATTGGCATGGTCATAAATTCATAATAAAATTAATCCCATTTGTTGCATTTTGTACTCCAAAATTAATTATTATCTTTCTTCACCTGTTCCTTTTAGCACCGCACTGAGATCTATGAGAACACTAGCATTAGCCCAGCACGTAAGTTGTTGTATCCCCAACAAAAACTTATTGCGAAACTCAATCCTATATTTGCTTTCATAGAACCCATGGAAAACTGGGAGTTCAAGTCTGCTCAACGCGAGGGCTCCAATGTCTTGGGCCTTGTGATGTTCAGTGTGATCCTTGGAACCACCATTGGAAGGATGCGTGAGAAGGGACAGCTGCTGCAGGATTTCTTCACCACTCTGAGCGAGGCAATGATGACCATCACCTCTTGGGTTATCTGGTAAGTGAAGGTTTATTTTAAAAAAAAAGGTCAATATCTTGAGAACAATTTTATTAGGATTTCCCCTCTGGGCGTGGCCTTCCTGATAGCCGCTAAGATCATTGAGATGGACTCCATAGCGGCGACAATTCAATCGTTGGGATGGTATTTCATAACGGTCATGATAGGACTTTTCCTGCATGGTTTCGGTAAGTAATCAGAAAATTAAGTAAGAGCGATTTAGCCGAGTGGTTTGATTCACGATTTTGACGAATATTAATTAGCTATACAATTTGGGAGCTGTGATCGTAATACCTAAACAAAAGACTTAAGTAGCTGAGGAATTTTTCCATTTGCAGCAGGGTGACAAGTTGTAACCAAAGATGATTCGTATTTAGTGCTTTTCAATATGTTCAAATATGTTCTTTATATACATCAGTTTGAAATTGTTTTATACTATTTTCTGCATTCCGAAGATAACCTCCCAAAATGCTCTTTTTATCATATCTTATTATTCTCTTTTTAGGCACCATTGCTGTGATCTTCTTCTTGGGCACACGACGTCTTCCGTACCGCTACATTGCCAAACTTAGCCAGGTTTTGGCCACGGCTTTCGGAACAGGTTCCAGTTCGGCCACCATGCCACTGACCATCAAGTGCCTGGACAACATGGGCATCGATCCCCGTGTCACCCGCTTCGTCATCCCTGTGGGCGCCACCATAAACATGGACGGAACGGCCCTCTACGAGGCTGTGGCTGCCCTGTTCATTGCCCAGTACCGTGAGATGAGCTACTCCTTCGGCACCATCGTGGCCGTCAGCATAACGGCCACGGCAGCCTCGATCGGAGCAGCAGGAATCCCGCAGGCCGGACTCGTCACCATGGTCATGGTGCTGGACACTGTGGGCTTGGAGCCGAAGGATGTGTCCCTCATCATTGCCGTCGATTGGCTACTGTAAGTCTGCATATATAAATACAAAATATGTTATTTATAACTCCACGATTGATGGGTTTTCAGGGATCGCTTCCGCACCACCATCAATGTGATGTGTGATGCCCTGGGCACTATTTTGGTTAATCATCTGTCGAAGAACGATCTGGCCAGCGTGGATAGGGTAAGTAAGAGCCCCTTGGACTTTACTCTTTCTATATCCCATAGGGAGTTGATTCCCTTACTTTTTGTTTAAATTGTTCTATAACTTCCTTTCTTTTTGTCACCCAGCTGAATGCCGAGCCCCATGAGCTCCTCGAGCTGGGACCCAATGGCCACGAGATGAAGGAATGAAGGCAGTCTTCGCTTGGCGCCTATAACCGCAAGCGATGAGTGGACATGTCCCGGCTGTGGGCCTGTTTCCACATCCTCCCCAGCAACGATAGCGATAGCGATGACTACGACGACGACGACGAGGAGTTTTAAGATGCGTCGAAGGATAGGATCGGATCGAGGCTGGGGCGGAGTCATCATGTTTGTTTGCGGATTATTTAGGGTGACCAAGTCGCATCTAATTTCCAGATTGATCAATTTGAAGCAGCTCCTCCGGCAGAGGCTAGAGTTCTGCCAGAGTACAAGTACTAAGCCAGCAACGAATTTAAGTGACACATTCGTTTGTTTTTCCCAAAATTAATGATCAAAGAAAGCGAGAACAGAAATAAGATTTAAGATGAAAACAAAACAACATTTATCGTCTAAATTAGAGATACTTTCAAGGTGTAAATAATTTTTAAATATAATTATATTAAATTGAGTTCAAATTTGCATTACATTCTCCCATATGATTAGTATTAACAGCAAATCGAATCGAAGAGTTAAAATTAGTTCAATTCCAAGCAAACAATCCCAACTCCAAGCAATTGCATTTGATTAGGTCGCCAATTGTTGAGATTCGTATCTAGTATTTGTTATACATTATTCTACAACTTTTTGACATGGCAAAGCCAAACAAAACAACATAAAAAGACAAATTTAAAATAGAAAAAAGATTAATTAACACCCTAAAAAATAAAATACAATTCAATCGAATCAGAATTTCAAATGCCGTTACAAGTTCGTGTTCATAGTTGAGCTTTGTAAATACTTAATAGCTTAAGTATACATACATAAAACTTTATGGAAATATTTATATATTTAAAGCGTGGAAACCGAATTCTTGAATGACAATAATAGAGTGCTACAATCAGACATACAGTCAATTTATACAAGTAACAAATTATTTATTACATATTATTAAAATAAACATAAATTAGGTCACACCATTGCAAAAATCCACGAGAAAACGATAAGTACACAATAAAATCAGTAAAACAAATAAAATATTTAAATGTTTGCCATGCTTTCAGCCAAAAAGGAGAATTATTTAGGTTCCGAATCATCGAAATGTTTGTAGTTGTGCGTAGTCTAAATATATGTTTACTAATAAAACTTTATGAATATTAAACGAACTTATTTGGTGTTCTTATTGAAGGTATATTAAACCAAATTTTAACTATTTCGAGAACACACATTTTGATACCTATTAGAGATCTTATTATTTTTTGCTGATATAAATTTGAACAGTTTTCGCTGGTTTAAAGGGCATTGTACGATGGTTAAATAAACAAGTTCAAGCTCTGTCAAGCATCAAAATCTTTTCAATAAAGCTTTTCCTAGCTTACTCTGGCTTCAGCATAGGTGGCGCTTTTCGTAAATAAAATTAAGGCAAGAATAAAAGTATTAATTTGCCGAGTTTTGTGGGGACTTACCAGAAAGAAACAAACTTTAAAACAAACTTAAATAATAATAACTTAAATAATCTATATCTGTTTATGTATTTAGTTTGGTCGATTTTTTTGATTTAATCAAACTATTTATTGAAATAAGAGAAACGTCATATTTTTTTTTTTTTTTTTTTTTTTAGTTTATTGAACACGCCACACAAGGATGGACCTTGTTTTCGTGTATTGACTAATTATTTCTAAAGATCCCAAAAAAAAGCGGGTAATGGGTGCTCCATTCTTGAGCAAATCAGGTGTGGTCATAGCCGGTCAAAAGTTAATCAAGATGTGTTATTACAGAAGGCGACCGTGTCTGTCACGGCCGAGAATCCATAAGTCTGCCGGGTGTCGTCTGCGGAGACGCCGTCGACCCAGTGGTGTTGCAAGATGTCTTGCCAGACAGTTTGCATGTGTGAGCAAACGTTCCCGGTATCGACTTGAGGATTTGCAAATCGTTTCTGTTACCGTCGGCACTCCCGTGTCCTGGAACATAACTCGGTTTTCTACATAATGGTGCCACTTCACCCCTAGCGAACGTCATATTGAGACTTTTTGGTCAATCTGGTTTTTGGGTTTGACTGATTTTGCACAAAAAATTGTGTTATCTTCCGAAGATTTTATTCAGAGGTAATAGTTTTTGTTAGTTTAGAAATGTAAAAATAAGTTTCAGATTTAAAATAGGAAGTATCCTTTTTTTGGAAAACACTAAAGTTGAACAACGGTCAGCTTCACTTTCTCTTTAAAGTTTTCCCCCCTTTGATCTATTTATGGTCCCATCTGCGAGTACTTTTGTTTCTTTACCATTCTGAAACCCTTCTCCAAAAAGTAACTGCCCCTAAAAAAAAAAGAAACAAAAGGCCATAACAAAAAACAAAGCACCCGAAATATAAAATTGGGACCATCGAAAGGGGACACAATCCCAGCTGAGCAGGAAATGCAGGCTGGTTTTCCATACAAAAAAATATAATAAAACTAAATTAAATAAAATATAAACAAAGCACAAGTATATTTTGATGACTTTTTAACATTTCCTTTTCTCAACTGCACTTGCTACCTGCGTTGGCGGAGCGCATAAAGATTTATTGTCTTTTGCATAAGAAATATGCTTTATGTTATGTTTTTACACTCCTCCCACTTTATGCACTCTACACTTTATAAAACAGAATTCACAATTTCATTTTATTGACAGCAGAAAACATTTGAAAAACCAAAATTTTGGGAGAAAGCCTTTAATATTTAAATTTTGCAAGATACGCCCAAAATTCTCCGTGAGTTTATGGTCCAAACTATGCCCCAAGGCAGCAGCTAAGCCACTGTGGACTATCGTCAGCCATGCTTGAGAATGCTGTCATTAAGGAGCGACCCATCTATCAGGATGTCCAGCGGCTCACGGACGCCCAGCTGTCCACCATGTGCCAGAATCACCAGATCTTCCTGGGTCCGATAACGTCCGCCAATCGGCGTTTCGCGGAGCGCCATCTCCACGTAGCGATGATCGAGGCACGGGCCAAGTACCGGGCCCACCAGCAGTTCGCCGAGGAGTGCACCCTGCGGATCTCCAGCAGTTTCCAGCCAGTTCCTCCTCCCCAGCAGCACTATGGTATGATGAACGCCGTCCACCCACGACCGACTGTAGTCCCGCAGAATTACTGGCCATCTCCCGGTTCCTTCAAGATGCGTGGCCCACCGCCGCCCACCAGATTCTTCCAAAATCCTAAGGAACGACCGGATCCGGTTCTCGAGCCACGTCAGTACGTCGCTTGGCGGCAGCAGAACAAGTTGCGCAACCAAACGGCAACTGATTTTGGAACCAAAATCCTCGGCTTCAAGATGCCCTTCTCCCTGGATGCTGCCAGGGATCTAAGCTCGAGGATAAGCAGCACCATTAAGCGATTTCAGGGCGGAGGTGAGGAATTCCAGCAGGAATCTGCCAAGCCAGAGCAGGATAAAAACGAGATGGCCGACCATCAAGAGAAGTACGAACAAAGATTGCAAGTCAAGTGTCATAATAAATATCACGATAGGTACCAAGATGCAAATCAGGCGAAATATCGAAATGCATATCAAGAGGATTATCAAGGGGAGTACGAAGAGCAGTCCGAAACAGAAAGTGAAAAGGAAGGGTCCCCAAAGGACCTTGAACATCCTTACGACGTGGATATGGAACGCGACACACTCTCCGATGATTCAGAGGACGATGGGGAGCAGCAGGAGAATGAGAAACAGACCAACCCCCGTTCCTTTTCCCATGACCTTCTGGAACTGAAGAATCTGTTCAACGGGGCGGATGCGGAACCTCAGAGCGAACTGGGCGACTACAAGAGTTTCATCAGCCTGGCCAGCGTTTACCACGAGTTCACCAACCCAGAGCCAATGGAGCGAAAAGAGAAATCTGTGGACAAGGAGCCCCTTTTCCGCTGGTGGTGGCTGCGGAGGGCGTCGGCGGGGGACGAGCGGATTCCCGAGGAGGAGCGCACCACCGAACAGGATCTGATGCAGGAGCGCGAGCTGAAGACCATCAACTACCTCAGCGAGGCTCATTCGCGGGTGGACGATGGGATGCTGGAGCTGATGGGCAGGGTGGAACTGCGCGACGACAGCGATGAGGAGGGGGCGGTGGAGGGCGGACCGAGATCCCGATCCTGTGCTGGTTTCTGCCGCCACATCTTCCACCTGCTCTGCTGCGATCGTCATGGAAAACTCGATGCGGACAAGCTACGCTGCAGCTTTTTCTGCTGCTGCATGGCCTTCGGCATTTACGTCGCCTTCAAAATGATGCGGTAGTTGCACAAATGCGGCTTAAACTGGGGCCAGTTAGTCACTATATTTGATATGTCCATATTGTCCATAGGAAAATTATGCTTATCTCAGTTGAGAAAAGGATGCGCGTTGAATTTCAAGTTGTGTATCACAGACTTTTGTAATCAGCTTTCTTTGTTTTCTTACGTTGAGATACGCACTGTGTGTTCATAATATAAATAATGTGCAATAAACGGACTAAGTAGAGTTTATTCGATAAATATTATGTATTTGTTGTATGGGATATTTAATTTCCTTTCGATCCATTCAATGATTCAATATTTCTTCCATATTCTAAGTTCACTGCCCTAGTCAATAACTAGGACATGTTGTGACGTAGAACTACATCTATAGTTCCATTTGTAAGCAGATGGCCCTTTCTAAAGAACGAGAAAATACGTGTCCTTGTGCGCCACGTGTTTTCATCTAAGCCAAGTCGTCGTTCCCAATTCCCATTTTCAAGTTACAACGGAAATGAAACTGTAATTATATTTATGACAGCCTCAGTCGTATTTAAGAGCCAAGCTGTTCCTTGAAGAAGACCTCCCAAATAGGAATGAATAAAATTAAGCTCTTTAATATGCTGTCCTTCCACTTTCTATTAAAAAACAAATGTGTTAAATACACGAGTGTTTGCTAGGCAAAGCACTCCGAAAATAAAGTTTATAGCATGCTTTTTAATGCAAGAAGAAAATAAAAAACGATGTAATCTTCTAAAAACCAATTTGTTAAAGTTATTTTAAATTGAGAAATTATTTTAATATATAAAAAAAAGTTTCGTACTTTTTGGGTACCGAAAGTATAGTGATTTTCTAATGTAAATGTAAAGCAATTTGTTCAGCCCAGTTGCAGGTGAGGAAATCTCATTGCTTTTGCAGCGAGGCGCAAACTTAATGACTTTCGGCCATTTGCCAGGCTGAAATCTCCTTTCTAGACCCCGTTCCCGTTGCAGTTTCCGTTTAAGCCAGCTCCGGGATGCCATTTGCTGGCGGAGAGTGGCTATAAATCTTCTTAAATGTCGCAAATCAACACAGCAGGTCACCTTTATCTAGCCCAATCTCAGTGCCAACTGCAATATCTAATTTACACAGGTAAATGCTGACGGTCATCCCCCTCTAATTCTGCCCTAATTCTGCCCTAATTCTTGTCCTTCTTCTGGAACGTGATTCAGTGTAAATGTCAAGCCTACACAGAAGAATATTTCACTTAATTATAACCTCATTGAAATGTTTTTTATTTTTTGGGAAGATTTATTTTCGAAATTAATTCGCCATAAATAAATAAGGGACATAAACCACAAACCGAGACACTCATCTTTGGCGCTCAACTAAGCAAACCAAATGTAATCAATGCAATTGGCGTGACCGAAAACTCAAGCGAGGGAAAGACATAAATAAAAGTTTGGCCATAAAACCACAAAGAGACATAAAATGGGCATAACAAATTTAAATGGCATAAACAATTGGCAACAAAGTAACCTCCCCAAACAGCCCCACCCGCTCTTCAAACCGAACTATAGTACAAATCGCACGGTTTTTGACTCCGTCCTACTTGCAGACTCGCATCGAGTATAAGTCAGCAGCTATAAAAACGGGACAGGACTCGATTATATTGGCAGGTTGGGGCACACAAATTGAGACACTCGGTGGATTGGGCCGCACTCTCAGTTTGTCTTTATGCCAATTCAATTTACCGGCAAATCGGGCCACTGCAGAGCCCCAGCTTTGGTCGAAACCCCAAAATTGGAGCCTGGGACACCGTTGGAAATAAACATAAAACGCAAAACGAAATGCGGCCATTTAATTTATATTCTGCCAGCATTAAATGGCATTTTAATTTCTATGGAAGTCGTAAAAAGTCCTGAAAAGTATTTTCACTCTCCCTCTTTTCATATTTATGTCTATAAATTTCTTTTGCACTTTTCCATTTCTCAATTGCGTGCAAAAGATTTTTACATTTAATTCAATTTGGCATCTAATGGATGGGGCGGCCGGTTGTGGGTGGTTCCCCTAAGGGAATGGCTGAGATGGCTGCTTACCAACTGGGCGTGGTCATGCCTGTTTTGTAGTCGTTGCGTGAAATATGGTCCTGACTACTTAGCTGTCTCATCTCCCCAAAAATTGAAATCCTGTGGACGCCCAGGCTAAATTACCGTTACAAATTTGAGCTACTTTGATGGCAACCACCGCATACTTCGTCCTTCCGAGGAGTCAAGGATTCATGCTTTAGGTTCCCAGCTCCCGAATGCCCGGCAATGTCATACAAAATTTATTCGCCCTACGTGCCTTCGCTGCAAATCTTCGCTTCGTCCAGAGGGTCAAGCCATTTCATCCGTTCGTTGGAGAGATTTGGAATAGTTTGGGACCCTCCAAGTCGATATTGCTAATGGTTTCTATAAGGAAAAGGGAACCAGCTCATGGTTCGTTGGCTGAGCTTTGGGCAACCCCCCAAAGGTTGACTCGGAATTTTAAAAATATATTGTGTATAAGCCCTTTCAAAAGAAATGCGTCTTAAAATTATGTATGATATGGTTAATTTCGGGTAGGCGGTTTACTGTGCAGGTTTCCAACTCAGAAACTCAAAAACAAATTTTAGAATATTTAAAAATGATTTTCTTGTGATAGTTTAAATTTATAAATTCACGCGGGACTGAAGGGCAATATATTATAACTGCCTCACAAATGATGGGACCCAAACATATATGACTAAGACAACCTGTCAGTTTTGCAAACCTTTATTGTTGAATAAACAAATATAATATGTTTATCATAACAAATATATATGTTTTTTATATTTTTTCATTCTTATCTCTATAGTATAAGCGATCTGTTCTTTTATTACATATAAACATATAAATATGTTTTTTTTATTCCCAATTTCATTCTTTGTTTCAACAAAAGATACAAATTTAAAACAAGTCAAAACAACACGTATTCTTGATTATACCATTTAAAACATTTGCTTAAAGTGCCCCAATAAACAAATGTTGAACAACAAAAACAACGGAAAGTTGTACTATTTTTATGTACAATAAAAACTCTGAATCATAGCTAAAATTGTCGGAACTTATGGCTCTTGAAAAATTTGTTTGCAATTAATTTATTGTTTTGAACATGGCAAATACATATGCAAATGCAACTCAATACTTTTGCCACAAACTTTTGGAACTCAAAACGAAACAAGCTGGCACATATTCGCATTCATTTGGCAGCCAATTTAACAAAAAAAGTTGCCAACATCTTTGGCCTAATGAACGAAACTCCAAACAAGCAAAACTGAAATGTGGAATATGGTTGTGCAGATGGGTGGGATGGCAAAAGACTAGAGGTTTTCCCAGACCCGTTGGGGAAATGCAATTTTGTAATTGACTCACAATCAGTCGTGCGGAAGTTGTTTAGCTATGCAATATGGCTGCCAAATGCGACAAACGGATGCAATTTGTGAAATATGCACGAAATAAGACGATAGAGCGAGGTCGGGAATGCACAAGTCTCACCCAGAGCACCCTTTTCCACCAGAGATTGAAATGTCAATCCGTTTATGGGAGTGAGACATGTCCCCGTCCGTGTTTCTGCTCCACTCCCTTCGCTCGAGTGGAACATGTTTGTCAGCTAGTTTTCGATGCGATTTTTTCCACCAGCTGATGCTGGTGCTAAAGGGTATATTGGTTTTTCTAATTGTTAGAAAAGGGCACAAGTCATACAAATCTAAGTGATAGGATAAATAATATAAGTGATATAATAAACAACTTTTTAAGATTATTTTTTATAGTCCTTATTAATTTGTTTGCCACTTAATAGTCAACCAAATGCATTAACCAGCACACTACTAAATTATTCGTGTTAAACTTATAAGTTATCAAGATTGAAAGTTTTGGATCGCAACCTCCATTTAAAAAATATTAGTATTATATTAAATTTTTCTTTGGTTAGTTTACGGAATAATTACAATAATGTATACTAATGATCAATAAGTTTATTATTTTATTCTTATCATGCTTATTGAAGTCTTTAACAATTCATTACATTTGTTTTAATTCAAATAAAATAGTTAAACATCATAAAATGTTTAAATATCACCAATTAATTAAAACAATTTTAATGTTTATTTATTATAAGCTACATAACTGGTATATATTAGTTGCTACTTGCGAATCAAGTTTTTCCTCTTTAGCAGGCAGTCGAGCCACAGAATGCTGCCAAAATGTCCGATTGTCGCCCACATGTCTGAGCTGAATGTCGCGCCCGAATGCCGCTGACAGATGTTCCACCTTTGGACAGTAAACGGGGTACGGAGACAAACTATTTGGCTTCGCCGGGAACCTGGAGGCTTCGTAATAGTTTTTATGTGCGGTTTACAGGTGAGTTTCTGCATTTGCCCTGCCATAAACGAACAATTTGTGTAATGCATTTGGTGAATGATTAGGTGGACGGGGGAGATTGCGGCTCGGGTTTGGTGACTGAGGGGCGACTGGTTTTTGTGTGTCCATGTCCGGAAAGGAAGTCGTTCTATGCAGTTTCATTTTTTATGCTCACAGTTTTCCGAAAGTTGTAAAAAAGTTTGCACATAAAATGTTTACATATTGACATTTGCGGATGCTTTTCCGACCATAAAGGGGCAGGTATATTTCGCTAAAAGTTCGCCTCAGCTTTAAAGGGTCTTATTTTAATTAAACACAACACTTTGGTCTTAATTTAAATAAATAACATTTTTTCGTATTAAGGGTCTTTTTTCCACATGTAGTTTGATAACTTGTGGTTTGCGAATTGAATTTGTCATGACACGCTTAACTAAAATAAACCATTTTAGTGGTTTTGATTTTAATCCTTTTTTTAATTTGTTTTTTTCTATCGGAAATATTTGGGAATTTATATTGTAAAAATAATACATAGGTTAAACACATGTTCTTAAAACAAATTAATTAATTTAGGCTTTTAGCATTTTTATTGTAAATTTCGATTTTAGTCGACTGAAAGTTGGCCAATAAAAGCATACAATTAACTAAATCAGTTGCTCAATCTGTTCACAATTGTTTCTTTATCGCATCTTCTCCACCCGACAATCAAGTTGAACAAACGTTCACTTAACCAACTGGATACAAACAAGCCAAATAACATTTCTTACAGACTTTTCCCAATTAATAAGAAAAAGGTCAGTTTTGTTATACAAGTTTGTAATACCCTCGCCAACTTCAAAGTATATTAGTAAAAATTTTACAGAAACTTCTATCAGCTCCAAAACCTTAATTGTAAGTAAGGTAAGCTTCTAGGGATGTTTGCATTGGTTTTGACTTTCAATTTTTGGTTTTAGTAAGGATTTCTGTTTCCTTCACTGCCTTGCAATCTGGTGTTCGAAATCGGACTACCTTTTTCAAGGGTATAATATGGATTATTTAACCCGTCTACAGGCCCGCAGGAACAAATGTTTTCTTCTTCCTTTTATTTTTTTGATGCAAATGTCAACAATTAATTTGGAGGCAAAATATGCGCAGTCTCAGAGAAAAATAAATAAACGAAAGAAACAGGCTGAAAGTTGAGGAAGAAAATTGTTAGCGGCAAAGTAAACAACTGGGGGAAAGGTGGAAAAATGTAAGAGCAGCGCCGCCAATTAAAGTTGAGATTGCAGAGGCGGATCCAGAACCAGATGAGCAGGTGGCGACCGGGTGGCGGCAGAATCTAAGGCCTCCATTCCGAGGGAGCAGGTGGCATAATGAAGTCGATTGGAAGTTGAGTTCACTTGAGCTGGAATAATTTGTTTTAATGTTTATGTTGGCGCCCGAGGCAAATGCAAAGTAGCTAGAAAATTAACGAGAGCCTTATTACGTTTGCTTATAAATATGAATATACAGCTAGAATTCATAGCACGTCATACATGGCGGATAAAATAAAATTTAAAAGTGGAATATTAATGCTTCTTGCCAAAAGAGTTTGGAGAGCAGTGAAATAATGGAGAGTCCTTTTGGGCCTATTCATGATTTTGGTTCAAAGAAAGACACAATTTTCAGAGCTGGCATGAATACTTTATGAGGCATTTTCCTTCGTCAACTTTACAACTTTAAACTTTGATCTAGGCCTAAGTAATCGAACCGCATCATTGGCCATCATGTTCGGACATCGGCGTTGCCTGTTCCATTCAACAAGCCACTTTAATGGCAGCCTCGAGCTCTTCGTTTTCATCTTGCTTTCATTTACATGTCCTGTGAAGCATTCCGAACTTTTGCTGGACTCCTCCAGAATCTGTCAGATGTATTTGATTGATTTGTTGGCCAATTTGCCACCGTCTGTTGTTCGTTGGAGTTTGCACAAAGTTGTGTATGCCAGTGTCTTCGCTCCCAGTCCACTGGAATCACTTTTCTGCCACATTCATGCATGATTTATGTTTGAACATATAAAGCTGCCACTGACGTAGTTGGGGAAATAAACTTGGGAAAGAAGAAGGGGATGCAATATCGAACCTGTTTCCCCATTAAGACGCCCTTTGAACTTCGTCTCTGACTAGAATGTCTGTCGCGGATCTGGGGTTAAATCAATCAATGACTTAATGGCTTATTGTGAATATATTCCCACATCGCCATTCTATTTTCCCCAAGGCCAATATATCAAGTGTCAGTCCTTGCGTTAATTAGATTAATAAATTACCCAAGAACCACTTGAAAACGGCTAATGCCAATCAATCTGATCTGACTTAAGAAAATATTAAGAAGATAATGATTTGCATTGAATTATTTTGTAATATTGTTTTATTATAAAACCTATTAAGCAATATGTGCTGAAGATCATTGAAAAAATACTTCACTGGTTAAATGACTAAAATAGTATTTGTTCATAGCTGAGTTAGTGCTCTGCTAAGTTATAGATAGCCATCAACTGTCAAAAAACTCCTAAAAATAAATGGACTTCTGAACTTAAAAATCATATTGAAATATAAATGGACTGCCTGCTTTCGAATTCCCGTATGTTTAGTTGAAGAAAGTACTGCTGGCTCAGATTTTAAAGAGCAGTTTGATACAGTTAAGTTTAGGTTATTCAATCACAATTTACTTTTTCTTTACATTGTCATGGACATGGATAACCAAAAAGATATCTTAGGTTGATCATCTGTCAACCAGGTCCGAGGTGAAAGGATAGGTGTCTGGCAATTTATCGTTCCTAATTATGGCGTATGCGTAATAAGAGTATTAATTAATTTTGGCCGGCAGTCTCGCCCTCTGCAGTTTATGGCAGACAATTGAGTCAACACAGCCCGGCTAATTGATGGCAGGCGACATTTTCCTTTGGTTCCAAAGCCTACTTCACTGGTTAGCCTTGTTTTACTTTTCCCACTTTGCTTATGTGTGGGCAAACAAAGACTGGGCACTGATTGATTGAGTTTCTGTTTCTGTGGCAAGAAGGCTTCAGTTAATGGATCAATGCCTTTCTGTATAGTTTGCTGACATGCTCGTGTACACTCACCATCACTCCTCCCACTTTTCCCACTTATTGTAATAAAGTAAGGACGGTTGGAAGAAAACAAATTGGCTTTTCAGATTGCAGCTAATGCAGTTGACTTTTTCTTTTAAATGGTCTGAATGCGTTCTTTTGCATACAAATTGCACGTTATAACCTTTATTTCTTAAGGGTGAATCAAAATCAATGAGCAGTAAATTGATTACCGGGGATCTCATATCACAATGATTTTTTTGCAGGAGCCGTAAATAAGTTTTAATTGAGATTTTCTATTTTAAAAGAATTTGTACTAATTTTGGTGCCAATTTGACTGATTCTGTAGACAATAGCAATTTACAACAGTATTTTAAAAATAAAAGTATTACATAACTCTTATTTACAGTCCACGGCAAATACACTTCTTTAAATTGATATTTCATTTGGCTGCAGTTGGCCTTGACTTAGTGGGAAGTTAAGCCCTTTGAATTTTGAGGGCACAACGCTCATTCAACTACACGATAACGTACGAGAAACATCAAATACAATTCTATAAAAAAATTTCGTTTTTTTTCAAGTGACAATCAACTAGTCCGCGAATCAAGATGCTCATCCCAGAGGTGGACATGTGGAATGTGTCCAAGAGTAGTCGCATTCACCGTCTGACCATCTTCAAATGCGACAAGCCGGGTCTGAAAATGCTGGACTACGCCTCGGTGCGTGGAGTTGATTCGTTTTACTTGGACTGCCAGGACTACAGGGACCACTTCAAGGACCCTTATAACCGGGTCCACAAGCCGGTGAGATTCAGGACGTTTGGCAAGTGCGGCCAGAAGTTGGACCCCGACGATCAGCTCCTGATCATGCCTCCGCTGTGGGGCATCGATCGCCAGCCCATCGTCTACCCCATCGACTACCAATCCGACATGGCACTCGGCCGGCGGGACTGCGATCACATCAAGGCATTCTGCTCCCCAACCGAGAGCCTGAGCTTCAAGCGATAGTTTGCAGATCCCCATGAATTTACATTGTTAGCAACAATTTAAATACAATTTTCAGCATTGCAAAACGTACAGCTACATTAGTTTTTCTTTTGTTGTAAATATAATTAACCCTTTAAAATTGTGTCGACAAATGTTTTTTGAAGGATACTGCAACTGCTCATTTTAAAAATGTCGTCAGAAATTTTATGTCAAGGTAACATAATACGAAAAGTAACTTATGGCATTTTTGGGACACTACATTTTAAATGAAAAACTGAACAAAAACTATCATGGTTAATATAACACTAATAGGACAATTTATTTTTAAATTTAGACACAAATTAAAATTTTGTGTTTGAAAAAATAATTCGATTTCTTAAGCCGATATAAAAGTACTCATGTCAGTTCATAGATTCCCGTCCAAATTTTTTTATAAAACTAATGAAAATAAAGTTGAATAAGAATCTGGACAATTAGCTATTATTTTTGATAAATTGTTCCTATAAAATTGTTTTAATTTATTCGTGCCGCATCTGCAAAAACTAAATTAACGCTTGCTAAGTTGATAATGAATCTAATGATTAATATTATTATAAGCCATAATTAAATAGTATTATGTTTTGTAAGGTAAATTGCTTCTGTTGTTCTCCGTAACGCCTTTCAGTATGAGTCTGTCAATCTGTCCGCATATAACTTCCTGACCCTGTTGTTTTCCGTCGGTTGCGATGCACTTTTCCCCCGCTTGCTGGCGTGCAAATTGCTAATGAATTTAATTCCCCAGCACACACATTCGTACACAACGCCGGGGAAAGCGGAAAACGGAGAGGAAAAGCGGGAAAAGGAAACATGGCGACAGCTCTGCTAACATGTGATGTAAGCGACAAGTGAACATTGTCTGTTGTCGGAAAATCTAATAACCGACAGCCAGCAAACACACAATAACACAGTTTGCAGCTACTGTATTGCCGGGTTTTAATTTGTGTTGGGACCTGCATACTAAGTGGGGCCAGCCGCAGCGGTATCGAAGGACACCAGACGCGAACTGATTGAATTGCGGGGGCGGAACGGGGCGTGGCGGTTTTAGTTGATCCGACACGGCCATTGCGAAATGGCCGCTCATCCCGCTAGCTGATTAAGTATACGCCGTGTGTGCGAGGCCATGAAAAATACACTAAATGCATTTTAGTGGAAATCGCCGGGTGCCAAATTTGAAGCCTATTATCACACCCACCTCCCCCTTCCAGTGGCAAGAGCAACTATATAATATTGTTTTCGGCAACTCAATTTCCATCAGCATAAATCAAAACTCGTCTGTAGTTCATTTGCATAGCGCCGGGCTCCCTGAAAATATCCACGAAAATTGTTGAAAAATCTATTTCAACTTTGCAGACAAATCATATTTTCGGCTAGAGCGGAAAGCGTCAGAAACTTTATGGCAGCTAAAAACTTTTATTTTGTGGAATACGACGGACGACCGCCGTCAGTGGGCATTAAATGTTTATATTTCAATTTGAACCCGAGCTCAGGCACTGCCCCTTGCAGTCCGACTCCAGTTCGAATATGTTCTTTGTGGACAAACATCCGCCGTAGGTAAAGGACTCGCACTTCAGCCGCTCCTTGATGAAGCGCCACATTTGAAACGAGGCCTTGCAGGGTCCAGTTTGACTGGGCTTGTCATCGCATTTCCCTGGGAAATGGACAACAACATTATGCCCCAGCATCCGGCATTTCCCACAAAACAACAACTTACGCGTATTGTAGGCCCAAACACCGACCACAAACAAAAGCAGAACAACAATAGTCCCAAACTCAAATTTCATTTTAGATTCTTTCCGAATTTTCCTTTGGTTTTGATTGTTTTGGCAGTGCAAAGGTTGGATTTCCGATTTACACTGCGGACTTTACCTCACCAAGGCCCATGCAATAAGCTTCGCATTCCTCGCCGTTTTCGAAGAGATTCTCCGTTCGATCGCAGCCGCCCCAATGGAACATTATGCACTCCTTGAGGCTGCTGGAGTAGAACCACCGTACTTTATAGTCCTTACAGGACCCCGTCACCGTGGGTCTCTTGTCACACTTTGCTTAGGGAAAGCTTGTGAATATAAGATGCATTTGAAGTGAGTTTAAAGTGTTCTCACCCTTCTGACCGCTCGAAAATTCCACATACAGCATTATGATCACGGGGAAAAGCCACAGAATTTGTTGACCCATTCTGCTCTGTAGTATAGGTATTGGAAACTGATTTGCCAAAATGTCATAAGTGTAATGCTAACAACGATTCCCTAAATAAGCGAAACTAATTCTCAAATAATCTGTAATTTTAAGGTTAATATCACAATTTAGGGGTAGAATAGGTATGGAAAAACATTTAAACATTAGTATTAGGCCTATTTAATTAATTTAAATTTATGTCGAACAATAAATAAATAAACTCACAACCTTTTATACCAAATGTGTACAAATATATGTATGTACCTCGCAATTCCTAAAACAAAGCAATAACATTTACTTTAATAGTCCATTGTATACCGTTTACTTCTAATAATTGAGAATCTATGCTGTTTTATTCAATGCTTTAAGAAATATCTAGTTTATTTGTTAAGTTTTTCAAAACCAAATGGACTTGATTAGATTTATGGATTTTATGTTTTATCCCATACGATTTACGATTAAATCAATGCATGACGCCTCACATTCTTCAAGTGAACGAAAATAGTTTTCTGTTGGAAAACATCCACCGAAGGAAATCCGTTCACATTTCTTATCCTTGAAGACCCACCTTCGAAATCGGGCAGTACAAACGCCTCGCTTGGTTGGAGGAGCGTCACATTTCTCTAAAATATTAAACATTTTCAATTGGGGTAAGAGACTAATTTAAAGTTTTCAGACTCGTACCCTTATCGTAGGCAATAGAAACAGTGCAAAGTGCCACGAAAGCGCAGGCAGTGAAAATTAATTTCAAATCCATCCCTTATCGACTTATTCTGGAGGTTGCGAAAAAGTAAGAATTTATACAGATTTTTTCACCGGAACAGAATAAATATTGTGGTAAGATCTGGTGTGTTAATATGGTAAAGGAGAATCGTAACTTACTTCTTAAGATTGTTAAAAAAAAATCGAATTAGAGTGTTACTAAACAAATTGTTATGCCTCCGCTGACAGTATTTTAATGTTTACCAGTTCTTTGGAAATTAAATATATTTATCTTTATAATTAGCGCCAATCAGCATTTTAATTAGCATCAATTAAATTCAACAAATATTGCCAAGTCAACCTAAAGCACTTGGAAAAAGTTGTGGTTTCTTAAGACAATATCTTAAGGTATGAATATGGAATGCATCCAAAATAAATACAAATAATAAAGGTAACCCTCTAATGTTTTCTGCGTTTAGAAATCTGATTTATTTTTACAAGTTTTGTTGTTAATTTTAGAATTTTAATTCCTTTTTATTTTCGTTAAGTGCTAGTTTTGGCAAGCTGTCTTGCATGCTTCTATTGTACTAAATATGTTGGCTGTGGCATCGCATCCGCCATATATAATTCGCTCACATATTTTATTCTTAAAGACCCAGCTTGGTATATAGGCCCTGCACCTACCTTTTACGCTAGGGGGAGCATCGCACTTCTCTGAAAAAACAATTTGATTTTAAGAAAAAAACTTACTTAAAGGTTTAATAGTTTTACCTTTGTCGTAGGCTATAACAACAGTGCAAAGTGTCACGATAGCCAAGAAAATTAAAATGAGTTTGGAGTCCATGTTATACCGTGTTATTTCCGTTTCGCTTTGAGCTTCTGAAAAGTTGTACAGTTTTATATATGAACTCAGTTTATGTAATCGCGTTAATGTGGCATGCAAAAAACTTTACTAATAGAATTGATATGCCCTTGAATTATGTATTATAATATTTATCATCTTACAGGGAATAATATACACATAACGTTATAAAGCATTCCCAATTTTAATTATCAGCATTTCAATCAATCAATTTATACAGACTTTTTCACTGGAACAGAATAAATATTGTGGTAAAATCTGATGAGTTAATATGGTAAAGGAGAATCGTAACTTACTTCTAAAGATTGTTAAAAAACTATGATCGAATTATAGTGTAACTAAACAAATTGTTATGCCTTCGCTGACAGTATTTTAATGTTTACCAGTTCTTTGGAAATTAAATATATTTGTCTTTATAATTAGCGCCAATCAGCAATTTAATTAGCATCGATTAAATTCAACAAATATTGCCAAGTCAACCTAAAGCACTTGGAAAAAGTTGTGGTTTCTTAAGACAATTCCGTAGGTATGAACATGAAATGCATTCAAAATAAATACAAATAATAAAGGTAACCCTTTGATGTTTTCTTCGGTTAGAAATCTGATTTATTTTTACAAGTTTTGTTGTTAATTTTTGTATTTTGATTCCTTTTTATTTTCGTTAAGTGTTAGTTTTGGCAAGCTGTCTTGCATGCTTCTATTGTACTAAATATGTTGGCTGTGGCATCGCATCCGCCATATATAATTTGCTGACATTTTTTTTCTTTATAGACCCAGCTTGGTATATAGGCCCTGCAAACACCTTCTTCGCTAGGGGGAGCATCGCACTTCGCTGCAAAAACAATTTGATTTGAAGAACAAAACTTACTTAAGGTTTTTAGAGTTTCACCTGTGTCGTAGGCTATAACAACTGTGCAAAGTGTCACGATAGCCAAGAAAATTAGAATGAGTTTGGAGTCCATGTTATACCGTCTTATTTCCGTTGCGCTTTGATCTTCTGAAAAGTTGTACAGTTTTATATATGAAGTCAGTTTAAGTAATCGAGTTAATGTGATGCATGCAAAAAACGTTACTAATATAATTGATATGCCCTTGAATTAGGTATTATAATATTTATCATCTCACAGGGAATAAAATACATTTAACGTTATAAAGCATTCCCAATTTTAATTATCAGCATTTCAATCAGAAATTGTGATATGGTAAAGCCACTTTAAATTACTTTATAAAGAGTCTTTGTGTTTTAGATGATTTTGTGAAAAACTATTATCTTAACTTCAACATTCATTTAAAAAACTTGTACTTGTAAATATAGTACATTACAAATATGAATAAGTTAAAAACAAGAAAGGTATTAAACAAGAAAGGAAAGCTAACTTCGGGCGGAGCCGAAGTTGATATACCCTTGCAGAATTCTCTATAATAATATTCTCCAAAATTATTCCTATGATGCATTCTTAATACTCATAAAAAATCCAAACTTCCTAACTTTAAAAACACCAAAGTTATGGCATTTCGAATCGTTCAGTTATATGGCAGCTATAGGATATAGTCGGCCGATCCTTATGAAATTTGGTAGGTCGGATTGATTGGCCAAATATAAAACCTGTAGAAAATCTTAACTTTCTAACTTTACAAACACCAAAATTATGGCATTTCCAACCGTTCAGTTATATGGCAGCTATAGGATATAGTCGGCCGATCCTTATGAAATTTGGTAGGTCGGATTGATTGGCCAAATATAAAACCCATAGAAAATCCCAACTTTCTAACTTTACAAACACCAAAGTTATGGCATTTCCGATCAATCAGTTATATGGCAGCTATAGGATATAGTCGGCCGATCCTTATGAAATTTGGTACGTCGGATTGATTGGCCAAATATAATACCCATAGAGAGTCCCAACTTCCTAACTTAACAAACAGCAGAGTTATGGCATCTCCGATCAATCAGTTATATGGCAGCTATAGGATATAGTCGGCCGATCCCGGCCGTTCCGACTTATATACTGCGTGCAAAGGAAAGAAGGGTGTGTGCAAAGTTTCAATTCGATAGCTTTAAAACTGAGAGACTAGTTTGCGTAGAAACAGACAGACGGACAGACGGACAGACGGACAGACGGACATGGCTATATCAACTCAGGAGGTGATCCTGATCAAGAATATATATACTTTATAGGGTCGGAGATGCCTCCTTCACTGCGTTGCACACTTTTGACCAAAATTATAATACCCTCTGCAAGGGTATAAAAATATACCACTGTACCAACACTGGGATAAGAATGAAAAGAGTACATATGTATAATATATATGCATATATGTATATTTAAAGGCAATAAAGTTATTCCGGTTTGGCAAGTTTTTCCAATTACTAGCCACAGGTCCCAATTTGACTTATACATTTCCTAACCCTTATACTATTAGTACAAATTTCAAAAACTTGCCCCATAAAGTTTTTCTTCTCAGTTAATTTTATTTTGGTTTAATGCGTTATTTTTGGCAAGCTGTCTTGCATTCTTCTAATGAATTAAATAAGTGGGGTGAGTAATCGCATCCGCCATATACAAATGGCTGACATTTTTCTTCTTTATAGACCCACTTCCCATTATAGAACTCGCACCTACCTCTTCCGCTAGGGGGAGCATCGCACTTCTCTGAAAAAACAATTTAATTTGGCGAAAAAAACTTATTTAAGGATTTAAGCGTTTCACCTTTGTCGTAGGCTATAACAACAGTGCAAAGTGTCATGATAGCCAAGAAAATTAAAATGAGTTTGGAGTCCATGTTATACCGTCTTATTTCTGTTTCGCTTTGAGCTTCAGAAAAGTTGTACAGTTTTATATATGAAGTCAGTTTAAGTAATCGAGTTAACGTAACTAATAGAGTTGATATGCCATTGAATTAGGTTATATAACTTTTATCATCTCACAGGGAATACTTATACATTTCCTATTCCTTTCACTGTAAGTACAAATTACACAAACAAACCCATTGAAGTTTGTACTTTTTATACCCTTGCAGAGGGTATTATAATTTTGGTCAAAAGTATGCAACGCAGTGAAGGAGACATCTCCGACCCTATAAAGTATATATATTCTTGATCAGGATCACCTCCTGAGTTGATATAGCAATGTCCGTCTGTCCGTCTGTCTGTTGGTCTGTCTGTTTCTACGCAAACTAGTCTCTTAGTTTTAAAGCTATCGAATTGAAACTTTGCACACACCCTTCTTTCCTTTGCACGCAGTATATATGTCGGAACGGCCAGGATCGGCCGACTATATCCTATAGCTGCCATATAACTGATTGATCGGAAATGCCATAACTTTGGTGTTTGTAAAGTTAGGAAGCTGGAATTTTCTATGGGTTTTATATCTGGCCAATCAATCCGACCTACCAAATTTCATAAGGATCGGCCGACTATATCCTATAGCTGCCATATAACTGATTGATCGGAAATGCCATAACTTTAGTGTTTGTAAAGTTGGGAAGTTGGGATTTTCTATGGGTTTTATATTTGGGCAATCAATCCGACCTACCAAATTTCATAAGGATCGGCCGACTATATCCTATAGCTGCCTTATAACTGAACGATTGGAAATGCCTTAACTTTGGTGTTTGTTAAGTTAGGAAGGTCGGATTTTCTATGGGTTTTATTTTTGGCCAATACCAAACTTCATAATAATCGGCCGACTATATCCTATAGCGGCTATATAACTGAACGATTGGATATGCCATATCTTTGGTGTTTTTAAAGTTAGGAAATTGGGATTTTTTTATGAGTATTAAGAATGCATCATATGAATAATTTTGGAGAATATCATTTACAGAGTATTCTGCAAGGGTATATCAACTTCGGCTCCGCCCGAAGTTAGCTTTCCTTTCTTGTTAGGAATAAGTTTTATTTTATTTGATATAATTATTTTTTTTCTTATTGGTTTATTTCTTGCAAGCTGTCTTGCATTCTTCTAATGTTTTAAATAAGTTGGCTGTGGCATCGCATCCGCCAAAAATCAATCGCTGACATATTTTTATACCCTTGCAGAGGGTATTATAATTTTGGTCAAAAGTGTGCAACGCAGTGAAGGAGACATCTCCGACCTTATAAAGTATATATATTCTTGATCAGGATCACCTCCTGAGTTGATATAGCCATGTCCGTCTGTCCGTCTGTCCGTCTGTCCGTCTGTCCGTCTGTCTGTCCGTCTGTCTGTCCGTCTGTCTGTCCGTCTGTCTGTCCGTCTGTCTGTTTCTACGCGAACTAGTCTCTCAGTTTTAAAGATATCGAATTGAAACTTTGCACACACCCTTCTTTCCTTTGCACGCAGTATATAAGTCGGAACGGCCGGGATCGGCCGACTATATCCTATAGCTGCCATATAACTGAACGATCGGAAATGCCATAACTTTGGTGTTTGTAAAGTTAGGAAGTTGGGATTTTCTATGGGTTTTGTATTTGCCTAATCAATCCGACATGCCGAATTTCATAAGGATCGGCCGACTATATCCTATAGCTTCCATATAACTGATTGATCGGAAATGCCATAACTTTGGTGTTTGTAAAGTTAGAATGTTGGGATTTTCTATGGGTTTTATATTTGGCTAATCAATCCGACATGCCGAATTTCATAAGGATCGGCCGACTATATCCTATAGCTGCCATATAACTGATTGATCGGAAATGCCATAACTTTGGTGTTTGTAAAGTTAGGAAGTCGGCATTTTCTATGGGTGTTATATTTGGCCAGCCAATCCGACCTACCAAATTTCATAAGGATCGGCCGATTATATCCTATAGCTGACATATAACTGAACGATTGGAAATGTCATAACTTTGGTGTTTTTAAAGTTAGGAAGTTGGGATTTTTTATGAGTATTAAGAATGCATCATATGAATAATTTTGGAGAATATAATTTACAGAGTATTCTGCAAGGGTATATCAACTTCGGCTCCGCCCGAAGTTAGCTTTCCTTTCTTGTTTTTCCTAAAGACCCACCTGAGAAAACCGGCCTTGCAAACCCCTGTCTCGGTAGGAGGAGCATCGCACTTCCCTGCAAAAACAATTTGATTTGAAGAACAAACCCTTTTTATGGTTTTAAGCGTTTCACCTTTGTCGTAGGCTATAACAACAGTGCAAAGTGTCACGATGGCCAAGAAAATTAAAATGAGTTTGGAGTCCATGTTATACCTACCGTCTTCTTGTTTCGCTTTGAGCTTCTGATTTCCACAGTTTAATATAGGAAGTCAGTTTAAGTAATCGAGTTATTGTGGCATGAAAAAAACGTATCTAATATAATTAATATTCCCTTGCATTAGGTATTATAATGTTTATCACCGCACAGGGAATAATACAAACATAACTAAATAAACCATTGAACATTTGTAATCATCAGCATTTTAATTAGATTCCACTTAAATCTAAATTGTGATATGGTAAACCCACTGCAAAATACTTTTTGAAAGGCAATAAACTTATGCCGACTTGGCCATTTATTTCAATTACTAGTGAGTGGTCTGAATTTGACTTATATATTTCCTAATATTTCACTGTATGTACAAATTACACAAGACAAACCCATTGAAGTTTGTTCTTTTTATACCCTTGCAGAGGGTATTATAATTTTGGTCAAAAGTGTGCAACGCAGTGAAGGAGACATCTCCGACCCTATAAAGTATATATATTCTTGATCAGGATCACCTCCTGAGTTGATATAGCCATGTCCGTCTGTCCGTCTGTCCGACTGTCCGTCTGTCTGTCCGTCTGTCTGTTTCTACGCGAACTAGTCTCTCAGTTTTAAAGATATCGAATTGAAACTTTGCACACACCCTTCTTTCCTTTGCACGCAGTATATAAGTCGGAACGGCCGGGATCGGACGACTATATCCTATAGCTGTCATATAACTGAACGATCGGAAATGCCATTACTTTGGTGTTTGTAAAGTTAGGAAGTTGAGATTTTCTATAGGTCTTATTTTTGGCCAATCAATCTGACCTACCGAATTTCATGAGAATCGGCCGACTATATCTTATAGCTGCCATATAACTGAACGATCGGAAGTGCCATAACTTTGGTGTTTGTTAAGTTAGGAAGTTGGGATTTTCTATGGGTTTTATTTTTAGCCAATCAATCCGACCTATCAAATTTCATAAGGATCTGCCGACTATATCCTATAGCTGCTATATAACTGAACGATTGGAAATGCCGTAACTTTGGTGTTTTTAAAGTTAGGAAGTTGGGATTTTTGATGAGTATTAAGAATGCATCATATGAATAATTTTGGAGAATATAATTTACAGAGTATTCTGCAAGGGTATATCAACTTCGGCTCCGCCCGAAGTTAGCTTTCCTTTCTTGTTAGGAATAAGGTTTATTTTATTTGATACAATTAATTTTATTTTTGCCTAATGTTTTATTTCTTGCAAGCTGTCTGACATTCTTCTAATGAATTAAAAATATTGGCCGTGGCATAGCATCCGCCATATAATAATCGCTGACATATTTTTCCTTTATAGACCCACATGCGCTTATAGGCGATACAATATCCTTTTTCGCTAGGAGGAGCATCGCACCGCTCTGGAAAATACAATTGGAGTTGGAGAATTAGAATTTCAGGTTTTAGGAGTTATACCTTTATCGTAGGCAATGGCAATAGTGCAAAGTGTCACGACAGCCAAGAAAATTAATATGAAGTTGGGAGACATGTTATACCGTGTTATTTGTATTTTGCTTTGAGCTTTTAAAAATCTTGTGGCGAAAACTTGTCGCGTTATTAAAATGTAACTAAACCAATTGTTACGCCCTTATAGGAGGTATTCTAATTTTTATCATTTAATAGGAAATAATACACACTTCACTTTTTAAAGCATTCCGATTCTTTACCATCACGATTTTAATCAAATGTACATTGTCAAGGCACCCAAAATCTCTTAGGAAAGAGTTTTGGTATTTTAGGAGATTTTGGATAAAAGTACTTTCTTAAATGATGAAAATACTTAAATGGCTGGTGAGAAATATAATACATCCAAACAAAAAATTCTATGTACCACTTTGAAACTCTAACAAGTTTATGTGTTACCTATAAAATTACTATATCTTGAGTAATATATACAGGAAATATTTGCATACAGAAAGTTGTGCCTAAATATTAAATTAAATACGTCAGCTTTGAAGTACGGATTTTATATCTGTGTAGGGAATGTTGGTGGTATTGAATGATTCGTTTTTTTTAAATTTCAAAAGCTACAGGAAAAGTCCAAATTTCCCTTGGCCTTTTTGACACCGGAAAATCCGGTGGCATTCAACCACTAACACTCGGCACCTGACCACATTTAATGACACACAGCAGGCCGACCCAACCCCACTTGGCTGGAGCTTTATTGATTCGCTATTATGTTTTTACATTTTGGCGGCCGAAACTGATTTTTAATGCCCCCGAAATCCATTTTGTGGGCCTCAATGGCCAGCCAACAGGGCGTATTCGCAATTTGTATGTCCCTGTTCATTATTCGCGACTCCATTTTCACTGGTCACTGCGGTCAGTTTGGGTTGGACTGTACTTTTGCGGGGTTACACTCAGTTGGGTAGCTGAATTTTTGGCTTTGTAGGCGTTTTGCAGCGATGAACACTTGCTTAAATCGCTTTAAAAAATCGAATGAAGTTGCAAAATTGTGCTTTAGATGGTAAATGATTTTTTACACTACATTGACATGATCATTTACGTTAAATTTCCATTTACTTAAATTTCTACTTTTAAAAAAATGTCGTTATCAGTCAATATTTTATTTGGTATTATTATTGATTCATTTCACAGGTTGGCTGCTCCTGAATCAGCACAGGCGTAACGAAACGGGGGATTCGATAAGCTGGCATTGGATTTCAATTTGAACACGTACTCAAACCCAAAAAAACGTAGGGCACATTTGGTATTGGGGGGGTGAGTTATTTATATGGGGATATAGTCGAGTTGCCTGTTCTTCCAATAAGCCATTGATACGTTAATGTATGTCCTGACCCCCTCCCCCCTCGCTCCCTTCCACACTCCCCTTTGTGTATGTGTGATTACGTGTGCATGTGCAAGTGTGTTTCTGTCAGCTTAAGTTGGCTTTTTGAAGGATTTGTAGGAGTGAGCGCCGTGCCATGTTTATTTTCTGGCGGGAGTAGCGGGATTGCATTTATGAGGGTATTACGTATACGCACAGTTGGCTTTGGGCGTTTTTTTCTTGTTTTATGGCTGGGACAAAGTCAAAAACAGTTATTTATTCATTTGTTATGGAAATCAAAAGCAGTACATATATTTCAACAATTAGCAGGACAAGAAAGGGTTAATCTATGGAGAATAATAAATTTGGCATTTACAAAAGAAGTGTTTAATAATATTTGTGATTGTAATTAACTCTTTTCAAACTTAAAGACCCCTTTCGATTCCCATGACAAATACCCAACTAAAATGAGCTCATTAATTAAACAGGCACAATCAATAAAATCTCTAAGCAATCAGAAATTATTAAGCGTAAGCTTTAACCTCAGAGACTATTGTTGTGCCTTTTGTAATACGAATAGGATTATCAAGCCCAAGACCCCTATCTATAACCAAACCCTGACAAGTACATTCAGTTCATTAACTAGACAAAGAAGACACTACATGTATGTGCCCACCCAAATTCAAATCTATTGACAATGTAATTAATGGAAACCCAAAACATTTCGGGGCCAAAGTGCAAACATCAGCAACAGGAGCATCTATTGCGACTGTCGATAAACAAGGCCGTCTGTGTGTGTGTGTGTGTTCGTCCTGTTGTCCTTATGTAAATAGGCAAACGTGACACGCCCCCATCTCCTTAAATTATCGTCGCAATTTCTACCCGCTTTCTAAGCGCAATGTTTATTAGAAACCCGAAAACGGAATACAAACAAGAACCAAAACAAATATTTATATTTGACATTTTAGACAAATGCGCGACACAGCTGGGGAATGCCCATCTCCTCCCCGTTTCGATTTTACCCCGAGCTGAATCCCCAGGGAGGTGTCACCAGTTGGATCAATCAAATCGGGCAATGAGCCATATGGAGCACTGGCGCCCACACAACTGTGCTGCGGCATCGGATTTCAGCAAAACTGTCAGAGTAAAATCCACATGAAAAGGACCATTGTTCTATGCGGTGTCAACATCCTGACGTGTTTCTGTGTGCATAATGAGTGAAACCCCAACCGCATGCAAATGTGATTAATTACGGGTGCCGGCAATGAGGTAAGTAAACCCGAGGGTAAACCTTCTGCTACGATATGATATTGCCACTCTTATTGACTGTAAATCAATATATTGCTTCTAAATATTAAGCAAAACCCTACCACAACATAAACAAGAAGCGACAGGGCAACCACAACAAATCGACATCAACTTTTCAGTCAAAAGCAAAACTCTTCAAGTCTTGTACATTTCTGTTTTGCCAAGCAAAATCAAAAGACAAAAGTTTTTCAAAAACCGCGCTCGAAACTTCTTCAACTTTTGCCGCAGGAAGAAAAACAGCAACAACCACAACAAGGAACAACATTAACGGCAGCCAAGCGAAATGACAACAGCAATCGGCGCTCATAAAGTTCAGAAAGTTATGTTGTTATATTATACTGATATCGGTTTTTGGTTAAGGCACCTCCATCCAACCACTTCGGCCATCCCCATTCATAGCGAAAAGTTTTATGTTTCGTTTCGAGAATTGATGTTGAAGGCTGTCAGCCGGGGGCGAAGGCCATTGACTGCGGTTTTTAAAGTCAAAGCCAGCGAGAAAAGTGAAAGGGAAAATGCTCTCCAAGTTGACAATGGAAATGGGAAATGGATAAGAATCGAAGAGGAAGGCTGGCTGTCGGGAGCAGGCTGAACTGTCTGACGCGAAAAGTGAGTTTCACAGGTGTTTCCATTGTTATATAATATCATTACCGCTTCTTGAAAATTATTGAGGATGAAAGTTACCAGGAATTTGTAGGAGAGCTAGGGGAAATGGAAAACGGGTGAAATATATACAATTTATCAATAAGTTATGCAGGAAGTTAAAATGATCTCCTCGGGTAGATAAGTATTTTACCATTATGAATATTATTTTCTTTTTTGGGTTATATAGGATGACAATTAAAACTGGACCATTATTAATCACTGACAGAAATACAATGTGCTTAAGTGAAATTAAATTTATGCATTTGAATTCTATTTTGTTTGAATAATTTTTAAAACTATTAAAAATTCAACGAAAAGAAGAAATGCTAAAAAAGTTCAGAAGTCATCCAAGATAAGTGAAATGTATAATTCAGTTATTACCGGAATACGAGCATATGCAATTTATTGGGAAATTATATTGGGAAATAGCTAAGTGGTAATGAAAATACAAATAGCTGGGATATTGCCATTCCCATTCAGTTTCCACTCACCACAACCAACACTCGGAACTATGGCCATAAATATTTCACATATCGTTGCTGTTCGCCACCAATTAGATTGCCGCACTGCAAATATCGAGGCAAGTGAAGCGAGAGAAAAAACGAAAGCGAAAACGAAAAATTGAACCGAACTCAACCGGGGAAAATCATTTTCAATTTCATTTATGAAAGCAAATAAATTTTTCAATTGGTTTTATTTAGCCATTTTTACCCTAACCCTCTCGCTTTCAGCCACCCACATTTCTCTCACTTTCGTTTTGGGTCTGTGAAACAAATAGAAATTCCGAAAGGCCGAAAGCAGACAAAATCAACTTCTTATAAAGCTGCTTTCGCCGAGGGAATCCTTTTTACTTTCCGTATGTTCCCCCCGCCATCGTCCAATAAAAGCCTGCTCAATGCCCGGCCCACGTAAATGCCGTAAAACGGGGCGTGGCCAAGGTGTTTACCTTCCCGCCCACCTTATTCCTGGCAGGGACATTTAATAAGCAGCCTAAGCGAAGGCTCAACACCGAAACTCTCGCCAGGAACTTCGACTTGGAGGCTTAGGGATGCTGCACTTGTGGCTTCTGCATATTTCAGACCTCAGCAGCCACTTATACCCGAAAACTCCGGTTTAAGTCTGTCGCTTGTTGGACAGAATTTAAAGACACGCATGGCTTGGTCTGGTCGAAAACCGCCTCTGTTGTTCTGGCCTTGGTAAGAGACAGCTAAAAGCTATCAGCTTTTACCACCCAATTTTTAAAGGTATGCTTCAGTTTAAATTCTTACCGTATTTTGTTAAACCGAGGAAACATTATTTTGTATTTCTTGAAATTAAAATTTAATATAAAATGTTTATACCTTCATTTCGTATTTATGTACTTGTTAAACATGCTTAATTCAATGAAATTTTATATAAAACGAGATAATCTTTTCATTGTATTAAAAAAAATACATGAATAAATCGATTGATTCTTTTACATTATTTCAATTGTTTTACAAGTTTTTGATATTCATTAACATGCTATATTTTATTTTCAGGATATTACTTACATGATTTATCTACAATTATTAATGTGCTAGCTATATAAGTAAAATATTTACTTAAATGATGGAAAACCGAACGTTTTCATTATCATAACGAAGATAAATTGTTAAGAATAGGTATTTTAAGGCCGAATACTAACAACACAATTTTGAGACGCGTTTGGCCGTGTGTGCTGAATTTGAAATTAGTTTCGCTCGGATGCGAAATTATGCCATCTCACCATTCAATTTTCCCGCTAAGCTTTATCGACAAACGAATTTCCCTCAATCTCTTTCTCTTATTCCGTTGCGTTTGATGCGGGCTTTCAATAAAAAATATTTCATTTTGCATTAGCTTGACGGGGAGAAGAAGACAAAGAACCAAGAGAGAAAACGTAGAAAATCGAAGACGAACTCGGGGCGCTTTCAGGTTAAATAAGGCAAAAAGAATGTGTGTTCAAATTGGCTGTCCATTTGCGTCTCTTTTGTTCATAATTAGATTTCCGTTTCTCTAACTCTAAACAATTTCCCATTTCCGTAACTTTTTCATTGCTGCCCAAGGCAATTTTAATTTAATTGGCTGTCTAATACTCGTGTTGTTTCTCGTTCTCTCTGCTGTTCCCTCAAAAGTTCACCAACGGAATTTCGAGTAATAATTTACCAACAATTTAAATGTGTCCTAAGGGCGCCAACAACAGGACCCTTGACTTTGGCCATTTCAAGGTGGACACGGAAAATTTACTTGAGGTCTTTATTGTGTTTAATATTAAAGGGATATCTACTAAACCCGAGATATGGTCATTAAAACCGAATGAAATTCATGAGACGGCCTTAACTTTGAAATTATTGCCTAAGATTAATTTTTCTAGGCACTGCTGCCTGATGTCAAAACTTTTTGTAACAGAAACGAGAAATGACCGCCAAACATTTTCTAATTGCCCCCCAAGGAGTCTCTTGTGTCCCCAAGGATCTGGTGATTAACATAAAAAATGATTTGCAACAAATTAAAAATTGCTCAGCTGGGAGGCGTTCACATCGAAAGTCGCTGCAAACAAATGACAGAGAGAAGAAAATCTCTAACCGTTTAATTAGGAACATTTTTCAATGTATTGATGGAGGAAAAATAAATAGAAACACAGGATGCAGCGTGTCAGTTGACAGCGGAAAACGGAATGGAGAAAGTCCATTTTGGGCCATTCAAAGTTGGCATCACTGTAGCCCCAGAACTTTACAATCTTGGCAGGGCTTTCCTAATTGTTCCTCTGAGCAGCTCGACCACTTCTCCGCCACCTCCCGCTGCCGTCAATAATTAGAGCTGGGAATTTCCTCCGTTTCCTTGGGTTTCCCCAAATAGATTCCGGTCTCCAGGCTGGCACGCGGATTACCCGGAACGTGGCTGCTAAGCGCCTCTAATGCCACTCGGCTGCCCGGAATGGGGCAAAAAGGAGCGGGGCTCACTTCCGGCTGGTTGGAGTGTAGGTTGCTCCTTTGTTTTGGAGTCCACCAGTTAGCAGTTGCCGGCCATTTCTTTTCATTATTTGCCAGCATTAGTGTTGACTTATGTTGCCCATTGCCCATTGCAAAGTCGAGCACACGCTCCGAGTGCCGGCCATCATTCCTCTTGGACAAATACTCGAAATCACAAAATATATTTATTGAATCGAATTGTTTTCGCGTGTCTTAACTATTTGGGCCATCTAGCATTGGCGTATACCAACTAATTGATTGCAAATTGAAAGAAACCCTATTGCAATTGAACTTTTTTAATTAGCTAAAAATTCATTTTGCTTTTATCCATTGTTTTGCAAAAATCCAATTACTGCCTATTTTTATTGAACTCTGTAAAGCATGAAATACTAATGCTAAACTAGTTCGGTTGAAGTGGACTTCTTTTTAATTATATGACCCATTATCATACTAATTGCATTTCCACCATCATAAATAATGATTTAATTTTATGTATAATTTATTGTAAAATCTCTTGACTGTGAATCGCATAAATTAATGCCAAACAATTGACAGCCAACGCGAAAACGTGAACAGGAGAGTAAAATTTCATAAATTACAATCTATGCTTGGGCTCTCGATTTAAAATTTAATTTATATTAATGTGCAGCTAAAGTCAAGGCTATGAATAAAGGATATCAAATACTTGTATTAATTAACAATATTTCAGTAATATAAAGTAAACTAAGTTGATAAAGACTTGAAGTCATTTTCATCAGAAACCAATAACTTGAATATAATCGAACGAAACTAGATTCTTTCCCAATTTGAAGTGAAACAAAATTATCTGATAATATGCTAATGCATTCCAACAAAGAACAGAAAAAACCAAATTATCATTAACAATGTGTGAATAAAGGGGAATACTAATAAATTTATGTATGCCACATTCTCGCTCACGCAATAATTGCGCCAACTTGAATGGATGTGGAAGAAAAATCTTGGAAATTGCCACACATAATTATGTAAATGAGTTTTCCCCCCAACTCTCCGCCCGATTGGGTGCTGTAAAGACACATTTTAATTACCAAGAAAATGTAAATTAACCAACAAGAGACAGCAAACAGACAAACAGGCAGCAGCGACATGCCGCGGCTAACAGCAAAAGGCCATAAAACCCAAATCTCATACGCAGGATATGAGTGTGTGTGTGTGTGTGTTTTCGTGTCCCTCTGTGGGTGAAAGTTTGTCGCTCCTTGCAAATGGCTGCGCATCTGTGATAACTTTACCCCCATAGAACCCCCCCGGAACCGAACTCCCCCTGGCCGAACCCAACCATGAAAGGGACACAAAAAAGCATTTATGATAATAAAAATGAAATTTAAAGCGTATTTAGGGATGTACGGTCACGGCCCGAACTAAGCAGCTTTAATGCATCTGTTCCCCGTCACTCGTCTCCCATAATTATGGGAGTATATATGGCCATTTCCTGGGAGAGCGTGGGTGTGAGCCAGAAACTGACACATTCACGGTTTTACACGCCCCATTAGAACTTTGACAGTTTGACAATGTCGAAGACCAAAACTTTTTTCAATATATTTTATGCAAGCTCAATTGATTGACTTTGAACTTATTTAACTTGTCATGTGTGACTTGGAGTAATTGGAGTTCAATTGAACATTTAAATGGCATGTCCCAAAGTGATATACTTTTTACTTAATAAACAGTGAAGTATTGAATAAAATACTGTATAGATTTTATGACATATCAAATTAACATATATAATAAAATATTTTCTCATATTTAGTGTAAAACTAAATAATTAGTTGGATTCAAGTGGATTGAATTTTAACTCAACACAAATATTTCCACTGGCCGTAGCTTTATTTATCTGAAACCATCGTTTCCGATTACAATTGCAAATAGTTCAGTGCTTCCTCTGCTCCACTCGCCAAAGAATAAACCACCAACCGCCAAATAATTTAATTCAATTAACTGTGCAACAACGACTGCAATATCTGTGGCACTAGCGAGGGTTAACAGAAACAATTAAATAATTTAAACTAAAACCGTTTAAGTCATTAAATCAATTCACAGTAATGCAGGGTGAATGGGGCAACAACTACTGGCCAACGAACGAAAAAACTGGGCCAACGAAGCACTTTTATCAGCATGAAAATTGTAAAAATATGCAAAATAGTCAGCTAAAAAAACTGCATCGTACTTAGGGGAAAAGTTAGGGGAAAAGCGAAAAAAGTGCGCGTACATTACGGGCAATTTGTTTTGCATTACATATCATGGCGACGGGATACTAGCTTATAGATATTTGTGTCACACCACGCTTGACTAATGGGTGGAAAATTAGTTTAACTTAAAACTTAATTGGTCAACTGGGTGGGTAGCAAAATGCCATCTAATTTGGCCGGCTCAAGGGTCAGGCTGTCAAGTGAAAATCGAACCCAAATCCTGGGAACCCTACGTTTTGTTCGATGTCAAAGGATCGACCATCCCCCCATTTTCCCCCCTTTTTGGTAGCCAACGAACCAACCAACCAACAGCTGTGGGAACATCCTGTGTGGGACTCGACATAACAATAACCATTTTCGGCTCACACACAGCCAAAAGCACAGAGAGCCAGGACTTTGTGCGCTTATGCTGCATGCCGGGGCATAGATAATGTATACGCAGTGTGGTACGTACGGAGGACAGTGGGATTGGGAGTCGTACTCAGCACCACTGGCATGTCAATCAACAACTGTGCAACTTGTTCGGTCTGTTGTCCTTGCACTGCCTGAACTTTGAGGTGGGCAAAGTGGGAAACGGGAAATTGAGTTTGCAGGCAGAAAAAAAGAGAAGAAAAATGAATGGGAAGAGGAGCGTTATGCCTTGGGTGCCCTTAAAATTGTATCACCAGGCACTCTCCATTCGGTTTCCCCTGAATTATTTTGTTGTTTCATTTTTCCTCTGCGTCACGCATTTCTGGCAATTGGCAGGCACACAAAAATCAATTGATAACAGGTGGCGTTGGCACAGGAAACGACCTGCCGCCTTCCCCCTTCCCTATTTCCCCTTTGGAAAGAGTCAACGGCCAACCTGAGACAGGCATAAAAATCGTTATGAAAACACATAAAAATTTAAAAATTCTCCAGGCCTTCCGCCCGTGTGTGTGCCTTTCGTATGAAAATGCTCGGGGCGGCGTCACTTGTGTGTTGATATTAAGCTAAAAGGGCCATTAGCTATAAAAATACTTAAGATGGAAATATGCGCAATGCCGCGGGGCATTCGAGTGGCAGAAAGAGAATAACGCAGAAAGCAAAAGTCGCCCCAGAAGAAGTACCTTAAGGGGGAGGGGGGATCAGAACGACTCGGCAAACTGTCACCGAAGTTGTCAACAGCAGAGGCAGTGAGATTGGATTGCCAGTGTCTGCAACACCGCCAGGTGAATACAGGTGTAGTATAAGTGAAATGTGCATATATTTTACCCTAACAACATGCGAGCCTCTATCTGGAAATGGCGTTAACATCTTGACATCACCGCGTATACGTAATATGTGCACTAAGGCTTGTTAATGGCCCTGTCACAGTTGGATGCCTTAGACCACAACTTACCAGTAAAAGACCAAGATTTCCACCAACATCAATTAGTTGTCAAAAGCATTCAGTTCTTCCACAACCCTTGAAAGTAGTGTCTGTGGTCAGGACAAATATGTAATTGCAACTTCATGGCACACCAAACACTTATGCATGACTGGCAAGGGATGGAAACAATTTAAATGTTAAATACATTTATGTAAATTTGGCCGCTGCCCAAAATCGCTAAATTGCCTTCAATTGCGCGCATTTAAGGACGTTCAATTTACTTTCCATTTTTGTTTTTCCCCAAATGGCATAGTCTGCTTTAGCGATTCCCACGGGTTCCCCGGCAGCGTTTTCAATTAAACTTTTCGCATAGCATTTAATAACTCCGCATAGTTTAAAAGCCGGGTAATTTGAACAGCCTGGCTGTTGGTGCAGGTTCTTTTTTTTTGAGGGACCCACATGTTTGCCTTGCCCCAGCCCGTTTCAATCTGCCCAAAATAAGGAAGCTTTTTGGCGATTGCAGCTTCTGAGAGATAAGTGACATCTCCGAGGTGAGCATGCGCCTTGTGTAAAGGGAAAATAAATTTAAAGAGATGCAGGAGTTGGACTAACTCCAATTTTTGTTTCCTACTTACACTTGCCAAAAAATTTAAAAGTATTACTTTAACTTAAATTTAAATATTATCTGATCGATCGAATGTTAGGTTTGGTCATAGCTTTGTGTATTTATGTTTATATAGAGAAAACAAGAAAGGAAAGCTAACTTCGGGCGGAGCCGAAGTTGATATACCCTTGCAGAATACTCTGTAAATTATATTTTCCAAAATTATTCATATGATGCATTCTTAATACTCATAAAAAATCTTAACTTCGTAACTTTAAAAACACCAAAGTTATGGCATTTCCGATCAATCAGTTATATGGCAGCTATAGGATATAGTCGGTCGATCCTTATGAAGTTTGGTAGGTCGGATTGATTGGCCAAAAATAAAACCCATAGAAAATCCCAACTTCCTAACTTTACAAACACCAAAGTTATGGCATTTCCGATCAATCAGTTATATGGCAGCTATAGGATATAGTCGGCCGATCCTTATAAAATTTGGTACGTCAAATTGATTGGCCAAATACAAAACACATAGAAAATCCCAACTTCCTAACTTTACAAACACCAAAGTTGTGGCATTTCCGATCGTTCAGTTATATGGCAGCTGTAATATATAGTAGGCCGATCCTTATAAAATTTGGTACGTCAAATTGATTGGCCAAATGTAAAACCCATAGAAAATCCCAACTTCCTAACTTTAAAAACACCAAAGTTATGGCATTTCCGATCGTTCAGTTATATGGCAGCTATAGGATATAGTCGGCCGATCCCGGCCGTTCCGACTTATATACTGCGTGCAAAGGAAAGAAGGGTGTGTGCAAAGTTTCAATTCGATAGCTTTAAAACTGAGAGACTAGTTTGCGTAGAAACAGACAGACAGACAGACGGACAGACAGACGGACAGACGGACATGGCTATATCAACTCAGGAGGTGATCCTGATCAAGAATATATATACTTTATATGGTCGGAGATGTCTCCTTCACTGCGTTGCACACTTTTGACCAAAATTATAATACCCTCTGCAAGGGTATAATAATGATTCGCAAAAGGAAAGACGCACTAAATTTGTTTCAAAAACTTTTTCGAAATAAATAAATTATACTCAGTTTTTTCCTTATCAAAAAGATGTATAGAACAGTATTGGCCATTGTCAATAACTAGTGATTATGATTATATATACATATATTTATACCCTTGCAGAGGGTATTATAATTTTGGTCAAAAGTGTGCAACGCAGTGAAGGAGACATCTCCGACCCTATAAAGTATATATATTCTTGATCAGGATCACCTCCTGAGTTGATATAGCCATGTCCGTCTGTCCGTCTGTCCGTCTGTCTGTCCGTCTGTCTGTCCGTCTGTCTGTCCGTCTGTCTGTCCGTCTGTCTGTTTCTACGCGAACTAGTCTCTCAGTTTTAAAGATATCGAATTGAAACTTTGCACACACCCTTCTTTCCTTTGCACGCAAAATATAAGTCGGAACGGCCGGGATCGGCCGACTATATCCTATAGCTGCCATATAACTGATTGATCGGAAATGCCATAACTCTGCTGTTTGTTAAGTTAGGAAGTTGGGACTCTCTATGGGTATTATATTTGGCCAATCAATCCGACGTACCAAATTTAATAGGGATCGGCCGACTATATCCTATAGCTGCTATATAACTGATTGATCGGAAATGCCATAACTTTGGTGTTTGTAAAGTTAGGAAGTTGGGATTTTCTATGGGTTTTATATTTGGCCAATTAATCCGACCTACCAAATTTCATAGGGATCGGCCGACTATATCTTATAGCTGCCATATAACTGATTGATCGGAAATGCCATAACCTTAGTGTTTGTTAAGTTAGGAAGTTGGGATTTTCTATGGGTTTTATTTTTGCCCAATCAATCCGACATATCAAATTTCATAAGGATCGGCCGACTATATTCTATAGCTGCCATATACATAACTGAACGATTGGAAATGCCATAACTTTGGTGTTTTTAAAGTTGGGAAGTTGGGATTTTTTATGAGTATTAAGAATACATCATATGAATAATTTTGGAGAATATAATTTGAAGAATATTCTGCAAGGGTATTTCAACTTCGGCTCCGCCCGAAGTTAGCTTTCCTTTCTTGTTTTTAGTTCGATTATTTAATTTTTTAACGGAAGTATCCAAATGATCTATCATTTGGCATTTGCCAAACCGTGAGTTTATTGTTAATGTCAATAAAAGATGGATTTAAAAATTCAATCAAAGTAAATATTGTAATAGCGTTCCTAATAACATATTAATTTCCCAATTACCTTAATAAATGCCACCAATTATTCCCTTAGTATAATGTGTACGACGAAATCACTTGATTGGCCATTACGCCAGTAAACCCAGCAATAAGGTAAAACTTACTGAAAGTGCCGGCAGACTGGCAATCAAATTGGTAATTCCGGCACATTAAATGCTGGTCAGATAAGCCCCGATGCACTTCGCAGGGCTCCTTCTGGCCACAAACACTCTGTGATGTCAGCAATTAACAGAGTCTAATCAGGGTAAACCCGGTTACCTGTGGCACAAATGATTCACTAATTGTCATTAGCAGGGCAACAGCTCCCGAGACTGGATGCAGTGCGGTCCCGTCCGGTCCAGTCAGTTGTATTTTGCTCAGTTCAGTCATTAAAAGAGAAAACAAACTTAATGCCTGACTAATGCCCGAGCAGAAAAGCCGGAGGAGGAACTGGAATAAGAGCAGTCGCGGTGGCAGTGTCGAGCAAATAACCAACAAGCGGCGCCATAATGATAACAACATGGAATGTGTCCACAGCTGCAGGTGCTGTCCCCCGCACAGCCATTTACACTTAAAAAAATACTCCATCTCAACAGAGAATAAATGTCTTATCCACCATCCAAGTAGTACTTCATAGCAATGGGATATTATCAGCTTGTTAACAATTTTTTAAGAAGAACATGTTATAGCGAACAAGTAGTAGTCGAATATGACTTGAGCAACTTATAAAACCATTGTAGATGACAGAAATTGCATTGGAGCTGGCATTTTGAGGGGGCAAAGCGGATTTGTACACGCGGAGCTGCAAGGAGCGAATGTCCTGTCCGGCAATTCCTGCCACTGCCACCTCTCCTCTCCTCCAGGTGCTCCCAGGCATGTGACTTGATGCGTGCCGAAGTGTGCTCGTGTGTTGGGGACTTGTTATCCTGGGCATTAAATTGTTTGTACATGCAACAGACAAGACAACACGACACAAAGGAACAGGAGGCGGGATATAAGTCAGCCTATTTGCCTGATAACAATAACAAAAGCTCTAACAAGCCATGTGAGTTCAGCAGGAGGAGCTGGAAACTTGGTCTGGTGGATGATGGGGCTTCGATACTGAGACTGGAGTCTTGCCAGAGATTTAAAGTAGCTTTTGTGCATTGGGGATTATGAAGTTGTCGTATTTCCCAAACATACTTTAATCAATGGTCCATTAGAATCCTTTAAGTTTTGCAGTTTTCCTCCCAATATAAGGAAGCGCAAGCACAGAATTAATACTTCAATTTTAAAAGATATATTCAAAAATAGCTAATAATAATTAATTAAAATTCGGATACAGAAATTTTGCCTTGTTTTAATAAACAAAGATTAATATTAACCAGAACATTTCAAAAGTCTTAATCAACATTGTATTATAATAATTGTCATTGCTTTCTTCACAGTTTCTTAACACCTTAGTCAAAGTTCTTCAATTAGCCACTTATAATCACCACATTTTCCGTTCATACAGCTTATCCGGATCTTTAAGTGTCTGCCACAGGAATTTCGTATTGGCATGACAAATTATCTGCATTCTTTGATGAAGCCACATCCCCGAGAACATTCCTCAAAAACAAGACAAGTTAGGGAAGTTGAACTCGAAATCCAGGGACTGCCAGGTACTGCCACTCCCATTTATGGAGGTGTGCTCTTAGTTGAGTTTCGCTGGAGCGTGAAATATTTTATTGCCGATATAAATCTTGTTTATGCTCGGAAAGAATGAGAATAAGAATGAAACTTGGCCAGAGGCAAGGATGCCAGACACTCCCTCCCCATTTTTTCCGGGGCTTCACCCATCGTGGCTCACTGACTTGGTTGATGTTTTTATCGGCAAAACCAAAACCAAAAAATTCGATTTAACTTAATCGAATCTGAGGCCCCGTAGAGTGTGATTCAATTCTAGGCTTGCCTAGACACTTTTCCCCAATATGTCGCCATTGTCAGACAAGTAGGTCGGTGGACCAGGGAAAAGGGAAAACGCGGGGGCGAATTCAAGTCAACTCAACTCAACTGGTAGGGAGCAGCAAGGACAATAACAGTGCAAAATTGAAAAGTAAATGTGAAAATCGTGTTTTAAATGCTTTCAACGTCAGGCCAATGCGACGGCAAAACACTTTCGACACTTTGGCATTTATCAAGTTTGGATCCGGCTGACAAAACAATTTTAAATTGGTTGCCTCGGCAAAGTCGAACTAATTGAAATGTTTGCCTAGGTCAAAGTAACACATGAGGACAGGATATCTCACAAGTCCAGGAATGGAAGTTTTGTTTGTCGTTAAGAAAGGATAAGAGGGCTCAAGCTTATTGTGCGACTGTTATTTCAAGTGTCAAAGTAATCTCAAAGTTTTCGAGTATTCTTGTTATTTATTATGTTGTGAACTGCAATCAAGACAAGATTCTTCAAAATTAAAAATAAATTAATATAAGAACCCTTAGAGGAAATATATTGGAAAACGAATTGAGCAAACTCACCAAAAATATGGTTTGGTAACAGGGTATTCAAATAAACGTTTTCTTTTCAAAGCAGGGTTTTCAGAGCAGAGAAGAGCATGGTCAAAAATGTATTAATCAATCTTTTAGTTTACATAGACCTGTGTTCAGATGGACAATTAGCAGTCATTGCTTTTCCTGATAATGGCTTTTGTTGCAGCACGGCATTCTAATCCTTCTATTTTAATCAACATATAAAAAATTGTTCCCCTGCGTCTGTTTAATTAATTTCCTTAATGCCTTAAATTAAACCAGCTAAAGACCACGACTAGCCAGCTTGAGCTGCGCTCATTAGGAGTCGCCCGACCGCAGGACAGATGGAAATAAAGTCCTTTTCCCCTCGTTGCTTTTTCCTGCTCTTTCCGCGTTGTCATTTGCTGCTCATGAGCGTGTAGAAACTGCGCTGAAATGCAAATGCAAATGTCGCAGGCCATGAGGCAGCTCAGTTTTTCCGCCTTTTCTCCTCTAATCCACTGCTTGCAGCAAATGGAAATGCTTATAAATTATGCAAGGTGTTTTTTGTTTGTGGGAGGGCGGACATTTGGCGGACAGCAGACACTGTCATTGTGTTCATCCTTCATTTGGCAGGACTTGCTGCACTTCTGTGGTCAGGGGGGAGGGAGAGTGACCGGCGGGGGCCGTGTTGATTCTGGCAGTGTTGTTGTTCGCCTAATAGCTGCGAGCATTGACTTTTGTTTGTGTTTGTGGCTTGTCACCAAACAGGACTAAAACTGGCTTTGGCAGGGACTCAGAAGTCGGTGGGTGGCGGAGGCGGGGGCGGGGGTAGCTGACAAAGAGTTGTCAGATTTGCATCACAAAGCAAGGATCCTGTGGCCGGTTTTTGGCAGCTGGCCTTAAACAGTCCTTAAAGTTGGGCGAGTCCAAACTTAGAATGTCGCATTTTAAAGTATATTGCAAATTTAACAAACCCGTTTCTGGCGGCTTCCTTATGTATTCACAAGCCTCATTGACTTTCCGCATTTCAATTAATGCAAATGTCAGCGGACAGATCTAAAAGATTGTTGTTCCTTTGAGCGAACAGATGCATTGCGCCTTAATGCACACAGAGAAAAGTTTTTTCAATAGAGACACGGTAATAAAGAAATTTAATCATCTGCCTTATTGTGAAATTGGTCACACTCTTTGCATTGAATAGTATATAGTATCCACTTACGATTTTTTTGCAGTATAATAATTGGAATAATATTAAAAGGCGATTGCATTTGTGTAGCTTTAATCGAGATAATATATAATAGCATCCTTTAAAATCGGTTATCCCAAAAATGTCGATAGTGTCAGGTACACATTTTACGTTTTAAATAATTTCATATTTGGTATGTAGATTTATTTACTTATTTTATGTAAATTCCCACCTATAAAAATTGCACAAAATTAAATCCATGCCTGCCTTTAATCCGTAAAAGCGGGTCACAAAAACAGTTTGGTTTTTCATCACGGAATGTGTTTTTCCCTGTGTGGCAGGGCCTGCGACAATTAGCGTGATTTTCAACGGCTGATGGAGCCGGAAGAGTGAAAGTCGGAATGCGCTCCAGAGCGAAATGCAAATCAAGCGATGCCTGCACCAAAACGACACACAAACAAATCGCCAACTGCGGCAGTGCCAGCCGCTGTCTGTCCGCATTTCGAATGCCACAGAGTTGCAACAATTGCAACGAATTCAATTTGCCTCCTGGGAGGAGGAAGAGGGCATGGAGGAGGGGGTTCGGGGGATGGAAGCGGAACTGATGGGACTGCTCTTGACAAGTCGCTCCACCAGCGTCACGTAAAAAGTCCCGGACGGAGCTACCTTTCCAGGATCCTTGTTGCCGCCTGACACGTGTGCAACATGCAGCTCATGACAGACAACTTGGTTGCTGCCGCAGCGTTTTTCTATAGGGAATGTGGACGATATTAGACCAAGGCAATGGTGCATTTACTCATCACGGCCTTAAAATTAGCCAATCAAAAGTATTTGAACATATTCTAATATTCTTGTTGAAGCAAATATAAAATTTTGAAATATTTTACCCAATTTTTTGCTAGCTCCAAGTTTTTTAAAAATGTTCAATAGTACTTTTTTATGTGTGTGTTTTTCACTTTTAACTTTTGCAACAGTTATTATTAAAGAAATTCACTGGTTTTGCTTTTCAGATTTAGTGGAATTATGTATTTCAGCGACTGCATTTTGAAGGTTAGAGAACTTCACAATGTCATACCTCGAAAATAATTTGACTATGTCTTCCAAGTATATTTCAACTTTTTCAAGCTAGTCTCCAAATAATGTTTTATGTTATCTCCTATGTCAGAGATTAGGAAAAAAGAGAGTTGGTTATTCTTTTAAAGGGTATAAACTCTTCCTTTTTCTATTTCAGTCACGGTATCACTAGCGGGGAAAGAGCATTTAATCTGAAAATAGAAGGAGGTCTCCTTCAGGTAGCGGCAGAAAAGTTTTCATGGCTAAAACTTTTACGCGCACGATTTGACAAGGCAAGCCGGTTGTTGCTACTGGCATCTTCAGCCGAAGTTGGTTGCCACATGTTTTCCGCCTCACATGCAGCCACTTCCCCTAACAGACTTTACATAATGCAATTGGGTACTAAGGTAGACCCAAAAACCAATAGTTTGGGGGTGCTCAAGCTTCCTATTCACCATACATTAAACACTTTTTAATGCTTATGTGGTGGTTCAGTGGCTTGTGTAAAATTATTTACTTGAACGATGCTCTAAACATAATTAAAGCTAAATAAAGAATTATTTAATAAGCAAAGGGAAATGTATATTAACAGAATAATCCATGTCACCCATCTATAAAATATGTTTCTAGCTAACAAATTAAAACCCACAAAAGGTTAAGTGATTGGTAAAAACAAAATTCAAAACAAAGAATTAAAATACATTTTTTTTTATGGGCAATACACTCCTTTTATTTAATATTTTTGGTTTAGGTACCTTACACGAAATTCGAGCTGTAAGACTTTAAAATTTATTTGATATAAAAATATTTTGTAAAAATTTGAAAAGCTTATTAGGAACAGCCGAATTGAACCCTTTTAAACGAACCCCCTACTCCAATAATTTAACAAAACTTCGGGAAGATTTAAGAACGTGCCAATTATAAAATTTAAAAAGATAAAGCTTTAGCTTTTTTGTTAAGCCACTTGGATTTCCGAATCATGACTGAGCTGAGTAAAAAGTCCTACTAAGTTGGTGGGCTTCCTGTGCAGGATCCTACTGTCAGATTTTTCTTCTTGGCCCCTATCTTAATTTGCGTGCGTGTTCGTAGTGAGTGTGAAAAGTTAATAAAAGTTTCACGTGCGAAATTATATAAAATTTTAAGTGTATGACTTGGCCCCGCGTGTCGGGTCCCAACTGCTCCTGGCTTCCTGCCACAAACCAGGGATTGGGGCTAGGTGAAGTGGGCGGGGTGCGGAAGTGCAAATTATTTTCCCCAGACATTTTGCAGTTGCTCATGCTTAATTGCCGCCGCTGTTGCAGTCATTACATCTTCCTGGACTGATTTATTATTTAATTGAAAAATAAGTGTTTCCCTTGCGGCATTTTTTCTTTTTGGGATACACCAGCGATGACGGGGCAATCGTCCAGAACGAATGCAAATTATAATTAATTATTAATTTGCCTTAATCACCAACAAGTACCCAGCCCTTAGCTGAAAATGTTTGCATTTTTTAATGACCTGTATAAATATTTATGCAAATGGCCTTCCGAATGGGTGATTTAATAAATGTTTGCCTTCCGAAAAGACCCCGAGGAAATATCACCCAACCCGTTCGCATGTCAAGCACACAATTTTGATTGATTTTTCTACTCGACTGCTTTCAATTACTGGCCCCTATTTGCCATTTTGCACTCCCATCTCCATCACTATCCCTCCAAATGAAGACAAACTTGGATTTTAACCCCGAATACATAAACCAAAGTCATGCTGTGACACCTACAGTCATGTTGAATCCCGGAGCAGGCCAACTTGTTGCATTCGAAATCAACTGTGATTGCCGCTTCACTGGAGAAATCACCAATAAAAAAATTGCGAACAGGATCTGTCTCGCTCTTTCTCTCGTTTTCTCTGCCCAAAAACTGTCAGTGACACTTACAAATTGGATTTTCGACAGCGATAACAAGACCTGAAGGACACACCATTAGCGGGTGCTGGCATAAAATCGCTTAAAAAGATATCCCAAATAAATAATGTCGCATGTAAATAACAACAAATCAATTTTTAAATAGACAAGATGAACCCGAACACACACAAGCAAATACAGGACCCAGTTCCTGACAACAATGAACCCTCTTCATCAGTGGGCTTAGTGTGTGTAAATGTTTTGGAACAGTGGACAACAATTACGACTAAAAATATAGGTATATATATACATTTTCTATTACAAGGTTTCCGCATGAGTGTGGATTGTTTTGCTGTTTTAAAAGAAATGCTACTATCTATACAGTTATGTTAACTATTTATAAGAAATATATAGCCAGCAAGTCACAAAATCAAAATAGCATTTTTTTTTATAGATATTTAATCATGTATTATAGCATTCTTAATATGGTTGGACCACTGTGCCTCAGCCTGCGGCGAAAAGGTCTTTGTCCCTGTCACATCCAGGCACTTTCACTTAGACGATGCCAATGGCTTTGATAGATTCAAGTTCACAGTGGGCCGCCAGGTAGCCATTTATCCCCCATTCGCCCCAAAACCACTCCCCAAAAGTCGGGGTCAGAGGTTGCTAGGTGACTTCGGGGTGGAAACTGTGTAGCTGGGCTGTTCATGCGGTTCATTGACATGGCCATCAGAGGAGCTGGGCGATGGTGCCGATTTAATTTTGATTAATTGCGGTAAATGTTATGTTAATTTGCTGGCACTTTTTTGGATGACTGCCTGGGCTGTCTGTCGACCGATTTTAGATAAGCGGGTAATGCGAGACTATTAGTGGGCGGGTCGGTAAACTAATTTTCTCCATAAGTCTGTCACATATTGTGTTTGAGTGGGCCTTTGGGTGTGTGTGCCGATTTGTATGGGCTGACAAACACTAATTAATTGCAATGAGCTCCGCTGTGAAGGGGTTTCCTCTGTTGATTGGAGCATGCTAATTACCCAGAGACTGTCAATCATGTTGAGGCAAGTGGGTGCATCTGCACTTAAAGGTGATTAAACATTTGTAAGCATAACCTGTTTCACTTAAGTTAATTGAGGGTTTTTAATAAAAACTAAATGAAGATAGTTTGATTAATCAGTTACAGAACTTTAATGTTATTTTGTTATAGATACTTGTTTTTCGCAGATGTGTGTACATTGTTTTCAGAGCGATTTTGTTATTGCAGAACCTACAAAGGCTGAAAACTAAGTGATGAATATGTATTATGATCCAGAAAAAATATATTTTTAAAAATACATATGTAGGAATTATTAGCTAGCTAGAAATCAGTAAAAAAAAAGGAATTTATACCTTACTTACCTCAATATCTAAACACACTGTATTTTAAATGATTGAGAAATAAGATATTTCGTTCAATCAAATAATATAAATTTGACAAGTACACTTTTTTTCTAAAAATTTAAAAAAAAATGGAAAAGTTGGCAGTGGGCTTGGCGGCCTTTTTCCAACTAATGGGCTGCTTCTTTTTCTTTGCCCAGCCAAAAGATCGTTGCTCGCCGTCTCCGGACCTGGCCAGCTGGCTCTTCCTGGGGGCCACGATGTGCTTCCTGTGGGATGTCTCCATCTATCCTCGCCGGTTCATGCACATGCCCCACTTTTGGCAGCTCCTCGTCGAGATCGTAGCCGCCGTTTTTCTGGCGGAAGTGGGCACGATAATCATTTGGTGCGCCCTAGAAAGGTTCCTGTTCTACCTGACGGATGTACTGCTGAATGCTATAGACCCCAGCTGCGATTCTTCGCCCTATGAATACTGGCTTTCGGGAATAGTCACCAGTTTGGTGAGCGGAGCGGTGTTGTGGTACGTCCTCGAGGCCACCGACGCTATATACTACTTTAAGATGTTCGTCCAAAATCTGAGGAGGACCATGCGGGTGTCCTGGCGGATGCTAGGCTGCTATATCAATATGAATCTGAGGGACAGACAACGAGCTTTGAAAGTATGTCAATTGGCCAGGAAACCGCCCACTCGGAAGCGAACGGCTCGCAGATGTTGTCCAGCGGAAGGAGAAGATGAAGAAGAGGGATGTAACTGACCCAGGAATCCTGTGTTTTCCTTTGCCCGTCTTGTCTATCCAGTTAAAGTGCTTTATATCCCCTTTTAAGAATAGTTCTCTGCTCCAAGGCACTCTAGAGCAATAACTCTTTTTGGAGGCCAGGACACGAAAGAAACAGAAATTGCATTTCTCTAGTTTTTTGGTTTCATGGAAATGGCATTTTCAATGACAAAGTGGGTCACCAGAGTGTCGAGCTTTAGTGTTATAGTCTATCCATTGTCTAAGAAACAAATTTATATACCGATGCAGTTCTAACCCAACTTTATTAGTCATATTTCCTCAAAATGACTGCTATAAGGAAAAGAAGGTGTTTTCTAAAAGGATTAAAAACGCAGACCTTAAATAATAATATTGTAAATTTAGTAATTAAATTAGAAATACTTTTTTCCAAAACACTAGTCTAAATGGGATCATCATCTTTCCAAATCTGCTAAACACAATAAATGGAATTTATTAAATTGCAAGTTATTACAATTGTAATGCGTACATTGTGTTGATGAAATGGTCTTGACGCACGAAAAGAAACAGAATAAGATGTCCCGATTACTCATCGAAAGAAACATTTCTCATACGCCCCGTCAGCCACACCCTCCAGCCATAACAAACAGTCACACAATGCGAAAACACACCAAAGTACACACAAAAAGGCAGCTGAAAATGAATAAAAATGGGGGTGTCTGACGAGTTGCAGACAATCAGAGAACACATTTGGAGATTGCCATGCATTTCTAGGCAGCAATCGCCGCCATATGCTAGCTTTGATTACTTCTTCTGGCTTTTATCGCAGCTCCCCATCCTCAAACCTCCCTGCCATTTCCCCCGAAATGTAAGGAAAGCAGACAGGGAAAGCGAAGAAATTGTATTTCATTTTCCAGGGCCTGAGAGCAAAGACGGAACCGGATATGCGACATTTTATCAAGTCGGGCATAAATCAGCAGCTTATGCTGGATTCCAGCGGGAGATGGGTGTGTTCCATACTCTCGCTTTAACTCGGGTTTCACTTACTTTTCTTGTTCCTGCATATTTCAAACTGGCAAATAATTTATTTTGCATAAATTTGCCAGCACTTAACGATGGGGATCTACGGCACACCTATGAGAAGGGCCCTATGCCGAAGAATAAGCGCGAGGAATGTGTTCCGTGTGCGGGTCACGCTGAATTATGCCATCTAATTTGTCTGCAGGCAGGTGGTGCTCATTAATCTTACCTCGCTTATGAGCGGCTCTGCTGTCTCCGTCTGTTTTTCTTACCCAAGTACCGCCGTACAGCCATACCGCCATACCGCCGTAGCACACTCCTGGGATTCTGGTCTGCAGATAAGCTCATCGCCTTTGCAGTGGGCTCACGTAGCTGGTTTTCTGATTTCCTTTACCCTATTCCATGTCAACGGGGCGTATGATACCCTTTCTATGGGCATAGGGTGTGAACATAAAATAGTGGAAAACTATAATGCAAAATAATAAGCTTTATGGATTAGTTGGCCAATTATGAGTTTTTCTGGGTTATAACATTTTAAGGAATGCGACTAATATATATAGTTAAACTTTAATTAAGGCCAAATTTTCAATGACATCTTAAATTTTGACATAAAGTTAAATGTTTAGAACCATTTACTTTCTCTATATAAATTTAGAGTTTATCCGACTGAAAACTCTTAACTAAAGTCAATGCTTTATTAAAATGAATGACCGCATTTGGAACCTTAAAAAGACATTGAAAAAACGGTCCAAATTCAGTTAGATTAAATTCTATATTCTTAAAAAGTCATATGACTTGCACTTATTGTTAAAAAATCAAAATATTATTTTAGTAATAATCACAGATGAAATGTATATTATTATTGTTATTTATAAAAAAAAAAAAAAAAGATTGATATACGTAGATCAATTACCTATTTATCTTTATGTTTTAAGTAAACCTTAAACTTTTCCGAGTCCCAAATAATAAAGCAGGGTATGAACAGGATTTCTGTGACTCCGCCCGCATAGTTTCGCACCTGACTCCCGCTTAATGCTTAATGGATTTGCGCTTTGATGTGCCAACTGCGTGTACGTGTATCAAAATCGTCCTGCGCTGTGCCTGTGTGTGCGTTGGCCGGGTTGTAAGTGGTTAAGTGTCTATATTAGACGCCATCACTTGCAGTTTCCCATTTCTAAGGGCCCGATGGTATTTTTTGGCTGTGTTTTTTGGTCCACTTTACTGCAGAGGTGGCAAGCATAAATTTCCCTCTAAATGGCCTTATGAGGGCGGCCTCGAAGCTGATCCTCTGTTTATGGCCTGGCCAAATGAAATGTGAGTGGGAGTCGGAATCGCATTTTGCCTGGGCGCGTGTGTGTGTGTGGGAGTGCCTCGTGTTGGCCCTTTTAAATTAAAAAATCCTATCCGTGGCTTCTGGTTGGGCGGCCCTGAAATTGAATTTTCTTCCCGTCCCGGTTTGATTAGCATAAAATGCGGTACGTGTCTCGGTTTGGCTGAAAAACGTGTGGTTATGTTGATGGGTCTGGGTAGAAATCATTAAAATATTGAATGCTTTTTCAAAGAATTTTTATTTCTGTTAAAATTTAAATTTTTTGCACACCACATTTTGTTGTTTGTTTATTTTTTCCATTTCCGGTTCTTATTTTTTTTCAACATTTAAAAATTCGCTTTGTTTGTAAACAGTTTTTGTTTTTCTTCTGCTCTTGACACTTTACTTACAATAAATATTGTAGAAATGTTTCTTTACTGTTCTCCACATTTAACTAATGAAATTTAGGTTGTTCTTGAGATTATCTATGTACACAGAGATTATAGTTCCGAAATTCTTGTAATTTACGTTCAGCCGGGGTCTTGTTTCCTGTCTGTGGTGGGTGATTTCTTTCAAAAGGATTTATTTCTTGTATCGATTACAGAATGCAATGGATTTTTCTGCATTGACCGGACTAAACTTAGTTATTTGCTAGGCAAAAGTTTTACATTAGTTTAGTATCTCACTTGTGTTTTTTAAACTAACTATAATCCTATTGAAACAATATTTATTTCAATGAGCACTGGTTTGCGGCAGCATCTCTTATATCAAAAGATTCATTTCCATTTTCAATTAAGATTATGTAAAATTATTTAAATTTTACCTTTAGTTAAAAAGTTTGTTTATGAATTAACAATAAATATTTATATAATTTACTTATATTTTTCATATTTTCGAATTTTGGGCTTGTAATACGGAAAAACATGTGTTTCTTTTTCTAAATTGAACAGTATTTAAAGCAACATTTCCTTATACATTTAAAAGTAAAGATTCTAATTTAAACGAGAAAAAACGTTGTAGTCGGCAGGCCGAATCCAGGGTACCCTTACACAACAATTAGGCAATTATTTAACATTTTAATCAGAGATTAGCTAAGTAATAAAGAGTAAATTTAAAACGACGCACATTCAGACCAACGGATTTGATTATACTGACTAATTGGAATCACTTCCCTCACCACAATGTTTGGGCATGATATCTAATTAAGTTTATGCGCTCAACTATTTTTCACAATTACTTACAACGAGCTTTTGCTTAAATAGTCGTTAACTTTTTAATCTTCCCTTACATATCTGAATCAAAATTTTTCCGCTTTTTGTTAATCATTTGTAGCACATCAAAAACTATAAATATTGGACCAAAAATTACCATTGAACCTTATTTAAAGTCAAATATGTCTTCTACTGTCTTCTTTTATGTTCAGTTTAATTTTCATTTGGTTAGTCCTTGACCGTCATACTCAAATATTTACAGTTCCATGCGTTTTACTTTTCTCTTTTCCAGCTTCTATGAATAAATCAATTAACATTTATGGGAATAAATGTCGAAGAATGAAAACTTAACACATTCGCCTCGTAACAGCGACCCCAAAAATAGTATTTATAAGGTCAACCACACAAGCCGCCAGAATGAAAGGAAGTGGGTGGATTGGGAGGGGGGTGGATTGGTGTCCTCCCAAGGACAAGAATGTCGTCGCCGTTTTAGTTTTGGGCTGTCGTCGCCCTTTGTGTGCGTCTTGTCGACACAGTTTTTGCTCGCAGTTCATTGAAATGGTGGCAGTCAATGTGTCAGATAAACAAGACCAGTGACACTTTTGGCCATGATTCAGGGTCTTAGCCGGGAAACGGAGCGTGTGGGAGTCAAGTGTGGGAATTTATAGTTGGCCCATGCAATTTTTGTCCCAAGATTTGCACAATAAGCACCTTGACGAGTCGAGTGGGTGGTGCTATATCGCTGGCTGGCTGCACACAAGTGGTCACATTTATATGGACGATATGTTTGCCTTGTATGCGGGCAGCTCCTCTATCTCCGTTTCTCTTTGTTTGCAGGACTCTGTCAGGACGTGCTCGGCTGCATGAAAGCCCCTCTCCCCACACACACGCACACACAGACAAACGCTGCCAATGACAGTTGTCAACATGACAGTTATAGGGACACTGATACAAATGTTACGGATGTTTGTCTTGGTCAGACCAGGAATGTCCTTTGAGTAGAGAGCAAAGATTGGTTAAAACTACTGATAAATGACCCAGACATGTGGAATGTCCCGTCTTAAAAATTAATGGAAAACAACCGCAGTGCCTTCGAGCTTAAGTTTGAAAAGTTTTCAGATGAAAAGGCAGTGATCTTGGGACTAACTATAGTTTTATCAGCACTATCTTAGTTTTGGAAACTATTAATAGCCCATCTTGCCGTGAAAGCTTTAATTTCTCTCCTCTTTACGATAGAGAAAGCATTAAATTCATTGCTTCTGTTTAACATTCGAGCACATGACAGTTTTAATTGGTTTAGTTTTCTGAAAGTTTGGGAACACTTAGCTATTTCAGTTTCTCGAATTTTTTTTGCCGTTGAGCAATCAAGCTTAATTTTAAGTATTTACCTATACTTGGACTAAACAAGTTAGTAACACTGCTAGTCCTTACATTTTATTTACATATTCAGAAGATTAAGGAGTTGAAATTGTAGAATTCTAAATTAAGATTGATTTAAACTATTGGCTGCAAGCTGGGAAATTATTCAGACATCTTTCTTTTAAATCAGCTTAAAATTTACTTAATATTTGAATGACCAATGGCAGTAGAACTGAGCAAAGTTTGAGTATGATTGACCTTGGTTTTTAAACTCCTTAGGATCCATTTCTCACATAAATTTCGTTTAGCACACCTTTAAACAGTTGAATTTCCATTCAGCATTTTGGTTAGAGTAGCACACTGCATTTAACAATTCATTCACTTTACACATGATCTCGAAATCCTAATACCTTTATCCTTCTCCTTACTTTCACCGAATTGCAGTTTGGCGATGCAGTGATAGGCAGTCCTGTCAGAAGTTGGTAAATCCGCTTTGGTGAGGAAAATCCCAGTTTATGTCGGGCAATCAGTGCCTGGGACCTATGTAGATTCCACCGAGACTATCGCCACTGTCCCCGCCCAAGCCGCTTCCCTCGCCGTCCTCGTCCTCGTCATCTTCGCCGTCGAGCAGACCGTCATCCAGCTCGATGACTTCCGCTCCGTTCTCCTGGCCACTCTGGCCATTGTTGATGGTGGCGCCCTCGTAGGTATCACTGTCTTCCACCAGACAGCAGTCCCCGCACTCGTCCGTCGAGGAGTTCACCTCGTCACTGAGATCGTCCAGCAGCGTCACCTTGGGAGCCCGAAACTCGTCTTGGCATCCCATAGAGACTCCGCCCGGGGGCACCGAAATCTTGATGTTGCAATTCGCGGTGCCGGCGTGGCAGGCGTGGACATTCGGAATGGGCTGCTGAATCGTGGCCACCTGAGATGCTCCTCCGTGGGCGGCTCGGAAACTGAGATTGGGCGTGCGCTGACCCATGCTGGCCATTCCCGGCGGCATCTGTGTATGCGACATGCTCAATGTGGGCGGCACACTCAGTACCGTTGCCCCGCCTCCCGCCTTATGGGGGTGGGGGTGGGCGTGGCCCGAGTACATCAGCTGGTGCGTATCCGAGGCCAAATTGTGGGCGGTCAGCTGCAGCGGATGCTGATCCTTGCGTTCTATCGAGTGGAGAAAGGGGGAAAGGAGAAGAGATGGCAGCTATAAACACTTCAGTTTGCAAACTTTCTGAAGGATGCGAACACGGAAGCGGAAGTGCATTCGAGGACATGTCGGCGATTGGTTTATCGCCTCCACATTGTGCAGGCATCTGTGAGGGCTCCAAGTGAATGAGCCATCACTTCGCGTCCCCCAGCACTTCCGCCTCCCACTGGTCTCGTGTTTTGTGAATGGGAAAGATGAGGAAGTGGAAGCACTCAGTACCCTGTCCTCAATTGAAACTGTGCTTCTAGGGGCGCTATGCGGTCAGTACGTGAAATCAAATCAAATTAACTAAATTTAAAGGAATGTTGAGTGAATCAAATATTAAATAGAGTGTATTGGTCTGCAGCTTTCCTGTTTAAGTAAAACTAAATGGTAAATTAGTGCATTCTAACGAACATTAAAGGGTTGTCGTTTGATTAAATCCTTTAATGTTAAGGGTTTTAATAATACAAATACTAATCTATAGAAAATATTGTGGTCAAATTCAAATCAGTCACTAGAGACTTTAAATAGAATTTAAGAAAACACTATCAAAAATGTACTTTTAATTAACTGTATATTTAAACTTTCCATTATTATTATAATATAGTGTAAGCTCAGATTTTGTAGCGTGTATTGTAGAATTCCCTTTTTCCGGACCAAAATGATACCATAAAAAGGCTTAATATTTGATGATAATAAAACACATAATAGAAAACCGTTTTTAAAAAAATTAACCAACAGATAAGAAAGTATGCTCTGCGTATTTCAGAGCGCATTGTTTTGCAGGGGTGTGAAAACTTTCCGGTGGCACCCTGCCCTCGTCCTGACAGCAACCATTGTCCTGGCCGTACAATGGCTCTCAAACTATGTGTGTGGTTACAAGTGGGTTCAACTGCGTTGGCCTCACCTTTTCCGCCGCCCCCGCCCGCAATTATCTGTTTGTAAAACTTTCAACTAACTGGGTCTGAAGGGGAAATCCCTGGCTGGCGGCGGATGAGCAGGAGGAGCAGGAGGAGGAGGAGGAGGAAACCCATCATCAACTCACCCAGGGGGCCCAGAAGTTTCGGCTGGAGCGGCAGCATGAAGTCGTGGCCAGTCGTCGCCGCCCGCGGCTGAAGGCTCTGCACCGCCGGCACGCTCAAGTAGTCCGCTGCAAAGTCAGAGGAGGCGGCCCGGAAAAGCCGGGGAAATGCGTTAGTGCCGTCGGAGCAAACAATGTAACGGTGGCCGGGCCAAGGCAAAAGTTTCCCCCAAAACAACCGAAAAGAAAACAAACACGAAAGCAGGGGAAAAACCAAGAAGGAATGGTATTCGTTTACAAAACTTTAAAAAGGCACGCAGCTAACATTTTTTCTACATAGCATTATGATAAAAAAGTTGGCGGCAAGACACACAAAAAAAAGTGAAAAGTTGCGAAATCATTTTTAATATTTCTATAGATAAATATACTCGCATAAAATATATATATATTTATCGTTTCAATCAACGGGAACTTGACGAGCGGACGTGAACAACTTTTAACTTGCAATAATTGCAAGTGGGGGAAAATCTATTTTCAAACAAAATTTAAGCAACGAAAGTTTAAAGCAGGCTTGGATAAAAAGTAGCCAAAGATGTCAAAGTTAAGCAATTTAGAAGAGGCAAACGGGGAAAGTTACGACTAAAGCTAAAAAGAAAATGTTACAAGAAATTAAATAAATTCAGAAAATTAAATGGTAAAAAAAATAAAATTTAAATATATTTATATACATATATAAATAAATATTAACAAAAAATATAGAGATCTATATATTCTAGCAAAAGTTTGTACTTAAATATGAATATTATCTACATATAAAAATTCGATTTGCAGTTTTTCCTGCTCCGAGTAAACATATTTTATAAAAAGTTAACCAAAAGTTATCAATGGAAATTCCTCCACTTAACAAGGCAATCCATCAAAGGACCTTTCTTTTCAGACAAACTTTTAACTAAAATTGACAGTCGTTGAAAAGTTGTTACCGTGAAAATTGGTTTACTCCAACAGTTAGTATTTGAGCTAGAGCAACAACTTTAAATATTCAAATTAATTTGCGCACACTCCCTGAGCTCTTGGCGGTGCAAAGAACAAAATGAAATTGCAGCAAGTGAAACTCGTTGAGAAATGCGTTGGGGTTTTTTCACAGACCAGATGCCTTTAGGTGAGCGGCCATCGGCACCCACTGCCGGCCTTAATTAAAATTCCTGGCCGTTGGTATTCAGTCTTAACCCACTGTGGCCATAAATTGTTCAAGCCTGTGCCCGTGCACTGTGTATATATATGTGTGTTTGGTTAATGACCACTACAAGTTTCCAGAAGTAACCCTGTAACTCCTGCAGCCTGCTAATGATTTAGTTGCTATTTTTGTGCCCACAATTTGCATCCGAAAGTAGGGAGCAAATGCATTCTCCCCCCGAGTTTCCACACCTTGGCATAATGCAAAGCAGCTTAAAAACGGAAAAAGGGGCGGTAAAAAGGAACCGTGCCAAATGTCACCGCTCCTGCATTTCCGGCGAACAGAGAAATGTCATTTGCCCCGGCTCAGTACGTGCCAAAGTATGCAACATTTATTCTTGTTGCCTTTTTTTAGCCAGGAAATGGGGCCAGTTGTGTCTTCTAAGCGGCTTAAAAAAAAGTTGCAATACGTGCGAACCGCTTTTAAAATGAAAACAACGTGACAACAAAGAAAGCATTTAATAATTACATTTCTCCAAAGCGGCTTGGGAAAATTTTAAAATTCTTGACTAACACTAGAAATATTTATAAATAGAGCAATTAGTTTTTCACAGCTGGAGCAAAATGGAAATAAAGAAGTCTGCGGAGCATTTAGAGGGTACAGAAATTTATTATTTAATTATTCTAACCTTTATTTGCTATTAAAGTACTAATAAAATAAATATTTGATAGTATGAAAAGTGGTATAAAAGAAACAATAAAGTTCCATTCATATTTAAACGTAAATCGTCTGAACTTTTCTTGTATAACTACAGCTCAAAACTTTCATTTGCTTTTTGAATTAACATTTATGGTTCTTTTTTCTTTTAACACTTTCTCTTGAAGACCCGCAGTATACAACATCCGAGGAAGTTCAGCTAAGCAACTTTCAACTTTTGACTGAATTTCTCGTTTTTTTTACTTTTCTCAAGCTCACAAGTGGCTCAAGAAATTAATCGCCTTGAGAGCCGCAAACTGCCTTCCGTTTCCCCATTTGAGCCCCGACTCACTCGGTTCTTTTCTTTCCTGGACAAAAGAAAAAAGAAAAGTGGAGATTTGAGCTTGCACACTTGAGCTTTTGTGGCTTTAATTAAAATGCACATCATGCAGAAATTTTTCTGACCAGGTTCTTCTCATTATACTTTTTTCGACAGGTTTTTCTTCCTCATATTTTTACACTTTTCATTCAATTTTCGCTTGTGAGTAGGGCTATTTTCCAGCGCTTTGGTGGACGGGCGAGCAAATGGAAAAAGTTTTTCAATTTGTTTGACGATAAATGAACTTTATTTCTATATATGTTTGAGTGCTTAAGTGTAGGCGAGCGAAAGCGCATAGAATGTTTGCGCTCGTGTGCCCTTTGTGAAATATGACATAAAAAGGATTTTCGGATAGCATAATAAAATTGTAATTAAAGTTAAATGCCGAGAATAAAAAGAAGTTGCCAAAAGCTTTTAATATGCAAATAAACATAAAAAGTTTTCTTTTTTCCGCTTTCTGTTTGTTGCAAGCTCTTTTATTGACTGACTCTCGAAGTGACAGAGTTATGGCCTTTGGGGAAAATTTATAGCATGCGATAAATTTTAACAAGCTCAGGGGAATGACAATAGGGTTTTGGGAGGGTGTTGCCCCAACCCATGGGACTAATTGTTGCAAGCCCATAAGAAGATCTTACCCAGGCATTAAAGGCAAATCTACACAGAGAAACAAAATTGAAAGTTTGTAAATGAATTGTTGAAGTCCAATACAATCCATATGACGTTTTCATTGAATAGATGAATTTTAGGTCTTATATCAATGAATAATTGCATTCAACTTTTAATCAAATAACAACAAAACTTTTTGGTGAGAATTGTAAACGTTAAGCAAATAATTTTGTTTGTACTGTAAGTATTTATTTAAATGTAATTATATTAACTATTAATAATTATCATATTTCTAATTCATTTAATTTGCTTTAAGTAAATAAAAAATGTAAATATTATTTGCTTGCTAAGTTCAGGGATAAGGAAATAAAGTCCACGAAAAAACAATACAACGTCTATCTCTTCAATGAATCTTAATGTTATAAACTTTTATGAAAACCAATATGCCTTTCGAGCGATGATTCATTAAATCCTTTATTGATAATGGGAAAGAAAACTAAATATCTAAATTATATATAAATCTTTGGAATTTAAAATTTATGAGTTAAATAAAATCAATTATCCTTTCAAGCAATGATTCACTGAATCATTCATGTCCACAAAAAAAGGTACCCTTTTTTCTATAAATATACCAGTGTTTATTTTTCTCAGTACTTCCCAGGCACAAAAAGAAATTTTCTGTAAATGGTTAACAAACATTTGTACACGTGCAGCATGCCAAGACAGAGAAAGACGGCGAAGAGAAAGGGGTGGTGAAGGGGGGGAGTAGAAAGTAGAATGTAGAAAGGGGGATGGGCAGATAGACACAAGACAAGACAACACTTACAACTGACGAAGGAGGGACCGGCGGCTGTGGCAACGGCTGCCGAGGCAGCTGAGCCTGTAAGCGATGCCGGTGACGTCATCGCCGCCGACGCGGTGCCAAGGCTGTGGGCGTGGACGTGGGCGTGGCCATGGGCGTGGCCATGACTGTGGGCGGGCGGGGGCTGGAGCATAGGCACTTGGTAGGTCATTGCCGACATCGCCGTCGGATCTGCCATATTCGTCATCGACGTCGTCGTCCTTTGCGCAGGATGCAGGCCAATGACATTGACGCCGTTCACGTTCACGCTGCCTGGATTACCGACCGGCGGACGGATACGGATACGGATGCATTTACATTCGGATACACATATACAACACACGCATTCGTTTACATGTTGTTACACCAACACACAGAAAGTAACAAATACAAATACAATAGACCAACATTAAGAAACAAAAAAAGGAAATTAATTTAAGAACAATATGCAGCAACATCAAATTTATTTGAATATGGGGATATGGGATAGGGAAGATTGATATAATTTCAAATTTTGTAAAGCCTTCAAAAAGAAGAAAAACACTGTGTAATTAAAAGGTTTGTACAAAAAAAGCTTAACACGTATAGAAAAAATGTTTAAAATTGAAATGATTTAAAAAAAATTCATTGGGGTTCCATTTAACAAACAGTAAAAAGTCCTTGAGATCAGAAGAAAGAAATCAGCATTGAAATTTTGAATAGTCTCAAATGTTGTAATCGAATAACCTGGTAAACTATCTTTCATAACTAGTCGAATGTTGAACTATTATTTGTTGCTCCCAAATCTGACCCCTTTAAGGACCATAAATAATCGGGATTATCTCCATTCGACATTAATGGACACTGCAGCTTGGCAAAGTTAATTCCTCAGGCCAGAATTGAGAGCATTAAGCAAAACCGAAACGATTATAAATCCTCGTACGACATTGAATTTATAACCCTTGGTGATTCCGAAATTGCTCTGAAATTGCAACTGCTGCGAGCAGGGGATAGTGGGAAATCTTGTCTTCGGTTGAGTGCATATATCCACTTAAGTCCTTCTGCCCCCGGGGCCTGCAGCCTCATCAGCATCCGAGCCACTCACATGTGGTGAAAGTCCTGCCTTCAATGCTTTTGAATAATCAGTAAAATGGAAATTTACCACAAGAAGCTCCCTGTGGGCGTGGGCGTGGTTGGGGGCGGAGGCGGGGGAAAACTCTCTTTGGGGGCGGCAGCACCCCGGGGAATACTAAATGCTAAATAACAGCTGACTCGCCCAGTGAAGGGTGCATAAATAATAAAATAATTAAACAAGAAATTGAATGAAATTAATTCAGCCCCATGAGCGAGGAAAAAGCAAAACCAAGAGCGAGCGTCTGTGTGTGAGTATCTGTGTGATGTATGCTGCATGTGTCAGTGTATTAGTCTGTATCACTGAGACTGCTCTAAATATCTGCAGGCCAAAATAGCAACAAAAAAGATAATTAAATTCAACACAATTTTAAAGTGACAGAAAGTGGAGTAAAGTCGAAAGTTTGCGACCTTCTTAATACCCGGTACTCGAATTTTTAAAGTGCCCTAAATGTATACAATACGTTGCGTATACGCGATGTATGCTTTTCCTAACCATTGAAAAGTGTTAGATTATAATAATCTCTCGGATTATAATTATTGATCTATAATAGATAAACTCTTCGGGATTAATAAACATTCATAAATAAAACGAAACGTATTTACAAAAAAAATTGTTTAAGTACATCGAGTTAAATTTAAGTGTTTCGAAAAAATTTAACAATTAAAGTAATCGATTGTAAATAATGACACTAAATTATTTAATTTTAGATTCTCAAATCCGTTTAAAAAAGAGTTTTTCAAAGTCTATGTCAAATTCAACAAATATTAAAGGTTAAAGTACCTTTTTTAATCAATTTTTTAATACATTAGGGTTTTCTTCGAGTACTGGGTATACCAAAAGCCAGCTACTGGACTCACCAATCTTGGCACCGCCGAATGCATCCTTGAGCATGGGCGCCCCTACAGCGGGGTGACCCACGGCATGGCCACCGAGTCCTCCCCCTCCTGCTCCCGCTGGACCAACGCCCCCGGCCACCAATCCTGGCCCTGTGGGTGGCGTCTGTTTAATGGCATTCGTCCTTCCGCGATGCGGAGCAGTTGGCTCCCTCTTGCGACGCGGCTGCTCCACGGGCAGGACTCGTCGTCGTTTCTTGGGCAGCTTGGAGCGAGCCTGGGAATAGAAACGCAAACTGGGTAAACAACGGGGACAAACAGCTTCCGAATCGCCCACCAACCTGAGTGTGGGAGTAGAACATGGAGAAGTTGCTAACGATGACGGGAACGGGTAATGCGATGGTCAGCACACCGGCCAACGCACACAGGGCGCCCACGAACATTCCTGGATAGGTCTTAGGCGCCACATCGCCATATCCCACCGTGGTCATGGTCACAATCGCCCACCACAGACCCAAGGGAATACTCTTGAACTGGTTGTCCGGATTGTCCTGGGGGAAAATTAATAATTTTTTATTTCTCCATTTTTAATAAAGTTAATATTGTATATTGTGTACAATAAATTACCCTAAATAGCTCATTTAAAGCGTCCTAATTATCAATAATTTTTTTAGCAATTAGTTTTTATTTAAAGCTCATTTATCGTTGTTAATTTATTCATAAGTATTTATTTCTGGTTGAGCCTAAAATTTTATTTTAACTGATATAATTAATTGCTTAGGGTACATTTTATTTTTTTTCATTCTAATATTTTCCAATTCTAGAACAATATTATTATCACGCGAATATAAAGTTATAAATCTTTCAAATGGAATAAATAATGATAATAATCCTTTCAAGAAGAACTTACCTGCAACTTCTCCGCATAGTATGCCAGACTGGCAAAGAAGACAATGCCCAAGACGAGGAAGAAGACCAGCAGAGTCAGCTCCTTGGCCGAGGCCTTGAAAGTATGGATGAGGATCCTTAAACCTGGCGAGTGGCGTGTCAGCTTGAACAGCCGCATTATCCTGACGATAGAAAAAGCCTCCAGGAGTCCTGTGTATTCGCCCATGCGCTGCATTACGTCCGTGTAGAAGCTCAGGGTGGCAGTAAAGTCTATGATATTGACGGGCGACTTGATGAACTGCCACAAATTGGGGGAGACCTGAAAATAAATTTTAAAAAATATATAACTTCCTGGCTTTTTTAAACATCTACGCATTTTTAATTTTCACGATTTGATATACTTGGTTTTAATTTTTTTTAAATATGACTATATCATGTGGCTACCATAAGCAATAACGAAAATGCTTCGGAAGACTGACAAAACTTGAGATACCTAGCCTGAATTAGAGGTTTGGTGAAAAATAAATTTGTATTAAATCTGAAAGGGTAAGACTTGCCAAGGGTAACTAAGACTTGCCAATGCTAACACCCTTTCATAAACTATACAAAATTATATTTATTACTTTTCTTTTCGGTAATGAAAATTTATCGAAATAGATTAAACTTTGATTATTCAAATAACTGAAATTTTGTATTTCTCTTTAAAATGTGAATTGATTTGCGACTACTCACAATCAGCCTGATTACGACTTCGATGAAGAACCAGACGTTGCAGACCAGCTCCACGTAGAAGAAGGCCTCATGGGGCTGGCCGTAGGTCTCGATCCATCCGTGCTTCCTTTTCCCACTGTGGCCCAGCAACTTCTCCTCGATGAACTCGTTTAGGCTGCTCCCGTTTATATTCCGTTTCAGTCGCTGCCGCTGGCCGCCCTTGATGGTAGCGATGGGCGTGGCCTGGCCGGGGGCGGTGAAGTTGCCGCTGCTGTAGCTCGTGTAGTTCGTGACACGAAAGGTGGGTCCGATGCTGCCGCTGGGCGGCGTGATGCTGTGCTGATGATATTGATGGGTCTGCGGCGGTTCACCCAAGGGATCGTGACCGTGGGGCGGTCCGCCCGACCCTGGGCCGTGGGCGTCGTCGGGGCCGGAGGGCAGGTCCACGCGAAAGCCGGGGTGGGTCTTCAGGCAGAATGATATCACAGAAACAAATATAAAGAAAACCGACATGCCAGCAACGATCTGTGAAAAGAAAACCATTAAGTCAAAAAGGGTTTATTAAAGAAATAAGCAGCTATTGCTGATAGATTATCTCTTATTTAACTTTATTCATTTAATTTAATTTTTAGCTTAAATCATTAAATTGGTTAAATTACTTTTACAGTATACAACTAAAATAAAACTAGCTAAAATTAAATTATATTAGCAATATGATTTTATTATTCTTCGGAAAATCAAAATCTTATTTAACAATGTGCCTTATTTAAATTACGTTTGCAATATAAAATTAAATATAATTCTGCAAAAACTCATTCTTAAATTCTTCTTTGTGTTTTATATACATCAATATACATCAGGTATAAACAAAGTTAAAAACAATGAAAGATGAAAGATGACAACCCACCTTGGCGCCCGTGGAGCTGGAGGGCTCATCGAACATGGCCCAGATCTTGGGTTTCAGACGCTGCCAGCAGTTAAGCTCGCCGTTGCTGAGTGCCTCCTCAAAGCCAAATAGACGAGCTATCTGCTCCTCCGTGGGCTTCTCATTTTCAATATCTAGCTTATCTAATATGGCTAAGGTGTTCTAAGGATGAATTGAGCGATATAATTTAAAAATGTTAATAATCGGGTTGAAAACTAGCATAACTTACTTGCGTATCGCGATGTATGCTATAGGTTGACCAACAGCAAGGTTCTACCTGGTTAGAGTCGAGTCCCCAGAATTCCAGCTCCTCTTCGAAAAGCGGGCCACACACGTCAGTTGGATAGTGTAGTTTTCCAGTTCTGCGAGAGAAGAAAATTACTAATGACAAGCTTATAATTATCATCAAAGTGACCTTTCAATTTAACCATAAATAAATAAAATTATCTGCAAAAGTTTCTGCATTCAAGTCATTAATATACTTAATACTCAACCGTAAATGGAAATGCATTTTTATCTTTGTTAGGGAAATCAATTACCTGCTGTTTAACCTTTCATAATAGTGTTGTTCATCTTAAACGCATTTATATATTCAACTTAGTTGCCCATCAGTGAAAGATTCAAGTCAAGAATTTTCTCATAAATTTGAATACCACTCTGCTCAGCTTTATTCCCCCAGTCTTTGTTTCAAAATTATTCAAACTCGAGATGCCTTGCTTGCATAGAATCTCATTAAGACATAACAATTATGGCGTAAATAACCTTTGACTAAATGCTCTCTCCATCGAGGAGTGTCCGCACCGACTGCTCCAACCGGTCTAAACGAATTCATGGACTTTGGACCTGGCCAAGCATGCAGGGGACTTAGACATCAGACCGAATAATATTATGGTCAAAACGGCACGTCTGGAATTGTGGCTGCAAATTGCGCAACTGAATGTCTGGGGGGAATGGAAAGGTATCACTTGCATATGCATGGCGGGCAAATGTGTGGATATGCATGCACCTGGTTAACAAAAAAAAAAAACAGACATGGTCATTCCGCACCCACCTCTTGACCCTCTTCTCTGGCACTTGGTATATTCATAATGCTGCCTTGGCCATTGTTCCATTCTTCTGGCCAACAACAATTTGTGATGCTTTCGCTGTGTGTGAGCTCAAATTGCAGTAAATGGCTGCGGGGGAGTTCCAAAAAAGGATGGGCGGAGGGAAGGGGTCGTCCTTGTCCACAGTTGTTGGCCAACTTGTAATGCCATATCAGCTGCCGGACAGTCGCCGAGTGCGGGGGTGAGTCCTTGCATGGTTTTATTTTTGGATGATATCTTCACTCTCCACCCATTACACTCCCCCATCCCCCCCTCACACACACACGCAGGTTTGTTATTGTGTGCGCGTCACGTGTGCACATGCTGAATGTCCTTTTTTGTGCCGGTTCCCAACATATTTGCTGCAAGTTTTTCGCTCTCTTGTGCAACCTGTGCTTTTGTGCTGGTTAAAAATCATTTCGTACCATGAAATCCTTTAAAAAAATATTATAAAGTAAAATAAAAGGAAAAGAATTGTTGGGGCACATCCCTCTTGTTTGTGGACTTGCAAATTGCCGCTTTTATTTCGCGATGCTGATCCAGGTCCATTACTGACTTTGGCTGCCGCAACAGAATTTGACATTCTGACATGTCCGCCCGAATGTTGCATGGTTATTTTAACGGAACGATTGTTTTTCGCTATAAATACCCTACAGTTTTGCAATAAGTCAAGACAGGATTACAAGCCGGCCGGTCAGAACATGATAATTGATTTTTATAACTACTTTTGGTTTAACCAAGTTTTCAATATTTAAAATTATTCAGCCTTAAAATAATCGTACTTTCCTATTGTTTGTTGCAGCACACGGTATTAAAACTTCCATAACTTTATATATCTCCCAATACTTTTAATCTTCTGAAGCACACTGCAGTGATTTTCATGGCTTTTCGATATAACTCTCGTTAATTGGTTTTCTCCATAAGACCCGCAATTCAGTCAACTTTTTATACCGCTTTCTCGCCATTTAAATATTTTCCGTGTGCTCAAATTACATTTCGGTGAAATCACTTCCATTCTCTCTTAATTCTCCACCTCTGAATTTCTTCGCCATTTTCTTTCATAAAGCCTGCATAACAAATATTACGCATACGCAGCGTGCAACCGATGCAATCAATATTTATAGCTGACCTCAACAAGGACCCGAGTCGATCAGACGCATTAAGACTCTTTGCGTTTAAGTATGCATAAATAATGGTATCGATTGTCTCTGACACACTCGCTTCAAGGAATTTGCATTAAAAATGAGGGAATGATTGACATGTCTTATATATGTCTTTACTAACGAAACTATTAAATACTTTAAAAATAACGCTATTTTACAATTTAAACGAGTTCAGTTTTTAAGTGGTTTTAGCGACCCCTCAATTAAAAGTGAAAGCCCTTAGCCAACGACAAGGGGTAAAAGTTATATAATTTGAATGTATAATTAATTGGATATCAGTTTCAATGTTTTGTATTAATTGCTGAAATTAGCTGTCAATATAATGAGAATCTCTCAAGGAAATGCTTTGTCTGTTTGAAGATGCATAACGAATGCTTATTAATGACACATGTTTCATTTTAAACAAGAAAGGAAAGCTAACTTCGGGCGGAGCCGAAGTTGAAATACCCTTGCAGAATATTCTGCAAATTATATTCTCCAAAATCATTCATATAATGCCTTCTTAATTCTCATAAAAAATCCCAACTTCCTAACTTTAAAAACACCAAAGTTATGGCATTTCCAATCGTTCAGTTATATGGCAGCTATAGAATATAGTCGGCCGATCCTTATGAAATTTGATATGTCGGATTGATTAGGCAAAAATAAAACCCATAGAAAATCCCAACTTCCTAACTTAACAAACACCAAAGTTATGGCATTTCCGATCAATCAGTTATATGGCAGCTATAAGATATAGTTGGCCGATCCTTATGAAATTTGGTAGGTCGGATTAATTGGCCAAATGTAAAACCCATAGAAAATCCCAACTTCCTAACTTTACAAACACCAAAGTTATGGCATTTCCGATCAATCAGTTATATGGCAGCTATAAGATATAGTCGGCCGATCCTTATGAAATTTGGTACGTCGGATTGATTGGCCAAATATAAAACCCATAGAAAGTCTCAACTTCCTAACTTAACAAACAGCAGAGTTATGGCATTTCCGATCAATCAGTTATATGGCAGCTATAGGATATAGTCGGCCGATCCCGGCCGTTCCGACTTATATACTGCGTGCAAAGGAAAGAAGGGTGTGTGCAAAGTTTCAACTCGATATCTTTAAAACTGAGAGACTAGTTCGCGTAGAAACAGACAGACGGACAGACAGACGGACAGACAGACGGACAGACGGACAGACGGACAGACGGACAGACGGACATGGCTATATCAACTCAGGAGGTGATCCTGATCAAGAATATATATACTTTATAGGGTCGGAGATGTCTCCTTCACTGCGTTGCACACTTTTGACCAAAATTATAATACCCTCTGCAAGGGTATAAAAAGAAGATTAAAATCCTTTTATAACGCTTTTAAGTTAATTAGCCTTTTTCATGGGCATTTAATGCTAGCGATAATGAATTTGAAACTTGACATATCTATAAACGGCCTTTGTAACATCAACATAAAATATATGAAATTTGCTTAAAATGTGAATATTTTCATTTCGTTAAATAAATAACATTTTATCTCTAAGTAATCGATTGAAAACAATCCCATCGCGCATATTGCTTTGTTATTTTACTGCTCTTTTGCATCCTGTACAGTTTATCTATATGAAATCTTTTCACACAAATTGTCTGAAGCATTTGGTGCGTGCATAATTTGATTATATATCCCCTAAGGAGGGTGGGCTTCGGGAGGACCCCTAGTATCAGCCACACCCCCCTGGGGGACTCAGTTTCATTTCCAATCAACGCGGGATGTTGCAGTATTTTTTCCTGCTGCTGCCCCTCTTTGACACCATTTTCCTGGCCGTTGGTGCCTGGTTAATTGAGTTGGAAAACTGTTTGGCCAAAGCCCCTGGAGCCATGGGCTTGCAGGAAAACAGGGTAACGGACGCTCCTGCCCAATCAATGAAGATGAAGGACCGTGGATGCTGACAGCGTTGTTTCATCCGAAAACAACTCCATCTGCAGCTGCAGCTTCAGGTGCGGATGGCGACGGGAAAGGGTGATGAGCAAAACAAACTTTCATTAATTTTAAACAACTTAAGTCATCGCAACAGGGCAGACAACACCTCAACTCAGCTTACGGCAAAGATAAATGAGCCCGCTAATGACCCCGAAAAACGTTGGATAAACTTTCGCAGCTCAAAAACTTTAGATTAATGGCCGAGGCAAGTTCGTTCTGGTCCTGGGGCAGCAATTAAAATATTAGTTTGTTTACACATCAAGCAATCTATAACGAAAACTGACTCTTGATATTTTTCCTCGACTGTCATTAATCAGGGCAATCATTTTACTGAGAAGAACACAAATTGAAATGCCAAAGGTAGCTGAAATAAAATGAGGTAGGCGAAAGGAGCTAAGGTGGAATTTTCCCGGTAGAATGTCTCTTCTCCCTCACTATGTCTGTATGAACTAAATGAGGTAATTACCATGACCAAGACTTCTCCCAGCCCGCATTTACAGTCATTGCACGTATAAACAGCTTTCAGCAGCTTAATTAGCCCGGCTCAGCACTCGGACACTTACCTGTAATAGTTGAGGATTTGGGTGAAGACCCCGGGATGGCGATCAAAGAAGTATTCATTGAGTACCGGATCGTAGTTGGCCAGGGCTTCAGTCAGTCGGGAGAGACGTGTTGCGGGGATTTTCTTGAGCGTGGCCTTGTAGGTTTCATATCTGCAATGGGAACAAACAGGAGGTATGGGCATAAATTAGGGGAATTTGCATGTCAATTACGTATACGCATTGCGCATACGCCATGTGGGCTGCTTAATAACTTAACAAATAACTGGAGCCATAACTTCCCGCTAACCGCTTGACCCTTCTGCGGCAAGCAACCATTATATCGAGCCATGAAACCCGAGTCACTGAAAAAGTGAGCGATAAAAAAAGGTGGAGCATTGCAGGGGGAGAAAGAAAAAACGGTTAGGGTCAAGTAAGTGTAAGCAAAAGCAAACCATAAGCAATTTGCATATATTTTCGAGATTTTTTTCCCATGCCTCTACGCGGCTCCTTCTTTTTCACTCTCCCTTGTTTTATATTGTGTGCCAAAAGCATAAAGCATTAGGGTTTTCGGTTTTGGTTCTGGCCAAAGTCCAAAGGGGGTCACGTAGATTTTGGTCTAGAATTTCCATTGTTTGATTTGACCTTTGACAGAGATCATTACCGCACAAAATTGATGGATTTTCCATTCACCATGCTTGGCGTTTGTTAATATTTGGTGACCAAACAAATGTCAATTTGGGACATTGTCATGATTTGAATATTCTTATACATAGTTCAGTGTGAGACAAAAGGAATAAATAAGAATTTTAGTAGTTACAATGATTCGAAAGTTATTTAATAAAGGGCTTAAGCAAGAATGATTGAGTCAAACTCATTAAACAGTTATAGTCAGCTAATAAAAATAATTGTTAATCAGTTTCTGTCTTACAGTAACATATGATTGTTCTCAAATCAAAACCAAAACCACCTCAATCACTTATTTGTAAATTATTACAAATAGATCTTGATATATTTTCCATTGGGCTATTCAATTTCAGCTCCCAGGAAACACAAATAATACACGTGTTAATTATATTCCAACCTTTACCTCACCTGAATAACTCTACACACAAGTATCATGCCACCACACACACAAACCAAACTTAATTTACGTAATCATCCATAAAATTATACTAGCGCGAGGAACGACAACGACTCCCACCAGGCGTAACTAAATTCAATTGAAAGTAATTTCCAGCAAATTGTTGTAAATTTCATTTTCGCATTTATAACCCACCCAATGCCTGGTCCAGCAATCAATGACATTTAAGTGCGTGTCCTGGTGAGCGGAGCTGAGCTGAGCTGAGCTGTCCATATGCAATTTATTTTTTACGCCAAACTGTTTGCCTTCGGTTATTAAATATTTCATGCAGCTGAGGACAGCAACCGCATCGACAGCAGAATCATCAATAACAGGGACCGCCGCATAACAAATGCCATTAAAGTTTATTCGGGTTCGGTTCGACGATGGTAATTGGCCTCGGCAGAGGACCAACTGAACAGGAATGGAGCCGAAACAAATGTTTACTCAGCCTCCATTTCAATTGCATGCAATTTTCGGGGGGCATTGTGTTGAATTAGTTTTCCGTCTGTGATTGGTTTTGTGCGCATTTTGTTTTCGTCTTGATTTGGCCAACGATGCGAATGCGTGATTCACTTGACAGCTGTGCTGAGCTTTCAATTTACGACTGAAATAAATTTCGTAAGATTTTGACAAATTGGCCTAAATCGTATTTAATGAGTTATGTAGAATGAATTCGGTACTCTTTTCGGCCCATCAATTTTGTGCTTGTAATATGGCTGACGGCCGAAAAGTATGCTAAAACAATTTGTATTATGTGAGTGGTAAGAGAAGGGATGAAAAATGTTGAAGAGTCAGCTAAAATGATGGAGTGGAACAGCAGCAAAATAAACATCAAAGTAACGATCAATAAAAATGCATAATCTGAAACCGGACACTTAACTAATGTTTTATGTTTCATTCATTCAACAACTTTTACACAAATTCCGTCCTGTTCTCTTAACATTCGAGATTGCATGGAATGTTAAAAGCCTTTGCAGTATAAGCTTATTTAGTATAGAACCAGCCTTAACAAAAACATTTCTGGCCAAATGGTCCCAAAACAAATAGTGATATGAATGAGAATTTTCAAAGCCAGACTTAAGTTCAGTGCCCTTAAATCAAGCAATGTTATTAGCTTAAAAAATGTATCAATAGTTTTATATCTGTGCATTGTTTAGACTATTCAGATGAATTAAATTCTTTGTGATTTGTTTTCATAAAAACAATACTGTCGTCCCATACTTACATATGCACATTTATAAAATTATTGTGACTACAAATTGTAAATGTATAAAAATGTACATATGTATGTATGTACATATGTACATTTATTGATTAATTGGATTAAATGTAAGCTGATAATGCTAGAACTTTTTTGTATTTCAAGTTTAAATTTCCTCTAATCATGAAATTCTAAGCAAATTCTTTTTATATAAAAAACGCAAGTCATTGCAAACGCAAAACATAAAATTTCTAGAACGTTTTCTTTCTTAAGCGAAATCGTATGATAATTTATACCGTTGTGGCTTGCCAAGTTAATCTATCCATAGCACACTTCATACCATGGCAGTTTGATAAACAATATTATAATAATCCCTCTCTCGCATACAAAACAAGCCCCGCATGCAAATGCAATTCATTTTAAGTATTTTTAGTTGAAGTTTTTATTTTTAATACTCTTTGTTATTGTTTTCGTTCTCTTGCTGGTTGTGCTTCATCAAGAGATTGTTCAGTAGCTATCTTTTATTCCATCTCGCTCGGACTTTATCAGCGACTATTAGTGTTGGCAACTAAGATTTTAAACAGTTCGATTTGATACTATAATTCGTTCCTTTATATAATCATTTCTTTCAATATTATTTCTGAATTACAATTTACTATATTCATGATTTTATGATTTTGGATTTCCAAACTACTCTGAAAAACTTTGCGAATTATTTTTACATATTGAACTATATTTACTAAATAATGATTTTTAAAAGTATTAATCCAAATGGTGACTTTATTTTAATTTTCGTTGTAAGATAGTTTATCAGCTACGCTCTATTAGTTGTTTTTCCTCTATTGTCTATATACACATTTTATTTTTTGTATGTTAAGAATATTACTTTGCTTAGTTTTCTTGGCTATTATTTTATTCCTCTGTGAATAGTTAAGATGAACTTATTCTAGCTAAATACATTAGGTTTTTTATGACCTACATCTGACATCACTGGTGGCGTGGAGTAGAGTTCCCCTCGAGCCCCTTGAAAAGTTCCTCCGTAGCTTTCGCGAGCGGCAATGCTACGACATCGCCTCAGTTGCTCGACGACCGCTGAGCAATTAACACGCAGTTCTAGTTTTGCGTTCTACATATTCGCCCCTCTTTTTATCCGGAAAAGTAAGAACTGATCAAAATGCTGCGCGTTTTGAAGACCGGCGCTCTGCTGCGAGCCCAGACCAAGAACTTTGCCGCAGCTGTGGCGAACTATTCCGCCCTCCCACAGCCCCAGACCACGCCCGAAGTCCTCTACACTGGGGTAAGTCCAAATAAAAAAAAGTGAAATCAATTAAAAATAAATTGTTATCGCTAACGTAATTGGAAGAACCAAATCAACAAAAAAGAAAGCATTAAACGTGTTTTTAAATTGACCTTGAGGCTGGCGCAACTGCAGCTGTTATCGCTCATCGCCCCTCCTCAAATGCCCTACATGCATACATATGCGAAAATCAAGTTTTAAGGTTTTCCAGTTTAGGTTCCCCATTTGGGCTTAACAAAAAAATTGGCAAATCAACGAAACGCAAGCCTCACGACATTCAGATCACGTACACCAAATGTTTATCGGCAGCTGTAGGGGATTGTAGGGGATTACGCTGCCTAAGTAAATCGAAAGACCGGCGACTAAAAAATATATGTATGCACATATAATGAAAGAAAAAAAAACAACAAGTTCGCCGGCTATATTTGTTATTGCCGCACGCCTTTGTTGTTATTTCTGGTTCTGATTTTTGTTGTTTGCCATTCCCATTTCCTTGTTACGTCAGTGGCGCTCGCAGAAAAACAAATTTGTTTGCCGCGAATTCGTCTTCTTTCTTCTATTCTACTCTCCGTTTTAAGTTTTTTTCTGCCTCTAGGGAAATTTGCATAAATTCTACGAATTTGCAATCTTTATTTGTTATTTTTAGTATCACAATTAGAACCAGCATTCGTTACATTTAATTGAGAGACATTTGCGGTTAGCAAGCGAGCCAAATATTTTTTTTTATCCAGATGTGCCAAGGGATCCCATGAAATTGGAACAGTCGGTATTGAGCTCAATAAGCTGGAGTAAATTTGATTTTTTTTTATATTTATTTGTAATGCTTAGATAGAAAATTAAAAAAAGAAAACAACAAAAATAACAAAAAAAAAGTCATAATATCAATTAAATTCATTTTCTTCAGATAATCTTAACTAAGTCTAGTTTTCATCTTCATTTGTAAGTTGTTAATCGCAGAAAACACCAAAATATTGTACTAAAAATATTTTTACGAATTTATTTCAAACTCAATTAATTTTTTCAAAAACCGCGTATCAACTTTTTTAAATAACATCGAAAACTTTCTTATCTGTTGATTCATCTAATTGTATTTGTTGCTATATTGGCAGTTTCCACTCCTTATCACCAGTAGCCTGATTATTTTTGTGGGTCTACGCTATGTAGATAACATGGCACACTTTATAAAGTCGGGCTCCCTCATTAAACCAGTTCAAACGTCTAGCCAGACCCCCGAAAAATATATATATTTCTACACGTGCCTTCGTCGCTGTATTTATGTTTGGCTATGTCTGGTGGAAAGTTTTATATTCGCAAGCACATTGTGAAATACCAAAGTAGATGTATGCAAAAAACAAAAATAAAGGTAATAAAACATCAGTATAAACAGAATCGACTTGGGATGACGTGAGGTGTTGAGAGCTCACTTCATTTCAATTCTAATCAGTTAGCCGGTAAACGTTTCAGATTACAAGGGTTGGGGGATTGTCAGGTACACATGCTAACTGAATAATCAGACGATTGCGATAGAGAAAAAACACGCACTCGCAGCTAATAATAACAAAAAACAGCAGTCAAGGGCTTATCATATTGAGGAGCGGCATTTTGTTACTACAATAAAACTTTGTAAAATTAAACCAATTTAATATGCGAGGTTATGAAAATGATATGGGACTAAACGAACCTGTTAACTCTTTATTGCAGCTTTTTATCAACAACGAGTGGCACAAGAGCAAGTCGGGCAAAACGTTTGCCACAATAAACCCAACAACAGAGCAAACCATCGCTGAAATCCAGGGTGGCGATAAGGAAGATATCGATATTGCCGTGAAAGCTGCCCGTAGTGCATTCAAGTGAGTGTGAAGCTGGGATTTTAATTAACTTGGTTTATTTATGACCATTCTATAACCTTCAGATTGGGGTCTCCATGGCGTCGTATGGATGCCTCGGAGCGTGGACGTCTGATCTATCGCCTGGCTGATCTCATGGAGCGCGATCAGGTCTACCTGGCCGTAAGTATCAAAACTAATACATTTATATTCAGATATGAGATGGCACGCCATTAACTACTGGGAGAGAAACGCTTAATTAATTTAAATCTTTCGCGTGCTGACACGCCTTGTTGCAATATAGTGCTATCGCTTGAGTCTCTCAGATTTACTTTTTTTTAAGAATCATTTATATAAGATTATTTTGGAATATTAAAAAAAAGTTTCTCTAGATAAAGTTTTAAAATTTTTTAAATATATATCAGCTTGGTTACAGTAACTTAATCGCTTTCAGCTCTGATTTGTAATTTAAAATCCAACAGTTTTCATTTAACATACAATGTTAAAAAAACAACTTGAACTTTAAATTGTTGGAACCAAATTTTGAATGTTTTTGAATTTCTCTTAAAATTTGTTTAGTACCTCCACCAGAAGATAATTGGACTTACCCTTTTCTTTAGTCTCAAAACAACTAATGAGTCCTTTATTTTTCGTAGAGTTTGGAAACCCTGGACAATGGCAAGCCCTACAGCATGTCCTACAACGTGGATCTTCCGACTGCGATTAAGAACCTGCGCTACTTCGCTGGATGGGCGGACAAGACCCACGGCAAGACCATTCCCATGGATGGAGATTTCTTCACATACACCCGTCACGAACCCGTGGGCGTGTGCGGTCAGATCATTCCGTGGAACTTCCCCATCCTGATGATGGCCTGGAAACTGGGTCCCGCCCTGGCCACCGGCAACACCATTGTGCTGAAGCCCGCGGAGCAGACCAGTTTGACTGCCTTGTACATTGCTCAGTTGGTGAAGGAGGCTGGCTTCCCGGAGGGAGTTGTCAATGTGGTTCCTGGATTCGGAGGGGCTGGTGCTGCTTTGGCCAACCACAGTGATGTGGATAAGGTCGCCTTCACCGGATCCACCGATGTGGGCAAGCTCATCCAGCTGGCTTCGGGAAATACAAACCTGAAGCGAGTGACTCTGGAGCTGGGTGGCAAATCCCCCAACATTATTCTGGCCGACTCCGATCTGGATTACGCCGTGGAGACTGCTCACTTTGGCCTGTTCTTCAACATGGGCCAGTGCTGCTGTGCGGGATCTCGTACTTTTGTGGAGGACAAGATCTACGATGAGTTCGTGGAGCGCAGCGCAGAGCGCGCCAAGAAGCGCACCGTGGGCAATCCCTTCGATCTGAACACCGAGCAGGGTCCTCAGGTTAACGAGGAGCAGATGGAGAAGATTCTGGGCCTGATCCAGACTGGCAAGCAGCAGGGCGCCAAGCTGGTCGCCGGTGGCAGCCGTCCCGAGGGTCTGCCCGGCTACTTTGTCCAGCCCACGGTGTTTGCCGATGTCCAGGATAACATGACCATTGCCACTGAGGAGATCTTCGGACCCGTGCAGCAGCTGATCCGCTTTAAGAAGCTGGATGAGGTGATCGAGAGGGCCAACAACTCTGATTACGGCCTGGCCGCCGCCGTTTTTACCAAAGATCTGGACAAGGCCAACTACATTGTTGGTGGTCTGCGTGCCGGAACCGTTTGGGTGAACACCTACAACGCTCTCGCTGCCCAGGCTCCATTCGGAGGCTACAAGATGTCCGGACATGGACGCGAGAATGGAGAGTACGCCCTGTCCAACTACACGGAGGTCAAGAGCGTCATCGTCAAGGTGCCCCAGAAGAACTCCTAAGAAGGATTCATTATTTCCTCCAAGAGGAAAGCTTAAAATGGTTCGCCCCATTTAGATGCTCTAAATTCCGGCGATAATCTGTTGCTTTACATCTACGATCTACATCTCTATATGCACATATGTATAAATACATCTGTTGGATATATTTGTCTACAGCCAGTTTCTGTATTTTTTCCATTCGGTTAATTCAGTTTAAGTGTACATCTCTATTTTGAAATAAAGTTCTTGAGAATTTTGTAGTTTTTAAACAAAAGCTTTTTTATTTGGTATTTACTACTTTGCATCACATAAAGAATACAAAACTGCATGAAAAAGAAACAAGTTTTTAAGTCGTACGTAAAACTGAAAAGATAATAAATTAAGCTTAAGCTTCGAAATGAGTCCTTTGAATTTACGATTTCGATTTAAATTTTAGCAAAATAAATTTTGTTCAAGAACTCAGTGTAGGCCCTTGCAATATCTTTTTTGAAAGTACAGCTGTAAGGAATTTCTTCTTTGGCAAATTGATAGTTCTTTTTCTTTCATTTGTTTTATATTGCCTTTTTTACTAGAGTGTTTTCATGTGTGATCCCAATGTTTGCCGATAGATTCTTGGCTTTGTTTATGGCACACTCTGAACTGAATGTCATTATTTTGCTTATCCCACAACAACAAGATAAAGTAAACACACACCCAGATACATCCTCACACAGCTTACACTGCACGAAACATTGATTGGTTTAGCATAGAGACAAAAGCAAACGAAACAAGTGAGCAGCAGGAACACGGAGCTCGGGAACTAGCTCGTCCATCTAGGAGAAATAAGCTTACATTTATTTGCATTTATTGGCATTTTCCTTCGTTTTGTTTTAGCCCAGAATGCTTGTGTGTGTGGTCTCGTATCTGTGTGTGCATAGCTGGGGGACTTAGACACACATCAGGACGTACTCGCACTTACACAGACACAGCAGGTCGTCTTTCATCCGGCATGATCGCAAAAAAGGAAAAGTTGTCCATTAGATTGGACAGCAGCTGAGCGTGTCAAGTGCTTTGCGGTTAGTGCAAAACTTTTTCTCTTATTTTCCACTTTGTTATTTTCGAAATTGAATAAGCGCATTTGTATGCAATTTATTTAAAATTTGTATTTCAATTTTTACGATGAACAAAGGCCAAAGTGCAAATGGTTTTTGGTTTTGTTTACTGGCATGAGGATTATGCATTGAATATTTAAATCACATTTTTGCACCGAATTTTATAAATATATTAAAAAAAAGTATATGATAGTTGAACATATACTGATATGTTATTTATGATTTTAGTTATTTATATTTCAACGTTCAGAGCTGCCTTGCTCCAATAAAAAAAAATAAATGTGTGCTATTTGCATGCCTTTCAAACTTAATTCAATTTCTGCTTTGTTTAAAAATAAAGCAAATGCTCGACATAACATAAAAAGCAGAGATATATTTTTGAGAAAGAGAGTTAACCATTTATATTTCAACTGGCATTTTATAGATACATATAAAAAAAGTAGTGAAGATACGCTTTTGAACACTATTAATCGTGTGTGATTTATGAGATTTATTGTTTCGTACCAGTTTGTATTCGTATGAAACTAAAATTTATTTTGTATGCCTCTTGCACTTATTTAATTCAATTTATGCTTCCTTTTTCAATTGAACAAAATAAAAAGAATAATTCACTAAGCAACAAACGACGCAGTTATTCTATTTTAGAACATTTTTATTTGGGACCAGTTATTTTAAATTGATTTTCGCTTGATGACGACCATTCATACATATTCAAGAATAAAGAAAAATGAAAATTGTAAGCTAAACAAAAAGCACAAGGGAAAAGGTCTGGAAAAACTGTTAAAATTGCAAATGATCCATGGGCAATTTTAATACCCCAAATGGCAGGTGGCCAACTCGAAAAAATTCGACTAACAGGGCCAGCAAAGGACTTCAGTTAGGAGGGGGGATATGAGAAAAGGAATGATGATTGCCAAAAGCGCAGCCGTGCGCATTGAGGCGCGTGCACAGGTGCGCTCGAGCGTTGTAGTTCTTAGTTCAGGCTCGGATGCGGGGCATAATTGAAAATCATTTTTCAAACGGAGTTAATGTTCAGCCAGAAATTTTATAAACTGCCGGCCATACTTTAATTATGCTGCCACACCAAAACTATAATTCAGCATTTGCACTTCACTGTGAAAGCCGCTGCCGAAAGAGAAGGACCAAAAAAGCAAGTATCCGCCACGTTGGCCAATTTGCAGTCACTTTTTTTTCAGCCCGGCAATTCAACTTTATCGGTGTGTCTACACTCGATTACATTGTTATGTTCAGCGACTGAAGGGACTGCCAAAAAGAGAATCAAGTAACTATTCCCACTGGGACATCGTAGAAATGCCAGCACTTTGATCATTAGCCGGAAAATGGCCATGGATACGGCGAAGATAAGCCAATAGGGCAACTAAAGAAAAAAAGCAGAATTAACAAAAAGAGGAAGTACAATCAGGATGAGGTTGAACAAAAGGCTATACAAGGATTATCAGTGTAACCCAGATCAAAAAATTTTTAATGACACATGAGCAACTTAAATTCGTTCAGCCCAAAATTATGCAACGCTTATTACGCCATTAATGCGTTAAAATCGCTGGGGAAACGCTGGAAAACCGCAAGTACCCATAAGTGAAAAATCAAATTGGGTTCAACACACTCACTCACGCAACTGCAACGCACTTAACCCAAATAAAGTGCCTACGATCCAGTTTCAGACCAGATGTGTCAGCATATTGGCCCTCCCCGTCTCCCCCACCCACTCCTCCGATTTCCCTTCGCCGTTGGCCTATTACCTCCGTTAAGCAGGCTAAATGCTCACACAGACACATCGCCATTTTATGGTCGTAATGCGATTTACGCACAGTGGGATAAAAAGGATAAAAAGTAGAGAAGTTCAGTAAAGGAAAATTTTAAAGCTGCTTAACCTTTGCAATGGAAACCCATTAAGATTAAACGCAAAGCAACACGGATTTTTCCGTTTGTTTATAGTTTTAATAATAAATATAAATATATAATAAATATGTGCTCCATATTTAAGAGTCAGAAGAAAAAAGTATATAATTTATGCATATTTAATTAGTCTGCCTTTAAAATCTCACGTTTAATGGAACTGTTTTTCACCCCGAGTTATTTGCTCTTCGTTTTAATGCTTGATGAAAGATATTTTTAACAAGGGAAATACATGTCCTATTTTTACTTCTATAAGAAAACTAACATTCAGAGCAGGAAAACAAAATGGTTTTTAAAATAAATGATTCACGTCTCCATCAATATCGATTGATTATTTTATTTTAAGCTCTTTAATTGACCTAACCACTGCCAAAATCAACTCAGTGATTAAAAATTCAACATAACCCCCATTTGTTGCCATCGATTTTCACGCCATCAACGCCAATAGGATGAAAATGCGCAAAAATGCTGTTGCAGTCAATAAGGTGGAACTTGACAACAGCAACATTCTGTAGCAACGACAGCAGCAACAACGGCTGCAACAAAAGTGAAAACGATGATGGCTTTGATGCCACTTCAAATGGAAACGTTCCCATGCATCATCATCCCGCTCGACAACGGGTTCGTCTGGCTCTAAGAACCCGCCGACTGTTGCGGGCCTTTTGTTGTTTGCCGAATGCAATGGCATTTCCGTGTCCGCCCCCTTGCCACGCCTCCAGTTACACATGTCGCACACGAAAGCGGCAACATCTGAGTACCCTGTAACTACAAATTGACGATGCTCTTTTGATTCAATTCTCATCTTGACAATAATGTCCGATTGTTTAATTTGTCACATACAATTTTAAACTCATAGTTTATCAAACACATCTCGTTGTGGACATTGAATTTGAAAACTAAAGCAAACAGATGATTTTAAAGAACTAACTATATAAAGAAAATATAAGGTAAATATATATAAATATACTTGCAAATCAAGTAGAATAAAGTTAAAATAGCATCACAATATCTAATAAAATGAATATTTTGATTATTAAATTGAAATAAAAGAATTTTTCATTGCAGGCTCCAGCTTAAGCCTTAAAGTTTATTTTTGTTTTTATGGATTCAATGATTTTATTGAAGGATCAGATATTTTACTACCAGGTATCTCGTTGTCGGAAACAGGATTAATGCCTCCTGGCTTGTTCGTTCTGCCCGTGGCCCCGTCACCCATTTTTTTGTTGCCGCGCTAGTCCGGAAATGTGCATAAAGTGGAAGTGTATTGCGCATTGGCGTGAGAAGAGCCATTGATGGGATGGTATACCCCTATACCATCTCGGCCACCTCCGCGCCCAATCTTCTGGGCATGCCGGAGGCGCCACAAAAGCCAGACGCAGACGGTGGCGAGGTTGATGAGTTGCCAGGCATTACATTGCATCGCCATCGCCATCGCTCTTGGCTATTAACTTGCTCAAACATTTGCTCAGGCAGCCGCGATGCACTAGACGCTAAAAACAGCAAACATGGCCAACACAAAGCAAACAACGGTCGGGCTTTTAGAGGAGGCAAAAATGAGCGATAACGTGGAAGGAAAATGTCCTTTTGCAGCAGGAGTGAGCCAACATCACAGCTTCAAAGGAACACAACTTTTTGGTTGCTGAATACAAGCAGAAACCACTTAGAATCCACAAAAGTGTTTATGGCTTGCATTAAAGTTTAACAGAAATTACCCAGCACCATTTGCATTTTATTTTATGAAGTTTTATACTTTGGCTTCATAATTCAGCCATTTGGGAAACTTTTGTTATAGGATTTTCTATAAGCACAGTTATTGTTCAGTTTGCAAAGATCGCTTGCCAAACTAAGACTATTTACACTATATCTTAAAAACCATTATTGAGTAAATACGTATTTCTTATTAAACACCAGACGGCTACATTTAATTCTAAGGCCCTTTTTCCGTTCTATTATCAAGCCTCGTTTGAACACAGTAACAAATAACATTAAAATGTCCTATTTTACTCTGCCTAATAAAACACATTAAAATATTCTTAAAGAGTCCTCTACGCACAATTGAAAATAAAGCAACGCCCGAGTTTTCTTTATGAGGGACTGCCGACGAAACAAATTTAGCCATAACTCCTAATGCCCTCCTCCCATGACCTAGGCGAAATTACATTGAAATATATGAAGACTTTCTCCTTTAGCAACAGGACCCCAGACCCCGGGGATACCTTTGTGCGCTGATTGTAAAACCCTTTTTAATTAACTCGCACAAACTCGCGAACAAAACGCGTTTGCGAGTCACAAAGTAACACCAGCGGCCCGAGCCAAAACGCGTTTTCAAGCAATTTTTATTTGGCGTTACCAGAGGCTGAAAAAGACCTGGCCCAAACAGATATTTCCTGCGTCCCAACCCCATCTTCCACTTTTCCCAACGTTTCTGAGTTTGTTTTTTCAACCCCGCTCCGACAGAGCTCCGCATCCACATCCTTATCCGCAGCCCCTCAGCTTTACAAATTGTATTTCAACGGTTTCGCGCTTCATTAAAATTGCTGTTAAAATAACACACGCACATGCGGCGCGGGAAAGGAAGCGGAAGTCCTTGCACAAGGACGCATAGAAATAGCTAGAGTTACTCACATGTGTGTACAGAGAAAAAAAATATAGCAAAATCCATTTGGTGGGGTTCATCTTCATGCATTTCAAATGCATCCCTCACTATGTTTATTATTCGTTTATTATACAAATATTCTCTATTATTTATAAGTTATTTGATTTGCGTATTTATTTCAAAATTAAAAGAGCATTAACTTTATTTTTAGGCCATGCTGGGATGCCAAGGTAAACCAATGAGATTGTGTGATAATTTTCTGTGTAGGGTTCTGTATTTGTAAGCGTGTGCCAACTGACAAGGCTTACAATATGATTTTGTGGTTCTGTTCATTTTTTTAAGCTTGGTCTTGCTTGTTGCTGTTGTTCTGTTGTGAGTTAAAAAAATTGTTCCCCGCATATAAACACACCATTCAACGCACACACACACGAGTACACACACATGAGCGGCAGAGTTAACCCATGAGTTGAGATGGTTTCTTTTTTCTTTGTTAGTTCTTGAATTGAGGCACTGAATTCAGTCTCATCCAGCTAGTTTATTCAACTGCAAAACAAGCATATACCGCAACTTTTAGAACTATGATATGGCTGAATCTCTCAAAGAAAGTTAGACGAATTAAATGGGAGCAGTTTGACTGAGTTTCAAATCTTCGTCAAATTCTGAACTAAGGAAAGAGAGGGATGTTATTAGTTTATGTATTGGCTTGACTTAACACATTGCCTAGTTTTAATAGTTATTTTATTATAGGCAATTTGGTAGTGACATAATTTTATTTGAAAATAAAAGAAAATACTTAATGCACTTTTGTTGTGGAATTTTATTGATAATACAAATTTTGAATAAAAAGGAGTATAGCAACATTGTCATTTGATGTTAAAATTTTTGTTATTTTTAAACGTATTTTTGTATATATTCCTGCACAAAAATATCAGCCAATTTAAGCATTTATGACGCAGTCAGCCTTAACCTTCTCTTAATGCGCCTGGGCCTCAAAAGATACCCGCCGGCAAAAGTGTCACTAAATCTCACACCTCGACACCCAGAAGGGTTAAAGTGGGTAATTTTTTAGCGTCTTTTTTTTAGGCCATAGGCAGTATTCGTTTTCGTTTCGTTTTCAGTGTTTATTTATTTTATGGCCCTTTTTTTCTGCTGAAGTTTCAAAAAAAGGAGAAAACCGACACAAAGAAAACAAAAACCAAAAATGTTTTCCAATTTTGTGGCACCAACAGACAGAAGAGACCTCGATGAACGCCTGACTGAGTGACAACAACAGTGCGGGGAGGGGAAGGGGGATGTTAGGGGTTAAGGGGCGGCAGATGATTGGGCGGAAGGCGGAAATTCGGGTCTGGCCGAGTATATTAAAAGCCAAAAAGTTAATGAAGCGTTAGGCGCTGCAGACGAAGCCGCAATAAAGCGGTCCGAACATAAAACAGCAAAAGAGCAGGAAATTTATTTATTACTTTGCTATTTCCGCCCAGCCACGTTCCTTAACTTGGCTATTTAAACAAAAACAAAACACAAAACGTGAAGCATTTCAAGTCGCTACTTAAACTTTTTTCGTGCTCCTTCTGTTAGGACACGCGCAGCTGTTGATTTTAAATTGTGGTTGGCCCTCCTTGTTGGCTGTGGTTTTGTCAGCTTTTCCAGCTTTTCCCGCTTTTCTCGCACCGTCGCTGACGGGTCCTTTGTTTTCGTGTGTGAGTGTGAGTATGAGTGTGTGTATGCGAGGCGGGAGGACCCGCTTTTGGCCATTGTCTTTGGCACTTGCCTCTAAGCGGCTACTTGAGCAGTGAAACCGGCACGAGCATTTGCATTTTACTTCTGCTTTCACTTATTCTTTTTTACTTCACCGTTTTTATTTTCGTTCGGGTGTTGGCTTTCTCTTTTTGTGCTGCAGCAAATGCCGCAGAATGCTTGTCAGCAATTTGTCATCCTCCACAGCGTCCTCCCACTTATTTGTTCCGCTTTGCAGCAGCAGGACAATGGGTCATTTTTATAGGTGTCCTGGGGTAAAGTTGAATTGCAATTAAAAAGCAGTTTAGCCGAGTCAATATCGAAGTTAATTTGCCAATTGAACGCAGGAAGATGTTATTATAGGAGCATTTAGCAGCTGTATACATTTTTGAGTGTCTCATCAATTTATATAAGATTTTATGGCTGAGGCCAAGGCTTGTGGCTAAAATGTATTTGTTTTAAGACAAATATTATTCAATAAAATTAAACGATTGTTATTTGTGAGGTACTCTAAAAATCATAGGCGTTGAACAGTTAGCAATTTAAACTTTGTAAATATTTTAATTTTAAGGCGTCTGGACATTAAATAATTCTATAAAAGCATAATTTGTCAAGGCAAGAGCAACACACAACAACATTTTTAAAATTTAAATTTTATACTTTACATAAATAAATATATTTTCCGCGTTGCAGGTAAAATTTATAAATTTAAGATTACTTTTGTTTAACTTAATACCATTACTGGAATATAAAACAAACGACATAAAACACTTAGCTTAAACCAATAAACAAATTAAAGCTTTAAAGATAAAATGAATGGTACGAAATCAGGATTCATCTTCTATTGTGAGGACAACAGGAGAACCCTGTGATGGTTGACGTTGCAGCCCGCTTTATTTATTGACTGTTAAACTTTTCATTAGCCATTTCGTTTAATTCGCACACAATGGCGTGGGATTGAAGAGGGCACAGGGGGTGAAGAGAGCAGGACAAGTCCCAACAATGGCGAGAAGAAAATGGCAGCGGAAATACGCAGCATCACAAACAAACAACCAGCGGCACTAAGTATAATGTATTTGTGTTGAAAGGCAAGCCTGTGTGCGGGTGTGTGTGTGTGTGCGTGTGTGTGCTGGCGAATGTGTGCGTGAATCAAAGATACAATCAGTGCGCAATTGTCTGCGTTGATGAGCAGCAGGATCTGGGGGTCGACTATCCTTAAACCGACCAATTCCCAAGCCATTGCCCATACAATATTTGCGCTGCTCAGCTCCCTGTTCTCTTTTTATGACAAAAACTGCCGCGTAATCACAATGATAATCATCACACATCCAAATACCAAGGGAATCTTGATGAAATACATAATAATTTCTATTATTATTGGGCTAAACAAAAAGCTTTTCATGCTGGTCATGATTGAAAATGTTGTTAAAAAACTTAAAAGGAAGGAATGAATCGAATTAAATAAAAAACTGAATTTTAAAATTTAATATCGTTTAATTGATTAGAAAAAAATCACGCCCCATTTCATTTAAATTCAATTTATATAATAAATAAATTCAATAAATGCTTTAGGGTATAATTTTGTAAATCATTTATTTTATTTAATTCATTATCTAGAAATTCGGTATTAGTTAATTTTTTCTGTTATTAACGGAAGAAAAAAATTTTATAAAATCAATGGATTTTTTGCAAACAAAATACTCAGATAAATAATTAAATTCAATTTTAATTTAATCTCAAACGCATGTATTTCAGCATATGCATTCTGATTTTCCAGAACCCAAATGGGCAACATGATGACTCGCAACTGATGTGTAAAATTGGTAAGGCTATTGATTTGAATATCATCACTAATTGGATTCCATATCAAATATGTTTTTTATATATGCAATTTCTGCACAGATAACATTAAACAGGGATCACAAGTCAATTTCCTTGCAAAATTTCGATTCCGATTTCACTTGCTTTGCACAACTTAATAGAACTTGGCTTGGGCCTTAAGCATTTGCTTGGTGTTACCTTAAAGAAGACAGCTTTTGGGTTGAATGTGAAACTTGGGAAAATGGCAAACAACTTACAGCAAAATATACTCGCTCTGCAATGTATTCTATTTAATGCTCACACGAACAATGCTTGTATGTTCTTGCATGTATTATTTGTGCTAAAAACGTCGGCGAGCTGACAGCGTGATGCCAGTCAGCCAGCAATGGCCCGCATAAGTATGCTACAAAAGTATGTGTAGTCTAGAAGGATACCAACGCACACACGAACAAACACACTAAGGCAGCGCAGAGCAGACAGGACTTAAACAACCATTCGAATAGTGTGACATATTACAACCTCCCTCCCGACCCATTTCGCTTCTATTACAGTCCACGGACCTTTAAGCGAAACTGAAACCGAAGCTTTCATCCATTTAGATGCGAAATGTCGGTGAGAGATTTATATATATTTTTGTGCAGGGATAACGGGCGGTTATGGGAGCTACCCACTGGAAAAAAATGTAATCAATAAATAGGTTTTAAAATGCTATTAATTTAAAATATATTCGGAGTGCAAATTGAAAATACTTATTTTGCTAAGGTAATAATTGTTATCTGCTATTTCCGTTTTGTCAAAATTTTGGTTTTAGCATTGATACCTGATTTGTGTAGGTAAATATAAAAATAAAATACACACTAATTCTCTTTCTTAAACTAACTCCTGTTTTCCTAGATCCTTACATATTTTGATTTTTTGTTTAGACATTCAATGTTTACACAAGTGCAATATTTCTTTTAACTGTTCCAACCACAAACCGCCTGGTGAAGGCACATTCAAGTGATTCTGTGTATGGCAGAATATTTTATTTTTTTAAAGATATGTGTCAATTTAATGGCTTTGCTTTTTGGACGTGGTGTATTTGAAAATTGTTGCCCCAACCAAGCAAGAATGCATTTTGCCACAATTTTCTACTTTCTGTTGATATTTTATTCTCTTTTTTGTGGTCATTCCTGCGGTTTGAGGAAAAAACACACAGCAAGATAGAATTTCTACTATGCTGATGGAATTGCAATTGTATTGTTAATTTTGCAAAGTGCGGTTAACCGAGCGGACAAAATATGTTGGCAGCAATAAAATTAACCCGCTTTGTATGGGTTAAAGTGGTTCCAAGAACATGGTTCAGTGACTGACAAAAAATTGCTTTAAATTAGTTTTAATTGTAATGGAAAGCGCGAAAAAAATATCTTCAAATAAAGCGAGTCTTGTGATGAAAATTGTATTACATTGTGCCCAAAATAAAAATGGGGAGAAGAGCAACCGAAAAATATCATGGGACTTTTCTCTTAATCGCCCCTCTCACATTGCCCATTAACGGAATCATAAATTATTAACTAGGCACGAAAATCTGCAGCCGGATAAATGCTCTCAGCCAGAAAAGTGCGCTCAAGCAGACAAGGGCCCAAGTCGAGGGAGGCTTTCACGTATCCCCAAAAAAGCACAGCCACACACGACGACAATGATGATGATGATGGGCCCGATGACGATGCTGATAATGGAGCTTACAACTCAAAGCCAGAGCAGAGTTATTTACATTAAAGTACATACGGAAACTCATGCTGAAACTGAACCAAACACAGACAAGAGTCAACATTTCCTGTTGCAACACAAATCGTGAACCATTTTACTAGTTCTATTTTGTTTTTCTTATTTTTTCCCTTTCATATTGTTGGCTAGGATAGCAGACTCCGTATCGCTTCCATTGTTTTGCCAGGCGTAATCACAACAATGCCCAAATAATGACGGAAATACATGGAACTATCCTGGCCCAATATCCTGTCCAACAAAAAAAAACAGTGTCGATAGCCGAAGTGAGCAAAATGGGATTGAATGTTAGTGTGTTTCTATGGCCACAGAAATATGGCGAAAATATTAAATCAACAGGATGTGCTACGTGATTTGGCAATGCCTAAGATAAATACAAACAAAAGCCCCAACTATTGCGCAGAAGCATTAAAACTTTAGCAATATAGCTATAAAATAAAACAAAATATATTTTTAATAGATTTTTTATATGCACGAAAGGAAAGCATTTCTAATGATTTATTCAAGAAGGATAACATTTCGAATTATATATTTTTGTGTTTTAATTAAATTCTATTTCGTTTGGAAATTAATATCAACAAGCATTGATGAAAAAAAACGAATTAAATTGAAATGATTTATGTCTGAGAATAAATTAATGAATTTAATGAATCTTTTATCAATTTTCCACAATTTGCATTGGCTAAATAAGAGATCATTGATAAAAATATGTGATTCTTCATTTCATTGTCATTGAATTGTTATACATATTGTTTGTATATATTGTTAGAATTAAATTTAACTATTCAAATAATTTTGTTGCTCTAAGCACACTTATTTTATTTAGTTTCGCAGAACTTACCTAATTCCGCCCACATTGAGTATTATCCGATTTTCGCCATCCATGTTGCATGCAACAGTTGTGGCAACAGCAGCCGCATGCCAAACTAATTCTTTGACGGCCCGCCAGCAAATCGAACAAAAACTTCGACACCACTCGATTGGCTTTCACGAGTTGTAAACTTTAGATGCGGACCAAAAGCTGACACACACTTGTACGGACACTCAGGCACTCGCGTTCCACACGGCGTATGAGCAATCTGCAGCCTCAGAGCGATACTTTTTAATTAGACTCGGGCGCAGGTTGCACGTCCTCCTTCTCTTGGTTCTTCAGCACTCACAGCTGAGTTTGTTCTGCACTTGCATTTGGTGGCTTTGGGTTTATGGTTTTAGCTTTGCCTATCTTCCCCTTCCATAGTCCTTTTTCACTTCTGGCCCTCGGCGCCTCGTTTGTCCTTTGGCTGAAAATAAAAAGGAAACAAAATAGATTCCAAGGACTTTAGTAGAGTAATATGCATACCGAGATTGGGTTATTATCTGTGCAGTAATGCGCTCTATGCCCTAAAGATACATGTTCATGTATGCAGAATATGTGTATACAAATACTTGAGGAAAATCCCAGTTGCGCAAAAGTGCGCCAGCGTCGAAACTATTTTCCTTTGACAAACGAAAATATAATTAGATATTTTTAGAGGAAGGAATTTCTCGAGTACTTCTTCAAGGCGAGAGCTTTCAGTGTTAAACTTTAGTTGGAATTTTCGTTCCAAAATAGATGTGGCTGACATTTATTTATCTTTCAAAGAACATGTTGACAAATCTTGAATTTAACAGTAGCAATCAGTCGTCAAGGAAACTTAATCAAAACGGAGATTGCTACCACTCAGGTAAATTATGCCCAGCGGCGAGTTCAAATGAATTCTTTTAAATTTAAAATTTCAAAGCTAAATTTTTCTTATCTATAGCATCCTTTCCATATTAAAAAACTTATTTAAGATTTCTGTTGAAAATATATGTAATTTTATTAATTTGTTAATTAATAAAATAAATATCAAAAATTAATATTATTAATTTTTAAACTAATTTTTTATAATAATTCTAAAGATTAATATCCAAATTAACAATTATTATTGGTACCATTTAATTAAGAACGACAAAAAACCATAACATTTTAAAAGGAAAAAAGCAAAGATACATCTTATGATAAAAGATACGAATCATCGTTTCACTTTGTCAAATCAAATTGGAGTAGGGGGCTGGTGAAAAGCCTGTCGGAAATAACGCATACGCCACGTAAGCCCCAGCAGGCAAAGAGCGGAATAAATTTGATGAAATTTTCAAAAGTACGAATGAAGCGAAAATACAATACAAAGAGAAAAGTGGAAGTTAACGTACAAGGAAGCCAACGCAAACGTTGTGCCTCATCATTGCGGCTCTTTTATGGCCCAATAATGTGGCCAGATATGGAGACAGACTTGCATTGCGAATTCCTATATATATACGCCACTATATACCTTCTTTTTTTCTTGTCTTTCGGTCGCTTTGGCTGAGTATGCAAATTTTTTACTTGGCCGCACTTTAGCAGCATTTGGGCCAGGACTCGGGAGGAGTTAGCCGGGGCCATGTGTTCGCTGTCAAAATGACAAAATGTTGGTTAAGTGCGACGAGCGCACAGAAGTCGGAGGAGCGGAAGACGAGAGAACAGAGAAGAGGTAGCGACAAGGCCACTCCACCGATCAACCAACTGACTGAGTGACTGACTGTATAAAAAGGACACTCGGATTGCAGTCGGAATGAGATTCCGAGTGAGCAGCTGGGCCAGCATCAAGTGCGTCATCAATCTCGGCGGCGTTTAGAGAGACTTTCCATTCATTAAGTGGCTGCCGCCGCCGAGGATTGACAGGAGCAAGTCCTCATCGCTGAGTGCTTTCAGTTCGCGCTTTGTCTTTGGGCTTTTGGCCTCCTGCCACGCCATTCCACGTCCTCCATCCTTCCACTTCACGGCTGCACCGCCTGTTAGTGGCACTTCTCGGTCGCAGTCTCCGCCTCCAAGGACCTGCCGACTCCCCCGAAATCAATCACTTGCTCAGTGAGGCCCAGCCTGTTCGAGGATGGGCCCTATCAAGTCCTTCGCTCGTTTCCCTTAGAGTCTCATGCGCAAATGTGTGTAAAAGTGAATAATAAGTTTTTGCCAATTTCGTGTTGTGATGGAACCGATTTGTTTAACTGTCTTTGGGGATGTCAACTCTTGTTTAGCTGGGGTTCTGCCAAACAATCGACATCTGAGATATTGTGATGGTTAAATAATGCTTTTTAAAGTTTTAAAGCCAATCTTAAAGTTTTAGCTATTTCAATTTTAAATTTTTTATATTAAGATATATTTTTTCTCAAAACAATAAATTATATATCTTATAATAATCACAAATCGTTTTTAAGCAATTTTTTTTTAAAGATAACTAATATAGCTTTTCGACTATAAACGTTTAAGTACTTTAAAAAACAAAGAAAATAAAGTATAAAAATAAAAAAAACATCATTTTATTTGCGTTAAATCAACTGGCTAAAAGTGATAAATAATGATTTTAATATTTTGCTTAAGTTGCATATCTTGTACATGAAAACACATTGAAATAATGTATGATTCCCTTTAAAATCTTATATATTTTCAATTATCTGTGGGTAATTAAACTTCGCTCATGCAGACATTATTTATCAGGCAAGAATAAATAAATGGCCGGAATAAATTAAAAGTTTGCAATACACGAAATACCCATTTTAATTGCATAAACGCAGCGTCACTCATACGCCACATTAACCCAACTGGGAAAAGCGACCCCCCTTCGAAAAAATACCATGAAAACCCCACTAAAACTCAGCAATGAAAATGGACACAGATAACGCTGACTTCGAGTCGGAATCCAAATCAGATTCTTGGTGTGGGTTAGCGCCTGCAAAAAAAAGGGAAAATCCGAAACAATGCTGCCCACAGCCCAAACGAAAAATGCAGCAAAGTCATTTCGAAATGGGAAGGGGAAAAGGGAAAACTTTTCCGAAAACAAAACTACGCAGAAACTAAATAGAAAAAGTTTCGGGTCAAACAAAACGTTTCCCTTTCGCTGCAGCGAAATAATGTGCAAATGAAGAGTGCAGCAAATGGCAACACACAGACCCATAAATCGAGTTGCGTTCTCCTTGTAAATTAGAGATGCAAGGGCCCGACGATGCTGGTGATGATGGCGAAAATCAATGGCCAGGAAGCGGGCTCCTCCGGCGTCGCGGGAAAAGCACAGCGGACAAGGTCAGTCCAGCCATTGTCCAATAGTCCAGGGCGGAAACAACCAGAGCCAAGAGCCAACCAGAGCTGGAGGCAAGATGGCGGGTATAAAGTTCTGCGAAAGACAGAGGACCCCCTTTTCCTGCTCGATATCGACAAAAAACTAAAAGACTTTAAGAGTCATCCTTGAATCCGATATATCAAATACCCTTGCAACTGGGACATTCATGTTCTGGTTTGTATTATTAATCTTTAACAATAGAAAAGTTATAATAATAATCTTAGATATTTCTTTAAAAAGCTAGAAGGGCAACGTTTTAAAAATGAAAAAATATATTTTATTCAACGCTGAACTCTACCTTTAACAACAAAGTTTTTATAAATCTTTTTATTTTAAATCTACACATTTGAGCAACATTGCAAAGATTTAGTTAATTGCAACTTATGTTGACAAAAAATATTTATACATCTAAAAATTTTAAAGATAGAAATACCATTCTTAAGACTATGAAAATTAATTTAATTTTGTTCTGGAGTTTCTTAAATTTTATGTATAAAAACCAGTGTAAAGAATTTTATAAAGTTACTAGAAAACCAACAAAATATCTAGTGAGGGTATATAAAAACTGATTGTAAGGCTTTTAATAAATGAGAAAGAAAATTCTTTCTGACTTGTTTGCTTGAGGGCAAAATTTATCCAAATGACAAACAACCTAGCTTCAGTTTATTGTTTGTGACTGTCTGCCTTGAAATGCATTTTTTATCAGTTTCAAACCAAAGTTCTTGAAGTAAAAATCTTTTGAAAGTTGTGAACGAAAATAGAATTGTATGAAAATCAAACAAGACACTTAAATCAATAGTTTCTCTTTTATTCTAAAATATGTAAAAGTTTCTATAAATTTGCGAAACATTTATGTATTTGATCAAATATATGCCTTCTAACCTTTGTGGTTATTAAACATTATTGTATGAAAAGAAGAAAAAGAAATCTTACTAATTAACATAAGAATCGGGACGTTGTATATAAAAAGATTCTGGTAGTCGGCATACAGCGGCGCCTTCATAATTTGGTTTTGATTAATATCGTCCTATTTTTCCATGTGTATAAAAAGTCGGACAACAAAAGGTCCTGGGACCTGTTCAGAACAATAAAAGAGAATAGAGGGCCTGAATAATCCGACATCGGAGCAAAAAGACCATTGGCTCATGATAATAGAAAGAAATCCATAATTCGTTTGTCTGACCAACTCCACTACATCCTGGAGGAAAAAGGGAAGGACCCAACGTAATCGCAAAAACATTGGCCAAGGCAAAAAGCAACTCAGCAAATGGGGCGCCTAAGTAGATGAACAAGGGGCAACGGGGAAATCGTGAAAAATCGAATTATGAATACGCTGAGAAAGGGGCGGAGAAAAGAGGGTGGCAACGTCATGCAGCGCATTTGAAATCATTGGCCTGGACCGAATGGGATTATCCCAGCGTGTTTGTTGTACTGCCTGTGCTTTTAGCCCGAAAATATGATTACTATTTGGCAGCAGCTCCAACTTTATGGCTCTCAGAACGACGCCCCAAACACGAAAAGTGGCGGAGGCGTGGCGACTTCCTGAATATCCTCCCCCTGTCAGGCATTAAATAATAGACCATAAGAAATTGAATTGTAATTTATGCCATTTGTTATTCCTCCCAGCCAAGCCGATTCTTATGCATATGAAATATGTTTGACAGATGCATAAATAATTAAGGCAGAAAAGTAGGGAGGAAAGCTTATAGGAAAGTTAAGATACGCAATTTATATGAAATAATTGCAATCCCAATTTATATTAATATACGAATTGAGTAAACTCTATCTCTTTTAGTTTAATCAATTTTTATATATACTTTTTAAAAAAATATATTCAATTTGCTATTCGATATAGGTCATGTTTTTATTAGAGCAATGCATATTGTGAAGCGTGTAGACTAAGCAAAAGAGAAAAACCGATTCCCAAAAACATATTTTAATTAAATCAAACAATTTAGATTTAAATAAACAACTTATTGTTATCATTTGAAATTAGGTATATATATTTTTTTTTATTTGCGAACAAATACAATCTAATCAATCACACAATCATAATTACATTTATATTTTATATCAATTGAATGAAACAAATATCTAAATCTCGCAATGACAAATGTATTATCAATTGAAGAACACTTTTTGCCGCCATTTCTCTCATGAAAATTTAGTTGTAAAACGTTTTCGCCTAGACCACTCATCGATAAATGCGTTGAAAAAAACTAGGAAAGCAAAATCATAGCATAAAGATTTATTATCGACATCCGCCACAGCTGTCAGCACTGAGTGGGATTTATGTTTTCCTTTTGATTTCCCTCCCGTTCCCCAACGTTACTTCGCTTTTTTTTCTGTGGAAAACCATCGCATCAGTCAGTTCTCTTGGCAGTGTTTTCATTTTTGCGTAACTTTTGAAAATCTCTTCAACTGCCTTAGAGTTCTTCAACGGGATGGCCCAGAAATAGCAGTGTGCTCACATACATACATTCATGCGTATATAACTTATTTTAGTGTTTGCTTTTCACTGAAATTTCTCCCCATTTCTCTTCCTCAGTTATTCCTTGTTGAATGCAAACGTTAAACTAGAAAATGTTCCCTTTTTTGATGTTTGACATGTAAAAATATTTGAACTAAGCCAGCCAAAGTAGAAGGGCGAGCGGCATTGGCAGGCTGTCTGAGGAACTATTTTCTTTTCATTCTCAATAGCCGGCACAGCACTTATGATATATAATAGAACATGGATTTCACATAAATAATGTTGGATGCAATATGCAGAGATGCGCGTTGCCTCATCACCAGGCCGCTCCCAATGGGATATTGAAAAATATTTCATTTCATTCCCATCGGATATCGCAATTTGCTCGGCTGGCAAAAGCTGGCTTAGTTTCTGCCTCTGTTTCTGGTTCGGCAAATGTCCCTGCTGGCCTTTAATTAAAAGCAAACATGTTTGCCTGCAAACCCAAGGCAAACACACCCGCTCACCCATAGCAGTACATTTTATTTGCCATAAAGTAAATGTTTTACAGACTTAAATTACATTTTGGCAGGGACTTTTCATGCCCATTCCCTCACCGGATTCCACCTGTGTTTGCATCACGTGCCGAGGTTTCAGGTTAAATAATTTGTTTTCTGTCGAATACTCATGTATTGGATTTTGTCAAATTGTTTACGCAAGTACTCGATCTGGTGGTTGTGGGCTTTATGTAAAACACGTTTTATGGGTTAGGCAAACATATAAATCAGAAATAAACCACAGAGTTTGATCGAAGGCTGTGTAATTAATTTTAAGGTTCAGTTGCTCGTTAGAGAAATTAGTATCCAATCTTTTTTTTTTATAAATGAAGCTAAGCTTTCGAAATTTTTGGTAACACGAGAATTTCCCTATTCTTAGTCACATTTTTTCCACACCTGCATATCGCGTTTTTTACGTAATTCCCATAGAAATGATCTAAGAAATGATTGCTGCTTGTCACCTGCTATCAGCCGCATCATTTCCTGACATATTTTTTATAACTACTCGTGCAAATAGCAGTCGAAACCTGGAAATTCTTATCGGTCCGACATTAAGTCATGCGGAATGGCAATCAGGCCACAAAAGGCATCGATGAGATCACGAGCACACTTGACAAATGGCATGGAGTTGGATGCGTGGAAACGCATTTCTCCGGCCGACAAGGCATCCACATACTTAAGAAGAACTCGGTTATGTGGTGACGTCAATGGCGGGCTGTTTAATTAAATTTTCAAAGTATTTTTCATGCTCTTAATTGTGTCAACGTCAGTGCCAGAGAATTCGAGGGAGTGGGGTGGGGTTAGGGGGGGATAAGTGCAGCAAGGCCGACGCTGTCATTAAGCGCAGCTTCCGCAGGAGCGTGCAAAAGGAGTGGGTGGAGCGCCGGAAAGTAGGCTACACAAGTCAGTAGGTCACAGACATGAAAGCAGCAGCTGTTGTCGATGACAGGCCCCCGCTCCTTTTTCTATGCCCGTGGGGTCCGAGGTCCCATTCCTAGACCCCCTCCCCCCACACACACTTCGCACCCACATGAAGGGGAGTCCCCGTTGATGGCCGCCTGTCCCCGCAGGCAGCAAAACGGAAACATTTTTCTAGCCACTCTTCCCTGGCATTTTCTTGGAATTTCATTGCAAATGCTTTTGGGCGCATTCTACGCTAACCACTTTCCATCCGGGAAACTTTACCTTTAGTGGCATTTTTCAAAACCTGTTGTCCAATATCTTGAGTTTATGCTGTCGGCAAAAATCAAGGCGGATGGAACTTTTTCATTTAGGCAACTTTATCCAGTTTTTATCAATAAAGGTCTTGAAAGTTTTGCGGCTTTGGTTTACTTCAAGGTTTGCTTTTAACATAAATTAATTGGCAAAACTTATTTTTTGACCTAAAGTAACTTTTTAAGTTGTTGATATGTAAATAAATGCATAAATCTTAATAAACTAACTTGGGGAAAAACTATCAGTTTTCTTACAGACAAAAAATATTGTAATTTATAGTGGAGTGCTAGCTTCTTGTCAGAATACCGAAATAATTTGATTGATTTATGAATGCAAAAATAAAAAAGGAGGTGATCGAATTTTCATCAGTTTTAATTAAGGTAACGATTGATTTTTTCAGCAGAAAAGGTTGATTTATCGCCATTATTTTATGCTGTGAATAAAACAAGCACAAAACTTAATGGATAGAGTGAGTGACATCGAGGACGACGTGAGCCAAAAAGTTAATGGAGTTTGTCGATAACCATTAAAATTAAATTACCAAATCTGCCAATTGCAGATCAAATTTAAATGACAAAAGGCGACCATAATATAAATTAAAGAACAAAAATTATTTCTACATTTTTGGTTAAAGCCAATAAAAATATAGTTTTCGAATGTTTGTCTCTCTCTTCTTTTTAGGTCAAAAACCTAAGTTAACGACTTGACTTGAACTCAAAACCTATGCAAGCCCTGTCCAGCTAGTGCCTTCCCTGCAATTAGAATTTTATTTGTTTGCGAGCCATTTTCCAATTTAAACATAAATTATTCATATTGTGTATACGCCCCGTTTGCCGTAGACCAACACTCTAGCTGGCACACAGAAGGAGAAAAAGAGAGAGAAACAGAAGGCAAATGGCAGTTCGATAAAGCAAAATTACATGCCAGTGACGACAATGACAATTGCAAAATTATAAAGCAGGCGAAAAGCCATTAAAGGACATCACATTCCCACTGCTTCCAGTCGTTGGCGAAACGAGTCCTCAAATCCTCATTGTCCGCTGCATTAAGCTCACGACGTGCAATAATCTGAACAATTGTAGTTTATGCCTTAATTTTTGTTTGCGTACATGTTTTATGACCAATCCGTCCTGCTCTCCTCAGTGTTTCACCTCCTCCTTCTGTCGCCTTAATTACTTTTCTCGTCTCTGCTTCACTCCTTCGTGGTTGTCTCCTGCTTTGTTTTATATCTTTTTTCAGTAATTTACTCTCCCGGTTTGAATGTCTCTGTCCTACACAGCACAAAAGTTATATTCTTAAACATAAATATATACATACTTTTATTAGTAGTTTCAGGAAATATATTGTTATGCAGTTTTATGAAAAAAAAGTTATTTATTTTTAAAGCTCTGTGTCTTTATTTTTTTCCAGGCCAGTATTTCTCTGGCCGATACAACGTTAACCGCTGGATACAAGCTAAAACTCACTTATTTATTTTATAAAATATTTTTAAAAAATTGTAATATTTGTTTAAAACTTTACAACAATATCATTAGGCAATACTTTGTAGGTAACTGTCCAAATGGACAGCTATGAAACCTTCTGTTACAAAAGTTGTAATTGTTAAAAATATTTTCAGCAACAATTTTAATTAGAAATTGAAAACGCCTTAAATTAAGCTTTACCTAATTAGCTATTGGTCAATTAAACTTCATTTTAGACACTTTTTTTTTATTTCTTATGCGCCAATTCTTTTTTTAGCGTGTACAAGTACAACCTTTAGTGTGCGTGTTTGTTTATCTACGAGTGTGGGTAAGTCGGTTGTTAAGTAGTCCAGGCATTTTCATTCTTGTTCTTGGTAGCGCCTCATAACTCAATTACAAAGCATAAAGGATTTTCATTGCTCGCACGCATCTCGCATAAAGCCGAAAACTTTGATGAATGTGGGGAAAGTTAACTGGCATTTCTCGGCGGCTTTTTACAGCTTCTTTGTTTGGCACTTGCGACTATTTTGTGTTTATGTTTATTGGACTTTGTGCCCGCGTGGTCCACATAAAATGTCACCAAAGTTGACAGGAAACAAAAAAGTTTCGGCACTGCAAAAGTGTCTCGCAAATGTATCGTGGGCATTGGGCCAATCTGAAAAGACCATAAATTAAACCTTTTTGCCGCTGGCCAACACCGAAAACTACAATAAAATAAAAAGGGAAAAAAAGCGAAACAGGGAAAGGTAGAATTTCCCGACCGAGTAGTAAGCCAAAAAATATTTTAAATTTAGGTCCACCAACAATTTTACGGATTTTTCAAATTATGTGCAAATTTCCGCTTCGCAAAGCTCTCTATTTTTTGGTTTGACTATTTTAGTCGATTTATAAATATGCTAATTTTGTAAGCCTTTTCTAATCTTTTTATCAATACCCTAATATATTTATTTAATCGCTCAGTTCCCAGTGAAAAATAGTTTCATAAATATGCTGCTAATTTCATACTACACATAACTGGCACACCACACATGCCATTACTATAGATTATCTCTGCATAGAAAGTTGGGCTCATTGGAGACCAAAATAAATTGAAGTCGGCACAAAGGGCCACCTACATTTTGGCTGATTTATTTTATGGCTCCCAGGGTAGTGGGCAAAAACCGAAACAGCAGCAACTAAAAGAAATCCAAGGGATGACATTAAAGGTCGGGACCGGAAAACAAAGGCGACAGTTCCAAAAAAGGGAGCTTCAAAGCCCTGTTAAAAAAATAACCAAAACAAACTGGACAACTTACCTATGACAAGTCCAAGTGGGTGTTTTTAATCCTTTAGGCAAACTTTCGACTTAAATCGGAGGTGGCAGCAGATTTAAAACTTTTTATCGTATTTTTTGGAAACACTTTTGGCCGCACTTTAACACTTGGGAAGACGGGGAACCTGTTAGTCCGCCCAAGGACACTGTCTCACACCCACTCACTCACACTCCCACTCCCACAAACGCGGCACTGGCATATTGGCACATTCTCAGCATTCCACAGATCCATACGTCTATCCTTTCGCCCATCCGGGCGATAGCCATTCGATTGGTGCCACACTAACCAGAAACCAGTAACCATTAACCAGGTCCGATCCGATTCTTTTCTAGCAGGTTCTTGCCGCACGCACGTCCACAAGCGAACTGAAACCGAAACCCATACGGAAAATTGAACGCAGCGCGCAGCCTGCGAAAAGGACATGCGGTAGTACTATCCGTAGTATGCAGCGTGGGCTCCTTGCCTTCGGGCATTCGGGTCGCATGAGTTCGGGGAGCCTTCGTGAGGACCATTAACAGGATGCTGCCGGATGAAGTTGCCGAAAGACGGAGAGCGGAGCTTTCACCTCTCAATCTCTTGGCCATGTGTGGTGAATACAGTTTGGCTGTACACTGTGCACAATTTGTCAACAAAGCTTGGTTTCTGAAATTATAAATTAAAAATTAAATACCGAAATAAATGACTTTAAATATTTACCGGTTATATTTTAAGGATGCGATGTAGTTAAAGTTTGATTTTATTGTGCACCAGAAACGAACTTAATGATAGTTAAATTAAAAAATACTTATTTATAATTGTCTTAAAAAACATAGATTTTTCTTTCCATTGTACAATCTCTGAATTTCCGCCATGATATTTTCATTGCAAAGGTATTTTAAATTTGTTTTCTTTATTATTCATACATAATTGTTACAATTGAAGAAAAAATTGTTGACGTGAACTATTCATCTTTATTCGATATGCGAACCGTATATTCTTTTTTATTAGCTTATAAAGAAGATTTCTAAATAAATTGTAACAAATTTGTGAATGTTTTTTTTTATATTAACATTTTTAAACATAATAAAATTAATCTCAATTAAAAACCAAACGCTTGAAGTTTTTTTTCTTCAAAATAGGTACAAAATGTTATTTTGGCAGTATTTCTATGTTATCTTTATAATATCTTATTCTATATGCCATAACCAATTAAATTAAATCTATAAAATTATTTTTAAATTTCTTAAAGAAGTGACAAATATTTTTAAGCCAGACACAGTTGCTTCAAAATGTACATATTTATATACCAAGTTCAATATACTGTGCGAATTCATGCTAAAAATACGGTCGACACCAATCGTTTAATTAATATTCTTTTTAACGGCGGTGGCAATATCAAGTAGCAATCAAGTCGAATTCAAGTAGCAATCTGGACAAAAATCCAGTTTCCTCATCATGGCAACTACATTCCAATAAAAGTTGAGACTCTTATTAAAAAAGAAGAAAAAACCAATCAAAACGAACAAGCGCAAAGCAGTCTCGACATTGGTTAAAATTAAAATATCAATGCAAATACGCTGGGACAGATTTTAATAAATGCAAAGATCGACACAATATCAATGGATGGGGAGTAGCACAGAGTGACACAGAGTCTAGAAAGGTGAAGAATTCTAATCAAGAGGCGGAAGCAAGACGTCGGCAGGTTCTGAGGGGAGATCTTAACATTCGACCAATCAACGGAGATAAATGCACGAGATCTCTGTTAGCCGTGTACCGATGTTAACATGGCCAACAAGTGCGGGTTAATTACGGTGGCAACAAGACACTCTCACTCTCTGGCGATCGCCGGCTCTCTCAGCCGATCGTTTCGGCCCCGTTATCAGCTGCCGAAGCGGTCGAAGCGAACGGGCCAAAAGGGTCGAGACTTCGTCATGAACTGGGCTGGAATCACACTCAGTTTTAGCGCGTTTTCTTCGGCGCGTCGTTGGCTATCTTCAAAAGCGCCTTAGTTGCATTCGGCGCGAGTTAGTTGCGGTTTAAGCGGCGAGCGGTGCGCATCTATAATAGTTCAAAAACGGCAAGAAAATATCCCTAAACTTTGAAGGACTTTGTACCTCCTAGCCTCGAGTGATTGGGTTCCCAACGAATTTCAAACCAGACCTTAATCTGTACGCAATAAAATTCGGTCGCGTCGGTGCTAAGCAAATAGTATTTTGTGATATCATAATGCCCAGAGTCGTGTGATAAGTGAATTAAATCGCTGGGATAAAGCCAAGAGAGCGCGAACTTCATCGCACACTGACTAACACAATTCACGTAGGCCATAAATGTTTTAATTGTGTTCCATAATCATTTTAAAAACAAAAACTTTGATATAACCCTGCAGTCACTGTGATGATAATTGTGGCGAAATCTTGTATTGGGAATACGAAATAATTCAAATTGTTTTACTAGTTATTAGAATATTGGTTGTAATGTTAAGCTTTTAAAAGAAAATCCGGTGGCAAGTGATAAAAATCTGATTTAAATCATTAAATCTGGGTAAAATATAGATTCTGTGAAAGGCAGTAATAATATTTTAGTTGAACTGCTTTAAATATGTTAAAAACTTATTAATAAAAAGAAAAAATCACATATAAAAACAAATATTTAAAAATATCTAAATTAAAAAAACCATGTTTGCATAACTTTGACAAACAAAATTTAAGCCGCAGCAATGAATAATTTAATATCTTTGATGGGAATTTTCCATTCGACGCTTTTGCAGTTTACCGCCTCCCACCTTTTAATCATTTACAAACGGCCGTGACATTGAGAAAAATCCCATAAATTGTTTTTTGACTGGCCAAGCACAGCAGCACAACAAATAATTGCTCCATTCATTTACCCGTAGAGATTCTAATCATCAACAAGAAAAGGCCCTCAAGATTAATCTTTCAAATACATGATTCACAATTCATAAATAACTGCCAAATTTTTTTTTCAAAAAAAAACATACAGGCAAATACAAAAGGTTTTGGGTTTTTGTTCTTCACTTTGTTACTTTTTTTCACGTCTGCACGTAACTCGATTCAAGCATGACCCAAAGTTTGTTTTGATTTCGGTTTTTTGTTTTGGTCGCGGCTTGTAAGTAAAAATAGCTCGGAAAAGACTGGTTCGTCGATAAAACCGGCTGACCATGGCCAGCAATAGATGTATTGGCAAGAACCTGGCTTTGAGCAAGTGATGGGTGATGTGTCAGGGATTTCCCAGGGAGAAAACGGGAACCCCAATTGGCCATCGTAACGCCGGACCTGCGATAAGCCGCTTAAAAACCTTTCATTCCATCTCCGCTTTTGCCATGTTTTTATCGGATTTTACTCTTTCGCTGCCTACCCCAACATATGGCCAACAAAGAGATCGAAAATGCGGTCAAGCAGCAGCCACAGCATCAGCTAATTGTTGTCAAAATAAGTGGACAGCCAGGGAAGATACTCGTTAAAAAAAAAGGTCTTAAATAAATCAAATTATAATAAACAAGCCTGATGATTGTATGTAAAAACGTGAAACGGAAAGCACTTTGAGCATTATGTAACGTTTTACGAACGTGTGGTTCGGTAGTACCTACATACGTAAAAATACACAAAATTCCAAAGCAAAAAATTATAAAAGCAAACTTTGCATAACAACATTTTCTGATTGATTGCCAGAGAAATTTAGTGATGGTAGAAACAAATTGGCCATTAAATGAATGAACAATTAAAGTTAATCTGACAAAGTTCAATCAATGAAAGGCTTAAAAGGCCCACCAGAATGCATTTAAAAATGAAAAGCTTGATTAAATAAACATTGTGTTTGTGCCAAGCCCATCTGCAAAGTTGCGTTCAAATTGGTCAAGCTGTTGAAATGTGACAAGTGCATACATTAAATTCCTTTTAAAGATGCGGTATTATATTCGTTATTTTATTAAGAAATACATTTGAATAACCCTTGTTATTAAGTATTAATAGTTGACATCATAATAAAATGAAAATACGACTTTCCGTTCAGTGGAATATGTATGACATTAAATTAAAAAATCCCCATTATTAAGTTCATTGGAATTTAGGCTCGAACATCTAATACTTTCATTGTTCTAGTTTCTCAAGATTTAAAATGTAAATTGAATGGATTTCTCTAGTCTCTGTAATCATTCAAGAGGAACAGCAACCTTACCCAGACTGAGATCAATTTTAAAGAAATAGAAAATAAATATTCATTAGGTCACCGCAAAAGAAAACGCAAAAATGTGTTTCGCTCCAGGTGCTAATTTTCAGGGAATACCCTAGTGGGATTTTGATGGCAGCTCAAATCAAAATCGCAGATCTTATTAGCCCACATACACAATGAGTAAGCGGTCAGTGCCCACGTGACTTTTGTAATACAGAATCAAAGAGGCATGTTAATTAAAGTGATTGTCTGTCACAAAGCATTAGACAGTCACCAAACAATTTACTCACGTCGGCAAAAAAACACCGGTCAGAACCACTTAAGATATATGAAAGATGATGAGAATTAATTGAGCTAAAAGTCATCTAAGGAAAACATCGAGCATCGAACAAATATTTGAGCTTTGATTGATTACTCATTTGAATGGGCCAAAACCCCCGTATTAATTAATATTTTAGTTCCGGCTGGCAGCAGGGTTTATTAAAAAATTATATTCGTTATTATACCAATCTTTAAAAGGTTTTCAATTTTGGTGTTTTTATGTTGTTTTACTCATGGCTTAAATTGAGGGCCTCGCAGCCGGATACTTAGATCCTCATTAACGGAAGTGCGTTAGGTCCATTGGCCCTTAAGGTACTAGCAGTACATAAATCTTTCAGATTCTTTAAGTCCTGCCAAATAAAAGCGAAAGTCATGGGGAAAGACAAAGGAAGGAAGCATTTAAAACAGCTTAGGCGAAATCAGAATACCCTTTAATAAGTAATACAATTTAATTCAAAATTTAAAATAGTTAATTATGAATTTTTATTCTATTTTTTTTGGGTCTTTGGAAAAATATTTTATTACTACACTCCAACTATTAAGTTTTAATGACTAAGTACAACTTATTGTCATCTGGAAACAACATTATTTCGAAGGATAACGATTGTATTGAGCTACAATTCCAAGAAAATTGAAGCCTAAACACAACTTGATGCGCATGAAAAATGTCTTGAGCCATTTCTTTCGAATTTTCCTCTCCAGCACCGCTTTTGCTTTTCATAATTTATGCGCAGTTTTCTTTATGTGTGGGGCTCCAACGGACTTTGGCTTATGGACAGTGGACCCATTGGCGGACGTGAGCTTGTGCCTCTGTGTGCGTGTGTGTTTAAGGAACAGCGTGCTAATTAATTAAATTCGTACGTGCCTTGTGTGTGTGTGTGTTTGGATGTGCAACTGTCTTGAGTTGAGCCGGCGAATCAACTTGCTGGCCATGTGCTGATAGGACCAAAGGCAAAAGCCCACATGCACACAAGAGCACCACGGAGCGTATGAGTGATATTTACAGTCGGGCCGTAAATCATACTTAACTTAATATACAATATATAGCCTCATATGTTTGCCCTTTTCGGCCATGTGCGTGCTACTTTCTTTCGGGCGACGAGTTCAATACAGGATGCCAGGCTAATGTGGTTATAGGGTTAGAGGATATTTCCATTGATTGAGTTTGGCAATAACAAGAGAAAAACAATTTGTATAATTGTTATTGTTTATTAGAAGAAAACTCGATTAGGCAAAAGAGTTTTGGTTGGGGAAATGAAAGCAATATGAGGCATGGCATCATAGCACAGGAGCTTTAATAAAACGTTTACTATATTCAAAGACAAATACTTTTTTAATGCTTAACTGATGTTAAATTTAAAGTCAAATTCCTTGATTTGTAAGACGTAAAAAAACAAGATTTTAGGGTTTTTTTTTAACACAAACTTTATTACGGTCATTAGAGTGTTAAGTGGCCTTCAACCAGGGCAACTTCTTCTCGTCTCCGACACAAGTACATATATCAGAATTGGCTTCAATAAAAAATAATATAACATCTTTAATGCCAGAGCAACTCGTTTTATCAACATTCAACAAGACCATCTGCCAAGCAAGTCAAATATAATTGGTACAATAAGAAAAATATTCCAATAAAATTTGAAATTAAATGCTACAATCAGCAGCTGAATAAATACATATAATAACAATATTAAGTGTAATTGAAGCCCACAACTTGTACTAATAATAGTCGATGTTCACTTTATGTGTCTCATTTGCAGGCAATTTGTGGTTAAAATCATCAGCAACTTCCGCATATCCACACACACAATAGCTTCCAAAATATTCAATAAGAGACAATCGTGACCAAAAAAAAACCAGCCAGCAACAATTGGGATAAAAACCAAAACAATAACCTCAAATTGAATGAGCGTAAGCCATAATTATGACCAAATGAGCCAGCCCACAAAAACAACAGTAATAGCAACAAAGAGGCCAAGCAGAACCAACAACAAAATGAGGGTTGTCAACAGCAGATTCACAGAAATATCTCGCTTAACAGTCATCTTAACAGTGCTGCTGCAGTTTGTGAGTCACGCCAGTGGCTTGCAAACCGTAAACGAATCAGCAGGTGAGTGCACTGAAAATAATAATAAAATATGTAATAAAATTATTGTTTTTAAAATGAAAAGAACAATTATGCAATATTAAAAATGATTTTCTTTAAGTTTCAATAAGATTTAATCTAAATTTTAATTTTTAAAGATCAGAACTAGGATTTATTTACCTATTATTTTAATAAAAGAACAAAATACTAAACTTAAGTTCATTCCGTATACCCAATCATGGTAATTGAAGTACATTTTATTATTAATTTCACCTTCAGTTATCCCTCTTAATTTAAATTTATCTTAATCACGAAATTTTTTCTTTTTTTTTAAATATGTTTTCTAAAACTACATCTTAGTAAATTTATTTCTGTAATTAGTTTCTGCTTTGATGAAGAATCTCAAAACCCATGTAAACCGATAGAAGCTCCACGAGGCAATTAACGCCAATCGACCTTGGCCAATATTAATGCCGGCATAAACATTAGCACCAAGTAATATAAACTCATTTATATTTTCTTTAGACAATGTAAACAGCGATTGCCACTTACATGCGAAAAATAAGTATCTGCCCACCTGGCATGTGAATTTGCGTAAGTCCGGCAAATAATCAAGCGAGTGCTTGATGGTTTAAACAAACGCCGGTAGGTAAGCAATCATAATAATGGCCATAACGAGCCAATAAATGATGCAGCCCAACGCTGAAATCCCCCCACACTCGCACTCACCGAAAAGCAGTCCATAAACGCGGCCTTAATGCTTAACTGACAGACATCCGCCTAACAGAGCTGGCTATATACATATGTACGAGGTACGTGCAGCACTCGCATATGGTATAATTTATATGCCAAACAGCTGCTGACATCGCCCAGTTTCCCTTCAAAAAAAGGAAAAATAAAAGAAAACCCAACCAGGATGAGCTTCAGTCCCATATGCCTTAAGCTCATATTTCACTTCACGACAAAACTGTTGATTCATTCATGAATAATGTGTTTTGTTATTGAAGAAGTTTTAAAAGCCTTTTTAAGAATAGAACGCGTTCCCGACAGAAATCCAATAAACTTCATTTCTAAGTTTAGCATTAAGCAAAACAGCTAAAAACGGGCAGTAAAATTTGCAATTGCCGATTGATCTATTAAATTAGATTAACAACTTGCGCACTTCAGAAAGTAATAAATAAAATTATATATTCGGAAGGTGTAAATTATCGTGTGGTGTTTGTCTAAACAGTATAGTCTAACAAAAAAAACAGAATTTAACTACAGTATTGAAAAACATAACGCAATGATGACTTTCTGCTGCAGTAATACTTTACCCCTAATCAAAAAAATGCCATTATTCTTTATTTGCTTAATTACAAGAAAAATTATTGTTTTTCTTAGAAGCTAAACAAGAACTTCTTATCAGCTTATCGGATTCTTAATCACAATTTCGTGCTGTCGTAAAGCTAATTGTTTTTTAATGTGTGCGTATTTTTAGCAGTGATTTTCCGATTGTCAACGCTATTGTTCCTATTGGGTAACGATTAGAACTGCGAAATATTTACTTTTGTTCGGTTTGGCTAAGCCATGTTCATGATCAAATATTTTTATGGTCCTATGGCGGGGCTTATGAAGATTAGCCAAGCACTCGAAATTTCCCATAGATCGGCAGGTAATATCCGATTACAAGCTAATGCTTACTCATTCCTCATTGACAAAGGGCAAAAAATACTAAACTGGAATTATCTGCGAAAATTATAAACTTCTAACTAGCGGGTCAGCTTACCTAACTCGATCCGGATCTTGATGGCATTTTAATTTGTATTTTATCGCCTTATTGAATGTGTGTGCACTAATTTACATACGAATGTCGACACTTGTCGCATTATATATGGGCAATCAATGCGGCTATTCAGATAAAATGTCTGAAGAATGTAAATCCAATTATTCTTAGAATGTTGAAAAGAGATTTATTAGCAGCTTTTTGTGCTTTCAGATATGAAAATATGAGTATAATAAGTATTTATTAAAAAAAGGATTAGAATTGAAGATTTTAGTTTTTAATAGAATATCAAGTAATATTTAAATACCAGTATATAACCAAAACGGGTTTTCCTTTATATTGTGAGAACTAAGTCATAATTGTCACTTTCATAATAATTCGCACATGTCTGCTAGTCTGTGACTCACAGTTCAAGGCACCTGAGGCCAAACAATTAGCATGTGTAATGAACATTTATGATCTAATAATAGCACCCTGAAATACAAGACACATGTAGGAATTCCAAAGTGTGAAACTAAGCCATGCATTCAATTAAATGAGCTATAAATTGCGAATCTCAGGCGCGTGATATGCCGCCAAAATGACAACGAAAAGTGTTTTGGTCTCAAATTGTTTATATTTGTCTATTTTGCTTTCGGTTTTTTTTGGTTATGACCCAGTGAATTATATTTGCTTGAGGATAAGTCTCACTAGACGACTGTTTGCCAGGCCAAACAAGAACAAAGCCGAATGATTCCTTGGTGTGTCTGTTTTTTTAAGCTCAAGAATGTAGATCTGCTTTATAATTAATTATAATAACCTTTTATATAAATCACTTACTTACTTACAAATGTTTTCATTTTCATTTTTAGCAGAAAATACAATATGTCTGTACCAAGAACACAACACCACTTACCGAAAGGAGATTGGAGCCGTGTGGTTTGCGGCCAGAGATCCTTGTTTGGTGTATTCCTGTGCAGCTGGTGTGGCCAAGGATCCACAGGCTCATATTGTGGTGACCCAGGTCGATTGCAATGAGTTCTACTGCGAAGTGGTAAGTAGTAAATCAAACCTTATCTTTACAAAATTATATTCTTATCAATGTTTTTCCATATTACAGGGCTCTGAGCTGCGCAGTGTGGAAGGCAGTTGTTGTGGGGAGTGCGTGAGGACCCACTGTCAGCACAATCATACCCTTTATGCCGTGGGTGAGTCCTGGCACAATGACGCAGATTGCACTCTTCTCGAGTGCGGTCGTCTGGATAATGGCCAGATCATCATGAACACATACAAAAGAAGCTGTCCGGCATTGACTGAAGATTGTCCAGCCTCGAGGTTAGAGGTTCGCAATTGTTGTCCCTACTGCAGACCACTCCAAACAGCCAGGATTGAGGAGCTCCAGGATACTGATGAGGAAAGCACAGAGGATATTTGGACAGCCGAATGGTATCGCAAGCATCCATGTAATCGGGATTGTCAGATCGGTGCCGAACCCATGACCTGTCGCTATACTTTTGTGGTCGAGTGGTACCAGACCTTTTCGAAAGCCTGTTACGATTGTCCTCGGAATCTAACGGACTGCTCCCGACCTCATTGTGTCATGGGTGATGGTCTAGAGCGAAGTATCACCGTGGTAAACCGCATGATGCCGGGACCGGCGATTGAAGTTTGCGAGGGAGATGAGATAGTGGTGGATGTGAAGAATCATTTGCTGGGCGAGAGTACCTCGATACACTGGCATGGTCTGCACCAGAAGAAGACCCCCTATATGGACGGGGTGCCCCACATCACCCAGTGTCCAATTACCCCACATGCGACCTTCAGATATACCTTCCCTGCTGACCTCTCGGGCACTCACTTCTGGCACTCGCACACTGGAATGCAGCGAGGAGATGGTGTGTTCGGTGCTCTGATCATCCGGAAACCCAAGGCTGCCGAACCTCATGGCGGACTCTACGACTTTGACCTCAGCGAGCATGTGATGATTGTCCAGGATTGGATACACGATACGGGAGCCAGCATTTTTTCCTATCATCATCACTCCAGGGGTGACAACAAACCACACAATCTGCTTATAAACGGAAAAGGACGTTATTACAACCGCATTTGGGCGGAAGCCAAGCAAACCCATCGCCGAACTGAGGAGAGGACCACACAGGCATTGGATCCACTGCCCAAATCCCAGGTGGATTTCGTTCAAACTCTACCGAGGCAAGCTCGTTTGGCTAAGAGTAACACCACAAAACTATTTCCCGTGAATTCCCGCCAAAAGAGGGGTAATCTGAATGAGATACCCTTGGAACTAGTACCTCATCAAGTCTTTTCTGTGAGGAGAGGTTTTCGCTACCGCTTCAGGATTATAAATGCGGAGTACCTTAACTGTCCGATTGTGGTTTCCATAGATGGTCACAATCTAACAGCAATTAACTCAGATGGCTTTGATATCGAGGCAATGGATGTAGGTTCTATTGTTACTTATTCCGGGGAGCGATTCGATTTTGTGCTGAATGCCAATCTCGAGGTGGGAAATTATTGGATTCGGTTGAAGGGATTGATGGACTGCAGCGAAGTCTTCACCTCCGCCTTCCAAGTGGGCATCCTCCGCTATGAAGGAGCTCCGGACGAGGAGCCCACCGCAGAATTGAGTTACGCCCACAAAGCAGAGGGCATTGAACTGAACGTAATGAACCGCGGTCCTGGATATCCGGACACCAAAACCGTCGCCGAGATGAGGGCTCTGCCCATCTACGATCATGTGTCTGGCATCGATCACGATACCCTCAAGCCGGAGGCAGACTACAAGTTCTTTATCTACTACGACTTTTACACCAAGAACAATCCCGACTTCCACGACCAGAATCTCTATGCAATGGACATGGAAATGACACAGGCAAACCGTCTTTACACCCCCCAACTAAATCACATCACCCTGAAGTTTCCCTCGCTGGCACTACTTCCCTCGAGGAGTCAGCTGAAGGATTCCGACTTCTGCAACGAAACGAGTCTGGAGAATCAGGGCATTGATTGCCGCAAAGAGTTCTGCAAGTGCCACCATGTTCTGCAGGTGCCCTTGGGTGCAGTGGTCGAGATGATCATCGTGGATGAGGGATTCCAGTACTACGCAAACCATCCCTTCCATTTGCACGGAAACGCCTTCAGAGTAATGGCATTGGAACGATTGGGCGAAAATGTCACCGTAGAAATGGTAAGACTTAAGTTAACTTAAGTAACAAACCTTAACCCTTTTTTCTTTCAGATCAAACAACTGGATCAGTTCAATTTACTCAAACGCAACCTTGACAACCCGCCTGTTAAGGACACCGTTACTATTCCCGATGGAGGCTACACCATTATTAGATTCGAGGCCTCCAATCCCGGCTATTGGCTCTTCCACTGTCACATCGAGTTTCATGCGGAGATTGGCATGGCCCTGGTCTTCAAAGTGGGTGACGATGATGAAATGGTCCCGGTGCCGGAGAACTTCCCCACCTGCGGCGACTATAATCCCGACTTAAAGTCTGATAGCGGTTCTTCAGAAAATTCGGGATCTAGCAAGCCGACAACCGCGAATCCACCAAATGCTGGAGGCGGCGGATCACGAATGGCACCCACTTTGATTGCTCTGCTCAGTAGTTTTGTGCTGGTGAAACTCTATCGATAGAAAAGGTCCTTAGAAAGAGAGCAACAACCCTTTACTTGCCAAGCGAAATTCAGAGATTATTTATTGATGACGAGGAAGAACCTTGAGATGAAAGTTGATTTTGATTGATATAGAAAAATACTTGTTCTCTAGCATTTGTATATATTCCATAGCACGCATCGTTGTAACCAAAACATCTGTGATTGTCTAAGAAAGTGTTTAAATAAGTAATTTGAAAATGTAATAAATATTTAATAATGTTTTCTTAAGAATTCCTGGTGTTTATTATATGGACTTGGAATCATGGTAACAGAAGTTCAAAACAAAAATGCATTACTTGCTATATTAATAGATATATCCTGCTATTATAACTACATATGTTACAATGTAGTACAGAATACAAAAACTTAGATCGGGTGCAAATTGCTAACCAATCAAAGATGAATCAGAAACTTTTAATGGTGCCAATCTGAAATTATATAATGTATATACAAGGGAATACCATATTTCCTAAAAAAAAAATCTGATGCAAGATTTCCTAATCATTGCAACATTGTATTAAGCTAATTTTGGAAGTTCATAGTGTCGGGCCTAATTGAAATATTGGTGTGTCGTCAGGTGGTGAGAGATCGGCTGAACCAGCCAACGCCCTCCACGTCGATAGCAGTCTTATCTGGTCCCCACTGGCAACAGATGGTGACGGGCTTGTTGTCGTCTTTTCCAACTCAAAGTATCAACATGGGCAGGAACCTGATCTTCAACCCGCTGACCCCACGAAGATAGCTGAAATTATGGCGCTGTTATTGCAATTCTGAAACAAAGTTATCAGAGCAGATGCGCTGGACATCTGGATTCGGTGCATCAGGGATATTATATAAGAGCAGTAACCTGCTGGGACTAAATCAGACGGAGTCAGCCAGTCATCCCAACGCCATCCAGCCTTAGTCAATCCAATCCAAATACCCAACCTCAAGTCAATATGTTCGACTGGACTGGTAAGAATGTTGTGTACGTCGGCAGCTTCAGCGGCATCGGCTGGCAGATGATGATGCAGCTGATGGAAAAGGACATCAAAATGATGGGCATCATGCATCGCATGGAGAACGTCGAGATGATGAAGAAGCTGCAGGCCATGAATCCCTCCGTGAAGGTGGTCTTCATGCAAATGAACCTCATGGAAAGGATGTCGATCGATCAGGCGATGAAGAAAATGGGCCAGATGATGGGCCACATCGATGTGATGATCAACGGCGAGAGTGTCCTGCTCGACAAGGATGTGGAGATGACAATGGGCATGAACCTGGTAAGTCTTCCAAACTTGAATACATGTCTTTTTTTTTTCAACTCCTGTTTCGAATCTTTCTCCTCCAGACTGGCATGATCCACTCGACCATGATGGCGATGCCGTACATGGACAAGACCCAGATGGGCATGGGCGGCATGGTGGTCAACATGTCCTCCGTTTATGGCCTGGAGCCAGCACCCGCCTTTGCCGTCTACGCCGCCGCCATGCACGGCATCCTCGGATTCACCCGCTCAATGGGTGACAAAATGATCTACCAGAAGACCGGCGTCATGTTCATGGCTATGTGCCCAGGACTCACCAACAGCGAGATGATGATGAACCTGCGCGACAACGTCACCTGGCACCATTCCGAGTCCATGGTGGAGGCTATCCAGAGCGCCAAGCGCCAAATGCCCGAGGAGGCCGCCATGCAAATGATCCACGCGATGGAGATGATGAAGAACGGCAGCATGTGGATCGTCAACATGGGCCAGCTCAAGGAGGTCATGCCCACGATGCACTGGCAGATGTAAATGGCTAGCTAATAAAGAGTGCCACGTTTGAGAGTTTATGAAATCTATGTTTTATTAAATCATTGGGAGCTTAGCTGGAGTTAGAGCGGGCGTTACATTGTTGCTGCGGAACACTCAAGATCTTCTTGCATTTCAACTTGTCCCATTACAGATAAAGAACTGGAATCATATCATACAAAATATATTGTTTTAAAGAGTTATCCTTTCGATTCAGAATCTGCACTGCTTTCGAGCAGTACTTAAACAATACGTTAGAATGTAGTTATTTTGTAATTTACTTACTTTTAGTATTGTTACGCTCACTAAATTATTATAAAACCTAGCAACCAATTCTAAATGCTTATTGTCAATCTTTTTTCTAAGCACACAAAGTCTAGAAAGTTACACAAAATTGTCATGAATATCACTACCACAAAAATATTATTATAAGCACATACAGTCTAGAAAGTTAAACTGAAAAGTAACACAAAATTATCTTGTATATCACTGCCACGAAAAGTATTATAAAACTTTGTCATTTTACTTAATCATCGAGCAATGCCGAGTTATACGAGTCATTTGAAAAGGTGTTGCACTTGCTGTGGAGTCGAAATGTTTGTATGTGCATTAAAGGGATGTCAGTGCAGAAATCCTGGCGAGCCATGTACCAGCCCAAATTTTACTGGTTTTGAAAAATCGAATGCAGAAAATCACACTGCCCCAGAAAGTGCCAGTCCCAGTCAACAGGCACGAATATTGACCAAGAGTAAGATAACCCCCTTAAGAAAGGGTTTGGCAGTTACAAAGAAACGTAAGAGTCCAATAATAAGGGGTTTAAAATCAAAATTAAAGCTGGTTTTGCAAACAACAGAGGGATCTTCAGTACCTGTTTTTAAGGCGGTTATTTTGAGAGAGATGATTAGGTTAGGAAGACAACCAAATCTAAAGTTTAAGCAAGCCGCAAGGCGAGTGAGGCCCTTTTTAAATCGCTGTAATGAAGTAAAGAATTCGCCAGCGGATTTTTCTAACCAGGTGTAAGTACAAGGTCAAGCTTATTATATTTTTTTGGAGTATTGTTTTAAGCTGCTCCTAACTAATTTTAGACAAATGCAGTCGATAGTGAGCGGAGATAAAATCAAAAATGTTGAAGAGTCTGAATCAGGCGTAATAAAGATGACTGAGACGCCAACGACATCTTCTTCAGAGCCCGAAGTGCAAATCCATGATCAAAACTTGGGAAACTTTTGTACACCGCTTGAATCGCCCAGAATCGATATGTATGAAGCAGACGTGTTGGACAAAGTAGATTCAACATCAGAAGATGAGCCTGAAGATCATGATCATTAGCATGATTATTAACGCTGCCTATATAAGCAGTGAAATTTCAGACTGCAAGGGACTCGCTTAAAGCGGAAGGACTAAGTCGCAGTCATTAAATAAACATTTATAAAAATATATATTTATTAGGTTAATACAATGCTTTGGCACTTGATTTGGTACATTTTATTTAAAGTAAAGGGTTTAAAGGAATAGTAAAGAGCTTAAAGATCGATTTTTATATGAAATTAATAATTCATAAAAGTACTATTTATTATCACAAGGTAAAATCTGAGTGTTATTGTCGTACGCTTCAACCACTAAATATAGGAATGTTTAGGATGACCGTTAACTTGCACGATCTATTTGCACTGATTTCTGTCCATCCTTCGGGTTAGTTCAGCCTCAAAGTCGGCTTCATGGAAGCTGGAATTTCGGCGAAAGAACTCGTCCAGTATCTTTGCTTGACACTGGCCTACTTCCATCATGGATCTCCAGTCAGCGACATTCCGGGGCATCTTCTTATCCTCCAGGTGAGCGTACACCGGTTCCAAGGGGCAGTTGTAATGACGCGAGTTGGCCATTACGTTTCTGGCGGTGTTGATCACATAGTTGCAAACCGAACACTCAAACTTATCAAAGAGTGAAGCTCCCGGAGAAGAATCGCCAATGTGGTACTGCCGCGTGACCAAATTGTGGAGCAACTTCTTGTTGGAGATGGGGTTGCGCCAATTTAGTTTGTGCTGCCGGTACGAGTCGTACAGAGTTTGGTTATCGGCCAACTCGTTTAAATAATTTGCCAACCCCCGTGGGTGTGTAAAGTCCTCTACAAAAATCGCAGATTTATTATTCGGCTGCCAGTCCTACAATATTTGTGGAAGATATTTAAAAATAGTAAATAAATGCCTAAAAAATATACTTACTTTTATGGTGGGTGAACCAAAGTAAATTGGAATTACCCCCATCACCAAAGGACGCCAAAACTTCTCTGTAATGTAATCGGGGCAGGCAGCATTCTCAATGGCAATCATGAACTTGTATTCAGAAAGAAATCGCAGCAACTCCGGTGAATAAAGGTTATTCAAGTAGTCGTTTTTTAGGCTGCAACAAAGCGAACGAGAATATTGTATTATAAATGGTTTTTCAATTTTTTGATTTCAATTTTTTAAATTAGTTTTAGATTTTCTATAGCTGCTTTTCGGGAAGGACTTTTTTACAATCCTCGATTATTACTTCGGTCAATTAAAGATATATCATCATAGTCTTCGTTCGAACTGTCTATTTCTTCATTATTGTCGGTGAAAAGAAACTCTCCTTGACTTGCATTAGTACCCTTTTGACAACGGCAGTTCCCAAATACATTACACTGGTTATTTAAAACTTTTCCTTTTTGAGGATTGCAATGGTGACATGGCAACGATCCGTACAACTGCACCCAGCACTCTACACAACAGATCTTGGGGAGCTCCGCAGCTCGAGGCGATGTCATGATTGTCTTGGGTTATCTAGAGAAAGTTATTGTGTGCTAAGTAGTACGTGTGGTTGGTTTGTGTGAGCAGAATATAGTCGCATTTGAAGGGGTCTCAAAAAGAGTAGCCTACTTGCCTTTCAGGAAGATCTTTGTTACGCAGGCAGCTGCCGTACGAATCGATCGTGAGATACTTCATCAGCTCCTTGACATAATCCTCCCTTCCAGACATCGTGTCACAATCGCTTTGCATGAAAGCTATCGATGCGGATGGACGGAATGCCCACTTGGACTTCCCGGCAAATGAAACGTGATAATCTTTCGAGGTGAGCGCCTGGCCACTGGGCAAGTACTGCGTCGTCAGCGGCATGTTGCTAAAGCGGCTGAATGTCGAGGTGAAGTGAAAGTGCCGGAGGAACTCATCGTTGGAGACAAACGGTGTGTTCCTGGGTGATTCCTCATGCAGCAGGGCCCACACATGCTGCTTGCCTCGCGGCACCGGGAAGTCTCCAGTCTTCATGTTGGAGCCGTAAAACAGAACGCCCTGCGAAAATATATAAATAATTGTAGGTTCATTAATTATTGTTCATTTGTTTCTTTTATTTATTTTATTAATTGTGATTGAGGGCAAATTGTTGTACTAGAATTATTTTATCACTCCTCAATGTCCACCGAAAAGTCATCTATCATTAAACATGAAGTTATAGTTTAAAATTATTTAGCCTCCACTTATCATTAAAATAAACTATATTACTTATAGTTTTATGTGTTCAACTTACCAAAATATTTTGTGCTTCTAAAAGGAACAACATTTAAAAATGTAGATTTACGACTTTAAAAATACATTTCTACATTTTTGAACTAAGCTTGAAAATGTGTTCCTAAAATGAAGTATCTATTTTTTAATATATATATTTAAGCAGTCCTTTTTGTTTATGTTTCTATTAAAAACGGAAAACTCTTTCAAAATAAACCAAAATAAATTAGGAAATCATACAAACATAAAAAAAACCAATCTGCAATAAATAATGGTATTGTTTTTACAATTAAATGCAGCAGTAAGCGTAAAAATATTTCTATAACTCCTGGCACAGCTTCTTTTTTTGCGGAAGTATGATTGTAATTTATACATTACATTGTGGAAAAAAAGTTTAAATAGAACAATGCTAATCTAAAATTTGAATGCTGTGGAACAGCTACTTAAATAATCTGTAAAATATATTACTGCTTACTCTTGATAAGCAAGAGCCCTGCCGGATGTGGACTTAGAATTCGAGATTTTTTAGCATTGTTCACGAACCCGGGACATCGGAAGGCGGTGTCGCTTGTTGGTGATGCGGCAAGTGTTGATGCCACATTGGCGCACCTCGTCGTAGTTCCAGGACATGTCCCTTGACCACCAGACCAGCTCGACATGATCACTGGACTTGGAATGGTCGTAGTTCATGATTTTGTCCGACAAGAGAAACACAACTGCCAGCCAAATGGCCACCATCGCAGCCAGAGCAATGCAGTAGCGCCATCCCAGCCGCATGGCTGTCCTTGGAGCACTTCCTTTCAGGATAATGAGAATGTTTCCGACTCCTTCCGTTCGGATTCAAAAAGCCGGTGCGCCGCAATTTCGGTCGAGCGGCTGAATTTCGACTTCCAGCAGTCAGCTGATTTTTGCCAATGTCTAGTGTTGTGAAGCGTTACTCCGTTCAAGTCACACTCCACATGATACAACTTGATTGCTGATGTCAGTTATATTTTATTATATTTTCCTAACTAATGATTTTAGTGCTTTTAAATAAATGATTATTAATCAAAAACTTTTCAAGAAATAATAATATTGCACTTATAAAAAATTATGAATTCCCCCTTTATTATTTCTTACCAGAACCATAACTAAAAATATTGTACAATATTATTTTTACTTGTGCAATTTTCAATTTTTCTCGCCCAATCATACATTTTTTAATAATATTACTAATGGAGACAAAAATTTATGAATCAGCAATTAAAAAAAACAAGCTAGTTAGTTCCGTTGAATTTGAAAATATGACTAATTGAGATTAAAACATAAGAATGACATATAAAAAAAGCCAAGCTATGGTACTTCTGGATATGAAAGTTATATTTTACTTGAATCAACATAAATGGATACTCAACGGACCATCCCTATACTAATAGCAAACACAAATAGCAAATTGCATTTTATTAACAAAATACTAAATTAATAAATATAATTTTTAAATATATTTATACCTGTATTAATAACTACTGAACTGTATGTATTCTTTTAATTCTATTTGTCAATTTAATAAACAACCTTAATGTTTTTATTATTCACTTAAAACATCATACGCGCTTGAACGTTTTCAGCCCTCGCCAGCTGTCATTCACCGATGTCGCTTCGCAACACTACAGTTCGTCATAATATTGTTCCACTTACAATTGCTCAATTAAGCGACCGAAGCAACAGAAACACCCAGAAATCGACGAAATGCTCCCATTCCAACTACAATAAACAGCCAACGAGAGTGGAGTCATCGCGGAGCGACCAAAATGCAACATCTGCCGAAAAAGGCCGACGAGCGAAGCTAGAAAGCAAACATTGACATAACACGTCGACTATTGGGAGCAGGTAAACCAGAGGGAGAAACCATACGGCTCGGGACTTTAGTCGCAGAGTATGTGTTATGGCCACGACAAGGTCCGCCGGAGACGTAGCCACGTCCGTTAGTTCGGGACTGGGATCTGTGCCCTCATCCGGATCCGGAAACCCCGGGATCAGGAAGCTTTCCACGGCCAGTGGCGGTGGAATCGCTGGAGGGACGGCGCCCAGCTGGCAGAGCTGCTACTACTGCACCAGGGAGCAATTTAAGACCATCAGCGACTTTGTCAAGTAAGTTGCAGGTCCAAATTCATCTCCATCACACCATATGCAGCCAAGTCTATAGGCAGGTTTACAACCGAAACCCGCTTTTATCTTATCCAAATACATATGTATGACTTCAAATGATAATTAGCAGGTAAAATTTAAATAGCAGCAGGTAGTTAAATTTGTATGACTGCAGTCGAACATTCATAACTGGATGTCTCTATCTGTACTGCCTCAGAAATATCTTCCGACCAAATTCATACAAAAAAAAAAAAACAAATTCAGTTTGTACCAACAAACAAACAAATTTTAAAATTAAACGAACAGTGATCTGATTCCAGATTCCTCTAAAAAGTACTCCAAAACGCGGAAGTTTTCAACAAACTTTTCCCGAGAATCATTGCCGATCCTTGACATTCTCAGATTATATGTTTAATATACACATATAATAAATTTACAAACTCGAAATTTTAAACTTGCTGAATGGGACATTCTGTTCAGTTCTCTAGAAACCTTTGGTTTCCTTTATTAAGGAACCCAGAATTGAATGTAAATAAACAAACAAAAAAATTTGGATGTAGTATCATGAATAATAAACATTTTATTAAATTGCTTACATCAAACAATTTTTTATCATACTTCAGCAGAACGAAAGAAACTCAGATATTTATTCAAAAGTGACAAATAAAAAATGACCCATAAAATTCTAATTGAAGCAAGCATCATGGAAAATATACATTTTATTGATAAGGTTTAATTAATTTAATTGATAACAATTTAAATTCATGTTTCCATTTCCCATTTCAGTCACCTACGAAATCGTCACTGCACCCGGGAGGGCGGCTCCTTCGTGTGCCGCTATGGCTTCAACGGAGTGTGTGCCTCTCTTCCACTGGACGGAGTCTCGGATCGCGACTACGACGCACATGTGGCCAAGTACCATGTCAACCAGCACACGCGCGAGATGCCTCCCGAATGGGGAGTCTACTCGGCCGCCCAGAACCTGCCAGCAGTGCTCAACGATCCCTCTCGGGGCAAGCAGAGTAATCTCTTTACGAAGAAGTGGGGCGAGCACTTTGTGGAGCGGAGTCATGTGCCGCCATCTCCCCGCTTGCCGGATATAACGCATGCCGACTTCTCCGTCTATCTGGGGAGCATTGGAAAGCGATATCGCTGGCATGAGCGCCGCCAACAACAGCTGGAGCGCGATAAACCGCTGGAGAATGGAGCACAAACGGCACCTGGGCCGGGAAGTGGTGCTCAGACACCCACCCACCTGAGTTCAGTGCCCGAAATCTTTCTGAAATCGCAGCTGCAGCTGCATCACCCAGCCACCTTTAAGCAAGTATTTCCTAATTACATGCAAACATCGGCTACCAGTCCGGAAACACACCAGCAAACTGGCCGCCAGCTGCAGGAACAGCTGAGTCACTATCTGGACATGGTGGAGGTGAAGATAGCGCAGCAGGTTTCGCAGAAATCAGCCGCCTTCTTTCACGCCATGACTACGCAGCATGCTATTTTGGAGGAAATGGAGCAGGCGGCGGACCAAGTGCGTCAGTTGAGGACAGCACTGGCGCAACTCCACAGTCACTCTGTTGTGGACAGCTTTAAAGTGCTACGTTTTGCCCAACGAAGACAGCACTACAACCTCACGCTGGACAAACTCCGACTGATGGCCACCGTGCACAAGACGCAACCGATGCTGCAACTTCTCCTGGGCACCCAGGATTATGTGGCTGCCCTGGATTTGATAGGAACCACGCAGGAAATCCTTTCGGCCGAACTCCTCGGCATTCACTGTTTCAAGCACCTGCCCATGCAGCTCAGTGAAATGGAGAAGCTGATCGACAAGATGCTCACCACAGAATTCGAACGCTATGCTGCCGCGGATCTCAATCGACCATTGACCGATGCCCTCCGGGAAACGGATAGCGTTTGCGCTGAGGAGGACAAACTGGTGGCCATTGTGATGGGTCTGCTGCGCAAGCAGAACTTCTCTTTTGTCCAGTCCTACCAACAAGAAGCCATTGCCACCATTCGGGCCATCATAAAACAACTTCTCATCGAGGTTTTGTCCCGCAGCGACAGCGATCAGGAGATCAGCTTAACGGGTCACGGGGAGCAGGCCTTAGAGCTCACCTTGCCGGAATGGATTGCCCTGCTCCTGCGATCCAGCCAGGCTTTGGTTTCCATTCTCGAACGCATTAAAACCGTAGTGGGTATTATGCAGCAAACAGCGGACGCAGCTGTGGGAGCCCAGGATGCAGTGAATCTGATTGATTCGGAAGCCTTTCTGAGTCCTGGACACCATGAGCAGTTGCGGTCCCAGTTACAGCAGCTTCTCCAGGCTGTCTGCCATTACTGCCATGAGCGCTGTGCCAATATTGTGTCCCCTCAGAGTTTGGAAAAAAGTTCGGCGAGTGAGCAGGAGCTCTGCCAACTCTCTGACATTGTGGATCAGTTTGGCGAGACCACGAGGAGCATTTGTGGAGTGGCCAGTGTGCCTCTTCAGCTTGCCTTAAAAGTCCAAGCCTCGCGATACGCTCAACGATTTCATTCCGAACGGAAGCAGAAGTTGTCCCTTCTATTGGATCAGGAGCGCTGGCGCCAGGTGGATATTCCCCACGAGTTTCAGAGGATTATCGAGCGCATGGCCGCAGGGGACTACGCCAAACCAGAGATGGGTAATCTTATAAGCAATGGCGTAGGCAATCCCGTGCTCTTGGTGGAAGGAAAACAGCCATACACTTTGGTCAGTGCTTCGCTTATGCTCATCCGGATGTTATATGAATACGGAGGAAGTGCCCATAGGTTGCCATTGCTAGCCAGTTACCATGCCCGGAATGTGGTGGACCTGCTGCGCTGCTTTAACTCACGAAGCTGCCAACTGATTATTGGAGCAGGAGCGATGAGGGTAGCCGGGCTAAAGACCATTACCAGCACCAACCTTGCACTCGTTTCCCGGGCGCTCCAACTGGTTCTTTGGCTGCTGCCCAAGCTTAGGGAGCACTTCCAGGCGATGAGTGGATACGAGGCCATCGAGCGGGACTACCAGGGTCACATCAAGGAGATCGAAAACAAGATACACGGAATAGTCTCCGAGAGGTTGGCCGCCCAACTGGAAGCCTGGGAGGCACGTCCGCCTATACCTTCTCAGACCTTCCGCCACATCTCCCGGCATCTGGTGAAACTTCACGAGGCGATCGCCGGAGTTCTGCCGGAGGCACAGATCCACGAGATCTACGGCGTGGTGCATCGAAACTTCAAGGACAAGCTGCGGGAACAATTGCTCAAGTTGAATGTGAACAACAATGGGGGACCACAGCACGGTGTGGTGACCTCGGAGCTGACCTTCTACATGGAGACGCTGCGCACCCTGAAAGCCCTGCCCGCCGATCAGCTAGACAACGGGATTCTGGAGGAGATCTGGCTCTACTGAGCATTTCGAAGTATTCCAAAAGGCCGACGCGGTCTTCCTCCGCCGCCCAGCCGAGTTCGTCTTCATTGTTTGTTATCCTTGTTTTATTTATAGAATTTCATTAATCGCGTCCATTCGATCTATTTTGTTTGCCACTGTACATTGCTTGTACTTTTATGTTCCGCCCTCTAGAAACGAAAATGGGAAATGTGTATCTTTGTTGCGCACTTTTTATAACACTTAAGCTTAAAGTCAGTGAGAAGGCTTATGATTAAAGAATAGTAAATAAACAAAACCGTTTTAATGCGTTCCAATCAATTACGGGAGAAATGAGTTTTGTATACCTTCCTTTCGTTCCTGTATTCAGTATTGTGCTAATGAATATGTGCACTGATTGAATTTATTTTGCAATATAACATATTTAAATTTCAGGTCTTAAGCTTCGACGTTGCTTTAAAAATGTTATCAAAAACAACTTACTTTCATATCAAATTTTGAATTTGTCATTCACACAAAATGTAACGGTTTCATTTAAGTTCATATCGCTGGCGTTGCCAGACTGCCTCGGTTGTCAATGGCAACCGTTAAAAATAATAACCAAAACTATTTAGTTTCGGCTTTTTCACTATTCATGCAATGCGCTTGCCGCAGATTTTTTACAACCTGCACAAGCGTCTTCAAAAAATGTTTGACAAAAGCAACGAGGGCGGCGAGGGTGTCACGCCCAGTATTCAAGACATCGCCGGTCGGCTGGCGGAGGAGCAGCAGCGACTTCGGCAACTGGAGGCCACCACGGTGCCCAAGGAGCGAACCCTTCTTGTCCTGGGCAGCAAGTGTGTGGTAAGTAAGGGTCTGAAGGACACCCGTTATAAATTACAAGACAAAACTATAAAAACATGTACTCTAAATTATTGTTACTAAAACAACATTTTATGAATATTTTTGTCTGTTTCAGGGCAAAACGACGGCCATCAATAAGTTTTTCGATCGCGAGGAACACGCCACGCGACCAACTCTTGCACTGGAGTATAGTTTCGGTCGAAGAATTGGGATTGGAAAGTCTCCCCAGGTGATGAATGTTTGGGAACTGGGATCCCTGGACAATGCAGAGCAATTACTGGAAGTTCCCATGAGGACACACGGTCTGCAGCAATTGGCCGTCTTCATAATGTTGGATCTCTCGCAACCACAGCGATTTTGGACGGATTTGGAGTGTGCCTTCAAGGGATTAAGGGATACGGCGCAACAAATGATGCAAAACTCAACTCCAGATCTCAGAGAAATCCTAGAACAACGCTCCTTGGAGCGAGTGGGTCAACAGAGCAAGGAGGATCTGGGTAACCTCGAACCGCTGCCCTTTCCCGTGGTAATTGTTGGTGGGAAGTACGATGTATTTGCTGGTTTTGATCCAGCCATCAAAAAACACACCTGTCGCTGCTTGCGCTCCATGGCCCATTTAATTGGTGGCGCCTTGCTATTCTATTCCCAGCGGATGCCCAAACTGGCCAAGGTCCTTAGGGACACCATTAGCCACATGGGATTCGGAAGTCCTGCCCATCCTTTCCGCTCTCATGTAGCGGATTTCAATGAACCGCTTTGCATTTGGTTTGGAACGGACAGTTGGTCGAAAATTGGAGACACAGGAACTCAAAGTGTGGAGCGCATTGGTGCCACATTCGGGGTAGAAGTGCCGCAGCTGCAGCTGGAGAAACAGAAGCTGCCGGAAACCCCAGATCCGTCCAAGGACCCTGGATTCAGGGAGTCCCTCATCGATGAGATGCGATCGCAGAAGAACGAAGAACTTGCTGGTATAATGAGGGATGTCCTTCTGCGCGGAAAGTTTGAAAGTGTTCAAAATTAAGAAAATTATGGTTATAATCAATGTTGTATACCTCAAAGTATTAATTAACATCATAAATAAACCTTTAATTTGTCACTGTAATACTGTATTTTTGATTTAGAAAAGGTTTTTCCCCTTTTTGTAAAAAGTGCTATACAAAATGTGTCTGGAAAGCACAGCGTAAATTGTCAGTGCTGAAACTAAAGAAATTCTAAATACTTACGAAACCTTAGTTCTGTTGTTTATTTCTAAAAATGTCCCAACCGGTCGCATCCAAAGCTCGTGTTATTAAGGTTCTGAATCGCATTGGAGCCCGTGGAATCCTAACCGAAGTCCGGGTGCAGCTGGTGGATCAGCCCAGGATGCAATTTATGCGAACTGTGAAGGGACCCGTCCGCCTGGGAGATATAGTCGATTTTGAGGACACCGAAATGACTTGGCAGTCTTCAAGCAGGAGCAACAGCAACTTTGGAGATATTTGCTAAACTTATGAAGACATCGGTGGTACCAAAAGTCGGAAGCGCCGGCTCTTAAAAGCTATCTTAACTCGTTACATGATTAAATCGAACTTATGCACTATAAACAAGCTATAAATAAAATATTTTAATTTTAAAATAGAGAAATCCAATTATAGTGAGCTTACTAAATTAAATGTTATGTTTAAAAATGAATAATTATGGCGAATCCTAAGATAAATATCCTGAAATGCAAAATAGTGCAATAAAAAAACCGATTGGAAAAAGGTTTTGTAAGTTTTTTTTTGCCTGATAATTATCTTGTAATAATTATAATAGGCTTATAATTATCATGTAATAATTATTTGAATAATTGTTGTCTTTAATATTTGCAAAATATTGGCAGCGCCATTCCAGGGCTGTAAAGCAAATGCTTTTGCCACTCACATGGTGGCTTTAAATATACCGTTATAAAGAACGAATTCTAGCGCTCAGCTGAGCGCAAAACGCACCCCACAGGCTTATTCCCCTCTCGTTCGCTCTTTTGGGGGAGCTCGGGCTCCAAGCGACGTCGACTGCGCTGCCGGCGTTTCGGTTGTGATTCGCTTGAGGTTTCAGTTGAACTTCCAGCTCAGTCGCTTTGAACGGCTCTCGCGTGGCGGAGCTCTCTCATCCTCGTGTTCGTGTGTGTGCGTGCACGGGCGACTATGTGTGTGAGGGCCATTTGTTTGGTGCGAATTTTTTAGCCAAAACTCCAGTGCGCAATATTTACCGAAAATTATAAATAGTGCTGCCCAAACAGAAACATGAGAAGATCCGCGGCCCTGAAACATTGTAATTAAAACCAGCTCTATTCGAGGCCCATGCACCAAAAAGTCTCCAACTTCGCGTACGTAAAGTTTCTTCGGCGTTGTGTAATCAGTCCGAAACGGAGTTTCTCGCTTTGTTTGTTTTTCTCGGCTTTATTTTCGGCAACAACAAAAAATAATTTTAAATTGCTTTAAGCTTGCGGAGTTTTGTGGAAAAAGCTCCCCCCATAAACTTCAAAACTTGACAAATAAATGTGAGTTGGGAACAATACATTTCTCAGGCAAATATACACACATAACACACGAGAGCCGAGCGAAATTACTCTGCTCCAATTTTTCATGCTCCACAATTTTTTTTTGGTGGGTTACAACAAAAAAAAACTAGCAGGCCAAAACACCAAATTATTGATTTTCTTTTGGGCGCTCCGTTTCTGGCGCTCTTTTTTATATTTTCCTGCGATTTCATTTCTCCACGTGAGCGTGTGTAAGTGTGCGTGTTTTTGGTGTGGATGTGTGTGTATTTAATCAAGAACAGAAACAGTTTTCCTGCAGCTTACCGTTAGCCGCATTTGCATTTTGACACATTGCCAAGGCAACGCGACCCAAACGCCATATGGTCGCGATCTGATACCCTATGCCGATTTACTTGCGGCATAGCCGAGGTCCCTTGGGCTTTGCGACTTGCTTATCAAAGTTATTTCACTGCTAAGATTCGGTTACTTATATGCGAGAAAATATCTAAAGATCGAACATACGTACGTACATACATATAACGACGGCAAAAAGCATTATTAAAATCCGCTTTAGTCAGCTTTTCACCAGTTATGAATGCAATTCATTCCTATTGATCTGTAGAGCATAAATTAAAAATGTTAATAATTGTAGTATTTGGTAACCTGTTACTCTTATTATGGTGGGCTTTTTGCCGGCTCAAGGGGTTAGTTTTAATAGGGTCTTTTTTCGTAGTAGATAGACGTTTTCTTCCTTTCTCTCCAATATATCTAACACCCCGTCGGCGCTGACTTCAAGGATAGTTAACAGAACATCCGATCTTTCCCCTAAAAAATGATAGGCTACCGCTGGCAAGAATAAGTTTTTATTTACTTGCAGTTATAATAATTAATTAATTTTGCAAGAATTTTATGATGCACTATATAAATACAGCTGTCCAAACTTAATGCAGTATAACTGAAATCGTACAAACACTACAATTAAATATTTGGGCTTTAAAAAGGGATAACTCGGTTATAAAAGGATTTTATTATTTTGAGTTTATTATCGGTAATAACAACAAACTTTGTAATAAATGTATGATTTGACTGGATTATTAAGAAACAATAATATCGATTTATAACAAACGTCTAATTTTTGTTCTTCTATGTATATTACGTTAGTCAATAAGGTAAAAAGAAGAATTCCCAAAAAAAAATTGAATTACCATTTAAAAAAAAAGAATTATTGCAGGCTATAATATTTCATATGAAATTTCAGTACTCATTTAAATTTGAAATGAATGGGTATATAAGGGTATTTTAATTGCTGTCAGGCCGTTTTTGTGGTTGTTTCTTTTATTTCTTTTTTCTTGTTGTTTGTATACGTTGGACTTGCGACGCTTGCATTATTGGGATTTCTTTGCTGGCAGTCTGTTTATTATTGTTGTTTTATTTGGTGTTTTCATTACTGGCACGCTTTGCTGTTTCTTCGTTCTTTATTACATCCTTTGACCCCAATCGCAGTTTTGCTTTGTTTTGATCGCCAAACAAACCAATATGTATTGGATATGCCTGTCAACATTTAATTTACCGCATTAGCCTCGTTCGTTAATAAATTATTGAAGATATGACTTGAAAAACTCAAGTTAATTTGCCTTATTTGGATATGCCCACGCTTAAAATTTAAATTTGAAGACTACGTCCATTAATTGCCCCGCAGCTTTTTATTTTCGGCTTGAAAAGAACAAAGCAAATAAAATGCCTGAAAATTTAACAATTTTTTGTATCTCAGGCCACGGTTTTGACCCGAGGGCGTGGAAACCAAAACGTATCTATGTATATGCCTTAGTCGCTGCTTGCCTGTATTTGTGTGTGATGATTAATCATAATAATTTGTAGTAAGACCCCTTAAACCACGCTGTCGGCATTGGCGGTTGGTAACAGTAAAGCTCCTTTGACTCACTTAGTAACTTTACTTATGTTCATTTTGGCATTGGTTACTTTCGAAAAGCCTTTCAGCAAATACAACGACCTTACTTCACATAAATATACATATTCATAAATACAGATAAAGCATGGCCAATGACTTGCACTCGAAAATGTTAATTGAACCATGAAGGAGCGTGTAAATTAGAACTTTGCCACACACGCATATGAAAAAAGACGATAAACAGAAATCTGTTAATTAAAGCTTCAAAAACTGGAATTTTAAGCAAAAAGATATAATAAACACTGAATGACAAATGGCATCCAAAAAAGTGTGAAGAGAAGATCAAGCAATCAAGTTTCTGAAGCAGTCGAATAAGAAATAACAAGTGGGGGTGCGATCAGTTCAGAGCGCAATCAACATTTATTATTAAATGTCAAATATAATTTAAGATGGCAATTTGTCGCGGAACGAATTATTTACCCTTTGTCTGCCTGGCAACTGCAATGCGATTGCGGTAGGGTAGGGTGCGAAGCGGAAAAGATCCACATCGAGGAAGATACAATTTGCATAAAGGTTCATCTTATGATTTCAATTGAGGCAGTAAGAAGATTAGATAATTCCCGGGGGTATATCAAGAAGAACTGGTGATCCTACCAGCGAAAATAAAGAAGGAAAGTAGCAATATTCATTCGGTTATCACTTTATTTCCGTATGATTTCGCTATCAAATTAAATAAAATGAGATCCATTATAATCGAAAACCCTAAGGTAATCAACTATGCAAGTGATAGCTTATCTAACTGATTCGGATATACAATTAAATCTGTCAATTTTATACCCTCTATGGTTAATGAATGAACATGTAATTAATCATTAGTTGGTAGTACTTAAGTAATGTGTTGGATAGCTTATCGTAATTAAATTTCGAGCTTATTATCTATTTTTGATCTTCCGCTACATTTGTTTGTAGATCCCATATTATTTTTAGTCAGACTTGACTGTTCATTAAAGTCGGTAGATCCTGCTTTTCAACACCAAGTGTCTATAATTGTAAGCTTTAACCTAATATATAAAATATATTCTAAGTATATAATTATCCCAGTTTATTTTGATTGTCATTAAGTGTTACAGTCAACTGTGAATGATTGGTACATAATTTCTATCATTATTTGATTCAGAAAACCGACACGTACAATTGGATTACGGCGGAACGTATGTCATTCAAAGTCCAATGCGTCTCCAATAAGTAATCGCCTTCAGGGTAGGCTAGTACCTTCGTAAGATGGTAATTCATGATGTCCGTGGAAAGTTTTTCGATAACAACATCATGCTAAAAATCCAAAAAAATATTCAATGAATGCAAACATATCAATTAAGAACAATTATGTCAACTTACATTATATGGACACGTATGGTTCAAGTTCGAGACTCCCTTAAGAAAGTCGTAAAAATACTTAGCGACAGGATTTGACTTCTGATTTTTCAAAAAAAGGCATGCATCTACAGTTTGATTGTAAAGGAAGGGCTTGTATCCATTAAACCGTTTGTACAGACCAAAATTAACCTGAAATATTATTATATTTTTTTGTCCAATTGAGTAAAGTTCCAAATTCAGTACACAAATACCTTGATTCTCTTAATTGGAAGTTTATAATGCTTAAACTTTCCCGAGACGTATTTGTAGGTACGGTTTATCGCCTTTATACTGCAATATTCAAATTCGGCAAGGTCCTTATTTACGGTCTTACACTTTAAGTTAGTAATCTCCACCCGAGAAGTAATCTTTAATTTAAAAGTTTTTAAAATTTTGGTATACAATTTTCGATTCACTGACCTCTTCTATTATTAATGACAGCATTAGTAAACGAAACAAAAAAGTTAGCTTTGCGAACATGTTACTGTATCAATGGATTTAGGAGAACTGAAATCTATTAACATGCATTAGCGTTAACATTCATTATTGAATATAATTTAGAATTTTACAATAATTATTTTTTGAAGAGATTTTCACACGGGTCCATGTTTTATAATCGACAAATAATTATAACTTTAAACGGCGGATCGCATAGCATTGGAATCCAAATTATTGAGTGTATAAACATTAGGATGAAAAAAATTTTGTACTTATTTATTTCCAAACCATCTAAAGTTCAATTTTATTGTTTAAAATATTTAAAGTCTAAAGGCTATCTTATCAGAACTTGTATCTCACTCTCACACAAACATAAAATACAACAAATGCATTTGATAGCGCTTGAAGGATAGTCAAGTCGAAACACTTAAGAGAATTAAGGAAAAGCTAGATAAAATAGTTCTTTCATGCATTGGTATTGGTCTTTGATTTATTATCGCAAAAGAATAAATCATATAGTGGGTGACCAAAACTCCCGCCTGTGCCTCCTAAGCCGCGACTGTTTGTCTACAAATTTATCAAGATTTCAACGACGTGGCTGCCATTGGAAGCACGAGCAAACACACAGCATACAGATAGACAGACAGACAGGAACAAGCTTCTTTGTCATACAGCACGCTCATAAATCTAATGGCATCTGCGATACACAAAGATACATTTGCAGTGCGCGCATTATGTGCATAAATATTACAGATGCGCCTTCGCACCACTAAGAAATGTCATCTGTCATTCGCAATGCAGAAAAGCGCGATGGCATAATGGCAAATGTCAACCAAGGATAATGTTACATTAATACTATTGCCTGATCGATATGCAAATGCTTGTTAGCGAACCAACATTGCTTCTAAGTTAAGTATTGTTGAGATAGTACATGTACTAAGAGGTTTAAGTTTATAAAAGAAGGTATTTATGTACGTTTCGATAGGAGTTTCCATTTTTTTTAACAAGGAAGCAGTTTGTTATTGTTTGTAATTGGTAAAAAATAAAACCTGTGACAAAACAAGTCCAGCTGAATAAATAATAATATATCATCTGAGCTGTCAATACTTAAAAATATTTTCAACCAAAGTACAAGTTTTAATACATGTTTTTAATACTTACATATCCTGATTTGTTGACAGAATTTCAATATTAATATAACAAACAGTTAAGAACAAAATCTTTTTCAAAAAAAGATTCTCAAAAGAGTTAAAATAGTGAAATTGTATCCACCTTTTCCCTCAAAACTTTTCAAATGTACGATTGCATCAAATTTTTAAAGCGGAAACTTAAAGTTAGCTTAACATTAATTAACTGTTCCCCGAGCATGACCGGACTGACCCTTCCTTAACCATGTTCAGAGTACAGAACAAAATAAAATCAGTGCCCTGTCCCAGTGAAAAGGTAACCCAGTTGCATGGAGCACAATGAACTGCAATCCCCGTGAATGAAGGAAATGGGAAGCGACTGCAGACTCGCAGTCGCAGCTCACTGAAGCATCAAACGACCAGAAGGTGACTTAAAGCTGCTACCCGGAGCCTTGAATCAACAACTTCCGATTCCACTACACTCCACTCATCTCCGCCCCGCAATTGCATTCTGTGTGCGTGCCGAGTACGAGTACGAGTATCTGGCAGATACGTTCTGCCAGAGCTCCATGGTCATAAATGAGCAACCAAGCACGACTGCAGCGCGGCATCGACTGACATCCCACTTAGAGACTGGATGTGCTCCACCCGTAAATCGCTTCTTTCCCCTTAAATATCACCCACGGACACGGCCCGATATATAAGTCCGCCCAGGCTGCGTCGGTTGACAAACGCAAAGTGTGCATAACTTTTAGTAGAGCATGAAAAATTAACTTTAATTCGATTGTAGGCAGTTCCCAGATGGCTCTTCGTCCATTACTTCTACCGGGTGACGGAGTACTGGGTGCAGTTTTTCGTTCTTCGGGCAATTAATGTGCGATAATTAAATTGTGATATCAGCTGAACAATTTACCAATTAATGCTGCATAGAGTGGCTGATGATGATGGGCATGAAGAGCTCTTGGCTTGTAGGTGGGGATGTGCAAGATAACTTGAGTTAAAAGCATTAGGAAGTTTACTTTTTGAGGGTTTTCTTCGATTTACAACATTTAGAAAATTAATGAAACAAGAGCTGCGAGCAGGACCATTTGATATTTAAAGACAAATGTATATTTATATATATGTTTTATATATAATTATAATTCTAAAATGTTAAATTAATGACTATACTTTGGACCACCCTTAAAACTAGTTTTAAGGATACTTTAGACCTGACCTAAGTCAATACCTAGGCCGTGAAGTCAAAACAATTTCCCCGGTTCCCACGTCCTTTTTCACTCGGAGTAACTTGAACTCAACTTCCTTGCCTATTTTCCCACTTCTCTAGTTCATGATCCAACTAATGAGCAATTTAGCAGAGGCGCTCACATCCTCGGCTAAAAAGCCAGCGAAGCGTTAAGGCAACTGTCTGGCGGGCAAGGATAATGCCACAGACACTTGAGCTGCGATGTGCTTAGGTCAAAAGCCAGTTCGTACGGAGAAAATGTTCCCAGCCTGTAAAATTTGCATGTTTTGCACAATTTTGAGCAGAGCAACCCCCGACGCCCAATCAAGGGGATTAAATTTTGGGTGGTGACTGCTTTTGGTTTATGAGCAATTAATATGTCAGTTAGCGGCTTGGACAGATTGATGGGGTTGTTGCCTCACAGACTGAGCCGAAAACGAAAGCAAACCAGAGAAATTAGATGGGGAACTGTCATCGGCAGGCACGAACTGCCAGCAACTTGGAAAGTTTTCCTTCATTTTCCTCAGCGGCTCGTGCCCGGCACGTTATTGCATGATTTCCGGCGCACCCTCACCGATTTTCACTGCCGGACTGTGAGACTGTGGGACAGTGGGGTTCACAAGGACACTCCCTGGCATTTGTAGGCCGCTCCGAGCGTGTGGCACATTATCCTTAAGCGTCGCCGCGGCAGGCGCTTGTCTTTATGTCCCAGCTACAAGTGTAAATGCTGAGAACAGCTTTTTCTCCGCCGCCGTTGTTTCTCTGGAGAAAGAGAAAAGGACTTGGAGGTGGGTTGAGAAACAGGAGCAGGCACAATGGAAATGGCGCGTGCTCTGCCCACAGTTCCCGTGGGAAATCCAAGAATCTCATATCGTGGGCGTGCGAACAAATTTGTGTACCCGGTTTTGTGGCATGACTCCTTTAGGACGTGGAAATGTCAGGCGGTCTTAATAGGGTTGATTTGCTTTAATCCAAAGGTATTTTCTGATTGTTATTTGCAACCTTTTACAATTGGGACTGGCTGCGAATCCTTCCATTTAAAAGGCCAAATATAGGACTTAAATAAAATAAAGCGAAGGATATATTTTACAACGTCCGTATACAGATTGTATATATAAAAAAATACTCTAAAACTGCTTTAATCCCAAGGTATTTTCTTTACTTTTGTGGATTGCTACTTATTACAATTGAAACTGTCTTCGAATACTTAATTCTCTCGTTCCCAAATTTCCCCTTTTAGATTTGTTTCGCCCCACGCATTACCTAACTTTTCACAACTTTATCCGGGCAATCAATTTCAATCAATTTTACCTTACTCGTTACCTCCAGTCCTTGCGCTAAATTAAACTCCTCGGCCGAACCGTCAGTTTTTCATTTCACGAATACCAATTCCAAAGATGAGAGGAAGCTAATTTAAAAGCCAACACCCACATAATATATATATGTATAAAAACATAGTATGCTCCAGTCCAATCAACCTACAGGCAATAAGAAAAAATATAGAATTTCAGCAGAGAGAAACTTTAATGGACATCCGGCTTTTATTATGCTTAGTCTTATTATTATTGTTTTCCACCTTGAAGGTGTGTGCTGATGACGAAGAGGAAGAAGCACCTCAAGTGCAATTGAAAAAGCCAAAACCACAACAACAACAACAACAGAAACGACAATAATAAAAGCAATAACCACAACAAAAGCAACTACAAAAGTACGATGTTGATATTTGCGTTGGCAAAGGAAACGTCTTTGGCGTGGTCGAAGTCAGATAGAAAAACCCAAAAGACAGTAGATATGGCTCTTACAACTGGGATGGGAATGGGGATGGGGATTCGGGGAGAATGTGTCGGGCACTCTGCCTCATTAAGTGTCTGACGGCCTTTGGTTTATGGTCTCCGACTAGATGGAGGATTAGCAATTGCACAACTATACAATGTTGGTGTGTCTCTGGCACTTTTGTGGGGGTGTCGATTTTGGCGTGGTCTAAAACAAGTTTAGGCGCCTTTACGGCCATCATTAATCTTGTGGCATGCCCCACCAGAACGGCGACCACGAAAACATAGAACACCAATCAACAGAGCCACGCCTTAAGGTACCAATTTCCTTATTGATTCACTTGCGGGGGCTCGAAATTAACCACCATTCGGTGTACGATTGTCGAGTTTAAATTTAGCGGAAACATGTTTTGTTCTTAAGCCGGATCAAGTGATAAGCTAATTAATTTTATTGCGAATTAAACGACAATGCAAATGCAATGGAGAAAATGTAATAAAATACACTTAAGATAAATAATTAAATGAAAGATATTTATGCTATATTTATGTTACTTAATATTTTCTTAAAATACACTGAACTCTGTTTCCTCTTGCCCGCAAAGTTTATGAAAAAACAGTCACCTTGGAAAAAAATGTATATATAAATTTTTATTATTCGTTTAAATATCAAAATCTGTTGACATATTAAAATATATGGATATATATAGATACTTTTTTCTAGATATGTAGTCGAATTTAATGAAAATAACAACCTGAGTAGAGATCCGATTGACTTGCTTTTTATCACTTATTTGTCGCAAGGTATATTCTTGAAGACATATAAGACATATTACTACGCTCTCCTTAAAGCATAAGTCTAAAGTTCCTCCAAACTCGAGTCCCTTGTCTTAAAATACACACAATTTGACATTCGCATGGCACTTTTCTTCCCCCATAAGGAAATGGACAGCAGCATGGGGAGTGTGCCAGGCAGAAAAAACGAATTGCATTAATGCAATTTTAGCATCTGAAACCGTGCTGAGGAAAAACTAAACGAGCACGTTCCAATTGGTGTCCGCGGTCGTTGTCAGCACTCTGTGTCTGCATCTGGATCTGCATCTGCATCTAGTGAGCACTGAGACCTGGACAAACGGACATCGGACATGGGAGCCCGGAGTCCACTGGAACCATTCCAAATTGCCGGCGCATGACTCCGGCTATTGCAGAAAAGAAAAGAAAAAGAAAACGGAGGAGTGTCTGATGAAGAAATGCTGTAAAATGGAATTGCATTACACACACTTTAGGTGCCATTTGTATCTCGAGGGAAGTGGGGGGAATGGGTGGAGAAGCCATGAAGTTGATGATGCGCCAACAAATTGGATGCGTAATGGTTAAGCGAGAGCTGAGCCACAATTGAGATATTTATAGTTATGGCCAATGGGAGCCCTAAGCTGGAATTTCACTCTCAACCTAATGGGCGAAAGTTGGCTTGCTTAATATATTTCTAAAAGGCATTAGGCTAAGCTGCAAAATGTTCATCGGATTTCTAGCTTAAATCTTTAACGCCATAATTAACTGATATTGCTACCTGGGGCATTTAACAGAATTGGTAAACAATTTATTGAGAAAAGTAATTACTATCTATGGAAATTTCCTAGAAAATTGATCGGAATTTATATCTGCCCAGTTTAGTCTGAAATATTTTCACCGGCATTTCGAACTGGCTTTGCCCTAGTTGCGCAGGCTTTATTAAATTAAATTCCAATAAAATCGTGTTTGGTTCACACGATGCTCACCCCTTCAAGGTTTCTGTGTCCTCTAATGCTGGTATTTATTTTATTTTTTTATTGCCTCTAATCCGTTAAATGCTTTTTAATTGCATCTGCAACCTTATCCCAGGGACACTTGAAAATTCTTTTTGCAGCGCGAGGGAAGTGGGCGGGCTGGGCAGGCAGAAAATATGGTTGAAAAGAGGGTGGCAAGAGGGTTGGGAAGGCGTGAGCTACCCTAGGCTAATTGGTTGGGCGTGAAATGTGTGAGTTTTATTTTACGAACTCGGAAAATTGTCAACCCCTAAAAAAAAGGACCCCTACAATTAAACCCCTGTGGGAGACCAAATTGATAAAGAATGGAGATGCAATCAGCCAAAGTAAACCACTTTTTATCGGATAACATAAATAGTAGCTGAAAAATCGGATAAAGTAAATAATGGAAAGCAAACCGCTTTATAAGATCAACTAGCTTAGAATGTTAATGAAATAAAAATTAAAAAAAGGGATTGGCTAAAACTTTTTATAACTTTCAAGTTCAACACAGTGATAAACATATACGTCATCAAGATTTTTATAATATTTTTAAAAAATAATTAAGTAAACCTTCAAAAAAAATTGTTTTATTAATTAAAGATTTAGATGTTGGACTGAATGTAAAATACTCATTTCTATCTGACTACTACATCTTTATTGTCTTTTGAGTAAAATGGGGTTGCATAAAGTTAATTACTTTAAATGTTAGAAAAATCTTTACGTCTGTTTTTTATAAATACGGATTGAGCAAATTGCATAAATTTTGATTCATTAAGTACTATTAAGTAATATTTATAAATTCACTTTTTTATCTTGTACTTGATTTCCTCAGTGCAATAACTTTAAGTGAATTTAAGCTTGAGTTCATTCAACTGCAAGCCGAGCTTAAACTTGAAAAGCTCTTTCACCTGCCCGGCTAAGCTTTTAAGCCCTCCAGCCACTCAAGTTTTGCGGCTCAGCTCGGCGACGTCTCAAGAACCCACTCAAGAAATGCTCATATCATAAGACCAAAGCTAAAACATACATGCTAACATTTACTCGGCCATATGTAACAGCTCGTAAATCTGAGGGCCATATATGTATGTAAGTACAAACATAGATGTATGCACATGCAGTTTTAAATTAAAAACAAATTGTAAGCACGAGACCAAATAATTTAGAGACATCATGACCCTAATGAGTGTGGGAACTTTTTTTTTGTAAACGTCACTGACATTGTCAGCTGAGTGTTCATATATTCATATGTGAGTGTGTGCCTACTTCTGTGTGTGAAAGCAAGCTCTTAAGTGTCTTGTAAGAGCGGCTTGACTACAAGCATTGCCAACTTAAAAAACAATTTAAAAATTCATTAACGGTAACTGAATCTAAAAGATGTTTTAGAAGAAGATACAAATTTGAGTACTGATTTGTTATCTAACTTTTTTGATTGAATTAAACATTTGAAGATTATTTTTCTAATCCAAAACTTTTTCTTTTTTTTATTTCAGCCTTTGGGGATAAACTTTTACAACTAAAAGGTAAGTAACTTAACATAATTTGGAGAGAGAAAGAGAAAACGAAACAAATGTAATATATGTTTAAAAAATAATCATATTTTCTATAAATAAACTATGCAGCAAAACGTGTGAATAATTAAAAATATACAGATGCCTTGTAACACGAAAAATACCATTTAAAAATGTACCTTAGCTTGAAATTGAAAATAATTCCCTTTCAAGGATTCGATTATTTCTCACCCTCTTTGAATTGTCGCCAAATTGTTTCAATTATTATCCAACGATTGATTGGTTAATCTTCTTGTCTCGTAATGGTAATCCCAAACAATTGACCCAACAATTTGTATTAGTAATTGGCTTCTTAATCGTAATTACAGGCCGGATTCGGTTCAAATCGAGTGAATTGGTCTGTATTGGATTGTATTCCTCATGCTTAGCCATTAGTGTGTGTTTGAGCGTATTTGTTGCCTTTGTGAGCCTTTCAGTGCAGCATTTTGCGCATTTTGATTGAAATTTTGATTAGGTTGCACATGTGGCATTTGTCTGCCCCCTCAACCCGATTGACTGACATTGATTTCACAGCTTGTGGCCATTTCTCTGTCTCCCCAAGCTCCCTCTTCCGTTTCACCTTTCCCATTGTCTGGCCCTATCATTTGTCTGTTCATTCCAGCGGTGATGGAGTTATTTGTCAGCGGTAGGCGGCGGGTGGTGAGTGGGCGTGTCTGGGACCCAGGGTCCCCACATAAAGTGTAAGCTGTTTTCATTATGGTTTATCTAAAAGTGTCGAGCATTTGCTGTTATGGCTTTAACACACTTAGCACACAGAGAAATTTTCAAGTCATTATTTATTATTATTTAAATTCTAAAAAGGACGATTTTTCCTACTTACAGTTATAGTTATAAACTCAATTATTTACTATATATTATTTATTTGTAGTTTTTGTTTTTGTTTTTATATGAGTAGATAGCACACAATTTATTAAGTTATTTTCCTTGAATGTTTAGTTTGAACTGTTTAAAAATCATTCTTTGAAATAAATATCAGTCCATTTTATAAGACAATAAGTTTTCAGTAATTTCAGTATTATGAGATTATGATTAGGACAAATTAAAGAACAACATATAATGTTTTGCTAAGTGCATTTCTGTTTGCACCCATTGCACCAATTTGTTTTTTTCTGCATTTAAGTAGCGATAATGTTGGCGTGATTGTGGGCCATGTGTAGGTAGCAATGGTTTGCTCCAAATAGTCTTGATACCATTTTTTACCACCTGATTTCATGTGCTACCTGGATTAAAGTCGCTGCTGCATTGCAATTTTTCGCACGTTTCAGTGCTAAAAATTCTCTTTTTCTTCTTTATTTACTTCTCTCTCGCATACAAATTTATCTACCTTGTCGTTATCTAACTTTCTCTTAGGCGTTGATTTTCTCTCCGGGAGCATACAACGACCTTGCCTCTCGCTCTTGTTCTCCGGTATCCGCTCTCGCATTTCGATCGATCATTTTGCCATTGTTGTCACGGAATTTAGGTTGGGCAACTAATTCAAATCGATACGTTCAATACATTGATTAACGATCCCTGATACTGTTCAGTTAATCAGTTTTTATTCTTTTCGTTTGATTTCTGTGTCTGTTGACATTTCATAACCACTTGGCCATCATTCGCTTTGAGTTAATGTAAAACCTCGGGTCTGGGGTAACTCTCTTTAATGACTCTCTTGAGTGCCATAATCACTTCCACAGTCACTCGTTCTCCATTCTCCACCGTCCATGTGAAAAAACTGGCAGCTGCAGAACCAACGAAACCAACAACTGGTTTTGAGTGCCCTTCTGTCGCTTCGATAGGGTATTTGAAATATAGAATAGTAAAAAATATGTTCTCCAAGCCATTTCTTCAATTTTGAATTTTGGTCTGGGAAACTGTTAATGGGTATTTAAAAAATAAATCTTTTTTAAACGTTGTCCAATAAATTATTATATAGGATTGAGGTATAAATAAATCGAAAATTAAAGTTGTAACAGATTGTTGTATTTCACACAGACTAATATATCTCTAATCTACTCGCTTTTAACCACAGACAAGATAAATAAAATATCGTAAAGCTACTTGGGAAAAATTCCATTTTAGTTGCCTCACAATAAAGGGTTCTATCATTTATGCCCACAAATCTTTAAAACTGGGATTAGTTACATGTGCTAAATCCCGATCTTCCAAGGCAGCGCATCTGGGCAATTTCTAAAACTGTTGGCGAGGTTATTACAAAATAATTTTAAGTCCATTCTTAACAGCCCGACTTAGTGATTATCTCTAGACCCTGCCTTTTTGGGAAATTCCCACATTTAAAGAATAGAAGTGAGCTCGTGTTTTCCTAGAATTTTCCATCACTAGGCCTGACCGCAAATCTTTTAAGCCACGGTCAACGAATCGCGATCTTCAAATGCAGCGCATCTGATATTGTACCTAGCCTAGATACAGATAAACCCCCTCTCTCGCTCTTTTAACTCTAGCGGCCTCCTTCCCACTCTAAAAAAAAACCTACAAGCTACAGGAACGCATCGCAGTTTTATCATTATCACAACAAATACAAATACATCAGAGCGGAGGTGAGATGGAAGAACGGTCGTCGTTGTTGGTAATAAATAAACACAATGGAACTGAGCAAATCTACAAACGTACTCTAACACTGAAAGAAACCATTTTAAAATGTGTCTCAATATGTAGTATGTCATTTGTACTAACATTCATTATCATTATCCATATATTTCTCAGGGAATTTTAATTCTTTTAATTGAAATAGTGGCATTATTTTAGATTTTTCTTTATCCTTTGGATTACCTTTTTAATTTTAAAGAAAAATAAAAGTATGCAGATATCAATAAAAATTAAGTTTAAAGTAATAAAGTTTGAAGCTTTATACCATCAAAGAAAATTTTGTTAAATAAAGGGCTTTAGCATTCTTTTGTATACCGTGGCCCGTGATTTTTACTCAGGAGAACATAAATATTATGGTATAGTATAAACTTTTCGTAAAAGTATATTCATTATATTATCCAACAATTATTCTTATCTTCTTGTAAGATCTTCCGGACTGATTTTACGATTTTAAAATCATATAGAAAACATTTTTGATTACTGTAGAACATTGTAGATCCTTACGGTAGTGATAAAGCGGAGATCATTGCTCACCTTGTCAGTTGTTGTGCCCATCAGATCTTTCATACACATTTTCAACGCGCAAAGATTTGTTCTCTGTGCAGACACACACAACAACCAACACGAGCACCCCTGTAACAGCTGTCGCTCTCTTCCGCTCTTGGCACGCTCACTCTTGCCACTCAAAAGCAACGTTGAGCGAATGAGCCGCAGTCGACTCAACTCAACCCAGTACCAGTGACAGTACAGTAGAGCAATTTGAGCCGCCGAATCGAGCTAACCGCTTACCGCTTGCCGGACAAACGCGTTCCGTTTTCCCTCCGCTTCCATTCGATTTTGGCCACTGTCGTCGTCGGTTGTCCAGATGTCCGCGTGAGGACAGTAGAACCTTTACCAATTCTGGGGGGGTCATAGTAACGTAAACCTTTAACGTAGTCCTTTGGGCCGAACCGATCCAAACCATCCATACGTCCATCCATTTACCGGGGTCTTTTTTGGGGATCGTTTTTTACGTTTTTTATCGGAGTGTCGCGCTGTCGCTTTTTCGGTTTCTGCGCGATTTTCCCCACATTCCGTGTGCTGTGCTGTGCGAGGTGTTCTTGGAATTAAGAAATAGTTTATAACGAAACGTTGGCAAAAATCCACTGAATGAGCAAGAAAGTTATATAAGGCCCGAACCGGATTTATATATTAATTATACATACAAATGTGACCAAAACAAAAACAGACTGACAACAAAACTCGGCTTTGGGATATACCTAAAACAACAACTCAACTACTAACCGATCCCGATTGTATAAATGGTAAATGTTTAAACACAAAAAACCAGTAACAACAGCCGAAGTTGAGCTTGACTTAAGCTTTGGAGCTCAGGCCAAGTCAAAACGAGTTTTTTGTTGTGCAAAATCCGATTTGCATATAATTCTTCCACGGCTATGTTGTTGTTGGTGATTTGACATTTGTAAAAGCAATAAATACATTTTTGTAAAACTTTCAGTTTTTGACGTCTTCAATATGCATTATTGTAAACAGAGTTTAAAGTTTTATAGGAACAGCTGTCTAAAGTGACATAGATAACTCAAATTCCACCATTAGGTTTCTTTGTTTTTTTTTAGTAAGCTAACTTAAAAAGAAAACCTTTTTCTGCGTTTTAATATAATAATTATGGGGTATTCAAATTAACACTTGAGATACCAAGAATTTGAAAAAGCATTACTCAACTAAAACTCAATAAATCTTTGCTGTTTGCACTTGAACATGGCAATTCAGAGAGGGTTAACAAAGGAAATAAATAGACACAATGTGCAATTAGCTGGTTTTGGCTACATCACATGAACGTATATCTCAAAAGTTACGATTGACTGGACGCGACTCGTCTCCAGTCTCTCACGTCTCTGTTGGTGAATCACTTGGCATGACTACAAACGTATAAACATTTAAAAGTGATCGTATAAACGTATTAACGATATTGCAGTTTTTGGGAATATTTACACAGTCTAAAATTCGATTTAAAGCACACTGAGTTTCTAAAGTTGTATTCATACCCACAAACGTTTTCCCAGCACTTTTGTCAAGTTAATTTATTTTAATGTATACTGTGTGCCAAATTATTTGACTGTCAACTGCATAAATTAGTACTATAAAGAAAAAAAAAAGAAAAGTGGAAATGGAAAATGAGGAAAATTTCCCATTGAAATGAGTAATGAATTGGTTTGGGGCGGGTGAGAACGAAACCAACAGAGAGTGGGTGAAAATATATTATAATAACAATGTAATTAAATGCCAACTTGGTCCGGGCGAAAGCCAAAAGAGAGTTGTGTTTTTCCTGCCACAAACTATGGGATACTTTTGCTATGCATAATTATGCTGTTGCAGTTGATGAACTTGGAATGTTCTTCAAGATCTTGGGGTTTTGACTACCAAAGGGCTCCTGCTCCCTGATTTATGCTGCATTTTCTACTACCTCAGCCTCAGCCAGAGCAGAGATTATAAATCTCAGCAGTTCATAAAAACTTCAGGCAAAAGCTCCAGCAAAAAACCATTCAGAAACATTCCGAGAAAAGCCAGCAACACGAACAGAAAAACTGGTAACAAGCCAAGGCAAAAAGTAAGAACATAATGCTACCTGGGTGCAGTTGGACTTGAGTTAAGCCAACTTTGGGATGTAGGAGCCGCGTCGAACGGAAGAACCGGTTTGGTAGCTGGCAGCCGAGTCCAACTTTTCTCACATGCCTTTCGATTATGCCAAGCCGACTGCATTCTTCGAGACGCGGCTTTCGCTAAACGTTTGGCTAAGATGGAGCTCCATGCTCCCCATCTTTGAGCTTCCCATCCAACTCCATTTCCATCCCCCCGCATAAGTTCAACACACACATAGCCGAAGAGAGACCTCAACTTCAACTTAAACTTCAACTCGATCGTCGCTGCGGCTGCATAAAACTTTAATTTCATGGAATTTCCTTTCTATTTTTATGCAGCAACGCAGATGATTAACAACAGCAGCCAATGGCCAACAAAAAGGGAGAGAGACGTTGGGGAAGTCGTCAAGAACACGGGAACAAGTCCAAGACCAAGTCCAAGTCATGGTTGCCAGCTAGTTGCAACTTCTGGGCCATTAACTTGGCTCGGGACAGGGGGCCATCTATCCCTCATTGGGGCCCTGGCATTCTGCATCTAAGGCAGGAAATTAAAAATGCAAAAAATTGGATAATTATGCATGTAAACGTTTTGTCATTAAGTTGATACTTAAATGCGGCTGCGATTACCGGGCACATTTTTATAGAAAATTTCGCAATTAATGTGCCTGGGAAGACACGGGGGATTTCCTCTCTATCTCTTCCTTTCTTCTAGAAATCCATTTGCCATTGCCCTGAGTGTCGGCTCAACAAATTACAATTATGAACTTCAAAAGGTCTTAGAGAGTTTTGTAACTTCTTATTTATTCTTGACATTTTCCTGGCCTGCCAATAGCTAACTAGCCGTGAACTGCACAGCAAACATTTCGCATTAATGCCAAAAAGTTTTCTCGCCTCCCGAGTGACCAAGACTAAATCGACACGCCAACTTGGTAATAACTTGGCCTTGGCTTTGGCTTCGATAAGTTGGCCAAAACCGCAAAGGTTTCAGAAATGTCAAAGGGCATGGCTGAATATGATTATGAAAACTTACCTTCAATGAATAAGTTCAATTTCCGGTCTTTCAGTTGGTTAAGCTTTGATGGGGGATTAAACTTACGTAGGAGACAATTTGTCAGTTGCAGTGGGAAATATTAAAAATCATCATTATTTTAAGCTTTGATCAAGTCAATCACTGTAGTTGTTGATATATTTGATTTGAAAAACTTGTATGAGTAGTTAAGCGATTCTGGCTAAATTTGTATTGGGGATGCAAATTTAAAATAAATAACATTTAAATATTAAAAGAATATTTTTTCTTATGTATTAGTATAGTCAATAGCATATTAAATCGATAGTAAATAGTTCTAAAGTTCATATACTTTCTGATTCTGCCTAATTGATGATTTTAAATCACTAGAGATTTGTATTGATTGTATTGTATGTTGTTTTACATCAGTTAAATTAAGTTAGCTTTGATAGAAAATGCTATCGTCATGGTACTACATAAATAGAACGTTTATTTACACATGCCAAATTCTTTGATGTCCCCAAATACAGTTGGCACACCTGTTCACCTGAGTTAATAGGGCAATAGGGGAACACTCGCCCCAGTGTTACTTCGCCCACGCAGCACTAGGATGGCTTCTTTTGGCGAATATATGGGTTGTTTATTTAGTTTCCTATCGATTATTTTCATTGACGGTTTTCTCTGCCTACTTTTGGGCGCTGTCACCCGGAAATTGCTAAAGCAATTGGCCAACAGCTGTTCAGCTGTCTATTTACCCCGAATCAACAGCAAAGCGTTGACAAATGGAACATAGAAAACTAACGTGGTTACACTTTTGTGCGCCATAAAATTGATTTGCCTCCGCCAACGCCAACTAACTACCAACAATGACAATCAGAGCAGAGAATGGCACTAGAAAAAAGTCAGTAACAGCAGTTTGGAAAATCGTCAGGCTAGGTTGACTTTCGGTGTTTCGAGTGTGTGGACCGGCGACCTTTACCGCCACTAATTCGTTGGATAATCATCTAAACTTAGCGGTTATCCAAACATAGTTGCTGGTGATGTCACGTAGCTTTCCACGAAACTTGTAAGCAAACAAATTCTCCTCTTTCTGTCTTATCGCAAAGTCACATTTTGAAAAATCCCTTTCCCATTTTAAATCTGTCAGATAAAAGTGTCAACTAGTGTTTCGTTTGCTTCTGTCTGAGAAAGAAAAATATTACAACTTGTGTACTTTGATTACACGAGGCTTTTTCTTGGAAATCAGCAGTAGAAATAGTGCTTTCAAAACAAGGTTCAAAATCCCGTTTTGTTATCTAATATTTTTATACCACATTTAAACATTTAAATACAGTTTCAAGTTACTACATTATAGATTCAGTATACGCATTGAATAAATTCAAATAAACTTTCAAGTTGCCTTAGGAATTTGTTTTCAACGCATTACAAATTCTTGTGCATATGAAAGTAGTTCTTGGAATTCTCCAGTGATTTTTCCTCTCCTACTTTTCCTCGCTTTATGAGTTATGAATGCGTAATGATAAATGTGCTTTGGATAAATGATTGGTTGTTGAAAATTCCTTTTTGTTTCTTTTTATCTTTGTCTTGGCTATATTCAATTGCATTAATGGCATTAACGTGCTTTTCGGCTCAGAAACAGGTTCCCCTCTGTAAAATGTCGGATAACTTTTGTTAAGTATGCCAATGTGATTTGAGTCATCGTAATATTAATTTGCATTAAGAGGGTAAACAAAACTCGTAAGAGTGGTTCGCAGAAAAATATCTTACGAATACGAAAGTGTCTGAGATCGAATGTTATTAGCATCGCATCTGCCGGCTGGCAAACAAACAAAGGATAATAAGGATCTGCTTTCATCCTGTTGAGACACGAACCAAAAGGATCTGTCTACCTGGAAATCGTGGCAAATCGAAGTCAGTATGTCGAGAACAGACGGCGGCATGTGTGAGAGCGATTCCCCACTTAACTAGGCAGAACTGCAGAGAATCCTTCGAGAATCCTTGGCCACGTGCACAGAACATATGTCAGGATCCTGGGGAAAGAAAGAAAGAGACAGGAAGCCGGACAACAACTGCTGGCAGCGGCTGCATTCGAGTTCAAACGACAGATGCAAAACATTCCGAAGTTATTCGAACTGCGACCCGCTGGAAATGTTTTCACCGTTTGCTTGTCTCGTGTTCCTATAGGGTTTATATGCTATACTTCCACTCAATGTACTCACATGTTTATGGATCGCAGGCGTGCCTATTGTTTTTATTTTTTTGTGCCTGCATTTTTACTTCCGTTCGTCGGGTTTTTGAGGTTTCTCTCAAGTGTTTTCTGCTGGAAATACTCGTATTGGAGTTTGTTTTGTTAAAGGATGTGGTGGGACAGTTGAAATTGTGTGTGTGCTGGGGATATTTTACATATCGATTGCTTGCTTGTTTGACTTTGGGGTGCAATTTCAATATTAAACAGCTCTGGCGCATACTAAAAACATGTTTGAAAAAGTATGTCATAATTCAACAAATACATTTGCATACTTCTATATTTTATGGATACAACAAATTTATTTAAAAAACACAAAGAAACAGTAAGGAATATATAATGTTATATTTAAAAGATCTTGTTTAGCGGGGCCAACTTTTAAAGAACATTTTTAATTTCTGAGCTCCCAGCTAAATCAAATTTATTATTTAACCTTAATCACAATATTTTTGCATTAAGATTAGCAAATTTCCTTTTTCGCAGCTTGACAGTGGGCATCTATTTTCCACTCTTATCCCTTATTTTTTTCAAACCCAAGATATACGTCCTGTGTATCTAAAGACCCTTTATAAGCTGCATTTCGTTTGATACATCTTTTCAGACAGTTGCACTTTCCTTTTTTTATATTTTCCCAGCATATCTGGTGATCTCGCTTTTCTCACACCTAGCTTTTCCCACATCCCCTCACGATTCCTTGTGCATTCCCATATAGAACCAGGTATGGCAGGCACATAATGGTCAGATCAACGCCCAATTGACAGCTAATAATTATGCGCACTTTCGACAATACCCACTCGTATAATGCAATGCCTCAATGACAAACCCCCTGCGACCGACGACCCTGTGCAATTAGGACGCTGCCTGCATAGGACATGGGTGCACGGGAATTTCCTCCCCCCGATCCCCGTTTTTAGGAGGTTTAGGGGTGCATTTGGGTCAGCGTGTGAAATTCCTAAGCATCCGTGCATGAAGTAACCCAAACGAGCGATTCAGGATTCTCAAGATCGAAGGATCCCTTATGCCAAATCCCACGAAGTTCGAGAACCTCTTTTTCTCAGTCATTATTTTCTACCCTTTCTTGGTTTCTATTCATATTGTCATTGTTTTGGATTTACTACAAGAAGAAGTAGATGAGTTTGCACAGTTAAATTGCGTCACCGAAAAAAATCGCATGCTTCCCCTAAAATTCCACAAGTCGTTGGCCAGATGCTGTGAAATTTTTTTTTTGCTGTCTCATTATGTACGTTAAACCTTTTTCGGCTTTTCGGTTTGCGAATTCTTTGCGCACTTCCTTTCAAGTAATCAACCGAACCCGCGAAGAAGCAACGCATAGCGGGAGTTAGCTGTTTTCTCTGAAGATTTATTATACAGTGAACTTTTTGGCTTGCCCAGATGTTGGCCCGTCCACTTTTCTCCACAGTTGCTTAGCTGGGGGCTCCAGATACTATTTAGAAAAGCTCATCGGAATTAACTTATTTGGCTCCAAGTGGGCAAACCTGCAAATTTATGAGCCTTCATGCGACAAATTGTATTGTTTAATGTTCAAAGGTCTGTTTGTTATCCGAAAACTTGAAAAATAAAAGATTGTTAAAATAACTTAAATAAAATAAATTGACTGTGTCGAACAGTAAAAACTTATTTAAAAATCTTGGTAAATCTAAATTAAAACTTCGTTGTAGGCTCCCAACTAAATCAAAAGCTCTATGAGTTATTTTTATAGCCCTTCATAAATAAACTCCTTTAAAAATCTCCCTGTTCAAAAATTATACCTCACTTCCGCTCTCAAAATCCTTGGGGCCATGCTTCATTGCACCTTATTATGGTGCCTAATTGAAGTCATTATCGTTGGGCTCCCACTAGCCATAAAAAATGTAAAATACACAAACACACGCACACAACGTTTAATTGCTTCACTAAATATTCACACAAAACGGTGGCTGATATATTTCAAATTTATTTTACAAAAAAAACGAAAAGTTCCCACGACCACCGACACAAGGAAGAGCATTAAAAATTATAAATTCCAGCAGTTCCAGAGGGCAACCCTCGCAGGACGAGGATGCGGAGAGAGGATCAGGAGGCAGAGGAACCCGATGGTGGTGGTGTGGTGGTTGATAAGGCCCCTAGCCCAGCCAAAAAAAAAAAAAACGAAGGACAGCAGACAGACAGAAGCGTATGGCGGGAATAATTATAATTTTATATCAAGTACTAGCAAAAAAAAAAAAAAAGAAAGGAAGCCATAAAATGTGTATCCTTTTCTGACCATCCATCGTGTGAAACTTTACGAAATGCATTTTGTAATGTTAGTTTTGACATTGGTGTTCTCAGCTGAGGGTAACCATTGAATGAAAACCTAAAAGTGAGAATATATAATGGGAAAAACGTTGGGAACTTTGAATAAATTGTGGTATTAAATGCAGTGGGAGGAGCAATAAAACAAAATAGTAAAATAGCCTTAGAGCTTGGTTTTAATCTGTTTAGTAAATATTTTTGTGAGCTAGGAAAACTTGAAAATAGAGAAAACGTTGCATCCAGTTATGTTCAAAAGCCAACATCAGGTCGTTTCATATGATAGTTTTTGCAATTTTCCCTAGAAAGGCTTGCTATGATGGAAAAAATCCAATTACCATTTTAAGGCAAGCTTACCCCTCGCCCTTATTTCCATTTAATCTCCCTGCATAACGACTGCCTCCATCATCCATATCCAACATCTGCCTGCCTCCAGTCATATCCTGAAAGCTCAATCCATAATAGTGATGGAATTGCAGGTTTAGCCTACATTTTGGCATAGAAACGTGCAACCATCAATGATGGGGAATGGTGTTGGGGGCTTCTGTTTCATCGGATGAAAGGATGAAACTTTCGCAATGGGATTTCCGAGGTGTCACACACACTGAAAGGCTAGACTGTTGTGGGAGTCATCGCCATTCCGCCCGGAATGCAACAAGTGTCGATGGCCTTTTGAGGGCACAGTAAAACTTAATTACATTGACTCTACATCGAGGCTTGATTGTGGTTATGCAATACAAATTACTATATGCTCGCCTATACAGATCTACACCGATATATCAAAGTGTCATTGACTGCGCTTGTTTTGTCATTCCAGGGTTAATTGTTTAATGCTAAATTAAAAACGAACTGGAAAAAATCGCCATGTTCTAGCACGGCATTTCATCACCAAGCGAATGGTCAGCCATGTGGTTTAATGATTTATAGTGCTCTCTGTGGTCCACTGGGCAGCTGTGAAAGAGTTTAATGAATTAATTAGGGTGGGTGTAGCTCCAGAGCCAGAAGACTGGTCAGAGGTCAACGAAGTGGCAGACGAAATTTAATTTACAATGTGGATTATTATTCACCAACTATTCAACTAAGCTCTGAGCAAAGTCGGCTACGTATCAAAGGAGTAATCTTCTATCGATTTGATTTGGTCGGGCAGCAGTGCCCTCTGTTTGCTTCAGTCATGGAAAATACCCCATACTAGCTCCCCATATTAATTACCATATCACAAAGAGAAAATAAATATGTTCGTATCAGGCAAACATTGATAAAGAAGAAAATATCTCTAGCCCCCATATTTTATATTATTTTTTCATTTTTATCAAAGCAAACTGCAGTCGGATCTGATTCTCTGGCAAACACGTACACAGATTTTACAGCTGGAACCTGTTTCGTGCCGCGCTTATTGGTTGAATGAACCCTTCCGGATCTCGAACCCTTCTTCGATATGCTCTAACCAGCCGATTGTTGTCATTTCTGAAATCATGTTTACTTTTAGTGCGTGATTTGATGTTTATTTGGGTGATTTTTGCTCTTCTGTCTATGACATGCGTAAGCCATGAATCACGTTGGAGCAAGTTTATTTATTTCTTTTTATGGGGCTTAAAGTGGTTGGCCAAAGAATTTCAAAAGGCTAGTGGCGGAATTAATGGGAATTCCTTAGAACTAATGAGTATTAAGATTTTGAGTGAAACTTGTTTATTGAAGTTCCATTAAAATAACATTTTTTATTGCCAATTTGAGCCCACTCAGCTTGAAATTTTATAAAAAAAAACAATCTGAAAAAACATGTCCTTCAGTTCTGCAGCCAAGATGTCGCCTTTGGCTTCTGCATTTATTCATTTTTATTGTTATTGGTTGCCCTTTCAGTAGATGCAAGAGCTCTGAAAACTTTTAAGCCAAATGCCAAGAGCTTTTGTAAATCATTTCTTCCCCACACCAACAGTTTTACTAATAAACCTCTGACCCACTTAAAAGAATGTTTAGATGCTTTTTGTCAACGCCCTTCTTTGAACGCCTTCTAATGAAGCCAGAAAACCAAAAGCCAAATCACAAACCAAAACCAAAGCCAAAGCAAAGCTACAAATTGTGGGATTGCCGCCCTTGCTTTCTGTGGTCACCAAGTAACCAAGAACCGAACTTCTGGCCTTCAGGGGTAAATCAAATGTTCAAACTGGTTTCGTAACATTTACAGTTAGCGGCTTAAGTGCCCAAGAAGAAAGTCGACTTAAGTCCCGTCTCCAAGTTGCAACGGAATTCCGAATTGAACTTTACATTTTGTGTTCAACTTGTATAAATCGACAACCGAATCCCAAATAAGTTGGACAAATAAGCCCAATTAGCTTCTATCGCTTGACACTGTTTCAGTTGGTCAATTAACATGGTCAAGCTAATGGTTGAAGAACGTGAGATATTTGGTCGAAACGTGGAAAAGCTGTAGGAAAATTGAGTGGTGGGAACACAGAGACTATGGCGACTTTAGCTTTCAGGTTCTGGGAAATCTAGACATGCAAACAGGCAACGGACAGCCCACAGATTACCCCTATTTAGTTCACATAAATATTAGATATTATTTCAAAGAGTTAGAAAAAAACAAGTTGGGTCACGTTATTTGAGTGGGCTTATCTTGTGCCCACTTGCGTACACTTATGGAAAATAAAATATAACTGCTAGACACCCAAAAATATCGCTCGGACAATCTTAATTTGCGGATCAAACGACTGTAAATCGGACACATTGTTTTTTGTGAAAACCTTAGGAAAATATACAAAGTTTTGTTATGATTTTGCGATTATTACTGACGCTTAGTTTATCAACAGTTTACCGCAATACGAGGCATGTGATAAAGTCACAAAAATGTCAGCCCGTGTCGCCGCATCGCTGGGAAAACAAAAGCCTCGGGCGAAGTCAAAGCAAATAAATGCTAAAAAAAAAGAAGTGAAATATTAAATATGTGTGTAAACAATTACGTGAGACACCCGACTGGCCATGCCCACCGGGCGATAAGCGATTGGAGGCCGTTGGCATTAATTGCTCCTCTTGACTTCAGTTCTAGTTCGGGCCAAGCCGTGTAGGTTGGTACATATCTCGTCGCGAAAAGCTTTTAATGGATCGCAGCTCGTAGGGGGGGAATATCAGTACATCAGAGGGCACTTTTGATCACTGCTCAATGAAACTCGAGGGGGCGTTGAATCAATTTCGAAGCCGATAAACCAAAGTGCTTTCATGTGTCGATAGCGATAGGGTATTGTATAGGGTGTGACTCACGCATATTGGAGACGTCAGCACTGATAGCGCTATGCGTAACCCCCCTCCCCCCAAAATAACTATAACCACAACACTCTTTAAACATTTTCCAGATTGCCCCGTCAATTTAATTTGATCAAAAACCATAACTCAAATTCAATGAACAAATAAATTTGCGCAGTCCAACAAGCCAATAAACGGATCAATAAACCGAAATACAATTCCGCCCGGAGACCCACGGCCATCTGGCAACGCTGTTAGTGGCAGCTTGTAACGGTTATTCACAACAATTTACTCACGCCCCGATCGAGTGTAAAAGCGCGGAGGCATGGGAAACTCCTCGTCACACACACACGAACCACTCGAGCGCGGCTTCACACGCGGAAAATTCGGTGACGTTAAAAATGGGGTAGGTTTCTTCTAAGGTTTCCATTTCGATATGATCCCCAGTACCGCAGAGGGTTGAACTGCCACAACTCGCACTTGTTTCGTTCTCTCTTTCTCTCTACATTTAAATATAATTAATATTATGTAATGCTAACAATATGTCCTTGTGTGCCCCATAGAAATCCGCCTCCTTCCGGTTTAGCAAGAAATCGCCGAAGAAAATGGATCGTCTGCGTCGCTCCTTTCGCGACTCCTTCAGGCGTCGCAAGGATCGCGTTCCCGAGTCCTCGAAGCCGCATCAGTGGCAAGCGGATGAGGAGGCCGTGAGATCGGCCACCTGCTCCTTCTCCGTAAAGTATCTGGGATGTGTCGAGGTCTTCGAGTCGCGCGGCATGCAGGTCTGCGAGGAGGCCCTAAAGGTCCTGAGGGTATGTAGTCAAATGGATATATGTAGTATAGAAGGACATGGAGATGTAATGAAGGTGACAAGAAGTTAACACATCGTTTGTTGAGTTCCATTTGAATATTTAGCTTAATAGGATCTAAGGAATGTCATTTACGCGTTTTTTAATAAAACAACTATTAAAGTATTAATAAATTTAGACTTTAATCAATTATCATAACCAGTTATTACCACTTTGGAAAAGCATTTCATTATTGTATACTTACTTCAATTGATTATTACATTCATTTTGTTATTCACTTTTTAATTAATTTTTATCGTGTGCAACGTTGTGCAACTTTTGGATTACCTACTGCTATTTGAATTCAGATTTATTTATAAAGGACTTAATTTGTCTGATAACTGATTGCGTATAACTTTATCTTGACATTGAAAAAGTAAGCAAAACCAGAACAATTTATGGCCATAGCTTAAAGAAACTAACTTACTCATTTTTAGCAGTCTCAGTCATTCTTTAGCTATATCAAAGCAATGTAAGATTCAATTATCAATGGCTTGTTTTGTCTCCATGTCCTTCTAATACCTATACCTATTATATTAAAGAATTTACTAACTGATCTCTCCCATATTTAGCAATCCCGACGTCGCCCTGTCCGCGGATTACTTCATGTCAGTGGAGATGGCCTGCGAGTGGTGGACGACGAGACCAAGGGCCTGATAGTGGACCAGACCATCGAGAAGGTCAGCTTCTGTGCACCGGATCGCAACCACGAGCGTGGCTTCAGCTACATCTGCCGCGATGGAACCACTCGGCGCTGGATGTGTCACGGCTTTTTGGCGTGCAAGGATTCCGGCGAGCGATTGTCCCATGCGGTTGGCTGCGCCTTCGCCGTTTGTCTGGAGCGGAAGCAGCGACGCGACAAGGAGTGCGGCGTGACGATGACCTTCGACACGAAGAACTCGACCTTCACGCGGACCGGATCCTTCCGCCAGCAGACGCTGACGGAGCGCCTGGCCATGGCCACGGTGGGCACGAACGAACGATGCGTGGATGGGCCGGGATCAGCAATGCCAGGTCCTCCGGCGGCCACCGTCAAGCCTTACAATCCCTTCGCCATCGAACGGCCCCATGCCACGCCCAACATGTTGGAGCGGCAGAGCTCGTTCCGTTTGAGCACGATTGGCAGCCAGTCGCCGTTCAAGCGCCAGATGTCATTGCGCGTCAACGATCTTCCGTCCAACGCCGATCGTCAGAGGGCTTTCCTGGCCGCCGCCGCCGGGAATCCTCTGCAGACACCGCTGCGAAGTGTTTCGCCCATTGCCGAGGTTTCGCCGGCCAAGTCTGCTGGAGCGGATCAGTCGTCGGCCGCCTCCGCGGCCGCCGATTCCGTGAGCCAGCTGTGCCAGGAGCTCAGCCAGGGTCTCTCCCTGTTGACCCAGACAGACGCTCTGTTGGCCGCCGGCGAGGATCTGAACTTCAACAACAATCGCAGCATTAACCAGAACATTATTGCCGCCGAGAAGCAGGTTCAGCATGTAATCTCGTACAGCGCCACGCCCACGGCGCAGGTGACGCCCCGGGTGGCCAGCACCACGCCCACTTATCAGACGCTCCACTCGCAGTCACCCACGCGGTCGGAGCAGAGCATCGAAACCTCAACAGAGCTGCCAAATGCCGAGCAGTGGTTGGGTCATGTGGTGCGCAGTACCTCACCTGCCGCACCGAAGCGGCCCACTTACCTGGCCAATGTTGGCCGAGCTCAAACGCTGGCCAGTGGATCGGGATCTGTGGCTGGAGGCGCAGGAGCAGGAGGAGGGGGACCCGATGACCCATTCGATGCCGAGTGGGTGGCCAATGTGGCGGCGGCCAAGCAACTGTCGCCGGATTTGCCGGTTTCCAGCACATCGCGCTCGCCGCTGGCCAGGCACAGCACCAATCCTTTCATCTCACCGCCCAAGGCGCCGGCGCAGACATTCCAGGTGCAGCTCTAGGCAGCAAATCCGGGGTCACCAGGGGGACAAAGTGTGGTTCGCTTGAAAAAAACGTAACTTAGTTTAAAGTTCAGGGGCAGGATCAGGCCAAACACAGAAGGTGGAACAAAGATGGATGGATGGCTGGATGGGATGGATAGAGATACTTAACGCAAACATAAATAATTATGCATATAGAAAACCTAAAATACAGTTACTTACACGAAAAACGCATCAAGTACAGTAAACAAATCCATTAATGGCGCTTAGCACTAGGCCAAAACGTAAACTGCTTCAAGTAAAAGACATCATTAGATCGTAAGAGATCTTATACCGAATATCAGTCTTACAGGGGATCTTAACTAGGAAATTACTTTTTAACTTAATACTTTCATGAAACTTGAATATTTCAAACATTTTCTTCAAATAAAATGGACGTTTTTAATGACTAGACTGATACAGGTTAAGATCCCTTAGTCACCCAACAATTGACCAAGCTACCAAGTTACCCACGAAAGTCCACCATTAAGCAAACAACAAACGAAAACCAATGGCACCCTTTTATCTTGAATGCTAAAACTGTATTATACTTTGGTAATGCCCTTCCACTACTTGTTGATTGATCCCATTAAGAATAATGATAAATGATAATGATATACAGATTTATGTGTGTTGATATGTAGGAAACTCTATGTCTTAGGGCCAATTATTATTTTGTCAATGTCAGTGTTCGGTACACCGTTTTACATAAAATCTTTTATTATTTAATTTAATTTTTAACTGTGTACAAAATGTATTATACTTAAATTATAAATATAATTTAAAAACAAACAACAAAAAAATTAAACAAAAAACATGAAGTTAAATAAACTTATAAATCGAGCAGCTAAATACAATGCAACTAATGAAAAACGATATAGAAATATTGAAATAATTAAAGTTATATATAAACCTATTACATATATTGTAAAAGACAGAGCCCAATTCGGCAGAGAAGAGAAATACATTCGATTTGTGTGCTTATGTGATTTATTTGTTTTATTTTTGCTGAACGTGATCCACGTTCAGTTGGTTCAGTTCAAAAGAAACTTTTTAAAATTCCATATATATTGGATAAATCAAACGCCACCTAGCCAATGCACCAAATGTTGATAAACCCTTTAATCAATACCTAGCTAGAATCAAACACAAAAGTAAACAAAATCATTGTTCCTAAGACAAGATGTAGGAGTCAATGAACCGCACTCATCAGTATTTACATGACGCATATGTATTCAGATCGACTTCGGAAAGACCTAGGAAAAGGTTTTTGTATATATGTATAAGACACAAGTCTTTGAATGATTTATAGTTTGATTTGCCTTGCAAAATGACACCTGGCTTCATTTGGACATGTTACTGCTTTTAATATAGGGAATCTGAACTTTTCTATATATTTACACGGGCACTAATGAAACATAAGGACTACTCTTGAAAAGTAATCGATTTGAAAGGATCTTCTGCAACATCGTTTTGTGACAAATTTTGTCTCTAAATTATAATAAAAATCGGTATGCAACCATTAAGACATCAATATATATTTAATATTAGCTCATATACACGAAATACAAAATTACAAAAATATTTAAATAAATATACATATATGTTATCATACTTATATAGAAAATGCATATCGTTTCGTTTGACGTTTAGTAAAATTGACATGCACACATATACCTAAAAAGTAAATGACATATTAATGAAGCCACATATTATCTGAGATATTATGTTTATTCATTTTGTATGACAAAAATGTCGATCACAAGATCGTTATTGGATATTCAAATATTGTGAAGTATTGATCATTCATTTGAGAGTTAAATAAACGGTATGAAAATAATCAATGAAAATAAGTGTTTCGACGGTTTTCTTGGATTTGCTATTAATTTTTTTAAAATTTTTATTTTGACCTAGCTTACAGTTTTTTTCGGCGTCAACTTGATTTTGAAGTAATTGGGTACAAGAACTAGATTGGATTGTTAGTTATTTCTAATTTTCCGATGTCTTGTAAAAGAGTGTCTTAAAATTGGACTTCGAGAGTCCATAACTTTACCAAACTTCAGCCGATTCCAAAGTGGCATACCTCTAAAGAATGGTGATTCAATTCTCTAAAAATCTGCATTCAAAATTTTTGATTTAACGTTGATCAAATTTTTGACCCATTTTCATGTTAGTTATTTCCAATTTTCCGATGTCTTGTAAAAGAGTGTCTTAAAATTGGACTTCGAGAGTCCATAACTTTACCAAACTTAAGCCGATTCCAAAGTGACATACCTCTAAAAAAAAGGTGATTCGGTTCTTTCAAAATCTGCATTCAAAATTTTCAATTTAACGTTGATCAAATTTTTGACCCATTTTCATGTTAATTATTTCCAATTTTCCGATGTCTTGTAAAAGAGTGACTTAAAATTGGACTTCGAGAGTCCATAACTTTACCAAACCTTAGCCGATTCCAAAGTGGCATACCTCTAGAGACTTGTGATTCGATTCTTTAAAAATCTGCATTCAAAATGTTCAATTTAACGTTGATCAAATTTTTGACCCATTTTCATGTTAGTTATTTCCAATTTTCCGATGTCTTGTAAAAGAGTGACTTAAAATTGGACTTCGAGAGTCCATAACTTTACCAAACCTTAGCCGATTCCAAAGTGGCATACCTCTAAAGAATGGTGATTCAATTCTCTAAAAGTCTGCATTCAAAATTTTCAATTTAACGTTGATCAAATTTTTGACCCATTTTCATGTTAGTTATTTCTAATTTTCCGATGTCTTGTAAAAGAGGGACTAAAAATTGGACTTCGAGGGTCCATAACTTTACCAAACTTAAGCCGATTCCAAAGTGGCATACCTCTAAAGAATGGTGATGCAATGCTCTAAAAATCTGCATTCAAAATGTTCAATTTAACGTTGATCAAATTTTTGACCCATTTTCAAGTTAGTTATTTCCAATTTTCAATTTAACGTTAATACAATTTTTGACCCATTTTCATGTTAGTTATTTCTAATTTTCCGATGTCTTGTAAAAGAGTGACTTAAAATTGGACTTCGAGAGTCCATAACTTTACCAAACTTAAGCCGATTCCAAAGTGGCATACCTCTAAAGAATGGTGATTCAATTCTCTAAAAATCTGCATTCAAAAATTTTTGATTTAACGTTGATCAAATATTTGACCCATTTTCATGTTAGTTATTTCCAATTTTCCGATGTCTTGTAAAAGAGTGACTTAAAATTGGACTTCGAGAGTCCATAACTTTACCAAACTTAAGCCGATTCCAAAGTGACATACCTCTAAAAAAAGGTGATTCGGTTCTTTCAAAATCTGCATTCAAAATTTTCAATTTAACGTTGATCAAATTTTTGACCCATTTTCATGTTAGTTATTTCCAATTTTCCGATGTCTTGTAAAAGAGTGACTTAAAATTGGACTTCAAGAGTCCATAACTTTACCAAACCTTAGCCGATTCCAAAGTGGCATACCTCTAGAAACTTGTGATTCGATTCTCTAAAAATCTGCATTCAAAATGTTCAATTTAACGTTGATCAAATTTTTGACCCATTTTCATGTTAGTTATTTCCAATTTTCCGAAGTCTTGTAAAAGAGTGACTTAAAATTGGACTTCGAGAGTCCATAACTTTACCAAACTTTAGCCGATTCCAAAGTGGCATACCTCTAAAGAATGGTGATTCAATTCTCTAAAAATCTGCATTTAAAATTTTCTATTTAACGTTGATCAAATTTTTGACCCATTTTCATGTTAGTTTTTTCCGATGTCTTGTAAAAGAGTGACTTAAAATTGGACTTCGAGGGTCCATAACTTTACCAAACTTAAGCCGATTCCAAAGTGGCATACCTCTAAAGAATGGTGATTCAATTCTCTAAAAGTCTGCATTCAAAATTTTCAATTTAACGTTGATCAAATTTTTGACCCATTTTCATGTTAGTTATTTCCAATTTTCCGATGTCTTGTAAAAGAGTGACTTAAAATTGGACTTCGAGAGTCCATAACTTTACCAAACTTAAGCCGATTCCAAAGTGGCATACCTCTAAAGAATGGTGATTCAATTCTCTAAAAGTCTGCATTAAATTTTAAATTTTTAAATTTTCAATTTAACGTTGATCAAATTTTTGACCCATTTTCATGTTAGTTATTTCCAATTTTCCGATGTCTTGCAAAAAGTGACTTAAAATTGGACTTCGAGAGTCCATAACTTTACCAAACTTAAGCCGATTCCAAAGTGGCATACCTCTAAAGAATGGTGATTCAATTCTCTAAAAATCTGCATTTAAAATTTTCTATTTAACGTTGATCAAATTTTTGACCCATTTTCATGTTAATTATTTCCAATTTTCCGATGTCTTGTAAAAGAGTGACTTAAAATTGGACTTCGAGAGTCCATAACTTTACCAAACTTCAGCCGATTCCAAAGTGACATACCTCTAAAGAATGGTGATTCAATTCTCTAAAAATCTGCATTCAAAATTTTCAATTTAACGTTGATCAAATTTTTGACCCATTTTCATGTTAGTTATTTCTAATTTTCCGATGTCTTGTAAAAGAGTGACTTAAAATTGGACTTCGAGAGTCCATAACTTTACCAAACTTCAGCCGATTCCAAAGTGACATACCTCTAAAGAATGGTGATTCAATTCTCTAAAAATCTGCATTCAAAATTTTCAATTTAACGTTGATCAAATTTTTGACCCATTTTCATGTTAGTTATTTCTAATTTTCCGATGTCTTGTAAAAGAGTGACTTAAAATTGGACTTCGAGAGTCCATAACTTTACCAAACTTCAGCCGATTCCAAAGTGGCATACCTCTAATGAATGGTGATTCGATTCTCTAAAAATCTGCATTCAAAATTTTCAATTTAACGTTGATCAAATTTTTGACCCATTTTCATGTTAGTTATTTCTAATTTTCCGATGTCTTGTAAAAGAGTGACTTAAAATTGGACTTCGAGAGTCCAAAACTTTACCAAAATTAAGCCGATTCCAAAGTGGCATACCTCTAATGAATGGTGATTCGATTCTCTAAAAATCTGCATTCAAAATTTTCAATTTAACGTTGATCAAATTTTTGACCCATTTTCATGTTAGTTATTTCCAATTTTCCGATGTCTTGTAAAAGAGTGACTTAAAATTGGACTTCGAGAGTCCATAACTTTACCAAAATTAAGCCGATTCCAAAGTGGCATACCTCTAATGAATGGTGATTCGATTCTCTAAAAATCTGCATTAAAAATTTTCAATTTAACGTTTATCAAATTTTTGACCCATTTTCATGTTAGTTATTTCCAAATTTCCGATGTCTTGTAAAAGAGTGACTTAAAATTGGACTTCGAGAGTCCATAACTTTACCAAATTTAAGCCGATTTCAAAGTGGCATACCTCTAAAGATTGGTGATTCAATTCTTTAAAAATCTGCATTCAAAATTTTCAATTTAACGTTGATCAAATTTTTGACCCATTTTCATGTTTGTTATTTCTAATTTTCCGATGACTTGTAAAAGAGTGACTTAAAATTGGACTTCGAGAGTCCATAACTTTACCAACATTAAGCTGATTCCAAAGTGGCATACTTCTAATGAATGATGATTCGATTCTCTAAAAATCTGCATTCAAAATTTTCAATTTAACGTTGATCAAATTTTTGACCCATTTTCATGTTAGTTATTTCCAATTTTCCGATGTCTTGTAAAAGAGTGACTTAAAATTGGACTTCGAGGGTCCATAACTTTACCAAACTTAAGCCGATTCCAAAGTGGCATACCTCTAAAGAATGGTGATTCAATTCTCTAAAAATCTGCATTTAAAATTTTCTATTTAACGTTGATCAAATTTTTGACCCATTTTCATGTTAATTATTTCCAATTTTCCGATGTCTTGTAAAAGAGTGACTTAAAATTGGACTTCGAGAGTCCATAACTTTACCAAACTTCAGCCGATTCCAAAGTGACATACCTCTAAAGAATGGTGATTCAATTCTCTAAAAATCTGCATTCAAAATTTTCAATTTAACGTTGATCAAATTTTTGACCCATTTTCATGTTAGTTATTTCTAATTTTCCGATGTCTTGTAAAAGAGTGACTTAAAATTGGACTTCGAGAGTCCATAACTTTACCAAACTTCAGCCGATTCCAAAGTGACATACCTCTAAAGAATGGTGATTCAATTCTCTAAAAATCTGCATTCAAAATTTTCAATTTAACGTTGATCAAATTTTTGACCCATTTTCATGTTAGTTATTTCTAATTTTCCGATGTCTTGTAAAAGAGTGACTTAAAATTGGACTTCGAGAGTCCATAACTTTACCAAACTTCAGCCGATTCCAAAGTGGCATACCTCTAATGAATGGTGATTCGATTCTCTAAAAATCTGCATTCAAAATTTTCAATTTAACGTTGATCAAATTTTTGACCCATTTTCATGTTAGTTATTTCTAATTTTCCGATGTCTTGTAAAAGAGTGACTTAAAATTGGACTTCGAGAGTCCAAAACTTTACCAAAATTAAGCCGATTCCAAAGTGGCATACCTCTAATGAATGGTGATTCGATTCTCTAAAAATCTGCATTCAAAATTTTCAATTTAACGTTGATCAAATTTTTGACCCATTTTCATGTTAGTTATTTCCAATTTTCCGATGTCTTGTAAAAGAGTGACTTAAAATTGGACTTCGAGAGTCCATAACTTTACCAAAATTAAGCCGATTCCAAAGTGGCATACCTCTAATGAATGGTGATTCGATTCTCTAAAAATCTGCATTAAAAATTTTCAATTTAACGTTTATCAAATTTTTGACCCATTTTCATGTTAGTTATTTCCAAATTTCCGATGTCTTGTAAAAGAGTGACTTAAAATTGGACTTCGAGAGTCCATAACTTTACCAAATTTAAGCCGATTTCAAAGTGGCATACCTCTAAAGATTGGTGATTCAATTCTTTAAAAATCTGCATTCAAAATTTTCAATTTAACGTTGATCAAATTTTTGACCCATTTTCATGTTTGTTATTTCTAATTTTCCGATGACTTGTAAAAGAGTGACTTAAAATTGGACTTCGAGAGTCCATAACTTTACCAACATTAAGCTGATTCCAAAGTGGCATACTTCTAATGAATGATGATTCGATTCTCTAAAAATCTGCATTCAAAATTTTCAATTTAACGTTGATCAAATTTTTGACCCATTTTCATGTTAGTTATTTCCAATTTTCCGATGTCTTGTAAAAGAGTGACTTAAAATTGGACTTCGAGGGTCCATAACTTTACCAAACTTAAGCCGATTCCAAAGTGGCATACCTCTAAAGAATGGTGATTCAATTCTCTAAAAATCTGCATTTAAAATTTTCTATTTAACGTTGATCAAATTTTTGACCCATTTTCATGTTAATTATTTCCAATTTTCCGATGTCTTGTAAAAGAGTGACTTAAAATTGGACTTCGAGAGTCCATAACTTTACCAAACTTCAGCCGATTCCAAAGTGACATACCTCTAAAGAATGGTGATTCAATTCTCTAAAAATCTGCATTCAAAATTTTCAATTTAACGTTGATCAAATTTTTGACCCATTTTCATGTTAGTTATTTCTAATTTTCCGATGTCTTGTAAAAGAGTGACTTAAAATTGGACTTCGAGAGTCCATAACTTTACCAAACTTCAGCCGATTCCAAAGTGACATACCTCTAAAGAATGGTGATTCAATTCTCTAAAAATCTGCATTCAAAATTTTCAATTTAACGTTGATCAAATTTTTGACCCATTTTCATGTTAGTTATTTCTAATTTTCCGATGTCTTGTAAAAGAGTGACTTAAAATTGGACTTCGAGAGTCCATAACTTTACCAAACTTCAGCCGATTCCAAAGTGGCATACCTCTAATGAATGGTGATTCGATTCTCTAAAAATCTGCATTCAAAATTTTCAATTTAACGTTGATCAAATTTTTGACCCATTTTCATGTTAGTTATTTCTAATTTTCCGATGTCTTGTAAAAGAGTGACTTAAAATTGGACTTCGAGAGTCCAAAACTTTACCAAAATTAAGCCGATTCCAAAGTGGCATACCTCTAATGAATGGTGATTCGATTCTCTAAAAATCTGCATTCAAAATTTTCAATTTAACGTTGATCAAATTTTTGACCCATTTTCATGTTAGTTATTTCCAATTTTCCGATGTCTTGTAAAAGAGTGACTTAAAATTGGACTTCGAGAGTCCATAACTTTACCAAAATTAAGCCGATTCCAAAGTGGCATACCTCTAATGAATGGTGATTCGATTCTCTAAAAATCTGCATTAAAAATTTTCAATTTAACGTTTATCAAATTTTTGACCCATTTTCATGTTAGTTATTTCCAAATTTCCGATGTCTTGTAAAAGAGTGACTTAAAATTGGACTTCGAGAGTCCATAACTTTACCAAATTTAAGCCGATTTCAAAGTGGCATACCTCTAAAGATTGGTGATTCAATTCTTTAAAAATCTGCATTCAAAATTTTCAATTTAACGTTGATCAAATTTTTGACCCATTTTCATGTTTGTTATTTCTAATTTTCCGATGACTTGTAAAAGAGTGACTTAAAATTGGACTTCGAGAGTCCATAACTTTACCAACATTAAGCTGATTCCAAAGTGGCATACTTCTAATGAATGATGATTCGATTCTCTAAAAATCTGCATTCAAAATTTTCAATTTAACGTTGATCAAATTTTTGACCCATTTTCATGTTAGTTATTTCCAATTTTCCGATGTCTTGTAAAAGAGTGACTTAAAATTGGACTTCGAGAGTGGCATACCTCTAATGAATGGTGATTCCATTCTGTAAAAATCTGCATTCAAAATTTTCAATTTAACGTTGATCAAATTTTTGACCCATTTTCATGTTAGTTATTTCCAATTTTCCGATCTGCATTCAAAATTTTCAATTTAACGTTGATCAAATTTTTGACCCATTTTCATGTTAGTTATTTCTAATTTTCCGATGTCTTGTAAAAGAGTGACTTAAAATTGGACTTCGAGAGTCCATAACTTTACCAAATTTAAGCCGATTTCAAAGTGGCATACCTCTAAAGAATGGTGATTCAATTCTCTAACAATCTGCATTCAAAATTTTCAATTTAACGTTGATCAAATTTTTGACCCATTTTCATGTTAGTTATTTCTAATTTTCCGATGTCTTGTAAAAGAGTGACTTAAAATTGGACTTCGAGAGTCCATAACTTTACCAAACGTCAGCCGATTCCAAAGTGGCATACCTCTAATGAATGGTGATTCGATTCTCTAAAAATCTGCATTCAAAATTTTCAATTTAACGTTGATCAAATTTTTGACCCATTTTCATGTTAGTTATTTCTAATTTTCCGATGACTTGTAAAAGAGTGACTTAAAATTGGACTTCGAGAGTCCATAACTTTACCAAACGTCAGCCGATTCCAAAGTGGCATACCTCTAAAGAATGGTGATTCAATTCTCTAACAATCTGCATTCAAAATTTTCAATTTAACGTTGATCAAATTTTTGACCCATTTTCATGTTAGTTATTTCTAATTTTCCGATGACTTGTAAAAGAGTGACTTAAAATTGGACTTCGAGAGTCCATAACTTTACCAAAATTAAGCCGATTCCAAAGTGGCATACCTCTAATAAATGGTGATTCGATTTTCTAAAAATCTGCATTCAAAATTTTCAATTTAACGTTGATCAAATTTTTGACCCATTTTCATGTTAGTTATTTCCAATTTTCCGATGTCTTGCAAAAAGTGACTTAAAATTGGACTTCGAGCCGATTCCAAAGTGGCATACCTCTAAAGAATGGTGATTCAATTCTCTAAAAATCTGCATTTAAAATTTTCTATTTAACGTTGATCAAATTTTTGACCCATTTTCATGTTAGTTATTTCTAATTTTTTGATGTCTTGTAAAAGAGTGACTTAAAATTGGACTTCGAGAGTCCATAACTTTACCAAAATTAAGCCCATTCCAAAGTGACATACCTCTAAAGAATGGTGATTCAATTCTCTAAAAATCTGCATTAAAAATTTTCAATTTAACGTTGATCAAATTTTTGACCCATTTTCATGTTAGTTATTTCTAATTTTTTGATGTCTTGTAAAAGAGTGACTTAAAATTGGACTTCGAGAGTCCATAACTTTACCAAAATTAAGCCCATTCCAAAGTGGCATACCTCTAATAAATGGTGATTCGATTTTCTAAAAATCTGCATTCAAAATTTTCAATTTAACGTTGATCAAATTTTTGACCCATTTTCATGTTAGTTATTTCCAATTTTCCGATGTCTTGCAAAAAGTGACTTAAAATTGGACTTCGAGCCGATTCCAAAGTGGCATACCTCTAAAGAATGGTGATTCAATTCTCTAAAAATCTGCATTTAAAATTTTCTATTTAACGTTGATCAAATTTTTGACCCATTTTCATGTTAATTATTTCCAATTTTCCGATGTCTTGTAAAAGAGTGACTTAAAATTGGACTTCGAGAGTCCATAACTTTACCAAACTTCAGCCGATTCCAAAGTGACATACCTCTAAAGAATGGTGATTCAATTCTCTAAAAATCTGCATTCAAAATTTTCAATTTAACGTTGATCAAATTTTTGACCCATTTTCATGTTAGTTATTTCTAATTTTCCGATGTCTTGTAAAAGAGTGACTTAAAATTGGACTTAAGGAGTCCATAACTTTACCAAACTTCAGCCGATTCCAAAGTGGCATACCTCTAATGAATGGTGATTCGATTCTCTAAAAATCTGCATTCAAAATTTTCAATTTAACGTTGATCAAATTTTTGACCCATTTTCATGTTAGTTATTTCCAAATTTCCGATGTCTTGTAAAAGAGTGACTTAAAATTGGACTTCGAGAGTCCATAACTTTACCAAATTTAAGCCGATTTCAAAGTGGCATACCTCTAAAGATTGGTGATTCAATTCTTTAAAAATCTGCATTCAAAATTTTCAATTTAACGTTGATCAAATTTTTGACCCATTTTCATGTTTGTTATTTCTAATTTTCCGATGACTTGTAAAAGAGTGACTTAAAATTGGACTTCGAGAGTCCATAACTTTACCAACATTAAGCTGATTCCAAAGTGGCATACTTCTAATGAATGATGATTCGATTCTCTAAAAATCTGCATTCAAAATTTTCAATTTAACGTTGATCAAATTTTTGACCCATTTTCATGTTAGTTATTTCCAATTTTCCGATGTCTTGTAAAAGAGTGACTTAAAATTGGACTTCGAGAGTCCATAACTTTACCAAACTTCAGCCGATTCCAAAGTGACATACCTCTAAAGAATGGTGATTCAATTCTCTAAAAATCTGCATTCAAAATTTTCAATTTAACGTTGATCAAATTTTTGACCCATTTTCATGTTAGTTATTTCCAATTTTCCGATGTCTTGTAAAAGAGTGACTTAAAATTGGACTTCGAGAGTCCATAACTTTACCAAATTTAAGCCGATTTCAAAGTGGCATACCTCTAAAGATTGGTGATTCAATTCTTTAAAAATCTGCATTCAAAATTTTCAATTTAACGTTGATCAAATTTTTGACCCATTTTCATGTTTGTTATTTCTAATTTTCCGATGACTTGTAAAAGAGTGACTTAAAATTGGACTTCGAGAGTCCATAACTTTACCAACATTAAGCTGATTCCAAAGTGGCATACTTCTAATGAATGATGATTCGATTCTCTAAAAATCTGCATTCAAAATTTTCAATTTAACGTTGATCAAATTTTTGACCCATTTTCATGTTAGTTATTTCCAATTTTCCGATGTCTTGTAAAAGAGTGACTTAAAATTGGACTTCGAGAGTCCATAACTTTACCAAACTTCAGCCGATTCCAAAGTGACATACCTCTAAAGAATGGTGATTCAATTCTCTAAAAATCTGCATTCAAAATTTTCAATTTAACGTTGATCAAATTTTTGACCCATTTTCATGTAAGTTATTTCCAATTTTCCGATGTCTTGTAAAAGAGTGACTTAAAATTGGACTTCGAGAGTCCATAACTTTACCAAAATTAAGCCGATTCCAAAGTGGCATACCTCTAATGAATGGTGATTCAATTCTTTAAAAATCTGCATTCAAAATTTTCAATTTAACGTTGATCAAATTTTTGACCCATTTTCATGTTTGTTATTTCTAATTTTCCGATGTCTTGTAAAAGAGTGACTTAAAATTGGACTTCGAGAGTCCATAACTTTACCAACATTAAGCTGATTCCAAAGTGGCATACCTCTAATGAATGGTGATTCAATTCTCTAAAAATCTGCATTCAAAATTTTCAATTTAACGTTGATCAAATTTTTGACCCATTTTCATGTTAGTTATTTCCAATTTTCCGATGTCTTGTAAAAGAGTGACTTAAAATTGGACTTCGAGAGTCCATAACTTTACCAAACTTCAGCCGATTCCAAAGTGACATACCTCTAAAGAATGGTGATTCAATTCTCTAAAAATCTGCATTCAAAATTTTCAATTTAACGTTGATCAAATTTTTGACCCATTTTCATGTTAGTTATTTCCAATTTTCCGATGTCTTGTAAAAGAGTGACTTAAAATTGGACTTCGAGAGTCCATAACTTTACCAAAATTAAGCCGATTCCAAAGTGGCATACCTCTAATGAATGGTGATTCAATTCTTTAAAAATCTGCATTCAAAATTTTCAATTTAACGTTGATCAAATTTTTGACCCATTTTCATGTTTGTTATTTCTAATTTTCCGATGTCTTGTAAAAGAGTGACTTAAAATTGGACTTCGAGAGTCCATAACTTTACCAACATTAAGCTGATTCCAAAGTGGCATACCTCTAATGAATGGTGATTCAATTCTCTAAAAATCTGCATTCAAAATTTTCAATTTAACGTTGATCAAATTTTTGACCCATTTTCATGTTAGTTATTTCTAATTTTCCGATGTCTTGTAAAAGAGTGACTTAAAATTGGACTTCGAGAGTCCATAACTTTACCAAACTTCAGCCGATTCCAAAGTGGCATACCTCTAAAGAATGGTGATTCAATTCTCTAAAAATCTGCATTCAAAATTTTCTATTTAACGTTGATCAAATTTTTGACCCATTTTCATGTTAGTTATTTCTAATTTTCCGATGTCTTGTAAAAGAGTGACTTAAAATTGGACTTCGAGAGTCCATAACTTTACCAAATTTAAGCCGATTTCAAAGTGGCATACCTCTAAAGAATGGTGATTCAATTCTCTAACAATCTGCATTCAAAATTTTCAATTTAACGTTGATCAAATTTTTGACCCATTTTCATGTTAGTTATTTCTAATTTTCCGATGTCTTGTAAAAGAGTGACTTAAAATTGGACTTCGAGAGTCCATAACTTTACCAAACGTCAGCCGATTCCAAAGTGGCATACCTCTAATGAATGGTGATTCAATTCTCTAAAAATCTGCATTAAAAATTTTCAATTTAACGTTGATCAAATTTTTGACCCATTTTCATGTTAGTTATTTCTAATTTTTTGATGTCTTGTAAAAGAGTGACTTAAAATTGTACTTCGAGAGTCCATAACTTTACCAAAATTAAGCCGATTCCTAAGTGGCATACCTCTAAAGAATGGTGATTCAATTCTCTAAAAATCTGCATTCAAAATTTTCAATTTAACGTTGATCAAATTTTTGACCCATTTTCATGTTAGTTATTTCTAATTTTCCGATGTCTTGTACAAGAGTGACTTAAAATTGGACTTCGAGAGTCCATAACTTTAAACGTCAGCCGATTCCAAAGTGGCATACCTCTAATGAATGGAGATTCAATTCTCTAAAAATCTGCATTCAAAATTTTCAATTTAACGTTGATCAAATTTTTGACCCATTTTCATGTTAGTTATTTCCAATTTTCCGATGTCTTGTAAAAGAGTGACTTAAAATTGGACTTCGAGAGTCCATAACTTTACCAAAATTAAGCCGATTCCAAAGTGGCATACCTCTAATGAATGGTGATTCGATTCTCTAAAAATCTGCATTCAAAATTTTCAATTTAACGTTGATCAAATTTTTGACCCATTTTCATGTTAGTTATTTCCAAATTTCCGATGTCTTGTAAAAGAGTGACTTAAAATTGGACTTCGAGAGTCCATAACTTTACCAAATTTAAGCCGATTTCAAAGTGGCATACCTCTAAAGATTGGTGATTCAATTCTTTAAAAATCTGCATTCAAAATTTTCAATTTAACGTTGATCAAATTTTTGACCCATTTTCATGTTTGTTATTTCTAATTTTCCGATGACTTGTAAAAGAGTGACTTAAAATTGGACTTCGAGAGTCCATAACTTTACCAACATTAAGCTGATTCCAAAGTGGCATACTTCTAATGAATGATGATTCGATTCTCTAAAAATCTGCATTCAAAATTTTCAATTTAACGTTGATCAAATTTTTGACCCATTTTCATGTTAGTTATTTCCAATTTTCCGATGTCTTGTAAAAGAGTGACTTAAAATTGGACTTCGAGAGTCCATAACTTTACCAAACTTCAGCCGATTCCAAAGTGACATACCTCTAAAGAATGGTGATTCAATTCTCTAAAAATCTGCATTCAAAATTTTCAATTTAACGTTGATCAAATTTTTGACCCATTTTCATGTTAGTTATTTCTAATTTTCCGATGTCTTGTAAAAGAGTGACTTAAAATTGGACTTCGAGAGTCCATAACTTTACCAAACTTCAGCCGATTCCAAAGTGGCATACCTCTAAAGAATGGTGATTCAATTCTCTAAAAATCTGCATTCAAAATTTTCTATTTAACGTTGATCAAATTTTTGACCCATTTTCATGTTAGTTATTTCTAATTTTCCGATGTCTTGTAAAAGAGTGACTTAAAATTGGACTTCGAGAGTGGCATACCTCTAATGAATGGTGATTCCATTCTGTAAAAATCTGCATTCAAAATTTTCAATTTAACGTTGATCAAATTTTTGACCCATTTTCATGTTAGTTATTTCCAATTTTCCGATCTGCATTCAAAATTTTCAATTTAACGTTGATCAAATTTTTGACCCATTTTCATGTTTGTTATTTCTAATTTTCCGATGACTTGTAAAAGAGTGACTTAAAATTGGACTTCGAGAGTCCATAACTTTACCAACATTAAGCTAATTCCAAAGTGGCATACCTCTAAAGAATGGTGATTCAATTCTCTAAAAATCTGCATTCAAAATTTTCAATTTAACGTTGATCAAATTTTTGACCCATTTTCATGTTAGTTATTTCTAATTTTCCGATGTCTTGTAAAAGAGTGACTTAAAATTGGACTTCGAGAGTCCATAACTTTACCAAACTTCAGCCGATTCCAAAGTGGCATACCTCTAATGAATGGTGATTCAATTCTCTAAAAATCTGCATTCAAAATTTTCAATTTAACGTTGATCAAATTTTTGACCCATTTTCATGTTAGTTATTTCTAATTTTCCGATGTCTTGTAAAAGAGTGACTTAAAATTGGACTTCGAGAGTCCATAACTTTACCAAACTTCAGCCGATTCCAAAGTGGCATACCTCTAATGAATGGTGATTCGATTCTCTAAAAATCTGCATTCAAAATTTTCAATTTAACGTTGATCAAATTTTTGACCCATTTTCATGTTAGTTATTTCTAATTTTCCGATGTCTTGTAAAAGAGTGACTTAAAATTGGACTTCGAGAGTGCAAAACTTTACCAAAATTAAGCCGATTCCAAAGTGGCATACCTCTAATGAATGGTGATTCGATTCTCTAAAAATCTGCATTAAAAATTTTCAATTTAACGTTGATCAAATTTTTGACCCATTTTCATGTTAGTTATTTCCAATTTTCCGATGTCTTGTAAAAGAGTGACTTAAAATTGGACTTCGAGAGTCCATAACTTTACCAAAATTAAGCCGATTCCAAAGTGGCATACCTCTAATGAATGGTGATTCGATTCTCTAAAAATCTGCATTAAAAATTTTCAATTTAACGTTTATCAAATTTTTGACCCATTTTCATGTTAGTTATTTCCAAATTTCCGATGTCTTGTCAAAGAGTGACTTAAAATTGGACTTCGAGAGTCCATAACTTTACCAAATTTAAGCCGATTTCAAAGTGGCATACCTCTAAAGATTGGTGATTCAATTCTTTAAAAATCTGCATTCAAAATTTTCAATTTAACGTTGATCAAATTTTTGACCCATTTTCATGTTAGTTATTTCCAATTTTCCGATGTCTTGTAAAAGAGTGTATTAAAATTGGACTTCGAGAGTCCATAACTTTACCAAAATTAAGCCGATTCCAAAGTGGCATACCTCTAATGAATGGTGATTCAATTCTTTAAAAATCTGCATTCAAAATTTTCAATTTAACGTTGATCAAATTTTTGACCCATTTTCATGTTTGTTATTTCTAATTTTCCGATGTCTTGTAAAAGAGTGACTTAAAATTGGACTTCGAGAGTCCATAACTTTACCAAACTTCAGCCGATTCCAAAGTGGCATACCTCTAAAGAATGGTGATTCAATTCTCTAAAAATCTGCATTCAAAATTTTCTATTTAACGTTGATCAAATTTTTGACCCATTTTCATGTTAGTTATTTCTAATTTTCCGATGTCTTGTAAAAGAGTGACTTAAAATTGGACTTCGAGAGTCCATAACTTTACCAAATTTAAGCCGATTTCAAAGTGGCATACCTCTAAAGAATGGTGATTCAATTCTCTAACAATCTGCATTCAAAATTTTCAATTTAACGTTGATCAAATTTTTGACCCATTTTCATGTTAGTTATTTCTAATTTTCCGATGTCTTGTAAAAGAGTGACTGAAAATTGGACTTCGAGAGTCCATAACTTTACCAAACGTCAGCCGATTCCAAAGTGGCATACCTCTAATGAATGGTGATTCGATTCTCTAAAAATCTGCATTCAAAATTTTCAATTTAACGTTGATCAAATTTTTGACCCATTTTCATGTTAGTTATTTCTAATTTTCCGATGACTTGTAAAAGAGTGACTTAAAATTGGACTTCGAGAGTCCATAACTTTACCAAACGTCAGCCGATTCCAAAGTGGCATACCTCTAAAGAATGGTGATTCAATTCTCTAACAATCTGCATTCAAAATTTTCAATTTAACGTTGATCAAATTTTTGACCCATTTTCATGTTAGTTATTTCTAATTTTCCGATGACTTGTAAAAGAGTGACTTAAAATTGGACTTCGAGAGTCCATAACTTTACCAAAATTAAGCCGATTCCAAAGTGGCATACCTCTAATGAATGGTGATTCAATTCTCTAAAAATCTGCATTAAAAATTTTCAATTTAACGTTGATCAAATTTTTGACCCATTTTCATGTTAGTTATTTCTAATTTTTTGATGTCTTGTAAAAGAGTGACTTAAAATTGGACTTCGAGAGTCCATAACTTTACCAAAATTAAGCCGATTCCAAAGTGGCATACCTCTAATGAATGGTGATTCGATTCTCTAAAAATCTGCATTCAAAATTTTCAATTTAACGTTGATCAAATTTTTGACCCATTTTCATGTTAGTTATTTCTAATTTTCCGATGTCTTGTAAAAGAGTGACTTAAAATTGGACTTCGAGAGTCCATAACTTTACCAAAATTAAGCCGATTTCAAAGTGGCATACCTCTAAAGAATGGTGATTCAATTCTCTAAAAATCTGCATTCAAAATTTTCAATTTAACGTTGATCAAATTTTTGACCCATTTTCATGTTAGTTATTTCTAATTTTCCGATGACTTGTAAAAGAGTGACTTAAAATTGGACTTCGAGAGTCCATAACTTTACCAAACGTCAGCCGATTCCAAAGTGGCATACCTCTAATGAATGGTGATTCGATTCTCTAAAAATCTGCATTCAAAATTTTCAATTTAACGTTGATCAAATTTTTGACCCATTTTCATGTTAGTTATTTCTAATTTTCCGATGACTTGTAAAAGAGTGACTTAAAATTGGACTTCGAGAGTCCATAACTTTACCAAAATTAAGCCGATTCCAAAGTGGCATACCTCTAATGAATGGTGATTCAATTCTCTAAAAATCTGCATTAAAAATTTTCAATTTAACGTTGATCAAATTTTTGACCCATTTTCATGTTAGTTATTTCTAATTTTTTGATGTCTTGTAAAAGAGTGACTTAAAATTGGACTTCGAGAGTCCATAACTTTACCAAAATTAAGCCGATTCCAAAGTGGCATACCTCTAATGAATGGTGATTCGATTCTCTAAAAATCTGCATTCAAAATTTTCAATTTAACGTTGATCAAATTTTTGACCCATTTTCATGTTAGTTATTTCCAAATTTCCGATGTCTTCTAAAAGAGTGACTTAAAATTGGACTTCGAGAGTCCATAACTTTACCAAAATTAAGCCGATTCCTAAGTGGCATACCTCTAAAGAATGGTGATTCAATTCTCTAAAAATCTGCATTCAAAATTTTCAATTTAACGTTGATCAAATTTTTTACCCATTTTCATGTTAGTTATTTCTAATTTTCCGATGTCTTGTAAAAGAGTGACTTAAAATTGGACTTCGAGAGTCCATAACTTTAAACGTCAGCCGATTCCAAAGTGGCATACCTCTAATGAATGGAGATTCAATTCTCTAAAAATCTGCATTCAAAATTTTAAATTTAACGTTGATCAAATTTTTGACCCATTTTCATGTTAGTTATTTCTAATTTTCCGATGACTTGTAAAAGAGTGACTTAAAATTGGACTTCGAGAGTCCATAACTTTACCAAAATTAAGCCGATTCCAAAGTGGCATACCTCTAATGAATGGTGATTCAATTCTCTAAAAATCTGCATTAAAAATTTTCAATTTAACGTTGATCAAATTTTTGACCCATTTTCATGTTAGTTATTTCTAATTTTTTGATGTCTTGTAAAAGAGTGACTTAAAATTGGACTTCGAGAGTCCATAACTTTACCAAAATTAAGCCGATTCCAAAGTGGCATACCTCTAATGAATGGTGATTCGATTCTCTAAAAATCTGCATTCAAAATTTTCAATTTAACGTTTATCAAATTTTTGACCCATTTTCATGTTAGTTATTTCCAAATTTCCGATGTCTTGTAAAAGAGTGACTTAAAATTGGACTTCGAGAGTCCATAACTTTACCAAATTTAAGCCGATTTCAAAGTGGCATACCTATAAAGAATGGTGATTCGATTCTCTAAAAATCTGCATTCAAAATTTTCAATTTAACGTTGATCAAATTTTTGACCCATTTTCATGTTAGTTATTTCTAATTTTCCGATGTCTTGTAAAAGAGTGACTTAAAATTGGACTTCGAGACTCCATTACTTTACCAAAATTAAGCCGATTCCAAAGTGGCATACCTCTAAAGAATGGGGATTCGATTCTCTAAAAATCTGCATTTAAAATTTTCAATTTAACGTTGATCAAATTTTTGACCCATTTTCATGTTAGGAATTTCTAATTTTCCGATGTCTTGTTTTTAGTCTATACAGACTTAATGCTAGATGGTATTTACTATTGGGCCGCCACAAGTATTTTACATTTGCGACATCTATCCTTATTAAGTTGAACCCGCGTCCTTGTTTTCTATACTATGTTTTTATTCGATGTGGACGAGATGTCTACGATTTCTGCTATGTCAATGAGTTTCTACGTTCTCTGCGATGTCAATCAGTTTTCTACGTTTATATTCTACGTTTTCATTTTCCTCGATGTCTATGAGTTCTCTATGTTTTATGCTATGTTGATGAGTTTTCTATGTTTTATGCTATGTCGTTAAGTTTTCTACGTTTTATGCGATGTCAATGAATTTTCTACATTTTATGCGATGTCAATGAGTTTCTACGTTCGCTGCTATGTTTTCCGGAATTCTACATCGGCAGCTTCCATAAAATGTTGTTGAAATAATTTTATTCATTGTGTGATTTATACCATCAACGTGATGTGCTATACTATATTAACGGAACCAATTTTTGTTTCTATTATTTTCAGCTGCCAGCAGCCAGGTGGTGGTACTAAAAAACAAAAGACTAAACGCGAATGTTTATGTGACAAGCTAGAGTCCTTTTCATTTTGACTCTTCAGCATTTCAAAATGATAAGACAACTTTTATCTATTTTCGTAAAAAATTATAATTTATTTTAATTGATTAATGTAAATATTAATAATATTAACGATAATTTACTGGTTATGGTATGGTATAAAATCAAACTAAAATAGTTAAAACAAGAAAGGAAAGCTAACTTCGGGCGGAGCCGAAGTTGATATACCCTTGCAGAATACTCTGTAAATTATATTCTCCAAAATTATTCATATGATGTATTCTTAATACTCATAAAAAATCCGAACTTCCTAACTTTAACAACAACAAAGTTATGGCATTTCCAATCGTTCAGTTATATGGCAGCTATAGGATATAGTCGGCCGATCCTTATGAAATTTGATAGGTCGGATTGATTGGCCAAAAATAAAATCCATAGAACATCCCAACTTCCTAACTTTACAAACACCAAAGTTATGGCATTTCCGATCAATCAGTTATATGGCAGCTATAGGATATAGTCGGCCGATCCTTATGAAATTTGGTAGGTCGGATTGATTGGCCAAAAATAAAATCCATAGAAAATCCCAACTTCCTAACTTAACAAACACCAAAGATATGGCATTTCCGATCAATCAGTTATATGGCAGCTATAGGATATAGTCGGCCGATCCTTATGAAATTTGGTGGGTCGGATTGATTGGCCAAATATAAAACCCATAGAAAATCCCAACTTTCTAACTTTACAAACACCAAAGTTATGGCATTTCCGATCAATCAGTTATATGGCAGCTATAGGATATAGTCGGCCGATCCTTATGAAATTTGGTAGGTCGGATTGATTGGCCAAATATAAAACCCATAGAAAATCCCAACTTTCTAACTTTACAAACACCAAAGTTATGGCATTTCCGATCAATCAGTTATATGGCAGCTATAGGATATAGTCGGCCGATCCTTATGAAATTTGGTAGGTCGGATTGATTGGCCAAATATAAAACCCATAGAAAATCCCAACTTCCTAACTTTACAAACACGAAAGTTATGGCATTTCCGATCAATCAGTTATATGGCAGCTATAGGATATAGTCGGCCGATCCCGGCCGTTCCGACTTATATACTGCGTGCAAAGGAAAGAAGGGTGTGTGCAAAGTTTCAATCCGATAGCTTTAAAACTGAGAGACTAGTTTGCGTAGAAACAGACAGACGGACAGACGGACAGACGGACAGACGGACATGGCTATATCAACTCAGGAGGTGATCCTGATCAAGAATATATATACTTTATAGGGTCGGAGATGTCTCCTTCACTGCGTTGCACACTTTTGACCAAAATTATAATACCCTCTGCAAGGGTATAAAAATAAATAAAATTGTAAGTGCACAAAAAAGTCGCAAAACCTATCATCTGTCGGACCAAAAATGTTTTTTTCAACAAATTAATTATATAAAAAAAACATTTAGTTTTTAAAAAATTGAAAATTTATTGTAGTTCACAAATTTTTTGGGACGGAATGATTTTTATTGACGCGTTTTAAAATGTAGCTTTTAAGAAGTAAAAATTTAAGCATGAATTCCTAAAATATATCGGTGTGGTAAAGCCAGGAAAATAAAGGGGGTTCTTTATTATTTAGGAGTCCTAAACCACTTTAGCGAACAAAGCTAACTTTGTGAAAAATATATTTACTTAATGGGGTCGAAGATGTTTTCTTCACTGCGTTACAAACTTCTGACCAAAATTATAACACCCTCTGCAGGGGTATAAAAACGAATCAACAAAAATAAAAGTTTTCAATAATTAAACATAAAAGCTTATAAAACATTGTTCGTTTTGAAACTCAATTACAGATGGAGGTGACTGTAATTACATGACAAATTAAACAATCATTAACTTTATTCTGATAGCCAACGATAAGCCAACAAATTAAGCAATCCAAACTATGAACTGATTGCGAAGTTCGTCCTATTACTTTTGCCAAAATAGATGGCCAAGCCATTTAACATTTGCATTATAATCTTGGCGCTGCTCCTGCTGACTTTCTTTATGCTCCATCGCCTTATTGCCTTTTTCCCCGGATAGAAAAGCGAAGAGTGAGTGAGAGGGCGGGATAGATACAGACAGAGGGAGACAGAGCGAGCGACCGTCAGGTCATCAAACATAATTACTTGCCCAAAAGGTATGCGCCAGTTGACATTTCAGTGGCGACCCGCGTTACCTCTGGCCACCCTCCCCCTTAGACGTTTATTAGCCGAGGTTGGAAACTTTAAGGTGGGCAGGGGCCACCTTTTCGCCCTCCACTTTGCCCATCGTTCCTGGCCAGCTGCCTCGAGCCATTTTTGATAATGAATTTCGTTTGGCGCGACCGGGGCCCTTTTAAGTAGACTACAGTTTTTGAACAAACTGGAAGGAAGGACGAAAATGGCATGTGGCTTCCAGCCATATGATCGAGACAAACATTCCCACACAGAACAAAAAATTATTGCAAAAACTTTTTCATTTTTCTAACACAATAAATGGTCTTAAGGCTTCTTAAACGCTGATTGAAAAGAGCTTTCAAAAAGTTATAAGGGAAAGTAAAGTCGGAAAAAATGATACAACTCTGTTGCGCTGAAAGGTTTTGAAGGAGGAAAAGTAATTCAATGCAAAATTTAAAAGAGCAGAAAAGTTGCTTATAATACCTGAGTATCAGTTGTGAAAGTAGCCGTGTAACCATTCAAGATACAAGATATATTATTTGCTCTTGGTAAATTTAAACTACATTTTGGCAGTGCAGTCTAGAAACGGAAACTTGCACTTGCATCGCAATCAACTGTCAATGAACTCGGAGCAATTTTGTTAACAAGTTTCTGGTTTCCGCCCAAACGCTTCTCAGCTGGACCTCCTTCGTATTTGTTCCTCTCCTTTTTTAAGCTGCTTTATAGTCTGCAGTTGAAATTTATGTTTATTTTTTTGTGCCATGCAATTTGCTTTTTGATTATGTGGACGCGGTCAGTCATCGCTTCTTTGCCGCGCGGCTAAAGAAGAGCAGTAAAGGAATTTCTCTGTTTTTTCCCCCTCTTTATGCATTCGGTATGATGGATATAACAAATAACTCATTTCTATGATAACTTGGCCAATTGCCCGGACCTGACCCGCCTCCATCGCAACTTTCCTAGCTTTCACTGATGCATTCACTGCATTGTACTTAAGTTACTCAGCTTTATGGCTCAAATGGAGATGAGTGCCTCTCCAGACGCAAGTTTTAAAACGCTTGGGCCAGCATTGAGCTCCGCTTATTGACACACATCTGCCGCCGAGCGTAAATAGTCGAACAAAGTAAAGACAAACTCCGAGGAAATGCTTTACCCGGAGAAAGTTTCAGCTTGTTAATATCTCCTTATAGAACGGAAACAGCATTCCAGGCCAGATAATCCTTTGCAGTCGGTCTGTTCTTTCATTGGCACTTGCCATGGATGTTAATCGGAGTTCTGGTCAATGATGTCAAAATTTAATTACAGTTTAAGCGCTTTCAAAATCATTTTGTGGCCACTCGAATTAAGCGCAGCAGGCCACAACGCTCACACTAAAACGACGTCCCTGCAGACAGACAATTATAATTAGCCAGGAGAGCATTGAGTTTGAGTCCTTAATCCAAAGGGTTCGGCTGCCTTGCTCTGCTCCGCCTTGGCCCAAATGCAAATTACATTTAAGATGCGTACCGGCAAAGAGCAACTACGATTGCCTGAGCTGAGCCACCCAGATTTCTCTCAGACCTGGGCGATGGATATGTCCATGTCCCAGGGATATTTTGAATTAATTTGTGTTGTCTTAGGAAGCCCGTTTGGGATTCCGTGTGCGAATACAAATATTTATAAACCGGAATTCCGCATATTTTTCTAATTTCAGCCTAAGGTGTTCTTCACTTACCTTGAATTTTTGCGAAAATCAATGGTAACGGTTTTAAGTCGAATATTCTCATTGTTTAAATGTGAACAATTCATAATTCTAATTTCTGGCTAAAAATTTTCTTTATTTAAACGATGTTTTGGGTTTTAACTATGAAATCGAATAATACAAACAAATTAAAATTTTATTTGCCATAAAGTGATATCCGCAGATTAATTTTACAAGTATTTCTTAAAAGGTCTTAAATTATTGAGGGAAAAGTTAGGGTTTTAATTCTGAAAAAATCAATGTTAAAATGTAAACAAATTAGTTTTTTTATTTGTCATGAAGATGTATTTCTTGAAAGATTTCATATAGATTTAAAAACATACCCTTCCAAGTTCATTGGTCTTCTGTTGTTATCTAAATAAAATATTTACCCCTCGCGTTTTGAATGACCTCGGTTTTAAAATAGAATAAATAAAAGCTATTTCAATATTGTCCCAAACAAAAAATTAATTCAGTGCGATGCCCCGCCCAAATCAAAACCGAAGCCTTTCAGGGTTAAGTGTTTCCTTAAATGTTTGCCTTTTTATACTGATCCCAGTGGCTGGCGGCATTAGTTTGTATTTGACTTTTTGAGCTGAGCTTATTTCAATTATGATAATCAATGCCCTCTCATATGATTTCGAAACTTTCTCCCTTGAGGCGGACGTTTTCACTGGGATTCTTTGCATTGGAAAAACTTTTAGCGCGACATGTCACGCCCGAGTGAGGCCAACTTGCTGCCTCGGCGAATGTTTGTGTTGATTTTGCAGCGCACATTTTTCAACACTGTCAGGACCTCCATCCGCCGTACTTCAAGCCCCCTGTTTTCCTTTCCGGGAAACTATGCACGAGCGCTGACATCATTTGTCATGTCTGCGCTATGCGGGCGAAGCGCGTAGGACAACAAAAAAAGCAGAAAGAATGGTAGAAAAACAATAGCTCGTAGAAAAGTTGGCATGTGGAAAAAGTCAAAAATGGAAAAATTGCTGACAATGCAATCTGAATTGTGCATAAGCTAAAGTTTGTCAGCTCTGTGGCTTTCTGTCTTCTCTTTCGGTCTCCAAACAAAAACACAGCGACGGCTTCTTGGATAAACACTTGCGGTTCAAGATACGCCCCCGATATAATGTGATATGGTGTGACATATCAGCGAGGTGTGATGATATCCGAGATAAAACGGCGAGGGAGGGGATAAGTCCTTAAGATGGTGACTTCTGCTCGGGGCGGGTTGCTGCCGTAGAAAACATAAATATTATTGTCAAGAACGGCCGTGATTCGGTTCCGCAATAGGATTTTGAGCTATGTACATTTAGGTTGGATATGATTTATTAAGATTTTCAATGCTTATGAAGTATTTATTGGCAGTCTCTCAGTGTTTACATCCTCGGGCTCTGAAACTCAAAGAAAAACAACAAAATGTACGCTTTAAATTATAAAATATTTTATTATTATTAACTTTTTTAATGTCTTGAAACAATGTTGTAGATGTGGAATTTCGTTTCCAGTTAAAATTAAGTAAATTTAAATATATGTCTATAAAAATATACCATTATGTCTAGAGATATTTAAGATTCACATTATTAAGTTTTTATTTATATCAGAGTCCTTTTTTTCCTACTGATCAATGTTGTTCATTTAAAGTGTGATGATCGCATAATTAACGCTTCGCTTTTGTTAAGCAAGTTCTGAAAAAGCATACAGATACTTGTATCAATCCTAAATACTATATTAATGTTAAAAAAATAGGTACATATTATTATATTGTATCTAAATATGTGAAAGCGAGAACAATGCATCGATATTTATTATTTATCCATAAACGAGTCGATCTAGGCAAAATTAATTAATGTTAGAAGAATAGGTTTATAGTGAAAATATTTCCTAAGGTATAATTTAAAAACCTCCAAATCTTTTTAACTTTATCAAAGGTTTATGACTATTTTTACAAGTAAGTTGTAATGTTGAGTAGCCAAAATACATACATAAATAGTTTTCCTTCTTCTTTAGATTTCACTCTGACAGAATATATTATTTTTAAATTGCCATTATATCTCAGCAGCTGATGGGCGTAATTTAAATCCATTCTCGTCCGCGGTAAATCCCCTCATAAATCACAGTTTGACCTTCACCTCACGTTAACAGCCTTGAACCCTCCGCGGTCTTACGTGGTCTAACCCGCATGTCACGGCGCGCTCCGAAGGACCATGATTGATGGCTCCTCATGATGTCGCTGTCGCAGTCGCTTTCCCAGTCACTGTGACTTCCAGGAGGTGCCAAAAATTGTAAAGCCAGGGCAAATACTTGTTAACACGTTGTTGCTCACACTGTTGCAGGCGGGCAGGCAGGACTTTCATGACTCCTTAGAGGAAATGTCAGCAGTAGTCAAGTCGAGTCAAGTTGCAGCTCAAGTTGTGCGCCACTCCCTCATCCGCTCCTCTGTCAAACTACTACGTAGTTTGTGGAAATTATCGAAATTGTATTATGGTAATTTTATGCAAACCGAGTTTTTCCTTTCACAGATGCTTTTTGCTTTGATTTTGTTGTTGAAAATTAGTTTTTCAATTTTCCTTTGGGGAAGGCGAAGGCACAACAAAAAAAAAAAGCTGACAAAGTGCAAGGGCCGTGACCAAAAACTTTCGCAGAGAGAGAAAGAGAAACGACAGGAACGACAGGAACAGGCTGGGAACAGGCCGAATGCCTAAGTTATGTACATATTTATCGGCTGGGGATGTGCACTTTTGTTAATATGCAGATTGATTTGGCAATAGGAATCGATTTTAACGAATATGTATATTCGCCTATTTATTTTCATTTTCAATTTGCCGTCTGCCGTCTAACGTCTGACGTCGTCGCTGGGCAAAAAATACTTGGCTGCATTTTTTAATTAAAAACTTTGTAGACCCGCAGACGCAGCAGGGTCGTAGATAACCGACACGTCTCCGGTGCTCCGGTGCTTGGGTGCTCTGGTTCTGGTACTGGTACTGGCACTAGTACTGCTGGATCCACCACCTGAATTTATGCCCAGTCAGAGTCCAAGGTGGAGAACACGTAGTTAGGTGAGGTGCAGCCAGACCACGACCATCTCGACCCAACCCTTCCGGCGCCCAGACAATCAACATGTTGCGGCCCAGTAATGCTCTGGGGCAAGTGGCCGGCACGTAATTGCAATTTAACCCGTTTTGAGCTACACTTAGCCAGCGTTTTATGGCACCGAGATACCATGACCTCGTCCTGCTTTCCCCTCTCCATGCTTCCCCTCCTCCTCTTATGGACGACTTGTGAAATTTATACGCGCCAAGCTGGAACTGAAGCTGATGCTCCTAAGGCCAAAAATTCATAAGCCGTGAGTTGTGGAGTCCGGCGTGTGGAGTGCGAACTTCAGCCGGCGGCGTGCAAATACGCAAGGAACGGATCGGGAACAATGACAGCACTCCACAATGGCACGAATATTTTAGCCAGTTGACAACGCCATGAATTCACTCTTGACGCGATGTCGAAAAGTACTGCGCTAGATATTTAAGAGTCTTTCAAGGGAAAACGGTTGAGTGTGCCACATGAATAAGTTAATAAATGTAAAAGCTTTTGAAATAATTTAGACTAATATTGTCCGAGAATATTAAACTCAAGCCGCACAGTTTGAGTTTAACCCTACAAAAACATGACATTTTTCTTGACAAAAATATTCAACTAGATTGTACGTTTTCTGAACTAATCCCGATTTCAGTAATTTGAAATCCGCAGTTTGGAGAAATGATTCACTAAAACAAAAAATAAAAAAAAGCATTTTCATAAATGAATACTATTAGTTCATAGATAAGGAATGGTAATTTTTTTAATTATAAATTTTCAAAGGATAAGCTTGGCATTTTGGATAACCCAAAATCAAATTCCAACCTCGTCAAAACAAATCGTAAGTTTCAAGAAAGGTTTTTTTAATGTTAAATGTTAAAATGAAAATGATCATGTAAAATAATAATTAATGGAAAATAGAAAACTCCAAAAAATAGAATAATACCAGGTCGAGTTAAAATCTGCCTTTAATAACATGAAGAATTTAGTTCTTAAAACAAAATCAAACTGTTACTAAACTATCAAAAATTAATTCATATGGTAAATGGTATAATGCTACTTTTAAGACTCAAAAAGATCGTTGGTACATATATTTAGAACGATTTTCATGCTTCATGTTTCAACACAAAACTGAACAAAAATATGAATAACTATTCAAACTGTTGCCTTTTTCTATAGAGCTTAAAATATATATTGTATTTCCATACATGCGAAGAAACGTGGCAAAGTGCTTTTTACTCTTTGATCGATGATTGCAAAAGATTTCAGTTGATTACCCAGAAACCAAACAAGAATCAATTTATCCATGTATGTAGTTTATTGTGTTTGGAAATTTTCGTGTGCCCGACGAACCGAGTTCAATAAATAATTTATTTTCCCCAGGCTCACGCAAAGCAAACGAAAAGAGAGCACCAGAGTATGGCACAGAGCATCATTCGGTTTCCAGCTGCTAGCCACAAACTGGATAGACGGAAAAGTCGGGGAAAAACTAGGAGACCGCACACGCACATGCAATGGTACAAATGAGACAACACCTGTCCAGGAGTTGGAGATGATATGGAATGGAGATGGAGATGGAGGCAACGGCAAAGGTAAAGGCAAAGGAAAGGCAACCAGAGACTCAGTTGGCAAGGCTCAAGTGGTTGGAGGAGCTTGGCAGGAAGTTTGGCCCACATTGACGTGCCGACTGAGCCAACGAAGAAGCGACTGACTGACTGACATTTGAATTACAAGCGGTGAAAGCTGTGGAAATGGGGATATGGCTTTCCGAATGGGGGAGGGGGGAGGAGATCGGAGAGAGTCGGTAACTCAACGAACTCTCAACACAAACTCAACAAAATGACACGACTTGAATTGGCTGCCAAGCATGAACGCATACAAGTTAGTCGAGCATCCAGGACTCGGCCAAGAAATGGCAAAAATTACCGGCTCAAAAAAAAAAACACAAAAAATAGAGACAGGGGGGAGAGTCCTAAAAGAAAAGCAAGACGAAATAAAGACAGCACGAAGGCGGAGGAAGAAGCCCGAGAGGCCAGGGTAACTAGTCAACTTCAAGTTTCTTTTCAACTGTTTTGTTTATTTATTTTTCGGGGCCGGCAAACTAGCTGGGTAAGTTTCCCGGAGGGGACCTCCAATCAAATTGCAGGCAAACAGACTCTAAGCATAATTTAGATGTCACATCGGTGCCGCTTTAAGTTGCGGATTTAATTCGAAAACCATTCGACGGCAAAAAGCGATTCATCAAGCGAATTTTGCAACTTGCCCGGCAAGTTGGCGGCGGCCAGCAAAATGCGTCGGCCATTGCAGGACAATGCTGGATGGGGACCGATCCTGCCAGCATGACTGGTAATTGCAGATTTATGACCCCCAAAACATGTGGACAGCTCCAGTCTGCCGCTGGCCAAAGAAATCAAAAAGGAAAAAACCAAAAAAACAAAAAATCTAAAACCCCAAAGAGATGATTGTCGTTCTTTTTTAGGAGTAAAGTTTGGCGGGAAATTTTTGAACGTTTCTGCATAATAAATTTTGAAAAGTGGATTAAAATGGCTAGGCAAAAAAGTATTTTTCAACATTTTCCTTTTCTCTTTTGTTTGGCGAACATATGTGTGTGCGTATGCCAGGCACTTTTCCTTTTTTGGACAACAACAATCGCTTATGGGATAGCATATTTTTAGGCGCTCTCTCGCCCGAATCGTTGGGAATGTGTGAAATGCAAATAAAACAAATTGTTTGCCTTCACTTTTTTCTGTATGTTTCCCAGTGATTTGGCATTCTGACATTTGTCGCTGTCAGACATAACAATCGACCCAATGCCAATAGCAACAGAATTGGCCCACATTCGCCTGTGACAATGAAATTAGCCTGACAATTGTGGAAAATTTAAATAAATGACAAATGAATCAAATTCCCCAATTTGGCACTTGATTTTCTGTCTACAAATATACCAACTTGTCACATTTATGGCCCCCAAATGGCCGGTTAAGGACGTTACAGACAATTCCCAAGTGAGTTGTGTAATTGGGGAAATCTCGTTCAAATCAAATTTCATTCAGGTTAAGTCTTTTGCTGAATTTTAGTATCCAGCAACGGATCAAATTTCAATTCAAGTTATATGCTGTGGTTTTATAAAGTTTAAACATGTAAGAGCCCAAGTATTTGCCCAAACAACAAAACCTTTATGTTTTCTCATGGGGCAGAAAACCAATTTTGTGAGTAAATATTAAATTGGTTTCAAAGTCATTGTACTTAACGTTGGAAAAAGTGGTTCAACGTTAACTAATCAAAAATTACCGCAACTCTGGGAATACAAAAAGCATTTGGAAAAAAAAAATATATATAATCCTGATTACCAGTTCTGGTAATTACATAAATTGGTGTGGTTTTAAATGAATATTAATAAAAAACAAATCGAGAAATAAAACCCTTAAAAAAGGGTTCTTATTCACTCAATGGCTTTAATATTTAAACCAACAGATTTACGTGTTTTTTAATTTTAATGGATTTTTGTGATTTTATTTTCTTTTAAGTTGTCAAACTCTAGCACATTCTAAAAGCCATAGTCTAAATAATTTCGTCATTTTATAAAAAAGCTTTTTAATAAAAATAATTTTTTCTCAGGCCCCTGTGTTCAAAATATAAAAACCATAATATGTAGATTTTGGAGTAAATTAAATAAATCTATGACTCCTATTTATTCTTGATCAACATAAGCATATTGGCCAGGTATTTTTTTAAATTGGCGCTGATTAACCAGTTGAGTTCTTGCATTATTAAACATAATCCTTAAAAACTCAAACTATTCATCCCCAGACGCATCAATCTCAGTCCAAGTTTAGGACTGGGTGTAGTTATCTTTCATTTCATTTCTATGCGGAATAACAAATTGCAATAATTTAGTTAATTTGTTGTACGTGTCGTTTGGCCAAAAGGCTTACCCAACTTTGGTCCCAAATTATAGGGGTTGTAGTTAAAGGTCCTGGGCTCCGCCAGGGACCCAACTAAAGCCCCATCCACAACAAGTTATACTGTCCATTGATATACTATCTCCATTTGTCTTTGCATTAATTTAATCTGACAGCAATTAAAGGCGGGCGTGTCAGGTCTGTGTTCGCTTTGACTTTGGGGATTCACGTATATATCAGCGGGAATATATCTGGCATAAATGTTGTTATAATTTGTGTGCGCCTAATTAGTTGAATTTCCCTGTTAGCCGACCCGATCCAATTAGTTAGATAATTTAATTCAAATAATAGAAAGCCAAACAAAGATGAACTGCGCTGGTCAAGTATTTGTTTTTCCACTGCATTCGACGGTTGGTTAACAAAAATAAAGTGATGAGGGGCTTCTATACACTAAAAAGCAGTGCTAACTGGGGTACCAAAGTTGTTTAAATCGATTTACCCGTTTACTAAAAAGACTTAATACTTACAATGGTTTTTATTGGCCATTTCTCTTGATAAAAATGTGTGATTGGATGTTTAAAATGTACATGTTTATATATGTCTGATTGAATTCTCTAGCTTAAACTGTTTTTATTCCTTGCAGCAGCGCTAAACTGGCTTACAATTACCAGTTTAATGCCTAGGGTATCTGAGTTTCAGCCAGCCAAAGGGCAGTATTTCCTTTGGTTTTTATTGGTTTTTGTTTTTTTGATTTGAACTTTCGGGCTTTGTGCTTGTTAGCCAGATCTCCCTCATTTCTTTGGCTTCACCCTCTAGCCAAAAGCCAGGACCAACTAATTTACTGAGCCACCAGCACCAGTTCCTCTTTCCTCGCCACGTAGTCCACTGGATTCCCAGCCGGATGCAGATGCAGCTGGAGAAGGCGATGGCTGGTGGGTGATGGCTGATGGGTGGGGTGGGTTGGTGTGGGGGGGTTGAGAACAGCACAAGTAACAAATCAAACGAGTGCTTTTGTAAATTACATTTGAATTATCCGCTCTGTGTGACCCCCTTTGCACCCCTCCTCTGCATTCATTCATTCACTCGCTGGCTCGTTCATTTGGTGCGTTTGTAGGACCATTTGTATGCAGCTCTTTTTGTGTATGGCAATGGCTGTTGCCAGCACATGGGTAACATCCTTCGAGCAGGACAACAGCAACGGGCAGGCAAAGTGGATCAAACAGCCAAAGTTAATAAACACTTTGCTCGTTGCCAGCCAAAACCGTCCACCCCCCATTACAATCCCTCCAGAATCCCCTAGTCTTTGTCCATTTTTAGTGTCCATGGCAATTTGGAGTGTGTGTTTGTTGCAAAGTGAAATTGAATGCAAATAGAAAAACAAACAGTGTTGCCAACACAGCATGAGCACATAAGCATTTCACTTAAATTTACGCGTTTTTCATTTCAATTAAAACAATTCGCATACCGCAACGGCGGACCATTTAACGAACATTTGGCGCCATTAAGTAGGCTACGTGTTTGTCCCTATATCCTGAGTGAATGTATATGAATGTATATGCACTGGTGTGTGTGTGTGTGTGCTTGTGTGCTTCACCCCTTTTTTCGGTGCATGCAAATGGCCTGTTAAGTGTGCCACAGCCAAACGACTAATTATTTATGGCCAAAAGGTACAACGAGCCGCCAAATTAAGGTCGTCGCTGCCAGCGCCGTTGTCTCTCAGTCATTTGTCTGATTAACAACAAATTCGCCTCCCGAATCGGGTCGCTGAACCTGTTTGAAATTTATTTCTGCTATCATTGCACCATAACTATAACTAAGCTCCGAATTTTCCCCAATCTAGCCTTATCATGGCAAATGTCTTTGGGCAAAACTGCCACTGCAAGTGGATGAATGACTTGTGACCCACTTTACGGCCAAAATTTTTTCAAGACTCTTTTCGTGCACAAGGATGTTCATACATTTTATACGATGTGTGGATGTCACAAGGTGTGCAGAACTTTAATATATGAATCAGAGCTAACAAAAATCCATGTTAGGCTTAAATTTTAAATGTTCATGTACTCATCAGTAATGTTTTCTTAATAGGGAGTAACCAATTATGAACAAAAACTCCTGGGCGCGAGGATTTAAATATTAAAAACACTTCGCTTAATTAAAGGAAAGTCTTTAAACTGACTAAAAATTGTTAGTTTTAAACCAACCGTAAATAAAAGTTCAATAGTTTGTATAATAAAAAAATAATTAAATAAAAAAACCGACTTATTTATCATAAAATTTAATTACGCTTACATTTTTAATAAGCAAGTCATAAATTGTTAACCTTTGTATGCAAAATATTTATCAACATAGCTGCGCATATTTCTTACTTTTCTCCCTAAATCGTTCGCTAGACACATAGTTATAAATTTAATATTTATTAAAATCACCCAACTAGTCAGCTATTTGGCAATATATGGCAATTTTTCAGCTCGTGTGTGCCATGTTAAGCACACAAATATCTCTGCTGATTTAAGCTACAGCTCTCAACAGAGTAATTGCGTGAATTCAGGATCCCATTCAAATCCTATGAAAATAGAAAATATTTACCTACTTTTATTTACGAACTTCCACTCATAGTGCGGCTGCTGGCTGCAGAAAAACAAACTTGTCATGTGTCAATGGCGAGAGGAAATCACTCGACCGAACCGAAAGTCGAAAGCCCAGGAAAAACCAGGAAGGAGTCTTCAACCCGAAGTCGAATAAAATGTCGCACTTTAAACGGAAATATTGAACTTCACAATTCTGTGAAATGTGTGGACGGGCACAACGTGGCAACGGAGTGTTGTGATTGTAATGAAGTTGTGGTAAAAATCGGAGACCCAAAGAAAATCATCCATGACCTGGCGGTCCATGCTGTTAAAACGTATGGCCATGGTTCTGGTTCAGGTTCAGATCCAGCTTCAGAGTCAGCTTCAGGTCGGGTGACAAGTGAGCGACGTGGAAATGTGGCGGAAATGAATTTTATACTCAGTTGGGAGCCAGAAAAACCAATAAAATCTATCTATGAACAAATATGTGAAGGTACACAAAGTTCGGGGATGCAATCAAATGTTGGGGTAGCGTAGCCAAAGGGGGTTTTTGCAAAACGTTACCTAAATGTTAGGAAAACAACAAAATGTTTGTGCATTATTTACGCGTTGCTGGCATTTTATGCTAATAAATTACCAATATGCAAGGCAAAACTTTGGTTGCCACGCAGGTGGAAAAGGGACGGACATCCACATGCATGTGTAAAGCAAAGAAGTTCCACTAAAACTGACAAACTGCACTAACACACCCAAACCGATTTCATATGGGGCAACGCATTTATTATTTTTTGATATTTTTTACCACACTGCACCGCACTAACCTGCAAAAATCGAACTATGGAAAAAAGTTAGAGACACAACGCGAAAAGTCAGAGCTACCAACTAAGCCAACAGTTTTCTATTTTTTTCCCCCTCTTAGCTACTCTTGTGTGTGTGTGTGCGGGTGTGTGGGTGTGAGGTCCTGTGCACTGGTTGACGCCAAAGAAATTTGGCGTCAGTTTTATGCGAAGAGCGAAGACCGAGGAGCGAAAAGCAAGGCAAAAAATAAGGTGAAGCTCTCGGCGGAACGGATAGGTCGGGCGGGGTTAGATCAGGATGAGGCAGGATAGAGGGGCAGGATAGGGGCTGGAGCAGCAACAATGGCAAACAAAAGTCCGGAAAAAATAGAAAATCGTATAAAAATAGCTGAAACAGACACGCAGACAAACGCTGGTAACTCCGAATGCTTCAGAAAAGTGAAGAAGGGGCCACATGAAAAGGGTACACCACAAAAAAGTTTTCCCAGTATCATACCAACCCCTGTGAAACTTTAACAAATTAGCTAAATTCTTAAATTAAGAATTCTTTACAGCAATTCGTAAAATAGGGCAATTTGCTTTAACTGCTTAGGGATTAAGGGCAGTTTTACTTTTTCATCTTAGCTGTATCTTAACACAAATTTTAAATGTATTCAAAATGATTAAGAAATTCGGGATGACAAAGAAAATGATTTATTTTTAAACATTTATAAGCCATACCAAATACATTAATCAAGAATTTTTTAAATTCGTTTTATAAGAAACTAAAGAACACTTATGACATATAGCTAAATCATATTTTATGAGACATTTTCAAGACCTTCATACTGTTTGTTGCAGTGTAAACAAAATAGAGTACGTTTGGGTTGAGTATACCGACAGGGACAAGGATACGAATCGCAACAACGAAGGCATCAGCTAATGTGGCATTTCGGCAGGAAGCGGCAAATGCAGCCAAACAGCCAACAGGCCCAACTAATGGACCAATATGGGGGGATCGGGGCCAGGGGAAAAAGGTGTCGCATTTGGGTGGCAAAACAGCTCCAATCTGTAAGCAAAAGCCGATAATTGGAAGACCATTCAATTTGGCTTACGGACTAACCTCGGGACAGAGATCAAAGATGTGTTAGTTAAACATGCCAGACTGCTTTGAATAGAGGTCCTTTCGAATTTTCGGATAAGATCTTTCAAACATTACATTCAATATTTAACCTAACTCAGCCAAATACAATATGCTTCCACTTAAAGTTTAGCAATATATACAATTTAAACATTAAGTTTCCTGCCAAAACAGAAAGAGAAAATTATCAAAATATATATTTTTTGTTGGCAGTTGAAATAGGTGCTGTCATGGTCTGCAAGAAAAGGTAGAAACAAATTTCATGGTGGTTGGAAATGAAGGTGAAGTCTTTTTTTTGACAGATTTCACTTATTGAAATTTAATTAGAAAAATTTAATTCTGAAATTTGAATAAACTTTTTAGTATTTAAAATCCTTAACCAGTAGTCTTAAAATGTAGGTGATAAGTTAGCACCAAGAAAGTTTATTTTCCCAATTTCCTACCATAATAGAGCATTTTCCGTTCGCTTCCATTTTTCGATTACCCCGCACTTTTGAAGTGGCATAAAGGTAAATTTTTGGTTGGAGACCCGCACACACGGGCAATCTAAACACAGACAAACAGAGCCAAAATAAATGCAAGAAATTTTCCCGTTGAACTCAAGTAGCTATCATACCCACATATATATATATTTTTTTAGGTTGGCAGGTAAATATGGCTGTCGCTGCACAGATAACGCTAACGCCGCTGAACTTTCACCTTTCTCCTCCTACCACTCCCACTCCCAATCCCCCCTCCCCTATCCGCAGGGCCTCGATTTTCTTTTCCCTTCTCTTGCTTGGCTTTTCCCTTTTCCGCTGCGTAACCACATTTATGCATTTGCTATTTTTGCAAAAGACATGTAGACTAGCAGACACACGCGCACATACACAAAAGCCGAAGCCAAATATTATTGAAAACCAAAATTTCAAGGTAAACACAGCTGCAGTTTGGCAACAGGAAAACGGAAAGCCAGGGGCGATTGAAGAGCTCTTACTAAACAAAGAATATCTGCATTGGAAAAAAAATGTATCACTTCTCGGCTCCATTAGAGGTTTTTCATTTTATAGTTTAACAGGTAGTGAAACAATAATTTTAATCCAATCCTATTTTAAAATAAATAAATTTCATTAAATAAAAACGTCAACATGATTTGATCTGAAAACAGAATTACCCATTAATTGTAAAAATTTGATGTTACTTTTTTATAAACAATTTCCAAACCTTTTTATTATAAATAATAATTCATAATTTTCGTATGTCATTTAATGTGTACAAAAAATGATTGATCTAATAATAGCAGGTGCACTTCGCACCTTTTTTTCTCAATGGAACAAGAGAAATATTAGTTTGAGACGATATATCAAACTGAAGCTAGAAAAAAAAAGCCTTTAAGCCATGTTCTTAGCCAACCTACTTGGCTTCGATTGCTTCCAGACAACGTTTTTCCGGTCATTTTTGTGTCTTATCGGTGTAATGGCATCAGGACAGCAATTAAACGGCCATTGCCTCCTGTTCCGTTTGCAGGATAATTTACAGAGTGTCGCAGAGTCCGTCTGTGGCCGCAACATAACTCAAGGCGGGGAGCAACAATTGCCAGGAGTCGCCTGCCTAAGCCAAGCGGAAATTATTGCATACTTATGGGAGCGGGGTGGAGGGAAGGATGCGTGTAAGCCCTTTAAAATGCATTCGCAGCGGAAATGCCAGAGAAACTGCATAAAAACTAGGTGAAAAGATGACTCCCTGTGTGGGAAAATGAATTTATATGGCACTTAGATGGCAAGTCGGGTCCAAGGCGGTGAGGTGTGGGTTTTGTGTGAGTTTTGAGCGACAGCTGAGCAGGGAGCAAAGTGTAAACAAGCTCGGGAACAAGAATGAGAACAAACACATTGAGAATTGTGTAAAGTAAGATAAATACTTCATAAAGTGTCAGTCGGTACACGAATCTGTTAGATGAAGAAATGCAAGCGGAATAAGAATTCTTTACCAAAATTAAATTTACTCAAATCAGGTTCTTTGCCATCTGTGAGATAAATCGAGTATTTACACCCCTTTACTCAATCCACTTATATGATTTTTGCTGTGCTTTAAACTGATATGTGAGGATTTAAATGATTTATTTTGAATGTATGATTGCTTGGTAGGTTTATTTAATGCTCTTAAAAAATAATTGTTTTCTTTACAGTTTTCAACTTTTTGTTTTCTATGATTTCGTAATATTTAATGAATAAACAAGTAAGTTTTCCTGGCAGTAAAAACTCAGTTAAATAAATATTTAGGAGTGGCTAAAACTTCAAGGATTAAATAAATGTGTTAGTGCTGAATACATATATATTTAATTAATAAAAGTAAGAGTATTGTTTAAGTTCAAAATTACAGTTATATACTCCACTCCTTGCTAATATTATTTTAGAAACTTAAATTTATTTCAAAATTGCAAGTATTTTCATACATTCCACTTTCTTTAAATGAAACTTATAAAATTCCAAGGCTATAAAATGTTTTTCTTTTGGAATTTTTAACCATCTTTGCCGCACCTTTTCTTATACTCGGAGGCATTGTTGGTCATATAAAAGTTGGCCAAGACTTTTTATTGTTGAAGGCAACCTTTGCTGGCACCGCCTTTTGGAAACTATGAATGGCAAATTGCTTCCTCAAGTGAATACATTTAATTGCTAACAAATGGCAAAGGGCAAAAAATATGGGTACAATCGGCGCCTCTGGTTCTTGGTTCACAAGTGATGGAAACGCACATGATAAGGCAATTTGTTCAACGATTTTATAGCCTATTATAGACCCGTAATAATTTCAACTTATCCACTAATTGGCAGATAAAAATCATGCGAGATGCGCTCGAGTTTTGCCGTTAAAGCAAACTTTACGTCGCACAAAGTTGAAGCAATAAATTTCTAGCTACTGTTAAATACCTAGTTGTTAGCAGTTATCCTTGCGGCTAGCTGTTATCCTTGCGGTTGGTAAAATATGTTAAGATTTAACATAAAATTCTCTTAAATGTTAGTCAAAATCCCCGGGAAATTGCTCCTTAGACAAATGTTATGCTACCTAACAGAAGATACAAGGGAAAACTCCCCTTTCTGTTGAGTAGTTTTGAAAGCTTCCTGCTGTTATGGCGATAAAAGTCCTTGAACAGCATGTTAAACGTTAACATCATTGACTTTACAGACGAAAGGACAGGAGTTTTGCCGTTAAAGCAAACTTTAACGTCGCACAAAGTTGAAGCAATAAATTTCTAGCTACTGTTAAATACCTAGTTGTTAGCAGTTATCCTTGCGGCTAGCTGTTATCCTTGCTGTTGGTAAAATATGTTAAGATTTAACATAAAATTATCTTAAATGTTAGTCAAAATCCCCGGGAAATTGCTCCTTAGACAAATGTTATGCTACCTAACAGAAGATACAAGGGAAAACTCCCCTTTCTGTTGAGTAGTTTTGAAAGCTTCCTGCTGTTATGGCGATAAAAGTCCTTGAACAGCATGTTAAACGTTAACATCAACATCCTTTTAGCATTGACTTTACAGACGAAAGGACATGACTAGATTGATGCTGATAAAAAATATAAATAAATTATGGGATCGAAAACGTATCTTTCACTGCGTTTAAAAATTTGACTTAAATGTATTAGACAATGTTTCAAGAATATCAAATTTTGTTTTGAGTCCACGATCGACATCCTAATAGACCATTTTATCCTGAAGAATAATTGTTATAATGGAACCGTCTCTAAGAAATATCCTTCAAGAGTACACAATTCTTCTAAATAAAATTACCGTAAACACGCTCTAGTTAAGTCTTGGGGTAAAAATACTAAGAAACAATAAAGAAATTAATGAAATAACTCAAAAAGTAATCATTATTGAAATGAAGGGTGGTAATACTATTATCATTATTTTTAATGGCCATAAACATCATCACGTGGTTGAAATAAGCTGTGGTCTTTTTTTATTATATTTTTCCCGTTTAATTATTTAAAAATATTTCAAAAATTAATAAAAATACTATGAATAATTAAAGCATAATTTTGCACATTAAATAAGTATTATGAATTTAAAATAATTTTATCACCTGTTCAGTACAAGTTTTATGGGCTTTTTATGTTTGGACAGTTGGTGATTGAAATAAGCTATGAGTCAGCCATTAAATTATATTTATGATGCACTTCTGTTTTACATAAAAAGAGAACAAACATACAGATAAGGATTAACCTTATTTTATATTTTATTACCTAATGAACCACAACTACTTACAAGCATGTCTCGGAGTTCATTCAAAACAAAACAAACTTTTTGGCATGCTGCTCTTTTTAACTAATTGCGGAAACGGAACTTTTCTTAAAATTTCAGAGGGCATGGGGTTGGGGAAAATGTTTGTTAGTTTTCCCCTGCATGAATTATTTAAAAAAAAACATTTAATAATGCACTTCAATCTCTGAGCAGAGTTGCCGAAAGAGCTTCCTGTCCTCCCCTTCCCCGCACTCATTTTCGCCCCGCGCCATCTTCTCTGGTTACCGGCTTCATGCCAGCAATTTAATTAATCTGCACAAAATATGCAACACAGCAAAAGTTTGCCAGCCAGCAACAAACACAGACAGACACATAAACACACATAAAGCCAGAGGTTCACGCATGTGAAGAAATGGCCACAGTTATAATGCTTGACATACAAAAAGAGTGGGCGTGTGTTAATGTTTTTGTCTGTGCACAAGAAAAAACACAAGTTGCTTTTTTGCCCAACAATAGTCGGATTTTTTATATTTTATTTTCATGTGTGCCATAGTTTAATAAATTAATAAGAAATAGTAGTTTTGAATAACACAGAAATGGTATACATTTTATTTAATTAGTTATTTTTTGCCGAAAAATATATATACAAATTTTGATTATTTAAGATTTCTGTGTTCATCCCTTAAAAGCCAAGAATCAAAATCAAATCGTTATATGCATGAGTTGCATAGAAATTTAGTTTAACAAAAGTGAAATATTTTTGGATATCACAGGAATAGCATACATTTTTATAGTCTGATTTTTAGAGATTTCTGTGCCATCCATCAAGCCAAGAATTAAAATCAAATCTTTATATTCATGTGGGCAACAGAAATTTAGTTTGACAAACAAAAACCAAATTTAGCAGTCACCAAATTTTTTCTTTTAAAATGTTTTTTGAATTGTTTTGATCAAATCCCCCTTTAATCCCCTCTTTTAAAAATAAATAAAATGGAATCCTTTAAAATTTAAATTTTTCTGTGTACGTATAAGTAGTGCCTAAAAGGAGGCAACGGCGAAATGGCAAAAGGCAGAAGCGCATCTTCACAGGAGGCAACAGCAACACGAGGAGCAACAGCAGCAGTGGCAATAAGATTACTTAATTGATTTAAATTTGCTTGTCTAGTAAAGAGATAGTGGGGCAAAGGGGATCGGGTTGCTGTGGGATGATGTTGCACAGTGTCGCAAGCGATAATGAAGTTGTTGACAAGCTCGTGGGCCAAAGCCAAGTAAATGCAAAGCAACAATAACTATGACAATGGGAATACGAAATGCAAGTAATTGAAAAGCAGCCAAATAGAGCCATTCACTAAGAGAAAAGTACACAGATTTGTCTAAGAAAAACACACCATTTTAAAAAACCTGTTAAAAACAACCATAATTGTATAAAATGTGTACATTTCTTTGCAGCATTTCATCGTTTGGTGGCTAAATTACACAAAAAATTTACACAAAAGCAGATTTGAAAAACATTTAAAAATATTAAAAATTATAAAAATTGAAATAATAATATAATTAAATAAATGTCTCCTAAAAAAATGTATTGAGAAAAATGTACTATTATTATTTTGACGACAACTGAATAAAATGCTCTATTTGCTCGCCTGTAGATAAAGACTAAGAATAGAATTTAGTGCATATACCTCCCGGATTAAAATACTTTTTTCCCAGTGTAGCCATGTCCGCTATTTTTTGTTGTTGCTCAGAGATTTTGCGACAAGATGTCGTTGCGGATAATGATGAGACAGCTGACGATGATGGCTGCGGAGGAGACAACATGTCGGCTGCATTATATTCATAACGTGTGTAATTAATCATATTAAGCTGTAAGGAAAGCCCAAGAATTATATTCAATTTGACCTATCTGTGTGCGAGATTTAGCCTAACTATGTCCACTGCGTCAATTTAGCCCGATGCACACTGGCAAGGTCCTTAAGCCGCCAAATCATTGCCCCAACACCGTCAACTGACCCCAAAGGCATCATTTTGTTGCTTTGTTTTCGGGGCGTGTGTGTTTGTAGCTGTGTGTGGCCTTTTGCGGTTGGCTATTATTACGAGCCCAACGTGGTGCCACTTTTGCCACCCATTTAAACCCCACTGCACAGGAAAAAATATTTCAAAGCTATTTATATAACAGGAAATGAAAGTATTTCGGTTCGATTTAGGCATCTTAAGTTTTTAAACGGATTAATGTCATGACGACTGTATGGTTTTTGGCTATCATCAATCTAAGGTTTTTTATTTGGCATATATTTGTATTCTTATTTAACGGTTCAGTGTTAATTAAATGGTATATGGTTGACCATATTCAACGGACCAATGTTTTTTTTAAACGTGGAAAAGCACAATTTGTTTTACCCATGAAAAAATCCTTTAATTTCTTTCAAGTAGAATTGTCCTCATCACTTATTTTAAAAGACTATTTGTAAACGGTGGCGTAGAGCTACTGCGAATTGAGCCCTTTTTGAGGGATTTTCCATGGCTTTGACCAACATTTCAACTGGAAAGAGGCTATTTTTTTCAATAGAAAAAGCGTAACCAATTCAAAATCAAACTTGCAAAAGTTTATTTGTGTTTTTAGAAAGCGCACTTTTTACTTTGTTAATTCTTTTGATGGGCGCAATCGATTAGTTTGGTTGTAAAAACTTTTTCGTGGTAAAAACTTTAGTTTCGGAATATATTATTATGTTCAAAACTGTATTATTCTATTTAAATATATATTTTAAATTATTATTATTATATTCTTTAAAAATGTTTATACATAAGGTACGAATAAGCTTTTATTTCGTAGGGACTTAATCATAATAAAAATAATTTTAAAATACTAATTATTAATAGGTTCTTGAAAAAATCAAATAATCAAAAGTATAATTTAAAAACTAACTTTTAATCTTGAAAACTAAATATCTTAGTTGTCAAGGACGACCAAATGTAATGAAATTATAACTATTTTAAGATTATTTTAATGAAATCTAGTCTGTCAATGTAAAATAGATATTTAATTTTTATTTATTTTGATTTATTTTTTTATTATATTTTTTTCTGTGTTAGAACATGGGCTCGTTAGCCTGACCATGGCCAAACCAGCAGGAGCAGTAACAACAAGGACGCGAATATAGATGCAGACATGGACAGGGGCTGGCAGCTTAGTCATGCCTGCCAGTGCTGCGTCGACATCATAGCTCCATCCCCACTCCCCACCCCCTGCCACGCCCATTATCCTGGCCACCACCATTCCCGCCTCCGTCCTGCTGTTGTATGTGACTTGCATGCGGCGCTGAGCGCCAAAGTTTTGACTTCAATTTGCCCAGTTACAAATTTTGGCCTTCTCTGGCGGTTTTCCCCCCCCCCTTATTTTTTTCTTTTCTTTTCTTTTTTTTTTAGTGTTCGACCCATCTTGCAAAAAAGAAATAAACCACATTCAAGACGGAAGGAAGAGGAGCAAAAATGTGGTGAAAGACTTGACCAGCATTGGGCGACGTGTTTTGGCCACATCAGCGGCATGGCCATCATCATCATCACCAGCGACAACAACCACAATAGCGGGCAGGGGGGTGGGGGGATAAAAGGAGATGGTAGTTAAGCCCATTCCTTAGAGCAATGCCAAATCAGCCGCAATGAGAGAGTTGCAGATGGACAAATGTGACAGGAATTCGAAGGAAATACTGAGATATGGAAGTGAAAATATAATGCAAGACTAGATTCTAGATTACACAGTTTAGACTTAGTTAATAGAAATGGGAAACAGTTCTAAATAATTAAGGACATAAATAATAAGTGGTTCTTAATAAATTGTTGGAATAAGGTTAAATATTTTATTTTATGTATTTATAAAACAAGTTTATAATAATTAAATGTGTATAAAAAAGGTTACATTTAGTAAACAAAAAAAGGGCAAATATTGAACAGAGTTTAGACCATTTCCTGCCTAGATTTAAACCCTCTTCAAGAATGTCGGAACACTTGTGGCCCCAGACGAGTTCAATTCAGTTCGACTGGGCAAGAGCAAAATAATGCGAAACGTCTTTGCACTTTGCCTTTTCTTGAAAGCGGAAATTGGAAAAATACCGGCGGCATTTTGTTGGACAGGTCGCCAGGCAATAAAAAAAACAGACTGTCAGTGACAGCATTAAAACTAACAGGAGTCGAGAGCGGCATTCTCAGCATTTCGCACATTCTAGGGGCATCGACAGGATCCAGGACGAGCACCCGAAAGTGAGCGAGTTAGCCCAGTCTCGTGTGGCATGCCACATGCAATTCAATAAGAATTTCCCACTTACCACCAATGTAAGGGGTGAGCATGGGGGGACTGGGGGGGGCAAGCATTTCAAATGCATGCCAAACACTTGCTGCGGAATTCGTAATTGTGTCACATAAAAGGAACGAGGAGTCCTGGCCATAACTATAACCTTATGGCTACGTGATTCAAATCCGACGACAAGCTAACAAACCCAGAAACGTCTAAACTGTTATTTATGAAAGGAGAGGGAATCCTGGTAAATTTGTACAATTTACAATTTACCACTGACTTAAGGTTCATAAAATATCACTTAGTCTACTTGAAAATAGAAGTATACCAGAATTAATTAAGCGGAAGGCCAATATTAATTTTTGATTCGAGTCTTTGTTATCCCTATAATACACAAACTTGGGACTTCATTAGCTTGTGGAATTTTATTTAATTATATACCCTTGTAATATTCTATAAAACGACATCGATTTTAATGTTTAAAAAAAATTAAATTACGTCGATTTTTATGTAGAATTTTATTGATCTCGCGGCAGCTATGATTCATTTGATTCATTTTTATAAAATTTTAAATTCAGTTTTAAATTAGTCATCAATTTTTTATAAAACTAATATTATTTATTTTTTTATTGTAACAAATTCAAGTTTATTTCATTTTTGATTTGCCCCACCGATCTATTCGATCTAGCCATGCCCTTCTGTCCGTCCTTTTTTACCAAAACTAGTCTCTCAGTTTTAAAGCTATCAGGTATCATATTTTAGTAATATATATTATAGCTTCGTCGCATATACTCCGAGTCTTGTTTTAAATTTCTATAATACAGCAGTCTTGAGAACGATCGTAAAATGTATTGTAACATCATCAATATCGAATAATATTCTATACGGATCCGTGCCCAGCATAAACAGTGTGTGTATAAATAGCTTAAATATTTATTTAAAATTAATAAAATTAGATTAATTTAGTTAATTAATTAACTCACCCCAGTCAGGTTTAATACGTCTACCATCAAAATGAAACACCTTTCGTGATCCCATAACTTTTTAGGCCGGATTAAGGATAACCCACCTGTGGAAGGTTCTTGTCCACCTCGGCTCGCATGTGCGGCATGGCAAAGTACTTTAGCTTTGGAGCTCCATTATTAACAACATAAAAATATCAATTAAAAGGCAAATTTAAAGAATCCGCAGAAAGTCGACTACGTGTCTGTGTTTTTTCAGGAAACATTTTTAAATTTATCTTTAGGTAAAATTACCAAAACATATGATCCCCTTATATTGGAAATTATTTCTATTAAATTGATTATATCAAGATTGCTCAAAATTATCCGATATCTTAATCCTATTCTTTGTTTAAATATTCCGCCTCGGCAGTGTTGCAAAAGCTAAGGACTTCGAAACTCAGAACGCATTGGATCGGAACCATGAACTTAAGAATTCAAATCAAATGAGTCAGTGGGGAAGGTTAAAAGCTCCAGGACAAAGCTCCTGGTTCACGAACTCCAAATATTATATTTAACTGATTTCGATATAAAAGTATTTCCATTTCCTGAATTTGTGCAACTGAAATTGCCGAAGAGGATTGGAAAGAGGCAAACAAAGTAAAATCAAAAATCCATGCTAAACCCAAATTCAAATATATCTCTTGTATTTCCGTGATTTCGAGGATCTTTCGAATTCCTACCCAGGATACAAGTAAGCGAACTGAAAGAAACCTTCTGCGCCCTCAAATGGATAAAATGAATAAAAGATACACAACCGTTTGCCAACAAAATCAAATTTCGCAAATATATTTTTTTTATTTTTATTAAAAATGTAAATTCTGAAAATGCGGAATACCATAGTTCTCTATACCATTGACAATCTATCTGTTTGGGTTTTGCTTTAATTTTTGTTAGCCGCGCTTCGATCAATTGCCATATATTGGGTATGCTGCGATGAACTTTTTCGACCTTTTACATTTTCAATACCATCGATATCTTCTTGTTTGTTGTTGGGGATTACAATTACAATTATAATGCTGCATTATGCATGTGTGAGAGTGTGTCGTGTTTATAGGTATGTATTTTGCATGTTTGCGGCCTTGGGAGGCACAAAAACAGCGTCGATCACAAAAAAAAGAAAACCAAGCAAAAGGGCAATATACATAGACAATATATATATACGATGTCATATATTATATATATACTTTATTATATACTCGTACAACTAAAGTCCAAGCATAATCGCGTGACTGACTGACCGACATTAATCGTCGAGCCTTTCACCCTTTCTCAAGTCACAACAAGCTGAATCTGTGTGAATTTGATTTAGTTGCCTAACACTCACTTAGTTATACATATATATAGACGTACATATATACGCGACTGCATGTTGTGTAATTTATGTTATATTGGTGTATATATATATATATTTTCTAGGCATATCCAATATTGCGCGAAGCAAGCAATTCGATTCACATCTAAAACTTCATCGGTCGATGGAAAAGCATTTTCGTAATACAATTTATGGATTTTCGTTTTTCTTTAGTTTTTTTAGGCTTTTATTTTGGGTTTTTTATCTTGGGTATTTCTTTAAGGTTTGGCCACGACGCTGAGACGATCTACGATGTTTGTGGCTGATGTTGAGCTGTCCAAATGCACCATAACCAGATGAGGCCTCGCTCCCCGCTTACTGCTCCTCGTCGCCCAGCTCGTGCTTGATCTTGGAAAAGTCGAACGTCTCGCCAGTGCCGCGCTTGAATATGTTCAACACATCCAGGCAAGTGGTCTCAAAGTGCGTGGTCGCATCGTAAGACTCCGAAATGAAGATCTGCGACTCGGCTCCATCGTCGATCGGCTCCAAGTAGTCCGAAATGGTTACGAACTTTTGTGCGATCGGCTCGAGCAAGTCCAGGCCGGGCTTGATCTCCACCTCCGGGTTCTCGGTCTCAACGGTGGTCGAGACCATGCCCACGAACCAGCCCTTGGCGGCCACCTGGTGAGTGGAGCTCACCAGCGACACGTAGATGTCCGACTTGCGGCCCACCTGCTTTTGTGGAATGATAATCTGCGTGGAGAGACCGTCCTTGGTGCTGGCCACCGGATGATCCAGAATGCAAATGCAGCGAATCACCTTGCCACGCTTGCGCACCTGCAACCCAAACGGAAAGGAAATTAGTTATAATAATTATATAAATATTATAATAGAGTAATATTATAATAGAATCGTGTTGTCTTAAAGAATGGCTTACATATTTTAGTAATCTTTTCGCAAATACAAAGTTAAATATGCAAAATGATTAAGTCTTAATTCGTGAACAGATTTTTTTTATTTAACCACTCTAGTTAAATTTAACATTTTATTATTCCCTCAGTTTTAGGCGTACGAAATAACGACAATATTTACTGATGGTAAGGCTTATCTGAAGGGCAATGCATTTTCGCTTATTTTTTTAAGGTGTCCGACTTTTTTAACACAACTCCATAATCATTTGTAAAGATTGGTCATGTGTACTATTATTTTGAAACGAATCTGACAAATATTTGGTTTGATGCTTTTGAATCTTGACGGCGAATTGACGCCAAATTAATTGCATTTAAGATCTTGGAGGAATGTGATCAATATTTATCTTAAGACCGAGAAAGTAGAAGGCATATACTACACCTCTGGAATAGACTTTGCTTATCATTAGATACACGTTTGGTTTTGCACTGGCCAACCAACCAACCTTGAATATTTGTATTAAAGGCTAAACAAATAATGCAAATAATAAAAGGGGACAAACCAATCACAATAATTTAAATGACATTAATTACGAGTTGGAAATACCCTATATTTGCGAAGCTCTACCGAAGACAGCCTCTTTTATCATCTCGTAGGTTTACGGTTTATTATATGATTAACAAATAGCTTTGCTTTTTTCTTCAAATTTTGAAGGACATTTTTAAGGCAAAGGTAAGACAATTAATGGTAAAGATAAGTCATTTGCCATCTCCGAAAAAACAAGTTTTTGTATAACTTTCTTTTCAAAGACTGCTCGTATTAAGATTAATTTTCAGTTTTAGCATAAATTAGCCTCAATAAACCGTTCTTATAATCATTTCTTTTACATACAAAAAAGTGTTTAAGGTAATGAATTCGATTTGTTGCCTATTTGGTTTAAGTTATATTTTTGATAGGTATTTCTTAGTTCTTTACCATTTTTTAGGCAACCTTTTTTTACAGCAAAATTATATTCAAAGAATGCGAGTCTTACCTTCTCGGGCACGTAGCTGGGATCGCAGTAGACCTGCTTGCACTTGGCGACTTCGTCGCCTGAGCGCACGCCCACCACCTTGCCGCCCTCGCCAAGGACGATCTCGTCGATGGGCTTGTCCAGCATGTAGGTGCCGCCGTAGATGGCCGACAGGCGGGCGAATCCCTGGGGGAGCTCGCCCAATCCGTACATGGGATAGAGGTAGGGCGACTTGCCGTACCGCGCCAGCGAATCGGAGTAGAGCTTAATGCGCCGGATAGTGTTCACGGCCGGCTCGTTCAGATACTCGTCGTCGCGGAACAGGGCCAGGGCGTGGCCGGTGAAGTCCTGCGTGTTCCTGTCCAGGCCGAACTTGTCGTACAGGCCCTGCATGTTGGCCTTGGTGGGGTCAAAGTCCTTCCAGGTCTTGGGGTCATCTTCCCGGAAGTCCTGCACGTAGATGAGGAAGTTCCGGAAGCGACGCTTCTCGAACATACCTGCGAATGTGTTTACATTTATGTATCATTTACCATATTGGTCAGTTCTGGGAAAAGGATCTGTCTATAAGGGAGTGCGCGAGTCCAGAGTTTTAGGTTTCCCGTTTCTTTTTCATTTCATTTACATGCCACACAAGCACACAACTATAATTTAAAACCCTTAATTTGGGGGCGGTCGAGCCACCACCAACAATCGGAAACCAAGTGGTGGACACGCTTCTGACGTCATTCTAAGCATATGTGTAATGCGGACACAGTGAACCATCGACAAAGGAAATCACATTTAAATACCAAATTAAAGCCTATTAACAATGTTGTTTCAATTATTAACACTTTAGGAAAGAATTGTTAGTAATATAGAAATGAAATTAAGTTAAGATCTATTAACAATGAAAGTAATGTCCTTCAGGAACCACAAAATATTATTTCTCAAATCCTTTTGGAACAATAAATACTAAATTTAAGAGCAGAACATTATTTCGACTAAACTTTTTAATATTTGACTTAACTTGGCTAATAATGGTATGTTAAAAATGTATAATTTAAAAAAGATTGAGAAAGAGATTAAGTTGTGATTTTCAAGTACTTAAATGCTGAAAAAAGAAAATCGGTTGAAAGGTGAAGTTCAAGGTTAAAAGTAAACCACTGCGCAGTCTTTGATTGGCAAGCTCCACTGTGAAGAGAAGGGGTTCAATGCGCCTCACCAATAACTTTGTTGCAAAAATACGTAAAAATAAAATGGAAATAATTCAAGACCCAATCATAAATAAATAGAGCGTGAGTTGACTAATTGCATTTTGTTGCTGCCACGAAGAAGAGAAAAACCAAAAAATTTCAACCAAAGCGAATATCAGGTGTAAAATAGACTCGAGCAATTAGCGGCAGGTGTATGAATCAGCGAAGAGCGATTAAGTTTTATCCACCCCAGTAGGAATTCTAATCGTAATAGGGCGATAATAGTTATACAAATAAACAAGGTGGGGAAATTTTCAAAGAAATAGTAGATTTTCTCTGGTAAGCCAAAGAAAACAACTGTTTTTTCGGCGCACACATACGTGTCACAGTCGAAAACAACAACAACAACACCGAGCGAGTGAAAAAGCCGAGACAAAGAACAGAGAAAGAGAGAGACGGGGGGCAGATAACAGTCGAGTACATACACACACACACACGCACAGCTGGTAATTTGCACAATTTTTGGGAGGGTAAAAAGAAAATTAATCATAGTATGTAGAAAAAAGACGAACCCATGAGATCGGATGCAAGGGCCTCCTTCTGGTCCACCGGCACCTTGGCTATCTTGCCGCCCTTGTAGACGTAACTGCCCTCGATGGACTTGAACTCCAGATATCGGGTAACGCCCGTATGGATCAGCAGCTTGACCAGCTGGCCATTGGCCATCAGGAACTTGGGGATCAGGTCCACGTTCCAGTCCCGACCACGCCCGAACCGCTCGCCGGGCGGCTCCAGTCCGTAGCGCTGGAAGAGCTCCTCCAGCGGCGTTATCGAGGCGGATTCGCCGCCATAGTACTTGTTCCGATCAATATGCAGCACCTTTTTGCCGGATACGGACAGCATCCCACTGAGGATGCACTCCTTCAGCCCCGTTCCGAGCACAATCGCGTCGTATTCCTCATTCATTTTGGCTGCGGCTCGCTTATATCTCAATCACAATAATCTCTGGTTATTTATCCGGGTTTTTTGCCTTTTTTCACTTGCTGCGACTTTCGATTTGGTGGACTTTTCTGCGCTCAATATTTTTTCTCTACTCGTTCGGCTCTCGCTCGTCCACTTTGCACTGCCCTTTCGCCGTCACGTCATTTGCTGGTCACGTCACGTTACGTTTGTCAGCGAGCACATAGCTGCATTGCTGCGAGTGGACATCGCGGTGGTGTTATCGGCGGTTGTTTGAAACGGAAAGAAATAAAACGGAGAGACACCAACGAATTAGGCGCAATAATTCAAAAGAGCAATTTAAATTAGTTACATTATGGCTCAACATATTTTCTACATTATAAATTTACCAAATGCAACTAAATCCAATACTAGGACGTTAGCAGGTTTTTTTTGGTTTGGCGGAGTAGGCATGGTATGCTGGTACACAAAGAAGTTAAAAAACAATACAATTTTAATTCAATTCCAGTGTGACCGAATTTTAAAGAGTTAATCCAAACTGAGCGCTCTACGGTCTTACTGTCAATCACCTGGGTTTGTTGATAAACGGTAAACCAAACAATGTGAAATATATCACTTAAACGAAAATGTTGAGCAGAAAGGACGCAAACGTAAAATTGGTTGTCGCCATGGCGGCATGCATTGTTGCATTAGAGGAGGAAAGTGCCCAAAAGAAAAGACCTCGGCGGAAATATTGGGTGAGCCCATATCTGCAGGAAAGATCCAATAAAGGCCGACATTCTTCCGACGTAAGTAATACTGTTAAAAAAGATATTAATATTTCTGCACCAAAGAGTATTTTCTTTTTATTTTAAAGTTTCAGAACTTGCTGAAAACTCCCTCGATGTTTTTCGAAAACTTCCACATGTCTGAAAAGAGTTTTAACACGCTTTTTGGAATGGTGGAGGAGTATCTTATACCGAAGCGGAACACTCGCCCAGATGCTATACCAATAAAAGCAAAGTTGGCCATCGTTTTAGAGTAATTTGATTTTATATGCTTATTCTTAGAAAACAATATATTAATATTTAATATCCTTTTATTTAGATTTCTTGCCTCTGGAGATCAGCAACGCCATGTTGGAGCTACTTATCGGATCAGCAAACAACATTTTGGGAAGATCATCCTCCAGGTGTCCATTGCAATTTGGACTGCTTTGCAGAAAGAACTACCCAAGTGGACGACGGGCAATATGCTGAAGTGGGCTAGAGGCTTCGACGACGAATGGAGCTTTCCAAACTGTATTGGAGCCGTCGGCGGAAAGCATGTGGCGATAAAGGCCCCGCCAAATAGCAAAAGTCTTTTTCACAATTATAAGGTAAGTACTTTTTAGTTGCCATTAGAATTCAATAACAAAATCTTTTGTAATACAGGGCTTTCACTCCGTTGTGCTAATGGCAATTTGCGACGCTCACTATCGCTTCACCTACATCGTTGTGGGGGCTCTTGGTAGCGAGGGAGACATTAATGCCTTCACCCACAGTGATCTTGGCGAACAGTTGCTATTGGACGAGCTGCCCTTTCCGAAGGACAAAGTGATAAACGGGCATTGCACTCCATATTACATTGTCGGTGATGATGCGTTTCCCCTTCATAAGCGTCTCATGAAGCCGTATAGTGGCAATGATCTAGATCGGAAGGAGCGGATATTTAACTATAGGCTAAGTCGTGCTCGTCGTTCCATTGAGAACGCATTTGGTATTCTCAGCGCGAGGTGGAAGGCTCTACAACATACTTTGCTAATCAATCCAAGCAAAGTTCAAAAAATAGTTGTAGCCTGTTGTGCTCTGCATAATTTTTTAATACGGGAGAGTCGAGCAACTTACGTTATGCAGGATATACCAAGCACTGTGCTGACCGACTTGCAACCAGGCCGACGAGGTCGCCCTCAGGACTTCAGCAAGGAAGTTCGGAACAACGTAAAAGAATATTTGAACGGCACTGCTGGATACTCTCAATTGCCTTGGCAAGACGAGTCTGCCGGTGTTTAAAGTAATTAAAAAACAGAAGTAATATTGACAAGATTAAAATATGTTCTTTTATTAACTTTTATTAACCGATACTTAGTTCCTAGCGGCTTTCTCCTCCCACAGAAGCCTCGTCATCTTCTGTTCGACTTCAGCAGCGTCTTCCGGAGACAAACTATTGAGCTCCGATTCCCAGTACACAAATATGGGCCTTGCGGGAGTGGGAATGGTGGTGTTTTGCTGTTGCTGCAAGTAGTTTCCCAGGATGCCACATATTTTTGCGGCCGGTGATTGCTCAACCTTACGCTTTTTGGCGGTCCTTCTTTCTTCAGCCTTTAAAAATATAGATATATCCTATGAAAACTATATTATTTTATAGAAGTTTACCAACTTACGTAGGAAGGCAATTCCAGGGACACCTCCAGCTCCGCTTCCTCTTTCAAGTCTTCTGTGTAGTTCAGCGATTCATCAATGGAGTACGACTGCTCCATTGCTTCCTCGATTTCGGAATAACAAGATCGGGTTGTTCTGTGGAAAATGCATTATATTAGTATAACGTTACCAAATTGTTTGCCAGAACCTACTGCCTCTGCGTGGTCACTTCCGGTAGGAACGCCATGTAGGGTGCGAAATCCCACTCTGACATGCCCTTTGGCTTCCCTAGTGGGTCACCTTCAGCACTCTTCGTTCGCTTGGATTTCAAATGGTACTTGTAGCTATCACGGAGCGACTTCCAAGCCAGCTTGCAACTATGATCTAAACATAAATATTGTGCATGTCCACGTTAAGAAATATTTATTAATGTAAAATTATGACTTACCGTCTTTATCCATTTCCCTAGCGATTCCCTCCCAGGCTTTTTTCAGAATGGTGGCATCAAAATGGCTTTTATTTGATAAATCCCACAGTACTGGGCGGGATTCCACATTTCTTATAAGTTGTATTTTATCCTCACCACTGAATTCCTGCAAGCGTTTTTTGCGGGCTCTTTTATATTTTCCCTCCATTTTTTTTAATTTCTACACAAAACGGCACACGAAAAGATTACAATTTTTAGCCTAGCACGAAATATGTTTGTCAGCCATGAGAAAGAGCGGAAACAAAACAGCTGGCAAACATTTTTTGTGAGGCCCTTTTTTTAACCACAGTATTCAGATCAGAGAAAAAATACCAGAAAAATCCGTCGCGTTGCCACCTGATGATAACGCTCGTCGCGTCTAGCGATTAAAAAATGTTATCTGTTGTCAGAGCTCGGTGATCAAAAATGGACAAAAAAAACCCAAAAAGTGTTCGCTAGCTGGTTGCCTCTCGTTCTCTGTCTCTCTCTCTCTCTCTCATTGCTGACGAACAGATTTCGTCAATCTCAGTACTAGGCTTTAAATGCTAAAAATATTAAATTTTCTTGCAACAAAATCAAAATCTTGCAATATGCTTTCAAACTGATGGGTACAATAAACCAAGCTCATAAATTAATATTTTTTGCCATGCCAAGGAATATCTTGAATGGTGTTAAACAGGCTTTAAGGCCACAAGTTAAAAGCTTGGATCCAATTATTCTATTAAATGTACGATAACAAATATTTTTAAATTGTATTTTATTTAATTAAGCACATTCATTTTTAAAAAGCAGAGTTGCAACAACCAAGGATTAATTTTCTGCGGAGTGTATTTCAACATTGCTGCCTATCTATCTGTTGTCAATCGATATCGATATCAGTTAGCGTGGACTTACTCCACACGTAGCTGGGTCTCAGTTTGTAGCGAATACAACCACCATTTTGCTTGTGAAACATCGATATAACCGATGTATTTTTAAATATCGATATACTGATGTCGCCATCGATGTTTCCTCACCTCTAGCTCCGACGAGCGATTCGTACGCGATTTTTGTGTTGACGCGATTTTTGGTTGTTACGTTTCCTCGCGGTCGATTCTTGTTTCTTTGTTTCGTCGGATTTTCGCGTGTGCAGCGACGAGGCGAAACTAATCATACATAATCATACATTTTCGTGGAGCAAAAACACACGGCAATGTAAATGTTTGATTATTTTCATTTAAAACGGAGCCAAACAACAGTGTGTTTGAGAGTGTGTGTTTGTGTGGAAAAGTGAAAATGCTATTTGGGCCAAAATTGTATTGAAATTCTTAGCAACAACCAACGGGGAAAAAAGAAGAAAAGAAAAACCAAACAAAACAGAAAAACCGAACGAGGTTCAGGCAAAGACGTGGAAAAAAGTGAGCGGTGCTGTTATGTGGTGGCCGAGTTAAAAAACCATAATTAAATAAATATTAATCGAGAATTCTGTTTTGCGAAATAACACAAAATTCAATTATTAATTTGCCTTTTTCTCGTTTGCATTATCTGCCTGACCTCGGCTGTTATGGGGTCCTTCTGTATTCTTGTTGTTGTTGCTTTTGTTTTGTTGCCATGCTGAAAATTGTTTTCATCCCCGCGTAAAAATAGTTTTTAATATATAAAAAAAATGAAATAAAAAACACCATAGAGGCAAACAAAAAGTTCCCCAAACAAATCAATTGAACGAAAAAGGAGCAAATAAATCCACGTCTACGATTTTATTGCTATTGTTTTTTATTGGGTAAGTTTTTCGTTTAAATCAAGTTACCATATTAAAAATTGCAAAGGCAAAAGTCAGGGGAAAAAACATAATAAACCACAGACGGCGGCAATCTACAGAAAAAACAAGTTGGTTGCCAAGAACCAGTTAAGCGTTGCAGACCAACAGCCCCGCCCCCCGCCCTCCGGACCCCAAATATTGTTGACGGGTTTTTACCTGCCTTCTCGCTCTCTCCCTCGCACAGCCTCCGATCGTTCTGGCTTCTCCCTTCCTCTCTATCTTTCAAAGTATCTTTGTCTCACCGGCATTTAATAAAAGGCAAACAGATTGAAACAGTCGCGGTTTTAACTTTTCTTCTTTTCTGCTGCTGCGGATTTGTTTGCACGGGCACTGCAGTTGGATGCGATGATCCACGGTGCACAGTGGGCTTAGAATTTCGAATCTACTAACACAGATTATTTTTGTTTTTTCCTAATGATGCCCAAGTTTGGTTTCGTTTGCGAATAAGTCGATTTATCTGCTTGCAGTTAAATTAACAAAAATATAAATATATGTCAATTTATCCTAAGCGATTCGTTGATTAACATTTTCTAACATGAACTAATTAATCAAAACTGTAAACCTTTTTAATGAGGCAACACCGAATTGTTTCTTTTCTTAATCAGTTGAAACAAATAGCAGCTGTCAAAAAATCCGTTGCATACCTGGAGCTACATATGTGCAGCTCTTTTGGGAGCGGGAAAAGCGGATTGAAGCCTCTTTACCTGTGATATGATTAAAATTCCATCAGTGTGTACTTTTTATTGCTCTATTTCCAGATGTTGTAAAGAGGACATTTTGAACTCTTTAGGGATTTTATTGTCTTGCCAACCACTGTGCGATGTCTTTGAGTATTTCTCCATCTATCTCCCCTTTCCCACCCCCTTTCATCTTCTACTCAATTGGGTTCAACGGTAGTTGACGTTACTCGCTTGCTAATTGCAGTCGAGTGAGAGGGAGAAAGAGATAGAAAGAGAGCAAACAACAACTTTTAACTGTTACTTGATGCGTTGTTTGCTCGTTTGTCTCTGTTTCATGCAATCTATTAGCCGCTCTCCCTCACACGCCCCCACACTCCCTCTCTTTGTCGCTCTCGTTTGCTCCAGGTACCGTTAAGATACAGCTTGAGGCAATTGACTCCGATTCGCAATCCGTAACTTCGCGATGCAAAAGACGAATCAGAGACAGAAAACAAAAAGAGCAACGGAAGCAACCGACTTATCTCTTGCTTTTTACAGTTTAACGCCGCTGATTATGGTTGACTTAGTGCTTATTTTATGTTTATAGCCCAAATTTACTCACTGTTTGCGACGTGTCTCATAAAAATTTAACACTTACCGGCAGTATAATAGAACTACCTATTTGAATAAATATACATAATTATTTGGTTTGCACGAATCCGCTAGTTAAAATATAAGATTTTGAAGATTAAACTAACGATTATCTCGTAATAATTAATAACTTTTTAAAATTGTGTAAGTGACGCAAAACACAAACATTTTATTTAAATTTATGTACCTACTGTTTTAACCCAATTTTTGACTTTTCCGCAAATACATAATTTTGAAAGTACACTCCTTATACTGTATTGAACTACTTCATGGGACTATTGTACCATTGTATTATAGCCTGAAGCCGCCCCACATTATCAAATAATTGGATCAACTAATAATGGTTAAGTCTGATTACTAGATTACTAAATTATTTTTATCAAAAACATTAATCCAAATAATTTTGCTCATTACATAATCTAGAGTTCGATATCTATCTAATTATTCAGTTTGCCCGCAGTTGTAGATACATATGTATATGCCCTTATAATGCTACGAGCAGCTTATCACTCCATTCTCAGTTCCACGGGCAATTCCAAAAAAATTGTTGGGGAATTTAAAAGTCAATACATTTGTGACTCAGATTGTAAATTTGAAAATGGAAGAGGAAGTTAGCTTCCCTTAAAATCGAAGAGAGCTTCATCACGCGTTTATTTTGATAAGCGAATTCCAACTAGTATCTGAGGGTTCGACTACGTGGCTTTTTAGCAACGGGGCCTTATCACTACGTCAGTTGTCAGAGAGCTCGCTATATATGTACACTTAATCATTGTCTTCAGTATGCTATATACCACGCGTTCAAGTGGCACAGTCACACTTTTAGTTTATTTGTAGCAATCGCTGGCACTCCAGCGAAAATGTTTTCCCTTATTCCTGGCCTAACTTAATTGATCACACATTGCGTTCTCATGGTTCTATTGCGATTTGGGGGTTCGATTTTTGTTTATGGTATTATAAATATGCGATTACGGATGGGCAAATTGCATGGATAGGGCTCATAAACCTCCCTTCTGTCATTATGATTTGTGCTTTACGTTTTCTTATCGCTCAATTAATAAGGTCTGTATTATATTTCGCAAGTTTCTTAGTCTTTTGAGTTTGACAAGTAAAGCTCATTTATTTTTCCTGCTCTTTAGAAATATTTAGGTACACATTTTTACAAATAAGTTGCAATCATTTGTTATGTAAACATTTAACACATTTGGTGGGTTTTTTGCGCAACAGAAGACGCTGACAAATTCTAAAAATACTTTAAAGGGAAATCACATGTGTTTACAAAAGAAGATCAAAGTAAAGCCCCACAAACATACAAATGTATGTGTCTATACATCAATGCATTTATGCTGACCACAAACAATGAATCTCTACAAATTCAGTTTTGTTCAAATATTTTTTTTATTTTTGTCTTGTTGCCTTATCGCTTCCTGTGCAATTTATTGAGTTATTTTCTTGGTTCTTGGTTCCTAATATATGATTCAATTCTTGACTTGCTTTCGTTATAGTACTTTTCGTAGGCTTTCATATATTTAAATATAAATTAAGGCAACGTCAAGATATACCCGTTTTGCTTTTAAATATCATTAATTATATTAGAAGGTGGCTGTTACGTTCTAAGTTTTTTGTGTTTTCTACCCTGCCTTTTCTGGTTCATAGAAAACAAAATACTTTTGCTTGTTTTCTTTTCACACTCGCTTTCGTACCTTACTTTTACCCACCTTTGAACCATTAATTTTAATGACTTGCGATTGAGCAGGTGAAATGGGAGGTGCAAGTGGCAACAAGCAAAAGATGCCTATTGTTTTATTACTTACTTAGTTAGTATCGAAAGCCAATCGGTCTCTGGCACCGTTGCAAATTACCAAGGAATGCGAATAATTGAATACATTAGTATGTTAATTTAGCTTCGAACGCTTTGCTTAGGTCAAAGCTTCAATCAGACGTAAATTAAGTGTAGGTGCACAGCTGTCGACTAGTTGGCGACGAGTTCGGGCTGCCTCGTGAGTCGTGGCGACTTTCCTTGCTAAAAATAAAAAACATTTTTTTCTTGAGGAAATAATTTCATGTTGTCCAATTTATTGTCATTACTGGCAAAATTATTCCCAATATAAATTTAATATATTTTTGAATAGAACGTAAAGTGATATTTTTTTTGCGAAGGAGTGTGCCAATAAATTATTCAAAATAAAATAAAAATATTTAATACCAGACTTATATTTCTTGACACGAACTTCGCTTCATCACAAAATTGAGCCCTGCCTGTCAACTGTGGTGACGATGTAATTGAATAGATAGCAGCAGCGAGTGGAGGCGCCCCCGTCAACAGTTTCTAATTAGTTGTGAAACTTTGTTGCCCCTTCTCCGCCCATTGTGTGGTTGGGTGTTTTCTTTTTTGCCAGCTTGAAATTTGTTTCGTTGACGCGAATATTCTCAGAGTGTCGGAAGTTTTCCCATGTCAAATGCCAAAGCACCGTAAATTTCGAACTCCATTGTTTGAAGTCACAGAGATGCCTTAATTAAGTATCCCCAGAATTTGCATACGAACGATGTTATAGTGAATATTGTATTTAGAGTTTTGTATGCTATTTGTCGTGGTCGTTGGCTTAATATAATTTATAGAGCTAGCGAATTGGGTTTTCAACCAAAGTTAACAAATTATTTATTGCCCTGAAGTTTGAAGTTAAATTCAGAGTTTGAGGTGGGCAATTACAATAATTCGTCGCTATTTTCATTCTTATCGTGGATATAATTATTCATCGCTCAGAATGCAATATCAATTATACGCCCCGCTGTACGAACATTAATCTCTCGACTGGAAAAATGGCACAACAGCTGGCACCAAAGTGCTTTTGAACCCGATAAATGAATTTTTCAGGTCAGGTTATGACGGAAAGCAGCGATAAATATGAAAATTAAAGCCATAATGAAAATATTGAAATCCAGTGCAATCTTGAAATAAATAAAATTACAATTCTTTGTTGTAAGATTTGTTTTTCAAAATTGTTTATCAATTAAAGCTCTCAAATAGATAAATCGTTCCTAAAATAAATAAATCTCTGAAATATCTGCACATTGTATCTGTAAACAATTGGTGCGAATTTACCTTTTGACCAAATGGCTCAAAGCAAAAAGTATTTTTCAAAATTTGATCGATTTGGTAAACAAATCCATATTGCGCGTTAAAATTATATTTGAATTGCAAAACAATTGAAAACAGGGCTATAGTTGAGATATTTTAACAATTGAGCTTTTGTCTATTAAAATTTAATTTTTTAAATGATTTTGTAATCAACATGGCATTGTTTTGAAAAGAGATATGCACTTTAAATTATAATAATTACTAAATATATTGTTTGTGTTTAGTTGCCTACTTTATATGTATATATAATTAATTTATAATTGGCCTGACCATAAATGCGTTTTCAATGCAAGGTCGGGGATTGATTGAACTAAAGTGAGCAGCACTTAACGAAACGAAAAATATTGCCCAAGCGATTTAAAATAATAATGGCTAAGGCGATTCTTATGTGAGTTTTTCACCTCGTTGATTGCTTTTTCAATCGTTTCTCCCAGAGTTCGATAACAATGACAAATGAGCGTCTGATGAACGGGAACATCTTAGCCATCTGGCGTTTGTTTTGTTGCTATTGAAAATGCAATGAACTTTACAGCGCAATCGCCATTTATTTTTATCTTTGGCCCGCTCCCGTTTTTCTTTGGCTTTTCGACTTGTTTCGATACTGATTCTGGTAATCGCACCCGGTTTTGGGCTTGGCCTGGCGGAATTGTTTATCTCCTCGGTTTATTTCGCATGTGCGTGGCTAAAAATAATTTCAATTTTGTTGCTGCTGCTGTTGGAAGTATCGACAACCGCAAGAGCTAAAAGCCACTTTGAAGTCGGCCATTGAAGGGGCTTCCACTAATTAGACGGGGCAGAAGCGAACTTATCAGTCTGGCCGCCTTCTTGAGGTCGTTTAACCCATCGGGCAAGTAAATAAATCAAGTTTTGGCACTCGAAAGTTGTAGTCTTGTAGCTCGTAAAACGGAAAGAAAGGAAAATTAAAAGGCGCAGACAGACTTGGTAAAAGTTTCGTTCTTTTCTCTATTGCACTTTTCTTTTTTTTTTCATTCTTGTCTGGGGTGTCTTTTTATGGTTCTTAGCCATGAGCCAAAGTCAAAAACTCTATAAAAGCTAAATGGCTAACAATATTGCTATGAGAACTACAAAAATTGCAAGCGTATTTAATCCAAACATTTTAGCAAAGAAAGTTTTATTTCACTGTGTGATTTATGATTTGCCTAAAATGATTTTACTAATTTAAGTCATATAAATGAAAGGAAATAAGAAAGAAAATGTATAGCTAAACTCGGTCGTGTGCCAAATTCATTTTTAGCTTTCTTATGCCCACTGAAGATTCTTCGGGTATTCGTTAATATAACGCACATATATAGAAGCCGCAATCGGATGTACATATATGCACATGTATATATATGGCAATTGTATTACGCCATTGGCGTAAGTTTGCTCTTCGAAATGGCTTCCCAAATTAGTTCATCGCTCATTGAAAAATTAAATTAAATACGAATTGAATGTTATTAATATGTATTTCATTGATAAAGGAGGCAAAAATAACAATTAATTGATGAACTAAATGGTATTCGAGAAAGACCTCCAGGCAAAAAGAAACATACATTGTTGGAATGTAATGCCTTAAAAGGTAAACCATTTAATTTATTCAAATGTTGCTTTCCATGCGAAAAATTGTATATTTAAAATCATATATTTTATAGTTTTTAAATTGCAATGCTTGGCCATGAGAGCAGAAAAATATGCACATAACAATAAATGTTTAAGTGTGGAAAATGTGAAAAATGTAGTCTTGCTTAAAAAAGTAAATTCAAACAGAGTCTGAAATTAGATGTAAACATTGCCGATAGTGGAAAGCCTCTTGTCCATTCATTATATTTTCTTTGTCGATCAGAGTTTCTAGATTCTCTAATGGTGATCGCTGTATTTTGATAATATGTTATGAATGCGTTGCTATTGTTCTTTCTGGAGTTGAACGTTCTTAAATTAACCGAGTCGCATGAAATGGAAACCTCTTAACATGCGTTGAAAAAGATTTCCCCACTAAGCTGAGAAAAGATTTTACTTTTAACGTACATAACAGCTTTATTTAAGATACAGGAAGTATAATACGAGGTTTCTTGTACCAACCAGTCTCGGCACACAATCATTCGCAAATTTGAAAGAAGGTTTCATTTATAGTTGACCTCGCTTTTGACACTTTTGACAGCTCAAAAATCAAAGTTCAAGCCCAATGTGAGAAATGTGTTTTTTTTTTTGGGACACCTTGAACTTTTTTCTGTCAATGTGGAAATCGATTGAGTTGAAAAATCTTGAAAAGCAGCTGTGCCAAAAACAACAAAGGGCAACCCACATGCACCCAGCACCCGCGTTACGCTTGACCTTGTGGGTCTTTGTGTTCGCTACTGCTCTTTTCGTGATGTTTTTGGGTTGACTCTTAGCTTATCGGAAGCCCCAAGTCTCGAATCAAGGGCGAGCTTAAAGCGCGCTTTTTTTTTATTATTATTTTTCGTTTTTTATATTTTTGGTGGTTGAGTGCCTCGGCCGGGTTCGATAAACTTTTGGGCAGCAATTAACCAGCCTCGTTATATTTTTATAGCTCCAAATGTAATTTGTAATCGGATTGCTCTGTTTCCACCTTTCTATGTCTTTCTATTTTGAGCTATATCATATATTATTGTTTAATCTGTGAAGATTTTTAACTTTATATATGCTTATAAGCAAATATAAAATATTCATGTTGGTCTAAGTTCAAATATGGAAATAAAGTTTTTAGAAAAAGGCGGTGACCCATTGTGACGTTAGTATTTTTTGTTAAATAAAGGAAATGCGGTTTGCTTATCAAAATCTTAGTCACAGAATAAGTTTGAAAGAGTAAGTCATAATATATTTTCTTCTTAATTAACTTTCTTAGAAACATTATTCATATCCCAATTAATGTGTACGTTTCTAGAACATTTAGGAAACAAAATGTAACACTGCAACATATGTTATATTCAGAGAAACGTTAAATTTAATAGGCCTAAATCAGTAAAAAATAGAAAATGTCTTATTGATTTATAAATTTTGTAAGAATTTTTAGGAAAGTAACTTCTGTCGCATTAGTTATTAATTTAAGGGATGATTTTTTTAATTAATCCTGTTTCATTTATATAATTGCATTTTCTCTGTTAATCTTTCAGATGGTCATGGCCTTTGCAATCAAGGTGTCAGTGATGACACCCACAACTTTTGTGTCTTGGTGCTAGGATCAGCTTTTGGACAGCTTGGTAGATAGCAACTGGAGCCACCTCAACCTGGATACGGACTACACTGACACTGAGAAAAACTGCATACAATAAACACATATCCGAGGTAGATCGTGGCCAGGCCGAAGAAGGTAATCTGATGGTTGTGGCTTGCGAAGATGCCTTCAGCGAACACGGAAGACTTGCGGCGAAAGTTTCTAGTAGTGCAGCAGCAGCGCTCGGCACCGCCGAATCTGGCTGGAGACAACCTGCCGTCGGCGATTCCCCATGCCAGTGCCACCTCAGCCCCCACCAGCCTGATGATGACGACGTCCACGGGACTGGGAGGACTGACAGTAGGAGCCGGAGAGCCCGAGCGAACCTATGTCTTTCCAGGCGGCAATCCGTTAGTAGGTAGCGCCCCTGGTGGAGGACAGGGCATTCCCGGAGTGGCGATGGCGGCTCCTTCGAGGGGTCATGCCCGCTCGATAAGCCATGGCGGAGGAGCCATCGTTGGAGCCAATGGACGACCCATAAAGTCCGCCATGAAAGGCCACCAACGGGCTTTTTCGCAGGGTCAAATCACAGACTCACCGCCAGGAAGTGCTGCGCCCGCGGGCAGAGGTCATAGTCGCGTTGGATCCAAAACTGATTTCATCCTGCCACCGGGACACAAGGAGGAACCGGCCAGGGAACCCTCAGCGCCCACTTCAGCAACCGGGGGGCGTGGCCATTCGCGGCAAGCCTCGCGATCCGAATCTATATACACACTCCGGCGTACTGAAGCGCCGCCCTGGTGGAAACGCCTCAGCCTGTGCAATTACAACACCAGCGATAAGTTCGAGGAGCGGAGTTACCGAATGGTGGTGCCCAATCACACAGTGCCGCCGAAAACTCCTAAGAGGGATCACCCCAACGGACAGTTTGTGGGCAACAAGATACGGACGACGAAGTACACACTGCTCTCCTTTATACCGAAGAACCTGTTGGAGCAGTTCCATCGAGTGGCCAATTTGTACTTCATCTTCATCGTCCTGCTCAACTGGGTGCCGGAAATCAGCGCCTTTGGCAAGGAGGTGGCAATGATCCCGGTGCTTTTCGTCCTGGGAGTGACGGCTGTAAAGGATCTTTTCGAGGATCGGAGGAGAAGAGCGTCTGATAAGAGAATAAACAACACCACCTGTCGGGTGTATGATGGGTGAGTACTATATATATTATTATAAACAGCTTACCTAAATTTAATAAAATTGTTAACGGCAAATAAACATATTAAATTTAGCTTTTGAAATAGCGCAATAATTAAAAATATGATTTATATGAATTAATTACCATAGGTAAACAAAAATCAATTCTGAATCATCGACTTATTCATAAATATAAACAAAGGAAAATTTGATAGGTAAAGCTCTGCCACAATCAGAAATTCGATAAAAAGATAATGAAATCTTAAAATCCCAAGTTAATTAAAAATGGTTTTATGCACAATATTACCCTGAAGGTATATAATGTAGCAAAAGATAAAGAAACTGTTGACATGATAGTACATTAATGGGCTAAATAACCAAACAATACACTTTCCAAAGAAAACTTAATTCACAAAACTAGTTTAAATCAACGTAAAATTTAAATAATTGAATTGGGCGTCCAATTCAATCACAAAACCAGTATAAACCCACAAATAATTTTGTCAATAATGGGACAAGTGTCACACACACTCACGACACTTGCCCATTATTATGCTCACAATATCCCCGACAATTTGTCAATTTCCCGTTAGGAAAACTTTCCAGAAGTTTTGTGAAAAGTAAACCAAAGCAAAAACACGACTCCCGTTGCCAGATTTCAAACCCTCGGGCAAGACAGATTTTAACGAGCCACTTGGCTTTGGTTTCATGTCTGAGTTGGCTCACTCCTATCCCACCCCATCGACCACTGGTTGCTGATAGAAATTGTTTGCCCCGTCTGCGATTTGTTTGGTATACATATTTTAAAACGTGATCTAGAAATCGATAAAATGCCAGGAGAGCAGAAGCAACCACGACAACAATAATGCTGGGTAAACTTTCCCTCACTGTTTGTTTGAACTAAACTTTTCCCCGGTCCCCCTTTCTTTTTATTTTGCTTTTGCTGTCTTTTTTCTGCTGTTTCTTGGGGTTTGGGCTTTTGTCCCACATTTGCGCGTGGTTGACGCATACTTTTTACCTGCCCTCACATTTCGTTAGCCAGACTTTCCAACCAAGTGACAATTTACTTGCATTGCACGTGTACTTACACAGAGGGAACATCAAATGTGTACTTCGTATCTCTACAAAAGATAATGAGAAGGCATATAACTTCTGTTGATAAATTACAAATTTATATCTCCAAAATATATAACACTGTTCAATTGGTAATGAGGATATCAGGTCAATTTTAAAATAAATAATATAAAATTGACCGTAACCAATGTTTACATCAGGCTTCCTCTTCTATTCTGGTCGATAATATTATTTTTTTCTGGTTTCATCTCTGCTTGCTATTCAGTTTTTGAATTGGCTTCCCGTTTGCAAAAGTCGGTAGCCAAAACAAACCGAAAATAATCAAATTGTGCTTTTTTTTCTATGTAAAAATCATTTTTCTGCCATGTGTGGCTGACCAATGAACTTACACATTGTTGTTGCTAATTATATTTGCATTTCCCTATTCTCTGTGACGCTCTTTGCACAATTGTCATAAACCATATTTGTTTGTCGCTGTTGTTCGCAAAACGTGGGTTGCACAGTGGATGATGAATAGTGGTCGGAAGTTGGGGATTATACAAAAAAATATTTTAAAAGCATCGAAGATTTAATTATTTGATACAATCGTTCCTATAGAAGCCATCAAAAAATCTTCAAGTTTTTTTTAAATTTAAATGAATTTTATAAATGGAATAAAACAACCAATTTCGTTATTAATACAGTATTATTTTATTTTAAACAAAATTATTACATTTTGTCGGGGAGTAGATAAATATATGGAAGTTTTCAAACTAAGACGACGAAATTCAGAAATGCAATGATATAAAAAATATATTTATCAAACAAATTTAAAACTAAGTGAAGTTTTTACCACCAAAACTATATTCAATAAATGTTTTAGCTAGTGTATCAAATACCACCCAAATTTTTTAAGTACGAAAAACAAAAAACGCACTTCAATCCCAAAATATCCAATCACTTCATACCACCATCCGTCCTTTCCCCAGTTGCCGTTCACAAAAGCCGCACGTTACATGCAAATGACACGCATACGGGGCAAACTAAATATGGTAGTTGGAGCCAACCAACTGGACAACTGACTCACAGCCGGTCGGGGCTGAAGACCTCGGTACAGTGAGGCAGCGGGACTGAAAAGCAGGCCTACCAGATCGCTTAAAAGTGGGGGCATTATTTCCAGTTTAACGGCCCTGACCATCTCACGCTTGTCCGATTTTTGTCCACGAATCGAATTCAAGACCATGCTGTGCAGCGCTCGCCGAATGAATCATGATTGCGAACTCAAATGGGAGTGCGAACTACTCGAGGTTTCTTCGCTCCATCTTTCACTATCATTGTGATTACGAATCAACAATTTATTGGATCAAGGTGAACCTAAAATATTCACATTGCTAAATGTCTACATTTGGTTTGAAGGGAAATTTTTGGTATGCAACAATTTCTCTTTAATTGGCGTGTTAATTGCAACCCAATCGAATGGTTTTTGATGTGCTAACCGGGTGATTAAACCCAATTTAATGTGTGAAAAGTCTGTAAATTTTATTAATTTAAAAAAAAATTCACATAAATAAATTCACGCATTTAGGAAGTCGAATGAAATATTGAAGAACAAAGTTATGAAACATGAAAAGAGCGATTACTACACACATCAAGTCTTGATGCTGTGAATCATGCAATACTATATCAAATCTTGTAAATGTAAAAAACTTTTGTAAATATCTGAAATAAGAAAAATTAAAGCACTCTAGCTCCGGCTTTCATAAGATTCAGTCGGGGCTTTACTTTATTATTACATGAGTCAATTCTCACTGATTTCCGAACGACTTCTGCTACTGATATTCTCAGCAAAGAGTCATCACTGAAAACAGTGCAATAAATTCGCAATCAATTGGCATTGTGTTGTGCCCCTTCGTTGCAATCGAAAGATTCAGGGCGCAGCAAGAAATTTCTGAACGTTTATCAAAGTGGAGACGGACGAGGTCACCCATGGTATTTTCTGCTATATGGTCAGAGTTTTCCGCTTACAGAACAAAAAAAAAAGTTTCATTCGTTGCGCTCTTACCTTATGTAAGGTATTATGCAACTCACTCGCGCATCTGGCGATCTCAGCGATACAAGATTTTTTCTGGAATTAAGCGGAAACAGAAAACAACAATTCCCACTTAATGCAACGTCAATATATGGAATGATGCATGTTCTTTTTATTTTCTCTGCACGATTTATTTTTGCTGTTTGTAAATACTGAAGACCAAGATTTGCAGAATTGCAATTACATTTTGAGCCGTGGTATTTCAATGAAATCACCAGTTCAATTTTAAAATTATGAACGAGACTCTTCCACTATATAAACATCATTTTTATGATAGTTGACTTTGCAAGTGAGTCATTAAATAAAATTTATTATGCTTATTGATTTTAGTAACATGCAAGGTCGAGATTTATTATAGTATAATGAGTTATTTTAAATGAATGGTAATACCTGTTACTAATTGACTGAAATATCTAGTTTTTTCAACGCTTTAAAAGGTTAACGGTTGGGTGAGAGTTCTAAGTTCTAAAATAGACAAACAATTTTAAACAAACTTTTTCTCGACTTCTTGAACTTGACTTATGTACCTAGACATAATGGAATAATGATATAAATAATCAATACCGTCATTTCAAATTCTATTTGGTCCCACTATTGTAAAACTTATTAATTGTTGACTACCTTAAATGTCTGAGTAACCTTATTTAACTGTCAGTTTGAGATGGGCGTGAGTCAGCTGCTGATTCTCTCAGGTGTCAAGTGTGCACTTTCACCGAAACTGGATGAATATATTACTAGTGATGGGTTAGCATTACAGTCGGAGCTGTATGATTCTGGTTCAGCTGTTGGGGTCTCTGCATTAAATATAAAACACGGCCCTCAAGGTTGTGGGAAGAATTTGCGTGGGGCACGTTGCGGGTTCGAAAAAGAGAGAATGCTAACCTTGAAAAGCAATAGCGATACGACCGCAGAACTGTATAACCGAATGTATCTGGCGGATGTGGTTCTAAAGCCAGTTAGATGGTGCTGATCATCGGAATTAAAATATGACAGACCCCTGATAGTTATGCTCTACTGGGGCGTATCAGTTCTTGTGCCATTGCGATGATCTCCTCCGCGTTTGAAATTGTGCTTGGTCGATGGTTTATTGTTTGCTCGTTTGGTAAAAGGCTTAATTTTTGCCTGCCACACACAAACAAAACGTAAGCCCGAACTCATGACATTGAAAATGCTAAAATACAGCAACAGACAAACGGGTTTTTCATTCCCCATTCAAGCAAACCGGTTGGCAATCATCGTTTACTGCCTCAGACTCGGTCTCAATCTCAAATCTCAATCCCCAGCCTGGGAGACTCATAAACAGCTTCGTTTGTCTAGCAAGAACCACCGTCCCAGCATCTCCGTCGGATTCCCAAACTCGGTGGCCGCCGATGCTGGAGGCCAAACCTGATGCCACTGCAAACCCGGCCATCTAATGGCCATGTTAACAAACCCCAGAGACCATTAACACCATGCTGCAATTGTCGTTCGCTGTTGGTCAAGTTTTCCGATTTGTTTTCTTTGTATTTGTGGTCTTCACTGGTTTTCTTGCAGTGTCACTGATCCGGTGGCTTGTTTCCAACGGTGTTGGGTTCATGTAAAGCCAAAGCTCAGGGTGGAGTTGAGCTCAGGGACAAGTAAAGGGGAAAATGTGGTCGGCCACTCTGGAGTTCAGACATAGACAGATGCAAAGAGCTATTGTTGCCAATTTTTTACAAAAGAAAATAGCAATGCTATCATAAATTAGGTAAGATTTGTTTTCTTTTTACATAATGCACTTACCGTTATGGAAGCAGCAATTCAGATATTAATCTGTAAAAGCAGAATTACAACAACTAAAACCCAATCAATTGCTAAATGTCAATTATCAGAACAAGTCATATCTTTAATATGTCTTTTCTATATACAACATTGTGCTTTAATGAAATTATCGTCTACCTTTTGCGTTTATTAACCTTCAAGAGAAAATTTCAAGCTCACTCTGTTCCAGAGGTTGAAACACTTGAGATAATATTTGATCAGTTCTAATGACATACATATCTTAAAAGAAATATATCACGTACGAGAACTGAAAAATTATGAAGAGCTAGAAAAGTTCTATAGTTAATGGGAACCTAATATTTAAACTGTATTTCAAACATCCTTCTGATTAGTGTGCAAATATCAACAATTTGAATTTCCGGAAACGCCCTTGACAAGCTTTACCCAAAATCCTCATTTGAATGGAGTTAGTTGTTAGTTGAGAGCAAGCCAACAGAGAATGTGATTGTTTGATCCCAATTCGACTGGGCCAAGGGGAAAACTGTATTTGCCTAGTATCTGTTACCCAATACACAATCAGCAAGGGATAATGCCCTTTTCAATATTTACTTTAATTAAGATATGACTAGATGTTTCTTCGCCTTACATTTTAACTTGCTATATTTTCCGCTTTAACTCTAGTTCTTCTTTTTCGCCACAACAAGCAATTGCCAAGTGCAAAATAATGTTGAGATACAAGAGGAATCTCGGAGATAAATATGCCTGGCCAGATATCAAATGACGCATTGAGAAGTCCACTAGAAGGAAAACATTTGCAAGGGAACTCAAATAGCTCCACAGACAAATGCCGATAGTTGAAAGAAATATGAGAATGAGACACTGGGCATTCATTTGCCGTCAGTTCAGTTGGTTTGATGGTTGGACAAATAAACTGACTTTTGTTTGGCCTTTTCCAATAATTGACCTTACTTGCAGTGCTGGCCGATAATTGTCATATGAGTTTTGCCCGCCTGCGTCAACATTCCATTGCCTGGGGAAAAGAGCTTTATTAATAATTAATTTAGGCGGGCAATTGAGCGATGGTCGCTGAGGGGGCAGACAGAGTACATATGTGGCCAACTCCTCATATCCAAGTCCACTGTTGCGTGCAACGAGCTAATTACATGGCCAAACTGTCTTTTCATTTCTTATGCGACGGAGTGGGCCGAAGGTAGGCTAAGTAAACGCCTGTCTAGCGGCAGTTTGGGCTCCATTGAACCGCACTGCGTACCGCCCAACGCCCACCGCCCACTGCCCACCGCCCACTGCCCACCGCCCTCAACTTGTGCTTTAATATTGTTTACATGATTGATTCATGCGCGATGGCTCTTAGTCAAGTTAATGAGGTACTTTTTCTGTTTCTGTTTGAGTGGCAGGGTGGGCGGGGCGTATCGTATCTACCGCCCACCGCCCCTATCAACCTCACATGCTTGAATGGGCCAACTTTAAAAATGTATTATAAAAATCACTTGCGTGCTCTGTTTGCTTGACTTTTATTTTTTCATTCTCAGTTGAGGAAATGGGTTCGCCGCGTCGCCTTTTGGGTGCGCCTTAAATGCATTAGCTCAAACCAATAAAGCTCGGGAAAACCAAGCACAGCATGACGGACATGGCAAGGACGACCTTCAGAGTGGTCGGACTTTACGACTGGCAGTGGGAGTGAAAGTTGTGGTTAAAGTTTTCATTAATGAAAACAATAAAAGCTAACTTTGTTGCGAGCTGTTCATGTCATGTATATAAGTTCTTTAAAAAGTATGTGCAAAGAACGGTTGCTTTTAAGTTAATAAATTCTCTTCACAACAATATTTTTTCTTCGTTGTCGCATATACAATTACAAAGAAGAGAAAACTAGTTTTTTGATGAGGATATTAACATAATGATTTATTAGTGCTTTTCCAAACTAGCCATAGTTTACCGCACTTTTCCCCAGCGAATCTAGAGTAACTAAAATATTAGATATCGATCAGCCCAATTTAATGAGCCTACCGGCTATACTGTGCATATCAAATAATAGTAAATATGTGTTAATTTACCTGGACCCAAGTTCACCATCATTATGGCTACTTGCTAATGGAGTACATAGTCCATTGTGGGGCCAACTTTATCTGTCTGGGCTCATCGGGATGGGGATGGGATTTCCGAGGGATATGGACTTATTAAATGTTGAATTATTTATGGCAGCACAGTACGGGGGATGATCCTGCCGGCAGAGTCCTTCAGGTTATGTTTACACAACCTGGCTAATGCTTCGTTGGCTTTCGCCTAATTTGCCTTTCTGTTCAGGTTGTTGGTCGCTGCTGTGTAAGTTGTCTAATCGTAGGCCCACGCATGTTTACTTTGCGTCTACGGAAAATGCCTTTTAAATAACAACCTTGTCGCTTACATGAACTTACATATTAGCGGATAGCAGTCTGCCCATTTCCACTTCCCCTCCCATATTTATGTTTATGCTGGAGGCCTTTTATTGACTCCGCCAACGGACGAAGGCATGCGCATTTGCCAACTTCTATTGCCCGTTCACGTTATGGGAACTTTAGGAGAATTACCCTACATCTACCAGGTCCATAACTACCTCAAACGAACATGCATGACCCACTTTTGCCATATAAATTTACATGTGGACGATGGCAAGGAGGGACACCGTTCGGCCAGATGGGAGCACTAAATAATCAAATGCACGGTTCAATACACTGAACAGAATTTCCTCGATGACCAAGATCTTCTTGGTTGGGTAATATCGCCATCCATGACGTAATTGGCCTACATAAAGTCAAGCACATACATGTGTACTGATTCATTGCACTAATATACTTGCATGAAATCGCTGTTGCATTTATCTTATCAGTACATTTGCATTGGCGTTTTATATAGAGAAAATCCGAAAAATATTACATTCTTGGTAATTAGTTATTAAGAAACATAATCAAAGTTTAAACACATGTTATTATAATTATTGGGCTATATAGTTTTTTGAAGTGAATACACTTCTTATAAAATGAAGCCTTAATAAAAACCTAATCGGACTTTTGAATTTGAGAGGTACTCATACATTTCAGAAGAAGTATAGGTAGGCTGCACTGACTACGGCAACTTTTTACTGAAAAACGTTATATAAGTAACTTAGGTAATGATTAAAAATGGAAAAACGATCAATTGGTTCTGAATATTATTTTTTTCTGTTCCACACTTTGTACCGAAATTGTAGCACTCAACGAGTTCAGAGTATTAAAACATCATTAATTAAATGAAACACAGAAAAGGTCGGAGAACAATTAATAACTATACGGGTAGATCGTTATAAAGATGATTTAGCTAAAATGAATATGCAATCTTCATGAACATCATAAACTTCGAATTCAACCATGTAATTTGGATTTTGGGTTAGATCGATACCATCACAATTTTATTTGACAAACTGAAGGGAGAAATCACGTGCTTACCAACTTCACCCTATAAGAAGGGCGTGTGAGAAGCGCGGAGAGAGGCATTGGATAAGTTTTGGGAGGGTAAAATAAGTACCGCTTGGGGGCTAAAAGGGGCGTTACCCACTCGACCCACATTCTCTACTTCCAAATCGAAATCGAAAACACCAAGTTGGATTTGTGTTGCGAAGTTTCGTGAGTTTCACTTTTATTCCCTGTGGCTTCTTTTTCTGTATTGGGCAAATAATTCAGCAATCAACGTGCTCATCGTGGAGCTAAACTCGCATTAATTTTGCATTTCTCGAAAACGCCTAATAAATCGAGTCAGGCCCGGTAATTGCGCTTCGCGAAAACGCTATTAAAGATTCAACAGCTCGAGACGCCCCCAGGGTAAATATGAATCCGCACCTAAGTGGGGAGGGCCCAATTAGGTGACATGCGATAAAGCAAGACACAAGGCACAAAAAAGTTGCCCGAGTGAAACCGCCTTCCGTTTTCCCGTATCCCCGTATCCCCCGATTCCTGGCTGCATGTCCACCCCGAGGGATACAAGATACCGCGGATGGCGGTGGGTGCATTACTTGGTGGCTTGTTAATGGACTTGACACTTGGCCAACAGTTGGTCACGCGCCACAAGACGACGCCCATAATGATGATAATTACAAGACCAACAGCTGTCACCTTCCCGCTATAACTTGCACTTGTTGTTCCGCTCGATCCGGCTATTGAAGGTTTTGTTTTGTATCCAAAGGAATATGATTAATGACGTGGGCTCTTCGCTTGGCCAGCGGGTGAGTAACGCTTGACCTAAAAAACATCGTCAGTGAAAGTGAACACATAAAAATATGGCCAACTTGGAGTTGCGAGGAAAGTGAGCGGAGAGGCACAATCAAAACAAATAAATACGGGAATAAAAAGAACATCAAATAATTATTAACAATTGATCAAGATCCGGTTGTAAAATGAGAATGGTTTCGACCTAAATTTAGGATAAGATAAGTACGTCATTAAGTTATTTACAAAAAAAAATAAAAGTAATAAATACGCATGGATTCTATGTACAGATTGCGATCAATAGATTAATTAAACAAGAATTAAAAACGGAAACGCTGTATTGAGACCTTATCAACCATAATTGATAACAACACTACCCAAATTAAATTAACTTTGTATTAGAGTTCCCAGAAATCAAAATAAATTCCAATAAATCCGAAGTTTGCTTGCTGGGAAGAAATAATAAAAGCTTTGACAATAAAGGTTTATTGCCTGCTGACGTTATAAACAGAAATAAGCCACTTCATAGTGAACAAATCAATATCTTATCGGAGAAAACGGTCAACAAAATATGATTACATTTTAAGAACCTGGTCAAACTGGTGTGCTCTTGAACGTCATATATGTACATAGGTACGACAATTCTGTTCTGTTGCAGAATGCAAGCACCTGTCAATTAGAGAATTGCATTTACCAGGCCACAAACAAAAGTTGTATGGAAAAAGTGGTAACAACGACAAAACAAATATAATTATATGGTCATAAAGGGGCGCTGAAAGGGGACGCTGGCAAATTGTGTTAGAATGTGCAATTTTGCTAATGACCCAATTAGAACGATGGCCATAGCTTTCACCGAACTGCGACCTGTTCTCCTTTATTTTATTTTGCTGTAACTGTCGAGCAGGCTGACAGGACATGTCAGAACCACAATCTGGATTCAAGCACTGCAAGGACACTATCCACACAATGCCAGAAAGTTCAGGGCAAGAGACAAGAGACAGGAGGATTATTTTTTCCGAGGGTCGAACACGCGACTGTTAAAAATTACATTTTCCAGCCATAACAGTTTCGCGCCGGACGAAGTGAACTTGAATGAAATGGAATTGTCCATGTCCTTGCGCTTCCTCGTCCCCATTCCCTTGCCAAACTCTCTTCGCGGACTCTTTCATAAATATCTAAGCAGGGCAAAGATGACGACATTACATGATTCCCGAACGAGCAGACATGCGACACACAAAAATTAAAAAAAAAACCTTAAAAAATAAAAGAGGAATACTTTCACAATTACGAAGGGGAAACTCCAGCACCCACTCACCTCCTCATCGTCATCATCTTTTGGCCAAGGTCGAGGTCGAGTGGTGGCATATTACTTTGCAATTTACTTGTTACTTTAATAACCGACCCACATGCGAACCCTGACCGCCAACCCACAGTTCCACACTTGGCACATCCCCCTCCATTAACAAAGCACTTATCCCAATCCCTGACCTTAGTCCGCCCTTAACAACTAACCAAATAACCCAGCTAAACCAAACCGAAACATTCCAACTTAACTCGCATGTAAATTGTCTTGCGTGGCGGACCATCAATGTGTTCATTTGACAATAATTGAGTTTCAGTTATGACGAGCATTTCATGAATATTGAATGGCTTTTATATATCTGTATAGGTATGACGGCTTGAGCGACATTTCGTGACCAGTAGCTGACATTTTGGAAGCCTTATGAAGGTTGATTCTTGGCTTTTTTAAAAGTTTTTTTAACCAGATGCAGTGAAAACTCTATATAAATTAATTACCCTCTTCTTAATATTAATGGTTTATAAGTCTTAAATGTATGACTTGAAAAACAAAAGGAAAAATCCGTCAGTGTTTCAGAATTTATAAATTTTTTTATGTCGGGGACTTAAGATTAATTTCCCCTGAAATATGACTACAACTGCAATCGCTTTAAGATTAGATAGGAGATTAATTTAATTTAATAATGTAGCGCTAACCTCCGAATATTAGATTGTTAAGAAAGGCATAAAATATAAAAGGACCATAAAACGTATAGATATTTGTCTTTTTTCGATAAATTTCCAGCTGGATTTATCATTTTTCCCCTGTATGACTTGATTAAGTGCAAATTATTTGAGTTATGACAGATAATCTTAATCAATTTGTGCTTTCTCTTTTGTTGCAGAGAGACGGAACGGTACAAGAAGGTGAAATGGCAGGACCTGCGTGTTGGGGACATTGTCCACCTGTCCAACAACGAGACGGTGCCGGCGGACATTCTGCTATTGCGGACAAGCGACACCCAAGGGGTCTGCTACATAGACACCTGCGATTTGGACGGGGAAACGAATCTGAAGCGTCGCGAGGTAAGTTCCCAACAATTAGCCAACCCAGAAACGCTACGTGATACTACAGATATTTGGCATTTCTTCGCAGGTTGTACGTGGCTTTGAAGAGTTGCAGAGCATTTTTGTGCCCAGCAAGTTTGTGAGTCGCGTGGAAGCGGATGCGCCGACAACGAAGCTATATAGATTCCATGGGGCCTTAATACATCCAACTGGGGAGCGTGTGCCCATATCGACCGAGTGCCTTTTGCTGAGAGAGAGCAGACTGAAGGTGGGTAAACTTTACCCGGGTTTAATGTGTTTTTCTTAATCTGAACCTGACAATTATCTTTGTTTCAGAATACGGACTATATCGAGGGTATCGTGGTCTATGCGGGACATGAAACGAAGTCAATGCTGAATAACAGTGGTCCAAGGTACAAGCGCTCCCAGGTGGAACAGCAAATGAATATTGATGTGATATGGTAAGTGTGTTGATTCATTAAATCCAGAAATAACAAAGTATATAAAATTGTCCTTTCTTTCGATTACTTTTAGGTGTGTGATAATTTTGTTGATACTGTGCGTTGTTGGCGCCATCGGCTGCAGAATGTGGCTGAGCTCGTTTACCAACTTCCCAGTGCCCTATCTGCCGGTGGATAATCTTAATCCCAATCTTGAAAGCTTGTGGATATTCTGGACGTACATCGTCATCCTGCAGGTGATGATTCCTCTATCGCTGTACGTGACCATCGAGCTGTGCAAGATCCTACAGGTCTTTCACATCCACAACAACGTTGATCTATACGATCAGGAGACAAATAAGCAGACGGAATGTCGGGCGATGAATATCACCGAGGAGCTGGGACAGATCCAGCATATATTTACTGATAAAACTGGCACTCTCACTGAGAACAAGATGATCTTTCGACGCTGCGTTGTGAACGGGTCGGATTACAATCATCCGCCTTCGGAGCTGGAAAAGATGTACACTAAGCCAGGAGCACCAGCTCCGCCGCTGACACCGAATGAAAACTTAAATAATGACATGACACAATTCACACAAGGGGCGTATCTTACTCCCCATGCGCAACGCATTCAGGAGTTTCTGGTGGTGCTGGCCATCTGCAACACGGTCATCGTGGGTGCCGCTCCCCATCGGGATCTGATGAATGCCAGCGGGATTATCGAGGTGCAGCAAATGGGCAGTAGTCCGGCGAACCTAAAGCACGGCAAGCAGCGACAAAAGCTGCTGGCCACCAGTACTACGACAACAACGACAACCATATTAAATGGGCCAGTGATACAGCAGCAGCCCGTATCCATACCAGCAGACCGTTATATCCGGTTGGCAGAATCACGATCAGTGACTCCCTCTCCGCCGCCCAATCTGCTTTTTGCCCTGCCAGCCCAAAGTCACCAACCCACTCTTTCGCCCATCAGCAGTTCGGCAGAATCTTCACCGAATTCCGAGTCTGAGTCACCCTCACCGCCGATGAAGAACAAGAGCCTTTCCAACAGTATTTCGCCTACAGGAAGGGCCAAGGCAGTCATCAACTCCAAGATTACCAGTTTGGCAACCTTCTTGAATACGCGAACTCAGGGAAAGCGCTTGAAGCTACCGTGAGTTTTTATACTTATTGAATTTTAAAAAATTATAACATACTAATTCGCATTGTCTAATTCCAGCTCATCCAAAACGGAGACCATTTACAGAACCGCCGATGGACGACCTCTTTACGAAGCCGAGAGTCCCGATGAATTGGCCCTGGTGAATGCTGCCTATAGCTATGATTGTTGTCTGCTAAATCGTAGTGCCAACCAAATTTTGGTCAGCATGCCCATGGGGGGTGCCACGAAAGAGTATGAGATACTCAAAGTACTGCCCTTTGACTCCAGTCGCAAGTGCATGTCCATTGTGGTTCGGCAAATTGGCACCCAGGAGATAGTGCTGTACACCAAGGGTGCGGATAGTTCCATCATGCCTGTACTGGCGCCCTGCTCGCATAACAGTCCCGAGGGGATTTTGCGAGAACAGACGCAGCAAGAGTTGGATCGCTATGCCCGCGAGGGTCTGCGTATCTTAGTGATGGCCAAGAGGACCCTGAACTCTGCTGACTATACGGATTGGTGGGCTCGCCATCAGGAGATTGAGATGTCGCTGGAGAATCGCGAGCGAAGACTGCGCGACTCTTTCGGAAAGCTAGAAAGCAATCTGACCCTGTTGGGGGCAACAGGTATCGAGGATCGCCTGCAAGAAGGAGTGCCAGAGACGATAGCATCACTACTCTCAGCGGGCATCTCAGTTTGGGTTTTGACAGGCGATAAACCCGAAACGGCCATAAATATTGCCTATTCCGCTAAACTATTCACTCAGCAAATGGAGCTCATCAGGCAAGTAAAGCTGTGTTACTAATTTGGATTAATTTCCTTATGTACATTAGTTAGCACATATTAAAAACATGAACAAATTTGTATACCCACAATATTTTGTGTTGTTCTAATTAGACTTTCGCAATTTATGTAGGTTGACAGCGAGATCCCGCGATGCAGCTGAAACAGCTATAAATTTCTATCTGACTGACATGGAGAATGACAAGACAACATCCACTTTGTGCTATGGCCAGACGATTAGAAAGAAACAGCGCGCATTGGTGGTGGATGGAAAGACGCTAACCTTTATTCTAGATCCCAAGTGAGTTTTTAAAAACTTGGTAATTCTTCTTCATCTAAACAATTTGCTCACTTCTACTAGGTCCAAACTGATTCTGCCGTTTTTGCGGTTGTCGAAGAGATGCGCTTCGGTACTCTGTTGCCGCTCCACGCCCCTGCAGAAGGCATACCTAGTCAAAGTGGTTAAAGAGGAGCTCAATCTGCGAACCTTGGCCATTGGTGATGGAGCCAACGATGTGTCCATGATCCAAATGGCCGACGTGGGCGTTGGAATCTCTGGTCAGGAGGGCATGCAAGCTGTGATGGCAGCCGACTTCACTCTGCCCCGCTTTCGTTACCTGGAGCGGTTACTTTTGGCGCATGGTTATTGGTGCTACGACCGATTGTCCCGCATGATTTTGTACTTTTTCTATAAGAATGCTGTAAGTCTCATGCCAATACATATTTTTATAATCAATATTTTATTAAAAACTTTAAATGCAGTAGAACTGCCATATTCAGATTTTAATTGTATAACTACGGTTATTTAATTTAATTTCGTATTTATATGAAACTTATAGAATTTGAATATTTAGTTAAAAACTAACAACCTCGAAAATTTTCAGGCCTTTGTCTTTCTGATATTCTGGTACCAGTTGTATTGCGGGTTTTCTGGATCCGTGATGATGGATCAAATGTACTTGATGCTGTATAATTTGATATTCACCTCGCTGCCGCCTTTGGCCATTGGAGTGTACGACAAGCGTGTGCCCGAAGATCTCCTTCTAAAAAATCCATATCTTTATAAAAATGTGAGTTACCGAACAAGCTTTATTAGTTTAAATCACGGACCAGTTCGACGATTAAACTCGTTCATTAAACCGGCTATCTGATTACTAAATTAAATCTATTACTTTTTGTCATCTCAGGGTCGACTAAGCGTAGCTTATAGACCGCACGACTTCTGGCTGATATTACTGGATGCCCTCTATCAGAGCCTGGTTATATTTTTCGTGGCGCTGTGCGCCTATGCGGAAAGCGATGTGGGGATCTGGGAGTTTGGTACGACGATAACGGCGTCCTGTCTGTTCGCCAATCTCGTGCACTGTGCCATTGAAATACGTTCCTGGGTGAGTCATTAGTTATTATTTTATTAAATACGTAAAAATATTTTTTCCATAAACTCCATCGGAATATGGCATGTAAAGAATAAGTCATATTGTAATGCAGTTAACTGAAAAACCTATTTTTGCGTTTTAAAAAGATTTGCATTTCTATTGAGAAAGTAAATATGTAGTATGGGCTAAAAATATCTGTTTAAAATAATTATCTTCCAATTATTTTTAAGTTGGTACATAAGTAAAGTCTTACTCAATTTATTAAATGTTCTTATTTTCAGACTGTGCTGCATGTCTTATCCATAGTGGTTAGCTTAGGTTCCTTCTACCTCTTTTCGATTGTGTACAATTCAATTTGCGCGAATTGTTTCGGAGTGCTTTCCACGTACTGGGTGATCTTTGTGTGCTTCTCCTCTGCTCTCCACTGGCTGGTGATACTGCTCTCCACAGTGGTGGCTGTTCTGCCACGGTAAGTGTGGGATAAGAAATTGTGTTCGAAAATTTAACTGATTAAACTTTAATTTTTTTACAGCCTGCTTCTGACCACAGTGCGTATCTCGCTGTGTCCCGACGACAGCACCAAAGTTATCCTGCAAAGCAAACGTGAACGCAGCAGAGGTGAGGGTTTGTTAGTTACTTGGTCGCGCTCCACGTCAGCCTCATCAATCTATAGGTAAAAAGGCACAAAATACTTGACAACAACCTGCAGCTGTTTTCTTTGCACAATTTGAGTAAAACCTTCTGAGCATGTGACTTTTACAATATATGAGTTATTATGATTTTGTGTCTTTTTATTTGTACCTTGCTTTGCCTATCCTTATTCCCTGTCTTTACTCCCGTACATAACTTAAATAAATGCATTTAATTTTACAGAATCACCGATTATGGGTCTAAGAATCAGATTATAACAACGATTACCTGATCGAGCGCCAATATGCAATTCCTCGGCTATCTCAGCAGTAACTAGGATAAGGAAACACAACTAGCAACCCCTTAAACTTGTACACATGTGCTTTCACTTTAATTATGTGGCCTTCGACACCGATTATTAATAATATTGCATTAGTTTAGTTGATCCACTTTGTTCCGTATGTTCCGAGAGAAATTAGCTTAAATGTACTTAGTGACCAATTGAAATAATTTGTTTAGTGAATGATTTGTTGAAGACGCGCTTAGGGGTCCAACTTAACTTCAGAGTTTTCCCCTAACGCTAGAAAGAAAGCAATTGCAGTTGCACAATTGCACTTATGTCATAGTTTACATATTTATTTGTATATAAGTAGAGAGTTAGTGCACTAGAACCGAACCCAACCTAACCGACTATTGTTAAACAGAACCGAAAATACAATGATAATTCATGTGGGTACAATGTACGAATATTTAAACTAGCGACTATTATATGTATCACCCTAACAGAAATACTTGACAATTCAAACACAACAGAACTCCATTGCGAGTTCGATGAAAAGGCTGTGATTCTACACTCATGAAGGATATACCTAAGCATAAGATATATATACACATACCTATAGACATAGACTTGTACGTTAGTTGCATTGATTCAAGTATTGACAGAATTGTTTCTCACCTTCTGTTTCTTAGTTTATTGTGTGAACAAGTGAATTTTTTACTTTTTTATTGAGACCATGCGATGACAAGTGGTAATAATCGATTGTTGTAATCCATTAGTTGTACTAAACCATTTACTCTACTTGTAGTCCTCTTCAAAAAGAATACGAAACTCTAAATGCAATTCGAAATTAACCTAATACGTTAACAGGAAAGATATAAGAGAGCAAAACTCGTTAGCTGAATATTTACATTGTTGAAAAGCAAGAAATCATTAAATGAAATAAATGTATATTTACCTAAAACTCTTACTGCGTGTTTAATGGTGAGTGTGAATGGGAATGCAGAATGCATTGCTCATAAAAGGTAACGCCCAATTTTAATTTTTAGCCCTAGTCACAATGAGCGAGATCAGGGAAAATTTTACATTCCTAAAAATGTACTTCAAATGATAGGTAAGCTACGCTTTTAAATTTGTTTTAGATAATATAATATCTAGCCGAATGGGTTTTCTTAGTTTTATGTGGATTAAATTCTATTAATACAGATGTTATTTGAAGCTTATTTTGTATTTTTTTTGCTTAATATATAAAATTACTGCTTTTATATTATTATTTCATGTAACCTTTAATTATGAAGAAATCTTATCTTTAATTTAATACCAAAATGTGGAACTGGGTTAACATCTTCGTACTGATTCTAAATTTGATCCAGTATAGTTTTTTCTCCGTGGGATTAGGATTTTACTACTCAGGACAGCTTTTTGGTTTCTAAAAAACCTTACTCTTTCGTTTCTTATTCAATTATCTTAAAAGTTGGTAAGAAAAAAGCATTTAGCTTAAGGATCGAATGTTCATATGACTGGGTGGGAGATGTGCCTCTTCCTTTCAAACACCTGAATTTATCCCAAGTTCCCCCAAAGATCAGGGTAAGAGCTAAATCAGAAAAAAATTTGACTGTGTTTATACGGACGTAAGTTAGCACTAAGCTCGAATTAGTCTCCAGACAATTTTAAACGAAATTTAAGAAGCCGAACAATTTTAAAGTGGAATCCCCCATCTATTATCTAATGGTCGTGTACACGCTAAATATCCAGCACACTTACCATGGTTTGAGTCCAGATCAGAGGCTGAGATAGTGGTGTAAGTCGGAAGAAAAATGCAATGGTGTCGTGTCGTTATAAATATCGCATAATTACTATGCGTTGTTTGTTTCCGTACCGATGCAATCTTTGCTAAGATTATTTAATAAGTATTTTAAACAATTTATTCGACTTCTTACACTGATTTGTAAAAATATACATTGTTCAAATATTAGCCGATATATCGATATTTCTGTCATCCCTAGACTGAGAGCGTTCTCTCTCCGTCTTTCTACATTCGCTTTATCACCCCATTCGTCTTTTGAAATCCAAATTCGACGGATGGTAAAAATTTGACGGATGGTCAAGATTCAACTGAACGGATTCGCGTCGGAGTAATTAAGCCACCTTTTTTGTTTTTTTGAGGCGGCAAAACGAAGAAGTGTCGAATTAATTTTATTCTACTTTCGCGAGAAGCATCGCTCCGGCGGGCGTGTGTGTGGAAAAACATAAATAAAGTGCAATTACGGGTCAGTAACCCAAACAAAGAAGTGATAAGAGTGAAAAGGGTCCTTGAATGCGAGTGTAAAGAGTGATAAGTCTGTGCTCTAAAATCTCTTATTTTTTTCGAATGTGTGGGTGTGCTTCTGTTTGGCTCACCTGTGTGTGTGCGGACATCTGTTCTGTCTCGTCTTCTTATGTTTCCAACCGTCCGTCTCTCTGTCCTCTCCGTCCACCCTATCCCTTTCCGACCTCCTGCGGTCCAGTCTCCTCGTCTTGCTCTACATACCCACCAGGTAAAGGTGTAAGTGTGTGGGGGCTTACAGGGCTGTTCTCTCTCGCGCTCTCTCTCGGTGTGTGGTAAACTTTTTATTGTTCTTTCATAATCCAACAAATAAATTATTCTAATGTGCAAAAGTAGATTTCGATGCTAGCAAATGAAGTTCAATCTTTTCGGAGCAGATAATTAAAAATTTAAAATTAAAAAAATAAATTCATTATTTCGCTTTAGTTTAATTCAGATAACAGATCGTGACGAATGGTTAAAACCCAAAAATGTTTTTTAATTATTGACAAAGTATGACTTAATAAGTTTTAATATTGTTTTTAAAGAACAAATTTTAAATGTCTTTTTCAGGGTTTTTTGTTACCAGAAAATCAAACACACTTGTGTGGAGCGTATTCAGCTCTTGTTTTTAAACGAACTGCAATTCTTGTTGAAACTAACAAATTAACAGAGAGCATTTCAATGCCAAAGAACAAGAGTGTGAACATTTCCAAGGTGATAGATTAGTTTCTTTGCTTTTGAGACACCCTGTTTTTCCTTTAAAGGCACTTGTTACAGATTCCCTTTTCCTTCTTTCACTCTCTTTTCTCCCGCTCCCCCACTGAGTTTTCCTTTGTGACGTTTTATGGCGTTTTCTTCGTTGTTGCTTTTCAATTGATTTATTTTTGCATAATCGTTCATTGCCAGACCAAAGAAACTTATAAGCAAGGAAAAAATAAAAACGCACGCTAAGTACAATTGACATGTGTATATGTAGTACTCGCACATGCTCACATTTCTACTATAGCAAAAGGTATTGTGATTTTTGACAAAAGGCGAATGATTTGCAGACCCGTGCTAATGGCAAAATCATACTCCCATTAGTTGCCGATAAATGATCAATGGCATTCTGTACATTTCTGTACTTGGAGCTCTTGAGAATGATTTAGCTGTGTTCAAAATTAACCGTTGATCCCCGAAAAATAAGTACAAACTGGTTTTCCTGTCACAACTCACCCGATTTATCACACCTATTCTAAAAATGAGTGTGACAAATTTCAAATTAAAATTTGTTCAATAAAGAAATGCAACTTTCTATCGGAGGTATTGGTGAATTCAAAGGAAAACACTCAACTGAAAAAAAATATACAAATACACAAGTGTTTTAATTCGAATATTGTTATGATTACAACATTAAATATCGGCTATTAGCACTCGCGAAAAATGCTTATTAAAATGCATTGGTCGGAAGAAATTAATTCAAAATTAATTAATTAATAAATAATTAAAAAAAAGATATATTGCTTTAGTTTGACGGTCTATGGATTTATTGCATAGCTTGACCTTTTTTTTTTAATAAAAAAATTAAATAAAAGTAAAGTATATATATAATTTGTGTACAAAATTTTTATATTTCGAAGAATTGTTACCTTTAAGAAAATGGTTTCCATCGTATACTTTTTGTTTTTTCTCATTACGAAAAACGACTAGATAAAACGTACACATATGTATATCCACAAAATATTAGAAAAAAACATACATATGTACAAATCCGATTTGTTAACCGATTTGCCTGCATTTACACCTTGATGTGTAATTCCAATGTTCGTATATCTTGTTCCATTTCTTGCGCTTGGCTGGCGCTCTCTTTTCTTCCCTGCTCCTCTCTTTCGTTACCTTTTGCTGTTGGTAGCCCCAATTAGCTGGGTTTTCTTGCCAAATCTTCGCACGTAACCAAAAGAGCGAGGTAAAAACACTAACAACATTAAGGCATCAACATAATCCCGCGATCGCGTTGAGCTCTCTTTCTAACGGTGTTTGTGCTGCTGCTTTTCTCTCGGTCGATCAAGAAACTCAAAAACCGGTTGAACACAGATCTAAGCTCTTCGTTCGCCCCGCTCGACTTGCTTAGAAAAACTCACTCTCTCCCGGGAGACAAAGACAAGTCCGCGTTTGTTATTGTTCAATAAGTAAAATAATTCATTCAATTATTTTCAGCGAGACAAAAATGTGCAATTTTAATGCCAAGTAACTCGAAAAATCTCTTTTCGATTTGTGTGTTTACAAATAAATCCCCAAATTAATGTGCGAAAGAATCTCAATGAACAATCAAATTGAATGAAAAGTCGCAGCAAAAATTAAAAGCAAGCAGGAAAAGCAAGGAAAGCAAAGTTGAAGGTGAGTCCTCAAAAATGTATTTGTTTTGATTTTACGATTGCCATCTTTTGAAAACTTGTCAACGGTTGTGTCAGCTGCTCTATAAACTTCCCACACATGGCCTGAAAATATCAAGTTGTTAACATTGCAATGGGCCAGTTGGGAAGTTACGTGACTTCTTTTTTTCACCGAAAACCACTTAAACGTAACTGCTTCGGTGACGAAAATTGAAATCGAATCGCCGAGTGTGTCACACAATATCAATCAAAGTCTTTGAAACAAAGCTTCAACAGCTGAAACTGCAATTCGATTTATCAGAACACGGCGTAGGGATAACTTTTCCGACTGGCGGAAAATCGATTGCAACGTCAGCGATTGGTACGGCTTTAGGACTTCCTAGTAGTCAAACTTTGCCCACGAGGGCATTCAACCTTAACCGAAAATCAGGACCCTAGATTTCATTCCATTCGATTTGTGACCCGATTTGTATGCCATTTCCATATGAGCTTACTTTTTGGTAGGATTGACTCTAAATGTAACATGCGTTTTGATCACATGGATTGTACGTCAAGATAGTTGCCAAAAGAGCTTCATGAAGCTTAAGTGGGAGTTTCATTAGAAAATCAACAACTATTTTATGATAGGCAGTATAGTTATTATAGAAAGTGTGGTTAAATTTTATTGGTAAATCTCACATTACTAAGTCAAAATGAAGTCGTACATCATCACCTTAGCGCCATACAAGGTAATGAAAACCAACACGTTATTTGTTTTCCAAATTACGATATATAATAACTCAAAAAGTTGTTTGTGTCAATCATTCTAAAATTTTGAACACACTTTTTAAAAAGTAATACATACTGCCTAAATCCGCTCGTTTCTGAAATTTTGATTAATGCAATTTTTCAAGTACAAAATAATACATCAAAATATAATACAATACAAGTGATTTATTTAAAAAAAATCTTTAGAAATATAAACAGTAGACATTACAAAAAAAAAATTCACTAAGCCAATTGAAACTTATCTGAGTTTTTATTTTAACGTAATAAATACAATTTTAAGTGTTATTAAAACTCTTTTCGTCCAGGATTCTCAACTATTGTACAATCTTTAGTTTTGACAATATTTATTGCAGCTGCGGTCTTGCGTATTGTTTTCCACAGTCGTAAAAACTTTTCATTTTATTTCTCAATTCCCCGATCAATCCTCCATGCATTTGGTTTTGTGTCTATATTTCATTTATCTTCGCAGTGAAATGTTTTCGCCTTTGACTCTGCTTTTGCTTTGGCTTTTGTGCAAGCGCTGAATGAGTTTTCACATATTGTCTAATTACGTCTTTAAACGAGCATTGAATATAATTTAATTTAAGAGTCATAGACGGAATGGTTTTATAATCTAGGAGTCGCGCTATTACATCATTAACGTACTTGAAAATTGTTTAATTTTGTGTGAAAAGTCACAGGAGAAGTGAATGATAAGATGTTCAAAGGAATATGAAATGCTTATTAACTTTTCCACAACGTCAGCGGAAAACTTTAAGAAGTTGAACAGCCACAACTATTCATCAGTTTAGGAGAACTGTTTATCTAGGCAAACTTTGCAAATTGTAAATTTTCCTCCAATATGCCCATTATCGTTTGCTGAATATACTTAAAATAATCATCTTAAAAGGTCATTAAAAAAGCATAAAATCGAACACAGAAAGTACTCAAAATATAAGATGACAAAATGTTTACATTTCAGCTTATTCGTTGTCAGGAACAAATTTGTCCAGATGTTTTTAATTACTATAACATTGTAGTTTTTGGGGGACTGCTCCAATTGAAAGAAAGAGTCACGCCAACTGATTCCAGTTTTAGGGTTACTAGACAAAAATCGCACGAAATTTCTCAAATTCGTCATTGACTTTTGTTTTCGTTTCTCATTCTCAGGCGGAGAAAGCGCGGTTTTAAAACAAAGCCAACAGCAACGGCGATCAGAAATTATACAAATTTCGGTTGTGTGGCGGCGGGCACAACAATGATAACCATTTTAGTAAATTCACCAAATGCCAGTAAGAGAAAAACCTACAACAAATGTAGTTTTTTGTTTACATTTCTTGTTTTTTCCTTCTCGACTGCACACAAATTGCGTTGAACACAGATTTAGGGCCAGCCACTCATTCATTCATTCACTCACTCGTTCACTTGGTTCACGTTCACGTTCATTCACCTATTTATTTAATTTTTCGTGTGTATTTTTCAACTTTTCCTGTTGTAATTTTTTGATTGCTCTGACTGTGTCGCATGTTGGCGTTTTTAGGTCAGTTCCAATCTCTGTTTTTGCCCTGCCTGCACACGCAAATTAAAGTTTACCCCATATATCCGCCTTTCAACTTTTCCTGATTTTCATTTCTAAACATTAAAAGCATTAAGCATTTAAAGTTTTGATATTTATTCAGGCATTTTTGGTGCTTCTCCCTATGTGAGTTGAATTTTAATTTAGGCTGAACTCAGTTTACTTTCTATTTTCTTTATAAATTCGAAAACTTGATAGCTTCTTAGCCTAAATTAATGAACTGCTCTTTGAAATAAAGCATACATACACCACAGAAGTTTAACATATTTAAAGATCAAAAGTTATGCTGTTCCCAATTCTTTGTTGGGCCACTCCAAAGAACTCTCTTACCTTAAATTTTCTAGTGTCGGATGTTAGCCTTTAGCTAATCCCGCCCCTTAGATTAAGTCCCGCAGAGAAGAAGTTAAACAAACAAGCGGGAAAAACAAACAAACCGAATGAAAAGCTCTTCTGGGGCAAGTGATGATTCTGGGAGGGAGCATAATCCGATCTATCCAATGCTCTGTTGATTTGTCTTCATTATCAGCTCGTTGACTGTTTGCTATTTGCTTTTGATTCTCGGGTAAACAGAGAGCAGGCGACGTGGCCGTGATTGTTTGTTGTGTTTGCTTTTTTGTGGTAAGACTATTTTTAATCTTCGAGCACACAGCGCGTTGCCAAGTCGTTCCTCCCACAGCATTTTCTGCTCACCCCCTAAGTTACACCCCCCGGAAACCCCCACGGCGTATGAGTTATTTTCGTTTGTTCGATGGGTTTAAGTCGATCGGACGCTGCACATTTTATGAATGCCTTTGACAGCCCCACAACCGACTCGTTTCCAATAAACAGACAAACAGTGGATGCTGATTTTGTAACAATTTAGTAGAAGAAAATCAATACATTTGCATTGCATTGGGTTTAAATTGGATTAGTTTGTCACACAATATTATCCTTGAGTTCTATATTTGTGTACAGTTGAGGATTTACTATAATTACAAAACATTCATTTAGTTTGACAAAATCTAAAAGCCTCGATTTTCTATTTCGTCTACTAATTCCCATAATTGTCCTTTTTCACCCTATACAATTTCGTTTTTCTATCCATTTGTAATGTAATTAAACTCTTTTTTTGAACTCCTAGTATTCTTATTTAATCATCAACCACAAAGTCTTAATCATTTAACTGCCAAAATGTTTTTACTCATTTTAGTGTTTGTTCCAAGGGTCTTATTTTTGAGACCGTTGTCAATGCTATCTAAATATCCCTTAAATCACTGTGGCTAGTCTACTGGTGTTTTCTGTTCGTCTGAGATATAAATACTTATATGGCTTGTTTTATTCAGGCAATGCAGCTAGTTTATCTCTGATATATTGACGCATGGCTCCTGTTGGGGCTTCCATTGTTTCTATTTTAATTATTCCGCATCTTTATAATTCCCAAACATGCGTCAAATGCCCCCGAGATGCAAACACAAGCAGTTATATGACTATAAAGGAATATGGCCTAGCTTTGGGAACTGGTACGTGAAATGATTTCAGCCAAATGTTGGCTTAATAACTGTTTTTGTTTGCTTCTGGCTTCCCAGAGCCATATATTCATTTCCTTCTGCCATACCCCCTTTTCCCCATCCCAGTTTCCCGTTTCCCAGGCAAGTGTCTTTTGTTTTATCAGCTGCAAAAAGTTTAGTTGAATAAACAAGTGAACCTTTTTCTGGCTCGTATATTGTGTTGTGCTGCGAATTTGAATTATTATCCAAGAGCCTGTGACGTCAAACTGCAGTGTGAATCAAGGGGACGAGGTAAAATAAATATGTTCTTTAACTGGCCTTTCAATTTCAAGGTGTTTATTTAATTCCCGGATTGATCGTAGGTAAGGTAGCACAAAATTCGCATTACGTTTTATCTGCCCCAAGGTTAAGGCATTTTGGATTCTGTAATGTCAGAAAGCGGTTATATAACATTCTTATCTGCCATAGCTAATTCTCAGGATTAATCTGTGTCATTCTGTTTGAGTTTGTGCCACTCTTTGACTGGCCTTCGCAGCCGGTCGAACGAGTACCAATGACCAATGCGATATGGCTACAGATGCTGATCTATATGTATCTACCGTAGATACCGGTTTGCAGAAACACACCCACTTGAAATGCTGTCATCTAGTGCTGAAATGTCCAAGACAAGAGGACACATAAAAAAACAACGGCTTGATGTTTGAATTAATTAATTGATTACTAAACAAAGTAATTTAGATTTTATTTTAAGTAAGTTCCGATTCCTACAAATGCTACAGAAAGTACTTCTATTTCATCAGAAAAATTAAAAATATAAAAATTACATTTTGAGAAGTTTTTTTAATGTTTAATTCAATAATGTAGAACTAATTTAAAATTAATTTCCAGAAAATATTGTAACTTTGGCCCATAAACAAAGTGCTTATAATTGTTTTGATAATATTTAAATGTCACTTTTGAAAGATAATTTGTCATACCATGCTCTCATTTTTTTTCTCAATGCAATAAATGGCCGGAACGTAATTATAAAAAAATAATCGGTCTTTGTTGGAGCCTGAGTCTGGGTCTTGACCGGATCGTGAATCGATCAATTACTGTGAGAGAGGCCAAACTGTACCCTGGCTGATAATTGAGGTCAGCACTCTCCATATGGAGACAAAGTCGCAAGATCAGCGAACTTTTAGGGCGATAGAGTGGGAGGTGGGAGGTGCAATGATTCGGCTGGGGGCCACCTTATGAGGCACCCGCGATGGGATGAGATCTTGGGCAATGAATTAATGCACAGTTTCCCGCACACTCTTGGCACATCTCGCTCGGTGACATGTGACTTTTGGCGACTTGTGCAATTAAGAGCTGCAACAACAATCGCAAAAGTGTCGCAGTCGCAGCGGTAGTTACAGTAACAGATCCAGTGCCCCGTTCCATTGAAACTCACTCTCCGTGCCAAAACTCCACTGAACTGAGCTGACTAAGAGGATTATTTGCCACTCCGTTGCTGTTGAATCTCTGTGCTGCCCTGTAATCCGATCCACTCCATCTAACTCACACCGATTTGGGTGTTTTGTTGTGCTTGGCAAGTCATCTGGGTGGGTGGTTGAATACTTTACAGAAGCCCCTTTCGTTTGAGAAAAACACCAGCAAACCGATCCGAAGTAATTTAAAACAAAAAGCTTAAAACGAGTTTGTCGAATTCCAAGAGCCAAATAATTACACGAAACGCATTCAAGTTGCACCACCGGGTGTGCAAAAGGGGAACACAAGCTAAGCCTGTGGGGCTTAGGGAACTTGAGAGCTGCAGTAGAGTGGCCAAAAGAACCCGTTGAATGCTGATATAGCGTTTGGGACAGTCGGGGACATATAATCATTTTGAGAAACGCCACTCTCTGAAGAAGCCTTTTCTATTGAACATTTTTAAAAGAATAAGAGATTTCTGCTTTACTTTAGCATACAAAAACCAAATTAAAATATGTAAATATAAAAAATATAAAAGTTATAATCTTAAGAAAAAGACACATTTCTAATACACACAAAATATCACTACATATATATCGGAGCACTTTGCAGAAATACTAAAGCTTTGAAAAAGGTTTAAAACTCATTATACCCGTTACTCGTAGAGTAAAAGGGTATATTGTATTCGTGCAAAAGTATGTAACAGCTAGAAGGAAGCGTTTCCGACCCTATAAAGTATATATATTCTTGATCAGGATCACTAGCCGAGTCGATCTAGCCATGTCCGTCTGTCCGTCTGTCTGTCCGTCTGTCTGTCTGTCTGTCTGTCTGTCCGTATGAACGCTGAGATCTCGGAAACTATAAGAGCTAGAAGATTGACATTTTGCATGTAGATTTTAGAAGTTCCTACGCAGCGCAAGTTTGTTTCAAAATGGTGCCACGCCCCCTTTAACGCCCACAATCGCTTATATACGATTTTAAAAATTTAAATATTTCGGAAAAGTAAAAATGCAGTTTTATTGTGTTTATCAATACCTATCGAAATGTAGAAGAAATTTTTCAAATCGGACCATTCGTTAAAAAGTTATGCGTGATCAAAGTTTCTATCTCCATCTCCCTCGCACTCCCTTTACCTGAGTAACGGGTACCTGATAGTCGGGGCACCCGACTATAACGTTCTCTCTTGTTTTTGGATGTAGTTCAGAATTTCAATTTTATATAAGTAGTTTGTAAATATCCTAGAATCGATTTGTCATACCTATAGAAAATTCTTTTAAGCTATGCTCGGAACCAAATTCTAATGGAATTATGCAATTTGATACGGTTTATAAGGCCTTGTTAATCTCAATACAAATCAGTCGTAAATGAAGACGTTCGATATGAGTTTAGCACCATTTGAAGATTTTGAAGCTCTACCGATTTCCGACAACTATAGGGCTCCTCCTAGTTGTCCCCCACTCTTCACGTGGCACCCAATGGCGTACATGTGTATACCTAATGGTTCCATAGATATAAATAGTTTATATCCACCTGATGGAAAGATTGGAGGAAAACCTGGAGGAAAACCTGGAGGAAAACCTGGAGGAAAACCTGGAGGGAAACCTGGAGGGAAACCTGGAGGGAAACCTGGAGGAAAACTTGGAGTAATCCCTGTAGGTAGTTCTGGTGGTAGTTCTGGAGGTAGCTCTGTAGGTGGCCCTTGGGGAAATGCATCAGGAAATCCGGGAGGAAAACCTGGGAAACCTGGAGGTCAACCTGGAGGAAAACTTGTAGTAATCTCTGGAGGTAGCTCTAATGGTAGCTCTGGAGGTAGTCCTGGATTTGGCCCTGGAGGAAACATAGACGGAAATACCGGAGGAAAACCTGGAGGAAAACCTGGAGGGACCCCTGGAGGAAAACTTGGAGGAAGTCCTGGAGGTAGTGCTGGTGGTAGTTCTGGAGGAAAACCTGGAGGTCAACCTGGAGGTCAACCTGGAGGGAAACCTGGAGGAAAACTTGAAGTAATCTCAGGAGGTAGTTCTGGTGGTAGCTCTGGAGGTAGTCCTGGATTTGGCCCTGGAGGAAACACAGACGGAAATCCCGGAGGAAAACCGGGAGGAAAACCTGGAGGAAAACTTGGAGGAAGTCCTGGAGGTAGTGCTGGTGGTAGTTTTGGAGGAAAACCTGGAGGTCAACCTGGAGGGAAACCTGGAGGAAAACTTGAAGTAATCTCAGGAGTTAGTTCTGGTGGTAGCTCTGGAGGTAGTCCTGGATTTGGCCCTGGAGGAAAAACAGAAGGAAATCCCGGAGGAAAACCGGGAGGAAAACCTGGAGGGACCCCTGGAGGAAAACTTGGAGGAAGCCCTGGAGGAAAACTTGGAGGAAGCCCTGGAGGAAGTACTGGTGGTAGTTCTGGAGGTAGCTCTGTAGGTGGCCCTTGGGGAAATACATCAGGAAATCCGGGAGGAAAACCTGGGAAACCTGGAGGTCAACCTGGAGGGAAACCTGGAGGAAAACTTGGACTAATCTCTGGAGGTAGTCCTGGTGGTAGCTCTGGAGGTAGTCCAGGATTTGGCCCTGAAGGAAAACCTGGAGGAAAACCTGGAGGGACCCCTGGAGGAAAACCTGGAGGAAAACCTGGAGGAAAACCTGTAGGAAAACCTGGAGGAAGCCCTGGAGGAAGTCCTGGAGGTAGTACAGGTGATAGTTCTGGAGGTAGCTCTGTAGGTGACCCTTGGGGAAATGCATCAGGAAATCCGGGAGGAAAACCTGGGAAACCTGGAGGTCAACCTGGAGGGAAACCTGGAGGAAAACTTGGACTAATCTCTGGAGGTAGTCCTGGTGGTAGCTCTGGAGGTAGTCCAGGATTTGGCCCTGAAGGAAACACAGACGGAAATCCCGGAGGAAAACCTGGAGGAAAACCTGGAGGGACCCCTGGAGGAAAACCTGGAGGAAAACCTGGAGGAAAACCTGGAGGAAAACCTGGAGGAAAACCTGGAGGAAAACCTGTAGGAAAACCTGGAGGAAGCCCTGGAGGAAGTCCTGGAGGTAGTACAGGTGATAGTTCTGGAGGTAGCTCTGTAGGTGGCCCTTGGGGAAATGCATCAGGAAATCCGGAAGGAAAACCTGGGAAACCTGGGGGTCAACCTGGAGGGAAACCTGGAGGAAAACTTGGAGGAAGTCCTGGAGGAAGTTCTGGTGGTAGTTCTGGAGGTAGTCCCGGACTTGGACCTGGAGAAATCACTGCAGGAAATCCCGGAGGATATCCAGGGAAACCTGGAGGAAAACTTGGAGGTAGTCCTGAAGGAAATGCAGCAGGAAATTCTGGAGGTAAACCTGGAGGAAAACCTGGAGTTAGTCCTGGAGGTAGTTCTGAGGGTGGATCAGGAGAAAAATCAGGAGGAACTGAAAATTTAAATATCAACGATATTCGATTGAACCGTAGAGGTAGGAAGTCCTAATCATTGAATAATGACTAACCGAAAGTTCTACTAAAATGTGAATATGAAAACATTGGTAAAAAAAATATTATTAAATTCATTTAGTAAGAGCTAAATACCGGTATACAAATAAAAATCACTTTTCTGACTGAACTTTTTGTTTTCTTAAAAACGTTGGACGTTTTTGAAAATTTTATAATTTTGTTTTTCTACAATATACTTAAAGAAAACATTCAGAGAAAAAGAATTAGTGAAACCTTAATTATAATACAGCGAAAGACGTAGAAACGTTGATAATAATATAAAACAATAATATATTACGTAAAGTGTGTACATTTAGGTCGGAAAGTCAAGCTTATGCATAATCTCGAATCCACGACTTATGAATTATATATGTGAAAAGCAATACTCCTTATCTCTGTGGGTGCCCAGTCTGAGGCCTTAGTTACGTATTCGGGACTGTTATCTCCCCCACAGTGGATTTCTAATTGAGTTATTTGGACATTCAAATTGAATATAAAAGCAGCACAGTTTATGGGTATTAGGCATTGAAAAAAATAAAACTTTAATAAAATTGGTAGTTTTATTGAACCCTTTTGTATGTTAGACTTTTAATCCGAACATTCGAATAATTAATCGATAACAGATATTTTTCTACAACGTTTTATTCTAAGACGAAATTTTTAGAATTTCAAAAATATTTTAGTCTTGGGTTTTTTAAATTTTGAATAAAACCTGTGTTAAAGGCCATTGATATTGTGTTGTTTTATCAAATAATTTTGCATTTTTGTTAAGTATAAAATATTTTAATGTATAGCATGAAAAATTTGTATTAGATTTTTACTGAATGTTCAATACTTTATATTATATATTATATTATTATATATAGTATACCCTATTTATATTATAAAAAATAGAGTTTTCCGAAATTGCAAGACTTTATTTACCTTTAAACGTTATGTTCTTTGTTTTGGTTCTACTGAAACTCTAAAAGCTCTAAAAGTGTTTTGCCTTGAAATTAATCTAAATTAAATTAAACCATAAACAGCTGCGTAAATAAACTGATCTCTATGCCATTTTATCAAGTTTAAGAAATTGTTTTGGTGGAGGGCATGATAAATTTAATTGTTTGCGCCGAGATAGATGCCTCAGTCTTATCGTACTTTTGTTATAGTGTTTCCCAATAATTACTTCAACTGAAACTAGAAAAGCGAAAATTCCCATTTGTCTCTGTTGCCTTTTGTCTTTGTTCCATTTCTGTGAAGACACTCTTATCAGGGAATATATAACAACTTTGAACATCTCTTTGCTCCCATATCAGCAAAGAAATAATTTTTCCGTAATTAGTTACTAACGATTGAAGTATTTGTATGCCTTCTAAACTCATGGGACTTCACACTCCACGTGAAAGTGTCTTTGTATCTTTTTATCTACTAACACAGAAATCGGCAAGACAAAAAGCAGCAGAAAAACATAAAAACGAAGCAAAACAAAACAAGAGAAGAAACCGCGTTTAAAAACTTGTTTTGTAAACTTAACTTCCTGTATGCGAATCGCATAAGATCGCTTATGTATCCGTAAATGTATCTGTGAGTGGATTGTCGATACAGAGTATGACTGGATACAGACATGCAGTTTGGGAATCGTATATGGCAATGCAATTGTATTCACTTTCCATTTACTTTTGATTGTTCTTCAAAAAATGCGATTAAGATTCTAAAAATGAACTCGACGGCCCGACAAATGAATGAATGAACAATTAAACTGCAAACAACGAGAGGGACGGGAGTGGATGACTCATCCAAAGCCGAAATCTCCCCGGTTTGAACAAGTTTCTTTATTTGGCTATGACAGGCTTTCTGGCTAAAACTCGGCCCGACTGACCTTTACCATTTTGGCCAAGAATCGCACGAAATAAATCTTGTTTATTTTGCACTTGCTTGATCTTTCTTTTCCTCGCACTTGTTGAATGTCGTCGGATTTACTTGTTGTCTTATTTAATTACATCAGCCATCTCGCCGCACTCTTCGGGGGTTCAATGTCCCATGTCCAGACACAAAGGTATAGAAAAGACAGGGTTTTTTTTTGGCAAACAAGACAGTGAGAGAGAGGAATACTTAGAAACCTGTGCGTGATTCGCATCTTCATGGGCGGCTGAATACTCGGCGGAATAACCCGCAAAGGGCGTGAGTACGGAACTAATGCCAATTGATCAAGATCAGGCCACAAGGTGCACTATAAAAAATGATTTAAAATCAGCGACGTTCTCCGAATATAAATTAACTTGTTTGCCTTGTGTATGAAAATTCAATTAAGGCGAATTTTGTGTGGTAACTTTCCCATCGAACGAGGAAGAGGAGGCCTTAACAGCTTTTTCCATAATCCAACTCTCCTCCTTTTATCCCTTTCCACTTGGTGAGCCTTATGCAACAATCCACCTGTCACTGCCACTACTGTCCTGCATTTATGTTTAATATTCGAAAAATGCGAGCTCAACTCAATTTGATGTGGCCGCTTTCACCGTTCGGACTCTGAACATCCCTCTCCAGCCTGAGATGAAACATTTCATAAATGATGTCAATTTTCGGGACAAACTCAATTTATGTAATACTCTTTATCAACCAGGGAGTTATCTCTCCATGTCGACCTTTAATTAACTCACATTGTGCAATTCATGCGAGAGTTGTGAAAATCATCCGGTCGTTTGCACTACTATAAATATTTTCCTGAGTGTTTATTTTTCCCGTGACAGTTATCTGATTAATGAAAACATTTCCGATTGTGCTCCAATTAGAGATGTAATTCAGCAATGGTATTATTAAAGCTTGTTCAGTTTGCTGATCTCTAGAGTAAACATTTCCTGCTCCATTCGGCGGCTACCTCAACTAGAACAGGGTAAAATATGTTTGGCAATTGGCCAGAGAACCGAAAATAAATGGAGGCAAAAAAGTTTTGCTCTTTCATCATACTTTTATCCAGGGACAACTGCGGCATCTGTGACACCAAAACCTCCCTGGCAAAAAAGATAGAGCTAAAAAGAAACAAAATTTCAAAATGTGGAACATGGAAGCAATCCGTGGCAGCAATTGTGGGTCACCGAGCGGGAAATTCAATAGGGGGGATGAGGATAATTGATTAACTGGTCAGTGGGTGACGTGGTGCAGCCAGAAGTGCACTACCTAGTACTAATGGAAGCCCCTAAATCACACTTAAGCGGTCATCCATCCAACCATAAGGGTAAGCTCCCAAGTAAATCCTCAATTAGTTGCCATTTGCATGGGCACTCGGCTGGGAGATTGGAGGGTAGGCTTATGAAGGAGCCGGAAGGCAGTAGCGGCACAATCACCAGCATTAGCTTTTTGCTGATTTTCATATTCCTTTTGAGCCCCAAGACAATCGATAAATTTTCCCCTCTTTTTTCCTCTTTGGATGCGTGCGAGGAGGCGTGTTCAAGTGGCGTCGCCTCTTTTGTTGTCAGAGCTGCTGGTCTTTGGCAGCGTCGCATATTAATGAAAGGAAAATCGTTCGGCGAACTGAGCAACTGTTGGCTCTCACCCTGATGGTTATTGCAATGACGATGCCGATGCCATTGGCATCCTGTTTGTATCTTTACGATGACGATGGCCTCTCAGTTATCTTAGCCCATCCTTAAGCGGATGGGTTGTGTGGTCGAGTCACGCGTTTATCAAAAAAAGCGATGGATAATAAATCGCAATAAACTGTACGGGCATCTTATATTTCCAGAACTGAGAAACATGTCACGAAATGTTACACAGCAAAAGAAAAATATAAGCTTTAAATTTGAAAACCATTTTGATTTTGATCAATTCAATTAAAATATTGGTAAAAGGTATTTTAATATGACATTAATTTTAAATTTTTAATTTTTGTGATTAACCAGATCAAAAAAAGAAGGTACATGATTTTGGTTCCGCCCCCAAATACCTCAAAAATGAACTGAACTATATAAATTTGCTATATTCGAACACTTACAGCAAACTCTCGTAATCGTAGTGTTTTATAATAAATTCTGTAAATGGAGACAGTTTTATTTTGAGCTTTAAGGAGTGAGGTATTGCGTCACTATTTCATCTCGAATAAGGACATCCTCCAGAAAGCCAACGATGGGCACATGAATCCATCGCGCACACATGCACAAGTGTCTGAGTGTAGAGCAAGCTTTTAATAGAAGACGGCGTCAGCGAGCATCCTTCTCATCCAGCGGATGTCTGGGCCATTAAATGGGTGGGAAATGGAGGTACTAGGTGGGTGGCTGGGTTACCTCCTCTCGTAATTATCTTTTTCGCTCCATCTCGGTCGCATGTTGCAGCGACTCTTCTGTTTGAGCTCAATTAGTGTGGCAATGGGGCGAGCATTCCAGGAAGTAATTGTCGGCGTCATCAACTGGGGACTTGTACTCTATGGGGGATGGTGTGTGTAAAAGTCCCTAATGACAGTGCCGTGGAACAACCTATGAACTCTGAAAGTCAACTCCAATGCTCAGCCATTTCTCCCGTTTTTATTCCAGGATATGCCTCAAAGCTGATCGATTGACCGAGTGAAACGATTGCGCCGCCAGTTGGTTAAATGCTACATAATGTCGGGCAAGCACATCGAACAGTATACGAATCCCTCCTTCGAGCAGGAGTCCGACCCACCGCCTCCAACAGGGGGCGTGGCAGATGAGGGCGCGGGCAGCACCAACAAAGCCAACGATGCCGGCACGGAAAATCGCAAAGGTCACAGGTGAGGAAATCGCTGCAGTTACCAGTTTCTTGTTTCCATATTATTTTTTTTCGGTTTTTATTTGGAGACATTAGTCGCAAGAAAGGGAAATACTATTTACCTAATTTGACACTTGCCTTGGGTAAACAAACAAATGTACTTCCCTATACTCCGTTCCATATCAATAATTAGCTGTGGGTGGGAGGGACTAGAACTTCGTGGCACGTGGGTGAGCCGGATGGTGGCTTAATAATTCATAAGACTGCAGCGCCTTCGCCCCGTCATAACCAATCGATAACAGTCGATTACGATGGGTCGGTCAAGTTTGAAATATTCAAAGGCCCACAGGCAGGAAAAGGAAAGCGTGACAAACAAGTCCAGGGTGAGCACGTGAGCTTAAAGGCTCGACTAGCTCGAATCGCTCGATTCGCCAGCTACCGCAGTCATCCGCGTGCACTGCCAGTCGAAGGAACTCCGGAAAACGGGAAGTCCTGAGGACCTAGGAAAAAGCCAGAGGGAGTGAGCCAGTAGAGCATTTGTGGTTGCAGCTGCCAAGCCAAGTAAGCGGTGGGGCCAGGAGGAACCGAATGTGGGCCGAAGGATGGGCCAGTGTGTTGGCCAACAGCCCAAAGAGCTTGACATTGAGTGGGCCAGGCGTCCTCGCCCTCGGGCGTCCTTGGACCGTCCATCGCCAAGTTCTAGGCCGCCTTTAGACAGGCTGACAAAAAAGACATAACATTCTAAAGCAAGGTTGAAACTTTGAATACCCTGGTCTAAGGCGAACTAAATCCAATCTTTACATAACATTGAAAGAAGTTAGTTGTTTGACAAAATATAATTTTAAAAGTACATTTTTTTTGTTTTTGGGATGATCATCGACGTTGGTAAACAAAAGGTATACCAATAAAATAATTATTTGTAACATATTAGTGCTAAAAAATGTTTTTTAATTCATAAAAAAGCTTAAAGCTAACACACAAATAATCTAAATATATTTAAGAATTCAGAACATGATAACAATTTTAAAAAATAATACTAAATCAAGAAATAATTGTATGCAATTAATTTGACATATAAAAAAAAATGTATTTTGTTTACAAGAATGTAAAATTCAAGGATTTGGATAAATATAAGTATTAAGAAGATACAAAGAAGATCGCAAGGTTGGCAACCTTATTTACAGTCTTTTTTAGTTAAATATATACGCCTGATCGGATATTCCTGTCCAACAATATTCCTATAGGTCTCTTGTCACAACATGTTTGGAAATTAGGTTAAAATTGAACTTTTTAATGAATTTTGGCTTGGGGTATGGCAAAAACCCAGTAAAAAATGCAACAAATCAGAGCTTATTTTCAAATCCTTCTTTTTGATCTGACCACGGAAACAATCTCACTTGCAGGCGGCAGGAATCGATGTACCAGATGACCGGCCTCTACTCGGAGACGAATAGCGGCGACGACAGCAGTATAGATGCGGCCCTCGACCAGGACACCCAGCCCCATGCCACATCGCACCTGGCCGGTGAGCAGGTGCCGTCGACAGTAGCCATAGGAGGCGGAGGAGGTGGAGGAGCAGGTGCGTCAGTGGGAGTGGACAGCGTGACGGTCAAATGCCACAGCCGACAGGCGTCGGCGGGCAAGTGTCCGGCGGATCAGGAGGAGGACTTCGACGAGGAGCAGTTCCGATCGGGCGATTGCGGCATCCTCAACTGTCGGCCCTATGGCATCCAGCGTTTCGCCCGCATCAAAATCTTTGTCCTGCTGCTCTCGCTGCTGGTGATGATGCAGCAGGCCCTCTGCTCAGGCTATTTCAACTCGGTGATCACCACGATCGAGAAGCGCTTCGAAATCCCCTCCAGCTACTCCGGACTGATAGCCTCCAGCTACGAGATAGGCAACGTAATCACCGTGATCTTCGTCAGCTATCTGGGCAGTAGGCGGCACATCCCCGTGTGGATTGGAATCGGAGCGGTGATCATGGGCATTGGCTCGCTGGTGTTCATGGTGCCGCATTTTACGGGCGAGCCCAATCCTGGCATTGCGATCGTGAACAAAACCAGCGACAACATTTGCAGGAGTGCACTGGTTAGGGAGCAGGACATGGACCTGGGTCGCCTCTCCAGCGGACTGTCCAACCAACCGCTGGCGCCGCACACATTGCGCGAGGACAACTGCCTGGAGGGCAAGGCATCCACCACGGGACCCGTGCTGCTCTTCGTGCTCGCCCAGCTGCTCCTCGGCTGCGGCGGAAGTCCGCTTTTCACCCTGGGCACAACCTACGTGGACGACCACGTGCGGACTGAGAGCTCGTCTATGTATATCGGCTGCATGTACAGCATGGGCGCCTTTGGACCCGTGGTAGGCTTCTTGCTCGGCGCCTACCTGCTCTCCTTTCACATGGACTCCTTGTCCTCCACCACCATATCAATCAGTGAGTAATATCCCTTTAAGATCATTTGTCTCGTCCTTATGATGAGCTAAAAATAGGGTTTAAACCGAAAAACTGTTTTAGCTTAGCATAAAAATGGGTCTAAAAGCACTACAAATTAAACAACATTAAAAATAGGTTTTAAACTGATAAATATTATAGCGTTCCACAATACAATTTTTTTTATATATTCTTATATTACATTTTAGTGAATCCATTACATAATTTTATTTTTCTTTTTATTCTTTTTTAAGACTTTAGCCATCAAATCTCATTTGTTAACTAACAAAGGAATACAAGAATTAATAAAAATAAATTAAAACAATTCCACTGAATAATTATCGCGACAGACAAAATACGATGTATATCTTTATATATCTGATCAAAAATAACATATTCAAGAAATGAAAAGGCAACTAATATCCCTGATCCTATCCCTATTTTAAATGTTATTAAGGATAGGAAACAGTTTGATTTCTTGAAGTGTTGTTATTGCTCCCAAACTAAACTGAAACTTTATTAAATTTATTGATTTCTTTCAGCACCCGGCGACAGACGATGGGTGGGAATGTGGTGGGGAGGCTTCCTGCTGTGCGGAGTCATTCTGCTGGTGGTGGCCGTGCCCTTCTTTTCCTTTCCCAAGGTCCTCGCCCGCGAGAAGAAGAAGATACGGAAGAGCAGCGTGGTGCAGCCAGTTCTGCCAAACAACTCTGGGGCCACCGCTGCGACCGATGAGATGGGCAAGGTAAAGAAGCTGGAGATTGTGGCCGTGACCAGCAAGGAGGACGAGACGCAGCCGCCTCCCAAGGTGGACACGGGGTACGGGAAGGATATCAAGGATATTCCGCAGTCGATGCTGCGCCTTGTGAAGAATCCCGTTTACATCGTGACCTGCCTGGGAGCCTGCATGGAGCTGATGATCGTCTCCGGTTTTGTGGTCTTCCTGCCCAAGTACCTAGAGACGCAGTTCAGCTTGGGCAAGAGTCAGGCCAACATATTCACCGGTTCGATCGCAGTGCCTGGAGCCTGCATCGGCATCTTCCTCGGCGGCTGCATCTTGAAACGGTTCCAACTGAAGCCCAAGGGCGCCGTCCAATTCGTCCTGATCACCAACGTCATCTGCCTGGCCTGCTATGCGATGCTATTCTTCCTCGGCTGCGACAACCTGAAGATGGCTGGCACTACGATTCCCTACACCAGCAACAAACACGGATCGACACTGGAGCAGCCATTCCAGGTGAACCTGACGGCGGCTTGCAACTTTGGCTGCGAGTGCCTGACCAGCGAGGTGGAACCGGTGTGCGGCAACAATGGACTCACCTACTTCAGTCCCTGCCACGCTGGCTGCACGGCCTTCTCGTCTAGCTCCAACTACACCAACTGCGCATGTAAGTAAACTCTTGAACTTCCAAAATTATTAATGCTTTAAATTAATTGAGATTGTTCTATTTTAATTTCATTATTGAATGTGTGCCTCAGTCATATAAGTTTATAAGTGAAACATTATTTTCTTCTTATCATAAATATTTGTGAGCTGTACATGAAGTAATCAAAATACATTTTTATTCTAGTTGTAAACAAATTTTTAATTACAGTTCAAATCTGAACTGGTACTTTAATTGAATTACTTTATGCCATTGTATAATGTTTCCTTATCTGTTCAATACAAAAAGGGTTAATATATGTGGTCATTAGGTTGCAATACAACATCTAATTAACATTTAAATTACCCTTTTTTTTAGGTGTTCACGCCAACATCTCGAGCAGCATTTATCGGGGGGCTGGTGGCAGCCAGGCCCAGGCGCTCAGTGCCAACGAGAACTTCGCCGAGGTGACGGTGGTGCCGGTGGCCACCGCTGGACCATGTGCCACACCTTGCCGCACTATCTACCCGTTTCTCATATTGCTCTTCTTCATGACCTTTGTGGTGGCCTCCACCCAAATGCCGCTTCTCATGATCGTGTTGCGATCGGTGTCCGAGGAGGAGCGCTCCTTTGCCCTGGGCATGCAGTTTGTGATCTTCCGACTCTTTGGTTACATACCTGCTCCCATCCTCTTCGGAAACCTCATCGACTCTACCTGCTTGCTCTGGAAGTCGTCCTGCGGCGAGAAAGGAGGTCGCTGTCTCATCTACGATATTGAGAAGTTCCGATACAAGTATGGATAAACGTTGTATTCTTTCAAACTTCTTTTTGTATATCATGTAATAATGCTTTTCAGATATGTTGGTCTGTGTGCGTCTGTGAAACTGGTGGCTTTGTTCATCTTTATGGTGGATTGGTGGTTGGTGAGGAGACGCAAGCAGCTTGAAAAAATGAAACCCCTAAACGCAAGCGATCCCATCATTGGTTCCATCATTAGTCTAGACAAATGTAAGTTTTGTACTCAATTTAACTTTTTAGGGTCGATTTTTCTGCATAGTTAGTGAATTGGGTAAAATTGTGTGAAACTCTTGCCTGTAAAGCGGTTTGCCTAAGAAGAAAAGATATATCTTAAATATATATTCCTATATTTCCTATAATTTTTTGCAATTGCCGTTTATTCCAATTAAATTTGTATTTATTTCTTAATTACTTTATAATTTTGCAGTATTTGAAGAGAAGCTTTCTGGCGCCGAGCCGACCACTGCATTTGTTGGAGGTGGAGGAGAACTGATCATACCCACAGAGATACTTCGCCATTCCCGCAACGATTCACGCACCATGCAGATGGATTACTGGTAAATCTATTTATCTTTCAGTTTTTAGTACTATTTTACTATAAACTACATTTTCTACAGCTACGACAAGTGCGGTCATGTGGTGACTCCCGCGAACACGTGCAACCAGCCGCAAACCAAATCAAAGAAACACTTCCGAAGCGCCTCGTGTGATGTGAAGATGATCAAGAGCTTTGCCCGGGATCACAACTCATCCAGTGGGCCGGCGGACGCGGCTGGTCAAGATGGAGGTGCTGCTAGCAGTAAATACAAGAATCTCAAAAAGTTCCAGGCACACACGCGCAATCACTCGACGGATCTGCATGATCCTAGCCAACCAATCCGATATATTCAAAACCAGCTCCGACCGCAGGACTGTGCCGAAGAGGATGATGACGACGAGCTGACCACCGGCTGTGGGCACTTTGTCAAGAAGCACTCGCGAAACCACAGCTACGACCAGATCTACATGCCCAACAACATACGCTTTGATGCGGACTTCCTGCGTCATCCCCATCCTCACCACAATCCCAAGAAAAATGTAAATGTACTGAAGAACGTGGTGACCGATATTGGCAAGCTCAAGAACTCAAATGAAATGGAGGCCGGTGGAGCTGGATCACGTGGTCATTCCCGCAACAACTCCAAGGACTTAAACACCAAAATTCCCAGTGGAACTCCAGTTAATAGTGGCTCTGGGCAGGGAGGACCAGATACCAGCACAACGGGACTAAGTGTGCTGCGGCATCGGCGTACCAACTCCAAGGATCTAAATTACCAAGTGCTGCCCGAGACTTCCCAGCACCCGCATCCACAGCACACGCGGAACACGTCGCACCACAAGATTCAGATCGATGATGATCGAAACGAGCTCATTAACGACATTGATGACGAAGAGGAGGAGCGCTCCAATTGTGCTTAGTCTGATGCCAATTAGTTTAAGCTAAGATTATCAGTTTGTGGCAGCAGCAGAAGTAACCGCATCGGCTCCATTCCTGGCGGCAATCGCCTCTTCGTGTTTTTTGTGTGTTCAATGCCCGTTTTCTGACGAAATGACTTAACTCTCAGCTGCTCATTGTACTTACGACCGAGTGTTCAAATCTACTTTCCTCGTAGAAGACATCTGAAAATAGAAATCTTTTGATATATGCAAAATTCAACCAGAATTCAAATCCGAATCCGATACGAATACGAGTGCGAATATATTTGCAGCTAATAGTTACGTTACCAGGCAGTAAAATATAAATCCTAGTATGCAACTAGAATATTTTAGGATAGGCGTAGATCGTTGTGATAGGAATATTTTATATTGTATTTTTAGTGGAGTGTAGATCCGTTAAAAGCCGATCAAGCGATCGAACTGCTCGACACGTTTCGCTTTAGCTCGACTATGTGCAATCTCGGTTTCGGAGTGAGACGATTGACTGAGAAACAGTTGGAGAATGGAAAGAGAAACGAATAGCAAATTACAATGTTTTAATAATCCGAACATGTAAACAATTGTCAATGGAAATTGTGCTGTGAAACAATGTGTGAGTATAGAAAACAAAAATTACCGAAATCGTTGGATAGAAAGGAACTGGAAATACGCTGAATGTAATTCTTATGCAATACATTATTTAGAGAATCTTTGTGGACAAACACGCCCACACATTGTGCATCCAATAGAAGGGTTCGAATGAAGAATAGATCTAGACTAGTTTTACTAAAAATCTTAAATTCCCTGTTTTAATCGTAGCGAGATGTGCAAGTCTAGCATAGATTTTAAAACCGAATGATGTACTTTAAATGCGATAATGCCTTAAACAATATCAATTAATTATACAAGTAGATAAAATTAGTATCTCAACTGAAACGGAAATTCAACCGCTCCACACGGTTGATTTCCTGCGCACTGCCCGAGTGCAAGACCCCCAGTAGTCCTAAGTGATGCAATCTAGGTTAATTAGTACCAACTAATTCTATGTTTACACCAGCCAGCCACATACAGTAGGAGTGGAGGAGGAGTGCTCCACGAGCACTAAGTAGATACATCCATATAAATAAATATATGTATACAATTCTACATTAATAAGTACCTACGCGTAGCTAAGAATTCGTATCGGGATATGTGTTTGTACAACATAACTTATACATTATTGAAGAGCGATTTTAATACAGACCACAAGAAAGAAAGTGAGTCTTAGGTGCAAAAAATCATATATATCTATATGTATATGCGGAAAGTATGTTTAAGGAATACATATTTTTACTTAGAGAAAATATTGCAAATAAACTAAATAAGAACATGTATGAAATGAAAACAATGAGACTCCTGAAAACAAAATAAACAAATATTGTAATAGACAAATGAAAAATTGTTTTTACTCTAAATATGATAATAAAAAAAAGAAGGAAGGTTTCAGTTTTTTAAATGACGGCGCCAATTCAAGTGAGTACTCGCATCCGGAACTACATTAATGGTATGACCATACCATATTCTCGTTTAGCCAAGACTCAAACCCAACCTATCTTACATTTAAATATAACATTCGTATCAAATATAAATTAAATAAAAATATAGCGATAAATGATAAACCATTAAATTCATAAGCCATTTCAGTAATACTATGAAAACTCACTCCCATATATCAAGAATATTTTTGAGAAGATTTTTTAATTTGCTTGTTAACGAAAAACATTAAAAAACTACTGTAAGCCCAAGCTTATTGTTTTTTAGAATTAAGAATAAATAGTTTAGGAATGTTTCCAACTTATAGTTAAGCAATTTTAGCTGTGAGTGTAAACTTAAATGGCGGGAGAAATGTAAAAAATAAGTTTCTTTTAAGAAAAATTATCATGGATCACGTATCACACCTAATTGTCTTCGAGTCAGCTAAAAATTTAGTTGGGAGATAAATGATAAACCATTAAATTCATAAGCCATTTCAGTAATACTATGAAAACTCACTCCCATATATCAAGAATATTTTTGAGAAGATTTTTTAATTTGCTTGTTAACGAAAAACATTAAAAAACTACTGTAAGCCCAAGCTTATTGTTTTTTAGAATTAAGAATAAATAGTTTAGGAATGTTTCCAACTTATAGTTAAGCAATTTTAGCTGTGAGTGTAAACTTAAATGGCGGGAGAAATGTAAAAAATAAGTTTCTTTTAAGAAAAATTATCATGGATCACGTATCACACCTAATTGTCTTCGAGTCAGCTAAAAATTTAGTTGGGAGAATTCGAGTCGCCGTAGTTATAATATGATTGATTTAATATTGCAAATTTGCATGACATAGTTTTGATATTCTCAAGTAATCGAATAATTTCCATAGTTTTCAGCAAGGTAACTCTGGCAGCGATAACAATACAAACCAACGCGCTGATAGCTTATCTTTACTGTTTTCAGTAACAAAAGGGTCCCTCAGTCGCTGAGTAACATTTGCACTTAAAAACATAAGTTTTAGGAAAAAACCCAATGGAGAAGCGTTCCACGTCCACCATGCAAGTGCTCTATGCAGAGCTGGCAGCCGGTGCGTATAAGCAATATCGTTGCGTATACGTAATGAAGTAAAGCTCCTTTACAGCAAAGGCTCGAAGTGCACAGCTTGAGGAGGAGAATATTCTACTGCGCCATCGTCTGAATCGCGCATCTGCCAGCCACAGTAGTAATGCTGCCGAAAATGTGGAGGCCAAGATTTTGGCCTTTCAATTGGAGGAGGAGCGCGATCGTCTGATGGAGTTGGTGCAGCAGCACAAAAAGAAGTACAACAAACTGCATGACGCCTATCTGGAGAAGGTGAAGCGCTGTCGAGCCCTGGAGGAGATGTTTAAGCGGCAGAAGACTCTTACAGGCTTGGTGATGAAATCCTCCCTGGATCAGAGACATGCAGGTGTGATTATGAAGTAGTTTCTGCCATAGATCTAGTTATTAGATTTCCCCCTTCTAGAGCAACGAATGATGATAGAGAAGCGACAGTCGGCCCAAAGTGATCTCAATGAATTGCAAGAGCTAAAGGCCAAAGTCGAGAAGCTACAAAGAGCCCTAGACGAGTCATATGACATTATCGATGAAATGGATTTTGAGCTAGAGAGCGTAAGTACCTCACAAAAGCTGAGGGAGTTTTAGTAATAGTGGATAATTTAAAGGTGGATCTACTTGAAATGCAAAACCAAACTTTACGGGATGAGGTGGCTGCTTTGAAGGCGAATTCAGAGGCTGGAGCAACCAGCTTTGCAGCTTCAGTTCCAAATGATGATGATCCTCCGCCCAAATACGAGGAGGATTATCCTGGTGCTCATCACAAAGCAATGTTGGCTCGTCGATCCTCTTCAAGCAGTGAATCCGGCCCAAAGGACGACGATGCCGATGCAGAGACCATGGAAAGAGCTGCTCTGACCCATAGCGTATGTTGAAGTACTATCATTTTCGAATTCTATGCGTTCTAAAATTCCCGATTTTCAGCTTATCCAAACTGTCGAAACGGAGAGTAATTCCCTGAGACGAGAACTGCTGAGGTCCCGCTGCCAACGAACTATACGTGGAAAGTTGGAAAAAGAAAGTGAGGATGCTGATTAGAAAAAGTTGCACGTTTCGCTTCATAAATTAGGTCCAGTCCAACCACAAATAAAATTACAACCAGTAGATCATAATGAGAAGTACCCAAACTTAGGCTGATGAAACCTATCAATAGACTTACGCACTGTCTGTCTGGTTTGTCCGCTGGACTAACCCAGATTCGGAGCTAGCTACGCCTAACAAGTGCACATACCAGAGATTGCTTTTAAGGTTCGACAAACACGCTCTGCGGCTGCGTTAAATCAAAACTTTTGAGATAGATTAACCTGGTTTTTCGGCCTGCTCGCAAAGGAAACTCGTCTAATGGCGATTAATTAAAATATTTGTTAATGCCATCGAACGGGTTGTGGCCAGATTGCTTGCCAAAGGATTTGGCCTCTGAGCCATGAAGGTTCCAACCCCCAACACTTGCCCCCATCCCATTTCCAATCTGAGTGGCGCGCTATCCATTAAAACATGACAATTATTTTTATGACTTAATGCAGTCGCAGGCCTTGTTGCCCAATGCCTAATGTTGCAAATTATTGACAAAGTAAATTAATCTGCACATTTGTTGGTTAGACCAGACAAACTAGCGCGACACCTCTAGATCACTAAGCTCTCCCACTTGGGGCATTTTTCGTTTGGCTGCTTATCGAATGTGTGCAGTGTGAAAAAATATTTGTTTACAAAGAACTTTCTACAGCAAACCCTATAAGTCTTAAAAGGAATAAGGTAAATGTTGCATATATTTCTTATTAATTTGTATCACTATCATGTTAATTTTTAGATAATAAACAAAATTGCAGCCAATTTAAAGTTATATTAAATAGAACAGGCTCAATCTAAGACATCACTTTTATACGATTGTTGATTTAAACATTTTTATCATAATCATATTAAAATTAATAAAAAAAGCTACTTTTTCGTAAAAAATGAATACAATAAAGAATGTTTAAGATATTAAACAAATTTCCAGGCGATTTGAAGTTATCCAACTAACTTTTTAACTGTGGAAATGAGGACTTGGTGAACATTTTGGTTTCTGTGTGGCAATATTGCTTAGACTAGAGCAAGCCACAATTTGCATATTTCTTGTTTAATTATAATTTTTCGGGGCTCACTTAATGAGCGCGCTCCGCTTGAGGCGGCGATCTTGTTTGGGAGGCGCGTGCCGAAAAGCGACACGACACTTTGGGTGGATTGCCACATCTGAGTCTGGCCTGGTAATGAGTGGTGTGGTCGTATATAAGCAGCCGAGGACTACCAGATTAATTACTTCGATTCCGATTTTCGTCGAGTGCATTTCAATACCCAAAGAGTTTTAAGAGCCTTAAACCAAAATGATGGGAAAAGTGAGTGGAGTAGGTCTGCTATACTTATAACTTTAATAAAGGGTGATATATCCTTTTTAGGCCACTTATTTGTTGTGCCTGTGCCTGGTCAGTGCCGTGTGGTCCATTGAATTGCAGCCGGAGCCGGATTACGGGCCAGTGGCCTACGAGTTCCAGTGGTCGGTGAACGATCCTCACACTGGGGATATCAAGAGCCAGAAGGAGACGCGCAAGGACGACAAGGTCGAAGGTGTCTACGAGCTGATTGACTCCGATGGCTATCGTCGCATTGTGCAATATAAGGCCGATGATCACAATGGCTTCGAGGCGATTGTCCACCGTGAGCCCACGGACATTAAGATCCCGCTGCCTGAGCCGCCCAAGAAACTCTTGGCCGCCAAGATCCTGACTCCGGTGCTGCCGGTGGCTCCACTTGTACACTATGCTGCCCCCAAGGCCATCATCAAGCAGGAGCTGCCCTCCGGTAACTACGTCTCTGTTTCCGGACCCACAGCTCAGTACAAGTACTGAACGGATCTAGACACTGACTTCAGCCTCACAAACCCATTAGGATCCCCGCCTTGACCTGGGAAAGCTTCATTGCCATATATCATAATTAAATTATAATTAGGCCATTAATTGTACATACAGACAGCATACATACATTTATAACTAACTATAAAGATGCATCACATTCAATCTGTTCGCAGAGGAACACAAAATCTATAGAGTTTTTAAATGGGAAAGATTTGGGGGAATGAATTATCAGTAAATGGTGATAAAATATTCAAAAGCAAAATACTTTTTGCTTCGTGGGTTTTAAATGGAAAAAAAATATAATTTCGGAAATTGTGATAAAAGAAGAACCTAAAATTTTAAAAACCCACACATTTCAACATTTTTAAAAGCATTTTGTACATTTATGTACATAAACTTTGTAGAGATGTGAATTAAAAGAAATAATCGCAGCAGAGATTAAGCACATTTTATCAGTTCACAAACAAAGCACAAAAAACGGTAGAAATTTTAAACGTCGATAAAAACTGTTGAATGAAAGCTGAATGGGAAATGCTTAATTTAACTTAAATTTATTTTTGGCATGGCTTGTAGCATAAGTTGCACATTGGATAGTTAAATTCAGCGATTGATGTCTCATAACAAGATGCGTCATGGCTCAGGTGGCTCCAAATTTTTGATAAGCACAAACTAATGCTATCGCGGCCAGACGCGACACGGTCCCAAAGATGACTCTAATCTCACGTACCTGCTGCCCAATCTCACTTGGGGGCGTCCAATTTCGGACGCAGTCGACGTCGTCGATGGCGGTTCTATTGGGTTTGGCTAATGGTCTGGCCAAAGATCAATGGAGCATCAGTGCGAAAATGGTCTGCTCGGTGGAGACACGAAAACTATTGGCCATATTGCTGGTGGTGACCCTTGGCTTTTGCCTGGGAGGATCGAAGGATGCCGAATCGGATGCCAAGTGGATGGCCCCGCTCAAACAGTATGGATATACTGCCAAGCATCTGAAGAACAAAGTGGAGCACGGGGAGTTCACCACTTTCGAGCTGGGCACACCCAATTACCAGATCCTAAACCCCCAAGACGAACCGGAGTATATCACTGCGGATCAACCGCACTACCAGGAAATGCTGAAACGACTGACCAGCGCCAAAAGTGGCTCGGAAACCATTGATGTGGAAATGGCGAGTAGAGTAACTCCCGATCGGAGTCGAACTCAAACTCCATCTAGAATCCAAGAGGCACAGGTTAAGCCACAGTATAAACTGGCACCTGATGGCCGGGAGAAACTAAAGAAGCGCAGCTCCATCCATGGAAAACGTAATCGCATGCAAGCTATGGAGTATAAAACAACGTTTGAACAGGATTCCCTCCCGGACATCCAGGTTTACTCCGGAGCCAGACCATTCCAAAGTCGTGTGGCCAACCTTAACTAAGGCACGGTCTCCGAAATTCGAGTTGTTTTGATATTTGTCTATGTTTCGTTTTTAATTGAAATTTAAAGCACTTTTATATGAATAAATATCAGGCGGTAGTTTGAACGATTAAACTTATTTTCTGTTTTTCTTTGATTGATTGTTTGCAGAATTTTAAGCTTTAAAATTATAAAGAAGAATCAAAAAAAAATGTTTTATTTCCTCCTATTCATAACTGATAATTTGTTTAGCTCAGCATGATATTGTGTTTTAATCGTTTTTTTTATCCACTATTTTTGTGGAAAGTTTTAAGAATAAAAAAACTTAATATATTTGAATTACGCCAATATAAATACATATATCAAGTTTAGTTTTGCCAACTTAAGCTCAGAAATATTTTTTTGGATTATTTTTTGTTATCTTATGTTTAACAATTTAAAAAAAATTTTTGTCTGGCAGTTGACTATTTTTTTTATTATATAAATATGCATTCGGGTATGTATTCTATTTTATTTTTATGCCCTGTATGTAAATTTATATTTCTTAATCAGTGCTAATCGTTAAAAGTTGTAAAATGATAATCGATAAGGCAATCGCCAGCAAAATATGTATTTATCCGTAGCGTACGTGTAGACCCAAAGTGTCAAGAAATTACAACCAAAAATTGATAAGTTTATCGACCCCAGACGATAATATCAGATCTAGGCCAAGACCCAGAAATTATAAATCCCCAAACTGAGGGCGAATATTGTGCAGAACCGAAAAAAAGGTCAGCGAGTGCGGAATGGGCTCAGCTAAAAACCCATTTACCATTGTGGAACTTGGCTACTGTAAGGACTTACTGAAGTTAAGAGCAGGGGGTAATATTAATGCTATTTATGGATGAGCATGTTCATGAAGCCATGAACCAGAGGTCATAAAAGATATGTTTGCTAGCCATGTTCACGATTGGACAACTGTTGTCAACTACTTGATGCTATCGCCGAGTGCGGGTAGATGTGCTTGAATGTGTATTACGGAAGCGGCGGCATCTTGCGATTGTGTGGCCCATTCCCATACCCATTCCCATGCCAATTTCCATTCCCCGGACCCATGCCCATTCCGGAGCACCACCATGCCCCGCTGCGATCCATGGGGCGTTTGGAACGTGACGCGGTCAACGCTTCCGCGACCCATTTGTTCGGCGTTGTAAGTGTTATGGTGGAAGAAGAAGCTCTCGGCCAGCGCAGCGTATTTAAGAGCTATTCAGCGAATTGCATGAAAGAGTTTCGCACGCGACTGACCAACAGCCAACAAGTGCCATTCGATTCGGCGATCCGGGACAAGAAGAAATTCCAGCAATTGTAGGGAAAGCGATCGCGAGCGAGGGAAAGATTTAGTGGAAAGGTAAGAACTGGGCCAATCGATTGGGTACGATTGCGACGGAGTTCTGACCCATTTTTAACCTCCACCCCCTCCCCCCCGTTTTCCCCCATTTCAGATGTTCGAACGCTGCAGTTTATTGTTTGCGGCCATGCTGATGGCTTCGACTTTGATGACCCAAGCCCATTTCCCAGAGTATTGTGCGGAGTGTGAGCAGGAGGTGTGGGAGCAGGTGCCGTGCAGCGAGGTGCCCACCACGGTGTCACCGACGACGACCAGTGGCAGCACCGCAAGACCACCCACCACCGTGGTGGTGCCCAGTACCACAGATCATGTCTATCCCACGACTACCAGTGCACCACCCACACCCCCGGATTACACCACCCAGCCGTCGGCGTACAAGAAGTGCTACTGCGAGTGCAAGCTGGGCTGCAAGGAGTTCTGCCGCAAGGTGGTCTCCTCGGGACCCAAGCAGCCGCTCACCCAGATCTCCTCCATCGGGGAGTATGCGCCGGGTGGCCAGGTGGAGTACACGCATGTGCATCAGCGCAAGTACTTCCCCAAGTACGGTGGAGATGGCTACAGCGGACTGGTGGGACCCGTGGGTGGACCCAAGTCCTATAAGCCCTATCCTCTGGTCTACGAGCAGGCGGCTGCCGCTTCTGCTGCCTCACCGGCGTCCATCTCCTCGGTGGCCTCCTCGCCGGCTGTGGCCAACATAGCTGCTCCCAATTACACGCTGGAGGAGCTGGCCCAGCTGCTGAGCACAGCCTATGGCAGTAAGAAGGGTTATCCCGCCAGTGTGCCATCTCAGCCACGCCAGTTGCAACCGGCTCCTGTGCCAACACCCTCCGTTTACTACTCCCCTGTGCCTGTGTACTCCAAACCGGTGGTTCCACTCGTGAGCAAGGTGGCTCCGGCACCCAAGCTGACCTCCAGCATTAGGTATGCCGCCTCGGCGGTTTCATCCTCGTCGGGCGGTACAGTGGTGAAGATAAAGACTCCCTACGAGGAGAAGATTGTGGTGGCCACACCGCCTCCCATTTACGACAGGACCACCTCCTATCCGATTGTTGAGGAGCCCAAGGCGTATTCAGCGCCCCAAACAGAGGCCTATCCTGTTGTGCAGAGCCAAACGGAATACCCCAGTCCTACGGAATCGTATCCCAGCCACAAGGAGTCGTACCCCAGCATCACGGAGGCATATCCCAGTCAAACGGAGGCATATCCCAGCCAAACGGAGGCCTATCAACCCCGTACGGAGAACTATCCCGTACCGGAACCTCAGCCGGAGGTTAAGCCATATGGTGGACCCGAATCCGGCCCTGATAAGCCATCCTCGACCTTTGACCTGGCCATCGATAACTATCTGAAGGACTTTGGATATGGCAACCAAGGAAGGGGCTATGTGGACTACTGAGTCCCATTCGTTGTTGTTAGGTTTAGACATATTCCTAGGTCTCCTTCTATTTATTTATGTTTTTCCCCTTTTCTGTTGACTTAATAATGATTAAAATATTTAAAAAATGTTATATATTGAAGTTTGACTGGTAAATTAATGATTGTAAAATTTGTAATTTATTTATTTAGGTACTTTGTAAGGTTTATTATTATTTCTCTAAAAGCAATGCATACTTTTGGGCTTTGTTGATAAAAATTTTAATGTTTTTTTCAAGTAAGCAGTGAAAACTAGTTTCCAATCTAAACGAATATTTTTTAAAGGATAAACACTACATATTTCAAAGGTTTCTTAAATATTGTTCATGTTTATAAAAATCGGACTAGTTTATATAATAGCATTGATTTGACACAGACTAACATTCTTGAAGAGGAGTTTTAAATCAACAATCATATGGTTCATAAAATAAGGATGCAGATGTTAAGATTGTTAAGATACGGATTCTGAGTTTAGAATATAGATTTTACCCAATCAGTTTCTTTGGCAATATTGCTTAGAATTATCTATAAAATAATTTCCCCTACCATATTGGACCTTTAATTTTATTTATATATTTAATTTAAAAAAAAACAGCATTTCGTAATAAATCCATAAAACATCATGAGTATTTCGTAAGCAACTAATATAAAAATAAATAAGAAATCACCTTATTTGATTATCCTCAAGGTTGGGAAGATTCCATCTTACCGTCCAATTAAATTCGGTCAATCAAACATTTAATTTTTCGGCTTTGACGCATTTTATTATTTGTATTTAAAAAGTTTCCTTCATTTGCATTCATTTTTGATATACTTTTCTTGTTGTTGATAACATTGAATAAGATTTTATCTTACGTTTTTCGCTAGCTTGTTTCTTGGTATTATGCCTTCCAATCTGATAAACATGATATATACACAAATTAGATTCATTAAATTTCGTATGCAAATATATATTTTTATGCATTTTGAATATTTTCAAACAACGCTTATATAACCGTTGATCAAGGCGAATGCAAATCGATTTTATTTTAAATTTTCTCAAATTTTACGCACCAGCCGACGATTTTGAGTTTAAGTCTTTCATTTAATAACGTTCTACCATTGTCCGATTTACGTTTTCCATCTTGTGAGGGATGGATAATGCCTTTTCGATCCCTAGATCGGACTCACAAAATAGCCGAAGAAAGCAGCAAGTTTAATAGTTCACTATAATTGCACTTGATAGTATATATATAACAAATGGAGTAATTAGAACAAATTGCAGAGTACACTTGCAAAGATGCGAATGTGCGGTTTTATTTCTTTTCAATAATGTATGCATATAAAATAACAAATAAAAAATTAAATAATAATATTTAGAACATATTCGTACATCGTAAATGAAGTGAAACTAAAAACAATAAATTGCAACACGTTGAAATAATGACGTCGTCCCAGCTATGAATTTAAACGTAAATTATCGAGAAGAAAATAATTATAGTTATACGATATTTTAAAATGTATATATACAGCTTCATTCATTAACAATCTCGATCCGTTGCTTTAAAGTATATAATTTTAAGATTCTGTAAATCCGCTCAGACCTTCTCGAATTCAATTTAGTTTCGAAAATGTTCAACTGGTTAACCAAAAACAGAGCTCGAGTCTTGAGATATCTTGTAGCTATACTGCTGCTGCACCTTTTGTTGTTGGTGCTGTTTTCGGTCCCACAAAATTTTGCTAATTATACAAATATAGGTGTCACATCGTTACACTTTTAATATATAAATATGAGTACTTGTATTATTCAGTTGCCTTTTGTTTTGATTAAGTTGCTGACTAATGCATTTTCAATTGCAAATAGGAAAAGTTTCTTGGTTTTAATGTTGCCTTGCATTTGCCTAGGTTTGCTTTCGTATTATGTATTACATTGAGTAGCCAGAGTTTAAATAAATTACGCGTTTATTTATTATGATTAATCATTGATTAGGTTAAGGTGTTGTTTGTTTGTTTTGTTTTGTTTTGTTTTGTTTGTTTTGTTTTGTTTGTTTTGTTTGCCTTTATCTTTACATTAAATGTGTAGAAAAATTCGTTAAATTGATTTGCATATAGTTATTCGATCTCCTCTCCAGCTCCCGGTTAGCCACAAATACAAAGTTTAATTGGCTCGACAAATTAAATGATTGGCTGCACAGCCACGCGGTTTAAGTATTTAGTTTGCTACGATTTGTGCATTGCAGTTCTGCGCTATGAGTTAATTTAATTATCCATTATTTGGCTGCAGTCTAGACTTGTAATTCGATTTCTTTTTCCCATCTTTAGCGTGTTTCCTCATGTTATACATATGATATACATTAATGGTACTTTAGATACTTAAGTTGGTTTATAAACTGGTTACTGCAAATGCTAAAAACTTATTAGCTCTCCCACCTGCGCCCTCGTGGGCCCCTTTGCCCCACATTGTCCCCGAACCGGCGAATCTCGGACTATCGGTGGCTGCCAAAACCACAGTGGCTCAAAGCCAGCCGCTGCCCCGAATCGCCCATCCCAAATCCACCACTGTCCCGCGTCGTCCTGTGCATCCTTCGGCGCTAGGTGAGCATGTAGACAAAGAGCAGCGCCAACGCGACATTGAAAATCAGGACAAGCAGCATCAGCTGCTGGCGCACAAACCAGTCCTGGATGAAATGGAACAAAAATCAATATATATTTAAGAGAACTTTTATAAATAAGGATATAAAACATGTACAAATACACTATTATTAATATAATTTGAGTAGATAGGTGGTTATAAGTAAAACCATTTTCATTCCGTGCTATCCTTAATTGAACAGAATTTTGTTTATAAAATTATAATTAGGTAAAAGTTAAATTTATTATGATTTAAAAAAAAAATTGTTTTTTACTTAAAGATAGCTAATAATTCAATGATGAAAATATTATATTGCATATGACACGATGTTACTTATGACCTTTTTTTGGTAACATATTTATAATTAAGAAGAAAGCTAAAAAAAATAAAAGCTCCGAAAGGAGATTTTCTAGTTGTTTTTAAATTCCTTACAAAATTAGTTGACTTGTGTTGAACAGAATGTAAAAATAACTTTAATATTTAGTGTCAAGAGCATAATGTGCATCTTGTATAAACTTGAAAGTGAAATGCTTGTTGATTGCATTTCGAAAATTTAAAAACCTCATTAATTAGGACTGAATGCGCCATTAGCGTCAGTATTTTGAGCATGTAATGCCAGCACAAAGGTGGTTCAAGTTAAGTGCACTAATAGTAAAGCGATTTCGGTGAAAACAAATCAAGTGCGGCATTTGGCATGGCGAACTAGTATACTACATAAGTATCGGTGTTCTGGCACTCACCTTAACCTGTGGACTGACCAAATACAGCAAGGGATTCGCCTTGAGGCGCTCGTTGACCTCGATCTGGCGACGCACTGCCTCCCGGCGGGCGGATCCCAGGGCGGACACCTCCTCCCGGCTCATGGCCTCCGTGGCCCGCGGCAGCTCCTGGAAATCGGGCATGGACTTCTTCCGCTGCAGCGTCACATTGATGGGCACCGACTGCAAAGAGGGGCAAAAGGAATTCCAGTAATTATTTCAGCACTATAACGATGAGGTAAAGAAGGGACTATCCACCTCCACGGGCGGCTCAACTATCCAGCTCTCACTAGCTCGCCTCGCCAACAAAGCCGGCGAGAACATGAGGTCCTCCTCATCCTCCTCCGGATACCAGTCCATTGTCTCCTTTGATTGCTTTACTTTTTTGTTTTGGGGGAAAAAGTTCTACGGCTGGTGCAGCTAAATAGCCGCTTGCATAACGTTGGACAATTTGTGTAATCTTTCTTCTACAGGCGGTTCCAACTTGTAAACGAGTTGGACATGGCGTTCCGCCTTTACTGAGCACCCAGCACCGATATTCAGACGCGGAGAGTCACCGTCTCCGTTGAGGAGCCAAAAATAGTCCCACAACCCGCCACAACGGCACTGAGCCAAAACAACAACGGATATTGTCGTTGCGCTGACTCTTCGCACAAAATTGCTTTTTGCTTTCAGAATTCCTATGTATTTTGCTTGTTTTGAATGCCGCACATATATAATTATAATGGTGGGGGGGGGGACGGGTGGTAGCGTTTTCTCGGAATCGAATTGGTGGTAATCCGTTGAGGCCGACGCGTCGTTTGCTACTACTACCCGTCACATTTTGGGAATCCGTCGCCACCACAAAGAACCAAAGGCGAGCGACACTTCCCGAGAGGATTTATTTATTGCCATGTCGCCGGCCTTCCAATGGCCACTTGTGGAGCGTTCATTTCGCCGGAGAGTCAGTGACTAGGGACTAGCCACCGAGAGGAATGCCGAGATTCCGAGATTCCGAGATTCAGAGACTCGGAGATTCAGCGGCACGCATGCATTCCAACCTGGCCGACGACGGCTGGCTGATCCGGCTGGCGTGCATTCGTGCCCGGCTATAAATAGTCCAGAATGGGCACATGTTCGCCCCTCGAGGTGGCCGAGAAATGTTTCAAAATGAACACTAAGTCTCCGGCTCTCACTCGCTCCCACTATCACTGCCACTTTCTCCCCCGCACAGAAGACGGATGGCCCCAGAATTAAGTTAATTGTGCGGATTAACTGTGTTATGAAATATCTCAGGCGGCCGGCCCGGGAATTCAGATGACTCTCATCAACTCTAGATTCTCTCAAAAACAAATTAACCAAATAATGGCGAGCATGCTATTAGCAATATATATATTTAAATTTTCCAATTACTCTTACTTAATTAGTACGGAAAATACCAATGACTTGGTGGAACTAAAGAAGTTTAAATTAACACAAATTTAAAAACATTTTAAATAAAAGCGAGAATAAAAATGTACTTATAGTACACTGAAATAATTGAATTGACAATACTCATTTGGCAAAATACTTGACAAAATTTATTATAAACCCTATTCGGTGTATAAGACTACAAGTTATTACTGCAATTTTATAAAGACTTTGGTTTTCTTTCATTCTCGTTTTATAAAAGTTCCTTTAAAAAAAACATTTAATCAGTCTAATCAAAAATGTTCCAATCTCTTTGTTTTGGTTTAGTATCAAACGTTTTCGATGACAAATAATAATATATATTGAGGACAATCTTGTTTAAGGACAAAATTCTTAAGCCCCTAAAAAAAAAAGCCACTTGCAATTATTTGTTTAAATTAATAATTATATAATTATATGATTATATGATTATATGATTTTGAAAACTGTTTGTGTGTTGATAAATGTTAATCGAATTGTTATATGCCGCCCAAAAACAACCCTTTTCTCTATCATGTCTTTACAAAGTTTGACAATCTGTGTCATTACGAGTAAAAAAAATGGTATCAAATGCTAATAACTTGTTTGCTTGCGCTTTACTCACCTTCATTTTCTTGCCGCCACCACCGCCGCCGCCTCCTCCGCCCCCTTTTCCGCCCATGGCCATGCCCACCGGCGTGGCTGGCTTAACCGGAAGGTAGAGACTCTCCGTGCGCTTGGGCTGCGAGGGCGAGGGAATGATGTCCTGGCCGAGCGTCCGCTGGCGCAGCAGCACGTCCTCGAACGGCTGGTTGGGCGAGGAGAAGAGGGGCTCCGCCTTGCCCTGGCTGGGCGCACGTCCTCCGGATCCCAAGCTCGGGGTTCCCGCTCGCGACAATCGTCCGGCTCCCGTTCCGGAGGGCAGCGATCCGTTGCCAGTCATGGTCGATGTTCCGGCTCCAGGTTGCGGGGTGGATCCGCGGAATACTGAGCCCGCCCGGGGGCGTCCATCGGGAGTGGTGGTGCCGCCGTTGGTCAGCGGATCGGCCAGTCCGGAGCGGTCCAGCGATGTTTGCCGCGATCCGGAGAAGGCTCCACTGGCGCGACTGGCCGCCCGGGCATACCGATCGATGGAGGAGTCGCGACTGGGCGGTCGTTTGTAGTGGTCGAAGTGGTCGATGGACGACTGCTGGCCCATCTGGCCCAACATGGGCGGCCTGCCGCTGCGTTGTTGTTGCAGGGCGGCGGCATTGGCGGCCATTGCTGCGGCACTGGCCGCCTCCTGGAGTTGCTGCTGCTGCATCTGGGAGGCGCGACGCAACAGATTCGAGGCATTGTGGGTGGGCGAGGCGTGCAGCGAGGGTTGCTGTTGCAGGGACAGCCCCTGTTGCTGCAGGAGTTGCTGCTGTTGCTGTTGTTGCAGGAGTTGCTGTTGTTGTTGCTGCTGCTGCTGCATCGTCTGGTGTTGCTGGTGACCCATTCCTGCAAGAAAAATAATTTCGAATTATTATTTGTTATCGAATAGTGAACATAATTATCTTGTTCACATTGGGCTAACTCCGCTAGAACATTTGTTCTTTGCTTTAATTGCGGATGGTAAAGAATTGTGATACTTGATTTTTCTTTTTTTTTTAAAATATAATTTAAAATATAATAATACAAGATGAATATATTAAAAATTCCTTAATAAGAGATAAATAAATATTACCGAGAAACAGTGAACTAATATTCAGCTTACCGATTTGCTGTTCCAAGCTAGACTGTTGCTGATGTTGCTGCAACTGTTGCTGTTGCTGCTGCTGCAGGAGTTGCTGTTGCTGTGGCGACATGCCCGCTTGATTGGTGCCAGCGCCAAAAGGCATCTGGTTCTGATTCGGTGCCTGGTTCTGCTTGAGGTTCGAGTTGAGATTGGGATTGATCTTGGCCTGGCCGGGCGGCTGCTGTTGCTGGAACTGATATGCAGGATTCATTTGCGGGTTGCTCTGTTGCTGGGTCAACTGTTGCTGCTGTTGTTGGTGCTGCTGCTGGTGGTACATCTGCTGGATGGCGCTGATCACCTGGGCGTGGCTGGGCTGGCCCTGGCTCACCATTCCCGACAGGTCCGTCTGCGGGGAGACGGGCAGCTGCTGCGAGTACATCGACGGGGGTACGGGACACTCGGACTCGTGTTTCTGCTGCGACATGCGACGCTGCTGCTGCTGTTGCTGCTGCATGGTGAGATATTGCTGCTGGCGCTGGGCCTGGGTGGCATAGGCATCCGATCCACTGCTGCTCGTGGGCGAGAACTGACCCTGCTGCTGCTGCTGTTGTTGCTGCTGCTGCTGTTGCATGCCCCCCGCCCCCATTTTCACGGCCGCATCGGAGGCAGCCGCTGGTCCCGGACGGAATCGCTCCCGTTCCCGGAAGCGCAGCTTCTCGAATCGCTCCAGCACCGAGGGCTTGAAATCGGGGGCAAATTCCCGAGCCATCCGCACCGCGTTTTCGCAATCCATGCGGGCCTGTTCGGCAGCAGCATCCGCATTCTGGGCCTTGGCCGCCGCGGTGGCCATCCGGGAAATGGCCATGTCGGAGCGTTGCATGGCCATCTTGAGGGCACGCTGGGCCGCATTCACCGCCGCCGTGATGCGGTCGCGGAATTTGCGCGAACGCGCCAGGAACAAATGCTTCTTCTTCTGGCTGGTGATCAGGATGTTGTTCTTGTACTTGCCCTCCTCGACTGTTCCGTCGCGGAAGGTCGTCACTCCGTAGCCGTGCTTCCGGTTGTTGTACCACTCGCCCTCGTACCTGGTGGGGATTTACTGTGTTAATTATGCATTTGGATTTAAAATATATTCCACTCACTTGAGTCCGTCGCTGCGCTCTGCCACACCGTGACCACAGCGCTTGTCCTTCTTCCACTCGCCCATGTAAGTCTCCACCACCGTGGGGTCCAACTGCTCGTCCTCCATGGTGAAGCTGGCATTGGACTCTGTGTGGTTGGACCTGGGAAAGAATTATTCGGATTTAGTTGTGTTCGTAAAATCTCCCTTTGCTTAATTAATGCAAGCCAGATATTAAAATAAACATTAAAAATAGAAATATTAAGCACAAATAAAATACACCTGCTTACAAATTTTGATTTGTTGTAAGTGAGTTTCTTTATTATCATTTTAAAAGGAAATATTAGTACTGAGATATGGAAAAAATTTGTTTTCGTAAGTTAAAAATATATAGAAAGCTAAAAAACTATCTATTCTATTTTAACAAAAACTATTTAGTACAAACAGACTTCCTTTGGGCGATTATTACTTTAAAGAAATAATGTACCGAGAGTAATATTAGACAAGAAAGAAGTGTCGAGTGTAAGACTGCGATAATCTGCTCTTTTAGTTTTTGAGATCTCGACGAAAAGCTTCGAGGAAAAAGCTTCCTTACTGTTACATACTTTTCAAAGAATACAAAATACCCTTTTAATTTACGAAAAATGCATAAAAATACACGTCTAATTTTAAAAATGTTATGCATAATCCTTTTTATGTAAAACTACTCACTTTGTGGTCAGGTTGGACTGCTCGGATCCGGTGCTGATCCAGGAGGCCGAGGACATGGTGGAGCGTATACTGCCGGACGCAATCGTACCCCTCTTCTCCAGATCGCCGGTGCTGCGCTGTTTGCGCATCTTGAGGCCCTGTTGTGGGATGATACAGAATTGAATAGGAATTCGTCACCAAAATAATTAATACCCCTTCGGCACTCACCATAAGGAATCCCTTCTTTCCGGTCTTATCCGTCAGACTGTTGCGCCTGACCGGCAGCTTATCGGACTTGGCCGTCAGGACGAATCCGCCGCGGATCTCCTCGGCCTTCTCCACCATCTTGGCCGCATTTCCATTCTCGCCGCTCCGCAGGGAACTCAGGGAGGCATGGAGATTCTTGCGCCGGTGGTGCGAGGCCAATCCGAAGGGCGCCGAGGTCCTTATTCCATATCCGTGCCTCTTCCCCTCCTGCCACTGACCCTGGTACTTGCCTGCAATACAAAAGGGTGCATCAAACGACTGCAGTCCACTTCCAGCAATTGTTATGCTAATGGAACTCCCATTTCCACTTTCCCCTGCAACATGAGTTGGCCGAAGTGAAATGCTTGCCCTTTTCTACTGGTTTCTATTAATGGCTCCACGCGCCATTTCCCTTCTGCCCAATGGCATAGGGTCTTAAGTAATACGGCTCATTTATATACAGAAAGAAAATTAAATCAACTATCGATTTTTATTTTTTTAAAAACGGAGAAAAAAATCATTTGAAATATAAAAGTAATAACATCAGTAAATCAAACTAAATTTGATGGTGACTGTATATATTTTATCATCTCATAAATGTGTAAGTCCTGCTTTCATTTTCTTCCAGTTTTTCTTTCTTCTAAACATAAACAATATTACATCAAATATCGATTTTAATTTCTTAAATGCGGGAAAAAGTTGTATATTCCTAAACATATAGAAGGCTAATCCAAGTTTTATGATGTTTGCATATATTTCATTATATATCAAATGTATAAGCCCTCACTTTGTTTTTCCAACCACTTTCTTTCAGTGTTTCTTTACCCGGGAGCCAGGTTAATTGTGGAATTAGAATTTACGTTAGTTGATTAGGAAATGCTACTTAGCCGTCGGCTAATGCTAATTGATAGTTATGCGTCAATTCGTTTGGGAAAAGGTCGACATTTACATTTGCACTTTGGCCGCAGAAAAACAATATCTTAATGGTGGGAATGTCGGATCTTGGCCAACTTTGCAGGCGGCACTTGGTTGTGTTTTGGCCATGTGTTTTTCCCTGACTGCGAATTTCCCCAGAAAAAGCCGCACTCATGCAGCAAAAATGTACGTACAAAGCGAAAACCGAAGCGGGAAAGCCAAATATCATTGAACCGCGCGCGGGGAAATAAAAGATGACGTCAGGCTGGGTTGTTGTCGGTGGAGGTAAGTGTGTAAGGATGTGTGTGCGACACACACACACACACACACACTCGCACACACTCGCATCCGTGGGCTCCCACAAATGATTACAGAAACGTCAAAAAGTAAAACAACGGCAAGAGAACTGAAACTCATGTTCGCCGTTTTGAAAGTGAGCCAAAAACCAAACGCAAAATGATCTCATGCACATTACGTATACGCAGCGTATGGCGCCTAGGGCCCACGAACCACGCCCCACGCCCCCCGTCCCACCCCGTCCATCACTTACCCCCATCCGCATAGGTCTCGCATCCGGACCCGTCCTGGTAGCCCTCGTTCCAGGTGCCCTCGTACTTGGCCGTCGACACAGTGCTCTCGCGGACCCCGTAGCGTCCCTTGTGCCCGTCCTTCGACCACTCGCCGCGGTAGATCTGCCGCCCGATCTGCTCCACGCCCAACCCGTGGCGGCGTCCATTCTGCCACTGACCCTCGTAGTGTGAGCCGCTGTAAGTTGGGGGGGAATTCAATTATTAGATACCATTAACAAATATAGCTTTAACGACTGCACAATCCTTTTCACGCGAAAAAACCCTTTAAAGTCTGCCAGCTAATAATAAAAAATTCAGATGCAGAAAAATATCTGAAGAAAAGGTTTTTCAAAAACTGATTTTAAATATCATTAAATACTATCTATCATTTAAAACTGTTGAAAACTATATTTCAAATACTAAATGAAAATAATTAGTTGATTTCCATTTTGATTAAATTATACAAAGTTGTTCAATTTAAATGTTTTAGAATTGTTAAATTTTGTTTAGATTTTTATAATATTAATGAATTATTAGTATTACAAGTAAAATTGTATCCTGTTCTGAATTTAAATTGGGTGAACTTAATAATATTTCGATAAGTAAGGTTAGAAAAATTAATGATCTTATTAGATCAAAGCTTTTTATTATTTAAATTTTGTTTTGAAAGTTTTATAAGTTTATATTAAGTTTACGATTTTACCAAAGTTATTGGTACCAAACTAGGTACGCGAATAAACTCATAAAAAATATATTCTGATTAATTTTTGTAATATTTTAGACCGTTGACACAATACAAGTACGGTTTTTAAAAACAGAAGAATGTCTTTCTTTTAGATTCATCATTATGACGACTCCAGTAGCTTACAACATTAAAACACAGAAATCAATCTGATCACATCACTTGAATTTGAACATTATTACTATTCTTCTATCATTTAAATAATATGGGTCAAATCTTCAGCGTAAGATAGTCTGACATATTTTTAAAGACGGACATGGTGTCTAATAATCCTTATATACCAAAATGACGAATGCACTCCCAGGGTTATAAATTCTTAAGAAATTGCGGTCCTCCTTTAGCTCACGGTCTTCAATAAAAAAGAGACTGTTACTTAACTAAAGGAGTTGCGAACTTACAGGTAAAGGTTTATCTTTGGACTATAATTTTCTTTCTTAATGTTGAGGACAAATCGCACTCACCTGGGCCAGATGTACGATCCGGACACCTCGAAGCCGTAGTTCCAGGCCCCGGCGTAGGCGCCTTGGTGCTTGGGACCCGTGCAGACGCCGTGACCATGGGCCTTGCCCTCGTCCCAGCCGCCGCAGTAGGTACCGCCGTCCTCGAAGTCGAAGCGACCGCCGCTTATGGGGCCACGCCTACCGCCGGCCGCTTGGGAGGCGGCATAGGCGGCAAGGTCGCCGCCATTTTGCTGCTGTTGCTGCAGCTGCTGCTGTTGCAGCTGTTGCTGTTGCTGTTGCTGTTGCGGCGTCAGTTGGCCAGCCTGTTGCATGCTCGAGCCTCGGATTTTAAAGTTTAGGGCGGTTTAAAGTTGTGGATACTGCTGCTTGTGCCTTGGGCTTTTTGTGCCGCCGCCTGCTGCTCATTGATTTTCCGCTCGATTGCTGCACTGGCTGTTGCCTCATCTGATCCTGGTTGTGATATAGTGTCTATAGTTCGTTTCGCTTGGTTTCGTTTGCTCTGCTTAACCTAGTGGTGCTTTACGGCTAGTTAATAAATGTTGTGTGGTTAAATTGTTGGGGTTTTCACTGAAACGCGAAAGTTGCAATTTGTTGTTGCCGTTCTTCGTTTAACCGGCTCGCCTCTTAAAGTTGCATAAACCGAGCGTCGGATGTCAATGTCCTCTGACAGTTGCGGTTATGATTCTCTATGCTAATGTCGTAGGCCATCCTTGGTCATTTACCAAAAATAAGTCGGCGAGTGATCTGCAAGCAGAGGATAGAAAAATAGTTCATACATTTTATTAGGAATTCGAGGAAAGCACAGCGGGATTTCCAGGAAATTAATCACATTATGTAATTGACTTTACGTAAAACTTAAGCGCATATACAGGGGCCATAAAAATCTATCTCTCAGCTGTAAGACAAATGCATAAACATTTACTGGATTTTACTAAATAAATCAGCGAAACGGAACTATCCGAGTGGGGAAATGGCGCATATTTCGGTTGATTTATAAGGCGCGTTTAATTGATTTTTATCTGCCGAAAGTCTTTAAAATTCCCCCATCATTCTGCGTCTTGCCACGCGCGAAACGCGATTTTTATGGTCTGAAATGGACGGGATGAATGCAGGGGGCTGTTGGGGGAATGGGGTTGCAATATGAAAATACCTTGGAGAAAAACGAGGGCGAGAGGATGACGATGTGAGGTGACGATGCATTATGGATTCGATGTAATTGCATTCGATTGCGGTTGCAACGGCCGCTTTTTCTCCTAGCGCGATTCGTTTTTATTTTGCCTGGCACTGGTAGCAACCGAATCTATCATCGCATATATACCGTATACCGTATATCTATATCTGCCCCGATGTGCCTGTGTGTACTCGTACTCGAATATGTGGATTTTGGTGTGTGCACGAGCCACGTCAAAGGCCGAAATTCTCAATGGCAGACCACCTCTCGAGTGGGTGGTGGTTTGCTCTCAGCTGTTTCCCTGGCATATACATATGTATGTACACAAGTGTGTTTAGAAGTACGCCCGATAGCAGTAGTAGAAAATTACGAAAAGTGCATAGTAGCAGGCGAATGCCACGAAAAGCACTTTCAGTGTCTTCATGGTTTTGGTCTCTTTTCTGCTGTTACTTGTATTAAGATGGTTGAGTTTTCCCAATTTCAGGCACGGCCATGTGTTTTTCAACTGGAGCCGGTGGAATTTTTCGATGAGTAATCTCAGACTCTGTATAGTACAAAGTTTATTATTTTTGGTAGTTTTTTTTTGTTGGATTTCAACGAGTTTTATCTACACGAATGGAAATAAAGATGAATTTTTCCGAATCGAATTTTAAATGATTTCCCTTAAATTTCAAGTGAATTTCAGTTTTTTGTTTAAAAGTAAATTTCTGATTTTTTTACAAAATATTCCGGGAAAGCCCCACTACAAGAAAATTTAACAAAGGCAAGAGTCCGGGAAAATCGCGTATACGCCATGTTGCCACTACGACTGCAGCATTCCTCACTAAGTGCAACGCCAAAGGGCCATGTTGTGAGGGTTATGCCAAAAAACTTGAAAATTGCTTCCACTCAATCGGGAATTCAGACGAATTGCAATTCACTGGAATGGCGAGTGCTCCATCACCGCTGTTTGAACTATTCGACTCTCCGGTCTTGTTTACTTTAATCATCTTGCAACACGACGTACTCGGCAAACATTCAGCTTCTTTTTGGCTTCAGTCTGTGTGTCGGTGTCGGCATTAGCTTCTGACTGCCTCTCGCATTTATTGTTCTTTTGCGGTCGACGCCAAAACGATTTGGGTTTTTCGAAACGAGATGAGTCGAGACAAGACGCCAGGAGAGGCGAATTCTTCAGAAGCTTTGTTATTAATAGACAGCGTACACACACCGAGCGGAATCGAGAAAAGTTCGGGGAAAGGGGCAGAACAAAGAAGGGTGTCTCCCTGTCTCTCTCTTTCTCCCTCTCCGTCTCCTTCTCTCCGTCTGGCTATGTTGTTTTGTTTAAACATTAATGATGATGAAAACACACGCAATCAGGAGCAAGTTCTCCTCCTTCTTGGGCAACATTTTCCCTCTTCCCGGGCTTTGTTTTAAACAAAATGGATTTCGAGCTGAGGAGATTTGGCCAGAGCATTGCAGCAACAGGCGGAACGTGTTTATGGCCAGGTGAGATATGTTTGCACACCTGCTCGAAACTGACAGTGATGGGAAAACCCCAACCTTCTTGACTAGTAACACCGAAAAAGCAAGTTACTCTATTTTCTGGTCTTACACCATAAATTAAAATGTTCAAAACAAATCTAATTATAAAATAAAATCATGTTTATTGTATGCTTGTTAACATGCCTTTAAACATATTTCTAAATTCCAGAGAATTACATTTCTCGGCAAGTAATAAATCAGAAAAATCCTATTTAAACACCCAAAATACATTTTATTCGTCCTAATACTATTAAAAAGGTCTATAATACAACTATACTATAATATATAAAGTTTTTTTGTATGAGTTGTCCATGTAAAATACCAATTTTTGTTTTTATCATATTCGTATTCTTAACATATTCATTAAACTACCAATTATATAAGATATTTCACTATTTTATTTATAGTTGGACTAATGAGATCTTGCAAACTTTTAAGCATAGTGAATCAGAAATTGAGGCAGTTTTGTCAATAATAACTATAAAGATGTTGTTATATTATTACTAATCGATTTCTAGGAAAGCTGGAAGGTATGAATTATACACCCATCAGTGAAAGTAGAAAATTTAGAAGAAGGAATCTAATTTCCACCCATTAAACGAATTTACGTTTTGTTTAGAAAGTACACCAGTCCTAATAAAACGGAAAAATTTCCATGCTTTCTCTTTTTATTAACGTGTTAAAAAAATATTATTATATCATAAATGTTTATTTATTTCAAGAATTAAATACACAAAAGTTTAAGCACTGGCTGAAAATGAAGCAGTAAAAACAACGGAAAATCCGCCAATCACTGGTATAAATCCAGGTGATAGATCTCTTGCACACATGATGGAAATGGGAAATCTCTGGGCCTGGGAGTCTGCGATGCTTGGTTAACCATAAATTGAAGCTTTATCGCTCAGACAACAAATAGAGCAATCGATCCCGAGCGAGCAGCCTTAGTAAATATTTCCCAGGCCACATTATCACTCTCTGATAAAGAACATTTACGTATGAGCATTTATTTATACCCAGGCCAGCGGCCAGAAAACACATTGCTGAAGACGGGTCGGCATGTATCATTGTTATTTTAAAAGATTTTCGAACAAAGCTAAAGCGAAAGCAAAAGCAAAAGCAAAAGGCAAACAAAATGGGATACAGCCGAGAACAACTGAATTGAACTGAACTGAGCAACTGAAATTCGCTCGCCAAATTCGAGCAACGAAAATATTCGTAATATTGTTCAACCGTATTTTAGTGCTTGCCAAAGTCTATTTCATTTTTACTCTGCTGCCTGCTTTTCTTTTCATTTTCTTCAACTGGCAAAACTGTCCCCGCCCGCGTTTGCGTTTGCGTTTACGTTTTCATTTCTATCTGCCTTGGGCTAGATGGATAGAAAATTAAATAATAGTCCACTGACTGACGTCGATGTTGTTGATGAGCGGCGATGTTTGTTGGGTGCGTTTTGCATCTTGTATTGTGCTTTTCGCCTCAGTTTAGTTTAGACAGCTTGCACTTTAATCAATTCGCACTGCACTCTCCCTCACACACACTCGCAGACCCACACACACACACACACACTGGCGCACCGACACACACTCATACACAGAGATACACACACTGAAAGCGAACACGCAGCGTTCAGTTTTCGGTATTTTTAGCATATTTTTCGTACAACTCGCACTATATTATATAGAAGATGGCCGAGCCAGTCAACAGCAGCACATTCTCTAAATTGAAATTATTTATAGGTTCACATAAATTAAGTATTAACACCCAACAGGCCCGACTACTGTAGTTAGTCTAGAGTACCCTTGCACTTTTGGGTTTTTCTCTTGACACGTTTTTGCTGGGCACTGCATTTTCCTTTAAAAAGATGTCAAGTGGCTGGTCAAAAAATGCCCGTTGACATTCTGACTCCTTGGCCTTCTTATTGCAATGGATTTAAACTTTCGATTGATCTGGTTTTTGTTGGTTCCCCAATGGATTTACAAACTCTAAATGGCAGAATTGGGTCCAATGGAAATTAATTGAATACAGGGCGAATATTTTAGCCATCTCGCAGGCTTATATGTTGTATTAACTGTAGCTCCTGATATTTATTTGTATTTTTCCTCCAGCTCGTTTCGTTCGTTAATCTATATTGTTTTATAACTTATTTAACGCAACGAAATTTTCCACTCACACACGCACAGAAGCAGCGAAACTCGGGCAAATTTTGTTAAGAAAAAAAGATGTGTGTGTGTTTGTGAGTGTGTGTGTGCGTTTTGGCCGCACAAACACACACACGTTAAAAATAGCAGAAAGTCAATGCGCGTTGAAAATGCTGAGGTTCGAGAGTTGGTTTTGAGTTGAAAGTTTCGTGCCTTAAAAATTGCTGCTAATTCCAGAAGAACGGTCGTCCGAACGGTCAGCTGTTTTTGGAGCAGCGGATTCCGCTCCGGATGCGGATGCGAATGCGGATGTGCGAATATGAAGAGCGAGCGGAACGCACGAGCGGCGGGCAGCGACTGGCGGTCGGTCGAGATCGGTATCGGGGATTGGAATCGGGGATCGGGATCGGGATCGGTACGGAATCGCGTAGTAACGACGGCCACACGACGAGACGACGGGAGAAAGAGTCTCCCCGCACCACAGGGCGGATGCGAACCTCTGAATGGGACCGCGTTGCGTATACGCCCAGTTAAACTAACTTTCTTGTGCGGGTCCGACGCGACATTCGAGCGACACGTCCAAACGCCAAACGCTTGCAAAGCGAAAAGAAATCCCCGCCACCATTGACGGCATATTCAAGCCAATTTACTCTCACACTCTCGCGTTCATCGGGAATTCATTTCAGGGATCCCTCGCTGAATTCACTCGAGCGACTGGAAAGCGACAAACTATAGAGAGAATGAGAATCTGTCGCTTCTGCATTACTCTCTCTCCCCGAAACAGCTGTTACATAGCACACAGAAAACACCCGGCTACTTATAGACCAGTATGAGCAATATTTGGGCATAAAGAAATATAAATGAACAGCAGGAATCGTGATCGTTGCCATGCATCCATCGCAATAATGTATACTAAATTGGCGCTGCTTTGTTTGCCTTTTGCAAGGTAATTGGCTGAATGACAGGGTTGACTCACGCCCCTTTGGGCTGAAGATCTGAAAGGCGGGACATAACCCTATTCATAGGTGATAATTGACAGCGTTTTGCGGATAATATCGGCCACGGCTATTCCAGAACGGCTAATAGCAGGGCATGCACTCAATGGCCAGAGTCCAACTAACCGAAGTGCCCTGGCCAGTGGCCACTTAATATGCAGTCGACCGTCACATGTGCCCCACTTTCCTGTAAATGCAATTACCCCACATCTGGCAGTTTCCCCCTTGGCAAAAGGAGCTTAGGGAAATCCCCACTGGATCGGGGACATGGGTGGTGCGGAAAATGCAGCCACAAAAGTAGCTCCTTTTGAGACCCTTCCCACTTCATCCTCCCATGTTTGCAGTACACGTCACGGGCCATTAACTGGAGTACACAGACACGCACCCTCCTTCGAAGGGAGTGGATGATACCGCTCCAAAGTAAGCAGGTTATACAATTTCTAAATTAAAAAACAAACAAGAGAATGGAACATCATTCCGCCTGCAGTTTACATACTCTATGTAACACAGGAAACATATATATTTAATTAACTTTCGTCATTAATGTTCATAATTAAACACACAAAATAAGATGAGTTTTCCAAATTGCTAACCTGTAAAAATAAATAACCCTTCCGGAATCAGTAATTACTTTCTCGACATTTTAAAATGGGAACACTTTCTTGAAGTATCTCAATATTTTGTCAACAAATTTGTATGATCTTTGTAGTCCTCAGTTTTCTTTTAACAAAATGGTACGACTACTTTCTTGACATTTTTATGTGCTTTGTATTTTTCAATATTCTTTTAGTATTGAAAAGTATTTTCTTATTTTGTAACGCACTTTATCGCCTTGACCATAATTGAAAAAGACATTTTTACAAATTTTGGGGAAGGTTGTTAGGGTATCTCTTACTCTGCCTGGCGGACATAAACTTCGTTTTCATTTGCTGTAAGTGCATCCCATACGGTGGATTTCACAACCTGCTGCTCATAAACCTGGTCAATACGCTTTTCACACAACTTCATACATCTTTCTTTTTTAGTACTTGCTACCTGTTTATTTTTTAAGAAGAAAATTATCCATCTATCAAGAATCGTAAAATGTTAAGATGCCTTACTCAAGCAATTAGCTTTTAAAGTGGCAGTAAAGACAGCGAAATCTGATTTATTTGTCCTAAACGATTGCCATTGATCTTGGTGAAATTCCCAACTAAAAGCAATTTCATTCCATCATTCCCATCCCCTGTGCAATCTCAATTTCCTGCCTGGCAGATTATGAATTTAAAATGCTCTTTTTTATTTGGTTTTGATTGCCAAGCATATTTGTGTTTTTGTTTTTGAATTCCATTATTTACGATATCTCCTCCATTTCGTAGACATTTAATTTGTTTTCATTTTGCGTGTTTTACGGGCAACCATTGCTCCTCCGATGGCGGAAATCAGCATCAAAAATACTTATGTGAGTCACCCATTCTTTGTGACCTCCGCTGGAAGTTTGACGAATGACGGAAATCGAAACTTGAAAACATTTCCTCGAGCCGAAAACAATCCACAGGCAGTCCAAGCCCAAAACATGGACTCTGAGGTCCGAAGAGGTGGTGGCAAATTGTTGAGAAAGTCGGACTCTGATAGGCAAATGATGCACATCACGAGCAGCTTTGATTGATGACATATCGTCGCCCATCAAAGGAGATTTGAAATGGAGCGGAAACTGGCATGCTAATGGGAAGTGCAAGTACGATGCTTTGATGGGTAAGAAAAATGAGAATCAAATGAGAGCTGTGCTAACGTCAAATTACTTTTTGCCAAATTGCGATTTATCTGGATAGGTTCTTAATACATTAAAAGGTCATTCAAAATAATCACCCTAATTTAACTCACATTTTTCAAGTTCTATTTTAAAACGCTTTTAGAACTATTTACTTTTCCATTATTTAATTTACATATCTTCTTTGATTTCAATTTTAAATTATTATTTTTGAATACGGTCTAATTTCTTATCCGACAAAAGGACCCAATATTAATATATATTCAAGTAAACTAGGCTAAACTTTTTTTTCTGTGGGTAAATTCTATGGAATTGCGTATACCAATCCGATTATCTTTTCTTAATTGTGTTATTTTTAAATCCACTTCAGTAATTAGAGAAAATCGGTTGATGCGTTTCAATAGTTTTCCACTTCAAATCAGGCCAAAGTACAGGCACTTCGTAAGGACTTGACGGTTTTTCACAGCTGGCTGACGACGAAACCGGATCAAAGGAGGCAGGGGGCTTCTAGAAATCCGATATATTTAATGAAATATTCATACACATGTGGCGAGTCTCCCGTTCTCCCCCTTTCCGTTCCCCATTCCCATTTCTCTGTTCAACTTTCATTGTTGTGCCAAATACAAAAGGATTGAGAGCCAACACACATGCACTTTCACACTCATACACGAATATGCACTTACACTTACGCAAATGACAGTTATGAGGGGGAGGGGGTGGCTGGCTGGCATAATAAGAATAACGAGAACAACGAGCGACAGCAACTTGAGGCTGCTTGAAGTCAACCAACACACTTACTCGAGGAAACTGCTCGACCGCACTCACACTCGAAAGCATCTACAGCTTTGGTGAAAATAATAGTGGTGTGGTTTGGAAATATGTTAATTTTTCCAAAAAAAATTAAAGTTGAGTACAACCGACTAATTTTCCAACTGAATTGTTAGTAAAATCAATAAAAAGATCACGGAAAAAGAACATATCCTTTTGAATTGGATATTATTAAATTTTGGTCCTTCGAGACGGATCAAAACGTTAAGATATTCTTTCCAAGAGAAATAAATACAAATTTGCTAATTTGTTATTTCGAAATTTTTTTAATATGTGCGCTACTATGAATTTAACCTCAACTGTGCAGGGAAAGTGAGATAGATATTTGGTGGGGCTAGGGCTATCCTAGATCCCGGTGCTTCTGGATTGCCGCGATAAGCCACAAAGCCGTGGGAGACAGCAGCAATCGGCATCAGCATCGCATCGACATTAAGTGTTTATGGGGGAAGCAGCCCCTATTACGCACTTCTGTGTGCGTTTTAGGATGTAAGGGCCGAAGGATTACAACAGCAACTAGGCATAACAATAACACTAAAACTCGATGGCATAAACCGTACTAGTGGATCCTGCCAGTTGGGCCTGAAAATTTGGCACAGATACGCGCATTCACGGACTCTTCTCTAGAATCTGGAATTTAAAATCCGGAATCCGGGACGGAGTAGAGTCCTGCTGTGAGGCGGCACCGATTGGAAAACTCACAAGGGGCCAGCGGATGTGCAATGAGAGGCTGAAATTTGTTTAACCAGCAACAGCAACGGAAATTAGGTTGCTTCTGGGAGCTGTTACATAAGACCTGTATGACTGAGTGTGCGTGTGGCTGACAGCAGACATAAATCTTGGCAAATATGCAAGTTGTGTCGCCCAGAAAGAGCAGCTAAGCCCAGCAGGGGAGGGCACACGAGCCACCCAGTGGCAAGTAGAGCCAGCAGACAAGATATGCAACAGGAGTGGTCCAGCAACCGAAGAAACAATTCCCATACTCCGCCCCTTTGAATATTCTGGGCATAATCCCCACACAGACTTCTTGCCTCTTTGTGCTGCTTCCTGAATAGAAAATTGGTAGGGTATGGTTGTCCTTCCGTATCCCACATTTTCAATGTAGATCTTAAATAATCAACCCTTCTCCCTTTTTATTATTTTTTAAATTTTAAATCTTATAAGTTAGCGTGGAGTTACCATGTCACGTCTTTAGCCATTTTTAGATAAAAAGAAAAGTCTGATCAAAAAGGGCGTTCCCAAACCCTTTTTTATAATCTAATACATAGCTATAAAAGAGAGGGATTGAATTTGTTTAATTTTTAAAGTGTGGTTACCCTTAAGAGGGCTTTTGTACTTTACAGATTAAACGTATTTAGCGAATTAAAAGTGTAATAAGTGTCAGTAGATGTATGGCTAATCATTGCCTTGATTTTGTAATTTAATATATTATGCTAGAACAAATATATGTCGAAACTCGAATAGGTCTAGATAATAACATACCAATTAGTTGTTCTTTATATTTGATTAAATCATATAGTAAACACTTTGTGTTGTTAATCAATTATGGCTTTATAGAGTACATATGAATTTCCGGATAAACAAGTACAAGTCAACAGTTTCCATCCCAATGTTTTTCTATTTTCTTTATTACTCCGCCTCCGGTTACTTCTTTGAACCTACAAATCTGGCCCAGTGGCCAACAGGATGGAAAATCAGAGAAAAAAGCAGGGCACATCCAGAAAGCAGAGCAAACAACAAACCCAAAGAAGCAGCATACAGACAAACGGGGGGTGCACATTCAATTTAAAATTTCCTGTGCAGCAAATGCAAGGACAGCAGAAGGAGAGCTGGAGGAGCTAGGACGAGGCTGATGAAATGACAAACAGGATACGCGCTTGGCGGCGAAGGCGAACTAGGCAAAGAGCACACGGGATATCCGTTTCCGCCCGGCAAGTGCTCTGCCCACTCTTCCCCGAAAACCCAACCCACAAACTTGCAATGAAGCGCAGTTTGCCCTGGCTTCCGGTATCCCCACCCCCTCCGCCTTACTAAGGACAAAAACAACAACATCGGCACAAAGGACACATCAGCACATTCAAGTTTAGTGGCCGCATGCAAAATTCAAATTGACATAAACACCGAGACGAGCGCTTGATTGTGCGGCTTGTGTGACTGTTGCTGGCTATAAAAAGTGTGCACCACTCATCCATCCGCCGGTCGCCATTCCCCATACGCCGTGTGGTACCAGTACCAGCAGTAACAACACGGCAAATGACAAACACAGTGGAACTTGTACTCAGCTAAAAGTTGTCTGCCCATAAGGAGACTTTTAAAACTAATTTGTCTTCTTTTATTACATTTTCCTATCTTGTATGATAATTATTCAAGCATACATTTCAATTATATTGAACAAATATCTGCATTTATAAGAACAATTAAACATAATTATACATTGACATTACTTTAATAAATCGATTAATATTAAAATATAATAATATAAATTATGTTTTCTTTGTGTGTTCTTAAATTGAGGTATATATAAATGCTCAAAATATATTTGTACATCTTTCAAAAAAATAAACTTTATTTGGAATATATTTCGGTAAGTCCCCTTATTAATTGAGTGAATAGTAAGGGATCGTGAGACCTTCATTGCTAGCCTTTCCTCTGATGTTTTTGTTTAATAAAATATTTTTATAAATAGCAAATTAAAATATGAAAATATCTTAAATCCAATCGTGAAATAAAATAATAACAATAGTATTTTTATTTCGGTTATAAGGACAGGGAGTCGAGTTGATGAAGCTTTACTGTAAGTGCGAGGATGGAGAAGGCAAGGACTTATGCCACACGACTCTCATTCCGCGGGTCTGGGTATCTGACTATCTAAGTATCTGAGTTTCCGAGTGTGTGACGCAGACCGCGACGAGGTGACTGAAGTTTGTTATTTCGATTTTTTTCCAACCAGGCGATCGGGATAGGGGGGTGTTAGTTCTACTCACAGATCCTCGCGGTTCTTCCACTGTGCACCAGTGCCCTGCAATTGTCTCCGTTTATATTTGCGGGTTATTTTTAGAGGCCAGTACCGAGGACTAGCAATTATCTGTGCAGTTATTTATCTTTCCGTATGCCAGCTACTTGTGGATTCTTTGTTGCTCGCTCAGCTTCTGCCGCGGTGGTGCAATAAATCGGTCAGATTAATAAATCGCTCAGGTATTACTCATTCGCAATTAATTTAAATTTCGTTGATTCGATTATTGTTTATAGTTAGGATGGGTTAGGGCCCCCGTCCTCAGCGCTTCGTGTTTTTTTTGTTGGGGGGGAGAGGTTAATTTGTTCTATTCTATTCTAGTTTGTATTTCTCGCGCGCGCTCGCGTTCGTTTCGTTTGAGTTGTTGGTTCGTTTCACACTGAGCAAGGGAAATCATTGAAATTTCTACTCAGGCGAGAAATGAAAATGTTTTTCGGCGAAAGAACCGAAAAAAAAGCAAGACGGCCGCCGCTCTCCGCTGCATTTTTTGGGGCGATTTGGGGATTTTGGTCGAGAGGTGAGAGGATTACGATGGCACCGCCAGTGGTCAGCGGTGAAGAGCTTTTCCGGCCCCACACTCCTTCACCTCTTCCACGGTCGCACCTCGAAGTTGCCAGACTGCCCATGTGGCGTATGCGTAATGCGGGTTTTCCACTCTAGAGCGTCAAGTGTTTGGCCAGAGGTTTATTGTTTAGTTAGCCCTAATTGCCGACGAGTCTCTGGGGAGCTGGCAGCCAAATTAAATAACAGCTTGTGTGCGCTTAACTACAAGATGATCCCTGGTTAACTTTCCACTTTATCGGATTACACGATTTCCGAGTACTATCCCTCCTCCTCATCCCAGCAAAAAAAACTTCACTACTGTCGATTCTTGAGAAAAGTTTTGTGCAGCTTCCGCGGAAATCCCTCAATTACAGCTGCCAGCAAACAGTTAAAAAGTTTCATACTAAAACCGATCCGAAAATCGCTAGTTCGTCATGTTTAACCTTCAGTGGCAGCGCATTGGACCTTGAATTATAAATTAATTAGAGTCGGAAGCGGGCAGAGAGAGGCAGCCATGGACACGGATACGGATGTGGAGGTGGATGTGGATGCGGGTGGGCGACCGAAAGCCCCGTTCAAGGACTCGCCAGCCACTCGCACACACTCGCCCAGTATCGCGTATCCGTGTGTTTATGTGGCATCTACAGGTAGCCGCAGCAACGACACCCACAGTCCTCAAGTCCTGGCCCGCTTTCATTTCGATTTTCTAACGAAATCGAAACTCTACACGCTCGCTGGGAAAACAATGGAGAGCGAGCTGAGGTGGCAGGTAGTGGGAAAATGCGGGGTTTTGCGCTGAAAAGAGAGCGGGACAGAGTCACATACTGCGCTTCGGAAAATGCATTCCACATCCCAGCGAGGAGGCTGCATCCTTGATGCCGCTGCAAATTGTCCGTCAATGTGCTCGAGTGGAAACTTTCCGCTGACTCAACTCCGTCGTCGCCGTTTGCGTCGCACTGTTCAAAACTTTCGAGCTCTCGTTTTGGGTAAATAATTCATGGCGAATATATTTTTAAGCACACACACGTTTGTTCACCAACACCAACACTGTGGCAGTCGCGTAACCAAAACAATCCTGACACTCGGAGGTCGAAGGACCGCTTTTCCGGGAGCCCGTTGCGACCAAGGACGAGCACTCGCCTCGACTGTCCTGTGGCAACTGAGCTCGACTGCACTTGGAAGCTCTCTCCTTGCTCCTCGTTTGATGCCCCCTTTTCTTCCCCTCCCCCCTCACACACACATTTTCCCACTTTCTCCCACTTTTCCACCCGTTGACCAACTTTTCCTCGGCTCGCACTCGGCTGTTGAACCGAATGCTCGGCTGGCATGTAGGCCACAACAGAAACGAGCCTCCTTTTTATTGAATTTTTGAGCACACGCAGGACACACGACATCCTCTGCCCGCCGAGAAAAGCTTTTCCAGGCGGGCGGAAAGGGGTGGAAAGCTGGGCTGGCAGGTCCGTATGCTAGCGGTAAATTGCAGGGCAACAAAGTTGTAAACAAATCATTAAAGGCTGGAAATAACTGGGGTGGTGGTCGGCTGTCGGGTGGAACGTTCCCTGCCAGCGAACAGTTAGTTAGGTCCTTTTGGGGTTCGTTTTGAGCTTCGAAGAGCTTTTTACCAACATGAATCAAACTAGCGAGTGTTTGAATAATCCCATTTTGGCTGACCGTTAGAGCCAAAGTAATAAGTTTTATCAAAGAACTGTCTGGGGAAATTATTCATCTTTGATTGTAATAAGTGCAAATATATTTTTGATGACTTTAAAAAGCCTTAAATAATAATGTCACAAAATTAAAATTTATATTTACTACCAGTTTATTTTGCTTATCTGAATTTGAATGAGTTAATTGCTCTCTTATTTACATTTCAAATGATTACATTTTATACAAATTAAAATCGATTAAATTTTGTTGTTGCCAATAACATTATTTGGTATTATTGTTAGGTTACTGGTTAATATTTTGGGAATTAAATATTTTCAACTTCAAATTCAAATCCCTTAATTCGATTCAGTAAAAAAACCGTTAAGAAATATGTACCGGAAGTAGCTCGCGCCATCTAGTTTTCAACCATCGAATCAATTTCAAATGTTCGTTTTCAACATATGGGCAAAGCTCTTCTATCCTATCGTATTAAATTTAAAACGTAAACAAATTTGATTGGAAAGCTTGTTTGAAATCAAATCATCAGCAAATACAATAAACAGCAGGCCAAATCAGCTTAACAAAAATCAATCAATCCTTAAAAATGTTCAGGAACCCCATTTGAATATATTAAAAAAGACACAACTCCAGAAGTTGTATGGTGTGCATGGAAATTTAATACTACTGAAACATTAATATTCTTAAAATAAATGTTTTTATTATGACGTCTCTTATGTTTTGACTGACAATAAGTTTGATCAAATAGATTTTTTTTTTAAATCTATCTCTTTTGATTAACAAGATTTAATTTTTCCAAATAAAAACTTAAATTGCGCCACTGTGCGACGGTGGCGGTGCTTTTGGTGCAACAACAAATTATTTTTGTTTGCTCGCTGTGTTGTTGGTTCTGAGAGCGGCAGCTGTTGTTGTGTCCGTGAGAGCAGGAGTGCGCGTGTGTATGGGTCTGAGTAAGCAACTGTTGTTGTTTCAATGTTTCCTGAGAGTTAGAGCAAAGAAGAAGAAGAGTTATCTGGCGCACACTGGAACGAAGATCACAGGGATTTCGCAGGTACCTTTCCAGGTAAATTAGTTTGGGTTCGTTGCTGCTTTGTTTTTTTTTGCGGTGATTACAGGGTAAAAAGAGAATAGCTGTGTATAAATACGAAACTTCTTCGCAAATTTGTATTACATTTTAAACACAAAAATGATTTAGCAACTTTATCAGTGAGCAGTGATAAGATTTTTTCAAAAGTTTCATCAACGACTCAAATACTCAAAACACCTCCAAATCAAGCAACGCAATAATGGTTTGGACATTACAAACAACTCCCTTAATTTAATTTTTATTAAAATATTTGATAAAACTTCATACAAAATTTTCTTTAAAAGAAAATGGTTTTTGTTTTGTAGGCTTAAAAATTGCAGTTCATTTTGATTACAATTACTTCTAATAACGATTGGAACCCTCTTTCTGAAGTCCATGATAACAATTCTGGAACAGATAAGGTTTGGTTCTATAGGAAGACAGGTGATTTTAGAGGTACGCCTTTATTTAGACGCTAATCTTGATGTAAATTTGCATCATTATTGCAAAAATTTTATTAATAAATTATTTCACAATTTGGCAATACTGTTTAATAGAGAAGACGAAGTAAAACCGGGAAGTAGTTGATTTTAAAATTAAGGACTTTTATGAAAGTTACGGACAATATTTAATATTGTTTACGAAAATAATGGATTTCAAATCATAGACGTTAAAGTAAGTATTGCGGTATCCTTAAAAGATCCTCTGCATGATCCTTTCGTAGTGACTTTGCTGCCTACGACAGGCAATATTTCGGGTCACAGTGCAACAATTTTTGTTGGCCTGTGCCGTTTCCCTCCCCCTCCCCCTTTTGCATCTGTATCTTTGCATTTTGTACCGCGCAGTTGCCGTTTCTCTGGCTCAAAAACACTCGGCGAATGTGTGTGTGCATTGTTTGTATTATCCCTGCAGTACCGTTCATCACCTTTTAATCGCTTTTTCATCACCAAAAATTCATCACTGCTGATTAATCGGCGATGAAACTTCATACAAATTAGTGATGAATTTAACATTGGCATGTCCTAGGAGTTAATCAGTGAAAAATTCATCACTCTTTAATCAGTAATTCATCACTCTTTTTTCAGTTTTTCATCACTCTTTAATCAGTAATTCATCACTCTTTTTTCAGTTTTTCATCACTCTTTAATCAGTAATTCATCACTCTTTTTTCAGTTTTTCATCACTCTTTAATCAGTAATTCATCACTCTTTGAACAGCGTTTACTGATGAACATGCGATGAACGAGTGATTAAAATGCGATGAAATAGTGATTAACGAGTGATGAATTACTGATTAAAGAGTGATGAATTCATCACATTTTCATCAGTAATTCATCACTCTTTACTCAGTAATTCATCGCTTTTTCATCTCATTTTCATCGCATTTTCATCGCTTTTTCATCGCTTTTTTTTCATCAGTAAAATTCATTCAGTAAATTTTCATATAAATTTCATTTTTTATTTTATTACAATATTTCATTATTATTTCATTTATTTCATTACATATAACTAATTAATTTAACTTAATTCAATCTACATATGTACGTTTTCAGTTGTCCCGGAGGTGTTGAGGATGTTTCGGTTTCCGTGCCCTTTTTTTGACTTCGTGCTTTATGTACTGGCTCTTCCTGACCAAGTATATCTGAAATAGAAAAATTATTAAAAAAATAAAAACTTACTGCGTTTTTTGTTTTGCCGCCGGCCAAGTCCAGCTTAGTTTATGCTGGCCCAACAGATTTATTATAAGCTTCGCCTTAAATAATGAATAAATATATTAACAGTATATGTAGGTACAGTTCAAAATAATTAATAAAATAACACTTACATAAATTTCTGATAAATTTAGTTATAAAATTTCACAAAAAATCTCTGCTTCGATCTGTTTTCTCCGTTCTCTCAAATGCAAGTGCACGTAAAAACCGCGAAAACAACTTCAGTTGTTGTTCTTTCCGTTGCCTAATTTGTCTTTACATGTTTCGCTTCGCGTCAAAGCAGGGTATATAAAAGCATGTCCGACTATGCAAAATAATCACATAACTTAAATTCACTTAAAAAAGGAATCCATACCTTTCAAAACTATCATAATAATTTTATTTTTAAAAAGTATTTCCATAAAATAATATAATTAATAAGAATCAACAACTACAATACAAAAATTATGCTAATTTATTTTCAAGGGTGTATAAAGGTCGATCTGATTTTAATACATTGTCCTCCACCTCTCAGCTCATTTTATGGGGAGAGAGAAGGAGTAAGAGAGGGAGATGGAAATTTTTATGCGTTGCCTACGATCGGGGACTGAGAGTTTCGGCTCTGCCTGCGTCGCTCTCGGCTCTGCCGACTTTGCCTTTGGCTCTGCCGGCGTCGCAGTCCGCTGCTGATTAAACAGTGATGAATTTTTGTAGTGATGAATTTCGGAACTGCAGGGATTTGTTGTTCGTTGGCAGCAACAACAATAAAAAGTTGCCTGCTGCTCAACGCCAGCTGGGTGTGTTTGTATTGTCGGGCTGGTGTGTGTCTGTGTGATTATCTGTGTGAGCGGTGAAGAGCGGGGTTTTGTGCGTTGTTCTCGGTTTGCTCGCCGTCCGCTCGTGTCTTGTTGTTGCTTCAGTGTTCTACGTTGCCGATAGATACTTGCTACACAAGAAAAAATTTAGCTTGTTACGGAATTGATATTACCAAGTCAAATAAATATTTACATTTGATTATTTTTTTTTTTGTACTCGCTATTGTCAATAAAACTAGTTTGTCTTACATGCTGATATATACTATCTGGTTTAAAAGTAAATGTCAACTCATTTTATTCTCTTAGCTGGTTAAATATTGTATTATGTAATTATAAAATCGTATGATTAATAAATATTATTTTGATATTGTAAACAATAATTTTATGAAAATAATGCGTTTGTAACACAAGTTTTTCTTTCTGTGTGCACCGCTCGCTCTCGTTTCTGCTGGCTGGCAGTCACATTTGTGGCTGTGTCTGTGCCTGTATCTCTGTGTGTTTAGTCGCCTTCGTCGCTTGGAACGCGAAACATACGACATCGCCAACAATCCAACAGTCCGCCGCCAATTCCCGAGCACCGTGCATCGGCGACCACGAATTTCGAATTCAACATTTTTGAACGTTACGTCAGTGTTGCTGCTGTAGCTCGTGTTGTTGCTGCTGTCGGTGTCGTTGCAGCAGCAACAAAAAATATTTTTGGCGCCGTTTTATTTGTGCGCGGTTGTGTGTCGAGTTTTGAAATCGTTGCGAACAAGGAACGTTTTGAAATCCTCTAACTGCCAGGAGCTTTCAAAATCAACACTCCTGATAATTCAACAAACAAAAAAACCAAAAGGTAAAGCAATCTTCTACGCACAACATCACAAGTTAGAACAACAGCAACAATAATACCCCGATAAGCAGCAGCAAGAAAAATTCTATATGCCATATTGTTTCCTTGTATGCGATTGTCTGTGTATTGGTCGGTCTATTGTTGTTGTTTTTGCTGCTGCTGTTGTTGTTGTTTTTGGTCTTGGTGTTGCTGTTGCTCTATCTAACAAAGTTATTGCTTTTGTTGCTGTTGCTGTCATTGGGCCACGGAGCAATATACAATATATGTATATTTGTAGGAAGGGGAAACAAAGAGCGCGCCGGGGATTTCTGCAAGTTTTCTGTGTGTTTTGTTAGCTTTAGAAATATATTCTTTTTTTTTGTTTTTGTTTTTGGTTGGGTTTTTTGTGTTTGGCTGTTGCTGTTTCGGTTTCTGTGTGTTTCGATTGCTGCTTGTTTCTGTACGTTGCTCAGGCGGTAGCTGTACTTTTTTTTGTACCCCGTTGCTAATATATAAACATGAACATTTCTCAAAGAATAAGTACAAACACACGTCGAAACACTCATGCTGATATGTTTATGCTAAATAGACGTAATACAATAAATATTGCCATAGCCAGGTTGGTTGTTTTTCTGCTGTTTGCTCGGTTTCTGCGCCTTCCCATTTCCCCGCCCACGTTGTACATAACAAACCAACAATAACATTAACAAAAACAACAACGGGCAGAACCAAAACACGCGAACAACGCTCGCCTTGATAATGATGTTCGTTGATAATAATGATGACTGGCCACACAAAACAACTTTGCTACTAGCAAACAGTGGTGCGAAAGTGTATCCAAAATTATAAAACAAAATTCGGGTCTTATTTCAAAAACTATAATTTTAGTTTTATATTTTCATTTAAAATATTAAGATAATGGTTTCCAAAAGCGTTGATTACCTTTTTATACACCCAAACCAAGTCTGATACTGATAACGCTAAGCCTGAACCTAATCTAAATAACATAAAAATCTCACTACTACATCTACACTTAAAATTTCAATTGATTAAAATGCAATTAAATAAAATCTATAAAAAAATATTCGAAAAATCAAATACCTATCTTAAAGAAAACAAAATTGAAGTGTCAGATTATAAATCAGTTTTTAAAAAAGGAAACTTTTTATAGCCTATCAAATAGGCTAGTGGTTAACTTATATAAAGCTATTTTTTGGATTTAGCTGCGGTATACTTTTTTACCACTCCATAAAAGATTTATTGTTTCTAAAGATTTCTAAGGCACCTTATTATTAAACAGTTAAAATCTCTTTTAAGATCTTATTAATCTACGAAAATTATAAAATGTCCCGAGTTGCAATTACAATATTTCTCTGTACCCTTGATTTCCCATTAGTTTCAGCCCAATGTGCGCACGTTTTTCGCTGTGCAAAACTGGTGGGCTTAGCGCAAGGTGCTGAAAGTGGCGGGAAAACTGTTAGAGATTTAAGAGAGGCCCAAGTGTCGTTTAAAGGGGATGGGATGGTCGCAGGGGGTTGCTTGGGGGGAGGGAGCCGAGTGAGTGGACAGGTGAGTGAGTTGGTGAGTGGGCTGATTAGAATCGAAACAGGTAGTCGCAGGTGCGAGAGCGAATCGTTTCGCGAGTGAGTGAGTGCGGTGGGTACTCGCACACACATTCGTGACTATTCAATGCATTTGGCCAACATGTTTTCGGATATTGCAACACAACATTGCTTGCTGTTGCAGTGGTTGCTGCTACAATGTTTCTGCCGTTGCTGCTATTTTCGCTGTTGTTGCTGTTATCAGTGAACCAGCCGAAAGCTTTCGGGCTTTCAAAGACAACAACAACAACAACAAAAACAAGCAACACAAACAGCCAAATTGCCTGTTATTTTTATGGCCGCTGCCATTGTTGCTGTTGTGGCTATAATAATATGAAAAGTAAACAAAGTGGCTGTCGCCGTTTCGCCGTTGTCATCAACGTTGAAACGTCGGCAATGTCGCCCGTTTTCTCGCTGCTTTCCAGCTTGCAAAACTGTACTGAAAATAATAGCAACTACAACAAAGTCGGCCACAATGTTTTATTAAGTTTCACGAAATATATATGAGCGAAAAGCTCTATTCGTCGTTTGCTGAGACAGCAGCAACAGAAAAGAACAGAAACCAACACAAACAAACAACACGACAAAACGAAAAGAAACCGAACACAAAACCCCAGAACAAAAAGCGAAAAAGCTGAAAAAGAGTCGAAGAGCATTCTCTTTGTTTGCCTGCTCGTAAATAAATAGGAATGGAATATGGATAGGAAAGTCTAAAAATCAAATATTGGAGTGTCAAACGATACTTTAAGTTTCTATTTCTCGAAGTCTAGATGTGCAACCTGATAGTCATTTAAATCGCAAAATTGATGGCTACACTTTTTTAGTTATTTGAAGGACTTTTAAATCACTCATAATAGTTTGCAAGTTTTTAAGACCAATTAATTGACAGTCAATTGCTTTTCAGGCTGTGTGAAGTTCGAAACCACCTGCGAATATGACAACCTCAACGCGCAGCAGTAGCAACACAAATAGCAACAATAACCACAACAACGACCGCGAGGAGCGAACCTCAGCCAGCACCACCACATACAACCACCACAGCCCAACAGGATCCGAATCCGGAACTCCAGGAGCCACCATTGGTTCCACGAGTCGAGTGATGCAGGCGGACGAGGACTTCAACATCCGCTTTGTCAACCTGGTGCGCACCCACAAATGTCTCTACGATAAGAAGGTGCCAGAGTACCGCAACAGGTGAGACCAAAAACCGTTAGATCATACTAGTTTTCATCTAGAATATCATAGGGTTCAAATTAAAAAGGACCAAGACTTAAAAAGTTAGGCTTAAAATACAAACCCCTAAACTACTCATAATTCTAAACACGATTATATCAATGACTAGTATTAATTTCCTGATTAAAAAATATTAAAAAGAGTCAGATTATTAAGTTAGTTTTTATTAAAGCAGTAATATTTGATGAAAATCAAAACTGGAATTTCCAAAGAATCACGTCCATTACGACTAAAGTCAAAGTAGGTTTAGTGATAGTAACACCAATCAATTGCAGTGACTTAAAAAATTTATTCCAGATTCCCAATATATTTAAAGGTTATATATTTAATTTTTATATATATTTATACATCACTTTTATATTAAAGTTCGAACATTAATTTGTCTTATTTTAACTTTACAGGGACAACCAAGAAAAAGCATGGGTGCTTATTTCCAAGGAGACGCGTGAAAGTGGTGAGTAAAAATCGGATTTCACTTACATTAACCATATTAACTGACCGAACTGTCTGTATACATTAGTGATCCACTGCAAGGAGCGATGGCGCAACCTACGCGCCTGCCTTTCCCGCTACATAAAGCAACAGTACGGATCGGAGCCACAGCACAAACCCTACTACCTGACCGAGCACATGGCGTTCCTGCTGCCCTTCCTCAAGTCAAGTCGAAACTCCCTGGAGGGGAACAACAGTTTGGCCACGCTGTATCAGATGTCCCAGCAACACCTGCACCACCATCAGCCGCACCTGCTCCACCCAGCAATCCATGCCCACGAGGAGCACAAATATTGCGCAACGACCAACAATAATAATAATAACATCAGTAATAATAGCGAGAATATGGAGGAGGCATTGGAGATGAAGTACTCGATATCGGAGAAGGACGATGAGGAGACCATCGATGCCTTTGATCCGGCGGTGACCAACACCTTGGGTCTGAAGCATCTGTCGTCCACGCCCACCCACAGCACCCACGCCCATCAAAGGGGCGGAGGAGATTCGCCTGCCAGGAGTGATACGGCCAGTGCGGACAGCATGAAGAACTTCATTCCGGATGTGCAGCTGGCCGAGACGGGTTCACAGCTCATTTACAACGATAGCGGGCGAGGCACACCGCCGCCCCTTCATTACCATCCGCACTCTCATCCACATCCACATCCTCATCCCCTGGCCCTGGCAATGGATCATCACCCAGCGTCCTTCGAACCGGGCACCAAAAGGATTAAGACGGAATGCGAGGCCACCAGCACGATGACAAATGCAGGAGGTTTCTACGGCGGATTGAGTTCCTCGGAACTTGCGGACATGGAGTTCTTTCGCAGCATCCTTCCAGATCTGGCGGCTCTTACTCCCCAGCAACGCCGCAAGTTCAAGATTGGCATTCTGGAGCTCATCGATGACGTCGTAACCCGTTATCCCGCCCAGGAGCACTGCAACGGAGGAGGACCAGCGAACGTGGTCAACGGCAGTGGAGGAAGCAGCAATGGGGGATCTGTGAAGCATCAAAGGCGCAGCTCTGGACGTGATTGGCGAAAACAATGAAGGCATGGGAAAAGGAACGGAAAGTCACTAATCCTTAACTAGAAATATGATAAGTTTAGTTAGAAGCTTAAGGTGGAACTGAAGTTGGAGTGGATGCCTTTACTATCGGTATCTAAGCCAACTATAGTCCGCTCACTGTTCATGTGTTGTGTGCGCTCAATCAGATGAGTAAGTAAATATGGGCATTAAATGATTTCACACTAACGAGTTTTGTTCGATTTCGATTTCCCGAAAACTTTGATTTTCTATTTGAACTTACGTGTCATTCACTTCTGTTCAAATTTAAATTAAACATAATAAAAACAAGATCGGTATCGAACACGAATGGATGTGAAAACAGGAGATGCCCGATAAGCCATTAAGCTCTAAATGAAGCAGACCAGGGATCCCTGAAAACCGTTATTTGTATTTATAAATGTGTGCAAATCAATTCTTTGGAGATTTATGAATTACAAACACGGTTTTTATGGAGCTTCTTGTCAGTTTCGTATAGAGCGTAAACTTAAGAAAACTGTATATATGATGTTGCTAAAGCTTAAACTATTGAATCGATGTACAAAGCTTGTCCGGATTAAGTAAACAAAATAACAATAAAGAGAAAGAAGGAAATCAAACTGCTGTGTAAAATAATAAACAATTGAGAGTATGGAAAATTACACGGTAAACTTTAATTTATAAACTCGACAACTTCAACAAAGGATGTTTCACAAGGGGCCTTGCCCCATTTTCTAGGGAGCGGGTGCACCACAAATGCTCTCCTTCTGAGAGAAATGCACTAGGACAAACCTTGTCCCTTTCTTCGCACTAAAAGCTAATTTTTGTTGGCGGCTTTATCGGAGGCTGGGATCGGATTGGATCGGATCTACAACTTTGAGGAGCCAGTCTTGGGGTAGAACTTCTTCGCCGGATCCTTGGCCATGTCCAGCAGAGTCTGGGCGGGCTTGAAGGGGGTTCCGTACAGCTCGGCATAGGACTGCATCTTGCTGACCAGCTTGCCTGCTCCGTACTGGTCGACCCAGCGGAAGGGTCCCCCGGAGAATGGCGGGAAGCCCAGGCCGAAAACGGCGCCCACATCGCCCTCCAGCGGACTGACCAAAATCTTATCCTCCAGACACAGCACAGCCTCGTTGACGAAACGCGACACCATTCGCAGCGTCAGATCCTCGGGGGTGTTGGCTCCCTTTGATACTAGGCTGTACTTCTGCTTGATGATCTCAAGAGCATCGTTGTTCACCGGACGAGTTCCTCTCTTCTGGCCATCGTACAGGAAGATGCCCTTTCCGGATTTGCGTCCCAGGAAACCGGCCAACACCAGATCGTTCATCACTTCCAAATTGCCTCCGCTAAAGCGATCACCGAACGCCTTCCCCAGGTTCCCGGCAATGTGGGAGCCCACATCAATGCCAACCTCATCGGCAAGGGTTGCAGCGCCCACGGGAAAACCAAACTTCTTCATGTACTGGTCTAGATCCTTGGGATCCACGCCTTCCTGCAGCAGTCTGAAAAGGAAATTCGAATAATATTAGTTTAATCGAAATCATTATAGGCTATATAATGAAAATTACTTGGTGATGATAAAAACATTAATTTTTTAGTAATTTAATAAAAATTAAAGATCAAAGTCGCTTTACAAGGATATCAAGTACTGATGATTTAAGGATCATGAACTAATTTTAATAAAATAGTAATTTCCATAGGGTAAAGTAAACCAGCACCAACCTTATGGCCTCCGACAGCATAGGGGCTAGGATGCGGGTGGTGTAGAATCCGGGTCCGTCTCCTACGGTGATGACGACCTTGCCTTGCTTCAGGCCGACAGCCACGGCCTGGGCAATGGTGTCCTTGGAGGTGCCTGGGTGGGTGATAATCTCCAGCAGCTGCATCTTGTCCACGGGAGAGAAGTAGTGCATGCCGACAACTTTCTCGGGCCGTGAGCTACCGGCAGCAATATCGGTAATGGGGATGGCGCTGGTGTTGGTGGCAATGACGCAGTGCTTGGGAACAACTGCCTCCAACTCCTTGATCACGTTGTGCTTGACCTTAATGTCTTCGAACACAGCTTCGATAATGATGTCCGCGTTCTTGAAGTCGTTGTAATCAAGAGTGGGTAACAGGCTGGCTAAAGTCTGATCGCGTTCCAGTGCAGAGATCCGCTTGCGCTTCACGGCCGTCTCTAGACCCTTCTGCACCTGACCAATACCGCGAGCCAGACCCGCCTCGGTGGCATCCTTCATCACCACCTGGTAGCCCTTGTCGACGGAGACCTGAACGATTCCGGCGCCCATCAGGCCAGCTCCCAGAACACCGACAGTCTTGACCGGACGCTCTGGCTTGCCGAATCGGTTCTTCTTGCACTCAGTTTGGCCACGGAAGAGGGAAATCAAACCCTTGGACTCGGGGGTGGCCGACAGATCGCCAAAGCCCTTACGCTCCGCCTCGTAGCCTGCATCGGATCCCTTATCCACGCCAGCGCGGATCACATCGAGGATCTGTTTGGGATTATAGGTTAGCTTATAATTATACGAACAGTTTGTACAGTATCTAACCTTCAGGGGAGCGGGATAGAGACCATTGGAGGCTCTAAGCACCTGCTTCCTGGCAGTGTCGAAGATCTTGTTCTTTACAAAGTCAGTGTCCATAACGAAGGACTGAATCTTGTTGACCAGTCCGCCTTTTTCGCGGTTTACCTGTAAGAAAAATGTTGTAAGTTGGTGTATGTTGATTTCACTAATCCGTTAAAGGACATAACTCTTAAAAAAAATTTAATAAACAGCCTTTAAATTTATCAGATAAACATATCTTAAAAGCCTGGCCGGAATCGCGTTTTGATTGAAATGGAATTGATATTTTATATATCAAAATAAGATTACTCTAAAGATATGTTTGCATAAATTTAGGTATAGCAAATTAAGTTTGTAAAAATATTTTAGAAAGTACGAATTTTGTTAGAAATTTGCCATTTAAATACTTTAGTGAGTAATGTAATTTAACTATAAACCATTCTATGTGTCCCAGAATTGAAACATCTACAAGTGTGTAATTGTCTCTAAAAATATCTTACGCGAAGTTTGCCACTGGCCAGGTCGTTTGCCACCTGGACGGCGGTCTTCTCCAGATACTCGATGGTGTTCTGCTCCGCAGGCTGGAGTCCAGGACCGAGGGGTTCCACCAGCAGATCCACGATTCCCAATCGCTTGGCGCGATCGGCGCGCACCTGCTTGCCGGTCAGCTCCAGATCCAGAGCGGTGGGCACAGAGGTGAGCTTGGGCAGACGCACAGTTCCACCACCGCCGGGGAGGAGACCCAACATGACCTCCGGCAGACCCAGCTTAGTCTTGCTATCCTTGGTGGCGATGCGGTAATGACAGGCCAGGGCGAGTTCCAATCCTCCGCCCAGACAGACGCCACTGATGGCGGCCACAATGGGCTTCTTGCTGCGCTCCATTCGGTCGAACATCACCTGGGCGCCGTGGGAGATCAGAGTGGCCTCTTCCGCAGTCTGGCAGGCCTCCAGCATTCCAATGTCGGCTCCAGCCACAAAGCATCCCGGTTTACCCGAGATCAGAACGGCCGAACTGACAGCAGGATTTGTCTCCAGGTCCTTGATCACTCGCTCGAACTCGTCGCTCACCTCGGTGCCCAGGGAATTGACCTTGGCATTGGGGGAGTCTATCTTGATGACCAGCACTCCATTGACCACCTTGGTGTGGAGGTGCTTGTTGGCCACCGGAGCGGGAGTCGTGGACATAAGGCGGCGGTTCTGGAGAAGATGGGCCGAAACGGGCAGGGCTGCGGGGGGAAGGGGTTACGAGTTCGGTTGACGATTAGTGGTCATTATCTCACGGCACTCGAAATCGGAAAGCAGAAAGCGAGAGACAGGCACTATACATACGTCAAGAGAGAGTACAAAGTGCAAAGTCCAGTTATGCGGCATCGGGGGCGGCCCTCCAAATAGAGAGATACCGCTAGATCGGTACTTCCATTGGCAAAAACTACACTACATTATTACCTAAAACTCTTGCTTTCCCTTTCCGATCTCCATAAAATCGGTAATTACCCACCTCTCGTGCACTTATTGTGCAGCAATTGTTGTCGCGAAATTTGGCCAACGGCACTCAGAAATCTCGTTGCCGACATTGCACAGTCGTAATTCGATTGGATTCGTTTTTCACTTTTTACCTAATTATCTATTACTTTGTCAATTGAACTTTGTTCTTGCACCGTTTGATTTGCTATAAAAAACGATGCGGCAATTGTTCAACTTGTTGCACTAGAGTGGAATGGAGAAATAGTGATGCCAACATCGATGTTTTAAAAAATCCGAGATATCGATGTTTAGCCGGCCATAATCGATGTTTTTCCATCTCGAATGAGCATCGAGTTTTTCCATCTCGAATTGATATATATCAATATAAAAAATAAATTAAGAAATTTAAAAAAATATAAACGTATTTCAAATAAAATTGATGTCTGTTAAAACCGTTAATATTGATGTAAGACCGGCGTCATGATGGTATTTCAAGTTTTAAAAGGGGAATAAAACTGTGGATGAACTCGGTATCTCCGGTGCAGATCCCCGCTAACTGCGGAGTAAGTAAACTCAGCAGTTGTTATTAGAAGGGGGTTCTTCACAACTAGATGGCGCTTTACAGTATCCGACCATAATAAGTGTATACATGATCAGTATCATCAGTGTCCGTCTGTTCATCCTTTCTCCTTTCCATCATTTCCAATCCAAACTAGTATTCCAGTTTTAATGTTATCAGATGTGTTAATCAAAATCGGACAACCAAATACATCCTCTGTATTTCATACTTTCATACTAATAATTTGTTTAAAAATACACAATAAACCTTTTGTAATTTAACTTTCTTTCCGGAATGGAATAGTAATCCGTTTCTCTTTTTAGACCAGATGAATTTCCTTTAAACAAATGTGTAGGTGAAAAACATTTGTGTATACCTTTACTCGGTTAATTTTAGTTTGTACTTACCTAAAATTCAGTTATTTAGTAAAAACCAAAAAATTAAAGTTAAAAATGGTTTTGTCACTCCCGACACCGAATTTTATGATTTTTCCACTGACATTGTTTGCAGGAATTTGTCACGCTGAATGACCCACCCCGCTTGAGGTTGCACTATTAACAGGCCGCACGATTTGCGGGACACGCATGTCACTCGCATTTTTCAGGTCGCTTCCTCGGATCGAGGTCCAGGACTCATTGAAGCCGCATTAAGCGCGCCTCATTTGCTTTGATACCATTGTCCTTTCAAGTGGCCACTCCTAAATAGGTTCGGATGAGATTTCGCCACATTGCCATGCGCTTTATTGTGGCAACACGCCTTTGTGGCCTTTGACGCGCCGTTTCATGTGGCATGTACTATAAAATAAATAGTTAATCGTTTTTCCCCGAAGCTGCAGCTGCGGTTTTGATTTCTCCGCTGATCGACCTATGATGCGATGTGTTAAGAGTCAAAAAAGTCACACTCGAGTTCGAGTTCTTCGGTGTCTGTCAACTGTAAAAGTCTGTCAGTCAAATGCTGGTAGACAGCTGAGTGACGAGCTGACCTGACCTTTTCCAACCAGCAGGCTTATCAAACTGGAACAAAATTGGCAGAGCTAACATTTTTAAAAAATTTTAAAATAAAAGTCAAAAGGTGCGACAAGTTTAATTTATTTAAAATATGAAATGAGTTTAAGAAATAGGTACATTTTTATAAACCCTAGCTAATTACCTGAGTCTTAGCTATTATTATATCCTTCTATATTAGTTTTTGTTATGTAAACTATTTCTATCATTTATAATAAATAAATAAATAAATAATCCCTAATAAATAATAATCACTATCTACTACATAGCGGCTTGTCATTAGGGGATTATTTCTTACCAACAGATAATATTTTAAGTTAAATATTCATATTATAAAAGTGTAAACTTTGCCTAACTATGTGAGTGAATATGAATTTTGTTGATTCTAAAAATTCTAGAAAGATATTTCAATATATGGCATCTAACCCTAAATTGAGACCTCTATTAGCTTCATTAGTGTGCGAAAATCTGCATTAACAAATTGGCACCGAATCGCATTTGCATTTGAAATTAGTTTTGAAAATTGCGAACGAGAGTTTGCGAAACCTCAGCCTATGAGGACTTAGGCAAAGGATTCGCGCATTCATTCACGCGAATATTGAATTACACCGGCAACAATGGGATCAGCAGCAGTAAATTTGCATAATACCTTTGTGATCTCAACTTCCTCCCCTCGGCACCCAAATATAACAAAAAGTGAGCAGCGGAGTCAGCGACTCCAAAGAGTTCTCATTTGCATGCGAGGGTTAGGGCTAAGGGCTAATCAAACAGCAAGGACAAATATTGTTGCAGCACGGAGGCTGGCTCGACAGGAAGCACACGCTCTGCAGTGATTTATGGCTGGAAATTAACATAAATGAAATCAAAACATTTTAAATGTTTTCATTTAGGCAAGGGTACGGCGCAGCCGCACTCGAATTATATATGCAAATATCGTTTGAAACAAAGTCATTCCTCATTTTTCCTCATTTCGAGTGTGCGAATATCCTTGAAGGTCGCACGCGTCAGCGGCACACTTTCCCTGCGACATGACAACTAATGGGCGTTTTGTTTATGGTCGATATCAAACCCCCATTAGGGTCGAGTACTTCTTGCCAATGCCAACTTGCAACCCCTTCACTCTGGCCGACCTTTTTTTTTATATTTTTAATTATTTATAATCGGTTTAAAAAAAATACAGAAACAATATCCAAATATTTGAGTGGCCTTTGACAGGAGGTAACCCCTTTAATAAGCCCCTGATTTGATTGCCGCTGAATATGGAATTTTAAATTTAATTTTATAGGCTCGTTGGTTAAAAAAAACTTTCCAAAGAATGTGGAAATAATACAAGAACAAAAGACTTTATTAACAATTTTAAAAAGGAAATGGGAAAATACGATTTTTGTACACAACTCATCGAGAATAACATATTTTTAGAACATTATGAAGTACAAACGATACATGTTGAAATATCTTTGCAGATCAAGCATGTCTAAATTGGCAAGTACTATTAATCAATATTTCGTCAATGGTTATTTTTCGAATCGTTATTTTCCCGTACAAAGTTAGGTAGTACAAGTTATACATGTGGTATTGTCTCTGCGGATCGAACATGTCTAAATGGGATAGTACTTTAAATCAATAAAATCATCAAAGGTCAATTTTCCTTATTTGGATCTTCTCGGTGCAGATTTTGAGAACTTTCTGCATCCTTAACTTGGACATTTGGATCATTAGAATTTTCATTGGCATTCTGAACTTCCTGCTGCAGATTTGAGTCATTAGAATTTTCATTGGCATTCTGAACTTCATGCTGCAGATTTTGATTGGAAATTTCATTGCCGTTCTGAATCTCCTGATACAGATTTGGATTATTGGAACTTTCATTGGCGTTCTGGATTTCCGGATGCGGATTTTGGTCATTTTCATTGGTATGCTGAACTTCCGGATGCGGATTTTGTTCATTTTCATTGGTAGGCTGAACATCCGGATGAAGATTTTGATCATTGGAACTTCCATCGGCGCCCCGAACTTCCCTATTTGGTCTCAATATGAAATGCCCTAAGTGAGGATTATTAAATACAGACTATTTCAAAGCCGGAAATTGATAGAGTAAAACTTACAGCGATCATTAATAGTCCTCACCTCAAATAGCACGGCATTCCGTGTGAGGGCCGACCTACGGAGGTTATACAAGGCAGTGCCCAATCGCTCACCCTCGAACTCTAAGGAAACGCCACGATATCTACGCAGACGGTCAATGACGAACCGTTGACGGCGCATCCTTACTGGATTTCCTTGCTGTTGATTGGGCTGCCTAGCAGAATTCGCTGCAGGTCCTTCGTGGGGCACGAATTCACCAGCTGTTGGGGGGTTAAGCACTACTCGTGCCCTGTTCATTCTTCTCCGCCTGTTCCTTCGAGTGACCGTCTCACGAGGCTTTTAAAAAATAAAAAGCGTTTTGGAATGCTTACACATTATTTTTCAAACGCCTTACTCACCGTCGTACTGACTGACGGCGTTGACTTTACTTCTCTAGGGAAATTTCTGCCCATTTTTACCAATTTTATGTTTACTAAATAATTTGTTATTTTTATTTTATTTTGGAATATCTGTAAGTGTTGACTCGACGACAGATAATTTATACTGATCCATAAGGCTCCCCTTGCCTGACACCAAAACAAAAAGACTGCTACGATTCAGGTTTTTTCAAAAAATGTTTATTACTACACAAAAGTTCATAAATAGGTGGGAAATGTGTCTTAACACTCTATATGGTTACTCTTAAAGGATATAATTATTATTCTTACACGCTCTAAAACTTTGGAATAGCTGGGAAACAAGTACAAGAGTACAAACTAGAAACGTTCAATACAATATTTCATACGTAATAATAGGACCAACAAGCAATGGGAACATGAGTGGGATTCAACTAGGGACTAGAACAACGCTTGAGTGGCTCAGTAATAGTAGTTGCGGTGAGAGATCTAAAGGGCAGGCTCCTCCTCCTCCTCATCCCGATCCCCTAGCAGTAGACGGGATCGGAGCTGGCAACCGAGTGATATGTGGAGTCCATCTGGATGTTCCACCCGTTGTCCACTCCCGAGTTGCTGTAGTAGTAGTCGGCGGACTGCAGCTGATCCTGCGGCTCCTGTGGGTAGCTGGCGAGGGGCAGGAAGCTGGCCTGTTGCTGGTGTTGCTGGTAGGCGGTGGCTTCGTCATAGAGCAGATCCACCGCACTGGCTCCTCCGCCATTCAGTGTCGACTCGAACACACTGAAGATCTCGGAGCTGGTGGTGTAGAAACTGCCCTCCTGGCTGGCAGTCGTCTGGCTCTGGCTTCCATTACTCACGTCCAGCGAGTTGGGCAGGTATCCGTTGAAGTACCCGTAATCCTCGGAGCTGTACCCCGAACTGCTGGTCAAACTGGAGGTGTCGTCGCAGCTCTCGTACAAGGGCATTCCGCACTGGAAGCTCGCGGGGATCGGCTGATCATAGTTGGCCGGCACATGTTGCTGCGGGGAGAGTTGCTGCGGTTGCTGCTGCTGATGTTGCAGTTGCTGCGGGAGGTTCTCCTGGTAGTAACTGCCCGTGGAACTGTGCGCGGAGAGGGGCGAGTGGAGCATATCGTAGGCGTACATTCCAGTGGCATAGGCCGATCCCTCTGGCTCGTAGTACATCTCTCCGTTCCACTGACTTGCCACCGATCCTGATCCCGCAGAGCCGCCATACGATCCCTGTGCTTGGCTGAAACTGGTGTTGTGCGTGGGCGTGGATGTGGGCAGATAGCCGGCTGTCGCCAGTAGCTCCTGATTGGCTTGGGACACCTCCGTTTCGACCATCCTCCGGCGCTTGCTCTCCTGGATCAACTGAGTCTTGGCCTGTCTCTTCGTGGGTCTTAGGCTACTCAGCTTGTCGCTCAGGGCCGACTCCCTGGCCAACATCACGGCCAGACTGCGCACACGTCGTCCTCCGGCCAACAGGCGTCTGGCCTCCGTGGATCCCTTGGCCTCGGGTCTGGGGTGATCGTGGGTGCCCTTGGCCTGGAAGTAGATGCCATTGCCGTCCCTTCGCCAGAAGTGGGTGACTGGATAGCCGCAGTGGCCGCGGCAGGCCTGGATCTCCAAGCGGCCATTGCAATTTCTGTTGGAAACAAAGGAAGTAACTAGTTAGTTTTCGATATTCCAATGATTGATTTTTTTTAATCTGGAAACCCACCTATTGGGACACTGTTTGCCCTGCTGCTTCCTTCGGGCCTTGTCGCAAATGGCGGGTCGCAGATGGACACTTGCTCCATTGGGCAACTTGCACTTGGCACTGCAGAGCAGCACTCCCAGGCAGCTCTTCTTGAGGATGTTCACGTTGTGGTTGTTGGTGTTGCGCATGGCCCAACCGCTGGCATGCTTCCTGGCCTCATCGCTCTGCACCGAGTAGATGAGCCGGCAGTGGCCATTGGCCCAGTCACTGAAGTCGTCGAATTCCCCCACCGACGGCATCTTCGAGTCGTTGATGTCCCAGTCGATGGCCACACATGATTTTGTGGCCGGCGGACTGGGCACGGGCATGGGAACTGGTATCGCCACGGGAACTGGCATAGTGATGGGCATGCCGTTTAATACCATTTTGTTATGCGGTTGTTTTCTCTTCGTCTTTTAATTCACACGCGGTCACGTTTATTTGGTTTTCCCTTCCTTTAGGTTTTCCTATGTGTGTTATTTCTAGCTACTTTTTCCTAGAGCGACGCGTCCGTTCGCATCGACTGCGCAAGGCTGACTAACTGGGCCCGCTCTGCGCAGCACAGTTAAGTTGCCAGCGGTCGAATCGCACGAGGGTTGCTCGAACTGAATGCGGCCTGCCATTGGTTCGTCGTATTCCAGTTCTTTTGTGCGCTTGTGTGGGGTTTATCCGCTTTATCCGAGACTCGAGTTGGGAAACGAGGAGAGTTCCCGTTCCCGAGCAGGTTTGATTGGTAGTACCAGCAGCTGGAGATGGGGAATGGAATAGGGCACTGGGAGAACTGGGAACTAAGAGATGGGTACTCACATTTGGGCAGAGAATCGAGTGCTGTGCTGCTCTAGCACCTGCGGTTGCAGCACGCGCTCCACTGGGTAATTGTACGATATAAAACAAGGGTTTGGGGCACTCGCTGGCAAAGAACTCGGGCCCCAACCCCAGTCAAAGCTAATTAAGTTCAGAAAAAAAGTTTACAACATCAGAGATGGGGAATGGGGAATGGGAATGGAGATGGGGATGGGGATCTGGCATGGCATGAGTTCTGATGGGTACACCTGGCGACAGTCACTGGCAGATGCCAGTGGTCGGGCCTATTTACACTCGTATTGGAGTTGGCTCTCGGAATGGGGAAATGGGGAACAAAGTGAAATGGTTGGAGGGCAAACAAGAGCTCGAAACAAAATGGAGTTGGTTGGGAAAAAACATTGACAGTTTCTCAATTAAAGGCTTTAAAATCAACAAGATCTTAGGCATTCTTAACAATCTTTAAATTTAAAAAGGCCTTTGATTTGATTATCCAAAACGATCAAATGATTGAATATTTTTTGAGCTCAAATAAAATTCTTCTTTGCCTTTGCTGTCAAGAAATAATTTAAATTCAACTAAAACCAAAAATTGTATTATAAAATTATAATATTTAAAGAAATAAATAGTACGGCGATGTACGATTGCTTCATTTACAAAACTTAGTGATAAAATCTTTTTATAAAAATATATGTTCCAAAACGAAAGAAATAGGAATGATAAAGTTTATAGCTTGTTTATAATTTTGAGCATTTATTGTGTTTTTAAACAACGAATTTTTCATTAATATTCCAAAAACATCTTATTGTCAGTATGATTAAGTCTGATGCTAAAAGGTATCGATTATCAAAATTTATTTAAAATATTAAACTATTCCTAAATTCAATAGATGGTTGCAACATTCTCATGAGGCAATGTATATCTAACGGAATACTTCTCACGATCTCAAAGGCGATAAAAAATTAAACGCTTGCAAAAAAAACCGTAATGTCGGGATAGCTATATCTCCAAGCTGAGATCAGGGAAAACGTTGATCGTAAAACACAATTTAGCACGCAAAAAACGGAAACCGTAAGGAAGAAATCCTGTGAAGGAAACCAACCCCTAGAAACCCAAAAGCAAATGTCATAACTCAGGCATATGAATGAAGCAAAGTTGGCAAACAAATTCCTTGGGCCCCTCGGCGATCTTAAGTCAGAGATAAAGGAAACAAACATAATCATTAAGATGCCGAAAGGGTGAGGAAACTCCATAATTTTCACACTTCCACATCAAACCTAAAGCCATGCAATTATGACACGAACTGAGCGAGCAACCCGCGGCGCCTTTCTGGCAAGGAGTCGCCCAAAGATCAGGATCGTAGCACGCGATATGAACTCAAAGGAGTAATCCTTTGACAATGGGAAAGGGTGCGCCGAGCGGGGATCGAGAGGCGTTGACACGGAAGAAAGTCATGACGTTGCATATTATGAAGCTGCCGGGAAAGGACATCCTACCTGGTCCCAGATTCCCGGACTCAAGGTGGGTGTGGCCCTTTAATGATGCCCGGAATTAACTGTTCCATTTCAATTACGAGAGATCACTTTCCAATCAAATTTATTTGACACTCTCTCTGCGGGGGATGTGTGGAAAGTAGAACTCTTTTCTTCCCCATCAGAACTCGGTCCGATTGTGGCCATAAAATTCAACCAAAAATTACGCATAAATGTCATCGTAAATTCCGCATCTACCCTATTCGTCTGCGGTGTCGTGGGAAGTTACGCCCCTGGCAGACAAATAGGATAGATGGCTCTGGTCTGAAGGGATTTGGCCATGGATTAAAGCGATTGCCAAACATATGGCCATGGACATTCACAATATGTGAGTGCTCAAGAGATTTTTTCACGCACTGAACTTTACAACCTTTCGGATCGAAATGTTAAGAGCCGTATTTAATGATTATGAATATATTAAGTTAATATTAAGTTAATAGGAAAGCCTATTGCAAACAAATTTGTAAGTTTATATACTTTATAAGTATCAGTCGAGAAGTGAAAAAATTTCTAAGCAAACATTTGGTGTCATTAATACAATGGTTAAAAACCGAATTAGTTTACATGGCCTGTTTTCCACCAAAATGTTATTTTATATTTTTTATATTCCAGATGCTTAAGGGAAACTTTCGAATACCCGGCATAAAGACTGGTAGTCATCGATCTGTCAGATCATTACGCTGCTTTATTTCAATACAACCCCTCTCTTTAGCCGAGAGCTGAGAAAGTTTTCCGCTTTCCTTTTCATCCGGAAGCTTATCATCCATTGAGCATCTCGGACTCGTAGTCGAACAACAATTCGCAGCTAATTAAGTGGAACTTCCCTTGGAAAGTTAGAGGATAGGAAAAGTCAACTCCGCGCTGCCGCAATTAAAACCGCATATAGGAAATCATTCAATTGGCAACTAACGACGAGAAAATCCTAATACCAGATCCCAGAGATCCGATAAGGAGGCCAATGAGCAACTTAGAACAACCCCGTGTGAGTACAAGTCCCAGGATCGGATCATGGCAATGTTAAATTGTAAATGATTTAAAGCAAGTCTCATAATTTCTCATTGTTCATCTGGCATTTCCACAAACTGATAAATGAAACTGAAAACATAAACGACAACAACTCCAGGGACGCGGCGATTGGAGATCGAGTCAATGCGATAATACCTTTCACACTCCGCATGGGGCCCTAAAACAGGGGAGATCGCAGGCCCTCGATAGCGGACATCGGACATTGGACAGTGGTCCCTGAAAACGGAAAATTGAAATGTAAAGGCGGCTCAAAACACTCACCGAAATTCGGGACTAAATACCAGGCCCAATCGCTCGGACAAGTGATCTCCCGATCGTCGGCTAAGTAGCTTGGCTCACTAATCTGTCCAAACAAACTGAGGTCGGGTCAAATGAGTTGAGTTGAGTTGAGGTCAGGTGTGTGTGCTGTTAATGGGCTTACATCTAGGGAATATTTATTTTCACACTGATCCATTGTCCCTGCCTCATTGTCCACTATTCCACTGCATATGAAAAGGATTACAAGCCATAACAAAATATTTTCATATTTTCCCACGTTTTATATTTTTTCGCCCAAATTCTTTCTCGTGCATATTATTTGCATTTGTTTTGTGTTTGTGGAAATTAAGGCATTGGATTACATGATTTCAACAAACATTCTCCCACAATTCATAGTGAGATACCCGCATTCCTTGTCCTTACTGGAATTTCTACAAGCCCCGGAATTGTTTTGATTGTTTAGAAACGCGTGGCATTTAGCGGCCTTTTACTAAAACAATTTCCCAGAATCCAGGGCAAATAATTTTCGAATGTGCAATCAAAGTCGCAATAAATTGTGGCCAAGAAAAGAAATCGACAGTTCCTGGCAAATCTTCACACCGTAAAAAATATAAGATTTGTCACACTTGCCGCAAGCGACAAAACGATTCGCGCTACGCAATAAAATGTAATTAGTAAACTCTCTATCTCGGTGGAATAAAAAACCCAAAGTCTAAACTGTAAAATTTCAGGTACTTCAGTTAAAAAACACGATAATTCGACATGGCGACGACACTTCAGCCCAAACAAAGATGCCCAGACAAAGGACACACGTACAGGGATACAGAAAGGGACAAGGGACAAGGACACCCCTCTTCACAAAATAAAAAACCACCCGATCCTCTGGCCAGGGTAGCCTCGAAGATCTAACGCTGCTTACTCAAGCGCAAAAGCGAAACTTGGGAAAACAATCGAGAAGCAGTTGAATTGAAAAATTTTACAATTTTAAAAAATCAAATGGCAAATAAAGTGGCAAGTTCCTCTCGCAGAATTCCGGCTGGTCGTGCGCCGCGTGTCGAATGCTGTCAATATTTCCGGTGTGTCTAATGACAAACGCATGTTTACACGAGTGCGAACACATCCGGACGGTGGAGTAACTCTCTCCTTTCCTTTATTTATTCGCGACTGATTGCGAAGGCCGGGCTTCCAGGAGTATTTCACGGACATCAAGGACCCGTGATTCGCGCAGGCAGACGGCAATTAAGTGGATTTACTCAAGCGTTTGCCTTTATTCGATGCGGCAATTTATAAATGATGGGCGCGATCTGTCGATGGGGTTGATGATGAACGATCCTGTGGTGTTGTAAATCCCTAAATGAATTTACAGATTAGTTTCAAACTGCCAGTATAGGAGGCAACGACCTGAGCTAGTCCCATTACAATCATTTAGCAACACAGCCAGTGCCCAAAAAGTTTATTCAACTGCATTTGAATGTCAATTAGCTTAAATTGCTAGTTGTGACTTACAACGAACGATGGCTATTAACACGCACGCCAAAGCAGCCAAAGCAATCCACCAATTAAGGGGCAGTCAGAAGATCCGTAACACAAGAATTACCATCAACATCAACATCAGCAGCAGCATTAGAATGCGAGTGCATTCACCTCGGGATCGCCAAAGATCTTTTATTAGGGGGTAAAGCCGAGAGCAGAGTCAGCTCAATAGCATTTGATTTGCGTTGTGTATGGTATATGTATATGGTATAAATTCGAACTGATGCCCGGCTTCCGCTGCTCCACAAACTCCGTCGCACTCAATTTAATTTAATCAAATTTTCGTCTGCCGAGGGTTCGGCTCTATAACTATTTTCGGGGTGCCATTGCCTCGTTCTTGTAATTATTAATAATATTTTCGGAGTGCTATACTCCTCGAACTGATGTGTTGTGTTGTGTGCACATAAAACGCAGTCATAAACAAAATGGCTGCAAAGTTGTTTATTCATATCGGGCACATAACTTCAATTAATCTCAATTAAGTGGCAAATATTCCGATCTCATGTCCGAGGAAACTTTCGTTTTAGGGTTCACTTAGCCCTTTCCGAGTTTGTTTATTGTGATTGGGGGTAGAGCCACTGCCACCGAAACCAATTGAAGGTTTGCCCTAGGCCTTGGGCACATCAATTCCTATTGTAAAACCCGAAAATTTGAGTAGGAGGAGTTTTTTGCTTTCAAGTTTCCACTTTATTGGCATGTTAGGGCTATAAAAAACATTGTTAATTTTATGGAGTAAGAGGCTTTCATTTAATGGTCATAATTGCCAAAGAATTATTAAGTAGTCAACCGGTTTTTGGAATTTTAAAGTTTCATGAATATAAAGTCCTTCTAATATCTACTTAACCTTACATTTTCAGAATTTAATTAATATCAATAAAATAAAATAAAAATAATGCATAAAAAAAAAAATAGAAAATTCGAATAAATTAAAAAGAATATAAACTAAATTCAAACATATAGTTTTAATGTATGTTAATAGTAAAGTATTTTTAAAACCAGTTCCTAAAAGGCTTGCCAATAATTTTAAACTTTTCTCTGCATTCGATTTCCATTTTATAAAAATTGATGTGATCTCGGAGATATCTGCCTGTGAACATCTAGTAATGTTTTTCGATAGGCAATAGTATTTACTTAATCATGTTAATAAAGTTTGAATATAGCAACGGATAAAACCATATTGCTGTCCTCCTGAAAGAAATAAAGTAGTAATTAAAAACTATTGTGTTTTGTATTCAAATTTGTTTATTTTTTTTCATATTTAAACATATTTAACTAAGTATTATTTTGTTATGATTGTAAACTATTTTGCTTTGAATATAAATTGTATGGCTACATTGTTGTTTAATGATTGGATCACTTAAATTATTAGAAATTAGGGTCTATTTACCAAACAATCGCGGAGCAATAGTGTGAAACTGAAATTGTAGGGACGGTAAGGAAGGTAAAACCCCTTTCTTCAGGAACTCGAGCGTTTCTTAACCCTCGTCTGGCGCAAATAAGACGTCACTTTGATTACAATACCACAAAGGTCTGGAGAGGAGGGCAACCCTAGAAGTAATACTCCACTCGGATCCTGCGAGTCCTTCAGGGCTTTTTGTTATTTGTTTCACATTCGGGGCATTTGCTCACTTCAGCGAGTCCGGCGATCTCTCAGAACTTTTCATTTTCCTTTTCCCCCGTATTGATTACAGAAATATGTTCTTACTGCACTCGGCGATTAGAGGCAGCAAGATGTTAATGCCAAACTGAACCCTTGGCCGGCACTTTTGTGCTCAAATTATCGCATTATGCTCGTATGCTCGAGTATGCAAAGCATTCCCCGATATTGGTCTATTGTTCCGCTATCAGTTATGCAAAATGCCGGAGACCTCTCCCCTTTGTCCTGCCCCTCGCCTTTGTCGGATTGCGATAATTTCCATCTTTAAATATTCATTACAAGACGGCCACGTCTGGGTTTCCCTATCGCTTTGATTGATTACTCAAGTGGTTTATCGTGTGCGGCAATTGTTGCTTTCCTTGAATTTCCCTCGTCTTTGTTCTGCGGACTGTGAATGGGATTTGGATTGGATTTGGAATTGCCCTTCGACTCAGCGAGGGGCGTGGCGTTTCTTTCATTCTCCTGGAGCAAAGAAACCCACAAGGAGGCCTGCATGTTGGTCACTTGAGAGTTGCGACTGTTTCCATTCGGAATGTCATCTAATAGCTGAGCCGGTTATTATTGAAATATCTGCGAATTTGCATGGCTGAGCATGGCTGGTTTTTCTAGTGTTCTCCGAGGCAGCTGCAGGAAAATTTCGCATATGCGGAATTAATGAAATCGATCTTTTAATTTCCCTTTGGGGGTGCGACTCTAGACCTCCAAGGGCGTGACCTCAGCTAAGTAGCTGGGAAGGCTAATTCGGAAATGTTGTACGAAAGATATTTGGCATTGCTATTCTATCGAAACTGTTTGAAGTTCAGCTTTCTTATTTTCGAGACATTTGTATTAATAATAGCCACATTTCTTGCCACATCTTGAAATTGTAAAACAATATTGATATTAAAACAATTGATTCTTGTTGTTTATTACAAATTAGTAGCTCTAATGAACTTTTTGTTTTTTAATATTAGGTGAGTGCAAATATTCTAGAAACCCTTTGGCAAATAACTTAGAAAAGTTGTAGTAATTGTAATCAGTTTATAACTCATGTCTTAAAATTGAAAATATAAAGTTAATTAAAAGACTTAGAGTGTTGTTCACCGCTGACTTAAAGAGTTTAGAAAGAGAATCTAATGGATCTTGGTATAAACATTTTGATAAGGTTTACATTCTTGTGCACTACGAGAAGATTTTGTATAATTTATCTCTTAATTCGTTCGAGATGTTAGATATTTTACCCGATCAATCTGAGCTGGTATTCTATAACCATGAAGAGTAAATAGAAGCTACTACTATGAAAATCTAATATATCTTGGTATAAACAGTTTTATAAGGTTAAACAAGAAAGATTATTTTATCACATATCTGAATTCAGTCGAGATATGATATATATAACTTCATAAATCTGGTATTCTATAACCATGAAAACTTAATAGAATCTCCCACTTAACCCCACAACATCTGTCCGCGATGCGTGAGAAATTTTTGCATGTCTGGAGCTGCCCGGCGACGTCATCAAGCCACAGGAAGCTGCAGCAGCCTGCCACAAAGGGTACACAAAGAGCCCTCAAGTGGCACAGTTTGAGCTTCCACGACGACGACGACGATGATGATGATGATGATGACGACGACTATGTCTGTCAAGAGGCCACTCATATATTTGCAACAACTCGAGTGGCTCCGACCAGGTCGAACTGGGATGGGCAGGGTGGTTTCCTCCGAGTTGCGATCCTCCCGTGGTGCTGCGGTGTGCACATGCGCACTCAAGTGTCCGGAATATTGAGCTCCGCTCCTCAGGAGCGGCACCAGATTGTCGCAAATTCGTTTTGGGGAGCGCAAATTGTTTCAATTTCGAGTTACGCTACTCGGCGATGTGTGAAAATTGTTTTTTTTTTTCACTGGCTTGCGGCAATGAGAGATGTGATCTCCGAGGGAATATTAATATTCATTGTGGGTTGGATTTGAAGATCATCTACATCTACTTCCTGGCACAATTAAAAGCAGTCGCAATTAAGGGAATTCATTTCAAAAAGGTCATTGTGGGATTTCCTTCGCCGCCATCATATTCAGTTTTCAATCCAACTGAAAAGGAGAACTCGAAATCTCCCAGAGCTCGAGTAATTACCACTCGGCTTGTGTCAATCAAGGGAACTGTTATATCGTGGGTAGTTTTAATTGAATATTACAAGAGGGATGTGCATTAATAAGGAAATCAATTTAAATCTCAGTCGCTGGCATGAGAAAAACTAAACTGGAAACTCTAAAAAATCTGCGGGCGTAGGATCCGATCCACGACTCACTACCAATCGGTGGTGCAAATCAGGGTGATGTGTCTAACGGCTGCCAAAGCCGAACCCAAATTCAAACCCAAATCCAGAACAGAACACAAAATCTTTCAATGAAGCAATAAGTTTCAATTGAATTGGAGTTCAGTAATTAAAGTACAAGGTCATGATTTAACAGATTGAGAGAGAACGAAATAGTTGGTCTAATCTTCTGTTTATTTTGATTCAAACTCAGGCCAACACGAAGTTTAATCTTGACCAACTAATCGATCAAGTTATCTCTAAGTGGTTTTTGAGATAGTCCCAACCGAAGAAGTAGAAACCGTGCGAAACCTGCAGTTCCGCTGAAATACTCTTAACATGCGGGTGCGCACTGCGCACCACCAAAAAGGGGAAAACTAATAAAATTGTTGCGAAAACATAAGCGGACTCTGAGAACCACACAAGATTCCCACAGAGCATTTCTCATTGGTATGATTGAAATAGAATATTTATATCTATATATTTTTGATCCTTACTTTATTCCATTATTTGTAGAAAACCGAAAATGGCTTGTCTGCTTCAGGTTATTTCTATTTTACTTGTAATTTCAATAGGCTTAACCACAAGTGTGACTTTTATTGGAGATGATCCTGTGGTAGAGCTCTCCTTGGGTAAAATTCAAGGAGGTACAATGAGAAGTTTCCAGGGCAAGACAATTTACGCCTTCAGAGGAATACGATATGCACAACCTCCAGTGGGTCAGCTTAGGTTTGCCAATCCCCTTCCTGAAAAAGTCTGGGGTGATGAGGTCTTCAAGGCAACATCCGATGCCCTTGTGTGTCCACAACCAGGAATTACCTTGTTTATGAGTGAGGATTGCCTTAAACTAAATGTTTTTACTAAGAACTTTGAGGACAAGCTACCAGTAATCGTTTACATCCACGGAGGAGCCAATGTCCTGGGAAGTGGACACAGCACCTACGAGGCAGGTCCTCAATACTTACTAGATCACGATGTGGTTTTTGTGGCCTTCAACTATCGCCTTGGAGCCCTGGGATTTCTCAGCACCAATAGCAGCGATACGAGGGGAAACTTCGGCTATCTAGACCAAGTGATGGCTCTACAATGGGTAAGAGATCACATATCTCACTTCGGTGGTGATCCAGATATGGTGACTATTTTGGGAATGAGTGCTGGCTCAATGGCAGTCAGTCTGCACTTGGCCTCGCCCCTTTCCATAGGTCTCTTCCATCGGGCAATCCTCATGAGCGGTTCGGCCACCAATCTCTTTGGTATAGATAACCTTTTTTGGACACGAAAACTGGCTCGTGAATTGGGATGTCCCATGTATGATCCCACGGATGTGGTGGAGTGTCTACGGAATGAGACCTGGGCACGCATCGTGGAAGTCTGCAAAGCATGGGAAACCTATCAGTTTGTAAACATGAAGTGGAACTACGAGGTCGATGGGCACTTTCTACTCACGCATCCTACGGAACTAATCGAGGAGGGAAACTTCAACAAGGTACCTTTACTGATCAGTTACACGGCCAACGAACTGGATTACACAGCCAATGGTGAGGTGAGGGGTAATTTTATTTAAATATATTTTATAAATAATTTTACTGATTTCTGAAGTTCACTTGGAAAACGATCATTTACTTCACGACCTTGACTCAAACTTTGTGGAGTATGCTCCGGAGTTGTTTCTCTACAAACAAAATGCAATCATTGGTCAACGACTCAAGGATTATTACCTGGGTACTACTGGTATTAACTCTGAAAACATTGAGAAATTCGGAAGGATCTTTTCCGATGGAATCATAGGGCATGGTGTCCACCGTTTGGTCCATCTGGCCAAAAACTTTACTCCAGTTTATTACATGCGCACGGATTACGTGGGTGAGCGAAGTATCTCAGCTCCTCTGAATGAGGAAAATAAGACCGTGGGAGTGGGTCATGCTGATGATCTGCAATATGTGATGCCAGGTTTTTGGTATGGCTCCATTATGGCAGAAAATCACACGGATATTTTCATGATGGAGCGATTAACCAGCTGGCTTACACACTTTGCCAAAACGGGGTAAGTAACTTAAAGTATAAGGGTTTTGTATTATTAAAACTGTGAAAAATGTCTTGGAATTTCAATTAAAAACATATGGTTTTCATGGTAAACAATAAAATCGATTAAATTGTTCCATCTTTACAGGACACCCCTAAATACTAGCGATTTATGGCCGCCTTGCAACGCGACGGACTTGAAGATGCTCTACAACGGGGTGGTGACCCAGGTGGGTTCTCTGGCCTACTCCGATCGATATGCCGTCTGGGACGAACTGTTTCCCACGCCCGCCCGGAGCGGAGGCGCTGCCTGGAAAGTGGGCGTGGCAGTCGCCGTCGCCACTGGTGTGGCCTCCCGGCTCATCGGAAAATTAATGTAGCAATTAGGTGTGGAAAAAGCTTATCAATAGGCCGTTTAGATTACGCTAATGACCTTAGAGGTTTGCTCGCTTAGCGAGTTTGCTCTTGGCTCGCTCTTGCAACTATTTACTTTGATTAATTAATCAACAAAGGCGTGAGATTTTTCCCATTTCCACTGTGAGCCTTACTCTCCGTGGGGCAATTAGTCTTTGGCCTGGAGCGGATTGGGGCAGCTTAAATACACATTAATTTGTCTTTAAATGTTTCTGACTTGGCACGGTTTTTTTGGGGGGCGGTTCCCAGCTACTCTGACCCTTTTGAGCTTTGAATTATTGTAATTGTCAGGTTGGCACATGTGAAAACAAAACCGCTCTGATTCCAGCCTCCCCCGGCGTTCAAATCGGAGGTCTTATCCCATTACACAGATGCGCTGCTATTGACATTTACGATTTGCTCTTGCGTAAAATTGCCAAACAATGCGATGGGATACAAAAGGATTATCGCCTGCCCCGCCCTTTTTTTGGGGTGGTTGGGTGAGAGATGACAGACTACTCACCATGGTTAATAATTATTTTCAGTGGATTTTAAAGTTGCAAATAAACATATGTTTAAAGGGTAGAGTTCTTTAAGGCAATGACAAATTTAGAACAAGAAATTCTTCACGCTCTACACTCATTAGCACTCATACTCATTGTGGTCAAGTTCCAAGTTTAACCATCTCACAACCACAAAGAACACACACACAGACATGCAAAGTTGGGCCAAAGAAAATATGGAAAATTAACTTGCTAACTTGTACCATAGAAATATGAGGGGCAAAGGCAAACAGTTGACTAAGTATACGCATTGTGCCTTATTCCCCTTTGGGACATACATAACCCACAAAAAGGTGGGCAAGTCAACTTGACAAAGTCCCCGACATGACCTGGCATTTGGTGACATGACATGAATGACAATGAAAATGGGCAAAACATTTGCAAATTTTAATTAAATTTTCTTTAACATTAACACATAAAATTGCGCCCTTCAACCGAGATTGATCGTTAAAGGGTGAACACCTTTCGTATTTGGCAGCTGGAAAACGCGGAAAGAGTTGTGTGCCGAGTGGAAATGGATATGGAGTGGCTTTTGTGACTCAATTACAATAAGTCTATTAAACTTGTGTCTGCGGCTTGTCTAGACAACACACCGATCGTCCAAGGATCGAGGATCGAGGATGCGACCCCGATCAGTCACAATGTCTCCTGTCTAGGCCACAATCGAGAATCGAGCATTGAGCATTGAGCGTTGAGCGCGTGCCCCTTTTGACTTTGGCTGGTTCATTGTGGGCCTCTAACAAAACAGAAACAGATCTCAAAGGTGAGGGTATGGGATCGTGACGATGATGATGATGATGCGAAGGTGTTCCAGCTGCCGATTCGGTTTGTGGCAGCGTCTCGATTTCACTTTCGCTACGCCTGCGCCATGGTTTTTCGATGGAAAACCTGGCCTGGTCCCGATCCTTGCTCTTTTTGTGACGCATCATCATCATCCCCCTCAACCCCCTCGCATTGTGGGTTTGATTACGTTTTTATTGAGCTCACAAAAGGAGTAAACACATTTTGAAGTAGCGCCAAGGATCGAATGCTTTATAGGCTTGTCAGCGGTTCTGTCTGGTCCTGTCTGCAATGCTCGTTCCCCGTTTATGCGTTCTGTCAACATATCGGATTACGCCCCCGGCCGATTGCAGGCCCATAATCGCTAATGACAATACAAATTGAGAGTGCCGGTTGGGAAGTGGGGAAGGATTCGATTCCATCGGGAGACAGGGCGATGTCGACCAGAGCAGCGCTTTGTTATGCATGTTTTCTGGGAAGACTCAGGCCACTTTGTTGGACAACACGCACGAAAGTATTTTATTTTGGCTGCCCTTCTCAAGTGAGTTCGGTTTGGTTTGTTTGTGGGGTTGCGATCGAAGGCAGACCAATTGATTGGTATTCGTGGAAGGATCTGCTCGGACAGAGCTTTGACCACAATGGAGTCTCTCCTGGAAATCAGTTTTCACTTTCCCAACAACTCCATTAATTTCCCCCACCTCGATGGCGCCTACGATCTCGACAGGCAGCCTTTCAATCTGACATCTACTTCTCCTACCCTGCTCTGCGGTTAATTAAATATTTATACAAATCCAAATCGCTGTGATTAATGATTGGTCGATCCTTCCCGCACTTGCAGCAAATGCCAGGCTATTGCGACCGACATCAAAGCGACTGGAAAAAGGACACTCGTATCTGTTTGTTTTGGGTGAAAGTGTTCACATCAAACGACCTTAAAATTAATTGTCTTTCCCCTTTTTCCACGTTTTAGTTTTGGGGAGAGTGGGGGTCGAGGGCCGATGCACAACTTGATTATTCGATAACCAAAATACACGGCTCACATATGAGCCAGCCACACAGAAAGTGCCCCATTGTCTCGCTGTCTATCTCAGGCTACTCCAAGTTCCAAGCTGCTTTGTGTGTGGTCGCAGCCTGAGTGTCTTTTGTTGTTCGCTCCGATATATCGTTGTCGCTTTTGTTTGAAGACCCGGCGACAGAAACACGTCGGTTAAAAGGAGCGGAGCAATCATAATTATGCATGTTTGGGCTCTGTTGTTAATAGAGATGTTAGGGGACAGAGCGGAGGACCACCCTCGCTCCAGATTTATGATAATCAAAGTCAATTCGTGGATATTTCATAATCGACCCTTCTACTCTTAGAAATACCATAGAAAAACTACCCACAAATCAATCGAGTGCAACACCCACTTTCGGTTGAGATTGCGATCTTTTGCACCCAATTCGAAGGCCATAAAAAGCGCAGCCACCCAAGTGGGCAAACCATCCAAATAGTCGCAATCATTACAAGCGCGTTAAGTGCCACTTCCCCTCTTCCGTGTCCTTTGCAAATATTTGTTTGCAGTTTTCCGATACGCGACTCCTGTCACTCCCCCCTCCTCCTGCCTCTAATCCTATTCCGGCTGCTGTTGTCAGATGTGATTATTAATGTGCTTTAAATAATGAAAACGAAACAACATCCGAGAGTGGCACCCTCAACAATCGACCGAAATCGGAAATCAGTGCGCCCTCCAACGTATGCTAGTTGTCACAAGGGTGCGACGCTTTCCCAGATCCAGGATTCAGGATACAGGAGGCAGGAACCAGGAATAAACCGAATGCCAGAAGGACCAACTAATGAGTGTAAACAACGGATGGATGCCGGAAAAAATACAGCAAACAAACTGCCACAAACTGTTTGATTTGTCGCTCAGGACTAATGAAACCAAACATTAGCGAGCCCAGGACACCCTGCCCTCCGCTCCCCTCCCCTCCGCCCTTTTTCAAGGGAAGATAGCTCGGAGGACTTGGTCCTGAACTCGGGGGTTGCCTCTGCGGATTGTTGCAATTTTTTGCCGTCCATGAAAGGGATGTTGCTAGAGTGTGCACTGGCAAAAAATGCTTATATGTATCCACTAACTTAGAGAACTATTCATTGAAATTTTACGGTTTTGTTAAAACAAATGTAATATTCTGTTACTGGCTCATTTCTACATCATATTCCCAAATATTTATTTGCAGCATAAGACACCAGAATATTTTCCATTCGGATTGTTGTGTCTTTTTCAGTAAATTTTATCTTAAAAATATGTTTTTAGTTTTTGGGCAACATTAAATAACATTTTGCATGTCAACTTATATTATTCTACCGGTTTATAAACCTTACAAAACTATTTTTGTACTTAAGCAAAGTTATAAGGTCATGTAGTATCTAAACTCAACTCAAAATGTTCGTGTTAGTCAGACAATTATTTTAAATTTCCAGGACATACTATGCTACTTTTGTGTTGATTTTAATCAGTAAATTATTCTTTATTAAAATTTTGCACAATTTAAAAATTATTTCTTCAAAGAAAATTGTTTTTATTAAAGGTACTAAATTTGTACCACTTGAAAATGCGATTTCTTGTACTACATCTTGTTTGTTCCCAGTGTAGAGTGCAGAGTGTTTGGCCTGGCAATGGGTTCCTGTAAGTTGATTACGTGGTTGACGTTGACACTGAGCTACAATATGAGGGCACGGAATGCGGCTGCATCTATGTACTCCTCTGGCTGCTTCTGCGGCAGCTGTCTTCACGTGAATTGCAGTCGAGGCGATGGGACGCCCAACTCTTCATCACCTTGCGGCACCTTGTGCTGGATGGATAAAGCTACGTGATCGCACTGGCTAATGCTCCTCCTCGGTAGCCACCTGGGGGTGTGGGCTAAATATAGCGCCAGTCAAGGGTCAGGGCTTCAGAGCAAACAGAGCACATTGGGCAAACGGAGCAACTGTATCTGAAATGGGAGCTGGAGGTGAAGTAACCGGTACCGAACTCGTGGGAAACTCTATTGAGTGGCATGCGGGTGTGGTTTTCCTTCTGCGAGTGTGTTTTGGCCACAATTAATGAAATTGTATTTTGTGCTACAATTTTGTGTGATTAATAGTCCGAATTCGGGGCTTGGAATCTGGGAAATGGAAATGAAAATGCTCTGTGGGCCGGCGGCGCATCGCGATGCACTTGTTCTAATGAACTCCATCGACTGGTTACAGCAGGTATGTTATTGAGCAATTAGCTAAACGATCCACTAAACTGTTGACAGTCAGTCTGGGTTCTCCAACATCAATCAGAGCTGCAACTTTCACATGGATAGAATACAATTTGTCATCGATTAGTTGGTTCTACTGCCCACCAGTAGAATTTCTGACATGCTCATTAAAGTTTATCGGAGAATTTTCAGGAAAAGCAGAGTAGAGGAGAATAAAACAAATAACTGGAGGGCTGAGGAATGCGAGGGCTTTCAAGGCTCATAAAACTTCAGATCCCCATGAAAGGTTCTCGAGTCAGGGGATTCCCATTAGGCAATCCACCCCTCTGTCAGTTAGTCAATAAGCGAGACACCGTGCAACACGATCCATCATCGCAAGTCGAAAGCTGCAGAAAACGAAAACTATTATTGAAACCCGATGCCGCGATGACAAGAGACAACCAAACAGGGCTCACAGATATCTGACATCCGAGGAGATGAAATGGGGGAGACTAACTGACAGATCATCGGTACTGGCCCACAGCATGGGATGATAATGATGGGATGAGGCGGACACAGCTTGCGATCGGCACGCGACTTTTCCAAGCTGCCACTTCAAATGGTTTCCAATAAGCGGCGCCGCAGGATCATGACAGTTATTAAAAACTCAGGCAGGATATTCCACCTAGCCCCCCACCCCGTTGCTAATGGCTTTCTCGCCAGCTTATCAGCATATTTCCATCGACTGCTGATGGATCGCCCACACGCCGCACGCAATTGTCTGTTAAATGTTTTTCACTCTTCATATTTTCCATTTTCCTATTTTCCCTATGCTAATATTTCGGGGGAAAGTCGGAGGAGGTGGTGCATGCCATGCACCATAAACTCGAATAATGCCAGCATGAGGCACATGCCTGGAGTTTTCTTATCAGAGTGGTTAAGTCAGGGGCTCCTAGTGGTAATTACCTATGTGGGTGATTTTAAGTAGTAGACTTTGGACAGAAGGCAAAACGGATTTCGGTGCAAAACACTGAGTATTACTAATATTTAAAAAATACTTGACAAAAAGGAAAATCTTAATTGAATAATTAAATATTAAAATCATTAATAAATCAATAAAATCTTCCATAAATCATAAAATTCTCAAAAAATTCATTTTATAGCAAAACATTTACTTCAAATTTTAATTACAACGTTATAATTTGGGACAAGTTAGTATGTTTTCAGAGTTTATCCCATAAACTGTAATACAATTTTTCAAACAATACAACAAATGGATACATTTTCGTGATCATTTATCAGTGCATCAGTGCATAACCAGTTTTCCATAACGTACATCAATAAATCATTCAAAGATAAATCAAAAATTTATTTGCTTTTGAAAGTTTGCACAACATGATAATATACTTTAATGAGTTATATTAACAAACATTTGATTTCCAAACATTCAATTAAACAGTCCTAATTTCATAACTTCAACTTTTTATAAATGAAAGATATTTGAATACCATATCGAGTAATGGCTGTGCGAATCTACTTTATTTTCACAAAAATTAAAGTCAAATTGTAATCGAATTTAAAATCACTCGGAATCCTCCAACTTTTCCCAACCCACTTGCACCTCATCCACTTCCAATCTGACTTCCCACACCCTCTGGTCGATGAAAATATGTCAATGCCTCCATCTGCTGAACTTAACCCAATAAATGCCTGGCATAGCTTTCGGCCGAACACAGGCTGCCAAGTGACTCATAAATTGTGGAGTGGAAGGCACATTATCCATCGCTGGATAAAGAGTTCATAGCCAAGGAGTAGAGTTTGCACATAGGTGGACACTTTCTGGATGCAATAGTTGTAGCCGTTGCAGTTGCAACTTCATCTGCTGCTGCTGCTGCCGCTGTCGTTGTTGTTGTTATTTATGAGTTTTGTGATGTTTGTGCAAATTTTTCTATGTAAGAGAGGACAACGGCAGAGCTTCGTTTGCGACCGGATCGCCTTTGTTTCGGCCGTTTTCGCGCCGTTTCGAACTGTGTCTCTCGGGCTTATCGCGCGTCAATTGCCAGACAACTTCATTGCCTTGGCCACAACTCGGCGAGATTCCTGCGCACTGATGTTGACAGCAGGAGTTCCAAGCACGCGTCTTGGGTATTTTCCTGGGACCTGGGGAAAACCACAGCCTTGCGGTTCGATGGGAGTCCTCGGCTGGCAATCTAATTACATTTTGTGGGCAAGCAAGCGCAGCGAAAATTCAACTGCTCTTTGAGCGATTTCCATCAGTCAATAAAACCTGGCCGTGGCCGCCGACACCAGGCCAACACCTCTACAGTTTCCAGTCGCAGCAGGAAACGCAGACACCTCTGGCCAAACTGACTGGGCCCCATCTGATATGATTTGGACCCTGGGGGCTTTGGGATTGGGTCTGCAGCGCTCTCACAACTTTATTTGCGCTTTGGCAGTTCGCGGAAATCGAAATCTACGGCGACGCTTGGCCCCTTGTCCAAATATTTCGTTGGAAATTGGAATGCCACAGCCGATCTGAGCTCACCCAATCCCACTGCCATTCCCACTCCTCCTGAAACTTTCCTCCTTTTTTTTGGCATCTAACAAATTATGGCACACAGACGGCAGCATATGCTCTCATTGCCGATCTCGATTGCTGATCTCTTTCTGGCTCCGCTGACAAGCGAAACAATTAAAACTAAAGTGAAAACGATCAAAATGAGCAACCCCGACATGCATTGATCTGCAGTCGACCGCATTCGGTTGCCTTGCAATTTGCATAAATTAATATATTAAAGTTTTTCCAACTGGTGGCACCCCCGCAGGACCAAAAGGACGAGGACGTGGCGTGACTCATGACGGACTCTTCAATTGCCAATTGGAAGGATGGATGGGTGGTTGGATCGGGATCGGGAGCGTCATGTGTTACCCGCTATGCTAATGAGCGGAGGGCAGGACACGAGCCACTCGAATTGGACGACTCCGCTTCTGACATTGTCATGCTCTGGAGCGGAACCAAACTCCGATAAGAGCAATAAAAACGGGAATACATTTGTGAGCGACCCACTAACGGCAAAGTGGATGAGGCCACGTTCAACATCACAGATGTGCGGTGGCAGCAATCGAGACTTCTGCGGAGGTGGTCTGCACTTAAATAAAATAATGAACAAAATATTGATATACAATAAAATAGTTAAAAATCAAACTTAGGCTTAAAACAAATGTATAGAATTTGTTTTACATCCATTTGTTAAGAAACTAAACCTATTTTCCCCAAAACGTCCGTAAATTACTCTCGTTAGGTTTTAAAACATAGTTTGGGTCAAAAGCTAATATTCTATATTTTTTTGTTGAATTTTGTATTATAAAGTATATTAAAACTATTAAAGTTTATTATATTGAAACTTGAAAGTCTTAAAAAAATTTCAATGGCTTTATAATTTTAAAGATTAGCATGAATTAGACAGACTTCAAACCACGAATTGCGATAAAAATATTTATGAATATTAAGTCAAAACATAATTTTAATAAAGAATGTCAGTGCCTACAATGTTTTTATTCAATATAAAAAGTCTACTCAGAATAAGTTAAATATTATAAAATATATTTTAAAACTTCAAAATAATATATTTCCATTTTTCGGACCAACATTGGAATTTAAAGCCCTTAAATTTCTGACAGTGCCTTTTCATGGCACGCGATCGACGACAACCCATAATGCACAACACGTAGAGCTGTTATCGGGTGCCGACTGTCGTATAATATATGCACCCACACAGCGATGACACGAAGACCCAAAACAACATTAAGGGGGAGGCTCATCAAATTGGAGAGTTGAAAATATGCCAATTGGCTTGTCACTTGGCAACTGAGCAGCAGCAAAAAAAAACAAAGTGAAGCAATTTAAATAAATATGCCTAGTGGCTTGTATTTGAAAAGTACAGTTGTGACAAAACATGATCCTTTAAACTTCCTTGGTCTGACGTCGCCAGTTGAGGGGGAAGAGGCGTTTCCAGATCTCGTAGCGTTCGGCATTGAGGTTCTCCTGCAGAGTAAGATGCTTTCCGATGTCTAGATAATACCGTTTCTTGAAGCTGAAAGGACGCCAGCGGATATCCCTCAAGGCCAAATCAGTGGGTTTATTGGGATCGCTGAAATAAAAGCCCTTTAGCTGGAAATTGAATTAACCACCTACCACTTTGCAATTACCCTTTATATGCAAAAGCAGAGAACATGCGGACCATAATGTCCACCATGCGAAATTCATCATCATCTTCTGTGAACATACGGCTGATCGAGGGTTCCACAAACAGATACATCAGATCGTCATGGTGAACCACCCCATAGGGTGCATCTTCTGGATAATAAATGTGACTTCTGGCACCCTGATACGCGAATCGGTAGTAGTAAACCTTCGTTGACCTGGCAGCGAGATGCACAAATCGATGGATTCCAAAACCAGTCAAAGAATCCGAGTAGAGATTGGACAAAGCCTCCAGCGAACTGTTAGCATCGATGGGCTGCTGCTGGAAGTAGTGATTCTTTAGCTCCAGGCTAATATTACCCGCTCGTGGATCACTCTCATTGTACATAAAAAAAACGGGGGCCAAGGAAGCGAAGTTCTCATTCAGGGCGCTCAACAAAGAAGGACTTTGGAGTATGGCTACAAAAGAGTCATTTTCAATAGGAAGCTATAACTTTGGACCTACTTACATAAGGCTGGGCCCACAAACTCATCCTTGGTCATTCCTGTAATGATGGGCACTTTCATAAAGTCATCGTTTTGATAGCTCTTTATGGGATCTTCCACCAGAAAGCGCTCCTGCCCAAAGTCCGGCTCAATAACAGGCTTCCACAGAATCAGAGGATTGTTCCTGTCGAACTCAAACATTTTTGGCAAGGTGTTTGCGTACTCCAAATAGTGTTTCTGGGAATTAGAATTTTTTAGGAAAAAGTTCGAAAGCAACTTAATAAGCTTACTCCTCTTAAGCAATCCACCATTTCGGTGACGTTCTCGGTGTGGCAATGGAGCAGGGTTGCCTGCTTGGTGGCCACATCTATCTGGTGATCGGGCAGAGACCACTGACCTGTGACTGCTCCACTCATCACGATGGCCTTGTGAAAGAGACCCCTCGACATGGGGGAAACCATATGCAGGGTCACCGCCATCGCTCCAGCTCCATAACCCAAAAGAGTAATGGAAGTGGGATCTCCTCCGAAGCGAGATATGTGCAGCTTGATCCAGCGGAGGAGCTGCACCTGGTCCTTGAGTCCCATATTTCCCGGGGCATCCCTGCTTCCGGTGGCCAGGAAACCCAGCGATCCCAGGCGGTAATTGAAAGTGACCAGCACCAGTCGGCGATCCATGAAGTACTGAGGACCCGCGAAGTTCTTGCTCTGACCGGACAAAGAGTAGAATCCTCCAGGATGGATGAACACGATCACCGGTCTTCGCACATTCGGCTGCGACTCGCTGGGCAGCTCCTTGGTGTATATATTAACGCGCAGGCAATCCTCGCTCACATCCCCACTAATGAGTCCCAGCTGTGGGCACTTGGGCCCATCGAAAGTGGCATCCAGCACATCGAACCACTGCTCCACAGGTTCTGGAGGCTGGAAACGAAGGCTATCCACCGGTGGCTTGGCGTATGGAATTCCACGGAAGGCATAGAAATTGCGACCCGATTGGGAGGGCAGTATGGTACCGCGGATCTTGCCCAGAGCTGTTGTGATAACCAGGTCGGAGAGCTCCTTGTTGCTCCCAATGGGGTCGTCCTCATCCGGTACAGCCTTGCCGAGATCCTCCTCACTGGCCTGGCCAGAAATAAGTCCACCGAAGAGCAGAACGAACCCGCAGAGACGCCACATTCTGCCAAGCTCCACGCGAGACTGTGGAGGCTGGGGCATCAGATCCCGGCTTTTATAGCCGCCGTTCTGGCTGGGATTATGTCACATAAAGTGCAGCAATTGATGCGATTCCACTGGCACACTGACATTGGGCGTTGTTCGCGATCTCTTCCCATATCCAATTGCCAGTTCGGTTCGTAGTTGGCGGCAATCCATAAATAACTTCCCACACACACCCATCTCAGAATTATCCCGACGACCCACGTTTATCTCGCCAGGAGCGGTTCTTTCTGTGCGCTCCAATTTTCCCACGTGAACTTGTTTGCGTGCTTGCGGCTTATTAGATTAGGTGTGTGCCGGAACAACACCCTAACCCTAACCCCGTTTTAACCTCGACGACCTCTACGAAAATTAGAGCCGAAAAGCGATCCTTAAATGCCCGCTAATGGCGTTTAATGGTGAGCACAAAAGGTGCGCAAGTCATAAACTTTGGCGAGGGCACATCCCTCGGCGGAGACCCCTGAGATATCGCCGAGATCCCGACCCGATGAAGTGTGTTAAGAGTTCCCATTGTGCTCGTCTTCCTTTCGATACGTTTGCTTCCTTTCTTCCGCTCCTTCAACTCGCCTTCCCTTCTCCGCAGTAATGTGTGCTAGATCAGACAAAGGCGTGCTAATTGGATTTATATTGGTCTTCGGGAAGAAAGGGAAATGGTAGCTGCTTCTGGCCAAGGGTCTCCGCCCAGGGCAGTGTGAAAATGCTTTGTTTTCCACTCTTTGACAAAGTAATCCAATAAATATACTCCGATCTTCAATGGGAACCAACTACTTGAAAAGGCGACTATTTCCAACATCCCTTCAAATATGTATCATAAATATAAGGGTTCTGATCGAACTTACTACAGTCTCTAGATGTTAAAAGTTTACAATGCTTTAAATTAAAGATCTTAATTTTTTGTATGTACAAAGCACGCAGTTTTAAAAGCATATAAATCAATCCACAGAGGGTTTAAAAATAACAGGGGCACTATCATATCTGGATTGCAGCCCTAAGCTGTTGAACAATTTTTCTAGCCATATTAAGTTATTCGAAATAATTTTTTATAACAAAACGAGGACGGAAGCTAACTTCGGCAAGCCGAAGTTTTTATACCCTTGCAGACTTTGCCGAAATTGCTAAAAGTGAAAAAATAGCGAAAGGAATAAGGTATACAAAAAAAACTAGATTTGCATTGTTTCAAGTCAATTGCTTTTATACTGCAAAAATGTCATATACAAATAGAAAAAAAGGGATACTTTCGCAGCCCTTAACAATTTTTCCTATCTCCTTTAAGATATACCCTTTCGAGGGGCAAGCGCTTTTACCCTAATCAAGATATGCGAAAATAAATAAGAATTGGAAAAATTTATGTTAGTAGCTTACACACAGCGCGAAATATTCTGATAATCATCAAATTTGGACCGATTTCACCCTATTGTTCCTATGGGAGCTATAGGATATAGACGTCCGATCGACACGCGCCTTTACCTTGATCAATGTATGCATAAAAAAATACGATTTGGAAAGATTCATGTCAATAGCTTTTACACTGCGCGAAATATCATCAATTCTTGCAAGATATATCCGATTGTTCCTATGGGAGCTATAGGATATAGACATCCGATCGGTGCGATTTTCAAACTTAATCTGCGTACACATGTTTTAGGACGAGTGTGAAAGTTTCAGATCGCTAGCTTTTAAACTGAGCTCGCAAACGGTATTGAAACAGACAGACAGACGGACAGACGGACAGACGGACATGGCTATATCGACTCCCCTATTGATCCTGATCAAGAATATATATACTTTATAGGGTCGGAATCGTCTCCTTCACTGCGTTACAAACTTCTGACCAAAATTATAATACCCTCTGCAAGGGTATAAAAACGCCGGGAATTACAAAAAGCAGTAAGCAATTTGTTCGTAGTTTTGCCAATCAAAAATGAACATAAAATTGCAAGTATAGACTTCTTAAAGCGCATTTAAATAAGCTCAAATGACTTTTTTCCGCACTTGCAAGTTTTCTTTAGATATATTTTATTAAATACTAGATTAACCGCATGGGCTAAAAACTCCCAAAGACGACAAGGAACTCAATATAGAGCTGGGGAATGAAAATTGATGACTCTACCGGTTCGCAGGTGAAGAGGAACTCCTCTGGTTCTGCTCACGTAGAGGTGACATCTCCTGGGCTCCTTGGGTGTTGTTTTGTAATTCTGTGGTCGTCGTCATCGTCATCGCATTACCAGGTAATTGTAACGTCAGCCGAGGCACGGGCTCGGCAGGTGGCACTCCAGCCAAGGCAGACGCCTCCGAGTGCCCGACGCTAATGACACCAAACAGCAAATACCAAACACCAACTGAAACGAAGATGATGTCTTGCCATGCGCCACAGGATGTGTCTGGCTCTCTGGACCAGGGTCTGCAGATTCTGGAGGGGTGGGGGTGTGAGATGTGGGGTACGAGGTGTGAAGTGTGCAGTGTGCAGTGTGCAATTGCCCTCGGGCCATCCGTCTCCTGCCGAGCAAATAGCCAAGGAGTTCTGGGGACGACCCGTGGTGATTTTGTGGGATTTTCCTTATAAAAATGTTAGACTCTTAATTTCGACTCTGATTTAATTACTAGACATTTAGCGAAGTGACTTGTGTGGGCTGCAGCACGAAATCCCTGGAAATCTCTGATAGCAATCTGTATGGAAAACAGCGATAGCAATCAGTATGGAAAACACCGATAGCAATCAATATGGAAAACCTCGATTGCAATCAGTGAGGATCTCGAAAGATAAAATTGGCAAAGCATGACTGTCAAAAGGTATAATTTATTAGCCCGAAATTAGCATCGAATTCTGTTTCGGGAGTGGTGCTATTCATCGGGCCAACCCTCACCTCCCCTTTCCGTAAATGTACATTGACTAATGAAACGCAGTTGCATTTTTCGAGTGTCCTGCTGACGAGGTCGTTCTGGGCCAAATGATTCGAGTTATTTATGGCCCACAAAATCGTGGTGGCTGCTGCTCCCTTCATTGTTTGGTTATTTCGCTTGTTTACCTACTGTTTTTGGGCCTGCAATTTCCACATAAAAATTGCCAAATATTTTGCCATGCATTTTGGGTTTCCTATTCGTCTATTATTATTTGCCTGGTGTGTCCGATGCTAATTTGAATGCGATAATACGCCCGCGATTCTGTTGTTAATTAGTGGGATTTGTTTAGGTGGTTTTTATTATGATTCTGATGGAGCCTCGGCATCAGACACGCGACAAAAAGGTGTAACTATTTATGCGGGAATGGAACAAAGAATAGAGTGCATCAAATTGTATGTTAGGTATGGTATGGACAACAAGACAAAATAAATGTATATAATAATTTGGGATTCAAATCCAGAAGTCCCATTTTCAGCGGAAAGTGAAAATTGTTTATATAGGCATGGTATGTTTAGTTTGCAAGTTTTTTAGTTGGTTTTATTATTCTAAAACAATCTTTCTTTGGTTAGTTAAATTGAACTGTTAAAATAAATTAAATGTAAAATTCGAATCTACAGTATTTAACTATAACTATAATTATGAATACTATGCATATTCATAACATAAGTATGAATTAAATATTCTGTGCAACTTATTAGTATTGAGTGTTAAGTTTATATAAATAAATAGACAATCTGAGTATTTACCAGGTCGACTCGCACAAATAACCAAAAGCCACTAAAATTTATTTAAAATTAACTTGCGGAATAAAATATTTCTTTTAGTAATTTGGAAGTTCCAGTAAAAGATTTCGTATCTTTTACATTTTACAAAGAACATTTTAAGGTCTGTTAAAATTTTAAAAGAACAATTAAGGTACGATTCTAGGTAATTTTTAATATAATTTTGCCTCTTTTTGCACCTTCTTGTTTACACTAGCCTAACAATATCTCCGAACAATGCAATTTAAATATCCATCAGAGATCTGCAACGAGTATGATCGAGTCAACTCGATCAGCGTGCCCAAATTTCGCTCAATTCAACTCAACTCATTCTGCAGAAATGTGATTGTGAGTGATGCACACCCGAAATAAAAATTCGGAGAATAATCATGCTCGTGCATCATTTTGCTTTTGAGTTCTTTTAGCTCATCGTCGCTCTTCGGGTCGATCAACATGCTGATTTTTTGCTTCGTGTTCGAGTCCATGAAATGAACGTTGCCAAACTCGCAATCATCTCGAACCGATCATGATCGATTCGATTTAGTGGACGATGTGAATGAGTTGATTGTGAGTAAGACTAAAATACTCGAGTTGATTGCGATCAACAAATAAAATGAAAAGGCTAGTTGCTAGTTGGAGGATTAAATGAACAAGTTTTTATTTTTCATATTAGGTTCAAATTAAAAAAATTAAATTAAAAAATAAAAAAATTTAAAAATTAATTCATATAAAAAAATAAAAAACTATTAACAGCAATATTCAATATTCTTGTTTTAAAATGTACATATGTAGTCTTAAATCTAAACTAAGTATTATAATTTTTATAATAAGAATTTAGAAAAAGCAAACTGTCAACTGATCGTGGCTCCAATCGGTTTCGTTTTTCTGTAATAATGTTTCCAGCCAATGAAAAAGATCGTTCAGCTGCCGCACTGCTAGCTGGAATTGAATGTATCTGGATCGCTAGTTTTGACAACAAGGGGTATTTATTTTGTTTACTTTGCCACCATTCAATTAAACTAAATTTGTAGTCTATTTCAACGAATTCCTTGCAATACTTTTCAAGTTCGTCCTCGGGCGTTTCTTGGATTTTTTAAGTTCGATGGTTTTATTAAATTTGGAAAAAAGAAAGCGTCGTTGTTTTTATCAGGTGCTGCGGCTTGTATAGTCGAATTTAAATCAGTTATCTCACTGCCGATAGCATCAAAAGAAAAATTTGATGTCGAAGCAAGTGAAGGTGTAGATTGACACGAAGACCCAGTTTCTGTAAGCAACGCAGTATATGAATTGTCTATCATGCGCGAAACACAGAATCTTTTAATTTCGGCGATGTCATCTGGTTGCATATTCAAAGCTGGTGGAAATAAGAAATATGCAGCTTTATGCCACAAACTTAAATTGGGAACCCATATTTCATCAATGTTAACAAGGATATTCTCCTTTAAAATCGAAATTGATATGACATCTTCAGAATTTGGCGCACAAAGGCTTTGAATTTTTAAAATAGATGGAAGATGTCTAACACATTTGAGAATAAGTGGCTGCTACAGTTTAGGCGAATATTTTGTTCCAAAGCTTTGACCATATTGGAGCCTCTATCAGTAATGAACTTAATATTATCAATACTTTGAACATTAAATTCCATGAACAGGCTTTTAAGTTTTCGCAAGACATTGTCACCTGTGGATCTTTGGAAATCCATTGATTTCATGCCCAAAACAATATCGAAAAATTTAAACTCCTTTTGGTAATGAAATGTAACGCCTAGAAAATTCCTTTTTACGTAGTTGTCGGTCCACATGTCGATTGTAGCTGAGGCTCCACCGCTGCTTACAATGTCAATTATTTCCTCCTTAATATTTTGTTTTTTCTCTGTGGCGCACTTTTTAACCTTTCGAGAAATTGTAGTGGGATCCGGTAATAAGTCTTCCAAATCGATGTGTTCACCATAAGTGGCCCCGATCTTGATGAAAAATTGTACTAGCTTAAGAAAGCCAGATCCACGCACAGCTGTAAATGGTCGACAGTCTTCCGTTATCCACGATGTACATTTTTCTATGGCCTCAGACTTGTCCAAAGCGGAGACACATTTTAAAGGTGATGTCTGCTTAGTTAATTTGCAGCAGCTATGTCTGTTTAAATTAGATGTTTGGCTTGCGGTGTACTTTAGAACCTTGGAGCAAGTGCGGCAGAATACGAATCCGGTCAATATGGTGTTGTCTGGCTTTACAATTTCTGCCAAGACATTCCAAATTAAACTGCGTCCTTTACGTTTGGCAGATAGTGTGTATGTGCCATGTGTAATTTGCTCAGCAACACTTTCCATGTCCATTTTTTAAAAACTTTACAAATTAATGCGTGCCGGCGAAAAAGTCAAACAACGCGTGCCACAAAACTCAAAAAGTGGCACGAGCCAAAGTCGATCAAACCGATCTCAGACGAAAAGTACCGTACGAAAAAACCACTCATGTAAACCATCCGAACACAAGCGAACCCAAATATTTGATCACAACAATCATGTATGAGAAATGTTGCACTCACAAACGATCATGCCTGCGGTTGAGAACGATCACACACGGTCATTGATAAGCTTTGATCGTTTGATGCAACATAAATGTTCACTCACAACGTTCGCTCACCGCTCATACTTTTTGGATCAAGCGAAGTGATTGAATCATACCAGATACGAGTCAATGATCGGGTGTACCCCAAAACGTTTGACTCGTTGCAGATCTCTGATATCCATTAGGCAGCACTGCCTGCCAAAACAGCTGCCCCGACTGATGAACTGACTGGCTGACTGACTGTCCGATATCAATCACTCCCCTGAATTTCAGTCTGAGTATGAATCCGCATCCGAATCCTGCCCCGGAATCCGCATATGCAAAAAGAGGCGCACAATCCGCAGCAGAAATAATCGGGATGGCATAAACATGAGTCGGGGGAAACGGTAAAAACTGTCAAAGGCAATTGTCAGTGGCTTTGTTTGGACTTGAGGGCAAGTCGCAGCCGTTGATATTGGAATGATCGATCATGCGGGGAGGGAACATCAATACATCAATCTCGAGTGGGCTGATACCGCTGCCCAAATGATCGTGGGAGTTTCTCGTTTTGTGTCTTCCAGTTTGCACCTTTCGACGGGGCTCGCGCTGAATGCGGAGCACGTGCTGGATACTCCAGCGCATGGGTACTTAAATCTCCAAGTGTCGTCTAGTCAGAGCAACTGAGGCAGCAGAAGGGGAAGGGGAAGGGGAATGGTATGAAGAAGCCAAGGACCAGCATAACTCTGGGCCAGAAGAAGTGCAGCTGTTGGACTGGCGGCTTGCCGCAGTCTTAGCCACTTCCTCTTCGTGGTCTGCTTGAAAAAAGGTGCTCGTGGATGTGGAGTGGAGGGGGGGCCAAGTATTAACCCGTGCCATCCCATCTACGTGCCCTGCATCCACACGCCCATAATTTCCGAAACCAAATTAATTGTTGTTATTATTTACTTTGGTTCGTTCTGCGGCGTACCACCTGTTAACCAGTTACACTAATTGAATATCAATATTCTGATTCCGCTGACTGCACGCAGCACTTTTCATTTCTATAATCCCCCATTGATGGGCTGATAAGTTAGGCTCTGGCTAAAGCTCATGCCATAATCATAATCGTAATCATAATCGTAATTAACTTAAACGGTTATGCGGACCGTTCACTTCTTGGCGTCTTCGATACCCCGATTCCCAATCCCCTTTTCCCGATCCCTTTTCCCGATCCCATCCAGCTGCTCTTGAGGCAGGTCAAGTCGTGCGTGCCGCTGTCGTCTGGTTTCGGTTTGGGGTCTCTTCTGGTCTGTGATCGGGGATCTGGGATCTCAACGGGATGGCTTGGAATGGGATGACTTGATTACCACCGCCGCATGCGGGATGTTGGTCAGAGATTTCTCGGTTCGCAATTGCGACTGTTTTGTGGGCCATCTGCTGCCACTGCTAAACGAAATCGAAATCCAAATCAACAATCCAGTTGGGCTGGATTGGCTCTCATCACCTCCCAGCTGGTTGGGGCTTATCTTATCGCAGTATCTGGGACACAGGAGCACTGGCTTTTAATTAATGCGCTTTAGATAAAGAGTTTGGTCAGGAGAAGGACAAGGAAAAGAACAGAAACGGATCTTAAGAAAATCGAATTCTTTTTAACATAAGAAGAGTCTTTATAAGCCTATTTAAATAAATGACACATTCCATATCAACTCAGCCTCCTCGTTGTTTTAAGCTTACAATATCACTTAAAATTATAGGGCACTGTAATTGTTATATTAAGCATATACTTATTTTGACGAATGACCACTCTTTCGCCCCATATTCGCCTGAGGAAGTGTACACTTTAATAACTACTTTTAGTTGATATGGAATGTGCCATGTACTTCATTTAAATTATATTGTCTCTGTTATTGCTGTTATAGTAGCTGTATTATTTTAAAGAAAGAATTCAATAACAATAAAACTCGAGTTGGGTATTTAATTGGCCAAAGAAGCCAAAGGGAATTGATTGGTTTCTATACACTTGCCTCAAATACTTTTTATACTTCCTTCATACTCATATTGGTATATGGCGCCGATTTAATTGTCTTGCAGAACGAACCGCTAAGGACCGGAGGCATCTAACTGCAAATGCCAGAGCTCCATATGTGTATCCATCATTCCAGCTTCGATCTTCGATCTTCGATCTTCCATCCCATTATGAGGGCTGAGGGTTCCTTGACATACCACTGCCGCAGTGGCTGGCCCCCAATCAAGCTGCTCATGAGCAGAGCACATTAGGCCCGGAATGGAATCCCGCCCCAAGCTCATTATGCAAACAATAAGTTGGAGGGAGGACTACGTTGTCGGGAGCCAACTGCGCCGGGTTATTTATGCCGCGAATGTGCCGAATTTTCAACAGTCCATTTAGCTGATTAAAGTGTAGGACAGCGCAACTCCGGCTGCGATGCGAATTCGGGTAATTTGGGTGATGAGGAAATGGCAGGGTCTTTAAGCACCTCCGGTGCGAAAATTACAGTCCGCACTCTGCGTAATTTTGGCACCTTACCTTCCTTACATTGGACCACATTCGGGACTCGCTACTTTTGATATCTTCTTTTTTCTGGCTTTTTTTTTGTGGTTTTTGTGATGGTTCTGTTAGGCGAAAGAAGTCATAAAATTAAATTTATGGGTCATAATTTTACGATCAAAAGTAATGCGACCGGGTAGATGGCTTGTCTTGGGGCCCTCAAAGCATTCCACCCTTGTAATTGGGTTCTAATCGAGCTCATTTATAAGACCACGACTCCAAGAGGTCCATTAGCATTGGCCTAACCCGCCGAAGGCTCCCCAGACATTTGTCAAAATTTCTCAAAAATCAATTCCTCTTGTTCGCGTTATTGTTGTGGGGCTTTTTTTGTGGGTGATGCGAGTGTATATCAATCAGTCAATAGGCAAAACGTTAATCCGTCGTAGTTGTGTGATGAGCTTTGCTGTAGGGTTTGGGTCTCAAACTTGGTCTATTAGCGGACCTCCCTGCGTGACGGCCAATTAATTGCGTAAATGGAAAAATTGCCTTCGGTCTTTGTCTTTGCTGGGTGCCACAAAAGTCACACTTCACTGTGGTCCGAGATTAAGCTACAGTCGGAGAAACATTTTGTGGGAATGTGTCAACAATCGAATGTATTTGTGCGGACATCATAGGGGTCATCAATATTCACGACTGACTAAGAGACTCCTTTTTAATTGGGGTAATCTATGATTGCAGTGGTCTAAAGAGCTTTTTTGTCAGTGCAGCTATTTAAATCAGTTAAAAATAACATGATAATCATGGTTTTAATTCATAATAAAACCTCAGTTCCATTAATTACCTGATATAAAGCAATATATTTAGAAAGAAGACCTCTTAAACTAAACCCTTTTCTCCAAGTGCTCCTCCACAAATTAATTATTAATATTTTTAGGTCGAAAGCTTGGCGCGCAGACTACTCGGAAATCCATTACAATGTACACCAGTTTTTATTTATTTTAACAGATCGATGATTAATTTGATGCGCCAAAACCAAATTATGGAATATTTTGGAACACAATGAACCGGAGTGGAGCCGTGGATACCCCAATGACAGGCCCTTCTTGGAACAGCTGGAGCTTTGCGCTCTCGGAGCACGCGCTCATTAGATGGCCGCCCGATCCCAGCGTGACTCTGGATCTATGACTTCGAGGTGGGACCACACCGGGTGTGTGTACCTACATTAAACTACGCATGCTTATAAAATAATGTTGGGCAATTAATTGCGAAAACCCCAAGCAGCTGGCAGGCAGAAAACTAAACCGAACCAAGTCGAAACACAGCGATAAGCCGGATCGAGATAGAAACACAGCGATAAGCCGGATCGAGATAGATACTCGGGGGAAACTGTTTAGCTAGTTGTAAAATTGTGAATACTTCTACCACTTTCTGGTCTGTTTTGGTCTGGTATGCTACGTGTATTTGTCACCCGTATCATTTGCCGTGGAGCGTTAAAACGACAGCAGCAGCAGCGGAGGGGCAAATGGCCAGCAGCGTACTAGTACTACCTCGTAGTTACGCGTTTACAGGCCCAATCCCGTATAACTGCCCAATCCCCTCCTGTCCCCCGCCCCCTTGCCCTTTTTAATTACGAGTCACAGTCGCTGAGCAGCGGCAGCAGCAACAGTTGCCACTGGCCGCTGTTTCCATTTTTGTTACCATTTACATTTCCTGTCAACGGCACTCACAATTTTCACTTTAACGCCTATTTGCTCCTCCATTTCTTTATTTTTTCTCCCTGTTAAATTGCTCTTCTTCGTTTGTTAATTGTGTGTGTGCTACCAAGTGGATGCATAAATTGTATTTTATTTTTTGTGGCCTGTAACTTTGGCCCAAATGGCGATGCGGGCTGATCAGGTGAAAACAAAAGACGCAGCAAGCATTAGGCCCAGAAGTACCCCCGCCCCCCAAAAAAGTTCACCCTCTGGCTGAAATGGCCCTGATATTGTTGCCACTTGTGTATTCTGATGTTGTGGCTCCTAATAAACCTAACTGACATTTAAGTCATTGACCAAAGAAAGTATCTTTGGATGGAGAGAAGTGGAAGAAGAGTTCTCATGTTCCTTTCCAAATGAGTTAAAATAAGTAAAATGCTTAGCAACTTTTCACACAGTAATCTGATTGCCTATTCACACATTACTGACTCCAAAAATTGAAATAAAAAATTAATTTTTCTATTCCATTACAAGTGGTTTGCTAATGCTTAATTTACTACGAATTGGACTAATATTTGTGTGAATATATAAAACATTTTGCAAGTCATATTCATTTCTCCAGTGCAACGAATAACAAATTTTTCAAAAATATTTGTATACTTTGTACGTATATCTTATTGAAGAATGAAAATTAAATAAATCCCATTAGGGAGTGCATTCAATTCGTTCAAAATGTATAGATACAAAATGGAATCGATTTCTGTTATTAAAAATGCATGGGAAATGTGAATATAATTTAATCTAAAATGTTTAATGTATGTATTAAACGGAATAGTCCGACACTACCCAGTCCATTAATCATGCCACTAATCTGCCGAGCATGGCCAACGATAAACCCTTGAATATCTATGCTCTCTCTGTGGTTTCTATTGCTTTTTGTTGGCATATCCTTAAACAGAACAATGGGGACTGATAAGCGGCATAATAAGTAATTAAATTTCTGTGATGCTTATCGAGTGTACAAATGTATCCCCCCTCCCCGCAGAAATTCCTCCATCTTCCCCTCCGGAACTTCAAAAACTCTCTCTCTCTCTCTCGAGGAGAGAGAGAAACCCCCGATGCAATGGAATGAATGTGAGTGTGAGCGAGTTTATCCGACCAATCGCAGGCGAGGAGCGACTGGAAGTGGTCGCTGCCTGGAAGACAATGTATCTGACGGATACGTTTTACCACTCCGGCAGCTGCGACGGCTCCTCTTCGTGGCTGCGTGGAGTTTTTGGCAAATTATGCGGGTGGCTCGTCGCTGCCCCCGCCATCCCCCCTCCCCCGACTCTTTGGCATTTTGTTGGTTTTTGTAGGTGGAGCCAGAGCCATAATACCATTCCTTTGTTGACAAAACTTGGCACCACTCGCTCGCCGAAGTTTGTTTTTGTCTGCTGCTGCCGCTGCTCTTTTGTTTTTCGTATCTGCCAGATACGCGCGCACATCCCGCCCTGCTGCACACAAATCGCTCGCTCATCACAGGTTGCTTGGGGCTTAGTGAAAAGGTCGTCATTCTCACCGCTGTCTCTCGTCGTCGGCGTCGCGTGCGCAATCCGTACCGTACTAAGCATAAACTAGCGACGGCTATCCGCGAAATACAAAATACAAGACACAAGTGCCCATCATACACAAGTGTCGCCTAATTGGATTACAATGCTCAAGTGTTGCCTGTTCGGAAGGGCTTTCAAGTAGCACAAAACTCATTTAAGAGTCCGGTTAACCGTTTATTGGATACACCACTTATATCGTCAAATATCTGGATTAAAGACGCTGGTTCATTTGGAATATGGTTGTTATGTAAGTTCTTAAATGCCTCCTTTGACGGGCAATGTAAAAAGTACAGAAACTCTTTTATTTAGGTTATATTGGGATAAAGTTTTGTTATCTATAACATATTAAAATTTGTCTAGATTCATACATGTCTTTTAATTTAAGTTCGTGACAAATCAATTTATATCCTTTAATTAATAATATTGTACTTGGAGGAACGTTTTTTGAGTCTGTTCGGACTCGTAACGTTCATAGAATGTGTAAAATAAAGTATTGCTTTAAATACTGTTGTAAATTAGTTTCATATGAGAATGAGGTTTATAACTAGAACAGTTTTTATTTAAACATTTCAATAACATAATTACGAAAGTACCTATTTGTACGATCATGATTTTCGTATATTAAAATAATATTCTTTCTGTTAATTTTCATTAAAAGAACAAATAAAAAAACAACCTCAATTTAAAACAATGATTTTGAGTTTTTAATGTGTTTTTAAATGCATTGCCAGAAAATGTATAGTTCCAAGTAACATAAAATCGACGGTTCATTAAGAGAGTGAAATCAACAATTTAAGTAAGGCACGACTTTCTGATAACTTTAAAATCTTTTAAATCTATAAAATAGTATGCTTTTAATCCCAAGACAGTAAAAAGGAACAAAAATAAGATTTTCCGTATATCTATAAGTATTAATGATAATCAGATGTCGCACTACAGTTCCATATAGAGTAATATCATTCTATTTGCATCCTTATGATGACTTAGAAAATGATCTTTACACTATTTCTTCCAATTATTCTTAATCCGAACCCATAGACCATGTTGACACGCGCTAATCCCAAGCATCTGCGTAAGTGTTGAGCTTACAAACACCTCCGATCAATCTGAGATGAGGAATGGGCCACAAATCAAACGCTAAAGAGGCAGCGGGGGAGGGTGGGTAAAATGTAAATGACTTCAAACGCTTTATTATCACGCTGGGCATGGGCCACAGCTTAGTTAATGGCACGCCGCTCCAGTCCGCTCCAAAGAGCCGCGGGGTGTGCCTGGGATCGCGGACCCGGCACCGGACCACACACAGTCGTAGGCGGAGCGGCGCTCGAGTGAAAGGGTCAAAGAGTTGCCCCGGCCCTTCTCCGATTTATAGAGACATATTTTCTAGGTGACAAACTTATTATGAGCCCAGGAGGGGTAACCAAAAAAAAAACACATATCGGGAACGAAGTGAGACGCTATCAGCATCAGATAAGCGCGACTAACGAGCGCCCCGAAGTGTCGAGCAGTCAATTTACGGACCCAAAACAAAGCGAACCAATCACTAACCACGAACAGGTTCATTCGGGGATCGGTGATCGGCGATCGGGGAACCCAGAGACCACCAAGCGATCCCAATGCCCAGGTATTCGATATTAGACAGCGAGCAACCTGCTGACTTCCAAGTACACATAAAAACGCTCAGGGGATCACCGATGGACAGAACTCGGTCCAAACAAATTTATTGCTAATTGCTGAGCGCGTCTCTAATAACTCCCACACACATGGAGAATCTCGGCCGAGGCCCTCCATCGAGTCTAGCAACTCCACACTCCACACTCCACGCTGACTCACGATCCGAAGTGTCGGTTTAATTTGCCCTCCCGCCTTCGCAACTGGCGCTCGAATTACGATTACGATTCTGGCCAGCTTGGATTACCGCCCGAGGTGGATTTGGGGCTAACGGTACCGGCCCTTTAAACTGGACCTAAAGAGCGATGCGCTTCATGGCGCTCGTAAACCTCACAAACGTCCCATTTGATTGGCAGGTCTCTATGACTGACCCCCTACGAAACAGTTTAGGGCGCAATTAAGATAGGATTTCAATTTCCTTAAACGATGCTTAAGCCTGGGCGATTAAGTCCCAGTTAAATGGATCACTTAAAGTTTTTACTTGCGGTTAAGAGTGGTAATATAAAGTGTTTCAATTGAGCATCAAATTGTGACTCAGAACATTGCCTGTCATTTAATTCCAGAGAAGAAGAGGTGTTTAAATTTAAAGGGCAACGAATAATAATTTTTTTCTATTATATAAAAGTAAACATATAAATTAACATTTAAGTCTTATGCTTAACTCAATGGATTACTCTAAAAAAAAAATTTAAATCAATTTTAAAAGCCAATGGATATATTTACATCAATTTCTATTTTTGTTATTTATAAATTAAATTTATAAATCAAACTTCCAAGAATTTGTAATATTTAGTCCAGCGGTTTCGTTAGCAGCTATTTATAATAATTTTATTAAAATGGGGATAAAAATTAATAAATTCACAAGCCAAAAAATGATTTCCTTTAGTTTGCGTCTAGTAATGCCGCCACGACAACTCTTGTTGGTAAGCCCTTAGTGTTTTAAAAACAGCGGTTGCAAAAGCAATAATTAATAGTAAAAATAGGAAAAAAAATGTAAAACGATATGACGACACATAATTTAAACGTTTTGCAATAAAGTCTATTCACCTTAAGAGCTCAGGAAGTTAAGTGTATTTAGAGCATGCAAATAATACATTTCTAACGATTGAAAAGCATCCATATAGCTAAAGGTATCTTTCAAATTTTAAACGAAATTTCTGAAATTTCTTTATACAAATAAATAATATTATAAGATTAAGTAAAGAATGAAACTTAAAATGTATTCCCCTAATCCTTCACAGAAATGGCTACAACTTTAAGTCGCAGCAACTTCTCACACAGCAGCCCGATCATTCTCAGCACGCCCAGTTCGCCCAGTCCCATAGTCAGGGTCCGGATCCGGGCCACAATCCAAGTCCTGGTCAGCAGCAGGCAGGTGGATCCATGACCATGCCGGCGGCGTCGGGGGGCAAGGGAAAGCGGGAGTGGGACATCAACGATGCCATTGTGCCGCATGTTCCCGACCAGGAGTTCGACGAGTTCAACGAGTGGAGCGATGGCCACGTCCGGCACATTTACTCGCTGCACAACGAGGAGGCCAAGAAGCACATCTCCGGCTGGGCCATGCGCAACACGAACAACCACAATGTGAACATCCTGAAGAAGAGCTGCCTGGGCGTGCTGGTCTGCTCCCAGCACTGCACCCTGCCCAACGGATCCAAGATCAATCTGCGTCCGGCCATTTGCGACAAGGCGCGTCGGAAGCAGGAGGGCAAGGCCTGTCCCAACAAGAGTTGTCGTGGCGGCAGACTGGAGATCAAGCCGTGTCGCGGTCACTGCGGCTATCCGGTGACCCACTTCTGGCGGCACTCCGGCAACGCCATCTTCTTCCAGGCCAAGGGAGTGCACGACCACCTGCGTCCGGATCCGAAGAACTCCAGCGTTTCCAAGAGGGCCTTTGGCAGGGTGCCGCTGGGGGGAAAGTCCGCCAACGGATCGGTGGGCAAAAAGTCGGTTATTGCGGGTCTGGTCAAGCAGGTGAAGGTGAGTTAGAAATATAGAGTCTTTGGAAGTCAATCATAATCATAATCTCGCTTTACTCACAGCAGCAACAGCACAGTCTCATGAGCAAGGTCCTTAAGCGTCCTGCTGCCAGTAATCCTTTGAGCCACTCCGCCTTGGATATATACCAGTATAATGGTAAGCAAATTAAAAAGAGTAAAGGAAAAAAATAAATATTTAGTTTTGAAATAAGCATTTTTTATTTCCTTTGCATTGAAGATTTAATCTCATCGTCTTAAAATTAATAGAACTGTTTTAATATATTACTTAAAAAGCAAAATTATTTACAGCACTTTTATTAAGTAATCAATACCAGCTTTATGTAGCCACGTTTTAACAGAGAAGTTTTGTACGATATGAAAAAAAGTTACTAAAACATTAAATACTTTGGTTATTATTTTCTTTTAAATTAAGTTAAAATGCTTTCTGGAATGAATAATATATTTTGAGTATTGCTTAAATTTTTATCCTATTATTCAGATTTTTATTATATACCTCTTATAATTTTCCTTTCCTCCTCAGCTTGTGGCAAGTGCACCAGCTACAGCCACTGCACCTGCAGCTACCTGGAGGACACCAGCACCACGGCGAGGAGCCACCAATTGTCGCAGTCCTCGAATTACGGCACCAACTCCTGGCCCCTGAGTGGATCCGAGTCCTCGGCGCCCTGCGAGACCGCCGCGAATGTGTTCACTGTCAACCACCAGCACATCACGTACAACTATCCCATCTACCATGCAACTCCGACGGCGGCGACTGCAGCTCCCAGTAAATCACCCAGTTTGCCGTACACCTGCAGCATTTCGGAACTGGCCGCATACCAGCAATCCTCGAGTGGGAACGCCTACTCGATGGGGGCTCCGGTCCATGGACACACCCAGTGTCAGGCACTGGCCTACGAGTCCAGTCCGCAACTGGCCACTCCGGAGCCGGAGTTCATCAACTACTCGCAGATCAAGCACTTGGGTGGTGGTCAGGAGGAGATCAGCTGCAAAGGAGAGCCGGGGGCGGGTCTGCCGCCCACCATAAAGTACAACGCCACCGTGGAGACACAGCCGTATGTGGAGGACAACTACGACTACTACTACAGTCCCAAGGCGGAGTACGAGATGCAGCAGCACCACCAACACCCACAGCACCTCCAGCAGAGCCACCAGCAATTCGGGGGAAACCAATCGACGGGTCACCACTACTACGAAAGCGGGAGTGGTTACAATGGTGTTAGCTACTTTGACACGGGAACCACCACAGTGCCACCGGGAAATACCGCGACCGGAAACAGCCTGGACACCGGATACGGAAGCTACTACGATCATTATTCCAGCTACGAGCAACAAATGGCGGTAGCTAGTGGATTTGCCACTGCGGGAGGATCAAGTGTCCCGACAGTTGCCCCGCCCCCAGGCCATCCACCGCCTCCGCCTCCTCCGCCCACGCTAACGTACCACCATCACCACCACCACCACTTGCACCACTCGGCGGCAACGACGGCGCTTGCACCATCGGTCACCCATTGAATAGTACTTAACGATTCCGGACGCCGGAGCATTACTCATAGTGGATAGCCTAGCATAGTACCATAGTGTTAGGATTAGTTGTGAAATCTTAATTTCCATCTGTACGCGTAGTGTTACACCATTTTCTCATTGTTTTACCCGGCAAATAAATTATTAAAATATGTTGATTTATAAAAGTAAAATTGAACTTAAGGTCTGAAAGGGGCTAGTAATGGAAAAATCAAATTATGTTTAACAGCTTCAAAGTCAGTTTAAATCTTTGAAACGGAAAATATATTTTAAGGGCCCTTTCTACAAACGTACTGGGTATTTGTAAGGAACGTTACTAACTTTAGATAAGTGACACAAAATATTTAATATTTCAGTATTTTTTTATACCCAGCTACATATATGTTTTAAATTTTTCGCATCTAACACTGTTTAAAACGCCCCCTACCGATCTCGAATGGAACTCCGGCAACCAATCGATTAACCCACCACCATTGGTAATCCTTCTCTACCAACGCACAATGGGTTCCTGAAACAAGAAATTTTTGATTTTCTAATTTATATCGATATGGTTTAAAAAAATTTACTATTCTGGCCCATAGTTTTAAACAAAAATTTGTAAAGTAACCCCGAAATGGAGACTTAATTTTTCTTTGTCATTTTGTTTTTGTGTTCGTAACATATGTAGGTTTGATATTTGCAGTAATTTTATATATTCTGATTATCAACATACGACTCTCCGATTCATTAAATAATTCAACAAGATTAAGTACGTTACATTAAATAAATCAATTACCGCTCACGAGCACAAAAATCGAATTGAATCTAACGGCTTTTCGCAACGCCCCCTATCGTTTTGGCAGTGAACCACTGGAGAGTTGCATTTCGACCAATTCACCACGAAAGAAATCCACCTCAACCAAGCGTCGCCGCCGGCTGAGAGAGAGCATTAGAGGGCAAGAGAGCTCGAAAATCTATAAAAGCAACCGCAACACGCTCCTAGTTGAAAAAAAAATCTAGCTGCGTGGTGTGAAGAGCTGCCCGAGTGCTAATTAAGTAACTTTTGTACATTGTTTCCGTTTCCGAAAACCCACATCGCCCATCCAACATGGTGTACCAAGTGAAAGATAAGGTGAGTCAGCTCTGCCGGATCTGTGGGTCCACAGCCGTAACGTCATCGTCAACTGTTGGGTAACACGATAACGCCGACCCTTGACCCCATGGGTCTCTGAAAATATGGCTTTGGAATCGGCATTCCAATTACCCACTCACTTTTTTTGATTGTATTTTCTACGCTTTTTGCCATACGCTCCCACACAAGTGAGAATAACTCACGTACGGTCGAAACGAGCGAGAAAGCGGACACCAGTACGAGAAAGTTCGAGTAGTGAAATGATATCATTCCATCTCCATGGAATGAACCGCAAACCGGGTTTTAGCGGAAAGCAAAATTTGAATTTTTTCTAACGGCCTGCTATAGATAATACAGTGCCAAGTAGTCGTATATGTAGCTATCAGTGTGTGTGCGTCTGGGATGAGTTTGCAATAAATTATCGCTGCCGAGACTTGGTTTGTTGGTTGGAAATATTTGAATAGTTGCTATAGCACAAGGTGTGCTCACCGCTCAGAAGTTGCGCGCCATACGAAAGCATCATGGTCAAGAAACGAGGGGGTTTTTAAAAGGGGTAAAGTTCTCAGCGGACGACGAACCGGTCGTGCGCAACTTTACCAATATTACGTTAGAGAATTTATAAAAAGGAATGGTTTCAATAATTTCAGCTTGTTTTAATTTTCTATAATTGCTTGTATACACATTTATATATATATATCTAAATATATATAGAACAGTGCTAAGCATTTTACCCCTTGCGGTCTTATTTTATACAAAAATAAGTTCGACAACCGAATTGTGGATATCAAAAACCACTTGAAACCACCAGAACATTCTTTTTTATTTAAAACCACATACATATTTCTATGTTGGATAGGCATTTTAGGGTTTTTTCTATCACGCGGATGTTGTATTCAAAAATGAGTCAATGATTTCCTAATTGTCACCATACATTTGAGTCATCTTTGAAATAAATAGACTTTAATAGTCATAAAATACCATGAATCAGTTAATCATCTTTAGTTTGATCTCCCACTGGAAATGATCTAAGCTTGATCAAAATATTTAATAGGGAATAACAAGTTGTTTGAAGCAAAAACAATATGCATTATGCTAAGAATTACCTAATGCCGTATGTAAATTTTACCAAACCGGTTACCCATTCCATTGGAAATCCACAATTTCATTAGAGCCATTTCTTTGCATGTGTTCTGCGATTGCCATCGCCAGCAATTAATTAAAGGTCACTGGGAAAACGTGACATGGGCGGGGCATTGGACTGGATAAGGGGGAAAGGGACTGCCCACAACCACACCTTTCGGCATACATATAATTTAGAAATTCTTTAAATATTGATGTGTTGCCCACTCGATGAAATACAGAAATGGAATAATGAAATGCAATAGCCCCAAATTCACAAGTTCTGAGGCACAAATATTGAACCCGTCAATCGGTGATTACTAGAGCCGATTACAACTTGGCAACTTTGGGGTTGTCCGACAACTTTGTGGCAGAACAGAGGCCGCCTTATCACGCACATGTTCGAGATAATGAGTGGGTCTCCCCTGCTACATCTACATATGTACATACCCACCGGATCAATGCTTGATAACCCCAAACTATCCAGTTAGTGAATTGGTTCGCCCCTTCGGTGGGAAAATCAATATAAATAGGTCATCGGAGGTGGAAAATCGATATCTTTGATGTGTGCTGATCTTACCAAAAGATAACATAAATTTACAATTTCCATTTTTCATTTTACAGAACGACCTCGATGGACAGCTGACCAAGGCGGCTGGCAAGCTGGTGGTGCTGGACTTCTTTGCCACCTGGTGCGGTCCCTGCAAGATGATCTCGCCCAAGTTGGCCGAGCTCTCCACGCAGTACGCCGACAACATCGTCGTCCTGAAGGTGGGTGTTTGGAAAGCTAAGGCTTAAAATAGAAGCTCAAAATGTTAATAAGCTTTATTTAGACTGCGCTCTAATGCAATGATTATATGATATTTTACAACGTTTTAAACCAGTAGACTTTGTGTTACCTCCTATAATGATAACGAAAAAACCATTTCCCTTAACATAATCTTGTTGCCATATGTTTTCATAAATGGATTTTATCATATTTGTTACAACTTAGAATTCACAATCCAATATACATGTATTTTTAATTAAATGCATATATATTTTTTTTAAATAGTGTGAAACTCATTCACTTTTCTTCTCATTGAAAATTATTACATTTTGAATGTTAGCAGGCCGTTTAATATTGAAGTACTTATTTATTTGTCTTATTTAAATTGGAACTCCTACTAAACTGTCTTCTCCAACAGGTTGATGTGGACGAGTGCGAAGACATTGCCATGGAATACAACGTCTCCAGCATGCCCACCTTTGTGTTCGTCAAGAACGGCGTCAAGGTCGAGGAGTTCGCTGGAGCCAACGCCTCGCGTCTGGAGGATGTCATCAAGGCCAACATCTAAGAGGGCAGCGCGTAGACGTCTGGCCGTCCCTTTGATCCACCTATGAGTTCTCTTCATAACATTTAGTTAATTATTCCATAAGTGCAGGGTTTGCTAAGTTCCTCCTGCTCCGCTTTGTCCTTAGTCACACGGAGCTGCAGTGCAGCTCGCAAGGTGGAGGATTTCAGCGGCGGCAGCTGGAACCGCAACAAAAGTGAGAAACTAAGTGGCTTTTAATCGTAAAATTTGCTTAATTAACAAAAAACAATAAATCACACAAAGATTGTTCACTTTTGTATTGAAATCATTAAACGAATGCAATTGTAGCCAGTTGTCCAAGAGTAAACGAATAAATGTAGGACACATTCGCCGTTTGTAATAGATCAAAAATTTATTTTTTGTAAGGGTGAGGGGGTCCTTAAGGAAATTCAAATGAAATTGTGAAATGGAAGCCAATTCAAATATCAGTATAAAAGTACCATAATCACCCGGACAAAGCCCGTTATGGTTAAGTAATAACGATTAAAATCGGGTAGTTGACGATTAGATAAGATATGGCGGAAACTTCGACAGTCAACGGGCAAATGAAGAGGGTGCCCTAAGTGGTTGTTCCGGAATCAAAATCTAGTCCATCTCAGTTTATAATTTTTTATTAAAATTCCAGCCTAAAAGTCATTTTCTAAAGGTACATATTGTCGTCGTCTTAAAATAATATAAAGAAAAGACATTAATATCCTATATCACAAATAGTCTGGGCATTAAGTAGCAATGACAACAAAATAAAAGTTCGCAAAACATTATTTTTAAAGTAACAATTTGTTTGAAACTTTGAAAATCGAGCCGGCGCATAGATTGTTATCAATATACTTTTGAATATCTTATGATAATTATCCAAATTTATTTGCGTTATTGAAAATTAAAAAATAGTAGTAATTGTTAAATAGTGATTCACCTTGAGAAACAATAATATTTTTGTTTTCATATACCTAATAAATATGTATTCCAATCAATAGTAAGAAAAGTAATAACAATTTAACTAATAGTTTTCAAAATCTATTAAATCTAAGCGGACTAAGCTACCTAAAAAAGAAATTATTTTATAAACCGATAAGCAGCCTTAAAAATTAAAAAAAACAAATATTTTATTCTGATTCGTTAATATATTTATAGCCGCCAATTTTTTCATTTTGATTATTGCAAACAAAAATTTATATGCTCTACTGTACCACTGTGCGTCGATAGTATATCGATAGGTCTGATTTATGCAGTTCCGTAATACTCGGTGGAGTAGAACTCAGCAACCAGCCTCAGTGATAAATTAATAATATAATATATAATTTAACTTCTAAATATCAGAAAATTTGAAGGAGTTTTGAAAATACTTTACCATTTTTAAAGAGCCAAAGTAATTCTTGTCATAAGCTTGAACCATTTAAATAAATTACAATAAATTAAAAACTATTATTCATTTAGTTTAGGCCTGAGTAAACAAATTAAAATTATTTAAGGAGTGTTAAATAAAATAAAAAAAATTGTATTCTATTTTGAGGTTTGTAACCGCGGTATTGCACCAGTCGAGATCGAAACCAAATGCAACCTTGCGTCAGCTGTGGTGGTGGCTATGCACTCTCTTTCATCGCTACTCTCTATTCCTCTCTATCGGCCTGCTCGCGAATTGCCCGATTTTTTTTATAAGTAGTACTGTCAAACTCATCGAAACAACAACAGGCGAATGAATCCGTAACGGCACAAAAAACAATAAGCCCTGCGAGTGAGACAGAGACGGGGAGACGCGCGCGGAAGTCGGGCAGAAATAATATTTTGTGTAATTTTTGGGTGCAACGGCGTGCTTTGAGTGCTTCCGATTCGAAATTCGCGACAGTGCTGTGGCCAAGAGTTCACCTTTTAGGTGTTTTTTTTATAGCAACAAGCGACGCAAGCGTTTCGGAAATAGAGCAGAGCACACAAAGTGCAGGAATGTCTAGGGAATTTGCATAATTTTCGGGTCGACCCAGCCAAAAGTTGTATAATAAGCTTGTGAAAACCACAAGGTAGGCCCGGTTCACCACAAATGGCCGGGTTATGCCGCTCCACCACCACCTCCAAATCCACCACCCCAGCTGAGAGGCCATCCAACACCAAGACCAGATCCCAAAATATCTCACAAAATGTCTAGTGCCCAATACCAGGCACTCGAGCCGCAGACTTCGGACGAGGATAACGAGGACATCGAACGGAGGGCACATCAGAACCATCACCGCTGCCCCACCGCGCCACATCCCATGGTCCGGAAGGGGAGCGTGGGCATGGGCAGGCGCCGTTGCGTACTGCCCCTGGTGGTCGCTGCTCTGTTCTTCATCGCCTGCTGCTACCTAACCCTCAGCGGAGACACTCGGATCGCCCTGGGACTGGGCGGTGGTTCCGAGGACTCGGAGGAGGGATCCCACCACGAATTAGGTAAGCAGGGAGTCCAGTTTCAAGAATCCCGACCCCCAGACTGGCTGTTAAGGTACACCCGCCAGGCCGAACACTTGGAGGCAGCCAGACCAGAATTCCAGGGGTTCGGGAACGTCACAGATAGTATTCAAGAAACGGAAGTAGATGAATATGATATCGAGCTAAAACAGCCAGAATTGAAGCCGAAAAAAATACGGACAAGACATCGTTTCAACCCAAAAATCCGTGAGTCCCCTCCCCTTACTCACTCTCCTAAAGTTGATCCCATAGGAAGTGCGGCTGAGTGCATTTTCGCGACTGCTGGCCGAAAGTGAATTCGCCACTCTGCTCCCACTTTCACTTTTAATTTGGACCACTGCCAATCAAAGCTTAGGTCACCCTACACTTTGTGAGGAACTTTAGTGCTCTTAGTCCGTTCGTTTGTCGACTACTGCTGCTAAAGTTTAAAAATATATATATATTTTTCATATGTAGACTTTTATAAAACACTGTATGTTTTTCTATAAAAAAACTTAAATACAACAAATTGCGATATCAAAACCGTAATGCATACACTATAAGTAACAGCAAACGTTTTGATTAAAATGGTCTGAATCATTAAAGCACACAACAAACACAAAAGTTTTTAAAAATGTTGAGCAAAAATTACCCGATTATATGCCAAACCTCAGTTTATCCAACAAATGATATCGCACCACTATCATTTTTTATTAACCGTTATAAAACCAAAGAGGGGTTTGTCAAGGCCTTGTAAGTCGCTGTGACAGCACCTCCCCAATTCCGAATAATTTGCTGCGGTAATTATCGCGTGTAACTCATCGGCTCGCCACTGTCGCCGTTCCGACTTTGGCTACTGGTTAGCCTGCAGCCTTTTTTTTATTATTTAACCGTAATTGGATCTATTTGGTAACAATTGTCTTCTACAAACGCGATGTATATATGGATGTAGACACTGTATCGATAGCCATCCACCCTCACCTGCAGCGGCAATTACATCGCTTCGCCTGTTGGTCGTTTTTTATTGCCCAGAGCAAAAGCCTGAACAAGGTCAGGTTTCCACGTTACTTGGCTTTTTCCTTGAATAATCTATATTGGTCACAAACGAATCTTCCAAGCCATACAACGCGAATATACTTATCTAATCCTATCGTTTTATAGATAAGTTATTAACGAATTTTGGATTTAATATTAAAATTTTAACACTGATGATATTTAGCAACTTTCTGTTTTTTAAAGAATGTTCATTCAAACATATTTGCAAGTGATAAGCCATAGTCGAAATAAATTATTTTTTTTACTGGGTAATTAAGTTCCCGGAATAACAGCTGGATTTGCTGAACGAAAACAAGGCAATCAAGATATAAGGCCAACACCCTATTAGATGTCGTCCATAAAAGCATCGAAGCTGATGAGTTCGAATAAAATAAAGACCATTCCAACGGAAAGCCTTAAAAGATTACGCAATTGGCTTGAAACTAAAAGTAGTAAACATGAAAATAAATGTATATTATTCAATAGACATGTGATCTATAGTCGAACTAGTTAACAAATCCGAGCTATGAATGCGATTTGAGTGGCACCAATTGTCTAATTACACTTTTCCTCACAACTTGCTAGCGCTTAGAATAGATTGTAGATTTCGCATTTGCCCCATACTTAAAAAAGCTTTTAGCAGTTTTTCTTATAAGGTAAACAGACTTGATTGCCTCTCATTTTGCGAGTATAATTAACAGATTCGCAGAATCTTCTTATCAACATGGGGATAGGGAGGAAAAAATCGCTACACGTTGGTCTGGGAATTGCTGTCTCTGGTGCCAGACCTGAATATAAATAAATGTATACTTCGTCATGCACTTTTATTCGGCTCATCTGTTTCGAGCCGATTTCAGTATCTTCTCAAGTGTTTGCTTCACATTCCCTCTTTCCTCCCAGCTATTGTTGTCCGAATTCTATGGTTTTCCCCAATAACATTTTACTAAGCACTTTGCTACCGTAAAAGTAAATTGGCATAAACTTGTCTACACAAATATTTACAATTTTGGAATTGCCCCGTATAAATTCAAAATACATAACGTGCAGGCCAATTTAGCAGCATTTGAAACACATGTCGAATTTAATTGTGATTTCTTACGATGTACAATCGCTTGCTTTGTGGCTGTCTATATGCAACAGGTGCTTCAGATAAGAATATAAACAAATTAGAAAGTTAGTAGAAAAGGGAGTTCATAGATAAGTTTCAAGTAAATATTTGGCCATTGCTAATTGCTAATTATTATCTAACTGGTATCTTTTGTATGATGGTTAATATTCTACCATATTAGGAAATATATTTATATTATAAATGCGCTGAAATATAATAAACACTTTTATCAGTGGCGTACGCTGTTATCTAACAAGATCTTATGTTATAATTTATAATGAGCTGTCACTGCTGCTACTTAAAAATGCAGTGTATTTACCAAAATTATGAGAACATTAATTTTGTAGATACTTTCATTGGGTGAATTAGTATGTGTACAATTTATTAAACCCACAATCTCTCTGTTATTTTTTTTCGATTTTAGTGTATAACATAAGAGTGAATGAAACTGATAAAGGCGAACCGTAAAACAATTTGTGACTAACGTCGCTTGTAGATCAGGTGTCTGGGGAATTCTCGATTGACTGCAATCAAAGCACTCACTCATCTAGATATGTGCCATAATTAACGACAGAGCTGTACGTGAGCGTGTGATTATTCCCAGATTGGTGTCGAGCCCCGTCGATAAGTGTTTGGTTTATCGGTAGGGTTTGGTAGTGGAAATACGTATGAGTGGATGGACTCACCAGAGTGCAAACCCCACTCTGAAGGCACATACACGTGTAGTAGGCTAGAGCCCCACTATCAGGTTTATATCAGCGCACGTTAATGTTCATTAGGCGGTGTATTATGATAGGGGAAGGTATACGTAATTATGTGTCATCTGGAATACCCGCAAAGCACTATGTTCTTTATTGTGGTTGATCGATACCGCCTTTGTGGTGAGGCACTTTCTTTTTGCCTTGAAATTTTGGATTCGCTTTAGGGTTTGGGTTATTTTGGCCTTATCTTTATTTAATAACTTGTTAGTGAATACTTTTGCCTGCCCGATTTATATTACTAATGGGTCTACAAGGAACGGGGACCTTTTTATTTATTTATGTATATTTGCCTTTCATTGTTCGTTTCCTATCAGTCATATAAATCGAAAATTGGGGTTCCCCCACTCTGAAGTTTCCACAATTTCGTGCTTTTCGCTTTTCGTTCTGGATTAATTGTGAGGGGTTCTAATGACATTGGCGCACGCAGTCGATCCAAACACATTAACGCTTTAATAGCAGGCGAAAGATTTCCAACACGGATTAATCCATTAGATAATTAACTGTGCTATCTTCGATTTTCCGACTGATCTCTAAAATGTATGCATAACCCAAACATTCGAAGCCACAATTGCTCTGCTCTTCAGTTTGTTTGAGCAGTGACAGGCACTTTATCTCAACGATTTTAACTCAGCTAAAGTAAATTTTTCGTTGGCAAAGTATCTAAGAGACACTGATTAGCACCTTTTGAGAAGTTGAAAGACACCGCAAAGATTGTTTACAATCGCATTGTCATCTTGCCACTCAGGCTGGCTGCCTCAAATGGGGCCAGAGGTCAATGAGTTGAGCTATTTTAGTAATTGAGAATTCTGATTAAATCATAAGACTCTCGTCGCAATTTCAAAAGTAATTGACCCAGTATAACCTTATAACTCTCGGTTTGCTTATCCACAGATAGTATGAATTTCCGGCCACTCAACGAAAGTCTGCACATTTGTAGCGAGAGCTATGAGGATCGCCGGCAGTTTATGCAGGATAAACCCCGTTCTGACTACGGACAGCTGCCCGTGATATATTTTGTTACCCCGACGTATCCGCGCCGGGAGCAGATCCCAGAACTAACCCGTCTGGCGCACACGCTGCTCCATGTCCCGCGATTGCACTGGCTAGTAGCCGATGATCAGGAAAAATGCAACGACTTTATGGACACCCTGCTCAATAGATTCGGTAATTATCGTTGTATTCTAAATGTGAGTTTTGATATCTAACCGATGTGCATTTTATAGGTATTCCCTTTACCCACATGGTGAGCCCCATGCCAAGCAAGTTCCGGAATGAAAAACCAGCACCGCGAGGCGTAGCAAATCGCAGAGCCGCTTTGCAGTGGTTGCGGCAGCACAATCTCACTAACGGAATACTATACTTTGGGGACGATGATAACACCTACGACCTTCGACTATTTACAGAAATTCGGAAAACGCAACGGGTTTCCATGTTTCCCGTCGGTCTGATTGCCGATTATGGAGTCAGTGGGCCAGTAGTGCGAAAGGTGAGTCTATTATTTCTAAAATAATTGTTTATACTGATTTATCAAATTATTAGTTGAAGCCTGTTTTAAAAAAATCCATTTTTGACATAATGTTTTTCAGGGCAAGGTGGTGGCCTTTCTGGACTCCTGGGTGGCTGGTCGACGCTGGCCCGTTGACATGGCCGGTTTCGCCGTGAACTTGGAGTATATGGCGCAGTATCCCTATGTAAATATGCCATACAAGCCTGGCTACGAGGAGGATCTCTTCTTACGCAGCATCGGTCTGAAAATTAATCAGATCGAACCGCGGGGTAACAACTGCACCGAGATACTGGTTTGGCACACGCAGACGAAGTCCAAGAAGCTGGGCATGGTTCGCTTAGAAAGCAAATATTTGGACGACCGCTCTAACCTAGGCGCCCTGCTGTCCAACCTTAAACTAATGGGCGTGGCCAGTACAACGGAAAATGAAGGTTTGTTATGGAAATTACAATTACTAATTGTTATTCATTTTATATTTTAAACTTTCCTTAGGACGCAATGCACTGATCAGCAAGAATGGAAAGGAGAAGCCGCACTCCGACATACTAAGCTGAGTCCCAGGATCCAACATTCATAGGAGACATCCGTCTGAAACCCCCTAATAATACTCATAGATTTATAAAGCTAAATGTATAATATTTCTGCAACAAACCAAATCTCGAATCAACTGTTTCCTGTATCCCATGGAATTTCCTGCTTTAGTTATCAGTCGTTTTCGCACTGCACAATATCTTTATATATTTATGTTTACGATTTACGTCGGGTGCTGACCCTTTGTTCTATGTTCTCATCATAATGTAGTGTTAATAAAAATTATGAATGTATTGTTAATTAGTTGTAGATAAGTTCTTTCGTGATAGCAGGTTAAAAAAAAGCAGAGAGAGTTAAAAATATAGCTTCAGGACTTATTTAAATATATCGTCGTCGCTACCATGAGGTTGTAAAGGCAGAGTTAAAATTCAAAACTTTTATATTATACGTTCTAATTTGATTATCAAAAAAAGTCTTTTCTTTATAATCTATATATGTACATCAAACTCTTATGACGCTTGTTATTGTTGTTAATCGCCTCATCAATTTGCAGCATTGAACACATATCATAAAGCTTGAAAATACATATTTTAGCATTACTTAGGTGTTTTAAATCCCTATAAAGCTAGTGGTTTAGTAACGGACAGTAAGATTGAATGACCTATGTCATTTTCACTAGAAACTTAGTGTGTACGTATAAATGGAGCCTGTAAATCAGTCAAATAAGACCTTGAGCCATAACAGAATAAAAATAAATGCTAGTTTTATAAATCTCCAAAAAAACTAATAATTGTTACTTACTCATTGGGGATACAGTATCAAGTAAATTTCACCGGCCAAAGAATTCTTGTGAGAAAGTGAGGTAAGTGTTTTAAACATGAATTGACAATGAAGTGGCAGCAACATCCGTCTCCACTTTGTGTGAGAAGTGTCAACAATGCGACGGGAATGGAAAGACACAAAATAGCAAACAATACTTTTCAATTAACTTTGCGTTCCCTAGTCATCTGCATCCCAATATCTTTTCTTTCATCCCTCGACCCATGCAGTAGTTTACTTTGAATGTCCGACAGCATTTCGTGCTGGCTGCGAAAGTCGAACGGCTAAGAAAAAGTTGCAATTCCCCAATACATCAGTGGGAACTAAGAGAGGGAAAAGGTTAAATGCGTTCGATACCCTATAGTTTGTTCAACTAAAGAAAATAAAATATATATTCCTAAAATCTTTTTATTTGATAGCCTTAAAATTTAGTTTAATTAAACGTAAAACCTTTTTATAAAAATATAAAATATTCTTCTTACAAAATAAAGGATTCAATAAAATGTGAAAAATGAAATAAGTTATTGTTTAATAATTTTAGATCTAATTCAAATTAATTTATTTTTAGAAAACGGTTGATATCGAAAACTAATGTTAATCATTTGAACAGTTCTGCTGGAGGTACTCCCCAAACTCTTATATATCTTTTTCATTATTTGACTACCATCGGAGCAGGTGAAACTGAAAACTGGGTCTCGGAACTGTGTGCCTGAGTCATTGCAGTTGGGAATGGCACGAACGTGTTGCATATGCATCTTCCTCAATGCGAAGTTATGAGCCAAAGTTTCTTTGCAGGAAGAGAAAAAGGAGTTGTGTGCTACGTGTGAATGGGTCTCCTCCGGAGCATAGCTCCTCGCAATTGGGGGCAAATAAATAGTCGGGCCAGGGAACTTTTGTGCGCTTCACCGGAAATTTGTTTGGCAGGAAAATTGCTTTAAAGTGTCACGAGGCGGGTGGCATCCATTAATACTCTAGTGGCACTCCCCGGGTGGCTCTTTTCTGTTGGCCTCGTCAGAGGTGGCAAATCGGAAAGTGCTTCGCATCGGGATGGGTTGTGGCCAGTGTCACCTCCTGTTCGTTATGACCCGGGTCTGACCCAAACGGCGATGGCCCGCATTAAGCCATTAAAGCTAATTAAACCTAGCCGCCCTGGGGCCCAGACTAACGGCATCAATCCCCTCCCTTTGCAAAAACCCTTTCCCATCCCAAGTCGAATCGCATCAGTCGTCGGCCGACGAACGCTTTATTAAACGCAGTCGCTTCTGACTGCCATCGCCGTAATGAGTGCGGCTGCCGGCAGACAACTTGATGAGGTTGCGATTGATGTTGCAAATGAAGTTGTTGCCATCCATGAGCAGCCAAGGGAGCAGGATGTCGTGGCTTGCTACACTTTGTGCACCACTATGCTCTACACTTATAAAAAGGGATCACAGTGCCTCCTCTATAAGAATCTTTATGCGAATGTTCATTGTTTACTTCTCAGACTGAAGAAATTTAAGAAAAACGAATCGTGTTGGTGCTTTGACCCCAAAACTGAGATAAAATTTACTAAAAAACATTAAGGTACTAGCTTAAAAATGTAAAGATTTCTTAGAAAATGTTTGGCGGTATCTTCTGAAATCTAGTTTAAATAGGCACCATTTTAAATTTACGTATGTTTTCCTTTATCTCCAGAACTCTACAAATTTGCGGTCATATTATTGCAAAATAAAACTAACATTAATACTTAGTGCGGATTCTGTACATTATTTATATATCCGCTGTACACAAGGTAAAGTTCTGATTTTTGTTTTAAAAGGCACAATTTCAAATATACATCAATCTTAAATACATTTTGTTACTTTTCTCACTGCATGACGCTGATTTTATGCCTCTTAAACTTCAAACGCAAGCCACAAGCCCGGCTAGCGGACACCAGGAGGGCGGATGATGGGGTAGGTGTGGATTTGCTGCAGTTTGGATGCCACTTAGTGTCGCTATGGTGAGAGCTGCAAAAGGGTAGAGATTCAGAACGGAAATAGGAATGTGGAAGAGCGGACCCACGCAAACTTTAACTTTAACTGACACACTTTTACATAAACTATGGTGCGGATCGGTAGTGATAGCCCATGAAGGCTGCCGGATTGGTCATCCAAGGAGGGATCGGCTTCGATCCGATTGTCGGACAGATCGGGCAAGCAGAAGCTGTTGATTCATTGGGTTGAGCCGGAGTGTCCAGTGTCCTTAGCCAAGAGGGAATTTCGGTAGCCGAAGGACAAATGGCTTCTGAACTGGATGTCAAGGATGCATCGGAGTTGCCTGCATATTGCCTGCATATTGCATCATCCGAACAGCGGCTCATAAGCTGTCTATTTACACCCTCATCTTGATCAGAAATTTTAAATGGAACTTCAATGTTCACTTCACTTCTGAGAAGAGGAACTGTTTTCGTACTCAATACCGCATCATCCGATTCCTCATTCATAAAGAGCTTCATTTCATCATCATCCGGATCAGAAATTTGCGGCCGACTTTCGGAGATTACTTGTCTACGAGTGGACATGACTTTAAATTTGTACAAAATAATACTTAACAATTTATAAACACAGAGCGATATCTAAAGTGTTTAGTGTAGTTGTTTATAAAAACGTGAATGAGTTATATTTCAAAGGATACTGTTTTGTTAACGGAATAAAATTACTTGTCAGTTGTATTTTTTTTCAATCTATTTCAATCAGTTCTTCTCTTTAGATTGACCCTAAATTGTCTTATGGTTTTAAGTGACAGTTTATTACAAGTCAAAAAACCCTTATAAATGCTTATAAGCATTTATAGAAAACAATACTATCCACTACCAAACAACCTATATCAGTCAAAATAATAAAACATAAATAAAAAATCATTGTAAATTTAGAGATGAATTTTGATACCCATTAACCGCAATACAATTACCCACATTCGATTTAAGTTTCTTCTCAAACTGATGATTTGGGAAAATACAAACCAATTACCGCTATATTCAGACCGCCCATTACCAATCGAATGTCAATTACCAGGGCAACCCCGCCCCGCTGCTTGACCTCGTCCCCTTCCCCATCCCTTTCCCTTTTCGTTTCCGTTTTCGCCCACCCTGGTGCATGGCTAACAAGTTAATTTCACAATGTTTGCGGCTTGAGTGCGAACAAACAAATTGCGTGGCATTTCCGCCTCCCAGGGGGCTTCGAGTGGCGACAGCAAAGAGACCAACAAATCAATTGGCCATCCGCGGGGGAGAGGGGAGTGGCAGTGCCCTAAATAACCGCCAATCAAAACACACAGACACACACAACTCGCACTGAAAATTGACTATGGAGTGAGCAACAACAACATCAAGAGCAGCAAGAACCAGAACTCTAATGTGTGAATTATTATTACTAATACGACATGTGGTCAGCGGTCATAGCCGTTAATGAAGAGCAAGCAAGCGAGGGAAGTTTTCATCGCAAGGGAAGTAAGGAAAGGACTAAGGCTTTAAATGGTTTTAATAGCATTACTTTAGGCACGACCTGAGTTTAAATTTACGCGTTTTGCAGATGATTTAAGCTCTTGACTATAATGCTCAATTTACTTACCGCCATATCACAAAAAATCAAATCGCGTTAAATGGGTAAATGTAATTTTAAATACAATTTCATTAAAGTTAGTAATACGTAAGAAATTTGTATACTTTGCATTTCGGTTGAAGCAATCAATCAAACAACCTTTTTATCAGCCCTCGCTTAACCAACCGATTCCCAATTAAATGCATACCTCTCCCCAAACACACTCGTGTTGACCAAATGTGCTTACATTTGCATAGTGCGGGTGTGTGAGCTCAGTGGCAAGGGGCGGCTCTGAACGTTAATGCAATAATAAATTTTATTTATACCTACATGCATGCACACACGCACCCTGCACTTGAATATATGGTACACACAAAAACTAATTACACGCCACAATGATTACATTTTACAGCGCCATCGAGCTTTTGTTGAGCAACTACAGCCACAACTACAGCAACAATAGCAGGAGCCGGAAGTGTTAAACAACAAACACTCTCACCCACACGAACGCATCCACGGACTCACATTCCACTCCGGCTTCAGCCGAAAAATGTTGAGTTTTACGGAAAAGCTTCTAGAGGAGTTTGGCCCCTGGCAATTCTGAATTGTGGTAATAAAAACTTTCCCCTCAATGAATGACACCTTGGGGGCATTGCTAAAACTTCGACTAACACAGTTTTCCCAAAAATTATGTTAAAATTATAAAATAAACTAATGAATGATGCGAAATGTGGGATATATTCCAAGACCTTTCGACTGTGGAGATCTGATTTAAAGCTTGAATGCATTCTGCAGTTAAACATTGCCACGCAATAGAAACAAATAAGTTATACCTTGAGTGAAAGTTACCCGATACCTTATTCAAAAAATTGAATGATGAAATTTATAAAAACATATGATAAAATATAAAGCTCACAAATACATAGACATTTTATAAATTCTCCTTTTTGGCACCAATGATATTTAATTTTTTTAATACAGTGTATTATCTAGGGAGTACATGGCCTGGTATATTAAAACATGAACTATAACTTGAGTAGGGTATCGTCCCAGGTATTACCTTCTCGTTTCGCATATTTTCCGGAATCCAATTTGCCCTCGTTATGTTCGAGTACCGGATATGCATAACAAACCGCGGAAAGTGGTACGGTTTGCAGCGTAGTCTGCTTTTCAGCGCTCTTTTGCGGGATGCGAGTCAACAGGCAGCGGTAAACACCAGAAACTGCGGCAGCGTTCAGCATGCGTTCCCATGCATATTTTAATCACCACAACAATATCATCAACGCAGCAGACACGCCATTGAAAACGATTGCAGAGAGCACCCTTTTTCGGCCAGGGTGTATTGGGCTGAAGACCCACTTCCTCACGGTCAGATGCAAGCACTTAATTGACCAGGTATCTCCCAGTCGGTGGTTATTTATTATTATGATTGCCCTGAAATGAGATTTTTGTGCGACAAACAGCTGGCAGTCACTCACGACTTTTTATTTTAATTACGACTGCAGGGCAAGACTCCAACAGAACGGAAAAGAACCAAACGGAACCAAACCCTTACGTATTGAAAGAGGTGAAAGAAGGTCAGAGGATGTTGAACACTCTGCCAGACAGACTGCCTCTTATTTTATAGAAATTCATTGAGGCATCAGACTAGTGATGAATGCATCCTTGACACTGTAAAAAATATTCGTTCTTATTTAAATACATTATTTATATTCAGTTAAGTTAAATGAACATCAGATTTATCAGTATAATTCCAGAAAATAATATTCGTTCTTATAAAAATACATTATTTAGATTAAGTTAAGTTAAATGAACATCAGATTTATCAGTATAATTCCAGAAAAAAAAAGTTTAATGAAAACATTTGGTTTTAATTTTAGTAAGTACCTTTAATGTTTCGATCATAATAAAGTGTGATAACCAGTTGGAATACAACTTAAAAGCTAAGTATATATATTTTTTTTCACAAACTGAACAATTGTATCTCTTGCTTTTTTTTATAAAAATAAGTTGTATTGGAATACCTTTCCTATTTTGAGTCGCTTTTATTCCATCTCAATGTGTTTGCTTTACCCATTATCCTGAGAACACATTACACCCAGTTTGGCAGTGTGGACACTCCCATCAATGGTCAGTGCGGCAAGACTGTAGTGAATGGCAAGAAAATGCCGCTTTTGAGTAATGTGCGAAAATTTTATTTTTAAATTAAAATAAAATGGTTACCCCGCTCCCTGCCACTCGTACCATCACAGGCAGCAATTAAAAGCGACCCCGGATCCACTCAGGGACTTCAAATGCATTTGCATTGGTAATGTTAACGTCGTTTCGAGACCCGGAGACCCGGAGACCAGGAGTCTCGGAGCGGGACCGGAGCCGGAACCGACTACGTGGACATGGCCGTAGTCAGAGCCAGACCATTGCGTTGCCAATTTAATTTCAATGGCTAAGAGAAACGATTGGTTTCAGGGCCCGTCCGTGGGTGACCGGGTGAAGCAATGAAATATGGGCAAGACAAATTATTGGTTTTTCTTTGAGTGCGCTTAAAATGAGGCAAACTGTTTAATTAAAATGAAGTGGAACGATGCGGATGGCTGGTCAGCTGGTAATTGCGGCCAACTAAACTGCGAAATGCGATGGAAATGTATCCTTTTCGAATAAATACGTTTCATTCAAGAATAATGTCTAAACGGAGTCAATTATTCATTATACAGGCGAGATAAATGTTTAAAATTAATTACATTCGCGCAGCCATGGAATATGTTTGATTACCTCGTCATGGCACATGCCACTTGTTTACTCGTTTATTATGCAACACTTTCATCGCATTACACAAACAATCCCCACTTAATGCAGTTTAACATATTCGCACACCCGATTATGCATTAATGAAAATGCCTGCCGCAAATTGTTGAATGCTTTAGCGGCCGAACAGGACATCGAATATTTAAAAAAAAAGAATAAAAACAGGGGAATGGGATAATATGTTGGCTGGTTTTCCGATGGGACCGAGAACTTTTTAATTTCCGTTTCAATTGCCTGGCCTGCCATGTTGTTACTCGTAACAAAACATCAATTTTCCAATGGCAAACAGGAAATAACATATTCCTCTGTTGTGTCCTCACCCGACCCCAAACAACTAAAAATGCAAAACCACTTACTGAGATGCCATATGTTTGGAAATCAAATCTCTTTAGAACCGAAAAATAAGTAAGGAATAAGAGCTTGACAATTTGGATTAGGCGAGATTAACAGGCTACGTGACCGATTCCAGGCTTTTATGGCTATATTGCTGCCATGGAAATGGAAAACTGTGCCGTGTATTGGACACTCAATGGCATCTAATAAATCTCGTTCGTATAACAATGGCTGCGATCCAGCGATGTGTGGGATGCCCGCATGCAAGTGCCACTTTTTGCACCATTTGCCATTGTTCTCCGCCCCTGCATCCGGTATCATGGCACCACTCCACATTCACTTTTATGATTATTTTTCATTATCAAAGCGAGCTCGGTTAATGCAACAACAATGCCTCTGGTCCATGTGGCACATGTGGACGAGTCCAGTCTCCACCATCCCCCCCTGCCATGCTCCTTCATAAAATAGACAACAAATTGTTGAGCTTGTTTGGTGTTCGGTGTGCTCTCTGCTGGGAATTCCAGTGCAAGTTTGGTTGGGAAAATTAATAAAAGGAAAATATTTAAGCATAGTCTATGAACGGTGGCGAGGAGCGGGGTAGGTTGTATATGGCCACATGTACACAGCCATGACATTGTCTGCGCTGCGATAACGTGTCGTATACGCAATGCTCGCCCACAAACATGCAACACACGGCCGAGGGCATTTTGGGGGGAGTCACTGTGGGGATTTGTTTTAATTAGTCGGGGGATTAAGTGCGGCAAATTGAAAAGAGTTGTCTTTATGGCGCCGGTAATTGGTTGATCAAATATGCGTGACTATGCAGTTGATGGATATGCAAATGCCAAATAATTCATAACTTGATTAGCAGGCCCATTTAGGGTTTCGTACTGAAGGGAGATCTCATTGTTATGTAGGCATGTGCCTCATTTCGTCTTAAGTATGCCAGCGTGGCCGTAATTGACCGCTCCCACTTATACACAGAGAAAAATCACAGGAATGACAGTGACTTCAAGTATTGTACTTTTGTACAAGTACAAAGGACGCATTGTATTCAAGTATAACCATTTTATATCCAAGTTTAAATTAATAACTCTGATGAAATGATATTCAAGTTTCAATTAATAACTCTGATGAAATGATAAGTAATAAAACAATATAGCTATAAGTTATGACTCCCTTATAGATTTATTCCAACCTTTCATGTTGTAATATTAATCATTTAAAGGCTTATTTTACAAATAACAATTACTACTCAAATAAAAAAACCGCAACAAATTTGTTTCTCTGTTCTCTGTGTATAGTATATCAGTTGGGTGTGTCCAATATCCGAGTATTCTCGGCTGATAGTTTATATTTATGGCCCACGTATCGGACATAAATGGATCGCAACTGTCCAGGCCAAGTGTATTTGCTTTGTAGCAATTGCCTCCGATGGTTCCGGCTTCAAGTAGGAATAACAATTCCAATCGAAGCTGGGACCAATTGAACTCAAATGCGAATTATTGGCCTGCTGTCCCCATTTCCCACCCCTCGTGTGAGATTATTGAACCTGAGCACATGTCACGCTCATCAGGACAAATATTTAAATAAGCTCGCATCTGTTGCCTTGGGCTAGAAATCGAGTTTGAACACTACTGCGACATTGTAACTACAAAGCGTTTCCTCGGTAATTTTGCCACCGGCTGTTTGCCAAACTATTTCTTACCCCCCAAAAAATACAAGTCCATTGAAAGTTTGCTTTTTGCTGGAAAATCTTCTGAGATTATTTCCGGGGGTTGCTTAAAAATACTAGTAATTCATTGATAACTGACTTCCTTCAATGGTATTGCACTATTGAAGCAAGGATTTCTATAAATCTTCTTTTCATTGCCCATAATTAGCGAACCCTTTAACTTTATGGGCTTTTAATTGAAATGGCAGAAGAGGAAGAACGACGAGATGTAATACCTATGTATATATTCCGCTACACATTCATTAAAAAACTTTCGGGCCAAGAGCAACACGTACCGAGTTGCAAAAGTTTTGCGATTGTCAAAAACTATAAGAAAAGGCAAGCCAACCGCAAAAAAGAAAGCCGCACAAAAAGTTCCGGGGTCGTGGCAGTGACTCCGGCCCGGAAACTGCCTTTGCATTCATGTAGAAATAAACAAACTAAGCCAAAATAAAATGGAGTAAAATCAAAATAAGGCAAAGCAGCAGAATTAAACCGAAACTGGTTTCTATAAAAGTTTGACATTTGCTGCCAAAAGAAAAGGGGGCGGAGATTGCAAATTAAAACAATGTCTGCAGTGGAGTTCCGGAGATCCGGCAGCAATTTGCGATGTCCGCGCTGATTAAACTACGAAGGGGGAGGGGGGGTGGTTGGGAAAATCTGAAGAGTGGGTCTGGTCGCCGGGTCCCATCTACTTTTCTGCGATTCTCCGCTTTTGCCGTCGTTGCAGTAAATCTTTCATCAGTCCCGCCGCGCTTCATCCTTCGGACCGTTTGCTCCTCCAGGATTTCTCTGGATTTTTCCCACTGCTGGCGGGCCAATTTGTCCTCGTCCTTTGCTCCAGCTTTTTACTTCCATCCACACACTTGTCATACTATTTATGAGTTTATTATTTTTTCGCTACTCTATTATTTAGCCACCCCCTATGATTCCATATCCTTCGCCGGCTGCTTCTACTCTTCATCTGCCGAGCTAAATCCGTTTCCTAGCGCTTAAAACTTTCTCTCATTGCAAGTGCTGCAATTTTTCACAACTTTTTGAACAACATTTTTTTCAACATTCCTCCGACTTCGTGGTCCCCAGACTTCCCCTCATGCGTTTATGGCCATGTTATTTATTTAGTGGCTTTACTCTCACACTCTCTGAGAGGGTATCTTAAATGCTTGCATGCATTTTCCGATTGTATTTTCTAAAGCTTAGTTTAGTTTGCTTGAGCTTACGTCATAGGTTGACTTTCCATCTACCAACTCATTTGAAAAGTACAAAGGTGCTCATTGGTATTATACCATAACTAGTAATCAATCTGCCAATATTAAAGCCTGTCATTAAAACTAACTTTTGAATAGTCGACATCATAGGTTAATTTTGTCTCTCTGTTTCGAGAGTGTAAAACGTAAAATCTCAGGAAATTTAATTGTTTATAACAAAACTACAAAAATATTAACTATGAAATTAAGACATAAATTATTCACTTTAGTTATTTTCTTTAGCAGCAACTTTGAGTTTGCAGTGTAAATTATAAATGCTTAGAATTTACCAAATGCCAACATTGATTCAAAATCTTTTAAAAGGATTTGCAGAGCATTTGTCAACCTGTACTTTAAAAGATGAGTTTTTAATTTTTTCCTGCTGGATATTTTTTTGTTTTAATCTCCTTTTTCACAGTTGCTTAAATTGTTTGTAATTTTTTGTCGGTGGCGGTTGTTTCTGTGTGTTCCGGTTTTATTATGACAGCAGACGACGACGAACTGCCTTGGAGTTTTGCTCCTAGTGTGTTTTTCTTTTTTTTTTTGCTTGTGCTGGCACTTGTGTTGGCTAGATAAATAGTTTTTCGCCCGTTCTCAGCGGGTGGCTTTTAATTACGGCCAAACTGCAACCGCAAATGGAAAATGCCAAAAATTATGAGAAAATTGTTTCGAAATTAGTGCAAAAATAAGAAGAACTTTTGTTTCCATTAAGCTCGTGCAGCTCAAGCATATAACGACTTGAGGATTATTTTATTTTTTCTTTTCCCATATGCCCTTGCAAATGACAAATCCCTGCACGAAATGAATTTTTAATGGTGAACTGGAACTTTCGATGTCGATTTGTTTTTGCTGGGCCAAAGTTAAACGTATCGGTAATGGTGCAGCAAATTCTGTTATTTATCATGCATGTTGCATGCAATCGAAACATCGAAAAGCACACCGAGTACCCAAGAAAATCTCTAACTAAATTCAAGTTTGCAAGCACTTCGGGCGATCCACCCTTCCTACAATTTTCGAGAAGGGGTGAAGTTTGTGCAACTTCAGAAAAACGCCCAAAGACACTGGCGAGATTTGCACTCCAGAACTTACCACTCATATGCATAAAATGTGCAACAGACGGCAGCCAAGTGGCAAGGCACTTATTTTATTGACACGCAGACAAATGCCCAGGAGAGGCAGTGCTACAAACGCCAGTTCTACTTCGACACCTTAAAACTCTCGTTTCCCAAGTTTATATTTTTCACAAGCTCCTTTTTCACCTCGTCTCGGTTGATTTGCATACCCAAGTGTCCCTCAAAAGAACGAAAATAAACGATAAATGGTTCAAAAGGTTCTTATCAGTGCACACGAACATTTTTATTCGCATTGTTCGGCAATTGAAGAACTCCTCATCTCTTGTCAGGGATAGCAATTTTGAATTAATTTTGTTTTGATTCCTCCCCCTTTCCCGCCTGTGATTTCTTATCTTCCCCTCGGCCCTGGGCCACCGAAATGTTCATAATATTTTTCATATTTCATTGGAAAATGAAATTCCTGGCATATTTTTTGGCCCAACAAGCAGGCCATGGACCGCAACAGCAGCAGCAACAGAAGGAGCAGCCGGCGCAGCCTGGAGTCCGAGGACGAGACCCAAAATCGGACCCAAATAGACAACAACAGCTGCCTTGGGTCTGCTGTCAGTCGTCCTCCTGGAAAACGCCATTTCCATCTCTGGGCTTTCACTTCCATTTTTGGCAAGACAAGCGTTTGTGTTATTGAACAATCACCGGAAAAATCTCGAATTTAAGAAGGCAGCAAATAGAAAAGAAAGATAACCTTGTATGTCCAAGTGGTAAATACAACCAAAGCATCTCATTTTAAAGTTTTGCTACATCCAATGTACGCCAAAATACTTATCTGTGTATTTCTAAGCACTGCCGTAAACGAATATTTTGCAAAATATTTAATAATTTCTTTATTATTTAAAAGATAAAGATGCTTAAAACCGAATGTATATTAATAGACAACTTTAATGGTAATTTGTACGAGCGATTGGCACCAAAACAAACTAAAGCAAATAATTTGGTTTTCTAATTGTTTTGGAGAAATTTTGTTACCATTAAAATTTTTGACAATTGAAAAACACATCTTTTTTTACTTAATAATAATAATATAATCAATCTGTAATCCTTTATCCTTTTACTTTTTCTCGTGTGATGACCCACTTTTTATTATTTTAAATCAATTTAAAAACTTTTACTTTTTTTCGTGTGGTATCCCACCTTTACTTTAGTTTTCTTTATCGTTTTTAAATAAATGTATAACCTTTTATCCTTTTACTTTTTCTCGTGTGGTGACCAACTTTTACTGTAGTATTGTTTACATTTTTTGTCGCTTACCCTACCCAAATTGAGAATATCCTAATGGTAAGATCGCTGAACTGATAGCTATACGATCTTTGTGCTGGCAATCTTTAACCTTTTGCCTGAGTTCTTATCTCCCACTTCGAAAGGCAACTTATCAGCGCTGTCTTTGCGCCGCGTTCCTGTTATCTCTGCTCTTCTTGCAATCAATCAACTACAATCGCATGAAGGGCAACTGGGACTCCGGTCCTCCGATGGATTGGCCTCTCTTTATGGTTTGGCTGTTGATTTTACTACAAAATAAATACGCACAGCGGGAGGACAGTGGGGTGGCAGAGACATGCATTGCTGGAATAAATAATATAAAGTCCAAACTGATAAGCAAAACATCAGCGGGAGCAGCATCAACAGCGGCGAACTAAAGTTGACGGTATGAAATCGAAATATTTTCAAAACAGAAAGGGGAATTCACATGAAGGCCAGAACGAATTGATTATACCCTGCTAGGAATTCGGATTAATTTGAGGATTCTTTAATATTAACTTTATCAATATGGAGCTGGCATTTTTTGGGTGAGGGTATACATAGAACACAGACCCCCACTATGCCTGCAAATCCTTTGAAATATGGCATGACCAAAGGCATTTATGTGGGAGACAAGCCAGCGGGAGCCTTTTCGGCCAGTCCAGCTCCGATAACACGAGCTGACAGCCATTAGGAATGGACTGCAGCGGTGACTTTGATTGTGCTGGCATGCGTGTGATATACGCGCGACGATTTCATTCATGCCCCGGCCTCGAACTCAGCCTCGACTCCCGTCTGCATATGCCCATTTCCATTCATTCACCACGCATTTTGAAAACCGAGAAGATGTTCAACGAAAAAAGACACAGCAAGCTTCAATCGTTATCTGTTAGAAGGCCTGACATTACACACTCTGAGCAAAAAAGGGCACTGAAATTTTACTTTTTAAAATTGTTTTATAAAAGTTTATTTTATTATTCAAATTGCTGTTTACTATAATTTCTGTGTTCTCTAAATATAATATTGAACTTAAATTTGAAAAGTGTGGTTAGAAGTTCAGTGCAATTAGATTGTTACATTAAATTTTTGTGTTCAAGAGACTTGACATTGAAGATATGTATTTTGCACTTTAAAATTAATTAAATCTTATATATTTGCAACAAGAAATAAATTTTTAAGAACCATTTTATTTTGAGTTAAAATTGTTGTGTATCTAACTGCTTGTGTATCTAACTTTTTTACCATCAATTTTTTAAGAAATAAGAAATATATAAAGAATACTGTTTTTCTTTTTTTTTTTTTGCAACCTAAAGTCATTTGTTGTTTTTATATTTTTTGCTCATTCGGAATTATTAACATGTTTATTGGCTTTAGTCACTCGCCAATTAGGGAGTGTTTTTTTTTTTAAAGTTAAGGTTCACTGGTCCATAATCAAAAATATTATGTTTACTTTAGTTAGCGAAAAAACACACTATAAAGCTGAATCCTTCTTTAAATGTAGGGCGAGTCACCAGCCAAAGAGCCACATTTTTTCTGAGTGCATCGCAGGCTTACAGGGTGTGTGTCCCAGTGGCTGTGTGGGTTGTCGATAGTCGGCTCTGCCCGAGAGCCTGCGAATGAACGAGTGGAAACCGAGCGGAGGCATCAGCAGCAGCAGCATCAGCAGAATCCATCGCCTCATTCGTGTTTGCCGCTTCGTGGGCAACGGACGCTTCCTCAGAACTCAAGTGGAGTGACGAGCACGAGAACGGAACCGGAAACGAAACGAAACGAAAGCGAGAGAAAGCACAAGCCTGTTGAGGGTTTGGCGGCGCGTTCGAACCGGAAGTAAGGATAAATTCACTGTTTTCTGACTCGGCTGGCACTTGTACGCCATCCTGTTGCGCCGTCGCATTATCTTTGCCCGTTTCTGAGTGTGTGTGAGTGAGTTAGTTGCCCTTCTGCAAGTTTGTGCCTAACGTACCGGAAATGAGCCTACAGCTCACTAATGTGTGCTGTTTTTTTCACGACAAAAGTGCACTGAAATGCAGAAAATTCAAATGGGGGAAAATGCGATTACGTTGCTGAGCCCAAATGTAGCGGAAAATGTGAAAAAGACGTGGAAACTTCCCGAAAATAACCTCAAACTGTGAAAACTCGTGCGTTGAAATCGTTTGTTAACATCGCATACGTGTTAAATACGTGTTGAAATCGGAATCAGTGTCGGGCCCAGATAAGTTTGGGTCAAGAGTTCAATACAAAACAAGAGGGAATAGTCGCAGTTTTTTAATCAATGTCGGGTTTTAAAAATAAAGTGTGTAGAGTGATAAGCAGCAGAGAGAAATCTCTCGATTCCAGAATGTTTTTCCAAGTCCTCTTGTTAAATCTGAGACAGTGAAACTATAAGCTGACTTACAGAACGTGTTATCAAGTATATAACAGAATAAACCACAACCATTAAAAAAATGATTTTGTGACTGAAGTTTTTCAAATCATTCATTGCATTTCATCTATTTTGCGAGATAATGAAATTAATACAACAACATCTCACGAGAGAATAATCTGGGCAAAAAAACTGATCAACAAAAATGACAGAAACGTGCGAATGCTTATTGCTGATAATTGTAAATTGATAAGCGATCGCAGAATGAATCGAGCTACAAATTTGTACTTAGTGTGTCCGCTTCCGCAGCTAAGTGAAAATGAGATCACCTTTATTTAAATAAATTTATGAAATATAATATAAATATGCTTAGTTTTGTGGGTAGCTAATAATACTGTTCATATGGGGGACAGAAAAAGGTTTACCTACTCCTATAAACAAAGTTTATTGTTACAAAATAGTATATTCTCTATTATCTAAAAATATGTAATTTGGATTTGGTATCTTTAAATGACGAATTGTTAGGACAAAACAACCCGCCTTCTTTTTTTTTTGAAAACGGACTTACAAAATGACAGCTTTTTCAAAAAGAAAACATGTTTTGATGTTTTCTTTTTATTTAAAGTTCTGATAGCTTAAGTTGATGAATGCATTAACTTATTACCTAATACCATACCTTAACACCATACTTTTATTTATACGATAAAGAAAGCTATCTTTGGCATTCCAGATTCCAAAAATATATCGGGGAATATATTTTTTACAGCAATTTATTAATATCGCAGCAATTACAATTTTTAATGAAATTGAAATAATCTTTTGAAAGTCTTATAAGCCGTCGTTTAATTTTTATAATAGGAATAGTTATGATTATATATCTCGCTCTTGGGTCTTAGCCCTCTGGGTTAAGTTTTCCCTAGACCTTTTTAATTCTACGTCAAGTGCAGAAAAAAGACTTCACAGAATTGTCTCTTCTAAACGCAATCCATGGGAAACTCCATAGCCTTTGTCGCATTTGTTGTTTTCCGCTGCTTCGCAACTGAATCCCACGCATGAAACACGAAACACTCGCAAGTGACAGATTCAGAATGCAGGGCAAAGGATTACCGCATTTCCATCGCACTCCCATGTCGTCATGCCTGTCAGCAGCTCACAGTCGGCATTAGTGAGAGCCCACTGTGCGGCTTTCCTTTAATTTCCTCATGCGATCTGTCCACTTGTTGGTCACCACTTAGCCCCGAGTCAGCCCAAAAATGTCGCTCCAACAGTTGACATCAATCTGCCTCCGCAAAGGTGTGAAAAAGGAGCCACTCCTGCATATGTCTTGGCCCTAAACATGATAAACCACCAGGATTAAGAGACGAAAATAAACGAGTTGGAAGAAGGAGCAACTCTGTCAAATGAAGAGCAGAAACTAGCTAGATATATGAGTGAAAATACTTATTTAGGGCTTCATTATGACCCGCATAAATCCCATCTGTGCTTATGTTGGCCCGCCCCAGGCCAGACACCCCCTAAATGGCTCAAATGTTTGAAGACCTCGAGAGCAACACGTGCATTCTGCTTTCAATTAGAGACCATATAAGAAGGAAGGCCGAGGAAAACGTTAAAAAGGAGCTTAAGCAGATGGCTGCTGGGAAACTAGTTCCCTTTTCGGTTTCCTCCTCGCGCCACTTCGCCATAATTTTTTTTAATTACAAAGCCATAAAAATTAAACGAACCAAAAGTGCGGCTGCGATGACTGCAACTAAGAACTAAGTAGCCTAACGACAGGAGCCACAGGCAGCAACAGGAACAACATCGGCAAACAGGGATAAAAAGGCAGCTGGAGAAACGAGTGGAGAAACGGCAACGATTTAAGCCACATAAAACCAACAAACAGACAAACTGCCAGTTGGAGGAGAGGCCAAAGGGGTTTCTGGTGCAGCCATCCTGCGGAGGAGTACTATTTACAGCCAACTGCTTGGCAACACCTTCAGCCAATGGTCGGGAATGAGGAACGCCTGCAGTTGACTACAAGTCACTGAAATGGCATGGGGATATTTTTTGTTCAACGTTTAAACCAAATTTGCATAATAGTTCTTCTTTCCGTTCACTGCAAATGTGCGGAGGAGCAACTGGCATCAAAATCTAAGTGAGCATTTCCAAATTATGCAAATGTTTGCGAACTGAAACCGAGCGACACTCGCTTAAAGAGCTGCATCAGCCGTACAACGGTGCGTATGCGTATTGATTTGAGCAGTTTGCAGGGAAAAAACAAGAATTGGATGGAAAATAAGGTGTGGTTTACGGCTATAACTAAGTTAAAGGGAATAACTTTTCACAGAAATAGCTGGGAAGTATTTCACATTTAATTTAATTTAAAAAAGTATTTTAATTTTGTTTTTACCTATTTTAAGTTGAACTTTGGAGCCTTTTATATTATCAGTTGTAAGTTTAATATTTACCTAACAGCTATCTTACCTATAAAAAACTGTTCTCTTTTCTTTGAAGGCTGTTTGATTTAGCTATTTTTTTGCTGTATAAATAAACGAATAAATGCCATTCCTATCAATGCACTTTCAAATAATACTTTCTCTGTTAGAACAGTTTCGCTCATTTATTATCCTGTTACCCATCCTCACCTGAGAAATTTGACAAGGACACAGAGTATCAAGCCTTTCTCAGTTTGTGCCCCTGGCAACCCATCCCTCTTACTTCCCCTCCACGTTTTACTCTTTTTCCCACCTGCCTTTGCCAGTTCTCAGTTAACAGCTGAAAATCACGCCTCTGGCAATTTTAATCTCGTTTATTAGCCATTTTTCAAGTGATACACATAATTTTCAATTTTCCAATTTCTCACCCAGCACACGAACAATTTCCACCTGCCTTTCCATGGCCCGTGTCCCTGTTTTTTCCCGCTCCTTTTCCCTTCCTTTATCTATTGTCTTTATCGAACATGAAAAAATGCATTGCATATTGCATGCACGTCGAATGAGGGAGAGATGAGTGGAGCAGTTGCAGGGAAAGGACAAACACGACGCCCATTTGGAGGCCATTAGGGCCAGGATAGTCCAGCCGTCCGGGAGCAAAAACAAAGGCCAATAACAATAACAAGGAGCCTAGGCCGAGCGGAGCGTGATGGCGCTAAAATGGCAACCAGGTGGCGAGAAGGCACCAAAAAGCTATGTACTTTAGAGTCTGGTCCCACGACTATTTTGTACTTGGTACCTACAGACTATTTCTATTTTAAAGAATATCTATTAAAGCAATTAATGAGGTGTACTTATATTGATATATCCGAAAATACTTATTTTCCCAACAATATCAATAAACATTTGGCTGTAAAAAAGTTAGATATCTCAATCCTTCCACAAGAAAACTTTTTACATGCTGTAAATTATGTAGGTTCACAAACTCTCTCTTCCCCAACATTCCAACGAATGCAATATGCTTTTAAGTCTAAATTTACGGGGTATTAATATCCCTGGTGAAAAACTAATAAAAGTCAGATCGCAGCGTTCTTATTGCCCTGTGCTCCCTTCATTTTTTTACCTTTAACGTAAGGGTTGCAAAAGGGGGAATGTGAATCGGGAAACAAACTGCTGTGTCTTTATGCAACGACTGCATGCTTCCGTTGTCATCGTTTCCTGTTCCTTTGTCGCTTTTTGTTGATGCTGCTTCCGGAGCCGCTGCTGCATTCCACGCACTCAAAATTTTTCGAATAAACGCAATGTTAATGGAGGAGATCTGCTCCTTCGTCATTCCTTCAGATGCACGATTTCTTTTTTTGAGCCAGCTCCAATCTAGTTTGCAACTCCTCAAAGTTGATGTTTCCTTCGCTGCAAGGGGAACTTTCTTTTCCGACTTTGTTATTAGATTTGCATGCCAGCAGCGATGACGACGATGAGAATTTCCGCCTTACAATTCATGCGGAACATATGGATGTGAGTGCGTACATATGAGCCACGCACGACCCTGCATCCTAACCCTATAGAAAGGTGTTTCTCCGCTCCCTTTCGCTGGAAAATTGTTGCAGCAAGCGTAATTGCATTTACTTTGGAATTTATGTTACGGAAATTTTTTTGTTTTTTATTTCCTTTTCTTTGAATGTGGAGACAGAGGATGGGAGATCAAGGCAGAAAGGCAGGCAGACTCAGGAGAAGTCAAGAGTCAATGGTTGAGCTGAATATCGGATTCAGAATCAATGTACCTTCATTAAAATCGTTTGATTATTAGTTACCATTCAGGAGAATGCCAAGCTATGAAGTTACTAATTGAATTTTAAAACAAAATAGTTAATAAATAATAGAGATTCGCAAAAAGTTCATGGTATAGGTTTCCAATCAAAAAACTTAAAAAGTTGTTTAAAATATTTTGACCTTTAAAAAACTATATCAGAATGTTCAAGATTTTCCCTCAGCAGAATGTATATATTTTTAAAATGTTTGTATACTTTATGTAAAAAGCATTTGAAACCCTTAGCTTTTTTCAAAAATCGACATTTCATGTGTTCTTTTAACTCGCTAACAATCTGCTAAAGTTCTCCTTGTGCCCTTTAGCCCCAGAGGTTCCCCAGTTCACTTCTCTGCTATTTTCTGTTCTTTCTGCAGAACTCGACTGCAACTTCACCTTCACTTGAAAATTGCATTTTTACCAAAATGTTTGCCTGGGAAATGTTCTATGAGAGGTGCCCTGGGAACGGGGGGGCTGGGAGGTGTGAGTGTGTGAGGGGGAAATATGAAAACAAATGGCTCCTGAGTTTCTCTGGCTTTGGCCAAGTAATCGTAAGTTTTGTTTGCTAGGGGATCGCAGTGGGATGGGCTGGGGATGGGATGCGGAGTTTGAATTTATGTGCACTCTGCGCTGTTATTGCTTCTTTTTTTGGGCTTTTGATTTCGGGGTCGTGCTGGATGTAGATACAAGCTCAACGGCTTAGCCCAAAAGTGCAGCAAAAATCATCAAAGAGCTAGCCGCGCAAATCCCATTTCCATTATTATTATTCTTGCAAATCGTTGTCAAATTATATGTATGTTGGCATACCCGATAGTTCTACTTCTATTCTGAATCCAGTTTCACGTCCTCGCCTGTCCGAGCAGTCGCGGAAGTTAAGCCGCTTATCGCTTATCAGCTTTGTCTGCTTTGTGGATAAAAACGGCAGGCGTACACTGAGAAAATAAACTACTAGATTTTTTGAATATGTCCGAAAAGAATCTAGTTTGATATATTCAAATAATTTAGTTTATACAATTGATACCCAAAAACGGAAGATTGATTAAAAAATATATAATCAGATTGAAAATACATCCAAAATAACTAGCATTTAGGCAAACAAAAATGTTTTTCTCAACGTATTTTTATCGATTAGCGATAATTTTACTTCAAAATTTTTTTTAATTATTTGGAATGATCAAAATTAATTTGAATTTCCTTATTTCACATGCCACAATACCAAAATACTAAAGAATGTCCAAAATATTCTTTGTGTACCAGAAGAGCAGTGGAATGACCTACAGGATGGGGTTCAGGAATTGAGGGTCGTGGGGTCGTCGCTGACAGGGAGATAATAATAGTGAAGTGGAATGGATGTGAAACAGGAGCTGCTTGTTCGCTGCAGTGCATAAAAGCCGGGATTGTTCTTATTTTTGGTGGGACGCTGACTTGCTAATCTGAATGCATTGTACGTGGGAAACCTTAATTGATAAGCTGCAGCGCTGCCAAAACCAATTTCGATTGATAACATTTTGTTTAAGCACATAAAAATACAGAGATTATGGATTTTTAAAATTGTATTTTATCAATTAACTCCTAAATCACAAAAATGTTATATTTATATGTATAAAATATTGCATTTTGTGCTTTAAGATTTTTTTCAAAAATACAAAAATTGTATTTTATATGTCTGACATATACAATTTTTGAGTTTTAGGAATTTTCCTATTTCTGCAAAAAAATTTGTTAATGTTGTTCAGTGTTCATTTTTTTATTTTAAGTAATATATGTAACTACCAATATAAATTACAATTATTTTTGTATAATTAACGACCATATGCCAATATGATAACGAAAGCCGAGCTTCTTTTTTTAATCAAAACTCTAATACAAGAAAAGTGTTAAGTCCTGCTGAGAAAAGCAGCTATAAAACATAGAGGAAACTGCAATTTGGCCCGATTGGCGTCAGCAGCGTGATTTGCAATCATTATTTACCCCAACAGCCAGCAGCAAACGCAATTCAATCTGTGACAGCCGCACACAAGGATTCCGACAGTTATCCTGCGGGCGAGGTGGGTGCAGTGAAGGGAGTCCTCGATGGAAATGAACGAATTGATGTACACGCCACGCTGGCCAAATCCGGAGCACCAACAGCAGCATAAGTTGGAGCAGGAGTCGAAGTGCAAAAAAGTGTTAAGTGCTCTCACTGTTTCTTGCAGCAATCATTGTCAGCAAGCAGCCAGAACCGCAATCAGACCGCAAGAACCCGTGGAGGCATACGGGAGAGAGGTGTCGGCACGGACTTTTCCCCTTAAATCTGTCGATTTTTTATGCCTTTTGTCCGGACGACTACAAAACTTAGTAGCCTTTTGATAGATTTCTGGTTTTAGGTACTCGCAAAGACAAATATTTAATTAAATAAATATAATCAGCCTTTTTTCTTAAAATACAATTATGCCGCTAAATATTACAATTTTTCGAGAAAGAAAATTTAAACGTCAATTTTAAATATTCATTTTTAAACTAGCTTTAAAACAATTTTAGTGAGCGAAGAATGAATATTCATGGAATAATAAACATGTTCTTTAGCTTGTTACATATATTTTATAAATACCCATTTACTCAACAGTTAAACACTTAAATGTTGAAACTTACAACAAACAGATTTACTAAAATATTCTTATAAAAACAGTTTAAAATCGAATTATTTTTTCTAACTAAGTTGCCAACACTGTTGCAGAGGGTGCAGGATTTATATGCAGCGGCAAGGTTCAATACACCAAAGTGCAAGGAGCAAAACAAAAAAGAGTTAACACTCTGCTCCTTTTCTTTTTTTGCTTTTTGTGTGTGCTACAGCTCTAAAATCAAATGCAAATGCAAACAACAGTTGGCATCAATCGAAGCTGTCGAGGAACGCCCCGCTGGATTCCTCCCACTCGGGCTCCCATTTTATTGCTGGAATTAATGATGGCAGAGGGTCCGGGACTACTTCTTGGGTCGTGGTTTTGTGTGTTTTATGTGGAATCAAGTGGAAATTCAATTGATTTGCTTTGGCTTTGCATTTGGCTCAGCAGGGGGCGGTGGGCAGGGGGCGTGGCGTGTTATAATAATGAACGGATGACTCTGGCCGGGATATGTGCGGCTTCAAAGGAAATCGCACCCATTCCCGGACAAAAGGCACTTGAGTGAGAAATCATTTTGCGAATATTACAGAACTACATGGGCAGCTCCTTTGCCATTTCTGGAGTTTCTGCTGGTGTCAGCATGTCAAATGCGAGTGCTCTGAAGTTAACTCGGTAGTTTCCTCGCTTTGTCCAATCAATTGCAAAATTTATTTAATTAAAGGCCCGTTGCAGTTGGTGCAGTCAACTGGCAATGATGATTCTTAATGAAGTCGCAGTTGAGCAGGATTATCTCCGTCTTGCATACCCACATTCCTCACCGGCATTTCTTCACTCTTCTCTTGCAGGTCTCCACATGTAACCTTGTCCATTTCCATCCGGAGAAACGTCGATCGCCAAGGAGAAGCCCATAATGGGCGCATTGAAGCCTCTGGCCATTTGGCTTGTCCTGCTCATCGCACACACGCAGGCAGTCAGAGAAAGTAATTAATTTTAAATATTTAATTAACGGATTATTGCTTTTGATATGAATTTAAAGAAGTTGTGGTGGCTAGGCTACCAGGAAAAAGCCTGGATTAAAAATCCTTGAACTGAAAATAATAATTTCAAATGTGAGGTCATTTTCAACCATTAGTTTAAAAACATCCATAATATACAAATTAAATATTCAAGTAGTCCGACAATTATGGTACCATATTTAGTTGTTTTGGATTCAAATTCTTTCAGTGGAGCATACAAAATATGTTGACTACCTAAAAAGGTGAAGCGGGATTTTCACTGTATTTGTTTAATCAGATAAAAGTCATCGCTCCCACCTTTAAGGCTTTAATTTAAAAACCAAAACGCTCTAGACTATTTTTTAGCTCAATTTTAAATAGAGATACATTCATAAAAGACAAATATCATTGAAATATATCCCATATTTTGCAGATCCCCTTAAAGACCCACGCATCTGTGGGCGGCCGCAATGTGATGCGACACATTCGAAGTTCAATTTCGCCGAAAAGCTGTACAAATATGAATATACGGTGGCTGTGCGCACCGAGTTCGTCGGATCCGGCGATAACAGCTCGGACCTGCTGCTCAAGGCAGACTTGGACATATTTTTCCCGAAGCCCTGCGAGGGCTACTTGAGGATCAACAATGCCAAGCTGTTCGATAAACTGGACGAGCCGTCGTCCAGCGACAGCGAGTCCACCACCGAGAAGCCCAGGGATGCGTACGACTACTACGATTTCGCGGCCAGCGGGGAGACCGAGACTGAAAATTTTGATAACCTGCACCCCAAGAGCATGAATCTGCAAGGGGACCTTAGCCAGAACCTGCTGCGTTTTGCCTTCCATGACGGCCTCATCAGCGAGGTGTGTCCCCAGGAGCAGGAGACGCCCTGGGTGCTCAACATCAAGAAGGGCATCCTGTCGGCCTTCCAAAACACCATGATGCGCTTTGACGTCGACTTCAACACAACCGAGACGGATGTGTCTGGCCAATGCCAAGTGCAATATGCCCTGGAGGATACCGACAGCGTTTATGTCAAGATCCGCAAGACGAAGGACATCAACTCCTGCAGGCAGCGCTACGCCACCCACTCGGTGCTGCAGACCACGCCGTACACGTTCCGCGATGACAAGACTATATGGCCCATACTCAAATCCGACAGTCACTGCAACGTGAGTAGAACTTAATACATTAAAACCTTTTACTTGTAGAGTCTGTCTGTACGTTTGAACGTAAAGATCCCGGGAACTTAATCAACCTCACATTTTCCAAATCGAACAATTATTAGGAAATTAAGTTTAAAATAGCCAATGACGTCAGCTCTAGCAAATCTAACGCCAGATGGCGTAACATCTTTTTTGTTAGCCTTGCTAGTGGCGCCATCTGTCGGGGGCATACATGCTTTAAAACTGAATAACAGTGTAACCAATATTTGACGGTTTTGGAACTCGACTATTGCATTTCTTTTTGTTTCGTATCAAATCTAATCCAAACGTTTTATAGGTCACCATTGACAACAATGTCTACCGCGAGATCAGTTGTCTGGAGACACACCTGCTAGTGCCTTTTTCGAACGCCAGCTCTGGTGCCCTGACCACTAGTCGCAGCATCCTGAATCTCAAGGGAGATGAGTCTTACAGCGTTGGCGAGTTCCTGGAGCAGAGTACGTAATTCCCGCATGGATCTGTATACATCTTAACAAGTGTTTCTACTCTGGCGCAGATCCCGAACTGGTTGACCGTCGTGCCACTCTGGTCTTTGACCACACACCCGCAGTAAAGCCCTCGCACGACGAGATTAAGGCTGCCCGGGAGCTTCTGGTGCAGATGTGCGCAGTGGGCTTTCCCAATATTCAGCGCGAGTTCATCGACGTGTTTACCAACTTCCTGCAGACCTCCAAGAGTCTCAACTACAAGACCCTATCTGTGCTGCTCCAGCGGTCGGCCAGTACCTGCGAACAGGGCAGGTGAGTAAACTGAGATTACCAACAAAAGGAAACAATTGCAAGAAACGCTTTAATTCCTGCTCTGCAGAAACCATGTGCTGGAATCCCTGCCTTACATTGGCAGCACCGCCGCTTATAAGGTAATGCGAGATCAGATCGTCAACGGACAGGTGTCGAAGGAGAAGGCCCACAGCTGGATGACCACCCTGTCCTTCATCACACGTCCCGACGAAGAGACCCTGGAGACCTTCCAAACCATCCTCGAGTTCGCAAAGAACAGGCTGGACCCAGAGTACACTCTGGGCGCCACTGCGGTGGTGCACAGCTTTTGCAGACACCACGAGGTCTGCGAGGAGAACCTGCGAGTGCAGCAGATCATCAATCTGTTGGAAACCGAGTTCCTAACTGTGTACAACATATTCAAAGGAGAACGTCGTTTCCGCGAGCGTATGGTGATTTTGCTGAAAGGACTGGGAAACATTGGGGTGCTGTCGCCTCCTTTTGCCGAGCAACTGCAGTGGATTATAAGGGATGACGCAGCATCAGTGGATATGCGCCTGCAAAGTATTCTGGCCTTCCGCCGTGTGGACTGCCCTCGATACCGAAGCTTCTTCTTGGAAAGCTATGCCAACTACACTTTGAATTCGGAGCTGCGTATATACAGTTACCTGCAGGCCATGAGGTGTCCGGATTACATATCCGTGGGGGCCATAAAATCGGTGCTGGAACATGAGGAAATCAACCAGGTGGGCTCCTTTGTGTGGTCGCATCTCACCAACCTGGCCAAATCGAATTCCCCCGTTCGCATCGAGGCCCAGGGTCTGCTGCTAAATGATGAGCTCTCGGAGCGCTTCAAGATGGACTTCCGCAAGTTTTCGAAAAACTACGAGCACAGTTTGTTCTTCGACGAGTATAATTTCGGAACTACCGCGGATGCGAATGTCATCTTTGGCACTGATTCCTATTTGCCACGCATCGCCAGCCTTAACTTCACGGCCGATCTCTTTGGTCAGTCGGTGAACTTCTTTGAGTTCAGTGCACGCGCTGAAGGACTGGAGGAGCTGGCGGCCAATGCCTTTGGACCCAAGGGTCCTTTGAGCGGCGAGCTGTTGCGCAAGAAGCTCTCCTTCCTCAACCGCTGGCTGGGCAACGAAAGTGCCGAGGAAGATGACACCCTCGAGAATCTGCTTAGTCTGGATAATCTGCGACTGAAAAGGAAGGCGCAGCAGTCTACTGATGCGTATGACCTGGAAGATGAGGAATATTACGATTACGAGGAGTCCTTGAGAGGGCCTAAGCGTCATAAACGGGATGCGAGCAGCACTCGCAAGCAGGAAATTGATCGCAACGTGGATAGTCTTGGTTACAAGTTAAAGTACGACTACAATAACCCACGGGCACAGTTTGGTCTTCGGATCTTTGGCAACGATCTGCACTACTACAATGTGGAATCCATGGTGGAGGTGATGGCTTTGGCCGCCACATTCAATCCCTTCCAACAGGCCAAGAATGTGCTTTCCGGCAAGCAGCTCAACTACACGAAGTCGCGAGTCTTTCTGGATGCTTCCTACACAGTGCCCCTGGCAGTCGGACTTCCATTGGCAATCCATGCATTTGGAGCTTCCTCCGTAGATCTTCGCATCAGTGGTAATCTGGATCAAGTGGAACCACCTACCGAATGGCACTTTGATGTCGAAGGCCGGTTTAAGCCCTCGGTGTCTGTGGATGTGATCACCACCATGCAGACAGACATGTTCTGGGGTCAATCGGGCATCAAAGTGAAGAGCAACCTGTACTCCAACTCGGAGCTGGTGGCCAAGCTAAAGGTCCGTGGCCGCAATCTGGTCTCCTTCTCGTTCAATCTTCCCCAGGACCAAAATGAGATCTTCAGTTTCCGATCCGAGTTGCTTGTGCAAAAGCAGGAGGAGGAGCTGCCCCAGGCGGGCATTGTCAAACGGAGTGCGAACTCCACCTGCACTTGGCCTGTTCTCGATCGGGCCATCGGACTTCAGATGTGCTCCCACTACAGTGTCCCGGATCTGAGTAATGCCACCCTTATTTACCCAAGCCTTTTGCTAGCAGGACCACTGAACTTTAGCTTGATCCTTAAGAAATCCGATCTAACTGCTAAGAAGTACATGTTCGAGTACAAATGGGACCAGCAGGATCTGGACAACCAGTTCTCACTGGTGTTCACCACACCAGGTTCAAAGGTTCCGCGAGTTCTGGTTGCGAATGTGACCAAGGTACCCGATGCCTTCAATGCCTCTGTGGCTTTCGTAAATGGAGCGAATAGGGTATCCGCTGGGTGCAGCTATGACGGAAATCCAGACTTCCGACGTTTAGATGTCTACCTTGACACGAATGGAAATAGATCCCTGGACCTGGGCATGGAACTGCGAAGACACCAGGACTTCACCGCCTGGATCTACAATCCTCGAATACTGCTAGCAATTAATGGAGTCAACATTACCGGACTGGCAGGCACCGTAAAAGTAAACGAAAAAAGTGGAATCAAGCAAAACGACGTGGATCTCTCCTTTGAGACCAAAAAGCTCCAGGCTGTGATAAAGGGAAATATTGTTCAAAGCGAGATTACCACTTCCACCAACATGACCATTAAGTACAGAGTGAGTATCTGCTTTTATGTTATTTAATTTAAATTAAAACAATATCATTTTTTTTATTAGTTCCAAGCAAACAAAATTGAGGAGATTAACTTTGCTGGCAAGCTGGTAGATAATGGAGATAAGGGCACGACAGAGTATCGAGGTAACATGAAGCTCCAGACCTCGGCGTATCCCAAGCTGAACTTCGCATCGAATGCAACTTGGCTCAGTCTACAGGGCCATACTGAAGGCATGATCACGTACAATAACGCACCTGATTATGTAAATCCCAACTATACGAGTCTGCTCCGCTTGGTCTTCGCTCGATCCCATTCAGAGGATTCCGTCTGGGAGGGTTCCCGTACGCGGGCCAGTCTGGAACTGAAGCTGCCCAGGTCAAAGATTGATTATCGCATCTTAGTTAAGTGAGTCTTGAAACTGAACTATTTTATTTGTAATCTTAAATCCTTACTAATTATTTAAAAGGCACGAAGAGCGCAGCAAGAACGGAACCGCGCACAATGTAATTGTGGGTCTAAAGTACGCTCCTGAGAAAGAGATTACGGGTCTGTTCTCCGTGCATTTGCCACGAAGGAACATGTTCGCCATTGATGCCTATATGAATGTGACGGTGCCGGAGTTCAACTCTTGTACGGCCAGCCTGAAAGTCAACGAGAAAGCCACTAAGGACTATCTCGTAAGTTTTATTCATTTAATAACAACATACCTCTGTCTATCGACCATTGAATATTTTCATGTTACCCTCTTTTAGATCTTTATCAATGGTTCCTGGTTTACTGGACACTCAATCGCAGTCAAGGCTAACTACAAGGACCGAAGCTCACGAGTGCAGGCTCTTCACCATCTCAAAATGATTGTTGAGAGTCCATCCTTCGAAATAACCTCCCTCAACATTGTGTACCGCCGGAACCAGCTACTGATCTTCTACGATGTGCAGGCCAAGTACGGCAAGGATCCCTATGGCCTTACAATACAATATGCAGCCAATGCCCACAATCGCAACTCCAATGCAGAGGTACGACTGAAGATCAAGGAACGCGACTACTGGATCAATGCCAAATTGTTGTCGGAGCAGCCAAAACTTCTGCAGTTGGAATTTCACATAGACAAGTAAGACTAAATTATCTATCGAGGAATTTGGAATGCTTATGTAATTTAAAATCCTTAGAATACGTGATATACACATCAAAGTTGGCCTGCTCAATGTGGACAGGCGCAAGGAGCTGTCCCTCGAACTGAAGTGGGATGCTAACCGTGATCCTAGCCAGAGATTGGGTCTGCTCGCAGAATACAATTGTCCTGGAACGAAGCACTACGATGGAAATGTGATGGTTACCTATCCGGAGCGTACCATCAACTTTGGTTTCAACACATTCACTGGGGGACCCAAGTACTTCGGCAAGGCTCACGCCTCCTGGAGCATTACCGAGGTGATCGAGTTTGAGTACGAGGCGGGTATCCTTCCTGGTCGGACACTCCACAACTGGGTGAAAGCTGAGCTGCGGACACCCTTCGATGGTTGGCGTACCAACAGTCTTAATGCCGGAGTCTACAACCTACACAACCTGATCCTAATCAACTCCACGCTCTTTTGGGCAGATGATCAAAAGCTGCAGGTCGGCTTTAAGAGCGACTACGACATCAACGATCAGTTGGTGAGCTTTGATGTGCGCTGTGGTATCAACAGTACTATTCGGGATATTCCTACGATCAATGTGAAGGTGATGCATTGGCAGGACCCCAAAAAGGTGGACACGGAGCTCTATCTGGGGTACAGTGGCCAAAACGAGACCTTTAATACATACAGCATGGAGTCCAAATGGGAGATTGAGCGGAACCAGCAATACCACAATGTTTCCGGCTTGGTGCATCTGGTTAGTCCGTTCCAGGGTTACGAGAAAGGTGGTCTGGTGGCCCAGTTTTCGCTGAGCGATAAACGAGAGGTCAGTGGAGCTGCTTCACTCAACTTCGATGTGCGTGAGTTCACTTTGACCATGGACGGCTACGTTAAGAAATTCACGGACAATATGCTAACCATTAACATCACCACTCCTTTGGAGAAATTCCGCACTGTCAACGCTCGCTTTGGTTTAAATGAGAAGAAACGTCATGCGGTCGCTGAAGTACGAGCTCCCACGGCAGCTCTTGGAGTGGAGGCCCTGGCAGACATAAAGAATCTCCTTAACTTCGATGTGAAGTTGAGCTTAGCAACGCCCATCGAGAGTTTCCAACAGGCGGCAATATTTGCACAGTTCGAACCGGAGCGTGTTGACATGCGTGGGTTGTGGAACAACGCCACACTCGGTTTCACGGGCGTGTGGCACATGCAGAATATCACAGACTTCGAGTACTCCTATCTGGTGTTCACTCCTCTGGCTGGCTTTGAGGAGAACGGGTTTATTGTCCAGCTGCTGAAAAGGGACGAGTTCGTCTTCCAGCTGCATGGCAAGCTATCCCAATATAAGCTAGGTGTCAAGATCAACGGGAAACCAAAGTCGGACTTGGTCAATAAGCTGGGCAGCAACAAGATGGAGTTGGAGATGCTCTACGATGCAGACTTTAAGCCCCTGAACGCTCAGACAGACTACAAGCCAGACGAGGATGAGAAGTACTTCTCATATTTCACGGATTTCCAGGTGGACACTTTTGTCTGGCCCACAATTGTGGGTAATGTGGACATTCAGGAGATTATTGACTTCTATCTGGTTGTTGGCCATGTGCAACTGCCACAGGGTAAATTGGAGTTCAAGGATCGCCTGCACTACCCCGACTACATTAATGTACACAATCTTCTGACCGTGACTACACCGTTTGCTGTGGCTAAGGACATTAAATCAATAGTGGAGTACCACATAGACTTACACTTTAACTCCTTCTACGAGCGCGTTAAGTTCACAGTCAATGATGACAAGAACCAGATCAAGGAACTGGGCTTTGAGTTTAACTACACCAAACTGCAGGACAATGTGAAACCCAAGGCGCATGATGTTCAGCTCAAGCTCATCACACCCTACGAATTGCTCCGAGAGATCGACATTCACAGTCGCCTGGAACTGGACGATAATGCCTATAAGGGCAATATTACCGTGGTCACGGCCCACACTCGTCTCTCGATGGCGAGTTCCGTTGAGGTAAGTACTTATAACACAGCCCTCAAGTTTATATTATTCTATTGGCATGTTACATTTCAGAACGAAGACAACTTCCTGGAAACTTCAGTGGGCATTCTGCTGGAAACCGACATTATTCCACACTATGCCTGCCAGGTGTACTTTAAAAAAGACTTTTCTGCAATCGATAACACCATCGACATTCGCTTTGAGGTCACCGACAATGGAACACTGAACCAGGTAAAATCCAAAATGAGTTCATAATTTCAGTTAAATTTAAATTATATTTACCGAACAGCTTCAAATTACGACTGACTGGCATAAAGATCCCTCATACGTAGTGAATGCCAATGGAAAGATCCGTACTACCATGCTGCCACTTCAGCTGGCGTCCACTTCAATTCTGGTCACAAATAATCAAAACCCTCAGCTCAATTTCGATCTAAACTTCCTAAGCCAGGATGGCCAGAGCAAATCATACGGAACGCGAGCAAACAAAAAAAAAGATGTCTTCAACATCGAGGTGTGGACTCCTCTCAAAAACTTCCGAAACATTTCCATGCATGGTACTGCCATTAAAAATCCCCGCGATGCTGAGCGCTATGATGTCTCAGGGTACCTGTACAGGAATATGGCGACATACGGCATCACAGGAGCTGTCCGCATGTCCAAAGGCCTGCCCATTGATGCAACTGTAAGGGTACAGCCCAAAGCTGGTGGAAGGGATGGTGTGATTGAGTTAAACATCCACGAGGCGGGGCCAAATAAGATTGGCTTCTCCTTTAGCGCCATTGAGGATGGTAAGATGTGCCAGATATCAGGAGGATACAGTATCAGCGCGAACAACAAAGCCATGGACTTCTCAGTTCTTGTGGAGAGCACGGAGCCGGAAATCGCCCGCATCAACTTCAACGGCAACCTTAAGCCGAGCTCCAAGGGATCCATTGTGGGAGACCTGAATTTGGAGACTCCCTGGAAGGAGCTCGGCATCGATTCGGTGCAACTGCACTCGGATGTGGGTGTTACCAGTACTGGCGGAAACATAGTGGGCGAGTACAAGATTGGGCAGTATATCGGACGAGGAAGTTGCCTGTGGTCTTGGATCCTGGCCGAGAATATCCAGCTAGTGCTGGAGAGCTACCTAGAGAGACCAAGCGCCAAGCCCAGAATAGTTCACGCCAGTGCCAAATACCTTAACCCAGGACAAAACTTCACTCAGCTGCAGGCCGGTGGTCGTCTGAGCGTCGACTCCAAATGGAACCTCGATGTCAATGGCAGTGTGCACTACAAGTCTGCTAATGATTTCAACTTCAGAGTTATCACCCAGTTGCCGTTACCAGTTGGGGATCGCCACCAGCTAAGTGGTAGCTACCAGGGCAATGTGATTAGCCAGCAGTTCATCAATCCCGACTTTGTGCTCGAGACCAGCTACGAGGGTTTGGAGGCAGAGAACAAGCTACTGTCCCGGATTTCTTTCCGAAATTCAACCAACGACTTGAAGGGCTTGGCCCACGTGGAGTGGGGAAAGCTGAAGAGCCTGTCTATCGTGGAGGGAGATTTTGAGCTCCTCCGGAAGCCAGGAGTCCGTCGAGAGTTCTATGCGAAGATAATCACGCCCAAGTTCAAGGATGAGCACACTTTCACCCTCACCGGACATTACGATGTGAAGAATACGGACTACCACAATGTAGTGTGTGCCTTGGACTATCCAGCCAGTCGTCGAGTTACCGATCTGGATGTGTCCTTCAGTTCGCTTAGCAACATGCACGGAGCATTTAACAGTACAATGCCAACCTTCCTCAATGTCAGTTGGTTCAAGACTGACTTTGAGTTCACCACCAAAAAGTGAGTTTGAATCTATTTGTTATGATACTATTTCTTGCGCTATTTCCATTTGTATATCAATGCTATTTGCATATCAATGGTTTTACTGCTACATAAAATAAATTATTTATGACCAATGTATTTATTTATCCCACAGTGCAAAGAGCTATCGATACTGTCGCTGCTTTTGGCCACAGGATTCGGCTTACTTCAAGTTGAACAGCAACTATGACAGTGACACCACCAATTTCAACTACAACCTCAATGGCAACGTGGAGGTCGAAGTTCCATTGACTAGTCGTCATCGAGCGGATGTTGTTTATGGTCTGCAGAAGCGACGCAACCAGGATTCAGGAAATGTCAAGGTCGTTTACAATGAATTGCAGGTACTGGATGGCAAGTATAAGCGGGTGGAGCAACAAAAGGATCCTATTTACAAGGAGACGACGGACATCTCGCTGGAGAATGACGTGAAGCCCTTGGGTATTCACTATGTCAACACGAAGGACAGCAGCGATCCCGCTGGCACCCAGGACGTGAAGCACTTCGAGGTTTACGAGTTGAGAAACACGCAAAACTTTAATCTCACCGGCGAGTTTCATTCACGGATCACTCTTAACGCCCAGGACTTCAAGGTGGTGGCCATTCATCCCAACCGCGCAGTGGTTCTGAGCACCAAGTTCGAGGACGTCAGCCTCGAAGTTATCAGGCAGCACACCAAGTTGGAATTGTCGGAGACCGCCTGGATAGGATACAACCTGGAGCTGGGCAACTTTAGCCGGGTTGGCAACGAGTCCCAGAGCTTCGCCCTGGAAATCTTCTATCCGAAGCGCAATCTCTCCTCCTCCGGCCAGTACTACATGACGGACAACCACTTCAACTCCGACCTATCCTTCCAGTGGGCGGGCGGCGACTCCGACCTTCAGCCCAAGACGATTCACAGCAACCTGCAGTGGACGGCAGAACCTTTGCGTCGCGGAGATCGCGAACATCGCACTATCGCGTTGACAGTGGCGCATCCTCTTCTGGAGAAGGACATTAACTGCAAGGCCACGTACTACCGCGGCTTGCAGGATCTGCTGAGGACCCACTTGACCATCGACTATTCGTCTAATCCCGATCAACTAATTGAGTTGGGTGCTCAACTAAGGGACAGGTACAGTGAACTGGGCCACACCAACTACACCTTCCAATTGTACGGCAAGCACCAGGCTTCTGAGCTGGACGTCCAACTAAATGGCACACTCGCAGCCAGGAACTCATACTACAAGACGGAGTCCACGGCGCACTACAAGCGTGACATCTTCCCGGCGAGATACGGCAAGTTCCTGGCTCTTCTCGATGTCAATAAACGGGAAGTGGAGTACGAGCGCCAGTCGCCATTCCACACGGTGCGTCTTCACCTGTTGCCAGCCATCCAATACCCCGTTTACGGGTTGAACGCCACAATTTGGGATACTCCTGACACAAACCATACGGGTTACATATACCTGGACCTGTTGGAGCGGTATGCTCGCATGGATTTCAACTTGACGGAGGATGCCAGCCAAAACCTGCAGATGGTGGGTTACATCCCGGATGCACGCAGTGCCTTCCTGGACATCTGGCGCAACTACGAGGAGATCCGCGTGATTGACGTTAGTTCGTACCTGAAGATGAATCATTCCCGACTGGTCACCGGCCGATTCCACTGGCGTCCGGCCATCCGGCAAGAAGTTCGTGAGAAAATCCAAGCCGTGGGAAAGTCGGTCTACAGCTCCTTTTCGGAAGGAATCGACTTTTGGATCAAGTCTATCTACACGGAAACCACGGAATCGATGGGCGTGGTGTGGAACACGGCCAAGGAGTACAATAACGATTTCATAAACGACATTGGTCAGCTGAGCGTTTTGGAGGAGGATCTTGCCGATCTGCGTCTGTTTGTAAATCAGTCCTATGAGGCCAATGATTTCTATATAAAGCACGTGGTTAACTTTACCCTGACTATCCTGGATGAACTTGCCATCAGAGATCACATCGAGTCGCTGCCAAAGATCTTCTCGGAACTCTGGCAGGCGATGGGAGATTCCGGCAAAGCTCTACGCACCAGTATCGTGTGGCTAATCGAAACCATTAAAACCACATATACCAACCTATTGGATGCAGTGGCCCGATTCTTCCACGGTGAGAGTCTAACATATATATCCGGTTTGATGGAGAAGGGCATAGCGAAATACGATAGTTTTATCAAGGATCTGCACATCAAGTTCATCAAATACATCGAAAATCTGTGGCACAAGACCTGGACTATGGCGGAGAATCACTGGAAGGCAGTCCTAAAGCGATTCGAGCCCCATCTCTTCAAAATGATTAGCTTTATAGAGACAACTGCCTGGAATCTCAGCAAGGAGGTGTTCGACTTTATTTACAAACGTACCAACGAGCTGGCAGAGTCTCCGTACTTCAACAAGGTCTCTAGTTTCACGGCTGACGCCGAGAGGCTTTATCGAGACTTCACGGCTAACGATGCCATCACCAACATCAAGAAGTATTCGACGCTGGCCTGGAATTTCATCAAGGAGAAGTACTTTAAGTTGGTGCCATTCGGGGCTGAGTTGAATGAGGTTCTCACTGAGATCTGGCAGGAAATCCAAGAGCTTGAAAAAATTGACCAGGTGCAGATTGTGGTGCAAAAGTACTACGAGGTTGTGGCCAAGGTCGATTGGATTGCGGATGAACTGCAGCTGGAAAATCGCCTGCATCAGGTTTACGGACTGGTGAGGAACAAGTTCCGCAATTATGCCTTGAATGCCTTGGAAACCGCCGATATGTATAGGGAAGCCAAGACCAAGTTTGTTTTCGATCCGGAAGTGGGTATTATCGACCTCGAGCAAAAGTTACCCATGTCATGGCACGCTTTTAACGAGACACCCAAGTTCGAGGAGATTCCCGAGTACCAGGTGCTGGCCAAGGCCCAGAGCTTCTTCAGTGAAACCAACTCTTCGATCGTCATGAAGTTGTATAACATGCGGACGCATCTGGATCCCAAGACCTGGCTGCCACCATACTACTGTATGTCGATGTAATGTAAGATATTACGGAATTTATTTAAATTAATTTTGTATATTTTAGCTCGCGCCTTGCTGATCGACTCGCGGCACTATATGACCTTTGACCAGCGGTATGTGGGTCTGAACATCAACTTTGATGAGTTCGGAAATGGACGACCCAATTCCCAATGCAGCTATCTTCTAGCCCACGATTTCTTTAAGCGAAACTTTACCTTACTTCTGGAGCCAGCGGTAGGTATTCAAATAAATATATTGTGTTCTTAATTAAAGCCCTAATTTTTAGAGCCAATCCCTGGCTGGCCAAGGACTAACACGCAAACTGAGCTTTATTGCCAATGACCAACTGATTGAAATCGATTTGGGCACAGATGTGAGTCAAGTCACTAACAGTGATCCTATAGGTACTCATCTTTTGAATTTCTATCCAGCACATAAGCATCAATGGCAATCCGCAACCCATCCTGCCGCTCAAATTGGGCGCTGTGAACATCCACCGGGATCTTGATGTACTTTCCATCACCTCGGACACCGAGTTTAGTCTGCACTGCAACGTGCAATTTGACCTGTGTTGGTTCGAGGTTAGTGGATGGTACTTTGCCAGGACAGCGGGATTACTGGGCACCCTGAACAACGAGCCCTCCGATGAGTACACCATGGCCAACAGTGTGATCGCCAAGGAGGCGCAGCAGTTCACGGATTCGTGGAGCCTGAAGCAATGCAAGCAGACGAAGGTGGCCCAGACCCAAGAAATCAGCAAGGAGGTCAGTGATACCTGCACTAGCTTCTTCCGTACCGGCATCCTGGCTCCCTGCAGTGCGGTTCTCGATCCCGCTCCCTTCTACGATATGTGTCTGGACTTGGGCATGAAATCGCCGCCAATTCGAAAGGGACATCCGGCTGTCAAGGGAGCCTGTGCAGCAGCTTTGGCTTACATCGAGGCCTGTACAGCTCTGAAGGTTCCCATGCGGGTGCCCTCTCAGTGTGTGTTGTAAGTGTTCATTATTGTTCATTATTGAAAAAGCCACTAATTATTAACAAATTTAAGCTGCCAACTGACGAACGGTTCATATGTGCCCGAGGGTACTTTCATGGAGCTTTCAGGCAGTGAGATTCCACGCAGTAGCGACGTGGTCTTCATTGTGGAGGCCAAGGATTGCAATGCCAATCTGAAGGTGTCCAAGAACATCATGGCCGTGGTCACCAGCATTGAAGAGCAGTTGCAGGCCGCCAAGCTAACGAATAATCGGTTAGTACTCCCAATAATAGTATTAAACCATATCCCCTGACCATTTCTAAATTTAAAAAACCCCAGTTATGCTGTGTTGGCCTTCGGTGGAGTTGCCCCGTACGACAAGCCGAGGAGCGTTATATACGAACACAACGAATTCACCTTCAAGCCGGATCAGCTGGCGGAATATTTCGGCCACATCAACACCGGAAATGGCAGCAGCAACGACATCCTAATGGCCATTTCCGCCGCTGCCAAGCTCAACTTCCGTCCGGGCGTGTCGAAGACCTTCGTCCTGCTCTCCTGCAGCAAATGTGCACCCAAGGATATGCGCTTCGACCACACCTCTATCCTGCAATACATGTTGGAGGAGGGCATCAACCTGCACGTCCTGGCGGATACGGAATTCGACTTTGAGCGCAATAAAAAGCTGCGACACTTCTTCGGGCTAGACAGTAAGCTGGTTTACTCGAAACGTTACCCCGAAGGCGATGCCGAGACCCGCAATACCACGCACATCCCCAAGAGCAATTTGGGAATCTGCACCACGCTAGCTGTGGAGACTCAGGGATCCGTGTTCAGTGCCCGCAAGCTGCAGCCGGAGAGGAAGTATCCCATCAAGCGATTTGCCACCATTTTCGCCAAGCGCATCGCCCTCAGTGCCACGCCCATCCAGAGCCAGACCTGCGAGTGCTCCGCCCACAATACGGGCGTCTCCTACATGGCCTGCTCCCCGCAGGCTCTGCCCGAGGAGAAGTACGATCTGGATGACTATGTGAGTATATAACGAATGCCAGAATATGGTAAATAGTTACGGAAATTAGAGATCATTTAAAAAGATTTAATCGAAAAGAAAATCATTTTATTTCGATCTCATTAATAACAGAAGATGGTTTCAAATGATTCAATTTTAAATTAAAATAATTCTGATTTCGACTTTAAGTCTACTCAGAACCATCAGATTTTGATTCCACAAAACTGAACTAAGATTACAAAATTATGCCAATAGAAGTTTTATTAACTTTTGTTTTAATTATAATAAATAAATACTGTCTGAAATTAATGATAACTGAAAACTATTTAACCTGAAAGTGAAACATTCGATATCGACTTGCAATGCTTTAATTTCATATCTAATTAACTATGTTTTCGACTCAATGGTTTCCGCGATTTTACCCAAATTTCGATTTTGATTCTGTAAAAGTCAACATTATCTTATCTATAATTCCATTATTTATAATTGCTATACCAATAATTTAATTGCATAATACCTATTGATTATGTAAAATTTTTTGTTTCAGGACTCCTTCAACAACTGGGATTGGGAAGACGAAGTGGAGGGCGATGCCAAAGTAATGTCGTAGTTCTTAGTACGCCGCCATTAGTTAGCTAGTTCAGTTATGTCCCTGCAGAATGTAAGGTTTTTCTAATGCATAACCGACAGGCATATTTTGTAAAAATAAATCACCATATAAAGCCAAAGTGGAGTCGAATTTTGTGTCATGATTTCCAATCTATAGCTGGCCCAAGTTAACGAGCGACACGCCCGACAAGTTTTTGCTTCCTATTCATTGTCTGCTCCAATCTCGGTCGCTGATTAAAAGTTGCCCGACCGCCTGCAGCAGCAGCAGCAGCAATAGTTGCATGTTGCATGTTGCAAGTTGCTGGCTGCGGTGGACCACTTGGGTGACTATCACTTTTGCAGCTGCAACGGCCATGGCCACGGTTGACGGAAGCGACTGCAGAACTCAAGTACGTGTAACAACCTTAACCCTAAAGCGAGCCGCGATGGAATGGACCATGTCCGCTCACTCGGACCACTTGATACCCAGTTGAACCCAATTTGTTGATATAACATTTCCCTGGAAAAGCGCACAATGGAAATTATGCGAGCCGAGTGGTAAGGCAATACTTTCTATTTCAATGCTATGGTTACATCAACCGGCCGTCCTAGGCCCAATTGCGAATCTTTCACTTTTGGGCGCGCTATAAAAACCAGCGGACAGATGGCAACCGTTCGCATTGCTTAAAAGAGATCCGGCCAGGTAGCCACGGCCATTAACAAGATGTGGATATTCGTAAGTCGGGAAAGGGTAATCTCCGAGCCCCCATTCAACTCCGGATTCCATCCTTAGCTAGTGATTTGCAGTATTCAGCTGATTTGCGCCTCGGAGCACAGTGGCGAAGGATATGGCGAAACTTACGGCTACGGCGGAAGCGGGGGAGGTGGCAGTGGAGGAGGAGGGAGTGGCGGAGGAGGCGATGGCCATTACCATCACCACCACACACCCACCACCTATTCGGAGATCTCCAAGCACGTGCCCGTGCACGTGATCGAGAAGGTGCCGCTGCCCATTCCCCATCCGGTGGCCGTGCAGGTGCCCAACGTGATCCGGCTGCAGATCCCCGAGCCGTACGCCGTCCACGTTCCCGTCCAGCAGGAGATCCAAGTGCCGGTCTACAAAATAGTGCCCGAGATAACCGAAAGGAAGATCCCCTACACCGTGGAAAAGCCATACCCCGTGGAGGTGGAGAAACCATATCCCGTCGAGGTAATCAAGCAGATCAAGATTCCGGTGCCGAAGCCCTACCCTGTTCCTATTACCATCTACAAGCACGTCCTGCAGAAGGAGCACGGCTGGTGATGGCGGTAGTCGTTGGTTTTTAGTCTCTAAGTATTAGGATGCCAGCTCTAAATCCCAGAGTATTATCTTACTATGTTAATGAGTAATAAAATACTGAGCTTAAGATAAAACGTGGACTTTTTATTTGACATTTTTATAGTAAGATCTAATTGGATCCTTACAATTTTCTGGAATTCCTGCAATACAACAATTAAATAGACATTTGTTGGCTATTTTTCCCCAAAAGTAGAGTCTTTTAATACATAGGTAACATCTTTTAATACATAGGTAAACATCAAGTTGAGTGATTTGACCGTTTTCCAGTTCTGAGCACTATTGACGGTCGCAAAAAGTTGATAATTGCTTATAAACTAAAACGTAAAAAAATATGTGTCGAAATATAAATATTTTGGAGTTCAAAGTTCCGTTACTGCGCATTTAATCTTAACTTAAATCTAAATATGATAGAGCTAAATAGAACTAAACATTAAGCTTTTATCTATTTGTGTTAGGACAATGGTTTCCTTCTTGGCTGAGTTCTTTCACTGAGCTTTAAATGTTCTTGAAGAGAAAGTGAAAGTAGGTGACAAGGTGAATGTCAGTTACATGTAGACTCTACATTTTCGAATGGGAAAAAGCTTTGCCAACTTCTCATGCCAAAGCTGAATTCCGAAACACTTCAGATGAAAGCTTTTTGTTAGCAGTCCTTCTTTATAATGGCGGCAAAGTGCGTATACACACTCTTACCAACACACTCGCACAACTGACATACCTCGCAGGTTCGTTAAACTTTTGCGAATTGATTGACGCGGTGTGGGAAAGTGTGGGGCAGGTTTTCCTCAAACCGATGACGTGCGCACACTCCACAACCACCCAACCACCTTTCGCACCTGGTCAGGTGTTGCTGGGCTTTATATCCTGTATGTCCTTGAAGGAGACAAACACTGGACGTGGGGGGAATTTTCCGCGATTGTCAATGATTTCCATTTGTTGCACGCAGTCCCAGCAGAGTCATTCCCACCCGTAATTCTTGTCAGTCCGTCCGGCAGGCAGTCAGTGAGTCAGTCAGTCAATCAAACGCAGCTGCCGCAAATTATTTATGCACAACTTGTAGCTCCACACGCACACGCCTGGTGAGCAAAATGTATCCAAAGGATGTGGCTATGCGACTCCCATCTATCCCATATACCCGTATGGATGTGTGAGCACAATGTGTTTGCCTACGTGTCGGGAACTTTAATTTCATTCACATTCACAACCACAAACACAGAGACGCACGGAATAGTTTATCCATTTGTTTTTCAAATCTTATCTTTCCTTCCAGTTTTAGACAACTTGCTAGGTTTTGTCTTAGCGGAAGCAGAGTAAATGAAAAGTAATGGAAATTGCTAGAATGCTTGCATACATTACTCTAGGAAAAATCAGCAAAACTTTTTCGTAATTAAATTCTGCCACTCCCGGGAAACCTTTGTTCGTTTTCATTTTCCGAAGGATCAGGTTCAGGTGGGGGTGGCATTTAATTAATTATGACAATATTCCCAATGATTGTCTGTGGCTTTGGCTGGTCGGATAACCTTTTATTTTTACCAGCACCAAATGGTCCAAATGCAATTGCTGATTTATCCTCTCTGCTTTCCTGTACGGTGTCATTACGCTCATTCATCAATTCATTTGGAAATTTTGGTGATTGCACTGGCCGATGAAACGATAATTAACAGATCCAGCGTTTGTGCTGTTGTGGTTGTGAATGACCATTTGGCCAGGACACCAAATGTGCATATCGCAGTTGACAAGGCTCGGGTTTTAGGTAATTACTGTTTACATATCCTTTGATGGGTTCATTCGCCGCCGTAAAACAATCACATTTGGGCAACAGTTTCTTTCGCAGGTAAATTTTCCGTAGTTAGGACAGCAATTCCATTGATTAAAATGGATCATCATTTATGATGCAATAACCGTAAATCACTTGAAATAATAAATGTAGGTGCTTGCTAAACTTGCACTGAATAATCACCATCATTCAAATTTAAATTATTACTATAGCTGGGACTTATTTTATTTATAAAGTCTTATTTAAATTTAGTTTAAATCGAATTCTAAATTATTACATATCTATATAGGTAAAAAACTTTCATCCCAGTGAAGCTTACTTAGTTTCTTTCTACAATATGTGATGAAAATCCGTAGCATGTGATGAAATTGTATCTTAATAATTACTGTGCCATAGCCCTTAAAAGCCCATTACTTGGCTGCGTTTGATGTCACAATGGGCGGGCACAATGGGCCCCCCCCACGATTACCACTTTCTTAGGCCACATGTGGCAATTGAATCTATCTGGCCTAAGCCCCAGCATAATATGCGAAAGCCAAGCCTCAATTCCGGCTCCCCTGTCTATCCAATCGATTGGAGCATAAAATGCAAATTAAATTGTCGGAACATTTGGTATTACAGCAGCCAAAGCTCTCAGCCAATGAGCTTAGCCAAAGTCTGGCAAACAAATTTACAATGCTAAGCTCATGTGAGGGCTGGCGAAGTGAGGTGAGATGAGGGGATACATACAGATGTATGTATGGAATTCGGGGCCCGGCTGAAAGGGGAAACTTTTGGATTCGTGGAATTAATTTAAGTTAATTGATTTTTCTGCCAGAAGCTTTGCACGTGCAAGACTTTTCCGCACTCAGACAGACAGGCAGGCAATCGAAGAGGAAATGGAAATGGAAACTGGGGAGGGAGCGGGGGTGAAAAGGACGAGGTCGGAAATTGACAACTGCCTCGAGTGTTGAGTTGTAAGGGAAATACATTTCCATGGGTCCATTCACATTATCGCCCAGTTTTCCATTGAGACATCATATGTGTCGTCCCGCTTGACAGGTAGACATGGCCCCCAATAGAATTCTAGGAGTGCCTCATTTCCCATTTTCCAGCTGCCACATCTGGGATAAAAATAGCCCGATATGGCCTGCGTTCGATGGCTTAAACCAGCGGCTAGGGCATTACTAACGCCGAATTAGTCAATTGCCCAACGATTCGAGTTGCCTTCACATTGTTATTTTTAAGCATTTCAAAGGCTGCACTCGCAGAAAAACAGAGCCGACTGCTTTCCCTGGAACCGACCGCTCCTCTTCCTGTCTAATGAGGTGTAAAGTGGTGTGAATGCATGAAGTCCTTTGATGGGGCGGTATGGGATGGCACTGTGCAAAATCCCTGTGGCAGAATTATTGATTGGCGGCTAAACATGTGTGTCTTTGGCATTGTATCAGTCCGAGCACAGTCACTTGTCCCTGTTCTCAATCCCAAATTAGTCTTTGTTGGTAATGAGTTTATGTTATAAATAGTTGCTAAACACCTTGTAAAGCGAATCTTTCAAGTCTGTGTAACATGTTCTTTTATTTTTAATCAAAAATAAGCACTATTTGATATACCATTTCCTTAGGCGCTAAAAATAACATTTACTGTAGGCACTTCCACGGCACATTAAAAATTGTATAAAAATATGAATCAATGGCGAATCACAAAGCCAAAGCCAATTTCTCTTCCTTTTTCCTGGATAAAGCCCCTGCAGTAAGTAAAATTGAATGGTGAAGAGGGGCCGCACTAAAGTCATAAAAGTCGCGTGGACCAAATTAGGAGGAATTCTCTGCTGTTTGTGGAGGAGAGCGAGGGGAAGGAATGCTCCTGACTCCTCCTGCCCTCTCCTCATACTTTATGTGCACAACAATTTTAAATGACTTTGAGGAGGCGACCCAGGACACACTCGCACACACAGACAAACACACTCGCACACAAACACACAGGAGCAGCAGCCGAAAGTAACAGATAAGATTAGACGCCCAAGCCAGTGACAACAGGCGTCGTCAAGATGGCGCTCCACGCCCACATTGCGTATGCGCGCTCATCCACACTGAGAGAAAAATGTATCTTCAAGAAGTACAATAAACATAGCCAGCCGAATACAGAAATAGCAATCTGTGTTCCGGTTATGTCACAATACACTTTGCCAAAAAAAAACTTATTTAACCATTAAAAACATTTTTAAGCTAGGTAAGTTGTTATTGAAATACCTTTTTGATTTGATATGAAATTAAATATTTCTTTCCGGGACCCCTTTAAAAATGTATGGATTATTTTTGTATTTTCTTAGAGAGGGCATTAATTTTGTTAAATTGTACTTTAAAAATAATGTTTTAATTCTTTAATACTTAAAAAAAATTTTTTTTTCTAATAAATTTAACCTCAAAACATATTTAAGGCTTTAGACAACTATTGTTGGGAATATTGAACTTATTTTTCTCAGTGTCACCCGTAAGCGAGTCAAGGTTAAGCTCCAAAATCGCTCGAAACGAAACGAACCTCAGCCATCAAAGGCAGCAATGCCTTTTCCTTATTTTCTTTTTTGCTTCTTTTTCCTTCTTCCTTTGCTCCTTCGAATTTTTTTTGTAGCCGTTTTTGTTTTGTTTCGGATGCTGCGCGTGGCAGGGAAAACAGCTGGCTGGCTCGTAATGATTACGAGACTTTTATGGCAGGACGAACGCAGCACACAAAGCCCAAAAAGGGTCCCAAAGATGGCGAAAGAGGCAGCCTTCTGTACCTGGAATACGCCCACTTTTTTCGCCACCCCGCACTCTATCATTCGCACATCGTTGGCCAAAGTTCGGAAGCGTTTATTGGAAAGCCCCCTCCCAGATGGAGATGGAATAAAGTTAAGCGATTATGAGCGCCGCCTAGAAGTAGGCAACTTTTTCTTCTTCCGACGGCAGAAAAATAAGGTTGGGCATCTTAGAATAAATATACACCATAAAAAGTAATGTAGAAAATGTTAAATAAAACGCTTTAGATTCAGGTTCAAATTCTGAATTCCAGTAAAATCAAATCGCTTGCGGCTCAGGTGAAAGAAATTTAATGTGGTGAAGGTTTGTGGGTTGCAAGTGGATAGTCCACTTCCTTCGCCCTCAATGTTTCGTGCAAGATTTATGGCCGTAGCTCGTGCTTATGGTGTCGCAAAAGGTTTGTTTTCGTATACCATTCTATTTCACATTTTGTCCCCGTAAATCTGGCGCCACCTTGCTGTCCTGTCTATTACCGAAATTGTGTCTTATGTCCCTCCATCTCATTTGCCGCGTGTCGACGTTCCTGGGTTGCGTGCAAAAATAGCCCAAAATAAAAATATGAATGAGAAAATATTTGTGCAGAGGCGCATAAATCACAAGAACGCAAACACGAGCACATACACCCTATATTTTGAGGATACGGAGTGTATATATAGTATACTGTACTTAATGGCTTTGCATTTGCCAAACTATTTAAATATTATTCCAAATGAAGGGCATAGCAGAAGCCCGACTTCATATCCGATTCTCCATTTGCAAGCCACCCACCAAACCAACCGCATCCCAAGGTCCTTCAGTTCGAAGTGCGTTGTTATCATTCGGATATTTGCATAGGGCTTACCAACATTATTGTGCCGTATATATGCACAGACTTCTGCCTCCATCGGTGCCTTTGGTGTGATGAGAAGGCATTAAAATCCAACCTTGAGAATGCCAGACACGTATTCTCATTTCCCCGCCCAAAAGAGATATATAGGCAACTCATAATGACAGACATCTCTGGTGGGGCTTTAAATTCGGTTGTTTAAGGTTTGGTTTGAAATGGTTGTGTGGTTTATGGGCTGGAATGCAAACCCTTCCCCCAAAAGATCCCTTCAATTTAACGTTTGAACGGGTTTTCATTAGTTGGGATAAGCTGATCAATGTTCCGTATCCTGGAATACCCTGCCATAATTTTGGCATCTTGACTTGACCTTTTTTTTTGACATACAAAGATTTTTTCTCAAAATAATTGGAAAGCTATTTTACATCTTAAAGCTCAGTTATTCGTTTATACAATCTTAAATATCCCAACAAATATACAAATATATTTCCTTGGCATTTTATGTGACAGTTTAGGAAACTAGTCCTCCACAAAACCTTGCAGGTGCAGAAATCTCTGATTAATACAGTTTTTGCTAAGTGTGGCGCATAAGTAATGTCTTCAAATTCGTCGTAAAAAAAAATTTAAAATACCACAAAAAGCGCGGTAATTTTACCCCAGAAAAAGCCAATTTGAAAGTAACTTTTATGTCGTCTGTCCCTTTGAGATCCCAGATCCCCGAGCGTGGCTAATCAATGCTGGGGATGGGAAGGATGAATCCTTCGAAGCGGGCTCTCTTTAAACAGGCTCGCGAGCCGCGTCCTTGGCCAGAGTTGCCAGCTACTTTTCGGAGGCACTTCACCTTCACATCGGCAACAGCCACCGTCCCCATTCCCGACACCACTTTTCACTTTTGCCGCTTTCTCTGCTTTCTCCGGTGCGGTGCCAACTATCAGTGGTGAGTGAAAATCGCTGATGCGTGGCACAGGAGGGGGGAGGGGTGGAAGGTGGGAGCGTGTGGGAGGGAGCCCCAAGCGAGCGAGGGAAAATAAATTTTTGCACTGAAATAGCAGCTAAAAGGTTGTGTTCGTGACCTTTGCCAGGCGTTTTATGGTTGTCTCCAGCGTTCAGTGCCTGCGATTGCTTTGCCTTGCTGATTTGGCAGCCTCGCACTTCCACACAAAGGAAGCACGAGGGGCAGGAGCTCCTGCTAGTTAGAGCTCTCTGCGAAACGTGCCACAGCTTAGACACTCACTTGCCACGCACATTTCCTTTGTGTGCCCACCCCCTGCGAACACGTACAGTGCAGCTTCCCTACATCCTACTTTAAAACCAGTCAGCGAATTGAAAGACAGCATTTAAAGACTAAACTTAGCATTGACCGAGGCAGAAAAAAACTATTCATCCAAACATAAATAAGAAAAATTATTACAAGTTAATAGTTAGTCTTTAAATACGTAGAATTCGAGTACTTTCATGATATTTTTAATCACACGATATTTTCTAAGAACAAATTCCACAAAGCTTAGAAACAATAATATGTAGAACTTAAAAATGGTTAGAATAGCTAAATTTAAATTAAAATATTTTACATGCATATGGGGTTACTTCAATGATAGACGCCTGAGAATAGTATTTATAACTTTGTTTTTATTTGTCAACAAAGAATTTCGAAAACTAAATTAGATCATTAATTTAGTAAGAAATAATATGTTCAGTTTTGTTTTAGAAATACTACTGTAGAAGCTGACAGAATTTTCTTTACCATTTGCTCGCTAACTTGCTTCAAGCTGCTTCAGTAGCTACTGCTGCAGCTCCAACATTGCGTATACGCAATGCTAGAGCAAATATAAAGTGACAAATTTGCCCAGGTTGTCAGAGTCAGCATACTGAATCCTGCAGCCTTTGACCTTTATTTTATATCACAAACAGACAAATGTGCGACTAAGATAAAGAATGACTAAACATGATATTATAAAAGTAACCTTTTGCAAGGACAAAAAGAAGGAAATGAATGACCAATGTGTAAGACAGGCGAAAGTCCCCTTAAAATTAAAAATTTAGTTGAAATTATAAATATTATCTAAGCAATCTTAATTTTATTTAATAAATAAGTAAGCTTTATGCCTCTGTAGGTTTCGATGACATTGCATTGTGCATATGCATTAAAATATATAAAAGAATTCAACTCAATATAAGTATATGTGGGTCGATCCAATTCCAACACTTATATAACACTTAGTTGCATATCAAAAAAATATATGTCAAGAAGAGTCATACTCTCTCTTAATATGCATCTATGCTTTTAGGCTATAAACATATTTTTCTTAAATAAACGAGTGTAAATGTATCCTTTTACAACATTTTTGCTTTAACGTTTCGATTTTGGCAACCTATAATTTCTAGTTTCAGTAAAGGAATACTTTACTTTACCATTTGTATTTTAGCAACCTATAATTTAAAGTTTCAGGTACCGAATATTTTACATTTCCTCTCCGCACAGAGGAATTTTCTTTTTGTGTCCTGCAATCCGCTCAATAATTCATAGCCCTGTTCAAAGTTGGCTTCTGTTGGGTGACAAACTTTTTGCGACTCGAAATTGGTTTTGTTTAAATTTATTGCCAGTTCAGGGTCCATTTAGGACACACACACACACATACACACCCATCGCCAGTCATCGAAACCTGAAATTGCATTTCCTAATTGATGTCGAGCTCCGAGTGCCGAAAAAGCAACGCATGCTCAGCAGCTCAACGTCGACTGATGGCTGATTGATTCGGGCTCAATTGCGTCCGGACAAGGCGAGGAATGCCTGGGGCAATGTGGCATTCTGCCCATGAGAATCCCCCTGCAAATCCCTGTATCCAGCATTGTTCCATTTGCTGCCGGTGTCACCTCTGACTTAGCCACACATGATTGGCCCAGAAGTGAGGCGCCTCTTGGGCCATTAATGGCTTTTCCCCACCTCCCGGCCACTCCTCAGGACATTGTTCCATTCCTCCCCCTCATTTTACGGCCTTCACGCGACGGGATCCTGGTTATGACTGGCTCCGGCCCTGGTAATTGATATTAAGACAAAACGAGCCTAATGGGATGCCACAAACAAACAAATGTACCGAGTGGATTTATTTTTAGCCAGCAAAACTTTCTGCTTCGATGTGGCAATAAGTTTTTATGATCTCCTGAAATTACAAAATATGAAAACGAATGAAGAGGCTCTCGCCGGCCTAAAAGACTAAAGTCTGGCAAAAGAAATGAAAATGAAAATGTAGGGTGCTGTACCAAAGTCTGGCATATAAAATAATAGAGGTAAAATACTCGGAGGCCGATTATCAGTCCATCGCATAAATATCCCTAGCCTCATAGATTGCACGAAATCTTTGCGTAAATCAATCGCAGGGATCTAGGGAATGGGACGACCGCTGGCAAAACCCTAAAAAACCAAAATAACCGTCATAAGTCACAGAAATCAATTTGCAGAAAATAAAACCAGCCCCGAATAAATCACAGAGTCGCAGCGGCAAAATGCTTACATAAAAGAAAAAACCTTAAAGCTTGCCAGAAGGAAAGTGGAGGCAGAGTGAAAGGAAACGGAAAAAGTTGCGAATAAATGGAATTATATCCTTGGCAATGGCTGCAGTCGAGCAGAAATGATCAACTGCTGCAGGCAGGACGACGAAGGCTCAAGGTAAGTCAAATGAGGATACAGCTAGGGAGGTCTGAAAGTAACTGACGTTGCAGCACACGGCTAGAAATATTACCCGAATAAGTAATTGATTTGTTAGTAATTGACATAATGATTATTGTTGTGACAATTGATTTTTTTGGCTCTTGTGATTCCTTGTTAATTTTATAACATTTTGTTGTTTTCACGACTTTGAAACCTTCTTCAGTGAACCAGATTTATACATTTTTGAAAAGTTAAAAAAAATGTTTGTTTAATTCAGTATTTAGCATTATCTTTATATTTATGCTGATTGTTAAAAGCTATTACCATCCCATTCTATCAATTAAACATAGTTTATTTATTTTTTTTTATTTTAGTTACTTGCTTTTGTAAAATTTTAGTATTGTGCTCTTAAATGGGATTATGTAGTGACTGATTTGAAAAACAATCGTATTAAAATAATTTTTATATTATCTATTATTATTTTTTGTTAAATTAAAAACCCCATTTTTTTCTACCACAGATTTTTGATGAAACTATTAAGAATAACATGTATTTAAAAAGCATTGCAATTAAAATTGTTTTTCTTTGTGCATCAAAAACGGATATGCCAGTGAACCATGCGAGTGCATGCCAGTCAGGATTGCAGCCTCCAGGAAAAGTTGGCAAGAGCATTGGGGGCTGGCTGCTCCATGACGATGCATCACTGGCAGCTGCGGTCGGTGGGGCCTTTAAGCCTTTTCAGTGACTGCTGGTCCAAGCCGATAAAACGCTTGGCTGCCGACGCTCGTCACCACTCAACTCACTGGTGACTTGAAGGGTTAAAGTTGGGGCAATTTATGCGGGGGCTCGGTTCAAGTCCCGATGGCCGCACGCTAATGAAGCAGACCCAGAGCGGAGCAGCAGGCACAGTCCAGCCGCAGGCCAACCCCTAATCCTTGACACGTGTTGGCCAACAAAGACAGGCGGCGAAGGAGTCAGATCGACGATGGGGAAGGGGGTGAAGGAAAAACTGCGAGCCACAAACAGACTGCGAGGCATTTGAAATGCGTTCCCACAATTATGGAAATGTTATAAATAACCATTAAAGCTGACTAGCCGGTGCTCGAATGCCCTTACAAACGGGATAAATAGATGAGAGTGCATTCAGAAAATCAAGCATGGATTAAAAAGTACAGAAAACTCTTGAAAAATAAAAAAAATAGTTGGTGAAGGGATAGATATTAAGTGATAGAGACGCTGCAATTTAAATATATTTTACAACACATTATACATTTCAACTAAATTTCTCTATTAACAATAAAAATTCCTAAAAAAGTATAAGAACAAATATTACAACAAAACTCCCCTAATGAATAACAAGAATCTTTTAAACTGCAATCTATATTATTTGAGGTAATTTTAAATCAATAAACATGTATGCTTTTTAACAATCAAAACGTTTTATATATTTTACATAAAATAGTTTCAAGACAAAAAGGATTAAGATTGTATAAAAATAATAATTAACAGATACAAATAATAAATAATTTATATTTTTGGGATAACAAAATACCCTTTTAAAGTGTATAAAAAAGGACATGCTAATGGGAACGAAGTTGCCCGTCATCATGACGATTTGGGCAACCTCCTCGAAAACCGGGAAAGCAGAGGCAGGAAAAATGGTCAGCAGACGCGACGTAAAAAGAAAACAGACAGGGAGAACGGGAAAAAAACTCAACAAAAATGTGTTCCAAACGTTGGACTCGCAAGGTTGGGGACAAAATTTTGGCCCTGAAAACAAATAAAAATGAAAGATGGAAAACCGCCAAAGGGAAAGGACACGAATAACAAATGAAAGACAGCTAAATCTTTTGAGGAAAAGAAAACAAATGTTGCCAGGAATCTCTGAGATATGCAAATATATGTGCACATTTCCTGTACCGTATTAATTAATTGGATTTCCAATTCAATTTTAGGGCATAGTCACCAACTCCTACGCTCATTTCTGCCAAGACCAACTTGGGTAATCCAATCTGCAGTGGAACGCTCTTGAGTCAATTTGCCGAATCATTTGCAATCGCCCAATTGGCCAGTCAAGTTGGCCATCCCGTCTCATGACCCTGTCTCCGTCCCTGTGCTGCCAACTGACCATATATCTTGGCCATGATTGCTTTTCAATACGTTTGGCGAATGTTCCAAGGCTGGGCGAGGGGTGAGTTTGAATGTTTGGCATTTGCCAAAATTCCTCTGTTTGCCCGTTGTCTCTGGGGGGAGTTCAAGGACAATTAGGACCCACCCCCTCCACCCTGCTCCAATTCAATCCTTCGCTTCGGTTTGTGGTTCTTTTTTGCTGGCCATGGCCATGACGTTTTATCAAAAAACGCTAAAATGCGTCGCAGCCCGAAAGTAGGCAACGTTTTTCAGGGGTGGGGCATTTGTTCAGTGCCAAAAATAAAAACCAAATGAATGACGCATATTACATGAAACGCTCGCTATAAATGGCCAAAATGAGGCTGCAGCCCCAAAGCTGTCGGGGGCGTGGCATAAACAAGCCAGCTCGTTTGCTGCGGAAATGCAGCTGGCAGAGGAATAAAGATGGCCAACGGAATGGGAGGAAGACCAGTGAAATGCGCAGCTAATTGCGTACTCAAAGGATGGGAAAAGGGGAGGAAGGGTTGGTATTCCATTAGTACTTGGTAAAAGAAGGAAAAACCAACAAAAAAGTCTGCTAAGTATACAAAGTACAATGCACATATAGAGTTCCCAAATTCGTGTAGATAGCAAGAGTTGCATTAAAAATATGTATTAAAGAGCATTAAATCATAATAATTTAGGTATGTGAAACCAAAATGAATTAAAATTAAAGCAAAATATATAAATATGTAAGTCGGGTCAAAAATATAAAAAAAGAATATTTTCCTTGTTATATACATTGTATTTATAATTAAAACCCGGTTTCTGAGTTGAATAACAGAAAAATAAAATAACTTCAGAAAAAGTCAGTCTTAAATGGGGCACTTAATTTTTATAATGTATTATTTCCGGGAATTTTTTAGCAAATTAAAAAGACAACTGAAAGGTGGTTGATAATTCGTTTTACCCAAATTACAGGGGTTACAACATCAATAAACCATTTGTAAACTTCTCTGTTATTCAATACATAATTTTTAATACATCAAAATTTCGAATTGGTAGCTAAAAAGTGATTTTGCAAAATCTTTCTGAGTAAGATTTGTAATTATATTAAATTTATACTCCCTTAAAGTTTTTACATTATTGATCGTATAATGGAAACGTGTCGATATAGGCAAATTTATTTCTTTGAATATGGTACCAAATAAAAAATGTTACAAAGGGGAACAAAAGATATTTTTGCATAAATTTAACTAATAATAATATAATTTTGTGACTAACCTGAATATCAATTTAACTAAATTAAAGTCTTTTAACGGTTTCACTACATTGTGTTTAAAGCTTAACTTTATTAGGGGATGTGAAGTGATGAACATCGATTTAAAAATAATAAAACTGCGGTGCATCTAAATATCGATTAAAGTCAATGAAAGCCTTTGAATATTTTCACAACATTGTGTTTAAAGTTTAACTTTTCTAAAGAATGTAAAATAACGAACATTATCTGTTTGTGACTCTTCATCAATTAAATTTCCATTTCCTTTCCTGTCGTCAGTTGCCATCCGGCTGTTTCAGATAAAGCGCAGAAAGAGCGACTTTCGGTACTTAAATGAAATTAATAAACTCATCCGAAAGCGGGGAAATTGTCTGGCCATTAAGCGTTGCAACAAGCCATCAGCCATCCACTGGAGCACGAACATTTTGGGCCAACAAAAGGGAGCAAGTTTTTACTTTCGGGTGAGCTCCACCCCCCTCACCGCACACCCTCTGCTACTGACCCCTAACCAGAAACTGCAGCAGCATCAACAACACTGCCAACTGCCAACTATGTTGACGACGTCAACACAAAGTTTCAGCATCGCTGCATTTTTGCAGCTTCGGCTTTGTGTGTTGTTGAGCCCGCTTGTTGCATGTTGCAATGTGTCAGCAGCACAGCCCCTTAACTCCTGCCTGCGTTTGACAAACGCCGCCATTGACGTCATCGGAGTTAACCCTTAGTCGCGCAGGTGGTGGCGTGGGCGGGCTCAGGCTCAGTCAAAGCTGCAAAAATGCTTTTGTGGCTTAACCCGCCTCGTCCGAGTGCAGCAATCGAAGCGTGCCAGGGACACGAGGCGCGTTCTGGCCCTTAAGCCCCTTTTGCAGCCCATATTAGTCTCCCAGTCGGTGGTAATACCATTCCGCATAGGCACTCCTGTGGAATTTTCCGATTTATCTCGAAAAACAGCTATTATTAAAAGCGATCAACTAGTGAAGCAGGCCTGCAATTTAGATATTAACACTAAACAGGTTTAGGCCACAAAGCGTTTCGCTTAGGTACATTTATAGAAAAAGTTTTACCATTTCCAAAAGAACTGCAAGTATTTTTGTTCTTATTTCCATTTATGCAACAACGTTAAAATAATAAACAAAATTGGCTGAGTTATTTCTTTACGCTTGTCTTTACTTAAACAGTTGAAAACTTTATGTTTGCGGTGTTCAATAATATGTTCTTTATTTTACTTTTCCTATATATTACCCTTTTTGGTATTTTTTGTATTTTCTTATGACACATTAGCAGAAGCACACTAAAACATTTAAGCAACTGTTTTTTTGCGGTAATGTTATTTATTCATATTCATAGACTACAATTTTTTTTAATATTTAAGCAACACAATTACTGAATTTAAATAATAAATGAACTCTCAATGACACTGATAATCTTTTAAACGAAATTATGCAGCTTAATGAACATACTTTCAACAGAATATTCAGTTAAAACCGGAATCGCACCTACACAAAGACCTCCGATCTGTTAATTTTCTCTACTCTTTCCATGTTCTATCCTCGCCTGCCACTGGCCAAAAGAAATTTCAAATGATTGCACACTCGGATACAGATACAATGCACTCGATTATGTCATCGCATCACGGGCAGCAACAGCTGTGAGCGGCAGACGCAATTGCATCTCTCGGCCTGGTCGGGCAATTATCGGTGAAATTAGTCGTGGCCAACGCATGACTAGGAGGAAAGCGAAATGGTCCTCCATCCGCCGGCCACTTCCTCCACTTGGATCTAATGTGGATGGCCGGAGAGCCGAAGGATAGTGCACTTAGTGCCAGGGTCCCAAAAACAAACCGAATTCGGCCACAAAAATTAATTTCCCCTACGGAGGAGGCGGTCGGCAGTGGGAGGAGGGACAAGAAGTCATTTGCGTCAACCATCCATCCTGGCAGCTGACAGCAAATTCAATTTGTAAATTTTCATCTCATTGTTGCTCTTTGCCGGCTGCGAAGTGGGACGCCTGGTCAAAATGGTTGCAGCTGTTGGCCACATCACAGCATCAAAGGCATCGCCAGCAGAGATACATGCAAAGTGCCCCAGCCTGGGCAACAACTCGGTTTCAATTAAATGAAATTTAATTCAAATTAGTCCATTAATTGGACATACTTTGCGAGAGACGAATATCCGCCGGGAAGTAATATTAAATTATGATACTGTTCTATCAGTTGATTCCGGATTAGCTCGTCTTTCTTACGGCTTTAGATGGAAGAAAATATATTATTTGCGTTTTTTGTTCGCACTTTTCGTTTAACAAACTGACCTTGTAACAAATATTCGCAAATTGCACCAACAACTACAACTATAGCTGCATTAAACAACAACAAAGCCAAAAGTTGCACAAAAAAAAATAACCACACGACATGGCAGAGTGTAGATACAAATGTATCTACACCATGCAGCTGTATTTGTATCTTTGCGATTGTCTAGCTGGCGCTTATGCACTGAAAGAAAAATCGCTATAAAATGATGATACAATTTTGTGATTTTTAATAGCAATTAAAATCCACATTTTAATAAAGTACAAAACAGCATCAAATAAAAGGATTTTTTTTAATTCTTTAAACGTAGGCATTAATTACTAGATACACTTACTCAGCGATCAAGCCTAATAAACCTTATTTCTTTTAGAATTAAATTTAGATTTTGTGCGTCATTATTGTTTAGGTGTCAAATGGCATAATTGTTCCATTTAAACAGATGTAGAATATATCTCGTTCTAAAACTATTCCCATCTCAAAAAAAGACAGATATTCTCTGTGTATCTTGTGTGCTCGACAGGCGCTAGTTTTAATGCTTACATAAAGTGGCGTGCACAAAAATACGAGTGTATACTTACCGAACAGAACCTGAACGGAGTCAAGACCGAAACAAACTCCGAGGCAGGGGCGATCCCAGAGGGGGAGGATGATGGCGTGCCCAAGTCGGGGACTCAGATTCGCATTATTGCCTCCAGTTCAGACGGCAGACACGGGCATATATCTTAGCACGAGTCGCGTTTGATTGTTTGATTGAAATCCATGACAGTTTGAGAACTGCCTCCTCCACCAGCGGCAGATTCATCGTGGGGGCAATTTCGCGAATAATTTGGTTCAAGGTGCTCCCGAATGGGAGCAGATATCAGAAGCAAACAAAACGAAATCTAATAATAATTGCCATTGGATCGATGGGGCAAATTAAAGTTTTATTATGGGAAAATTTCCATTTTTATTCGGGTGGTAACCAGACAAATGAAGCGGCTCAAAATACCGAAAGAAGAGCTCTCTTCAATTCCAACCGAATTGAACTCTCGCCAGTCATTCACCCACCCGGCGTATGGGTAATTTGTCTCAATTATTGAGTATACGCAATAATTTGCATTGCAGCCATCAAAGAGATATGCACCAGTTATGGCACACAGAAGACAAAACAAAAAAATAAATGATGACCGAGCGGTGGAATGTGCAGCAGGGAAGCCCTTCTCAGAACTGTGTAACTCGACACGACATCACAGCCGGAGGTCGCCGCTTTTCATATTGTATTTCCCTCTTGCTGACCTTTTCGCTTTTTCTTTTCATTTCCCTTTACCTTTCCCGCTCTTGCCCTTTCCCCAAACTCTTTTTAAAGTGCAGTTCCGATGGGAACACAATCCCAGCTCAGATGCATCTTTACGACTTGTTCGGGCAGCCAGAAATTCGTTATTAAGTGGTCGACACTTGAGTGCCATTTCAAGCGGGTCACAGTGGGCACTCGCCGGCGGCTACCGAGCCAATCTCTACGGCCTGGCCGAAATCCATTACCCAGAACAGATAAGTCGTCTTGATTGGACTGCAGCTAATCAAGAGTTGGCTCGATTAGAGCTATCAATGGAAGACGGAAATTTCAGGTGTATCACAGAAAAGAAGGGAAGTCCGGAGCGACAGCTGCAAAATAAGTTAAGTGAGGGCGTGCCAGGCTATCGGGCATTCAAATTGGTCACTAAGGTGTCTTTCAAAATATTTTTAGACACAACTGACAGTTTCATTCTGCCCTCACCTTTAGTTATTACCCGCCCATTGTTAGCTGTCATTTGCCTAAAGTAATTTCCATTAGCAATTCACACTTCCAATTTGGACTGACCACAAATAAATACTCAACTTTTTACGCTCGCAAGAGGGGTTTTTGGGGGGGCGGTGGGGAAATAACCCATTCATAAAGCATTTCCCCCGCAATTTAAATTTTTGATTTCTGTACAGAACAGAGCAAATTCATTTGCCGCACAATTTGATGTACGATTAAATTTTATTATTTCTATTTTTATGTGGCGCAGTAACACAACGCAGACCCAAACGAACTAGCTGCCGTTCCGTAATTACGAGCAATTTGTATTCACTTAGCATATGAGCACAATGGACACGCAGATTAGATTGTTTATAGAGTGGGACGGAATCAGAGCTGGAATCGTTCTGTGGGTGGGCATCTCAATGCAAACATTCTTGTCATCCGCAGAGATGTTTGACAACATGCCCACTGTGCGTGCCAGCACACACACACGCACACAGTCACAAAAAAAACAACAACTCAAATCTGAACAATATAAAAAATTTGTGATATATATCTATAGATATGAGTACTCATACAGTCGTACACGTCTTTCAAGCCAACGTGAGCGTCATATTAATTTATGAGCACCAAAAATATGCCAAAAGTCCAGACAAAAATTGAGTAAGTACAAAAAAGATAAAAAAAAAAATTAACAAAAAAATGAGGGGACAAAAAACAACGAGTCGTCATCGTAAATTTGTTCACAAAGCAAGTGTAAATGTATCTGGCAAATGCGAGAATGCGTATCTGTAAGTCTGAGCTCAACGCATTGTCGCCATTTTTGGCGAGTTGCAAGTTACGCATTTGAGTGTTGAAATAGTCGTATATTTCGCCTGCGTTTTTATGTCACTGCCCACAGAATTCAGCATTTGAAATATCAAAAGTTTAGACACTCTCGATTTGGATTCCAAGTGGCAGCGAGGAGTTTGCACTCAAGTGGGCGTTTGTTTGCTTGGAATGTGGCAGACCCAGAGTCTTTCGGAAAATGCAACGGACTTTGGCTTTCAATTCGGCTACACCAAGTTAGATATACAATCGCTTTCCAAAAAGTGCCTGGATTAATGAAACTAGAGCAAGCTATCTACACAGTTTCAGATAAACACACAAAGACGGTCACGTAATAAACAAATAAGTACAGAACGAAATGTGGCGAACTCTCGAGGAAAATTTTACCAAAATAAAGATTAAGAAAATAAAGAAAATATCATTCACTCGAATTCAAATAATACATTTTAAATAGCTAAATACTGTAATTATAAACATTCCAGTTATTTAAAAATATAATTTTAGAGGTCCATTAAAAATAATTTTATTGTGTTTATACACAATTTAATAATTCCTAGAAAAATCACACCGAGTTAAAAATACCATATCTACCACAAATTTTAGAAATAATATAGTATATCCGATGTTATCTTCAAAAATAATATTTTTTAAAATTATTATAGAAGTTTCTTTATACTATTCACAAATAGTGGTTTGTGATTTTCTATATCGAGCTTGCTCAATGTTGTTTTGCTTTGGACTTTTTAAGCGATTCTTAACGGCAGTAGACGGCGCTCCATTTAATCTAATCTTAAGCAAATAAATGGCATCATACACAAGCACACTCACAGGCATATATATATTATATATTCCGTCTAAGATATGATTGTTTGTTGTGGGCGTCGCTGGGAAGCTTTGCTGCTCGGATTTCGAATTGCGAGCGTTGAAAGTATTAAACTTATTTCACAGCTGCTGGTGACTGATTGACTTTTAATTGGGAATAATCACAAATTGATGGTATCTATCGATAAACACATATGGATTTAATTACGACCATTAAACCTTTTGACATTTGCTGGTATGTTTGTGCTGGTCAAATACAAAGAGGCAAATATAAATTCAGTAGTTGGCCCTGAATGAAATTTCTCCGCCCACACACCGGATTTGTTTTGAGCCGGTAAAGCCGTGACTGTGGCTGTGGTCCTTCAGTCACTTTTACCACATTTCAATTTCCGTTTTTTGTTTTACGGCTGAAAGCATCAATTTTCGTTTTATTGATTTCGATTTTTATTGTCAACAACAACAACAGCAGCAGCAGCGGCAACGAAAGTGGAATTGGAAATGCAAATGGCAGCCGAATTACAGCAACAACGACAACAACAACACTCGAACAGAGGGCAAAACAAAAAGCACTCAATCCCACACACTCGAATGAAAAACTTTTTGCGAAACAAAAAGAAATTTACGAATAAATCCAATTAACGCCTTGGGGTTCTCGGTTTTGATCCGGACTAAGATGCGTGTGGTTCTAGTCTGTGCTGATACCAATTTTCGGCTGTTTTCCTACCAAACCAAATGGTTCACCTCATTTCCTCGTCACTTTTCTTTTCGTTTCATTTGCATATTCGTTTCATTTGCTGCGCATTTTCACCCCCCAGAAACGGAAATGTTTGTCTCCCAACCTTCCCCCGTTTTTTTTCCCACAGTTTGCAGCCCATTCATTCGGCGGGCGAAGCGACCTTCCCACCCACCAAAACAGGCACCCTGTCGCGTTTGAAATGCCGCCCCAGGGGGAGTGATACTTTTGGGGCAGATTAGCGCAGCTGCCAAGCGCCAGCAGCGACGCCTACTGTTGCTGTTGTTGCTCGGCGAGAGATATGCAAATTTCGGATGTGCTTATTATCCGGCTATGGCCATTAGATAGCTCTCGAGCTGATAAATTGCAGTCAAACGGAGAAATAACGCTTTTCCCTGGGAATAATCAAAAAGAAACAGAGAGTTTTTGGGGTCCTTTGGAGCATTTTTCTTTTTGGAGCACGATCAATAAAGTTGGTGGAGATTTGGGGGCCATTCATTGTTCGATTTTATGACTGAGCTTATAATTTCTTGCTTTTCTGTTTGAGCATATTAAGCATACGCCATGTTGTGCCCCATAAAATGTGGTAGCCATAAATAATTGCAGCTTTATATTTATGTTTGTCATGTGATGTGGGCAAGGAAGAAACATCTTGTGGTTAGGAAAAACACTGAAAACCGTAAAATATACCGACCATTTAATTAATATTTATATTTGTTTCATTATGCTTTCCGGAATAATTAACATAAAATGAAATGGCAAAAAGTGAAGTGACACAAAATGTATAAATCGATTCAAGCAATATTATAATAAATACGTGATGCTATAATAAATTTATCTAAACATGCTTTGAACACTTGATAAGTTTCCAAAGAGGAATTTTGTAAGACTAAACAATAAAACGTTTCCTAAGCAATTGTGGCTATGTTATGGTAAATGAGAAATAAATAAAAACAAATTTTCATTTACTTGTTAATTATCTTTTTCTTTATTTAAACACTTGTTAAATAAAGTGTGCACATTTTTCCTATCTCTCTTAATCGTCCAGTTTGCGCTAATGTATTATGTTTCATATGTGGACACAAAGGGGCTAACAACTGTCTGCTGGTCAAGGATTTCGAGGTGTGTCCTTTGGCTTTGGCTGATAGCTAAGTGAAAGGCTGCCAGTTGAGGGGTGCGAAATAGTGGGAAATGGAGCCACATTACGCATACGCCACGGGTTACCAAGCGAAGCATATTGATACGCCATTTTTCCCATTTTACAGTGCAATCGCATCAGAATAATTGACTTAATTAAGTATGCCAATGCTGGGGACTCCTCCCCACCAAACGTTCATTGATTTATCGCCACTCAACCCCAAGCCCCCTCGCAGCCCACGCACATTTGGACTGCCATTTTTCATCCTGACACCTCCACACCCACCTGTGCGTAAATCGAATAAAATTGCAGGCGGCCAAAGTTGAGCTTTCGCTTCATTTGTTAGCCAAGTTCTCGGCACGGAAAATTGAAGCAGCTGCGGATGTGGACGTAGAAGTGGATGCAGAATCCGAAGTCGAAGACCACTGAAGCGGAATGGAGGCTTGCCGGAAGGTCGAAAAAAGCGCAGCCCAAGGCAGGCTTAACCTTAAACCACCAAAACCCAGTCCACTCAACCATTCAAGCCCGAATAGTAATCGAGTGGCTCACCCTTCGCCACCCGCTTGCGAAAGGGCTCGGTTCAGTTAGCCCAGTTAGCTGCCGGGCTAACAGCTTTCGAGTCGGCTGTGTGTAATTAGCAAACTTTGCCCAGTTTGACTCTGAACGCTGTGAAAAGTTATTAAAATTCGCTCTTAATGTAAGCAAACTTCGAGCATATTGATTAAGGGCCATGAATGGGTTTAATCTGCAAAACTAATTCCCAGAGGGTTTCATGCAGGATGATGTAAAGTGAATCTAATCAATGGACGTTGCCAGACATAAAATCAAACTTTTTAGTTGGTATAAGGGGGTTGTTAAAATATTCAAGAGGCGTTTTTTTGTACGCATTCCAAGTACAGACATTCTTTTTACATCAGAGTAATGTTTTTATTAAAACCAAGAGTATTTTGGCATACAAATATTTATTAATTTTAAATTTATTAAACAAATTTAAAAAATATAATATTATTTTTGTTTTAAAGAAACCACAAATGTAGTAAATTTGAAGTACACGAGTCTAGGGAAATTATTTATTGTGTATGGCTCCATTGTACATTTTTTTTCTTTCGATAACCCTAAATTTTGTGTCAAGTTTTGCATGGAATTACCCAAGGGAAACTATTTCACTAATTAGAGTACAAAGGTGAGGGAGATAAGGGAAACCTACTTTTGCCGATTCAATTAATCTTCAATAACAACATGCCTAATTGCAAATATATTGTTGCTATTTCGTTCAAGTTTTTTATTTGTTTTGATTTTACTGTGGTTTTTTTACCCAAGGTTAAATTTTAAGCTTCACTAAGCCTAGGCTAAGGAGGTCAAAACAATTTTTTGATTCCTTATAGTATTTAATTATACAAAAGCGAATCTGTACACTGGTAGTATTGTTATCGTACAGTAGTATTAATGAAATGTTATATATAGTTTAAAACAAAAGTTTTAATTGATGAGTATACTCATTTATAAATGATTTAGCTATATTAAACAACTATATGTAACAAAAGTTTTCTCTTTATACATATAATAGTCCAGACCTAGTTTTCTGATTTATGGTAAATATCAAATTGTTATATGCCAACATTTACCACACTATATACAACACATCGATTTAATTCAAAATTCACAAAGAGAATAAGTAGTAAAAAGTGAATATTTATGTTCATAATTGGTGTGTTATTAGCTTGGCCTAGCTGAAAGAGAAATCGTAAACAAATTGAATTTCTGGCCGAAGATTTCGCACTAGAATGTTTGATTATCAGGCTCTCCTCATCCCAACACACATGTATATCAATTGATGCTTGCGTATTTTTAATATGGTCTATTTTTGTGTTTTCTTTTTTCTCTGCTACTTTATTTATTTTCTACGCATATTTTGATGCCATTGACGCGTGCGGAGTGGCATGTTAATATTGTTATTCCTCCTCCTTTTTGTTGCTGCTGTCACTGCTGTTGACGCTGTCAATTTTAGTGGCTTTCATGCGGTTCAATGGGTTTAAACCGTCTGACGTATGCAAATGCAATCGGAGGATGAGTGACTGGGGGTGGCGGCTTCCGTTTAATGGGATATATACATAAGTGAAGTGCTGAAACCCATGGGCAGGGCCATCCATCTGAACCAATTTAAAGCCACGCGCCGCCATTGCCAATCAGTCTGGGAATCTGTTCAACTTCATCGGTCGGCTAATTAACGGACATTCGGAACATGTTTCCCCGGCAATTGAACAAACGCCATGAGCTCATCCGCACAACGAACAAAAAAAAACACACGCCGAAGTGAAGACGCATTCCGAGGTAACACAAATCCGAGTTGCTCAATTAAACCAAAGCAGCGAAGCCGAGCAAATCAAATTAGGGGCAAACACGTTTACTGGTTTTTCGCTCTCCACTCCGCGATCTCGGCCCACCGTAATTATGGCGACATCCAACGGGGCGGGAAAAGGGGGGGGTGGTTCCACTTTGAACACTCATACGACGTGTGTGCCGGGCGTTTATCTCAATTTGCGAAATACGCAGATACAATTAGATATAGGCCCACAGATATACAGACAATGAGTGGGCCTATCGGCGCAACCAGTCGCGTGTTAACATCGCTTCTAATTAAGCGCGATATCGCAGCTGAAAGTGCTGAAGATAGATTCTCACAATGTGTCACTGCCTTGCTTTTCCATAAGGTTAATGTACCCCAAATCAATTTTATACTTTCTAATGCCCTTATCCTCGATTCCTGACCACAATTTACCTTCTCGACTTGATTGACCTTTTGATTGGACCAAAACAATAGCAAGTTATCCGCCTCGCCTGTCATATTCTCCCATTAAAATCGATCCAAGACCGGGCCCAAATCGTTTGGATTCCTCGGCTATTGGCCCGACGGAGAGCAAACAATTGTAAATTGCTGTACGACATTTGTCTGCTTTCGCTTTGCTTATTGCTATTGCTTTCGGCCACGTTCCTTAATTACTCGGTTATTGCCTACCTGGCCAAACCCCCCCTCCCCTTCGCTTCAGCTCTCCGCAAATAATTATTTGCATTAACATTAACGTTGAGCATGATTCAGCACTTAGCTGAAACCACAAAACCGTCTGATGGCCTGTGTCCACAGATAAACCCTGCCAACTATAAAGAACCTTAAGGATGGGTGGTAATTTTACCATCAATTGATGGATGGATGGATGCATGGTAATACTTTTGACCCCCTCAATAACCCACTGCAAACTATTGAAAACAACATTCGAAACCGCAGGCACTTAATAAAATAATTCCAATAAAGCGAAATCAAATTGACAAAACATTTGCAGTCGAAAAAATGACGATAATATTTACATCGTTTACCGCAAAATGTAATCAGCGAAAAATATTTTCATTTTCCCCTTTAACTAATATGTAAATGAATTAAAATTTGTTTTATTATTTAATGGCACTCGATTGGATGGAAATATATGTGTGGCATAACAGCCAAAAGCCAATGCCACAAATGCCGTAACACTTCATATAACCCACACGAATTCACAGATTCCCCTTGGTCCCTCGCATTTTGACTGACACGACGCCCCCGCGCTAAAATCGGAGCAAAATAAACACACGTGTGAATATGAATTGAATGGCTGGCCAAGAGATGCGCTGCAGATACAGATACACATACAGACGCAGGTACAAAGGCACAGATATACACACAATCAGTTGAGATGGTTCCTACAGATACAGATGGATGCGGGAAAATCAACGCAAAATTGACGTAATTGTCACAAATTTTGACTACTGTACTGGTGTAAGTGAGTGTGGGAAGATTTGGGACGCCGAACGAATTGCTTCCATGACAGGGGAAACCCCGTATATGAACTGCAAATATTAATGGGGTAGCTCACAAATCTTGGTCCATTTTAGGAAAGCTTCTCTTTCCAAAAACTTTCCGGCATTTACTTCTTTTTTTTTTGTTTTTCTCACTTGACGCAGGCGCACTGCCCCAAAAATATTTCGGCTGAATGATTGAGTATCCAACTGACAGACTGGCAACAAGTTCTGTCCATCAATTAGTAGCCACATTAATGCCCCACACAGATACACACAGATAAAAATTAACAAAATATATACCGAAACTAAAGAAATGAATCTTGAGACCACGAGTCTAAGCTAAAGTATATAAATACATATACGAGCTCTAATCAGTGTTCAGCCGTTTTGATCGAATCTTTCGGAATATTTTGGCTTAAGAAAAATAACATCATAAAAAAAATTAGCAGTACACTAAAATTTAAAATTATTTCTTTTATAAATGTGCTAAAAATAGAACTAAATAAAAAAAACAATAGGCACACCCACACGAAGCTAAGAGAAACTAACTCTTTAATAAAACTGGGGCTATAAAAAATCTGAATTGCAAAGTACATTCGTAATAAAACTTAATTAAATTTGATCTAATAAATATAGACTAACAAAGTGAAATTAAAACAACGGCCAAATTAATTGCAACTTCACTGATTTAATAATAGAAATAGAATGTGTAATTCAAAATAAATTATCACACTAATTTCATTTCGTGAGATACTTGAAAGCTTTTTTCTGCCTCAATTACCTGAGCCCCTGCTGATTCGCTAGGTATAGAATGTTTTTACTTTCCATTGTCCATTGTTTGTTTACCCCCTTGGTTTCTAATTTGTTAATAACGTTTGGTCAATAAAATTCCAGTTTATGGAACTGATAATACAATTATGTGGAACCGCTAAAACAAACGGTTCGAAGTATATCTATACACAGGAATAAGTAATGGGTATATAAGTCCCTGATCTTTTGAGTTTGTATAAAAGTCGTATTTTTTCAGTAAATTTCGGACTTAATTTTTTTAATTTATTTCTTTGTCCTCAACATTTTCTAGCCTCTCGATATTTATACGCTATGCTTTTTTATATAAATAAACAAAAATGTTTAGGAGAAATATTCTAGACGAAATATGCGGTTGATTTTATATTTTTCGCTGATATACAGAAAGTATTTTAAGCTGATTTTCTTGACTTTTATTTAGCATTTTATGAGTAATTTTATGTGTATATGCCGTACATGTTCGTCTGGACTAATGTGCTGGCTATTACTCATAGGGAATTAGCAGGAAACATCTCTAATGAACAAAAGATACTTGAATCTATATCTAGATCAAGGCACTCGGAGAACATTTTTCGCATCAGCTGCTAAGTCACTTTGGATGAATTTGCATATTATGAAAATTACTCATTTGTACTTAACAACTTCTCGACCGCGCTTTTGTTCATTTCTCCTGCTCCAGTTCATTTCGCTTCCCCCGACGACGTTTCATCCAATTACCAGTAAATTCACTGAAATAATTGCACATATTCGAATGCGAGGGGTCTGGACCGTTGCATTCGAATGGCTCGTAAAAGTTACGTCGAATGCACTCACAATCGCCGCCCGGAAAATCGTTGGGGAGGGGGGGTCGGATTTCGGGTTGGGTGGGTGGTGGTGTCACTTTGTGTGTGCAGCCAGTCGGAAAATGAATTCAAAACTCGGGCTGACTCAGCTGCAACCAAAACGGGTCCAGACCGGCATTCAGCAACGAATTCTCCCGCAGCGAGCAAGAGAATTCCCTGGTGTTTATCAATATCCAATGCTAACAATGCCCTGGAAATAATTAACTAAAATTATTCACCTGCTGTCTGTGTACACTACGAAAATTCTTAAATGAAATACAATTGTTTGAAATTAATACATTGAATTTAGTGATATAAAATAGTCATATATAGCACAATTAAACCTAAATGATAAAAACTTTCCCCAAATTTTTGTAGCACAATGATTACAAAATATAAGTATAGCACCGGTGATACATATAATAAATATTATAAAATACTTTTCTTTATTTGTGGGGAACATTTTAGTATAATAATTTAAAAAGGAACATCTCGAATGTATACCCCAATGTTTATAGCCACCCAACCAGGATGTAGCTAACCCAAAATGTTACGAGTGCCATAAAATGTGTCGAGTGTACAGACTGCGTTCTGCCGGATGATGCAACCAGTAATCGCAGTGGAGCCAAAGTGAAGTGTAACAATTATCCACTGCCAACGGGCAACAATTTGGACGGGTTCCACTCTGATCGTTTGTGGGGGGAGTTATATGTTCAAATTGCGAGGCACATTTCGAGGGGGTTGGAAGGGGGTTGGGATTGGAAGACTAACTCAAACTGGCAACGTAACAGGCCGCAGATAAATCAATCTTTGCACACAGTTTGCTCTCTGTCACTCTCCAAAGTTTAACCCGTTGGTGCTCTATTTAAAAGTTGGCTATCCTCAACTCAGACTGATGAATAGACTTTTAATTAACGCGTGCCAGTGTCCAACCTCTGTCACCAGTTCCCGTGCCCCCAGCACCGCCTTTTCCTCTATTTTCCTGAGTGCCCTGCCCTCGGAATGTGTTTGCACAGCTGCCAGCACTTTGCGGGAATATATATTTAGTCGCATACGAATCGGGAATGGGCAGCCCAATCGCCATCGGAATGCTGTGCTCGATTTATGGCAATTTTAAGTCTGCCCATCCGAAATATAGTTTCATGATTAATATAGAATTAAAGTCTTAGAATTGCACAGATAAATTATGCGGGGCATTTCATCTGTGCGATGAAAATATTCTTGTGAATATTTCAAATATATTATTATTCTTGTATATAAATGTAGTTCTGCGAATTGTGAATTTGACTGCCAAGGGTCTTAGTATTCGCCGAGGTTTAGCACCACACTATTAATCATCGAGATTGGATTCATTTGGTTCAAAGACCTGACATCAGCAGTGTCCTTGTCTGCTTTATATCCTGATAATCGCATCTCATAAAACGTATTTTCAACTTATTTTCCAATTACCAGATCCAATTGCTTGCCACCTTTTGCTGGGCCAGCACAAATGGCAACAAAGACCAGAAACAGACAATGGCACACGAAAAAACACGTTGGCTCAGCCCAAACCAGCCCCATGCATATAGATTTCCACAACCACAATTGGTTGGCTATAACGGCGTGAGGGAGAATTGAATGGGGAGGTAACCTAATTGGTAAGACGGCGACACATTGAAAAGTGCCGTCGCTTTTCTCTCCCTTTGGTTTTTTGCAAGGCAAGCCAGAAAAACAATCCACCCATCCACTCGAGGAGGTGATAGGTGATTTACAGTGAGACCCACACAAAAGACACTTTGAGCTTTAAGCCTTGGTATAAGCGATATGAGCAGTCATACATTATTAAGTAATGAATACATCAATAAGTAATTCGATACAGTGGTAATTACAATTTGTCGGTCTTTATAATTTGATGTCAAAGGTTTCGATAATGATATTAGCCTTTAACTGGAAAACAATATTAAAGCATAACAGTCCCCTTAGTTAAATTGTTGGATTTTATTACTAATAGAACAGTGATCTCACAAAAATCTCCATATGTATTGTTACTAGCAATATTTGTTAGGCGAAAGTATCTCCGATTTTTACATTAAATTAATCAATTCAGTTTGCTGTAAAGTTACATTCCGGTTGCGTTTTTATTGGTTTCCTTGGTTGGCCGAGATTTCCATAAGACCATCCTACAAATGGAATTTTCAAGACCTGCGCTGCCAAGTGGAATTCGATTATACCTGTCTTCAACTCTTGCATCAAATTTAAGCCGAATTTCCGCAAACTTATCATCGCATTTCCCGGACCAAATTCCCATTCCCACGGGGGTTTTGAGCCGTCTATTTATAGGGAAAATTCCTCTTTGATGTCTCGCACACAAAGCCCGTTCCGATGTTCAGTTGGCCATGCCGGGAATTATTATTTTCCGTCGCTGGGCTGCATAAAGAAAATTTCCTTGCCCCAGGCACACTCGCATACTCACACACAAATCATAAAAGCTGCTTAGCTGTCCTTTCGTGCATGTCCTGGCCAACTTAAGGACAAACTTGGCGAAAGGAGCAACCGCGGAAGAAGGAGCCAAGGAGGCTAATGTGAGCGTGGCCGAAAAAGTGTTGCTATAAATAACCTTAGACATGGGGGACGTCCACTTTTGGGTTTCCTCGCTCCAACCCCACATTTTATATAAATATGCATGGTGGGCTTGCGAGAGTGTTTGGGTTACATAGCATGTACACATGCCAACTTCTGTCTGCAGCCAAAATCAAGGAAACAAAATACAAATGGTCTTTTCTTTTTTTTTTTTATTTTCCGTTCGCTTTTGCCCTGAAATGTGTAATATAAAGGCATAAGCCGACGGCAAGTGTGTCATAGGTGTACGTGTATGTGGTGGAAAATCGGAAGCAGAGGAAAAACGAAACAAACCAAAAAATTATGCAGAACTTTTTGACAGTCCGCAGTCCTTTTCAGTTTTCTTATTTGCTGTTTCCTTTGTTCTTGTTGGTTGAAAGTTGTTTTTCGGCTCTGAAACTTTTGCAATACGGAACAAGCAGGCAAACTTAAATTGATACGTATAAACTGGCATGTGCATATCAGTAAAGTAATATGCAAATTAAAACTTTGAGTGCTATTTAAATTTATTTTTCTTCTACCTTGGAAAAACTGGGTTTAAAAATAGTTCGTTTTTTAATGTCAAATATTCAAAGTGTTTATTTAAAATTTACCAAAAAAAATGTTTGTTATTCCAAAAGAAAATTTTTGTTATTTGCAATTATAATAAAATAAATTGATTTAAAGTTTAAACGATGATCAAAAGAAGTTTTCATGTGTGGAGTCCGGATTATTTTTAAGTCCAACCAAACCTATAAGCTCATTGTACCAATTCAATAACTTAAAATATTGGTTTGGTATTTGCACCAAATATAATCTAATATAACATACATACTTTCTACACAAATATCTTTATACGGCAGCTGGGATCTAAGGATTTTGCAGGCTTGACAAAACCTCATGCAATTGAAGTGGGGAATAATAAAGAATTGGCAACGCAGATGTTTTTTATTTTAGAATTTGCTCATGAAATTCCATTGACACACATACTTGTAACGGACATCTGTTGGTAATGACAATATCCAATTTTTCTTTGAAGCCTCCTGCTGAAATCCCCCATTTTCCCAAAGAAAATCTTTGGGAATCTCCATCAAGCTGCTTCAATAAGAACGCCCACATTTTGTGTTTTTATTTTTTTAAGGATTTCAAATTCATTTTATTGGTTTTTTTGTTTGTTTGTTTCTTTTCCTTTGTGTTTTCTTGTTTCTCTTCCTCTCCTCTTTAAATCATCATTTTACTTATAATTCTTTTACTTTTTCGCAAATTTGTTTTTTATTGTATGCTTGTTGTTGTGTTTGTTTGGTTGTTTTTGTTTGTTGTTTTTTTTTTAAGATTTTTATCTTATTTGTTGGTTTTTAAATATATATATATATTTATATATATGCACTTGCTATATAAACTTAAATGTATAAACTAAATTAAATAACTTGAATTTTGCTTTCTCATTTTCTTGCGTTCTGGTTCTTCTCACATATATAATATTCAATATATATTTTTATTTTGTTAATATGTACCTCCAATTAGCTCGCACTCACATGAAACAACAACGAAAAGGTTTACTCTCTTCTGGCTTACCTAACCGAACAAACTTTTAGACTGAGGAATAAGCTTTAAGAGTCAAAAAAAAAGATAGATGATATATTTAAAGTAGTACAAATTAGTGCAAAATGTTCCTTTAATACAAAAACGTAAAGCATTCAAATCGTTAGTCAAATAGTAAAGCTCAGGTTGGGCTCCTCAGATACTGTATCTGCGTCTATAAAGAGCAGTGTTAACAGCTACCGTAAAAAGTTTACTAACACAAGACAAAAATTGCACAAAATTAAAGATCGACATCTTCTTCCTCTCTTACTGCACATATGTTTCGAATATATATATTTAGTTATATACCCACATTAAATTTGTATGCTCAGACTACCGTAGATTATTTTCAGAATATGCTTATGTGTGTTAGTCATGTGTGTGTTTGGTTGGGCGACTGACAAAGGACACAAATCAAAGGATCGGCGATAGTTCTCCACACAAACTAGTTAGAAACACATAAACATGTGTATGCTTCATATAAAGGGGGAGACAATTTGGTTGTGATGTGAACATTTCGTGGCTACAAACATCGTCTTCTTACTCGATTGATTTCGGTTTTTAGTTTGTTTACTTTTATTTACCATTAAATTTAGATGCTTAATTAATGCCTATTTATGACTTTTGTCTCGCAACTATTTGAACAAATAATCATAGAAAACATAAAAATTATTTATAAATTAATTTTATTTGTTACGATCCCGAGTTGCTCTCGCTCTTTATATCTTTCTTCTCACAACAACAACATAATTTAAAAGTCTTGACTTTTAAAAATAAATAATAACAGGGAAAGGGATACGGAGAAGTGCCATTAAAGTTAAAAGGTAGTTTGGAAACGAATTCGATATCTCCTACGGCCAATTAAAATGATTACCACTTCTCTCCGCACATAACGAAACAATAAATATACTCCGATCGATATTTACTTGAATATAACTGCTATAGTTGCCTTTTCCTCTTCATTTCTTTCTGCTCCAATTAATTAAACTTAGCACATGATATTCTCTTTGTTCTGCTCTTGGTAAGTATAATGCTTCAATCTTTGTGTATATATATAGACATGACTCCGTCGACATCTTCGCCATCCGCTTCTTCTTTAATTTCATTAATGCTAAGTTTTATACGTTTTATACACACAAATTTCAGTTGATTTTTTTTTGTTTTCTTTTTGTTTTATGTGTCTTAAATGTAAACATTTAGATTTTTTTTTTGCTTTATATATTTCTTGCTGCGTTTCAAATGTTTCTTGTTGTTACTTTTACTTGCTTTAGTGTTTATACTTTAGAGTTTTGAGTAGTTGATGTGGTTTCCTTGCGAGTAGTGTATGGATGGACAACTATTTATGAGTGAGTGCGCATACTTGTAGGTGCCACTGTCGAAATGGGTTATGAGCATAATGGTTCTGATTCTGCTTTCGAATATGTTTCTGGTTGTGGTTCTGTTTCTGTTTCTGATTCTGATCTGGGGCGGGCGGTTGGTTTATTGTTGCACGTCGTCGCTGATTGTACAACATTTATATACGCGAATATATATAAATATCTAGAGACATGTCTACGGTAAAGACGCCAAATCGTCGGGGCTACTTGAACGCAAGCTCGCTTAGCGGGAAGGCGGGGGCCACGGGGGGCACTAGAGCGTCCAATGGGGCTGGTCAACTCCGGACTGATTTCACACACTGGTCACCTGGCCGGCAAGTGTCCTCATTCGGCAGCGACTTTTGCTTTTTCTTTTTTTCTGAGGGCAACACTTCAACTCGTTTCTGCTCTTCTCCCGTACATATTACACCTTTAATTTTCGCAAGATTTGCCTGCTTCTTTGTTTTCTTGTTGATGTTGCTTTTTTTTGTCAAGCACACTGTGTGCGCCATAATTTTTGTGTTAAATTTAACCTTTTGTATTTAATTTAAAAATTATTAAAGCGTTTTATACTCTCAACTTGTTGTTTCTGCAGCTGACTGAGAGACCGACCTAAATCGATAGAAATTAAATGAAATTCTTTAGCCCTGGCTTAGATGACAATTCTCCTGGATTTCCTCTTATATATTCTCATTTTTTTCAGTGTCTTCCGCTCACTTTCGCTTTGCACTTGCTTCTGTTTTGCTGGTTCTTTATCGGTTTCTCTTGAATTCTTTAGTTAAGACTAAGCTACGTTTACAACTAAATATCTGTAGTCTCGTGGTTAAATACGCTATATGTTATGAATGAATATTAATGTGTAAGTCATTATTTTAACGGTTTTTATATCTTGTTTCGGTATCCGGATTTCAAATCGTCTTCCAAGTCCTTCCACTAAGCTTCACACACAAGATGAAAAGATTGTTCCGGCTGGGTCCCACATGAAGACGAAGGGAAATGCTGCAAAAGACAAGGAAAAAAAAGAAGAGTTAGTTGTGTCTGCAAACTCAATCAAGCATGCATTTGCATAATTTGCAATTTATTGAGCTCGTCTCGATCGGCTTTGACTTCTTCCGATCCGGTCCGCTAGCCACCCAACCTTGACTGGGGCCCCCACTGTACTTCCTACTCGGGTTTCTTAACCTCTGCCGCATATCAAATTAAGCTCATGCATAGCCGATAACTCATTCAGCACACAAAACTACCAACGAATCGATTCTATTATTATGTTTAATTTGGCTGGTGGCTATTTCTCGTTTGACTAGCTCAGGGCATTCAGCTGGGTCAAGGTCGTTTTTCCTCTGAGTTTAAGGAACCAAAGAACTAGGGTGAGCGAGCGTATAGAGTGACTGGACTTGTTAACTTTTCATTGAATAAAACAGTATGCAAAGAAAACTGAAAAATGAAACCGTTGTACAAATTAAATCCATACAAAACGCTGTTTTCTATATAACACTTGTTTTTATAAATACTACTGATGAAATGAATTCTATATTCCTTTAATAGTTAATAAAATACAAATTAAAATAGCTTGTTTCAATAAACAAGGAGGAATCCTATTGAAGTCTTGCAATCAAGGCAGCTGAACGATAAGTGGGCTATTGGCACTTTAACTGAACAATTTATACTAAGTGGGCGGGGCACTTGCGCCTCCGTCGGCGACAAAGAAGACAGCTGAAAAACTCCCTCGAGCTAGAGAAATTTTCCCATGTCCCCGGGCATATTGGCATGTTAAAAGTTTTATAGATTTTTCGCCTTATCAGCTCGGCACATGCTTCGCTGCTCCACCCCCTTCCATGGGCATCTCATGACGTAAGCGAGCCACAGCAGCGTGCTATATTAAATCTCTTACACGGAACACACACTCACACGCGAGTGTGTAATACAAAAAAAAAGAATAACAAGATAAAAAATATTTTCTGGCGGCGTTTTATCGCTGAAACAAAAACCGTCACTGAATCGCTGCCGCTGCACCCACGCAAAGGTAGCCATATAGATACACACGTTCGGGTATTCGAAACCGGAGAGGTGCAGTGTACTCGGGTATCGTGTGTGAGGCGGTGGAGTTTGGCATTGAATTTACAAGAGATCTTTTGTCTGCCATTGTCTCGAATTACATAAGGCCGAAACCAAAAAATTATGGCCAACAACCGATTGCAAAGGGAGGAGGCATTACGTGAACCAAGTAACAAAGCTAGTGAACGCAAACAGAAAAAGACTTTCACCTATAGAGTAATCGGTGCTGGCCTTGAAGCTCTCCAAAAAATATCCAACCCTAAATACAAGAAAAGTAAATCTATTTAATATTGATATTAGACGGTAAAAGCTTGAAGAGTACCCAAAAGATGAACCACTTTAATATTCATATAATCTCTTTGTTGCATTAAACATTCAAAGTTGCCTCGAACAAATCTGGAAACTCATTTGGTGTAACAAGTTTTCTGAGAGCTTCAAACTTGTCCGAGAACTCAGTTGAATTGGTTTGAGGAGGGCTAAGCTAGAAGGAGCAGTGGAATGGTGACAGGTAAAATCTTGGCAACATATTTGACCTACACGCAATGACAAAAATGTTGCCAGAAAGAACAATAAAAATATGTCTGGGCATTTATTTATTTATAACAATCGCCAAAAAAAACGGATACTTAAATCATATGAAAAATAAATTAATTTATATAAGATTTAATTTTTCTCTTGATTCAGCCTCTTCACAGCTTGGCGCAAAAAAGACGAAAAAAACATTTTAATAAATCAGCCAAAAACCAAGACAACCAAAGTGGACAAGCTGAAAATATCTTTAGATGTATTTATGCATATACAATCTATAAATGAACTTATTTCACAGAGATATATATCTAGAAAAATACAAGGAAAAAAAAGATGACGGCTTTTGATTGTTCGACCAGCTGTTGTTGATGTCGCTTCAGTGCCTTGTCCCAAAAAACTTTAAAAAAAATACTCTCTGAAGTGCGATGCAAGTTGGATGCAAAATAAAAACATTGTATAAAGATTTATTGACTGAGACTTTTGATACTTTCTTTTGTTATATAATTTATTTACATATTTTCAAGCTTATAAATAACGTAAGCCACCCACATGCAAATGGCGTATAAATACACAGCACTCACGATTTTTACTTTATTTATAGTTGGCTCATTCATTTGCCTGACCACTCGACCCCCTAAATCACTCAACTCACTCAGCGCCCAACCTACTATCCAAAAAATCCTACAATCAAGTTGCCACATTCCCATTTCAGTTAGTCAGCCAAGGAGTCAGTTGCCGAGTTTCCCTTGTCGGTAATTACGCATTTTTAAAATGCAGTCTGTGTTTTGTGGCCATCAAATATTTAAAGGCTGGAGGCAAGGGAACCAGAAAGCTTTTGAGTGTGGGTGGCAAAGTAAGGAATGTGACGCTGTCCCAGACCGTTTTCTGAATCCAGTCCCAGGTCGACGTCGTTTGGCCTTTTCTAAAATGCACAGAACACTAAGCACACAGGCAAAGGTAGAGGCAAACGAGACCAATGTCAAAAACTATGTCAGCAATCTTCAGTGCCTTCCAAACACGTCGCCAACTGCTGAAGTCTGCCTTAAAAATGTCACATATTCATGAGCCCTACCATACCATATCTAAGAATGTAGCGTTAATCTGAGGATTCAATGCTTCTGAAATCATTTTCTAACTTGCATGAGTTGTCAAAAGCTCGACACTCTTAATTAAAAGAGTACTCGCATTGATTGGTAGTCTTTTAAATCTTTTTTATCCTCCGATTTAACTTAAGAACCTCGACGCTTGAAACTGCTTTGTTTTACACTTCAATGTCCTTCGTACTGGTCCTTCAAAGAAATGTTTTTCCTAAGTGCACCTTACTGTTAGCTGTATCATATTTAAAACAAGAACATCTGCAATTTTCAGCATTTTAATTAGACCGATACTTATCAAACTCTTTTCTACGCTTTGATTGTCCAAAAAGTCCCTTCAATATACATTCTTTCCGAATGCTTTCATTTACACTTGAATGCCCTCCGACGGCTTCCTTTCGGACTTAATCATTGGTCAATCAAAGGAATGCTTTTCTTGCATTGACTCTGGGTTCAATATACGCCAAATAAAAGGAGATCTGCAATTTGCAATTCACATTCGGCGCTTTTGTTGTTTCCAATTCAGTTCTGCTCATTCTCACATCCAGACACTCGCTTTGAACCCTCAACTTTGTTTAATAACAAAACAAATGCAACCCTAATGCAAAAAGCGAGAAACAAGAAGAAAAAAAAGAAGAATGAAAGAACACAGAATCGGAATGCGAGTGGGGATCGGCATGCCAATTATCGAGGCGCCCTCCCATCGATATTTGGCCATTGCTCGTAAATCAAAGTGTGGAAAAGTTTTGGGGCAATCGAAAAGTAAAAGAAATAAATGGATTGAGGCTCGCCGTATCTAATGTCAATAAACTTTTTGGCTTTGAAATCAAATCAATTTTCATGCCAAGCGAAAGCGGGCAGACATCGTGATAGGGCAGGAAAAGCGGAAAAGTGAGGAAAAGGCGCCGCAAAGATGGGAAAATCGATGCGAGCCCTCAAGACAAATCAATTAAAAAGAAAATTTCACGTATATTATTCTCTTCTGAATTTTACATTTTCACGTTTCCATCGAGACGAAAGAAAATGTCAACGAAACGAACTGAAATGAAATGAACAGGAAACGGAAACATGACAATCGGAGAAGCGACTCAGGGGTTGAACTGCGAACTACGAACTACGAAAGCTGATGGGCCGACAACACAGAAGCGCAAATTAAAAGCAAATTTCAATTTTTGCAATGACATTGTCACTGTTTTCGCCTCTGCCACTGTCACTTTTTGTTGTAACAAAATTAACTACGAAAGTAATTAAAGACCAGGGGCAAAAGGCAGGGCAAGATGGGCCAAGCAAAAGGGATTGCCGGGGCTGGGTCAACTGGTGCCTACGGGGAAAGCGTTCCAGGGATGAGAGGTGGCCATAAAGAGACTCAACTTGTCTTGCGCGCGCATGATGGCAATTAACATTACACACTAACCCACCTACCAGCGTCGGGAGATTCATTAGTTTTGTACAATAAAGAATAGCAAATAAAACTTAAGTTAATCTAAAACAATCTCCAAATAGCCATAATTTTAAAGTTGATAACCACATATACGAAAATATATTCTCAATGTGTTGCTTCCCCAAGCTAGAGTATTTTATTTTAAAACTTTAATATAAGTATATTTTGCATGTTTGTTAAGCAAACAAAAGCTCAGAATGGATAACAATATTTATTACAAATACATAAAGCTATTTGAGTTACTTATGTTTTTTATGTTTGACTTTTTTTAGTCAAAAACTACAAAAAGTTAATAATATTAAAAATAATTTTATTTATTATTATGTTTTTTTTCCTATTTAACCTAATGGTTTGTTGATAACCAATGTCAAACAAAGTGATAAAACGAAACCACTTCAAATAAAATAGGCTTTAAAATACGCAGAACACTTTTTAATCGACCCTCGCAAGGCACACTCCCACACACTAAGGAAGCCACTGAGGATAATGGAACCGGGGAAGGAGATTGCGGGGTGGGCCGTACACGCAACAGCGCCGCCGGCGACACGGCGCACAATTTGTGCGCTGCAATAAAATAAAATTAAAATTTGAAACAACGACGGCAGCAACAACATTGAAACATCGAAGCAAAGTGCGACCAGAGGGAAGGGAGGGGCGAGTGGGGTTGAACAATTCAGTGGGAAGCTGTAGCTGTTTGAATATGTGTATATGGGTGGAGTGCACTTGGACGTATGAGCGATGAGCACAGCAGAGCCAAGCCATCGTCATTATTTTTTCTTCTCTGCACTCTGCTCCCTCTGTCCTTTTGGTTACTACTCTCACATTATTATCTCTTTTCTGGTCTCATTTCACTCGTAATTATGATAAGACAGTAATTACATTTATCTAATGCTGGCAGCATTCGACACCAACAGCTGAGGACAAAGCCAACACTTCGCGGCTTTAATCGCGACCACATTGCGTATGCGTAATATATGCAAACGTGTTGCGTATACGTCATGTTGTGCCAGTGTCCAAGGTGAGTGCATAGAATTAGTTAAATTATCAGCGAACGGCCTTCGAGTGCTAACTGCTGCGACTAACGCAGCATGAAATTGCGAGAGGGAGTTGAAAGGAGGGGGTTGTTGAATATTGCATATGACAATAGGTCAAGGACATCTTGGGAATTGTTTGTGAGTGATTAAAAAATGCCTGACAAGTGCCCCCCGATCGTACACAAATGACGTCAACAGCCTGAAAGTCTTTCCATGCGTAATAACCCAATTAAATTAAGCACATAGAAAATAAAGAAAATATTAAAAGCAGCAGGCAGAGAAACCTTAATAAACGAGGGCGGGGTAAAGTGTTTTGTCACCCAAGAGATTGATGATTCAATTAATGCAAAAAGAAAAGTAAGGCAAAAGAAAAAGGTTCAAGTGCAGACCTTTCGCCCACCCCGTGCTTGTTTAGTATAGTTCTTATGGGTGAGTGTTTAAGAAAAAAGGCAAAACCCACACAAATAATTAATCAATAATTACGCCTTGCGTGAGCGGAGGAAAAGAGCTGGGGGGCAGTAGAAAAAATATTCATTTATTTGCGGCTGCCTAGCACCTGGCCCCACCACTCCACCACGCCCCTCTCGAGAGCCGCCCTCTTTCAATGTCAGGCCAACGGCAGCAGCAGCAGCAGCAGCAGCAACAACAACAATTATTATTGATTACATGTCAATTGTATTGAATTTGCGGGAAAGAGACAATCGCCCGCAATTCCCTTTTCACGTGTCCCCTTAGCCACCGCGCTCTAATTGTATTCCTCTGCCTGGTTTTTATCAAATTCAATTAGACGCACGACTATAGCTGTAATTGTGTGTTAGCCGTCAGAGCGAAAATATAAAAGGGGTACAGATGGGGAGTCAATAAAGCGGATGTTATTGTTGTCTTTGTTATCAGGACTCATGGAAATGAATGCATCGTCGGTGATGTAACTTGCAGAAACTAGCACACAAACGGTTCCATATTATTTAAGAATGCCGTCGCTCGAATGGGGTGCATATTCTTAACCCATTTCCACAGAAAACCAAACAAAACAAATTAAAAAACTGTCGTGCAAACGGAAACTGGTGAGAAACTTTTGGAAGAAGTTGGAAAAACTACGATAAGGGGAGCTGCATAAATATGAATCTAATAACTCTCTTTGTTTGCTCTATCTTGTCTTCGTTCTTATCGCTTAATGCTCACCAGCTGTTGTTTGGTTTTAGCTTATGCCCAAGTTTTGTTTTAGTTTTCTAGCCCATTGTCAACAGCAACAACCTCTCATATGACAACTGGCGTCAATAAGTTTTCTAATGATTCCATACTGATAAGACCTCAAGGGGGGAACACTCGATGATGTCGGTTTGTTTTGCCTCCCGTTCGCCGTGCACAATTTCAAATTTGTTATCAACAGTATGTGGTTGGAAATCAACACTATATACATATCCCTAGATTAAATTGAATCAATGAATTTCGATTCGCAGAAATTCGATAGCAAACAAAAGTGAAAAATGTAAATATACCAACACATTTCACAATTTACTCTGGAGTTTTTTTTTCTGTCGCACTGTAACTTTGCATGAAGTCATTCCTCTCCGTCGAATGCATGTGTACATAGCACCTGTCCATAAATAACGGGCGGTAAACAACAGGGAATGGAATAAAAACGAAAACTAAAACAGAAATTTTCAATTTTCATTGTGCAGCGTTTTCCATGTTCAATTCTATTTTATTATACCCTTGCAGAGGGTATTATAATTTTGGTCAAAAGTGTGCAACGCAGTGAAGGAGACATCTCCGACCCTATAAAGTATATATATTCTTGATCAGGATCACCTCCTGAGTTGATATAGCCATGTCCGTCTGTCCGTCTGTCCGTCTGTCCGTCTGTCCGTCTGTCCGTCTGTCCGTCTGTCCGTCTGTCTGTCCGTCTGTCTGTTTCTACGCGAACTAGTCTCTCAGTTTTAAAGCTATCGAATTGAAACTTTGCACACACCCTTCTTTCCTTTGCACGCAGTATATAAGTCGGAACGGCCGAGATCGGCCGACTATATCCTATAGCTGCCATATAACTGATTGATCGGAAATGCCATAACTTTGGTGTTTGTAAAGTTAGGAAGTTGGGATTTTCTATGCGTGTTATATTTGGCCAATCAATCCGACCTACCAAATTTCATAAGGATCGGCCGACTATATCCTATAGCTGCCATATAACTGATTGATCGGAAATGCTATAACTTTGGTGTTTGTAAAGTTAGGAAGCTGGGATTTTCTATGGGTTTTATATTTGGTTATTCAATCCGACCTACCAAATTTCATAAGGATCGGCCGACTATATCCTATAGCTGCCATATAACTGAACGATTGGAAATACCATAACTTTGGTGTTTGTAAAGTTAGGAAGCTGGGATTTTCTATGGGTTTTATATTTGGTTATTCAATCCGACCTACCAAATTTCATAAGGATCGGCCGACTATATCCTATAGCCGCCATATAACTGATTGATCGGAAATGCCATAACTTGGGTGTTTGTAAAGTTAGGAAGTTGGGACTTTTTATGAGTATTAAGAATGCATCATATAAATAATTTTGGAGAATATAATGTACATAATATTCTGCAAGGGTATATCAACTTCGGCTCCGCCCGAAGTTAGCTTTCCTTTCTTGTTTGCTCGTAAATTCTGTATGAAAATTGCTGGTTACTGTGCCGGACAGACAGGCAGAATGGTAGGCGCTGGGGCGGGGATTGCTGAAAAAGTTCGCGTTTATCTCACAGATACACATTGCAAAAGTACTAGAAAAAAACATAGAGAGCGAATGCCTCGACCATTACATGCGCTCTAATCAAGTGGAAAGATTTGATAAGAGAAAAAACTTGGGCAAATTCATTGTACGTAGTATACAATTTACTCAAATTCCTAACGAGATTCTATATGTTAATAATGAATGAGCTGGAAAACTTACATTTTTTCACTGAGCAAATTAACTCAAGTATTTATTTTCATAAGAAATTACTATATGTCGAATTCTCGAACTAATGGAACAACTACAATAAAAAAACACGTCATTATTGTACTTTTTTGGATCACCGTATACTTTAGTTTATAAAGATATATTCTTAGAACATTTACCTAGAATGCACATCATGAAATAAAAATATTTTAAGAAGAAAGAGGGGAAATAAAAACAAACAGACGGAAGTCGAAACCAATAAAAGAAAAGACAAACAATTGCTGGGTCGGAGAAGTAAGACGTGGACAAATGAGATCGCATGATCCACTGATCCTGATCGAGAACAACTAACTTTATGGGGTCGCAATCGTCCCCTTTCGCTGCGAAAACAAGATGCCCTCGCATTCCAATAGAACGCGGCAGCTACTAGGGAAAGAGTGGCAAAAATAAATAAACAGCGACTACAATTTTGAAAGCAAAAACGACGAAAATAATTGCACAAATGAAACAGAGAGAAAAAGATGTGAAAAAGCAAAAAATTAAAACGAGCACAACATGGCGAAGCTGCCGCCGACGTGTGCGTTATTTAAATGATTTTGCCAGTTTGCCTCGCTGTGGCTGTCTCAATTTAAATGTTTTTTATAGCCTGCATTCGGCGACTGCCACTCCTAACATTTTCAGAGGGGGCAAATGGTGGCCCAAGAGACAAACTGAGACGCACACACTCGAAACCCGTTTGCAAAAGTGAGATGGAAAAACCAAAACCAAACGAAATGAAACGAAGCGAAAAAGTTAACAAAATCAACAAACACAAATTAAGGCAAAGGCAGAAATCATTTAATTTATTCTCGATGCGTATGAAAACGAAAAAACAATTTGAGCTTTGCTTTGCCTTCGTTTTCGCTCTTTTGTTTCGCATAATGCTCATACGTCGCGTTGACTCAGTCCGAGTGCTTCTACACTCTTACAAGAAAAAATAGAAAATCACGGAAATATTGATTTATATATAAAAAACCACATTAAACAAAATGAAATTGAAAAGTCTTAATATCTTCAAAAATGTCCTAGCAACATTGAAATGTTTTCTTTAAACTATTTTGTTCTGTGTTCTGCCTTCAAGAATGAAAATGGAATTGGTCACCCGGGGGAACCGGAACCATTTATCTTATTGAATACTGGGAAAATTCCGGGTTTTCCCTCCCTCGCTGTCTTAATTGTTTTCTCTTCTGCACGACCATTGTCTTGGTATCTTCTGTGGCTCATTGTTGTTATCGCCATTTACTTGGACGCAGTTGCAGCGCGTGCGTGCTGGCAAGCTCGATTTGAGGGCACTGTTACAAGGCAGCCCGGCCTAGTCGGTTTGTCTCTGGCTGTCTGCGATCTACCAAAAAGCCCCGCCCCCCATTCCCCCTCGCTCCACCTCTTTTAGCCCGAAATTGGCCAGACAACGTCTCAGATTCACAAGCGCGTTGGCAGTTGCATTCTTTGTGTTTCAGCCACCGCGACTGGCTGACTGCTAAACTTGGCTTGGTCTAGGTGATTATTGGAGCAAGACGAATGCGTGTTGATTCCATGTTGCTGCATATCTGTGCGCTTGTGGAACAACTTCTGAGAACAAGTTTGTTCAGCGACATCCAGCTGGGAGTTGAACTTTGGCTCTAATGTGCTCCAAATCAGCCAAATGCCTGAAGCACAAATGCAGACAGTAGAATCCAGTCATTCGACACTGAGATTCATCACAAAAATATACCTTTGCTCTAAGAGAGAATTTTATATACCAACATTAAAGTAGTTGGACTTTAACTAATCTAAGAATCATTTTACATGCACTAAGAAAGATTTTGATTTGTTTAATTTCCATTAATAATATTATCTGGAAAAACAACTATCAATGAAAAATTCCGAATTCGATACAAAACATTAATCTGGATTTGATAAACCTCTCTTTCAGGGAAAAGAGGTTATTAAACCATCAGACTAAACAAATTCTGTATTAAAGCATTATATAATTATAGGTATTTTCCTTCTATTTCCACAATCATTTTTTTGGAGAAAGGTAAGCAGGGACTAAAAATGGGTGCCCTCTTGCTCGTTTTCTTTAATAATCTTAAAAAGAAAATGTCTTTCAATAGGCCAAAGAAAAAGTTTAATTGGCTTATCGGTGAAAATCAGTTACCAAGGCACGCCTCCAAATCACCCCACTCCCAGCTGGTTTCACCCCTGATAGCGATTCCTCCTAACCTTCTTTCGCATTGATAAACAATCAGAAAAGCGAGTTAATGTAAATAAGTAAACCTAATGCCCAATACTTAGTACCCATGACTACGGAGACTAATTGACTTGGCCCAAAACAAATGATTGATGGCCTTCTCAAGCAGCAAGTGGCAAAAACAACAAAATGATTATAATTGGTGCCAATAAAACTGTAGACGACACATGTCTGATGGAAATACAAGGGAATCGGAGGAGAAACATAAATAACTAAGACAATCCACATACTCACATTCAGATGGACAACTCTTTTGGGGCTAGGCCAAAGGTCGACCAAGGTCATGGTCGGCGATTACCGCACAACATTGGCGTGAATATATGGGAATGTTTTCCTTTGATCTAGCTTGGAATAGTTTCTGCATACCCACCTAAGCTTTCCCCAGAATTTATAACTCTTCTTGATTGCGTTTCTGTTTTTAGTTTTTACATTTCCACAATTTCTAAACTTTATGCGGCGTTCACACGCAGCTCTTGCTTTTGTTTTGCTCTTGATGTTTGAACATAAAACTTATTATAATTTATTAATTACCAGTAGCGTTTTTGCTTTGATAAAAAACACTATTTCGGTAATGGCCAACGGACACGCAATAAGCTGAGAGAGAGAAAAAGAAATGAGGAGTAATTCATAAAATAAAAGATATGTTTCTTTAACTGCCTTTTGCCTTGACATAATTCATGGAGAAAGCCAAAAACCCCTTCTTGTTGGCTTTTCAAATGGGTCAAGAGTTAACGACTATATTTCTGTAAAAATTGTGGGAGTCGCAGGAAATTAAAATGGGAAAGCTTTTTTGTATTTAATTAAAGCTAGAAAATTTTTTTAAATATTAAGAATTCGCAGAACTGTATAATGTTTTTATCACATACAATTTCTGGGAAGAAGAACATAAAACGAATGTATTTTGGTAAAAAAGAGTACGTTTTTGGAATATAATTAGGTAAGGCTACAAAATTTAAAAATTCTTAAATGTGGACATACACGTTTCAAAAATTTACAACCTTCTAAATTCTGTTTAAATTTACTTTAAGCACGTAGAATTTGTTTGAAAGTAATTGGTTTGCATTGCTACTATCAGTTGTCTAGTTTGTCTGTCGAAGAGATTAGAACCGTCTGAATTACGGCCAGTTGTTACAGTTAACGTTTACGACCACATTCTGACTCTTATTGCAATTAATGATTCGATATTTACGGTTTTTTTACCCCTTGGGGGTCTGGCTGTTAGTAAGTGGTCATGGTCGAGTTTTTTCGAAAACATCACGTAGGGACAGCAGCCAAAGGGGAACATCCGCGTATAGCAATAAGCCAAGTCACCGAGGGAAACTAATTAAAAGAATTCCGTGTCCGAGCAACTGTCGCGGGCAGAACAATTGACGGACGAGCTGAAATGCCTTTTGTCTCATAATCAACTCTCTGGCACTCACTCGCTCTCCCTTTGCGGCTCCCTCTAACACAAGCAAAAACATTCCACTGAAAGCAATCAATCAATCAAGCTACTCGTCCATCAATCTCAAGCTAAAGTCAAAACAAAAACAAAAACAAACCTGGAATACCCTTGCCCTGAATACCCTTCGCTAACGAAGAAAGTACGGAATGCAGTCAATAGATTAACATCTCATCCTGCAATATGGTGAGAAACAGCCTTCTGTGTAAATTAACAGATTGATATATGGCCTCATAAATAAAGAAGTAATTTTTCCCTGTATATTTCTGGTTGTCAATCGTAATTTTGCTTAATAAACTATTCAAAATTTAGATAAGTTTCCCTATAATACATATTGCAAGATAAATATTGTCTCAAATACTTACGTTGAAGTCAATTGTTGTGTGCGGTGAGGAATCCCATGTTGACAAAAGTATGGATGAGGAGTAGATGTAGAAGTGGACATCGGACGTCCAGATAGACGCAGATGTGGTAGTTGTTGTGTTGTGGGTGGCTGTTACAGTTGTTGTAGTTGTAAGTAGTAGACATATAGACAAGACGACGACAACGACGATAAGGACGTGGTCCGCGATGCCACGGCGGTGGCAACAGCAGGAGCAGTTGCAGATACAATCGCAGTAGCAGATACAATTGCAGTTGCAGACGCCTGCAGAACGAGGGGATTGGGCTGACTGGCGAAGAGCTCCTCTAGAATTCAGCAAACTCCTTGGCACACTTCTCGGTGCTGGAGATCCGCAGCGCCTCCTCTTCGTAGTCGTCGAAATTGCTCGTGTCGCCGGGACCCTTACACCGCGGAATGAACGGCGCCTCGATTTTCTTTTGGAAGATCGCAATCCAGTCGGTGGAGGCGAACCACTTCTGGTTCTTAATATCATTGACGCCCGCCTTCAGATTGCCGTAGCGCTTGGTCAAGTCCACCTGCAGCAGGTTGCGCAGCAGATCCTTCAGATCGGAGCCAAAGTGCGACGGGAAGCGCACCTTGCCGGAGACGATCTTCTCGTAGATCTGAATTGGCTGATCCGCAAAGAACGGCGGATAACCGGCGGCCATCTCATAGACGAGTACGCCTAGCGCCCACCAATCGACGGCCTTGTTGTAGCCCTTGGACAGAATGATCTCCGGGGCCAGGTATTCGGGCGTGCCGCACAGCGTCCAAGTGCGACCCTTGACCCGCTTGGCGAAGCCGAAGTCCGTCACCTTGAGGTAGCCCTGCGAATCGATCAGCAGGTTCTCCGGCTTAAGATCACGGTAGATGAGGTCCAGGTAATGGAGGTACTCGAAGGCCAACACGATCTGCGCCGCGTAGAAGCGCGAGTGCGGCTCCGAGAAGCGGCCCACCTTGCGCAGGTGCGAGAACATCTCGCCGCCGGGGACGTACTCCAGCACCATGTACAGGTTGGAGTTGTCCTTGAAGTGGTAGCGCAGCGAGACGAGGAAGGGGAACTGGATGGCCTGCAGGATGCGCTTCTCGTTCAGCGTGTGCTCCACCTGCTTCAGCTTGACCACCTTCTGCTTGTCGAGGATCTTCATGGCGTAGTAGTCTTTCGTGGGCTTGTGCTGGACGATCATGACGCGGCCAAAGGACCCAGTGCCGAGGGTCTTGATCCGTTCAAAGTCATCGAGGGCGGCGGTGTTGGTCGGATTGCGGCGCCACTTGTCCTCGAACTCCTCCTTCGCCTGCTCGAGGAACTCCTTGACCGTCTCGGCGGCATCGACCTTCTTGTTCGACGTGGTAGCGTTGTTGCCCATCTTGGAGATGGTGCCCGTTAGCGATGACAACCGGAAAGTGGCGCTGGCCGAGACCTGGGCCTGATCTTCGCCGGAGCTGCTCGCCCCTGCTACTGCTGCTCCTCCTCCGCTGTTGCCGCCTGATTCCGCCCCCGAACCGGGCGTGGTCGTGGCTGCGGGGGGCGTACTCCTGCTGCTGCTAGCCTGGTCCGTTGGGGGTCCCGCTGCCGCTCCCGCTCCTCCCGCTGCCGCTCCGCCCTCCTCCTCGCAACTGGACTGCGCTTGTAGCTTGCCCTCGCCGGATGTGGAACTATGATGGGACTTTTTCTTTTTAAGGAACTGCAAAATGGACTTAGCTATTTTGCCGAGTTACTGGGCAACGGTGCGGATGAAATAGTTGCTCCTTCGGCGCCAAAGAGAGCTTCTCGCAGGAGCTCTCTTTCTCTCTTCGCTGGTTATCCTTGGCTTTGGAGTTGTTGTTTAAGGCGTTTGGTTTAGACGCGTTTAAGTTCTGGTTTTAGCACGTTTTCGATTTTGCGGTTTGTTTTTTTTGTTTTGTTTTAGGTTGTCTTAAACTAGTTTTACACTTTAGGCTTAGACTAACATTTGGTTTAACACTTTAGGATGCTTATGCTCGCGATTTACTTTACTTTGAGAAGCTGCAAAGAGAAACGGAAGAGAAAACGGCACAGATTAGCGGGAAATTCGGTAAGGGCTAAAAATAAGAGTCCAGTTCCCAGAGTTGTTCTCTGATTAAGTAAATTTACTGCTCTCGGATCTTATAATTTTCTCACATTGTTTTTGTTCTTACAGCGCTGTGCTGGCACTTTTTCGAGCACGAAAACAGCTTATAATCACTGAATAAATAAGCTAAACAAAATCACACATAAACTCGAAATTAAACAATAAAAAGAAGAAGAGGTTGAAGAAGAAGGGTGAGAAAGAGAGCAAAAGAGCGAGAGGAGGCGACTTTCGATCGTGTCAAGTGTCAAACAGCTGATGATATAGTGCCAGCTCACTCGCTCTCACGCACTCGCACGCAGTTCTGCTTCTTCTTTTATTTTCTCTCTCATTTTTGTCTATTTAAATTATTAAATACTTTTTTTTTTGGCACTGTCTTTTGCTTTGGCTTCTGATTTTTCTTTGACTTTGCTTCTTTACATTCACTTGTGTGTGTGTACGTGCGCAAGTGTAGGTGTATGTGTATGCGCTTCTGGTTTAATTTTTGCGATCTCCTTTTAGCGCTCTCTTCGCAGGCACTTTTCCACATTTCGCACACTTTAAATTAGTTAAATTGGTCTTTATTGCTCGCTGTGCTAAATTTTCGCCATTCGATTTGGGCATAAAAATCCCGTGGTTTAAACAAACACAATCGCACACGCATACACACACAACGCTCGCTCGCACACACACACACCCGCACACAGATTGGATAATCGATTTTTATACATTCATTTCCTTTTTTGAGTTTGTTTGACTTTGCTCTTTGAGTTTTTCTCTGCGCGTAATTACCTTTTTGCAATTAACGACTACGATGCCAGCGATTTGTAAACACTTTCAGAAATATTGCCTCGACTTTCCGATCGATTTAATGCACTGTAGCTGTGGATTTGATGGCTTAGATTAAAAATACCCGCATAGCCGCCGAACCGAGTTTTCCCGTCCAACACGTTCAAAGTTTTTTTATCGACTGACGCGACTCGCGAATGCGCCCCCACACGCAGGTGTGAGCAGGCCAGCGATAAGCACTCCGCTCGTAGTGAGCAAAAATGCGCAACTGTGGGAAATCCCTACTGAGTGGGTGCTGTTCCATTCTACTTCAGAAATAGCTAAAAACTTAATACTTTTTTTTTGTTTTCGTGTTTTTTTTAAGTTTACAGTTAACAGGAAAATTAATGATAAGGATCGCGCTCTGTAGGAATATATTCGATGACTTGTATTTGAATTTGGCGCCGAAATGTTTCTGTACTATGAACGCAACACGTCATGTTAAGTCCGGTTCCGACCACTAGTTCCACAGATTTTATTCTCTTTTCCAAAATCTGCCATTTTATCAAAAACTTCGTTTTATTCTTCATTTATGCTGGTATATGCGATATAGACAATTAAGTTGAATTAATTTTTGGCGTGGGGCTGACCTGTCTGTTAGATATAATATATGTATTATATTTATTTATAAGGTTTTGGAGCAACTTTTAAAATGCCATTTTCATATGCACTGTAGGGAAAAGTCCGTTAGCTTTTCAGTATATTAAACGCGTTTATTCCGAAAAGGTTTTTAACGGTATACGGAAAATATAATGAGTTCAGAGAGTAAGAAGACTGTTCTACCCACCCTTGATACATCTGTATATTAAAATAAATCTATTGAAGGTATACACAAAAATTAATTTTTTCATCGCTTTGAATAGTTATTCATCAACGAAATAAATTGTTTGTCTAGTTTGAAGTGCAGCTCGCAGCTTGTTTTCAAAATCTTAAGTTGCTGTTCTACTTACCAATGAATACAAAAAACGTAATATGTTTTATAAGATTTGTACATGTGCTTGATACTGTTATATCTATAAAAAAAATTGTTGTGTAAATGTTTGATTTAGTTGTTCATATACCTATTTTACTTATTTAAATTGTCATTATTCTTGTTTAAATTTGTTTTCTGTTGATAAATTAAAAAAAATGATCTTCTGGATTTCACTTTTAAATTTGTGTAGTTTTAAGCCAGGGCTGGGTTGTCAATCTTCCAAGCCCAATATATACGATTTATATCGTTCAAAAGCAGTATGACCAGTTTTAATTTTTGGTATTTAAAATCCATCCACGAACGGTTTTGCTACTCCAACGCACGTGTTTTGAAAACGATTTCAATTGTACCAGCAATTGCCCTCAGTGAAGCAACAAGCCGAGAGGTTGCATTTTATTACACATTTTTCCTTTAAATCAACAAGAAATAAAACCCAAAATGGTGAGAAAGCCTAAGACAACCCATAATAAGTGTGAATTGTAATAAGTATTTAACATTTTCAGACTGAGGAAGTGAATCCTAAGGCATTCCCGCTCGCCGATGCCCAGCTAACGGCAAAGATAATGAACCTGCTGCAGCAGGCTCTGAACTACAATCAACTGAGGAAGGGAGCCAACGAGGCTACCAAAACCCTGAATCGTGGATTAGCCGACATCGTGGTATTGGCTGGCGACACGGAGCCCATCGAGATCCTGCTCCACCTCCCACTCCTGTGTGAGGATAAGAACGTGCCCTATGTCTTTGTGCGTTCCAAGCAGGCTTTGGGACGCGCCTGCGGCGTTTCCCGGCCAATTGTCGCCTGCTCGGTGACCACCAACGAGGGCAGTCAGCTCAAGTCGCAGATCACCTCCATCCAGCAGGAGATCGAGCGACTCCTAGTCTAGTTATACTGTAGGCTTAAGTGAAGAAGTGTACAAATTTCAATAAACATGTGTATTTTTTAATACAAATCAATTGTTTCTTTTTATTGGACATCGCACATGGTTGGATTAAAGTGACCGTTCGGCCGCCACAGGAATCTGTACTTGAAAATACCAATAAATACTGCCAGCTTGTCATTCGACAGTGCTGGCTAGTCTGCAAGGAGAAGAGCTGATTTTAATATAACGAACTTCAGAAGTTCTAGAAATGTATTCTAAATGTGTCATTAAACAAGTCTATTTCTATAAATTACATTCCTAAAATTTTGAAGTCATTATGAAAATCTATTGATAACATGAAAATCTATTGATAACATATTTTTACTAATCTTACTGCTAGCCAATTGGTTTATATTTGAAAACTCGGTTTTCAGTTGTCAGAAAAGTAGTTCAAATCTCTGTAAAATACTTTGAACTTGTATTAATAACCATTCTTGAGTGTTACATTTTTTTTCATCTCTTTACGTTTGCATATCTATTTAATTTAATTTGATAAGAATAGCGGTTCATCAACCTCATAGATCGCCAATTTGGCGTGAAACCCGCTAGCCGCGCAGCACTGCTCGCCCCGTGGAGTCCCGTGTGAATGTCACTGTCCGCCGATTCCACTGCCCACCACCATCAGAATAACCATCCTGCCGATCCGATCAGCCGTGTGAACTCAGCAACTGCGTGGACCCAATGACAACGATGCACCGCCGCCTTTGTGGACCGAGGGAATCTCTGAAATCTGGATGCAAGTGACAAGCGGCGCGGGGAATCAAAGCACTCGAGATAGAGACAGCACCTGCCAACGAAACGAAAACGAAATCCTGACCAGCAACACGACGGGATGAAGCTGCTGGGCAAATACGTGGACAAGGGCATGCAGGGGTGAGTGAATCGACTTGGGAGTTGACCTTCTATGAACTTTCCCCTAATTTAAAAACCCACAGAAATGTGACCCTGATGCCCGAGGAGTCGGAGGACATGTGGCACGCCTACAATTTGATAGCCGAGGGCGACAGTGTACGCAGCACCACCATTCGCAAGGTGCAGAATGAGACGGCCACGGGCTCGTCCACCAGCAGTCGGGTGCGCACCACTCTAACCATCGCCGTGGAGAGCATCGACTTCGATACGCAGGCCTGTGTGCTGCGGTTAAAGGGACGGAACATCGAGGAGAACCAGTACGTCAAAATGGGCGCCTATCACACCCTCGACTTGGAGCTGAACCGCAAGTTCGAGCTGCGCAAACCGGAGTGGGACACCATCGCCCTGGAGCGCATCGAGATGGCCTGCGATCCCACACAGTCGGCGGATGTGGCCGCCGTGGTGATGCAGGAGGGACTGGCCCACGTATGCCTGATCACCGCCAGCATGACGTTGGTGCGGAGCAAGATCGAGGTCTCTATTCCGCGCAAGCGTAAGGGCAGCGTCCAGCAGCACGAGAAGGGACTGGCCAAGTTCTACGAGCAGGTCATGCAGAGCATCCTGAGGCACGTCAATTTCGATGTGGTGAAGTGCGTGCTGATTGCCTCGCCGGGATTTGTGCGGGATCAGTTTTACGACTACATGTTCCAACAAGCAGTCAAGATGGACTACAAGATTCTATTGGACAACAAGAGCAAGTTCATGCTGGTGCACGCCTCGTCAGGATTCAAGCACTCCCTGAAGGGTGAGCTCATAATTTATCCCTAATCGTGATCTGGTATTATAGGCATTTGTATCCGCAGAGGTTCTCCAGGATCCCGCCGTGCTGGCCAAGATGTCCGACACCAAAGCTGCTGGCGAGGTCAAGGCCCTGGAACAATTCTACATGCTGCTGCAATGTGAGCCAGCAAAGGCTTTCTACGGCAAGAAGCACGTCCTCCAAGCCGCCGAGTCCCAGGCCATTGAAACGCTACTCATCTCGGACAACCTCTTTCGGTGAGTTCCACTCGGCTGAGCAGAGATATAAATACTTAGCTCCCAGCTGAGCACACATTAAGCCCAATCAAGCGGAGAGATCAAGAGCACGATAGCAAGTATAAGCAAAAACCTTAAACTTTCAAAAGCGGAAAGAGAGTGCGATGACAATTGGTGTGCTTATGTCGCCATATGGAACATATGTCACCAGTCTGCTTTAGGTGCCGGAGCGAATACTAATATTGGGGCAATTAAGAAAATCTCAGAAAGAGCAATCAATTTCATTATCTCATCAATTGTTTTTTTATTGGTTTGCTATACTTGCAAATTAGGTTTTTAATTAATTTTTATATGAACAGAATTGAACTGCGTATGATGTTGTTATTCTTGAATCTTTATTCAATTTCTTTTATTTATTTATTCTTATTTCGACATTACATATAGTATCAGCATAAGACCGAGATTTTAGTTCAAATTTAGAAAAAAACACTAGTTTTTTCATTTTTAGAAATCAAGAAAACTGCCGATAAACGTTTCCTTTTGTCAAAACGTGTATTAAATGGAAAAAATTTTTTAATTCGAAAAATGTTTTTAGAATGTCTTCCTAAAAGCATCAGTAACTTTTCAAACTAAAGCTAAGGACAATTCGTACAAAAGTTCACTAATAAGAACATTTAAGTAAGAGTTTGTTTTTATCAATTCATTTTAATTTGAGATAATACTTTACTTCGCAAACCTTTTTTTGTGTCGCGACAGCTGAACGAATTTAATTTGTTAGGTCTTAAATGTAAAGATAACTCTGGACAAGTCACAATCTTCACTTGTTAAGATGTATAGACTGCCATTCCACCGTTTCGCCATCCGTTTCTCGGTTTCGCCATCCGCTCCATGATCAACTTTGGATTCCATGAGTATAAGATGATCGCAATTTCTTCCTCTGCGAATTCAGATCTGCTTCGATCGCACGCGTTTAGCCATTTAAAGAAAGCACGTCCAATCATTAATTTGTTGGCCCCGCGACGACGTGCTCATGATCAAGGTTACCCCAATGTCTCCCCGCCATTTTTGGCTGCCAGTCTGTTTTGCTCTGTTCTATTCACTACTCTTCTCCGCATTTTGTTTACATTTTAATGGGCCGTTGAAATTCCATTTGAAAATCTTTTCGTATGCTAACTGCGTGGCTGGCAATTAAATTAGAATAAAGTGTTATAGGTTTTTTCTTTACTTAACATTTAATGTACTTAATGTTCTAGGCAAAAGGTGATTTTATTTTAGCACATTTAATCAGTCCGCTTAGGTTGCTACCCCATACGTATTCTTCCCCCTTGTTCCAATCTCAAAAATTGTTTAGATCGCAGGTCGTCGCTATCGTCGTTGTTGTTGCTCTGAACTCGCCTTTATCTCGACATTTTAGATTGCTGTTGATGGTTTGGCCATTGTGCAAAGAGAAACAAGATGGGGAAATGTTATTAAACGTTTGCTTAAGTTTTCCATTTGATTTACCGTCTTTGCTGCTGCTCGTTCCACTGATTCTTCCGCTGTTTCTGCTGGTAAATGGGATCCTCTGCTAAGTCTTCTCTGCTCCTCATCGTCAATCGCTTGAAATAATCGTCCAGGGTTTCCCTCAGTGGCAGGAGGCGATGAGGTGAAGGCGGGGAACTTGGCAACTTTTTATGGTCCAGTTTCTTGAGGGACTCGCACAGGGTCGAATCCGGCCACTGGTGTATGGGATGGCCCAGTTCGGAGATGGTGTAGTCGGGCTGTCTGGTGAGCATCTTGGATCCGCTTGATTCGATTCGATTTAATTCGACGGTGTTAAGTGGCCGGCACTTAAATAGGAACTAGAGTGGAGAGATATGTTTAAGTACAGTCAAGTGGAGTTGAAATTTGGGCAGATAATCCCACGGTACAAGTTGTTTTGAATTGGAATTCTTTATATTCAGCCCATCTTAAATATGCTTCTCTATTGCTTAGAAAACTATTGGCCAGTATAAGACTCAATTAGGTATTTCAAATGAAGTCACGTATATGTATTTTGAACTCGTACTATTAAAATATCTGACTATACACTTAAGTCACTTATATAAATAATGAAATCATTTTATTTAAGAGTGTGTCACTATTATAAGCTTGAATTTGGTCACTACAAAAATATTTCTTATCAGTAAACCAAATTTTAAGAACTATGTAGAACCATTTTCATGAATGTTTTAGATAAGTGATTCAACAGAAAGTTAATTATATCTGAATACAAAGGTGTTGGTTTAGCTTTCTCCCTGTCCTTTGTTATCAGCTTTGATTCGTCCCTCACCCATTTAATCCGTATCCGTTCATATTCATGGTCGATTTCCGAGCTACATTTGCGTGCTCTGTTTTGGGACTTTTCAGAGCTGTTTTCGCCAGACGAGTTTCGATTAGCAAATGACAAAGACTGAACTAAATTTTGATGTAAATAAGCTGGGTACTATGTACGATTTAAAACCATGTGGAATTAAATCCCTCAGCGCTCAGTGAGCCATTTCTTGTGTTAATTATTAGAACCCGCTGTGGGCGAGAGATAGAGAAATCGAGGGGGAGAAAAAGAGAGACAGCAGCCGCAGCAATAAACAGCAAATAAAGAATTTTAATTTATTTAATCGCTCCGTTTATGGATCACTTGGCGGGCAACTTTTGAAGCGGACACTCTCGATTCGGCACAGCTCCCTCTTTACATTTTTTGGCCCTCAGCCTCAACTCTCGATAGATTCCACAGGCCATAACATGATCCACTTTAGCCAACTTATCAGGTTCTTCTGCTGCTCGAATGCACTTAGCGTTTGTCCCCTTCAACCGATTCTCGTTTCCTATCCTATAGATTTTGTTTTTCACATATTATTCATGTGTCCAACCAGTTTTTCTAGTCCCTCTTTGCTTCGTTTTGCAACATGTCTTGTGCATCAAAAACGTGCCCCCTTTAAGCGGTTTCTGTTGATTTTTTTTTGTCACAGCTGGCCACGCTTGTAAATATTGTTTCGAAAGACAATTGTTTATATTTTACATATACATATTTGTATTGTGAAAGCAAATGGAAAAGAGAGAGGGAGATGGAAAAGTTTAAGGTTGCCTCCATTGAGCAAGAAGTGAAAGGGCTTGTCGAAATGAACGATATTGAAACCCTTAATGGGCGAAATGCTTACTGAATACGGCATTTCTGAATCACCTTTATTGGATTTTTGCTTTAAGGGTTTTCCACCTTGATTTTGTATTCGGGTTGGGTTTTGTTTGGTCAACTGATGGGGTAAGCAATGAGTTGGCTGCTTTTCTAAATGATCACACCAATAAGTATTTTAAAAGCAAGGCGTTGCCGTAAAGGTTGATCTTAAATGATCTCACAAAATGGGGAGTAAATCCAAGGCAACTTATTAATGGAATGAAACCTTGCTTGCTGAGAGGAATATTTTTAAGTTTTATTAATTGAACACTTATTGTTATGAAATGTTTTCATAATATGAATGGGATTTTGGTATTTTATAACGTATTCAGAGCACATTGAATTGGGTGCTTCGCAGTTTGAGTCAAGTTCAGTTATACTCTACCCGCCCCTCCTCGCACTTTTAATTACACATTTTTACGCGCACTTACTGATATCTTGCGGCGCTCTTAGCCCCACTTTCCCCGCCACAATCTTTCTTTCTTTCGCCCGCTCTCTCTTTCTGGCTGACAATTCACGGCTGTGTTCGGCCTCGTGCACGCTAATTCCATTATAACAATTGATTTCATTGTGCAATCATTGTCACGCAGCGGCAGCAACAATTGCAGCCACTCGGCAACATGAGTAGCGGCCGAAATTGCAGGTACAGCAGCAGCAGCAACAGCATCTACAACAATGGCTCACAGTTCATCGCAGTTTGCGGTTTGCGGATGAGTAAAAAGTATCTACTCACAGGTAACAGATAATATTGTATCTGTTGCTGCTGTATCTGCATTGCCTTCTGCTGAGTCAGCGGGGATAACCAATTTAACTAAACTGTCAGCGAGACTTTAAAATGCCTGAGGGATTTGGTCTGCATTAGGCAGCATTTTAGTTATAGATACAAAAAAAACACTTTTCAACTTTCACTCTTGTGTCGGGCGAACGCACCTTTGTATCTTTTTTATGCGTGTTTTGTGCACTTTTCTCTTTCTGATGTTGCTGCAGTTTTGCGGTTTTGATGGGGATGTTTTGTACTTTTTGTTTTAGCGGGGTCTTAGCACCAATTTTTCTTTTCGCGTGGCAATCTTCTCCGGTTTGTTTCGGTCTCCGTTCCTCGAATTGCTCGATGTTCCCCGCAAGAAAGCCGCTTTGCAACTAATTCTTCGCAGCCAAGACAGCCGCTCTCTCCCGCGACACGCTCTCCTGCTCTGCACGTGCTGTGGATCGCATTCGAAATACCCTCCACATGCGGGCTACTCCGATCGACACTCTCTCTTCGCAAAACAATCGACACTCTCTCTTCGCAAACAAAAAGCGGTTTGTTGTCGTCGTCAATAAAAATGATAATTGAAATTACATTTTTTGTATGGTTTTCATTTGAATTTCTTTTGCTTCTTACTTTCTTACCTGCAAATGTTCGTCATTGGACATTAGCATTTCGCTGGGGTTTTTGAACTGCACCAAGTTTTAATGCGGGGTCGCACTTTCATTGCTCGACAAGTGACTTCATGCTCTCTGTGAATCTGAAATGCAAATCGCGACCGGGGTCTAAGTATATTGTGTGATGGCCCCTTTGCTGGGGTGGGTGACGAGGTGAACCCACTATTTCCAGTTAAACTTGACACCTTATTCAAGGCGGATTATGCCCATCATGTGCCATGATCCAGCACTTTGCTATGCGCCATTTATACCGGTCCGGTCGTGGAATGCGAAAGTGCAATAGATACGGGCACCTACATCCGTATATGGGTGATAAATGGACATATTAATTGATAGGACCGAATCATATTTGTGTTGGGAATGAATTCCCAAGGTTTCTGTTCTATTTGCGAATAAATTTGCATTCCTAATCTAAACTTTTGTCACCTTTGCAGATGCCAAGACGTCAACCTTAGGAAGGAGTATGTAAATCTGGTTGAATCGGTTCGGGATGCCGGAGGCGAAGTGAAAATCTTCTCCAGTATGCACATCTCAGGAGAACGTGAGTATCATTCCCCAATATATAACTTGAATATCTATAAAGATCTTTTAAATATAAACCTAAACGTAAATATCAACGGTTGGTATTTTACTCTACATGAAGTGCCGAGAAAAACTTCTTTAATCAATTAATTAGGTTCACAAACACACTTATAGTTAACTTAAATTGTAGAACAATGACTTTCTGACAGTTAAATATGTAAAGATCACAACATATATTATGTACTTAACAAAGAACAGAAAAACTTGGAAATCACCTTTTAATCTTGTGTCTTTTTAGAAGAACTCGAGAACTTCTTCATCTCCTATTTAGAAGAGAAACTCGCAATGACTCATAGAACGAGAAGCAACTGCCCTTCTAGGACAAAAATAGATCATCTCCAGCTGAAAATGCTTTACATCACACTTGTTCCACCTTTGTCCATTTCTATGCTTTATTTTTAAGTCCCCCGATGCAGTGCCTCTACCCGTAACAAATATTGTATATATGTGCTTGCATATTTGTGTTTCTTGGAGGGGTCTCCCACATTACAAAGTCCATTGCGAGATGAGCAAAAACACATCATCAAACTGAATTGAAAGGCTGCCAAGTAGTTTTTGCTATCTCATTCGTACGGGAACTTTCGTTTTCATTTTCGTATGCAAATAAGAATTAATTAATATTGCATTTACATATTGCAAATATTTTTGGGTCGTAAAGTGCTTAAATGCTTTAAATAGCCATTCGCAGGTGACTCACAAGATGTGATTCTTTCTTCGAGTTTCTTTTTTGAGTTGTTTTAGTCTCGCGACTTGGCAAGATTTTCATTTTCGGCTCGAAAATGGGTCGTTGGGGTTCCAAAATAGATCCCCCCAGACTTTGTAGCTTTTGCAACAGATTAGTTGTAACGATCTCTCCTTATCGAATTTTGCTTCTTTCTTTCTGAATTACTTCCCATTCTTATCTCCTAGCAAGTATTTAGTGAGAATTGTAGCCCGCTGAGTATTTTAATCAGCTTTAAATTACATAAGTATACAAACATTGAAGCGACTTCTGTAAACAAAACCAAATTTAACAGATAAAGAGGCCTGGCAACGCGGTACTTGAGTATACAAATGGTTTTGCCTTGATACAGAACCTGCATTAATCCCGAGGTAATTGGGCAAACCCATGAATTTGTAATGTTCACTCTGGCCGAGATGAATGTGAAGTTCACTCGGTGAGTCATGGCCTAGAACAACCGGTGAGCCTTGAGATTGGACAACAGAAACGCCCACAACATGGGCAAAAAATGCAAAAGTTGCATGGGCTACTGCAGTTCTGAGATTGAGAGTTGTCTCACATCAAGCTGTGATGGCTTTAATCTTTGTAGTTTACTTGATATTCTGGTTTTCAACGTTCAGATAACAGAAATCAGCTCAGTTTTGCAATTTTTACTTATTTTAATTATATTTATTACAAAGTCTACTGAATAATCCCAATCTCTTGTTTACAGAACTTGCTCAACTGACTGGAATTGCGGCCCTACTTCGTTTCCCGATGCCAGAACTAGAAGATAGCGATGATGATGATGACGAAGAGGGGGCGGCGGGCGGGGCGGATAGCGATAGCGACTAGGTTGATAAATAGGATTTAGTCACAATAGAAGCTTGATGGAATCTTGGCATTTGTTAACGGAAATAATTGACTTAGGAACTCAACTAGCGATCGATATACAAGTAGACTAATAGGAACCACGACAGACTTGGACTGCGTCAGGGCATATACAATATACATAGTGCTAATTCGATACGATATACACACAAATAATTCTATAAGTTTTCCAGTGGCTGGGCCTAGAAATTCTTAGTCAGAATCCCACCATTTTCTGGACTGAAAAGAGCCACTTAAAAAATAATGTTCTATACCTTGTGTTCATTGAAATGGCCACAATTATTGAAAGCTTTGATAAAAAATGATTTATTGCTTGATTTATCCCTTTAAAGAAATTGAGTTGCTGTTGACAGCCGCCTTTATTGTATCCCTCTCCCTAAGCACATAAATTTATTGTTTAATTATTCTTAGAATGCGAAATAGAGTTTTCAAAAGTATGCTTCCAAAATATATTGGATTTCATTATATTTAAATTTTAATTGTTTATAAAATGTATTTTATGCATCTTCAGAAGGGAACTAAATCACTTAATATTGTTAAACCTTAAAGAAATTGTAATTATATTTAAACGCTGCAAACATACATTTATGTTTAACTCTACTAGTTAATACAGAATGTAATTATTTTCCCATGCTGTAAAATATAAAATCCTTCCTAACAATGTGTAAAATAAAAAAATTCACTTCATTGAACGTTTTCTTTGGTTTTTTTTTGTTTCAGATATTTTAAGAGCAGACTCATTTTTTATCGAAGTTGAAAATGGTTTTCGAAACCTTCAAGTTTTTACATTGAGAAAGATGAACAATACTTGAATGTAATATGAAACGACCTATGGAGTAAAATAGAATTCATTTAGTTTTATTTTATATTTTCATTGTTTATTGTTTAAACCTAAATCAAGACACAGAACCCCCCGAGCCGATTGCCAGCTTATTTGCCCAGCTTGGAAGCCTTGGCAGCAGCGGCCGCCGCCTCTTTGCGCGCCTCCCGCTTGGCCGTCTTCCGGGCCTCTTTCTCGCCGGCCTCGATGGTTCGTCGCTTCTTGCGCAGCAGCCACTCCTCCTTTTCCTTGGTCTGCTTCTCGCGGATGAGTTTTCGGAATAGGTTGCGGTGGCGGGGCTTCACCATGCGCGCCTGCAAACGATGTTCGTCGACCTCGGCCTTGTGCACCTGACGCTTGTTGACCTTGTGTACCTTGCCCGATTGCACGGACATCTTCTGCTTTTCCTGCTGCAGGCGCTTGGTCTTCTCGTCGACCTCTTCTTCCTCCTCCTCATCATCGTCTTCTTCATCATCATCCTCGGGATCCTCCTCGTCTTCGTTTACGCCATCCTGGCCGCCGTACTTCTTGTATTCGGCGGTTTCCTGTTGGTAGGCAAGCTGCAGCTGCGCATCGAGCAGCTCCTGATCCACAGCCTCCTCCTCCTCCTTCTCGGCTTCGTCTTCGGACTCGTCGTCACTTTGGGCTGTGAAAGAAGGGAGTATTTAATTAAAATGTTTTTGGTTTATTCTACTCTATATCTTACCATGAGTTTCGATCAGGGAAGGATCCAGAAGAGCCTTCTCCTCGGGCGGAATATAAGTATCCCTCTTGGAGTCCACGAATGGCGATAAGTGAGGCGGCAGCTTCTCGCCAAGGAAGTACTTGTTGGTGGGCAGCAGCTGGCGCTGATTAACGCAATCAAAGAGCCACTGCGGCTGGACATAGTCACGCGAGATGTACTGCGTGGCCAGGCTGGGCCTGTCTACGATCTGGTGGGTGATGGTCTCATCACTTTCATCGTAGGCAGAGCCAGCGAAGACAGACGAATCCCAGGACACCTTACCGCCAAAGGAACGGATAAGGATGACCAGGGGTTCGCGAGGAACTTCGCGGTTGATAAAGAATTTCAAGCCCTTGAAGAGGGTGCGCAGACGGGACACTTCCTGGGCCTCCTGTTTCATCTTGATGATGCGCTTCGAGTCGCCGTCCTGCTCCAGCAACTCCATGTCGATGTCCAGCTCCTCCTCGTCCTCCTGCACCTTATCCGTGCGCAGCAGCTCGAAGTTTAGCGCCGCAATGCGGTCGGAGACGAAGCTGGCCTCGTCCTTTAGCGACTCCTCGCTGTCCTGAAGCACGCTGCTTGGGAACTGAGGGGGATATGCCAGATTCAGGCTATGGAACAGCCGGAAGTTGGTGAAGCCCAGCATAATGGTGTAGAACTCAACAAAGATGGACATCACCTTGAAGTCCACCTCCTGGCGGGACTGTGGCTTAAAGGGATAGTAGTGAGGTACAATCCAGGTGACCTTCTGGCCCTTGATCTCCGCCTGGAAGTAGTAGCCCTTGATGGAGATGAAGACCTTGCGCAGCGACTTGGAGGCGATCACATAGTGCAGAAACTCGATGGTCAGGCGACGGCACAGATTGGACTGCTCCCTGGGAATCAAGTGCAGCGAGGGAAAGGTGCTGAACAGGAAGAGCAGGGTCAAGCAATCATCCAGGTCCTTCAGAGCATCGATGAAGGTGGGATAGCGCTCCTTGACAATGTGATCGAGTTTGATTTCAGGAAACAGAGCCAGGCGTCGCTTTAGATTGCGGAAATCTTTAATGGCGCGGTCACGATTGCTCTTCTTGGCAAAGATCTGTATAATATTATTGGGAAGGGTAATTAAACCTGGTGGATTCATCAAAACCTAGGGGCTAACATACCTTGTAGTCACGCAGCGTCCACACAATCGACTCGTGCAGCAGGAAGCGTATGTCCTTAGTGTGGTACAGGACCTTAATTTCCGAGGATCCCTTCTGGGCCCTACGTCTATGTTTCGGTTCCCTGGGATAAACGCCCTTCAGGATGCACAGCCTGCGGAAATCGTTCAGGGAGAGCTGAAGTTTTCTGAGGGCAGCTCGCCGACTTATATATTGCGTAGCCTCGCCGGATTCGTACTAGAAATGTTGAAAAACATTAATATCCATATGGTTTGTTGGGTCTCAAGTAACCTTAACCTTAAACCTCAAAGAATCGTTAGACGATCCAGCTACCCTGTCAAAACCTACCTTCTTGGGTCGCCTCATTTTGCCGGCTTATAGAAATGTCCTTTTCGTCAAGTGAAATCTGCTTCGTGCAGATTTATTTAAAGAAAAACACGCTGGTAACCAAAACACACGTTTTTTGTGTTGTTGGTCGCGTGGAAAGGAAGTGTGCCCGCGGTTTCACTTTAAAAAGGCGAAACGAAAATGTGCCCAGATAATCCATGTTTAATGAAAATGGTACGTAACTCGGCTAGAAATTCACCGTCGACTCAAACATAGTCGGAAACGCAAAAATGAGCGATAACAAATCGTTGCCACGATAGGCGGGAAATTTTGAAGTTTAAACATAATTTGTTAAGAATTTTGTATGATATGTTAAACATTTTTAAATTGTTGCTTTGGAAAAAATATTAAATTATTTAACATAAGTCATTTCTGAGCTTTTATTAGGGTGAAATATGTAATTAGTCCTAGCTAAAAACCATAAACATAAATTTTTAAATTGGTTTACAAATTTTAAGGTAAATAAATGTATAAATATATAAATTAAAAAAAAAAGTCCACATTTGTATTAAATGATTAATATAGCTTGTGGTTGTGGTATTTAGATAAAATTTAAAATTAAATGGAAAACACTCACCCATTGCCATTGGATAACTCATTTTATTGAATCTGTTTTTATTGTTTTTTATAGATATTGTATTGAGAAAATAACATACAGTCTAAGTTTGTTGTATTATATAATATTCGTTATATATTAGTTAGTTTGAACATTAACTTCGTTTTTGTTTTCGTTTTCGCAACATGCTTACTGCAGTCGCATTTCGTTTTGTTTTCTTGGTTGATAACAAAAATTCATTAAACGGCCCTTTTTTCGTTTGCTGCGGCTCTGCTACAACTCTGGTTTTTACGGATTTTAACCCGTCGTTAACATTCGTGTCCTTGTGTCGTGTTCGAGTGTCTGCTTGAGTAATTCATCTTTTTCTGAGCTTTCAAAGCCTTGTTAACGGTTCGATGTAAATGTATATGTATCTGCATCTGCATCTGCCTCTGCATCTGAGTGTGGTTTGTTGTATATTTCACCTAAATAACTAGTTAACATTTCGGTTTATTCGCTATAGCTTCGTTTTGATTTACATAAGTGTGGTTTCCACCCCGATCTATCTGCTCATTTTCCAGTTTACGATCCTTAAAATGCTTTATATAACTTCATATACTTTTGTTTTATATATATATCTTGAGTGCCAGCCATATATGTTTGCATGTATCGTTAGAAATTGACTATATATTTGATTTGTTTTTACTCCTCGCTCGATTTTGATGATCTCTGTTAACTGATGAGTCTGCTGGGGGAAGGGGGGGTTCGGTTCGGTTCGGTTTGGGTCGGGGAACTAATGACTGCGTGTGACTGGGTGTGTTTTGTATAAAATCTAAATGTCGTTAACTAGACGTACTTGTATAAAGTAAATAACTTGCTGTATTCCACCATAAATACTCATCATTCGAGCTCTCTGGTTCGCCACAAAGATATATAGTGAGATCAGCTGGGGATTGGGATCTTGGGGAGGGAGGGGAACTACTCCTTCTATGACTAAGAGGCTTTGTTTAAAGACTGGGTCAACTGAATATCTGAACCGACTTTGTTCTTTTTCCGCTTTCTTTTCATGGTTTATCGTATTATTCGTATAAATCATTTGTACAATCTTATGTGCTAGAAGCGTATCAGTTGTTAAAATTAATGTCTGTTATTATAATACTCTCATTGTTCGCTATTAAAATTACACACCCGTCTGCATTAATTACACGCCACTATCGATCGGTCCGCTGGTGTTTGTTTCGAAAAAATACACACTCGTAAGGTAAAATTCAAAAGTACAACGATCGAAACTCAACAACGCAAAATATACTTTGGTGGGTAATGATAACTGTATTACACACGACGGCTATATGTTCACGCGCTATATATGCTATATATGCTGACATTCGATGTCGATCGGCTGATCGCTGGCATTACAAATAATAAACGCATCCGGTTTATACACTTATAAATTTGAAAACGCTATAAAATCTTTAAATTAGTCTACCAATATGTTAACTATTACTTTTTACTGGATTCATATATATCATATCATGTTTGCTTCATATTCGCATTGTCGTTAATCGGTAATCGTTTGGTTTCGGTAATCAAAATCCAAATCAAAATTCAAATCAAATCGAAGCCGCTGGCAACTGACTGACAATTTATTGTTTGCTGTGTTTCTCTGTCTAAACAACGGACGCAACTTGAAACGGTCTCTAAATATTGTATAATCGAATATAAGTATTGCATACATTGCATTTCACGTGTTCTATTTTGTATTCGTAGTCGTATTAAGTATTAAAAAAGTAATCCACTTGGATACCACTCGCTATATGGTACGTATACTGGCTTATAAAAGTTAATAAATATCCGTGTGTTCCATATACGGTTTAGGTCTAGTTCGTAGATTATTTAAAGCTGAAATTAATGATTATGTGCTCGTTCGTTTATACTCGTAGACGTTATGTGGTAATTCGGTAATTCGGTATTTCGGTATTTCTTGATCAAGACGATTGTTATAGGTGATTGACTCGAGAGCGTGATTAGTACGGCCAGATATCTAGAAATGCTTCCGAATGGTCTGTGCTTGTTGTGTTTGCTAATTTCATTTGAAAACATCGAACATTGAACATCGAATATCTAATCATGCCAATTACGTTTAAAACATAAGAATCAATTGGGTATACTTACGGTTGATTTTTCTGCAAACTCAAAATTTGGTCAAGGACACAAAATTAGCAAACACAAAATTTGTTTTCTTTTGGGCTTTTTTTTTTTGTAAGTTTACTTTTTTCACTTTAATTTCAAACAATGATTTTTATTTTCATAGTTAAATATTTCATAAAGTATATATAGCATTACTATATCTTTCGGTTCGATTTGGTTTGTTCTGTTTCGTTATTATTATTATTATTTCCATTCTTACGCTTCGTTTATGTTTTATGAACGCTTTTGCTAATGTTTCAACAATTTTTTTGTATTTTTGTTATACTTTTACTTTTTACGCAATTATTCAACTTGTTAAAAATCTATAACCATAACAATTTCATATATATATATATATCTGTATATATATATATTTCTTGTATATATTTCCTCTTATTTACGTTGCTTTAAAGCGAGACTTCTACGCCACTCGACAATTTTGTGTGGTGTGTGTGCGTCGTTGGTGAATGATTTTGGAAGGACTTATGGGATGGATGGGGCAGGATTTAGGGGGAGATGCCCAATGGGATACCGATTATTGCATTTTCTATAACTTTTTGGTTAACAATGAGAGAATTTCCACGTTACAATCGCTTCGATCACAAAGCCAAACGTCTTAATTCGTTAACAATTTCTCAATTCTCAATGTTAGTGTGTTTTCATTCGGGACATCGTAAATCCCTTATTCGGATTTGTACCATTTAAGATAGAAAAGTGGGCGCGATATGTTTGAATATGTGTGTGATAGCTTAGATGCGAGTGTGTGTGTTTGTGTGTGTGAAAGAGGGAAATCTTCAGTACAAGTAATTGCTGGGTGTGCTTTTCCATTTTCTTGTTAGGTTCTAATAAGATGTAGTTAAGTGTGAGTGTTTCGTTCTCAAGTATTTTATTTTTATATAATAAATATGACTTGGTTTTAAAGTTAATTTGGAAGATATTTTTTTAGGTTTTTTCTATTCGATTTAGTTTTTGGTATCCTTTGTTGTCATTAGTTTAACATACAGCATGTATAAAAGTTTAAGTTAATTTGTTGTTTGTTCTTGGAAGTTGTCTCTGTTAAAGCCTGGCGACCGAGGCAATCTACTCGTGAGAAGTGAGCTTGCTAGTTGGGATATATACGATACCAGGTCGTATATATCAATATAGAAGGACTAAAGTCGACCATTTTTGGAATTAAGAGCTACATTGAGAAATGCTTGGAGTGGCTGAGATACAAAATTAGGGAAGAAGTGGAAAGTTAATCAATTGTTATAGATAATGTAAAGACCTAACCAGATAGAAAAGAGGTATAGTAGCTGTGCCAATATAGATAAAGGCTTATTTTATTTTGAAGAAATGTAAGTGGGATTTTAAAATTTAAAGAAACTTAGGGGCAGGAATATATTTGATATAACAGTAGAGGCAATAAAATAAAATTGAAAGTCAATTGGGTATTATAGGTTCATTAATTCTTTTTGGTCTACCTAAATTGGTATTCATACAAAATGCATATTCGGAATAAGCCAATTTAATTTATAAGTTGAAAGTATACATCTTGAGGCTTTGAGAGAACCCCTAAGAAGTTCTCAGCCAATTCTCCGCTGGATCGGTACAAGGATTACTCTTGGGCAGATGAAGGGATGTGGTGTCTGCTATGTGGGTCCTTCGAGATTTATACATTGTCTCCACCTCGTTCCCTGACAATCCTCGCACTGCTCCTGTTCTGCTGTTGTGACCTCTGACCTGTCCATATCCTACATGCGTATATTATATTATTATTTAATTATGTATATTCATATCTGTGTGCAATCGAATGCACTGCACCCATGGGGTGTAAGAGCAGCCACTTAGTTACGTTAATTCTGCACATCGCATTGCTCAGTAGATTCAGTATATAATTCTGCGAATGTGAATGCATATATAATTATTTCCGATGCGTTACCACTGCCGACCTGACTTGGCTTCAGTGTACAGATTTGGGTGTCGATTATCGCATGTCGTACATATAGGAGTATGCATATAGTGCGATGCCACTGCAGCCTCCTCTAATTCACTGGTAATAAAAATTATTGCTTTTTGTTCTGAGTGTACGAGTGTGTTTGTATCTGTATCTGTATCTGTGTGCTGTTCTGTCGCTTCCTTAACTTGACTGCGAGCCATATGCAAACGTCGGATATCCGTTAGATACATTGCCTACTTAAGTATAGTTGCATATATATATAGTAAGTTATCTTCTGGTATATATAAAATATATATATATATATATATGTATGTATGTTTATATTTAGGTGTATATATGTATGCGTTTTATGTTAAATTATTTGGGTTTCTTTTCCATTTGCATTTCTTCGGTTTTGCGGCCACTTGGTATTACGAGTTTAGGGTTTTTAGTTTAGAAAAATGTTACGTACTTTCTAAATAAAGAGAGCAAGTTGATTTTGTTTCATATTTCGTTAAATATCGTCTTATATGTCGTTTATATATAAATACGTTAATATGCTCATATATATGTACTTGGGGGACTTCATTAAGCAAAAAGTATATGAAATAGGTTTTTTTTTTTGGATTTTTGTAGGCTTAGTTTTTGTTTTTGGATTTGAAGTAGTCTATAATAAATATGGCTTCAATTTAAAGTTAAATTTAAACTCTGCTCCTGCTACACGCCAACATGAATCAGAATTAGAATTAGAACTAGAATCGGGATCAGAACTAGAATCATAATCATAACTAGAATAAGAATTAGAAAAAGCATCGGACTGGAATCGATAATCATAATGCTCTGGTCTGGATGCACGGCAAATGCTTTAGCAAAATGTTTAAAGTACGCCCTACATTCGTTTCGATTTTGTTTTGAATTCGAGTACAATTGTAGCTTACTTTGAGAGTTTTCGATTTGTTCGTTTGCTTGTTCAATAAGTACGCAAATTATCACTTAATCAATACAGGTCAATATATAGTATGCCATGTAAGTGTGCGTGTGAGTGGGTATATAAGTATTATGTTTATAAGTCGTAAACTAGATAGAGTTTAGATAGGCTCTGGATAAAGCTTTTGGGAGAAATCTTAGTAGAGCACGCAAATGAAAGGCATTCCGCTCGATCGACATCGATCGATCGAACCGAAAGAGCTCAACACAAAACATTAGCACTGATCGCTTGGTTGGATGCTGATTTCCTTTATCGTATCGTATCGTATCATATCGTATCGTATCGTACCGTATATAGGGTGCCTTGTGCCGAGATAATCATATATATTTGTAGATACATACTTTTGCTGGTTTCTTATGCTTGTAGTTAAAACCCAAACGTTAGGTAGATAGTTAGTAGTGGTTGGGAAGCCATTGTCGTGTTTCCTTCTCGCTAGTTTTTGGTAGTAGGTCGTAGATAGATACGATAGTTTTGGGGGCAAAGATTCATAGATTCATAGAGTTAAGGGTAGTTTGGGGTTTGGGGGGGTCTGCTTGCGTTAAAAAGCTGCGCTAAACACTTTAAAGTAAATGTCTTTCGAAAAAGAAACGCTGGCACTAACTAACTCGCATTTGTTAACGTTAAGTATTCGATTTCGTTATTTCACTATCGCTTTCGCACGTGTGTGTGTGTGTGTGTGTATGGTGTGTGTAGTGGTGTGTATCTGTGGGTGATTCTGTGGCGGTGTTTGTCTGCATCTGTGTCTGTTTAACAATTCGATTATTTAGCTTTAGTCCATTGTTAATTCATTTGTTAATCATTAATTAATTTGCTTGTATATAATTTAGCTAATTGGGTGTGAGACAGACGGGGTCCTTGTCTCGTCCTCGGCGGCATCCGGACATCCTTGGTGGATCGATAGCTCGGGTAACTTGGTAACTCGGGTAACTCGGCTAACTCGGTAACTGTTGCCAACTTTTGTCTTTGCCCTTGCCCTTAAAAGGGGCAAGTGATCAGGTCGTATTCGAACATCAGCGACACGGCGACAAAGACAAAATACAACAGAAACATGGTGAAGCCCAACCCCTTGTTCATGCGCCAGCGGAAGCAGGCGATCGACATCACCACGAACACCAGCATCATAAACAGGATGGTTATGGAGCAGACCATGCCCACCGAGTTCACCTCCACGGGCGCCCCGTAGATGATTCCGTACAGCAGCCACGGGATCGGCAGGCTGGCAAGGATGGGTGTTCAACGACGTTAGTTAGTTAGATACGGAGGATTGGCTAGAGGCCAACTGGCGGTACCACTACTCACCCCACGGTCACGTCGAATATGTTGCTGCCCACGGAACTGGACACGGCCATGTCGCCGAATCCCTTGCGTGCCACAATCACCGAGGTAATCAAGTCCGGAATGGATGTGCCCGCCGCCAGGAAGGTCAGACCCATGACCTATCGGGGAAAGAAGAGCATGGGTAGAAGGGTTAATCAGCTGCGGGCAAAGGGTGTGCAGAACTCATACACCAAGGAGTACTTCCTAAATAGAAAATCAGCCATTATTTATGGTTTTTGCTCTTAGAGAGGAAATTTCTTGGTAGGCCATAATTTATAGTTTCTTTGAAAAGGTAATTTTAACATTTCCAGACCATATTATGGAAATTCTGAAAAGCTTACAATTAGCAATATTGTTTTCGAATTTATATTTCATTGTATACAAAACCATTAAAAATGCACTCTTTTTTTTCGCATATTTTAAATTTATAGTCCGCAGGGGGATTTATACCACACTCTGGTTAAAAATGATAGAAAACGTTGTACATAAATTAATGGCAAAGTATAAGAATTCTTTACACATTGCAATTGTAATTTTTCCTTAAACAAAATATAAGCTTATTTTTTTAAAGTGACGCTGCCATTTGTAAAGTATATAATTTTATAAAAGGCATGATTACTTCAGGCTAAAGACCTGATAAAATTGCTAATAGCCTTATATTAGCTGAAAGCACATATATCAGACAATTGCTATTGGCAAATTATTATTATTCTCAATAATTATTATCATTTATCTGTCTCTATTTAATGGCATGTTTTTCTGCTTTACACCGAAAGTTTTTGTTTCGAAGATGGTTTGTTTATATTAATAAAGATAATTTAAGTATTCAAGGCTGGGGACTAAATTCAATTGTCTCCTCCCCAATATTTGCTTTTGTGAGTGTACCTCGGGCGGAATGCGCGCCGTGTCGCCGGCCACGTTGGCCCACCAGACCATCAGGTAGGAGAAGGCCGCTATCCACACGATGGAGCCGATGAAGGTGACCGGAAAGAAGCGCTTGCCGCGGGGCGTCCGCGTGTCGGGCAGTGTGAGCCACATGGGCACCAGGAGCGGGGCCACCAGGACGTAGGTGAGCCGCTTCCGCGCCGTGTCCGGCCAGGCCATGCTCAGGGGCTCCGGATCATCCTCGATTTCGGGCGCCTTTTGTCAAGTCAAGGCAAAGGGAGAGATTGGCGATTAGCGACTTGGACCGAACTGGACTGAAGTCTGTTAGTATTTAGCCGTAGTATATGGGTATATATAATATTGAATATGTAATACGGAATACGGAATTTGTTGTATAAAATATATAGTAAAAATGTGGGTGTGGGTGTGGCTGTGGGTGAGTGGAGCGGTTAAGCCCGCTCACCAGTGGTTGAAGGTGGTTGATTGATTTCGAGGTCGGGGTCTCTGAGGTGGAATGTTTTCTGAGCTATGTTTACAGATGGGCATGAGTCGGTTACGGGATAGCTTTTGTCATAGTACAAATTTGGCTTCGCTTTCGGGTTTGCAATTAGTTACGAACGATGTTGATTGGTTTTTGTTTTGGTTTTGGTTTAGTTTTAGTTTGGATTTGGTTGGGTTTCATTTCCCCGGCGGGGTCGCGCAGACAGGCGTTTAGAGCTTGCTTGGCGGGATCAGAGTGGGTTCGGTGTCGATCAAGATACTTAGTGTGGTTCGAGTTCAAAGGGGTGCACTTACTTTCTAGCAGGACTACAATTACGATACGATACTGATTTGTGCTCAGAGAGATGGTTAGACATAAAACGTGCAGAGTTCTATCAGCATCGCAAGTACAGTGGTACTACAGTGGTGCATTGGTACAGTGGGCATGCTCAAGTTAGTCTTGCAAGTGCAACAACACACAGACACAGTCTACAAGGTCGATCAATGGTGAACGAAAGTAGAAAGTAAAACTGGTTAAAAAGGAGTGTCTAAGACTAGGTTTCATATCACTAAGGTTTAACGCTACTCGAAGTATACATGTGTGTCACACGGAAGCAACAATGTGTGTTCTTTTTTTGGGTTAGTTTGTGACGATTCTCAGAGGCTTTGCAAGTGCATCCACTAAGTGGGAATTTATATGCGGTCTACACTCCACGCTCCTGGCTAGCAACTCAATTTCCCCAACTATTTCAAGAATATTTCTTTTTTTATAATCCAGCAAGGGGTAAAGATATGGCTGAGTCATTTGCGGTTTTTGGACTTGGCTTTCTGGGCAAATATAATTAATCATCGTTCAACTCGAGGTGATTTCATTTACGATATTCGATATTCTGGTGTATTTTAATTCCAGGCAAATGCTATGTTTGTACAATACAGACGGATCAATCAAACCTCTATCAGTAACGGAAGGAAATTGCATTTTGTAAACATTAAATCAAAAACCACAGAATAAACCACAAATAAATCACTGAAAGCAGTAACAACATTAAAATTGAAGCAAGCTCCGACTTTGTATAACTTTTAAATATGTATATATTTCACTAAATTCTCAATAGGATTTTAACGAGGCCTTTGCCAAGGAGCTTTTGTGTACGACTCGCGTGCATTTGTCTGATATTTTCATTGTTATTGAATTGAAATGAAAAAAAAAATACTTTCGTCGTTTACGATATATTTGTTGCAAAAAATTATAAAGATTTGAATGCAATATATAGAAGAGCGAAGATAGATAGATATAGAGAGAAAGATAGATAAGAAAGATCAATAAAAATTGTTCATGAAACTAACTTTGATGCTAAATTTGCGTGTCTGAATTTTGACCCTCTGCTCAATCCAGCTAGGACGTCGACCACTCAACGATGGCTTTAGGTTGATTATTCAAGATACATTATAAATTTATATGACAAGTAGTTTGGGAGAAGAGTTCACATTTATAAGTACATATATATAGTGATTTGAAAACATAAAGTTTTGGATCTCAGGGCCAAGTCCTCAGAATCAGATCAGTTATGGAAATAAAACTTTGGTTAAAACTTAGGCTGTTAGAAAAGTAGAAGACTTTTGGGGGGTTGACAGATAGACAGTTTGAAAAGAAGGCTGTTCAAAATGTTTAGAAGAAGTGTGGGTAGTCGGGGGTTACATAACAAACACATACGGAGCGGGAAAGAGTGGAAACACAAACACAATTTGCTGGTTGTGGGTAACACTGTTTTTTTTTTGTTTTTTAGGATTTTCTTTTTATTTTCTTTAAGACAGAAGCCCAACTCGGAAAATTCGGTTCAATGCGGCCTTTGAGGCCAGCCATGTTGTGTCTAATTGTGAGTCGAATTCAAATGAGGTCGCAGTAATTGAGGCGAGTCAGCACCTCAGAATTTTGTTTGTTTGCTTTGTGATCTTTGCATAAATCAAAACAAAAAATGTAATTAATAACCAACTAGGAAGCGGGTTTGTCAACGGCAAGCCGAAGTCTGAATACTCTTGCAGATGGAGGAATTTTTAAATGTAATTACATAACGCGGACTTTTTTTTAACCATTGGCTTTTTTGAGCTGGTTCGTAAATATGAAGCGGCTGTTAAAAAGTTTGTGCAGCGTGAAAACTAAAAATGTTGTGTTCAAAATTGCATGAACGACCGCTGCATCGTTTTCAACCAGCTTTAAGGACAGACAATAATACGATGTTTTTGATAAGATGACGGAACTGAGCGACCCTCAGCAAAAGGTAGGGTATTTTGTGTCCGCAATGAGCATCCGGAATTCAATGCTACTAAGGCTGCTGCTTTTGCTGATATTGCTGATGGGGGGCCAAAGCCAAGTGTTTGCGCCTATGCATAAGAATGTTCGCGTTAACAAAATGCCAACGATTACGATACGCGATGTACGATATATGAGCACACACGCTGTGTGGGTGGGTGTGGTATAATACTGAGCGGATCTGTGGTTTTGGGCGCAGCTACTTTGCATTGGAATGATTGCATCGCGCATTAGTAAAATATGAATGGAAATTATAATATGCAAGGCGCTGTAATGACTTTGGTTCTCCTCGGTTTTTAACTGGGTATATACTGTAGATGTTTTTTGTGGATGGTTTAACGCTAGGTACGAGTAACGAAATCAAGTAAAGACACAAAGCAAATGAGTTCCAAATGGTTCATACGGTATACGAGTATGCAAAAATTTCACTATTCCGAATTAGCTCTTCTTAATCTTGGGCAAGACAAAACACACACAGAGTTATAGATAGATAGATAGTTCGATAGAGATGGATGGAGAGTGGAGAAATGGGGCATGAAGATACTCCGAAAGTAAAGGAGATAAACATACACAATCAAAATGAAAGAAAGTTGAGGGGTAGACAGGAGGAGAGTTGAGGCGTGTGTGTGTGGTGTGTGTGTGTGTGTGAGAGAGAGAAGTGTGTGTGGTGGGGATGGGTGGGCGGTGGGTGGGTTGAACAGTCTTATGGAAAATAATTGAGACACAAATCGTTGTTTAGTTTAAGTCAAAGAAGTAAATCAAAATCCATAATAAGTCACACATAAACGTTGCATAAACACACAGACAGATCTTTCTTGTATATTTGTTTTCTTTTCGCTGGGCGCTTAGGCATTTCACATTTCTGAACCGGAAAAAACAGTGGGAAACGAACATGGAAAAACATCAAAAAAATGAGAGGGAAGTATACATTAAAACATATATTTAGGTGGGGAATAAAAACACACCATGGTTCAGTTTAGAATCAGTTCAAACGTTGCATCAATCAGTTAACCAATCAGTTGCTCAATCATTCAATCGATTAGCAATGCAAAGGAAACATGCCAACAGCTAGAATTGGAAAATGGTGTGTATATTTTGGTAGGTCGCTTGAACTGGTCGCTAAACCCTGTTTGGTAAAATATGATAAACATCAAATTGGGGAAAGTCTGATTTACAATACAACGCATTAAGCTGACAACCGGTATTAGATGTAAGTTATCCTGTGGGGTGATTGCCTAAGGAAACATATCGTTCTATTCAATGTTTTTTTTTTAATAAATTTAAATATAGTTTTTACGATATTAGTTTACGATATTCGTTAACGACATTCGAAAACGATATTCGTTTACGATATTCGAAATAAGTCTCTTAAAATAAATAATGAAGAACCGGTTAGTTTAATTCATCGGTGATTATATTATTTCATCGCGACAGAGTTTTCTAAAGAACATCTACTTTCCGATTTACGATATTCAGAAGACCGACTTAACCTGACCTATCAATTGTTGCTTGTATGAAGAATGCAGCGCATTTTGTGTGACACAATCAATCAGTTTGTAACGAAAAGACAAGAACCGAAAACTCAAATCAAATCAATGGATATTCGAAACGAAAAGTCATGCCTAAGGAAAATCATGAGCATTATATTATTAGCACATTGTACGGATACAAATGGGGAAAACGGAAGTGGTCAGGTGGACTTACCGAGTCGAGGGTGGTGTCGATGTTCCCATTGGGACGATCGGCCAACGTGGTCTCCTTGAGGTTGATCTTGACGTGGTTGGCCGCCGAGGTGGTGGCACCACCGCGCTGTGGTTTGGTGGCATCTAGTAAAACCTTCAGCGAGGCAATGGCGTGCAGCTGCGTCGCCTTCTCGTCCACTTTGCCTGGAACATCATCTTTGTCATTGTAATTGTGTGTGGTTTGGTTTTTGGTTTTTATTTTGCGAGTGTTTCGATAAATAATGCAGTGTTTTTGTTTATTGTTTGTTGGTACACAAAACACGAGTGTGGTGGTGGTTGTGGTATTGGTGTGTGGCGAGTAGCGGTGTTGTCGTTGTAGTATTTTGTAGTTGTGTGTGCGGTTACGGTATTCGGTATTCGATTTCGATTTCGATTATCAGTTTTTTGTTGGCACACAACGAATTGAGTTTTAAACGCAAAATCCAAGTGTTTATTTTTATTAGATATTTTTTTGGTTTGGTATTTTTTTTTGCGAAAAATCAAAAGAAAAAAAGAAGAAAAAGAAAGAATAAAATTGCATCGATTAAAATCAGAAATAAACGAATTAACCCAGTTACGAGTTTCATTTTCAGATTTAGTTTCTTTCTTAGAGCTTTTAATTTACAATCAAATTTACTCATTTAGGGGATTGGATTGGATCGTTCATATACGCAAATATATGTCTATATGTATATTGAAAATATTTTATACAAAATGTTGATGTCAGTTGCGAGACAGCATTTGGAGGTTGCTTGAGTAAGTTAACAGATTATAGCTAGGGGTACAGTCTAGTCTATAGAGCAGAGTACGGGGTAGGACAGAGTAGAGCGGAAGAGAGCGGGAAGAGCAGAGAGCGGACAGCAGAGAGCTGAAAGGGAGGGGGTTCGTAAGCTGACTAGGACTACAACTAGGTCTAAAAGTAACTAGGTCTAGTCTAGAGATCACTACAGATATTTACCGTGTCAGAGTCTCATGGGTTTTTGGTCTAACTTATGTCTCTGAATCGTTCCGATTCGATCTATTGAGTGTGAACTTGTGTTTTGCACTAGGAGCTGATTAGATATTTGAGATTTCGATTTCGATCTGGATTTTAATGATGCTTGGGGATCGGACGGGGTTTTCTGATGGGTTATAATTCGATTCTATTCAATTCGGTTTTCTGTTGTCAATGCGGCGTGAAGTTCTCTTTTGAATTTACATTTTCTCAGGGGATCATCATCGACTAAATTTCTACTTTTGGAAGACCCCTTCTAGCGTAGCTCTAGGTATATACATATACATATGTGTGTATATATGTACACGATTCCGGTAGACTTACATCTAATCTTAGCTTACATTTCTATAGATCGCATGTGTGTGTCATGGTGGGGGGTTGGAGGTAGGATTCTTAAAGGTATTGATATGTCTATCTTTGGTTTTAATACAGACCTAGAGAAGAACATGCTCATACAGAGAACTGAGCAAAAGCACGACTAGTTCGGGATGGGTCTTGCGATCTTGGCCGTTCTTGGGGATTGGCAATCAGTGCCGGAGTGGCAGGGCAATTACCCAGATCGATCGAGATCAATGCCATCGGGGGTCTGAAATTGATTTCCGCCCGTCTCTGCCGGATTTCCACTCAGCGCAGGCCCAAAAACACAATTCCCATACATCGAGCATAACGAGTTGAAAGAAACACATATGTAAACAATATATGACGAACATTCCAGTGACAAAAAGCGATCCGACCTATGCAAAAACAACCTGAAACAAGCTCGACTAGTCGCACATGCAGTCGAGGCTTGTTAATAGTTTAAATAGTTTTCTATCTACTCGGGTGTGGAGTGGTGTGGATGGGTGTATAGTATAGCATTGTATGAGTCTGAGTCTGAGCCCCTAAGTCTAAGTCGAAGCCGATTTCGAACAGCATTGCTGCGAGCCAATTGTACTAGTTGCTAACTAATTACAATTTCAATTACAATTACGATAATGATTACATTTAACACATACAACATTAAAAACGCATAGTTAATATATGTACAATATAAATTGTTTTGTTTTTGTCACGCGTCAAACTCAACTCAATCCAGCATTCAATGACATAGGTACTCCAACTATGGCATATATTAAGACCTGCAGTTTATCTTGCGGGCTTTTTAGCCAGTACGTATACGTATGCCATTGAACTACGCGCACAAACTCTAGGAATTTATGATAAGTTCTCTATGCTAGATATATAACGCATATGTATATATATATATAGATATATTGGTATAAATGTAACTCCAAACTGACATTGAACAACATAAAATATTTTCGTTATTTTGGTTTCTTTTTTTTCTTGTTTGTTTTTCTGCTTTTCTTTTTGTTTTATTGTTTTATTTTTGGTTTTCTTGTTTGCAACAAAATGAAAAACAAAGCCGAAAGTAAATCAGTAAATAGCGTATTTGTGAAGCATTAGCAACTAAAGGCGAAGGAATAAACATTTGTTACCTAACCTAATAAACTCTGATTGAGATTGACTTCAGCTTAGAATCTGAATCATCTAATTATTGTAAATGGGGAATTTTAGTATTGAAATACCTGCAGGCAGTTAACAATGACAGCAATATGTAATTGCATTTTGTCCAATTTAATATATTCTTAATAAGGTTAGTAATCAACTACAATCTCTTAATTTATATATATTTTTTCAATATTTTTGTTGTCTAGTTATTTTCTTTAAAACCCAGTGTTCGATTTTAAATGGAAATTAGTCTTGTAGTTTTTTGTTTCGAATCTTTGGACTGGAACCCCAGCAATACTTCACATGTGTGTAATAGAATAGTTGAGGTAGGCCCACTTGGAGCTACACGAATTCTAACACTTCGCACCTGCGAGCCTTGGCGAGCACGCCCCTGAGCTGCCTCATTTCGATTCGTTTAGTTCTCTGTGGGCCATTGCCGTGGCAACGACACTGACACCTTCCCTACATATTCATGGGTAGATACACTCAATCCATGCCAAAATCAATGGTGGAAAGTGGTGCCAATCTGATTGGAAACTTTGCAGAACTACAGAATCAATTCGGTGGGGAAGTTACAATATCGCGATGACCTTTTTGCCTTCCTGCCCCACCCAAAATCAAAGGGTTACTGCTGTCAATCGCCTTAGCTGAGTAACTGAGTATTTTTTTTTTTGGTTCTAATTCTAGTCGACGCTCCGTCTGGGCCTGGCGTGCTAATTAGGTAAGTGGCTCCAAGGTCGCCATTAAAAAAGTGAACCAAAGGCAACGAAAGCTTAAACCAAATTGAAAGAAAAACAAAACAAACAAAACTGAACTGAAAGGCAACAACGCAACGCAAATGAGAAATGGAAGTAGAAGTGGAAATCGGAGCAAAGACATAGATATAGATACAGATACAGTAATTGGGTAGAACAGCAGAAGTGGAAGGATGAGCGAAAATAACTTCTGGCTGGTAAGTCAAACATCCAATTAGAGGAAACACAGAATTTACACAGAGTTTTAGAGAAACCAAAGAAAAAGACGAAACTGAATAGATCAATTTTACTTTAGAACAGATATAGATAACAGGTACAGGTACAGGTACAGGTAGTATATATAGTATAGTATATAGAGTAGAGTTGGATGTTATTGCATTTGTATTTATCTTATTTTGGATGTAAGCGTGGCGGACTGGGAATGCACTGAGGGCAAACTGTACAATTAAGAGTTTTATTCTTGCTTTATTCATTGTTTAATGTAGGTAATCACTTAAAGTTCTTAAACCATATGAACTTGACAGGGAGTTATTAATAAGAAAAAAGTGAAAAATTTCCAAGAATCATAATCTTTATGTTTATTTGCGTCACACTGAATAACTATTTGTATTAAAGGCTTTGCTGTATGACTTTAAAAGTATGAACAAATTACTCATACGCCTCGTATACCAGCTGCAAATGCGATAATAGGTTGTGTCTGCACAATAAATCGCATCTTTACTATAAACTAATTTTAAATTGAAGTGATTCATGTTTATTTCTGACAATTTCAGAGAGGATTTTAATGATTTTACTTGATTTGCATAATTTGCTTCTCAGTGATGGATAGGGTCTGAAACTGGAACTGGGATTGTGGGTAAGGAAGTTAATGGTAAGCAGGGTTCTTTGGGGGTACTTCGTTATGGGGACTTTAATTAGCATTATTTTTTTTTGCATATTGGCATTTGGCTTGACTTGTGCAAAACACACTGTGGCAACTCAACGAACTTACCATCGTGTAGTGGATCTATCGTGTGTATCATTAGCTGTAACAGGCCGTGGCGGAACTTGGCACCGGTCTGAGTACTACCCGAGGTGCCGCCCCCGCCGCTGCTATTACCTGTGGCGCCCGCGGTGCCCGATCCATGAGGACCGGAGCGGGTTTCGCTGGCCGCCCGCGAAGTTACGGAGCCGCCCGGCTGGGTGGCCATCGATGTTTCCGAGGAGTTGGCCGCATTACCCTGCAGGTGAAGGAACGGAGAGAACGGTGGGTGGCGTGGGTTTGCGGTTACGGTTTTGGGTTACGGTTACGGTATCGGTATCGGTTTCGGATTACGGGTAATTTTTTTTTTTTTGGTTTTTCGGTTGAGTTTTTCGAGTTGTGGTATTTTTTTCAGAGAGCGGTGTAATGTTATTTAGTTTTGGAATTGTTTTTATTTTTATTTTTTTGTTATGGTAAGCATATTTCGAGAAAAAGGTGAAAAGAAGAAGAAGAAAAGTTTATTATTGCAATTTGTATAAATTTACAGTTGAGTGTAGCTTGTGGTTTTTCTTTTGTCGCATGTTTCTGTAGCTGTTGTTGTACTTGTTCTTGTGGCTGGTGTTGGTTTTGGTGTTGTTGTTGTAGTTGTAGTTGTTTGTGTGACTTAAGAACTAATCGAATCGGTAAGTGCAAGTTAGTTGGGAGCCAATATCTGAACAGAACTCAGGAAACATCAACCGATAACGGAACCAATAATGAACTCAAGGAATGTCGAAAAGGAAAATCAATATAAATCAAATAAGTTACCACAACATCCAACAAAATACGTTACGATATACGGACCACTTGCGATCAAACTGTGCAGCTGATCTATGGAATATAGTACAGTCTGAGGGTTACATTTCAGAGAGATCGACAGTCTTGAACTTAGATTCGATTGGCTTCTTGACATTCCGTCAAAAGTGGATGTTGGACAGTACAAAATATAGAGTTTCTGAAGGTTTTGGTGCAACAAAATAAACATCTCGATCGGTGCGGTTAACACTTTCATTATTTACAGAAGGAAAGTAGGTGCTAAGGATCGATCTTGGAAGTATCTTGAAGAGACCGCCAAAACTTGGGGCCTTTACGGAGGTGAAACACATGAGTCGTATATTACAAAATCAAAATGATAAGTTCGAAGATGAGGAAACAAAATACGTATAGATGAACACTTTTCGTTTTTGGTCGTTGGAAATTTTTTCTGTTTGTCTGTTGCAACAGTTTGGTTGGTTTTTATACATACAAGCTTTATATGACTTTCTTTTTGGTTTTCTTATTTTTTTTTTCAGTTGCTTTGTTAAAACAAAATGTACACATATTGTTGTATTTTTTATATCTGTATTGATATTTGTCAAAGCGCAGTGGGAAGTTTTGTTGTATTTCATTTTGCCTTCACTATAATCAAAAAGAAACAGATAAAACACAAAAACATTTGGAAAAACTTTGTCGGAGAACTGAAACCGAAAAATACTTTCAATCGATGCGAATTAATTGTTGGCACATTAGCGAAGGAAGCGCAGGCAGATGATGGTTTGGATTCGGAATCGGAAGTTTCGGTGGGGTTAAACTAATGCAACTAATGCAAGCACTAACCGTACATCTACAAGTATCTAAAACGTGTACTGTATGGTGGGATGTAGGGGAGGGGGTGGCGGTAGGTGACTAATGGGGACTCTAATGAATGAATGGAAACGATATGATAATTGGCCTGGTTATACTATATAGTGGTGTAAATGAGTCCGATCGGAGAACGAGTCTTTCGTAACTCCCATTCATAAGTCGAACTGAACTGGAAGTCGCAACTGAAACTGGTAGTGAAGCAGGTGTAGGGCAAGTCAAGTTCAGACCTCTCGCTCTTGGCGACTTAACAAGTGGCTCGTGCCCAGGTGAACTACCCCACTGCGGCTGATTATAATGCTAATTAATGCCCAGTCATGTTGTTGATCGGTCCGACCAGCCTCTAGCTAATGGCCTGGGTTTTCTGATCCAATCACACTCATTCACGGTTCGAACTAACTCATCCACTGACGCAAGTCCCAAAGACACCTGCGAAATATGATGTCGCACCAAGGGAATATCTGAGAAGGTTCCACACACACACACTAACCAGAGAGAAAGAACTCTCTCTTTGAGATTATTCACCTTCAACCTGTTTCAAACTGCGGGCTGTCAGAACGATCTGATTGATTTCGACACTGCAATTAGCCACAATTAATGGCAGACTATCTATATTAGTACTGCAGTCGTGTATGGTATGAAATCACGCCGAAAGTATTTTATAATATCGAAAATTCATCACCGTTCGGAGACAAAGACGCGGGGCAATTTACCTTACCAAAGCGCTTAAATCACATAATGAATTATTTAAGTCCAGCATGAATCATACGCCGCAATTTACAAAAAAAAAAAGACTCAAGTTTCAAGAGTCAAGCTCGAAATTTCGCCCGTCGACCTGAGTGGCTTACCAAATGATCTAAGAGATGCAAATCGGCCAGGTAAAAAAACGCTCAAATTGTCACTCAACCTGTTTGCGTATTGAAATGAAATTCGAAAACGATCGCAAGTCGGAATCAGAATCGAAATCGGAAGAAGTGGCAACCTGCCAGGGCGACCCCCAAAGCCAGTTCCAAGAAATGGCGCAAGTATTCCTGGGATCCACTTGTGACGTATATCCAATTTGTTTACGCGCCATAAGTGGCTTTGTAAACAGCGAATGATAAAGCGATATCGGACTGATAACCGGCTTGGAGACCCCCGATGCACTCACTTCGAGAGCCGAGAGCCTGAGTCTGAGCTTGGCTTCGGGACCCAGTAGTTGGCGATTGTGGTCGGTGTTGTAATCCGAGGGTTTATGTTTATATATAGCGCCGTGAGGCGACGCGAGCGTCATTTAGTCACGAAGCTTTAACCAAACCGCATCGAAGCGCGCGAACCGCGAATCGCACCTAGACACAATGTTTCAGAAAAGGATTATCGAGATGATCACGGTGCTGGTGTACTGGGTGATCATCACACCAACTATCTACAACTACTGCAAGCAAAGTGGAATAATCAGGATGAGCATCGACTCCTTGGTGGCCACGGTGGGCGACCACTGCACCCTGGCCCTCTGCCTGATGATTGGATACGTCGTCTTCTACCGCATCATCATATTCATCTACATGAAGTTTAAGGTCTGCGACATCCGGATGTGGGACGAACTGCAGCGGGCCAAGGAGGATCCGGAGGCACATTTGGACAAAAAATCCTATTACCAGCCCGTCTCCACCGAGAACATCGATGTCGTCGACTCTGGGAGCAAGAAGAAGAGCAAGCCAGGGACACCGAAGATGATAAGGACCATCAGCAATCCACTGCTCATCGAAAGCGATCTGGCCCGCATTCACATAAAACACGAGACGCGGCCCCTGGAAAGTGCCACCCTTCCCAGGCTGCAGCAGGCACAGGTCCACCCCAGTCCGAGTCCCAGCCTGAGGTGTGCCCCGCCCGTGCCCCAAATGCAGAAGAGTGCCATTCTGCCCAATCAGCACAGCAAAGGCGTGATTATGTCTCCCAAGGTTCTGATGCCCAGACCTCAACAGGTGTAGACAGAAGTGATTAGTGCTTAGAAGTGGTAGCTCATGGCCCATAATAACGAACACCAAGTTAGGTGGAAGGTTTTGTGTGATTCTGAGCTCAACTTAAAAGGACCAAGTCCGCATAAAGTATTAGCTACTGCCCAAAGATCGATAATCGAAAAACACGAAATTAGTCAATTATCACATTCCAGTGAACTCGTTCGCGCGAGCTAAATTAATTCTTTAGTTAGTGAATATATATTTATTACTAGTCATAAGGCAGCTATTGTTATCTGTGTACCTACTTATCGCAGCGCTTATGCGTAATGTGCGTGAATTAATATAAAGAAATAAATGAAATGCATCTTTTGTGAAACTATATAAATATGTTTTCTCTGGGAGAGAATTTAATGAGCAAATATTTTTGGAACTATTCGGTCTGACAATCGGATAAAATCGGATTTATGTTTCTCTGGAGAATTGAGGCGAGCGAAGGGTCTGAGTCTGACTTTGTTTTCGAAAAGCAGCAGTTTGTTTTTGTCCAGAGCTGGATCACTCTTGTTTTTAGAAAGGGCGCGAGTGAAAAAAGGTTTCGTAGCTTTGATCAAACTACTTCAAGAAATCGATCGGTAATGTTTCAAAAAAGAATTGTGGAGGTGATAACTCTGCTCTTGTACTGCTTTGTCATCACTCCGATAATCTTTAAATACTGCAAAGAGAAGTCAATAGTCAGAAAAATCGACACCGAGGACCTGTTGGGAACTCTGTATGAAAACGGCGCCTTCGTTCTCTGTGATATGATTGGTTACGTGGTCTTTTACCGCGTAGTCATGTTTAGTTATATGAAGCTGAAGATCCTGGACATTAAAATGTGGAAGACAGTAAAGGAGGCCAAAAAGGATCCGGAGGCGTATTTTGGCAAAAAGTCCTGCGAAAAGGATAATAAAAAAGGGGACATTAATGTCTTAGAGTCTGGAAAAAGGCAGAGTATACCAACTATCCCGTCGTTGATAAGGACCATCAGCCGCACTCTGAGCATCGGAAGTGATCTAGCCCCCATCCACATAAAAAACGTAAAGAGTGAAAGCTGCCTAGAAATTGTCTCCCAAAAATGAATGTCGTATTTAATATACTAGGTTTCACTTTGGATCATATAAAAGCTACTGGCTAAAGATCAAATTGATAAACGAAAACCGCATCAGTTAGTAAATATTATTATAAATAGTAACCATTTTTTGTATTTATCAAAACCGTAATGGGCAATAAACCTACAAATATATTAATATATTTACATATAGAACTGTTTTATTTGAACTAACCTTGTCTATGGATTCACCTAAAAATTTTTAATAATTCATTTATTTTATTTTTGTTCATCGCTGACAAAAGTTGCAAACTTATTAAGCTTCATTTTAAGAATCAATCCCATTAGGATTAGTCTCAGCTAAGCCTCGAAACCACAAAAATGTTTTTAGTTCCTCTCCGTGATGTAATACAATTACTAAAACTTTTAGAGGGTTTTGTTTTTTAAGTTTCATTTGTTTTCAAAACTTTATACGAACCACATCGACTAAAATGTTAGAGAAAAGACTTATTGAACTAATATCGGTTTTTGTGTACTGGATGCTTCTCTTCCCATTAATCTTTAAGTTCATTAAGAACAAATTTTTGCAATGGGACGACGCAAATGTTTTGGATTCGGTTTTTAGATATGCCTGGTTCGCCATTGCCCTCTTAGTTGGCTATGTCCTCTTTTTCCGGATGTTTTTATTTATCTACACGGCGCTAAATCTCTGGCACATTCAAATGTCGTATGAACTGGATATGAAAAATAAGGCACTGGAGGAGAAATACGGCAAGAAGTGGAGAAAAAAGACAAGCTCAAAAAAGAAGAAAATTGGTAACGTCGACTCTAAGAAAAAGAAATGGTTGCGATTGGCAAAAAAGAAGGAGATTATCCATGACAATGCTGGTTTCGTGGACTCTGAAAATGCCCTGGAATCAACGCAATATGTTAAATCCAACAGTGATCTGGCTGGTATTCACATCAAGCACGAAAGAAATTCCGATGCCCGAAAATCAATTTATAGCATCGAGGAATAATTAATAAAGTGATCCCATCAGTCCCGAGTCAAATCCTGTTCAGATACTCATTAAAAAAAATATTTGTAAAACAAAAATAAAAGTTAACCGGTGGCTAAGTTAATGTTTTTTCAGCCAGAATAAATTTTCATTTAAAAAAGCGTGTTTTTAAACATACAGAATTACTATATTTTTCTGGGCGATCGACTGCTTCGTAGAACTACTTTTTTTGTCCCTTATTAAGATCAAAAACAAATGATAAGCCACATGATAGTATTTAAGACGAGATTATTGTTGAGCTTAGCCCTTGACTCAACAATTGTTTTGGGGTCGCTGATGTAATACGCTTATTTTATAAATCACATTTAGGATTTCGTGTGTCATCCATACACAATTCTTCATCGAAAGACGAATGTTTTGTTTTGTATACTGGATTTTAGAAACAAACATTTATTTATTTCGAATGCTTCTTTTGTGGGATTAGAAAGACACTTTGTGAAGAGAGAGACAACCCCGAGCTTCAAAGTCTGTTGAGTTTTCCCCATCGATTATTAGACTCTGAAACTTATTAAAGACAGTATCCTGACAAAAAAAGATGAGAAGGTGGGCGCATGAGATGTGTTAGAGCAAGAAGCGTGGACTACAAGAAAGACCAAAAGTGTTCTACGCATGCGAACAGATCTCGTTCTCTTCCCATAATCGCTCCATCCCACTCTTACTCGCGCAGCATGCAGCGGGTTCGAGTCCCGGCTCAAGATCAAGATCATCAACAGCAAGAGCAAGATCTAGTTCAAGCAGTGTGTGCAGGGTTTCTTTCTGGGATTCTCTAGCATGCAGAGTTCTCTTCGGAGCGTGTCAGGAGTGTATGCCCGTGTGTGTGTGTCTGCGGGTGTGTGTGACTGAGTGGGCGTGTTCAGTGGGTGTGGGTGTGGATTTACACAAGTCGAAAGACGCATAGCAAATCAAACGTTTGACTAACAAATGGAATCGAAGCTAAGTACTAAAGAAGAAATTAGAAGTTTAACTAGTGAGTAGGATTAAGATTACTTCGATAGCATGAAAGAATAGAATAATAACAAGAATAATAATATAAGTTAGTTGAAATCGGAGGTGCAGCGCAGCCGGGAATAACCAGTTAGCAAGGTCTTCTCAATATCTTGAATAAAATGTTGGGAACTATAAACTCCGGAGAAATGGAATGTGATCCATTGACTGTGAATACATTTTTAAAATTGGAACATTTTCAAAAAACTTGGAAATATTTTACGTATGAAACATATTTCGCAACAGGGAATGAACATCGACCTTGTGGTAGTCGTGTCACTTTTTTATTGTTTTAGAAACCGGTAGAATTGAAATTATTTTAGAATACGTGATCTCAGTTTTCAATTAATACTGGAGGATCTTAAATGTTGAATTGCAAAAAAATACCCAAACAGGTTTAGTCTTACCATTTCAATAGGTATTTTTAATAAGGCATTCCTCTGGGCCCGATAAACCGGTTCTCAATGGAAAAACCCTAAAGATGGGTCTAGAAATGCCATATAGCTGAGTAGTTCGATTTCGAACGGTAATGAAACTTTTAGTGGGTCAAGGCGAGGAATGGAAATCTCACTCTTTCAGTATTTCCTGGACCTGTTTTCGAACAGCAGGTGAAATTTGAGTGGAACTGCGAGACCCACTCTGAGTGACTGTCGTCAGATTAATGTCGTGATGTTCAATGCCAAAGAGCAGCATCGGCAGAGATATCTTAGTCACAGACGTTTCTTCGATGATTGCAACCAAAATGGCCCTTAGTCATAACGACTTAGCACCTGCTAACTGGTTAAAGTCCGGCACGCGCCAAATGCTCGCATGAGACTGAGATTGAGATTGGGAATGGGAATGGGGATGGGGATGGGGATATGGATGTGGATGTGGGGTGGAGATGGGGTTAATAGGTGGGAAAAACATACACAAAACGAAAATCAAAAACGAAATTTCGTTCCTGGCAAAGGATCTTTGTTTTCGTTTTAACTTTGATTCTTTTCTTTATCATTTGGCACACAAAATTTTGGCTTTCAATTTCGCTTTCTCTTTTACGATCTTCTTGATTTACGTTTTTTGTAATGGTTTTTTTTCTTTCGTTTCCGATTTAATTACTTTAGTTTTCTCTTTTTTGTTTTCGTTTTCAATTAAGAATTTTTCGAGATAGAGAGAGAGAGATTCTGTTGGATTTTTTGGATTGATTTGATTTGATTGATTGATTTGATCTGAATTGAATTGATTTGTTGCAAAAAAACTTCCCAACTACTTACTGCTGGCATAAGTTGATCTGTACTTCTGACGCGAGTCACCTTGTTTTTGGTAATCATCTTCTTGACGCACGTCTCCACCTGGACGTTCCACTTCATGAAGGCCACGTAGGCGATGTAGATGGTGAACAGGATGAGGGCCTCCCACCAGAAGATGCGGTTGTCCCGGAAGAAGTAGATCAGCACCAGCAGGCTGATGCTATAGAACGAGCAGTCCCGGAACAAAGGCCACCAGGTGAGTGACAAGACCGTCTTCGAGAAAAGCGCACACATGCCGATCACGAAGAGGATGTTGAACACAGCGGAGCCAACGATCGTACCAATGCCCACGTCGTCGAACGACACGAAAACGCCAATCACACTGGTGAAGAGCTCAGGGGCACTGCCACCCGCCGCCATAAACGTCGCGCCGGCCACATCGTCCGTGATGCCGAGCTTTTCAATGATTACGTCAAGGGAAGGCACGAAGAATTCATCGCAGACAATGGCCAGCGCCACAAACATATAAATCACCCCAATGATGTGCAGGATGACAGCGCCGTTCTCAAGCTGTTCTTTCGTGAATAGGTCTTTCGGGAATAGTGGCGTTTTCGTGGTGGTCGAGTTATCGTTGTGCGTGTCTGCAAATAGTGGGTGAACAAGTTAATTAGATTTTATAATGTTTAGCATTACATTAAGATTATAGTGAGGAACAAAGATATATTTTAGTGAGGTACAGCACTCTGGGAAATGCTAAAAGGACCCTCAAGTTAACCATATTAAGCTTAGAAAATTTGCATTAGTACTTTTGAAAATTGTATGTTATCCACCCCAAGAAAAACATATACATTTGGGAAGTAAAAATAATGATTACTCTTGAATTATATATCCTTGTGCTTAGAAGAAAAAAGAATCATTAAAAAAATGAAGGACATAACCCATTACATTATACCATGAAATTACAACCTCTTTTTACTCAGCTTAAAATATAATAAAAACGAACTTTCTCGGATGAATTTTTTTGTTGCCGATAACAAGGAAACATTTATTAAATGAATAACTCTTTTGTCCTACAACTATTAAAAAACCTCTTATTTAATAAAGCGATTGAATTAACGCTCTAAAAAGTATGAAAAAAATATTTATAGGAAAACAAGCTTCCTGATCTTTCCAAAAAATATAGTATAGTTATGGGTTGTAGAGATTATCCAATAAGCTCCTTGCATATACCTTAAATAATAATTGGTTTTATGAAAAGGTTACCTCGAAAAGCAAACAAAAATGTTTTTCCGATCGATTTACTCATCATTGCAAAGCTTCTAAAGAACTGCACTGACGAATTTGTCATTTTGTCGTCTGCCACTCTGACCTTTTCGATTGCTACCTGTCTCCACATAGTACATATCTCTATCTGCGATTTGCTATATCCATCCCCAATTAGACATCCTCAATTAAGTGGCTCGACCTTTTGGAAATCGCTGGCAAAACTCCCTTGTCGCATGCGGCGCCTTTGGTGTGCGATTTTCATGGCAATTATTTTGTAAATTATGCAGCGCGTTTTGCAACAATTAACAAATTGCACTCATTCGACGCCGACTTCAACAGTCCAAGTCGCTGACTATGATGATGATGTTGATGTCGATGGTAAATGTTTGCAATGTAAATGTTTAACAATCATTTGCACTGTGAGCAATCATTTTGGCGCGTGCGCCAAGTAAATAATTAACGCGAACTTAATCGCTTGTGGGGCTGATCGCAGCTCCACTGATTCATGTCGTTCACACAGTTCCAATAAGTCAGCTTCTATCCTCTTACATAAATCATCTTGGAACTTTAATCTTTAATCTAGCTTGGCTTATTCTTCGGTTTTGTTCTCCTATTGTAAAAATGTGTAATGGGGCAAATTCAAGGCTGTGGAAAGGAAAGGGTCGCGATACATAGAAGGCATGCACTTTAAAATTTGAATTACAAATGTATTAACCTATTGATTTAAAATCTATCAGGCAGAAGCAGCTTCGCTTTTTTTGTTGATAAAAAAAAAATTATTTTGATTTTTTCAATATTAAGGCTTTAAACATTATTGTATCAAGTCTTATATAAGTAGGGGTCGCAGGAGATCCCTATTTCGTACGCCTCTGAAATAGAGTCGGGATTGACTCACTTTGTTTTCAGTTCGAGACGATAGACATAGAGCGGACAAACCGACGGACAGCAAAGAAATTTGCTCTATAACCGGTTTTAGACAGGCGGACTCCCTGCCAATTTGCATGCAGTTAACGGGGTCCGCACCGCGCCACACCCACTTTACCCACCCCTCCCATCTTTTGTAGGGGGCGGTGGGCGGAGCGACACCGAGCGTGAGCCACAAATGAATGATTCTTATGAATCACTGGGCAAATGCTTAATGAGTGACGACGACAGGGCCGATGTCTCTCGAAGCAGATTGAATTCAACCATTTTCAAAAGGGGTTGCGAATTGGGTGGCAATGCGCCACTGCTAACACTCGTTTTGAAGCAGGTGCCCTGCATATCAATCTGGATCATCGCCACTCGAAACATATAAATGAGCAGACTTTCTGATGGGTTACTCATGCAGTTATGAGTTGGTCAATGGATTTGAAGCACTGCGAAAGCTATTGAGAGCAATCGAAAACGGTAGAAATGGGTTCACAAAATGCAAAAATATGTACACAAATTCCAAAAATAAGTACGTGTCATTAAAGAAGTTACCTCACTGATTGTATTCGCAATTAAACCAAAAGATAACAACAATTTCTGGAACGTGATAACGTCCAAAATCCGATATTTTCATTCAAATTTTTTTTCTGACAGCTTATCTTTCTCCCAATATAGTTATACAATCTTGAAAGCAATGCAATTCGCTATCTTAACGTTACGTTCTCAGTAGCAGTTAATATTAAAATAACACAAAAGAAACAAAATAATATATATATACAAATTTTAAAAACAAATTAAAATTACAAAAGTTGTATTTTCAGTGGTTTTATATAATATATTTGCTGCAGAAAACGATTAAAATATTAAACAAATAGAAACAACTTTTAGTTTTTTATACCCTTGCAGAGGGTATTATAATTTTGGTCAAAAGTGTGCAACGCAGTGAAGGAGACATCTCCGACCCTATAAAGTATATATATTCTTGATCAGGATCACCTCCTGAGTTGATATAGCCATGTCCGTCTGTCCGTCTGTCCGTCTGTCCGTCTGTCCGTCTGTCTGTCCGTCTGTCCGTCTGTCCGTCTGTCTGTTTCTACGCAAACTAGTCTCTCAGTTTTAAAGCTATCGAGTTGAAACTTTGCACACACCCTTCTTTCCTTTGCACGCAGTATATAAGTCGGAACGGCCGGGATAGGCCGACTATATCCTATAGCTGCCATATAACTGATTGATCGGAAATGCCATAACTTTGGTGTTTGTAAAGTTAGGAAGTTGGAATTTTCTATGGGCTTTATATTTGGCCAATCAATCCGACCTACCAAATTTCATAAGGATCGGCCGACTATATCTTATAGCTGCCATATAACTGATTGATCGGAAATGCCATAACTTTGGTGTTTGTAAAGTTAGGAAGTTGGGATTTTCTATCGGTTTTATATTTGGTCAATCAATCCGACCTACCAAATTTCATAAGGATCGGCCGACTATATCCTATAGCCGCCATATAACTGATTGATCTGAAATGCCATAACTTTGGTGTTTGTTAAGTTAGGAAGTTGGGATTTTCTATGGGTTTTATTTTTGGCCAATCAATCCGACCTACCAAAGTTCATAAGGATCGGCCGACTATATCTTATAGCTGCCATATAACTGAACGATTGGAAATGCCATAACTTTGGTGTTTTTAAAGTTAGGATGTTGGGATTTTTATATGAGTATTAAGAATGCATCATATGAATAATTTTGGAGAATATAATTTACAGAGTATTCTGCAAGGGTATATCAACTTCGGCTCCGCCCGAAGTTAGCTTGCCTTTCTTGTTTTGTATAAACTTTAAATTGAGTGAATGGCGCCTTGTTATCATCATGCTCTTATTTTATCTTTTTGGAATGAATCACAATTATAAAGTTACTAATGCCTTGGAATTATGGTACTAAAAATAGACGGACCTTGAAAAAATGGAGCAAGAACAAGCAATGAATATAAATAATGTCAAATTACTCATGGGACTTCAACTCAGACATAAAGATCCCTACGGAAACTTCTTAAGTTCATGGGGCATTTTGATTACATGTTTTCTAAGACAGTTTTTTTGCCACAAACTGATTACGCCATCCAGTCATGATTCGAGGAGAAAATATTCCATATATAGTGAGTTCGGCCTGCACGAGCCCCTCGAAGCAGAGTTGGTCATCAAATTGTTATTGGTTCACTTGATGAAGGTAACAAAATAATGACTATTAAATATTATTTATTATTTATTGTATCTGATTATTTATTGCGATTGCTATTGCCTTTTTGTCGATGTGTGGGCGTCTGCCTCGCTGGCTGCCTGCTCTCCACATAAATAACTTAAGGAGGGACGAGGGGGAAACCAGTTCTGAGTTGTGCGATTGAATTGGCACAACAATTTGACTAAAGCGATTGCAGTCGTCGTGAGCTCAGAAAATCGCAGAGCACACATGCCAGAGATGGTATCGTGAGCAATCACAAAATAATTAGCATTAAGACATTGTCAGGTGAACTGAAGGCAGTATACATTTTTTATGACGAAGTGATAATATCAGCAATATTATCATAGTTGTATTGGGAGAGAGCTTTGGATGATATCACCCGAAAGGCAAACAAACAAATACTAATTCTCTTATTGTTCCAACACACTTGATAAAAAAAATAAAAGTGCAAATAAAAAAAGTAGATAAGACAATTATTTACACATTAATAGGAGTTTAAATAGCTTTTTGGGATAAATTGGATAATTTCGGCAGGAATAGAAGTCATAAAAAAGATTTTTAAATGTACCTTAAATTATAATAAATAATAATAAGTTAAATTAATAATATCTTATATCTTACAAAATCGTTGTATTAATGGAATTAGTTTGAAAATTGGTATTATAGAAACTATGTGGTCTTTTAAGCAATTTAAGTAGAAAATTCTTTACTTTTATCACTTATGACCTATCATGAAAAAATCGCATAGCACCCAAACTTTACTTTAAAAAAGTCTTTAATAGAGTTCATCTTGTTAAACTTATTTGAAGTCCCATATGTGGAGCAATTTAACTACTAAGTCCTCACGTTCCCATCTCAATGCACCACTCAAGCCCACTCACACACTGCCAGCGGATACGTGATATGCGTCATGCGGTCGAGACGCGTTGTTTACGGAGCAACAGAAGTCGCAACCAGAGAACAAAGCCACAGCAGAATGCTCTGCGGCTGTCGCCACTCGCAGTCCGAATTTGCAATCAGTTCGCAAGTGGGAACCGATCCATTCAGATGGCAGCCGCAGTATTACCGAACTGCGCCCAGGAGGAGCTCTTCGTCAGCCGGGCCACCATTAAGTTGCAGTTGCCACAGGGCGGAGCCGATTCACCCGTCTTCGAGTGGCGCACACAGGTGGTGACGCCCACGCCCACGCCCACGCCCACACCCGTTCCCGCCCCCGAGGAGGAGTGCATTAAGGGGAAAAAGACCGGGGAGAGTGCCACGCCCAAGAGCAATTACTACACGCCTCCGCGGATCCTTGGAACCGAGGCGAAGCGCAAGAATCTGCCCCAAACGATGGGCAACTTCTTCGAGGCGGAGCGCTATTCCAGCGCCTGGAATCGCGTGACCAAGTAGACTCCGAATCCGAATCCAAATCCCAAAAACCCAACCGAAGGGAGGCCTAATCGATTAACCCATTAAGTGCCAAGAGCTGCAGGAGAGTGAAATTCCATTCCGTTGCCAAAAATTCCAATTCATGCCCCAAAATTGCTTACTCGAATGTGTGTGTGTGGGTGGGGGGGAGGAGGGAGGAGGGAGGAGAGGGGGGGAGATAGAACTGCTGGCCTAGGGCAATCCCAACTATGTATATAAGCATCCCATGAATATTTATGTGCCACCCCCTGTACCTTGATACCCTGATAATGCAATAAAAGTATTATTTGATAGATAAAGCGAAATTCTTTAAGAACCTCCATAGTCCGCCCTCCCAAGGGGTTAAACTTCATTAGGATCCGATAAGCAGGGTCCAAATGACTTTGGGACTTGGCTGCGGAGTCCGGATTTTCTAGTTTTCTGCCACGTCATCAGTGTGCATAAATCACGGCTGAACAAACGCACGAAAATTACAGGAACCAGGAAAGTAAAAGTCAAAGAAAAATCGCACGCCTGGCCGGAAGTTCATTATGGTAGCGCAAAGCGGAAGTGCCAGCTACACACTCACACGAACCGATGTCCGCGGCTTTTCACGCTCTCTGACCCGCGGAAAAGCGGTGCCGTGAAGGCAGCTGCTAATTTATCAGAGAGACAGCGCGCTGTGGCACGGGCCAAAACGCTCCGCAGAGAGCGGCCAGAGTTTCAAGGTGGCTGGCGAATCGATTAGCCAGCCAAACAGAAAACAGCCAAAATCAGAGCAAGCCAAACGTGCAATGCACATGCAAGCCACTGCCAGCGGCAAAAGCAGAGCCACACTGCGAGAAAATGTCACGTAACTTAGTCATCACTCTGATATGTGCCTTTTTTTTTGTGGCCTATCATCACAAGTTTATCGTTTTAATGACGTATGAAAGAGGACTTCATCATAATATTTTATGAATCATATTTCAAAATATCTTAGCTCGACCGCTTGTGAATTTGAATTGCAGGTTGTTAACCTTCTTTCAAATTTCAAAGAACTATTAATGAACATAAATAAAAGTTTAATTACGGTAATAAAATGAATACTAAGCTAATTAATGATATAAATCGTCAAAGTATAAGCAAAACAAGAATGTTTTAAATATCGTTTTATATAATTAGACCGAAATTATTTTCATATTTTATATGAATAATAGGTATAACTTAAAACAGGCAGAAATTTTATATTTTAAAATTGAGTTCGAATCAGTGGCTCTGCACATTTTAGAAACACTAGCTGGGTGCTCAAATACTTGGGGTTGACACGGGAATATATTTAGTTAAAACTCTGTTACAATCTACATATTCAACCGAATTTGAACCGAAAAGATTTCCGTGTCACCCAATTATATACTGTAATTATTACAATTGAAAAAAACCTCCAAAAAATATCTTCTTTTTGAATTAAATTGAAAAAATTTGATTCGGAATAACGAGACTGACATGGGTAGTGTTTTTCGCAGTGCATGCAGGGTTGTCAAGTGGCTGTTGAATCAATGCAGGCTGAGAGAAGACCCTCGCTCGTCCTGGCGCAGTGTGCTCAATATGCGGTGCGGGTGGATGTGAATGTGGATGTGTATGTGGGATGGGGCGGGGGCACTTAAGGATTGTCATAGAAGGTTTATCACGGCTATGAGCAGCTGTCAATGAAGGTTGCTCGGCGGCAGTCCTTGCCACCTTCAAAAGTTACGGCGACCATAACTTGGCACAGTTTCGGGCCCAAAGCAAACACACATACACACATGAGTGGGCCGCATTTTAGCTAATCAAAAGCAGCTCTATCCCCAGGGCAATCCCGATGTGGACCAAGCCCAAAGTGCCAGCATTATAATGCCTTCCCTGGCACTATGTATGTGCTTGACCCAATTTCGGCTAGAACTATACCACCGAAAACGAAATGGGAAACCTTTAATTTAATGGGAAATGTTCCTTAAACTAATTTACGCGTTTATGAATTTATAGCAGTTGTTAAAGTTTGCCGGGAGTTGTATATTCAAAAATCTCTTAAAGAAGTTCAGCTTTGTATTCTGTGCTTGTTACGGCAAGTAGGTACTTGAATTTAATGCCCCATTTAAAGTAAATATATGAACAAGAGTTTGGTTTATTATCTTTTGAGCATAGCGTGAATTCCCGTATATGAACAATCCAAAAGTATAAGAGTAATTCCAGAAAGTGAACGTAAAACTTTATGAGTCAACCCAGGTTTTTCTAAACCAAAATTATAACGTTAACGTTTAAAAAAAGTGGGGGGTTTCACACTTGATTTATTAATATCCGTCATGATTAAAAACTAATTTCCATATTTCATTCGCATTTCAAAACTATTATCTGAATTGTTGACTATTAAAATAACTATAAATCAACTAACATTTTCTGCTAGTTTTGTACAAAATGATGATAAGAAAAACAGTCGACAATAATTAATGTCTGTTTTTAAAAACCACATATAAATAAAGTATAATACCACAATACATAAATAGGTTATCGTTTTAATCTGATTTGTAGGAGACATAATCTCATTACTAGTTTTTAGTAGGTTTCGGTGTGAATCGATGCCTATCTCATACTAATTTATGTATAATTTGTTTTGAACCTGTTAAAACTAGTCATAAATACCATGGAATCTTTCGAACTCGATATATTAACATAATAAAAACAAACAAAAGAAGATATAGTATGTTTTTGAGGTATTTGCTAGCATTCGAGAAAGATTTGCTTACGCAGTTCGCAGTGAATGACACTCGATACCGTTGTGAGACTACAGACTACAGACTACGGATTGCATTTGCTAACCGGTTTTCTAAGAGCCTGACCACAAAACCCGCATCGCATGAATCACACCGATAAGGGCGATTCATTGATAGCCGACGGCAGTAAGACGGACCCCTTGGGCACATCGAACGTGATTCATTCGTGACTTGAACCCAAGTCTGGTGTGTGGGATATCCAATCCTGTGGGCTCACCTGAGCTGAGTCAGTTGCAGCTGGGATTAAAATTAATGCCAAATCACAGCCACCAGGGCACACAAACGTGGCCAGAGCAGACAGACAGAGGGGCAGACGGGCAGTTGGGCAGACAGGAGGGGCAATTAGTGGCCACAAGGATTGGAAGGACACTGGCGATGGGACGGGGGGGAATGTCAATAATTAAAAAGGCGGCCAAATGTTGTCATTTCGGACCGTACCCCGCAAAAGCACAGCACTGAAATCGCTGGGAGGCAGGAAGGAAACGACATCCCGCCACCCACACGAGCTCGTTTTTCTGGCTTTTTTTTTTCATCGTCTCTCGTGGCTTTTAGCATGCAACTCACACGTCCTTGCCAGGACGCTTTGTTGATGTTGTTTCTGTTGTTTCTGTTGCTGCCGCTCTGTTGTTGGCATTTTGATTTATCGATTTAAATTTGTGTTTAAGGCGCTGTGCGTGCTTGTGCTGCCTTCTTTTTTGGGCCCTTCGTCTCGGACTTTTCCCAACTCGTTTTCCGCCGCCGTTTCGGCTTGGTTTTCGTTTCGTTTTCATTTTCGCTTTTGGTTTCTGTTTCTGTCTCTGTTTTTGTTTTTCCCAATCATTTTTCAAAATGTTTGCATACACACACCCGCACAAAGTTACACCAAGTTTTTGGCCGCCTGCCGTTTAGGTCGAGGTCTTTACTTAACTTTATATTCTCTTTCCTTTCGGTTGTATTTCTTTTTTTTCAGGGTCTGTCCCGAACCATCCACCCCCCCTCCTACCACCCCCACCCATTACTATACACCCACAAAAACGCCGACGTTGAGAGCCTGAAACGTCGTTAACAGCCACGTTTGCGTGTGCCCCACACAGACACACACTAGCCCACATACTTATACTATATTTCACCCAAGAGTGTGTGTATTTTTGTTGTTATTATACGGAGAGCGCGCTCGCAATTTGGGTCGATGGTAAAATAGAAAAGCCAAAAGCAAGGCAAATACACACACACACACACACACAGGAATTTCTATATGTACATACATATATATATATATAAAATTTCGAACAAAGGTCGCTGAAGAGAAGACCAGTGCACATTTATATAGAGGTACGTATGTGTGTACATACAGTTGTATGTACGACCTGAGTTATATGCGCGCCCTGTCTGCATTATTTTCGCTGTGTGTGTCCTCCGCTTTTTTGTGGACTTTTTCCCGCTGGTTTCATGTTAATTGCTCGTGGCCTGTCGCTTGTTCCAGCAATCTGCGTTAATTTTAAAGCCTGATTTACACACAACAAGCGTTCGTGGTACAAATACCCATGCAATTGCGATTGCCATTGCAATTGCAATTGCGATTGCAGTCCGCAGGACACGTTCCGCCTTCGAGTAGTTTTGTGTGTCACGAGTTCCGATTCGGCGGAGGGTTTTATTTGTGTTTGAGGGGGCGAAAGGCAAACAAAGTACGGGATTGGATGGGATTTGGCCGGGGTAGCTTATCGGGGCTTGACATCATCAACATCTATACCCATCCGGAGATTTGCCGCGTTGACATCATCCCCCTCTGGATGGGATGTGCACACACAAAGGAGTGAACTCTAGTCGATCACTGTTTGCGCTCGAAACTTTTCTCTTTTTTCTGTTTCCAAAGGGGGTCGGGGACTGGGGCAGCCACTTTCTGACGGGACTCGGCTCAGTTGAGTCATTAAAATGAGAAATGGCTCCGGGGTCCGGGCTCCGTGTGCAATGCTGGGTTTAATTGTTGGCCAAAATGTGACTGCGCCGCTCACGGGAGCAGAAGCACAGTCAAAAGGACAGGCCGAATCAGGGGCAAAAGGTAAAAAGGTTGCAAAGGTGCAAAAGGGGAGACAAGAGCGGCAGCTTGACTTTCGCTGATGTGGCACAAAAAAAGAATATATATATTTTTTGCACATATGTGTGCTGGGCACACATTAACACGCTCTTGGGCGCATAGCACACAGAAATATATTTCATCGGCCAACTGCAGACAGTTGTTCCATTATGTTCATTTGCAGTCGCTTATGCTGCGGCCGGGATAATTTATGTTCGCCATATTACGTATACGCAGCGCATATGAGTTTTGTGGGAATTACTGTGGTTGTTTCGCCTCAGTGGCGGGCACTTCATACGTTACGTTACGTATACGTAATGTAAGCACATAAATATCGCTCATACGCAGTGTGGTTGCAAAATAATTGCCATGCAATGGAGATTCTGCCAACATCTTACTTCCTGTTTTTAACGGTAGAGGAATATTACATGATTTTTATTTTCAAGCAATTTTATTTCACTTTCGGTGCATTTTATGATAATTATGAATAAACTTTATTCCATGTAAAATAATTAATCTTGTAAATAATTGTATAACAAATATGCTTTTTAGAAAATTTACAAAATCCATTTTACGGTCTCTTAACCACACTTAAGCATTTAGTAAAAATGAATTTTAAAGTCATTTTCAAAAAAAGGTATGAGTACTAACAGATAAACGGTATTTAACAACGTACGAGTTATTTCTTTCACAACAATTTTTTTTAAATTTTTATCATTTAAACTCTAAACGAATTTCTGAAAATCCATTTATTATTTGATGTCGGGATAAATAACAAATACACTGAGTGGGCGGGCCAATAATGTACCTGTCCCACCATTAAACATTTGTCTGATTCCGAGTCTTGAACTTTTATTCGCTATCATTTCTCAACCCTGCCACTCGGTTCCAACTCATCGATGCCCCATGCAAGGCAAATTCAATTTGTCTGCGCTGAAAAGTTTGACGCACGGTACCGCCCAGACCAAAACTTCTCGCCCCCGAAATTGAATGGCTCATTTAAATACAAATGCCATTAGTCAGGCCACCCACTCGCAAATGCAAAAATCCACACACGTGCAGGAATGACTTGGAATGGGAATGGAACCAGAGAGAGGAGAGGTGGGGAAACTCACCATTGATACCACGTTGATTGGCCGCATTATCCTCGTCAGAGCCGGGAACTGCATTGGAGTTGAGCTCCTGGTCCTGCTCCTGGTCCTCCTCCAGGCCGAACATCTGCTCCCCGGACTGGAAGGGGTACATGATCTCGGCCTCGTCCTCGCCGGACGTTTGGGATGGGGCACCCACCCCGCCCAGGACATCGTTGTGGTTCTGGTTCTGGTTCGGGCTGTTGCTGTTGCTGCTGCCGCCGAAGTGCTGCTTGGCCGACTTGGGCTTGGCGGCATCTCCTAATCCCAGTCCCTGAGTGGCCAGGCAGAGCAGCAGGATGCTGTAGATCGGAAGGCGGAGGCAGCGATTTCTGCAGCGGCTTCGGCTGCTTGGGTGGAGCAGCATCTGCATCTGCTCCACTGAGGCACCACGAGATGTTGCAGATGTTGCAGGCGTTGCTGGTGTTGCTGGTGTTGCTGGTATCGCTGGTATCGCCGCTGTTCTGCTTCTTGTCTTTGCTTTCGTTATTGTTGTTGTTGATATTGTTTTTAATGTTAATAATACTAAGCGCTTGAAAATATTTACACACTCGTCCAGTATCGTAGCTTGGTGTTGCTTGTTCTCCGCCAGGACAAAGGAGGCGTGTCCTCGTAGGCGCCCCCTCCGCCGGCGACTATTGAAGTCTATCGTTGTGCTGCTGGTGCGGCCTACGGGCAACATGTTGTCGCTGTGGCACCAAGTGTTGCGGCTCGCTGTTGCTGCTGTTGCAGTTGCTGTTGCTGCAGTTGCTGTTGCTGCAGTTGCTGCTGCTAAGGCTCCATGATCTTTAGCTGCGGTTTGCCGAAGCAGCTCCTGGACCGCTGCTCCTCCCACTGCTGCTGTTGCGATTGCTGGTTGCTGCCTCTGCTGTTGCTGTTTGCTGCATGTTGTTGGCTGCAACATTGGACCCGTTGGAATAATGTTGTTGGTTATTTGGTTGGTTGGTTGGTTTGTTGGTTGGCTTGGTGTTATCGTTTCACTTGCAAAACCGTTTGTTGTCGTTGTACGCTTTTGATTAGACTGAGTTTAGGTTAGAGTTTCTTGCTTGCTGTCGGATCTTTGCGATCCATTTGTATCACACAACTTTATATATACACTATACATAAATAACAATTAACACGGAACGGAGAGAGCGGAGAAATTGGGAGCGGGCGCGGATTCAGGTTGCCGTGTCCGCTGGTGTAGCTGCTACTTCCGCTGCTGCTGGCTTGGCTAACAGAAGCCTCAGCATTTCCATTTCCACGGGGCGCGATTTTCCCCTAGATTTTCCCACACGCCCGCCTCTTGTGGTTGTTTTTTTCACGCCTCCTCTTTTATGTTTTCCTTTTTTCACGGCTTCCTAGCCTCTGTGCCACTGCTGCTGCTGCGCTCGCTGCTACTGCCGCTGCTGCTATTCCTGGCCATTTGTCTGAGGCTTTTCCGCTTTTCCGACTCGGCCTGTCCCTGTGTGCGTGCTCGAGTGTGGAAAAGTTTCCCTGAGTGGCCGCTGCGAAGGCTGGAGCTGTGTTCCTGCAGCTGGAGCTGGACTACATCACGCTGCGCACTCTGCTGGCGTTGTGAGCGCTGGCTGCCCGAGCCTGTTTTTGAGCCTGGCCAGGATGTGGGCTGGAAAACCGACTGCCGACGGCCAAGGACCGAGGACCAAGGACCGACAGCCGAGCAGGATGCGAGCCTGGAAGCTCGGCTTTCCTTTCCAAACTGCTTGAGAGGAGTGAGGGAGAGAGTACTGCTGCGCCTGCGTCGCTTTTGTTTACATTTTCAAAGTCTTCGCTGTTAAGGCTCAAAGGATGGCTGTCTGTGGAGAGAAAGTTGCAAGCAAATATTTAAATCAAATATACAATTAAAACATTTTCAGATTTTTCTCAGTTCCACACCGCCCCACTAGCAATTTTTAGTTAGAACAAATTAATCATATATCACACACAGTCCATCAACTATTTAAAAAAAATATTAGTTTTTATTATATTATTGTTGCTAACAATTTGTATCATAAAAAATTTAATTGTCTCAGCTGGTAAAAAAATGTAATGAGGAGGAAAAATAAAACCAGATTTTTTCCATTTATTCTTTAAAAAGTAGTTTAGCCAAAGTTATTCAAATCCTTTAGTTTTGAAGCTCTCATTTATTATCGCAAGATATTTAGTTGATTATTAAGAGCTGAAAATATATAGCCAATCCAAATGCTTAATTTGTAGTAAACCCAAAACAAAAAAGTTACTTTGTTTAAAAAAATCTTGAAATTTACTTCTAGCCGATTTAAATAATCGTTACTATTTTTAATGATAATACATTAAACCTGGAAGGAGCATAAAAAATAATTGAATTATGCTATGAGATTTAATTTTGTTATAATAAAACCATTTTTAAACCTTTAACAATCTTGATCTAAACTAAAACAATGTGAAATATTTAGATGGCATACTTTTTATTGACCAATTTGGTAAATTGGTAGCTACCAAAAATTGCAGATTCCCCAACAAATTCATTGCACACTCTTGGACAACTGTTCTCTTTGCCATTTTCCAGGCTCTCAGGCATACAATTTTCCGCGCTCTCCATCTCAATTTTCCTGCCACTCTCTGAATGCCGCTTATCTGCTAGGCCTTATCGCTTTTCTCACGGCTTTTTCTTTGCTTTTGCTTTCGCTCGCTGCTGTGTTTGTTGTTTTAGCTTACGCTTACAATTTTTACTTTCATTTAGGTTTAGTAGGTGACTCCGCCCCCGCCCACTGCCCGTTTTTTACTGCTTCTGGCTGAATGTGCGGTTATGTTCATTGTTATGCTTTGAGTAGCTCCCGCTGCTTCTAGTCCTAGTCCTTCCATTCCCTGCTAATCCTGCCCCCTTCCCTGCTGCACATCTGCCTCTTTTTGTCCTTTTTTCGCTGTTATTTTTAGCCGTAGCCCAGAGTTTGGCCAAGAATTCAACCGTGTGGCTTTGTTATTAATTATGTTTTTGCCCCGCAATGTTTTGTGTTTTTTTTTTAAATTGCGTAACATTTTTGCGTTTCCTTTGCTTTACATAATTGCCCCATCAATTTGAGGGAACCAACGGACATTTGATATTTTTTAAAACAGTATCTTCTGAGAAACTTAAGACTAACTGGCATATTTCATATATGTATATATTTTTAAAATATCTAGTAATGATTTAAAAAACATTTTGAAAAAATTGGTAATGGTTTTTAGACTTTAATAATTTGTTTCGAGTTGAACAATTTAGTTTTTATATTGTATATTAAATAAATCAAGGCAGCTTGTTTCATTTACTTTAATTTTATCTAATTTCAATTAATTATATATTTTTGCAGTTTTTTCAAAACATTAGCTTTCTAATCCCATGGGACCATCATGGCTTTTATATAATTTGAACAACATGTTGGCAAAAAGTAAGCTTGCCACCTAAAAGTATGCCCCGGAAAAGCCACCGAAATCCCATTAGTCGCGCTTTGAGCTAAGCCCAAAATGACATGGGCACAAATGGGGGCTCCTGGCTAATTGTTATATCATTTGCTTGGCAACTTTAAAGGGGCGGGGCCGCTTTAAGAACGGGGTCGAACTCGTGACAGCCAAAAGTCTGACTGTTAAATTTGCTCCTTGACTTGACCAGCCGAAAAAGAAGGCGGCCAGAAAGCATGAAGAAACTCTGCACACTCGCACAACGCACACACACACAGAGACTCACACACGTATAAGGCGAAAGCAACGTTTTGACCTCTTTATGAAAAAGGCCTCAAGCACGAGAAGGCTCAGACTCACACACACCAATGCACAACAGGCACGAACGGGGGCTGCCATTAATGTTTCTGCACTCACACAGACGACCGAAAAACGCTTTGCCTGTCACCCGCCCGCCCCCCTTAACCGCCCCCTTAACCGCCCCCCTTAACCGCCCCCATTTTGTGGCTTTTTATTGCTTGATTATATAAAAATTGGCTTTGTATATGGTATTTGTTCACCGCTCTGGCAATTCTTTATTATTTTCCTTTCTTGACTATGCCAGGATTAGTGGGCCCTCGATAGCAAGGTGAGGTTTTTGATTCGGCTTAAGTTTTTCCTTTGATTTCAAACTGCAATAAATTTTCCAACACCTCGCGCACCAACACACACACTCGCACACAAGCACAGGGCGCACACGGTTAAAAGTTTCTGCACACACATACACAGAACAGGAGGATTTGGGGACGCACCATCCGCTCGTTGGTCCTGCGAGGATGTTGTCAGCACAGCGCCCGAAAACGTTTTGGGGTCCCTGCCAGGCGGCCACGAGTCCAGAGGCGACACACAAAGTCCGTGGAAGGCCGAAGGGAGCCGAACTGAGCCGAAAGGACAACGACTTCCAGTCGCGAGGATGGGTATTCAGCTGGCCAGGATCGGGTTCGGTTTTTGGTCTACCCAGATTCAGTTTCAGTTTCAGTTTCATTTTCAGCTGCTGGCTTCTATCTGTGGGCATCGTTTCGAATTGTAATTAATTAATTTACGATGACTTCCGTTCGCACATATTTGCATTAACCCATCAGGACAAACATTTCCTGCTGCCGCCGCTCTCGGGTTTCCAGTTTATAGCATACTTTCGGGGGTACGCGAGCTGGAAAGGGAAGAGAGAGAGAGAGATGGAGAGAACGCGCAGCTGTTCGTCGCTCCAGGTGGTCCCCATCTCCCTCTCTCCCACCCACTCAAACAAACGCCAAAGGAAAGAAAGAAATAAACGTTTGTGCATGCGTTACAACCACTCACACACACACATACAGCCCCGAAACGAATACACACACACAGACAAGCGCCTTCCACGCACAATTGTATTTTGATTATGCCCGGTTTTGGTACGCCGCATACCTCGGATACTTCTACGCACAACAATGCCAAGTCCCCAACCCCAAATCCAGTAACTCCCTATCTTGTAAGACACCCCCCTCCCCACACCCGCCAAAAAAAACCCCAATCCAATCCAAGCCAACTCTACCCCAACCCAACGTCCCATTGATAGCCGCCAAGTTTGCCGTCACATCAAATATTTATGGCGACAAGAGAGCGAAACAAGTTGAAACGAAATAGTCGAAAGTTCGGAATTTAAAATTTAACTACAAGGACTCCCTGAATTTCAACTTGGAAATGTATTAAAGTCGACAGCTTAATCCTCAAAGAAAATCAATTTAAATGGCTTCATTTAATTATTTCAATTAACATGGCTGGAATTATTACTGCAAAATTAAATTAAATTGGCGCTTTGGGAGTACGTAGAATTATTGAATGCATAATACAGAATTTTAAATTTACCTTCTGATTGAACTTTATTCTAAATGTATAAATTATATCATAGTCGACCGTTCATACCTCAAAGAAAATAAACTGAAATGGTTTTATTACAATAATTACATTAACTTGGCTTAAAAAATATCTACAAATGTATTTTAAATCATTAGGAGTAGGAAAAATTTAACATTTTACTTTTTTCAATTTGTTATTTTTATTCTGAAAAAAAATTGTGTGATACAAACTGGTAACTATCCACCTCTTTCCTTCTTGATTTTTAAATACGAAAAACGGCTGTTTATTTTACTATAAAGAAAATGGTGCAATACCAACTGGTAACTAGCCACCTTTTTCCTTCGCGGAAAAATCAAGGATGATTTCCTTTAGTATTGGGTTTGCTTGAAAGTAGAGAAACCTCGGATTTGTTTACTGTACACGCTTTACCTTAACAAATCAGGCATTTTTAAATTCCAACTCTGTTTAATCTATTTATATTTTGTAACGCAGTTCTCTGGCCGGGGTAGAATCTCAATCGGGGCCAAGGAACCTATACAAGAAATTTATATAGAAGGGTGGGACCTGTAGTAGGAATTTGTATGGGAAGGCTGTAAGGCGCCCTCTACACGCAAGAGCCGTTGGTCAAACCGATCTGAACACGAGGTTGACGCCAAGGCATTTACTAGAGCGCCGCCTAGCGGCCTGCAGTGGGAATAAGGCCGCCCACACTGCTTGGTGCGAAACCCCGGGAGGATCCTTCTTGAGGCATACCCTGGGGATAGGACGAGGTACTCGGTGGGTGATCGCACTGCTTGGTGGGGAACTTGGGTGAGACCCGTCAGTAATGCCCTCTGGTGGTGGAGGACTGCTTGGTGGTGAATTCGGATGATTCCGATTGGTGTTGACTGCGGGGGCTACGGGGAGGGGGGACTCCGCTGGGCATGAACGGCGGGGTTGATCCGTTCCGGGTGAGCTTAGGGTCTACGTGTGTCTACTCTCCGGATATACTCGGAGCCTACGGGCGTCTACACTCCGGCTATACTCGGAGCCTACGGGTGTCTACACTCCGGCTATACTCCGGAGCCTACGGGGGTCTACACTCCGGCTATACTCGAAGCCTACGGGTGTCTACACTCCGGCTATACTCGGAGCCTACGGGTGTCTACACTCCGGCTATACTCGGAGCCTACGGGGGTCTACACTCCGGCTATACTCGGAGCCTACGGGGGTCTAAGGAGGGAGCTCTCGGCCGAAGTACGTCGTGTGGATGCGAAACCAAACACACGGCGTAGGTCGGGGTCGAGAACGGGTGAGGTTAGAAGGAGGGGAGGGGTATTGGTAAAGAAATAACACGCGGGGTTTTAGTTATTTAATTTCAGGCTTATATTTGATAATTCGTGAAAGTGGTTCCCTGGCTGCTGCCCTCACAATGGGTGTTCTTGCTTACGTGTAACCTTGAGGATGTCAACTGGTATGGTGCGGATGAGCACGGTGAATCTCAGGCTAGGCGTTTGGCTTTTTAATCGCGTGTCGGAGGATTATTTGTGCACACGTCTACTCGCGGTAAAAGTCGAAAACCAAAGAGACCGAGTCCGATTTCTAGCGATCGTACTTCAGCTCGCGTCGTGTTCCCTGACCCAGTTCGTTGTTATCGATCGTGATATCGATTGCCCCTCCCTGAGGAGTGCGATAGCGGGTTAAGGGGGTTCTGCCCGTGGTGCGTGTCTCGGCTTCAATTGTAAACACCAGCTTAATTAGTTTTTTTTTCTTAGTTGCTATTACTTTATATTGATAACTGGGGTGGACTCCATGTCCAAATCTTAAGGCTAATTTTAATACTATACTAAATGCTACATATATGGACTCCGATCCTCGGCACGATTAAATTAAATTTGTACGCCCTCAGATTTGGGCGTTACATTCCCTCCTTACTTCGGGGAAGGAAAGAGATGTTTCCCGCGCCGTTTGGCTTTAGGGTGACTTGGTGGGAACCCTCCTCGGTCGGGACCCTGAAGCGCTGTCGCGCGGTGCGGGCTGCAGGACGTCGGGCGCAGATGGCTTGCCAGACGGCAACCGGGACTTGCCCGTCGGTGGTGTTACACGTCCATCCAGCCGGGAGCGGGTGGCACTCGCCACCCGGGGGTGGACGGTTTTCGGCGGCCGAGTGCTCCAGATCTGGGGCTGCCGTTGCGGCCTGCGGGTTGTCGTCCGGGTTCGAAAGCCATTCTTGTGATGGCTCCCAGCATAGTCTCTCCATGTCGGGTGAGATCTGTCCCAGCAGGAGGTCTAGCGTTGTGGGCGACATCCCCATCGCGGTATCCGAGGGAGTGGAGGCTGCTGTTGTGGGGAGGGGAAAATCGTAGGCGACTGTCTCGGTGTCCGGTCCCTGTCCGTCAAGGGGGAGTGTGGGCTGGGCCGCCACGTCGAAGAGTGTATCCCTTGGCGGTGGTGGACACGGAGCTAGAGCGAGCGTGGGCTCCTTCCGTCGGAAAAGCTGCCCGGTGTTCTCCTCGTCGTCGCTGGGTTCCGACTCCCACTCCATGGCTTTGCCCGTCGAGAGGGTGGTGGATGGTCCGATGAAAAACTTTGTAGTCGGACCGCGGGAAAGCGTCACGCACGGCCCGCGAGGGAGGGAGGTGGACGGCCCTGGACCCATCTCTTCGTCCTGCGAGTAGGTCACCTCAACGGGGCAATCCGTCGGGAATCCGAGATCTTCGGCTGCCTCGGTCTCGTCAGGCCCCATGATGCACAGGTGCACGGGGGACGGTGGGAAGGTCACGATGGGTACCTCAGGTGGCCGATATGGTGCTTCTATCCGGATCGTCTCCCAGCTGGTTCTCATCAGGTAGATCCAGGACCCCTGGTGGTATCCGCAGCGGTCCTCGCCCGTGAAAACGTAGTGCGCCGCACCTTCCCTGGAATCGTCGTCGTCCTCCCGGCTGCTCACCGAGTGTGTCTCCGCGTTATCGGAGCCGCTCGCATCCTCGACATAGGGGGATTGCTCGTCCCGTTCTTCCTCCTCGTCGCTGGAGTAGGGGTTCGGCTGATCCCGGTAGTCCTCGCTGCGACCGCAAGGGTTATACTCCCTGTTACTCTCCGTTGACCCGGCTGGACTCGGGTAGTGCTCGTAGTGAGTCGGGTAAATCCGATGTCCGGCCGCGTCCGTGTAGTGCGGCGAAACTCCCCCGGCTCGGGGTGGCGTCGGCATCGACTCGTTCTCGGAGTCACTGGATTCCGGGGCGCAGTTCGACGCTGCCCGGCGGGATGATGTCCGAGCACTGGATCTGGGAGAGGATGGGGTCGCTCTTCCCGAGACTCCTGGCTGGCGCCTACCCGTCGGGCATGACCGGGTGGATCTCTCGGCGTACGCCGTTCCTGGGCGTAGCCGAGGATCTCGTGTGGTCGTCGACTGGCGGTTACCTTGAACGCTGGGTTCAAACTCCTCGTCGCTGTCGCCGGACGACAGTACGATGATGTCCATTTTCTGTCCGTCAGCTCTGTGAAAGAAACAACTAAACTAGCTTAGTTCTATTGATGCTTAGCAATAGGGTTAACTGGGCTGCAGCGAAAGAATCTCCTAACTTCGTTCTTAACGTCTTACTGGCTTATGACAAACTTAAACTTAGCGGGGACACAAAGGAAGGTTAGGGTACTTATGATCACCCCTCGTTGCTAATGGCGGTCGGTGGGCTCGGACTCTGGGGCTGCCCGGGTTGGTCGCCGGTGTCCTTTCTGGGAGTTTCGCTGTCTTCATCCTCGGGGTTACCTGTGGAAGAAGAAAAGAACGCTTTTAGTCCCCAATATTAGCAAGTCGCCCCTTCCGCTGGCCAGGTAGGCGGATTCGGACGACGTTGGGAGACGGGAAAGCGACCACCTTATACGGTCCGTCAAACTTTGGGGCGAGCTTTGCTGCGAACCCCTCTGCTGCTTTAGACAGATGGTGTTGTCGCACGAGGACCAGTGATCCCATTTCGGGCTTCCAGGTTCGACGACGCAGGTTATAATGTCTCCCCTGTTCTCGGCTGGCTTTTTGGAGATTGTTCCGCACGATCTGGAAGATCTCCTTCAGGCGTTCTTCTCTCTCCGATGGGCTCGAGGACGTCGTTGCTGTTCCGGGAGTTATGCTGTCGTACCAGGATCCGGGTAGCCGTGGTTCTCTAGCTTGTAGGAGAAAGGCTGGGCTATACCCGGTCGATTCCGAGACACTTGTGTTGATCGCGAGTGAGAGTTCTGGTAGCAACATATCCCAGGTGTTCTGCCCATTTTCCACGTACTGGGCGATCATAGTCTTCACCGTGCGATTCGCGCGCTCTGTCGGATTCTCTCGCGGGCAGTATGGGGCAGTGAATTGGGGTTCCACTCCCGTTTCCTTGAGGAAGTCTTTGAACGCCTTGCTGGTGAACTGTGAGCCATTATCGCATACCAGTTTCCTCGGGGCTCCGAAGTGGCCGATGATCCGTTCGCGGAAAGCTCGTATCAAGGTCGCCGTACTTGCTCTGCGTAGGGGTATTAACTCGACCCATTTGGTGAATATGTCGAAGAAGACGAGGAGCATGGTATTCCCCTCTTTGGAGCGGGGCAAAGGTCCGACAAAATCCGCACACAGAACTCCAAAGGGTTCGCTGACCTGTCTCGTTAGCATCTTTCCGGCCTGTTGTCGCTGTTCTGACTTGTATTTCTGGCACGGGATACATTGTCGCACGTGTCGTCGCACGTCGCGGAACATCCCCGGCCAGTAGTACTTCTGCGAGATCCTGATGATGGTTTTCCTAATGCCAAGATGTCCGGCGGTGGGGGCATCATGGCATTCATGTAGGATTCGATCCCGATGTTCGGCTGCTACGCACAGCTTCCAGGGCACGTAGTCCTGGTCGTCTGGACGGTGGCCGAGATGGCGATATAGTTCTCCGTTTTCAATGATGAAGTCGGGGAACTTCTGGGGGTCGTCCCGAACGTCCTTCATCTTTCTTTGCAGCCATTTGCACTGGTGCTCGCCGTCCGTGAGTCTCTGTAAGTGCTCTAGTGGTTGCCGGGAGAGAGCATCGGCTACCACGTTATACTTCCCGCGCCGGTAATGTACATCGTACTGATATTGCTGGAGCTCTAAGGCCCATCTGGCAATCCTTCCGGTGGGGTTTTCGATCTGGTCCAGCCATTTCAGGGCCAGGTGGTCGGTGATTACGTCGAACCTGTAGCCTTCGAGGTAGCATCGCAATTTCCGTATTCCCCAGACGATGGCCAAACATTCCTTTTCCGTGGGCGAATAGTTCAACTCCGCGGCATCGAGTTTGCGGCTGACGTAGGCAATGACTCGCTCCTGGCCGTCGATTTCCTGGGTTAGCACTCCCCCGAGTCCGTAGTTACTGGCGTCAGTTTGGAGCGTCATCTTGACGGAGAAATCTGGGCACGCCAGCACAGGTGCGTCTGTCAGCAAACCTTTCAGGAGATCGAATGCATTCTGCTGCTCCGATTCCCACTTCCACCGTTGGTTTTTCCTTAGCAGGTTCGTCATGGGTTGGACTACCGAGGCAAAGTTGGGCACGAATCGTCGGTACCATGAGGCCATCCCGAGACATCTCCTTAGTTCCCGTAAACTACTAGGAGGGCTCAGGTTTCGCACGGCGGCTACCTTGTCCGGGTCGGTGTGGATACCCTGGTCACTGATCACATGTCCAAGGTAGGCCAGTTTTCTCTTGAAGAAGGAGCACTTTTCCTGGTTGATGCGCAGGTTAGCTCTCCTCAATCGTTCGAAAACTTTGCGCAGGTTATCCATGTGTTCCCCTAGGCTGGCCCCAATGACAATAATGTCATCGAGGTAGGCGAACGCGTATGGGTCGAGATCGGGTCCGATCACGCTATCTAGGGCTCGCTGAAAAGTTGCCGGGGCCGAATGCAGCCCGAAAGGCATGACGCGCCATTGGAATAGGCCGCGTCCGGGTACCGTAAAGGCGGTACATGCCCGGCTATCTTTGGCCACTGGTATCTGCCAGTACCCGTTGCGCAGATCCAGGGTCGAAATGTATCTCGCATTTCTCAGTCGTTCTAAGATGTGGTTAATGCGCGGCAACGGGTACGCGTCCGGAATCGATTTCGCGTTTAGTTGCCGGTAGTCCACGCACATGCGCCACTGTCCGGTTTTCTTCCGGACCAAGACCAACGGAGCACTGTGCGGACTACGCGACGGTTCGATACATTCCTGCTCCAGCAATGCGTCTACTTGCTCGTCTATGATCCGTTGCATGGCAGGGTTCTTCGGAAAATAGCGTTGTTTAATCGGCCGGTCGTCCCTCATGGTGATCCGGTGTTCCGCTATGTTTGCCACCCCCGCCATTCCTTCAAATCGCGCTAGCTGTTCGCTAAGAAACACTTGGACCTGCGGATTAGTCTCGCAGCCGCGTTCCTTGCCCTCCTGATTGGGTACCTGATTCCCCTGGGACACAGTGCCCGTATCGGATGTCCCTCGTGGATTCTCGGCGTGTTCCTCCCGGCGTTTCCTGTCGTGGTCCTCGGTTGCCATGCTGGTGTCTCCTCCTGTGGGGCTAGTCGCGTCCTCTTCCTTGCATGCTGTGGCGTAATGCGTTTCCTGTACTCTATGCTGCCCTTCGGGCGCATCCCTGTCATGCTGTGACCCTGTCTCGTGGTTGGCTATGCCTAGCCGAGGTTCCGTTCGAAAAGGGTTCCTTTTCCGGGCTATGGCGGAGTCAGCCAAGGGCTCCAGGTGGAAGGGGTTCTCCACGGCAGGCGCCGGTCGTACACGTTCCTGTTGCTTGGGAGCTGTAGTGACTGTATCCCTATGGGGTTTTCCCACCAACCGTCGTGGGGCTGCCACGGGGATTTCCTGGAGCTGCGTTGTATCAGGAGAAGCTGCCGCGCACACCGCGTTCGGTGCGCCGCTTCTCGCTAGGGGCTCCTGCGTGTCCGTTGATGGATGTCCGTTGGCTGTGCCGGGCGTAGCTTCGGGGCTGGTTGGTCCTCGCGATCGGAGTCGAGGTGGTGGTTCTGATGGATTGCCTTGATCGTCAGGCCGTGGTTCCTTGTATCTACTCGCCTGACCTTCTCTGGGTCTTTGTCGGGACAGCGTGAGGCTTGCTGTACCGCATCGGAGGGTAGTGCCGATAGAAGCGAGGAAATCCATCCCTAGGATTAAAGGTTCCAGCATGGCGGGCATTACTAGAAGGGGAACCTGAATTGTCTTCCGGGCGAGCGTCACGTCTGCAAGGAGTAGCCTTGTTACTTCTACTCGAGACGTGTCAGCGAGATTAATCTGGGTGCGAATCTCCCTAAACTGGTGTGGCTGACCGACTACGTCGGCGATGTCCTGGCTAACGAAACTCCTCGACGCCCCGGTGTCGATGGTGGCTAACCGTACGTGTCCTCCAAGGTCGACTTCCGCGGCGATCCTTCCTCTCTCTACCCTAAGCGGTGCGGTTACTGTTGGTTCTCCGGAGGATTGGGTCCCGACGAATTCCGCCGGTCGAGGGGACCCATCCCGTTTCCCGGTTGTTGGCGCCGACAGCATTCGACTGTGCGGACGTCCCGTCGTCCGCAGTCCCAACAGAAGTACTGTCGAGGATTCCGGCAGTCGCGGCTGAAGTGTCCCGGTGCTCCGCAATTTCGGCAAGCATCCCGCACATCGATTCGTCGTTCGGGTGCGGTCACCCGGTTAACCCTAGCTGGCGGGGCAGTTCTGGGCTCTGGAGATGTACGGGGTGGGCTCCGTAGGGGGGCTCTCTCAGTGAACGTAGGTTGGGTCTGACCTTGTGAAGGGGAGCGGTACGCTGTTGGATTTCTGGTGGCGGGGTCATAGTTGTTCCTCATGAGGCTCCGCTTCTGAACGGCCTCGAATTCGGTGGCCAATTGGGCTAATTCCCTAATGGTCCGTACCTCGCTACGTCGGATATACATCTGGTATTCCGGCGCGACATTTTCGTAAAGCCTATCTAGCTCTTGGCCTTCGTTGTAGCCCGCATGGCGCATAAGGACTCGGAGATCTAGCATAAAATCTTTAAATGTTTCCCCTTCCAACTGCTCACGACTCCGAATCTGGTCGTCCAAGCGCTGGAGGTATCGGGGTGGGAGGAAAAACTCGAGGAATTCACGCCGAAATGTTTTCCAGTCCGCCCCTTGGAGGCGGCTTGTTTGGAACCATTTGTCTGCCCTGCTCGTCAGCAGCTCTGCCATGGCTCGCGGAAGGAGTCCTAGGTCTATCCCGTAGGATAAGGCCCGACTTTCGACCTGCTCGATGAAGGCTAAGGGGTCTGAATATCCGTCAAATTGGAGGCCCCATTTACGAATTCGTTCGGGGACGCAAACAACCTCGCGGCGATTCCGGTCATGGCTCGGCTCCGTGAAAGTTTCTTGATTACTGCCGACCGGAGAGGCGACAGTAACCGTGAGGCTAGGGGTAATTCGAGCTCGGTCTGCGGGGGAGACTCCGGGGATTGCGCCGACGCTTATGTTCGGGGCGGGGCCGCTGGGGCCGGTTTTGTCTTCCCCCAAAGGTGCGGGGCTCGGAGCACGTGATGAGTATTGTCTTCCTAGGTCGGCTAGTCGAGCCCATACCTCTTGGGTTTGTTCCGAGTCTCTAACTAGGGTGACAAAGTTTCGCCGCAAGTCGTCGACGAGCCCCTCGGCGGAGAACCCGAATTCGTCAGCAAAGGCTAGTAATTCGGCCTTCAAGCGGGAATAAATCCACCGCGAGGGAACCCCGGGATTGTGAAATAAGTGTGGAACGGACTCACCGGAAATTTTCTGGTCGGGGTCCATGTTTGCAGCGAGTCTTTGGTGCATTGTCTTGGAAAGATGTCTTCGCTTGTTGGAGTCTTTACGGGGCTTCTTGGGCCATACGTTTGTATTTTCACAGACACTCGATCGCGTGGACTATGCGGGCTCGCGAGTAAGCTCGTGGGCTTGATACCGGGCGCGTTCACTAGTTCGTCAAGGTTATTCTCCCCGGTCGGGACACTTTCGCGGAAACCGTTAGACTACGTCACTCACTCGGGGCCTACGCACTCCCCATACAGGTGGTAGTTTTCCTGGTCTTTCTCCCTATCAGGTCCCTGCTCGGGCGCCACTTGTAACGCAGTTCTCTGGCCGGGGTAGAATCTCAATCGGGGCCAAGGAACCTATACAAGAAATTTATATAGAAGGGTGGGACCTGTAGTAGGAATTTGTAGAGGGCGCCTTACAGCCTTCCCATACAAATTCCTACTACAGGTCCCACCCTTCTATATAAATTTCTTGTATAGGTTCCTTGGCCCCGATTGAGATTCTACCCCGGCCAGAGAACTGAGTTACAATTTTAATTATGAACGGTTATGTAAGCCGAGGCAAAAGCTGAAATCTGATAAGGATAAGCTATAAATACACTTAGAAGGTTAAAACATTAACTCAATACCAAAATGAATCTGAGACTGAACGCTCTCCTATTTTTGTTTTATTACTTTGGCGCAAGGTGATCCTTTTATAGAACAGAGGAATAAAATAGAGTCTGCATCATTTTAACAATGTAAATGTTTTAGATACGTTACCAGCTGTTTATTTTACTAAGAAGAAAATGGTGCAAAACCAACTGATAACTAGCCACCTTTTTCCTTCGCTGAAAAATCAAGGAAGATTTATTGATTTCCTTTAGTATTGGGTTTGCTTAAAGGAAGTGGAACCATGGATTGGTTTACTTTACACACTTTTTACCTTAACAAATCAAGCATTTTTAAATTGCAACTCTTATTAAGTTATTTATATTTTAATTATTAACGCTTATACAGCCGAGGCAGAAGCAGAAATAACGACAACGATAATCTATAAATACATTTAGAAGGTTAAAACATTAACTCAGTACCAAAATGAATCTGAGACTGAACGCTCTTCTGTTTTTGATTTGCGGCTTTGGCGCAAGGTGGTCCTTTTCTAGAACAGCGGAATCAAAATAGAGCCTGCATCATTTTAACAATGGAAATATATTGGATGTGTAATAATCTTATTAAGTACTAAATAAGCTACATTGTCTTAATTTTAATTGGTATATTATTAAAATATATATAATCGTAGATACTACATGCTAAATTGAGGATCACCGTTCCCTAAGACAAAGGTGTATGCGACTATGGGATTTAAGGGTTAGAATCTCTAATAGAACTGGATCATATGAGTGAAGGCCTGCTTCTTGAGTGAGCTTTTCTCCAGGGGAGATCCCGAGGTAGGTGTTTAGTCGACCATCCTTGGAGACCTTGGAGAAATTTAACTTCAAGGACTCCCTGAATTTCAACTTGGACACGTATTAAAGTCGACAGCTTAATCCTCAAAGAAAATTAATTTAAATGGCTTCATTTAATTATTTCAATTAACATGGCTGGAATTATTACTGCAAATTAAATTAAATCGGCGCTTTGGGAGTACGTATAATTATTGAGTGCGAAATTCCGAATTTTAAATTTACCTTCTGCTTCACCTTTATTCTAATTGTTTAAAATATATCATAGTCGACTGTTCATACCTCAAAGAAAATAAACTTAAATGGTTTTATTACAAAAAAAAAATTAACTTGTCTTAAAAATATCTACAAATGTATTTTGAATCACTGCTTAGGTAGTAGGAAAAATTTAACATTTTACTTTTTTAAATACGTTAATTTTAATATGGAAAAAATTCTGCGATATAAACTGGTAACTGTCAACCTCTTTTCTTCTCGAAAAAAAATTTTAAATACGAAAACCAGCTTTTCATTTTACTAAGAAGAAAATGGTGCAAAACCAACCTTTTTCCTTCGCGGAAAAATCAAGGATGATTTATTGATTTCCTTTAGTATTGGGTTTGCTTAAAGGAAGTGGAACCACGGATTGGTTTACTTTACACGCTTTTTACCTTAACAAATCAGGCATTTTTAAATTCCAACTCTCATTAAGGTATTTATATTTTAATTATAAACGCTTATTCAGCAGAGGCAAAAGCAGAAATCTGATAACAATAAGCTATAAATACCATTAGAAGGTTAAAACATTAACTCAATACCAAAATGAATCTGAGACTGAACGCCCTCCTATTTTTGGTTTGCACCTTTGGCGCAAGATGGTCCTTTTCTAGAACAGCGGAAAAAAAATAGAGTCTGCATTCAATGGAAATATATTGGATATGTAATAAACTTATTAATTACTAAATAAGCTGCATTGTCTTAATTTGTTTATTAAAGGTGTCGATTTGGGCGCTTAGTTCCCCACGACTGGGAAAAAATTGTAACCATATTACCAGAACAAAGGCCCTTTCTTGGCCTGTAATTGCTATTGAAATGTCTGGATAGAAACAAAAAATCAATTACCTGATAAAACTGAAACACTTCAATAAGTCATAATTAGTTAGATATACAGATAATTCATAAGGCTTTGGTTAATAATTGAATCGCTGGTAAGCAAACATTTATTTTTGGGATAAGACATATACCTATTAAAACATATATAATCGTAGATACTATATGCAAATTGAGGATCCCCGTTCTCTGAGACGAAGGTGGAGGCCATTATCGGATTTAAGGGTTAGAACCGCCGATAGAACCGGATCATATTTGTGACGTCCTGCTTCTCGTTTGAGCTTTTCTTCAGGGGCTAGCCCAAGGTAGGTGTTTAGTCGACCATCCGTGGAGACCAAATCATCGACTGCTGGAAGGACCTCAAAGGATCGCACCATCTTTGATATGACAGTCTTCAGTTCTAGAAGGGCAAACTTTTGGCCGATGCAGTTCCGGGGTCCAGCACTGAAAGGCAAATACTCAAAGGGACCGGGTTTTTCCTCCTCAAAACGCTCTGGTCGGAAATGGTGGGGGTCCTTGAAGACGCGATCGTTGTAGCCCAGCAGGATGAGTGCCAGATTAAGGGTGGTGCCCTTGGGCACAAAGCTGCCATCTAAGCAGAGGAACATTTAATAGTTTTATTAATTTTATATAACCAAGACTTGCTTACTGATATTGTAGTCCTTATCACAATAGCGACCAATAAAAGGAACACTAGGATAAACGCGCTGTACCTCCTTGATAAACATATCTAGATATTTCATTTGGGAAATCTCCTGAAAACTGGCATTTCTGTTCATGTCATCACCCATAATTTCGCACTGCTCCTGATACAGTTTCAGCTGGAATTTAAGTAGTACATAGGTTTAAATACATTTTGTAAAAGGTTCTTGAAAATACCTGAACATCGGGATGTCTCGAGAGTAGATACCCCGCGAAGGACACTCCCGAGGTGGTCGTGTCGTGGCCTTCGAACATGAAGGTGGACACTTCCTCGTAGATCTCTTGCCGTGTGAGTGGACGACCATCGATGGTGGAGGATAGTAGCGTGTCCAAAAAAGCCATCTTCTTTCGGGGCAGGGAAGGATCTTGCTCCTGCTGAGAACTTCCATTCTGCAGAGCCTCCACGCGCTTTTCTATGATGTCATAGGTGAAGTCCTGCAGCGTCTTAAGTGTTCGCTGATAAGCCGGAAATTCGGGGGTCAGACTAAAGACCCTATTGGAGCGCTTAAACGGATGGAATGCCCGCATGTTGATGTTGTAGCACATGCTAAAAGTAAATTGTAAGTGTTGAATCTGTAGTTAAAAGGACTATTTAAGGACTCACTCTCTAAAGGCCTGCACAATAGAGGAGTCGCGCTGCTCCATGGCATTGATGGGCACTCCCATCGCCGTGTCACAGATCACATCCAAGGTGAGGTAATTGGCGTGTTCCTGAAAATCAATGATACTATCTCCGGCACTCGCCTTCTTCAGCTGTTCCACGAACTTGCTGGAGTTCTCGTTCATCACCTCGTGGAAGTCCTGCAGGATGTTGAAGTGGAAGGAGGGCGTGATCATCTTGCGGTGCTTGTGCCATTTGATGCCATGACTCGTTAGAAGGCCAAAACCCAGCCATGGATGCAAAAGTGTGTAGATGGTGGACTTCTGTATAAGCTGCTGACTGTTCAGAATGTACTGAGGAAAATAAACATACATTTGAAGCGGTCTTAATTGAATTTAATATATAAAAGCTATTTGGATATGGTTTCTTAAGTACTAATGTGTAGTATACGAGTACAAATATTAATTAATATTTGGTTAGTAGCTTTTATAATAACTTTATCTATGATATACCTCCAGTTGCTTAGGATTGGTCACCACAATGTGAGAGCTGTAGCCAGTCCAGAAAAGGAAGTTGTCCTTGCCGTAGTCATGCCACCACTCGAAGAAAGTGGCCAGTATCTCTGTGGAACGAAAACACGATCGAGATTAGGTCAGTTCAATCATTGCCGCGAATTTCACCATGCCAAATGGAACTTCATCGACTGATAACACCCATTGAATCTTTATCAGTGCCCAGTCTAGACTGCCAGACGAGCCCCCATTGCAAGAGGTTTTTGGAACTGACCTGCCGGATTTTTGCCGATGCGATGGGCGTTGCCCAGAACAGGGATCGGAGTGGGTCCATTGAATTCCTTGAGCAGCCGGCGACGATGCAAAGCCCCAAGTTCAAAGTACACCAGCACGAGCAGTGGCAGCACCACCAGAGCCAGCACAGCGAACCACATTTTCAACCACTGCGATGGGGAAACCTGTTCGGGTAGTAAGCACTAAATACATGAACCGATCGCGGTTGAATCAGATGGAGGAATCGCTTGCGCCGCTTGCTTTTATAGCCATGCCAGGTTATTCTGCTCGCTCCGGATTGGTCCACCGACCGATTAGACCAGATAACTCTCCCGACTCTTCCTATATATGCAGTGCAATCACTTTTTGCATTACCTCAGAGCTGAAATCTCTGGTAGAATCAGTCTAGGCGGGTTCAAAGTCCGTAGTTCTCCTCTATTTTTATCTGGTTGCACCAAACATGAGATCGTAATCACAGGGGCGATGAGTGGCCAAAAATCCCATAAGCCGATTGTAACCTTTGAACGCTTTCCAAGTAACACGTCTGCACTAAAAAAGTATAGTACATATGTATAAAGATAGAAAAATAAAGTATAAGAATAATAAATAGTATAATAATAAAAATAATAATATTATTTATTAAAATCAAGTCATTTTCACTTTTTCTAACTCAGATTTAGTAATATACACAAGCATTTTACGTCTAAAAGAATAATAATAATTTTTTATATTGAAATCAAAGCTTTTTAAATTTTTCTAACTCAGATATGATGCATTTGATACCTACTAATATTTTTAAGTATTTTAAATTTTAAAAATTATTAATTCTTATTTTGTTAACTTTTGTTGGGACTTTTGTTTCATTTTGTTTTAAAAATTATAAAACACATACTTTACAAAAATTAATTAATTAATTTATTCGAGGCCAGAACTTTTTTTAATTACCTATGGAACGAATCAAAATTAAGTAGGGGCCTAAAATCGTTAAAAATATTTAATTTATGTATTTTGTCTCTTAAGTTCAAAATTTTAAATTATTCTGATTTGAAAATGTCTATGGTATAATATTATTAACAGTCCCTTGTTTTGTAGATGACTTTTACAAGAAAAAACATTCTTTGGAGAAATCTAAATATTTTTTAAATGTAAATAAATATTAAAAGTAATGAAGGAAAATAAAAATGGTCCAAATACTTCAAAGCTACGAATCTTATTTTCGTTTTTTGTAAAACTAATCTACTGCCCTTAGTTAGAGTATGTCAAAATGGACAATGCCGAACTACACCTTCAGGTTTTGGCTTGTGTTTTTTCTTGTTTTTTTTGCGTCTGGCCCAGTGGACTTTGTACTTGTTTATCTATCAGACGAACGGCAGACAGAATGTATTAGTAAGCTCGTATCAGCGAGGGGCTCGCCCTGTACTAAATGTTCCGTCAAATGCCAGGCCCCTAAAAATGATCATTAGCAATTACTTATTTTTTTGACGTACTGGTAGTGAAACATTGCAGATCTGAACTTGACAGGCCGCAAAAGAGAGATACGACCTAACAAATAGTAAAAGTCAGTAGCTGCCAACAAAAGAATTATAACTCTTATATACATAACAATGAAACTGCCAGCCGGTTTTCCTGGGCATCTGTTTTTGGGGGAGAAAGCTTAATAAAGCATATAATATGAGAATTAATCAAAGACCACGCATTGACTTTTCGATTGTGTGGGAGAGGTGAACCCGTGACACGAGTCCTTAGAGAAAAACCATAGAAAAATGTTCCTTGGGAGTTGGACCCATGACAGTCGGAAAAATTACACCCAAACGGCCCACACAGAAGCATTTGCCATTTCACGATTACATCTCCCTGGGTCGGCAATAAATCAAATTGGCAAACGAAAAGAAAAACAGAGAAAAGTTTTGCACACTGTGAATGGCTTTTATGGCATTTGTTTGGGGCCTGTAATTCGCTTGACATCTCAATGCTGCTTCTGCTACAGCAACTGCTCCTGCTGCCGCTGCTTAATGCTTAATGCCCAAACTTATAACGGGCGAAAATTTTAATGAATGACGTCGTCGTCATCAGCAGCTGAAGCGCAGAGTGGCAAGGACGCCGACCCACCCACCCCCCGCTCAAGGACATGTTTGGGCGAGCAGCGGGCAAACAATTTCAATGAACTTTGATAAATCGCTGCGAGGCGAAGGACGCGTCCGTAAAGTCCATATAATACACAGCCGGGCATTCTGCTTGAGTGGGCTTCCTATTTCCGGTTCCCATTTGGTCGCTATATTTGTGCTCAGTGATTATGTAAATTGTTCTGCCCATTTGTAGCAGCTTCCTCTCCCGATGGTTTTATGTTTATTTTTATTCATCGATTGCATCTATTAAAAGAATATTCCGCACAATCCCAGTCGGCTTAGGGTCTCTTCTAAAATGGAGAGCCCTAAGCGGAGAGCGATTAGAAATCTCGGGTTGGCCTGAAAGTATGCCATCAGTTTTTCCCCCCACAAATATTAGCCGAGTAAAGCAAACTCTCATCCGGAGAGCCATTTCAGTTAATTATTTTTGGGCTTATCAAGTGGGGATCACACATGTCGTATGCGCAATTAGCAGGCAGGGAATGAAATCGCTGTCTTTAAACGAACAGCAATTCCCCAAACTGGCTGTCTCATTATCCCACATCTCCCGTTGTCGGTTGTTGTTATTGCCGTTGTCTTGTTTAATGCATTTTTGCCTTCATGCGGCGGTGAGGAAGTAAATATTGCGCATACGTCACGTTGTGAGCACGCAATGCTGCATACCATGTTTGGCACGTTCAGGGGCAAAGAGAAATGGTTGGATATAAAGAGCGATGGCTACAGTGGAATCTTATTTGGTTACATTTTGTTGGGACTTTTATTTTTAAAATGTGTAGGTAAATGTGTAGATAAAGAAAGTGTTAAATAGTAAAAATACATTGCCTTATGCATACTTAACAAAAATTAAATTAAAATAGTGCACTAATTAAAAGTATAAAAAGTACTTAATAATTATAGCTCACTGATCGTAAGGCAAAACATATATTAATCAGTTAAAATTAACTATTTATGTAATTGTTAAATATTTAAATATTTATATCAATATTTTACATATATGTTAATAAATATTGCTCAGTTAAGGAATATGAATAAATCTTTCTAACCTTTTGCTTTTGGAACTTCAAAGAATGTGCAATCAGCTTAGATAACATATAGTATATTCGATTTAAGCATCTGCAACCTTCCACCGTACTTGGCCAAGTAAAAGAAACCGCATTTACTGGCCACTTAAAAGAGAGAACTCCCATGTGGCCAGCCCATCCCCGCCCCTTTTTGGGATTCGGAAAAACTATGCAAAAGGCTGAGCAGCCCCGCGACCCCTTATCGGACCATAAAAAGCTGTATAGAATGTTGCAATCAGTTAATTTAAGTGCAGGCCAAGCCAACACGAACAATCAGAATGGGAAGCAGAAAAAATAAGAAAAATGGAAATTTCAATGCGAAAACATACAAACGTGTCGGTGTGCGTGTGTATGTCTAAACAAACACGCACAGTGAGCCACGCACAGTGGGTCAAGTTCCATTTCGAGTGGATTCATCCCCAAAACGGTATGAATTCGCATTGGACTGGGGCCGAGGAAAAGTTAGGGGAAAAGTTTAGGGGGACGGGGATCGGTGAGGATGGGAAATTTTCCTCGACCCGAGGCACACACTCACATACACACACACACACACACAAGCGCACAGCAAAGCACAAGTGGCTACTAATGCAAATAATTTACAAGTAGCAAATGTGGGCGGCAAACGCCAGCAGCAGATTCAGCAGCAGCCAACGTCAGCAGAGACACAGAAAGGACAAAACAAAAATGGGAAAAGCGAAAAAAAATAAAGGAAAGCACACACAAAATAAACGACAGACGACGAGGCAAAATGTCGTCAACAAAAAGAAATATAACAAGAAGGGAAGGCTAGCTTGGAGGACCAAGGCTTAGAATACCCTCAGCAGTATTTTATTGGTGAGACAGCTAGAAGTCTTCTACTATAGTAAACCTTTCCAATTTGTATATCCTTAAATTGTGTTTCTAATTGTTGGAAAATGGAATGAAAGGGTATTTCATTTTTGATTTTAAAATGGAATATTCCTTTCATTGGCTTTTAAAAACAGTGCTCTGATTATAAAAACAACATTTGTTTATGATCTTATATCAAATTATTAAAGCAATCATAATTGTCATTCATTTTTTTTGCCTATCTTTAAAGAGGGTTATTCATCATTAATAACATATACCTGTCTTGCACATCAATATATTTTGTTTTCTACTCTTAGCATATTAATTAATAATTTCATCTTTTAAGCTTTAAATTTAATTTGTATGATTTATAAGACGAAGATACCCAAAAGATATGAAAAGGATTTATCGCGAAAATGCTCACTAATCTTCATTAATAAAAACCAGAGCAATATATGTTTGGGGTATTAACTTTCTATCTGCAAACTTCCATTTTTGATTAAGTATAAAAGGATTTGTGGCACATTCGAATTTAATTTATAAATAATTTTATTAAGGATCGTATATGAATCTTTCATGGCGCTATAAACTGGTCTATGCAATAGAAATACCCTGCATAAGGGTATAACGCAATAGTAACAAAAGGCAAAGAACAGAGGAGGGAGGAAAAGAGGAGGAACTTGGGGGCAAAAAGGAGAGGAAGGAAGGGCAAAGCTGGGGGCACCGAGGCGCTGACGAGGGGAGAGAGGGGTGAGCGGAAGGGAGGGGCGAGTAAAAAGGACATTATGCGTCTTTTCACATTTGAGAAAAGGACAAATTTGTAAGGACAAGTGTAAGTGAAGGAAACCGAAACAAACACACAAGCGCACGCACACTCGCAAATACCGATACTCACACATACAAACACACACAAACAGCGACAACGAATGCCGCAAATGTTTGTGGCCCCGCCCACTCCGCCCCCTTTTTGAGGCTGTTGAGAGAAAATCAATGCCAGACCATGAATCAAGATCAGGTTTTCAGAACGAATTAGGATGTCTTTTTGGCAGCACCACTAAATTGAAAATGATATTTGTTGCAGTCATATTCTTTTGCATCGATTTCGGTTTTGCATTGAACATTTGGTATCAAAGAAATTCCGTGGAACCAATGGGTATCATAAAAGTAAAACAGTTTCTGGGAAAAATGAAATGAAAGTACTTGATTCCACAGTACATTTTAATTATACTTTTGCTATTTAGTAGAAATATGGAACATACTTTAATCTGTACATGCATACGTAATATTACAGTTCATGAGAACTAGGGGTCGTATTCAATGGATGGTTTTTCATTGCACTTTTTGGTATTAAATAAGCTTGACACAATTTTCTGAGAATAATTTTCTGAGAATAATTTATTAATTTTTTACTTCTCAGTTCTTGGGGTTGCTTTCAAATCTGACTTCAACTGAATGCAATTTTAATCAAGCTCCAAACAAAAGCTTGGTTTTCTGTGTATGAAAGCCAACTAGTTTATTTCGCCGAAATTGTGACAGGCTGCGTTTGTACAAAGTTTTCATTGAACTAAGTTATTAAATAAAATAACTTGAAATACATATATACTTAATTTGGAAAAGGTAATTGGGCCAGTTTTAAAGAAGTTTCTAAAATAACTAAAATAATAAGCAAATAATTTAAGGTACCCGGATAAAAATGAGATAGCCTTTTTACTTCAATGCTCCAATCGCCCTGTCAATCAAACAAGTTCATATTTGCCAAGGAAACTATATTAAATAGTTATTTTTAAATCCCTTGACAACTTCTCAATAGCGATTACTTTTTCGCTGCACATTCTGCACAGATACTCAAAGTAAGGGAAATTCTTCCTAGGGCAAAAACAAGGAAGAGAAAACTAGAGACCGGAAAAGTAGAAAGTGCTTTAATTTTTGGCTGACTGACTTTTCACAACTTTCTCGGTAAATGGGTGTCACCGAGGGGGGGTGGTGGTTGGCCAGGGGCGGGGTAAATTCCGGTCGGGGGTCGGGGGTCCTTGGTGGGGTCGACCAGGAATGAGGTGGCACCGTCGCTGGCGTTGGCGCGTGGAGGTAATTGAAGTGACGTTTATGAATGTCATCCGTCAAGCACTCAAGGACATTTACATACAAACACGCACACATGGACACCGTCACACACACACTCACGCACACACACACACACATCCAGGGACTCGAAGGGAAGCGAAAAGCGTGGGGCGCTTGCTTGCCTGACAGATGCGAGCTTACACAGATTTTTTTTGTGTTCATACCCAATATCCCTTTTTTGTGATAGAAGGTATATTCGTTTCTTGTTCATTTTCAAAAAACAAACATTTTTATTCGTTCTGGGTGACAGGAAATTAATGTTATGAGATCTTGCAAATGGAAGGGCTTGTTTGAATTGTCTTAATAAAATTCACAGAACCGAACTATTTCAATAATTTCTTCTGGGGTTTACAAAACAATGGAATAATCTTTTTGTTTTTGCAGAAAATCTAATTAATATTTTAAAGCCCTGCCCTCTGTGGTACATTAAGATTTGACTGCATTTCTGGGTGACCCCAAACAATTAAATTCACATTCGAATTGTAAAAAAATTAAAACGATTTTCAAGACAAAAAATAGGTCATACAAATTTTAGGAGAATTTTAGGATATATTTAATAATTTTTAATTATTGAAAAATGCAAAATAACGCATATTTAATAATATGAATTCACTATCCACACAACATCGAAATTGTTTAACAGGATTTTATATAATTTGACAAACAAAAAAGACTCTTTCTTGGGACAACCACAATGAACTAAATTCTTAAATGCATTCTCAGTATTTAAAGAGGTATAGTAAATATTCTTAATCTAATATAATATACGTATTAAAATGTAACAAATTAATTTCAACCAATTGGTAACTTATAGTCGCAATCTCCGACTTGAGCTTCCCCACTGGTATTTGCTTTTTTCGCGTTTATGTAGACAAACTCACACACTGCGAGAAATCGAAGGAGAGATGGAGAAGGGACGCTCACCGAACCAATACAAACATGAGTTGTCGTCCTGCACGAAAGATGTGAGTGCAGGACCGCTGCGTACATGTGTGAGTCTATGTCCCTGTGTGTTTTTCTGCGGGCTTGTGTGTGTGTGTGAGACAATTTAAAAATAAATACAAGAAACTAGCACAGAACGTGCTGTCGGTGGGTGGATGGTGGTTAGAGGGTGGCGCAGGGCCACCAGCGAGGGCAGAATGATAGATTGAGAGGAAGCCCGCAGCCGAAGTCCGCACTTACAGCTCTGAGGACTGTGCTATCCTAGCGAAAGGACTCTGAGATATGGGCTACGAATTGGCGGGGCATGTGCAAATCCACCAGAACCGCTTGCTTGTATAAAGTGACAAAGGTTTGCCCAGATCCATATATCATTGTCTTGTTTGTGACGCTGATGAGCCGAGATTTGTTTATGCACACGTCCCTTTATCGCTGGAAAAGTATCTATGCCATCTAGTCTCAGTTCGATGTTTTTCCATCCCGTACCCTTTATGCCGCGTGAATAGTTCGCTTATACAAATTGACAATGGGTTTCCCTAGACCATATATCATTCGGTTTTTCTTACATAAATTTGGCAAATGTGTGCTTGGTTCGTTCTTCGAATTTTCTGTTCATGGAATTTATATTTTAAAATTTACTATAACAAACGATTAGTTTTAGACCGATAACGATTAAATAATAAGTTTAAATTGAATTGTAAAGAGAACGTAATGACTTTTTTCTTAAATATTTGAAAACGAAAGACAAATTTTTCTTATTAAAATCAACTATTCCGTTTTTAATATACTTTTTTTCTTAATATTTATTTTCCAAGCCTTACAAAGTTTTATTTAACTATTGTTTATCTCTCACTTTTAAGTTTAATGCGACTCAAAATTAAATTGTTCTTGATGCATCCTGCTGTATTTCTGCATTGAACATTTTGTCAAGATCTGATGTCAGTTTTAACTTTCTTTAATTGTGGAAAATTCTGTTTTAAATTCAAAATTCCAATAATCATGTTTAAGCTTATATCAATGGAAAAATGGATTCAGATGAATATCTTTCATATCAATTCATAGCAGTTGATCTGCATTAGAAAGTTCATTACGGTCTTTTTGCAACTCTTTTCAGTTTTGATTGAAAAATTCCTAATATTCTTTGGCAGCTTTGTATTAACGCCATTCAGTTTCATTTCAATCCATAGAATTCCTTTTCCTTGCAGCTTCAATTGTTAGAATTTAAGATTTCGGCAAGATCTCACCGGAACTCATCGCCTTACCCATGCGGAGGCAATTCAGCTTCTTCTTAGACCTGCATCCCAAACGCGAGGATACGCCTATACGCCGGGCTATATAGTAATATATGTGTATATATAGTGGCAACCCACTTGGCTTGTCTACTAATTAAAATGCATGCAATAACCTGAAGCCTTTGTTGCCGCATTCTCGCTGCTGTTGTTGTTTTTGTTGTCGTCGAGGCTGTTGCTGATGTTGCTTTTTGCAGATGTTGTTGCTGCTGTCGTTGTTGTTGTTGCCCGTGTGCGTAGAAGGACGCAGGAGCAACGTTAACAATTTGCACAAAGTGCTTAGACATGTGAGGGCGGTGACGGTGGCGGATGAAAACTTTTCTTAAGGCTAACTTATGTGGCAGAAGTGTACACTGTTCAGGGCCCTGTATTGAAGAAAAATCCTTACCTGGAGGGAAAAAGTATTAGGGCAGCTTAAAGGGGTACTTTCGCTGTTTCGTTGCATGTATTTATGTATGTAATCCCATCTATTGATAGCCCCGTTCATGCCGAAAGCAAGTTACATTTTTAATTGTCTATCAAAGGAGGCTATTTATAAAACAAAAGATTTCGAAATGTCCTTGTTTGCTAATCGCAAGGGAGGACTTGCCTGGCAACTGAGAGAGACATGTATGTAGACATTGAAGAGGAAAGGGGCTTTCCCCACATCGTGTGCAATATGCATTTTTAATGAAATTTGCCGACGATTTGCGCTCGAAAGCAATTTGAAAGTCCAAAAACCTCAGCAGCAACAGTTGCAACTGCAACACACATGGTTGCTGCCGGCTCACATGTGCAGCTCACGAAAAATTAATGCAAATTTGCATAATAAACAAACACAATAAGCGACGGGGATGGCAGGACATGCAGAACTAACCCAAAGTTCGGAACTAGCAGCAGAATTGATTAAGTTGTTGGTGCAACTTTTGTTGACATTGCTGGCACAATTTTGGGCTCCATCTTCACACCCTGCAATTCCAAATACACACGTACATATGCATATTTTATTGTTTTACAAGGTGGTTATCAAACTGTGCATCTTCTTTATGCCACTCTTTCAACATTGACCTTCTGCATTTGCTTGTCCATATTGTATGTATGCAAATAAACAAAGCTCCCCACACACACACACACACCCACACAGCTTAACACCGACATTGACGTCACTTTTGGCTGCTCGTGGGTTGGGTTAAATTGCCGGCACAGAATTGTAATCAGCTTCGAGCCCAATAAACTGCATGAGTGTAAATTTCCTGAATGTAATCGCCCCCAAATCAAAATAGAGTACTCAGTGGCCTCGAGGGCTTAGGTCGGTGGGAATTGGGGATTGGAATGGGGATTTGGGTATCAATACCAAACGGCAGGCAGAGATCTAAATTGGGCACAGCCAAAGTTCGACACCGTAAAAATAATTCCAATTAAAGCCTGACACTCACCTGAATCAAACCGCCTACGAACGGAAAATCTCTGTGCAAAAGTGACAGGAGAAAATGTTCAGCGGCGAAATTTGATATAGGAATTTTCATTTTGTACGTTTTTGATGCCGGTGAGCATCAGACTGCAGAGACGAATGTTTACCTTTTCTTGTACTGTGAGTATGTTCATTTAATTTTCCTTAAACACTTAAAATGTCCTTTTTAATGTCTAAAACTTGTTTTTTTTTTTTTAATTAATTAAGTGACATTTTTATTTAAAATGTTTAAAAGGATACAACTTCTTATGTATGGAAACTTTTAAGGAAAATTGTTTGATTACGTTTTGATAAAATTGTATACATATATGTATACTTGTTGTTATTAAAAGATACATGATTAAATAGCAGTAATATCACTAGCGCTTAAAATAAATGCCTGTCCATATATGACTATTGTAAGTCATAGTTTTGGGTATTTTATATTTATTAATTCAAATACACTTTACAGTAATTTGAAAAACGAAGATTTAAGTTTCTGGTGCAGTTGGACTCAATAAATAATAAAAGGGCACTTAAAATGTTGTTTTTGGTATAAATTAATGTTTGTATGTTTGGATATTCTTAGTTCAAAACACCTTTTAAAGCCTAAACAAATTTTGTATCGAAAAAATTACTTCAATGAATGGATGACACCTTTGACACCTTTGAAATATATAAGGAATTAAAATTTCTCAAAACTAAATTAATGTTTTTTTTGTAGCCATAATAAAATCCAATATTATTGTAGCTAAGTGCATCATACTTTCATTGTAAATGTAATAAATAATCTAGGTAAGAGGTGTTTTAAATTTAAATTTACTTTTTGCCAAAACAAATCGGATATGATTATCATTAGTACGATATTCATTTGATTTTCAAATGAGGTATTGGATTAGGTTAGGTATTAATTTTTAAAATCCAAAATCGAATGCAAGTATTGGGAATTAAAAAATCATAGTTAACTTATTATCTCGTTAACTTATTTTTTTCAGCTTAAAAATTGATGCAATGTATTTAAAATTTTGAATTCCCCGCCAAAAAGTGCGCCATGCAACCCTGGACGCTGCTGTCTCGCTGTAAAAACAATGAACAATTTTGTATTTATTTGAAAGAAAAATAATAAAAACACATTAAGAATGAGAATGTAATATATGTCTGAAATATTAGAATGTTGTGAGTTATTAATGTATTTCAAAAATCAGTGCAAAAAACGAATTTCTCGCGAAAATAACCCTCATTATACCAGAAAAATACCTCAAGCGTAGACTCAAACCGTGGAGGGGAAATGGCGCCTCGCTTTCAAACGGTATGAACGAAAACTAGCGAGCTAATTGGTTCCGAACTAGTTCTTAGCGACGCTGCCCGCGAACTAGTTCCGCTGTTCAGGTGAGCGCAGCGACCAGGGCTGCATTGCCACCCTCGAGCTGCACAAAGAAAAATAATTTACTCGCCAGCAGCGCATTGGCGTTTTTTCATTTTTTAAAGTGTACTTAAGAGTTGTTAATATTTTTCGCAGTGCTCGGCCCGACCACAACAAACAATAATAGCCGAATATAAGTGTGAGTGAAAATGCAGCGAGCTGCAATCGGCGCAAAACAGAGTGGACCGCAGAACCCAAACCCAAAATCGAAGTCGAAATCAGGCGAAGCCATCATTAGCGAGACATTTGTATTTGTCTGACCCCAGCGGTGTCTGAGAATCTGAATCGGAATCGGAGAGTCGGAGAGAGCAGAGAACCCAAGGAAGCGCCACTCGACCGAACCGATATGGGTAGGTGTAGGTGTATGGTGTGTGGTATATGGTGTAGTTGTGTATCGCCCGATATCGGGGGATAAGGCGGCGGGTGGAGCCCCATTTCGGGGTACAGCCGATGCAGCCAACTAGGAGCATTTCTGCGTGATGCGCGCACTTCCAAGTCGTCGCTGTCCTGCTACCTGCCCCGCCCCCACCCCTCGCCCACCAACTCTACGAACGCAATGCCACCAGGGCTGCAACACAGCGTCGCTAATCGGTTGTTGGTGGCAAGAACAACTTGAGAACTGGAAAAGGGGGAAATATATCGAACAAAGGGCTCGGAGACGATAGTTACAAAGAAAAAAAACAGATACAAGATACTATGCGATATTGTATCTTGTAATTTGCTTATGAGTTACAACTTTTGGATAAAGGATTTGTGCTTAAATAATTTACTTCCTTTAAGATAGTTGAAACTAACTAGTTCAAAATATAAAAATTACACGTTACTCTTAATTTTAATTTAAATTAATTTTTGAGAAACAATTTCATTAATGCTTAATAGCTGGTTTTTAATTGGTAAATTTGCAAGAACTTTTGAATAAAGCTACAAGATACATAGATACATTTTAAAGCTAAAGCTAAAAAGTACGGTTATTTGAAATTTAAGAAGGCATTTAAGTAAGTGCATGTGCAAAAATTATCTAAATAAACTGCATTAATATTGTTAAATATGTATATTACTTAAAATTACTTAATTTGTATAAGATTAGACGGAAGTAAACAGTTAAAACATTATTAACCTGTTAGTTTTTCAAGTTACTGTGATAAATGCACGTTCTATAAAGATCAGTCACTTGAACTGATTTCCTTCAATCATATCATTGTAAAAAATGTAACCTGCCGAACCTTGTTACTGCCAGAAATAAGGCGACTTGAAAAGCCAAAAAGTATCGCGACAAGTGCAATTAGGCCCAAGCTCAAGCCTCCCAGCCCTGGTAGGCGCATACAAACCCAAACCAACCGAAAACCAAATTTGCACTTGTTTACATTTGCCCCTCCTCCATCCGCAGCTGCCGAGTCGATGGCCCCCAAACTTCTGGTGGAGATCACCACGGACGGGGTGCCCAAGCTGCACTGCCCGGTGTGCAACAAGGCTCTGGTCTCCCTGGCCGGATATGTGAAGCACGTAAAGAAGCACCAGCCGCCGGGCGGCTTCGAGTGTCGCCACTGCGATGCTCGGTTTTGCCACGAGGAGGAGCTGACCCAGCACGCCAAGGATGAGCACGGAGTCACCGGGTCGGCGGCTGGACAGGAACGCAAACCCTTTGTTTGCGAGAAGTGCGGGGCGGAGTACAAGTACCAGGAGGCATATCGGCGCCATTGTAGAACCAAGTGTGGCGAGGAAAAACCGTCAAAGGTGAGTACATTCCAAGCACTAACAAAGATCGCTCCTTAATCATTGTTTCCCCCCTCAGGAGGAGTCCCGACCCATGGAGTGCAAGTGCTGCTTCACCCGCTTTTCCAGCAGCTCCAATCTGACCAAGCACCGACGCAGTCGTCTCGACACCTGTGGCCAGCCGGAGTACGATTCACCCGGCAGATCGGATCAGAAGAAACGAAAGTCCTTCCGCAAGAAGGGTAGAAACAGGGGCTCTGATGATGAGACCACCACCGAGGAGTCGGATAGCGACGATGACATTCCTCTGGCCAGCCGGCTGAAGACGAAGCTCAAGCAGGAGAGCCAGAACTCGGACTCGGGCGACGAGTGTCCCGACTTTGAGCCAAACAACAGTGATGACGATGCAGATGCATCCGGATTCCAGCTGCCTCCGCCGGCCATGGTCAAGGTAGAGGCCTTTGACGAGGAGGATTTCGAGTACCAGGACGCCAGCATGTATGTGAAGACGGAAAGCACCGATATCTTCAGCAACGAAAAGGATAAGCTACTGGATGTGCTGCTCAATGAGGGCGATGGCCTGAAGCCATTCGAGAGCTTAAAGGTGGAACAGGGAGCTGGCATACTAGACGAGATTGCGGCTGTACCGTTGGTGGAGGTGGCCGAGGAAGATGTCCTGGCTTTAAGGGGTCATAACAAGGAGAAAACCGGGGTGAGAAAACGTGGCAGGCCGCCCAAGGAGAAGATACCTGTGGTCAAGAGAAAGTATCGCAAGCGAAACGCACCGAGATCGCCCTCGCCTGAGGATTCATCGGGTACACCAAAACGCGTAGCTAAGATTAGCAAAAAGGAGCTAAAAGAGCGCCTCAAAATGATTAACAAGATGGAGAAGTCCTGGAAGTGTCCGCACTGCGTTAAAATCTACCACATCCGCAAGCCTTACGAGAAGCATTTGCGCGATGACCACAAGCTAAACGAGCAGGAGATGAAGGAGATCTTCAAGGATGTGGACGTGCATGCCAAGCTGGACGAGGAGGTCTTCAAGTGCCCCATATGCAGCAAGATCTACTTGGTGGAGAAGCGCTTGGTCACCCACATGAAGGTGCACGGAGAAGACGGCAAGCTGACGTTTAAGTGTCCCTGTTACTGCAACCTGTTCTTCGCCACAAAGGAACAGGCCACGGAGCACGCCCGGGCCCAGCACAAAGAGCTTCTTTACTGCGAGAAGTGCGACAAATACATGACCGGCCACGACAGCCTCAAGAACCACGAACGTAACTTCCACTCTAAGAAGGAACCGCGCAGTCAGCAGCGCAACTTGATCTGCGACAAGTGTGGCAAAAAGTTCACCGGACGCACATCGCTCTCAGATCACGTGCGCTCCGACTGTGGCCGTCTGCCACTCTACGGCTGCAGCGTTTGCGGCAAGCATTTGTCCACAGCTGGGTAAGATGCGGATAGTATATTTAATTTTTTCGTAATATTGTGTTAAATCACAATTGGAGTAGATTACCTTCCTTAAAATCAAGAGATTTTTATTTTTTTCTGATTTTGATAAATCGATCAATGATAAATATTTAATGAATAGAATAGCTTAGTATACTCAATCTAAAAGTAGTGCACTGTACATCGATATGTATTTTGTATTGTATCAATAACATTTTTTTTGAATTAGTAGCAATATGATGATTTTAAATCATTAATTTTAAATGATCAAGATACTTCAATGTTGTTTAACGCTGTGAGCAGCCAATATATTTGTGCATTTAGGTTTTGTTACCCATATTAACAAGTTATCTTCCATCCCACAGTATTCTCAAGACGCACATGCTCCTTCACAAGGCAGACACGCCGTACCAGTGCGACAAGTGTGGCAAGACATTCAAGGTGAAGGCGCAGTACAAGTCGCACTTGAAGACGCGGCACACCGACTACAAGCCGTACAAGTGCCACCTGTGCCCTAAGGAGTATCCGTACAGGGAGAGCTTGCTCACCCACATGACCGTGCACACGGGCATCAAGCGGTTCCTGTGCAACAACTGCGGCAAGCGCTTCACTTGCATCTCCAACTTGCAGGCTCATCGCAAGGTGCACGCCGACACCTGCGGCCAGTTGCCTTTGAATGCCAAGGCCACCCAGTACATGGGCGTTCAGCGAGGAAAACTCTTGATGGGCGCCAAGCCAGAAGCGGGCATGGAGTACGAGGAGACCAAGACCCTGATCGCCCAGGACGTCATCGACAGGGACATGCCAATGGCTCAGGAGCTAAACTTCCCATCCGACGGCTCGGCGCCACTGGCCACCGTGCCCCTGAACTACGCCTCCACGCACCTGGTGCCCCACATCGTACTCCAGACCATGCAAGCCGAGGCCCGGCGACTGGAGTAACTTCGGAACACATTCATATAGCGATCCCACTCATTAAAGATGCTTTTGTAAACGGATGCGTATTCTACTGTACAACAAATGGGATGATAACTACATAATATCTACTTAATGACTGGATTAATTAAATAACATTGAAAGATAAATAAGCTACATAAAATTGATGTAGAAAAGGTTTAACGCCATACGGACCTGTCAAAAAACATTAAAGAAAAATAAATTTTCCTTAAAAAAAAATGGTTCTGAAGTTCGTATATTCTCAAGGGCTAAATAGTTTTACGTTAATACTTCATATATCAGTTGTATTTATTTGTTTATGTTTTTCCGCTACTTCACACAACCAACCTGATTCTAGGATCGAACAAAGTAAAATTTTTCAGTAGAGTATTGGAATTTGATTTTAGTCGACATGAAACTAATGCAACTAAAAATGTAATTCCCTAAAGATAACTTTTAAACTTTACCCACAAATTTTTCTTAACAAATACCCACGTACCACTGGTGTACATTTTCAACTCTACGTTTATATATAGTAGACTCCTTCGCACAATGTGTTTATTAAAACCTTAATGTTTAAAAAATATGGTTCATCCAAGCTTTTCAATAATAGGCTTCAAAGTTTATCAAAATGATCATGACAAGCCAAAATCAATAAACTGTTTGGTAAAATTTTAGATTTATTTTTATATTGACTAACAGTCTTACAAACTAAATTCCACGACTCGCTAGTTCAGTCTGAAATACGGTTGTTGGTACCGCCCAATGGGCATCCGATCCTTGGTCCTCAGCCGGCGCACTGCCTCGCGAATGAATTTGGGTTGAAGGGCACCAGATTCTCCTTGAGCCTCCATCACGTCAAGGGCCTCCTCCACCACCTCGCCCACAAAAACCTTTGCGATGCCGGACATGGCGATTACGACGTTCTGGGACACTGAGCATCCGGTTATGGTCTGCATCAGGCGCTTTACGGCGGCCTTGGGAAAGGCTGAGCGACGATACATCTCGTAGCGATCTAGCTGCTCCTCAGTGAAGTTGGATACGAGAACCCTGGAGAGGAAAAAAAGGATTTGTTAGAAGATATGGGATAGAGTTATTTGCCAACCAACTTACTGCATCCGTTCGCGCTCCTCCTCCTCCAGTTCCTTCTTGGTCTTGAGCTTCTTGTGCGCCGGTTCGCCGGAGTCCCCGTCTCCGTCCGTGTTTTTGCTGTCTCCATCCACGTCTTTGCCATCGCGATCCGCGTCGTTTCCCGGATCCGAGGTTTCGCTATCCTTCCGCTCGTTGGAGCCTGTTTGGAAGAACTTTAGGTCGACATCATCACTGTCGCTCAGGGAGTTGCTTTTCTGCTGCGTGGGAAACAGGATTTCGTCCATTTAAGTGGGATTTGGACAGTGCCAGCGATTATAAACAAAATAAACCAGGGCTGGACAATATTCAGTTGCACTTGTTTCGTGTGTAGCAACACTAGTTCCGGTGCTGTGAACCAGATTGTATGGAGTTGAGAATAAATATAGGATATTTGCCTTGCTAAAATATCGGCTATTTGGAAAAGAAAATTTTTAAAAATGGAAACACGTCTAAAATCCTACCACCAAAGTTTCAAAAATGATTTATACTATAATGAATTTTAAATTTATTTTAATTTGGACGTTTACTATGTTTTAAAAACACTATTTTATTGACACTTGAAAGTCGTGATATATTTGCCCTAAAGAAAGTAAAAAACCTAAATTCAGAAACATGTTCTAAGATAGCTTTGACTTTTCAAATAAAAAATTGGATGAAAATTCTAAATCATGTAATTAGTTGTCTAACGCCTGGTACTGCCATACTAATTGGTACCGCTCTTTCAAAGCTCTGGAAATTGAGTTGAAGTGCAATGATAAAAAGGGTCAACAAGTGTATTTATTTAAGCAATCAATAAACAAAATAAATACAAAATACATATATAATTAAGACCGATCACCAAAACGGTAATATCCGTCTGGTTCCGATATTCCACTGGTCGTTTTTCAACACTGGCACCGGACACCTCGTGTTTTTGTTCTTTTCTCCGCATCGCCATCGCCAGGCAAGAGTGCGCGCTAGATTTTCGTTTATTTAACCGTTTAACCAGCAACCAACACACTCCGAAATGTCGGCAACCGAGGCCCTAAATGTGGAGGCGGCTACGGCCGAGATTGGCGAGGAGGCCAAGAAACAGAAGAAGCCGAAGCCGAACAATAAGAAACTGCGCCAAGGTGAGTAACCTCATGCGAGCAGTGCACTGCGGTAATTGCAACTGCACGACCCACTCCGCCACAACCACCCACCAACCAACCCACTCACCAACCCAATCACCTACAGAGGCGGCGGCCAAGAAGGCCGGGGAAGGCGGTGACGAGGAGCTGACCACAAACGGAGATGCCAAACCGGCGACTGCGGCCGCTCAGCCGGCGAAGAAGAAGAGCAACAAAGGCAAGAAGAGCGGTCAGACAGATCCACCGACCATACCCATCGCTAAGCTATATCCGGATGGAAACTTTCCCGAGGGCGAGATCGTTGAGCACCCCACGCCCAAGGATCTGGCGGACGACCGCACGGCCAAGGACCGCTTCACGTCGGAGGAGAAGCGTGCTCTGGACCGCATGAACACGGACATCTACCAGGAGCTGCGCCAGGCGGCCGAAGCTCATCGGCAGACGCGTCAGTACATGCAACGGTACATCAAGCCGGGCATGACCATGATCCAGATTTGCGAAGAGCTGGAGAACACAGCCCGCCGCCTGATCGGCGAGAATGGTCTGGAGGCTGGACTGGCCTTCCCGACCGGATGCTCTCTTAACCACTGCGCCGCCCATTACACGCCCAATGCTGGGGACACCACTGTGCTGCAGTATGACGACGTCTGCAAGATTGACTTTGGAACCCACATCAAGGGCAGGATCATTGACTGCGCCTTCACCCTGACCTTCAACAACAAGTATGACAAGTTGTTGCAAGCCGTCAAGGAGGCCACCAACACGGGCATCAAGGAGGCGGGAATCGATGTGCGCCTATGCGACATCGGAGCTGCTATCCAGGAGGTCATGGAGTCGTACGAGATCGAGCTGGACGGCAAGACATATCCCATTAAGGCCATTCGCAACTTAAACGGACACTCGATCAGCCCGTACCGTAAGCCCTGAAACTAATTAATTTGAATTATAGCACAAATTCATTTACCCAGAAAGAATTGAACAGAATTGATACTGCTAATATCGTCTATTGATTTCGTTTCAAATTTGTTAAAAACATTTTGTTAAAGTTAAATTCAAGAAGTGATTCAATCAATTTTTATTTATTAACAAATTTTAAATATAGTTGTTGTGAGTAAATTGTTAATGTTAAGAAGATATTTACCATGTGTGTATATATTTAAATAAGTTGTGCTATAATGTAGAACTTTACTTTTTGAACAGATATTAACTTTTAATTTCCATTTGCAGGTATCCATGCTGGAAAAACCGTGCCAATTGTAAAGGGCGGCGAGTCCACTCGTATGGAGGAGGACGAGTTTTACGCCATCGAGACATTCGGCTCGACGGGTCGCGGTTTGGTTCATGACGACATGGACTGCTCTCACTACATGAAGAACTTTGAGCTGCCATTTGTGCCACTGCGTTTGCAGAGCTCCAAGCAGCTGTTGGGCACTATCAACAAGAACTTCGGCACCCTGGCCTTCTGCAAGCGTTGGCTGGACCGCGCCGGTGCCTCAAAGTACCAGATGGCTCTCAAGGATCTGTGCGACAAGGGCATTGTGGAGGCCTACCCGCCGCTGTGCGACATCAAGGGGTGCTATACGGCTCAGTACGAACACACCATTATGCTGCGACCCACTTGCAAAGAAGTGGTGTCCCGAGGCGACGACTACTAGCAGGATGTGGATCTATTTAGTGATCGCTATTCGGCGTTGTACGGCTTGCATTATATACGGTTTTTGATATAAGTTCATTTTATTGTTGATTATTTGTGAGCGTACGCGGACCGAATTAAATATAAAGTGTATTATGCTCAGAATATAAGAATGCAATTAATGTAGGAGCTAATTTTGAAGCGGTAGGTTTTTAGGGCCCTTGGGCATAAGTTCGTGCCAGTAAAGGGAGTAGTTGCGTTTGCCAAGCTTTTTATAAGTAAGTGATCTGTATATGTAGACAAACCCTTTTCCCGTGAGATAGTAGAGGATCTCTATGTAGCTGACTATGCTGAAGCCGTACATAAGCGAAAGGATGCCTCCAAATCGATCTGCCAGGTAATAGTCATTTTAGAGTTTTTAAAAGCTTACAAAATACTTACTCAGAAGAACAACCCATGAGCTTACTAGCTGGGATTTGGTGGCTTGGGCAAAACGCAGCTTAAAGAAGAGCTTAATTATGGCCAATGGTCGCTCGTTGCTCAATCCCTTTCTGTTATAAAGATATAATTGCTTACTTAGTTATTTTACAAAATTCATTCATGACTTACAGTAAACCGTTTAAGTAACCAGTACTATTATAAGTTCTTCTTAAGGGTGCCACATTATTGGTGATGCTCATGCTAACCCCGTTGCAGGTGGGTAGACAGTGTTCGCATTGCCGTTGAGCTAAGTGTTCCTCCTTGCCTTGCAGGAAGGCAAACTCATTGTAGCCATACCAGATGCTCTTCCACCTCATCAGGCAGGGAAGATCGGGTAGCATGCAGTAGGCGAAGTCAACGGAACTTCCCACCATCGGAGGAGAGACACAGCCACAATGGTCGACCATACTCTTGATGCGGCATACCAGGAGGCATTCATCCATGGAGTAGTACGATCTGTTGGAAGGTGATTCTATAATGATCGGATAGCTTTCCTATGATAGACACTCACTGGTTCAGCAATCGACTGCCTTCTTCAGGATAGTAGCAACGTCGTATTTTTGGTGAAACTCCGTAAACATCTTTAGCTGAGTTAAAAAACATTGGCTGTATGGGAATCTCCACTATGGAGTTATGATTCACAAGCACCTCTCCCAATGTCGTGGATTGAATGGTGGCATAGTCCTCTTGGGGAAAAATGGTGAGCTAGTGGAATACGAAAAGTTAAGTCAACTAGACACCTTAAAGTTAACTTCATTATCATTATACCTGAAAAACTAGTGTAATTAATAAAATAATTGATTAATTAATCTTAAATTTAATAAGAAAATCAATAATTTAATAAAAATTAGGTTCGGATTAGGTACTCACATGAAAAGCGTTGTTGGTGTTAAAGGTGTTGGTAAAATCCTCTTTTGGTGTACCCTGTAGCACAAACTGAACGCTGTTCAATATAGAATTCGATTCAAAGACGACCCTAGGAACAGCTTTCATTTCGGCATCATCCTCTGCCCTCCTGCTGCTAAAAATAAAAATTAGTTATTACACCTTTTAGAAGTTTTCTTGGGTATAAACTTACGCAAATGGGGAATTGCTGGCACGTCGATAGTTAAATATGCAACACACATTCGTCGAGGTTGGTCGCTTTAGGAACATTCGACTGGTGTTTACAGGCGCCCCGAAGACGATGCCCCTGATGACCAGTTCCCCGCAATCGGGCGACAAATTCCGCAATATCTCGCCCACCGAGTATTCACTGTCGTGATAGTAACTAAAGAGCAGCCGGTGCAGTCGATCCAGCTCCGAGGCGTTCCAACGTTCAGTTTCGAGGGGGCTCAGGTAAAACTGAGCCAGCACCAGCAGGCGATCGGCCATATCGTCCACGTCTAGGGCCACCGCCTGCAGAGAGGAGTTGCCCTGGTGTTGGAATCTATTGGGGGCGTGGAGTGTTACAATCCGAAATTAGTATGCCTCACTGCACTCGGGTGGGGTATAAAAGACCTGCAGCAAGGCTAACCCTGGATTAGTGCCAGCATGAAGCTTCTACTGGTGTTACTGTCGGTGTATATTCTTACTTTTTGCTTGGCTGAGCGCAAGAGGTTCGACAACTACAGGGTCTATAGAGTGAACCCAACGAAAGCGAATCAATTGGAGGGACTGCGACCTTTGGAGGCCAAGAGCGAGGATGCCTTAATATTAAACAACCTCCACCTTGGCCCCACCGACTTTCTAGTAGCTCCCAGCTACGATAAAACCTTTGTGGAGCTCCTAAAAGGCTTGGATCTCACTCCAGAACTCATCGATAACAATGCCCAGGCTAGCTTATCCCTGGATATAGAGCCTGTTGCGGATGCAAATCGCCGAAGTGATGATTACTCTTGGACGGAATACCACGAGCTGAATGACACGCATCGTTGGATGCAGAATCTGGTGGGCAAATACCCGGATGTTGTCAGTGTCTTTATAGCAGGCCAGAGTTATGAGGGACGCGAGCTGTTGGGCCTAAAAATTAATCACAACGATGGTAGAGCAGAAAAGCAATCAATCTTTTTGGAGGCTGGAATGCATGCTCGGGAGTGGATAGGTCCTGCCACAGCCACGTATTTCATCAACGAACTACTGACCTCCCAGGAGCCGCAGATCAAGGGCTTGGCCAGATCTTATGTGTGGTACATACTACCCCATGCGAACCCGGACGGCTATGTCTACACCCACTTAACGGTAGGTTTGTAAGTCTGTCATGGACATTTTTCGAACAAACTAGTCCAATTACCCATTCTACAATAATGTTCTATTAAAACATACCGTTTAAAGTTAAAATTAGAATGTCTGAATTTTTTATAGAATCGAATGTGGCGCAAGACCCGGAGTCCACAGGACAAGAACTGCATTGGGACGGATCCGAATCGAAACTGGGACTTCCACTGGCGCGAGGTGGGGGCTAGCTCTGATCCCTGCTCGGAGTCATATGCCGGACCCAAGGCGTTCTCCGAACGCGAGGTGGAGACCCTATCGCAGTACCTCAGGTCCCTGCCAGAACCCATGTTCATGTACCTCTCGCTGCACTCCTTCTCCCAGCTGTTGCTATATCCCTATGGACACACTTCCACACTGCCGGAAAATCATAAGGAGTTGGAGCAGATCTTCAATGCAGCCGTGGGCGCAGTGAAGAGGCGTTACGGAACACGTTATACGGGCGGAAATGTCTACGATGCGATTTACCCGGCAGCTGGTTCTAGCATGGATTGGGTCTATGGTGTGCTGAAAGTGAAGTATTCCTTTTGCTATGAACTGCGTCCCTCTGGTTACAGTTTTTGGACCGGATTTAGACTTCCCGCCTCCCAAATAATACCTACTGGTCAGGAGACCACAGACTCTTTGGTGGAAATGATTAAGGCTGCTGCCCAAATCGAGGGTTATAAAATTCAATAAAAGAGAGAAAGCTTTTTTGAAAACAAAGTCTTTTTGATAAGATACGAAGGGAAGAGATCTGTTGTTTATGACAAAAACTAAACGTAACCTTGCTTGATTGTCGAAGATAACTAAGGCGGGTTGATAAGATGAAACTACACATTTGAATGAGATATGATAATAAAGATTTTTAAAGCGGGTGACAAAAGAACAGGAATTTTACAAATTTCAATGTTTAGATAAGATTAATGAGATTTACCCCTTTTGTAAAAGTTTAAATAATCAAAATGGATGTGCCTTAAGAACAGTAACAACATATTGGCAGAAACTTTTCGCTTTTCTTGACAAGGACATGTGACTATTGTCTGATGATATGACATTTTCCCGAAGAGAATAAGTAATTCCCGTATAATGATTTACCAGGCGCAGCCGTTGAGACGGCGATAAAGGTGTTCCACACCGAATGCAAAGATTACTCCGATATTTACTGCCCGAGCGATTGTCAAAGCCATTCGCAGACCGTAAATTAGATTCGGGCCATTCTTATCGGAGGCCTATAAAAGGAAGTGGTGTACCCGCTGGTGGCTCAAAGCAACGACGACCATGTCGCTGACCAAGTGCCTTCTCTTCGCCCTCCTGGCCATCGTGGCCACCGCATCCGCTGAACGGGTTCGCTATGACAACTACCGCATGTACAAGGCCACCTCGGAGAATGCCAAGCAATTGGCGGTTCTGAAGCAGCTGGAGGGATCCAGCGACTCAATCTTGTTCCTGGACGGAGTCCATATTGTCGGTGCCGAAGTGCAGATCATTGTGGCACCCCACAAGGTGCCCGACTTCCTGGAGATCATGGGCAAGTCGGAGATCAAGTACCAGCTGGAGTCGAGCGATGTGCAGAAGTCGATGGACCAGACCGACGAGAAGGTTGCCATCAAGGGACGTGCCACCAAGGCCTACAACTGGGCCGAGTACTACCAGCTCGACGACACCTACGCTTGGCTGCAGACCCTGGCCAACCAATACCCCGGAGTGGTGACCCTCATCGAGGGTGGCAAGTCCTATCAGGGACGCTCCATCCTGGGCGTGAAGATCACCAAGGGAGGCAGCAACAAGCCCGGCATCTTCCTGGAGGCCGGTATCCATGCCCGCGAGTGGATCGCCCCGGCGGCCGCCACCTACATCATTAACCAACTGCTGACCTCCAAGGAGGAATCTGTCAAGAAGCTGGCCGAGAACTACACCTGGTACGTCCTGCCCCACGCCAATCCCGATGGCTACGTCTACACCCACACCACCGATCGCCTGTGGCGCAAGACCCGTACTCCCTATGGCAGCTGCTTCGGCGCTGATCCCAACAGGAACTGGGGCTTCCACTGGAACGAGGCCGGCACCAGCGACAATCCCTGCTCCGACACCTACTCTGGACCCTCGGCCTTCTCCGAGATCGAGACCCTGTCCCTGTCCAGCTACATCGCATCCCTGAAGGGCAAGATCCAGCTGTACCTTTCCCTGCACGCCTACTCCCAGTACCTTCTGTACCCCTATGGTCACTCCGCCGAGCTGCCCGACAATGTGGCCGATTTCGAGAAGGTCTTCGACGCCTCCGTTGCCGCTGTGAACAAGCGTTATGGAACCAAGTACACCGGAGGAAATGTATACGATGCCATCTACCCGGCGGCTGGAGCTAGCATTGATTGGGCCTACGGCACCCAGGATGTGCGCATGTCCTTCTGCTACGAGCTGCGTCCCTCCTCGACCTCCTACTTCACTGGATTCAGGCTTCCAGCCGAGCAGATCGTTCCTGCCAGCGAGGAGCTGCTCGACTCCATTGTGGCCATGGTCGACGAGGTCAAGACCTTGGGCTACTTCGACTAAACAACTCACTAATAAAGTACTCACAGTTTAACGGCATAATCCCGGAGCAGGCGTTGGCTGATTTTGTTGGCGGTGCACACCCCAACCGCGGGAAAGGGGCTGTTGGCCACATGCACCAGGTCGGGGACCATGTGGATCTCGGTCGGCTGCACCAGGTACTCCTGGGTGAGATTAACGATCACTATGTGGGTGTAGATCACAATGGCTGTGAGCAGTGCAAGCCAGAGAGCTCTGCAAATAGCAGATAAATAACACAAGTCAACAGCCGATCCAAGGGAAAACTACCCCCAAAGCGTTTAGTACTCTACGTTGTAAATCTATTGATATATACAGGAATAGTCCTTTTTGATCAGCTTAAATTAGATTTGTCTTTTTTCAAAAACCGAGTAGATCAATTTTGTTTCATACTTTCAGGCTCCGTAAATTCTTTAGCATCTTCAATTAAACATATTAAAATACATTTTTTTTTGGGTTTTCAAAACTTTTTTGTTTACCATATTTTTTAGATACCAAATTTTGGACATATAAAGTGTATATATATTTATGGCTAGCATCACCAGCGGATTCCCAAACTATCAGACAAAACGTGAGAGATCGGACGACTATATCATATAGCTGATAAATAAAAACTTATCGAAAAATCGACATATTTATCTTCAACATTGTCGTTTTATAGAATATTTCATTTTTAACAGATAAAAGGAATATAAACTTAATTTAATTTTGTAATCTTAAAAGGTAATTTTATTTCATTGTTGTTCACTTATGGAAAATTAATTAATTTCCAGATTTCAATTTCTAACTTATAAAGCTTTTATAACTCACTTGGCATAACGAACGGGTGAATGGTATAAGAACGGATGCAGCCCATTGATGTAACTCTGGCGCAAAAACTCACGGAACAAGTGCCGATAGTGGGACTCCTCTACTCGGGCCATTGTGTTTGAAGAGTGCTCGAGTCCAGACAATTTATAGTGCTAACTACTACTGCTCATCAATCAGAGCTCTAATGAAAGCGTGTCAAGTGGGGGTGCAATGAAGTGCAAGGGGAGGTGGCTTTTGCTGGTCTAGTCCCTGTTGATGTAGTTGAAAATGGGTCTAAATGTGAGGAAGTAGAGGAACTCAAAGGCCGTCACAATGCTGAATCCCATAATTAGGCCAAGCAAACCTCCAAATGAAGCTGTCAAAAGAAAATAGTAAGTAATCAAAAGTGTTTTGTGGAAATGGTTTATAGCATACCCAAGGCAGACAACCAATTCTGGAAGATATCCGTTCGATATCTGGTACTCATCAGATCGCTAAAGAACACATGCAGAAGTATCCCTTCCGTTGAATTGCTATTTATCAGAAGCAAAGAGGATTACGTTTAGGTATTCCTATTCTTGAGCATAGTAAAAATTCTTCCCACCTGTAGGTCGGTCGGTTGGCAAAGTAGCTCATGTCCAGTCGGCCCACCGTACTTTCCGAAACATAATGATTCGACTGGCAATCCGGTAGACAGCCGCATGGAAAGCTATCCGTCTCTCGAACAATCGAAAGCGAGAAATTCAAATTAGCCAGGGCATGGGAAAAGAGCCCTGTAATAATAAGATATCATTATATATCGCATCCCTTCGATTTATTCACCCACGTTTGCTGTGAATCATGCAGTTCGTTTCCAGCACGCCGCAAACTTTGAAGCTGCCGTTGTTATACACATACGGCGGAAGACAACCGCAGTGATCAATGGTCATCCGCACCCGGCACTCGAACATGCAGTTGATGAAGGAGTACCGCCTTAGACCGTGCATGCTCCGTTCGCTGCCAAAGAGGCAGTTCCTCAGGGTCAGATCCATGCGGCGAATGTCATTGGTCGCGTAAGTGGACTCCGGATTAATGCGCACGAAGCTCTCCCTCGTGGAAGTGACCACTTTGGTCTCCGAATTCTCATCCGGAAAGTTATAGGCATCGTGGAGGAGCAAGCGGAATCCGTAGCCACTAAAGAAGGTTCCGTAATAGTCGGATACCATGGGGTTCAGCAGCACCGAGAGACCCGTGGGATAGCCGCAGCCCGTGACGCGATACGGTCGCTTGGGAACCTGATATGCGATTTTCCTACGAAGTAATTGTACAATTCTTGAATCAACAAAAATACCTTTTCTAATTCTCAATCTTACTCTGGAAAATTGTTGGTGACACCGCCAAAGTAATTAAAAGTGCAGCATTGTCCCTCCATGGTATCAATGCGTTGGAATAGGCTGTCACATCGCGTATTGATGCCCTTCCAAATGCAACTGGAGATCATGTCGATGCAGTCGGGTGACAATTGCTGGGTTAAACCCGTGAGCGTGATGTTATTGAGGGCTAAGATCCGGTCGTATATCTGCAGCGAACTGTTGCTAATCAGGTTGTCCACGGGCAACAGTGTAAGATTGAAGAGGTTGTGTAATTCTGATTTATTAACACCAACGGGAAGTTGCCTATACAAAATATGACAAATAGTATTGTTATTTCTGAAGAAGAATATTTCTTTTGACTTTATTAACCCATGATTAAAAACTTGGTTAAAATATAAGAATATGTGGAATATAAATCAAAGGCATTTCGTGAGTCATTACTTAAATATGTGACATTAAATATGTACAAAGCTAATAGATAGTTAATCCAAGAGATTCTTTAAAATAAAATGAACTAAATAAATATGATACAGTATTCGTTCATTCTTTTTACGTAAATATATTAAATAAATATATTTTTCCAACTTACATTTGATCCAGCATGGTGAGTGCCTTGTTCTTAGATATCTTGTTGAAATTGCAAATGGTGACGGCCGGGAAAGGAATGTTCCAGGTGGGGAAGTGCGAGCTCTCGATGACGGTCACCGTTAGGGTTTCCTGACTCCAATACCAGGACACCACAACCAGCACTATCGAAGTGATGATGGCCAGGATTACAACCACTAGCCAGAACCATCGCTCATTGCGACTAATATCCTGCCGCGTGATGTAACTGAATCCGTGAAGCGAAGTGGTCTGGCAGTAGTTGCGCATATTCTCGGAGAACCATTCTCCGATCTGGCGGAAGCGGTGGTTAGGCAGGAGTGGATGATGTGGTTGATTGTGGCTCGGTTCACTGCGTCTGTGACCGGCGTTGGTGGCCATCTGTTGGGCCTGAACTTGCCGCAAATCGAAGATGCGCCGCTTTTTGAATGCCATCTCTACAGGCTGACCTCCTTGCGACGACTGTGACTTGACCGCAGACGAAGTAATTAGGCCAGCGCCTAATTAGCCAGCCCTAATGACCTCGCCGGTGTTGGATCGCCCACCCTCTGGATCCTCCGACGTCGCCAGAGTATCTGCTGGCGGGTCAGCCAGTTGCAAGTGGGTCGAACACACGAAAAGAAAATCAGCTCGAAGACCGAAACGAAACTGCAACCCATAAATAGTCCGGTAATTCCGCCGAAGGTCCCTGTCCATAAAATGGGTTGTTCCATGAATGTAATTTTGGTGGGCACCTTGTAGGTCATTAGTGAACTTGCCCATGAATGTTAGCCAGTTCTCGTACTCGTCCAAGACCTGCTCTTCGGCAATCGGTGAGTCGTAGTAGACACGGAGGCGCACTTTATTTGTGCGCTTCGGATTGCTGAAATATTGATTAGAAATACCTGTGTTTAATACCTAATTTAATAATAATCATTTTACAAGAAATTATTACTTTTCTTTTAATATTATTTGGATATTTATATTTTAAGCATATGAGCATGATACATCTTAAAAAACGGTTCAAAACGATTTCAGTCAGTCTATGTACTTTATTTTTATTCATTTATTATTGGACTTTGAAAAAAGTAATCTTATGATAACAATAAATCTAAATATCAAATGTGTAGCTTTTCTTTTGATTATCAATTCATATTTCTAATGGCAAACAAACAATTAATAACCAAATACCTTTTGTTGCTCATGTTATTATAAATCCTCTTTAATAGTCTTATATCACCCTGGAATTCATAGCGATTGAATTCACATGGCGGAAGGCATTCGCAATTCTTTTGTTCTCCTTTGATGATCTCATCATGATCTGTAAACAGCAAAAAATCAGAATGGTTCCGTAAATATTCTGCCACTTACCGAAATTGATTACACACTGCATTTGTTTTAGGTCGCAGATTGACCAGCTTTCCTGACGAGGATAATTTGGGGGAACACATCCGCACAATTTTAACATTTTTTTGGTGCGACATTCTGCCTGACAAATGCTTTGGTAATATACATCAGAAGAAATTAACTGACATTCTCTTGGGAAATAACACCCTCGTTTTTGAAGCGGAATACTCTCTAGATTTTTTGAGAATCGATTAACAAAGGGTTGCAGCATTATGTGAGCCTCTGATCCGCTGGGCACCATTAACCTCGGAGTAGCCTCAGTGGGTATTTCGTGGGATTCATGTATAAGAATCTCTAGGGCACTGAGATCCTCTTCTTTAGACCTTAATACAATACCAACTCCTAAATGAGAGCTAAAGAGCTGCTGTCGGTAGTTAAAACTGCAGCACAGGCGTTGATCAAGAGTCCAAATGGGCAGAAGTTTTTCTAGGCAGTTATCTACGCCATTTTCCCACTGACAGAATTTGATTTGCGGGCATATGGGAGGAGCTAGATCTTCCAGAAGTTCTAGCCAACTTGTATTTCCAAGCTGTTCTATTACAGAAGAGTTCAAAGCTGGAAATGTTTGGAGACGCTCTGTTGACACTCCCAATTCCTTTGCTTTAGTCTGCAATCTTTGCCTGGAAATGGTTTTGAAACTGCAAATGGTGACTGCAGGAAATGGAACCTCCGCCGTGGGCTTCATCATGGTGTCTATAAAGCGTATGGTTGGCGTTTCCTCGGACATCGAAAGTGACATTATTACTATGATTAGTGAAAGCAAGACAGCAGTGCAAATGAGGAGCCACCAGAGAATTCGCTGCCAGGTTTTGGCGCCCACAAAAATGTGAAAACCATGGATGCTGGCCATCTCGCAGTAGATCTCAAATCCTGTCTTTCGTTTACAAAGGCCATCATCATTTCGTGCTCGCAGAAATCTTAGGAATCTGGGCAGTGGCACTTGCCCTATGCGTTTTGAGACACTACCATACCATCTAAGCAGCTTTAATCGTTTTATGTTCTTGATAAGATATGAGGTTGAACCAACTGGTTTCTCGAAACGCTGAAGTGGCTGACACTGGATTTTTTGCTTAGGTTTCAGGTAATTCTCAAAGTTGATTAAATATATGGGCGGTGGTGTATTTTGCTTTGCTAAAGCTGACATTATTTTAAATTGAATAAAAAATATTTCCAAATTATCTAGTATATTGCTAGTTCAGGAACAAAGTTAAACTAAACTACTTAGCAGACAACTAGTTTATATATGCTAAAATGAAAAGTCATTAGTGCTTCTAGTTATTTTGGCTTATCGGGCAGTCACACGCCCTTAAGCTGTTTTATTCACAATCAACATTATAATCATAGTTAACTCCTTAGGTTTTTGAGGGTCAGTTGTAGTAGAAGAGGAGGACTTTCACCTCGGTATTTGGTGTGTGCTTAGACGTAATCGAGGCAGTGAATCAATTGTTTGGTTGCCTTCACACCCCCAACTGGAGAAACAATTATCCGCATATTTATTTGTCTATGCGCAACTGGCCTCCGATAAGCTCGGCAAATATGAATAGGAAATTGTTTACAGCAAATATATATTATTATGTGAACTTCCTACTCGCGCCTCCCCATTAATGTTATTGTTTCTGACTTTGCATTGGCTTGCTAATGAGTTTATTGTTATCTGCCTCCCACAATTACGGTGTTCAAATATTCCGCTCGTGTCACCTTCTCGAATGCCAAGTGTCATCGCAGCTCCAAATTTAAAATGGGCTATTTGCCTTGTACAGGGTTTTTCCCAAAACCAAATTCAGACCTATATCAGCTGATTAATTTAACCGTTTTTGATTGCCAATCTGATGGATTTTGATTTTTCCGATTCCCAATCGCATATTCACACCGCTCAGTAATCTTTTTACGAGCATATAAAGTCATTAATGTGTCAGATTGTAAGCAATCCCAAAAGGTGATAAGCCCATTCAGATTTGAGGGCCTTGATTTGTAATTGGAGTCGTCGAAAGTTCAAAAAGTGTCTGATTGTTAATAAAAAGATTAGAGGCTTGTGCGATTCAGGCGAAGTTGGTTTTCGGGTTGGGTTAAATGACCCATAAAATATATTTACCAGTGTATGTTCTTCATAAAATATAAACTTTCGTTATTAGTTCTAGCCCGCGAATTGTATTAGCAAAAGTTTTTTTTAGGATATTTATTTTACACTAATTCTACATGAAACATGAGCAACAGCCACATACTTTTAGGGATTGCTTGAACCTAATAAGATTGACGTATGATCACTTCCGATGATTTATTATTCTGTGGAAAACCCTTTTCAATAACCCATGCTGTTTCCAGGTATATAAATCCCAACGAAACTCAGCTAATCTTTTGATAAATATTTTCTCTGTAATTATTTACGAGTAAATGTGATTTGTTGGTGAACAAAATATTTGAATTCAATGGAACTGTAGGAGCAATAAATTTTCCCAGAATCGGGTTTCGCATGGATTTAATTAGCTGGGGCTGGTTCCGTTTTTTGTTTTTGGCCCGTTCCCGGACCAAGGTTGCCAAATCTTTCTAATGATATTCCGCAGGCATTTCGCCGCAGCTCATTTGCATGCCACGTGCCCGGGAGGCGATGTCTCCCGATGTCTGCCAATATATTACTCAATTATGGGTCCGATGTCGGGGCCTGATAAGGGGCCCAGAGCTCAGTGGATTCAGCTGGCCGGATTAATCGGTCCGGGACAGATGCACTCGCAACCAGAGCGAGAGCTCGCGAGTTTGGCTTGAGTTATTTTGGTGCATTTTTCTTATAAATAAACTCCCGCGTAACTCGTTCGGTTTGCGTCACGCAACTGTAAAGCCAACTGTATCTCCGGATACACCTCCCGGATCCCGATTCCCATTTTGACCGACTGACGTGGCCCTGAAAGAAGCAGGCTGGTTATTTTTGGAAAGCGCCGATGTAAACTCATTTTGTTTGCGATAAGCCGGAGCAGAGTCATCCATCCATCTGTCCATCTGTCCATCCGTCTGGTTGTTGTTTCCAAGCGCCCCCCGGAGAGCTCTGTCTTGTCTTGTATTTATTATCATCTGGCGCTGATTTATGTGGTTGTTAGCTTGCGACTTTTTTTGCAAAACTAGAGCGAGGCTAATCTCTTGCAATTGACGCAAATTGATTTTGCACTCGAAATCGAACGTTCTCCCTTGGCTTCGATTCGATTCATGTTTATTCCCACTTTGGATGAGCTGTTCCGAAAAAGGAAAGAACGTGCCGGGTTCTACGATGCAGAAAACGTGATCGCTTCAAAGTCATGATCGTCTAGGAGGTCAGTGGGTTTTCTTTAAACTAGACTAAAAAAAAGATCATTGCGTATGAACAACTAGACCATCCACAAGGCATGTGCTCATGAAAATTATGCTCGTGATTAATAAGCAATATTAAAGAAATTGTTTCTATGGGAGATATACGATAATGTCGTACAAACACATTCGTACAGTCTCAATTTTTGTTTTCGTACTTCAAGATCATGAGGTGAGCAGACAAAAAAAATTGCTCAATTAAAAAGGATGACATAATGCGATTAAAAAGAAAGTCTACACACTGTTATTCTGGCGCGAAAGATTTAATTACGAATTCGCACACGATCGACTGGCTAAAACACAAGGCAGCCGTTGTTTTCTGTTTTCCTCAACGATTCAGATCGTTTGGCTCGAATCAATCAAATTGTTTACACGCCCATAAATAATTATTCTTTTGTTTGTTTGTTGTTGCGTCTCGGCTGCCCTGTTGGTCAGGTTCTAATTTTATTTTTGCCAGCAATTGTTGCTCCTGCTTTTGTTTATAGCCGTTGCCTGGCTTTATTTGGGGCCTGACCCCAGATTATCGGCGGTAGAGAGTATCGCTCTGTGAGCTTTATCAGCGGCTCGCGCCATTCACATGTTGCGACACTATTTTTAGACGTATTTGGCGAAAAAATCATTCAGCAATCAAATGACACTCAGCACAAATTAGCAGGTTGATAGCCCCTAGAGGAGTGCAGAATCGGGGCAAAACAAACTTAAAGAACAGTGCGTGAGGCCTCGAAAATGGGGGCAATCAGAGTTCAAATTGTTGCCATGCCAGGACATTTCAATCAACAACAGTTTTTTAGTTACTCTGAAAGCGCTCGTTTAATTCCCGTTTGGGATCGCATTGGAATTTCAGTAAGTTCCCAGAATCAAACACTTCAAGTGACGTAGTCCAGGTTTTTAAGAGGAAATCTTCAATAAAACTGTTATCCTCAATTTTTCTTATCAGCCCCTGCGTTAATCTCTACTGAGTCGTGACGTTTGTCGGTCAGGCCATGTCCACCATTATCAGTCAATTAATCTGTTGGAATTACGAGGAAAGTTTTCAAACATTTTGATGAGGGTCATTTCCGATTTTCATCATCCTAGGTTCTTTAGAAGAAATCTCAAAGAAAAAATATACTCCATTCATTGACGTCAAATATTATTTTATGAAATTCCGCAACATATTTTTTAAAATTTTAATGAATCATAAGAATTTTTTCTTATAATTGGGATTTTTTGATAAAATGTTCTGAGTTAGGAATTTTATTTATAGTAAAAATCTTCGCTATTATATAGCGTATTTGGTACTTTCCCAACACTTGGCCTGTGAACTTGGTATCTGTTTAACTTTTTTTATGGGGAAACCACAAAATGGCATATATATATATTGTAGGGCGAGCAATGACTACAGCTGGTTAAATACTGGGTTTAACTTATGGCTTACACGCTTATGCGTTTTCATAAGTAAAGTCAAACACTGAACCTTAAACAAAAGCACAATGGGAAACGCTCAAAGCTTATGAAGCATTCCTCAAAGATGTCGGAGCAATGCACACTTGAATTTGAACACAGACAAATTGAAGGACCCTTCACTGGGGTAAAAATGAATAAATGTAAGTCAATACTTTGAATTATCGATTAAATGAAGAAAAGTTGAAGAGTCAAACAAAAAGCCAGTTCATTGCTCCTGCAACGAATTAAATTCTGTAGACTTTAAGTAAAAATGCAAAACTCTACTCGCCCATTTTGATTACCAAATCAATTTATTTGAAATTCCCAAGGCAATACTTGGAAATACAGGTGGGTAAAAGGTAAGAGGGTGACAATTCTTGAGAAATCCTTTCAAATGCGTTTTGCTCTACATAAATCAATGCCAACTTTTAAGAGACACTCACAGCTAGATTGAAAGATTACAATTCTAATTTTAAACTCATATTTTAATTTCCCAGCTGAGCAATTTAATTGTTTGAGCGGCGCCAAGCTGCCGTCTTTAGTTCTCTGTGACTACATACTATATGTATGTGTTTCTATATACGAAGATCGGCGGCTACCAGTGCAAACACTCCCACATGGAGAACATGTTAATGAGGAACGCTTTTTTTCGGCGCTTTGCTGGTCTTTGCGTTTGGCTGTCTGAGCTTAATACTGTGACGTCAGGAAAGTCATTGAGCTATAATTTAATAGCGAGCGAACGCTCTGGCTGGCAAGAAACTATAGCAAACATTCTGTGGAGTGCGAGTATGATTGAAATCCAAACAAGAGGAAGAGAAGCCAGCGGAGCTACCTGAGCGAAATATTAAGTTACACTTATGTATGACGAACATTTTTCGAATCCGAATCCCAATCCGATTCTGAGCCAGTCCAGCAGTGAGCTACGATAAAGTCGCGAGATTAAAAAAGTCAAGTGACAAGACAACCAAGTGCGTCAATCGCCGGGGCAAAAAGCGAAACAACAGGGTGACGGAGTACAAAAGTCCGTTGATGGAGCCACCGACTGCATTTGTGGCATCTTGGTTTTATTCTGGGCTCTGGCATCTGGGTTCTTTGTCTGCCAGTAGCCACTGGTGCGTGCAGATGGCCCATCCGCATCCCTTCACCCAAATCCCCGTGAAGTCGAAGCTCCGATCGTGACAAAGAAATTTCACGCAACCAGTGCGTTTGACGTCAGGCCTACGATGATGATGATGATCAGGGCCTGGAACCGGGCTGGGCTTAAAGTTGGGATCTCTGATTATTCACTCAAGTGGGAAGTGCCATTTGAATCGAGATGCGAGACGCCAATAATATCGCTTAATTGAAGTGCAGGCCCAGCAAAGCAATGCAGTGCAGGATGGCATGGAAAATTTAAAGGGGTGAGGGCCAACCTTGGTATGTGTATATGGTACATACAGAAGTTATGCTTCATTTATAATAAATTCAAATATATGACAGGTAACATGGATGAACTATAATGGAGAATGCGGCATTAATTTGTACCTTTTAAATCCACGTTTCGTTCAAAATAAAATTTTAAATAGATCTTTATGTTTATATGTTTGTGTTAATAAAAAAAATTTTTTTTCATATTTAATTGAACATCATAAAATGGAAAGCAATACAAGTTTTTTTTGCAATTTTAAGCACACATTTTTGTCTTAAATTAAAAATGATTTTAATATTAAATTCTTGGCTTGTCAAACTGGGGCTTTACACGCAGCACTGATTTTTATCGATCACTATAATTGTAATGTGTGAGCAGCCAGTTGCTCGACTTAATATTAATCGCTTCAACTGCCTCGGAATAGCAATTATAGCCAGAATAGTGTGTTGGAAAATGGCTCGTGGTCGTCTGATCACGTGCCCGGGAAACTATTGTTACTCATACGCCACGTTGCCGCCTGCAGACAAGAAAGTTCAATGCATTTCGAGGCAGTTTCCCAAGTCATTACCATATGATGGGTTTGCATTACAATGACGAGGCCTTCGACAACTGACGACCGCTGTCCGTTCGCTGACGCAGTTGCCAAGTGGGCCACCGGAGGAGGACTCCCGGGGGAGACTGCAACTCGAACTCGGGGTTTGTATGTCACTCAAACCCAGACTGACGCACGCATCTCCGTGGGATTGGGAGCGGGACTGGGGATTGGGGATTGGGCATTGGATCTGTACCGAAATCTACAATAAATATGCGCATATGTCAGTACATATATTCCTCGGCCGATGGCCATGAACTGGATGGTTCTGCAGAAATTGGCGCAGATTTCGGCGACGGTTTGCATAATCCCCCGATCCCAAGATGTTGCGCAGTTGGCGGGATTAGCATTGCAGATTGGTCCGGGAATCTCACCAAGTTCAACAACAGCTCAGATAAAAGAAGTAGAGACGGTTCAATGTCTGACCTTATGGCGCCATATGTCTGTCCTCCAGATCTTCTCGCTCTCGGGACTCTAAGATCATTCTTTTGCGCGTCGCCAAAACAAATATCTGATGTTGTTTTTCTGGTCTAGGATTTTATGAGTTCTCCCAGCCTTAACGTATTCGCTTTCAATTGTTTTCCCTTTCTTTGCTATGTGAAATTCTAAGTAAACAATTGCTGTGTACGTACTTCGGCGAGCCCTCTGGAATAGAAATGCTTTGGAATGACGATCGGCGTATTTGAAATTCCTTGTTTACTATATAGTAAGCAATGGATTAATCTCAAAATGGGTTTGGTACAATCATGATGACATTTACATTCTAGTTAAGGCAATCAATGTGACGAAGGCGCGAATGGGTTTGGGATTTTCCCTATTCAATGTAATTTATTCTGTGATGTTTTGAGCCTGTAATCGAAATAATATCAAATTCTATATGACCCTAGCTTCGGTTTTACGACTTGAGGCATATGATTAAAAGAGGTATGTAATCGATCGAATAATGGAGCTATATCTAAAATGGCTAAGATGAATAATAGGTTTTTTTCATTCATCATTTTAGCTTAATGATTTGGGTATTTTAAATGCATGTTTCTAAAAATTAGATTTCGGGAATTTAAATAACATTTAATTTGGCTTATACATATGCATATTAATAGCAATTCTTCCAAGCTTGGTCTAAGATAATCTCAATCATTTAAAAATATTAAACAGTTTTAAAAGGGAACCACAGTGTGATCTTGTGATTATTGGCGTTAAATATATTTCAAAATGATCCCTCCTACTTTGATTTATAGCTCCCAGCGGCTCATTCCTGATATATCCAGAAGGCTAATGCGATTTACTCTGTTTTCTCCAGAGGGTGTATACAGATACAGTCCCACCCTCTCTTACGCTCTCCCCGGCGCTCTCGATCGATGCTCCCCAGAGAGTTGGCGAGTTCCCCCACACTCAACTCTCTGGCACTCCGATTCCCAGAGCGCACTTCGTTGAATTGCCGAACCTCCACGACGAGACACGAAGGCAGCCGATCCGTCGATCACAAAACTGGCTGCCATATGGCGAAACCAGTTAGTCGCCTCCCAGAGCAGCCAGACAACGTAACGCCTCGATTCTCGCCGATCCAGCTATCCACCGATTCGCCGCGATCGTCAGTGCTATATACAGTTCCCAACGGGGCAGAGCGATAAAGATAAAAGTGCAAAAACAAAGCGCACTTAGATAAAGATATCGGAGTTCCCATGCCGAGACACAGTGCAAGTGAAGTGAAACGAGAACGCAGTTTTGACTAGGAAACAGAGAACTACTGAGATATAGAAGCCGAGAGTCGGAGTCAGAATCAGAATCAGAATGCAAATGTGTCGAGCGTGAAAATCGACTAGTTCCCGAACGATATACACTCGACTAAAGTGCCAGTCCAGCCAAGTGAAACCAAGTGCGCAAAGCAACCGATCCGAATGACTATGACTTCAACGGTGCTCCAGCGGCCAATTCAAGCCAAGTCAGAGAGACACCATCAGTCGGGGGCCAACGCGAAGGCCTCCAAGTCAGCCAGCTCCACAAGAAGTCGCTCCACGATGGCCTGGTCAAACGAGAAGCTCCGCTTCTCCTGCATCGACAACATTGGCCTCAAGCAGCTGTGGAAACTTATTGCCCTGGATACGAGTGCTCCCTCCAAGCAGCGCAGTGCCATGATGTTGGATGTGGAGCAACAGCAACAGCAGCAGCAGCAATCGAACAATAACAACGAGGTAAGTGGCCGAAAGAAAAGAAAGCTTGTAAGACACAAGCAAACATAGTGACGTCAATGAGGATTGGGGCAACGCATCCACATCCGCGTAGAAAGCCAACCACTGACAGAGAAAGTGACCAAAAAAAAAAGCGCAGACAACAGACAATAAGACAGAGTTACGTTGCGGAGTCGTGTGTAAGCTCCGACTCCGGATATTGAATGACGTCTGTTTGATGTGGATATTGTTGAAACAACTGTGGGACCCACCCAACCACCCAGTCACCCCCCGAACTATGCGAATTGCAAACAGAGTGTGGGAGATCTGCGGACCGGGCTGGAATTCCAATAATCCACGTAACGCCAATTTGCATACTACGGCGGGTCTGCGCTAATTAAAGACCAGCAACGAGGCCCGCCAAACGTAACGTAGCCGGACACGGCCGGTTATGATCACACATCTGACGGCAGATTGAGATGTGGATGTGGACTCCCCAGAGGCGTCGCTTGTCCGCCAGTGGACAATCGAATCGATTCATTTGATTCCGTTCCATTAAAGACAATTGATTCGTTGACAAAGACCAGAGACATCTCTCTTTTCGGACAGTGTGGTGTCCTTATTTCTCAAAGTCCGAGTTTATTGACTCCAGGCTTTGTTTCTCTCAGTGTGTCTGATTCCGACGAGCCGAGCACTCTTGATCGTTTCAAGTGTCAAGTGCAGTGGCCCACGCTCGTTTTGGCCCCAGTCATTATCGGTTAATTTCGGCCATTTTAATATTTCGCATGTCTCTAAGATCAAGGCTTCCGACAAGAGCGAAGGTTAGAAGCTCGGAGATCGGGTTTGGGGCCACTAATCTAGTTTCTATTTTAAGCCACGGGTATTCCCCCTTAATCCCCATAATCTTAATTAAGTCGCCAAAACTGGGCTCTGAATTGGCGGTGAATGCCAAACTTTCGCAGAGTGATTCACATGGGTTTTCGTGTAAGCGCGATGATTGCACTAAAGGGAAAGACGTTATTCATATTGACGCATATCGGGGGTCTAAGCGGATCCGGTTTTCCTTTGGCTAACGGTTACTCATGACCAGCGAGCCACTAGAATACTACGACTTAGATTGATGGTGCTGCCAAGAAAGAGAGTGTGATGGTTAGTCCGAGTTTTCTGATAGTTTCTGCCCCTGGGACACGGATCTAACCCTCTGCCGATGGCTTGAGTATTGCGATATTATTATATTTTTTAAGCCAACTGGTTTGAGCCCGCCATCCTCCCCTCCCCACCCTTCCAGGCGAGCCCCTCGCCCTCCGTTCGCTGGATTGACGTCAATGCAAATATTAACTCCCCGGCGGACCGAGACTATCGATATATCGATGAAACCCCCCAGACAGTCTGGGCCAACGTCTTGGCATCGTCTCGGGATCGTCTTATAATGTCAGGGTTGTGTTCTACAAAACCTGCGAAGGCTGCTGCACCTGAGTCACGCCCACAGAGCGGGTATCCTGGGGAGCTGGAAAACCAGTTTGAGGGGCACGTTGCAGGTTCAGGGCCAAAATCGTCCAACTTGTAGGCCTTAGGATGGACCTCTTCGGCCAAGAACCATTCATTCGGAGGCGAATAAAAATTCGGCAGGTTGATTTTGTTTAATTAACAGCTCAGCCAAAAGCGCCTTGACGTCACGCGCATAAATTGATTTAAGCAAAGTTTTTGTTTTGCCTCTTTTTGTGTGCTTTAATTATACCCTTGCAGAGGGTATTATAATTTTGGTCAAAAGTGTGCAACGCAGTGAAGGAGACATCTCCGACCCTATAAAGTATATATATTCTTGATCAGGATCACCTCCTGAGTTGATATAGCCATGTCCGTCTGTCCGTCTGTCCGTCTGTCCGTCTGTCCGTCTGTCCGTCTGTCCGTCTGTCCGTCTGTCCGTCTGTCCGTCTGTCTGTCCGTCTGTCTGTTTCTACGCGAACTAGTCTCTCAGTTTTAAAGATATCGAACTGAAACTTTGCACACACCCTTCTTTCCTTTGCACGCAGTATATAAGTCGGAACGGCCGGGATCGGACGACTATATCCTATAGCTGTCATATAACTGAACGATCGGAAATGCCATAACTTTGGTGTTTGTAAAGTTAGGAAGTTGAGATTTTCTATAGGTTTTATTTTTGGCCAATCAATCTGACCTACCGAATTTCATGAGAATCGGCCGACTATATCTTATAGCTGCCATATAACTGAACGATCGGAAATGCCATAACTTTGGTGTTTGTTAAGTTAGGAAGTTGAGATTTTCTATAGGTTTTATTTTTGGCCAATCAATCTGACCTACCGAATTTCATGAGAATCGGCCGACTATATCTTATAGCTGCCATATAACTGAACGATCGGAAATGCCATAACTTTGGTGTTTGTTAAGTTAGGAAGTTGGGATTTTCTATGGGTTTTATTTTTAGCCAATCAATCCTACCTATTAAATTTCATAAGGATCGGCCGACTATATCCTATAGCTGCCATATAACTGAACGATTGGAAATGCCATAACTTTGGTGTTTTTAAAGTTAGGAAGTTGGGATTTTTGTTGAGTATTAAGAATGCATATGAATAATTTTGGAGAATATAATTTTCAGAGTATTCTGCAAGGGTATATCAACTTCGGCTCCGCCCGAAGTTAGCTTTCCTTTCTTGTTTTTTTTGTTGCTATTCCCGTGGTTGTTTCTGTTTCTGTCGGTTAACACGTTCGTCCGGCGGCTATAGAAAATGTTAAGTAGTCATAAATAAACACTACTAAACTGTGGGCTTAGTTAAACGCCGGAATATCGAAACCTAAAAATAAACGCGACCAAAACGCACTCAGAACTCGGGCTCGAACTCGAGCTTGAACCTTAATAAATGCGAACCGAATCGCTCAAGCGAAAAGTGCTGTAATTTTCTGATGTCAGAGTTAAAGTTAATAATTGTTTTGCTCACTTTGCGGTTTTGCTTTTCATCTGTCAGAAGTAATTTTCGCTGAGGTTTTCCCTCATCAATTTTCCCTGAGATGTCGCATACATGAGTGAACGTAACCAGAATCCAGACATTAAGGGTGAGATAATTAAACATGCAATTGCACATAAAAATGAAGTAATACTGTAGGCTCAGATTCTCCCACAGTATGACGCACTTTTACTAATCCAAATTAATGCCCAAGTGCTAATTTCGCCCAGGTGGTGTACGTGCAAAAATGTGCGAATATCGGCTATAGAATGAGCCCAATCTGTAGTAAATGCAGTTGTAAAACGAGTAGTCAATGAATAAAAGCCGCTGACGTCGAATAGTTCGATCGTAGCTATAATTAAGTCCCCGTTAAATGCGAAGCGTAACGTGTAACTCCCGATAAAGGTCAGTGCTGACGACACGAACGTCGAACCTCGAATATTGGTTAATGGAATTTGATAGGCAGTGTGCTCCACCTCAAATCAATGTGACATCTTATTAGCGCCTAATTAATACATAATAGGGGGGTTTTTGGTTTATATATTTAATATGGAAATTCGAGCGGACAAGGCTTGCTACTAATATTTGAATGAGACCCACATTCTTATTGGCAAGAGACGGCGCCGAAATTAGCATAAGGTTCTGGTATCCAAATTTCACATTCCAACCAGTTTTGTAGTCAGGAAAATCGTATTTGCCAGCTGGTTAGGCCTCATTCATTATCTCCAAACCATATCGGGGGTCTCAAGTTAAACATTTGCCAACCGCTAACTGTTGCAAAATGATAAGCCCAAGATCATACCATACTCTGCTGATAAGGGGCGATGACCCTGGCAACGGGTTTTCACTGTGCCCACCATCTACCCTACTGATGAATCTGTGCCACAAATGCAAATTGCGAACTTACGTAAAGATCGCAATCGGAGCAATGTTATTAACCCAAGATTAGGGCCGTTGGGAGGGATCTGCATCTGGCTGAAAAGACGCAGCGTTATCTGGGCAGTTAAGATACGATAATAGTGGCAAGATAGCGAGAAACAAGAGCAGAAGCTATATAAGAAGCGGGCATAAACAAGTTCCGAGGCATTTACCTTAATTAGTCAATTAATCAAAGCGGTGGAGTGAGGATCGGATTGGATTGGGTTGGATCGCATTGGATCGGATCGCCTTCTACGCTGACAGGTCGTTATTTGTTATGGCCAATGCTTATGGCTCAATTCGCATAGGCAGCACAAACAAACGGGCGACAACAAAAACAAACGCCAACTTTGCATACTAAGTGGCTCATTAGGGACACGGCAGTGCCGGGGATCGGTCGTAAACCACACACGACGACCCATCAAGCTGCTCCGTCTTTTTATATAAGCATAAACAAACATGCCGCCTAGAATTTTTCGCCGTTTGCCAATGCATTCGGTTTGAATAATCAATTGACACTTTCGTGAGTCACAGTTGGGCAAAATCTAAAATTAATTTATAAAAATGCAATGCCCCTTTCTTATATAATAATACTTTTATTGATTTGAATATATGATATGTATTTTGTTTACTGTATAACTAATGATTTTTCTACCCATCTTTCTCATTACAGCGGATTCCATATGAGAACTGCGACAACTTGGCCGACTATTTGAGTCTCCAAAGAGCGGCCCAGGCTCACAGGAACCACATCCAATCCCAGGCCCCGGCCCAGATGTCCCTGCTCAAGTTCTTGGCCATTGTAAGTACCCGTTGTTTACTGTTTACACTCAGGTCGATTGGCCAGAAACTTTCCACCAGCGCTTCCTGCTTGAAGCTGAAGCCGAAACCTCAGCCTCGGACAATGTGCGATCGCTTGGGTTGTCGTTGGCGGGTTGCCTGCATAAATTTCACGTTTACGAGGCTGGGGCGTGGCACATGGGTTGGCAAATAAAATTTGTTTGATTATTTATAATCGCGGGCAGACAATAATGTTTCGGTCTGGCGAAGGAGCGAGGCAAACCCGTTCCCAGCTGCGATAAACTGCGATTTATCAATGAATGCGTATTCCCTTCTGACTAAGTTTCGTTTCTCTCTTGCTTCCAGAATGCCCTAGAGTTGAGCGCCCCAGCTACGCCACATCTCCTCCAGCACCAGCAGACTCAGACGCAGGCGAAGCCACAGGGCTGGATGCAGCTTTCCGGTCACCCAGAGAGGTAAGGATCATAATAATGGGAACTAAGAACTTTTTAAAAGAGAAAAAAGTTCAGTTTGTTATTTGTTTACTATTATGAATATCATAAGTCAAAGTTTGTGGTTAAAATTCTTATCTTTAATAATGCGGTTACAATCCTAAATATTAAATGATATTAAAAAGGGCAAATTTGTTACTAGTTATTTAATACCGACTGAGTACTAACTCTAAATTGTCCTATTATTTTCCAGCATTGTGCCCACGTCCACCGGAATAGTCCGCAAACGCATTTCCGGCTTCGAGGACAGCGAGGTGCATGCCTACCGACTAATCTGCCAGGAACCACAGACCGCTCAGATAGTGCCCGCCTACTTTGGGATGCAGGAGATCCAGGCGCAGCACTACATTGAACTGCAGGACCTGCTAGCTGGCTTCCGGGATCCGTGTGTGATGGACATCAAGATGGGCAGCCGCACCTTCCTTGAATCTGAGGTCAGCAATGCCACCCTGCGACCAGATCTCTACCAAAAGATGATCGCTGTGGATGCCGGAGCTCCCACGCCGGCGGAGCACGAGGCACGGGCAATCACCAAGCTGCGGTACATGACTTTCCGGGAGTCACTGTCCTCCTCGCACTCCAAGGGCTTCCGAATTGAGGCACTGCGTCTGCGTGGACGACCGCCTGTCAAGGATTTGAAGACCTGCCGGAGTAGCGAGCAGATCGTCCAGACCATCGAACAGTTCCTGGCCGCCCGGCGATCTGTGCAGAAGGAGCTTCTGAAGCGACTGAAGCACATGCGCCTAGTCATCGAGCAGTCTTCATTTTTCGCCCGCCACGAGATCGTTGGCTCCAGCATCTTCATCGTCTACGATGACGAGAGGGTTGGTGTCTGGCTGATTGACTTTGCCAAGTGCCGGGAGCTGCCCCCGCAGGTGAGGGTGGACCATCGCAGTGCCTGGACTCCGGGCAACCGGGAGGAGGGCCTGCTCCGCGGAATGGACGAGCTCATCCGCTCCTTCGAGGAGGTTTACGCCCGCTGTGGCTCCCATCGCAGCTGCCTTAAAATCTAATAGATAGATTGATAGCACCTGCAGCTGGATCTGCACCGAAAGACTGATCACCCAAGCTCCATTTGTACAGAAAGAGAGAAAGAAGAGGAAAGGATTCATCGCATCGCCCGGGCTGAGCTCCACCTTATATTACCTACTTGTTCCATATTGGAAAAACCTGGCTTCAGCTCGGGTACCCTTAGAAAGTGTAAGACTAGCTGGAGAAGAATATAACGATTAGTATTGATCACCAAGCAGCATTTGTTTGATTGAAACAGGTTTAAAATAAGTATTTGTAAAAATCAAATCTAAATCAAAACAAAAGAAATAAAATATTTTAAGAAAGTTAAACTTGAGTATTGTCTTAATTGCATATGGTAATAGTACACAGGTAAATTGTTTGTGATAGATAAATGTTGGACACTATATGTCAACAAAATTCTGAAGTCGGTCCATTTTAAAGTAAGTTACCATATATGGTTATCTTTGATTAATGGCCTCCCAAACACTTATGCTTGAATAAGCGTTGCTAAAACTATTATTATTCATCCTTGTGCAATAAGTTAACAATGCACTAGTCACAATTTTGTAAATTACTTTACATTTAAATTTATATTTAGGACTTTAAACTTAAATGAACTGATATACATATTTATTATACGATGTACACGATAATGGTTTTACTTACATAAGTTAAGTTACAGGTAAATTCTATCCTAACAAATTAAATGTTTAAAGTACAAGAAACCATTATATTAACAAATATGAAGTATATTTTATAAAAGAACTGAATTAAGTCCAACTATTTAAATAGCTTAATTTAAACTTGGTTAAAATTCCGCCAATAAAGCGCCTAACAGCACTATGTTACAATTTACAGCTGCTTGACTTTAGTATTTTGTAAATTAAAGAAGTGCAATGGTTGGTATATTAGATCTCCCCAGCAGCGGTCACACTGGCGGTTTGTTTTTAACGTGTTTGTTCAATTTAAGGATGAATACAATTCGTCCTTGCGGTTGCAAGGGCGTGCGCACCTGTCTGAGCTGCGAGCAGGACTTTCAGATAGCAAAGCCCTCTCTGCAGGAGCAGTTCCAGCAACTAGAAGCGTGGTCATACTGCGTCCACTGCGAACTTTTGCAGCCCGGCTGGGATACGACTAAGGTGGAAAGTGCCCATGAAGATCACAAAAAGGACGATGGTCTGCCCCTGCCGGGCATTCTGGTACAAGAGGGATTCCTCAGCACAGAGGAGGGCTCGCAACTCTTGTCCGACCTGGACGCATTGGCCTGGGACATCTCGCAGAGCGGCCGACGCAAACAGAACTTCGGGCCAAAAACGAACTTTAAAAAGCGCAAGCTTCAGGTGGGCTCCTTCGTGGGATTTCCTCGATCCACGGAGTATGTGCAGCAGCGCTTCGAAGAGGTTCCCCTGCTGCGTGGCTTCCAGACCATCGAACAGTGCTCCCTGGAGTACGAGCCCAGCAAGGGAGCCAGCATAGATCCGCACGTGGATGATTGCTGGATCTGGGGCGAGCGAGTGGTCACGGTAAACTGCCTAGGCGACGCTGTCCTCACCCTAACTCCCTACGAAGTCCAGCAGGCGAGTAAGTACAATCTGGACTTGGTGGCCCAATACGAGCAGGAATTGCTAGCGCCGCTGTTGAAGGATGAGCATATGGCCAAATACGCGGGAAAGGTGCTTCGCATACCTATGCCAAAGTAGGTTTTATATTTTCTACTTTTCCGTTGACTTACTTAACTCATTTTTGCTGTTCAGCCTCTCCCTGATTGTTTTGTATGGCCCAGCGAGGTACCAGTTCGAGCATTCCGTACTCCGCGAGGATGTCCAGGAGCGACGCGTATGCATAGCCTACAGGGAGTTCACGCCTATGTATATCAACGGAGAGGACCAATATAAGGGAGATCCTGTACGAGAAAAGTCGAAGCTCTTTTGGAAATAAACTACCAAGAACTTGTGTAAATATTAAACTAAATACCCATTATAAACTGAAAGGTTTGCACCGATTCGCGGTAGCTGATTTGGAATTCATTAATATAGACGAGAAGGAAATCCCGAACGAAGAAGACCTTGTAATTTCAAGATATAGACTAAACAAGAGGTTGAGTAAACCTGAATGAGCAAGGGTGAATAAGCACATGAGCTATTTTGGAAAGAAAACTATGTAAGAATTTTAGTTTATTGATGGTGAGGATTGTCCTGATCCGTCGTGGCTGGTCTGTAATCTAGCAATGCAACTTGTGCAGGCAACTGGACACCATGGATTTTCTTAAGATGAGCCCTTAGGTTACTGCTAGTGCTAAAGCTGTTGGAGCACACTACGCATTGGTGATGCGAGTGCTTGCGCCTAATGTGCTCGTTGAGATCACGCACCTTGGCAAAGGCCGTGGTGCAGTACTTGCAGACGTGCGAGTTGCGCACATGAGTCTTCAGATACTGGGGTGAGGCGTAGGCCAGCGGGCAGTACTGGCACTTGTAGATGGCTTGGCTGCCACTGGGCTCCACATCGAGCAGTCGATTGGCCTCGTTGTACTCGTCCAAGTTGTAGTGCTTGAGCTCGACGGCCGCGTAGTCCACGGTGCGCATCTCGTAGGCGGGCGGCTCCAACAGCTGCAGGCGGGAGTCGGACAGATCAAGACGCGGCTGGGCGGTGGTGGCGGGCAGAAACTCGGACACAATTAGAGAGTCCTGATTGGCCAGCCTCTGGGAGGGTTTTGGACCGGATTCCTGCCTTTCCTCTGTTTCCTTTGGCTCTGCCAGTTGCTCTGGTTCTAATACAATAATATCCAGTGGTTCAAACTCCTCCCACGCTTCGTAATCCCCCCCAGCCTTCGTTTCAGTCTGCTCATTCGGATCTGCATCCTGGCACATTTCCAACTGCGCCTCGTTGTAGAGCTGCAGGAGCTGCTGGTTGGCGAACTTCAGCTTTCGGAAGAAGGCGTAGTGCTGCTGACATTCCTCTAGACAGCCACTGCAAATCATGGGCAGCTCCTCCGTTAAATTCAACGCTATGTTCTAGGATGATAGGTGTTTTGATTGAGGTTTAACCCATTTCTGTCGCCATACCCTGCCGAACATGGCCTGAATTAGCTCGAGAACAGTGTGATCCGAACTGCCGCTGCTCCTGTGCTCCCTGATGTCCACCACAGCGCTGTCCACAAAGCAAATCCTGCACAATTTACGCAAGTCCATTGAAATTGAATGTCAACAAAAACTTGTAAACAGGTAACAGTGTGACTGCCAAAAATCTTTAGACATGTATAGTATTCTAGTTTGAAGAGTCACGAAGTATATTTTAGTATTAATTTTTGAAACTCGACTTGCGGCCATACTAATTTTTAAAGCTAAACTGTTGTTATTTTCGAAATTGCATTCAAATAAATACTTTTGTCAAAAATAAAATAAAATAAGAATGTAATAAGTTTTACTTACCTGTTTGACTTAAAATTAAATTAATTTTCTTATAGGAAATAAATAGCAGCAAGCATTTGTAATTTTTACTTAATGCTATTAAAATGATATAGTACTAAAGAAAAACAACTCGTCGATTTAATTCTCTTTTCAAAATAAATTTTTATTCAGTTTTTGTGTTTTTGTTGCAATCATGTCTCTCGATTTTTAATATTAATTTTTTTATTATTTAAATCATTTAATTCCTTTGTTTTTGGCTTAAAATTAATTATTATCGTCAATGTGACGAAAGTTATTTGTCTGTCAATAATGTTTATCGACAACAGACTTTTTGCTAATTTTTTTTTTTTTCGGTTTTAGCCATTTGTTTTTACATGCATAATTTTTGGGAAGATTTTATGGTTTTGCTCGCGTTTGGCAATCGACAGAAATTCAATAACGGTTTAATAATTATGCAATTAGCTATTTAAATTGATTTGGTAGTTAGACTCGGGACACAGGCTGAGGTTTGGATTTGGGTTCGGGTTGGTTTGCAGGCCTCTGCTTGGGAGAGTTTAGTGCTAAACATTTGCAGTTTATAGACTAAGTTTTTCTTGTCATTTAGTTTAATGCTAAATTTTAAATATATTTGCCTTGTTTAAAAAAGTGTCTCGAATCGGTTTTTAATGCGCTATTTATTGTTGAACTCTGTTTAATTGCCCTGGGGTTGAACATGCGGAGTGCAATTGAAACGAAAATCGAACTCTTCGGTTTGCTGATTTCTTTATTTTGTAATACGAACAATTCGAATGCTTTATGTCTGACTGTGTGTGTGGGCGTGTACCAACCGTTTTGTAATTAGCTTTTTGCATTTCGCGATTGCGTGTAACTCTGATCAGAGGAAATTAGTTATTACTTGCAAAGTAAGTTAGTAGTAAGTAAGTAGTAGAGTTTTCAAATGAAAAAACATTTTCCTTTACTACAAGTTTGGTTTTGCGGTAACTTCATTTTCATTTTCATTTTTAAATTCGTTTATCGTTTTAGTTTTTGCCTCCTCTCGTTTTTTTACGTTTTCTCGGGTAATCGCGTAGGTTGCCCTCTCCTAATGTAGGACGCTTAGTTTATGGCTCCTTCTGCAGGTCACCTCATTTTATAATTGCCTAGTTAACGCTATATTATTATTACTTGTATTATACATAATCTCGTACATGTAGAGTTCAATCTTTTAAAGAGTGTAGAAAATGGTTTGCTTTTTAAAACAGCTTCTTTTTATCAAAAAGACATCCATACACATATACATAGCTCTAATTATGCGCCTAGCTGCTCAAAGATTAGCACTAAATTAATTATAAAAAAATTAAATTTAAAACGCACACACCCTTCTCAACTCTATCTCTCGATTTCCAATGCATTCTGACTCGGATTCTCATACGTGTTCAATACCGCTTTAACTCAAGATCTCAATTTCAATTTGAATCGGATTTCGAATTGGAATTCACACTCGAATTTGACTAACGTTCGAAAAACAACAACCTCATGGGGACAGAGCAGTTTTCGGTAGGATTACGCATCGCTCTGGGCGTAAGTAAAAGTCGTCTCATATCAAATCTAAATTTAAATGTAAATGCAAATAAAACATACAAAGTGAGTGTATACACATATAACGCTTAAATCTGATCTGCAGTTCCTTCAGTTGATTCAGCACTCGATTGGGTTGTTCCATCTGACAGCGGGTGTATCTAATAGGGCCGATTTGCTTTCCGTTAAGTAAACTTTTTGTCTGGCTATCAAAACTGGTTTGTCACACAATTCTGTTAGAAATTCTCTTGGGCAGGACAACGTAAGAAAGGATTACTCGAGGGGACAAAGGAGTGCGATTAACTCGGCAGTCTGCTATGCTTCTTCGTCCTTCAACCATTTTCGGTTTCCATCTGATCGCTCGTTTCGTCGATTCTTCTCTTTCAACAAGGAGGTAGGTTTTTCATTGATTTTGGTTTTTGTTTAGAAAAAATATTCACGTTTAAAGGTTTCTTAGGTGGGTTCCGGAAAGAGTGTTCGAGTATGAGTTTGTCTTTTGGGGGCTATACCGTAAATATCACTGTTTTGCTTTGTGTCAGGGGAGAGCATAGTAAAATAGTTGACAAAATTCGAAGCTCGTTTCTAGGAATACACAGGGATACAGATATAGACAGAGAGAACTCATCCGAAAACTATGTGAAATTTCCAACAAAATTGTGATTCGTGTCTTGGTGATTTCGAGTGGCATTGAGTGGGGTTGGTTGGTTGGCTTAGTGGGGTTCTGTTCTGTTCTGTTCTTGCGCTGCTTAGTGTCTTTAGTTTTGCTCGTTTCCGTATCGTTTTATTAAAAATATATCCATATATATATATGTGTATGTATATATGCGGTGATATATGTGTCATAAAATATATATACACCTTTTCATCTTGTATTGCTAGTTCGGTTTTGGTTTCTCTGGTTTTCGATTTCCGTTTATTATTACTTTGACTAATTAATTGGTGACTATAACTCGGTTTGTTTTGCCCTCGGGTCGTTTGTCTTTATGCTTACTCAATTTGCTACAATATTTCAACAATAAATTTTCTAAAAACATGATGTTCAACGAACATACTTCCCCACAATGTGTTCGTTAATGCGTCTTTTAAAAATTAATTCAATTCACTATGAGTATATGTATGTATATATAGACCTTTGTTTATATCCATTATTATGTGTCAGTTTGTTACCATTTACAATCAGCTATCTTCCAAGCAACTCTTCAAAAGTGAAAAAAACGTTAAGTAAAATAAAACTAGAAGTGAGAATTTGATCAAAGTAATGTACAATGGATTAAATATGAATAAAAGCAAGTTTCGTAAAAGTTTCTTCATTGGGATCATATTTTGTTTGCAAACTGGAATGAAGGAAATCAAACAAAATATTGTTGGTCCACGTGATCCCAAAATGAAAACAGAAAAGTAAAATATTAAAGCTTGAAAAAGCATACAACAAAGGGTCAACATCCTGTTCGTCTCCTGTTTACACTTTCCAACAAATAAATGGTTACTTTCCCTTGTTTTTGCATTTGTCAATTAAGTGCTTCTGTGTCGGTGTGTCTCCGTACGTGAGTGTGTTGCCATTTTAAATACATATCTAATGTCTCATAGGAACAATCTCTTATATATATCATATATCTTAAGTGTATGCGTATGTGTGTGTGTCTGTCATCTGTTCGTCTTACATAAATTATAACAACTCAGCATATTAATTAACTTATAACTCTGTTATTGTACATACAATTACTTAGATGTATGTGAGTCTGTCTGTGTGGGTATACAGTGGGTATACGCATGTAACCTTTGTGTGTCCTGTCCCGCGTTGTTTCTTTGTTCTTATTTTCGTCCTGCTCCTCCTTGTGCCCCTCCATCTCCCCTCCTCTTTCTTTGCCTATTCGTATGCAAATTTTTGTTTCATTTCTTGTTGTTTGCTTAACTCTTATAATTTTGTGTCTGTGTGTGTATGTGTGTAGCTTACTTAACACTTTTTTCGGTTCTTGTACGGCAGTAATTTTTGCTTTTTGTTTGGTTTGTCCATAAAATTTTGTTTAGTACATGATTTTGTATCGTTTTGTTTTTCTTGCGATATTTTCTTTGCTCTGTTTGTTTACTTAAAAATGTAATTAACAATTTTTTATTTGTATTATTTTTTTTGTATTTTTTTTTTTTGCTTTGTTTCGCAGCAGCTTTGCTAGTTTTTGGTTTTTGAAAAAGAACTTAACTAGGCATCTCCCCGGCCACTCGGGCGTTTCCATATCCGTAGCTTAATTGTATAATTCCAGCGTCCTTATTGCACGATTATGTGCGGAGCCGAGAGCAGCACGGTAACCGTTGCAATAATCGTGAAGAGCGTGAAAACAATTAAACAGAATCTGTGGAGTAAAGAGCAAGCAGAGCGGTAGCAAACAAGTCAGCGGGGCCATCAAACAAAATGGCGGACGACCGGTAGTCGGCCATCTTTCAATATTTGCGGCACGTGGGTGTGTGTGTGTGTGAGTGTGTGGAGTAGTGTGAGTGTGAGCATGCGAATGTGTGGGTTCATTCCGCCGGAAGTCGTGTGGCCTAATTGTTTGACTTGCCGGGCGAAACCTGCCGGCTTGGTCCAATAAGTTCACACCCATTCTCGAGCACATATCTTGGAGTTCATAATTGCGTGTGCGATTGCGGATGGTTATGAATTATTGCCCAGGCATTATCCAAAATCCCGTTAGTTACCCTAAACAGATTTCGTCTATATGTAGTTTAGAGGAGAGCCCAGGATTTGGGTGAAAAAGGGGTTTTAGAAAAATATTTGTGTACCATATTTTCTACAAATTTATGAAAATTTTGAATGCTTAAAAAACCATTTGCAAAAATATTTCTTCTTCGGTGTGTTGCCTGGAACCAGTTAGGAGTAATAAAATCCTTTAAGCACATTAAAACCCTAAACGATTTCTTACGAAAATTGGCTTAATCACAATTAATGTTTTCCTAATTTATAATTTTAGAGTCAACAACAAAAAGGAAAACTAAAATCTTTCACAACGGATATAAAATATGCCGTTATCCCTTAAATTATATTATATATTATATATTTTTGTAAGCCCCTTGTTAAGCCTGGATAATCCATTTGTTAAAAAATCGAAAACGAAGAACAATCGTTTTGTTTCTATATCTTTAATCAGCGAGTGATGTGTATGTGTAATGCAATAGTGTTATAATGGTGATGGAGATGGTAACTCACCTATCCACAACCATTGCCGCGAACTTCCAATCGCCGATCAATTCCGCTTCGTCGTCAGCTTTGCGCATGCGCGCCGTAATAAATTGCAATTCTTTGAGAATTAGGGTAAGATCTTTGTGATTGCAGCCGATGGCCGTGTGGTGCTCCTCCACCGTTGTTGGCCGGCCAAAGCTACTGCAAAAGTGCGTTAGCATCGAGGAAGTGGGTTAATCCGCACACTAAAATAATTCAAATGAGAAACTTACGCCGACGAACCGATGGCCGTTTGGGAGCCCGATATTGTGTGCCGAAAGTCGTCGTCGATGTCGAGGACATTGGCCAACAGGGACTTGGAGGAGCGCTCCTTCATCTCCAGCTCCTTCATGCGATTGCTTAATAGTATTGTTTTGCGTGTGATCTTGCGGCCGGGTCGACCCATTCGCAAGATCCAGGGCAGCCATTGTAGGAAAACGGATTTAATCTGGGAACCGAAGAACCGAACCAACATAAGACGGGGAACAGTGAGGGTCTGGTGAGGATTGGACTCACCCACGGTGGCATCTCGTGGATGTCCGCTGTGCGATGGTGATAGTTGAGCACCACTACTGTCAGCACCACCGACGATGCGACCATGAACATGATGCAGTTGAAGTAGGTGCCTAGGGGTGGTGCGGTTTTTGGGGTTGCGAATTGTCGGATAGAGTCGGTTGTGGGGTGAACAGAGAGCAGAGAGCAGAGAAAAATCTTATATTAGAGTGGTGCTCTGGGGACTCTTCTAATCATCGAAACACTAAGAACAAAAGCTCAAAATTATAATTTACAAAAATAGTACAACATTACTTTAGTTTAGCTTCATTTCATGAAAGACTTTGGTTAGATTTACGGTTAGAGAAAGTAGCTTGATAAAATTACTGTGTTGTTACAATGCTGTGGCTATGTTACTTTACTCTATTTTACGTTGCGGATGCTACCAAGTAATATCTAAAGATAGCCACTACGTTTGATGATTATTCGATACTTTTAAGTTTCATTCTTCATCATGCAGTTTAGTGTAAACTGTTTTGACTGGGGATCATGCATAGGTTTGGCTTTAACAATTGGAGACGAAATAAGAGCAAAGGACAGTCAATTAACATTATAATATAAATTCTTAAACAGAAAAACAAAATTTATTATTTTATATCATTTATGTTGGTTGGAATTTACCCATTGAAGTTTCTACATATTGTGCTTAATGAGCTTCTTTTTTCAGATTTTACTCTAAGTTTTTAAAAAATGTATTACAACAAATTTTGACATTGTTTTTTATATGTTATTATCTATTCAGACTTTTTGCACTCCACTGTCCTTTGCTACTTCTACTCTAATAAAATACGAATAGCAAGCAATTTTGTTATGGGCTGGGGTCATCGGATATCTTTGTCTGGGTTTGTGATTTTCAACTTGTTCTAGGTAATGCTGGGAATCGATATTTTAGTTGCTTTGGCGAACGGATTATGTGTTTGCAATTGATTTAACGTTTCTGCAGTTTACTGTATGCTCTCTGAATATTTAATAACAGTTTAACAATCGGTTTAGTAAGTTCATTGTTATGAGTAGGCTTTTGATACTTGGGTATGAGGAACAACGCCTATTGGCTAATTGCAATTACCTATAACGTAGAATTAAGTATGTACAAAGCATTTCCGGTTTGCGGATGGGTGGACAAGCAAAGCAAAGGCACCCTAAGTCGCAAAACCGGAAACAGAATCGGCATAAGATCCAGTGTGGTTTATGTGTTAGTTGGAGTTTGTCTCAGAGTCAAAGAGGTTCAGCCAAAAGTCTAAAGAAGCAGAGGTTGTTCGGTTGGGTTCGGGTTGTTTTTGGGTTCGGGGTTGGGTTCCAAAATACTTTTGGTTCATTATCTGCATCTCGTGTTTATCCAGTTGTTGTTGGATCATGCTCTTCATCGCTTAACATTCTTTTACCTACTTTAGTCGGTCTAGTTTGGTTTTTACAAGATTCACTTTGATTTTTAGCGCAAACTTTCGTTTTGTCTAAAGAGTACTTTGTACAATCGTTTTTTTGGTTTTCATATTCATTTTTTTGATTTATCAGCTAAAAGAGAGAAAAGTTTTGGTTGTTTTTAAAGCTCTAAAATTTTAATTTAGTTTGGTTGGATGTTTGATTGTTTTCGAAATGATAAACTCAAAGTTACAAACGAGTCAATTGAAAGTTCGAATACCTAAGAGCGGTACAGCCTCGCTGGTTTTCGTAATGACATTGCCGACCAGCAGGGAGAAAACTGTTTGCGACAGTAGTATAGTGACACCTGTAAAATATTTGGTCAAATTTGGTCAGATCTCGTGTGTATGTGGATCGGGAGAAGTCTCGTGGATCGCCGCAGCTAGTCCGTCCAGTGTCGTCGGATTCTGATTGAGTTGGGATACGGGGATAGGATGCAGAGACGAGCTCGCAATCAAGTTCGATTGGTGCTCGCCTCCAAGATAGCTTCGGGGTTAGACTAAATGATATTTTTTGGCTGAACCTTCTCGCAGAGAACACAACACAACTTGGCACACAAGACCGCCCGGTCTGCAAGCAATATTTTATATTATTTGATTTATTCGTTGTTTGTTGGTGGGGGGGGAGTGCATTCCAAGTGGACATGGACAGTGGTTATCTGTTATCTGTAAGCAAACGAATCCGCGACCCATTTAAACAAACAAACAAAATAAGCGAATCTCAGCGAAATGATATTTTTGCAATACAAGATATGCAATCGAGCGATCAGTATTTACATTGGGCATTATTCAATTGAATTTTGAAAGTTTATTCGTTCACAGTTTTGAGTTCTCAAAAAGGTTCTCAAGCAAAAAATATCATTCCGAGAAATGGGTCAAACAGTATATCGAAGGTGAGTTCGCATGGGGGGGATATATATAGGTGATCGGGAGCTTGGATGGGTGGCGCAGACAATAGCTAAGAAAGTTAAAGTAGCGTGTGTGGGTGGGTTTCTGTGGGTGGTTTGTGGGTGGGTGGTGGGGGGTGGTCGTGGTCATGACTGAGAGTTTCCTGTGTCACGGGTGAGCGAGCGATAACGATAACGATAACGAGAACGAGCTTCAAGATGGTGACAGTACTCATGGACAAACCGAGGGTGAAAAACATTTCTTCTTTTTGTGGCGGTGATGGTGGTGGTGAGGCAATGCAAAACTCGATAATCTATTCATGGGCGAGTGAGGTGGGTGGCGTGATAGTGATAGTGAGAGTGAGAGAACCAAATCAAACACAAATCAAAGCTGTTAGCAAAAAAGTCAAATCATACAATACAAGACATAAAACTTCTTTCTTTCTTTTCTTTTCTTTAATTGATTTCTTTCTTTCTTTCGGTTTGAGTGTCTGTGACGACGACATCATTAGGCATACATGCGCCAGATGTTCTTGCATCTGCGCCTTCGTTTTCATTTCACAAGTATTATCCCAAACTCACTTGCATTGAAATCTGTCTCATAAGTATCTTTTGTAATTACATATGGGTTGAAATTGAGGGAGTGGCGGTTTGAACGAAGCGAAAGAAGTACAAGCAGGGTGTACTGCAATACATAACAGTTATTATATAGTTCGGATATATTGTATACATAATCGTATAATCGTATATTTTGCAGAAGTTGAATAATTACAGAAGGAACTTGCCATGGCGACGCTCGGATGCATTAGATAAAGTTGGAAATTTTTGAATACGTATGTTCGAATTAATTGTGAATGGAAGCATATTTTTGGGATCTATTACATCTTAACGCCTCGCCGGTGAAGTTCAAGGAATGGAGCATATATATTGAAGGGAATTTAATCGATCATTGGTGCGGCACCGTTGGAATTCGATGGACCGAACTTCAACGACGTTGTGTGGTAGAAATTGAAGAGAAAGTGGAAACGGAAGTGAGGGAAGTATAGATCGGAAGTACATATAGATAACGATAGCATTTAAAAGACTGCCCTAACTTGTGTTCTTTTCTGGCTAGCTGGGGACTTGATCTAGATTGACTTGAATAAGAAGCAAACCAAAAAGATTGTTGATTGTTCAAATGAAGATAGAAGGATATAGGCATAGTGATAGAGAGAGAGAGATATAGAGGCAACAGAAGATAGTATGATCAACTAAGAAACTGCTTCGATATATATTGATATACATATTTGTATTTGATATTATAACTTCAAGTTCAGAACGATTGAGAAGAAGGGTGGGACAGAGAGAACGAGTTGGAATTAGAATTGATTTGGTTTAGTTTGGTTTGGTTTAGTTAAGTTAGTAAGTACTTAGCAAAGTTGTTGTAATTAGTAAACATAGTACGACGTACACAAATAACATTTAACAACTTTTGTCACTTTAGAGTTGGATATTGTTTGACTTGGTTGGTTAGACTAATACTTTATTTAAGTTTAAGTTCGGTTTGGTTTCTTTTTGGCTTTGGTTTGTTTGGGGATTATATATGCGAACAATTTAGCAATGTGTGTGAGTAATATAATCGTAATAGATATGTATATATATAGGTAACAACAATAACAATAATATTCATGAATATATATATGTAGTTACATATATATGTATATATACTGCTATATATACATATATATTTAGGCGTGTACGTGTAAATCATATTAAGTACTTTGTTAATTATTCTTTGGTTTTGTTTTGACAAATTTGAATATATATTTGCATTTGGTAAGTATGTTTTAAATGCAATCGCTACCTAACAAGGGGATTGCATCAGATACTTGGGGCAATGTCTCAGCTACAAGGTTGAGAAACACTGTGAGCGATAGAAGAATTGTAACTCCTGAAACAAAAGAATTTCGTTTTCGTTTTGAAAAATACAATAACAACCACACAAAAACAAATGACACAATCAAAATGGAAATCAAAAAGCGTACGTTTATGTATGTTCAAGTGTATCTGTATCCTTGGTGGCGTGTGTTCGTGTATCCGTGTATTCGTAGACATATCGAGGACTTCGGAGGGGTACATATGTGGGTTCAGTAGTTGGGCGGTATAGTTATAGGTTCTGTATCTTTGTATCTGTTCGAGGTTTTTGCTTTCCGCAGCGCCTTTCGGGCCGAACAATTTGGAAATTGAAGATGGGAGGTTTTTGTTGGCTATTTAGCATTAGCATTTATCGGTTTCATTGATCTTGATCTCTGAATGAAGTGTGCTCGAGTGTAAATGAGTATATGCTTGAGTATGCTGCGAACTCAAAAATCGAATCGGGTCCAACTGAAATCGGGGCCTGGAAGGGAGGGGGGCCAGGGGTATATACAAATATATAAAAATCAGGAAAGTTCTCTCAAAGTTTACCCCATTCAGATGCTGTGAGGTTACATCTCTGAAGGTATTTCCCCCCTTTTATGTCGCTAAAATCGGACAGAATGGGCACAAAATGTTCACAACATCTCCGAGTATTAAAAATGTTTCAACTTTTTAGGAGCTTAGCGGTCAGAGGGGGGGGTCTACAGGGGCGGTGATGGCCCCACCCTTCCAACTTTGACCCATTAGTGAGGCGAAGGGGGGACAGGAAAAACTTTGAAAGTAGCGCAAGTTTTTCTTAGTTTGAGAATATTTGTAAATTGAACTCGAAGTCGACTCAACACCCCCTTACACTTGCACTACGTGTTGCCAATTTGCCACGCCCACATGCCCGCCTCATTTAATTTGCTACGTGCCACGCAGAAAGAGACGGCGCGAGTGCGGGAGCGAGAGAGAAAAGCGCGGCTAAATGGTCATTAAGAAGGGAATTTTGCACAGCGCATGCAAATGATTTGTCAAGTCTCTGGGGCTGCTGTTAGAGGTGGAGGATTCGGTATCGGAACGGGTTAATATATATAGATACATGACATAATATGAACGCATGATGGGCTCGACATCATGAACGATACGATATTATGTGGAGTTGCAACTCTACCATCTGATCAAATGGATCTGCATAAATGCAAGTTCAAATGTTGCTTCGATTTTGGTTTCATTTAGGGTTTATCGTTTAGGTGAAAATTCGTTTAGCGCTACGGTTCTATATGGTTCGAGGGTTTGGTTTTAGATGCCAGGAGTTTACGGGTTGCAAATGACTGGTTTTTGCGGTTTATATTTATAGATACATTTCCAGGTTGTTGAGCAAGAAGAGCTAGATTAGTTTTGGTGTTGTTGGTGGCTGGGTTAATGGTTGTTGGTTGTTGGTTGTAGGTGTGAAAACTCGATTTGTTTCTTGCGAGTAAGTAGGTGCAAGTTCAAATAGCTCTTGACGAAACAAGAAGGAGAGATATAGTAGCTATATGGATATTGACAAACTGGTATATATACTGAAAGAGCGAGAGCGAAAGAGGATTGGGACAGAGTGTTGAGAAGGTGTAAAGCTTTGGATTGCTTTCGGTTCTAGCCTCTTTTTTTATAGTAGCATGCGCTCGTGTGGCGGCGTTTGACAAAAGTTCTGGTTGTTCTTTTCGTGGTGGTTCTGTGGTGTTGTGGTGGTCTTGTTTGGGGGCAGGTGGTTTTGGTGGTTTGGTGGTTCGGTGGCTTGGTGGTTGGGCTGTTGGGTGGCTGCTGTACTTACGTCTGTTCAGCGTGTTGTCTATTTACAGTGTTCGGTATTGTGGGTGATCGGTGTCGAAATATATATAGTCATTTGGTTAACATAGATGCTTAGTTTCGAGGGCAGCCCTGGACTGCCCCAAGGCGTATTTGTACAGCTCAAGCGATACAAACTCATTGGTTAAGCTATACCTACCGCGAGGCCTCTACGGTAACGGGATTCGTGTGCTTGAGGGGGGGTTCGAGTATGTCAGGCTCTGGCCCGCTAGCTATTCCTCTCTACCAAGCCAAGTATCAAAATTGAGCTTCAGCAGCCACCTCTACGATAGCTGCGGTTCTATTCACTAACTTGTACACGTTAAATTTATTGAGTTGCAGGCATACGGAATCTGGGAAACGAATCTACGAGGCAGCATTCCGAGGTCTCTGGTGGTTAGCTATTGCAATTGGCATTCGATTTGGCCACCAAGGATAGGATGGAGTTCCCACGGGCTGACAGCAACAGTGCGGGACGTGAGTGTAAGTGCATTTGGTACGCTTATTTGGCACTCTCCATCTCCGTCCTCAGCTGCGGCTGCCTGCCCTTGAGCCCAATCACACTACAATCCTTCCACCACTTTCCCTCTTGTTCTATTAATGGTTTGTTGGTGTTTTTGTCTGACCGGACTAAGAAAAATACCAAAAAAAAAAATGAAAAACTGGTTAACTCAGCTGTTGGGCTTTTTGTAAGTTAGTTAGTTGGTTTTTGGTTCTGGTTTGCTGTTTCTTTTTGGCTTTGGTTTTCCTCCTCTTTTTTTTTTTGGTAGCGAAAAAAGGTGGTTCGTTGGATTTTTTAGAGTTTTTCTTTTTAGATATTTGTGTATATATACAGTTGTGGCTATATTTAAAATACATTTTCTTTAATTGCATTTTCGTCTACGTTTTTGATGCGGTTTTTGAAATGCTGCTATGCTTTCAGAGTCGGGATGATTTGACGGAAGGGAATGACTGGGCGAGGAGGGGTGGGAGGACTCGTCCCAGCGTGATTATGAGGCGAGCGCACACTAAGGACAAGCTTATTTACAGGATGATCGGGGCGTTACTCGGTTCGGTTTAAATATTCAACATTGGTAGGGTGGCAGGCTAAGAACTGAAGAGACCAACGAAACGATACGATCAAAACAAAGGGATCAGCTAGAGGCACACGTAGATAAGCAAACGAATCCAACAAACAATCGAACAAACGAAGCAACAACATAACGACAAAAATAACTGAGGAACCGATTATATAGGACGGCTTTTTGGGCAAACACAGCAAAATTGAAACGAAAAACTCTCTTAATTGTATTTGTACTTGTAGCTGTGGCTGTTATTGTGGCAGTAATTGTAATTGTGATTGTGACTATGATTGGACTGGTTCTGGTGTTGTGTTTGTCGTGTGGTCAAATACCAATTATGTCAGAGCTATCGGAGACCCTCAGGTAGCCCGATGGGATTGAGTGGTTAGAATAAAGAACTAGTAAAGACTGGCAAGACCATGAGCTAAGGTTAGTTGGAAAAGCGAGAGAAAAGCTTAGGATAGACAGAGCGAAAGAGTTCCTCGGGCTCGACTCGAGTACTTTACATGGTACTTTGGAAAGTGGTTCTGAGGTGGTTCAGTGTTGGCCGTGGTGTGTACGGGGTTTACATAGAGTACGTGTGGCTAGTCTATTCGACATCCAGATGTTCGGTGGTTGCACACGAGGTGAGAGTCCAGAGATTACAGAGAGATATAGATAGATCTATAGCAAACATACGGAGAGTTAAGAGTTATTGATCATTCCTCATTCGTGTGGGGTGTTACGGAGTTCCGCTGTGTGGGTTTCCGGTGGGGGAGGGGGGGTTGTTGTGTGGGTGTGTGGCAGAAGACAGTTACAGAAGTGTTGAGAGCTAAGTTAATTGGTATTTCGTTTTCGTTTCTGATCGGTATCTTTTGTTAGTATTCGTGGCTTAGTTTTTAGTTTTTGGTTTTTTGGTTTTGGTTTTTTTTCGTTTCTCAGTTCATTGCACTACTGTAGCAAAACTAATGATTAACTAAAAACAGCATTAGCACAGCACGACTTTCTGTTCGCCACTGTTAGTAGTGGTCGATAGCTCGACCGATCGGTCCGTACTTTGAGCTATAGCTATAGCGGTTTAATTAGCGTGTGTGTGTACCTATAAGAGGAACAGCGTCCGACGTTGTCGGCATGGACTCGGCGACAAGGTTTAGAAATACTGTTAATGATAGTAGTATAGTTACGCCTGCAACAAGAGATACAATAAATGTAAAACGCAATTTAAATCAAATTAGAACGGAAAACACATCGGAAAACTGAAATACCAAGATTACGTAATAAGATTTATCATTAGTAAATATTTATTGAAAAATTAGGAAAACTTTTACACATTTTACTCATCAGCTTTAGGTTTTAGTTTTACTCCTTTATGGGGATGGGTTGTTCATGGAGTTTATAAAGGGGAGTTTATTTTTATTACTTTGCACGGGACAGCAGGGACTTTTAGTTCATTTTAGTAGCACAAAATGAGTGTTTCCCTTTATCGATAAAAGAGTTTTGAAGATGTTTTGATATTTTAAAATTTCAAATATTAATTGTTCAAAAAGGAAACACTCGTTGGATTTTTTTGATTATATTTTTTTTACTTTAGTTTAAAACTGAACAGAGAACATGCATAGACTGACTATCGTTAGAAGCAGCGTTGAATACGTCGATTTTAAAGGGGTTTTCTTTTTTTTTGGGTTTTAGGTTTAAGTTTGGTAATTAAATCCAGCTAAGCCTCATTTCGCTACCCTTGCTGCTTGACCTCACCGAACTCGATAACCTGCCGGGGCCTAACTAACTAACTCAGACATCTATGCATATAAAGATTCGAACTTGATTTCGGAATTAGGGAATCACCGCTGAAAAACTCACAAAGTTCATTTAGAAAATAGGATAATACAGTTCAGATCGGTTGGTTTGTGAGGTGGTTCTGTGTCTGGACAAAGAGGACTCGTTTGGCATACTCACCCAGCGTCAGCTTTTCGCCCGAGTCCGGCGGCAATGTGAAGCCCAAAAGGGCCATCGATGAGATTAGCACACATGGCACGATTAAATTGAAAAAATAATATAATGTACGGCGACGTATTTGTATAGTAAAGGTGATATCGACATATGGTTCGGGGCAGCAGGCGTAGACTATCGTGTTCTTCTTTCCCGGCATGGCTGAACGATAAAATTGGATTAGTGAGCTTCGGACAAGGATATTGTGGATCGAGACAGAGACACAAACATAGATGTATATACAGACACAATGACACACGTATGTACAACAGATATTACAGATTAGTCTTGCAATCGAGATCATGTACAATTTAATCGTAAAACTAGATCGAATAAATAATAAAGAGCTAGGCAAAACATAATAGACTATGAAGCAATTTTTCGATATCGCAAGCAATGTTTTAAATAATAAACGAATGGGATTTCTTTTGCAATTGAGGTAATGCTGATAAGACATTTACAAATGACAACGATCAAACAGAAATAACAGTTAGAGAAATAAGCATAATGAGGTTTGTTTACTAACCAAGCAAGTACCACTCGCCATTTGTTATGAAATCGGAAAGATCCCCTCCATCTTCGGAATTCAAAACCAAATCCAACTGATTTTCAAACGATATTTTGTTTTGTTTTTTTTTTCATGGGTATTCACAGAGAATGGAAATCAATTTGCAATAAGCAAATCAATTTTTACATATTTTTTTTTTTTGGTGGTTGGTCATTGAGTTTTGAGTTTGAGTTTGAGTTTTTTTTTATTGGAGAAAGAGAACATTTAAGATTTTAGTTTGTTGTAGAATTTTGGTTAGAGTTTTTACAATAAGCCACATTGAAACAACATTTATGTACAGATATAGCATGTGTTCGAGGTGTACGAAAGAGATAGAGAGCGAGCAAAATATAGAATTTTTTATTCTTTTCGTTTGTTTTGAGATTGGTTTGTTGTTATCTTGTGGGTGCAAAATACGTGGGAAATAAAAGCGCTGTAAATTAAAGATGTTCTCAAACATCCTTTACTTTAAGTGTAACTATGTTTATTTTTTTTTTGTTGACTTTCATTAAGAGTCTTTACGTCGTCCAAAAATATTCGCCTGTTGCTGTTTTATTTTGGGCGTGGTTTTTGCCTGCTACCATGCAAAATAGTTGAAACTTCAGAAGTTCTCTGCGGTGAAAGATTCTAGGGTTTCCACACATGATTCCATTTTGGGGGACTTTATACGAGAGGCTAACACAACTTGCCAACACTGTCAAATGTCAGTGTTGAGAGCGGCTGCCATTTGAGATAAGCTCATCGTGTGCGTGTTGGCATAAAATACTCAATTTTCCAGATACCATCTGTTTTGAATATTTCAGCCGACACACTGGACCTCTTACAGTTCAGTGTTGTTAACAACACTCCGATCTTTTGGTTTTGTAATTCGCAAAAACGCAAAGAATTGTTCGACATGAGGTTTACGAACGAACAAATTAAAAACTAGAAGATACATTCGGGTGGATAGCGATAGATTGACAGAGAGAGAGAGAGAGAGAGATAGAAGTTTGGAAAAGCATATAAACGAAATTACAAATCCGTCCTAAACCTATCAATTATCCTATACTCTCTATACTTTTCGTATGGCTACAGTCAACTCTCGGCGATCTAAACTTCCCGCGCGCTTTCTCGTGCGTGAGTCTCGTGATTGGCAGAAGCGTGATCGTGCTCGAGTTGGAATGTGTTGGAGTGTTCGAGTGTTAGTGTGATAGTGTGAGTAAGGTGAGTAGCCTAGTGTAGCCAGCGTTCACTGTACTATTGGAACTAGTTGCTGTTGGTTACTGTTTGCTTGTTCTTGCTGTGTATTTTGTCGATTGCCACTTTACCTGATTTCCATCGTAAGTCCAACTACCGAATTTCATTTCGCAATGTTGGTCATCAAATGGGAACCACGTGATGTCTATCTTGCATGTGCTCTTGAAGATACCAGGGGGCACGTACAGACAACTGCCGTTATGTTTGACCACAATGTTGGTGTGATACGTGCCATCGAATCCCTCATCCGCGCTAGATTATTGTACAATTTGTTTTAATGGATTATTGTCTCGATCGATTGGTTGTTATTCGCTTATCAAGTTACTAATCTCTTCGATTCATCGGTTATCAGTTTAAGGTTTCTTTGTCTGTTATTATTGGTTATGCTTTTGATCGAATCTTTGTCTGGTTATTTGTGACTTGCGCTTTGGTTTGTCATTTTCTTCTTTCATAACTACTTAAAAATGTTTTTTGTTTTGGACTGTGCTCTGGGGAACTAGAGCTGGGAATTGTATTTCTATACGGGGAATCATAGGGGGATTTTGTGTTTGGGTTGTTGTTCTGGTTGTTGTGTGTCTGGTAACCTAGTGGTTTTCAATCTCTACTTGAGGCAGACTTACATAGGTATCTATAGATTTACTTAAGATGTAGGGGATTTTAGTTCTTGAAGCTCTGCTTAATGTATATCAAGGGAGTTTGTCTATGTCCTTGGGTGCTTACAATAATGAATCCCAGCAAGCGTTTGACGACCCGAACGGAATTCCTATTGCCTCGCACTCGCCACAAAACACTCGAGAACGGACTGGCAAATGGCATTGGCCATGGCAATCTGCGGCTGCCCAGATACAAATATCTTTGCAGCCAAGTATCATTGTATCCAGTTTCCACTATCCACTATTCAGACTGCCGCTCTGCCAATATGCGCATATGCAAATGAGCCCCAGCAGATACTCCAAAAATGTGGCCAAAGCATGCTATATATAAAACCCATCTGTGAATATATCGTATATTTGCGTGCATTATGTATGAGTGTCTCTTGACTTTGCTGCTGCTTTTGCCCTCGAAAGCTGCAATAAAATGCAATTACGGCTCTGATTTCAACTCGAGTACCGAGAATGTTGCGTAAACATTTTGTGGACAATTTTGTTTTGCATTTTTCGGTCACCGCAAAGAGGCAATGACGTGGGATTCATGATGGCAAAATGCGGGGTGACAGCCAGAGGTTGAGGCAGGCGATGGTTGGAAGTGGGTATTTCGGGGCGTTGGGGCGTGTTTCCCCCCATAACGAGGCTTACATGCAACTGCTGCGGCATTTAAGGGGAATTTGTACGCTGATTAGCGGCAGATCAATCCGAAACCGAAGCGCAGATGTTGCCTACTCGGGCTTAAGAGATTGCGGTTTGGGCGTGCCCAATATATAGTATATGTATTGTGCTGCATTTCAGTTAATTGATATGGCCAAGCAACTCGATAAAGCGAATGTGTTAAAGCACATACGAATTTCCGCCCGTAATTGGCACGTCAATCCTTTTGGGCCGGCGCAACCTTCATCACTTTGCCCCCATTGAAAATCATTTTAATTTCGAAAAGTAAAATTTTCGCCTGTATTTTTTCCGGCCTCGCTTTCCCGATTTTTCTGTCGGGCCTTATTAATATTGACGTTGGTCTCAACCCGATTCGGTTTTGGGGCAAGGTACGCCACGGCACTAAGCCGACACCGCTGTCAGTTTCATTTGGGTCGGGCCTTCGGCTGCGGCTTACTCCCAACTTCGTCTGCTTTGAAAAATACAGATAATGTTGCAATTAGAGTGAAAGCTTTCCATTGCCAGCATTGGTGGTTTAAGGTCCGGCATCTCAATTAAGCAGCCGTGAATGGAATGAATCGCAATCCATGGCCGAAATCAGCATAAGTAAATGATACAAAAAGCAGACGCAGTCGATTGATTCGCAGAAAAAGGCTCAGTAATGAGGCAAGGCCAATCGCCAGTCGGCAATCTCCAATCTCCAATCTCCAGCCATGTATCTTCATCTGGAACTTTTTGTGTATCCGTGTCTGCGAATGCCCTGCTATTGATCTAAATGATGGCCCCACATTAGCAGCGCTGGCGACGCATACAAATTAGGTTCGAATGTGAGGCGAGTGGGGAGAAGAATTAATAAATTAAACGAAGTAAAAGTCTGTCGGGCGATGTCTGTCCCCCAAACCAAGTCGAATCCTCGCCGAATCCTTTGCAAACTGCGAAAGGAGCCTTTGTTTGACTTGGCTCTTTTGCCGGGACACGAACCCCGGACTCTGTGCAAGTTCATTAGCAAACAAAGTTGACAGCCGAAAGGTTTCTCCAAGGGGCGACGACAAGGGCCACGCCCAATGGCTCCACGGCCATCCACTGATTTCCCATGGCTATGCGACTGCCCGGCTAATCAATATGATTTTTATTTCCAGCCATTCTCGCGTAGGCCTCGTCCTTTGTCTCCGCTTTCGTCTTGGTCCTTTCGATGCCTCTTCCTGCGAAATCAACGCCGGATGCTGCGTGCCATGGAAATTAAACCAGCAGCGTACGGTACGTGTTTTGATTCATTGTTCCCGACTCGCTTTTTTTGTTTGCCCTGCTCTCGGGTGACATGTAAATTCCATTTGCGGGGCTCTGGCGCCTCAGAGAACATGCCCCGTGCGTCAATCAACCGTAAACCGTGTGTGACTGGGGGCCCCATTAGGTTAAATAAGCTTACTCCCCGTCCAATCCGCTGCAGTGCGGTGGCAAATATAAATTGCAATTAGTTCTGCAAATGCACCTGCAGGCCGAGGTCCGCCGAGTTGACACTCCGCCAGGTGCATTTGTATGTGGTAGTTTGTCTTCATTTGCGGCCCAAGTTTGAGCCGGACTAAATGCGTGCGACTCTGCTGCCTTTTTTGTGCCTTGGGACTTGTGGCATTTAAGTTGTTTTTAGTCGGCACCTGCCCAAAAGCCCGTTGGCCAGGGGGATGTGGCAGCAAATTTTGACGTTTAAGTTATGGCTTAAAATATTTAAGCTCCCCCGGGTGGACACGGATTTGTTTGGCTCACTCGTTTTTCGCCTATCCCCAGAAAGGATTCGCTGCAATCGCATTCGGAAAAGTTGGGGCAAAAAATGGAAATATCATAATGAAGTTTTTGCTGGGGCGCCGGCAACTGGTGGACATGGAAACTTTTTCGGCATAGCGTATATGTGTATCTGTCAGATAATTCCGTTGGCAGAAAAACGCTGGATGAGATTTAAATTTAGAGAAATAGAGTTGCTCCTTTGAAGTCATTTGTCTTCGGGACAATGTGACACTGCAACTATCATCTGGAGTCACAGCTGCTTCATTAGGTGTCTTTCGGCTTGCGGTCTTATAACTAACCTGAGATTTCTGGCGGGGATTTCGGGCAGCATGCAACCGGATGGAGCTTACACGGGTACTTAGGCTAACTTACGCAGACTTAATGGGTATGGCAAATGATTCCTCGATGCCTGGCTCTTGACACATCAATGCACACAACGCACACACACAGAGGATAAAATATATTTGGATATAAATATAGGCATATATGAGGGTAATTAGACGGTTAGACACAGATATAGATATGGGTTAGTTAGTATACAGCAATAGTTGGGGTGGGTATATAGAGATGATTATAACTGGACACCGAGCAAGAACCGAGAAACATGAGCTTGTTATTATTTATTATTGTTTAGGAACACAGTGAACAAATAGCTAAAATGAACGATATATAGCACACACCGATAACAATTGATTACTTTGGTGATTGCAAAGCACAAACACTCACACACACACACTCACTCGGTCGCACACACACACACACACACACGCTGAAGCGGACATTTTAAAAGCGAACCAAATGGAAAATGGCAAAATGAGAAATGAAATGGCAATTATTCAAGGCATTTCGATGAGTAAATGACTGGAATGCGGGCATCTAACACGAGTTAGGAGTCCGAAAACATTTGTAATTCGTACTCCCTTTGCAATTATTGTTAGCCATGTTGCTGAAATGTTGTCGCAACGGCTTACGGGGCGGATGATGAATGTATGGCTATGGGCATAATTACTAGTTCAGCGTGGTGCGATTCTTGTTTTGTTTAAATTAGCACACACACAGTCACACTTCTAGACTAACTAGTTGGACATAAAGACTAACATTTAGTGAAAGCGATTTAAAATTTGATTTGTTCAGGTATGGGCGTTCTTTAAAGTATTTTCTTTTGGGATTATAAACTATGTAGATGAACCTTCCGCTTTGTAAAATCTAAAGACACTTAGTCAGAACTGAATTAAATAAAGTTGTTGACGCGCTTTAAAATGTCTATTAGCGTCTTAAAATTTTTGGTTCACAGAAAACCGGAAAACTTTCAGAAAAATCTTTGTTAAGGGAAATGAAAAATTGAGACTGGAATGTTGGCAAGTTTTTTAAAAGACAACTTTTCGTGAAGCTTGTTCATCTCCAAGTTACTGAACAATTTGTTTTCAAGTTCTATACAGATTAATAAATATTAAACAGACAATAATATTTTTGTATTCTGGACTATTTCACGGAAGGTTCTTCGGAGTCTCAATTAAACGAGAGTGTTTAATAGTTTATAATACTGTTTTTTTCGTTACTTATATTGCTTGACATGTGATGTTTATTAGTTTTAAATGCTTAGATGAGACGATCGATATTCGGTAATTAATTTGTGATAGAAAATAGCTGTTGGTGCAATGGATTAACATTAACTTGATGGGTATGCTTAGCTAGTCTAGCCAAGTTCTCGGTTTAGTAGAATGTATTTAGCTTTAGCTTAGATTAATATGGGATGGATTTTCTATTTTAATACGTTTAACTTGTCGTTAATACATTTAATTTAAATGTGTTTGCTTTGAAGTGTTTTGTGTGTGTATATGGAATGTGGGTGGTGGGTGGTGGGTTATTTCGAGGTGGTTTGGGTGGTGGTATGTGGTGCCCAGGCAAAGTGAAAGTCTTTTTGGCACCTTGCTGGGCCACACGACTTTTAGTTGTGGGATGAGGTGGGGATTTAGGTTAAATATTTTTTGCATTTGGTATTATTTTTATGCGGTTTTATTTAGTCTTTTGTTTAGTAAGAGGGATTTGATTTCTCATGCACAATACTTGAAAATCTATTTTGCCTTTTTTTGTGATGGTCTAGATGGTTTCTTGTTTTGTTTTTTGCAGGCTACGTATGAGAATGACAAAAAACATTTTTTTTTTTCCATTTTCGGTTTTAATTATTTCTTTACAGTTTTGTTGTCGGCCAAATAAATTCAAGTACTGAACGTCTAACCAGAAATATTACACCAGCATATTGTTGAACAATCTCTGAGGAGGTTATTGTCTTTCGGAAATGGAGCGAGAGGACTTCGACTCGGGCTTGAGTTAAGGTGAAGTCTAAGTGTGAGCCTTTGAGGCTGGGAAGCAGACCACAGACCGCTGTCCCCGATTCCAGGAATTTGACCCTTGACCCGGGCTGTTTCGAACAAAGTACTTGCGCAATATTCTGGTTAAACAAAGTTTAAGTTGTTGGAGTTTAGTCTGGGCGATTATTTAGCTTGTTTTGCGGTTACTTCGTCTTTGGTTTAGTTTGCTTTTATGGCTTGATGGTTGGTTTAGTTAATGCTGGATAACTCAGGCATTTCATGTGTTATACAACGTTCGGTTAGCATTACGAATCCAATTACAATGTGAGGCCCACATCAACGGCAAGCTGACAATGTACAGTCCCACTAGACAACCACTGCGTGTAAACTACTCTTATTGAAGTAAACAAATGTAAATTATTCTGTTTTTTCTTTTTTTTTCTTTTTTTGTTTTCCTTTTTTTTTTTGGTTAAGTCACTTTTCGAAACGAAAACGTTGAAAGCAAATCATAAGTGGGTAACATTGAAACACAAATATTATTATGTACGGGTAGGAAAAGTCGATTTAGCCCCCAAATCAAAAACAATAATGTTTGTTTGACTTGCGGCTTGTTTCGATTTTCGTAGTTGTTTTTATTTTATTGTTTACAAATAGACACACAAACAATAGCGAGTGGATTATGATGCGTTTATAATAATAGCTATATAATTATGTATGGATGGATATGGAGACATACATAACTAAAGTGTATGCAAACATATCAAATATGCTGGGGATTATCGTTTTCAATTCAAAAACCAACTCAAATCGAACCGTACAAACAATATCATAAACTAAACTAAGGGAAGGCAAACAATTGACTTTACTGGGTCTGTTGATTGTTATAGTTTGAAATGGAGTATATTATTTTGTATATCTCCATTTTGAAACCCATTCAACAGACCCATAAAGTTTGCGGTGTATCCATCATCAGATGGATAACAACACCCGGAGTTCTAATGGTAAACTAGTAATCTATTTTAATTCAACTAAAGTGCACAATTCAACTACGTAAATGTATTCGTATACTCTAAGTTTAACTATAACTATAACTGAACGCAAAACGAAACGATAACGTAAATTCTTTTTGGGGATCCATCCTAAGAATCGACTTGGATGGTTGTGGTTTTATTTGGTCAGCCTAACTTACCATTGTTCAAGTAATACAGTGATTAATTGGGTTACATATTGTGAGTTAAACGGGCCTATGCCTAGACTTAAGTCTGCTCTATGGCTGGTTATGTATTGCGCAAACACTTTATACTGATTCTCAGATTAGTTTCTTTGATTCATGTGGGGCTGCGATAGCCTTTCTATTCGGTTACGGTTACTTCGAGTCCGGCCGGAGTGGACACAGATCACTTACCTGTTGTACATGAGCACGTCGGGTTTCCACAGTTTGTTGGGAGTGATTCGCAGGTCCTTGACCCCGCCATATTCCGTCTCATTCCAGCGCAGATTGTAGTCGTTCCACTCCTGCGTTGACATGTTATATAAGTTTTAATAATGATTGCACAGGGCTTGAGTGGTTTCAATGCATATATTGCTATCAAATTAAATGTCTAAAAATTGAAACAAAAATGCGACGTGATGTTTGGAAAAGAAAACAGATTTCTCTGGTTATTTTTTTTGGGGGTAGAGTACGAAAAGAAAGTTGGAAAGAAAGTAGGGACTCCGAAATGAAATCTACTCAACTGCTGAGCACATGCACATACACACATGCAAGCTACGAACTACCACTACCAATACGCACTAGGCTAAGACTAAAAGATGGCCAACTCGCTCCATATCTTTTTGCCAACTGATTGGCAAGCTGTTGCGCTTAAGGATGCCAGCACACACACACACACAGCAGCACGTACACACACACTGGCTGCATTATACAACAATGTGCAACTTGACAACAATTTCAGGCTAAGTCAACCCCCCACCCCGTCTGCGGAACCACATATGAGACAAGTTTTATCAACGTTTCTCGTTTGCTCTTTTCTGATCCTGTTTGTTGGTACACGGCGAGAAAAACTGGACAATAATAGGTATCAGTTATTGGCTCAGGCTCTTTTTAAGGTTTTATAGCACATAAATTATATCTTACTAGAAAAAAATATCCAATAGGAGATGAACTAACTTTAAAGATATTTTAAAGAATTTTAAGTATTTACTTGATCAGGCCTTTCAAAATTATATTTATAACATCTTTTATAGCTTTAAAAAGGTTAAGGGCTCCATTTCTGATTTGTTTTTTTACTTTATTTATAATTTAAAGTTCAAATTTAGCAGAAATAAACTGTGATATCTACAATTCCTTGCTGATTTTCGTTGTGTAGTCAAACAGTTGCTCAGTACTTTGTGTCACTCTGCGGTTGCCTGCAACGCGATTCTGTCCCTCGTCCTGAATTTCCCCCTGGTCGTTGCGTTTTGTGGCTTTCCTACAAGTGGTTCATGTTCGTGTCATAAAAGCGGCAAAGTTTCCCCTCTACTTAGTTCCTCCTTTGCCGGGCTCATGTTCGTTCTATTGCTGCTGTTGTTGTTGCTGCCTCTGTTATGTTTATAATTTAACACATTTGTGGCATTTTTAGAGCAAGCAATTGTCCTCGCCGACCCCCGTGGACCGTCGCTCTGCCCGGAAGCTGCACACAATCCCTTTTTTAAATCACAAAAATTTAATTACATGCCATGGCCTCGTGCTGCATTAAATTATACGAGTGCCGGGCCGAGTATCTGCATCTGTGCCGGGTCTGCTTTAAAACAGTTTAAACTTTGCCCCACTGCCGTCCGTTATTGTGTGCGGTTTTTATGGCAGCTGTAAAAACAGATGCCTCATGCCTCGACTGGGGCATCCCATTTGGAGGTGAGCAGAATGCTCCTAAAAACATTTCACCGCTTTGTATGCCGGCGGAAGGACACAGATTTTGATGCGAGAGTGTGGCAATTATTTTGCGAAATAGTTACCGCGAATCTCACATTTACTGGTGCGTGTCTAAACGTTGGGGTCTATATCGAATTTGCTTGTGGCGAAATGCGAAAATTCAGCAAAGATTGAATATAGAAAAACGCAGTTACATTTCGCCGCTTTAAGTATTTTTTTAAACATTTTAATTTGTTAATGAGACTTTAGCAAATGGCTCTGGGTTTTTTATAGTGAAATATAATCGTAGCAATTTTATACTCTAGTGCCTTTGGCACTATGAAAAAATATATTTATTTAAATTAATATCTGCATATTAAAAAGTACAAAAACCATTTTGAACGTTTCTAAAATAATATAAAATGACAGGTTTTTGCCCTGCTGAAATTCGTTCCCTTTATTGCCTAGTCAATAGCCATCGATTTTTTGTACGCTTTCTGGTCGCGTTTTGTGTCTGATGGCTTTTGCGTTCATTTATCGGTTTTAATTGCTATTTGACGGCATAATTGGGCCGTCGAGCAGAACAACAATCGGTTGACTGGCACCATCGACAGCTGGAAGGACTGGCATTTGGAATTCCAGCAGCCTGTTTGTGGTTGCGAGTGGCAAATTGACAAACATTTGAACACCATTTCGGGGAAAAATACCGACAGTTTATAAACGCCTCGCCAGGACCAGCCATCAATCATAAATACTGCAGACTGCACTAGTCCAGATGCGTCATTTTATGTGTGTTTTGTGTTTGATTGCAATTTCGAAATTACTAAAATTTATAGACCCCCGTTCCGGGATGTATTCGATCAGTCGGCAGTGATGAAAGTACTTGCGCACTCTACGTGTTAAATAAATAATTTAATTAATTTCGCAAATTGACAGGACTTGACGGGGTAACAGGAGCGATGCCGGAAATGAGAGTAAGGTACGACAAAAAAAGCATTTCCGCTGGCTGCTGTCGTGCATATATCACCTTTTTTCCACTCACACAAAAGATAGGCACACTCGCAAACAATCTCACACAAAGTAAATGCAGGGCATGCAGTACGAACAAACACAGATGGGGCATATTACACGATGCGATCTCTTGACATGCACTTGTTGTGTGTTTTTTTTGTGCTGGGTTAGGTTCTGTTTAGAGTTATGTTTTTTGGTCGGTTCGGTTTATGTGTTTGATTTTTAGTTGCTCTTAATTGAAAGGAAACTGAAACTAACTCGCACCGAGTTCTAAACCAAAATGTCAAAAAGATTATTCGCTGTAAAAAAAACTAGTTGCCATTGTAGATCTCTAGGTAGAAAAGTTATAAATTCAAAGAGAATAAAAAGGAAATAGCGGAAATCAAAGTATTTATTTAGCTGTGTCTGTGAGTATGTGGGTTTGTATTTAAGTAAGCGAGTTATTACAGTATTTAAGCTTGTATTTAATGGTAGTTATTTAAGTGATGATGTTTAAATAATTTAACGCACACACGAACTAAGCCAATCTCAACGAGAGATATAAGGGTAAAGAGAGAAAGAGTCGGAAAAACAGTGGTTACATGAAGTGTTTTTTACAACGAAAGTTAAGGGATCAGTATTTCAGATGAAACTTTCAACAAGGAACGAAAGCAGGATTAACTTCATGGTACTTCATGTTAGGACCGTGTGTGTTTAAATTATAATCAGGACAAACTCTTTCTGGGCCAAGTCCAGCTGTCAGTACTACTAACTAGAGGGATTTGAATTTGGCGGATTGAATGTGTACTTTCTGCTGGACTGAACCAGAAAGAGTCCGAGATGTTTGATTTATGATTAAATAGGTTTAAAGCGATTACACATTATTTAAAATACGATTTAAGCTATAAGTAAGTATTTAACTTGGGGTTTAGGTTTATGATTTATGATGGCGAGTTTTAGTTAAGACTTACCAACGAAAGCCAAAGATTCGTTATGAGAAGCTGATTCTTCTCGTCCTACAAACGCATTTGGAACGAATTTTGGTTGTTTTGTTGTTAACGCCAAAGAACACAAGAAAATCAAGTTCAACGCAAGACCAACAATGGAAAGTAATAGTAAGTAAGACGTAAGGAAAGCCAAAAAGTTAATTTAAGTCAAAAGTTTAAAAAGAGCAGAGCATGATAAAAGAAAGTTTTGGTTTATAAATTTGTTTTATGAGTTTTATAAGGGTTTTTTCTTTTTGAGCTTTTTGTTTTTTTCTTCTTTTCATTTATTTATAGCATCTGTTTTTATGACGTTTATGAATAAGATTTTTTGATGTTTTAGTTTAATCTCCACTAGCTCTGCACGCAATGAAGTTGTGGCTTAAATGTGCTACAGCTTCCTTAAATTCGGCTACTATTTCAATGGTAAGTAAACATTTATCGTTCTCTTTGGGGCTGTTGCAATTAACTTGTCTCATCTCCCATCATCACTCAATTTGCACAGAGACCGAGAAAGCCGAACGAAATGCTATCAAAAACTTTTTTGGCCCAAAGCAGCTTTGAGCCACTCGCCTTGAAGCCTAATCTCAATCTCAATCCGAATCATGCCCGCCCCGTTTCAATCTGCTGGTCGGTGGGCCTTTGGATCCTTTTGTCCATGGCGCCAATTTACTTTACAATCCCGCCTCCCTGTGTGTGGAATATATCTATTCTTTGGCTCCACCATTCAGCCAGGATGGTCTGCAATAAAAACTTTGAACTAGGTATCAAAACCCATTTATCTTTATACAAAATTTTAATTAAAGATATTTCATGCTGGCGCATTGTCAGTCATCCACCGCCGCCAACTATCCAGTCCAGTCTGCTCCATCCAATTCTGATGGATTCAAGGTGGCCTTCAGCGAATTCCGTTTGAAATGCAAACCCAGCGGATCTGCATGTGAAAGCCCCTCTAAGGTGACTGTCATTAATAACTTGTCAGGGTAAACAACAAAAATGGTTACAACCCACAGCCGCTGAAAAAAAAGGAACGAGAAACCAAAACCACAGGAACCCAAAAAACAAAAAAAAAAAAAATGAATGCGGGGGAGTTTGGCAGCAGCTGCAGTAACGACTTGAGCCATTAAAAACGAGATTGTTTGGGGGCGAAGGGGGAGCTGGAGCAGGACTCTTTAATGATATGCAGTATCCTTGGACAGGGACTTGGTCTGTACTGGTGACCTGGATGTCCCTACTCGGTTGGCATTTTCGTTTAAACCAATATGCAGGCACTTCCTCTTCACGTCAAATGCCACAACACAGCAACATTTGAATATGCGGTGCGGGAGTGAGTTTGTGAGTATGTGGGCACGATATTTGCTGTTGACACCTTATAAAAATGGCGGGTTTGTGCAAATTTCATGTTTATGACAGCAGGATACGGTGACGGGATGTGGATGTGGATGTGGATGTGAGCCCCTGACATTGACGCATACTAATGACACTTTGCCTCCACTTCGCCGTTTTCGGAACCAAACTTAAAGCACCATTTGCAGCAGACTCCGCATCTGCATTAAGCGTTCGCGTTCGCGTAATCGTGACGGAGATACAGATACATTTACGTGGATGTTCTGCGGCTCCCTGCTGCATAAGCTTATAGATTTATTTTGCATTAACGTGCCAAATTGTTTTTAAATGAGTTTCTAATGAGCCAACAATTGCCGTTGTCGTCTGCAGTGGCAAACAATCCAGATTTCAGATTTCGGGCACTCGATCCGAGATCCCCGGACTTTATAGCACCTCCCCCCCCCTCCCCTCCTTTGTAGTCACACTCCCGTGATGAATGAATGTTTTTTGGCAAAGTTTGTTGCTGCTGTTTGCCTAACAAATGGGTTATGCACATGAGCCAAAGCGAGAGTAGACTAACACCAGCCCGTTCAAGGACGAAGTTTGTTGGCCTTGGCAGCACTTAAAGTGTGTGTGTGTGTGTGTGTGTGCGAGTCGAGACAAATGAGTGGGTGATAAGTGAACGAGGCAGTTTGTTCAACGCTGCCAAATGACTTTGTCGAACTCTGGCTGGTGTTAGCGGGCCATAATTTTGGTGAAAGTATGTTTATAATGGGTTTAAGGCGTGCTTCAAAGCGTCAATGGATGACGCTAATAGATTTGACACCACCTCAACTTCTAATCTCTGCCAAAATAAGTCAAAGTCGTTGAATCTGCTGATGATGGCTGACTTTAATCATTCTTTTTTTAGGAGTTTATTAATATTTAATTTTATTTGTTTTTAATTAAGGAATGAGTTTTAAGCATGTACATGTACATACAAATTCAACGCCATTATAATGGCAATTATAATGTAATGCATTACATTAAATTTCCCTAAAAAGTATGCTATAAAAAACTTTAAGAACATTTCAGTGATATTCTAAACATTTTATTATTCGAAACTGTATATTTTTTATTTTAAAAATGTGTTAAGCTTTAACCACAATGTTCCCCGCTTAATGTGTATTAATTAAGGAAAACATTTAGTTGAAAATCTAATGATTCTAAATCAGAACCTATTCCAAATCTCTGTGGTAACAAAAAATTTTTAAAATATTCGATAAATCGTTGAATTATTCTAATTATTGTGGACTTTAAAATCGAAACCCAAATAATTACTGCTTTTACATGTCGTTCAGTTTAAATGGCTTTTGTTTGTGCCTAAACGATGCAAACTTAAAAAATCAATTGCTGAATTAATCTTCATTATTCTTCGCCCATTATCAGCTAAATGTTTCCTTTCTGCAAGCTTAGAAAAACGAAATTTCCACACAGATTTAAAAATAATCTGCATTAGATTCCGATTCCTGACTTTTAGTTCGAGCCACACCCCGAACAACAGATTAAACGCCATCAAAGCTTGTTCGCTTCACACCCTCGAAAATCCAGCACACTTTCATCCGTTTTTTTGGGGGACTGGGAAAGCGTTAGAGAGGGTGGCCTTTGGCCATTTCCTTTTGACACATATTTCTAAAGCCCCAGTCATTTAGGGGGCTTTGTGGTGGCTGCAACCTGGCAAGTCATTAGACGAGAGGTTACAACGAGTGGGGGAAGTGGCAGTGGGGCCATGGTGTTAGCCGAAAAATGCTAATGACTTTATTTTTTTTAACTTTGATGCTGATGACGATGCCCGGACCACAATGTGCATTTTAATGTCCTGCCAAAGGAGCCTTCGACCTGACCCACGCCCCTTCTTGTCCTGCTCCTGCAACTCAATGGCATTCGGTTGCAACTGGCTGACATGACGGGCCATCATCATCATCATCTTAATGGAGGAAATGCCGAAGGAGTAACCTTTGGTTTGCCACGAGAACGTGGTTGCCCGGATCCCTGACGGCCATTGCAAAACTTTGCCAATTGTCGGTCCGGCTGTAATCCCCTTCATCAGAGGGAATTTTTGAAGGGCATTCATTATTAGTTGCTGCAATTTGAGTAATTGACCAAACTGTGACCGGGTGCCGCTGAAAATATCAGGGCTCGTGGAATCATAAATCTCCATTCGGATCGATTTATAATTTATGCCACTGGAAATCAACGCGCTGCGGTTTCAATTCCCCTTTTTATTCGATCCCCTGCCCTGCAAATCCATCTGTCCGAATGCCGAGTGCATAAATCAAATTATTTCATACATATTTAATCGTGTAAATTAAAATGCATTTGATTTGCGAGTGCATAGATGTTCTGGCTTTAATTGTATAATTTATTCGTGAGTTCAGGGGCGAGACAAAGGGAAGGGCAAGCACATTAAAGCCATAACTTCATCGATATCTTTTTTAGTTTTAGTAGGTTTTGCTGTTTAGGTTGTTAGTTGTGTTGCGCAATATGCAGATACATTTATATGGCAATATATATATATATACGTATAGATATAGATACAAAGAAAACACCGACTTTGAATTTTTGGTTTATCTTTCACTTTTTAAATGCACTTCGTTTAAACAACATGCAAGACACGACTTTAGTTCTTTGTTGCTTGTTTTGTTTTTGGTTGCGTTTTAATTGTTGCTTTTGCTTTTTACTCAGATATGTAAAATCAGAGAACGCTTTATGACATGTACCCAGCAAAAATATATGGTAAATATACGTATATCGAACATAATCCGTAAAGAACACATATACACTATCTCTCACTGCAACAGACAATCATCACACACGCACAGCGATTGAAATTTAAATGCAAGTAAAACATAATTGGAATCGGGCGGTGGTGGGGTGGCTAACAGTAATAGTCTTGTAAATCATTTTGTCAATCGATTAATGCACTTAATGGAGCATACTAATTCGGGTCGAAGGTTACTTTTCTCTGAGCACCGGAAGGGCGGGGAGGGGGGAAACTACGCTATTTGAAATAAACATTTATGATTTACTGAATGAATGCAGCTAAGCTGTAACTGTTTATTCTAACGTACAATTAGTGGCTTAACTATATATTTGATTCAAATGTGACTTTCAAACGAAGCGTTTACATCAATTAAGCTGAATGGGTTTGAATTCCTCTGGCACTTGACTGTGATTACCCATCCCCACCGCTCTTAATATGGGGCTTTAAGAGGGTTAGCAAAAGCAACTGTGGCCATCGGACATTGCCACGCGGATATAATTTCCCGACTAAGCACATTTATTCACACGGCATGCCGCATGTTTCCGGGGAATAATAAATAAAATGTTTTCATTTCACGTTTGCACAATCAGGGAAAACCAAATGGATAAAAAAATTACAAAATAATATTAACAAAATCGAAAATGTATAAATATGTATGTCCATGTAAATCACACAAAGCCAAACACGATGAAACAATCTAGAATAAAAACGCCTAAATACGTGGCTAGTCAACAAAAACGGTTTTCATTAAAGGCAATCAATTGAAAATTTTGTTATGTAGTTCAAAGTTAGCATCCTCTTTTTTTAATTGGAACGACAATTAGTTAGATTCAAAAGTTGTTAGGGAAAAAAGAACGGATTTTTTTAAGGGGAATTGAAAATTGACGGGCAAACATAAATCTGCCTTTGGACATGGATATTGTGTAGGTAGGAGGTACTATTAATTTTTTTGAAAAGGGTTTTCCTGCTCTGTCTGCAGCTCGATGGTTTTCGCTTTATGGTTTCGGGTCGAAAAAGACTGAAACGATTGCAACTGGAGTTTCAGGTGAGGCCAGGCACAAACAAAGCACTGAAAAAATGGCTGTCGCTTCGCAAATATAAATTTTATTTATGTCCTTTTGGGTCCTTTGTTTTGATTTATTTGTTTATGTTTATGGTATGCCCGGCAATTTCTGCCAATTTAGCAATGCCATTTCGGTCATCCCTCGTCCAGAAGAAGGCAATTTCCCCGCCATCACGTTCAGGTAAAGTGAAATTCGTGTAAATCAAAAGTTTCAGATCCGAAGCGATGGGATTAGCCAAAAAGGTTCGTTCTCCTCTAATGACGCACTGAAATAATGCTGCTTCTTTCGCAGTTAATACAATTTTATAATAAATGGAAAATAAAATTCTGCTAAATCACCATCAAAGCATTATCAGTTATTTATAATTCTTTATAATTGGATTTAATTTGTGCTGTTTTTGCATGTGGGGTATGTTTTTAACGTATTTTTAATTGAAATGTGTTTAAACGGTATCCAACAGACGTCATTTGATTATAAAATAAAATGTCAAAAGAACAAACAAACGAAAAATTGTTGAGGCATTTACACACACACACGCACACACACACATACACCCACGCATACACAGACATATTGAGACGACACATATGCAAACGCAAATATGTATTTATTTATTGATAAAGAAGCCCCCGTGGGGCAATAATTATTGAATGCCAAAAACAAATTCAGAGAAAACGAAATGAAACGAAATTTGTGGTTTTGGTGGTGGAGCAAGTTATACAAAAATTTGTCGCTTTTCGCCTGCCAAAACGGAAACCTCAAATCAAAAACGAAAATCACAATCCGTCGAAATGAAAACAAGCCTAAAAAAATAGTTGTGATGGTGACACAAAAACGACGGGTACATGTCACTTACCAAATTTAACCACGCATTTGTGGTCAGAATCTGATTCTTTTCATCCTATAAGAGACGCAATCAATAATTGTTAATTCTTAGCCTGTTCACGTTACATTAGTCTTATGCATCGATTTCAATTCAATTCTGTTTGTTTCGACTCGATTCGATTCGATTTGATTCGATTCGGAAGATTATCCGACAGCGAATGGAGCTTGTGCCCCAAAGCGAACGCTTCTGATTGTTCACAGATTTCAGTTTTTCTTGCTTATTTGATGCTTTCGAAAATGTTAGCTGGGCAAAAAAAGGGGCAGATCCTCTGCGACCACTTACCACGTCGATGATCTGCTGCAGCGTCAGTCCGAACTTGACCTCCAGGGGCTCCGATTCGTTGGCCACGGGTCGCTCCAGTGTGTTGTATGTGGAGAGCAGGTGGTTCAGCAGCCGCTTCTCGTGCGGTCCTTGACAGCTTTCTGCAAAAAGAGGAATAATAATGAAATAAAATCAATGGCAGGCGGGAGGGGGAGAAAACGTGTTGCAATTAAGTGGGGGATCATATTCGCCGCTGATTTATGGCACTTTCTGCCAAATTAAACTAATAACCGGGCTCACTTATTGGCAGTTGGGCAGAGTGGCTCATTACAGGAAAAGCCATTAAAAAAAATGGCATGTACACTGGCAGCATGATGAGTTTTTGGCCGCCAGTTAATTGGTCGAATTCATTTCGGAACTCTAAATGAAACGAATTTTCGCTTTTGCTGTGGCATTGAGCAGAATTGTGGGTGAAGTGAAAGGGATATAATGTGCCAATGAAAGCTACCAAATTGGAGTAGTTAATATTCTTACTTGCCCTAGAGCTCTTAAGTCTTTAAGATTCCTCACGTACTTATATACTCTTATATTATGCACCTTGTCCATTTTTAAACTCCTTCTTATAAGTAAAACGTTTCCAACTCCATACGGTTCCCGTCTACCAATTTCTTAATGAAATAAATTGCTTTTCATTTCAAGCCAACAATTAATTAATCATAATTAATGTTATTGTAAGTGTTCAAATAATTAATATTTAAGATACAAGACTACTTATGCTTTTACAAATTCATTAAAACCAACGGACTTTAATGTCTACAAACAATTTTACTTACATAAAAGGTACCCTTTATTATTGGTGTTGAGTATAAAAATTGTCTTGGAAATGCGTTTTATTTTAAACAAATTGTTATATTTAAATTTGCAATGCGAGAAAAGACTTTATTTATTAATGATTATGAGCAAAGTCTCTATGAAAACCTTGATACAGAAATTTGAGACAAAATTAATATTCAACATCAGACTAAATTTAAGTAATACGCCCAATAAAAACTAAAACACGGTAGTTGCATGTAAATTGAATAATGCACGTCAAATCCAACCATTTAAGGTATGACAGCTAAGACCTTGTATTATATTTCCATTCTAGTGCTCTTACACAGTTGCTCCAATGGCCTCCGGAAAATGGCGTTGACTCCCACACAATTTGGCCAGGCTTCTCCGCAATGCTCTGGTTTCGGACTGGCCTAGGTGGCAGCCATAAAATGTCATTAAGTGCCACTGTGTGAGGGCTCCTCCACTGCGGACAGATGGACGGAGAACGCAAGGTGGAACTGCCGGAAGTGTCCTGGGTACATTGTGCTAAAACAAACCGTAAAATGGGCAACGGCAAATATTTGGGATGAGCGCAAAAAGTTTGGGGAATTTACGAGCTTGTCCAGCTAGCCAGCTACCCAGATACCCAGCTACCCAACTACCGAGTGTCCTATCCCAAGAGCGCTGATAAATTGACAACTCAATTGTGAAAACTATTTGCACGCCATTAGGCGAAAAGACGGTAACAAGAGGTGTGACCAGTTGGACCAGGGGACAAATATTGACAGGCCAGCCGCAAAATTTGAGCCCAACAGTGTGTCAACTCATTCATGAATGCATTGGGTCGCCAGTGGTTTCAACCTGGGTCCAAGCTGCTCGCACTCATGCCGGCAATCGAATCCATGTCGGAATGGCATTTAAATTATGCAATCGCCAAAGGAACAGAATCTGAATCAGGAGCAGGACAAGGAGCAGGAGCAGGAAAAGGCCATGAATTTGGCATGGCCGAGCAACCACTTGGAACTGACCGCTGACCGACCACTGACCACTGACGAACTGACCAAACCCACAGGCTGTCAAGGTGAACGATTGTGTTTATTACATGAGCATTAATATTCAGGGCGGTGCAGGCCACCGGGAATGCGTAGTGCTGTGACGTTATGGGATGCAATTGTGTGGCATGAAGGACTCGGCCCAAAGTGTCCTTTGTTCTAGTGACAAGTGATACTAATAAGCAACTAAGCGGCTAACAGAGTTCAGTTCACAATCAAAGGCGAAAGTACCAAGTCCATTCAGAACCACAACTTGTGTTTCTCAAAGGGAAACATTTTACCCCTTTGACATGTCTATTTTGTTTCTTTAAACAGGCTGTACCGAAATGCTTTTAAAAAAATTTTAATTAAATTATATTGTCACAGAATATTTTTATTGTCTTTTAAGGACAAGTATATAAATACTTCTGCAAAGTTATTTTGGTCAGAATTTTGTAGCGACGTATATGCTAAGGCGTTTTCTTCCCTATAAAGAACATTTATATATTTTTGGTAGGCATTATGTTGTTATACTATTGGCAAGCTCATTTTAAAAGGAAAGGACTTGAAACTTTTGCAATCTGTGTTCGTAAATCATGTTTGAAAACCACATATGTCCACAGCTGTCATAACGTAATAAATTACATTTCTTTCTTTTTTTTATGTTTCTTCAGGGGTATTTAAACTTTCTAGTTATAACATTTGTTTATTGCAGAGATTTTTACTTCCGTAATAGTTTTTAACATGAACCTTAAATACTTTTGTGGACTACGCCACTATTTTAGTTTGTAGATAACATTACCCATCTTAATTTTTATATTCTTATAAAAATAAAATATATTTGAATTAAATGTTTGAAAAGTTACAATATCCTTTGGCAATTTACAATTAGGTGATTTCGAATTATAAGGAATTTTTCTTTTGTAATTGACAAAACAGAAAATAGTTTCAAGGTTTTGACAAATTAAGACATGTTATTCAATAATGCATCACAACATTTTAATTTGTGGTCGCAAACATTTCAAATGTTAATTGTTAAGGAACTCTAAGCCAAATCGGGCATAATTGAAAGCGAAATTCAAGATAATTGAATGAAGTATGAGCCCGAACAATTCCTTCAAGGACGCTCGAATCAGGCTGCATTGGTGTGTAGTGTTTGCGTGTGTGTGCGTAGGTGTGTGTGGCTGTGTGGGTGTGTTACTGCCAACTTATTTGTGCGGTGTGTTGACCTAGTTTCACTAGCTCGCTGGCTCTCGGGTCTGATCAATTTGGCCTTGAGCGTTGGTTACAACTTCTCCAGCTGCAGTTGTCCTTGCATCAAGTTGACATTTGATTTCTCCGGCCACCGTTGTTGCCTTTTCCCCCGCTCCAACCACCCCCCTTTTGTCTCTGGGGTCGTCGTTTGCATGATTTAAAACTATTTAATTTGGTTTCGTTGGGGCTTGTTTTTTTTGTTTTGCAACAATTTGAACGTTTCGCAAAGAACACTTAAAATTCAAGGTGCCAAAACCTTGAGTTCTAAGTGTTTTTTTTTTCTCTTCCTCTGTTCTGATTCGCTTTCAGTTGTTTTTAAAAAATTTATGAAAAAGTAGGTACTTTAACGTTTGTGCAAATGGGTAGCGTTGGAAAGGCACAAAATGCATCTCACAGAAATACTTCCTGCAATTGTGTGAGTGGGTTTTGGTAAATTGTTAATTACTCTTGCGTTGTATTGTTTGCTCAGTGGGGTGAAATTTCTTGTGTGCTGCGCATTTGAGCCACCACGGCGTATACGTATTTCTGTGGGTAAATTCACACCAAATGTGCAAGAAGCGTGCTAAGATTGCTTTTTGTGGACGGGGCACAAAAATGAGCTAGTTCAGTAAGCAGACAAAAATAAAAATCAACTTTTTCAATGAATACTCAGGGAAACTTTTGCAATTGCTTAGCAATTCAAATGATGAAAATCCGTAAATTGTTGTTTAAGTCAAGTTTTCTCCCGCCTGAGGGGCACGTCACGGCGTCGCTTACCTAAGCAATGCAATTTATTAAACTAACTACTTAGGCATGCGAAAATAAGGCCCCAGAAAAACACATAAAAATAATCTAACACACTCTCAAGGCGACTCAGGCACTCTCCTGCCAAGAAGTGAACAAGGGGGCCCAAGCGGAGGAGGTGCACGGCAAGAGCTCGGCGAAGTAGCAGCTGGAGAACTCAAGTGGCAACACACACTTCAAGGCCCGACTCGACTTGGCTGCCAAAGAGATACTTTCCACACGCCGTTCGACAGCATCCGCAGCAGCAACAACAGCAACAGAAACACGCCCAAATCAGTCACAATGGGTGATGCACTGAGAGAAAAGAGCACCTGATTGCAGTATGCAGTTTTATTAGTTAAATAAAAGGTTTAACATTTTGTCGGAATAAGTTTCTCTATCTCGCTAAGCGTTTTTGAAATGGGTATCAGAATTATTTTTAAATTAAAAGTAAGCATTTTGGACTACAAAAACATTCCATACAAAATTTAAAGGTAAATGTTCTCTGTGTATATTAATCAACGAATCTTATAATCTACTCCATTACTGAAAGAGTCAGGAAAATAAATATTAATACCATCTAGGATCTTTTAAAAGACGAGAATAAGTATTTAATGATGGTATAGAGAAAATAATAAAAAACCGCTTGAAAATAGAAACACAAAATCGAATAGGTTATGTATTTTAATAATATCTGGTTAACAGAGTCAAAAATACATTAATCAAAATATAAAATGTTTATGTTCTTTGATTTCTCGCAGTAGAGCCTGCCTTCTGCGACTTAATTGCAATGTGTGGGCCATGCTCGGCCTTTGCATTATGCATGAACCGACACACGGCTCGTTATTATCATTTTGGAGCCCGCTGCCTCCTTGGCACTAATTGCAATTAAACAATAATGCAAGCTTCTTCGAGAGGGGTCGTCTTCATACGAATTTTGAACAGAAATTCGCTTAGAAAAATGTGTGTAACTGGCTTGTAATTATGTCGCTCTCTCTTTTGACGGCAAAAGGCGTTTAATTAAATGTTAATAGCCAGCCCAGCGGGAAGGCAACAACAACAGCAAAAGCAACAGCAATAACAACAAAGGAAAGGCAATTAACGGATCTCGTTGCCTTCGCAGTCTTTGTTTATATGTATTTGCATATCATTAAGCCAGGAAAATAACTGTAAACGCTTTCTTGGCGAGTGCATTATCAACACTTTCCGGCGACATCCGACATCTTGGAAGCCAGGATCTGGATGGATGGCAAGATGCTGGCTGACGGAGTGATTAATTGCCAGCAGAAATTGGCACACAACACAGTTTGCCTAGGATAATGAGACCCCTTTCTCTCGAGGACAACGGCTCTTTCACTTCGGTCCGAAAGTTTATCGTTTAGTTTATCGGAATTCCAATTGACCCAGGAATCATATATCGCAATCCTGGCCTATCCCATTGCTTTTTGTTCTAAGCGCCACTTAAGAGCCATAAAAAATCAACACTAAAAGAGCCCAATTTCATTACGCATAACATTTCGAGCATCTTCGTTGCCATTTCCAGCCAAACACACACATATTAAGACCTATTCCCATTTAGCTCTCAATGAGCTTGATGTGTTTTTCAATTTTTCGGGCATTTTCAGAACGAATCCAACTGGGAGCCCTCGCCCACGATTCACTCTCATATTAAATGCATATCGCAATGCGAATGTGTAAATTTTTGTGGCCCGGTGGGCGGTGGGTGGTGGGCGGTGGGTTTGTTGGCCAGTTAGGCGGCAAAGGGCGCCGCATCGCCATGCAGCATGTTTGTGTCACGTTCGCGACTTCATTTGAAATTCATGCATAATAAGCAGTCAAGTACAGGCATCCACACACACAACCACCCACACCCATGGCTGTGCATCACAAGGGTCGCCGGGTCGACGAGGGAGTTGGTGGATGGGTGGGTGGTTAGGCCGAACTCCGAACTCCGCTCCGCCTGCTCCACCCCCCTCGACAACCCACCCACCAGGCAGCTGCTGCATAAACAAGCATCCAATGTCGGAGCTAATTTTATTAAAAAGCATCGCCAGCAGCCAACAGTTAAGCTAAAAGGCAAGCAGCGAGAGCCAAGTGAGTTTTCCAGCACAGTGGATGAACAAACTCTTTAGACACTCAAAAACCCTAAACACAGTCGAAAACCTTGGTTAGAAAATAAAAAGAAATATAATAATTTGATATTCAAAAGATAAATAAGTTTAAAATATTTAGAATATGGGGGTTCTATAGAAATCAAATACAAAATGTTTTAATAATCCGAAAGTTAGAGGGATTTTTTTACGAAAGGAGGATTCCTATTTGTCATTGCATACTTTTTTATAAATTATTTAAGAACCCTAGATATTTAGCACCCCCCATAAAACAAAGTAGATTTTGTTTGTTTTAAACTTAAATAAACCAAATACGGTTCCAGAATCGCCAAATATGCCATTTCATACATTTCTACAAATCAGACAACCTTTTAATTTGAATGTTTTCATGAATGAACAAGACAATTATTAAGCAAGCCCGTCGATATTCAAGGATTGAAAATAGTTATTACAAAGAAGTATATTAAAGAAATAATAATTTTCATTTTGTTCAGCCATTTCCAAGGCAAAAGATTCTTGAGAAAAAGTAAAAATAAAGATAGAAGCCTCGAAATAGTTTAAATACATACATTTAAATATATTTAAGTACATCGATCTTTTGACATTATGGATTTTTAATTTGAAAGCAAGTTGTATAATCTGTGACCACTGCACTGATATGGGAGCATCAATGGAGGAAAATGTCCTGACCTGTCATTGCCTTCAGTATCTGGCGGACGTGCAATGTTATGTGGACTACTCAGTAGTAGAATAGTTCCTGAACGTCGGGTGTTTAAAAGATATCGCATTTTGCAAAGAATGCGACCAGGCATACATCGACAAAGAGGAGAAGAATGGATTGGATTGCAATCTATAGGAAATTCGAGAGATTTCATGGTCCGCCGGTTTCGACGAATGTGATTCTGGACCACTGTGACGAAGTCCGAAAGCTTTTGGCCTGTTCGGCCCAGTTGACTGCGAACATCCCGCTGTTCTGTAGTGCAGTGTCCTGGCCCAAACAAACCGACTGATGGAGTGGCCGCAGTTGTAGGCCCCCGTCTCTCGTGTTCCGACCCATGATTCCACTCCCACATTCGCCGACAGAACATAAAAATGCAGCTCTCGAGCATAAACAAACATAATGCGTGCCCATCCCCATTGGGTCTCTCGCAAAATTTATGCGAAACGAAGTTAGGCGAAGCGCTTAGCATATAGTACACGGGCTCGTTCGTCCTTGTTTCCCTCGGTTCAGGACCCTCGCCTTTTTTCCACTCCTGCTTCCATTTTAATTAGATACATAAATTTTGAGGAGATGCTTGGGCGGACTGAAAGGTAGGCAGCGTTTTCAAGGGGCTTCCATATCCCCGAGTTAGTGACTTGTCATCGACTAAGCCCTCTCATGTGTAAAAAGCTAAGTACAGCCCCTTTAATGGGAGTCGATTATTTCCTTGAGGGGCTTACTGATTCCTGCTAGGAACTATTTGTTTAATACTATTTAATTTCTACATTTCCTAACTCAATGTTGACTATTCACTGAAAACTGTTGCTTATTTCAACTTTGCTATTTGTAGCTGCAACTTTTTTACAACAATAAGAAACTTTTTCGTTAGAAAAAACTGTTGAATATTTTATCGGTATACATAAAAACGATAAAACTATGGTCTGTAATTGGATGTTTCAGAAGTAGTTCTCAAAAATCCTTATTGTTACTTCAATAATTGTTATACTCATAAAATAACAACAAAAGGAAAGCTAACTTCGGGCGAAGCCGAAGTTGATATACCCTTGCAGAATACTCTGTAAATTATATTCTCTAAAATTATTCATATGATGCATTCTTAATACTCATAAAAAATCCCAACTTCCTAACTTTAAAAACTCCAAAGTTATGGCATTTCCGATCAATCAGTTATATGGCAGCTATAGGATATAGTCGGCCGATCCCGGCCGTTCCGACTTATATACTGCGTGCAAAGGAAAGAAGGGTGTGTGCAAAGTTTCAATTCGATATCTTTAAAACTGAGAGACTAGTTCGCGTAGAAACAGACAGACGGACAGACCGACGGACAGACGGTCAAGAATATATATACTTTATAGGGTCGGAGATGTCTCCTTCACTGCGTTGCACACTTTTGACCAAAATTATAATACCCTCTGCAAGGGTATAAAAAGTATCTACCAAATTTCGCACTTTTTCGGCGGATTCAAAGGCGCTGAGTCTGGGCAGTTGAAAACTTTCCCAAAAGCTGGTAGATTGCTCACTGCCTCACTGAGACGCAACTTGTCAGAGTCCATTTCCTCGAAATCCTGATACTCCTGATTGCCCGCGAACATCTGGGCGAAGCTCAGCAGAAACAACTTCTTCAGCGGCAGCTCGGTAAATGCGGGCTGATCCTGGTTGAACTTAGAATTGTCTCCAAAGAAAGTATCGTACACCAGTCCTAGGCTCACCACATCGGCCGAACGTTTATGGAGATCCTTCGAACGGGTAGTAAAGTTCAGGCATGCGAGACTATCTATATAGCCTTTCTTCTCCTCGAAAGACAAAAGATTATCTCCGCAGTTTCCAAGGCTGTCATATTGCAGGCCCACGGGCCAAAAGCTCTCCATCATTGACCAAGCCAGGGAAAATCCCAGCTGGCTCATTTTGAACACGTCACTAGTTTCAGGCGAAAAGAATGGCTCCTGCAGCATATCATATGGCAAGAGAATGGTGTTGTGCAATTCGAAGAAGACTGGCTTGGGATCGTTTTCTGGCATGTAACCGGTGAGCAGATAGAAATCGGTTCCCTTGGGAACAGGCCAATTCAATTGGGCAAGGGATCGACTTGTTCTGTGTCTTAGGACGTTAAGCCGAGCCCCAGCGAAATCAGCAAAGGTGTACAGTTCCAAATCTTCGTAGAATTTGGTGGCAAAGCGACGGTGGTTGGCGTTATCGGGCAGTTTCCCCACTTTGAGCCTCATGGCGAGCAGTTTCTGCTGCAGATAAGAGACTTCGCCATCGGTCAAGTGCAAGCGGTTCTTTTCCAACCTGGCCATAAAAGTTTGAGACACAGCTTCAAAGATTCGCTGAACTTCTTTGGTGTACTTCTCCAGCTTTTCCTCTCCCAGGTAGTTCTCGTACAGCAGATCGCTGGCCAACTCCATTTGAGATGAGACGGCAGCGGCGCATTTGGCGGTATCGCTCTCTGAATCACTGTCATCAAATACAAAGCGAAGAAACTGAATCATCAGGTAACTGGCCACCACCTCAGAGTCGTACTTGCTTACGACCCCGTTGATACCCTCCAGGTATTCCATATTGTCCACCAGCACTTCGGTACTGGAATCAAAGGAGCGGCCAAAGACAATCTCCAGGTACTTGTCCAGCTGTAGATTTGTCCGCTTCTGAACGTCTTCAAGGATGTATGTAACTGCCAAACGCTCTCCTATTTTGGTCAGGTTATGAGCATCAGAGTCCAGTTGTATTATGCTCCTTGCCAGAGGAGCAGCTCTCCTTGAGTTCACTCCGGTGCTGATCAAGAGATCCTGGATTTCGGTTACATTATCTAACTTGAGTAGCTCCGGCATGTTAAAACGTAAAGAGAATTTATGACTTTCCCAAAAGTTTTGCTGTATGTCCAAGATGATCAGAGGGTTCTCCTCTCCAAAGCGTCGCAAGATGGCCAAGGTCTCCAGCCACCGGAACTCTTGCTTTGGCCACTGACTTCCTTGGGGAACGAGTGGCGGCCAGGGTAAATTATATCCCGGAGGAAGAAACTCCAAGTAGTGCCTGGCCGAGCGAGTGCTCTTGGGGGCCGTAAGACATGTGTTGTAGTAACGCCAAACTTTCTCCTCCACGGAGAATTCGTCGATGAAGACTCGGTCCTTCAGCAGGTTGAACACAGACTGCAGCTTACCATTGTATTTTTCTTAATGGAATCTTGGGTGGAATTGCAATCTTCCTTCTGGTGTACCTCTAGAAACTTGCCAGTGGCATAGTTCTGGAAATCCTCGCAGGGATCGGCACTTTCGTCGATGTGCTGTTTTATGTAGCTTAGGATCCGGTCATCGGAGGTGGAATCTACGGATCTAATTGTTCTGAATCCAGCAGAAAAGCCAAGCAAAAGTAGCAGACAGCAGGTCCACACTATTCTCTCCATTGTCGTCAAAAAACTGATGCTACCGCGCCAGAAACACACAATTATATAGTCAACTGATAGCTTAGGGTTCAACCATGACGCCCAAGCTTCCCTGCGGTTCCGAAATTCATCACTACAAAAATTCATCACCGTTTAATCAGCAGCGGACTGCGACGCCGGCAGAGCCAAAGGCAAAGTCGGCAGATCCGAGTGCGACGCAGGCAGAGCCGAAACTCTCAGTCTTCGATCGTAGGAAACGCAGAAAAATTTCCATCTCACTCTCTTACTCTGTCTCTCTCCCCATAAAATGAGCTGAGAGGTGGAGTACAATGTATTAAAATCACATCGCCTTTGAAATTAAATTAGCATAATTTTCGTATTGTAGTCGTTGATTCTTATTAATTATATTATTTTATGGAAGTACTTTTTATACCCTTGCAGAGGGTATTATAATTTTGGTCAAAAGTGTGCAACGCAGTGACGGAGACATCTCCGACCCTATAAAGTATATATATTCTTGATCAGGATCACCTCCTGAGTTGATATAGCCATGTCCGTCTGTCCGTCTGTCTGTTTCTACGCACACACCCTTCTTTACTTTGCACGCAGTATATAAGTCTGTCTGTCTGTCCGTATGAACGCTGAGATCTCGAAAACTATAAAAGCTAGAAGATTGGCATTTTGCATGTAGATTTTAGGAGTTCCTACGTAGCGCAAGTTTGTTTCAAAATGGTGCAACGCCCCCTCTGACGCCCACAAGCCACAAGCTGCGGTCACAGTTTTGATGCTATTATGAAAATTTGAATTGATATGTATTTGTTTCGTCAATACCTATCGATTGGCCTAATAAAAGTTTGCCACTCCCACTCTAACTCCCAAAAGCCTGGCTAGCGCCTACATTTCCGCCTTTCATGGCGCCATCTAACGAATGACCTTGGAACAGCTGGCCAAGGTGCTCAACAGAGTCAACGTTAATTCTCGATAAGGATTTCTATTAAAGGAAATTGCGATGGTTTTCATTTGTCAATACCGAACTATGTCCCAAGAACTATGCAAATCAAATCAAGTTAGCCAAATTGGAGGTCTGAGTCAAACAATGGAGTATGTGTGTATGTATGTAAGCATATACATATGTATGTACAGTGGCTCACAGCTTATTTGACCCACACCTAATTTTCAACATTAAACAGGTATAACTCCTGAACCATAAGAGATACGCATAAAAATAAAACGCAGAAAGGTTAACTGTTGTTTTAACTTCAAAAATATGTTTTCATTTATTTATTCTAGCAAGGAACTTATTAATTAAACAATAGAATCTAAAAATAATGCCTTTTTCAATGTCACAGCTTATTTGACCCAGTTCATCAAATTAATTATAAAAAATTGCAAAAAATATTTTTTTAACTTTTAGTATTTGGTATGTCCGCCCTTTTGGTCCACAACCGACTTCAGTCGATTGGGAATATTTTCGACCAATTTCTTTGAGGTTTCTGGGGTGATTTTAGCCCATTCTTCGAGCAAAGCCGTTTTTCAAGTCATTTTTATTGGAAATATTCAGTCCAGCAAAGACCACAAATTCTCAATAACATTAAAATCGGGTGACTGAGCTGGCGATTTCTTTATATGGGGACAATTATAACCCAGCCAATATTGAACTATACCCGTCTTTTGCTTTGGGTCATTGTCTTGGTAGAACCGAAAACCCTGTTTTATTCCCAATTTCTCAGCACTTTAAAGTAAATTATCCTTAAGGATATTAAGATAAACATTTTTATTCATTATGCTTTCAATAAATTTTAGGTTTCCGACTCCTGCTGCGGACTTACAGGCCCAAACCATAACGTGTCCGCCGTCATGCTTAACGGTGGGTTTTAGATGTTTGTCCTGCAGCTCTGTATTGGCTTTACGCCATAGCTAAGAACGTCCTCGGACCAAATATATTAAATTTTGACTCATCAGCGAAAATGACGTAATATTTTTGGGTCTAAATGTATGGCGTAAAGCCAATACAGAGCTGCAGGACAAACATCTAAAACCCACCGTTAAGCATGACGGCGGACACGTTATGGTTTGGGCCTGTAAGTCCGCAGCAGGAGTCGGAAACCTAAAATTTATTGAAAGCATAATGAATAAAAATGTTTATCTTAATATCCTTTAGGATAATTTACTCCAAAGTGCTGAGAAATTGGGAATAAAACAGGGTTTTCGGTTCTACCAAGACAATGACCCAAAGCATAAGTAGGGTATTATTCAATATTGGCTGGGATATAATTGTCCCAATATAATGAAATCTCCAGCTCAGTCACCCGATTTTAATGTTATTGAGAATTTGTGGGCTTTGCTGGACTCCAAAATTCGGGAGCGCAATATTTCCAATAAAAATGACTTGAAAACGGCTTTGCTCGAAGAATGGGCTAAAATCACCCCAGGAACCTCAAAAAAATTGGTCGAATCTATTCCCAATCGACTGAAGTCGGTTGTGGACCAAAAGGGCGGACATACCAAATACTAAAAGTTAAAAAAATATTTTTATGCAATTTTTTATAATTAATTTGATGAACTGGGTCAAATAAGCTGTGACATTGAAAAAGGCAGTATTTTTAGTTTTTATTGTTTAATTAAGAAGTTCCTTGCTAGAATAAATAAATGAAAACATATTTTTGAAGTTAAAACAACAGTTAACCTTTCTGCGTTTTATTTTTATGCGTATCTCTTATGGTTCAGGAGTTATACCTGTTTAATGTTGAAAATTAGGTGTGGGTCAAATAAGCTGTGAGCCACTGTATTTACAAAGATAACTCCTTTCAAAGAAAGCTATTCGCTATACCGTTACTCGTGTTGTGCAAACATTTAGACTTTAATATACATAATACTATTTAAGAATGTATGTGTTTAGCCAATATAAGTATGTATGTTTAATATTTCTAGTCAATTTATTGCATTCAAAAACATAAACATAAACACAGCTGCTGGTGCAGGACAAAAGCTGCCTGCGCTAAAGCAGCGCTGGTGCTGATGCTCGTGCTGTAAAGCTGCCAGCACTAAGAGATCGCCGAATTCAAATTGATAATTTGAACTTTTTGTCCTTTTTTCCTGTGGTCACTATAACTCACATTATGTTAAAACAAGAAAAGCAAGAAAGCTAACTTCGGGCGGAGCCGAAGTTGATATACCCTTGCAGAATGTTCTGTAAATTATATTGGTTGGCCAAAAATATAACCAATAAAAAATCCCAACTTCCTAACTTAAAAAACATCAAAGTTATGGCATTTCCAATCGTTCGGTTATATGGCAGCTATAAGATATAGTGGGCCGATCCCTATGAAATTTGGTAGGTCGGATTGATTATCCAAAAATAAAACCCATAGAAAGTCCCAACTTCCTAACTTTACAAACACCCTCTGCAAGGGTATAAAAAAAGGATATTGTGTTCGTTGAACAGTATATAAAAAGTAGAATTAAGTGCTTCCGACACTGTTAAGTATTTAAATTCATATAATTATTTTAGAAGTTCTTAAAATATTAGTTTAACATGGTCTGTCACGTCGGCATTACCAGATAAATATACAGAATATACCTAAATATATTTAAATATAATTGTTTGTCGCGCCAATTATATTGAGAGTGGTTTCATCTGTTGGGAACTATAGCTATTATAAATTGATTAACAGAATCAAGGGTATCTGAGAGTCGTGGCATTCGCCTATAGCGTTCTATCTTGTTTTGATTCGAATATATATGGGGTGCCACAGAAATTACTTGGGTTCTTAAATCATTAATAAAAGCCTCTAAAAGTTAGCTGTGAAAAAAAATGTCGCCTTTCGGATTGCATCCATCGAACTTTCGAACTTCACATACATTGTTAGACAACTTTAAAAGGGATTCACCCTTATTTTAATTAAAACGAAATTTGTAAATTTCAGATTAATCTTTCGACCTTGTTTTAGCAAGTGTCAACCCTGGTCAGCGGATTAAATCATCACCGCTTCCTGGGTTAGAGCGCACATGTATGCGGACATAGGGGCTTCCCAAGATTAAACAGCAGCCGCACGGGCACTTTAAAATTAATCGCACGATTTATGACGCACAATCTAACCGCTAATTCATAAGGCTTAAACCCCTGCCAAGTCCCCGAGAATTGTACTATGCGACTCCACGTACGACTGCTCCCGCCACAGTCCACAAAACACTTTGCGCATTTCAAATGAATATTCCGGCTCTCGACGTGTACGCAGATTTTCCAAATCGCTCGGATAGAATGGGAAAAAGCCGGGATGGACGTACGGGAATTCGCGGAGAGGTCCTTTATGAATGCGTGCGACTGTATGCGTGGCTAGATTTTGATCGCGGTTTTAGCATTTGCGGCTCAGTCACTGGCAAATTCAATTTCAGCACCAAAGCCGCCGACGACGATGATGATGAAGCCGGCGACTTGGCCATTAATTCCGCTGCGTGGCAACCGCAAAATTTAATGTGTAAAATAATTTAAAATCGAGCGACGAAAGTCCCTGCCATTTACCTTTTTCGGGACGCTTTTTGAGGGGATTTAATGGGTAAATTTACATTATCCACTATTAAATTTAAGTGGCAATGAGAGCCAGTTGTAATTAACAATTGTTACACCATTGTAAGCCTAATCTGGCTAAGTGCTTCGCTTCTATTAATCGCATTCCGGTTTTCCGGAAATTTTTGATTTACTTTTGTGTTTGCCTCCACTGCTTTCCACGTTCAACTCTTAAATAATTTGGCACGAAGTCTCATTATCGTTTGCCAAAAGGGAAGCCCTCCCACTTGGAAAAGCAGCCCAGCTAGGAAAAGTTATAAATTGCTACATAGTTTCTGGTGCGCCAAAGTTTTCTTTCTCTCTCTCCCTCTCACTCTCGCTTTCTCCGCTTTCACCCTGCCGTTTGTGTGTGTGTGTGCGTAACAAAATTAAATGTGCGCTAAGTAACGAGATATATATATAAGTACGCGTATGTGTGTGTGTGTGTGTGGGGGCGTGGGCGGTCGAGGGGCTGTCTAGTCTGAACATTTGGTAGGACAAATTAAAAGCACTCGGAGATTCCACTTTATGGCCCGGCACCAATGCGACGACGACGCTGCTCTTGAAAAATTATGCATATGTTAGAAGTCAACGAGAGGGTCTATAAATTCACTAAAAAGATGCTGGAAGGAGTCTGAAAATGAGAATATATGTTTGTCTGTGTCGGTCGAGGAATGCCAGTAATGCTTGAAATTGATTCCATTTAGATGTGTTCCCATGGTTGAGTGGCCCTTTAATGTGCAACTTTATCTAGCTATTCTGAGGAATACATAAATGAGCTTATATCTACAAATAGGGGTAAATTATTTATTAATTGGCTTGTCCTATTACCGATTAATTCGAGAAAATTATCTTTGCAAGCCTTTTTCATTTCTTTATTATAAAGTTTTTACTAAAAGCCTTGAAATTAAGGTCACAAAGTGTATAATCAAGCAAAGGCATTTCATTTATTATTTTAATTTAATTTTAAATGCCATTAAAAAAGTATACTTAAATTCGCTTTGATTAATTAACGGTTGAAGGAATAAACAATTTTATTCTAGTTAAATTTAAGATTTTTCCATTTGGATGGTTAAAATTTTTTGCACATAATTGAATTCCTCCTAAGAAGATTAAGCAGTTTAAGCAGAAATCTTGTGAATGGGCATTCAAAGAACCGAGTTAGGCAGAACAATTCTAGGCAAACCAATCACATCCAATTGAGCACAATTTGTGCCCCATTCATGTTCAGTTTCAGATCATCATCAGTGCCCTCCATGCTCTTGGCATGCTCTCCTCTTGGCAACTCATTAAGGTTAGACTCACGCAAGGCCTTTAAATCCGAGTGAAAGGAGAAGGTGCCCGCCTATCGATAGAACAAAGGGTTCCACCTGCAACTGTTACTCGTCCTACAATCCCTGGTTCACTTTTTTGAAACAGTACTAGAGATTATAATCTGGTACAAATGAGGAAGTCCCAGAAAACCGACAGATTAAATTTGTATTCCTCGTGTATTCCAAAGCGGATGTGGCCATGTGTGCAAAATTGCGTTCCCTCCCACAGATTATTTGCCTTTCAGCCCAGGACCTTTTGTGTTTCTGTGTGGGCGTGGTCGTAGTCGTAGCTAGAACCTCAGAAGGGGAATCTGATGCGGTGTTAGTTACTCTCCAAAAGAGCCTGCCATTATTAATGAGAAGACAACGCAAATTAAACACACACGCGATGGGGAGTCGGGTAGTGGCTTTTGGGGGTCGAAAAGTTAGCATCAAAGATTCATTGATATTGTAGGTCTTTGAGCAAGTTTCTCCCCCCTCCCCCGAAACTACGCTACTGAAAGGGCGAATTTGTCCGAGTAATTTACGGAAAATGCCTGCCTCTTGGCTGGCCTGGCTTTTCGGCTGCCTGTTAGTTAGCCATAGGCCCTGCAAATGTAATTTTGTGTAAAAATTTTCATGAATGGAATCGTTTCTCCCCCACAAAACAAGCTGTTCGTTCGGGCTGGTGTGTAACAATTGTGTGGCATATTTTTGGAGGTCACTTGAGTGAGTAGAGCTACCAAGCTTAAAAGGGGTAGAAAATCCCAGTATTGTTCTCATTTAGAAAGCGGAATCCGAGTAAGGGAGGCAATAGAAACTCAGCTCTGGCTAAATTCCTGTGCGTCATGTTCTTGAAACAAAATTTGGCATTTTCATTTTCATTTACCCCCGACTTCCCCACAAGGCTTATAAATTTTCCATGGCCTGCAACCACAAAGGAGATGGGGAAACAGGTACTAAATCTACCTTTTGTGGCTGACAGCTTAACGCCTCCAAATCATATTTCATTGGGGCACATCATTCGCACTGCAATCTCCCCAGTCATTTGTCTGCTCATCCAAATTACGAGCAGATTCGGGATACAAGAGTGCAGTTTGCAGTTTTCTGTGTGTGGGAAATCGCTTTCGTAGTTGCAGCTTGATTAATGACGCCACCGCAGCGCTTTCAATTGCACTCTCTGCGGTGCATGCCACAAATCTGAGATGAATTGCTCGACGGCACAGTGGTTTGGCCACAATTCGTCACTGGAAATGTCGAAATATCAGGCTGGCTTTTGGCGTCCCATCGACACCAGCTTCAATTTCTTTTTTATTTTTTTTATTTCTTACTCGTAGAACCTTACTTTTCCGACAGGAAAACAACATCTTACCACTCGACTGGCTCTAGAATGGTATTAATATTCCGCATATATTTGCCACTTCCGCCCGTGGAAAACTTCATTTGAATTACGATTTCCCCATTGGCAACTGCAAATGCAACTGTGGCACCTTGTAGCGTTGCAACTGCGCTGAAATTGCATATATTTTCTATAAATTATATTGCGCAGCCAACGCAAACTAGGCTAAGAAAATGTTTCGACAAAGTTTGCATTTTCCCTCATAAATTTACAGCCCCGCCTGTCGTCGTTTCGGGCTAAATGAAATTGCACAGATTTGCACACAGGCCTTTGCAAAGGTTTGCTCACTTTAATATTTATGAAAACAAAGGGCGTGTCACCTACGCCCCCGTGTGTATTGTGTGTGTGTGTGTGTGTGTGTGTGTCATCCATTTATGCATGTGTTGTACATATTTGATGGATGTCAGAAGATGACGAGAATCGAGTCGGGGCTGCCTTAAGTGCCCCTCATCACGTTTTATGTGGACGTCTTTTTATGTGTTCTGGAAGACCAATCCTCGGAAAAGCACCAGGCCAGGGTAATTTCCACGTTACAGGAAATTAACACAAGTAAAAATCGGCAATAAGAGGGAGTCAGCTCGAAACCGAGCTACAGGCCGTTTGCGTCACCAATAAATGTTCAAATGAGCAAAGTTATTTACAGTCGTTGCCGAGCAGGAGCCACACAATTGTAGATCGTAAAACAGCTTAAATGATTGCCGGAATTGCCGAAGGGGTGAAAAAAGGAGGACTGTGTTAAGCCCTTTACTGCGTAGGCTGTCCAAAAATTCATCGTAAATAAGTGGGCAGAAATTCTATGGAAATTACGAGCTCCCCACTCGTTCGAGGGTCGATTCAACTCTTTTGGCAACCCTCTCGCAAAGTACGCGATTTCTTTCTGTTTGCTCTCGTTGACGCTCGGCAATTACCGCCAAATGAGTCCGAAAAATAAATTCACATTAATTGTTCTTCTTGTTGTCCTTGTTGTTTGGCTATTTGTTTTAAAGTTTCGCCGCATCATGCCCGACAGCATTTAATTGCCAGTCCACGCGGCACTCGGTGCTTCATCGCCTGGCAGAATTTAACGGCTGAAATGATGGTCTAATGGTTGCCCAGCAGCGAAGGAAGCCAAGTTGGAAGCTGGACTTACCGGATTGATGTTGACGGATGGGTTATGAAGGCCTTAAATGTACATATTATAAGCCAGTGTTTCATGCACGCCACAGAAATGCCATATCGCTGTTATTTAAAGTCACATTTATTTATTTTAAAAAGTTGCATTTATTTGAGAGATTTATAAGCTAACTCGCTTAATTAAGTTCTCCCCAAAACACAATCAAGCTTTTAAACATTTTAGTAGAGTGCAAAATTGTAGATTTAGTGTGCAGCATATTAAATTATCTGCACATTAAACATTGAAACATTTTTAAATTATATATGGTGTTTGTTTTTTCAATTTTTCAAGCTAAAGCTCAGAATTTAATTTTATTAAGTGGTACTCGTGACCAACTAGGTTTTTTACAGCCTTAGATCTTTTTGAGTGAATTTCGTGGCTATTTCAACGTGCCTTCTCGATCTTCTACGAACCATTTAAAATGTACCAAGCCGATTTCAGGCTGTGTCCCACCAATCTCAGAGCCATTCCCAGCCACCATTCCGTGCCGGGTACCCAAATGGCAACAGGAACATTTGCGCGGCTTGTTGATTGTCGCGACACATTGCCCGAAAACGTGAGCCGACTGCCAGGCAGGAAGTGGCAAAAGCTGCTAAGGAAACAGGAAACCGAATTCGGGGGGTCTGTGCCTTCTACCTCCATAGAAGTAGAGTGAATCACAGAGTCCTAGTCCCCGGAGCTCAGAGGTGGCTGCATTTAAGTATTTCACTTACAGCTTTTATGGCAATTGGCGTGAAAATTGTAAAAATGCATTTTGCTGCCTCATTTTTCTTTCAGATTCTCCTCGCTCCACCACTGCTGTTGTTTTGCCAGTTGACTAAATTGAGTTTCAATTGCCGACACATGGCCAGCCTGCACGTGGGGAATTCTCTCAATTGTTTTCTGTTTTGGGACACGACGGCTGGCTTTGCCATTATTTATGTATGGCCAGCTGCATGGGCCAGGACACGATCTAAATAATTGAGCAAACAGTGCTCTAGTGCTCTATTCCTGGCCATTTGTTGAATCCTTCTCGGTTCGAGCAAATTGCCCGGCTCTAAAATGAGGACAATGACGTCGCCTTGAATGTCTTCGCAAAAGTTCTCTGACAGCCAGAGAACGAGTCAAAATAACGCCTAATTCTATTTAATTAATGGCAATGCCACTTATTCACATATAAGGCATTGCTGAAAGCTCAGAAAACCCGACTAATTCAGAAAACCCGACTAATTCAATTTAACATAGGTATTTATGAAGAATCTTAATGGTATTAGTTTATTAGTGCGAGGAAGAATTGCCCGAAGTCGAAACAACTTGGAAAGCCATTCCTATTTTAATTGCTATTGCAAAGTTTTTAGTGCTATTTAATGTGATTCTAAAGACAATTCACAGAGAAAATATTAACAAACAGTTTACTTAAAGTACAAGGATTTAATTAATATTAACCATTTGGTATTTAACGATTTTTAATATCGAGAAAAAGGACAGCGACTATATTGAGTAGTAAGCAATCTTTCGAGCTACTGAATCACTGGTAGATAAAAACTATTATTATGTCTGAATTTTTGAATTTTCAATAACTTGAACCATATTAAAAATTATTATATAGAACTATATAAGGTATACAATACAGTTGCTAAACTGAATAATATTTCTTATCATGACTTATGTTATTTATTTAAAAACATTCAGATATGACCCAGATTTGAATTTAAACAACCATTTAAAACATTCTTTGAACTGGCTATCGATTGTAGAGAAATTAAATGTTTTTCGTTAAATGTATTTCATATTTTATGAAATGTTAAAAATTTTTCAATAATAATGTTTATAATACATAAATTTGTTTGTGGACTTAAGCGCACTTTACTGCACTGGCTGTGCTTAGAAACGGCTTCTGTTTTGGACCTCCTTGCATGGCAACCCTTACTTCATAACGGCCAACGCTGCGTATGCGCATTTTCCTGGCACATGCACTGGCACATTTATGACACCAAAGCAGACCAAATAAAACAACGGAAGGCCATCAAACAAATGACTGCAAGAAAATGATTAACTCTCCAGAGCACACACAGCGCCAATGCCCCTCGAATTTTCCTATTTTCCTATCGCCCATTTCCCCGCACAGTACCGACACGCACCAGATGCCATCTGGAAAATGGAGGAAATCGGGGGAGGAGGTGTTGGCCAAGCCACGCAACAACTTTTTGCTGTCATTTCGAGTATATTTTTCATTTTTATGACGAAGAGATGAGTATTGTGCACTGGACTGGCCATCCATTCATTCCATCTGGCCAGCCAGCGTGCTGAGTCTGCTCCCATCTGGGAGACAGAGATTAATGAGAGGCCCCGCGTTTTGTTAATTTTGACAACTTCTGCGCTGACTCCGAGTGGCAGTGGTAGTGGCAGTGGCGAGGGCATTGAGTTGTACCCGGCGGCGGATCGGAATGGGGGCGTGGCAGCTAAGCAAAATTTAATTGCCCAACCTCCCAGCTCCCAACTCATTCCAATTATGCTCGACGGCATTCCGCCTTTTGCCACTGTGTTACTGTGGTTCATTAAACTTTTCAGTTTCATTTGTCATCCGAGAAGAGCTGGCTGGAGCATGCCAACAATTGAAATGTATTTGTCAGATAAAACTTTTGTGATGGCCGCGCTTCTAATTTAGTTGCAGATTACTCAAAGGTGGCAAATGACACAAACTTCAAGCGCCATCAAATCTGTCAAAATGTCAGGCGAACGAGTTGCCGCAAGGGATGGATGAATGGGAAAAGCTAAAGCTTTAAAGTGCTAATTGTATCGTAAAAGGTTCTCGGACGCCTTGATTTGGGTTGGAAAGGAAGCAGCTTGGTCTGAGGTAGGCACTTTACCTTACTTTTATATTTCTTTACCCCTCGTGTCTTGGTTACTAACTGGCTCTCCCTTAAATCGATTAGGTTGATTAGTTATTTTCTTTGTTCTTTGCATTTACCGTCTCATTAATATTTTCTTTCACTATTCTAATTTACCCATTTCTTCCATCGGTATTTTATTCGATTTAAATTATTTATATTCTTTTGCTACAATTACACACTTATATTTAAAATAAAAAAACTGAATTTATTAACATAAGATAAGAGGAAGTTACTTATTGTTGTTTTTTCTTTGCTTGATAAGTCGTAATTTAAATTAAATAATTTCAGCGTAACTGCATGGACCCAACTATTTGGAATTTGGTTCTTATATTAATCTCACGATCTAAGAAATAAGAAGAAATTCCTTTGCTACAAGTACACACTTATATTTATTACGCAAGTTCATTTGATAAACTTTTAGCCTAAATTCTTAAACTTATTGAAAGCTTAACCTATAGCTTAACCAAACTATATAAAATAAATTACCTGAATTTATTAACTTAATATTAATAATATTAATTGAAATCAACAAATTCTTGTTGTTTTTCGTACATGCCATTAACTTATATTTTGATTGGTTGATTTGATTGCTAGACTTAGGAGATTGTTGTTTTTTAGTTCTACTAAAAGTGTGACTACGTGTGACTGTGTGCCTACGAAATTGTTATCACCTAAAACAAGCTTGGGCGTCATGGTTGAACCCTAAGCTATCAGTTGGCTATATAATTGTGTGTTTCTGGCGCGGAAGCATCAGTTTTTCGACGACAATGGAGAGAATAGTGTGGACCTGCTGTCTGCTACTTTTGCTTGGCTTTGCGGCTGGATTCAGAACAATTAGATCCGTAAATTCCACCTCCGATGACCGGATCCTAAGCTACATAAAACAGCACATCGACGAAAGTGCCGATCCCTGCGAGGATTTCCAGAACTATGCCACTGGCAAGTTTCTAGAGGTACACCAGAAGGAAGATTGTAATTCCACCCAAGATTCCATCAGGAAAAAATACAATGGTAAGCTGCAGTCTGTGTTCAACCTGCTGAAGGACCGAGTCTTCATCGACGAATTCTCCGTGGAGGAGAAAGTGTGGCGCTACTACAACACCTGTCTCACGGCCCCCAAGAGCACTCGCTCGGCAAGGCACTACTTGGAATTGCTTCCTCCGGGATATAATTTACCCTGGCCGCCACTCGTTCCCCAAGGAAGTCAGTGGCCAAAGCAAGAGTTCCGGTGGCTGGAGACCTTGGCCATCTTGCGACGCTTTGGAGAGGAGAACCCTCTGATCATCTTGGACATACAGCAAAACTTTTGGGAAAGTCATAAATTCTCTTTACGTTTTAACATGCCGCAGCTACTCAAGTTAGATAATGTAACCGAAATCCAGGATCTCTTGATCAGAACCGGAGTGAACTCAAGAAGGGCTGCTCCTCTGGCAAGGAGCATAATACAACTGGACTCTGATGCTCATAACCTGAGCAAAATAGGAGAGCGTTTGGCAGTTACATACATCCTTGAAGACGTTCAGAATCGGACGAATCTACAGCTGGACAAGTACCTGGAGATGGTCTTTGGCCGCTCCTTTGAGCCCAGTACCGAAGTGCTGGTGGACAATATGGAATACCTGGAGGGTATCAACGGGGTCGTAAGCAAGTACGACTCTGAGGTGGTGGCCAGTTACCTGATGATTCAGTTTCTTCGCTTTGTATTTTACTTGGATGACAGTGATTCAGAGAGCGATACCGCCAAATGCGCCGCTGTCGTCTCATCTCAAATGGAGTTGGCCAGCGATCTGCTGTACGAGAACTATTACCTGGGAGAGGGAAAGCTGCAGAAGTACACCAAAGAAGTTCAGCGGATCTTTGAAGCTGTGTCTCAAACTTTTATGGCCAGGTTGGAAAAGAACCGCTTGCACTTGACCGATGGCGAAGTCTCTTATCTGCAGCAGAAACTGCTCGCCATGAGGCTCAAAGTGGGGAAACTGCCCGATAACGCCAACCATCGTCGTTTCGCCACCAAATTCTACGAAGATTTGGAACTGCATCCCTTTGGTGATTTCGCTGAGGCTCGGCTTAACGTCCTCAGGCACAGAACAAGTCAATACCTAGACCAATTGGATTGGGCTGTTCCCAAGGGAACCGATTTCTATCTGCTCACCGGTTACATGCCAGAAAACGATCCCAAGCCAGTCTTCTTCGAATTGCACAACACCATTCTCTTGCCATATGATATGCTGCAGGAGCCATTCTTTTCGCCTGAAACTAGTGACGTGTTCAAAATGAGCCAGCTGGGATTTTCCCTGGCTCGCTCAATGATGGAGAGCTTCTGGCCCTTCGGCCTGCGCTATGACAGCCTTGGAAACCTCGGAGATAATCTTTTGTCTTTCAAGGAGAAGCAAGGCTATATAGATGGTCTCGCATGCCTGAACTTTACTACCCGTTCGAAGGATCTCCTTAAACGTTCGGCCGATGTGGTGAGCCTAGGACTGGTGTACGATACTTTCTTTGGAGACAATTCTAAGTTCAACCAGGATCAGCCCGCATTTACCGAGCTGCCGCTGAAGAAGTTGTTTCTGCTGAGCTTCGCCCAGATGTTCGCGGGCAATCAGGAGTATAAGGATTTCGAGGAAATGGACTCTGACAAGTTGCGCCTCAGTGAGGCATTGAGCAATCTACCAGCTTTTGGGGAAATTTTCAACTGCCCAGACTCAGCGCCTTTGAATCGGCCGAAAAAGTGCGAAATTTGGTAGATATTTTTATACCCTTGCAGAGGGTATTATAATTTTGGTCAAAAGTGTGCAACGCAGTGAAGGAGACATCTCCGACCCTATAAAGTATATATATTCTTGATCAGGATCACCTCCTGAGTTGATATAGCCATGTCCGTCTGTCCGTCTGTCCGTCTGTCCGTCTGTCTGTCCGTCTGTCCGTCTGTCTGTTTCTACGCAAACTAGTCTCTCAGTTTTAAAGCTATCGAATTGAAACTTTGCACACACCCTTCTTTCCTTTGCACGCAGTATATAAGTCGGAACGGCCGGGATCGGCCGACTATATCCTATAGCTGCCATATAACTGAACGATCGGAAATGCCATAACTTTGGTGTTTTTAAAGTTAGGAAGTTGGGATTTTCTATGGGTTTTACATTTGGCCAATCAATTTGACGTACCAAATTTTATAAGGATCGGCCGACTATATAGTATAGCTGCCATATAACTGAACGATCGGAAATGCCACAACTTTGGTGTTTGTAAAGTTAGGAAGTTGGGATTTTCTATGTGTTTTGTATTTGGCCATTCAATTTGACGTACCAAATTTTATAAAGATCGGCCGACTATATCCTATAGCTTCCATATAACTGAACGATTGAAAATGATATAACTTTGGTGTTTTTAAAGTTAGGAAGTTGGGATTTTCTATGGGTTTTATTTTTGGCCAATCAATCCGACCTACCAAACTTCATAAGGATCGACCGACTATATCCTATAGCTGCCATATAACTGATTGATCGGAAATGCCATAACTTTGGTGTTTATACCCGTTACTCGTAGAGTAAAAGGGTATATTGTATTCGTGCAAAAGTATGTAACAGCTAAAAGGAAGCGTTTCCGACCCTATAAAGTATATATATTCTTGATCAGGGTCACTAGCCGAGTCGATATAGCCATGTCCGTCTGTCCGTCTGTCCGTCTGTCCGTCTGTCTGTCCGTCTGTCTGTCTGTCCGTATGAACGCTGAGATCTCGGAAACTATAAAAGCTAGAAGATTGGCATTTTGCATGCAGATTCTAGGAGTTCCTACGCAGCGCAAGTTTGTTTCAAAAAGGTGCCACGCCCCCTTAAACGCCCACAATCGCTTATATACGATTTTAAAAATTTAAATATTTCGGAAAAGTAAAAATGCAGTTTTATTGTGTTTATCAATACCTATCGAAATGTAGAAGAAATTTTTCAAATCGGACCATTCGTTAAAAAGTTATGCGTGATCAAAGTTTCTATCTCCATCTCTCTCGCACTCCCTTTACCTGAGTAACGGGTATCTGATAGTCGGGGCACCCGACTATAGCGTTCTCTCTTGTTTTAAAGTTACGAGGTTGGGATTTTTTATGAGTATTAAGAATGCATCATATGAATAATTTTGGAAAATATAATTTACAGAGTATTCTGCAAGGGTATATCAACTTCGGCTCCGCCCGAAGTTAGCTTTCCTTTCTTGTTTCTTATCAATATTTGTTTCCTATCAAAATAATTTTTAAATAATTTTTTTTAATAAAGCTTTAAATAAATAACATTTCCTCTTTTTTCAAATAAATACTGAAATTCTCATATAGTCACAATACGTGTTCGTTATTTAAAGTATTAAAGGTCAGCCGGGTACTTTTCTATCAATATATGAGACGCCAAAATACTAGCCGATGTAAAGAGTGAACTATGAATTTGTTTTTGAATAGATTATTTGGGCTTGCCGCCCTAATTGTTGCCAACCAAAACATAAACGAATTGAACTTGACATTGTGGTGTCAAATAAGAGCCTTAATAGAAGCGATAATCGCTTTTTGAAAAATAGAACAAGTTGGTGCAGTAATGAGAGGCAGGCGAAATGATTATAATTATATTATTTAGGAATTATTCGAATATAAGCAGCATTTAATCTCGCCTTAAGGCTGGAAAGTGCAATCCCAATTGTTTCAGTTATTTTCCCTTCCCTCTGGTATTTTTACTGGCACTATTATTATCATCCTGCTGGTGCCGTTTAATTTGTTGTTTCTTGCTGTTCGCACCTCATTACCATGGCAATGCCAATTACCAACACTGAAATGCGATTCCGAGTACAGAGTGCAGAGTACGGAGTACGGAGTATACCGGACCCCACGGGAGTATCAGCATATTAACTGGCACTTCTTAATTAAATTGATTCTCGGTCGCTCGAATCACTTTAATTCTCAACCTCAACTTTAACCTCACTCCCTAGCTCTTTCAGTTTTCATTACTTGTACGCTTTTATGGATTTTAATTAAAGTTTATTATGCCCACGTCCTCACATCCGATCACAATGGGAAGCTGGAAGCTTCAAGTGGGTTAACTGGTAAAAAATAAAATAATAGCAGCAGGAGCTGAACCAGAACAGGAATAACTATTGTCCCGGAAATGCAAAGTTGGCGATTTCACCACCCCCGCCATCGCCCAGAGTGACGAGTGCGAAAAGCGCTGCCCAAGTTGAACTTTTGTTAATGAAAATAATGCAATTACTGCCCCGAAATGGGGGTAACTGGGTAAGGATTTGGGAATGGACCGCAATTGCAGCTCATGTGTGAACGTGTTTGTGGTTTAACCCCGCTGACTGCCCCAAGGGAAAAGGGCAGCACTCCAAAAAGAAATAAAAGAGGAACTTTTCAACTTGTCTGCCCGTCTTTCTCGGCTCAACCAATCCATTCTCATTCTGCAGCCCGACGATGTTTGTTTAATGCAATTAAGCGAGGCGGAAGTAATTCTGCTTGAGCTGCCTCCTGACTGACTGGCAGGATAGTTAGGTTTTTCTTTCAACTGCGGTTTTAGCGGGAAAAGTGGTCGATTTCCATGAATCATCGCATAGAAAAATCATTTTATAGCAAAAGGGCACTGATAAAAATGTTGCTTACAATATGAAATAGGTAACATCTAATCTATCAGATATTAATTCGAAAATAACTTTCAAGAAATATGTTCAATAAATTAAGAATTGAAATATAAACATTTATGGTGTACTCGCACACAAAACCGATATGCAGAGTGTACTCTCTAAATTGTTCTCTAATTAATCAAAATTCTTACGAATAACAAAGGTGAGTAAAAGTGACACATATCTGCGGTTATTTGAAGGGCAACTATTTTCTTCAATGGAGAAATAACTCGCAATAAAACATCATTTATTTTAAATTAGTTAAATATTGATCTGATTTTGAGTAGGATTACTTTTAACCTCTTGGCTTTTCAGTCTATAAGAGTTATAGTGGAAAGGCGGAAAAAGTTGAGCCTTTGCCCTTTGCAAACAATTCTTCATTTCTCACTCCTTTATTTATTTAACTGTGCTCAAGTTTTAATTTCTTTTTTTCTTCGGCTCAACATTGTTTCCGCTCTTCAACCCACTAAGCCCACCGCCCACTTGCCTCAAGTTGCTGTTGCGGTTTTGTTGCCACTTCCTTTTGTTTTTTCTTATGGCGGCGCATGTTAAAGTGGAACTGCAGCTGGAGATGAGGCCCCGATTTCCCAGCCCCGCCCGTGGAATTTGATTACCGCCTTCATAATTACTGTCACGCTGTTTCGGTTGCCGCCTGGCTTTGGCCTTTTGCCATGGCCCTCCTTGACATGTGGCAAGCTGCCGGCTCCGGGCCAGATTGCACTTGGTTGCAGCCAAGTGCAAAAAGTTGTCCGCATGGCAAACAAATAAACAAACAAATGGAGCGGAAACGGGAAATGACAGTCGAGAGGCAGTGAAAAAGTAAAGCGTCAACTACGGCCATATGTTAACAAAGTTTATGCAACTTTGTTGCAGCCACCAGCAGTTGCACTTAAAAGCAGAAGCAGGACCTGCCCGAAGGTGGAGATTTCAACTGGGGAGTAGATGGATCCCATTCAGTCCGTAAGCCCTCGATAAACTATGTGATTAACCGACACCTCTTTTGAGGGGCAACATTATACCTTTTCAGGTTATTTTGCCTTCCCTCAACTCATAATTTAAATGGGCAAACCAAGCAATAATCCTTAATTGCTCATTTTGCTTAAGCATCTACTTTAGCCGTCTCCTGGTCGCTCTTGCCATTTAAAATGCCCAGTGCAAACAAAGTTTTCGAGGGGAAAGGCGTGTGAAACTTACTTAGCCCTTACTGCCTTCCTCGTCGGCCAGGTTTTCCATTATGCATGTGCCTGGTACACACAATTTTAGGCCTTTCAGCGGCCACCGCATGTGTATTTACTTTGCCTACATCCAACCGAAGAGGCAGGGCTTGGATGAAAAAGGAGGGAAAACTAAGGACACTGGGGGTGGCAAAGGAGGCACTGCTGCAGGGAAAGGAAACTCTGCACAAAAGACGACAACGATGTCGACGGTCGACGGATGTTCACTTGCGATTCACGTGCAACGTGGCGTATGCAAAATATTTGCATTGATAAACAGCCACGGCGAATACGTGTGTGTATGAGTGTGTGTGTGGGTGTGTGAGTGTGGGTTAGTCGGTGTAAATGTGTGCCTGGAGCTATTACCTTTTCATGGAAATACTCATAGTGGTTACTTGGTGAGTGGAAATTTCTAAACTCAAAACTACAGCTCATCATCGTCATTAAATAAATAATATTAATTAGGTATAGCCTTGGAATAAAACCTACATTCTTGTTGGTTATTGCACAACGAATTAATCTCGCTTAGAAACTGATGATTGAGAAAACAATAAGCACTCTTTAAGAAAAATGAGAATTTTATTTATTAAAGAGTGTAATTTAAGTGCTGTTAGTTTAATTAAGGTTTTCCTTTACATAAACTTAAAGATTGCAATGCTTAATAGTAGGTAAATTATTGATTTCCAGGAATGACATTTATCAATCAATGGCCAATTCAAAGCCCTTACTTGTCATTCAAATATTTCCTCAATTTAAAAGAAACTGCAGTGTTGTAAATCATGTTAAATTTTCTTTAGGTAATAAAAACAACAAAAAAGCACCGACCTTAGACTAAAGATTCCAATGCTCACACCAACGCTTAATTTTATTGCTCTTCAGCACGTTCCATTGACTGGGAAAAATGCAGGCAACCACTGTGCACACCGACACTCAGAAACAGCGAGCAGGTGGACGGAGAGGAACTCACATGCCTCACAGCACTTAAAGTTTTTCATTTAAAGTTTTTGAAAGGTAGTAGTTCTCACCAGCAGTCGCCCCCGACCCCGATACCGCCCCCTCTATGCAAAAGCTTATCGATTGGCATAGCGACACAGGCAGCAAGGACCTCACCGTATGCAACGGAATTTTTATTATATCCTTTCAATGGCAGTTGCCATTGAGCGAGCTCTCAGGCACCCGACCCTGTCCCCAGTTCCCATTCCCAATCCCTTTCCCCCCTGCCCTCACTAAAGGTTAGGGCCAACCACAATTTATTGATTAATATTAACTGCCCTCGACAAGCAGAAATTTGTGCTAATAAAAAGCAAACGCGTCCTTGCCGCAATTGTGGAGAGGGCTGCCAAGGATCTGCTCTTTAATTGCGCAATTGGGCGTTAACTGCCAGATTGACTCATTGACAGACTAAGGAGGAAACCGACGAGAGTGCCAATGCCGGTGGCAATTTTTGTTTTTATCGTAAGTGAGTTTTCCTCGGGGCGCTGGAGACGATGACGGTGATGCACTTCATTGAGCAAAAATGCAAACAGCCAGCGAAAAAGGAATAAACAAGGAACAACAGGATGAACCCAAGCAAGCGATGGAGGTGCACTCAAGCCTGAGCAAACATATTTGGCTCAGTCTATTTGTGTATTCCGAAGACGCAAGAAACAGATATGCCAGAGTCACGGATATTCCTTTTTGAAAAACAAACAGACGTTGCAAATTGACAAGAGCCACAGCACTTGAAACCAATTAACAAAATATTCGATGTACAAAAAGGGACAAACAGCTGCCGCCCAGGAGTTATCTCTAATTTAGAATTTCGTATGTCAATCGATCGAAATTGTAGATATCGAAGACGGCGTTGCTGTGTCGGCACTTTTGACAGCTTTCTGGCTTTTATGGCATCTGGCTAAATGCGTCTTGTTTGCCAACTGTCAGCCAACTCAGCTCAAGCCCCACATGATGTGTTGGATGGGCTTTGGCTTCGAATTTCGACGGAGCGAAGGTGTCCAGCCAACAAGTTGCTTCAATAATAGAAATATTCCTGAGAAAAACAAAAGTTCTAAATAAAATTCAGAACGTCTGTACCGCCAAAATAAGAAAAACGGTGGAAATGTTTTTAAACAGAGAATTTTCAGACCAAAAGCACTAAAACTTTTAATCAAAAATCCACAAAAAATATTTTATATATTCTGGTATTAAATATAATATTTTTTCGAATGTCTAATCCAAAGCAATTCAAGCAGTTTTGTTTAATTTATATACGACTTGAGTTTTTATTAAGTTTCATGGTAATGCACTATTTTGGTTAATTGTATTTTCCCCCAATAACAAGACAAAGTTATGCAAACGGGCGACAAAGAACTCACATTTTTCATGCCACAAAATATATTTTTAATTTGTTCCGCAAAGAAACACAAGATAGGATTGACCCCCATTGCAAGTCTTCTTGTTTTTTGTGCACATGCTCAGCTGCTGCAAGACCAAAAACTCTTCATTTTTCGGAACATGTGGCGGGGGAAAACAATTTAATGATGTTGTAGAACGCTTTGTAGTCCGTCCTCTTGGCGAAGTGTCCGTGTGGAGAGGCGGCAGCTGCACTTAACTGATTTTGAGCTGGTCAACCTCGAGCCACGGCACTCGGACTTAATTATGACAGCAGATGAGGCGGGGGGGTGGAGCGATGGAAAAAATGTGGTATAACTTTCGCCGCTTTGCCTATTTACCCAACTTTGTGGAGCCAACGGCTGACATCTGGCTGGATCTATTGTTGTTGGTCAGTCTTAATTAAACGTAATTAAAAAGTTAGCTATGACACGCATTTGTTAACGTGCTGCAGAAACATTTTCGCCTGCATCGTTTTCACCACTCTCCTTGGCTTTGATGGCCGAAAAGTTTTGGCCAAGTCGAATCCTTTTTGCGCTCTTTTTTATGACTTGTCTGCTTTTGCCCCTTTTACGGTCACTTCGAAGGAAAATTTTTGCGCATAATTAGACAAAGTTTTGAGCTTTCTGCCAGAAAGTTTCGTGGCCGCAAATGTGCGAGAAAAAGTTCTGGGTCGAAGTCATACAAGGGGAGTCCGGCTAACTGATTTTTTCCCTCACAGTAGGTTGGTTGGGCCTTGGTGTTTGCCACATACTAGAAAATGTGCTTTAAATGGGCTAAAAGTAACTAAAACATAAGACAAAAGTACCAATAAAGTGGGAAAGGGAGAAAATTTATGGTTCTGCGGCACCGAGAAAAAAAATGATAAGTGTGGCAAAAGTAATTCAGTGAAAAAATAATGAGTTTTAAGGTTAAAAAAACCATTGAAATCAAGACAAAATCTTCTTAAATCGATACGAATTTAAATAAATAAATAGTCTTAAATCATAACCAATATATTTTTCACTAATAATTGTAATAGTTGTTGCCTGGGATCTAAACAAATATTTCAAATGAAGTGAAAAGTCTTTGTTTCTATATATGAAACACAATTCAAGCCATAAATTAGTTCTTGAATTCTGATCAAGCTTTTCCTCAGTGATGCCTTTTAAAAATGAATTTAAAAAAAGTGGTCTATCTTCCCCATAGCTTCTGTATCATATTGTATATTTGAGTATTTTCATTGTATCTCAATTTGCTCAGGCAGCTCTTAGGAGGATTTCACTCTTAGTTGATTGGGCATTTGGAATTGATCTCTACTTTTATGGCCTTGTTTACTCGCCTCGTCCAGTGTTAGTTTATGGCAAATGAAAATATATAGAGGCGCACATAAACGCATATAGATTTATATGGTTATTCCCCTATCACAATACCGCCATCCACACCTGATTCTCTGCGTAGGGGTTGGAGTTCCGTTTATTGCTTTCATTTTTCTCGATTTCATTTTTGTTATGGCTCGTAAATATTTTATGTTCTCACATTTTTTCGGACCGAGACCGAGTTTCGCACTGGAAGTTGGATTTCTTTTTCAGCTCCTGCCGCCTCAACTGTGCTGATGCTGACTTTGATGCCTTCACTTAGCATCAAGCCAAGTGTCAACACAATTTGGCTTCAACCTTAATTGATGGCCATAATGCACACAACTCTTCCTCTTCTTCCGAAGGCCCCTCGCTTTGACAATGAATTTAATTCACGGCAACATGTTCGTGGGAAAAACTCAGCCAGGCATAGATACATACATACCGCTGTCATTTTTAACACCTTTTCTAGCCCGCCCGCCGTGTCCCGCACTTCAATTACTTTAATGAGATGGGGCCAGGGAACGGGGGAGGGGCAGGTGGCGAGCTGGTTGTAGCGTGCAACATGCCGCAGATGTCTTAAGTGCCTCGGGCGGCAGCTTCGTTGTCGACACTTTGATGGCCCTCGACTGCCAAGGGCTCCCGCCCACACACGCACCCTCATGCACGTAGTAACACACTACACAACAGGCGCGGTTAAGTTAATAGCTCTTAAGATGTCTAGCTCAAAATGCAAATGTCTGATTTTCAGAGGTGCTACTGCTACAACAATAATATTATTTTCATAACATTTGCACAGGATTCATCACATTTAACAAGATATCTCTGAGAGTTAAAAATGCTATGCTATATTTAAATTTTTATTATAGCTTCTATTGTAAATTCTTTGAAGCATAAATTTTTTCTACTACAAACAAGAAGAGAGAGCCGTAGCAATATAGAAAACCTTAGTTTCCATAGGAGCAGAGCAGCCTAGAGTATTTAAGAACGTGAAAAGATTTAAATCTTGACCGTTTTTTAAAATAATCTATTCAAAAATCCATGACATTATTAAATAGACACTACAGAATTTAAAAATATTAAATATTAAATCTTGGCAGTAAAGTACTAAAGAACATTTGAAAAAGTAATTTTACTTGTAAGTTGTTTATTCGCATCAGTCTCGATAAAAACCAAGCGAATATATTTTTTTATGAAAATTGGCTATTATTATTAACATTTAAAAAATATAAAAGACTAACAATAAAAGTTGTAATAATTAGCGTACTACTATTTTGACTTCAACTGTGTATTCTCGACTAAAATTTTGAGTTTCGTTCTTTTCTAAGCCGCACACGTGTTAAGGTATTTTTCGTTTTTTGCTAGTCGTCGACACTTGACGCCTGTTTTGGGTGAAGGTCATTTTAATTTGGTTCGGCGCCTAAGCCCTTTTTTTGAAAAATCGCCTGCAAAAGAGATGGCCTTTAAAGCCTTGCCAAATTGTTTGCCCAAGAAACTAAAACAATCAACCAACAAATGTCAGAGCAATGTCTCTGCCCTTCCCCAAGACTCTTCCCTTTTTTCTCGGCCTAATCCTTTGAAAGGCTGCCGAATGGCAAAGGGAAATGGTAAAGGCAAAATGCGAATCCAAGCTGAAAATGTGTCAAGGTCCGCGGATTTGAATTTAAAAGCGAGCCTTCGCCAACGTCCTTATCCCGGGTTAAGTAAGTGCGCGCCGGAGCCTCCACTTCACCCGTAAAACAGACATAAAACGGGGGAAAGCTAGGGCCAAAAACAGAAAACGGGGCGGTTGAGCCCGCGAATTGCAGCGCGGACGTATTTAATTTTATTCTCAAGTCCCTCTGGGACCCCAGCTGGAAAAAAGGTCAAATGACCAAAATGTTGTTGATGCTGGGACAAGTTCAAAGACCAAGTAGTTAGTGGGTAGGGGTCAAATAACCACTAATATACCCATGGAGCTGGGGGAGTTGCAAATTCACAGCCGAGTAAATCTAAATAATGATTTAGCTCAGCTTTTACATCTGCCAGTACTTCCAATTATAAGGCGAGAAAAAGGAGATTGCTAGCTGAGAACTGTCAGCTTCTTGCCTTGCAACCGCATGAATTTTGATTAGCATTCGCTTGGAGTTTGAAGCCCACATGACGTATGAGCAATGTGCATTCATTTGCAGCTGGATTGCTCATACGCCACGTGGTGATTGCATGTCGGCAAATCACACGTCAACTGGTTGCCCACTCCGGCATTGGCTTCAGTCCAATGGGTTGCTATATTTGGGCTAATTTATGCATTTGTCTCGGGACTACATATATTACACATACGACATGTGGATCACAGAAATACACGCCTTTTCCGTTCCAGGCTGCTCATAAATCCCTCACGTTGGCAACTCTTTGGCCGTCTTATGGTCACTTTATTGCCGTAATAACACATCTTTACTTGGGCCACGTAGTTACATTTAAAAGGGTTGCAATTGCGGTAGTTCTGCCTCGGGCTGTTCATGATTTATGCGTGTGTGTGTGTGCAATAAAATGTCTTGTCAACATTTCATAACTCACTTTGTATGCCTCCCTCCGCAGGATATTCCCTGCTCCCTGCTCCCTCGACTGCCTCTGTTTGTGCATGACCAACACAATGGCGGATGCCCCAGACTGGCTGCACGTGTGTGTGCCAGTGCGATGGTGTGTGTGAATGGCGGTAAAGACACACGCACAACTCGCAGTCGTGTCTGACTGTCTGTTTGCCAGCCTCTTTCTCACTCATTTGTTACTGCAAATGTACGGCGTGTTGTAATAAAGCATTTTTCATATAGTTTCGCTGCCTGCGAGTTTTTACCTCGCTCATCACGATTAAGATAAAGATAATGATGACGGCGACGGTGACGGTGACTTTGTAATGATAAATAGCCAGGGTTTGAGTAGTCAGATCGAATCCGGCGACATGTGTTAATCAAAGACTTTGTCGATATTGGGGGCTTGCTTTCTCATGATTGAAATGAGTATTCAATAGCATAACAAGCCAGAGCCAATTCGATTTTCAATTTAATTCAGTTTCATTCCAGCTGCGGGAAACAGAAATTGATTTTTGGAAACATTTTCATTTCCTTCCGTTGGGCGCATTCAAATTAGCTTCAACTTTGTGTGTTTTCAATTATTTCAAGTACCCAGGGGGCGAGGGAAAACCAGAGACTCGAAGGGAGGAAATCGACACAATTGATTAAATTTTACTGTCGTCAGGAGCGTGCCTTGCTTTGTGCCACGATTTTGGCCATAACTTTTTACCTTTCACCATGTTTTGCTATTTTCCGCTTTTGCTTTCTGTGTCTTGTTTTATTCTTAGCTGCATGTAACTTTACACCGAGCACCATCAAATGGCAATTTTTACGTTTATCTCAAATGACATTTATGTTTCCCCATGGTTACATTTTATATCAAATTGAAATTGCACAAACAAACATTTTTGCCTGTCTCTAAGCATCTCGCTCCCACAATTTCGCTATCTCGTTCGACTCTGTCTTTCATTTTTTGTTTTCATTTAGGGGTTTGAATTCGGAAGGCAGTCTGGCAACGGCAAAGTGAATTTTTAATGGCATTTTGATAAGTGTCTGGGTCAGACCCTCTTTGTCGAGCATCCCAAATAAAAACGGCAAAATTTTTGATTTAAGTTTTCTGAGAGCTCGAAGTAAACAAATGCTATCATTTGAGATGCAACATTTTTGTTTGTTTACCTTGGGATAGAGTCAAATTCATTTACTGAGTCAGCAAGCATGCACAATACTGCAACGATTGCAGAAGAATAATATTGGAGTATTTGAAAATACAGCTGATGTATTTAAACAGCAGGAGGCAGACAAAAAGTTTACAATACATAGTTTGAGATTTTGCATACATAGAAATATTTAAAAACCAACCATGAACTCGAGTTTAGTAAGCAAAGAAAATTCGATTTGACCAAATATAAATCTATTTTATTTAATAGTTGTTTTTAATAAATGTTATTTATGTAACTAATAAAAATTGCTTTACTTTTGAAATTATTTATAATTTATATATTTATAATTTATTATATATCCTTTGGTTAGAGTCAAGTTCGCTTACTGAGTCAGCAAGCATGGACAATACTGCAACGATTGCAGAATGATAACATTAGAGTATTAGAAAATACAGCTGATGTATTTAAACAGCAGCAATAAGTCAATTTTAAATATTTTATTTTTTAAATAAAATACTTAATTTTTTTCAATTGTAACTTATATAATTCAAACTGTTCCAAGAGTACCTAAGCCTTTCGTAGTTTATTTGCTTTGCCAGCTGCATTTAATAGTGCACTCAACACACATGCCAATATCGTTATTTTCATGTATCGCTATCAGAGATTCAGTTGCAATACCCGGCAAACTGCTTTTTTATGCCACTAATAGAATGCAAATAACATTCTAACGGCTTTTGGACGGCCAAAACATAAAAACCCAACCAAAATTGGAAACGTATTTCATTTTTTTAGGGGATTCGATTTAAATGGAATATATATAGATTAAAATAGATATACTGCAAATATCCCTATGGCAGTGCCATATATCATCTGGCATATTTGTACGTTCGAAAATAAATATAACCTAAGGCTGAGTTCGGTCAACAATGCCGCACTGCAAACAATGTCACTTCAAAATGTCACACAAATCAACGGAGCCCACCCCCAAAAGGCGGGATGTGCCATCGATCAAAGCGCATTCGCTTTGGCCCCGAGCCAGAAAAGCATTTGGTGGCGTACGTACGTAAAAATATCATTCAATTGTCAGCACTATAAATGTGTGATCATAAATCATGCAGACACACGCACCCACAGACGGTAGACGGTATGAGGGTTTCGAGGATTGGCGGTTTTTCCCGGGACGCGGGCGGGGAAATAACTAAAAATAATACAAAACAATAAAGCCGAGCGGGGGGAAGTGGGTAAAAAGGTAAAACCGAAAGACGGCTGGCGAAAGCAATAAGAAACCGTAGAGAAGGCAAAAGGGCTAAGGCAAACGAGATGCCTTTGGTCCTTGGCGCCACGGAGGGCGACGCCAGGACCCACTCACACAGACGCACGCACGCCTGCATGCGTATGGGTGTGTGGTGAGTTAATAATTTATATATTTATGCCGCTGAAGCGTAAAACGAAGTTGAAAAACCAAAGCCAAAACCAACAAAGGAATAATACAATAAAAAATACACATAATAAAAGAGCTGCGAATGGTGGATGGAGCAGCGGGAGGCGGAAAAAGCTCAAGAACAATCCCGCCATAAGCCACATCCTCATTCCAACCCTCTTCCACTCGGAAAGCATAAGCATAAGAAATTGGCGACAGCGACCGAATCGAGTTTTCTTTCCACACCTGTACATCAGAATTTTCAATTCAAGTGGTGGCATAAAAACCACAACAGAATGGGGTATAATCTTTCGTTAAATACCAAATTAAGCCTAAATATTCGAAAAACATTTTCACCACACGAGTAAATTGGTATACGAATAAATGCCTTCGGCACGATTTTTAAATTAATGTTAATTTTGTTAAAGCAACATTTACCTGATAAGAAAATGGATTTACCACATTTGAGTTTCTGAACAATTTAAAGTTCTTACATAGGTTACAGACAGAAATTTGTGGATGACATTGAAAAATCGATACTAATTGCTTAGGAAAATTAAATTACATTTTCTTGCACATTTTTAGGATAAAACAAGAAAGGAAAGCTAACTTCGGGCGAAGCCGAAGTTGATATACCCTTGCAGAATGATGTATTCTTAATACTCATAAAAAGTCCCAACTTCCTAACTTTAAAAACACCAAAGTTATGGCATTTCCAATCGTTCAGTTTTATGGTAGCTATAGGATGTAGTCGGCCGATCCTTATGAAATTTGGTAGGTCAGATTGATTGGCCAAAAATAAAACCCATAGAAAATCCCAACTTCCTAACTTTGCAAACACCAAAATTATGGCATTTCCGATCAATCAGTTATATGGCGGCTATAGGATATAGTCGGCCGATCCTTATGAAATTTGGTAGGTCAGACTGATTGGCCAAAAATAAAACCCATAGAAAATCCCAACTTCCTAACTTTAAAAACACCAATGTTATGGCTTTTCCGATCGTTCAGTTATATGGCAGCTATATGATATAGTCGCCCGATCCGGCTCGTTCCGACTTATATACTACCTGCAATAGAAAGACAACTTTTGGGAAAGTTTCAAGAAGATAGCTTTAAAACTGAGGGACTAGTCTGCGTAGAAACGGACGGACGGACGGACAGACGGACGGACAGACGGACGGACAGACGGACGGACAGACAGACATGGCTAGATCGACTCTCCTGGTGATGCTGATCAAGAATATATATACTTTATAGGGTCGGAGATGTCTCCTTCACTGCGTTGCACACTTTTGACCAAAATTATAATACCCTCTGCAAGGGTATAAAGATGGTCAAAATGAATAAAATGGAAATTAAATTTGCTTACACTTTTAAAGCAGGTTATTCTTAGGGGAATTCTGAATCAAATTATTCAGGGTGTGCTCACCACAATTTGTATTCTGCTGCTCGCTGACCTTTTCCCTTTCACGTTGGTTTTGTGGCATTGGGGCAGCTCTGCAGTGGAAAATGTGCAGCACTTGGCCCGAACCCAATGCATAATTAATGTTGACACATGGTGGAGGAGTGCAACGCCAAGGCTAATTTGGCATAGGCGCATGCATTTGGCGTATAAATCACCTTGAAGGACTCCCGAGGACTCGAGAACGAGATGGCCAACTAAGAGCTGGAGCTGCTATTGTTTTTAAGCAACTTTCTAATTGCCACTTTAGCTGGCAACACGAGACCGAGGGTGTTGTGTGTGTGTTTAGCTGCTCATTCATTAAATACAAACTGCCAGCAGGCTGGGAAGGAGCAGCCGGCAACATCCTTGCGTTTCCTCCAACGACAAACAATGAAAGCAAACGGCATGGCAAAACAAGAACATCATCAACGAGAGGGCAGAAAAACGGCAGACAAAAGTGCAGAATTGCGTAAATCTCCGGCACGGAAACTGGGATACTCTGCTAAGCAGCCAGAAAGGATAATGGCCACGCAGGCCATCAAGTTGTGATTTGGTTTTTGTCAACTACATTTTGATCAAAATTATAATAATCTACCCTCTTATGTACCAGGTTTTCCCCTTTCTGTTTAATAACCCCTTCCTTTGGAGCGGAAGTGACCGAGTCCCGAGTGGAATATGTGTGAAGTGCGAGAACACACTTAAAAATTTCTCAAGTATACCTAACGGACATCATTTTGTGTAACTCATTATTTATGTACAACAACCTAACACATGCCACGCGCCTGCTACCTAAACAGAAACGTTAGCTTATATCTATTGTTTGCCGCAGTCTGCAGTCCTTTCCTTCCCCTCGGGCACCCCGCCTCACCCCTCATCGTCCTTCCGCTGACAGCAGAGACGCGTTGTCGTTGTCCTTCCTGTGCTTTTCCCTGCAGCTACAACCCGGCAACAACAAAAGGAGCAACGAGAGCAACAACAGTTGCAACTAAATAGCCCACTGCTGCCGCTCATTGTTGTTTCTGTTTGTCTTTTCGGCCCAAGTTGCCAAAGTTGAGCGCGAACATTTTATTAATATATATATGCAACACATACTATGTACAGATAGAGACAGGGAGAGAAAGGTGAGGTTGGGAGGGGGGTTTTTTCATTTTGAAAATGCTTCAAACTAGCGAAATGTTCGCTCTTTGCTCCTTACTGGGTCCAAGGGCAGCTTTATCATATTTTATGAGATGAGAGCGTGGGCGTGGGTGGCAGTGGGCGTGGCCTGACCTGAGCCCAGCCAAAAGCTGAAGCACTTTCACTCTTACGCAAAAAGTTCAAGGACTTTTTAGCATTTATAAAGCAATTAAAATTTAAATGAACAACTTTCGGGCGCTTCGGTCCCAAACAAATTGTGACATGAAAGTCGTAAAATATTTATGAATGATGCGAAGAACCCAGTTAAATAATTGTTGGCATTTTGTACCAGACTAGGGGTCAACCTAGTCCCGTAAAGCTTTCGCGTCCAGCAATTAGTTTAATTTGCCGGAATTCCTACAAGGCCCAGATAAGTAGGCAATACTATTCATTGCACCCACCTGATGTGTTCGCCATTTTGTATTTGGCCCCTAGAAGTAGGCAATGATTTTGTGCTTAGTGTTCATTTCCGGTTGCGTTTACTATTAGGCAGCAACAAGTGGAAAGGAATTAATCGAGCTTTTAGGCAGTTAAAGGCGTTATATTTTGTTTTAAAATTTGAATTAGAATGAAAATGATTCGAAACTTAAAATTTTAAAATTGCATGAATTGTTAATGTCCTAATAACTATTACAGTTGGATGTTCCTAGTGGCTAAAAAGTTGATGCTCAAAAATATAAACCCTTAAAAGAGTCTTAAAAAACTAGGATAAATATTTATTACGAAAAACAGATTGTACTCTCGCTCCCTTGAAACACTACTCTGCCTATTACTGAAAGCCAATTCATATGCTAATTTATCTTGTTCATAATCCAAATGCAACCTAAATCCATTTTGCGGGACATCATTTGTTTCGATTCCGGCCATTAGGTATCCGATTCCAAAATGGCCGACGGGCGGTGGGTGTTTTTGGCTGTATAGGAATGTCTGTATTCCATTATAAAGTTTTGGCAGCATTTTGTTTTTAGCGCATTTCAATTATGATGAGGGTTTCGGGTAGTGCTTGTTTTGAACTTTGTTTCGGATCGGGCGCATTAACTTTACTGCCGACTTCCTCGGCTGCTGGGGCCATAAATTACTTGGCTCGGACAAACATGGACAGGGCATGCAACGAGGATACGAAACACTACCCCTGATCACCCAGTTTATCCCTGGCTTGTTTGCTTGCAACACGCGAGCATTAAAGTTAAATTGAAAATAAATATGGCCCCGCCGCCTCGGCAACCGATGGAAATTTCAATATAAACTACCCAGCAGCATATGTTTGGGTGAGCACAGTAAACATTTGCCGTGTGCAGGATGACTTTTACCAAATTGTTTTTTTAATAAATGTTGACAAAACCTATATAATTTATTCTTAAAAGGTATTTTTGTGATTTTTTTAATATTTAATAAGCTAAATCATTTAAAAATCTATATCTAAACTTTACTTTGAAATCTAAAATTTTTTCAAGTGATTGGGGAGCAGCTGCAAGAACTCAAGTTTTTCAGTTCAAATCTAACCCACACAACAGTCCAAGTGAACTATAAAGTATGCGCTTTATTCACTCGAAACCTGTTGTCTCGTTAACTGCGACAACTTCGGCATTTGGGCGGAACAACAACTGCTACAACAACGGCAACAACAATTATGGCCTCTTGTCGGCATTTAGACTTAATTTAAATGCAAGACTAAAACAAAAGGGAACGCAGACGAAACGAAACGAAATGAAAAAAGGTAACAAAAGCCAACCGACGTAACGTAGCGTAACGTAATGGCTGACAACAAAAACAGCGACAGCACGAAATGTATATAATTTATGTGAATTTTATTTGTTGTTGCCGCTGTTGCCCCGCACACACACTCATACACACACAAAAGTTGCTCATTTCAGCGTTTAAGTTTGTGACAAGGGCATGAGCTACATCCAATTGAGTTTCAGTTAGCCCGGGATAAGAACGCACACACAGATACTCTCCCCCACAGATACATGAACGTTGAGTTACACACACAAGCTGACACACACCCACACACACACATCGACACATATATCGCATGCCGCTTAACCCAATTCGGTGTCGAAAAAAACTCAAACTGAAAGCTAAAATCGCAAGTGTCTTAGGCAGTTGTTGTTCTTGTTTAGCTTCAACGGGGGAAATGGAAAAGCGGAGGTTTGGTGGCGGGGTTCGGTGGTTGAAGCGGCACGGATGTCAGAGGTTAGTCTGCGTTTGGCAGCTAGGCAGCATTTGCCAAGGAATGATTTCCCAAAATGCTGCGCTCAACGAGAGGGTTGCCCAAGTAAATTAGATTTCAATTAACAAAAACTTTTTGGTTTTTTATACCCTTGCAGAGGGTATTATAATTTCAGTCAAAAGTTTGCAACGCAGTGAAGGAGACATTTCCGACCCTATATAGTATATATATTCTTGATCAGCATCACCAGGAGAGTCGATCTAGCCATGTCCGTCTGTCCGTCTGTCCGTCTGTCCGTCTGTCCGTCCGTCTGTCCGTCTGTCCGTCCGTCCGTCCGTTTCTACGCAAACTAGTCCCTCAGTTTTAAAGCTATCTGCTTGAAACTTTCCCAAAAGTTGTCTTTCTATTGCAGGTAGTATATAAGTCGGAACGAGCCGGATCGGGCGACTATATCATATAGCTGCCATATAACTGAACGATCGGAAAAGCCATAACTTTGGTGTTTTTAAAGTTAGGAAGTTGAGATTTTCTATGGGTTTTATTTTTGGCTAATCAATCCGACCTACCGAATTTCATAAGGATCGGCCGACTATATCTTATAGCTGCCATATAACTGAACGATTGGAAATGTCATAACTTTGGTGTTTTTAAAGTTAGGAAGTTGGGACTTTTTATGAGTAATAAGAATGCATCATATGAATAATTTATAATTTTATAATTTACAGAATATTCTGCAAGGGTATATCAACTTCGGCTCCGTCCGAAGTTCGCTTTCCTTTCTTGTTTTAACATGCAATCAAAAGAACTTATAGAAGGGACCTACGTTCAAAATGTCCATATTACAAATTTTATAATCTGTCAGGGTAAATATAACATAAAGTCAAATTGTTTGAAAACACAAATTCGGGATGTGGCGTTAATTTTTGGAACAACATTTCGTTACAAGGGTGGTGACCTACGAATTTTCACTGAAATTTGTCTTAATGGACTACAACGTGATATTAGAAGTATAAGATTCTAAAAGCAAACAGTTTAAAAATAAGTTAATTAATTTCATCTTTTATTTGTATTCCACTCTTCTTAAACATCCCTCGTTGAAAATGAACTAGGCAAAACCGTACTAAGCTGAAGAATCTATGTTCTTGCAGTAGACGTTTCAGCTTGTTTGCTTGCGATTTCTGGAATGAAATCAAAGTTGCTAAGCCCACTCTTCCTCTATCATTAACTTTCCTTCTGCCTTCAAAAAATATGTGTCAAGTTTAAAGCTTGGGAAACAAGACGATTACGATAACGACGCGATAACATTAAAGGGTTGAACAAGACAAGGCTCATTGCCCCATAGTTTCTGGCATGTCATTTTCTCTCTGATTTGGCAAACAAACTCGTGCGTGCGTTAAATTGATTCTCGCCCGTAGTGCCAAACCCAAACCAGAAACCATTCTTAACGCAGCTGAGCTCCGTTGTCCAGAGTTCTTCCTTTTTATGACACGAAACGAGGCAAACTTAAAGCTCATTTCGATAGTGGAGGACAAGGGACAACACATATGAAATGTGTGGGACTCTGTACTTTGCAGCAGATCATCCCCTTTGTCACAGTTCCGTTTGCCGTTTCTCGTGGATAACCCAAGCCTTTTGTCCTGGTCCCGAGTTGGGCAGGATCCTTTGTAGTCCTTGGCGCGAGTGTGTCGCCCTCGATGAATATGAATCTTCCCTTGGCCCTGCCTCTATCTCCATCTTTATAATCAACTAAAAGCCAAATAATCAAAAAGTCAGCACAATACCCAAAAAGAATCCTCTGGCAAAGGGGTTAAACACATTGTTTGCGAGTCGGTGAACGTGGGTGAGCTTCTTGAAAATGTTTTAACGATTAGTATTTTTCGAAACCACTCGAGATATTTCCTGGTCAGAAACATGGTGATTCAGTTTTAAGTTTTAATTTCATCTAATCTCCTGAGATATTAAAAATTATGTGTTAGAAAGGTACAACCTTCCTTTTTACATTGTAAATTTAATAATTTATAATTTTTAGGGTGTTTCATGGTTTAAAGATGGTAATGGTTCTAATGGTTCTCTTTTGATATTGATACTGGGCTTTTCCCAACGTTGCCTCTTTAAATTCCAATGGAAACGGGGCTATTCAGTCATTCATTGTGGCTAATCATCAATAAAAAGAATCCTCATAAAAACTCTATGATTAGGCCTCTTTTACCCTCACCGAAATAGTACAAGAAACGATTATCTGTGGACTGACAGGTCCATGAAGCTTGTCGCTTGTCACTTGGCAGGCGTTGGCCATAAAAATCAATGAACACTTTTTGCCCCCAAATAGTTGGCAGCTGACAACGGAACACAGCGAAAAAGAATAAATATATATATATATATATAAATAAAACGGTGGCAAGATGTGAAGAATTTTTTAAAGCTTTCTTGCGACCTTAGTGCCCTGCCTTTTTAGGCCATGTGTGTATCCCTCACCAAGTGTGTGTGTGTGTGTTTATGTGTTTTGTAGTAAACTTATAAAAATATCTAAATACAATAAGGCAGCGGGTGGCATGGGGGCGTGGTGGCAAGGCAGGCTTTCCGCACAACATGTTGCCTACTTTTTGACATTTTCAACATGTGTCCAACGCCTCTTCGCCAACCTGCCTCTCTCTTCTTGTTTGTGTGGGTCTTTTTTTGGTTGTTGCTTTTTAGCGTTGACGTTTGCGTTGATTTTTGACAGCTGCCTTCACACACAGGCGCAGGCAAGAACACACACACATGTACATATATGAAAACAATAACAAAAACTTGTTACCAAAGTTAAGGCAGATTGCTTCTGCCTTATTCCTTCCTGTTACCGCCTCCCTCCACTGCTCCCCCCACTTTCTCTATCCGTCTCCGCTCAGTTATTGTTAGACTCTGTGCGTTAGATGTGCATACTTTTTGCCCATATCTCTAAGGTTTATGTCAAGGTTCCCTTTTTTATTACTTTCACATACGGGTGTGCGTGGGTTATTTTTTTTTTTAGTGCTCATACTTGCGCGTCCATCTCTCCCTTCCCGTCTGCCTTGTGCCACAAATTGCAGTTTAAAGTTGACAGCGAAAGGATATGAGCACTTACCTGTAAGTAAAAGAAAGGTAAAACGAAAGCTGATTAAATACAAGGGCAAGTGAACTCTACTTGGGAGTGCATGTGAATGAGTATGTGTGTGCGGAGGTTCGGGTAATACAGTTAACATTTATGGGGCAATATCGGAGTGTGAATGGCCAAGTGGAACGGCAGATAAAGAGACAGCAGGACAGAGACTGCCAGATGGTTCACTTCCCAAATGGTAAATGCTCGATTATCGGGGAGTGCTCAGAAATCGGACACGGAGTCTAGGTCTGGAGAAAATGCTCATGCAATTGGGTGGAAAATCGGTTTGCATTTTCCTTAGTTGGATGGACTCCTATGCGAAATTCCATGTTTTTAATCAAATGCTGTGGAAGCTGGAGAACAATTATTAAACAAACAACTTGAGCACTAAAATAAAATCTTTGGAATTTCGTAATTGAATTGGCTGCATATTTTCATAGTTATATTAAATGAAGTCGTTGACTATTACATTTTCTGCACTCTCAAAGTGTTGGGATATAAGTAAAAATAAAACCCTATATTACTTTAAGTTTCCTTAAGAACGAAATGTTTGCATTTTCTGTTTAATCTTAAACATTTTGTATTGCAATCAACTTGATTTCTTAAATAAATATTTCTGAGACTTTAGTCTTACTCGAAATTGAAACATGTTAACATATAAACATGTTGCCCTAATATTTAGAAAGCACTTATAAATTGTAGTATTTTAGATTCTTATAGAAGAAGGTATGAGAAAATTCTTATATTTGATAGAGATCTACTGTGGACTATCCTTTAAAGCCCAAAATATTATTTGTGTGAACAGATTGCATTTCATTCGATTATTAAGTTTTAACATGGACTTTTCTAAAGCAAGGAAGAATATAAATGATTTCATTACATATAAATCCTTTCAAATTATTACCAATCGAAAGCTTGCCACACTTGGACTATCACATTACTTTGCATACCAAATTCCATTTGTCAACTATTCGACTCTTAGTTGCTGCCTCCATTGCATTTGCAATCAATTAAATGGTAGCTATTTTAAGCCTGGTCAACAGAAGAATTGAAATTATATTCGATTTTCGGGGCAATCAAAGCACAATATGCAAATAAACTGAGAATATTTTTGGGGCGTCATTTAAATGCGTTTCACAATTGCTTTCTGTTTGTGCTGGCAAATTGGAAATACAAAAGCCACAAACATAGATTTGGATATGGGTATCTGGGTCGTTTGCCAGTGCATTGATATAGATGGACCCGTAGAAAATGGAGCATGGAGAAACATTTAACGCTTGACTTAAATGCCGAACTGAGACCAAACGAAATACAATAAAATGCGAAAATTCGACGCTTTCAAACGGCAGTACAACAAGTCAAATATTGATACTGGATGCGGGGTGCGATGGGCGGCAAGCAAGGGGGCGTGCCATTGTACACACACACTCACACACACGTAGACAAATGCAAAGGGACGAGCGGAGGCAAACGAAAAACGACATCTGAAAACCGAAAACTCGGAAAAAAGTGCACGCGCCGAACAAAACAAACAATTTGCCCAAAAACTTGGCAAAAGCAATTGCAATTGCAAGACGGTGGGACAAGAGGGGGGGGTGGTATTGACTGGTGCATGGCACCACAACAAAGTTGTTGACAATGGCAAACACGTTAACCAAAAACTTTTGGCACAAAGATAAACGCAAATAAATTTGGCAACTTGTTCTCGTCTTTCTCACAGTTTGTCTTGCTGTGGGTGCCGTTAGTTTGAGGAAAACTGTGGAAAATCCGGGGGGGAGGGGGAAACGACTGATGAAAATGCATTACAAAGCAAGCTGCCCGCATGATCGCTGGCTGAGAAAATCTAAGCCCGCATTCAAATCACATAAATATTGTAAGTTTCTTGGACTTTGATCAGCTCTTGGCCATAAACGATTTTCACGGTTTCACAAGTGAGCCGGGGGAATGGAAAGGAATCCGGATAAAGAAACCACAAATTGACATGTATTGAGCAGGACCCATTCCACCAAAAAACCCACCCAATCCTACCAACCAGGAGCTTTATCTGTGTCGGGGAAAAATATATCTCTTGTGTGTCTTGTATCTTTCAATCTTTGTTGCTGTATCCGTCCTCGTGTATCTATATCTGTGCGAGTGGTCGGCAATGTATCTTGCGAGCTGAGCAGAGATTTGCGACGCATGACAATCATAAGTAAAATGCCTTTGGCTCGTCTACGTGAAACGGAGCCAGGACACAGGAGTAAGACCAATGAGGAATCAAACCGAATGTATCCCTGAGCTTACAGAGTTGTAAGAAGAGTAGTTGCCCGGAAAATACCACTGAGCGCAAATAGCATTGAAAATATTACTGGCATTCGAACGAAATGTTGTTGAACAAATATAAAAAGAAAATTATCAAATATTTATTAATTAAATTAATGATGGTTAATTAATTTTCATCCAGCCTTGTAAATGAATATTTCAGGAAATGCATAAAATGTTGCTGGGCATTTTCACTGTGGATTTTCACCTATCTGTTTTAAAGGATTTTATGTCCAGTAAAGCCAGCATTTCATTACAGTTTTATTACATTTTATACAACAATGCTTTTAATTAATTTGGAAATTTACTTTTTATTCGTTGGCATCACGCTGCTATTCAATTTGCTAACTTTTTTCAGTACATTAAAAAAACCGCAGACAGAAAAAAGTACTTGTTGAAAAAGTTATATTTTTTTCGAAGCATATGGATGACAGCTTTCCTTATATTTTGAATTAATTTGATCATTTAAGTTGGCAAGTTAATGTGTGTGTGGTTTTTGTCAGTGTGCTGTCGCATAAATCGTTTTGCCGCTGCCGTTGACCACGTTCCCATTCCCCTTTCTCAACGTGTCCATTTCTGTATCTTGGCTCTGAAAACGGAAGCCACAACCGTTTCTCTTACATCTAACAAGTTGTCGATATATTTTTTTTGGCTTAGACATGGCTACAAAGCAACAACAGCAACAACATTAAATATGGTGTCCGAGGGTGGCTTGAAAATAAGCTGGTATGAATGTTAAAGAGTATATTTAATTCCTTACATGATCTGTATTTATTTAATGAAAATATAAAAATAAAAATGTGTTCAAAAAAACTAATCTTTATAAATTTATGTATCAATATGCTCTCTGAAATTGAGCCGGTAAATATTTTGCAAAATGTTAAGGAAGTATTAATACACATTTTTCAACAGTTATAGTGAATGCTAAAATGTATAAAAAATACAATTAATTATATTCATTTTTTTTATAAAATGTGAAATACGAAATTTTTTGCTTTAATTGCTTTTAATTTGCTTACTAATATTTTACCACAATATATTATTTTAAACAGAATGATTAAGCTCTCCTCGATTATTGCCCAATCTAGGCGTCTTTAGTAGCATATTGGCTACACTTGTTATTGACAGCTTTGTTGCTTCGACTTCTTTTCCTGCCCACAACCCCTTTTCCATCTCTGGTCCAAACTACAAGAAATAACCAAAAGCTGTCGCAACAGTCCGGCAGTTAGTCACCCATCTACAAAAGAACCACACAACATGGATGGAAGTGGAGGGCAGTGAAAACTCGAGAGTGACAGGGCAATCGGTAAATCGTTGCACAGCGAGAGGACGAGAAATCTCTGAGGAAACGTTAAAGGATATTACGGCACGAGTTCAGTTCAGATGCCAATAAGGCAAGTTTTTGGTCATTTTTATTGGCTGTGAAAGCTGTCAGAAAATGCTGAAGCCCGCTCCCGAGCGTCCATTGCCAGCAATATTCATCCCATTCGAACGAGGCACATATGCGTATACGTAATGCGGCGCGGGGAGGAAATGAAAAATGTAATTAAAAAAGTTTTTTTCGGCCAAGTCTTTTGTCATGAGTTAAGGGGTTTTTTCCGGGGCGGAGGGGGTTCAGAGAGGGGTTTTTGATGGCAAGTGAGCAAGCCTAAGTTGCAAGCCAGCAATTTGCTGCGGAGCAGAGTGGCGCCCTTTAAATGTGCGATGAGTGTCATTCAGTTGGTTGGGCATCCTGCAAGCTTTTTAGCTTACCCCCCTCCCCCATCGCTCTACTCTCAAACACACACACATATGCTGAGAGCGATTCATGTGCATGTAAAAAGTGCTCATTAAAACATATCAACAAGCTTTATGGCGCTCCACCTCGTACCCTTTTCGCAGTTACCCCATCTCATCCCATGTCGTCGTCATCGGCACCAGAGACGGCAGTTAAATTCATTCATAAACTACGTGACAAAACGAACGGAAATGTAGGAGCGGAAATTGCCAACAAACACCAGCGCACACACACATAGAGAGGCTTTTGCGCCCACCCACACACATGCAGCCAGACATTGAGAGGTAACTGAGTGGTGTACTGGCCCAAGTTGGACGCAAAGTATTTTCCATTCGCCACCGCATCCTCTCCCTGGCATATGCAACTATTATCAAAGGAATTAGACAGGAAAATACCCTGCTGTTAAAAGTCTGAGCAAACAGAAAAGGTTTCGTGGCAACAAAAGTATTAAATTCTTTCATTAAATTTAAGTCTGATATTTGAAAATAAAAGTGTTAAATTTGTTAGGGAATAAAAAAAAAATACAATTTAATTCTAAATTAAAAGCAGTTTTGAATTTAGGGGGAGGTAGGATAAAAGGTTTTCAAAACAAATTAGGTTTAGAATACTTTTCCACCGCAATAATTTGTAAAAGATTCACCCTTAGTGGGGGAGGGGGTTATCTCGAAAAAAAAATCTTAAATAAATAAATTCAAAACTGTTAAATTTTTAAGACATAGTTGCGTATCCAATGGTTTAGGTTATATGTTAATACAACAAAAGAATAGGTTTGTATGGAGTATACTTCAGTTCGAGCCATTACATATTAAGCAATTGTACTAGATTTTTACTCCTACTTTGTATACTGTCAAATCCAGTCGAGTGTCTGCTTGAGTGTAGCAGAAACGTGGAATTACTGGCCCGCATTCCTTCCACCACCCCCTTGTCATACATCTGTTCCACCACCTATGTATAAGACCCCCTTTTCCTATTTCACCGCCCACCGTCACCAATCGTATTACATTTGCAATATTTTCCTTCACTCTCGCTCGGAGTAAGTCATCAAATTGTGTGACGGATGCGTGGGAGGTGCGGAAACTATCTTATAGGCAGACGAAATCTCATAATATTGATAGAATTCCTTCGGTGGAGATGTGGGGGAAAATAAATAAAAGGGAAAAACCAAACTGAGTAGGCGTAATAAAAATCCAGCGTATTTCTTTCTGTCCTGATTGCAATTGAAATTGGATAGAAAAGGGAATAATTTTGTTTATGCTTCAGCTTTTGATGACAAACATTTGTGCGAACCTTTTAACGGCAAGTCCTCCAAGAATATCAGTAAATAAAAATGCAATTTTCCAGAGCTCGCTTAAGCCCGGGTAAGCCCTTGAAAGAACTAATTTTCCCAGCCATTAAATTCACTTTCTCTCTTCAACATTTTTTGCTTTCTCCAGCGCACTTTTCATCCGACTTTAATGCAGCGCGAAAAGCTTTTAGTTGTAAGCTAACAAACTAACGGTAAACGCAATTGCAACGGAAGCTGTAACTGAAACTGTAAAAGTAAATGTAACTGTCATTGGCCCAGCCGAAGGACGAAAAAAGGATAAGGAGCGAGAGTGAGAGCGAAAGCGAAAGAGTGCAACAGATAGACACACTTAAAATAGCAAACAACCCAATGAGCAGTTCATAGTTGACCCAATTCGACCTTGACCCATTTTCCCTTGCCATTCGACCGCTGGGGAGCCTGAACTACTATAATTAAATGTTAATTAGCAGACCCCCGCCGCCGGCACTTTCTATTGTGTTCGCTGCCTTTGAAATCCCTTTACTTGATCGAATCCCCTCAAGCATTTCGATTCGATTCCGCAGGCCCATTCATCTCATCGTAGATTACAATCAATTCCAATCTGTCAATATCGCTTCACCTGCCCAACGTTTGTTCCATACAGCGGCAGCTCACCACCCACAGCCGCCCACGCCCACTCTAGGCCAAATCCTTGGGCCCACGCCCACCCATCCTTGGACATTGGAGGTTTCCCCGGTTCGGGACGATAAATGTCAAAGTCAATGCAGTAAGGGCGGAATGTTCTCTCCGTTTCCAAGCACTTGTCCAGTATTCAGTCAAGGTCTTGTCGCCTTGGTAACGCACAGTAGAACATCTGTGCGTTGAACAAGTATCTATTACATACAAATTTTGACTTAAAGGCACCCCAATCCCTATTGAAAGTATCGTATAATTTTATTATGTTGATTATTCATTACTATTTCGTATAACAATTACCTTAAGAAAATAATGTTGTGTGCTTGCGAAAGGAACAGAAATTAATTTCTAATAGTTAAAAATGCTTCAGTTAAATAATTTGTTAATATTTACAATTTTTTCTTTATTTTTTTTGTTATGAAACTGAAACACTTTTTTCAAAGATTTAGAAAAGTAAATTAAAGCACTTTGATTAGAGTTACAGTCAGTTTGACTTATTAAAGTTCGACTGTATGCAAAATTATTCAAATGGGTCAACTCAAAATTATTCAAATGGGTCAACTCTATCTGTCTCCCTTTCCCTCCACCTGTCTCTATCTCTTTTCAATAATTGAGCCCAGCTGTTTGCTTTAAATAATTGAAACGATAAATTTTACACACAATAAAATGCTAGAAATTCAATAAAGTTCACAATTTTACAGGACGCCACACATTCGGGGCGTGGCATTGACATGGCATCCGAGGCATGTAGCATGTAGCATATAGGTTGTAACTGTAACTTGTTGCTATTCCCCGCCAGAGCGAGACAGAACACGAGTGGGACATGCATAAACATGATTTTATGTGCACACAACACGACAATAAAAATCACGCATGAATTTCATGGATCCCCAAACTCAGAATCGCTTCCCTTCTGTTCCCCTCCTTTCCCTCCACGTGCCACTTGCATAAACAACTAGGAGAAATAGAGAAAGTGGAGAAAGCACGAGAGAGAGTGGGCGGGGCGGGAATAAAAAGGTCGTCGTGAGAGTACAAAAAACCTCAACACGAGTAAAACAAAATGTAATTACAACAAGGACTTTTCAACAGCAGCATTTTGCACATTGCAACAGCTTTGTTTAGTGAAAGAGAGAGGAGAAGGTGAAAACAACAATGCCACGTACGTGAAATGCAACAATGTGCCACGCATGTACATGTGCGTGTAAATGTGAGAGTGAAAGTGAAGGTTAGATCCACTGCAAAAAAATGTATGTTAAACCTAACATTGTGAGACACAATTAAAAAATAAGCGATTTTGTTATGATTAACTAAGTAAACTTCTAGTTTGAATAATTGTATATATGTACATAATACATATTGTGGGTCGGCCAGAATTTGTATAAACTGAAGGGAACGTTTGCAAAAATTTGCAATAACCTTGCATAATATGGATATCAAAAGAGTTAACACATTCTATTATATTTAAAGACAAAAGTAAAGGTTGACAATGTCCTATCAACTTGTCTGTTCATCAATAATATATTTTATAGTCTCAATTATTTTCGTTGCTTTTTTTTTAAACCGAAATTTTATTTCATAGCCTTAGTCCTTTTCGTAAGTTTTACATACCTGGTACAGATACAAAATGCAAAAGGATCTCCTCAAATATTTTTTTCTGTGTTGCAAAAAAACTCGAGCTGAGCTGGGCCAAAACCGAAACCAGAGAGAAGAGCAGCCCAAAGGACGGGGGATAGTGGATAGTGGGCGGTGGGTTTGAGGACGGTCTACACTTGAGCTTTATTGCATACATTAAGGGGCCAAGGTGCGCCGCAGAGCAACACATGCATGCTGCGCGTGATGCATTGGTGTGAGTGAGGCTGTGAGGGCGGCTCACTGTTTCTACGTCTATTTTCTTAATGGACAATGTCGCTATCTATTGCCACGAAGAAGAGACAGAAGAGACCCAGATTTCGCTGTGGAACAACTATAAATCAAGCCACAAATCCGGACAGCGTTGCAGAATAATACAAAATATATAGGATGTGGCTGGGAGACTGATGGCCAAAGTCAGGAGCAGCTCGTTTGTTTAGATACGAAACAGTTTGATAAGAAATGGGAAAAAATAAATGGTTGGATAAATGGAAACAAGCTATAGTAGCACAAACGGGGTTTAATATTAATTACACTTTATTTATACTTGACCGTTCTCTCTTAGTTCTTATGCGCAATTGCTTTTAAATTACATGGCGTCGGTTTTAACATTAGACAACGCGAAGTTGGCTGCGATCAGCACCGATATTTAACATTTCAGAGTTGCCAGATTGGCAACTATATAAAAGCTAATTATTCTAAGTACTAACGATTATTAACGTAATATTTAAATAATAGAGTTATACCACTAAAACATATTCATAACTGTGTATACTCGTACATACTAATATATATAGTCAGTGACTTATCCTACTACAACTCGGCCATCCTGACCGGTTGATCACCTGATCAAAATTAGATTTTTTTACAAATAATGCATATCTATGTACAATATTTTCATATTATTCTAAACTATATGTTTTTTTATTACTTTTTACTTTTATTCCTTATCCAATGTCTTAAGTTCTGCGCACTCCAAACACCTATGTAAGGTTTATGTGCTAATTGAAACCCTTCGACGTCTTTTAGTAAAAATCTGTCATTGCGCATCACTTTCGCAATCATATAAGGTCCTTTATGCTTGGGAATCAGTTTTCTAGCAGCACCAACAGTCGCATCAAAATTCTTCACCATTACGTAGTCTCCTTTTTTATAACTCTTAGCCTTTACTCGACTTTTATTGTAATACTTCTCATTATAATCTTGAACTTGTTTTTGGTGAGTCACCGCTTGTTTTCTTATCTGTGTTAAACTATCTGACTTTGGATTTTCATTTATATCTTCTAGCCTTTCCTTAAGTTCATCGATTATTTTTCCTTTTTGTCCTATACCGAAAAGCATCTTACTCGGAAGTTGTCTTATACTTCTATGCAATGTATTATTGAGAGCATGTTCTATTTTATCTATAACGTTATCCCAGTATACACCTTTACTTTGATCAACTAGTTTCGCGATCATTGGTCCAAGGCTCCTGTTAATCCTCTCAACTTGACCATTTGCTTGCGGTGAGCCTGTGGCTATTTTGACATGTTTAACATTATTTTCTTCCATAAATTCCTCGAAGTCCTTAGACGTAAAACAACTACCACGGTCCGAAATTATACATTTTGGCCTACTGTAAGCTCTAAAGTAATCTTTTAATGCTGTTATTACTTCTTTAGTGTTCGTTGACTTAGTTGAATACAGTCTGACGAACTTCGTAAATCCGTCAACTACAACGAAAATATGTTTCTTTGCTCTTGATGAGTCTACTGGACCATAGTGGTCAATATGGATTACTTCGAACGGTTTGTTTCCCTTGGGGATACTGTGCAAAAAGCCTTCTCCCTTTCCTGATTTTGGTGAAAACGCTACACATTTTAAACAATTTTCTATATGTGATACACACTTTTCTTTTAAACTCGGAAACCAATACGTTTTTAAGATTATATCTATCATTTTATCCCTTCCTACGTGCCCTATTTCGTTATGGTATTTATATAATACCTGATCTTCCATTTCTTCTGGTACGTAAAATAGTATCCTATTATCATTCGCTTTTCTGTATACTACACCATTCCTCATTTCAAATAACTTAAGTTCTGTCTTTTCTAACATGGTTTTAAGTTTTTTAATTCTTAGATCTTTTCCTTGACAGATGATTAAATTTTCTTCAAAACTGTTGGTTTCCACTATTAGAATACTGTTATACCTACTGAGGGCATCAACATGCTGCATTTTGTTCCCAGCTCTGTGACATATTTCAAGATCATAATTTTCCATCTCTAATGCCCATCTTGAGATCTATGGATTAAGTTCCGCTTTATTTAATGTTAACTTAAGATTAACAGATTGTATTGTTACTAGTTTGACATGTTTTTCTTGCAAAAATATCCTAAATCTACGAAGAGCATATATAACTGCCAAAGTTTCGAGTTCAAAACTATGCAATTTAGCTTCATCTGCGGTGGTACGCTTTGAGAAATACAATACCGGGTGTAATTTGCCATCGTCTTTCTTTTATAGAAGCACCGCATCAAACCCTAAAGCACTTGTAATTCTATATCATCTTTGTAATTATATAACGCTAATACAGGTGACTCGATAAGCTTTTCTTTTAATTTTAGAAAACAATTCATTTCTTGTTCTTCGAATCGAAATGGTTTGTCTTTTTCAAAAGATCGTACAATGGCTTTGCCATAGTAGAAAAATCCTTTATGAATCTTCGAAAATATGAAGAAAGTCCCAAGAAACTTTGCACTGCCTGAACCTTTGAGGGAACTGGAAAATTTTTCACAGCTTCGATGCCCTTATCATCTGCTCTAATACCATTTTCAGAGATTAAAAATCCTAAATACTTTATATTTGACTTTAAAAACTCGCATTTATCCATACGAAGTTCCAATCTATTCTGAGTAAGCCTTTTAAAAATTTCTTCTAACGTTTCTAAGTGCTCATTAACATTTTTGCTGGCAACCATTATGTCATCCATGTAAACTACTACTTTGTTGGCTCTAATCATGTCGTCGAAAATTTTATTAACAAAACGTTGAAAAACAGCCGGTGCATTTTTTATACCCATTGGCATTCTTAAAAATTCGAATTGTCCTAGTGGAGTTACGAAGGACGTATATTTGACAGATTCTTCATTTACAAAAACATGAAAGTATCCATTTTTTAGGTCTAACTTTGAAAATACTTTTTTGTCAACTAATTTATCTAATAAATCATCTATGTGTGGAAGTGGGTAATTGTCTTTTAGCAGTGCTTTGTTAAGTTTCCTATAATCAATACATAGTCTAATATCACCTGTTTTCTTTTTGACTAAAACTATCGGAGAGGCAAATTCTGATTCGCTTGGTCTTATTATTTCGTTTTTCAAATATTCATCTAATAATTTTTGTAGCTTATCCTTTTCTGTATATGATAATCGTCGAGGACTGCAACTAAAAGGCTTTGCATTCTCTAAACATAATTTAATTTCTGCTCTAATCTTAGGCTTTTCAGGTCTAATTGCTTTCACATAGCTGTTTTCAATTATTCTTAAGAATCGACATTGTATTTGATAAGTTGTGCTTTTGTCCCAGTTAAAATCAATGGTTTCATCGTTTGTAAAGTCAATGTTCAGTATTTCGGTTTCAAAATCGTCGATTTCTAGTTGCATTTTTACATTTACCATCTTTTGTTCCTTTATCATCGTTTCATCTGTATTTTTATTGACTTGTTTTATTTTTGGTTGTTCTATTGATTCACTATCCTGTCTCATAACTGTCTTATCTGTTGTTTCACTGTCTCGTCTCATAACTGTTTGACCTGTTGTTTCACTGTCTCGTCTCATAACTGTTTGACCTGTTGTTTCACTCTCTCGTCGCTTAACTGTTTGACCTGTTGTTTCACTGTTTTGTCTCATAGCCATTTGCCTTATTTTTTCATGGTGATTCTTAACGACTGCGTGCTCTGCTTTTAAACTTTCAGTTGACCATTCTAAAACGTTTTCAGTTATATCATTATCCAAACACTCAATATTATGACTGATCTCAGCAATATGCAGTGACAGATCTTTAGTAGGCTGCTTTGGGTTATGTTTTGATACATTTTCTACTGTTATCATCTTTAGAGTTCTTAAATCTAAATTCAAATCGCAAGCTTGCATGAAATTTCTACCTAATACCACATCATTAATCATAGACTCATTGGCAACAACCGTTAAATTAAAATAACACTTTATTCTTTTTTTTAGTACAAAACATAAAATTTTTCCGTATATCTTCAATGGGCTTTTGTTTATGCCAAAATACTGTTCGGTGACTTCTTGTAGTTGGGCCTCAGTGGGCAACAAAGATTTTTTAATTAATGAAATAGGACTGCCAGAGTCTAGGATGCATGCTGCAACCATAGGAGATATTATTTGCCTGTCAAAATGAATGTTAAAATACCTTACATAATTGTTTTCAGCATTTCCCTTCTTCTCTTCGCATTGGGCTACAAAGTGACCGAATTTGCCACAAGCGTAGCAAGATCCTGGCTCCCTTGCTGGCTTTCGACAATCCTTGGCGATGTGTCCTCTGGCGTTGCAGTTAGCGCAGCGGAGTCCTCCGTTGTTGCTTCGATTTGTAGTTATCACCTTCGAAACAAACTCCTTGGGCTTGCTCAAACGGATACCAGCAAACGCACGCAGAATTTGCATAGGATCTGTGAAACACTGGATCCGGGCTTGATCACGCAAATTCTGTGCTGGTATTCCCTCGACTATCTGGTCAACCAACTCGTCAGGTTCGATGTTGATGCTGCTTGCCAGCATTGTCTTAGCTTCAAAGTATACCGCGAATTTTTCGGTATGGTGCCACTTCAAATTTTCAAATTTGCGCCGGGCTTCTGCTTTGGAAAGTTTATCACTGAATGCTAAGATCAGCTGTTCCAACAGATTCTCTGCTGGCTCCATGATGCGCGTTGCATTTGCGTGCAACCAACGCTGGGCGATTCCCTTCAGTTTGGACACAATCACTATTTTCACGCCCACTGCATCCAGGTTGTACAGATCAGCAATGTTTCGTACTTGCTGAGTCCAAATGTTTGCGCACGATGAACCATCATAGTCCATGATGATTTCTTTGGCCAAAGAAAGTGAAAAGTTTGTCGACTGAAGTCCTTTGTTTACCTCTGCCATTTGTCGCTGTTCAACACCCTTGTTGACATCGATATCAGTGCCAATATCAATATCGGCACTTTTATCGGTATTTGGTATTTTTTCGCCAACTACTTCGTTGACGTTTTCGCCGACTACTGCTTGCATGACTTCTCCGGCTACCACTGCTTGGTTGCAGTTTTTTGCGTTGTTGATGACGTCACTGGCAACTGCTTGTGACGCGTCTCTTATTTGCGCCAGAATGTTCTGGAGCTCTTTTTTGCCAGCCTCAATTTCAGCTCGTATTTGTTGTAGCGACAATACTCCGTCGGCTACATCAAACCACTCGTCTCCTTTTGGCCTTGTAGCTGCTGCAGAAATCAGCTCCGACCTAGGATCGGCATCCTCCACAGAGGAATTCTCCCCCAAGTCGTCATCCAGCGCCAACTCCTGGAGTATATCATCATTTTCCAACAATGGGGTTTGTGGACGAGTTCCACGAATCCCGGAGTCCACGCTATTCAGCCGTGCTGCAAGTTCTGCTTTGTTGCCGCTGGTTGGCAAGTTCAGCGCCGCCAACCACCTCTTTAGCTGGACGACCGTAAATTGCTGTGCATCAATTAGATCCATTTTATGGGTCAGGACCACTTCTGAAGTTTATAGTAGCACAAACGGGGTTTAATATTAATTACACTTTATTTATACTTGACCGTTCTCTCTTAGTTCTTATGCGCAATTGCTTTTAAATTACATGGCGTCGGTTTTAACATTAGACAACGCGAAGTTGGCAGCGATCAGCACCGATATTTAACATTTCAGAGTTGCCAGATTGGCAACTATATAAAAGCTAATTATTCTAAGTACTAACGATTATTAACGTAATATTTAAATAATAGAGTTATACCACTAAAACATATTCATAACTGTGTATACTCGTACATACTAATATATATAGTCAGTGACTTATCCTACTACAAAGCCAAAATAAAATAGTTTCGAGCAACAATAAATTAGAGAAGATAATTCAAATTTAAACTTAGTGGATTTCTTTCTTGATGACTTTTAATGATGACTTTAAAGCAATGTCTCAATAAAAAACTAGAATAAAGCAAACAGCTTTTTAAAGGCCGATTTACTTACTGCCCTAGCGATCATTTTTTTTTGGGGAGTGAGGAGTGACCATCCCGGAATATTGCTGGATCCCACATGAATGCCAAGTAGGCAGCAAGTTGAGGGAACAAAGCAGGCGAGAGGATGCCACATTCTGGGAGGCTCATTGTTCACCACTTAGTCAGGGCGATGTCGGCAGCAGAGGCTCCGGCGTCGCTGCCACGTCAATGTCGATTAGATGATGCTCCTCTAAGCTGCCGGCAATCCCCGCCTGACTAACGAGCGACTGATGCGACAAGCGCCATTTGGCTTTTAGTTTGGTCGGAAGGGTAAAGGGCGGTGGGGCTGGTGTTCGGTGGCGATGCACCTGCAATAACAACCTGAGGACACGGCCAACGATGAGATGGCGGCGACATCCTTGACATGCTTGCGGGATGCCATGACAATTGTGCCACGAATCTCGACCTTTATCGCTGTCTACTAAATGCTCTCTCCACCCTTTTCTTCACAGCATAAGCACCGGAAAAAATCTCTACACTTCAACATATTTCCTTTATAAATAATTTAAAATACTTATTTTTCTTCTTCTTTGGGTCAGTGTAAACTCGTTAGTTTTATAAATTATCATAACGCACAGAAGTATTGCTGATTTTTATAGTTTTAATGTTGATTTTTTTAATTTTATTGTGATGTCTAAAAATTGTTTTGCGAATTACATACAATATTAATATGTAATAACATGATAAAAAAGGAAATCCTTATAGTTTGTTTTTTATTAATTTTATTTTAAGTTTTATAAAACTTTATTTTTTTTTTTAATCAATTGAATTTTTTTATAATGTTATTTAAGTATATTCTTGATTAAAGAATTTTTTCTTGTTTCAGGGTGTTTTCTAAAACATAAATTTCTTGTTTTAAGAAAATTGAGTTTTGGTTTGAAGAAAGTTAAATAAAGCTCTAGGTGAAAAAATTGCCAATATATAGCAGAACAAAAGGTTATTTATTAAATTTAAAGGCGAAGATGAAAATGTTTTGAGTGTAGGAGAATATGAGACGCTTAAGCAACGCTAACAAGTGTAATCTTTAAATAATCAATTAATAGCAGCAGACGCAAAATTCCCTGCTCCAGCAACCCAATGTCTAATTTTAGTGATAAGTATTGGGTTAGCCATGACTCATACATTCGGTATAGTATTTAAACAACGATTTCACTTTATGAGGCATTTAAAAACAATAAACAATCAACAATTCATATTCAACTGATTAAAATTGACCTGTTAATACCAAATTCATTTTGACATTACTTTTACTGCACTCAATTTCAAGGCGAGCTTTAAATAATAGATGCTTTGCTTGTTTATTAAGCTGATAAGGCATATATGCTATGGTGTAATCTCCAAATAAAAAACTTATAGATTGTGATCCCCTTCCATGAAAATAAAATAAAACTTGTGACAACAAATTGGATATTTATTACAAAAAATATCAGAAGAAGTTACTATTGAAATGGAATAATAAAAATTTTAATTTTAATTTATATATTGAACATTTAATTTGTTTATTTAAAATGTGCTGTCCCATATTTTCGTTACCAGAGATGACACTTTTCTTCCGGATTTAGCCGAGTGGCGGTCGAGCAGCTGAAGATCTCACCAAAAGCCGGAAGATTTTTCACCGCTTGCTCCAGTCGCAATGTTGCCGAGTCAACTCCATCGTAAACCAAATACTCTTCGGTTCCCACGAAATTATGGGCGAAGCCGAGGAGGAACAGCTTCTTTATCGGTGTTGTCGTGAATGCAGCTTGTTTCTCGAATTTGGAGTGGGGTCCGAAGTAGGTATCGTAGATTAGTCTTAGGCTCTCCACATCAATCGCTAGATACTCTAAGTCATTTGAGTGAGTTTTATTTAAACAGGCGATAGCGTCGATATATTCCTGGTTTTCATTTAAAATGTTTTGGTAAGTTTCTGGTATGTTTCCTTGGCTATCATACATTATTTTGCTGGGCATAAAGAATTTCATCATTTCGCCAGCTAGTAAGTATCCCAACAGACTCATCTTGAAAACGTCATGACTTTCAGGCACAAAGTACGGGTGCTGCAGCATAGCATATGGCAAGACGATGGTGTTGCCACTAGTGTCGAAATCTGGACTAGGGTTATAGCCTGGAAGGTCATCGGTGAGCAGAAAGAAACCACTTCCCTTGGGAACAGGCCCATTTAATTGCTCTAGAACTCGGCGCGATCGGTGCTTCAGAACTTCAAGCTGAGCCCTTGCGAAATCCGAATCTGTTTCCAGTTCCAGATCGTCATAGAAATTGGCGACGAAGCGACGATGGTTAACATTGTTGGGCAGTTTGCCCACTGTCACGCTCATGGCAAGCAGCTTTTGCTGCAGAGCAGCGGTTTCATTGTTGGCCAGGTGCAAGTGGTTCTCCTCCAACCTGGTCATAAAAGTATGGCTCACAGCTTCGAAGATCCGCTGAGCTTCTTCGGTGTACTTCTGTAGCTTTCCGTGTCCCAGGTAATGGTTCTTGTACAGCAGATCGCTGGCTAGTTCCATTTGATATGCGACGCCAACGGCGCATTTGGCGCGATCACTCTCTGGACCACTGCCTTCCAAGGAAAATACATAGCGAAGAAACCGGATCATCAGATAACTGGCCACCACTTCAGAGTCGTACTTGCTTACGACCCCGTTGATACCCTCCAGGTATTCTACATTCTCCACTACCACTTCGAAACTGGGCTCAAAGGAGCGGCCAAAGACGATCTGCAGGTACTTGTCCAGCTGTAGATTTGTCCGATTCTGAAGGTATTCCAGGGTGCAAGGATATTCAGCATTCCCTTCTATCTTGGCCAGCTCCTTAAGATCAGAGTCCAGTTTGAATAAGCTCCTTGCCAGAGGAGCTGCCCGGAATGAGCTGACTCCGATGCTGGTCAACAGGTCCTTTACTTCAGACACATCAGTTAATTCTTCGGTTAGCGGAACGAAAATCCCTATACGGAACTTGTTACTATCCCCCAAATCAGGATTTATCATTAACCTGATCAAAGGGTTCACCAGTCCATAGCTTCGCAAGATTGCCAAGGTCTCCAGCCACTGGAACTCCTGCTTGGGCCACTGACTTCCTTGGGGAACAAATGACGGCCACGTTAAATTCTCGCCCGGTGAAACCAGCTCCAAATAGTGCCTTGCCGAGCGAGTGCTCTCGGGGGCTGTGAGGCAGGTGTTGTAGTAACGCCACACCTTCTCCTCCACAGAAAGTTCGTCGATGAAGACTCGGTCCTTTAGCAGGTCGAACAGGTGCTGAAGCTTACCATGGTATTTGTGCTTGATAGCGCATTCGCTGGAATAGCAATCATCTTGCTCGTGCTTTTCTACGAACTGGCCAGTTGCAAAATTCTGGAAATCCTCACAAGGATCGGCACTAAAATTCATGCGGTGTCGTATAAAACTTAGAATCGCGTCACTTGGGGTGATATTGGCGCAACTAATTATTGTTGATCCAGCCGCAAGTAAGCAGCAAATCCACACTATTCTTTCCATTGTTGTCGAAAAACTGATTCTTCCGCATCAGAAACAGACAGTTATATAGGCGCCTGATAACGAAGGGGTCGCTCGCAAAGGTTCAAAGATTAGTTTTTTGGTGATAGCTACATGGCCGGCCGGCGAGCGACTTTTTTTAGAAATTGTAATCAACAAAAAAATAACAGCATTATTTAAAAAACACATTTTTTAAAAAATATTGTTTTTAGTCCATTCGGAAGTTATTCTGCCATTTAATATTACATATGTGTAAGTATTTAAATAGTCATTAAATAAATTAAAAATATTGTATAAAAAGATGCAATTTTTTACAGTAGAATTTAAATCAGACAAATGGGAAACCCCATTTCCCAGTTAGAAGATTGTGACTAAGATTGTGACTCATGGTGTTTGGTGAGATAACGTATAAAATTGATTGACCTTGTAGCACCAGAAAAAGAAACAAATAAAAATTACACAAAAAAGTTTAAGGCCATACAATATTGTTAAACAACATTTTACTAGTTTTGATAATGTTAACCATAAAAAAAAAAATGTATGATAAATTTCTAAAACAAAAATGGTTTAATGTATATCCCCATTCCTGGCTTCTTGACCTCCAAACTATATATTATATTTATTGATTAAAAACGTTATTGTCTTTATTTAGGGTCGATTTTTAAAATAAAATTTGAATATGGAAAATAATTTTTTTGTTTTAAGAAATATTAGATGTGGTTATAAATAAAATAATATTTTGCTATTTATTGTACATATTTGAATTATTCTTTAGAAAAAAAGTACAATTATTTAAAGATACACAACTTTTTTAACTAAAGTATAAGTCTAGTTTAATAAACTTAGATTAGGTTATAATAGCCCCTTTTTTTGTGAGTAAGAAAATATGACGCGATTAGCAAATTTTGGTGATAACAAATCAAAATACATCACATCAATTTGGGATTTTTGAGCGGAGAATGGGAGCACCGGCTTGTGTTAGTTTTGATTACAAATTAATGATATTTTTGTAGTTTTTAAACAAGAGTAAAAAGTGTTCCAAATTGACAGTTTTTTTTAACTTTAGAACAAAAGCAAAATGAGTCTTATTTTTTTAGTTGAAAAATTCTTTTTAATATAAATATATTTTTGGTAACTTAAGTCGGTGTGGAAAAAACATTAAGAAAACAATCATTCAATTAGTATGAAATGCATGAAGTATTTTCGCGCAGTGTATTTGAGTATTTCCCAATTAAGAGGCCGCCGTTTTGATCTCAATTGTTCGCTTTTGCCGAAACACAATTACGCAGTGTAAGGCAGCGTTTCGCATCTGTTGACAGCAGTCGTAGTGGGAATGGGAAATGGATTTTTGGCGCACTTCCTGCGCCTTCCTATTGCCCCTTTTTTTTACTGCAGCCAGGAATCGCATCAAAAATTCAACCGTCTGTCAATTATGGGTCGCAAAGGTACAAATACACACTTGATGCTGTCTGCCGACCAAGACACAAATACATGTGGATATTTTTTGTATATGTGCAGGATGATTGGTATATACATACATATATAGATAAATCTATTGAATGAAACTGGCTGCGATTTGGACTTTGAGTGGAAGAGCCGGGCACCCACGCAATCGCTCTCTTACTCGCTTTCCCTCTCTTCAAGCGAGGAGTTTTCCGCTCTCGCATTTTCCAGGAATTGAGCGAAAAAAGAAACGGGAACAAACATGCGCATCCCCAAATATCCTTGAAAAGGCGAATCTCGATTCCAGATTTCAATTCATTATGCGCCGGAATAACTCAACTCAATGCGTACCCAGGGGAATGGGGGTGGGGGAGGTGGTGGTCCAGTAAAAGGGACCCCGACTGGGACTGTGGACCGAAAATGTGAATTTGGACCAGGAGAAGGACTCACCTGACTGCCGGAACCCCACCACCCATGAAAACCTCGGCTCGCTCACATTGCTAATGTCACCATGGAGACAGCAGCCGAAAACCGGGGATCCTGGGCGCCCTAGTGTAGGCTATGCAAATATCTCGACGCACAACAAAGTAAAATTCGCTGTGGGCCAGCGAACCCCCCCTCCCCCACACACACCCTACTGCTGGCCCCTTCGCACACAAACCAGCGAAATTTGCATGTTTTTCTTTCTGTTCTGTCTGTTTTCCCGACAGACTGCGCCGCTCCCGCAGGAGGGTTTTCAACTAGAGAAGCCCGCCCAGCCAAGTCAGTCAATCGGGCCCACGTCCCCTGACCCCTAACCCCTGACCCCTGACTCCGATATATATCCACATTCACTTTCATTTTGGCTGCCGTTTTGCTCCCTCTGTCCCAGTGGCGTATGCGTGGGGCAATTTGGGGCTAAAGATTCTCTTTTCTAGCTAAAGTTGGGCTAAGAAAACTCAAAAGGCTTTGGCATTAATTAGTTAGGTGTCGTTTGGTTTATAAAACCTTTAAAAAACCATTGGTGACCAAGAACCTGAGATCTCAAGATCAGTAACAAAGTCTTGATTTTGTAAACCCTATTTAAAGATAAGATACACATTCACATTTTTACTTTTAAACGTAAGAAATAAATCTATTTATACAACTGTCCACAAACAAATAAAAATGTATGAATTCTTGACTATAAATTGTATAGAAATCAGAAAAATTGGTAAAGAAAATAAATAAAAATTCTGTTGGGCCTTCAAAATATAAATCACAATTAACTTAACTAATATTAATTAATAAAAACATTTAATTCATTTTTTAGTCCCCCTGTCGAACTTTAGCCTGCGGCACTGTGCTGCATACATTACGCCGTTCGAGGGGGCGTAAAAAGTAGGTGGAGAGTGGGGTTCCGAACGTCGAGCCTTCGGGTGGCCTGTTTGTAATTCGCTTTGCAGTCGCCATGGGCACAATTATTTTTTACCTTTTATGGGGCATCGGGCGAATGCCGGCGCCCCGTCAAAACTCCCCGACATTCTCTTTTTTAAACGCTTTTAGTGCATGAAAGTATCGGGGCAGCATTCAAGTGCCTGGCAAACAGCCGCAGAAAACCCTCGCCGGTGATTTTAATTTCTCCACCGCTTCTCCGCGGCGAGGAGATACAGATACACCAAAAGATACTTTAGTTGCCCCTTTGAGGGGTGAGAACTATTTCACGGATCATTCCCATCATCATTACTGCAGTCTTTTTTGATTGTACCAAATAGTCAAGCAGTGGGATGTACAGTGCCTTATACGTCAATTAATTTCAGAGTTAATTTCTTTATATTTATTTGACTTTAAATAAGATCATTTAAACATCAAGGGAAAATTATACTCTATTAAAAGTCTTTTAAACTTTTTAATTGAAAAATGTATTATTTAAATAAATAAAAAACATAATTGATAGCTTAATTTCAATAAAAGCTTTATCGATTTTGATTGTGTTCGTCTGTTAATGGCACTTAAACGCGACTGCGAAAATGATTTTTTAATAATGACTATGATCGTAAAACTATAAACCATTTATATATAACTGAAATTGAAGTCCATTAGTTTGACATTCAATTGATTAAAATTTCACTTGGACTTTATTTTTCAAAAAGCAAGACTGTAAGCCAATATAAAACACAGCTGATTGAAATTAAGTCAGGAATTTTTCCGTAATCACAATGTCGTTGGAATCCAATACAAGGTCGTAAAGCGAATGGAAATTCCCAAGTGGAAATGGGAGGTAGTGCGGTATGCTAAGGTGTGTCCTCATCCTGTTTTCCGGTCCTCGTTTAGTCCTCTCCTGTTACTTGTTTCGTTTTTATGACTTTTTTAAGTAAGTCGCCGCGCGCAGCTTGCAAGTCTCAAGTCTCAAATCCCTCTCTCCGCCATTTTATCTTCCTGTTTTCCCTACATTATTTCCTCCGCTTTTTACATTCGCCATCTTCTTTTTTTGTTTTTGTAATTGAATGCGTTAAATTACAGCAAATTTATGCTTATCAAGTTTTGTTTCTGCTCCGCCCCGCTCCCCATGCCGCCAGTAATATCTACCCCCGTTTTTTGGGGGCCCACGAGTGCTGTTTACGGTTATTTAGGCGCAGGCACTAAGTTCCCTCCATGCTCTCGTATTTTTTTACGATTCTGAGGGGGTAGAGATGCCGGGATTGGCAGTATAAAAATACTTATTTGCAAACTTTTGTGGCGGCATCGCTGACTCATTCAAGGATGACAATGAGGAGGAACCGGATCTGGGGATTGGCGGAGCCGATGCCTACAGGTGCCCCCAAGGACGGGCGCGGATTTGTGGCAGTGCCGCCCACAAAAAGCGATGGGATCGTGAGTCACGATTCTAAAGTCAAAAAACACATAAACACTAGACACTGGATTTTGCTGATTATTTTAAAGCTGATAACATAAACATGGTGATTATAGAGTAAACAATTGGAATTATTAGCTGACACACTCTAGTTTAGGTGTTGGTTATAATTATAACGTTGTGGTTTATTAATTAGAATTAGTTAATTCAACCAGAATATTTTTAAAGATAGGCTTCTTCTTGGTAGAAAAGGTAAGGTAGAGTTGGGCTGTGTATGCTATCTATTTCAGATATGTATCCTTGTACGTTTTCAGTGTTTTGTTATAAAGCATAAAGACTTAGATTTACTTCAAATCTAAAATTCTCATTAAACTATCTATGCAACCTTTGGTGTTTTATTACAAAATATAAAGACTCACTTCATATCTAAGCATCTCAATAAAAACAAAAGAAATAATGAACAATAAATAAAAATTAAACAATATAAATGTGAATACAAATTTTAAATTATTCAAATTTAGATTTTATTCGGGAAATACAAACAATGTTTCCTATCCATTACCATTGAAATACCTTACACCAATAATTTTAATAAATGTTATTATATTCTATAATTATTTGTAAAATAGCCTCTCACCTCTAACTAAATGGAAGGAAATCATAAGGGGAGCAAGGTTAGTCCATCGATGGCGCCACGGAAGTGCAGAGCGCGTAACTAAAACTTGTTTTCCTTGCACTGCAACTTACTTTGCTTTTGTCCAGGTCTGCAGACACAGATACAGATACAGAAACAGATACAGTTTCAGACACAGACATAGATACAGATACAGAAACGACTACGCCCCGGACCTCGGCAACCTTGAAAGTTGTTTCTGCGTGCGGAGAGCGGGGATCAACTGCAACCGGAAGCCCTAACCAAAGCCAAAGTCACAGTCAGATTCAGATTCACATTCAGATTCAGAGTCACAGAAGGAGTCTTACCTGGCAGAGCAGAACCGACGGTGGCAAGTTTGAAAGTTGGCTTAGGACAGAGCCAGAAACATGCCGATGGAAGATGGAAGAAGTTTGTTCACTGGCAGAAGTTCTGCGCCAGTTCTCAGGATATTAACAAGGATATTAACAAATACATTGTGGCCGAGTAATCCCAGGACTTGGTCCCCCAGCATCGCGAATTCGGAGTGAAATGGGACTGAGCTGCGAAGCCGGAGCAAATTAAAGCGAAAAATATCCGGCCAAGCTTTGCCACGCAAATCCAATAGAAATTGATGTCATTTAAATGTACGAAAATGCGTAAAATGTCTTAAAACAAAATATATGGCCGGCCATATATACCCACAAATGGCTGACAGTGTCAAGGTGCTGCAACCCAGACTCGAATTTCGCACAATTTATGCGTTTGCCAACTGGCAAGAAGCAAAAGCAATAAGGCTGAATGCTGAAAAATAGCGTATTTTGCTGTCCCGCTCGTCGCTCGGCAATTTCCAACTGCTGATTTTCCAATCAGTGCACACTCCGATATCAGCTTATTGAAAATATTTGTCTTTGGCCGAACAATCTGAAGTCCCAGTCCCCGAACTGCGAACTGCGAACTGCCGTCTTCATTAGTCTCTGTCGGGGCATCTCAAAGTCTCAAACGAATGGGGAATGTGCGAAGTGGGTGGCCAAATAAAAAAAAAGAAAGGACAGACATCGCAGACAAAGTCAAAGATTTTCCCGCCAACTCCCCCAGCGATGCTTAAGTAATAACTTTTCGGCGAAAAGAAGAAACTGGTCTTTCAAAAGGAACCTCAGCACTCCAGTGCGGAAAATTGGGGATTTCTGGATTGCGATTCCACTGGCCTGCATCAGGAAGCAATCAGGCTCAAATGAATTGTTAAATTTTCAACAAAATGCTATCTATTGAATTGACTTTACATTAACATATTAATTGTAATTATATGATGCCTACTTCATGAGCATAATGTGAGCCCATAAAACCGGAAAATTATTGTTATCGCCACAACACTAAAAGCTACTCAAGTGTTAAGTCTCTTTAATTAAAATAACGAAACTTCGTGGCAAATTTGATAATGATCTTTATTTTGTAATGGTCAAATACATAATACATCAACTAGTGGGCTTTATTGCTTTTCCATGTCATATATGTATGTCCATACATGTTTGCTGCTAAAAATCGGGCATGGAAACTCAAAAAGGCATTTTAGAAAGGACATTTAGCAATGATATACATGAAATGAACATAAATAAAAAATATCTTTAGAGATTTAAGATTTTTCTTTCTCCTTAAAATGCTTGAAAGCTCTACTCCATAAAGACATCTGTTTTTTTTGGATGTATGAAAATTCTTTGCCCTGTTCTGTGCTGAATGTGAACTTAATTTAGTGCATTCTGAACGCCACGGCAGTGAAAACACTTGAAGCAAACAACAAGAATTGAGTTGAATTGCGTCGACCCGAGCCGCAAGTTGTTATTTTTGTCAAAAGCGGGGCACATGAGACCTTATCGGTCCGGGGCGGCTAAAAAAAACACACACAGAACTTCCCAACTCTCGATGCAACTTAAAAAAGACAGATATTGTGTATAATGTTTGGGCGGGGGGCTTTGTTTTCCCTGTACTCCACTCCTTTTTGGTGTGTATTTTCCAGCGAGTGCTCGAGTGACTCCGGGGAAAAGAATGTGGATTTGAAGTGCGGCCTCCTGGGGTCTCCTCCTCCGCATGACAATTCTATTTTTTCTACTTGAATATTTGTCTCCTCGCTGCATCTCTCACTCCACCACCCCACCCCCATCCACTTGCCCCGTCTGCGTCTTTGTTTTTTTCCAACTTTTTCCCGCTTTTCTGGCAATTGCGGAGCTCAGCGAGCAGTGAAAACTAAAAATATGGCCAAGTTTGGCTCAGGGCGATCTCCATGTGAATTTATGGTCCGCTGCCTGGGAATTTCCCGCATGTACACACACAGCCAGCCATCCTATATAATAGATATAGCCATGGCTGTAGCTGAGTGTTTTTTTGCGAGTGGTAGGTTGGCTTTTACTTTTACATTCCGCCGGCATTTCTTGGCCTGCTTAAAGCGCCGTGAAAACGCTCGCAAGGAAATTGAAAAATCGGATGCGGAATTGAATAATGTGTCGGATGGGTGGTTTGTGTTGGCTGTTGGATGCTGGGTGCTATTCAGCCTGCAAGGCCACGCAGTGTCACCTTGCCGCAAGATTTATGCGCGGCGAAAGGGGTCGAGCGAGTGGAGGAGATTTCGCATTTGAAATTGATAGTGCGACATGAGTGGGATTTGTTCGAGTTTCGCTGCTCTCAGCGAAAAGCGAAAAAATCTCGAGCACTTGTTAACGCCAATGTTAGTCTGTGGTAAGGCGACACGTTCAACAACTTGCAGAATCAACAGTATAACTGGAGTAATAAGTCTGCAGATCCATGGATAATTGTTGACCTTTCACAAATTAAATCGTTTTTTCCGGTATGGTATTACAACTATGTTGTAGAATTTCGCTTTAAACTCGAGATTGAAACAGCACAGAAAACAAAGTTTAACTATAGTCAAAATCATAGATGAAAAGTATAGAACATCACAGAAACCATTCTATACGTTTTCTGATACAGTACATTATATTTATTTATTAAATTATTAAAAGAGTTTGTTTTTTGAAAATAAACCAACTATCTTTTTACAAATTTATGTGAACCTTTTATTTTCATGACATTGTTTTACCAATAAAAACATTTTTACCCTGTCTTTGAACCTCGCTTTTCTCCGAGTTTGTATTTCTTTCCTCATTAATGAATATTATTTTAATTAAATCAATTATGCAATTAATGTCTACTTTTTTGTTCTTTTTTCTTAGATTCCAAATAAGAAAAGGTAATGGACATGAAAATAATTTCCTCAACCCTTGTAAAGGTTATGAAAGCTGAAAGGGTTTTGGACTTTCCCCCTAAACTCAAGCCAAGTTTTAACGCATTCTTAAATATTTACAATTATTTAATTAGTGACCACCTAAGCAAACTCGTGGTAAAAAGGGAAAGTTGTTGGCCAAGATAAACGGCACTGGAAGACAAACAAAAGCGGGACTGGGGATTCAAAAGGAGTGGCGTGAGTACTGAATAGTTGTCGTGGAGCACTCACCTTTAATTATCGCCAGAAAGATCAACAGGACAAACAGCGACAGCGACGCTGGCAGCGGGGAGTCCATGTCCTTGGCTTGTTTGTATCGCGTGACTCTTGGGTTGAATGGCTGCCCCGCCCCTCCTGCTCCGCCGCCTCCTTTCAGAGTGGGTGCTGGTGTTGGTGTTGGTGTGGTTGCGCTGCAAAGTGCCTGGCAATCCTTGCCTCGTCACCTTGGCTAAATAGTTGGCCAGCGCTCCTGCTCCCGGAGCTCCCAACTAGCGATGATTAGCACAAAAGACCGAGACAATGCGCCGTGTGGGTCAGAGCTCAACAATGGAAGGTCCCTGAAGTCCCACCGCAGATTATTTAATGCGACGCAGCTTTCATGGAACACTTAAACTATCTCGTCGAAAACTGGAATCTCTCAATTCTTCGGTTTCGCTCAGGGGAGCGCCTTTGATTATTATTTTATTCTGGTATTTTTGAGCAAATATTTGGCACGCGTTTTCCTTCCACTCGCCTCGGATTTTGCTGCGGTTGTGGTTGTGGTTGTGGCCCCGCTAGCTCTTCCTTCTCCACTTTGGTTCAGCGTTGCAGATTTAATTTCCGGTTTCGTCCGGTCACAGATATTATTTTTTTCCTGGATTTTTCCGCTGTTTCTATTTGACTAATTCTCTTTCGTTTGCTTTTCGGGTTTCCCTTTGCGTTTTGCCTTTGCTATAATTTACATAATTTGCACTTTTTTCTGGTTTGCTTATATGGTTTTTTTTTTTCTTTTTGAGTTATTTGTTTTCAGAGTTTGAGAAACCTTAGGTAGCTGTTGTTGTTCTGGTTAATTTTCTGGTAATTTGTGATCCTTATATTTTTAGTACAGTTTAGTATCGTTGTTTCGTTCAGTTGTTAGATGTTATCTGTAAGGAAGAAAAAAAATTAAGTTTAATTTTATATTTTCATATTTATCATGTACTTATTTATAGATTTGTTTACTTTACTCAAATGAATATTTTGTATTATTGAATAGCCTTGTTTTGGTATTTTAAATGTACATAAATTATCAAGAAATTATACATCTAAATCCAACCTCTCGAAATGATAATCCCAAACTTGTATACATTTTCTTCTCGTATAAATTCTCTTTCATTTATTTAAGCCAAGTCCTGGTACCCTTTCAATAGATGATGATACTCCGTTTCTCATTTAACGCGATTTGCGTTAATTCCCTTACTCGTAATCTCCTCCGCTTTTGAGGTTTGCCTATACACACCCAATCCTTGCTCAGTTTAGTCCTTTGATATCAAATCCCTTGCCACAACTTAGCGAAGCGAACTGTTTACCGCAAAGCAAAAGACCGCAAAGACAAATACCTGAAAAACAAAATGAACACCAAAAAATGACAGCAAAAACATTAGCTGAGTTAATGTTTAATTAAAAAATATATACAGTCAGCCCTACTACGGGGTTTTTCTAACCCAATTCCAGTGTGGGACGAGGTGCAGATGGTCTGTCACCTCGGAGGCCTTCGATAACCCCGCCAAAAACCACCAAACCACCCATTGCGAGTCCAGCCATTGATTAGTTTTTGTTTTCGGTCAACAAACTTGAGTAAATTAAAACAATGAATTTGCGTAAAAACGCGAGTCGAACAAAAACAAGAAGGGAAAACCGAAGCAGAAAAATAACAAAAGCAGGCGAAGCGCAAATTAAACCAGTGGCTACTGGCTCCAAGGGGAGAGGGGTGGGAGGGGTAGGGTGTTTCCGAAGGGCGGGGCGACTGTGGGCGGACCATTGGGCCGAGAAATGCAGTAATTGAAATACATGCGGCTATGGCGGCATCGAGTCTGCGTGCGGCATGAGCTGCGATACTACAAAACAACCAGAAAATAAATAGAAGTGAACACGCCGAGTTCTGCATTAAATAATACCCTTTAATTAAAATATTAATTTAATGTTCTGTAAACTAAAAGGTGTATACAGTTTAGCTTAATATGTAATATTATTAAAAATGTTTATTAAAAAGTATACCTGTTAAGTTTTGCAATAAATATACAATTTTTTAAATAAATAACTTTAAATTGTTCACCACAGTCGTTAAGCAAGTATTATAAAAAATTAGTAAGACTTGCGTAGTTAAATGTAAAATTAAATGTCCTTGCTTTTATAGTTTGAAAGACAAATATTAAATCATTTTTAAATATTTTTGTTATATTTGATTGTTCGTTTAACTAGAAGATAAATAAGCTAAAATTAAAGATGCATTATCATAAATGTACCAAACTTAAATAGAATGCCAAATGTTTTTGGAGGCAACTTTGATTAATTTTCATTAGTTAGGAATGTTTTTGAAAAGAGTTTTATCTCTCCATTGCGGACAAAGCTAGTTAAACGTTTGGTGACTTTAATTAAGACTTTATTGAAGACAAAATGACAATATTTAGCGAAACAGAAAAAAACCTTTTATCCACCTGTTACATACTATGCCACGAACTCGAAGCACTCATTCCGCCCTCAACTACTGGATGTAAATAGCGTAGCATGCTTTCAGGCGCCGGCCATCAGTGCCGTAGAAAGCCACAATAATTTACACGTGCTCGATGGTCGCAGAGGGGGAGAGGGAGAAAGAATGAGAGGAGGCGTGTGCGTGGGAGCGGGATGGGAAGTTTTGGCAACCGCATCATCTGGGATAAACTAAGTCCGGGGGATGGAAGGTTGAAAGGGCATTAATTATGATGGAAAATTAAAATATTCAACTTATTTGATTCCCGAGCGGTGGAGTCGGGAAAGGGAATAGCACTTTCTTGGCACCCCAGAAAAGGAACTATGCCCTTCTGGCACCCCCACGTTCTATATCTTTGTCTATGGCCGCGTCAGCTGTTTGTGTAATTAGAGGTTTTATGAGTTATGTTCGTGTGCGTGAGTGCCCCAAAAGTGGGGAAAGGCAACGCAGGGGTAAACGAAATGTGGGGTGCACGCAGCCCCTCGCCCTTGTCGCGGTTAATTAATTTCAAGTTTAGTTTCAGTTCTCTTCAAGTTGTTGTTGTTGTTTGCCCCGGTTTTTGGCACAAAGCTGCCAGGTAGAAAGTTTCAAAGTCAATTTAATGCTTCGCCAATGATGAGAGGCAGCCGTCGTACACAATGAGCCTTGAAATTGAAAGAGTATGAGCCCTCAACCCACCTCATTTTCGGGCCCAACACTATCCGCTAGATTTTCCATATAACCCCGTTTTCCGATAAACTTGCCGCCGCATAGGCGCGACAAAAAACGGCGCAAAAAAAATTGGAATCCCGCAAAGAATCTGGCTTTAGCTGCGGCTCCCTTGTGGCCTGAGCCCTGCACATCTGGTGGCTGCATTTTTTAGCACACTCCACAAGGCCTCAAATTACCTGCTGCCCCCGATGTGTGCCACAAGTGCCTCACTATATCCGCTTTGAGGTTTCAACTTTTTGCGGTCGTCGGTTCATAATTGAACCCTTTGGTGGGCACTCACACACATTGGCCCGGCAGGAGATTGCTGCACAAATTTGCTTTAGCCAGCTGCAAATTATGCTCAAGGGAATCCACTCAGCGGCTTAGTTGCCAGGGATTTAAACAATATAAGCCCTTATGCACACGTGAAAAATTTACCAGCTTCCCTTTATGTAGCGCCATTTTTATTACTTTTTTGAAGCCACGCTTAACTATTTATTTGAATTTATATTTAAAAATAAATTTTTTAAATTTAATTCAGTCAAACACTCAAAAAAGTGCTCACCGACGAAAGAATTTAACAGATATCTATCTAATTGATCAAACATTTCTAAGGACGTGTTTTTTATTAAAAAAACATTTTATAATAAATTAACATAGGATTTGTAAATAGCTTTTATAATCGGTTCCTCGATTTAACATGCTTTCGGTTTGTAAACGATATTGCTTATATTTTGCACTGTGTCAAAACTCAAACTTTGATTGACTGCGTAATGTTCGTTGAGCTAGCTAATCAAGCGGATAAGTGCGATTCGAAAGCCAATCAAAGTAAAACTGCATGTAAAATGAGCTTTCAGCATAGAATTTAGAGTGTTTTCGATATTAGAACGCCAACTGACAGGCTGACAGAATGGCAGACGCACTCGGGAGCCTCTGTTCGCTTTTGGCCTTTGCCCTGCTGCCATCTATCCATTCATTCGTTCATTCATTCATTCATCTGCTAACATGGCGATAAACATACACATTCAATACCCAGACACCCACACACACACCGACACCCTTTCGCACAGACTCACACATTCGTATGGACGCTGCAAATATTGCCATTGAGCGAACGTCAAAAGTCATTTCGACAAAATACTGCTGCATACTTTGGGGCGCTGCCTTTCGAGTGAGGTTATTGGCGCCTCTTCTCCTTTTTTTGAGAGCGCATTTCGCTGAAGTGGGTGGTGGAGTCAAGGCTTTTGTTAGCACAAAGCCAAAACAACAAGTGCTATGTAATTACAACAACAATAACAACGACCCCACAAGCAACAAGGGAAATGCAAAAGTGCACTGGAGAGAGAACCCAAGCCGAAGAGAAAGGAGCTTATTTGTTGTTTCGGAAGCTGGAAATGGGCTCGTGAGCACTCACGAAACACAAAATATAATCGGATTTGTTATTATTTTTGAAGAATTTTGCATGTCCCTAAATATATTTTACAGTAGGATTTATTCAAAAGCATTAAGCAACATACCTATAAAATAACATACGCGTAAACTTAAACTAAACGAAATATTTTCAATGGAATTTATTCTTTCGTTTTTTTTTATGATAATAAGGCACATATTAGTTGTCGTGAAAATAAAACTGTTTTTACTGCTGGCATGATTGAAATATAAAATAAAATGTTTCAGATAAAATTTTGTGTTAATTTTGTTTATGTTGTAAATAATGAGGTTGACCTAACTTTGTGATGATATTAGTACGAGCTCTACTCACAATTTAACTTTGTTGTAAGAACTCAATACTCCAAGATTGCGATACATTAATAAGGAAAAGAAGACTACTAACTATGGCTCTTAGTAAAGGCAAATCAGTTAAAAAACTTAATTAAACAAAATAATTTGGCGCTTAATGCTTGTAAAATTAAATTTGAACTGGGATTTTTAATTTAGTAGGAAAACTAATAATCTTAAATTCTATACATAAGAACTTAAAAACAAGATTTGGATAAAACTAGAAGGCTTTCAAATACAAATTTAAAAGCCTTTTATCTCATTAATTTAGCTGATTTACACAATTAACATTTATGGTTTAGCATAAGCAAATCTCAATTATATGAAGGTTAAACGCAGCAAGATTCGTGACCCTTGTACCCGAAAAAACAGCCACGAACTCATCCCCAGCCGCCTGTTGCCCCTCAACTGGGTCAGACATCGCATCGATAATGAGCCTGCCAATTCTGCCACTGGAGATGGATATGGCGAGCGGATGAGGACGAGGATGACAACGATTATGAGGAGAAGCATAGTAGAGAATAGAGATGCGGATGCTGATGATGGCGGCGATGATGATGAGGATGATGTGCAGCTGACATTATAAACAATTTCGCAGCCATTGGCGCAGTTTAATTAAAATGGCGACCAAAAATATTCAACTATAATCTATTGCAGGCAGTAAAGAGAGAGACTGGAGTAAATTTCATGGTGTAAAAAGGAAATGGCACAGCAAACAAAGGCAAAGACAATGGCCACGGCCAGGAAAACCCAACCGAGACTGCCAGGATATGGGTGTAGGATGCGGATGAGGGGAACAGGAGCCGAGGGGCCACTGAGACAGAAATTAAATTGGAAATGTTGTACTACGTGCAGCAGACAGGCTAAAAGGAAATACACCAAAGGCATCCTGCAATGCAAAACAAAAAATGGGCTGGCCTCGGTGTGAGTGGTCTGCCACTGTGTCTGTGACTCGGCCTGCATCTGTGTGGGTGTGCAACAACAAGTGGCTAGGACACGGCGAGCGGAAGCTGTTGCTGCAGGATGCAGGACCCTGTGCTATTATACAAATGGAGGCGGCCTCTTATAAGTTGGAAATTGTCTCAGATTTAGCAGGAAGAAAAACGAGGAAAAGAAAAAAAAAATGCAGCAGCAAAGCAGAGGGCGGGAAAAGCCAAAGGAGGATAAGGGCAACTGCAATTTTTGCAGGAAACGAAGGACGAATGCCCTCGAAAGGATTCTCTATTGAGAGAAATTTAATAAACAATAATTCTGCGAACAAATCCGCACTTCTGTCAATGGCAAATAAAGCTGGTGGAAAGCCCAGAGTGTAAATATAAATTCCAGATCTTATTGCCAAGTCGCATCTGCGTAAGTCCAATTCAAAGTTGTTAAACTTTGCATGGCAGTCAGAAAGAGAGTACTACCATCTTTCAAAGCGACCGACAAAACAATGTAAGATGGGAGATGGAAATGGAAATGGAGATTCCGAGAAGCCAAGGGAACCAGGCTATCCAAGGGACACTCGGGAAAAGGAGCCACAGCAAAGGAAAGGCTTCCTAACTGAGGCAACATTATTTAGGTTTAATCAGCAAAGCAGATTTGCATACGACAGTTCGGCTGCAATGAAATAAACCAACTGGAATTCAATGGGGGTTGTTTTAGAGATATCCAGAGCACTGGGCTGAATGCGGAAAATACATCAAACAACTGAAGGGAATAGGGTCGGAACAGAGGACAGTGTGGAAAACTATTATAAGCTCTTGACAACTGGGGAAATGGACTTTTCAGCCGAACTGTCACATGCCCAGCCAACTCGGCTTAAAATCCACGAATTAACAGCTTGATCCATTTTGATAGAAGTTTCCTTATTAAGCTGAATTTCATTTTCACATAGAAAAACAACGCATCCACGCCAATCTGCCGTAACAATTTAAGTGGAAAACTCGTTGCATTTTTAATTGATGCTGAACCAGCAAATTTCAATTCGTAATTTCCTCTCAACTCGAATTTGTTTCATCCACTTTTTAGTGGTGCCAATGTTTCGCCTACTTTTTTAGTAGGTCCAGTTTTCTGTTCCCCGCCGTAAATTAAAATAAAATTAAGCAACTTTTGGCACTGTACTGCGACAGGAACCGGGTTACAACTATAAAAAAAATCGCATTTGAAAGGCTACAAAATGCATCGTGTTCCGCAACCGTTGAAAAAGTTGTTGACATACAAAAAACGAAGTAAATAAAACACATTTTTTGGTCAGCAATGTGTGTGGCAAAAATTTCACAAAACGGTTAAAAAGTAACAGTCAAAATGCAGCTGATGGTAAGGAATTTAAAAAACGTCTTTATACCCCATCCGTAACTCTACTTTCCGTTGGACGGAAAATTGCTTTCGGAGATTTTTATTGGATTTTCGTGTGTAATATGAAATTCATAACAACCAACAACGAATGGTCAGCATCAGCTTCAGAGGAGGGGAAGATTGGACGACAGACAGTCGACTCCAATTGCGTTTGGCGACTATTTGCAGTTTTTCATGCTGCAGCTGCCTTGATGCCATTTTAAATTTTTCAGCTAGTTTACTTCTTTTTTCAGTTCCGACAACGCTGAGCTCGACACTATTTGATTGCTGGCTGGCCGAGGCGTCACTCTGACAAGTTGCAAGTTTTTCCATTGCCCTAACGAATCTCAGATATAAGGATATCAACGACTTGCTACAGTTGGAATCTCATAAAATTCAAGGTAAAGATAATAATACAAGAAATAGTGCAATTTTTAGATTATTTTCAAAAGTTCGTTGGCAAATAATTAAAATTAAATTTAAATCATTAAATTTATGAAATACTCGTTATTTTTTTTAACGTTTCAGAAAAATATTATAGATACAGAAGAAATAATACTAAATAATAATTTATACCTTTAATTCGCATCACATTTATTCACTATCGTATTTTTTTCAAGTAAGTGCACTTAATTGGAAATACTTTCCATTTATACCCCTTTTTACACCGCTTTTACTACCTCTTTTGAGTACCTTCCTAGTTTTTATTCTTCACATCTTCGTTTTATCCTGTAATATATCCTTCTTCCACACGTTAACCATGTAAGGGTATTCCCTTTTTCAGTTTTAAATGAACTCCTTTCAGTGATCTATATATAGTTTATACGAGTATGTATGGATATGTGTCAGTTCAGTCGACTTGTCTACTCTGAAAATTGTGTGGAAATTTAATTTCTGCATTTGCTAATTCGCTGAATTTATTGTCCGTTCTATTCCATTCCGTTTCGTTTCACTCGCAAATTGTTTCCCCAATTCCACTTACCCAGCAATTTTGTCGAAATGAAGCTGAATGCTGCTGTCCAAGAAGTTGCTGCTGGGATGCTGATGTTGCTGCTCCTGCTTTGGTTGTTGGTCTTCTGGTTGATTTTGTTGCTGTTTCCCCTAGAGTTGTTGTTGATTTTCCCAGTGGTCGTTGTTGCTGGTCTTCTTGTTGCTGCAGCTGCAAACAATCGGCGACCTTTTTGTTTTGGCAATGGAACAAACACAACAAAATTGTTGATGAATGTTCCATAATTAATATGAAAATTAAATTTTGCTCGCTTTTTGTTCGCCTTCGAGTGGTGTTAAGCTATTTTATTTTTAGGTTTATTGGTTAGATTTATTTTAGTTTATTTGCTTAGGTTGGGTGCATTTAATTATTGGCATTTAAGTTGGGATTGCTGTTGCAGTACTGCTTGCAGTTGTTATTGTTGATGAGTTGATGGCAGTTGCAAATTGATGAAAAAATTGCTTGATTGGTTGTTGCTGGACTGATTGATGTATTGATTCTGGGTTTTGGATTGGAATTTAGCTGGCATGTTTCCTACTTCGTCTCATTCGCTCAGCAGATGCAAAGATACGGATACAGATGCGGATGCGGGTACGGGTGCAGATGCAGATACAGATACGTATGCAGAAACATGGATGCGAGAGTAGAGATTCAAGTGAGTTTGGTTTCGATTTAGCATAATGCGTTACTTTAAGCCTCTGTTTTTATCTTTAATCTCCGTTTTTTAATAGTTATGAACACATTGTTGCTGTTGTTATTTGTTTTTGTTTTTCCTCGTGCTTTTTAATTTGCATTCATTTATTTTTGTTTAACATTTTCTGAGTGTTTTTTATTTAATATTTGCATATTGCCTTTATGTGGTGAATGTAACGAAAAAACTTTTATTTAAATTGGATTTTTATCTGTATGGCGGGTCAGAAAGAGATAGAAAAACGAGAGAGAAAGAGAGGTAGAAAGTGATGTGAATATTTACGTAGTTAAATGTTTATTGATAATAACTATGGGAGGAATATGAATTTTCGTTTCATTTACTGCAAGTCAATCAATGGTATGAGCGGAGCCAGCTTTCCACTTTATCCACTCGCTCTTGAGCGCCAAGTATTTTTATTAATTTTCCCCCAAGTCTCCTAAAATACTAGACTACTTAAACGGGATTCACAATCTGCTTAATCGAATAGATTTGTATCTTCTCCAATGCCTGTTGCATGGAAATCAGTGGAAAAGAGTGGAGAATTTCTGTTCGAAATAACCAGTAATAAATATTTTCCCATGCTCAAAACTGTCACAGGCCATAAAAATTCAATTCGATTCAGAACTGGAGAAATAAGAAATAACAATTGCCTCGGTCACGCCCCTCTGGACAATAATAGCGCGCCACTTCCTGATATTCCCCACCATTGCGATTCATACGACATTTGCCCACTCCATTTCAAATGCCCATCACGTGCCACAATTTACGGTCAAAGTTTCGAGGGTCGCAACACTCGCAAAACTGTTGCGACTGCCAACTAAACATTAGTTTAATGTGAGTATCTTCCTGCACCTCCCGCCCCTCAGGACCTCTTCTGGACCCCTTCGATAACTATAAGTACTCGTGTTTGGATAGCCGAGCGCACAAAGTTTGACAAAAGTCACTTAAGACCGCCGCAGCAGCCATTTCGAATATCCGTTATGAGAACACTGGGCAAACTAAAAAATTGAAATGAAAAGAAAAGAAAGCAACTTAAATAAAAGGAGTAGAGATGGGGAAAGCCAGTAAGGAAGAGTGAACGAATAAAGAAGAGTTTCAACTGAAGCTACTCGAATGATAAAAGTCCCTTGAGTTATTTTCCAAGCAAAAGTTTGTTTTCTTTTTTTACTTTGCCCATAAATCAATCAGTTATCGATGGCCTGGAAATTAGATAACTTCGGATTTTGAGAAATATATGTATCAGAGCTTCGCTGTGAATTCCAATTTAAAGAACATTTTCCTTAAGGGAGGATAGTTTTTAGTGAAATTTTAAATTGATAGTTTTTAAAATGTTCATCGAAAATAGTATTTTTTTTTAAATAATTTTATAGATTAGAAATAGGTAAATTTAGTAACATAAAACGTCTGGCTCTCCACTTTAGTAACTTGCCAAAACGACCCCTAATCCCTGTTAACCGTTTTCACTTTCGCCACTTCTCTGTTTCTCTCATAAAATACACCTCAGAGCTCCGAATCGTTCTCGGCGAGTTCCATCAACTTAATCTACCCGAATAATACCCTGGGGATGGGGGACTGGTAAAAATGATAAAAAGAGTTGAGCTACTGACCAAGAGACACCAAAATAAGCAACAGCAACCGAAAAAAAAATCCCAGTCACTCAGCTAGTTGGGCCTTTGTTGTTGGTTATCCTGTCCGTCCAGGTTTTGTTGTTGTTGATGCTTTTTGTGCCTGTTGTTGGTAGACAACGTTGTTATTTATGACAATTTCATTGTCTTGTCCACTTGCTGCCCTTTTTATTTCCGTCTTTGCCTTTTGCTTATTTACTACCACCCACACACTCGCACACACACACACACTCAGGAAGCTCACACAGACAGTGAGGAGTGAGTGAGAGGGAGTTAGAGAGAGCGAGCTCGCTTTTGTGTAGCACACTTTTGTGCGCGCGGCGTTATCAAACGTTTTCCGCGCTGTTACTCTTAGGAATCGGTGTATTTTTTTTGTGCCAGGACATCTTTTTAAACAGCTCTATCCGTGGAGTGAGTGTGTGTGTGTGTGTGCGGCTGTTATCAGTGGCACAGAACTCATCGGTTCATTGATGGAACGTTTGAGTGAGTTTCCCCGAATCTCGGTTTGAGCCAAAGAGAAAGTGAGAGAGACAGAGAGTGGAATTGGAAAAGGACTCGGCAAACTCAACTTCTGTTTACACTTGGAAGAGCCAAACAGAGTCCTGCCAATTGTTGCAAGCCCTTTGTTGTTGTCTTGCGGGTGAAAGCTTGCTGAAAACCCCTACATACAATACACGCACACCAATATTTATGTATAACCAATTCGAGTTCCTTTCCTTTTTTTTTGGCAGTATTTGTTCAAAAATTTATGAAGCTTCTGCTCGGGCAAAAGTGGCTTAGGAATTTATTTAATTAACCCCAGACTGCCAAGAAAAAGCACCAGCAAGAGCAGCTTTTCCCCTTTTTTTTTTCTGTATGACAGCAAAATTGTCCTTTAAGTGTTTTATGAGTGCGGCATGATTTCAAATGATTTCTATTTCTGTGCTGTGTCTGCCCGTTTTTTTTTTGTTGTTACGTGCTCCAATTCCCACGCACACATACACACAAGTAAAAAGGAATAAAAAAGTTGATATTTTTCAATTAGTGTTCTGTTAAAATACTTCGTTGATTAAAAAGAATATTAAAGGAATATAAACGATTAAAATATATTTTAACTCCTACTTTTAGATATTCAATATAAAATCAGCAGTGCGTTCTGGAATCTTATTATATTAGGCTAAACATTTTTTTTCTGTGTACGTACTCGTACATACGCAAACGAAACAAAAGCTGGTAAAAAAGGGGGGAAAGAGGAATGCCAGGGGAGAAGCAAAGTAAACTTGCAACTTGTTTGCGCTTTCCGTTCTACCATTGTTACTGTGGTTGTTTTTGCCGACTGCCTGCTGATTAGAAATGCTTTTGATGTACGTATGATGAAAATCTGCGGCTTTTCCACTGCGGCAAGTGCAGCAACCTGATTCAGACGTAATGAGCAATTAAAAAACTTTCCGCCTTTGTTTGTCAATTGAAACTTGGACAACGGGTGAAATTTCCGTGATCTAAGGTTAGGATTAAAATAATTGCTTTTATATTTGCATAGTAAATTTTTTTTCCGTACTTGCAGCATACGTGAAAGTTCTAACGTAAGTTTTTAACTTATTAAGAGTTTTAACTTGACACAATAAAAGAACGTCATGTTCGTTTTAAAACGAAATAACACTTTCATTTAAAAGTGTTGTCAATAGTCTCCGAAAGTTTATTTTTGTTTCAAAAAATTAAGTGTAACTTTGAAAATTTAAAAATCTTTAATTTATTAAATTCATTAACCTGACCAACTTTTTACGACCCTATACTAAAAAACGTATATTGATAGGCGTAATCTTTGCACAAATAATTTTGCTGAACATAGAATTTTGATGCAGAATATTGGGTGTGAATATATTTCTGACGATTAAAAATTGGCGAAGCTTCGCGAAACTACATTCTAAAGAAATTTAATGTTATTGAAACTGGTGGCAATTTATTACTATTTCTCCAAGTAGATGCAAATATAAACTTAATCTATAAGGAGTTTATAGAAGTGGTATAATTCTGTTTTTAGAGCTTATAAGATCCAGATGTGCATTTTGACGGTCAGTCCATTCGGAAACTGCTCGAACGACTTGCCTGTTGATGCTCTGTATATATATACTTTATAGGGTTGAAACTTTTTACGAATTCAAATTGTATACTATTTTTCTTTACGAGTAACGGTTATAAAAAGTTTATTATTCTGCCTGCAAGAAAATTTGTATATACATCCTCTGTATTTTATGAGCTTTAGCTAAACTTAAGCTAGAGAAATAAAGCTACAATTGCATTCCTACGCAATATTACATTTAATAAATAACTTGAGAGTTTTCAGCAGTTGCATTCGTAAAAAAGGAATTACCCGTCCGGAAGTTGTTCATATTGTGCCGCATCATTTTCACTGAAGTACTAAACAATTTCAACTTTGCACCTCCAGGTACTCCCCTGCCCGTCCATAAACTATTTGCTCCAGCTACAACATTTTCGACTTTTGCTAATTGCTCAAACTCCACATTTCAGGCTAATAAAAAGCGAAACAGCAATGCCTTGCTTATACCTTTATTTCTGTATTTTATGCATAATAACTTTTCTTTTAAGGATAAGTTTCTGGCACGGGAGCAAGGTTACCCCACTCCTCAATGTGATGAGGTTTATACTTTGTGCATTCCCTCGTGGCTTCGTATAGTGTTTTTTGTGCGATTCCTGTGAGACTGTAAGACTGTGAGCGTGGCCTTCATCCCCAACTGCCTGTCTGTCTGTCTGTCTGTCTGTCCAACAGCCTACCCCACTTTTCCTTCCCTTATCCAGTGCATGTGTTAAACCAAAAAGTTGTAAATCTTCCAACTTACGTTTAGTGCAACAAAGTCGCGCTTTCGTATGATGAACATAAAAGTGTGAGCAACAAAAAACTTTACCCACACATGCACACAGCCGAAGTGAGCGGGGCGGAGAAAGTGAGAGAGGACGAGGGAGAGAGAAGGATGGGTAACGGTTAAGTTGGAGCGGAGGCAAAGCGCCGAGCTCGACAGAATTCCATGCTGGCGACGAAGATGTTGTTAAAATAAAATAGAAACGAAGGCAAACGCAGGACGAGCAATAAAAAGTGCGTAAGGAGAAAAATAGAAAATGACAGAGAGCGGAAAAGAGGGGTGGGGGGGTGGTTGGAGAAAGGGGGCAAGGGCAAAGGGCAGCAGGCAGCAGCAACGATGACGATGTCGAAATTAATACGAAGGAATCACATTAAAACTTCCACAAGGATCCAGAAACAAGGAGCAAGGACTCCGGACTCCTTGAAGCTCTCGCCTGACGAAGCTTTCGGTTGGGTTAAAGACGAAACATATTGTGCGTAGACGCCAGTAAAAGGGACGAACAGGACGACTCACCAATACACACAAACACCAACACAGACAACGTGTTTAGGTTTAAGTGCTTCGGTGCAGGTTGATGACGGGGGTTGGATTCGGGTTTTTGGATTCTCGCAGACAGATAGACACGCACACAAACACCCCAACACACCCACACACCCACGTGTATACACACGCAAAGTGGAGCAATTTCGACAACTCCATTTGCGTATGTATTTGCTTTCCATTTATTTGTGTCTGTGTGTCTTTAGCGTTTAGAATAAAGGCAGATCCATACATACACACACACCGTTTTTCCATTTCAGCTCTTTATTATGTCTACTCCAATGCTAAATCGAACAGGACGAAAGGGAAAAAGCAGAAACTTAAGCCAGAAGCCAACTAGAAAAGGACAATAAGATTCGAAACAGTCCAAAACGAAATCATTATAAACAATCCTGTCCAGCCACTTCAACTCTATCAATAAATTTCCTGTTTTAACACCCACATAAAATCCAATCGTAACATAAAGTTTTTATTTAATTACATTAGTTTTAAAGCCACTTAGAATTCAAAATATATTAAAATTAAAACAATTTAAATCTGTTCATTTAATAAGGTCAAAGACAACAATCATTAATTTATAAACATTTAAAAATAAAATGTATAAGTCGGTTTCATTTTGCTTTTTAACAATGTTTCGAACGGGGATTTCTTTATTTCATTTATCAATCAATTAAATCTTTTTATTTATTAACAGCAGCCCTGAAGTAAAAACATCGATCGAAAAAGAGCAATGGCACACTTGAAAGAAATAACTATTTTCCACAAATACTCCAATTTTGTATAATAGTTTTCTGTGAATCGAGAATTTTGCCTGAAGCTAGTTAAGGTGCACATTTTATAACGATTTATCACAAAAGGTCGCAAAAAAATTAAAACATCTTTATATATGAAAAGAACTATAGAGCAAGGATATTGCCCTATACGTATAATTTTGTTGTTGCCCCAATAAAATTGTACGCATGAATTTAAATCAAACATTTGCAAGCATAGTTGGATTACAAAAAAACACAATTTTTAAAAATTGTATTACATTTAGTTCATAGAAAAACTTATTTCACTTAAAAACTTTTCACCATTTATTACAAAGTTTTGTTTATAAAATTTGTAAATAATTATTGAATAAAAGATATTGTCTCTTTTTTTAATTTTAAAAACTTCATCTACGTAAATATTATATTTATGAAGTTACCCTTATTCGATAACTCAATCCACATCAAGACTTAACGCGCAAGGCATACATTGTCGGTTTATGCAATTCACTACTTCAGAAACAAACGTGATTACGTTAATTTGCCATGGGCGTATATTAAATAAGGTAAATGACTAAATGACTTATGTGAATTGACTTATTGGCTCATGACTTGAGAAAATGAAACGAGTCTGTTTGATCACGAATCGAACAATAAAATTGTTTAAATTTATTTATATTACAAAAACTAATAATTAAAGCTACTTAAGATGCTGAAAAAATGCATAACTTAAAGTTTGTTTAAATACATTAAAAGAAAATTGTTCTTTTGTAATACCTTCAAAGTCTATAAATACAAAAAGGCATAGTCAGTGCCCCTTGGAAAATGTTCTTGTGCTGTTTTATATGAGACCCTTAAAGGTCTTAAAGCAGTAAGCCCCTGGGTGGCCGCCTTTTCCCGCTTTAGGCGCCATTCGAGCTCCCTCATTCGTCTCATGTTTCCGAGTGCCACCATCTCATACGGTTCCATCTCATATGGCACCACGCGCTCCCCAGAAACCCCCTCCCCGTCCATCATCCAAACTATTGATGGGCTGCGGCCCAATTTTTAAACTACATGCCCTAAAATGTGAACTAGGCGTAGTCAAGCAAAATGATTGATGAAAAATCTGCGTGTGTACACAACTTGCCACTCAACACGAGACACACAGCCACACACAGCCACATGCGAATATTCGCATGTGCACACTCACACAGAGGCGCACATATACATGACCACTTACGCCCACTTAGACACGCCGCGTTCTGGTTGCTTTTTCAATTCTTTTTTTTTTTTGTGTGTTTTCCTTATATGTGTGGCTGCTGCTTTCGCCAGTTGTTAGTTTGGCAGAAAAGTTTTCTTCCCTTTTGCCAAATTGAATGATAAGGAGGCGAAAGACGAAGAAGGAAGGCGACATGAAGGATGTGGAAGGAAATGACTAAAAAAAAAGTTTTTCTTTTGGCCAACTGATTGATAACAGTGCAAATGTTAATTGCATAAGGAGAGCCCGGAAAGTTCGGGGAAAACCAGAACCGAAAACCGCAAAACTGCAATTTCGTATGAGAGCACTGGCAACAATCTCGGCACAATGGATTCGCCATTTAAGTTGTGTACAATTAAATTTTAATTATCGCAGCAACAGCGCATCCGGATACAATCAAAGGCCCACCCCAAACCCCTTCAAACAATCAGCCACAAAAATGTGCGTTTTAAATCGCAATGAAAGCGCGCTTAAGTCGCGCTGATTTCGATTCCAATAAAACAATCAGTCAGAGCTCAACCCAAAAAGGGAGGAAAAAAGCGAAGAAAAAATGTGCAAGCGAGTGGAACTAAAGGGGAAGAAGGAAATCGCCTGGGATTTCCCTCCGCCAGCCTGGGAAAATTGCTACGATTCGTGGAGATAACTGTCAGAAGCAACAGTTTATAAGCCAAATACGACCCCGAAAACTGAACTGCACTTCGTTGGCCGATTGGGTAATTCGCTGGGAAACTTGATGTTATTTTTCTTGCGTATGTTTATACAATTTTATCACTCTTCAAATTCAGTTATTTTCTTTGTGGCTTACCACAAATAAAACTAAATTTAAATTGAATTGTTTTTGCAGCTAAACCAAATCCCGAAATAAACTCTTTGGCCCAGGCAAACGAAAATATCTCGGGAAATAACAAAACCAAGTTGTGTAAAATAAATTTCCAGCCAGTTTGTGGTGTTTTATGTGGAATTTTGCCAGCATATTTCAGTGCGAACTGCTCACTAGATGCTTGTTAAATAATTTTAATTTTCCGTTCTCCTTGCAAAAAGCCAACAATTCCCCAGTCGCAGGACATGCAGCAGGCGCAACAATTACACGAAATGTTGAGTGGGAAAAATCGTAGCATACTTTTAAGCTGTTGCACCAGAGCGAGTGCATTGGTTTGTGGGAAAGTGGGAAAGCGGAAAAGCTGGGAGGAGTAATGCAGGAGGAAGCAACAATTTTGCTGGTTCTGTTTACCTTGGTTCGTTTAAGCAAACATTTTTAATTGGCTATTATTGAATGCAATTTTTAGTGGTCGTTTGTATAATTTTTTCTTTTCTTTTTTTTTTGGTTAATAATTTGTATATTTTGTGAACACACTCGAGCTGAAGTTTTGGAAACGAACACACACACGCACAGACACTTACACACACTTGTATGCGCGGGAGCTGCCACAGAGGGAGTGATTTAAGTATTTTGGGAGTTTCTTCACGCACTAGCCAAAAAGTTTCTTCCAACTCGATTCGATTTGGTTAGCTGACTTTGATTCGGGGCTTCCCCGCTTAATTTTCCCACTCTGCACAGGCAGCTGAACTAACGGTACACACACGCCAAGGTAGGCGAATGGCGGCAACTCGGAGAAAGTGCGTCCTGTCTGGTTGTACCCTAACGACTTAATGCGCTCAACGCAGCTTTTCACACGGCCATGGACCACGAACCACGCAGCATCCACAGTGGCTCAATCCGAAACGGAAAACGGAAAACGAAGCTTCCAGCCGAGTGGTGCCGAGCGTTCGAGTGAGTTATCCTTCTCCGTCCGAGTGAGATATCCATAACCGTGGACTCGGGGGCCTGTGTATGCCCTGGTCCGTGCCACTCAATCCCGAGCCCAACGACTCGAGTGAAAGCTGCGCTGGAATGTTTACAGTCGAGTAACGAGCAACAGCAACAGCAACGACGACGCCAACTGCGGCAGCGTGAGTGGGCGGCAATGTCGCTGGTCAATGTCTCTATACCTGAAAAAATAATGGGCCTGGACAGGGACACAGCATCAGGCACTCAAAAAATTATCATGCCATATTCGGGGGTACCCGAGATACCTCTGCAGACTCAAAATCACATAAACAGGTGTTCGCAAACAAGCTAAGAATTAAGAATTTCGACAGATAAATCCAACATTGATTTTTTTGACTCAGATTTCAAGAGAATTCGGTGATTAAATAAAGTTTAGAAAAATGCAACATATTCATTTAAGTCAAAATAACAACAACAGTATATCGTTGAGGTATACATCTTGTCATTACCAATTTTCTCTCCTCTGTTTTAGAAAATACATTTTTTTGGAACTTGGAAGGTTATACTAGAGAAATGTTTTAAAACAATTTCTTTTTTTCGCATAAAAGATTCTCGCTTATACTTTATAATGTTTTGTTTTTACCCAGATGGCGTTTATTTAAACAAAGTTCTAACTGTCAAACGTTGCGTATGAGTAATTTGTAATGAAAACTGAAAGATCATCGTGTAACTCCTGAAACTTAAAAGCAAATTTATTTTTTATTTTTGTGTAATACAATTCTTATTAATAACATACAACTTGTGTGCTGCAGAAAACGAAAAAAATACTCCGCCATTAGGTAATAAAATATACATTTTGAGCCATAAAATCATATAATTGGCTATTCAGTTTACAATATTTTTTGCCTTCTGTTTCAGTGTGGAATTCCGAGCTGACGAACCCTAATTAATGAGCGACAAGTGTGCGAAACCCTGGGCTTTTAGAAGCTGTAGCTCGGATGAAACGGTAGTTGATGACTGGCTAATATTTTAGTAAAGACGAGAGACAGCGTCAGCTGCGCCGATTTATCAAGACACACGCGGAAATCAAAGAAAATAAAGCCACATCGGGTTGCCATGAAGGAATCCACCAACAAATACACACTTATCATTTTTATCATCCCAGTTGACCTTGATAAAATAGCCGAATGTCCATTGCCATAAGCCCCCAATTGCCCTACTCTGCAGAGATTATAGCAGACGAGCTTACGAGCATGAATTATAGAAACCAATAAAATTAAGTGCATTAATTTATTTTGTTGTTCTTGCTAGAATACAAAATGGAACTTGGCACTGCCAAAGCCAAGGGCAAAATAATCAAATATAACAAAAACGATAACAGGATTATATTTGATGCATGCTGCACACATTTATAAGGATGCACATGCATACAAAAGCCCCTGGCAGGATACAATTTTGTAGGACTATTTGGGTATGAGTGTGAGAGCAATCACAATTAAATGCACAGCAGACTTTCTTTAATTTTATTAATTGGGGTTTAAACGGATTAACCAATATATGAACAATTACTGAACTCGCGTCCGTAACCTGTTTTTATATAGAAATGAAAACGTATAAATTAGATGTCATTCATCTGGGTTAAATCATTTAATGCAAATATAAATAAATAAATGTATATGGTGATATATAGATAAATTTGATTTTTTGCGAGCCTTGATTGGACACAAATTTTATTCACCAAATCATAATTAGGTAAAGCTTAATTAAATACTTAAAATATGATTTTATATAGTATTCTCCGTCGTCAAGTGATATATATTTTATATGGTAAAAAAATTCTTGATAATATTACAAAACCATATAAAATTTTTTATACATTGCGAATATTTTGTTATGGTGCAGAGATGATCCTTTTAGAAAAAAGTAGTACTAGGAGATAATTTACGGGGTTTTTAGTCCTTTTTGATTTTTTAAGATGAAAAGAATCAACTATGAAATGTCCTTTCTTTTGTGATTGCTTACAAAATTTATATCGTTTTTATTGAACCAACCAATAACGGTAAACTTTATATACAGAGTTTTTTATTTACGAGAACCGGAGACAAACGTTTTCTGGTTCAATCCTAAGTATACAGCGCTAATACCTCTCGAGAGCTCGAGATAGAAAGATATATCTGTGAGATAGATCAGTAGGTAACGGCTTAAGAGGGGATTGGGTCTTTGATTTTTGTGTGTATCCAATTTCACTACCACGATTTGTTTTACAAGATAGATTCATTCGATAAATTAAGGAAAATCCCCTGTCTGGTATTTTGGCAGCGACTCTTGAAAGGTCCCACTAGCGTATGTTTTAACCGTCTAGCAACGGTCACTTTGTCATCAAATCGTGCGAATTAAACAGCGAAAAATGCCGGAAGAAAATAAAATCGACTTGTCCGGGGACGGCGGCGTGCTCAAGGAGATCCTGCAGGAGGGCAAGGGCACAGAGACACCGCACAGCGGATGCACGGTGTCCCTGCACTATACAGGTCGCCTGGTCGATGGCACGGAATTTGATTCCAGCGTCGGCCGAAACGAGCCCTTCGAATTTCCGCTTGGCAAAGGTGAGTGCTCTACAATTGCCCGAAATTTCGATGTAGTTCCATTTTTTCCGTGCTCCTCTAGGCAATGTGATCAAGGCATTTGACATGGGGGTGGCCACCATGAAGCTCGGCGAGCGCTGCTTCCTCACATGTGCTCCCAATTACGCTTACGGCGCTGCCGGCAGTCCGCCCGCTATCCCGCCGGATGCTACTTTGATTTTTGAGGTAGGTTTTACGATATCTCTATTCCTTTCATTGAAAAAAGGGTATATTTTATTAGACCAAATTTACAGCGAAGAATATTCGAAAAATTTGGGTACCGTTTGTATTTTTGGGATTGCATGATTTTAAGTTTTTAAAATACGATTATATAGTCAAACATGTCTAGAACATTCTCATAAAACTCAGAATTAGAAACAAAGTGCTTGGAAAAACTCTGGTTTTAAATCCGATAAACATATCAAATAATTTTAAACTGAATTGAAAAAAAAACACTTAAAAACATAATAAATGGTACTAGGATTGGAATTAATTTTTATTAGAACTAATTATAAAATTAATAATCAGTTGTTTTGAACCAATCATTCAATGTTCTACAAAACCTGTGTTAAATTTATTCAATTCAAATTTAAAGCGTGCTCTTCTTGAGTTTTTAAAAACAGTTTTACTCATCGAGAAATTTTTATATTTCTTTGATACCCAAATCAAAATATCTTGTCAAAGCTAATCCTTAAAACTTATATTCTTAGCTGGAGATGCTAGGCTGGAAGGGCGAGGATTTAAGTCCGAATCAGGACGGAAGCATTGACCGAACCATTTTGGAGCCTAGCGATAAGAAGCGCACTCCCAGCGATGGTGCCTTCGTCAAAGGTTGGTTTATCACATTTATGCGGTTAACTTTATCTTATGTGGTTTTCTAAACTCAGCTCACATTTCGGGAACATTCGGAGGCAATGTGTTTGAGGATCGCGATGTGGAGTTCGACTATGGCGAGGGCAAAGCCATCGGTATTGTCGAGGGCTTGGAGATTGCTCTGGAGAAGATGAACATTGGCGAGACCTCCAGGTAGATCATTTTCCTCATAAGAATTTAGTAAAACTAAACTAAAAACCCCCAACATAGAATCAAAATCCAGCCCAAATATGCATTTGGAGCAGAGGGTAATGAGGAGTTCAAGATCCCACCCAATTCCGCAGTGGAGTATACAGTGAAGCTACTCGACTGCGGAAAGGGACTGGAGGAGTGGAAGCTAAGCGACGAGGAGCGCTTGGCGGAGGCCAAGGCCTATAAGGAGAAGGGCACCAACTACTTCAAGAAGGAGAACTGGGCCCTGGCTATTAAGATGTACACCAAGTGCAAGAATCTGTTGCCCAATACAGCCGATACCAACGAGGAGGTGAAGAAGGTCAAGGTGGCCACACACAGCAACATTGCCTTGTGCCATCAGAAGTCCAACGATCATTTCGAAGCCAAGCAGGAGGTGGGTCTTTGTGTTCAACACTTCAAATTACATGCTAAGTTTGTTTTTGAATATTTTAGTGCAATGCAGTTTTGGCTTTGGATGAGAGCAATGTGAAGGCTCTGTATCGTCGTGGCCAATGCAACTTGACTATTAATGAGCTGGAAGATGCCCTGGAGGACTTCCAAAAGGTTGTTAGACCTAGCGCGTTTTTTTTTTGTTTTATAAACAACTTTGTATTTTTTCAGGTCATCCAACTGGAACCTGGCAACAAGGCCGCTGCTAACCAAGTAATTATCTGCAAGCAGAAGCTCAAGGAAAGCAAGAACAAGGAGAAGAAGCTCTACGCCAACATGTTCACCAAACTGGCTGCCAACGACAAAGAGGTATAGCCATATATATTACCGAATAATGCCAAATAAAGTACAACAATCCTATATATAAAACCCGTATGTCTCCTTCGATTGTTAAACCACTAATTTTCCGTCAACTTTAGACCGAACCACCGCGGGAAACAGACGTGCTCAGCAAGTGCGGCGAGTGGTCAGAGGAAGATGCCAAGCGCGAAGCTGAATTGACGTTAGAGCGCGACAATATAATCATGATCTAATCAAGATCGAATAGTTTTTTAAGTCTTAATCCCTAGGGTTTATAATCCCACATCGAAAATCCAGTAATGTAATGAACAAATGGTCTTAATGCTTATTATACGAAATAAATAAACGCTTTGAGAGCTATGTATATCAGTCGTCAAGTACCTCGAGCCAGCAAATGGAAGCTGGGTCTCGTCTCCCGATCTCGCAGCCACAACGGCGATGTCGGCACCTGGGCCTTAATGTACTCCGAGGCCTTAAAACAGTAGCCGGAACAGAATTTCTTGCGCTCCGTCAGGTCGTATACCTTGTTTTTGGATGCACATATGGTATACTTTTGCTTGGGAATGCTAAAAGAATAGTTTAAAAGAGTAGCTATAAAAGAATCACCATATGATTCGATTGCACTATTTACTTCTCTAGAACGTTAGAGCACAGCGGATATCCACACAATTTGTTTATATCTCGCTCATCCACGATGTCGGAATAATTTGGGGGTCCAATCTCCCATAGCTGCAAAAACAGGAAATACTCAATACCCTCAAGTAGCATATGATTTGCATCAGTTTACCAGGGACAAAAACTCGGGCTCCGGAATTCCCGGCTCCATGAGTCGCACCACGATTTCCTGTGCCCGCGCAATCGCCGCTCGTTTCTTCACCACGGCCGCAATAAGTTGTTGCCTGGTAAGCAAAAGGGCATTCAAATTTAACGTCATTGAATATGTATTTATTGTAATTTACCTCAGTTGGTCGCTCTTTTCGGTCGTCATTTTGTGTGTTTTTGCCCAAATTTGCAATTGAGATGGTCGATAACACGATCACAAATTTCGATAGAAATATGGGCCATCGAGGATAATTTTTATTTTAATGACCATTAAAAAGGATATTCCCTAGCAAAAGTTTTTACAGCCCGTTGTAAGTAATTCTGAATTCATTAATTTAAATACCATGCTTAGATTAATTGCTATAAAATATTTACGGCACTCATATAATCGATAAGACATCATTTTCATCGATAATTAAAACATTTTACCCTTACCGCTGGGGTAACACTGATTTAGTAAACGTAAATAAAAAACAATAATTGATAAGAAAAATGGTTTGTGAAAAGTGCGAGGCCAAATTGTCCAAAGTTTCGGCACCTAATCCTTGGAGAACGAGCACAGCCCCAGCCGGAGGACGAAAAATAAACGAAAACAAGGCTTTATCCTCGGCCCGCGAGCGTTACAATCCCATTGGCACCGCTTTGGCGCCCTGCCGGTGAGAGCTCCACAAGAAGCCATTAAAACATCTTGAAACGGATTTTTGTTCTTTCCAGGATATGTCGGCAAAAAGTCCACCAAATGGGCGCCCACTATTGCCAAGCGTGCGCCTACAAAAAGGCCATTTGCGCCATGTGCGGCAAGAAGATCATGAACATAAAGAACTACAAGCAGAGCTCAACGTGATGCGGTCTATTAAGGGATTCACTTAAGCCTAACCTAGCCATAGACAACAGTATAATTATATCGTATAGTACAACAAATGCCAAAATAAGTTAAGTCTCTGATGGTGTCTTTTCCCGCTTTCGCTTGGCACTCTGGATCTGGGAGGAGTAGCTTAATCCATCCTTGTCGAATTCCAGGGGCATGATGCCCAGATCGCCGGAATAGCGATTTTTGGCTATCTGCAGATACTTTTTCCCCCTCACAGACGTCAGTCTTTTGTCCTGGATAATAAGCACGTTGTCAGCCTCTTGAGTGGCCTTCGCTGTTCCGAAAACGGAACTGGTGGTCAGTTCGTCCTCCTGCCGCTCCTTTCGGGGATGCATGACCAGTGTCACGTGCACGTTGTGCTTGGTGGCAAAGGAGCGAAAGGCTGCTATGATGGAGTCCTGCTCCCAGAACTTGTCGCCCCGATGCGTGGACACGCCCATCATAAACTGGAGGTTGTCGATGATCACGTGCATCACGTCGTGCACATAGGATGCATGCTCGATGGCCTCCAGCACTGGCTTAAGGGGCTGCTGCCCGTGGAAGGTCATGAAGTAGAGCGGAAGGCGTTCGAATTCCTCTGCCCAGTGGTTAAACTCCTGCAGCCGATCGTCCAAAGGGTAGCCCACATACTGGCGGAGCAGGGTGGCCGCCAACCGGGTGTTCCGAATCTCGAAGGATCCCCAGAGCGTGCTCACACCCTGCATGGCTAGGTCAAGGGAGTATTCGCTCATGAAGGTCGTCTTTCCGCTGCCCGTGGGTCCTGTTAGGATGGTCAACTCTCCCCTCCGATGGCCCTTGAGCAGCTTGTTCAGAACTGGAAAGCGCTTCCACTTCACACCATTGACCTTCTCGATGTTCTGCAACTCGCTAAGGATGTCATTTCGCATCGCGCCAAAGGTGGTAATGGCCTTGTGCCGCACTGGTGTCGCTTTGGCCAGGATGTGTCGCAGATTGAGACGACGACGGAGAGCCAAGTGGGGCGCAGGTTCTGTTTCAGTGGGTCGAATCAACAGGCAACGCTTTTCGTCCATCTTCAGAGCAAATGCTCGAGCTGCATCCCAGCTGTGGCTGGCATCGTAGTGCAGCCAAAAGACCAGCTCCTTAAAGCGCTCCAGGCCGGGAAGACACTCCTGTGGAAGCGTCTTCAACTCGTAAGGCAGGCAAACTACGCAGTCTGAAGGAACAATGAATATAAAACATTTATAAATCCACTAAGAAGCGTATTTACATTCAGATTGCAGATAGAGCTATTGACTAAAAATATAATATATATTACTTACGCGACTCGATATTCTGTGTGGCGAGGACTATAAAGTCCAGTAGATTACTGACTAGGACTGCTTTAGATTTGTTTGCACCGCCGTGAATGAGCAGACCTGAGATCAAACTCCCCTGGAAGGTCTCCTCGCGGCGATCGCCCAGATACAAAACCTTCTCACCCACAACTTGTTGCGCGGCATTGCGTAATCTGAAGTGGAGCAGCTGTTGTTCCGGTTCCCACTGTGCTCCAATGGCATTTAGTTGGTCCTCCTTTAAACCCTTGATGCCCAGGGCTTCGCAGGCTTCGGCGGTCACATGAACGAGATGGGAGAATCGGGATTCAAAAAGCGGCTGCCTTTGCGGGGGTCGCCTGTAGCCAACCGGCGTGGGCAACTGATAGGCCAATAAAGCATTGGCCAGTGAAGTTTTCACATCGCAGCTGGGGCAGATGACGGCTCCTAAAATGAAGGATTAAGTATATAACGAATCTGTTTAAGATTAGTACTAGGTATACTCACCCGTCCGCTTGTTTACGTAAGCCAATGGCCCTTGGTCCCCGCCTTTTTGGGCGCTTGTTGCCGGCTGCTTGTTGCGTTCGCACAGGCGACACTCCAACTGCAAGCACGTGTGTCCATCTTTGTGGGGCAAATTGAGCTGCCGCAGTTGCCGCTTGAAGTCCACGTACTCCTTGGGGTCCAGCGAACACTCGGTCAAGTTAGAATCTACTTGGGTTGCGTAGTTTTTTCTCCAGACCCGTGATTTGTTGTTATTTATACGCAACAGCGGTTTGATTAAACCGGCGCGTCTCATTTTCCATGTTATCGATATCGGAAGTTGGGGGTGTCCAATAGAGATGATAATTAGGCGCGTAATTTTAAATACATACAATTTTTATTTGAACCCTTTGCAATCCATCAATATGTTAATTATGCTTTTAGGTAATTTTCCAAAATGATGAACAAATTATCTAAAAGCAAAAGAAAAACGTTTTTTTATTACCTTCAATAAACTCTCTAGAAAGGCCTTATTTGTTTTATTATTAGCTTACTTTCGCTAAGTACTCCCTAAACCAATTGTTAAGTGATTATGGTAACAAAATATATAACGGCTTATATTCCCACTCGAGGCCCAAAAAATAAATGCATCAAAAACTCCGACGATAGATAAAACTTGGTCTGTTTCTGTCATCCTGACCCATACTCATTAGATGAGGTCTCCAAAAATTTATTAAGAAGGAAAACTTCCTGGGCCTGTAAATTTTCCCATCCCACCCGTAAATTAATAATTTAATTAAGGTATATATAAAGCATTTTTATTATTTTATTTATTTTAATGTGTATACAAAAACATCCAGATATTTATTTGAATTGCCCTCTCTGGTGTTCATTCTGAAATGAAAGTAAATAAAGTGTTAGCATTTGTAAACCAGTTACGTATAAAAAATATTTTGTTTAAAAAAAGCGATCAGACGCCTTAGCCCATCCTTAAGCCGAAGCTTTCTGGTGGAAACCGCAAAAGGTGTTTAAGGTAATCATCATTTAATCGCTTTTTTAAAAATAATCATTGTTAAATAATACCTTTTAATTATAACAAATCCAATCAATTGATATTGATATATAAATGTCCATTGCATCAGTTATTCTGGAAATAACAAATATTAATAAGCATTTGCAAAGCTCAAAGTTTCATTCACAAATTATAGTAAAAATTGTTGTCAGACGCCAAAAACCATCTTTAGGCCGAAGCCTTCTGGTGGAAACCGCAAAAGGTATTTGAAATAATCATCATTTTAAACTTTTACCAGTGACGTTTAGGTATACTTATAAAAAGGGTAAAATAATTACCTGTATTAGAAATGCCCATGTGGGCAAAGTAATGAGAATCACTCATAACCTCAATCCGGCCGGTAATTTCTGTAGTTTTTTCAACCATAAGAAAGCTGACATCGCGGTAACATCATAGCCTAAAACAAGAGAAAAAAAATGTATTAATACTAATGGACATACATAGGTTAAAATAACATATCTAATTTTTAATGGTATCAGTTTACATTTTTTCCACACGAGTCTAGATCTCGGTACAGGTCTGTGTAAAAGTTCATCACAACAGCACAAATTATTAAATAAAAAAAATATCTTACCTCCAATATTAGAAGTTTAAGCCGAGGGCTCATGGACCGAGGTGTCTCAAAGACCTCACATATTGTCCCGAGGTGTCTCAAAGACCTCACATGTTGTCCCGAGGTGTCTCAAAGACCTCACGTGTTGTCCCGAGGTGTCTCACATGCACATGGCACGTTTAAATTCAATTTAACCAAATGGTTACGGCTTCCAATAGTTTTCACTGTAAGAAATATATAAACTTTAGCACACATTATAGTTGAAGCTAATAAACAATATAGTTTGAGGTGTATGCCATCAGATTGCCGATTCATCTTAAATGAACAAATATAGTTCAACAAAGCATTGAAAGATACAACGCAAAGTCGAGAAAATGTCCCTTCAGTCTCGTCATCAGTTTCATCATTTTGAGGCATAACACTTGGTTTTATTGAAATCACTTTGAATTTATTTTAATTAAAAATTCTAACCGAGCTCAAGCGGACTTACCATTTCCTTTGAGTTTTCGAAAAAAAGTGAACGAGGAACGTAAATGCACGTGGAAGGAAAAGTGTATATAAAAATGGCGGCGAACTATCGATACAGTGGCATGCAACCATAAAAATATCGTATCGGAAGAACACTGAAATTTTATTTTGTAAACGATAAATATCTGTAATCGATGTACCGATAGTCCAATCCAATCATCGCTGTTCCCAGCTGATCACCATAATAATTTCCGCACGTGTGTTTAAATTGTTTACATTTTTCAAGAAATTACACATTAAAATGGTAATTATACTTTTCCACATCGTTTTTCGAGTCCTAACACCTTTTATTGTAATACAGGGAAAGCACAAGAAGACGCAGAAAGTGAAGAAACAGCGCAATGCGCAACTGAAACGCATGATGAAGCCAACGGACACTCGCATTAAGGATCAGATTCGGGTCAAAAGAAAAAAGGCTGAGGATCCACACCAGCTCAAGGTGCACGAGGCCACTCAGCAGAGCTCCGCCCTGTTCTTCCAGTATAACACCCAGCTGGGACCGCCGTACCACATCGTCTTGGACACGAACTTCATCAACTTTAGCATCAAAAACAAACTGGACATCGTGCAGGGAATGATGGACTGCCTGTACGCGAAGTGCATACCCTACATCTCTGACTGCGTGCGGGCCGAGCTTGAGAAGCTGGGCAACAAGTACAAGCTGGCCCTGCGCATCATTTCCGATCCGCGGTTCGAGCGACTGCCCTGCCTGCACAAGGGCACCTATGCGGACGACTGCCTGGTGGAGCGGGTGCGCCAGCACAAGTGCTACATCGTGGCCACCAACGACAAGGACCTAAAGAACCGCATCCGCAAGATTCCGGGTGTGCCCATCATGTACGTGGCGGCGCACAAGTACGCGATCGAGCGGATGCCGGAGGCCTACGGAGTGAAGGCGTAGATATTTTGCTTATCAATCCTAAGTGTAATGTTTTAAATATAAAATTAATTTAAGCGGCAAACTGCGTTTTTAATTATATGGAATAGTGGGTTGTATTTTCATTGTGGTTTATGTGATAGTTACCATTCCGTATCACAGTTCTTATCAATACTACACAGTTTTATCCAGACAAATTCTTCAAATATATTTGAACTCAACAATTAATAAGATACCATCATTTTAAATACGTGTCAATAGAAGTCTTAAGCGACTCGCATAATGATGCTGATAAAAAGACATATTTTATGTCTGTAATTTTTCCATAACTTTAAGGCAAAGACCATGGGATTTTTAGAAATAATTTGACAAAACACGAAAACAAGGTCCATCCTTGTGTGGCGTATTCAACAAATACAAAAAAAAGCCTTTAAGGTAACTTTACCAAGTGCCACAATTATAACACAAAGCTTTTATATTTTTATGTTTATGACTTTATTCAAAAACTCTGGATTGCTTGGCCTCGATGGGGGTCATTTAAGCATCGGCGTGCAGACGAGCAGTGGGCTTGGACAGGAAGTCCGAGTATGCATGGTAGGGGGTTGAGCCCAGGGGCATCTCCTTCCACAGATCGGGGGTGAGGTAAGCGTACGTCTTGGCGATGGCGGCATAGGTGGCCTTGGCGAAGTTGCCGAGGGTACCGGTGGAGCCACGGGCCGAGGTGTAGCAATCCTCAATACCAGCCATAGTCAGCAGCTTCTTGGGCACGGGGGCCGAGACGATGCCAGTACCACGGGGGGCGGGGATGAGGCGCACGGAGACGGAGCCGCACTTGCCGGTGACCTTGCAGGGCACGGTGTGGGGCTTGCCGATCTTGTTGCCCCAGTAGCCACGGCGCACGGGCACCACGGACAGCTTGGCCAGGATGATGGCTCCGCGGATGGCGGTGGCCACTTCCTTGCTGCACTTAACTCCCAGACCAATGTGGCCGTTGTTGTCGCCGATGGCCACAAAGGCCTTGAAACGGGTGCGCTGACCAGCACGGGTCTGCTTCTGGACGGGCATGATCTTCAGCACCTCATCCTTCAGCGAGGAGCCCAGGAAGAAGTCGATGATCTCGAACTCTTTGATGGGCAACGAGTACAGGTAGATCTCCTCCAAGGACTTGATCTTTCCCTCGCGCACCAGGCGTCCTAGCTTGGTAACTGGCACCCACTCCTTGGAGTCCTCCTTGCCGCCACGTCCGCGGGCGCCGCGTCCACGGCCACGACCGCGTCCACCACGACCACCACGAGAGCCAAATCCGCCACGGAATCCACTACGGGCTGGAGCTGCGTCCGCCATTCTGAAAGAGACCAAAATTATGTTAGTTTTGCGTTGATAATGGAAAATCCCCAGTTTTCCCTATGCCATCTAGTGGAAACCGCAAAAGGTAGTCAAGATATTTATCATTCCATATTTCACTAGCGTCGCCATTTTGAAACACGTGGTGCTCCAAGGGAAATATTGATTTTCTTGAAAATACGCTCCATCACGTTTAATTTCCCACATTAAATTAGCAAATAACATTTTGCAAAACACAGACTGTCCAAAAGCACATTTAATTCACTGCTACACCAATTAATTCCCATAAAATTACACTCGCAAAATCTTACTTGTAGGTCTATCAACTTTATTGGGGTGAAGACAAAAACGAAATGGCCGAGCCATCAGTGGTGGAGAGACATCGATGCCTAAATCGATGTACATATCGGTGATATCGATGATTAGCCGGGAACAATCGATGTTTTTTCCATCTCTAAACAGTTTTGAAAATCTTACTACTGATCTCATGCACTGTTAATGATACCGCTCTGTTATTTTCCACTCCATTTACTATGTTTGAAAAATAACGGAAAACAGGATGAAGTTGCAGATATTGTTCGGCAGATGGCAGCATTGTTTCGCATGTGCCATCTGTAGGTTCAGTCATCGTTAGTTTGAGAGTCAGTTGTCAGTCTAGTTTTAGAGCCACTGATACTCCTTTTGAACACTGTTAACAACAGAAAAATGGCAACGCCGGGATGGGGAGGGTCTTGAGGGGGGCAACGCTGGCAGTCTTGAGGGTATGATTTCGGTCGTGAGGCTTGGGAGCGTTTCCTGCGCTTTTCTGAGGGGGTCCCAGGGTCGTGGCGGATGTGGGGGAGCGGGCGCAACTTTTGGGGGGTCTCACGCTGGGGGCCGAGTTCGGAAAACTGAGAAATTGGGGAATAACCGATAAAGTTCAGTTTGACTGTCTGGCAGCACAGTTTTGGCGCCGTTGTTCAAAGTTGTTGTGTTTTTAATAGTATGGACCTCTTTATTTTTTCGTATTGATAAGAAACATAATTTTCATTGAACATTGTTTTTTTATAGAAATCATTAAATTAATCATTAATCTTATTTTATTCTGTCATCTTAGGAAGTTATGTTCCTTTCACAAAATAACTCGTACATAGTTCTTTAAAAGGATTTATAAATCATTTTTATTTAAAAAAAAATCTTTGTTTTAAATTATAATGGCTTTCCCTAAAATGAATCGACTCTTTTGTGGGCATATATTTTTGAATATAAATTATTACTGCTAGGGTAATTTAGGGTACTTTTGCTGTTAATACTGATATTTTATGTTGTTAGTTTTGTTTTATTACAAGGAAGGCGATTTATTTGTGTTGTTAAATGATCTCCAAAAAAAGTTTGGAAAACTCCCGAAAGGATTTGGCAATTGTGGCAGTGGTGGAAGATTGGGAAGAGGAATTTCAGGTAAGGATATTGCTGTTAAATTAAATTCCGGCAATGGGGGCAATGGTGGCAATGCTGGCAATGGTGGCAATGGAGGCAGAGCAGGCAAAGCGGGCGGCAGACCAGGCAACGCGGGAGGTGGAGGAGGCAAGGGAAGAGGAAATTCAGGAAGGGGCAGAGGTGGCCAAGGCAGAGGCAGCGGCAGAGGGGGAAGATCAGGAAGTGGAAGAAAGGACAAGCCGGGATCAGCTGGCCTGTGATAATGAATATGGTGATGGTGGTGGACATGTTGCCTTTCGGTAGTACTCAATTCAGTGGTCGTTCCATTCTGATTTGACAAATCGGTGGCTGTCGGAACGGCTGTTGTTTCTAATGTCGTGGGCTCCTGAGTTGTATTTTTAGTTGTTGTCTCCACCGTTGTTGGCTTTAAAGTAGTCGTTGGAGTAGTTGCCTTTGGCGTTGTTGGTTCTGTTGGCTCACGGGTAGGTTTTACAGTTGTTGTCCTTTTTGTAGTTGGCTCATGGGTGGTCCTTACAGTTGTTGTTTTTCTAGTTTTAGGCTCTGTTGTAGTCTTTACAGTAGTTTTCCTTTTGGTTGTTGGCTTACGAGTAGTTGTTTTCTGAGTTGTTGGTTCTTCTGTAGTCTTAACAGTTGTTGGCTCTGTAGAAGACTTTACAGTTGTTGTCCTTATGGTTGTTGGCTCTGTTGTAGTCTTTACAGTAGTTTTCCTTTTGGTTGTTGGCTTACGAGTAGTTGTTTTCTGAGTTGTTGGTTCTTCTGTAGTCTTAACAATTGTTGGCTCTGTAGAAGACTTTACAGTTGTTGTCCTTATGGTTGTTGGCTCTGTTGTAGTTTTCCTTTTGGTTGTTGGCTTACGAGTACTCATTACGGCTGTTGTTTTTTGGGTTGTTGTCTTTTGAATTGTTGGCTCTGTTGTAGATTTAATGGTTGTTGTCTTCTGAGGTACTGTGGTAGTCCTCGTTGTTGTGTTTTTTTCAGTGATTGGCTTATTTGAAGTCCTTGGCGTTGTTCGCTCTTTTGTAGTTGCTGTTTTCTCGGTGGTAGACTTTGTAGTAGTAGTTTTTCCGGTTGTTGTTTTCTCGGTGTTTGGCTCTGTGGAAGTCTTAGTCGTACTCGTCTTTGGCGTTGTTGGCTCTGTTGTAGATTTCAAGGTTGTTGTCTTATGAGTCGTCTTTCGGGTTGTTGGCTCTGTTGTAGATTTCAAAGTTGTTGTCTTGTAAGTCGTTGGCTCCGGTGTAGTAATTGGTTTCGTTGTTCTATCGGTAGTTTGCTCCGTGGTAGTTTTTGTCGTGGTCGTCTTCTGGGTTGTTGGCTCTGTTGTAGATTTAATGGTTGTTGTTACTTGACTTGTTGGCTCTGTGGTGGTTTTTCCGGTTGTTGTTTTCTCGGTGCTTGGCTCTGTGGAAGTCTTAGTCGTAGTTGTCTTTCGGGTTGTTGGCTCTGTTGTAGATTTCAAGGTGGTTGTCTTATGGGTCGTCTTTCGGGTTGTTGGCTCTGTTGTAGATTTCAAGGTTGTTGTCTTATGAGTCGTTGGCTCCGGTGTAGTAATTGGTTTCGTTGTTCTATCGGTAGTTTGCTCCGTGGTAGTTTTTGTCGTGGACGTCTTCTGGGTGGTTGGCTCTGTTGTAGATTTAATGGTTGTTGTTACTTGACTTGTTGGCTCTGTGGTAGTTTTTCCGGTTGTTGTTTTCTCGTTGTTTGGCTCTGTGGAAGTCTTTGTCGTTGGCTCTGTGGTGGTTTTTCCGGTTGTTGTTTTATTGGTGTTTGGCTCTGTGGAAGTCTTTGTCGTACTTGTCTTTGGCGTTGTTGGCTCTGATGTAGATTTCAAGGTGGTTGTCTTATGAGTCGTCTTTCGGGTTGTTGGCTCTGTTGTAGATATCAAGGTTGTTGTCTTATGAGTCGTTGGCTCCGGTGTAGTACTTGGTGTCGTTGTCCTCTCGGTGCTTGGCTCCGTGGTAGCTTTTGTAGTAGTCGTCGTCTGTGGCTCTGTTGTAGATTTTAAGGTTGTTGTTTCTTGACTCGTTGGCTCTGTGGTGGTTTTTCCGGTTGTTGTTTTCTCGGTGTTTGGCTCTGTGGAAGTCTTAGTCGTAGTTGTCTTTCGGGTTGTTGGCTCGGTTGTAGATTTCAAGGTTGTTGTCTTATGAGTCGTTGGCTCCGGTGTAGTACTTGGTGTCGTTGTTCTCTCGGTAGTTGGCTCCGTGGTAGCTTTTGTAGTAGTCGTCGTCTGTGGCTCTGTTGTAGATTTTAAGGTTGTTGTTTCTTGACTCGTTGGCTCTGTGGTGGTTTTTCCGATTGTTGTTTTCTCGGTGTTTGGCTCTGTGGACGTCTTAGTCGTAGTTGTCTTTCGGGTTGTTGGCTCGGTTGTAGATTTCAAGGTTGTTGTCTCATGAGTCGTTGGCTCCGGTGTAGTACTTGGCTTCGTTGTTCTCTCGGTAGTTGGCTCCGTGGTAGTTTTTGTCGTGGTCGTCTTCTGGGTTGTTGGCTCTGTTGTAGATTTTCCGGTTGTTGTTTTCTCGGTGCTTGGCTCTGTGGAAGTCTTAGTCGTAGTTGTCTTTCGGGTTGTTGGCTCTGTTGTAGATTTCAAGGTGGTTGTCTTATGGGTCGTCTGTCGGGTTGTTGGCTCTGTTGTAGATTTCAAGGTTGTTGTCTTATGAGTCGTTGGCTCCGGTGTAGTACTTGGTGTCGTTGTTCTCTCGGTAGTTGGCTCCGTGGTAGTTTTTGTAGTAGTCGTCTTGTGGTTCTTTGGCTCTGTTGTAGATTTTAAGGTGGTTGTTTCCTGACTCGTGGTGGTTTTTCCGGTTGTAGTTTTCTCGTTGTTTGGCTCTGTAGAAGACTTTGTCGTAGTTGTCTTTCGTGTTGTTGGCTCTGTTGTAGATTTCAAGGTTGTTGTCTTATGAGTCGTCTTTCGAGTTGTTGGTTCTGTTGTAGATTTCAAGGTTGTTGTCTTATGAGTCGTCTTTCGGGTTGTTGGCTCTGTTGTAGATTTCAATGTTGTTGTCTTATGAGTACTTGGTGTCGTTGTCCTCTCGGTGCTTGGCTCCGTGGTAGCTTTTGTAGTAGTCGTCTTCTGGTTCGTTGGCTCTGTTGTAGATTTTAAGGTTGTTGTTTCTTGACTCGTTGGCTCTGTGGTGGTTTTTCCGGTTGTTGTTTTCTCGGTGTTTGGCTCTGTGGAAGTCTTAGTCGTAGTTGTCTTTCGGGTTGTTGGCTCGGTTGTAGATTTCAAGGTTGTTGTCTTATGAGTCGTTGGCTCCGGTGTAGTACTTGGTGTCGTTGTTCTCTCGGTAGTTGGCTCCGTGGTAGTCTTTATAGTAGTCTTCGTCTGTTTCTGTGGCTCTGTTGTAGATTTTAAGGTTGTTGTTTCTTGACTCGTTGGCTCTGTGGTGGTTTTTCCGGTTGTTGTTTTCACGATGTTTGGCTCTGTGGAAGTCTTAGTCGTAGTTGTCTTTCGGGTTGTTGGCTGTGTTGTAGATTTCAAGGTTGTTGTCTTATGAGTCGTTGGCTCCGGTGTAGTACTTGGTGTCGTTGTTCTCTCGGTAGTTGGCTCCGTGGTAGTTTTTGTAGTCGTCGTCTTTTGGGTTGCTGGCTCTGTTGTAGATATAATGGTTGTTGTTTCTTGACTTGTTGGCTCTGTGGTGGTTTTTGCGGTTGTTGTTTTCTCGGTGTTTGGCTCTGTGGAAGTCTTTGTCGTAGTTGTCTTTCGGGTTGTTGTCTTTCGGGTTGTTGTCTTTCGGGTAGTTGGCTCTGTTGTAGATTTCAAGGTTGTTGTCTTATGAGTCGTTGGCTCCGATGTAGTACTTGGTGTCGTTGTTCTTTCGGTAGTTGGCTCCGTGGTAGTTTTTGTAGTAGTCGTCTTCTGGGTTGCTGGCTCTGATGTAGATTTAATGGTGGTTGTTTCTTCACTCGTTGGCTCTGTGGTGGTTTTTTCGGTTGTTGTTTTCTCGGTGCTTGGCTCTGTGGAAGTCTTTGTCGTAGTTGTCTTTCGGGTTGTTGGCTCGGTTGTAGATTTCAAGGTTGTTGTCTTATGAGTCGTTAGCTCCGGTGAAGTACTTGGTGTCGTTGTTCTCTCGGTAGTTGGCTCCGTGGTAGCTTTTGTAGTAGTCGTCGTCTGTGGCTCTGTTGTAGATTTTAAGGTTGTTGTTTCTTGACTCGTTGGCTCTGTGGTGGTTTTTCCGGTTGTTGTTTTCTCGGTGTTTGGCTCTGTGGACGTCTTAGTCGTAGTTGTCTTTCGGGTTTTTGGCTCGGTTGTAGATTTCAAGGTTGTTGTCTCATGAGTCGTTGGCTCCGGTGTAGTACTTGGCTTCGTTGTTCTCTCGGTAGTTGGCTCCGTGGTAGTTTTTGTCGTGGTCGTCTTCTGGGTTGTTGGCTCTGTTGTAGATTTAATGGTTGTTGTTACTTGACCTGTTGGCTCTGTGGTAGTTTTTCCGGTTGTTGTTTTCTCGGTGCTTGGCTCTGTGGAAGTCTTAGTCGTAGTTGTCTTTCGGGTTGTTGGCTCTGTTGTAGATTTCAAGGTGGTTGTCTTATGGGTCGTCTTTCGGGTTGTTGGCTCTGTTGTAGATTTCAAGGTTGTTGTCTTATGAGTCGTTGGCTCCGGTGTAGTACTTGGTGTCGTTGTCCTCTCGGTGCTTGGCTCCGTGGTAGCTTTTGTAGAAGTCGTCTTCTGGTTCGTTGGCTCTGTTGTAGATTTTAAGGTGGTTGTTTCCTGACTCGTGGTGGTTTTTCCGGTTGTAGTTTTCTCGTTGTTTGGCTTTGTAGAAGACTTTGTCGTAGTTGTCTTTCGTGTTGTTGGCTCTGTTGTAGATTTCAAGGTTGTTGTCTTATGAGTCGTCTTTCGAGTTGTTGGTTCTGTTGTAGATTTCAAGGTTGTTGTCTTATGAGTCGTCTTTCGGGTTGTAAGCTCTGTTGTAGATTTCAATGTTGTTGTCTTATGAGTACTTGGTGTCGTTGTCCTCTCGGTGCTTGGCTCCGTGGTAGCTTTTGTAGTAGTCGTCTTCTGGTTCGTTGGCTCTGTTGTAGATTTTAAGGTTGTTGTTTCTTGACTCGTTGGCTCTGTGGTGGTTTTTCCGGTTGTTGTTTTCTCGGTGTTTGGCTCTGTGGAAGTCTTAGTCGTAGTTGTCTTTCGGGTTGTTGGCTCGGTTGTAGATTTCAAGGTTGTTGTCTTATGAGTCGTTGGCTCCGGTGTAGTACTTGGTGTCGTTGTTCTCTCGGTAGTTGGCTCCGTGGTAGTCTTTATAGTAGTCTTCGTCTGTTTCTGTGGCTCTGTTGTAGATTTTAAGGTTGTTGTTTCTTGACTCGTTGGCTCTGTGGTGGTTTTTCCGGTTGTTGTTTTCACGATGTTTGGCTCTGTGGAAGTCTTAGTCGTAGTTGTCTTTCGGGTTGTTGGCTGTGTTGTAGATTTCAAGGTTGTTGTCTTATGAGTCGTTGGCTCCGGTGTAGTACTTGGTGTCGTTGTTCTCTCGGTAGTTGGCTCCGTGGTAGTTTTTGTAGTCGTCGTCTTTTGGGTTGCTGGCTCTGTTGTAGATATAATGGTTGTTGTTTCTTGACTTGTTGGCTCTGTGGTGGTTTTTGCGGTTGTTGTTTTCTCGGTGTTTGGCTCTGTGGAAGTGTTTGTCGTAGTTGTCTTTCGGGTTGTTGTCTTTCGGGTTGTTGGCTCTGTTGTAGATTTCAAGGTTGTTGTCTTATGAGTCGTTGGCTCCGATGTAGTACTTGGTGTCGTTGTTCTTTCGGTAGTTGGCTCCGTGGTAGTTTTTGTAGTAGTCGTCTTCTGGGTTGCTGGCTCTGATGTAGATTTGAAGGTTGTTGTTTCTTGACTCGTTGGCTCTGTGGTGGTTTTTGCGGTTGTTGTTTTCTCGGTGTTTGGCTCTGTGGAAGTCTTTGTCTTAGTTGTCTTTCGTGTTGTTGGCTCGGTTGTAGATTTCAAGGTTGTTGTCTTATGAGTCGTTAGCTCCGGTGAAGTACTTGGTGTCGTTGTTCTCTCGGTAGTTGGCTCCTTGGTAGCTTTTGTAGTAGTCGTCGTCTGTGGCTCTGTTGTAGATTTTAAGGTTGTTGTTTCTTGACTCGTTGGCTCTGTGGTGGTTTTTCCGGTTGTAGTTTTCTCGGTGTTTGGCTCTGTGGAAGTCTTTGTTGTAGTTGTCTTTCGTGTTGTTGGCTCTGTTGTAGATTTCAAGGTTGTTGTCCTGTGAGTCGTTGTTCTCTCGGTGGTTGCCTCCGTGGTAGTTTTTGTAGTAGTCGTCTTCTGTGTCTGTAGCTCTGTTGTAGACTTTAGGGTTGTTGTTTCTTGAGTTGTAGGCTCTGTGGTGGTTTTTCCGGTTGTTGTTTTCTCGGTGTTTGGCTCTGTGGACGTCTTAGTCGTAGTTGTCTTTCGGGTTGTTGGCTCTGTTGTAGATTTCAAGGTTGTTGTCTCATGAGTCGTTGTCTCCAATGTAGTAATTGGTGTCGTTGTTCTCTCGGTAGTTGGCTCCGTGGTAGTTTCTGTAGTAGTCGTCTTCTGGGTTGCTGGCTCTGATGTAGATTTAATGGTTGTTGTTTCTTGACTCGTTGGCTCTGTGGTGGTTTTTCCCGTTATTGCTTTCTCTGTGCTTGGCTCTGTGGAGGTCTTAGTCGTAGTTGTCTTTCGGGTTGTTGGCTTGGTTGTAGATTTCAAGGTTGTTGTCTCATGAGTCGTTGGCTCCGGTGTAGTACTTGGTGTCGTTGTTCTCTCGGTAGTTGGCTCCGTGGTAGTTTTTGTAGTAGTCGTCTTCTGTGTCTGTGGCTTTGTTGTAGATTTTAAGGTTGTTGTTTCTTGACTCGTTGGCTCTGTGGTGGTCTTTCCGGTTGTTGTTTTCTCGGTGTTTGGCTCTGTGGAAGTCTTAGTCGTAGTTGTCTTTCGGGTTGTTGGCTCGGTTGTAGATTTCAAGGTTGTTGTCTTATGAGTCGTTGGCTCCGGTGTAGTACTTGGTGTCGTTGTTCTCTCGGTAGTTGGCTCCTTGGTAGTTTTTGTAGTAGTCGTCTTCTGGGTTGCTGGCTCTGATGTAGATTTAATGGTTGTTGTTTCTTGACTCGTTGGCTCTGTGGTGGTTTTTCCCGTTGTTGCTTTCTTTGTGTTTGGCTCTGTGGAGGTCTTAGTCGTAGTTGTCTTTCGGGTTGTTGGCTCGGTTGTAGATTTCAAGGTTGTTGTCTTATGAGTCGTTGGCGCCGGTGTAGTACTTGGTGTCGTTGTTCTCTCGGTAGTTGGCTCCGTGGTAGTTTTTGTAGTAGTCGTCTTCTGGGTTGCTGGCTCTGATGTAGATTTAATGGTTGTTGTTTCTTGACTCGTTGGCTCTGTGGTGGTTTTTCCGGTTGTTGTTTTCTCGGTGTTTGGCTCTGTGGACGTCTTAGTCGTAGTTGTCTTTCGGGTTGTTGGCTCGGTTGTAGATTTCAAGGTTGTTGTCTTATGAGTCGTATCCTCTGGTGTAGTACTTGGTGTCGTTGTTCTCTCGGTAGTTGGCTCCGTGGTAGTTTTTGTAGAAGTCGTCTTCTGTGTCTGTGGCTCTGTTGTAGATTTTAAGGTTGTTGTTTCTTGACTTGTTGGCTCTGTGGTGGTTTTTCCGGTTGTTGTTTTATCGGTGTTTGGCTCTGTGGAAGTCTTAGTCGTAGTTGTCTTTCGGGTTGTTGGCTCGGTTGTAGATTTCAAGGTTGTTGTCTTATGAGTCGTTGGCGCAAGTGTAGTACTTGGTGTCGTTGTTCTCTCGGTAGTTGGCTCCATGGTAGTGTTTGTAGTAGTCGTCTTCTGGGTTGCTGGCTCTGTTGTAGATTTTAAGGTTGTTGTTTCTTGACTCGTTGGCTCTGTGGTGGTTTTTGCGGTTGTTGTTTTCCTGGTGTTTGGCTCTGTGGTAGTCTTTGTCGTAGTTGTCTTTCGGGTTGTTGGCTCTGTTGTAGATTTCAAGGTTGTTGTCTTATGAGTCGTTGGCGCCGGTGTAGTACTTGGTGTCGTCGTTCTCTCGGTAGTTGGCTCCGTGGTAGTTTTTGTAGTAGTCGTCTTCTGTGTCTGTGGCTCTGTTGTAGATTTTAAGGTTGTTGTTTCTTGACTTGTTGGCTCTGTGGTGGTTTTTCCGGTTGTTGTTTTATCGGTGTTTGGCTCTGTGGAAGTCTTAGTCGTAGTTGTCTTTAGGGTTGTTCGCTCGGTTGTAGATTTTAAGGTTGTTGTCTTATGAGTCGTTGGCGCAAGTGTAGTACTTGGTGTCGTTGCTCTCTCGGTAGTTGGCTCCGTGGTAGTGTTTGTAGTAGTCGTCTTCTGGGTTGCTGGCTCTGATGTAGATTTAATGGTTGTTGTTTTTTGACTCGTTGGCTCTGTGGTGGTCTTTCCGGTTGTTGGTTTCTCGGTGTTTGGCTCTGTGGTAGTCTTAGTCGTAGTTGTCTTTCGGGTTGTTGGCTCGGTTGTAGATTTCAAGGTTGTTGTCTTATGAGTCGTTGGCTCCGGTGTAGTACTTGGTGTCTTTGTTCTCTCGGTAGTTGGCTCCGTGGTAGTTTTTGTAGGAGTCGTCTTCTGTGTCTGTGGCTCTGTTGTAGATTTTAAGGTTGTTGTTTCTTGACTCGTTGGCTCTGTGGTGGTTTTTGTGGTTGTTGTTTTCTCGGTGTTTGGCTCTGTGGTAGTCTTTGTCGTAGTTGTCTTTCGCGTTGTTGGCTCTGTTGTAGATTTCAAGGTTGTTGTCTTATGAGTCGTTGGCGCCGGTGTAGTACTTGGTGTCGTTGTTCTCTCGGTAGTTGGCTCCGTGGTAGTGTTTGTAGTAGTCGTCTTCTGGGTTGCTGGCTCTGATGTAGATTTAATGGTTGGTGTTTTTTGACTCGTTGGCTCTGTGGTGGTCTTTCCGGTTGTTGTTTTATCGTTGTTTGGCTCTGTGGAAGTCTTAGTCGTAGTTGTCTTTCGGGTTGTTGGCTCGGTTGTAGATTTCAAGGTTGTTGTCTTATGAGTCGTTGGCTCCGCTGTAGTACTTGGTGTCGTTGTTCTCTCGGTAGTTGGCTCCGTGGTAGTGTTTGTAGTAGTCGTCTTCTGAGTCTGTGGCTCTGTTGTAGATTTTAAGGTTGTTGTTTCTTGACTCGTTGGCTCTGTGGTGTTTTTTCCGGTTGTTGTTTTCTCGGTGTTTGGCTCTGTGGAAGTCTTTGTTGTAGTTGTCTTTCGTGTTGTTGGCTCTGTTGTAGATTTCAAGGTTGTTGTCCTGTGAGTCGTTGGCTCCGGTGTAGTACTTGGTGTCGTTGTTCTCTCGGTGGTTGGCTCCGTGGTAGTTTTTGTAGTAGTCGCCTTCTGGGTTGCTGGCTCTGTAGTAGATTTAATGGTTGTTGTTTCTTGACTCGTTGGCTCTGTGGTGGTTTTTCCTGTTGTTGTTTTCTCGGTGTTTGGCTCTGTGGAAGTCTTAGTAGTAGTTGCCTTTCGGGTTGTTGGCTCGGTTGTAGATTTCAAGGTTGTTGTCTTATGAGTCGTTGGCTCCGGTGTAGTACTTGGTGTCGTTGTTCTCTCGGTAGTTGGCTCCGTGGTAGTTGTTGTAGTAGTCGTCTTCTGGGTTGCTGGCTCTGTTGTAGATATAATGGTTGTTGTTTCTTGACTCGTTGGCTCTGTGGTGGTTTTTCCGGTTGTTGTTTTCTCGGTGCTTGGCTCTGTGGACGTCTTAGTCGTAGTTGTCTTTCGGGTTGTTGGCTCGGTTGTAGATTTCAAGGTTGTTGTCTTATGAGTCGTATCCTCTGGTGTAGTACTTGGTGTCGTTGTTCTCTCGGTAGTTGGCTCCGTGGTAGTTTTTATAGAAGTCGTCTTCTGTGTCTGTGGCTCTGTTGTAGATTTAATGGTTGTTGTTTCTTGACTTGTTGGCTCTGTGGTGGTTTTTCCGGTTGTTGTTTTCGCGGTGCTTGGCTCTATGGAAGTCTTAGTCGTAGTTGTCTTTCGGGTTGTTGGGTCTGTTGTAGATTTCAAGGTGGTTGTCTTATGAGTCGATGGCTCCGGTGTAGTACTAGGTGTCGTTGTTCTCTCGGTAGTTGGCTCCGTGGTAGTTTTTGTAGTAGTCGTCTTCTGGTTCGTTGGCTCTGTTGTAGATTTAATGGTTGTTGTTTCTTGACTCGTTGGCTCTGTGGTGGTTTTTCCGGCTGTTGTTTTCTCGGTGTTTGGCTCTGTGGAAGTCTTAGTCGTAGTTGTCTTTCGGGTTGTTGGCTCGGTTGTAGATTTCAAGGTGGTTGTCTTATGAGTCGATGGCTCCGGTGTAGTACTTGGTGTCGTTGTTCTCTCGGTAGTTGGCTCCGTGGTAGTTTTTGTAGTAGTCGTCTTCAGTGTCTGTGGCTCTATTGTAGATATTAATGTTGTTGTTTCTTGACTTGTTGGCTCGGTGGTGGTTTTTCCGGTTGTTGTTTTCTCGGTGCTTGGCTCTGGGGAAGTCTTTGTCGTAGTTGTCTTTCGGGTTGTTGGCTCGGTTGTAGATTTCAAGGTTGTTGTCTTATGAGTCTTTGGCTCCGGTGTAGTACTTGGTGTCGTTGCTCTCTCGGTAGTTGGCTCCTTGGTAGCTTTTGTAGTAGTCGTCTTCTGTGTCTTTTGGTTTGTCGTAGATTTAACGGCTGTTGTTTCTTGACTCGTTGGCTCTGTGGTGGTTTTTACAGTTGTTGTTTTCTCGGTGTTTGGCTCTGAGGAAGTCTTAGTCGTAGTTGTCTTTCGGGTTGTTGGCTCGGTTGTAGATTTTAAGGTTGTTGTCTTTTCAGTCGTTGGCTCCGGTGTAGTACTTGGTGTCGTTGCTCTCTCGGTAGTTGGCTCCTTGGTAGTTTTTGTAGTAGTCGTCTTCTGTGTCGGTGGCTCTGTTGTAGATTTAATGGCTGGTGTTTTTTGACTTGTTGAGTCTGTGGTAGTTTTTCCGGTTGTTGTTTTCTCTGTGTTTGGCTCTGTGGAACTGTTAGTTGTAGGGGCCTTTGGGGTTGTTTGCTCTGGTGTAGCCTTTGTTGTTGTTGTTTTCTCGGTGGATCGCTCTGTGATAGTCTTTGTAGTTGTAGTAGTTTTTGAAGAAGTTGTCTTTGAGGATGTTGGCTCTGTTACAGATTTAATGGTGGTTGATTTTTGGGTTCCTGGCGCTGTCACAGACTTAGCGGTTGTTGTTTCCTGTGCTGTCGAGTCAGTGGTTACCGAATTTTGAGTTGTTGGTCCAAAATCTGGACCATATGGACATCCCGGAAGGAAAGGATATAACCAGCAGTAATCAGGAAACTTTTGGGCGGACTCTGTGGCTGAGTCGTCCAGTAATTTTATTTCACTTCCGTCAAGTCCTGCATTGGCAGTTTGGTGAAGTACAAACAAAATCAAACATTTTAAAATGACCTGCAATTGGAGAAAATACTTGCATTGCGGGGACCTAAAGTATTTGCGACTTACCATTTCAACTTTTCGAGAAAGACTCTGGATATTTGAGCCTCAACTCGTGTTTAAATAGGAAGCGAAAGGCAACACATCGCAGCGGCCTGATAACCTCTGTGAGGGTCTAAGTTGAACACAGGTCAGAAACTAAGTGTTGGTCACTGTTGTAAAACATAAAGATAATCTTCTTGATTGTTGGTGCATTTAAAATAGAACATTTTATGTCTTTACATTAGCTTGTATGTAAGGACAATTTTAAGGCACGTTAATTCTCTTTAAGTGTATTTTGAAATTATTGTTATATGTTTAATAATTCCTAACGATATTCAAGCTCCGTTTTATTACTTTGAAATACAAAGGAAAAGTAATTGCTTGTAATTTGTTTCCCATATTTAAACATGTTTGCTGCAAAAAAACATTTTTTTATCCACTTTTTGACTAGCTGTGATTTATTACACATAAATATATGGATTCACATTAAAGTTGAGCCTTAGATTATAGCAGAGTCCGAAGATATCGGATCGCATCGTCCGATCTCATTTGGTTCTGGGCTTGGTGTGCAAGTCTCGGGTTAGTTTCTCTCTATTGCTGGTGCCGAAATAAATATTGCTTATGCCTAGGTAAGAGTATGATAAGATAAATAGAACAGAAGTTTTCCAGGCCCTAAATGCAATGCGACAACAGAAACTGATGGTGTCTTGATGATTGCACAGTGCACGAATCCCCGTCTTGGTCCCAGGTCCCGATGTTGTTCGGGTTTCAAGATCTAATTGTTAGTGTGAGTGTAGTAGAGAACCGTATTGCCGGGCAGCTGCCAGTGGGAGGCTTTTAGCTCGATGAGCTGGAGAAGAGTGCGCCGAATGGACGCCGCTGATTCTCCGGCATTGAGGAAGGCATCGCGAACGAGACCCATGAGTAACTCTAGTTGCTGTGGCAGTTGCTGCTCCATGTCCTGGCCAATACAGGTAAGCACATAGAACAGGCACTCAACCTGGTGGACAAATTACATTCAATTAGTCAGCTAATCAAAAATTCTAATTACAAACCAACCTCTGAGAGAGATCTTATGGGTGGGCGCACGCAGTCCTCGCAGCACTTGGACAGCAGACTGAGCAGGACCAACGGTGGAGGAGTGCCCTCGTGGTGGGTGCGCAGTTGGATTTGCCGGCGCTTCAGTTGGCAAAACATCTCCGTGAGGAAGGCCATAAAGGCGGTAAAACGAACACGGGATGGCGACTTCATGCCCTGAATGGCAAATAGCAGCTGGTAAAATCGGTAGAATTATTAATGCAATGTTTTATACGATTTTTTTCAAGTAATATATAATCACATACCTTTTCTCGCTCCTGGTACCACTGACGACATGTGTTGAGGAGTGCCTCCAGGAACGTCTCCTTCTGTTCCCGGGCGATGATGTTCAGACATAGCCGAGAGATTGGTAGGGCGAAGCGGCGACTCTCCACCGCACGCTTGATGAACTGTGATGTCAGTTCCATCAGACACCGTGAATTCAGTTTGTTCGGATCCTCCAAAGCCGTCTCAATCAGCGCCTGGATCTCTGGGGTGAACTGTCCAATGTCGGCCACCTCGTTGCCCAAACCCAAGCCCAATCCGGCCATTCCCCTGGTCAAGGCATCCGCTGAAGACAAAGATTTGGAGCGTTGCAGCGCATTTCCATTCATGTATGGATCGATTCCATTAAGATTCGCTTGGTAAGGTTGTCCATAGTTGTTGTTAAGCTGACCAAACTGATTATGGGTGGCCACTTTGTGACCTCTGGGCTCGGGAGCAAACTTCACACGATTAGTTGTCTGCAAAAAAAATACGAAACAGTTTAAAAAAGGTTTTCCTAAAATATATATTCAAAAATAAACATATTTTGAAAAATTTGCGAGAAAAGTTAAATTTAAAATATTCTGTATTAATTGAATATTTATGTTTGGATCAAAGAATATATTTTATTAAATTCTTAAGAATTTTCGTTTAAGGTGATTTAAGTAGAATATCGTCTAAAACGATAAGTAATTTCAAAATAGGACCACATTCTTACAATGCTGCCATAGAAATGAGGTGGTCAATTAAGGATTAAACTATGTATTAATGTTAACCATAATTGCAAGTGTATAAAAGTTTTTACTATTTTTTACATATTATACCCTTGCAGAGGGTATTATAATTTTGGTCAGAAGTTTGTAACGCAGTGAAGGAGACGTCTCCGACCCTATAAAGTATATATATTCTTGATCAGGATCACCTCCTGAGTTGATATAGCCATGTCCGTCTGTCTGTCCGTCTGTCTGTTTCTACGCAAACTAGTCTCTCAGTTTTAAAGCTATCGAATTGAAACTTTGCACACACCCTTCTTTCCTTTGCACGCAGTATATAAGTCGGAACGGCCGGGATCGACCGACTATATCCTATAGCTGCCATATAACTGATTGATCGGAAATGCCATAACTTTCGTGTTTGTAAAGTTAGGAAGTTGAGATTTTCTATGGGTTTTATATTTGGCCAATCAATCCGACCTATCAAATTTCATAAGGATCGGCCGACTATATCCTATAGCTGCCATATAACTGATTGATCGGAAATGCCATAACTTTCGTGTTTGTAAAGTTAGGAAGTTGGGATTTTTTATGAGTATTAAGAATGCATTATATGAATAATTTTGGAGAATATAATTTACAGAGTATTCTGCAAGGGTATATCAACTTCGGCTCCGCCCGAAGTTAGCTTTACTTTCTTGTTTTTCCTTAAATAGAGCTTACATGCAGTATATTGCCACTAGAGGGCGAGTTCAAGAGGGGCAGCTGACCGCCGAGGGCACCGGCACTGATTGGATGCGTCACCAAGATCGAGCGATGGTGGTTGGCCTTCAGACCTGGCATGCTGCCGACGGAGAATCCGGCCTGGCGGCGATTCACGTTTCCATACTGACCCATAACCGGAGCAACTCCGGGTCCATTGGTGGGCGGAAAGATCAGCGACGAACTGGAAGAATGTTGTATACTGTAGTTTAGCTCTGCAAGGAGACGGGAAGAGGGGTAAACAATGGCATTAAATGACTTTGCTTTACCGATTGCTGAGTGCCTCGGCCGGTGCCCCGTTGCTGCTTGTCATTGTAAACTCCTGGGCATTGACGTTCAGCTTGTTGGCGACACCACCGGGAGCACCACTTGCACCATCACCACCGCCACCACCGGCTGGAGCAGCCAGCTCTCCGCGCACATCTGAGACAGAGTCATATGGGTTTATGTGGGGAGGGGGTCGAGGTGCCCAAGAGTGTATGTAATGATGTGAGGGGCAGGACAACATTGTGTGGAGGGGCGGAATGGACAGGGTATGAGACAGAGATATGAAAAGAATCAAAAGAAAAATGTGGTCTCAGTAAGTAATCGTTGAAACTGATAAGCTTGCAGCGAAAAAAACAGAGCACCAAAGCTGAGCTGGCGGAAAGTCATCCCTAACTGAGATCGAAAACTATACTACAAGTCTTGGAGTGTTCATTTTTAAATATAAATTGATGCCCCTTGTTCTACTTTATCTTACGTTTCAAGGTATAGAATAATCTACGTAGGCGCCAAAATTATGGTTTTAACTTTTAGTTATTTTATATAAGTATCGTAGTTTGTCACCTTCCTGAGGTAAATGCATCCATCTACAACTGATTAACCTGATGTGTCTAATTTGATATGAATGAGTTCACAAATCGCGTATTAAATAACTATCAGTAAAAAAATACGATTAAAAGCCAATAAAGCTGACAATTGTGTTGTGTGATTTATTTCTATAACTTTTAAGCACGGAACACCCCGCCAAGCACCCAAGCGAAGAGGAGAAGTTCTAAGGAATGACTAAAATAACTCACTTGGAGGTCTGTAAATATCCATAGCGGGTTTGCCCCTCATCTGTCCCGTCTGATTGCCAGGTACGTTGAAAGCCAGACTTCGGCGTTTGTTGATATTCTGAAACCGCACCCGCAAATATGGTTACTTTTGGATATCGATATGGCTGGCGACAACTCACCTGTTGATTCGAGGTGCGCACAAAGCTGCGTTCCCGGGAGATAACGCCGGGCATCATGGGCTGAAACTCAGGTGACTTGCGCACCTTTCGGGGATCATTCTGTTGGCCGTTCAGGCTGGCCTGGGCTTGTTCGACTTTCTCGGCCATCTTTTGATTTTCGAGTACTGCCTCTGCTCTATTTAGGTAAACTTAATTGAAGATGAAAGCCTAATCTTTGGTAGATTATCCTCCGGTTAATCGGTTTACAACTGGGATTCCGTGGAATAATCGTCTAAATATGTGGCTTTAGTATTTGAGTAAATTTGTACATATCACAATAGTTGGTTTCCGTTCCTTCTTTTCCTTACTTCCTTTGTCGAGTTGAGTTCTCTTCTTAATACGATGTGAGGGATATGTTCCCTTTTTGCAGATTCAGATTGCCGGGTCTGTAATGCAATAAAAAGTATCCGTGAGAAATCAAAGCTTCAGCCCTGAGCCAAGCCCATGACATGTTCACCTACTCATATATCAAGTAAAGATACACAAAATCCGCGATTCGAGAGGGAGGCACAAACTACTTGATCTCTTTGAGCAACCGGCTTTATGGCCGAGCGTAGGAGTTGCATCTGGTTTGGGGCCTCTGGCTAGAGCACTAAGTTTCCGAGCATGACATCAGCCTCCGAGTAATTCTTATTCTGCGGCCCACAAGGAGTCCGGAGCGATTCTTCGCGAAAGATACATACAACTAGTACAGTCTTACCTCTAAAACTATCATTTAAGAAACCTTAGGCTCAGAGTCTTTAAGTTGGATCCAGTTTTATTAAATTCAGCGTTTACCATCCGAAAAAAAAGTTTAAACCTTCATAAATGAATCTTTGTTTAAGTTTTTTTGAGGCCTTTAAGTCTAGAGGTCAAGGAAAATCCTACATAAGGTAGTCCGACTGTAAGTGACTACTACCTCAACTATGTGTGTGAACTTGCCTCGTTAATTGCTCGACAGTCTATTCCCAGATTAGCAAACAGAGTGTTCGGAATAAGCTGGGCCTGGATTTATGAATCAGCAGTGGCTGTGGATACTCACCTTTTAGTGCAAAAATATTTCTTCCAAATTGTTTCGTTGTTGCTGCTGCTGCTTGAGCTTTTGTTTATCTCTCTATAAAGTATATAGATGGGTTTGTTTGTGCGTTGCTATTCGTCGATTCGATTGCTGGTGGTGCTGCAGCTTAGTTGTTCGTATAAAGATATTTATCTACTTCGTAGATACGCTCTTTCGTGTCTCGTTTAATAATGCTTGGCATGCGCCAAGTCGAGCCATAAGAAGTGCCAGAAATAATTAATATTTCAAAGCGGCCCTCCACGCCCCAATATTCCGAATAGGCAGGAATACTAGATGGTTATGGATTGCGGCCTTCCAGATACAGATACAGCGGCAAATGCAAAGACACACAGATACACTTATACGCACAGTGATCACAATTGATTGTAGTGCCTATTGTTGTTGTTTGGGGCTGCTGTGCGAGCGAGAGGGCGCGATGAGTCAATGAGCGGGTGGCTCGTTAAGTATACGCACCGTTGGTATCGTCTATTTTTGGTTTGTCGCTTTGTGCTGCTTGTTCTCGGCTCGTTGTGCTCGTCAATTATTACAATTCCGTTTAGTTTTTGTTCGCTTTATTTTCGTTCGTTTTCTTTTTGTGTGATTTTTCTCTCTTTTAATGCAGATCGCTCGCTGTAGTTTTATTGTTCGGATTACTCACACTTACACATACGGTCACTACACGCATACATCGCCAAAGTGGGGGATTATTAATTCTTATTTATATTTATTTCATGTTTAGCCTGCACGCGCTGTTTGTTTTCCCCGACTTGTGCGCCGTATTCTTTGGCAATTGCCAAAAATTGCTCACATGTGCCGCCGCATCTATATTTATAGTATATGACAGTGCTGCGAATGATGACTGTATCGCAGCACCATGTAGATACATCTATAAACCTATATGCAGTTGGCGTTGCTTCCGTTTCCGCTAATCAAAAACAATAACAACGGATGCGCAAAACAAGAAATAAAAGACTGTATTTCATATTATTGGCCTGATTTATTTAGCATTTTAGTGACCGCCGCGGCAATATGATTTCCGCTCGCAAACTGTTTGTCTATTTTTAAATAGAATTCAAGAAAGAATTCGGGGAGGAAACTTATGTACTCGGCATGAATCACATAATGGCGGCGCGGACTTAACTCCCGAATCGTTGGAGCAAAGTAGAAAGGATCGGGATTGGGATTAGATTAAAATATATTTAGTTACAGAACTCGACTTGCGATATCTCGGTTTGGTTTTAGTTTTACTTTAGGTTTTCATGGGTTCGTTGCTGTCGATCGAGACACTATATCTGCGGGGTATATCTATTTATCGATGTACGCCGTATTATGTAGGCATGTATATTCGCACGTATGTATGGATGTGAGTAACGCTGCTGACTGCTACACTGGGCGCAGGCTTTAACTTAAAAATTAAATCATCGGCGCGAGCGATCAGTTGAAGACTAAAGACTTGATGAATCGCCCTGCCGCGATCGCAGCCGAAAGCTCTTCAAAACAGTTGTGCTCTCTCGATTCCTCGGTTCTCTTTTCAGCACACGAATGAATAAAACTCGTGGGGAAATGCGAGAGCGATCCGCTGAGGGTTGTCAAGTTACTCGAACAGCTAATAAAAACAGAAAACAAGATCGACTTCGTACACAAATGTTCTTTATCCTTATAACAAGAGTTTCAATTCGATACATAAAATCTTACAGAAAGGAAAACTATGCAAGATGACAAATCAATTAAACAAGAATATAAACTTGTCTGCCTTGGTTTATCGTGGAAATGTTTTTGATACTAGTGAAAAACAATTGTCGCCTTATCGTTGACAAACTACTAACTCAATTTATGATCCACTTTCGGCTTACCTCCCGCCACATCTCACGATCCTTGCACACAAGTTTAAATAAAATATAGGAGGTATAAATACAATATTGATCGGTAAGATTAATTTAAAAGATTTTAACACAATTAGAAAGCGGTTGGAGGCTTAGGCTTTGTTGAACCAATGCTGGCGAGAATAAATACGGAGGTGGGGACAAGGACGAGAACGACGGAAACGAGGATGCCTACTTGGCGGGCGAGGCTATGGAGTTGTTCAGTGAGTTGTTTAGCTGCTCCTCCTGATCCTTGTCCAATCCAAGGGCAGTGGTCAGCAGCTTGACCACACAGCGCTGCTCATGCACCTCGCCCTTCTCGTTAGACGTTATGTCCTTTTCTAGCTTTAGCTTCTCTTCGGCGGCCATCAGGATGCCCTCCTCGATGGTACTCTCGGATATGAGTCGGTAAATGGTCACCGGACGCTGTTGTCCCATGCGGTGACACCGATCCTCGGCCTGCTTATCGTTGTACGGATTGAAGTCGATATCGTGAATGATGCAGGTGTCGGCAGCCGTCAGGTTGATGCCAACGCCCCCGGCTTTGGTGGAGAGCAGGAACACGAAGATGCTGTCGTCCCCATTGAAGTCGGTGATCAAGTCCTGGCGCACATTTACGGCGGTCGCTCCGTCCAGGCGGCAGAAACCGAACTTTCGTATCCGCAGATACTCCTCCACAATGTCCAGCATCATGGTGAACTGGCTAAAGAGCAGCACACGGTGGCCCTCCTCCTTCAACTTCGGAAGCAGCGCATCCAGGTACTCGAATTTCCCGGAATCGCAGATCAAATTGTCGGGTATCTTCACGTCGTAGAACTCCTGGGAAACGCACAATTTTATATATTTTTAATTTACATTTTCTTTAAAAGGAACTCACATGCTTGTTGCATAGCTGATACACCTGAAAGTCTGACATGACAGCCAGCTCCTCAAAGATGTATTGCTCGTTGGTCTTCTTGTAGGAACTGGCACTTGCCAGCCGCTTTGAGAATCCACGCAGATTCTGGTCGGTGAAATAGTGACGCATCAGCAGTGGATGGTTGGCAATGCGGCGCATTTCCATCATGATCGCTATGCCGGCCCGTTCGCTGCTGCTGCAGACCTCGCCTTTGTTGTTTGAATAATACTCGACCAATTCGTGATAGTAGTGCTTTTGTTGAGTGCTCATGGATACTTTTTCCTGCAGTTAAATGTCGAATTTATTTATTTAAATAAAGGGTTTGGTCTGACAAATTGTACTTACCACCAGACTTAGCTTCTTGGGCAGGTTTTTAAGGACATCTTTTTTAAGGCGCCTGAGTACAAACGGCTTCATAATGCGCTTGGCTCTCTGGATCTGTGTTTCCTGGAATTGTGACACCTCCTCCTGGTCGCCATCCGATTTTCCCTTCTGCAAAAAGATTATTGTAAATTGTATTGTTTTTGTTTTACTTGTTTTGTCTCACCTTGACGAACAACGATTTGATGTCCTCGATGCTCTTAGCAAAGAACTTGGGCATCACAAAGCACAACAGAGAGATGAGCTCTAGCAGATTGTTCTGCAGCGGAGTTCCGGTGAGTAGGATGCGCATCCTGGCATTGATGGTTATAAGATTGGCATAGCGTTGCGTGGTCATGTTCTTCAACATGTGTGCTTCATCGAAGATGACGTAGTCCAACTTGCAAACCCGAAACATTTTTCTCTCCTCGGGCGTAGATCCAACAATGTGGTAGCTGTTCAAAAGTACAAAAAGAATTTGAAAGCTTAGATTTTCGATGCCTTTCGGATTACTTACGTAGTTAAAAGAACATCGAAGCCAGTGAAGCCATCCTTAGCAAAGCGCCCCCGCATTCTACGCCGTTCGTCCTGCGAGCCGTGATACTTTTCCACCACCAGTTTGGGGCACCAGCGGCTGATCTCCGCCTCCCAGTTATCCAGCGTGGACGAAGGAACCACAATCAAGTGGGCCGCCTGGCTAAGACCATTCTCCTTAAGGTAAGCCAGAAATGCAATCACCTGAATTGTCTTGCCAAGACCCATTTCGTCCGCTAAAATGCCATTCATTTCCTGTTTATGCATCACCGTGAGCCAGTTAAGACCAATGATCTGGTAGTCAGCCAACATGAAGCTGCAAGAGAAAAGAATTAATTTATAAAGTCCTTTGGGGAGAACTTAATTAGTACTTACCCGGTACTAAGAATCTTAGGCTGCTCTACAATTCCCGCACCATTGGAGATCGCCTTCTCCAGGCGTGATACCATGTTGTTACACTTGCTCAGAATGGTGGCTACCGTATTCTGCTTGTTGATCAACTCTTGGGCATAGTTCAGAAGATCACCCGACATCCTGATGCTCTCCAGCTTTTTGCGCAGCCCGGCCCAATCACTAAAAGGTCTCACTTCCAAGATGGCCAATGCTTTCTTTTCGGACAGCGTCTTAACTGACTGCAGCTCAATGAGGGAAGCCTCGTTCATGAACTGGAACACCTTTTTGCGTTGTCCAGTCATCTTGGTGGACATTTCAGTGTCACTGTCATCGCTGTCGTACACCTGATCCTTGGAGTGCTTCACATCCTCGTCGTCCGAGTGGTCGTTATCCGAGAAGTGGCCTTGTGAGGTTCCGCTAGTCCCATTTGAGCTGGGCTTCAGCTTTGGCTTGACCAGCGGCCCATTCTGGCTTTTGGGCTTGCAGTTCTCCCGTAGGTAACGCACAGATGCGGCCACATCCCAATTGGTGCGGGAAAGTGACTCTTGAATAGCCTATGAATAAATTTAAAAATTCATTTTTTTCTGATAAGGAGTGAAAGGTGTAGATGTAAACTGAACTACCTATAAACAAACCCCATAGCAGTTTAAAACTATAAAAATATCAAAGTTGGAAATAAATAAATTATCGTCTTAGAAGTCCTTATTCAAATAAGCATCTAAATATCAATTATTTTCTGTTCTAGTTTGAACCAACTTGCGTGACCGTTAAACATTTCTTGTGAGCAATTTCAATTATGTCGATATCGTTAACTGGAATATAAAGGCAAAACGGAATCTTTAGATTAAGGGGAATCTAAAGAGGGTAATATCAACCGTGGTGCTTTTGAGTATTGAAGCTTTTTCTGTAAGTATAATGAAGAGTTGTTATTGTTTTATGGAATGATCGCTTGGTCACTGATTAGAGTCTGGGGAAATATTGTTTTGTAAATGGAATAATCAATTTAATTTTTAACTTCAATATTCAAACAAGGTTGAGGACTTAATTTACTTAAAATGAGTATAATTATTCAAATACTTAAGGATAGGTTTTAAGCTATATGTGACATTTGAACGATAAACTAATAAAAACCGAAGATATTGGCTGTATTGAATTTGCTCACTATTTTTTATTTAATATATTCATATTTTCTTTCTAATTTGAGTTTCTCAAAATTGTTATTAAAACAAAAAATATAATACATTGACAAAATAATATAATATAAGACAAATAGTTTATGAAATACATTTTTCTTTTATTTTTAATTGAAAAGGATATTAGTATTTTTATAGAAAATAAAATATATATTTAAAATCATAATCATTTATTTAAAAAAAAATTGGCAACAAACAAGTTTAAGGAATATTTTATCATTCAGAAAAGGTAAAACAGGTAAGTAAGGAACTGTTATACAAGAGGAATGGAGGTTTCCACCCCCGTTAGCGACGCCCCTGGCTAACCGACAGCTGTTCGCAACGCCGGGCCCGAACCCAATCGCCATGTTCCGCAAAACAGACGCATGAACGCGCGCTTCCCCGCCTTTCCCCCCACCTTTAACACTGGATTTTGGAACACCTACCATTGTGTCAAACTGCGGCGAGATCTTCGCGGCCGCCATGTATCGCTCCTCCTTCTCCTTGACGGTCAGCTCCAGCTTGGTCTTCTTCGGCGTCTGCGAGTCATTTCCGTCGCTGTCACTATCGGCCATCACCTGGATGCGCTTCTTGCCGGGCACACGTTCTGAAAACAGGCATTTAGTCACCGGGTTTACCACTCGGAAATTTAGCTCTGCAAGTACCAGTTTTCGCAGGACACGGGGCGACAGAGGCGCTTTTGTTGATGCGAAACTGTCGCAGGTCGCTGAGACTCGACTTAACGGGCGAGGGCGCGGACGCGGATGCTGCCACTGGGCTGTCCGACATCGTGGGACAAGGCGGAACGCTTCCTGGCAATCTGTCTATCCTTATTCACGAATTTTGTTTGCAAGTCCTATGATCGTGAGGTGGTATTTGTGAAGTTGTGCATGCTAGTGCGACCGTAGTGCTCAGGCCCAAAAACCTGGAATAGAGCACCTTTGGTCACACTTTACCGCCGATTTAAAAGTTAACATCCCAGGTTGGTATGATTTGTGACATTAAAAGGGTATCTGGATTTGATAATACAATAAAAAACTTAATACACTAATTAGGGTGTTACGACTAAATCTTATACATTTTTAGCATTTGAGTTCCCTCAATCCTGTTGAATAGTCAATTAGCTGAAACACGTAACTGAATTAATTTTTAATTTAACCGCTGTAAACTATGAACAATTAATATTAAAATGGATTTCATGTAAATATATTACACAGTTAAGCCAACATTAAAAATAAATAAAAACACTTTGATTTTCAACGTTTCAACAGCCTAGCGGTTGCTTAAATGGTGAAGTTTTTGAAAATTGAATTTGTCGGAACAGTTGGCAAACGTAATTGATAACCGAAATTCTACGATTCAGTCGTTTAGGTTTAAAATTACTCTCGTTTTTCAAACTTTGGATTGTACTTCTTTTGAATACCGCCAATCACGTCGAAAAATAGCTACATTTCGGTAGAGCTGCCAGATGCGCAAAAGTAATCGATTTATCGCTTCTCTCACCCGACAATCGAAACTTCGCGACGCGTTGCAACCCTTGCATTTTTTCGCTTGCTCTTGTAGGTAGATTGAAAACATTTTTATTGCAAATAAGCCGAAAATACCCGAGGGCGAACCGAGAAACTGGCAAACATGGCTGGCGGCAACACCCCGCGTGTGATCCAGGTGACCAACATAGCGCCGCAGGCCACCAAGGACCAGATGCAGACGCTGTTCGGCAACATTGGCAAAATAGAGGAGATCCGCCTGTATCCGACAATCCGGGACGTCTCCTGTCCGGTGCAGTCCCGCATCTGTTACGTGAAGTACACGGAGACGACCAGTGTGCCGGTTGCCCAGCACCTGACCAACACGGTGTTCATCGATCGCGCCCTGATCGTGATCCCGGTGCTGGCCATTCCCGAGGAGTACCGGGCCCTGGAGATGCTCAAGAACGGAACCATTGTGCCAGGCCTTCAGAAGCCGGACTCCAAGCTGCCGCCGGAGGTCATCAACCGCATCGAGGGCCAACTGCCGCAGCAGGTGATCAAGACGTACGACCCCAAGCTAGTCGAGTTTAATCTGCCGGAGTACCCCGCCCTGCCCTCCTTTTACGATGGCCGCAAGATAGAGGAGATCCGCCGCACCATCATCGTGTGCGACGTGAAAAACGAGTGGCGCCTGGATGACCTGATGGACTGCTTTCAGCGCGCCGGCGAGGTGAAGTACGCTCGTTGGGCAGAGAAGGACAACAAGACGTACTGCATGATCGAGTTCTGCGAACAGACCAGCATTATCCACGCCCTCCGTATGCAGGGCCAGGAGTTTAAGGGCGGCCACCTGAGCGTCTACCACTCCACCTACTCAATAACCAAACCGGAGGCCAAGTCCAATGAAGCAGCCCAGGCGGAGATCGAAGAGGCCATGACTATTGTAAAGGAGGCGCAGAGTATGATCTCTGCCGCCATTGACCCGGTGATTGGTATGCTCGCCAAGGACAAGCGGCGTAGGTCGCGATCACGTTCTCGTTCACGTGAACGTCGCACTAGTCGCTCCCGCTCGCACCGTTCCACATCGAGGCGGCGTTCAAGGCGATCTGGCTCCAGGGAGCGGCGCAGTGTGTCCCGTTCCCGTCGCTCACGCTCGCGGGGCAAGCACTCATCCCGATCCCGCAGCAAACGCTCTAGATCCCGGCATCGTCGCAGCACTTCGCGCTCCAGGAGATCCCGCTCTCGCGGCGGCAAACACTCTCGCTCCTCAAGATCGCGTGGCAAGCGTTCTAGGTCCCGCCATCGCCGTAGCACCTCGCGCTCCCGCAGCTCACGTTCCCACGGAGCTGGAGGAGGGGGCAGTGGAAACGGCAAGCGATCCCGATCTCGCGAGCGCAGCAAGAAGTCGCATCGCAGCGAGAAGCGCTCGTCGCGTTCACCCCGCTCCAGGAGCAAGCGCAGCTCACCATCACCGCCGCCGGCAACCAGCAGCAGCAAGTCACGCTCCAGTCGCAGCAAGGACCCGGCTCTAGTGTCCTCCAAGTCATCGCGGCGGCGCGACCGCTCACGGACTCCAGAAGCACGCAAACTGAAATCCATCTCCGAGGACTTGGAAGTAAAGAGCTCACGCTCCAGCGCCGATTCAAAGTCACGCAAATCGGTGAGCGTTGAGAAGTCGGACAACATGGACATCTCCAACTCCCCCTAGACATATAGAGATTGAACACTATTTTCTAACAAATACAAAACTTAAGAGCCCTTTTCTGCATTATAACCCGATACCAATTATCTTCAATGAGATTTGTATTCCAACCACACTCTGTCCTAGTTCCCAAGCATAAAGTATATTTAAAAATGCAAATTTTTCGCATTCTTTACTCAAGGGAAGCCTTAAGAAATGGCAGGAATAGCTGTTGCTATGAGAAACATTTACGATCGTTTAGCACACCCTGCATCTCTTAGTTTCTTACTGAATATAGCTTGATTATTTCTTGGGACCCCTTAAAATAAAATCTGATTTATACATAAACATAATTACTAAGCATATAAAAGATTTTTGAATAAACAATTTCTTTTGTATGTCAGAAAAGATACTTTATGCTTGATTTTGTAGATTAAAATCGACTCGCTGAAAGCCACAAAGTATAACCACCATTTTTGCGCAGTGCATACTACAGCTGAAGTTTTGTGGGCTTGTCTCTTTTTTACCAGAGAAACGCCGGGAAAAGCTTTAGAGCTTTCATCCAATAATATGTCGGCGATAGCGGCGAGTCGCGACCAGAAGTCGAGAGTTATTGCAACGCGGTAGTCGCTTTTTCTTGTATTAAATTATTTTTTATTTTAATAAAAGTGAAAAAATCACAAAATGTCTGCAGCAACTAAAGGTAAATTTGTGCACCCATCTGGATATGACAATACTCAACCCTTCTAGGTGCGAAATGATCTTGGTTAGCAGTCTGAACTTTGGACCTGTTGATGTCTTATCTGATGCTACCCCCCCGCACTGAGCCGGTTGCACTTTGGACCTGTTGAATCGAAAACAAAAATCCGCTTTCGTTTATTGCTAAATTTGTGCTATCACTCTTTGCCTACGCACATTATATGTATGTTCTACATCTGTACGATTGTCTGTCCTATATAAGGTATCTATATTGTGGCTGCCAAGCGCACGGCCTTTGGAACCTTCGGTGGATCCTTGAAGGGCATCAACCAGACCCAGCTGCAAACCACTGCGGCCAAGGCTGCTCTGGATGCCGCTGGTCTTAAAGGAGAGCAAGTGGACACCGTCATCGTCGGAAATGTGATTGCGGTAAGTACTATGTGACTATATGTTCAGTTTACAAAAGCATTTTAAGATATATTTTATCTTTACCTTTGAAACATTAACATAATCCGAAGGATTACACTATATTAAGTGTATTATGAACCTAAAATGTACATACGTAAAAGTCTGCAGTCGTTATACATATGTATGTACATATGTATATCTATTCTAATAAAGACGGTTTGATTGAGGTCAAGGTTTGGCTTAGATTTAAAGTAAGAAAAAAAGAATTAATGTTTAGGTAAGAAATACAATATAATTTATTTTTATTTTTAATTAAGTTACAACTCAATACACAAGGAGGTAAAAAAAAAATTCCACCTCTTTTACCTCGCAGTCCTCCTCCACGGATGGAATTTACGTACCCCGCCATGTGGGTCTGAACTGCGGCGTGCCCATCGAGAAACCCGCCCTCGGCATCAACCGACTGTGCGGTTCCGGCTTCCAGTCGATCGTCAACGGAGCCCAGGACATCCTAGTTGGGGGTGCCAAGGTGGCTCTCACCGGTGGTGTTGAGAACATGTCGCAGAGTCCCTTCATCGCCCGTAACATTCGCTTCGGCACGACTTTGGGTGCCAACTATAACTTGGAGGACGCCCTGTGGGCTGGACTCACCGATACTTACTGCAAGCTTCCCATGGCGCTGACCGCCGAGAACCTTGCCGAACAGTACAAGATCACCAGGGAGCGCGTGGATGAGTTCTCGCTGTTGTCCCAGAAAAACTGGGAGAAGGGCCAGAAAGAGGGCGCCTTCGATGCCGAGATCACCCCAATCAAACTGAAGGTCAAAGGCAAGGAGGTAGACTTTGTGGTAGACGAGCACCCTCGTCCCAAGACCACCATCGAGGGTCTGAACAAGCTGCCTTCGCTCTTCAAGAAGAACGGAATTGTGACGGCCGGAACCGCCTCCGGAATCTGTGATGGAGCCTCAGCTGTGATTGTGGCCTCGGAGGAGGCCCTCAAGGAGTACAACCTGAAGCCTCTGGCCCGTCTGGTGGCTTTCTCCTTTGTTGGTGTTAAGCCAGAGATCATGGGTATTGGTCCAGTGCCCGCCATTCAGAATGTCCTGAAGGTTTCTGGCAAGAAACTGGAGGACATTGATCTGATTGAGGTAATCGACTTTAACTTTTAATTTTAAAATCGGAAATAAACTCTAAACCTTACAGATCAACGAGGCCTTTGCCGCCCAAACACTGGCCTGTGCCGATGCCCTGAAACTGGATCCCTCCAAGCTGAATGTGAATGGTGGCGCCATTGCTCTAGGCCACCCCCTGGGAGCCAGTGGCTCCCGCATCACTGGTCACCTAGTTCACGAGTTGCAGTGAGTTTTCGTAGGCCTACACCTTATCATGTCTTGTTATATAATCTATTTATTTTCCCAGGCGCAAGAAGCTGAAGTACGGTATTGGATCCGCCTGCATTGGAGGTGGTCAGGGCATTGCCTTGCTCCTGGAGGCTGTCTAATCCCACAGCTCTGGAACTCACCCTGCATTTACAACTAAATTAGTGCTACAAATTCCGCTTTGAAACTCTCCCGATAGTAATAAAGAGATTATTTTAACTTTACAATTTATTAAATCATCTGCGAATGGAAGTTGATCAGCTTTCTACAAGAAAGACAACAAGTTGGTGTTTATACTATAAAATTTCTATGCTCGCGCTGCTAAAAATGCCGATCGGGATGGGGCTGGCGGATGAAAAGGGGACCAGCCCGGTTTCCCAGGAAATCTCTTGAAGGGCCTTACATTACGAGTACATGAACTTGGGATGACATGGGGTCGCATTTGCTCAGTTCGTCTGGGCGCTGGTAGAGAAAAGCGCCAGGGCGCCGCTAGCGATGCCCACCGAAAAGATATAGTTGATGAATGGCGTCGAGTTCTTCAAGATGAAGAAGCTGATGAAGATAATCACGGCCAGGTAGATGGCGTTGTTGTAGAAGATGGAGAAGGTGGTGGCTTCGTAGTCGGCCACCTCGTTCTTCTTCCACAGGATGCGCTCGTCCTTCTCCTTGCGCGTGACCTTCTTGTCATCGCCCACCTGGCGATTGACCTCGCGGGTCACCGCCTCCTCCCTGCGGCCGGCGATCTTGTGCTTCAGCTGGAACTTGATGTTCTTGTAGGCGGTGGCCATCAAATAAGTGCTAGCAGCCGTCACCAGGACAAACAGGATGGAGCTGGGCCACAGATCCATGTTGTGGATGCGCCAGAAGAGCCCTGCAAAGCACCACTTCCATTCATCAAGTGTCCCAAAACATACAACGTGTCACTTTACTCACAGATTGGCACCGCCGACACGATGAACGCATTGCCGTAGAAGAGCGCCGAGGACTTGGTGCTGACGTTGCGGCTGAAGTCCTGCAGCAGCAGTTCCTCCTCCTTGGTGAAGCCAGAGGACTGCACTTTCTGTTGCTTGCCGGAGCCCATTTTTCGTTGGTTTTTCGTGGAGAAAGTAGCTACAAAGCGGAGACGAGGCAAAGACTGAGGTGAGGTGTACACGAATGCAAGAATGCTAGTTGCTTTCGGCACCGACGAATTGTGACGTGTAAACGTCAAAAGGCAGGGTTGCAATGCGGCTGTCAATGGCAGCCCTGGTAATTGATGGGCGATATCGTCTATCGACTCTGTGGCGCGGAAGTGAAATCTTTTATAATAGGTTCAAATAAAGTTGGAAAATACAAATTTTAGCGAAGTTTCAAAATCCCATAGAAATTATGGATTGATTTTACATCGAATTTATATACAAAGCTTATATTTGCAAACACAAATAAAACTATGTATATTAAACCATTTGATTTTTATTGTACAATTATTTTAATGAATTTAAGCATCGGGCCCAAAAATTTTGTCAGTAGTTTTAGACAAATTTAACTTTTTACTTAAAACTGTGTAGTTTTTTATAAAAAAGTGAGTGTTTTATTATTATATTTTGTAAATTAGTATTACCCCTGCGCAACAAGTTAAACATTAAATTTGTAACGCTAGCAAAGCAACATTTACTGTGCAAATCAAATAAAAAAGTTGTTCAATTGTGGTTTTAATTAGCAATGAAAATTACACAAAATTCACTTTTATATTGCCCTTAGGTGTATACAATTTTTTGGATAGATTAAGAATTCAGAAAAAAAAGAAGAAGATGTCTAAGAATGTGCGGTAAGCCGATTGTCCGTTTACCCCCCTTTGACACACCACTGACTATCGATAGCGCAACAGGTTCTGCGGCAGCTGCGTTTGCTTATTAAAATTTCTCCGTTTAAATAATAATAATAGGTGAACACAAAAACATCTTCAGACTTAGAGTTTTTTGTTTATTAATAATTTTAATAATTAATCCGAATTACATATCAATTTGTTCACATCTTAAGAAACTTAAGTAATAAAGGAGAAACCGGCATCCGTCCAAAGGTCACTCACAGTTGTTTACGTCTTTTGCTCATTTTAGCTTATAATGCTGCGTTCGAAAGTCCTGAGTTTGGTGGCCCGTAGTGGCTCCAACCGCCTGATGTCCACTGGCACAAAGTTGACCACAGTGGAGGTCAACGACAAGACCGGAATCGCCACCCTCACAATGAACCGGCCACCCGTAAATGGCCTGAACTTGGAACTGCTGCAGGATCTGAAGAGCTCTATTGATGAAATCGAAGGCAACAAAAGCCGCGGGCTCATTCTAACCTCGGTACGTATGACTTATAGTTGAATGGAACTTAAATACATTAATTACACTCCCGTAGTCCAGCTCCACAATATTCTCCGCTGGCTTGGATATCTTGGAGATGTACAAACCGGATAAGGACAGGATTCGAGCCTTCTGGACTCAACTCCAGGAGACTTGGCTAGCACTGTACGGCAGCAGTGTACCCACAGCAGCAGCCATCAATGTGGGTACCTCGGAAGCTGCAAGGACAATTTTTAACTGGTTTTCTTCATTTACTTAGGGCCACTCCCCCGCCGGCGGATGTTTACTGGCGACTTCTTGCGAGTATCGGGTCATGGTCCCAAAATTCACGATCGGCCTGAATGAAACACAACTGGGTATTGTGGCACCCAAGTGGTTCATGGCTACCTTCCTGAGCGTCTTGCCACAACGGGAGGCGGAGCGTGCCCTCAACCAGGGACGCATGTTCACCACAGAGGAAGCCCTAAAGGTGGGCCTCATAGATGAGACTGCCAACAGTAAGGAGGAAGCCATTGAAAAGTGCAGCGCCTTCATTGGCACCTTTGCCAAGGTCAATCCCCTGGCTAGGTCATTAACCAAGCAACAATTCCGGGCTGCTGATCTTCGGCAACTGGAGGACGGGCGGAAGGACGATCTGGAGAAGTTCCTTTTCTTTGTTAACCAACCTGCCGTGCAGAAGGGTCTGGGCATTTATCTTGAGGGCCTCAAGAAGAAGGCCAAAAAGCAATAATTAAAAGATTTAATACTTTTTATTAGTAATAAAAGCATTTTAAATCCAATTAATAAATTTTTTATATTTTCGCTTAATTTAAGTTTTTTATTGAATACAGAAATTTATGTATAATTAACAATAAAAGTAAACTAATTTACAATTTAATGCCTCTTTTAACCCACATGTTATATATTAATCTGTTTTGTAGTAAAGTCTAAAGAGTCTAGATACAATCTGTACTAAAAATGCTTTACTAGATAGTTCACCATTGTTTTACGTGTTTTTACTGTTGAAATCGGTATTTGAAGTTGATTGTATTCGATAATTCACAACCGGTCAGCTCGATAGATGATAACAATTGGCTGGAAATTTTCCATCGAAGATCAGTAGTTATTTAGCAGCTGTTGATAAGAATTGTTAAACTTAATTATAATACGTCTGTATTAGGTCAATTTTTAATTATTGGACAACTTTTAGATAATAACAACTTAACAACTTAAAAAAACCGAAACCAGTACAAAGGTCAAATTTTATACATATCAAGAAAAATGTTGCACCTGAATCTTTTGAGATTTTTGGTCCGCGGGGGTCAAAAAAGACTGATGTCCACTGCCACAAAGTTGACCACAGTGGAGGTTAACGACAAGACCGGAATTGCTACCCTTACAATGAATCGGCCTCCGGTCAATAGCCAAAACGTACAATTATTATTGGACCTGCAGTCTTCCATCAGCGAAATCGAAAACAACAAGAGCCGGGGCCTCATTTTAACCTCCGTAAGTGGTTCCATTTCATAAAGAATTATGTGAATAATATTTCAATTATTTGCAGGCAAGTTCCAATGTGTTTTCAGCTGGGCTGGACATCCTGGAAATGTATAATACGGACGAGGAGCGACTCCGAATCGTTTGATCGCGATTTTCTGGCTCCGTGTGAACTTCGCCTGGAAATGCTTAACCAGCTGATCGTTTCGGCTTGAGTGTTTGTTTTTTTTTGGTTCGCAACTCGACTTTATATATGATAAACAGGTTAATTTGTTTAAATTCCTGCCTGCCGCTCAGTGCGTGATTGCTGCTCCAAATCCGAAGTCATCGTAATGTTGCGTAACAGACTGATAGAAACAGCCCGCCGGATGAAACCCATCCTTTGCGGGGGGCAATCCCTGCGATCCCTCACACAAGGGGCTAACTCAAAGCTGACCACTATAGAGGTCGATGATAAGAGTGGAATCGCTACTCTATCGATGAATCTGCCGCCGGTGAACACTCTGACCATGGATTTGATGCACGACCTCATCGATTCGATCAATGAGATCGAGAGCAACAGGAGTCGCGGCCTTATCCTGACCTCGGTGGGTTGAGGCTCCGTAAAAACAATCACATATCATAAGTACCTCATATTTTACAGAGCAATGACAAGGTCTTCTCCGCTGGCCTTGATCTCAATGAGCTTCTGAATCCGGAAGTGGAGCGCTTACGGTTATTCTGGACCCGTTTTCAGGATTTGTGGCTGGCCCTCCATCTTTGTGGTATTCCCACAGCGGCAGCTATTAATGTAAGTCCAACTGTGGGGATAGAAATATACGTCTATCAAATAATTTATATTCCAGGGACATGCTCCTGCCGCCGGCTGTGTTTTGGCCACTGCCTGCGAGTACCGGGTGATGCTTCAAAATCGGTTCATCGGAATCCATGCCACCCGTTTCAGTTTCGTCATCTCTAAGTGGATGATGCTCTCGTACCAGAGCGTTTTGCCCCGCCGGATTGTCGAGCGCGCTTTGAACCAAGGTAAGCTCTTCCCCGCCGAGGAAGCCTTGGAGGTGGGTCTCGTCGACGAGGTCGTGTGCAGTAAGGAGGAGGCGCTGTCCAAGTGCGCCGCCTTTATAGCCACTTTCGACAAGGCTAATCCACTGGCCAGGACCTTAACCAAGCGAATGTGCCGTGAACCAGATGTGCAGGAGCTGCTAAAGGATCGGGCCGGCGATCTGAAGGAGTGCGTGGACTACGTCACTTCTCCACTTTTCCAGGAGGGACTTTGCAATCACCTCAAGGGCCTTAAAAGTAGGAAATAGAGGGGCTTCTAAAGCTAGGTGATGAAATTGCATTTATTATATATGTATATGGGTATTAAAGTTGTTAATCCGAAGGGGCTTCCCGGTGCAATTCCTCCGGCAGGTTGGCCAAAGCCTCTGTCATCATTTCCATAAATGAGTTGATCTCTAGAATCTTGGCACGATGTCGGTCTACTTCTTTGCTGTAAAGAAACGGATCTTATTGATACTTCCCTTTGAAATCGGTAGGGAACCCACTTTTCAAGCTTCAACATCATGTCATCTATAAACTCCCTGCTGCGTTGAGCCATGCGATCCTCGCGCTCATCCACCCGCGAAGTATGGGATGCCCTCATGCTTTCCACTAGCTGAAGGACTGCCTCGCGATCATCCACACACTTTCTCAGCTCTTTGGGAATGGCGCTTTGCTCATTGCGACTAAGCTTGCTGGAGAGGAAGTGGGTCACAATCTCCGTCATGTTGTCGGCAAAGTGACTGCAAAGATCTCGCAGCTGCTGGAAGATCACTTGAGCCTGCTCCACGAAGCTGGCCATTAGCTCCGAAATCGTGCGATTGAAATTCAGCGTGGAATCCTGTCGAGCAAATTTGTGTTATTTGGGCAAACAAACCAAGAGTACCATCTTCAGTTCACCTCAACAGCCTCGTGGAGATGAAGCTCCTGAGCCATAAGACTTTCCCACATCTCGTTCAGGGCATCCTCAAAATTGGCATTCAGGGTATCCAACTGGGCTTGTAAATCCTCCAAGTCTTCGTCGCGTTGGTCCAGTTCTCTCCATTTCAGCCGCATCTGGTCGAAAGTTTGTTCCTTGTATTGGAGGAACTTCTCGATTTGTCGTTGTCCCTGGGCTTGCAGCTCCTCCTGTCCTTCATGCAGGCTGGCCTTGAAGTCGCGAATCTCTTCATCCCGCTCACCGTAGCGCTCCAAGCCCAGGCGGTAGATCTGCTGGGTGAGCTCGTGCACATCCTTGGAATACTCCTCATAGAGCTCCTGTGCTTGTGCCCCCACCAACATCAGGATGCGACCGTCCTCGTCGTCTCGCCACAAGGACTCGTACAGCTGCTGACCATCCAGATGCTCCACAAAACTCGAGGCCAGCCTGTCAGCTTCGGCCATTTCCCGTGCCTCCGTTTCCAAGCCTTGGATTTCGCGCTCCTGTTTGTCCTCGATTTCGCGCAACTCGCGACTTTAATGGTTGGAGAAAATCATTACTCTTGGGATAGCTAAAGCAGGAAGCGACCACTTACTAGAAACGCTTTTGGGCCTCCTCCCTCACTTCTGCCTTGATAAAAACGTATTCGTAGTAGTTCAACTGGGGCAGGATGGCAGTTACATAGAGGGAAAGTGGGAAATCCGGCAGCTTAGCAATGGGATTACCCTCTAGGTTGAGCACTTTAAGGCTGCTCACAAAACGTAACCGTTCAATCTGGAATAAGCACACAAAAAAATTACTTTAATTTATAAATATATTTCGACACATTCTGAATTTTACTTTCAAATGACTTTTAGAAGACCCCTTAGCTTTTGTTTTAACATTACTTGTTGTTACAATTCCTTTGTCTTCATTTACTTTTGTTCTAATTATAACTATTAAAAAATATTCTATATATCTTAAATATCATGATTAAAAAGACTAAATTAACTTTAATTTCTTAAAACCTTACCCCATCTACCGTGTCGATGAGATTGTTGCCAATGCTGAGAATAACGAGATTCTCCAATGTTTGTATGTTCTCGATTCTCCGGATACGATTGCTAAATAGGGAAAGTTTTTCCAAGTTGACCAGTGTTTCCAGGTTCTCAATCCGTGTGATGTAGTTAAAGCTGAGATTTAGATCTTTGAGGGCAGTTAGCATTTCCAGATGCTCGATGACTTCGATTTTGTTGCAGTTCAAGCAGAGCTTAGTAAGATTGGGCATCATCCAAAGGTGATCAATCCGCAGGATGTCTGCATGATAAGTCCTTAGGTCAAGCTTACTTTGCATTACTCTTGAATTCTAACACTTACTCTTGAATTCTAAGCGCATGGTGGTGATGCGATCATAGACGACTGGTTCTAGTTGGTGGAGACGCCTTGCCTCTCCCTTTTGACCCTCCTCCAAAAAGGCGGTTTCTATCATTTGGCGATCTATGATGCCTGGTTCCGGGCAGTTGATCTCCTCCAGGAAGCCCCTCAGGGGCTCCTCCTCCTCCTTCTCCTCCGCTGCACTCTCACCTGACTGATTGATGACCGGCTCGTCCATTGTGTTGTCCATTGGCTCTAGCAGGATATACGATTAATCCGCGTGGTCCCCAAACGGACTCGAGCCGGGGTTGCCAGGGACAACCCACAAAACATGGCCCTGCCTAGTAACCGTCGCTCGTATTCCACCCTCAAAGACTTCGGGAGCAAGTGGAACCGCAGCCGGATACCCATTCAGCCGGCTCGGGGACCTTCGGCTCTCTAGCTTTCTCTCCCGGATCCGAAGGGTGGTCTACTTTGGGCTGCGGTTGCTTGGCTCGTCTCGTTGTTGTGGATATCGGGCCTGTCAGTTGTTAGTGTTTGCTTATCAAATAAACTTCTGTTCCGCGAGGATATCCGCATAGGGAGCAGTCATAAATCCCACTCAATTCGGACTAACACATAAAATCAAGAGATCTCTGATTCAAATGCAAATGCGATTAGGGTATGTGTAACATGGAACCCCGTGTTCATCCATCTTCTAGTGCTAGTTCAGAATGAAAAGAAGACCGAGAGGTCTTTTTGTCAACCACCAGTTCAATCGATAAAGTGACCCCGAACATTAAAGTTTGTTTGTTTGCTTGTACACGGTGCAAAAAGTCGCTTATCGGATATAGTAGTGCATATAGTAATCGGCTAATCGGGCGTCGGATGTGCGTGCCTAGAGTTTAAGTGAGTCAAATGTGAGTGGTTCAAGGCTGTGACGCAGAATTCAAGAAAAAGCCAGGTCGAAACGTGGCTTCAGTTGCCCCGAGACCGCCCCTTCCACCGAAACTTCAAACCAAAACAATCCATTGTGTGATACATATATACATCTAAATGGGATATTGAAGGTGGGAACGGTTCGCATACAATGAATAAATTATCGCCCAAGGAACTGAATTCGCCAAGTGACCACAATCCAATTACGACACATGAATATTCCAAATTGAGTGCAAAATAAATTGACTAGTTCCAAGCATTTACTTTATTGAAGAAAATGGGAAGGGGATATCATAGTATCAGGTCATATTAACTAAATCAATTTTTAATTCATACATGGTCTTCGCACAACCAAAAAATGTATAAATTATTGATTTTTAATTATGTCCAGTGTTTGCCTAATGTGTTATGACTTAAATTTTCTTCAGAACAGGTGTAAAGTATGAATAACAAATAACCAAGGAGTCTAAAAAGGCACATATTACCAATTTAAGCAGGGGTTGAAGAACTATAATTTTTTGAGGGTTGATACCTTATATAAGGTAACATGAAAGGGAGTGAATCCTTCTTTAAAAATAATGAGAGTTAGAGTTATTATAATATTTTCTTATTTATTTTTAAGGACGAAACGAGCATCTTTCAGTCATGTTTTCCAAAAAAAAGTAGTATTATCTCTAGAGGTTGAAAATGATTAGGAATTAGGATAAGGATTTCTTTATATTATTAAGAAGGTAGCTAATAAAATTTGCAAAGTTCGTTAGGCTTTAACTTAGACTTTAATACAAATAAACTTTTAACAATAAACACATATATATTATTTATTAGATATAATATGTAGATATACGATTACTATATTTCAAATCTTAGGAACCAGATAATTGATATGTGATTTTATTTTTGTTAGTAAAAGGTATAGATAGTAAAAATTTGTATTTCAGTTGCACACCAGTTCGTATAGCTTATTTCTTCTTTCAAAAATGTACATTTAATATATTGATAGTTTATTACTACCATGACATCGGTAAGAAACGTAAAAATATACTTTACGACCACGCTAAAACAGAAAGTAGTAAAATCTCCTAAGCCATATTTTTGAGAATAGTTTAAATATTTGTTCTCCCTGCTTTTAAAAATGAAGATAAGCAACATTAAAAGTAATGTTAATACGCTTAGAAACGCCCTAAGTAGATTATTTTACTGTTTTAATGGATATTATATAGAAAGACAAATGTTGTGACGATTGCACTTGTATATTTTAACTTGATAAATATAAATACTTGATATAGAATATTAAATCTAGAATGACTATTGAGTGGAAATCAGAGATTTAGATTAAAAAGACAATATTAAACTTAGACGTATAATAAAAAATCAATTTGAAGTCAACGCAATAGATGGCTTATCGCTCGTTAACTGTATCGGCGCTAGTCAACAAACTATTTGTGGCAATCATAAATCATGTCCAAAGGTGCTATCCCTTCCTTTAATTTTATTTCATGTTATAGCTGACCCTGATGGGGAATTCGTTTTTGGGTTAAATAAATTTGGTCAAGTTCTTAGCCGGCTGCCCGTGATCGATATATTGATTTTAATTAACTGAGCTGAACTGGCATCCGAAAATGGAGACACACGAAAGTCCAAGTTGGACTCGATTTGAGGTTGCCAGTCATTTAATTTAACTGTGATTCCCTTGAAGTCCGCACACTTGGGCGGAACTCATAAGTTATTGAAGACCCCTCCTTAAGTGACACGTATAGTACTTACCTTATACGCTATATTATAGTTGCATCCGGAGAATGTGTGAAGAGCTGCCCCCGTCTGAATAAGGATGAACCGCTACATCACGCTGACCCAGTTGGGCGATGGAACCTACGGAACCGTGGTCCTGGGCCAGCGCAAGGACACCGGCGAGAAGGTGGCCATAAAGCGCATGAAGCGCAAGTACTACTCCTGGGAAGAGGCCATGAATCTGCGCGAGGTCAAGGTGCGTTTGTCTATGGAGTCCTAACTTTAAACATTCATTGACCTGGGTAACTCTGCTCTTCTGCAGTCGCTGAAAAAACTGTCTCATCCAAACATCGTCAAGCTCAAGGAGGTGATCCGGGAGAATGACACTCTGTACTTTGTGTTCGAGTACATGAAGGAGAACCTCTACCAAATGATCAAGGACCGGGACACACACCTTCCCGAGCCGGAGCTCAAAAGTATTCTCTTTCAGGTGAGCTGGGATCCATAAATTACCATAATTGAGGATGTTAATAGCAAAAGAAACCCTCAGAGTAAATGAGTGTATTCCTATATGATTCGTAGATCTTATTAAAAAATCCATGGCGATTTTATTTGCAATTGTTTTTAAACCATCTTGACTCAAGGAGTTTAATAACTAAAATTAAAAAAATAAAAGTTGATTACAAATTCTTTCTGCAGGTTTTGACTGGCCTGGCATTCATGCACCGCCACGGGTTTTTTCACCGCGACCTGAAACCGGAGAACTTGCTCTGCTCCGGTCCGGATCTCATCAAGATAGCCGACTTTGGTCTGGCCAGGGAGATCCGATCACGGCCTCCGTTCACGGACTACGTCTCGACGCGTTGGTACCGCGCACCTGAGGTACTCCTGCACTCCACCAACTACGGCAGCACCATTGACCTCTGGGCCATGGGCTGCATCATGGCCGAGCTCTACACCTTCCGCCCGCTCTTCCCGGGCAGCAGCGAGGTGGATCAGCTCTTTAAGATTTGCTCCGTGCTGGGCACGCCAGAGAAGGTGGGTCCCATTTGCAATAAATTTATTTTATATTTTGCGGTAAAAGAAAGTCCCAAGTCTAATCTTTATTGATTCTCAAAGAATTTTACCCGTAGATAACTAATTCAAAAATAAACAAACTAACTAAATAACTAACTTAGATAAACTTTTGTTAATTTCAACTTTAGGAATTTTTTGAGGCTTAATAACAACTGAACCCTAAGTAATCTAATAGTTAATTTCAGCTTAAATGATACTTGAATGATACTTCAATGTTGAGCAAATTAAAGCGAGACTCCTGTTTTAATATTTGAAACCCGTTTAACAAATTAATATTTCTTTTTTTTATAAGAACTCCGAATGGATGCTCAAGACTATATTTAATAGTTTCATACCCGCATAAGTTTATTCTTGAAGTAACAAAACCTGGTTATAGTACCACTCCAATCTTCTACATCCCATTGATTTGTTGCTTTTCTCTCTCAGGGCGATTGGCCGGATGGATATCGCCTGGCGAACATGATCCACTTCCGCTACCCGGACTGCATCAAAGTGCCACTGAGCAGCGTCGTCAGTCGCTGCAGCCAAAACGGACTGGACCTGCTGGAGGACATGCTGGCCTACGACCCCGACAAGCGTCCGACGGCCCAGCAGAGCCTCAAATATCCGTATTTCCACGCCCTCAAGCGCATCTCGCCCACGGCGGCCACCAAGGCGAATGTGCGGCTCAGCTCCAAGTATGCCGCGTCCAATGGCCACCCGGCTCAGAATGTCTCCAACAACGTGCTTCCGGTGCAGGAGAAGCTGCAGGCGGTCACGGAGTTGCTCCACCAGAGCAACAACAATATCAATAGCCACTCCAATCTTGGCAAGACCAACAACCTGGCGGCCAAAAACGGAGGAATGGCCAGAAAGTACCAAACGAAGCTGAGCTTCCTGACCAGCCACGAGATGGGTGCGGGCTCCCTGGCGGACTCCTCCAGCCTGGGAGGAGCCACGACGGACGGCGTACAGGTGCCACAGATTCCGAACGGCAGCGAGTCCATTAACGACATCTACCTGAACCGCAACATCTCGCAGCTCTTCGGACTGCCGGCTGGATCGCAGCACCACCAGCAGGCGCACCACCCGAACGTCTCCTTCAGCACCACCACGTCCCGGAATGCCGGCGCCATCTACGTCAATGGCAGCCATCTCAGCTACGACACGGCCAACATGAATGCCAAGAACAATGCCAAGCTCGTGGTGGGCGCACCCAATGGTGGTTACTACGTGCCGGTGGCCAGGCCATCACTCCTGGGCCCCGATGCCAAAGTGTACAACGTGTTCTCCAAGGTCAGTGCCAGCCAGGCTCCTCCGAGCCTCATTGTGCGCCAGCCGCAACTGCAGCCGGATGCGGGACCACCGCCCTTGCGACTCTCTGGAAGATCGCGAGCTGCGGCCCAGGACTCCAAGTTGGGGGCTCTGAAGTCCGACGATCTGGATCTAATACTCGGGTGAGTTTGCAGACGAATTTCGATTATATTAATTTACCTTTAATATTTGATAAACACTTATACAAAATGATTTCCAAATGAAATCTTAGATTAGATATTTGGAAAATATTTCTAATACATACATATGTACCTACATTTTTCAAATAAAAGTAAAATAACAAGTTTTAAAATTGTATAAACATAGTACAGAACATTAATGACAATTTTATTACATCACTGGCAAATTATACTACATTTTAATGTCAAATTAGTGTACAAATTCAAAAGTTAAAAAAGAAATAGAACAGTTAAGTTGATATTTCCAAATTATAAAACTATCAAGCTATCAAAAAAAAATTTTTTTTTAATTTACTACATTCTATATCTATATTTTCTGTGACAAAATTATAAATCATTACATTTTGTAAAGGATACCAGAATTCAAAAAAGATTTGTAGATCATTTCATGATAATTTTTTTTTTCTGAGTTTAAGCACTCCTGGCACTGCACCTTGTTTTGTCACTGCACCCAAATGAATCCTGCGCAACCTCACCGTGTGTATATCCGTATCTCCCCCGCACAGCTCCAAGCTGAAAACCTCCGCCAAGCGTCAGCGCAATGCCAAGGCCAACATCCTGCTGGAGGATCTGTTCGGACAGCTGTCCATGGACTCGGATAGCGACGGGAAGTATCCGCACACGGTGCCACCCACGCAGCAGGCCAAGACCGGCAAGACGTCGACATCGACGTCAACCGGTGGCACCCGGGAGCGGGATCTCTTCGGGGAGAGCTTCCTGCCCAGGCCGGGATTGCGGAAGAAGGCCACCCAGAGCAGCCTGGAGGTGAACAACGGCAGCCACGCGGACTCGCTGTAAGTGGGTGGGAAGGACATCCTTTCCTTGGTGCGGAGGACATCCGCGCTGGCCTGCATGCCCTGTAGACCCTGACCCGTGCTTCCTTGCATCCTCATGATCATGATCCCTGCATCTGCATCCTGTCTCTCTCTACATTGTACTCTGTCTCTCTCCTTTCTCCTTTCTCCATTCTCTCTCTGTCTGTTTCTCGCGTTGTCTCTGTCGCCGTTTTGTGTGTTTTCGTTTGCTTGTCATTGAACATTGAACACTTTGTGTGGGTGCCCCAAGTGATAACTCCTCCTCGTCCTCCCCCTCAATTGATGAAGAATGTCGCTTTTGGCCCATAAGGTAAAAACCAACATTCGCCATTGAGCTGTAAATATGTATCAGTAGCAGTAGAGACTCTAGACCACATCATATCATCATCGTAAATAGGGGAAGGAATTTCTAGCTGATCTCGTAGTTTCAGTAAGAAGTCCCCCCTCTGTAGTCAAGCACTTTTAATTTGCCTGTCTCTGATTACACAATTTCTTGTAAAATAGATTTTAATTATTATCTAATTTAATACTATCGAAAACTGCCTCCTTTTCTATACTAAACACACCTCTATGTAGGCAAGACACCAATTAATGGAATTTGTACGATATGTATCTTGTTTAGGTTTTTAAAGAACTGCTTTTTTAGAAAGATAAAGGCTAAGCAGAAATATTTTTTAGATATGTTTAACTGTTTCGGCAAAATCAATTTCCGGATTACTGTGTTTAATATAGTTATTCCGATTAAAAATATCCCTGGGTTAAGTAAAGATGTAATTCAGCTATCTTAGTCTGAGAAATCGTGTAGTTTTAAGATATTGAGAATTATTTAATCAGATATTGAGAACTTGGATTCTTTAAGAATAAAGGAATTTCTTTGGTTAGCTCTGACAAATACAGGTCAATAAACGATAAAGTATTATGGACCTAGGCAAGATACATCTCGTACTAAATTAACTATTTTACTATTTTTTAAATTCAAAGAATTGACATTGGCCCACATTATTTCAGAGCTCAAAACACTCAAAAGGAGAAACCCGCGGTGGCAGCCAGTTTCCCCTGGGATGAGACCAACAAAACGGAGGACGAGAAGCTAACGGCTTGGATGGTGGCCGAGAACGGTAACTTGGTTTTGGGTAGTCATCAGCAAGCGTAGAAGTCGAGAGCACTATACCCCAATCCACAATAAGTAGTCACTTAGCAATCACCCAATTGGAACTTGCAAATGGTAGTGTAAATTCGAGCACCGCTAGGAAATTCTAGTGTTCGAGTTTCAAATGTCCTTCTATCCTATTCCCAGGATCGCTGCTGGAGAATAAGTTCTGAGGAGATGACTTGCGAAATGCCGTTGTACCTGAAACAGAATGGAGTAAATTAAAGTGCCTGTTGATCTGCGTATTTTCAAACTGAATCCAAATCCAAATTACCAAGCCATGGAGCCATGGAATCAACGGATCGGCGTGTTGAGTTAGTCTAGTCTCGATATAATGTTATTGCTGTGATACAATTAAGCTAATCTATTGTGTAAAGTAGCCTACGAACTTGAGTCTCGAGTCTAAGTTGTACTTTAAGCTACTATACGATAATATAATCCGAGTGAGTTTTGAATCGATTGCAAAAGTTGAAGGCAAGTGCGGGGATTTGGTTTCATTTCCCCCATGGGAGAGGTATATGGGTTGCATAAGGCTTGAGTGCAGTGCGGGGTATTCGATTTCTTCTCCCATAAGTTGGCCACTGCGACAATGGGCCAAGCGTCGGCATATAAAAGAGGGTTGAGTGCAGCTCTTAGTCATCAGTCGAGTGCACTCCATCGCTCCAATTACACCTCGTACTTTTTCGTCATGAATGTCTTGGTAAGTGAGGATAACACCGCTCCTTTTTATATCACAAACCCTTGTGTAGCATTCTAGTATCGGCTTCTGCCTTATCCTGAGCGCCCTCGTCGCTGTTCAGGCTGGGATTATTGTCAGCCATCCCGATGAACTGATTGCTAGTCCCGCACAATACGAGTTCCACTACTCTGTCCACGACAGCCACACCGGCGATGTAAAGGACCAGTTCGAGCACCGACGTGGCGAATACGTAACGGGGCGCTACTCCCTCATCGAACCCGATGGTCACCGACGCATTGTGGACTACACCGCCGATCCGCTGTTGGGTTTCAATGCTCAAGTTCGTCGGGAACCGATTTCTCGCTATTGAATTGGTTTTCCAGAGGATGTGACAAAGGATATCACGAGCTGACCGGATTCACGATTTGGCTACCTTAACTATAAGCCACCATGATAGATGAAAATGTGTATTCATAGAATAAATCGAAAGGCTGTTCATTTAAATATTCAAGTAGATTCATGATCTACCCAAACCGTTTTACTGCAAGGAAATGGGAAAGGACACTAAAGGTTACGGTTAAAAGAAATCCTATCTAGTTAAAAAAAGTTTATCTGGTTATCAACATAAAAAAGCACATCTTAAAATATCGGCCAATCTGACTATTTTATTATAGCTATATAGGTATTTTCAATTATAAAAAATTTCATATTTTTGTAAGATATATGTGAACAGTTAAAGCAAGAAAAGTCAGACAATATTTTAGAATCGAACATAGTTTCCAGCAATCCTATTACATTTTCAATTAAAAATCTTTAAAAGATCTTTGTAAGATAAAGATTATGTATATTGGCTGAGTTTTGGTTTATATGTGAACACTTAAAACAAGATCACAAATCACAATACAAAATAAGTATGTTTCTGCGAAATGATGGTGATAATGAAATCAAAACATAAGATAAATTTAATAGCAAGGCTCAAAAAGTAAGCCAATATTTCAGTATCGAACCATAGTTTTCATAAATCCCATTACATTTTCAATCAAGAATCTTTAAAAGATCAAAGTATGTTTTCTAAAAATGCATTTATTGCCTTCTATATACACAAAGTATTTACATAGATGAGATAGAGGCCCTCAGCCATCGAGTTATGGCACTTTCGATGACACGGTGCCGAAGAGTCTTAGTACAGATATCATAGAGTAGGAAAATAAAATAGGTACAGAGGAAGGTAGATACGATACGAGGTGTCTGGTTAGTAGAGCAATAGTTCAGATACAGATGCGGATGCGGATGCGGATAGGTCGTGGTCGATGCGATGAAGTCAGTGTTTGCTATCTCTCTCGATCAATCCTTCCCAGAGCTTAGTGGTAAATGCCGAGGGGAAGTCTGGCGGGGGCGAGGAGCTTGGGTGCCGCATAGGCCAGAGGCAGGGGGGCAGGTGCCAGGATCTTGGCAATGGGCGCGGCCTTGATCACCTTTTGGCCCAGAGGATCGCGACGCACGACGGCATTGAATCCGTTGTGGGCATCCGAGGTGTAGTCCACGGTGCGCAGATATCCATCGGCATCGACCAGCGTGTACTGACCCTGGACCTGGTCGCCCTTCCTGGACTCCGTCTGGCTCTTGATGTCGCCGGTGTGCTCGTCGTGCACCGAGTAGGCGAAGTCGTAGTGGGCAGGCGCCTCCACCTCAATGGTCTTCAGCAGGGGCTTTACAATGGCCGCGGGTGAGTGGTAGATGGGGCTGATCGGCAGCTCGATGGCAGCGGCAGCTCCAACACCCAGGATGAAAAGAGAAACGAGCTGAAATTCATTTGAGGTTGAACACAGGATAATACACAAATTACTAATTTGACTTAGCCAATTTAATATTAATATATATTAAAAAAAAATTATAGTTTTTTTTTTCCATGAAAAAAAGTTGTTAAAAAATTGGTTTTTCCTTAAAGTTTTGTAAAAGTTTTGGAGCATTTTTTACTTTTGTATATATTATTTGTTAATTTAAAATTGAACACAATTCTTCACTTTGCAAGGAATTTGTCACAAATAGTTTTAGTTTTTTTCAATCTTTTATATTAAAAATTAGAATACATTTAAAGTAATTGTTTTTTATGTATTTTTGTGATCTCAGCACATTAATCCTAAAATCCTTTTCACTTACAGCAAACATTTTGGCTTGGACTTGGTTTGGGATTTGGTGAATTGGCTGACTTGGTGGCTGCTACGGCTCCTGCACTGTACTATGTCTCCAAGTGTCGCGATCGAAACTTTTATAGTCAAAGCACTGCTCTCTGGCCCTGCCCCACCACCTCCACCTCCATCGCTTGATGGGTGCCACGCTCCAAGCACACGCACCACACACTCCATAACCCACACCAAACCCCCAAAAACCGATCTACGATCACCTCACCCAGCGAACCGGAATCAGACTAATGCAAAATGGTTTTAATATTTTTATTTCATTTTTTCGACAAATCTTGTACTCAGGTATCGCAATAAAACATTTACAGTGCTCTACTTTAGGTAACAATGTAGCTATGGTAAGCGTAAGCTCTTGTCACTGGAATAAAACATTGATAAAAGACAATGGGCCAAAAGTCAAGTGAAAGTTAAGAGAGGTTAACATTGAACGAGGATAACTATTTATTCACTGTAATTGACTTAATTAATGAATATAAATTGGTTATATATATATGTATATTTTATCTAAGGATACGCAATTGCAAAAGGTTCCTCTTGGAATCTTCAGCAAACCTTTTTCCGGACTTTTTCCATCTAAGCCATATCAATTAGAGTCCAACAAACCGCTAGCCAAGTTGGCTGACACATTCGATGGCTTTAGGAGGGGCATTAGTTTATCGCCGTCACATCAAACAAATTGCACGTTGACATTCGTAGATCGGGCAAAATCGAAAAAAGCCGCTAAGAGCCTTGCCGATTATTTTCCACTTAATTAATTAATCAAATTGCAACATCCGCTCGTGTGCCGCCCAAGATCGCTGCTATGGCTCTGGATCTCGATCTGGATCTGGGTCTGGGCTGGTCAGGTGGCGGAGCCGTCGCCTTTCACGCATGTGCTCCGCACACAAATCAATGCGACAAAGGCTGGCACCGTGGACTCCCCGTACCAAACTCGTTGCCAAATTCGATATGAAGTAATAAGCTGGTCAAGTGGGGTGGGATCAGGTGGAGTTGGATGGAGTATAGTGAAGTGGTTCAGTGCGTATGCGTATTCGAATCTTGCGCCACATTCATCTAGAACCACATTACGATTTCGGTGCGAGTGGTTGACTCTGACTGTGAGTGGTCGTGGACCAATTTGGCATCGCCGCCGCCTGCTCACGCACTTGGACAGATCGGTTCCGCCGGCTCCCCTTCTGATCGCCTGTCCCCCTGATCACAGGCTCCATTTTCACCGCTCCGCGCGGGCGTGCCGGCTGTCGTTCGCTGTCCAGCGTCGCCCAACCCAATCAGCAACAAGACATATAAATTTAAGTAGTCTCTATAAATAATAAGTTGTGTCTACTTAGCGACATGTACACTCGCGCAGATCGTGTCCGATACAAATGCAGGGAGAAGGGTGGTAGGAGCAGAAAAGTGCTGGTATGTTTTGGCAATTCTGTCAAATATGCTAAGCGAATGGTGTTTAATGGTGCTCCTTTGGCCATCCACTTTGAGTTTCGGCAACAGATATTTAAGATAGCCTGAGTAATAGGGGTACCCTTGGTCATCTTAGTTCACGCTGATTACGGTCCACAAATATTAAGTAAATTAAAACTATATTTTTAAGGAATTGTTATTACCTTTACCTCAAAATTTACCCTACCTACCATATAATAAAAATTCATATTTTGGCATTTCTAAAGTTTTTATTTTCGATTTCAGATGCGTTATATGTTTTCTTGAAATATCAAAAATTGCAAATAGATTACATATGTTTTTCACTGACATCTTTTTTTGGTTTTTTGTTAATTGTTCAGCTGTATCAACAGTACGATGCACTACACATAATCATTTGCCTAACATATGAATTGTTTATGTAGAAAAGGTTAAGTAAATCGCTAGCGTATTGTACTATATAGAGCCGTATATGTTCAGTAATTGGCAATTTTGAAAACGGTGAATCTATTGGCTCCGCTTTGCCTGCCCCTAACACCATTGCTCGTCCTTAAAAAATAAAATAATATAGAACACAATTACAACAATGAAAACGAGTGAATGATCTTTGGCGCAGGCAAAAAGCCAGTGAGGTAAAAAAAAGCAAAAGCTGTTAACAAGAAAAAGGTGCGACGGTCACCAGACAGATGCCTACGTCCCTCATAACGCTCCCGGTTTCAAGGAGAACGAAAGCTTGGGCCTGGAATTGTTTTTGCCTAGAATAACCTTCTGCTCCTCCTTAACGCGCTTCTCCTGCTCCTTGCGCATGCGTTGCCGCTCTTCGTCCATAAGGCGCTGCTCCTCAATTATTGCTAACCGTTCTTCGGCCTACGAAAATAAGAAAACATTATTGGAAATCACCTTGAGAAAGTAGTCATTTAACTAGACTTACCAGTTTTCTTTGCGCCTCTTCGATTTTGCGATTGTTTTCGGCCAAAATTTCTTCGAGCTCTTCGCGTTTTTGTTTTTCATCCTCCTATAAAACCCAAACAAATGGAAGATTAATAAAGAAAATCGACCCTTTAGCCGGAAGCTTATAACTAGGATATATATATAAACAGTCTCTTGACATCAGCGATGCAAACTGTGCGACGAATTAGACGCACGTTTGTGGTTGCAGTTTTTTGCTTGATGAGCTGCAAAGGCAGTTAGAATCTAGTTTTATGTTTAACAATAAGTTACAAAGAATATTTTGGTAGAAAGTAAAACATTTAGTAGTGTCTAATAAGAATGTTTAAAGTAGGTTGTTCTTTTAGTTTATTACAATAAAGGAGCACACAACATAAACAAATGTACTAGTATTTGCTAAATGGTTGGTCTTCATTTGAATTTTTTTTATTGTTGCTACTTACTATTTAAATAGGTCATTATTCCAGTACAAAGCTAAATTTGTGTAAATTTATAGATTTTTTTGCAGATTTTCGATTTGGGTATATATTATGTGGAGTTTTGTCGCTATTCCAGACGTGTACATAAATTGCTCGAAAAAACAAAAAGCTCAAACACAAATACTTGGCAATCGGTACGGTCAAGAATCCAATGCGAATCCGGTTTAAAAATTCTTACAGACAGAGATCTATAGAGCTAAACATTTGGGGTTTGTCTTTGGGTCTCTTTGGCGTCCATTTGCCGATCACAAGTTAAGGTGGTTGTCGCGCCTGTTATCCTTACGGCTGCTGGCTTATCACATCGCTGGCGTAGGAAACTCACCCGTCATTTATTGGCATTGGTTTGCTTTGCATGCAGCTTACAGATGGGACTAAAATCAGTCGGCCCGCCCCATAACTAGACAGCCTAACTACCCGGACTAACTTAAGGACCCCACTTCGATTTCATTTTCTTTGGGGTGTGGAGGAAGTGCGTCCATGGACCAAACGCTTGGCAGCAGGCTTGCTCAACTTCCGGCATCGCGGCTCAACGTGGAGTGCACGCGAGTGTTTTGCGGGTTCGGGTCACAAAACACCCACTTGCATACGGGACAAGAGCAGCACGTTCGTTGCACGGGCCTACTGAAGCGGAGTTTGCGCGCAATTACAACAACAACGAGTTACAAGAACCAATACCAAATTAAAATTATACAGTATGTGGGTAGGAACGAACAAAAGATGAAGCTAAGAGTATGCAAGAGGTCTGCAATAATGGGCTTCAAAACTGTGACACATGCGACACTTGGCAGTGTCGTCATTATGGCTTTTTGGTAGGAAAAATAAAAATTACAAAATTATTTGGCAAGAAGAAAGGGGCGAAACCAGCCGTGGCGCTCTCATCCCGGCTCACTGCGTGGCAGGCTGCATGTGGGGGCTCTGAAAAGGCGTGACTGGTTAGTGATGTAGTCGGTTAGTGGGCGCGCTGTGCCCTGGGTTATGCAAGCAAACTAGTAGGGGGATGCCGATGGGAGATGGGATGATGGATGAACACCCAGTGAGCCGTGGCTGAGAGCGCCGCCGGATCGATTTCACGTGACGTGGTGGAGACGACTGTTTGAACTGCTGTTTTGGATTTGTTCGAGTTTACGGTAGATGTGGCATTGTGTACGTTTTTCTGACAGTGATAGCAGCAGTCGTCCAGCGGAATCTGAATACGAGCACCTACCTCGCGCCGCCGTTCTTCTTCGCGTATCTGCTCTCGCCGTCGTTCCAGCTCCAGCATCATCTCGCGCTCCATCTCGGCCTTGGCGGTCTCGACACGTCGGTTGACCTCCTGCTCGATCTCGTCCCGCCGCTTCTCTAGCTCCTCTTCAACTCGCTTTTTTACCAGCATCTCGATGCGCTTGGCAGCCTCCTCCTCGATGGTTTTCTGCTCGGCCTCCTTCGCCCGCCGCTGCCTCTCCATCTCGGCCAGGCGTTCGACCTGCATTTGGTTTTGCTGAAATGAATGGGTATATGTAGTTTACTTGATTTAGGAGATATAAGACCAAGACCCCTGCATGAATAATCGAATATACATTTTGGCGCGTAAATAAAAGTTTTTCCAGGAACAACTCTTAGTTAAGCAAAGGAATAGCGAACTATGGAAGTTGGCCGTAAAACGATAAAATGGAAGTTTGACTATTTCCTAAGTAAGCTACAAAACCATAGCCTAAACTTATCAAATCATAACCTAGTCTGGATATCCATTTTCCGACAAGCTCATGCAGGGATTTGGATGGTCCAGCGTGGACCCCACTTACCTCATCCAGCTTCTTGAAGCGGCTGCGTTTCTGTTTGCTGCGCTGTGACTCCTGTTCGGAGTACTGACTGTCGCTGCTCGTCGAGGTGGAGCGCTTCCGGGACTTGAGGATCGAGGGCGAGTGGCGGTAGTCGCGCTCCGTGTGGCGGTCACTGCGATGTCTGTCCCGCTCGCGTTCCCTATCTCGCTCGCGATGGCGATGGTTGTTCACCTCCGAAGATTTGTCTCTATCCGTCCGCGTACTGGGTCGCTCGTGGTCGTGGTGGGACTTACTGCGTTTTTTGTGCTTGCTCTTGTGGTGCCGGCGCTTGCCCGACGGACTGGGAGTGCGTGACCGGGAGCCCATGATGCTGGGGTGTGTGGATTGTACAATTTTGGGCTTGGTAGAGAGCTCAATCGGCTGCCACAACAAATCAATGGAAGCGAGTACAAATTTCAAGGAAATTTTACAGATGCCTTGAAAACAGTGTTGCACAGCGTTTGCAGGCTGGCCTGACATAATTTTGGTATTTTCGCAGGTATTTGCTTTGGTATTTTCTCTGGTATATTATTTATTTATTTAAGTTTTAGTGTTGCGTAAGGTTACAACGAATATTGTTTTGATTTTACTCAGGTTTGTTTTGAATCATGTCGTGGAATTTGTCGATCATCACTTGGTTATCCTTGAAACCAACGCAGTCCTTGGCCGCCTCCTTGGGCAGCCACTTGAGGGCGGTGTGCTCTTCGGAGAGAATAGGCTCCTGGCAAGGATTCCGCAGCTCCGCCAGCCAATAGATCACAATCTTGGGCTTCCCCTGCACCTCATAGTTCAGAGTTAGAGGAGTGTCCTTGTAAATGATCAGATCCTTCTCATCGTAACTATGGATTTGCTTTAAAAATTACAATCGTTCAGAAATTGAATAAAAAAAGCACTTGCCCGGCTTCCTCTTTTGTCTCCCGCAAAGCTGTGGTAAAGTCATCTTCGCCTGGATCTACATGGCCCTTCGGTGAACTCCAGTGAAAGGACCCATAGGAAGCCTTCAGCAATAGATATTGTATTTCCCCGCAAAGACGCCGAAAAATGACGAAACCCGCCGCTTTCTTCATATTGTTGCTATCAACTCACCGGAACAGGTGTCTGCCCAGTGCTGGAAACAGTCCATTAACAGTGCTGCCAATCTAGCTTTTCCCGCCAATTTAATATAATGCACTATTCAAGATAATTTGATTAGGTTAATAAATAGAAAAAAATCAATTTCTGGACTAATTCGTTTTTCGAAGTCGTATCTAGCAATTTTGAACGCACTTTTTTTCCGATTTTAGTTCAGTATATCTATAAATAATATTCAAAATACGATTTTGCAGGAAACTAATTTTACAACTCTTTTAGCTTTTTAGCTATTTCGGACAATGCAGCTTACAAGGAAAATTAGGCAGTGCTGGAAAACGAAAACAGTTCTAACGTACGTTTGCGTCTGGATGTGCACGTTGTTTTGTAAATTCATTACATAAATACAGAAGAAGTACATCGAAGATGTACGCCCTGCTCCGCCGATTTGCCGGGGTCACCAACAATGGCTGTCCCTTGAGGAGCTATGCATCCTTCACGCCTAGGGATGTGATGCGGAGCACCGCCGAAGAGACCGGCACCCTGCTCACCCGCTTTGCGAAACACATTGCGCTGGAGCGGCACAGGGATCCGGAACACGTGCTGCCCAAGACGACGGTTCGTTACGCCGACTTTTTCCCCATCACGGACGATCGGTACTTCCAGCGGACCGTACAAAAGACAGATGCGGCCCAACTGCCCGCCCTGATCATTCAGGCCTCCAGCTATCGCTCCAATGCGGCGGTGCCCATGTATGTGGCCGCCCTGAACGCATTGGATAACCATGCAGCCAACCAGCTGGACAAGATGGAGACCAGCACGGTGCTGGAGACGCTGTACTCCTTTCTGTTTCTCATGCCCAGCTGGTTAAAGCGAACGGATTTCTATCACGCAGCCGTGCAACGATTGGCCAAGGAGGATTTCCGGACCAACAAAGAGCGATTCGTCCAGGTGTGCTTCTATCTGGGCCTGCAGAAGAAGCAGGCAAAATCTTCAGAGGACTTTCAGCAGCTGCTGGAGGAGCAGCTACCAACTCATTTGTCCGCCTTAAGCGAACTGGATCTCGCCGTGATCAGCAATGCGGCCTACAAAACCTCCACATTGGTGACGGGCGAGGCTAGAAGTTCTTATGAATCATCCCTCATTAATGCCACTTTGAATCTGCAACTCAATGACGGAGGCGACGCCTTGCTGGTCTCCTATGTCAAGGCTTTGCGGCTGCAGCGGGTCAAAGACGAGCGAGTTTGCCAGCACTTGCAGGATATCTGTCTGGATCCTGCGAAGATAGCCCTCATTGAGCCCCGGGGATTGGCCCACATCTTTGCATTCTTTGCCGAGCAGCTCTGGGACCAGAAGGAGTGCCTGACCGTCGTTGTAGACCGACTGATGACTCTACTGAAGCCCGGAGACTTGCGTGCCAAGGACTTGGCCACATTCCTGTGGGCCAGTGCCCAACTCAATTGTGAATTAACACCGCAGCAAGTCAGGCAACTCGAGGTAGCTGCCCTTCGAAAATTGGATAATGGGGAATATGATTATTTCCCGGACAACCTTGTAGATACCTGCCTCTCTTTTTGCACTTTGGGACACTACTCCAAAGATCTGATTAATGCAGCCGAAGAACTTAAGGCCGCCCAAAGACGACAGAGAGCCCAGCCGAAGGTTGATAGTCGCTTAAACGTCCTGCGATCCGCTGTAGCTATCGAGCAACAATCAATAGGAAATCTAAAGACGGAACAAGCTTTTAAGGAGTTCAATCCCGCTCCAGCTTATTTGCTGAGGGATCGACCAGACTTAACAAAATATGCGCAGGAGCTAAGTGGAGACTCTGAAGTGGAAGGCGTGGATTTGGTCTGTCCCATCACTGCGATAAATCTGCCGAGCTTGCGAGTTCAGACAATGGGCGACCAAGAAAGTGTGTATTTCGTAGAACTGCTCACTGCGGAACAAACCCTTAAGTTCAGCAAGAAACCCACATCATTAATGCGTCTTAAGAAGAGGCTGCTGGAATCCCTTGGCCGAAAGGTAGTAGTGGTAAGCGCTTCTCGACAATTGAAAATCTAAACGGAAATTAATTCAATGTCTGCTTTCAGCTAAACTCCACCGAAATGGCCACAAATGCGAAAGAACTGCACCAGCTCTTAAAGCCAGACGCAGGTAGACGAGAAGAGTCCGAGGTTGCCCAAGGGCTGTTCAACTGAACCGTGTGATATAGGCTAGTTACAAGTCGTAGCTTTATTTAACAGTGTTTTATGTACTTGTACATATTATTTTAATATTAATAGCACTAAACATAATGTTCAACAATTAATGTATAATACAAGGAATGGGCTACAGGTGTGGGTTTCCCAACGCTCCTATCGGATTGACTTTATCTTGGCCTTCAGCACGATAAAGGACACCAGCCGGAAAATAATGATCATGGCTCCCAACGCGGCGACGTCGTTCCAGAACTGATCACCTCTCATGGTAATCTCCTCTAGGAATTTCTTTGGATACCTGTAGGTAAAATGTAGTTTAAAATTTGGAAAACCAAAATTTAAAAGAAAAAAATAACTACCTGTAGTGGCAGTAGGGCGCTTCATCGCAAGCGAGGACTCCTCGATTCAGGCCGTAGATGCTTGATATGAAGCCCTCTAACCCATATCTTAAGTATGATATGTGACTGCCCCATTTTAAGTAGCCAGGTAGATCCCGCAGCGTCACTCCAAAGCCGGCGAACATCATCATGGGAATGGTCAGCACTGGCGCAAGGAACGTACCGTTGACCACATCAAACCAGGCACCAATCATCAATCCAAAACTATGGCCGACAAACACGGTCAGTAAACTAATGGCAAAGAACATCCAGAAGCGGATCCACTCCATTGGCTGATAACTCCATAAGTAAACTATGACCGTGAAGAGGAAGCAACTTACGATCTGTAAATGGTAAACTGGAGTTGGAATTGGAAATGGAGACATCTCAGAAGGGTTACTCACAGATATGGGTAGGTCTACAAGTGTCATGGCAGTGTAGTAGGCTTTGAGCGAGTACCAGCGGTTAAAGTGCTCCTTTATCAGTATGGAGATGTCCATAGGGACTGTTTAAAGGTAAATCTAATTAGTTAGTCTTTCCACCCAATAAACTAATGCTAGCTTACAAGTCAGAACAGTCAACATCATCGTGGTCATAGAATGGTGCATCAGTATGGCAAACAGCAAGTTGTAATTGTCGAGTACTCGAGATCCCTCGCGTCCCGTGTGATCGTACATGGCTCCGAATAGAGCAGCCACCGCAATATTGACCCCAATCCTCAAGTGCGTCATGGTCGTGTCCCGTTTCGCTTTAATGAAACCCCGTCGCAACAGCACCGAGCACTGGTTCGAGTAACTGGTGTCTTCTAGGGACCGGCTTTTGGTTTTCTTTGGAATTGGATACTTCCTCATCAGAACCTCGGAGCGCAACACCGCACTAGGATTGTCGAACCAAGTCAGGCAGCTTCCGTTCTCCGTGGCGCCCTTAAGGGTGTCCACCTTGTCGTAGCCATATTCACCACAGGCCAGTTCGATAACTGCAAAATAAATTATTACTTTAGTGCCCCTTCATCAAGAGATTTTTCTCCTACTACTCACTGTAATCCGCCGGATTGTGGTACATGGGACATGGCAAATCCACCGCCTGCAGGAATGGCACTAGTTTCTGGGTGCTGCCCTGGTAGACGCAGTTGCCAGCCGACAAGACGTACACCTGGTCGAAGATCTGGAACAACTTGGCCGTGGGCTGATGGATGGTGCAGATAATGGTGCGTCCTTGGCTAGTCAATTTCTTGAGCAATTCCAGGACCTTTGTGCAGGAGCTACTGTCCAAGCCACTGGAAATGAAAGGGAAAATATATATTCAGACTAGATGGGTAAATAGTCTTATTTGCCTTACGTTGTGGGCTCATCCAGGAACATAACAGTGGGATTGTTAATCAACTCCATGGCAATGGATAGCCTCTTTTTCTGACCACCGGACAGGCGCATTGTGAGGGTCTGATCGTGATTGTACAGGCCTAGCAGCAGCAGGATATCCTCAATCTTCAAAGGGATATGAAATTATCGCACTGACTAACAAATATGGACTTTTATGGACTCACCCTGCTCTCCTTCTCCTCGTAGCTGACCGTCTGACCTAGTTTCAGATCGGCAGCTATATGCATATTCTCATTCACCGTGAGCAGAGGCTGCAGGCGATCATCCTGCGTTATATAACAGGACATTCGGCGGAAGGAGGCTTAGGAATTAAACAAGTTATTAACAGTTCTTCAAAATAGAAGCCTCGATATACTCACGCAAATCACGACGACGACCATTGAGCAAGATGGAGCCATCCACACCCGTGGTCTTGAATCCTGACAGGGCATCTAGCAGAGTGGACTTTCCGGCACCCGAAGGGCCCATAATGGCAATGAGCTGGCTGCCAGGGAACTTTCCGCAAACATTATGCAAGATTTCCTTGGATCCTAAAGAATTGCGAAATTAGTAAATGCTTTAATGAACGACCATTAACACATCACAGATCTTTGGCTAGATTTTACAAGATCGTTGATATCAAAGTTCAGTGGACTTCGTTTATATTCTGAATTAATAGCAGGCTTTTAACTTAACTCAAATTCAACGCCCAGTTAGCTAATGACACGTTAAAAAGGAAGCCTTTAAAATATAATTAATACAGTCTTTTAACGGAAAATAAATCTGGTTGAGTGAATAACCTTTTACTAAAAGGATTTTCGCCACACAACTCGGATAAAACATCAGTTAACAAATTTTCGCCACACAACTCGGATAAAACATCAGTTAACAAATTCAAAGATCAAGCTGGCGTACAAAGCTAAGCACCAGTAAACCATGTTTTAGGTCGTAAAAATTGGTTATTAGAAACTCTTAATGAAAACTATGACACTATTCATATTAAGAGTTAATTATGAAAATTAGTTGCGATTGATATAATCAGATTTTTATAATCAGGAAATGTTTGACTTGTTAAACAGTTGTAAAGATTTAGATATGTGCTCATTATGTGTGCTGACAAAAAACTTTAAAAACTTAATCTATGGAAAATTACGAAGCTATATTGTAAAATATAAATACAAATAGTAAAGCAGTTTTTAAGATATGTAATTTTAATTACCAGGGCCCTGTTGCCCTCTCTATACATTTTGATAATAATGAAATAATTTCAATCTACTGAAGAGTTGACCACACAAATTATCTTTATTTTACTATAATTACCGCCATTGGACTAAAATTTGTATGGGTCCTAATCAAGTTACCAGGGGCAAGCTCATTTTGATATCAATTGCTTTTTGCTTCCTTCTGAACTTTGAAATTAGCAAGCGAACCTTGTCAAAAATCATTATGTCGAATTACAAATACTCTAGTCATGGTCTTATGAAGAAGTAGTGTTTTTCATTTTATAGACTCTGCAGAAAGGGAATTTGTGAATGACTAAGTGACCATGATAGGCACGCACTGCCGGAATATATACAACCGGGAAGGGAAAAGGGGTGTGATCGGAGCGATCGCCGCTTATCTAATCAATGGGAAACCAAGTTGGTAAAAGAACTAGCAAGCAAGTGTTTATGGCTGATTGGTATGTGAAGCATTATTGAAAACAATAACCTTGAAAAACATTTTATTCGGATCTACAAAACCAATATTTATAATTTAGCTATAATTCGCAAAGCAGATTTATTTATAACAGCGCCCTAACTTGTTTTAAATAATTTATAAAACTTGTTTTTAAAATAATATTTTACAATATTATCCGGAATGTTGCCTGTATCTGTAGGATAAAAGTTATATAAAGTCGACCGCTGTACAAAGAGGAGCCGCTTGATCGTAAAACACATAAAAACCCAATGGTCATAACTCCTAGCTAATTTTAAGTTTTCCTCTTGCAATCTTATCGAGCCATATCTTAGATCATGCGATCATGGCATTAGATCGTAAACGACGCCTTCCTTTGGTAGCTCACCTCGATTAAAGCCCAATTTCACGGTGAGGGACAGCTCCCTGAACTCCATGTCCACGGGCTCGCGGGCTGGCAGGTTGTTAAGGGCATCGGTATCGAAGTGCACCTCCTCCTCCACCACGGGTTCCAGTGGTGGCTGCTTGGACCCATTGCTGTAGGCCACCTGTGGCGGGGTGGGGGCGGATGTGGGCGTGGCACTGGACGTCGTGCTGGACTGGCCATTTCGCCATCCTCCGGTGCTGTTCACAGGCACTGTGGTGGTGTTGTAGACGCGACTGGAGTTAACCTCCCCGATCTCGATGCCCAGACCTAGTCCAGCAACTCCGTTGTCGTTGCCGAATAAGAACTGCTCCCGGGATGTCGCCATTGTAGGATTCTAGGGGTAACCTTTCAACTGAAAACATATACAAATTATCGTTTAGTAAACGAGAAATACAAATTTCTTGGACGCAACTTAAAGCCTAACCAGATTGTGAAAGGTTTATTAACCAATCGTTTATTGCAGCTTCATAAAGCTTAAATTAGTTGTGCTTATACGTAAACTTCTCCTAATTTGTTGGTACCGGCCTACGAAAGCTTAAAGATAAAGGTTTTCTTTGTGGAATATTGGTCCATAGTTTTAATGCTTTAATGGATTTTGCAAGGTGCTTGAGTAAATCTAGGAATCTTGTGAGCAACCTGTTGCTGACCAATCCCAAATGATTTTGCCTAACCCATTAAAACGGGTTTCATTGCAGCTCAATTCGCACTTTGATCTAAAGCTGACGGATCGATCAACCTTTGTCATCTAACCTCATCATTCGGATTGGTTATTCCCGATAGCAGGCTGAGATTGTTTATTAATAGCGCCTTAAAAGTGACAGGAAATAGGCAGCTAATCCCCATAAGCCCACTCAATTTATGCCCGATTGCCCGAAGTGCTGTCAACTTGGAAGACTGATGAAATATTTCAATTATCTGCAACAGTCCCAATTAAATGCGAGTTTACATAAGCGAAATGTAGCACGCAGTTTACTCCACATTTCGCACTGCCGCAAGAGACAATTAAACGCGAGTACATTTAATGCACAGATTTGCGAAAAGATCAAGGTACAGCCGATGAGGCGGAGGCGGGCAAACAATAAAGAGGCACAATTGAGTGGAAACGAAATTGCAATCGCGAGTGTTGTCGTATGCACATCTGCTATTGATCCGCCGATCCAATCCGATCCGAACTGATCAAAACAAAAGCATTGTCCCATGCGGAGAATTCACAACAAATGGAATCTGCTGGTGACGAAGCTGTAGCTATGTATATAAATGACTTGGTTATACATTATCAAAGCGAGTTTAGATTTTACGGAAAGAATCTATATTTAAGTACCTAATTAATTAAAGTCTAAAGATATGAGAGTGTTCTTTAAAGGCTGTTTAATTTGAATTTCTAAGGTAATTCCTTGGACCTGGTACTCATCCCCCGATTCCAGACGATCAGATGCCATCAAAACAACAATTCCTGGGGAAAATAAAGAGCAAATGAAATTGTTGTCGTAGCTGTGACGAATTGCTATATTCATGATGTATAGACGCTATGTCTTATCACAATCTGGGCAATTTCTCGGTCGGGCACTTACAACTGGGACATTTCCCTTTTTTTGCAGTTGGGACAGGTAGGAGTCGCTTCTCTAATGAGCACTGCACTTGAACCCTGCACTTGAGTCGGTTATCAGAGCTGCCAAGCACATTTACCTATGTCAATGCCCCGGAATCTCGGGGGGATTTGGGGTTACCAAGGGAGCGGCCCTAGCCGAGAGTGACGTTGATGGCCGTTAATCAGATGGCTGTATTTCAATATTGATTGATACCAGAGCTCTGTGGTCACGTTTAGCCGGACCGGACGTCTTCTTGGATTCCTTTGTTCAACCTGGGCTTTACATTTCGTGTTTGCCTGCGACTTTGGGGACTTAGATCGGCCTCAATGCCGGCGTTCGTATATAGCACACCAGGCTACAGCAGTTATGTGCTGATGCTGTAGCTGGTGCTGCCCTGAAACATTGTTTTGTATACCTTGTGTAGTATACCTCGCACCGCTGACCGAACAAACCGGTTCACGGATCCCCTTCTCCGTCTGATTTGCTGCGGTGCAGCTGAGAGATGGAAGCGAAAACAGCAGCTGTTCGATCGGAGATCGGAGGCAAACGGGAGCAACACCATCCCGATCCCGATCGCTGGGAACAGATTTCTGTTTATACTCTGATAATGTGATAATTCAGAGACAGCTCCCGCCTCCCATCTTTGGGCCCTGGCTATTGTTGTATTGATTTTTAATGCGATTGCCGCACTCTGTGACAGCACTTACTGTCAGCTAATCGATTTAATTTATTTCACATACTACAAATGCAAAACTCAGAAAGCGGATCAAGCAGTTTTATAAATGTAGTTATGGTGCCATGAATTATGACCCATTCTCGGAGGTCTAAAGACGCCAAAAGAATCATATCACTTGTATCTATTTCATAGCAGATACCAAAGCATGAATCATTAAGTCATTTAACACTTGCCTTTATGCGGCTCGAATGAGTTTTATGCGTTGGCTCATTTGTTAAATTCACTGATAAGGTGTTGACCAATAAATTTCTTTCTTTAAAATGTCTATTCATTTTGCTGCGTATACCTCAATTATCATTGAATCGGTATTCCTATATTAATGCTACTTTTGTATCTTATAGATTCTTTTTAAATGTTTTTAAAATTTCACTAAGATTTAAAGACACAATTAAATTTTAGCCCCCTAAAATTTGTATGTATGTACATTTAGTTATCGAAAATGTTCTTTAGTTTTTATTTAACTTGATATTTATTTTATATCAATAACATTCGTCTTAAGTATAGTTTTATTTTATTATTTTGTTTAACTTTTCATAAAAAATCACATTTATCCTAGTCGTATCTTATAAAATCCACCCACACTTTTAGTTTTGCTTGGATTTATTTTGTCACTCTGAATTGTTTAATCCAGTATGTCCAGTAATACAAATTATTCACAACTTTTAATGTTCGACAAAATTGTCTGTTTGGGTTTTATTTAAAAATGTAAATAATTTTTTTTAGTTCTTTTTTATCCTCCTTCAAAGGAAATTTAATCTATTAGAAGGACAGCAGCGCGTTGTACAAGGGAAGTCCTTACCCTTTTGAGAGTCAGGATTATCACTCTCTGACAGGGATTGCAAGGAGAACTACTTTCCGACGATAAATCTCGCGATCCGCACAACCGAGTAACAGCGTCTTCGAAGCGACGTGCGCGACTGGCGGTCAGTAAACAAACAGTGATCCCAGCTAGCTGCTCGCTGGCTGTGCTATATGGCTATATGGCAGTGGCAGTTCCGTTCCCATTCCCGTTCCCGATCCCCCAGAAGTCGGAGAGTTGCTTCGTCGGCCCAGCTGACGACTCACTACTCACTGGCCACAAAGAACACGATCGGTCGTCTCAGCTGGTGTGTGTATCTCGGCGTCCAAGTGGGTGTGTGTCGAACGCAGGCTTTATCGAAGGCGCTCAGTGGTGAGTATGTTTTCAATCTCTAGCGGGAAACCACTTAAAAAGGCACGAAGTCAGGGATAATTTATAAAATATTTTTTTTTTATTTATAAATATTGGTTAGAGTCAGAAACATGTTTAATTAGATATTTCCTTTGGAAAAAGTTATTCATTTGAAGTTTAAGTCTATGAATGTTGAACAAAAATTGCATAGATTGCATAGAAAAATAGTTAAATAAAAGGTTTTTATTAAAAATATCTATATTTCAATTAATATTAAAGTAGTAAATAGATGTTAGCAAAGAAATAAATTCTAGAATGCAATTATTCGTTGTATTTGATTTGATGTATGGGGTATCCTAAAATGAAGAAGGCAGACGATTTTACATGCATGAAAACTATTTTTAATTTACGTAGCTTTTTTTTTTAGTTTTTAAAGTCTGCTTATGATTTCTTATGAATGCTGCTACTTAAACAATCGCAACTTTTCCTGTACTGAAAATATGTATGCTATGTACTTCAAGCAAATCGAATACCAACTCTGCAAATATAATTTCAACCAAGTAATATAATGTTGTGATCTGGCTTAAAAAGTTTTATCCCAGACGAGACTATGTACGCAGCTATCCTAAATGTAGAACGAAATTTTTTTATATCGCGCGGAAATAGCCAAACTCGCAACACTTTCTCGAAGATCGCTCGGCACACTCTGCTCGGGTATATTTCGCATTGGTTATTAGTGTTTTGGCGTTGTTATATTGTCGTTTTCCTTCGCTGATAAGAACCGCTCGCACACCGGCGCACCTGGGGCACACAGATACTCACCTGTGGCAGCTGATTGAGTTTTGGCAGTGCGATCTCGGCCCGATTGCCCCGGTTGACAACGGAGGGCGGGGTGGAGGAGGATCGTGCTCGGGTCACAAGTCCACATATCGAATTTCGTCGACACTCTATAATAGTCGTATACGTAATACGTAATAAACATTCCCGCGCCGCCGTCGCTTTCTTAATTTAATTTTTGTTCTGTGCCAATGGCAACGTACAGGGAAACAATAGCGAGCCCTATCCCCGCACAACATTATCGGGCCAGTTTACAATGCCTATATATTCACAATTCCCCGCCAACAACCGACTATACTTGTTAAGGCTCTTTGTGCTGGCTCGTGAATCAGAGTTACTTCACCGATTAGCTTCCTTGTTCGCTGTTCATTGGACCCTTGCGGTTGGTTAATTAACATTGACAGAGCAAGGTTATCGGAACTGGAACTCCTTGCCCATCTGGTGGCTATATAGAAAAATTGTTAATTTATCATGCAATCGACTGCAAATATAAACAAAATTTATTCGAACATTTTCATTTTTAAGGATTAAAAAATTGTTGGTGTGTTTAATAATCTTATACGGCTTCGCACTTGGTTTTAACTATTTAAATTAAATTATTTATAGCCAGTGTTTAATTTTTTATTTATGTTTTTTAAATATATATGAAAAAAAACAGAAGAATGGCATATGAAACTAAACTAAGCTAAAAACGATTGGGGGCTTGTAGCACTAGAAAATCAATAGGTTTAAATTTAATGGGCTATAAAGGACACAGAATATCTACAAAGTAGTAAGCTTAACCAAACATGTGTTAGATATTTCACTTACGCTTATCTTTAGGTAGTTTCGAATAGCTTTTCATGCATTGGTAATAAAATAATTTTAGTATCCCCGACCTAATTTAACCCGGATCAGCAATAACATAGCTTTTTCACTTTCTCTTTCAAGTTCCGTACTACTGTTAGCTCTGTCCTACTTTTCATTTCCTCGGCTTAGAACATCATTGATAAGTGCTTATTTAGTTATTATCGTATTAATTGCTCCATCAAACGAACCCCGCACCGACAGTATGATTCAATACACTGGCGGACTTTGACCGTTCTCGACTCGAGCTAAACAAAAGCCGATTGATATAGTAAATACTGAATGTTCCCAAGCTAATAATGGAGAACAGAGCAAAGTATATAAACTTGAAAAACGTCACGGCTTTATCAAGTGCCACTAATGATCGCTGGTTGGGCTTGAACTTCGGTCTAAGCTGGTTCAGGGAATTATTAAAATGGCAACCACTCGATGACTGGAGAAGTTCGTTCCAATACTATAAATAACAATTTACATAAGTGTTTGATAAGTTTAAATATTGCCTACATCCACAATCTGCACGCCGGCGAACACCAAGCAAACGATAAGATTACAATTTATGATCGTTCGCGCCATATAACAGCTATAGGAAATCGTAAATATGGCGCATGGGATCTCATCACTCCTGCGACTAAATCAAGGCAATCGCTTAATTTCCTTGTTTTAGCTAATCGTGCTGGGCCCAGTTTAAATATTTACGGGTATCATTGCGCCCACATACTCCTAATCCGATGGGGCTTTGATGGTTTATTTTTCTGATTTGACTTATCATGTGCTGTCCATGTCGTTGTCGCTATGACGAGTACAAAAGAATACAACTAAACAATCAAAGTCCAAATCGTCGGGGCTTCTTTAAAGCTCTTGTCGTGGGCGAATTGTCGGGTGCAATAAATCTCCGTAGCACTCGAAAACCCACAAAAGTGATAACCGTGGGTATCGCTCGTGCTTTCTAGCGATTAAAGATGATCTTTGACAAAATCTCAGGCTCATCGAAAGTGGTTTATTTCCACAGTTTTGCAAATCTGGATTTTACTTGTTAGGGCTCACAATTTAAATAACGCTAATCAAATTTTTCTTTAATAAATAGTAATCGGTTAAAGCGGCAGAAACTCTTCCAATCATAGTCAGCTGGAATTTTTTACGTGTCGTTTGGGTTATTTTCCCCCCAAATATCAATGTTAAAACTGAAAGTAAAAATAATGCAAAATTTTGTGACTCAACCAAACTAATCTATAATCTTTTTTGTTTTTATACTTTAATGAAATTGAGAAGAAACACTGGTAAAGTTTAGGCTTGAAATCTTGTACATTTTTTCATTTAAACAACCATATTTAATAGACTTTTAAGTTATTGAACGATTTGTTTGTAAACGTTTTCCGTTAAACTTAACCACTTAACTGCTTATGACATTTAGAGATAAGCAACCAGAGTCTTCCAGTTTTAAACTTTCATGTTGTGATTACCACCTGAATATTTACCAGGAAAAGATCTCCTTGTACCATATCGTTTCCAGAACACTTTCGTGGATGAATGCTTAACAAATTTCTCACACACCTGAAATTTTGCTCAACCGGATCGATGGCCAATATGGTAACGGTTCAGCAAGATACAGGCGCGAATGAAATATGCCGCCAAAGGACTGTAGTCCACTAAGCACAGATGAATCACCAACCAAGTTAATATCACTGGATCTATGACTGCCACTGGAACCGCGACCGCAACTTTTCCTGGCCGCGCTCGGAGTCGAACTGATGGCCAGAAGTCAGCGCCAGTTCGTAGGTAGCCACTTCTGATCAACCCGGACCCGGGCGACCCATCTAACTATGTACAGCACATTAGAAATAGAGACTCGGAACAAAAGGAAGCGCTGACAATGCCGGCTGCCTGGTTGGCTGAGTACTAGTGCCTTGATTGGGGTTGGCTGAATGGGTGGGTGGGTCACTAGCACCACTTGCAACAGCGGCGCATGCTTTCTAAACGCCACCATTATTTAGTCGCAGTTGTTGTGGGACGCACCTTACTAATACAAATAGCCCAGTGGAAGCGGAGCGACAGCTGACACCATCGGGGAACGCGCCTTTTTAACGAGCGACCAGCAGCGACCCCACCTAGTATCAACCGGAGTGATTACATAGAGGCCAAATAGAAATGGAGATGGAGCTGCATGACGTGTGCTCACCCAGAAACTGGGCTTGGACTTTGGCCGGCACATAGAACAGCCGTGGGATCCTGTCACATATCCTGGCATTTACTCTTTATACGCACTGCTAAATGGGTTAATGACTTGCTAAATGCATTTCGTAATTAAATTATAGTCCCACAAGAAGTTTGGAATGAAAAATATAAACGAAGACTTCCAACTAACCCAGTTTTAGAGACCGACATCCAATCTCCCAGGCTGAAACAAACATACATATTTTGTTAAAAAGTCAGCCTCAGATGGGTAGATAGAAAAAGGATCCGTTTGTAATACATGTGCTTTTTATAATTGAAAATACATAAAACAGTGATTACAGTTCTTGTTTATCCAGTAAACTGTATACATTGACTATTAGTATTAACAGCGGAGGGGATCCAGATCGCTCATTAAAGAATAATATAAAATTATCTTTAGCGAAACATAAGTATTTTAAAATGAGATTTATGCAAGAGACTTAACAAATTTTTATTTAGTTATTTATTTAACGTCATTTGAATACAATTCCTTATTTTAATATAAGTATAAATATAAATAAGACACTAAGCGTAGATTGTTATATTAATGATTGTAACATCAATTCAGATTGTATATTTCCAAGCACTTTTAAATTTAATTTATATATACTTCCTTAGATCGCAATATCTAAACTGCTACGCTGATATTTTACAAAATAATCCCACTTAAAGTACGGATATGATCGGAGACCGGGTGTTTAAAATTCTTTACCAACTTCTAAACGCAGAATCCTATTTTTAAAATGTTTTTAGATAGCTCTAGCTATAATACCAGTATATTAATTTAACTGATCAAGAATTTATATGTCTCCTTTACTACGTTTAAAACTTTGAACTGAAATTGTAATACTCTCCGTATACAAAATCAAAATGTCAATAATGTGCTTTAACATAATTCCAATATAACCCAATAATAATAGTTTATCGTATTAATACAATATATATAGACTTTAGTTATCCAAGGCGATAAGAAATAATGTGATTTTTTGAAAATTAAATTTCATATGAAAGTGTAAGCCATAATCAGGAAAATCCCAAAGGATAGTAACCCGCGAAGCCAAGTGCTTCACTTGCTATATTTATAATCCATCGTTATGTATCCATGGTCCGTTGCTCTACAACACACCTTGTTCCAAAGCCAATCCCTAAAACTCCATGTACATGGAAGTAAACCTTCCGCACCCACTCCCCTTTCGATAGACGTGGCACTTTTCGCGCCCCACATGTTGCCCTTTTCCAACCACGTTATGCCCTTTTTGCCACACAGGACCTCAAGAAGCGATGGACTGCGGGGATGATCTGCGGTCGTTAAAAGGGCGCGTCTCCCATTAAGACTTCCAAACTCGCATAACTAAATGTCAGCCAAAGAGGGATTGGCCTCCGAAATGGAGATATACTCCAGACATTTCGGCTGAGGAATCTATTATCGCGATTGAAAGAATGGAACCTCTTTGATGTAAACAAAATGTATTTTTCGATATTGAAAATGTAATAATATTATTTAAATAAATTATGAACAAACTCAAAAGTGTGTTTTATTATAAAATAACGCCGCCACCTATCTGGCCTCCAAAGTCGTTCCAAATATCCCTCTGCACATACGTCAACACACGGGGCGTTGTGACATCGCTGACCATTGGCCAAGCATCGACTCCTACATATGTATGGAGTATATACAGGTGACATTACATAACAAGCTGATCCAAAACGGCGGGGCCAACCCATCCGCAGTCACATCCGCCTTTTGTCTTGCCATACATTAAAATCTAGGTGAGGGTGTGTTGGCCGTGGAAAGAAATTTAGTATCAATGAGCATGCGGCCTGCCATTTGGATTGTTTAGTTAATTTAAATGCAACTATTTAATTAATTTCAGCTCCACCCGCAACGATTTGTTTGCACATAATTAAATCGACTAATTGGATGCCAGTTTTTAGTATCAATTAGTTTTAGGGCGTGACTTTATGCCTAACACATTTATTTATCAGTTTTAACTACGCCAAGAAAGATTGTTCTGTGGTGGATGATTCTGCTGAGTCGGGATTGGCCTGCTGTCCTAGAGACATGGGCAAGCGATCGCCCCACCGACTGACTTTCGCGCAAGAGTAAGCAGACCTAAAAGGAAGAAATTGATTGCTTCAGAAATATTAAAGGAGGAAACAGCGGTATTACTCACTTTCCGTGCTTGGACTTCGTAAAAATGACCTCTTGGAGTTTGCCCTCTTCCGTGCAAACTCGGCAGATGGCATGCTTTGACCGAACCAAGGTAGGGCGCACAATCCGCGGCCAGGAACTGGAGCTGTCGGTTTGTGGGCCCTTCTTCAGGATGGCATAGCTGTAGAGGGAGGTGTGTCGCTCCGCCAAAGAATCGCTGCCCAAACGCAGGGGAGCGTATGAAACTGGAAAATTGCAGGGCGTGCGATCAGCCAGATCTCTAAGACGGGGACAGATCACATCATGTGGACACTAAAGGTAAAACGGATTTATTGGGATTAAGCCATATGTTTTAAATTATTTTTGCAACTTACCGGTGCCACAGTGTGTCCTTCTTGATCCTGCTCCAACAGAAACCGCCTGGCCTCGTTGACAAGCTCACTGCCACGACGTGTTCCCTCTTCCATGATGACCATGTAGCCATCACACTTTCGCCACAGATTGCGCAGAACATCCTCCCGCTGCTCTTTGTCCGCCAACTCGAAAAGCGTGTGAGAAGTAATGACCAGATCGTAATTGGTTTCGATGGCGGGAAGGAACTGGCGGTAGAACACATTGCGCAGGGCAATCTGCTTGTTCTCGTGCCCATCGCGCAGAATGAGCTCAGAGATCTCGTTCATCTCCTTGGACCTGTCCACGTTGTAGTACTCGTATATGTGATCGCGCCACAATTCGCTGGCCACCCACATGCCAGTCCCGATGCCAGAACCGAAATCGAAGAAGCTTCGCGGTCGGAACTGCTCGTCCCGTTGGGCCAGCTCCGTGAGCACGCGTTTCATTACCGCGTACTCTTGGGCACCGCGGGCTGTTGCGTAGACGAGGGACTCATATGCGCCGTACTCAATCCGCTTCCAGGCGTAGATGCGTTGGCCCAGCCGCTTGTTGATCTCCAGCTCCCGCTTGCGCTTCCAGCGCTCTGCCTCCTCCTCGTCGAGCGTGGCCAGGCGATCCAGAGACATCTTGGCATTGACTTCTTCTATGATGATCCGCTTCTTGTTCTCGATCTCCTCTAGCGTTGGTGGCGGGTGGCGTGATTTGATGTAAGCGTTCAGCTGCTGTCCATCGTTAATAAGCTTCTTGATAGGATGATCGCCCACGATGCGCTTCAGAGTATCACCCAGTTGTTTCGGAAGGTCCACATGACTGGGCCTTACCACGCCGGGATGTTTTCTCGGTTTTATGGTGGCCTGCTCCAGGGCTGAGATCACCGCTGGCTCCATGTCCACGGCGATCTTGCTGGTGAAACGGTGCAGTCGAGGCACCATGTTTCTCGTTGTGTAATTCAGGGAAAACATACTACGATAATTCAATCTAATAATATGTAACCGAACAATCAAAACAACACGAGTTTACCGGCGTTTTGTTGTTGTTTCAGACTAGTGTTGAAAAAGTCACAATCAAACAGCTGATAGTGCTGCCAGATGATTCCCTCTACGCACAGTCGCGGTCGGGTAAATATCACATCTGTTTTATTTCTTTAAAACATATATTTATATCCTTAGAATATCTGTTTTATTTGTATTATTTATTTTATTTTGCTTGCATATTATTCATAAATATGTTTTTAAATTTGAATTTGTGATTAGAAGACAAATTATATGACTTACAGTATCATGTTAAGTAAATTTAAAAGAAGTGCTATAACGTTCACCTTTAATGTACACTTTTTCTGTGTTTGAATGCATGCATCTCTTTTTGAAAATCTGAAATCAAACCTGCATAAAGAAGCCGCGCCATGAACCTGAGCCCAAATTATGGATGAATACGAAGCACAAGTGAGCAAAGGTGATCCAATTTGTCCCCAACTTCCTTTATGACAACCCTTGCATCAAACAGTTGCTCGTTGTGGAGCAGGCGTTGGAAAATACCACGGATGAGCCCCAACGCCAGGAACTTTTGGCCCTTAAGTCGAATCTACAGGAGTTACTAGCCCTCACCCGGGAGACAGAAGATGAACCACCAACCGATGAATTACCTCAACAAGCAGACGACTTGGACGACGAGCTGCAGCGGCTCAGAAGCGAACTCAGCAATCTGGAAGGAGCTGACATTACCCAATCCGCAGCGGATGAAGAGCGGCAGCTGTCGGATTTACGGGCGAAGTACACCGCCATGGTGGGCGAGAAGTGCTCCGCTCCCCACGAGCACAGTTGGGGCACCTGCTACCACAATGCTCTCATCTGCGGAGTGGACGATGAGGTGGTCATGAACGGCGATGGCATCTTAGATGCCCGACTAAGAGTGCTCTTCACGAATCCCACGCATCGGGAAATGCTGCCTTGTTCTTATTATCTTGAGGGCGAGTGCCGTTTTGATGAAACGAGGTGTCGCTTTTCCCACGGCGCTCTGGTTACCGGTAGCTCTATTAAAAAATACAATCCACCCGAATTCCACAAGCTTTGCCGCAGTCGAGCAGTGTTTGCCCAGCTGCCGGATCGCCTGTGGCACCGAGGTCGTGTCCTTTGCGTGAATTTCGTAGAGCAGGTTTGCCGGGTGCGATTAGATGGCCAGGATCACAAGGAACGGGAGCGTGACTTTAAGTTTGAAGAGCTGTTTCCACTGACCACGGATCTGGGTGAGGATGACGACCTCTCCAGCGAAGACAGCATCTCTAGCATAAACGGCGAAAGCAGTGATGAGGTAGACTCGGACATGGATGATTTGGAGGAAGCCAGGAGAGCCCGAATGGTCGAGTTAAGTTTGTTTACCTTTAAGCCAACAGAAAAGCTGGGTGCCTGGGAGGAGTTCACGCGGGTAAGTAATGCAGTGCAGTCAGATGCAGCAACTTTAGTTTCTCTAATTATCAACCCTACAGGGCATCGGATCCAAGCTCATGGAGAAAATGGGCTACATCCATGGCACGGGTCTCGGCTCAGATGGAAGAGGCATTGTGACGCCTGTTAGCGCCCAAATACTTCCCCAGGGTCGATCTTTAGATGCCTGCATGGAGCTGCGAGAGGCTGCCAACGGGGACAGTGACTATTTCAGTGTGGAACGAAAGCTGAAGCGTGCGCAGCGCCGGCAACGAAAAGCGGATGAAAAGGCCTACGTCCGGGAATCACAACGTACGGATGTTTTTACATTTTTGAACGCCAGTGTTCTCGGTCCTGGGGAAAGCGATCAGCAGGGTGAGCAAGTGGCCAAGAAGGCTAAGACCAACGAACTACAACAGCATTCGACCAAAACCCTTAACGTGGAGTCAGTGCGAGTGGCTGATGAAATCCGCCGAAAGCAGCGGGACATTGCAAAAGTGAAGCAGTCTCTGGACAGAAATTCTGGAGATGCACAGCTTCAGAAACGACTGCAAGTGCAGCTGCAGAGCCACAAACAGGAGCTGGCCACGCTTCAGGCTCAGGAACGTAGTTTAAGCAAGGAACAGCAGACGCGCAAAAGCAAGAATAAAATGTTTGAGTTTTGATTTGAATTACGTAGTCTGACTTAATCCTAAATTAATCTCTGAAATGGACATATAGCTAGAACTATTATTGAAACCACGAACATTGGTTTTAACCACAATTTTTAAGTCCTAATTTGAACAGTACCTTTTATTAAAAACGTAAAAACAAGTTTGTTTGATAGCTGCTCTACCTATGGAAAATCTAATATCCCTTAAATCTCCTCAGTTTCAAATACTACCGAACGCTCCCACCGTAATAATGGCTGTCATGTACTGCTCCAGGAGTGCCTGGGCCAGATGAGCGCCATGCTCAACAGCCAGGGAATAGGCCGTTTCTCCGTCCTCGTTGGTGGCGCTCAGATCCAAGTCCCTGGCCAGCAGCTCGTTGCAAGTGTGCGGATGATTTCCGGCCGCTGCGTACATGAGCGCCGTATTTCCCACAATGTCCATGTGGGTCGAATCCGCGCCGTGCTCCAGCATGAAGCGGACGATCTCGTTGTGCCCACCGGCAGCAGCCAGGAGAAGAGGACTGACGAGATCAGTGGCTCCCATATTGTTTACATTGGCACCAGCACCGACGAGCAGCTGCACGGAAACCAATTGGCCGTACGAGGCAGCCCAGTGAAGGGCCGTAAAGCCGTTCCCGTCCTTCTGATCAATGTCCTGCTGGCGCGCCCTCTCCGCCATCACCTGCTCCTCGGTAATCTCACCCTGTCCGGCACGTTCGTGGAAGGATAGCGAAACCTCGACGGGACAAAAAGTGGCCTCCGTGTTGCCGCGCTGCAGGTTGGTCAGCACGGTGGACTGGGGCCGGTACGGCAGGAAGGCGCTCTTCCGCTTGGCGTCCAGCACCAGCATGGAAGTGGGCGCCGTCGGCACGGCCTCATCTTCATCGGAATTCGGGTTATTCTGTAGAGTGCTTGCTGGCGCTACCATTTGTTTTGGTTTTATTTACCTCTTATACCCATTACTTGGAGAGTAAAAAGGGTATATTATTTCGACCAAAAGTATGTAATAGGTAACCGTTAGAGCTTCATATCTTTAACTTTCTAACTCTTTCAATTTTTTCACGTCCTTCTAAAAATGTTATGTCTTGATTTAAAAAGTGTTTCAAAAAATTGTTATTATTAATGGGTATTGAGAACATCATTAAATTTTATACAAACATCTGGATATCTTGCCCCATGCGGCAATCAAAATAGAAAAAAAATGGATCAATTATTTGCATTTAAGTTATGCAATTGTTTTTTTTATGACTGGACTTAAAGTAGTGATTATCACATTGTCGGTACGTTATTTCTTATTGGTGTTGTTGTTTTGATTCGGCAGTCGAAGCCACAAATGACTTGGCATTATTTGGCGACTCCCGAACGGTCACACTTACTTAGGTTTGTTTTCGTTTTCTCGTTTCAAAGCTTAATTTGCGTTTAATTATGTAAATATATTTACCTGATTTGTTAGCGCTGTGTTTGTGTGTTTCATAACAGGTTTTGTGACGCGGCGCAGTTGTCTCTTTGGCTAAAACATCCCTGGACCTGTTGCGCCTTGCAAATCGAAAACTGCCCCCCAGTGCAAACCTGCGTTTGGCCTTTTTATGCCCTTTAGTTGTACGTTTCCACTGCCAGCGAACTAATTGCGTCGAAGTGGGATCCGCGAATCGTCACCGAAATGGGAAACACGAGTTCCAAGGGCGAGTCGGACGCGAGTGAGCCGCCCCTGGATGGGGGGAAACTCCACAAGCAGCACAAGTCTTCGCACAGCGATGCCTCCCACAACCACAACGGAGGCTCTGACGTAGGCGGCAGCCACAATAGCCTGAAGGTGCAGCAGGCGCAGGGCTCGATGACCAGATCCGCTTCCGGGGCCGATGTCACCGAGAAGTATCTCACCCAGCTTGTACCAGTGGAGAAGCTAGCCGAGATCCTCAGGGAAAAGACGTCGGCCAAACTAGGCATTAATGGCATAGTGGCAGAGGTCTTTGTGGTGAGTAATTAACTGATAACAACTGACGCGCTCATATAAAACACCTATTTTGCCAGTCACAAGTCTTTCCGCAGTATGCGGACCTGGGCCAGCGGCTGTTCAACCTGATGCACTCCAACTCTAAGGCCACCACAAAGCACCTGGGCGCCGTCGCCTTTCGGCAGCAGTGCGAGCGCTTTTTGGGCATAATGGACGACGCCAAGACGCTGGAGTGCTACATCAAGATGTACGCCCAAGAGGACAACCCTGACTTTATCGACAAGACGGGCGTGACGCGGCTGCTCCACATCTGCTACACCATTGCCATGCAGCACTCGGGCAACGCCGTTCTGTGCTCGGCCATCAACCGCACATTCGGCTCAGTGACCAAGTCCATTTTCCTGTGCCACGATAGTCTGAGTCTGGGCTACGTGTGCCGCTGGTTCGAGCAGAACCTGATCAGGCTGGTGCTTCTCGTGCACAAGTACTGCGTACACACGCTGTCAACCGCTTATCGTGGCCTAGAGCTGCAGAACCAGTCCTGCGGCATCGAGCTACAGACTCCGGTGCTGGATCAGCGCAATCCTTTTACAGACGCCACGGACCACAGTGGAGGCGGAAGCGGACGGGACTTGGACTCGCTTATGCCGCTCTCGCAGGCCTGGCTGCTGGCCGGCGGTTTGCCGCCGCTCTACTCTAAGCCCCAGACCGCGGCTCCGCCAGCCAACAAGGGCAACAACAACCTCAGCGCCTCGTCCGCCGTACAGATATTCAAGGAGAAGCTGTCGATGATGCCGTCGCACTGGACGCTGCTGTACGATTCCAACGAACACGGAGTGGGCGCTAATCGGTTTCTGCACCACGTCCTTGGGTACCGGGGACCCACCCTCGTCCTGCTGCACACCAAGGACGAGCAGACGTATTGCGTTGCGTCGCCCAGTGAGTGGAAGGAGACCCATCTTTTTGTGGGCGGCGAGGGCAGTTGTGTTATCCAGCTGCTGCCTAAGTGGGTAGCAAAATGGACCACATTTCCAATGCTTATTAATGGTGTTCCTTAAAGGTTTGTGATACTGGAGAAAAAGGCCAACATTCTGTATCTTAATACCAGCATACGCGGCTACCCGAAGGGATTACGTGCCGGCGCAGATCCGCGGAAGCCCATTATAGCCGTCGATGAGCATTTCGAGAATGTGGACTGCAAGGGTTTGGCGGCAGGATTAATGTCCATAGAGGTAAATGAACATAGAAATCTTTCACTGACATTTTTGTGTAACAGAAAATTAAGCTGCACAACTTATTCCTGCTTCTAGAAAGTTATGCGGAAACGGAATTGATAAGACTATTAACGGCTTAATTTTCAAAATAATATCCATAGATCATAACGAGTTTTCCCAATCAAATTGCATAGATAAAGCAACTTATCAATTCCATTTCCACATTTTCTCGGAATGCTATTGGAAACAAAGCATTTAGTAATCATAAGTCGCAAACATTTTGCAAAGATGGGTAAAACAAGGCTAGGCACTGAAAATAAGAATCAACCATTCCACATTTAACTGTGACGACCAGAATAGGCTAAAAACCATTTTGAGTTATTCCTCTGTACTTTAATCGCATTCATGTACAATAAGCCTTATTCAACAGAGTATATTTATATATGTGTATATGCATATATGGTATATAGTGTAAAATTCATAGACGTATATCGTATATTAACGAAATAATTTCCAGTCTAAGTTGTTAAAAACAGAACACCAGTGCCTCCTAATGGCCAGGTGTGCTCTAGCGATGCATTTTAACTAAGTCTACGATTCTCCTTACCCAACAACAGTCAACCAACAACAAGAACTACACGTTGCTCCCCTCTTATTTTCTGATCTCCACAGGTGTGGGGCTGCGGCGACAAAACATCACGCGAAGTGCAATTGGACATCAAGAAGTGGCAAATCAAGGAGGCCGAGCGACAGCGGACCGTCAAGCTTACAGCCGCCGACTGGATGGACCATCCGGATCGATATCTTCTCGAGCTGGGCGGCAGGCAGAACTACAACAATTGATCGGAGCAGCTGCGTGTATGCTAAAAGCAATCGGGATGCCTTCCGTTTTGAAGGCATGCCACGTCGAAATTTACTGGGATTCGTTACAATTATGCGCACGCAGCACGAGAAGTAATCACTGGACTGAATTTGTTTTTAATTGATATTGATTGATATTCGGTTTACTTGTTTTCTTTATATTATCAGCGTTTAGTATTCGATTTGATTTATGTTCGTAACGTGAATTCCGTGAATGCCTTTATATGTACTTCGGTCATCTCCGTTTCTGTGTCAGACATTGTCTCCGTTTTCGTCACTTTTAATTAAAAATTTTTTGTTTTGTTTTGTATCTTCGTTCAAATGTAAAAAAAAAAAACAAGTATTATGAAAAGACAAAGGAATCGAAGTGCTTTAACAAATATTTCAATAAATGTTACAAATAAAATGGCGTTGCTTTTTTGATCTCATCATTTCAACTCGTACCAGCATGGAATCATATAATTTAGTATTTTATCTTGTACGATAAAAAAAATAATCCAAATAATTATTAACACTTCTCTTATCACATATACGATTCACTAGAACAAACTTTAAAATATATAAAACGATAACACGATCATGTGTCGAAAATTGGAATAGCAATGTTAGTATGTAGATTGGTGCATTAAGATACAAATAATACAAATTTTAGAAGATAAATCATAAAAGGCGGTTGCAAATAGTTTCCAATATTATATTATTAATGTGTATATTAGTTTTACAATAAGAATTTCTATTTAAATACAAGTAACGCCCTTTTCTGACCGGCGACAGTCACAAAATTCACAATCGGTTCAGGCATGTTTCTAATTAACTACGTCGCCACACAAAAGTTCGAGACCTAACTATGCGGGGTTCATCTAGCGGGTATGTATAGAGTAAAAATATCGTTTCGGGAAAGGCTGTTTACAAAATCAGCACATAAAAAGACTGCATTTCGCACGTGCATAATGATGATTCTTTGGGCTAAGGGATGTGTGGATCTGCTTGTGTGCGCTATCAGAAAAACGATTACAATAATGGCTAAGTAAAATAAGTTGCTTTCGCGATGAAAACTAAGGCCACGATTTGAAATACCCCATTTAATGGGGCCGATAGAAAATGTTTGTTTTCATGAGTATTTTAAGCCTAGCACAAATCAAGACATGGAGGAAATAATAAATATAAGAATAGCGTACATATAACTGAAGAATGTTTTAGGTGATGTACTCTCGATCGCGGCGGCGCCGCGTCGTTGAGGCAATAACGACAACGGGCTGCTCGCCAGCACCGTCATCGCCGTCCTCCCCATCTTCTCCGTCCACGTCCACGTCATCGTCGTCAGCGTCATCATCCCCGCCCGTTGAGTTGGACCACTCGGACGCCGACTGGTTGCTGCCAGTGGCACTAAACTTAAGACTGCTCGACATGCCAAACGAAACGGACAGCGAGGCGCTGAGCGATGAGGCATTCAACTGTTGACTCACATCCACGCCATCTTCATCCTCGAAAGCGTCGTCAATCTGCGGGTGCTGATGGTGCTGGTAGTGGTACTGGTTATAGCGGTGTCACCTGCCTGCGCCGCCACCCAACAACAGGGCATAGTCGTCGGTAGACTCTGGAATTGGCGCAGCCGCCGAGGTTGCTCCGGCACCGGTCGGCAGACGCAGGAAGCTGCCACCTCCGCCAGCACCCACACCCGGATCCCTTTCCCGCTCGCGAAGATGCAGGGTATCACGTTGACGAGTCGATGGCTGAGTGCCCGTCGCGCCCGGTAAATGTAGTTGTTGTTGTTGGTAGTTGTTGCTGTTGCTACTGTTGCCATCGTCGGCCAAGCCTGCTAGGGGAAATCGAGATTGGGAGTGAGTAGGGTGGTTTTCGGGCAGAGTGTTCAGCTTGCCATCACACACAGGCACGATCAGGCGACTGGAAGTTGCGCCATACATGTTACCTGATTGCGACGAGTTGCCCGGCAGCTGCTGATCCTGCCGCTTGCTTATTAGATACTCAGATTCACTGCTGGAACGACGAGGACTGCGTGCCAGCGGCTGGTAGGTGCTGCGTCCCTGGAAGCGGCGACTCAGCGAGCTGCCCACGACGCCCAGATGTTCGGTGACGTCCTCCTGCATGTCCGAGATGTCCATCATGGAGAGAAACGCGCGACACCAGCTGTGGTTCGGATTGTTCCAGTACTGCGGCGAGTTTATGTGGAACGGGTGATGTGGGAAACTGTAGATATGGGCCACGGCGGCGATGAACATCTCGATGCAGATAAGGAAGTTCTGGTAAGGATTATAAAGAACAACGTAAATATCAGTCACATTCAGGTCGATTAACTTTCTCTTGAAATGGTATATTTATTTTGCATATTTGGTTCAATATCTTTTCTTTGAGAATTTGGATAAGAGAAAGTAGCACTGAAGATCCACTCTTCGTCATCAGCTTTAGGCATTTTTTACAATCCCAAGATTAAGTTAAAACAAATCAGCGCTTCGTTTTTAGCTTTACGAACGGTTTCCCTTTTTGAGATAATGGAAGTTATCTAATTCAACTTCTCTTTTTTTCACGAATTTAAATACTAATAGATTCAATAATTCTTAGTGTGGTCTCACCTGAAGTAGGGATGCCAGATTAGTGTCGCCCACATCCGATCCAAAAATGTCCTTAATTATGTTATAATATACCAGCACATTGAGCAGCACTCCTTGGCTATGTTTAATATAAAATATGCTTAATAATTCCGCAATTTAAAAGCTTATTCACTGGCACTTACAAAAATGAGAAGAACACCACAGCCTTGATGCACAGAAATTTGGGAATGGGCTTCATGGGTTTTAAGTCCTCCTTGTTGGCACGGTAGAATAGCACCAGGCAGTACATGGCCACGAACTGCGAGATGTTGTTAACGACCACAATGTAGGGAAAAGCTACGCTGCCCGCAAATTCGCCTTCGCCGTAGACACCGCACAGCTCGCAGATACTACGGAATTCCAATTAGAGTTGGGTGTTAAACCAAAAGGACATCCCGAAACTCACACAGAGATGAAGGTGGTGATGGGTCGCACCACCGTGTACTGAAGAATGCCGTGCTTGCAGTTGTGGATGAACTCGCGGCCCATCACCCATGGCCGCATGCAGCAGAGCGGAAAAAAGTGTGGCACCTGCGGCTTGTACTCCATGGTGGCCTCCAGGTCCATGCCGAGATTCAAGTAGTTGAGCAGGTACACCATGAAGTTGTAGATTACATAGGCCTCGTAGCACTCGCGCAGCGAATCCACGTAAATGGAGTGCTTCGGAAAGAAGAGGCCGATCCACTGCAAGTGAACGAAGAGTATTATGTTTCTTGTGGTCTCCAATTCCGATTCCGACGACGGTGACCCACTTACCGCGTTTAAGGCGTAGATGGGCACCATCCACAATATGCGGATTATGTGCTTTTGCAGTATGGGCTTCGTGAAATGGATGACGTGTTGAATGATATGCCATATGGACACAGGCACCGCGGACAGTACAAACAGGCCACCTATCAAAATAAGCTGGTCGTTGCGTTGGAAACCATCCTTCACGGAGTTTACGATAAGCAGCGGCACCACGATGATGGCAAAGATGACATAGGTGACAATGAGCAGCGGACGTATCCAGATGCGCCACTCCTCGAAGAAGCGTCTTACGTCTAGGCCGCACATCCTGTCCTCTGGAGTCCCGCTTAGGATTGGATTTGGGATTGGTTTTGCGGGACTACCGAACTTTCTGATAGCTTGATACGTTGGCTTTGCCGCTGCCGCCCCGAATCTGTTTTCACTTGCTTTTCCGACTACCTCCGCTCCGAATCGCTCTGCCCCGCCAGAAGTTCGCCCACAGAAGATTACAGGACTCGGCGGTCGTTCCCACGCTGGAGGCGCATTTTTAGGGTTCCACTGCTAGCAGAGCAAGTGCCTCAGGCCACTGGGATCGGTCCTATTATCGCAATATCGCTGGTTATTGCCCTTCTTTTGTGCCAATCCAATCTGCGGGTGCAGCGTACGTACTACGTCTATGTCCGGGTGTGACCAGGCAGCGAGTACCGAAAAACACCAAAAATATCGAAAAGATATATATTTTTATAAATGTTATATATTTTAATCTGTTCATAAAGTGAAAGTACCTCATTAAAATTTGTTTCTTTTCAATGATAATTAGGTTATTTTTGATAACCCTTATCATAATAGAGGAATTCAAATAAATTAAATAAAACAGCAAAATTATTTTTTGGTCGCTAATAAGAATAAGTTAATAAATCTACTTTGGTCTTCAAGATAATAATAATAATTTAACCAACAAAATAAGTATTGTTGGTTAAATTATTATATTTTTTAATGGATTCGACGTATTTAATTTACTTTTAAAGTCTATAATCTGGTTGTTTCGATTTTATACAGAACAAGTTAAATATATTTATCACCAATAAAAAAACTACTTTTGAAAACGAGAAAAAAAAAATTTAAATCGACAAAATAACCAAATATTTAGCTTGTTTTTTTCTGTTGATAGAGAATTAGAATATTTTAAAATAATAATAAATATAAGTATTTCTTTATTGCGAAGATTTAAGAAAAATCCAAGTTTATGGGTTTTATTTGATTTTTTTACCGATACCATATCTAATAATTGCATCCAAGTTTTAAAATATATATACATTGTAAAGAAATTTAAAAATTATTTATTTAAACCTCTTATAAGTGAGAAATTCTTTTAAAATATGTATGAGACTGAGTAAGATTAAAAAGCAAATTTTGCTGATTAGTTTTAGTTTTATTTAACAAATATTCTTAGATTAAATTTTTCATTGGGATCTATGCTGTCTGTATGTTCTCTTAACATTTATAAGTTTATACCTATAGATGTTCCGTGTCAGGCCAAGGTTGTCTTTTGGTTTACAGTACGGCGGAATTGCGTTTAGACTATTTGCCTTTCCCCTGGTAGTCATGCTCATGTACACAAGATCGGATTAAGTTTAAAGTAATTAAAATGTAATTGTATTATATAAAAACAGGGATAGGCGAATGCATTCTAATTGTTGTGATGTTGAAGGAAGAGGATCGCGTCGATTTGACTGCCGGTTAGCATAAACCGCTTGTTAAAGTCGTATATTTGGTCTCGAAGCGCCTTTTTGAAGCTGAGGGTCACCACGCCGGGCACGCTCTGGTACAGTGTGGCCAAGTCACGCAGCGTTCCATAGATGTGACCCATTTTAAGCCACCATTCGATGGGTGACTCATCCAGCTGGACGGCAACCTCGTTGCGATACCGCTTAAGATCCGTTTCCACGGTGCTGTCGGCATCCCTCTTTGGAGGATTAGGGATATCGGCAATGTCGAACAGCAGTTCCAGTTCTACAGGAAGTTATTCGTTAGTTATGGATTACAATACACCTTGTTCTTTTTACTTACTCGACTTGCCCGCTGCACTGACTCCTCCCGTTCTTGGTTCTGACTTGATGGCCACATTACTAGAGGTGGTCGCCACTTCATTGGTCTCACCTTCTCCCAACCCCCCAAAGTTCTTGTTATACTTATGGGTCAGCATGCGAACGCATCTGTCCAGGTTGTCAATGGTGGTCAGACGGTGGAAGCGAGGGTCCAACAACGCAGCAGCGGTCAGATTGTCATTGGTAATGATGTGGGCCTGCAGCACACCGGCAATTGTGCGCTTCACATTCATCATTAGCGGATCATCCTGTTCGGCAATGCCCAGCTTCTTGATGAGAATCTTAGAGGTGATTGGGGAAAGCATACTGCACAATGGGATATCCTCGCCTCGCAGTGTGTCCAAGGCAATCTGATAGATATTAAAGTCAATAAGAAAGGTGTTCACAAGCTCAAGTTAGGTTCATGCCTACCACTAGGGCACTAAGGGCCTCCGTCACCGTCTTGGCCGAGATCACCAACTGGTCCATGTCCTCGGACCAGGAGATGGATTCCGCAAAGAACTTAAGCGTCTCGTACAGAGTCCAGGGGAAGTGCTCGTTGTACGGGGGCAGCTCAGATACCTTGGAGGCGATCTCCGACGAGTGGCGCTGCATGAGTTCCTTCACCTGCTCCAATAGCGAGGCCACCTCTTCGAGCTCAAAGACGCGTCGCAAACATTTGTCAATGACCGAAACGTAACACAGTACAATGGGGATATCTGCAAAACAAGAGGTATTAATCAGTACGTCGTCATTTCTCTTTAAATCTTCACTTACTTTTTTCTCGCAGATAGGTGTACAGTAAATCCTCTTCGTCATCGTAGTTTATGATGGCCAGAGTGCAGTTGGGCAAATAGAAGTCGGTCAGAAGATCGTCCAAAACGATGTAGTCGGTGTACTCTACAGTGGCGTAAAGGATGCTCCTCACCGACTGCGTGTCCTCGTCCAAATAGTGGTGGAAGATGCTGAGAAAGCGCCGCTGCTCCACATTCACCCAGTGCTCGAAGGCGAAGGAGAAGGGCTTATCGGCGGTGAACTCTCGCGTGACTTCGCCGACCTCCAGAAACTTGGAGGCATGCATCTCGCTGATCAGGGAGTCGATCTTGTGCTGCTCTGGCATGGGAGCCGAGCTGCCCATGGCCTGGCGCACAAAATCGCTGAAACCTGCGTCGTACAGAAACTCCACGTTTCGCAGATCCTTGATCATTATGTCCGTAAGTGCCTCGGCGAGATTGGCTATGTTGGCCACGGTATAGCCCCCATCCTCGTGCTTAATGGCCCGTCCGTGCAGTGCTCCCGAGGGGATAGCCACCTTACGCTTCCGCCCATACTTCGGCTCCATGTCCAGACGCTCCTCCTCCTCGACCAGATTGTCGGCCTCGTCGTAGGTGAACGGCACCATGGTCTCGTACAGCATGGTCTGAGAGGAGGCGTCCTCCTCCGCCTGCATAGCCGCGGTGGCCACGGCGGCCTCGTCCAGCTCCTCGTCAGAGGCGTTGTCGTGGTTGCGGTTGTTGATGAACTCCAGCTTCACCCGGCGGGACGACACATTCCGCTTGGACAGTGGCGGATGGGACACGTTGCGCGGCGTCTTGCGCGGCGGCACATGGATGTCGTGCTCCTGGCACAGCTCCTTGAACAGATCCTTGTGTCGGTGCTGAAGGTGCGCCCGCAAGTTGGTGGTGTTACCATGGTTGGTCAGCACCTTGTGGCACTTTATACAGACCACGTTCTGCTTGGTGATCACCTCGTTGTTGTCGTTCGAGGGGAAACCGAAGTAGCGCCAATAAACGCTCTTCATCTTGGGCGAGTACAGTTTGGAGAAGTTCAGCTGCGATACATCCTCATACTTGAGCTCGCCAAGGGCCACCGGCGACGCTGATACCTCTTCACTCATCTCCGTTTCACGGGGGGATTAGGATGTTTGTTTTGATTTGGATTCGATCGACTACGATTGCAGGCCAATGCAGGAATTAGCGCGCAATTTCTCGATTATAGATAGACGGTTCAATAGTCAATAGTTTTTTATCTGTATCAAAGGTACAGTTCAGAGTTGCCACGCGACACGCCAGTCAATCGATAAGGCAATTAAACGTTTATAAATGCTCGAAATGCTCTCGAAACTATTTTTACTTATTTTTACTGCCTGCTTAAATATTCGCGTCACAGTTTTTTATTTTTAATGCGGCTGACGGGCGAAAAAAATGCGATTTGTTGAGTATTCTCGCTAACACTGATTGCATCACCAATCGATAGCTGGGGAAATTTCTCGCTCGCCTTAGGGAATTTTACGAGGGAAATTTTCGTTTGCTCAACGACGTGAAGTTGGTTGCGATTTCCTTTTTAATTCGTTGTTGGGAAGAAAAGGTGTGTGAATTTTGTGTGCGTCCCGAAATTTAATGAAAATAAAAGATAAACGCTATGGAACATTGGCCATCGAGTGTGCAGAGTGTGGGCGACTCAAAGGAGCCTTAGTGACTGCCTTTAGACATTTGAAAGTGCTCTTAATTAAGGGAGAAACAAACAAAATGACTCAGCCACGTGGGCCTGCAGCTTGGTTATGCCGCATTTACGGGTTTAATACATATAGACATTAATGTTTTCGTTGTGTTTTGCACCTTACAGCCAATCTAAACCGCCAAGATGGGTAAGGGTAACAATATGATTCCGAATCAGCACTACCACAAGTGGTGGCAGCGGCATGTGAAGACCTGGTTCAACCAGCCGGCTCGCAAGATCCGGAGGCACGAGAACCGCGTCAAGAAGGCCAAGGCCGTCTTCCCCCGCCCCGCCAGCGGTGCCCTGCGCCCTGTGGTCCGTTGCCCCACCATCCGCTACCACACCAAGCTGCGTGCCGGCCGTGGTTTCACCCTGGAGGAGCTGAAGGTGAGTTGTGCCGCCTGGAAGATTTCCACCCGATGATGATCCACTGGCTAACTCAATATTTTTCCACAGGGAGCCGGCATTGGCGCTAGCTTCGCCAAGACCATTGGCATCGCCGTCGACCGTAGGCGCAAGAACAAATCCCTGGAATCCCGCCAGCGCAACATCCAGCGCCTCAAGGAGTACCGCAGCAAGCTGATCCTGTTCCCCATCAACGAGAAGAAGATCCGCAAGGGAGAGTCCTCCGTGGAGGAGTGCAAGCTGGCCACTCAGCTCCAGGGCCGCGTTATGCCCATCACCAATGAGCAGCCCACCGTGGTCGAGTTCCGTGATGTGACCAAGGAGGAGAAGAAGTTCAAGGCCTTCGCCACGCTGCGCAAGGTAAGTTTAAGCTTTAGGAATCCTTTTCGCCTTAGATTCTTATATCTCATGATATTTCCAGGCCCGCACTGATGCCCGTTTGGTCGGAATTCGTGCCAAGCGCGCCAAGGAGGCCGCCGAGTCCGAGGACGCCGCCAAGGGAGACCCTAAGAAGGCCAAGAAGTGAACCACATCTAGACCTGATCGTTCTGTCTTAAACATCAACAACCAGAATAAAATATAAGTTTTTTCTTAAACGTGAATATTTGTGCTATTTGTTGTTATTATTGGTGTGCTCGATATGAGTTATATCGATAGAGTGTTCAACTATCGATAGTTCGGTTCTTGGCGCGCTTTTTAAAATGTCATCTGTTTTAGGTCGCTCCAACTGAAAACCAACTATTTAGAAATTTGTAGTATTTTTGTTATTACATTATTATTTTCATACAAAAAGGAAGAGGTGCTACAAAATAACGTTTCTATACTTGTAGAGGACAATATAATTCTGATAAAAGTTTGCTTTAACAAATTAAATTTTTGACTTTTTGAGGATTCCTAAGAAATCGTTTATTGAATGTTTTCCAAGAAACCGTTCTTTAAATAATTTAAAAAAAAATATTTTGTTTTCTATAATTTTTTTGAATAAAATGCTAAAATGTTATTTAGAAAGGATAAACCTGACGAAAAACATAAATTGTAGGTGCTGAATGTAAAAAAAGTCTAATATTTTTTTTATGCTGCTCTTGCTTATTTCGGTTTCTATGTCCAATTAAGTCGAATTAAAAAAAATAGTCAGTTCTTAACAAAAGATAGCTTACTACATTAAAAGTTTAATAGCAGCGGACATCACTTTTAAATTCGTCAGATATTAAGCTGGCTAAAGATAATTTAATTTTTTAGCGACTAGAGATACTTTACAAAAGTAATTAAATAACGTAATTTTTCTAAATAGAAAAGTTCAACAATTTTGTACTTTTGTGCTCGTCCTGTGGTGGTTTTCTGAAAAAAGTTCGAACCATTTATACATACCGTACTACATAGTTCTTAAAATTGTCCTATTTTTTACATATAACACTTTACCCGTTCGAAACTTATTAAGAAACAAAAACTTTTTCAGTAGCAAACAAGTAATGCTGGCTGAAACTATTAATGCGCCGTAAAGTATGCGTAACCAATGGTGCGGATAAAGTCTAAAAACACTTTCTAAATAAACAGTAACACAATTTTTAAGCACTAAAATATTATTTAAAATGTGCAGTGAGAACATTTTAAGAAATCTCACGTTTGATTAGTCCAATGTACATTTAATATGAAAAATTTAATTTTTTGAATTTGCGATTGCTAATATTTTTTTAACTCGTTAAAAGGTGTTCCGGTTTGATAAAAACATTAATAACGAAATTTTCTTAGAAGGCTCAGATGAATTGTAGTCTAAATATTCGATTTTTTTAGTTTGTTGAGATTAAGATAAATTTATCCAACATAAATTCAGTAATTCAGGCATCACAAGCTTAGAGGCTAACCACATATGCATATATTCAATATTCGGCAAATATGTAGACGCCTTATGTACCGCGTGGCACTGACCTCAAGATTATCCCATTTGCACTTGAACCGCAAATATTAATTGAGGCTGCCACCCTGAAATTCGTGTGACGTATGCTGCTAATAAGGGCTAACCCACATATGACCATATATGTATAAAGATTTATGCATGCAAAACCATAACTTCTATGTTGGTAAAAAAAGGGTTGCTCTCCCTCAACCAAATGTGACAAGCCAATTCAATTATCGGGTGATGCAGCAGCATCCAGATTCAGATCTACATACAAATCCCAATCCCACTTACCCGACCCGACCCGCACCTTGAACCTTGTTTATGCACTTCACTGATTTTTATTTCACTTAACCTTGTTTGCTGCTCCTCTGCCGAAAAGGGGCGAGGATGCTTGTTTCGGTATCGTGTCAACTGCATTCAAATTTTTATTATTGAAATTTATGAGCGCAAAAGTGATTTTCCACATAGTTTTTCCTGCTGCCCATTGCCACCCCTCAATTTTTTTTGTTGGGTTTCCTGCTTTTTGATTGTTTCTCTTTCCGTTTTTGCTTTGTTTCGACTGTTGTTTATGGACCATGCTGGTGGCTACCGGGGTGGGAACAGAATGGCTTGGGTGGTTTTGGGTGCTGATCCGGGGGCAGTGGCTCGAGCGGTAAACAAGGAAGCGAGAAAACTGCTCGTCCGTAATTGGCAATTGTTTTTCTATTTTTGTGTATGTCACCTTTCGCGGCGACAGTTGCCGGCAAAACTTTTTGCAACATGTGCGCCAGGGTAACAAATCAAATGCAGATTTACTTTGCGGTTCATTTGAATGGAGAATGCTCGTCAAAAAGTAAAGTACACAGAAAAAATCACCGTAGTGTTTTGGTCGTTTTCCCCTATTTTTTTTAGATATTTTTTTTAATAGGATTTATAATTGCAAATTTTAAAATTAAATTAAAAGAGATTCAGAGGTTACCTTTGAGATAATAGAGAAACACTTTATTGTTAAGGAACCTATAAGCCGCAAAGTAAATTTTATAGAATTTAAAAAAAGAAGAAAGAAGATATTGTTTGCGGTTTGGGCATGCTATAGTTGTCCGGTAATCGAAATTAAAGTTTCCTATATTTTTAAAATTCGCGATTCATCGAAGATATTTTTCTTTTCTTGGCATACTTTTAATTCATTGGTACAATTTGTTTTCTCTGTGTAGGGCAATGCGGACTGAGCGTGGTAATGTTATTGCAAAGATGGGAATTTAATTTAACACTTTCCTTCGCCCAAATGCATTTAAATTTTCCCTTCTTTTTATCGCAAAATCGATTTGCTGTTAAATCTAATGCGGTGAATTGGCAGCATAATTGATGTCAGGGCAACTCATCCCTTTTCATTGGCTGTGGGTTAATCTGCATATGCTGCGACTGCTGCCTGTGAAGTGTCCTTGCTCTGGATCCGAACGGATACACATTTGTATACCTAGGCCCGAGGTTCCGTCTGCACCATAAACGCAATCAGTGCTTAATGATCCATACAGCAATTGGATTAGTGCCTGCCAGCATGCAGGGAAAACTCGTCGACTGAGGAACGGGACAAAATCAGGACCAGGAACACTAACTGCGATGCCGATTTACATGTGAAAGAGCACTGTTGCGGCTAACGTCCAATTGATTAAATGCATATGCAAATCATCTACTATATTCTTACTAATATAATCAGTGCAAGGAACCGTTTTTCTAGGTTTTTCCTATGCAGATCCACCTAATCTATGCATATATTAACTTAAAAGCATGAGCATATAATAAAAGAAAAAATTATATTTTGTTTCTAATTTAGTTTAAAAATTGCTAATAAATTTGTATTTAGTGTTTTACAACTAAACATTATAATATATTAAGGGTAATTTCGAATATAAAAAGCACTTTGAAGATTCTTTGATGGCGTAAGCAACATTGTGCTGAAAAAACCTGAGGTAAGAAGGGCGGTTATCTAAAGGCCTTCCAAAATGATAAGGAATTAGAATGCTCTTCGACTTGGAAAGACTCTAGATGTCCGCCCCTTTACGCCAGGTATTTTCTGCTCTTTGTTTTTGGATTTTAGTTTTGCCGCATTACATTCTCCAAAGTGTCCTTTAGAGTGTCTGCTTTTGATCTGGCTTACAAAATTGCTAATAAATTTGTATTTAGTGTTTTACAACTAAACATTATAATATATTAAGGACAATTTCGAATATAAAAAGCACTTTGAAGATTCTTTGATGGCGTAAGCAACATTGTGCTGAAAAAACCTGAGGTAAGAAGGGCGGCTATCTAGCGGCTTTCCAAAATGATAAAGAATTAAAATGCTCTTCGATTTGGAAAGACTCTAGATGCCCGCCCTTTAACGCCAGGTATTTTCTGCTCTTTGTTTTTGGATTTTAGTTTTGCCGCATTACATTCTCCAAAGTGTCCTTTAGAGTGTCTGCTTTTGATCTGGCTTACATTGAGTATATTATATATTTTTTTTTAAATGAGTATATTTTATGTTCTTGATGTTGTTTAAGATATATACACTAGATTAATGGAGTACAGAACTCACAAATTACCAATCTCATGTCAACAATGGTCGATTATTAATAACAGCTTTTACGGAACTCTTTCAGTTACGCTATAGATTTTTATTTACTTAAACTTATTACTTGCTTACTTCTTTTTACCGACACATGGTGCATTCAAATGGCAGCCTCATCCCTCTACGACAACAAAAGATGTGTTATGCTCCATCAATTATGAACCTTCCTAATCCGAATCCTTGCTATTTGATGAGCTATAGAAAGTACACCGATTCCTAATTCCCCAGTCCCCGAGCACACAATAAAATGCTTATTATTTTTCCATAAAAAACCACCCAAAAAACCAAACAAATTAATCAAATATGCAAATAGCCGGGAGCGCCCCTCCGACATCCCATGTTTTCACGCATCATCGATCAAAAATTGGCACGTCATAAAAAGAGCAGGCTCATGCATATGAGGGACCCTCACAGGAAGTTGCTTTTTTAGCCCACTTGGCTCGATTATGAGATCAATAGAGGCTTCATGATCCTGGCAAAACAAATCGTAAAAAAGGCAAATTGCAAATTGCAATGGGCGCGAAATATCAAAATCGAATTAGAATTACAATGGCAGGAAAATTTTCGCATATGCAAAAATAATTGCCGGAAAATATGCAAATGAGGTGGGAAAAGCGGCTGAAGTGGGCTGGCGTGAAATTGAAAACTGCATAGACTTAATGTAGCTGCGAAGTGAGCACTTAAAGCGTTTTGCAATTGTTCTCCTTGTGCGAGTTGAATGTCCTTTATCTGGCCACGTGTTTTGGGGCCCTTCGTGAGTGCAGCACCAGCACGAATAACAATGTTCCGAAACCCTTTGGGCCCGGGCCAAAATCAATTATCATTCTGGGGCCAGTGGGCGTGGCTTTTAACAATAACAGAACAAAGATAATGAGGCTCTCTGGAGTGGGGCACCACAATTTGCTAAATATTGCATGCCAGCATGGAGTTGCTTTTGGTTTTGGTTGTTGCCTTGACAATAAATTAAACGATTTGGGGTTTCAAATTTATGTGTGCGCTTAAACTGTGTAAAACATCTTTAATGCAGAGGATTAAAGTTCATGCTCCAAAACTATTCCTTTTAAACATCAATTAAAGGTGACGAGGAGTTGCTAACACTAAACCGGTATTTATTAGTTTATTCAAAAGCTTTCAAAAAAATCATATTCACTTAATGATGATAGCTTGAACATATTTGTTTTATGTGCCTAAATTGAAAAATTAAAAGAAAAACGTTTCTGCGCATTCTTTGGCTATGATATAAAAGATTTGTTTGATTAGTAATATTTGTAATTATTTGGGTATTATGATTTATAGTTCAGTATACATGCACGAATACCACATATAGCTATATAACTTTATTTACAGCTAAACTGGGGTTCAGAAAGACAATTTTAATAATTTCTCGTACTTTAAAGTACCCATGTGGCTTAATAAATTGTTGGTCTACTTCAACTTGTGTGCTGAAGCCATTATTTCTTGGCTAAAGAAAGTCTAAAAAGGTTGTTAAAAAAGTAAAATATGTTCAAGTGCGTGGCAGATGATGTCCGGTCCCAGTTCCAAAATATCTCCATTGCAGAAAACTCCTTAACCCTTGGTCTCAACCAATCTGGAAGCCCTTCAAGCGAAAAACAATTACGCAACTGTCCAAAAGCAGATGAAACCGAGAGTCCCAGCAAAACCACAGCCCAGTTTATCGCATAATCAAGTGCAGACAACAGATTTAAATTTTTCAATGAAAAACACATGTTAGGAAATTGTCCAGGGAGTCCAACCTGACCCACCCAAACCCCGACCACAAGTGAAACATTTGAATGCGGTCGGGCGGGCTTTAAAATCAAGTGTCTGTGTGTAATGCGATATTTAAATTTTACCCAAAAAAGCAGGCATAAAAAACGGTCAGATTGGAAATAGATACACTCGAATAAAACCGAGTCGGGGGTTGGCTAAGCCCGCTAATGTGAATACAATAGAGCTACTTGAGGCGACCGGGGATCGTTTACTCACGCCACCGACCGCAGAAGCACCCTCCTCCAACCTCGAACCACCCGAAACACCGAGTTCGAAACTACCCCTTCCCAGAGACCGCAAAAAAAGGTCGTCTGACTTTCAATTAATCAAATTATCGCGCGCCCCGGGGGTTGATACAAAATCGAGGAGATGTGGATGTGGAAACCACTTGAAAGTTGCAGATGGGAGGACAAACATTTGTCCACTTTTTGCAATTTGTACAGGTCAAACGCTGGCAGCGAATCCGTTTTTGATTCTGTAAATTTTCAATTGTTGTTGTTTGCCGCGTGTTTTGTGCACGCCACTGGCAACGTCAATAAATTGTCAAAATCTGTCAAAATTTTTAATGACTGTGTGACGGCTAATAACCGAAAATCGATTTGTTCAAGGCGGTCTATTGATTGCGATTGAGTTTGCAGTTTTCTGGCCATTTTTTTGCAGTACTGCGGACGTTTTTATGGATTGCTCCTCTGGACAAACAATTGAATCTGTGCGTTTAATGATCGGGGACCATTTTAGAGTTTTTAACGTCAGGAGGTTGTTTTTCATCCATCTAATAAATGAAAAGTCTAGCATGTGGGCGATGGTCTTTAGTGGGGGTTAAACATAAAAATGTTTTAAATTCAATTTCACTGCCTTGCAAACTTTTGACTAAATTCCTTCCGCAAAAGTATAAAAATGAGCTTAATATAATCTGATTTGATTTTATTATCAGGGTAATAAATATCATTTGTTTTAACAAGCTTTTTCTTCACTAAAAAAACATTGATTTATGGGAAGTAAAAACAATAATATTTAAAAATAAATCATGATGCATTTAGCTTTTATATAGGTCTAAATTTAATGAAGTATTACAATACATTCAGTTAAGCTTTTTTAGTTTTGCGCTTTTAGAGGATAGCGGAACATTGATTTGCTCTTGGTGAATGAATTATTATACCAGAATATTGAGAGTAACAATTTTCCATATGAATCCCATCATTTGCATTATAAATTTGAATAAAAATGAGTTTTCATTGGCGATAAATAACTAAATATTTGCAATCCGTTTTATTTCCAGTGTACTAACCTTCCGTTTTACTGGCTTTCACTTCCACAAACCACAATCACTGAAACTTTCGCACCTGTGTCGGATGACCAGGGAACCTCAGAGTCTACAAGTGCAGGACTCCGACCACCACCACCACAACTTCCTCATCCCGGAGCTCGAAAAAAGCTGATGTCTAACCCTTTTTGGTTTAATTGCGATGGCAGATCATAGCCATCAGTCCGTTGCTGCAACAAAATAACTGACAACAATCCTTTAGGATTGTATACAATCCGAATCCTCCGACCCGAGTCAATGGTTGTATCACACGCATAAATTATCGTAACTGTAGCAGTCGAGCATGTTTCAGTTCATTAGGGGACAGTTTTCGACCTTAACCCTTCTACGCGAAACGCTCTGTTCCCGTGTCCATATGCAAAATAATGCCGCATCATTAGTACGACGGCCAACACTGGGAAAGGGTTGCAAGTGGGGCACGTGTCGAGCACCGGCTGCAAGTCCTTCGATTCGGGACTTTTTTGCCCTAACCCAGCCCAGAAATCGTGTCTTTCTCTGGATTTGCATATGCTGATGTTCACAGCATCATGTGAATTAGATTTTACTGCTTTTCATTGTCGCAGGTCAAAGGGTTTAAGGGCATGAGCAAAACTGTCTAGTCATACAAGTCTGTGTTTTTAAAACTTGTTATTGAAACGAGAAAGGGGTACATTGAATTTTATTGAGATAAGAAAGCGGCTCTGTAATGAATATATACTTTTTATTAGCATGACCAACCAAGTCGATTCAGCATGTTCCTAAAAACCAAACAAAATCAGGCACTAAAAAAGCTAGACTTACCAAATGTACCCAGAAATCCCCCTTTTTTTGTTCTTTGTATAAAAGTTTAAGAATTTGCCATGAAATTGAAAGGTAAGGAACAGCTGTTCTGCCAAGAAATACGCTTAACTTTAAAATTTCATTTTTAATTATCCACCTTTTTAAAAATCTGTTCTATTCGAGAAGCCCCGCCCCTATTTCTTGCACAACGCCTCCGCTTCTCAGTCAGTGATTTTTTCCCACATAACAGGGAAACCACACAAAAATATTGACCTTGTTAAGTTTTGGCAAAATAACCAGCAGAGTCAGCGATCCATCTGGGCAAGGCCAGTTACCTGCCGGAGATCCCGAGATGGGGAGATTGGAGTTGTAGGTCGAGGGACTTGGACAGGTACTCACGCTTTATCCACTCATAAGTCACGGCTTCGTTTTCCAGCCAAAGAAGTTGCAGGGCACCCATAAATCAGCTCCTCATATAGGGAACACGAGCAACAGTTCATCGGTTCGGTTCGCATATCTCTAATAATGATATCAGCGCACGCTCTGTGGGGATACTGCCGCCTGATTGCCCCTTCGACAGCCTCCCGAAAAGTGGGAAACTTTTCTCAGGCCCCTTTCCCTTTTTGTGGCCCCAGCAGGCGAGGCATCGTGACACCATCTCCATCTCCATATCCATTTTCAACTGCTGCAACCTGCACTAAAGAGAATTCCCAAACAGTTCAGCCATCCTCTTTCTCACCCACGACCCGCTTATTACACTGAAATGAATAAAACAATTTCTTTATAGCATTCACGAAAATAAACTACGTTATACCTTCAATTTTATGGTTTGCATAAAATCTATTTTCTATAACACCCCAAAAAAAGTTTATATTAAAAACCAAATACTTGGGAAAAGATTTTAATGATAAATACATCATTTTACAATTTTTAGGTTTATAGTTGATAACATTTTAGAAAAATAAAAAGAAATTTTTTTTCATTGAAATGTATTTATTTTTTAGATGTGTAATGCAAAAACCACTACGAAAGGAATAAAAAACAACGCGAAAGATAGTTGCCACACTATGAGGTATCCAGTAAAACAAAATTATGTATGCATATATGTATTTACTTCTCTGGTTAAATAATTATTTGGTTAATGCATTTTTACACTTTTTATTAATTTCTCGTTTGCAGTATTAATCTTATATCTAAAGATAAACGAAAAAACATATCCCTGGTTCTTTCGAGTACCGAGAAGCAAAGAAGGATAAAGGATAAAAGCTATGAATGTCTCCTTTATCTTTAATTTCTTAGCTCCTCCACAAAAAACAGTAAACACCAAAAAGAAGAAGAAAGGATCCAAAATGAGATGAGTGTATTCGTTTACTGGTTTTATCCCACGGCACGATAAATACAGGCATGGGCGTATCCAAAGGAATAAAATTACTCCTTCCAGAATATAAAATTTTTGGAAATTCTTGAAAATTATTAATATTGATATAGAAACGATTTCCTGGATGTTAAATTAATTGACACATAAAATCTTTTCTTGTTCTTGATAATGTAACTTACTTTCCTTACTTTAATCAAAAATATATTTAAATTCCTTTTAATATGTTGATGTGTCACGATCTGTCTTAGGTAACAAACACTTACTTCAAATAAATTTGATTATAATTTATTGGATGGTGGTATCTGGTTCCAAATTATTTTATTTTATAATTTTAAAAATAATTTTATTTATTAAATAGTTTAAAATTTTGTTTGTACACCAACGAATTAATTTTGATTACGTCCATGGCTGCAGAAGGGGATAGCTTGCTTGTATGCATACGAGCAGAAGAAACTGCGACAATGATGATGATGACGATGATCAAGCGACGATGTGATTGAAACAAAACATCTTATTATTACCTTCGACCGGCCAAAGGAACGACCCCGTGCGACCTCGAGGTAAAAACAAGCGAAAAAACACAGAGAGTGTGCAAAAAAATTCCCACGCTCAGAGGCCAGAAGAGCCAGCCTTTTGTCGTCTCCGTCTCCTCCGCATCATCATCACCATTATCATCATCGTGGTTCGGTTCTCCGTCGTGCCATATAAGGCAACGTCCTTCCAACGCCCCTGCCCGCCCCCCTTTGCGGCGTTTGCGAAAAAACCAAGTGAACAGTGTCGAAATTTCTGCGCCTTTGGGATTTTCCTTCCCCCTTTCCTTTCCTTTCCTTTGGTGAGTTTTGTAGGCTGGCCAAAAAAGTCTGCGTGATTGATTTCACTCTGCCCCCCGAGTGCCGAACATAATTTCTTAACTTTCACAGCTCATTGAGCTTGAAAAGTCACTCACACGGGGACAGCTTGACAATTGACAGGTAAGGGTATCAAGTGGTTAGGGCTCATAATTATAGTTTTTAGTGATGCGTAAAATGTGAACCGAAGATGGGATTTTCGGCTGTTTCCTTTGGAGTTTCTGACCCGCTGATACACCAAAAAAATGTAGATATTACGACCGTATTACTAGACGTACTCACCTACTGAAGAACTTCCCTTACTCAAACCATGAAAAATAATACTGTTATTACCCAATTACTGAATTAAATAAATAAATTATGTTAAATGGGTAGGGAGAAAATAAGTTTCATAATAATGTATTTTATTCAATACTTAGACATATTTTTTAAAATTCAATTTAGAATACAATTTTGAAAAGCTTACCATAATACCTTATATTTATGTGCAAAAAATGCATACTAAGATTTTTCCTGGTGTAGTCAAGTGTGCTGGTCATGGGACCAACACCAGGTTCATGGTAATACTTTATAATGAGTAACCACAAAAATTGCATCCCGTTCCGTCTAATCGAACTTTTGCCCATCGAGCCAGATTATTTTACATTTCATTAATGTGTCGAAAAAGGGAAATACTTTCAATGAAAGCGGCTGCCGGACCAGCCAGCTGCCTGAGTTTCCCGTCATCATCGTAATAATCATCATCAACTACGGACCATAGTTCGAGTTTAGGGAATCAGGAATCTGTGGTATCGATCAGAGCTGCGCAATTAACTTACAAACTTATGATTATGATTATGTTGCCAATGGGTGGTGGATACAAACCACCACACACATGTACCAACAGGTTGACAGGACCTGCCGTTCTGTTTCCATTCCGTTCCGTTGCACTGCAAGTTTTGGGTTGAAATTAATATTAATATTCAATGGCCAATGGATGAGTGGTGGTCATGATACAATAACATAAAAATATTGTATCATGAGTGGTGGTATTGGCATTTTAGAGATGAGACATTTCCGCTCCTATAAAATAAATATATCCTTGATCAGCTTAACCAGTAGTCTCGATCTATAGATCCAAGGGTATTTCTTTAGTATTTAATAATAGATTTTATTATTTAAACACAGTCTTGAAAATTATGGAAATGTTTTGTTTTTGGGGTATATAAGTTTATGCAACTGAACTCTTACTTGGTGATATAAATGATATCAATAAAGATTACGTTGAAACCAATAATTATACTATAGAGTTGAATCAACCACTTAGTTTTTGTCTCAGTGCTGGGGATGTGAATCCACCACTGCGTCGGTGGAGTGGGCAGTTGAGTCGCTGCCGCCGCAGGGTGGTGGTGGTGAGTTGCAACTTCAACTTGTTCCTGAGGGCTGCGACGAACTAACCTGACTCGCTTCGGATATTCGGTTATTCGTGCACCACTCGCGCTTGACTACGGACGTGTTTTCGGGTCGAAGTCATAGTCATCGAAACATCGCCACGGATCGGTCGAAGAGGTTACAAAACTCGTCAATTGACATAAATTGAGTGCAATTTGCAGAGTGCGAAATGTGTGTCTAACTGAACCAACAAAATCGCTAAATTCTCCGTCTTGTCGCGTGTTCAGCTCACTTCGTCAGCTTAATTAGAGAACATAAACAAATCGCATTCCGCATCCGCGATGGCCGACGAAAGTCTGCACACCATGCCGCTGGAGCACAACATCGACTATCACATCGTCACGTTGTTTGAGCGTTTGGAGGCGATGCGCAAGGATTCGCACGGCGGAGGCCATGGGGTCAACAATCGGTTGTCCAGCACCTTGCAGGCACCCAAGCGCAACATGCAGGCCGAGATTCGCACGCTGGAGTTTTGGAGGTGAGTCTGTCCCATCACTTGGTTGGAAAATCCCACCAGAAATTATGAAAAAAGGTCTTAGACTGGCAAGGAAAAAAGTGCTAATTTTCAAAAAGTTATTAATAATCATAAATGAATAATCAAAGGAATTGACAAGGAATTAAGCAAAACTTATACTAAATGTTTAGCTTACATCTGTTTTACGAGATCTATTAATTTAAAAAAACTATTATTTAATATAACAAGCATTCAGAAATCTAATACTATATTACTTATATATAGAGCCGTTTTCGTTTTGAAAAAAACGCATTTTTCCGTGTGTAAAATACTTTGAACCTTTTGTTTTCATCGTCATTATCTGCACTTGCTTTCAATTTGCTCAACTTTAGATGGCAATTGTTTGATGTCATCTGGCTTTGTATGAACTCTAAGTAATTGAAATCCAAGTGTTCTCAAGACGACATCATCAAGATAATCGCCAAACTAAACACGGGCAAAGTTTCGAGCACTTTGTGGCACATACCAAGTCCTTGGCTCAAGGAACTTGCAAATAATTAACATTTCATCACGAGCTGATGGAGTAATTAAATCCTAGCCAGGGGCAATGAGAATGTTTTTGAGACATGTCATGCGGAAAAATTTTAAGTAAACTAAGCGACACTTTGGCATTATTTTTTCCCCTGACTGACCATGAAAAAAACTTGAATTTAATGGGACAGAGGAGCTGGGGTGCACATAGGAATGCACATAGTTCCAATTAAAGAAGCACGACAGCAAAACCAAACTTCTGTATTTATGAATTTATGGAAATTCATCAGCACTTCGGTTTGTTTGATTTTTCGTTATCGTGCCGCGGACTCCGCTTTTTGAGTTCAACGCGAATCCGAGTGGCCCCTCACGTCCAGAGGGAACCAACTGGAATCAGCGGCATTGCAGCTGCTCATCAGACCGCTCCCCGTACCGCTCCATGTCCCGCTCCCAACCCCGCCCCTCAAACACCCCCTGCTTAATTGTCACTGCAGTGCTTGAGGGCAACAAGAAAGGGCTTTGTGTGCAACTTGATTTGTGCAGTACAGTAATTATCAGCTAAATTGGCTCTTCGGAACTTTAAAACATGTTCCAAGCAACTATGTCAATTATATCATTTAATTAAACTAAAACCCCCTCAACTTATCTTATAATTAAGAAGTGTTTAAATTGCTCTTTTTTTAACGAAGTTTAAAAACATGGTACTGATTTTACTTTCAAAGATTTTTATTTTATTTAAAGTTGCAAAAATCAATACATTTTTTTAAAGTTTTCAATTTTAAGGGATTTAATGGTTTTATACAATTAAACGAGAGAGACTTTTCTGAATTTTAAAGTTATTGACCTTTAAGTACCATTTAAGGTAATTTAAAATGTCAAACTCCGTTTTCTAATGTTTTGTAGCTATTAGACTGATTTAAATAGGTTTACTCATAAGATTTTCTAATCATGGTCGTTCCCAACCGATATCCACTGTACGCACTCCACATGCAGTCGGAGGAGCCACATGCAAACCAAACCCAGTTGCGGAACCATCCTAACCCAGGGCCCACCCTGCTCCTCCATTCCAGATCCATCATCAGCGAGTGTCTGGCCTCGTTCCTCTACGTGTTCATCGTCTGCGGTGCCGCCGCGGGCGTTGGCGTGGGTGCCAGTGTGTCGTCCGTGCTTTTGGCCACGGCTCTGGCCTCCGGACTGGCGATGGCTACCCTGACGCAGTGCTTCCTCCACATCTCGGGTAAGTTAAGGGAGACAACAAAGAAGAGCAGAAACATCAACAAAACAGGGCGACAAGTGTTTTTGGGGCCCTTGGACTTGCGTGGGAAACTCCCGTTTGAAGCGGCGAGTCAGTACAGAACACGAACCCCATTCTTTGTTTGTTATATTTTCGAAAAGGCAATGCACTCAGTGCGGCTCCACCTACTCCGCCTCCTCGGCATCTTATCGCCCCGGGCCAAGTTCCTCCTCCACTTATTTTTCCTTATTCCCTTGCATTTATTCTGGTATTTATGTATTTGTTCATTTGCGTTGACATTCAAGGCAATTAAACGTCTCCACAAAAAAAAGAGTAATACCAAAGTAAAGGAGAAGGAGCTTTTTGAAACATGTGTTGTTGATTTGCCTTCGACTCCCCCATTTTGTGGTTCGAGATTCCCTATTTTTTCACAGTCAATTGGCTGAGCATTAAGTTATGATGTTATCTGCTGCCCCATACCATTTCCCATTCCCCATTGCCTTCCGAAGAAGTGTCAAAGTGATATTTAACGGTTTTCCCGTTGGGTGGCCCCAAATGATTGCCTCAAGTATCTAAAGCTACTTTCCGTACTTCTCCCCCTCAGGCGCCCACATCAATCCCGCCGTCACCATCGCCCTCTGCGTAGTGCGATCTATATCTCCGATCAGAGCAGCCATGTACATTACCGCCCAATGTGGCGGAGGAATCGCTGGAGCCGCGCTCCTTTATGGGTGAGTAATGATTCATGAAATCAATTGTTTTTCCTACTGTTTTAAATAGTTTTTAATTATATATAAAACCATATATTGAGCAAAGTTTATTAGTAATATTTCTACCAACAATCAGAGACATACATTGCATGGAACATATTATATTATATATTATTATTATATTATATATCAACATATAATTTCTTTTGATTTAAAACATTTAAAGATTTTGGGGAGTTACTAACAACGCAACATTATTTAAACTCAACATTAAAATATAGTTAGAAGCACCATTGGGAAAAACTTTCGAGTTAAGATCATTAAGATGCATTTATTATTAAAACAAAATATTCTATTTTTCGATCGGAAACAAATTAAATAAACACGCCCCAAACAGTTGCAGACTTCAAAAAGCCGCCAATAAACCAGTAATACAACTGATTGATGAAATATTAAGCCTTGCATTAAATGCATTATTTTGTTTAAGACAACGACAGCACATCAAAGTCAATTAAACAGGAATTCATTTTTCATTTTTGCCTGCAACAATGTATTGAAATCTGTATATGTTTGTACGCCTGACCACAGCAATTACTGCATTTTGCGAAGGACATCTTGCATCTGCGTGTGGATTTGCCCAAAAACAAACTGAAGAGTCTCAAATTAAATCCAACAGGCTGTTCAAAGTGCCAGGTCGTAAATCAAGGCGGAAAGGTTGTTAGACAGGGACAGGGTGGCAGGACGACGGAATAAGTCAGATAGAGACAGATGAAACGCACTTTCGGGCGATGACTGTACAACAAGGACTCTCGACAGGAAGCGTGAAATGCGTAGAAAAGGGAAATTCTATAAACGGAATGTGCAGGTAACCTAGCAGCACAGATACACACATCCACACGCACCTGCAGGCAACAGGACGCAGGTAGCTAGGAGTCTATCTGCCGGAGAAACATCTGCCCCTATATTCCGGTGTTTGCGCAGTGATTTCCCGCTTCGAAAACTGATTTCTTTGTGCTGCCTAGATAAAGGACCCAGGCCCAAGGATCTGCACGCACACTTTCCATCCAAAAAAACCTACTGCCTGTCAGGGTTTTTCCTTTGTAGCCAGCAATCGCAGGACGATGGAATCGCAGGAAGGGAAATATCTACGCCTGCGCAGCAATTTTTCAAATGTCGTCGCTCCAGTTTTTTGTTGCCGTTGAACTCCTTTTCGGAGCAATGTTAATGTTAATGCCTCGTCCCGATTGTCTGCTCGACATCTGTTCCGACCCTCAGGGATGCCTCTTTTTAAGTGCGTTGGCATCTTTACTTTCTACAGATCCGTGCGGGAGAATCAGGAGGTGGAGAACGGGGTCGGGGCGAAGTCGAGGAGCAAAGAAACATGTTTCAGCTGCTGCCACTGCGATCAGGTTCGGGTTTTTTGTACTCTGCTGATATGGATTTCTTAGGGTCCGATGAGTTCACGTTGTGTTTTAGTCGGAACATATGTTTCCCTAAGAGAGGACTAAAAAACGAGAATTGGACTCCATCTCTACAGCTGCCTGTGTGCTGATTAATTGGTTTAGATTCAGCTTTTATATGTAGGTTATAGCTGGGCTCGGCGTTTTCGGAGAAATCGTTGTGATTTTATGAAGGGCGTTAAAGCTAATTTGCTCTGTGATTTTGTTTTAGCTTCAGGGTATCAAATAAAATTAAATGAGACCCTTTCAGGCTTAGCTTAATCATAATACAAATCTTCTTAACCAATGAATTCATTATTATTATGGGTATTTATTTATGAGGGAACTCTATATTAAGTACCTTAATGGTTTACAAAATATAAATTAGGCGCTTACATAAGTAATGTTAACAACAAAATTGCATGTTCTTTCACTGTGTTTTAGTAGGAAATGTCAATTATTTTGTTTACCCGGAGTAAAACAATGTGCGATAAACAACATGTTAAAAATCGTCTGCATTAGTGGGGGCAATTCATATACACCCACACCCCAAGGACCCGCCACTTCAGCTGCTCTTCCTGCTCCTGGCTTTTCAGATGTCACATGTCTCTTGCCACTTACCCTAATTGCGACGCATATGCCACATGTGGCCAAGTGGCAGAAAATACCACCGAGCTGAGTAGATAAAACCCAGTCTAAATTTCAATATCTTTCCTAAAGCGAAAAACGCTTAAAAAAACAGTGCAGTACTTGGAATGGGGATTATGCGGGGGAGGAGGGAAATGGACTTGAGTATCAATATCCGGCTCAAAAATATTTGAATAGTCTTTGGCTGCTCCTCGCATTTCAATGATTTCCTCCCGTTCTCAATTTCATTTTTTTTTTTGGTTCGAAGAACGCACGCCGAGCACGTTCCAAAAATGCGAGTAGCCTTTGAAAATGTCGAAAGATAAAAATCAGGTAGAGGCCGCCAAAGACAGTAAAGCAAAGAAACCAGAAAGCAGAAAAACATAATTAACATTTCCATCGGATGGGCCTTTGTCCAGGCTCAATCTTCGGTGCTGCGCCTGCGCAGGATGCATGGTGCGGAAACTTGAAATCAAACACGTGTCGCCGGAGTAGCCGCTTCTGCGATCTGGTTGGTCATTCGAAGAGCAGCTGGAAAAAATGCTGTGCGCACACCTGCTGCCCAAAACAGAAATTACTGTTGCCGAGGATACACGAAGAAAACAGAAAACAGGATTTCGAACCGAACAAATTTAAATTTTAAGCAGCAAAATGGACCGAAACGGACTGGACAACGAAAAGAGAGATAAAGGCTTACACTGAGGGGAAAAAGGGATAAAGAATCACTGATTAGTAATTACAGCTGGCCTTCATTGATCAAACATTATACCTTTAAAAAAGTATTAATCTAATAGCTCTTACAGTACTATACTTTAAAAAACAGCGGAGGTATTTCTATCTAATGATCAGGATCGCAATATGAAAAAAGTATAAATCTTACAATCAAAACAATAATCATGGAATATGCCTAGGTAACGTAGACTTAATTCTGGTCATGAATCAGGAACTTAAATCTGTTTGATTTTTCCCAAAAACTATATAATATATATAATTATTCTCATAGTGTGCCAGTTGATTCGGATCTAGCATGGAAATGCACTTCCTGTAGTCGAGGGGATGGTTTGTAGAAATCGAAATCGTAATCAATTCGTGTCACATGGGCAATTCAATTATTGAATCCGTACGGCAGTACATTTGTTCCCCTTTCACTAGTAGCTCTTCCTCCAGCTGCCTTATCGCACTTGGCTTGGAAATGGCATCCTGCCTGTGCTTCCGGTCGCCTTCACTTGGCCCCTGCATCCTGATTCTATTTGCAATCCAGCACAGGTGGTCCAGTTATACAGTTATGTCGCCGACATTTATATAAAACCTGTGAGATGGAAACAAAGAGGGATTTCATAAAAAAACTGAACAATTTGATTTGATTCACTATTAATAATTTTCGAATCTGGTGTTAAGTTTTATTGTTCTTAAAAATACATGAATATTATGCCATCTGAAGTTACAATTAACGAATTCTAGTTAATATTTTAGTTTTCAATAAGGTTTCAACTAAATCAAGCCGAGAACATAAATACAGACATAAAATCAATAATAACAACTGACAAATCGTTGGCATCCCATAAAACGTGTATGTTTATTTTGATTTAAATCGAGTGCGATGCGAAAATGCATTTAGTGATTTCGTGTCATAATTTGATTTGGTGCAAAGTCCCCATTCCCAGTCCCCCGACTTCCCAGCGAGCCAGAAAGCCAACCGCAAGCTCGACAAGACCGAAAAGCAAACCAAACCAAACCGAGGGCGTTGCACATGGCCCATGACACATGGCAATCCGCAGCTCGCAGTCCGCAATTCGCCTTTCATCCGGATACGCGGTGGCAACTAGTGCGAGAAATGGGCTAGAGTTCATCCCCACTTGGGGATAAGGATAACGATTCCTGTTCCCAGTTCAAGTTTCCTAGCTTTGCCTTTGGCATTTTTTATTCCGCAAACAATTTGCACAGGAAGAGCTGCTGAAAGGCTCTGAAACCGCCCAACATTCTGCCATTTCCGGCTACTTAGTTGCTTCCCACCCAATCGAGTGTTTGTTTATCCGTGTGGATGAGTGGTTTTGGTCACTCGTACCCTGTGAAATTAGCACTTTATAGATTTATGAGCAAACAAGGAGCACTTTCAAGTCCGCCCGATGGAAAAATGTTTTCCGAAGCGATCAAATTTTAATCAAGACTCAGGAGCAGCTGTGGGCACAGTGGAATCCATTGTGCCGGGGACTTCTAATGCCGCCTAATGCCCACTAAGCCGCTCCACAAAGATGACTATAGCCCACACTTAGCACCTCAATCCCAACTGCAGCCGGATCTCAGAGCAATTTCCCATTGCCAGGAGTTCCATTTGCTCAAGTACTTTTAAGTGCATTCCGTAAGAATTTATTTCCGGAATTCGCAAAGTGGGTGGATGAGTGTGGTTGGGTGCCAGGTAAAGGATTGCGGTACAGCTACGAAAATATTTACTTTGCCTCGCATTGCAAAATGTTGTCCTATGGAGCTGCCGTTGCCTGTGACAACAATCAAATTTTTGAACACCGTAATATATTAGGCTTTTGAAGAACTTTGCATCTGCATCAGGAAACAAATTATCCGGCAGTTGAATTTTCCCATAAATCGCAAATTTGACCCAAAGCAGCTCAGCAACTTTGACGACTCGGTAATTGAAACTTTGACAATCTAAATGATGTTGAGGCAGTTCATGTGTCAGCAGATTAATGGGGTTGATTTCGGTCAGGGGGGAGATGGAGGGGGAGATGGAGGGTTGATTACCAAACTGTCAGAGCCGTAAATATTAAATAAAATAAATTGTCATCGACATTTAGCTACAAAAACTTTGCACACGAATCAATCAGATCTGCCGTTTTTATCAAATGTTTGTTTGTTTTATGACTGGTCCAAAACCAATTTTTTTTTGGGATTTCGTATTGTATTATGTTTTTTATTACTATTATATTGTATTATGTTTTTTATTACTATTATTATTATTACTATTTAGTATTTGTGTAATTAAAATCTCCAAAACCTAAATTTATAGTGTTAAACCCGAAAGCATGTTACACAAATATATTATTGATTTTAGAACCCCAATTATAAAAAATTCTCATTTCTTTAGTATTCCATTTTGCAGAGTAACGGTGCCAGGATACCAGGGGAATCTGCAGGCCGCCATCTCACAATTCGCTGCTCTGGCCGCCTGGGAAAGGTTTGGAGTGGAATTCATCCTCACCTTTCTGGTGGTTCTGTGCTATTTCGTATCCACGGATCCCATGAAGAAGTTCATGGGCAACTCGGCCGCCTCGATTGGAGCTGCCTACAGTGCCTGCTGCCTTGTGTCGGTAAGTTGACTTCACTTAAGTTGAAATCCCAAGGCCCAGGAATGCCGATGCCGGGGCAGAAATCTGAAAACCAGAACCCGCCAAAACCGAATCCGAACCGAAAACAAACAACCGAAACGCACCTGCCGACTTTGACTCTGTCATTTTGATGGTGCAAAATCGCAGCATGACAACGGACGAGATAAACTGGGTTCAGGTAGAGAGTTTAATCTCGGGATGGTGGAAGGTCGAGCGGGCAGGGAGGAGATAATTAATTTAGCACACGGACTCCCAGGACTGAGCCGCATTGTTGGCATAACGGACAGTTTGTGGCGGCATTCAAAGGAGACGCGATGACTTGGCTAAGCTCTTGAGGGGAAACCGATTAAAGTCGAGTTTATATCGACCGCGGATTGAATTACGACGAAGCGATTTGCAGAAAAACGCAGTCTTAGGTCTCGTTTAGGGTCTAGCATACAGTCATTAAGAGTTTAGAGATTTTTCTTTAAAGAATTGATTGGATAATTCCACACAAGTCCCATTTTTATCTGTTCTTTATTTTTCACAATTTAATGCTGATCCTGGTTTAGTTGCTCAATAACTTTCATTTTCGGTTGTGGATTACATTTCAACATAAGTACAAATAACAGTCATTTAATTAATTTATATATCTTGAACTCTTAACTTATATGATAATTTTCATGACCTGCATACAGTAAAATGACCAAGAGTAATACAAGTAAAGCCCTCATGCTAAGAACGACTAGTTATCCCTTGACAGTTTGAACCATTTTATGTTAAAGATATCATAAGAGCACAAGGGACTTCTTGTGCCATTTACATTTTTAAAACAATTTATCCTCATCTAGTCTTTGAGAGAAAATGTCCCTTGCATTGTTTCCCAACTTTATCCACAAGTGGCCTTTGATGGAAAATGTGCAGCATTCTCCAAGCTAAAGCTCTTGAAACGACATAAGCGACTTTGCCTGCTGACTTATGCAACCCCTGAAATACTTTCCTAATTTGTCAGACAACTAACCGTATCCTTCGCCCTCTTCTTGCAGATGCCCTACCTGAATCCAGCCCGCTCCCTGGGTCCTTCGTTTGTGCTGAACAAATGGGACAACCACTGGGTGTACTGGTTCGGACCCCTGGTGGGTGGCATGGCCTCCGGCCTTGTGTACGAGTACATCTTCAACTCGCGCCGACACATGCGCCACACCAAGGGCAGCAGCGACAACGACTCCAGTTCGATTCACTCGGAGGACGAGCTGAACTACGACATGGACATCGAGAAGCCCAGCAAGTACCAGCAGTCGCAGGGCACGTACCCACGTGGTCAGTCCAACGGCAATGGCGGTGCTCAGGCGCCTGGAAATGGTCAGCACCAAGCCGCTAATATGGGTCAGATGACCGGGGTGGTGGCTAATCCCGGGCAGGGCAACTACTGCCAGAACCTGTACACGGCTCCTCCACTCTCCTCGAAGTACGAGCAGCAGCAGGAGCCGCTCTATGGCGGAACCCGCTCCCTCTACTGCCGCTCGCCCACTCTGACCAGAAGCAACCTGAATCGATCGCAATCCGTGTACGCGAAGAGCAATACGGCCATCAACCGAGACATTGTTCCGCGTCCAGGTCCTCTGGTGCCCGCCCAGAGTCTCTATCCTATGCGCACCCAGCAACAGCAACAACAACAGCAGCAGCAGCAGCAACAACAGCAGCAGCAACAGGTGGCCCCTGCTCCTCAATCCTCGCATCTCCAGAACCAGAATGTCCAGAATCAGATGCAGCAGCGCAGCGAGAGTATCTACGGAATGCGTGGCTCCATGCGAGGACAACAACAGCCGCTCCAACAGCAGCAGCAGCAACAACAGCAGCAACAGCTCCAGCAGCAACAGCCGAACATGGGAGTCCAGCAGCAACAGTTGCAACCTCCTCCGCAAATGATGCCTGATCCTCAGCAGCAACCACAAGGTTTCCAGCCGGTCTACGGCACCCGCACGAATCCCACGCCCATGGACGGCAATCACAAGTACGATCGGCGTGACCCGCAGCAATTGTACGGCGTGACGGGACCAAGGAATCGCGGACAGTCGGCTCAGTCGGACGACAGCTCCTATGGCTCGTATCATGGCTCAGCGGTCACACCACCGGCTCGTCATCCCAGCGTGGAGCCATCGCCTCCGCCGCCGCCCATGCTGATGTATGCCCCGCCGCCCCAGCCAAATGCAGCCCACCCGCAACCCATTCGCACCCAGTCGGAGCGAAAAGTGAGTGCTCCAGTGGTAGTATCTCAGCCTTCCACCTGTGCCGTGACCTACACGACCTCACAAGGACCAGCGGTGGCCACCCAACAGCAGCAGCAGCAACAACAGCAGCAGCAACAGCAACATCAGCAGCAACAACAACAACAGCAGATGATGATGCAGCAACAGCAGCAACATTATGGAATGCTGCCGCTGAGGCCCAACTGAAAGCGGCTGTCATGGGGTCCGGTGACCACGCCGCCGCCTGGGATTCACGCCCTCGCCATCCAACCGGGAGGCACCATGACCCTGCACCGCTGCAGCCTAGCCAAGCAGAGCAGTTTGTTTTAGTCGTAGTCGTAGAAGCACTCGGGCACCGCATCCAAAGGAAATGTACGCAAGTCTCAGCCCTTAGTCTAGCATAGTCCTAGTTTAGATAGACGCAGAATAGCCACATTGTATTATTCAGAGCCAACGCGACGAGGAACTCACACCTAGCAGCAGACAACGATGCGATCAAGCATAGAATATTTAGTCTTAAGAAACTAATAATGGCAAACGTTTACTATACACTAACAGCTCAAACTAAACGAGTATAGGTGATCTAGACTGAAAGATAGATGCATTTACTTAAGCTATTTCCTTTGTTTTCGTTAAAAGAATTTACCTTTTTTTGTTTTGTCCAAATCTTTCGATGTCAATATATATGTTTTAACTTTTTAATGAAGAGACACTTGAATGTAAAACCATGATTTTTAATCAAGTCTGTGTTTAAACTTGTTAGTTTTGGCCAAATTTCGTTTCTTATAAAACTAAAAATTAGACTGAACAAATTTGAACACCATTTATATAGCCCGTTTATAAACTTATATTTTCATGTTAATTTAAACATCTTCCATTTTCAAAGAATTATCAAAGATTTTCGCTTATTTTTTGATTTATCGATTTTAATTTGTACATAATGTCATTATAGGTTTAGTGTTACACATGTCTAATCTATTCCTGTAAATGTTAGGACCTTAAGCTCAGAAGTCGATACCAACTTATATGAATACGGTTATATCTATGTATTAAATATAGTTATATTTACTTAGTGATAAACACGCTTGGTAATAGTTGTTAGCCTAAGAGAATAATGCAAAGATATGATATATTAAAATAAAGAAAAATTTATTCAATTCTCAAACTTATTATTAAACAACGTTTCAGATGTTAAGTTGGCCAACAATTAAGGAAGCATGCTAGTGAATGGAGGTAACATGCTAATCTTTTAACCACCTATGCCAATCTAAGGGCAATAATCTGAATCATGAAATTTATGGGAGCCCAGGATTCCGGGGCTCTTGTTAGTTTTCTTTTTAACAATAACTTTTATTCAGGGCATTCTAAGATTTATTTTTTTTAATTTAAAGTATCTTCTAAATCACCATGCTTGGAGGAGATATTATGATCTAGGAATATTGATCCTACGTTTTGAGTATTAACACATAAAAAAAACTCTAGGAATATTAACTAATCAATGTGGAGCATGTTTGGAAGACTCGATTTATTATTGGAACGGAATACCAACCAACATATCAAAGTCTAATTCGTCATGCACTTTAACAACAATTAACAATCAAGACATTCTAGTTTGATCAAATTAAGTTAAAGTACATTTTACATTGTGCTTTGAAACAGTATGGATCTAGAATAAATCACCATGCTTGTAGGTGCTAGACCAATCGATGTTGGTTGAATTAGTTAATACTCGAAAGGAATGATGTCTTCTGAACCCTAAGTGGAGTACATGAAGGAGAAATAAAGCCGAACTTCGGCCAATGGAAAGTGAGGTAACAGCTCCCGGACCTTCACAAAGTCGGTGCCGTGTTTCTCGAAGGCCTTCGAAAGTCGGACGAGATCCTGGGCCTTCCAGCGATGGTAGCGGCATCCTCGAGCTGTCTCAACCCTCGGCAAACGTCGACGGGCCATCGTCAGGTCGAATCCGTGACGACGCAGGATGAAGAGCGCCTGCTCCTCCTCGATATTGTAGTGACTAGCCGCAAAATCCAGGTATTCGCGAACATTCTTTTCGTCCTCTTCCAGCAGCTGTGGCGACCACAGGATCGAGGCTCGATGCTGCAGCTGCAATAGGTCCTGTTTATGCTGAGCCGGCGGCACGAACTCCGGCAAAGTGGCTGCCTGTCGGCGCCAATAACGAGCATCTCGCTTCTCCTTTCGCGGGGACATCCTTCGATCAACAGAAAAAAAAACAAATAAAGTAGATCAAAATAACAACGCAGAGTTGCACCCAGTGTTAGTGATGGTAAACGCACCAAAAACCCCGTTGTTATTGGGTCATCTGTTTCGTACAAACCAAATTTTCAAAAAGTACAGAAATTTTATAACTTGACCTTTTTTTTAATAGAAATAAAGGCAATATACAAATGAATTGGTAAGATTTTAATATAACATTAAAATACTTAATATAGGTTTAAATGTATGCAATTAATTACGCTGTAAAAATCAAACAAAAATGTTGTTGTATTGGTCCTTCGCTTAGTTTATTAAGTTATATGTTGCATTTTGGGAAACACTTTATAGCACAGAGTACCATCAGCACATTATCAATAAATTCTGGGATGATCCATAACGTTTTGACGTTCCAAAAACTTCTCAGTTAGTCCTGGATTAATGTTCCTTACCGCACGTTTCTATGCAATCGATTTCCCGTGCAACCCTGAAGTCTTGGCGGGAGACAAATGGAATTTTTCTGTTAACCAGAGGTGTCGTAGAAAGGGGATCGGAAGATTAACAATTTTTATACAAAGTAGTTGTAAGAGTACTTCCAAACTCGACTTAGAACATAATCTTAAAATTCAGATAAGTTTTACACCTTTTTTTAAATTTTATTTAATGAATATTAATATTTAACAATAATAAAATAATACAAATTAACAACTATCCTTGAAAATTAATGTTAATTTGAAATTCGTTATGTAACATTTTTGAATGGATAATGAAAATATGATAAGATAACCCTAAAAATCTTCAAATAAAGCCGAGTCGAAGTTACCATATTCCACTCCCGGCTCGGCGAAGTCTTCTTGAGAAGAATTAAATTCATCTTCCTCTGGATTGGAGTTGTTATTACTAATCTCCCGACTCAGATACTCTTTCCACTGGACCAGGTACTCTGGTAGTGGAGGTCCCTGAGCCCGCTCCGTATCATAGGTCAACCAATGGGATTGTTGTTGAGCGTAGAGCGAGTTCAGAAGTGTTGGCCAGTAGACCAGTAAATCAGCCTTGGTCAACTTTACTTGAAGACAATAGCCGAGTTGTTTCACCGATTCAATCCTTACCACGCCCAGCAGATTAAGGATGCATCTCTGGGGAGGAGTAGTTGTTGTTACGCTATATTTCAAGGTATTACCTTCTAGAATAAGATTATAGTCTGGCACTTGCTGTTCAATTGTAAGCTCGATACGGGTTTGGGTCTGGTGCCATTTAACCCTCGGATGCACTGACTCCCCCGCTTTAGTAGCACACTGCAAATATTGCGATACTTGTTCATTTGAAGGATCTTGGGGACCTTCTTCAACTGGTTTATCCAAATTTAATGCTTTTGCGCTTAATTTGTTGTGTTGTATATCCCGATTTTCTTTTTCATTTACAATGCTGTGAAGGAATTGTTGCGTATGCTGTTTCTTCAAAGGGTTGTTGGTGTTTAACTCGTGAATCAGAGTGTTTAGTAATGCAGTAGAACTGTCTAACGGGTGTTCAATCTGGACTGGTTTTTCCTGCTTTTCACTATCCTTTAGAGTAACTTTATCAACATTAATTTCATTTTTATTAAAAGACAGTTCTTTTTTTTCTTCGGTGTTGCCCGACACATGCTCGTTTATGTATCTGTTAACTGTTGTTATCATTGAGAACATTCCATTTTCCTGGCGTGTCGGAAGTAAATTCGAATCAGGCCTTTCATTTCGGCGTGCTTCTTTAGATCTTGAAGAACTTGATGTTTTTCTATTTGGTGAAGAAGTTATTTCCTTTTCAAGTTCCTCCAAATCGTTATTAAACTTGGAATAACCAAGATTTTCTTTGTTGGTACCCAAATTTTCCATTTCTTGTTTCCGGTGCTCATACATGGTCCGCAGTTCGTGGAAGGCTAAACCATCCCTTTTGGCAAATCCTTGACGAATCAGTTCCTTGCGCAAAAAAGTTTTGTAGGCACTCGTTTGCATAGTTCGGCACTCCTCTATCAAAGCGATTTCCAAGACATAGACCACATCTAGAATTGCGAAGTCAACGGTAACCTGCATCATCTGACCTTCAATGGCACCAAAGCTTTCCTGCACCCATTGAAAGGAATCCGACGACCAATTGCCATCTTCTCCTGCAGCAACCAGGTCTGACAAACGAATATCCAGGGCTAGAGGTGGCAGGGTCTTAAACTTCTCCGGACACACCAGCAACTCACAAGGCTTAACCTGCAGTAGCTCAGTGCCATGATCCATAAATTGGACAGTGACCGGACGTCTGGAAGGGGTGTCCACGATTCTTACCCGTCGCAAGTGTCCGTGATGCAGCACAAAACAGACATCGTTAAGATGATATGGGTAATGTACATTTTGGGGCACTCCCAAGCTCATTTTAAGCAATAATGTCGATGGACTGGATGGGTAGGACACATCCACCCAACTGGTTGAATCTTTGGACTTATATTTAATGGGCCAGACGGCCATGTGAGCTGCGTCGTAGGCTTTGTACAATTTACAGCGAATTATGGTTCCTGATTGCTGCAGAGGACTACCAGGATACTGAAAATCTTCTTTAACGTAGTGATGCCGCTTAATACATTCGCTCCAATTACAATCTCCCCTGCTCAGTAGGGATGGACAGTAGTGTTGACTATTATCCGATTTCTGCTGGCTACTGCGATTGAATTTGGACATCAACTCGTTCGTGACAACGCCGTGATCCTCAAGGAATTTCATGGTGCGATACCACTCCTTGGAGTTCTTCTCGTCCAGCATTATATAGGTAACTAACAGCGGGACGTTTTCAAGCGGTGTTGTAAAATAATTACGAATGCTGTCCGCCATGGTGTGGAATCGGATGCCAAACTTAGACCAGGATTCCGGAAGATTGTAGTGGATAAGTAGTTCAATGTTTTTCACAGGTAGCTGTTTTTGAAGCAGGCTGTCACTGACCAGCAACAACTCGTGTGGTTCCTAAAGGGTGATATAGATAATAATCTATTAAAAGTGGCACTCACATTTAAACAATAACTGGTTGATACATAGTTAAAAATTTCATATCCAATTTCATTCCTGTAAATACTCACCTGATTTATTGCTTTTGAAATGCCCAAACATTTATGTCCCGCTTGAGTCAAAATAATTTGTAAATTCTCCAGCTCCTGACTTTTGCAGTAGATCAATGTACGTTTCTTTGGACCTTCCTGTTCCGCCAGAATATTGAGGAGCTGCTTCTTTTTCAAAGCAGAATTTCTTAGAATCAACTTCAATTTGAGACCACCGTACATGGCAGCCGTGAAAAAATCTCCGAATAGAAGCAGTGGTTTGGTCGCTCGCTTCAAAAGTTTCTTGAATCTCTCCGAATTCCATTGCTGGGCCACAATGACCCACTGCATCGTTAGACAGCCCATGCCATATATTTTCTGGAGCACTTCGTCTAGCAGCTGCGGATTCCCCAGTCGCATACGATCGAAGTCATCGAAGATTAGGTACTTTAACCTAGTCGGATCCACTAGAGTTAATTCATCGACATTTAATATATCTAACAAATACGCCGGTGTTGCCACTAAAACGCCGCACGAGTTTAGCAGCATTGAGTACACATCTGCCATGGAATGAGCATGAGCATTGACCACTTTCAGGTGCTGTGTATCGTAGTTCCTCATCAGGAAGTCGCAATGGTTGGACAATTTCTTGGCATTGTCCACGGAATCCACCACCAGCAGGGCCAGGGGACCACAGGCAAGCGACTCCCAACGGATGGGTTGACTATCCTGTATGGAACGCAACACCGACGAGCAAAGTACGGGCAGGTAACTCCAGGAGCGACCTGTTCGCGAGCCATTCACCAGCATCAGGGATCCGCCCTGCAAGAGATGCGGCCATGCGTACCGTTGCGCCTCCAATGGTGAGTGAAAATACAGGTCATTCATAGCCATTAGGATCTCCTTGCAAAGAGGTAACTCCTTATAACATGTGACAGGATATACTGACTCGTGGCTGTGGACTAGCACCAAGCTTTCAACGGTTATGTCCTTGTTTCCAACGACGGATTCAACTTTCTTTCCCGAATCTCTTGTCATAATTAGGGGAATTGGATTCGTTTTTCTGTTTGCATTCTTCGGCATAAAACTTCCCGAGGATTTTTTACTAAGCATGTCATAAAAAATGCGATCGAGTTTATTCATGCATAAGGGTTCTGATTGAGAATTCGATTGGTCAGTTCGATTCCCATTTGCAGATACAGACGAAGGTGCTAATGAAGAAGCGGACGATGTAAAGGATGATGCTGCCGCCGTATTCTTTACATCATAGGGTTTCGGTTGGTAAGAAACACATTCATGGATTGACTGCTCTGATATTTGCCTAACTGGTGGTGTCTCCAACTTAAACAAACAATCAGATAGATTATGAACTCTTATGGATTTGGTTTCTGTCTCCCTTATTATCTCCAATAGGTTAGTTTTATCTGATATCATAGTTTCTTGATCAATTTTTGTTGATGTGTTATTAAGAGCAGTTTCGACGGAATTGTCGCGGATGCTTTGAATTTTGCTCAGGACTTTTCCGGTTTCCGGTATGAGTAAGGGGTTGCGATACTCCAGTAGGCCGTCCAGCTTCTTGTGCTGAGTCTCCGGGCGGGTCAAATTCCGTCTCGACCTGTTCAAATCGTTTTTATTACCAGCTTTTTCCTTTGACGTTTTGGATAAGGAGTCAGTGTTCTCTACTGTGTTATAGTTGGCCATAGCTGTATCGGTGTAAATGGTATTTTGATCAGCCAGGAAGGTCTTAATACCGGGCTGGAGTTTCAGAGACTTTTGGGTTAATGCGCTACCAGCCACCAGTTCAAACATTTTTTTAACGCGCGGGTGTGCTTTTATCGCCAAGTCGTTGATCTCAGCCAGCTCAAAGCTGAAATCATCGTTAGAGCTGTCCATCAACATAATCTTTTTGTCATTGTGACAGGCATATTTTCGATCAATTAGAAAAATTGCAGCATCCCTAAAAGGCTCAGTCGCGAGGGTTTTTAACATAAGCTGCCCGAAATCTAGATTCTTTGGACTTTGATATAAGACTTTAAAAGTGAGCTGGATAGCTTCCTCCAGGTGATTGTCAAAGGTTCGTTTTGCGTCTCGGGACCAGGAACTGCCATTATGGGGAGCGATAAATGCCACTCCGCCCACGTTGATGTCCCAGAAACTGCAACGCAAATCCTCAGGAAGCGGCCACAAATCCCCAACAGAGCAGCATAAGGTGAATCCGTAATCGTGCACCCAAATCAAGTACTTTTCGCCCTGGCGCCTACGCACCACACCCCTTAGGAGCTTGGGCGGACTCCAAGGCATGTATCGCACAATAACTGCCTGATTATCCTGGAACACCTGCATCGACCTTCCATTGGTGCAGTAACCTGCTAAAAGCCCCTCCATTTGAAGAAGGAACACAGCGTGGGCCTGCACATCTTTGCATTTAACATAGCTGAATTTCTGGGGATTCACATAATGTGTAATCAAAATGGATTCTTCTAGGTTGCCTATATTGGGATCGAAATAAAAATTTAATATTAATTGTAAGTAAATATACAATCAAACATTAGTAACAAAAGATAAGTGTTCAATTATAACCTGCTGAAATAAATATGGTTAAGCAATAATAATAATAATAGGCGTCAGTGCAAAATAGCTTTTATATTAGAACATAAATCACAACATATATTTATTTAATTTGAATATGTGTTTTAATTTCGCTCTTATGAATTCTTTCTGATGCTAATATTTCATGTTTTCATCTACAAGAATGGTACAATCGATTTATAGTGCAATAATTGGATTAGACTTGAAGCTAAGGATAACAAAAATTTGAAAGCATTTATATTTAATACCGCTCAACCTTCTAAAACGGTTTTCTTAATTCCTCAAATTTATTTGATAAATGATTTTTTTATCTGCAAAAAAAGAATAAATAAACTTGAGCTTTAAGTGCGCTTGCATTTTCCCGATGCAGTCATGTGGAAATTACTGCGATTTCCACGCGTCAGAAACTTTGCCCAAAGCGAGCCAAAAATTGTGGAACCAGCCACAGGATTAAATTTGTGAATTCGGATTGTAATTTAGTATAGAGAGTAAATTAGCTAATTTAAGTTGCGAAAAGAGAAAGCAAATGCGACGGCAACTGCAGCATCCAAATGGCAAAACAAAGAAACTGGCTAAGCCGCAAGTAAGAAGGTCCTTGTGCCTATTTGCTGTTTGTTTGCGCTGCACTAGATCCTGCTGCAGTGGCTCCGCCCCCTTCTCAACATCCTTTGGGAGTGGCAAGTGGTGCTCCACAATCGGCAGTGGGGCGTGCTCTAAGTTGTTGTTTTATCAACACTTTAACAGCCCGAGCTGTTCTCTAAGCCAACTTAAATAAATGCAATGCAAGGCAATCGTTTTACATTATTTGAGTTAATTTAACATGTGCGCAAGTAAATAGGGGATTGGTTGTCGGGGCATTGGAAATACTCCGATATAAATCTCGAACCACCCCAAATAATCCCTTAGAAAAAATAGGGGTTATCATAAAAAATCAAAGAACAATGTAGTGGTTGATCCAAGCATCTATGAGCGAAGCTTATATGTAAATCGGATCATCAGGGATCGATCGAAAAACCTTTTCAAATGCTTCAGCCAAGTATATTATTGAATTATTTAAGTAAAAGTCGGGCTACTCACTTGAACTGCGGTTGGAATTACTGCCATTGTACATCATTTTAATTGAAGAACTGCAAATAAAGTTTTGTTATTGAATATTAAAATAGCATTAGTTATTTTTGGATACGAACATTAGACACCTTGCAAGCCGAGATCTGAAAATAAAATGCGGACTAGTAAATTAATCAAATGAAGGCGGGTAGATATTTGTATGTATATACATAAGCAGGTCTTTCTGTTTTAAAAGCTATATTCAGTACAAACTTTAAAGCTACCTTGAAGAAACTTTTAAAAAATTTGTCTTGCGGTTAAGAACAGTGTTCTCTGTATATATAAACTGGTCGATAAAGTGGTCAAATATTTATTTAAAAAATGTTCCTTATTATTAAAAAAGAGTTTTTCTCTGGTTTTATCTCAACAACATTTCTAGTTTTTGAAAGCGTTTTATACAATAAAAGTATTGTTGTTTGAATATACTTTAACGAATAATAGCATTTAAATTTATATTATAATTTATAACTATATAATTTAAATTGTAAATTCTAAAGGGCAATGGAAATTTATCAAATACGGCCGACTACATATATCCTTCAGACAAATGGACCAAATATTTGATTAGCGAACAAATTGGTTACAAAAAAGTTTAGGAACTTACTTTTGCCAGATCAAGTTGCTCTACAGAATATTAGGTTCATGAAAATCACAGGATCTGTACGTTGATTAATGTAACTTAAAAGAGAACATTGTTTTAGGACGGTTAGCAATTCGGAATGATTTTTTCAGAACGGAATGATTTTTTCAGAACGGAAAGACCTTTCGAAGGAAGATCGGGAAATGACTGACTTCCAATAGGCACTTCCAAACACCCACAAACACATACTCACTTGTGTGTGAGAGCTCCTTTTTTAAGCGTCAGCGCATTTGGATTGGAGTAAACAAACTCGTCGAAGAATTTGAGATTTGAGGCAATTCGCAGAATCAAGCAGTACTGTATTTGGGTACTTGATTAGGCACAAGCAATTAATATATCTCATTTCATTCTTCGGCGATAGGAATACAATTTCAGATGCTTTAGTTTCTCTTATATTCCACTTTTTTACAGACTAACAACAATTGAAAAAACTGTAAAATTAATTTACTGTTGTTTTTTTGACAACAAGAATATATATTTTTTGTTATTAAGGTTTTCGTTAAATTATTTGTTTTTTATATGTTGTTGATCAGACGGATAATATCTTTTAAAAACTTATCGAAGTCTGACAATTTAGAGGTGACAAGAAGTTCGATAGCAACTTAATCGGATTTGAAATGTCTGCGATTCCCCACTACTGATCAGTTAAAAACAAATGAAAAATGGTGCCTCGATGATTTCGTTTTATCTTGATTATTAAATATAATAAAATCAACGCTTTAAATGTTTTCAATAGAAAACATGTAGAAAGTATCTGTACCGCATCTTCATATTTGATATTATCACAGGTACCCACGTGGCAACGACCAAACTTAGCAGTACATATTTTCCTATATAATTGATGCCAATCTGGACCCAATAAATCCTTTTCACCCATCCCGTTCCTGCTAATTGCAAAACAAACTGCCAGCCATTATTTACCCCAAAAGTAGGGTTTCTTTTTCTAACAAATATATATGCAACTTTTTACCCCTTTAACGGCCACAATATTCCCTTTTTTTCCTTTTGTTTGTCGGGCACCAGGTCGCCCATAAAAGGTTGACTGGGCAGGGTTGTCGCATGTTCCCCGCAACCCCTGCAGCATTTGCTTTTTATTCCTTTTTTATTTGATTGTTTCATATTTATGAGGATTATATGGCTGAGTGTTGAATATCAGAGAAAAGTGGAGTTGGGGGAGGACGTGTGGTAATTTATATGCGGCTTAGAGCGGCACTTCATTTAACTTGACTAGAGGTTCCCTTTTAGGTTTTCGAGTATAAGATCACAGGGATAAAAAATAAATTCGTGGGGTCACGCTTAAATTATATTTTGAAAATATCTCAAAACATATTTAAAATAAAACAAGAAAACAAGCTAACTTCGTCCAGCCGAAGTTTATGTTCTGATGCAGCTGTTACAAAAATTAAATAATCTATATTTCGATTTCGATGCTTAAAAACAATGAAGCTAAATGATATTGTCGTCCGACTTTTATGAAAAGTAAAACCGTAATTCTAAAATTGTTAAAAAAAACTATAATATGAAATCCCTCTGTAAGGATATAAACATTTTTCAACTTATTTTTCTTTCAAGGGTATTTTATATAACCTTTACGAAAGTTTTGTTTTACAATAACAAGAAATTATGATAATGTATCGTTATTTTATTTTCGCTTATGAAAATAGGTCTAGTAATTAAAAACTAAGTCATAATGATACTCTTAGAGCTACAATCTTACATATTGAAGACGTTGAAATTAAAAATGTTTTTTTTTTTACTTTTGTTTTTAAATGAAGTTCCAAAATAAAAAAAAATGTAAGTCTTTAAACCATTAGTTTCAAAGATAATATTGATTATTATAAAATTTAACAATTTTAGTCAACACAAATGACATTTAGTAAAATTTTATATATTGAAAGATCTAGTTCCTCTTTCTTTAATTCTGTTTCTGATATTCAATGATTAGTGCACAAAAATACAACTCATAATAGGTTGATTCATTTTTATTTTTGAAAGACCCATAAAAATAATAATTTGTTAATAAATATAAGAACTAAATTCGTACCGAATTTAGCATTTTAGTCAAGTTGGCAGCCCGTTTGTGTGACGTGACAATGCTGCCCCTTTCCAACACTAGCCGATAGCCAGTCAAAATGGCGCCCGCCAGCTATCGTATTATCCGAGCAAATACTATCGGTTAGGCAGCGCATCACACACACAAAGCGAAAAAAAGAAAAATACGGGTGACTTGCTAGCAAATATATCCGAAATTCACTGACCCCCGACGCCGAGATTTGTGCTCCGACCAAGATAAACATAAGTTCGTGTGCTCCGTCCGCCCAAGCCAGCAAAATAACCAAGTTCAACATACGCCTTGACAACATAATGTCAAAGAACAAAAAACTGTCGCTGTCGGGCGGCGATACGGCGGAGAAATTTATTTACAAACCCAAGGATCTGATATGGTAAGCCAGGACGAAGGACCCCCAAAGATTTCCGTGATTCCCCAACTCTTGCTGACCCAAGAAACCAAAGCAAACACATAACCTCAATCGTGCACCGTTGGCGCTCCAAAAAAAAGCAGTGAAGTGTGCATAAAAAAGCAATTAGCGTTGGTTTTTCGACCGCCACGCAGGGCTTTACCCATAGAGTTCCAACAAAAATGGAGCTAATACGAGTTACATGTGTAAATTCCGGGCGGCGACGTCGACATCTCTGCGTTGGCGCTTTTTCGCCGCGCGCGCCTTTTTTGTGCGGCTATAATATGACCCAATACGAACTTCCCCCAGTCCTCTAATAGACTTTCCTAATAGCATTTCCTTTATTCCAGGGCCAAAATGAAGGGCTTCACTCCGTGGCCGGGAATGGTAAGCGATCGCAATGTTTACGCCGCGTCGACGTCGCGTCGCTGCCGAATCCTCTGCCATGTTGTTGTGTTTGTTTTCGACTGTACTTTTCCATGGCTCTGCCGGCGTCTCTGCTGGCGTCTCTGCCAACGGCCACGCACTTGCACACGCTTTGTTGTTGCTGCCGGCGGACTGGAAATGGTCTCCTCTTGAATGGGGCCGCTATCGGGGGCTATAGGCCATAGCTTTCGATCGTGTACAGCCGCAAGAAGGCAGCATGTAATGGAAGAGGAGGAGGAGAGCGAGTAAATTGAAGCGCGTCGACGGGCGGAGAGCATGGATTTTAAACAGGCGTTGCCAAGGATATTTTCCTGCAAAGAACACTCGATCAAGTTTAGTGAACAGTTTGTGCCTATTTGTTTTTAATTATAAATCCTTCTGTTAGACCTTTGATACCAATTGGTTTTTTATAATTTGTTAAGCAAAGAGAACATACTACTTTGTAGTTCATCATTTAAGTGAACAATTCAGTTTTAAAAAATGTGTTTTTCATTTATTAGTTTAAAACTAGTTTTTATAACTTCATACTTCCAAATAAGCATTGTGAAAAATGATATATTTATTTTTTAATTTCACTGATGAGTATTGAAAGACAAGTACATTTTAAAAATAATCAAAAAATGTTATTTTAAATCTTTGAGAAATTAATATTTTTCTAATTGCGTTAACTTTTTCAAAGATTGTGAGACTCAAATTTGTTATTTATCATATAATAATTTTATGAAATGTAAACTTTAAATATTTAAGTTTCGCCAAATTTGATCCATCTCGGAAGAGTAACTAAAGTAAGTTTTAATAACCATGACTCCCTATAGATTGTCGAGCCACCCCTTGATCTGCTTAGCCAGCAACGCCGGGCGAATACCAAGTGCGTGTTTTTCTTCGGATCGAGGAATTTGTGAGTAAAACTGGAAAAACACAAGTGAGCTAAAATAATATGTGATTCTCATTAGTGCTTGGATTGAGGAGAACAACATTAAGCCCTTCGAAGGGCCCTGGAAGGATGAACTGGCCAAGGTGAGCAAGCCCGCTGCATTCCGGCACGCCATGACGGACATCGAAAAGTATATTGACGACCCCGCCGAGGTAGACGAGCAGGTCAACAAAAGCTGCGGTGCGCCCAATCACGCCACCGAAGCCGATTTCGACAAGATCCGGGATGGCCTAGACAGCGAGGAGAATATGGGAGACGAGGCAGCCGCCGATGGCAACAACGGAGTGGTGGCCCATGTGGTGGGCAGCCCTGATGAGGGCGAGGGCTTGGATGTGGAAAACAATGCAGATTCCTCGGCGTCACCCGCGACGACACCGGCGGCCACAACGAAGACAAGTGCCAAGCGGACGCCTAAGGCTAAGTCCGTGGCCGCCGTGTCGGTCAAGTCGGCCAAGGGATCGGCGACCAAATCCGCACAGAAACGGCGCATCTCCGCGCAACAGACCCCCAGTGGGACATCGAATGCCAAGCGAGGAAGGCGGGCTGCCTCCGGAGAAGCAGTGCGGGATGCCGGAATTGACGGCGCTAGCTCCACTCCCACGGCCAGACGTCGGGTCGAGACTGACGCACTGTTGGCCTCGCTGGCAGCCAAGCGGGCACCTAATGCAATTGCACTGCTCGACCGACCGGTGGTCACTCGGCCAGAGACCCAGGTCATCGACATGAGCTCGCGTTCTAACACGCTGGCCGATCGCGAAATCGTGCCCTCAGAGCAAACTTTCGGCTTTCTGGGTCTTGGCATGATGGGATCGACCATAGTCAAGGACTTAATATACACGGGGCACAAGGTTGTGGTTTGGAACCGCACCATCGACAAGGTGAGTGTCCACGGAAGTAAAATGAAAGCTAAAACTTATGACATTTGCGTTCTTTAGTGCCAGCCCTTTGCGGAGGCCGGTGCCGAGGTTAAAGACACTCCAATGGATGTGGTAGAGGCGGCCGACGTTATCTTCTGCTGTGTGTCGGATCCCAAGGGCGCTAAGGATGTAAGTCAAAAATTCATATTAATTCTGGGTATTATGTGGAAAAGAAAATACGTGGTAATGACAAATTTAAAAATGTCTTTCTTTGAGTAACTTTATTTTCATTATACCCCGGCAGCGGGTGTATCCGTTCAAATATTGTGTATCGCAAATTTAACCGAAAATTTCAACATCAAATTTTCAGAAATAAGATTTTGGCTTTTTCACAATCTTACGATATACAAAGTAGCTGCGATAGAAAATATCAATAAATTGTTAAGTTGCACAATTAAAAAAATATGTTTTCTATTTTACATAAAGAAAGATCTAACAATGTATGAAAATTCACAAAACTTCTTTGCCTTTAATTAACTTGTATTAACTCGTGGAAGAGAGAAAAAATTGTTTTATTTATGACGTTATTAATATATATATTCTTATTAGAAACAAGGCTTTGAAAATGCATAATACATTTACATTTTCACATATATTTCAGTCAAATTTGTCTTATGCTCTTTGTAGTTGGCTCAATAAAATCACGTTCTCTTAGCATGAGAAAGGTTGTTGAAAGCTGAATAAATTTAACTTAAATTAAAATACAAAAGAATGGGGAAATACGATGTGGAATAACTTAACTGCCGACGAAAACCTTGAGGTGGTGTTATTCAACTCTCGTTAATAATATACTCTTCTTATCTGTGCTCAGCTCGTGTTTGGCAACTGTGGCGTTCTGCAGCTGAAGGATTTAAACAATAAGGCCTACGTGGAAATGTCTACCATTGATCCGGACACCTCGTTGGATATTGGTGAGGGTATCAAGCAGTGCAACGGTCGTTATCTGGAGGCACAAATTCACGGATCGCGACAAGAGGCAGCGGATGGCATGCTCATCATCCTCGCCGGTGGCGATCGCTCAGTGTTCGAGGAGTGCCACTCGTGTTTCAAGACCATCGCAAAGAACACATTCTTCTTAGGGAGTAAGTGCAGAATAGTCCAATGATATTTTCGACAGAACAATTTATTAAATTTGTCCTTTGTTCACATCTAGCAGATATCGGTAATGCCTGTAAAGTGAACCTAATTTTGCAAACCATTTTGGGAGTGAGTCTGGTCGGGCTGGCTGAGGCGTTAGCACTTGGTAAGTTTGATATTCTGATGTTTCTAAGGGTTTCTTAAATTATAACGTATATATTTTCTTTGCAGCTGATCGTTTTTCAATTTCGTTAAATGATATAATAGACATTTTCGATTTGACATCAATGAAATCACCGATGCTGCTGGCCAAGGGCAAAGGTATGTCTAAAACCAATTCCATGCCGATGAACTAGGCTATTCGGTTTACTGAAATACTTTTAAAACTGAGGTACAATTTAAATATATTATATCTATTTTTCTTGCAGAAATGGCCAAGGGCGATTTCAATCCGCAGCAGCCTTTGAGCCACATGCAACGCGACTTGCGTTTGGTGCTAAACATGGCGGAGAATCTGGACCAGTCCATGCCCGTCACCAGCATCACCAACGAGGTGTTCAAGCACACCAAGCGCTTGGGTTACAGTGAACACGATTCGAGCGCCGTATTCGTAAGATCCAGATTTTAACATTTAGTTAACACGACTAACGTTTAAACTATATTTTATCATTTAGTTTAAAGCGTACACCGAACAGAACAGAACCGACACTGACCAACACAAAAACACAACCGTAACACATAACCCTCACTTACCCACCAACCTACCCAAACTGACAGAGGCGTTCGATCGCAAGGCACACAGATTGGCTCAAGCCGTTGGCCACGTTTGTATGTCCTTTCGGTTGGCAGCGCCATCCTAACCTTTCGTATCTTTCCCAATCTCCCCACATGTAAAGCGTAAATTGCAAAACGGCTTGCCGATTCGAGTTGAATCGCCGACAATCATCTCTGGTCTACCCGGTCTGACCTCGTCGTCCTGCCTGAGTCGCAGGAGCCAATAAAGTGTGCTGGGAGAGGGTGTTCAAGAGCTGGCGCATGAAGAACTTACCCTTTCCTAGATCCCTTTAATGAATTGTGCATTATACGGCTTTAAAAAGTTTTATTGTATCTTTTAACGGGTGAAACGCAATCCCAGAGAGGAGGAAGGGAGGGGAGCCGTGTTTCTGATTTCCTGTATTTAAAATGTTGCTTCCCAAATATTATTTAACGTTTGTGCATACATAATTTTAAAATGTATAAAATACCGCATCCGAATTAAATGTACAAAGCATACTTGTAAAACACAATTCACAATGTAGAATACCAAACTGAGCATGGTCCCCGAATGTATCGACCCGACTTCCCCTCATTGTGCTTTTACTCCAATCTTATATTTTCATGTATACATTTACACATTTTTTCTAAGAATAAAGAGTAAGCTTAACGATCATACAGATTTAAATTGCAGTCATATTTGGCGTGGCGGTAACAACAGATTGGTTTAGTTTTAGTTTTCCTTTATACAACAACAAGACACAAACTGACACGGAAAACAAAACAGAACACACTACAACAGAAAAAAAAACAATATCTACAACTGGATGCAAACAAAATAGCGTAAACTTTGATCGCTCCATTGGCGAGGGTCATTATTAATAATAATAATAAGAATATATAATAAATAATATATTTTACTTATTATTTAGTCTGTATTTTGTTGTCAAACAAAGATTAATAAAAAGATAATTTTAATAGAGGATGTAAGGAAATTATATTGTTTGAGTTTACATTGGCATTTGCTCGACTTAAAAATAAAACTAGATTATATCGGGTGATTTAATGTGAAAAATGTGACTGCAATCCAACTATTTTTAATTGTATTTACTTTGTTTAAATAAATTAGAAAAGGTATTAAAAACCATTTCGCAATAGTTGAAAAACGGCAAATGAAAGTTCTTTTTGCCTTGCAGTTTCTAACAAATTTATTTTTATTTATTTATATCAATATATTCATTGGGTTATGAGATATCTTTGTAGAGGTTTTGTTGCTCCTTATGGTCATCTTCTGACCCTTGTACTTGAATAAAAGGATTTTTTTATTTTTGGAATCCCTTTTTAAAGCACGTCGTACTTTTTGCAGATTTTAATAAAAGATTCGGTTACGAAGTGGCTTAAACTGAAGGCCTGACGTGTCTTTATATTTGTTTTGGTTTTACCAAGACTTCTTTTTATATTAAAATTAAAACCCAACAAAATCATGAAAATGTTTTCAAAGTCAAGTCCAGCTTGATGCTCGAATCCTATGGCAAGGCCAATACATAAATTAAAAAATATATATTCAGAAAATATGAAATACGAGTTATATTGAAAAGAATTGTGAAAAAGCAATAATAATAATTATCGAATAAGTGGCTAATGCTTGAACTTGCCTGAGAAAAGAATTGGTGAAAAGTTCGTAAATTACTAGTTTTTGTTTGTTTTACTGGCTCTGGCCTTTATGATGTTTTTGCTATTTTCAGTTCGAAATATCAGAGGGTGAACTAGAAATTCCTGGACCGGATGGCTATGTATGCCTCAAAACAATCGAGTCAAATTTGATAAATTTCCCCGCTTTTTTAGATCAAGTGATTAATCGATGGTTGCCAAGAAGTCATCGATGTTGACAAATTTCTGGAAACATCGATAGTACCGAACCAACATCGATATTTGTTCCATCTCTAACGTCTATGTTTATGTGGTGCGTGTGTGGCAGAATTATTATCAAAATTATTGAAATCAATCAAATTCGAGTCAGCAGTTCATCGCACTAAATCGAAAATGTCGGAAAAGAAGCGCACCCGTCGTCGCAAGGATGTAAGTGCATAGAGGTTTCAATTGGACAGCCTCATTGAGAAGGCGCTTGTGTGGGTGCCACAGTCCAATTGGCATGCCGAAAGTGTTTGTTTTTTGTTTTGATAAAAAAAGAGGAAAAAAACGTGAACGCAGAAAAAAGAAACTTAAAACGAATCGCTGATATGCGAGATCACACGGAGCATATGTTTATATGTATATGTGGGGGGCAAGTTCATTGCTGGCCGTGTTTTACGTTTGACAACCCCGAAACTCGCCCCCCGCCCGCAAACATCTATAATTAGCTGCTTGTGGAAAATCTCTTGACTGCGTATTTAGCACGGTCTGGATATTTCAGCTTATTTACTTTTCGATCAATTAACTCAACAAAAATTAAAACAGCTGAGCTTGTAGGCTTTTATCCATCTGGCAACCCTGTAAGCCCGTCTTGTAAGCCGATCTTACTCTCCCGTTCTCGTGTTCTCTCGCTCTTTCATTACCCACACATGTCAGGTGCAGCCCCACTTATCAGCTGCTCTGGTTGTTGTTGTTGGGGAAAGTTTGAGTACGCGTGCTTACTGCCCACAGGCGGGGATCCAGAGGGGGCCCCCTAGAAAGTTTCAAAAACATGTACACGTAATGGCAAACAATATTTTAAGGAATTTCCTTGCTTAAAAATTGCACCATTTAAATTAAAAGAACTTCAACATCCCCTTTACTTTTGCTCCTAATCCGCCCCTGCTTCTATCCATGTAATGGTGTGCGCCTGTGTTTGTTTTGTTGTGGTGATCGCCAGCTCGTTTGACCAGAGTCAAGATTTCAATACTTTCTATACTCTCGGAGCGAGTGCAACACGTCACGACCAAGAAAATCTACTGCCGATTCCAGACTAGTTTTTCGTTTTATTAAGTTTGCAGTATTAAGGAATATTCTTAAGTCGCAAAATGAGCGGCGAGGAGGAGTATTTCGAAGAGGAGGAGGAGCAGGAGCAGGAGATTTACGACGATGGCACGGTACTTGGCAAAACCCCACGTATAATAAAGCCATCTCAACGGCCTTAGTGTGACGAATACGAAATTGGTGTCGTGGCCTATATTCGCCTGTAGACCCCATCGAACCAATTGATCGTGAAAGTGAGTTTCTGACCTAAATTTCCAACTCTTTTCTTTTCTTTATATAGGAGTACACCGAACCGGGTGCCCAGAAGGTGGACAAGCCCTCGAAGGACGAGAAGAACGTGGCTAAGTGGCTGAAGAAAAACGTCAAGACGAAGAAGACTAAGTTCCTGAGCCACATCGTCGAGTACTTTACCTCCAGCAAGGCAATCGATGCTCTGATGAAATCTAAGTTCGCCGAGGGCAGCAGCCCGCTCTTCACCACCCGTGAGCAGGTGATCGAGTTTCTGGACGTGATGCTGGAGCACAAGTTCTTCCATCGCGCTAAGAAGGTTCCCGTCACGCTGGAGGAGATCAGGGGCAAGTCAAGTGGCGACAAGAAGGGAGACAAGGACAAGAACCAGGAAAAAGAGAAGGACAAGGCAAAGGACGACAAGAAGGACACCGATCCTGAGGCCGAAAATGGTCAGGGCGACGGAGGCGCCTCTGGCAACGAAAAAGAAAAGAAAGAGAAGAAGAAGCGCAAGATCCGCCTGGACATGCATCCCGAGCAGATCTTCGTAGATGGCTCCGAAGCGTACGTGTGGATCTACGACCCCATTCCGCTGCACTACTGGATATTCGGCTTCATCCTGCTGCTGGGAGCCGTGGGCATTTGCCTGTTCCCCCTGTGGCCACCACTGCTACGTAAGGGTGTATACTATCTCTCCGTTGCGGCGGCCGGCTTCCTTGTCTTCATTCTGGCTCTGACCGTGGTGCGTCTTATTGTGTTCACTATCGTATGGGCATTAACCGGTGGCAAGCTGCACTTCTGGATCTTCCCCAATCTGACCGAGGATGTGGGCTTCTTCGCCTCTTTCTGGCCGCTTTATGAGGTTTGTTTTGACATAATAATTATTTGCTAGTAAACATACTAACCTCTATTTTGGATAACAATAGAGCAACTATAACAGTGAGGCAAATAGCTCGTCCGCCAAGACCGACAAAAAGTCCAAATCAAAGGACAAGAAAAAGGAGAAGGACAGCGATGCCGAGGACACTGCCGTAGATGCGGATGGGGATGCTGATGGCGATGGTGATGTAGATGCGGAGGTATCCACACTAGAGCCAGAGAAAATCGAGCTGATCAAAGAACACGACACCGACATGGAGATCCGCAAGCGTCGCAAGGTGGGAGCCGATGAATACGAGGATGACGATGTCGACGAAGAGGATCCGCAGACGCAGCCCAAGGATTCCAAAGCTGGGTAAGAAGGATCCGCTCAGTTATGACTAGGATTCCTGCATTGTTGCTCGAATTTGTATTTATGATTTGTTTAATTTCTGTCGAGCTTTTTGTTTTGTTTTTTCTTTTGGAAAAAAACAATATTGAAAAGCGCAAGATACATACATTAACTCTAGCTTTTAACTGTAAACCTCTTTGTTCCTTAATAAATAATATTGTATGATTAAAATGCATTAATCCAATTTTTTGTTTGCGTTCATAACAATTTTATTTCGTTAACGGAGCATGTCATTTGTATATACATTTGTTTCGTGATCTGTGGAGGCTCATTTTATTGGTAAATGGTTATTAGAAAATTCATTTTAATGACCCATGTTGGACTTGTGGTGAAACTCGAGGTATTTTAAATATGATGTCAGATTTCGTTACGAAGTAAATAAAATCTGAAATCGTAAGTTCTCACATCAAAGCTTGAAGTATAAGCAGAGTAAGTTTTGCATCCTCTTTATTACATTTAACATCATACACATTGTTCTTACAGTACCATCTATACTTTAGATGAGCTCACATCGATTGTTAGTAATTCCCTCTTTTTTGCTTTCAGAACCCCACGCAACTCGGGATCCGACTCGGAGAGCTCTAGTAAAGATTATGAGATAATCAGTTCAAGTGAAGTGCAAAACGTTGCTGGCAACTAAGATGGAGAAACCACAATATATATTAATATTTAATGATCCACATCTAGCTAATTGATAAGACATAGAACAAAAACCACACATCAAGTACATCAGCATATACACGATTCCAAGTACAGCGAATTATTGTCCCACAAAAATACGATCGATGTCGTAGTTTCCGATCGCTGTTTTCCGAATCCGCTTTAAATGAACTTAAGTTTGAAGTTATACATTTAATATGTACGTAAGGCGTACAGACATGACACACAACATTTCCTAAATGCAACATTACGTTGACCCAGAGAATTATGGTTTTCTTAGGCCTTGTTCTGCCACGTACGTTCTCAAGCCCTTAAACAAACTAAATATTACTTATTTGTATTCCTATGTTTGTAAATGTATACAGTGGAGCACTGGGCGAGTGCAAGAAACGATTGCAATTGATAATAATCATAGCGAGTACGTAGATGTGAGCGCATACGTCTTTATGTGCATAAATATTTACTCTACATGTAATTAAAGCGAACTAACAACTTAAAGAAATTAGTAGTGTAACACGCAATTAACTATTATATAAATAAAGCTAGGCAATTCTGATCTGATGTGAGAGATATTTGAGCGTTTTTTAGTTCTTGCTCGAACGTTTTATTAAAAAATATACAACCTATTATTCGTTTTTGAACTGTCGTTTTGTGGGAGAAACCAAATATGGGTAATTCATTTGTTGTATTTTTAACAACATACTGACACCCAACATGCTTAACATGCTCATATAAACGAGTATAAAGAAAATATTCAAATTTTAATAACTAAAATTTACAATTCATCTATCACCACAGTTATTTGAAACCGTCTTCGTTTCTTGTGTGGAACTGTTATCAGCAAGTGATCTTTAGAATTTGCAACGAACCCTAGTGGGTCTTGGCTCTGCGATAAATCTCGGGGCTTTATGATCCTACTCCGACCAAAATGTTCCAATGGGTCGTAGACTGTGAGCTTGGCGAGAAGTTTCGTGCTCGAGGGAAAACCCACCAACCAGAAGAAAATTCGAGTTGATGGTTCATCATTTACCGTTTGAGGAGCAGCTATTAACGCCAGGGGATAATCTCGAATTGGTAGTGATCTAGAAGAGCTGTTTGTGGATTTATTACAAGGGAATTGGTATGAAGGGGCTCTCAACTTACGTATCCTTTGTTAAACTGCTGTAATACAGAAGGGACACAAAAGAGTTTCCTTTGGTGAGCAGGTCTCCGTCGAATGAGAACTGCTTCGGTAATCCTTCCACCACTCGATGAAAATATTCTTGCGGTAATCCATTCTGTTCACCTTTATGTTTATGACATCGATCGAAGTGGGAAGCGAATGTTTTAAATTTCAGGCGATCCATGCACATGTAAACAGGACATACATATTCTTCTTCCTCCGTTGATTCCAAAGGACCCTCAATAGATTCGCTTGGTTTGGCTAGTCCCAGAGAAATTACTTGCCAGTTTAGCGCTGGTAAACCTATATATTCAGTTGTTCTGTGCGTGATTTTTGGCTCCGAGGGTGCATCGGAATCAGTTTCTAACCCCGTAGAAATGTGGTTCGATTCAAAGTCACTAGAGGATGACGAGTTGGTAATGTTGGTTATAAGACGCAGTGGCTTTTGGAAGGGAACATTTTTTTGGGAATTGGTAATTAAAGTCGGCTCTAAAATACTTGTTAATGTGCTTGGTAGGGGAGCTTCGGAATTATCAACTTCAGTTTCTTTGGAAGGAGTTATACCTGCAGCGTGGCTGAAAACCTTTGTTCCTTTCGAAGAGTCATAAAAATCATCTCTTTTTGTTTTTGGGTTCAGTGACAAACTGTTCCGCAAAGAGTTTTGATCCTTTTCTTCTGTACTAGCCAATTTATTTGAAAATGGTTCCAAAAATTTTGAAACTGATGACGATTCAGTCGATGTTAGCAGTTTTATCGGCTTAGTCATCATTTTTTTGAGCTTCAATTGCAGCGAGTTGTCTATTTGTTTTCTTATTCTATCGCTCACTTTTGAAGATGTGAAATGGGGATCGGTTATGGGAACCACCTGATTGAAAAGAATTTGTGAAATTTCGCTCTCTTTTCTCGGATTTTGTTCCTTGAAATGATTGTCATCGATTTTTTTAATGACAGGGTTCTTGGGTATTATTCCCAAACTCTTTTCTTTGGGTTCTTTTCCTATACTTTCTAAATCTACTTTCGAAGTATTCCATTTCGTCCGTTCGTCTTGAGTGTTAAAAATATCCGACTGGGTAGGTTTATTACTATTCAAAAATAATGAGTTACCCTTAATTAGTTTTATTGGTTTTGCCTTTGCTTCTTCCTCTGCACTCATGTCCCAAAAAATATCCGACTGGGAGAACTTTTGATCATCGTATATGCTGGTAATAATTTCCTCCGTTTGAATCCTCTTTTTTTGTTGCATAAAGGATTCGTTGGGTTCTATCATTTCATTTGGTTGCATGTCAAATGACAATTCAAGTTCTTCGTACTGGATCTTGCGGCTTCGGTATTTTAGTGGATGGGCTGGCCAGACCGGTAGACAGGGATTTTTGCGTTTTTTTCGTTGCTTTATAGATCGGCTAAATCCTTTAGGAGTAGCAAGATGGGGAACCGGAGTTTCTGGTCCGCTTTCATCATCTGCAATTCCCGCTTTATCTCGGTGAGATTCCAGTTCGCTGGGATCAATGTCAGGCCTACGAAATTCGAAGAGCGACATGAAAGGTCGATCTGTAAGGCAACTTTCTTTTATGTAGCCTTTAACACCTTTACTCGTATCAACCAAGTCAATTACAAAGGACGCGATATGGAGCTTGGGGATGACAGCGCATACGTGGGAAACTGTCTCGAAGGTTTTGACCACACTCCAGGAGATTAACTGATCTTTATGCCTACATAATCTAAAACTGTTTACCGGTAAAAGCGCTTTGGTCAAATTCGCATCTCTGCCAGCCACTTTGTCTTCAACGGATTCCTTTTCTTTTCTACCAGAATTTGTACTTGATGGAACCTTTGTTACAGGCTGATTATTAACTATTAATGGCTTATTGCTCGGTTTTATCTTACTTTCCTTTCTTTCAGTTTGTATAATGTTGGGAACATGTCTTACACATTGATCAGTTTTGCAATGAGTTTGTGATGAGCTAGAATGCGAAAAAGAAATTCTTCGACCTTTTCTTTGAAATATTGTATGGATGGATTGCCTTTTTATATTGTTCCGCTTTGGAATTTGAATTCTTTTCTTGTTATCCATTTCTTCTTCGTAATTTTCTACCTTAGGAGATTTCATCTGCTCTATTGACTCTTTTTTTCCAGGAGTACCTCCTTTGTTATCTAGTTTCTGTCTTATTGCGTTTCCTTTTTGATTCTCATCTAGTTTTGTAGATTCGTCGAGCTTTTTATGAAATATATCTCCTTTCTTTATTATGGGATCCTCTACTTTTCGGTGGTTTCCACAACGGTCACACATTGTAGATATTGATTTGGACTTAACATGGCCTGAACACATTTTTTTTTCACTAGTTTTTGGTGAAGACCCGCCTATTCTATTGAAATCCCGTTCCGAGCTGGAACAACTTTGTGTTGTTGAGCATCGTTTGGAATAGTCTTGATGGGGCTTTGTTTTATTTAAAGAAAGTACAGTCTGATCAGTTGACACGTCACTTAAAAACGAATTTGTTTCTTGATCCTCGGTGGAATGGTTTTCAACTATGTGTTTATGGTTGAGCTGGTCCAAATCAGGGCCATTGCCATTCCGGGAGTTTCCGGATGAACTTTTGGTTATCCGTGAACGAAAAACATGATCCATAATGGAGGCAAAGATGGAGGATCTCTCTTCAGCTGGCTCCTCGGATTTTCCGGTCTCCTTTGCGTCGTTTTCTTGTCCAGTCTTCCGGAGAATGGAAGGATTGAAGGTGTCGCTGCTTAAGGTGCTATTTTTGCTAGAACTACTACCACCGATTTGGTTGATGGTCTTTATCAGATTTTTGCGAACCGCTTTCGGCATAAAGAAGCAAGGACGTTGGATACCTGATAAACTTCCGACCTCGGAATTTGAGGGGACTTTGGAAAGGGAAGGCGATGCCGAACCATAGCCACTTCTTAGTTGAAATTCCAAGGACTCGATGCGATTGTTGTGTAAATCCCTCCGTGGTTCAATGTACAACGAGTTGGGTCGATGGAGAAGGTAGCGAGCACTATTCACGACGAGGGCGTCTTCTGATGGACCCTCGTATTGGTCGAAGGGACAGAACTGGCTGGCCAGCTCGCTTTCGATGTCCAGCGAATCCCTGGACATCTGGGTGTTCAGGCCACCGCCCTTCTCTCTGTCTTCCAGCGACTTTTGACTGGCCAAGATGTTGGTCAGTACTTGGGCCAGTGGTGGCAGCGGACGACTTCTGTGGCAGCGTGGCGGACAAGAGCTATATCTGCTCCTCTTGGAGATGGCTCCTCCGGAGGTACTGGTAATGGGACTGGTCAACGGGATAAAGTTGCTGACAAAGAGATTGCTGTAGCTCTGGCGTTCGAAATTTTTGCGGACGAAAACGTCTTGGGCCATGGTAACCAGGTTTGGCATCTCCTTCCAAGGTGACCCCGATTGTGGAGGAGGACGTCGTGGCGGAGGTGGAGGCGAGGGCGGAGAAGGAGGCGAGGGCGGGGGCGAAGGCGAAGGCGAGGAAGGTGGTGGCGCTGTGGGCTCCTGCTGGCGTCGGGGCATCTTCTTTGGCTTCGAGTACAAGCCATGACGACCCGAATACAACTTGCTTTTTACCCCTTCGGCTCCACAATTACCTTTCTGTTCACCTATGGACAAGCCACCACACTTGACGCAGTTCGTCCGGCAACTGGTTCTGGCATTTGGTTTCCTGGCCTTAATGGCCACCTTCACCCGAGTCAGCTGACTCTTTTTGGACTGCTCCGCGCGACGTTGCTCCAGGAAAATCTTCTGGCGTTCGGCGGCCAGCTCTGCCTCCTCGTCGCTGGAGGATCTGTGTTCGGCCGGGGGACGTCTGGCCAATCCGCACACCTCGCAGAGCAGATGACGGTTCACCGGGACGTGGAGCATCGCTCGGGGCAGCTTCTCGCACAGGCACCACTCCCGCTGGCACGTGAGTCCGCTGGCCATGTTGTTCATGTACAACGAGTACAACTTGTAAAAGCGAAACATCAAAAGCGATCTATTTTGATTTTTCCGGGCAGCAATCAGGTCGACCAACTTCAGAAAAGTCAGTTGGGACAGGGTTTTTTGACAATTTTTGTCAGTATTGTTAACTTATTTTATTTCGTTTTTAAACATATCAAATAGAGGATTTCGAATTTATATAATTTATAACCTAAGAACTTGTTGCTGAAAAATAGGAAGTTATTTGGAAGCATTTCAAAGAAAAAGTATTTCAAGACTGTATGTTAAAAAAAATTTGAAGGTGAATAACATTATGAAAAATAACAATAGTTACTCGAGGAATAAGAAAATAATACTTCTTAACTTGTTTATTTCTTTTTTTTCTATTACTTAAATTAAAAATAAACATAAAGGACTACCAAAACAATTTTTTTTAATAGGATGTGTAATAAAATAATATATCTTTTTAAGGAATGATGTCTCTTGCAGAAATATTTTGTAAAGAATTTTATTCTCCCTATAATAATCAGCCTTTGGGCAATGTAACTATTCAATATGGCCATTCACTTGGCTTTGTTTGCACATTCTGTAAATTGTTGTTTATGTTTATGTGGAAGTATAGCTCGGATTGTAACTGCTCTCAAACACTCACTGAGTCGAGAAATTTAATTAAGTTTCTGCTGCATTTTTAATGAACATATGCAATTGAGTATAATTGTTTTTTTTAGTATTGTTGTCCGACTCGGAGAGCTCTTTGGAATAGACTGCAGCGTCCACAATTCACAAAATGCTATTAAATGTATATTCCCACTTCCTGGCAAAGCAGATTAGTTGAACAATCTAAGTGAAATTTCATGTTTCATATGAAATTACAGTTTTGGGCACCCACATATACATCAACACTTATAATTGACAAGCACACTTCACCTTGCCACTCGAATGTACTTGGAATTTATTTGGATTTTTCCTGCAATAAATATGCACAATGAGACTCAGGAGTACAAAGTACAGACAGTTGACCCAAATACTCAACTCCTTCAGCAGCATCTTGTTTAATTAACTCCATAGCATTTGATTGATTGGTCTAATCCCTCAGCTCTTCACCTTAGTCTCCCCAACATACCACCACCTAAAAACCCCATCCAACTTTTCACCCATTTCCCGGGCAAAGTCAATAAACACATTAAAAGCGCATCGCCTTACAAAATGTTCTGCATCTTCGGCTCATTGGGCAGCTTTGAGGAGCAGATTCAAGATCCAAGGCAAAGGCGTTTGGCCGGGAATATATGCACTCGAATCAAGCGGTGCCATAAATTATGGATCCAGTCGCTATCCAGCCGGGAGTTACTAAGTTCGAGTTGCACGTTCCTCTGTCCATTTTGAATTACAAGCCGACTGTCCGGGATTTATGCGCGCCACTGGCCATAAAAATATTATTCCCAGACTACGGACCATAGCCCCTCGGAATCGGCGCCTAATTGTTCAGCATCGATTGTATTTCAATATATTCGACTACAAAGATTGCATAGAGAAAAAAAGGAGTTACTAAATAAAAATAAAAAAAAATTACATTAAATAATTTAGAGACATATGTCCAGTACACAAATAAAAAGATTATAAGACCCCAGTAATGTAATACAAATTTTTAATAAATATATTGGAAATAATTTTTGATTTATAAATAAACTTGAGGTAACATCCTTTATAATTTATTTTAACCTTGATCTTAAGATATGATCATAGAGAATATTTTACTTAAGTTAACTTAAAGTTTGTTCTTTCCTAAAAAATATATAATAACATACTTTCACATTCCTTTTTAAGTTAATTCCAATCTTAATAGATTTCTGAGGTAGCCCTTGCTAACAGGGCTTTATTTTATGTATTTTGTATCGAAGTATTGATAGCGTCCCACTTCAATATCTAAAAAGTATTTTTCACCATGTACACAACTACAAACACATATCGAAATCTGCGATTGGAGCAACAGAATTATTTACTCCCTGGAGTGGCATTTTAATGCGTTTTTATTGCGATACTTTTAGCGTCATTTCATTTTCGGCATTTTTCTTTGCCATGGAATTTTCACCCCATCATTTCGCCCTCTTTTGCTTTGCCTTCGCCAGCCGTAATTTTTGTAATTTTTTGGCGTGGCTTTTAGTTGGCGTTTATTGCATTTCCTTCTGCATTTAAAGAACGGACGCCCGACCGGAAATTTAATGTGTGGCAACTATTTGAGGCTTGCACTACATACTACATACTACATCCTACACACGCATGCAAAACGGGTCTTGTTGGGGTTCAAAGGGCAGCTGTAGGGGCGGAAAACTCTGGGTGGGGGGTATTGGTGGCCAATGGGTAGAATATTTTTGCATGCAACTGGAGTCGCCCGGAAAATTCACTGCATACTGTTAGGCTGCCGTTGAATGCATGCCGCGGGTCCCAATGCTGAGTTGCGTTTTTCTACCCCAGGTCAAAGGTAATGAAATGTATATGATTATCCCCAATCGGCAATATTTTAATGGTAGCTCCACCTCAACTTTAATTACGCAAGCTATTCCTTAGCATTTAACCAATCTGGTCCACATTCCTGACCAGCGGAGCTCGTCCGTCGTCCTGGGGAATTTCAATTGTGTATTAAACACTTGCCATTAAGTTTTAAGCAAATTTTAATTACAATGCCGTCGCTTCCGCCATTTAACACAAAAACAATTTCCGCCCGGGCATACATATTTTAGATGAAATATTGCAACTGCTGCTTGGTGATGGTGGGGAGTGGGGGAGGGGGGAGGGGGGCTTAAGTTTGGGAGTCCAGAAGAGGAATAGGGATGTGGGCGCTATCGTTGCCTAAATGGTTTTTTTCTCCACTCGGCTGGGCGGCTGTGCTGCCATGAAATATGAAATTCAGTTCGTGGCTACGTGACTTGGGAGTGTCTATTTTTCAGCAGGGGCGGTGGCGCCGAATTGGGGCGTGGCATGTGCATGTTGCACAAACGCATCCTCTGTTTACTTATTTAACACAATTTTCACATTTCATAATTCAAGTCGGAGGAGTGCTCACCGTACAGTGATGGCTGACGTGCCATGGCCAAGGACCTGAGGGCGGCGGTGGGCGTGGCTGGTTGGCACACGCATGCGTAACCTCGCTTTGGGGTATTGATGTCGGTCCCATCACAACGTATGTATTTTCCGTTTAATGTTTCTCATTTTGCAACTGGTTATTGCATGCAGCTCTTGAGTTTTGTGTGCTGCACTTTGTCTAGCTTTCTGTTTTTTTTTTTTTTTTTTGGGGTTCCTAAACCTACATAAGTGGAAAGCGCTGTCTGGGACTTCTAAGCGAAGCGGCAACCTTGAAAAGCACTCAACAAATAAAAGCCAGCACTTCCCACATATGTAGCTCCGTGGGTCCTTCGGTCACAATTATTATAGTTTCTGTTATTGCAGAGGCACATCACGTATCCGCCGTGGTGGCCCACTCACGGATTCGACTTCTGATGCGGTTGACGGGGGAGAAGTTTGCCTTTGAAAACTGTGCGCCTTGCACCACAAAAACTTGTGTTTGATTTGCGAGCAAAACTCGGAAAAAGTGTCATTGGCCACAGAAATCTTTTGCACCGGGATTCCAAAGGGTCTTTTTCATATCTTATTTTATTTAAGTTGTTCTGCAATTAGGCTACTACCTTAACGATTTACCTCAACGGTGAATTATAAGTAACTATTAACATGAATTAAAAATTAATCGCCTATGGGCTTGTTTAATTAAACAGTTTTAAAATTTATTTATTTGTTAGTTAAACCTATGATCTAAAAGTTGATTTTGTATAGATTTTTTAAAATTGTTTTACATTTTATATTCATCGAATAATATTTATACAACTCATAGGTGTCTTCAATATAATTACGATTCCATTAAATAAATAAGGGTTAGCATTTAGCTTTTAAATTGTAGTTACATTTCCGGCTCATTCAATCCGAATTAAAGCTATCTCATATGGGAGTGATTAGTTACATATATTCAGAATCCAATTTCGGGCTTTTAATTTATGCACATAACCCACATTTGATTGATTTTCTCCAGTGCATTGGGTGAGCATCTGGGCGAGATGGTAGAAGTCAAAGGTCTGCTCGTGATTGCTGCAGTATGTGACGGAATGTGTGCCTAGATTGGATTTGATTGATTGCGGTCTGGGACAGAGAAAGGTGGCAGGAGTTTGCCTGGAAATGTAAATCGGGCACAGCGCCGCTTAAATGGCTGTTAATGGAGAGGACTCGAGAGAATCCTTAACATGCATCCTTGGGGGACTCAATATTCTCCGTTTCTTTTTCGCAAGAATATTTCGTGGTGGGGCTGCATTTGCGTTGGCCAGCTACTTCCGTTGCGATAAAAGCGCTTCTAAAGGTAATTGTTTAAAAATGGACTTTATTCAGTTATGGCGCAGCACTGTCCTGTGTGGCCACACACATGCATATGCATCCGCATCCGCATCCGCAGCCCAGTCACTATATGGCCCATAGATCGGCTGTCTAGTCATGTGTGCTCGCTGTCCATGTAAATTTTAAGCAACTCTCCAAACTAACAACCGACGCAAATTGCTGCTGTTGCGGTTTATTTTGTGTTGCAAAAATATGCAGCGTCCTGCCCTTACCGTCTGTCTCCTTTCGCAGTTCCTGGGTCCTGGGATCCTGAATCCTGGCTCCTGACTCCTGTCCCCTGCATCTGCATCTCCCCTCTGCTTGCTTGCTTGGGGCTCTGGGAGATTGGGGATGGCAATGGTAATGGGAACGAGGATGAGGATGTGGATGAGGAGGTCTAGTGGCGCATTGTTGGGCCTGACTTTTTGCTGCCCGCTCCCGGAATGTGCGGAGTTTGTTTGTTGTGATGTGTGTGTGTGGTGTGTTGGTTTGGCGGGCTTGTTATTTTACCCAAAAGCTGTTAAATTGCTTGAAACAAAACAGTGCAGCTCCCTGGGAAGAAACTGCTGTTACGGCTACGTTCATGGCCATAAATATTAAAGTGGGTGTCAAAAGGAATATGTGATGCGAAATGCTTTGAATGCTGCTGCCAGCATTCGACAATGAAATAAATGTTGGAGCCCCCTTCGCCCCTGCACCCCGAAAGCAAATCCTCGAACGTGCTGATGATCCCTTTTCCAGATAGTGGCTGCATACCAAATCCCTCCATGCCCCGCTCACATAAATCAAAACAACCAAATGCGTAGACATGTTCCCGATTCTACGGTAAACCATATTTTATGCCCAGAATGCCCCTCTCCTCGTTGGAAAGTTCTCACTTAAACGGGAATTAATTAAAAGTAAGAAAGTAAAAACTTGCCAGTGCACCTTGAATGCAGATTTTGTCCATGCATGAATATTTTAATCAAAAATCTTGGCAGAAGAAAATGAAAAGAGCAGTTTTTTCGCTTGCACTGGTCAAAGGATTTGCCTTTAGCTGCTAAAGTTTGCCTTAAAAATTATGCGGGACCAAGTTTTCTCGTTTATAGTGAGCACAAAAAAAATTGTTCCTTATTATTTATTGTATGCCCAGCCCTTTCTGGCGATGTGTTAAGAAATTATGTGCCCCGTTCCACGAATACCCCCTCCATCTGACATTGAACTCGCGAACTACTGGTGGATTTTTATTAAGTTTCAAACGCTCAAGAGCTTTGCATTTTATCTGGCTGGCAGCCTTTGAGCGGGCTTAACTTTTTGACTACTCAAGGAATCGAGTCCTTCTTATTTGTTACGAAAACTTCGGCTTGGCGGCGTTCCAGGGGGCTACGACAAGTGCAGCTCGGGCTTAACGTCTATGAAAAGCTCCTCGAGCAGGGCTCTTCTGAAGGGAAAATGGGAAAAAGGGGGAAAATGGGGGAAAAGGCGTGCGTTCGGCCTCGAAACAAGTTTACTCCCTACTAAAAGGGAGCTCCTCGTTTCCTGAGACTCCGTGTGTGGGTGTGTGTTTACCACTACTTACGTTGGTTGGGGGAAGTTGTTGGCTTCCTAAACGGATACACCGACTTCAAATAGTTTTTCCCTCTGTGAGCCCCATTCTTTTATGTTTCTTTACGGGTATTCCGCTTTTTTTGCAGGCTGTTGTTGTGGTTGCACTTTTTGTTTGTTGCCAGAATTGGGCTCCGGGTTCCTTTGGCTGGATCCGCCCAGAAATTGCGGACGGAATCGGCATGCGGCAGCACGTGCCAGAGGTGTTCCGACTTTGGTGGCTTCCCTGTACTCCGTAACTCGTGCCGTGGCAATGATGAGTTGTGGTATATTCTCGGGGAGTCGGAATACTCCGGGCTACAGTCAAGGGAGCTCCTCGACTTTGTGACCCTGCCTGCTGATACAAGGATGTGCGGTATGGAGTCGAGTCTATTGCTGCACTTCAAGAAATACCTTAAGCGGTACGTCGCAACGGGTAACATTTACGGTCATTGTTTAATTTTGACAATTACTAAAAGTTTATGCCCTAGTTAAGGTAGTATTATGCATAGTAACAAAGCTTTATGTTGATAAGTTAAGTACTAAAGCTTTAATATTAAGCTTAATTCACAACAGACAATATTATTTTACAGAAATAAATTAAGATCTCAGCTCAAAACTTGGAATTAATTAAACTCAATTGTTCATTGCAACTAAAATGTTTTAGCTTTTGCCAATTGAATTAAAAGCATTACTTTAATAAATTTGTAAACTAAATATTTAATTTAAAGCAGAAACACAAACTTTTAGAACACTTTTTAATAACCGTTATAAATTTTCATAATTAAGTTGCAAGACAATATATGTATAAATTTATATTTCGGGTGCTACAGAAATCACCAAGGTTTTGAAATCACTTATAAAGGTTTAAAAATGTAGCCTGTAGTATGATTTAAAATTTTTTTCTACTATCCATAGTAACTAATTTTGAAATCCTAGTGATTTCGGTGGCACACCGTATATTTAATTTTAGAAATAAATAAATAAATAACTATTAAGTAAATATTGACATTAATTTTTTAAGCCACACTTTTGAATAGAATTCTTACAGTGTATACTTGGCTGTTATCTGGTCCAGTGTGATTCACTCTGCGAAGGCGATATCCACACAGGCTTTGGAGCTGCCCCGAGAGCCGGTCGAAGATTCTCTGATTCCCAGGACTGTGTGTTTGGTGTTCTGTGTTGAGTGTTCAGTGTTCAGTGTTCAGTGCTCACTTGCTGTTTTATATTTACTAACAGCCACTTGAAGTTCATCGCTTACAAACATATTTTCACTTCGTCCCTTCGCATCCTTATATCCCTCCCCCTGGTGAAAGTGCTTATCGCTTTATGATGGGTTCTGTTCAGTTCACTTTGGTTTAGCTCAGTTATCCTTGGCCCCGGGGGAATTTAAGACTTGGGTGTGTGGCCAGGTAAATGCGGTAATTATGAACTTAAATTTCTGGGTCCACTGTTCGACAGCCATTAGGCCAAGCTATCTGGGTTAATTGTTTAATTCCTGGTATCGGCTATCAGACAGAACCAACTCGACCCTAAATAAGCCAACAACTTTTGCTGATCATTTTAAATAACCAGCTAGGGCTTTTTTTGCGTAATTACAGCTACGAAGAAAAAAGGACAAGGGAAAAAGGCGAGTTGGTAAAATTTGTGAGCTGCATAAATTCATTGCGCTTATTAAGCCACCGCCAACACGCAAGACAAAGCCTCGAAAGGGGGAAATGGAACTGGGATTGGGAGTGGGAGTGGGTTTCGGAATGGGGGATGGGGATGGGGATGGTATAATCACACCTTGACCACCTGTCCGCGCTGACGGTTATTCTGGCGTGGTCCTCCTGCATTTTGCCCCCTGGTCGTTGCAGTGCATTTAATCTCGACAGCATTTCCTTTGCCGTCGAGGACGCAGCCCATGACATTTCCTACCTGCAGCCCCTCGTTGCCTCGCATCCCTGGCTCCCCCGATTCCCCGCTTCCTTCCGGCTCCTTTTTTTGCTCCATCCCTTTACTGTTGGCGACGTTGTCGAAAACAAAAATTAGTCCTGCCGTGAAATGGGCAAAGGAAGTGGTAAGTACCAGAACAACCGCCCACCGGGCAAAGCCCAAGCCCAAACCCAAACCCACCTGACCACTTCCACGCCATCGGGCGACTGCAGTAACCGACTTTGGCAGTAAAAATTCGTAATGTGCAGCTAATTAAGTTCAAAGCATAGTTTCAGGCGCTGTTCCCAGTCAGTCTAGTCCTCCTGCATTTAGTCCTGTCGCAACCGCCAACGGCCTTTGCAGTGGATCGCCGGATAGTTGGATGGTCGGATGGTTGGATGGTTGGACTGATGGGATGGACACTTGGCCTGTTGACAGTCCCAATCCCCACAGCATTTTCGTATGATTGCCCCGGAAAATCCACTGCCCCTGACGTCGGAGTTGCTCGCTTTGTGGCCGGTACATCCTTTATCCTTTATTTCAGGCAAATAAAATACAAAAATTGATTCCGTCCTCAAAGGAACGTCACAGTTGCCTTAGCCCCGCCGTGGATCACACTGCCTCAAAGCATATCCAAATCCTTTACTGTGGTAGCTTTGCAGGACACTTGGCAAATTATTTGCATAACAGGTTTAATGAAAAGAGTGATTCGAATATTTAGAAATCATTTAGAAACCAAATAAAGTCTGAATGGACACACCATTACTTAAACTCTTTTTTTTTAATCGGGCTAGTTGTTACAAAAAATAAAAATTATTTTAATAAGTACGCAATAGTTCTTAAAATTATAAGTTTACCATTTACAAAAATGTTAATTCATTTACATTTTTTATATATATTTATATATTTTAATATTTTTTGAACCTCAATAACAGGAAATCGATATTGTAGCAATCAATATATCTTCCAAAATAATTTTTAAGCGGATTTAAAATAAAGACTTCAAAGGCTTATTAAAACAACATTTATATTATAATTATTTTTTCGGTATTATGTTGACAAATTCCAAGTTCTCACAGAAATTTATTAGAGTAGTACATTATTAATGTATAAAAAAAAAGATTTCAAACATAGGGTAATTTATTTAAATTTGTATTCTAAACCATTATTTATTTAGAGTGTATGGCGTTGATTGTAAAAGCTGAAAACGAGGAGTTGGTGGCGAGGCATTAACCTAACTGTAGTGTAAATATTTTGCTTGGGCGATTCCTTGGTCATCATAAAAATTAAAGGACCCTTGTGAAACGTTGTGGACACTTTTGACAGGTAGTCCAGGGGGTGAGGGGCACTTCATTTTACGCCACTTAGAGACGAACACACTCCATCGTGCACATTAAATTCATAATTGCATAGATTTAGCCGCCATTAAAAATGCAAAATGCGTCTCGTGCCGCAAATGCGGCAGATGGAGAACGGAGTGGAGTGGCCACTCGTAACTTCATCGGTCGCATTAGCAAAGTTTCGCCGCCTTATTTATATGCAAACTGGACTCGGACCCTGCCACAATGCAACTAATTGCCACAGAGCTGGAATCCGGCGAAGTGCCTTTTCCAAACTCGTTTTTAATGCGGCCAACGTCGCCGTCTAGTGTTGATTAAATACTGGCCAACTGTGCCATCAAGGGCCGCTTGATAAACATAGGGGCTTGCGGCCAGTGATATCGGGGCTGTCATTTCTGCCACTCCAGCCCACTTGTTGTGCAACAAACCAGGCAAACATCGAGCTGGCCATTTTGCATGGAGTGGCACACAAAACTAAACAACAGAACAGAACAGCACGCAACTGTTTTGAGTTTAGTCCGCCTTATTGCGCCCGGGGGCATGCAACAATATTTGTCGTGCAGTTGATAAAACTGTCCTTAACCGTCCTGCCCGATGGTGGCTCAGATTCCACTTCCATTCCCCCAAAGGAGCTGGCATTGCCGCATTGTCGTTTTGTCTGATGAGTTTTTAAGTACGGACAATTACAAACGACAACCGAGCAGCAACAAATGCAACAAATGCAATCAGCCAGCCGCATGCCGGAGTCGCTCGCTTACTTGGCCAAGTCAAGAACCACGCCCTCCGACCAACGCCCCCATCCCAATCGGTGTCCTGTTCTGGGAGATGGCCTCCATCTCTGGGACCTGCGTTTGCGGTTATCACATTCTGCTGGGCAGTTTAGCTGCGTAATTGAATTAAATTTCGTTTTAAAATGTAAAAGGCTTTTGATTTGGTTTGTAGTCCTTGACGTCGTTTGTACTCCATGAAGTAATTAACATTTGTTTCAATTCCTGAACACCAACTTTGCAGCACGGGTGGGCAAATCCCACAAAATGGGAGTAAATCAAGGAGGAGGAAACCATGAAGTTGGACTGGGGTTCTTATCTAATTAAAACTACAAGAACTTAAAGATCTTTGAAGGCTATTGGCACTGCAAAAAGGAAAATTAAATAGGGCTGTTTTTAAAGGTGGTGGTTAAAGCTGAGTTAAATAGAAAACATAAATAATGATGGTCTATACTAACATTTTTGGTTTATAGGTTGATATTGAAAACACATATTTTGGAACAAAAATTGTTTGTCTTAATAATTCTTGAGTGTGGTAGCAGTGGTTTTATTATTTTAGCTCAAAATATATTACAAATGGATCACCCAAAACTAGCTATTGTATAATAGCTTCTAACTTTGATTTAAGAATATTAACAATTTACATACTTACAAGAAAACCTATAACTATTCAACCATTTATTGCGATTTCGTTTTGACTGCCAACCATATTCAATGATCTGAATTTTATAAATCTATTTTAAAAAGAGCGATTACCACATAAGTTTATTTATTTCTAGATTTTTAGTGACAACTTTTTGTCAGGCACTCTACAAAACCAATACAAATTTAAAGTAAAAACAAAACTTCAAAAATATTCTTCCGATTGTCAGAGAATTAATTTTAAGATGTCTGGAAATACCCTTGGTTTCCCCAGCAATATCGATTGTGTGCGCTGGTACCGTGGAATGTCACCCGTCCAAACGGAGGCTTGTGGTGACCTGCTCCACGCCCTGCGAGATGACATGGAACAGGGATCCACGTACCGTGTGCGGCACTGCGTGTCCAAACTCGGAGTTGAGCCACTGTTGGAGTCCGCCCAGATCAAGACCATAATGGTCCTTAGCCAGGGCAGCGACCTGGCCTTCCTGTGGTTTCTGTGGGAGTTGGGCTACAAGCACTCCGAGGATTCTGATCCGGAACTCTATACGGTCAACGAACAGCTGCTCCTTTCGGGAATAGCCCATCTGGACATGCCAGCAACGTTGAGGGCCTTGGATGCTTTATTGCCACCTGGTTCTCACTCGACGAAGCGGAGCTCCCAACACCAGACTTTCACAAAAAAGCGATCCGTCAGGATGTCTCGTTCAAGTCAGAAGGTCTATGCCCTGCCATACTTTGCTCCTCCAGTGCGTCCTCGTCGATTTATCTCAAAGGGGAAGCTCCGAGCTCCCGAAAGCAGACTGCGGTTTCCGGAGTACTCGCAGTTCACAGATACGATGCACCAAGTCCCCAATGAGTCGTCTCGATGGTTTGCTCAATACCAATTTGATCCTGCAAGGAGGATAATAACCAAACTGCTCACAGAAGAGCTCATTGGGCTTAACTTGGAACCATTGGAGACCACCAAGATGCTGGAACCTCTCTGTGAGACCCATCGTTTTTTGAAGAAGGCAGTGAATATGCAACGACAGGAAATAGACTACTCTAGCCTTCAGCGTTGTCTGTCCCAGTTGGATGTCCCAAGAGCTGAGATTAGGGCTCGAAGGAAACGGATCGTTCAAGATCTAGAGAAAGAATCCCAATGCGTAGCTGGCAAGATATGTGGAGAATGTCGAAAACCTTTTAGCCAAGATATGAGCACTCGCAACGAGTGCGGAAATATGCTTTCCTCACCCAGAAAAAATAATCTAAAGAAGAACGATCATTCGATGGTAATGTATCTTGGATTGGAGAAAAATCCCAGCGTACATTTGTGTGACCAAACGAATGATAACTTAATCAAGGTTATGCTTATGCAAAAAAAAATTTCCCATCGCTGTGGAGCCGGCGATTTTCAAATCCAGGATGTTGACGTCTCATTAGAAGAGCGTAAGGACATAAACATGAGTCCTAAACGTAAAATAAGTCGCAGTTCCCGTAGTCGCAGTTCCCACAGTAGGATATCTCATCATCGAAAAGTATCACCAAAGGGAAGAAAAGTGAAAAAAGACATTGTCGAGGAACCTCCATATATACCAACAACAAAATTTCAGAACCTCGCCGATCTCATTCCCGCTTGCAGTAGGACTTTGCCATGTTTGAAAAGGAGATCTTCCACTCGGTGTCCTGAACCGGAGACTTTCACAACCAGGAATCGCGATGGCTTTCAATTGAACTACCATAAGATATATGATATGCCGGGACTTCCGGACGACCGTTTACCTTGGGAGGATGATCTCGTGGACCTGGAGGACAAACAACCTGTGATCGAAAAGTTCTGCATTGATGCCCTGAAGAATGGTAAATGCAAATCGGGAAAGGAGTTTCAGCGCGACAAGTTCCTTTCTCCAGTATTAAAAGCAGCTGCCAGCTGTGCCGTCGATATGTTCCGGACAAATGTGGCCAACGGGGATGTGGGGGAAATCCCAGCTGAAAAGGATCAGAGGATCAAGAACGATCTCATCGATCCGAACAACGATCAGCAGATTGAGGATCTTTTGAAGGCAGCTCTGAAGGTGCTTCGTGGCAATCCCCACTACGTACTGGCCACCTTCTCCAACGCCCACAAAATGCCCGTGCTCCTTGATTGGGTGGCGGATCGCTATGGCAAGACCTTCAGCCGGAAGGAGATGCACAATCTCGTGGAGACCTCGTTCCGCATCTACGAAAGGTTCTATCAGGGTGAAAAGAACCGGCGGCGAAAGACATTGAGACTAAGGAAAAGTCTGACCGATCATGTAGGTCCGATCACCTATGCCAGCTACAACCAGTTCATGTGCCAGGTCAAAAAGGGGAAAGCCGACTTCTACGACAAGCTCAATAACCTGGCTCTGGAGCAGACCCGCCTCACCTGGTTGGCCCTGCGAGGATACTCCCATCTGGGCGGCCACATCAGGGACACCTTTTTCGCCTACATGCCCGCCAAACAGGACGATCTGAATCGCCACCACGTCTGGCAGTCCAATGACTACCGGGATATGGTAAAACTCCGGCTAAGGAGTCGGCCAACGGGTTGTTAAATTGGTGGTTCCACATTGCAGATCGGAAAACATGGAAACTCATGGACTTCGCACTGCCATTTGGAACACCCATCGAACTAAGGATTTACATTTATCTGCTGATCTGCTTAGTGGCGGGGCCCGAACGAAAAAAACATTCAATGAAATTTGTCATTCGCCATTGTGGGCAACTACTTATGTAAACCAAACTATGTATAATCCCAATTAAAAATGCTGATGCCCAACTAAAACGCCCGGACAGCAAATGAATAGCAAACACGGCCGAACAGAGGCTTAGTTTCAGATTTTCAGCTATCGCTCGGTGGCCAGATTGCCGATGGGCCGTGCCATCCGCCGTTGTTGCTCATTAATTAAAAACGGGGTGGGTGTGGCGGTGCCGAAAAGTGGAAAAGGGGAAAAAACAACAGACAGCAGGTTGACAGGGGGGCGTGGCAAGGACTGGGGCTGGGGGCCATCTGCTGCCATGTAATGGGGCTCCAATGACGCACGTGACACGTGTGGCATGGCACTGACAATTCGAAATCGACTCGCTGACAGGCAGATGACGCCGGACAGACAGGCGTCCTTTTCGGGCGGGCCACGAGCCGAGGTCCTGATTCCAGCGGTCTGGTCGCAGCTCTGCCCGCAGCACTTTGTGTATTGAATCGGTAAAGCATGTGACAGGATTATGATATAAATCATTGCATACTTTACGGCGATCGATTTGAGGACGACCAGCCTGTTAGTGTACGTTTTATCTCCCTTTTAATACACTTTATAATGGAATATACACATTTAACAATTGGCACCTAGACAGATTTTGTACGTATTCAACGTATTCAGACATATTTCAATTTTTTACCCACCATCGCCTACTTAATTTAAAATAATAATCAGTTAATCTCTCCACCCCAGTTATAAATAATTACATAATCATTGTTAAAGACCCCCTTACAATAATAAAACATAATCACCATATTCCTTTTATTTTTCTTTCATTAAAAAACTCGTTTAAAAAGTAAATAAATGTAAAACCATTTATATATGGTTGTAGTTGGGCTTGTAAATATGTTTCGAGTTTTATTAGTTCTAGTTTTGTAAGTTTTTCATCGGCGTTCCTATCAAAAATTTATTGAAATATAATTTTAAATACTTTTAATAATGACAGATTTTTCAATAGAGGCTTATAAATTATTATTTAAATTTGTACAATTTTATTAGCGGTAACCGCTCACACAAAGACTTACATCCACTTTATGCTTAATCAAAATGTATACATTTTAATCAAGGTATTATAACCAGTTCCGCTACAATTTTGAAGATTTTTCTTTTTGGTTATTCGAGGGAGCACAAAAGGTGATGGTGGTAAGTGAGAACCCAATCACATGCAGGTCCTCGGGCGGATGTTTTGTTGCGGACTCTGCAGGAGCTGTCGGATAATCGCAGGCTAATACAATGAGCTTTTCGTAGGAGCACCCCCATTCGAACGACGAACAATGCCCCCCGGAGACGGATCCCCCATTGGCAGCGCCATTTCCATGGCCATTATATTCAATTATACGACAATAACGTGGTGCTTAGGGCGCTGCGGTTCACGGGAATTGAAAATAATAATAATAATAAAGCGGGTTGGAGGGGGGAGGGTGATGGATAGATAAAAAGTGCAAGCTGGTTTTTGGGTGGTAGATGGTCCGTGCACAAGGACTTGAACCAACTATCAGCAAGAAATTATGATTAGCTTTTGGTAAAGTTTTCGACCGCAGTCAGCAGTGAGCGCGGGCACTTGGGAACTGCCACCGCATGCTTTGCGGCCCTAATCCGCCGGACGGACAGCGGACTACGGCAAACGGACAGCGGACAGCGGAATACGGACGGGAAATATCTGTGGAGCTTGAAGCCTGAAACCTGAGAACAAAAAACCGAATTTCTGCTAGCACAACGTTTTAATTTGACTCTTGATTGTTATGCCATTGTTGCCTTGCATTGTGCATTCGGCATTCTACACTCTTATTTCTGTGTGGGCTCTTTGTGTAATCGCCGCTAATGCGCCCGAAATTGTGCTAAACGATTTCCATTCCGACCCATTTCCACCCACCACACTATGGGGCCAACGACCACTTTGGTTGGCCAAAACCCATTTTTGAAAAGTCGTCCAATCCAAAAAAGTTGTTTTAGGATATATTAACAGAAGACCAATCTGCAATGTTACGTTTCAGGAATTCCGATAGAGTGCGCTTCTGTTAAGATAACAGCTGTTAAATCAGATGTTTAAGATGCAAGCCACGTGCTTTTGAAATTCGACTTTTAAATTGCATTTTTAAAGCGTTTAAAAAAGCAGTTTATAAGCGTTCCAAAAAATTTTTGTGAATTCGATGAATGGTGGTGTATACTAAGTGTTTGTGTGTTTAAACGGTTGAAATCTATCGTGCTTTCTTTGTACTTAAGTGTTAAAGTGAGTTGTCTAAAACGCGTTTTTTAATTAGAAAACTAATTTTTAAGTAGAGTAACAAAGTGAGTCCAGCGGAGTCCACTTCTGAAACCTATTGAGATTTGTAGAGTATTAAATTCTTTTTAAAATGTATATGGTTAGAATCGCCACTTATTGCCACTTTTTCCGAAATTTAATTTTTAAGCACATAACCTCAAGTTTTGCAACCTTAACAGTAGTTGCGTTGAATATTAGAATCCTTTTGATTTTCAATGAAATATTGAACTAGAATCCGAAGAGCATGATTTTTAATAGCAGGTGCCATTTTTTTACTTATTAATAAAATTTGTTTAATCCGATTTTTGTGCATTTATATTGAATCTTTGTGGGACGAAGAACATTTTGTTTTGCATTTTGAATTCTATTCAGAAGCAGATATAAAAAATATAACAAAATATAATATAAATGTAATTTTAAAGTACATAATACCAACAAAAAAAATTATTCGATTATCTTAAAAAATAACAAAGTTGACTAAATCGATGGTATGCCAGCTATGGGATATATTTGTTCGATCCTATTCTTTTTAACATATATGTTGCCTAAGGATACCAAAAAACGATTGGTAAAGTTTTATCTCGATATCTCTAAAATTGAGCGAGTTATTAATTTTGGCCAACAAAAGTGGTCGTTGGCCCCATAGTGCACCATTGCGGACTTCGGGCTATTAAGCAACAGCCAACTGACGACTCGGCATTTGTAACCATATTTTAAAGCCCAAAATGGGGATGCTATTTTTCTGACTTATCGGTGGGATAATGAATAGGGGCCATTTTTCCTGGAGACCCGAGATTTGCATTTGCACGCAACATTTGTTAAATGTATCGTCATGTATGTCATTTCACTTAATTATGCCATTTACTTTGCATACAAAGCTGCCATAAGTTTGCCGAAAATCTTGGGCAAATTTGAAACTCTTGACGTTGGGGCGTTTGAGTTTGCTGGAAGAGGACAATTTGTCACAATTATTGCACACAAAATGACAGGCAAATGAAAACCAAGCAGCTGGAAAACAAGCTCCGGAAAAGTCGACTCCAAGGAGGCGAGTGGGCTTTGACAAGTGAAATGTGTTCGGGGCCTGCACAATGATGCAGCAAATGCTCGCAGGAATATTCAGGAGCAGGACATGCCACCTGCAGAGCCATTGGCAAACTTGTGTCCAACATTTTGTCATATTTTTTGGTTAATTTCAGAAATGCAAATCATCGATGCCCTGGCGGAGCGGAGCACGTCCTGTCGCCTTTGTGACAAATTTGCCATCAGTGTTCGTGCGGCGATGTGCTCGTTACAACTTTGTGCGACTAAAATATCATGGATCCGGTTCGCTCTCAAATTTTCCTGGTATTTTGTCCGTTTTTCGTCCTGACAACGACAACTCGTCCCTGTCGATCGTCATGTTTTCTGTGGCACGGCCGCTCATTTGTTTGCAGCTTATTCGAATAGTTGATGTTGGTTTTCTGCATGGCTCAGGATTCTTTTGGCCATGTTATGCAAAGTTGGCATTTCCATTTCCTGCCTTTGTTTGGGCTTTGCCTTGCTGCAGCCTGAAATTGTTCCTTTTACGCAACAAAACATTTGATTATTTTTGCAAACTAATTCGGGTTGTATAAGTTTAAGCAAGCTGTTATTATTGTTAATGCATTTTAAATATTTTCTTAGAATTTTATACGAAGGATTGTATTTAAAGAATATAATAAAACTACAATTTTCACTTATTGAATATTGTGAGTTATGAATGTTGGTTTAGGTTTTTTAAATCACTTATAAAGGTGTCTAAGAGAAGCAACAATATGATGAATGTCAGAATAGACAACGATACATTACTCATAGCCTACTTTCACTTTAAGTTATTTCTAAGCACCTTTAAAAGTCTGATTCTGTTTTTAAGCAATCATTATTAGAATGATTGATAAACGTATAGATTAAAAAAGTAGTTATGTTTAAATGAATATTAATCAGTGTTTTATGGTCCTAAATATTATACTGAGGAATAAGGTAAAATGATATGTTTGTGAATTTAATAAAAATGTATAGCTTTAAAGATTGCCAATTTATTTTTTCTATTCTTTGTAAAAATATATTTTTTGATTTACTAAAACCTCCGATCACGAACCCAAAGTGAGTTTTTGTACTCCATGACATTAAGAGTGCTGAGCTTTCAAAAAGCTCAGACCGGTTCTCTCCGAACTGCGCATGCGTAGCCGTCTCACTGCAATTTCCACAAGACAGAGCGAAAGCAACCATAATGGAGGGCGTTAAAACTCATTCCCAATCCGATCCGATCGCACAGTTAAGTCCGAGACGGAGACGTGTCCGCACCTCGATTTTGGTGAGTTCCGATTTCGCCGAGTGTAGTGCCGGTGATGTGGATATGGAGTTCCACAACGGAGTGCCAAGTGTACCGAAATGGCCAGCGGACTGCTCTTGAATGCCTTTAAAGTGCCGGAAAGCATATTAATTTGCAATATTAAAATAATCTATCTGTCCGTGCAGGTTTATGTCGGCTAACGAAATGGCGTTTGTGAAAATTTGCATATTTGCTTTGGCTTTGGCCGTGGGTAAGTGTGGAAAAAGCTCTTAATTGCATTTGCCAATTAATGATACGTCAATACCATGGCATGCTGCCCTGTACAAACTCTATTTGAATAATGCGCTCTGACTTTAATGCTCTGCTCTCGGCGCAAACAATCGCCTCTAATTGTTCGCCGCACCCAAACAAACAACGGACAAACCAGCAAACCAACAGACCCACAAAATAGCTACAAACAACGATATGCAAATGCTGTGCAGCAACTAAGCTGAAAAATATGGTTGTAAACATTATTTGCGCCCATGTTTATGCATATCTGCAGTGTTTGTGTTTGCAATCCTGACCCTCCCATCATGTCAAATGTTGTCCGATTTCGATGGCACCGAACACGTGTAAATGCCATATATAGCATATAGCATTCATCGTGGGCATTGTCACACTTGTTTTTGGTAACTTGCATGACTTTGGTTTTGGGTTTTTCCCCGGAATTGCAATTGCAACAATTGCCAATGCAATTGAAAATTCGGCAATTTAATTTGCTGGCAAATTTTCTGCTCATTTATTGTGTGAAAGCTCATTAAAAATTTGTTTGTCTACGATGCCCCAGTATGCAAAACATTAAAATTTAATATTGTTAACTCCGGAATAAAACATAAATTGATATGCAAGCAACTGTTGCGCGCGGGGGCGTATGCCGAATTTGGTAATTATATTAAAATGGCCATGAAAGTATTGCAGCAGCTCATAATTAAATGTATAGCAATTTGGGGCCACGCAGTGCGAGTACACAAACATAAATGGCATAAATTAAATTCACAGTTAATTGAGGGAAAACTCTCCTGATGCCAAGCACGTTGAGACAATGGAAAAGTTTTAAATTGATTGCAAACATGTTTGGGCGAAAAGTTTATAATTTATTTGCCTCGACACTTTCTACAGAGACTGCCAGCCAGCCAGACACCTTTCCCCAGAACTCACAACCAAAATAACCCCCCCATTCGAGTCTATTATCAATCTCACATCAGTTCACTGAATGACATGAAAAAAGTGCTTCAATGTGTATATTTTTAATCTATTTAATGTTCATTGAACTTAACACGAAAGCTGCACGCACTTTCCCAAGATGACAGCCCGACACCCACGACGTGTGTGACTGGAATCGAAAATCCAAAGCCGAAGCGGTTTTTGGGGCACAAAAACTTTGGCCCCACTCCGGCATAAAAGGCAGGCAGTCAATTAATCTAGTTTAACCGGACTGGGAACCGAGTCAAACGGTCCAGGACCGGGTTGAACCGGGTCTGTTGACAACGGAGTCGGCCGACGACTGCGACTCCATGGCAAACTTGTTGACAGACTGTCAGAGCGACGCGACCAAGTCGGCAACTCCAGCTCCGGTCCCGACCCAAACCCAATCCCAATCCCAAACCGCATAGGCCACGCTCCGCTTGGTTCACTCGGGAGGCTGCCAAAAAAAGAGCCCCATAAAAATGAAAGGACAACGCACACATTTCCGAGGCAGACCGAAGGGGAAATGCCCTTGAGGGAAAAGCTTTTGAGACAAATTATTAGAAAATGTTGTTTAAAAAAAGTAGAGGATTACGTTCCTTCATCCGAAAATTCAAGATAGATTTTTATTTTTCTTTGACATGGTAAAAGTCATCAGTAAACGCAATTTTTATATAAAAATTAATCTCAAATAGTAATCGGTTTTTGCTAAGAGGATAACAAATTCGAGAGAATTAGATTTATTTTGGAACTTTTCCAAATCCCTCACCCTCTGGATCTGCGCCTATTATAGTTTTTATAAATATTATTTTTTTATAACAATATTTTTACTTACTACAAATTTGATTATATCGTCGCTTTACTATTTAATTTAAATTAAAGACAATGTTGCAATTGGATTAGTATAGAAAAATATGATCACAAAGCAAAACCCAATAACTTATGTTAGTTTATTCAATAGTGAGTTACCCAAAGATATAATCAAAGGCAGTGGCATTTAAAAGTTCGGACGTATAGTATCTCAATTACGTTTCCCAAGTCAAAAGATTTTCAAAAGCACGTTCATATACTTCCTTTTAACACTTTCAAAAAGTTGTTCCACATTCTAACTACTTTTCATTGAACCCCAGTGCAAGAGTATTTACCAACTGAACTATGAAGCTTTAGCTACTTTTTCTTTCCAAGCTTCTTGTTTGTGTTGAGTTATTTTTCGCCAGGTCCCGTGCCGTGTACGAAACATGTTTCAATGACAAGCGACAGCTGCAACAGCAGCAGCAACAACAGCAGCAACACCAGCAGCAACACCAGCAGCAACAACAGCAGCAACAGCAGCAGCAACAGCAATACCAGCAACATGAACGACAACGACAACAACCACTAGTTGTTGCTGCAGTCGGTGTAGTTGCTGGCTTAAATGTTGCCTGACACTTCACGCACTAATTGCTCTGTGGAATTGTTTCTTTATTAACGTTTAATCGAATGTCAGCCGTGCGACGTCAGCATCAGCAACTTGCTGGCATTGTTGATGTTCATTGCGGCTGCTGCGATGGCTGCAAAACGAAAATTGAAATCGTCTTTTCTCGTTTCTCCACTCGTTTGGTTTTTTCGGAATTTTTTTTACAATTTTTGCAATGCCTGATTGGAGTGGTTTACCTTGAGGAGAGCTCCATGTGGGTTGCTGGATGCATTTTGCCTGATGGCTGATGCCTGATTCCGCGACCATAAGTTGTTGCAACTTGCAACTTGTCGGAAGTGCGTGGCAATGTCTTGGTTTTCCGCTGATTGCAACATTTCAAGGCTGAATTTCAGCAACAGCTGATGTGGCTTAAATCAGCTGTTTATGGGCGTAAGCCAAGCTTTGTAATCTTTGAGACACTTTCACTTTTAAGGTCGCTCGACCGCCTGGCCTGTGTCGCAATCAAACGGCAGAGCAAAGCGCTAACTCATATACATATAGGTAGCTGTTTATTGAGTCGCCTCAAACGGGTTTCTCGCAAACAAAGTGGAAATATTAAGACAAAAACAAAAGACAAAACGTGCAAGTTACACTCAGAAAAAATCGCTGAAAAGCTTTTAGCAATTCGTCAATATTAAATGTAAAGCTAGATAGAGTAAAATATATAATACAATTTGTATTTACTTAGTAATATTTCAAATAAATAAGTTTGTGTGCATAACCATTTGCAGTGCAACTACACTTCTTAATTGATCTAAGATTCTAATTCGGTTTAAATATCAAATCAATTAAAGAAGCCAAATTCGTAACACAGCCAAATTCGTAACACAATTGTAATTTATATTGCAAGAAAAGACTGCTTGTAAGATAAATACATCTTTGTTGTCAAACAATTAAAAAATAACTATAACAAGATTTGCAGGATTATTCTTACACATCGCCAAATAAAGCACAAAAATAGAAGCTGGAAATTTAAATGATTTCTGACAAGTTTAGCCAAGTGTTTACATTTATGACAAATGAATATGGCATTATGTAACGGTTGAATTAGGATGTTTTCAATCGATAAAGCTTGGTATTTATTTCTTTAATTTTGGTAAATTTAATGGAATTGATTGCTTATTTAATGCTTTTACTTTAATACAATTTAAAACCATTGTAGAAAAGTACTGTTAAAATATGACGCATTGTTGCCATTTAATAACTAAACAATTTAATTAAGGGCAGTAAAAGCCAAGTGTTCATACATTTTGTGCAATGACTTTAAAGTTTGATTTATATTAGATTAGATAAAAGAAATGTGCCATATTCAATATAAAATAGGTATTGCAGAAAGCTCCCTTCAACAAATGTATATTTATTTTATTAGACAGTCGACTGTTTAATTGTGTGTATTGATTGTTGGTGTATAAATTATTGCCTTTGCTACCATTCGACCAGGTCTGACCGCAACCCTTGCCCAGGAGAAACGAATCGGCTTCCGTGGGAGCAACAGCCAGTTCCGCGTGGGTCCCGGCCATCCCCCCTCCCAGCGGCACCTGCCTCCCCGCGACCGTGATCCCGTCCAGGAGGCCTCGGTGGTGCCCAAGAGCAAGCAGACGGCCGCGGAGAGGGAGTACGAGCCGACCGAGGAGTGCCCCGAGCCCAATGGCTTCTATCCGGACAGCAAGCAGTGCGACAAGTACTACGCCTGTCTGTAAGTGACCAAAGGTGAAGTCGCCACGGGGCGTATGAGTAATGCTGTATGCCGTATTGACCACTTTACAGAGATGGCGTGCCCACGGAGCGCCTGTGTGCCGACGGGATGGTCTTCAACGACTACACACCCATCGAGGAGAAGTGCGATCTGCCCTACAACATCGACTGCATGAAGCGGACCAAGCTACGTGAGTATTAATTTGTAAGACCCGCGTTACGTATGCGCCGCACAAATCTGGGCTATATATAAAGCTCCTTTTGGTTCCTCTTCCTCCTTGTCCACCATCTCCTCCTCCTCCTTCTCCTGCGGAGGAGACTCCCCATTCACCTCCAAAATCAGCCCATAAACGCGCTGCGTGCCCGCACTTATTTGCTCGTTACTTCTTGGCTGCGCTTTTTGTTAACTTATTTATTATGCAAACGGCATGCGAGGCGGTTAACCCAAATTGTTGTCGTCAATAGGTCTTTGGTCTTGGCGCGGTGCTTTGTTTTTATTTTTCGCCTCTCAGTAGACTTGTTTTATTCGTGATTTTATTATTTCCCTAACGGTAGAGCCGCCATCGAAATTTTAAGCCCCTAGCCTCAGCAATTGGCTTCCCGCAGCTTTAAACTTGCCTCAGACATGTGCCACGTTTGGGAGTAGCATCTTTCAAAACTTTCCGACAGAACACTTTAATAAAGTTTTTGCTTCATCCTTGGCAGAAGTGCTCACACTAAAACGAATTCAACACCAGCACAAAATTGCTTTAAGAAATTATTTTCACTTAAAAACTAACACTTTGTGAGGGCCATTTGTATGATTTTGTAATATAAAATAATACGGCACGTTTTAGTTTTTAAATAAATTATTTGCCACCCATCAAAGCAATTAGTACACATTGTGCAGGCCCATTAGCAATTTCAATTACCTTTGTCAACTGTTGACATATGACGCTGCAATGGAATATATGCAGCTGAATAAATGTGTGCCCAGAACATTGTGCTGGCTGGCTGGCATGAAGTATTTACGAAAGTGCATAAAGGGTTTTTATGGCCAAGGAAAGGTATACGTGTCGTGCACTGGACGACGAAAATTTAAAGATGCAAAAAGGGGAAATACAATTTTTGGCCTGCGCTTTGTTATTTTTTAATTATTCCATCGCAGAAACGCCGCAACCATCGCTCCACTGTCCCCGGAAGAACGGATACTTCGGGCACGAGAAGCCCGGCATCTGCGACAAGTTCTACTTCTGCGTGGACGGGCAGTTCAACATGATCACCTGTCCGGCGGGTCTGGTCTTCAATCCCAAGACGGGCATCTGCGGCTGGCCGGACCAGGTGGGCGTCACCGGGTGCAAGTCGGAGGACATCTTCCAGTTCGAGTGCCCCAAGGTCAACGAGAGCATCGCGGTCACCCATCCCCGCTACGCCGATCCCGAGGACTGCCAGTTCTTCTATGTCTGCGTCAACGGAGATCTCCCCCGGCGAAATGGATGCAAGCTGGGCCAGGTGTTCGACGAGGATAAGGAAACCTGCGACTGGGCCCGCAAGGTGCCCGACTGGTAAGATAAAGGGATTTCCCCTTTTTTTAATTATCTGGACATAACTATCAACTATAGCTTACTTGTAGAAGTCGTTCCCACCTCGGTAAATTTATTATATACTTTTCAGATAATATTAAAAAACATGCATAAGAGTGGACAGAATTAAATAAATATAAAAAGTCAAAGAAATCCTCCTAAAATTAATAAAAACTGAACCTAATTCTACATTTCGTTTTTTTTTCTGATAATGAAAAGTTAGAATAACAGTATATAACATTTTAAATAGTTTGACCAAATATTATAACTAGTAAAATAACTTAACCTAGATAATGTATTTAATTGTTCCTCTAAATTTTCAATTACTTAAATTTATTTTTTTACATTTTGCAATGAACATAATATAACCACTGAATTAATCATAAAAAGAGTTGAACAGTTATGGAAAAAAATCTAAAATTAATTTCAATCGATTGATCAGGTTAGCAAATATGGATGTGTTTTAAAAAAGGCTTCTAAGGTTTTTTACGTATGTATAGTCTGATTCTAATTTCACTCCCTTTTCATTGTAGTGCTGACTGGTACAAGGATCGCCTGACCGACAAGGAGCTGGATGAGCTGGAGAACCCCAAGCCCAAGACCACGACCACGAAGAGGCCGGCCCGAGTGCGCGGACAATTGAGACGCAAGCCGCAGCCGAAGCGAGTGGAGCCGGAGGAGGAGAAGGAGGAGGAGTCCTGATTCCCGACTGTATTAGCCTTAAGTGAATCCCACTGATTGTCGCCATTAAAAGCGTGCAGGAGGTCTAACTATCGATCGCTTAACTCAAGCTCTGGAGCTCCATGGGCGACCCCCGTATCCCCTGATGCCGATGGGCAATCCGCGGATGCCAGGAGAATTAGCCCCTTCCTGCTGAAAGTCCTTGCGAATGTAATATGCATGGGAATTTGTGTGAGGAGCAGTTGATATGGTGCCAAAACGACAGGATTTTATGCGCATCCAGTGTGCACAATCCGTGCACTCTGCAATGTCCCCTTGTCCCCGTGACATGACGGAATCAATGCTCCACCAATGCCCCAACTCTTGCCGAGAGTTTCCCCATTGCCTGCAGCGCATAAATTCAATTTGCCGATGAGCGTGCACAAAAGTATGCAACAAAATGGCAACAACTCGATACAGACACACACAAGCAAACAAGGATATTGGGTGTTTTGGGATGGCTGAGGGGTATGCCATAAGGGGGAAGGGGGGTTGGGTGGTCGAGGGGTGGAACAACATGTGTATGACGTTTGGCAGACAAGAAGCATTCGATAAAACGCATTGAAATTGCATTGTGGAAATTGTGAGCAGTTGAATGGCGAGATTTACAGTGGCCATTGCCAATGGAGGGAATGAAATTGAGTGCTGGGGGAAAGCGGGGAGAAAACTCTGGCCGGGGGGGTTGAGGAAAATGCCGTTGAGGGCATCAATTCTTATTGTTTAAGCACTGACGTGAAATCTGAGCAAACGATGACATTTTTACTCGGCATTGTTCGAGCGTTTGCTTAAATTTACTTATTCATTGGTTTGGGGTGGCAATAAATGGATTTTCATATAACTTGGTAACAGGATAATAAGATGAAGTGTCTGTTGTTCAAGTTTTTAGAGATTAAGTTAGTCTCCCAACTGCAGGCTATCATGGATTTGATTTTAAATATTCATTTCTTTGATACCTTTGGTCAGTGCAAGAAATATTCGAAGAGCGAAACTCGTATTAGCTAAACTCTTTGGCTAATATTATTCTATTTCTATTTTGGCAGATTAGAACCAGTATTTGTCGTACTCCTTAATGTATTATTTTGGAAATTATTCATATGATTTCCTAATTTGTGTAAGGCCACTGGTTTTGTAATTAAAACAAGGGCGGTGTTCCTTTTTTTTACATATAAAAATTAAAGCTAGAGCTTATCCTTAAAATACTGAGTTACAATGTTTTCAATCCACTCCTGTTAGGTACTTCTTGATTCTGCTTGATATTCTCCATGGTTGGTCTGCTATTCCGGTGTTAATTAGCCACAGCTACGGGTCATCTAACCTCGACTTATGGCGTTGGCCAAAGGACATGGGGACAAGCAGCTGGCTCTAATTAATCAACCCACACATACGCGCACAAGGACCTAGGTACACACTTGTAAACCAACTCAGAACGGAAACGTCTCCGTGCTGCTGTCAATAATTTGGCACGTCCTGTGACCCCCGCCTGCCGGTATCCTTGTCCTTGTACCACCCAAAGTGTCAACTCGACAATGAACCACATTCAGCCCCCACAACCACGCCGTCCATCCCTCACCTTTCCGGTTCAGAGGAGGTCCATCTAAAAAGCATTTCGTCGAACTCAGCGCCTACTTAATCAAGTGTAACATGGACATGTCCAGGCTCACCTGCCGTTTGACATATTGCGCGATGTCTATCCCCCCCATGACCTTTACCGCCTGCGCCGGGGGCCATGTCCTGTGGGGGACTCCCCTTCCATGTTCTTCGGTCAGCGTGCGCTGCTATCCAATGTCAAATTTGACATAAACAAGTGTTTACATAATGACAACAACAATTTGCGTAATTGTCACAGGCATCCGAAGCAGCAGACGATGGATATGGATGTGGCACCACGAAGGGTTCCACCATCGCTGGAGCTCCGACCCTGTCGAATGTTCAAACAGAGGAGCAGGAGCATCCCCGGCACAGTGTCCTCGGTCGCCCCTTCATTTGGGGTTGCATTCCGCTCGGATTTAGCCTTCCAACGTTGTCACACGACGTACTAGAAATGTTTGCGACTCTGATTAATTGATGGGTGTGGGGGACCTTGCAAAGGTCAAGATGAGCAACTCTTTTGCATTGTTTCGCACCGAGGGAATCGCAGGGAACTTTTTAATTGGATATTCAAGATTTCAATGTTTAAGAGTTTGTTAGTTTGGTTAGCAAGCATCCACTTTGTTCTTTTGAATATTTAAATATTTTATATTTAACCATTTTCAAGTTATATTGGCTTAAATTTTTAATTCCTAAACAAAAAGTGTATTGACTAAGACCAGAAATTATTAAGAAAATACCTTTTTCCGGTATAGTTGTGAAATTGTGATTAAAACGATAGGTAAATACAGAAAAACTTATAGGTTTTTAAAAATTAGAACAACAGAAAACTTTTCCAACGTAAAATAACCCATTTAACAGATGAATGCTAATTTTACTGTTTATATAGAATAATCTAGGTATTAAAACTACTATTTTTAGCCCAAGCAAAAAAATACCTACTACAAATCATAGTCTTACGAAAATGTTTTATATGTTCGATAGCCATTTTCTATTTGACCTTGAAAACGTAGTCTTAAGTTTAGGAAAACTATTTCTCATTGCAACCCTTAGGACTGCGTGAGGTATAAACTAACCCTATTCCGATCTTGATAGGCCTAGTCCGCTATTCGTTAAAGGCCCCAGAAACAATCAACGTTGGGATAGCCCGTATCTTTTTCAACTTTCTCTGACCTCCCGCCCAGCATTATAGCCAAAATACAGACCAAGAAAAAAATAAGAAAGAAAATAGCAAGGCGTGGTATTGTGCCTTATGCTGGAGAAAAGTTGATTGTTTGGCCCTTGGGCTATTTGCTTTCTTGATGAAATAATTAAATGTCATTCATTGAGGTCGTTTGCCGCCTATTCCTGGAGCGCCGTCGCAGGACCTCTTTGCCAGCCCACTTTGCTGCTTCCTGATTTCCGACCGGGCCCTGTGTAATTGTTGACCACTTTCGCATATCCTTTTTGCGCCTTGTGCTGGCTAATTTGTGCAGACAACGCCTTCGGGGGCGGTCCTTCTTGGTGCGGGTCCTGCTTTTGAATCCAGTTATGGTACTCACCCCCATCGTCCCGTTCGCCAAGTTCATTAAACTTTCGGCCAGGCTGCGCCTTTGGTCCGGCTAATTAAGTGCTGCACATCCTGCTGCTTTCCGGGCCAAGTTTAATGAACTAGTCGCCAACTGACGTCACACCTGACGCATCCCGTCTGCGAATTTGCATATTCATAAGTGCCACGTCAGATACAGCCGCCGCATCAGATGGAAATATGTATACGGATGGATGATAGATAGAAGGATAGACAGGCGGCCAGACGGCAGGCAGCTTGACAACCAATTTGCTGCAAAACTTTTGGGTCTTGGCCAGTTTTCAATTTGATGTAAGCCACGAGTTCAGACGCCAGCCCATTCGTGGGATGCGAAGGCCAAAGTTTGAGCCGAGTTTATTGCCTGGCCTGGCAAATGGCAAGTGGCAAAAGGCAAGTGGCAAGTGGCAGCATGGAAATCAATTCTAGGCCAATCCCGGCAAAGTCGCGCCTTGGGCCACTAAATTGCAGGTGGCCCCCTTGACTTACAAGAAGCGTCTTTTCCCCGGGAGCAGTACCCGAAAGTCTGCGTAATGTTCTGCCAACTTTAAAACTGTCAAATGGACAAGCCAACTGCCAACCCAAAACTGTCAAAAGTTATGAATTTGCCATGCAGACACAAACACAGTCGGTATCCTCTGGATCTAGATTACAATTAATGTGAAAAAGCCATTTGAACTGGCGGTAGTTGGTAACGAGGAACTGGTAACTGGTAACTACTAACTATTTCGGTTACCGCAGCTAAACATTGAAATTGGGATGGCCCGGCCGCCTTAGGCAGCACATATAAATCACATGAATTTATTATGATGATGGCATAAATCATAGAGCCATGCAATATATAAAATTGCACCATTTTTTTGGGGTTTTTGTTTTCTGTTGAGGCATCAACTTGGGGGCATTGTGTTCGTTGTTTAAGCGCCGCAAAATATGCAATTCGAGCGATACCAGTTGACAACAAGGAGCTAGGGACAAGGATGGCAGGAGCCCACCAGTGCTGACTTTCTAGCCGGATGAATTCATTTTGAAAATAGGAAATTATTTTATATCTTTGCTAACCTCCCACAAGTAAGGTCGTTTTAAAACTAGTTTTAGCAGTAAAAAAATGTTTTTAGTAAACCGTTTTATAAAATTTTAATGGCTTTTATAGTTTTAAGAATTCTAAAAAAAAATGAACAATCTTTTTTAAGTTGTCATTCCCTTAGGCCAAAATAAAACTGATGTTATTACAATGAGGTTTTAGAATCAAAAACAGACTAAAAGGATTTTAATAAGTAAACTCAAACATGTTTAAAAAGATTAATACATTCTGATTTTTTAAATTCTGGTTTTTCACATACAAGTTCTTCTAGTTTCTTTTGGGTATCTTTTTTAATTTTCACTAAAATCAGAAAATACGAGTTAATAAAGTGTTATATATGCTTAAAGTTTTCATCTAATTTATGCAAAATGTATTATTTATAATAAGATTATTTTTGATGTAATTAGTAGATAAATTTTCAAAACTAAATACAACGAATTTTAAAACTTTACTGCATAAATAACTATATTTACTGCATACTGCAAATAACTAAATTTATGTTAAAATAGACAATAAAATTCAAATGACTGGTCTGCCCAAAGTCCAAACTGTGGTGAAAGTTTTGGCTCCTTTTAATTACCTAGTAAGGTATTGTTTTAAGTTTCTTGTTTTGGCTCACTTCTGTCAGTTTAGAAGCTATTTTATTGTTTTTAACTTACTTGCAGTAACTTTATTTGGCGAATCTAGCAGTTGTCGGTGCTGACATGGCGGCACCACTCGAAGGCAGGGCAAGTCAGGTCAGCTCCTGTCAACGGATGGGGCTGGTCAGGGAGCAGGAGCAGGAGCAGGAGCGGGATCAGGAGCCGGAGCAGAGTGCACCGCTGCGGCGAAATTTTGGGACAGCTCGGCACATGTACCCGGGGCCTCTGCTCCGGCTCCAGCTCCAGCTCCATCTCCACCATGTGGCCACCCCAAATGAAACGGGCCAAAAACGTTCAGGCCCCATTGAAATGGACTCTTTTGTTTTTGTGTGCCCGGCCTAAGCTTGGGGCTACTGGACAGTGGACACTGGACAGTGGACCAACTGGGATGGACCCAAACCACACCATTCCACTCGCAATTTGTTTTTAGTGGCCTGTTTATGCTGTGAGTATCGCTGCAGTGACCATAGTTGTAGTAGTTTGGTTTAGTAGTTTGTAGTCTTTCGGCGGCTGTCACTTTTCATTGCCCCAGCATGTTCATAATTTCCATGTTAATATTGCCCTTGAGTCGCAATTCAGCAATGAAATTAACTCGACTGTGAGCTCTGTGTGTGTTTTGTTCTGAGGTCCGCGTATAACCCCATCGCCATGGCAGAGCAACAAAAACATGTCCATTGCAATTAGCATATGAGCAACAAACCATGTGTGGCCCAGTTGGGGGCGACGGGTGCTTGTGGTGAAATTGTGGGCGTGGCAGAGCTTGTAATTTATGAATTTTATGGCATTACTGTTTAGAGAATTGCGCCAGCAGTCGATGATGAGTGTGGTAAACTAGCTGGCCGCACTTTTAATTTGATGTATAATCATCTTTGGGGGATTGGCGGAAACACGGATTGAAAGCACTTTGGGGTTGATGGAATTGCGTTCCACTGGGGGAAGTAAATAACACTTTTTCCGATTTATCGTTTTTAAATATAAATAAAACCGATGTTTTATTGCTCAACTTGACTTCGGAAAAAATCATTTAATATTAAAATATTTCAAATGATTCGATCATCTGTTCATATAAATATTGTAAGTGGGAACCCATATAAACACTCGAGAATCTTAGTCTCTTTAATTTCAATCGAAATCTGTAATCCTTTTTTAAATATCCGGCATGAGAAGGACCACCTCCAATTTGAATAAGCTTGTTGCTTTTAAATTTAAATGTATATAAATTGAGAAATGCTAGATTTAAAATGCAAATTAAATTAATTTTGGGTAAGGGTATATACATTTTGACTAGCTTAAATAAGATTCCTTTCTATGTAGTTCAATTAAATATTTATTTTAAATATTAATGTGAAAAACAAGCACATTTAATTCAAGATAAACTTTAATTTTGAACTTTTTTGCTGAATATTTAACTAAGCTGCTAACACAAACAAAGCTTGCCTAATCTGAAGGGCAATAGAAAAGCTGCTAAAAAGGACCTTAGTGGTTATCCACCCGCAACTACATAGAATAGTAAGTAACAACATTGAAACGCTTCAAAATACTGTGCCAGAATTAAAGTAAAATCAGGATATACTTTAAAAAGCTTATGATAATTTGACCTACGTTTCAATTGACTAAGTCCCCCAATTAGAGTACAATCTAAAAGTATATTGGCAAAAGCATACATAGCCTTTGTGTCGGGTTTCCAGTTGGCTTGTCGACATTCGGTTTTAATTTAATTGCAAACTTTCATTCAATGCGGTTATGCATACTGCATTTGGTGTATTATTCAAATTCTAACAAATTATGCATATAAATTTTCATTTTCACTTTTGCCAGTGCAAACATCAGCACTCCACTGTAGCCAACTTTTGTTCGGCCGGCAACAATAAAAGCTACAACTAGGATTTTGGGAGCGGCGGCGGCCATAGGGAACTTTAAACCACCTCAAACTCACAGCCTCAGAAACTGGAAAACAATTTGCAAACAAAATATAAATTCTGCAGCATACTTTGGGGAGCATTTAAAAAATGTATGTGGTCAATGCCCACGCCTCTGTCTCTGCCCCAATGCATTACAATGCATTGTTGAGCCCACTTTAAAGATGGACTCGCTGCGATCGGTAATGGAGTCTGGTTAGTTTCGGAAAGTTGCAGTCCGGATAAGCAAATGAATTTCAGCACTTATCATATAGAAATTGGCAATCTGCTGGCGACGGGTTGGGGCTAGTTTTATTGTTTTGTTTTCGAAAAACACGACCATAAGTCCTGGGGCATTTTAAAGTGCGAGCAATTCATGGCGGGATGCGAGTGATGGTGGGATGTGGAACATGGCAAGCTGCAGTGACAGGCTGTCTCCTCCGGTGGAGGAGGATGGAATGGGTAGGGGGATGGGCGGCTTAAACTATGCATCAGCAATCTGGGCTAACAACAAACTTGGCCGAGAGTGTGTCTGCGCTTGGCTGTGCTGCATATTTAAAGGCGCTTAAGTGCCGGCAAAAAGTGCAACCTGAGCACCCGAGTGCCAGGCGAACGGAAGTGGCGAGGGGCGGGATGGGGCGTGGCAGACACACCGACATGCGTCGTCCTCCGACACATCACTCATGCTGTTTCTGAGCCCTGATTGTTTTGAGTGTCTGGCAGTGGCAGCAGCAGTTGAATGGTGCAACAATGGAGCACAGAGAAAGAAAACTGTGGCACGTCGCAAGTCCCTAAAATAAATAATTCTTTCAACGCGTCTCTAAAGATTAATATATACCCTGTTAGTTAAAGCTACATAAGAAATTAACATTTATTTAAACAAATTATAAAATAATCATGTTTTTAGCCACTTCTTTTATAGGCATTTTCTTACAGTTTTTAATTGAAATGTTTTAATGACTTTAAAAAGGTTTATTCTACTCTTTAATTAAAACAGATTTGTTCCAATTTTTTTGCTAAGGTGTTTTTCTAAGAAGCTGCTCAAAGATAACGTGTCCTTTAAATTTTATGTAGGTCACTTAAAATTCTTTTATACTTATTTAAAAAAAGGGGAAGCTTTTTTCCTTTTTCATTTGTAATTTATTGAATATTTGGGTTGCAGCTTTTTTAATTTTTCCTTATACTTATTTAGTTTACATCTTCATTATTTCGAGATCCTTAATCGAAAACGTTTTTTCCTCTGCACAGTAAAAATTGATTGCATTTGTGTCTGCTGCCAGGAGTCACTGATTCAGACAATGTCGTTGGCTCGGCAAGTGCCGACTCCGCCGGGGTCCTTGTTTATGCCTAAAAAGCTATGGCGCAGATAGTCCTTGCACTTGGAACTCGAAGTTCAGCGCCCAGCATCAGACAGCCAGCGCAAATAGTCAAACAATGACAGTTTAGAGGACCAGGCCCAGGACAATCGTGAAGTGTGGGCGATAATCACTGCGTCGGCACAGTCGATTCGACACCTTTGGCCGCCCCAAATATTGACTGTTTTGCATATTGATTGGCCTTTGTCTCCGCCCGCCGGATCCCCCTTCTGTTGGCAACCCTCCCCTCTGCCAGTCGACATGCCAGCGACACCTACATCATCAACTTGTTGACACTTTAGCAGCGGCAGCAGGATGCAGGATGCAGGAGCAGGAGCACGCGACATCCGCCCCTCCAACAGTTCATCCTGCCGCATCCGTTCTTTATGGCTGTGGAAAAACACTTTATGCACTGGGCTCCGCTCTGCGTTGACGTTGTTTGACATTGTAGAAATTGCTTTTAATTAAAATATTCTGCGCGGCAAATATCAGCGCACATACAGTACATTTCAGGGCACTGCGAGGGAGTGAAAAAAAAGAGGACGACGGGGACATAAACTATAAAGCTCAGCCTTAGAGAGATGCTTTTTTCTTTGCGATGTGGAGTATTTCCGAGCTGCACATTTGTATAACAAAAGCAGAGGAGTGCGTAAACATTGTACCCAACACTAGAACAAATATCGTTTTCTTAGCTATTCAAATTGGTAATTTAATAATAAAATATGTTAAAATGTATGAACCAAAATAGCTTGATTTTAAATTCAAAATCAAAACATATGAAAGAGGTTCTAATTTGGTTAATTTTGGTTTAATAACTTATTATATTATTATATTAAATTGAACAATTCAAAAGAATTTACACGTTAAAAACAAGTCAAGAAATACAATTTCAACATGTTTAGCAGAACTCAAACCGAAAACAGAAACTGGTTATTTATTATACTCTTTTTTCAGTGCACTTTGCAAAGGACCGACATTGTTCGTTTGAAGAGTTTATTAGTTTAATTTGGTATAAAGCGTTCACATGGCCCGAATTGAATTTGAATTTGGTTCAAGCGTATTAGACAGAGCTAATCCAACCCTTGGGATTCCTTAGAGCGTTCAAGTGTTCCTTTTTTGCTGGCGACACTGCTGGGAAATTAGCTCGGGACTCCCCCCGGTTCGTTGCAATGCAATTTATGTTGATTAGTTTGCATCTCGGAGTTGACTTCCACTTAATGAATGGATTGTGCAGCCAGAAAGGCAGCGGGGGACTTGGAGATTGGATCTGCAGGGGAGTTGTGGAGAAGTTGTCACACAGCTCGGGCTTTTTTTCCCGTTCTCGAGCAACTGCCAAATCCGCTTAGCAACTTTATAATTAGCCAGCGTTGTCGTTGTAGGCGTCGTATTGTTCAGCCGTCGTCAATGGACCACAAAGCGATTGACTGGGAGGTTCTTTTTCGGAGCGATTGCCGTGATTGCATAATCTCTAAGCTCGGTCACCCAGCGAAATCGAGGTGGGAGGAGTTGGGGTCCAGTAAAAAATCAATGGAAATAAATCACCGAAAAGCGTGCGGCAGACTCGAGTCACTTTTTTGCCTCGACCCAGACAAATGCCACGTCAGTTGACGGCACTCGCCCCGATGAAATCTACTCCTTTCCATGGACGTAACAGGGGGTAAACACTAAGCATGTTTAAAAGTTGACTTTCAGTATAAGAATAAATTAAAATAGTCCCTGATCGATGCAAATCTAACTAGAAATACCTATTCTGTTAGAAACAGTAAAGTATAGTTACGATACAAGTTTATGTTTAGAAGTTGGATATTATTTGCTTACAAAAATTCTCATACAAAATCATCTTTGAAAGATGAATATCTGAATTAAAATACCTATTCTGTTATGAGTTATATTCATATGACATTAAATGTAAACTGAAATACCTGAACGATGGGATTAATCCGTTAAAATTACGTTATTAAATTTAAAGCTTAATATAATAAGCATTGGGCATTATTTGTTAACATTAAATTAAAATTATCCATGAACCATGAAAATTTTAAATGAAATACATATACTGTTATAGTCCAAAGTAATTCGACACAAAAAGTATCTATTGTTTTTGACTCATTTAAAATAAATCAAACAGGAAACATTTGTTTCAATAACTATTGAGATTTCTTTTCAATTTTTAAGAATTATGTTTTTAGAAAACAGTCATCATTTTGTTGACAATTTTTCCCCTAAACTATCCCCTTTGTGCATTACGCTTTTCCACCCACACCTCTGCCCCCGAATTCGCCAGTAATCGTATCGTTAAATTGATTAATTTCTTTATTTGCGCACCCGCTGGAAATTGCGGTCGCCTGGTCGATTCGAGATTGAGTGAATGACTGCGAAGGGGTTCGTCTGGTCCCCGAAGCAATCAAATTTAGGATTAGACAGGGCGGCGATTTAAAGGGAATACGAAATTTGCATTAATACTGAAAGTCTGAGACGCAGTTGGGGTAAATTGCCTTCGACAAGTTTCGCGCAATGTTGAGCAGAATGTCATTACAAATAGTGCGAATTTTCTGGTATTTCCAGTCGATACTTTAACTTCCTGTTGTTGCGGCTTTCGTCAGAACGTCTCACCTCCCCCCCCCCCCATTTGTCCATATGCACACGCCTTCCGCGGCCTTTGGCGCATATTTTGATTTTGGCTTCAACGCCAATTTTGATGGATTAATGGGGCTGGGGCGACATTTGTTGTCAGTGTCGGCATCTTGGCGTCAAACAAAGGCGTGGTCACAGCTAATGGCCGGGGGGCGGCTGCGGGGGAGGGGGCGTGGTCGCCAGCGATTTGCTCCGGGTCGTTTGTCTTATCCGCCGGGTTGGACGGCCGGCAATTACGTATCCGCCCGGTGCGCTATGTGTGTACTTTGTTCACAGAATGCGGAAAGGTGATTATACGCTCGGGGTTCTCTAATGTTGATCGATAGCCCAGCGCAAATATTAACGCTAAATTGGCTTACAATATGGTTGGAATTCCTGTTCAATTGGACTTTTGAAAATAAATCATCCACAGCAGTTAAGATATCCAATACAAATAATATATATAATCAATTATAATATATGAAATATATTATATATAAATGAAAGATGGATTAATTTTTAATATGAAACTAAATTGTGTTTAATCAGAATTAGTTTTTAGCCCTGAGTCTTAAATATGTATTCAAATCAAATCGGAGGTATTTTTATTACATTTTATATAGTAATGTTCTATAACATTACATACTATATATTTGTTTTGGATTTAATATGTAAACAACCAATTTTATATCAAAGTTTTTATGTCTTTGTTATAATCTATAAACTTAAACAGAGATATAAACAAAATGTAAGAGGCAATATTGTATTTATTCTTAGGGCACATTCTATTTGTTCTCTGTGCCAAAAAATTCGCAGCTTCCGAGTGTAAAGACGGGTGGAAAAACGTTTGCACCTGGACGGGTTTTCCGTGCGAATGGTTTGCTCAATGACCAAGCTCAGAGTCGCACAAAATGTTTACGTACTCGTATTTGTGTGATTCTTGTGTAAATTGTCTGTGAAAACGGCCATGGAGTGCTGCGGCTCAGCCAGAGCTTCAGGTTCAGCTTCGACTTTTGCATTTGCATTTGTCTGTTTTCAAGTTTTCCCCACTTTCCCACTGGCTGTGATTTCGTTTTGCATACGTACATCTTCCGTTTCCTCTGCATCTCATCCCATGCTATCCTATCCTATCCTATCCCATCCTATTCCATCGCATATTCCTCCTCCCTTTTCCGGGCAGCACACACCGATGCTCATTTCGCCAGCGCCAACTAAAAATGCATTTCCTGTCAAGTGTAAAAAGGAAATGATGTGATGCTCTCCGGCTTTAGCGTGCAATCAATCATTGCCGTGCCCGTTTCCACCCAAAGGACCACCCTTTGTCCTTCCCCGCGCCCCCCCCCTCCCCTCGTCCCTTTTATTGCGGTGGCAAAGTCAACGAAGGCGGGTTTATTAAGTCGGGCAAATAGTGTTAAGTATTTGTCGAATGTCAAATAGCGGGCTTAATGGATCCCCTTACATCCTGGCCAGCCACACATTGGATTTTAATTGCCACGCCGATAGGCAAGTGATTCGCCACTCCCTGTCCATGTCCCTGTTTCTGTCCCTGATCCTGATCCCGACCCAGCAGTCCCACTGTTTTCATCCTCGCCACCTGGCTTTGATGTGCAATTTCCGCCTCTCGCGGTGGCTCATCAATTAGAGGGTCGTTGCGTTGTATACCATTAACCCTCCGACACTCAAGTCTAAATTAATTAAAAAGTACAACGGAGATGGCTTTCACTGAACAGAAATTATTACGTTTTTCTTTAAGAAATTAAAAGTACCATACTTTTTCTTAAGAGTCAAACAATTTGTATTTAATGTTATATACAAATATATTTATCTATTAGATTTTTAATTCTCTAATGGAAACTTTTTTTGTATCAATCAAACAGTTTGTATTTTTAAATATATCCTTTTTAATTAACATATTAACATATTTGGTTTCACAAATTATAAATTTACTTTTATATAAAAGCTAATGTTGCATAAAAATAATTGTTTTTCAAATATTTTCATAGATTAAGATTTGTATTTTTTGTAAAAGCCTATCATATTTTATAATAAATTATATTTTTATTTTAATTTTTAACACATTCTCTTTTGCAACTTCAAATCGCTAAATGGTTAGGGTTGGGAAATGTATTTATATATTTTCCTATTGTTTAATATAAACAATTATTTTCCGAACAAATTAAAGTTCCGTACACTAAAATATCCATTTTTTTCAGAAGGCTGCCAAGTTTTAAAGCTGCCGCACACCCTATTGCTCCAGAAAATCGCAAAATGCTTTAGGTAGCAAAATGTAACTGTCTTTGAAAGGTCAGTAAGTAGCGGATGATTTTTACAGATTTCTATAAAACGTACTAGTAAAATCAAATCAAAATAAAGGATCAAAAATGGGATTGCAAAATCTCCTTAGCAACTTCGATGCCCAAGTATTTTATATTCATCCTTCCGCCACATTTGTATACAGGATTCACTCAAACGAAACCTAAGCTCTTTTGGGGCGTGTCCTGAGGCACTTTGGTGTGATAGCGGGTTAAGGCAGGTGGCTTCTGTTCGCCTCCAGCGTGCCCTTCTCCGATGGCAGACTTTTCAAGTTCAGGCGTGTGATATATGCATATACCCCCATACTTCTGTGGAACGATATGCGTCTCTTGTCTGCCTACGCATCTTGATGGCTTTGGGCTACGTGTTCGGACGCTGTAATCGGATGTTTATGGCCCACAGCAACCTCATGGACGCTCCACGCACTTTCAGTTTCGTTTGGCTCCGGTCGGAGTCATTGAACGGCGATCTCTCGACGGTCTCTTGATTACAGCCAGCCAGAGCCGAAGACGTAGACAATTGGTGACCATTGAGCTCATAATGGGACGGCGGGTTCCTTGAAGGCGCTTAATTACATCGATTCGAACCGCTCAAATGAGTTGACACATTTTTGGGTCATTTCTAAGAAAAGCCTTTTCGGACAACCTTCGGTTCTTGGACATTATTAATTAAGACCCATTTTTAATAACCCAATGAGCGGTTTGTTCCTGGTTTTTAGCCTCCATATTTCGGACCCCCTTTGATGCCGCATATTTTGAGCCACTTTGCAATGCTCTCGATCCCCAAAAGAAAAGTAATCCGATTTGGCAATTGCCAGGCTTGTGTTTTTGTTCCGCAAATTACAAGTGCGAATCAATGTGAAACTGTGCCAATGTCTGCATGCGGGGACATAAGGTAAACACCAAGTGGAGCAGTAATAAATTTTCTAAAAGTGAGAAATAGCCGAAAACTGAAAATCATGCAGCCAATGAGGCAAACGCCGCTGACATACAAACGCCCCGAGCCGAAAGACAAATTGGGGGGAATATGTGCTGACAAGTCACCTATATTTTGGTGGAGGTGGAGGAGTCGGTGGCTCTGGGACACCGACAACCTGACAATCCGTTGGCAGCAAATTTCGCGCTCCATTGGCCTGCGCATGTCGCCAAGAAAAACAAGATGATTGTCAAGTGCCGAACTCCAGCCGTGATGTAATGACTCCCGAGGAATGGGGCGCTGCAAGGTGCCGAGTTGACAATTGAAAAGTTAATTGAACAGCGCTCAAATCGCAATTAATTACCGAACGACAGTAGGCCCACAAGGAAGCGCCAACTGCGGTGCTGAACTTGACATCGAAAATGGAGCAGAAAACGAAACTGAAACCGATACAGAAAACGATACCTATATCTAAACCGTGGACAAAAGACAAATTACCCGAAACCAGTTTTGGCCCGCAATTGTCAAATTGTCAAATTGTCAGCCGAGATACTTTTGTACTTGTTACCGGTTTGCTCTTCGGCTTTTTCAGGGCGCCACTTCTTTTGGCCAATTCTGATCTGTCGCCCCATATAAAGTGACGTGCGTCGGGAGTGGTCGACATCATTAAGTCGGCGTCGTTCCCAGAGTCGAGCGGATACGTAGTCGTCAGTCTCCAATCGCAGTTAGCAGCTTCCTGTGCGGCACGTGCCATTCTCCAGTTCGTCCTCCAGCAATCCCAGTCCAAAGGAAGTGATTCCACTTTGACAATGGCAGGCAAAGTAAGTTTAATAAAGTGGAACTCAACTTCGATTTGAAATGCATTTCTTTTGTAAAAAAAAGTGTTTAACTTGCGATGGAATTTTTCGACTAATGTGATATTGAATCCGTTTCAAAAAAATTAAATCAGCTAGCTTAAAGGTGTGCATAATTATTCATTTTTAAACTGCACCAAAAAAGCAATTTCTATTAAAAATTATAATTCTTTACTGGCCAAAAATGTGCGGGTGAAACAATTATAATATGCATGAATCAATTTGCTGTGATTTGCATAATCATATAAATAATAACAATATTGTTTCATTAAAAACTGGAATTTTATTTAAATCAATTGCATTCAATTAATTAACAAGCATTAAAAAAAGGTTAAATTTAAAGGCTATTTAGTTATGGCAATAAACCAACTATTAAGCACTGTTAATTTAAATGAAATTAATAAGTAGCTCAGGTGACTGAAAGTTTACCAGTATAGTTTTATTAACACAATGCTTGATTTAATGGTTAAGCTCTTTATAAAAATAGACGAAGACAGATCGACAATATATTTTAATTGCCTATTCGAGTGAGAGTCTTATCTTATCCACCTGTTCCCTTTGCAGCACCTGATTGCATTCTCCCTTCTGGCCCTCGCTGGATCCTGTCGTGCAGGATTCGCGGCCACCTATGCCGGTTACCATCCCGCTTATGCCACCTACCAGGCTCCGGCTGCAGTCTACCATGCCGCTCCAGTGGCCCAGGCTGCCGTCTACCATGCCGCTCCAGTGGCTCATCCTGCTGTCTATCACCAGGCGGCTCCGGTCTTCGCCAAAACGGTGGTGCCAGCTGCTCCCGTCTACACCAGGTCCTATGCCCTGCCAGCCCCAGTTGTCAAGACGGTGGCTGCACCTCTTTCCCTGCCCGTGGCTGCTCCAGTGGTGAAAACCTTGGCTGCTGCTCCCGTGGTTGCTGCTCCCGTGGTTGCTGCTCCAGTGGTTACTGCTCCAGTGGTTGCTGCTCCTGTGCTGAAACAGGTGGAGCTGGAATCCTCGCCGCGCTACGACTTCTCCTACGGCGTCCATGACAGCATCACCGGGGACATCAAGAGCCAGGTGGAGACCCGTGACGGAGGCAACGTGGTGGGATCCTACTCCGTCCTGGATGCCGATGGGTACAAGCGCACTGTGACCTACACCGCCGACGATATCAATGGATTCAATGCGGTGGTTCAGCGGGAGCCAGTGGTGGCTGCCCGTGCCGTGGCTGCTCCCGTGGTTTCAGTGGCTGCCCCAGCTCCCCTTCCCGTCCATGTGCCCGCCTCTCTGCCCGCTCCCATCTACTACCCCCACCAGCAGGTGTTTGCTCCCCAGCAGCAGGTGCAGCAGGTCGCCGAGCAGCAGGGTGAGGTTGTGGACGCTCCTTCGGCCACTCAGCCGGAGCTGGAGCCCACGCCCATCGACTACAACGAGGGTCAGGAGCAGCAGCAGCAGCAGCAAACCTATCCCCAGGATCAGCAGTTCCCGCCCTTCTCCCCATCGGGGGAATCTTCTCCTGCCCCCGACAGTGATGATTCCGACGTGGTGGAGGCCCGATCTGCACCTGAAGCCAACAGCAGCACCACCTCCACCACTGCAGCTCCAGCTACGGAGCAAAACAACGGAGAGAAATCGGCTTAGGATTGGTTTTGACCGGAAATATTGTTGAAACAAATGCGAAAATAAATACACAAATTTGGGAATATATAAAATATGCTGATTCCTGCTCCTTAACTTTATTTGCCACAAATAAGCAAAAGAAAGGTGGATAGTTCAAAGTAGTTATTGGTCGAGATAATTTGTAACACTTCAAGAGTCGTCTAGTATTGATTCAAAACCAACCTTAGAGAGCATTATATCTGGATATTCATGCCATTAAACTTAAACGTCTTTATGCTATGGCTGCAATAGCATACGACCGATTTTGTTATCTTATTAGTAACCATAGCTATAAAACTATAAGTAGCTCAACAGTACAATTTGAAAGATACTTACTTAAACAAACAGTTAATAGATCGCTCAGCTTAGTTATTAATTCTTTTTTATTTATCAATCGGTAAACTGATAGCTCAACTTAAGTGCGCACGATTAAATTTATAAATTTTCCCCAATACCTTATCAAATTCCTCCTCACAGAAAGCTGGAAAGAAACAAAAAATGTTTGCGTGAAAAAAGGAACGTTGAAGCCAAATCGATTGGGGGCAATAACCTATAAAAAATGCTTTTGTAAACATAAATACGGCAGATTAAAAAGAGCATTAACCAGGACTTTGTTTGCATTTATTGCATTATTATTAATAAACGAGAGATTAAATGGTATCAGTTCAATAATATCAAATTTTTGAAGGAAAAAAACAGTGAAATTAATAGTTAGTTAAAAAATTGGTTATTTACTCTCACCTTGAGTTGCGTAAAACCAATTACACATTAATAATGTTTTGTTTGGTAATGTATGCTCAAAGATGTTCTATAAATTCACATAATCCACTAAACAACTTACAAAAGCCAATTAAAATTATCATTTAACGAAATTAATCTAACTGTTTTTACAATTGTTTTTCTTAAAAATCGTTTGCGGAAGTAAAGATACTTCCCTTTTTTACACATAATTTAAATTCACCCGCCAGCTTTGCAGATTCAGCCATGGGCTGAACAGCTGAATTTAGTTTGTATGCGCGCCATCGAAACGAGTTCCACGTTCCACATGAACTTAGCGGAATGAAAAACGGCAGCGCCCTCAGTCGGCGACGATCAGCACTACGACCATTGATCGCAGTGCATCTTTTGGGTTATTATCATGCTAGCGGTAGATATTTGGCGAAAAATAAAAAGATTTGGATAGCTTTTAAACGAAAATATAAAGTCTAATTTTAATTAAAACAAAATCCGCAGGCTGCCAATCGGTTAATGACGCGGAGCGATGAACAGAGACAGGTGCATACGTTCACACTGGCAGCGAATATCGATAGTTGAAGAGATCGATAGATCGCTATCATTTTCCCGCCGCTAAGGCTTCACTTGCTTGCTTTTCAAATCAAACGGTAAATCCGGCGGGCGCACAGTAAGCATTGACATCAATTTCGCATTGATTTCAAGTTCGTCTACGTGTTTCACAGCACAGTTTCACCGGCACTTTCAGCGTGCTAACACGCTCGACAAATTTCCGTGCTTGTTTTTCCTATGGGAATGATCAAAATTGTGTAAATTTTCGTTGAAGTGATTTTAGCCAAGCCAAAAAAGCCAGCATACGCATTCTGAGAACGCAAAGGTAAGTGTGTGTGTGGTCGGGTGCTCCTTTTGTCCTTTTCGCCGTTTCTCTTGCCGTTTTTCCATTCCTTTATTCTTTTGCCGCCTCTTCCTGTTCTCCTTCGTTACCTCTCCTCTTACTACGATGCTGCAAATGGCGGGTTCTGCAGCTGTTGCTTTGTTGTTGCTAGCCAGGGGCGTATCCACGCCTTTGTAGGGGGCTTGGGAACGCAAGCTCTCGTCCTCTCCCCACGTGTCAAATTTAATTCAAATTAATTTAAATTAAAATAAAAAATTTTTGAAGGAATCTTATATTTTCTGAAATTTAAATATATATTTCAATAAGACAATTTGAACGTTTTACCCCCGATTCTAATTCTGGCTACGCTCTTTGTGAGCGCCGTTGCAAAAGCCGGTCCCGAGAGAGAGGAGGCATTGAAAAGGGTAGCCCTTGAATTCAGTTTCGTTTTCCTGTAACTTATTTCCGCACCCAATTTCCATTTCAGTTTCAACTTCTAAAATTAAAAGGAACAAAACTGCCATAAAATGAGTAAGGCGGATTCGAACTCGCGTCAGGGCTCCTACAAGTCCAACACCATCAACACGCAGGTAATAACCACAGAATCGCGTCGGATCTCCGTTCGGAACTAACCTCACATTCTCGTAGGACTCGCGCATGCGCCGCCATGAGGTGACCATCGAGCTACGAAAATCCAAGAAGGAGGACCAGATGTTCAAGCGGCGCAACATCAACGACGAGGATCTCACTTCGCCGCTCAAGGAGCTCAATGGCCAGTCGCCGGTGCAGCTGTCCGTGGACGAAATAGTGGCGGCCATGAACAGCGAGGATCAGGAGCGCCAGTTCCTGGGCATGCAGTCGGCTCGCAAGATGCTCAGCCGAGAGCGCAATCCGCCTATTGACCTGATGATTGGACATGGCATTGTGCCCATTTGCATTCGCTTCCTGCAGAACACCACAAAGTGAGTAGTGGCAATTAAACCTCCTTAAAAACGGTACTGAATCCCCTCCTCCAGCTCTATGCTGCAGTTTGAAGCCGCCTGGGCCCTGACCAACATAGCATCTGGCACTTCCGATCAGACGCGTTGCGTTATTGAACAAAATGCCGTGCCGCACTTCGTGGCCTTGCTCCAGTCGAAGTCCATCAATCTGGCCGAGCAGGCTGTCTGGGCCCTGGGAAACATTGCTGGCGATGGAGCCGCCGCTCGCGACATTGTCATCCACCACAATGTGATCGACGGCATTCTGCCACTGATCAACAACGAGACGCCGCTGTCCTTTCTGCGTAACATCGTCTGGCTGATGTCGAATCTGTGCAGGAACAAGAATCCTTCACCGCCCTTTGAGCAGGTGAAGCGCCTTCTGCCAGTCTTGTCGCAGCTCCTGCTTAGCCAGGATATTCAAGTATTAGCCGACGCTTGCTGGGCACTGTCATACGTCACTGACGATGACAATAGCAAGATCCAGGCAGTGGTCGACTCGGATGCAGTGCCGCGCCTGGTCAAACTTCTGCAAATGGACGAGCCAAGCATCATTGTGCCCGCCCTGCGCAGTGTAGGGAACATTGTGACCGGCACAGATCAACAGGTGAGTTAACCAATTGCTTTTCCGATACTGCTTTTAATCCCGTTGATAAATAAAATTTAAAAAATATAAATTCATTTTGTAGCGCTGACTAACCAAAACCAAATTAAATTTAATCAATGTTTTTGTTTTTTAGACTGACGTGGTAATTGCATCTGGAGGATTGCCCAGGCTAGGACTTCTGCTGCAGCACAACAAAAGCAACATTGTCAAGGAGGCTGCTTGGACGGTCAGCAACATCACGGCAGGTAACCAGAAGCAGATCCAGGCGGTCATTCAGGCTGGCATTTTCCAGCAGCTGCGCAACGTGCTGGAGAAAGGGGACTTTAAAGCACAGAAGGAGGCTGCCTGGGCGGTGACCAACACCACGACGTCGGGCACACCCGAGCAGATCGTGGATCTGATAGAGAAGTTCAAAATCTTGAAGCCGTTCATTGATCTGCTGGACGCAAAGGATCCGCGAACCATCAAGGTGGTGCAGACAGGCTTATCCAATTTATTCGCTCTGGCCGAGAAACTAGGAGGCACCGAAAACCTGTGCCTGATGGTTGAGGAGATGGGAGGCCTAGACAAGCTGGAGACTTTGCAGCAGCATGAAAACGAGGAGGTCTACAAAAAGGCCTATGCCATCATAGACACTTACTTCAGCAACGCTGACGACGAGGCCGAGCAAGAGTTGGCACCGCAGGAGGTTAACGGGGCTCTCGAGTTCAATGCCACCCAGCCAAAGGCTCCCGAGGGTGGCTATACGTTCTAAGCTAATCACACACCACATAATCCAGCCTCTCACACGCCTTACATATAACACCCCATTTCGTTAAGACTCTCGACCGCGCTCACACATTCATTTGTTACAATCTATGCCATTGTCAAACGTAAGCATAACATTTTAACAATCCCGAACATTTGGAGGCATGCATGCAAACACTGGCTAATGCATTTGCTTATATATTACTCAAATCATAATTGCAGCGGGTTAGCAAAAACACAACTTGTAACACACTACTCGTACTCGCATGATTCCAATTTAACATTCCCATCTATATCTTCCGGCGTTGCCTGGCAGCACGGTTATTTTCTCCTTTCCGATGCAACCTCTCGTGCAGCTGTGCTGGCTAAGATCCTGGTTGCTGCCCAAACCCGTTTGCTAGGGCGAAATTCTGTATGTGCGTGCATGGCCTTTTTACTTGGAAACGAGCTCATTTCGGATATATTTTAGGCTGTTTAGTATTTATTTATGTATACAAGAAATGGTTTTAAATCCTCCACCTTCGCAAGCATTACAACAACCTACTCATACCCTTCACACAGTGTCCTCATCCCCGATTCGTAAGATTATATTCAGTTATCAATAAATAATGAATTGTTTGAATTTATATTATGCTTTTTTCGGGAGTTCAAGCTTTACTTGCTATATAAAAATCTTATATTTTTATAATATGAACGCCAATAAGAGCATAGTTTTGGGTATTTAGGTTTATAAAAAAAAATTTTTGTGGTGTTAAAATAAATACAATTTGTATGTCCCGCTCAAGTCAATCCAATTTGAAGTATTATCCAACCTTTACAAGCGCCTTTTGATAAAAAGTTGTGCAGTCCGTACAAGTTTTTTGTGCATTTTAAATCGCAGTCCGGCAGTAAGCGGATCATAAGAAGATTATGGCCTATCTTCCGTAGTCATTCTGTGCGCATTTATGCAGAATTGTCGAGTGAATCGTACGAACCCAAAATGTTCCAGATTAGATAAACTGATTAAACAACAACTACTGACACAGAACCAGCCCCACAAACAACTCAATCAAAATGAGTCGCAGAGCGGCATTAGCATCCGCGTCTATTGCAGCGTTCCAGCGAGAAAACAAAACAAGTGGAGCGTCGTCCCATCAACATCCAAGTTCCTATTCCATTCCCATCGGATGCAGATTTAGTTCGCCAAATCGTATGTGTGTAAATTCACGGCAAACAAATTTTAAAAATAGATTCAAAATTCAGCATCGGAAAAGTAGTTGCCGAAAATTCGAACCGAGCTGTGGAAGCATTGGCCGGACGGAGCTTTTGCCCCCGCGTTGCGTTGCCCAAGTGTCGTCACCGATGGGGCGGGCGAATTTAATTGGTTCTTTTTTGTGCTATTTTATTATTTCCGAGCGCAAGCGTTTAGTCGAATTTTGTCCGAAGCTGCGTGCGGGCGTGAATCTTTAAAGGCAACTAATTTATATAATTGCTACCCGATCTTTATTTCGTCGTTCTAATATCGTAACGAATTCGGCCAAAGGTAATAGAGTGGAGCGAGTGAAAAAACTTAGTTGTAAATCTAAGTAATACCTAAATATAAAAAAATACATTTTCAAATATACGATTAACCAGCATCGAAAATTATTCGAAATTTTCACAATAAACTATTGTTGTTGATGATGCCACTTCGAAAACAATTCTGTGACCTCATAGTCGTTCGCCGTACTAAAAATCCAGTGGGTATTTACCATATGCCACTCGGATATTATCCATTGACTGCAATGTAACGTTTAAAAAATACTAAAAAAAAGTCTCCCGACAAAAAAAACTGAAACACTTGACAAACTCACCATCTAGTTAATTTCGGTGAATAGAACAAAAAATTGGCACACCAAAAATAAACAATAAACATCTAGCACTAGAGCAGCGCGACTTTATAGCGACAGTGGTGTGCTCCATACACAAAAGAAAATAACATTTTTTTTTGGGTACCGCAAAAAATCTCTAGAGATTAAATATTAATTAAAAAGGTTTATAAAAGTGATCTGTGTTAAAAACGAACGCGACTTTTGATTATATTTTCGGATTCAAATTATTATGTTTTAAGTATTAAAAGATTTCTGTAAGCTCCAAGAATGACATATATTTCTGAAGATTTTTTTATTACAATTCAAGATTTGGATTCATGCACAAAAGAAAAAATTATCATTTGGAGATAATACAAAATATTTCTTTAGATTAAATATAACTTAAAAAGGTTTATGAAAGTGGTATTTATTCATCAGATTTTCGGATTCAAATTATAATTTGTTAACACACAAAATATGGCTGTAAGCTATGACATATATTTTCGAAGATTTTTTCATTACAATTTAGGATTTTGGTTCTCTGTAGGCTGTGTCGTTCTCTCGATTTTGAAACGGAAAACGGTTTTTCGTTTCGTTCCGTTTTTGTTTTCCAGTTCGGGTGGGCGCGCATTTTGTTTGTTGATGTGGCAATTAAGCGCGCAAGTGTGCGCGTCGCTTAGAAATCGGCATGCAGAGATGCAGCTCTAGATCGGGAAACTATATAGAAGTGGGGGTGGGTGGCATGTGGGTGGGGGGTGTTGATGGCCGCAGCACAGCGGAGGCGGCTGCCGAAATTCGCGTGAAATTAAAAGTTGCCGCAAATATATAGCCGCAGCACTGTCACAAAGTTTTCCGCCTCGGCGTTTCCGCTTTGTTTACTTGCCGAAAATAGTGTCAAGTTTGGCCTAGTGTGCTCTCTTGTTCACTTTATTTATTCAAGGCGTTTCTTTTGTGTTCGGATTGCGAGTGTGCTCGATGGGGCCTGGCCAAATGAAATGGAAGACAATTTACATTTTCATTACAAAATGCACTTCATGGGCCAAGGTGAATTTAAATAGGTTTCAATATATCTGCTGGCTATTATTTAAAACTATATTTTCGTTTTATTCGAGGCATTTTATGACACTAAGTTTATTAGCGTAGGCACATATGTTTTGCATTATGCCGAAGGGCATTTTTATGCTAAACAAGTGCTTTTGATAGATTAACCATGTGGAAGCGATAAATTCACGCCTTTATTAATAAGACTTTATCTAAAAACAAACACAAATTAAAAACAAGAAAGGAAAGCTAACTTCGGGCGGAGCCGAAGTTGATATACCCTTGCAGAATTCTCATAATAATATTCTCCAAAATTATTCCTATGATGCATTCTTAATACTCATAAAAAATCCAAACTTCCTAACTTTAAAAACACCAAAGTTATGGCATTTCGAATCGTTCAGTTATATGGCAGCTATGGGATATAGTCGGCCGATCCTTATGAAATTTGGTAGGTCGGATTGATTGGCCAAATATAAAACCTGTAGAAAATCTTAACTTTCTAACTTTACAAACACCAAAGTTATGGCATTTCCAATCGTTCAGTTATATGGCAGCTATAGGATATAGTCGGCCGATCCTTATGAAATTTGGTAGGTCGGATTGATTGGCCAAATATAAAACCCATAGAAAATCCCAACTTTCTAACTTTACAAACACCAAAGTTATGGCATTTCCGATCAATCAGTTATATGGCAGCTATACGATCCTTATGAAATTTGGTACGTCGGATTGATTGGCCAAATATAATACCCATAGAGAGTCCCAACTTCCTAACTTAACAAACAGCAGAGTTATGGCATTTCCGATCAATCAGTTATATGGCAGCTATAGGATATAGTCGGCCGATCCCGGCCGTTCCGACTTATATACTGCGTGCAAAGGAAAGAAGGGTGTGTGCAAAGTTTCAATTCGATAGCTTTAAAACTGAGAGACTAGTTTGCGTAGAAACAGACAGACGGACAGACGGACATGGCTATATCAACTCAGGAGGTGATCCTGATCAAGAATATATATACTTTATAGGGTCGGAGATGCCTCCTTCACTGCGTTGCACACTTTTGACCAAAATTATAATACCCTCTGCAAGGGTATAAAAATGTGACGACCAAAGGGGTTAATATTTTTCTTGTAAGATTATATGATTTATAGTTTTAATGTATTAACAGTAGAATGAATTTGATTCAAAAGTTGTTTGCTTATAAAAGAGAATGACCTGTAATATTACTATGATTAAAAGGACTTTATTTAAAAACAAACAAAAATGAAAAAAAAGAGTGATTATTATTTTTCTTGTAAGTTTAAGTAAGTTGAATTTAATTCAAAATTTAACTACTTATAAAAGAGAATCCCTATAATTTTATTAAGTCTTCGACTCTCCATCAATTTGACTAACTTTTCTTTTTTTACAGGACTTTATCGGAAGAACAGTGGACAAACAAGCGCAGAATGAGTGAAAGTTCCAATCCTGTGCCGAGTATTGCGGTCTATCAATCCAACATAAGTGCTGGGATCTACCACAACATAGCCACAAGTTTCATAGATCAGAATGTGGTCGTGTCACCGCTGTTATTGGAAGCCACTCTGTCACTTCTCTACCTTGGATCAGATGGAGCCACTGCAGAGGAATTGCAGAAACTGCTGCGACTGAAGGAACGCTTCCCGAGCAATGCCAAAATGGCCAATTTCTATGCCTCGGAACTGGCGAACATCACATCGGATCCAGATACCAGCCTGAAGTTACAGAACCGACTGATGCTCCAGCCGCTTCCTGTATCCGAATCCGGCATTGCCGATGACTTCCAGAAGATTGCCCAGACCTATTTTCATGCCACCGCCGAGTGTGTTGACCTGGGGCAAACGGAGAAGCTGCGTCGCCACATAAACGAACAGATCCTGGCCAGCGTTGGAGGAGGCAGCTGGGACCAGATTCAACTGGAGAGTAGCCCTGCCTCTAAAACCCTGCTCCTGCTGGCGGCGAATCTCCAGAGCAAGTGGTTCCTGCCCTTCAGTGCCTACAGAACCGGACTCTATGAGTTCCACAGCGGTAGCCAGGTCAAATCAGTGCCCATGCTCTTCGACGACGACATGTTCGTGAAGTTTGCGGAGCTCAGGGATCTGGATGCCCGAGCCATAGAGCTTCCATACGAGCACGCCGAGGAGCTGTCCATGCTGCTCATCCTGCCCAACCAGCGCAACGGGCTCCAGGAACTCGAGAAGCAGCTGCGTGGCCAGGATTTGGGTGCACTGCAGCAGCGCATGCAGATGGAGGGCGTTCAGGTGCTGCTGCCCAAATTCAGTATTGATTTTGAGTGCAGTCTGCGGCAGCCTCTGAAACAGGTCAGTGAAATCAATCAATAGACCCGTTTGCTGATTTTATTTCCAAATAATTTGCTCAACAGCTTGGCTTTGAGGAGATATTTGCAGCATCGGCAAACTTCAAGCATTTGCATCCTTCTGGAAGTCTGCCCGTTGTCGATGTTCTTCAAAAGCTGCGTATTAATTTGAACGAGTCTGGATCCGGACCCGAGTTGCCACGAACTGCAGCAGGTATTGTATTTCTAATAATCCCAAAAAATGTGCACCTCACTTTTACCTTCTTTCAGAGTATAAGCCCATTGTGATCAGCAATTCCTCTCGCCAGAAATTCTTCCGAGCAGACCACCCATTTTTCTTTGCCATTCGGAGTGAGAATGTGACCTATCTAATGGGTCACGTGGTGGAATTTTAACTCTCACTGGGACAAGCAGAAAAGTGTAGGGTTTGGTGCAATATTTAAACTTATATACAAATAAGTAACAAATAACTAATATTTACTAAACAAAAAATAAGTTTCCGATGATAAAATATGTGTATATTTTCTGTATTGTCAATTGGATTTGTTCTCTAAGTTGGGCAAACGTTCGATGTATTTTAATTCGATAGACGTATGGTAATGGTGTTTTTGGAGATCCCTTTTCTGATAGGAACATTTCGGCAGATGGACGTAATTCCTAACGTACACATTATTTTGGGTATAATTAATTCTGTAATTTTTTGCTGTTAATGGCATTTTATTCTTAATTTAAAAAAAAAGAAAAGAAAATATTAAAAAATCTATTCCCACCCCCATCAACAAAACAAGTCACTTTTTTATTTTCATAGATTTTCTAACAAGAGTCTTGAGTTTATTTAAAGATATATCTGTATAATTTGTTTTGTTCCAGAAATAGTCCTGTTATGTTTATTAGTTTTACAATTATTGTATTTTGTAGGTTTTTATCTTTGTATCTTAATGGGGGCTTAATTTTGCTTTAATTCTAGGAAAACTTTAAATGGAATCAAAAACATTTTCACACCTTGCTGTGTTCTCGCTCATTAATTTTCCATTTTCATTGTGTTTTGTTTAATAGGCTTTTGTAAATCTAGCTAAAAAGTTATCTTGAGTTTAAATTCTTTCAATTTGTTTACATATGCAATGACATAAAGTTAAATTTGTATTCTAATTATGACTCCTAGGTATGATTGATGTTCAAATCACTTTGAAAGACCTTAATTTTGAACATTTCATGGATTGATTGAACTGGAAGTTCTATTTAAGCCGCGCCAGAATCTGGCAGGTTCAACCAAAACAAGGGCTGGATGGGCTCATTTGATAAAGTATTGGGTTAAACCATGACTTCAACTGATTACTACCATTTTAAGTATATTTGATGCATACGTACATGAATATTCACAGAGATTTCTACTGTAGTTTAGTTTTGAAAATTGATTTACATATATTTACAGTTTATAGTAGAAAAACGAAGCCTCTTAAATGCATCTTAGTGTCGGATGGGCCTCCCAACTTACAGATACTGCTATTGTTTTTGCTGGTTGTCCTCACCGGTGGGCGGTTGTGGTGTCACCCCGCCCCCTCTGGGGCATCCCCGCCCCCGCGGTTCAGCAAGTAGTCCAGATCGAGGGTGATGCGGTCCAGCGTTGCATCATTGGCACCGCATTGGCCACTGCCACTCTGCGTGGGAGTGGGCGTGGCTGGGGTCGTGGTCGCCGTGCTGGTGACCGTCGACGTGGAGACCACAGCCGCCACCATGGTGGGCAGCAGGGGGTCAAAGGTCGTGCGGGACGTGGGCTCCAGGATGGTCACTCGCTTCTGCGTCTTTGGCGTCTGGGTGGGCAGGGACATCCCGGGAATCGCCGCTCCACTCAGGTTGCCACTTATGGTCGGAGGCGGCGCCATACTCAGGATTAGGGAGCTGGGCACAAAGTCCACGTAGGGATTATGCTGCAGCGGAACATAATGAGAAGTGCTGGTGGCCGTGGGCATTATGGCACTGGTGTGAATGCCAATTATACTGTCTGTAAGGAATGAAAGGGGGAGAGAAGATGTTCATCAGACTCAGAATAATGCATGCCTCAATCCTTGAAGTGTTTGTCTGTACTGGGTTTGCACAGAGAACAAGTCGATTTTAAATTGATTGTAAAATTTTTACCTTAGGCAACAACATTATTCAAAATTATTAATAATTTGTAAAGTTTTTTTTTATACATATGCCTAATTAAACATGTTAACAAGATGACACCAAATATCCAAATCCAGAATATGCAAAATTAGCAAAATAATACAATCGTATTTGTTCGCTAAATTTGGATATGCTTTCACTTCGTCATAACCTAATAAAATTTTTCTCGATGACGTCAATAAAATGATTATTTTAATTTGTTATAATTTGTTAAAAATGTAATGAATGGCTAAAATTATATTTTTTTTTATGATATATATATATTTTAGTTAATTATTTTGTCTTAGAATATCAAACGGTATAAAATAACATATTTATGATGTTTTTTTAAACGCTTAAAAGATTATTGTCTCTTAAGAAAGCCAATTTTAAAGACATTTTTTATGAATATATTAAACTTTTGTTTATCCTATTACAATTTCTTTGATCGGGAATCAGTATATTACTCAATTGGTCAGAAATAATATATTATAAATTGTTAATTAGTTCGAAATACGATAAACTCGTACTGTTTAATGCCAAAGTTTTTCAGCGTGCACTTACCTGCTGCCACGCCCTGCAGGATATCAAGCGTCTCGACGCCCACAAACTCGCCGCAGGGTCCTGGGCGATAATGCGTCGGCTGCTGATGCAGTGTACGCCTGCCCAGGCTCCCTGTGAGTCCGCCCACTCCCACTCCGACGCCCATGCCCATGCCCATGGTGTACGCATCGTAGGCGGTTCCGCCGCCCAAAATGGCGCAGCAACGAGTGTCGGGGGAGGGGGCCACGGACAGGGTCTGACGATCCCCCAAGAAGGACTCCGCCGGCCCATCTGCTCCTGCCTGGCAGCGCGGCGCCGTCGAGATGATTGTCAACGGCAGTGGCACACCGGATCCCGGTGCTGCGGACATCTCCAGGCCCACCTTCGATTGCAGGGGCGGGGCACCTCCGCCGGCCGACGAGGCCAAGGCTCCGACTGCTGCAGAGGACACGCCTGCACTGGACATTGACAAGGACACGCCGCACTCGTTCTCCTTCTCCTTGTCGTGGTTCGTGTAGACTGCAAGTGGGATGGGGGGGGTTAGAAATGGAAACGGGGGGTGGATTCCAGGACGGGGAACCTACAGCTCAGCGGACTATTGACGTTGGCCGTCGTCGTGGTGGTGCAGTAGTTCTCGTCCAGGCTGCTCCTGCTCGTATTAAACTTGGCCTGCTTCAGCGAGCTGTTCTGGCTGCTCCCGTTGCTGCTGAGGAATGGTGGTCCTCGCAGCTGGCTCTCCGCTTTGATGACGAAACAGATAAGGATGGCCGCGCCCTGGAAGTGGGATTGAATCATTGCTGTGATTGCGGCATAAACTTCCAGCCCATCTGGGCTGACCCTAATAAAATTCGTTTGTCAACGGGATGGGTTGTCGCCTGAATGGAGTCATTAAGCCACGGAAGACCCTTCGATTACGGGCAAGGTGATGGCCCAAAAGGCCCTCTCGACGTGAAATCAAACCAAGCGATTGGGAAATTAAATGCATGACCGAAAGGCGGCCATAAATCGAGGCCAAAGCATATGGGCCATACACGGCTATTATGTCCTTTTTTCATGAGCGCAATTTATGGGAGACATGCTCCAAGTTCCAGGCATGGATTTTCGAACAAAATTAATTGCGAAATTAGCGAAAGAGTCTTAAGCTCGATGTACTGAATTGCTCACATTGTATAGATTCCCCTTGCATGCTCCACTAGGATTTCGAGCATATTAAAATACATGGTATAAGGGTATTACACTGGGAAAAGAACATAATAACGACCCATATTTTTGTACACATATTTGTATTCTCTACCGCCAATAAAACTAATTGGACTTTGAGATAGGAAAGATATAAAAAGACTACTGAATTTTCAAACATATTAGTGTACAACCCATAGAACCGGATTTAGGGAAATCTGGACTACAATTCTCCTTTTATTTTAATTAAAAGAGTATTTTTTGAAATTTTGCTGAGTTGATTTTATTATTCGTGAACTCTAAATACTTTATAAGTCTTATATGAAATACGAATTAATTTTTATAATGCAAGAATTTGCTTCGAAAACGCAGCAAGTTATAAATACATAACAAAATCAAAGATTTACGCCTCCAATCAAAGTTAATTCCAATTCTGTTTTATTTAAGTGCTTTCGTTTAAGTCAATGCCATGTAGAATGTACACCCTATCTTGGCCACATTTTCTCCACGTGCAGTCTGCGTCTTGGCCACTGTTTAAATAATTAAATAGCAAGAGCAGACAGAGCAATGCCCACACGCCCACAATCAAAGTGATTTTGGTGCACATTAATAGTCCTGGAGCGGCAAGATTGAGAGGGTTGTAGACATTGCGGTTTGGATTCAAGGGGCGGCGGCTCGACCTAATTTGTTTGTGTTTGAATTTGAATGTGCCGTGTGCGCATTACGTATACGCCGAGTGGTACGCACACGCGCTCACTTGCCGGCTACCCACATCAAAGTGTGTGCGTGTAATTATGTGATTAGTTTTGCAAGGATACACTACGTATCCCAATGCCTCCGCCCGTGCAGATAATTGTTTATTTAATTGGATGGAGCTGATTGCTGGGCGTGCGCAGAGCGTTAAACCGTTTAATGCCATTCTGGTGGCCACAAAAATGAAATAGGTGTCGGCCAAGGGGTCCGTTCTATCCCAGCGAGACCCCAGCAGTGGCATTGAAACAGGAGGATGTGATTCCACACTCAAGTGGCAGGTGGAAGAGTCGAGCGCACTTATTTCATTTGCACAGCAAATCACCGGGAAGTGGAATAAAAAGCAAACAATAACAGCTCGTGGAAGTGGAAGTGGAAACCGAAGTCAAGTGTCAAAGCCAAGGGCAAAATAAACACGAAAAGGCTTCTTCTTTTAGCTCTTTGATCAGGCAAGGCAGTTAATGCAGTCACCTTTGGGGGGCCGGGACACGCCCACTTTCGCTTTCAGTTGATTTTGCATGCATAATTTGCACGGCAGTTGTGAAAATATGCAGGCATTACACTTTGATAAAATATGCAACTTAAATAAGTCGGCGGAAATAAAAACGAGAAATGCGATTTGCATAAGCCTCGGCGGCAAGTGCGTTTGATGCCGCCCCCTAACAGTTGTGCACCAGTTGAACCGGCAAATGGTATTCGGTATTCGGTATACGGTATACGGGCCGGGATTTGGACCCCAATCAAACATCCGACCTTAATCCCATCCCGGCAGGTAGTGATATATATATTTTATTGGTGCGCTTAATTGAATTTCAATTGCTGGTCCACCTGCCCGGCTAAGAGGATGTAAACGGTTCCCCGCACTTACCAATAATATGCACGATATGCCGAACGGATATGCCCACAAAGTATCCGGCGATGAATTAACATAAGCGATGAAGAGTCCGTCGCTGCAGAGTTTGGCCAGGAGCAATCCGCCCGCCCGGTAGAGCAGTCCAAATCTGTTCGAATACATTAAATTAGACGGAAGAGCGGATTTTGAGAACGGCATTGTGGCAGCGATTGTTTTGGTTTCGGTTTCGGTTTCGGTTTCAGTTTCAGATTCGTTTTTTTTATCAGATTAGCTTAGACAGGAAAATGGAAACTCCGCAAAAAAAACCGAATGGAAAGTCCTGTGTGGTCATTAAAATCTAAGTATTTCCCCCAGAGCCTTATCTTTTGCCCCGTTTCCATTTTGCCCATTGCCTAGCCTTTTTCGACTTACCGCCTTCGCAAAGCCAGATTGAATTTATCCAACGGATGCGTATGCACATTGCGATTCTTGTGCCACAACCACAAAAGTTTCTTCATTAAAATGGCAAACAGCGCACAGAAGAGCAGGATGAAGAGCAGATCGATGCAGATGAAGAGGATGAAGCTCAAGGAGGGCGTTGGCGCTGTCGAAGCGTCACTCAGGCCGGAAGTTAGAGGCGCAGCCAGCGCGGAAACGGAAGTGGAGGAGCTACTGCCCCGCCCCCGCCAGTGCTGCTCCTGACCAAATCCACTTGCAGTCCCTGTCCCTCCCGTGATTGATGACGTTGACGTGGCCACATCATCCACCGCCCGACTGGATGAGGATGAGGTCTCTGTTGGCGGGCTCGTTCCATTTCCCAGCAGTGCCTCCGACTCGAGCAGTAAATTATCGCCATTGAGCAGCGAGTGCGTTGAGTACTCCGACTCCGTCTCCGATTCCTCCGTTTCCGGCCTGCCCGCGGCGGCATCCGGGAAGGCGGTTCCCGAGGACCAGAGGACCTCCAACCACCAGTGCCGCGGCCACCTCCCGATGATGCTGCAGATTAGCGGGGCGGCGACGGCGAACAGGAGCGGCAGGAGCCAGCTGATGCCAATGGCACCGCGCAATCCCGCCGCCGAGCTGGGCGGTGGGCGGCGCTGGCCAGGAGCGGCGGATGAGGCGGTGGCCCCCAAAGGCGACTGAGCCCGGATCTGCGTGATATTGCTCAAGCTCTCCAGCTCCCGTTCCCGCTCCCGTTCCCGTTCCCGCTCCAGGCGGCGCTTAGTTGGCGTGCCCGGCTTGCTGCCAATTTGCAGATACTTCTTCGGCATCAGCTCCGTGTGGATGGCCAAGGCAATCGCAATCAGCGTCGAGATCCCGAGCAACAACAGCGAGGCCAGCGAGCTGCTAATGATGCCGTGCCAGCTCTGCAAGAGGAAATTATGAACGGCCGTTAATAAGGAAATGGAGTGCTTTGACGGCTGAGCTGCAACATCGTTATTTTTAATTAAATATAAAAAGTTGTCATCGTGCAGCATCAGCATCAGTGGCAGCCGCAGCAGCAACAGCAACAGCAAGAGCAACACCCAGCCAAAGAAGCCATTTGGTGGGATTTTTTGCACCACCCTAATGGTGACATTTTGGCATAAATTTTTTATTACACTTTTCCCGCGCTTCAGTGACTGGACATTGGTTATTACAAAGTTGTAAACAATTTGCGCAACATCATTTTTCGGACCCTGTTTTCATAACCAATTAGGAGAACCCAAATACAGCATAATAAACAGGCATCTTAGGTTGCATTAACAGATATCTTATTGCTAATTGCTATTGTGGTTGTGGATTTCTAATTAAACAAAATTATTTGATACTTTTCCAGTCGTAATTGTAACTTCAATACATAGTTACGATTTCGGACGATGTGCTAATTTAAGCAGTGTTTGATTATTTTTGGAGGAAAACTCACATTTTGGAAGAGTGAGACTGAAGGACTAATTATATTTTATACAGCGGTTGCAAAATTCAGTTTTTTCTTTTTCCTAAAATATATAATTTAGACGGTCGTAGAAAAATACAATTTCAGCCTTTACCTTTTAACCTAGAAGTATATACTGAGTATAAACAAAGATACCTAGGCGTATTTACAACTTCAAAGCAATAATTTTAATGGAAATGTTTTTTACTTTTTTATTTTGAAGATATGCCCAACAAACGAAAAATAAATCTTCAAATGTATATCAGCCTTTATCTATCAACCTTGGAGTGCTTGGCTAGCCTTTTATCGTGAACCTCAACTTAACCAATTTTGTTGGCACACGGACTTAAACTTATGACCCAACTCATCATCTTTAGTAGCCTTCGGGGCAAATGTGAGGAAAACATTTTGTCAACTTTTTAATTTTCAATTTACAATACGAAAGCGAATGCGAATATTTCCACCCCGTCAGTTCGCCGCGGAAAATTATGAGTTAAGTGCGCTTAAAAGCTTTCGCCTTTCACATGTTCTGATGCAGTGCCACGCCCCCCGCGCACCGTTTCTGCCTTGAGGGTGGGCGTACGCGTCGTATGCGTAATTTATGTTTTCTTATTTATTTATTGTTTTTTTCATTCCGTTTAACTGTCGTGCTGAAATTGTATTTTATTTATGCTCGCAAATATATGCAATAAGTAAAATGAATATTTTAATTGTATTTATTGTGGCATTGGGTGGGCGTGGTCGGTGGGCTGGCGGTCTGCTCTTCTGGTGGCTGCGGTTGACGTCCGTCGCCGATGGCAGCCGCATCTTCGTTCGTCCTGCCCCTCCTGCCCGCCCCCTGCTCCTGCTCCTGTGATCCTGCCGCTGTGACACGTGTTTCAAACCATAAAATTTGCATGTGTTCACATGTTTGGCTGTGTGGTACTTTTTAATAAAGTTGCCCTGAACGCGTGTGCGCGCAATTAATGTGCAATAATAATAATAATAATAAGTGTGTGCGCGTTGTGTTATTAAGACAAAGTTTTCCTCTGGCGTTTGTGCCAGCCTGAAAATGCCTCGAAATGCGAAATGCGCATTGTGCAACTCATCGCACTGACGTAAGTTGCTCATTAACTTGGCCAACGGAGGAGAGTCCGCTTTGTGGTACGTTTCCAGTGCCGGGGGCCAGTCTATGCCAGGTTTATTTTATTGTCCACAGAAGGGGACGGTCCCCAACAGAAGCTGCTGCGTCCTGTGGCACAAATGTTCATTATTCAAAAATTCCTCCATTGCAATCCTTTGAGACGCAACCCGTATTGCGTGCGGCAAAAATGTCGATGCACATAGCGAAACATACTCGCACCACTCCTCCGAATGTGGCGTCCATGGTCGGATTCACAGGCATCTTTGTGCCTAGGCCATCAGCGTCATCGTCATCGTTTGCCTTTGTCAACGTTTCGAGACTGTGCGTTTTCCCAGGAGCTGTACGGAGAGAAATTGCCTAATCTAATCCGGTTGCTTAAAAGGAGAGGTGCTATGTTGCTTAGGATATATTCGCTGGTCAGGAAATGATGATGTTTGTACAAAAAACATACAATCTATACTTGAATTATATTGGAAACTTAAGGCAAATATCCCCAGAGATTCTATCAGACTATTTGTTGGTATTCCATTATAAGATTTAATTGCAAAATTAGCTATTTTTAATTAATAAAATTTTCGTAATAACACTGTTAGACAAAACAAGTCGATTAATGAAGTATTAATTGTGATCAGAATTGCCGTTTTAAACGAAACGCTTTCCATCTATACTTAATTGAGGGAAATCAACTTCCATTTTCAAAGCTTAATGCAAAGCAATCATTTCGTAATACAAAATTGATAGTGACAATGTTTGGGAAATTTGCTTGCCGAATTATCATCCGTGGCTTATGTTTGGATTATTGTATGTTGATACAAGCTCTATGAGTGGCTAACTTATGCCTCATATTTGGGATGACATATATCCAAATGTGTTTTTCCAAGTGTGCCTCCTTTTTTTCTTTGCCTGGCGTAAACCTTTCCATATTGCGTCCTCGCATCCTCTGCTGAATCTTTATCTGCAAGTGCCCGCGCCTTTGTCGTCTCCTCGTTGTCGTACACAATGTTTTATTTGTTTTTCATTCGTTTATTGAGCCGTTGCCTCCACGGCGGACCAGTTTATTACTAATTCAAAAATGTTATTTCTTGTTAGAGCTTTGCAGTTACTTTTTTTCGCCGGGCGTTTCACGACCCCCGGGGATTAGGCATCGCAACTTTATTCGCTTATGCTTTCTTCGCTTCACGTTTATAATTTAGACGGCTTGCGGGTGCTTTGGGGACTTCCACTTCCACTTCCACTTCCACGGATCCCTGGCCAATGGGTTCGGGTTGGGGTTCAGATTCGGGTTCGGGTTCAGGGCGGCATATATTCCTTCAGCGCGCTCGGGTTAGCGTCTTTCCCATTAACATTTTCCCACTTCAAACGTCTGAGAGTGTGCGTTTATAAATATTAATTTCGATTCCAGTTGCCTCCTTCGGGCGGATCCTTCTGTCCCACACCCACACCTGACCTGCTCCTCCGAGCCGGCGTCGTGCATTGTTGACTTTTAATTTCCTTCCAAGGAGGTCGACGCCAACAGGTTTGGGAATTGTTTTCCATGAATTTTCCGTTTGGCTGCCACGAAAACTAAATGTAAATTATTTGCTTTGTTGTCCACTGACTCCCTGAAATTCCTGGAATGGAATGGAGTGGTATGGTGTGGTATGGTATGGTAACGACTTGCAGACGACACGCTAATTTGTTTTGATGATGATTACAGATTTTTCCATGGCCGTGATTATTATTTGAAAAGTCGAATAAGACTCGTGAGATGGGAAATTGGTGATTGCCGGCGAGCAGACACCGCAAATAATTACAACTTAAGGGTTTTGCCCTGCTAGTTTAAGCCGATGGGATTTCCTATTTTTAAAGGGTGTGGGAAACTCGTTTGTGCTTCGATTGCCCTGCGATTTTCCTTCTCTTTTTCCTTCACGGATTCTGCACACCCGCACGCCTTATATCATGCAATACTTTTTGTTATTACTTTTCCGTCTCCTCTGCTGCTCGGTTGCCGCTGTATGTTTGGTTTTGGGTTTCGGGTTCCGGGTTGCTTTGCTTTCAGCTTGGCTTTCCTCCGTTTTACTTGTTTATTTATTTTGGCGTAATTAAATTTCACGCTTTGGTTCCCTTTTTTTCGTGCTCCCAATGCAGGCTCTCAAAGGCTTTGTTTTAAAGAGCCGCATAGCACTAACGCATTTAAGTGCACTACTGCATGCTCGCCATTTAAAAATCAAATGGCTAAAAAGCAGAAGCCATGTAGAAACATGAATCCTACCTATTGTGACGTATTCATATATATATATATTAAATCCGACAAGGATTATAATTTTACTTCTTAAATTGCAATAAATTAATTCATTTTAAGTAGCAGTATTTTTTGTTGTACAACGACTTCCAATTAACCTTCTTTGAGTCTTTTATTTACCTAGTTTTTGTGTTATGTTTATACGTGCGACTAATTTGCAAATTTAAATGTTGAGAGAAAAAAAAGCTGAGGATAATTTTTGATGTCACAATATATTTAGGTTCTTAAATTTTGTGTGGCGTGACACTCGCCAATCTGTGTCCACCGACAGAATAAGAAACTAATGCTATATGTTCTTTAAACAGCAAGTTATTAATTTGCAGATAGTATTAAAATACATGTGGCAATATATAAACGTAATTTTTAATACTTTTTAATTTAATTTTATCGGTTTTTATAATGCAAAAAAGCATTCAATATTACAGTTTTTTAATAAGGTAAAAAGAAAAAAATCTCTTCTTCAAGAGGTATTTTTCTTGTTAAGCCATTAGAATAAAAGATAAAATTGTTTACATTTTATTCGCAGGATCAATGTAAGCTCCCCATTTTATAGACACTATTTGTTAATGCGGTCAACTCACCACCGGCAGCATTTTCATGAATCCCAGCAAGTAGATGAGCATCACACTCGAGGTGGAGACGCAGAACTGCATCTTGAGGAACGTCACCGCGCACTTGCGATTGCACCAGATGGGACCCAGGATGAGCAGGGCGGATCCGCACTGGAGGAGGCAGCAGGCGCAGCTGGCGATCACGAAGATGGGACGCCGCGGGACGTGCGACGGAGTGGCCTGGAAATGGGAAATGGGAAATGCGATGGAAGGCAGAAAACAATTAGCAATTCAAACTAGCGACGAAGCGAAGGCTAAAGTCGGCCAAAATGCTGTTTGCCTTGGCAGGCTGCTGCCAACAATCGACCGAATTCAAATTTGGTCAGGGATGCAGTCTAAACGGTTGCAACTTTTTTTGGTGTGCTTAAATAGAACATTTTGACTTTAAATATAACTTTCGAGAATTTAACAGATAATAAATGAAATACAAAAATTCACTTATATATTGACTAATGGCTAAACTTTATTTCCAATCGTAGACTGGCAAAAATGTATATGTACTAACTTATTTTATTCTGCTAGTCCTTGATTTTAAATAAATATTTATTTCCAAATATTAAAAGATGTTTGCCAGGAAATAGGGACAAACAAAATAGTCATACCTAAACAATTTATATCTTTTGAGTAAGGTTAGTCACCGAAATTCAGGCAGTAGATTTAAAACCAAGTGAGCCCCTGAATGAAACCCCTAAGGCTATTTGATCGGTGTGCATCCCTGATTTAAAGTATTTCCGCTGTGACTGAATGCAGCCAGCACAATGCAGAAGCGGAGCGCAGTAAAAACCGAGTGAATTTGGAGCAAGTTCATGGCAGCAAAGGCCAAGTTGTTGATTGCGAGCAAGGCAAGCGGAAATGCGGACTCTGGGGCGGCACAAAGGGAGAGCCGGGCTCCCCAGGTGGGGGCCACTAAATGGCAGGTCCTCAAAGTGCCATAAATCAAAGGAGGGCCTTCCACTTTGGTACACGTGAATTGCATGAATTGGGCAGCCGAGTTCCATGGGAACCAGAGCCTTGGTGGCCTTGGCGACCTTGGTGACCCTGGCTTACATTCAGCTGGCGCTTGGTGAGCATGACCACGTAGGTTCCGGACAGCGGGCAGATGCAGCGCGTTATGTTCGCCATCAGGTGCTTGGTGATGCACAGATCCGATCGCCAGGTGGAGTCGAAGGAGGCCTTGTAGTCGTGACTGCAATGGACAATGGAAAATGGACGATGTTCGATTAAATGTTGCCTTAAGTGCTAAATGTGCCACACTCGCTTACCCACAAACGGCCACCCAATCGCCTGTCTTCGGAACACTCTCGTGCTGAAATATAATCTCCACATGACCAGCCTCGAAGGGCAGATCCAGGGGCTCGCGGAAGTTGTCGTTGGAGCGATTCGACTGGAACAGCCAGGTCTGGATGATCCGCGAGGCCAGCACGTAGTCCGAGTCCCGGGGATCGCTATTGGATGAGAATGAGAAAGGGCCACAATAATAAAAGGTACATTTTAATTCAACAATGTTTTCTATTTATTTTTTATTTCTGCTTACGTTAACGAACTTTCATGTAACTTGTTTAAGTGTAATAACCATATGAATGACAAATTATGTTAGTCTGACGTAAATGGAAATAAATAACTATGTAATACTTGTAACTCTTAAATAGGCTAAAGAAAATTGGTTCGAATTAAATATTAATAAGTCCTAACGCGTGGTTACAAGCGAGATTTGGATACAAAACAGTTGCCACCAATCAGCATTGGCTGTTCAGTAATGAGAATTGTTGACCAAGCATCCAACTTAGGCTTAACTTTCAACAAAAAACTGTCTTGGTAAAATCCCATTAACAGCTACATACACGAAAATGTGTTTACCAATCAATATAAAATTAATAAAAGGAATATCTATTATCCTGCCCCTTTCTTTGGTTGTTGTAATACCTCTGACCAGTAAAATCTGTTGGCTAACTGTCTAACTATCCTTTAAGAATATCAAACACTTATTTTTCTGCATATTGTTGCATTATTGTCACTAAAGAACCAATTTATTTATTCAGCTTCTTTAAATTGTATGCGTCTAATAGAACCAAGTTGTTCACATTCGACAATAAAATGAGAAATTGAAAATGCATATGTCCATAGGGAAAATTCTTACCAAAATAACAAACGATATGCAAAAACTATTGTGTCCGTGGATTACTTGATCCAGGAATAATTATTTCTTCACCAGAATTTCTTAAGAGGGAAAGGACCTCCTCCCAATAAAATCTCTTGTAAAAACAAATCCTTGCCCTTATAACAAAACTGGCAACAGAAGTTTCTCTTTTGAAGCAAAAAACGGAATGAATTTAAAAGGACTGTTTACGTTAAGTATTCCGTAAACTTCTGAAATTATATACAGTTCCTGCTTATCAGATCCAGCTTCAGTCGCATCTTTTATGTGCAATAATCAAGATTTGATAACCACTGTGTTGGCATTCCATGTACCCCGGAAAGCATACTTTCCCCCCATTTCATTTTTTGCTCTCCTTTGTGCTGGCAGCTGCATATTTGCATTTTGTTTACAGTTGGGGAATTACACTCGTAGCTGTGGTATTGTTGCTAGTGTTTTCCAGCTGGCTGTAATACGCTTAAGCCAAGGAGCCATCTTGATGCCGCAGCCCAAAGGAGGCGGAGATGCGGAGCTGCAGAGTGACAGCAGTTGGCATTACACACATTTGAGGACTAGGCAAACATGGCTTACGAATTGTACATCGGTGGCCATAAGCAGGGACTTAGCCAAGACAACTTTCTTGGGCTCACAGCAACAAAAGGGGCGAATTAAACATGTGCAGTGGCGCTAATCTTTAACTCCTTCCTCTATCCACCAATTCCGCTTAAATTTGGGAACTTTTTTGAACTTTCGCGAGACCGTTATCAGGCACTAATTAGCAATCGGGAAACTTTTACTCACCTGCCACGCGTGTAGTAGGTTTTGGGGAGGAAACTTTTCAGGTTCTTGTAGGAGATGACCGAGGCGAATATCGTGGAGTTGGCCATGATGTGCAGCAGCCGGGCCGAGAGTCCAATGTCCATATAGAGCTGGTCCGAAAACAAATCCTCGCTGGGAAAGAAAGACAGGTGGGAGAAGTGCATGAGTCGCCGTAAATCAGGCAAATTGTAGTAGCCTGCACTTAGGGCACTTAATTAGCTAAATTAGACACTTGGAAGCCGGCAGCCTAAGAAAGAGGCAAGATGGAAATACCTGTCCGGAAACGACAAGGTCTCCTCTCGGCTCCTCCATCTTGGTTGCAAGCTCCTCCGTCGAGCGCTCCACTTTTATGGGCCATTCTTCATGCCACGACCTCGCCCTGTTTTATGCATTTTTTATTTATGCCTGCTCATAAAATAAATTTTCCATTAAGAGCCCTGGCAGGGGGGGGAAATCGTTTTCCTTCGTCGCATATATTAATCAAGGGGCCGTAAAATGAAGTTTACTGTTTACTTGGGCTGCAAATTTGCATTTCGCATCACCCCCCCTTTTCGTAATTAGAAATTATAGCCCGCTCTGCTGGCTGGGAAATCAGTAGTGTGTCTGATTTCATTTAGGGGCCATTTATCTGTTTGTTTGCGAGTGCAACTCACCCGTAAATGCGTAAATTAAACGGCAGCGTTTTCACCGATGTCATGTAAATGCGCAGCGAGTTCAGTCGGTCCAGCGACAGCGTGTCCTCATCGACAGTCAGGATGCTGGGGGCTCCTGATCCTGATCCTGCTCCTCCTGCACCTCCCACTCCTCCTCCGCCGCCGGCTCGTGTTGCCTGCAGGCTGCCCGCAGGACCCGCGGAAACCTCGCCCGCCGTGACCCCTGACCCGCTGCCATCGTCGCCGCGGGTCGAACTGTCACCTGCCGCCGGCTGACTGCTGCCGCTGGTCGAGGTGGCCAACTGGGAGGCCGCGATGGTCTCGCGGTTCAGCGCCGCCGATTGCGTTAGCTGCTGCAGCTTTTTAATTTGCTGAAAGGAGAAACACACAAAAAGGAAGCGAGCCCATCGCACGGCGGTTAAATAATGGCTTTCATTGTTGTTCAACATGTCCACATATTCCACTTATCGCAACAAGTGTATGCGTTTGTTAATTTGCATGAAATTTCAAAATATTTTGAAATATTCCATAGTTTGAGCCCCTTTATAAAGCCTTCGAACTAGGGAAGTTCGAAGTATGAAAGTTATATTGCGCAATATTTGCTTCTAAGCACAACTTTTATTATAAATTGGAAAATATTTGATTGAGTAAAATTAAATTAAAATTGAAACTTAGAGCCACTAAATTACTAAGAAATATATATTTTATTTTAGTATGGTACAGAACTAAAGTCTGACAAAATTCCAAAAAAAAAAAATCACAAAAATGTTTGTTTTAGCTATATAATAGTCAAGTTTTAAAGCTATTCTTCATAAATTTTAACCTCATTAAGAGCTGAAATAAATATTGTATTTTTATTAAGCAATGTTAAAATTAAATGACTTTTCTAATTGGTGAGTCAATAGTCAAATTTATTAAACTGTTTTTCTTCAATTGAAGCCCCAATAAAAGCTGAAATAAATATTGTATTTTTATAAAACAATGTCATGGCTAAAATTAAATGACTTTTCTATGTGAGAAGCACAAAATTTAACATTCTGTGTCTTAAGAAAACAAAATTAGTTTTCCAAAGATTTTATTTTCTTTTGTGTAAACTATTTCTTATAAAAAGAATACAAAAATCATAAACTTCGCATTGAAATTTATTGAAAAGCCCTAAGGGGATCCGTTTTTAAATTTGCCTAAAAAATCAAAATAAGCTAAAAATATGAATAACTTTTCGCCTAAGCTATGCTTTAGTTTTCTAATAAAAATAAGATTTTCATTCCCCAAATAAAAGACTCTTATTTGTTTATTTGTTGGTTTGGTCCCAAAGCCAGAAGCATTTTTTGCAAGTGTGGCTGAAACTCGAGAGCTTGTCTGTGTTTCAATATGAGCGATAGGTAGTACAGATAAGACCCCAGTGTATGCCATGTTTATATTTACTCGGCATCCACAGACCTCCGCAAAATCGAGCCAACAATCGGATAAAGTCCGGCGATGAACTTTGGCCGAAATCAATGCCACAGAGGACAAGGGGGGAAAACCGGACGAAGTCGGTCTGCCGCCGGCCATGTGGCATATTTTCAGGATGCCAACGAGGGCAGAATGCAACAGAGAGCGCTGTCAATAACCCGGGCATAAAAATCATAAATTGTTACGTTCTCGAGTGCAGTTACAAAGCCATAAACCGAGGCCAATAAGCAGGGCCCAACTATGGGCTTTGATTTTCGCAATTTGTAATGCGAAAGCCATTACAACGGCTCGTCCTCATCCTCATCCTCCTCTTTCGAATTTCGCAATTTATAATGCAAAGTCCGGCACAGCTTTCTGACCAAGGAGTAGAGTCCTTTACAGCATTTTCGTTACAAATCAAAAATAACATCGGAAAACTCAACGCATTTGTATTTTACATAAGATACAAACATACTGCTGCATAAATGTTCGGGGCAACTAATCGAAAGCGAAAACAATTCCAATTGGAAAAGTTTGTGTAATGGAACTTTTCGGAACAAAAATCCGGAAACTTCAGCATCATCAGAGCATTAAGCTTAGTACGCTGTATGTATGAGTGCCACGCCCCCGATTTTTGCTACGCCCTCGACCTGGTGCTGCCTATTCAAATGTGTGGCATTCGTATGATTTCTTTAAAAGGCGATGAAAAGAAACTCTCGAAAAAAAGGGAAAGAGAGAAAGAGCAGGCCTGCAAAAAGTTTTCCATGTGCAAATTTCACTTGACTTTCGACCCGGCCACGTTTAGCAGTTTACCGGCAAATCACTTGGCCGCCCCCCCATCCCATCCCCAAATAAAAAAGGGGCGTGGTCGTGGCCATGTGTGAGCAAAACTTTGCGCTGCGAAGTTGAGCCATGACTTAGGGTCACGTTTGCAGCGAATACTTTTTGGCTAAGTGATTCGTCGTGATTTGATTTGAATGGGAAGCGCTTTTGTGCTCACTTTTTACCTCCTCGTGCGATCAAAACTTGCAGTCCGACCATACTCCAAAGTGGGTCAGTTGACTTTGCTGGTCAATACACCAACTTATGCAAATCCCAGCTCCCTACTCATGCTCGCACAAGTGCTTTAATCAACTTTTCGGGCTCGTTCGCATTGCAAACATCCAAAAATGAGCATTTTGCCATCCGGAAAAACTTTTTCAATTGCCATTTCCACAGACCGCAAATGGAGGCTAGCCTGTCCACTCCGATCCGCATTGAGATCCAGTCCACTGGGCGTAAATGAAAATTGGTTTAAACCAAATGGAAATGCTATCATACAAATTTCCATTCGGGATTATTATTATCTATCAACATATTGATGAGGATTAGGCTGGCCGCATATTAAAAGCGGTCCCGCAAATGACAATTTATTTGCAAAATTCTTTTTGTTAAATTAGTGGCTTTATGTATGGCAGTGGGTGCAACTCAACTTCAAGTTTTAAAGTTTTCAATTCGCTGAGGGACATTGAATGCCGTAAACGTTGAATGGCCTTGGCTGATTACTTTCACGGATTGCTTGCACTAATTAAACTTGATTGCGCGCGAAAAATTCGATAAACTTGCCGGGATTCGGCTCACTCCATTAAACTTTTCGCCCAGTCAATAAAAACGATGCGAACTATTTGTACAACTTCAGGAAAAGTTCGGCGAATGCCAACGCTTTTTAATCGACCCAATTATGCTGCCAAGTTTTTCCGACTGCGTCAGCTAATAAAAATTTAACATAAATTTTTCTTTCTGAAGCGACTTTCGGGCTTTCGGCTCACATGGCGCATTATATTGAAATGCCATAGCTCAGCTGAACTCTCGCGAAACTAAATTAATTTAAACGCATTACAAACTTTCTCCTTGCCTTCATTTTTCTAAGTTAGCCGTTAACTGTGTGCTAAGCAAAACAGAGTCCACGAAAGGAGCAAAAACTTGTTTGGTTCGCTCGTAAAAGATGAATATTAAGGGATAAGTCAGTCGGCTGGCTAATAGATTATGCTGGAGGTGTCCGGGGGGCGAAACAAACTCGGCACCGAAAGGGAGCTTGCCAATTATCCTCACTTCTTGACAGGTCCATTGAGCGGGGTGGGCCATATTCAAACAGTTGCAATCAACACTCCCATAAATTTGCATACCAAAATTTCTGCCTTATCCTGGCGGGGAACGCCCGTCCTTTCTTTCTTTCACTTTTATGCCGCACTTGGCGTACGCAGAATTCGCCCACGGAATAATACATGAGACGCGAAGTGTCTCCACCCGGATACACCCTCGTCCTGCGCTCTTAAAATCCTCAGTTGAGCCGGAAACAATGGAAACCACAATCTCGGGCGGGGATACACGCTCCCTCCAGCCAGCTGAAAAAATAAAGAAACGCACTTTTCACCGCCGTTTCGAGGCTCGAGATTGGCCAGAAGTGTCTGCTTTTTTTTTCCCGGTGATAAGGAAGTGGTTATCCTTATTGTCCTGCGACAAGGGTAGGGTGCGTGGGGGGGGGTCGCGGGTAAATTGTTTGATTGCCCCTCATTAGCAACACCTTTTCCGACCCAACTGACTTTCGCCGGTGGAGGGGGGGTTGTGGTCCTTCTCTATTAGCTGTTCTGCTAAATGGAGCGTAAATAGGCTTTTTGTGTGGCTCCAGTAGAATAGAACTGAAATTTGGCAGGCTTGATTTTTAATCTTTTGGGGTTCTAACCAATTATCGCTGCAGTAAAATCGGCACGTGGAGCACGAACTTGTCGGCTCAGGAAATCACATAATTTACCTCTCACAGGACACGAAAGCCACAGACAAACCCGAAAAATGCACAACCTCATGCATATCGAAAAAGGTATTCATTACCAGACGGCAGGCTCATCAATTCACCGGCTGCTTTGGAAATCCGAACACGGATTGGGGAGACAAATGTACGTATGCAAATTGCCACCGCCCAGTGACAGGCCAACTACAAGCTAAATAAAAGCCGGAAAATGCCCCACCTTTGCCCTAGTTCGATCGCGTGTGTGTGTGTGTGTGTGTGTTTTCGGGCGTAATAAATCCCCGAACGGGTCGGAAACCCGGCTGGCAAATATTGAATATGGCTGCAGGGTATAAATTATGGCGCCCCAAACGCTCCAATGGCACTCCATACGGGAGTACACTCGGCATAACTTATGCGCAATTGCAGCCAAAGCGTCCTGCCACACTTACCTGTTGACTGTTCAGGGATTGGGCATTCTGCATGACTTTATCCAGGATGCGCAGTATTATCTCCGCGGCCATCTCACGCTCCAGTTGTGTGCCTTTCAATTGCAGGTAGGTGTCGAGCTGTGAAATGGCCAAGGAAACAGAGTTGAGACAACATAATACAAGCACCGATTTAACTTCTATCCCCACCCCCTTTCATTCCTGTTAAGAGGCAGAATGGAAGCCATCCGGCGTGGCTCCTCTCAACTTCTCACGGCAATTCGTTAGCCGGGAAATTTGTGTGCGCATTAAAATGAAAAATTGTTGCTAGGCGACCCCAAAAGGCGAAGGAGACAGCAGGAACTTTTCTTTGACTGCAGTTGGGCAACCGAAAATTGTGTGAAAAATGGCAAGCCGCCCGGCTCAGCAGCTTTTGCATTCATTTGCGTGTAAAAATAGTTGCCGGTCCAAAAGGCACTTGCTCCTCCGTCCTCTCAAGTGCCCGGCATCCAGGTGCAGCTTAAGTGTGTTAAGGGTTTTGCGGACGGAAAGGACCAGGACCTCAAAACGGAGTTCGGAATCTGTCTGCCGAGCTCTGCGGCAACATGATATTACGCCGCAAAGGGAATCGCAATTCCGATTTTGATTAGGCCAATTTAACCAAATCTGTCACATTTCGAAAATGTTATTGCCGTCGTCCCCTTGGTGGCTTTTACATTTATACCCTTGCTAAGGATTATTTCACATTTATACCCTTGCTGGGGATAATTTCACATCTAACAGAGGTTTTGTGAGCCGGTAAAATGGCATTTTGGGACCTATGGAAAATATATATTTCTGAAGAGTTATTCTGAGTGAATTAAGCTATAAATTATCATCGGTTATTCTATCATTATTCTTTCAATATCTAATATTATTTTAAATTGTTTATAATAATGTGCGCGGATACTGCAAATATTTTGATTTTTATATTTAACTAGTTTACTTTTCAAACAAAACTACAAATATGATGCTTAATCAGGATCTGAAGAGTGATTTCTTTAATCGTAATGTTCTGTAGTACTGCTGTATATATTTCTCTAAAAATACTCCTTTTTTAAGTTTTAATAGCTTGGTAATTTTTAAAGGTAACTGGCTCAAAGTCCCTGAGATTGCCGATTGAAATTCTATTTTTGAGCTTGCTCAAGGTTCTTCCTTTATTGCTGACAAATGTACCTGCTTGTAAACCCAACTGAGTCTAACCGGAATCAGAAGGCAATGCTGCTCTCATAAAAGTGATTGGGCATGAATACCCTTCTGAGCTTCGCCTTCCGAAGTCACCCCATGTCATGTCCCCAGTGGGGAATCCCCGGCTCACCTCGTGCAGCATGTCGATGAGGAAGCTTGCCTCGCCGGGCAGGAAGCTGTGTCGCCGCTGCAGGGTGAAGTCGAAGCAGGACTTCAGGATGTTGGAGGAGTTCGTCTGCTGGAAGCCGGCACTCAATGCCAGGAAGCGGTTGTAGATGAGCAGCAGCTCGTCCCTCACGCAGCCCGAGAAGTCGGGCAGCAGCCAGGTGGAGTTGCCCGTGTCCCGCTGCTCGCAGATGCGTCGCAGGTGACCCTCGAATCCCCGCGGGCAGTCGGTGATGATGGGGGCACCGGGGGCACTGGTGGGCCAGTGGATGCCGTACGTGGACTCCGCCGGACACACATGCGCCGCATTTCGCTCGATGACATTGATGTAAACACTCCGGGACACCGGACGCACACTATTGGACACCAGACAGGCGTACTCCGCCGACTTCTGGATGTTGTTGATCTTCAGGATGCTGCCGTCGGGGTAGAGGTCCTCCCACATGGCCGTGCCCGCGTCCGACTGGAAGAGCACCCCGTTGCGGGTCCAGCTGTAGCCGAGCTGGGCGTACCGCTTGATGTCGTCGTTGCCGGGTGACAGGCATCGCACCCGTAGCGAATCCCCCCGCTGCAAGGTCACACTCGCCGGATCCACGCGCAGACGGGGCGGGGACTTGATGTGGATGTGCAGGGAGCGGCACTGCTCCACGCCCCAGTCGGTGACCTGGAGGAGAGGAGGGGGATGAGATACGGTAGTTGGTAAGTGGGGCTCATTAGACAAAGTCTAGTCAGAGGGACTGGCCACAAGAAACGCCCGTCAGCGGCAGACCCGAATGCCATGCGTTTTGATTACTCATATCAACAGAGTCACACAGTGGTGGTCAAGAAAAATATATACTGGGAAATCAGAAATACGCTTTTTATTAGGATTGTATCATTAATCCGAACTACTGTTGATAATGCATTTCAATTGTTAGAGTGATATATTCACATTTCACATAACTAATTCAAATCAGACTAATTAAAAATTGTCACCTTCAATTATGCCATTTTATTAAACGTAATTGTGTATTAAAAGTACTAGCTATTTGTTTAAAAAAATGTATATCTGTATAAAATATTTCTTTTAATGAACTGTAAATTAAATATATATATAATTCCTGTTAATTTATTCCTATTAAATATTTATAAATGGATAATGATGTAAAAAAAATGGCTCAGAACACACTATACGAATGACATGGTTTGTTGCTTTTTAATGAATTAACCCGCATTGAAAAAAATGAAGTAGGCAATAAATTAAATTGAGGCGAAAAACGGAAGTCAGAAGAGTGACTGAATCCGCTCGATTGGTAAGATTACTGAAGATTTAGAAATAATAATAATATCCATATTAAATTTGGTAATGATAATTATTTGGATGACATATTTAGAGCACCCCTGCTGTACGTGCATTGATAACAATGAGAGTCGACTAACCAAGCAGCCAACCATCAACAGCCTTGTCTGAGAGCAGGGCACACATCCTGGTGGTCGGACTCTGGCGATGTCCTTTTCAAGCACGACGGCTCGAGACAAGGGAAACAATTGTGGCCGGCTTCTGTTCGAAGGATGTCAGCCGTCGCCTGCGAACCCAAGGATTTGTTTAATAGACTTATTTGCTAGTCAGGCAGACTTCATCTTCATTGTGTGCTGATTGGATATGACGAGCCCTGATTTTGCTTGGGTTTGCTGTTTGACTTGGGGCGATTGTGAAATGCAGTCATAAATCAAACGGCAAATCTCGGTTCGGCCTGCCGTTGAGCCTCATGTATTAGTTTATGAAATGTAATTTAAAGGCTTAACTGCCCGAACGGGATTGCAAAATGTATTTGTCGTAACAAAATCAGGCATTGAGCTGGGATTAGTATTTGCCTAGGCACTCGAACGGTAAGTCAGGCGATGTCCAGCCAATCCTTCGCCGGTTCAAGGACTCTTCAACCACACACGAGCATGAGTATTTACGACCACTTGTTTGGCCAAGAGGGGATGGCTACTTAAAGCCTCAGTGCAGCCGTGTGGGTTTGAGCCAACCTTTGCATTTATTTATTTCCACGCGGCTGGCAAGCAAACGAATTGTAAACTTGCTTTGTTGATCCTGCCGTTGTTGCATTTCATCCTTTGGGAAAGCATAGAGTTTACACTCGTAAAAATCATAATTGAATATATTTACATTTGAAAAAGTTACTTAAGTGAGCTTTTATTAATGCAAATGTGATAAGGGGCCGATTTGTCAATGTCATGTTAGGGTTCTAGTTTTTAATCCGCCAGTGAAAGATGTTCATTTTCAAATCTTTAGAAGGTCTGTTGTTACACAAGTTGGAATTTATTCGGACTGCAAAACGAACCAAAATATATTAATTTTATAGCCTTTAGTTAAGAGCTTTTATTGAGATAAACTTTTACAGAATATTCAGAAAGTTAATGTCCCCCAAGCACTTTAAATAAATGTGCAAACTTAACATGACTTTAGTCCTTAAGAAACATCAAAATATTCCCTTCTATTTTATTTGACTTTAATTTGTACGTGATTTCCTTAAATTCAATCGTTTAACGAAGAAGAGCATTGGTTTCCATTATTATGATTTTATTCACTTCATATTTACTTTTTCCAAGTGCAGTGGCTGTCGCTTCACAGAGAAAGACCTAGACGTTGCCACACTGTCAACGATGCAGATGGTGATGATGATGAAGATGATGATGGGCACAAGTGTGCCAGATGCTGAGCAAACTTCCGCTTCAAATTTAAAAAAAAAAAGAAAGAAATAGAAAAATGATACAACTAACGAGGGGCGGCATCATTGTCACCACCGTGAAGGTATCGCACTTGTCTGGCTGGGTTTTCCTGCATCCTCGTCTGATATCCAGCCCCACGGGCACTTGGCCTCAGTCGATCCGGAAACATTTAATAGACAGCGAAACGCTCTTAGTGTAAGCCAAAGGTTAGTTGCTTTTTTTATGTCAATGGCGGCTTTAAATTTTCTTTTGCAATCCACACAATCGTGAAATGTCCGTTGGCTTTGCAGTGTCATTTACGACTCTGCAACGTCAACAAATCTTTGCCGGCCACAAAATCCAAATGCCAATTAACTCATTAAGCTGCGACGTTGGCCGACTGCAAAACTTCGCTACCGAGTTGAGCGGTTTTTATAGCCAAATGGTATTTTATTGGCCCGGATAAGTCGCGTCTCATTAACGGGCCAAGTCGTTAAACAACACATTGTGCCCTGGAATGGCTAAACATTCTCTTCTCCCCTCTTCTCGATTAATGAACAACACTCCAACGGAATTAATAGTTCATAAAATAGGTTATTCCGGAGCCACCAGCATTTATTAGGCTAATGGATATTGACAACATTGTGGTTTGGAAATTGAACCACGAAAACCAGAAACAGGCTTAATTTGCATTGCTCTAAATATTTGGGTCGCCTGCTTGAACTGTAATAGTTGTACGACCTTCTGGTGAATGCACAACTCTGACTTATTATAGTAAGCTGATGATACCATCCACGACCAGTCTGTTAATCACGAGAGCACTTAAGCTGCAAAAACAGAAATGGCTTAAGAAGTGGGGCTAATGCAGCCGGCTTTAAGACAGAATCGCTTTGGGCCATTGTGCACGTAATGGACCCAGGACGCCCGCGTTCCCCAAGGCAAATGAATTAATTGCAACAAGGCGTATACTTAATATCAATACATAAATAATAAATGCGCAAGGGCACACGCCCCATTAGAAATGTACGTTCGCTGTGTGTGTGTTTGTATGTTTTGTGTGTGTGTTCCACCGACAAGTTATGGACGTGGACATGCAGTCCTTAGTCCTCAGTCCTTAGTCCCCAACGCATAATGGGCCGTGGAGGCATCGGCAGGCGCTTTATTGACTTGGACCTCGAGGCCGTGTTATTGAAAAGGATTCATGCTCTCGAGTTTTCAGCAAACAGCTGCGAGACGTGGGCACAATCGACCTTCAGGGCCCGAGCTCGGAGCTCGGAGCTCTGAGCTTCAGTCCAGCCCTCCTGATTATCGTTCCGTTGTTGCAGCTGCTAAGCGTTTCGCACTCCCCCCTCCTTGTCCTTATCCTCCTTGCCACGTCGTGGCAAGTCCTGCCTTTGATCTGGCTGCGTCATTACGGGGGAGCAGCGACAATAATAAGTGAGCGGCACGAGGCGCGCTAAAGGCACAAAGCGGCAAAGGCAGCTGAAAATGCTGGCTCCCCCATAAAGAACTTAACAAAATCCCCTCGGAGAGCCTCGGACCAGGCACTAAATACAATGGGCCCCAAGAAACGCCAGCTGGATGGCTGTGGTGCAACAGATGCTGACGCTTTTTGTGGTTGCAGCCCCTAGTTACGGAATTAAAGCGTTCTTGGTCCTTCTTTAATCTGTGAAAAATACAGCAAAAATAACGATTTTTTGTCCCGAATCAAAACCTATTATGCTAATGCCAAAGTTCAATTGAGTTTGCAACAATTCCGAATTTGATTTATACGCACAACAAACGTAAACATTTTATTACAATCTCCCGTGGGGCAGGCAATCAAATTACCATTTGATTTATAACTAACTTCCCATCCATGGACACCGCCAAGTGCCTCGGTCATGTGTCCACGTACTTGGCGGCCAACTTTCTTGGGAAACTTTTCACGTGTACGTACGGCAGGATAACTTGGCCTCTTTTACGGCGGGCCAATATTTTTTACAAGCCATTTGCGTAATATGTTATTACCTAAGCCGTAAAGAAAAGGACCTACCGGATGGCCGGGATCGGGATGTGGGCCCGGGAGCCGGGCAGTTTTGGGTCTAATGGTGTGGAACAATTTAAAACTCTTATTTAGTGCTGGCCCCTAAACCGGGAAAGTCCGGAACCAAAGTTGGGCTTAGAATCATCTTTGGGCGAACGTAAATTCATCCCCGGAAGCCGCAGTCAAAAGAATGTTTAATACCATAGATTAAAATATAATTGGCCACTGAGAAAGACCATTCAAGTGCAATGGATGCCCACATTCCTCTCGGTGAAGCTCTTCTCCCATCATCACTCCTTTCCATCTGGCCGGTCTACCATATTTTAATTAGTCTAATTAAAAGCAACGTTATAGCGAAAGTGAAGAACAGAGCCGTGAACAGAACGCAGCAAAGCCAAATGTAATTATGTGGCCTTCACTGGGGTTTCCCAGACGGATCCAATTCTCGGAATAGCTCTGGCCTACTGCGATATGGCAATTAGACTGATTAGTCAGCTGAAAATATTACGGTCTGTCTGCGAAGGCCTGAAAGTGCCCGGGGAACCGGAATCATTATAAAAATACCACAGGCCCAAGTGGAATTACCAGATCATCGGCTTAGATTAACATATTTTTAATGCTTTGATGTGCACGTGATGGGTAGCATTAATGTTGGCCTAGTTTAAAATTAGATACAAATCCGAGACAAATCAAGGCAGTTGAATATTCTTGTTCAATTGTTTTCTAAGAATTTATTCAGCTAATAGCACAAGACAACAAAATTGGACTTGGTGGAGGTTGCCGTTAGATACTTTTCGTATAAATGTAAATAAAGAAAATTTAAAATTTAAAAATAAATGTATTCCCATTTTTGTGTGATGATACAGTAAAAAATAGATTATTATTTTGCTGTCCGGTTAAATTATAATAGTGAATAAATATCTAAAAAGAAAAATACAAATAGCTAATATCTAAAAAAAACTATTCCTACTCCTACCGAAAAGAAAGCTATTCTTACTCCTATGGAATAATAAAAAAAACCCTTTTTAAACAAAGAATTCAACTGGTGTGTTAGTTTTGTACATTTAGTTTAAAATTCAATTGTACACGATAACTCACCTTACAGCTGTAGACGCCCTCGTCGATCCGACTCGCTTTGGTGACGCCCAGAATCGCGGTGTAGACATCTTTAGTTTCGGGCGGTAGGACAGTGGTCCAGATTTCCCTGAAAAGTGCAGATGAAAGCGTTAGTTAGTCATGCTAATTAGCACTCCACTTTCGGTTTCCGCGAGTACTTGAAACCGATTCGCACAGTGCCAGTCATGCATTAATTCTCACGCCCAGAGCAGCCATATATGCCATATATGCCATATGCCATAAGTCATGTGCCGTGTTCCATGGAGCCAAGTGAACTGGATCATATTGCTGCAGCCCGCTAATTGGCTCACTAATAGCAGCTCACTTATCACGGCCCCATCCCGAAGCTCATTCCCCGAAAGAAATCATAGCTAATGGGGAAACAATCGCGGATGCTGCGGTTCGAAGTCAATTAGCGGGAACATGTTTCATTTTCAAATGTTTTTCGAAATGCCCCGAATGCGGCGGCAGCGCATTGTTGCTAAAATTGTTAATAGTTGTTGGTTTCATGGATAAATAGGTCGGTGCACGGCTGGCAGGGATGTGAACGTGGAGTTCTGGCTGGGATTTATGTGGCTCATCAGTCGAGGGCTTCGGGAATCAATCACACTATTCAGGGGACGGGGGGTGTGTGGTGAAAGTTTCAGTCTCATTCACATTCTTGTCTGAGATAAGCGAGCTGGAATTTGATGACTGAAAGTATAAACTCGCATCCAATTACTCACAGAGGATGAGGATGGCGAAAATCACGGCTCTCGTGTCTGTGACAAGCGATGTGGAATCTTGTAATTGCGAATTTAAATTCAGTTCGTCAGCAGCTTGCGCAAAAGTTGTGCAAGATGTCGAAAATGCTTGCTAAGCCTATTAGGCGTGTGCCTCATAATCCTCCCGAGAGCTGCAAATCGCAGCTTGCGACTGCACCTGCCTCTTTCATAGAGCACTAAGTAAAGCAAACCGAATGCCGAAAACCAAAACCTTCCAGCTGGCAACAACTTAAGTGCTGTTTGAGGTTTTCGTGGCCAACAAACATCTGCAGCTTGCCATTGCCACTGCCACCTGCGCCCTTTCCTTATTTCCTTCCTGCCTTCCGCCGGGTGAGTGCATTTCACTAATAACTTTTACGCATGGATAGCGCTGACGTCACGGCACACACACACACACACCGACAAGAGCCTCGAAAAAGTGCCCAAAAACCGCACTTTCGCAGTGCGGTGGTAGGCTCCTTAACCGCACACCCACTCCACGGCTATTTACAGGTGTAACGTCTAAAAATGCGTTTTCTATGAAATGGGGATTGGGGTGGTGATGGGCATTGGCTTTTGGGCTTTCGCATGCAGAGCACTTAACCTACAATTTACTAATTGCTCAGGGCGGAAGAATGCCTTACCCAGGTCGCCCCCTCCCCTTGGACCGCCAAATACGCACCTTCAAAATCAATTAAATGGCAACGGAAGTAATAACATTCCCAGCAGGAAGTGCGTAACGCTTAAATGCAGCAGCAACAGCAACAGCAGCAACAGCAGCAACATTAGCAACGGCAGCAACACCAAAGCCGTACTAACTACGTCCTCGCCGATTCGCAAACAACAACCGCAAAAACAGCAAAGCGTCCACAGGACTCGTCCCGCTTACAGCAAATGGGCCTAGGCAGGATTGACATCGGCTTTGGCACAATGGCAATGGCGTCCAGGATGTCCAGGGAGTCCAGGAAGCTGGCTAAGCCGCAGCAGCTCCACTAATGCCACTGCATTCCCCGCCGCTGCAACTGCAACTGCATCGGCAACTGCAACTGCAACGGCAGCAACTGCAACGCAGGACTAAGGATTAGTCGCCGCACAAACAGGACCTCAGCGATGCGTTCGTGATGGCCAAAGAAGATGGAGTTTTTTTCTATTGGTAGCCATCTAATATCGGTTCGAAACAGATGAACATTATTCGCTTTGGGTCGTTGGTGGCTGGATTCCCATTCGATTCGCTTCATGGTGTGTGCTCAATTTGATGCCCTCGCAAGGGGTATACCCACACTGAAGTACGTAGTTAAGAAAGCATATCCGAATTCCTAATGCATGTGATTTTTTTTCCATTTAAGCTGTTTGCACCATAATCTTAAAGTTGTTTCAACTTTAAACATATTTATTTTTACGACAGACAGCTGGTATTCGTTTTTAACGAGACTCTCGTTAAAGTGCTTAAAAGACGGAAACGTTCCTTAGCTGATTTTTTGAAAAGCTTCTACATTATATAATTTATTACAATTAGTTATTTAAGAAATAAAGTTAGCTAATTTGAACAAAATAGCACATTGAATTGAAATAAGCACATTGAATAAAATAGCACATTGAATTGAAATAAGGCAGCAATTGAATGCAGTAATCTGATCTAATCGGAATTCAGCTGTTAAGATTTGTTTCCCAAAGGATACTCTATTATCCTGTGCCACACATACAAATCCATTATTAGATTACGCCGATGGTTCTGCCAGGGTATTTCAGGATCCGGTCTCAGTGGTCGCAGCTCCTTTCTTCTTAATGATGCATTTTCCCAATGCGATTTCCCTCACGTAACCATCTCCGTCAAGTGCATTTGGTGCTGGTCCTGCTGCTTCAGGGGCAGCAATGTTTCCTCCCGTGTTCGGCTGCAGTTGCAAAATGCATTTGCCAGTCCGCAGGCCCCCTCTAATCCCTACCCCCTCCCCACACACACACACACACATCCCACCACGGAGTTGCACGCGCTACAAATGGCCCGCAAAATGCCTTTGCGTAGGCGTGCGTGCCTGTGTGCATGTCCTGTAAACACAACTGCAACCCAGCAGATCGCAGGATGCCAGTTCATGACGGGGGAATCCAAATCTGCGCTTCATTTCAGCTGGTGTGCTTTGGTTGCTGGTCAAACAACTCATAACAACTCATTGGCTGTAAAGTTCAATGGAGCAATTACGACGCCACTGCTGGCGCGCTCTTACGATGTCAGCAAACTCTGTTGGACACGCTCCAGCATCACAGATTACCTAACCAGTGATTGTGATGCCAATTCAGCACATTTCCGGAGTAATCTTTGATTTTTAATCGAACTTTTAGGGGCTCTTTGGATAAAGAAGTGGTCAAAGTTCTTAAGCTCTTGGGGAGTATGATAACAAGTGCTTTATTTAAAATTAGGTACTATAGATTTCTTTTAGGACTATGTAAATATATTCTAATCACGTACTTACTTAAATAAAAGTTTTTCTTGACTACCCGATACTTATTAATACCTCTTTAAATATAATATTTTTCCAAGTGACTTTAGATCACTAGACATTTATGTGTCACTCATGCCTTTACGTATACGTAATATTAATACGTATACGTTAAATAGGCTTTATCAAAAGGACTGAGTCCACTTGTCCACAATATATGAAAATTAAAGGTGCATTTGCAGAGATTACTCTTTATTGATAATCAAAATAATAAATACTCTAATGTAAAATGTTTTCTTGTTTTAAGCCAAAGACCAAACTTATTATGATAATGTGTGACTGTTCAGTTTTGCCACCATTGCTTTAAGTATTGTCAATTTAGCAGCTCGACTGGGCGGGAAAAGCGCCGGTGTATTGTGTCCCCTTGGAGGAGTAAACTTTTGTGATCCGACATCGTCTGATGTCACATCAATTTGCGTAATTAGTTGTCGCGGCCTTCACCCACTCGGTCGTGTCGCTCACAAGTTGACGACTCCCCGGGGGATGTGGGATTAAAGCCCGATTGAAAAGTTGGCAGAAACACATTCAATCGGACCGACAATGGATCAAAGGCCATAAAAAATTAGTTGTGGGCCGCATACCGATTTCTGGTGAGCTCTGGCCAGCGAAACATAAAACAACAATGGGAATGGCCCCCGGCGATGTTCGATGTTTTTCTAGGGCTTGGGAGCGGAAGAGCTGCATATGGGCTTTTTATAGGACTGCCTACTTCCCAGTGCTTTAAACACAAACATTCGCACTCTCGCATTCATATGCGGGGTATATATAAAATACGATTCCATCCGAGTGTTTTATGAGTTCATAAAATTGGTGTGTAGGTGTTTATTATCGTTGTGTTATTTTGGTTTGTCCCCGGCACCAATAGCAGGGGAAATTGAAATTGTGAAGTTACTTTTCTGCTGAATATTTTATCGCCGTCCTTCTCCATACTCGTAAATATGAATATGCCACGGCCCGGCAGTCGGTCCAATATCTTAAAGCTGCAGGCGGCATTTCCGCAACCGTAAGTTGATTAGAAATAAGGGAGTCCAAAGTCCGGAGATCCTACAGTCCGTCCCACCGTCCGTCCGTCGGTTCGCCTCATTCAAGGGCCATATAAAAACTTTATTAAACGCAACTACGCATAAAAACAAAACGATGACAAAGTACGCGACCTCGTTGTCCCATCGTTCGGTGGCAATTTTTTCAGATGCCGGGCTGTGGGCTGCGGCCTGCAACAATTCACTTCAAGATGTAGCAAATTTCATTACAATCGTAACAAGAAAACGTGTCTCAACAGCTAAATTGCAAGGGACGGAAACCAAATCAAAAACGGAGAAGGCCGAAGGCCTGATTGGGCTCTTATGAAGTATGCCACACGCCCCGGAGTTTTCAAGTTTTGTTTTTTTTTTTTGGGTAAAAAATTGGGGCAACTTAAGGGTGCAACAGAAAAGATAACCAACACTTTCTGACCTCGTTTAATATTTTACTATACAAGTAAGTTTTAGCAGCACAAAGTACAGTCAGTAATAAGTTTAATTACTGAGGTTTTCCGTTTGGTTTTCTTTAGCTCATGATGGTTTTTCGATAACACCCAAACGTTTTGTGCTCAAGAAACAACTTGGAATAGGGTGAACATGATATCACGAGTATTTTCCCTTTGCCTTTTTGATGCCCCACCATGTTTTCGGAATTTTCTTAGGTCGATAAGCAAACTACATACATATGTCGGTGTCTTTTCCTTATTTTTTTGCTGACTATCTGGGTTTCTTTTGTCTTTTTATGGGCCATGTTGCCTTAGGAAAAAGGCTGAGCGTCAGATGCAGACGAAGAATACACAAAAGGTGTTAGTGAATTTTATTCAAATTTGACGCTAATCAAACGCTGCGTGACAGGAAAGTTAAGAGCAGCGAGAAATCCAATTCGCTTGGGATTTGTAGCCGAGCCGGGTTTTTCCCAGAGGCATGATTTATCCTTGATTTGGGATTGTTTTGGCGATTAGCTGGCGAATATTTTGTGTGAGATTGTATTTTAAATAACAATCCAATGGAATGAATCTTCGTTATCTATTCATTCATCATCCGAAAACCCGAAAAAAACCAAATTAAGAGTGATTTGAATCTATATTAGTTACTTTTTATCATATTTCCCAATCTAAATTTAATACAAAACACCTTCATTTTGTTTTCTGATAAAGTCCTTTATTGGCATGAAACAAAATCTCAAGCGTTTGTCAACTATTTAACGTTATATTGAAGCTATCTTAAGAAAACCCTTGAACAATGTTGACCGCGCCATATTTGCTCACGTTTCGAACGAGAGTCTACGTGCTAGCTATGTAGGAAAATAAGGACAATCCAAGTAACTATTTTCTGCGAAGTACTCCAACGTGCGTGTGCCTGGTGCCTGGGATGTGTTCCGCCCTCTAAGCTCCTTGCCCACCGATCGACTGCCTCTGGCGGCCTAAACGCGTTTGGGTTTCCGCCTCCAAATTGGGAAGAGGAATCTCCAGCCCCGCGCAACCGCCAGACGTCGCCGGCTTCATTTGTCCATCGCCGTGCCAGCAGGACTCGAATCGCCACCATCGCCATTCGCCTCCGCCTGCTCGATTGCCTTGGCCGCCGTGGGATCGGAGACGCTGCCAAAGTAGTTGCCCGTGGGCTCGATCTCGACCAGGCGCTCCACGTCGTCCAGTTTGGGCGGTGCGGGGACCGTAATCATGAGGATCCCGTCCGCGGAGAAGGTGGCCCGGGCCTGGGTGGCATCATAGTGCCGGGGCAGCTTGTAGGATCGCGTGAACTCGCGGGTGATGCACAACTGACCCTTGTCCGCGCGGTCATCCGACTGCTTGCCCTCCACGCACACAGTGTCGCTGTTCCGGGCCTTCACCGTCAGCTCGGCGATCTGGAAGTGGTGCACGTCCAGCACCACCTTGAAGGTGCCCCGGCCCAGGGAGTCCGGCTCGGTGCCCGTCTCGATCACCACGCGTCCAACGAGGCAGGATCCATGGCACCAGGCACTGTCGTCCATCCGCAGGTGGAAGTCGCGGGCGCAGACGTCCAGGTCGTGGGACAGGTAGTAGTGCCTCTGGCGGCACTTCGACTCCCCGGTGGACCAGTGCCGACGCGGCGGTGGCCAGTGGTGGTGGCCCCCACCATGCTCGTGGTCGTGCTCCCAGTCCCAGTCCCAGTGGATGGGCATGGCTCCGACTGCCCGCACTCCGGTTCGTTGGACACGGAGCAAGCGTGTTGATTTTTGGCTTAGGTGGCCAAAAAAACCGTTGCCCTCCGCCCTGTTCGACTCTTACAAGCTAACTGAGTGGGTATGCCCGCCGAGGGTATGGTAATCGGCGGAACTTGGAGCTGCACAACTGTACCTGGCACTACTGCCTCAGCTACTAAACTATTTTTGCCCCGCATTCAATGCCGTTCATAATAACAGTCCATTTTCTATAAGTGAAACTGGTGAACCATTGCTATCAATATATTCAACAACATTCAACCATGATCAGCAGTAGAATAATACTCAAAAATATTCAACAATATTCAACCATATTCAACCATATTCAACAATATTCAACCATATTCAACCATATTCAAAAATATTCAACAATATTGAACAATGTTCAACCATATTCAATACACTTCAACAATGTTCAATATTTTACAACTTTTTTAAGCTTTCACAGCTTCTTTATTTAAAGCAAATACTTAAGATGATATTATGATGAAAGTCTAAATTTGATTTAAATCATAATTTATCAAACTTCGAAGTAAGTTTTCATTAAATCCAACATTATGAGGCTTGACTGTATCGCATTCCTTCAGACCGACACGCGTTTCCGAGAAAGTGGGGCTCAGCCTTGTCCCACCAGCCAAACTGTTTGATCAATACCCGTCCCGGCAACGCTCCAATCAGCCGCTGAAGTTTCGTCCTTTTATTGCACAAATGGCGCCAAGCAGCCGGAATTGGAAAGAGCGACAAGACAGGACGAGGAAAACACTGCACAGCGAGTTGAGCCAGTTATGAGATAATGCCAAATTTTGAAAGGACGCAGTCGGAGTGCCCAGCGAATGGCGATGGTGTCGCTGTCACTAATTGTACCATTGTCACCCCGGAACAAAAAACCAGAGCAAATCCAAGGAAACGAGCAGACGAGTATGGCAGACGCATTGTGGCAAATGAAACTAATGAAAATCGTGACCCCCCACATTGGATATAGATGTACTGAGAAAAAACAAGAATTTGATTTTAAGACATTCTTCCATGGAGAATACAAGTTGGATATAGATGTACTGGGAAAAACAAGAACAATTCTTTCATAAAGAGTACAAGTTGCAGATTTATATGGCGAACACGGACAGAAAAAGGAATACTGCATCAAGAATAAATTATTGTATTGAAAATATATTATTTCGATTTGATTTACAATTTAAAATTCAGATCTTAAAGAGCTATTTTTCTTAGTGTGGCTGGATGAGCACTCAGAGAACTGAATACAGGGTGATAACTTTAAAGTTATATATGGCAAATGTAAATAACCAGATAATTGTTTTGGTTGAAAAGAATAAAATCATGTCGGATTGAATTTCTTGTGTAATCCCATCAGGCAGAATAACCACCGACTTTACACCCTGTATTCGGAGCTTAAGCTATGAGCTGCATTCGATTGTCCTAGAGAACGCCAACGTTGCGTTGTCAAGACAGTTGTTGCCTCTTTGTTGCTGCTATTTTGTACTACTGTTGCCCCGGGTTGAGCCAATTTGTAAAATATATACGAAATATATTTTACTTATGTCTCGTGCTGGGGTCAGGCAATTTGGCTGCTTGCTGCATGGCTGCTGAAATTGAATTTTTCCTTTGGCTTTTAAGCAAGTTTGACAAATTTTCAGAGCCCGGCCAAAAGTGACGGCAACAGTTTCGTTGGTCCCAGCCAAAGTCTTGTTCTTGGCTCGGGAAAAGGGGCCAAGAGATGGGATGCAGGGTTGAAAATTGCATTGACAGGCAGTCAAGCCCTTCCACTTCATAGCGCTGAGACAAATATAGATTACGCAAGTGCTTAGGGTTAAGCCAATATTAGCAGGACTTTCATTTCCCTCTTTAAAAGGTCAATTGGTTTGCCAGCTACAAATTGTGTATCTCTGTGCGAACAGACTCTTACATAGCACAATGTTGTAAAATACGTCAAAGATATGTAGTCCAACTGATTCTCACAACCTCCTGTTTATGGAATTAGCAACAATTTGTTAAACGAATAAAATGTGGCAAAAGTTATCTTGTTTGGCAGACTCAAAAATCAGCTCAGTTGATTTCCGACTTTAAAAGTGTTCACAAGTTAAAAGTAAGAGTTACGACTTAAAGATAATCAAATGAATGAAGTGAATTGAGAAGTTTTCGAAAATCAATTAAGTGCCTCAATATCGGAGCTCAATCAGACAATCGAAGATGGCTCAATGAGAAGTATTTGCTTAGCCGCAACTCTAATAATGGTATTAGTGGCGTTGTGGCTCTAATTCAGCCCTTCGACCTTGTCCCACGCCAATCCTGCGACCCACATTGTAAAGGACACAGGATTAGGGGCGCAATTAATGGCCGAACCCTGGTGGCAGCCATAGATTATTTCACACATGTGTGTACATAACTGCCGCCTTCCAATGGCAATGCGAACGCCAAGGCATGTTAATCAAAGCCCGACCTGGGAGTTTGGGCCCAGTTAGCCGTACTTGCGGGCTCCGTAGCAGCCAGCTTTGGATGCGTTAGCGCCGTGATTGGAAAATAATTGCATTCATTAAGTGGGTTATGGCCTGGGTATGGCTCTGAGCTGCTTTCGATAAACATCTGCTAACTGGGTCACAATTCGGCGACTGGCAATCCAATAGATTAACGGTCGAACGCCTCCGGTTTCGAACTTAAAGGCTGCTTAATGTAGGTATCAACTTTGAATTTGAGTCTCTCTTGATATTGCATTTGGAAAGGTAAACTAGTTAACTTTATTTTGTCTTTTCGGAAGACCATATTCTCCATAATTAGGTTATTAGTTCAAACGTATGGTACTTAAAATATTACGATTTGAAAAAATTACTACATAAATTTATTGGCCTTAAATATCTTTAAAAGTTTGATTACATTTTGTATATTTTTACCTACAATGTTTAAAGGAAAAATATAAAGGGCAGCTTAAAAGGTAGAAATCAGGACAGATTTTTTTAAATATTTAGCTTCACACCTTTTTGACTATGAATATAAACTGCATTTTGAAATAGTATCTTTTTATGTACATATGTAACCATTGCATATGCAGACTGTCTAGGTTTACCAATTGGTTTTAAATACTGTTCGTGCAAACTGATCAAGGGCTAGTATTGGTCCTATTCTGATAATAAATTACATTTCCCTAAGTGAGCAGCTCCGTACGGTGAAATCAAGCATTAAAAATTTACTTACTTCCGGTTATTTTAGTACGCAAAAGTAAAGTCATCGGACGGATTTAATGTGTAGTCGTTTGTATAATGCAAAGTTGGTAAATGTCCAAATGAATGACTTCACTCACTTCACTTTAGTTAAAATATTTACTAATACTTTCCCCTCGTTGGGGGAAACATGTGTTTGCGGCTGTGTACGGCAGTCATTTTTTACACATCAATGCGTCTAAGTGGGCCACGTTGGGCAAAGCGAAGGACTGCCTGCCACGTGGAGGTCCTGCAGCAAGTCGGAATATGTTACGAACATGGGGGATACGTACAAATATGCATAAAAGTAATCATAAGTCCGGGCCACGACTGGATGGGGCTGGCGGAATGGCCATGAAAGGGTCCGAATTGTTCTACCAGCTGGCAGTTGCCGGTTGGGAAACGCATAGTTGGCTTCACAGGATAACACAAACTCTGAGAATAGATTTGGTTATCGATTGGCGGGGAGGAGCCCTTCATTTATTTATTTGAAAGGTAATATACGGATGAACAATCGTTGATTCGAACGCCAAATAAAAATAATGCACTCGGCTATCAGTTTGATAGTTATCTGGTGATTGAATAAGAAGTTATGTATTCTGTGCTTTAACAAACAGAATATGGTAAATTTGTGTATGTTTATGTAATCATACATGAGTTACCAAACAACAAATAAGCGAATAGGAGTTTGTTTAAGTAATTGTTAGGTTTTCTTTATTTTATTTTAGTGATACTCTTATCCCTTAATATTTTGTTTGAATAGAATGGAGAAAGAAACTAGGGCCTTCCTTATGAAGCAAAGCATGCCAAGTTTAAGGTTTCTTAAGAATATTTACATAGAATGTAAATGATTTTCATGCTTCATATCTAAATGATAATTTGAGAAACTCGAATGGTTTTGAAAGCAAAGAAATTATAACTGCCATGAATTAAAGATTGCAAGAGAGCACATTCAAGGGCTGTTAAACTTAAATTTTGGCAACGTTTCGTTGTGTGCCTTTGCCAAAGAATCCTTTTTCCCAAATACTAGAAGCATTCCTGCCAGCGCTTAAATTTTTGTTAATGAATTGCGAACTGTATCGGCATCTGTACCCCACTAGAAGCCACTCCGGCATGTCGTATTTCCCTTCACTTGAACCAAAACCCACCAAAAGGACCTCTGTCTCCCTCGTTTGCCATTCACGCAACACATTTAAAGTTTGAGCTTTGTGGTGCGGCTGCAAGGCGAATTGTCAAGGCAACATGGTCCTCCGTCGGTGGGTGGCGTTGATGTTGATGTTCGTGGAAGAAGGGCTAAGCTCCTCGTAACCCCATGCCAAGTCGCCCAAGAAACAGCCCCTCGTTAGTTACGGCCATATGCTTTTTATGTAATACACCCACGCATGCATCCCCGCCAGAAAAGTGGATATGAGAAGGGCTGTGGAGCGGGGCAAATGGGAATGCCATTCGTATACGTTGGCCACACATGTGTTCCGGCTGCCCCACACTGTTGGATTTATGATCAATCATTCGCCCAGGCTTACTGCGGTTAGGTTGGCTTTCGGCCTGGTCCAGAGCCCAGACTCCGGTTTAGACTCCCCCACTATGTCTATGAATGCGACTGTGTCCGTCGTCTACGGCTGACAAATCTTTATCTTTGCCCTGACTTATTTATCCTTTTTGGCCGTCTCATTTTTATTCTGCCAGGCATTTTTATGTCATGTTTATTGATGTGTAAAAGTCATAAAGTCAAATTGAACACTTGTGCTGGCAGTGGCAGTGGCAGTGGCAACCATATCCATCCCTCGCGACTCGGCCTTGCTTGTTTTCCCGAGTGTGACATTGGCCGCAGAGCCAGAGATTTTCCCTATTTCCGTTTTATACTATTTTATTAAAACTCCGGACTCGATGTGGGGGAGGGGGTTGGAAAGTTTATGGAATTGCAATTTGAGCTGGTCCTGCGAGATAAGCAGCTGGCACCGCCAATCAGCGGTTGGATAGCAAACAGTTCACTCACCTCGTCGCCTTGCTGGCATTCACCACCGCACCGTCTTTGAACCACTGGAATTGCATCCGGGATGAGCCCTGGGCGGTGCAGGATATGATGAACTCGCTGGCCTCGCGGGCTCCTGATTGCGGTTGATTGACGCTCAGCTCCTGCAAAGAGACATAATGTCACACTAATTAGACACTGGACTGCTGCGGTTCGGTTTCGGGCTTTTGGGGTTTTCGGATTGAGGAGAGGGTGGGCTGAGGGACCCTCACATCCTGCCCATCAAACTTGGGGCCACTGAGGTTTGGCGGCTTGTTCGTCACTTTAATGCCACTTAATTGCAGGCCGCCTGATGAGGCCAATTGTTCGGGCGAACAGGCCGCAATTAATAAATAATTATTTTCGTTGCCGGTCCGAGTGTCAAGTGCCACACTGTTGACATATTTATGTGCATATTTATTAACACGGCACTTTGCTACATTGGCTATTACCGATTTTTCGCTTTCTGTTGTTTTCTGTTTTTTTTTGTTTTATTTTTATTGGCTCGCCTTTCCCGCACGTGCCTCAATAGTTAATAAATTATTGTTTAATATGTAACGGAAATGGAAGGAGTGCCATCTATGTAATGCGGATGCCAGTTTATTTATTACGCTTTTAATAGCCGTGATGGCCGTCTCGGATGCGAATTAATGAAAATACCATTCGGCAAAAATCAATGATGGAATGGCTCCAATTGATGGATGTGCCCAGAGTGCAAAGTGAAAAAGTGACTGGAGCGAATTTCAAATTTATTTGTGCGAAAATTCAGGCTAACCGGAAAATTTCAATAGATAACTTGGGCGAATGCTTTTCAAATAAATGCCTGAATGTGTTACACCCACATTCCTACTAGCCAATCAAATATATCCCATACAAAGGCAAAAAGAGATGGATTATTGCTTTCACTCGTTACCCACCAGCAAACCCAGCGGTGGGTTCTCATCGAAGTGGTGGAAGTTCGCCACCAGGGTGAAGTTCCCAATCCTGCCGCGCTCCACCATCCTGGTGATGGCATCCCGGATACGCTGCGAGTCGCCTTTGATGCCAAAGAAGTGGAAGGTGATGTCCAGGCGATCGGTGGAGTTTGATATCAGTTCCAGATCGCTAATCTTCGTGATGTTGAAGTTGCGCAGAACACGACCAAGCTGAAAGGAAAGGAGAAAATGTTTTTAGTTGGGCACCTCATCTGGGACCGTATTAAAGCCAAACAAATATTAACCTTTATGGCGCATCTACCTTTTCTTTCTTTTCTAGCTAAGCCCCAACTCGTCGCCACTTTTTCATAATTTGAAATTAATGATAATATATTCCGCCAAATAGCACCACTGGGCATTGGCCACACATCGGGCAGCAGATAGCAAGTTTGGGCGGGGAAAAAAAAGATTAACCTGGAATTCTTACGCTGGAGAGCGCTTAAAGCAGCCTTGGAAGTTCACCTTTTCGGCTGCTTTGTTCTTATCGCTTCGCTTTAAGCTGCGGGCCAAGCTTTTCCCGCTCAAATTGGCAATAAAAGGAATTTTGTCGGTCTTTTTCTGCACCAGGGTGTGTCATAATGCCCGGCTGCAGGACTCGACTTGTGGGCATCCCGGGCAAGGCTTATCCTTGTTTAAATGATTATGCATTATGCTAAAGCCGTTTGCTTTGGCTGGTCGGTGGTCCACCTAAGTCCTAATACGGTGGTTAGTTGTGTTGTCTGAAAGTTTTAGCAACTTTTTCTGTGCTTGCCCCGCTTTTTGTTGCATGCCTAAATATTCATACCACTATTGAGTCATATCTCCATAATCCCACAAGGGTTTCAACTCAATGGCTGTTCTTAAATTTCAACTTTAATACAACAAAGGAGTGACTGTGCCGAGTCTTAAGTTCTCCGCACCTTTTGAATTATTTAGTGACGCAAAAGGGGGTGATAATTTGCCAAGGTTTGCCTTTTCGTGCCACACCCAGACATAACCAATTAGCGCATTTAATTAAGATGGCATTAGAGTCTCACAATAGAGTGGGAAAGGCGAAAGAACTCCCGGGAGAATGTGGCAAGCCATGAAATCAAAGCTGACAGGGAAAGTCTCTTCTGCCAGTTTGCACACTGGTCACTATGGTTTGTGTGGCCAAAACTTATTGGAAGTAATTATGGGCCCTTTAAAAACCTTGGAGCACTTCAGTTGGCTTTTTGATAGCTCGCTTTTTTTTCCCCCACTGCAGTTTGTAATTATTTTTACCGAACGCCAAACTAATGCAATTCTCGTGCCCTAATTAGTGGGTTGGCAGGTACTCATACAAATTACCGGCAGGCCCCATTGTTGGTGGCACACAAACACTCGGATCGACAATGCCAGGATGCCAGAATGCCAAATGCCGAATGCCGAATACCAGGTGAATGCCGGTGGAATCCGGCCCAGAAGTGGAAAGTAAAGCTCGAAGGGCTGGAGTCTCCGGCTTTGCACTCTTCACAAGTGGTCGCGGCGAAAACTTCACCCAAGTTGTGCAAATATATAGTTACGGAATTAATCAGAAAAGTGCGCACAAAAACGAAGGCAGCAAGCAAGAAAATAAATATTTTCGGTTAATATAAAAGAATTCACCCCCCTTCCACCCCTTCCACCCCATTCACGATTTTTCCCTTGGCTCATTTTTTGCGCTTCTTGCTTTTTAATAAATATGCCGCAAAATGAAAGATGGCAAGTGGTAAGAAAAAAAGTGCAACAGTGAACGTGCTGCAAAGTGGCTTCGGTTGTTTGGCTTGAAAGTTGCTAAGAGGCTTGTGGAAACCGGGTGAACGAGTCCGACCAAAACCCGGAACAGGACAGGGGAATGGTTTGGTTCGGATCCTAGGCCCTGTCCCTCCGGAGCACGAGTATGAGTATGAGTAGGCCGTTTGTTTGGGACTGCTGTGAAAAGTTTTTAAGTAAAGTGTTGCAAACAAAAAAAACCAACAGTTTGTGGAAAAAGTTCCTCATGCCTTCGGTGCTGGCGGAGTTGAAAGGACCGGAAAATGTCAACTGGGCCCACAACTGGCTGCTCATAAGGTGTATTCGAATATTGATTTGCTTGAGAACCTTTTCCTTGTTTACTCTTTTTCGCCGGGATAATACACTCGAAATTAAAAAACAAAAACTTCTTAAAATAAATGGGCAATTCTGACGAAATTCTTTTAGTTTTTAAGAGCGGAATTATATTACAACTATTTCAGGGAGTTTTTAAATAAGTAATAGTAATAAAGGTGTCTTGAAGTATGCAGTCTTTAGTAATGAATCCATTAGACTTACAAATATTTTTAGCCACCTTTATAACTGCTTGTTTAACCCTTGTGATTTCTGTAGCCATTTTATAGTACTAACTAATAGCTTTGACTTAAATTATTATGCCAATTTAATTAATTAATTTATTTAATTAGTTCTTTGAGCTCTTAAAGTAGGACCTAAATTTAAGTGGCTTTTGTTGCCCAATACGCTCATGTTGATTTAACTTTTTTCCTAAAACTATATTTTTTTCTGCAACCTCAATATACTGTACAGAAGTGCACAACATAATGTGTTAACCAAACCAAGAGTATGATTGTTGGTCCGGTCTTCTGTAAATCTCAAGCGGGGAAATGCATTTACGACTTGCCGGCGTGCCTCGAGAACCGCAGTGATTTCAATGGAGGGTAAAAATCGCAGCTCCATTAAATCTCAGGTTCTTATTCGCTTATGTGCTCCTTCTGCCAGGAAGAACAGGACTCTCGAGCAGATCCTGCAAGGAGCGCTGAGGGTTAACGTTAGCCCTCCGTAGAGCTCGGCATCAGCATTTCAGAGGCAGTATTATTCCGCACTTCGCGTCGTTGTCTGCTCCTCAGTTTAATCGCACTCGCATCGGTTTTATCCCAACTCGGTGCTAATGGCATTTTAATTTCGAGTAGTCGGAGCACTGGGTGTGCAAATATCCTCGAAGGACTTCTCTTTGCTCCAGACTGTTTGCCCGCAAGCATTTTACCTTTTATTGATACAGGAAAATTGCGCCCGAGAATTCGCCAAGCGAACGAGTTGGCCTGCTCTTTGATTAAGAAATTGTTGCGATAATCTGCAAGCCATCAGCATGCCAGAACTTCTAAAAGTACTTCTGGAAAAATACAAACACAGCGCAAACTACTTATAGCAACCTTCAGAGCCCATTAGCGGCTGCAACTTGCTCTGGCTCTGAAAAGTTAAGCATGAAAGGCGAAAATGAAACCGGACAGAGATGCTAATGCAGTATACTGGGTATAGAAGTCGGGATAATGGAGGGATGTTGTGCAGAACTCGGCTCTCTGTTTTGGAGTTGCATACATCTAGGCGTTGGCAGGTCTCCTGGCCAAGCCGAGTTGCCAAGTCTTTGGCCAACGAATTTAAATTAGTGCCTCGGTCTCGGTCTCGGCCAGGCCATTAAGATCCTCCGGCCTCGCAGCCTGATTTGCAAACTAAACTGCCACTTTTTCGGGTTTATCCATTCGCAGACTGACAGGATGCCGGGCGTGGTCTTCCTAATCGTTGTGCCGACGGCGAATTTTGAACGTGAGCTGATTTACGGTAAGTAAGGTAAGGTAGGAGGGCCAAAAACTGGCGGCAAATTGAATAAGCGCCCGTGCCTAATTAAATACAAAGTTGCAATTTTGTTTACACGAAACCGTAGCATTTATCTAGGCGTCGGCAGCCACATAATCTGAACCACTCACCACCATCCATACACATAGTACCTACCACACACATACACCTGTATGCATTGGGTTTAGGCGCGTAATTACGTTGTTTAGTGGCGTTATTAATTATTTTATGACATCGTAAAAGTGTTCTGCGGGCCTAAGAGCTCGCCATAAATGTTGCATGAACCCCGGCGGACAGAACACACGTGGGAGCAGATTTTTTGCTTCGCATTTTCGGAGGGCCTAACCCAGCATTGCGGCATTTGGAAAACTTTGCCAAGATAATTTTACAAGCGGATGCCGAGGGTACACACAAAAAAAATTAACCATAGTTTGGTCATAATCAGCATAAATGTATTAGTATAAAATTAAACATTAAATAATATTGACATCTTGTAGTAATTGGTGGTGTTTTATTTAGGCATATTTCATAATCAATTGTTTAGAATTCACCTAACAATAGTTTTGTTTCTAAGACAATTTTTTTCGGTGTGGCACATTTCGAAGCACGAAAATTTAATATTAAAATTTAATTAGCCACGGAGAAATTGTTCGGCGGAATGTGGAGCGAACAGGTTGAGAAAATGTATAAGAAAGTTAAAGCTATTGAGTGGCGCTTCAAAAATAAGCCACTGTATCCAAGAGATTCGGCGGAGAAAGGAAATTCTCAAGGAGTACAGTCACAGACCTTGAGAATATAAGACGACGTATTAATTGCAAATACTCAACTTTCGCCACTAGCCTATGTAGCTACCATTAATCACAATCAGAGGCGATAAAAAGCCCACAATAAAAACCCATAAAACAATATAATTTATGAAATAAATGGCATCAAGAAAATATGGCATCTTTTGCAATCCGGCGACAAAAACAGGCATGTAGGAGTCGTATTCAGCGAGAAGCATTAATCAAATATTTATTTAAATACAAAACCAGCGATGGCAAAAGCCATCAAAGAGAATCATCATTAATTTAGTTTGTCACCATGGCATCGCCGGTCTGATAATGACATTGAAGCAGAAACAGAGCTGATGAGCAAAGTGCTGGGCTTGGCTCCGAGTGGGGCGTGAACAAAGTAGCTTTGGGTCCTGGAAAAAATAAATCACCTTTGTACCCTGGCCCGAGGTATATCGAGTACCGACAGGGACAGTTGACTCCTTAAAGTTAGTATTTCTTAAACCTAAATGTATCTCTTATTTGAGTATTTAAACGATAAAAGCGTAAGTGCTTACAACACATATTTAAAAACAGAATACATATTGTCAAAAAAAAGGGCCATGACTTTTTCTCTTGAATTTTATTTGATTTCGATGCTTTTTATTGATGAGGTTTATTTAAAAACAAAAAACATCTGTTCCAAAAAATGTGCAAAACAATCACTAACTTATTCTTTTTTAAATTTTTATTTGGTTGAACCTTCTGTTTATTGATACATATTTATTTTAAGCTCTGCAAAAAATCCGTTACATTGGGAATTGTGTTTTTTCGAATTTAATGCTCATTTAAAATAGAACATTTCAAGGTTGAATTCTGACAAAAATAAGTTAAAGTTCAAGAGCTATTAAATATCTAACGATTTAGGGCAATTGCGTATCACATTGTCTGCAACTCCAGCTAAAGATAGAAAAACAGTCAGTTAAGCTCAATTAAAGTTAGTAAAGAAATTAAAAACAAGAAAGGAAAGCTAACTTCGGGCGGAGCCGAAGTTGATATACCCTTGCAGAATACTCTGTAAATTATATCCTCCAAAATTATTCATATGATGCATTCTTAATACTCATAAAAAATCCCAACTTCCTAACTTTAAAAACACCAAAGTTATGGCATTTCCGATCGTTCAGTTATATGGCAGCTATAGGATATAGTCGGCCGATCCTTATGAAATTTGATAGGTCGGATTGATTGGCCAAAAACAAACGCCATAGAAAATCCCAACTTCCTAACTTAACAAACACCAAAGTTATGGCATTTCCGATCAATCAGTTATATGGCTGCTATAGGATATAGTCGGCCGATCCTTATGAAATTTGGTAGGTCGGATTGATTGGCCAAATATAATACCCATAGAGAGTCCCAACTTCCTAACTTAACAAACAGCAGAGTTATGGCATTTCCGATCAATCAGTTATATGGCAGCTATAGGATATAGTCGGCCGATCCCGGCCGTTCCGACTTATATACTGCGTGCAAAGGAAAGAAGGGTGTGTGCAAAGTTTCAATTCGATATCTTTAAAACTGAGAGACTAGTTCGCGTAGAAACAGACAGACGGACAGACAGACGGACAGACGGACAGACGGACAGACGGACAGACGGACAGACGGACATGGCTATATCAACTCAGGAGGTGATCCTGATCAAGAATATATATACTTTATAGGGTCGGAGATGTCTCCTTCACTGCGTTGCACACTTTTGACCAAAATTATAATACCCTCTGCAAGGGTATAAAAAGAAATGCTTTTAAAAAGAGTTAGTATCAAAAAAAAAATACAAACGAGTTTTTAAGGGTACACCATACTTCGATACAGCGAACTTTAGCCATTTTGAATGTGGTAAGATGAAAGTAGGCAAGAAATGTTGGCCTTGGCAACAGCTTAAAGAGTGCAAAATACTTAAGCAAACAGAAAGACTTAGGAAGAACAAAAAAATTGACATGCACTTCGGATGGAGAGCTGAAGGGCCGAAGAGCCGGGCTCTCATAGGTGTCAGACATAAATCATGGGTCCCTCAATTCCATGGCGACCTGAAACAGAGATGTTCAATGCCGGCAACCGAGGCGGAATTAAATAGGCAAAGGAGCACCAGGCCCATTGACGCCACAGTCAGGTGGTGGGGCAAGAGCAAATTCGCTGAGTTTGGAAACTTTTGCCACTAGAGAAACTATGCGCAACAAACTCAGACGTACTGGAGAAGGGTCCTCGTCCTGGTCCCAAAGTCCTGGCCTAAGCGCATTTAAGCTTTATTTTGGCATTTGTCAATGTGGCGGGATTTATATTACATTTCGATGTCTGTCTGGCCCCGCTTGTTGGCATAATAAATTGTGATCCTTTGTGTGGTTTTTATGTAGACTTTGATTTGATTTTTCGCTTGCCACTTTATTTATTTATTTAGCGCAAGTGGAGCTTAGTGCCCCGAAGTCCACGGGTTTTTTTTTGTCGGTGTGTTTATATTTTTTGTGGTCCCCATTCAAATATCCGCAACCGTAATTCAAGCCCCAGCATAAGTTATCCATATAATTGCATAACAACAACCACTATTTGTTAACGATAGCCGGACATTTAATTAGCGTAATTTGCAGCAAAAATGAGCTTAGCGGCCAAAACCAAATATTTGTTTAACGCTTAACTGGATCCAGAAATATCACTACAATTTACGCTAATTGCAATATAAATAGTGCGATTGCCCTGAATTAACTAATCAGAGTCGAATTAAGCCAGCGTTTCAAAACAATAGCGTACTTAGCAGAGATGCAAATGTGGGTGTAAATTTAATTTAGCAATTCTGAGTATCTCCGGATACTGATCACAACAAAACAGACCTCCTGCCTTCTTCCATGGATCCATAGAGTCCAGCTTAATGGCAAATCAGCTTACGTTTATGTACACGGCCATATCACCTTTTCATTAACCCATACCAGGCACTTCAAATAATGCCCTGGTGGAGACGTCGGCCGGTGGCATTGGCAGCCATCCAGGACACCTCGGCCATCCTGTGGTCGCTGCAGCCGGCCATGGAGGTGGCAACAATAATCTGAACATCAATCTTCCGGAGAACAACAACGCAATACTACGACTCGAAGTTGAATTACGTGACAAGAATGTGCCCAAGTATCGACGTGGAGCGGGCGGTGGGCGTGGCGGAGGCCCGGGCATCGGACAAGTGGGCGGCGGGGGAGGAGGAGGAGGACGAGGAGGCAAGCGCACCGCAGGAGCAGGACTTCCAGTTGGGGCAGCTGACACCTCCACGGTCGTCGAGCCGCTGGACAGACGTAATTTAGTGGTGCCGCTTGAAAAGGTAAGTCGTCGAACGGTCAGTTACGAGTGCCTCCTCCGCCGGCAGAAGGTCCGTTCAAGTGGGCAGAGCTTTATGCCTTCCCCAAGCACTTAAAGTTGATTTTCGTGCGAGTCGTGCAGGAGGACAAGGGTACTGTGCCGACTTTGAGTGCGATTTATGCACAGAGAAAAATATATGCTAGAAAAAGATTTACAAATATTGCAAAACAGCAATTATAATAAAAGAAAGGATTAACCATAATATATAAAGGACCAAATAAAAAAGATTTCCCAAAGCAGGGCTCGGTTTTTTTTATTCGTAATATAAAGTTTCAAGGATTTAAGAAACGTTTCTTAAATAATACAAACTATTGCATATTAATTTGTAACGTATGTTGAAAATATTATTTAAAAATATTTCAGAAAACTATGAATAACACGGCCGAACAGAAATTTGAACTATCATTATTTTATTCGTTATGGTTAATGATCAATACATTTTTGTACTATCTTTGCAAATAAATCAAAAGTTACATGAGCTTCGGTTTTGCTTTTATTTACTTGACCAAAAAAGAAAGAAATTAAAAAAACAGTGTTTAAAAATCAAAAATATTTTCTTTTATGTTGGGTTTTTTAATTAAAATTTTTATCAGGCATTTTTAGCATTTCGTTCTTGGTCCAATTTTTTTTCATACGTTTTTCCCAGTGTTTCGCAATCAGAGACGACCATTTTAATATATGAGATTTTTTATTTGTAATCCAACAAGCGAATAAAACACTGATTTTCCTAAATTATGCTCCAAAAAGGCTGAACGAAAAAAGGACCATTTCGTCGGCCTCTGCAATAAAAAGATAGTTCCTTTCTTAAAAGAAGTTTAGTTTTCTCTCTGTGCACTACGATTGCTGTAACGATTGGCACTGCGACAACGATTGTCGCCCCGTTTGTTAGGATGCACTTAACGGGCGAGGACGTGACTCAAGCGCGTTGCGTAAAAGGTTACCCAAATTGTATCTTGCGGGAGATTATACTGACGAATGAGGTGGCTTAGGACTCGCAGGGCTGGCAAGATTGATGGATGCACCACTTGGACGGCCAAGGCCGAGAGCAATCATCAGTTCGTGGGGCAACTGCGAGTGCCACATAATCACATTCAGTCGGACCGATTCCAATTAAATGCAAAAGCTATATGCCATAAGCCGGCGAAAATGCCACTCTAAGCTGTTGCTCCCCTTGTTCGTCCAGGTACTTGAGGAGTTGCTTGTCAAGCTGGAAATTGAGCACGTTACTTGGACGACCAGCAAGAAGGGATATTTCCATCACGTCGTCTTCCCGCTGCAGGCAGGTGCCGCCTGCGAGACGACCCTGCACTGCCTCACGGAGCTGGGCATTGGCACTAAATTGAATTCCAGTGTCAGGTAAGTTGAGACATTGGAGGGGGTTGGGGGGTGGATTGAGGGAACCCGGCGAAAAACTCCACGCGGAACGTGCCGGGCAAGTCAAGGAGCCCAGCAACAGCTGGTCGGACTTACTATATCTGGGTACCAATAAGAAATGCAATAAAAATGCAGAAAGATGAGGAGTCCTGGCTGACCGGAGGGATCGGTATCGGTTGCCAAGGTCCTGAGGTGGCACATTTTGATTGCTTGTAGGCGGAAATCGCTGGATAGTTCCAGTCGATTATCCTTGGCAACGGCTGGAACACTCTATTCCGAATGCGTAATAGCCCGATAATGTAAATGCAATCTTGAAGCTACTACAGTACCCCAACACGAATCCAATTAAAGCCCTTTGCAAAAAAGTAAACATCCAGCTGCAGTTCTATAAGCAAATTATTTGCCTTGCCTTCAAGTAGAAATTCCACAGTAATTAAATGAAACAAAATACAATAGAGCTGAACAATGCAGACTACTAAGTAGGTCTACAGGTAAATTTAAGATGAAAAGGCAAAAGAGCAGGAACAACAGCAAAAGTATCTGCAATGTGGAAAAGTGGGGGAGACAGGGAAGACAAGTAGGTGTGATAATCATTTAATAGCATTAAGCAGGGGGATTAAAATGCAGTCGAAGGTGTGACCGGCTGAAAAGGAGACCCTTAAGACAGTCGAAGGGCAAAGGGCAGATGTTTTCATGCCCTCGAGGAGGAGCTGAGTAGCCGGTAGACAAAGTACGACTTAAGCTGATTAATATGCGCAGAAATTCAATTAAGAAAAGGAGCTGCAAGAATGCATCTTGCCTTGATTGAGTGCCACTCGTGTAATCTATAATTCATGTTCGGTCGTAGGCAGCCCACCCATCTCAAGATCTCGATGTCAGCAGTCATGTTTCTTGCTCCACCCTTTGAATTTCACGAAATGCGCATGACTTGTGTTACAGATACGCGCTTGCATATATCAATTTCAAACGTATCTACACAATGAAAAAACGGGCAGAAGATTCCTTTTTGTAAAAAGTAACTTAAAAAACGTGTAATGATAAAAATAAAATAAATAAAATTTAAAAACATTAGTCCGTTTAATATGATTTTGTTGTGCAATAAAATAATTTGAAATTCAGTAAATTTAATTTTAACTTTTTCTATTTTCGCCTCAAAGATCTCATAAAAATTAATCATACGATAGGTATGCCGGATATAGTTTTCTTAAAAATCGTTTAAATCGTACTCCAAATTTCAACTCAGTCAACTTATTGATCTCGTTCAAATTAATGTGAAAATATGGAGAGCACGTCTACGGCACCAGGATGAAAATAAATTATTAAGTCAGAGACAACAGTACGTATGAGTAATAATTTTTATAGACGATGTGCAGACTCTAACACTACTTTTTTTATTATTTCATCTGTTATAAGAGTAGGACCTTATCATTTTCATAGATATAAAAGCCTATATACAAAGAAAAGGCTTTTTATGATAAAAGTTTCTAATCAATTAAGAATAGGTATTATTCCAAAAAGTGTATATATCATTCGACTTCTATGAGATATACATTTTACTATATTAATATTCGTCATTCGTTTAAAAATGTTTTTGCTAACATTTCATTTGTTTTCGTGTATTTCCCCACAGTGTGCTGCCGTGCAGCGTTAGTTATGATGCCATCACAGATGCGGCCAACATGCGCGATGACTACAGGTGAGTTCGGTGTTTAGATGCGTGCGCCTGGGTGTTGTGTTCCGGTCGCATTGTGTTTTCTGGCTTTGTGTGGACCCGTTAGCGGAGAAGTACCTTTTGTCAGGATGCCGCAGCTGTCGCTTTGTTAAAAACTAATTCCAAGTGTTCTCCTACGTGTCAAAGGCGTCAGTCATTTCATTAGCTTTCACTCGCACTACTCTTTCACTTTCAGTCCGTTTCTGGCGTGGGAAACGTGACATTTGGCTCTTGGCGCGGTATCGCTATTTGGCTTTTTATCCTTTGCGGCTCGTCTAGCCGGAGGAGATGTCCTGGGGCAGGCCTTGGCCCAGGCCCAAGTTTATTACGTCCTGGGGCCAGGCTTACGAGCTACTTGAACGAGTATTGCCAGGGAATTCGTCGGGTTGGAAAGTGAAAATGTCAGAATTTGCATAGGGAACCGGGTGATTTGGGGCTGGGATCTCCGGGCCAGGGGTTAAATGCATCCACTGTGTGCTCACAATTTATGTGGCTGCTCTCAGCCGAAATGGCAAAGCCGACAGTAAATACACACCCGATGACTTCTCGGCAAGGAATTGTCACAGGCCAAAATACCTATGTGCATACCTGATGAGCTTGTAATTGGGGTTAGCTTGTGGTTTATTTTTGGGTGATGATTGAGGCGATGTTATGGTTGAGTAATTAGAGCCACATTCTAATCAGCAGCAGACTGCAAACGAAAAGGAAATTATGCGAAAGGTATGAAGGCGCAACCAGAGAATTGACAGGCGACTCTGTCATCAATTTTTCAAATCAAGCTTTTATATGCTGAATATGAATTATTTAGACATTCACAAGCTCGTTCAAAAGTCATCAATATATAATTTATGTATCATTTTATCAGAAAATCATTCTAAAAACATATGAATATTTGTTCTCTGAATAACTTTATTTCTTAAATAACCACAAAATAAGGACAAAGACATTTCCAATAAAAAAACAGGCCAACTACACAGCTGGAACACATACAACCCATTCCGTTTTATGACGCTGCTTACTTATTTAGCCTTATATGTTTTTCCACCATCCCAACAGCGAGGAAGCCGAGGATGCCTCGAAATGGAACAGTTTCGTGGAATCAATTAAATCGAAATTAACAGTCAAACAGGTGGTGGACGGAGTGCGGGCCGGAGGATCCTTGTCCTTCGACTATCTGCTGCTAATCGTTACCGCCGAGTGAGTACAAAGTAGCTAGGAAAGCTTACAAATTTAATTCACTGGACTCCACCAGCTGACGGTGGGTCGGTATTAAAAACAAGCACTAAAGGGTCCTGCTTTCCGAATCCTTTCCCAGCTCCCTGGCGGCCCTCGGTCTCGTCGAGAATAATGCCCCGAATATAGTGGCTGCCATGTTAGTTTCGCCGCTTATGGGTCCCGTAATGTCGATAACATTCGGCGCAATTATCTCCGACAAAGAACTAATGGTAAGTGCAGCTTTCCCTTATGGTTGTGGCTTTTTCTGCGCTTTCCATTCTACGTTAGACAACAAATTGTGTAGCGTAGCTCTCCGAAAAGCCATTCAAAACCACCGTTGAACCGGCCAAAAATGGCAAAAAAAGGGGGAAAAAAAAGGGGAAAAATAAGCGAAACAACACTGTATTGAAAAATGGAATAGTGGAAATAGTTTTCATGAGCGATGCGCTGGGCTGGGGGACGCCCAAAATACATTTTGCAGCGCGTTAAATGAAATCGTCAACACTCTTGCGCGACGACTCTTCGACTGGTTCTATGTGGTACTTTTGAGTGATTTATGAGCAAATGACATTTGGAAAATAATAAAAATTGCACCGAAAATTGCTATGCCAGTCAGTCGTCCGTCGCATCCGTCCCATCCGTCCTTTTATTTCAGCTGTCAAAATTCGCATACAGCCGAGAGAAATATGGTATATGTGGGGTGTTTGGGTTATTCCAGTCAAATGCATAGCGACACAGCGCTTGATGTTTTGCAAATTTGCATCGCTTTTGTGGTAAATGGCAAAGTTGCTGAATTGTTTATTGACAACGTTGGCTTGAAGTGGGTGGCATGCCCTATGAAATATTTAAATGTTTTTTCGAAAATTGGATAGAATTGTAGCGCAGCGAAGCGTGTGTTTGTGAGTTTATTCAAATCGATATAAATAAATACTTAGCGCATTCTTTTAGAGGCCTGCTGAATTGCACTGTATGAATTAGATGACTATACAAAAGGGAAGCCGACGTGAAAAGAAGTTTATTATGCTTTAATAAGAGAGAACATCACAAAGCAAACGGCTGTGAATTGCTGGGTTTTCACTCAAAGAAACCCTAGCTTAAAACCACACCTTGCGGCTGTGCAATTACTTTCCTCCCTTTTCTGCCAGACTCAAAACTAAGCTACTTAGAATTAAAGGACACAGCACTTAGGGCCGCCATTCAGCGCAAAGCCAATAAAACTGAACTTTAACTGCAGCCAGACGTCGGCACCTGCTCTCCAAAGTGTCATAATTGTCACCAGCAACCAGGTGGGTACTCCCAGTGCTTATATTGTGAAGAGGGATCGCTGGTGTCTATAGTTCTGCTGAATCAAAGGCGGTGGCTTGCGCTTCAGGAAACCCAGAGACAGGACTTAACGCGCAGACTGAGTAGTAAATAGAAGCGGTGTACATAAATAAATAAAATTGAGGCAGTAAAAAACCTCAAAAAATGGCTAAAAAAAAAACAAACAAAATAAAATAAAGCTGTGTGAAATAGAAATAAGGTAAAAATAATCGCATACTGCCATTTCTAATGAAGAGACGGCTCAGCCAGTGGGTCCGATGTTCTGTGTATGTGCCCCAGAGGCAACTTGTTGTCTGCTGACACAATTTCCACCGCAGGATGGCTTGCACCTGCCACAAACACACTGGATTCCTGGTGTCTTGCCGGCTGTTGACACCTGCGTCGTGTACTTCAATTAAATTTTAATTGAAATGAATATATATTCGTGTGCGAACACATGCCAGAGTGCATCTTTTTTGTCGCCTTCCTTTTGTGAAGTGGCTCAAGCTGTGTCATCATAATCTTTGACAAAGCTGGGGAAGGAAGTTGAAATTGCTGGCAGCATTTGCCAAAGATTGCGGTCACAAAAATACCTGCATTTCAAATGCTCCCTTGGTGCATTTAATATCCGGAGTCCTTGGTACAAGTTTAAAGGAATTAATGCCATGCCAGCAACATTAAACTTGTGTGTAACGGATCAATTTGTGACTTTAAACTTAAATGTTTATGTCAGTTGCATTTATTTCATTTCCGTTGAATCGCCCTGTTGGTAATTGTTAAAACTCTACACCGTTGAGATGTTTTGATTTCATTACAAAATATTTGACTATCTCCACAAAATACACAGAAGCCCGTATTCAGATTAACACACACATGCTGGGAAAATAATTGAAAAAGTCACGCCAGCTATTCACTGCCAATATTTGCGGGCAAAACTCATATGCAAAAGTGTTTAAACAATTTCACACAAAAATGCCAATTACAAACGATGACAAAAATGGCAAAATCGAAGGGGGACAGTCGAAATTGATGGCTAACTATTAAAAATAATTGGCAGTGAAAAAATGCACCGGAATCCGCGTAATATAGTGAAAACGAGTTGGCTTTACACATATTGGTGGACGAGTTGAATGCTAGTTGAATGTTATTGAATTGCAATTTTTGCAAATATTTGCACGCCATTTAAAGTTGATTTGGACATGAATGTAATTTGTTTGCACATTACGCATACGCAGTGTGGGTTCGTGTGTGCATACCTTCAATAAACAAGAAATTAGCAAAAGTTTTCACACCCTACTTAAACGCCAGTTGGTTAAATTGTTGTGCAAACTCTTTAAACTGCATTTACTTCAAACTGCAAACTTTCATTCCCGCATAATATTTCCAGCTTGTTAGCCGGCTCCTTAAAGCCTCAAGACAAGTTACTTTATATGCGTCGCAGTTGTGTTTGACTGGTGAATGGGTGAATGGGGGGGAAATGGGAAAAACCCAGAATGCCAAGACGACATCGTGTGGCTGACATTAGAGCGATTTTCTTTTGTGTGTACTGATGCTGCTGCTGCTGCTGGCAACAACAGTTTGCAGTAGCGTGGCTGCAAATTTGGGTTAACATGTCACGAATCTACTCGCAGTTCCTTGGCGCTTCAAAGTATGCAACATTATCGCTTAAAGTGTCGGTGGCTGGGGTCCTTTGGCATTTAGCCCGCTGTCTCACTCTCACCCTCACGCTCGCCCCTAATTTCGCCTTTCCAATTTCCATTCTCCTTTCAGCGAGTTGGCTTCCTGTGTCTGGGCCTGGGCATGTTCATCTCCCTGGTCTTTGGCTTCGTCTTCGGCCTGATTCTGGGCACCACCGAAATGCCATGGGGCCAGAATGCCGACTGGCCCACGGAGGAGATGCGCGGCAGGTAAGGGGATAAGGTAAGGTAGGTAAGGTAGGCTAGCTGCCCAAATCAATGTCAATCAGACCAAACAATTGGTTTAGATTGAACAAAACGCCGCACGTTCAAATCAAGCAGGAAACCACCAGGAACATTAAATTAATTCTCTTATATGGTTATCAACGAATTGGATGTAATCAAAAATAAATCAAATATGAATGACACTAAAGTTGTTGCGGTGCCCGAAACAATTCCAATATCCAATTTAATGTGGAATTTCATTAAGAGATATTTATGATTTGCATTTGCTGTAGTTCTTTGAACTCCGAAATGTGCCAGACAGTAAACGACAGCTGTCCATTTATTTAAATTCATCAAAGAAATAGCTCAACATGAAGTATGTGAGTGAATGTGGTTTGAAGATGGAAATACCCTTCGATTAACATATTTTAAAGCTTTACGAATGCATAGCATACCCTTATTAATTATATTTACCAAGAGCCAAATATAAAAATTATAAGATATTGTATCACACAATCGCTTAAGAGAGTAACTCTTAAAATTTTGATTGATGCGTTTAAATCAAAAATGCTATACCATATCCGTTTTCTGATATTAATTAAGACGCATTATCACAAGTCATTCATTTCCGAGAGCCACGAAGTGAGACCCTCTCAAATCCCTCGACTTTCGAAAGTGAATTAGGAGTTTGCCGAAAATCCAAAATCCATTAAGTATGTTAATTATCCAGTGTCTCGCACAGCTCAGCCCTTGCTACTACAGTGAATCGGCGGGTAAATCTATGAGTGCGAATGTAACAAATTACTTGCAAATAATTCAAATAATCTAGGGCCGCGCAGTAATGTGAGGCGTGTGCTCATTAGAGGCCTCCTTTCGGCTTTCTGGGACAATCTTCCGCCCCCCCAGTCACTTGAGTCTATATATATGGGCACACATTTATTACGGCATCGTTTTTTGCCGAACAAATCTTTAAGTCGCCACGCGCCGGCTGTGTAAATCTCTTCCAGCAGTGGGTCCACAATGGGCTTAGAGCAAAACACGCCCTCGGCGGCTGAAAAAGCGGCAGCACAATAAATTAAGCTCAGCCACAGAATTTGCCGGAAGTTGCGTGAAATGAATGTGTGTCGGCAATTGTGTTAATTGCACAAAATAAATTGTTAAAATAATAATACACAATACACAATGCTGGCTGTTCGGTCGGTAAGTTGGTCCGTTGAGCCTGACATCTAAATATATATGTACATATATGGCCTATCTCTATAATTAAGTGCCTTGGCTGCTTTGTTGTTGGCCGAGGGCAGTCAAGTGGCTCTGTCCAGGCGCACATCTACATCTCCATCTTCATCCTCATCTTCATCTCCATCTACATTTCCATCATAATAATAGGCACACATAATGAATTTCTCCAGATTGCGTGTGCCCATCGCCAGTCATGCAATCGCCGTGAGTTTCCAATGGTCATCCTTAAACTCATCTGACCAGTTGTCGCTGCCCACTGGACTCCATAATTGTGTCACGTGGCCCGTGAAAATAGAGCCTTGTCATTCGGTCCATTGGATCCCAGACGTCCGAGTGATATGCCAATATTTCTCAAAGGCGTGTGTATGCACCTGATAAATGATTACGGCTTGGGGTTAATTAGACAATGCTGGAGGCAGTGGCGGATCAAGTATTTATTTGAGGGGGGATTTTATGAACAAATACTTTGTAGCATACTTTTTAAATAACACATTTTCTATCACTTTTCATTAGAGTGAAGGGAGGTGAGGTGTTATTCCCCCTTTGTAATTCCACGAATGGCCTGAGGCAATTAATAATTTAGCTGGCGATTTTGCGGTGGGCTTAGTATTAATTATTAAAGATACAAATCGTCTTATAAATACTTTAAAATGGAAAACAACGTTAACTTTACAATCAAAACAATTTAAAATGCTCCAGGATATACTAACGCAAAATTTCAACATTAAGACTTAATTTTCATTTATAAAGAATTAAACAGCCTATTAAAATAAAACAACCCATTAAAACATGTGGCTATACAAATAATTACATTTTCAAACTTATTTTTAGTTACTCATCAAAATTAACTATATTTTAAATGCCCGTAAAGCTTAAAAAGTGTAAAGAGTACAGGAGTTTCAACTGGCAGTCATTACACCACTTTAATGTGTTGATGAAAGGCTTAATTACTTTACAACTGATACAGCAATCAGCATAGAGTTATGTTATTTTAACTAGACAGTCGGCTGCCTACCTTTCCACATTTCCACACTTGGCCCACTCTATTCGCTATAAATTACAACGCCGAACCAAATTAAATTTATGCTACTTTACTGCGGGGGCGTGATGACACGCCCACATAGTTGCAACTGTCGGCAAATGCCACATACAAGCGGGCAAAAATAATCTGTGCAAATGTCGTCGAGGGGGGAAAATCCGAAAGGTGGAGAGAGTTTGTCTAGTTTCCAGCAGTAAAGTACCCAAATATTGTTAGCTTTTGGGGATGGGAATACGAGAATATTTTACGGCTCCTGCCGCGCTGTGTTGATTATTACATTTTAAATGCACACTAAACCAAATTCCCATGGTCAGCTTAGTTAAATAAATCGCAATTAAAAGCAGAACGTCTGTTGTGGGCGTTTTCCATTTTCCCTTGATAGAAATAGAAATAGAAAAAATAAAAGGAGTGGAAGGGGTTTTAAACGATATTTTATCCGGCGGCGAAATCAGACCCTCTCTGACCCACATCAAACCAATCTCGATCCTGTTCTGGCCTCATTTGCATTGTTTTCAATCTACGAAACTCAACCATAAACAATTTGCTGCAACAAATTTATACGACTTGCCTAATGTTTGGGCTATAATTGAGCGTAAATTGTCGACGTATAATAAAGTTGTTTTATGCATAAAAGTTAAATACTTGTATAACTCAAACTGCGGCATTCATAAATAAAACTCACACTTTCGGTGGCATAAAAACCCACCAAAGCAAAGTAAAAGCGCCATTAATCAGGAAAAGTTGGTCCCAGGTAAAAATCCCGAATTTTCATATAGGCAAGGCAAGGGCACAAATGAGGCGCATGAATCAAAAAACGAGAGAGTTACGTAACTTGGGATATCCAAAGTCTAAAATACTCTTGCACCCTGCTTAGATTCAATGCTCGAAACGACATAAAACAAATCGTCCGTAAAGATAAACGGAAAGAAACCTTAACTAGAGTGGACCTTAATTTGAACCTACTTTTTTATTACATTTTTTGCAGCAAAATAGGAGCTAAATAGGAGCTAATTAGCAAATAATAAATATTAAAAAAATATTAAAAATGGCATAAGAGGCATTTATTACTTAAAAGTATTTCCAAAGTTCAATTAATAACATATAAATAAAAAAAAAAAAATTTTTTAAGGTCTAAAGACACATTCTAATTTCATAATTGAGATTTTGACATTTAAGATTTTGACATTTAAGATCAAGTTTGATTGCCAAACACACTTGTCTGTTACATCTGTTAAATAAAATTAAAAACAAATCTTAAATGAAATATTGAAAATGTATACCCTGTATATAATGCGTTTTGAAATTTATCATTTCAAAAATGAATTTGTGATAACAACATTTCGTTTAAGCGATAAACGTAAAACGCCATTGCGAATGCTCCAATCTCTTTGTATACTTTAAATTCATGTTAAAATTCAGGGTCACCCTTATATTTTAAACTGAGGATTTAGGTTTAATCAGGGACTTGACTTCTTGTGCGAGGGGAAGGACAGGAACTTTAGCGGACCAATTCGTAATACCCCTAAGAAGGGTATAAAAGCCGGGCGCAATGAAAAGTTTGCCAACATTTCTCACCATTAAGTGACTCTGACTCCTGACTCCTGAATCCTGGCTCGACGAGCCCTGGGCGACCAGGAGGCTGGTTGGCGGAAGCGATAACAAAGCCGCTGACACTTGACAAACTTGCGCGAGTGTCAAAAAATCTCCGCGACATGGATGGAGGCAGGGGGCATGGAAAAATCCGCGTCACCTGGCAGCGACAAAGTGAAGTATTTGGCCCACCTGCTGACCCTGACGCGAAACGGCAGATAAGCAGTGTCTGCGACAGTCCTCCTGGCTGGCCAAACATTCATCTTAATGTGACTTAATTTCCAGTTGACCCCACCCTTTTCAAGAATGGCCCGCGGATATGGCGTTTTAGCGGCAGGGGCCGGCATTTGTCATCCGCCGGCTGTTGTATTTTTAATTAATTTTTTACATTTCGTCCCTACTTTTTCGATGCCCATTTCACAGTTGATTTTTCAATAATTTCTCTTTCGATTCGCAGGGGCAATGTGCGCGCCCTTTGGATGGGCGTTCTGTGGGCATTAACATCTGGCACTGGCGTGGCCGTGGCCTTGCTCCAGGGTTCCGCAGGACCCCTGATCGGGGTCGCCATTTCAGCCTCCCTCCTGCCGCCAGTTGTCAATTGTGTAAGTATTCTACAGAGTCCAAAAATATTTTTAAATTAAAAAACGCAGTCGAACTTTCATAACTCGAACTTTCCTAATACCATGCCTCTACAAGTCGAACTGGTTTTAGTGGCATTGGACAGTAAAAATATAGATAAAATAAATTCTATAATTTAAGGGGTCCATCACTTATACGCCCACCATCATTTGGTGGCAGGTGGTGGTTCGAGTTATGGAAGTTTGACTCTCTCTGGGAATTTTATTCCTCCATTTCAATAATTTAAGTAGGTGTCTAAAAAGCATCTCACAATTTTTTAAGTTTTGAAAGCCTATAACCTACAAGGTAGCTTACATCAATACTTTCGGATTTCAACACAAGCCCAATGGATTTAAGTTTTCTTTAAAGTTTTTAAGATCAAAATGGTGAAGAATTTTTGTGACCACCAAGAATACAATGTTATGTCATTAGTTTAGATGCCCATAATTTGCACTTTTGCATTTTAATGAGTTTTAAAAATCTATGGTACTATTTGAACATACAAATTTTTAAACATGAGCTCATAAGCTTAAATAATAAAACCACGTTATTCTATACATTTTGTTCAGCTTTTAAGAGAGTAATTTGTACAGTGTACTGATTGTATTATATGAGCTAACTTGTTTACGAATAACAGTAATATGCAATCTCCGTCTGAAGTTAGCCTAATTGGCAAGCCGATACCTCAAGCAAACAAAGAGCTCCTTCAGCACACATCGATTGCGACTTGTCAATACTCGTGCCTATAAATATGACGACGTAGAAGCCCACTTAAAAAAGAATGTTCCGAAGGCTTCTGCGAAGTAATTTTCCTCCCATTAGCATGCTATTAACAAAAGCTTCGACGACCTTCGATTTTGGCAACGATTGCGCAGTTGGTGTTTCATCATGAGTGAGCAGGTGCCGGAAATGACTTTGCCAGCATTATTTATGGCCATAGCCATAGGCCCAAAAGCATTCCTCAAAATGTGAATAGCACAGGATCCGAACATTTCTATCAAATATCCACTGTGGTCAGCCGAATGGAAAATTACGCAATTCCCATTTATATTATATGCTTTCAAGTTTTGACTCCATTTGAGTTTTTTTATACTATCGATGACTGCCGGCCTGGCCTAAATTGCCATATTTCAACTGCCGCAAACGTGGTCGAAACTTCCGAGTGGCTCAAAGCCGTAAGTGGATATAACAACGCACTTTAAGAACCGACCACGACGATTGGCCAGTGCAAATGCAAAACGGGGCTAGAAGTTTTGGCCAGGCTAATATTTTTTGGGCCGGGGACGGGGCTCTTCAAGTGAAATTCGCCATAAATTAGGCCCAAAATACAATTTGCTGATTAATCTGGAGTGCATTGCCCAAAAACTTTTGGCCATAAATCTGTCCGGCGGCAGGAGTATGAAGAAGGGCGACGGCCGGGACCGGTTCTCAGCTGTTTTCCCACTTTCTGTGGCGCAACCGCAGCGAGTACATAAATTTCGACCCAATTTTCAAGTGCAAATTGCGAATCGGAATCCCCAACTGCAGGCGGATGTTGGGTAAAATTATAAAGCAAGTGAGCAATGCCCTGCTCTGCTCTGCTCTGCTCCGAAGGGAAGTGCATACAAAAACTTGCAAACACAGGAACCGGCAGGCCAAGTGCCACACAAACTGCAAACCGGCAAACAAACAGCGTCGCAGGCTGACATTTATCAATGCTGACAGAGGGACAAAGGCGTTGCCGGCAGGGGGTGGGGTGTAGAGGGGGGAGGGGAATGGAGGCCACAAGCATGACAAAATGATGCAAAGGGCGAATTATGGACACTGGGAAGGGCTGTCTGCCGACTCCCGAACTTTAACCGGCCAAAACAAAGGCGCTGAAATCGCTTAATCATGGCGGCCGCTGCGGTCGAGCATGTGTGCAAGTGTCGCCCCAACTCCGACTCCAGCTCCAACTCCACGTCCTTATCCCAGTTCGTCCTCATACATATGAGCTGCATAAATCAGTGGCACGCACTGAGGCTGAAGCAACCTTTGTCCATGTTTTCTCGGTTTTTTTTTTTCGTTTTACTTTACCAGCAAAGAGCGTGTTACAATTAATTGCCATGTGTCTGGCCCTAAGGCAATAGCATGGCCAACAGAGCGTATGAGTAATTTCGAGCTCTCATTTCTCCCGAGTGCGTTCTACACTTAAAATGTGAAAGTAAACTGAGTAAACTGCATCGCATCGCGCAAGAATTGCAACTCTTAATTTCGGCTTATTAAATTGCCAGCGACCTTATTTATGTGGCTTGGCAACATGAACTCCAATTTCAAAACGGTCTGCAACGCCCTTACTTTCAAATCCGTGCAAGCAATAATTTACCCAGAAATGGTCGTAAATTCGAATAATAGCGAAAATAGAAAGTAAGTCGAGGAAAAGAAAAGTCATGAGCTCGCACACAAATGGAAAAACAAATACTTTCCACAGATTTGCGGATTTAACAGTAGAGGTCAAGAAAATAGGAGATGGGTTTGTAGGACTGCAGAATGGTTTCAATTCTTTAAGTTTAAACTTATAATAATATATAATATAAATAAATATGTCTTACTTATGAAAATATAAAAAAATGGTATTGTTTTACAAAATTAAAAGTAAACTACATTTGAAGCTGAATTGGTTTAATTGCGAATGCTTCAGATTACAAATGAGACAGTCCTTGATATTTTTTTAAATTGAAATTTAATAACAAAGCATTTTAACATATTTTTAAAATGCATAAAAGCATAATAATTTAGTTTTGCAATAAAATAAAAATGTGTAGATATCCTTATTAATTAAAAAAAAACTAATCACCACAGAAATAATAAAAATTATTTATTGCGGTGGAAAATATAAAAATGAAGAGTGTGCATTGGTATAGCAAAAAATGATTTAATAATTATTGTACGTTTACCTACTACCATTTTGAGCCCAATAGTAATCCGGCACATATAGGAAAAGCACGCACTTCCGGACTTGCTGAGCAATGTGCTGAGTCATTATAATTTATAATAGCAGAGAGGAGGACACAAAACGAAATCAAAAAAAAAGGAGAACGAATGGCAGAAAAGGAGAACGAGCTGAAAATGCGACAATGGAGTCCTATCTGGGGAGGGGGGGAGGTGGGGATGTTTGCGATTGTGTGGCGCCCACACACGCTGCAAAGCTATAACAATTCAAGGCCGGGAGCCACTACTTGGTATGCCAACGGGAGCGCCTTCTAACCGGAACAAAGCACGCGGCGACCTTATGACCTCGAAGGCAGTATCAGACGCCCGACCACCACATATGACCATGGGAACTTCAAAGTCACAGCCACTTCCTCTATTCCTCTATTCCACTCATCCACTTTCTTCCGCTTGTGTTGCAGGGTCTCTTCTGGTCACTGGCCTGCATTTGGCTCATCTACCCGGAGAAGCGGATTCCCCACTTGAAGAACGAGGCGATGAACTCGACCAGCGCGTATCCCTTCATCTACACGAACTACTTGCCCACCGAGTTCCTGATCAACGGCATCGTTTCCGCCTGCCTGACCATCGTGAATGTGATTTGCATATTTATCACGGCCATAATCGTATTGAAAATTAAAGAGGTCTCGGCGCCATACACGGCTAGTCCGGACTTAAAGCGGTGAGTAGCCCATTCTGCAGTACATTTCCGCCACTTGGCAGGCATATTTTAGTCGATGACGACATGTAGTCGCTATCCATTCTGGGAACTCATTAAAGTGGACTTTACTGGGTTTTTTTTTAAATAACTATGAATGAGGTTTTTACATTTAATTTCAGGAATTTTTTCCACAGCCACAGTTTGAAATTTATTCACCTACCAAATATTGAAAAAAATCGGTCAATAAACATTTTAATAATTATGCATGACACTTGATAAAAGGGAAAGACAAAAAAATTATAATATGGGCTTAAAAAATCAAATGGCTAAATGAAATTAGTAATGTAATGAAAGCTTTTTAAATCAAGAATGAGGTTCACCCTAAAGAACATAATGTGTATGAGTAGCAGCAAATTAAAAATCTGCACAGCGAGAAGCGGTGGAGTGTGTTTAATGACGGCGGAGCAAGTGCTTTTAAGCTTATCATTTCCGTTATGTACGCTTGGTCAGTTGCCCATTAGTAAGTGTAATTAATAACGACGACGGACACAGACAAAATCACAATAGCCAACAACAGGGTTGTCCGGTTTCCAGCGCATTGGTTGATTCTGAGAGAATTCTCTGTTGATACTCACTTAAAATGCACATCAATTAGCAGGCGAATTATATATTACATCAACATTGTCATTGAACTAATCTGGGCCAAGTTAATAAATCAGATCTTGTCTGCTTGTTTGTTTAGTCAATCTTAGATTGAGCTTGTGCCATTTCTCCAGTCGAACAATGGGTAAACATTAGTAGACACTAAACCACACGTGTGACCAACTAGCTGGGGAAATTAACCTATAATTCTCAGCACTTGTTAGGCTGCACATTTAAATCAATAAAGCCCAGCGAAGGATTTCGGATATGGCTCTATTTGAGCAGTATTTCGGGCTAAGTTGATGTGTTGTCATTTTGCTAGAGGATTGGCGCCCTCGGCTTTGAAAGCCTTTTTAGGCCAGGCGATTTGTTACCAATGCCTTTTGACTGGAGTTCGCAGAACCCTAAGAAATTATACTTGGCAGCGAGCAGGCTGTCTGCACAAGTGCCCCGCTCAAAATATGATATATCGCGTAATTAACTGACTGATTTCGTGTTTTTATTTTGTTTTCTGCCCACTCGCCGAGTGGCCCAGGCAATCTAAATGAAAATAAATGCCCTCCATCGCCGGCTTTCGGTTCGAATGACAAATGGGGATCTAAGCTCCAGTCTGCGTCTGCCCTGGCGTCTGCCCCTGAGTGTCGGGGCCAGACATGTGGCTTTAATTTCCCAGAGTGGCACATTAAACTGCTTTAAGCGGGGACTAAGCTTTCGTCCATCGCCATCGTCCCAGTTGTCAACATCGCACACAGCCCGCATAAACGGCCCGCGAAAGTATGCTACAATTTTATTTCGCTGCCGCCGTTTGCGGCATCCTTTTTATTATTATAGTGTGCACACATACATATGTATGAATGTTCTGTGACTGTTCCAACGTTTATTTAGGCACGCTCACGCTCGCCTGCCCGCTTGTTTGACTTGTTTGTGTAGCTTTTAGAAATGGTGTGTATTCTGTGCATACGCTCTCCTCGGGATACCCTCATTTTGATCTGAAAACTGCATTTCAGCCAGTCAGTATGGACCATTTTTGCTTCCGAGAAACAAAATTAAAAAAAAAGCCACTTGGATCAGATTTTTACATAAGCTGGTTACTAGACAGAGCGGGCATTTGTCCAATCATTCGGTATCCAAACCCGATTGTTTCTGTCTGTTTGCCTGCCGCACTTGGACCCTCTCTTGGCCAAGAGTACGATGCGGAGAGCAGGACAAACAGGACCAGAAACTGGAGGCAGAAAAGGGACTTCCATGGCCGGGCTCTTTCCGCAGGCTGTTGCATTACGCATAAAGTGCATGATTTCATATTTATTTGTTGTTACCCGGACCCAGTTTGCTCGACTCTGGCGAATTGGTTTTGTTTTCATTGCTGCGGTTTTCTTTTGACAGCGGTTTATGGTTGCGAATTTCTTGTCTCCGCCAATTCAAAATGATTTTTATGGGATTTCTGTCAGACGAGAGCAGCTCCTATGCCAACAAAAATGGGGACAGTTGCCACTAGCCCGAAGGTTACTTCCAATAATAGAAAAAGTTTCTCGATAGGGACTGAGTAAAATTGAACAAAAAGTTTTGCAAAAAGTCGTGCATAGTCAATCATTCATAATATAATTTTACAGCTTTTTACAGTACAACTTTATAGGTGGACGAGGGACAATATTTAACGAAATTAAATAAGACTACGTCATCTTGAATGTCAGGGTAGATAGGTTGAACTATTAAATTTTAACACTTGCTAAATTAAATCGTATCAAATCTATAAAAGCTTCCAAAAAAACAGTTGCTAGAGTTTAAAAAAAAAACAGTTTTTTTATTGTTAAACAAATAAAAACCAACATACAATAATAAGATAAATAACCAATTTACCGAGTAATGGATGAGTTGTCTATATTTTATTTTTATATATTATAAAACAAAAAAAAAAGTTTACTTAAGGGTTTACTAAAATATTAAATGTTAGTTAAAATAAAAAGTGGGACATTTTAACTTTGAGGCCAAGACATCGAATAAGAATAACAGTAGGTATCAACAGCCTCCAAAAGGAAATTGCTTTAATCTGCCTGGACCAAAAATTTAGAATCGATTTCTTTACTTGATTCTCGTATGCACACAAATTCAACGATTTTTAAAATAAATTTTCCCTTTTTACACAGATTTTGGGAAACAGATCTTCGCACCGTTCGCAAAACGAATCGCTCAACAATGCGGCATCCCCGCAGCCGGAGCAGCGTGGTTGGAGGACCTGGAGGTCCTGGAGGGAGGGGAACCGTCAGGGGCATGGACAAGTTCGGCGGGTGAGTGGCAAACACACAAGTGGGGGAAGGCCCTTGCGAGACCGGCCGCCCCTGAACCAATTCTCATATTTCCCATATCCTTTACAATTCCGTTTTGTTGAATAATTGAGCCCGGCCGTGTGTGTGCGTGGCCCCGAACTCATTCTCATGAACACGTCCTGGGGGCAAGTCAATTTAGTCCTAACATTTGTCTGGGCAAATGCTTGAACGCAATCTGAAAAGGTAAATAATGAAGGTATTTATGTCGTCAGAGTGCGAATGTACAGCCCACGCCATCTAGTCCATAAATAAATATGGTGCTGCACATTCTGTAAAATATTTATCGCATAATTGAAATCATTGCCAAGTATTTATGGCGGGCTTAGGAAAAAGCCAAAGCAGAAAAAGAAACAAATGGTTATAAAATATGAAAACGAATCCAGAAATAAAGTCAACCAGAAAGTTGGAACACACCCAAGTAGCTGGATATCCAGAAAATCCGCATCAAATGGTTATACAAATTGTATACATTTTTTTTTTTTTTGCCAACCTTTAAATAAAAAGTACCAATGCTTGTAAATAAATGCACAGCAACAGAATCAATATGAATTTAAATGCTAGTTCTAATTTATGTTGCCCTGAAGGCAAATTGAAAACGAGCATTCCCTGTAAATGACTCTAAAAAAAAGAACATTTTAATACCTGAAAAAGCGAAAAGAAAAATAACGCACACGGTGATGGACATTTAAACAATGCAAATTCATGCAACAAATTAATACACAGCTGTAAGCTTTTTAATTTAGCACAAAATGCCGGCACCATTTGTTTACACGAAACTAACAAAAACCATAAATGTTTTGGTAGAGTGCAATTTATTTCCACCCCGACGCGTCATTCAAAGTTCATGGCATTGTTGCATAAAATTAACACTAGCCCCTCCCACCCACAGTAACGCCCACTATCACGGATTGGACGAGCGGGATGCCCAGATGGACAATGCCCTGGAAAGGGCTCTGGCCCAGGCCGAGAACGACGCCACTTTCCGGAAGGTCAAGCGGATGAGCTACTCGAGCAATGCGGCTGGGGAGGTGAGGAAAAAGTAGTTTTATAATTCTGCTAATTCAGCATGCATAAACATCGTTTCATGAATTCGTCTATATCGCATAAACGAGTGCTATTTTGATTTCACTTTTTTAAACATTCATGAAACCCATAGCGTAAACATTGTATAACTTTTACTTAGCTACATAGGTTCTGTTGATATATTACGTTATCATTGAGGGTATTTATTTATTGTTAGTCAATTTATGTTAGAGATTAACGAAATTTTATTTGTGATATTCATATTTATTTATATTTTTTGTCTTTATTAAAACAGGATATTTTTGTTTTTCACATAAGCGCGTAAATATTAGGAGCGAGTTTTCCTGAACGGGGGTCAATGAAAAACGTGAATACGTGAGATATGGACAGCCCCGAAAAAATAAACGATTTCTATATCTAAAACTTTGTTTAGTGTTAAAAAGAGCCCAAATTTTGTATAAAATGTTTGACTGATGGTTAAAATGTATGTCAGCGCATATATAGTTATCTAAATCAATTACTAAGATTTGTATTAACAAGAAAGGAAAGCTAACTTCGGGCGGAGCCGAAGTTGATATACCCTTGCAGAATACTCTGTAAATTATATTCTCCAAAATTATTCATATAATGCATTCTTAATACTCATAAAAAATCCCAACTTCCTAACTTTACAAACACGAAAGTTATGGCATTTCCGATCAATCAGTTATATGGCAGCTATAGGATATAGTCGGCCGATCCTTATGAAATTTGGTGAGTCGGATTGATTGGCCAAATATAAAACCCATAGATAATCTCAACTTCCTAACTTTACAAACACGAAAGTTATGGCATTTCCGATCAATCAGTTATATGGCAGCTATAGGATATAGTCGGCCGATCCCGGCCGTTCCGACTTATATACTGCGTGCAAAGGAAAGAAGGGTGTGTGCAAAGTTTCAATTCGATAGCTTTAAAACTGAGAGACTAGTTTGCGTAGAAACAGACAGACGGACAGACGGACATGGCTATATCAACTCAGGAGGTGACCCTGATCAAGAATATATATACTTTATAGGGTCGGAGACGTCTCCTTCACTGCGTTGCACACTTTTGACCAAAATTATAATACCCTCTGCAAGGGTATAAAAAGGAGTTTTGTAAGTGGGCCCATAATGCAATTTATTTATTTTCTTAACTACAAATAGTTTATGACTAAAAGCGTAATATTTTCCGTGTCATGTTTTTCCATTGTTTTTTTTTGATTGCAACATGTGTTTGCCTAACCAGATTTGCTCCTCCTCTTGTTGCCACTGCTCCTGTTGCCACTGCTCCTGTTGCCACTGCTCCTGTTGCTCGTCCTCGTCACGATCACTTTTGGCATCGTCTTTGTCCGCTTGAATTTCCTGATGACCATCATTTTCTTGGTAGTGGACGTGGAGGAAGCGGTGGTGGAGTCGGTGGCAGAGTCTGCAGCTGCGGCCGCGGTGGTGACCTCGGCAGCTGCTGTCGTGACTTCGGGAGCCACCGTGGTGGTGGTGCACTCGGCATTGTCCACATTCGCTTCGGCCGTGCAATCGATGCAGGCCGCATCGTCGGGATCATCGGCACAGGTGACGGCCTGGCCAACTGGGAGATGGCCAATGAAGATGGTCACCAGGAGTGTGCCAACGATCAGAATTGATTTGCTCATGCTGCTGGAGATGCTGACAGATGTCGAATGATACTATTTCCCTGCCAAATTCCCTGCTTTTATACCAAATGCCGATCCGATTTTTAAAGATTATCAAGTTTGCACAGCTGCCTTACCTACTTTTCTCACTCGATCAGTGTTTGATGGACCATTGTGCCAAAAAATGGCACTAATATTTGATAAGTCTTATTCATCAATTGCAGAATGGGTGAATGCCGCTATCAAATGAAATATATTTGTTGACTCAGTTGATACAACGCTCTGTTGGCATGGCATCTATCGATTTTCGACAAACTTAAATGTCAAGCACACCTGTTTTTGTTTATCTGGTGCAGAAACAATAAGTCCGCCTGATGTATTTGCTTTAATAAACATGTTTTGCCCAACTTTCTAAGCAATTAAAGTTTGCCAATGTCACAATACGATTTTGGGGCCAGGAAGTAACTGGAAACTGCATTTTTCACGAGCCACAGAACTCCAAGGCCCCGGGGGCAGGACAAACGGCATTTAAGCTTAATTACTGGCAATTATTCGGCGGAGACGAAGGCAGCTGGCCAACTGACCTCAATCATTAGTTGATAAGCCCTGCGAGGCGCACAAGAAAATGCACGGCGCCCGGAAAAAGTGCCGGCCAAACGATGCGACAATAAACCAAGTTGGGGAGATCATAAATCAAGGCGGCATTGCAGCGAAGGAAGGACAGCAAAGGGGTCACTTGGGGCAGCTGCAAAAAAAAGCAGCAGAGCAACAACTGAGTAGTTGAAAATCATGTAAGATTTATAGTTAAGCCAGCTGAACCTGTTGCGAAGGAGGAGCCCAAGACGAAAATAAACTCCTGTCGGTTTTTATGCACTAGATGAAAGTTGACCCACTGGGCAATATCTGTCATTCTGAACGAAAAAAAACATTCTAAGCTGCAAGTTGCAGCTCTGAGCTCTAAGACCTTGTCATTGAGTTCAGTTTACTTTGGTTATTTGGTGGTGGCTTTTTCAGCAGGAAAGATGTACTCAACCAAGATTCGCATGTCCCATCACCTTGCTGAATCCGCTAATGACGCTCAGTCTGCCTTCCACTCGTCTGAATCCATAATCATAGGGCCTGGTGAAAAACTTTCTTAATTTCCTGTTTAAGGAGCGCCTCAATTAAAACTCGCCGGCAAGAAGCATTCAAAAGCCATCCAAGCGTCGATTGCCACAAATCAACTTCTACATTAATTCGTTTCCAGGCGGAAAAAGGGAGGTTGGATGTTGGCGGATGGCGGATGGAGGATGGAGGTTGGAGGTGGGTGGCTTGGCCCAAGGAGCTCGAGTGGCTGCCAGACTGACATGCTCCAAATATTTCGAGAGACAGCCACGGAACAGCCGAGTGCCATGCAAAACAAACTTGCAAAGCCTACAACCACGCCACCCCCCACTCCCCCCTGGCAGCTTGTAATCAGTTTAAAGTGAGTCCTGGCCACTAAAACTCAATTAACCCCATTTGAATGGAGCACGAGGCAATTGAAAAAACACAGAAACATGAAATGAAAACGAAAACGAATTCGAAAACGAATACGAAAAGCGGCAACGGAACGAAGAGCGAGCAAATCAAGGCAAAAGATTAAAAACGGAAATGGTTGGCCATTGAGTATGGTGGGTTGGCAGTGTGGTTGGGTTGCTAGGTTTTTGGAGGGGTAATGGGGGAAGGGGGAGGGAGGCCAAGAAGCATTTTTCACTTAAAACCGCATTGATACTCAATTACCAGGTCGGCACTCGACTCCCCGACTTGGACAAAACAAACGGCGGATGCGGAGTTCAGGAAAACGGAAGCACTTTGCAACGGAAATGAAACATCAATTAAAGTCGCACACCGAGCTGCTCCACGCCAGCGCATCCGTCGAAGGAGAAGCCTGGAAGCCTGAAAACTCTGGTGTCCTGACAGCCAGTCGGCCTTCTCCTTTCGAGGATACATCCTTGCCCTTCTCCTCCACTGCAACCGACTCTGAACACTTGCCCCACCACTTGTTCGGTTGCCACAAGCCTATGGGCATATTTCGTTAGTTTTTATTGCTTAATTGTAATTTCGCATATGGGAAACGGAAAGTTTAATTGGCTGCGCTGAAGTATCAGTCTCTGAGCGTCTCACAGGCGATTTATTAGTAAGAAAGTTGGGGAAGTTGCAGACTAATTTGACACAGGCAGAAAATTCGGTGCGTTTTTTGTTTTAAGCGAAAATCATAAATATTTTTAATAAATGTATAAGTTTCCAAAAGAATGGACTTAAAAGTAATTTGATTTGATATGGTTTTAAAACAATGATTTAACTTAATAAATGTTTTTCAGATAAGATTACAAATTTGCTTTATTTTATAGTTGCAGTTCTTATTAATATTAGTTATTAGATCTTAATATTCACGCTGTTCCAAGTTTATTTTCATTGCAACAAAAAAATTGTTTACTTAGTCAGTTTTTGTAGATTTTGTTAAAATATAGTATAGTATTCCTGATGTCCCGAATTCCCTTAAAAATTATTTTAAATTGATTTAATAATTAATTAATAACAAATGTCATTATTAGTTTAAATAAATTTAAAATCATTTTAAAATTGATTTAACATATATACAAATATTATCAATACATCCACTATACTATTCCAAACTAATAGGATTGTCTTACATATTAAAAAAAACAAGAGAGAACGCTAAGTCGGGTGCCCCGACTATCAGATACCCGTTACTCAGGTTAAGGGAGTGCGAGGGAGATGGAGATAGAAACTTTGATCACGCATAACTTTTTAACGAATGGTCGGATTTGAAAAATTTCTTCAACATTTCGATAGGTATTGATAAACACAATAAAACTGCATTTTTACTTTTCCGAAATATGTAAATTTTTAAAATCGTATATAAGCTATTGTGGGCGTTAAAGGGGGCGTGGCACCTTTTTGAAACAAACTTGCGCTGCGTAGGAACTCCTAGAATCTGCATGCAAAATGTCAATCTTCTAGCTTTTATAGTTTCCGAGATCTCAGCGTTCATACGGACAGACAGACGGACAGACAGACGGACAGACAGACGGACAGACAGACGGACAGACGGACATGGCTATATCGACTCGGCTAGTGACCCTGATCAAGAATATATATACTTTATAGGGTCGGAAACGCTTCCTTCTAGCTGTTACATACTTTTGCACGAATACAATATACCCTTTTACTCTACGAGTAACGGGTATAAATATTGTTTATATATATACATATACATATATTCAAAATAATCGCTTGGTTCTTGCAGCTCACCGAACGACTGGCCAAGATTGCCGGACTCAATCGGCTTAAGACAGATTTGGACCCTGGACAGACGAGCTCGGGCAGCTTGTCCGGCAGTCGGATGAACTCGATTCCCAACTCCCAGCTGAACGTAGATCTGAAGGCGCTGGACAAGCTGGTCAGTACGCTTCTGGAGCAGCACACTTCAGGGAGTAAGGGAGCTCCTCCATTTAACCCCGAGATGGGCACCCGCACCCCGCCCCTCCAGCGGATGGCCTCCAAGAAGCTCAACCGCTGGCGCCCCCTCTCCCGGTCCGCACACAGCTACAAGCGGCACGAAAGTAGCGATCTGATCGGGGGCAGCTTCACCCAACTAATGGAGCGGGTCGATCCGCCGGCCACGTCCGCCCAGCACCAACCCAACATGCCCACGATCATGGAGAGCAGTGCGGGCAGTCCCGGCAGTCCAGCTCCAAACAATGCGCAGCCGCAGGCGGGTCACCCGCCCATGTGGTCTGCATCCTTGGACGCCACTCAGGGAGCGGTGCGAAATGTACTCCACGGCATCGGCCAAGCGACCGCTGGTGTGGCAAGACCTGAGGCCGAGGATCAGCTAAATTTGACACAAAACTATGTGGGATAATCTATGGGTAACCCCACTTCGATTTAGATTTCACATTTTGAAGATTGAATTGTGTTTGAATTTGAAAACTTCTACTTGGTTGTTTCTCCTATCAATATATAAATACCCCTATTACAAAAAGTGTGATGGTTTTTTTGTACTATTTTGTACCCTTTTAACAGCAAACTATCCTTGATCTTAAAAATGTCTGCATTCTTCTCTATTTTCTTATACAGAGGCTAACTCGGTAAGGTAAGACCCTAATCAATGTTTGTTTTTGTTGGATTTATAAATAGACTATATTATTTTGTATTAATTATAGGGAAGCAATCCCAAATCAATAGTTTTGTTTAAATGATCATCTGCTTTAATTAATTTTGTATAACATACTAGACTACTGGTACGCTCGATTCCACATTCAAAACAGTTGTTGAGCTTAAAAACAAAGTATAAATGAATTCCCCCAAAATGGAGACCAATGAAAAAACCTAACGTTTAAATACAAATATAGATGTAAGAGTCAAATAAGCTCACCTGTCTTTCCATAACGCCCGACAACTGTTCCCGGTCGGCATGTCGATAATACCCAGTTAGGTTGGCACCAAGACGCATGGTGACCTCATATCGAGTTTTTCCGCTGCGGGCCAAGTTCCTGTTACTTTTGAGGACGGAAAAACTTTGACCAGAAGAGGACACAGAACGACTGAAATTGTCAAAGTCGCAGGCCATATGGCATTCGATGGAGCTGGTGTTGCTGGTGCAGCCTAAAAGGATGAAACAAAAATTGGTAATTGCTTCGATAAAAGTTCAAGTCATGAGGAATATCTTTTAAGGCATGGATGTTTGCAGACCAACACCTGTGACCAAATTATCCCAGTGGGCTGGATTGACGGTCCGTTGCACTTCCCCCAAAAGTAGTACTTCAAATCGCTTTGGGCCATCAAGCTGAATAAAAGACATAAGAAAATGCGGCAAATATGCGGAGCATGTGCCAGGCATTTCTTTGGATAATGTTTTCCTCCCACCTCCACCCACGCTCTCATCTGGCTTCTATGCATTTTTCCATATATAAAACGGAATGGAGTGTCAAAATCGATAAAATTGGAATTTTTCTCTGCAGACAACCACTTATTGAGAAATTTTAACGCATCTCTGGAAAATTGGTAGCTTTAAAATTTGATTCTTGGCTCTTTGAACTACTAATACTTTGAATGCTTTTCTGACTATAACATCTGTATGAAAATTTTATGAAAATTAAAATCGTTCTTGAAATAAAAATTACGTTTTCTTAGTTTTTGGTTAACTTAATAAAATCAGACTATCAGATCTAATAGTCCACTAGAAACGATTTAATAAATTGTTATTCATCTCTGTAATATTGGTAGCAATAAAATTTGTTTCTTGGCTATTTGAAATGCAATTACTGGCACTTTAGTTAAGAAATAAGACTGATATTTGCTCAGTATATATATATTATAGAAAGATAAATCATTAGTTATGGGTAATTAAAGCTAATTTTACTGTGCCACATGGGTCCACATACTTCTGCAGGCTACACAAAAATACTAATAGCTCAGTTTACAAGTTCCTCCATTCTCAAAATACCAGAACATGTCGCAATCGGCTTGCAGGTCCTGTATTTTCCGTTCTCATTACCATTGCAGGCACTTTGAAATATAACGCACAACTTAAAGCTTAAACATTGTTGGCGGCTGGTGACACGTTCGCTGTTGTTCTTGTCATGGGTTTCCCATCGCGAAGAGCAGGAGCCGTATGGAAATTGCCACGGATCCGGGACAGTGACAACCTGAGGTTTTCCACTGCGGCGCCCGCTCCTTTTAATGCTCTCCGTTGCAGTTGTTATACACATTTTTATTGTTTTTGCACGCACTTGCCGATTAAATGGGGCGAGAGAATTTCCAGATGGGGGGGAGGGGGGAAAGCCTTTTCCCGTCCAAAGTCTTTCCTTTCAATTTGTCTGCACAGTGTCTGCGTGGGTACCTCAGCTGGCAATGAGTGCATTTTTAATGCTAATTATTTCCTTAATTACATTTTCACTTTAACAGCGTGCCTTTTTGTCCCGCCTTTCGCCCCCATACCCATCCTTATTCCTTTTTTCCAGCTTTTTATGTTCCCCCTTTCAGACCGTGGCGCCTATTAGCCTGGATATACCCCAGACTATATGTGTATGCACGTAGATATGTATGTCTTCCAAATAACATTTATTATTGCACTTACCCTGTGTCATCTCGTTTATTTCGGGTATTTCGCATCTGGTCCCCTTGAAGCCCTTCGGACAGTGGCAAGTTATGGCGGCGTCGCCGATGTGCCTGCAAATGATGATCCGACAATAAGAAAATGAGGTCCACAAAAAAGACAGCTTGCAAACATGCGAAGAGCCAGAATTAAAAATGGGTATGTGTATTTATACACATTTCCTTCTTGTACTGTTAAAAATGTTTAAGATTGGGCAGAATATTCAAACAATATTAACCATTTTAAAAAAATTTGTTCAATTTTAACATAAATTTAATGCAAAAGCTAGTTGTAAAGTCCCTGAATTAAATTGTAAGGATTTCTAAAGCAATTATATTTAAATTTAGGTTGACGTTACTAGAACCTTGCTCACAAAAACAAGTCAGAAAAAGAAATGTGTAGAAATGTATTCTTTCCTTGGATTGTTTCAAGTATTAAAGATTGGGCAAAATATCCAATAAATTATTATTGTGTGTCAAAAAACTGAAACAAATGTAATAGTAAGGGAGATGCGGAAAGTTTTAAAGTCTCCCAATTATATAACCATATTTTCCCAAAAGTAAACATTTTTAATTTTAGTTTCACGCTACCAGGACCTCTTACATAACTATTTGGCATGCGTTTTTCTCAATTTAAAATAACAAATTGAGCAATTTTAAAGCGTGGCTCAGTACTTACTTGCAAGTGCCTCCGTTCTGGCAGATGTTGGTGTGGAGGTCCTGGCACAGGGGACCATGACCACAGTCGCTGCCGCTGAAGCCGGGAAAACAGGAGCATCCATAGGAGCTGCAAGGAGATGAAAAGCAGGATGTGAGCACGTTTGAGTTCAGTTTGCAATCAAATGGCGAAGTTGTTTGTCGTGCGGTACTGCAAACTTGTTACCACTGGTCAAAGTATACAACTTATCACAACGTCGAGCGCGGAATCGGAATTTTCGGGACCCGAGTTGGCGTCCAACTCATAAAACTTTTATTGGACCCACTTGATGGGGACTTTTTTTAAGGACGTGCCTAAGCTGAATTTGTAGTTATTTGGATATCTGCCCTGGCAGTGAAGACAACCGCGTCATCATCAGATACGGACACTTGGGTCCACCATTTGACCTCAGACAATAATTTAAATTTGTAAGCCGGAAGGCAAGGTCATGGATTCGAAAAAAATGGTCCCGTTGCCAACGAAAATATCTTAAAGAAGATTTTTTCATGAATTTAGCAATCTTCTTTAAGTCCTTTATAAGCTTTGGACTATTTAAAAAAAACAAACTTCGCTTTGAAATGGATATCTGGCAGGTGAAGTTAAAGTAAATAAAAAGTCTATAAATATGCACTGTAACCAATGTAAAGATTCATACTCATACTTTATACAAGTAAATCAATACTCATCCAAATAAGTAGATAAAAAACAACATTTTGTCAAAACAAAAAAGACCTTGATTTCGAAAATAAAATATACATTTTGCTTGTACAAAAAGTAAGCATCCGTCAGACCTCTATTACAACATTTTTAATAAAACCCCCTTCTTCAAATCCATTGTGAATGCCATTTGCGCCGGAAAATTAAGGACATTTAAAATCTCGGAACATAATTTACGCTCACAGCTTTTTTGACAATTTAATTGGGCTACCCAGTTTGACCAAATTTGTTCGGGAAACGCGATGACAAAAAAATGTGTAACCATTTGTTCAAAGTAATTGGGCATCCTTTGCCATTTGTTTCGTCCCTGTCGCCCATTTTTCAGCTGGAGGAACAATTGTTATGTTTACCCCAGTTGTTCGTAAGTCATGCGTTGTTGACACACGCCAACCGAAATTAATTTTCCATTTCGTCCTTTAAAAAAGGTTGAGCACTGGGTCTTAAAAGGGTGAAAAGCTCGAAGAAGACAGTAAATTCGACTTCTTTTGGCTGACACTCCTCCAGAATCTTAAGCCTAATGGGTATTCAATAAAAGAAAAATTCTAATTGATCTATTAGTGCCATCTGCAGCTACCAAGCTGTACTATATCATCAAACTCAAATCATGTTGGTTGTGTTGCAATCCTAACGAGAAGGCAAATAAAAAAAAGTTTCACGCCGCTTAGACAAAGAATAACCAAATCGTCTCCTGGAAAAAGGACAACACAAAAAGTGACAAGAAAACTTTTGATGCTCATAAAACTTTTACTTTTATTCGAAATCTTTGTCTTTCACTGGCTGAAATAAGGCATCATTTTTGATCCGGGCGTTCTGGGAAAATTAAATTGGCGGCTCTAGAATATCCTTGAGACAAAATTCGTTGAATGCCCTTTAAGTATTTGTTGCCATGCACATTCTGTACCCATATTTTGACCACTATAGATTTTGAAAATAAAGCAGTTTATCATTCGAACATAGATACATGTTCAAGCATGCCTGTACTTCAGGGATCCGCCCCTTTTGTTAAACTTACACACTGACCTACTGCCTTGTTCCATAAGAATTTTGTGGTCTTGTATGCCTGCCATTGTACAGCGGAAATTAATTGCCTCTGTGTCCTGTCAGGACTTCGGGTACAAGTCCGTGCTGTCTACTTATCGCCTTCGTTTCATGTTTTGCCTTCTGTGACGGAAACGTTTTTCGAGGACAACCGTATACTTGCCCGAGCTTATTTTACAAACTTAAATAAAAGACAAGCTTAACTTATTAATGAATAATTAAGTTTAAGACGAAGCAAAGGATTACATGATTTATTCACAAAGTCTGAATTTATTTCTGCTAGCTCATAAACAGTAAAGAGTTTTTCTAAAGCAACGACAAACATTTAAAAAAAAATGTAGGAATAACTTCTTCGCCTATGCAAATTATTTTGAATTGTTAACTTTAAGAGCACTTGTTAATTCACGATGATGCGGTTAATATCAAAATAAGCCCCGTTTAACGTAAAATACCCATCGACAGCATTTCGTAATGACAAACGGGCTGCAAAAAAGCGAGAAAATTCTTTTCAGGCACTAAACCTTCTTCGTTTCAATGAAACGGCTTTGCATTTTTTACGATTCGTCGAAAATCACCTGCAGCTGGATTTTTTCAGAGGTGTGTTTGCAAGTTTTTGCAGTTTTTCCTTTTTTTGCATAATTCTGTGTATTTTGCGACATGTGCACTTCGAAAGTTTTTTTTACACAAAAAAGTATTTGGCACACAGAGTTTTATTTTGCCTTTATTTTGGGCCTGCCGCTGCCGGCCCTTTGTTTTAAATAAAAATTAAATGTGCTGCGCATACGGCATGTGTTGCTGGTGGCGTGGAGATAGATTTTCCACGAATCTCAGGGGTGAGGTATTGTTTCGACTGCTCTTGGCAATCCAATTTTGCGCATTTTAAATTCATTCAGATTTGGAAAGCCGAACAATTAAAATCGCTTGCCAAAATTCTGCAGCAACTTTATGGGACTGCACTCAAAAACTGCTGACAACGCTGGGGAAATGCTCGACTGAATTCGAAATATGACGATGGGCGAATCCGAATGCGAATGCGAATAGCTTCAATGGATAGCCCAAAATACACATATGGCTGCCATGAATATGTCATGTGAGACGCCAGCATTGTTACTTAGTCGCGAGTCTCTAGCCGGGACTTGGCCAGATTTTTGACAAAAAGCCAAAGTGCATCGGAAAATATGAAAAAGCAAATAGTTGTGCAGAGCAGACATTCACATCGCGCAGAGACTTAAATGTGAGGAATAAATTAAATAAATTAAGTTGTATGGGACCACTTGAGTTCGTGGAGGTTCAGTTGTTTAAGGAATTTTACTCCCGATAGAAAAATAGTTTCTTGAGCCGCCTCCTTCGATATTTTTTCAAATAAATGTCTTTCATTAAAACGAATCAATAATTAAAACCCCCACCAATCGAATCAGAGCCTGAGGAGTTTGTGCTCCCGCATTTAATTCCACTTTAAATGATGGGCGTATACCAATGTGCCATTGAATGACTGTTGGTCTGGGCAGCGTGCGATGAAAACGCAATGAAATTACAACAAATTGCTTTTTTCTTGCCGGTGGCACGTGTAGCCGTAAAAGGAAGCGGTTGAAAAAAAAAAGAAAAAAAAAAGAAAGAAAAGGCTGAAATGTTGGCAATTACTTTTTCACCCATTCGCCTAATGCAATAAAATTTAATTTGATGGTCGTATGTGAAAAGGTGACTGCGCGGGCGGCAAGAATAGGGATTGTGAAATGGTTTGCGGCTGGCATTTTACCGCTTCACAGTCGTAAAACACAAAGGATGTTTAATATGAAAAATATACATGTATGTGTTATTCCATTTGCATTTTAATGGTTTTGTTTTTTTGCATTAAAATTATTTTTATTTTGATTGTGCCAACTTATTTAGTTTGCGTTTGCTTGCCGAAAGGGGTACTTTTACAATTATAATTCGTTTCCATATCTGCGTATTATTTGTATAAAACTTTCGCACCACATAATTATAATAAGCTAATTTAGTTAGAGTAAAGAGCAAAGAGTAAGCTGTATAAATATATAAGATACTTAATATACAGAAAACGCTCTGTAGTTGTCCCTTTTCGCCTAGCAAGTTTTTAATATTTTCCGTTTGACCTCGACCCACCTGCCTTTCTTACATATATTTGCAAACTTTCGAAATATGTAATAAAATCTCTCGTTCATGCGAAGACCCCAATTTGCGGTATAGGTGCCTCAATGTCACTGCAAGGCAGGAAAATTAAAAGCACCGAATTTCCACAATATTGGGGGCAAAAAGTTTTAATTGAGCGGCACATGCCGGGAATCAGGCGACGCAGGCAGGGCTTCAATGTGCGAATTTCGGGGCCAAACAAAACTTAATTGCAATATGCAAAGCTCGGACTCTGTTCTGCGAACCAACTGCTTCCCTGGGCCCGGTCGTCGACTTTGGATAAATGACAATGTTTGACATGGCAAACAATGCACGGGGCGCACGCAGGCGAATCGGAATGACACTGACACAGTTGCCATGTGGCAAGCCCACTGGCATGTGCGTCGGCCACAAGGATGCACCTCCATATGCATCTCCATCGCCCTATCCACCCAGCCCCAACCCCATCCTCCCACAACCCTTGGCCCAAACCTGATCTCATTTGGTGCTGACATTCTGTTTGCTCAGCACCAGCTTCACTTTTTGATATTAAAGCCCAAACGGACGCAGATCCACAGCCAATGGCCACGCATATTCATTGCCGTGCATGTTCATATTCACCCACCTCCAATCATCTAGGAGCGGATCCAGAACTGGGGGTAGGACTTTGAGAAATATTGCAGTAAATTGGATTTTAATATATTTTTTAGTGTTTAAATTCAGTTCTACAGTTATACACACTTTTAATCCATTGACCATCAGCAGATCAAACTACATACCAAAAAAAAAATAGTCGAATTATAAATAACAATTGTACAATTATTTATATTGATTGATTTGACCACTTATACTTCATATTTATGTACAGTCAGAACCAGTGCAGTTAAATTATTTACCCACATTTCAATAGGATTTTGCAGAATTTATTTCAGTTGCCAATATATGTGGCAAAAATGAGTAAACATAAATATTTATTTATTTAACCTCTAATTTGGCAGTTAGAAAACGGAACAATTTAAGAGTAGTAATAAAAAACTTAATAATAAAGATGTAAAACTAAAATACTAACTCATTTAAAAAAAATCCTATATAAAAAACAAAAACTTTAATTTGCAGTTACAAAAAGTACAATTTTTAAATGTAGGCACACAAACTCTGGATAAGATCAAGTACCTTTGTTCTACTAAAACCCCGTGAAATACCCCTGATTCCGTCACTGGACCCACGTAACCCCATTTTAGGGACCCATACAACTTGCCTCCTGAATGTGGCCTAATTCTAAAACGATGTCATTGCTGTTGGTGCAGCTTCTTCTGCTTGTTTACCGATGCCGGCGCAAAAAGGTTGCCAATCAGTCGGTTTGGGATTGGGTTTTACAGCCTCTTTTACATTTTCGGGCACTCAAATATACAATGTTGTGTTTAGAGCGAAAATCTGGCGGCAGACTGAGCTAACAAGTTCGAAATATATGCGTAATGCAAACGGACGGAATTTTTCCGTTTTACTCATCAACTGTGAATACATTTAGATACTTTTCCTCTCTGTTGCAAAGTTAAAGGAAAAATAGATTAAATTACTGAATCGGTTCGATAAAGAAGGGCCTGAGCCGCCTGACGGCCCTCAAAGCGAAAAAGTTTTTCAATTAAGCGTTTGTTAATGAAAATATAGGGAGATGCGCCGAAAACCGTAGGAAAAGGAAAGGAAAACAAAAGTAAGGGCCTTGCCCAAATGGCTTAAAAACGAAAAAGTATTTAAAAATATAAATTGGTTACTGCTCTGTTGAGTTTTGCGGTGAAGTGCAACAGATTTTCACTGGCCAGCGGCAAATTGATGAACGCCAGAGCCCCAAATAAATGCATAAAAATGCAACCAGAATCGCATCCAGTCAGTCGAAATAAATGCAGAACTAAAAAGAAAGCAGATTCGAAATGGAAACGAACAGCTTCTGGCTGGGACAGCAACTCCTTGCTGGCTGTTGGCCAATTGTTTATGGCTTATTGTTTCAGCTCTTTTTGGCTTTCGCAGGCAACTTGCAATCGCTTTTCTAAAGTTTCTGCGAGGAGTTCGCAGCTCAACAGCATTTTGAATATTTTATACAAAGTTTATTGGCAATCAAATACGGTTAGTGGTCGCCACCATTAATGAGCTTGGAAAACTTTTGCTGGAATTACCAAATTAAGCAATATCACACATAAATTTAAATCACTGAAATAATGAAACTTTTTGGTTTTAATGAAATGTCTTGCGAGCGTGCGATTCATTTGAGCCCGCTTCTCTCCTAACAGCATTTCATCATTTAATCTTTGCAACACTTGACACTTTTACTTTTCTCGTTTGAAGATGCTTATTAAAAATGCCAACGCATATATGTAAAAACACCAAAGGTCAAAATAATAATTGTGTTTTCATATTTTTGGAACCAAATATTTTAGACAGCTAGATAGATAGATTAGATACTTATATTTACTCCTGTAATTGAAATTTTAAAATTATTCATTACCATTTCCTAAAAAAAACAACTAAGATAAGATTTTGCAAATAAAAATGATGTAGATACCATGTTACCATTTTATTTTTAGGCGTTTATCTCTATAGCACATTAAGTTAATTGAAAATAAATATAACTAACTTTTAACTTAAACCTATTCCAAATTCTCTCCTATTATTGTGGCCGCAGCTGTGGACACTTACTGTAGCATATGCAAAGACAACGAGATGAAAAAAATTAATAAACTGGGAGGACTCGGCACACGCATACTGGGTGACACATAAAGATTCGGAACGAGCTCCACCCGCGCTTTTATCATCTATTTAGCATTCTCCGATGCTATGCATTTTTCGCACATTAACTTAACAAAGGAGATGCTGAAAACGAGTGCCATGAGCGAGGATGCACTGCGAGATTGAGCTAAAGCGGGCCAAAGAGTGAAAGAGGAGGAGGGGGGAGGGTGCTTAGATTAAGGCGGGACTGCTTCCCTTCGTCCTGATAAATCCTTGTGGTAGGAGTTGACAACATGAGCATGACTGTTTTGCTGTTTATACGAGTACGCAGCAGCTGTGATGTTTTGGCTCTGACACAAGTCACTTGACAGAACCAACCCCCCCCCCCCTCCGCCATCATGCACTGAGAGATATTTGGGGCTCCCGGCTGGAATATCAGGGTTGTGCCTCCTTATCTGAGGCACGTAGAGGACGGGGCCTTTCCTCATTTGCCTTTAGTTGGTAATTAAGTTACGGGATGCTACGTGGCAGGCGCGAAATTATATTTCCAGGCGAAAGACAACACGCTGCTAGGCTGATGCAAGTTAGTTCAGCTGTCACTTTTATATTAATTTTTCCCCGCAGGCAGAGAACATTTCACTCTCACTTCGACATTGATATTAATATTCAATTAGCTGGACGGATGCGCAGCCTTGGGCCGTGCCAATTAATTATAATTATGTTAAGTAGGCGAGGAAGTTGCAGCTTCTTCGCAAACTTGGCCCAGAAGTTATTTCGAAAATATTCGGGCTCATAAAGAGCGAAGTCTCGTTTTGCTTACCCAACAAATCGGGCAATTAATTTGATTTGTTTAACCTCCTCTGGGGTCTTTGTTTGCCGTGCTATTTACATGTTAATTGCCTTCAAATTGTTGTCTATTTGTTGGCAATAAACTTTTTCAATTGCCTTACAATTGAAAATATTATTTTATTCGGGATGGGGAGGGCGTGGGAAAGGTGAGTCGCTGGGCCCATGGAGGATATTCGCTGCATCAAGCAGCTCTTCAATTAATCAAGCCCCGAACAACCCGTCCACGAGTTGTCAAGGCATTGTACCACAAGCTCTCGCCGTCGAGCACGTCAAACTCAATTGCGGAGCTTATTCATAAAACCCACTACCTGGATTTTGTCAGGGAAAATGCATCAAGCGCTACAGCTTTTCTTTTGGCTTTTGACTTTTGGCGTGTGTGGGTGTATGTGTGTATGCATACGTTTTGTACTTTTGTACTTTTCCTTTCACTGACATGGGTTGCCTCGTCCATTGTTTCGGCTTCTCTGCTTTTCCGCGGGGGAAAAGCGGGGGATGCTTGACTCGGGCTCCACTTATTGAAACATTACAAATGTATGGCTCCCACTTGGTTTAGGTTGAGAGCCTTGAACCGATCCCGAACCCAAATGCAAAGCCCGTCGAGTTGAACAGGTTTACCCGCAGCAAAGGGGCGAAAGATTGATGTGCGAGCAGTTAACATTTTCAACGGCTACCTGCCGGTGATTTCGCGTGGGCGATTGCCATGTGTGTGAATTTGTCTGAACAGAGGAGAAGCTGAATTTTAAACCCAGCTGAATCTGGGCAAGTTCTCAACCAGTTTCACTTTCCCTCGCCATATTTTGAATGTCCGGATGGAGGAAGGTCGATGCGAGACGAAAAAGTTTTGGCTGCGCTTACATATGCTATATGTTCCGGACGCCAGTGCTCGTGTCCACAGGGAACCCCATTGCAGACGGCCAGATTGCTCTGGTAGTACTCATATATCTCAGCTGCGTCAAACATTTATCCATGTACACTTTTATTATATGACTTTTGTTTAGTAATTGGGAAATATTTGCATTCCAGTTGCCTGTTAGTAATATTTAATACGTTTTCAATTTCATTAAAACCATGGAATAGAAAAAAAACTGAATAGAAAATATAATTAAGTTAACTTGACAGTGGTTCCCAAAATAAATAAGTTTAAGTTCAGTTTAAATTTTTTGTCCTATTACCAACATGGCGGATAAGTGATATTTATAAAACCATAACAACATACCTAATATTACCCATCCGTCATGTTGGTTTTATGCAAAAGTGAATATATTTATCTTTATTTTAAATCCCAACATGTAATGTTTATTTAAGCTTTAATTTAAACCAGTCTTAAGTTTTTTCCTATAATCAACATGGCGGATAAGTGATATTTGTAAAACCATAACAATATACCTAATGTTACTTATCCGCCATGTTGGTTCTATGCAAAAGTGAATATATACAGTTAATGTATTTTTATTTATCTTTATTTCAAATCCCAACATGTAATGTTTATTTAAGCTTTAATTTAAACCAGTTTTAAGTTTTTTCCTATTATCAACATGGCGGATAAGTGATATTTATAAAACCATAACAATTTACTTAATATTACTTATCCGCCATGTTGGTTCTATGCAAAAGTGAATATATATAGTTTACTTATTTTTATTTCAAAATTCTTTATTTTGTGCCAAAGAAAATATAACCTAGCCCAGTGTGCAACGCTTCAATATCTCAATTTCCGAGCTTAAGCTATTAAATCTTCCCCATCAAAATTGTGTTAGCCGATTTCAAATCCTTTCTTCAAACTCTCCGACTATGTGTACATAATTTAAACAGATATTTGGCAATTAAAATTGTATTTTCAGATGCACATACCTGTAGTCGGAACTGGCGTAGCAATCTCCTAGGAATCGGCACTGCAGCGTGTTGCACTGGGACGACTTCACCTCGTTCTGCACCTCGTAGGTTATGTTGAACCCATAGACGTCCAGCAGGCGATCCAGAGCCCGCAGGTGCGTCCCGTCCAGCGTGGCCATGGTGAACCGTATCTCCAGGTACTGGCTGTGGAACTGCACCCACGTGACCTGGGTGACGTCGTCCTCGTTGAGGGCGAACACCCGGTGGGCGGGCACCTTGAAGTCATCGGAGTAGTACATGTACTCCGTGAACTTGAGTCCGCTGAGCACGTACAATTGGGTCAGGTACACCACGATGGACACATTGCCCTGTCCTGGAGCCGGCATCTCGGAGGCATCGATTATCCACACACATTCGATGGGCGTGGTGAAGCGGTGTGGGAAGTTGGGCGTCTGGATGATGCCGTGCCGTGCCCTCAGCATCCCGCCGCATCCCGGAGAGCTGGAGGGGGCGTGGCCGCCCCCGGCATGTTCGCCGGCAAATGCGTTCAGAGCAAAGTGATTCTTGCCGGGGGTGAAGGGCGGCGGGGGCGGCAGCGGGACGGCGGGCAGCGAGAATTTCTGGTCCGCCGGGTGCACCACATGGGCGGCATCCGACTGGTGGGGCAGGACCGCCGGCAGGAGCGTCAGCAGCCATATGGTCGCGGATATCCGGACGAGGGTCATTGACTTGGCTTTTGCTCTGGCCCCGCTCTTAAGGTTTAACCCTCTTTTTTTGTTAGCCAGCAGCTAGCTTATCATTCGGCGAGGACGTGAATTGGCATCCTGGCGATCCTGGCTGCCACGGCCCAGTCACTCATTGACATTTGGCCCATTTTTTCGCACGGCTGCAAGTAGAGGAGGAAAAAAAGGGAAAGATAGAGTCGAATTTTTAGTTAAAACCATTTTGACAGCTGTCGTTTGCATTTGAATAACTGCCGCTGGCCTTCCACGTTCCCACTGCCGTCGACTGACAGCGTGAAAAAAGCAATTTGGAAATCCACTAAAACGCGAAGGAGCTGGAGGGGCGCATCAATCATGGCCTTCATGGGTGTCGTCGAGTGTGGGCGGTCATAAAACAAAAACACAAGCTCAAAAAGCCCGCTTTTCTTTTCAGCCCTCAAATTGTTTTCCCATATTTCGAGTGCTCGCCTAGCTCAACTCGGTATTTCTTTTGAGCTCCCGGCTTTGAATCAGTTAGCCATGACCCCAAAGACGGGTTAATAAATATATTTGCCAGCGGACTTGCCCCACTCGGGATTAGTTTGACAAAAGCCAAAGAGAAATGCAATCAAATCTAATAAAATTCAAATTCAAATGCAAACACAGCCGGTGGTAATTACGATGGGCTAATCGGATAAGTAAAAACTTGGCAAACCAAATCAAAATACGGATTACTACAGGCCCCCGGCAAGTTGTCAACAATTTTGGCCAAATGCCGCTGCCTGGGAATTGGATGCATAAATTATTCAACATTCATAGAGTCCTGGCAGAGTTGGGTTGTGTGGTTAATAAGATTATGCAATAGAACTTCCTGCCGTGGCAGGAAATACCCAGGCAGATATTTTGGAATGTAAGCCCTGGTTTCCTTGGACCAAATGAGTTCGCACCGTTGACTTTAAAGCCGCTCAGTCTTCGTCCTCGGCTGACAAACTTTGGCATCCGCTCCTTCCGCGGGATGGCTGAAATGTCGCTCTGCGCGAATGTGTGTTAACAAGTTTAATCAAACGACAATGTCGGCAGAAGATACGTGCATACTTTTAGGCATATGGGCACGTAGAGTTGCGAGGGGGCTGGGGGGGGGGACGCACGAGTGGGGGAGAAGTCGAGAGTGAAAATGAGTTCCACTTGGAAATTGCTTTAGTTACGCATTTACGGCATAATGAATAAAAACTCCGCCGTCGTAACTGGCGAACTTTTCGCCTATCTTAAACGCCTGGAGAATTCTAATTTGTGACGCCAAGTCTTGCCATTTGTCAACACATTTGATTTAAATATTTTAGAAAGGCAAGAGTGTGAGTTTTCGGTTACCCTTTTTGCTAATTTTTAGAGCGACAGAGGTATTACAATCTTAATATTTAGCTTTTTTAAATATATACAAATATACAAAATTAGTGATAGAGATTATTTTCGAAAAAAAAAAACATTTAAATCAAGATTGCTTTATGAATAAACCTTTCATAAAACAACATTTGAGTAAATATTAATAGAAAGCGAAGGTGGTGAATTTTCGGCAACCTATTTTTACTTTGGAGAGGCAAGGGTAATAAAACTTTTAATACAACATTTGTTTAAGCTGTCTTTCTATAGTTTTGTTTTCAACTAATAATCAAACATTGCTTTTCAGACTACACCTTTAACAAATAAAGCAATTTCTTAGAAACTCACGTAGTTTTGACTTTACTTTTCCATTTGGAATAATTATACAAAAAAGAGTATTTGCATAAATTGAAATTGAGTTATGCAAAATAATAAAATTACAAGTCAAATAATATACATTTTGTTTTTTAATTTTGTTTTTATGAGTTATTAGTTTAAAAGCTCTACAAAATAACACTTTTTTTCGAGATCCAAAATTAAACATTGCACATTTATTCTCTTGATTCGATTGGTAATTAATAAATAAATGCCCCAAAAATAGCAATGTTTGACTTTCTCCGTGTGGCAGATGGGAGTTTGAGTAAGATAAGCTGGTTCGTATTTGCTCATTCCAATTTCATTCGCCGCAAGTGTAACCCCCTTTAACGCGACTTCCATGTGTGCTGGGGCTAAAGAACGTCTCGCGTTAACAGTGACGCCTGGCATGCCCAACACTTCTCCGTAGATAAGGCCTCTAGGCAGGCACTTCAACTGATACCGATAAACATAAAGCTAGTCGACCGCCGCAGTCGCAGTCGCCTTCGCTGTCGACGTCGACGTTACCGCGTCGAGCAAATTGCCAATTTAAATTGGCCGCGTTAAATTAGTCGAGTTATCAGCCTCCACGGCGGCAGGTGTGCGGAAGGTTTACGGATCGGGCGGTAATACCCACATATATACCCCATACACCCCCCCACTTGCATTGAAAAGCCTTGGGGCTCCGCGTTAAGTGATTCAGCCCATAGAAATGGCCCTCGTGGAGCGGAAGTTATTGCGTGCGAAATTGTAAAATGACCCGATCGGAGTTTTTTGGGAAGTGAAAACCCCACGAATGTCCCTCAATATTCCCGATTAATTCGTGGTCAGTTGGTTCAGTGAGTCGGTGGTGGTGGCATGCCCGTTTTGCGTGTACAACTCAAGTGGTTTGTTAAAAAGTGAAAAACTACTCAAAAAGTTTAAGTTCTTTTGGTGAAAATAAAGTGCTTCACAGAAAGTGAACCTCTAAAGGGCAAAAAGTGAAATACTCGAATTGGAAATATCCATGATTCTGCATTTCACTACCATCCAACTTGACAAATTGAAAGTCAACAAATATATCAATCATCTTGAAGTTCTTGATATTGATATCTAATCAAAAGATATGGCTGACATATTCTCCGACAACTTCGTGGAAACATTTGAGTGCCCTACTAAAAAAAAAAAGCTTATGCGTCAGTCCATGAAAAATAGTTCAAAATTAGTTTAAAGTTTTGTGGTCAGTTTTTCGGTGACAAATATTTCCAAACCGCCTTGTAAAATTACGTGAACTTTAGCTTTATCACAAAATCTTATCGCAGCGCCGAAAGTGTCGCGAACAAAAAGCCATTGTTGGTCCAATAAACGAGCTTATGCTATAAACGAAATCAAAACCTTAAAACAATACAAAGAGCTGGAGCAAATCAAGCAATAACTTCATTATTAAATGCAATGAAAAGAAAAGGCAACGTTGAAGCCAGTGAAGAACAACAAATAAAGAAGCAGAAAAGTGTGCTGATAACTGCAAACGAAATGTCAATAAATTAATATAAATGAGTGACTCGTGACTGGCGGCTCCGTCGAATCACTCGGGCCTTTCTCTTGTCGTTATTGTTGATGTAGCTGTTGCCATTACTTTGCCCAATGTTGCCAATGCCAATGTTCTTTTTCCAAAAGCAAATCAGGGCAGGGAAAGCAAAACACAAATGGCTGTGAAAACAAGCGGGCAGTTCTTTATTTTCATCGGACGGCAGTTCGCCGTTATCGACAAATCGCATAAGGAAATACAATTCAATTGGTGGCTGATAACACGGTATTATATGTATGAGATTTTTGAGGCCAGTAAATTTGTTAATACTCCAGGCTACAGCCATGATAATTCCAACAGAATTGCCCCCAGTATTGTTGCCTTTCTTTTGGGCGGCCGTTCAAGGCGTTTACTTTAGAGCTTTTGGCCAAACAATGAAATCCCCCCGCATAAATAGAAAACAATTAGGCATTTGAGACGATAAGAGCGAAATGATAAAAGCCAGCAAGCATACTGACTCATCGCTATGACCGAACAGAAACAAAAACCGAGAAATTGGTGGCAATTCGCTCTGAGCGGTAATTAAAGCAGCCAGTTGACGATGCGCATAATTTTTGAACTTTGAAACTTTTGTTCCGCAAACAAATTTATCAGATGCAAAGCAAATGCTGCTTTCAGTTTCTGGGACAGTTAATAAACCGATGTGGTCAACCAAGAATTTTGTGGTTCCCTCTGAAATCCTTTGTTTTTGATGGCAAACTGAAAGCTGATGGCCTGCACAATATCTGACTCGCTTCCTTTTGAGTGCGTACTTCTAGATTCTCGAAATTTTATTAAAGCTTCCCAGATACTGGATTTAGGGGTCCTTTCAAAACACTGAAAACTAAAACGGCATCTAGCTCAGTTAGAGCTATCAAATTTAAACTAGATACTATTTGGTTTTACGATTTATACTTTATTTTATTACATTATTGACTCAAAAAAAAGAATAAAAACACATAAAAACATAAGTTATATAAAGATAGTTCACAAAATCGGTCAGTTACTGCAACACAAATAAAAATCAGAATTACAAATACTCTTCTGATTTTCTCTAGTGTACCAAAAACTATAATCTTGATGTGTCAAAAACAAAACCATTATTTTTATTAAAACATCAATGTGATAAGATATTTTTGAATAACTAAGATATAAGAGAAAGCAATAAGCGTTTCATGTGCGAAGTAAATCGAATTGAAGTCCAATCACAATTGAAGCATACATAATCCGCGACAATTGCAACCGAACACAACAAATTTATAGCCGCAATTAAATCCTTGACCATAAATCAGGGAATATGGCCGTGGTAATCAAAGTGTTTAACCCACACGCAGCAACCGCAGCAATCGAATTGAGATAAAACAGCGAGCAACTAACCACGGCTAATAAAAATAGAAGAGTGGCCAAAGTCACAAAGGTTCATAGACGGATACAGATACATTAGCCGAATCGACAGCAATATGGCCTGCTTTCCCCGACTTTTCCATCACCGCAGTAAAAACAAATTCACCCCTGCCCAAGATGAGAACACCGATACGATACTCAACACACAAGATAGTCCCGTGGTGAGTTCCGCGTGCCACAGATCACGCTTCAGCAATGCACTTGTCTGATAAGTCGACTGATAAGTTCATCAAGTGCTTAATTAAGTTAATCGGGGCGGCGAGAAAAAAACATAAATAATGTGTAGCGAAACAGCAAATAAAGTTAGTGAGCTCCGACTCAAAGATACCCAATAAACAGTACACATTTAACTAAAATAAGAATAACAATAAATATAATTGCATGCTCTTTGACCTTTTATATCTGTGCGGTTAACATTTTTAGGAAAATGATGAGGTCCCACTACAATCCGCGATTTTAACTGATCATACGTGTCGTATGCGTAATTCGTACGTACGTAATACGTACACTTTAAGACCAGTGTTGTTACGCCTATAACTTTAAATAAAGTTTTTTTATTTCTTATACATTTATTTCACATGTAAATCTATCATGTTCGTATAGCTTTTTTTTGCATTTTTTGACCCCCCACTTAATAATAATATAATAATGCATAATTAATTATATAAATCTACAAAGGCTTAGACAAATTCTTAACAATTTAGATATACATATATTTTTTCTGATTGTTTTCCTGCATTTTTACAATCGGAAATGACCTTGCTCTCCCCGAATATAGGGTATCTAATCACGTTAAAATGTGTTTGAAGCAAAGCCTTGTTTCCCTTATCACTAATTTTTTGTCCATGACGTTCACTTTTCAATGGGCTTATCTCAAAAGAACAAAAAAAAACCTGGGAAAAAAACACGAGTGGTGATGGCTGCATTTCCATTAAATTTCGTTTTGGGAAAATACCATATGCGCAATGCTAATTGAGCATATAAAATGTTTTTAATGGAAATTCGCCTATTACCTAACTTTTGTCCACAATATTTTATTGGATAACATTTGCTTTGCAAATGTTAAAAAGAAACCAATGTTTCCGAAAAAACATGCATGCACAAACACGATTCTGATTAATAAAAGAAACAGCATTGTATTAAATTGCATAAATACATTTGAATTTGCTTAGTTTGGGGTACTTTGTCAAATTCGTCACATAATCCCACCACTCACTACTTCAATCTGCTCGGCACTTGACTTTCTGCAATCTTGCCGTTTCATCAATAACAAACATTCTACTACGAGTTGGTATTAGGTATGCAAAAATATGATAAGCATGCATATAAATAGGTGTGGGAAGAAACAGAAATCGTAAGAAAAATCATACTCGTGCTGTGGAGGGAGGCGGGTGGAGGGGGAGATAGAGCTCATGCATAAATCTAAAACAAAATGTGTGAGTGGAACAGCTTGCAGCCGGAGCTCCAAATGACGCATAAATATGCAGGATCCGTCGGTTGCGGGGCTATCTATAGAAACATCTGTAGCTGTCTCTCGGTGGAGCACTGACATGGTTCTAGGCGCGGGGATGACAATGGACGTGATTGCACGCACAACTTACACGTCACAGTAATTCTAAATAACTGCGGGATGTTCAGGGCCCAAAAACGTTGGGGGGGAGGGGCAAACGCCCCCCGGGGAGGAATACGTGGAATGACGTCGACCAGGAATTCGTGGGTACCAGAGGCGCCACTTGGGAAGTCAAAGGGAAAGGGCTTCCACCAAATGCTCAACTTCGACTGCAGGCTGCGCGTCGCCGTTATCGGTGACTTTATCGGCCAAAAGCCAGAACAGAATTCGGCGCTTCCGTGGGAAAACGGAAAACCTGTCAAAATGCCGTCGTTTAGGTCGATTAGCATATCAAAGCAGAGCCAACCAGGCGACTCGCAAATTGACACGTGTTTATTTATGCCTGCACTAGGCCCCCAAAAAGGTTTGAATATTTCATTAGACCCCACGCCAATTGAAAGATAAGATGCGAATGCTTTTCACATGAGTGAACTTAAGAAAGTTCGACTGTAGTAAGTTTAACATTTTAAATGGACGGTAAATCGAAAAAAGTATCGGAAACCTACCACAATTTCCACTCAACATACTTTGTTTAACCCCAGCTTAAAGTGATCAATGCTATACCTTTCCTCAAGGTTGTGTAGACAATAATAAAAACAAGTAATATATTCAAACTGAATTATGACTTATGTCAAGCACAAGTCATAGCTGTCTGAGTTACTTATAACATGTATACCATATTTGCGCAACAGAAAAAAAAGCGAAACTTAAAATCTTTTTACGGCACATGACAACACCCGTGTCAAAACTTCTGAGTAGAAAATTCTTACGTTTATGTAAATTAGTCAGATTTGTTTAAAGCTGGCTACTTATCACCATCCTGAGCCAATCAATCCGAAAAACGTTACGGGAAATCCTCAACTGACGTGTCGAGAGGTCAAAAAAGGGACAAAAGAGGAGCACTTTTTTGTGGAAATGTATTGAGCGTAAACTGAGACAATAAAGTCCTGTATTTAAGGGACAAAATGCCAATGAAAATTGGCTGTTACCGGGTTAATGGAGGCTTAAACTGACAATATAAAAGAGTGGTCAGAAAAAATTGTAGAAAGAGATTTTGAGCATTGAAACTCATAAGATATAAAAATAAATAAAAAGAATTTACGACAATTACGAAGCAAGAAAAAAACACTATCAAATAAATTTGCAATTTTGTTAGGCACTTTTTATAAGAATTTCACACAGTGAAAAAAAAATAAATAAAGTACCCTTTGAAACCAATTAATGTGACGTTTTGGAGTTCAACTATACAAATTAGTCTAAGAACCCGGTCACAAAGAACGTTTCACTTTCTTTCTTCAGTGTTGGTGTGCAAGGCATCTGGTTTTAAAAGAATGTAAAAGCTATAAGTCATACAAAATAAATATTACTGATAAGTCGGCTGATATAAAAGGCTACTGTGGATGATTTTGCAGCTTATATCTTGTGTTAGCATAGTGAGATATGGCAAATATTTAATTAACAAGATGATTGAAGGGACCTAAGAGATATCTTTAAAGGTTTATGTTGGTTTTAGCGATCTTTCCACTTGTTAGAGGGTATTTGTTAGGCTACATTTCTTTGGAATAAAGTATGTCCTTTGTCTTCCAGCAAATTGGTCTGTACATCCGTCGCGAGGAGAAGCCCCTGTACTCGCCCATCGTCACCCCGAGTGCCAGTGAGGTGAGTACCCCAGAAAACTCTAAACTGATTCCTAGCAACTCCAGTTCGCGCTTCCACCTGTTCGACTGTACGCGCTGCCTTTGTGAGACTCGACTAATATTTGCACACATGCTTGTATGTTTCTTATACTTTCAAACGATTCGGTGTACACAACAATATCGACACAAAAACACTTGTAAATATGCACACTCGACAACGCCTTCAATGTCCACCGAACACGACCGCCCAAAACTTTTGCACCGCTGTGTTTGTCTTGGTAAATGTTTGGTGGGTGTGGATGCTCGGTCCTCGCCCTTAGGCCAAACTTCAACGGCTGAGACAGCAGTCGCCCGTCCCCGTCCCCGTCGCCGGCTCCGGCTCCCCCACTCCTCTCCAGCCTGTTGCCGAAAATGGCAGGGCAAACAATGGCGGCCAGGAGCGCAGGTTCCGCTCCAACAAGGACAAACTGCAGGCGAGCAGGCAGGACGAGGAGTCGGCCTCTTCTGTCGGCGGCAGTGCAATTAATGTCACACGCTCAAGTTCAAAATTAAAACCCGTCAAAGAGCGACGGCCCACCGCCCTGCCCAGCGAGGTGCCCAGCATAGAGGTCGAGGATGCCAAGGATGCTGAAGAGGAGGAGAAGGAGGAGGAGCAGGAGCAGGAGCCGGATGCAAGTGCACATGCCGATGTCCTCGATGGCGGCAAGTCAAAACTCAAAGTGAATGTGAATGGCATAATTGATGAGGGCGGTGCCGATGATGTCGCCACACCCACACCATCCAGCACCTCCACAACACCTGTGACCGAGGGTCCTGTAAAGTTTTTCATTGGTCACACGCAGGATCTAAGCGCGCAGCAAACGGATGACACCTTGTCCTGGCAGAGCAGCGATGCCAACAACAACAACAACAACGACAGCAATAACCACCACAGCAGTGCCGCCATTAACGGCAAACTGACAAATGGTGTCCTGCCACAGGAGCGACAGGAACAGAAAGGACTCCACCAGCCGCTCCAGGCTCCGCCCCGCGCCAAGAGCTCCAGCAATGTGTCACTCAATTATCCGGCCAAGAGCCATCCGGACAGCCAACGTCGCCGCCGTGTGTCCACGATGCCCGATATTAACATACCGCCGGCACCGCCGATGCCCCCGGAGCTCCTCGTCCCCGGCACGCCCCTTCACTTGCGCAAGAAACGGAGCGTGGAGCGTCCGCAGGAGCAGCAGGATGCTTTGAATAGTCAAGTAAGTAATGAGGTGGCTCGCCAGATGACATGCCCGGCAACTGGCCAGAACTCTGCGGCTTTTCAACCATTTCTCCTATGTCGCCAGTGGTCGGCAGAGCTCATTTTTATTCTGATCTACTGGGTGGGGTAAATAGTAACCAAAAGCTTCTTCATTGTCCTAGTACCTGATAACAGCTTTAGTATTCAGTCAAAATGTGGCTATTTTTATGCCTTTAAACGGAAACCGAAAATATGCATACATTGTCCAATATTGTAAGTTTGTATATGTCAAACAATCAATAAACTAATTGCCTAAAAATATTATATTTAATGACTAAACTTCCATTTAATTAAAGCCAACTATTTTGAATGTGTCGGAATAATTTTAGAAAGCAAAGATTTAAAAAAATACCATATTATCCAATTTAATTTTTAATTATTTAATTTATTTATTACTCCTAATTTGCCAACAAAAAAATACTTACATATTGTAACATCCGTAAACAACCCCACCGTAAATTGTGCGGTGAAAATACACACATTTTATTGTTTTTACCCGTCTAACTGCACCAAAAAATTATACGTTCTTTTCTGTTATAAATTGAAAAGAATTGTTATATTCTACTACAAAAATTTTATAAAATAACATTAATAATTTTTAAATATTTAATGGTTTGTGATTATGTTATATCTAAAGCACTATTATTTTTTATAAAAAATGATAATAGTATGAACAATTTAAGAAAAAATACTAATACGCACTGTTGGTCGTGTTTGTTTCCACCTAAACTCTATAATCTCTATTATCTGATAATTCCATTTAAAAATGTACTTACATTTTTTTTGTTAACATAATTGCTAGGGTAAATCTCACAAAAATGTCAAGTCCATACATTCTTTTTAGTCTACATAGTTATACATGCTGAAAAAAGTTTGATTCTATGCATATTCAAATAGCTAAATACTGTCTTTCTGTGTGCCGGAAAGCTACACTCCATTTACTATTTGGAGTAACTTTTATATGGGAGTCAACGTGCAACTCCCCTTACCTTTTATTGCCCAAAGGCACAAATGGGGAAACTGAAACACGAAACAGCTGGTTGCAATTGAACCGTGCGCCCAACACACTTGTTAAAACAAGTTAAATGTTAATTGTTCGCCAACAGACACGAACCAAAACTTTCTGCCATCGAAAAATGCCGTTTCTTATTTTTTTTTTGGATCTGCTTCATTGGCAGCCTGTGGCTAATAGGTCCTTACACAGCTTTCGCAATGGAATCTGTTGCTGATACAGCGAAATGAGGTTCTTACGGTTGAGTTTTCCGTGATGTTGCTTAAGACAATGTGGTCTTTCCTTAAAGTGTTCACTTTCAGGTACACCATATTGTTTCTAATTTCCCAAGACAAAGTAACAAATATTTATCATGGCTCTATATTTGGATAAATGCCTAGCCTAAGCCATTCATGTCCCTTTCTCTTAACTAGTTGGAATCCATTAAAAAACGTATTTAAACGAAATACTATCTTGGCCCTTATCAGCTGTACTAAAAGTCTCTATTCCCTTTTTTTTTTTTGCCAATTTCGCATGAAAACCCCAAGGATCAAATAGCAAGGCCAGAGGAAAGTGGCGAACGGGACAGCAAAAGCCAGAAATCCAGCGATTCCTCGACACCCAAAACCCATCGCGTTGAAGGTGGCCTCATCTATGTCCGTCCCAATTTTCCCATTCAAGGCGACATTGAAATCGAATTTATTGCAAAGGACGAAGCGTAAGTGAAACAGCCATGCTGAATTAGAGAAAAACAAACAATCCGTGCTTATTACCCAATGAATCCGGTTCGCAGCACACGCAATCTCATACGAACGGCCATTGAGCGCAATGATTTCCTCAATAATCTAATGGACAAGGAGCGCAAGGAGATGGTTATCAATGCAATGGCGCCGGCCAGCTACCAGAAGCAAAGTCTCATCATCCACGAGCACGAGGAGGGTTCCGAGATATATGTGTCCGCCGAGGGGCAGTACGATGTATTCCGCGGGGGCCAGCTGGTGGCCAACTTTGGACCGGCCACCGTCTTCGGGGAACTGGCCATCCTCTATAACGCTCCTCGTCAGGCAACCATACAGGGTAAATTCCTTGACCTGCGTGGAAAATAACTCAGAAAATAACTCAGCCGGCGTTTTCTTCTAGCTGCCACCGATGCACGTGTTTGGAAAATCGCACGCGAAACCTTCAGGGCCATCATGCAAATCTCTGGATCCCGGGAACGCGAGGAAAACCTTCAGTTCCTGCGCTCGGCACCGTTTCTGCAGGAGCTCGACCAGAGTTTGCTGCACAAAGTCGTAGATCTCCTGCAAAGGGTAATTCATCAGCCGGGTTATCGATGCCTTAACTCAGTGCCTGATTGTATTTCAGAAATTCTACGAGACCGACAGCTGCATTGTGCGCGAAGGCGAGGTGGGCAACGAGTTCTACATCATCCGGTGCGGAACCGTGACCATAAAGAAGCGGGATGAACAGCGGCAGGAGCAGATTGTGGCCAAGCGGATGCGGGGAGACTACTTCGGGGAGCAGGCCCTGCTGAATGCGGATGTGCGACAGGCCAGTGTGTATGCCGATGCTCCAGGAACCGAAGTGCTCATGCTGGACAGAGAGTGAGTGCCCAATAAGGTTCTATGTCGAAGAATACTATCGATAAATGAAATCACTGAGGAGAAAGAGAATATATCCTTGCAGATCCTATTTGTCAAATTGTATAAACCACATATACATTCTTTTTTGCTTACCGAATCAAATAGGATACAAAAAAGAGTAACCATGACTTTAAGTTGACTAAAATAAAAATAAGACCGAGTTATTGCAGATTTTACTATAAATACCCCTTACCTAAATACATCGTTCATATATTTTTTTTTAAGGATATAGATTTTTGATAACAGTTTTAGCTTCATTAATTGGGTTTTGTGTTTTAATATTTTATAAAGTTTTTGCATATATATTTCTGTTTCAAAAATGTATACTTTTTTTTGCCAAAATTGGTTTTTAATTTAAGCTGTGAATCAGATCATAAATACATACTTAAGGGGAATGTTTTCTTCATAGCGGCATTATATCATCAGATCTATGCACTATAGGATTTAGGAAAAAGGCGGTAGCTTAAAAATAAAGAAATTAAAAATATAATTTATAAATAAGGAATTCAAAAATAAGAAAAAAAGTAACTAACATATTATAACAAATGTAAAGTCAGAAGTATAAGGGTGCATGACACAAATAAATTTAATCATATTGATAACTTATAGGGCATTCTATTTTTAATATTTAAATATTGTTCATATTATATTAATATTTTCTTTTAATGTTTTCTTCACTTCAGAGCCTTTATAAGCTATTTGGGAACTATCAAACAGCTGCGTGAGAAGCCGAACAGCCAGCGCAGCGATACGAGTGGTCGATCCAGTAACAAGGCCCTGGAGTTCGACAACGAGTACTCCCAAGTGGCCATCTCCGAACTGAAGAAGATAGCCACTATGGGCTGCGGAGCTTTTGGACGCGTGGACCTGGTTTCCCTCGGCCAACAGGCTTTGGCTCTGAAGATCATCAAGAAAATCGAGGTGGTGAAACAAGATCAAATCGAGCACGTTTACAATGAGAAGAACGTAATGATTAAGTGTCGCCACTCGCCTTTCATAGTACAGTAAGTAATAACAACTCAAGCATTTAGCTTCGACCTAAATATTATTTTACTTCAGACTCTATCGCACGTACCGCAATGACAAATACGTCTACTTCCTAATGGAGGCTTGCATGGGCGGTGATGTATGGACGGTGATGTCAAAGCGCCAGTATTTCGATGAGAAGACCGCTAAATTTATAGCGGGCTGTGTTGTGGAAGCCTTCGATTACCTGCACTCGCACAACTTCATTTACCGAGATTTGAAGCCCGAGAATTTAATGCTCGGCACGGATGGCTACTGCAAATTGGTAATGAAAATATAAATAGCTAAATAGCACAGAAATCTTTAAACGTCCTTATGAATTATTTAACCTTTCTACTAGGTGGATTTTGGATTTGCCAAATTCGTGAGACACAATGAGAAGACGAACACATTTGCCGGTACCCCCGAATATGTGGCCCCCGAGATTATCCTGGATCGTGGACACGATCGTGCCGTCGACTACTGGGCACTGGGCATTCTCGTCTATGAACTTCTAGTTGGCAAAACCCCCTTCAGGGGCGTAAATCAGATCAAGATCTACCAGCAAATCCTCAGTGGCATTGATGTCATCCACATGCCATCGCGCATCCCCAAATCCGCACAGCACTTGGTCCGGCATCTGTGTAAGCAACTTCCGGCGGAAAGACTGGGATATCAGCGGAAGGGAATCGCCGATATCAAGCGGCACAGCTGGTTCGAAAGTCTGGATTGGCAGCGACTGAAACTCAAGCAATTGCCATCTCCTATCAAGAGACCTTTGAAGAGTTGGAGCGATCTGCAATACTTCGGACCATCGGGTGTTGAGAACGACTATGAGCCACCGGAGGAAGTGAGCGGGTGGGATAAAGACTTCTAAAGCTGGGTAGGAATAGTAGGTATCGATAGCGATCTACATTTTCGGATATTAGTTGGTAGTTTGTAAAATGTTTTACTTAATATTTGGAGTGCCCCACGTAGCACTTATCATTTACTAGCTTCGAAAATACCTTAATAATATGCTGTTATATATTTTATTTTACTGTTAAGCTTAATAGTTATTAAAATACTTTTTAAATAGACTACACTAAACATGAACAACCCATTTATATAGACTTTGATAAGCAGCGTAAAACCTAACTATAAGCTAATACTTTTGAGTGTCTCCCAATAAATTGAAATTAGACCTGCTAACTGACTATTTCAGCAATTCTTTTGATACATTTAGCAACTAACTCGCTTTGAAAGTCAACATAGACTGCTTGGGCAGCTGTGTCCGGAGGTTTATTTGTACTCGCGACATCAATTAGAACCGCAAACTGGTTTTCTTTTGCTTTCGCCGACACACACCACAGGTAAGCAAACAAATTCAATTTAGCTATCTCACTCCACTCTCTGCTTGCCAAATGCAATTGCACAAAGTTGAGAAATATAGGACCACTTTGTCTTTAACAGGTGCAAACTGACACAGGAACTCGGGGCTCCTGCAACAGAGTTGTACAGCACCCTAGTTAGGCAACAAAACTTATTGTGACGTCCCTGTCTTGTTTTGATACGTAATAGCTTTTATCATCGCCATCAATATCAATGAAGTTCCTTTGTCTTGCCCGCCTGGGATGCATCATCATTTACGACAGCGTTTTCATCACGCAGAACGGCTTTATTGTTTTCTCTATAACTACCAGTGTATTTAGGTAGTTTTGAGTCTTTCATTGAATTGTGTGTCAAAGCAGTGTGAATTCTAAGCAATTCCTTAACATAAGAGTTAAAGCATAGTTATTTGTCTAGAACCTGCTGAGTAGCTCTACTACTTAATTATGTGAATACCTAGACATTAGGTATATTATGCAATTCGTGTTAATTACACTCCATATACTCCTTGAAGTCCAATCAATTGAAATTCAGTTCAGTAATGTGGGGAGAAACCCAATTTAATTTCAGCTTCGAATACGAAATGTTGAAATAAGCTAAGCAGCAAACGTGCATAGCGAACAACATGGTTAATCAATAATTTAGTGCGCTGCGAAATGGTCAAAGAATGAAAGTTTGAACCAAAGAATGGACCTTTTCCCGTCGTAGACTTTCGCACTCATTTAACAATTTTACGCTTCGTTTAAGAACCGTAAGAGGGATTGGCCGGGGCCAGTAAAGAGTTTCCTTTGATTCCCGGGAATTCTGTATTTTTTGCGGCCCCAAAGTTTGTGGGGAAATAAAAAGGCATTTGCATGGCTTTCTTAGTTAACCTTTTTCACCAGTCACCAGTCAGCAGTCACCAGTCGGCACCGCCATCATTTTTCTGGGTAAACTAAACGGCGGTTTCCCCCCGATTTTCCTCCGAGTTGCCGGTTGAGCGCGCACAGTTTCCCAACGGAAATGATGACATTTCGTCTAACTTTGTCGCCGCGGTGTGCAGTCGCATAGAAATGTTGGAGGTGTCTAAGAAATGGCACATACCGGGATATTCTGGGACAGTTGCGAAATGAAAATTTTCACTTTACCAGCCAGCCGGTAGCGGAAATTGTTGAAATGTTCCTCAGTTCCTTTGCTGGTTGCCACGAAATTGAAATTGTGGCCAAATGTTTTCGCCATCGTTTTTATTGATTTCCCCCACATACACTTATTTTATTCCATTTCGCATCGTTTTGCTTTGCGGCTTTCGGCGGAAGGAAGGTAGCAAAATGTTATTATCAATTATCATTTATTATTGCGGGGCATTTTTTCGCTTGGTCGATTATGTTTTCGTTTCCTTTGTAGCCATTTCCTTGAGCCTTTATTTTTCTTTCTTTTAAGAGCCTTGACGCTCTGATCGATGGCGTTTTCGTGGGTTATTGGAACTGGTGGCATATTGTGATAATCCAGTGATTGGGGATTGACATTAAAAATATGTTATGTCACGAAAAGAGAATTTAAATTGAGTTTGACTAGCGAAAAGGCCTTTTCTGTAAGCAACGCGATTTAAAAAGTATTCTATTGTTCTTTCACATAACATTTTATTGCATTGTTTATACTTGGAATTTCCAAGAAACTTTAAACATTCAAGCAAATTACCATACTCGTTGCTATCAAAAATAAATAAACTTACGACATGTTTTTCTCATATCGTTTAGTGTTGTTTTATCAACTTTGTATATTCAAGTTTGTGTATATAAGGGCCCGCCAAAATAGGGTTCGTCTTTTTTTTGTAAATTTAAACCCTCAAATGGGACTGAAAATCTAATATATGCATGCCAATACAAGTCGACAGCTGCTGAACAAATTTGATATACATAGCCGTATTTATGAAAGTCTTTTAGACGCTGTCCATACAAATGCAAATTGTCCGGCAGCCTTTTCAATGCAGGGGCCTTGAACAAAAATTAGACCCTAATCAATGTAACAATTGTTTACTTTATATACGGCATCTGGCGAAAGGGACTGTCTTGTGTCTAGCTGCAGGCACAGAATATCTTAAATATTTTTTCTAAAGTGTGTGCCTTAGCCATTTTCCGTTTCAAGATTGTAAGTTTTGTTTGCGCAACTTAAAAAGGGATATCGGCAAAGCTGACAAATTTAATCAAATCAGATTTAGCTAATCTTATTACAGAGAACAGCACAATGGGGTTTCAAGGCCGATACACATTGTAAATTATTGGTAGGTACATTGAAACCCACTCTTAAAACGACACTCATCATTGGGTCAATCCTTTGAAAGAACAAAACAAATCAACACTAGCATTTTCCATATAAAGCATTCATTTCCCAAATGAACCGAGTCGTTGACCATTTTCCGTTCACAAACATGGACAAACAGTCGCACTTACTAGTGATCACCCTGGGTGCAATTAGGATTTGAGTGTTCAATAACGATTTACACAAAGGCTGGCCCACAGGCCAATATGGTCTCCAAGGGAACTTGGGGGGGGTCGGGTTTGGTACGTGCGACCCGGGCAAATAAGCTTTGAAATGTTACCAATCGTACGATTCGAACGAGTGGCAGTGCAAAAGTTGGCCAGCACGTATGGAAGCGGCAACAAGAGTAGCAATTATAAGGGGCAGGAGCAGTCGACCACAATTCAAGTTGAACTTCCACTCTCACTCCCACTTCAACTGCCACTGCCACTGCCACTGCCACTGCCACTGCCACTTCCACTGCCCAATCCTATCTAATCAGCTTCGGTCGAAAAGAATCTGTTTACAATATTGACAATTTTGTTTGGGTGCCAGACCTAAAACTAGAGGTTGAATCAAAAAGTTTCGTTTTTATGCTGGGTAAAAAGTTAAATTTGCATATTTTTTGTGAGGCACTTGTCCTTTTTGTGATGCTTCTTGCTGTTGGCCAATTTGTGGCCGAAGTGGAGCTGCTTGCAGAGTTAGGGCCTGGCCACATAAACACTTCTGTGCCGAATGCTATGAATAAATAATGAGCTTTGTCTTCCATCGCCGGCGAAGTGATGGTCCTGGCGTTGCATACTTTTGGGGGCAATAGGCTCATGCAATATTTGTGTGCCATTTAAGCTGCTTCCGTGCATTACATAAAGGACCGAAGTATACACCCTGGACTTGAATTCCACGAGGTGTGCACTCAAATCCATTCGATTCACAGACTATTAAATACCAATAAATCACTAAGCATTTGCATTGGCAGGAGCTGTCATAAAAATCTAAGAAAATATCTAGGCAAACGCAAACATATGTTTACATTTGTTCAAGCCAAAATCACATTACCTCGAGCTCTTCTCTTGGAATCAAATTATGTTATTTTCATGAGCAGCCGAAAGTATGCAAATATTTGCCAAGACCAAACATTTGATGTGCCAACCTCTTGCCACTCGACGACATACGGAATACAGAGAGAGAGCTACAAAAGCTACAGCCACAATGAGGTAGCCAGGCAAAAAGGTCGTTAGATTGCACTATGGGGCCAACGACCACTTTGGTTGGCCAAAACCCATTTTTGAAAAGTCGTCAAAACCAAAAAAATTGTTTTAGGATATATTAACAGAAGACCAATCTGCAATGTTACGTTTCAGGAATTCCGATAGAGTGCGCTTCTGTTAAGATAACAGCTGTCAAATCAGATGTTTAAAATGCAAGCCACGTGCTTTTGAAATTCGACTTTTAAATTGCATTTTTAAAGTGTTTAAAAAAGCATTTATATGCGTTCCAAAAAATTTTTGTGATATGAATTCGATGAATGGTGGTGTATTCTAGGTGTTTGTGTGTTTAAACGGTTGAAATCTATCGTGCTGTCTTTGTACTTAAGTGTTAAAGTGAGTTGTCTAAAACGCGTTTTTTAAATAGAAAACTAATTTTTAAGTAGAGAAACAAAGTGAGTCCAGCGGACTCCACTTCTGAAACCTATTGAGATTTGTAGAGTATTAATTTATTTTTAAAATGTATATGGTAAGAATCGCCATTTATTGCCACTTTTTCTGAAATTTAATATTTAAGCACATAACCTCAAGTTTTGCAACCTTAACAGTAGTTGCGTTGAATATTAGAATCCTTTTGATTTTCAATGAAATATTGAACTAGAATCCGAAGAGCATGATGTTTAATAGCAGGTGCCATTTTTTTACCTATTGATAAAATTTGTTTAATCCAAATTTTTGTGCATTTACATTGAACATTTGTGGAACGAAGAACATTTTGTTTTGCATTTTGAATTCTATTCAGAAGCAGATATAAAAAATATTAAAAAAAATAAAATATAAATGTAATTTTAAAGTATATAATAAAAAAAAAAATAGTTCGATTATCTTGAAAAATAACAAAGTTGACTAAATCGATCGTATGGCAGCTATGGGATATATTTGTTCGATCCTATTCTTTTTAACATATATGTTGCCTAAATATACCAAAAAACGATTGGTAAAGTTTTATCTCGATATCTCTAAAATTGAGCGAGCTATTAATTTTGGCCAACAAAAGTGGTCGTTGGCCCCATAGTGGATTGTTAACAAGTTCATAAAAAGACGCTGGCAAACGACACACATACACACACACACACACACACACAATTATAGGTGGAAGGAGGTGGGGGCAGGACGAGGACCCCGGCAAGGACTGCCTAAATACTATACGACGCGTCTCGTTGCGTATTTGCAGAGCACTTTTTCCGTTTCTGCTGCTGCCTCTCAACAAAAATGCAAACAAATGCACACTCAGAAAAAAACAATGGGAATTCGAGAAGGAAAAGTTTGCAGAACTTTCATTAACCCTTGAGTTTTACTTAGATCGAAAAAGACTAGATCGAAAAAGTCTAAAACTACCCCTTTTTAGTTGAATAATTTTCAGTTTTTAACAATTATATTTGCTCTCTCATTTGCCAATACAATACCAAAATAACTACTAAGAGAATAGAAAATATACAAGAGAATAATAAGATCACCCTACTAACAAAATGGTGCAAACAAAAGTTTTTTTCTTCAAAACTAATGTGGCTTTTATGGTTTTTGCTGCTATGTTATTTATGCTTTTGATATTAAAGTTTTAAATCTAAATTTAAGTTTTCTATTAACTTACAGTATCTAAATTATTTAAAATATATTCACAACTCAAAGCTGGACAAGGTACTTTTTATAGTCTTCCTTTGATGCTCCCTGAATCAAACTCTTCGGTCTTTTTTTAATCATTTTTGAATAAAAAGTTATAATTTTTTACAGTGTAGAACAGTGAAATGGAGGAGGGGAGGGGTCACGGCGACTATGAATATAAGCATGGGTGAGCTGAACCAAACTGAGCACGAAGAGCTCCTGCGGTTGTTTGCATTAGGCAATTGATGTTTATTATTTCTGGGGGCGGGTGGGGTGATGGAGGATGGAGGATCGACGCCGCCGACAAAAGCGGCTGTCCTCGTTGTGGCGCATTGTTTGCCATCGCCGTATTCCTGCAGCAAGTTGCAGACCTCGCGAGCAACAGTTAAAGTTGCATTTGCATTGGCTTAAAGCAAATTAAAGCATAATGAATGCTACACGCAGCGTCATTTGCATTTGCATTTGCGTTTCGCGTCCTAACCTTATTTAATAAACAGCTGGCGGGCGGCAATTATATCCAATTGTTAACCGCAATGGAAATCGCTTTAAATTTACTGCCACCTCGGCGACGACCAACGGCGAGACCAAAATATGGTTGTGCAAATTAATTAAATTCGATTAAATATGGCATTTATAATTATTTATTTTTTGCAGCTACGACTTTTTCAATTTGAACCAGTATTTGTTTTTATTAGCATTCGGATTATGATTAATTTATCAATACATAATTCTAATTAAAGATCTATTGTTCAGGTTTGCATAAAACCATTTTTTCCATATGTCCACGTATTTACTTATGCGCATAAAAAATGTTTTGCAAAGCTTGCTGATTCATGTATTTTTAATAGTATTTTTAAACGACAAAGGCATTCTACCGGCTAAGCGCTCGACAATCCAGTTTAAAATGCCACAAAGTGCCAGCAAATTGAATACCAAATCAATTTTTAAGTCCTTAGACTGCTAGGCATCAGCCACGATTTTAGGACCGAAGAAGCCGGCACACAATTGAAAAGGATAAAGTTTTAATTAAATAGAAAATATTTATTCAATATTTATGAAAAGAGTAACAGTAAAACCCGAACATTGAATTATTTAGTGAAACGTAGCAGGACGCACAAGTGTTAATAATTGAAATACTTGGGCCAAGGCACAAGGGCTTCGAAGAAAAACTTGTAAAACAAATAGGCGGAAAACTTTCTTTGGTGGCCAATTAATAATAAATCGCGAGCTAAGAAGGGAGACTGAAAATCAACGTCTAGCAACTAATGATGCGCCCCATTTAAGCACCAAAAAGCAAACGGCAGGTCGACCACGTGTAACAACAAATTACCGCCACAAAAGCGAAAAACTTGCTAGATAGCCATCGAGCCATCGACCCACCCGGAAGGTCAAAGGTTGCCAAAGCGAAGGTGAAGGTAAACGGTCTCACGAAACTTGCCAAAAGGGTCGTTTTCGGGGATTTCTGTGGACTTAGCGCTTGATTAAGCGTCAAAAACACCCATTTCCCAACCCATTTTGGACGGCTGATTGATAAGGTAAATTGGTGTTGGGATTGTTTTATGCATTCCTCAGCCCAAAAAGTTTTGTTAACCAATGCAAATTATGTGGAGCGCTATGCTTGTTTAAACTCTGCGATTTTTAATTAAAGGTGCCGTCACTTTATATCCCTGCGATGGGTATTTATTTATCGCAAAAGGGAAGAAAACTTTATCCATATTTGAGTTTCCGTCATTTTCCTGTTTTTAAAACAATCTGGCTGGAGCATTTCCTTGCACACACATATCGTGAGTATAATAAAGTTAATTTCCACATGCTTTTCAAATTGTATGAAAATGTGTATAAAAACGCTTCCTGGCGCCTGCCTTGCGGCGTAATTAAATTTTCTAATTGAGTTACCACTGACATGGAGCGCGGTGAAATTTTGACGCAGCCCACAGAACCAGAGGGCCAAAAGTAAGATTGCCTTTTGAAATTTGAATGCTACATTCCGTTTTCTTGGGCCTGGCAATCTGGCGGTGCCGGTTTCTGGTCGAGTCTTTTACAATTCGCTGACTTTCCTAATAAATTATTGTATGCCCGTCAAACTTTCGGCTCATAAAAAACAGTAGGCAATGCTTTATGTTGGTTATGCGTATTTTCTTCATGCCTTCTGATTTATACGCAATGCACGGAAAGTAGTCCAAGTCATAATTTATGCTTCAGCTACACCGAAACCAGAACTCTTCCTGCATTTAGATAATTGGTGATTTTGTTGACTAAGAGAATAATGTGACGGCCATGCCATTTAAAATAATGAAGAACTATCTACCAGAATATTACTCACTTACTTATCCCATGTAGGAATTTACCCAACTCTACTTCTGCAGTCTTTTATATAAGAATATTTCTTTGGTTTCTTTCCAAGCTTTATGCATAATTAGAGCACCATGTCTGTTTAAATGAATAAATTTATGTCCTGAATTCAACCCTTGAATTTCATTTATGTGACGAGTGGTATTCACAACAAGTCGCAGTACGCATCTATGGAGTTGCTTGAAAGGATACTAAATTGCACGTACGTTATTCAATGAAAAAACATCTGTCTTTAACGACAATTTTTTTTAACTATTTAAGCACGAAAATAAACTTTCATTAAAAGACTTAGAGTTCATAAAACAACGAATATTATACATAACGAACTTATACCTATTGATAAAGATTTATTTATATACATATAGACTAAACCCTAAAGATAAAATAAGCTTTATTAAAGAAAGATAACTTGTACATTGATGTTTAATGTTTATTCCCTTCTGTAGCTTAAGTTTATAATTTTAATCTTACATTTTTAATCCCATTATTTTTAAATTCAGACTACGAATCAATCCCAGGCAGTGACATAATAAGGTAATAAGTAATAGTGTCAATAAAATCACACATTTTAGATTTAATATGATTTAAAAATTATTAATTAATTAATAGAAAATCTAGTAAGACCGTGTAGTTAATGAAAAGGTTTCTATTTGTATACAATCACATTGGATTAATGTCGCTAAATCCGTATACTGAGCACCTGATTTATAATTATTAGAATTGGTTCACACACTATTATCCGTTAAATTTTACCAATTTATACGAGGCGACGATGATTAAAAGACTAATTTTGCCGCTAAAAGCCTGTCTTTTCCACTGCATAACTCCTTTGGAGCTTGAAGCCCCATAGTGACTTTATTAAGTGTTTATTGAAATTTATGGCTCGTTTGACTATGGTATACCAAAGTTAAGTACTTTATACGCTCAGTAATATGTTGAATTTATGGCTTTGCTTAATGTCTAATGTAAGCACTGCAATTGGATTAAATTGTGTGGCTCTGGGCTCGACAAGGTTTGGTTATCTATTTGGTTACTAATAAACTCAATACGTAAGCTTGGTTGCTTTTGCTTGAACAAAATGATGTTTGCTAATTACATTAGGACGAATCAGGTAGCTTATTGTCAAACATTAGGCCTGTTATCAGGCCTAAAGGTTACACCTTTTAATTAAAACTTTCAGATGAACTCAGTTGAATACATTGCACCTGTCGAAATCCAGGCTTAATTAAATCTTTTAATAAAAATCCAAATGAATTATTAAACATAATGAATTTTAACGTCGTTCAGTAAATTGATTATATTAAAAGTTAATTTAATTAAGGCCTGGCATGCGAATATAAAGGTTACCTTTTTACATGATATTAAAATACATTTGTAGAGTAATGTGTTGATTGTACCGCACATTTTATTGATTAAATCTCAGGGGCTGCCATAATTCAAAGGGTATGCTAAGTCCAGCTGGCTTTCAGCGCTGTCCTTGACGTTAATTGCCTATTAATTTGCAGCAACATTCCCGGAATTCTATAATTCAATGAAATTGAATGCTCAGTTGCAGAGTGTCAAGTGGCTGAATGAGCGGCAAAGGGCAAACCAAATGGAGTTGCGAAAATTCATGTAATATTGAAAATCATCCACTCGCCGCCAGTGCGATAAAAGCAGTTCAAATAAGGCCAAAGGATGGGGCCAAATGCCGATGATACTGCCATGCTACTAAATCAATAAAACGGTCAAGCAGTTGGCGCATAAGTCGAAAACATAAACACATAAAATGCTGGCCCATAAAAAGGAGCTTCCATTTCATTTGTAAACAAAAGCATTCCGTATTGCCCACCAAGAGATGTCGGAACAATTGTATGCGGGCGATACGTATCCGAACCCCTGGCTTTTGTTAGCCCTGCTGAGCTTTTATTTTGTTATGCTGGGTGCTATTTTAAAAAAAAAAGCTAAATAAAAAATATTTTCCTTTGTCCGATCCCCCACAACTGTCCAGATAATGTCCATGAGTTGGCGAGATGGACGGACGGCTGTTTAAAATCAATTTAAAGCTAGGCCTGCATTTTGTTAAGTAACTAAATTATAGATTCATGACTCCCAACTTTCACAACCATGCTGAATGGCATTGTAATAAACTTTGAAAGGTTTTTAACGGTCCTAGAAAATCAAATGTGCGTAAAGAATATCAAACATCATACAACAAGGCCAAATGTTAAAAAGTCAAACGTACAGCTTAATAACCAAGAACTCAACTATGTGGAAAACGACGGAAATTATCCGAAGACTAAATGTGGACATGCCTCAAACTATTTTGTTTTATTTACGCTTCATTTGAACCTGTCCCCACCACATCTCATCTCCTTGGGGTCCTGCGGAGTGCTAAGTTTCGTTTCTCTGTGGGTTTTTTTCCTTATTTATTTTATACTTTATGTTGACAAGACAATTTGCAAGATACATACAGACCAGGCATGTAACATAAGACGTCTGCTGAGCACATATACACAAGAAATAAAATATTAATGCGGTAGATCAAAGAGAAGCATACCGTAAAACTTGCGAATTATTCCGCGCATACAAACGCCCAAAAAGGAAAAAGTTTTATTTTGTTTTCTGTTTGTTGGTCCAAAAGTCAATTTATGGTTTTCCACCCGCATAATTTCATTTTATTTTGCTGTCCTACTTTTTTTTCCATTTGGTTGCTTCATATGAGTGAATTATGTGAAAAGCGTGTATTTGCTAACGTTTCTTTCAAAGGTTGTAAATTTTGTTTTGTTTAAATGAAGGCTTTGTTAAAATAATTTTACCCATTAAATATGTTTTTATTTCATGCTGAAAAGAGGCCATCAAATTTTAAAAAGCCGACTATAAAAAGCCAATTCGAATTGCCTGCAAAAAACTCTATACACGTGAAATTCGATTAATTTATAGTCTGCATATTATTAAAGCCTTTTAAAAATGTTAAATTAAAATTTTAAGCTGCAAGGAGGAGAAGGCATAGACTACATTCATCCTCTCGGCGTATTTTTAGAAAAGAAAATAAAACATATTTTTATATCGCTGCTATGGGATGAGGTAAACTGCTGACAGCGCTGACCAGAAACTGCATCGCCAAAGCCATTTATCAAAACTAATAGCGGGCCAGATAAAGTGTGAAAAAGTGGAAAACGATAGAAGGCAAGTAAAACCATTAAGGGGAATGCAACTAGAAATAAGAAAGGCAAACTAGCTTCGACAAAATAAGGCGTATCGGAAGTGGGAGTAAACTTTAAAAAATAAGCAACCTTAAAAGTAGAGTGACACTTGCTTTAGTTAAGGCTTATAATATTGAATCTTACTAAAAAAAAAAGAAAATATGGATGAACTAAATAGAGAGGATCTGGAACCCAGAAGATTCAACAATGTTAATAATCCCGATCTAAGAAGACAAATTTGGAAATTGCTGCGCACCTTAGCCAGTAATTATTGGGAATGGTTTCTAAGGAAAGTGACGCAACTCAAGAGTCTTTGTTTTCGGCCAATATGCAACTTGAAGTTATCACTCTCCTCCAATCCGGTTTCCTTGGACAGGATAAGCCAAACAAGAGGCTGGAAAACGGCAGCCATTCGATGCATTGAGTTCCATCCAAGCAGCATGTTGATGGCCCTGTTGACCAACCAGGACATTGTGCTGCTCTATGACGAGAGGAGTTGTGCGCCCACCAATCTTCAGTCCTTCCAACAAAAGGACATCACCTGTGCCGCCTTTCGTCCTTGGTCCCTAAGTCGCGAATTGGCCGTGGGATGTGCCGCTGGCATTTGTTTGTGGCGGGAGAGTGAGCGGTCCAAGATGGACCTTAAGATTCGCCATCTGCTGGGCAACCATCACATGCGAATACTCCAGGACGAGGGGCACTCCTATGTGACCTCCTTGCAGTGGAATGAAGACGGCACCATCCTGATCAGTGCCGCCCTGGGCTCCTCACATATTATTCTGTGGGAAACGGACTGCCAGCAAAAGATTCGATTGGTTCCAGCACCTGACAGCCTGAGTGCCTTTTCCCTGCTGCGCTACAGTCCCAATTTTCAGGTCCTGTTCTGCAGCTCCTGCCAAACTGGCGCCAGTTTCTGCCAGCTGAATAGGTCGAAGTGGAGGTCGGAACAGATCCTGAAGCGAAGTCGCATTCAAACGGCTGTCTGGACCATTTGCAGCTCATATTTGCTGTTTGTGCGGGAGGGCACAACTCGGATATACTCGTGTACCAACGATGGCGAGGCCACAGTCTTCCTTTGCCCGAAACCCGTTTGGACCCTCGAACTGCTTGCGGATCTGCAGGATGTGACCACCTGCTCTGGCCAGCAGAGGCATTGCGGTGAGCCTCAGACCATCGCAATGGATCCTTTGGGCCTCTACATGGCCGTCATCTTCAAGGAGCAATCCTTTGTGCTGCTCTGTCTTTTGGTCAATGCACGACCTAGTAGACTACAACTTCTGCCGCTGGAATTCATTGCTTGCGATGCGGATGGTGAACAATTCCCCACTTGCTTTGCCTTTGGGTTTTCACAAAAAGGCAATCCGCAAGTTCGATGTTTAGTGATTGCCTTTAACAAGGGGCATATTCAGCGATATAAAATCACTGCCAATTCCTTACAAGAGGCCAAGAGCATTCACAACATTAAGTAATGTTAATTAAATGGTGTCATTAAAATAGGGGTAAGAAAACTATAAAGGGAAATGCATATCTTAATGCTAAAACTGTAAAATAAAAAACTAAACTGACTCCTTAAGATGAAAATGTGTTTTAAGAAGACTTATCAAGAACCAAAAGCCACGGAAAAAAACTAAATTATTTTAAAATATCTATACAATATTTTGAATTAAATATTTTTATATTAAAAGTTCTATAACAATAAACATATGTATACATCTGTGAAAGGAACGTTGAAAAACCATAAAATCTTAGATAAATTAGCAGTATATAAGCAAGTGCTAAATGATTATAAATAAAGAGGTGACTACCTACATGCATCTTTAAGGTTGCCCAAATATACTTTAAGTAAATGTCATTTAAGAACTGGTACTATGTTGTCGATATAATTCATTCTCATGCTCCTCTCTGCAATTGCCCCTATTAAATTCTCTACCCCGTGTATGAATATTCAACGGAAACGCTTATGCAAATGGAAAAGAACTTAAGTATGCGAGCAACCAGTTTTCGGATTCCACCACCACCATCCTGATACCCGTGATTGTCGGTTATTCTGCAGGTATTTTTATTCACCTGACAATCGTGAAGTAAGCTTAAAGGCAATAAATCCTTGCCTCGATTTCTGATTGCAGACCGAAAAATTGGTTTTACACAGATTTCACTCTTTTATAATTGACGTTTTTTTGTTCTGTCAGGCTATAAAGTGAATACGGGAAGGTTACGCAATTGAAAATAATTTTTATCGCGGTCCATATATAACCGATTGTTTTTCCAAAAGGGTCCAATTGAGAAACGGCTTTTTGCCCCTATCGTAAGACTTTAATGTATTTATACAGGCAGGGGGTTTCGGTTATTGGGATGTTACATTTTTTGCCTAAAACCCCTCTTTAACGACTCCCTTGATGCTAACACATGCCGAAGCACGTGCTAAAAAAAGGCAAACGACAAAATAAATTAATGCAGTCTAACGACCAAATCTCAATGGATATTGACGATTCAAAGTTAATCTAATGGCCTGATGGAAATTGATTTCATGAATTTGTTGTCCTTCGATGTGATCCACCTTTAAGAGACAGACCAAAATGATTGGCAAGTAGGATGTGGCTTAACTCAATTTAATGGCTTATTTGTACAAGTCCATTTCCGTCTTTATATTTGTTTAAAAAACTCATCCACTTAAGAGAAAACCGCAAAAAAAGTTAAAAACTGTCTTCAAGTAAATATTGAAAACAGAATGATAAACTGAATATGGCAATCAAAAGCGAGTGCACACTTGAGCATTTCAATATTAACCAACAATAGGGAGTAGAAAAAGGGAGCTTAGCCGGAATAATCCGAAAACAAACCAAAAAGGAAACGTTATAGAAGACACAGTCAGAACCACATAATCGCAATCCTCAGTCCAGCTCAATTGCGTCCACTCATCGCCAAACCAACATTGACTTTGGTCTGCAACTTCCCTTCGGTAAACATCTTAAAACCAAAATGCCTTCCCTGCCATAAAGTAATTTCTGAAGGCAGAGAGATATTGCGCTGACCAATGCGGAAAAAGCGCAAAAACATGAATGCAAATAAGTTCCCAACAAAGGACAGGGAATGGGCAATACTCGTGAATCACTTAAATTCCATGGACCACAAAGGCAACATGGAAGTCTTTGTTCAGGACCAATCTATTTGTACATGTAGCAGAACTAATGGAATTATCGGACTTATGAAATAGTCAGTTCCCCAAAAAGAGCCTTGCATACGTGAAAAATTTAAAGTCTGTTTTAAAATAAACATTCCGTAACCAAAATTAAGACCATGGCAAATAAACAAAATGAATTTTTATTAGTTACGTACAAGGACACACACGAGTCTTCAATAATACTCACAAGAGTAAAAAGTCTAAGGACCCCAACATTAAAGTTTAATGTTGGGAGTGAAAATGTGTACCCATAAAAATCATTTAAATGTTTGTTTGTTTTTTTCCGAGAAATCATCCTCTTTTGTTGGCAACGTGTGAAAATGCTTTGGGGAGTAAGCATATAAATAATCTGCCAAATTCCTGTAATACTTTGATAAGTTTTATATATTTTTGCCTAGAAACCAAAGTATAATTTAGGTATTAGTTTTATTCTGACATTGTTTCTAAAAATAAAGCTTAATCTCTGAAAATTAACGAATAGACTAGTAGAATAAAAAAAATTAGCAATCTATGTATGTCGTATTTACCAAAAAAACACTAATAAAAAATAGTACAAGAAAGGCTTTTAAGAAAATAAATAATAATGAAGAAATATTCATGCACAATTAGAAATAAAAATATGACTGGTAAAAATAAAGTTTATTACCGCTGTATATTGAAAATATCTCCCACTCGTGCGACTTCAAACCTCACAATCAGCCAAATCTGTATTTATTGTTTTATCATATTTTGCGCAAACATCAAAAACGCAATTTAATGCAATGAATGCGAGTCCCCGGAAATGGCAAGCTTGGCAATAATTTTGTGCAGACGTGGAGTAAGCCTCGATATGCTGACAATGGGCGTTGATTTTTTCTGTCACTTTTGCGAGGACTGGGAAAACTGTAATAACACAAGACCCTCGATGAGGATGGAAGGGAAATGCGAAGTACACGCTAGACATACCAAATAACTTCACTTATTTTTATGCCCCAAGTCTGTGTGCCTTTGAGGGGAACATTGGGGACTTGGGATTATATGCCCACCCTGGGAGATTTTGGGATGTGTGTCAAATGGCGTAAACGCAGAACAATCAGCAATGAGGCATCAATAATTCCTAACGCGTTTGCGGCACTCTCGGTGTCGGAGCGGTTTGGAATTCGCTTTGTTTTCATCAAATGATCGAAGCTGGCGGAAAAACGGGACTTGGCCCATTAAAACTAAAGTTTTCCCCAATTTTCTCCGTTTAACTTTTCCCATGGCCTAAGCGAGGCCTGCGGTTTTTTGATTTATGGTGCCACTGGCGGCAGGCACCACAACGAAATATCCCCAATATTTACGCGTTTGTCTTCAGCCGAGTGTTTTGTTTCGTAATCACGTTTTTATCTTTTACTAAACAACTCATGTATACGACCGCACAAATTTTTTTTGCAAAGCCTCACGTCGCGACTATTTAAAAATAAAGAAAACGACAGAATGGTGGCACATGGCACGTCAAGGAAAAACTTGTTTACCCGCTAGTATATAATGAATCTTGCTGTGGAAACCGATAATTGACAGCCCAAAAGATATCTCAGTTGCCAGGAGGAAACAAAACCAAGGAAGCGTCTTCAAGCAAACAGCTCATGTAAGATGGCCTGGTTGATTTTAATAGCCCTTAGCAACCCAGATGCTTCTTGTTGGCAACTGCAATTGGTAATGTTCTGAAAGTTCTGAAGTTCTTCCTATGTGATGTCTTAAGCAGGCCAACAGCTTTGTCTGTCCTGTCAAATTTTGCATAGTTTAGTGTAACTTTTTTCAACAAGTTGTGAATGCGTCTGATTGTGAGTGCAGCAAAAACGGGCAAAGCAATTTGGTTAGGTGAGTAGCCAAAAAAATGTATTTTAACTACCAAGAATTTGCCCAAATGAAAGTAGAAAGTATTTACTGTTTGGAAATCATCACTGCGTTAAGAACTGATAAATGGCATAGAAACCGCCCTCAAATGTAGGCAACAAAAATACATTTCCTTAAAAAACAAACAAAATAAATTTTCACTTTGAGCGATACACAAACAAGCTCTGTTTTATTTTTGGTTTAATTAAAATTTATGCATGTTGAATGCGACATCATAGATTACAGCGCACACAAACCCAGCTATATATTTGCATTTTGTTCAAAAATCAATGGGCAAACTATACCCTGTTTGCTTTATTCTTTCGAAGGACTGCTAAAAGTACACAAAAGTGGGGCGAACAGCCAAAATAAATTCCCAGCCGCAAATCCTTGACAAATCTGCTGCATTGGCTTTGGCGGCGGTCCTTTCGAGATAAATCTTTATTGCCTCATTTTGCTTAAAGTTGATTCTATTTTTATACTCTGCCTAAGGGTGTGTTTGAATTTTGTGTAAGTCCATCTTTTGGCATTTACAAAACTATATCTTTGCTTCTAAAAAGTGTATTTAAAAGTTCACAGCAGTTGAGTAAGTTTTATTTTCCCATTTCATATGAGTTAAGGGTTTTTTCCATCTGTTTTAGTTGCTATGCCTCACCATACCTATTTTTTTGTGGCCAAACTAACAGCGCTTGTGGCAGTGTCTTCGGAGTGCGGCCAAAAAGACAAAGGCCCAGAGATAACATGGCTGAGGAAAAGCCCGCATTGAAACCGGAGTCAACAATAGCAACACGACTACATCAAGACAAAACTTTGCAGGAAAGGAAGCGAAATAAAAACCTTAAGTATTTCAAACAGACGAGGAAAAGCGGAAAATATGATATGTAAACTGGTAAACTTATTTTCGTGACTGTTAAATTTTTAAGTTTAAGTCAACATTTCTCTTTTTTACAGCTACATTTTTAATAGTCAGACTATTTTTTCTCTTTGGATTTTCGTATTTAAAGAACGTCAAGATGTTTCGTTGTAAAAAAAATATGAGCAAAAATACACAGAATATGATACTTACATTACGAGTAAATCTCAGGCATGCGAAAATCCAGTCTCGTGGAGAATACCGTGCCTACAAAGGAACCTTGAGTATAATTTAAATACAACCGGATGAAATTATGAAGTCCCGGATACTGTGCAAACAGCCAAAAGTTGATGTTTACTTTTCCGCAGCTGATGCTTTTCCCGCCGCCAGTCTGTTGTTGGCTTTTCATACGTAGATTGCTCACACAGTTTTCATATTATTTTATTTAATTTAATTTTATTTTTTCTGTTTAACTTTGTACAGACACTTCCATGTTATTCTTTGTCCAGCACAAAATAAATTGAATTACTTTTATTTGGTGTATTTAACCATTCGGGGTGCTTTTAATGGGCGATTCGCAATAATTGTCCGCTAATCAGGTGCAAACACAAATAAAAAACCGTCCCACTCAGCACTTGAAATTAATTAATCCGAAATTAATCCTCATAGATGGAACAAGCGGCACGTACATCTGTTGTCATATTAAAGATAATTGAAATAAATTTTGCTGTACTAGGACTCAAATCAAAGTGAACCTGAATCGAATTCAACTGGGAAATTGAATTTACATTTGATTTAGTTTGCATGGAACTATATTCAATTGAGTGCAATCAAAGCCAAGATTGTTTGGTCTGACGTAAGGGCATGGTGAAATTCAATAGCAATTGAGTTGAATAGCAAGAGGGACATATTCATATAATCAAATCATGTAGTGGAGTGTACTATTTGCTGACCGTATAGTAACTTAAAATTGGCTAAGAGAAAGTTGATCAAATCTGTTGTCGTAATGGGAACGCGAAGCTCCATGTTGCGTGGGGAGGCCCCCATGAGAAATTGCAATATAAACTAACGAATTGTAAAATTTTTTGAAAACTGTCTGAAAAATGCGCACATATACTTTCAATGGTGAACCAATGTATTGCTGCGCCTGACAGCATGCAATAAAAAAGCACGGCCACGTAGATGTACACGCACACAAACATACAGCGGCATAAAAATGGCGAAGCAATGGGAAACGGATCCGGAAACCCATTTCAACGGTGCAGGGAAGGGGGAGGGGGGGGAAGAAAGCGAAAGCCCGGGCAAACCGCTGATGTTCAAACAATAAAGTTCAAGGGTATTACAAACAGGCATTCGCCACACACTCGCGTGTGCTTAAATATGAGTAATAGGGTTTGTTGCATCTGCCCTGCGGTGGCTGAAGGCCCGCTTTGGGTCAAGTCCGGGTGCTGTTTGCCGTTTGCTGTTTGCTGTTTGCCTTGGGGGCTAATGGAGCACTACCTGGGCCTAGTGTTTACCAAATTTTAATTATGCTAATGCGAAGCGTAAGCAACACCCCGAGTTGCACGCTCACACAAGCAGGCAGGTGTATTCATCCGAATGGCGATACACAGTTTCTTTGAATAATAGTAAACAGTGAGTATGCTCTGTTTGCCTGCACTTTCGCCTTTATCCTTTCGCCTTAAAGTTTACCGGGTGTTTTATTGCTTTAATTTCCGGAACAATGTGAACCAGTAGTGATTATCTCTTAACGCTTACGTACGTTAATTAGAAGCGACTTTACTCTAATTAGAAGCGGATTAGGTAGTTTGGCAGCAGCTTTGGCTTATTCGAACATAAGCTCTAATGCTATCGATTTGGGTCGATTTTACAGTGGTTATCCAATTGACATTGCAATATATTTATACATAAATTTAACCCAGCTTTACTTCTTTTATTTAAAAATGCCATAAAATATTTTTGGAAAATATATACAAAATCGAGACGACAGCTTTTCACGCATTTTAAACATTAAAAAAATTGAATTCCAGATATAGAGAGGACCCGCAAAATATTATTTTGCCAAATGTCCGTGCAAAATAAAATGAAAAACAAAACAAAAGCTTTTAGCGCATTCATTTGGCTATTAAAAAACGATAAATAAATTTTTAAGCTGATTGATCGGCCTATCTGCCAGTGAATGCCGCTAATCAAAGGCCACTAATTTAACTAACAAACCAGCAAATAAACAAAACGCACTTCACAGAACAACCGAGGATGAGGTTTTGTGGCAGACAAAAGTAATTCCTGAATGCGGCGTTTATGCATAACGCTTGAGTTAGGTCAGAACCGGGAAATTCGTTGAATTGTATGGATCAAAACGGGCATATCCGCAATTAGACTCACAGTTTGTTCAATTACAGGCCACTCCACAAATAATTTACATATTTAATTTCGGGCTGACACCCGAGCTTCACTCTCGAACCAAAGCGAAACTATTTTTGTTAATTGAAATACGCGCAAAATCACGTATCGCAGGAAGGAATCGCGGCGAGTTAAAGGCTGGCCAGGATAACGAACCGCGAGGATAACCGCACGTATAGCCAGACACGAACGTACTGAAACGCAGCGCCCGGAAGAAGGCAACGCCTGGCATTCGAAAGCGCAACAGCATCTGGAATCCGCAGGACAGGGTTGTTGCCGCGAAGCGAGCAAGGACGACGAAGGACGACTCATGCCGAGCATCCTTCGGATGGATGCTGTTCGTTCGCCCGCTCTCTTAACCAACTCTGCAGATTCAGCACGATTCCTTGCCGAAAGGTTGCCGCTTACTTGTTCAGTAGGCCAGAAACACATCTGCGTTCCACTCACAGTCGAGTTCGGAATAATAGTCAAGGTGTTAAGTACTTATTATCGAACCGAATTATTATTCCTTTTCTTAATTGAAGATTATTTCGGGGATCCTAGCTAGCATTCTCTTCTTTAATTTACACTCTAAATTAGTAAGTTATCACTTTGAAAATAAAAACCATCTTAAACTGTTTTTTGTTATTTAAAAACCAAAAAAAATAGTTTTTACAGATTTTTTTTTCAAATATAGCTGGAAAAATGTTTTTTATATTTTAACAAAAAAACTGTTTTCAAAAACTATTAACAGAAATATAATTTATTGCTTCTTTATGTATTTATTGCTTGGATCTTGATTTTAAAATATTCATATAGAAACTAGTATAAAGCATTCATAAGCGTTTGAAGGAACAATATTAAATACATTTTTTAAACGCATTTAAATTTTTTGTTCAATGTGTAACACTTAACCTTCAACGCTGAGGTACTCACCTATCATTCTGCATACCTCTACAAAACTCGGCAGTCTTGGTAATTTAATTAGTCTGTTTCATTTTTTATTTGAACTGTGCATCAGCTCGACAATAAATTCTTCAAAATTCACTCAATTGTAAAATCTCAATGGATAAATGTAATAAATGCGATATGATTACCCGCGTTGGTCTTATGTAGTTTGATATACCATACATATATAATGGAAAAAGTGACGGGGTAAACAGTTACAAAACATCATACAAAACGTCGAGTTTGCTACTCGTATGGCCGGCTGGCTGTGCAAGACATTTACGAGCGTTTGAATTTGACAGATTTCTTTTATTAGAGCGACAGACAGCGTCAAAGGAACTGGCAAAGCTCTCATGCGTGCAAAATCCGAGTGTGGCTTTCTATATACCATATAAGCTCAAGCTAGGGGTTTCGGGGAAAATTTAATAAAAACAAACAACTTGGCAGAGCCCGAGGCGATTGAAAGTCCGTATGAAGACGTCATAAAATCCGTTGTGCAGTTCAGCGCACTTATGCTATACAAAGAGGAGATAAATAGATTAGGCAACTTGGGAAGTGGACGAGCCCCTATTTAGTTATGCACTCAATAAAATGACGGCCTTGTTCTTTTATGTATCCCGACTACTTTCCCACTTGTGTTTTAGTTGAATGGCAAACAAATCACTTCGATTGAGTGAAAATATTCCTACATTTTGAAGTACGCACAAAATAATTAGGCAGACAAATAAGTATTTTCCTAGGGGCTTAGAGCTGAATACTTAACAAAATCAGGTTCTAAACATTCCCTTCACACACATTAACGAATAACGATAGATAGTTTCCAAGAAATCAATAAACTGTTGGCCCTGACTGATTGGTTCAAAAACGCGTAAAATGCCATTCATTTAATAGATAAAATCACATTGAAAATGATTTTAATGAATAAATGTAGTATATTGCTTCCTATTTGAAGCGTTCCAATTACCAATCGATCGGCAGGCCTTCAGCTTTACACCCCCAGAAATCAAAGGCGCTTACTGAACGAAATAAAAAGTCCTTCCCCCTCCGAAAACCTACTTAACAATGCACGCTCCTCATCGTCAATTAAGTTTAATTGCCCCAGCGAACCACTCGAAATATGCATACAAAGTGAGCCGAGGCATCATTGAAATACGCTGCCTGCCCCCAACTTTTTCGCTGCCCAACATTAGCAGTCCCCATTTAACAATCAATTTATTTCACAATATTTTCGGTTTTGTGCCCCGTCGATCCTTATCCCACTCTCCCTATCAGAAAGCAAATTTGCAAGTGCTATTTTCTTCCGTACTCGTTGCATATTCATTCCAATTTCGAGTGCGGAGGTAGGCATCGCCTGTCTGAAATCGAAGCAATTCAAAGCCTAATTGGCTTGACCTCCTTGGGCGGAGTTTACTGTTGCATAGTTGCATCCACAAAATTGTGCATAATGTCGTAATAACTTTGCTTTTTTCGGACTCCTGTAACTCTGATTTATTTTAACAATGCAGAAAACAGGCCAAGTTTTATGTAGCTTTTCATTGTGGCAAACGTTACGAAACCCATTTACGAAACAAAAATGCATTTCTAGAGTTCATCTCAGAGTTTTACTAAACATGACTAGTAAAAAATACTTGGGGATACATGATATGAATATAAAAGCTTTGTCAAATACATTTAAGACTAATAAATATATTACAATAGTAAGCTGAAATGTTTATAGTCGTTTTCGAGAAACTGAATGAATATGTTAGGACATAAAAGTAAAAGCTTTTCGGAACACATACATTTAAGAATCACTATATGACACAGTTATCGTCAACAATGTACGAAGGAAATTCTACCATTTGCTCGCCCCTTTTTCCAGTAAGCCACGGAAAACGGAGCCCGGCAGCTGTTGGAGATCCCTGGGATTGCCATCTTCTATGATTCGCCCTTGGTCCAGCACGATTAAGCGGTCATAATCCAGAATAGTTGTCAGGCGGTGCTGTGGAGAAATATAATTGCCATATCACAGCTGCACTCGAGTGGCCGGGATTAACTGCGGACTCACGGCAATGGTAATGATGGTGCGTCCCTGGAAGGCCAGATCCGCCGCCTTGAGGAGTGCACTCTCCGTGCTGCTGTCCAGGACACTTGTTGCCTCGTCCAGGACCAAGCAGACGGAGCCGCGCAGTATGGCACGTGCCAGGCACAACAGCTGCCGGTGGCCAGCACTCAGGTTGACCCCTCCGTCCCATATCACCGTTTCTGAAGGACGAAACAAGGATAATAGAGTATAAATTACTAATTGTAGAGCGGTTGGATACAGACGATAATGATTGAATAAGTTAAATGTACAGAGCGCAATTTAGAGATAATTTACTTTTAATTTTTTATCTAAAATACCAATTAAATAAATAGACAAAAACAAAAATATATGCTTTTTATTTATATACAAAAACAATTATAGGATTTGTTGTTAAATTTCATTAGGATTATATTAAGAAATGTAATAGGATTATTATAAACCAATTTATAGGCTAAATTGGTTATGTATGTAACAGAGAGTAGGCAAGCAGATCTACTAAAGGCACACTGGTTAACAGCAGCAGAAGTCGTACAGCAGAGTAACAGCAGCAGAAGTCGTACAGCAGAGTAACAGCAGCAGAAGTCGTACAGCAGAGTAACAGCAGCAGAAGTCGTACAGCACAGGAGTAGCAGAAGAAGTAGCAGCCGAACAGGACAGTAGCAGAAGAGAATCGAAGCAGCAGAACGTGTGTGAAAGAATCAGCAGAAAGCAGCAGCATTTATCCAGCAATTTAATAAAAGCCAATTATTATATTCAGTAACTGTGCACCGCGAAATAATATTAATAAACTGTACTAAATAATATCTCACATTTGGGGGCTCAACCAGTCGCGAATTGCCAGTGAAAAGTGATAAAATGCGCAATCCGCATGTCTCAGAAACAATTAGATAAAGCGAGACAACAAAACAGTTTGGTGCCACATTCCTCAAAAGCCGCCAGCAGAGGAAACGAGACAACAACCAGAAGGAAAGAGGATCAGAAAAAGAAAACGGTATCTTCAAGCAGACTACCGGTAAGGGTATTGCGCAACAGAATTATTATGACAAATGAAAAGGAACCACAAGATGAGAAAGTGGAAATATACGAGGGCCCAAGTGGATCAGGGACATGTGGAAACAATCGCCGAAACGACACAAACGTCTTAGAACAAAACACGCAGACTCTCCAAGATTTGGTTCAACTTCTCACGTTGAAAATTACCGCCGATGAAATTGACAAAAAAAATGATGCGAAGCTGGTAGTGGAAAATTTTGCCAAAATAATTCCTGAGTTCAGTGGAGAAAATATGTCTGTACAACAGTGGTTTAATAACTTCGAATTAAACGCCGACGCATATGGGCTTAACGACAAGCAGAAATACGTACAAGCTCGTGCCAAAATGACATGTACAGCCGCTCTTTTTCTCGAGTCTACAGAAGTGTACGAGTACAGTCAGCTGCGTCAACAACTTGTAACGGAATTCGAGTGCGATCGTGTATGCAGTGCCCAAATTCACAATCAGCTGTCTGTGCGAGTGAAAGCAAAAAACGAAAGCTTTCACGAATACATGCTACAGATGAAACGCATTGCTGCTCGTGGGACATTAGACACGGAGTCGGTAATTCGGTACATTGTCGACGGATTGAGGCTTAAAACGGATTACAAGTACACCTTGTATGGATGCAGTTCTTACAAGCAGCTAAAAGAGAAATACGAAATCTACGAACGAACGCGTCAGATCGATGATAATGTGATGGTGAAGAAGAAAGAATCACAGCAGCTCGCAATGAAGCCCGAGCACAACAGCTATGTGAGGAAACTGCACTGCTACAATTGTGGATCCCAAGAACATCTACGCAAGGATTGCCGAGCTACATTAAAGTGTTTCCGCTGCAATCAGAGTGGTCACATGTCGAAAGATTGCCCTGGTACGGCTGCCGTAAACGTAGCATACGAGGAAAAACGCCTTAAGTCTCTGAAAATCAACAATGTGCAAGTCAAGGGGCTCATAGACACAGGTGCAGATGTTACCCTATTAAAAATGTCCGTGTTTGAGAAAATGGGTAGCGCGCTCTTGCAGCCAAGCTCTACAACTTTAAGAGGACTTGGAAACAATATCACACGCTCCGCTGGTCAATTTATGGCAGAAGTGGAGATCGACGGTATGTGTCTGGCACACAAGCTTCTTGTGGTGGCCAATCATGCCATCGGATGCGATTTGCTGCTGGGATATGACTTTATATCCAAATTCACAATGAGGTCGACGCCGGAAGGATATCAGTTTTCTCCTCTGAATGAGGAGGAAACTGTGAACACGAATCAGTTAAGTATCTACAATGTGGTTAAAGAAAATACTGATATTGATGTCCCCTCACAGTACAGAGATACCGTCCAATCTATGATTGAAGAATTTTCCGAAAAGAAGCAGACTGCTGTGTGCCCGATCACGCTGAAAATTTTACCAGATGAGAACATAACACCGTTTCGACATGCTCCAAGCCGTGTGGCTATTAGCGAAGCTGATGTAGTCAAGCTGCAGATTGATATATGGCTGAACGCTGGAATAATACGGCGCTCATCCTCAAATTTCGCCAGCCGCACAGTAATCGTCAAGAAAAAAGATGGGAGCAACAGGGTCTGCGTGGACTATCGCCAGTTGAACAAGATGGTGCTAAAAGATTGCTTCCCCGTTCCAATCGTTGAAGATGTGCTTGAAAAACTGGAAAATGCAAAAATTTTCACCATAATGGACTTGGAAAATGGTTTCTTTCACGTTCCAGTCGAAGAAAGCAGCAAGAAGTATACAGCGTTCATAACGAAGGAGGGCCTTTTTGAATTCAATCGAGCTCCTTTCGGTTTTTGCAATTCGCCAGCAGTCTTCATCCGCTTCATTGGTCATGTGTTGCAAAACCTCATAAATGAAAACATTCTGGATCTTTACATGGACGACATTATTATACACGCCGAAACTGCCGAAGAATGCCTGGAAAAGCTAAAGAAGGTCTTAGATGTAGCAGCTGAATACGGGCTGAAGATGAAGTGGAAAAAATGTCGATTCCTGCAGTCCTCAATAACATTTTTGGGACATCAAGTTGGAGGAGGAGAAATTAAGCCAGGACCGGAGAAAACCAAAGCCATTAGAAAGTTTCCAATACCGCAAAACATCAGGGCGGTGCAGTCGTTTTTGGGATTAACTGGGTTTTTCCGCAAGTTTATAAAAAACTATTCACTGATCGCAAAACCACTAACGAATTTGCTGCGAAAAGACGTTAAATTTAAAATGGGTCTGGAAGAACAACAGGCGGTCGCCATATTAAAGGAAGCATTGGTGAGCGAGCCGGTGCTAAGACTCTACCGCAGGAATGCAAAAACTGAGATACACACCGACGCGTCGAAGGATGGGTTCGCAGCTACGTTGTTACAGTGGCATGAAGGACAATTGCATCCGGTCTTATTCTGGAGCAAGAAAACCTCGGAGTCTGAAGCACGCCAGCATAGCTATATACAAGAAGCCAAAGCTGTTTTTCTCGCATGCAAAAAATTCCGTCAGTACATACTCGGCACCAACTTCAAGCTTGTAACTGATTGCGCCGCTTTTAAGCAAACGTTAAGCAAGAAGGACGTTCCGCGAGAGGTAGCCCAATGGGTACTGTACCTGCAGGACTACAGTTTCGAGGTGGAACACAGACCAGGAGAGCGGCTGAAGTACGTGGATTGCCTGAGTCGATACCCAATTGATGTCATGATGGTATCGTCGGAAGTCACAGCAAGAATCAAGAAAGCCCAGCAGGAGGATACGATGATTAAAGCAGTCTCCGAAATCCTGAAAAGTAAACCATATGACAACTTTAAATTAAAGGCTGGTCTGGTGTACAAGGTTGTGCAGGGAACGGATCGGTTAGCAATACCGAAATCGCTGGAGAGAGAGATAATAACAGAGGCACACAATGCAGGCCACTTTGCCGTACAAAAGACAATGCATGCCATACAGCAGAGTTATTGGATCCCACATCTAGAAGGGAAGGTACAGCAGATCCTAGGAAACTGTATGAAATGTATAATCTACAACAAAAAGTTAGGCAAAAAGATGGATTTTTGCATCAAATCGACAAAGGATCAGAGCCGCTTCATACTATACACGTAGACCATCTGGGACCAATGGATGCTACTTCAAAGCACTACAAGTACATCTACGCGATGGTTGACAGCTTTAGCAAGTTCGTATGGATGTATCCCACCAAAACAACAGGTGCAGACGAAGTCCTCAAGAAGTTACGGGAATGGTCGGACATCTTTGGTAATCCAGCTCGTATAGTAAGCGATCGCGGAGCAGCATTTACGTCGTCTAGCTTTGAGGAATTTGTGAAGGAAGAAAACATCGAACACGTTTGGAGCACCACAGGAGTTCCAAGAGGCAATGGACAAATAGAACGTGTAAACCGATCCATCCTGAGCATTATTTCAAAGTTGTCGTCGGAGGAACCTGGAAGATGGTACAAGTTTGTACCTCGAGTTCAGATGGCTATCAATGGCACAGTTCATGAATCTACAAAGCGTTCTCCATTTGAGCTGCTGATCGGGATAAAAATGCGTTGTAGACCAGATAGCGATATACTTCAACTACTAGAAAAGGAGATGGTTGATAACTTTGATGACGAAAGAAAGAAAATGCGACAAGAAGCAAAAGATAATATTCGGGAGGCCCAGACAAAATATAAGGAGCAATTTGATAAAAAGCGAAAATGCGAGTACGGATACAAAGTTGGAGATCTCGTCGCCATCCGTAGAACGCAATTCGTAGCTGGGAGAAAGATGGCTAGCGAATTCATAGGTCCATACGAAATAACAAAAGTGAAACGAGGCGGACGTTATAATGTACGAAAAGCAGCAGACGTCGAGGGACCCAAAAATACGAGCACGAGCAATGATAACATGAAATTATGGAGTTTTTCTGTACACAACGAGGAGGCATGGTCATCAGGGACTGATGACTAATCAGGATGACCGAATGTAACAGAGAGTAGGCAAGCAGATCTACTAAAGGCACACTGGTTAACAGCAGCAGAAGTCGTACAGCAGAGTAACAGCAGCAGAAGTCGTACAGCAGAGTAACAGCAGCAGAAGTCGTACAGCAGAGTAACAGCAGCAGAAGTCGTACAGCACAGGAGTAGCAGAAGAAGTAGCAGCCGAACAGGACAGTAGCAGAAGAGAATCGAAGCAGCAGAACGTGTGTGAAAGAATCAGCAGAAAGCAGCAGCATTTATCCAGCAATTTAATAAAAGCCAATTATTATATTCAGTAACTGTGCACCGCGAAATAATATTAATAAACTGTACTAAATAATATCTCACATGTATATGAAAACCCTAAATAAAAGTTCAAATTACATTAAAAAGATTTAAATATAATTATTGAAAATTTAATTTTTAAATGTGGGGAGCTATTCAAAAGTAATTGGGCTTAATTTTTTGACTATTGCCGTTTAACTATTCGGCAAAGCCATTCGGAGGGTCTCAAAAGCGCAAGCTCAAATTACATTATAAGAATGTAATCTGACTTTCCTAAAACACTTTGATAACTCCTCCTAATGACTTTTCTTTGGTCTAAAAACGAAAAGTCATTGGGAGGTCTTTGTATCCGTTCACTTGACTTTATTTTAAGTATAGAAAAGAATTTCAATTTAAAAGACTAGCATTCAATTCAAAGGTAAGCCCCTAATATGCATTAACTTCCACAGCATTCGACATTTGCTGTCCAAGTTGACCTACAGACGAAAAAGCAAAATATATTAGACGGCTTACATGACTTTTTCATAAGGCAAATGCTGCTTGTGTGGTTGTTTATTCTAAACGGTGAACAAGAAAGCCAAAATCGCACTCACCCAAACCTCCAGGAAGATGCCCGTTGACAAACTCCTTCAGCTGCGCCATCTCGAGACAGTTCCACAATTGCAGGTCCGAGAAGTAACCGTGTGGATCAAGATTTTCACGTATGGTTGCATTGAACAAATGCACATCCTGGGGAATAATCGACAATCTGGTTCGCAGCTCGTCTGGTCGGATTCGTTTGATGTCCACATCGTCAATGTAGATGTGGCCTTTGGTCGTTTGCAGGACACCGAAAAGGGACAGGCCCAAGGATGATTTGCCACTGCCGGTGCGACCACAGATGCCAATCTATAAACCGATTACCAAAGGATTGAATAGTTACATTTTAACGAGTTTTCAATGTTATACAAGCTGTCGGATTTTCAAAATTAAACAAAATCAACTTGTTTTAGTTTCGGTTTTTTTAACTACCTACATCGCTTTAGGGACCAGGTGGCTCATTTTTATAAAATTAGCCCTTGCATGTGAAAAGAGCCCTTTTTTATCATCAATCAAATTTTCTGTTTACTCGTCAGCTCAACAATTAATAGTTATTAAACGCCCTTGCAAGTTTTATTTTATTACACAATTTGCGATTCAATACGGCTTTGTCCTAGTTTTTTGATTTATTATCTCATCATTTTTTAAATTTATGGTGAATATAAATTGACTACAAAAGCAGTCTTTAGTCATTCTTTTTGTATTGCATTGATGATTTAATTTTAAACTTCAATCAATATTGCTTAAATATGTAAAACGCCAGCAATTTTGCTTAGTTTGCGGAAACAACATATGTACTTTTGAGTTTAACTACTTGTATTCCAATAAAAAATTCAATCAAATTTAAATATGTACTTTTATTACTCACCCTTTGGCCAGCAGGAATTTTCAATGATAGGTTGCTGATGACATTTTGATTTTGTCCTTCGTATCGCAGACTGACATTATCGAAATTTATGTCTCCTCTTTGCGGCCAGGAAATGGGTACGCTCTGATCTGGAAGTAGAAATGGAATAAAATATATGGATTCCTTTAAAATGGATTAAAATAAAACCGCTAGAACCCTAAATATTAAAAAATAAAATTTTAAATTTGCTGTTGATTTCAAAAAACTTTGAGATCTCTAGGTAATCGAAATGAATTTTAAAACTATAAACATTTATATATGTGTGCTGCGGACTTCATTTTAATTTTGCATTATAAATTTTCATCAAAACTTTACAAAACATGCGAAAGTTGCGATTTAAGTAGACTGGAGCACCTTTTATCTTTTTGAAAATTAAAACTAAGACAATTTGCAAAGTCAATACCAGAGCACGCCTGATAGAATCTAAATCACTTTAGCTTTTATTCAAATCGGACTTTAGTTTATGGGCTCCTAATAACCTAAATGCATGCCCCAAAAGCAAGCACCAAAGTTTGTTCAAAATATTTTCGAATGCAAAAGGCCAGTGATGCGTGGTAAACGCCCCGAGTTGGTGGCCAAAAGAGCGACAAACTGACCCACACTTACAACGTTCGAGCTTCCTGGCCGGCTCATTTGGCAGGACGACCATCTCGTCCTGCGGTGGCAGTTGCTTATCTTTAATCACCGACGTCTTTGTCGTCGCCTGCTCCACCTTGTCGCCAGCTGTCGCCGTGAGGAAGTGGAAGTTTAAGTGATTGCCGTCGCCGGTTGCATTGCCTGCATTTAATTTATCAGCGTTTGCTCCAGCTTCGGCTACGGCTTCGACTTCACCATCAGCCCCATTTTCATGTCCTTCCCCTGTTCCAGCTCCAGCTCCATCTTCATCTTCATCAACATCACCGGCAGCTGTCGTTGCGCCTGGGTAAACTTTGTCACCGGCATTCGACTGGGACTGGGACGACCTATCGACTTCGCCGCTCACATCTTCATCAGACGGGTCCAAGTCCAAGTCCGGATCCTCCTCCCGTTCCTGGGTGTAGTGGGCGATGCGTTCCACGGAGCCCGCATACATCTCCATATCAGCCAAAAGTTTTACAACCCAATTAAGGTAAATCGGCACCAACAACGTGTAGTTTATGGCCAGACCCACCAGCGAGGGCGAGGGTCTCAGTTCGGAGGTGGGCTGCGACGGGCTTTTATTGACAGCATAAGTTTCGGATGCCTCGTAGTGGTTCCTGCAACTGACGCTCGCCGTTGCCAGTGCCGTCACAGTGGCCACAAAAACAATGCATCCACCCAAATAGTCCTGCAGGAGGAGAAACACATTAAAGCAAGCGGATGTACGGCGTGATTAAGATGGGGGATGAAGGGGGGCGGGTTTGTCTATGGACAGGATGCTTAAGGTCGTGTCTTCCACTGAAAGTGGTCTACTGTCGACTAATTCACTTAGCTGCCGGTTATTGGGTACTATATTAAATTAAAAAATAAATTAAACCAAAGTTTATGCAATACTGTCGTTTCGAAACAGGGAGTTTAATTGGTTTTTATATAGTCAAGGGAATTATTATTATTACTCCTTAAATATGTATATAAAGACCGGAAAAAGATATTTTAGAATAATAATAATATAAAATATATAATATAATAATATCCTTACGATATAGACTATGTGATAACTTTTATTAAAATAGATTTGATTTTTACTATTTAAACTTTTGATGATCTGAACAATCAAATATTTGGAAGGTTTATTGTTCTGTTCTAATCAATTTAAAAGTATTATTTTGAATATATTTTTCATAATCAAAGACCGAAAATGTTTCTAGATTTTAATATGTAATATCAAAGCTAAAAAGTTTATACTTTTATCATTTTAAACCTATGAACAGTTTTAAAATGATTAAAAAAAAGAATTTAATAAAAAACCCTGTAAATTAAAAACTTTTTTAGATATGTTATAAATTTACCAATGATACTCCAAGCCATCGATGGCTGGTGTTCAACAACGCATAGGCAATTGTGTTTGCCTCCAGACGTTTGAACAGGATCTCTGTAAATCGAGTTTGCTGATTAAAAGCTCGAATCGTAGTCACTCCTTGTATAGTTTCTGATAGATGCGATATTACAGGGGAATTAGTAGCATTTTCAATCCGCTGCAGTTCCCTGAAAAATTTAATTGAATAGATATTTACATATACTAAACTAGAGACAACCAAACTTCTTACCTCGCTGAACACCTGTAGAACTTTTGTATGATATAGTAGGCTCCGCAGATCGGCAGAGTGAGAACCAAAATCCAGGGAGTGATGGTGACATTTATCAGAATTGCCGACAGGCAGAGCAAAGTGAATTGCAGCAATCGTTGGCCAGTGGCTGCGATTTTCTGAGACCATAAAAGTATATAGTTATGGATTATTTAAGGCATTTTTCATTTTCCAACGCACATAGGTCACGGTCCGGAAAAATGGTGTAACAAACGCGTGCCTATCGCAGTGCAATCTTAATCAAAGTGGCAACCATCTATATCCTGCCCCAGATGTTCGTGTCACAACAAAATGTCGATGACGGAACAACGAGGGCAGATGGCTAAAAACAACGCAGGTATAACAGAAATAACAAATCTCACCTTATCAATGACGGCCATATCGTTGCTGAAACGATTCACAATACGTCCGAGCGGGGTCACTTGGAAAAAATGCAACGTTTTATGCAAAATCGTTTGCAGCAGCTTATCGTGCAAATTACGACGGGCATTACAGCCGGCGTATTGTCCGGCCGGTGTTGAAACCAGGGCCATTATAATGCAAACACACGAAATTGCGGCATACATGCGAAAATAGTACGTGACTTCGTGGCCCTCCTCCGGGCCATTCTGCGGTGGTCCTTCGTCCTGGTACTGATTCATGTCCTTCATGTCCTTCATGCCCTGCCCATGCACATCGCTCCACTGCTGCAGCCAAACGTCCGTGTAGACACGCAAACACTGCCAAATTAGTGCTGTGATAAAAAAGACGGTGATTATGGGCAGGCCGGCGGCGCGTATGTACATTAGGTATATGTCGTCCGATATTTTTCCATATTTGCGTTCGGTATCAATCGCTATCCTGGCCACCGGCATCGATTCCTGGCCGGATTCACCTGCCGCAGCCAGCACGTGTCCTTCACTGCGTTCCTGGGTGGCCGAGGATGTCACGTTTGCCCCCGATTCTTTCTCGGATGCTGATTCGCAATTGTCAGCGCAATTTATTGTGATTTCCTTCGAGTCAATATTTACACCTGTTTTTCGTGGGTGAAAGGAAACAAGGGGTCACATGTGTTTAATAAACCTCAAGGGGTTTATGTGTTAGTTAAAGGTCAAAAGTTAACAAGATAAGCGTGTATACGAGCAAGTTTTCAGAATTTCAGTTAAATAATAGCGATTAAAAAGTTATATTGGCCATACAAAGATTAATAACATTGATTAGCTAAAAAAAAGGTTAGTTCCCTAGATCTAATTGCCTTTCTAAAATCATATGCATGAATGTTAAAAGTGGTTCGATTTAAATGATATTGCAAGGCATTAACACAACTTTAAATCATTCTAAAAATGGATAAAGCTATCGGGACATTGTACAAAGTTTTAGTGTATTATTATTATGGTTAGCTTAAGATTGGTAATAGAAATGCAAAATTCCACACAAATTCCAACATGAGGAAGAGACAGTTTTAGTTCAATACCCACTACAATACCCATTTAAAAAATAATTTCAGATTTGGAAAGCAAACTGATTACCAAAGGCTTGGACTTTTGATTGGAAAAGGTAGAAAGACGGAAACATTTTCCGAAAAACGACATGAGCCCACATCAATTAAACCTTGATGCCGTTTACTTTAACAAGTTCCACAGACAAACTAATTGAAAGAAAAGTTAGCTTCCCGTCTGCGGATTTGCTTAGCGAAAGATGCCCTGGCATCGGATGGAGTGACACTTGCAGCACTGATTAAATCGAAAGTTTTCACTGCGAACCCGCTGACTTATCAGCCAAATATTGATAGATCAATGCATCAAGTTAAGCCAAAGTTTCTGCCTTGCAAACTTTTCGCGCCCTGGAACACAGTCTCTTTGACATACCGCTTGGGAGCTCAAAACTTTTAAAATCAAAGTTGATTTAAGTTTTAAGCTACACGCATGCATCCAGGAGTAAACTACGAGTAGAAGAATGAGGACCCTGAGTGTATTGGCATAGCAGCGAAAAAGGAGAAGTTTCCGTTCTCGATTATAATGCCAATATTTTGTTTCCAGTTTTCACGCCCAGCTGAATAAATTTCTGCTAATCAATATTCATTACCAAGGATTGCAGGACACAAAGGCATGAGAAACGTTCATTTTCATTAAAGTTAACACACTTAAAAATTTAAACTACAGATTTTCTTGGCAACTTTGTAGATGTTAGTTTTTGTATTAGCCTCGAAACAAATCATATTAAGCCTTCTTACATTTTGCTCCTTAATAATTAATAAATAAATAAACTTACTCTTTTTGGCCTTTTCCTCTGAAGGTGATTCCCCCTGAACAGATTTACTGTTTGGCGAAGCATCCGTCGCTAAAAGTGTGGCAGGAAAATGAACAATGGGAGGAGACTCCTCAGAGATGCTCCTGCGAGTAATAGAAAATATGTAGTGTAAATATAATAAAGAGTTTTAGTATTTTAGAATAGGAGTTTCCATTCCCAATATGATGAGTATAGCTTTTAAGTTCTAGATATCCAGGTTTTTAAATGAACATGACTGTTGATCCTGATCAAATATTATATGGCAATACAATATACTATATATAATTGAGTAATTGGATATAGATGTTAACAAACTTTTTAAACTTTTCAAGTTATTAAAAATTAATTTTAAACAGTCAATAAGAAAATGTCTTTAGCGTTAAAAGCATTCCTAAGACATATAATTTCCTTTCAAGCATTAGTAATTTTTTAAATTGTATCCTATCTTATAATTTGTATATTGAGGATAAAATGTAATACTTTAGAAACAATGGTCTGATAATTCCTTACTCACAGAATTGAGTTGGTGGCGCTGAGGGGGTGATGGTGGCACTTCGGTTTATTGGAACGCCGCATGGACATTCGTCGCAGGAACTGCTGAAAACTGCCTCGAACGTGGTCATCCAAAGGACCTTCCGAGCTAGTATTGGTCTTCATTGGCGCCTCCGACTGATTGGTGTCTGGACAGGCCACCTCCATGGCTGGTGGTGAGGAAGCATTCCGAGAGAGAGGCTGATGGGGCACGCTCTGTGGCGGCTGCCAGGATTGCACTCGAGGCTCTGGCTGTGCCGTGGCCAAGTCGCTGCCATCCACACTGCTCTCCGCATAGCTACTGCAGCTGGTGGCCAGGGCACTGCGGTTCAGGAGGTCTCCGCTGGTGGAACTCGAGCCGGAAGTGGCCGTCAGGGTGCTCAGACCACTCAATCGATGCCAGGAGTTGGTCGTCCGACTTCCACGACGACTTAGGGTATGCCGGCGACGAGGTCGCATGATCACATCATCTCCCTGACACTCGTCAATCGGAAGAGGAACATCGTACATCAGATGCCGCGAGCCATAAATGCTGGAACGTTTGCGCTGTAGATTAAATCCACCACAAGATCCATTGCCAATGGTATATGACTAAGGAATAACGCATACAAATTATTAAACTATATGATTTCTGGTAATCCAATCACTTACCACCGACACTCGGTCATCCTCCTCGTCCTCCTCCAACACATGTGGTTGCATATTAGCCACCGATATACAACCACTGCCATCAATCGCATCTGCATTGCATCCGGCATTTGAATCCATTGTCACCGAAATCGAGCGCTGCAATCCCAACTTGCTCACATTCTTCAGTAATTTCCAGCGTTCCCCAGCCGTTCTTTCACCTGGACTGAATTATTTATAACATTGTATAATTAAGAAGTCGCATTGACTCACAAGTAAAATTCTTACTTTTGTGAAATATTATCTTTTTTGGCCTTCGCCGCTGCAATAATCGAGTTCCATTTGGAAGTAATACTCGGATGCATCAGTTCAATATCCGCGTAACTTCCACACGCTTCAACACGACCATCTTTTATGGCAATCAACTACAAATTTAATCAACGATATATATAGAAAAACTTATAATTAAAATTTCAATAAATGTGCAATTTAATTTTTTAGAAACAAGCTAAAAATTAAATTGACAATGATTCTATAGACTATAGAATGTTTACTATAGTTGTTTTTACATATTCCATGTAACGTGCTCAAAGCAGGTATTTCCAGATGATTGATTAGGTATTATCGACTAAAATACTTACGTATTCAGCTTCCTTTATGCGTTGTAATTGTTGTGTCACAAGAATAAAAGTTCTGTTTGACTTTTGTAACATCTGTCGTATGCAGTGCTGAAATATATGTTCGCCTACCTCGTTATCAAGCGAAGCTAAGGGATCGTCCTAGAAAAATTAAAAATAGATTTATATCTTGAAAGCAATTTTATTAAATTTCTATATTTAAAAAAAAAACTTCCCACACATGGTACTTTTCACTATCTATATCATCCAAAGTCTAAAGAAGTTTAAGATTATTTTATTACTGGAAACCAATGTTGAATTTAAAAATAAATTAACCGACATGACCATATGCACAATTCTGGATAGTGTCCCAAAAATGAGTTAGCTAATTTTGTGTATCTTGTTTAGTTATGTGGTCCCAACATCTTGCTGGGCTGCACCCACTGCTGAAAGTCCTCCACTGCGATGCCCGCATTAATGGCCTCCTCCATCAATGTGGTTTTGTTCAGGTGCGCTGCCTTGGCGATCGCAGCAGACCGCTCGTATCCGATATGGGGACTCAAGGCGGTGACCAGCATCAGTGAGTCCTTCATGATGCTCTCAATCTTGCTCTTATTCGGTTCGATGCCCTCCAGGCAATTGGTGCAAAAGGACTTCATGCCATCGCCTAGCAGGGTTATCGAGCGCAGGACATTCGAGGCGATCATCGGCAGGAAGGTGTTGAGTTGAAAGTGGCCACTGGAACCGCCCACCGAAACAGCCACATGATTCCCCATCACCTGGGCACAGATCATGGTCATCGCCTCGCACTGTGTGGGATTCACTTTGCCGGGCATGCTCAAATCACCTGGTTCGTGCTCCGGCAGACTCAATTCCCCGAAACCAGAACGCGGACCCGATCCCAGGAATCGGATGTCGTTGGCTATCTTCATCACACTCGCCGCTATGGTGTTGAGCTCTCCATGCAACTCGACCAGCGAATCGCAGGCGGACATGGACTCGAAAAAGTTTGGGGACTCCGAAAAGGGAAGGAATGTTAGCTCGGCGATCCGCTTGATGCACTGCTCGGAAAAACCCTTCGTGGTGTTCACTTTCGTTCCCACAATGGAGCCACCCATGGGCAGCTGGTACAACCGGCTGAGGGCCGAGTCCAATCGAGTCCTTCCGTTCACCAGCTGGTGATGATAACCACTGAATTCCTGACCCAGCGACAGAGGCACTGCGTCCATCAGATTGGTTCTGCCGATTTTGACCACATCCATCCAATCGCTCGACTTCTTGCCCAGCAGGTCAATGAATGTCCTCAGGCTAGGATACATCTTCTCCTGCAGCTGCATGGCCACGGCGATTCTAACCGCTGTGGAGAAGGTGTCATGGGAGCTCTGCGACAGGTTCACATGCTCATTTGGGTCCACCGGATCCTTGGTGCCCATCTGACCCCCCAGGATCTCGATGGCCCGATTGCTGATCACCTCGTTTACATTCATGTTGGTGTGCTCCCCGCATCCATCCTGCCAGATGACCAACGGAAAATGCTCTTCGTCGTAGAGTTTTCCGGATATGATGTCATCGCAGGCCTTGGAAATGGCATCGCACAAATACTCATCCAGTCCGTTGATTTTATTCGTCTCCGCAGCGGCTTTCTTCACAATTCCCATGGCTTTAATAAGGGGTCGCTGTGAGTTTAGGCACGATAAAGATCTACATTTCTAAAGTTATTAGTTTCCATACAGGCATGCGTTCCTCCACTCCCCCAATTGGAAATTTCATCAGGGATCGCATTGTCTGGGGACCGTACATTCGGTCGAGGGGAATGTGCATCGGACCCATCGAATCATATTCAACTCGCGTATCTGGCACTATCAACCGTGCAAGTTTGTACATCAAACTGAAGATCTCCTTTTGATCGAACGACATTTTGGAAAATTTCAAAATATGTGTAACGGTTATAGGGGACGGATTGAAAAAGCCAAAGGAACCTACACGTAATTCAAATGTCACTCAATTAAGTAGCCTTATTGATTTTTTCAGGATTTACAAACTTAGCCCAAACCATTCCAATAATAATAATACATAAATAATAAATAAGCGTTATAAATCCGCAACATTTTCGAGCTGACTTACCATAATGACCACATTAGCCGATGAATATATAGCTCGAGCTATAGCTATTCGCTGCCTCTGTCCGCCAGAAATGTTTATTCCACGTTCTCCTATAATAGTAAAATCGCCCCTGGGCATTAACTCAATATCCGGCTTAAGGGCACAGGCTTCTAACACGAAATCATATCGTTTCGGTCGAAAGGACTCTCCGAAAAGTATATTCTCCCGGATGGTGTCATTCAAGAGCCAAGGCTGTTGAGAAACGTAGGAAATTGTGCAAGTTCTGGCAAAAAAGAAAATAGGGAAAAGTTAAAACAATATGTTGTCTTTTGACTTTTGTAATGCAATTAGTTTGTATTGTCAATATATAATACATATTAGGGGGTGACACAGAAATCGTTTCCACCGAATGAGATTTTAAATCTGTTAATGGGTAAATCTTAATAAAGTTGGTTAGAAAAAATTTCTGTTTTACCCCTGATTAACTCATCTCTTAAGCATATAATAATTAGGGAGCTTCTGAATTTTAATTCAACAAAATTTCGTTGAAACTTGTATAGACTCATAGATTCGTCATGAACCTCCGAATTTGCTGTGATAGATAGATAATCAACATAATTTTTCGCTATGGGTTTTAAAGCGTTTTAAATTTTTCCATAAATTTGATACAAAGTAAGTATATTTCTCATGTGCATAAAATCAGTTGCAATCCAATAAAAATATTTAAGACGCTTCATTGAGAGCATGGTATAAAAGAAGTCTTATTTAATGCGTTGCCGCTGGAATGTATAGAAGAAACATAAATTTGCAAGGCAAAAGAGAAAGAAGAACGAAGCCTTGAAGATACCGCAGAAAAAAAGGGACTCAAACTAACATAGACATTTATTACAGTAATTGAAATTATTGCACATTTGCCGGTTGCCAAGGCATGGAGTTGGCGATGGTATGAAAGGGGGAGTGGGGGGGAGGAGGGGGCAGTCGTCCTGTAGGAAGCAATAGAAGCAAATGCCACAGGATCGAATTGGTTTCGGTGCTGCAAGAGGCAAGTGCACAACCGTCCTCGTTTCCGCTCCGCGATTTCCACTAGTTAAATGCATTTGTATATGCCTTCCACGCCCCCAGAAACGCCCCCTTCTGGCAGACGGCGATGCCATTTTTATTTTATGTGCAATAAAATTAACAACGTACACAGACGTCTTGTGATAAATTACCGAATCACGTGGCGTGCATTGAAACGACTGTTAAAATATGTTGCATTACTGCGGCGGATTCGGATTGCTGCAACAATGCAAGTTTAAACTAATCCACCTGCTGGCCGAGTTTTCCATTGATTTCCATTCCGCAAAATGGTTTAATCGGGCCATCAGCCAAAAGAAATCAATATTACTATTTTATTCAAATGAACTCCTTGAATTTTGCTAGAATATATTCCGTAATAAGAAAAAAATTAGGTTCAGTTCTTCAAATGTTGTACCCAATTGCAATTAATCTACATACAAAGATAGGTGAAAATTATGCAATTTAATTTGATAAATGGGCAAACAAAGTTATCCACTATGAAATAAATATTACTATCTTATTCAAACGAACTCCTTACATTTTTCTAGAATTTATTTCGTAATAAGGATAATATTGAGATTCAGTACTCCAAATGTTATAACTAACTAACTGCAATTAAAATCAATATTAAATCATATAGTTCTATTTTTAAAATGAGCTATATTAAACCCTGTGACTATGGTAATCTGCATACAAAGATAGGTGAAAATTATGCAATTAAATTTGATAAATGGGCAAACAAAGTTATCCACTATGGGCCAAAGCAACTGCTACCGCTGTTGGCAGAACTGAAAATAAGCACATAAATAGCTGAGCAAATTTACATGAGCACCGTGTTCCGGGTTTGCTGTGTTGACAGACAAGGAAACGTGCTTAATCTTGGCCACAGGAAAATTGCCGAGGGTTTTGAGCGCTTAAAATGGGAACCTATTTTGAAACTAAAATAGGAAAACAAGCTTTTCCAAAAGAAGATGCCAAAGAGAATGACAATGGGTGCTGCCGCGCATACTAACCCTAATAATAATATCCTTTGGTCGATTTCCAAGAGATAGGATTCTGGTTCTGTCATCTAGCTTAAATGTTTCTTACATAATACAAAGTCTTAACTGGCTTACGTTAAAAAGTCTTTAAATTTACCTTATTTAAAAAAAGTATTTAAAATTAAATTTTATTATACTATAGAACAATATTATCTTGTAAACTAACTTGTCCGGCTAATTGTGAGTTTAAAACTTTTAAACTTTAAAAGTTAATGACCCATTTACAATTAAACATAATAAACTAGAAACCGAACCAATAAACCAATTTGTTCTCTTTGATTTCTTTTCGCAACTCAAGCCAACTCCAAATATTGTACATTCTTCGGGATAACATTTTTTACATTTTTAAATGCTGGAATCAGAAGGGTATGCACTAAAAAAATTAAGGTCGTCTTTCAAATTAAATCCAAAGGACTTCAAAATTTAAAATACATTGCTGCATATTTTTACCCATCTTTATAACTACTTTCAGAGCCCTAATCATTTCTGGCACCACCTAATATTACCGATTTATTAAATTTATAATTAAACTGATGCAGTGAGTAATCAATATTTATATGGTTCCCCTGTTTTTATACCCGTTACTCGTAGAGTAAAAGGGTATATTGTATTCGTGCAAAAGTATGTAACAGCTAGAAGGAAGCGTTTCCGACCCTATAAAGTATATATATTCTTGATCAGGGTCACTAGCCGAGTCGATATAGCCATGTCCGTCTGTCCGTCTGTCCGTCTGTCCGTCTGTCTGTCCGTCTGTCTGTCTGTCCGTATGAACGCTGAGATCTCGGAAACTATAAAAGCTAGAAGATTGGCATTTTGCATGCAGATTCCAGGAGTTCCTACGCAGCGCAAGTTTGTTTCAAAAAGGTGCCACGCCCCCTTTAACGCCCACAATCGCTAATATACGATTTTAAAAATTTTAATATTTCGGAAAAGTAAAAATGCAGTTTTATTGTGTTTATCAATACCTATCGAAATGTAGAAGAAATTTTTCAAATCGGACCATTCGTTAAAAAGTTATGCGTGATCAAAGTTTCTATCTCCATCTCCCTCGCACTCCCTTTACCTGAGTAACGGGTATCTGATAGTCGGGGCACCCGACTATAGCGTTCTCTCTTGTTCATATTAAGCTTTTCCGAGTTTAATGCTAACTACTCACTTGTGCCAAAACATGTTGCCCACCAGGAGCGGCATCTCCATGAGCAGGGCGGATAGAAGGGATGTCTTTCCGCTGCCATTTTTGCCCACAACGATGGTCAGCTTGCCCTTGGGCACGATGATTCCGGGAACGTGCAGCTGCACCAGTGGCATCTGACTTTGTGGCTGCCACGTGAAGAGTCCGTCGTTGATTGAGACGGCAATGTCATCGGGCATTTTCAGCAGAAGGGAATCCCGTCGCCAGCTATCCGTATTCCTGGCACGGATAACCGAGAATTCCACGGGTCTCTCCACCACGCTGCCCCGCATTTTCGGAGGTCGGATGGCCACATATGGAGTATTCCGGAGCAGTTCGCGACGCTGTTGCACCAGTTTGTTGTGCCCCAGTTCCTGGATCGTGGATAAGGCCATATCGCCAGCAGATTCCTCGCTATTTTGCAACAGGGGAGTGCAGTTAGTCGGCGGCTCTGGAGTTTGAGAGTTTTGCGCCAGCCGCTTTTCATTTAGCCTATTTTCCGCTTGAGCCGTCCGCATTGTTAGATTCGATTTCTCCTGCGTTTCATACATATCCAACGAGGCATCGCTCTTGCTCAAGATCCTGGCCATATTTCGAATGCCCTCGAATTGCTTCTGGATCTCGCTGGACTTCAGGAATCGTTCCAAGCGACGAGTCGATACCCTGGCCGCTATGATAATGGGCACTGTGATGGGAAAGATCAGCAGCGGAACTGTGAGCTGCTGGAAAAGCGCCAGGGAAGAAAACAGACGACTGGCATTCAGGTCGAACTCCTGATCCCGATGCAGCCACACATAAACTCCCAGGGTCACAAAGGTGATCAAGACGGTGGCAACATGTGTAAGTACGGCTATTTGGAGGAAAAACATACATTTTATTTTGTACTTATTAGAGTACTTATTTTCATCGCATACCCATTAGTGTAAAAAATGTTGCATCCTTGTTGAGATACTTGAGCTCCTTTTTCCGGGCCAATTGAATCTTTTTGAGAAATACCTCATCCCAGGCATTTAGTTTTATGACTTTGATGCCAACAAGTGTGTCGTGTAATTTTTTCAATCGCTCGTCGGTATATTTCTATGGAAGTAACAATAAATTGTATAACATTTTAATAGCAATACTTAACCAAACAAAATATAAGTCTTATTAATTTATTTGTAAATCATTACTTACCGCAATAACCTCAGTATTTTTTGACATTGCGTTTCCTACTACGAATTGCAGGGGCGTCATTATCACTATACATACAATGGATCCAATAACTGCACTTATTCCCAAATTTACATATAATAAATATATAACCACAGATATCTGAAATAAATAATGGAACCAGCTTTACAAATTGAGTGTGCAAGAAATCATAGAATTTTAAATTTATGGAATTTGTTATTATAGAACTTAAGGATCCATATCTCTCCAATAAAAAATGTAAATATAAAGTTCCTTCAGTCGTTTTTCTAAGAAATATTAGTTACTTACAAATAAATCTGAAAAAAGATTCAGCAATAAAACCATTTTAAGTAAAATAAAATTTATAGCCCTACGATTATGTAACATATTAAAAACATTTATATTCGCATTTCAAGTCAAGGATTTCTCAGGCAGCCAATGCTATAAATTTGGTTCGTGTTAGCGGACATCAAACGGAACCCAAATGGCACACAAGTTGCTCATAAATTGCAAAAACGATTAGCCTACCAAATGGCGAATCTGGGTACGAACCTTAAATGGAATGGCCCAGGCATAGTGGATGATCAAGAAGAATTCCATAATGTTCATGGTGTCCTCCGTCATATGGTTGGTAATACTGCCAATGTCATTCGTGGCATTTGATTCTGTAAAGTCATTGAAAAAGCTTTAACAAACTACTTAATAACAATGTAATGTGATGTTAAGTTAATCAGCAATCACATAGGAAACCAAATAAGGAGGCAAGAGGAATATACATAGATTTTTTCTATAATTCCCTGATTTACCTACCGCTTAACTTGTCCACGTGCTCTAATGTTGGCTTGGAATCATCGTTTGTGGGATTTTCATCCTTGGGGAGGGAAGTTGACTGAGTTTCGTCTGTAGTATGGCCTTCATCACACCCACCACCCGCATTTAGGAGCAAACTTTTTCTATAAATTAGACCCTGCAGGGACGTTTTAATCCTGATGCCGGTCATGTTGAGAATGTGCGTCGAGGCCTGCGACAAGGCGCCTTGTGTCATTGCGGCCAGCAGGACAATCCAGGCGATGCACCAGCCATTTGCCAAGAGATCCGACCAGGTGCTGCTGTAAATCCTCACTGTTCCGATATTGGTGCCGAAGACATCGTCGAATTCGGTGCCCACTTTGGACGAGGACAGCAGAGCTGACTCCTCCGGCGGCACTTCCGGCATCGAAGCCTGGGCATAAAGTTGCTCGACATATTCCACTATATTTTGTATGGCCAGCGGACCAATCAAGGCGAATAAATCACCGGCTAACTTCAAAATGCCGCCCAGGGCAAACATGCGCCAACTGTTCTTTATATAGCAATACCACAAGGATGGGGACGAATTTGATTTTTTCTAAAGATAAAATTTGTTAGAAGGCAAGTCTGCATTACATATTAAGTTTACCCACCTTCTTCTCAGTGTAAATATACAGGAAGTGGTCGTAGTGGGACCTAGCACTGTCCTCCAGTTTCATTTCACCCAAATCCTCCAGTTCCAGTGGTTCCTTGTAGCCCAACCAGAGCAGCGGTGTTAGCCACCAAAAACAGGACTTGGAATAAAATGTGGCCAGCGAGTGTTTGTAGCCTATTTTTTCATAGTCGTCCAAATAGTCATCGTGATAGCACTGTTTAACAGACGGAAATATACCATAAATATTACTGCATTTTCAATTAAAGTAGGTAATAATAATATGACAATTGTTAAAGCACAAAGCCCACAGTTATATCCGCTGGCCCACCATTTTGTAAATTTAAATATTCAACTCTTTATTTCCTTCTTCGCTTGTTGTCCTGGGACTTATCCTGTGGCCAAGCCACAAACTACTGCAAAAAAAAAGCATTTCCACCAAGTATAGAAGGCATTAAGCTTAAAATCTGCACTTAACCTCAATTAAAATTTAAACATGCAAATCGCATTGCGATGTTTGGCTTCCTCTGTTGGGCCAACTTGCATTCATTTGCAAAAGAATTAAATAAATACGCTTTTGTCATTGCTGTAATCGCAGGCGGTGGATTTTTCTAAGTTAAATTAATACACCTTTTGATTTATTTATTATTTAACAATGATTATTCAAATTTCTTAGTTTGCAAGCTTTATTAAATCTACAATAAATATTAGTTTAACTAGTGCGCAATTTTTATATATCTGAAAATATATAAATATTTTATTTAGTTCTTAACTTTTTTTACCCTGTTCTTTATCAGAAAATTTTAAAATACCTAATAATAGATCACTTTGCATTACATCAAATATAACAATTTTTATCTTGTTTCGAAAGGCAAAAGTATTATATTTTTTAAAAGCGTGTTTTGTTGTCTGGGAAATAAATTCAGTAAGAGCATTTTTCAATGCTTTTAAATACAAGTTTATTAATAAAATGTACCCATGTAGATATTTTCCTAAAACTTAGCTTTAAAATCTAAATTTATATTATTTAAAATAAACTTAATTTGAAAATATTTTATGTCAATCCAAACAAAGGAGCCCTTAACCGTTCAAAATTCTAAGTTGAACTGTTTAAAACTTATTCAATATTTGTTTAGCATTCTAAAAAAAGGCTTCAAGGCCTCAAACAAATTGGAAAATGTTGGCAAATGCTCACCTCCTTGTATATGGTAACCCCGTCCAGCAGTGCCAAGGCCATCATGCACAAGGCAGACATGCCCAGAAGGCACGTCTGGAGCTCCAGCAAATCCTCGCAGGACACCAACTCAGACAGTTCATTGGTGAGCAGAGCAAAAGTCAATACCTCCACGGCAGTAGTCGCATACAAAAACACTAAAATGAGGGAAGAATGAGAATGGGACAGGTGGACAAGGACCTTGCAGATCGGCAATGCCCTCACCTGTCGACCTTTTCCGCTCCACAATGCGATGATACAGCATTAGCAAAAGTGTCAGCAATGTGGAGAAAACCGCATTCCATACTTCTCCCGACCCAACTACAATCAAATAGTTTCGATCCCTGGGGCTCAACTTGAAAAGTGGGTTTAGCTGGCGAACACCGCGATGGGGCAGAAAGGTCCTGGCCAATTCCAGGCTATTCACAGCCAGCAGGAGCAGGGAAACCGCCGCACGTCCATTGTGAAACATTAGCAATGTTTTATGGCATCTGCATTTAAAGGTCGGAAATTAATGGAATGTGGAAAATTGGGTTATAATAATGTCTAGTGCACGGGGGGTCAGATCATTTCACTTGCCTTAAAGTGTTAAACCTTTCTGAATTCTTTTTTTAATACGGAATTTTAAGAGCTCAGAATTTTTCTTTAATCAGAAAACGTTCAAATAATTAATTACTAGATATTTGAGAATTATATTTAAACGTTCTAAAAGTAAGAGTTATTATTAATATTATAAATAATAAAATTCACAGAAAACTTTCAACCAGATTCGGTTGGAATTAGTATGTTAATTTTATCCAAATATGACATCCCCAATAAAATATAGAAATCTATGCCCTACGGAGCCAATCATAAATGTGTTCATGTTTCTATAATTAACTGCTGTTCCTAATGATATTGATTTCGTGTATCAGGCTTGTATATTTATTTATATGATTGCGCCCTCAACGAAAAGTGCGTTGCATATGCAATTGAGATTTACCCATTGAGAATACTTTGGCACGCGATGCGTTATTTCTCGAATCCGAAATGCTATGTTGATTATTTTTTAATTTCGCTCCGGGATGCGTATGATTCTCAGTGGTGTATGCACTTGAAATCCGGATATCAATAATTGGTTTTTAAGTGGATTTTCAAAAAGTATAAGGAAGATCACATATTTTTATCTAATTAAGTTGAAGTAGTTTCCGTTAATAGCTAACGTTTTCCTTCTGAAATAAAGACATCAAAAGTTGGTAGCTATCTTTTATCACACCCAAAAGTAATAACACAATAAATAAATTTTGGCCAACAAAAATCTAGATTCAGTTTTATATAGATTAGAATAATTTAATTTAATAATTAAAGTTTTTATATTTAATGTTTTCTGTTCGGTTAAAAATGCAACTGCCAAAAGTATTTTATGTACGTATGTACATATGTAAATAAGTGAAATGGTGTACAAAAATCATAAAAATTATCTATTTAATAAAGTTGTGATATTATCTAAGGCAATAAATGTTGTCTAAAGATTTTTCAGACCACTTAAACATAGAGCTAAAAGTCTCTAGCTCCCTCATCTTTTCTCCAGAATTCGTCTAATCAACAAACGCATGTGCTAAATTTAAACAAATGTGCTCATTTGCTTGCCTATTATATATGTATGTGCATTTGGGGGAATTATTTAAATCTATGTTTTGGCCGTAATTGTGTAAGGAGTGAACTCAACTGACATCAAGCATCTAATGAAGATGCGATAGAAAAACGCCAAAGGAGCTAATCAAACACACATTACATCTGACCTTATTTCAGTTCATGCCTTTGCACAATTAAAAAAAAACACTAGCTCATCGCTAACTCATTGTAAACAACACAAAACAAATAAAACAAAGCAAAAACACTTTAATTTTAGTTAAAAAGCGTTCTATGCTGTATTTCTCTGAAAACCGTGGGATAAATGGCAATCGCAACAAACAGAATGCTACTTTAAAATAAGTATTTTAGGGGGTTCACTAACCTTTAAAAAGTAATAAAGGTTCAACACGTTTTAACTTCCCAAAAATGATTTTTTATTTTTACATTTTTATTTTATGTATATATTTAAAAATGCCTTTTTATAAAATTTAATAAACTGCAGAACTTAATATTATCATATAATCCATCACTTGTATTCAATTTGTTTAAATTAAGCAACTGTTTTAACAAAAACTAGAATGGTCTTTTATCAACAATGCATCTCTAAATGAAACTCACTTTTTATATCTTTTCCACACAAAGATCCATCCTAAAAGTAGCAGAAAAATGCTGAAACACGCAAAAACACGCCTCACACGGTCAATGCCACAAACATCTGTATTTAAATTATCATAAATAGAGCGTACATGCCCATTCAAATGATCACAGTGTATTATATTGAACAACTGCTTCATAATGGCCAATAAAACAGAAACTTATGGCCAGAATTTAATGATGTTTGCTAACGTTTGCACTGGCGCCGAGTTTTCAACTCAGCAAAGATTTCACTTTTGTGATTTCATTTCGAAATATTTTCATCCCGTTGCGCATATTCTTTTGGGCTTCTTTGTATCGCTCACAATTAATTTCCAATCTATAGGCATTCACTTTCAAACTTTCGCGTACAACAGGTTGAACAGCAAATACAGAAACGCTCAATATAAACAAACTATTTCGCAATCGGGAATATGCACTGCGATTACTGCTGGCGCAATATGTGCTATACGCGATGGATCCAAAATTAATTTCGTTTCAAACTGAGAGCCCGTTGCGTCCCCAGTTGCCATTCAATTATTATTCTTTTAAGTAATTTTTGTATAAACAAAATAGCAGCGAGAGATATGTGTGGCGCACGTTTACCGCGATAAAGAAAACTTCGAGAGAAGAAAAGGCCAACCGTCTGCAACCGAGCGTGGCGGCTCACTAAGCAGACTCTCGCACGCCGGAAAAATCACGAAGACCCAGCCGCCCGAACTTGTGAAGATATGGACGGCACAGATCTGGGGGATCGCGCACGTGCGCGATGGGGAAAAGCTCTTCCCACATCAAGCAACTTGGTGGGATGGTGCGTACTGATATCAGCGGCCTATTGAAACCGATTAAAGATCCGATTCGAATACAACAGTTAAAAGTGAAAACTCGATTATTATTATTATTATTTTCATTTTCGTGATCTTTAATGTCACATTGAAACAACTCGTATGTATGGCACTTTTTTTTAGAATGTTTTTAAGATTTTCTAATATATTAAGATTTTTTTTTAGTATTGAATGAAAATAGATCTAAGTGGATCACTGGTTATAATAAGGACAGATGTTTTAGTAGAATACAAAAAATCGAATTATGTTTAACTTAGCTAACAATTAATTAAGATGAGAAATTCGTATACTATACTAGACGTAGCCAGCGATCGAAACAACAACTTAAGATTACCTAAACGGAGGAGAAGTAGTCGCAGCTGCCGCACATGTTGTAAAGGTGTCCCGAAGAAGGTTCGATAAAGAATCGCAGGGCCTGAGTGCACTGGAGCTCATGGCTAGCGATTTGCTGTTGCAGCAGTTCCTGTAATTGTTCCCCATTTGCCGAGTGTTCAAACTGGATGCCACACTCGCAAGTAAAGGCACCTTTGAGGCGTTGCAGGCTTTTTATCTGACAAACTGGACACAGAACGTCCTTCTGCTTCTGATCAGGTTCCACGTACAAGGTTTCCACGTTCTTTTCACCCAGGGCATACCACTCATTCACATCCGAGAGTAGCTCGTCCAGGATGAGCTGTTCCAGCTCAAGATCCGCTTCAAACTCACTGAGTTCCAGACGAAGGATATCCCTGAGTTCTGACTGAATAGAGAGATAGTTAAGGGTTATATATGGGTAGGTCATTGGGAATCTTTTAACCTACCAATTGTATTTCGCGATTGGCGTCCGTGCACTTATTCCTGGTTTCTATTATGCGCTTGCGGTACTTCTGTTAAGATCAATAAGGTTTGGTTATTAAAATTGAAATAGGGTTTACTAGGTTTCTTACCTCGCGCAGAATTTCGCGTAGCTTTGGCATTTGCATGCCCATTCGCTGCCTTTTGGCCACATCTTGGGCATGCCGCTTTTGCTCAACGGAAGTGTGATAAACAGGGTTTTGAGTGGAATTCATCTTGGCTAACTATTGAGTAAAAAATGTGTTTTTGACTTGTTTGGTCAATTAGATAAGCTCTCGGCAGTTTGTATGGAATACAAATTATCTGAAATACACAAAAACATAATTATAGCAAGAGTGCAAATTCAATAACCTACCTCAAAATTCTTTAAATGAATACGAAATCAGTAAATTGCTTCTAGCTTGTATTTATTCATTAAAGGAAAAGAAACACTGAAATTGGTTGAAAAGCAATTAAATTGTTGGCAGCAAACCAGACGTTTATAAAATTACTTAAATTTTAGAAAACTAAAAGTTTATAGTTATTGTAGTAAGCTGCATTATTGAATACAAAAACAAGGAAATACAGGTTTAGCAAATAAACACACTACATTGTTGGCAAAACACCAAGATCAGTAGAAATTTTATAAAATTACTTCAACTTTAGCGCATTACAAATATTATTCGGCGGACAAGTTACTGAAAATCTAGGTATTCCAATAGCATAAACTGTTTTGAAGCTATATATAAAATTTGGTAGACTTTATCAGTTTGAAAACTTACTCAATGCTCTTGAATTGTTACAAACAATCGAGGGAAAATAAGAAAACTTTCTGAATTCCCTAATTTTCGCGCAATCTCCTGTTGATCCGCCAAAGGCTAGAGATGGTACTTATTCGATAACCGCCATTCGTACTAGTGTGACCGCTCCCCTGATGGCCCTCGTGTCACGATTCGCAGCGATATGCAACACTAAACGCAGGGTTGCATTGATTTGACAGCTCGTACATGGCGTAGCCAACGTTTCCGGTCTTTCTTTCCCTTTCTTTTACCAGCGTGTGTAGTGACCAGTAAAAGGTTAGTGCTCTATTTTCCAAAAAAATACACTCGAACTTGAGAGGAAACCACTCAAATGGAACTGTTTTCTGCCGCCCACAGATGCCTGCTCCGGTCGCCAAGAAACCAGCAGCGAAAAAGCTGCCCGCCGTGCCGGAATCGAAGCTGAAATTCAGCAAGAAACAAATCACCAAGCGGGTGGCGGAGTCGAAACGTCGCCTTAAGAAGGCCGCCGTGATTGCCCTGCGCAAGAAGGAGAATCTGGTGCGCGCTGAGAAGTACCAGAATGAGTACATCAAGGCTGATCAGCGGGAGATCAAGCTGCGCCGCTTGGCCAAGAAGCGCAACCAGTTCTACGTGCCCGCCGAGGCCAAGTTGGCCTTTGTGGTCCGTATCCGCGGGTGAGTAATGCGGATGCAATCTCCTCCAGCTGCTCTAATCCCCGACCCTCTACAGTATCAACAAGGTTGCCCCCAAGGTCCGTAAGGTTCTGCAGCTGTTCCGTTTGAGGCAGATCAACAACGGCGTGTTCATCAAGCTGAACAAGGCCACCATCAACATGCTGCGCATCGCCGAGCCCTACATCACCTGGGGCTACCCCAACCTCAAGTCCGTGCGGGAGTTGGTCTACAAGCGCGGATTCGTGAAGCACAGCCGCCAGCGCGTGCCCATCACCGACAACTTCGTCATCGAGAGGAAGCTCCGCCAGGCGCACAACATTCAGTGCGTGGAGGACCTCGTCCATGAGATCTTCACCGTGGGGCCCAACTTCAAGTACGCCTCCAACTTCCTGTGGCCCTTCAAGCTCAACACGCCCACCGGCGGCTGGCGCAAGAAGGCTAACCATTACGTGAACGGCGGAGACTTCGGCAACCGCGAGGACCAGATCAACCGTCTGCTGCGCAAGATGGTCTAAACGATCCATTTTATCCATTTGCTGATAGGACAAAAGCTGCGGTTCGATGTAAACAGTGAGAGAAAATAAAAGTTACTTTTATAAACCCACGAATTGCCGTTCAGTACAAAAACGCAGTGTTTTCGCTTCAAGGAGGTGATGGTAATTATGTGTGAAGAACTCGTTTAAGAGATAAATTGCAAATGATGAGTGAAGTAGTCGTGTTTAAGATGTCAGGATGAGGCTTCGTTCTAGAGCTGAATTTTGGTCACAATATGGCTGATTATCTAAAGTTCCAAACTCGAGCAAATTTAATCAAGAACAACTATTTGTTTACATAAAGTTTAATTTCACTTTGGAAAAAGAGCACGTTTAAATACTGAAAATCCTTTAACGACAAAGCTAATAACTCAAAAATGATTGGTGGAAATTTATCTGAGTTTGCCATTTATGTTTTCACTATTAAGAGAGAAGCTCAGTCCATTGTCCGCTAAATTTTCGATCGTTCCTATAGCAAACTCTATAATAAATTGGTCTGATCTTTTTAAAATTAAATGTCGCCTTTACTGAGCTACAAACTTTTGACTGAAATTATAATATCCTCGGCAGGGGTATACAAATGTTAAGGTTTACATTTATTTAATGTATTCAACTATTACTTCATATGCATCTTAAAGTATATTAACAATTGTTTTGAATATTTTGCACTTCACAAATTTGAACAATTATATTTTCTTTTTGATTAAACTCAAATCGATTGTAATTAAAGTTTTTGAATTTATTATTAATGAAAAACAAAAGAGCAAGTTATTGAAACAAATATTTATAAAAATACCGCCCTTTAATAATTTACTGATCCAATTATTAGCTAGGCAGTTTTTCCATTTGGGTTTACTAAAATAGATTCATCTTTTAAGCCGCATTCTTGCAACACTTTCCCCCAAAAAATAATACACAGGATTGTTTTAAATTTTTCTACGCTCTAGATTGTTTATTGTTGTTCTGGTCAAATTTTAAGCGCGCGTAATGCACAACACTTAAATGCAGATAGCATGCTAGAATTAGGGTGCCCATGGTGGAAAATTGTTAGCCAATCGTCGTTTTATTGAATACATCATTTGCCTTTCAGCTGGCAGTGGATTTTAATAAAATTTTTACACATAATGGTCCAAAGCAGGTCGCAAACAAACATAAATGTAAATTCCAATCGCATGGAAATTAGTCAATAATCGGGGGAACTGGCACCCTTTTAAATGTATAATTTAATTAATTGTTACCACATGAAGCACATGCCGTTGTCCGCTGTAAGATTCCCGTTTTTACTGGTGTCCGCCAGCCTGTGTGGCAGTCACGTGCATGTTCTGCACCAGGCGCTGGCCCCAGTACTCCTCCAAATCGAATGGCTTGAAGTTTTTCAGCTGATTATCAGATTCGTTGCAGTAGATCACAGGTGGTCCCTGTTCATTAACCTGGAGAAGATGCAAAGCATGAAAAGCAGCCGAAAAATTCCGCCAGGGACCGCAATCTTTAATGGTTTTATTTTATAGTTATGTATATTTAAAAAATATCCTTTATTATTTTGTGAAGGATTTTCCGTTGCCTTAAGTAATAATCTTAGCAAAGTTACAAGGTGAAGTAGTTAAAATATTTTGAAAAAATTTTCAAGCCCGTTTTGGTTACACTTTTACGTTTCATTAAAAAATTGTTTTAAAACAATGACTTTATTCAAGTTATTTTGTAATGTATATTTTTTTTTATTGAAGTCTGTTGTTGACCATTTTGTCAAAAAGTAATAAGCCCTAGAAACAAAATTTAATCGAGGTAAGTAAAAAATGGAATGGAAAAAGCTAGGTCCCAAGCCTGAACCTAGAACTAAATCTAAAAACTTCGTTGAAATATAATTCGAGTCAAAAACTGTTTTTTAGGAAGTATATAAAATGATAAAACCATTACAGTTTTATTATATTCAATTTAAAAGTTTCTTTTGTAAACCAAAAGGTGTTAGAATTATAAGATCCAACATACATCATTTATTGAAATATAGATATATTACGGGTTAAAACCAAATACTCAAATAGAGTGAATTCTAATATATCGTGTTAATTATGGATGCAGAAAATACATGAGTTATTTCAAAATACCTGACCTTTGTTGAAGGCGGAAAATATTTGAAAGGAACTATAGAAAATTCGTATATTTTTAAGAGATCAAAATTGAAACTGTGATTGTCCGACTAACTCATTTTTTCAAACGGTCCCCCTTTTTTTTGCGGGCAAAAAGCGGAGCAGAGTGACAAGTAAATAAACTTCTGGTTCCGAATTTTCGGGGCCTTACCTTGTTCCATGCCTCCCGAATGTATCGGATCAGTTCGTCGTGCTGCGAGATAGGGAGGCTCTGTTGTTGTTGTTGTTGTTGCCCGGCGGCGGTCGCATAAAGCGCATTGCTGTTGTTGTGAGTGCCGACGAACGACGAGTTTCCGGCGCTGTGGTTGGTGTATCCCGGTGAATTGGACGCCCCCGCCGCCGAGTTGTTATTGTGGTGATGGTGGTAGCTGTGCGGCGGATTGTGCCCGCTATTCTGCCGTCTTATGTTGTAGGGGTAGCGTCTATAATGTAAGAACATTAAATATCCGGTTAATATAGAATCGCGAGTACGAATTACCCATACTCACTGGTTTGTTACAAAATATGAAGAACCCAAACTTAAACTTGGTGTCCCAAAAACCTATCTAGTTTTTACTGAACGATTTCAAAACCAACCGAAAATAAGTCTTTAGACAGTGTTCATCACATTTAAAGAAATATTTTGAAACACGATAGAAAACTCATAATAATACATAAGGAAAACAAAAAGATTTTAAAAAACATTTATCTTTCATATGTGAGTTTCACAGAGTTTTGCAATTTTAAACGACGTGGACAAATTTTTAAACAAAATAAACAGCATCAATATCAAATCCATATTCTTTAGTCAATATAGTTTGAGATCTTTACGTTTATAGGGACAGAATCGGGTATTGATTCTAATTAATATTAAATACATATAAGTTTATTACAATCTTATGCACGAATAACATTTTCATTATAATAATAACGGGTATTAAAAGGAAGATCGGACATACAGACGTGCCATGTATATACCCGTGGATGTGCGTATGTGTGTAAACACTGCCTTTTGTCGTCCCACGCACACAGGCTCAAGACGAGCGAAAGTCTCGATTGTTGAACCTTTGTTGTGATCCCGTTACTTACCCGTTATTGCGATCCATATTGCCAGGTCCTTATATGAAATTCAACTCCCCAAATCGTCTTGTTTATCACCGAAAAGTTATTTATATTCCGTACAAATCTTTTCTCTTTAGCAGCAGTGTGACCTTAGCTGGTTCGTTCAAATATACCAAAGCTTATACTAAAAGTTGTATTCTATTAGGAATACCCTTTGCATTTTAAAAATCGTACCAGTTCATTTTAGTGATTGTGTCCGCTATTTATTGGACAACGATTTTTAGTATTGGGGCATATAAAAATTGTTGTTTACTAAAAAATTTGAAGTTTGCCTTTTATAAGTTAAGTTATTTAAATTTGTATAAATAACTTAACATTTAATTTACGTTAAAACCGTTAATTCGAATCATTGTCAAGTATAGGAAACATATTGAACACTATCCCGCAACTTCAAGTAGCCCGATTTTTAATAAAATATTAGCAAACTTATGTGTTCAAATAGGTAATAGGAAAATTGGAGAATTTTTCAAATTCTACCTTTTTTACTATTATAATTATTTAAACAAACATTTTTTAAAACCTTAATTGTATGGATTCTTCTTAATCAACGTCCCAATTTTTTGTAATAAGTAAATTAATACACTACCGAAGCGTAAGCCATTGAGCATGCCTTTGGAATTAGTTCCAAAGATACAATTTAAACAAAAAAGTTATTTAAATATAAGACAAGTATGGAATTATTCTGTGAATAAATATCATCTGTAAATTTTACCACATATATAGCTTTCCTAGGCAGGCAACATAGTCGAATCGAGAACACCTTAAATAAATTCCTTCTCCTTTTTAAAGAACCCTTATCTACAAATAAAAATAGAATATAAACAACTAATTTGAGGAAATTCGTCACAACGTCCAAAAAATATTCGTCATTTATTTGGAAGTGAATCAACAGATAAGGGAATGTACATTTATTTTTGTTTAACGAAAAGTCCATTTTGACTTCTCATTCCATTTACCATAGTTATCAGTACATTTATTTTGTAAAATGCATAACATATTTTTTATCTATCCCTAAAATAAAGAAATGTTACGTACATACATATATTACAATACCAAAAATGATAAAAGAGTAAAAGGTTTCGTCAAAGTTCCATTTACAGATCATTTACAATAATTCAACATTTAGATATAAATAATCATGTTAAGACGTGTCATTTGTCTTGAGCATTCATTTCTTACACCACATTTTTGCACTGTTTTACGATTAAACAGAGGATACTGCATAAATCTTATTTAGGCTTCGTAACTTTTGCAAGTAGCAGAGAGATAGTGTCTTTGTATAACACACATATAAAATCTTTAACCTTAATTAAATGAGTTAAGCTGCTTCTGTATTTAAACTAGTTTGGCGGCCCTTTTCTCGGAAAAAGCAATCGGTTTTGGCAACTCACGGCAAGCATTCCCTTAGCACATTCATAGATCATCGTCCCCGATGCCTTCAAACGCCTCGTTAGACACCCTAGCTCCATTGTCAACGACGTCGTTGCGAAAGAACACAGCACCAAAAGTGCGGGAGGTCGTCATCCTAGGCTTGGATCTTGGAGCCGAATCCTCAGACAGAAACCTAACTGGCGGCGTTGTGGGCGCCGTGGACGTAGAACACGAGGAAGATGCCCACGTAGATGTGGAGCACGTTGAACTCGGCGTCGATGAGCACGATGTGACCGCCGTGAGCTCCTGTTCGTCGTCGCTGCCGGAATACGCTTTCCCGCCTTCTCCACGATGCAACAGTTCGTCGACCATTGCCTGCAGGCAAACGGACATCAGCATGGCCTGCTCGCTATTGATGGTTATCCAGCGCAGCGTCTGCTTGCCAATTAGATACTCGAAAGCTAGTTGGAGGTGCAAGGGCTGCAGACGCGATTCCAGTGTGTTGTGGGTGACGCTGACGCGCCACGACCGCATTCTAGTCACCCGGAACTTGGTCTCGTAGATCTTGGCGCCGCGTACCGTGCGCAGTCCTAACTCCTTGTTGCCAATGCTGACTAGCGCCATCGTATTTGGCTCAGGATAATCCACTTGCGCCTCATCAAACTGCAAACAACCATAGGAGGGCAACTGGCGCACCAGGTCCATGTACTCGCGCTGTCTTCCATGCGACTGCAGGCAGCTTAGCTGGTGGCCTTCGTTGGGCGAACAGATGACCACCCACTCGCGGCTTACATCCGCCACGGTCTGGTTGTACAGCAGATTCAGAGCCACCTTGCTCACAGTCAGCTTGGTATCTATATTCGAGTCCCAGTAGCAGGTACGGAGCAACAGCTCGCAGGGCTGTGTATGCAGACGAGTTATGTACGGCGACTCGAAGGGCATGAGGCGACGAACCAGGTGCAGTTCGTCGGATTTCCGCTGGCGTCGCACTAGAAATAGGCAGAAAAAGCGCACCAGCTCCTCGGGCAGCTGAAGGTCCTGACAGACGCTTCTCAGCAGAGCTCTGGCGTTCTGCTGCACGGAACAACTGACCAGGATGCGTTCACCTGCGGGACTCGTGTAGACCTGCACCTCCAGCTGTTGTTCCTCGCAATCGCTGGCCACCTGGCCTTCGGCGAGGGCCGAGTCCAGTTGGGCCCGCTGCAAGAACTGCTGCAGGTGGGCGGATCGGGCAAGACGGCCGTCCTGACCCACCGCCTGCAGGTACTGCTCCAGGGCACTGCGACGCGCTTCCAACTGGCCACTGGTCAGCGGCAGAAGACGCTTGGGCGGAAACGGCGGCAGGGGAACGCCCACACAGTGCCTGCGCAGCTGCTCGTTCAAGGAGTGCAGCTGCTTGTAGCGCAAGACGCTGTGATAGCAGCCGTTGATGTGTAGGTTGTAGGCCGTGTAGGTGGGCGAAGAGCCCATCTCCTGCGTGTCCGGTATGGAAAAGTGCATCCTGCTCTTGTGCGTCGGCGAGCGGCCTGCGGATCACACATGCATTGCTTCCCTGCTCTTCTGCCAAGTGCAGAAATTGGCGTGAATTCAATTAATTCAACTGCTGAATTTTTTCGCTCTACTAACACCACCGTTGCTGCGAGTGTGACCGTGATCACAGTGACGCAAAATGCCATAGGTGTAAAATATATTATAATATACAATTATATTTTGTAAATTGAGGGGGATTTCAAATCACTGAAAGGGATAATGGCGGAATCGTCCATAAGATTTTACCGTTCCAGAAATTCACATTCTTAACCACAAGTTTATGTACGTTATTAGCTGATTGTTTGTTCCGAGCGAACCGTATGCCTGCGGAACGATTGGGATATTTGCCATGCATACATACATATGTGGAACGTCAAATCTCTCTGAGCAGATTTTTTAAAGATGAATTTTAGCTATTAGAAATTTTTTTAAAATTCTTATCTCGCTCTTATTTTATTAAATGCCCGAGAAGGAGTTTAAACCTCCGAAACCCTCTCTACTAGATCTTATAAATATAGATATCCGGAATTTAAATTCAAATTGGTTACCGCCTCAAGAATCATGCTCTGGTTTTTCGAAATTGCACACCCTTGCCCCGATTTTAATTGTCTAATTTATAACGATTTTTAATGCAAGCCAATATTAAGTTGAAACTTAGTTCGAAACTGTAATAGTCAGTCGTGAACCACGGTAGGGGTGAATTAATATTTATTGACAAATTAGTATCAATTAGTGGTATTTTTAGGCGATCTCGTTTAACAAATTGTATTATAAGTCAGCTGGAAACTGAACCTCTCCTTTAAGCATAACCACTCCAGAGGGATTTACTTTTACTTTGATTTTGGTGTTGGGATATAAAACGCCGTAGTCAACATTTTCGTAGAGGTCCTGGAAGACAATGGTTTTACAAATAAAGAAATTGTGTATTTATTATCACCGATAATTGTTATAAAATGTTAAGATAAAATCAATAGTAAAAATGGGGAATGTTACTAAAAACATACCTCTACTCTATATCCAGAGTAATTAATAAGCCCAAGTTCCTTTAAAGTAACCGATATATCTGAAGGAGTTCCATCAGTTCTTCTGTTTACAAAGGCGATTGCATAAGAGTAAAAGTTTTGGTAAAGTGGTCCAATTGGTCTTGACCAAATCTCAATTCCTTTGTGTTTGTAAATTCGTCTTCCCTGAATACCAAGTGGATCTTGATCCACAGCAATTATTTTTCTATTTTGAAGAATATGTTTAAATTGCGGACGAATCGTCCTTAAATCTACTGACATCAAAAGTGGAGCAGCCAGAATTGACCAAATTGCGAATTGTGTTTTTGCTTGCTCATAACTTAGTCCAAAGTTTCCAATAATTAACTAAAATGTAAGAAGAAGTTAGACATAGTCAGATTACTTATCTTTTTGATAAGCAAAACCTACCATGTCAGGATCGTTCCAGTGCCCAGGCCCCGCATTAGGAGCTATTAAATCTTGATTATTACCATAATAATCGATAATATTTTCGACAGATGCCCAGGAGTCTTGGATGTCATCATAATTTCTCCAAAGGTTGCAATGAGTTTGAATTGCCGAATAGTTTGGCTGTATTCCAGCATATATTTGATATACAGGCCAGCTGCACGAATAGACCATTGATTTTCCGGTACCATTTAAAAGCCTTCCGAATGTCGAATAGCCCAGATCCATATCATATGGCAGTGCATAGCATCCATCTAACTTTACGTAGTCCACATTCCATTCCGCAAATTGAAGTGCATCCTTCTCTTCATAGCCAATAATTCCAGGATAACCTGCACAAGTGTAGTTACCATAGTCCTCATAAATTCCGAATTTTAGACCTCTCGAATGAATCTTAAAGAATGAATGTTAAATAAATAAGGATATCTAAAACGTTAATTTTATTTGTAACATGTTTGTTTGTTATACCAATATCCGAAACCGTAACTAAAATAATAAAAAGTATTCGAAATACCTATTCTGTTATCTACTAATTTTTCCCGGTTGTTGAAATAATTATCCATTTTCTATACTCACATAATCAGATAAAGCTTTGATTCCATTTGGAAAACGTTTGCGATCAGCCACCAATTTTCCTTCATGGCTGCGGTGCTTTTCTAACCAGCAATCATCAATATTAATATATTCATAGCCAACAGAAGCATATCCATCAGCGACGACAATATCAGTCATAGTTTGAAATAGCTGTTCACTAAAATAAGAGATTTGAGAAAAATAAAAAAACTATACAAAGACCAAATTTATAATATTTTATAACTTTGTATAAATTTACCTTATGCAATTATCAGGATCGTTTACGCAGTCAGTATTACATCGAAATCTTTCCCACGACAGCCATCCCATTGGGGGAGTTTTTGCAAGACCATTGTCTAGGCAGTTACACAAACTACTACTCAATAAAATTATCCAAACAATTGATAACATCGCTTTCTAAAATTAAAATTAAATTGAACAAAGCAGTGTAATGGATTATATAAATATTTATACAAATGTACAATTTAAATAAAATACATTGAATACATTTACTTTTTAAAGTATTCGTTTTGTTATTTTAAACCCGGAACCAAAGTGTAAAAAAAAATGTCAATACTCAAAAACAGGTTAAGTTCCGATCGTTCCGAAGAAAAACGTTGGACACATTGGAGACATTTCTATATATCTGTTTTCAAATTATTTTATTGATCTACTGATGGCCCCTATTATTCATTTTTCAATACTAATGAATTAAACTACCACTTTAAAAGAAATAATTTAATTTCGAGTAAAAAATTATTATAAAACGAGTATAAGTCTGGCAACGCTGTTTGAGTCAGGCTCACGGGTTCGTTGAACAATGGGTAATTTGAAGAGAGAAAAAAGAGAAAAAGGTCTGGGTCAGTAGAAGAGCAGAGCTCAGACTCTAAATATTGTTCTCACTCTATTGTACCCTGATATAATAACAACAAAGAAAGGAAGCCAGCATAATAACAATAACGTAATAAATTAATTCACAACATGTTGTTAAACAATATCAACATACACACGCCAGCATACAAACACGTTGATATTAAATATAATGTAAATTATGAAAGTCCAACTAATTCTTTATTCTGTGATAATTTAAAGTATTATACATTTACGTACTCTCTGCCAAGTTTAATTGTTGTCAATTTTATCCGTACGTACACTTAAAAGAAAAAAATAAACTAGTTTGTGAACAGAAATGTATAGTACATACCAATGATTTCTATTTGTATATTTGCACCGCAATTAAGTAATTGAGTTTTCCGCATTTGATCCGGTTTCTCAAGCAAATAAGAGCTTAAGTCGGGTTTCACGATTTTTGTTTAAATCATTAAATGGTAAAATAAGTTTTTAATGAGATAATAAAAGTTATTCAAAAAAATATCTAATATAATTTCAATATTAATCTTTTAATCTAGTTTTGAGAACCTGGCTGCGAATACTAAAAGCAAACTGTAGCAAATGCACCAATTAAGAACATAGATACATAAACATGTATAAAAATGTATATACTTGACATACATAAAAACTCTTTTAAAAACCAGTTGTTATCACCGATAGATAGACGTATGCTAATTGGTACTTTTGATGTTGGACTTGTACACATTCATATCAGGCTTCGTTTATTACTCCAATTAAACAAAATTTTTAAGCAAAACTATCCCACAGAAAATAGTTTTTGTTTTAATAAAAACTACGTATTTTTATTATTTATGACTAAGGATCAATATGATAATTGAAGATAACTGCTCAAATTTGTACATAAATAAAGTAAACATTTAAAAATAACAGTTTTATAATTTTTTAATAAACAAATGAGTTATCATATTCAATTTAAAAATTAAGTGGTTTTTTTTTTAAGAATGGATTATAAAGGATCTAAAATATTTACTCTAATTTGTAGGGGTTTAAAACACGTCTTTAACTAATAGATATCGATCAGCTTTATAAGATTCCTGTCTCGAATAAATTGACATTTCTGCTCATATTGTAGTAGCGATTCTTCCATCTTTAGATACTCAGAATTGATCATTTTATTGTTCTTTCTGATTTGAATTAGAAATTTATCCATGACCGAAGTATCTTCCTCTGAAAGAACTATAAAAGAAAGAATTTTTTTTTTAAACCAAATTAAGAATCTAATTATTTGTATCCATGTTTATATACATTACCTTCTTGGCTTTGTTGCATTATTGGCGGAGTTCCAGTCGAGATAGTTGACAAGTTCGAACGTCCAATTTTTTCACCGCTTTCTACGAACTGAGCGATTACATTTCGGAATTTCTCCGGTATAAGAAATAATCTATCAACGTTGCCCTTCTTGTAACACAGATAAGCACTTTTCATTTGAAACCATTTCCTTCTGATTTGAGTGGGAGACTTATTCGGGAATCCTCGCTTTTTCATCTGGTTGGCAATCTGAATAAATGTATATTGCGTGGTGCTCGTGGACAAGGCTCCTTGACAGTTGTTTACTTCCTTTATTAAGTCTAGCATACACTCTATTTCGGCGGTGATCCAAAAGTTTCTTTTAAGTTTTTCGGATTTCATTGTTCTGATAATTTTTTGAAACAAAATATTTTTTTGGATAATTGTGATTGTTGTTCTTTAAAAGAGTGTGACCGAATACTGAGAACTAAAACATGTTCTGCTAAGGTGGACACATAAAGTTGGCGGGCTTTAAAAATTCCCGCTAAATATCTAAAATATTTAATAAAATGATTAACTTGAAACAGAATAAAATATTCTTTGCTTGTCCTTAAAACTTAAAAATAATCTACAAATATTTATATATTTTAAAGAATCAACAAATACAGAAGGCGTTAAACCAAATACTAATTAAATCATAATTATAAGCTACTTTGGGCACTTCATTGGCAATTAAATTAAAAGATAAAAAGAATCTAGAGATTACTGAAAATACATTTCATTTTCAACATTTAGTGATTTGATTAATTTGAATCAGTTATTCAATATTTCAAACAATGTTTTGGTATATTTTGTTAAAAATACCTTGTATTTTATGGTCACATCTGACATGAACATGTGACAACCCTACCTTTATCCGCACGCCTGTTGCTTCTAATATAAAATATATTCCGAGACTAGTTTTTACTTAATAAAAATAGGTGGCAAAGGTAATTGAACATCAAACAACGAAAGTAATAAAATTGACACATTGTCAGTGAGAAATAAAAAAGATAAACGCTATTCTCTTCTTTGTTTACATTTTTCCCAAGAAACGTGCTGCGAGATTGTAAATAATGGACTCAAAATACTTGGCCACCAGCAAGCGAGATGCGGGGGGTCCTTCTCCAGTGAAATTCTCTATTAAACGGAAGTATGACTCGATGGCAAATAGTCCCGTTATTGAGAAGAAAACGCATGTGGCTCAAATAAAGCATCCGATGTCACCAGTTTTGCTGACCAGTAAAAGAACCTCAATCGAACAACTCCAGAAGTCCTTGCCCGTCTACAACTGCCGGCAGAGAATCCTAAAGGAATTGGAACTGAACGACACCGTGCTGATAATGAGTGAAACGGGATCCGGAAAGACCACTCAGATCCCGCAGTTCCTTCTCCAGGCTGGCTACGCAAAAAACGGGGTCATCGGAATAACGCAGCCACGAAGAGTGGCGGCGATAACTGTGGCGCGCCGAGTTGCTCAGGAATTATCCGGAAACATTGGCGATACGGTGGGCTATACGGTTCGATTCGAGGATTGCACCTCAAAGAACACAAAGATCCGCTTCGTAACTGACGGTGTGCTCCTCCGAGAGTCTATAAGGGATCGACTTTTGCTCAAATATTCTGTGATTATTCTGGACGAAGCCCACGAACGAACTGTAAATGCCGATCTGCTATTCGGGATAGTAAAAGATGCCCAGAAAGAGAGACGAAAGCAAAGATTGGCTAATCTAAAGGTTGTTGTTACCTCTGCCACGATGGATATCGATCATTTCGGAAAGTATTTCAATTGCAAAGGAATGTATCTGGAGGGCAGGACGTATCCCGTTCGTGTGATGCACGCCAAGGAGGAGCACGAAGATTATGTGCACACCGTCCTAGTAACTCTTTTTCACATTCACCGCACCACGCCGAGAAAGTAGGTACTATGATTAAGATAGAATATTTTAAGTTCTTTTATAGTGATGAACGCTAAATGTTCAAGTCCTTTTATTTAAAAAAATAAGAAAACAAATTGCAATAATTAATTTCAAAAATTGCTTTAATACTTTTTTAAATTGAAAAAAAGATATGAGCATTAAGGATATCTTGGAAGTACAATTTTTAAATTGATCCCCAAAATAACTCAAAATGCACAGAGTCGCTCTTTTAAAAAGGGCTGTTTAAGACGTAAAAATATAAAATTAAATTTATATTTTTTTTAATCACTCTTTTCGATCAAATTCTAATCGAATAAAAGAAAACCACTTTTTATTTGTGTTTTTTAATCCAATATACTAAATATTAGCATTTAATCTTACAGCCATGACGTTTTAATATTTCTAACAGGGCAAGAGGAAATTGAATCATTGGCCCATCAAATTCGCCAGCTTGCAAAGGTGAGTCCATTTTCAAACAAACAGATTACAAATCAATTAAAATAAGATCTTCATTATTTCAGATTGACATGACTGGAACTACAGATCTCCGTGTGTTCACGTTGTACGCTCAATTATCGCAGGGCAAACAATTGGAGTGTTTTTTACCGACACCGGTCAACGTCCGGAAAGTTATACTGGCCACAAATATAGCAGAAACCTCGATCACCATACCCGGCATTCGATGTGTTATCGATTGCGGATTTGTAAAAGAAAAATCATACAATACCTCCGACGGATTGGATGTCTTGAAGTCAGTGAGAGTTTCGCGGGCGCAAGCCTGGCAGAGATCAGGACGAGCAGGTCGCGATGCGGATGGAACTTGCTACCGGGCATATACAAAAAAAGAAATGGACTCGTTTACAGATGCTACTCAACCAGAAATCCTCAGAACGAACCCAACCTCAATGGTACTGCAACTTCTTGCTTTGGACATCGACTGCAATAATTTTGATTTTTTGGACGCTCCACTTGAAGAAGGACTAAGGAGTGCGTATAAAAGCTTGGATGCCCTTGGAGCTATTAAAAGTGGGTCGGTCTCACATATTACACCCTTGGGCCGGCAAATGGTGCAATATCCCTTGGATCCAAAATATTCAAAGTTATTGCTAACTGCCTCATCTTTTGGCTGCATGGAAGAAATTCTGAGCCTCGTGTCTGTGCTCTCAAGTGATCATGTTTTCGTTTCGAATAGCGACAAAAATGAAATAGCTACTTTAGCTCATGCTAAGTTTCAATCCAAGCATGGAGATCATTTAACGCTACTGAATGTATTTAATGCATTTTCAAAAACAGAGAAACCAAAGGTAAATTTACGGCAACAGGTTTTAAAAACTTGAGATATAATATTTTTTTATTGGTTTTCATTTCAGATGTGGTCTCACGACAATTATTTAAATTTGCGTAGCTTAACATACGCCCGGAATGTTCGTCGACAATTGGCGGAAATTAGCGAGCGACTAAATTTGGCCTTTAATAGTTCTGATGACATCGAAATGATAAAAAAATGCATTTTAAATGGATTTTTCGAAAATATTGCCGTATTGCAACGGGATGGATTTTATTTAACAGTTTCCGGGAACATCAGGGCCAAAATTCATCCGTCAAGTGTTCTGCATGGAAAGTACAAGCCAAGCTATATTCTCTTCACTGAAATAGTTCAGACGGAACAAACATTTCTACGCCAGGTCACGGAAATATCCTTTGAATGGATTACGGAGATTGTGCCGTTCGTTAAAAATATACCATCAAGATAAAATAAAGTTTAAAACTGTTGAAATTACTGGTTGTATTTTGCTTCCTTTTTGAAAAATTGTTTACTCTTGCAATGGTTTTTGATAGGCAATAACACCATTAAAACACAACATTTAAAAGGTTTGACAATTGGTTGGCCGTGTTTTTTTTAAGTAATTAAAAAGGTTACAATTTTTCCCAACAACTTTTTATATTTACGACAAAATCTGAATGAAACGCTCACAAGTTTTTATTTGTTGCAGGTTGTGTGTAAATCGGAAAGGGCTTGATCGGATTACTGTATCATATAGCTGCCTATGAATGATCAGACAATGATTGGAAAATTAAAAAAATTCATTGTTTTTAAAAACATGACCATACAAATCGAGGTATATATAGTTTTTATACCCTTGCAGAGGGTATTATAATTTTGGTCAGAAGTTTGTAACGCAGTGAAGGAGACGTTTCCGACCCCATAAAGTATATATATTCTTGATCAGGATCAATAGGGGAGTCGATATAGCCATGTCCGTCTGTCCGTCTGTCCGTCTGTCCGTCTGTCCGTCTGTCCGTCTGTCCGTCTGTCCGTCTGTTTCAATACCGTTTGCGAGCTCAGTTTAAAAGCTAGCGATCTGAAACTTTCACAATCGTCCTAAAACATGTGTACGCAGATCAAGTTTGAAAATCGCCCCGATCGGACGTCTATATCCTATAGCTCCCATAGGAACAATTGGATATATCTTGCAAGACTTTATGATATTTCGCGCAGTGTAAAAGCTATTGACATTAATCTTTACAAATCGTATTATTTTATGCATACCTTGATCAGGGTAAAAGCGCGTGGCGATCGGACGTCTATATCCTATAGCTCCCATAGGAACAATAGGGTAAAATCGGTTAAAATTTAATGATTTTTAGGATATTTCGCGCAGTGTAAAAGCTATTGACATAAATCTTTCCAAATCTTATTTTTTTATGCGTACCTTGATCAGGGTAAAAGCGCGTGACGATCGGACGTCTATATCCTATAGCTCCCATAGGAACAATAGGGTAAAATCGGTCCAAATTTGATGTTTTTCAGAATATTTCGCGATGTGTAAAAGCTATTGCTGTACATTTTTTCAAATCGTATTTTTTTATGCATTCCTTCATCAAGGTAAAAGCGCGTGCTGATCGGACGTCTATATCCTATAGCTCCCATAGGAACAATACGGTGAAATCGGTCAAAATTTCATGTTTTTTAGAATATTTCGCGCAGTGTATAAGCTATTGACATACATTTTTCCAAGTCTTATTTATTTACGCATACCTTGATCAAGGTGAAAGCGCGTGCCGATCGGACGTCTATATCCTATAGCTCCCATAGGAACAATAGGGTGAAATCGGCCCAAATTTGATGATTATCAGAATATTTCGCGCAGTGTGTAAGCTACTAACATAAAATTTTCCAATTCTTATTTATTTACGCATATCTTGATTAGGGTAAAAGCGCTTGCCGCTCGGAAGTCTACATCTTAAAGGAGATAGGAAAAATTGTTAAAGGCTGCGAAAGTATCCCTTTTTTTCTATTTGTATATGACATTTTTGCAGTATAAAAGCAATTGACTTGAAACGATGCTAATCTAGTTTACTTATGTATACCTTATTCCTTTCGCTACTTTTTCACTTTTAGCAATTTCGTCAAAGTCTGCAAGGGTATTAAAACTTCGGCTTGCCGAAGTTAGCTTCCGTCCTCGTTTTTATAGAATTATACATTTTTGTTAAAGGTGCCAAGGTATATAATCATCGCCTTGTCAAGTCAGCATTAATTAATGTTTTTAATTTGGTAGCAAAACAATAACAATTTATAAAACAGAAATTATTTTCTTATTATTTATTGTACCTTAACCGGTTAACATTTAAAATATTTTTGAGATTATTGTAATACATCTAGGGGATTGATTTATAGAATTCCTGCGAGTGCTGTCTCGTGTTCAGCAGCAGCAACCTGGCTATGATATCTTAACCTAGCATTACTTACAGGAGCCCCTGAGAAATAAAAAAAAGGAATTTATTAATATGAGGGAATTTATAAGAATGATAATATAATTACTCACCAATATAACTTAATAGAACCGGCAGAAAAATTAGGCCATGCGCCGCCCCTATAACTACAATTCCCAAGTACATGCGGAAATAAAACACTTGGAATATTTGACTTTTAGCAAAAGCTAGCACTAGAATGCCTGCAAATTTGGTTAAAGTAATTCCGGAGAAAATGGAACTACCCATTTTTGATAGGCTATCTGCGGCTCGATCAATTTGACTTACAGATTTCGAAGTAGCAAAGCTGTGCACCAAGTGCGAACAAAATTCTACTGATATTCCGACAGCCATAACAAGATTAACTAACGAAACAGCATTTAAGGAAATGTTCCAATAATACATTAGACCTCCTAAATTAACAACAATCATTGTTATTGTGATTACAACAACTAATGCGGAATGAACGTCGAAGCCCATTAAAACAAATGTAACAACAAAAATAGAAAGAACTGAAATGCCCATGCTCTGTAACGTATCCGACCACATGGTTAAATATTGTTCGTAAAACACATAGAATACTGAGTAAGGAAAAACTTCGACCGTAAGGGCCTTTTCCATAGGAACTCCGTTGGACATTAATCTGCCCTGCAACATTTGCGTGATATTTGCCGATATCTTTCTAGCCGATGCAAGCGCTAGAAAATAGTCAGACGAGGATTTTAGTATGGTGTGATAGGCCATAAAATATGACGTCTCTATGTTCAGTCTTTCATGGCTGTTGGAGTACCGAACAGCTCCACCATAAGCGGCATGACCGGCCTTTGCGCACTGGTCGTCCGGATTATCCTTGAGGAAAAATGGGAGATACTTCTCAAACTCTTTTTCGACTGGCCGTTGTAGGGAATTTTTTGTGATATTACACTTCAAGCAGGAAGTATCTGAAATGTTTTTAAGATCGTTAGAAATTTCGTACGTACTTTTTACGTATTCCAACAAGACTCACCTTGATGCGGGCAAAAGTCTCCAGTATCCTTTTTATATTTGCAGCAAGACGATGCTGCTGCTGCCCAATCAAAGTAGTCATCGATCCAACTGGATGCAGGACGAGCGATATATGTTTGGTTTGAGTGTCTACTAGCTAAGTAAATCTGCGTTAAAACGCTGTCATCGTTGCAATGTTGACCTGCACACACTAAATTCTGATCCGAACTATTTGTATAAACTAAATCACCTTTAAGGACGAAGTACACTGGTGGTCCAATGTTGAGATTCTCGTTTAACGATTGGAAATAATGTAAAACAAAACTATCCTGTGGCATAGCCAGTTCTTGGTCCAGCCCAACGTCAATCTTTGGTGCAATGGCAATACTGAAACATAGCCACGCAAAAAAGATGACCATTACACCTGCTCGAACAGTTTTCTTCATTAAGAAGGGAACATAAACACTACTGAAAAATTTGTACAAGAGACCTTCATTGTTTGCTATACTATCTGTTTTTTTTCCTTTAATAAAACAACAAATATCCATTCGATTTTCCTCCTTGCGTTTGGTATCTAAAGTAAATAAGCTTACAAAACAAGTTATTTGTAATAAAAAGTCAATGATTAGGGCTACCCCCGCGTAGAGGGCAAAAGCCCTTACTGCAGGCATATCAGAAAGGCCACCAAGGAAGAAGCAAAAGCTTTCACTCAAGGAAGTGAGTAGCATACTTGGTCCGACACGACCGAGTATTCGACCTATTTGCTGCTCGAGCGTTTCATTTGGGTCGCGTTGATCGCGCTGGTGAGTTTGGACAAGGATAAAAATGTTATCCACTCCGACAGCTAATACTAAAAAGGGTATAACTTCCACAATAATCAAGGTAGCCGGCAAGCCGATGTACCCGAAAATGCCAACGGAGGAAACTACTGAGGCTAATACAATAATGACACCACCTATACCAAGGGTAATTTTACTGTCGATAAACACTCTTTTAAATTCTTTAACATGTCCCAGCGATATCGCAATGTACATGAACATTATTAGGTAGGATACTAAAATAGTTAAAACATCTGACTGAGACTCTCTATTAAGTTCATCTTCTATCGACCTCTCTGAAGTGAAAGCTATGTCCATATGCGCCGACTTGTTGTTTTTGGTATAGTTAGACATAAACTCTACAAACTCTTTCTCCCACGTTAGGGCATTTTGCAAATCGGTTCTATTGTGGTGATTTTTGACCAAGAATGTCAAAATCAGAGCATTGGCTAACTCGTATTTTGTGCTGCCTGTCAACTGGTCTCCAGACGGTAGAAAGCCACCAAAAGCTATTGCTGGATCTACTGGACCACCATAGGGTGCCAAGCATAAATACGGATTACTTATGCAATCGTATAAGCTATCCAAATAGGTTACCTATAAATTGATGACAAAAACTGTGTTTATGTTTAACAAGAAATATTTAAATTTATTTTACTTACATTGAATCCATGATCCTCATCGTTGTCATCCAATCTTGATGGATCATCGCTAAAGTATCCCCAAATCGATTGAACAACGCATTTTGACACATCGATTTCACTACCGTCGTCTGATAAGGGGGCAAAGCATATATTCTTTAACATTGTGCCACTGGCGTTGATTTGCTTTATGCTCTCTTGGAGGTTTAACACCTCAGTTAGAAAGTCTCTATCAAACACAGGGCCGAAGGTATAAGGTCCGTTTGAAGTATTGTGAACAATTTGAGGCAAGTTCACCGCTTTGATTATTATCTGCCATACAAAATAAAATAGATTTCGTATTGCAATTTTGACTTGCAACTAATAGTTTACCTGTTCAATCCTGTAAAATGGTGAAAATTTGGTATCGAAAAAATCTCTTTCCAATCTGGACTTAGAATTCGGCGACGCCCAAAGTTTAACCGGATCCGTCGTAATTTCAATAAAGCTGATTCCATATCCCAAAATCGCAACCAGGGAAGCTCCGGCTATTAAAGTCATCCCAGGGTTGCTAGCAAAGAACGTTCCCCATTTAGTGAATACATTTTGCAAAAACGTCTCAGTTCGAGCTCCCAGTTTTTCAAAATATGAATCGTGCTCGGTATAATCCATTTCATCCGAAACATCATTGCCGTCTATTTGGAAGTTGTTATCTGAAACAACAGTTGTAAAATGTTTATTTTTTTTTAATTTTTCAAGAAAATGAGAATTGTAACAAGCAAAATTTGTATAAAATATTCTGGAAAAATAATTGTAATACTATAAATAGCTACATAATATTTTAATTTTTTTCATTTTAAGATTATTTCTGTTATACATTTTAAAATCGCATGCAAATTGTTTATGCAGATTATACACAAGTCGGACTTTATTTGGAAAACAATAGGAACGATCGAAAAATTTACCGGATAAAATAATTCATATATTAATCTAACTCAATTTGAAATGATTGAAAGAATGAATTTTCGTTATAGCTGCAAGGATACATATACTTCGGCTTTCTGAAACTGGCTTTATTTTTTTTAAAAGAATATAACTGAATAGTGCTTTGCATAAGTGGGGAGTTAAATTACTCACCCATTGACGAACCTTGTGTAAATAAAAACGATCCCATTAGGAATACTATTACTCCAACAACAAATACAGCGGCCATAATAACGAGATAGGCGTCGAGTCCAGCAATTTTGAATGGTACTGGAGGAGCAGGTTCCGGAGGTCCCTGAGGACAGGAAAGGTCACAGTCCGTACATGAGCAGGCAGGAAGTTTCTATAAAAAAATGTAGAAATAAAATGTGAATATTGTTAAAAAGAAAAATGAAAACTTACGTTAACGCCTTGGTTGCAGGGAACGGTTGTTACGTTTAAAGGCGTAAATTCTTTGGTGTTATATTTGGGCTCATGCTGAATGTAGGTTATTTGAAAAGGAACATATGGGCTACTAGCGTCGCCCATAAAATTAAACCATTTTGTAGGATTACAGCGAGATGCTGAATAAGATCCGCACATTAAATCAAATGCTAATTGACCTGTTTGTGGTACAGAAACCTATAAAAAGAATATATTAATAAAAAAATACATTTATTCTTATAAATCAAGACATACCTGAGAGCATGATTTGTAAGTCTTGTTGATATATTCTGTTGATACATGCAAATCCACCGAGGAGATGTAAACAACATCTAAAATAAACAATGCATAATAAATTATGTACCTGATAAAATTTATCTGATATAAAATACTTTAAAATGTTTTGAGCACTTAAGTATTAACATGATTTTAAAACCCTGTTTGTTACAATTGCAAAACAGCACTTCATTTATAGGGACATAAAAAGCTTATTTTAAATTATTCCAAACAAATCAGATCCGGGCTTAAGGTTAGTATACTTGTCTCACGAGGTCCCATGAACATTTAACATTTCCCAGGTACATTTAATATGGTTCTCCCTTTTTCAAGCACTTTTTTTTCTAGCATGGACTTGACTTTGATTTAAATAAATATAGTGAATACATAAAAATAATATTGAACTATCACCTTCTTTATTCTTTTCCGTGGCCACTACCTTCATGAATTCAGATTGTTTTGGTGAGCAAGTGAACTGGCAGATGTGGCGAACCAAGTTTTCCATGCAGGATGGACATCTGTCTAAGAAATTACCGGCCAGCTCCACATTTTTATTTAAAAGTTCTACCTATAAATAATGTGAGCAGTATGAATTACAAATGGCTTGACTGCAAAACTGTTATTACTCATACCTGTTGCTTGTCGCAGCAAAATTTATTTTCACTGTTCTCCAGTAAAAACCCACATCGTCGTTTCAGCAACTCCAATCCGTCTTGAGGCATTTCTTTGGCTGTTCCATTGTAAGGACAGTTTTGACTGTGCTTATATATATTTGTGTTGCATACGCCATACCAAATGCAGTCCTAAAATAATTTATGTATTTACATGTTTATATTTAATAATATATTCAATAGTATTTGTGAGTTTTATTGAAAAATTTATATTCCGATTGCACTTAGACTCTCAAATACCTTTTTAAAATTAAAATATCGGTTCGTAAAGTAATAAAGGCATTACCACCTTGGCCGTTTTTTCATTTATTTTTTAATTAGCTTGCATCTGTTTTGACTCGTTCACGCGTTTTTAAGTTCTAAAGTTGATGACGTATAATTTGCAGCAGCTATCTATTTTTCTGGATGCTGCGATAGGTTGATTTTCGTAGTGAGCATAGTATTTACATTTTACATTTTTTTTGCACAACATTTCAAGAATAGTGAGTTAAAATTTTAGATTGATCCGTGTAAAACTTTTGAAGTTATGGGCAGTTGAACGGGCTTAAGTTACACCGCAAGCCACCTTTATTTCTAGGTGCTGCCGGGGACTGCCTCACTCACTTTTCAATATTTTTGTATGCAAATTTTCACACATTGTTTAAATGTTGTATTATCACATGGCAAAACAAAAATTAGACTGAGACTATCTGTATCGTCAATAAAAATTGGAATACGCAGATCATCTTCAAGCATAAGGTCCTAAACCATATAAAATAAAAGTTAAATGTTAGTTACCTGTTTTGATGATTGAATTAACGTTAAGAGTACAGTGGCAATGAGGATGTGAAATCCAAAAGCCGTACTCCTGAGTTGGGTTCTTGAACTCATCCTGTCAAAATCGCATATCTGTAATCACAAAATTTTAAAAAGACATGGGTTTGGTAAATTTCACTACATGACTGTGGATCATATAAAGCCGCAGATTTAAAAATCTGCTACGATTGTCGCATTACAAGAAATTATATAATGTGTAAAATACATTTGTTTGCTTTAAGGAACAAAATGAATATACTAAGCAAAAATATTTCACTGCAGCGGACCAATAAGAAATTTGTATAAAAAAAATTTTATTTTTTCTTACAAAAAATATATACATTTTTCGTTACAAAATTTGATGTCAAAACTTTTACTAAGAAATGTGCGACCGTCAAGACTTTCTTACCTCGTTAAGAGGTTAACGTGTGAAAGCTTTATCAAATGGAATTCAATTCGGGAAACTTCAGACTCCAGGTAAACGTTCATGTAAATGTGTCTGATGGCCAGAAGAATTTTTCGAACGCATTTAATAAACATTTATTCTTGCAACCGATACAAAACAAATCTGTGTAATCAAGTAAGTTAAAACACTTGGAACTCGGAATTCGAAAAATAAATGTTCAAGCAGACATGGCAGATGCCCCTTAGATGGGAAAATTGCTTAATAATACTATTGCTTACATACAACTTTAATGATAAACTGTTTTTTTTTTGCCACACTTCAAAGTCCATTCAGTTGAATTGGTTTTAAACCAATCAAACAATGTGGACATCATACGGATGGCTGGGTTATTCGTAATTGCCCTCCACACCCATTAAATCATACTCCAATAATTAACCAAATATATAAAAATAAAAGAAATTTTTTTTTTTAAATTTTATTCATTTTTTTTTGTTAAAATTTAATGGTATTTTCGAATGAAAAATGTTAGTATAATTTTTGAATGGACTCTTGAGTTATTGTTATGCTACTGCAATACCTAAGTATTTTGGGAAGACTTTAAAACTATAGAATTGTTTCCGAAGAAACTGACGGACATATGTATGTAGCTAAATAGGTCTAGTCTCCTGGTGATGCTGATCAAGAATATGCATACATTATAGGATCAAATTTACTATGTTTGAAACTTAAAAAATAGTACTTTCTGTGTTATTCTGCAGTGTTCGAGTTTATCGTTAAAAAATATGACATAAATGGATGCAATGGGAAGGACAGATAAGAAGTAATGAAAAGGCAGAATAAATTTCTTTTGAACTCTTAGCATAAAAAATAAAAAGCGAAACCCCTAAATTCATATTCAAACCATTTGATACTGATTAATGTGCACCTATCGACGGTTAACTAGGTAACCAGAAAAGGCAGAAATGTCAAGGGAACCAGTAAATTGCGGCCTTTGACATTGATACGTTAAATTTCGCGCTAAAACTCATTGTCGGTAACTGGCTGTCTGTGGCTGTTGTGAAAGTGATGATGCAACTAGTTGCCTGGTTATTATGGATGGGGTAAATTCCATTATGTTTTTATATTAGTTCAGTTGATGGTGCAGTCGCAAACTTCTTTGGAAATCGTACACTGCCTCGGTTGCTTTTTTTCCACCGTCACATGCAAATTTACTAACCGTAAGTCGGGAATGAAAAATCAGAAAAGGAAATTTTCTGCTGAATGGACCCAATGTTTTATTTATTTGTGCTGTATCTTATTGCGAAGCGGATGTCATTGATTCCTGAACAATCTCTTGCACAAGTAATCCATGAGGACTATCAGTAGCCCCATGAAGGGTACGCAATATAGATATGTATGTACACAATGCTATCACTTCCACTTCCAGCGACGGTATAAATCGTTAATTGTAAACATTAGTATTGCGCCGAACCAATAAAAATGTTTTCTTTGTTCTCCTTATTCGTGCACAAGCATACCTGTGTGCGTGCGTGCGTTTCTATGAAGTCACCTTAGATGCGTTCTCTATTTAATTGAATTATGCCGTTATGCTCAAAGCCCGCACTAAAATTATATTTTTTACAACATTTGATGCCAACACTTTTTGGAAAGTGAATATATTCGAATATACAAGTACGTTAACTCGTGAGTCACTCTTATACCCTTGTCAATAAGCCAAAATCGGAGCTACTAACCCTCGGTACCAAAACAAGAGAGAGTGAAAACTAACTGAAATATACAATTAAATGTAAACACTCTCCCTGACTGCTTATCAGTGTTATTGAGAAAACAATCGATTGTAATCGATAAGCGCCGTTTACGAATGCTAATTGAAACGTTAGAAAGGAACACTCGAAATATATTTTAAATTATAATAACAATCAAACAAAAATAACTTCCAAATTAAGACTTAATTAAATAATTTACCGAGCAGTGGATGTGAGTGGTGGGCTAATAAATATTCAATAGTTTATACAACTCATTTTACTTTTTTGCCATGTTCAATTTACAAAAGAAAGAAAGATTCGGTTAAATAATATATGTATATATATTTTAATAGTTGCTGAAAAATTCTGATACAAGTCCAAGAATCTACAATTTTTTAGCAAAGCTCAAAGCCTATGCTCCTATCGTTCCATATTCGACGCCAATTCCACCCTATCGAAATACTGACCGACCTTCGATATATTGTTTATTTGTTTCTCATCGCGGGCCATAACTAACTATCGAGCATTTCTACTTGTCATCATTCAGCTCTGCGGCATTTAATTTAAAAGTCATGGTAATGTGTTTATTGCAAATTATTTAGTTTTGTAACAAACTTACCGTGCTTATTTCAGTTTCGCAACCAATATGATAGCGATGTTACGGTGTGGAGTCCGCAAGGGCGCCTGCATCAGGTGGAGTATGCAATGGAGGCCGTGAAGCTCGGAACCGCAACTGTAGGCCTGAAAAATAGGGAAACTGCAGTGCTTGTTGCCCTGTGCAAGCCGACATCGGAGCTGTCGGCCTCCCAGCGTAAGATAATCCCCATTGATGATCACCTGGGTATATCAATCGCTGGAATTACGGCAGATGCCCGTGTGCTTAGCCGGTACTTGCGATCTGAGTGCCTGAACTATAAGCATTCGTACGACTCCACCTATCCGGTGTCCCGGCTGATTACAAACCTGGGAAACAAAATGCAGACCACCACTCAGCGCTACGATCGCCGTCCGTATGGAGTGGGTCTACTGGTGGCCGGCTACGACGAGAACGGGCCACACGTCTTTCAGGTCACGCCATCTGCGACCTTTTACAATTGCAAAGCAAATTCAATTGGATCGCGCTCGCAAAGTGCACGCACCTATTTGGGCAAGAATCTGGACACGTTTTTGGACTGCTCCAATGATGATATCATCTGCCACGGCATACTGGCTATTCTCGGATCCCTGCCCACAGATGAGCACCAGAGCAAAGAAAATACAGCTCAGTTTGTAAGTTTACTTAATAATTAAATGTGTACAAAAACTAATTCCATGCTGTCTGTTTCAGAATATCACTGTGGCTATCGTCGGCAAAAATCAGCCATTTAAAATTCTTTCAGAACAAGAAAACGAGAAATATCTAAGGATGGCCAAGGAAAAGGGAGCTCCTGCTGATCCACCCAGGAACGACGATGACGATGACCGCCCATCCACTTCAGACCAACCAGATGCGGGACCACGCGACCCAGAAGTCCTTGTTGCCACGGAGCAGCGCCCTTAGGTTCTTGTTTGAGAATAAAATCATCATAACCCTTAAAAAATGTAAGATGGAAGGATACAATAAAATTGTTCATGCATTTGCATAGATCTTAACACGGAAATAGTGTTGGTTGAAGGTGGAAAACTAATTATTTATAAGCCGTAAAGGAAATGGTTAAATAGTCGACATTTTTTTTCAAAATAAGTTCTTGTGGCGGCCTGTTTAAAAATTTCTTTTGGTATATTACTTAATGTCATGGTATATTACTGTGCTTTAATTTCGGTCACACTGTTTTCCTGAACTACTGCCAATGCCGGTATAAATATATCTTTTCTCAATAAAACAATATTAATTTAGTTTTGTGAATGACTAGTTACTATTTCGATTGATCATAATGATGATAAGAACCTATAGCTTCGACTTTACTTAAAGTATTCATATTAAAACTTATTTTTGATTAATTACATAACGAAACTCCTAACAAATCACCACCTTCAATAATCGCAAATTAAGTAAATAAACAGTTACAGAAGTGTTAAAGTTATCAAAACTGAATTGTTAATATTCCAAAAACGCCTTGTATATAAATAATTTATAATAATCAGCTCGTACTCGAAATGTTAACGTTTGGTTACATTTGGAAAATTTGTTTTTGATAGTTGAACCCTATAGTTGATCAACAGGTTGAGTACATGGGCTTTTTTCCCAGAAAACTTAACAGAATTATTTGTAATAACAAATCAATTGAGTTAAACTTAGTTCTTCAACTCTCATCAATTGGAAATGTGTTCTTTATTTCAGGCAACATGACTTTACCCGATCTTGTGTCCAGTCTGTCGTCGAATCCCTATTTTGGGGCTGGTTTCGGATTGTTTGGAGTGGGTGCTGCTGCTGCGATATTGCGAAAGGGTCTTCAGGGTGGATTAATCCTGTTCCGGCGACATTGTATGATTACTCTGGAGGTGCCATGCAGGGACAAATCCTATCAGTGGTTGTTGAAATGGATCACAATTAGAGGAGCTCGTAAAACACAGCACTTGAGCGTGGAGACGAACTTTGTGCAGAACGACAATGGAACGATTAAAACCAGCTATGACTTCATACCCAGCATCGGTAAGCACCTGTTCCAGTACAAAGGCAACTGGATTCAGGTGGAGCGAACCAGGGAGCAGCAGACATTGGACCTGCACATGGGAGTTCCATGGGAAACGGTGACCCTCACAGCATTTGGCAACAATAAGGCTATTTATTTCGACATTTTGGAAGAGGCTAGACACTTGGCTTTGGAAGCCACTGAAGGGAAAACGGTGCTATACACAGCTATGGGTGCGGAATGGAGACCGTTCGGTCATCCTCGAAGGAGGCGTCCCACTGGATCGGTGGTCCTGGATCGTGGAACGTCTGAAAGAGTCATTGCCGACTGTCAGGACTTCATCAAGAGTTCTCTGTGGTACACTCAGCGCGGAATTCCTTACAGGAGGGGATATCTTCTATACGGGCCTCCGGGTTGTGGGAAGTCTAGCTTTATTACTGCATTGGCAGGTAAACTCGAGTACAGCGTTTGTTTGCTTAACTTATCTGAAAGAGGCCTCACCGACGACCGACTCAATCACCTGTTAAACGTGGCACCAGAACAAAGTATCATCCTGCTGGAGGATATTGACGCAGCATTTGTCTCCCGAGAAGCAACTCCACAGCAAAAGTCCGCTTTTGACGGCTTGAACAGGATTACTTTCAGTGGCCTACTAAATTGTTTGGATGGAGTGGGTTCCACAGAAGCCAGAATTGTCTTCATGACAACAAATTATATAGACCGCCTAGATCCCGCCTTAATTCGACCTGGAAGAATAGATTTAAAGGAATACATAGGCTACTGTACGCAGTATCAATTGGAAGAAATGTTTAAAAATTTCTTTGCCAACGGTGACACCACAAAAGCGGAGGAATTCGGAAAACGTGTGGATTCCTTTGGTCGTCCTGCAAGTCCTGCTCAAATTCAGGGCTTTTTCATGAAACATAAGTTATCCTCCCCACAAACAGTTATTGATTCCTGTGAAGACATCTGGGAAAATGTTTTAAGCCCCAATAAAAAAAATAATTGAACCATCGATTTTTTAACTGAACCTCGATAAAATAAGACTGCTGGGTTTCTACATTTCGAAGTCTTTGCTTATAAAAACTTAACATTCAATTAAACTTTCATCTTTAATTTCTGTTTGTAAATGTATGACATTTTTCAATGCCTCATTCTCCTCGGTTCTTTTTCTATGGTTACTTGAAAGGATATTGCCCAATCTAACTCACCTAGAAGAACGACTTCTTTTATATTATGATTTAATTACATTTTTATAGGTAATTTAAAAATATGAACTATGTTCTAAAATATATGTATATTTTATGTGACATTAAATTTGATTAGTCCTTTGATCTTCTGGGCCTTCCAACTTTTCCTTTCCTTTGTCCAAGCGTTCCGTTCGAATTGGCGGGGCCCTTAAGTAATTTGTGCCAATCTTGCTCACACACCAAGCTAGCTCCTAACATAGTATACCTGGAAAGGATTTGTTTTAATATTAATTAGTTATTTTAATAACACTTTATTGAGGAACATACCTATCACCAGGACGCAGACTTGATCCACACTTAGCACAACTAAAGCACCTTAGATGAAATACGCAATTAATTATTTGTTTTTGTTGATTTTGTAAATCGATATTATTTATTCCAGTTAGTGCTTTCGCTACGAGTTCACTTGGAGGTATAGTTTCCCCACATCCAGAACAAACTCCAGAGCATCCGAACATGCTGAAAAATAAGAATATGTTAATTTTAGTTAATTTTACCTATGTAATAAGAACGTTTTTGTTGATACGTCAATTTTTCTTTTATCACATGGTGATGGTGAATTGATATTTTAGTCACTCAGATGCTTTGAGATCTAAAAACTTTAATAAGCTTAAAACAAAAAATAGAATTTTAAGAACGTTTTAGGCGAGAGCTCCGACAGGGAATACCAGCTACTCACGGCTACATAATATATTTTATTTGAAAGGATCTAAAAAAGAGGAAACACGTTAATATTTTATAACAAAAATATTTGCCGATAGTGTCGTTCAAAGTTGTGTAATTTTCTCCGGAACAAAATTGGTCTGTTATTACATCTTAATAGCCTCCAACTTTGTCGCATATTCCTGGCCCATACAGCTCCTGATTTAAAAAGTAAACAAGATCTCCGCATTCAGACCTGTCACAACCATTTCTAAGGTTTTAGTTTAAAATTTAGCAAAAGGAAAGGGAATACCGAAAATCCAGACAGTTTTGATGGTAGGGAAATAGGTCGAAATGAGTTTTAATCGGCAATATCAACCGTAACTAAGCAAAATATTCATAAAGCTATAAGCCTATTCTAAGAAAAGTTAGCAAATAGCTGTTATCTTATAGTCAGGGCTCTCGTTTTTGGTGTTCGTCCTTGTTCATACCTGGAATAGTCCTTTTTGCAGAGAATCAGGCCTCGCCTCGTAAAACAACTGGAACCCACTTCTGCTAGCATCGCTCCACAACAGTGACATTTAAGGCAGCCATTGTGCCAATATCTGTCTAAAGCGTATAAAAGATATCTATCACTTATTTTATCTGAAAGAAATAAAGAAAAAAGAATATGTTAATTATATTATACTTTGAGGCTTGGATGAAAACAACGTAATCTCTTTTAATGTAATAGGTAAAATATTTAGTAAAATTATATTTCTTCTTAGAAAGTATTCTTAAAAAAACTTAAAAAATATCTTACCTCCGCAACCACCACACACTTTAATAAGAGAATTAGAATGGATTAACTGTTGATTATTGAAATCGTTTGAAGATTCGTCCATGAACGATAGCTGAGACGATGAGATATTTGAGTTGGTCTCGACAATGTCCTTTGTGTGGTTTGAGTTTCTATAATCAATTACTATGGGGGCGAAATTTTCAGGACTAGATGAGTCTTGGTGATGTGCCGCTAGTATATCTCTATATGAATGGAACGTTGCATTCATTGCAAATAATGTTGATGACTTAAGTCGTAAAAGGCATATGGGTCCTGTTTATGGTTTAAACCTGAAAAAGGGAAGAAAAATATATTGTAGGACAAAATTATAATTTTGCTTTAATTACATTGAACATTATGAAAGTTAGGTAAAATCTTATGACCTCACCTTTCAAAGCTTGCAAAAATTAAGCTTAATCGTGTAAGAACTCCATAATTGTAGTGAAGTCAAATCATAAACCACAATTTACGATTTTAATATAAATATCTAAAATACAACTGAAATAATATTGTTCGATTAATAATGGTAAAGTTAACAGAAAAGTTGAGTTAATAAAAAAGGTAAAAAGGTCTCAAAAAGACATTTTTGGAAAATGGTTTCAAATATACTTTTTTTAAGCAGTCTTACAGTTTACACCAAGTTGGTAAAAAAGATGATATAAAATGGTATTTCTTTAACCAAGAATTTTCACAAGCATGAAATGAAATATTTATTTTATCAATCAATGACTGACGGAAACGTGCATTTCTTGCAGTTTCTTTTCGATTAGCGATGCGAATAGCTATACACAATCAGCCAAACATGTATTATCATATCTTCTGGAATCCAAATCTGGTTTGAAATTATTTTTGAAACATTGCAGTGTCCACAGCTGTCCTTACATACAAATGTATATATGTATATATACATAAGTAAAACACCCAAATGTACATACACACATTCACACTAAACGCTTGAATACGTATGTACGTATATGTGTGTATTAAAGTGCGGTCTTATGCCGATAGATTAATCAATATTAATTTTGGCAAATGACTTTGCTCATCACGGAGTAATAAACTTGATGTATTAAACTTTAAGTTTGTATTTATTAATACTGATTTGCTGTCAGTCGCGCATTTGAACGAACTTTTGTGTACATATATATGCAGGTATTTATATCATTTAAACACTGTATCAAACATCACGTATGTAAACATTCTCCACAAATTCAACTTACACACTCATGAATTAATTATTAAATAGCGAAAATTTATTTGACGACACCATGAGGAACAGTAAACTCGCTTCGATTTCAAACACCATTTCTTGTATACGACTTTACATACCAAACTAATTCATAGATATGAAAGCAAGCAATCCGCGATTATACAGGGTACACCGTGCACTGCTACATTTTAATCGCTGTTTTCACTTATTCGGCTAGAGTTCGTAAAAAATATCGCAATCAGTGTTGACGCTTGAATATTTTTACCTCAGGTTCGATAACATTACTTTAATTTTAAAATAAATTAAGAAACGTTTTAAAATATTTGTATTCTTAAAATATAAGCTAAACGAAACAATACCGCACCACCGCCATCTTTTTTCAAAAGGAGTATGTACGTGAGCTAGAAAGGGACGCAAAAGGTCGCATCATCAAGAATTACTATAACTTACTTCCCCATAGATCTCCATAAACTTTTCATAAGCGGAATGATTCAAAAGGTTTTGCTGTGCCAAAAATATCCTATCTAGGTATATATTGTGGATTAATAGCCGATGTTTTTTTCATGGATTTTTATGGCATTAAATAAAATAAAAGCATTGAGAATATATCTTTTATATCTTTTAACATTTTGACAACGTTAAAAGGGACCCTACTCAGTGTAATCACGAGTTTCACATCTGTCAACAATCTCGCCCGTTCCATTGTCATGCGCTCTGTGGGATTGGGGTATAACGGACAGCAAATTGTTTGCAGAATTCTTTAAATCTATTTTTTTTAAGTTCATATACGCTTCGAACCATTATACCGAAACAAGTTTGACAGAGAACGAACGGTTTGACGAGACAAGAAAATTCACATTTTACAAAAATCCCAACCATTCCACTACAGATTTTCTTGGTGGGATTAGGGTATAAGCCAAGACTAACATTAATTAATAGATTTGTAATATCATTTAAAATATTTATCTTGGGACGTTAACTTTATAATACTAGGCCCGAGAACCACATCTTTTATACTGTTAAAAATTTTAGCCAAAATTTTGTTGGCCCAGGCACACAATATAGGGGCGTCATTTGCTCTGCCCGCGCTCTCGAGTGACTTTGCCAGTGATGCCACGTAGGGGAAACGGAAAAAAGAGAGTTTTTCATTTGTTCGATCGAACTGGAATCGAGTCCGATTATGAATACTTATTGCTGCACTGGTCGCTCTTATTCCGAAGGATTGTTCCGAGAACTCCCCATACTATTGCTTATGCTTCGCACATGTTAGGGTTGGTGAGAAACCGAAGTTAGCTTCGAACATAGCTCCTAGCAGAGCTTTGGCAGAGGTGCGGGCAGAGCAAATTAAACCTCTATATAGATACTTTCTCTATGCTCTCAGTCTCTCTCAAAGCTGACGAACAGATTCGTCGATCTGAGTACTGCCCGCGCTCTCGAGTGACTTTGCCAGTGATGCCACGTGGCGGAAAAACGGAAAAAAAAGTTTTTCATTTGTTCGATCGAACTTTATTCATAGGGTACGAACATAGAGTAATAATGTATAGAGCCGTCATTTGCTCTGCCCGCGCTCTCGAGTGACTTTGCCAGTGATGCCACGTAGGGGAAAAACGGAAAAAAAGAGAGTTTTGCAAATGTTCGAATCGAGCCTGAATCCATGCCCATGGTGGATTCTTATTGCTGCTCTGGTCGCTCTTATTCCTAAGGATAGGTGCGAGAATTCCCCATACTATTGCTTGTGCTTCGCACATGTTAGAAGTGGTGAGAAACCGAAGTTTGAAGAAGTTAGCTTCGAACATGGCTCTCAGCAGAGCTTTGGCAGAGGCCCGGGCAGAGCAAATGAAACCTCTATATAGTTTCTTACTCTATGGTACGAATCTATATAGAGGCGTCATTTGCTCTACCTGCGCTCTCGAGTGATATTTCCAGAGATGCCACGTAGGGGGAAAACGGAAAAAAAGAGTTTTTCATTTGTTCGATCGAACTGGAATCAAGTCCCGCGGTGAGTTTTTGCAGCTGCACTGGTCGGTCTTATTCCTAAGGATTGTTGCGAGAACTCCCCATACTATTGCTTGTGCTTCGCACATGTTAGGGGTGGTGAGAAACCGTAGTTAGCTTCAAACATGGCTCTCAGCAGAGCTGCGGGCGGAGCAAATGATATATAGATTCTTACTCTATGCTAGCCTTTAATATTTTATTAAACTTTGATACGTCCACTTTTCTCAAGTAAGGAGAATAGTCTTCCCAAAAAAATATTACCGTACTTCAAAATTCTTATAATTAGGGGAAAATTATTTTGGATATCAAATATAAAAGTATTTAAACAAATTATTTATTCAAATATTGTATTCCTTAATTAAATTTTTCTTGTAAAATAACAATTTCTTAACTTAACTATGGATTAAAATGTCTATGAAGTTAAATCAATGGAAATTATTCGGCCAGTGCTATTGAACGGTGGAGCCGCGGAAAGGGCCTCAAACGTACTACTCTCAGTAGTTTCATTTGCTGTGCTCTTTTCGGAGTTAGCTGAACGACCGTACCAGTCTGTGAGTGTGACCAAATTCTTAGAAAAATTGCAGTTTTCTTGATTGTATTCCTTTCTGTGTCCTTGAGAATCAGAAAAAGTATTCGATGTACTCAGAGAACCAACCATTGAATGATTCGATATCGAGTCAACAGTGCAACGACTAATTACCGAATTAGCCTTATAATTTGAAAAAATGTATAAGGACTGTTGTAAGGGTTTAACAGAATTATCTACTAATGATTCTGGCTCAGAAGGACATTTACTTGGCTCAATGGATCGCCTACTGGACTTTCTGTTCTTATGCGTAAGTTTTATTATAGTGAGTGCATCCGAACCAAGTACTTTTGGCAAGCCTATTGTTTGCTCATCATCATCAGAGGAGCATAAGTCAATTGTATCAACAACTACTTCACTAGACGGTGAAATCCTCCAATGCGAATTAAGCGAATTGTGGCGCGTTAGTCTTATATTAAGCTTTGTATTTGCAGTGTGATTTTGCTCTTCCATTATGTGTTCTGATATTTTTTTCAATCTGACTGAAATTGGACGGCATTGCTTAATCAGCGGAGAGTTCAAAAACAAAAAGTTCTCAGTAGTGTCCCTGCGTTTAACAAATTGACGTCGCGGAAATGAATATATATGGTAATTATGTTCATGCGACTTTTTAAATGTGCAATGCACGGTGGTGTTTGATTTTTTCTCGAAATACTTTTGCCTTGTGTTCGATTTTATAATTATTGGGGTATAGCAAAATCGGTCCAGACGTTCCTGTCTTTCGGAAATATATTCCTTATTTATTGTTTGTTTCGTAGACTTTAATAGTTGCTGTCCAGCAGGTGATGATATTGGGATAAACGAACATCTGCTAAATGAATGAACTGTTCGATTTCTCCGCGATGGTAGACGTCTCTTTCTGTTTGATATTTCCGTTGAAGTTTCCTCATTAAATGAATATGTTTTTTGTTTCTCATTGGATGAACTGATATCAGTGAATTTAGATTGCAGGCAAAAGTTTAAAAGAAAGGCGTTGCGCAGTTCAATATCTTCGTTTTTCCCCTCACATTTGTTTTCTGGCTCAGGGGAATCACAAAGTATAACATCATCTTCCATGCAACAAATGTTTTCATGTTCCTATAATGCAAAAATTGGTTAGATTTATACATTTATTTAGATTTTGGTTGGAAAACGTATTCAACTTACCAGTATAGCTTCTTTAGAATAAAGTTCAGCATCACAGTTGTCGCATAGATAAATATCAAAAGGGGGTGGCTCAACCATCATATGTTGTAAATTTTCGTTAATTGAACTGTTATTCTTTTGCAGCAACAAGCACTTTCTATTTTTTTGTTGTCTATCATATGACTGAAACATAATCAAAAATGCGTTGCAAATTATTTCAGTAAGAACAAAGAAATAAGCGCAGTTATTTTTAAAGCTTAATTAAAACTAAGGCTTATAAGGTGAAGGGTTTAACTTACCATGTTTTCATTTCGAAATGTTACTAGCAATTTGTTGTTTCTTCTGTCGTACAATGAAGTCGTTGAGTTATAATTGTTAATGAATCTCAAGCTCGCATGTTCATATGCAGCTAAATCATTACAAAACCTTAATAAAAATAAGCTTTTGTGAAATTGATAGCAAATAACCACAATTTCTTTCATTTTTTCCATCCAATTCTACAAAAAAGATAAAAGTGATTAATAGATATTATCAAATGATTTCGCACAATGTAAAATTAATTTTCTGATTATCTGTATACGCGATGGAAAGTTTTAAGCTTTTAATAAGCAATCTACATGTCAAATTATAAAACAATCAAGTATTGAAGAACATAAATCACACGGATTTTGTAACACAGTTAGTTATTTAAATAAAAGCTTACCCCAACAAATGCTTTTGGCTTTTTCAGCGGAATTTCGAAGGGCGCGTTTTCCGGCCACCATTCTGGCTCACTGCAGTCTACTTTCTTTGGTAAATTAATATGTCCTAAAGAGCACTGAACCATGAATGGAATAAAATTTTCTAATTGCGGCTCCGTTATTTTTTCTAGGGATGTAGGATATCCGTTCGCGAACAAAAGTGGTAGGTTGGAAATCATGTTGTGTTGAGCTTTATCCTTTTCATCCATTGTCACTACAAGTATAATTACAAGTAACAGTTAAATAAACAAATAATAAAATGTGATATATTATAGGTATTTTTAGCCCGAAACCCTGGAAGTGCTCTTATATGTATGTATATATAATTGATAATTGTTTAACCACATGAAACATCGAGTCATTTTGTAAGATAAGATATAGTCAAGGTTTTCCTTTTTTTTAAATTTATAAATGCTAATTGTCATCTGAATAAATCTTAAGCCAGAACACTTAATTTTATGAAATTTCGCGAACTGTTTGTACTTTTCCATGATACTTGGGTGCTCCTGAGTGTAGGTCTATTTCGAAGAAGCCAAAATGTGTTATTTTCATAAAAATAAAGCTGATGGCTAAAAATGTTTTTTTTCTTGATATCTAAAACATCACTACCAGTTAGTTTTAGCAATTATGTCGCACAAACTAAGGACTTAAATTTATAAAATTGCCTTTAAAAGTATAGCATTATGACTTTATACAACAGCTCTTGTCGGCAACGGCAAGCCGCGTGTTAAAAAAGGATTTAAAATGAAGAACAGTAAATTCTTCAGATTAAGATTTGTATAATAAAATTATATAATTTTGATCGATGTCATTGGTCGCGTTTACTATCAGTGATCAGTAAGCAGAGATGGATTTCTTCATAGAGTAAGAAACTATATAGAGGTTTCATTTGCTCTGCCCGCGCTCTCGAGTGACTTTGCCAGTGATGCCACATAGGGGAAAAACTGAAAAAAAGAGAGTTTTTCATTTGTTCGATCGAACTGGAATCGAGTCCTGCGGTGGGTTTCTGCAGCTGCACTGGTTGCTCTTATTCCCAAGGATAGGTGCGAGAACTCCCCATACTATTGCTTGTGCTTCGCACATGTTAGAAGTGGTGAGAAACCGAAGTTAGAAAAAGTTAGCTTCAAACATGGCTCTCAGCAGAGCTTTGGCAGAGGCCCGGGCAGAGCAAATGAAACCTCAATACAGTTTCTTACTCTATGATTTCTTACTACTATAGCCTAGAATTCAGATCGACGAAATCCGAAAGAGCGAGAGGCAAACAGCTGACACTTTTCGTCAGGCCCTTTTCTCACCTCGGAACTCAGATCGACGACAAAAACAACACAAAATTGCATGGCGTTGCCAGTCTAATGAAATTAACTTTTGGTGAATGTTCGTCAGGCCCTAGTAAAAAGATATAAATAATTTAATCTTACTTGGTTAAAAAAATCAAATATTACTATTCGTTTACTAAAACCACATAGCTTAAAGAACTGTCAATCAGTCGCAAAGTTTGTGTTCTACCCTTAAGGATTGTACCTATGTTTATTAGTCTAGAAATTTGAGAAAATCGAAAAAAAAATTTTTGCCATAATTCGATAGTTTTGATATTCTAAAATATCTCCCTAAAAGGATTTTTCAAAACTCAAATTATTTTCAAAGTTATAGATAAAGTTTTAGTGACGTGGCAACTAGACCGGTTGAGCAAACGACTGGAACAATAAATGGCTGGAAGTCCGGGCTACCATAGTATGAATAACTTTTTCTCCTTCTTTCTATAACAATACCCTTATTTCCAGTATACTTCACTAATCGTTTGAAGGTCATTGAATGGAGCTGGGATAGCTGATTAAGGGTATGTAATTTATACGTAATATTCTATCAGTTACGCTACCCGAAACTTAACGTAAAACTTTAAACGCGTTTTTTTCGAAACTACTTTTTTTGATTCTGTCGCCACTATATTCCAAGTTCTAATCTGTCGATTTACTTAAATTTAGCATGAATATTCTTTAAATATATCTCTATCGCCGGAACCAACAAAAAATACAAAATTTTAAATATCATATTTTTAAAAATTCTACAAAATTTAAAAATTTGTGAAAAAATCGGCTTTTTTCTTTGAGTAGCTGCCATTTCATGATTTTTTTTTTTAGTGCTTCATGCCAAAGCGACATTCGTACTCATTAAGAATTTATCATAGTTTTTTTCAAATAACGACAAGCATAGAAATCATCAGAACAAATATCTTAATGAAAACAAATTTTTTTTTAAATTTATTTTATGTACTCCTTTAAGTTTAATAAACAAATGATAAAAAAAGGATATCTATTGTTTTTTTTATTAATTGTCAAAAAAAGCTCGAAATTCAAGCCTGTAGACTTAATTCATATCAGTACACGCTGCCGTGTTCATTTGGTTGTAAACTGAAGTAAAAATGGTTCTAACCAAAAAATTGCTTATGGTATTAATTGAAAAACAATAATTTGGGATTGGCTTCACATTAGGCTAAGGTATTGGTCAGTTAACTAAAGATCTAAACCAGTAACAATCAAAAAAAAAACAATAAACACATAGTTGATTGAGTAGAGTCCCTTCTATAACAGTATTGGGAAAACGGGCACACTTAAAACAAGGCGAGTGATAGGCACAAGATTATGTAGATCCAGACAATTTTACGCAAGTCGGCAAATAAAAAATGATCTAACGAGAATGCCACTTTTTGCGACATACCTGACGAAAAATGTTTAGCTTGATTAAATAATAAGATGATTTTATTTTTTCAACGATGTACATTTTTTAATCTTAAATGACCTGTTTTGTGTAGAATTTCGCAGCAGGCGTTGCCACCTTGCGCAAAAAAAAAAGAAGTGGTTACGCCTTACAAATTTACTAATGAACAAGAATTCGCTTGTTACCATTTACTGCCTTATGCGAATTCAGTTTATAATTGCAATCTCGGTCTTCAAAATTATATTTGTGGCACACCACCATTTCTTTCGACTTCTTTCTTGGAGGAGAGGGCAGCCCACAAACTTTGTTTCTAACTTCAGATTGCTTTACTAAAAACCACCAATGGCTCTCATATGTGTACATGTATGTATACACACTCACACACACATGTGTATACCAAGGGAAATAGAATAACTTTGCGAATAATTTTTGCTGCCTAACTTCAATTACTTACAAATATAATCACATATACAATCAATTTTGGATAATATACACAAACACAAATAGTCATATGTTAAATACAGCCTTCACATTTTTTTATGCTGTGGTATAAATATCCCACCTGATTTAGACGAGTGTATGCTACACGCAACAAAAAATAAAATTAAAGGCAATATTATATTTAAAAATTAAATTAAACAAACTTATTAATTTCATTGAACTGGTTCTGAAGAGTAATTTTTCGACATGGAATATTTAATGAAGGATATTAAAGTCAGTGCACTGGAATGCTCAGTGTTCTCTCCATATACATATCACAAAATTATGCCAATAGAAAGCAGCTTCAGTAACCAAACAAAGACGGAGCTTTATCAGATCAGTACGCACCTAAAATTCGCAATGATTAACAAAACGCAAGACACGGAGATCTACAATCACAAATATGATAACATAGTAACAATACACAACACTTTCTTCGTAAAAAATTTATTTGTTGTAGTTGCTATCGAATAGTCAAAGTGAGAACTGACTGGTACTAGTAACTGATGCGAACGATTGTAAGAAATACCAAGCACCCTTCAAATTGAAACACGATATTGGAACAAAATACTTGTTCCATTTCTACATTACCACATCATAATTTAATTAAAATCTAGCACAATGTATTGCTGATTGCTGTTATATGTACTATATAATATATTTTTCTAAAAAAATTTCCAAAACTTCAAAAGAAATTTTTAATTTATATTTAACAGCGATAACAGGAATTTTTAAATAATTTGAGAACAAAATGAATGTAATATTATGTTGTAAGTATCTGAAATCAGAGGAAAGGTTGGACTCTTGTCAAGATGTGAAAACCAGGTTTCCATTGATCCGAAAACCAGATAGAGTTCTCAATACATATGTATAATAAAATATATGTCTCTTAAAAAGTTGGTTCTTGATTTTTTTGAATATTGATGCTGCGGTAAACCAATGCGTCGAAATATTCCACATATTTCATCCGTTTCTTAGGGACCTAACAAAAACTATCAATTTAAGTCGAAAGACTTGAACTATTTAACAAATTTTCTCATAGTATTTCATAAACAAAAAGCGGGGAAAAGTTGTTTTTTTAAAGAAGAATGCATTAAACTTATTATGCTCACGTCACTGTCGACTGTTTTCAGCTGTTGTTAAATGGTGGCCTGGTGGAACCGGGAGTTTAACAAGCCCTGTCCGTTCCGCTGGGAAGTGCTATGTGGAATTGGGGTGAAACTGCTCGGTTTAATGCGATAATTAGCTATGTTTTCCCGTGCCACCCTCACTTATTGACGAGAAATAATTCGAATTTACGATTCTGCTTTTTCATTAGAGATTAGAATGTGAATCGTTTGGTTAATATTATGGGACAAATTTAATTTACAAGAACGTTTAAACAGGGAGTTCATTGGGAAAAAATTCAAAATAAAAAATTTGAAGGGAAAGCTTAATAAAATGCTCACCAGAAAAAATTGATCCTTTCCCTGGAATGCGCTGTAATGCTGTTGAAGCTAAAAAGACGCCTCCCCTTTTACGTCCGTCCAGCCTTGACCTATCTGCGTAATAATTGTATACATCCTGGGAGCTTGGAAATTTGTTAGACGTCCAGACCTTCCGAGAAGGGAGTCCACTTGGAAGGGTGTTGATAGGTGCTTTAAATGCCGAATAGCCCTGTTTTTTTTTTTTGGTAAGTGATCTTTGGAGATCCTTCCGGCTAGTATGCTTAGAAGAACATCCAATAAGTGTATAAAATTAAAAAGGACATCCCTTCCGATAGTATAAAATCCTCCCGACTATTTATGGTGGGCGTTGATATTGCTTCCTGCCTTCTACAAGATCTCTGAGCAGTCACATTTTAACAAACGGCGTCCAATTAATAGTCTCTCATTAGTAAAATAGTTCATATTCCAGAGTCTTCGGCCCAGAAACTACCTATGTGTAATCCAATGCTCGGGATCTTGCCTGAGGAAGTGGAACTCGTTCAAAATTTCAAATATTCCAGCTGACCTCCAGTTTCAATTAGATTTCTTATGGTAATTTTGCTAAGCCACAAACGATCTCTTTCCAGTCTATCGTGAGACAAACATATTAAAACCAAAATAAAATCAATTTAAAACCAGACTTTCAGTAACGGCGCTCTCAAAGCACGAGTCGGGGGGTCCAGACCAGATAAGGCCCCAGCTGATATCAAAAAGCAGTTCGTCCAGGAGAATAGAAAATATATAAATACCAGAAAATTCCATAGCGTTGCCAGTCTGCGGAAATGAACTTTGGGTGAACCCCAGCGAAAAGATTAAAAAATTTAATCTTTTGGCGTGCGCTTCTCACTGAACATTATAAGAAATGGAAGGAAAAACTCAAAAAACTCACAAAAGTCGATTGCATGTGCTTACATGTGAGGACAAAATAACATTAATACTATCAGGGGTGCCTCTTGTCAGAGCAAAATGTTTTTTAGGTCCAGAATGTACGAAATAACACAATAAAAGTGCAGCAATGAACTTTAAATTAGCAAATAATTATCAGTAAATTAAAAAAAACAACTGTTAAATTGAAATTGTATTGTTTTTTAATTTCTTTGTACAGCTGCAGACTTGCCTTGCCAAGGTATTTGATAATATCTTTTAAAGGCTCTTTCCCACAAATGCGATATTTGAATTTTAACTGCTTGTCAACAAACCCAGCTGATTGACAGTACGACCGTAGCACACTTAAATCTGATGAACTCTCAAAATTTTGGTCACACTGGAGAGGCTTAAATCTAAAAAGGCGGTTGATAAGTTATCGGAACAAAATGATTCTGGTTCCACTCCATCGTTTCCAGGATAATAAAAAGTAATATCGAAACTATCGATATACATTTCTGAATTGCTTGCAAAAGTATTATTTGGTTATTGTGCAACGTGTTTGGGCAAAGTGTTAAGACTTAACTTAAAATGAAAGTAGAAGCACTGGATAAGTTCTGGACTGACAAAAGTCGCTATGATGTTGCAGAAAAACGGTTCTACGAGGGCCCTCTGAAGGTAAGACAAACCACTATTCCCACGCAGATAGAAGCAAAAAGATTTCACGTGGCCGGTAAAGGAATTCGGATTGGTTTTGGCAATGCTTGCAATTATATGTTTGTACAAATGTATTGGTTGAACGGAGACGCCGAAACATACATTTTTGTAACTTGTATACTTGCATTGATCTAAAAAAAGGTGCCTACGTCGGAATTTAAAATCTTGTGTTCATATTGTACAATAGTACATATGTGTATTTTTGCATCTGTATGTAACAGGTGAATAAAGAGAAATGTAAAAATATAAATCACTGAACCAATCCAAACTAATAGCAATATTTGTTTAAATAAACCAATAGTTTAATAAAGACTTTAGATACTGAATATGGTGCAAAATTCTAAAATATTTTTCATAATTTTGCCAGACAAAATGTATTTAAACAAAATTACTTAGTCGGTTATATATATATATTTGATATATATATAAATATATATGTATACCCATTAGAGACGAATTCGGGACTGATAAGCTGATAATACGTCCTATCAGTGCTCGCGTATTTTTCAATATGGCTGGCAATCTCAAAATAAATTACATTTACTAAAATTTTTCTTAAATTCTGCTAGTCGCCATTTTTATTTTCTTTAAAAAATGTAGTGAAATTCTCGATACACCAAATATTAGATCAAACAAGTAATCAATGGTGATGTCTTATTTTTAAAGGTAACTGATCGCAGCCACTACAGCCCTTTAGTAAGCGAAATCGCTAAGGCTAGGGAACACATACAGAACTCGCTGGAAAAGGTAATTATTGTTGTGATACTTCCTCCCTTACCGGTATTCAATATGTATTCCGCCAGTCTGCTACTCTGAGGTTCTTATTTTTTTCCAAAAAGTATTTAAAATATACAATTTTAATTTTATCGTTCTTTTTTAAAATCCATCTGCACTTGGACTCTATAGAGTCACATATTATTTTGTAATAACACTGCTTCTTTTGGATGTTTACTTGCAGATTGATGGAGTCACTCTCACTGAGGGCTCAAATTCCCAGCTTGCCAATCGCCTGACTCAATTAGAAAGCGAAAGCAAGGAGCTCAAATCCCAAGTTTCCACGTTGAACCAGCTTTTAAATACCGTTGTGAAGCGGTTAAATACTGTTGAAGCTCAGCTGAACTTGACGAACGGAGAGTCAAAGAAGCCCGAACCAAAACCAGAAGCAAACAAAAAAGAGGAGGACGATGATGTCGATCTTTTTGGATCAGAAAGCGAAGAGGAAGAGGAGGAAGCAGCGCGCATAAGGGAGGAAAGACTGGCGGCATATGCTGCCAAGAAGGCCAAGAAAGTTCAAATTATTGCCAAGTCGAACATCATTCTGGATGTCAAGCCTTGGGACGATGAAACCGACCTTAAAGTTATGGAGACGGAAATCCGAAAAATAACCCAGGACGGTTTGCTGTGGGGAGCTTCAAAATTCGTCCCAGTTGCCTTCGGCATCCAGAAACTGAGCATCTCATGCGTGGTTGAGGACGATAAGGTTTCCATTGATTGGCTGACTGAGGAGATCGAGAAATTGGAAGACTTTGTTCAAAGTGTTGACATTGCTGCATTCAACAAAATCTAAAGAGTATGCATATATTTTTTAATTCGGATTTACCTCATTACAAATGTTTTTGGGAGTCATTAAATAAAATATTTTGATAAAAGATCCGGATGTTGGGACTTGACTGGGATATAATCGGCTTAGAGTTGAAAAGTTTTTGTTTAATAATAATTAAATAAAAATGTAAATATTTGTCATGCTTATGTTTGCATTTCCAAATTTGAATAACTTATCCAGTGCCCGAAGAAGATTGCTGTTTTTTGTTAAAGAAAATACTATTTTTTGAATTCGTATATTAGCCACTGTTTTGATTAATTTCCATTACTTATAAACTTAATATTTCGGTTCACAGCTAAATAATACAGATATTATTAATGTTTAATTTGAGGGACTAGTTTCCATAAGGCTCTACAAATTATAAATAGTTAATAATAAGTTATTTAACAATCTAAAGCATAATTTCATTTTCGGGTTTTGTTGAGTTTTTTCGGATCTGTTCACAACTGCCTGGGGAAGATCTGAGAGTTGTCATGGCTGTGCTAGTTGGGGCATACGATTTCGTCAAACCAACGCGATTTCTGATCGATGCCGTGCTGGGGCTTGACTGCAAACCTATGAATCCAATAAATATAAATTATTTTCATAATAAATTATTACAATTAATCTCAATTAAAAATTATTACACCTAATCTAAAAACTTATAAAAGTGAGACAATAAAACTTACCAAACTTTATCAAAATTTCATTATAAATTCTCCGTTTGAAAACAAATATAATAAAAACAAATATTCCAAGAAGTACATTGAAGGAATCGCTGATGGTCCAGAAAAACGTTTTTTTATGGTCGTAAAATAAAATGCTTACTATTTCCAAAAGCCATGTAATGCCCATTACAAAGCATAATTTTGTGTTCATAACAAATCTGGTTTTGTCCTGAAAAAACCTTCTTTTCAGTACCGGCTTATCACTGTTTAAGCTTTGCATCTTGTATATCTCATTTTTTACTTTGTTACAATATTTCATCGTAAGCACGAACAAGACCAAGTTGAATATAAAAAGAATTCCAACTGGCCCAGAAAAAAATAGTAGACTAGCTGACCCAAAAGAATCATCTGAAATTATAGAATATAAATTTAGTAATATTAAAATATTTTTTCCATATAAAAAGATTTGTAGCTAACTTACATGTAAACCAGCAACGACCATGTCCAAAATTGGGTCGAATCACGTCCGGTAAAATGTCAGATTTAGTAAATGCTATTGTTATTGTTGTCAGCAAAGTTGGTAGTCCCCAACCATAACAAGAATACCAAATAAATTGCCTTCTAAGGTCACTTTTTTCGCAGCTTTTAATTTTGGTTGAACTAAAATTAAAAAAAAAAATTTTTTAAGAAGCTTTTATTAAGTGATTTCGTTATAGTTATATACTCTTACCCGAAGGTTTTCCATATGTCAAACGAGGTAATATTCATCCACGAAAATGCAGCCATTAGACAGAAGTAAACAAAAAAGCCTTAAAATAGAAAATAACTTTTTTATATTGTATAATATATATAAATTTACTAATGTATGTATGTAGGGAAAGCGTGAGTTTTAATTGAAAATTGTTTAAAACTATGGTTTAAGCATTTGTTGTTGAATTCTCCAAAATTCTGACCAAAATTTAATGATTAAGCACTCAGCATTAATAGAAATAATACGTGTGCTTATTGATTTCTTGCTTTTATGAGACAATAACTTTTGGCTTCATGTCCCAGCGGGACTTAATTGCTCATTGCTTAATTTCTCTTTTACTATTTACTTACCAGAAAAAAAACAGATGTCGTCATTTGACGTGGGCTTTAGTTGACCCAAAGCTATCCCAAGATATGCCGAAAACAAACTGCTTACAAGACAAATTAGGATTTTTCCAGGAAGGTTTCGTAATTTGGCAATTGATATGTAAACAATTAATGTTAGTGCATAGAAGCAACAAGATATGAGAAGTCCGATTGGATACATTTTAAAGCGTATCCGGTCACTGCCCACTACTTTTGTATCAAAACATAAAAATGTAAAAAGCTGCACTGAAAAAAAGGACAAATAATTAGCACTTTAAGATTTTTTCAAATAAACAAGCGATTATTCATTGTATTTAAATAGGAAGGAGTTTACCTTTTGATTGGGTCTGACCCTTTCCAAACAATATTGAGTATTTGTATACATTTTCAAAGTATTTTGAATAATCAGTGACGCGTTGGAAGAACTGATTGTATGCGCATCATCTGGAAAATTATCTGGATCCAAACGGAATTTTTGGCACTGTAAGCCATGAACAATTCCGAAATCTGAAAGATATTTTAAATTTATACACGGTTGCTTTGAGATTCTTATGCGTTAAGATTTCACGGATCTGACCTAACCCAATATAAATGAAGTGTGTCATAAGTGGCACATTCAGTGGTTGATTAAATAGATAAGAAACTTTGACAAAAATAATTAAAATCACCAAAAATGTCAACACTAATGACGTATCACAACACTTTGTACGCTCAATTGTACAGTAAAATAAATTTTACTTTTATTTGGCACTTGATTATTTGTTGTTATACTCCTGCAGAGGGTATTTCAAATTTGGTTAGCTATTTGTTTTGCAGAGAAGGATCGGATCAGAAAATTGGTTTAAAAAAACTATAACTCAAATACTTTGGGAGATGATTTTACATAATTTTTCATAATTATAGTTTTAGAAATTTAATAATTAAATAATAATTCTTCAAAATCAATGCAGTTTTGCTAAGTCTGTAGAACTGTATTTTGCTTTCTTTCTACTTATTTTTCATGATTAATTTTTTGATTTTAAATGGGCTATTAAAATACCGATTATAGCTTTGTTTAATTGAGCTCATTTCCTATTCAATCACATAAACCTATAAATACATATATAACTACAAAAGTAAGTAAAGAATATATATATAGGAATAGCTACATACCTGAGGGTTTTGAGAAGTTAGCGTTTATGTTCAGGTTCTGAAAACCCTCGAATTTCATATCTGTCCCATCATGTTTACAGTAAGTACTGAAATTTCCTTTGGCATACATTTCACCTTCAGCACAACATCGTCGAATACACGGCAATCTTTGGCAGATTTTGGGTTCCTGACATGCCCGAACCAGGAATTTTTGATCCGAAACTTTTCTATTCGCTGGACCATCGTAGTCGTAAACAGCTTCAATGCAAAAATTGGATGATGGTAAACTTTGTGATCCATCTCTCCAAACCAACGAATTGTTACTGAATCGAACTGTTGCTGACGAAACGGTATATTCTACCAAAACTTTGTTGTCGGAACAGTGTAAGGTGTTATCAAGAAATATAATTGGATTGCTGATGATAGAAGAATAAACAAAGAAATCGTTTTCGCCAAGTATGCACGTATTATTTTCGGAAACGTAAATAAATCCTGGTGGGCAGCACTTGTTTACAAATCCAACATTTTGAGACGGCACATTCTTTTCAAATACACAAGATAGACTAATGAGACTTTTGTTGTTTAATAGCCCAACGCATGAGTTATTTGGTAAGGACAAAGTACTTTCACTTAGTTCACTTATATTTTGACACTTTGATATCTTGTTTGAGTCATTGGGTAACTCTAAACCGAGGCCCTTTGGGGCTATCACATCGCCTATCACTTTAATTGCTTCCGGAAAGTCTTTAAGGTTGCTTTCGGCGGAAGCACATTGAAAAATTTCAGAGTTATTCGATTCGCGGTATTTGAGTAATTTTGAATTCGGACTGCAGCATATTTGAACGGCGCACGCTTCCGAAATGCCACTTAAAATCAGGCACGTTAAAGTTAGTCCGATGACCATTGTTTACGCCTTTGATTTACTTCCCAATGACCAATTTCTGAGCTTGTGTAATGTTTGTATCTTTCTTAGAACGGCCTTTTCATATCTTATCATTGAATCGTTATCGGGCAATATAAACTTCGAACCGCCTGCATTTGGCAGATTTACCGAACTGAAGTCTTCGCAATTCCTTAGCGAGCAAATGCGAATGTTTATGGGTAAACATTTGGCCTACACACATACGGATATAAATCGATGTACATGTATAGGGAATACATTTATGAATTCGTAAGCTTATACAAATAAGTTATACCCCATGGAGTGTTGAACACTTAGCATGCTGGGTCTCACGAATAGACATTCATACATCCAAATGGCTACATATTTACCTAGCTACGTTTAGATATGTACACATTTGCACTCATTCTATTGATGACTTTCTACACTAGGTTCATATGTCAATTCAATACGTTGTTTATTGTTTTGTTTTTATAAATTATTAAGAAGTTTTAACTATTTGGAATGCCCATGAGTAAGATTTGATCCACAGGTTCGAGAAATTGTACATTTACAAATTTTAATGACTCATATGAATTATTAAGAAGTTTTAACTATTTGGAATGCCGATGAGTAGGATTTGAATCACAGGTTCGAGAAATGGTACACATACAAATTTACCTAATTAGTGGCAGTAATATGTAATATTATTTAAATGTTAAAGTAATTAAATTTTTTGTGATAATACCCAGATTACTATAAACGTGTATTGAGACATTTTAAAATTTTGCTTAAAAGCCTTTTGCCTTTTACGAGTCCTTTGAACGGTAGCCTCACCAAAGTTATTTGCAAATTTAAGCATACATATGATAAGATTGTCATTCTAAGGAACCTAAGAAAGTAAACGTTAATTCAAACGTAACTTACAAATTATATAACGGTGTTACTGCCATTTGAAATCTAATCCTCTTTTCTAAAAAAAAACCTCATTTAGGTCAAGCTCCAAAAGCTTAAGCATACATATGTATGTATATACATATGTATGTAGATCATGGAGTAGTTATTTTTCTGTACCGGTCTCCTTGTGTATCAAGTTTCTTACAATTTGTCTTCTACATTCTTACATAGGAGGTATATTTTGAATTTATTTTCCTGTGAAATCTTTCCTCTCCCCACTCAACTAGAACTTGAGGTAACAAAACAGATCACATAAAAGCAAATCGGGTTATCCTGATTTATGTTAAGCAAAAAAATACTGCCAAATCAGCTGTAAAATAACTTTTCAGAAACAAAATTTTGAAAATAAACCAAAAAGATTTGATTTTATTATCTGCGGTGAAGCAAGATCCGACTATTGACTAGTTCAAGTGAGTGTTTGCACTCAACACGAAATCTGTCCCAATGCTTCAAACAAAGATCAGGCATGGTCTGCATGTTCACTAAAATCTACACAAATCTCGTATTTGAATTTTCTTCATAATACCTGTTTTACTTATCAGTCATATTTTTCCCATTGCCTGGTTGTTATCTGTTTAATGAAGAGAATTTACAAGGCAAATTAAAGGATTTATTTTTTTGATTCGTGAAATGGCTTCATTCCTCTTTCATATTTAATCGTTGAGCCAACAGCTGTCTTCAACGAAATTCAAAATGGCTTCGCAGCAAAATCAAAACAAAGGACAGCTGGACAGTTATGGAGTTAGCCAAATATCGACAGGATAGTTAAGCAATCATAAGAAAGTAGAGGCAGTGTGTAAAGTTTTTTAATCTCACAGATATTTGTGTACCCGATAATTATTAGTACAGAATTAAGAAGAGGTATATTTACAGAACAACATATGTACATATAATACACATTACAATCATAAAAAAATAAAATACGTTTGTTGAATAAAATATAATTTTGTTTCTTAAGAACATCATAAAATTGCTAATTAAACCTGTTGATATTGACCATAAGAACAAAACAAATAATTTCTCTACTAACAGATAAATAAGTATAATTTTTTTAGCCATACAATATTAATAAATCGAATAGAATTTAAATAACTTTTTAACTAAAACTGCTGCTTTTTCATTCATCTTCTTAAGACATTTTATATCAGCCGCGTTTTCCCACCAATGCGAATGGGTGTTTCGCATCTATTAAAAATTCTAGCCGTTCCCCCTTTACGATTTTTTATAATATGCAGTCATTTTACAGTCATTATTTGATGAAATAATTAATTCCAGTCCAATATTAATAGCGAATTTCTCAATAATTAATCTTAAGAGACTTATCCACAGTCTAGATACTGAAAAAACCGTTCGGGACACTATATCTCTAGAGTTTTAATGATTTTCTGAGTAGTTACAAATTTACAAAGTTATATGGCCTTCAAGAGATTTGGGTCGCACTCGCGAAAAAGTTGTTTCATTCCAACATTCCAAACCAAAGTAAAATAGCTAAAAAAATTTTAGTTATGTACATCGAGTGAAAATATTTTCCGAGTCAAAGTGAAATTTGTATTATTGATAGCATGTTGTAAGGCGACTTCATTATTTTGTAGCTAAATGCCATTTTTTATCGAACCGCAAAGTTGAATACGTGAGCAATATAAATAAATCGGTGAATGCAGTGACTAACAAAGTCAGCCGAAAGTTAAGATAAATAAACATTTTTTAAACGAAGTAAACTAAATTTTCACTGTGAATAATGATGACTGAAAAGTTAAATTCTGGGCACACTAATTTAACAAGCAAGGGGTTTGTATTTTTAATATTTATTTATATGTGGTTTACAAGAAGATTTGCTTATGTATGCTGGTATACAGTTTAGTTCTTAATCTATTAAATAATCAAGAGCAAGCATTGGTAAAATTTCTGAAAATCTATAGCAGAGCATATTTTTTTTTACAACTTTTATTTTCATCACTTTAATTGACAACAAAATAAACTCCCAAATGATGTTATCTAATAAAATTGAACATAAACAATGTAATTTACACTTGATTTTAGGGGACAGTGTGTGTTTTGCTAAACCAAATATTTGTACATATGTATAATATACTTGTATATGTATATATGTACATATATAGTTGCACATGTGCACTCGTGGACATATTGGCCGCTAAACAAGGTGGCTAAATGTGTACTGGCTAAAAACATACAACAAATTTGAATTTGGAGCAATGCTTCTCGACTTATTAGCGATTCTTAACATTTGGGGCTTAAGTCAAACTCGTTTATTCAAATTTCAGCAGCAGCGAGAACACAGTTATATGTCGTAGGCTGCCATTTTTAAATTTGGGGGAGCGTTTCTTTTTCTATGCTCCATATAAAAAGTAGAAAAGTAGCCATGAAATATAAGCATTTACTTTACAATTAACAAAATATATAAATAATAATAAATTGTTCAATTTAATACATATATTTAAAATATAAGTGGTTAATCTTAACTGAACTTTTACCAACATACATATGTATATACATACATACTTATCTTTTATACAAATTTACCTTACCTTTTATACTAATTTACCATGCATTTTTTTATTAGGCTTATAAATGATCTTCAAATTGCTGGAAACACAAGTGACGATATGGGCTGGAAATCAAAGCTGAAGCTGCCGCCAAAGGACAACCGATTCAAAACAACTGTAAGACTCCAATAACCGCTGAAATCAACTAAAAACCGGATAGGAAGCTAACTTCGGCCGGCCGAACATTATATACAGCTTTAACAAAAAATGCATTGTTTTATAAAATGACTATATATCAATCTTTAATAATGAATTGTAAAAAATGATCATAGCATCCCGGAGTATCGGTTTCAAAACAACCTTACATGTAATTTATTTTCAATCAATTTTCCAATTCTTCCTATCGCAGCTTTATAATATAGTTGTCCTTTACGAAGAAAAATTTCATCCAGAAATTTTAAAGAATTTAATTTTCGTAGAAACAGTTGACTTTCCTGGTGAGGCTGATCAAATATATGTATAACTTTATAGGGTCGCAAAAGAGTCCTCCTGCGTTGCAAACTTCTTACTAAAATTATAACAACGACTGCATATCTTAATGTGTCAAATAAATTGATATTATTTTCAGGATGTGACCGATACGCGAGGAAATGAGTTTGAAGAGTTTTGCCTTAAAAGAGAACTGCTTATGGGTATTTTCGAGAAGGGTTGGGAACGCCCTTCGCCAATTCAGGAAGCAGCTATTCCTATAGCTTTAAGTGGAAAAGATGTACTGGCTCGTGCCAAGAATGGTACTGGCAAAACAGGAGCCTACTGTATCCCTGTCCTAGAACAAATAGATCCAACTAAAGACTACATTCAGGCACTAGTGATGGTCCCCACCCGAGAGTTGGCGCTACAAACTTCACAGATATGTATTGAGCTGGCGAAACATCTTGATATCCGGGTAATGGTCACAACAGGAGGAACCATTCTAAAGGATGACATTCTTCGTATATATCAAAAAGGTGCATTTTATTGTCAAATCGCTTATATTAGCTTTATTGCTCTAACGTCGATTCCCTACTTTCTTTATATTTACAGTACAATTAATTATTGCCACCCCCGGACGAATATTGGATCTGATGGATAAGAAAGTTGCTGATATGTCGCATTGCAGGATATTAGTTTTGGATGAGGCCGATAAACTATTGTCGCTTGATTTTCAAGGCATGCTGGATCATGTTATACTAAAGTTACCAAAGGATCCACAGATCTTGCTCTTTTCCGCAACATTTCCACTAACCGTCAAAAATTTCATGGAGAAGCATTTACGCGAGCCTTACGAAATAAACCTGATGGAGGAGCTAACATTAAAAGGTGTCACTCAGTACTACGCATTTGTACAAGAGCGCCAGAAAGTACATTGCTTGAATACATTGTTTTCTAAGCTGCAAATCAATCAGTCTATTATATTCTGTAATTCCACGCAACGTGTTGAGTTATTAGCCAAAAAAATCACAGAGCTCGGCTATTGCTGTTATTATATTCATGCAAAAATGGCCCAGGCACATAGAAACCGAGTGTTCCACGATTTTCGCCAAGGGCTTTGTCGGAACCTGGTGTGCTCTGATCTATTTACCCGAGGAATAGACGTCCAGGCCGTAAATGTAGTAATCAATTTCGATTTTCCTCGAATGGCAGAGACGTACTTGCATCGAATTGGTCGCTCGGGACGGTTTGGTCATTTGGGTAAGTAGTTATAGAAAAATTGCATATTTATTTTATTTTATGATATACGTATAAAGTTTTGAAAAGCTAAAACTATGAAGCACAACTAAAATAAATTGTTTTACATATTTTTAGGTATTGCTATAAATCTAATAACCTATGAGGATCGGTTTGACCTGCATCGGATTGAAAAAGAACTTGGCACCGAAATTAAGCCTATTCCGAAGGTCATAGACCCCGCCCTTTATGTCGCAAACATCGGCGCATCCGTGGGAGATCACAACAGTGATCTGAACAATTCTGCGAATGAGGAAGGCAATGTTAGCAAATAAAACGGATGAAACTGTAACACTAGGATCTGAAGTAGAGTCTAAATCATGAAATCAATAAAAGATGAAATATTTCAGAGAACAAAATTGTATTATGTTTTATGTATAAATGGAAAGCAATTTAAATTCAAATGTGCACTGCGTATATATTATATATATATGGCTTATATATGTTCTTGGTTGATATTAGTTTACACGAAATTCCTAGGCAATTAGTGATTACATCTACAAATGGGAGAACACGGGAGAATGTAAAGGAGAACATTGCGGTAGCTATAGAAAAATGTCCGCTCCTCTGGATTTCAAACTTGATCAAATGGAAGTAATGATCCTGTTGGAAGACATTTCAGGGTTCTTAAATAAGAAATAATTTAAAGTCACGGACAGCAATATTATAATTTAAATAAAATTTATTTATTAGCATCCAAAATTGTAAGCTTTGCTTGTCAGAGAATATTTACAATAAATGTACAATATTAAACAAATCATATACATATAGTCATAAATTGTAAACTTTACGTATTAAATATGTTTGATGAGGAGGAAGATGAGTCTGATTGATCAAAGTCAATTTTCGCATAAGTATTTCCGTCTCCCGGACATGCAGCCACTGGCGGAGATTCGCGCGAACCTCTCTTTATGTGTATTGCTGGGTTTTGGCCGCTACAATGGGGAAGATCTAGGCTTGCGTAGTGAAGCTCCGGCTGGGATATGCGCGAAGTAGACCTAGACGGGAAACTCAAATCTTTAATCTGGAGAATGTTCGGTTGTGTACTTGAATCTGTGCTTTTCGAGTCTAATGTTTTTGAATATATATTGAATTTGGTGGCTGAGCTAATAGCATTATCGTGTATCGTATTAACACTTTCCGTAAGTCTAAGTTGTCGTTCTAAATTATCTTTGAGAATACCCTTTTGGTATAGCTTTGATGAGGTAAGGGAACTGTCGCTTTTTATTTGCAGTATTTTGTAGCCAACTTCATTAGATTTTGTAAATTCATTCGATTTATCCTTAATTTGTGTATAGTCTTCACTACTTATTGAATGTACCAATTTCTTTTCCTCATAGCCACCTATATTCAAATTGTTGTTCTCGATAATTTTTTCGTCCACGTTGTTTTGTTTATCGCTTAGCAGGATTTTTTTTTCAATGTTAATGTCATTTTGTGAATATAAATCAAGGTTATTACTTTCTATGGTTGTCGGTTTTAAACTAATAGGCTTTTCATTTAAAGGAGAGTTAGGCTTTTTTTCGTCGCTTCTGGATTGTTCTCTCCATTTTTCAGTAGCAATGTGGTATGTACTTATTTTATTAACATCGAGTACTGGTGTACCGAAGGTGTCTTTTAGCTTGAGCATTTCTATTTTACTTGGAAGGCAATTCGTACTGGGAATATATGCGTTACCAACTGGTTTCATTTCTAGGTATCCACCCTCTGAACTACTTGCAGTGTTATTCATTTTCGTTCCATTTAATATGTCTTTCTGACTTGTTGCGTGCAATGTTGAACTGGAACTATCGATTCTGGTATTTGTGGGGAAAACGGTTTCAATGTATTTGGGAATTTCAATATTTTTGATGAAATTCTGTTTTTCCAAATTCGTTGCTTGTGAAAAATCAATTTCCATTAAGTCACTCATTCGGTCTGGGTTTATCTGGTTCTTCAGACTTAAGAGTGGAGCACTTGTAGATTTCTTTTCCCGATTTGCACTTGTGCCGCAGCTTGGTCCGTCCTTTGTAATGCTACTATGACTTCTATTCGTTACGAACTCATGTTTATTATCCTCTACAAGTACAACTCGTTGCAAGTCGCACCGTGGTATCTTTGACTTGGAGCCAACGGAATAAGCTCGTACACGATTCGAATTTTGTCCTGTATCATTTAAGTATCCTAGGCGTTTATTTAACTTTAAATGCTCAACTTTATTTCCTATTGAATAAGCACGAATAGGACGACCACATCTGTAAAAACATTTTTAATAAATTAGTTTTCAAAACTATTTAATATATACTCACTGATTATCAGAATCTAGATCAAAGTCCTTAGCAAGTTTTTCGGATGAGTGCTCCGGAAAGTCGAAATGCAAGTTTGCATCTTCTGAGCTCTGCAACTCATTCTTCTCTTTTTCAAAGATGACATCGCCAAATATGGTCGGTTTAATAGGGGTCATCGGTACGTAGGCTGTTTCACTTTCTATAGCCATAAAAATAAACAATTCGTCAGATGCCTTGTGCATTTTACTTCTAATGTTTGCATTACCACCTTGTTCATTGACTTTGCTGAATTCCGCACTTGTGAAGTCATCAATGTTTTCCTCAGGAATAGCCGTTTCCGATGACCGGGTGCTGTAAAATGAATTATTTGAAAGTGATTTTTGAAATTGTTTATGTTTTTAAGCATAAATTGTTAAACATTTTACTTTTAAAAACTAATATCAAACTTACTTTAATCGGTAGTGGCTAAAACTACCATTATCATCGGATTCATCGATACTAATTGACGATTCTTCAGATTCTGAGCATCTCGATGGCAAGGCGAATGTTGGACTATTACTGTGTTTGTTAGACGAGTGCGGACGGATACCAGAAATAGTGTTGGACCTAAGGCCATGATTAGATCCAAAGTAGGTTTGATTACTGGACTCGCTAAGTGTTCCATTTCTAGTTGGTAAACTATCGCACCTCTCCCTTCCGAAGCCTAAAATAGGAAATTAAGTGGTTATATTTTTGTCATAAGTCTCATAATTTCCACTTAATATATTAATTTAGGTATTTTAAAAAAGTACTTACTATAATTATGGGGAGAGCTGCAATTTCGCAGTTCGAGTGAGTTTTGGCGATTTTGAATAACGTTTATTGGTTTCGAAGCTTCGTTTGCAGACGAGGATCGTTTTCTCATAGGTTCATGGCTAATATCAGGTCTGGCTTGATAAACATTTATTAAATTCGTGTTGGACTCTGTTTTGGCTGACATAGCGCTGCAAATATAAAAACAACAAAGTAAACTTAATAAAAAAAGGAATAATGTGTGGAACATGTAAATATGATATTTGAATATGATTTCACACAACCTTTAAGCTAATAAAAACCGAAACTGAAAAAATTGAGCGCATAATAAGGCCTTTAAATAATGTCCTAATGATTGTTCTTGTTTCCAAGGTACTGTGTTATCATATATTCGGTAATGAGACTTGATGAATCTAGTTACCTTAATATCGTATTGTGCATATTTGTAGCAATAGCTGGGTTATCCGTTTCCATCCACAGCTCGCCAGATCCTAAGACACTCTGACGGCCAAGTTCCATGTAGAAAATACATTGGGGGGATGCATGGCCGCATCTGGAAATTTAGATTTTACTCTCAGTTCTGACTTAAGTACAGTTTTTTTTTTGGATTACTTACCGCCTAATCGTTGTCAAAAGAATTTCAATGTTTGCCACTCGATCATCGCCATTAGGAGTCTTTTCCGGTCCTATACAAACGAATGTCAGGGATTTTGAAGTAAGGCAGCAGTGATACGTTCCAGTGATTCCCACTTTCTCCGACATTCCCTTCTTTTGAATAACAACTTGCCAAACTTGGTCTATAAGGAGGAATATTTAAATTAACTGATACCTAGTGATACCTTTATACCTAGATTAGCTTACCATAAGCTGAATATACTTGGCCACTCCTATTAGCTAGATTTCTTTGAAGAAATAATAATTTATCCAACCATTTACGTAAATCGTTTTCGCTTTCGAGGACGATTCCGAATCCGCCTTCTCTTGAGGATAGCACAATTACAAATCTGTGCTTGGTGTCCAAACGACGGTTTATGTTGAAACAATTCCTTAGGTAGATAACTCTTTTTGGTTCTGCTCTTTGCAAAAACTTTTTTTCGGTATCGTAGTATTCCAAACGGGCTGAGGAATTGATTGTTTCCTCGTACAATACGAAGAATTTCTTTTTCATGGTCTTCAACTTTTTGTGGTAGCCACTCAGTACCATTCCATCATCCGATATTGAGGCCATGATTTCAGATGTAGTTCCTGGAATGCAAATTAACTATTATTAAAAAACTTTGTAAGATATTTCTATGGTTTATGTATTGATCTGATAAGCAAATTTTGCTTTCACTTTCTGGGGACGTGGTATACATACATATTTATAAGACAATTCGTATTTAATTTTTGCATTGTTTTTTTTTTTAAATTATAAAGGGACTTTGTACACAAATAAGTACGTGATTTAACATTTACTATTTCTAAACACCGGAAAAAATAATACAACACAAACACGGCAAAAACAATTGCAATGTCGCGTTGCCAAAAATCCTTGCCGTCTGTCAACATCGAAAGTCACATCAAAACACGCAATTACGTCGTTTATGTCGATAATTCCAAAGCAACTTATGCGGCGACAGATTAGAACCCAAATCAAATGTAAGCGATGGAATTCATAATTGGCTTACTGTACACTTTGTTTATTTCAGTTTCTGCGCAATGCATTAAGATAACCATTGCGAGATGCTCATTTTATTATACATATACGTACGCGCGTATGTTTGTACATATTTTGTTTTATAGATGAGCATCATAAATATATATGTATATATATCTGAGGAATTCTAATACATCTTACATACATATGTATCTACGAGTTATTTTTCTCTGTAGGCATGTATGTACATACAAATATACATATGGCACTCTAGTGGTATCATTTACAAACGCACATGGATATGGGAAATAATACCTCAACAGCAATTCAGCTAATAAAGTTGTTACCTAAAGTGTCTTGCTGCTTGGGTCACTAAGATTTCCAATATCAGGGTTTACAAGTTATCCTCTTGATACATTTAGGATTTGTATTATTATTGTTCACCAACGCAATTCTTTATTATCAAACCCACATTTATTCGTGATGACACTTGGCAGTTATCGTTATCGCAACTTAGGAACAAAATTGAATGCCACTATCGGAACTAGCGGATTCATCAAATACTTTTGCGAACGTGAAATATGTGAATATTACACGTGAAATATTCATTTCAAAATGCATTATTCCTAGCCTGCGTTATCTATAGTTTAATAAGCAGATTTTATAATACTACTTATTATATCGTAAAGTACATTTAATGATTTTGTTAAAAGGTTCCTTGGTTGTTAAAAATGTGTAAAATATTTTTACATTTTTTATATGTTCGACTATCGACTCTCCTTCTGTACGTTATAAACATCGGACCAAAATTATAAAACCCCTGCAAGCGTCATACAAGTCATAGCTTAAGTTTTTGTTTGGTATTAAAAAAAAATTCCTGAAATAAACTGAACTTAAACAACGAAAGATTATATAATTTTTGAGACGTGCATATATTAATATATGTATATCAACGTTTAAGTTTCTACTGGTATATAAAAATTAAACAAAATAGTTAAAAGTTAATTTATATTAAAAATATTTTATTAAGCTCTAACTTTTAAAAAAAACTGTATCTTACTTTGCGATTTAATCTATTATTATTATTATTTAAAATAAAAATGGTTATTATATGGTATATTATTCTGCGTGCAGATTAAAAACCATACGAGAATAATATCAAATACAAAGTTTTTATGCGCAATGTATCTTTACGATTTTGAAATCTTTTGTTACTCCATGGCCAGGATTTAATAAAATCAAGATATATTGTAAGAGATTTAAATTAAAATCATAATACCGGCTTAATACATGAGAATAAGTAAAAAGTTACAAATTTTTGTATATTGATTTTATTTTTTTAAAGGTTACTATATTTTTAAATACAATTTGAATATTTTATTTGTTGTAATAATTTAACAATACATGCCGTATTGTTGGTAAGCTTTAGTTTTTGTGACTGACTAAGGGGAAAAAGTCGTTCTCTACCGCGTTCTATTATTTGTGTTATGTGCTTCATAGTCCATGACTTCCTCATAAATTAGCTCCTTCCACTGTTCCACAGTATGCTCTCTCTCGTCAACACTGTGATCATATGGCTCCGGAGCGGGCTAAAAAGGGAGCAAATTTAGTTAGTTAAGTTTTTTTCAATTCGATCATTTTATATGTATACACTTACAGCATCCACTTCTTCAGCATCATACCAGACATTGATATATTCATGCTTTAAAGCTTCGTCCACAGATATCCGCTGCTCTGGATCAATGACTAGCATTTTACTTAGAAGATTTCTGGCGTCAGAAGCCTTCCTGCGGCTATTCTGATTATTATCATTTGGAAACAACCCATCGGGAAAAAGTCTATCAAATGAGTATCCAGTGTATCTAGGACGATTTTCCACATAGTTTCGGACGGTTGGTTGTAACCGCTGCATAAATGAGGGAGATGGAGTACCTAATTGCTCTGAAAAGAAAAAATATAAACAATTTAAACAAGAACAAATTAGAATATGTACAGTAATTTACCAATGATTTTATTCCACTGATCTATATGATCCGTTCCAGGAAACAGTACGCCACCCCTTATCATTTCACCCATAATGCACCCCACGGACCATATATCCACGTTTTCGGTGTAGCCCATTCCCAAAATGACCTCTGGAGCCCTGTAGTATCGGGTGACCACATAGGGAGTCATCATAAAGGTAGTCCCTGCAGTACGGGCCAGACCAAAGTCTAAAATTTTTAGAGTGCAGTCTGCCTTTACAACTATATTGGATGGTTTTAAGTCCTGTGAATGAAATAAAAAAGCAATTTATTTATTATTACCCTGATATAAATATACGACTTATTTATTTGAATTGCTACTTTGATAATTTAAGGGCCTTATCAAAATAGTAATGCTAATAATATACTGTACTCTGTGAATTATTCCAGCTGAGTGTAAATGTTTTATTCCACATAACATTTGGTACAGCAAATAGGACATTCTGTCGTGATCCAAATCCATTTGAATTACTTGGCAGAGATTAGCATCCATCAGCTCCATGACAAGGTAAACATCCTGAAACTCCTCCAAATTTCTTTGTGGAGTAAACGCGTTAAGCAATCCAATTATCTAATTACGAAACAAATGTTATAACAAATTCCAGTTTCTATGCAGAGCTTAATTACGTTTTTATGGTTGACGAGCTTCATGAGCTTAAATTCCCTATATGCTCTCTTAGCATGGGTTACATTTTGGAATGGTCGAGATAGTTTTTTAATCGCCACATTTTGCTCGGTGATAGTATCGTAAGCAGCGCTATAAAATATTAAAATAAATTTTGTTATATATAAAATAACTACTTAAAAATAAAAAGCATTTTCAGATCACAAGAATATAAATCCTACTGTTTCTTAAATTTTTACTATTAAGGATTTTTTTAATAATACAAATTTAAGATTATATTGGGCCTATGAAACCCATTTTACGCCCTAAGAAATAGATAGATGCTCAGAAAAAGAATTTACAAAACCAAAAATCAAGAGAGTTTTAGCCCCAAATTAAATCAAAAATACAAAAGTTGAATTACTTAAAATGTAGTAGCACCGCGAAATTGGCTTTTAATTTTTAATCGGTCTCAAACCTCATTAATCGGTCTCGATGATGTTCTCAGACTATTATCTCAATGAGTCGTTTAAAAAGTAGGGAAAACTTATTTTTTAAAATCAATATATACTCACCATACTATTCCTTGGGCACCAGATCCTATAGGCCTTAGATTAATGTACCGACTATGAATGGTAAAGTTGGTATCTCCCACTTCCACGGTGTAGTGTTGCTGATTACAAGCTGTCATTTTATACTGCTTTTACTTATTACTTTTAGTTGAAAGCAAGGAGCATATCGGCCTTCAGGGGAAAAATTAAATTCGATTTAATAGGATAAATCAATAAAATCACAACTTTAATAGGATAGTATTTTATATATGTATGTATGTTAGTAGAAGTAGAAACTCCCAATGGTTCCCTTGTAAAGAGGTGGAGGCAGTTTTCAGAAAATTTCTTCAGAGATTAGGGGGTAGAAAAACATTGACTTCAATGGCCTTATTTGGGCAAAATGTTATGGACATTAAATGGGTCTGTTGTTGCGAAGGGTAAATAGGGGAGGCAACTTTATTGCTGAACTGAATAAACTCTATGAGCTTATACAAATGAAAAAATACAAGTATTAAAATGTATAAGATTTTGCTTAAAAATTCTTCAAGAAAGATACAATTGCATAACTCAATACCTAACTTAACCGAATTTAAATGGCAAACCTTTATTGATAAGAGATTAAACGTTTCCCAAACATTATAAAGAAGTTTATGGCAACATTAAACGTATATTCTATTCATTTTGCCTGTCCATTCCGTTCTTAAAGTGTTTAGCGGCACGCACAGAAAAAATGATTTAAAATCGATATGTCGGCTTAAACATAAAAGCACGGAATGTTGGACCACTGCTATGTACATAAGTTCATATGTATGCATGCCTGTGTAAATATGTACATACACACATTTTGTGAACGGTTGTAAACTTCTTCCAGTATATAGATGTATGTAAGATGTAAACTACAAACGTGGATCGATAATTTACAAAATTTTCAGATTTTCTTTTAAATAGAACCTATTTCTTAAATTTATACATGAAAAACGCAGTCGTTGGTAGTCAAGATAATACAGCGGTCTTCGGGTAGTGTCAATATGTAAACGTTGGATATTTGCGCATACATAGATACATACTTTGGGAAGTTGACATTTTATGTTAAATATCAATAATTTTTTCATCACCGGCACACCTGCCATTTATTTCAATCGATTATTGCACGGTTTTCTTGGCATTGTCTATTTTGTGTGTGTGAAACGTAATAAAATATTTATTTACCATTTACCGCAGACAATTGACCGATTTTTTTGTGGAAATATAAAATCGATTTTTACTTAATTTATTCTATACACTGGACACTTAGGTTGCGAACATTTTAAACTTTATTGATTTTACAGAAATATCAGATCCAACTATCTTCGGCACTTTCGCATGAGAATAATTGTACATGGATACAACACAATATACGAAAATCTATTGGAATATTCGATCACAACAAAGTTACTTAAATCAATGTGACCAGATTGGAGTACAACCAAAAAGGCGCGCGATTGCCATCAACCATGTCTGATTGATGTAAAAATGAATAGTTAATGTGTTTGTAATTAAAATAAAGTATTAACATTAAATAATCACATACAACTTAAGAAAATGCAATGTTAATTTAAACAAAACTCTAGAATCACTCAAATCACCAACAGGAGAAGGTTGCCGGTTCCGTGTTCCTATCCACCGTTCCAATTAATGGTGATATTTTGTTACGATGTATCGAATAAAAAAAAAACCACGAATGACAAATCAGCACTGTCATCACTAACAATAAATAAAAACAATAGAAACATCTTGCGATATGAAGACGGTTGGTTTTTGTGGTGATTCACAAACAGATAAGTGCTAATTTTAACAATTTCATTTCAGTCATCGCCAGCACTTAAATATCTATTGGAGAAGGATGTGCAGTTATCGAAACATTTTGTTATAGCCGTGTCCAATCTGTCGTTCTTTAAATCCCTGCGCATACATAGCAGATTCTTAGAAATATCCTGCGATGGAATTGCTTGGTTTGTCTCATGGATTGCGTTTATATGGTTGTTCAGCTCGAAGGGCTTGTATCAGATGCAAGTTAATATGTTGTTGGGCTTAATACTAGATGTTGTTATTGTGGCTGTATTAAAAGCGCTCGTTCGGCGAAGAAGGCCGGTTGCCAGCAAGGATATGCTAACCATTGGACCCGACAAGTTTAGTTTTCCCTCGGGCCACGCTTCCAGAGCATTTTATGTACTTTTGTTCTTCACAAAGCTGTATCCTCTACATATTATATTTCTGCTCCCGGTCACAGCGTGGGCCGTAAGCGTCGCCATCTCACGACTAATCCTTCAACGTCATTTTGTTTTGGATATTTGCGCTGGAGCAGTCATCGGAATTCTGGAAGGTTTAATCATTGGCCTTCTTTGGGTCAGTGAGGAAACTGCCTTCAGCATTGTTGGCTTTCTTTCGGAGGAGAACGTAGACACTTCGGAGTAACCAAAATTGGAATAATATTCTCGAAAGCAATAAACTAAATCATTACTTATGCTTTTACCAAATACATTGTTAATGTTAAATACATCTAATTGTTTTTCGTTTATCTACAAATATGGAGGTAACTGAAGTTTTTGGAGTTGTTTTCCAAACTAAAACTGATGAACAGTTTATTTATACCAATTGGGATGCTACGTTTAATTTCAAGATCTTTAAAAATACAACATTGGAGTTAAGCTCAATTTATTAATGTTTAAGTTTATTGTGTGATCATTTCCTTAATTATAAAGTTTTGTCTTTTTATAAAATTGGATCGAAAAGGGCTACGTTACAGCTGAAATTAAATATCTTTAAATACGGTAAACAATTAAATCATTGCACATTTTTTATGGAAAGTAATATTATTGGTAATGCCATTATTTTTTAAAAATGAACTTTAATTTCTTTGCCTTGAATATTTTCAGTATGCGAACATACATACATATGTATCGATATACATCGATAAGAAGTCAACAACCCCAAGCTGCATAAAGGGATGATATTTTGTATGTCATATAAAGTTTTCGCAAAAGGATAAATAAAAAACTATTTTCGGGAAAGTCGGGATGTCAATTGGATTTTTAAAATAGCAAATAGTTTTATATTGCTAGTCAGAGATTTTGCAATATGGACAAATATTCTGCATTTATTGTGTGCTTGTTGCTCCTAATTTTATTGAAATGGAAGGATGTGGGGAGCCATAATGTGGACTCAAGAATATACGGGTAGGTATTTTCTGTTAGAAAGCAAAAACATATAAGCAGTTTCTTTGTTTGTATGACTTTAATTTCCATTAAAATCAGCTGTTCTTAATTTAAATAATAGCCGCAATTAAATGTAATATAATTTTAAATGCTGATTGATGTTGTAAGATCCATATATTTTTAGTTATTTAGTTTAGTTATTTCTTACTAGTTTCAAAGTATATTATTATTGCTCTGCAGGTTTCAACAATCGTCAGGAATTTGTCATATTTACAATGGCACTATTTGTCGAGATGTTTTGAGCAATGCCTATGTTTTTGTATCCCCGAACCTCACCATGAACGATTTGGAGGAGCGATTAAAAGCCGCATATGGCGTAATAAAGGAATCCAAGTAAGTAATACAATTTTAAATAATTAACGCAGATTTTAATTGCTTTTTTTTCAGGGATATGAATGCGAATTGCCGCACGTATGCTTTGCCCAGTTTATGTTTTAGCTCTATGCCGATTTGCAGAACTCCTGAACGCACGAATTTATTGTACTTTGCCAACGTGGCAACGAACGCTAAACAGTACCAAAATTCAAATATCACCATTCGCCGAAAGAGAACCAAAACTAAAGATATTAAAAACATTAATATTTTCAAGAAGAAATCCGCTATCTATGAAGATGTGTTCAGTACTGATATTTCGAGTAAATACCCACCTACTAGAGAGTCTGAAAACCTTAAACGCATTTGCCGGGAGGAGTGCGAACTTCTAGAAAACGAACTGTGTCAGAAGGAATATGCTATCGCCAAACGGCATCCAGTAATCGGAATGGTAGGAGTCGAGGATTGTCAAAAGTTGCCCCAACACAAAGATTGTCTGTCCTTGGGAATAACCATTGAGGTGGATAAGACAGAAAACTGTTACTGGGAGGACGGATCGAGCTATAGAGGAGTTTCCAACGTGTCTGCCTCCGGAAAGTCGTGCTTAAGATGGTCTTGGTTAATGAAAGAAATCTCTGATTTTCCAGAGCTCATCGGTCAGAACTTCTGCAGGTAAGAGTGTACTCTGAAATTTGTACATTTCATTTATTTTAAATTAAACAAGAAATTGATAGTATCCCTGAACAAAGTAGATTTATTTCTCTTGATTGCTTTTATAAAACACATATGTAATAAAGAACCGCAATCTACACAATTTCAGGTAGTAGCGATTTAAATAGCTATCAGATCAGGATATACAAAAATGTAGAACTTAATCATTTAATTTTTTAGAAATCCTGGAAGTGTGGAAGGTAGCCCTTGGTGTTTTGTGGATTCTTCGCGTGAGCGGATAATTGAAATTTGTGATATACCAAAATGTGCAGATAAAATTTGGATTGCCATTGTCGGAACGACGGCAGCCACTATCCTAATTTTTATAATAATATTCGCAGTAATACTTTTCAAGAGGAGATCTATCATGCATTATGGGATGAGGAATATTCATAATGTAAGTATGCCTTCAAGCATGTAACTATTTTAAAAAATGAAATAGACAATTCAAACAAAGTGCGGTGTACCGGTACAGTTTTATTCTCTGATTAATAAAATTAAAAGGCGATCATTTTTTATAATACCCATTTTTTTATGTGTAGTTTTCTTGCAATATTTATTGTTTAAAATTTGGTGTTATTAGACGTATTTTTTTTCCATTATAAAAATAGTATCGTGTGATACCATTTACATATTTTAAGGATACTTTTTTTTTTAGTAGAACATTTTTCATTACCATTATAATTTTTAATGAAAAATTATTATTAGCCTGTTTTTTTTCAGAGTAATTCAATGTTTTTTCTTTATCATTAATTTTTTAAAAGTAATGGATTGATTAACATTTACCATTACCATTCTTTTATAACGGAAATAAGTTGGTTTTGTAAAATGTGATAAACAGTTTTTTTGTATAAGCAATACTTTTCTCAAAAGTATAGAACGTTTTATATTTGGCATTATATTATTTCGAAGTAATACTTTATCTACCATTACCTATTAATGGTAACAAATACCGATTTTACTATCATTCCTTTCTTTAAAGTTAATGAAATTGACAATTCATTTAGTAATTAATTTAATTCTTTGGAATCGTTAGAAATGACAGATTTTTTTTTGCAGATTAATACACCAAGCGCCGATAAAAACATTTACGGGAATTCGCAGCTGAATAATGCTCAAGAAGTTGGCAGAGGAAACATAGGCAATTTATCCGATCATATAGCACTGAACTCTAAGCTTATAGAAAGGAATACTCTCTTAAGAATAACGCATTTTACTCTGCAAGATGTTGAGTTCTTGGAAGAACTGGGCGAAGGAGCTTTTGGTACCTAATTTAATTAAAATACCCATTAGATAGTGCTTAATTTTTTACCATTTCAGGTAAAGTGTACAAGGGACAGCTTTTGCAGCCAAATAAAACGACCATAACGGTTGCCATTAAGGCTCTAAAGGAAAACGCCTCAGTAAAGACCCAGCAGGACTTTAAGCGAGAAATCGAATTAATATCGGATCTAAAGCATCAGAATATAGTGTGCATTTTAGGAGTTGTACTGAACAAAGAGCCCTACTGTATGTTGTTTGAGTATATGGCTAATGGAGACCTGCACGAGTTTCTGATCTCAAACTCACCCACCGAAAACAAATCTCTTTCGCAACTGGAATTTCTGCAAATAGCTCTGCAAATCAGCGAGGGAATGCAATATCTATCCGCCCATCATTATGTTCACCGGGACTTAGCAGCTCGAAACTGTCTTGTAAACGAGGGTTTGATTGTGAAAATATCTGATTTTGGACTATCCAGAGATATTTACAGTTCAGATTATTATCGGTAAATCTAAATTTATTTGCGCTTAACCAAAATAATTGAGTTGTTATGACAATTTTAATTTTTTTTCAGGGTTCAGTCAAAGTCGCTATTACCAGTAAGGTGGATGCCCTCCGAGTCGATATTGTACGGGAAGTTCACCACGGAGAGCGATGTATGGTCATTTGGAGTGGTTCTTTGGGAAATTTACAGCTATGGAATGCAGGTAAAGAAAATAAAACTGCATATAATTCCTTAAAATCTAAGCTTATACATTTTTCAGCCATATTACGGTTATAGTAACCAAGAAGTGATCAATCTTATACGTTCACGGCAACTACTATCCGCTCCGGAAAACTGTCCCACCGCAGTTTATTCCCTTATGATCGAATGCTGGCATGAGCAATCAGTAAAACGTCCAACATTCACAGATATTTCAAACCGTCTAAAAACTTGGCACGAGGGCCACTTTAAAGCAAGTAATCCAGAAATGTGAACTTAAGCTTTTTCACATACATATGTATTTTCAACGAATGGACTGTAACATAAGTAGACTTAAGAATTTAATAAAATAAATGATCTTAAAAATCTACCAGATGACGTACGTTTTCAGAGTCAGGGGGTCTGTTTTTAGGAAAATGTTTATTAATCAAAACAATGTTTATAAAATTGAATAATCAAAACAAATCAATTTTCCTTTATATTATTTTGTAACTTTATTTCGTGAGATTTGTTTGTAATAACCATATGGTATTTAAATGTACTTGTGCCATTGACAATTAAATTATCCAGTTGCAATTCCAAGGGCAACGCCTCCGAAAAATGATGCCAAAAATATGTGCAGATCATTTACTTTCGGGCCCTCTTCGTCGCCAATTAGTTTGGTATACCACTTTGACACTTTCTTGCTGTTTCTAGTTAACAAGCTTTCCGCCCTATCCAGTTGGTTGTCGACATATCTTTCGGTCTGAAAACAACACCAAAATGAATTTTGAGTACATATATAGTAATATCTTCCAATTTGCATGGAATTTCGGTTGGAAGATATTTCTTTGGTATATATTTTATTACCTTATCTTTCCAATTTTTCTCACGGCCTAGGGAAGATTCTACTTTGTCGGCGAGCTTATCAACGGTCTTATCCAATTTTGTCCAATTTATTTTTATAAGTCCTTCTTGGTGCGCTATTTCAAGCAAAATAATGCTGCCGCCAACAGCAAAAGCAGCAAATTTGCCTATCTTCATTGTTGTAAATCCTGTGGCCCTGAAAATTTAGAGATTTTTACACAAATTATTAGACAAAACAATGCACTGAAACTTATTTGGAAAAATAATACACTTTTTTGTACTTTATTTATTATTGTGGTACCCAAGACAGTCTTAATCCGGCAAGAACCGCAAAGAAATGTAGTTTTTTAGACTCTTATTTCTAATGCAAAAACAATTGTTGTACAAAGAAAAATCATTAAAAAACTAGCTTAACTCTCCGCTTTCTTCAGAATGTGAAATATTCACTATTAGGATATTCTTAATCATAACTAAAGTTTGCAAACAGTTATTATACTGCCAGTATCAGAGATTTCGCATTGATTAAACTGGGCTGTGCTGCTACGCAATGATATAACACATACCATCCTGAAGTGACACCAATTAACATTTGCGAATATGCTGAACGCTGACCAATATCACTAAAAACTTTTTTTAAAAATTCCGAGTAATTAGTCATTTTTAAAATTAGATATTGACGTTAAGATGCGAAATTCTGAGTTTACAAATTTACACAATAATATATGCTAGCTAAGATAGCGTCAAGATAGACATCAATTTAGGCTTTTTATATCGGAACATGGAAGTGAAACAATATTTTTTGACGATATTTAAGAGAAGTAAATAAAAAATAAATTTTATACGTCTGTAGATTATTTGGAAATAATATTTATAGAATTTTTTTCTTTTGCGTATAAGATCCGCTTTTGGGTAAATAAAGGATCTTTACTTTAAAACGCGGAGCCAACATTGTTCGGTTTCAGACGGAAGCCCAGAGCACCCCTGACTATATAAATAAGGCTAATTAGTCAGTTTGGAGATAAATTTCTTAATAAGACATTACTGCTTACATTTCATTGTTACTTAAGGAAAGTACATTTTCACAGAGAGTTAAATACGTCCAGGATGGCAACGCCATGTTAATTTATCTGTTTTTCGCTCATCTGAGAACCGGGCTTAGCTGTTTGACAGTTTTTTGCCTTCGCTCTCTCCCTTTGCTGAAGAACACCAAACATATTTCTTTAAGGGGACCCCCCCCATTCTCGATTTCAAATTTTGACGATTGTACATATGTACACATATTATTTTTTGGGCTTGCAACTTTACATCCATTTAATTGAAGACTTAAAGAATAAGAAACAAATTTAACAATTTGTTTTTTTTTTGTTTGTTGTTTTTTATTCTTGAACAAAAGCCCTTTCGGCGTAGTGGATTTAAGTTCACTGGAACATCTTAAGTCCTTAAGTCCTAGCAATTTTTAAATAGTTAAGGGAATAAAGCAAGACAGCAGGGAATATTTTGGATAGTTTCGTTCAGTGCTGAAACTATCTGAAGAACTTTTTTACAATTCAGTCGTTTACGGCTTAATGGTGGATATGGTGTTAAGAGCGTGCATCAATCATATTAAAAAAATATTTATTCTAAGGCTGGAATGACACATTCAATTTCTAGCATTCATTGTTTAAACGTTCTATTTTAATAATTCAAATGTGGCCAGCAGCTCTGCTGCTAGAAAAATAAGTGTGCGGCAAATTCACATTATTCCTATACCGCTATACAGATATCGTTTTTCTTCTGATAAGGCCCTATATGTACACATCAAAGGGATATAATCCTTTGATTAAGGACATTATTTGTATTGTTCGCGCGTGGCGGGGTTGATATATACAAATCCCAGCACAAATCCGCTAATTCAAAACCGTTACGACCTCTACCAAATGAGATCTGAACAACAAACCGTTTAGCTGCTACATTTTTTTCAACAGCCAAAATAAAGGGAATTAAAGATGAAAAAAAATCGGAAAAAAACATTTCTTTTCTTCTTTATTATCTTACGCCGGGCTTTCCTTAAAAATATTTTCCCGAATAAGAGCCGGTTCTCGTGTCCCTGACAGCTGTCCAAAAATTAAAGACTAGAAAACTTTTCGTAAAAGCAAATGGTTGCTCGACGTCTATAATTTTTTTAAACGGGAAAGTATAAAAAAAAGCTGCTTTGATTAAATCTTCTTAATCTTGCTTTTGAGATCGCTATCAGCTGTCATTTTGTCGAGCCGAAGAATACAGGTTGCTTGCCAGATCTAACGTTGACGCTTGATAAAACCAATTTTTCTTAGCATGGACTTTATCTGTCCTACAGATTTTGATCTGCTTAAAAACTATAAACTATTGTTTTAATATATTAATTGTTCTTCGGTTCGCAAAAATATTTTAGAGTCCTTACCTTTATAATTTGAAAACTTTAGACAAAAACCCAAAGTTCGAATGAAATCTACAATACAAAATGTACATGAGTTTATTTAAAATAATTGTTAAAACTACTTAAATAAATATCATACAGTATATTTACAAATTCGAATAGATTAGCCAATTACTTAGCAATTTTAATTACTTTGCTAAATCACCAAGAATTATAAGTCCGTAATAAGCATTGATTACAGGTATGTTGATTCACCTGAAAATAAATAAAAATAGTTAAATAATCAGTCGTTAGTAATTTATCAATAATATTCATACAATTTTATGATAAATATTAAAATAGCATGTATAGTGTTTGGTTTGATGTAAGCCGAACTTATTCGATGATAATGAAATACAAAAAAAATGCATTTTGTTTCAGGAAGTTCATCAATTGAACCGATTTAGATGCAAATTATTTTCTAACACAATTCAAATTGATTCAATTAACTATCGGATCAACATTGAAAACAACCTTAGAATTCAAAAACAATCGGAAGGATTTAACATTTTGATGTTGGAAGTATTAAATGAAATGGGGTCCGGTTACAAATTTACATGAAGAGGTGAAAGATGATTGATGAGATTCGATGCGGATACTGATAAAGGGTTTGCCCGGTTAGTTGACTTTTCGAGCCGCAGGCATGGGCTCCCACTCACCTATGTACATTAAAGTCTAAACAGATGTGCAGAGCCCAGCTGTAATCGATCGTCTTCCCTGTTAAAGGAATTGGATCTTTGCAAGCCTGTCTGCTAGTATACTCGTAAAAGTCTTGAGGACATATAAATCCAGTTCTGGTGGCTTCGTTTTATACATCAAAAATAAGAGATCGTTCAGCCAGAAGTCTTTTAAATCGTCTCGGGTGTTTATTCTGGCGAAGTCAATAAGAATATAAATGTGTGGACGATATATGATAAAAAAGCTCTTCAAACAAGTTCAATTAATTTAATACTATTAATTTAAAAAAAAAACCGGTAACGGACAAGACGTCAAATTGAAATCTTATTATAAATAAAAAGTAACAAAAGAACTTTCATTATTACTCGATTAGAACATATAGATTTTAGTAAGATCTGGGAGAATTTGAGAGATATAGTATTGCAAGTGATTCAGAAAACTCACCGGATTCCCAATCTTCCTCGACTTCTTCGGTACCACAGTTGAATTTTGGAGAGGATTGTTTACATGTGATGTATGAATTGTAATTGATGTTCTTATTTTCATTTATACTTCGAGTGTCAGAGGTGATATGAACTTCACTATTCTGCCATTTGATTAAATCATTTTTTTTAATGGACGGTTGATTAATTATATGATTTTTTTTTATTTCCTCCTTTGTGGAATCATTCAAGCTTGATAAAAGAGGTTTGCTGTTAGGCTGTTTGCGTTTAGACGCAGTCGAAGTATTCTTAGAATTGGTTGATGTGTCGTATTGAATTTTAGTCTACGAATATTAGATTTATACATAAAGCATATTTTCAGCGCAAAACGTGTTTTCACTTACAACTATATCCTTATGATCCAACGGTTCTATTGTTTGACTTTTCGCTGTATTATCATTGACGATTGCAGGTAAGACTTTTGTTTTAAGAAAGCAGTTTGGAGATAAACTGTCATAATTGTTTGGAGACAAACTGTCATAATCCGATCTTTCAAAATTTAAAACGTTGTCATTTTTCTCTTTTTCGGAAGGTTCAGCTTGAACATCATTGCTATAATTCTCTCCCTCAAATAAGATGGAAATCTGAAAAGTAAATAAATAAAGCTTGTAAACAATTGAAGGGCGTGCAGAGTGATTACATTTGACCACATGATCCAGCAATTTAAGTCAAGATCTTAAACAAAGAAACGTACCTTAAAATCCTCTGAAAAGGATTTATGTTCTCTGTCCTTATGTACATCATCGATTTCTGATTTGCTTAATGTATGTATATATTTGTTAACTGTTCCATCGGACTCGCAGACTGAACATAAAAAAAATTGTTAAACTTTTTTATACATTTCAAAATTACAACTGTACTTACTTGAATAATTACGCACAAAAAATGTATTTAGCCAAAAATGGCATACCTTTTTAATGGAGGATCTTACCGGTGATATAAAATTTGAACTATCACAAAATAGTTCGAATTTTATATCACCCGCAACTGCTAATGATGGTTTACTGGTCAATACAAATGATTTCTGGAAATCAATCGTCCAGGTTTTCAGTCTCTGAATTTTAAGGAAGAATAATAAATAAATTGGATATTAGATGGATATATAGAAAATAATTTGTTATATTATTTTGCATAGCTCACAAAATTATTTTCGTTCAAACTCTTGGTTAATACATATGCAAACTTTGTTTTCTTGGACAATGACGGAAAACCCATTATTTCCGAGAATCATATTCATAAATTAAAAACAGAAAAAAATAGTTATAACAAAATATAAACAAACCATTTTAAAATTATTATAAAAGGATATTCACTATTTGAAAACTGTCAATAGCAAAATATTAATAAAGCAAAATATGTGTTTATCATGAACATTAATTTTTATGATTTCTAGAATGTCTTCGGAGACATCTGCAAAAATCAACATTTTAACGGTTTTAACCGTTACATTCTAAGAAAAGGAAGTTACGTAATCCGGTAAATAAAAAATAAGAAATTTAACGTAATCGGGGGGTTGTGAGGTAAATGGAAGTTTATCCACTAAATGACTCGTCTTAATGGTAAGCTTAGAAAAGTTTTATATAACCTAACGAGAAAACGCGTCTAAGAAAGTTACCGAGAGTAAATAAAATGAAATTTTTTTAAAAACAAATACCAATTATTCACTTACATCTGGCTTTACATTTTCTGTGGCCGAGTCGTGTAATACAGATACTGAACATTGTACCGTGCCTAGGTTTTGAAGAAAACTGGACTCCGAGAATCGTATTTCGCATACCTTGGATAATATTTTTTGTTTCAGCTTGATTAGTCTTTATTAGTTTTCGAAATACTCACGTTAAGGCTTATTTTTGCATATGGAACACTTGAACAAACTAGTTTGGAAAAATACTGAACATATCGACGCTGAGATGGGATTGTCACACCTTTACGGTCCTTTGTACGCTTCTCATCATACCACGCTAATGCATCATCAGCGGATTTTTGTAGTCCACTGAACAGTAAATATGCACAAATCATGGTACCTAAAATAATATGGATAACTTGGTTAGATGGGTCTAAAAAATCTATCGAAATACAATGAATCTGAATTCAACTAGAAAAGTGCAATAGGGGACTGTTTTAAAATTTCGAGTTCTTGTTTATAATTAAATCTTGTACTTGAGCAATTTATGATAAGATACAAATTTAGGTAAAATGCACCCTTATAAATCATTAATAATGATTAATTATTCAGGGAATCACGACACTTTTCTTACCCGTTCTTCCTTTTCCAGCTTTACAGTGCACTGCAACGACATTGGACGCATCTTCCTTAAGCCATAAATCAACATCCTTGCAAAATCGTTGTATTAACTCAATCGTTGGAGGGTTATGGTCTTCGAACGGAAAAATTGCTACTCTCTGTATAAATTTAATTTTTATTTTAATATGCAATGATCGGAAAGGTTATACCTTACCCCGTGAAATTTTCCGATGTCATAATTCCGCTCTAAACATAGATTATATATTTTGTAATGTTGGCCATGATTTTCTTCCAAAAATTTATAGACATCCTCTAGACGGTTTCTGTATAGGCCCTCTATTTTATCCGGTGCCGGATACCCCATGGCAATTATATTATCATTAATGTCTGTAAAAAAAATACGCATTATTTAAATTATTTGTTTCTCAAGTCGGAAGCGGATAAGCTAAGTGGCTTACATGTTAAATCCAAATTGTATCCTTTTTCTTTGTATCGTATACGTTTTTTGCTCACTACATTGCGTATCGCGTTGGACATTAACGAAATGGTGTTGGCCATATTTTTAAAGTTAAAAGACTTGTCTTTTTTTAAGTTAGGTTAGCTGCATCCATTCAAATCTATTTCGAAACCAGTTTTTGACTTATATTTACTCCATTTCAATGCTTATGTTCTGAAAAGACAAAAGTTAACAAGCCAATATAAATGAATGCTGCATTAATAATAAGCTTTGATACCCTTTTATTACGTGAATGGACTTTTAGCTAATTGGGTAGGTCTCTTTTTGAGGCCTTTAATAAAGCAGCTTTGTTTTCAAAATTATGGTATCTTCCAAGTCTTTTGAACCCGACATGCAAATCAACTAGAGAAAATTTAAGAAAATAATTAACTAGATATACTCAGAACTATAATTGATAATTGATCTACCATTATATTTAAAAATAACACATCTCCAAACAGGTTATTGATATTTGCAACAGGAAAATGATGGTCTTGGTATGCTTATTTTAGTAAAGAATATCACTTCATGTTCTTTGAGAATATTAAAAAAAGATTGCAATTATTTTTTGCGATGTAAGATACTAAGACCAATTTTATTGTCCCCATGATAGCTTTGATATAAGTTTTAACATGAGAAAACGTTTGGAATTTGACAGTTAAAAACCTACTTTTATCATGACCACGAGAAATAGATCCTAAACATATGATATGACTGCCCTAGCAAGAGATTGGCCCTAATATTCCTGGTTTGATAATGTACATATTTTCTCTTACTAAGGTACCGATATTTCATGGCTATATGTCGTCATATTTCTGTATGTAGATCTGAAAATTGCAAACCATTCTTAGATACATATTGAGGCAAGTACACATACAGACATGCATTGCTTGCAATAAAATAGTTTTGAATGGACAATTTCAGGAACGGGTAAAGTGTTAACCTAAACCCTTTTCATTTAGCATTTTGCCCAACTTCGGTGTATGTATGTCCTTAAAATTGCCATTCACACACGCAGGCACACACTTACGGCACACACGTGAAACATACTTACATGTATATGTATCGACATATTATCAAAGATAAACAATATAACAATTTTCCGCTGGGCATAATACATTCAGTTCGACTGCCAAATTGTTCAACTTGCCAATAAAATTTTCTTATTGAAGTCAGTGCACGGAATTCGACCAATTAAGTTGCTTCACTGCATGAACTGGCGGTTTTTAAACAATCAAAATCCTTATTAGAAACACCGAACAGTAATTTCGAATTACTTAACATAGCGACTGATTTGGCAACTGTTTTTTGTTTTATCTTGTAGACACACTTTTTTGACAAACTGTTTGCGAATGGTGGTATGTATTGTAGTTAGTGCACATATGCATGTACAGAAATATGTAGATATGGATAGGCATGTGCACATATATGCACCGATTTTTGTGCATTTATGTACATATTTCTTTAAACAAAAACATATTTACAATTCCACAGACATTTTACACATTTACACTATCAGCACCACACGAATATATGGGCCTACTGTTTAATACATATGTATGTTCATATGGGTATGCTTAAGTCAATAAGCTAAATGTATTTGGGTTCCAACCGAGCAGGTTTTTGTTACTGCATTTCAAAAAATTATCACATGTTACACATTAAGCCACGAAATTTCAAATAAAACTTTTAAATTATGTGTAAAACTTAAACAATAGCTCATGCTCTATTAAGTGTATTATTAATTTATCAAGCGTGAGATCCACAGGGTGTTTATGGTAAGCGATACCACTGGAAGTTGTGAGAAAAAATACATGTAGCGCAATCGACGTGCGTGGGCCTTTTCGATTAAATTGTGTATGCAAAAAGTATCGAGTAACAATCGATAGACCAATTCAGATTTCATTATATTTTATCTAAATCTTTTTAATATTATCTATATAATACAAAAAATTGTCATTTAAATAAATACATATGAAATCCGCTAAAATAAAATTGAACAAATGTTTTTCTTATTATGTGGGATGGTCTTACCTCTTCTAGTTTTTAAACAATTTATTCAAAAATAAACAAGAATTTGACTTACAGTATTAAAACGAATTCGAATTGTCTTGAGTTGCTTTTCAACCGCTCGTGTAAAAAGTAAAATCAGTAAATACAAATAAATTTTGCTAATTTAAGCACCTTTTAAAATAAAAACATAAAAATATATAATAATAAAATAAATAAATAAAATTAATGATAAAAGATGCTATTTAATTGGTTGTAAAATTGCTGTTTTTGGAATTATTGACTATGCAATTTTTAAATATTAAAAATAACTATTAATAGTTTTTTAAAGTACATTTTTGTAATATCAATAAGGTTTTCAAAGTTTAAAATCTCTTGGATTGACCTTCTTAAGATATGTAGAACAAAAAAGCTACTTTTAATGCCCTTCCTACAATACTTCAAGAAAAAAATCGATTTAAATCGATTAAAATTCTGAACTTTCTTGAAGTGATGTTATAGAGGTTTAAAATTGTGAACAATTATTTTGATTCATATTTAATTATTATTATTTTGTGTATTTAAGCTTTGATGTGAAATTCGATATAGTTTTGTGAGCTTGGATAACAAATAATAAATATCTTAGGTGTATAACAGTGTAAAATTAAGTTAATGGATTTTTGTCTGAAAATAACAGCATGCAAGTTGCTGGCTTAAGGTACACTCTTGTGCAAGATACCGTCTTCAAACATTCAATTAAAATCGATTCATTAACATTTATATCAATGCTTTTCAAAAATTAAAACATTGAAAATTCAATTTAAATATATATTTATTTTCAGCTCTACTTTGCTCTCTCTACCCATTCAGTCAGAAGTTTACGACACAACGAAAGATAATTCTTGACCCTTTAAGTATACATAAGTGATCAGCATGAACTGCCTATATAGCCGTCGGTCGTCCGTCCGTCAATCAAGTCAAACAGTTTCAAAACTATCTGGATATAATAACTGTAAAAAGAAGAAGAAGTAAAGAATACATAACTTTCTTGCTTTTAAACATTAAACGAATACTTCCGTGAAATAGTTATTTTTTTTTATAAAAAAATGGGATGACTATATCATAGGATATCCTATTGCCATAGAAAAGTTTTGAAAATTAATATGGAAATGGAAATAGTTTTCCAAAATATACTTTTTACGATTTGCAAATTCGGTCTTAATTTTTTTTAAATAAAAGGTTATATGTGCGAGGATTACATTTACTTTCGTTATTTTCTAAATGTCATCAAAAAAAAAATTTTTGAATTATTTTATCGCATAATTTAGATGTTTACATAGAATTTAAGGAATTCATTTCAATAACTATTTTCTTATTATTGCTCCTCATTAACGATTTCAAAATTTTGATCTAAATTTAGTAGAAAAAAACTAAGTATTTATGATCAGGGAAAAATCAACGTAGGAGTTGGCCATTTTACCTTTTTTTTCATGACTGACATCATATTTCCATATGTAAATTAAATTACAGAATGGAAACCAAAAAATTATACCTTGTATATTTGCATCGGCTTGAAAAGTCTTTATACCAAATGTTAGTTGTAAACTGTTAAAGCTGACCAATAGTTTATATGTATATCGGAAATATATTAATATAAATTACTCATACAAAATACTCCAGAAGAAAATATTTGTGAGTAATTAGGAAAATACATATTTAGGTATCCCTCATGAGTGATAATTGACCAATGAGAGTTTATTATTTCAAAAATATAACAATTTGCCTGTTTACCCTCGTATGTGGAATACTAATACGAAGAAAAAAATTAAAGTAAGATTTAAATTTAAAGAATTCGATTTTGGTGTCTATATTAATAATTGAATAAAATCGCAAATTTTTGTCTTGGGTCATCCTCTGCTGAAGAATTCGTAGTTGTTTCTTTTACCCTGACTTCATGTTTGCTGTGATTTTATTTTCATCGCTTTGTTCATGTAAAAGGGTATTATTTGGGTAAGTATCACCGTGCAGGTTCAATTTTCAGTTTTGATTTTAAGGAACATTTTGTAAACCCATTTTTTTTAAATATACTAATTTATGCGACACACAAATAAAAACCAAGTTTTTACCGTATTAACCAATTTTTTATTTTTCTTTTTTTTTCATTAAAAAGAGTATCTGCAGTCACTTTGCACCAAATGAATTCCCTTAGGCTAACTAACTAACCGCCATTTTCATCAGACAAATATTGCTTTAATATTTTTAAGAACCTTATGCATGCTAATGAATCTCAAGGTGATCTTTAAGAAATATACTAACTAATGACTTGTCAATTTGTTAAATAAAATAAAACATAAATGCTAGAACCGAAGAGCCGGTATGTCATAGCCCGATATACATAACTTAAGATAGGCGCTTGAAGCATTGGCTAGAGGTTGCGTTTTTTTACCAAATCTATAGAAGGCTCCAAAATTTTTTTTTTGTTCTATAGGTAAAAAATTATTTTAAATAGTAGTAATGCAATATTTCTTACCAAAAGAAAGTCAATATATTAATTATTGTTTGGTGGTGTACCTGCAAACACCTGGCGGTGACCGATCCTATTGTCGTCAAGATCCAGTTAAATATGCAGAAAAACGGACAGGTAATTTTCAGATCGAATCATTTGGAGATCTGCAACGCGTTTTTCCCCGGAACCGGGTATAATTATACTGCTTCATTTTGAAGGGTATATTAGATTATTTTAAAAATTCTGTAAAAGCGAAGACCTACACAATTCCGAATACTTAAAGATCTTTAATATATAGACCAATTATTTTGCGAAAGCTTGTACGTATACGAGAAACTTTACGCATTTCCTTTATTAAAATTGCGTACTTCTAGAATTTGGTTTGACGTTGTTCGAGTCTTAGCGTATTTGTTCTTACTAGTTTTCTACGTTATAACTTAAATTTTAAGTGCTTGCAATTGTCATGTTAATGGGTATTCGTAAAATAAATAATGAAGAGACGACGACTATCAGTTTTGTTGATTTGATGTGAAGGTGGCCGATCGAAAACGATCGAATGCTACGATTTTAAATGTTTCGAGTCTGCGTTTTACGGTCGCACTTAAGTTATTGTTTATTTATCTTTACTCATAGGCAACCCTTAAGCAACTATGAGTGGTGTTGTCATTAGAATCGATGGTTTCCCACCGGCGAGCGGGACCGGAATCGCCCAGCTGACTGTCCGCCAGTGCGACCGTAGCTGGCGCTGCTTCCACTGCTGTAGCGGCTGCTCTCGCGTCCCCCGCCGTAAACCTCGCGGCGATTAAAGCCGCTCCCGCCAGCATCCCGTCCATTATAGCTGCTGGCCCCGGATCGGCCAGAACTGTAGCCGCGCTCCGTGTGGCGACTCGAAGAGCCGCTGGATCCGCGCTGTCGGAATCCACCGCCGCCGCTGCCGCTGCTCGTTATGCTGTGCCGGCCGAAGTCGCCGCGCCGGCCCCTTTCCACCGGTCCGCCACGCCTACCTTGGCGCGGACGCCCCTTCGATATCTCGACGCGCAGCTGGGATCCCAGTAATTCGGAGCCGTTCAGTATGTCGCACGCCTTTTCGGCATCGTCGCGATGCTCAAACTCCACAAATGCGAAGCCCGGGGGGTTGAATGCTATCCAAACCGAATTCAGCTTGCCGTACTTTGTGAACTCCCCCTCCAGATCGTCCTTTTTCACTTTGTCGGTCAGGTTCCCGACATACACTCTTGTCCCACGCTGATCGCCCATGCTAGACATCTATAGTAACTGCGATATCCTTTCAGATACCTGCTTTGAAAAATAAATAATCAATAAGTTATCACCGCCGGACACTTAGCGTTTGTATCTATATCAAGTTTTCAACCAGGGTGGTTAAACTCGTTGCAAAAATGCTAATTTTTAAAAATATCCTCGCATTTGGAACACTGAAATCGGGTGAAATTTGTGTTTATTTATAGTATTCCGGGCCCTTAAAAAAGGGACTTTCCATCACATTAGTGTCTTTCATATTTACAAAATGTAGTAATGTTATTTAAAATACCATGTTTTTTAACTAGAATTCTCGAGCTTACTACAACTCACTAAAAAATTAAATGCACAAGAATAACACATAATTTATATACAAGGTAAATGCTAAGACTTGTGTATACATTAAGTTTAATTATGGTAGTAGCAACTAGATGGTACTTTCCCCTTTAAGCATAGTACTCTAAACGAAAAACAAGTTTGCCCGGGAAAAGTTTAATCTATCCAGTGTGACCGAATAATTAAGAGTTCATCAGATCTGAGTGTCCCTACGGTCTTAGTGTCAATCAGCTGGGTTTATCGACAAACAGTAAAAAATTAAAAAAAACATATTTGCGGGAGAGGGCCTTTAAAGGAAATTGTGAAATACCGCGGAAAGAAAAAATCGGCCAGTGTACAAAGGTTGTAACAAGCTTGGAGCTTGGTGAACCTTGACCTAGATTTAATTTCAGAAGACTTTGTATTTTTCTGGATTTTTCGTCGATCTAAGTACCGGGGTGAAAAAAGGGCTTTATATAAAGTGTCCGCCATCTGTTTGTCTGTCGCTTTCTCTCTTAGCTATCAAACGGAATTCGTCGATCTATGTACTAGTCTAAAATCTAATTGATTTCTTAAACGTCTGAAAACTCAGATCGAAAAACAAGTTCGCCAGCGGAAAAACTTGAACCTTCCCCGTGTGAAATGTTGAAAATGTTGTTCTTCAGAGCTGAGTGAACTGCGGTCTAAATGTCCATCAGCTAGGTTTTCTTTACAAACAGTTAAAAAAAACACATATCTGCAAGAAAAAGCGCTTCACTGATATTCTGAAGTACCTTAGCAAGACAATACAATTTATATTTAATTTTTTGATAATGATTTGGTTACTTAACGTTTATAGCTGCACCAATTACTTGAAATTTTACGTTGTTCTTTGTGTTTTTCCGTCCGTTTTTTGAATTTAGAAACACTCTGCTCTAATAACAGACACTTCCAAATTAAGTTATTTAATCCTTTCGCTATAACCGTTTAGAAATTAATTTAATAAGGAAAATTCAACAAAGTGGATTTTTCTATTTATCTAGGAACATGGAGCGTAGCTTTTTTCGACCGTTTCAATTTGTATGTTTAATTCCATCGTTCCGGTTGAGATGTTATTGGCTATGTACCATGAAGTGGTTTGGCTTCGTTTGTTTATTGTTATCTATTGTATTTACTAGGGATGTCAAATATTTTTAAAATATCGTATCGCTGATATATTTTCCTTAAGAAAAATATTGATATGATATTTAATATATCGCCAAAAAATATGGATATATCAGATATTTTTGATTTTTTTTCAGTTGAATTTCAAAATTTTAACCGCGTAAATAAGCTAACAACAAGGAAACAAGACTTTTGCCCTAAAATTAATGTAAAAGCACTAAAAAAATATAAAAAATAAAATACGTTTTGCTACATTTGTTATTTTATTAGTTTCATAAGTCTTTGTTTATGGATTTTAAAAATACTCTTTCCGTTATGTGGCGGTCATGCGGCTGCGTGTGTCGAAGACAACGCACTTAATAGCCGACTCTAACCGCTCTGACGACACTGAGCTACCCGAGTACAAGAATTCCACCGGGTTAAAGAGCTGCACGGCTCCACTCAAATTTTTGTATTGTGTACTCTTATTTTTGAGTTGTGTACTCTAATTTGAGTACAACGCATTCAGCTGATCGAGTTCGCATCGCACTGTATTCTCATTTCAGCGCAATTTTGAGTATTCATATGAAATGGCATTGAATGAATGTGTGTGCAAAACGGAATGAATGAATGAATGAAGCATAGAATTGACTGAATACTCAGTATACAATTTGTGCGCCGCTTTGTCATGATGATGCATTTATTGATTTCATCGAAGTCCAAAAAGCTACAACCTTAATAAATCAAATAGACGAGGAAATAAACGGTTATTGTAACACAAGTGTAATTTTTTCAGATACTTTTGATTGCCTTAGTTGGTGGACCGACCATAAAAAAATGTTTCCCCTTTTATTTAAGACTAGTTGTAAGATTTTTTGTATACCAGCAACTAGCGCAGCTTCTGAGAGAGCGTTTTCTGATGCCAGAAACTTAATTACTGAAAAACGCTGCAGTGTATCAAAAAATCAAGAAAGCATAAATAAAATTATGTTTCTACATTCTAATATAAATAATATTTAATAAGAAAAAAATTAATAATTAGTTTTTAAGCGAAATATACATACATGAAATGAAAATAAACATTGTATTATTGACTCTTATTTAATTTCGCAATAGTAAATACAGCTCACGTAAAAGGAAACAATGCGTCATTCATCGCACTCACTATTTTTACCTGGTTCTTTCGGCATTCAATTCGCTCTCTCTATGTGTGAGTTCGATGAGTTGAGTACAGCGGCGGCGCACACATTCATTGCAATTCGCAGCCGAATTCATTCAACTCATTGGCAGATGAATGTCTCATAAGTCGTTTTGAATTCGGCCGTGCAGCCCTTTACACCGGATCGCTGTCCCAGTCGGTATAAGGCATGCTTATGTACATGAGAGAAAGATATGCAAGTATCAAACAATATCGAAAAATAAACTATCGATATTTTGATATTTGGCTAAAAAAATATCACGATATAAATATATTTTTTTTTTGCAAAAAATATCGATATATTGATATTTTGATATATTTTTGACATCCCTAGTATTTACGAAAGGACGCATAATAACAAAGAATTACATAGATTCTGCATTTTTTAATAGTTGTAATGGCTGAAATGGAAATCCAAAGTAATAAAATGACGATAACAGAGGAAACGATAACGGTAATATAATAATTGATGACTTTATTTAGTGCTTTTAGGTAAATTTGAGAACTTTGTCTTAATGCGTAGTAAGGCTATGCATTCATGTAAATATATGTATGTACATATACATATGTATGTGTGTTTGCATATGTACATGTCAAGAGCGCTTTAATTCAAAATTCTTTTTAAATCTGAATATAGCCTTGGCAGTTTATTATACAAAAATGTATATATATTTAGCAGGTTAATTATAATTTTTTTTTTTTTTTTTTTAACCCATGAATTGTTGATTTTAAACTGTATATGTATTTTTGTTATGTATGTATGTATTGTTTTTGTTTAATATACAGACAGTCTATTTTAACATACTTACCAAACTTTTTTTTTTAATTTTCAATTTTTTGTTTAAATAAAATGTATGCTTTTAAAATAAATATTTATATGTAATAATTTATTTTTAGCAGACCCGCAAGGAATGTGGAAAAAGAGGACGTAAACCAGGAAGAAAGACGTCGACAGAAAAGTTGGATATCAAGGCCAAACTTGGTAAGGAAAAATAAAAAAATTTCTGATGGTATTATAATTTCGGAGAAACAAACACTATTATAAAACAAATTATTACATACGGGGGTGTCAGTAGTAGTGTCTTCCAAAGGATTATTTTTTTCCTTACACTTACGGGGATAACACAGAAAATTCTTTGATTACGTTTGTAAAATTAAATTGGCTGTATAAATATTTTTTTTCCTTGCTCTCTTTTTTAGAACGTAGCAGGCAAAGTGCGAGAGAATGTCGGGCCCGTAAGAAACTGCGGTATCAGTACCTTGAGGAGCTGGTTGCGGATCGGGAGAAGGCAGTAGTTGCATTGCGGACCGAACTGGAGCGCGTCGGTATTTAGATTTCCGTGCCAAGTTCAACAAATTTTTTTATATATCTCTATTACAGTTAATTCAATGGAATAGACAGTTAAATGAAAATAGCACTCCCATCAACAATGACCAGTTGCTTCAGGAAATCGGAATCATCAAACAAGAATAAAACATTGTATTTCTTTATATAAAATAATCACCATGTAATAAATGTAACCCAGTTTGTTTTATTTATGGTTTACCCTTTCAATCGCACATTGGTCATTAAGAATGAACAGTTTTGCTTTTAAAATGTTCATTAATTTACACTAATTGTATTATGTTCCGTTAATACTTACGCTTTAAACGTCCCCGTGTAAGAAATAATTATAATATTAAAAAAAGTAATTGCAGAATGTTAAACGAATGAAAGGGATCTTCTAACCCTTATTTGTATAAACTTTCTTAGGGTTTATCAAAATCCCACAAGGCAAATACCAGCAGAATGATTGGACAATGTGCAAGCCCGAATCCATGTGAGCATACTTTTTAAATGAGTTTTTAACTCTTTCGAACTATTTAAAAATACTTGTTTCTGCTTTTGTTTTATAAAATTAATTGAGACAACATATTAAAACAGAATCAAACTTTTAAATAATCTCAAAATTTAAATGGCGATGTCCACTAATGGATCTCGCCTGTTTATGCCTACAAATACAAACTGTCTTTACATATTCAGAAAATATTTTTAAAAAAGTAAAGTAAATCTAAAATAAAAAGAATAGAAAACAAATTAAAATGTTTTAGGTAGAAAGGAACAGTGGAAAGTGAAACGATTTTTTATGGGACTCAGATAATTAGAAAACTATGCGATTACTTATCAGTGAACCAATGTATCGATGGTTTGTCACATCTCTTACACGGCATATAAATGCAGAAGAATACAGAATAAATGTAAACATTACTTTTAAGCAGCGTTGACAATTCCTTAATTAATCTATAACGTTTGTTATCAGTATAAACTCTTATGTGCGAAATTATTATAATTACTTTACTACCGGAATCTCAAACAAGACAATATGGCCTTAAATGGATTTTTAGAGTTTTTTCAAAAGGGCAAGGTAAGATTGGTTGAAAAAAAAGGTATACAATTGAAACATTTTCAAACTTAATTTCAGACTTTTAAGCCAAAGAAGTCATTTGCGTCGGGAACGATAAGATATTCTCTACATAAGCAGGCTCAGGCCAGTCTGCAATCTGGGATTAATCTTCGGCAAGTAGTGCGTCTGCCGCAAGGTGAGAATTTGAACGACTGGCTAGCTGTGCATGGTAAGAATTATTAAATTATAATATTATATAATAAATTTAATTATTTACAAATGTTCTTATTCAGTTGTGGACTTCTTTAATCGCATAAATCTCATTTATGGTACAGTTTCTGAGTTTTGCAACGAAACAACCTGCCCTACAATGTCCGGGGGCTCGCGGTATGAATATTTGTGGGCTGATGGAGATCTGTAAGTAAACAAAGACATTAATCCTTGCTCGAAAAACTATGAATTTGTACAATTTCAGATACAAAAAGCCAACAGCCCTCTCAGCCCAGAAATATATTGAACATTTAATGGACTGGATTGAGACACAAATTAATAATGAATCTGTTTTTCCCGTCTCCACTGGTAAAGTTTTTAGTTTGATCTAAATAATTGTATTCACGTGAATATATAATACTACTCTAATTCCCCAAGACATAAATTTATAATTTTAAGAAAATGTCAATAAGGGTATTCTGAGAATACCAATCTTAAAGTTATTGAAATGTGTCAAACAAAAACTGAGGGTGCAGTTTAGTTTAGAATATTCTATACTCAGCAACAGTACTTCTCGTGAAAATAACTAAAACCATGACATTTTTTTTCAGATGTTCCTTTTCCAAAAAACTTCTCAGCTATAAGTCGTAAAATCTTAACCCGACTGTTTCGTGTTTTTGTCCACGTCTATATACACCACTTTGACAGGATTGTGAGCATTAGCGCTGTGCGTAATAATTTATTATATATCATTATCAAGTATTAAACAATTTTCCATTTTTAGGAAGCTCACGTAAATGCCTGCTATAAACATTTTTACTACTTTGTGCAAGAATTCGACATGATATCGGCCAAGGAATTGGAGCCTTTACAAGAAATGACATCTAGAATTTGCAAAGACAAGGATATGTAGTTTGTGATGTAAATATTTATTGTTTATTAAAAATATTTTTTTTAGAATTAAGCAAAGCTTAATTTGTTTGTCTTGTTTTGGGATTTATAACATACATACAAGCAAGTAAGCGTCTGTTGTAACTTATGTTTGAAATGAGCTAAATGTATGTGTTAGTTTTTAATGAAAAGAAGACAAAAACAGATTTATTTAATGTACAATACAGTATATTTTGTGCTATACTTTTGGTATGTTTGGCAGAACAAATGTTATGTTAAGGGTAATCTTTGCGAATTGAAATGGTATATTTAAGTTCAATGGTCACACTGATGTAAACAGAAATTCTTCGCGAAAAACATTTTATGATAAAATATTATACTGCAGTAAGCCCGAGGTAAAGTTTGGTTTAAAATGGAGATGGTTGACCCAGATGCACATTTGGTGGCTTTAAAAGGTAATGAAAATATACCCACATTATTTTATCACCCTATAAGTGTCGTGTTATTAATCATAGTTATGCGTTTGATGCGGCCCACTTTGGTGGGACTTGGACCCGTCGTAACTTGCGAGCCCACGGATTTGGTTCAACGATTTACCAACGTGCAGGAGAGTGACGGAGTAACCGGGGTCTGTGCGGAAACCCTGGCGGCTGGACAAGTACTGCTGCTCCCACAATCTTTCGGGAGCATATATCTGGGCGAGACGTTTGCCAGCTACATCTGCGTCCACAACACCACCGCCAATCCTGTGGAATGTGTCACGGTTAAAGCCGACCTTCAGTCAAACACAACGCGCATCAACCTGTCCATGCACGAGCACGCAAAATCGCCGGTGTTGCTGCCCCCCGGTGGAACCATAGACGATGTCATACGATACGAGGTTAAGGAAATCGGAACTCATATGTAAGTAGGTATGGGAGATTTGCGTGATTATCAAATCAAATTAATCCCGAGTTTTTTCGAACAAGAAGTGTTGATTAGTTTTAAAACTCTTAGCTTAAGTATTTATGGAGCAGTCAAATTAGTTAGGTTTACCATGAAGGCTAGAGAACATAACTAATTTAAATTATTTCATTCATATTTGCAATTACAATTTTAATTTTTAGTCTTGTCTGCGAAGTGAATTACTCCACACCAGCTGGTTATGCGCAGTCCCTGAGAAAGTTTTTCAAGTTTCAAGTCCTGAAGCCACTCGATGTAAAAACCAAGTTTTACAATGCTGAAATCGATGAAATATATTTGGAGGCCCAGATACAAAACGTTACCACCAGCCCATTCTGTCTGGAGAAAGTTGAATTGGATGGTTCCGAGGACTACTCCGTAACTCCATTGAATACGTTGCCCAATGGCGAATCTGTTTTTACGGTCAAGCATATGTTGCAGCCAAACAATAGCTGCCAGTTTCTTTATTGCATTAAGGTAAGTTATGGAAAAATGATATTCATTTGATTCCATCCATTTGCTTGTGTTATGAGCAGCCGAAAGGAGTTATTGCTAAGGACATTGACACTCTGCGGCAATTTAACAATGTGGGAAAACTGGATATTGTCTGGCGCTCAAATCTTGGCGAAAAGGGAAGGCTGCAAACCAGTCAACTGCAACGGCTGGTAAGGAAATTTAAAAATTAAAAATACATGCTTACATTTCAAACACTTAATTTTCAGCCTTTTGAGTGCAAAACACTTCGCTTAGAGGTACTGGATGCCAAGAATACCATTAAAATCGGGACAATATTTACGTTTAACTGTCGGGTGACAAACACATCTGAGCAAGCAATGAAATTGAACGTGCGCCTGGCTGCCAAATTTTCAGCGGATAGTCAATACACTGGCTGTGCCGATTTTATGCTGGGTCTTCTGCAAAGTGGAGAATCTGCGGAGTTTCCAATCTCGGTTTGTCCGTCCAAGTTGGGCCTCGTTAAAATATCACCATTGATATTGACCAACACACTCCAAAATGAGCAGTTTACCATAGAAAATGTTGTCGATGTTTTTGTTGTAAATTCTGACTACAACAACGACAATACAACGCACCAAAATAAGTTAATTCGCTACGAAAGTGCTGCAAATTGTTTAACTCAAAAGCAAGTTCAATTGCAGGTTGTGTAGAATTTTCTGTTAATAAATGTAGAAATAAAACAAGTTTTTTTTTATTTGAAACCGGGCTTCCGAGTTCTTGAATTTCTTAATTTTCTTTGTTATTAGAAAAGATTTAAATTTTTTTTAAATTTAGGAATCGAGCAGCCTAACATGTAAACTTTTGGTCCCACAATTCTATATTTTTAGATCACCTTAAGAAAAAATACTTAAGTGCATGGTATTCTTTGGCACTTCCAATCTGGTCACACCATTTCACAGTTTAGATCACAACATTAGACTAAATTGAAGATGTTACGAAATGTGTGCACATTTTTCACGCATTTCGGAAAATGCGCATTTCAAGCAAACCAGCCCTTCCGTGGCATGGCCGGCCATTCAAAATGGGCCAATATTAAGCATACTAAAGCCCTGAAAGACGGGGCCAGAGCGACACTATTTGCAAAGATTTCACGGCAAATCAGGATGGCCATTCAGGAGGGAAACTCTGCGGATCCCGCACTAAATTCTCTTCTGCGGACAGAAGTAGAAAGGGCCTTGAAGCAAAACATGCCCAGCGGTACAATACAAAACACTCTAAACAAATTTAAATCTAGTAAAATTCAACTCAAGAAGTACCGGCTGGACATCCGTTACAAAAGGATCGTATACTTGATATGCATTTTTTATACAGACAACTTTTCTGGAGTGAAAATGGACGCGACACCAATGATAAAGAAATCCGGGTAATACCTTAATTCGCATTTTCTATATTTTAAAAATTACATCATTTCATTTTATTTTTTAGAGCCGAATTCATGGATGTAGGAAATCTGTTTGAGGACTTTGGCTTGATAGAAACTCGGTATGATACATCGAAACTTCTTAACGGGCCCAGTTTAGAAGATAAAGCCACTAATGATGCGATAGAGCTTGGAGCGGAAGAGATCGAAGTAGTTGACAATGCCGAAGGCTCAGTTAATGTATGTTTATTAAATGACTTTTTTTTCGTAAAACCTCCTGGGCCTAACCTATTTTTATTTGCAGTTCCTTTGTAGTCCTGTTGTTTTAACTTCTCTAAGTAGAAACTTGGAAAAAGCTGGATACACGATAGAAAATAGTGAACACATCTTTTCTCCCTTGGTAAGGCTTGCTGTACTTTATTTTTAATTCTTCATGTCAGTCTGAAAATGTTTTGTTTATAGAATGTGGTGCAATTATCGGCAGAAGAACAAAAGGCTTATAACGTGTTCATAGAAAAGCTGAGAAACATACCTGGTTTAGAGGATATCTATGACAATGTTGAATAAAAATAAACTTGTTGAATGAAACTTTTGCACCGTAAAGTTTTTGATTATATAAACAGGAAAATAGTCCAAAATATTTAAAATTATTTTTAATGCAATGTAAAAAGATAATTAATTTTTAGAAGGATCTTTCAAAACTCATTGGCCGTTTGAAGATGTCGTAACTAGGATAATTTCATAAATCTCTAATTTGCATATTTTGTTTATCCCTTTCTCCCCATTTAATAAATCATCTAAATTCCTCCCAAAAAGGAAGGATCCTAATAGCTAATGCTATTTATTACGAATTATCAAACTTTACAAATAAAGTTCCAAAAAACTCTAAAATAAAAATATTAAACAATCTCCATCAGTGCGATTCGTCACCTTCGACAAAATTATGTGAATGAATATGTGTTCCAGGTCCAATGTTTCAGAATCAACACAACCCCTACTGTTATTTAGAAGCTTATGTAAAAAAACTAGAGTGCCCTTAGCAAAATGCACTTCAGCTGTGAATCCAAACCAATACATGTGGAATCAAAATCAGTGGTCAAAATAAAGTATTAGGTTTTAAAAATGAATTATTTAAGAGTTATACGGAATAATTGGAAAAAATGTACGTTCGGAGCGGCTGTGTCTGTTTACGCTCTGCAATCGGTGAAAACGCATATTGAGTATGCATTCAGAAAACTCTTAAAACAAGACGAATGTTTAACCTCTACTTTTCTCCAGGATTGAACAACATATGAGATCATTTGCTTCCAACATTCAGGCAAATTGGGTATCAGATCGACCGAAAAAGGTTCTTGTAGTTATGAATCCCGTGGCCAATAAAAAGCGATCGGAGAAATTCGTAAGTACATGGCACATTCTTGACTAAGATCTCAACCCAGCCTTAGTTTTGCAGTTCAAGAACTACTGTGAGCCGGTTTTGCATTTAGCTGGCTATTCGGTCGAGATCCTTCGCACTAACCACATTGGACATGCAAAGGCTTACGTGGAAGAGATGACTGCACTCCCGGATGCGATTGTGGTTGCCGGTGGCGATGGAACCTCATCGGAGGTAGTGACTGGGCTGATGCGAAGGCGTGACAATCTCTGCCCAATTACTATCCTTCCATTGGGGCGTTCGGTTCAATCCGCATCCAAGCGGTTCAGTATCTTTGGCGTGAAGGACGTGGCGTACGTCAAGAGTCTTTGTAGGGCTTTGGAACCCATGCTTAGGGATGAAAGCCAATACCAAAGCGTAATCCGCTTCGATGTGATTAACGAAGACGACGGCAGCGACAGCCAACTGAAGCCCATATTTGGCCTGAATGGACTTTCCTGGGGACTACTCGAAAACATTGACTCGGCCAAGGATAAGTACTGGTACTTTGGTCCGTTCCGCCACTATGCTTCCGCCGCCTCCAAATCGTTTGCTGACAACTGGAGCCTGAAGACTGAATATGTGTACACACCCCCCTGCCCAGGCTGTATTGACTGCGCTTCTGCTCAGCGCCAGGAAGTTGCTCTACCCTCTGGGCTCTTCACGAGAAACCTTTTCAAGTACCAGAAGAGCACGACCGAGCCAAAGAGGACGCTCGTTAAAAATGATAACTGCAGCAACCAGTTCAAAGGGAGCGTTGAGGCCAGCCAAATAAACATAAGTTGTGTTCAGAACCAGGATAACTTTGCGGAGCTGGAGAGCCAATTCATAAGTTCTTTACAGCCGGGCTGGGAGTTCATAAAGCAAATACCACAGGTCACCTGCAGCAACATCTTGCCTAACTTGGTGGTTAAGAGTCGAACTATTCAATTGCATCCGGCCGGCGAAATGGCAGACAAGTTCTACTCCATCGACGGCGAGGAGTACGATGCAAGACCCATTAAGGTATCTGTTGTTCCCAATGCTATTAAAGTTTTTTGTTAAAATTTTAAACGTGTATATTAATTAAATCTTGATTAAATGGCGCTATTAGTATAGCATAACACATTCACAGCAAAAGTTAACCGCTATTTCTTCCCAAATCCAGAGCTGCGTGTAATCATTTTCAAATTTCTCTGCGGTGATCAAAATCAATTTATCGTTTATTCGAATGCATGAGCCAGTTTTACGGCGCAGAACTTTTATTGTAAATGATTTTGGCTTGCAATTAAAGTGATCATACCAACATTTTCTGGCAATACACTCGATTGAACGGATATAGCGTGGAAAGTAATTTAAGCCTAAGTCGATCCAGTTGATCTTAGAGGAGCATTCCCAGGGACGTTGCTTGAAGCCATCGATTCTCGGATGTGCCACTCGATCCATGAATGCGCTTCTTGTTCGCAGGCTCTTGCTCCTCGAGGACTCTTTCTTTTCCACCAACGCGAAGTGGTTTGTCTCCCAGGCGGGAAAGTGGCTGACTGAGATCACGTCACTGTCTGCATAGAATGGCAATTCGTACGACGATCGCTTGTATCCCAACTGGTAGCTTTTCTCCTCGGGTTCGCCCGGCGGATCGATGCTCATGTAGCGAGGATTGAATGCCTGGCCAAGAATTTTGCTCAAGGACTGGATTGAAAGCTCTGCACAGTAGTCCGCTTCATCTTGCTCTGAGCAAGAAACTGCCAGCAACGTAAGGCAAATGGCAAGCCAGATAAGTTCTTTAAGTTTTAGTAACTTCATATTGGGGCACGATATTTGCAAAAACATGGCTGGTTGAAAACAGGGTTACACCAATGCAACTTATTAATCGATCTTACTGCAATGGTTATCGTCGTTCCTACACTGAAAATTAATAAAGTAACCTCGATTTTAATATGTGTAACATAACATAGATAAATAAAAAACTTAAATTTAATATCATCGATTTTAATAGAAAATATGTTTTCTTTATTAATTTATTTAGTGTATAGTTTGGTAACGTTCGCACCAATAACTTTAATGAAGTTATGTCACTTTTCATGTTTAATATTAGCCTAATTATATTCTAATGTCCATTTAATTTTCCTCATGATAAGCTAAAAGTAGTTTAACACCTTCTAATAGCATCTTATGAGTACAAGACGGACCTAATTGTTTTTAAGTATAAAGTCATATAATTTTACATTACGAATTACAAGATCAACAGGTCAGATTTCCTAATAAAGTAGGACGGTTATTAATTCAAGCCTAATAGCCGTATAAACACCTCTGACAGCTTACACCTCTTATCATCACTGATCACCGAAAAATTCCCCATCTCTATAAACCGTCCGTTGTTTTATCAAAACACTAGAAAGAAAGTTGTACTTTGTAAAATATACATATATATTAAATCTGCAATATTAAAAATGGTTCCTCGTATTACAACTACTGAGTGTATGCTAGTCCTTGGGTTCTGTGTAAAGTGAACGAATCGTACACGCGCTGCAGCTCAGATAAACGATACTCCTCTAGGCAAACAATGCCCTGCAACGATGGAGAAAGTTTAAGGGCACACGATAGGCAGTGAACAACGTGTCGTTTCTCCTGTTCTTTGATAAACAGTACATTAAATACTTCAACCTGCAGAGAAATATAAATGGTTTATTATTAATCATTTACCTATTTAAATGGTAATATATTTTAAAGGTTAATGGTTATTTTGACTAAATAATTACGTACCTCGCACTGTCCGCAATAATGGGAGGCTTCATTCTTCCCGCGGCCATTAAAACGTATTTCCACACCTTTCGATTTAACGTACTCTTGTATATGCAACACATTTTTCAACGTTTGCAACAAACACATTCTGTTAATTGGAGAACATAATTTATTTTCTCAGGATTCCAATATTTATTAGTTTTTTCAGACATCTACTCACTTGATCAGTTCAAAAAGTTTGGTATCGGAGACTTTAATATTCCTTGCAAGGTTCCAGCTTAAATGAACCATCGGAACAATGCTTTTGAAAGCTTGCACTTTATTCCATTCATATCGTTCGATGGCAAGAGAATACTGACGGGCAGTTAATGGTCCAACATTCCACGCAATATTATTGCACCATCCCACCGACTGAACCCAATGAACACATCTGAAAATCAGATTGATAAAGTTAAAGAAAGGAAGTGAAGTTGGATTTCCATTCCCACTGCATACGAATGGCTATAATCGAATCATGTTCAATTATAGTAAAACACTAATTAAATAAGAAGGAAGATAACCAAAAACCCTGATTTATTAATGTCTATGTCGGTTTTTTAAATTAAAAATTGAAAGTGAAATAAAGAAACCGATCTATAAAATATATTAAACTTCATTCTTTGCTTACCCAGCATTAACCCAAACCAAGTCTCCGGGCTTTTGTATAAATCTGTAAACCGGAATATTCTCCTTGTATAAATCTTCTAAGACGGGCCACCACGAACCGTGCAGATAGCTAATGTTGTTCTTCTCGCACAAGTTGTGTACTCCGCCCCAGTAGGCATCTGGAACGGCAAACCATTCACAGTCCCCTGGACCGATATTAATATTGATTGAGCAGAAGTTGTTGTTTTCCTGGTGGCCGGGTGTCCTACTTCCCGGTACTTTCATGTACAATTGAACTGTGTTCATGCCTAAAATTACGTGGCCAACGTGAGAAAGCATATTGGCAGCAGATATAACTCGTGCAAAAGCTGGCAGTTTTTGTAGCTCTGTTAGTTGTGGTTTCCATTTCCGTTCATCGGAGAGGTCAACGTTGGTGCCAAATCTACAAGAAGACGTTGCTTATAAGTTTATCTCTAAAAATTCGGAATACAAAAATTATAAAGTTTGAGTTTAAAGTACCTTAACATTTTGCTGTTTATTTTGTGTTTTTTTCGCTTTAAAACAATGTTTGAATTGGATACTGAGTCCTTCGAGTCTGAGTCGGACATTGCTTGGGAGCCCGGAAATCCCTTATCGCTTTCATCCTGCGGTAAAATAAGCTATGCGATAAAGTAAACTGTATTCATGTTAATTAAGAACTACACATCACACGTTACCTTCAAGCTGTCCTGAAAACTAGATGCTTGATACTGGGCATATTTGGCTATTGTTGTGTGAGACCGATGGGAAATGCAGGCCCAAACTCGCTTGCCCTGCGAAGTGTCCCAATTTTCGTCGGGTGACTGATGAACTTGGGTCCGGACCTCCACACTATGATCCGGATTGGCTTCCACCAACGTTTTGGTCGAAAAGAGACCGAGATCTAGTTTCAGAGCGCCTGCCAAGCCGCGGACAACGGCAATGGGATGTTTCAGGCAAAACTCCTGCAACTGGGGGCTGAACGCATTCTTCTTATTTTCTAAATGAACAGAGGGAGTGGGTGGCAGGAGTTGATCCCTCGTGAGTTTTTGCGGTGGGCAATCGGGCGGAGATGGCGGGGGAGCATTCACTTGCAAAATAGTGCAGTGTACGGGCGGTTCGTCGATCGGCAGCAGTTTAACAGCTGCCATCAACTGCTTTGAGTCCATTTGTATTTTGAACGTGGTCGATAAATCGGAGGTAGATCCTCCATTATATTTATTGTGCCTCGAGTCCTCATTTAAATTGTTACTCAACGCATCTTGGCTTAAACGCTCAAGTTTTATAGTCTCATTATGTTTATAAATATCATTTGAGATGTCATCGAAAGTGTCTAAAACACTTTGTTCCGAAATCTTGTTACTCTCCGGCATTGTGTTGAAATTGCGCTGGCTTAAGGTCTCTGAAATGTCTTGATGTAGAAGCAAAAAAAATGATGTCGATAACCATAAAAGATGTAATTTAAAGATGTTAAACATACTTATTAGATTTTGATGTTGAGAAGATGTCTGAATATTGTTTTGCATTAAATCTGGCTGGCCTGAGCCATCTTCCTTAATACGTTTCGCAGGTATAGGGCTTTGGCTGAGTTGGCTGTGCGGATAAGGAGGTGGTGGCCCCTGTAAACAGAACTCACTATAGTTAAATGGTTTTAACAACGCTTAATTTGAAAATGTTAAAGAAAACTTTAAATCACTGACTTCGGCCTAGTTTTCAATATACCTGTATTGGACTTTGTTTTGTGTTTTGTCTTGGAAGCATCTGCGCTGTTTGTTGTTGGCGAGAGTTCATTTCTAATGATATTGGCAGATTCCAAGCTTCTTCAATTGAACACAATGTGCGGCGCTTTGATGTAATACTGGGCAATGGTGCTTGACTAAGCTGGCCCTCTAAAAAGGTTATTCTCTGAGAAAGGCCTTTCGACAGTCCAATCGTGTCCTTTTTCATGCGTATTGCTTGTTTCCTTCGTAACAATGATGACTTCTAAAAGCAAAAAACGTTTAAAAACTTCAATATAAACAAACATTTAACCATACATTTACCTGGAATGATATTTGTTTGGTTGCATTTAAATAGCACGCATAGGCATCTCGTAATTGACCACAGCTCTCATAAAGTATTCCCAGATTGGTCCATGCGGCTTTATGGTCTTTATCCAATTGCACTGCACATATATAAGCCTGAAGTGCGTCTGTTGGTTGATTTTGTTGCTGATATAAAACGCTTTGGGTGCATGAATTAGAATTAGAAAAAATAAAAGTATATAGATTATATATGTATTTACCCGATGGAACACCAGGTATCTGCATTGCCTTCACTTTTCTCCACCGAGTTTCTGTATGCTAGGAAAGCATCGTGGACTTTATTGATGCCGGCATAACATCTTCCTAGTAAGTATAATGATTGTCCACTCTTGGGTTCAGCTTCAATTGATTTTTGAAGAAAATTTAATGCGTTTGCTTCACGTTCCTTTTTTTCGCCTAGGCATTCTACGCAGTGGTACATCCATCCTAAGCAGGCAATAAAAAATGTAAAAGTTTAACCTTAAGTTTAAGAAATAAGCGTCGGTTTGATAAAATTCCCGAAGGGTAGGAAAAAAAGGGATGTAATAAGTTTTTGTTCTTGTTTTAACGTTTATTAATATAATCTACTATATTATTGTTTTATTTGCAATTATTTAATAAATTGGTTTGAAATTTGCATTAAGCGAAAAGCATTAAAATACAACAGTAAACCAAAGTTAAGTTTTAATAGTAACTTACCTAATTGTCTATAAACATCTGCTTTTAGTTCCAATGAAATGTTTTTTTCATTTAGAAGAAATTCATAGCCGTCCTTTGCTGCCTTGTGCTTGTTTTGGACTTCATACAAATGCGCGATTTGAAATTTTACTGTAAAGAAGATGCAAATAATTCAGAACTATTTTAAAACTAAGGAAAAATAAGAATCAAGAACATATAAAGTTATCTTTGGCAGGTCGAAGCTATAATACCTTCCAGCTACAAAAATGATTTAATTTACTTGACCAATATTTTATAAGTTGCATGCCGTCTATAAATTTTATTAAATACACTTTTACTGTGTTTAAATCAAAAAATATGTACACAAAAAAAAGGTCCTAATATTATAAAAAAAAAAATTTTAAGTTTTTAAAAAATTGAATTACAATTTTTTTTACCAATAGTTTTAAAATAATAAATGTCTGTTAAAGGTACTTACCTTGAAGTTCCGAAAACGTCGAAGGATATGTATAAAGCAGCGACAGTTGCAAATGTTTTAATGCAATGTGAAACTCCCCGCAATGTTTAAGCATAAGACCTAATCGCAAATGAACTTCGTTTGCACATGTAAAGTTAGGACTTAAGTATAAAAGCTCCTGAAATGATTTTATGGCCCTGAAAATAAAAATACATTTTTATAAAAATGGTAGTAAAAATGCTAATTAAACAGAATGTACATTTTTTACACACTTATTAACCCCTAACATAAATAGATTGGAAGCAATTTCAATATTAAGCAAATGTTAAAACATTTACATTATTTGTAATTTAACAATGTTAAACAAGGTGCGGTATTTTTGAAAATATATGTTATTAGTCTTACTGAAATACAAATTACTTTAAATAAAATTTAAATCATTTATTTACAGTCTGTGGTGTTTACATACATTAGAACAGACATATGTACATATTTATTTGCATGCAGTCACGTACACACTTGCTAACATATGTGCGTATGTATTTAGCATGTAAGTTACGTATGAATATGGTTGATTTAACTGTAATACTAATAATTCACACATATAAAGATTGTTGCAAATAAATTGTGACTAGAAAGTGCATAATGTCTTTGTAAAAATCTCTAGAACTTGCGGCCCGTCGGCAGACATGTCTGAATGCACTTAAAAAAAATTAGACAGACATTGGTATACATTATGTACAATTGAGCTGACAGTTTCTTCAGTTGTATTGATTATTTACGCCAGACGAATGCTACCTGAACGATAGCATTCTGAATATTTGTAATTAAACAAAGAACACATTTTAACCCCGAAATTCACATAACGACCTCAAGGGGGGCAATTCATTGCATTTTGTACATACACACGCACTATATACATACATGTAAACAGCATATATGTACTTTAAAACAACCGATTCGCAAAAACAAAGAAACAATTATTTGAAATATATATGTCCGAATTTTAATTAGTGACACCAATTAACTCTGTTAACGATTTTGATTGCAAAATTAATGTTTACAGCATCCATTTGTTATTCAGAAAACATACAAATTACAAGCGAACAATAAAAACTAACCAGAAAACGCACTTTATAGTATAGAAAGTCTTACAGTCTTAATTTTATTTCGTTGTGAACACTTATAAATATATAATATTAATGGCAGTGTTGTTTCAAGTAGAATCTATTTAGTAAACAATTTTATATCAATACAATAGAGATGTGATAGGGTCGATAAAGTGAGCCAATGAATACATGGGAACAAAATGAAAGCGACACATTTTCTATCGGAAGTTATCGAATAATTTGTATTCGAAAAGGAAACGGCCTCACTAATTTTAACTCTACTTTTCACAATCAAACAATTATTTTATTTATAAATTTTCAACGAATTGGAATCGGTTATATTATGTCTTGTGCAAGTTTTTATTCGATTATTAAATGAAGTTGAGTCAAAAACTTTTTTTTTTGGTTAACAGTATTGAATCCGAATCTGGTCACTTAAAAATTTTATCATGTTACGACTTTGAGAAAATTAACATGAAAAAATATTTATCTAAGATATTTTAAATTGGTCCAACAAAAAATATAATTTTGAATTTATATTTAACAAGAGGTAGACACGACTGGCAGAGAGTTGAGAGTGTAAAATGTTGGGCAGCAAATTAATTATGAAAAAGAAATAACCCTTATACATTTTTGAAGAAATAATATTATTACCAGGTATTATAAAATATTAAGTGAACGTTTTAAATTTACTTCAAAATAATCACTATTTTTTTTATTTTTTTAATATATATTTCAGTCGATTTAAATGTAAAATAAACTTACCATTTAAAGCACCGAAGTTTAAAGTAAGCGACACCTATTCCATAAATAAATGCATGGTTTGTCCAGTAATTATTTTCTCGGAATCGTAAATACTTCTGGTACGCAGATAAAGCTAAAAAAAATGAATAAAAGAATTTGCCAATAAAAATAACTTAATAAATTGGTAAATTTTTTGTTAAAGCCAAAAGTAAAATAATTACTTATTTACCTAATGAAAGTACTTATCAGAGATTTAAATTTACCTTATAATTCAAGTAAATAAATTCATTTTTGAATACTAATAAATTTGTATTAATTTAGCAAAATTTGACCGTTGCCTTTGTTATTTACGTTTAGATGATATTATAGATTACAACTTTATAGCGTAAAGGAAACTTTTTAGTATGTGGCTTAAACGGAATTTTGTAACCTTTGTAACTTCATTAAGAGTTTGAATTTCTCAAAACCTCCATTTTCAAAACTGTCCTTCTTTATTGTTGTTGTGAACTCAATAAGTACCTTCATATTCGGTCCTTTCAAAACTAAGTTGCCTACTTGGAAGATTGTTTGTTACTTATAACACATGTATATCTGACGTAAAACACTTCTAGCTCACTTATTTCAAACAGATTTTACTTTCCAAAGAAAAACATATGATTCAAAAATAAATCCATCCATATTAGCCGAGATGGTAGTCACATACATATGTATATCTTATTGCTGCTATTGACAGAGTCCATATATCGTTTTAAGTTTGTGGTTCTTGCTGAAATTCGATACAGGTGCACCCATATTGTTATTTACCTTCAGAGTATTCTCCAAGAAGAAGATGCAGGTGACCAAGTTTACAAAGAGCGTTAACGTATTGTTCATCTTGTGGTTTTTCATCACAGATGAAATTCTTTTCATTAGTTTCTTTATCAAGAATCTTTGTGTCTTCATCATTTTGTGACGACGTGTTTTCCATATGTTCAACTACTACATTTGAAGGGTCATATTTTTGTATAACATTTTTATTATCAAGTGCGTTCTTCATTTCATGCGCTTGTCCATTAGCAATGTAATTTTGAAAGTTCGCTACAGTCTGTTGTACCAGACTTTTAATTTCCGAATTTTTTGATTTTGACAAGTCCAGAAAGCCATAATATCGACTGAAACGTAAATATTTTTAAACAAGTCTCGGCCGGCCAACAATTAACTTACCTATCCAGCTCGCGGACTAAGCAATCCTCCTCAAAAGAAAGTTGACCCATTTTGTAGTCAACTGTTTATAGAAAGCACCGTCTTTAGAAGTGTTCACAATAATAAAGCGTAGTTTTTAAAATATTTTTTTATTTATATTTTTATTTTAGTGATGGGACAACCCCAAATATGATTAGAGATGAGAGCGATGGAAATTTTGTAACGTGTTGCGTTCCCTTCAAATATACTATTCACACCGCGAAAACGGGGAACGGGTGGAATGATTGGATCTGAACAAAGACGCAAGGCATAACGCAAAAAACGAGATGCCAAGGCCACCTTTAAGAAAATATTTCCGCGTAAACAGCTTTCAAGCAAAAAATGTTGAAAATAAGCCCACGATTGTAACCCAAAAGCCCATCATAAGAAGAATAAATTCTAATTTGGTTTATTTACTTGATTATAAATAATTTAATACAGATGAAATATTTAATTTTTATTTAAGCAATTTAATTCTTAAGAGGAAGAATTTTTTTTAACAAAGATCATTTTAAAATTCTCGAAACAAAATCAAAATGTTTTTTAGGAATATATTTTACATGTGGTATTTAATATAAATTAAGTTTAAAATTAATATCCATGTAGAAAGTCCCTTGGAATGACACATATTGGCTGCGTTTACGAAATATCCTTTTTCACTTTCAATGTTTTCGTTGACTGGAAAAAACAAATTTTAAATGGTTTTTTTTTTATTTCAAAAGGTTGGCTTTTGTGCGTTTTGAATACAGTTTTAATTTAATAACCAAAACAGTTAATAAAACCTCTTGATATTACGTACATTGGCTCGCTGTGTTTGTAAAATCCACTCCCTCAGTTTCAATGTTTTCAGTATCTGAAAGGAAGTTAATAGTTTTAGGTATAGCTCTTGTTTGAAGTTAGAAGATATGAAAGTAAAAACTGAATTAAATAAAATATATTTAAATTTCTTACTGATTTCTGCTACGTTGGTTAAATCTTCTGCCTCAGCTTCAATGACATTTATAACTGCAAGAAAAATATAATGAAAGCATAGGTTTGTCATCCCAATCAGCATTTTTAAAAAATTAAAATCTTTTTTAAAGAAAACAAAGGGTAATAATCGTTAAATATATTTTTCTTACTGGGATTTGCTGGGTCTGGGAAATATTCGTTCCTATCCGGTTCAAAGAGTTCCTTAACTAAAAATATGTAAAATGATCATATTAATTATACAAATGTTATTGCTTAGAAATAATATCTTTTAATACACATACGTTTGGGGGATCCGTATCTTTTTTGAAAATATTAAAACGGTACAAGAATTATAAAATAAAAACAATACAATCAAAAAGTTTTTTTAAAATTTGTATGTAAAGATAGTGACTTAAATGTTATTCCTTTCAAGCGAATCTGTTATCTTTTAAATCCTGTTAAAAGTAGATCTTTTCCGCATTAACAGAAAATTATTCTTATCAAATTAAGTTAACGCTTCTTTGGAAAAACAAAGGGAAGTTTCTCGGAAACTATTTGTTTTATTTATCCCTTCATATAAACTATGATAAATACAATAAATACTATTCATTTACATTACCTATTTCTGCGCTTTTTCGTTGGCGATAAGGAAGAGATGCACTGTAGTTATTGTTTTTCATGTCGGCAATCTCTACATTCTGTAAGATTGCATATATCCAACTTAAGTAAGGATTTAATTGCGTAAATCTATTTGGAATCCCATTTTCATAAATAGATTCGTGTGTATTTTCCGACAAAATTCCATACGAAATAATTCCAACTAAATTACTCTCATGAACAATACCAAAGCCCGGATAAACATTTTCTCCAACGGAATCTTTCCAAGCCTATGGGATAAAATTTATTATTAGTTACCTTTAAAATTAGAGCCCTGCATGTGTATTCTGAATCTGATTTAAAAAAAATCAATTAATATATAAAACAAGCGCTTATTTAGGTGGAAGCGAGTAGATCGTATCATTCAAAATTGAAAATTTTCTGAGATAAGTATACTCATGCAGTATTATTAAATATTTAAATTGAAAATGGATATGAAAATTGGTATCAGTACTTACGTGAGAGTCTACGCCGTCTTCCAAAGGTGAATTCGTAAGATCGTAGTCAGCTACCAGGACCCATTGAACATCGTTTCGATCAGCCAGGGGAAGTTGTGTACTTAGACTTACAATCGCAATATCATGATTCAAACTTGACGCATTAAATTCAGGGTAGATTTCAAAGCCACTAGCAAAGTATATCAACTCATTCAAGTCTTCGCTTTTAAAGGATACAGCTATCTCCTCAGATTTGAAAAATTCTCTTTGATTTGAGGTTTCAGTAGCACGTAATAAACACGATGCCGCAGTTAAAATAAGACGACTTTGAATAATATTTCCATAGCAGTGGCCATCATCCAAAACTCCTAAGTTATTTCTTTTACGGATTAGAACTTGATAAGAAGGGCGAAAGTACTCATTTTGAACGCACGGAAACAAGCACAAAATAATTAGAGCTACCGAAATCATAATTTCTTTTGATACGTGGACAGTAGAACCTTGACTGCTGTCTTCACGGCTCCCTTACAAGATTAAGATAGTAAGTAACCTCAGATGCACAACGAGATATAGCTTATCTTTTTATATAATTTATACAAGTACAGGAAACCCCGCGTTTCGAGGTTTTATTTTGTCTAATTATTAAAGCATAAACAGGTGTCCGCGATAACGTTATTCAAATAAATTGAAACTTTAAAAACTAGTCAAAAACATCATCAAAAAATCTCTCGGAATGTTTACAAATTTCACAGAGAGCGAAAAGATTTTACAGCTTATTTCCCATGTTTTTACTGTGTGCCATGTGTGCTTAATAAAATGAATGAAAACGTTAAGAGGGTAGTTCACTAACTGCTTAAAACTTTTCAAAGGTGCACCTTATTTTTGGTTTAGTGACTTATCCTAAAAGGGCACTTTACTTACCAAGGAACATTTTAAAAGAACAAAATATTGCATTTTTTTTCCAAAATTTAAATTACAAATCAAAAAAAATTCTAACAAATATATATTTCAATGAATAACAAAAATGTATTTGTAAAATCTAGTTAAATGTGTGCCAAGATTAGAAAATATATTCTAATAGTAGACTAAAATGGACAAAAAGCAAAAGCGGTTTTGGATTCAATTAAACTATACTAATCCTGAGCTTGATAAATATGTGATATTTATTTTTCTCCCATTTGGGCGTTTTTAATTGGAAAAAACAGTGTTTTTCAATTTAAATTAATGTATGCTTCAAAGCCGTTCCCGTCAACTTTCTTAGACATCGTTTTTATTCGCTATACATTATTGTGGAATGATATCAGATCAACTATTTTTGAACATTAATAGATAGGTATCTGGATAATGCGTTCTAAAGATGTTTTATGATGAAACGATTCTAAACGTATTTCAAAAATATTTTACTTTGTCTTATGAAGTTGAAAATAAGACTAAATCCGTTCAGAAATAACGTTTTTTAAGCATATTTGTTTAAAAAATACTTATTTGTATCTCGCCCCTTTTTGAAATAAGCGGAAAAGCTTTTCTTTCGACAATGCCACGGTTAAATATGTAAGTACTTATTGCGGGCACCCAATTTCGACTGAACTTTTGAAATCAGATCGAAATGGAAAATTAAAAATAATTGGATGAACTTATTTAAGGTAGGAAATCATTAAAAGTATTCATTTGGTTGAAGAATTCACGGTTGTTTTTTTTTTGATTGAGTGATGCCCAAGACATTTATATAAATATTCATTCATACTGTGAGATTACGATTTGCTTGTACGCAAACGCAGCTGACTGACACTTGACTCCGTAATTTATAAATCTCGGATAAACCCGCTTTCAGGAAAAAAACAATAGCGAAATACCGTTAAAAAAAACGAAAAGGTCGAGTGTTCCTAATGCGACATACAAGAGAGTTTTAAATTAAAGAAAACGTAATTCGCCCAGAAGCCTGCAATATACATACCAAAAAGGAGTTGTTGACATTCTTGGAACTTTAATATTAATAGCCCCGAATCATTCCTTTTAATGACACCCAGTGACTTTTTAGAAATACTTTATACTTATACTAATACTATATGTCTTACTAAATTGCATCCCATAAAGGTTAATTTGACGATTTTTGGCAAAGAATGTTTTGCATCTGACTTGTTTGCAGTTACAATTTGATCAGTCAGCCAGTAACTAAAATTATGTGGTTCTTCTGTCTTCAAAATTATAATAGTCTTTAAAATTGTATTTATTTTAAACCAAATACCTATTCAAAAAAATGCAATTTCCTATTAAGCGATTGTTATATTATAGTTATAAGGGAAAAGTCACCATTCCGATGTCCTTCCGTATTTTTGTACCGTTACTCGTAAAGTAAAAGGGTATACTTAATTCGTTGGAATGCATGCATAACAGGTAGAGGAATCGTTTCCAACCGTATACAAAATGTATATTATTGAACAATATTGATCAATAGCCGAGGCGATTAAGCCATGTCCGTCCGTATGAACGTCGAGATCTCCAAAAACTGCAAGAGCTTGAGATTTGGGATTTAGCATAAAGATTCTGGGTTTTAAGGACCTAGTATATTAAAATCGCACTAAAAAACTTATTCGGTCATATATATTGACACTCCAAAACTTTCCAAATCGTACTATCTCTTTAGAAGTTATAGGATATAGTGTTATTTATGCGCTTTTAAAAAAAATATTTATATTGGTTATATGTATAATGGTTGAGATCAGAATTTTCAAAACGACAAATCATTTTTAATAAATTTCATTAAATTTATTAGACTTGACACTTCTGAGCCCGATAAAAATTTATCCATCCTAATCCTTGATCTTAGAAAAAATGTATTTCAAATAAAAATAATTGTTTTCGGTAGTTACCATTTTACTGGCTTAATTACATTTTGAAACAATAGGCCGGGACTTTAGGTGTAAGTAACCTATTCAATAAATCTAAACTTATTTATAAAGATTGGGTTTAAACAGCTTAAATATTTACAGTATCGCTTATTATGTTATACAACAAGTACGCTTTAAATAACAAAAGGCTCAAATTTTATTAACTTGCATATCGAGTACAATAAATTGTTTAATTTAAATGAAACCCCTTTTCTTTAGTTGCTGTTAACAAGCGCTCCTTCATGATCTCCTCAGTTGGGTAGTCTGGAAGCTTTAAGTAGTGAACGCATGTGTTCACGGATGGATAGCTTCCTACGCCAGCATCTACCTTTCGCACAACTGTCAGTCGGGGATGTAAGTTTGCAAGTCCTCCCGGAGGCAGGCTACTGCAACCAGTTGTGAATTGGAGAAAAGCTTTCCTTTCGTCTCCCGACATGCTTAACAAAACGTTAACAAAGCGTTGGAACCCAGGACTGAAAAAAGATTTGTATAGTTAATTTTAATATATTAAAATAAAAAACCATCTTGAATGATCCCAAATCAACACTTATCAAATAGATAAATGGATTTGGAAGCTTTATATTCTTACACATACCTGTCTTTGTTGTAGCCAAGTTTTGGTTCAGTATATGAAATAATGTCTTCTCGGCTCCAATGGGGGAACTGCTCTCCACAAATCATCATTCTCGCCTCTGAGGGAGTAAAGGCTGCCAACTTTTTTAGGGGGAACACTTCGTTGAACCCATCACTGAAAGCTTTCATTTGTAGAGCGATTCCGTCCTGGAGGATGAAGTTCATAAGCAGTTCACAATATGCTTCCAGGTTGTTGATGGTGACATTCACAGACGATCCGTTCGGCAGCAATTCGGCCTGGGTGTATCCATAGATCGAGGAACTCGGTAGATACGTGAACGTAAGGGCCAAGTCCTCGAGGGACACTTCCAATCCATTTTGGGTGTGCAGCTTAAGCTCGTTGATTAGTTCTTCTTTCTTCTCCGCGCTAATAGTGTCGTCAAACTCAATTGACTGCTTTCTCATTAGAAGGTTTTGCATTTCTTGTAGGAATTGATAACGAGTTGGATCTATTTCTTTCAAGTTTTCCAAAGACAGAATTCCTCCGAATGCATTTGATTTATTACAATCAGTTCGTAATAGCTTAGTGCAGGTTTCTACTATGTCTGATTCTTCCGACACGACTGAGAGATCGCCATTTCGTCTATCCGAAATAACTTTTTGGAGATTACGTGATAGCACTTTGTTGTGACAAAGCAATTGAAGAAATGATGTTGATAAAGGTATATCCACCAAACGCATATCCTGCAATACTTTTGCCACAAAAACGCCGAAAAACCAGAAGTATTGTAGAACTCTCTCACAGATTTCGCTATTCTGCGGAAGAGGGGCTGGGAATATTCCGTGCTCCCTGCGATTTACGTAATACCCAACTGGTTTTGCATTGCCTTCAGTATTGTCCGATGACTTTTCGGCGTCCTCTCCCAAATCGTCGTCACAGAGCCACATACAGAGATCGGAGCGTTGAATTTCTGCAGCCACTAAGGCGTAGAACTCGAGAGTGGGGCCCAACCCAGTTCCTTCCTCATCCAAAAACTCCACCTCCAACACGGACTTTCGATTACAGTGGGTCTTCATAACCTGCATTGCCCACTTAAGCAAATTCTCGTTTCGAGGCACTTTAACGCGCTCATGCTTAAGACGCCCAATGCGGAATTCATGATCATCTCGCCGCGGACTCATGATGGGAATCCTTTGCCTTTCTACAGTCACATCTCGCTGCGATTGAAGGCATACTATGCTGCGAGAGGCTCCAAACGATGTGCAGTTAAAGTACAACTGCCTGGTCTCGAATGGGAACAAGAACGGGCAAGATTGGTTCAGGTTTTCGCACCAATTGGGCAAAGCGTTGCTTGAGAGCACCAGTGGATCCTGGATTTGCTGTTGCAGTTTGTTCGTTATTTTCTTGCTGATAAAGAGGTCTTCGGACAGCACTGAAACACCAAGTTCCTTGACGTCCGAATCGATTTCGGATTGATTGAGACCATTAATTTGAGTGAGAAGCTCAAGTACATCATCCACAGAGCACAGGTTATTATCGGTTACATTAAATCCGATGTGCATTGGGGAGTTGGGGGACAATGTTGACGCACCACTCTTTGATGACACATCCGGCGTTTGCGGAAATTCCTCCGACTCCAAGCAAGTGCTTTCCTGCGCCTCGGGCGGCACCTCCCGGTACACAATAGTGTATGTGGGCTCCCATATTTTTCGGAACTTGTCTAGCTTGTTCAACTGACTGCACTGCAGCAATTCCTGTACGGCTCTGAATATGGTCCAATCTGTATTGTTCAAGTCAATTTCTACCTCGGGAATTCCACCGATTCCCGGACCACGTAATTTTAGCCCCAGCATGGGCTGTTCAATGGTCTCCTGCCCGCTCTGCTGGGGCTTAGGTAAATCAACGCCAATGGGGGAAATTTCCAAATCAGAAGTTTGATTGACATTTGTACGACCCGGTCGCGGGTCGAATGCAGGTATCAACGCGGAGAACTGTCTTTTCAGGACGAATTCGTCGTCCCAGGACTTGCGCTTGGTTACACCCACCAACCTGTTCTCCAAAGCCTCATCATCCATAAAAGTAAGCAAGTTCCGGGAAACCATCACTTGGAGAAGAGTGTTTCCAACCTCTTCGTATTCGTCTTCGTTTTCCTCTTCATCATTGTCCTCATCCATGTCGTCCTCATCGTCCAAGTCTCCTAGCAAAGCCGGTGCTCTGCAACTCTCCAAAAAGTCTTCCAAGGATACTTGTTCGCTGTCGCTCGATGTGGATGTAAGACTCATTGTTAGTGTATGATTTATGGTGGATGCCGATTGCTGCCCAGTCGATGTATTTGACGGGTTCGATGGAGCTATATTTTCACTATTATTCGATGATAAGCTTGGATAACTTTGGGCAGTGCTGAGCAGTCCAGAATGGAAATTGCTTGACAATGCCAGCTTAACTAAACTGGTTACCGAGTGGCCGAGGAATGAGCCTGATGCGTTCTGGTCACCGTGCTCGTTCACATTCACGTCCGCATTCATAATCTGATTATCCTGTATATTAGTACCCTGGGAGGTACGACGACGAGCAATTGCAGCAAAAGTCTCCAGCAGACCTGTGTGGGTAGCCACCTCTGACGTTGAAGGAACCTCCGAAGCTGAAGTTGTGGTCAGATTGGGAACACTTATACTCATCTGGCTGGGAACCGAAACGCTTTCGGAGGAAATTTGCGGATCCTTGATGTCCACGATAGATAGAACGGCATTTGGTTGCTGGGCTGGTTTCAAGGTTACACTGGGTTTTTTTGAACTCTTGCTGGGAAATTCTTCCGTTGCAACTATAATTGGTTTTTGATTCGAATTTTCGGGGTTTATAAGCGCCTGAGCTTTGGGGGTCTTTTTAATACCGACACCCATATTTGTGCAGGGCATTGGGAAAGTGTCTGTCGATAGAATATTATTTGAGTTATTCCGTATCATATCTACGCCATCACGCATTTTGTCGATCATTTCAAGGGCTTCGGTAGAAAGTTGTGTGACCGGTTGACAACCCGCAATATTCGATGTTCGGAGATTCACCAGCAGGTCCTTAGATATCTTATTCACCGAATTGTTTGCGTTCATCTTATTATTCTCTTCAATGTTGGATATGTTTTTCATATCACTCTCTCGCGGAGACGAACTCTGTACATCAGGAAGGCTTGAACTTTGACTCGCAGTAACACCCTCTGCGGGCTTATATGAAGGCGAAAGGACGCTGCATATATTTTCTTTGGATAATTCAGCTAGGGATAAGTTCTCCGAAATAGTAGCTAGATCGGATACAATGTTTGAGTTAATTGCCGGCATGGAGTTGTTGATGGCTGACAGGTCCGATATGTGCTCCAGCTCTCTGCTCAATGGCGACGGTCCACTAATATTATCCTTATGCATTTGGTTGGAGCCCGACTCCTTGTGCTTGGCTCGAACTTCCCGAGAGGAAGACGTATTCATAGCAAGTTGGTTTGAGATAATCTGTGTCTTTGCCGAAGCAAATACGTTCTCTGCAATTGTCTCTACGGCCTGCTTCCAGGCCAAGTTATCAGCCGAAACGGTTTGATTGGACGCACCTTCGGGGTTTTGATTCTTTTCAGTGGCTTCGGGCAGGGATGGAGTCGAACTCGATTTGCGTGAGGTGAGCGTGCTTGATTTATCATTTGACTTTGCAGCTGTATTCACGGTAACCATCGACTGGTTCCCTTCGAACACGGAAAGATATTCGCAATCAGCCAACTTTAAATCGTACTTTCCTTCGGCTCCCATGCGATATGAGTTGCGTACGCCATGGTCCCACTTCACATCGATCCAGCCGTTGTGAATTTCTCCGGTAATTGTGCCCTCGGCACATCCATCCTGATCCTCCCACCGCCAGTCAACACCTCGAATTACTCGAGCACCGGTGGTCATATGCTTGAGCTGAGCTCTAATCTGTCGCCTCTCACGTCTTATTTTTGCCTCAGCTTCCTTAACATTCTTTCCAATATCATCGGCAACTCCCACGACGCGACCATAGATCTCGAATCCACTCAAGCTCAAATAATGGGTCTGGCCAGAGGCATTGCGTCCATTTTGCTGGATTCTAATGTGGCGATATCTCAGGGAGTCGTCAGCTGCACAGGTTATGGGCCAAGTAGCTGTGCTTCCGGGCTCGACAAGGCTTTTATCATCCACATGTGAGCTAAGGGTTGTCCAACTCAACCCATCCTTTGATCCTTGTAGAATCCAGTTCCGCAAAGCCGACCTTCCATATCCGCGAGCATGACGCAGCGTGTACGCAGTGGGTATTATATACACCCCCAAGTCGATTGCGAACCAGGCCTTCTTGTTGTCCTTAGTGTGACAATTGAGAGAGATGCTGTCGCGTGATAGAATATCCTCCAGTTTTCCATACGGCAAGGTCTTCCCCTCCGAACTTGTCACTTGCACAAGTCCGTATTGCGCCGGGTTGACCCAATCGCAAGTCTTCGCATTAGAGCCAATGTAGAATAACAAACCTTCTTCGTCGAAATCAAACGAGTGCGTAAACACAGTCCCGGTCCTATGTTCCCGTATTTTTTTCAGATAAAAATATGTGGACCGGTCGAGGTCGTACCATTGCTTGGCAACCATTTTCAGTAGATACTTGGATAGTTGTCCAATTGTTGCCAAGGGTTCCATTTTCAAAGTTCGACCAGATCGGTCGAATAAAGTGCTCTCGCATTCTGCTCGCTCCAATCGGAAGCGAAGTCGTTTCTGCAGAATTTGCAAGCTGTAACCAGTGCATGGAGTGTCATACAAGTATACTGGTAGCTTCTCAGTGCTTTCCAGAACAGATACAAGCTTCTGAATTAAAATACTTGCAGTACTCTTAGTTCTCGGCTTATTTGTTGCAGATTCAACGTTATCCTCCAGTATGCATTTCTTGAATACAGAAACTCGTTGTTTTTGCATTTTGTTCCGCTTGCAGCGAGGTGAATTATTTTCCCAATGATTCACCGACAAAACGGCCACTAATGCTTGTACCAGCCCCGACGAGTGCATTTCATAGGCGCTCACGACACCGTCTTCGTGAATCAGCTGAGACAGCTTCATTAGGGCGTCTGATAATGTGGCTTCCCAGTTTCCATTTGGTGCCATGTGCTGCTCTTCAAATGATACCTCAATTTGTTTTACTATGTCCGTAAGTATTGCTACGGCTCCTCGAGGAATTGTTTGGGCAGATTTAAAGTATTTGTTGTAAATTTCACGGGACAAATTTCGAACTTGGAACTTTTGTCCTTCTGTTTTAGACTTGTTGCGCTTCTTTTTAGCCGTTGACCAACCGGATGCAAAGTCGGGACCTAAGACAGTTTCTGCCGTGAAGGTATGCTTCGTTCCTCTGTTGCTTTCGAAAATAAAGCCAGGTAAATCATCCTGTAACACGGTTACTTGATGGCCTTCTGTGTTCTGAATTTGAAGTTGATTTGTTTTATGCGACTGCAGGACCCAGTTTCCAACAACCAATCGAAGAGCACTCGCAATGGGCAGAATGGGCTGTGACACAACTCCTGGAATCACGCAGGAACGTGCACGCATTAGTTTCTCAAGAAACTCTCCGCGATTTTCTGAAAAAAACAACATAAATTATTTAAATTTAGTTATGTTTTAGCTTTAGTTTTAATGGTATTGTTTTTATTTTATTACTTTAAATGGGAAAAGGTTAACTACGATTAGATTGGTTTACTAGTTACAAGCAGCGAAGTTTATTTTCGAATTTCTCGCTGTTTTTCTTTAAACTAATTTTTTTATTTTTCTTTCGGAAAAATACTTTCATTTTTATAAAAATCGGATGACCAAATCCTTAAGATAAAAGGTGTCAGCACCAAAATTTGCTGTGTAATTCATTTTAAAACTCTTAAACCTGATTGGCTGATCGATAAGAAGAATTTTCTGTATGACTACAAGTGTATTAATTCTTCGGCTTATCAAGCTCGTTGGGCCTGTTTTCTCAACTTCATTTTAGGCTTAAAGTGAGTGTGCAAGTGAATGAAATTAGTCAGTTTAAAAACCCTTAGCCTACTATGAAGAAGAAGAAAAGAGTCTTTATGTGTCGAAGGCAAAATAATAATTACCAGAACTATCGTTTCCGTTTTCTGGGCTTCCACTGGAGTACATCGTTGCTAGTTTGCCATCGATAATAAAACGGAACCATCCGTTGGAGCCATTGGAAAGCTCTAGTGCCACAGAATCAGACCAGACGTACAGACAATCTCGTCCCCTGCAAATGCTCCACTCCCGCCAATGATAAGGCTTTCCTTGCAATATTTCTTTGGCGTCCTCCATAGGATCATCTAAATTAGATTTTGAAAATTCATTGGATAAGAACATGTGTTATTTGAACACAAAAATGAAACTAACCTGAGGTTGATCTTGGAGAGACTACAACACTGGTCGAAGATCTTTGCACTGAAGCTGATTCTTCCGGGTTTCCTGATAATTGCACATACAATTCTTCTGCATCATTGTCCATCAAGTTTTGAACCTTTGCAAACACTCCTAGTCTTGCAAAGTGATCAAGAAATTCCTCTTGTGTCTTACACATAATTTCCTCAATAATGTTTAAAACAATTAAGTGACCATCGTCATCATCCTGAAATAATTTTTAAGCGTTAGTAAAACTGTAACTGCAAACTTATTTTTTAGAACAAACTTCAAGTCTTTTTATGAAACTATTTTTTAGATTAAATGTATAACATTTTTATACCCTTGCAGAGGGTATTATAATTTTGGTCAAAAGTGTGCAACGCAGTGAAGGAGACATCTCCGACCCTATAAAGTATATATATTCTTGATCAGGATCACCTCCTGAGTTGATATAGCCATGTCCGTCTGTCCGTCTGTCTGTCCGTCTGTCTGTTTCTACGCGAACTAGTCTCTCAGTTTTAAAGATATCGAATTGAAACTTTGCACACACCCTTCTTTCCTTTGCACGCAGTATATAAGTCGGAACGGCCGGGATCGGCCGACTATATCCTATAGCTGCCATATAACTGATTGATCGGAAATGCCATAACTCTGCTGTTTGTTAAGTTAGGAAGTTGGGATTTTCTATGGGTTATATATTTGACCAATTAATCCGACCTACCAAATTTCATAAGGATCGGACGACTATATCCTATAGCTGCCATATAACTGATTGATCGGAAATGCCATAACTTTGGTGTTTGTAGAGTTAGGAAGCTGGGATTTTCTATGGGTTTTATATTTGGCCAATCAATCCGACCTACCAAATGTCATAAGGATCGGCCGACTATAACCTATAGCCGCCATATAACTGATTGATCGAAAATGCCATAACTTTGGTGTTTGTAAAGTTAGGAAGTTGGGATTTTTTATGAGTATTAAGAATGCATCATATGAATAATTTTGGAGAATATAATGTACATAATATTCTGCAAGGGTATATCAACTTCGGCTCCGCCCGAAGTTAGCTTTCCTTTCTTGTTTATTTTTACCTCGTTGTCTAGGACACTAGCGACCACCTCGATTAGTAGGTTTCCACCATTTTGGCCCGATGTTGAAGGCTCATCTTCGCTAAAACTGGTTTCGCTGAGACTTTGGAGCACCGTTGGATACGCATATTGTACAATCTTCTTTATCAAGGCCAAACTGGCCCGCCTTACACTGCCCAGCATGGATCCCAAGAAGGTCCGACAGAATATGGGCAGCAGTACTTTTAGATAAATGGGCGCCATCTCAGGATCACCCCGGGGCTCCATTAGGGTGTACTTTTTCCCATCCTTGTTCAGGAGCGAGTGATCAGGAGACATCCACTCCCCCGGTGACTGCAAAATGGCCGCCACTTCCCGATGTCCATCATCCAATCTTTCGCGTGCTTTATCAAGTGGTGTTTTTCCATCTTCATCGCGCAAATCCGGATAGGCTCCGAATTTAAGCAGAATTTTTGCAATGGCCGGGCGGCCAAAGCAAGCGGCGTAGTGAAGGGAAGAACTTCTTTGGCCCTTGTTGACATCGGCTCCCTTTTCACATAAATATTCTACCATTTCTAATGTGCCAAATGCTGAAGCCCAATTAAGGAGGGTTTGACCCACATCATCCATACAGTTGACGTCTATGCCGCCAGATTCGATGGCCTCGCGAAGGGCCTCAGAGTCCTTGGATCTTATGCAATCGATAAGCTGGCGATGCGTACGATCGGTGTTGGTGTTATTGCGCCTGGGTCTTGGCGCCAATTGCCCCTGATTGGGGTTGTTACTTCCTCGGTTCAAGGCCTGGCGACCCTCGAACAAAAGTAACAGCAAGAGATCAGCGAATCGCATGCAGTCCAGCACGCATCGCTCATCGCCCTGCAAGGCTCTTTCAAGGGCGTCAGCCAACTGGGATCGCAGAATGTCATGGGTGATGGAAGGAGATCCGCGGCAAAGTGTGGACAGCAAGGAAATTGTAGTCGATATCGACTGTGGGGAGGCGGCCGCATCTGATGACTTTACCTTGGTGCTGTTGGAAATGGTTGCATTTCCCGCTACGTTTTCGTTGACTGCATCCGAGTTTGTGGTTGCAACGGGTAGGCTAGAGCTTGTTGGCTGAGCTCCGGCCGCAGAAAGCGAAGAGTGTGTGTTTCCACCGACGCTTTTGAGGCGCTTTAACAACTCAGTGGTCAAGCCATACTCAGCCAGTGGGGCTGGGTCTACCCACTTTCGTGTGAACCGGTCTGCCACGGAGGCAAAGCACTTCAAAGCGCCATCGGATACCATAGCATCCTCATGTTGCAGCAGAGTACTCAGACTCTCGACGCAATTCTGAATGCAGGGAGTGTTAGGCTCCACCTTGGTGCAGAGCCTTGAAACAACGGACATGGCCGAATGTAGGGTGTCCTTGTGAACCTGCGAGCCGCAGTCCCGAATAAAGGACAGGACACAGTTGAGGCCACCTCCCTCAAAGACGGCTCCCGCTTCTCGGGTGCAAATCAGCTCGAGCACTTTGATACACTGCTCGGCCAGATCGCGAGATGTCCGCGATGACAAATCCGCAACCACGAGATGATTGCATATGGCTTTGATAGCTCCATCAATCGAAACGATGCGCCTGGTGCACTCCGCCGAAACATCCAGGTAATAAGTGATGGCTCGCGCGGTGACCTCGAGTACATTTTCAGGTGCGTGTTCATCCAAGAATATCTTGCACAGCGCCGGCAAAAATGTTCGAGGCGGACAACTTAAGTAGGGAGAAGTAAATAAGAGATCAAAAGGGAAATTTACTTCAAGTGTCATTTTAAAATACCTCTCAAAGCAACGATCGACATTATCAGACATCAGAAGCAGCATACATAGCTGCTCCAGCGCAATCAGTTGCATATCCCGCTCATCTCCTTGTCCCATGGACAACCATTCCAACAGCGTCTCGGGGTCGACATCGCCCATCTGTAATGTAAAACAACAAAATTTTGAATATTGACTTTAAAGCTGTAACTATTATACATTTAATATATTGACAACTAAAGCATAAAGCAACAAACGCGCAGTGGTGCCGCTAATGGTTTTAAAATAAAATAACCAAATATATTGATAATCACAGGACAAAAGAAAAATATTTTCTGCGCATAATAAATTATATGGGCATTCATGACTTCAATGCCATAATAATCATACATACATATCAGGAGTTGTTTTAAATTTTATTGACATCTATTTTCAATGTTAAGAGACTCAACTCATTAAAAAAAAAATTATGTTGTAATGGTAATTATCTTTAGTAAATCTAATAAAATGAAAAGTAAGCTGCTGAAATCCTGTAAACGACTATTATTTGAGCCATGATTTGTAAACTCTTGCTGCGTATAGTACTTGGGGAACAAACATCTATACAACTTAGTAATATTGTAATAATGCTGTAACTGTTTAATATTCATAGTCCCACAAACGTGTTCAACTCATCGTGATGCATTAGTTTATTTTTTAGTCATACGACAGCTCATTACAGCATGTAAAAGTAATGATTAAACCGGGGCAGCTTAATTTAATATAATTTTTTATTTTATCTGAACTTGTTTTTTCAATTTTTATACTTCTGTTAAGTTATTTTCAATAAACGAATTCTGTAAAGTCAGCTCCCTTGGCTTTTGTTGTTGATTAATCCGAGCGATCACGTTATGTTTTAAATTTAAAACATTTTTGTTCCACTTACCGCGAATCGAAATTTGATTTATGCTCCTTAACCAAATCTGTTAAAAGATAAGAAAAATATGATTATTTAATTATTATATACCATTCTATTACATATGCAAAAAAGAAAACGAAATCTATTGTTCTGTTCTGAAATAACAATTCTATCCAGTTAAGATGACAAGGTTGGGTTGCTAGGTATTTTTTCCGTTGTCAAACAAATGAATAACCATGAAAAATACATATATTGGTATTAATAGGCCAAATTTGCTTTCCAAATAAATCAATTGAACTTAAGTTTTTAAAAATTAAAACTACATTCGCCAAACAGTTCTTATAGGAAATTTGAATGAACTTTATTATTCTTATAAAGATTTATTGCCAATATTGGGTTTGCCAATTGGATAACATATTATTCCATTTTAAGTAACCTGAATTGCCAAATGCACACATGGGACAGCACACAAAGAGATAGTTGGAAGGAAACTGCGTTGCACTATCTTAACTCACTAAAAATTTCTCCTCGTTGAAAGGAATTTTACCAAGTCGTAATGTTATATACGCAGTATGTTTACTCAAGATAAGGGCAAGTGTTTTCACCTAATTTTTTGAAACAAGAAAGGGCAAACATAAACATACATCGGTATGTATAAATGTACGTATGTATGTACAAATTATGATGAGTAAGGAAGAGCTCACATATGTAGGTAATTTTATTTTTTTGCATTAACTATATAAAAAAGGGTTTTTAAACAGTGTAGTAGAAAAATGTAATTTTTATCCAATCAAATATTAAATTGTAAGTACAAGACTGATGACACTTCTTTTTTGCCCTCAACGAAATTCCAGTTGTGTATGTATAATCTAAAGACCTTTTTTTCAATAGCCACTTTGGAGTTACATAAAAACGCAGTTGTAATAACTATTGTCTTCTCCAACGTATGTACACATTTCACAATTCATATATGTACTAATGTACACGAAAACTTTTGTACGTAATGTACCGTCCATTATTTGTTAACTTTACTTAGTGTCGTGTCTGTTCCAACACATACATATATATATGTACATAAGAAAAAACCAACTTTGACCAATCTGTTCTTGAGCATAATTAATCTACCTTTTTTGCATTATATTGAATGTTTTGCTGGTGCTTGCTTTTTTAAAGCTTTTTTACAATTACTCAATACACCACACTATTTTTATTCACACAAATATCCAGTCCAGCAGCTCGAAAATTGATTATAGAGATGAAAAAAATACGATAACTAATGATTAATGATAATCGATATTAACTACATTTGCAGAAAACATTTAGGGTATTCTCACAATCAAAAAGTCTGCTTACACAAATACATCGATTTATGTGTGGCTGGTATGTGGTTTTCACACTGCCTTAAGTCTCCTATTCTTAACGGAGAAGACTTGAACCAGCCTGTGTCACTCCATGAATCGAGACTGTTCATTCCTTCGATTTTGACTCGGAGAGCAAGCAATTGTTAAAAATGAAACGAAAATAAATAAATATACTTTGGGTCAAAAAAAAGAGCTTGAAGCGGGGCCTCAAAACAAAACAAAAAACAGCTGTTTGTAAGTCGAAATACGGACCGAATACAACGAAGGACACCATTACTGTTAATCGATAGCTACCTCATTAAAAAAATCGAGTCTGTGGACAAAATACCCGGTTATTTTTAAACGAAAAATCGATTAAGCTTCAAAAACTGTATCGATATACAATAAACATTGACAAATCAATTTGTTATTATATCCAAAGCAAAGTCGTATAGTGGTGGCAATTTGTTTTTTAGGGGAATATCTGGATCTTTCATAAAACTGATGTTCAATATTTTTGTTCTTATCGATTTTTGATCGAAATAGCTTTTGAATAATTTAGTGTTGCAGCTGGCTCGTTTCCAAATATTCCTTCATTATTTACGCAAGTCAACAAAAAAAACACAGACACTCGGTATGGGCTTACACCTGATGTTTACTTCTGCTGTTTTTTTATGTGTATATAAAAAATGTATTATCTAGGTCAGGAGCAGCACAATCAATGATAAAACGTATGCATTTTTATAAATATTGTCAAAGAACGAAATAATTACTCTTTTTAGGTTTTTATTGTATCACTTACTCACTTCTCACCTCACATAACTTGTTATGATTAACTCAAAAACTTAATATTTTAGAAACTCAAATATACAAAAATTAATCCCATAAGGTCTGTAGGGGTCCCACATACCGATTTTCCTAATGTACGTAGGAATATTATGAGAAAAAAAGGGAAAAGCCTTGAAGTTAAAAAAAGTACAACAATTAAATATGGATTCTGGCTGCACGATTTATTTTATAATTTCTTTTATTTTAGTTAATATATTTATATTGCAATACATCATTTAAAAAAAGTAACGAAGTCTAATTATGTTCTGGAATAAGTTCCGATGCCCAAACATCTTGTGGCCAACCTGTTCGGCCCTTAGTCGACATGGGAACATTCTGAAAAAAATGATCAGTCGAGTTATTAAATAAATGGATTTTATATTAGCATAATACAAAATTTAAACAAAATTTGTAAAGTTAAATAATAATTGTCTCTGAGAAAAGAAGGCGAAGACATCGCTTAAGATCGAAACCATCTATTTTGAGAATTCCTTGTGTTTGATAAGTCCTATCCCTATTTTGGCATAGTATTTAGTAAAATACATTTCGACTAACCGAAGCTAGCTTAATTTTGGGTTTTATAAAAATAGTATGTGTCTTAAACGATACACTCAAAGTTTAAAACTCTGGATTTTCCAAATTCTATGCTCTGTTAGTCACAACTTCAAATTTGTATTTTAATACGGCTACAAAATTCCCGCACAGAAATACACCTGTTTAATATTTCTGAAATTTCTCAAGTGTTATTTCTATCCGAAGGAAAGCGATATTTAGGCATGTTGTAGTAGTCAGTTAATGCCAGTAAATGGTTGGCTAATAAATAATTCAAATAGTATAATACAAGATATACAATTTTTTGTATATTTCAGAAATAATATAAAATATATAAAAATCTGCCACAGGAATGATTGAAAAATGTATAAAAAACGTTAAAACTTCATTGATCTTAAAAATATTTTTCTGTTCTGCAGATTTAAAAAAAAAATAAAAGCTTGATAAATCAAACTCCATAATAGCTATTAAACTAACAATTTCTATAATATCAAATTATTTCCATATATTTTAGATATATATACATATGTTAGATATGTAGCTTTAATTGAAACGAACTGGCGGGTACATAACGCGCTCTATCTGTTTATGTATTTCATAGTTTCTTTTTTGTTTACAACTTGCACCCACAAATAGACAATTAAGAAGTAAACAAGAAAGTAACACGTGCACGGAAGCACTATAGAAACACTTCATTATTTTATTTAGAAATGTAGTTCAGATCTTATTGTGTTTGTAATGCGCGCATAAAGACAACATCCACCGAAACTCACATTGGAAAATCTTTTGTAAAATTTAATGAGTTCTTAAGATATAGTTTTAACATTCTATTTAATATGTAGTATTTTTTAACCAAAACATTAAGCTTAGTTTTTAAACACTAACATTCCATACATTTTTTAGTTTAAAATCTAATTTCAGCTTGTCATGAAAAGGATAAAACTGGCTTAAAGTGTTTCATAAAAAAGTAATTTACAAACGACGAGAAAAATGTTAGATCAGAAAAGTTGAAATCTGATTCCACTCAGTCGATTAATCGAAAAAAGCTTTTGATTTTCTACCTTTTCCTTTATTTGTTTATGTTTTGTCAATTAGAAAACATAAATGTAAAAAAAGTTAATTTCGAATTATGAAAAGATAATCCTTAATTTAATATCTTAATGCTTACAGTACCAAAACATACAAATGAATCTATAAGACTCGGATGATTTACTTTGTTTCACCACGCCAAGTTTGTCTGCATTTCCAACAAGTAATTGCCGAAAAAAGTGCGGACAAAGCACTTGATTAATCAAAACCTTAATGGAATATACATTTTTTGAAACAGCACTTAGGCACTCGCCTCTTACATTCATATCTATTACCAGATTGCCCTATTAAATTAATGTTTCAAGCAATCACCCCCACTTTTGTTTTCTGATGGCGGCGGCCGTACAGCATGGATTCCCAATTACGCCTGCATGTGTCTGCGGTTTATCACTTCCTAAATTGCATAATAAAGTACAACTTACAACCGGTCACTGGTCTTACATGTCGAATCTCAATGTTTGAAGCAGAACATGGCACTGCACTTCCATTAGGAAAATACAATCGTGTTTTCACTTGCGGATTACAAAGGGGATATTTATCTTGCTCCTAGCTTGCCAATGGTTTCAGAACTAAAAATGTAATTTTATAAAGTCAAGTGCTTTTATTCCGTCGAATAAACAAACAATTGAGATTGTATATCCCAGCGGACCAAAGAAGTTCTGGCGGGGGAATGGAAATATCTTGGGTACCATGAAAAGAAAAATTCCGAGAAGATACCTCAATAAGATTAAAAAACATACTCAATCGATAGAGACAACATTCTTAAAATTAACAAGAAAGGAAAGCTAACTTCGGACGGAGCCGAAGTTGATATACCCTTGCAGAATATTCTGTAAATTATATTCTTCAAAATTATTCATTTGATGCATTCTTAATACTCATAAAAAGTCCCAACTTCCTAATTTTAAAAATACCAAAGTTATGGCATTTCCAATCGTTCAGTTATATGGCAGCTATAAGATATAGTCGGCCGATCCTTATGGAATTTGGTAGGTCGGATTGATTTGCCAAATATAACACCCATAGAAAATCCCAACTTCCTAACTTTACAAACACCAAAGTTATGGCATTTCCGATCAATCAGTTATATGGCAGCTATAAGATATAGTCGGCCGATCCTTATGAAATTTGGTAGGTCGGATTGATTGGCCAAATATAAAGCCCATAGAAAATTCCAACTTCCTAACTTTACAAACACCAAAGTTATGGCATTTCCGATCAATCAGTTATATGGCAGCTATAGGATATAGTCGGCCGATCCCGGCCGTTCCGACTTATATACTGCGTGCAAAGGAAAGAAGGGTGTGTGCAAAGTTTCAATTCGATAGCTTTAAAACTGAGAGACTAGTTTGCGTAGAAACAGACAGACGGACATGGCTATATCAACTCAGGAGGTGATCCTGATCAAGAATATATATACTTTATAGGGTCGGAGATGTCTCCTTCACTGCGTTGCACACTTTTGACCAAAATTATAATACCCTCTGCAAGGGTATAATAACAGACGATACGCCCCTATGAAACGATAAGCTTTGTTTATCTTAATTTCTGTATGTAAAAATGATCGCAACTACATTGATTTGAGATTATGTAAGCTGAGAAAATATTACAAAAAATGCTACCTTATAGTAAAACCAAAGACCAACATAATAAGATTATATTGGTCTTTGATAAAACATTGGGATGGTTGCCAATCAATTTACGAAAACTACAAAATATTTATAAAATTCCATTTGGGTCTATAGTTTTATTTCTTTGAGTAAAAGTTGTACAAGATACTTGCCGTCGGACAAAATACACAACTAAATTATATGAAATGAAAATACAAAAGCGGCGGAAAAAAATCGTAATGTCTTATTTTCTTAAATATACCTTTTAATTTAATTTCTGTTTAAAAGATTGTAATAAAAAATAAAAACTAATTTAGTAGCTCAATAAATTCAATTTTCTTACTTGAATCTCTGACTTTAAACAGAGTTTCTTTTCGCTACAAATCTTACGGCTGACCGGCTTAAGCTCTGCTCGAAATCCGCATTTTGGGTCCTGATCTCCATGAACAACATTATATAAGTAGTTTATGTACGAAATGGCCAACTTCAGTGTTTTAATCTGTTAAGTAAACCAAATATACAGACACAAATTTTCTTTAAAGCTGTTTAAACATTTCATCTATTTATTATCAGTATTTCAGAATTAATTTTAATAATTTTGCAAACTGTTTTTAATTGATTTATTTTTATATATTTATTTAATAGACTTTATTGAAATGTTTCAAATAACTTAATTTAATCCATTTCCGGCGGTAAAATTACCTTTGATAATTTAGTATCTGTAGGAACATTTGGAATCTTTTCTCGGAGGTAGGAGAATGCGTTGTTTATGCTTTGTGTTCGCCTTCTCTCCTTTTTATTAGCTGTATTTCGTTTCTTAACAATCCGAGTACTCGAAGTTGGCACATAACCTATGTGATTTGTGTTAAATATCTGTTGCTGAACTTGACTTTCAGAGTCTGAAAGAATTAGCAGATTCAATAATAATTATTATTTACGAAAAGATATATAAATTCGTTTTATTGCAAATGTCTCACAGTTACACGTTTGAGGTCACAATAGTCATATTCGTAATTAAAAATATTAATATACAAGCAAGTGCCAGAGATTATGTAACAGAATGTGATTTTATTTATTGAGTTTACTGCCACTAAGTACAAACAATAAGGTAAAGAATTACCTTTTATGTCGAACAGTGCAGATCCATTATATACAGAGTTATAATACATTGTTGAATAGTCACGCCCTAAGGCTTCGGAATTTTTAAACATTTTTTTAATTAAATCTTCGTAAATTAAAAACCAAAATTTCACGGGTAAAGATCTGCATTTTCGCTTGTAATACGGAATATAAAACTCGTCGATGCTGGCTGAGAAGTAACTGAAAATCGCTTTCAGTTGTTGAATGAACTAGAGTTGTGTGCCAGCATCTGGATATCCTCCCCCAAAATCCACCAATGGCATAAGTTGTCTTTTTGTATTATCTCCGCCGACCAATAGTAAGCACTTTCAGATATGTCTGTATATGTAAATGTTCCTGTGTATCTGTGTGTATTTCATTATTTATCCGGGATAATGCCTTGCAGGGTTGAGTGCTCTGTTCTTTTGTAATTTTTATTCAGTTTTCAATCAGCTCTCTTGCCAGTTTAGCAAAACATTACTTTAACAAGTAAAGCCCACATTTTGGATTTTTTAATTTTTGGTTGGAGTTTGAAAAATCAATTTGTCTTCGACAATATTAAGTATTAAAACTAAAATTTGTTGCAAAAATAATTTGTTTTATTGCACAAAACAAATAAAATTTGAGTTTTTCAGATTTTACAAAATTTTAACACAACACAAATTAATAGACATTTATATTAACAAGATAAGATAAGCAAACTTTAAGTCGAAGTTGTAATAATAATTTAATTTTCTTTAAAACGAATATATATAGATTTTTATGCATACATATATGATTGAAAGCAAAGAAGATGAGTCTTTTTCAAATATATATTTTTTCTTTCAGTCGTTTCGGTTAGCTACTTGATAAGCAAAATATTATTTTTTTTTTGTTTGAAAAAAACATAAATATTTTCAGTTTTATAATTATATATGTATGTTTTTTTACGGCCCACCGCTTGCCTAACCTACAGAGGGGGCACGATTCGCGAGTTTTACCAGTTCGTTTCGCTTATATATAATAGTGCAATACAAAGAAGACTTTTGGAAAAATTTGATGCAGATAGCTTTAAAACTGAGAGACTAGTTTGCGTAAAATCCGACGGACATGAATTTTTTTAGAGATTACTCCTTTGCTAATTTAATATTTTCGTGATTGGTCTAAAATTTGAGTTCTTCATTCTATTTAATCAATATACCATTGGTATTAGTTTTTAACAAGAATGGAATAAAACTTTGGCAATCCGAATTGAAAATTAAATATTCAACATTTCGATTTCGATGCTTAAAAACAATGAAGCTAGGTCCGATTGTGATAATAGTAAAACAGCAATTCTGAAATCATTAAAAATTACTATATCTCGGAGTATATGTGTATAATTTAATTTCTATTATTCCGATTTTTATAAAACTATATGTTAAGAAACAACAATGTTATAATTTTATTTCCCTTTTTTTCGAGTTTTTTATTCAAAAATTCCAAAATACTAACACTAATTTGGTGCTAAATAAGATAAAATTAATGCTTTTAAGATTGGCAAAGAGTCGGTAGTAGATATAATATGGTATATTCTATTATAGTCATTACACAGGACTTGAACAAGTAAATAAATAATGTAAAGAGAAGTGGGCCAAAGTGGATCACTCGTGGTACTCCTGAAATAATTTGGATCAAACTAGCGATAGAGCTTTTAAAGAGGACTGTTTTTGTTTTACCACTTAGATAACTAAAGATCCATGTTAGAAGATCACATGGAAACTCTAATAAGTCTAGCTTTAATACGAGAAGCGAGTGATTAACGGTATCAAACGCTTTACTAAAATCGTTGGAAACTAAGTAAGTCCGAAAGTTATTGCTAAAACTATTTTTTACAAAGGACGTTAACTTTAAGAGGTTTGTCGTCGTAGACCTTCGCCTAATAAGTCCATGTTGACACGCAGAAATAATCTATCTTCAAAGATGTTACAACTGGCGGGTAATACCGCTCTCAAAAACTAAAAATTAATTAAAAGACTGGATAAAGGAAAGGTGCTTCGCATAAATTGGGAACTCAGATGGTGGTAGAATATATGAACAAGTATTATTTATATAAATACTGGGAAACGATAATAGTATACCTAGGAATTCTATGTTATAAATTCTTCCAATAGTTAGTAATTCAGACGAGAGGTTTGAGTAAAGCAATCATCGTTTGGACTGACGATCAAGCCTGTAAATTGTGTACTTACCCGGAAAAATTTCGGAGCTTAGAATCTCCGGCTTTAACCAGTTTCCTGTATATGAAAAGGAAAAACGATTCGAGTACAAGGAATACCAATTTTGAATTATGATACTTTCTCAGCATATCATATGATGAAATTAAGGTCAGGGGCACCCGAACACATGTAACCACTCCTCTTATCTATGGCAACGCGAACCAGGACCGAATAGACAAGACACTTGGCATGATAAACTTTATCTCATGTATGACAAGCAATACTCTGCTGTCCAGCCGAGTTGTAGTTTTTGAGTGAACATAATGACATCAGTCGATTAACTTGAATATTTGTGTACCCTAGCGTATTAGAATTCCAGTCAAAAGCTTGCAACGCAGTGATGGGCACATTTCCGACCCCATAAAGTATATATATTTTTGATCAGCATCACCAGGCGAGTCGATCCGGCCATGCACGTCTGTCCGTTTCAAAACAACCTTGTCCTTCAGTTTTAAAGCTATTTGAACAAACTTAGCAAAAAGTATTATTTCTGTTGCAGGTTGTAAATAAGCTCCAATCGAGATAATATTGGAAATAAAATTTCAGAATTAAGGTATTACTTTTATAAAAGTCGGACGACTATATCATATAGCTGCAAGTATATATAAATTTTGGTTTGCCGAAGTTTGCTTCCGTTCTTGACTTAAAAGAGTTCGCATAAAATTTATTTTTTATACGAATGGTTTAAGCTAAACTATACGTATATAGTTAAATTAAACCAATAATGGGGACCTTAATTGTAGCTGACTGAAACCCCAATATCTCTACACAATTAAAATCCATGAAACTTGTGACTTTTACAAAAATGTTATTGTATCCATGTTTACTATAGATAAATTTGTCTAATGGTACATCATAATATCTGTGCTTTGGTACAGACACATATAGGCATCGCAAAAAATACGCTTAGCGTGTTCAGGTAATTCTTTATCATTCGTTGAAGTTTCATTTATAGATCGTGCGCCTTCATCCGAGAGCCAATGTGTTAATTCTGGTACACACGTAATTTCAGGTATATTGTATCCATTCTGTTCACCTGAAATAATATTTAAAAAAATATATTTAGCTAGGTCATTAAACACTATAAAATGAAGTTATAAATTTATTGGAAAAAAAACCAGATGAAACTTGAGTAGATTGTAGGCTATTTTAATAGAGAACCAATATATAATGCAAAGGTGAAAAATATAAGTGAATGTCCTTGGACAGCATAATGTGATCACAAATTATCGAGGAACAGAGCTTATGCAGCTTACCTTTTCTGTCAGCCATTGAATCGAAAAAACACCATGGTGCATCAGGTCCGGAACCAGACTTAACGAAAGCCACATAATGAGACGTTTCTATGCAAACAACAGCAAATAATTCCATGTACAATCGCGGGACAACCATGTGCTCGGCCATAATTCTAAATTCTTTCGGACTGAAGATCTTTTTCGACACATGATTAGTTCTGAAAATAAAAGATTATTTTTTAAAGTTTTTAAAAGTATTTTCTTAATAAAATCACCAAACCTTTTGATGTGAGAGTGAAAAGTTTCAAGACATTTGGGACAAAACGCGGTACATTCAAGTCCTGATCCAGTTTGCAGGCTTGCAAAGCACTCACGGCATTCATACTCAGCAAGTTTTCCACAAAGCGAGCATTGTCGAGGAGCTAAAATGAGTCGATCTTAACATTAAGAATCCAAATGCCAAGTAATTGTGTAAACTTACAATTCTCAATGATGTCTGTTACATCCAGTACTTGCGATGGCAATATTCTTGGATACATCTTAAAATTTTTTCCAAAACGAGGCATTTGGATGATAAAACAAGAAGGAACCTCTTTTAGCTTTATTTCCGAAGAGTGGAAGCTTTGTTCAAACAGTTGCTGAACACTTGGTAACTTTAACTTTTCATCCTTCTCCACAAATAGTTGGTAGAAATAAGAATCTTGCCCCGAGCTTAGCTAAAAAAATATTGTAATTTTGTAGTATATATATGTACGTAAAAATATATTTAGCACCTTTAAAAATGGTTCAACTCGCATAATTTGTGAGAGTAAGCTATTTAGGAACTCTTCAGGATCTTTCTCCTCGCAGGTAAGACCGCTAACAGAACTAAGCTGATCCAGTAGCTCCCGAAGTTTCATTACTCGATCAGATCGCACAAAAACGTTTTTTCGCAATGGGTTGACAATTTCATCGCGCAAAACCTTTTGGACTTCACTGTAATTACGAATGTCCTGTCGGATGCATAATAAATTACCAGTACTAGGTTGAAATTTAAAGATCTTACTTGTGGTCCCGGATGTCTGTACAGAATTGAATCAAAAACACTGGTGAACGTAAACATCGAAAATAGGGTTGCATCAAGATAGCAGGAGTTATGATGTCCTTGTATTCCCTTAAACTTTCCGCAAATGTTTGCAAGCTCCTCAGAGCTGTGCATCTCTACAAAACAATTCAAATTCTGTAAGTATTCTTATTTACTTAAATAATCTGTGATGTAAATAGCTTACCCAATGGCGGAACCGAACCGTAAATAGCGGGACAGTCAGCGACGCCAAATTTCTTAGCCTGGTTATTGGAAGCTCTACTTGCAGGAATACTGTTATCTACATCAGCGAACCGTCGGTCAGCAGTACATCTGTTGGCTGATACAAACACAGCTCGACCCTCATGGCAAGTGAATAAGCTTAAATAATATAGAAAACAAAACACAGTTTTTTAGTATACATCTATTAAAGTAAGTAAAAGTTCAAAAGTTGCATTACAATGGGCCAATTAGTCATTTAAAGCAATAATTTAATTATTTAACATGTCAAATTACATTTACATTTAAAGTAAACAAATCTTTTTAAAATCATTTCTAATCTTTAAGAGCTTTTTGATTTTATAATATATGTATTTTTACATATGAACCAATAATTGTTATGGGATGTAGCTAATGTTATAAATAATATCATACCGAACACCATTATGCTTTCCATCTGATGTCAAAACATTCTTCAAATTGGATTCGTCTTCAGCCTCTATTCCAACGAGCACGTTTTTCGGTGTCCCAGGCGGGATGCCAATCCATCTAATAACGCCGTACAGGTCTTCACACACTGCAGAGCTCGAAACTTCTACCAGGGAACCAATAGCTAACTCTGTTCCTGGTATTTCATTCAGAGGCTGGTAATCAGCAATTGTAAAACCTAAAATGAATAGAAAATATTTATTTGTTTCAAAATCGACTTATACAACAAGCTTCCTCATAAACGCAAAATAAAATTTATAACATTAAATATTTGCGAAATCGTGCTATGATTTCGTAATCAAACGTACCCGGCTCTTTGGGCCTGTAATTCGGAGAATAAAATTCCAGCACAGTTAATGGGATATTGTTGTGAATATCTGACTCAGAAGACAATGCTTTCTGGTAAAGATTCATTTTCCAAAATTGCACAACACAGTTTCTTCAATAAATGTAATATTTTTCAGAAGTTGAGACCTGACAAAGTTCAATATAAATAAAACTCCTCAACAAACTGCATGTATCAACACAGAGCACTGGCATTTTACGTGATCGTAAATAGAATATATGTATTTGTATGTATTTGCCGGCGATCTATAAATAAATACACATTTTCTGTCTGTGATGTTTTGCAATATAGCAGTTTGAACAAGGGACTTACAAAAAACTGTAATATCTTGGCTATTATAGTTTCAAGAATAACTATTTTGTAAGTAAAATTGCTCGAGTGGTTTTAGTGACCGTATAGTGATCGTATAATATTGATAATTAAACATAAATAACATTCTAAAATTCGCAAGTTGTTTTGAAAAAAAAGTTTGTATATAAAAATATGTTTGTAAATGTTTTTAATACCTTTACAACTGTAATAAAAACATTGTATTTTTTTCTTTTTTGAATACTATAGAATGGAGCATTTTCTAGATCAAAATGTAACAATCAGTTTTTGTAAGATTATGGAGATATTTTAAATTTCTAAACAGACATTCTCGAGGCCCCTTTGCCGACACCAAAATTACAAAAAGACTACAAGTTTACGACTATAAAATCATTTTAGTGTTTAAAAGTAAAAGCAGTTTTAAAACTTATGAGAAAACAAATAGGTCCCTTAGATAACAAAATTGAATAAATTAATATAAGTAGTATAAGTAATTCATAAATCGATTGCTTATTTTAGAAGTGTGTTCCATGAACTGTAAACTATCAAAGATTACTTTGGTGAAACTTATTTAAAAATTAAAAAAAACACAGGAATACGTTCCTAAATTTGAATTAAACAAATAAATAATCTTACGTAAAGGTTCCTCTGTTTCTATTTTTGTTAAAATGGGGGAAGCTGCTTTTAAATTTGAGTCTTCGCAAGTGGTAGGTTCCGTAACTGTTTTGCTTTTGTTGTTTAAAATCATAGCAGCCACACCTGCACGTTTGGGCCAATTGGATCCAAGAATGTCGGCCAAATCCACATCCTCGTGATAGTTATTTTCGACAGAACCACGATTGGTATCGCTGTTTCTAATATTGAAAGTTATTTAGTTATATATAATTAATACTATCAGTGCGACTTACTTTAATATTCCATTCTTTCTGTTAGGAATCTTTTTCGAGTAAACTTGGGTCTTGTGTTCGCTCTCGTTGGATAGTTCAAAGTTCTCCAGTGAGTCTCCAAATCTATTAGTAATGGTCAACTTTTTTTCTTTTTCTGCTTCATGATCGGATTTGGAATTCATTATTTCCAACTAAAGGCTAAAAAATAATTTGATAATTAAAAAAACGCCATATTTACAAAAAATAAATTGGTCAAAAGCGGCTTGTTTCAGTAGAGTTCTATGGGCACTATTTGTGTGGCAAAGAATGAACAACCTACGTTTAAACATTTAAATGTACTTTGTAAGTTAAACCGAAATCAGCCTTGATTATTGATGTAAGTGCATTTGTTTGCATTCAGTTACAAACAAATGTATGTATGCATGTATGTACTCTACATCAGGTTGCTCTAAAATCAAATTTAATTAACATGCATTATTTCCAGACTAAATTGCGCGCACAAATCGTGCTTAAAGATGAAGACAAATCAAGAAACATGAAATTACTATTACTATTCCTCCACAGTTTTCGTTTATTGATAAAAACAATGACACACAACATCGCCAGTACATCGCTTTGCGAAGATGGGTGCCGACCGGATTTCGCATTGACCAATTCATTTTTTACCAAACTTTATAATATTATTAGTTCCAAACCGATATTTTTAACATACAAATTATAAGTTTGTTATTTCCGTGAATTTTATTTTAGTATTTATACAATTTGTGTCTTTTAGAATGCGATTGGAATGAATTCAGGATATCGGTATCGATTTCACGGCAGTTGGCAATTCACATTGAGGGTGTTCCTTTAAAGAAGATTGTTGTTTAATATTTCTTAGTTGAAAATATTTTTTATGAATGAACCAAATGAAAAAGAATCAATAAAATTTAATTATTTGTCTCTTAAATCTATTTTTTTCCCAGGGTATTAAAATCACTTATTTATTGTTTCTAAGATTATGATTCGTTTACCAAATTAGAACATCATGATTCATTAACGATTTACATACTTTTATATAATACTATAATTTATTAGCAAAGAATATAATATTATACTCTAATAATTATTCTATTGTAAGGGGTAGTTGAGAGTTCAAATAGGCCCAGTCTCAGTCCATTGAGATATTTATAAAATAAATATTCTAATTGCAAAGAAAAATTATTAATTGGTGTTTAAAAAATATACAATGAGGAACATTTTTGATTTCCGAAAATTTTTTTAATAGCATAACTGGGCACAGGTCCTTGCAATTTTGGTTTAGGTCTACAGCTAATTCGCCTTTTACTTCTGAGCTATCTCTGCCGCTGTCGATGGAACTTGTAACTCCATATTTATAGCATTTTGAAAGGCCATTGGTTGCAGCTGAACAAATTGGAATGGCATGGAAAAGGGAATCCCGCGGAAGGCATTAGAAGATTCCTGCGGACTTAAGTCTAAATTTGAACTATTTAGAAATTCTGGAGCTGAGTTGGCGGCTTCCAAATCTTTTCCCGTAATATTAAAATGGTTAGTGGGGCCCACAAGTTTCAGAGAAACTGCATCACGTCCAGAAGAAGTTGGTTCAATATTACTTTTGGTTACGTATTCGTGATTATATTGCGGCGGTATTGCATTTCGATAGTCTTCTATCCTGGGAGGATGTTCCAGCTCTTTGGATTTGTATACCCTGTTATAGTAATTGGATGAAGGCAGGGAAGAAGGTTCATGTTCTCTTGGCGGCGGATGATCAAGTTCCATGTTAAATTTAAACTCTTCAGCACGGGGATAGTTTTCAAAAGGTGACGGCTCGAATTTATATGGCTCACTGGATCGAATGTAAATGGGAACCTTGCGTTCTACCTCAACTTTAAAGGGAACTGGAACTTTCTTCTCGACTGGAACTTTGATTTCCACCGGATACGGAACTGTCCGAAGAACGGGATATGGTTTCGGAACATGAACTATTTTTTCAACTATTTTCTCGACTACATACGGTTTTGGTACATGAACCGGTTTTGGAATGTGAATCACCTTCTCAACGATTTTTTCGATTGGTACGTGAATTATTTTCTCAACCGTAACATTCACCAGCTTTGGAACATGAACGATCTTTTCCACAATTTTCTCAATGGGTACGTGCACAACCTTTTCCACGGGGTAAGGTTGTGGAACGGTTTTTATCATTTCCTTAATGTGATTGTGATGATGGTGGTGATGGTGATGTTTAATCTTAACTCTCATCCGCTTTCCATCCTTACTCGAATGATCTTTTACGTTTTCGTGGAGGATTGATTGTGTTCCGATTTGCTCAGAGGCTTGGTACTGTCCATCATCCTCTTCTATGTGCTCATGAATTTCTTCAAATGTATGATAATGCTTACTCTCCGAATTATTATCGGAGTAATTGTGACCAACATTTTTCCTTCTAGCATTTGACGGCTTATATTTTATTTTGTGTTTTGTTATTTTTTCGGATGGCGATTGATATGTTTTCACACCCCGTTTTAAAGTAATGTTTCGATCAGCGTCTCGATTATAACGTTGCATTTCCATTTTTTCCGGCCTTCTTCCACTACTGTGCATTGATACTTTTCCAAACTCAGGATAGCTCCAATCATGACTTTCAACATTACTGCTTTTATTTACAGCATATGAATCGCTTCTCACGGCATTTCCTAAAATTATTAAAGCTGTATACAAGTATCCAGGAAACAAAATTATCTGTAATAGAAAAACATGTAAGTAAGGAATATTTTATAAAACCCCAAACTGTTTTTGAAATATTGTGTTTAGCTTACCATTGAGTTCATCCTTTAAAATTTATACTGTCTCGCTTAGATTTGTGATGTTGCTTGTTGAACGCCTTTAACAGAAATGATTTTTTCGCCAGTCCAAGAAAGTATTTATATAAACATGAAACATAATTAAAAATGTAAAAAAGTTATAATACTTACACTAAACATTGTATACACTATTTTTTAAAAAAGATCACTGTTAAATACCAAAAAAAAAAATATGCATCCAAATTATCAAAGTTTTTTTTTTTAATTATTTTAATACTAATAAAATATTACATTTATTATTTTTAATATGATTTTTACTTTTCATGTATTTGTGCTACGTTATAAAACTTGCTCTCTTCACTTTGCCGCAAAATTTTAAAACGATTAACATACCTCTTAAAAAGGGCATAAAACAGCACAAGACTACTTATATTTTTACGATTCAAAGCCCGCGATCGCGTGATGGAAGTTTAAAATGTATTTGTACGAGTGTACAAGTGCAATATTTTAATAAATGTTTGAAATTTCTCTAGGTGAATATTTCGTATATGTAGTAATTAAAGTGCATTGAGCTTTAATTTACGGAAATGCTATACATTGCGTAATTTCCTGCAGTATCCGATGCAGTTTGCAACAGTACATAAACTGCATTTTCCGGAAACCCATTTTTGATTAAAGAACAGGGTTAAGTAATTTCCCAATTTCAACCAAAAAACATTATTGAAATAATTTTTACGAACTTTTTTTACTCTTTATGCAACTTCTCCATATTAAGTAAGATCATTCCATTACACACAAAGATCAAACAAAATATTATTAGACATACGTGTTATGGATATATTGACTGTATAAAATCAACAAAAGTGAACTTAGTCTAACTCGATTCTATTCTCTAAAAATAGGCTTCCCGTGTGCATTTTAGACTCCTTAATTTTTAAGTGTGAGTTTAGCAAATCATCCATGGTGATGTTAACGTTATTTCGGTCCAGGGCTTCACCGGATTGGTCACTCGCCACGATAAGCTGCCGCATCCTGAAAACTGATGCATTGCGACACATTTCTCTCAGGTCTGAGCCTGAGAAGCCATTCGTGAGCTTAGACAAACGATTCAAGTCAACATCTTGGCTTATTTCTTCCGATTGCAGTATTAATTTAAGGATGTCGTTTCGCTGTGTCTCGGAAGGGAGGCCAATGTGGAACTGGGCTGGCATGCGGCGGACAATGGCCTTATCCAAATCCTGAGGCCTGTTTGTGGCGCCCATCACAATCACCGTTGAGTTGGAATTCGTACTGAGGCCATCCCACAGCATCATGAACTGGGTTTTCATCATAGCGGTGGCCTCGTGGTCGTTCAAGTTCCGGGATCGCAGAAAGGAATCGATTTCGTCAATAAAAATAATGCATGGCTCGATTTTCGCAGCAAGGGAAAAGACGGCGGAAGTCAGTTTCTGGGATTCCCCGTACCATTTATCGGTGAGAATGGCGACGTCCAAGTTGATAAAGCGCATTCCCGCCTCCTTTGCCGTGGCCTTGGCTATTAGCGTTTTTCCGCAACCAGGCGGTCCGTGGAGAAGAACGCCTTTCGGCGCTTGCCAAAGCTTTGAGCGCTTGAAGAGATCCTTGTGCTGGACAGGCAGAACCACTGATTCTCGGAGCTCTTGAATGACAGAATCCAGACCTGCGATATCGGTCCAACTGACTGTTATGTCGGCGGGAACAACCAAATGTGACGCAATCATTAACTCATAGTCGTTGAATTCCTGTGGGTTCAGTTTGAACCCGTCTTTCTCGGCCAGTCTGCAACACAAGATATACGTTTAGTTAGGCCATCAATTCGGTTTCTTATCTAAAACTATTAAACACCTCTTCAACTGCTCTTCTGCTAAGATTTTAGCTTTTTTCTTATTTTTACTAGTCGGGTCCATCTGGTTCATCATCCATTTCACCGAATAATATGTTATCAGTGAAGCCACAGACAGACGAATCAGGACTTGGAACATTTGTCCTTTGCTTAGCTCGACTCCTCCAAAGCCGAAATTATCCATGTTTCAGCTGAAATTCTATCGAAGTAAGAGGGTTTCAACAAATCTGATTTTTTTGTTCTTCTTCTTTCCATGCACTGGACGCCAGTGTGACCATGTACAATAAAACAGTATGAAAAAGAAAGAGGGTGTTCAATTGTAAAATAAATGTTTCTTTCCCATTATTCCAGCCATTAAATATCAATTTTAGTGTCCCAAAGTTTATTAAGGGGTTATCCGGGTCTTGACACTTCAAAAAATTCATTTTTTTCAAACTTTTTTATATAATAGTACAAAGTTACAGGAATGTTGTCTGAAAATTTCAAGTCGATCGAAGCAAAACTGTAGGAATGGGAGAAATTTAAAGCCCAGCGCGTCGAACGTCACAACGGGCAATTCGGAATCTGGCGTCGAGCAGATGCGGCACTTTAAACGCGTTTTTCTCAAAACCACTTTTTTGAAGTGGGTAGTCACGATTTCTCAAAAACTATGGCACCGATCAACTTCTGCTTTTGCACACTTCTTTTAGACATAATTCTCTTGTCCTTAACGGAGGGATTTTTAAAATGTTTAATTACAACTAATTTTATAAGCCAAAATATGGCCAACATTTACGTAAAATATAATACTTTTTATGAAAAGCGCTAAAAAAAAATTCAATTTTTAAATTTAAAAAAAAATGGCTCGTAGAGGACAAGCGAGACACATACACTATCAGAATAAATTTGGTTTTTTGATTGCAGATAAAAATTGACGGAGATATTTTGCCTACCGCAAGGACACAATGTTTTATGGGGTCAAGTTCAAACCTGCCTCTACGGCTCAATTTTAAAAAATTTTGGTTCAAACTTTTACGCAATGTTGGTCAAACCATAAACATTAATGCACAATAAATTAAATTTTTGAAATTGTCGTAAGATCTTTTAAAAAAAATTCACGAAAATAGGCTTTTTTCGTGCTTCAAGACCCGGATAACCCCCTAAAGCAGATATCATTATTAAGTATAAGCAATTAAATTTCTAATAATCAGGTTGTTATATTAACCGCATTTGAAAATAAAATATTTAAAACTCAAAACATAAAATATGTGATATTATTTCATTAATATTTAAATCTCTAAACACAATATATTTGATATACGATCTTGAGTTGCTTAAAACCTTAACTTTTTTAATATGTAATATTATTTCATTAATATTATGTTTTGTTCAATTGATAAAAAAGTAGAAATTAATATTACAACTTGTTTTAGGGAGTATAGTATTTGGGGTCAATACCCCATATTTTTAGTTTGGCGTCAATCCATGGACGAAGTTTGGCAACGCTGGCATACACTCCGGGGATGTTTTCTTCTCCACAACCGACTCCCCAGGCAACAATACCAGCTGACTTAAATCGATCCTTTTGGCCCTTAATCGGGCATACTAAAGGGGATCCGCCATCGCCCTTGCACGTATCCTTATCCTTTTCTCCACCAGCGCAAATGAAGCTGTCGTGGAGATTGAAGTGCCTTCCGAGGCGGGTTTCGCGCAAGTTCGTCTGGCACTGTTCCTCCGGCACCACGGGCATATCCACCTTCTTCAGGATAACTTGGTATTCTCCGTCTTTGCCGAACTTGTTTTTGCCCCAACCAGTTGCATAACAACGTTCGAAATCGAAGTTATCACCCAGATTGGGCAGGCAAACAGGTTGGATGTTCATTTGGGAGGTAAATGGGCTTTCCAGTAACATAACTGCCACATCGTTATAAAGGGCTCCTTTGTTAAACTGTTCATGATAAACTATATTCTTGACATAGCGGTCCTCATGAGGTATGATTTCATTCGTTGTTTGAGTATCCCATTCGCCAGCTCTCACTGAAATCAAAAGATAAAGATAAAATATCTTAAAGGTGACATTTACTTACCAACAATGGAACTTGGCTGTTTGTTTCGAACACAATGAGCTGCAGTCAAAACCACATTTGGAGCTATCAAAGCACCTCCGCATTCGTAGAAGCTACGTTGGCCATCTTCTCGAAGAATTGCTAGCATCCAAGGGAATTCCCCGAATTCGGTCTCCTGGTTTTCAGCCCCGGTAATTTTAAATCCCACGCCGTTGGAATTTTTATATCCACAGCCTTCGGGAATTTCGGATATTGGGAATATTGGATCGGGTCTCTTAATAATAAAATTGGGATTGTTGTAATTTAATAAGCTACTATTACCCATAGTTTATACAGTATACCTTATTTGGAATATCACAGCATAAATCCAAATAGTTTTTGCACTCTGATCCCGAATCGATTCGAATATCAATTGTACCTTCGCCACTGGTGTTAATCGTGCCATTTGCACACAACCAACGAGGTACACATTCTTTTTGATCACCGCATGACTGATATTGGGCAGATCCTGATCCTGATCCGGAGTCTTTTGGGTTGACAACAGGAGCAACAGAACTGCCTATTGGGGCTTGTGTGGTGGAACTGGGGGTTTCATCGGTTTTGAAGATGTCATTAATCAAGTCCTTCAATGAAGAGTCCTGCGCTCCAGAAGTGAATATACAGGCACATATTACAAGGCAATTGAATAATATCATATTACTGAAAAACAGGATATGAAAATAATAAATAATAAATTTAAGTCAAACAATAAAAAAGTAAACTTCGGCAAGCCGAATAATAAAATTGAACAATAGCTTCTTTGTTCAATTTCAATAATATGGGCATTGCTATCGAAATAAAAGCTTAAGTATCGGCGGTATAACAAATTTTATAGTTGGAAAATCGCACTTAGCTTGGTAAATGGAAAATATCCCAAACAGAATGACATATTTTATTGAACAAAGCAGATACGGAAGTTAAGAGTTCATCCAATAATGCAAATAGTAATGAGATCAATTTGGGGATGCATTCTTCTATTTCACTATTTCCCTATCTGATCAAAATATACATATATATTTATCGATACATTCTTTTCTTAAATATATGAACTCCTATTTTAATTAAGCAGTGATGTCGTAATTAAAACTAATAACCATTGAAATAATCGTTCATATTTTCATGTAGTTATCGAAAGATTTTGACCGAATAAACATACAAATAAATGTGCTTACAAGTTTAGACTGTCTTAAAAAGTTGTCAGAGTGACCCCTCACATATAATTGCATCTAATTTACCTTCATAAAAAGTTGGCTTGGAATAAAAATTAAATTTCATAATAATAAAATTATAGACAATCGCACACAAAATCTTTCATTATATGTATATATGTACATAAAAGATGCACGACTGAACAATGATTAACATAAGTTTTTCGAGAATAAAATAGACAAGCAACTGGTTTGTGTAATAATGGCACGTTATAAAATGTATATTTACATATGTACATAAGACCGCAATATTTTCTATACTGTATTCATTGAACTTTAATATCTGCGAAATTAGGTACACTAAATGTGGGGACCCGCTTTTACTATGTTTTTCTGCATTTAAAGCACGCCAGGATATTTTTGGAGGGAGTCTTAGGGACAGCGCATTGGATTCAATGCTTATCACATATCACATATTAACTGACATAACACGTCGCATGAGTCATTTTTAGGGAAACCTGGAGGCCATTGCGCGACATTTAAAGTAAAACCTTTTGGTTTTCGAATACATTTATTGCGCTCCAAAATCTATCACATTAAACGAAGTTAGGAATTTTATTTTACATCTATTCAAAATGCATGTTACCGTATATAACATTTACTGGGAAGATATTTATAAATACAAATTTTGAACACTAGTTTTTACATTATTTTTATTTTTTCGTTTTTATTTATTATAAAACTTACCTCATCAATGAAACCTTTTTATTGCGACAAGGTAGCGAAAGGTTCGGAAGGGAATAAAGAAAATACTCAACTGATTTGCTTTGATTTCTGAATCAATCTTAAGTTTCGGCTGGCGATCTTTGCTACCGACAAAAAGCTTTAAGCTGCTTTAAAACAAAGTTCGCAGCTTTACACACTGAAAAACATTTGTATCAATTGGAAACTTCAAAAGCTGAAAAACCATTTAAAATAAAATACAAATAAGTGTCATTATTTATAAAAAAAGTAGTTCTTAAGCCACTTTACGTTATTCATTTTCAAATGTTACATCTTTCTCTTAGGGTGTATAGTATTTGGGGTCAATATTCCATATTTTTAGTTTGGCGTCTATCCATGTACGAAGTTTGGCAACGCTGGCATACACTCCGGGGATGTTTTCTTCTCCACAGCCGATTCCCCAGGCAACAATACCAGCTGACTTAAACCGCCCCTTTTGGCCTTTAATGGGGCATACTAAAGGAGATCCTCCATCGCCCTTGCACGTATCCTTATCCTTTTCTCCACCAGCGCAAATGAAGCTGTCGTGCAAAATGAAGTGCTTTCCGAGGCGGGTTTCGCGCAAGTTCGTCTGGCACTGTTGCTCCGGCACTACGGGCATATCCACCTTTTTCAGGATAACTTGGTATTCTCCGTCTTTGCCGAACTTGTTTTTGCCCCAACCAGTTGCATAACAACGTTCGAAATCGAAGTTATCACCCAGATTGGGCAGGCAAACAGGTTGGATGTTCATTTGGGAGGTAAATGGGCTTTCCAGTAACATAACTGCCACATCGTTATAAAGGGCTCCTTTGTTAAACTGTTCATGATAAACTATTTCCTTGACATATCGGTCCTCATGTGGTATGATTTCATTCTTTGTTTGAGTATCCCATTCGCCAGCTCTCACTGAAATCATTAGATCAACATTTGGAAATCTTGAGAATAATATTTACTTACCAACAATGGAACTTGGCTGTTTGTTATGAACACAATGAGCTGCAGTCAAAACCACATTTGGAGCTATCAAAGCTCCTCCACATTCATACAAGTTAAGTGGGCCGTCTTCTCGAAGAATTGCTAGCATCCAAGGGAATTCCCCGAACTCCGCTTCCTGGTTTACAGCTCCGGTGATTTTAAATCCCACGCCGTTGGGATTTTGATATCCGCAGCCTTCGGGATTTTCGCGTATTGGGAATATCGGGTCAGGTCTCTTAATAATGAAATTGGAATTGTTGTAATTTAATAAGCTACTATTACCCATATTTTGTACAGTATACCTTATTTGGAATATCACAGCATAGATCCAAATAGTTTTTGCACTGTGAGCCCGAATCGATTCGAATATCAATTATACCTTCGCCGCTGGTGTTAATCGTGTCATTTGCACACAGCCAACGAGGTACACATTCTTTTTGATCACCGCATGACTGATATTGGGCAGATCCTGTTCCTGATCCGGAGTCTTTTGGGCTGACAACAGGAGCAACAGAACTGCCTATTGGGGCTTGTGTGGTGGAACTGGGGGTTTCATCGGTTTTGAAGATGTCCGCAATCAAGTTGTCCAATGAAGTGTCCTGCGCTCCGCAAGTAAATATGCAGGCGCATATTACAAGCCAATTAATAAATATCATATTACTGGAAAACAAAATATGCTAAATAATTACATATATGAAATTTAGGTCAAAAAGCTCATTTAAATGAAGACAAGTTCAGTGATGTAACGGCGAATGTTATTGCTGGAATATCGCACTTAACACAATAAATGGAAATCCCCCGAACAGAATGACACATTTTATTGGATAAAACAGATACGGAACTTAAGCTTGCATCCATTACTGCTTTCTCCTCATAAAAGTATAAATTCATTATCTTATCAACTTGGCTTGGCTTTCTTTTCTGTATTTTAATATTAAACTATGGGAACATCAAAAAATATGGGTCACCAACATATATGTATATGTATTTATATTATTTTAAATATGTACATATTAAGCGATTACATATGTATATCTCGCTCTTGTGTCCATAAACTTTCAAGCATTAAAATTAGTTCAGGCGATAAGAAATCCATGTATTTACGGTATTACTTTTAAATGTGTTTAGGTTGGGTACATTTTTAATGCCAATAAACCCAATAACCATCCTAATTTGAACTTATTTATTTAAAAGTAATGCAATCGCGAAAAAATATATTTTACAAATGTAAATAAAAATGTATGTACATACAAGTTTAACCCATCCTAAAATATAGTCAGAAGCCCTTATAACATGATCACTTGGAATAACAATTAATTTAATTTTCTCACAAGTATAAAAACCATAGTAATAAATCTGTTTAGGGGACCACAAAAAAACTTTTAATTAAATACCATGACTTTAATGTTAGCAATAAGTTTTTTGCGAAATAAAATAGACAAATAACTGGTTTCAGTTTCAAGTAAAAATGACACATGATAACATTTATATATACATATGAACACTCTTATGTATGTGCTTTTAAATGTACTAAAGACAGAGATATTTTCTATACTTTATTCATTGAACTTTAACATCTCACAGATTAAATACACTTAATAAACATACATATGTATGTATATGTATATTCATGGCACATGTTACTAAACATAATAATGGAAAGACATTAATTAGTACACAAATAAAAATTAAATTATAAGTTTTTTTTTATAATAATACGTACCTCATCAATAAAATTTATTTATTGTAAATAGGTAGCGGAAGGTTCGGAAAGCAATGAAGAAAATACTCAACTGATTTGATTTCTTATTCAATCTGTTGTTTGAGCTAGCGATCTTCGCTTTCGACGAGAAGCTTTAAAGCTGGTTCAAAATGAAGTTCTCAGGTATTACACAGTGAAAAATATTTTTATGCTGGAAATGCTGGAGATCACTTAAAAAGAATTAATTGTTTTTTTTTTTAGGTATACGAAAATTGTTTGAATTAGATATAGAAATCGACCATTGGCTCCAGAAAATGAAAACATATCTGCAATAAGGGGACCCCTTATTATTTTTCGTCAGTTCTATAAGGGGTTAACCCTATCCAATTTTTCGAAAAATGGCTTTGCAGAAAAGTGACCAAAAACGTGCACTTCTAAGCCCATAACTTTTCTTACAGACTTCGAATTACAATGTGGCTTATCTCAAAATGAGTTGAATTCTCTAAAAATCTGTATGGGGACCCCCATTCTCGATTTTAAATTTTGACGATTTTTAATGGGCTGGAAAATGTGAAATAATTTGATTTATTTATTTTTTATTGCATCCATTTATTTGAAGACTTAAATAATAAGAAAAAAATTTAACATACAAATAAAAGCTCTTATTTTCGTCGGCGCTTGGGATTTAAGCTCACTGGAACATCTGAAAACAAAAATTACAACGGGATTAGGAAGAGTATATGTATGGCTATGGCATGAACTAGGATTTTTAAATTCGGACAAAAATTAAAAAAATGGCGGACCTTTGAAATTTTTTTTTTTTAATCGCCTTCTTTTCAGCCACAAATCAAGGTAAAAAGTAAAGAATGTCTTCGCCGATTTGATTTATCCTAGTTCATGTATAGCTATATATGCATAGAAAAACGTACTAAAATTTGAAACCGATTGGAATAATAGTTTTTTAGTAATCTCTTACGCCAGTCCTTAAAATACTGTTTCGAGAAAAACGCGTTTAAAGTTTTGAGAAGCTCTCGCCGTCGTCTGACGCTTCCACAACAAATCGGCTATATCTTCAAAAGTTTTTGTAATTTTCACTTGAAATTTTAAAGGATCATTCTTGAATAGTTATAGTTAAAAAAAAAAACGATTTTTTGAAACCGAGAATGGGGGGATCCCCTTATTATGTGAATTATTAAATAGAATTTTCTGTTCTGTAGGATAACCTCTGAGAATTATGACCTTTTCGCATTTTAAAATAATTTAAGTGCATTTTAAGTTTTATTTATTATAATAATAGTACATACTCAGTTAAATCCTTGATGCACTGCATCCGGTCAAAGTAAGATGGTATCACTGTGAGCCTTCTGCAACCGCTCCCCAATCACGCACATACATATATGATCTGGAGTTCTAATTTATATTTGTAAATTACTATGTTAATTTATAATAATATAATTTACGTACCTTAAGAGGTCCTTGATCCTACATCCTGGTGACAATACAACTCAGATTGTACAACCATGGGTCATCTGAATCCACTCAAGAAACACACACTCACACTTTCAGACATCCGAGTGAACTAATTTATGAGCTGCCACAACCCATAGGTCGTAATTTTTTGGCTAGAACTGGTTGGGAATTATAATTCCGAGGGAGAGGAAAAATTAACTTTGACGATGACGGGGCCAGTTTTACATTTTGTTAACATTACAATAGCATACATTGATATTATCTAAAATTTACCAAGTGTTATGTTGACTGTTAATTGTTAATTGCTTATTTATGATTAATGATTGTTGATTAGTAATTGTTGATTGTAAATTGTTGATAGTTGATTGTTGATTATTGACTGTTGCTTGTTTATTGTTGAAAGTTGATAATTGATTGTTGACTGTGCATTGATAATTGTTGCATGTTGCATGTTGCATATTGCATGTTGCATGTTGCATGTTGCATGTTACATGTTACATGTTGCATGTTACATGTTACATGTTGCATGTTGCATGTTGCATGTTGCATGTTGCATGTTGTATGTTGTATGTTGCATGTTGCATGTTGCATTTTACAAGTAGAATGTTGAATGTTGCATGTAGCATTTTGCATGTTGAACGTTGCATATTACATGTTGCATGTTGAATGTTGCATGTTTGTTGTATGTTCTATATTGTATATTTTAGCATGTTGCGTGTTGAATTTAGCATGTTACCCTTATTAATTTTTATGTTGTATGCAGTATATTTTATGCTGTATATTGTTGGATATTGGTTTATAGAGGAAGTGCGCAGGTTGTGTTTAAAATGGCCTGACCTTATTCTTATCATAGAATATTTAATTTCAGTAACAGCTGCAATTGTTTATAAACTTGAGCCTGTCGAAGTTTGCTTCCTTTCTTTTTTTACTTTAACGTTTCTTTTCGATGTATTTCAATAAGTTAAACGGAATTGAAACACCGTTTCGATAACGCAGCTATCGAAAGCATCAATGTGTCTATGCCTTTCGTTTCTAACTGTGTGTGGGTAATATTTGATGCGTATACATATACAAATGATGAACAGAAATTCTTATTCTATTCATCATATGTACACATATTTGTAATTCTAAACGAAACGCCGATCCTAATTATTCAGTATTTACAGAAACATGGAGTCATTTAAGCAAAATGACGGCAATCGTGATGAGTTAATTATTCAGCAGCAACGGGAGATTGAGAAGGAAGTAAGTGTGCAGTAAAAAAATTTAAAAATGTAAAGTACAATAATGCAAAATTCGAATATCTTTAGATTAGTGATACTACACCCCTGGTTAGCGAGCAGTTGCCGCTAACTTGCTTGTGGGCCGAATACAATGGCGACGACATATTCACCGCCAAGATCCAGGATCTGTCCACAAAGTACAAGTTTATTCGCCGCACCCGCCCCGATGGAAATTGTTTCTTCAGAGCTTTCGCATACTCATACTTGGAGTATTTGATCTCAAACAGTTCTGCTTATCAGGAGTTTCGAAAACTGGCCGAAGAGTCTAAGGATAAGCTCGTACAGCTGGGTTTTCCTAGTTTTACATTAGAGGACTTTCATGAGACTGTAAGTTTGCCCTCACAAACTAGCCGAATTCTTAATGATTTTGTTATCTCTTTAGTTTATGGAAGTCATCAAGCGCGTTAGTCCCGACAATCCAGGTGGACCCAGCAAGGTCCAGAGCGAACTGCACAAAATCTTTAATGAGCAGGGATATTCAGATTATGTAGTGGTTTATTTACGTCTGATTACGTCGGGAAAACTTCAGGAGGAGGCCGACTTTTACCAAAATTTTATAGAGGGCGACTTTACAATTGAAGAGTTTCGTCACCAAGAAGTTGAACCTATGTATAAAGAATCGGATCATATCCACATAATCGCCTTGTGCACCGCCCTGGGTGCGGGAGTCCGTGTGGAATACTTAGACCGTGGAGAGGGCGGCACTGTCAAAGCTCACGATTTCCCCGAGGGAACAGAGCCCCGAATTTACCTGATATATAGACCCGGTCACTACGATATACTGTATCCAAATTGAATTTCTCTTCACAATAATTTTTATGTATATAAGATGTAAAATAAATTACCAATTATTTGCATATAAAATATTCCGTTGGAATTTATATTAAATCCTTTTAGGATCTTTATTGGATCTATTGGGTGTTAAGACAGTCATCCTAAAAATTAACTATCGAAAACAGAAACGCACTTTTTACACATATCGTAGATGTTAATTTATTTAAACACTAATCTTTATTATTTGATTTGAACGATCGTGATAGTGACATAATGAAATTGTCTAATGTTTTATAAAATATTAAGTTTTATTAACGGTATTTCGCCATCATTTCTTCGGGAAATTTCTGGCGATGCGCAGACAATGAGAGGTTGACAATAATCTCCCGGTCGTCCATCCGTCAGGCGCCTCCACAGTACGATTTAATTGTAGGATGATATTGACCACAAGATTTCAGCTCAGTAAAGACTTCCGTAAAAAATCCAGGCTCAGCATTGATTTTAAGCATTTTATCACTTAGCTTGTTTACAATGACTAGACATCTGAAAAAAGATATAAAGCAATTTCAATTCTGAATTAAATTCCTAAAAAATATTAAATGGTTCTAAGTTATGGGTGAACGAAAATTTAAAACAGTTTTAATTTTTGCTCACGGTTGGTTTGTGGAGTTTCTTTAATTCCCCTAAGATAGCGTTTTCATATTTCTGAGACTGTTAGAAAAGCATTGTTAAGGATTTTAAAGAACCATACAAATAAAGCAATGTGATTTTAGCTACAGACTTAAAAGGCGTCTTTATATTGACTATATACGACATAAAATAAAAATATAAAACATAGCAACTCAAGGAACAGTCGTTTTGATAAATACTGTCGTTGTACGATTTCAAAACTTATTTTCCAATTGTATAAAAATCATAGGACTATATCATATAGCTGCTATTGGAACGATTCACAAATTATTGAACGTTACTCATTGTTTTTAGACACAAACGCATAAGTATCATTACATAATCTTTTTACAAAATATTAACTTGTTGTTGTTGCTGCATCGGTATATAAACATCGCCTCGACAAAGTTTGCTTCTTTTCTTTTTTTAATAAGAAAAGAAAAAATATTAATAATTTATCTTACCTGTCCCAAAACTTTTCCTTTGAGTCTTCAACCAAAAATGGTTTGAGAGGATAACTGATTTCATTGCCCATGTATGAGTACGACAGATACAAACAGGTGAGAACTGAAGCCTGAAGATCTGATTCCTTGCTTTCTTCTCCACTAACGAGTTCGCGTACCAGCATGTAGACAAAAACCACATTTGCTGGGTTTATAAACGCTACATCCTGAATTAAGAAATGTTTATCAGCAAATGAAATACATTTTGATTCAAAATCTGGAATAAATAAATGATAAAGGTGTAATTAAATTACCTGCCATCCTTGGAGCAAAAGGCTGCGATCAACTGCTCTGAGCCACATAACAGCATCGCCAGCATCGAAATTGTTTAGCCTTTGACAACGACAGTGCAAAAACATTCCCAAGCACTTAAGCAATTCCGAAGTGGATGCCTGTAAATATGTTGGTAGGTCTTACTTATCTTAACCTTTAGATTATAAGGAAAATAATAAAAAATATAACTCTGGCAGTTCTTTTAACGGTGAAATCCAAATTTAACAAATCCGAAATATCTGAACAAAATCGTATTGGGAATTTAAATATGATTGATTAAATGTATTCAATAGCAACAATTAAAGATAATTTCTCCGGATTATTTGAAAGAAATCCCAAGTTTGACTTGAAAGTAGTTTTTTGAATATATTTTATGAAAATAAAAGATTAATAAACGATTAATAATATTTCAATCAAATAATGATTAATCATGATAAATCCTGCCGGACTACTTACCTGAATAACGGTTTTGCGAGGGATCTGGTTGGTATTTTTGATCTGAATGGACGACGCCTGGACTTGCTGCGGCAGACTGAGCGTCAGGGGCTGCTTCTGGATCAGCTTGTTGTGGTTCGATATCGAGCTCTTGTTGTTGACCTTGACGGGGTCTTTCGCCTTGGAAGGGTTCTGCGATTTGCCGGGTGGTCCTGTGATGACCTCCTCGCGGATGTCCTGGACCTGATTCTGATTCTGATTGCAGTGCTGCTGGTTGTGCTCCTCAATGCGGTTGCAGTGCAGCTGAATGTTTCGATTTTTGTCCGACGAGGAGGCAAACGAGGACTCCAGGAGTTGGGCTTTGAAGCAAGCCGTGGGCAGATTAGCGCACTTGTTCTTGTTCTCTATCTTCTTCTTGTTATGCGACGTAGAGAGCTTCTTCCAGGAGAGGGCGTTTATGAAGATCGAGTGCTTCTTTAGGTTCTTCTCGAAGGAGCTCTTCTCCGCCTTGAGCACCGAGTTCTCGTTATGCGTGTCCAGGACATTGGTGATCGTGTCCTTCGAGGCGTTCGTCAAGTTGTTCAAGTTGTGCGAGCTCAGCTGAGTTTGTGTCTGTAGGTTTATGTGCACTCCTCCGCAAGTCCCCTGTTGTCCTATGACGTTCTTGGACAACTGATGGCAGGCCGACTTCTTGTTCTCCCTGTTCTTGGCGTTATTTAGTTGCTCGTACGAGAAGTTGTTCAGGTGCGAATCAATTGAGCCAGTACTGTCGTTTTCGTTTCTTATATCGGTCGAGTGATTATATTGGAAATTTGGCTGAGACGAGTATATGGGATGCCGATCCCTCGGATTGAAACTCAACACAGTTCCCATGATGGCTGAAATAATGGTTTTAATCAATAAGACCCTCGAACGCCCACCTTCTTCATTGGTAAGGTTATTTTAAAATATTGATTTTTAATCATAATACTTGTGCAGAAGGAGAAAGGTTAAAAAACAACCCATAAAATCATTTTGCACAATAATAATATTACAATTGAGTTTTACAGAAGTTCTAAATAAGTTTTTACCTTATTCAATTAAAATTACTTGGGGAAAAAATCTGCCAAGGCTTTTTTAAAACGCGTATATCTCTCTGCAGGAGCACGATGTTATGCCATTTTTAACGGCTGCATAATTGCACTTCTCTAAGGAATCCGTTTCCACCAATAATATATTTTTTAGCACTAATTTGACCGTCGCACTTGTTTATGAAAACATCTTTTCGCTACAAGCTTACGAAATAAGTACACAGTCTTAAAATCGATACAAAGTATGCGCAGGCTCAAAAGCGAGGGTGGGCACTTTTCCTTTTTTGCATTTCTGAGCATGCTCAGTAAAGGTGTTTTTTGATTCCCAATTTGAATATAGTAAGTGCTAGCTTACAATACTAAAATCTTTGTAGGAAATAAAAATATTTATATTTTTTCTTTTTTCTTACAGCACTTTAACTCTTAGGTAAAAAAGTTCTATGGACAATTTCAGGAAAATTGAAAGGTAAAATTAAATTTGTATTAAAAAGGATAAATTAACTATTTTTCAGCTATTAAACTAAGCAATACGACTCTTAAGTTCCCATATACAGTTAAAAATAGGGCTTTGGCGGTATGCATCTTAAGGCCGTTGCCAGGGTTGAAAGAGCAATGGTGGATGTTTTCGGTTCTTACCTGTTTTCTAATCAAGAAACTATTTTTGAACTATTCGATTGGTTTGCTGATAAAACAATCTAATAATCAAAAACAATTTTGCGAGCTCGCCAATGTAAGATAAAAACTTGATATTTAAGATCAAACAACACATAATAATAATATTAATGTACATTTTCTCAACCCCTAGTAAAAACACAATTTCAAATAACAATTTTCTTTATTTCACTACAGTAACAAAGTCCGTACTTAAATTTAATAATAACATGCTCCCTGAGCAAACAATACATACAGTTATCGCAAGATCGCTCAAAAGTGACTGAAGGATCAAAAATATACTGCTGAACTGCTTTATTTTGTTGGTAATACTTGGATTCATGAACATGAGCAACATGGGTCCCACGCTGGGCGGTAAATTGTCTCGTTTATGATATTGCAAGAAAGCAAGTTCTAAAATAACAAAAAGCAGGACAGGCAAGAAAACACTGCTATTTGTGTAAAGCGCTAATAAAAATCCGACACAAGCCGCCAAAATAATGTGAACTCTGCTTTTCACAAATGCACTTGGAGCACTGTAAGTCTGGGGTGCAGGTTGTTCTTGGAAAAATTGACGATTTCTTGGAACATCCGGTTCGACCTCAGGATCAGAATATTGCGGATTGGCCGGGCCATGGTCTGAAATATAAAATTAATAATTAATATATACACATCTATATAAGTATACATAAGTACAAAAGGGCGGACCAAATTTATAGGCAAATGAATACTGCTACTTTCACATGCTTATACTGAGCGCTTTGGTGCATTTAAGGCATACCGGAATAAATCAGTTGAAAAAATGTGTTTTTGGGTCTGGGCATTGGCTTTAAAGTTTATTACTGATACGTATACGCACTGTTACCTTTCATCAAATGATTTGTTTTAACTGATATGTATGAGACAGTTGCACAATACCTAAAACTTTTAGTAAATATTTCTTGTTTACGAAGACTTGTATTGCACACCAAATGCTTCCATATTAAACGGTAAGAGTAGATTTGTTTTGGACCAACCTAGTCTACATATGCACATATGCACATACATAAATACATACGTATGTACATATGTACATGACATTTTCTAAAAGAAAAATATTTTAAGATATTTAAGTAATTATTACTGAAAAAGGAAACAACGTTTTTTTCGCAATCGCAATACTTTGTGACCTTATTATTTATAGGCAATGTCCAATGTTTGCACTTTGTACAAATCGGTGAATAAATAATTATGTGTTACCGAGGTGTTCGTTCTGTAGAGTTGCAGCTCTGCCATTGAGTTTGTCGAGTCGTGACTTAGAGGCTTCCAATATTTTCTTTCGGCGCAATTCCCGTCTTAAAGCAATAGATTGCTGAGCAGAGTTTTCATCTGTTGTAATTGAGTCCGTATCCATGTTTATAAACAGAAATTTACAATTAATTTGGTAGATTTGGTAAGACCGTTTTATAATGAAATATTCGTTGCAAGCATGTCAAGTTAACGTCGATAGTCCGTCTGTATTTGAACCAGTGGAATGTGCCCAATTTAACTATAGTCGTTTAAATAAATAAATATAAATATATCACAAATATAATTTCAGTGCTCTGATTTTATTTTATTAAACTAAGGAAGGCAATCAAAAAATCATTAAATTTGGTTGTTTTCATGTATTTAGCCTATTCTTATAGGGGAGAACTCCTATATTGGACAGGGTTTTTGTGAACCGCCGCTAATTCTTATTTAATTTTTTACGATATATGTGAAAGTTATAATAAAATAATTATAAGAAATAAAACGTCATTAAGTTATTTGAATTCGATTAAAATATATCCATTCCTGAAATATTTACAAAATGTCCATAAGGTCTTAAGGTTTTGGTTATTTATTCAGAAATATTATATTAACAATACAAATGTAATGATGTTAACACAATTAATTATAGTTTTTCCAAACGTCTGGGTGCATATAAAAGGACGTATGCGCAATGCCAGTCTCCACCTCCGGACAGCCGCAAGATCTCGTCTGTGGCCACAGCCGAGACCTCATCGTCGTCGAATTTAAACCACACATCGCCGCTGGAACGAACCCAAGCAACGTAATGTCCCGAGGAACTCGATCGACCTTTGTGCGTCAGCACGGCTTGCAATGTGTAGTATCCCGAATTGTTGCTGCCCAAGTCGTCGTCGAACCAAAACTGTTCGTATTTAATGTCCTTGTTCTCCTCTTTTGGTTCATTCGGTTTCACAACGTCAACTTCCATCTTCTTGTCTTCCAGATCTTTGAATTTCGAGCGCATGGGGCACAGCTTGTTTTGCAATTCGGGAGTACATAACTCAAAGGCATCAAACTCAATGGGAAACTTAATATCCTTTAACACCTTGGCATTAATTCCCTCTTTTCCTTTGTATTGAAAACGAACAAATTGAACGGTGAGATAGGCTGGAAGTCGGCTCACCAAGTACTGAAACAGAAAGACGTTAGTTTCAGTTCATTTAACTGATTAAAAGGGCTTACAGTTCGAATATACTTCGCATCACGTCCTAGAGTTTCCGATTTTTTCATTAATTGCTCTCTCATTTTCTGAAAACATATAATTTATAAATTAATTCTGTTCAACCGCTTTCTTTACTTTACTAACAGATTTTAGTCCGCTCTGCATGTATTTAACATCCATTGAAATAAAGCAACTCAACTGCAAGAAATTCTCAGATGTTACTGTAGAAGGTTCATCCGGAACCTCTTCCGAGCTCATCTTAACTTCAAAAGTTCCACCAAAAAATTGGTCAATAAACGAGCTTTAGGGAAATAAGAAACTATACGTTAATCGGAAACTAAAAAAGGAGGAATTAACTCACCTATGTCTTTTCTGGATAGTGTTCAATGGATCCTGGTTTGTTGGCCGAAGTTTTTGCTGCAACATTTTAAGGATTTCCGCCCAGCACTCGTTAGCGTCCTGCTGCCTATAAGTCCCATTTTCGCCAGTCTGGGCGAACTGTGGAGATGCCCTGTGCAATGCCTGCAGCAAAACAATGGGCGTCACGGTTGTGCCCTTTTCCATTTGAGCAAATATGGACTTCATGGCGGACGATATGGAAAATGCAGTCGACATGGTATCAGTTCCATCATGACTGAAAGTGGTTAAGGCAGTGCGAAGCTCTGGCACTGCATTTAAACACTGAACTGTGGCATTCATGTAGCACGTATTGCCCAGATTTGTGAGTCCGGCTGGCAAACGCATCTGAAAATAATTATAAACCATATAAAATTACTTGGAAGATCGAAGGCAGATGAATACGTTTAAGTAATCTCACTAAATGTTATAATCTCGTTAAAATTTGTATATATATTTGAACCGAAAATATTAAAATAAAATAGTCTTACTTTATTTAAAAATACTTTTTTACGATTTGTATACTTGTGATTTTGACCAAATCAGGGATAAATAAAGAAGTAAATTAGCGAACAATTATTTGAAGAATATAACCTTTGAAGAAGGTACATTGTAAATTAATGTTCAATTTTGTGCAAATAATTTTACCTTAATTAAACCGAATGACTCAGCAAATTTGATATAAACACAAATTAACTTTCTATTTTGTATAGCACATAAAATATCCTCGACCTTGAGCCTGCTACAAACCTAAGTGAGATTCAAAGACAATTGCTGCTGAAGCACCTTTAAAAATACGTATTTTTGGAGACTTGCAACCGGAATTCCTCGAAGTTGATTATAAATTACATAGCAAAATATTTACAATGCTTAATAGTTAGGATAACAGCGCATTAAGATTCATCTCAAATCATCTAAGATACCTACCGCTGTGGCGGCCTCCGCTTCATTCATGTCCTCTATAAATTTGACCGGTGTAGCAGGCACTTCTGGGACACTCTCTTTGCTGCCCAGCAACAACACCACAGCTCCCTGAAAAAATTGTGTTTGATTAGGCCTAAGTTTTCCAAAATCTTTAAGTGTACACTTACGTCTTTGATTTGCAGGTTCCACTGATCATCCTTCAGAATTCCACCCTTGCACATAACTTTTTGACGATCCGGTTGAACGCCAGTAAGCGCAAACAACTGGGCTTTAAACAATATCGGCTCCTCGTCGGTGTTTACATCAATATCTGTGTAGAGCTCCCGGCCCCACTTTACCTTAACTGAAAACAACATGGTTAAGTTTTGCAAAAGATAAACTTAAAAACACAATTGTACCTTTAAATGCGGGCATGACTAAATTTTTCGTTAATAAAAGAGCTTCTTTCTGTAAAATTCAAAGTCATAATCAGAGATGCGCAAAAAAACGATATATTTGTGCATTGCTACTATCTCAACAATAATTTATTGCAGGAAAATATTGTCAAGTTTGGAACGGCGGCAATGCAATATTTTTAGAAGAAATCGAAAATAAAAACATAAAATCTAAATATTATATAAATTAAATGAGGAGATGACAATATAAAATTAATCATCATTAAATAAATAAAACTTTATTATTATTTTGTGTTATGGTTTAGTTTTAACATTATATTTAAAACTAGCTATATTTTGAATTTGAAATAATTCCATTACCGAAAAATCAAAATGGTGTGATTCACCATTGATTCTAGTCCATTAGGACGAGAACAGGCCTATAAGTGTCCTAGTTTACCACTCTCAGTATTGTCATATGAAATAATTATTGAAATCAGTTTTGGAACTCTGATATATGATAATGAAAAGAATATATAAGCAAAAATGAAAGCGTACATAAACTATCTAAAATGAAAGAAAAATAGTCATTAATATTTGATATTTGGTCATATAAAACATGCAGTTTTTCTTATTTTTTACATTCATGAGCAATATTAACTTTCATTGAGAGTGATTCAAATATTCCCCCCGTTCCATCATAATTATATTTGTATCAATTCAAACATTCCGACGAAGACGAAAATGTAATAGTCCGATTGTCCACATTATTCAACCACCTCTTCCATCGATAAAACAGCTGACAGTTTTCCGAATTCATTTTTATAATTAGTTAATTGCCCACATCGGCAGATTTATTAGAATATTACTATAAAAAAGATAAAAGATGAATGAAGCGGATAGTTTTGCTGAAATATTTAGAGGCGGCTTACCTCACTGCCTTCTCATTGTTTTTTCTATGTTACTAATATGTTCACCGGTAATGCCAAGCGAATTCGAGGTTATTTCCATGTCCAAATACGATCTAAATGGGCAACATTTTGGTAAGTAAATAATGGATAAGATAAATATTAATTATCAACGTTTATTGCAGAGCCCCAGTTGTACTCTTGTAAAAAAATAATTTTCGCACCATAACATGCTTTTTTGACCTAAATATTTAGGTCGTTGACGAAGTCTCTTTTTATTTAATTAGTAACATTGTATCTCATTAAAGCAAGCAAACGTGTTCCTGTTTTTCAGATTTAGTTTCTATATATACATACGTATGCTACTTACAGCATTGGCTTGGTTTTAAAATTAACAATTTTTTAATTGTTGCATTCAAAATAAAACAAACTAGTAAATACCCTTTGAACTGCCTCTAATTATTATTCATATCCGATGGTTTTTGACTACTGATAATCAAATGTTGTGGAGATAAACAATTATATCTTTCTGAGAACTACTGAAAGATATTAAAATTATATTTAGTTTTTATAAAAGTTTACAATTTTCAACATTTTAATTATGTATTTACTTCCCACTTTAAGGAAGCCGAGTATCTGCAATATCTCTAGAAGCAAGATCTTTGTATTCATGGAATACTTCGAGGCACTGCGTTCTCACACGGTAAGTATACACTGCGCACTATTTTGCACTAATATTATAACGATTTTTATTTAAAATAGGTTAACCGACTTGTCTATCCATGATTTTGACAAGTTAAGGCAAAGTGCCGGAGGAATAATTCTTATGTTGCCGGCAAATATATTGAACCTGGATCTAGAAACCAAAGAACTGATTACAATTTTGGAGCAATCAATGCTAACACATACGGCTGCGGTGCCCATTTACTTCGCGCCCTACAATAAAGATTTAGAAAAGATCATCGATGACATTACCTACACGACCACGGATAAAGTGGGTCAAAACCAAACCGCACTGGGACAATTAATTGTGACTGTCTCGGCCAACAGATACCACGTAAATGTCGGTGGTGGAAGCATTGTGGCCAACAAGAATAGCAAAGTTCCCATTATTCACGGCGAACTGATACCAAATCAGTTGGCCCTAAAACCCACGGAATCAGTTGCAGATGGACAAAAACTCCCCGTCATATTAATAACCGCGAATCTAAAAACATTTGGAATATATAATGTAAGGCCTTATGCTTAAAAAATATTATTTTAGATACGTTTATATAAAATTAAAGTAATGTAGGTTAGGAAAAACGCTTTCAAGCTTTCATATCTTGATAAGTAAAAGATTACACGTGGCCGTAACAACTTAACATAATTCAAGACCATAAATCTTTGCTTTCAAGATAAGATTTCCCTATCTGAAAGACTATGGTCTTTGATAAACTGATATTAGCTCCATGATCCTAAACAATGTCATACTAGTTATAAAGTGCTTGTTTATCGTAAATGCACATCTTAACAAACGAGAAATTATATTTTGGGAATAGTTATTTTTTGTAATATACTCATTGTTTATCTTATATTTTTAGGATTATCCTGTTAATGCTGATGCTGCCGTTTTATTGGTGCTCATAGAACTGTTTAGCAAGTTGCACCATACCTCCAGTATGGCACCCAAATACCGTCTCCGATTTCTGCTTTCGGACGCTGGCGTCCTACTTAACTTCCAAGGTTCGAAAAAGTGGCTTGAAGTAGACGATAATGCTCTACAGGTAAGTACAGCCATTCAAATGTTGGGTGGATACATTGTTAAAACTTACAACTCTTTTTCTAGAATGTTGAGTTTGTGCTTTGTTTGGATACCATTACGGAGAGTTTATCTTACAATGAAGACAATGCCTTGTATATGCATGTCTCCAAGCCACCGAAAGAGAAAACATCTATCAGCAACTTCTTCAAACTCCTGAAATCATCAGCTGAAAAGTATTCGAACGGCTTAACGGTGGAGGGTGTGCATAAGAAGATAAACCTAGCAGACACTAAACTAGCTTGGGAGCATGAGCGGTTTAGCATAAAACGCTATCCTTCATTTACTTTGTCGTCAGTGAAAAGTCCAAGAAGTCCCATTCGAACAACCATTTTCAAAAACGATGAAAGTCGTATTGTGGAGCATACTGTCAATACGTCTAGAATTATTGCGGAGGCTCTGGCAAGTTTCATGTACAAAGTGGATCCAATTTCCAGCATTTTTGATGGACAATTGGTAAGTTATTTAATTGTGGGATTTTTCTAGACAATTAAATTATTCTATTTTGTTTTTTTAGGCCATTAAAGAAGAAAACATATTGCCGTACTTTGGAGTTAAATCCATATTGCATAATAACGACGTTAAGGATGCTTTCGAAAAATACCTTAACAATGTTAAAATTATATATGATAAGCCCGACGGCAGAGATCCAGACTTTATGTTCTACAACGAGAACGATGTGAAACTGAATGTTTACAGAGTTAAACCAGCGATCTTTGATCTCTTACTTACTATTGTTATTGGTATTTATCTATTGACTGTATTCTGCGCCATACAATACTTTCCCCTATTTTATGATGAAGTATCGAAGCTAACAAAAGAGGATCCCGTGGGACAACTTAACGGACATTCTTCTGAACGACTTAAAATGAAATCACATTAGTAACAAAATGGTATTGAGTAATATAATATTTGCAAGTAGGAAAATGTGTGTCCAAAATTATTTTTCAAAACTTTACTAACACTAGATGAACAATTGTTACTTTAAAGATAATAAATTCTATAAAACTGTAGAAATCTGCCCACGTGTGATGTGGTGACCATAAATTACCCAGCTAATGCATTTTCTTTTGAAAGCTTCCAATTGAAACCACTTTATTTATTATAAGTACATGTTCGTATTTTATTGCATAATAATTTGGTTTTTGTTTGATATAAATATTTATTTGTTTATAGCATTATTAATTTAACTCATTAACACGAGCCGTTGTTGTAATTAGAACTAGATAGATTATGGGCCCGACTTGGTTTCGGTAAAGGGTTCCAGTCTAAGTTCGACGAAGTAGGAGATGACTCTCTGATGTTGCCCTTAAATTTGCTTATTTTGCTTATAAACAAGTTATTTTGTGTTTGTGATTCGTTGGTATCCGACGTACTAACCGAAATGTTGGCAGAAGTCACTTCCTTAGAAGCTGTACTACTAACGTTATTTAACTCATTGGGATGGTTGTATTTATTTTCAGCATAGGAGGGAGTTAAGTAAACTTTTGTGCCCTTGGCTGCACTTTCATTTAAAATCTTTTGATTTCTGCTTATAGACTCTAGCACTTCCTTAATTGACTTCTTCTTCCTCATTCGCGGTGTCGGTGTAGCATTTGATTCCCGTTCCGCGGAGAGTGAAGATCTGAAGTGATCGTTTCTTTGCCTTTCAGCAATTCTCACTTCATTTTCCAACTCAAATTCTTCTCTGATTTGCAATACTTCGCTAGATTCAGATGGATTCGGTTGAATTGAGTTTAAAACGCGATAGTTTTCTTCATTCTTTGACCTAGCACCATTTACAATTATGCTATCTGCTGTATTTTTTTTGGGAATATTGTTAGGAGCACTATAACTAATGTTTTCTTCAAAAATCTTTGAAATTTGTTTGACCGTGCCAAATGAGTTAGTTTTTCTATCTTCATTTGGTTGAAGGTCTAAGCTCAAATTTTCAGATTCACTGTGTATTTTTGCATCATTATTAACAATGGACTGTGCTTTGGAAGTGCATGGTTTAATGTTGCTTTCAGAATCTACCAAAATGATTGAATGCTTTACTATTTCTGTATGATTTGGATTCTGCGACTCCTTCGAAATGCCATCAATAACTAAGGACTCTTCTCTGGCACTAACAGGTATGCTGCCGTTTGGCTGTTTGTTGATTTTGTTTTCCTCAAAATGAATGTGAAAATCATTATTTGGTTTTTGATCGCATACTATTCTGGGTTCAGTGGATTGCGTTATGTGTATGCTGGCAATGCACTCAGGTGATTTAGACATGCAGGGATTATGTTGGCTCACAGTATTAAATGAAGTTATTTTTTGACCGTCCATAGATGTTCTTGATATTTCTGCATCATGGGACTGCTTTACGTGAACTGTGCCAATCCATTGTGGTGTTGGGGAAGTGCATGTATTAGGTTTGGCATCCGAGTCAGGGGTAGTGCTATTTTCCTTTTCAATGACTGTGCATATTTCATTGGATTGCTTTACATTATTAGTCTGTGTTGTTGTGGACGTGCTGGGGTTAGGTTCGCTATCGGGGATCGGTGCAGTAACCGAAATATTTGGTAGATTTGGTTTAGCGACTTCCTCTCTAACTTCTTGTTTTATTAAAGATTCGTTTCTGTTGTTGACAAACTCTTCAATTTCAGAGGCAAGAGACTCGATGTCTTTGGTAGCTAGATAATCCTGAACCTACGATTAAAATAAAAATTAATCATACATATACATTGTTCCCTGAGATTTCATTTTCATTACAACTTGTTTTGGCGGCGCTGGAGCTTTCCTCTTTTTACGATATCTTCTAGCACTCATTGGGGAGCTGGGACATGATTCCGGTTGCGATTCGAAAGGATTTGAGCTTGCTAGACTAGATTGTGATAACCTAATTTGAAAAATAAAAAAAACAAACTTGTTATTGAACTAATTTTCAAAAAAAGAACTCCCTACAATTATAAATGTGATAAATTAATTATTTTATTTAAGCTTATTTACTAGGGAATTTATAGAAAATATATGTTACCTTAGATTCTGTTGATTTGGCGCGGGATATCCAGAGAACTGCGTTGTGCTTCGGTATCGATCATTACGATTGAAGAACATCCCATTGGAGATTGAGTCAGACTACAATTATAAATAGTGTAAATAATTAACTTTCTGTTAAAATAGGGATTTTAATATTTACCTCTCTTCGTGCATCAATATTTTGTAGGGATGTATGACGGTCCCCGCGGAAAATTCTAGAATTTAAATAGGAACTATACAAGTGGTTATAAAATCCGTATTTAAATGCGAGATATACGGGGTGTCACAAAAAACTTTTTCAAACAATTTTTATTTTATTTTCTTAATAGAGATTTCTGTGGCACCCCTGATATTTTTACATACTTATCATTTAAATCTCGTCGTAGTGTTGGCGGGCTTTCTGATGTTTTATTTATTCCTAACGTTGAAGATTTCTTTTTACGAAAAGAATACGATTTCCTAAAATAACATTTGTATTTAAGTTAATCAGAAAGTTTATTTATACTTTTTAGGGATCGTACTAAATAAACAAAAAGAAACTGAAAAACTCACCACAGTTCTTGCAAGTTTCCGATTGATAGACTATGCCTGCCATTTTCGTTTTTCTTTTTGCTAAATGTAAAAAATCGAAGCCGTCTGTGGTTATCATCTTCGTGGAAAGGATTTAAATGTTCAGGGTAGTCGTAAATCGATCTTTGACTAGTATTCCGCTTATTCCAACTCATTGTTGTTTGGTATCTAAGCTCCCTTTAAATAAAACTAATAGAAACATTTTAATAAATTAAAGACAAGAAAGAATATCAAAGCGGTCTGGTTATGAGTTAACTGCAGTTTGTGTTTAAAAAATGGAATAGCTTTAATCGCTCCAAAGACCCAAAGTTGAGGTCAGTCATATGTGTATAAGTATTTATACGATTAAAAAAGCTTTACTCTACTTGTTTCATAACTTTTCAAGAATACTATACACAGGTTACCTGGGATCGTGTAAATATAATCACCAGAATGATGACATTACTATTTATTGATGGGTGCAGTATGTTTCTGTCTACAAACCAGGTTTAGTGGCCTTCGAAATTGGTTATATAAATGAACCGGTAAAGGTATTTTGTCAATCAATCTATAAGACGCACGTTAAGATATTATTATTTAATTAGCACTCCTACAGCTACATAGATAAGAGCTTAAAATCGCAAAACACTAAAGTAAGACAACACCCAATAGATACGACTAAACTTTCCAAAGAATTTCCGTACCATGCTCTTATCAGTAAGATATCTAAAATAATTATTATTTCAATTACATTAAAATTACTGCGAACTTTATTTTGATTTTAAAAGGCGAATAGGTTATGAACCGAAACGAGTACATCTGTATTTGTTATATGGTATATTTTTGGGTTAAGAATTGCAAATAGATTTAAAACACGGGAGCATATTTTAAGCACTAAGAACCGTTTTTTCATGTTTATGATAAGCTCAAAGTACATTTTAAGGACAAGAAACGAGACTCAGGCTTTCAAATTGCCCTTGCTTAAAAAAGAAATGGATTCGGGGTTATAAATAAGAACATAACACGACTCTGCGAAAAACGACGTTCACGAATTATTGCCCACAAAATCACCTTCTCATTTTAATTAGGAACTTTTATAGTTTTATAGTGAGATATAACATTTGTTGAATATTATTTGCAGTTCAATAATTTATATTTTAGCTTTAAAAACGGTTAGAAAACTTCCTAAATATAATTGTATTTAATAATTCCAATTTTTTTCTATAACGGTTATTTAACATTTTTTCTGTGATACATAATAATTCCCGCTTTTCTGCACTGGGTATTTCACTTTAATTTGTTTGGTTTAAGCTTGGAGAATCCCCATTGATTTGTAGGTTTTTAAAACTTCATAGATTTCATCACGGAAAAGTGGTTCTGATCGGTTTTGTTAAGTATCCCTGGAAAAGATACACGGTTTAAAGATGCGCCAGAAGGTGGGAAGTGCTGAGCACGATCGTTTGGGATGGACACATATGCACACAGCACCTCGAAATCCATAACATAAATATTATGATAGGGCTCTGTTGACACTTTCGATAGTATTTTACGGTGATCTCGAATCATATGATCGAACGCACAGAAACGCTTTGGGTCATTTGTTATAGGTGTTTTATTTATTTAGTTTTATCAATTGTTAAACAGAAGATTATATTGTTTTAACTACTTTGGGGCTTTGTGCTTTCGCCAATTCAAAAGGTTAAAAACGATCACGCACGAAGTTTTATTATGACACACGCCGTCACTAGTGTGAGATCATTTAGATTATTTTAAACACAAACAAATACAGCATTTTCAATCTACACACATTTTTGTGTACATGCACATATTGAGGAATAAACATTCGCGTTATATAAAGAATTTTCACATTTCAGCTATCACTTTTGTATCCATTTACAGATTAACTATCGCATATATGCCGTGGGTACACATAAGTACAGATGTAGATAAAAATATACACAGGTATTGCCAAGGAAAGGTAATGTGTTCCAGATGACCTCAAATATTTAGCAGCAAGCTTTTCGCGATACTCACCCACCGAGTTGTACTTTAAGACTGAGTGAACTTCATGAACTTTATATACAAAGATAGAAAGCTTTTAAATATTTCGAGGGCTTTTTATAAGTTATAGTACATGAACACTGTTGCACATAAACAAATACAGAAGCATATGAAAGTGACGATTCTATTATGATCGCAAAATCGTTAAAAGCAAGGAAAACCGCTTGGACTTCTGTTGGAACTTTAAAGATAACGAAAGATCATTTCGCTGCATTCTATACTTTCTTTAAAATATTTAATCATCAGCAAAAATCCATAATGAGTAATTCGAATGAATATTTATTGGCCTGAAAAGCTGGGTATATTTAAGTTATTTTATTACATATATTATATGAATGTTGTTTTTATACAGACGTGCAAGAGAATAGATGACACACTGTACAAATTATTCCTAAATATCTCAAACAAAAACATATCAATTGGAATTTATTACCAGATTTTAAAATTTTTTTAAAATCCAATAACAGCGAGCGAGATTCATAACTGGCAGCTTATGATTAATTATTCGGTATCTTGCAATGCCCGTTACGATTGTAGTTCATAAATATGTGCATAATTAAATAAATATAAAAAGTTATTATTTTGGGGGCAAGCCTTAGTTTTAAAAGGCTAAATTCGTTTTATTTTTAAAAAATAAATTACATTTTTGACTTTAAAATTTTTGTTTTATTTTTAACTTTTAATTTATGTTGTTATACAAATCGAATGACTATAATATGAAGCTCTCACAGGAACAAACAATAATAACTCAGAAAAATATATTTATAAATTATAAAATAACCCCTTGAATAAGGATCAATTGAGTTATTTTAAAATATCTTTGCAATTAAATGTCTAAGTACTTTCTTTTATCACAGAAGTATCTTTTCTAACCAAAATAAATCCGAATTTGTATGGACTTTCGGGCTGAAAAAAGTATCTTAAATATATTGCAGTATCAACAGAAAAAACGAGAGAGCACGTTAACTTTAAAAAGCAGAAGTGTTTACAGTCTTGTAGATTCTTTGGCAATAAAGAATATTAAAAAAATTATTAAAAAAAATATATTATATTTAACAATGAGTTAACCGATAGAGCGAGTATTAAGCCCATGACTAGTAGACAAAATCCTATACCGCTATGTTTAATTTGGGTGATCGTTCTTATATAGCAGCTATGAGAAATATATTTTCGCTTTAAAAAAAATGAAAACAAATATTTGAAATGTATGTATGTATGTTGAAAAACCACGAAGTCTTGTGGAATTTCCTATTCATTTTTTCGAACTTTCCCAAGGCAGCTTTATGATAGTCGTCCGGTTTTTTGATAGCTTAAGTTTTAAAACACCGAAGCTATAATTATTTTTCTGATATTCGTTTTATCGTTTCAATTGCAGCTAAATGATAAGAAGTCCAGCTACGGGTCCTAATCTGCGGGCGCATAAAAAAGAGGATTCAAAGGTTTCAAGCTTAGTTTTTAAACTGCCCGAAAAAATATCTCCTTGGTATAAAAAAAAAAAATCTAACCAAAAATACAACGCCCTCTGGTCTAACGTGTTTTGGTTCAAAATTTTTGGGTTCACTCCCAGGATGTCTACTCATATTTTACAAAACAAAGTAATCCTGTCAGTCAACAAATTTTTGAAATAAATAATTTTTCCTTGTCTAAATTATTTATGTTTTCAAATAATATGGGAAGAATCGAGATATCTTCTTGGTAAGTAGTAAAGACTTTAAACAAATTAACGCATATGTTGGTTTGTAAGTTCGATGCGATTGTTCATTTATTTTTAATTGAATTTGTTTTCTTTTTCCAGCATGACAAGCACAGACAATCTACGCTGGTTAAACATTATGATTTTTCCATAAAATATTTAAAGATCTTCAAAATGCATCCTATATTAATAATATTTCGTTTTAACAATGGAGAGGTAACAAAAACATTTTAATTTAAATTTGTAATGTATGTATATATGTTTTTGATGAACATTGTTAATTGCCCTGTTATAAAAAGAGTTGCAAACCTGCATGTCAAAAAAAAAACTTTAATTCTCAAAACCACTTAAAAATAGTCTAAAAATGAAAATTCCATAATTTTCCTTTTTTCCGATATGTCGCTCCAATCTTATAGTTCCCGAAATCCAGAAGCTGGAACGGAGATAATTTTTAAAAACGAACTAGACTCTTAATAATGTTCAAAAATGTACATACTTTATATAGTCGGAAACGACTTCTGCTAAAAAATTTACCTTGACTTCTATATACTCTTGCCTAATAAAAGCTGAGTACAAAAAAAACCCATAATTTTAATTATTATGTCGAATACGTTTTTTGTAAAAACTATTTGCTAAGAATTCAACAAATCTGTTTATCTCAAACCCTTTTGGTTTTTCTCAAAATTAATTGAGGGAATACAATTTTTTTTGACGAAATTTGTATACAACATTTTTTTTGCCAAACCTGTGCAACGCCTTAAGTACCGACTAATTAATGGTTATAAAGACTCTAAGAAAAAAACACTTTTAACTTATAAAATAGCAAGTCAACAAACTGTTGTTTAATTTACAAAGTCTTTGGTGCCTAGTGCGATTAGTTTTCTGAGAGGTCACATAAATGACATTAAAATTCTTAATCTCGAACACAAAGAACGAGTCGCGACAAATGTGAAAATGACCAAGCTGAGTTTAATTACATAATATATAATTAAATCTGATTATACAAATTTATTTGGAAGTATCGACTATAAAATACTGCAAGAATAATCTCAAACTCACAAGGTTAGCAGAGATGAGTTAATTATTTCTTACATTTACTACGTTTGAAATGTTTCAAAACTTTTTAATAGAAATTTAAAGCTCAATTCTTAGTTGCGTCTACCAGTTAGTCGCCTTTGGTTTTAATTGTTTATTTTAGTTAATTGACTTTGTGCCAACCAATTATATTGAATCAAATTTTAGAAGGCGGTATTTTATAGTCGCATTATAGGTCTACACCTTTGTGTTAATTGTATGTTTTGTATTAAACATAGCCGCGTTATCAGTTACTCTAACCTCAGCCAATGAAAAACATCATCACGTCAACTGAAAAATTAGTTTAAGACACACGCGACAAATTATTCCAGCGGGTAATAGAGAAGTTCAATATTTGTCTAATAAAATTTTATAAATATTATATTTTAATTGAGAATAATTATTTACCGACTTCAAACATAGCTTACTAATGTGCTAATAATATTTTGGATTTTAAAAAAGTTGAAAGGCACCAGACCCAACTTTATTAAAAATGTTTTTGGCATTTATGAAACCAAAACATGTGTGCTACTAAATCTGATCGATTTTATTTCTTCAGGATCCAAACGGAAGGAGAGGTTCAGAGATCGGGGATATTCAATTAAAGGTAACCTCTGAAACCTTATCTCCAAAAATGGTTGTGGATTTTGTCGCTGGACTTCTCGGAGGTAATAATCTTACCTACTGTATTTGTAGAAGCTTTCATACTGTTTTTGAATTTCAGGTGCTGCTGGGGTTCTTGTTGGTCACCCCTTCGATACAGTGAAAGTGCATTTGCAAACCGATAATCCTCATAACCCGAAATACAAAGGCACATTACACTGTTTTCGAACGATAATGCAAAAAGAAAGCTTCAGAGGATTATACCGAGGAATTAGCAGTCCCATGGGTGGAATAGGACTTGTAAACGCTATCGTTTTCGGGGTGTATGGAAATGTTCAACGATTTTCCAACGATCCCAATTCGCTGAAATCCCACTTTTTCGCGGGTTCCATAGCTGGCGTGGCGCAAAGTTTTGTTTGTGCACCGATGGAGTTGGCAAAAACCAGACTTCAATTATCATCGCAGATCGACAGCGGGATCAAATTTACTGGACCCATCCACTGCCTTAAGTACATACTAAAAACCGAAGGTATTCGAGGCGCCTTCAAGGGACTGCTAGCTACCATTCTAAGAGATATTCCAGGTAAGTTTAATTTGCTTTATTTAATTATGCTCCTGTGGGCTTAACCCAGGCAGGGTACAAAAAAAAATTAAATAAAAAAAAATTTCAAGAATTTCTTCAGCTTGTGAGCTGAAGAATTTAAAATAATTAAAATCCATAATTATATTTCGTGCAAGGAATAAGCTTTAAAATAGATATGTCTGATTTAAAATCTTTTTATGCTTTCTAAAGTTCAGCTTTAATGATAGATCGTTCTTTTTCATTTCAAATTTAAATTTTGTCTCCATCAAATAATTGTTATTGTTTACAAAATCGTCATTCTGTTAATGCTTACCTCTAATTATTTTGATGAACTAGGATTTTCCGCCTACTTTGTGTCCTTTGAGTTCATGATGCGCCAAGTGGAAACTCCCAACGTCCTATACACTCTAACGGCAGGAGGATTAGCGGGGATGTCCTCTTGGTTGGCCTGCTACCCCATCGACGTGGTGAAGACCCACATGCAAGCAGATGGGCTTGGAAAGAACGCCAAATACAATGGATTTGTCGACTGTGCTATAAAGGGCTTTAAAAACGAGGGCCCGCAATATTTTTTCCGCGGGTTAAACTCGACTTTGATAAGAGCATTTCCGATGAATGCCGCTTGCTTTTTTGTGGTGTCTTGGATCCTGGACTTCTGCAATGCCAAGACTGGCATGGATTCCGTTGTGCACTCCGATCAGCCACTTACTCTAGTGAACTTGGACAATAAGACGCAGGCGGACCTGGAGACAACCGCTGCAACAGTTGAAGAAGTTGTGCGGAAAATAATCACGGACAATGCCATATCACATCAGTATGCTTCCACACCTCAGGACGTCGTTCACAACCATTACACAAGTAGCACAATTAACATCCCAAAAGAATCCAAAACGCGTTTATCCTCCGATTGTAATCTAAAATAAAATTCAAAGTTGTTAGTATATGTATAACATTTTTTTTATATAGTTACCAAATGGGTTGAATTTTTTTAATAAGAATTATTGTATTAAAAAGTTTGCTTTCTTACCAGTTTTTGTAGCTCAAATTCATAAATAATATCCCAAATTTTCAATCCAAATTTACTTTTTATTAATAGTTGTGTTTACATAATACAATTAAATAAATGTTAACTTATGTGCATGCTTTTAAGAGCCACACGACATGCAGGCATCCTTGTTTTCAAGCGAACAAACCATATCTGCCATTTTTCGTTCCCTGTCCAATTCATAATTTTGGGGATTTTCCTCAGAGGTGCCATTTTGGCCATTTACCTTCAACGCACTTTGTTTCTTATCTACGGTAAACTGAATTGCATTGGCGGCTGGCTTTGTGCGCAGGTAGTACATTCCGGTCTTAAGCCCAGCTTTCCAAGAGTAAAAGTGAATGGACGTCAATTTTCCATAGTTTGGCTCAGCCACATGAATATTGAACGACTGACTTTGGTCTATAAACGCCCCACGATCAGCGGCCATTTTAATTGTGGACTTCACTGAGATTTCCCACACAGTTTTGTAAAGATCGCGAACTTTCTGGGGAATGGTCTCAATACCTTGGATTGAGCCCCTGCTGGAAATGATTTGGTTTTTCATGTCGTCGTCCCACAAGTCGAGCTCAGTTAAGTCCCTTAACAAATGATGGTTGACCACCTGGAATTCACCAGACAGAACTCGTCTGGTATAAATGTTCGTGGTATAGGGCTCGAAAGATTCGTTGTTACCCATAATTTGAGCAGTAGACGCAGTAGGCATAGGGGCAACAAGCAGGGAGTTCCGGACACCGTGCTGTTTGATGGACTCCTTTAGTTTTTGCCAGTCCCACAGGTTCGTTGGCTGTTTGTCCCACATGTCGTACTGCAGAATTCCTTTGCTCACGGGGCTTCCCTCATAGGTCTCATAAGGACCTTCGACCTGCGCCAGTTCACAACTGGCTTCCAGGGCACCGTAGTAAATCGTTTCAAATATCTGCTGATTCAAAAGACCGGCCTCTTCACTTTCATATGGGAATCGCATGAGAATCAAGGCGTCAGCGAAACCCTGAACACCGATGCCCACGGGACGATGTCTCAAATTGGATTTCTTTGCCTCTGGGAGGGGATAAAAGTTGATATCAATTATCTTGTTGAGATTTTTGGTAACCGTCTTGGTAACTTCCTTAAGTTTCTGGAAATCAAATTTTTTCTCGGGTGTGACAAACATGTTAAGAGCGATGGATGCCAGGTTGCACACTGCAATCTCATCCGGCGAGGAATATTCAACGATTTCTGTGCACAAGTTGCTGCACTTAATGGTGCCAACGTTCTGCTGGTTGCTTTTCCTGTTGCAGGCATCCTTGAAGAGCATATACGGGTTGCCAGTTTCCACCTGCGACTCAATAATGGCAAACCACAAGGACTGAGCCTTGACCGTTCGGTTCGCACGACCCTCTTGCTCGTATTTAGTGTACAGCTTCTCGAATTCATCGCCCCAGACATCGTGCAGGCCCGGGCATTTGTGCGGGCACATCAGCGACCAATTCTCATTGGCCTCGACGCGTTTCATGAAGAGATCGGGTATCCAAAGGGCGTAAAACAGATCGCGGGCGCGATTCTCCTCCTTGCCAGTGTTTTTCTTGAGTTCCAGAAACTCAAAGACATCCGAGTGCCAGGGCTCCAGGTAAATGGCAAAGGCACCGGGACGCTTGCCGCCACCCTGATCCACATAGCGTGCCACATTGTTGAAGACCCTCAGCATGGGAACTAGGCCATTGGAAGTGCCATTCGTGCCGCAAATAGAGGTGCCTTTTGCCCGGATGCAATGAACATTCAGTCCAATGCCACCTGCCGATTTCGAGATCATGGCGCAGTGTTCCACCGATTTAAAGATGCCCTCGATCGAGTCAGCCGTCATGGTCAAAAGGAAACAGGAAGACAGCTGCGGGCGATTTGTGGCAGCGGCAAAAAGCGTTGGCGATGCGTGGGTGAAGAATCGCTCAGACAAAAGGTTGTAGGTTTCGACGGCCGCATCAATATCCTCTCCATGGATTCCTATTGCCACGCGCATCAACATGTGTTGCGGACGCTCGGCGATCTTTCCATTTCTCTTCAGCAGATAAGAACGTTCGAGGGTTTTGAATCCAAAATAGTTGTACCCAAAATCACGATCATAAATGATAGAGGAATTCAAGCGAGTGGCATTGTTTTTCACCACATTGTAGTGGAATTCTGATACCAATGGAACTTTCTGATTCGTTTCCTTATTCACATGATTGTACAGGTCATCAAAGACATCTAATAAAAGTAATTTATTAATACTTTTTCATAATTTGTATTGTTGAAGATTACATACCGGAGAAAACCTTTTTTGTTTCCTTGTGCAAATTAGAAACTGCAATGCGAGCAGCTAAAATGGCATAGTCGGCATGATTGCATGTTAATCCGGCTGCGATTTCAGCAGCCAAGTTGTCCAGTTCCTGAGTAGTCACGCCGCAATACAGACCATTAATAACTTGCAAGGTAATGGAAACCTACGAAAATAAAGTATGTTTTTAATATGTTTAGTTAGTTTAGTTTTGTTTTATTTAATACTTAATTCCAATTTATAGATTTTAATTTTATTTTTATGTACAGACGTCTAAGATTATTTTATTTAGAGGAGTCCCACATGAGTTCGCCAACCGAGTTGATACTTTATTTTATTGCAAGACTTTAAAAAATGCCAATACTTACTCCAATAACGGCTCTTAAATTTACCCTAAGAGACCACCATTATATTTACACATAAGAAACAAACTTACAGGATCAACAAAATCCATGTTCAAGTTGTAGCATAGCTTCTGTATTCTGGAGGTTATTTTATCAAAATGTACTTCCTCCTGCCGGCCATCTGAAACGAATATCTTTAAACCTGTTGCTGCTATATAGCATGCTAACTTACCTCTTTTAATAACATATAACTTGGATGTTTTTATAGACTTATTTTTCAACATGTTGGTTGCTTTATTTCACAAGAGGCGGAAAATTGCTTGTTGCAAACATAAAAAGGCGCCAAATTAAAGTCACTTTTAATGTGACCGTATAACAAGATCACAAAATGCCTTCTTCCCAACAGCACACATTTGAAACGATCGAGAATATTCTGTTTGTTTCACTTTCAAGGGATTCTTTTCAATTTAATGAAATTCATTTAATCGTTAAGGATGAAATTGTTTTCTCAAAACAACTAACATTGTTTTTTAGTAGTAATATAAATAATTTATATTAGCTTTTATTTATATAGCATCAAATAATTACATATATATAACAGTGTTTAAAGAACATTGGTTGAGTATGTGTTTTATAAACGGTCTCGGTAGATTGTTATCAATTATACAAGTGAATATAATATTTGTAAACAAATTTGTAATAAAACATGTAACTTTAAAGTTTTAATCAAGAAGGCCATGTCGATCTATTTTATTGACTTGCTGTCCAGATTGCTGTTGAAAAACACTAGAAATTTTTAAAAAAGTACTGATTTTTTTAATGGGTGTTTGTGATAAAATCTTTTAAGTTACTTACAAAAAGTTATTTATTTTTTCAAGATCATGTAATATGTCATCTTGGTCCGAGTTTAGATCGTCTCGCTCCTTGAGGCTTTCTAGTAGAGACAGATTTAAATTTTCAATATATTTTTGAAGATTATTGACCAATAGTTGTAGAATCGGAACTTGTATTCCCGTGAGCAACTGCCTTGATATCCACCGATGATTCGAATCCATTTTTATACCAACATCACACAACATTGACCGAATAACATCCCCTATGGGTGTGATGCCATGCTTCTTTGCCTAAGGGGAAATAAGTAAATGATTAATTAATAAATATTTAAAAAATTAATGTTTATACAAATGTACCTTAACTTTCATTTGTGCTATTTCCTTTGACTGAGCGAGGGCTATTCTAACCTCAATTTGGAGCTTTGATTGGTTCGCGAAGAAAAACAAAGTTTCATTTGATAGAAAATCTTGTTTTTCAATGGGGTTACCATTAATCGTTTGATTCATGGTAGTTTCTTGATTGATTTGGTTCTTTTGAAATATTTTATCGTTTTCAAATTCCTTATTGCGTTTTGTTTCACAAAAATCCGATTGCTTGCGAAGTACTCCACTTGATAATTTGGGACACGTTTCAGAGTCAGAACTACAGCTTTCATTGTCGGACCCAGTTAAGAATTCATCTTTTTTTATTTCTGAAAACAAAAATAAGGTTCATATAGAACCATACAAATTTGAAATGCGAGAATTATTCAGGAACGAACCATTATTTAAAGGATCCTTATCCCCGATCGCCAATCTTTTACGTATTTCATCTCGATTAAAGCGACGCTGCAAAGAAAAATATTGGCCATAAATAACATTTAGTAATCTTTATTAAAGTTATACCTTTTTTTCAATTTGCTTGACCTTTTTATAATGATTTTGTAATGTTTCCACATCCATATCATTTGCTATCTTGTAAGCATCAAATTGTTCTATTAATACGAATAAAATTAAGGACAGTTGTTTCAGTTAGGAATATGGCTGACAATGTTTTTTAAATTTTATAGTTATTTACCTAACACCATTGTAGAAGATTGATCATTGCAAAACTTTAAAGGATCTTCCAAGTATTGAGACCAGCATGATTGATTTAAATATCTCCGGTTTGCCACCTTTTGATTGTTTTCATTAAGATGCTGCTGAGTTTGTCCGATTTCTAAATTGCTCATGCTAGGTATTTCACCCTGATTGATACTCTGCATTTCATTTTTGTTTTTCTCCGACGAATAACTTTCAGAATCACATATTATATATTTCCGTTGGTTGTATGTTTTATAGTCGAAGGTGTCCGGTGGTAGCTGTCGTTCATCATGTGACGGTTTTTGATGCTTAATTTTTATCAATTCATTACCGTAAGGTGTGTTTTTCTTTTTATTTTTGCGAATGCTGTGTCCAGATAATCGCGTTGAGGGTGTATGCTTTAAAGCTTCTGTTCCATTTGATAGTTCTGCGTCGCTAATCTGTTAATATAAGTTGATGGTGCTTTAATATTTTTTTTTAAATAACAATTTACCTTAGTCAAATTTGATCCCTGTAACCCATCTATTGTTTTCTTGTTTTTATATCCAGTTATAAGTAGTTCGAATTCCCGTTCCACCTCTCCGCCAAAATCTCCAACGATATCAATTGGACTTTGTCCTTGCAATTGGCCCTCATATTGAGAATTATTTGTACAAGTCCAGGTTGAGAAGTCAGAATTGGTCATATAATTCTGACTTAAATTATAAATAAGGTCCGGCTTATTTGAAGTTCTCATAGAGTTTTCTGATGTTGCATTACAATTCTTATTTACAATATCCGGTATATTTGGGGATGGCGATCTGTTTCCAGTTTCCTCGAATGAATATGTGTTTCCATTGTCAAACGCTCGCTTATCCCACTTACTTAAAATCGAATCCTTGGTATTTTCAAAAGTTTCTGAACCTGTTTTCATAAAAACCTTATTTTGAAATGTGTTTTGGTCATCCTCTCTGTCACTATCCGTTAAATCACTTTCATTACATTCCATGTCAGAGTACTGAATGTAGTCATCAGAAAGAGTGTGGGCAAATTTTTGAAATCCAGGATAGTTGGGGTTGGTAATTCCCTTTGTTATATAAATATCCATTCTTGAGCTTGGCATTTGTCTAATTTATCTAGATGAAAAGAAAATGTTGATATAAATTAATTTGATGGACTTAAATATTTATTTATTATGGTGATCCAATAAACTATTTGATAACAAATTTTATCCCCAAATTCACTTTCTTAAATTAAATATAATAAGTATAACTAGTAACCTATTTTAAGATTTTTGGCATTGCTTATTATCATTCGCTTTGGGTTTTTAAAGAACCTTGCTACCTCACTACTTTTTTTGTTAATACTTTTTTTCGCAACAATTCATATTTGTACACTTGTAACCACGAAAAACACATCTTGTCTTATGTCTTCTCGGTGTTGTCCACAAATTGACAAGAACAACAATAAATATATAATATTTTAAAGAAATATTAACTAAGCCGAAAAATATTGGCAGGTGGTTACTTATTTTTAAGGGAAGTTTCACATAGACATGTAAAGTTGCTCTTTTTTAGTAAATGTTTCCATACTTGAGTTTTTTTTAAACTTATATTCTCAGCATTGACTAACATTCAGTATTTTTATATTAGAAACAACCATAATTTTCAATTATTGAATCGATGAAGACTTACAAGGACTTGGGCCTTCCTGCATTCACATGTAAAAATTACTGCCACACACATAGGCTTAATTACATGCTTAGCGCATGCGTAGATCTCAAGACCCTTGTTCATAGTGTTTATTAAAATACTTATTATGGTATCGATTTAAATATAATTTTAACATTTTGTTTAAACAGAAATTTTGGAAGTGATAAGAACTCCAGACGATATATAAATATATCTAAATAACATACACTGACTGTCTTTTCATTACAAATGATGCGGGAATGAAAATGTGTCTTGATATAAACTATATATAATTTATTTTCGAATTGTCCAATTTAAATATTTAAATACAACATTTTCGTGCCCTCTTAATATTTATTTGAATGTCCCCAATTATTTTCTTCTCATTCTGGCATTTTCTTTACTTTTAAATATGGTAACACTTAAGCACAATGTGATTTAAAAACAACAAAATATTGATATGTAAAAGTAATAGAAACTAAAACACGACTAGGAAAATGGAATAACCGACGGCATTACTTATAACTGAATAATAATGATATTATTCAAGGGAATTCGGAGGGTGCAAACCCAGCTTAAAACGCCTGTTGACTTGGTGCTTATACGGGTGAGGTTCTCGAGCATTACGCAATGCTACTATAACTATAACTTTCATAATTATTTTAGTACTCCACTGCGGCAACAATATCACCATCTCCCCAAGATGACAGAGGTGTCAATCCATTACCGCCAGTATCCCAGTCGGGAAAAGTCCAGCTTTTACCTTGGATGCCGAGTCCGTACACGATCCCAGGGAAAACGTTCAGCCAGTACAAGAAGCTGTCTAAATTCCGTCTAACATGTAAGTGTTAAGATTTGTGGTTTATTGATTATCGAAATAAGACGGCTGAACTTACTTCATTCCAGCTCTGGTGGTCATAACGACAATGGGCGGCTATGCCATGGCACCGGCTGCCTTCGATCCCGCGTCTTTTGCGATGTGCACGCTGGGCACGGGGCTTGTTTCGGCTGCGGCGAATGCCATAAATCAGTACCACGAAGTTCCTTTTGATTCGCAGATGTCGAGGACGAAGAACCGCTTGCTCGTCACGGGACAAATGACGCCTCTGCACGCAGTTACCTTTGCGGCGGTGTCTGCAACCGCTGGTCTGAGCATGCTGTATTTCGGGACAAATGGATTGACGGCGGCGCTGGGAGCGGGTAACCTCTTCCTCTACACCACAATATATACGCCCATGAAAAGGATCAGCATAGTAAACACCTGGGTTGGTTCGATAGTGGGTGCCATTCCGCCTCTGATGGGCTGGGCGGGATGTGCCGGCACCCTGGATGCGGGAGCCATGATCCTGGCTGGAGTATTGTACGCCTGGCAGTTTCCGCACTTCAACGCTCTTTCGTGGAACCTTAGGCCGGATTACTCCCGTGCCGGCTATCGGATGATGGCTGTCACCAATCCGGGACTTTGTCGCCGCACCGCTCTCCGATATTCGCTGGCTATTGCAGGACTTTCGGTAATGGCACCGGTTCTGGACGTGACGAACTACTGGTTTGCTTTGGAAACACTACCTCTTAACGCATACTTCGCCTACCTTGGTAAGAATCTTTTAACCTTTACAGCCTAAGCACTTTGTTAATTATTTTTTGATTGCAGCGTATAGGTTTTATGAAAAGTCGGATAGCGGGAGCTCGCGAAAGCTTTTCCGATTTTCACTAATACACCTGCCCGCTTTGATGTTGCTGTTTCTAGCCAACAAAAAGGAATGGTATTTCAGCAAACCAGCAGGAGAGGAGAAGAAAAAGGATTCCACCTACAACGCAATAAAACAGTCTGCTAGTAGTCTTGGAAATGTCCTGCCTGTCGCCGTAGCCGAAGGACCAAGATAGTAATGTTAACATTGATATGAAAAATGTTAAGAAACCTTACACAAATATACTAACTTAGTGTTCTGCAACTTGTAAAAAAAATAGTCATTTAATATTAAAGAAAATCGTACCTCCGTGAAAAGAATACTTCTTCCTTCAAAGAATAAAATGACTACCACGTCCTTGATAAACATTTAAAGTTTATATTCTGAAACTTACGTATAGATAGGTGCAATGTAAGCATGCCAAAAAATAATCTTAAGGAATCTTTATTTTTGGATATTAAGTTTCTTCTGTCCATAAAGCAGTGCAATATTTCGTTGACTCCGTACAATTCTTCAACTTGCATAGTGTTATTATTTAAATCCTAAAATGTATAGTGTGACCAAATTAGTAGCAGGTGATTTAATTTCGGAGTGACCTAATTGTGTACTTCTTGTAGCGTTACTATTCCACACGTTCCATCAAGATAAGTATTTCCTCAAAGTAAGTCTTGGGGAATCGCTTGGAAATTCTCGAAACACGCAGTCCCTTTTAAAAATGACCAAAAAGGTTTACATAATTGATAAAATCTACAAAATTTATCGGTTACGTGTTAAAATGTTTTTTAACATTCGACGATTAATTAAACGATGAACAGAACTACGCAAGAAAATGTTTCTGTTGAATTGTGGACCTGGTTTAATTGTTAAAATTGTTGGACCAAAAACATTCACAAATACAAACTCCTTAATTTAATATCGTAGTTAAATTTACTACCATATTTTTCGCAGCCAATAATACCCCACGACTCCAAATAAATATAAGTATCTTTTTAGCTAATCGATTGTTTCAAACCTCAAAGCAAAAATTCATTAAAATAAAAAAAATTTTAAATGTAAAAGAATATTATTAAGGCTTATTTAAAAATGTACAATGTACTTAAAAGATGTTATTTCTTTTAATGTTGTTATGTGAAAGCGGTGGAAAGTATTTCTAAAATAGTTTTATGGAGTTATAGGATGATTTTGAATGGTGGCTCGGTGGGATCAGGGTGTTCATGATGTGTTGTGGATGTGTTGTGTGGGATTTGGGTATAGTGAACGTTCCGCAACATGATTTTGCTGTTCCAATTTAAAGCATATAGGTGCAAATGGTAAGGATATAAACGTTGATATTATAAATTTTCTCGGATTACTTATATTATTTACGTGTATATAGGGAGCTAAAATGGTATCGATAACGGAAATACTGAAATCCCTGTTTTCAGTATTTTTTACTAGTTCATCAGACGAATATTTTGGTCTCACAAATTAACAGATCACTATTATTATTTATTGCATTGTATTATTTGTACAGCTTAATCACGAAATTTCAATAAAATATTTAACTTTTAACCGCGATGAATCATGCTGCGGATGCGAGTGGCGCTGGAGCCCTCGTTTGGTAATTTGGACGTCAAACTAGATCAAATGAACGCAAAATCCGTGGCGAACCACTGGAGTGAATTATTTTTAGTGAGCTGAACGTGGATTGTGACAATGAAAAATTGAGGAATAGTGTTTACATTCATTTTATAATTTATTTTAAAGTTATCTTTTTTATCTCGAAAAGGAGAGGTGTATGAAAGTTTCTTTACACAGTGCAAACACATATAAATTTCTAATTATGTATAATGTACCACATAAGTTTCGTCAAGTTTGTCGATTGTGCCTCACATTGGTTAACGAGTGCGATGTTGCAGAACTACAAATTTACGATGTTTCATCGCATAATAGTGCCCAAGACAGAAATTCGGCCGAGATCCGCAGAGACGAGAAACGTGTTGGCTGCTTTTGCGGTGCTCCGAGCCCAAATCTGTGCAGCTGCTTCGGTGATAACTCGCTATCAGTATCCGTAGTGCTGACCAATAACGAAACGGGTCCAAGCCAACCTAAATCGCAGTCCCTTTCCCTAAATCAAACGCATTACACACCAAGTGTGCCTTCTGCTGCGGACGCAAAGTCGAGTGAACGCGAACGCCAATGCCAATTGGAGTCGGACATCGCCGAAAGATCAGTATTTAAAAGTCAGTCATCGTCATCGTCGACGCAACAACAACACCAACACCACGAAAATATTGCATGTGCGGAGGCCCATTCCCAATCCCAATCCAAATCGAGACTCCCGCGGGAGGAACGTCCAGTTCCAGTACATAATCATAATCAACGTGAAGACACAAGTGTGAATATAACAAAAATAAGCGGAACCGATAACTACGGCCAAGAGCACAGCAGAGATGATTCATCACCACATCTTACATTTCAGATATTCAACTGTCTCTCTATTAAGGTAAGCAGATTTCCATCCAACACATTTGCACAGAAACGAATTTACATTAATTACGCACACACACAAGCGTGGCTATACGGTGTGTGGATATATCCCGTATACTTACATACACACACACACGGGTCTGCAAGTGCTCACCGTGTGGTTGTGTGCGTTATCTATGTGATTACGACACCACACGTCAAAATAATAGGAAATGATTGGGCCGCTTTTATCCCATGGCCTATTAACAATCGGTATCAATTGTTTGGTATTTTTTCGATGAACCATTTCGAGGCATTGCCCCACGCACACAATCAACAGCCAGGTCGTACATCAGTGTCCCACACACGAATGTAAATATTGATATGTAGCTATGTATGTATGTATGTAGGTATGAGCGCGTTAGAGACCTACATTAATCCACGCCAGAGATAACATTCATTTAAATGCAATTTGATTGTTTAGACAGGTACTAATACAATACCATTAGGCACTTTCAATTTTTAACATAAACTATCTAAAGAAACATATGTTTGTTTTAATATTTGTGTTAAATTTTAAATAAAATCTATTTAATTCTCTTTTTAGAAGTGGATATTTTAAACAATCTAAAAATATTAAAAATGTCTTCCAATTTTTCACATTTTTTATTGTGTTTTTTGGAATTCTGATTATAAAATCTATTAAAATTCGTAAATTTCTCTTATGGTTTCTGTTTTTGATAGCTTAAAACTTTATTATGGAATACCTAAGCAGTATTTATTTCCCAATTTATAAATAATTAATTTTGTATTAGTCATTTTTTAATTATCATTTTCGTTTGGAAGACGTTAGTCCAATATATAGGGTCAATAAAATTTAGATTTAAATTTCTTATCAAAATCTCAACAATTTGAAAGGATTATATCTGCTATTAGTGATCCCATTTTACCCAGCTAGTCGTGCCTGGCTTGGCTATTCAAATAACTTTATCGATTGATTTTATTACCACCTTACTTCTTACTCATTGCATCATTCACATTCCAAGTTAACTTTATATTTAAAGTGCGCATTAAATTTAAAAATAAATTTATATTTTTTTCAGGCACTGCCGAACGATGGATTACCCAACGTGATTTGTGGTGACTGCAGACAAAAATTGGATTCATTTGAAAAATTTCGTACAATGGCGCACAACTCACAAATAGCTTTGAAAGAATTTTTAAATATATCAAAAAATCTCAAACTAGTAAGTATTGATAAAATGTATTTTAACGATCATCTAGCGCATTAAAATATGTTGTTCCCTAGAACTATTTTTTTTTAAATGTATACTATTAATGTATTTGCTTTATTTAGATGCCATATACTTCTAATGAAGATGTAATAATACAAAACAAAGTATAACGCTTTAAAATATATGTGACAACCAAATGCAGATTAATAATAACTATAAACCCAAGCTGTTTATAATTTATATTAAAAATAACTTAAGCTTAATCCTCAACTAAATGACTTTATTTTTTCTCAGGACGCAAATGATTTGGAAATTAAGCTTGATGCAATTTTAAAGGCTTCATCAGAGGCTATAGCGGCGAAGGCTCTGACGGAGCTTAGCACGTTCTCTAAAGTTAAGTACGAACACAGTAAAATAGATTCCACCATCCAGCCTGGTTTGGATCGGAAAATCGAGATTAGCAATCAAGATATGCCAGTACATAGCTTATATCCAAGTTTATACAAATCAATTCATATGAAAAGCGATCAAAAAAAGATAATGCCTGGATCCTCACACAGTCAGTTTGATTCAAAACTGCAGAAGGACTCGGAAATCGAGAAATATGAAAATCTACAGCAGCAGCTCGAAACTGCTGCCGTTTTAATGGATATAAGCAAAAAAATTGTAATTTCTCCTCCATGCTCGAATCCCCAATCTCCGTGTTTTTCTGCAGTTGTAGATACAAGTATTAAAAGTTCTGTGATAAAATCAAAACGTCCATTAAACCAAAATGAAATTCAGGACGGAGTTGAAATTGACCTATCCGTCAAAAAACAAAAGAACGATTACTCTAATCAACGGAACTCGGCCCCAATACACCCTTTTTGCCAAACTCCAATGCTTGATATTCAGTCACACTTAAGAAGTGAAGAGGATTTTCAAAACTACAGTATTACCATTAACCAAGTTGGTGGGTCTGACTACAAATCGAAGACACCGAAGGCGAGTACCGGCTCCTTACTAGACTCTGGCGACAGCTCTGACTCTCACAAACTGGAGATGGATATCACCTCCTCACTTAATGATAGAAAGACCCCGGACAGCCTTAGCTCTGATCACGCCACGGACGCGGCAACTACTCAACTCTGGCAGGCACTGGCACGATCAGCCGGTAAGAATCATATTGTCTGATTTATTAGCTCTTAAATTACATTCCCGTAAGCTTATTGATTTGTCATTCAAATTTCGTTACTAACATAATTAAAATTATTTTACGTGCTTTTTATAGCTAAGGAAAATCCGGCAACACAAATAATTCGTAGCATGATGAGTCAGTCTTTTGTGTTTCCGGTTCCGCCAACAGTATCATATACAAAAGTACCTGAAGAACCCATAGCACTATTAAAGGTAAATAATGGATTTAAAACTAAAAGATCTAAGAAAATCTAAACATAATTTTTTTCTTTATAGGATCTATCAGAGGCTCAATCCAGCAAATCAAAACCATGTAGAAGAAAACAAAGTTTTCCTACCAAAACTGATTGCATCGATGTAGTTAATGAGAATGTGACTGATACTTATACCACTTCAGAAGCAGCTCCCGAGGAAAAGAAAGATAAAAGGGTAAACAATTGGAGTTCTCTTTACTATTGCCCATATTAATTATATAATTTCTTTACAGAACATTAACCTTTTTAATGCCATCCCTGGTGCTCAAAAAGATATGTCATGTTCGAACTGTGGAACCCTCACCACAACAATTTGGAGGCGAAGTGTTCGAGGAGAAATGGTTTGCAACGCCTGTGGGTTGTATTTCAAGCTGCATGGGGTTAACAGGCCGCATTCTATGAGACGCGATACCATACACACCAGACGCAGGCGTCCTAAAGAACTGGAGCGATCTAAAAAAAGTGAGTGTTTTATGATATACCCTACGTTACGATCTGCCCAAAAATCAAAAGCGGTTATTAGTAAGTAAAATAACAACTGAAGGACGAAATATTTCAAGCTCTAGGGGAAATTAGTTTATGAATACATCCTTATAAGAGAGATGGAGCATGGTATTGGTGCATGATAATTGTTACAATTACAAACATTTTAGTTCTATTTTCTGATAGATATCCTCCTTTTTAATCAACTACAAATGCTCGCTTGATTATAGCTTAAACAAGGGAAAAAAAAAAGATTTTAATGCAAATAAGTTTAAAAACAATGGAGATAAACTCTTTACTGATTTCTAACCTGAGTTTTTAAAATTGTTCGTTTTAAATGAAGCGATAAAAGGAAATGGTAAATTATTTGATATAATATATACGTTCCCAACATACAGCTATTGACAGATAATTATCACAAAGTGTGCGGTTTAGTTCAACCCATTACAAAGGGAAAAACTAATCTAATGAAGAAATTTTGCTTCATTATATTCGATAAAGATTTAAACACAACATCAATTAAATGACAGCTCATATATGAAATCAGACAGTGACTTTTATTTAGATTTTCCTATATATTTAATAACTGGTAAAATTGTAAAAATGTCTATATCTTGAAATTTACGCGTATATGATAAAAAAACATAAATTTAACTATAAAAATCGTATGAAGGAATAAGAAAATTGACAATTAAAAATGTTTATCATGTCTTCATCATTAAAACCAAAAACGGGTATAGTCATGTTCGGTTTGATGTAAATCATCTTAAATTTCAATCACAGAATTAAGTTTTTAAAATAATATTATTTTCTAATATAACAAATAGTTTCTTTCCTTGTTTTAATTTTAAAATAAGAATTTATTAGTTATTTTAAATTATTCTATTTCATTTACAGAACACAAGCAAATGTCATCATGTTCATCAATGGAACCAACGAAAACAGAATTCTTGACGTCAAGGGAACCTCTTGATATTTCTGGTCTGGTTTTAAATGTAAGTCTATGCATTTTATTTTAAAATTGTGGACAAGTGGGTTAGGTTTCATTTTCAATACAACTTCTTACTATTTTGCTATATTTTTTTATGTTTTGCATAACTTCATTAACACCAAAAAATATTAAGAAATTCACAATATTTTGTATGGGTTTTTTAACAGTTTTCCAAAGTACATTTTAATATGCTTGGAGCATCCAAGATTGATTTCGAAATTTTTTAATAAAATTGGTGCAAAGTACCCAAAATGACGACTGAAATGTTCGTTCTTGTTATTACTGCAATTATCTTCTTTTTATTTTAGAAATACAAAAAGGAAATTGATGAATCCGAAACCGCAGCAGCACTTAAAGATATTTTATTAAGGCGGAAGAAGTCAAATTCTATGCCGGCGTTTAATGATACCTGTGAAAGTGCGGACCTATCCGCACCGCTTAACCTTGTTTCCAGTGAAAATAATGCAAAGTTAACATAAAACGCCAAATATATTCCCCTACTCACTTTTCGAAAAACAAACCTTTAACACACATTTTGTTTATTTATGAGGTCGCATAAGAAATAAAAAACAAAAGGTTTAGGATTAAAAATACGTATAGATTATTAATAAAAAATTTCATTCTTTAAAACTACATTTTATTCATTTGTATCTTTAAAAACTAATACCAAAATACTTATTAGTGTAAAAGTGGTATACAAATTGAACCAGTATGTCAGAACTTTTTAATAATATTACACTAAATATAGACCTTAAGAAAGGACATCAATACTTAATGCAATTAAATTAAAAATAAAATTTATTATATTTATATTTATTAAAACCATTTTACAGTATTTTTAATTTTTTAATAACACAAATTGCTTCTATTAAAATGAAAAGTTTAGTTTTAACAATGATTTTTCAGCTGTCTTTGCAATTGAACAACTTATAAAGCTAAAAAATAAATAATGTTTTAAATCTCTTGCCTATACGAAAATCATGTGATAATATAATAATCTCCACAAAACATTTTAATAGTAAAACTATGCAAAAAGCAATAATCACGCAATGCAAACTTTTCAAGGAAATATTTAAATTATATACAATTATAAGAAACTAAAAACTTAATGCTGTTTTCGAATCTACATAAATCGTCTAAATAAAATAAGGACTTCATAATAGGTTAAGATACAAAAAATATTACTCATTTATTTTTTCAAATAAAATACTCTATACAATTTTTAACAATCACAATAAACTGGTTAATGTAAAATGTAAATCAAATGCAGACTGTGTTTTAATTAAAGCTTGTGGTTAAGCGATGGAATATTTCGGACGAGTTAGTTGTTAGCCGAAAAATTAAATTTTCGAAGCAATAAATTTTGGTCATCTACTTGCCATTATGTATATTTTTAAAATTTTAGAAAGGTAAAAATGTTACTTCACGAGGAATATAGTATATTACTGCAATTGAGAATACAAAATTAAAAATATAAACTAAAGCTTACCAATTGCCCATGACACATTAAAATATACGTTATACACGTTATATTGTGTATACAAATTTAGAAATTAAACTAAAGTACGCATTTAAATATACGTTATATTGTGTATATAACTAAAAATGTAATATATTTTCCATCCGGCTTAAACTATTAAATTTATTAAAGCCCTGTGCAAGAAATATCGATAAGGGGCATCGGTATATTACACATTCCATCGATAGAGCTATCGTTAATTTTACATCACCAAGTTGTTTTGTTATCAGATCCATTTGTTATTGTCAAGCAGCATGTTGGAAAACGGTGAACATTTTTTTGAGGGCGTTGAGAAACTCCTCGAAATTTGGTTCGAGGAAAGCTCCAATAGCGAGAACGATTTGCGAAACATTAGCAGGTAAGCCCTTTAATACGTGACAAGCAATAATATTAAAAAAATATTATTCAAGCAAGGCTGCTGCACAGTCACAGACAAAAGTAAATTTATCCGCTGTATATTGTCTTTCGTGCCTTGTCAGGTAATACAGATAATAAATCTTGGTTTTTGTTGAAACAAAAATGCGTAAAATGTGTAGCTTTTTAGAAAAACAATATAATTTTTATCAGCCTATCTGATGCCAAGCACGTGTAGCCAGTCGTAAGAGCTCGGTGATTGTTAAAAACAATCTCGCTTGTTTGACAAGAAACCCTGTTTAATAGTATTGTATAGATTAAATACAAGTACAGGGCTTTCAATTTATACCCTGACCTTTCTTATTGATAATGTGCTCTAATCAAGCAGGTTCTTTCTCATTTGGGTGAACGCTCTTAAGTCTTTAAACAAATATAATTTTTTTTTATTTCAGATCTGATTGGGAGAATGTTCTTAGCAATGTCAACTGTGAAATAATCAGCACTTCCAAAAATGATGCCATTGATGCTTTTGTATTGAGGTAGTAATTGATTTAACTACTGCCGATACGGCTTTACCCTTTCTTCTCCTTTGTCATTATTTACTAATTATTATTTTAAAAAAACTTTACAAAGATTATTCTAACCCATGTTAAATTTTAAATCGGTTTAGCGAGAGTAGTATGTTTGTTTCCAAGCGAAGATGGATTCTTAAAACTTGTGGAACAACTACTCCTCTTAAATGCTTAAGTCTTTTGTTGAAATTGGCGGAGGATAACGGATTCGAAGTAGTCGCTGACTTGTTCTACTCGCGAAAGAATTTCACTAGACCGGAAGCACAGGTTAATATTTTTAAAAATTATTATACATTTTTAACTAAATTTATTTTGTATTTTAGATAACTCCACATCAGGGGTTTACAGAAGAAGTTACTTATTTGGACTCTATTTTTCCAAATGGAAGATCCTACTGTCTGGGTTCCATGAACTTAGAGTGTTGGTATCTCTATACTTTTAGTCGTTCTGATATCAAAATTTCTCCCCAACACATAACGGATGAGAAAGGAATCGACTCTGATCCAGATCAAACCATTGAAATCCTTATGCAAGATCTAGATCCCGAAACCATGTCGATCTTTTACAAAAATAAATTTGATAATGCTAATGGGGCTACTGTGGTATGATGACATCATTAATGTAAAAAGCAATAATTTTATAGTTTTTTATTTCAGAAATCTGGAATCGATACCATTTTGCCGAGCATGCACATTGATGATTTTCTTTTTGATCCATGTGGATATTCCATGAATGGAATTAATAACAAGGTAACATATTACATTCGCTTTTTAGCATAATTTGTAATAGCTTATATGTTTATAAATTTTTACAGGGAGAGTACATGACAATTCACATCACTCCCGAAAATCAGTTTTCATATGTGAGCTTTGAAACCAATGTTGCGTTGAGTAACTATAGGAAACTTATTAATCAAGTTATCAACACTTTCAAGCCGGGAAAATTTATTGTGACTATTTTTGCTAATAAGGTACTTTGGTGTGGAGTAATATTGTGTATTATTTAAGTATAAATACTCTTTCTATGCAACAGTGCTCTCTGGCTTACGAAACTATGAAGGAGTTGGAAGTAGAATACTCTAAAGGATCGCATTGGAAACGAACGGATATGCAATGCTGCAATTTTCCGTCTTACAACCTTCTTTTTGCACAATATTCTTTTAATGAAAAAAATGGTGATAATTTATGAAATTCAAATTCCAACAATAATTGTGATTGTTTTACGCATGTGTAACCAAACCTCTTGTTCGTTTGTTAACAATTAATTTAAATAAAGGTCGAATAATGAACATATTTTTCAACATTCACGCAGTGGATGTGGAAAAAAGTAGAATAAAATATACTGGACTATGTATTAAGTAATTTCATAAACTTAACTTACATTTTTTTCTAGAGAGTTGAATGTGACTGGAATGTGGTAGTTAAACATTATACTATTTATTTTGTAATAAAAGTTATATTGGAAAATGTTAGTTAGTAACTCAGAGTTACTTGACCTTCTATATGTTAACCTATTTCGATAACTAAGATTGATTTTGAATAATCTTGTACAATAACTTATTAAATTAACTGTTCAATGAATGTACTAAAAAATCCCAACTGGATAATATGTACATTTTAAATATGGGAAAAATAATCGGATCTGGACAAGTGTCATACACAAGTCCATCTCTAGCAGTATTTGACAAGTCGAGCCAAAAGAAAAGTAAAAATGAGTGCAATTTCTAATGAAAACATTATTTGGACCATTAAAAACGGAGAGTTTGACGCTGTCCAAGCCGCTTTTCAGAACGATGTGTGTTTGCCAATGTAAAAAATGCTTTTGATTTAATTAAATATACCTGTATACAGGCACAAAAGGTGAATGAGGAAATAAAGGGACGGTTCCCCGTACACTATGCGGCGGATTTTGGCCAGCTTAATGTACTCCAGTTCCTGATTGATATAGGAGCGGACGTCGATGTAAGTGGTTTATTTAGCCGAATTTTATGATTGTGAATCATTACACTTATGGCAGTTGAAAAGTATAAGGCAATAACTGGTTACATACATATATACACAGTTGTGTTTAGTCATAGTCCAAAGAAGTCGAAACCAGGTGTGCCCTTAATAAATGCCGGACTTTTTTTTATAATAATTACGTTTTTAATCTAATTTAAATTTGTAATACAGAGAAAAGACAAACATGGTATTACCCCCATTCTTGCTGCCATTTGGGAAGGACATACGAGCTGCGTGGAATTTCTTCTAAAAAAGGTTCGATTGTTGTTTTTTATTTTATCTCATGAAATAAATTTGGATATTTTTTGTCGTAGGGAGCTAATAAAAATGGTTCTACTCCAGATGGCCAAAGCTACCTTGAGGCAGCGGAAAAGGACGAAATTAAAAAATTACTTGCATAATTAGTAACTGTAAATTTAGGATACAAACCTTATGTTTCAGTATCAAATACAATTTTAAATACAGTCATGTATAGCTTTTAAAAACTGAATTATTTGTTTTAATATTTTGGACGAACTTAAAAAAATAAAACGATTCAAATTTTTTTAAAATAAACAAAATACCAAGGATTATAAAAAAACAAAATACCAAGGATTGTAAAATATCTGTATATTACATATGTTATTAACATGTAAAATATAGTATTATACATATGGAAACGACTTTTTTTATGTTTGTGCTATTGACAAACGAGTGAAAATAATTTTTGTAAATTTTATTATTTTATATAGTTAATAGTTTACAAATGAAGGTAATTCTTTAAAATATAAAAGTTTGATGTATGTAATTGTTACCCAATAATATTTGACACTCGAGAATTACAAAGGTGGCTGTTAAAAACAGTTTGTTTACAAAGGATTAGATTTTCAAAACCTGCTAAAAACAACATAATTAAAAAAATTTGAATTTCTAAAATAGAATATCCCTTTTGCAAGAATGCCAAGAAATCGATAAGTCTTCAACTATTTACTTACATCACTTTACTTCCATCACTAAACTGAAACACGAGCTATTTGTTTTATTTTATTATTCGACACTTTTTTTAAGTCCAGTGCATAATTTTTTTAAAAATTTGCACACAATGTTCCGACCCGAGAAACATGGGCTTGAGTCCGACTTTCAGTTAACGAAATTTACCACCCACACTGGATGAAGTTGCAAAATCCCCCAAAAAGTACTTGAGAAGTACCTAAGGGGAACCGAAATAGTAAATAAGAACAATGATGGATACCTTATCGGTAAGATATATATTTTTATCAGATTATCGTAATACCAAAACCTACTTTTAGGATCTGGAATGGACTGTGCTGTTATACCGCTGAACCGGCACAAAGATTACTTACTTGTTCAAACCGTTGACTTCTTTTATCCTATGGTGAATGATCCGGAATTATTGGGACGCATTGCACTTGCTAATGTCTTGAGCGATGTTTATGCGGTTGGGGTGACGGATTTTGATTCAGTGGAAATAATCGTCAGTACATCGACAAGCTTCACTGAAAAAGAACGAGACGTTGTCATTTCACTAATCTTAAAGGGTTTCCAAAACTCTTTGCAAGCAAATGGTTATCATAAAACTCCCATTGCTATTAGACAACTTAAGATCAATCCTTGGTGCATTATTGGCGGCATTGCGACGTCTGTCTGTTTACGCGAAGAATTAATTCTGTTAGTATCACACAAATGGGATATATCAATATATGTTTGACTAAATATTTATTTTAGACCATCCAAAGCGCAGCCAGGCGATGTCTTGGTCCTTACAAAGCCCTTGGGAGGACAGATGGCGATGGATGCTCACCTTTGGCAACTTAATCAAAATGAAAAGTACAAATCCCTGCTCTCTGAATTCTCGGACGATGATATCAGGGAAACTTTTGAAATCGCAGTAAAATCAATGACATATTTAAACAAAAATGGTAAATTTAATATTCAGTATTCTATGTCGGTGAAATTAAAAACTATTAATTCCAGCCGCGCTTTTGATGCACAAGTATCAAGCGCATTGTGCCACGGATATCACTGGTTTTGGTTTATTGGGGCACGCCCAGAACCTCGCCCAATTCCAAAAGCAAAAGGTTTTATTCAAAATTGATAAGTTGCCAATTATCAAAAATGTACTTAAATTTAGCTTGTTAATTGGTCAAAGTACAAAGTTGCGCTCTGGTAGATCAGTAGAAACCTCTGGAGGGCTATTAATTTGCCTTGCTCCCGATGCCGCAGACAAATTTTGTCGGGATTTCGAAGAAGTTACTAAGGGAGAGCAAAAATCATTTAAAATTGGACACGTAGTAGCCTCGATCGAGTCTGGTGCAGTTCTGTGTGATGAAGTAAGTTTAATTGAAGTCAACCTTTGATGAAATGGTGCAAATTGATTATTCAACCTATGACGAATATTTCAGAAAGGCTTTTTGGCTTGGAAATATTCCGAACTTTATTACACAAAGTGTTTAATAAATTTGATAATTAATTAACCTATTCCTCGTGTTTGATTAAAATTTGTTTTCGCGTAAGTAACAAATTAATAAAGCTTATAAATTACCGATAAGCAAATAATGTATCGATATTTTGCACATATTTCTCGATAACAATATATGTAACGTTTTTTCCAATTTCCTCTTTCCGACATTAATTTGTATATTCATTTTTTATTAATATTGTATATTTTGGTATATTGCACCCTGGGGCTACAATATACCAATAGTCAACATCTGTACAAACACATGTTATGGTTCCTTTCACGGCGCAGGCAGTTGTCCTTATTTGGTCCTTTATTTTGTTAGTAGCCTCCCCACACGAAAAACACCCTTAACGGGAACAACTAAAGGACGGCAAAGGACACGGGCATTGCCAAAATATTTGGATAGAAAAATAACAAATAAAATGTTAAGCAATCTTTATTTGGCTTTAAAATAACCTACCCAATTGAATCCGCCCAATTAAGTGACTTTTGCTAAAGTGAAAGTAGCCATAAAAGTGTAAAAGTTCATTCAATACAATCAACAAAATGTTCAGGAGTAAAAATGAAGGGAACATTGTGTACAAATGCACAGTGCGACTCCTTGATGATTCCGACGTCCTAGAATGTGAATTTCAGGTTTGTACTGCTCTTGAACTTTGCCTTTTCTACAATATTGGCCTAGATTTGTAAAGGACTAAGCTGCCGACACCTAAAGGAGTGCTCATCTGCAGTTGATGCAATATTTGTGGATGTACTGTTATTCTGCTACATTAAATGTACTGTTATTTGATAAACGCAAATAAACGGATCTTTCTCCCCAAAAACAGCGACTAAATATTAAGAAGGTCTTTAAAATGATAGTAATTATAACTGATCAACTTTCGTGCATAAATCTATAAAACAAGTAGCTTTCTTATTATTTCTTATAAGTTTCCGCAATAAACAGATGTGCGGCTAACGCCCTTTATGGATACCGGCAAAAGTGTCCTTTAAGATAGGAATCCCTTTAAGGCAATTCAATAACATAATTTGAGTGTTAGGCTTGTATGGTCCAGTATTTTCTTTTTAATCTAACGCTGGGATGACACTTTAGCTATCAAAAAAAAATTTGCGACGAATTCACATTATTCCGTTATCACTTGAAGTTATTATAAAGTTGGGAGAAAGTTGTATTCAAAAATAAATGCTAGAAATTGAAAATGTCATTCCAGCCCTAGAATAAAAAATATAATAAAATTATTTTATGTTTAATGGTGTTATGCATCCTTGTCGACAAAACTTCAATTTATGAAACGAAAATATTTTATATTCACTGGTTTTATTTTAATATTAGCCTTAGGTCGTTCTAAATATCATACAATTTTGAAGTAAACATTTCAAAAATTAGCCCCAAAATGTGTGTTTCAAAGATAAATTGTATCTTCTAATTAGATTACTGTTTAAATAAACCGATCCCTTCTCATTCAGCCGTTCCACAAAGGTATTTACCTATTGGAGTATTTGTGTGGTGAGTTGGAGATAAAAGAGAAGGATTACTTCGGCTTACGATATGTTGACTCCTCAAAGCAAAGGGTAAGTTTGGGTTTCTTATTAATATAAGTACACAAATTTATTAGTCACTTTTAACAGCACTGGCTTGACCTCTCGAAATCCATAATAAAGCAATGCAAAGGTAAGTTATCGTACAAAAAATGTATGTTCGATTTATGGATAAATCTCCCTTTTTGCAGAAATGGATCCTCTTTTGTTTTCGCTACGAGTTAAGTTTTACCCAGCGGATCCATTTCGACTGACTGGAAATGCACGGATTATGTTATACCAGCAATTAAAAAGGGACCTTCGGCATGGTCGACTGTATTGCTCCTTGGGCGAGGCAGCCGCGCTAGGAGCTTTGATTGTTCAAGGTAAAACTTAAAACCTCATAAAAACTAAATTGATACTTTAAATGTTGTATTCCATTTGCTTAACAGAAGAGCTCGGCGATTATAATGAAGATGTGCATATAGGAGGCTATGTGACTTCCATAGAATTAGCCCTACGCCAGACAGAGTATCTGGAAAAAAAGATAATCGAGCTCCACAAAAAGCGAGAGCCTGGCCAGGATCTCTCCTTGGCCATGGATGAGTTCCTAGGCATAGCACGTGGCTTGGAGACCTACGGCATTGACCCCCATCCGGTAAAGGATCACCGGGGATCGCAGCAATATATCGGAATAAATAACTCGGGTATCAGCACGTTCGTCACCGGCAAACGATCTCAACATTTTCGCTGGAATGAAATTCATAAAATCAATTTTGAAGGCAAAATGTTTATTGCCCATCTGAGCTATACCGACGCTAGCCGTGAACCTGTAAGTTGTATTTAAAAAAGGTATTTATCTTCTTAAATAATTTATTTTAAAAAACTTTTTTTTAGAAAAAGCATACAGTGGGATTTAAGTGTCCAACCGGCGCCGCTTGTCGATATTTGTGGAGATGTGCCATAGAACAAATGCTGTTCTTTACGTAAGTGGTTGTATGTCTATTTCTGCTCCATTTAAATTAATGAATTTATTCGATCCCTAGATTACCAAATAGCCAAAGTGCTGCTGTGATTTCAGGAGGAGGATTTTTCTCATGGGGCACGAAGTTCCGATATACCGGAAGAACTGAGCGCGAAATTTTGACTGAAAACATAAATGCATTGCGGGAACAAAAAATAAACAATTCGAATTCAAGCAAGCGAAAGGCAAGCAGTGTCCCAGCAACGCCGTCCAGTCCCCAAGGCGATTTAGCACAAATACGTAAGTATTATTCATTAATTCGCCTTTTTTTTGAGTGGAGAATGAATTAATTGCTTTTACTAATAAAGTATTAAAATTATCATAATGTGGTCTATGTGTGCGTCTGTCTGTTTCTACGCAAACTAGTCTCTCAGTTTTAAAGATATCGACTTGAAACTTTGCACACACTCTTCTTTCCTTTGCACGCAGTATATAAGTCGGAACGACCGGGATCGGTCGACTACCATATAACTGATTGATCGGAAATGCCATAGCTTTGGTGTTTGTAAAGTTAGAAAGTTGGGATTTTCTATGGGTTTTATTTTTGGCCAATCAATCCGACCTACCAAATTTCATAAGCATTGACTATATCCTATAGCTGCCATATAACTGAACGATTGGAAATTACATAACTTTGGTGTTTTTAAAGTTAGGAAGTTGGGATTTTTTATGAGTATTAAGAATGCATCATATGAAAAATTTTGGAGAATATAATTTACAGAGTATTCTGCAAGGGTATATCAACTTCGGCTCCGCCCGAATTTAGCTTTCCTTTCTTGTTTTAAAATAAAAATGTTAAATTATAAAAACAATAACGGGGAATTAACAATTAAGTTTACAAGAAACCTCTTCTAAAGAATTGGCGTTTTGAAATAAAAATTGAGTAAGACTCTGCTGGCTCTTTCAATAATTTAAAACCGAACTCAGTTACTATTTTATTTAACTTTAACATAATCTTCTTCACTATTATTTTGCAGGATATAGTAGTTTACCGAGATCCACGATGTCAGAGCCCTTGGGATACGGCATGCCAAATGGACACTTTTACGGGCAGGATCACGGCATGAGTGAGGTCAATGGTGGCATCCAAATATCCAGTCTGGAGCCCGTTTGCGAGGAGGCACGGCTGAGGTCGTCGAACATCGAGGGTGTCAACTATTTGGCGACCCAAATGGGGGGCTACGCCTACCGGGACTCCGTCGAACATTCTTCCACTGAGAGCGGGCTGACTGTGAATGGCTACGACCATCCGAGGAAGCATAACGAATCGAAGCAGCACGGCTCCTACTCCCCGAACCTGTACTACGGACAGTCCGACGCCGCCTTGAACTCCAGTTCGACTGCCGATAAGTTTCTGCACGCGGATCAATCCACACGGAAGGTGAAGAAGTTTCGCAAATTCCACCTATTACACGCCTTTGTTCCGTCCGTCATTTTTGTGGCTTTTGCGATGGCCGGAACTGCTGTGTTTATAATGGAGTCCGAGTCGGAAGCCTTCGAGCAGTTGCGCAACTCCCCGGAAATGCTTTGTCTGCGCTACCAATACTATCAGCCTTTGAAAGAGTTTGTGTTGGAGAAGTTGGGTCGGAGAAAATAAGTTTTTTCATTACGTAGAAGCATGTTTAATTCCACTAGCAACAGCTGTATCGGGTATTTTAAAATGTATTTAAGTAAATTCTTTATTATTATGCTATAATGATTCCATATTAAAAACAAAAGCCTGAAATTTATTTTAACATTAAACTAATTCGTTCTGATTGGGTGCTGGCAAAATACAACATTCTTATGCAATATTAGCTCAAGTTTTTAAATGAAATGGGGTAAATTAAATCCTATACATCGCAAGTTAGTCAAAGTACCCTAAGTGGGAATAAAAACGATTAACAGTGAAAGTGTATATACAAATACCCATCTCCACCCTTAAACACCCTTGACACAATAATTTGTCTAGTTTGTTTTAAATTAGCGATATATTCGTAGACACCAAATATTTTTACCTAGATCAAATTCTTCAGTACTTTATATTACTTTGAACAAGAATGAAACCAAACTTCGGCAAGGCAAGGTTTATATACCCTTGCAGCTTTCACAAAAATTAATTGTACCATATTTCGAAGCTTTGTCTATTTCCGGATAAATTTGTCGATCCTTTCTATGACAGTTGTATGCCTTTCTATGGCAATTTATAGTCTTCCGATTTCTACAAAAGTAAACCCGTATTTCTGAATATAGATATATGTTAAACAACAACGAAGTTATAATTTAATTTATTTTTTTCTTTTTTCCCCGACTGTTCCTATAATATATTAGGCCGATCCGGATCGATCCGTTATACACTACCTGCAACAGGAAGAAAACTTTTCCCAAAATCGACTTGACAGAAGTTGCTTATCCAGAATATAATTACTTTTAAAGGTCGTAAATGTGCTTTTCACTATATAAAAAATTTTGACTGAAATTATAATACCCCCTGCAAGGGTATTCAAATACTAATTAAGTGAACACGTATTACGGCATTTAGGTCTTGATTTGAGATATCCTGCAAATTTGTGATTGGTATTAAAAATTTTATTTTTAAGGGAGTATGGAAAATTTTTAAATATTCCAACTTTATTTTATTGTGCGTATCTTGAACACTTATAATGAGCTATAAACGAATTGGACAATCTGGTAGCATAGGTCAAGTCATTAAAAAAATGAACAACTAATTCTTTTGTTTTTAACGTTTACCTATATCTACAACCGAGTATTTATTTAGGGCACCAATAATTTATTATAAACGAGAATATCAATAGAAACCATAAAACTTTCAAAAAACAGTTCTTTTATTTGTCGATATTGTTTTAAATCAATCTTATTCGTTAGATTTATTAAGTAAAACTTTTATTAAATAAATAAATGTGGCTATTCTTTTTTATTACGATGATAGACGGAATATGACCATATCATCAATTGAATGTACATTTTTATAATCTATGTGAAGCTGTCTACTAAAGAACCATATCTGCTTGAAGTCCCAACGATTCTGAGTGTTTCTTGGCTTTCATCCTTAGGTCTGCTATGCTGGAACTCTTGCTGTGAGCTGCGGCAAAGGCAGCCAGATTTATTGAATATTGTGGCACAGAAAAAAGTCCAGCCGGCACGGTTCCATTGGTAATGGCTGCAGCATACTGAAACTCGCAAAAGATTAATAAATAAATGGGATGGTTTATTACTTTGTATTATGGATATTGATATTTCCATGTTACTAAAATTAACGTTGTGCTGGATGCTAATATGTGTCAATACTTCACTTACAATATTTATATTCCATGCACCACAAGGATCAATAGGATATTAAATTTAAAGTTTAATGTATCAGTGTTCTAAAAATGAATAACTACGTTTACAAATTAATGTGTAATGACAAATTGTAGCAATTTTTCAAGAGTACAGTGTAGATACGTATGTTAACCTGCTTAAGTATTTTCATGACAGACTAGAAATCAGCACAACATAATCTTATAGGACCTTTTACTGCCAGTCCTGTAGATTGTTAATTTTTTCTAATTTTACCTGGTGAGCTGCCACCGAAATAATCGCTGGATCGAATGCTGAAAAGGCGGCGGCTGCAGCAACGGTGTTGGAAAACTGCTTGATGGCCGAGCGCGATATCGCCGGAGGATGTGGCGAATCCACGCTGACCACTTTGCCGGAACTCGTGCCACTGGGTGCTTGGGGATTCGAGCTCGCGGCTGCAGCGGGATGAGACGGAACGGATGAGCTTCGAAGGGCGGCCAAACTGACGTAGGGCGCCACGCGACAGGGTTCCAGCGGAGTTGCGATTGGAGGACTACGACTGCCCACCAGGAATCCTTTGAAATATACAGGGTTTAATATGATGTGGTTAACTGTGTTGAGGTTTGTTGGATTTATAACTAAGAAATGAAAGACATTTTAGGAATATCCAGCATTGTATATATCTACCGTTTGCAGGATATATAGGGCTCTTAGATATAGAGCAATTCCTTATGATTTTTAGCCAACGCTTAAAAAAATAAAATAAATAATTGTTTAGAATAAAAAAAGGATATACCCTACTCTCTCTCCTGGTAAAACATATCGCGTACCTAAGATGATTTTGAACAAGTCATTATGTACTTTAAAAATTTTACATTGGCATGTGCTTCATTTCTTAAAAAAAATAACTTACACATTTTTGTTTGGTTACTATTATTACTTTTAAATTCAGGGTCTTATGTGTAAAACTTATTGTAAATTTGTATACCCGAAACTCGTAGTTGAAAGGCTTATTATATTTGTGCGAAGAAAATATTTTCCACCAAGATGGAAAGATGTTTTTCCGTGATCATGGTAATGGGTGCATACTGCTACGTAAGCTTTAACATTCGAGAAATCCGTGTACATTTCTTATTTTCAATTAAAAATTGAGGTTAACTTATTCTCTTAGTGGTTGTTTTCAATAAAATAAACTTGATAAAAATGCAGTTCTATAACAGTTCCATTTATATTTAGGTCCAGTATCGGTCCGTTTAATATATTATGTACACTTCAGCTGCTACTTCTAAAATAATATTGTGGTTCTATTATCCAATGTATTGAACTGATTTGTTTAGAACCGTTGTGCTTTTGAAAATAAAGTTATTTTGAACTTTAATATTTAATTCACATTTTGATATACTCCCTTTATAAATCCACTCATTATTTTCTTTTATTCTAATTTTGTTGAATAACTGCGCGTGTATTAAAAAATGTACCAAAATAATAACTTTAGTACAACGTTTATCTTTGCGATGTATTTTCTGGTATCTTCACAAAAGCTTTAATTTATTTAGTAGCTTATCTTCTTTTTCGGCAATTACCGGGTATACAAATGTTTTATAAAGGTGCATACCCGTACTTTCTAGATTGGGAAATCGTTTTAAGATTCAGTGACAAGTAATTGAATTCATTTTGTAATTTATTGCTCGGGAAACGCCCCGGACCCGGAGGCTGCGTCATTCAACCACAGGGACGTGTTGCTCCTGGAGCACATACAAATGGCTCTCCGGGGACCAGAGCCCAGGTTAACGTCTTGTTTATGGTGGTTCACCGGCGGCAAAAAGCCTGAGAATTGATATGAACCCATAAAGTGCTGCCCATTCGTTGTGTCTGCCGTGCTTTTTATGCCAAATTTCAATTTGATTACATTTCCGAAACTTTTTTATGCCCGAGGTCCGGTATTGAAATACGGCTACATTAGGCGGGAATTTGATAAATGAGATTATATCTTTTAATCCAATTAAGTAATATGAAGCTTAGGTTGATCCTAAATCAGATTTATTGTTATGTGTACGTGGAAAATATTAATTGTATTTATAGGGCAACGTTACAAATGTAAATGTAAGGTGAATTTTACAATGTATTTACATTGTAAAATTCACTTTAACATTCATGTATTGATTTGTTATTCACTAAATTTAGATTATACTCTTGTGTGTTTTAACACGTTCTCCGAAAACCTTGATATTTATTCGGTTTGTTTGCTTTTCGCATTATAATCAATTCTCACAATCCCATCTGCTCAAATTCTACCGAGGAAACAAGCCAAATCCCTTCGGCAATATACATAAAAACGTTTTTTAGCGACAGCAACAGCAACGGCAACAGCAACACAAATCATTGCTAACTTCATCAAATTAAATATTCGGGCAATAAAACGGAGAATACAAATTCTATTGAGTGAGCCCGGGAGTTGATGAATGGGATAAGTCCTTGGAAACGAGGGTTGAAAGGAGAGCCGGATGAATTAATGAAGAGACATTTAAATAACTGTGAAACCGTAACATATTGGCTCGACGAGTTGATAAGCCAGAAAATGAACAGTTTTCCGAAATGTAAATGGTCTTGCCTGATTTCTGTGTACTTAACTAATTGCAATTTACACTTTAATTAAGCTTAATTGAGAAAAACTTGGCTAGAGCGTGGGTGATGAGCGGAGCTTAGAAAGGAAACTAATGATTTTCACCCTGATTTATATTTGTACGTTTTAATGAAAGTGTCGGGACTTTTAGGGATTCCAGAATTGCCAATATGAAATTATGAAATATTCTTTGTGGTGTAATTTAAATGTAGCTTTTTCTTTTCTTTTTTATGCTCACCTTTGTGCATTTGGTTTTCGTGCTTTCTACATTTCGCCCTTCTATTTTGAAACCAAACCTGAAAGTATATTGATAAATGGTTACTTTATATTGAGTTGACTCTGATAGCTTTACCATAATTATAAATTGAAAGTGAAGTAAGCGTAACATTTTTCGATCTGATCTAATTCGGTCATTAATTCTTGTAATACATTAAATTATGGATGTTTATTTGTCATTAATTACAACAGATGTGACCTTCTGGAGCAGGATGATTTTAGCAAGCTAAAAGTTCCGAAAAGTTAAGCAATTTATTACGGGCCATAAAAAAAGTGACACTTTTGCTGCCACTCGAATGGTAGCTACATATTTCATGACCACATAGTGTCTATTGCCGGCACCCTGATTGAGTATTTAATCTTTAACCGGCCCCCTGATGCTAAAACAATTTTCTACTTGCAACCCAGACTGCAAGGGTGGCGTAAACCACTTAACACCCCATATTTTTCACAGCGACGGTGGTTGGAAAATCAAAGTCAGCTTTCACATTCGCCAAGGATTTGGATTTGGGGGACATTGTCTGGTTGTCATTAGTACAAGTGTAATGAATATCCATTGAAAATCAATTTGTGCCCTTAGTAGTGTAGTGTCCAAGGGGCGCCTCCTTTGACATTTTCAATGTCAAGTAGCGATTTGGCCGGAATTTATGGCCTTTTCACGGAGATAATTACCTGCACTCTGGCCTCGCTGAGTCCCAATCTCTGGCTCAGTTCCTCGCGCATAAAGGCATCCGGATAGTGCGTTTCCTCGAAGAGTCGCTCCAGTTCGTTCAGCTGGTCGAGCGTAAAGTTTGTCCGCGATCTTCGCTGCTTGGTGTTGACCACCGACGAGTCCAGATGGTCGCAGTGCTCCCGGATTCTGCTTGGTTCTGGGGAGACGCATTTTTCGGTCGGGACCGGCTTATCCGGCGCCAACTTCGGTGAGTCACTGTCATCCTCGAACTCGCTTATGTTGGCGGCTACCACCGCAGAAACTTTCGGATCTGGAAATTGTACAGTGTTAGCAATAAGGTTAAATACTTTAAAAAAAATTATATATTGCGCCTATTGCGAAACACCAAAGTTCTTTCCGTTTGAAAACGAACAAGCTTGTCTATAAGTTTAAAAAAATCTTTCACCCCCAATTTGTAACTGCCATTTTATATACATTTTGGGGTCTTGATTGCCATAATAATGACATAAGTATACATTGGTAGAGATCTATATCTTTACAAAATATCATGGTTTGAATCCATTTAAAGTTTGTATGCGATACATCGTGTTTTTTTGCATGAACTTTCTGTATGAACTTATTTTAGGAGTTATCGCGTAAACGTTAATTCGTTTCTTGATTTGCTGCTGCTTAACACTTAAAACTTTCAAAATGACGCCCGAGAAAAAAACTTTTTTTCACAGATATTTTATTTGTCCGAAATATATTAAAAAGCACCTGCAAGGGTGTTCAAACTTCGGGTTAATAAAATAAAAGCAATGATTAGGCTTAGCCATGCATAAAATTGAATACCATTAAAATCCGATAAAAAAAAATTACTTTATTTTGGGCCATCAATGGAATTTAAAGAGTCAAATTCATTAGCCGTTTCATAAAATAAGTCTCAAAATTATACTATTATATTTATTTGCCAACTAACAATGTGTGTGTAAGTAATTACTTGTAGTAAAAGGGTACAATGCAAAGGGAAGCATTTCCGATCCTATAAAGTACATTTGTTAGCCATGTCAGTCAGCAAAAACATTAAGATAATGAAGCAAAAGTTGGTTATCCCCAACCTAACGGCCACAGATCGTGAACATCTTTACAGATCTGGTTGAAAAAAGTTTTTGGAAAACGAATACTAATTTGATCAATTCGATCAATAAATAGAAACATTCAAAACAAGAAAGGAATGCTAACTTCGGGCGGAGCCGAAGTTGATATACCCTTGCAGAATACTCTGTAAATTATATTCTCCAAAATTATTCATATGATGCATTCTTAATACTCATAAAAAATCCGACTTTAAAAACACCAAAGTTATAGCATTTCCAATCGTTCAGTTATATGGCAGCTATAAGATATAGTCGGCCGATCCTTATGAACTTTGGTAGGTCGGATTGATTGGCCAAAAATAAAGCCCATAGAAAATCCCAACTTCCTAACTTAACAAACACCAAAGTTATGGCATTTCAGATCAATCAGTTATATGGCGGCTATAGGATATAGTCGGCCGATCCTTATGAAATTTGGTAGGTCGGATTGATTGGCCAAATATAAAACAGATAGAAAATCCCAACTTCCTAACTTTACAAACACCAAAGTTATGGCACTTCCGATCAATCAGTTATATGGCAGCTATAAGATATAGTCGGCCGATCCTTATGAAATTTGGTAGGTCGAATTGATTGGCCAAATATAAAACCCATAGAAAATTCCAACTTCATAACATTACAAACACCAAAGTTATGGCATTTCCGATCAATCAGTTATATGGCAGCTATAGGATATAGTCGGCCGATCCCGGCCATTCCGACATATATACTGCGTGCAAAGGAAATAAGGGTGTGTGCAAAGTTTCAACTCGATAGCTTTAAAACTGAGAGACTAGTTTGCGTAGAAACAGACAGACGGACAGACGGACAGACAGACGGACAGACGGACAGACGGACAGACGGACATGGCTATATCAACTCAGGAGGTGATCCTGATCAAGAATATATATACTTTATAGGGTCGGAAATGTCTCCTTCACTGCGTTGCACACTTTTGACCAAAATTATAATACCCTCTGCAAGGGTATAAAAATATTAAATACAACCATTATACTTTAACATAAAAATTTATTTTTTTTGGAGCCTACTTCTATTGAAATTGGCTAACAGATACGGGTATGGCGTTCCCCTGTCCTTCTTGTTTATTAGTAAATTCTGAAAAAAATGTCGATTTCTAAACGAGGTTGAGAGCGGATTGTGTAAACAGCGTGTAGACAGTAATCCCCTTCTGGAACTGGCAGAACAACTGTCACCTGATGATTCAGATAGCTAATGGGCACCTTTTCAACGTATATATCGTGCTGAAATTACACGTTTTTTTAATGATAAGCGATAAGTAACAAGTACTCACATTGTATGGACAGGAATGGTTCATGTTGGAGAAGGAGGCAAATAGTTCGTAGAAGTATCGAACTATGGGATTGCGTTTCCCCTTCAAGAATTTGCAAGCATCGATCGTGAAGTTAAAGAGAAATGGCTTGTAGCCATTCAATTTTTTTAAGACCTCAACCCTGGCCTAGAATACATTAACACTGACTACGGTTTTCTTTAATACATTTAAATAACTATGTACCTCAATATCCTGAATTGGCAATTGGTAAAATTTGGTTTTAAAGGTCAAATATTTATATGTCCGATTTTTTGATTTTAGAAAACATGCTTCGACATCCATAAATTGCTTGTCCAAAGACGTACATTTAAAATTGGTGAATTCAAATCCGCAGTCGACCTAAAGAAAGGGTTTTGTTATTCGGTGGTTTCTCTAAGCCTTCAAAGATCAGTTTATCCTTACAGCAAATCCAAATAAAATTACGTTCAGAATGACAAGATATGGCAGTTTAAGCACGACCATTCTGAATAATGAGCGATCAACCAATGTCTATTATAGTTTCGATATTTATACGTATGTGCCCGGACCAACTAACGCTACCGATGAGTGACCATTATAATTTATGCGTTTAGATACAAATGTTGATTACGATAATACACATAATTATCTTAAAAGCGGAGGTATTTCATTTTTGTCCTCTTTTGAACCACAATTTTTAGGTTCTTTTTTTGGCGTGCATCATTTTGCAGTCCCCATATATATTTGAGTTCTCTTAAATGTAATACAGTTTTTAAAAGAAAGTGAAATCGTAATGCTCTGTTCATATCCATTATTTACAAAAAAATAATTTTATAATTGTTCAGTTTAAAATGGCCAAGCCCATTCTTCGCTTCAATAATATCAATCAACGAGCATGAGTATGAGTAAAGATTAGACCAAAACCTATGAGTAATTGTAAATGAGCGCCTAATAAAACTTGAAAAGTGCGAAAATCGGTTAAACAAATTTCCAAATTAACCAGAAAATTGATAGTTTAGGTCGACAGCTATACAAATCAATCGTTCTTTTGGCTATGCGTCTTATTTTTGTTAAGTTAGATCAAAATAACATCTAGATGTACGCATAATTCTTCGAAAACAACCGTGCAAAGTGAGAGTGCAAAGGCGGCTTCTATATATAAGCCTAGTATCCACTTCGACGTAAACCGTACGCCAGTCATGAGAGAGAGCGAGAGGCAAACAGCTGGCGTTCACTTTTCGTCGGGCCTTTTTTTCACTTCGGTCTCCTGATCGACGAAAAAAATACCAGAAAATTGCATAGCGTTGCCAGTCTGCGGAAATGAACTTTGGGTGAACCCTAGCGGAAAGATTAAAAAATTTAATCTTTTGGCGTGCGCTTCTCACTGAACATTATAAGAAATGGAGGGAAAAACTCAAAAAACTCACAAAAGTCGATTGCAGGTGTTTACATGTGAGGACAAAATAACATTAATACTATCTGGGGTGCCTCTTGTCAGAGCAAAATGTTTTTTAGGTCCAGAATGTACGAAAAAACACAATAAAAGTGCAGCTATGAACTTTAAATTAGCAAATAATTATCATAAAATTAAAAAAAAAACAACTGTTAAATTTAAATTGTATTGTTTTTTAACTTCTTTGTACAGCGGCAGACTTGTCTTGCCAAGGTATTTGATAATATCTTTTAAAGGCTCTTTCCCCGCAAATACGATATTTGAATTTTAACTGCTTGTCAACAAACCCAGCTGATTGTCAGTACGACCGTAGCACGCTTAAATCCGATGAACTCTCGAAATTTTGGTCACACTGGAAAGATTAAAGTTTTTACGCTAGCATACTCGTTTGTCGATCTGGATACTAGGCTATAGTCACAAAATTAAAACTACACCGGTCGAAAGTAATAGCTTTAACTAAGGGGAGTGCATATCAAGAAAAAAAAATTAAAATTAACTATGTCGTGACCATTAACATTATGTTAACTTTATCTTAAAGTTATGTTAAAGTTATGTTAAAGTTATGTTAAAGTTATGATAAGTTATGTAAAAGTTATATTAAAGTTATGTTAAAGTTATGTTAAAGCAATGTTAAAGTGATGTTAAAGTTATGTTAAAGTTATGTTAAAGTAATGTTAAAGTAATGTTAAAGTTATGCTAATGTTATGTTAATTGTCTGTAAATGTTATGTTAATGCTATGTTAATGTTATGTTAATGTTATGTTAAAGTTATGTTAATGTTAAGTCAATGTTACGCTAATGTTATTACCACGTCATGGCTAATGAGAATTTTTACCATCGACTTATTTATAATTCCCAACCAGTTCTAGTCAAAACTTCATGGAGTAGGGACTGTGGCACGCGTAAAATCAGTTGATCCATTTGACGAAAAGTCAGTGTGTGAGAGTGTCTTACTTGAATATCATATTTGGTGATACCTACTTTTTTGGGTTGATCACCAGGATGCAGGATCAAGGACCTAATAAGGTACTTAGCAATTTTTTATACCCTTGCAGAGGTTATTATAATTTTGGTCAGAAGTTTGTAACGCAGTGAAGGAGACGTTTCCGACCCCAGTATATATATATGTATTATATATATAATATATAAGTATATATATTCTTGATCAGGATCAATAGAGGATTTGATATAGCCATGTCCGTCTGTTTCAATACCGTTTGCGAGCTCAGTTTAAAAGCTAGCGATCTGAAACTTTCACAGTGGTCAAGTTTGAAAACCGCCCAAATCGGATGTCTATATCCTATAGCTCCCATAGGAACAATCGGATATAACTTGCAAGAATGGAAGATATTTCGCGCAGTGTAAAAGCTATTAACATAAATCTTTCCAAATCTTATTTTTTTATGCGTACCTTGATCAGGGTAAAAGCGCTTGGCGATCGGACGTCTATATCCTATAGCTCCTATAGGAACAATATGGTGAAATCGGTTAAAATTTAATGATTTTTAGGATATTTCGCACAGTATATAAGCAATTGACATGAATCTTTCCCAATCGTATTTTTTTATGCTTACCTTGATTAGGGTAAAAGCGCGTGACGATCGGACGTCTATATCCTATAGCTGCCATAGGAACAATATACCGTATTCATTTCGCTACTTTTTCATTTTTAGCAATTTCGGCAAAGTCTGCAAGGGTATTAAAACTTGGGTTTGCCGAAGTTAGCTTCCGTCCTCGTTTAATTATATTAAATACATTAAATTAATTATTTAAAATATAATTCCAGTTTAATGTGCGCTTGGGGAGCGGTTGCTGGTGGCTTATGGAGATACCATGACATGATCCGGATGGAGTGCATCAAGAACCCAACAGAGTGCGCACCATTTCTAGGATAACTTAATTATTTAAGGACGTAACCCCAAACTGGACTTCAGAATGCACTTTCAAAATGTCAACAAGAGGTATGTAATAAATTTACGAATTAGTTCATAAAATGTATTGATACCATCTTGGATGCTTGGATGATGCCTAAATCACGTCATGTAATTAATTTTGTATATATAATTCCAGGTTTTGTGTGTGAGTGTGTTATTGGAAAGCGTTTGTAGGAGGCATAGGGCGATACCATCACTTCCAGTCAATCAAGGAATAAAAGGGGTATGTAGGATAACTTAATTTAATGAATTATGTAAGCAAAAGTATTTGCTCACCTTAAAAACGGTGAAGGCTATTTTGAGATTGATTATTTTACCGAATAGACGGATTCCATTGTAACAATTGTTTTGAATGTGGGCTATTAATGGCAGAGTTTGAAATTATGAGTCAGGGGAGTCCGGCAATCAGTAACCTCGAAGACATGGCTTAGACTCGTTGTTTCCGAAAATCTAACCGAATAAATTCTTTAAATGCATTTGGACCATTTAAATACTACTTATTTTAAGCAAAATAAGTAAATAAAAATATTTAACAACAAGAAAGGAAGCAAATTTTTGATAATTTCTGTGTAATGCCGAGAATAAGACATTTCCGACGCTACAAAATATATTTGTTATTGGTCAGCATCACCAAGAGAGTCGAAACTTGTCTTTCTGTTCGTCTGAATTTTTGGAAAGGAGTAAGAGGTAAAAAAAACGTTTCCAAACCAATAGAGTATATATGTATATTCTTCTATCAGTCTGTCCATATATACGTCAAATCTCGTTTTGCCACAGGACAGATAGAAACATTTACTTTTCCTTATAACGTTTTTGTCATTATTAAAATGAGTTTCTAGTAAACAAACTCGGATAACCAAATCACGGGACACAAAACGTTTTACACTTTTAAGTAAATAATATTAAGTTATCAGTATATCAGTTAGTCCCATTGCACCGGAAAACTTAACTTTCATGACTGGAGTAAATTGTGGATTTAATTTTGCAGTTTTTTTTTTGTCGAAAGTAGCTTTCTTTCTTTTTGGTATATCCCTAAATTAACCGACATCAAGTTTTTGTTTAAAAAGATCCAGTGATAATACGTATAAAAATCAAGATTTTTCCAACAGCGATATTTAATTCATAGGGGACTGGAATTAAAGTCCCATAGTTAATTTTTCACGTTACCTTCCGGCTGGGACTCCACCTCCAAGTCATCTGATATTAGCCAATTTTTGGGCTTGGGCTCCACAGCCTTGCGAAAACTGGGGCTTAGGCGATACTTTTCCACGGCCTCCTCTTGATGGGATTGGGATTCCTCGGGGGGCTCCGGATCGACCGCGAGAATCGTATTGCTCTCCGAAACGGACAAGTCGGTTATGTCTATATCCACCGATTCTTCGCCACTCGCGCAAGTTTCGGCGTAACTGCCGCCGGAACTGATGGAATTTATGAATATGGAGTTTTTCACTTCCGCATGCTTTTTAATTCGCGCGCCCGTCATAGAATTGAACAAGGCGTGAACACTGTTGTTGGTTAAGTTAAATTCAAAGGACTTTGTCACAAACTGTGCCAACTGCTCCATGCTTTTAGTAAATAAATGATAGCCGCAGTTTTTTTATGCGTTCGAGCATAAGTTGCTGTAACGGAACTTAGTTGCCGACTATTTTATAGTCCACACCAATGGCATTCGGCGTGTCTAATCACCTCACTGGCTCTTTATTGCTGCGCATGTCCTTCGGCTTATCCTGATTGAATCCTTGTTGCCAAATTAAGCGAGAGAGCAGGGCATTAAAATGTTATTAGAGGAAGTGGGTAGAAGTGTTATGCGAATCCATCGACCTGCCGTTCTAAAGGATAACTATAACTAGCTCAACATCTTGACTATATTCAATTAACATGTTTATCCTTATGGGTATATGGCGCACACTTTGCCCTTGCTCTCCCTCTGTTTTTCGCTCTCTCGCGAGTCCTTAAAAAATCCACCCCCGGAGTTAAGTCAAGTCCTGCCTACGGTCCTTTAAATTGCTCTCATTGGTCTACTGAGGCAGCGCCGTAACTCCAAAGTGGTTGCACGCTGAGCGATTCCACCTTACTTTCCTATTATTGGTTATAGCCATTATGGAACACAATTTATCCATTAGGCGGCAATGAAACACATTATAATTGCAATAAATGATTCAATGTGGGAGGAGTTTTGCCTGAGCCAGAGAGCGGCATCAAAGGATTTAAGCTTTTAGCACTTCATAAATACTTTTAAATTCGGTGTGCTTAACATGTAAATCTACTGCTGGGTCGTTATTTTTATCTCCCAAAGTCGTCGTATGGGGACCGGAACCTGTTTTATTGATTGGGGGCGGGCACTAAGCTATAAAATCAGGACTTGAGTTGGCGCTTTGCCACGCCCCGAATATTCATTACTTTAACTTTGTGTTAATGACACTGGGCAACAAACGTGACATAATTGTTTTTTTAGTGCATATTTATTTAGGGATAAACCTATATATTTCGTTACTTGGTTCCAAAACAAAGTTATGTATGTGTCTCTTTTGGGACCAAACTATGCTGGACAGTGTATAATAATCTCATTTCGACTTCGGGGTAATGTTAATTTAATAGGAAGTAGTTAGTTTAGTAATTTGTCACAAACACATATAATCCGATAATGCAGTTTTAAGTAACAAGTAAACTATGGGATACCAGCTGAACACACTGGTCTGGTATAAAATATGGCTCAATTTTTTGGAGAACGCATTTTTTAGAAAAAAAACATCTTGCATACATTGTTGAAATATACTTATATATAAGGCATAAATACGCCATTAAAATATGTTTTCTCATAAGAGTTTTACGGTATTCTAGATTAAAAGACATTCATGTAACAAACCGATTTTATTTCCTGTTTCCTATAAAATAATTAGTAATATTTTTATATGTAAATGAGCTCAGTTTGTAAACGAAGTTTCTTATTGTATTTCACCTTGTTGCCGAAATATCTGCAACATTTTTGTATTATTTTTTTAAATAATTTAATAACTCAATTGTTAATTGCGATTTGCTTTTAATTGGGTCAAAATTTATTTGAACAAATAGAGTTTAAACTATGGCATACGCAGCATAATTGGCAATTCCACACATATTTACTCCTTTTCGAATTCTCATATAACCAGATTCGCCCCAAAGTTCCCCCCACCAATTCTTTAAAATCCAATAATCCTTTCCAAAGCCAATAATCAACATTGCATGATTTACAGAAGCTGACGAACACAAAACGTCATCGTAGACACCGTCACTGAAAGAAAAATATGTTAAAATGGACATTTAAGACTTAAAAAATTATAAGACTTTATTATTACCTGTACAGCTGAAATGTTTTTGGAGTTGCATTAATGGATATGGCTACCGGTCCAATATGAGCAACTGCTGCCTGAATCGCTTGTTCATCGTGCAGAGGAAGTATGGCCCAGGATGTTACGTTAACCACAGATAGGTCAGGAACAAATTGGCATCTTCCCTTCTGCAAAATATCATTTGATTTCATAGGGATCAACATATTATATACAATTATTCATATCTTTACACCTGTTGTTGCTCAGTTATACAAAAAAAACAACAACAATGATTCAGGAACCATATTCGATTTTAAAGCATACCTTTTATAGACGACTTCAAATATTCTTTAAGTTGTAAGACATTAATTACCTTTGCGACATACCCATAATCCTCTGCCCTCATTAAGCCCCCAGTGCTCTGCAAATAGGTAAGGGTGTTTCGCAAGGAGCCACCAACGCATCCTTGATTTCCATGGGACACACTGCAGTCCACAATTTGTTGCTCACTCAAATTCAATATTTTTCCGGTACGTTTAAAAACCTGTCCTTCGATGCTCTCAGCAATGGAAAAAGCATAACACGAACCGCAAGATTGTTGATTGTGAGATGGTGTAATAAAACCCTTACTTCGCCAATCCAAACTTTCGGGTACGTTTGTCATTAAGGAAGAGCCAACTATTTCAGCCATATTATCCACGCTGTCTTCAACATTGCTTTTTATTAGCCGCAAATATCCCTTTAGGTAACCATCTGTACTCTATTTTTAACGATACATATACATGATTGAAAATAAAATATTTAAGCTTTAGCTTTAAAGAAAATATATACCATGTCAGCAAAAATATTTGGTTTCAATCTGAAGGTTGTCCGACCATCCTGGTAATTTTGATTATGTTCCTCTATAACTTTGTAGTTTTCTTCAAAAGCTTTTAAGCTCCGCAATTCATCATTATTGCGAAGATATTTGCGATTATTAATATTCTATAAGTACAAAGAATTTATCAGATATAACATTTATCAGTTATTCTTATTTGTAAGTTATAAGGAACATTTTTTTACCTTAAACTTTTCAAATTCACTTTTGTAATCTAACGTAGTTAAATTTCCTTTATTTAAATCGGAAGTCACAATTTGATATTTTTGGCCACATAAACAGATACAAATTAAAATTTTCCACATAGCGCCGACTCCCATACGTCCAGATACTGTCGATATATGTACATAATAAAATCGCAACTAAGCATTTTCACTTAACAACAATTATCAGTGGAAATGTTTATTGGGAGATCGAATCTTAAATACGCTACTAAACCGACTTTAAAAAAAGTGTAAAACTTAACTTTAGTGGCCCAAACTAAATAATAATATGTTTAATTTAAAATGTTAAAAAAGTTATTACGTAATATATAAAGAGGAATTAATTTATGTTGTTATTATGTTTAAGTGATGATTTTAAAGGATTTCAATCGGAATATTTAAAGTCATTATACTCATTATCATCAAGAGTATATGACAAACGTAACGTAGACACAGTTCTTCTGCAAACAAGTTTACCTTAAGAATCCTTAGAAAGTTAACGATATTAAATTTTAATGTTCAAAGCGTAAATGAAAAATAAAAATATGGAATTATACAACATTAATCACAAAACAAGAAGTTAGGAAAAAATAACGAGAAGATTGGCAGGTGCGGCATACCAAAATCAAAAATGTTTTTTTTTTTTAACTCGAAAAATAATGTTATTATATTCTTTAGAAGAGGATGACATGAATAAATAAATCAAATTGTTTTGGTTTTGAAGAGTGATGGTCAACGCTGACAGAAAACAGAAATGGTTATAAATTTTAAGTTTCAGTTTTTCAATTTTTTAATTCTTAAAAATATAAAATTAAACCTTTTATATTTATATTGTTTTTTTAATTTTTTGTCTTATATTGTTTTTCTTACGTGGATACCTTTAATGGCTCTGTACGTTTGTTTATGTTTATTAAGCTAATTTTATATTTACATTGGGAAGAAACATTTATTAACCCATTATCATTATAAGTTGTGCAGAATTTTCCTAACCGAATCGTTATATGTGATTTTAAGAAATTTTATCATTTTATTATTTTGAACAAAACAAAATAAAAATTTTGTAATACCCACGATCCATTTTAAAATTTTTCCATAATACTTGGGTCCCTCACCTTCAGGTTCCACTATTTCCGGTATATAATTACATTTTTAATTATGTGGCACATAAGTTCAGATGAGCTTTTTAACATTTTTTCGTGTCGTTTTATAAAATAAAATCAGAAAAAAGAATTTTTACAACAGGTTTAAAAACCGACCTTTACAAAATTCTGCTCACGCCAATCCCGATTGTTTGTCAGCTTTTTTGGATGGAGGATTGGGGCTCACCGGGAGCATGAGTTTCACATCCGTCAAAAATCCCAACCGTTCCACTGGGATGTGCTCTTTGGGATTTGGGTATAAAATTTTAGCGTGTCAATAACTATCTAGCTGGTGAACGTTCCTATTTAAAATTTACCCGTGGATTTAAAGTTCAGATAGGCTTTTTATCATTATCTTATAGGGCTTAATAAAATAATAACAGGACTGAGTATTTTTTATAAAAGTTTCATAAATTTGAAAAGCGCATTCAAACAATTTATTACTGTTGACTGTTGTCAGCATTTTTTGGATGGTTTCAAAAATTCCAGCCGTCCCGCTGGATATAAAGATAAAGAAAATGTAAAACAAGTAATGGTAAAACACGCACAAAATAGCTTCACATGACCTTTGTCATACATGCCAAACGAACAGCATTGTTTCTTTTCATTTGTGTCAGAAATGATTAAAAGTGTGTTGTCTTAGCCTTAAAAACAGCTGTTTTGCATAACATTGCGAATCCGGTTGATTTGCGTCAAAACAAAAACCAGGATCATGCTAAAAACCGCTGTTAGCCGCTTATTACAAATTAATTCAGTAAGTGAAACTAAGTCACTAGCTTGTACGGAAGGTAAACGTCTAAATTGCAGGTGAAATGTGGCGGCCGGGCGAATTCGGTTCGCAATATCAACCTGATTCCCATGGTAGTCGAGCAAACTGGCCGCGGTGAACGGGCGTACGACATTTTCTCACGCTTGCTAAAGGAGCGTATAATATGTCTGATGGGCAACATAACCGACGACATCAGCTCCACCGTTGTGGCTCAGTTGCTGTTTCTGCAATCGGAGAACGTCAATAAGCCGATTCATCTGTACATCAATTCCCCGGGCGGCGTTGTAACAGCGGGTCTGGCGATATACGATACGATGCAGTACGTCAAGCCACCGATAGCGACGTGGTGCGTGGGACAGGCCTGCTCAATGGGATCCCTCCTCCTGGCGGCCGGTGCTCCGGGAATGCGATACTCCTTGCCCAATGCCCGGATCATGATTCACCAACCATCGGGAGGCGCACAAGTAAGTTAGATCCCGGTTCTTGTATTCCCGGTATTCATGAGGTTATCTCACCCAGGGCCAAGCTACAGACATCCTTATACATGCCGAGGAAATTATCAAAATTAAGCGCCAACTCACCAAAATTTACGTGAAGCATGCAAAAAACTCATATGAAGAGATGTGCGGGCGCATGGAGCGCGACCACTTTATGACCCCAGAAGAGGCCAAAGTGCTGGGCATAATCGACCACGTTCTCGAACATCCGCCAGAGACGGTTTCGGAAACTGGGCCCGCATCGGAAGGCGGCGTCGCCGGCAAATCAATGCCCGAGGAGTCTGAGAAGAGGAGCAAGCAAGCGGCTTAGAAGTCAATCACGCGTATAAACCAAAATTCGATATCAAAACGTTTTGGATACATCATTTTTCTTTAGAATGTAAACTTTCAAATAATACCAAGAAAACCTCAAGTCGAGTTTTTCCTAAAGCAGCTAACCGATTGCATAATTAGGGTAGTGAAGCTTTTATATAATTATGATCATTGCCGGTGATCTGGAATTATCGTATTCTGCCTCAAAGAGCTAGTCTCTTTTGAGAGGAGAACGTAAGCAATATTTACTTGAACGAATGAAAGAGTTTCGACACCTTTCCTTCAAAACTTTTCCCCAGCACATTCAATAAAAAACTTAGAAACTCTTGAAAAAAAAATAAATTTATGGTGAACCACAAAAATACCGTACTTAGTATTTTCTTTGTAGCTTGTGAATGTTTTGATAATTAACTGTTTCAAGTCGATCTGCATTTATTTCTTATTAGAAAATCTAAAAGCTATATCAGAAAAGAGATACTTGTTTGTGCGCACACGCATATTCTTAATTAAGTAAAGGAATTAGAAAACCAAGTTTCCCTTTTAGCTTTGATCCATTACAATAATATCTGCGGTACCGGTGATGGAATCCTTTTGTATGTAATCGTAGATCTTGCTCAATTCTGGAGTCTCCTTGATCGACTTAAGGAAATCCACTAATTGCTGATTTTTGTCTGTCAAATAGTAATTCTGGTTAGATTCTGCACAGATACAATATTTCCGCCGTAAACTCACTTGCTTTGGGTATTTGCGAAAGGGCCGACACTGCACGAAGGGCAGAACGCTTCAGTTCGTCTTGCTTTTCGTACTCCTGTTTCACAGAATTGGCCTTCACCTTGTGGGTGCACGTATCACGTAGTTGCTGTATAAATTGATCGAGTCCTGAAAGAGAGGCGTGGGCTAGTTATGACCATTGAACCAGCTGGATTTATGTACTACTTACTGAGAAGGACCTTATCCGGACACAAAATCGCCAGACGTGCCGTCATCAGGTACGTCAGCATCTTGATGTCGTAGTGGTCGCAGAGTCCAGCCTGCACATGGTCCAAGAACTGCATGACATCCACACGATCCAAGCCCTGCTCGAGAAGTGTGTACATGCACTCAAATGCCGCCTTGCGAATGTCGAGACCGTCATCGACGGTGTGCTTAAAGGGACCCATCTCCACCTCCCTGATGAGTTCGCTCTTCACCTTCGTCTCCGAGTACAGCCAAGGCAAGAGTGTGGGCAGCAAATCGCGCACCAAGCTGGGCTTGTTGTGCACCGCAGAGTTGAAGGCCACGAGGGCGACGCGTCGGACCTGGGGCTCCGGATCTCGCAGGGCGAACAGGAATTCGCCAATGTTCTGCTTGAGCAGCACATCTATGGGCTGTGGCTGATCGGATATAGTGAACTTGACGGAGGACACCACCACGGTGCGCATGGTGGCGCTCTCGGACCGCAAAGCCTGCTGCAGCTGCGGCAACAGCTCGTCGGGATTAACAAGCACCAGTTTGCCCAGGCATTCGGCCACCACGTTGCGCGATCCCTCCTCCGAGCATTCGCAGTGTTTAAAGAGCTGACTCCAAATGGATGGCACCGAGGGCAAGAGTTGAGCGAGTCCGCTGGGCGACACCGACAGTGAAGATATAACCTCCTTCAGTGAATGAAGCAGCAAGTACTGTCTCTTGGGCTGCACCTCGATCTCGTTCAGAATCAGAGGAAGATATGTCTGGAGGCTTCCTACGCACACCGCACCGAGGGCATGAGATGCGGCCGCCTTCACATCTTCTGAGGTGGCTCCAAAGCATTCAATAATTGTTTGGGGCAGCACCTGTATCGAGCTCAGATCAAAGTGCCTGCCAATCTCCCCGATCGTAAGCAAGCAGAAGATAATTTCCGTATCGTTGCGCTTCTGAAGATCCGTAATCAGCTTGGTGGCCAATGGAGTCGCCACCTGGGGACACTGTTGGGTAAGGGCCGCGATGCACTTGGCCGACGAGTGATATGCCTGCTTGTGCAGCTGCACCACCTCACTGGGAGCCCCGGCTGTGGCTCTAGAGTTGGCGTCACCGTTGCCAGCCAGAACGGGTGCCATGAGCTTCGACACCAAAGAATGATAGTCTAGGCCGGACAGCTGTGTTTGCACCAAGGCCTGGAAAAGCTCCAAGGTGCAATTTAATGCAGATCCCTGAAAAAAGGAAACGGTTATTGCTTTTGTTTTAGTAAATGTTAACCAAGGTCTAAAGATGAGTTACCGTCTACTAGCACCTTTAGCCCTTGGTCATAATTGAAATGTTTTGACCCACCTGCAGCAAAGGAGATCGCACCAAAATGAGCACTGATCGCAAGAACTGTTCATGTATGCCGACCAAAGCTTGGGGCTGCCTGCGAGCCACAGTACTTAATAGCGTCAGCGAGTACTGCGCAACGTGCAAATCCGAATCCGATATGAGCGGCGGAATCTCAACTATGGCTGTCTGCAGTAGATTTGCCTCGAAGTTGCTCGAATAGTTGATGACGATCTTGTTGATAAGATCTAGAGAGTGCAGCTTGAGGGCGCGGTGGTTCTTACGCAGGAACGTGCCCAGGGCTGGCAGCACGTCGTGCAGGATGGGAGTTAGATCTATGCGCAGGGATGATGCAGCGATCAGGGTCAAGGCTTTTACGCTGCTCAGCCTGGTTACTTCGTTCTTCAGGCGCTCCATGAAGATGGGCAGGCAAACTGCCAACTCGGTCTGCAGCATGTCGCCCATGTTAGCGATTATCTGTCCCATGCAGGCAATGGCTCGCTCCTTCACCTCCTGGTCAACATCCGTGACTTTCAGTTTCTGCAAGGTGCACGAGTAAACTGGCCCCACAAACGAGGGTGCATCAAAGTCTGACCTGGCAGCATTCGCCTCCAAAGGACGAATCACCTTTACCAACTGTTGCAGCACCAAGAGTGCCTCTGTGGCAATTTTATAGAACGGATCGAATACCGAAGTCACAACTAGGGGCACCAGCGAGGGTATATGTGGATGAAAGGCGTGTGGCGGATGACCCTGGAGTAGGGAGTAAAGAAATCCCAGCGATTCGATCTTCATGTTGCTTGTCGAACTCTTGTCATTCAGCGAATAGCTTATGCCAGGCACAATGCTCTCCAAGTAGGGACCCAGGGCGCCTGGCAGCGAATTCAAGAGCTCACGCAGCAAGAGGAAGCAGTCTTGACGCGTTTTCATCGATTTTTCCCGCATTAACGGCTGTATGGCTTTCACGATAAGTGGTAGCTGTTCAATTAGCAGCGACGTCGGCCCCGACACTTGGTCCATGGAGTCGGGGTCGTTGGCCACGTCGTCGCTCAGGCGAGTGTTCTTCAGTAATGCCACATAGGCGTGGAATATGTCGGACTTTACATTCTCCTCTCGCTCCTTGAAACGTGCAATCAAGGCCGGGCTCAAGCTGCGGTAGAAGTCCTCGATGAGCTCCTGGCGTGTGGAAATCAGAACCTCCAAGCACTTGGCTGCAGCACGACGAACCTTCCAGCTCATGTCGTCGTCGTCGCTGTACTCCTCGCTGTCAACGTACTCATCATCCTCCGTGTCCATGGCGTTGCCAGTATCGCCGTCATCAGTCTCGTAGTTGTAATTTGGATCATAGGTTATATATTTGAGGCACAGCTCCAGAATCTTAAAAAAAAAATTTAGCTCAAACAATGTATACTTTGCCTTGTACTGCCTACCATTGGAATGTGCGGATTTATGGCATCTGGACAACGCATAACAAATGCTTCGCATGCCTGCAGGCAAAACTCGCGCAACTCATCGTCGTCTCGCTGGCTGTACTGGCTCAGCAGAAGCATAGATCGGTCAATGTGATTGCACAGCCGATGCCCAGCCTGTCGACTGAAAATAAAAATTATAAAATATTTGTAGTGAATTTTTAAAATTTTTATAATATTTTAAGGTCCTAAAGTAACCTTACGGTCAGCGCATTGGCCTTAAATACATACTGTTGTCCCTTAATTAATAATTTGTTTTCATTAATGTGACTGAAACTTTGTTTTACTTTGAAACAAAAAGTTTTTTTGCACTCTATATTTTGGGATCACTTAGTTTAGAAATGATAGAAAGTTTTTTTTTAATTCGAATTATTCTTGCTGACCACTACGCATCGCCTAAAACTTTTAATTTAATTTGTTGGTTTTCACAAGAGTTGGTTTTTCTGGATCCAAACTCTTGACTAGATACAAAGTTCTATTTAAAATATTTCTAGTCGGAAAACCGAAATTAGAAACAAGTTAACGACGGAATAGCCAGAACAATGAAGTTAAAAGGCTGTTTCGAAAACATTATCTCTTTAAATATCATGTTAAAGATTTCCTGATTCAACTATTTTAAGTATATTTTCTCAGGTGCAATACTTAACTACTGCGAGTCACATCTTACCATATCGATGCCAGGCACTGAATGTACGTCCGAATGGCAGCAGGATTGGGTGGGTTCTCGAGACCATCGAGCAGGTGATCAATGACGCCGTTGTAGGCGTTGCTGTTGGCCTGAATCAGCAGAAAGGAGAGGGCTACGATGGTGCGCTTGCGAACGGCCTGGCGCGAAGAGGCCAGCTGGGGCATCAGGGCCTTCAGGATAGTGCTGTGAAAGGGGACCAGGAACTCGCCGAAACGAGAGAGCAAGTCAGCCAGTATGTCGAGCGACTCCAGTTTTACAGAGACATCCTCCTGGAAGAAGTATAGAGTATGAAACATGTGAAGAAATCTGGAACGGCAGGGTACCCACCTTTTCAATGGCCGTGCTCAGCTTGCCGGTGATCCGTTGGCAGACATTGGGGGCCAGTGAATTGGAGGACTGCGGGAGCTCGGCAATAACTGTCTTCAAGCCGATGCTCGATATGTCGCGCAGCTGCTCCGTGTTCGACATCATGTTAGCGCACAGCGAATCCACAATGGTCTCCACCTGGATCTCCTTTACCTTGTTGACCAGCGGACCCAGGCACTTTACAGCTAAGTTCTGTACCTCGCCGTTCTTGTCCTCCAGTAGTTTTAGCACCATTCGCACCACTTTTTTCTCCGACTCGTCGTCCAGAATAATGCTGTCTTTCTGTAGCTCCGTCATCAGGTCGTTTGTCGCCATGAAACGGAAATCCTTGTCCGTCGACGTCATCTGCAGCAGACCGAGGCTCCATTATAATTTCATTATATTGCTAAAATAAAATTCTATACATACTTTTTCCAGCAGATTCGCAATTTGGTGATATTGATGTGACGCCATAGCGAAGCCTTTGAAACGTTTGCTTGGTTACAATTAAGTGATAGAAAAATATTGAATATTTATTTAGGGTTGCCCTATTTTTGTCGTTGGAAAACTTGACAGTCTACTGAAATTTTTCCGGCAGAGAATCGCCAAGCTTTATATTCACTTCACTCAAAAGCAATTTTGTTATAAAGACTGCGTTAAGGGGGCCAGATAGCATCAACGAAAAGGAACTAACGCATTTGCATGCCGATAAGCAAATTCGTCAATTCACAAGCATTCACGCAGGGCTACACAAAATATTTCACGAACGATTGAAAATATAACCGAAAAATTTGAATTTTGTTGCGCATTATTAGTTTAATTTGTATTTCCTAATTTAAGTGAATAAATCGATAATCAAAACTACATAAAATTATTTTTGTCAAATAGCTTGAAACAATTCATATATTCTAATTCTACTATTCGGGTGCTCCAGAAATCTCTTCCAATCAAACTAGCTTGGAAATTATATTCCTACACGGTTCGGTAAGCAAAACTTAAGAACATTTTCTTAATGGCAACTGACAAGTAGCTTGAAACAGTTTACTGATTCTAATTCAATTAATCCGGTTGTTCCAGAAATCAACCAAATTCATTCATTTGATCAGAAGTCATTATCCACATGGTAATTTATATCTAATGTTGTTTTAAAGTATTAAGAAAAAGAGACTATAATTATTTTATTTTATTAATTAGTAATTTTTTAAATGTTTAAATTTGGGTGTTCTTTTCCATCGTTTCGGATCTATGACAAAGTAATGATGGCATAGAGTCTCCCATCTCTAAAGTTGTGCCGCTCTTTTTCATACGAACTATATTAACCAAACGCTGAAATTAAACTAAAAAATATTTTATTCATCCTCAAAGTATATTGAAAAATGAATAACATCTTGAATAAGGAGAACACAGGCGTTAATTGTAAGTTAATCTTTGTTCAATATCCATAAAATCCAGTAATTTAATTGACATTCAATATTTTAGTGCCGACCAATCCTATAAAAAATGTAGTTGCTCCTAATTCAGTGCTAAAAAAATGCGTCCTTGGGAAACTAGATAATGTGATGCACCAAACTCCTAAAATTACTCCGTTTAAAAGGAATACTGTGAGACTGGAGGACAGCACCGCCAAGTTATCGTTTCGCAAGACCCATAAACAAACCATTATAGCCAAGGACCGAGAAGAAGAAATTGTTAGAACAACAAGTTGTTATTTGGGCGCTTACATGTTAAGATGCGAAGCCCAAGCCATAAATTTGTTTAACTACACTGACTTTCCAAACGAGAAATGTTTGAAGAAATGCGGTAAACGTGAGTCATATAAATAATTCCGATCCTCAGTAATTGCTGAACTACATTCCTTAACTCTTTTTAGCCATCACGGAAACCTGGTCGGATAGTCAATCTGGATATGATGCACTGTTTAAACAACTTTATTGTGACCCTTGCAAATGGGAAGAACAATTAGGCAATCAGAATTTCCCTCCGTTAGTATCCGATTATGATGAACTCACATGCATTGATGACGCAGAAAACATCGAAACCGATGATTATCAGTTCGTTTTAGATTTGTTTGCGCCAATGCCAAACCTAGAAAGTGTTGATATCCTTTTTTAAATCTTTGTTAGGAAATTTATTTGTTTATTTTGTAGCTTAATGTCCATTCACTCCATAGTTACGTTTGTAATAAAAGTCATACATTAGAATTTTAAATTATCGTTTATGTATTAATAAATGTAATGCTAAGAGAATAAAGTTAAGTGTAACTAAAACCAAAATCACTAGAAATGCAAGCCTTATCTTCAAATCTGATATGTTTAATTTTTTGCAATTAAAAATATCGAGTTAACCTCTGGACGAAGTGCGTAAAACTAATATTATCCGTAAAAAATCAACAAAGAGCCTAAATCGTTTAAAAAGCAACTCCATTCAAAAATTCCTAATTTATTATTACAAGATTTTAAAGCCAACTGTCGATTTTAAGACTTAGCGACTAAACGGGAATGGAAAAGAGCCCAAATCGCTTGACTTATTTCTACTTGAGAGACATGCCAGTTACATATCTCATTGTACTATATGTGGCTTAATAAATATTGAGAATCATATTAATACAATAATAAGGTTTGTCTAAGAAGTTGCCGAACTTTTGAAAGATTATTAGAAACCACAATAGATTTTTGAGCAACTTGTTTATTTTGTTATTCAAAGTAATCTCCCTCCGACTGACTACACATATCAGCCCAATTCAATAATTTGTGAGTTTTGGTAAAAGTTTTACCAAGTTTCTAACAAAACTATATTGCCTTCGTGCTCAGCACTCATTTTTGCACCGATAAGGTACTGTCACATTGGACGCTATAACTCCAGTTCCGATGTTCCAAATGTCATGAAATTCGGAGCGAATGTAATAAACATTGTACCTTCTTAACGCAGGTCCACACCAAGAGGTGGCGCCAGCAGAAAATGCCTTTTAAAAAAGTTTGGAAAAAGTTTTAGACAGACCTTGTATATGATATTATATTAAAATTAGCTTCCATTCTTCTTGATCTGGTTTCTGAAATTAGCTATATTTTTAACCAGAAGAAAAATAGCTATTTGTTAGACCATAATAAGAAAATCAATTTAGTTTTTTACTTGATAATTTGTTTTTTAAGAGTTTTGATTTTAGTTAACAGCCAAAGAAAAATCTAGCCTTTTCGAGCTTAACTTGTTGTGTGTTCTAGCTTGTTTCTGGTAGCCAATAGCTGGCATCACTGAAACACAGTAATGTATCCAGTTTTTTTTACATTAGTGCAGAAAGGTTTCTCATCTTGTGGTGACCTTAGTTGCCCGTTCCTCTGGATGAAATAAAAGTGAAAATTAATAATACAAATGTATAAAAAAATATATATAAATAAACCTGACTAATGACAATACACTTTAGATGAAAAAAAACAAACTTAATGTATGCAATTTCACATTTATATTTGTGTTTGTGCTTAAATTGTGTTATTTTACGGCAAAACGATATAAAAACATATATTGTCACTGACTATCTGAATATACCTAAACGAAAGACTTAGGCGACAAACTCGATTTTATAATTATCGGTGGATGTTGGGATGTACATATGTTTAAAGACGTGGCAGTGTCACCAGTGCAGCAACACCACTCTTGTATATGTATGTAAACATATGTATGCTGTTAATGTATATTATTTCCTGTGTGATGAAATCCAGATTGAGTTAATTAACGACATTTAATTTGCTTAGAAGTTTACTGCTGTGAAAACTTCTACCCAATATACTTATTATATGTTAATTTCTGCGTTATACATTAATGTTATGCGGTTTTACTTGAGCTGAAAAAAACTGAACCAGTCTTTGTTCAACATACTATTGAATAATCTGTAAAATGGTTTACCCCGAAGAACCTTTTTGGGTTTTACCAACGGTAACTGGATTCTACGAAGATAGAGACTATAGAGGTAAAATTATTTTATAAATTATTATTTTATTTATAAATTACGCTAATGTACATATATAAATATGTATTTCAGTTAATGTCGTTGAAGCCCTTCAAGAGTTTTGGCAAATGAAGCAATCCCGTGGAGCCGAAATGAAAAATGGGGCTCTTGTGATTTATGAATCGATACCAGCAAATAGCCAGCCATACATTTGTTTCGTAACACTGCCTGGAGGAAGCTGCTTTGGAAGTTTTCAAGTAAGTATAAGTTTTAAAAAGCATAACATATGTGACACAGAAATCTCTTCAGCTGGAGTTCGAATGAACATCATTAGTATATTCAAACCCAAAACGATTTTTGCGTAACCCCTGATAATTTAGAAATGATTTTTGGTCTTTTTAGAATTGTCCAACGAAGGCAGAGGCTCGTCGCAGTTCAGCCAAGATTGCGTTGATGAACTCGGTGTTCAACGAGCACCCATCGCGCCGAATTAGCGACGAGTTTATTCAAAAAGCTGTTCAGGATGCTCGGACCTCTTTCAAAGGGACATCGCAGATCAACGAGGGCACAGAGTCTGGAATAGGTGCATTCAGGTGAGGACTACTACCAAAATAATTTGTTCATATCGAAAAGTACAGAGCGTACATAAAAAGAAAATAACGAAAAGAGACTCTCTCTAATAAGTTAATGGTTCCAAAGTATTTGTGGATTTTTCTTCCTCTATTACTGTTATTTTAACGATTGACTCATTTGGACAGCTTTTTTTCGTGCAGCTAGTATAGCTTATACTATACAAAAAAAAATTTAGCTACTATAGTTATCTTGGGAACTTGCCTTTTACATGTTAAAATGAACTATACATTTTAACATGTAAAAGGCAAGTTCCCAAGATAACTATAGTAGCTAGATTTTTGATTAGGATTAAGATTGCCCACGAAATGTTTTTTCAAGCATATTATGTGGCGGTCATATTTTTACACAAGCAACAAGTTTTTAATTAAAATACATACTTAAGTAGATGTATAGCTGGATATTTGATAATTTTTAAATTCTGACATTCTCAGAAAAATCACATATGTTGATTTGAATGCTAATATTTTTTAAAAGTACAATCATTTAAAAAAAAGAGCCTTTAACTTATTAGTTAATTATAATAAATGAATAACATTTACCTTACTAATAGTCGTGGCCTTCGACTATCGTGTTTTTAACTTGTAAATAAAATATTTTTGAGTTTAGATTCATGCTGGAGGCAAATAAGGGAAGAACAATGTTGGAGTTCCAAGAGCTTATGACTGTCTTCCAACTGCTTCACTGGAATGGATCGTTGAAGGCAATGCGCGAACGCCACTGCTCGAGGCAGGAAGTCGTGGCCCACTATTCCAACCGCAGTCTGGACGACGAGATGCGGTCACAGATGGCATTAGACTGGATTGCCAGGGAACACGACAATCCCGGCGTTATCCGCAGGGAATTAGTGCTCGCCGAGAGAGAGCTGGAGACCTTTCGCATGGCTGGACGCGAACTGCGTTTTCCGAAAGAAAAAAAGGACATACTTATGATAGCTCATAATCAACTGGGCGGTAGTGCCCTTAACTCGGCTTCCATTGATGATTGATCAAGAAAACTAATAAGCATCTTGCCTGATCAAAATTAACCACTTTTTTAGATAAATCAAACCATTTCACTTTGAGTAGCGATCAATATTTATTTAATTGGCATACCATATGATCTCCATGATGAAAAACAAGCGGAAAAAATATTACTCTTCCCACAAACACTTCCAAATTAAAAAAAAATTAATTTTAAAAATCTTTGAAAATGTGATTTTTAAAACAGCTGCTACAAAAATAAGACTAAACCCAATAAAATATAAATATATTATTTTAACTTAAATGTCCATACTTTATTGTAAAAGGCTATTCATTAAACCAAATATCTGAAGCTAGTCATCGAAGGTGGACGGGTCCTCAAAACGGAATGAAACTTTTATCATCGATATGTTGTCCATCATCGCAAATAAATATTAACTTAGTAACTTAAAAAAAAGAAACAAAAAAATCTTATACGCCAATCTGAAATGTTGACAGAAAAAATTGAAAGAAAAAATATTGCAACTATTCATTACTCAAATTGTAGCTTGGAGCAGTGTTAACCTTTCTAATACGCCTTTGGAAAACAAAGCTAAGAACATGTCGTCCGTCAATTTAAATTGTTTTTTGCCACCATTTCAAGGTTGCACGGGAATACCATCGGTTAAATATCACTAGAAACATGTGTTTAGAATTGTTATTCTAATTAATATTGGATCATTTTTAGCACGTCAAGCCCTAAAATCCCGTAAACGGTTGGTTGATTTTGCTTTGGGGACTAGGCTATTATAAATCTTTTCCGATATCATGTGCTCTTTTAATTTGTAGTAATTTCAAAACCATAATATAAATACTATTCCCAGCCCACCGTTCCATTTTCACACACAAATACAACTGGACGTCAGTCCATCCCTCGAAATCACAGCCAATTGTGCCGCTATCTTGTCTGTTTTTCTGTGAATATAACACATACATACAATAAAAATAAGAAAAAACGAAGAAAAAGGTGCTCTAAAGCTGCCCAATTGCGCTTAAAAACACAGAGCACAAAACGGCTGAGATAATACTTCAAAGAACAAACTTGAAATACACGGATTTGGCTACATCATGGCCACTGAAGAGTTGCCAGCTGACCTGGACAAGTTGAAAATAACACAGACTCATCCTCTTACCAAGACTGTGGAACGGAACCCATTTTACGATGCGGATAATGGATTTGATTCGTCTGATAACTCAGAGGCAACAATGAGCTCTAAACCCCGATCACAACATCGCTGGAAGTGCAGACCCCGCCGAAGGTCCGAAAGTTGTCTGCAGGACTGCAAGCAGGAGGACTCCTTTGTTCCAGGCGAATCTTTCGAGATTGTAAGTCCCTTGAGCTGCTCCCACGGAGTGCAGAAGCATTCTCAAAAGCGAAATTACCATGCGCCAGCGAAGAAGAACATATTTCGCCAGCCCATCCTAAGGTCCTTGTACGGCTGCGAGCATGGCAAGTGCATTGTCCGCAGTGGTCGTATGTTTCTCTGCAAGCCGAAGGAGGAGTCCAGTGATATAGTTGGCCAGCCACAGGTCAACGAGGATTTGAAATCGGGTAGCTCATGTGCCTTTCGCGATGTTATTGGCGAATGCAATGTCATGCTGGGCGAATCGAAGAAAAGCCCGCTGGGAAACAGTTGGCACTTTTCCAGGAAGTGTAGTTCATCAAAGGCCCAGCTCTCGGAAAGTGTTCTTGAAGAGCCAGGATCTTCAGGACTTCACAGCCATAAGATCGATCAATTCGCCGTCTCAGCAGCCACGCGATCTCTGTCAGCCGTTTCGCTGGTGGGAGCAACGTGCTCGCAGCAGGCCAGCTACAATTCCACAAACCCTGGGAACTGCGACGATGTTACCATTGGGGAGTTGGCCAGCTACTTCGACACCATTGTTCATATACCTAAAAAAATGTCCACAATGGCCGAAATGATGTATATATAATTATCGTAACCATTATTAATTCATACCTTTTCTCTAAATATATTTTTAAGTTTTAAGTGTACGATATGTATGTTACTTGTGAATACAATTACACAATTTCAGCCCTTTTTAAAATTCAGTTGGCTAATCTAAATATTTATACTGTATAATATGTACATAGTCATTGGTTTATTCTGCGAATTACAGCATTTCTAAATACACTCAAATACTATTTTTATTAAAACTCCCAATGGCATTCGGACTTTGTATTTTTGTTAGCCTTGTGAGCACTGTTCAAAGCTTTTCTCTTTAATTGATTTTTAAATAGTTTTAATAAAACTTTGCACAAGTGGTGAATAATTATTTCAACTTTTATTGTATGGAGTAGTAAAAGTAAAACTAGTTTCTGTCGGATAAAGACTACCCGCGATTTCTAGATTGCTTAATCAAGCTTAGTGCTAAAATAGTTATGGGGAGAAATCAACGGAAAATAACTGTATACTGAATTTTATATTTTACCTTCCATTCCCAATATTTATTATTTTTTGAGCCCTTTTGCCTGAAAAATATAAACCAACGCAACGTAAACGAATTGTAATACTAATTATTCTTTATTCATTTGAAGTTCGGATTATACATACATAAATAGACATTTAATGCGTTATTCATATAATTGTTATCTATTTGTGCACTCAAACTTGTCAAATTTTTTTGTCATGAATTGATTCGATTAATATGTAAAATATTAAAGGACGTTAAATTCAGTATTATTGATGTAACTTAGGTATTTCTGTTTATTTTCGGAGTGCACCGATGTTAATTCAGTCATAAGATTAGAGTGGTTGTTCTTGTTTGAGAATCTAATGGGTGAAGTGAACACTTGCTTAAGCTTTGATATATTTCCAATACTTTTTTTAATTCGATCACTATAGTTTGAAAGGTGATTAAACGAACGACTAAACTCTACTTCCTGCCATTGTTGAGCGCTCGTTTTCCGCGGCGCTGCGGGATATAAAATGTGCTGCAAATAACAAAAAATATATGTTAGCTGCGATTGAAGTGTTACCAATGATAATAGATTTTTAGAAGGCTTGTGATGTCGCAATTATACATTTAATAATCTGTCGAGTTACTTTTATACACCCACCGAAACGAGAGCTTTCTCTGTAAAGGTAACGCTCTTCCTTATAATGTCATCCGAGTGATGATGATAATAATATTGGGAGTTCTGCGTCTGTGAGTATCGAGTATTACTGCTTACAACATCAACGCCATGATGGTCCGTATTGGTGAAATTTTCGTATCCGTATCCGTTGTTATTACTAAACATATCTACAAAGCTAATGGAGTGGAATTCACTGGGGTGAATATAAAACGTCACAATCATTGCAGTGTATATGATAACGTGAAACAGAACGCAAGTCCAAATTAGATTTATCTGCAATTAAATCGGGTTAGTTGTTTCTGCCTTCAAAAGTGGACAATTCAATTGTCTTACCTTCTTTTTACGACCGTATTTTGAGAATGTGGTAAATGGCACTAGAGACATGGTTAAAAGGCATCCACAAATCACTCCAGCTAGCAATCCCAGGAAGTTAAGTTGATAAGGCAGTGTTCCGATTCCGACCAACACACTACACAGGAGCAATAATTTGAATAGTGCAATGTGCGGTTTGTGCAGATACTTCCAATGCATCCAAACCAGCAGGGCAATCAGCGAGGCCACCACGCCACTAAGCGATGCTGAGGGTCCGACCTGCCAATGCAAAAGGTGAATTAATCATATATGTTTTCTTAGTGCCGGGTTCTCTTCTGTACTTTAATTTGACATATTTATTTTCGGGTGTTAAACAAGAAATGGATTTCTCATCTTTAAAATCTATTGATAACTTTCAGCTCCACACTTTTGCGGCTAGTAAAATTTTGCAGAGTTATCAAAAATATGTTCGTATTGATCGCAGATCAAGTTATAAATCTCGCGGGTCAGATATCCTAAAGATGACAAAGGAACTGTATGTCGTTGAAAAGATAAACTATTTTATCGTTTACTAGATTAAACAATATTTTTGTTGAGTCATATACCCCTTCTTAAACACCTTGAATTATTTTTGGGGACGGAAATAAGGCTTAGTCAACATGCCTTCACCTCTTCCGTTTATAGTATACATTAAAATATACTTGTTCATTATATGGCGGATATAAAAACTTGGTAGATATATTAACAGCTTTATAATTGTACCTCTGGACGATGGGGCACTAGTATAGCGCTCGTTAGATTTCCAGCAAAGCCCGACATAATGTAGACAATCGCAGTACGAACGGTTCCAATCAATCTCTCCAAGTCGGCCAAAAACAAGTGCTGGAATATAAGAGTAATGGCCAGATGCAAAATACCGGCGTGCATGCAGAGCGATGTGAGCAGTCTGTATAGCTGATCCGGAGTCTCCACGGAAATGAATGGAAACATTCCGCACACATTGTTTAGGCACGAGATCTAATAAAATTAAAAAATATTTAAGACAAAGATAGTTTATTATACTATTGAATGTATACCTGTGAACACAATGATGCTTCCTCATGAAAATATCCCTTTATAAAATCACAGTACTCGCGGGTCGTTATCCGGCACTCTCCATATAAGCCCGTGCAGCACGGATGTCCAATTACCTCGCATACCATGTGCTCCGAAGTGTGATCCTTGTACCGATATCGTTGTGTAAACGAATTGGTTTTGCGGCAGATTGGCCACTTTGTGATGTCATCGGGCCACTCGTAAGGAGCTATCGATGCTGGGGCATCGCAAAACTTGGGATCCAGTCCGCAGACAGACCCGGAGATTCTCCCTCCCGGTCCAGACTCACTGGGAGACCATTTTTTCCACGTAGATATTGATTTCTGATTAATGAAAATGGAAACGGATTTACTTTTAAAACAGATTTTGGCATGGTTAATTCTTAACCTCCTATTGATTTTTTACAAGGCTTAACAGAAGGTCTTCAATAATTTGATGGAGATGAAGTTCAGCGGATGCTTTAAATTTTCAACACATTTCTTCCAGAATTCAAAAGATACGATTGATCTTGAACAGATACTTATGTGTAAATCAATAGGTCTGTTTTGCAAACGAATAGTTATGGCCACAAGATAAGCCTCTGAAGGACTGTATCTGTTAAGGAAAGCGAGAATCCTTCATAACCGTCACTGTGCCTCAGATTAAGGAAATCTAATCGTAGTCAAGGACAATATTGCTGTATCTAGTTGTCAAAATAGGTATTTCGCCCTGCTCATTATCTTATAATAATCACTCACCGTGGGGTAGAGTCCTCTGATGGAGCACTCTGCCTGGGAGCTCTGAACGCAACCGGAGTCGTCATTGCGAATGCAGCAGGCCGTTTCCCGCTCGTGTCGCCTCGTCTTCGTGACCACCTCGGTGATCTTAATGTCCCGTCGCATGCAGGCGGCGAATTTCGCACCCATGTGCACCAGATCGATGTTCCTGGGACCGATCCAGAGGTTTCTCTGCTCGACATGCTGGACCGTCTGCAGACTGAGGCTGGTCACCAGTACCTGTCCCGTCTTCTGCTCCGATCCTATGCCAATGGGAGCGATGCCGTAGCAGATGATCGACAGAATGAGAACCACCACCTGCACCGTGTTGATCCAGTAGGTGAAGAAGGGTCGATGGTCGGTACGGTCGTCCAGGTCGTTCACCGAGAAGTACTTGATGCAGCGCAGCGGCGGACGTCTAGAGTTCTCGAGGACCCCGTCAAGCAGCTGGGCTGTTATCCGATTGCCCCGATTGCAGTTGGAGGTGGTCGAGTGGGAGCTGCGCATGGCGGGTTGCATTTGGCTGGAAACCGAGCTGCAGAGCGGTATGTGGGCTGCCGGAGCCGGGTGCGAAGACTGATCGCCTGTCAGGTTGATATCACTGCTGGCGTTACCGCCACTGTTCAGGGCGGAGGTTCGCCAGCCGTTCTGCTGCCGCTCCGCCATATAGACACTAACTCCCACACCAGAAGGATCTGCACAGGGACGAGGCTTGGCCGTCTGTCTGCCAATCTCGGAGCTTTCATCGTTCACAGACGTGGTCGTTATCTCGCAGGGACTGTCGAAGAACACCTCGTCATCTATGATGGCCTCCAGGCCATCTGTTAAGCAGTCCGCATCCGCCTGCTGATTATTGTGCGAAGTGACATGCAGAGGGGCAAAGCTGCGCGACCATTGCCAAGGACATCGCACCCTGTGCATCTGGATGGGCCGTCGCTTGTTGAACATGTGCACCAGATAACTGACCATGGCCACAAACATATAACCCACTGAAGCCTTGCGTTCCACGAACTCCCCGGCCAGAAAATCCCGGTTGGTATAGCACTTCTGCCGTCTGTTATCGCCAGATAGGTTCATGTCCATGCCAATGGCATCCTGAACTGGCAGGATGTCCGGACGATCCGGGGCATAGTTGCTGTTGGATCCGTTCCCCTGGACCACATCCTCGTTGCCTCCACCGATGGCCTGCTGCATGTGGTACTCCAGTTCAGTGTCGAACATTCCGAAGCAGCGAATTGCCAGGCGACGATGACGTCCTTGCCACAGGGCGCAATCCGCTACCTCGGTACTCGGCTCCACGCCAAAGAATTGCGAGGTGGTGCGCCTCATGTAGATGCCAATCCGCTTCTTGCAGGACAGGTGGTGCATCTGCGGTTGTGGGAGCACCTGCAGTGACTGATGCTGCTGCGTCTGGTGGTGGATGTGCTGCAGTCGAGGATTGCTGGCTATCTGGCTGCGGTACATCTGGTGTTGGTTCGATCCTGGAGGCACTGCCATGTTGCCACTGCCCTCGAGACGTTTCGCCTGCACGGACACCATGCTGGACTCCAGATTCTGGCTGGGGATCTGCTCGCTTAGACCCGAGATCACTGGCATGGACATGGGCACGGGCAGGGATATGGGAACCGGGCTAATGGGACCCGTGGTCTGGGTGGTCTGATGAACTCCCGTGGTGCGTCTTACTGTATTGCAGTGCAGGCAAGTCCCCGAGGGATTGTCCACTTCTAACTGTGCTATGGAACCTCCTCCAGGAGCCACTACAATCACGGAGTCGCTGTCATCGCCCCTGTGTGTTCCCGATCTCGAGGAGCTGGTGGCCGTCATGATTGGAGAGCAGGAGCTGGCCGCCGAGAAGACCATCGACATGCTGGTGGAAGGCGCCGGCGAAGGGGATGTACAGGCCGGTGAGCAGCTCGCGTACGTCTGCGAGGTGCGGCTTAAGCTTCCGTGCGAGGTTTCATTGTGGCAGCACTTTGAGCGAAAGTTGTACGGCATGTTAGCATACTGCGATTGCACCGCTGATGTGGATGTGGAGGCGGTGGCGGGAGTGGGCAGATTGGCCGCCGGCGAGGAGGAGATGGTAAGGTCAGAGTAGAGGTCCATGGCAGGAGGCGGTGTGGGCACATATCTCTTGACCGGCGTGTGCACCGTGGATCCTAGATAAGCATTGTAGTTCTCACACTGCGAGAGTGGCAAGGGTACATTGGAAGGCAGTAGGAGACGGGTGGAGGATACCGAGGGCACTGCTGAGGGTATTCCCCCCATGTTCTCCATCATCTTTGTCTGGGGAGTTGTCTGCGATTCGCGATATCGCTCCAAACGGTATCTGGAATTCGGTGACACGTGACGCTGATGGTAGCTTCCGTTTCCACCCATTCCATTGCTTCCCATTCCGTTGCCACCCATTCCATTGCCACCCATTCCGTGTTTCTGCAGCACTGTAGAACTATCCGGCTTGACGGACCCAACACTGCATGACTGGGAGGGCAATTGATTGGCCACACAGGTGGCAAAGCAATCGCTATTTGGAGCCGGGGAAGGCGGCGGGACGCCCCTATTCGAGTCATCGTACTTCTCTAGCGGCGAGAGCTTCAGCTTACCCCCATGTGGCGGGAAATTCTCGCCGTTCGGAGCGCGAAAGCGTCCCGAGGACAGACTACAGTACATGACATCGCACTCGTTCGACTCCAACGCCAGTTGGAGCTGATTCTGAAAGTTAATGGACTTTCTGCGGGTGGAACTCATGCTGCCGTTCCCACGCATAGAGGCGTGAACGTTGTCGGAGTTACCCTTTTCATTTCGCCTATTATTGTGTCCCAGGTCACTTCCATTCGAACTCATAATCGAAGAATTATTATTTTCCGATCTGGGAAAGACAATTCAAAAAATTAATAATTTGGGTATCGTTTATGCTAAAACTGAGTATAAGGGAATTCAAGTATTTATAAGAGCAAAATTAAAACAGTTCCCAAAATAATAATTCACTACTGAGTTATAAGGAAGAGAGATCAGACGCTGCGCTATCCATATCTGAACACGGCTTTTAAATACATTACACGAACCAGAATAAAAGTATCTTTTAAGTTACTAAAAATATTATAAATTATAGACCTTTAACCGGCTAAATAACTTAGAGTAAGACCAAAGATGTCACCATAGAACATTCATTTGTAATTATTATTTATATGCCATTAGCAACAATGGCTAATCTTAAAACTAAGTACCTTAGTTCATACGGACAGGCGAAAGCACCCATCCATTTTTATAACTTCATATTAATTATTTGGATCTCTTAAATAATTGAGGATGTTGTAGTTTAAAAAAAATTAGTATATTGTTTTAATATATATTGTTTTATCTTGTATTGTAAAAAGTGTTTTTTTTAACTAATTGTGTTAAATGAAAAAATAGTCAAATTATAAATTGTTATTTGAACAATTTCTTCACATCTCCATTTTAGATACAAACAATAAAAAAAAGGGCCAAGGGCGCACATGAGTAATCTGGCGCTGGCATCATAAAATGTCTTTTATTTTGAAACTACGCAGGTTTTTGGGGTAACACATTAATTTTGTACATATATTTTGTATTAATATAGTAAAACAACCAGTAAAATTGAGTTTTAAAGGTTAGTATACATACATAATAATATTTAGGATGGAAAAACAACGTTAATAACATATAATATATCTATAGAAGAAAGCACACATAATAAACTCACGTTAGCAGGTTCGATGGATTTAACTTTTTAAATGCAATATACTGTTTTTTCACTTCATCTTTATTTTTGTTTAAGCCTGTTTACTGACCGAAACTTGCTTTATCGATTTTCCACATACACCTTCATAACAAAAAGTACAAAAGTACATTGTGGCAATGTTTTCGGTTTTAGCCAACAGTCCTTTGTGTTTTTTATTGAATAGATTTATTACTTAAGTTACTAAATTCTCGGATTGACTTGTCCATTTTTTCGAACAATTTTATAACCACTAATGCATATGTACACAGCACACTCGTCAAAAAGTGCAAGCACTTGGAATAATTTTTCAGCTTTTCTTGCGCATGTGCGAAATTCACTTGCTGGAGATGGCAGAAAATGTCCTACTGCTAATGCTCATTTGTAGGCATGGATGTTAAAGAAGGTACATTTTAATTTTAAAATATGTTTTTAAAAATTTTATTTTTTATTCACGAATGATACCTTTTACAACTGATGTTAAATTTAACAAAACTCAGCATTAAACAGTTTATAAATACTTGAAATGCATTTCCGGTAATTTAAAAACTAGAATAAAGCAGACATTTTAGGATAATTTTGTTTGCAATTAAGAGCAAGCATTTTATTTGTTTCGTTTGTTATTGCAAAATATTTGATTCCATTTTATTTACTTTGTTATGATGAGAATAACTATGTTCAATGCAAATTATGATTTACTTATTCTTTATGCGCATGTGACGTTATTGAAAAGTCCAAACGTAGGAATACAATGGTGAACACAAAAATGATATAGATAAAGCCGCTAACCAGCAGAGGTTCCTGCAGCAGGGAAATCTTCGAGAAGCTATAGTAAAGCGTGAAGTCTGAAATATGGCTTTCGACCAAATTCGATTTGGAGAAAGAAACCACCGGGCGACCTGTAGTGTCCAGATAGGTGTGCACCAGTTCGTTTGGCAGTCTGCTTATCGAGTAGGGCGTCGAAAGGCGAATATCGCTAGATCCCTCGGGCAGAATAATCTTAACGGTGGCTTCATCGATGGCCATATTATCGTAAATGTGATCGATCAAGTGCATCTTCAGCTGGTATTTGTTGCCTTCGTTGAACATGTACTCGTAAGAGGGAACATTGTAGCCGAGTGTGTACTGGGTTTTCCAGCCGCCAAAGAGCGGAAACCGCGGGCGCAGCTCGAGTTCAATAAAGTCCCGACCGGAATTCATGTTGGAGGTCGAGATGTTGCCATTTGTGTCCCGGTAATATACGCCGGAGGCAGATGCCGGCAGGTAGGTTTTGTAGGATTTCAGGGCAGCCAGTCCGGAGCGACCTTCCTTCTGAAAATCGTATCGCGAAAACGATCCCTTCAACTTGGCTCCGGTGTGGGTCATCTGAATGGATTCCTGGACGGCAATGTTGCCCCAATGAGAGATCTCCAGGGTGCGCTCCAATGTGTTGACGGTGACAAAAGGCGATGAGTTCTCATAGTGAATAACGAGGGCGTCCTGGCTGAAGGCTAATATAGGGCAAACGTTAATATAAGGAGTTATAATAATTTTGTTTTCTATGAACCTACCTTCAGCGTTTTCATAGGGACCCAAAGTGATCTTGTTAGACGACACCGAAAAAGGCTTTACTTGGGTGTGCGACAAAATGTTCGAGGAGCTGAGCTTGACATTGGTTTTCTGGCTATTGGTTTTGTACTTCGAATAAAGGTGCAAGTTGCCCGTGTATTTTACAAATTGCTTGTCATTCTGCTTGATTTCCTCGGGGTGAGGCAGGATGCCCTTGGAGGCCACAGTCTCGACCAGGAAACTTTGCTTTGCATTAGCCTTGGGGAAGGTGAGCGTGAAACTCTGCTCGCCCTTCAGCGGATCGTTCTTCTTGATCTGCACATTCCTGTCGGCACTATCCTTAACCAATATGTATGCAAGGCTGGGCTCGGAAGCGAAAAACACGTATTCGACAATGGGTTTGCCGGCTGTGTCTTCCGCCGAAATTTTGGTTAAGGTTTTCACCAACTGCGAAGTTAGGTCGAGAGATCTTTCCACATTTGTGTTAACTATCTCCGCCTTTGCTTTGGATATGCAAAGCAATGCGCTTAGGGCCAGATAAATAATCAAATTTGTACCCATGCTCGCCTCGAATTTGGACACGTACATTAAAAAAAATATTAATGCGGTATGGAATATTTAGCACATTTCAAACCGGCAAAGCGTCACAGTGTGACCGTAGCATGTGTGAGAGAATATTCCAACGATTTAAAACCACAAATAGGGGTATTCCTAATAACCCGAATAAGTTTAGGGTAAATTATTATTTATTATGTTCATACACACATTTTTAAAAATATATTTACACATAGTTGACCTATGTGAGTTTTTCAAAGCAAAAAAAATTTGACCCATTTATTGTTGTATCTTATCTCGATTTTGTTAAAAATAATTTTAGAGTTAAGCTCTCAATACACAAAAATTATTCAAGTGTTCTTAATAAAAAATATTGATTACTTGTAAATTATTGTTTTCTTTTAGAAGCAATGAGGATAGAAAAAAGTTCAAGTTAAAGGTTTCTCTGTAACTAACCTAACCTAACTACTTTTTAACAGTCAGTTATCCAGCTTATTTCATTTCATTGTCAACCCTTAAAAATAAACTCATATGTATGTTTAAATACATATTTCGCAATTCGCGTTCATCTACGACAGATACTTCCTATTTTAATCCAATCAAATAAGTATTTACCCCACTTTAATGCAACTCATTCTATTCGTTATTCATAATGCCGCCTGCTGTAAATATGAATAATATTTAATAATTCCTGTCATCATCCCTTCGAATTTCGAGGAGCGCCGTTGAGTTTCCTTAAACACGCATATGCAATACAATTTGAGAGACCCACATAATGCGATTGCGTGAGTTATACGGACGGCGGTTTTTGCCGACTTCAATTTAGTCTACGATTGGCACTTCGAAAAAGAAGTTGTACTCGCCGGGGTCTTATTGCACTCCTCATTCTTGGGGAATCAAGTAAATTCGAATCAAAATTGTGCCACTTTCTCTGAACATACACACACTAACCACACATACTCTTGCGTATTTGCCAATATAATAAAAATGCAGTGAGAAAGTTGCGTTTTTGATGGTCAATACATACAATTTATATCAATTTACCTGTGTATCTGTATTTTCAAAAATATGTAGCTCTGAAAATATTCATATGTAAGCTTTATGATTGCATAAACAATTAGAATCGAAATGTGTATATACGCGAAGGGATTTGCCGAACTGTCAGTGCAAAAAGAAAAAAGTGAGTTTTCTTCCTTCATTTTCTGTGTATATGCATTTCCTCTAGAAACTCACGTAAATACATGAAGCTGTATCCGTGACATGTGTATTTTTATCCATAAATGTGTGCATGTGGATTTACATACAAACTTATAATACATAAGTGCAAGCAATTAAATACATCAATGTTTTGCACAAACATGAAATTTATTTAAAAAGTGATAAACGAATAAGGTTTTTTTCGTTTATAAATATTTTATATCTGAGAGATACAAATGCACACAAAGACTTACGGATATACGTAGGTGTATGCATCAGTATTTTTACAAATATTTTTAGAAATATATATGTATGTATGTACGAGTAAAAAGACACACATATAACATAAAGTTTGTTGCAGAAGGAAAATGTTTCGAGTATAAAGTTTAATTGCGAAGTAGACGAATTGTGGAGTGTCGAATTTGGGAATAATGGAACCGAAAAGATGGCATTTGCATTTATCATGTTTTTTGCTGCTCCTTAGTTCAACGTTTTCTGGTAAGTAAAAAATACAAGCTTTAAATGAAGCCTTTAGTTATATTAATCGCTTTTGCGCAATGTTGTATGCTATAAAAAACAAGGTTTTCTATTGTGTTACTTACATACATTAAGTAAAAACATTCGGTTGTTTTTATCTTTATTTTTAGCTATTGTACCATACTAATAGTATAATGTAATTTGTTTACGTTTTGAAACATAAAATATTACTGAGCAATTATTAGTACTTTGCAGTAAACAGTTTTATAAATAGTTTGCTCAACTTAAGAAAGTTTTTATGAATTATTGTTCGGTATTTGTGGAAGACGTCTATGACGTACATATCTTAAGTTGATAGCTTTTTAAACTTTTAGTTTTGGAACTATTAACTTCTAGTAAATTTATGACAAATATTGAAAGATAATTTTTTTCAAATACTGTCGTATTCTGAAATTATAAAAAATAAATAAATTAAAAAACCATTTTAGATGTCGGAAAAATCACGTCTTCACAAAATCACTTTGGAAATACTTTACAAAGCCAATTTAATACCAAAAACAATACTCGTGTTATTGCACAGAAAGGAGGACTTGCCATTTTACCCTGTGTGGTTAAAGTTAACTCCCCAGCTACGGTAAGAAATATCTCGTAATTTATTTATATATTTTTATTTCAGATAAATACAGGGGAGTATCCAGAAATGGGTTGATTTTGAAAATTTGAAACAAATTTGTTGGATACTTTTTTTAATATCCAGTAAAATGCTAATAAAATATAACGAAATGTTTTAATGTAATTATCTTAAAAACATGGCCTGAAATATTCCAGGTTTCTTGGATACGTAGGAAGGATTTTCAACTCCTGACCGTCGGGCTGTCCACCCATAGTAGTGACAAACGTTTTTTGGTCGAGCATACACGTCACATGGGCCATTGGTCTCTTAGAATTAAAGCTGTTAGAGAGGAAGATCGAGGGTTTTACGAATGTCAATTGTCAATTTATCCAACTCAGTCAATAGTTATAGAATTAAAAATTGTCGGTAAGTAAGAACAAGATTTTTACAAAAAAAACTTTAATAAAATGAAACAACTCTTTCAATTTAATAGAAGCGGTAGCGGAAATTTCAAGTGCTCCCGAACTTCACATTGATGAGACTTCCACTTTACGTCTAGAATGCAAACTGAAGCGAGCAACGGAAAATCCAGCATTTGTTTTCTGGTAGGAGCTTCTACAAAAACTAATATTTTTATTTTGTAACCATTTGTACAGCCTTTATTTTTGACCTTCGGTGTTGCAATTAAAGTTTAGTTTTTAGATTGATTAAAATTTAGAAATCGGTTACTGAATAAAATGTTTAGTTCTTGAATTGGACCAATCGTTTTCTTAGATAATATTACAGTTGTTCAAACATTGGTTTAACTGCTAGAACATTTGACAAGTGAATATATAAGCTATTTCGCTTATGGCGTTATATATTCAAAATAAAATTTTCCTTTGGCTTACAATTGTTATTATTGTGTCTAATTAATGCCTAACATCACAAAACATTATAACTACTTTTTAATTATCATTAAAAATAAAATGTTAGTGAAATCAGTTTTCAAAAAATAAAAAAAGTAATGCTAAAAAACTGATTACTTTTAAGAAAAGTAATGATAAAGAAAAACTTTGGAAAGCAGTATTAATAATGAAACAAATTCATTACTTTTGCAATTAATAAAAAACAATTCATTAATGAAAAGCTTTTAACTGTGCTAGAAGTTAGAATAGTGAATAAGAAAACAGCCTTTATTTATAAAGTATTGGAATGGTATTCAATAACAAATAATAAAATCTTAACTTTTTAGGTATCATGATAGTAAAATGATAAATTACGATTCACAAGGTGGATTCGTTGTGACGTCGATCGGGCAAAGTAACCCGCAAAGTGGGCAGATTTATAGGAGTTCCCCAGCGAACAAATCGCGCGTAACCATGCCAATGGAGTCCAATGGTGTTCTCAACAATATTCTTGGAAGTCCAGATAACTTCAAAGCACCCAATATGCCATCCTCAACTCCCTTTGTGCAACAACACCAGTCAGCTTATCTTCTTAATCCGTCAGTGAGTGTCCTCACTGTGAAACAAGTCAATTTTCGACATGCTGGTAATTATACTTGTGCTCCATCAAATGCCCGTCCGGCCAGCATAACTGTTCATGTGTTAAGAGGTAAGAGCTGGTCCTCTAGTTATATTCACCTATTTAAAATATTTTTCATACCTTTTGTAACAGGCGAGAAACCGGCGGCAATGCAACACGCCAATCGGAGTATTTTGGATTCTGAAAATAACGGCAATGGAACTTTTGGACTAATCACTTTGGGTGGACTGAATGGAACCACAAGCGTAGCGCTGACCGAAGGACTTTTGTACTTCTCTGTCATGTTCCTGCTAATAGGCGCGGTAGTAGTAGATCGATTCTCAATAGCAGTAACTCACAAGGTATTCGTAGCATTTATAATAGTCCTATTGCATAGCTGAAACTTATAGTTGATGGCATTTGGAATGGAGCAACTTCAATCATTCGAAAATATAAAATTGATATTTGTTTTAAAATAGAAGATGTAAATAGATCATTGACATACCATATTAAAAATGCGTAAGCATTCTAAGACACTTACGTACTCTAAGATTAAAATGTAAATAGACTTCCATTACATGCAATGTATTGAATTGAGAAATAAGAGAATTCATGAACTTGTTACCACATACTTATAAAATGCATCCTTATGTTAAGTCATAAGAGATAAAACACTGCAAATTTTAATGGTTAAAGTGGTACGATAAAATGTATGCTTAGATGTTCATATTTATTGACTGGTACTGACATTTTAATGTTACAAACAATGGAATTAGCGTAAAATAATGATAAAGCCATACAGATTTGTTACCTATTAACTCGAAACATTTGATCGTCACCTTTAAACTGTTATTCTGCTCAGTGTTCGATATTTAGTATATAGATTAATTTATGTAAGCACCTTTAGAAGTATGCTAATTCATATACTGTATGTACAACTGTAAATATATATTACTTTCGTGAGCGCTTACAAAGCTCCATTTGAATCCAAATGGGCACAAGTGCCAGTTTCGTTTTGTTTACCTTAAAATACGGAATAAAAAAACTTTAAAATTTAGTTGCAGACATAAAACGTTTTAAATAAACTGATCAATTTTAAGACACAATGCCAATCATTTTATTCGACTAAAACTAAACCCATTGTCTCGCAAATTTTTTATTTGTTACACTATTCCGTAATATGTAATTATAACTTTAGTCAGATTTTTTCAAAGCAGTGAAGAATTATATTAATTTATTTTATCAGGAACATCAGCCTGAACAAAGCCGTTTTGATGAAACAAGGATAAGCTTCTGTTAATTCTATTTTATTCAAAGTATCCATTTCAATATTTTTTTATTATTCTGATTAGAAAAAATATATTAAAATTAATTTAAGGTTTGTTTTTTTTTAATATTGCCGAAAACAATTTCAAAATCAAAAAGTTTCTAGTTTATTTAACTTTTATTAATATATTTTTGAGACAAGAGAAAAACAAATTTTATAATTGCTGGCGATAGTTTTAAAACAAAATACTGAAGTTAAACAAGTTTTTAGATTGCGATTAGTAAATTTGTTCTTTGTTCTTGTACTTAATATTTTATTTTTTTATACATATTTTTTTCTATTTATAATTATACCCGTTACTCGTAGAGTAAAAGGGTATATTGTATTCGTGCAAAAGTATGTAACAGCTAGAAGGAAGCGTTTCCGACCCTATAAAGTATATATATTCTTGTTCAGGATCACTAGCCGAGTCGATCTAGCCATGTCCGTCTGTCCGTCTCTCCGTCTGTCCGTCTGTCTGTCCGTCTGTCTGTCTGTCTGTCTGTCCGTATGAACGCTGAGATCTCGGAAACTATAAAAGCTAGAAGATTGGCATTTTGCATGTCGATTTTAGAGGTTCCTACGAGCGCAAGTTTGTTTCAAAAAGGTGCCACGCCCCCTTTAACGCCCACAATCGCTTATATACGATTTTAAAAATTTAAATATTTCGGAAAAGTAAAAATGCAGTTTTATTGTGTTTATCAATACCTATCGAAATGTAGAAGAAATTTTTCAAATCGGACCATTCGTTAAAAAGTTATGCGTGATCAAAGTTTCTATCTCCATCTCCCTCGCACTCCCTTTACCTGAGTAACGGGTATCTGATAGTCGGGGCACCCGACTATAGCGTTCTCTCTTGTTTATTATTTATTTTATCAGATTATAACGCTTTTTTGCTAGATCTCGTAAATGTATCGTCTCCATCTTAATAAGAAACATCGATATAACGACACATCGATATATGAAAACGATAGCAATATATATCGATAATTTAAATATTTATACTTCGCATAACCATCTTTAATGTAAAATGATAAGAAAAACAACATGAAATCCGAAATTTTGGCAACCGCTTTTTTGGGTTTGGCGGTTAGGTCAATAATCTCGCTGTATTCCTACTCGGGCTTTGATTCCCCGCCCATGCACGGGGACTACGAAGCCCAACGACATTGGCAGGAGATCACAGTGAATCTGGAAGTCGGCGAATGGTACACAAATAGCTCCAACAACGATTTATTGTACTGGGGCCTGGATTATCCGCCTCTGACCGCTTATCACAGCTATGTCCTGGGCCGAGTAGGCAAATCCATCGATCCCCGCTTTGTGGAGTTGCACGAGAGCAGGGGATTCCAATCGGGGGAGCACAAACGCTTCATGCGCGCAACAGTTGTGGCTGCTGACGTGCTCATCTACTTGCCGGCATTAGTGTACTTGGTCTTTTCCATAGATAAAGCCTTCCAAAGCAATGAGAAGCTGTTTCTATTCATGCTAACTGCAGCGTATCCTGGCCAAATACTGATTGACAATGGACACTTTCAATACAATAACATATCACTTGGCCTTGCTGCCGTGGCAGTTGCAGCTATTTTGCGTAAAAGATGGTACACTGCCTCGTTTTTCTTCACGTTGGCCCTAAACTACAAGCAAATGGAGTTGTATCACAGCCTGCCGTTCTTTGCATTTCTTTTGGGAGAATGTGTGGGGCAAAAAAGGTGGGTATTTAGTTAGAGATTGCTAAAATATATAATTTTAGAAGAAACTCCATTAAATAATAATAGTAAGTTTGACTCGTATTAAAAAATAATAGCTTCAAAACATCCGAAGAAAAAAACAAACTGGAGTCCTGCTTAAGTTGATTTAAAGTTTCCATTGAAATATATATCTAGTTGATCCTTTCACCGTATTTCTATACCGAATTGATTCATTAAATGAGGACATTTCATAGGCCGACCTAACCACTTTTAAAAAAATTTATTTAAGGGGAGCTTGGTTTAACTATTTCAAGATTCTTTTAGACATTGCTTTTTATACCCTTGCAGAGGGTATTATAATTTTGGTCAAAAGTGTGCAACGCAGTGAAGGAGACATCTCCGACCCTATAAAGTATATATATTCTTGATCAGGATCACCTCCTGAGTTGATATAGCCATGTCCGTCTGTCCGTCTGTCTGTTTCTACGCAAACTAGTCTCTCAGTTTTAAAGATATCGAATTGAAACTTTGCACACACACTTCTTTCCTTTGCACGCAGTATATAAGTCGGAACGCCCGGGATCGGCCGACTATATCCTATAGCTGTCATACAACTGGTTGATCGGAAATGCCATAACTTTGGTGTTTGTAAAGTTAGGAAGTTAAGATTTTCTATGGATTGTATTTTTGGCCAATTAATCCGACTTACCAAATTTCATAAGGATCGGCCGACTATATCCTATAGCTGCCATATAACTGGACGATTAAAAATGCCATAACTTTGGTGTTTTTAAAGTTAGGAAGTTGGGATTTTTTATGATAATTTTGAAGAATATAATTTACAAAGTATTCTGCAAGGGTATACCAACTTCGGCTCCGCCCGAAGTTAGCTTTCCTTTCTTGTTTAAACCATAAACCGTCAAAAATATCATTTTAATTTTATTTTATTTTTAGCTTTACTTCGTTTGCCGCTCGAATTTCAAAAATAGCAGCCATTGTTTTAATAACTTTTGCTGTTTTATGGCTCCCCTGGCTGGGATCCCTTCAAGCGGCGCTTCAGGTGTTACATCGTCTTTTTCCTGTGGCTCGAGGAGTTTTTGAAGACAAGGTGGCCAACGTTTGGTGTGCCGTAAACGTAGTTTGGAAATTGAAGTAGGCGGACTCACATAAAACTGACCTCCCCATAGTTATTAATATCATAAATTACAGAAAACATTTACTCAACGATCAAATGGCGCTCGTGTGCATTGGATGCACTTTAATTGCTGCGCTTCCCACGAATGTTCTGCTCTTTCGACAAAGAACTAAAACCGGATTTTTATTAGCTCTTTTTAACACAGCTTTGGCTTTCTTTCTGTTTTCCTTTCAAGTAAGTAACTTCAAGTTAAAATTGAAACTTTATGTACAACTATCCAATTTTAAGGTCCACGAAAAGACAATTTTACTGGCTGCTTTACCTTCCCTGTTCTTACTGAAATGGTGGCCCAACGAAATGGTTATTTTCCTTGAAGTTTCCGTATTTAGCATGTTGCCTCTTCTGACGAAAGATGAATTGCTGGTGCCTGCGTTAGTATCTACTGTGACTTTTCACTTAATATTCAAATGTTTTAACTCAAATGCAAAGCTTGATAACGAAAATTCATTGAAGTACCTTTCAAATATATCAAGCATTCTGATGATTTGCATTGTAGGAGCTGTTTTAACAATCCCAGCGCCATCGCGGTATCCTGATCTTTGGCCTTTAATTGTTTCTGTTTTAAGTTGTGGACACTTTTTGTTATTTTTTTTGTGGGGCAATTATCAACAATTTACCTGCAAGTTCAGTTAGCTTGTAAAGTACATATACTGTAAAAACTTCAAAGAAAAAAATACAAATTAGGTTAAAGAAATTTAACAAAACTGTTCCTATTTTGTTTTTGTCAATAATCGGGTTATGCATACATTCATATTTTTTGGCCTTAACTTAGTCACATCCAATATATAACGCTTTATTGTTATCTTATCATTGATTTAATCAATGTGCTTACACTATGAAAATAAAAATTGTAAATAAGTTTTAAAGTTACTTAGCGTTAAAATAATTTTAAAGACAGGACTTTTTTTAACACAATAAAAATTTTTTTGTGGTCGATCACACCTTAACAACTTACACAAAAAAAGTGCTATTAAATCTTCAACAAAAAACCGAACAAAATACGCTTTTGTTGGTTAGTGCTATTATTGCTTTGGAAGAGATAAGATAAAAACTCTGAACATATTAGGTGAATATTATATGTTGGGCTTTGAGCGCTTGTTAGTCATGTACATTTAATCGGTCGGTGAACAAGTCAAAAATTTTGTCGTTTATCCGTAGAATTTTACTAAATATGAATTTAACAAAATCAGCTATTTTAGCTGTGACGATTCTTTGGATCGTTGTGGGCCAAGTTACTTGCCAAACGAAAGACGAATCTACAACCACAAGCCCTGAATCGCCAAAGGTATATGTATATAATATATATTATTCATTGGGAAAAGTTTTGAAGTCCTAAGCTAGCCCATATTAATCGCATATATAAAGAGGAATGTGTAATTATTACCTTTTTTTTCATTTTTGTGAATGCAAGTTAAAAGTTTATAATGACGCTATCATCGAGATAAGATCCCGGTAGGAATGAAAAATCGGAAGCAGAAGTTTTTATACGCTTTACGCTTTAAAGCTGTTGTCATTTAAAAATTGTCCGATTTTATAAAACTATACAAACCTTTCTTAAATCGTTTAACTCTTTATATTTTGGTACAAGTGATGTTCAAGAATATAATTTACAGAGTCGGGGATTTCTCTTTCACTGCGTTGCAAAGTTTTGACCTAAATTATTATACCTTCTAAGAGTGTATAAAAAGACTATCAAAACGCGATAAGAAAAAGGTATTGCAAAGGTGAAATGATAAGGATGACTAAAACAAAAGTACAAGCCTTTTCCGTAAAGCTTGGTATTATACGCAAAAAAAAACGTTGAAAGGAAATAACCACATTTTTGAATATAGATTTTCTTTGGTATAGAGATAATTTCTACTCTTGACTTCTTGCATTTTTGTTGTTAAAAGAAGTTATTACACCAGGAGGAGTCAAAAATCACCAAACTTTGATGACCGTCTAAGTATATGGACAAAGCCTGATGACTTGATTTATTAATTTTAAATTAAACTGCTTAAGTTCTTGACTTAATGATTTACGAAACTAGCATTATTTCTAGTTTAATAATATAATAATGACAATAAATAGCCCGAAAATAACGTATTTGAGTCCAAGTGTTTTGTTATGTTAATAGGGTATACCCTTAGGAATTAAGGAAAAAAATTATTAATTGTACTTTTATTTATTCAGCAGAAAACTGATGTAAAGCAGAGCAAACTTTGTAAAAAATGCATTTGCGATTTCGAAAACAGTTTACTCGATTGCTCCGAGAAACTTCAGGAATGGCTGTCTACCGAGGAATGGGAAGTTCTAACCAACGGAGATTTTGTGTTCAAAACCATCAACCTAGAGCACAACAACTTAACTAGCATTTCGATTCTACCAAAGTACGATGTAGAAAACTTGTACTTGGCAAATAACCAAATAGATTCGATTGCTGTGGGGGCCTTTCAGAATTTGACTGAGCTAACCGTCCTCGATTTGTCCCATAACCGATTGACCTCGAAAGTTCTAATACCGGATGTTTTTAAAGGACCTTATAGTGTCAATGATTTTGAGCCGCTAGGAAAATTGAAAACGCTTAATTTGGGTTACAATGATCTGCATAGCTTGGATGCAGATTTGTTTGAACACATTCGCTATCTTGAGGAGCTAGTTCTCTGCAAAAACAGTTTTCACCTTATTGATCAACTTTCAGAAACAGCCATTTCCGGATTATTATCATTGAAGGTATGCAAAATCTTTATTATATTTCTAAAAAAAACTTGGTCTAATTTTTTAAATTTTTTATACTAGACTTTAGATGTTTCGTATATGGAAATTGATGACTTGCCGGACACAATTCTTCATGGACCCCGAGATCTTGATACCCTGATAGCAGCTGGAAATCTATTTAAGCATTTGCCAAAGGCCTTGGAACGTGCCACAAACTTGACAAGCCTTGTTTTGAATGAAAACCCCATTGAAAGTCTAGTTGGAGATAAGTAAGATTTTATCATTGCGTTTTGATCAAATTATAATTGAAAAACTTATTTAAACAGCGTATTTCCACCCTTGACCAAATTGAACCATCTGAGTATGACCTTCATGACAAAGTTGTACAAAATAGGACCTGGAGCATTTAGTGAATTACAAAGTAAGTAAAATGGTTAGGTAAATAAATCAACAATACATCTTTAAAATTAAATCAGAACATAAGAAAAGTTAACTTTAAAGAAAAAATTGTATTGAAGATAAGATTCACTTTTAATTCTCTTAATTCTTTCGAAAACCAAACTATTTCCTTTTTACAAGGTCTGACCGAACTGATATTGTCTGATAACAAATTTCTAAACGAAATTGATGAGGAGGCTTTGTCAAAAAACGTAACTGGAGGCCAATACTTGGACTATCCGCCCCTGGAAAAGGTACTTAAGAAAAAGCATCAACAATTAAGCTGTATTAAATATATAATTTGTAGGTATACTTGAATAATTGCAACATGACGACTCTGCCAAGACCTCTACTTGTGCGGTGGGATAAACTCAAAGCGCTTGACCTTAGATTCAATCCGTGGACTTGTGACGCTTCTAACGATTACTTGATCAACGTTTTAATAGATCAAGTCAACAAAACCACACAGGTTCTGGCTAAAAATGTCCAGTGCGCAAATCCAGATACGTTGAAGGGCGTGGAAGTATTAAGAGTGGCAAATGAACACTTGGTAGAAAGTTCAAGCGGAAGTCTAATCTGGGTTGGACTACTGGTCGTTTTGCTAATTGCCGTGCCAACTATCCTCGGCGCCTACGTGATGAAGAGACGCGGCTGCTTCGGAGTCTTTAGACGCCATGACAGCGTAGCTGACCGTGCTCTCTATAATAGGACAAGTTTCAATGAAGATTTCCATATTTAATTTTAGTTTTGAGTTGGTATTAAAGTTATCATTAAAAACAAAAAGGGATAAGCTGACCTCACACCTGATAGGCCCGTGCTAAGCTAGTGCCTAAAACAATAATACAAATTAACTTATATTTTTACTTCTGTCTGAACATACAAACCTAACTTAAATCAAACCCTGTTTCAAAATTGTAAATAAATTTTCTAAAAACCATGTTGTAACTATGTTGTATGTATGTGTTGCGATAAGCCTTTAAACGAATTCCGTTTTTTCTCTCCCCCCGCCTTGGCAATCGTAAAAAAAAAATGTTCGGCCCACATGCCCCATCTACAATACATACATATATTATTATAATCTTGATGAATTCCAGAATAGGGATTTCTGCGCTTGGCAGTCATGTACACTTAATCGGCTGGTGAACAATCCATAAAATTGGTCGTTTTCGGAAGAATTTTACTAAATATGAATTTAACAAGATCAGCTATTTTAGCTGCGACAATTATTTGCATCGTTGTGGGCCACGTTAATTGTCAGGCGAAAAACGAAACTAGTAGCGCAAAACCAGAATCGCCAAAGGTAATGTATATAAACAAGAATTAAATATAAACAAATATAAAACAAAATAAAAAATTCAGCCTTTTGGGGCATTTCAAAAATGTTATGATGTGACATCTGCCGAACCGGAAGTGCAAACACACAAGCGGAACCACATTTTCAAATGTGCAGTGACGTCATATTTATCTAAAGTAATCGTACAAATAAATTTGTAGTGCTGTTTTGACATATTCCGCCAAATAACCGACAAACTGATTACTAAGTCAGACGCACATTGCTTAAGAATAGAATATATACATAGATTCCTTATAGGGTCGGAAACGCTTTCTTCTACCTGGTACATACTTTCCAACGAATACAATATACGCGCTTCTACTCTACGAGTAACGTGTATCAAAGTATTCCTCGTTTGGTAAAGTTTTAAAGTCCAAAGATAGCCCATATTAACTTATAAAAATAATTTTTTAAAATGGTATTCAAAGATTTTGTTGATTTATTTGGGAACGTGTAATTTTTAACGCTTTTCTTTTTTGTGAATGCAAGTTTAGAGTTTGTAATGACTGAAGTTTAGTCTAGTATTTGTGGGAGTTTTGCTTACATGGAGCACTTCAAGAGCAAACCGTTTGTTGAAAGATTCTGACCCATGCAAAGTTTGGTATGTGTCTGGTGACCGCACAGTGGCAACAAGATCGGTTTTTTCAAAAAACCAACTAAAATATTTTATTAATTATAAAGAGTAGACTAATTAAACCCATAAATAACCGACACAATGAATTCCAGTTTGTGCAATTTAATGATAAACTTTTATATTTGGCATTATAGGCAGCAAGCGTTTTTATACCCTTGCAGAGGGTATTATAATTTTGGTCAAAAGTGTGCAACGCAGTGAAGGAGACATCTCCGACCCTATAAAGTATATATATTCTTGATCAGGATCACCTCCTGAGTTGATATAGCCATGTCCGTCTGTCCGTCTGTCTGTCCGTCTGTCTGTTTCTACGCGAACTAGTCTCTCAGTTTTGAAGATATCGAATTGAAACTTTGCACCCACCCTTCTTTCCTTTGCACGCAGTATATAAGTCGGAACGGCCGGGATCGGCCGACTATATCCTATAGCTGCCATATAACTGATTGATCGGAAATGCCATAACTCTGCTGTTTGTTAAGTTAGGAAGTTGGGACTCTCTATGGGTATTATATTTGGCCAATCAATCCGACGTACCAAATTTCATAAGGATCGGCCGACTATATCTTATAGCTGCTATATAACTGATTGATCGGAAATGCCATAACTTTGGTGTTTGTTAAGTTAGGAAGTTGGGATTTTCTATGGGTTATATATTTGGCCAATTAATCCGACCTACCAAATTTCATAAGGATCGGACGACTATATCTTATAGCTGCCATATAACTGATTGATCGGAAATGCCATAACTTTGGTGTTTTTAAAGTTAGGAAGTTGGGATTTTTTATGAGTATTAAGAATGCATCATATGAATTATTTTGGAGAACATAATTTGCAGAATATTCTGCAAGGGTATTTCAACTTCGGCTCCGCCCGAAGTTAGCTTTCCTTTCTTGTTTTATGTTAAAAAGGTATAAGTTTAATAATAAAATAAAACAAAGATATTTATTAATTCTATCCTTATTTGCAGGAGAAAACTAATGTAAAGCAGAGCAAACTTTGTAAAAAATGCATTTGCGATTTCAAAAACAGTTTACTCGATTGCTCCGAGAAACTTCAGGAATGGCTGTCTACCGAGGAATGGGAAGTTCTAACCAACGGAAATTTTGTGTTCAAAACCATCAACCTAGAGCACAACAACTTAACTAGCATTTCGATTCTACCAAAGTACGATGTAGAAAACTTGTACTTGGCAAACAACCAAATAGATTCGATTGCTGTGGGGGCCTTTCAGAATTTGACTGAGCTAACCGTCCTCGATTTGTCCCATAACCGATTGACCTCGAAAGTTCTAATACCGGATGTTTTTAAAGGACCTTATAGTGTCAATGATTTTGAGCCGCTAGGAAAATTGAAAACGCTTAATTTGGGTTACAATGATCTGCATAGCTTGGATGCAGATTTGTTTGAACACATTCGCTATCTTGAGGAGCTAGTTCTCTGCAAAAACAGTTTTCACCTTATTGATCAACTTTCAGAAACAGCCATTTCCGGATTATTATCATTGAAGGTATGCAAAATCTTTATTATATTTCTAAAAAAAAAAATGGTATAATTTTTTTAATTTTTTATAGACCTTAGATGTTTCGTATATGGAAATTGAAGACTTGCCGGGCACAATTCTTCATGGACCCCGAGATCTTGATACCCTGATAGCAGCTGGAAATCTTTTTAAGCATTTGCCAAAGGCCTTGGAACGTGCCACAAACTTGACAAGCCTTGTTTTGAATGAAAACCCCATTGAAAGTCTAGTTGGAGATAAGTAAGAAGGATTTTATCATTACGTTTTGATCAAATTATAATTGAAAAACTTGTTCAAATAGCGTATTTCCACCCTTGACCAAATTGAACCATCTGAGTATGACCTTCATGACAAAGTTGTACAAAATAGGACCTGGAGCATTTAGTGAATTACAAAGTAAGTAAAATGGTTAGGTAATTAAATCAACAATACATCTTTAAAATTAAAATAGAACATAAGAAAATTAACTTTAAAGAAAAAATTGTATTAAAGTTAAGATTCACTTTTAATTCTCTTAATACTTTCGAAAACGAAACTATTTCTTTTTTACTAGGTCTGACCGAACTGATATTGTCTGATAACAAATTTCTAAACGAAATTGATGAGGAGGCTTTGTCAAAAAACGTAACTGGAGGCCAATACTTGGACTATCCGCCCCTGGAAAAGGTACTTAAGAAAAAGCATCAACAATTAAGCTGTATTAAATATATAATTTGTAGGTATACTTGAATAATTGCAACATGACGACTCTGCCAAAACCTCTACTTGTGCGGTGGGATAAACTCAAAGCGCTTGACCTTAGATTCAATCCGTGGACTTGTGACGCTTCTAACGATTACTTGATCAACGTTTTGATAGATCATGTCAACAAAACCACACAGGTTCTGGCTAAAAATGTACAGTGCGCAAGTCCAGACAGGTTGAAGGGCGTGGAAGTATTAAGAGTGGCAAATGAACACTTGGTAGAAAGTTCAAGCGGAAGTCTAATATGGGTTGGACTACTGGTCGTTTTGCTAATTGCAGTGCCAACTATCCTCGGCGCCTACGTGATGAAAAGACGCGGCTGCTTCGGAGTCTTTAGACGCCATGACAGCGTAGCTGTCCGTGCTCTCTATAATAGGACAAGTTTCAATGAAGACTTCCATATTTAATTTTAGTTTTGAGTTGGTATTAAAGTTATCATTAAAAACAAAAAGGGATAAGCTGACTCCACACCTGATAGGCCCTTGCTAAGTTAGTGTACCTGACCGTGGTTTTTATTCTAGTTTCGATGAGGAGGTTCATAATTTAATTTCGTTTGAAAATTATGTTATAATTAAAAACAATAAAGAATGAGCTGACTCCACTCTCATCCCTATTAAAAAACAAGAGAGAACGCTATAGTCGAGTGCCTCGACTATTAGATACCCGTTACTCAGCTTAACAACTTAATATAAATATGCCTTCTTGTATGTTTTTCGCCGCTCGAATTAGCACCTTGGCCAGCTGTTCCAAAGTCATCCGTTAGATGGCGCTATTGAAAAGGCGGAAATGTAGGCGCTAGCCAGGCTTAAGCGTTAATGGGTTTTTGGGCGTTAGAGTGGGCGTGGCAAACTTTTATTGGGCCAATCGAAAGGTATTGACGAAACAAATACATATCAATTAAAATTTTCATAATAGCATCAAAACTGTGTCCACAGCTTGTGACTTGTGGGCGTCAGAGGGGGCGTGGCACTATTTTGAAACAAATACATGCAAAATGCCAATCTTCTAGCTTTTATAGTTTCCGAGATCTCAGCGTTCATACGGACAGACAGACAGACGGACAGACGGACATGGCTAGATCAACTCGGCTAGTGATCCTGAACAAGAATATATATACTTTATAGGGTCGGAAACGCTTCCTTCTACCTGTTACATACTTTTGCACGAACTCTACGAGTAACGGGTATAATTAAGCCTGACAGGAGCTTGCTAAGCTTGCGTCAAAAACAATCATTCAATATAACATTCTGTCCCTCGATCGACTTATTTTTCCTTCTGTCTGAATCAACGAATCTAACTCAAATGTAACCGTTTCAAAATAAGTACACAAAAAATATAAATTAGTATACAAAAAAAACTGCAGCCTTCTTGTGTCACACAAAACTTTTAATAAATTAAAATCACGTAAAGTACTGAGCATATTATTTTATAGAACCAAGGATCGAAAATGGAATTAAAATTCCTCCAAAAAATTATGGGACTACGCCTGTACCGAGTGATATTATAACGAAAATAAAACTAAATTAAATGATTTATTATAGGAAATAATACCAAAGCATAAAATTGTTTAAATAGTAGAGGTTGAAAAATTAAAGCACTTATAAAAATAAAAGTAACTTACCATCTATAGTCATCTTTGTTGAGATAAATCAGAATGCCAAACCACCAAAAATTGTAGACAACTGGAACCCAAGTTCATAAATTAACCAAACTCAGTTTGTTTTACACCCTTATTTTTATTTTACAGCTACTTTGCTTTAGTTAAAATTTCCAGTTTTCTTGTTTATAAATGTAAATAGAGTCAAACGTTAATTTCGAACTAAGCCCGATTGAAAGCCATGGAAATATGGGTGTTCCAAAATATCCTTGGCGGAAATGCGATGAACCGGATCATAGATTAACATACTTTGAATGAGATTAACGCCGTTGGCATCGAGATTCTTCAACTGGTTGGTCAACTGGTTGGTGGACCAGCATGGAAAAGTGTTCTTGTAGTCGGGAAGCGATGTAACCCCTGGCCAAATATCCTCGGTGGGTGTTTTGAGAATTCTGCCACCAAATAGTGTTTTTATCAACTAAAAAGTAAAAGATATCGCTTGTAGTTACCTGAACATTCTGAATAACTGATCGATTTCCGAGTCTCCCTGAAATAGAGGCTTTCTCGTTGCCATTTCTGCAAATATACACCCAATAGACCAGATATCGACGGGACAGGAATATCGGGGTGACCCCAAAAGCACCTCCGGAGCCCTGTACCACAAAGTCACAATCTCGTGGGTATAAATTCGCACTGGAATGCCAAAGGATCGGCCAAGACCAAAGTCTGCAACTTTAATAAGGCCATTCTTGTCGATCAGCAAATTCTGGGGCTTCAGATCGCGGTGAAGAACTCTGCGACGATGGCAGAATAGAATGGCGCTGGTTATTTGGTACAAATAGCTTCGAACCAATTCACTCTCCATATGCTTATCAACTGGCAGCGAGTCCATGTATTTTTTGAGATCCATCGATAGGAATTCAAAGATCAAGTATATGCGATTCTCCTCCATTAAAACATCTTCCAAACAGACAATGTTTTTATGTTTCAACTCCTTGAGCAACGAAATTTCCCTATAGGAAAAGTATAGGATATATAAATATGAGAATCGATTTATTTATCAAAAAGATCTTAATATGCGAAAATCTTGAAAAAAAAAACTTTAAGCTCTTACATAAAATAAACACTTTTTAAAGTTTAATGTAATAAAGGCAAAAAGGCTGTGTATATGAAATAATATACACACATATGTAACATGTCCGCATAGAAAGTATAATGAACACACATCCAGACATATGTATGATGTACGCTCATCTTATGTACATATGCTTGTCCGGTAGTTATGCTAGAGTTTACATAGTACAATTATGAGCGGGGTGTATGGAAACCCATACTAGGTTGAAGAACCAGCGGCGATATTAGCCATATGTTTTATGTTGATAACTAGTTTCTAATATTAACTTTAAATAAATTGTAGGATGTGTCTAATGCAATGTGAGGCTTTGGCATCTAAGCCGGGTCCATTTACCTTATTGCTGTCGAAGGAACGCCTTCGTCGTCCGACTCCAAGCGAATTTTCTTCATTGCCACAATTTGGCCCGTAAGGCGATTGCGACCTTTGTACACGACGCCATATGTGCCCTCGCCAATCTTTTCAATTTTTTCAAAATCCTCCATTATTTGTAAAACTATTTGCAAGCCACAGACTTTTAAATTAGCGCGTTTTTGACGTATATGTTATAATATTGCCAGACTGTACAATGTGGAATAGCAGGGGGAGCTAAGTTGTCATTTTTTTTATCATTTGGAACGTGAGAAAAAAACTAGGCCCGTGTGGCCTGTTAATAATTACATTTAAATTTTGTTTAAAAATTTTAATTTATAAAATATACTGAAACCTGAGTTAAGAACGCAGCAATTTAAACTTTTGTTTTTCATATTTTAATTTTCGAAAATTTATTTAAGCTTAATTTTTATCCGAAGAAAGGACACCAGCGTATCAAGTGAGATTTAATAAGAAAAACATTTGAATATTTAGTTAAAATTATTAAATAGATCATTCCAACTGAGTTTGATTTAAGCAGATTTTAGTAAAACTTCAAATATTGAAATTATTTTATAAAATTCTTTTAACCCCAAGACCCGCAGCAAAATCTTGTTGGTTCAAATGCAGGACAGCTGCTCCCAAAAGCCGGAAATAGAAAAAGAGTGGCAGTTTTTTTGACAACAAAGTAATACTCCTTTAACGCGTTGCAGCTATTTATTTTTGTTTACCCATACGAATAAAAAGAATTCCAGCGGACTCAGAATAATAATATCAGTAGTCAGAATAAAATCGGTTAATAAATCGATATTCTGTGGAATATTTTTTAGCAGTTAATCGTTTCAATTTTCATTCGTTTCAAAAATAATCATGCCTGTGACGCTATATTGATGTACTTACATGCTGTCTCAAATATACATAGCAAATTTTAATAAAATTTATACCTTTTGGTGATAAAAAAAATGCAAAGATGTCGTTTCTGAGTATAATTGCAGGGAAAACATCAAAGTACAGGTAATTTCTGCTATTCTTCAGTGTCTGTACAAACAAGAATTAATCAAACCCGTCTTTTGTTTATATTAGTTCCCTTCGACTGATGTCAGTCTATCCTACACAATACGTTGAACCTATTGTACAAAAAGATAAACAGAATGAACAAAAGACCGAATTATCAAAGCTCTACCATGTTCCAATCAAGGCGGCAGTCAACAAATCTTCTGATACAGTCTTTCATGATGATACAAAAGAAAAAATGATCAATTATATAACGAAGAAAGGGAATAGTGCCCTGGCCAGAACACTTCTGTCAAAGACGTTCGAATTAATCAAGCGCACGCAGACGGAGCACATGAATCTAGCTAAAGGGGAGAAGAATGCAATCAATACCAATGCCGAAACGCTTTTGAAACAGGCGGTTGAAAATTGCAGACCCCTACTTCAAGTAACTGCCATAAAAAGAGGTGGAGTTACCTACCAAGTTCCTGTTCCCATTACCACAAGACGATCTTATTTCCTGGCCATGAAGTGGCTCTTGGATGCAGCCCGCGAAAAGGAGCGCAAAGTGTCCCTGCCGGAGAAACTGGCCTGGGAGATTCTGGACGCTGCCCACGGACAAGGAAGAGTCGTCAAGCGGAAAGACGATTTGCACAGGCAGTGCGAAAGCAACCGCGCCTACGCACATTATCGATGGAGCTAAATTTGCAATAAACTATTAATAGGGCAATAAATTTTTCAAATTTGTGTTAACATTTTCACATCTGCTCTTAAAAGCTTAATATATACATATTTAAGATCGGGTTTTAACTGAAAAAACCCCAAAAACGTAATATTTAACAAGTTATTTTTTATATTCCAAATAGTTTTCTTGTGCTTCGATACAGCGTTTTGCAAGGTATATAATCGTTTAGTTATGTAGACCCCTTCTCGCAATGCCCTTGAGAATTCCAGTTAAACGCTTTCTGATATTTAAAAAAATGTTCAACTTGTGGACATTGCTGGGCGATAGACAACTGTCACCATAAGCTGGTTTCATCATTGATTCGGCTAATGTGTACCAAGTTTAAAATCGAACTTATTGATTGTTTGCTCGAGATACATTTTACACGATTCTTCGAAAAGTACTATCACTTCTATATGGTGTCAGTGAAATATATACCTAGTCAATGCATCTGCCTTCCAATAGGTGGCGCCATTAAAAACATCGATACATCTTTTATACTTCAGTAACGTGCTCTCCACACAAACTCTACTTTTCCTATCGACTGCTTAACTCGATTATTCCGTCAACATTAGGCTAGCTTTCTAAACTGAAGTAGTGAACAGCTGTTCTTTGTGTTGTGTTCACTTAAAACAGCTGTGCTAGTGGTGTTTGTATTAAAATGGTTCAAGGTTATTAAAGTGTGCAAAATAACAGAGATTTATTTTAAATATGATACAATAATTCCAGGCACAAAGCAGAATTCGAAATGGAGGCCTATTAATGGCTGACGTACAACAGCAAAAAAAATCAAAACGAAGAACAGCTGATTGTAATCAAAATTAGCTCTGTACCTTTCAAAGTATTTTTTATTTGTTCAAAGAAATGTTTTTACCTTTAATATATAAGCAATATTTAGATTATTAGTCATGTCGGCTTAGTCAAAATGCAAGGTCTAAACAAGGGCCAACATGTCTTTACATTTAAAAATCGAAACTTTAAAATCAAACTGAATTATCATAAAGCTTACATTACACGCGTTTTCGTTAAAACAGATTTAACTGCTCAGTTTGAGTTAATTGAGACAAAAATATTTATTACATATAATATATGTATGTTCACAATTCACCGTAAATCACAATTTTATTCCTTTTGACAATTACCAATTCTAAGTTAAAGTAGAGAAATTTTTTTGTTAATTGGAGTATGATCAAAAAGGTATCAAAGTATACTAATCAATGCACCAAAAACTTTAATAAATCAATTGGTGTGGTAACCTGTATGTTTATTTCGACCCCAAAGCATAAAAATGAGTTTCAAAGATTAACAAAGCAGATCTTAATATCAATATAATAAATAGATATACAAAATTATATCATTTATGTATGACCATAAGCGAGTCTAAAATCCCGTCCACAGTGGAAACGGCACTTTGCATTTTTAGAGTAAGGTGGAAAATCATATATCGAAAGGCTTATCGATTCTTATCGAATGGCAACGCTACAGATGACGCACGAAGAGAACAAAGATGGCGATCCCGAGCACACGAAAATTAAAACGAGCTGAATGATAAATAAAGAATTTTTTACTTATAGTTTAAATTCGCAAAAACGCAGTGAAATAAAATAATTAATAAAAGTGTCATGCATACTTACAATGTGTAAAATAAAAGTTTATCACAAAACGGTTTATTTTAACTGTGCATTTTAATATAAAACGCATAATCTTACTAGTTGAAGTTGACTGGACGACATTATAAAAAAAACTTGGGTAAATTTACCAATCGCTACAGAATATATAAAGATTCTTGGTATTAATACAAAAAAGATATGTATATGTAATACATAGGCTGTGGCTCGACGTCAACACTCGTTGCAACAAAAGGAATTGCATACATAGAATTAACAGTGGATATTAGGGTGAGTACTTTTTACAAAATGTATTTTAAATAGGTCTAGGGTATGTTTTATAGCTTTGGCTTGCCCTTTTTGTATTTGCATACGTTTATTTGTTGAATGTGTATATATACCAATAAATATACAAAGCTATGTACGAATTATTTCCACTTTAATGTATGTGGATACCATTTTCATGATTCTGCATACATACACATGTATGTATGTATATGGTCAAATGCTCGTAAACAAAGTAACGACTTATGTATAAATAAGTAAATAGGTGTAAAATCGTATGAATTAACTTCACTCTTCAAGTGTGTGCATTTCGTTTGTGAAGATTTTTTTACATTTTATATTGATGCAATCAATTCACTCTTTTAAAATATCATGTACGTGTATATTTCATGTAAGTATCGTGTACATGTGTTCATAAAAAAAAATGTTGTGAATCAGGTGTATAACAATTTTAATAATATGTAAATGTGTATGTTTTTTAAGTTTAATTTTGTTTGTGAGTTTTGTAAGCAAGTAATTATGGGTATCTAAATAGTTTCGTTTAACCATGTAAAATAATGGTTTGTGTTGGGTTCAATTTAGAATCAATCTTAGTCTTAGGCAAGTAAAGTAAGGTCAGGTTCGAGTTTAACTTCTTTAAAACCATAAAGGTAATACATGTTTTTCAAATAAATTTAGCGAGAAGTGGATTTATTTCTTACCCATTTTTATTTCTACCGATGCTTAACGAACTAGAAATTATTACATGTTTCTAGTTTACCCAATCTACATAGTTTGCAGGTAGGGCTTGTTCCATCATTTTTGCCACGCCCACTATTTGGTCTGTATTTAAATTTACGCTACTTTTAGGAATATTCTTTTATTATGTTATATTAAGAGTCGTTAAGTTGATTAAATACATCTTTATCAGATAATAACGAACTAGTCTACCAAAATAATTTACTTATCTTGGGAACATTTTGTATTGAGTTTTCATGGCAGAAGTTATCAAGGAACTATTGCCGGATTGCATTGTTTAAACTCATGTTATTCTACTGTACGAATATAAAATAGGCATTTTCATACCTTCTAGATTAGTTAATTATGGGTCATCAATTTATTGCAGGCTGTAGGGTAATAGGGTAAACCAGACCCTTTGGAAATATCCGTATATTTTTCGACACCGTGAAGAATGATATTCATAATTTTGTTATTTCGAAATAGTTCTGCGTCTAGTACGGATTTCGCCTAGCTTGCATTTTACCTGTTGCATTAAAATAATATTAAATAGTTGAGAGTCAGATTTGTCAATAGTGGGTCTTTGTCTTGAAAAAAAATGTTACAAAAAGCAGCCTATTTTTTTTTGAGTTAAAATTTCTCTATTTTAAGGGTAAATAGTATTGCTAAAGTATTTCAATCCGGGATCTTCCAGAAATCGGTTGGATATTATATGGGTTTTCAAGTCGGTTGGGTATATAGTACTGTATATACTATAAAATGGAATGCCTGTTCTGGTATAATTTGATCGTTTCAAACCATTTATCATTTATTTATTTATTTTAATATAAATCTATAGGTTTTATTATTATTATTATTATTATAGAAAAAGCTCTTTTATTTTGATATTTCAGGAGGCAATTATTTTTATCTTTTTCGATAGTAAAATAAAACCGTTTTTTTAGTTAATTAAATGTTTCTGTCACTCTAAATATCCAAGAGACCAATTGAAGTCATTCATTTCAACGTAAAAGTTGTCGAATCAATTCAAATATGTTTAACGGGAATACATTTTAAAAAATCATTCATTTTGCATCTAATCTCTATTAGCTTTAACCACTTTGCTGTGATGGATTGGATTTTTTAATAGTGCTGGGCTAAATTAATTATTAAAATTGGCGATAGTCCTTTAGAAATCTATTTCGGAAAGGTAATTAACTAAGTTACTAAGCATCGACTTATATTTTGACTCTATGCTAGGAAATAACCAAGACACAGTGCTTTATAAACTAATGATCCTTTGTTGCTTTGCAGATCTATTGCTGAAATGGCGACCAGTGACGACGAGCCGATGCACTTGTATGAAGTGTTCCAGAACTGCTTCAACAAAATAGCAAACAAACAGCCCACGGGGACGGTCGGAGCGGATCGCGGCGGTGGCGGGGGCTACCACTCGCCGTACGGCAGCCTGGGTGTGGAGAACGGCATGTACCCCAGTGACTTTAACTCGATGCACGATGCCGCCAACGGCGGGAATAACCGATATGCCAACGCCTCGACCGTCGATCAGTATTTTGATTCCGCCGCCGCCGGCAGCGGAGGGGCATGGTGTCAGACGCAGATGGGCAGCGCCAATAGCTACATGGGTCAGACGCCGTACCAGAACAGCGGTCCGCTCTCGGGGCACTCCATGGATCAGCAGCAGGTGCACCAGGCGGACGGACTCGGCATGGGTGGCGGCGTCAGCGCCGACGGCATGCACTGCCCGGTGTCCACAGCCCTGCCGCCTATGAGCTCTTTTCGTGCCACCTCCGGCGGCATCGGAGGACCTGGCACTGGGCAGCAGGCACCAGTAAACGTTAATGTCAATCCCCCAGCCGTGTTCAACTCGCCGCAGGGCCACAACCACACAGTACAAGCACAGCACGGTGCACTGTCCACGGCTGGACCGCTTGGCCATCACTCGCTCAACCACACGCCGCACGCACATTCCCACACACTCCCGCTCCCGCACGCCCTGCCTCATGGCCACCCTCATCCACACCCCCACCACAGTCAGCAGAACAGTCCTGCCGTGCAGAGTTCGGATGCGTTCAGTGGTGCCGGGGCCAGTGTAAAAGTGGCCGGAGCTGGAAATTCTTCGGCAGCGGCCCTGCGGCAACAGATGTACATGCCGGCGGATCAAAGTATTAGTAGTTTCGGCTCGAACCCCTCCACACCCGTCAACTCGCCGCCGCCGCTGACCCAGTCTGTGGTTGGTGGCGGAGAGCCGTCCGTTTCCGGCGCCGCTGGTTGGGGCCACTCAGTGCTAAATGGCGGACCCAGTTCAAGCTATTCCAGCGAAATGGGTCCTGTGTCCAGTCTGCACACCATGGCCTCGGTATTTCAGGGTGTGCGCATGGAGGAGCGACTGGACGACGCCCTGAACGTACTGAGGAACCACTGCGAGCCCGAGATGCTGGCCGGCGTGAATCAATCATTGGCCTCGATAGACAACATTGATGCATTGTCCTCGTTTGTGCCCAACTCGCCATCGCATCTAGGAAGCAGCGGAAACGCAGGCTCTGCAAATGCGGCTCTGGTGCACGAGGTGTTGGCCTTGGGCGCTGCCGCCGCAGGCACATCCGGCCAATCGGTGGGCGGGGCAGGAAGCCTGACCAGCCTGAAACTCGATCGCAGTGCGTCCACGTCCTTGACCAAGCAGACAAAAAAGCGGAAAGAGCACACGGCCATCAGCAATTCAGTTCCGGCGGGAGTGTCCACTACGTCGAGTTTGACCAGCCTTGACATTTCGGACACGAAGCCCACTAGCTCCATTGAGTCGTCAAATTCCGGTATGCAGCAGCTCTCGCAAGGTTCGAAAGGATCGAAAAGACCACGGCGCTACTGTTCATCGGCGGATGAGGATGACGACGCCGAGCCAGCGGTGAAAGCAATTCGCGAGAAGGAGCGGCGGCAGGCGAACAACGCCCGTGAACGGATTCGCATTCGAGATATCAACGAGGCACTAAAAGAGCTGGGTCGCATGTGCATGACCCATCTGAAGTCCGACAAGCCACAGACGAAGTTGGGCATCCTGAATATGGCCGTTGAGGTGATCATGACCCTGGAGCAGCAGGTGCGCGAGCGCAACCTGAATCCTAAGGCCGCGTGCCTGAAGCGGCGCGAGGAGGAAAAGGCCGAGGATGGCCCCAAGTTAAGTGCCCAGCATCACATGATACCGCAGCCGCAGCAGGTCGGCGGCACGCCCGGAGGCAGTTACCACAGCCAGCCAGCGCAACTAGTGCCACCGTCGTCGCAGACCATCAGCACCATGACTATATCCCTACCCGTCAACCAGGCCAACAGCGGCCTGCCACCCCACTTGCAGCAGCAGCAGCAACAACCACAGCTCGGACACGCCCAGCTTCCGCAATAGCATGCACCACCCAGGAACCCCTTCTGGAAATCGTCGTCGTCCCTCTCTTCCATAAAAACCGAATGTATTGAAGGCTCCGCGGCCAAGTACTCAGATCACTTGGAACTGGAGAATCAGGTTTTAAGCAATATGTTATGGCGTTGTCGTCCTCCCAAATTGCAACCACAACCCCTACAAAATGTACAACACTTTTAACACACAAGAAAAGTAAATGAGAAAAACGAAAACAAACGCCCAAATGATTGCCAATTCACACACACACACAAAATTGCTCTTTTTTAAACGATTGTATATAGCTGTTCCATTACGTTTAACCTGGGAAGATCTTTTTCGTTTTTTAGAATGTTTGATTTAATAATTACTTGTTTTATTTTGTGCGATATCACCGTAGCCATATTTTTTATATACAAATACATGCATACATAACGACATAATTAAGTGAAAATAGTTTTATAATAAAAAAAACACAACACATAGACTTACTTCTATATATTCCCGAGAGCTAAGGAATAAATATGTCCATATTAATATTTTATATTGCGTTACAATGTTCTTCTTGTGTGATTACAGAGAAAATTTGCACATAACGGTAACCACGGAATTAATCGTTATCTAAGATTAGCTGGTAATTGTTGTAGTATCTTAAGGCTTCAAAGAGACACGTTCACGTGTTGTATAATTTAATTAATTAAATTTTCGCTAGGGTAGGGCAACCGAAATTTAAAAAATGATGCCATTATAATCTTAACGGAAATTGAAGAGTGAAGCCAATGTAATTCCCCAATTGTTTAAAATGGATGTGTATTTTGTTTTACAGCGACAACGCTAAAACTCAACAACAGACTCTTTAAGGCACTGAATTCGTATATATAACGTTTTTCAGACTATCTTTGCCCGATTATTTTTTAGCTTTCGTATATTTTACACCGCTTACATATTTCATGAACTATCTGTACAATTTTTAGACTTCTTGACTTCATGATTTCGTTATGAATAAATGGTATAATTAATGTTTATACCTGATAATATATGGTTGAGATGTCGATTTATTGGTTATTGACTAAGGCTTCAATCTGGCATAAAATGTTGCGAATTCTGGATAGATTTCTGGGACCATCTGCCACATATAATTACGTCTGCAGCTTTGATTAAAATAGTCCGAACAAAAAGAATTAGACACTGATGGAAAGGTAGGGGAATGCACTTCTCAACAGCACAGTTAATATTTAATCTTTAACACATTTTAAAATCATAAATTTGTTTTTTAACTTTTTAAAATATCTTATTTATTTCCTACTCAGTTAATGGTTCTCCTGGCTTAGAAAATAATACATTTACGTGTATCTCAATTTGAGAAAGAAAATTTAATTTTTGATTCGTAATCCATTTGAGGTATGGTTCCCGGTTATTGTGCGTTAAAGGATATTCGTAACACTAAACGGGTTTTTTCTTAAATTAACGTTTTCAATCAAACACGTCATACCTCGTGCAGCTTCAAGAAATTAGCCATTTACAAAGGTTATTGGCTTAAATTATGTTACTTTTTTAATTACTTTCTCGTTAATTTAAGAGAACTGATTCCGAATTTCTCGTACGTACTTTAATTTGATAAATAAACTATCGCGACAATTTCAACTGGACTTAGGTAATGGCAAATTTTGTATGTCTACTTTATTCACGTTTGAAATGTTACTTCAATCTGGTGGCACCCTTTCTAAAATTTTAATATAAATCCAGGAGACAAATTTTTGTAATTCTAACAGTAAATATTATTAATATCAAGCTATTTAACTTTGTAGAGCATTTTTTTTTTACCATATTTGCAACTTTTTGACAATCCTTTAAAAATACTGCAGAATTACTCTAAAATATTTGTTTATATGTCTTAAAAGGCAAATGAGAAAATTAAAATCGTTTTCAATATTATTTTAAGAACGAGGGAGAAGTCAGTGCATCGGGAACACTACAACAAAGTTTGGACGTGCCGCGCCTATATATGGATATCCCTTACACACACAATAATTTAATTATTAAATTAAAAGTTAATTTTCTGAACGTGTGATCTTAACTCTTTGTACTTTACTAAAAATTTCATAAAGAAATCCAATGAACTGATTATCAGGTATTATTAAAATGACATCTGCAATTTTAGAAAGTATTTTCAATCTTGATCAGCTTTAACAGATATTTCATAACTTTACCCAGCTGCGAATTTGTATATGGGGTTGAGAAATAATTTATTAGTATTAGGTGTAGTTTAAGAAACTTAAATATGCATAGTCAATGGCCGAGTGTTCAAAAAGTCCACCTAGTATGAAATTACAATTACTAATGAATAGAAGTTTGGTGCCTTTTCTTTAATACCCATGCTGAAGATATACTAATTTTAGACAAAAGTTAGCAATGCAATAAAGTGGATTTTTTCGGACCAACAAATGTACTTGTGTAAGTAGCATAAATATTCTTGATCACCATCAGAAGTCCAGGAGATCTATCCGTGTCCGCTGTCCTTCCGTTTCTAAGCCAAATATCTTTAAAACTATTTAGATGAAACTTTAATATTTCGTTGTTTTTAAACATGTGCAAACATACTTCTATATCTACAAATGTTATATTATATAGTTGTCATAGAAAAAATGAGTTAGAAATAATAGTAAATCTACATAACTTAGACGTTTTTCAAATAATTAAAGAAATCAAATTTTTTGCGAATTTAAAAGAACACTTAACATTTTTTTTTAAATGAACGACTACCATAGGAACGTTAGGAGAATGTATCGTTAGACCGAGATAACTTTCTTAGTTTTTATCATAAACGCATATAAATCGATATATAGTCGTTTAAGAGAATATTATATATTTGTTATAGTTTCAAGGAAATATGATCTTCGATTGGCAAAAGCTAACTTCCTTTTGGTCAACTTTTTAATTTAAATTTTCCCATAAGTAAACCATTGCGTTATTTACAAATTTTTTTTATTGCCATGAACTTGGTTCCTAAATGCACAACTATGAAGTTAGTAATTTATTTTTAATGTCGCATTACAAGTTTGACACATTCGAATCCAGCACGGACAGAGCCTCGTCCTTTTCCTCCTGGAGCTCCTTGCCAGTAACGCTTAACTTAGTCTTGGCAAAATCACTGAGGGTCAGGCCGGAGACGATTTTCCATTGCTTGTTCTTGATTTCGACGGGGAACGAAAAGATGACGTCCTTGGGCGAGTCGTAGCTACCGTCGGAGAAAACGCCCATCGAGACGAACTGGCCGGGGGCAGTGCCGTTCCACCAGTCGTGCATGTGATCGCAGGCGGCCTTGGCTGCCGACATGGCCGACGACATTTTGCGAGCCGCGATAACCGCTGCTCCGCGCTTCTGAACGGTCTCGACGAAGGATCCCTGCAGATATGAGGTGTCGTTCACCGCCTCCACCACGGACTTCACTGCACCATTGACAGTCGCCTTTCCTTGGCCAGCATCGGGATACTGGGTCGAGGAGTGGTTGCCCCAGATGATGATGTTACTTACAGCAGAAATGGGTACACCCAACTTGGCGGCGATCTGAGAGGTGGCGCGATTCTGATCCAGACGGGTCATGGCCGAGAAGTTCTCGCGCGGAATAGAAGGCGCATAGGAGGAGCAGACCAAAGCATTGGTGTTGGCCGGGTTGCCCACAACCAGCACCTTCACGTCCTTCTTGGCAAACTTATCCAGAGCCTGGCCTTGGGTCCTGAAGATCTTTACGTTGGCGGACAGCAGGTCCTTGCGCTCCATTCCCTCTTTACGGGGCATGGCACCCACGAGGAAGGCGGCCGAGACATCCTTGAATCCAACAGCTGGGTCTGTGGTGGGCTTCACCTCGACTAGCAGAGGCAATGCACAGTCGGCCAGCTCCATGACCACGCCCTCGAGGACACCGACCATGGGCGGGATGTCGAGCAGGTGCAATACGATGGGCTGGTCCTTGCCGAACACCTCGCCGCGCGCGATCATGTACAGCAGGGAGTAGGCGATTTGGCCAGCAGCCCCCGTCACCACAACTCGAATTGGTTCAGCCTAAAAAAAAAGTTGGATTTAAATTGTATATTAGTTATTTGTGGCGTCTATTTGATCAACGATTTTACTTTAATACTAAGTAAACTCGCACACAAGCAGTGTTTTCACAGTACATATTAAATATAAATGCACAGATCTAAAGAAAAATATACATACATATATCAATTTGTTATATAAACAATGCTAAATCAAGATAAATACTACATATCTTCACGTAAGAATGGTAACCACACATAGACTTATATATTTTATTAAGATTAAGTATTATCATTGTATTATTATATTAATATAAAGAGCTGGTTTCTAAAAAAATAACATTTTTTTTGGTTTTCTGAAATTTTTGTAATTAAATTATGCTAAGTATAGATACAGCTGAGCTAATTATACTGTAATAAGGGGTGCATTTTTCATTCGGCCTTTGCATTTGGTTTATATTTTATTTTTAGACGCTTGGAACAATGTTTTCATATCCAGTTCGCCAATCATATATAATAATGAATTGATTATTAGCTTGCATCCTGAGATAAAGGGCCAAGCTTAACATAATTGTTTATTAAACGAGAACTAAAGTTGGCTATACAGATAATCTTGGGCCTAGATTGATAATTTAATTCATGGAAATAATTATATTATGAGGTGTCGGATTTTCTTTGCTTGTTCGAAACATTTCTCACTCATTTTTGTTACGCAATCTCAGTTAATCCTTTTCTAAGGCGCAAGCAAATGTAGGGCACTGGTTGATATTGACCCCTTTTCATGTTTTCCTTTATACAAAAGCAAAGAAACTTTGACATAAACGATATAACGTTACTTTGTACGAGATATTATCTGTTTACATACATATGTAAATATATCTATTAATGCCTCACTGGAAAATTGCAATTTATTAGAAGCATGACCTTTTATTTGAACATTTTTGATAAGATATGAACGATTTGAATTCATTGACTTTGCTTTACAGTTACAATTAAGTTTATATAAGTTGTAGGTGCTCCGGGAAAAGCTAAAACATAAAAAACAATTTTTTATCGCTGTCAATTGCCAATTAGCTAGCACACAGTTTCATTTTATACTCTTTGGGTCTTCTGGAAACCGTCTATTGTGTGCAAAACGCATTTACGTCACAGTGGGTTTCAAAGATTAGCATGGAGAGGTCGAATGAATGTTAAATCTCCAGAAACAATTTTGCGACCATCTACACATACCTTCATAACTACATATTATAGTATATGGTTGTTAGCATGCATACGTATACTTTTCTTCACATTCAATATATTTAAATTTTTAAACATTTTCTTATTATTTTTATTTGCTATACTATATCTCTCAAAATCAATGCCGGTAACCTTACCATTTTATATTTTTCACAGGTGCAACGCTCCACGAACAAACTTCAAGTAAAAACGTAAATAGGGATCGCCAGTTATTAACCTGTTACTTCTCACAATTATTTTCAAATCACCATTTCCCGAATAAAAGTAGCCGTGACCGTGTCGCAGTACGAACAGTGCATCTTGTTTTGCACACCGCATTTGATTATTTTTATAGATTATACACGTTGTATGTTTTTAATTAAATGTTAAAACATTTATACACTCGCCTTATTTGAATACAAATATTAATATACAATTAATGCATGGGCTTAAAATAAAAGCTCGAATATAATGGTGTTAATCGAACGACTTCCGTTTCTAAATATTTAAATTTTAAATCAAAGCAACAAACAGCTGTTTTGCAAAGTCGACTTTTCCCACGACCTAGTTGCCAAATGTCATATTCGGAGTTATCTAGTCGACTTGGTTATCAATATGAAGAAAAAACTGGTGACTGGTATAAACTTATTTATGAAACGAAGTATAAAATTTATAATTCCCAACAGATTTTTTCTGTCTTTTTTATTTCTAAAATAATGAAGATTCAAAAATGTAAAACCCTTGTTCCATCAATAGATATTTTCTTCGTTCTTAAAAAAACCCGGATCATAACTTAACAACCTATAACAACCCACAGAGCACGACATAGGGGAACGGTTGAGATTTTTGACAGAAACGAAACAGCGAATCCCACTGATCATCAATTAACGAGTCTTAAAATTACTTTTCATTGCTTTCATTTATATTGAAAACTTATTATTCCACGCCCTCATAATTAATTTTACTTCACTTTATGTTTTGAGAAATTAAAAACCACCGGATAAGTAACTCATAGAAACGTGCGATTGCGAACGTTAAGCCGTCATCAAAGATTGAAAAATTTTTGGCTAGACAAAACAATTTTGAATTTAACTACAATATCTTAACCTTTAAATCTTTTTACGTTCTAATATATACAAAAAAAATATTTAAAAAACAACGCAGTCGTGGGAAATGATATTTTCGCGTACAGCGTTATCGATAGTTCGAGTTGGGAATTTATATCGAATGTTTCGTGTGGAACAAAATTGAAGTCTTTAATTTGGCGAATTCATTCGTTTACTTTGCGTTTATTTTTAGCCTTAGTACTTTCGTTTGATACGTTTGCTACCAAGTATTTATAAAAGTTAAAAGGCATTCAAAAATTCAATTTGCACATTGCAATTCCGAGTCATCAACTATCCAGAGTGAATAAAGAAAAACCTACATCACACCTACAATCATACGTGTTACGTGTACATACATATGTGTATGTATATATACTCCTGCTTATGTACATTTATCGTTTTTATTTCCCTTTTCCTTATTGTTATCCCTTTAAACTTTCTTTCTTCCGAAATTTTTTTTACGTTTTGGTGATTTAGTATTATTGAAAAACAATTATTGTTCCCAATACTACATGTTTGTGTTCCCTAAAAATTGTAGCGTGAACAATGTACGCACAAGTACATAAGTGCTTGTATATGTGTGCATATATAGTGGTTTAACAAATTACTGATGTACAACTAATAAGTGATTTTCCAATGCATATGCGAATATCGCTGTCAATTCTAATCTTGCGTGAGATTTCCCGTATTGATGTGTCGCCATATTCACACAGATAAACGGTTATTAAACTCTTAAAAAATACTTTCTTTCTTTGTTGTTATAAAAGCTTAAAATTGAAATTTTTTAAAACTTGTTAATGTATGCTTGTATGTACATTCACAAGTGTGTTTGATATCTGTTATGAAAAGGTATCCATATTTAAAAATACGTTTTGTTTGTCTGCGCGTAGACTTTCGTGCATGTGTGAGTGTCATTGTATATATACAAAAACTTACCTGACAGTAAACATCTTCTTCAGGTAGCTTAAATTTGACAGTTTTCAAAGGTTGCATAAAGTCAACAATGCCACGATTATAATGACCTATATGTACACAAATTTAATAAACCCCAAGTATAGCTTATAGCCCCAAAATTAATATGATCGAAAGTCTAGCCACAGGTGATAAATTCCGCAAACTTGTTTTTATAGTGTGCAAAATAATAGCGATGTTTGGGTGATTCATCCAAAGAACATATTGTTACGACGTAGGGTTTAGTTTTGGCTACATTTTCGGGGTAAATATGATATGGATATTGATATACTAGGGGATATATAGGTAGTGTGCTGATAAGTTTGGTTAATTGAATTTAGAAAAGGACTGGAGAAGAAAAGTTATCCTTGACATTTAAAACAAAGATACCAAACGTCACTGACAAATTAGTTTAATAAATATTATTTTTTACTTTCTACAGCTTGGTTCCCATCATTATCAACAGTTTATTAAAAATTTAAAACTGCGAGTCCTTCACCACCAAAAATTACCTGAAAATGAATGGCATGAGCAGTAATGATGACGCAGTCGAGTGCCCGTTGTGTATGGAGCCGTTGGAGGTGGACGATCTGACCTTCTTTCCCTGCACTTGCGGATACCAGGTACCTAGCCCAATAATAACTCATTTGATCACCATATAATTCCGGTGTTTTTGATTGAAGATTTGCAGGTTTTGTTGGCACAGGATCCGCACGGATGAGAACAAGCTGTGTCCAGCATGTCGAAAGGAATATCCAGAAAATCCAGCGGACTTTAAGCCGTTAACACAGGAAGAAGTAAGATATGTCTATTCATCTTTCTCTCTTTTATTAATCCGGTTTCTTCTCCAATTTACCTTATCCCAGATGATTGCCTTCAAGTCCCAAAAACGCCAAAGGGACCAGCAACGAAAGCAAAAGATCACCGAGAACCGAAAACATTTGGCCAACGTTCGTGTGGTCCAAAAGAACTTGGTGTTTGTTGTGGGCCTGCCACCTCGACTTGCTGATGCAGACGTATGTTGACTACTCATCAGAATTTGACAAAGACATACTGACGTTTCCCCTTTCAGATACTAAAAAAACACGAGTATTTTGGTAAATATGGGAAAATTCATAAAGTCGTTATAAATCCAAGTACCACGTATGCCGGGGTCCAGGTAAGAGTTGTAAGATTCAATTATTTATTACCTCTATACATTGATATGGCCTAGTGCCCATACCCGAGTTGCTTAGTCATTTTTAGGTGGTTTCTATGAAAACATTAAAAACGGCACGTTTTCAATGAAATAAACATATTTACAAGTACCAAAATTTATTTTCAATTAAAATGAATTTTAGCTTTTTGTTATTAGCTGCTCTGGTAAGCGAACCCTGTAGAAATATTTTTTTAAGCAAAAAATTTAGAAATTAATTTTATTAGCTTTATATTAACATGTTTTTTTTTTATTATTTTAGGCAAAATTTTATGCAAAAAGCAACGAATTTTTGTTATATATTTATTTATTGGCTCAGAACTATTGTTCTATTCCTGTGCTTACTTATGCTAAAATGCAACTCTTAAGGAGTGGTTACAAGCGTGGAATTGAGGATAACACTGAATGTTATTTTAAAAAAATCACAGGTGTTTCTTTAAATTTAACATTGCTCAACTTGCTTCCTTTTAAACTGCGAGGGTATCTGAGTTTTCGGCCTGCCGAAGCCTCTCCTTCTTCAGCTTTGTTTGCTTATTCTGGTCTTTCGATTTAAAGGGTCCATCTGCCTCTGCCTATGTCACGTATGTTAACAACTCTGATGCTTTGCGGGCCATTCAAAGCGTCAACAACATTATGATAGACGGGCGACTCATAAAGACTAGTTTGGGGACAACCAAATACTGCAGCCATTTCATGAAAAACCAGCAGTGTCCCAAGGGCGACTGTATGTACTTACATGAATTGGGTGATCCCGAGGCCAGTTTTACAAAGGAGGTAAATGCCGTGATTTCCCTAAGTGCCCACATACTAATGTTCTGTATCTGTTTTTAAAGGAAATGCACCAGGGAAAACACCAGGAGTACGAGAAGCGCCTACACGATACTCTTATTGCCTCGTTCGGACCGAATACAGCAGGTATTATAAATGGTAACGGAGCTTCTAAAGCAAATGGTAATTTCCTTCTAAACAGCCACTTAATGACTTAATAATGTCTATCCCTAATCAGCCGCGATTCCATCGTCCTCGTCAGCGTCATCCTCGTCTTCTGGATCGGGCACGAATGCTTCGAGCGCAGCCAATGGCCAACAAAAAGAAGCTTGGCCCAGTTTATCGGTCTCGCCAATCAACGGCAGGGAGGCGACTTCCAGTTCGAACAATTCCAATGGGAAGAGCAAACGGGAAAAGCTGCGCAACGAAAAGAGACACGAAAAGAACAAATCGAAAAATAAGAACAGCGGCAACTCGAACTCCAACGTCTCAAACAAGGAGAACTTTGTTCCCGAATCCCGATGCAGCACAAGTACTGAGACATTCGCCGAGGCAACAGCGGATGCGCCAACCTCCACAAAGGCTGAACCGCAGCAGAGTTCTAGCAATCGATCGAGGGCAGATCGCGGAAAAGATCGACCCTCGACTAGTGCAAAGGAGCCGAAGAAAGGCAAGGAACCTGTCTCGGCACCCGTGGCAAACAAACAGGTGGAGCGAATTGAGCCGAGCGAAAGTACAATAACACAAAAAAAGACGGAAGTAACCGAAAGCTGTGAAGACAATTTACCACAAAAGAGATTAGCGGGAACAAACGTTCAAAGATCTGAGAGCTCCTGTAGCGAAAATAGCGAAGGTCATATCTCGGAGAGTAGCTTAAGTGAAAAGAGTTTAACGGGTGATTATACTGAAGAGAAGTGCAATAGTGTGATTTCTGAAAGCCACCAAGAAAGTGTAAAGACTCAGGACGATACCGAAAACATCATTGAGGCTATTGCCGAGGCTGAACATAGTCTAACAGGATCTAAATCCTCGGAGGACATCAGCAAGGACGCTGCAATGGCGCCTAGTAATAGCACAGATGCAGGTTGCTTGCCCGAAGATTCAGCCGAATCCTCGAGTCTGCCAGAGAGTGGAAGCCGAGTGAATGGTATGGGAACTAATCCAACTCTAGTATTTTACTCACAATTATTGTTGCAGATGCGCTGTCTAAGCTCAACATTTTTGATGACCCGCCAAGCTTCTTTACATCGTCATCATTCCAGCAAGCCCCCTTAATAAAGAATAAGCTAGATTTGGAAATGCGACAGTCTCATTTACCAGACTTGGTCAACGGTAAGTGTTGTATCAATGGAAAATATGGAAATGCAGAAAGCTTTTTTTAAGTCTTCAGCCAGATCAAAAAATAGTTTTTAAACTTTGTCATTATTACTTAAATTTTGCTTAAGGGGTGCACAGAAATCTCGATAACTTTTATTTTCCACCTCAATTAATGTCGATTTCTCTTATTTTTCGGTACTGCTAAACATCGTAAACCACTAACTATAAAATATCGACGGGGATACACAGATATTGATGGAATCCAAAAGGCATCAAATACAAACGGTAAACATTTGTTTAATGTAGTGTTTTAAAACATTTATTTGTTCATAATAATACTAGTAATAACAATATAAACAAGAAAGAAAGCAAACTTCGGCAAGCCGAAGCGTTTATACCCTTGCAGTTATTACAAAACGACTACATTTCGATTTATATGCTCTGCATTTTGTCATCGTTTCTATGGCATTTTGTCCGATTTTGATAAAAAAAAAAAGTTATACTTTTTTTAATTTGATTTTCCGATTGTTCCTATGAGAGCTCATGATCCGGCTCGTTCCGACTTATATACTTAATACCTGCAATAGAAAGACAACTTTTGCGAAAGTTTCAGGCAGATAGCTTGAAAACTGAGGGACTAGTTTGCGTAGAAACGGAGGGACGGACATAGCTGGATCGACTCTCCTGGTGATGTCGATCAAGAATATATATACCAAATGCTCCTTATCTTCGTTGCAAACTTTTGACTGAAATTATAATACCCTCTGCAAGGGTATAAGAAAATCGTATAATTATAATTAAGTGTTGTTGTAGTAACCCCCAAAAAATTGAGGATACATTTTAATAATTTTTTTCACAAACCATTATCTATATATTTTTAAAAACAGAGTGGGAGGAAGCTTTCAAAAATGTGATGATACGCAACACAAGGCATGTGGAGGAGCAACTGCTTCAACAGCAACATTTGCAACAGCAGCAGCAGCACCACCACCAGCAAGTTTTGCACCAACAAGAGGAGTTCCTTCGCATGCACGAACTACAAAAACGCAACAACTTTGCGACTAATCTTTCACAAATTAACGGTCCTGCAAATGGTAAGATTTATTTGATTTTGGATACGTTTATCGAGCTTACTGTTATTCATTGTATTTCTTTTTGTTATTGTATTAAAACTGAAATATAAATTAACCAACATAAACAATATATTAATACCATAATTTTTTTGATATTTTTGAGACACCCAAAATCTTTAATATTTACACCAATTTACATTTTTTATATTTTTTCAGATTTCCTTAGCCATTTCCAGGCTAATTCACTCGATTTAAATAGAGTACAAGCACATGCACTTCTGCAACAACAACTATTACAACAACAGACAGGGGAAAATCTGTTTGGCGGAAACATGTCAAAGTTTTTCGATTTTCATAAAAGTCAGCAGCAGTCACATCATCAGTATCTTAATGGACACCCGCCTCAAATGAATGGAAATAGTGCTGTGCCCGAGCCACAGCGAGTTGCGGCCTTCTTGGAAAACAATCGACTGAATTCGCCTTTTGTCGAAAATGGTAGGTTCCATATTCCGTTTAAATATCTGCTAACCGTCAGTAATGATTCGCGTCATTATCCCAGGACTTATTAATTCACAACAGCAACCTCAAAAGCAGAGGATGATGGGAATGTTTGAAAATTTGGTAAGTTATTTTCATAATATTTAGAATTTTTAAGGCAAATGTTCTTTAAAACTAATCAAACTTTTTATTTTTTTATTATCCAGCCTTCAAACACGCAATCTCAGCAGAGTCGGTTCACCCAAAACTCGATAGTCGACGATGACTTAGGTAATCCGATGTTAATATTGCACTTTAGAAGTTTTTTTTTTATTAATTATTGGTCCTGTCTTAAGGTTTCGACCCCTTTATTGAGACCCAAAAGGGACTTGCTGAACTTATGGAAAATGAAGTTGTTCAACAACAGAGTATTAACAATGAAAACCCCGGGCCGAAGCTGCCACCACAGCCCCAAGTTCCCCCCCATCAGCAGCTGGTGGACAACATGCAGCGCGCTCGTATGCCGCCGCCGGGTTTCAATCACATGAACACATTGGGACTGGGCGGAGCATCCAGACTGCAGCACACGAGCAAAATGATGCCCTTCATGAACATGCCGGTTAACGGGGTGGGAAACAATGGGCCCCAAGGCCAGCACCAGGTGCCGATGGCTGCCAACTGGAATGCTCATTTGGCCATGCACCAAAACCCAGGACAGCCCGTGGGCGACTCACAATTGCACCAGATGGCTCACAACAAGGGTAAGTTATGTCTTTGAATTGAACTAGTGGTCATAGAAAACGGAGAGGCTAGCCTAAACATGTTTCCAATTTTATGGAGTTTCCTGGCAGAAAAGCTTAATATAAATTGATTATTATTATATAAGAGATTAGCAAGATCTTAGTTCACTTTCATAGGAATGACAGCAAAAAATTGGAGAAAAGTAAATAGCTTTTTAATCCTTAAAAAAATGTAGTGACTAATTTTTGTTTTTATATATTTTCCTTTTTTTTTAAATTATAATTTTTGTCTCCCGCAAGTATATGACATATTGTATTCGATAACAATCTAAAAAAAAGCGGGTGCCTTGATGTAAAATATAAAAAATCCTGTTACTCTAAATGAAATAACTAATGATATATTTTCCTTAACAGTTTACAACAACAGTGATTGGACTTCAATGGATCCGGCTATACTTTCGTTCAGACAGTATTCGTCTTTCCCACAAAACCAAATTCCCCCACATCCTCAACAACAACAGGATATGTTTTTGCAGCATTTGGCTCAACAGCAAAATTCCCAGAGTGGTATGTGTTCATCTGAGGATTCGTGTCTCCACAGGCGATTATATATTTACTTATTTTGTGCTTGTCTTTCCAGGTTTCACTAATCAGCCACAGCAACTGCTTCCTATGGCGGCGATGCCCAATAATTTGCTAAACGGACAACAACAGCCGCCACAGGTGAACGCCAATGTTCAGGGCATGCTTGAGTTTTTAAAAAGCCGTCAACAATTCGTTTAGCTACAATACATATAAATATTACATTTGTTTACCTGTACTCTTTATTAAATATTTCTTAAAGTAAATATAGGCAAAATAAAATTCGAATATAATGAAACTATACGATCCAACAGACGGTCCAGTCAAATTTTACATATTAAAGCATTTGGAGCAAGAAAGACTTGAATTCCCACATTCCGTGCCCGACATCCCCACAAATAAAGCTGTAAATCCTGGAACCCTAGGCTGGGTTTAGTTTGCTTGGTAGTATAAAGCGTCTCCCAGTGATTTTTTTTAAATTTTAAGCCAACCCATTCTAATTGGTTGCTGGATAATAGACAGATACCATGGCAATAAGTAGCAAAGAAATCCTCGTGATTAAAATTATCGAGACTGTATAAAAATGTCAACTTTTTATCAATAAATACTTGACTGAATAGTTGAAAAGAATTTATTACTACGGTGCAAACAACTACTTTCTATTCTTGGCGGCGTGAGGCAGACGATTTCCTTGACCAGCAGTTCCACCCAGGCGCATCGCATTGTTTCCAGGACCACCGTATCCCTGGCCAGGACGATTGCCTACATTATTTCGGTTGCCGCCAGGACGTCCGCCGCGTTGATTTTGCGATGAGTTGCCTCCACGGTTTTTGTTCATCTCTGTGCGGTTTCTCGACTTCGCTTGCGCATCCTCCTTTACCATGTCGATAACTTCATCAGGAATACGTAGATATTTAATGGTACTTCCGCGGATATAGCATTCGGGCATTCGCCAGAAACGGTCGCCGTCCTGCAACATTGTGGGTAAACAAAATATGTGCGTTAACCATATTGTGTATACTAGCTTTGCTTTTATTCTAAATTAAATATTACCTTTGAGGTGCAAATTACATCGCGGAGATTGATATTCATCCAAGAGTCGCAACTAACCAGGTGACCATTGTATGTTTCTCCATTTTTAAGCTCCACCAACTAAATAAAAAATATCGTGTATGATATTGCTTAAAATAAATAAATATTTATAGTGCACATTTGTCTTACCATAGGATGGCTCTGAGCTGTTTTTAGTAGAGACAGTGGTAGCTAAAACCCATTGAAAATTAATAAATTATATTTACCATAAAATAATATTGCTTACCATTTTGTTGAAATAATCGATTTACACAGCGATAATTTGAAATCGAAAGAGATGGGCGAGAAACTATCGCATTGTTGAAATGAAATGAAAGCAGAACAGGAAACGAAAAGGGCTGTTCTCAATTTCACAATCTGCTCTTTCTAATTCCCAGTGTTATTAATAGTTCAATTAATTTCTCGGAAATATTTCTTTACAACGTTTCGGTTTTGATCTCTGTTTTGTGATGTAATATAAAGTATCATCATATTTATTGATGTATTGCACTTCGATACTTTATGCGTTCGTCTGCTGATCAATGTCAAAATATAACATTTTTTTCGAGCAAAAGATACATATTAGAAAATAATTAAATAGTTTTGCAATCATAATAATTTTATCTTATAAATAAAACTTTTCTTTTGTGTACAGGAACAAGATTAATATTACTTTTATTTAATTTGTAACAAAATCGAATCTTTAAAATATATAACCATATAGCTAGTGCCATTTAAATTATTTTAAAGCAGATCGTCTTTGCAGTGACTGTAGCTCATTAAGTAAAAGGGCGATGTTATATCGCACTTGTTGAAACATAGATAATGGTAATTCAAGAGTTCGAAATTCTCTATTCTGAAGTTTGAAGTGGATGACTATCGTAGGTTTATCTATATGCACAGTGCTGAAAATAAAATAATGTTAATATGTATATATTATGAATGAAAGTATTTACTTTAAAGATAAGGAAATATTAATTCTCCACTGCAATTTTGTCATTTTAACTCGGTCAATTTTAGTTTCTGAAAAGTTTTTGCTGAGTATATCTCGATGGTTTAACAAAACTTTGCAAATGTCGTCAGCGTATTCTTCTGTAAAACTAATGACAAGATATTATGTATTATTATTAGAAACTATAATTATGAACATATGTACCTACTTTAAATCATCCATTAAACAGTTTCGCAACTCATTATGTTTCACAACTCCCTTTGGGTATTTCAGAAAGATTTGCAGCATCAAAAACACCATTGTAAAGAGTTCACAAAAGTTTGGCGGAATTTTATGGCCTGCATTTGTTAGTTTGTTTAGTGCTAGTGAAAGCACTTCAGAAGACGACTTTTTTGTCTCAATAAAATGCACAGAAACTTGAATAAGAACGCGTAACATAGATTTAGTCAGTTGCGACGTGAAGGGAGTGTATGGCTTAACACTTCTTAGAAGATTGTATCTAAAAGAAGACGACATGGTGTAAATTCATTGTTTTTTTTACTTCGTTAAGACATAAACAAACTAGAGATGAGAAAATGTTGATATCAGCCATACGATAATCATCGTCTTAAAAATGGAATGAAGAGAAAAAGATTATAAAAAAATATTATATTATATTATTCGCTTTTAGCATAGAAAAATTTTAAAACCATCTTTAGTTCGGATATAAATAAAATCGTAAATAAAAAAATAATGCGTTGAACATATCTTTTAAAAAGGTGTCTATGAACCATTTCCATTTCGTTTACTCAAGCCATAAAGGGCGATATGTTATTCTAAGTAATGGGACACTTTATTGGTTCATTAAAATTTCATACACTAATTTTACTTGTCAATCACGGCTACACTTACTACCTTTCCTTTTATTATTTTACTTTAAGTGGCTTAATTCTGGTGAATACCCATTGAATTATAATCGTTGACGTGCTTAAGATATTATGGTTGCACCTGCGACATATAAAATATCTGAAGCCGAATTTCGTGACGAAAATAAGTAATCCTATAGCTAAGAATATTGAATTTCATGTTTGATATTCAAAGTCGAAATCAAAGTTTTTGCAAATATGCTTTATATGACTTTTAGAAATTAGAGAAAATATTTTCTAAAACAAAAGCAACAATGTGTGTCTTCATTGCGATTTCTCTTAAATATCCTACAAATATAATTTTAACCTAAATTGAACAAAGAATATGCAAATAGATTTCTTAAGATACAATTTATTTAAAGTTGTTTATACGTTATAAATTTATATGGGCCAACATTTTGAATGCCCACACCGAGCGAGATGGTAATGGAAATTAATTTTGTATGTAACGTAAAAGCAAAATGGAGCTGGTACGGTTAAAAAGCTCCATTACTCAAACACACAAATTTTTTTTATTTTTTAATTAGTTAGATTTATTAAAAAAAATTTTATCAAAAAGTTTTCGGTTAAAGGTCTGCTTAATAATGTTTCTTCACTTATTTAAAAAAAAAGGTGTGGTTATCATCTTATTAAAACTACTTAAACATTTGAAACTTTATTTCAACCGCTATACTTGCAAACCGTTTTACTTAGAGAATAACAGTCAATGCAGAGTAAAATCGTTAAAGACGGTTCCTTTGAAAGTATAGTTTATTTTGGCCATATATTGATTAAGTTTAGATTTGTAATTCTGCGGCTCTATTCAATATAAGCCATCGTCACTACCCTGACGGCCGTCCACAGAGTTTGAAGTCGGTAATTACCACATGCAATTCACGCTGTCAATCAAATGAAATCACTTACCTTAAAAGTGTATATAATGCTTACCGGATTTGAAACATTGAAAATGAAAGTCTCAATTTTCTTGTTTATTCTTGTACTCGCTGCAGGTGAAATGAGTCTGGATATGGACGTATCGGTCTTAACGAATTTCGTTGTAAGCTTGGTTAAAACCAGGCATACAATAGTGTTTTCATGTTTGCTTCAAGGTAAGAAGTAAAACCGAAATGTTTTTAATTTGTATTTGACTTTAAAAATGTAATATTAACTGAATAATTAGATTTTAAAGAAACGACTCTTGCATTAATGGAAAGAAACCAATTTGTGAGTGTCGTACATCTAAACCAAACTTATAACCTTCCATCTATATTGACAAGAGAAAGTCCTGCTCGAACTTCTATCCTAGTGAATGCCAGATGTAGTGGAACATCTGAGCTACTTTTTGAAGCCTCCGAAAACAGATACTTGAACAAAACCTACCAATGGTTTTTCTGGGGTGTAGATCTTGACGTACAATCCTTATTTCCGTTAAATCTGAATTATGTCGGTCCAAACGCTCAGATAACCTATGTAAATAAAACCAAGGAGGGCTACGCATATTGGGATGTTCATTCGAAAGGACGACATTTGAAATCGCAGTTGGAAATTAATTTGATAGCCACTTTGATAAATGGCACAGTTAATATAGTTTGTGATATTTTTCATTTGCAAAGCATTGATTTTCGCGGTCAATTTAACGGAATGTCACTTAGAGGAGCGAGCGTGGTAAGTTCTTAAATGAGTAATATTAACCACTTGAAGCTTTATTTAATCATTTCAGATCGATAAGGAGGATATTATTTCAAATGAGCAAATTGAATCTATTCTTTCACGGCCCACGAAGGACTCTGGAGTAGCAGCATTTATAAAATATCACTACGAACTATTGGGACTATTACGCGACCGTTTTAACTTCACCGTTAACTTTCGAAATTCTAGGGGATGGGCTGGCCGGTTGGGAAATACTACTTTTCGGCTTGGTCTCTTAGGAATAATTATGCGAAATGAGGCAGATATTGCCGCATCTGGAGCATTCAATCGCATTAACCGCTTCGCAGAGTTTGATATAATACATCAAAGCTGGAAATTCGAAACTGCGTTTCTATACCGATATACTCCAGATTTATTTACGCCTGGAACGGACGGTACTGCGTGGGCAGGAAACTTTCTATCACCATTTAGCGGCAGCGTATGGTTTTTTTCATTATTAACCCTAGGTTCATTTAGCATAATTTGGGTGCTATTTGAAATTATAGACTGCAAGTTTTTGCATAGAGGAGATTATTCCCAAGACCAAACAAAAACTACATGCATCGAACGAGTTCTTCAGACATTTGGAGCTTGTTGTCAACAGGGATTGGACCCCAATCCGAAAGATCGTTCTGTACGCTTTCTTGTAATGACCTTATTCTTGTTCTCTCTTGTAATGTACAACTATTATACATCTTCTGTGGTTGGTGGCTTGTTAAGCTCTTCAGATCAAGGACCAGCTACTGTTGATGAGATAACTTCTAGTCCTTTAAAAATTTCTTTTGAGGATATTGGTTACTACAAAGTTTTATTTCGAGTAAGTAAATTAAATCTTCAAATTAAATAATATATATTTAGCTTATTTGTTCAAAAGGAAAGCAAAAATCAATCCATTACAAGACTAATAGAGAAGAAACTATCTTCGACGAGAAGTTCAAAAGAATTGGCGATTTTCAGCCATATAGAGGAAGCTGTTCCATATCTTAAGGCCGGCGGTTTTGCGTTTCACTGTGAAGTAGTTGACGCTTACCCGGTAATTGCAGAATTTTTTGATGCAAATGAGATCTGCGATCTGCGTGAAGTCTCTGGTCTAATGGAGGTTGAAATAATGAATTGGATCTTACATAAAAACAGCCAGTATACTGAAATATTTCGAACGGCGTAAGAAAGCGTGCCCAGATTATAATTGGGTTTCGGAAACTGATTGCTTTTTTTCAAATTATTTGCAGGACGACCAAATATTTTAATATATATTGGGAATGTGATAAATGCAATAATACCACTAATCTTACTCAAAACTATTTAGTAAATTACAATGTGGAGGAGAAAGCCTAGTTACACTTAAACATTTTTAGACTTCTCACTCACTTCCTCTTTGAGTATTCTGCACCACAATAACCTTTCCAAAGAGATATTTGAGGAGCAATAATAACTTAACTTGATAAAATAAAACTTATTCCGTTAACATCTGAGTATCAAATGTAATTAAATGGCGGATAATAGGTATGGACCGTGGGTGTACATTTTTTTAAATTTTCAACCGTTCCTAAAAGAATGGAACTTGCTTGCGAACAACTAATATTGAAAATATTAAGCAATCGATTTCTGAAATCCTATTTATTGTTGCTTTTACATTGCTTTAAATTATTTTAGTATGTGTAACGCCCAGGAGAAAGGTTTTGTGGAGCGCATACTTCGGCGGCGGCAAATCAAAAAGCCTACCTGTCTGTCACTATACACTGTTTATCCTGTGAGCCTATCAGGAGTGTTACCCGCATTCATAACTTTATTCTGTAAGCATTTTAATTCTTGAACCTTAAATATTAATTGTTTTGTTTATTTTACAGGTGGATATATAATTTCCCTGATACTTTTGTGTATGGAGAAATTGTATTTAAATCTATGTGCGAGTGGCGGGGTTTCTAGATTTTTTATTTACCACATATATAAATAGTTTCACAAATCAAATATATTATATACCTAAACATTCAGGCGACTTAATAATTTAATGTTTCACTATGAAACACATGAATATGTTTTAATTCCACATGTTTCCATTGCTTTACTAATTCAAAAAAGTAAGAAATGTAAACTCCGAATGCAACCCTGCGTACAATTTTTCAACTTCCTGTCACGCTGTATGTTTGATTCTTTCTTTCCTTTGATTCTGTTGCCGAAGCAAGGTAAGTTTTTGGGGTTGGTATTTTTAATTGTAGTTTAAGTGAAAATAAACGGAAAAATACAAAGTTAAAGTCATTTACACTTGTAACTGGTTACAAGTGCAAATTGTGACTCTTTTTATTTTATTGGAAAATGAAAATAATTGCAGTGCACATGTAACATTGAAACGGCAGTAGTTCACATTGATAAATTATACTTGTGAAGAGATAAATATTGTGAAATTTAAATTTATATATTAAGGTAAGTGAAGTTCCGCGTGATTAGTTATCTGTGGATGGCTAGAAATGGCTTCCCCAGGGAACATATTTCGCAATCTCCCGCTTTCTATATAGTATTAACCATGTGCATATATTTCAGAACTGGTCTCCAGAATTAACAAGTAACCATGCCGCAGAATGAGTATATGGAGCGCCATCGCAAGCTGTATGGCCGGCGATTGGATTATGAAGAGCGGAAGCGCAAGAAGGAAGCACGTCTTCCCAAGGACCGAGCACGCAAGGCTCGCAAGTTGCGAGGCATCAAGGCCAAACTCTTCAATAAGGAGCGGCGCAATGAAAAGATTCAGATCAAAAAGAAGATCCAGGCCCACGAGGAGAAGAAGGTCAAGAAGCAGGAGGAGAAGGTTGAGGATGGAGCCCTGCCACATTACCTGCTCGACAGAGGCATCCAGTCCAGCGCAAAGGTCCTGTCCAATATGATCAAGCAGAAGAGAAAGGAAAAGGCTGGCAAGTGGGACGTGCCTATTCCCAAAGTACGAGCTCAGTCAGATGCAGAGGTCTTCAAGGTGCTGAAGACTGGCAAGACAAAGAGGAAGGCGTGGAAGCGCATGGTCACAAAAGTCACTTTCGTCGGCGAGAATTTCACCCGCAAGCCACCGAAGTTCGAACGTTTTATTCGACCCATGGGCCTCCGCATGAAGAAGGCCCATGTTACGCATCCAGAACTGAAAGCCACCTTCAATCTGCCCATTATCGGAGTGAAAAAGAACCCTAGCTCGCCCATGTTCACTTCATTGGGTGTCATTACAAAGGGCACAGTAATCGAAGTCAACATCTCTGAACTTGGATTGGTAACGCAAACAGGAAAAGTTGTCTGGGGCAAGTACGCACAGGTCACAAACAATCCAGAAAACGACGGCGTTATCAATGCAGTACTGCTTGTCTAACCAACAAATGTTGCTCCCTACTTTAAGAGTTTGCTTAATAAAAATCCATATACAAATAACATTAAAAATTGTTTTGATTTCCTTAGATCTCTTATAGTATAAGCCGCCTTACTTACGACTTCTGTTTATTTACCTCAATTTTCTTATTTCTTTCAGTTTGGTGACTGGAATACAAGATGCAGATCTTCGTTAAGACCCTCACGGGCAAGACCATCACTCTTGAGGTCGAACCGTCGGACACTATCGAAAATGTCAAAGCCAAGATTCAGGACAAAGAAGGAATTCCTCCAGATCAGCAGCGTCTGATCTTCGCTGGCAAGCAGCTGGAAGATGGCCGTACCCTCTCTGACTATAACATTCAGAAGGAGTCCACTTTGCACTTGGTGCTGCGTCTGCGTGGTGGTGCGAAGAAGCGCAAGAAGAAGAACTACTCCACCCCCAAGAAAATCAAGCACAAGAGGAAGAAGGTCAAGCTAGCTGTCCTGAAATACTACAAGGTACACACAACAATCTACCAACATCCGATAACATTCTGATCTGTTCTTGGAATTCTTGAGTCTTGGTCTTGCGCTTAAGATTTGGATCTCAGAGTGACTTCACCAGTGCCCTATCTTCACTTTTTGACCAACCATTTATGATTTTAACAATTAACCTCGTCAATTTTTTCGCAGGTTGACGAGAACGGCAAGATCCACCGTCTCCGTCGCGAGTGCCCCGGTGAGAACTGCGGCGCCGGCGTCTTCATGGCTGCCCACGAAGATCGTCATTACTGCGGCAAGTGCAACCTGACCTTTGTCTTCAGCAAACCAGAGGAAAAGTAAATCTGCTACATAACATGTACGTTTCCAGAAATCAAATAAAGGTAGTAATTGAATAATAAATTCAATCACAGAAACTTGCATTGCTTTTTATTGGTCGTGAACACTGTTAATAGAAATAAACTATTGAAAAAAAAGTTAGTTGACTTAAAAAAGTTTATTAGCCGCTATTCTTATTTGGCAGAAACGGTATAGTAATCAATGAAAATGCTGAAATACGTAAAATTATATATCGTAATGTTGTTCTTGGACTAAATCATAATATCCCTCGTTGAAGGTAGATATCGACTCGATCCGGTCAAATACCCAACTACTATATGTTAAGTTGTGAAAGCTAAATATTTAATACTTACTCGCGTTTACTTACATTTTTTTTATTACAAAAAATTCAAATAGTAGACAATATATTCTTTCAGGTGTATAATTTATTGTGAAATTTTTTAATTTGTAAAAGCAGCAATTTTAATTCAACCTTGAGAAATGCAATTTATTTATGGTTTATGGTTTAAACGATGACGGTGTCGACGTTAAGGCTCTTCGACAAGAATGTCAGGATATCAGTAGCTTCCTCGATTCTCTTTGAGGTGGGCTTGCCAGCACCGTGACCCGCCTTCTGATAAACACGCAACAGAACCGGATTGTTTTGGAATTCGGAATCGCGAACAGCTTCCTGTAAAGCGGCCACAAACTTCAGCGAATGCAAGGGACTGACGCGGTCGTCGTGGTCGGCCGTCAGAATCAATGTAGAAGGGTATTCCGTTTCGGCACCCTTTGGAGTATGTACATTATGCAACGGCGAAAACTTGTACAGATTCTCAAAGTGTTCCTTCTCCGAAGGGTTTCCGTAATCAGAGCACCAAGCATGTCCAATCGTGAATTTGTGGAAGCGCAACATATCCATTACTCTGTCGGAAAAATAAATTTATGTTAAGATTATTATTCTTTTAGTTTTCAGAAAAAATATTAATTACGAACCCGACTTGTGCAACAGCAGCGCCAAACAAATCAGGACGTTGGTTGATACAAGAGCCGACCAGAAGTCCTCCATTGGAGCCACCTTGGATTGCCAAACGGTCCTTAGTCGTATACTTATTGTCAATCAAATACTCGGCAGCCGCTTGGAAGTCGTCGAACACGTTTTGTTTGTTCAACAGGCGACCGCCGTTGTGCCACTTCTCGCCGTATTCGCCACCCCCTCGCAGATTCGGATAGGCGAGCACACCATCAAAAGTGTCTATAAACATAAGCCTGCAAAGGTTCCCAGATATAGCAAAGAGAAATCAAATTGCAACAGAAAAGTACGCACCCTGAGAGTCCGAAGGACGGAAGCATACTGATGTTGAAGCCTCCGTATCCGTAAAGGAGACATGGTCGCGGCTCAATGGCATCCCGTTTTTTACGAATTATAAACATCGGTACCTTGGTGCCATCCTTGCTGTTGTAGAATATTTGTTCAACGGCGTAGTCTTCCCGGCGAAAGCCCTCTAAGTTTAGTTTAATTTCGCGAAACAGCGAAGGCGCCTGGTCTGGTGTCTTGAAGTCATATTGGTAAATAGACCCAGGGTTTAAAAAGGATGAGAAGTTGTAGAATATTTCAGAATATTTCTTCTCCCCGGAGGTTCCCACAATGGTACCGATATCAATATCGAATTCCCGCAGTAGTTTTCCATCATTCAAGGAATTGACCTGTAAAACGCTCTGAAAAAAAGAACAAAAAACCATGAAGTTTATAAAAAATAATTTGTCTTGTGAAAATTATTTACCTTTACATCCCTTATGTAACAAACGAGCAATTTATCAGTATCAACGCACTTGACCCAATCCAACACGTCCGACTTGTGCTCCTATGGGGGGAAAATTAGTTCTTAATAAATATATATGGGAAAAACAATCTAAAATTACAGCTATAAGGGTTTCCCATTTGTCCTCCTCTGGGTTTTCGAAGTCTATGGCAATAACTTGATAATTTGGTGCATTTTTATTTGTACGGAAGAATACTTTTGAGCCTTCGTTGGTAATGTACTGTAATAATAAAGAATATATAAATGTGTTCCAAAGAAATTGATAGCAATTACTTACATCATAGTCCGCCTCGAACTTCTCAACAATTTTATTGACATTCAGTTTAGAGTTAATTTCCTGGCCTGGCTTAAGGTCTGCATAGAAAACAATGTTGTCTCGGCAATCCTTAACAATAGCCAGAATCAAATATTTCCCGCAATCAGAAACAGTAGATTGGCTATATAACAAATAAAGTCAATGAATATAATTTTAATTTGGCAGATATCTTACATGCGCCATGAAGGTTCTTCGGGAAACTCGACCACAAGTGTATCCTTATCCTGACTTTCTCCCACCCGATGATAGTACAATTTTTGATTTTCATTTTGTTTAGTTTCAGATCCATCAGTTTTTCCGTCTTGATCGGGATATCTCTGTATAAATACATTTTATTTCGAGCTGCGAAAGAAAATCTATTACTTACACCGTAGAAGAATCCCTTATTGTCTTTTGTCCACGATATCTCGGAAAACTTGACCTTTTCTAGGACTTCGCTTAAATCTTTACCGGTATCCGCGTCTCGAATGAGGATCTTAATCCAATCGGAACCACTTTCACTTAGTCCGTAGGCCATATATTTGCCATCTTCGGAAAAGGCCTTTTGGGTTAAGGCAACCGTACCGTCCTCAGACAAAGTGTTTGGATCAAGAAACACTTGACTTTCATTTTTATCGGCCAACGACTTTTGCTGATACATAACACTTTGGTTCTGCAGGCCGGTGTTCATAAAATAATAGTAATAATTTCCGTATCTCATGGGGCATCCGTATTTCGGATAGTTCCACAGCTTGGTCAGTTTGGAATTGAGTTTCTGCCACTCGTCACCGTTTTCAAGGAATGGCCGGCTTATGTTATTTTGGGCATTGACGAATTCCTCTGTTTCCCCAGAGTCTGGATCTTCTAGCCAGCGGTACACATCCTTTATCTGCGTGCCATGGAAGTCCTCCTTAACAGTTTCATCTTTTCGAGCAACTGGATACTCGATGAGCTTTTTGGACAAAGTGCTTGACATGGCTCTGGTACCTTAGGAATTATATACACATATATAATAATTCTTCTTCTTCTGCCTAAAAAAACGAAACATTTACTCACTAGACAAAGGCCACTCTTGATGAATATTATTTCCGGGCAGTACTTTGGGTACGATTACTTGGCAAAATCGGCGAAATAGCAATGGACCTCGAAAAATGGTATGCATTTGCAAAATTATCAATGCAGAAATGGAAATCTAATTTTCGACAGTTTCGATAAGCAACAGGGGCACTCTTTTAACTTTAGTTACTATCGGAGTCCGATTTAGCCTGACAATAATATATATATTTTAAAATGACCAGAACTTACATTTAATTAATAATACAATATATTAAAATTTTTAACATTTTAAAATTTTTAACAGTTATGCTCTGACGAATAAATATTCAATCAGTAATATTTTCTTACCTTACACTAATGGTCCCAAGCTGCTGAGGGCAATTTTTTTTTACAAATTTTAACTCAATAATCATGAATTACAAAAAAAATTACAATATATTATGGATATAAATTAAAAAATATGAAATTGTTAAGAAACATTATTTAGTTGGCATAAATTTGACATATCCTAGTCCAAATTAATTTTTAATAAAATGAAACTTGGATATACTGTGCAAGGTGGAGTTGTAATTGTAAATAACTGTTTACTATCCATTATATCTTAAAAACGTAGAAGGCATATCAGCTTTAGGAAATGTACGCAAATACTTTTGCAGACTTATCGAAAATATTTCATTAAATCTCCAGGAATACCCTCTGCATAATAATAATCATAATGTCAGGTGTGAACAGCAAACAGACTCAAAATAAATCGACCTGTGAACAGCTCACCTCTGGAAGACCATATGTTCTGGCGAAATATAAACACAAGCAAAATTGTCCGTACTCCATGAATTAAATCAGAAAAAGCTGATTTAAATATTACATTATATTTGTAAGACACGAGGAATCACTTTATTTAATTGGTATGTACCTTTGTTTTTTTTCTGACACAGCAATTACGTAGATGAATCGGACTTTTACTACTTTAAATTTTCATATGTATATTTTTCTTGGTCATACGTACATATGTTTGAATACATAAACAAACATTGTGTGCATTTGAATGTGTTAACTTAACTGGCTTGTGTTTTTATTATAATACTCTAAAATAAGCTGAAATATTTACACATTATTTGCATGTATGTACATATGTAAGATCAATTTACAAAACACATGCGCGGTTTTCTTAAGTATTTTTTACAGCACCCATTTTTGTTTGCCAAATTAACAATTTTGGTTAAAAAAGACCTTGTACAAAAATATTTTTGTGGTACATATATATGTACATACATATGTATTTCAAAATGTTTCTCAAGCCTGCTACACGAAAAAGTTTTTTAAAATACGGGATCATAAATGAAGTATTTAAACTTTACATTTTCTATTAATGTTCCGTATGCAGGTTTTTTGATCCAACTGCACTATGATTTCCGAAGTAGACCTCACAAATAAAGACAGTACAGTTCGAGTTGCTGTCAGGTAAGCAACCTTTTATTTTTAGCCACGCTATAAATATTTAAATACATTAATAATGAAAAATTGTAATTTGCCTTATCGATAAATATTAATAATTTATTTTGGTATTTTAGAATCCGACCTCAAAACTCAAGAGAGCAAATTGATATGTGTCGTGTTTGCACGACAGTAACTTTTGGTGAGCCTCAGATTTTTCTGGGGTCAGACAAAGCCTTTACTTTCGATTACGTCTTTGATACTAATTCCAACCAGGTAAAATTTACTGCACACTTAAAATTTCTTTCATTTATGATCATTTTAAATTTAAATTAGTGTGATATATACTCGGAATGCGTTGAGCGATTAGTGGATAGTACGCTGCATGGTTATAATGCCACTGTACTGGCTTACGGACAAACAGGGTCAGGCAAGACGTATACGATGGGCACTGGCTTCGACCATGAATCCGAAACTACAGAGTCCGTTCTGCTTGGAATTATTCCCCGAGCGGTTCGTCATATATTCAGTGGCATCCAACAGCTGGAAGCTTCTAGCTCTTCAGAATTCTCAGCCACTGCTGAAAGTCCGCAGTTCAGTCTGGCTGTTCAATATATCGAATTGTATAACGAGGACATTTTCGATCTATTAGACCCATTCAACAAAAACAGCAACTTTAAGATACACGAAGATGGCAGCGGCCAAATAACAATTTCTGGCGCGTCAATAAAGCCAATTTCCCACCCGCAAGATGCCTTAAAGTAAGTTTAATTAGTAAAAATTAAATAATACTTAAATCCTGATACGTGTTTAAGCGTTTAATATTAATTTATTTAATTATTTTGAAGGTACCTTCAGCAAGGAGCTTTAGCACGCACCACTGCTTCAACAAAAATGAACGATCAGTCCTCTCGATCACACGCTTTGTTCACAATTTTCGTGCGCAGACAGCGATTACTTACCCCGAATGACAACGTATCGGGTAACGATTTGGAAACCCTAACTTCTAAGTTCCACTTCGTTGATTTAGCAGGTTCGGAACGGCTGAAAAGGACTCAGGCCACAGGAGAGCGAGCTCGCGAGGGCATATCCATAAACTGCGGGCTGCTCGCCCTGGGCAATTGTATTTCGGCGCTTGGTGATACTTCAAAGAGAGCTTTGCACGTACCCTATCGAGACTCCAAGCTGACCCGCCTTCTTCAGGACTCTTTGGGCGGAAACAGTCAGACCTTAATGATCGCGTGCGTGTCGCCAAGCGATCGAGACTTTATGGAAACATTAAACACATTGAAGTACGCAAACCGAGCCCGGAATATTAAAAACAAAGTTAAGATAAACCAAGATCAAAGTTCTCGAACGATTTCCCAGCTACGTAGAGAAATTGCAGCGTTGCAGATGGAGTTGTTAGAATACAAACAGGTAAAATACTTATTTTATTAGGGGTTAGTTTTTTAATTGAAAATCTTGTTTTAGGGTAAGCTTGTGGTAGATTGCGAAGGAAACACAACTATTTCGGATACATTTAATGAGAACATGTTGCTTCTTTCGGAATCCAAACGACTGCAGCAACGCCTTAAATCATTACAAAACACCGTTGGTGCTTTAACCGAGAGAAATGCTAGACTTAAATTAGAATTGGATTCAAATAAGTGGTCTAGGACCGAAGGTTCCGATTTCGAAATAACGAAAATGGTCGAAAACTATATGTTGGAAATCGAACAACTCCAGGCTAAATTAATAGAGTCTGAAGAACTCCGCAAACAAATGGAAACGTCAGCCGCAAATTCACCCAAAAGCACCAAGCCTGTATACGATGGTAGGTTTCAAGGTCGTTATCCTCTAACCCTACTCCTTTAATATTTTTGCATTTGTTTATCCCAAAAAAGGCGACATTATAAGCAAGGCCAAAAAGGGTTTGGAAAAGGAAAGAGAGTTATTAATGTCACGTTCTTTGCCTGGAATTCAAAATCAAAATGTTGGGTCGGAAGAAGCAGATGTTGGCAGTAGCGATTCAGAAGGTAATCATGCGGTTTCAGGCTCAGGTTTTCAATTTACTTTTGAGTTTTTAGCAAAACTCTGCGTTTTCCATTTTTTGTCCTCCGGTATTCGTAAAATGTGCAAGTTAACTGTGTGCTCCTAGGGGCTCAAAACCTATTTTGTCCTATAAAAACCAATTGTTGTTGGCTGTAGAAAATATTTAGTCTCTAAATTTGAGGTGTGGTGTTAAAAATGTATTTCAGAAAGTGCTTTTGTAGTGGTCTCAAATAAAAATTATTGAATCAGTAAGAGAACTTTGCATTTCAAATAAACATAAGCACATTTTTCGTTTAGCAAAGTAAATTGATGAGAACGCCAATCACGCCTGAATAATACTCTTAATAATTCAACAAAAGTTATAAATTCATTAAAACATTCACAGCCGAGGGAGTCATAAAGGACTTGGAGGTAATCGACAACAATATTGTCATGAAAACCAAACTTATTGAACAGTTGGAGTTGACCCATGAAAGAATGGAACTAATGCGAATGCACTACGAAGAAAAACTATCTGTTTTAAATTGCAAAATCGTCAACACCCAAAAAGAACGAGACGATGTTTTGTCAAACATGGGTATATATCTTAAACAGTCTAGCCGATATATTTTCTAGCAATTTGTGTGTTGTAGGTTCGTCTGTATCAGTCGCATCCAAGGATAGTTTAAAAAAAGTAAAATCGGATTATGAAGGCAAGATAAGCAACATGCAACATGAGCTTAAGAAGTTGCAGAACGCGCAGAGAGAGCATCTTCGACAACAGCAAAAACTGAAGTCCCATGAAGTCAAAATCAGCATGCTACGCAGTGAATTGCATGAGTTAAAATTCACAAAAGTAAGTAAATAAATTTTCTGTTTGCGAAATTTTTCAACAAATTCTTTTTTTACCAGGTTAAATTAATGAAAAAAATGTCGGAACAATCAACTCGACATAAAGAAGAAGACAGTCGAAAATCAAAGGAAATAGCTCAGTTACTGAAGGATCAGCGCCGCCAAATAAATGCCGTATTATCTTTGGAGGCCAAAATGAGTGCGAAAGAGCTTATTTTGAAGCGAAAAACCGAGGAAGTTATTGCCCTTCGCAAGAGTCAAAGGGGAAAGCCCGGTCAAAGGGGAGCTCCTCAATTAACTTCAAAAATTTCCACTCTGGACGGATTCACTTCAAGGTCTGCACGGCATCGATGGGAAAATCTATACCGGACAATATTGCACGCGGCCAGAAACAGACAGTTGATAACGCAATTGGAAAAAGAGCTGGAACGCTTAATATTGGAGCGCGAAGATCTCTCCCGTGATCTAAACGTAATGGAAAATTGTTTAGGTACCGAGAGGCGAACGGATGATTTTAACGAGGTGGACAATTTAAAAACAAACATTAGTTATATTCAGGAGAATATAGAGCATGTCCAGCAGGCTATAATGGAGTTCGAAGACTCGAAAGACACCGTACAGAATGATGTAAATAAGATTCAGGCTCTATTGGACGAGGTTTCAACCGTGGCAGAAGCTAAATTCATTCTTCAGAAGTTTTCCGACAGTTCCATCGTAATGTCATGCAATTTGGCCATTGCCGAATCTCATTTACAGGAGCATGAATCGCTGCTGAAGGAAGTAAAGCAAGAAAGCGCCATTCAACAGCAAATATTACAACATTTCCTATCGCAAAATAGTAATGTTCATATATCTGACATATTCGATTCCTTAAATCTCAAGGGCAGTAACCTCTCAAATAGTGTTAATCCGGGTTCTCAAAAGTCACTTATAAGCAATGCCACATATGACATACCGCAAGATGATAAATTTTCAGATTCAACCCATGTGGAAATGCGCAGGACAACGAGTAGAAGTCCTTCACCGTTTGGAAATGCAGACCCGTAAGAATAATTATAAAATTACCAAACATTGATAAAATTAAAATCTTATAGAAATCAGATTTGGTAATTAATCTATTTTTTTGTTCTGTCTATTAGGTTTGATAAGAGCCCCAAAGTTCGTAGACGTACTGCCAAGCGAACAGATCTTCTTTTTGGCGACATGGAGCTCCCAGAACAGGTAAATGATACATTAAAAAAAAAACATTTTACCACTTTAAGCTAATTATGATTTCATCCACCAGACTATTAATAAAATGACGTGATCATGCAATCGAAGATGAGGTCATAAAGCGCAAGCCGCATATGGAATTGATATATTAAATCAAAGTCTTTAGCGAACAAATAATCAAAAGACAGGTTTCTTTTTGTATAAGATAACCTAAACTAAGTTATTATTGTATTTTTATTTATAAATAACTGTTTACTAGTAGTGCCGTTTGTACAGGCTTTTAAATCAAAATAACTATTAATAAAGAAAATTAAGGATGCGTGAGTTTGGCAAGATTTCCAGAAGATTAAGTTTATAGCTAGTGCAATTGGTGTCTTCCCAGCCACTCAAATAGGAAATAAAAAATACAATAATCCAAAAATACAAATTTTTTTTACTTTAGATAAATACTATGCTTTATAAAAAATACAATATACTATATTGTTTCCATGCGATCGATAGGAAAAATTAATTTTAAAAAATGACCAATCGTTTTCAGATTTTAGCAACAATCAGAAAACACTTTGGAAGAGAATTAAAATGTTTTAGTGAAGAATGTAATCGCGTGTTCTTAATTTATCGGGCTTATGTCTTATAGTAAAACGCTGTTTATATTTTAAATCCTCTAAATTAGTAAACAAAAATTGTGACAGCAAAACAATAAAAAAATTAAATTAGAAAACACGTATTTTATTTATTTATTGTGAAAACTTAAGAAACTAACTCTTGGTTTTGATTTATGCTATGTTTAAATATTAATTTTAATATTAAATATTAAAATATTAATTTTTGTATTGCTTGTTAAAAACGCAAATCGTATTTTGTACAGCGTTTCGTCCACACTGGGCCTAATCCGATTTTTGCATCTGCTGTTTAACGATGGTAAAAAATTGTTGAAAGCTTAATAAAACACAAAACTAAAAAATTAAAGAAAATGATTTAATTTTATTATCTGCGGTGAAGCATTCACCAATTCCTGGCATCTCTGAGTTTTTTCCTACACCCCTCCTCCCACACGTTCAGCACAGTCTGTATGGCTACTGGACACTATGGATATCTCTTATCTTGTAATAAGAGTTCATAAAAATATAATCTTTATGCATATGTATGCACTTCTCTTCAGCCAAACATCTTCCTAATCTTTTGTTTATATTAGAACAGCTGTTTTTTGTTGTTGTCTAATTCTGACATTACCATTCGATTATACTCTATAAGATTCAGTAAACTTTAACGAAATTCCACTAAACGTAATTTTCGGTCAAACACCGTTGGCTAAACATAGGTTAAAAAAAAGTTATTCCATAATTCTATAATTTAACCCCAGTGTAAACGGGGCCTAAAAAGCTATCGCTAATGCTCCTGATAAATTCCGTAAAGGTTCGGAACTTATCGCTATCTTGACATTAATCGAACTATCGTTTTTTACCGGCATTTCTGGATTAACGTTTGGCTTGTATCCCCCGATTTAATTATATTTTTGCTTGTACCGAAATCACAGCTTTAAGTAATGACGGACACTAATGGACCCGCCGTGCGCATGCCATGGTAATATGTTGTTTAATGTTGTGATTCCGCCAGTAACATATTCATATATTAAGGGTGGAGAAATATCGTCCGAATGCCTTAGATGATTTGATATCTCACGAGGAAATAATATCAACAAGTAAGCTTGAGCATTATAGCTTATGAACCAACTAAACGTTTTTTTTTTTAAATTAATATGAAGTAACCCGCTTTATAAGCCGAAAGCAACTGCCGCATTTACTATTTTATGGTCCACCTGGCACGGGAAAAACGAGCACAATATTGGCGTGCGCCCGTCAACTTTACTCTCCACAGCAGTTTAAGTCTATGGTTTTGGAGCTTAACGCATCGGATGACCGAGGAATTGGAATTGTGCGAGGCCAAATCCTTAATTTTGCGTCCACGCGAACCATATTTTGCGACACTTTCAAACTGATTATTTTGGACGAGGCCGATGCCATGACCAACGATGCCCAGAATGCTTTGCGGCGCATCATTGAGAAATATACGGATAACGTTCGATTTTGTGTGATTTGCAATTATTTGAGTAAAATCATTCCGGCGCTGCAGTCGCGTTGTACCCGCTTTCGATTCGCTCCTTTATCCCAGGATCAGATGATGCCTCGACTGGAAAAAATCATTGATACCGAAGCGTGAGTTCTTGTAACGCCAATAAATCCATTTCACCATTAATCCATATTTTCAGTGTTCAAATAACCGAAGATGGAAAGCGGGCTCTACTTACGCTAGCCAAAGGCGATATGAGAAAGGTTTTGAACGTTCTGCAAAGTACCGTGATGGCATTTGATAAGGTCAACGAGGATAATGTCTACATGTGCGTAGGCTATCCGCTGAGGCAGGATATCGAACAGATTTTAAAGGGGTTGCTATCTGGCAATAGCTTCGAGGCATCGTTCAAAAGTAAGATTATATTCCGAATGGCAAAGACCGTAACTAAAGTTTCTTCTTTTTTAATAGCTGTCGAAAGTGCGAAGTACGCAAGAGGCCTTGCGTTAGAAGACATAATAACAGAACTGCATTTATTTGTTATGAGGCGTAAGTGCTCAACTAGATTATTTTGACGTCTAGTTAATTATGTATTCCAACAGTTGAACTACCGATGTCAGTGATGAACAAACTTATTATCAAGCTAGCACAAATCGAAGAAAGATTGGCCAAAGGATGTACAGAAGTTGCGCAAACGGCAGCCCTAGTGGGCGCCTTCTTTATTTGCCGGGATATGGTTTCCATGGAGAAATAAACAATTGTCTAGTAATTAAGTACAAATATAAATTGGCAAAAAGTCCCTTGCCACTACACACTTCTTGAGATCCAAATATTCATAGGGAGGGTTGGAAATGACAACGACTCATAAAGGTCCGAAAATGTTTCCATTTACAACGAATCTGTCTTAAAACAGTATCAAGTAAAATATAAATATTCCAGAGTAAGGTAATAAATCGTGCACTGACATATGTAAAATGTTTTATTAATATTTTTGGCTCTCCTTGTCACGAAACCATATGTCGGCTGGTGTTACTTTTACTCTTTGTAATGCTTCCTGGGAAATATCCTGGATGCGGGGATCGTCCTCGTGAAATCGGAAAGTGCAGGAACCAGCGCAGCTACTCAAGCACGTGATGTGCTCAAACTCGAACATAACTAAGTAGAAGAAAGGTTCACCAGCGCAGCGAAAGCTTCTCTTTAGCATTAACCGGGGTGGTAAGTCGGGCATCGCGATTACTGCCTCTTGTGGCGGCGAAGTGATGCTTGGTCCTGATGAGACGCTCGCGGACTTCACATCCGGCTGGCTGGGAATCACCATCAAGTTATTGGTACTTATGTAGGGGTTTTCATCAGCAAGCACAGGCTGTGGCGGTGATTCGGGAATCTCTATTATTGGCTCCGGTGGCGGTGAGACGGGAATTTCGAGTACTGCGATGTTTGGTAATGGTGAGACGGACGTCGACCTAGCTGTCGGCTGGCTGGGGATCACAGTTGTGTTGCTACAATTGGTACTATTAATAGAGTCCGTGTCATAGTCTTCGGAGAACACGGGAGACATGTTCCCGCCAAGAGCTGGCATCTGGGGCCCCGTTTTTAGAACATAAAATGAGGCATCCACGTGGCCCTCTGTTCCTGTTATTGATGCATCGAGATTACGGGCCGGGCCCTCGGAAAGCCTTCGCTCCACTTCCAGGCACCCAACGCACTTAAATTCTGTGGGCTCGGTTCGCCTGTTCAGGCGCAGCGTACCCGCCAAGCACTTGGCATGTGCGCCCGTGGAGGCGCACAGCTTACAGGCCAAAGTTAGCCAGCTGCTTTTATTGTAAGCCCTGCCCTTGGGGCAAATGCATTGTATCAAGTCGCAGCTCACTTTGCGCTCGTGAAGCTCTCGATAGGCGTTCTGCTGCAGTTCCCAGTTTGCATCGCGATCCGGCACGAAAATCGACTGCAAGCGTACAGTCTCTCGAAACTTATCTGATCGGCACCAAATGCAGCGCAAGTAATATCCCGCGCTTAGGGCGTATTTTCGCATGCAGGTCTTATGGGCGAATCCCTTGTGGCAGCAGTCTCCATAGACAATGTTGTGCGGGGAGAAGTTGAGGATGGGGGCCAGGCAGATGTCACAGGGGCTTAGCTTTGGGCGATTTGCCGCAATTTGCCGCTGGTAGTCATCCATCGGCATGCATTCGGAACAGTAGCTATGAAACGGGCCACAAAACTGAAAAGTGCAGCGATTGATTATGCCGCACTTCATGTGAAAAATAACCTGGCAACCGTGGCACCGGATAGTGGCCCCCACCTGATTGCAGAAGGAGCACTTCGTCTTTTTTGCGATAGCCACCGTTTGGCGAATATCCCGCAAAAGGAATCCTAGGATGCCGCTTGCATCGCCGCCGGATTGCGGTAAATTCGAGGAAAGAAGCTGGCCGATCGAGAAATATATGTACATTACTAGGCGATCTCAATTTGAATGCAGACACCTACCAGGCAAAAGTAATGCACCCGCAGATCCTTGCGGACCATCCAGTCTCCATAGAGCAACGTTTCCTCCTCCGTGTGGCCACTGGAAAAGTCGCAAATGTCGCACTTAAGTTTATTTTGTTCCTCCATTTTAGTGACAGCTTTCTAAGCGGTGATCTTAAAGAGATCAGAGTGACCAGGATATTGCCATTCATATTTTCTGTAATTAGAAAAGGCAGTCCTAGCTTGCTTATGTGCTCTCCACACTGACTCTAGTTTCCTATCGAGGCAGCTATCGGTTGCTTAACTCGATTATCCCGTCCACATTGTGCTAACTCCATAACTCTACTTGTGAACAGCTGTTCTTTGTCTTGATTTTGCTGGGTAAATAGTTGTTATTGTCCGTTACGCATATTTTGCCCACCATTTTGAATTTCGGTTATAACAGCTGTTGTTATTGAATTAGAATTTAGCCGACCAATAGGCCAAAAATTTCCTACGTTTTTCGATTATTTCCTACAAAATGCGGCAAAATCGTCTGAAACTCCACTTTAAACTACTTTTGCACCATAAATTGACGCATCCAGCGTTTTTAGATTTAAGTACACTCAATTCTCGTAAAACTCCTGGTCCCACAGAGTCACCATAAAAAAACAGTCAACAGTGGCGTGAGCAACGTAAATCCACCATCTAGGACAAAAAGAAAAATTGTTAGACCGGCAAAATTTAATATACCACCCCGCAAATGAATGGTGGATAGTGCCCCATGAGAAAAGGTTTTTAAATTATGCAAATCCAACACTGCTAGAATAATGAATGCAATCTGGTGTGATTCGGATTTTGTTTTTCAAAAAGCAAGCAGTAAATTTTTAAGAAACCCCTGTCCATCGAGAATACTGTATTCGCGAGCTTGGCGTAAGGGCGGCATAACATTTTTTCCGGTTTTTACAATGTCAGAATTCTTATGGCTTTAACAAAGACAGTAGACATCTAGCCATAAACCAATTTTTTCCCCATTTTTTCTTTTCCATCGTTTTTTAGAAAGCACTAAATTGGCGGCGCTATCTAGACGAGCTTTACAAAAACAAAGAGAAGTATAGTATATTTTATATTAAACAAAATATCACTGTTTCGTTAATTGATTGTGAATCACGTATCCTAATTCATATCTGTAAGCGCAACAGATCTTGTTTGTGTCAACAGTAGCTCAAGTTCTTTAAATTGGGCGTAGCAGGCTGGTTCCTCCTTGAATAATATGGCTGCCGAAATAAAGCCAGCGCAGCGGACCAACAATGATCGCTTTAACACGTCCAAGAAGCCGGAATTGCTGAGTAAGCTAGAGGGCAGTAGCGATGATGTGAACGCGGCCATCCTAATTCCTGGAGAGAACGGCGTAATTAGCGTTTCAGATGACAAGTGCGTAATTGTGCCACATTTATGTATGTATACCCCAATGTGTTTACATTTGCCTGTTTTTCCTCAGAACCGTTCGTGTTTGGTTGAAACGCGACTCCGGTCAGTATTGGCCCAGTATTTGCCAGTACATGCCTTCCGGCTGCACGGCGATCGAGTACGTCCCGGAATCCCGACACTTGTACGTTGGCCAGGAGAACGGAACGGTCACCCAGTATGCTCTCTCCGAAGACTGCAACCGCCTGTCATTCTTGCGGGATTACTTATCACATCAAGCCAGAGTTGTGGCCGTTGTTTTCTCTAAAACCCACAAATGGGTCCTTTCCGCAGGCAAAGATAAGCAGTTCGCCTATCATTGCACGGAGAGCGGCAAAAGAGTGGGCGGATACAACTTTGAGACTCCATGCACTGCACTCCAGTAAGTATGATAAATAGGGGGCTGTAACATTGGATATAAGATAAGCGGGACATTTAATTTAATTAAGCTGCCCTCCATAACACGGGTCTAAACTGAGATCCGTTGGGGTCATATACAAAACTACATGCCTTCATTCAGTACAAAATTTGAATTTCTTAATCTTCCCAAATATGCATATGTAAACTTTTTAATGCCCTTTCTGCTACGAAATTTAAAGAATAACGTAAATTTTAAATTTGGATATTCAAAAAACTATAGTTCTGAAAGTTCAATTAACTTTGAAATGGACATACAATCAAGATACAAACAAGTCTTAAATTCATAATTTTCCACTTAATCGTATTTGATTAATTTATGTATTTATAAATATAAAGCTAGCTTAAGGCTTAACACTAGAAGCTAACTACTTACTAATACCACTAGCAACTAAAGTCTTTCGTTTGTCTAGGATGACAGTATTAATTTATTTTATGAGTAAAAGAATAATTTAATATTTTAAGGATGAGCTGAGCTTTTTCAATGAGTTTAGTTATTTTTTTTTTTGGTAGGGCTAATTCCTTTCAAACAGATCTAGCACGCATATCATAATTTTGTTTTCGAAGGTAATTTCATAGATTTCAAGATAACATCTTTACTGCGGCTATTCTAATTGTAATCTATGTTTAGGTTTGATGCATTAGCCAAGTATGCCTTCGTTGGCGATCACGCTGGGCAAATAACAATGCTGCGGTGTGATGTTCAGGGAGTTCAACTGATTACCACGTTTAAAGGACATACAGATAAAATACAATCGAAAAGTTTTAACAATAATGTTTACAATTTTGAAACATTTTAGCGGAAATACGATGCATGAGATGGGTTGAAGGGCCCCAGCTTTTATTTAGCGGCGCCTGCGATCAGTCCGTAATAGTTTGGGATGTTGGTGGCAAACGTCGCATTATTTACGAGCTGCAGGGACATGGTAATATGTTGTTTAATTTTGTGATTCCGCCAGTAACATATTTATATATTAAGGGTGGAGAAATATCGTCCGAATGCCTTAGATGATTTGATATCTCACGAGGAAATAATATCAACAAGTAAGCTTGAGCATTATAGCTTATGAACCAACTAAACGTTTTTTTTTTTTAATTAATATGAAGTAACCCGCTTTATAAGCCGAAAGCAACTGCCGCATTTACTATTTTATGGTCCACCTGGCACGGGAAAAACAAGCACAATATTGGCGTGCGCCCGTCAACTTTACTCTCCACAGCAGTTTAAGTCTATGGTTTTGGAGCTTAACGCATCGGATGACCGAGGAATTGGAATTGTGCGAGGCCAAATCCTTAATTTTGCGTCCACGCGAACCATATTTTGCGACACTTTCAAACTGATTATTTTGGACGAGGCCGATGCCATGACCAACGATGCCCAGAATGCTTTGCGGCGCATCATTGAGAAATATACGGATAACGTTCGATTTTGTGTGATTTGCAATTATTTGAGTAAAATCATTCCGGCGCTGCAGTCGCGTTGTACCCGCTTTCGATTCGCTCCTTTATCCCAGGATCAGATGATGCCTCGACTGGAAAAAATCATTGATACCGAAGCGTGAGTTCTTGTAACGCCAATAAATCCATTTCACCATTAATCCATATTTTCAGTGTTCAAATAACCGAAGATGGAAAGCGGGCTCTACTTACGCTAGCCAAAGGCGATATGAGAAAGGTTTTGAACGTTCTGCAAAGTACCGTGATGGCATTTGATAAGGTCAACGAGGATAATGTCTACATGTGCGTAGGCTATCCGCTGAGGCAGGATATCGAACAGATTTTAAAGGGGTTGCTATCTGGCAATAGCTTCGAGGCATCGTTCAAAAGTAAGATTATATTCCGAATGGCAAAGACCGTAACTAAAGTTTCTTCTTTTTTAATAGCTGTCGAAAGTGCGAAGTACGCAAGAGGCCTTGCGTTAGAAGACATAATAACAGAACTGCATTTATTTGTTATGAGGCGTAAGTGCTCAACTAGATTATTTTGACGTCTAGTTAATTATGTATTCCAACAGTTGAACTACCGATGTCAGTGATGAACAAACTTATTATCAAGCTAGCACAAATCGAAGAAAGATTGGCCAAAGGATGTACAGAAGTTGCGCAAACGGCAGCCCTAGTGGGCGCCTTCTTTATTTGCCGGGATATGGTTTCCATGGAGAAATAAACAATTGTCTAGTAATTAAGTACAAATATAAATTGGCAAAAAGTCCCTTGCCACTACACACTTCTTGAGATCCAAATATTCATAGGGAGGGTTGGAAATGACAACGACTCATAAAGGTCCGAAAATGTTTCCATTTACAACGAATCTGTCTTAAAACAGTATCAAGTAAAATATAAATATTCCAGAGTAAGGTAATAAATCGTGCACTGACATATGTAAAATGTTTTATTAATATTTTTGGCTCGTTATTAAATAAAATTTTGAGACTGAAATTCATTTGTGTTGATAAAACTAATTTGCATAAATAAGTTTACTGTGTTTAAGTACTTCTAAGAACATCCACTTTACACATGCTACACATGCAAGCACGCTTGACTCGATCAATCTGCGCAAAAATCCCTTGATCCTTGTCACGAAACCATATGTCGGCTGGTGTTACTTTTACTCTTTGTAATGCTTCCTGGGAAATATCCTGGATGCGGGGATCGTCCTCGTGAAATCGGAAAGTGCAGGAACCAGCGCAGCTACTCAAGCACGTGATGTGCTCAAACTCGAACATAACTAAGTAGAAGAAAGGTTCACCAGCGCAGCGAAAGCTTCTCTTTAGCATTAACCGCGGTGGTAAGTCGGGCATCGCGATTACTGCCTCTTGTGGCGGCGAAGTGATGCTTGGTCCTGATGAGACGCTCGCGGACTTCACATCCGGCTGGCTGGGAATCACCATCAAGTTATTGGTACTTATGTAGGGGTTTTCATCAGCAAGCACAGGCTGTGGCGGTGATTCGGGAATCTCTATTATTGGCTCCGGTGGCGGTGAGACGGGAATTTCGAGTACTGCGATGTTTGGTAATGGTGAGACGGACGTCGACCTAGCTGTCGGCTGGCTGGGGATCACAGTTGTGTTGCTACAATTGGTACTATTAATAGAGTCCGTGTCATAGTCTTCGGAGAACACGGGAGACATGTTCCCGCCAAGAGCTGGCATCTGGGGCCCCGTTTTAGAACATAAAATGAGGCATCCACGTGGCCCTCTGTTCCTGTTATTGATGCATCGAGATTACGGGCCGGGCCCTCGGAAAGCCTTCGCTCCACTTCCAGGCACCCAACGCACTTAAATTCTGTGGGCTCGGTTCGCCTGTTCAGGCGCAGCGTACCCGCCAAGCACTTGGCATGTGCGCCCGTGGAGGCGCACAGCTTACAGGCCAAAGTTAGCCAGCTGCTTTTATTGTAAGCCCTGCCCTTGGGGCAAATGCATTGTATCAAGTCGCAGCTCACTTTGCGCTCGTGAAGCTCTCGATAGGCGTTCTGCTGCAGTTCCCAGTTTGCATCGCGATCCGGCACGAAAATCGACTGCAAGCGTACAGTCTCTCGAAACTTATCTGATCGGCACCAAATGCAGCGCAAGTAATATCCCGCGCTTAGGGCGTATTTTCGCATGCAGGTCTTATGGGCGAATCCCTTGTGGCAGCAGTCTCCATAGACAATGTTGTGCGGGGAGAAGTTGAGGATGGGGGCCAGGCAGATGTCACAGGGGCTTAGCTTTGGGCGATTTGCCGCAATTTGCCGCTGGTAGTCATCCATCGGCATGCATTCGGAACAGTAGCTATGAAACGCGCCACAAAACTGAAAAGTGCAGCGATTTATTATGCCGCACTTCATGTGAAAAATAACCTGGCAACCGTGGCACCGGATAGTGGCCCCCACCTGATTGCAGAAGGAGCACTTCGTCTTTTTGCGATAGCCACCGTTTGGCGAATATCCCGCAAAAGGAATCCTAGGATGCCGCTTGCATCGCCGCCGGATTGCGGTAAATTCGAGGAAAGAAGCTGGCCGATCGAGAAATATATGTACATTACTAGGCGATCTCAATTTGAATGCAGACACCTACCAGGCAAAAGTAATGCACCCGCAGATCCTTGCGGACCATCCAGTCTCCATAGAGCAACGTTTCCTCCTCCGTGTGGCCACTGGAAAAGTCGCAAATGTCGCACTTAAGTTTATTTTGTTCCTCCATTTTAGTGACAGCTTTCTAAGCGGTGATCTTAAAGAGATCAGAGTGACCAGGATATTGCCATTCATATTTTCTGTAATTAGAAAAGGCAGTCCTAGCTTGCTTATGTGCTCTCCACACTGACTCTAGTTTCCTATCGAGGCAGCTATCGGTTGCTTAACTCGATTATCCCGTCCACATTGTGCTAACTCCATAACTCTACTTGTGAACAGCTGTTCTTTGTCTTGATTTTGCTGGGTAAATAGTTGTTATTGTCCGTTACGCATATTTTGCCCACCATTTTGAATTTCGGTTATAACAGCTGTTGTTATTGAATTAGAATTTAGCCGACCAATAGGCCAAAAATTTCCTACGTTTTTCGATTATTTCCTACAAAATGCGGCAAAATCGTCTGAAACTCCACTTTAAACTACTTTTGCACCATAAATTGACGCATCCAGCGTTTTTAGATTTAAGTACACTCAATTCTCGTAAAACTCCTGGTCCCACAGAGTCACCATAAAAAAACAGTCAACAGTGGCGTGAGCAACGTAAATCCACCATCTAGGACAAAAAGAAAAATTGTTAGACCGGCAAAATTTAATATACCACCCCGCAAATGAATGGTGGATAGTGCCCCATGAGAAAAGGTTTTTAAATTATGCAAATCCAACACTGCTAGAATAATGAATGCAATCTGGTGTGATTCGGATTTTGTTTTTCAAAAAGCAAGCAGTAAATTTTTAAGAAACCCCTGTCCATCGAGAATACTGTATTCGCGAGCTTGGCGTAAGGGCGGCATAACATTTTTTCCGGTTTTTACAATGTCAGAATTCTTATGGCTTTAACAAAGAAAGTAGACATCTAGCCATAAACCAATTTTTTCCCCATTTTTTCTTTTCCATCGTTCCTTAGAAAGCACTAAATTGGCGGCGCTATCTAGACGAGCTTTACAAAAACAAATAGAAGTATAGTATATTTTATATTAAACAAAATATCACTGTTTCGTTAATTGATTGTGAATCACGTATCCTAATTCATATCTGTAAGCGCAACAGATCTTGTTTGTGTCAACAGTAGCTCAAGTTCTTTAAATTGGGCGTAGCAGGCTGGTTCCTCCTTGAATAATATGGCTGCCGAAATAAAGCCAGCGCAGCGGACCAACAATGATCGCTTTAACACGTCCAAGAAGCCGGAATTGCTGAGTAAGCTAGAGGGCAGTAGCGATGATGTGAACGCGGCCATCCTAATTCCTGGAGAGAACGGCGTAATTAGCGTTTCAGATGACAAGTGCGTAATTGTGCCACATTTATGTATGTATACCCCAATGTGTTTACATTTGCCTGTTTTTCCTCAGAACCGTTCGTGTTTGGTTGAAACGCGACTCCGGTCAGTATTGGCCCAGTATTTGCCAGTACATGCCTTCCGGCTGCACGGCGATCGAGTACGTCCCGGAATCCCGACACTTGTACGTTGGCCAGGAGAACGGAACGGTCACCCAGTATGCTCTCTCCGAAGACTGCAACCGCCTGTCATTCTTGCGGGATTACTTATCACATCAAGCCAGAGTTGTGGCCGTTGTTTTCTCTAAAACCCACAAATGGGTCCTTTCCGCAGGCAAAGATAAGCAGTTCGCCTATCATTGCACGGAGAGCGGCAAAAGAGTGGGCGGATACAACTTTGAGACTCCATGCACTGCACTCCAGTAAGTATGATAAATAGGGGGCTGTAACATTGGATATAAGATAAGCGGGACATTTAATTTAATTAAGCTGCCCTCCATAACACGGGTCTAAACTGAGATCCGTTGGGGTCATATACAAAACTACATGCCTTCATTCAGTACAAAATTTGAATTTCTTAATCTTCCCAAATATGCATATGTAAACTTTTTAATGCCCTTTCTGCTACGAAATTTAAAGAATAACGTAAATTTTAAATTTGGATATTCAAAAAACTATAGTTCTGAAAGTTCAATTAACTTTGAAATGGACATACAATCAAGATACAAACAAGTCTTAAATTCATAATTTTCCACTTAATCGTATTTGATTAATTTATGTATTTATAAATATAAAGCTAGCTTAAGGCTTAACACTAGAAGCTAACTACTTACTAATACCACTAGCAACTAAAGTCTTTCGTTTGTCTAGGATGACAGTATTAATTTATTTTATGAGTAAAAGAATAATTTAATATTTTAAGGATGAGCTGAGCTTTTTCAATGAGTTTAGTTATTTTTTTTTTTGGTAGGGCTAATTCCTTTCAAACAGATCTAGCACGCATATCATAATTTTGTTTTCGAAGGTAATTTCATAGATTTCAAGATAACATCTTTACTGCGGCTATTCTAATTGTAATCTATGTTTAGGTTTGATGCATTAGCCAAGTATGCCTTCGTTGGCGATCACGCTGGGCAAATAACAATGCTGCGGTGTGATGTTCAGGGAGTTCAACTGATTACCACGTTTAAAGGACATACAGATAAAATACAATCGAAAAGTTTTAACAATAATGTTTACAATTTTGAAACATTTTAGCGGAAATACGATGCATGAGATGGGTTGAAGGGCCCCAGCTTTTATTTAGCGGCGCCTGCGATCAGTCCGTAATAGTTTGGGATGTCGGTGGCAAACGTCGCATTATTTACGAGCTGCAGGGACATGGTAATATGTTGTTTAATTTTGTGATTCCGCCAGTAACATATTTATATATTAAGGGTGGAGAAATATCGTCCGAATGCCTTAGATGATTTGATATCTCACGAGGAAATAATATCAACAAGTAAGCTTGAGCATTATAGCTTATGAACCAACTAAACGTTTTTTTTTTTAATTAATATGAAGTAACCCGCTTTATAAGCCGAAAGCAACTGCCGCATTTACTATTTTATGGTCCACCTGGCACGGGAAAAACGAGCACAATATTGGCGTGCGCCCGTCAACTTTACTCTCCACAGCAGTTTAAGTCTATGGTTTTGGAGCTTAACGCATCGGATGACCGAGGAATTGGAATTGTGCGAGGCCAAATCCTTAATTTTGCGTCCACGCGAACCATATTTTGCGACACTTTCAAACTGATTATTTTGGACGAGGCCGATGCCATGACCAACGATGCCCAGAATGCTTTGCGGCGCATCATTGAGAAATATACGGATAACGTTCGATTTTGTGTGATTTGCAATTATTTGAGTAAAATCATTCCGGCGCTGCAGTCGCGTTGTACCCGCTTTCGATTCGCTCCTTTATCCCAGGATCAGATGATGCCTCGACTGGAAAAAATCATTGATACCGAAGCGTGAGTTCTTGTAACGCCAATAAATCCATTTCACCATTAATCCATATTTTCAGTGTTCAAATAACCGAAGATGGAAAGCGGGCTCTACTTACGCTAGCCAAAGGCGATATGAGAAAGGTTTTGAACGTTCTGCAAAGTACCGTGATGGCATTTGATAAGGTCAACGAGGATAATGTCTACATGTGCGTAGGCTATCCGCTGAGGCAGGATATCGAACAGATTTTAAAGGGGTTGCTATCTGGCAATAGCTTCGAGGCATCGTTCAAAAGTAAGATTATATTCCGAATGGCAAAGACCGTAACTAAAGTTTCTTCTTTTTTAATAGCTGTCGAAAGTGCGAAGTACGCAAGAGGCCTTCCGTTAGAAGACATAATAACAGAACTGCATTTATTTGTTATGAGGCGTAAGTGCTCAACTAGATTATTTTGACGTCTAGTTAATTATGTATTCCAACAGTTGAACTACCGATGTCAGTGATGAACAAACTTATTATCAAGCTAGCACAAATCGAAGAAAGATTGGCCAAAGGATGTACAGAAGTTGCGCAAACGGCAGCCCTAGTGGGCGCCTTCTTTATTTGCCGGGATATGGTTTCCATGGAGAAATAAACAATTGTCTAGTAATTAAGTACAAATATAAATTGGCAAAAAGTCCCTTGCCACTACACACTTCTTGAGATCCAAATATTCATAGGGAGGGTTGGAAATGACGACTCATAAAGGTCCGAAAATGTTTCCATTTACAACGAATCTGTCTTAAAACAGTATCAAGTAAAATATAAATATTCCAGAGTAAGGTAATAAATCGTGCACTGACATATGTAAAATGTTTTATTAATATTTTTGGCTCGTTATTAAATAAAATTTTGAGACTGAAATTCATTTGTGTTGATAAAACTAATTTGCATAAATAAGTTTACTGTGTTTAAGTACTTCTAAGAACATCCACTTTACACATGCTACACATGCAAGCACGCTTGACTCGATCAATCTGCGCAAAAATCCCTTGATCCTTGTCACGAAACCATATGTCGGCTGGTGTTACTTTTACTCTTTGTAATGCTTCCTGGGAAATATCCTGGATGCGGGGATCGTCCTCGTGAAATCGGAAAGTGCAGGAACCAGCGCAGCTACTCAAGCACGTGATGTGCTCAAACTCGAACATAACTAAGTAGAAGAAAGGTTCACCAGCGCAGCGAAAGCTTCTCTTTAGCATTAACCGGGGTGGTAAGTCGGGCATAGCGATTACTGCCTCTTGTGGCGGCGAAGTGATGCTTGGTCCTGATGAGACGCTCGCGGACTTCACATCCGGCTGGCTGGGAATCACCATCAAGTTATTGGTACTTATGTAGGGGTTTTCATCAGCAAGCACAGGCTGTGGCGGTGATTCGGGAATCTCTATTATTGGCTCCGGTGGCGGTGAGACGGGAATTTCGAGTACTGCGATGTTTGGTAATGGTGAGACGGACGTCGACCTAGCTGTCGGCTGGCTGGGGATCACAGTTGTGTTGCTACAATTGGTACTATTAATAGAGTCCGTGTCATAGTCTTCGGAGAACACGGGAGACATGTTCCCGCCAAGAGCTGGCATCTGGGGCCCCGTTTTTAGAACATAAAATGAGGCATCCACGTGGCCCTCTGTTCCTGTTATTGATGCATCGAGATTACGGGCCGGGCCCTCGGAAAGCCTTCGCTCCACTTCCAGGCACCCAACGCACTTAAATTCTGTGGGCTCGGTTCGCCTGTTCAGGCGCAGCGTACCCGCCAAGCACTTGGCATGTGCGCCCGTGGAGGCGCACAGCTTACAGGCCAAAGTTAGCCAGCTGCTTTTATTGTAAGCCCTGCCCTTGGGGCAAATGCATTGTATCAAGTCGCAGCTCACTTTGCGCTCGTGAAGCTCTCGATAGGCGTTCTGCTGCAGTTCCCAGTTTGCATCGCGATCCGGCACGAAAATCGACTGCAAGCGTACGGTCTCTCGAAACTTATCTGATCGGCACCAAATGCAGCGCAAGTAATATCCCGCGCTTAGGGCGTATTTTCGCATGCAGGTCTTATGGGCGAATCCCTTGTGGCAGCAGTCTCCATAGACAATGTTGTGCGGGGAGAAGTTGAGGATGGGGGCCAGGCAGATGTCACAGGGGCTTAGCTTTGGGCGATTTGCCGCAATTTGCCGCTGGTAGTCATCCATCGGCATGCATTCGGAACAGTAGCTATGAAACGCGCCACAAAACTGAAAAGTGCAGCGATTTATTATGCCGCACTTCATGTGAAAAATAACCTGGCAACCGTGGCACCGGATAGTGGCCCCCACCTGATTGCAGAAGGAGCACTTCGTCTTTTTTGCGATAGCCACCGTTTGGCGAATATCCCGCAAAAGGAATCCTAGGATGCCGCTTGCATCGCCGCCGGATTGCGGTAAATTCGAGGAAAGAAGCTGGCCGATCGAGAAATATATGTACATTACTAGGCGATCTCAATTTGAATGCAGACACCTACCAGGCAAAAGTAATGCACCCGCAGATCCTTGCGGACCATCCAGTCTCCATAGAGCAACGTTTCCTCCTCCGTGTGGCCACTGGAAAAGTCGCAAATGTCGCACTTAAGTTTATTTTGTTCCTCCATTTTAGTGACAGCTTTCTAAGCGGTGATCTTAAAGAGATCAGAGTGACCAGGATATTGCCATTCATATTTTCTGTAATTAGAAAAGGCAGTCCTAGCTTGCTTATGTGCTCTCCACACTGACTCTAGTTTCCTATCGAGGCAGCTATCGGTTGCTTAACTCGATTATCCCGTCCACATTGTGCTAACTCCATAACTCTACTTGTGAACAGCTGTTCTTTGTCTTGATTTTGCTGGGTAAATAGTTGTTATTGTCCGTTACGCATATTTTGCCCACCATTTTGAATTTCGGTTATAACAGCTGTTGTTATTGAATTAGAATTTAGCCGACCAATAGGCCAAAAATTTCCTACGTTTTTCGATTATTTCCTACAAAATGCGGCAAAATCGTCTGAAACTCCACTTTAAACTACTTTTTCACCATAAATTGACGCATCCAGCGTTTTTAGATTTAAGTACACTCAATTCTCGTAAAACTCCTGGTCCCACAGAGTCACCATAAAAAAACAGTCAACAGTGGCGTGAGCAACGTAAATCCACCATCTAGGACAAAAGAAAGATTGTTAGACCGGCAAAATTTAATATACCACCCCGCAAATGAATGGTGGATAGTGCCCCATGAGAAAAGGTTTTCGAAATTATGCAAATCCAACACTGCTAGAATAATGAATGCAATCTGGTGTGATTCGGATTTTGTTTTTCAAAAAGCAAGCAGTAAATTTTTAAGAAACCCCTGTCCATCGAGAATACTGTATTCGCGAGCTTGGCGTAAGGGCGGCATAACATTTTTTCCGGTTTTTACAATGTCAGAATTCTTATGGCTTTAACAAAGAAAGTAGACATCTAGCCATAAACCAATTTTTTCCCCATTTTTTCTTTTCCATCGTTCCTTAGAAAGCACTAAATTGGCGGCGCTATCTAGACGAGCTTTACAAAAACAAATAGAAGTATAGTATATTTTATATTAAACAAAATATCACTGTTTCGTTAATTGATTGTGAATCACGTATCCTAATTCATATCTGTAAGCGCAACAGATCTTGTTTGTGTCAACAGTAGCTCAAGTTCTTTAAATTGGGCGTAGCAGGCTGGTTCCTCCTTGAATAATATGGCTGCCGAAATAAAGCCAGCGCAGCGGACCAACAATGATCGCTTTAACACGTCCAAGAAGCCGGAATTGCTGAGTAAGCTAGAGGGCAGTAGCGATGATGTGAACGCGGCCATCCTAATTCCTGGAGAGAACGGCGTAATTAGCGTTTCAGATGACAAGTGCGTAATTGTGCCACATTTATGTATGTATACCCCAATGTGTTTACATTTGCCTGTTTTTCCTCAGAACCGTTCGTGTTTGGTTGAAACGCGACTCCGGTCAGTATTGGCCCAGTATTTGCCAGTACATGCCTTCCGGCTGCACGGCGATCGAGTACGTCCCGGAATCCCGACACTTGTACGTTGGCCAGGAGAACGGAACGGTCACCCAGTATGCTCTCTCCGAAGACTGCAACCGCCTGTCATTCTTGCGGGATTACTTATCACATCAAGCCAGAGTTGTGGCCGTTGTTTTCTCTAAAACCCACAAATGGGTCCTTTCCGCAGGCAAAGATAAGCAGTTCGCCTATCATTGCACGGAGAGCGGCAAAAGAGTGGGCGGATACAACTTTGAGACTCCATGCACTGCACTCCAGTAAGTATGATAAATAGGGGGCTGTAACATTGGATATAAGATAAGCGGGACATTTAATTTAATTAAGCTGCCCTCCATAACACGGGTCTAAACTGAGATCCGTTGGGGTCATATACAAAACTACATGCCTTCATTCAGTACAAAATTTGAATTTCTTAATCTTCCCAAATATGCATATGTAAACTTTTTAATGCCCTTTCTGCTACGAAATTTAAAGAATAACGTAAATTTTAAATTTGGATATTCAAAAAACTATAGTTCTGAAAGTTCAATTAACTTTGAAATGGACATACAATCAAGATACAAACAAGTCTTAAATTCATAATTTTCCACTTAATCGTATTTGATTAATTTATGTATTTATAAATATAAAGCTAGCTTAAGGCTTAACACTAGAAGCTAACTACTTACTAATACCACTAGCAACTAAAGTCTTTCGTTTGTCTAGGATGACAGTATTAATTTATTTTATGAGTAAAAGAATAATTTAATATTTTAAGGATGAGCTGAGCTTTTTCAATGAGTTTAGTTATTTTTTTTTTTGGTAGGGCTAATTCCTTTCAAACAGATCTAGCACGCATATCATAATTTTGTTTTCGAAGGTAATTTCATAGATTTCAAGATAACATCTTTACTGCGGCTATTCTAATTGTAATCTATGTTTAGGTTTGATGCATTAGCCAAGTATGCCTTCGTTGGCGATCACGCTGGGCAAATAACAATGCTGCGGTGTGAAGTTCAGGGAGTTCAACTGATTACCACGTTTAAAGGACATACAGATAAAATACAATCGAAAAGTTTTAACAATAATGTTTACAATTTTGAAACATTTTAGCGGAAATACGATGCATGAGATGGGTTGAAGGGCCCCAGCTTTTATTTAGCGGCGCCTGCGATCAGTCCGTAATAGTTTGGGATGTCGGTGGCAAACGTCGCATTATTTACGAGCTGCAGGGACATGGTAATATGTTGTTTAATTTTGTGATTCCGCCAGTAACATATTTATATATTAAGGGTGGAGAAATATCGTCCGAATGCCTTAGATGATTTGATATCTCACGAGGAAATAATATCAACAAGTAAGCTTGAGCATTATAGCTTATGAACCAACTAAACGTTTTTTTTTTAAATTAATATGAAGTAACCCGCTTTATAAGCCGAAAGCAACTGCCGCATTTACTATTTTATGGTCCACCTGGCACGGGAAAAACGAGCACAATATTGGCGTGCGCCCGTCAACTTTACTCTCCACAGCAGTTTAAGTCTATGGTTTTGGAGCTTAACGCATCGGATGACCGAGGAATTGGAATTGTGCGAGGCCAAATCCTTAATTTTGCGTCCACGCGAACCATATTTTGCGACACTTTCAAACTGATTATTTTGGACGAGGCCGATGCCATGACCAACGATGCCCAGAATGCTTTGCGGCGCATCATTGAGAAATATACGGATAACGTTCGATTTTGTGTGATTTGCAATTATTTGAGTAAAATCATTCCGGCGCTGCAGTCGCGTTGTACCCGCTTTCGATTCGCTCCTTTATCCCAGGATCAGATGATGCCTCGACTGGAAAAAATCATTGATACCGAAGCGTGAGTTCTTGTAACGCCAATAAATCCATTTCACCATTAATCCATATTTTCAGTGTTCAAATAACCGAAGATGGAAAGCGGGCTCTACTTACGCTAGCCAAAGGCGATATGAGAAAGGTTTTGAACGTTCTGCAAAGTACCGTGATGGCATTTGATAAGGTCAACGAGGATAATGTCTACATGTGCGTAGGCTATCCGCTGAGGCAGGATATCGAACAGATTTTAAAGGGGTTGCTATCTGGCAATAGCTTCGAGGCATCGTTCAAAAGTAAGATTATATTCCGAATGGCAAAGACCGTAACTAAAGTTTCTTCTTTTTTAATAGCTGTCGAAAGTGCGAAGTACGAAAGAGGCCTTCCGTTAGAAGACATAATAACAGAACTGCATTTATTTGTTATGAGGCGTAAGTGCTCAACTAGATTATTTTGACGTCTAGTTAATTATGTATTCCAACAGTTGAACTACCGATGTCAGTGATGAACAAACTTATTATCAAGCTAGCACAAATCGAAGAAAGATTGGCCAAAGGATGTACAGAAGTTGCGCAAACGGCAGCCCTAGTGGGCGCCTTCTTTATTTGCCGGGATATGGTTTCCATGGAGAAATAAACAATTGTCTAGTAATTAAGTACAAATATAAATTGGCAAAAAGTCCCTTGCCACTACACACTTCTTGAGATCCAAATATTCATAGGGAGGGTTGGAAATGACAACGACTCATAAAGGTCCGAAAATGTTTCCATTTACAACGAATCTGTCTTAAAACAGTATCAAGTAAAATATAAATATTCCAGAGTAAGGTAATAAATCGTGCACTGACATATGTAAAATGTTTTATTAATATTTTTGGCTCGTTATTAAATAAAATTTTGAGACTGAAATTCATTTGTGTTGATAAAACTAATTTGCATTAATAAGTTTACTGTGTTTAAGTACTTCTAAGAACATCCACTTTACACATGCTACACATGCAAGCACGCTTGACTCGATCAATCTGCGCAAAAATCCCTTGATCCTTGTCACGAAACCATATGTCGGCTGGTGTTACTTTTACTCTTTGTAATGCTTCCTGGGAAATATCCTGGATGCGGGGATCGTCCTCGTGAAATCGGAAAGTGCAGGAACCAGCGCAGCTACTCAAGCACGTGATGTGCTCAAACTCGAACATAACTAAGTAGAAGAAAGGTTCACCAGCGCAGCGAAAGCTTCTCTTTAGCATTAACCGGGGTGGTAAGTCGGGCATCGCGATTACTGTCTCTTGTGGCGGCGAAGTGATGCTTGGTCCTGATGAGACGCTCGCGGACTTCACATCCGGCTGGCTGGGAATCACCATCAAGTTATTGGTACTTATGTAGGGGTTTTCATCAGCAAGCACAGGCTGTGGCGGTGATTCGGGAATCTCTATTATTGGCTCCGGTGGCGGTGAGACGGGAATTTCGAGTACTGCGATGTTTGGTAATGGTGAGACGGACGTCGACCTAGCTGTCGGCTGGCTGGGGATCACAGTTGTGTTGCTACAATTGGTACTATTAATAGAGTCCGTGTCATAGTCTTCGGAGAACACGGGAGACATGTTCCCGCCAAGAGCTGGCATCTGGGGCCCCGTTTTTAGAACATAAAATGAGGCATCCACGTGGCCCTCTGTTCCTGTTATTGATGCATCGAGATTACGGGCCGGGCCCTCGGAAAGCCTTCGCTCCACTTCCAGGCACCCAACGCACTTAAATTCTGTGGGCTCGGTTCGCCTGTTCAGGCGCAGCGTACCCGCCAAGCACTTGGCATGTGCGCCCGTGGAGGCGCACAGCTTACAGGCCAAAGTTAGCCAGCTGCTTTTATTGTAAGCCCTGCCCTTGGGGCAAATGCATTGTATCAAGTCGCAGCTCACTTTGCGCTCGTGAAGCTCTCGATAGGCGTTCTGCTGCAGTTCCCAGTTTGCATCGCGATCCGGCACGAAAATCGACTGCAAGCGTACGGTCTCTCGAAACTTATCTGATCGGCACCAAATGCAGCGCAAGTATTTTTTTTATTTTTTTTTATTTTAACAAAATTAAATTAAGTATACAATACTAAATCTAATGAATTTATATGAGTACTAGCTAACGGGGCCTTCGACTCGAAACGTGTGTATTTTTACCTTATATGATTAATTTAGCTTGTTTAACAAATTTGTTAATGTTTAATATATTCTCTTGAGAGGGGGTTTTTAAAAGCTCTGATACTCGTTGTGTGCCAAATATGGAAAATCTGATGCTCTGTAATCGGCTGCAGGTGTCCAGGAGGTGATCCACGGTAAGATCATTACCGCACAGTTGGCATGTTGTCCGCGATGTTCCCATCAGTATGTGTTGGTGAGTGGATTGAGTGTGTCCTATGCGTAGGCGGATGAATGTCCCGCAAGACCTTCTTCCGGTATTGGGCGGAGGGTTGAACTTGCTACAAGTTGGGTTTATTGTTTGATATCTGTGCACAAAAAGTGCCCATTCGGAGATTTTCTTTTCTTCAAGGTGTAGCCTAATTTGGTTTTGTATGTCCTTGGCATTAAACGGGGTAAAGAGAAAGCAGGGTGCATGTCTTATTTCTTGGGCGGCCTTGTCGGCTAGTTCGTTTCCACTGATTCCTTGGTGACTGGGAACCCAAAGTGTAGTGATTTTTGTTGGATGTGAACTTAGAATGTGCCTTATTTCCTGTATTGTGGGATCGTTGTGTTCCACGTTGCGTAGGGCGGATATAGATGAGAGGCTATCTGTGCAGATAACAAATTGTCCAGCGTTTTTAGAGGCGAAATGGCATGCTTTTAATACGGCAAAAGCTTCTGCGGTGAAAATGGAGTTGTAGGACGGAAGCATTCCTCCTGCAATAATTTTTTGGTTGCAGTCAACCACAGCAAAGGTGGTCGAGTCGGAGAGTCTAGAACCATCGGTAAAAATCCAGGTTTTGTTCCCCAGATCTGATTGTACACTTAAAAACCGTTTTTGGAATTCTTGAGGACATGTATCTTGTTTAGCACCGTTGTAGATTTGAGTGTTTATGTTAGGCTTTTTGGAGCTCCAAAATGCTGGCGATTTAAAAGACTTCCTGGGTTTAGGTATGGGTAGGTCGAGCTGTTTGATGTAGCTGGCGCAACGTCTAAGTGTGGATATACATTTGTAATTCCGTTTTTGCTTGAAAATGGTTGCGAAGTCCTTGGTGAGTAGGCGGTTTGATGAGGTGTATAGCTTTGGGATGAGCATCATCGTAGTTTCTTCTATGCGGGATTGAATACCCGGTAGACCGGACTCTGCCAATGTGCATAGTATTGGAGATGTGGGGAATGCATGAATGGCGCGGCGCACTGCCCAGTGGTAGGGCGCTTGAATTTTTTGTAGGTGCGATTTGGCACACCAACCGAAGATAGGCAGGCCATAGTCTATTTTTGAGAGCATTAGAGCGCGCGTAATGTCTAAAAGAGTCTTAGTGTGTATGCAGGTGTATTTAGATGATAGGAATTTAATAATATTGAATCTAGTTTCAAGCTGTTGTCTGAGAATTTTACAGTGTTGATGGAACAGAAGTTTCGAGTCGAAGGTTATTCCCAAAATTTTTAAGAAGTTGACATATTTTATTTTGTGGTTGTTAAAGTCTAAGTCGGGAGGGTTACATCGGTGTTTACGGCAAATATGTAGTAGCTGGCATTTATCAATAGCAAGAGAGGCACCAGAGGTTGCTCCCCATAAGTTAATTTCGTACAGTATTTCCAAAAATTTTGTTTTAACAGTGTTGATATTTTTTATATGGATATATATGGATCTATTTATGTCGAGATAAAATGCTGTTGATTTCTTCAAATGCTATCATAAATAAAACTACAGAAAGCGGAGAACCCTGAGGAATTCCGTTGTGCAAAATGTGGGAGTTCGAGGTGACATTGTTTATTCGAACCCTGAAAGAGCGATTGGTCATGAAGGCCTTGACAAGGTTGCAAATCCTTGGACCAATGCCCCAGCGCCCGAATCTACAAAGTACGGCATGAATCCCCATGCGATCGAAGGCTCTTTCAAAATCAGTCGCCAGGATAGAGACGTGATTTTTGGTCGAAAGAGCGTTCGACGCGAAGTGTTGAAGACGCAGCAAAGCGTCCATAGTGCTATGTTTTCTTTTAAATGCAACTTGGTTATGTGAGATGAGATTATGGTGGTTAATAAACCAGAGAAGTCTCTGGGCAATTATTTTTTCAAGAGTTTTACTTAGACAGGACAAAAGGGAAATAGGACGGTAGCTGTTAATATCAGAAGGGGGTTTGTTAGGTTTAGGAATGGGGATAATGGTGGCTGAGCTCCATGTATGTGGGTATGTTCCGGATTGTAGCGTTACATTAAAGATATCCAAGAGTTTGGCTTTCAGAAGATATGGTAAGTTTTTGAGCATAGGGTATGACACCCTATCGGACCCAGGACTTTTTCCTTTTGCGCTTGCTATTGAGGTCTCTATTTCCAGAAGGGTGAAATTGGAATCTAAGCATGTTGCGGATGTTGATAGTGCATCTGGGAGATAAGGTTCTGATAGATACTGATTTTTTTCAAGTATGTATTCTGCTGAAAAGTTTTTGTCAGAAGAGTATTTAGACCAGGCGTGGCCAAACTCTTCGGCGATGTTAAAGGATCCAGATAGAGTACCTGAGTCCGATTTTATGTATTTGAAAGGTGTGGGTGGAATGCCAGCTAAGCGTTTTACATCTGACCAGACTTTTTTTGGGGTGGATAACGGGGAAATCTGGGAAGTGAATTTTTCAAGGCAGTTGCGCTTGGCTGAGAGAACTGTTTTTTTAAAGAGAGCGTTTGCTTTTTTGTAACTGAAAAGGTTTGTGTCAGACATATTTGCTTTATAATAGGAGAATAAAAGTTGCTTCCGGTCCCTGAGCTGTTGGAGCTCAGAGTTCCACCATGGCACTTTAGCTTTATGGATCACTCGTTTTGTTTGGGGAATGCTGCAGTTTGCAGCTGCTCGAATGGCTTTGGTCATTTGAGCGACTTGCTGATTTAGGCAACCGGCTGTCCAGTTAAGAGCTGATTTTTCGCAGTTTTCATTGAAGCGTTTCCAGTTAGCTAGGTCAGTCTTGAATTTGGGTAGCGGGAGAGTATTATCGGTGTGGGTTGGTGCAGAAATGTGGATGGTTATCGGAAAGTGATCACTGCCATGGAGGTTATCTGATATAGACCAGCTACATCTATGAGCTATCTCAGGAGATATCAAGGAGACATCTATGTGAGTGAAGGTGTTGTGGGTTGAAAGGTGTGTGGGAGAGCCGTCGTTAAGGACTATTAGATTGTTTTCTTGAATAGCTCGTTCGATTTTTTTACCTCTTGTGTTTGTGTGCGGGGAGCCCCATAAAGAACTCCACGAGTTAAGGTCACCGAGAAGTATAGATGACCCATTAAGGTTATCAAGGGTATTTGATACGTCAGAGGATGTAAAGCTTTGGTTGGGGGGGATATAGGCATTAATGAAGTTTATGGTTTGGTCAATACTAAGCTGCAGTACTGAGCATAGAATGTTGGAGTTTATACTATGGTACGTGTGAGGAATGTTTCTTTTAATAAGGACGCCAATCCCTTGCTTGGCTACGGTGTTTTGCGGGAAGTTGTGGAAATAACTAGTATATCCTTTAGGGGAAATGAAATTATTGAAATTGTATGGCAGATGGGTTTCTTGCAAAAATAATATATCGGGTGAATGGTCTTTTATAAGGAGTGTAAGTTCGTTGTAGTTGTTAAAAATACCATGGATATTCCATTGTATTATAGCAATTGACATGATAAGGTTTTAAGGATTTTATTCTTGCTAGATTATATATTATGTATTTAAGTGTAGGGATGTAAAAAAAGGAGCGGATCGGGACTAACAGTCGGAATCGTCCATTGTTACATCAGAGTGTGTATGGCTGTTTGGGGTGTGTGAAGAGATATTTTCGTTTGATTTTGATCTTGAGGCCAGTGAGAAATTATTGTCGTCTTGTTCGGTTTGTTGTATGAATTTTTGTACTTGTGATCTGAGAGCGCGAGATTTTGCTAAGTGTTTTTGTAGTGTACTTTCGTTGTTTGAGTTAGAGAATTCAGTTTTGGAAGAGTTGTTGAGTGTGGTTTGTAATTTCTCTTTGGGAAACAAAGAGTTTGCATGCGTAGATGATAAGAGAGATGTTTGAGCTTTTGAACAGCTTGGTAAGTCGGTATTGGTGGTCTGGTGGGATTCGGGAATTTTGTCGCAAGCGGCTGTTGTGTTCGGGTTTGCGACGACCGAGTAGGTCAGCGTGGAGTTGGTTGTCGTGCTTTGTTGTTGTTTAAAGATAATGCGAGCTTCTCGGAAGCTGCATTTTTTTGTCGTTTTGATCTGTAGAAGATTTTTTTGTGCTTGGTATTGCGGGCAGGAGGGTGAGGAAGCGGGGTGATCGCCGCTGCAGTTTGCGCAGAAAATGCGAGTGCATGGGACGGGAAGGTGGGGAGCGAGATTGCATGATACACAGGCGGCTGGGTTACCGCATTTCTTTAATGTGTGTCCTAATAGCTGACATGACTTACACCTCATAGGGTTTGGAATATATTCTGTAACTCTAACAGTGTGCCAGGAGATGTCTAAAAGTCAAAAGTCACAAGAATTTTGCCAAATGGTTTGGGAGTGCCGTCGATCATTTTTGTGAATTTATAAACGCTGTAATCATTCTGAGACTTTAGCTCTTCAACAATTTCGTTTTCTGGGATGTTAATTAAGCAGGGTGCGTAAATGGTGCCTTTAACAAAGTTAAGAGAGTTGTGGAGTTTGCACTCGAAATCGGATAGCCCTGGTAAGGAGGTAGTTTTGGTGAATTTATTACCAACTTCTGTGGAATTGACCAGCATTAGAAGATTTCCATCACGGAGAGTTGAGATCGATGTGATGTATTTGCTGATGTTTTTAAGAGCTGATATGTTTTTTTCTGAGTTTTTGGATGATACAACTATGAACCTTAGGTTTTTAAGCTGCGGTTCAGGGAGTTCGGGAAATTCGATTGGAAGTTTTTGAAATTGTCTTTTGGGGCTAGCGCTAAGACTGGCAAAGCGGTTATCCCCTAAATTAGGTGGCCCGGAGGCCATGGTTAGAGAGTAAATTTGTTACAGGAATTGGGTATTTTATTCACACGTGCGCGTTAAGAATAACACGGTATTGGCGAAAAGAAGGGCGATGAGATTTCGCGATAAGCAAGGCACTGACAATTGGATAGGCACAGACGTCCGCACTCGAAGAGAGATAGTCGGTGACTGGCAGCGCAAGTAATATCCCGCGCTTAGGTCGTATTTTCGCATGCAGGTCTTATGGGCGAATCCCTTGTGGCAGCAGTCTCCATAGACAATGTTGTGCGGGGAGAAGTTGAGGATGGGGGCCAGGCAGATGTCACAGGGGCTTAGCTTTGGGCGATTTGCCGCAATTTGCCGCTGGTAGTCATCCATCGGCATGCATTCGGAACAGTAGCTATGAAACGCGCCACAAAACTGAAAAGTGCAGCGATTTATTATGCCGCACTTCATGTGAAAAATAACCTGGCAACCGTGGCACCGGATAGTGGCCCCCACCTGATTGCAGAAGGAGCACTTCGTCTTTTTTGCGATAGCCACCGTTTGGCGAATATCCCGCAAAAGGAATCCTAGGATGCCGCTTGCATCGCCGCCGGATTGCGGTAAATTCGAGGAAAGAAGCTGGCCGATCGAGAAATATATGTACATTACTAGGCGATCTCAATTTGAATGCAGACACCTACCAGGCAAAAGTAATGCACCCGCAGATCCTTGCGGACCATCCAGTCTCCATAGAGCAACGTTTCCTCCTCCGTGTGGCCACTGGAAAAGTCGCAAATGTCGCACTTAAGTTTATTTTGTTCCTCCATTTTAGTGACAGCTTTCTAAGCGGTGATCTTAAAGAGATCAGAGTGACCAGGATATTGCCATTCATATTTTCTGTAATTAGAAAAGGCAGTCCTAGCTTGCTTATGTGCTCTCCACACTGACTCTAGTTTCCTATCGAGGCAGCTATCGGTTGCTTAACTCGATTATCCCGTCCACATTGTGCTAACTCCATAACTCTACTTGTGAACAGCTGTTCTTTGTCTTGATTTTGCTGGGTAAATAGTTGTTATTGTCCGTTACGCATATTTTGCCCACCATTTTGAATTTCGGTTATAACAGCTGTTGTTATTGAATTAGAATTTAGCCGACCAATAGGCCAAAAATTTCCTACGTTTTTCGATTATTTCCTACAAAATGCGGCAAAATCGTCTGAAACTCCACTTTAAACTACTTTTTCACCATAAATTGACGCATCCAGCGTTTTTAGATTTAAGTACACTCAATTCTCGTAAAACTCCTGGTCCCACAGAGTCACCATAAAAAAACAGTCAACAGTGGCGTGAGCAACGTAAATCCACCATCTAGGACAAAAAGAAAGATTGTTAGACCGGCAAAATTTAATATACCACCCCGCAAATGAATGGTGGATAGTGCCCCATGAGAAAAGGTTTTCGAAATTATGCAAATCCAACACTGCTAGAATAATGAATGCAATCTGGTGTGATTCGGATTTTGTTTTTCAAAAAGCAAGCAGTAAATTTTTAAGAAACCCCTGTCCATCGAGAATACTGTATTCGCGAGCTTGGCGTAAGGGCGGCATAACATTTTTTCCGGTTTTTACAATGTCAGAATTCTTATGGCTTTAACAAAGAAAGTAGACATCTAGCCATAAACCAATTTTTTCCCCATTTTTTCTTTTCCATCGTTCCTTAGAAAGCACTAAATTGGCGGCGCTATCTAGACGAGCTTTACAAAAACAAATAGAAGTATAGTATATTTTATATTAAACAAAATATCACTGTTTCGTTAATTGATTGTGAATCACGTATCCTAATTCATATCTGTAAGCGCAACAGATCTTGTTTGTGTCAACAGTAGCTCAAGTTCTTTAAATTGGGCGTAGCAGGCTGGTTCCTCCTTGAATAATATGGCTGCCGAAATAAAGCCAGCGCAGCGGACCAACAATGATCGCTTTAACACGTCCAAGAAGCCGGAATTGCTGAGTAAGCTAGAGGGCAGTAGCGATGATGTGAACGCGGCCATCCTAATTCCTGGAGAGAACGGCGTAATTAGCGTTTCAGATGACAAGTGCGTAATTGTGCCACATTTATGTATGTATACCCCAATGTGTTTACATTTGCCTGTTTTTCCTCAGAACCGTTCGTGTTTGGTTGAAACGCGACTCCGGTCAGTATTGGCCCAGTATTTGCCAGTACATGCCTTCCGGCTGCACGGCGATCGAGTACGTCCCGGAATCCCGACACTTGTACGTTGGCCAGGAGAACGGAACGGTCACCCAGTATGCTCTCTCCGAAGACTGCAACCGCCTGTCATTCTTGCGGGATTACTTATCACATCAAGCCAGAGTTGTGGCCGTTGTTTTCTCTAAAACCCACAAATGGGTCCTTTCCGCAGGCAAAGATAAGCAGTTCGCCTATCATTGCACGGAGAGCGGCAAAAGAGTGGGCGGATACAACTTTGAGACTCCATGCACTGCACTCCAGTAAGTATGATAAATAGGGGGCTGTAACATTGGATATAAGATAAGCGGGACATTTAATTTAATTAAGCTGCCCTCCATAACACGGGTCTAAACTGAGATCCGTTGGGGTCATATACAAAACTACATGCCTTCATTCAGTACAAAATTTGAATTTCTTAAACTTCCCAAATATGCATATGTAAACTTTTTAATGCCCTTTCTGCTACGAAATTTAAAGAATAACGTAAATTTTAAATTTGGATATTCAAAAAACTATAGTTCTGAAAGTTCAATTAACTTTGAAATGGACATACAATCAAGATACAAACAAGTCTTAAATTCATAATTTTTCACTTAATCGTATTTGATTAATTTATGTATTTATAAATATAAAGCTAGCTTAAGGCTTAACACTAGAAGCTAACTACTTACTAATACCACTAGCAACTAAAGTCTTTCGTTTGTCTAGGATGACAGTATTAATTTATTTTATGAGTAAAAGAATAATTTAATATTTTAAGGATGAGCTGAGCTTTTTCAATGAGTTCAGTTATTTTTTTTTTGGTAGGGCTAATTCCTTTCAAACAGATCTAGCACGCATATCATAATTTTCGAAGGTAATTTCATAGATTTCAAGATAACATCTTTACTGCGGCTATTCTAATTGTAATCTATGTTTAGGTTTGATGCATTAGCCAAGTATGCCTTCGTTGGCGATCACGCTGGGCAAATAACAATGCTGCGGTGTGATGTTCAGGGAGTTCAACTGATTACCACGTTTAAAGGACATACAGGTAAAATACAATCGAAAAGTTATAATAATAATGTTTACAATTTTGAAACATTTTAGCGGAAATACGATGCTTGAGGTGGGTTGAAGGGCCCCAGCTTTTATTTAGCGGAGCCTGCGATCAGTCCGTAATAGTTTGGGATGTCGGTGGCAAACGTGGCACTATTTACGAGCTGCAGGGACATAGGTAGCTGAATTGCAGGTTAATATTTAACAATTAATTACTTACCCGTACTTCCGTTCATGCAGCAACAAAGTTTCTGCCCTGTCGTACGCAAACCAAACCCAACAACTGATAAGCTGTGGCGAAGACTCTGTTGTTGTTTTCTGGGAAATGAATGCGATGAGGAAAGAAGTTCCTGGCTGGGTGGAGTCCAACAATTGCCAGCTTTGCTCCAGGCCCTTTTTCTGGAACTTCCGCTCCATGATGGATCAAAAGCAACTGGGTAAGTGGAATTGCTAGACAGTGAGGTAATGTATATCTAAACAGGGCTTTCTCCTCGCCAGGAATCCGTCAACATCATTGTCGTCACTGTGGCAAAGCTGTGTGTGACAACTGTTCAACCAATCGTATTAACATACCTATAATGGGCTTCGAGTTTGATGTTCGTACCTGTGATCCCTGCTACAAACAACTTCAGACCGTTGAGCGCCCCTCGCTGGCCTCATTTAATGACGCCAAGCACTCCATTATCTACATGGACCTCGATGAGGACAGGAAGCGTCTGCTGACGGTTGGCCAGGACCGACTCATCAAGATCTGGGATCTCTCCAACATCTGGGCATAAGACTTCCTGTACGCACACACATAAATCCAAGTCGACGTACCAAAGGTATAATCATTCGCGATGCGTTTTGGTATTAACTGGAATACCCAATAAAAGAACGATGTGGCTGGCAATGACTAAATCCAGACCCAGCTATGTTCTCATATATTCGATGTGAAGCAATAATCATTGTATGTACGTATGCTTACATTAAACACATAAATACAAAAATCCATCGAGAAAAGAAAGCGATTTTCTATTGTTTTCTTGGTGAGTTTTATTGGTTTGTAGTGTATACTTAGTAGCCACCCCTGCCCGGTGGTGGTGCTCCACGTAACATGCTTGGTGGCGGACCGCGCATTGGTGGAGGAGCGCCGCGTCCCATGTTGCCTGGCATCGAGGGCATCCCTCCGGGAATCATGCCGGGGGCGGGGCCCCCATCATCGGAGCCCGGGGTACGCCTCTTCCCATCGGAGCCATGTGCTGTTGGGCGGGCCCGCCAACGCCTCTGACCGGTCCTTGGAGACCGGCTGGCACGGCAGACATATTGATGGGCACTCCCCGGCCGGCCACTCGACCGATTCCCGGTCCAGGAGCTGCTCCCGGAATGGGAACGCGGGGCAGACCCTCCTCCGGCGGTGGAGGACCCTCAACCGTAAGAGAAACTATATTCTCGCCGCGCAGCAATACGAAACCCAGAACTCGCTTTTCCTCCCGTTCGGGGACCTTGGAATTCTTCGAGCGAATCTTGCGGAACTCCTCGCAGTCACCCAGGATCAAATTCATATGTTTGTCGAAGGCTTTGAAGGTACCGATGAAGGTCCGCGAGTCCTGGAGGACGATTCGCACCCGATAATTCAGGTGCTGAATCATTTTGTTGTTTTTACCGATAGTCTGAAATAAACAAATAGGTTTCGAGTTGTGAAATGCAATAGGATGAATATATTTCGCGGTTTTTTTGTAGGCCATTCATTGAGATCGCATTTCCAAATTCCGGTTACTATTTTTAATCTTTAACGAAAACACTGACTTCAAAGCTTGCTCACAAATGTATGTATTATTCTTTAATGTCCAACTTAATAAATAGAAAACAATTTCTTTTATTTATTCGCATGCATGCTTGTATGTACTGACATATGTACATATCAGTGTAAATATGGAATTCATAACCGCGAAAATAATGTACGGGAATCTCTAAAATCCTAATTGAACTTAAGGAAACATAATAAACGAAATTTGTTCCATTAATTGAACTTACCATTTTGTTTGATTTCTATAATAATTCAACGGCTGGTAAATAAAATATAGATGCTCGAACCGCAACACGGCGTTTTTCGATAAGCATCAAGAATAAATCGAATATCCAATGCGGTATTCATTGTTTTCTAGTACGTTAATTCCTATCGATTGTACATCGAGTCAAACAAAGAATATTTAATCGGTTCTATTGTTTTTTCTTGTATTTCTGTCGCTTTTCGTAAAGTCTATTTAGAAAATCAAAAGTAAAAATTAAATAGATAATTTGTGGAACATGTTATTAATAACAATGCAAATATATATGGAGAGAATAAAAAAGAAAGTCATATATTTCGTTAAACTTTTTTTCCTATAAATTTTAATTTAAATTCTATGCAGTTTATGTGTTAAAAAAAATAATAGTATATATTTCGTTGAACTTTTGTTACCTAAAAAATAAGTTTGAAATTATTTTGAATTTTTAAATGTTTTAAAATAAGGTTCTAATAATTATTTAATTACAAGTCAAGACATACACATATATTTTTAAAGTATTACAGCACGAATTTTGTGAATTTTTCTAATAAATCATAAAATGCAGCTGTTTAGCTAAAAAAACAAAAAATTTCAATGCAAAAAAGATAAAATTTAAGGATACCTTTCTATATATATATATTTGCTTTGAAAATTGACAATACAAAACAAAAACAATACCCATAATTTTACTTCATACCATTATTCCCAATGTTCTTACGTGTTATCGAATATTTATCGAGCACAGAACGTGTGCCATCCCTGCATAAATGCGTAAAGTCGGAACCACGACCCTCTGTTCACATGCGGCCACGTCATTTGAACTCTCTTTGGTTCTCTCATTTATGCTGACATTCTGAGAAGTTTTTTGAGGAAGCGGCAAAGCCCTCAGTTTTTTACTCGTTGGCAAATTAAGCGAAAAACATTTTGGTAACGTATGCAGCTGGCGAAACGTTGGACAACTCCCATTGTTATCTTTAATTTTTTGCTTTCCGCGCTTTAGGGGTGCGTTCTAAAACCCAGCAAAAGCAAAGGAAAACCACCAAACAACAGACAAGTCAACGGATCAGATCAGGATGAATATTTTTCGGTTCGCTGGAGACTTATCGCATGTGTTTGCCATCATAATACTGCTGCTGAAGATATGGAAGACCCGCTCTTGCGCCGGAATATCCGGCAAGTCGCAGATCCTGTTCGCAGTGGTCTATTTGACGCGCTACCTGGATCTCTTCACCACCTACGTCAGCCTGTACAACTCGGTGATGAAGGTGCTCTTCTTGGCAACGTCCGGGGCTACGGTCTATCTGATGTACGTCAAGTTTAAGGCCACCTACGACCACAACCACGATTCCTTCCGCATTGAGTTCCTCCTGGTGCCGTGTGCCCTGCTATCGCTGGTAATCAACCACGAATTCACCGTCATGGAGGTGCTCTGGACTTTCTCCATTTACCTGGAGTCGGTGGCCATCCTGCCCCAGCTCTTCCTCGTCAGCAGAACCGGAGAGGCCGAGTCCATCACGAGCCACTACCTATTCGCCCTCGGATCCTACCGCGCGCTCTACTTGCTCAACTGGGTGTACCGGTACATGGTCGAGTCGCACTACGACCTTATCGCGATCTTCGCCGGAGTCGTCCAGACCGTCTTGTACTGCGACTTCTTCTATTTATACATTACCAAAGTTCTTAAGGGCAAGAAGCTACAGTTGCCGGCATAAGTGCATAATGAGTGGCATTTGTTTATAAATGTTACACATCATCAATCGAAGTCGTAAACAAAAGCATTGATAAACAAGCGAAAAATCCACGGGCCGTTTGACAAAGCGTATTTAGTTCTTATTATACAGAAGATAAATCGAGAGAGCTTAAGTTGTAATTATTTTATGAGAAATAAACCGATAATCGGAAGTCAAACTATCTTGCAATACCGACATCGTACATTGAAAATGTAACAAATTATTAATCTCCGTTTTCCGATCTGAACACTCTCGGCTCTAAAAAATTTTAAATCCAAAAATATTAAAACAGTACTCCAGTACGAAATATCGTTATAATTAACAATTATAAACATGTTTTCTCTTTAAATCAGAGGGTTTTGCATTCACAACAATATCAAAAAGGAGGTCATAGATTTCTTTGTTTAATTTAGAATTAAAAGATATCCATTAAATAGATTTTAAGCCGACTGTATTCTAAAAATCCGTGTAATTTTAAGTCTCATTGTGTGGCTAATAGTAAAGTAAATAATGAGCATTGTCAACATATAATATATATATTCTGAATAATCGCCCGCAAGACCTGCACAATTTTATTGAATTCCCAACAGATGTATTAAATTTTCGCCACATCACTTTCGCCTTGCACGCTTCATAGTAAAACCAACCAAACCCAAATTAATTTAAAAGGATTATGATTTACAAAAGCAAAACAAACCTAACGTGGCATAAACAATATTTTAAAACCTTTTACAGCTATTATAAACTATAAAGAAAGTAAAATAAATAAATACATTTTCTTTTAATTGTTTGATGATAGAAAAGCTAATTTATAAGAAAATGAAACTATTAAATAAATTTTAGAAATTTATTTAAATTGTTTCTAAATCCTTAAATTTATTTTAGATAATTAAATAAAGGGCTTCAAAGTAAAAAATATCAATAATATTTAAAATAAATTAATATAGGGAATACCATTATTAAGTTGTTACTTTTAAACATACAAAAGTTTACAACTCCTGGTCACACTGGAAATTATTCATGTAACCAAAACAAAATGAGAAGAATCGGTTTTTTAAATCGGTTAATGAAGCAAAAGAACTCTGCCAGGAACTTTTTCCAGTTCGGCAAAGCCAAGGGGTATGAGTATGGGCAGGTTTTTGGATTATGAAATTAGTTCAAATCGGTGTACTTGCAGAGATACCGGCAAATATGAAACTATCGTATCTACCGGCCTGGTTTCCCCGGAACGGAGTGTTCCCGAAGAGATCGAAAAGCCGTGCTACTACTTTAAAAACATGCCGCCAGGCAACACCCTGGGATCACCAGAGATCAAAACTCCCAGTCAGATAGAGGCAATGCGTCTGAGCGGAAAACTGGCGGCTCGGGTATTACGTGAATGCGGCAAGTTAGCAACAGTTGGCACAACCACCGATGAGATTGACGCCTTTGCACATGGACGGATTATTGAAGCTAATGCCTATCCCTCACCCCTGAGATACGCAGGTTTCCCAAAGTCCATCTGCACTTCCATTAACAACATCGCCTGCCACGGAATACCGGATGACCGTCAGTTGGCCAATGGCGATATTATAAATATCGATGTCACAGTCTTTTTAAACGGCTACCATGGCGACTGCTCAAAAACATTTTTGGTGGGCGATGTGGACGAGCGGGGAAGCTTCCTGGTGGAGGCCACAAGCTCCTGTTTAGACCAGTGTATCTCACTGTGTGGCCCAGATGTGGAATTCAAGGAGATTGGAAAGTTTATAGAGAAATATTGCGACGAACGAGGCCTTGAGTCAATTGCTGTTTTCATAGGACACGGAATAGGAAGCTATTTCCATGGTCCCCCTGAGATATTTCACTACTGTAAGTAGCCGTGACCAGAACTCTGAATTCCCTTTGTTAACCAATAAATCGCAGATAATGAGTTTCCTGGAAAGATGCAGCCTGGCATGACGTTTACCATTGAACCCATTCTGTCCCTTGGTGGATCAGAAATAGCCGTTCTGAAGGATGGCTGGACGGCGATTAGTTTGGATGGTGCTCGTAGCGCCCAGTTTGAGCACACTATTCTGATTACCGAGACGGGTACGGAGATTCTCACAAGAGATTGATAATGATCGTTTTATGTACATGATGAATTTTTATTCGTGATCCCCATAAAGTGTTAATGTGTGTTCAGATGGCAGTCTTGTGCAGTTTGTGCCGTTGTAATCGTCGACTCCGAAGGGTTAGGTGCTCTATTTGTTGAAAGAAGCATTCGCCATTTAGCTACAAATGGCGTTGGACTTTTGCACCGGCTTCTGAATGGGTAAGAAGAGCTTAAACTCTGGCGGCAGCTCGTCTTCCGAGTAAAGGCGATCGGAGAAGTAGACGCGTCGAATGCGGCAATTTGCATGGATCTGTACACGAAGGGTCTCTACATAGTTTGTGCCGTAAGCGCGTCGGGTGAAGTCGGACAAGTTGAATTGAATTTGGTTCCATCCCTCGTCCAACCGCATGGGCATGGTGCAAATAAAAGGCTTGACACGAGTTGTCGACTGATAGTTACTGGCCCTGAACCTTCGCCGCACGTTTTTGTCATCGAGAACCTATTTAAGGGAGGAAACCTACGAATTACAGGATTCTAAAAGATATGTAGATAGGTTGCTTACCTGCACTTCAAATGTGAAGTACTTCTTCATGTTCTTGATAATCATCACCAGAAAGGGCAGCTTGATGCCCAGAGTCTTCTTCGGGTCCGCCGGACATGTTATAAACGTTGTGCTGACGTTGGTGCCGACTATTTCAAGAACTAGGCTCTGGATGTCGTTGTCGGTAATGCGCTTTATGTGTCCATTGCGCACTTTTTTATCCCACAGCTGCAGAGGCTTCGACCCAATACTGTACAGAATCGATAGGAATCCTGATTGGAAAGTGTTTTTGAACATGTCGCGACTGCAGTGCAGTGACCGGTTCACCCACAGAATAGTAGTCTCTTGAAAATTTATATAAGGCCAGTAAAGGTTGGCCAATAATTTTTATACAGCCGGAACTCGTACAAACTACGAACATCAATACGAAACTATACTATTTTTTCATGTCAATAAATTTGTTTAGCATGGCATCCTGTTGTTGCCATAACAATACAGCAATAGTGTTGGTAAATATTCAAATATTTCAAAGTGCTTGTACGTTTATGCGTAGTTTGGAATTGCGAAAAGAGATACCAGATAAAACATCTTTGTTAAAGTGATCCAACATTTTTATTTGTGGAACAGTGGGAAAATACGTTCTGAAAAGGACAGTTCAAATGCTTTTAAAATTGAACCATATTGTAAGTGACCAAGAATGGATCATTACAAATTATTTGCCAATACACAAAATTAAGGTCAATCCTTGTGTGGTGTATCCAACAACTATATTAACAAAGTAAGTTCTCAAAAAGTGATTTATTTATTATTGATTACTACAATTAAATGGTTTCAAAATTATATTACTAATAACATTTCCATATATATGCTAAGAAACTTCCTTTAAGGGTGTTTATCAGCTATAAGAATTTTCCTAGGGGTGGAAAGACGACTTGTTTAATAAAAATGTAAAATACGAGCGGCAGCAAATATTCGCAAACGTTTTCTTTTCTTACAAAATGTGCAATTAGATTGCTTACATTACCTGCATAAAGAGCAAGCAAATTAAAAATTCCTATGTTCCACAACTGCCGCTATGTTACAATTTAAAGTTCATAGCTTTTATTTTTAAACAGCGGAGCCCATTCCACCGTTTCGATCTTGTAGTTTCAAAGGGAACATCGCAACCAATTGTTGAGCTATCGATATATCCCAGTTGTTACCCAAGTCACATCACTAGTTGATGTGAGTATTAAAAAAAATATACAGCTTACAGAATTACAAATGGCATCGACATCGAGGTAAATACTTGGTTCTAGAATGATTTCCGGATTTTTACGTAATGGCTTTGTGATTGCAGACTGGACAATAACAAGGTGTGCTGTTACGCACACCCCGAATCTCCGCTGATCGAGGACTACAGGGCTGGCGACATGATTTGCTCCGAGTGTGGTCTAGTGGTTGGCGACCGCGTAATTGATGTGGGTTCCGAGTGGCGAACCTTTAGCAACGAGAAAAGCGGGGTGGATCCCAGTCGTGTGGGTGGCCCAGAGAATCCTCTGCTCAGCGGCGGCGACTTGTCCACCATAATTGGTCCGGGTACGGGGTCTGCCTCCTTTGATGCTTTTGGCGCCCCCAAGTATCAAAACAGACGTACCATGAGCAGCTCCGACCGCTCCCTTATATCAGCATTTAAGGAAATTTCATCAATGGCCGATCGCATTAATTTGCCAAAAACCATTGTCGATCGCGCCAACAACTTGTTCAAGCAGGTGACTATTGGAATTACAAAAAAAGAGGATGGATATGATGTATATATTTTTTAGGTCCATGACGGAAAGAACCTCAAGGGTCGATCCAATGACGCCAAGGCATCTGCTTGTCTGTATATTGCCTGTCGCCAAGAGGGAGTGCCCCGCACATTTAAGGAAATATGCGCTGTTAGCAAGATCAGCAAAAAAGAGATTGGCAGATGCTTTAAGTTAACATTGAAGGCACTTGAAACAAGTGTAGATTTAATAACCACGGCGGACTTTATGTGTCGCTTTTGCGCCAACTTGGGTAAGTTACTATTAAAGAATCAGTTGAAAAAAAATGTGAACACATTTTGAATCATCAGACCTGCCGAATATGGTTCAACGCGCTGCCACACACATTGCAAAGAAAGCTGTGGAGATGGATATTGTCCCGGGCCGTTCGCCAATATCCGTGGCCGCAGCCGCTATTTATATGGCTTCACAAGCATCCGAGCATAAGAGAAGTCAGAAGGAAATCGGTGATATAGCCGGCGTAGCCGATGTCACCATCCGACAGTCCTACAAACTTATGTATCCGCACGCAGCTAAGCTCTTCCCTGAAGACTTTAAGTTTACCACTCCTATTGATCAATTACCGCAAATGTGAATCTTTTCGTAGATCCGATGCTCAATACTAACGATAACGTTAAAAGAAGGAAAAATCTTAATTTAATCACAAAATTTACGATTTTATTAAATAAAGTTAGCATAACTAATATTCAAACAGAACTGTTGGACCAATCAGAACAGAATTCATTCATTGTTTAAAGTAGCTGAGTTAAACCCATAGTTTTTAAAATTTATTCCATTGTTTCATAATAACTCGCTTTGTTTTATTTTTAAATTTTATAGCTGGCTTATATGTATCTTGTGTATAGGCGATTATAAATAAGCAACTAATCAGAAAAAATAATTGCATACTACGTTTAATGGTTAGTTTTTTGCGAAATTAGGTATTTAACACTTAATATACTGTCTGTTTATACATAAGCTTTAAATATTTTGTAGTAATATGAATGGTTAAAATATTCGCAAATAAGACGGAAGGGAAACCTGTAACTTTCAACATTTTCAATTGCAAATAAAAAGGGCGTTTAAACGTAGTATAAAGCAATATACGTGTGCTAATAGTAAATGACGAATTATCAGTCGCCAACAATAGTTATTGCTGAGTTTAAACAGTGTACATTTGGATAACTAGTCAATAGAAAGCGAGCACTTTTCGTCGTCGCTGTGGCCAACGCACTCCAGCGCGGGACGATGTTCCGAGTCCCACATCCCTGGGCCACACCGCTTGCACAGGCCACTCAACGTACACGGGATCTTCGGCAGCTGACGATATTGGTGGAGCAGGCCGCGTGCCTTGCGTACGATCAGCTGCCCGTCCATGTACATGGCCAGCGAACTGAAGTGCAGCAGCATCTCGTCCGGCCGCAGATTCTGGGCGACCACATCGTCCGCATAGACGGCGATGATGGCCAGGCAGAGGAACAAATGAAAGTAATCGGTCAAGTAGTTCGACCAGCAGGCCTCCCACATCCGGATGACCACCGCCTCCGTAAACTCTCGCTTGAAGCACAGGAGCAGCCATCTGTGACAGAAAAGCAGCTCCATACTGTCGTTGTGCTGTTCCAGATGTTCGTAGAAGCGCGGCAACATCACACGGATCAGTTCCCTCAGGTAGTTTAGGTTGTGGTCCACGTCCCTGTCGGTGGGTGTGCACACGAAGAACGCCCGCTGCATCAGACCCACGAAGCACCAGAAGGTCTCCGACTCGTTTTGCACTTCGCAGAGGACAGGTGCTAAGAGATCACTCATGCCCTAAAAAATATAAATCAAAATGTAAGTGATAACATTTAAACATTTAAACATATCATGGTCCGGCTTTAAACCTTTTTAATAAATTTATAACTTTTCTGATAATAAGATCTTACAGAACACCGCACTTCACAGATAAATAGTATAAGAACTAACCTGAGAATAGGACATCCCAGTGTTGTATATAGCGAAGTTGAGCAGAATGTTTTTCATAACTTCGGTGTTTGGGTTATCGTCGCCGCAGAAGAAAGGATTAGTGCGATCCGTGCGTACCACGTCCTTTTCAACCACCTGCACGGTCTTCCAGAAATGTATTTGCATTTCCGGGGACATCGAGTACAGACGCTTTCGTGTTATTTCCTCGTACTCTTGCCTTTTGATATCCATCAAAACGGCGCGATCCTCGAATGTCGATGAGAATGAATAGCACTTCAGGAGAAAAGGCCACACTGTCTTGCGCAAGCTCTTCTCAATTCCGCCAAAAAATACGCACTTGCGAAGGAGCAAATCGTCCTCGATCTGCCCCTTTTCATTAAGCAGAGTACCGTAGAAGAAGTTGGTTGTTATCTTTTTGACATCGCCCTCATCCGGATGCATTTCCGACTTTTTGACCTCTGGACGACAGACCATAAAGTGCCTGTAGGGCAGGTCAAACTTATCCTGACCCGATTCCGATGTGATGTTATGCAGAAAGCAGTGCCACTGATGCAGCACCTGGGCCAAGTGGTCCAGACCGCCGTAGTGAAAATGAAGTATCTTGTACTGCGATTCCCGGGAAGCGATTACCAGCTGACCGGAAGTACAGTTGTCGTCGTTGAAGAAGAGGCGAAGCGAGCGCATCTGGCTCAAATCCACGGAAAAGTGGCGGCACTTCATCACTGACTTCTGGCGATCGGCGGGTGTAGAGTTACCGCTATCCGGAAACTCCAGATTGTGCTTAAAGGCCAAGAGTTCCGGAGTCGTCCACTTGGGGTTGTCGGATGCTGGACCTTCCGATACGCCGTTTCCACTGGCGCATTCGCCGCAGTTATTTCCATCGGGTCGGATGGTAATGCAGTTGAAAGATTGCGATATATTGCTGTTTTCGATTTGGGGATTTGAAATCGTTATGTTCACCGATGTAATGGGGTTATTTTTTAGCAGAGCCGTTAGGTCGTCGATGGATGCAGTTTGACCACCCAGCAAAGGTTGTAGTTCGTTCTTCAGCTCTTGCATCTCCGCCGCGTTGTCCTCTTCCTCCCGGATGTCCAGTTCCTGGATCGTCTGAGGTATAGTCACGTGACAGTAGCCGTTTCGGGAGTCCGGGGACTTGGTCCTCGGATTGCACTGACCCCGGCAATCCTCGGTGCTTAGATTGGTGTATTTACATAGCGATGAGTTCGGAATCCAAGTGAGCAGTAACGTGGGCCTTTTGGCGCTATTGTACTGATCCACAAAGGTCTTTGTCGTGCATGTTAGATATCCTGGGTTGTGCAATATATCTGATTCATCTCGCGCGATTGTAGGTGGATGAATGCAAACGTTATTCTTGCAGAAGAGAATTTCGTTGTCTTCGTAAGAAATATCGATTTTTTTGTCCAACCTTTCGTCACCCAGTATAAAGCTAGATGCCTTCTTAATAATGCTTCCTATCGGCATGTTTAAGCGTAATATTGTTGAGCGGGTAAGGTTAACGCGATTTAAGATTTCTTTACGGATTAATCAAAGTGTTTCTGAACGGGGTGGGTTGGGGACTTTTGCTCTGGTTATCTTTTGGTTTGGTTAATTTTGGATTGGTTATGGTCGGTGGTTACCATAATTTTTCGATTCTACTCGTGACGCATTCAGTTGGCAATTTCTTTAAACAGTAACGGATTAAATTATTGAAAACTATTAACTTTGTTTGAGGAGCCTCTCGCAAGCAGGATGACATTGGAGGAAAAGAATTCGAGTAAAACTTAGCGCAGGCGCAGTTTATATTTCCTGGTTTCAAAAAGAGTTTCGATATTTTAGGTTTATATGTAGTTTCTATTGATTAAAATTGTTTTTTCCCTTTTAGATGTGAAGGCCCATGTTAAATTAGTTAAATATTATAAAAATGTGGTCAAGAATAGTGAACAGTTTAAATTAAACAGTCAATTTAAAAATAGCTCAAGGGTTTATATTAATTCATGTATTTAAAAAAATAGATATATTTATTAAAGTTGCGAATTTAAAAATTCAATATAAAGCGATAGATCCATTTAATGTAAAAAATGGGTTATTAAATCAAATTGTTTTTCTGGAATTGTAGAATTGAAACAGAAAATTTTTTGTTGGCCAACTATCGGTATTTATATTTTTACCATCCCTACGGTAAATAGAATCAATAAATAAAACATATTTACATTGTGTTTTTATTGAGTTTATTTTGAGTTGTTAATATAATGGCAAGCAAAAGAAAACATCCTGGTGCCGGTAAAGCCCAAGAAGAATCCTTAAAAAAACACACGCTTGACTCAGATGAAGAGGATTCCGACGACTACGAGAGGTAATATTGAACGTCTGTCACGCCGTGGTTTGTTTTGATTTAAATTTTGCTTTGCAGGGAATATCTCAATGATAGCGACATTGAAGGAGGAGAGGAAGGCGTAGCAAAAGTAGAAGACGATGTGAAGGTAACACCGTTTAATATGAAGGAAGAATTGGAGGAAGGACACTTTGACAAAGATGGCCACTACCATTGGAACAAGGAGGCAGAAGCAAAGGACAATTGGCTAGACAACATTGACTGGGTTAAGGTAAGAATTAGAATACATGTAATTAAAATACATGTAATACTAACACTTTATTCAATTTTTATTATAGATTGGCAAGCAGAAAAACTCCTTTGACCCTGCCAAAGATGACCAAAACTCCAACTCTTCGGACGATCAGATCGAACCTGCGGGAAAGGCCTTCAATTTGTCCATGAACCTGATGAAAATGCTGGAGTTTATGAAACAAGGAGAGACTGTTAAGATGACCCTGCAACGACTGGGAAGTCAGCGTCCGGTCCTAACAACTCTGCAAAGAATTAAACAGAAGAAGGCCGGCATTGTTGACACAAAGACGCAGGAAATCTCCCAACTCACAGAGCTGGCCAATGAGATCCTTTCGAAAACCGGCAATATGGACATATATCAAGAGACCTTTGAAAGCATAAAATCAAAGCTCGCAGATTTGCCAGGTACAAGCAAATCCAAAGTAGCCGATGATATTGACATGTATGCAGATGATTTTGAAACGAAAGAGTTGCAGCGGTCCAAAACCTCGAATGCTACGGCAAATCCCACGATGACTACTTCGGAAGTGACCTGGGAGTTCAAATGGTCACAAAATGAGACTGAAATACAAGGTCCCTTTACCACTGAGAAAATGTTGAAATGGTCCCAGGAAAACTACTTCAAAAATGGAGTCTACGTCCGAAAGTGTGGCGAAAACACCAATTTCTATACCAGCAACCGCATAGATTTCGATTTATACTTGTAAGCCTTAGGTAAAAATATTGTAATTAACATTTTTCAATGGCTTTTTTTCCTGCCCAATAGATTTGTTACAAGTTCGAATAAAATGCATTACAACACTTATTTTCATTATTAAATCTGTTGTAATTGTTAAAAAGAAAATCGAAAATTGCTTAATTCAGTTGTATTGTTTAAAACTGGAATTCTAGTGAGTATAGTTTGTTTTTGTGTTTAAATACTTGTATAAATTTTAGTCATTTTGCATTATACCTATGAAATAAAATATATACATTTGTATGTAGATTTTAAACAAAATAACAATAAAATTAGTTTTTTTTATAATAAAGATGGGTGGTTTAAAATATGCCGACGGTAGTGTTCCAACAAAAAAAGTTTGTCGAATTCCGATAGTGCAATCGATGGTTCTGCAGGCTAAAGTTCCAGAGCTTTGACAACCCTGGAATACACATCGATTAACGTAGCTGAAAATTGTTTTATGTTTAATTAAAGACAGGCGGATAAAACGAGAACTATTTAGTGTTATGAGCGTTAAATAGTCGACACCGATTTCCAGCCAGGACCTTTGTTACTGTTGAAGTCTTGTACCGATTACCTACTCCTTGCAAAGGAAACAATTTTGTTAGTGGTTTGTGGTGGACACTCAATTTTCGTCAAAAGCAGCTTCGAAGAAAATAAAATTCTGGACCAGCCGCAACATTTATCAGCATGACGACGAAACACATTTATTCCACGACTAATTTATCAGACCTGCAGCTTAAGGAGCAGGGCAACTGTTTATTTGCTGCTCGAAAATATGACGACGCAATAAACTGTTACTCAAAGGCCATCGTAAGTATCACCGTATTGTAATGTGTTTGTTGTTTACATTGGCATGTACTATGCTCTAAATATCATACATGTACATACCCTACCAGATAAAAAACCCCACAAACGCTACCTACTTCACAAATCGAGCCCTCTGCAACCTGAAACTAAAGCGTTGGGAGCTGTGCTGCCAGGATTGTCGGCGAGCATTAGACATCGACGCCAACCTTCTGAAAGGACACTTCTTCCTGGGCCAAGGACTAATGGAAATCGACAGCTTTGACGAGGCCATAAAGCACCTTCAACGGGGTTGGAAGTCTGCGAATATGAGTGGCTTTATTCTAATAACATTTACATTTCAGCATATGATCTGTCCAAGGAACAAAAACAAAACTTTGGGGATGATATTACACTCCAGTTGAGACTAGCTCGCAAAAAACGATGGAATGTCTTGGAGGAGAAGCGAATACACCAGGAAATCGAATTGCAAAGCTATTTAAATCGGTAATAGAAACTATTTGTATTCCCTTCAATATACTTACCTGTTAGGCGATTTATGGAAGACAAGGGCATACATATACAAGGTACCGACTCCTGTTTTTGATTCCTTTTATTGTACCAAAATTGCCTATATATATATATATGTTGTCTACTAGAAACAAAGGCTTTCTATCATTCTGATTATCCAGGGAATACATAAGTTATGAGTTCTTAAAAAAAAGAAAAAAACCATTCTAAAAAACCATTCTAAAATATAATATAACGGAAACTTTTGTGGTGCGAAAGAATCCCCTATTTCACAATTTGGTTGTGTAAAACTATATTCTCCTCACAAAATTTAGATGAATTACATATTTTAACAGATTACATTAATAACGAACAAATTCGAAATAATGGAATAATCGAAACATTTTTTTAAGTCCATCGTTTTCCTATCCTGCAGAAAGCAGGTACTTTGTAGAAAAATTAATATTTTTGCCATTTTTTCAAAGTTCTATCACGAAACAATGTAACTGTTACTGATATAAGCATACAAAGTTTAGATTGCATAGTTCACCAGAGGATTCTAGAAATAACTTAATCTTCGAAAAACTAATTTTGTATATTTAATACAGGTTAATAAAGGGAGATATGGAAAACCGTTTGGCTCATTTAAAACTGAATGAAAATGCGCACGATGATCAGCTAAAGGACAAGCAGCAGGAAATTGAACAAGAATGTGTAAGTTTAAATCAAACTCCAGCTTGAATTATTTTGTTACTTCTAAAAATTGATTTACCTTATTTTTTTTTGTTTTAGGATGACCATATAAAAGAACTAAACAATATATTTTCTAAAGTTGATGAACGCCGAAGGGTAAGTAGCAAATCAATTCAATTGAAAATAATTTTTAAAGTAGTAAACAAGTTATTATTTGTCCTTATAGTTTTGCTAGTTACCTGTCGATTGTTTTTCATTAATTTTTAAACTTACAGAAACGCGACGTTCCCGATTTTCTATGTGGCAAAATTAGTTTTGAGATATTAACGGACCCTGTGATAACTCCATCTGGAATTACCTATGAACGTAAAGATATTGAAGAGCATTTACAGCGGGTTGGTCATTTTGACCCAGTTACACGCGTGAAGCTCACTCAGGATCAATTAATACCAAATTTTTCAATGAAGGAAGTGGTTGACTCTTTTATTGCAGAGAACGAATGGTCTTTAGATTATTGAGTTATGTTTTATGACATTATCATTGTAATTGATTAGATGTTAGAACCCAGTTCCCATTGTCTAAAAACCAGAATAGGGATAATAAATGTGGATCTGTAAGTGTTTTAAGTTATATTATTAACAGGTAAAATGAAAAGAACGTCCTGAAAGTTATTTTTAAAATATGCCATGGGAACAATTCAAAATTATTTAAAACAATTTATTTAACTGTTACAATGTAAGGTAAGTCTATCGTTTAATCCTTTCCGTTGTGAATTGAAAACCCTAAATAAATAAATAAATAATTTAATTCAAAATTAAACAAAGCCTGCTGTGATACTTGTATTCACTTGTTAATGCACAATGTTGGCAAACTCTGTGTTCTTGCCGATTCAACAACCAAAAGATTGCTCAATTTCTGAAAGTTGGATTGGATTTGTATAGACCAGTTGCCAAACAGTTTGTCAAAATTCAGAAGTTCAGGAAATACCTAAAATGACTTGATGTCCTTTACGAAAACATTGAGGCGTATCATGCAAGAAATAAACAAATCTTCAAAAATACCAGGCGAAGTAATTTGGTCTGAAGCACAATAAATAATAAAGTTTGGAGCTCAACAATTTTATTTGGAAAGGATTATTTTAATGTTACAGGAACAGCTGATTTATAATATTATATGTTTTCCGTGTAACCCTAAGCTCTTGTAGGCCAAAATTACCGGTGGCTTAGTAGGAATTGAGGGGTGGTCAGTGGGACTCCAACTTTCATATCTGTAAAAAAAGCCAAAACAATTGTTTGTTCCCTAACCATGTTCCGTTTCTCATCGTTTTAAATGATTGCTTCGGCACTATCTTGACAATACATCGATAAACCTTGTGTTTACAAACATTTACAGCTATCATATTTAAAGGTTTTTGATTTTGTCAAATCCTAATAGACTTTGACATAATTTTGTTTAATAATTATTTGGTAATACGATGGATTCTTCCCAAAGTCAGTCTATGATGGCTGCGGAAGGCTCGGCTCAAGGTGTTCGAATCTTGTGCTTGCAAAACCTGATTGAGAAGAATATTGAGATAGGTAGGTAACAATAGTGCAGTACAATACTAAAAGTATAATATGATTGATATAATGCAGAGCAACAAATTGAAAACAAGACGTTTGACCAATCCATCGCGGCAATCGAAGAAATCCTTCGTACAGCGAACGATATTAACAAGGGACATGAGGACCGCCGAACAAATTCGACGGAACTTGTATTGGACACGGAGTTATTGAGACGAAATCATGAAGTTGTGGGCAAAGCCATACAGCACAACACTAACTTTACGGACAGAATGCTGATCACGGCAATCGTAAGTATGTACTTTAGTTTATCGATAAATAACTATAATGTTTAAACTCCCGACAGAATGAAATGGTCTTTAAAGAACATGAAGAGGATTGGGACGCCGTATGCGCACTGGCCATTCAGTTTGGGAGACCGCTCTTCACAAATGATAGCATGCTACCATTCATTGATGTTGCTCCAAAGGAGGTCATACCCAAACAGCGTGCCCAACGCAAACAAAAATCCCTGGTAAGTCTACTCGTAAATTATAAGGTTAAATTTTATTTAGGATCATCAGGCGAGTCGGTCTACAACATCTGCCATCTGTGCCTATTTAAATGTCGGGGAAAAGATTCTGCGATGAAGGCCTACTCAACGACAGAAAATCGCAAAAATCTCCCATACATATTTAATGGTATTTACGACTTTTTAGGTTTGATAAATTTATTATTGTAATTATACCTGGAAATCCAAAAAGTTAATAATATCTCTGGAAGTAGTTCCATATTGCGCCTGCTGCAGTCAAAACTTTTTATAACTGACCAATAAGAAACTTTCCTTTGTGTAAATATTTAATCTATTGATTATTTTGCTTAATCGTGCTATTTATTTTGTAGGTTGAGGAAAAGCGTCCGAAGAAGAGTGATAAATTGGAACGCAAGGACGAAGGCGCAGCCTCCGTCAGCCATATACTGAAACAGATCAGACAAATATATCGAGAGGGCGATAATCAGCCGATTCCGTATTTTAAATTAATTTGCAATCCAAACAACTTTATGGACACCGTTCAGAATGCATTGCAAATTTCGTTTCTTGTCAAGGAGAACTATATTTCCGTTGAAAACGGCGAGGATGGTTTGCCGTTGGTTCACGTTGTAAATTCAAAAAGAGTGGAGGGTAATGAGTCTGCACAGGCTATATGTTCTATCGATGTTACATTTTGTGAGGTATGTATGCAGGTTATATTTAAATGCTTTGGTCCTAAAAATGTGCTTTACAGAAAATGGCAAAGTACTACAACCTTAGAGAGCCAATGTTGAAAAGACTTCAAGCTGACGAAAGTTAGATTTAACACTTAATTCCGATATATAGTTTATAATAAAAAAACAATAAATACAAAAACAAAACGTTTTAAATGCTTTATGAAATTTGTCAGAAGTCTTCCAAATTCTTATACTAGTAAGGGGTTTAATAATCAGTTTTGGTGTGAATGAATAGTTAGAGTTGGAAAACTACAGATAAGATTTGGATCTTGTTTGCATATTAAATGTTTAAGCTGTATGCTTTTGCAAATTGGAAGAATAAAACAAAGCATAATAAATAATAATTTCAATATTTGCAAGCTTGTAAAACATTTAAGGCTCTTCTAATAATAAACCATTTAGAAGAAAGTAAAAATCGAACCATGTTTTGAGTGCCTGTACATATGCATAGTATTGACAGGTTGCATTCAAGGGAAAGAGTTTAATCATTAAATTATCAAATCTATTTATTTTATTTAAACGATTCAGCAACTATTTTACTCTGGATTAGAATCTCACTATTATAATTCAAAAAAACAAACTAATTAAATTTTTTTTAAAAGATTTGCTTATGAAAACAAAAGTTTCCCATAAAGAAAGTTATACTAGATAGTTAGTAGTAATATTAGTTAAAAACAATTTATTCATTTATTTAAAACAAAATCAATTTTAAAATGTGGATTACTATTTTTTAATGTATTTGCACAATTATAATAAATCTTCGTACCTGCACTCCATGGGTAACAAAAAATATAGCAATAAAACATTACTTTCCCCATTAGGAAACGAATGGAATGCTTCATTCATTAAAAAATCACTCCCAAGCTTGAAATAAGTGTACTTTTGGCTGGCTCCACAGTGCTATTAATTGAATTCCGTTAACTTAATTCTACAAAGAAATTAAGATTAATTAAAATTTATTACGCAGAGAAGCTTAGGGTTAATTGCATTTGTGTGGTCGATGGAGTTTTAAAGGCTTGGCGTGAAATAAAGGCTTGATAATAGTGCAGCGCTTCTATACAAACTTGATATATAGTACAATAAATTACTAGAAACACTATGGTCGGAGATTTGGTTTTCTCTACCTTATGTCTTCGAAAAGTCTAGTCTGTAAAGTGTATGAAACTGAGCTAATATTTAATTATATATCAAACCAAAATGAAGATTTATTACTTCATATCAGCATAGCAACAAACGACCTAATTAATAGACGCCCAATCTTCAAAATACAAAATTAATGATGCACAAGCGCAGTTTATAAGTTTGCTAAGATGGGGTTTGAGTCAGAAAATCTATGAATTAGAGCCTTGTATGGGTGTACAAAACTGTTCGAAAAACAAAATTGTAGGTCAATAGTTAGTTCTGTCGATGGAAACAGTTTAATAGTAAAATCCTACTACTAATATTTATAAATTTATTTCAAAGCCAAAACTGGTTCAAAGCCAACATTTTCTTTTTAATCCAGTGCATAATACTAAAAATAACTTAGCCAATGTATTAACCTATGTATTTATTGCTAATGGTGTGTTAGGGGAACGTAAATTCTGGTGTACTTGTGGATTATTATTAAGTGCCTGGAATTATAGTAAATCCTGAATTAGTTTCGGTTAAGATCCAAACAAAGTAGTTAAAGAAATTGCAATTGAGTAAAAGTTCTTGAATTTTTAAGAGTTACTTCTAAAAGTTTAAAAATCATATACCATTTCCGTTCTCTAGTTTTGATAAAAGAAAGATTTATCTCCAGATAAAAATAAAAGATTTTCTATAAATTAACATAACATAAAACGTTGCGATCATAGCGAAATAAAATATTTTAATTCCAAAATTTGCATTTGATAGCAGAACGTTGTCTAATAATTAAACAAAAAGTTTTGTTGGAATAACCAAAGAAGCAAATCTTCTTTGTTTAGAATCAAATTATAATTACGAATGCATAAATAACTTGTAAGGACTTCCCTAATAATATTTGTCAAAGTAACCATGTACTCAAGGAACTTCTTTTTGAACATTTTCAGGACCCTAGCTTTTTTTTATCAATTGTGTGGGTAGCTTAGTTCCGACATGAGTTCAGCTGAATTATAACCAATTTCAGCTCCATAAATTTCTTTGGATTACTTTCGCATTAAGCGTTTGCGTAAGGTTCGAATGTACATTTGTTCTCGCATTGATATTCCGCTGAAAGCTACATAAAGTTAAATGCATACATATGCAGAGACATCACCCACATTATTGTAACTCACCCATGGTCACACGTACAATTGAGGGCAGTGTAATAGCATCGAGAGTCCAAGGTTAAATGTGCTTTTCGCATTATCTAGTTTCATAGATTACAAATTCTTTAACTAAGATTCTTTACAGATTATCCTTTAGATAAGTCATAACGATTAGAATAGATAGAATTTAGATAGCTGCCCCATAAACTTAATATCTAAAAAAGGTTTTTATATAGTTTGTATAAGAAATCTTAGTATTTGGTGCAATTAACTAAACTAAATATATTTAATACATTTTATTTTGTGTATAAAACCGGGTTTGAAAATGAGTACAAAATATATATAATTTGAATTAAATTTTAAATATTAATTTTGGTTTTAAAAGCGATTTAATCATAATTGGAACTTGGTTTTTATTATAATGTGTATATATTTCTAACATTAATATTTTTTTTTGCTGCTCAATATAGTTCTTAGAAATGAGTATTATATTTATTTTTTAATATTTAATATAGTTTCATTTTAAAATTATATTTGCTTATCTTTGATCATTTTGATTTTGTCGGTGGGTTCTTTTGTGCTACTATTTCGGCGCGAGCTGTGGGTATGCTCATATCTGTATGTACGCACGTTTGGCTCCAGACTTTTGGGTGGCGCTGGCAAATGACTCTATGCCTATGTGAATGGCATAGTGGGGCCCCACTCCTCCGGGGAATCGGGGAGCTCCGGGTGCTGTTGTTGGCACTCGATCGCCAGAGCTGCGCTGATGCTCGCGGTGCGCTCTGCCTCCAATCCAACACTTCTGTTCCCAAAGCCGCTTTCCCGAAAATTCAGTTCGGATTTCAGTTCGGATTTGAGTACCACGCGATGAAGACGGCGGCTTCAATTAATCCAGAATTAAGAGTGCAGTGATACGGGGTTTTGTATACTTTTTCAAATAGTTAAAAGTTAAAATTATGAAAAAAAAATTAATTGGTTTTGCTTTTTAAAAACTGATTCCGTGATTTCGTGAAGTAAATTTAAGCTCTGATCCTTAAAGTTTTGATAATTAATATACGCGTATCCTACAGCTAAAGTTGAATTCCACTACTTGTGTATCAATCAATACCCGTCTTAAAACAAATATAACGAATTAATTAGTGATTGTAACGAAAAGTGAAATAAAAAGGTATTCTGATAGATGATCGACTTGAACGACGATCCGTATCCTTTTGTTTTTCCATTTGCTTTTTTGTGTTAAATCTCATTACAATTGTTTGACTTGTTAACTCTTGGCCTCTTCAAAGGCCCGAAGACATTTTGAATACGGGCTTAATTGCTTTTGGGAAAAGTGTGTAATTGATTTGGGGTTTCTTGAAACGCGTTTTGGGACAAACCAATTTACCTCAATCGAATTGAACCGCTATCTTCTCGATGACAGTAATCACTCAAGTACTGTATGCATAGTGAAAGAAAGCCCTCTGTCGATGGAAGTTTCAATCCCCATAACACTACATTATTTTGCATGCCTTAAATGTAACAACGTTATTACAGTCATTAAGTTTTAGGATTGAACGGATAATAACAAAGTCTGCCACAAAAGTAGTTGTCCAAATCTGAAAGCGAAATCAAATGTATCCAATTCGATCCGTGACAGAGACTAACATTTTCCACATAATGTTTTTCGGTTATCTTTTTCGGCAATTCGGATATTTAAACAAACCCATCTGGGCGCACACATATGTATGTTTCAAAATATTTTCCCGTTTTGCTAATTGCGGAAGTTTCACATAATGTAAGCGAGTGTGAATGACGAAATACAAGAATGCGAGAATATGACATGTGTATCAAAATATTTTGGACAGACGTACTTTGGTTTCCATGGGCGGACGATTGAAGATTTTCTAAACACTTCACTTTAATGCAAGTTCTTCATAATATCCGCACTCTTTGGATTGAGTGTTTCTGAGTTCAGTGGCATGGTGAAGTGCTAATGCCATTGCAACACTGAGTTCGTGGATGTGCATACATGGGCAAATGCAGTTTCACTGCATAGATAGGCCCAATATGGGCCTATTGACACAGATAAGTATGAAAAGTACATTGTGACATTAGGAATTTATATATACCCGGTACTCGTACTGTTCTAGGGTATATTGCTCTTACCAAATGTGTGTCAGTGGCGGAAAAAGCACTTTTATATCGTTAGAAAGACTTTATTCCACTTAGGAATAGTTGAACACCAAATTAGTACTACAAATTTCAGCTACATATAACTGAATAACGTTTTTATCGTATGATATTTCATGGAAACATCTTAATATCAATCTCTTTTGATCGGAGATATTGTTTTTGCTTAGCATCCTACCATTATTTTAAAAAATTGTGACAAAAATGTCCTTTTCAAGAGAATTTTAAAGATACAAAACCCCAGACTTGAATTATGCTTAAATAGAACGGTATTCTTAAGCCGCAGCTTTAAATGAACTGATTTATATAATTATATAAAATATTTTATATGCGTATTTGTAGTATACGCAATAGTTGTGTGCTCATACATAGCTCCAAAATGTTGAGTGGGTGTGGAGGCTTCTAATGAAATACGCCCTTCCCATTTTTGTTCACGGATGTTTGTAGTGTATGCTGCCGAAAGTACATCCATTCCAGTCGAATAGTCACGGTCGGTTTATTCGTAATCAATGGAAATAATGGAACTTGAGTTCCTCTGTGTGAGCTGCTAATACAAAGCCTGAACATGCGTACGGGCACATATTGAAGATTGCTTAAAACGATAGTGAATTTATCTACAAAACATACAAAAATAATCGAACTTGTAGCTTGTAAGTCAAAAACAATGGCATCAGTCTAATTTTAAAGTTAGACTTTACTAATGTTTTAAGAAAAATTTGTATTTAATTTTTGAATTTCAGTTTTAATTATGAACAATTTTTAAAGAACCAATCCTTTTAAATATTTTAAGTTTTAATTGTTTTATTCTTGTTTTGTGATTTCAGGCTTAAAAATGGCAAAGCTGTTATTAATATTCAGGTAAAATATAACATTTCATAACTCACAAGCTTTTATAGTTTCTAAAGCCCAACTAAATGGATTTCCCAATAGATACAAATTTGATAGCCAAAAAGAGGGCGGGTTGAACATATCTCCATCAGCTGCATTTAATCAAGATTTTTGTTTACCCTCGCCGCCAAACAGTGGCTCGTTTTCACTGAAAAGTTTGTAAAAAGAGCAGCTATCAAACAGATCTTGAACGTATTTTGTTTGCCTATGAAATTGCCTTGATTCATCAGTAGACATTCATTTTACAAATCGGAAGTGCATTAGATTTATGATGTATTTGAACAAATGTTCCTTTAATTATCTATTCCTAAACAAATAAATCTTAAAACTACTGAATTTTGGCAATTTGACCTTTTTTTTCCAAAAATAAAACTTATTTCTTAAACTGCTGATTTTTGTGTGAACTTATTTTTGACAATTTTTTTATAGGTTTCATCTAACAATTGCTTTTTTTTAATTAATCGAGGTATATACCAAGAAATTATTTTATACATTTTTAAATTTACGAGTCTATGCAAAATAATTGTCAATGAATCCTAGAGAATATGGATAGATGAAACATTAGGGAAAACTATGGTGTCTTTTCATATTTTAAGTCGAATCTTAAGGAATATATTTAAATTAATTAATTCTAATTATTTGCAGCATTTTATTACTATTGAATTATTTTCGACTACATTTAAAATGCTTTAAACATTATAAACGAAAACTAAGTAACATTAATGGTTATTATTTTATATTTATAAACTTATCTGATTTCCAGTATTTTTATCGCTCTTGCATCTATACTCGATAACAGTTTCGTAAAGGCGGAATTATCCACTAAAGATCGAATAAAGGTAGGTGTTCAATACTGCTTTGACGTTTAATTGATTTTAAGAATTATTTTATTATAATTTATTTCTAATTAAAGTGCAATATATTGTATATATTGTAAAATTTTGGTGTTATATGTGACAATCAGGAATCTTGAATATCGAATTTAAATTTATTTTGACCGTCATTTGACAATCTTCTGTGTCTGAATCGGAATGCTGTTACACATTAATTTTTTTAGGGCAACCCCTTATAAAGTGGATTATAAATTATCGCTCTAAAGAAACATTTCGTGTAAAAAAGACTTAGGTCAGAGGGGCGCTTTAAAGCTATACCATGCTTTTTGAAAATATGTCTCGCGACGTCAATGCGCTTTTTGTTAATAGCACGCTAATCTTGCTTTAAAGTCGTAAATTCTTTTTTAATACCTTCATAATTACAAACAAATTTTGTAAGTGGATGTTTTCTGAAATTGAAAGAAACTAAATTATAGCTCTGCGTTTTTTTTTTGTCAAGCGCCATTCATCCGTTTTTCGAAATTCTATTAACTTAACTGAATAGTCTACCACAGACACTTTTTGTTTGTTTCAAAATTAATTGGCAAAAAATTGGACAACTGCCATAAAGAGACTGAAATGGGTATTATAAATCATTTACATTTTATTATTTTTTACATTTCTTTATGATTAGAAACATCAAGATTGGCTGAAAGAGCACAGCAAACCTAAGGCGAAAAAAATACATACGAACAACTCATATTATGAGCTGGCAAACTTATGGCACACGAGAAAAAATTTATCTCTTAAGCAAAAACCAACTAACAAAGAAGAATATTTAGAAAATGAGACGACTAGTAAAATATCTAACAAATCGAATGAAATAGTATTAAAGCCAACGAATATATTTATAAATGACACCAAACAAAATACATCGACTCCTAAATCTGATCTGGAAGCAACTACAATAGCAACATTGCTTACTAAGGATCCAATTGAAAATGGTAACGTTGCGACTACAAGTCAAACCCCAAGTATTGTGGAGGTTTTCTCTTCTCCAAATCCACCGAAAGTAATAACAACAAAAAAGCTGAAGAAGAATGTTAATCCATATCCACGATGGGACAAGTGGAGCAACTGGAGCGCGTGTTCTCGAAGTTGCGGCGGGGGCGTTAAGTATCAAATTCGAAAATGCATCAGCAAGTAAGTTATATACTATAAGGTCCATCAATTATTTTCATGCTTTGTTTAGCACAGCTATAGTCAGATATAGTTTTTGACCAAATTTAAATCAGATTTAATTTCTCTAGACCTGGAAATTCCTTTAATCTTTAATTCATTTTTATTGACTCTCATTTGTGTTCAATATTCTTCACCCGTTTACGATAAACTACTTTTTTAAATAGTTAAATGTAAATCATTCACTTGTTATTCTGATAAAAGGTTTTTAGTTTTGAAACACTATGGCTGACTGTATCCACATGTTATAAAATTAAAAGCTATCCTTTCCGACGAACCTAATCTTCCTATAAGTTAAGGCTGAATTACAATCATTTCTCAAAGCACATATTTTTTTTTATTTTAGAAACCCAGTGACGAATAATCAGCTTACGAGTAATGCATGTGTGGGCTACTTTAAACGTTATCAGCTATGCAATGATGTGCCTTGCGACGCGCAATCCCCGGATTTTCGAGCTACTCAATGTACAACTTACAACGAAATAGAGTTTCATGGTCATCGATATAGGTGGGAACCTTATGTAAAGGGTATGCATTTACAATGATCCATAATCTAAAAAGACATAAATTATTTTCCTTATATTTTTTAAACACCACCAAAAATTGACAATTGGTGTTTATGCTTTTAAACATATTTTAGGGCTTGGTGACACCGTTATATATTTTTATTTTAATCAAACTGTTTTCTATATAATGTAACAAGCCGTAAACTTTTTATAGACGATGCTGAATGTGAACTCAACTGCATGCCATTTGGAATGAAATCATTTGCCACACTGAATGAATCTGTAATTGATGGTACACCTTGTCAACATCCCGCTGAATACTATCGATCGCAACTTTGGGATCGCGCTGTTTGCGTTGATGGTGCTTGTAAGGTGAGTTAAACCTAGAAGAAATGACTACAGGTGCTTTAATTAAGGTTTCCACATTTTTGTTACCCTTTTTATGAGTGTTGATCCCATCAGGTTATTTTAATGAATTAAGAAATGCAAGAATTATTTAAGGATTTGGCATGAGTTATTAACTTTCTTTATTGTATATGAACAAAAATACACATCTATAACTTGTAATTTTATTTCACTTTTTATGGTTGCTTTTATAATTTGTATTTTTATATTGAAAATGGATTTATTTCAATAATAAATTTAATTATACAGTTCCATCTCCAGCAACAAAGTAATGATGGCACATTAAAAAGCACTAATTATGCGTTCTTCTTTTAATACTAAAGCTTTTTCAAGTACAAAATCACATCGAATGCTTAGTACTGGTTGTACATTGAATCAGAAAGCACACAAAATTCATAGTGATCTGTAATTTAAGGTTTATAAATTTAGAGATTTAAATTGGTTTCGTTTTCTATATTCTTCGCGTTGCTTATCCAATTATTTGGTGTTTGTTCTACGTATTTTTATTAATTTGTTCTGCAATTCATATTAAAGCAGCCAGTTTAAATTCGTGCGTGTGAAGTACACTAAGGATAGAGGGTTTTCCCTTTATTGTGAACCTTTGATTAACACAAGGTTAAAAGATTCAAGTAAAATGTATTTCTGGTGCATTTTTGAGTTATTGGTTACATTTTCAAGTTAAAGCGATATAATTATTTTTGGTTTTTATGCTTTAAGGTACATTAAGGTATATTAACGAAATTATTTCTATAACTTGTATAGGATCGGTCATCCTGGTAAAAAAAAGACTCATAAAAAACAAAATAAAATAAATAAAAATAAAATAATCAAAAAGAAACCTTAAATTACATTTTAATAAATTGTACCAAAAAAAATGTATGTTTCATTTTTGCGAACAGGGAGTCTTGTGCGCCAAAAACCCACTTTCGTTTACAAAGAAAACTGTCGATTTAATTTAATGTAATTCTTGCTTTTGAAATATAAAAACTAAAGATATTTTACTATATAATATAATAATGATTTTTAAACTTTTAACCATGTTTTAAAGTTTGTAGATTTTCCACGTAATAGTTTAATTTTTCCAAAAACTTGAAACCATTTGTTTTTACCGTTCTGCATCTTAAGTTTTAAATTGATACCTGAAAAAATGGAATAGGTCAACAAATCAAAGTAAAAAGAATTCCGTAAAAGCAAAAACTAGAACGGGTCCAAAGAGCTTAATTTCAATGAATTATTTTAGTAAACACATTGCCGCAGTTGTGCGTACAGAAAGGCCATCCAAAAAGCAATTACTTGTAGAACATATGCCCCTTAATAAGGCGGAATGTATTTCGTACACATTTATTTTTTGTTTATCTTGATCTCTTAATAAGTGGCCAATAAATAATGTTTTTGCATAGCCCAAGAATTCCACTCGTATTACCCTGAACTTACTATATATAAAAAGTATTTTTAATATTCTTGTGCAGAAGCTGAACATAGTTTTCGAAGAGTAGGTCGAAAAAGTTGAGATCATTTTATTACTTATATATCAAAAATATAGTGTAAGTTCCTAACGGCTTAAAAGTCAGTGTAACCGTAAAATTTACATGAAATGAAAACATTGATTGCATTACTTTTACTGGTGAGTAAATAACACGATTTATTGAAAAATTACTGGAATAAAATATTATATAAGAAGTATTATAAATTTTTGTTACGTTTATTTAAACTATTTTATAGGCGGTTCACGCCAGTGGCGACATTGATGGACTGTATGCGCACAGTGGGTCCGTCACTTGCGGAGGATTACTGTGTCGGCCCGTCACTGGGATCTTCACTCGGGATCCCCTTCCCGAACACGAACTTATACACGTTACTACCTTACCAGCGGGTGCATCGAATATTTCAATAACAGAACTTAAAAATAGCATCAACTTGCTAGGTAAATTCTATTGCAATATTCTAATATTCTAAGCTCATTCATTCTGGATTCCAGTGTTGAGGACGTCCAATGAGGTATCCGTTTTTAATGGCGAGAGTACTGTATCGGAAAGTGGATCTTATGAAGCGGTTGGAGCCACATTCGACTATCACCGAATCGACGGAGCACAAGACAGTACTGGGGTGACGGAGTGGATCACAAGTATTGGACCCATCAGGGACTCATTGCAACTTATGGTATTGTATTTCTACATTCTACAATTGGTCATGTTTTCTCGTCCATTCTCGGGGTTTCTCGTGTTCATGTTAGCTTTGTTAAAAGTCATATTTTGTATGAATCCTTCCTTTCAATTTTGCGGGTGTATCAGTTCATCGCAATATGGTATTCCCTTTGCTTTTATAAAAAAAAAAAAAGATCCACGGTATAAGTTTTGACATTTGTTTTCAGCAAACATGTTCTTTGATTTTTTAAAGTAGTATGGGGTATTTTTTGTGCAGTTTTTATATGTTAACGCTTATGTTTTTTGCAGTTTTTAAGTTTTAAGTGCGGACGAGAAAATGAAGATCGATTTTTTGTGCTAAAAAGTACTTTGCAGAAAACATCAATTATTTCCTAATAACTCATTTTTCATTCATGGTCCTTCAGGTTTTCACTAATTCACCGAATAATACTGGTATAAAGTACGAGTACATGCTGCCAGTGATATCTGAGTCTGAGGAAAACGAGATGTCTTTGGAAAGTAACGACGGGCTGTTGAGATCCGGAATCGAGGACACCAGTTCATCCAGTAGCTCGAGGGCGGGACGTAAGCGTATCTTTAATTGGAAAGTAATTGGGTTCAGTAGTTGCACGAAGTCCTGTGGAGGCGGCACGCAGACACCCATCATACGTTGCATTCGGAAGAACCCACTGCGGTACTACTCGCAGCGCCGTTGCATGCACTCCGTGAAGCCGGTGCTGAATGAGAACCTATTGCACTGCAACACGCAACCCTGTCCAGCATATTGGCGACTGGACGAGTGGGGCGAGTGCCGCTGCCTGAGCAGTGGAGCCTTCCGGCGGCGGGAGGTGAGCTGTGTACAGGAGCTAGCCTCCGGCCTGGTCATACACGTGGACAAGGCCGCCTGCATGGAGGACCAGCCACCCACCCAGAAGCAGTGCGAGTGTCCCAGGAACCGGCGACGCAACTTGTCGCGATACCGTCTGCCAGGCACCTTGGACTACTCGAACAGCACTCAAGTCAAGCGCAGCAAGATCGACGGCAGCGAAGTCAATGCCATCTGGCTGACTTCCGAGTGGAATCAGTACTGTTCGGCCGCTTGTGGGTCGGGGGTTGAGTATCGTACTGTGTTCTGCGATCGCTCGAAGGCCGGCGAGCAGCGCTGTGATCCCAGCATCACCCCCGAAAGCCGTCGTCCTTGTGAGAAGTCCAGTTGCAAGGTGGGCGACTGGTTCACAGGACCCTGGTCCTCGTGCAACGGCGACTGCTTCGACCTGACCCGCAGCCGAGAGGTGCTCTGCATCCTTAACCAGCTGATCACCGAGGCTACGGAGTGCAAGGCAGAGCTGAAGCCCCAATCAGAGGAGAAGTGCTCCCACGAGGAGGTGGAGTACTGCGCTGCCCGTTGGCACTACTCGGAATGGTCGGAGGTAACTATGTCCAACCAAATTCCAACTGAGATTCAAATATTTGGGTTACAAGAATCTCTAACAGCTAGTACAAAATTTTATTTTATTATTGCTCTTAAGAGCACCTTGTTACAAAATCTGTCATTTATTTTTGTACACAATCAAATGTATTCCTTTTCAAAAGCAGATTCCGAATCTAGTCACGAAAATGTTACTTCACATCACAGGGTTCAGAAAATAGACCTCATTGATGAAAAAATAACGACTTAAATTATTATTCGAAATTCATTGACAACATGGCCAAGTGAAATTATTTAGCTTTTGGTCAGATTCGAATTTGTCATACCGAAATTTATTGTTATACATTAATGTATAATTTTGGTATACCAAATTCCACTGTAGTGGAATCACCATTTAAAACTTATAGTAAATCTTTATGTTTGTTGTAGTTGCAAACTTGGAGCTCCCGTCTAAAATCCGTCCTAAAAATAATGGAACCAAATTTTAATACCTCAGTTTAAAGTTCCGCACAACTGTTGCTGCTAGTAACTTCTAACTATAAGTTTAGTATGGAAACGATAATCTTTGATATCTTACAATGCCTATCATTTTCAACAGTGTTCCAAATCATGTGGAGGTGGAAATCAGCGGCGCAGTGTGAAGTGTTTGGAGTACGACATGAAGTTGAACGTCCTCCGGGAATCATCGCAATGTCGGTACACGACCAGAGAGCCAATCTATCGTGGCTGCAATGCACAAAACTGCGAAGGTGGGTTTTTTTAATGGTGGCTTTGCCAACGCAGACTTTATTTTGTACTTATCTTTATTTATTTACAGAAGTGCCGATAACTCCAGCTGTTCCGATTTGTACTGATAAGTTCCCCAACTGCCAATTGGCTTCGCAAGCAAAGCTATGTAGCTATGACTACTATCGCGACAATTGTTGTGCCTCCTGTACTGGTGGTATTTAGAGCGATTTTGAAGTATATTAAAAGTGGCATCGATCAGTAGTTCTTAAGAATCATACTTAATTTATAAACGACTCTTTAACCGCCGAGCAAAATAGCAATATACTTTAAGCATTACCCCAAATATGACATTTTATTAACTGTTACTACATGTAGCATTTCTGACACTAAAGCTCAAAATAAGGCTTGCAGGGGGAATTGCATGAAATTAAATCTTCGGTCAAGAAAAATGTATTAACGAAATTAAATAACATCTACTGAAACAGACTAACTGAAGACTTTAACATTAAAAATAGTGCATTTTCGCATTGTAAAAAGTGATGTTCTTTTAAAACCAACCAATCAGTGAAAATTTATAAATCAGAAAGCTGACACTTTACTGGTTTAAGAATAAATAAATATTTTTACTACACATTCAAATGAGCTCGTTTATTTTAAGCCCAAAGGCTGTCCATTTTATTTATCATTTTATAAACTAATTACAGCTTTATAATTTTTTACAGTTTTATGGTATATTCAAGTCGTTGAAAATAAGTTAATATAAGTTAAGTTATCAAGTTATGTTTTAAGTTAATAAATTGGGTGCTTACTTTTATTTTAAGACCAAAGGGTGTCCTTTTTATACCCTTGCAGAGGGTATTATAATTTTGGTCAAAAGTGTGCAACGCAGTGAAGGAGACATCTCCGACCCTATAAAGTATATATATTCTTGATCAGGATCACCTCCTGAGTTGATATAGCCATGTCCGTCTGTCCGTCTGTCCGTCTGTCCGTCTGTCTGTTTCTACGCAAACTAGTCTCTCAGTTTTAAAGCTATCGAGTTCAAACTTTGCACACACCCTTCTTTCCTTTGCACGCAGTATATATGTCAGAACGGCCGGGATCGGCCGACTATATCCTATAGCTGCCATATAACTGATTGATCGGAAATGCCATAACTCTGCTGTTTGTTAAGTTAGGAAGGGGTTATATTTGGCCAATCAATCCCACCTATCAAATTTCATAAGGATCGGCCGTCTATATCCTATAGCTGCCATATAACTGAACGATTGAAAATGCCATAACTTTGGTGTTTTTAAAGTTAGAAAGGGATTTTTTATGAGTATTAAGAATGCATCATATGAATAGTTTTGGAGAATATAATTTACAGAATATTCTGCAAGGGTATATCAACTTCGGCTCCGCCCGAAGTTAGCTTTTCTTTCTTGTTATTTATCATTTTGTAAACCAATTACAGTTTTATAATTTATTACAGTTTTATGGTATATTCAAATCGGTTAAAATAGGTTAATATAAGTTAAGTTATCAAGTTATGTTTTAAGCTAATAAAAGTAACTGGGTGCTAACTTTTAGAGGGTGTAACCCAATGATTGCCAGATTAACCTAATTGTAAAGAAGTATAAAACTTCAACCAATCCCAAAACACTGAATCCAAGAAATAGTCCTGCCGTTCCCCCGATTGAAACTAAAACAAAGAAAGAATACGTTGAAATGGTAAATATTGTATAAAATAATTGTATGTATATAACATCAATAAAATGTAGTTACCTAATAGATCGGTCACTGAAAATATAACTTGTCGCTTTAGTCGATTCTGTGGCCAAGTTTTGATGGATACGCTGCATCCAATACTTTGAAGTAATGGTTTTGATCCAAAGTTTTGCTAAAAAAAATGGCAGATGACAAGATTTTCAAGATTTATTTACCCCAGACAATAGCTTTAGTACTCCGAAGGTTTTTTGATGTTTTAAGAAAAAAGTATTAGCCATCAGACTTATTCCACCAGTTCCAATTTATATTTGTGCTAAAGTTTCTAAATTGAAACAAATTACGCACTTTTCAGGTTTTCATAAAATATGATGAAGTTTTTTGATTTATATGGCAGTGAAATTTTGTTCCATGCTATTTTTCATATAATCGTCCGATCTTCATTGTTCCATCATATTTAATACCAACATTAAAAGGAAGATGTTTGGTCATCAAAGCAGCTTTAACAGCTTTACTTGTTTTGGTAGAAACAAACAGATCTTGATCGACTGGGATGATAATCCAGATAAATAATACGTATTCTTTTTGTATTCAGAAATGTCTCATTTTGTACATTGCAAATTATCGAGTACAATTATAATTATAATACCCTCTGAAATAAAACATAAACCATAAAACTTACGAAGGCGGACCTTACTGAAACTACTGAATCAAGGCAGTTCTGTTCACAATAGCAAGCACGAGGCTCCTTATCACTTCCATTTTCGTCGTAAAGACGAAGAAAATAACCTAAAATGTATTTAATGAAATGTAGTTTAAATTTCTTTCTTATAATAGATTTAATGCTTACTGGTATAACGAGGAAAGCAGGATCTTAAAGTTTTGTAATCGCACACCTTTTTAGGGTTTGTGACTAAAAGAAAGTTGTTAATTTTTAAATGCTTATGTAATATTCTTAACTTACTGCGATTAGGATAGAAGTGAGGAATACATTTGCACATTTTGTATGCCAGATTGATTCTGCACTCTTGCATGCAAACATTTTTAGTATAGAATGGAAAATGGGTCAAATTTGATTCGTGGTGAAAGCGACATTTTCTCATTGTCACTGTGGTCTCACTGCAGAAGTTTAAATATTGAATATTATATTGGCATATTTAAGATACCTGAAACATGCCTTTCTAGGTTATTCTCAGCAATAATCTCTTCGAGGTAGGCCTCCAATACCATTCCATCAATTGTATAACCAAAATTGGCGTCCACCTTCATTACTTCGTGTGCAGAATGTAGGTAAGTCTTAAAAGGGTTTAATATTTAAATTAATAACATAATTAGTAACTTTAAAAACTCACATATAAGGCCGGGCTAGTAAAGCCCACTATCGTATATTGGACGTCCGGTACAAAAAAAGATCCATCCAAATGGGCGATGGTATCGTAGTTGTTAAACTCGGGATACTTTCCGAATATTGAATACCGGGAACTATACATTAAACCTAACTTAGTATTTCCCAGGTAGCATAATCCGTACTCAGTGAGAACCTGTCGGACATGAATGAAATCCTGACCATCAACACAGCGGGTGCGTTTGAGTTCAATTGGTTCGTAGGTTGAGTCAAAGGTAAGATTGTAGATAACCTCCATGTAGTGTTCCGGCTTTAGGCCTATGTCCTTTATTATTTGATCGATCTGATCGCTCTCGGGAATGTTTTGAAAATTAATGTAAGTAGAATTGGCCAAGTTCTCTAGGAAGTCCCAGAAAACAGTTTTTTGTGTTCCCTTAATGCCATTTTTCCTTAAATTAATTTTTAAATTGTAAAAAGGTCTAGAGAAATAAATATGGATAATAGTCAGTACCGACAATAATCACCAAACAAGGCGCTGTCTAGGCGATGCATTGGACATATTGTTACACTCGGAAACGTGGTATTCCAAAAGTAATAGTTCCGCTAAATGTTACAAATGATACATTAAGGATACTAGTTTTAAGGATTTCGCAGTACCTCCAATCCGATATGTGTGCTTTTCGTATAGTAACGATCAATAGATGATAAGCAGACAACAATACAGAAATATATTGAGACAAACAACAAGACAAGCCACAGGAATCTGGAAAAGCAATCATAGTTATTCATAGTAATCACAATTTTACAAAAATAGTTTTTGATGTTTTTAAAATGGCACATACAAATCAATATTTCATTTGTATATATATAGTTTATTTTAAAACTTACTTTTCAAAGACAACAAGCATTGCTTTGACAAGATATCGGAACCCATGAATGCAACAATTGTTGAAGTATAAAGCAATGAAATGTATAATACTTCTTGGCCATCGCCGATCTTTAAACGCCATGCTGTTCTAAATTGGGAAGAGATGGTCTAATAATTTATCCGATCTAATTACAATATTGGGATTATTTAATCTTAAAATTGAATAATTAGAAGAGGGAAGTAGGACGCTCGGAAGGCAACTGAATAAAGGCTTTCAAAATGTAAAATATAAATATCAAATTCAACCCTTCGAAAATAATAAATTTGTTAGCGTGACTAATCTCTGCTTGAAGTGGTTTTTGTGATTAAACTGAATTACACTTCATTACCAATGCAAGATTATTCGATATAGCACCTTGCGTGCTTTGGTAATAAAAGAGTTTGATTTATACGTACTTAACAATATATAAAAGTTATTATTTCAAAAATATGTTTGGACATAAGGGAACTAATCTAATTAATTTCAATATTGTTAGCAATTAACGTAAAGTAGCTAAATTTGTATCATATTAAAAAAAATTATTGAAGTGCAGAAATAAAAAAAGCTGAAATACTTGTTTTGGAGGGTATATAACATAATAGATTTCAAATGCCATAATGCACTATAACCGAAGAGTCATAGACTTTCTATACTTAAGCTTCCTATACTTCCTATATCTACAATATTTCTTACTTTCTGTTCTGTTTTTGTTTAAGTAAAAAATCGAGATCTTTTTAACCAATATCTCTTGTTATATTTTCAATATATTTTACATTTTTTTATTTTACATTCAGTACGTGATTGTCGCCCTGGTAAACGCGGATTACCTGCGAAATCCACTCGTTCAAGTGCTGATGGACCTCCTTAACTCGGGTGCCATTATAGAACGAAATCCCCACTTTGTTTTCAAAGCCTCCGTCCGGACGGAAAACGTAAGCCCCTGACCATCGGTTTTTGGCTCACCATTATTGCCTCGAAGTCCCGAATATGACATTTTATTAACTGCTACTACATGTAGCATTTCTGACTCTAAAGCTCAAAATAAAGCTTGCAGGGAATTGCATGAAATTAAATCTTCGGTCAAGAAAAATGTATTAACGAAATTAAATAACATCTACTAAAACAGACTAGCTGAAGACTTTAACATTAAAAATAGTACATTTTCCCATTGTATTTAAAGTAACATTAAGAAACAAAAAGTGATGTTGTTTTAAAACCAACCAATCAGTGAAAATCTATAATACAGAAAGCTTTCACTTTACTGGTTTAAGAATAAATAAATATTTTTACTACACATTCAAATGAGCTTGTTTATTTTAAGCTCAAAGGCTGTCCATTTTATTTATCATATTATAAACCAATTACAGTTTTATAATTTATTACAGTTTTATGGTATATTCAAATCGTTGAAAATAAGTTAATATAAGTTAAGTTATTAAGTTATATTTAAGTTAATAAATTGGGTGATTACTTTTATTTTAAGACCAAAGGGTGTCCTTTTTATTTATCATTTTGTAAACCAATTACAGTTTTATAATTTATTACGGTTTTATGGTATATTCAAATCGGTTAAAATAGGTTAATATAAGTTAAGTTATCAAGTTATGTTTTAAGTTAATAAAAGTAACTGGGTGCTAACTTTTAGAGGGTGTAACCCAATGATTGCCAGATTAACCTAATTGTAAAGAAGTATAAAACTTCAACCAATCCCAAAACACTGAATCCAAGAAATAGTCCTGCCGTTCCCCCGATTGAAACTAAAACAAAGAAAGAATACGTTGAAATGGTAAATTTTTTGTATAAAATAATTGTATATAGCATCAATAAAATGTAGTTACCTAATAGATCGGTCAGTGAAAATATAACTTGTCGCTTTAGTCGATTCTGTGGCCATCTTTTGACGGATACTTTGCATCCAATACTTTGAAGTAATTCTTTTGAGTCTAACAGTGGCTAAAAAAATTAGCAGAAGACAAGATTTTCAAGACTTTATAACCCCAGACAATAGATAAGAACTTCGGTATACCGAAGTTTTTTTTGGCAGTTATTAGTAAATAGTATAAGTTAACACACTTATTCCGCCGATTCCAATTTATACAAATTTTACATTTTATGTTAATAAGCTTTGTGCTTAAATATCAAATCAAAAAGGATTAAGAAACAAATGGAACTTCGTTTACAAATTTTACAAATCTTCGCATTTTTCAGAATTTTATAAAAAATTACCGATTGCTCTAAGAATAAGTAGTCGGAAATGACTTACAAGGGCGGTCCTCATTGTAACTACTGAATCAATGCAGTTCTGTTCACAATAACAAACACGGGTCTTCTTATCACTTCCGTTTTTCTCGTAGAGTTGAAGAAAATTACCTATATTATTATGTATTATATAAAATGCAGTTAAAATTTTTTGCTTATAATAGATTTAGTCCTTACTGGTATAACGAGGAAAGCACGATCTTAAAGTTTTGTAATCGCACACCTTTTTAGGGTTTGTGACTAAAAGAAAGTTTTTAGTTTTTAAATGCTTATGTAATGTTCGGAACTTACTGCGATTAGGATAGAAATGGGGAATACATTTGCACAATTTATATGCCAAATTGAGACGGCACTCTTGCATGCAAACATTTCTAGTATAGAATGGAAAATGGGTCAAATTTGATTCGTGGTGAAAGCGACATTTTCTCATTGACACTGTGGTCTCACTGCAGAAAATTTAAATATTGAATATTTTATTGGCATATTTAAGATACCTGAAACATGCCTTTCTAGGTTATCCTCAGCAGTAATCTCTTCAAGGTAAGGATCGAATACCATTCCATCACTTGTATAACCAAAATTGGCGTCCACCTTCATTACTTCATATGCAGAATGAATGTAACTCTTAGAAGGGTATAATATTTAAATAAATAACTTAATTAGTAACTTTAAAAACTCACATCTATGGCAGGGCTAGTAAAGCCCACTACCGTATATTCAACGTCCGGTACAAAAAAGGATCCCTCCACATGGGGGAGTAACTTACGTTGGTGCTCGTATTTGTTAAACTCGGGATACTTTCCGAATATTAAATACCGGGAACTATACATTAAGCCTAGCCTAGTATTTCCCAGGTAGCATAATCCGTACTCAGTGAGAACCTGTCGGACATGAATGTAAGTCTGACCATCAACACAGCGGGTGCGGTTTTGTTCAAATGGATCGTAGGTTGAGTCAAAGGTAAGATTGTAGATAACATCCATGTAGTGTTCCGGCTTTAGGCCTATGTCCTTAATTATTTGATCGATCTGATCGCTCTCGGGAATGTTTTGAAAATTAATGTAAGTAGAATTGGCCAAGTTCTCTAGGAAGTCCCAGAAAACAGTTTTTTGTGTTCCCTTAATGCCATTTTTCCTTAAATTAATTTTTAAATTGTAAAAGGGTCTAGAGAAATAAGTATGGATAATAGTCAGTACCGACAATAATCAGCAAACAAGGCGCTATCTAGGCGATGCATTGGACATATTGTTACACTTGGTAACGTGGTATTCCAAAAGTAATAGTTCCGCTAAATGTTACAAATGATACATTAAGGATACTAGTTTTAAGGATTTCTCAGTACCTCCAATCCGATATGTGTGCTTTTCGTATAGTAACGATCAATAGATGATAAGCAGACAACAATACAGAAATATATTGAGACAAACAACAAGACAAGCCACAGGAATCTAGAAAAGCAATCGTAGATATTCATAGTAATCACAATTTTACAATATAGTTTTTGATGTTTTTAAAATAGGACCTACAAATCAATATTTCATTTGTATATATATAGTATATTTTAAAACTTACTTTTCAAAGACAACAAGCATTGCTTTGACAAGATATCGGAACCCATGAATGCAACAATTGTTGAAGTATAAAGCAATGAAATGTATAATACTTCTTGGCCATCGCCGATCTTTAAACGCCATGCTGTTCTAAATTGGGAAGAGATGGTCTAATAATTTATCCGAAATAATTACAATATTGCGATTATTTAATCTTAAAATTGAATAATTAGAAGAGGGAAGTAGGACGCTCGGTAGGCAACTGAATAAAGGCTTTCGAAATTTAAAATATAAATATCAAATTCTTCGAGAATAATAAATGTGTTAGCGTGACTAATCTCTGTTTGAAGTGGTTTTTGCGATTAACCTGAATTACACTTCATTACCAATGCAAGATTATTCGATATAGCACCTTGCGTGCTTTGCTAATAAAAGAGTTTGATTTATACGTACTTAACAAAATATATGATGTTATTATTTCAAAAATATGTTTGGACATAAGGGAACTAATCTAATTAATTTCAATATTGTTAGCAATTAACGTAAAGTAGCTTAATTTGTATCATAATTAAAAAAGTTATTGAAGTGCAGAAATAAAAAAAAACTGTAGTACTTGTTTTGGGGGTTATATAACATAATAGATTTCAAATGCCGTAATGCACTAAACCCGAAGAATCATAGACTTTCTATACTTAAACTTCCTATATGTCTTATACTAAAAAATCGAGAGCTTTTTAACCAATATCTCTTGTTATATTTTCAATATTTTGATACATTCAGTATACAATATTTTTCTGTTGGATGATGAATGTACGAATTTGCATTGGGACCAGTGTCACAACGAATTCAGAAGCATCCATTGTATAATCGGAGGACATCGGGTTATGTGGGGCGTAGAAATATTCAACGGAGGAAGGAATACTGCCAATGCCATCTTGATTAAATTTGTATCTCTTCATATCGCCCAACTTCATATTTCCGTCCAAAGTTGTTTCCCAAATCTTATACCCACTCAAGGAAGAAAAGAGGGGATAAATGTTGAAGCTAACTACATTTCCGTTTGTATTAAAGTTCTCCACTCGTATCAAAATGTGATCCTCAGAATGTTGTTCAAAGGAAAGAAGTTCGACCAACGGGGGGAAGTCGGTAAAATCGGGAATCATGTTCTTATTTACGGATGGTACTCTATTTGATTTGCTGAAAAACTTCCAAAAGGGTTGGTCTATCTCATGCTGAACCAGTCTCTCTGCGTGATTAGGCTTCTTTGAGGCCTCGTCGATAATTAGGGAAACCTTTCCCCTTGCGATCAACCCAGTTCCATACTGAGTCTCATTAAGGGCTTCGCCAACACCAAAAGCATCGTCATTCAGTAAACGCCGATGCAGCATAAGCTCCAATTCCCCGTCCTTCAAGCTAGTTCCTCCCTGTGCTCGATCGTTTAGCAGCGTGATTCGCACCTCGTCGTCTTGCAGTGAAATTTGCCCGGTTACTGGATAATAGTTTCCGCTTATTGCCTCTGACATGTCGGGATTGAAGGTGTCACGCTGGTTTCTCTCGCGTTCCAGCATTTCCCGACCATTCGAGTCTGTATAAAATATACCCTTCGAGGATATATTGCTCGAGAAGCGAATGACTATCTCTTTTCCAACTTCATCTTCCGTTGGTATCGGTCCCACCAACCATTCGAATTCCACGCGATTGTCGCCCTGGTAAACGCGGATTACCTGCGATATCCACTCGTTCACATGCTGATGGACCTCCTTAACTCGGGTGCCATTATAGAACGAAATCCCCACTTTGTTATTTAGTTTTTCAAAGCCTCCGTCCGGACGGAAAACGTAAGCCCCTGACGATCGGTTTTTGGCTTCACCATTATTGCCTCGAAATCCCTTGTATACGCCAAAGCTTTGATCAATAGTTTCGGTTAGGCCGTTCATTTCAATGGTTTTCAAGCCACCCGTAGTTGTATTAAAAGTGAGTTTAACGAGCTAAAACGTAAAAGTCAACTATAGAGAATGGAAATAAATCGGAAAACCTTGCCATATGCTTACCGAATTCTCCACCGTCAATTCATCGGACTCATCCAGGGCTTTCTCTGTGGGGAAATGAATAAGATTTTGTACATTACTTTTTGGTGAAGGTAGTACACGGATTAAGAAGTTTGCAATCTTTTCAACTGTGGCTTCAAAAACCAACTCGTGTTGCGTGTCATTCGATCGGTGTTCCATAGCCAAAACTTGCCAAGGAACGGGGACAACTTCCGAAGGTATTTCACGACCTAAATGAAATTAAAAATTTTTAAAAACCTGTTAATTAATGTTTATAAGATTGGAATACCTTTTTCATCGGTGACTATGTAGTTATCGCTTTTCACTGGAATACGCACATATTGTGTTGAAGTGTGAGCCAATAGATTTACCAGTGTGACAACCACATTGTTGGCACTGTTCTGGGTGAAAGAACAAACACTTATGTTCAGTTCTAGGCAACTTTCGAACTCCCCAGAAGTGAGATTGGTCAGAGATCGGAGGGCATCGCGAGCATTATTCTCGGCGTCTACAATTGCCTTGAATAACATACGGTCGTAATCGCGGGCAACCGCCTGTTTTTCAGTGCCCGTAACTGCATCATGGTGCTGCATTATTCCCATCGCCTGACTAAGACTCTCCAGATCTTCGGAGTGCCGAGTGCTGGTCAAATTGGCCAGAACACTCAGTTGCTTGACCGTTTGAAAGAAGTGATTTCCATCGCGATGAAAGCGTTTCTGCGTGGGCCTCGAGGTGAAATAACCAGTCCAGTAGGAGTGCGAATCACTGGAGTAGGGAAAGAAGTCCTCGGTTTTGTTCGGCCACGTTTGCTGCAACTGATGCAATTCGTGGAGATAGCAGGAGGGCGTTGAGTAGAAAACGTTGACCTGAGATCCCTTCGATTGGCGATCGTTGACGTACCTGATAAAAATGATAAACATCCCAGATAAGAAAAATAATCAAGATTACTTACTTAATAAGTTTGTCCATGTTCTTGTAGTTAACTGCGGCTTCTTCGTACTGAAAATCGTCTCCCATTGGGACCATTATATGAGTAGATCGGAAGGACTTTGACATTGTCTTAACATAGTCGATGAAGTCATTGACTCTTTGGTCGACGTTATTGTCATAGCTCTCGCCATCGATTATTGGAGCATCGTGGCAATTAATATCAAAACAGAAGCCTGGAGGAGCTGAATAGTGATTGTAGAGCATGCCAGTAAATATGTGAGAGTCCTTTAGGGATTCGCTTGATTGCCAAATCATCTCCATTCCTTGGTCTTCCAGACGTTTCTTTTTGTCCACGTAATCCATGCGAGCGAAAAATTCGCCATTATATCCCATTTGAGCGAAAATAGAGGCCATTTCCCGGGAGTGACCAAATGGATCGATCTGCCAACCTATTGTCGGTCGTCCACAATCACCAAAGATGTCGTTTAAGTATCTGAAACATAATTGATTAGGAGCTAAGATTTATTAAACATTTATAACAGGACTCACTTCAATCCCAAATTGAATTGATCTATTACACTTTGGTAGTGAACTGTGGCTTCATCGTTCATACTCCAAGCTCCTCCCGCAAATTCCAGTCGTCCTTCTGCTACTAATTTTTGTACAGCTCGTTGAACAGTTGCGTTTTGTTCGGCGTACCATTTCGAAAAGAAGAACGTCTCCACCTGGATGAAACGCCGCTTGGAGTCCTTCAGGAGCTCCTCCACCACCGTATCCAAAATATATTGCACTCCAGCGTGCTGAATTTTGTTCTGACTTCCATAGTAATACTGATCGACCGTTTTCAGCCAACCGACATCGTCGTGCGAGTGGGGGACCAAATGAACATTGATCATGTTTAATTTCGTGACGGGGCATGCCTACAATCAAAGCACATATTCTAGAATATATAAATATACACCGGACGCACTTTATACTTTAAATTTGAAAAAATCTGTCTTCTAAATCAATAAAGTTAAAGATGAAAGCATGGCACTGCACTTCACAGACTGAACATAATTGTTTGTATTTTGTATTTTTGAGCTGACTTCTTTAGAACTTGTTACCTTAATCCCACAGGTAGCCCCGGATACCGCATTATTCAGTAAAAACAGAGTGATAAAAACCGGTACACTACTGAAATATGCCATTTCGGTGAACGCTTCGCTCCACGGAGGGTTCTTATCGGGGCTGTTGAGTCGAATGAAATGAAACGCGAAACGAGGCAACTCCTTAGACCCCAGCAATGTGCCACTTGAAGCGATAAACCTTGTACCGCGATCGCATTGGCTTGAGTGGGACTATCAAATTAAAATCCATTTAGGAGCTCAAGCGATAACAATTTACAGCGCTGTACACCCTAGATAGAAGGAAAATACACAGTATTGCATTGCGTTCATCGGTTGTTTATACTCATATACAAATAAACATTCATCTGATTTCGCTAAAAAATGCCTATACTTGCTTTCGCGTAATCATGTATTGGAATGAACTTAGGGTTTGGGCTTATCAGTTTTCAAAATAAGCATACATATTCGTATTTGTTTATGTTTGGCTACTAGTCAACGACTTCTGTATTTTGCATTAAAGTTCTTATCTTTTTTGCAATCATTTCAAGTAATTAATTATTCAGATTACGAAAGGAAATCGAATGGCTTTATGAATTTGTACTTAAATAAGTGGTATATAAAGAGCTCGTCTTGTAAACAAGAAACTTTTAATTATTTTTATAACCAGCTCTTAAAGACCTCATGTGTGTTATTCAGCCCGAAGACTTATCATCGCTATACTTATAGAAGTGATGCAAATGCGGTTTCCTCTACGAATGATTTTATAATCATTACTCACTCACAACTTTTAAGAAAATTAAGAAATTAACAATTCTTCTTAAACTAAATTAAGGTTTATATCTATTTGCAGGCACAATGTTTACAAGAATGTGTTAAGATACATGTTTTTATTTTCAAGCATTTTTACTTTTCTTGTGCGTGGAGGTCACATTCAAATGGGCTTTATTCAAATAGCTTGGGCTGTTTGTGAGGCTATTTGTTGTTATTGAATGTTGTAGATATTTGTAAATTTAGGTAAATTTGTTTGAAAATAAAATGTTGCTCCTCATTTCAATTTTAGATAAACACAGGACAACGAAATTAAACTTATTGAAACCTGCAGGTTTAAACTCATTTTTGCGGTTATTTATGCCTATTGAATATTTCCCCTCTTAAAATTTAACTTGTATTCTTTTAAAGCCTACTACATGTGAAATTGTTACTGAAAAGTGTAAAATGTAAAAATAAAAAAAAAAATATATAAAATGAAAAAAAAAAAATTAAGGAGAATGGTGTTTGGTATCTCAAAAGGGTAGATAAAAGACGACCCACTCCTTAGAATATTTAAATTCAAGGCGGTAAAAGTTCTTATATTTTCAATGCGTGATATCGCAATTATCACGCGTAAAAAACTTAACATTAAATAGTAACATAAAGTAGTTAACACAGTGTAATTAATCTGCTTCCAAGAATTTTAAAATACTCTTTTAAAATTTGAGTTACTTTTTTTTTTTTTTTTTATTTTATTATTTTTTAAGTTCAATACTGTGAAAGGAAATAACAGGTTATAGCTTTCGTATAAGCTTTCTCGAGTTGCCAGGTCTCGGCATGATATATATGTATGTCTTACTAATCAGAACACTTAATTCTTATCTTCAAAAGTAATACTCCATTCACACTTTCCAACAATTTTCTTTTCAGCTCTGTCTTATATAATACTATAAACTTTTTGGTAAATATTATTTAAATTAGAGAATATTATGAGTTAAGAGTCATGTTACCTTTAGTTTCCTAACCTACATATATTTCGAGCTCATCGAAAGACCTAGTTCCCGATTTCTAAGATTGAAATAAAATATTTATTTATCATCTATTTATTTTACAGTGGATAGATTTTCTTTGATCTCCTGATCTTGTAACTTTAGTTGAAATAGATGAAATCTTTTACAGAATAACCCAATTTAATCCACCTTATAGACTATAAGTCGTCATGATTCCATAGGCGATTACTGGGTGACTGTAATTCGAAGGTAATGTTATTACCTCCGGTTTCTGAAGAGTACCACTCAGACCCTTTTAGAGCCTCCGATAGTAACAAGATTAACTTCAATGCTATCTTAAATGCTTTAGTGTGCTGAATGGTTTTCAGAAACCAATTAAACACTCCACTAATTTGTATTGTGGAAACGATTAGATGGATCAAGCTAAAGTCACTTCAACAATCTTTGAAGGAATACTTTAAAACGCGCATGTACGACTTTATAAGGCCCTATCAGAATGTTTCATGCGCACTGCCCGGTGTTTTCACACATACCCACTCTCTAGAGTAGAAATATATGTAAGAATACTTGCTCAATTTCTCGATGTTCGTATGTACACAGCAATAAAGAATCATTCTCAAGTAGGTTTCGAGCTGAGTTTTCGGTCCCTGCTTGAGCAGTCCGCATTGAGAAGCCGGTGCGATCGGTTGAGACTTCGTTACCTTTTGCAGTCCGTTCTTTCCAGTCTCTGTGTATGTATATGGTGTACCATACTGGCAAAGTGTTCGTTGTGAAAACAAAGTAATTGGATGCAAATTCCCTAAACGTAAATAAAGAAAACTGCAATGTCTGCGAAGACTTCTGTGTGGCTTGCATTCTTTTGCGCCCTTTGCTGTCTAATTCACGATGCCGATCTGCGGAGTATTCAGCAAAAGGCCTCTCAGTGCGGCTATCAGGTAAGTCAATGTTCCCCTTCCTAGAAATGGGAACAATAATGTTGCAAATGCAACATGTTGATAGTTATTCGACCTAGCAAACACACAAATTTCTTTCAGGCTGATTTTCAAGTGAGAGAATGTAACTGATAAGCGATTATAATATGTAAATTTTGCTATATACATTTATATGAATATATATAGTATATATAAATATTATAAGCAATCTTAATTTTTCTTTCTGTAAAGAAATAACGTTGCAGCGTTTTAGTTTTGCTTGGAAGTTACACATTTTAAGGGCCGTGAGTCGAGTTAATTCATATAAATTGTAGTGCCAAGAAAAACTATTTAAAAAAATGTTAATTTCTAAATGCCAATTTCATTTCAGAGCTGTCATCCCACAAAGCCGAATATGCTGAACGTGCATCTTGTAGCACATACACATGATGACGTCGGATGGCTGAAGACTGTGGACCAATATTACTATGGCAGCGAGACGAGGATTCAGAAAGCTGGAGTGCAATATATTATCGATTCGGTTGTGGAGGCTCTGCTGAGAGATCCCGAGAAACGATTCATATATGTCGAGTCCGCCTTTTTCTTCAAATGGTGGAAGGAGCAGACCACCAAGGTCCAGGATGCTGTAAAGATGTTGGTGGAACAAGGCAGACTCGAGTTCATTGGCGGCGCTTGGAGTATGAATGATGAGGCGACAACGCACTACCAGAGTGTGATTGATCAATTTTCTTGGGGCTTAAGGTATGTAAGATAACGAGTGTATACGAGGTCGAATATCAGTAATATATGAATCGTATATATTAACATGTTAAAATCAGCTAAGTTAAATAAGTGTTTCTTAATATGACAATCCCTTTTAATTGAGAAATATAATTGCAGACTTTTGAATGATACCTTTGGAGAGTGTGGACGTCCGCGGGTTGGATGGCAAATAGATCCCTTCGGTCACTCCAGGGAAATGGCTTCCATGTTCGCCCAGATGGGTTTCGATGGAATGTTTTTCGGACGATTGGACTACCAAGACAAGGACGAACGTCTAATGACCAAAAATGCTGAAATGATATGGCACGGATCAGCAAATCTAGGTAGTTAGAATTTACTCGTTAAAGGAAAATTTCTATAACCTCGTTTGTATTTTTAGGTGAGGAAGCGGATCTGTTTAGCGGTGCTCTATACAACAATTACCAGGCACCAGATGGATTCTGTTTCGATGTTTTATGCAGCGATGCCCCTATAATTGATGGCAAGCACAGCCCCGATAACAATGTTAAAGAGCGCGTAAGAATTGATACCATATGTAGTGTTTTAAGTGTTATGCTTCTGGCATTGGTTAAGCGTTTGTTTTGTCTTTTGTTAATGTCCCCCACCCCATCAGATCGATACGTTTTTGGATTTCGCCAAGACCCAATCCCAATACTACCGCACCAACAATATCATTATCACAATGGGTGGTGATTTCACATACCAGGCTGCCCAAGTCTATTATAAGAACCTCGACAAATTGATACGGTAATTGCATATTGTTTTGTCCTTGCGAAGCTAACTGTTTAAGAAAGCCCCTAAATTCAAAATTGTACTGTCCAACATGTCCTAAAAATGTGCCGTCACTCACCTGAAAGATAACCTAATTGAAAAGCCATAAATGCGTGTGACAAACAGGTTGATGCCTTCTTGGAATATGTTACTAAAATGGCCACACAATTTCGCACTCCCAACGTGATACTTACCATGGGTGAGGACTTCCACTACCAAAATGCCGATATGTGGTATAAGAACCTGGATAAGTTGATTAAGTAAGTAGGGGCTTTCCTCAACAGAGTTTAGCGGAACAAAAAGGAAAGGTTACTACATGGTTACCGTCTTTACCAAACTCACAGATATGCCAATGAGCGTCAGGCGAATGGTTCAAATATAAACCTGCTTTACTCGACACCATCGTGTTATCTGAAATCGCTGCACGATGCCGGCATAACTTGGCCCACAAAGAGCGATGACTTCTTCCCCTATGCCTCCGATCCCCATGCTTACTGGACCGGATATTTCACATCGCGCCCAACTCTGAAGCGATTTGAACGGGATGGTAACCACTTCCTGCAAGTTTGCAAGCAACTGAGTGCTCTGGCCCCCAATAAACCCGAGGAATTCGCTCCCCACTTGACCTTCATGCGCGAAACCCTGGGAATAATGCAGCACCATGATGCCATAACTGGAACGGAAAAGGAAGCGGTTGCTCTGGACTATGCCAAGAGGATGAGCGTTGCCTTCAGAGCCTGTGGTGCCACCACTCGAAATGTTTTGAATCAACTCACAGTGCAATCCAAAGAAAATGTCAAAGATAAAGCAGCCAAATATGTCTTTGAATTCAAAACCTGTGCCTTGCTAAACATCACTTCCTGTCCCGTTTCCGAAGTAAATGACAGATTTGCTCTAACGCTTTACAATCCTCTGGCTCATACGATCAGTGAATATGTGAGGATTCCCGTATCAGATCCTAATTACAAAATCATCGATAATAAGGGTATGATCATAGGACAAGTAAAATAGAGATCCGGTATAAAATAGATTATTATATATTTCAGGTGTGACTTTAGAAACCCAAGCTGTGCCAATTCCCACACCAGTAATCAATATAAAGCACCGAAACTCGACTGCCAAATATGAACTGGTGTTCTTGGCCACCAACATTCCACCTTTGGGATATCGTACGTATTATATTGAAAAACTGGATAATACTGAAGCCACCGGAAAGACAAGGGCTTCGCCGAAGAGCACTACAAGTGTGACAGTAATTGGAAATAGTGTAAGATCAGTTCACTGCTAATCTGATATTATATAATAATGCATATGTTTTGTAATCTCCAGCATATTAAACTTGGTTTTGACACCAATGGATTCCTTTCTGAGGTAACCGCTGATGGCCTAACCAGATTGGTTAGCCAGGAGTTTTTGTTCTACGAAGGTGCTGTTGGAAATAATGCCGAGTTTCTCAATCGATCATCCGGAGCTTACATCTTCCGGCCAAACGAGAACAAGATTCACTTTTCCGCCGACCAAGTTGAAATTGAAGTCTACAAGGGCGATTTGGTCCAGGAAGTCCATCAGAAGTTCAACGATTGGATTAGCCAGGTGGTGCGAGTCTACAATAAGGACTCTTTTGCAGAATTCGAGTGGTTGGTTGGACCGATTCCCATTGATGATGGCATCGGCAAGGAGGTCATTACTCGCTTTAACTCTGACATCGAGTCAGACGGCATTTTCCGCACCGATTCAAATGGTAATGTTTGATGACTTTAAACTATCTTATTTAGTTCTTGAACTTATCCTTTTTTAACAGGTCGTGAAATGATAAAGCGAAAACTCAACCACCGTGATACGTGGAGCGTGAGGATCAACGAAGAAGTGGCTGGAAATTACTACCCCATTACGACCAAAATAGATCTGGAGGACGATACAGCACGCATGGCGATCCTGACAGACAGAGCCCAGGGAGGCAGCTCCTTGAAGGATGGATCCTTGGAGTTGATGGTCCATCGTCGCTTGTTGCGTGATGATGCTTTTGGCGTGGGCGAGGCTCTGAATGAAACCGAATTCGGCGATGGTCTGATTGCTCGCGGAAAGCACCACCTCTTCTTTGGACGGTCCACTGATCGCGAAGGTGTCTCCCTTAAAGCGCTTGAGCGACTAACCCAGCTGGAGAAACTGATGCCCACATGGAAATTCTTTAGCAACATGGAGGCCTATAGTGCCGACGAATGGCAGACATCCTTTACAAACACTGTAAGTGTCTAAACTGACCATATACTCTTTAATTGAGTCTAATCTGCCTTTATTCACAGTTCACAGGGATTTCTTTGGTTCTGCCCAAGCCCGTAAACCTCCTTACCTTGGAACCCTGGCATGAGAATCAACTTCTGGTGCGATTCGAGCATATAATGGAGAACGGAGAGGATGCATCTTACTCCAAACCCGTGCAGTTCAATGTTAAAAACGTACTGAGTGCTTTCGACATTGAAGGCATCCGGGAAACAACTCTGGATGGAAATGCCTGGTTAGACGAAACTCGAAGATTCCAATTCGCTCCTGATCCCGAAGAAGCGGCATTTAACACATACGGAACATTTGAGGAACCCGCGAAGTCTGTACACCTATTAAGTCCGGAGAAACCCATGCTGGGTGTTAAATATGCAGAGGAAGCTTTGCCAGCAGGACAGTTGGGTGCCCAGAGTAACCGGATTAAGCGCGAAACCAACTCAGAACAAATTAATAAGGACGAGGGACGATCATCAAAGTCATCGGATGGTGCATATAATTCCTTCAAGGCAGACAGCGATAGTCAGGATTACATTATTGAACTGAGCCCAATGGAGATCCGAACTTTCATTGTTTACTTAAAAACAGCCTAAAGTTCTTATTTATGAAAAGCAACAAACAATGTGTTTAATAAAATTAAATAATATATAAATGTTAACCTGCTTGACTTGCATAGTATGTATCTGTGGGTGTGTTATTGTATTATAGTTTAAAATTGCCAAGTATTTTCCCATGAGTGTGGGCTACAACAATGTAAGTTATTTTTGTGCCTTTGTAAAAGCTTCCTTAAAATCTTTACTAAATCCATGTAAGCGCAACAAAACATTCAGCCTTCGTGATTTTACATTAGAATGGCCAACAAAAAGTCTTTTGTTCTTTGGGAATGCGATGGCCTGTACGCACTTGATTTATTTATTTGAGTTGTCCAAAGTCTTTAGGTTGAAATTGAGGTCAGTAAAGATTTTCTTGAGATGATCACCCATACTAAAATGTATATTTCCCTTGCTTCAAATGAGAGTAACGGCAGGAATGTATATGCATATATGCCAACATTTTACGTTATATTACAATGAGTATATCAGACCAACTGAATATAGTGAGGTTCACAGTCACACATAGAAGGTCCTTTGTGGTAATTTAATGCGGATAATATTTAATATTCCGGGTGCCCTTGTTGTGTAAATTTTCATGCACACATATTTAATTATGCTTGGTCCAAATTAAATTGTAGAACTTGTTAAATATAGAAAAGAGGGGGACATTCCTTGCATATTATATATTCATTGGCGGTGCAAGGACTGCAGTCATTGTCGAAAAACTAACCAGAAAAATATTTAATAGTTTGACTCGAATATGAGATACCCAGTATTTCCTTACACTTTGTTTTCTACTGTTTTGCGGACTTGCATGATAAATATTCTCCCGTTTAGGCCGTAAGTAATAGGTACCAAAAGTCCAGTTCTATATATGTATAAGGGTGTGGATGCTTGTATGTTTACCCTCTTTAATATAAAAAATTCAACTATTAGTTTTGAAGTAGGAAGAAGTAGTAGAATGAGAAAGCGTATTTTAATGAAAAAAGTTGGCAACTTGCAAAGCAAAGGGGCAAGTCGTTTGGTTTCATTTGTTCTATTTCAAGCTTTATAAAATACTTGTTTTCTCATTCGTGGCGCTTTAAGACCCTTGACATATTTGCATGCCTATAATTTAAATTTCCAGGATTTACTATAAAACAACCAAGCTTAACTATTTCTAGTATAGTATTAGTTAAATATTATATTAAGGCCATCAAAAGTAGGTCTATGCCGAAAAAAAATGCTGAAATATTTAGTGTTCCCCATTAAAATAACTGAAAACCTCCATTCGATTATTTTCTAAGAAACATTTGTAAAATTTTATTTATTTTCATTTTTGCGTATACGATCTCGCTTTACATTCATACAAACTAATTTCTATAAAGTTGTCTATTCCGATTATAATATAATATATTGCCTTTCACATTACATTAATTCAGATAAGTGCATGTCTTGTATATATATAAATATACCTATTATTTTGTAATAAAAGCTTCGAATTTATTTGCACGTCTTTTCAGCTCTTGTATTAGCCTATTTGTGGTTGATTGTGAACTTTATAGGATTCTAGAATGCGTACATAATTTTACAATCGATCTAAACGCATCTACTACGCATTTGTGTACATATATATAATATTATTGTATAACGCATTAACAGAAGCGTACGCATGCTATCCAATCTTAAAGGCACATTTTGTTTTATGATATATATAATTTTGTTGATTTTGGTCTGTTTGGTTTCTATTATAGTATTGTATACTTATACAGAGTCTAAGTGGTCCCAATCGGTGCGGGCCCAAGTCGGTAACTCCGTTTCATACTCCCATCCAGGGCCCTAAAAAAGAAAATCCAGTTAATAAAATCATTATTTCCCACTCAAAAATCAAATACAAACCTTGTACTTCCATGCGTGCAGATACATTATAAGGTCCTTTGATTTGGGATCACGATAGTGCACTTTGCACTCATAGCAATGCTCATCTACTGTCACCTTGTTCACATTGCATCCACCTCCACTCAAAGGACTCTCTATTGAATCCAAAAGAGCAGAGGAAATTTCCGGGGAAGACTTCTGTGCAGTAACTGGATACTCTTTGACTACATTGGTGCGTTCCACAATTTTACCACCTAATTCCGGCTGCTGGGCTTCAGGACATGGAGGTGTTGTTTCCCGTGAATTCACACCCCCATCATCATCGCTGTGATGAACGACTGAAAATGTCATAAGATACAATATTAGTAAGTGAAAATAGAAAGAAATAGGTCTACCCACCGGAAGTGTGCTCACTGCTGAGACTTTCTCGATCTGCTTCGTCCTTGGTGGTCTTAAACATTGAAATATCGGAATCACAATCTATGCCCAGCCAGTTCTCAGCATTGTGTATATTTATGAGATCTCGTATAAGCTCATCGTCTGACTTTCCACCAATATCCCCAGATCGTCCCTTCAGAGGACCGAAGACTTCGTGATTGTAGAGTGGATCGTTCAGAATGGGATAACCTTTGGGGAGTATCTCTTCTATTTAGTATCAGGTTTAGGGGACAGAGACTTCAAGTACCTCTTACCTAAGTATTGCAAGTGTACTCTTATCTGATGCATTCGACCAGTAAGTGGCTTGCAGAGTACCACACTAGTTGTGCCGTTTTGGGAGAGCTTTTGGAAAGTCGTCGTACAATCTTTGCCCTTAGGAGATACTTTGCACACGCCAATCTTGTAGCTGACTACTTCAATGGGCTCCTTACACTCCACGATGCCTCTGGAAGATAATAATTGTTGCTAACTAGATTAACACGGTTTGAAATTTAACTTACTCTGGAAAAACACCCTCAACCCGACAGATATATTCCTTTTCAACCTGCCTGTTGCGAATCTGCTGCTCCATTTGTCGCGCCTTCTTTGGACTACGTCCAAATAGCAAAAGACCCGATGTCAACCGATCGAGTCGGTGAATTGTGCGTAGGTTCTTGAGGTTAAACTCCTTTGCAAGGATGAAGACTACAGTGTTGTGCCTATAACGTCCACATGGGTGTACCTGTAAAAATGGCATTGCAAGAAATACTTAGGGAACTCGAACTACAATATGCATTGAATATGACGTATACAGATGTTGCGGAAGTAGGTTTTTGACAGTGATAACATTAAAATACAGACTCAAGTAGAAGTATTCAACTATTTCTGTGTAAAATGTGTAACATGGCGGTCGTTTAAGCCACTTACAGGTATCGATGCTGGCTTATTTACAACTACAATGTCCTCATCCATATGCACAATTTTAATTGGTTGACAAGTCACAGGAACTTCGTGTCTGTAAAGATAGCCATGAAACTCGGGTTAGTTTGATATTTCATCTCCATCGGTTGTTTCACTAGAGATCGGTAAGGTTACTAAGGTATTCCACACGGATAACCTACTTTTATCAGACCTACACACCTTTCATGGCCAATTCAAGCTAGATTTTGATGATTTTCCTTGATTTTATGCAAAGAATATTTTATTTTAAAGTCAATAATAAAGAAGAGGAAGTTTTACACTCGTCTTACATCATTTGGGTTATTTATGATTTGTGAGTTTAGTGAACCCCTTTTAACTTTATTATTACAAGATCAATCAAAACAACTGAAAATTAACTTGCGCAAGTTGTTAAGAAGATGATTTTGTGGAGTCATGTGCGCAATTATAATCTATGGATTGTCATTTGTTATTGATGATGCTGGGACAATACAAGGTCAAATCCCAATGGCAGTAAGGCCACCATTTACTTTGCTATGCACTGGCATGCTGCGAGCGTTAGTTGGCTTTATTGGGTGGAAAACACATATATGTATAATAAGCTGAATATGAAGAAATTACACGGAACACAATTGCAACCACTCGAAATTGGTTTCGGTCAATGTGTGTACTTTTTACAAAGGAATGAAGCATTTTGATTTGAATTACCTGTGAACTATATTAGCGAGCAGATCATTGTGTTTCAGCCGATAGTCAATGGGTACTTTCTCGAAGTTCACTGTCAACGTGCCTGTTTGAATGCATCGCTCGTATTCCTCGGCAGGATGAGCTCGGAACTCACGGGAGAATATATCCAAAATCTTTTCGCCCACCCAGCGGCCTTTCGTGAAGGTTGTGAATGTGAAGTAGTATGGGTATACCTTGCGAAGACCTATTTATAAAATTATTATTTACAAAATTTCAACTCGAGTAACCTCAATAGCTCACCGTTTTCCATATAGTAGGAGGTTTCTTGATACCTTTCGTCTGTAAATCCGGGTCTCTTTGCCTTCAATGCTTTTGTCTCAAGTTTTGCCTTGAGAAAGAAAAACATTACTTTGGATTATATCTACGATTAAATTACCTTGCCTCATGATCATTAGTAACTTTTTAAAAACTTATAAAATATAATGTTTTGCAAATGACTTTCACTTACTTTTTTTAGTTCCTTTATCTGATCATTATCATCCGTTTTCCGCTTTTCTGGTATCTTAATTTTAAGATCGGAGTCCCTTGGAGAAGTAGTCTGTTAAGTACATAAATAAAACAAGAATTTCTTTTGAAAAGTATTTAACTTGGCCTTAGCTTCTTAATCTGATCAACTACAATTTACCCCAAAATCTATTTTCACCTTTTCCTTCTTTTCAGGGATTATGTTGTTTATACTTCCCTCATTTATCATTGGCAGGCCATTTGGGTCAAAGTGAGATGCTCTTGGCGGGGAAGTCAGCATGACTTAGGTTACATTATGCCTTATATTACGTAAGTTCATACAGATACCGAAATATTGTTCTAAGAACACATATATTTATAAACAGTTGGGGATATGTACTTGGCTTCGGCGCTTATATGTCTGCTGCCTTCACAGAGCTACTATTGGCTGACGTTTGTCTTTTATGCGCGGTACTCGGAGGTAAGGGAGTATATGGTTTTATTTTAGATGGATGTAACAACGACTAGGAATCTTAATGGATCTGGGTTGTATATGTAGGTATTAACTAGTGTGGGAAATATTTAGATTTCGATATGTTAAGTTAAGAATAATAAATCATTGGTCAAGACATTTCTGGTTTGGGGAAATATGTTGGGTAATTTTAAGCTCACAGGCCAAGTGTATTTCTATCTAAAGATCTTTATATAATTTAACTACTTAATGCCTTTGCAGGGCTATTGAACATATCAATTAAATGAAACGCCCCAGTGATTAAATTTGGAAACTATTCTTCGGCAGCTATTGGCCTTTTGAACATCCAATTTAAATTAAAAGCCCCATAAAAGGAGGAACCGGTCTCAAGTACCCGGTATCGGCTAGTCGTATTACTCCATTATGGCGATCCTCTGTTCGTTGCTTTCCTTGGCAATGCGCCCAACGCGTGATGGAAACATGTAGCATGCCCAAAAAGTCGCGCGGGAGAGCTACGGACCACGGGAGATACCATTAGATGAGATGCCGTCCGGCACATCTTCGACCCACAGCGAAATCCCCCAAGTTACAATGGGTCTAAAACGCGTGGATACACATATGCATGACCGTGTACGTATTTGAAAAAGTCTCAACCTAGAACAATGCACAGAAGATACACTCGAAATATATGAATACGTTTTAAATTTAGATCATTATGAACAGCCGAATATATGCTAGCGCTGCTGTACTAACCCAAAATACACCTCAAACCATCGTGAAAGCTAACTGCAAGTATTTTTGGCTATGTTTATGAAACCTAATATACTATGGTTGCTCTTTAAACTTTTATTTCCCAGAATCATAACATGTCAAAAATTTGTTTTGGCTTAGCTTGAGTTTCAAACGCATCAAAAAAATGAAAAATAATCTTCTAATTAAAAGAACAATCTAGATTACATTTCAAATTTATTAACGCAAAAATAATCTGTGAATCCTAAGAAAAGAAAAAAACAAATATTCGGAAGTAATCTTCATATCCTAAGAAATGAAATATTGAAGTGTCGAAAATCATTTCTTAATTTTGTTAGGTCTTAGAACATTTTACTTAAGATTATCTTGTATTCCGTTTACAATAAAGTACATAACAAACGATTCCGATCCGCCAATTTAAATCTTTGTGTTCATCTCTCACCATGTAATTGCCACTTTTGATTGCACGGATGGAGAAGATTAACTTAAGATGCGACTAGCAGATAATTGTGTATTTTTGTTTAATTTTGTGGTAAACACCTGCTGGCAACGAGTTTGAGTTTATACAACGCAACCAAAGTGATACATAAACACGTCAGTAGTAAATATTGGTTAAGACTACATTAGTGCATGTTCTCCACTGAGAATAAATCAGTTTTGATTGACGTACAATTTATAGCAAATCAACTAATTTGGTTTATGGTCTTCCCCCTCCAACGCTCAAAGTAAAATATTCCCCCTTTTGTTTTCACATTAAAAAAGAATTCCGACTATGGTCCCCCGAAATTGCGGTTCCAAAATTAGTTCCGTCAGATTTTATCGGCCAAGAAAATGCGTTTGTGTTGCCCAATTACCGGTGATGATTTCCATTGAACACAAATGAATGAAGACCTCCTACACGCTTTTTGCGTCTACTCATCCAAGAGAACTGAGTATAAACGAAGATGATCAATTAATTGAATCATTCAACAGCGGAGACCTGTTGCCAGCGATCTTGGCGTACGGCGGCCCCATCCCACATGGCACTCTCATATCGCTAATGTATTATAAGTTCTATATATATAGGTAGACATCTGCATATATTCATGAGCATATATCTGTATGTGCATAATGCATATCCAATTTTCCTCGATCGCGATGAGCTCGGAGTATATTGGTTTTCCCAAAACGATCAGAAAAATCCGTTTCATATTATTGTTAGTTCTCTTCGACAAATGTTTGCTAAAACCCCAGATTCCGGTTCATATTGGTTGCATTTTCAAGGTGACTCCGAGGTATTTCTTTGTCGGGAAAATTTAAGCTTTAATCTTTTTTCCTTTTGATATAGTTTTAAAGCGAATGGCGATGCCGTCTGCGTGGTGATAGAAAACTGTGTCTCATCTAGCACCCGGGTTATATTTATGAGTCCGCCCACCCGAAGGCTGTTCATGGAGAAGAAAACAGGGGGCGAAGTACAAATCGCGGTCGGCACGCTTTTATCGCCAGCACACCAATATGTTGCGCAAGGTGCGAGGAGGAGCAGACCGGCGAATGTCAGCCGGAAGACTGGAAGACTACACGTGACCACTGCCCACGGTTTTATTAATTATCAGTTTTCAAGAGCACTCATTATTAAGTGTTAGTTTCGCCTGTTGTTATTTGTACCGGCACTGTAAATATGGAATTCTTATTTATAATTAATTTCCAACGGTTTACGTTTTTGGTTTCATGATATATGTAGTTCATACATGTTTTAAACTATCTGCTTCTTTTTTGTAAACAAAACATTTTTTTTCTGATTCATAATCACGTCATTCGCATAAATAATGGTCTTAAGATACCTCGATCTTAAAAGAGAAAAAAGAACTGGGACAAGGGAAAGCAATTAGCGCTACAAATTTTTCAAGTTTCTGAATATTCGATTTTCAATTGGAATCTATAAAAATATATTTAAGTACATTTGCTTACAAAAGTTTGTTATTATTAATTCCGGATTAATATTCTCAAAAAGTTATACATCATCAAAGCTAATTTTTATATAAATAATAGATAGGAAAATGACAATTAAAGTAAAAAATTTTGTAAGTTTAAAAAAATTTGTAATTGTAAGTTTAATTTGCCAATAGTTGGAGAAAAATATTATTTCCTATCATTTGAATAATAAAGTACATATTTAATTTGCAGCAATAACTATTTAAAACACATTTTAAGCTCTCAAATTGTAATGAAAATATTTTCTGAACCGACTGGAGATTCTTACACAATCAAAGAATTGCGGCGGGGTATTTGTGTTTGCAATTAAAATATCTAAGCGATTTATATCGGCTCGAACTGTATAAACTTAAGCCAGTTTGAGTCTGAGAAAACTAGATTGCAGTTAGTAAGTAGGTTCACTCCAAGTACGGCAAGTGGTTGACGAATGCATTCGGCACTGGACAAGTGGAGGATTTTAGACGAGCAGGTTGCAGGAATGGTCCAGTGACATTCTATTCAAGTTGTCCCATAACGGCTTTTCTTGCCTACTTAGCCATAGTTGATACGATTTTCCCGTTTTTCACAAAATGAAGATCATACTCAGAAATTCTATACACCTTGCATCCGCATCAGGGGCTAACGCAGAAACTTTCAAGGGGGCGTATTTGGTTGGGTAATATGATTTATTGTTAAATATTATTTTTTATATCTTCCATCTGTTAAGGACTGAATACTTTAAACACAGATGATTGTAGGTAGACCTCAGGTGGATTGGTTATAATTGCTAGGTGTACATTTTGTTTACATCACAAATGTAAACAAATTGCTGTGGTAGTTTTCAACAAATATTTCGGGGTAATTTTAACCCCTTGAACCCCCTGAAACGTGGGCAAACGTGTGCTGTTGTTATTGTGCCTTGGATGCAACTTACTTGATTTTCATGGTCATACGCTTGCAAGTGCAAAGTTATAGACATTGCGATGTGCATTAAACAATGGAAAACATCTCGGAGCTGCTACTAGCATGTTTGGAGTAAGGCTATAAGCGAAACCTTGACCAACTCAGCCGGCTGCCCGCTCACCATTTGGCTTATGAAATCATCGGGTTTCAAAAGATAGCCACAGAGGCACTGCAAACGGCAGCTAAGTAGTATATAATAAGGCAGCTTAAGCGATGCGGAAAATCTGAAAGCCAAAGCTTCATGTTCACATCGAAAATGTAACTATCCCCCAAAAAACAAACACCGATTGAGAAGATTTTTATTGTAAAATAATGCAGACCGTTAAAGAGCATGTTGAGCAAACGCTCGACAAGAAACTTTCAAATGTGAAATAATTTGTTATTAATTTTGACATCGCCGTCGCTATAAATTGAGCAACACCTCGTTATGGAGTAACATCAACCATTGTGGACCAATTAGTGGCGGTTAAGTTTTTATTTATTCACTTGCGATATTGCATTTTAATAACGTATTACAGAGTATGATTTGAACTGTGTAAAACTGTGTTGACATATTCTCATTTTTAATGGTAAAAATATGTGAAAAATTGGTTTTCCCGATCAATATATTTAAGAAGGCAAAGTACGGTTTCAAATTCTCCTTGCTTTTTAATATATAATGATTCTATCCTCTAAGTTATAAATTCGCAATTAAACAGCCGCTTTCTAGAATAAGAGTTACTAAATTAAAATGTCCATATATACAATAGTTGCGCTAAGATTATACATAGGTTCATTATATCTAAACTAGACCATTATTCAGTGAATTTTTGACTTGGTTATTGTTATGTTAATTGGAAAAAAAGCTTCTTTTCTATTATCAGTAAGCAAACATTTTTCCATTTTTCAACGGTTACGAAGTTAATAAATAAATTAATAAAATTATCTTTCTATAAAACCGCAAAATTAATTATGATTAATTATTATTAAATTTACTAATTTTAAAATCAAAAAAAAAAAGGAAATAACTCTCTGCGCTTTTTTGATTTCTATCAAATATTGGTTTGCGTAAATCGTTTAAAATATCTTTTTGTAGATACAAGCCATTACAAATAATGGGAAATGGCTGTCTAATTAGTCTTCTAACAGCAATCGGATTTTCTTGATTTTTTAATTCAGTTCGTAATTAATAGACCCCAATGAATCCCTCAGTGTGTCCATAGACGTCAACAAAGTGCTAGCCCTCGTTCAAGTGCGAATAGTACCTATCATTACGAGTAGTTAGCAAACTGAAGCTCACCTTTTTATTAATCGGCACCTCGGCACTTGGCAAGACCTGGATGGCTGAGAGCGGAGGCGCCTGGTTCCTCAGCCCGACGACGCTGCTCAGGTTGAGATTGATGGACGACAGGTGATTCAGTTCCTGGTGGGGCAGGCAGTTGAGGTTGAGTGGCTGGACCATGGAGCAGGCGGAGGGAGCTGCCCGCGGGGCCATCTGCACTGGCACCTGGACGGGAACCTGCTGGGCCGGTGGCTGCTGGGCCAGGTGGCCATGCCCATGGCCAGGTGCTCCTCCGGTGGCCGCCAGTAGGGATTGCTGGGCCGCCGAGGTCAGGGGAACTCCTCCAAACGCCGTGTGACCTCCACCAGCAGCGGGTGCATAGTAGGCTCCCACTCCCAGCGGCAAGGAGGAGAACATGGCGGAGTGCATCAAGTGGGACTGCGAGGCCAGGGCGTTCTGGTTCAGCTGGCCGGCATTGAGGAGCTGGGGAGCCAGGTGGTTATACGGCGATCCCATGTGGAAGTGGGCGGCCCCGGGAGCGGCACTCGGATGCAGGGCGGGCTGCTGGTAGTTCGCCGGAGGAGCTGCCGCCGTGTTGGGCGACAATTGCTGCTGCATCTGCGGCTGGGCCGCAAAGATCCCTCCCACCGAGGCGGCCCCCATCTTGTCCAGAAACGGCGACTGCATCTGCAGCATCTTCTGCTGGTGCTGCTGGGCGGCCAGGGACCAGGGCAAATACCAGGCACACGGGGCCGGGGAATTCTGCATTGTTTTGGCGCTCTTTTGGTATTTCACTTTCTTTCAAGACGAAACTGCAGATTGGATTGGGATTGGGTTTGGTTTGAAAATTACATTAATGACATTAATGGTTGGGCAACAAAACTACGCGGACGCACAGATACTGATTTATTCCCGGGTAATACGATCATTTGTTTACATTCATTGCGCAGTAAAATTTTCGAGTCCATACTATGCCATTAAAGCTTTTAAAGCCAATTACAAATCGATGTGTACGTGTTTACAAATTGTCTTGGCTTTAGATATATAGATGCTGCTTCGACTGTTTTATTTGAAAATATAAACCGATTTTAAAGTTGTATAACGTGAATTAAAAATCTAAACAAAATGATTATTTATTTTTTTTTAGTGTTTATGAACACCTATACCTTTATGTGGAAACGTGTGTATAAATGCTGGATATTAGCTCCGGCCCATGCGTTAATTTGTGGTTTCTATTAGCAGATTGCCGTTAACAAATTCCCCATCGCACACAAAAAAGTCGGAACAATATGTTGATTAGTTTTGCACTGCATTAGCTTTGTGTACAAGGCGATCATGGGCGTGGTAATGTCTTTAAATATAATACTTTTACTGGCTATTAGGGTTAAATGATTCAGCTGTCGATATCAACTAAGAGTTCTTGATTTTTATTCCAAATGGAAGCCGAACGATTACTGGAACCTTGAACACACATTTAGAATACATGCTGGGGCCATCTGCTTTTTCCGACTCTAATTGCAAAAGACAAAGTAATGTGGGTCTAATATATCCTCTAAAATACGTATAAACCTATTTTCTGACGTCTACATGCGTCTGTCAGATTTTGGCCAAGAAGAAACGCGTATGCGTGCTCGAATGTATATCGGGATAGACGAATGTGTAACGAAAAATAATACGTATACAGCACAAAGCATTAAGATATCGGCTCACGATATAATTTTCAGAAACCATCAAAAACAGGTATATACAGACGAGATAAATGTGCCTTACCACCAACTGAGACAAATGGCACAAATGCGCACGTGTAAACATTTTTATTTACGCTAGGAGCTTGTGCTAAAATAAGTTTCGTGTATTACTAGGTCTGCTCGGTTTCGACAAGATACCAGAAAATTGTTCAAAATTTTCAGTTCCTTAATACGCAAGAATGTACATAAGCACACAGATATAGCCACACTCATTTTTGTCATCACTCTTCTTTTGTCTTAGTTCCATTTTATCAACAACAATTGTGTATCTTGCGAGTGGTTTTAGTACATTTTTCAAACCAAATTCTTGCATAACTGTATTATGTAGACAATGGGTAGAAAGAATTTTTCAAATAAAATGAACATATATACACGCGTCTGAACGTTCATGTGGAAGTCCCCAGATCTCAAAATCAGCAGGATGACAATAGATCATGGGCTTAAGAGCAAGAACAAAATTTAGTGGGAGCTACCTTCTATATTTAAAAGAAAATATATATGTCAGCGTGTGCGCCAGCATAAGGTGACGGATCAAAGTAAATACAATTTCGAACTGCTAGTAAAAATAATGAAACGGCTTGAAGAATTTCATGGACCACAACACAGTATTATTAATGGAGCGTTTTGTGTGCCGATGGATAATGCCATTAGTTTTTGTATTCCCGCGAACGAGCATATAATGCGTTGTCTATGTAGCGATCAATGTTTCTATAAAAGCATATGCCTAATATTATTTAATCTTAAAAAGTTGCCTGAAACATTTCATTCGAATTTCTATAGTTCCAGCCGCTAAAGTGCCAATAAAATAGTTTGTGATGAAAAACCGCTCTATAGAATGTCATTATATTGAATGGCGCGGTTATGGCAAATTATCGTTTCAATTATGTGAATGTTTTGTCATCTGCCCATCTTAGACTATAAAAATGTCGGGGCTTTTGATCATTTGAAACACATTGATATTATATATGTTGTTCAAGTCAAATTAGAGAAAAAAAATATTTTGTATATTTTTTTTGTGTGAAGGCAGGCATATCACACTATTAGGTTTCGCCAAATATCAAAACCGTCACTTTCACATTGATTTGTTTTTCTTATTGTTCTCAATATTTTCATTAATTTTATCAAAGTAAATAATTGTAATTTAAATGTTCTTTGATGTAGGAGAACAAATTGTAAGCCGTTAAACTGGGGGAATCACACGCGAATGTATTTTGAAATGGTGCACGTTTTAATACCTTTCCGACGATGGCATTCACATTCACGCGGCAGCATCTGCACTAGCCAAATCCAAAACACCGAATGAAAACTTGGCGCAAACGAAAACAAACTTAAGTTGCCGTTCGCAGTCGTGGTGAATTTCCCGTGTGCACAGTGGGCCAGTGGTTACGCATTTCGGCAAAAAATGAATGAACCTTGAGGTTCTGTTGGAGCTAAAGAGAATGTCCAATGCATTTGAAAGCATTTCACAAAGAAAACAAATTTTAAAAAAATTATATAGCAAGAATATAAAAATACCCTATATGGTTTTGTGAGCTTAGAAAGAATTTTTATTGTTATCTTTATTGTTCTCAGCTAAATGCTTTCGTCAAACTGCTAAGTATCTTGGAAATGATTTTAATGTTTATTTTTTGTCTGAGTTTTAAAACATTGTTTTTGATTCGGAACATCGTATATAACTACATATGTATATTTTTAGTTTAAGGGCATTAATATTTTGATTCAGAATGCTTAATTTTTTTCCCAATCAATGCATCTTCTTTCCCACTGTGGAGTGGTGGAATTGGTGTCGGTCTCGATATTTTCAAATTAGCTTGATGCAACGGATTTGATGTTGTAAGCCGAAATAGGTTCTATCCGTTTATTTAGAATTTTTATGTAATTTAAATCTCGAACTGCTCTGGAGCGTGATAATTATTTATTCTTAGGGTAAAAGAGACTATCAGCAAAATAAAAATAAGAAATGTAATTAGAGCTTTAATTTCAAGTTGGTATATTTTAGTGAGCTGTCCCAATTAAAATCATTTAACTTAACTATATGTCGCTTACTAAAAACCAGTTGCCGTAGTTAACTGATTACTTGGTCTTTTTTAGTTTTGTTTGGTTTGAAAACATTTGAAAGTTTAAAATTCACCAATTCCATAGAACATGATCGCATCGAACCAAGACTTCAAATGTTTATTTGCGTTTACCTGGAATAAAATAAGTCAAACAAAAAGGTTGCTTGTGGTTTGAACACCTTATTTTCTTTTGATACAAGTTGCATCGTATATGCAACTGCAACATTCTTGTTTGCAACATATTTGAATATGACTTCATTAGCATTTTCGTAGGATAAGGGTTTTTATACGATTCATATAAATAGTAAAAAATATGTAATCTTGCTTTTCTAGCCCACCATATTTAATGATTTAACTCTTTCATCAGAATTGAAATTGGATAGGATTTCTTCGAAAATAACTAATTCCTTAATGGATAATTGAATTTCGCGGGTTTGCTTAGGGCGCGCTTGAATTGTTATATCAATTTACTGATGCATGCAAAACCACAGGGACCATTTGACACACTTTCTCCTCACAAATTGTAAGTGTCCACTCGCACACCCACATTTACTCATATCAATTCGACTGTATCACTGGACTAAGCTTATGCTTGAAGCATTTTCATATTTTAAATCAAGCTTCAAGTCTTGCAACCACAACCTTCTAATATCCGTTGTACTAAATAAATGTACAATAGCATATATATAAAAATATGTACATACATGCCAACATGTAGGTTTAAAAAACAATGAGTTCGCCTTTTCTGATTGACACATTTAAAAAGAATAAAATGTCATTAACGCTGTTGCCTTGTTTGCAGTCTTTCAATGTGAGACAAAAAGTTAAAACTTCCGATTGAAAGAAAAAAGAAATTCATAACGAGCCGATTATACTTATGGTAGATGATAATACCCGCACGTACAAATTTTTTTCAAAAATAAGTATGCCTTATTGACCAATTTTTAAAAACAGTTTCTGACCAATTTGAATTCAACCTTTAATACATTATTACAAATCTTTAACATGATGCACAGTAATTTTTTGATCCGATATTATCGGCAAAGATATATTTAACTAGGCAATTCCTAAAAGTCCATTTCAGAAAGGCTTCTTGATTGTTCACTGTATTCCAGCTAAAAATGTTAAAAGTCATTTTTAAATGCCATTAAACACGTAAGATCAAAAATTCATAACTTCACCAATTTAGCTGCGACATCCAATTGACAACATATTGTTTCAATATTATTTATTCATTTAAAAGAAATAAAATATATCGGTTTTTTGAAAGTGCCATTTAAATTAACTTGATTAGGTTGTAAATAAAGTTTACTACGAAAAGTATAATAATATACAAATTAATTCTATTTCTGACATTATTTGCTTTACAATCTAGTTTTACATTTGATCATATGAATCTCGAATCTCAATACATCGCGTGGGTACTCAAAAACCTACAAAAAAAGTAGTAGTATCTTAAATCAAGAAACTAAAAGTGTGTATTGCTACCAAATACAACATCCCTTGATAGTCCATGACAGTGACATAAATTTTTTCGAATTTTACCAATTAGCCAAGACCGCAGCTTTTCGTTTTTACTGCCAAAACTGAAAGCATTATGTTGATAAAATTTGGTCTGAGGCTCCTGGAATTGCGTGTTCGACTGCGTGACTTTTTTTCGTAGCTCACCCACTTTCACCCGAGCTATCCAGACGGTATAGGTACAGGTCTAGGTGTAGAATCGTATGGAGGTCTCCTTGAAACGCGGTTGGTCACGAAAGCGAACAACAAAGAAAAGGCTTGCCCGTCATTTAAGGCAACATTTAATGGCCACTGGCTATAAGGCTATAAGGCTATAAGGCTCATCCTGAATAAACAGGGGATGGTGTGGTTGCGGTGGGTGCGTGTGTATGGGAGCTGAAGTTGACGTTCGTTTGTGAAAACGAAGAAAGTGATTAAATCAGCACGATATTTTGTAGGTGTGCGCGAGCTCACCCATTTAATTTCTCCCCTGCACTGGTGTGTGTGTGTGTGTGTGTGTGTGCTAGGACATGTAGGTGTGCACACCCACATTGGGCTACTGTTCTAAATTGACTTTTCGCCTGGACAAAAACTAAAAATGACGACATCGCGTTTTTTTTCGTAGAAAAGCTTTGCCTCTAAACATGCCCATCAAAACCGCGTGTTTATAAACAACACAGATCTAATACCAACATATATAGTATGTGCGAGGTATATATAGAAAGGTGGGCCGTGCCTCATATTACACTCCCACATGCATGTTCGCACATATGTATGCAGTTACCAAATATATGAACACGTTAATGTAATTAAACCTTTAGGTCACCAAAGGCTGGATTAAAAGTAACTCCGGTCATTAATTATTCGCGATATGGCTAAGCAGTTATGAATCAACTTCTTTATGGCTTTAACTTATCGAGATTTTTTCAATTAGTTTTTTTGACTACCAGCCTTTTTTTACTTGGGGATTTGATTTACTACGTATATATAAATTACAAAAATTCAATGTAATCAACGTCCTACTCAAGCAGCGTAAATGCCTAGAAAAATTAAAAAATTAAAAATGTTTTTGGAAAATCAATTAAAACCATTTTTATTAGCAAAAAAGAAAATATTTTCATTTTACTTTTTCCTAACCTTTTTCGAAAAGAAGGCTATTGACTTAAATCTCCTTTTGGATAGATATTGGAGACCAAAGTAACTTGATAATAAGGATTACCCAGTATAGGATGATATCCAGAAGGTAGAAATGGTACCAGAAGCTCAACGCGAGCAGATGGGAAGCTCCCCAGTGCTCGATCACTTAGTTTATTCAGTACATCGCCGTATATTTGGAATTTTTAATCAGCTCAAGCAGTGATTTTCTTGTTTTTGGTAACCCAATCCTAAGGCAAACCCTGCCTTCTTGCCCTAATTGGTTTTGTGATTTTTTTATATTCTTCATATAAATAACTCAACCAGGAATTTCTGCAGGTGCACCGGTTGCTCCTTTGGGGGATGAATGTGTGGTCCTACTACGATAATCATGTTGTAGGGAAATTGTCTAGCCGATGGCATTTCATCAGGATCAACGAGATATTTTGCTTCAGTTCTTTGCTGGTGGGAACTCTATCGAGTAAATTAGAGAAGTTCTTCTTTAAGATGGCACTTTGTTTTGGGTAGTAAGAGAATTCCCTGTAGGCATCCTTGAAGCCACTGATGGCCATATGTCCGGTACGATCTCATAGCGACCATAACCATGGAGAGACCATTCCAACTAGCCAACTGTAGTCGTTGGTTAAATCAAAGGTCGTCAAAATTACGTTAGGAATCTGGCACCGTTGTTATAAAACTGACATACCAGGAACAGATCGTACATACCAATTTGTTCCTTGGCATTATAACTCCACATAATTATTTATTATATCGACAGACCAACAATTTTTGAAATCGTAAAATTGTTTAACAAGTTATAAATAAATAAAGTTTTGGTAATTATTCCTTAGTGGCAAATGGCACCTCGTCGTTTTTGTTTACCGCGCCAATGTAATTGCAAGTGGCGCCATTTCCTGTTGTTATATTTTTTAATTGGTTAACAGTGTAAAGAGTATCGTGGCAATAGACTATAACGTTCTATTTGTTTTTTTATTTATCACACTTAATTAAAATTTGAAAAGAACTGATTTACTAAGATATGTATTACTAATATTAAAGTCTGTTAATTATTCCGCCTGTTGTAAAACAAATATTTTAAAGGCTATTAAGAAATGAAGGTGAAAAGACAAATAGTCTATGGTTGCATTTTCAACTCCACTGTTTATTTTCTATTAAATACTCTTTTAAAATTATTTTTGTCACATTTATCATCTTTATAAGAAGGCTTATAGAAAGAAAGCTTTTGGGAAAGTTTCATCCAGACGCAATTAGAATTATGAAACAAACTTGTGTGCAGACTTTATCGACTCGGCTAGAGATCCAGAGAATGTTTAAACTTTTTATGTTCGGAAAATTTAGTTTTTTAAGAAGGTATTTATTTTTAATTTTTTGGACTACGAAATTTCATCGGTCGATCTCAGGAATTCATGTTCAAAATTATTTAACAAACAAACGCGTATTAATGGGCTTAAAAAAAAACATTTTTTGCCTTAGCTTTTATTTTTTAAATTGGCTTCGTCTGAGTCGATTTGTAGAAGTTCGTTGTATGAGTTCGTTCAGTCCGAGTTCGACTGCCCCTAATGTGACTCAAAAATTAGTTCCATGTTCGCGAGTCACTGGTTCGCGTGCCTATCGATAGACAATGTTTTGGTCTTGTTTGTTTTCGGCATAAAAACATATTTTTCATGCGGATTTTAGGACAATTAAAAGGCGTTCTTCGATTGGCAAGTGGTGTACAATATACGTTAATTGATTGTTAAATTCGTGAGACTGAAATAGTGATTCAAAGTGTACTTGTGATTGGTGCTACAATGGACGCACGTGTTGATTAACTTGTTGTTGTTACACTTTTAGCGGTGCGTGGACAAACTTAATAGGCAGCGAATCAACGACTGTAAACAATTCTCGTGGTTGTCGAAAATGCAAAGCCACAAATGCGTGCGAAATGCGCAGACCCAACATGGGGATGCCTCATCGGTGGACGTGGAGAATATATTTTTGCACCGGTCCATGCTGACCACATATCCGATCTTAGGAGCCAATTTCAACGAAGAAGATCAGCCTTCCGAATGTGTTTGGTTTCCGGATGATGCAGACAGTAATCCAACAGACACAACAGATCCTCCGGTAAGTATAAATTTTAAAAATTAATATTTATTTCATCTCGAACAGATTTGTGTTAGTTGGTAAGAGTATAGAGTTCTCCACCTTAAACTGCACTTCGAAAAATACATGTGTAAATAAAAAAATAAGCTAACTTAAGAAGATGAAACTTTGACAACAACAATTCAATCCAATCAACAATTCAATCCTACAAATAAAAACGTTACCATAAGCAAAACAATAAGATAGCTAAAATCGTTATAGGTTTTAAAAAAACACATAAGGTTATTTTTTAAAGGATAATCCAAAAAAAAAGAACAACTTTCTGTAAATTTGTATTTTTGAACTATTGTGAATTTTAAAAAAAAGGATTTTTTTAAGGATAACCCAAAAACAAGGAACAATTTTTTTTCAATTTGTATTTTTGAACGATTGTGAATTTTTATTATTTAAGTTTAAATAAAAATTGACTAAAGCTTAATGTTTCAATTTTCTACATTGCATCTTAAGAGTTTTCTTAAGTGTAATTAAAACTAAAAAAATGTTGAAAAACTACTCTTATTTAAATTTAAAATTTTGTGAAGAAAAAAAAATAATTGCTTTAGAATTTCAATGATAAAAATTATTATTGTTAGGGTCCCGGATAGAAACATTGAAATCGTACTCCCATATTTGCATACTGTGTCTTCCACTCCATTATTAATTCCCATTTATTTGTCCGTTTCATCGTGCTCTGTCAGCACGGAAATCGCGCTAGCGACCAGCTCCCTAGGTTTGACCGATTCGCAGCTAGTAAAAGGGCATATTTATCTTGGGGGAATCGAATACCCAAAACAATTTAGACGGGTCTGTTCGCAAATGTGTGGATTCCTGCCTTTACGTATGCAGTATTATTGGTGTCAGGGGAAATTTCAATGCAGCAGCTTCAATAGCACACTTAAAACTTAATTAAAAAGCTAATCAGGGAGTCGCAAATGCAATTTGCTGCATCAATTAATTAAAGATGGATTAGTGGTCAATTGACTTGTAGCAAATTTAGATGGTTTCATTTGGTGTGTAAGTGTTGCATGTTAATGGCTTTAAACATAATATATGTATGTACCTACATTAAACCATACTTTACTATGTCAAAGTAAAACCTTGGCTTTATGAATTTTTCGTCGCTGTTTGGCAGAAATCTATGAAAATCATGTTGGTTTTTTATGAAACGCGAGTCAAACATGTTCGCCCACAACAGTGGTTTGTTGCTAAAAGTGGTGGGTTGGACTGCAGCCAGTCTATGGATTATGCATAGAATTTCGTAGACTTGTATTTGGCGTGTTTGACCTGGAAATTACAATAATTAAGAAAATGAAATGAAGGTAGCCAAACTTTTAATTTGACGTTGTAACAGTAATATAAACATTCTAGGGCGGTTCGCACACATTCGCGTGCCAAAATAGGTTTATTTCAGGTTTTTTCTATTATCTTAAAAGTTTCGAAAGTCATAAAAATGGATATAAACATGTGGTGGAGGAATAAGGAGCGAGGCACCTGGAGATTTAAACTTCTTTTACGAGACTTTGAGTCACAAATGCCCCAATAAACGAGACTGACTGCAGTGGCTATAGAGTCAACGCTCTGCCTGCATAGAAATTTAAAGCCACCCTTAGGCGTCAGTACATTCTTAAAAATTTAGGGCTCTGCTAAGATGTGCAACAAAAACCAGATTTTAGACAAAACCCTTAATGGCCCACAAAAACCAAGCATACAAGTTTCGGGCTCTTTGTTTGTTGCTTCTACCTCACCGTACGTGACAGTGGCAAATGGCTCTAAATATGCCGGCGATTATTTAGCTTTAGTTCGAGGCTTTAAGCAAGCACATTTTTATTTCCTTTACTAATTAAACAATCAATAAACTAAGCTTGCGGGGCTTTTGAATATATGTTATTCGGATTTACATAGTGTACACAACACATTAAAGACCATAATGGGGGGTGGTTTAAGTTACAGTCGTTTGCTCACGCAAGGAGTTAAGTTATGTGTGGGACCAACTGGACGGACGCGTTTCACTTACCTTCGTATATTTTACCACGGATTTGTCATAATTAGTTCTCTGCCGACGACACGGCCTTTTCGGGGGCCTCTCCGGGTTTCTGGTTTCTAGTGTCCCGCCATCGCAGTGGTTTCCTAACGAGCTACTTTTGTCAAGTTGGTTTGCAGCTAGCTGGTCGTGATGTTTCCGCAATTATTAGTGTCAGTGCCTTCTGCTTTCAGGCGGGCATCTAAGTGTGGTCCTCATTGTTTCCGCGATGCGCCTTTTGGGCCAGTCGTTTTTATAATTCTTACAATACCATGTAAACACACATTACAAAAACAGCCGTGGAAAAGGATACTAGAGTCGGTAAAAGGAAATCCCTCTAAAACGTGGTCTAGAGCAGTCCTTTTTCCATTCGACTGACTGGCTTCTGCCATTAAACTGAAGAATTATAAAGAATGGCCGGTTGGTTTTAGGTAAGTGGTTTGTGGCTAAGGTACACATATAACAATGAAAAACTTGAATGTAAACTAAGTTTTTATTTATTGCTAGACATTTATCTTATATTGTCAATCACATCTTGGGTTGTCTCTTAATCTCTATGGGTTTATGAGAAATATTTAATTTCTTACTTCTCGGTTTATCTTTTAACTAAATAAATATTAATATCAATAGAATGCAGCACAAAACTTAAAGTTAAAGATACAAAATATTTATTACTATATTTCCAAAAGATGGGTTTGTATATTTTATATTACAATAAAAAATTGAGAATCTCTATAAATTTCTTTGGTAAGATATTTATTTATCAAAAAATTGTTAAATGAAATTGTTTCATAATGAATTACTTAATACTTAATTTACCATTCGTCATTGTATGTACATCAAAGAGTGTTAAAGTGATGTAAACGATTATTTGCAAAATCCTTTTTTCAAAGCGCCAAAACAACTGAATTTATCAGTTTGAGTAAATGTGAATAAGATTTGATTTGTTTACAAAAAAAGCCGCAAGCAAAATGTTACATTTCGAGAACTGATTAATAGGGGAAAGCACAGGACTCCGCAGCAGGAAGAGATTTCCTGCAATTTATGGAATTTCACAAGGATATTGCAAGGGCTACCTCGCGCGGCAACAAAGTGGAAGTTGGATTGGCTTGAACAGATCTTAGTCACAATCTCAACGCATGCGGACCACCCTTTAAAACGGATCACGAGTGGCGAGAAGAAGTGGGCAAATAGAGATATGCCCTGCAAAAATGAGCAACTATCACCCACGGTGAAAGCACTCGCAGTTATCATTAAACTGGAAAAGTCCACAGAGGAAGTGGCAGGTTTTACCATCTGGGACGTTTCATCCTTACAGTTGGGGTTGACGGACATTTGGAAGGGCGAAGACGAGGAAGGATCACATAAGAAGATCAAATTGAAGTCCAGAACAAGTACTAGCTCCAGTGAGTCCTCTGACATAAGTTTCCGGGCTTCAGGGAACACGAAGAAATCGCAATCTACTAAGGAAGTACATGCCGATGACCTGATAATATTAAAAAGTTCACATAAGAAAAACAAACTACACCCACCAGAGGATTTTTCTCCGAAGCATTCCGCCAATTTTTTGGTCCTAGAAAGATCACATAAAAAGACGAAAATCTTTTCCCGATCTAGCCATAAACCCAATGAAGTCAAATAAGCTGAAAGAGAGTTCTGCGGAAATGGATACTTTAAAGGAAATAGCTGGGGAGCTCCGCACACTCAATGCAACTGCAAAGTCAGCCACAGAATCATTTATGTCTATGGCATCTCGAATTTGCAATCTAATGGAAAGAGGACTGGAGGAGCGACAGCAGAACAATGCTTTGCTTGAGAAATTGTTAAACAACAAGAAATGCAAATAAATTATGCGGTTATAAATCATCATACTGCCTTTGTAAAATGTTGACGACCTGAAACAAAATTTAACACGACATAAACTAACCTACCTGTTTTATTTTTAAGTTCTGTCTATGTTTGCACACTAACTAACACCTATTTGCTGGTAGACCAGTAACAATCAGAATACGGCTGGTTCGAAGCCAATTTTGCAGTTTTTGGTTACTCTTTTCTTTTGCAACAAGGAAAAATACACAAACTGTGTGAAAATTATGCCAAGGCAGCAGAAAGAAAAGAAGAAATTGTTTGCACACAAACACCGGAAACAAGGCTCGTATGTGTTTTAGGCTGATAAGAGTTTAGTCTATGTGATGGCTTAAGCACTTAATGCTTTCATATTTAAGCATCTTAACGTGATGGTCTTAGAAACATAGGCACTTGCTTCCATAATCAAAAGGACATTTTCAATTTCTGATAGATATGTAACCGTCCAAATTAAGCAGTAATAATTGTATTCGTGAAAATTTCAACAAATAAGAATTAAAAGAACCCCTGTGTCTCTTAATTAAATTAAAGTTCAATTTGTATAAGACTTATAAAATTATGATCTAAGTATTTTTATTATAGGTTCATAACAATAATATATGTCATGATGATATGTCAATATATACATGTAAAATTCATATTTTTTTATTGCAAATTGTTTTTTTTTTCACAGATTTTAAAGTCTAAAGAAAAACTTGAGCTTGACCATTTGCCGGAAAAACGAAAGGCTAACGCTTTAGAAGGCGAAAGCAATGGGAAAAAAGCTAAATTGGATGCCAATGGACTTAAAACCAAGAGACCCGGTTTTAGTGACGAAAGATACGATGAGACATCGTATTATTTTGAAAATGGTAAGCTACTTGATTAATAAATTAAAATCACAAATTTAACTTGTTGTTTTAACCACGTAGGACTTCGAAAAGTGTATCCCTATTTTTTCACATTTACGACATTCGCCAAGGGGCGTTGGGTTGACGATAAAATTCTGGATGTATTTGTGCGCGAATTCCGAGCCGCTCCGCCTGAAGAATATGAGCGCAGTCTGGAAGCCGGAAAATTGACGGTCAATTACGAAAAAGTTCCCAAGGACTATAAAATCAAGCACAATGATCTGCTGGCCAATGTCGTTCATAGGTATGTATTCGTAGGAAACTTTCATTTAAATATGCACACATTTGCATTATAGACACGAAGTCCCTGTTACTTCACAGGCCATCAAGATAGTGTACATGGACAAGGATATTGTGGTTGTGAATAAGCCGGCATCCATACCAGTAGGTATTCTAAATATAACAAACATTTCGAAAATTATATTTTTTTTTATTTTTAAGGTACACCCCTGCGGACGGTATAGACATAATACTGTGGTTTTTATCCTGGCCAAGGAGCACAATCTGAAGAACCTGAGAACAATACACAGGTTGGATCGACTGACATCTGGTTTGCTTTTATTCGGACGCACTGCCGAAAAAGCCCGAGAATTGGAGCTGCAAATCCGAACTAGACAAGTGCATAAGGAATATGTATGCCGCGTAGAGGGTCGTTTTCCAGAGTAAGTTCTTAATAATTTTATTAGCTACCTTTCCTCATACCTTCTTTCCTTAATTTCATTTTTCTTTAATTATCTTTATTGTATTATTTAGTGGAATCGTTGAATGTCATGAGAAAATTGACGTTGTTAGCTACAAAATCGGTGTTTGTAAGGTTTCACCGAAGGGCAAGGAATGTAAAACAACGTTTCAACGAATTGGTGAAATAGGTGATGATAGCATTGTTTTATGCAAACCACTAACAGGACGAATGCACCAAATAAGAGTACATTTACAATTTTTGGGTAAGTCGGAAAGACATTATTTTTTGCAGTATTAAGATCGCAAACTTTTTTTTACCAGGTTATCCTATATCAAATGATCCATTATACAACCACGAAGTGTTTGGTCCACTAAAAGGGCGCGGAGGAGACATCGGGGGAATAAGCGAAGAACAGTTGATCAACAACTTAATAAGCATTCACAATGCGGAAAATTGGTTGGGACTTGAAGGAGAACAGGTCGCACCCACGAAAATCGAAGGTGAATTAAAAAGTACTTCAGAAGTGGAAGTACCAATCGATATTAAAGCTAAGCCTGAGATTTTAGAATCAACAAATGGAACAATCAGTGAAGTAAGTCACTATCTTCTTTAAATATTTATGATTGATAATACTTGCATTCAATTGATCAGGCTGCCACGCAAACTTGCTATGAAGAACCAGACCGGTCCTTTGATTCCAAAAAGGCAACTTCTGATCCGCATTGTTCTGAGTGCAAAATCAACTACAGAGACCCCGGCCCAAAAGATCTGATAATGTACTTACATGCTTGGAAATACAAGGTCTATTGCAACTCCTTTTGTTTATTTATGGACAAATTTAACATTAAAATCTCATTACAGGGTCTCGATTGGGAGTACAAAACAGAGCTGCCGGACTGGGCTTGTCAATCAACTATTAATTACGATCAGTTGTGAACCAATACATTATTTCCTCTTTTCAAGAAATAAAGTTCTTACGTTTTATAAAGGCATCTGTGGGAAAATTAAACAGTTTTACTACATTTATTACTTTTTCGACATAAAATTTAATAAGTGGTGTGATATAATTCATTATAAAGCCTTGACCTATTTGTCAAAATTGTTGTGTTTTTGAAATGTTTGTAATTTTGTGCTTTTGGCTATCCTTGCCATTATCTCTTCAAAATGATCAGTTGCAAAATAGCACAGTCTTAAATATTAATCCAAAACATCTTTATCTATTTCTGGAACATAAAGATGTGTTGGTCGAGTTTTATTTATCTATGTGCAATACTTGTCCCAGGATGACAAATATTTTGGATTATTATATGCTAGAACATGATTTGTCCTCACTGCTAACTTTTGTTTCAATCGATTGCTCAAAATATTCGAAACATTGCTTGAAAACCCAAGTTGAACAATACCCCGATTGGATGCTCATTGAAAAAAATGGACCTATCACTCCTATTCATAACTCAAAAAGTCTAATTGACTTGTTAATTAAATATAATAATTTAAAAAGCAATTTATCAATTGCAAGTCAAATGTTGAATGGGGCGAATATGAAATCTGAGAAAGACATTGCCTGCGTACCTGGAAGAGTTCTAAAACTAAACTCAAATAACTTTTACTCCTATATTAACAATGGAACATTCTTTGTTAAATTATATTTACCAAGCTGTATTTCATGTATCATCTTAATGGCAATTTGGAAAGAGCTGGCTCAGGAATTGGTAAATGAAACCAAAGTTTGCATTGCGGAATATGATTGCACTGCAACTGGCATGCAAATTTGCAAGGACTTGGAAATCACTCGGGTCCCTTCATTAATATGGTTTAAAAACGGACAAATTGTTAAAAAGTACAAAGGAAACCGAGACAAAAAAGGGTTACGGAATTTTGTTTCCAAAATGATAGCGTTCAAGTACTCTCAATCTTGTGCTTCTCAAAAAATATTTGCGAATACGAGTATACGAATGTTATTGCTAAAAACCAGTATACATATGTTTATCTATTATATGTATCTTTAAATATAAATGGTCTTTTAAGAAGAATAAGAAAATATATAGGTTATAGGTTTTTGTGATAGCTTATAGAGTCTTGAATAACACGTCCTTAAACAAGCTACACAAAAAACTTTAGTTGCGGTTCTGCAGCTATTTTTAAATATTCATTTTTGAAATTTGTGGCGCCTATGGGAATCTCGCTAATACCTATCGATAAATCGATTTATTTGGGAGCTCGCAAGTTGGAAACTGTGTCATCTCTGTTGGACATCTGGCGCAAATAAATACAAAGCCTAGAAAATTGTCTTTGCACAATGCTACAGGATTTGTTACTGGCTTGTTTAAGCAATTGTCCTAATGGACAAGGTATAAGTGCTTTCACGGTAAGAAGAAAATCGACCGAAGTGTACTTCCCCAGCTTTACACACGGTTTTTCTAGGACACCACAGTCATTGAGCACTTTGTACATCCTTGCGAGCGGCAGATATTTATGGATATTTTAAAAATCATCCAAGTCTACCATGAAGTAGTTCAATTTACACAGTCTCTGGGAGTGCAGACAAGTGCACAAGGTGAACTTCCGGGTATGATTTAAACAACACATTGTTTTACATGTTAAAGATATTGCAACTTTTGCTTTAGATCATGGCTTCTACATGCTCAACTTTGCCAAGGGAATCGAGTGTGTACTTGAGGATTACTACGCCGAGATCACTCGCCTGCAGTCCTATTGCACCGAAAGCAAGCGCAGTTCGCTTTCATATGTGCACGATGCCCTGCATGTCAAGATGCCCGTTCTGGTCTTCCTTAGGAATCTAATTATGGAGACAAAAGTGCGAAAACTGCGAGGATGCTCCGTACTCCACAATCTGCACCAACAGTCGGAGCACGGAGATATTCAGCTGGCAAGAGTAATCAAGAAGCAAGTTATACCTACATAAACCATCTTCATTCTTTATCTTAACTTTGAACGATATCCAGAGTTATGAAGCCTGTAAAATACCCATTCTTCACGAGCCTGGCGCACTGGCTTTCCTTCGGGGTGATCGACGATGTCCACTCCGAATTCTTTATTAAGTTTACTCCAACCGATTCTGTCGATGGTAGCTCATGCAGCAAATCAGCTAATAGCTCTGTAGTTGTAAGGACTTTATAATTTCTAATCATATTACCACATTCAAAAATTTCCATTGCTAGAGCGCGGATAGAACCCCAGAGGATTATATATGGCAATACGAGATAAATCTGACCCAGCTGCCGGGGTTCCTGTCCAGCATTGTCGCTGAAAAAGTCCTGTTTGTAGGGCAAACAGTGCTAGTTTTTAAAATGGGGCGAGTTGTTAAGCCAAAAAACAAAACAGATCAATTGGCTGTGAAGCTGGCCGAAATGTCGCGCGATGATATCTATGAGCTGTGGAACGGCAGGGAGTCCGAGTTCTTTGAAATGGTCAAAGACCTTGATAATGATGAAACAATCGACGTCTTTCGAGTCGAAAACGTTATAAACGACATAAAGAAATTTGTTAGCATGCGACTCTCAGAAATTGCTGTGAACGAAGTCAACATAGAGCGACAAATGGGGTTAATCAAAGACTTCTATTTGCTGGGCCGAGGAGAGTTCTACTTGGAATTCTGCAACCAAATGATCGGAACCATGGATTCGTATTGTGAAGAACGCTTTAAAAATATCACCAGATCATTTGAGGTAACATACAATTTTTTTCTGATCTTAACGTAGGCAATTACAAATTTGTTCAATTAACCGCAGCTTGCAGCTACCGTCATGGGAATTTCGGATGACTTGGAAAACTTTTCGCTGAGTTGTCAAAGAAGCTCTAGTGATCCAGATGAAAGTTGCGACTTCCACGTTCTGCAAGGTCTCAACCTAAAATACACATATGAGTGGCCCCTGAATCTGTTGTTTTCACCAAAGGCCATTGAGCGATATAACATTATATTTCGATTTTTACTGATTATTCGAACATTTCAATATGAAATACAAAGAGTCTGGGCCAAGCAGACTTGGAAGGCGAAAAGAGAGCCTACGGCTTTGAATAATAAAATCATAAGCCTTCGCAATCATCTAATGTTCTTCCTGAACAATATGCAGTACTACATTCAAGTGGATGTGCTCGAAAGTAAGTTTTCTGAACTTAGTTATTTACATATATAACTCACATTTTGTTACAGGTCAATTTGGTATTCTGATGAATGTGATTAAAAGCAAAACTGATTTCGAGGAAATACAAAGAGCCCATACGGTATTCCTGGCAAATGTTCTTTCACAATGTTTCCTACTTTCCGATTCAAAGGAAGGCCAAATGAATATCACAGGATGCCAATCTCAAAACCCTATTTATGGAACCCTTCTGAAACTCTTCAGTATATGTGAGAAGTTTGCACACATGACCCAGACAAAAGACCCACCAGATGACTTTATGGGCGAAATCGACCGACTTAATGAGAGGTAAGTTGTCACAACTTTTTATAATTTTTGGAACACATTTTTTGATTGAAATAATTAAGATAAGATAAGTTAATTATGCATCATTTTATATAATAAGGCATTATGTCAATCATTACTTTACTTCCTCAAGCAAAGCAAGTAATACTAATCGAACTTTTTCTTTTTTTACAGATTTGGTGTTCAAATTGCGAGCCTTATTCAACTATTAGTTGATGTAAAAACAGCATCTTGTTTGGGTCCGCTTTCTCAGCTTCTATTGCGATTGGATTTTAATCATTGGTTTAGTGCGAACCATAATGCTTCTGCATCTCTGTAACAAATAAACTCTGAAATGGCTTTACCTAAAGCTGTAGTCGTTTAATGTCTTCAATACGAAAGTCATTTCTGGAAGAAATAAAACGTTAGAAGCTGGAACTTTAGCGTGCACACTTAATACCTTAAGGTTAAAAATGTTCGAACTTCGTTAGGCGTTAAGTGCCAGGATGACATTTCTTTATTATTCTCGGGATTCCAGTATTCAGAGAGCTCCGAAATCTTATCCAGATTAAGAAGAGTGGCAATTTGAGAGATTCGTGTCATCTTGTCTCTCACCGACCATGATGTGGCCCCTGTAAGGTAACTGCCCAAGGCACGCACCTCCTGATCAAGTACCAGTCCACCGAGCTATTGAAAAGAGTAAATATGGGTTAATCAACAAAATCAAACTGCGATGTTTAAAAACGTACTCTGTTGAAGGTTATTTTTTTAATAGCCCGTTCCAATTGAATTGTCACTTCGGTTGCTAAAATGCTGACTAGGGCATCGTAGTTGCGCGGACTCAATGAGCTCTTAAATGAGTTCAGAAGACCATCTAACTGGACTATGAAAAACTGAACAAATGTTTCTCCTGCCTCGTAGGCAGCAAGTTCTTCCTGCAACGACAAATTGCAATGAGATTCTATTTAGTTCATTCACTGTGTACTTTTACCTCATTTAAGTTGTGACTGTAATTTAAGAACTGGTTAATCCAGGGGTTGAGGCGTGGCTTTATAACACTAGATCTCAGCTGTTGCATTCCAAAATCAACAGTGGCTTTCAACGCATCCCGCACTGCTTTGAGTTCCGTGAGGCAGCTGTCAAGCAATTGACGCTCCACCGGCGTCGTTTGTGGAAATGTGCCAGCAATTTCCTGTTCCATGGTCTGCCAGAGAGTCTCAATATACTCTGTCGATATATCAGCATTGTTCAACTGCACCAAGAAATTGGCTCGACCTCGATCGGCATCGCTGGAATGTAGTTTTCCCTGCTGCAGGGTCGTTTGAATAGCATTATATGCCTGCGCCAAATCGATGTAGCCCGATGGATATCCGCTTTTCAAGGGGGCCTTGAGTGCAGACACAAAATCACCATCTAGGCAGGCAGCCACGTTGTTGATCACTGCACACGTTCCGTTTATCGACTGAGTGGTCAACGCCCGTCTAATGGATTTGCGAAGGATGAAGAATATGTCGTCCACCATTGACGAACATTGCTGTCCAGATTCGTAAGTATCCAGACCGATGGCCTTAAGAACACTTTCTTCCATGAAATAACTAAAAAAGTTTGGTACTATGAAAATTATTTTAACAGCTATTTTAACCGATATCTACCGTTCCAGAAGCAAATATGTGCTCAGAATTTCCTGCATTTGGCGGCGCAAGTCAGAGTTCTTCATGATCTTTTCGTAGCGTTCCATTATCTCCGTCTGCTCTTTTTCGGGCACACACGTTTCTACATGAACCTGCAATACGCATTGTTAGATAAGTATTACCATTGCTTACGGAACAATTATTTCCTTATTACCTGCAAGCGACGTCTCATAAATCGGAAGTATAGCTCGACTCGAGCATGCATGACCGTTATTTCAGCTATTATTGCATCAATTTCCTTCGGGTTTAGTTTGTCTACCGATCCGCCTGATGGTTTCCGATAATGACCCAGTGCCTGGATACTGTTGCTGGTGACATTTCCGCCTCCAGCCGACCGCTGGGTGGATTCATTCACTTGCTTGCTGCGATACTGGATCTGCCGGTTCTTGTTAAACTCCATTAACAGGTTTTTCACCTCAGCATCACATTCGTGCTGCAGAATGGCCACCATATCAATTAGGGACGAAGATCTGTAAATAGTCAAAAATATTTAGAAATGATTTATTTGGTTATATCTATGCAACCTACGCTTGTCCGTAAAAAGCTTCGATTATTGGCTGATTAACCTCAACCACACGCGCAAAGTTCTCTAGAATGGCAGTCAATCGATCTGCATAGGCCAGTTGCATCCGTGATTCAGCCTTGGCAATGTCCTGGGCATTCCGCAGTTCCTTTTGAGCCTTGACCGACAGCTTTTGGCATATGTAGAGGGAAAACTTCTCGATCCCAGTGCCATGGCAACCGACAAGAGGAAAGATTTTGAAGAATCTCTCCACAGAGGCCAAGTCATCGGCCTTAACCGCCTCCTCAAATCGCTTGGCAATAAGGACACGGGTCTTCTCGGTGGCATCCTCTAGCGTCTTCACCGCATCGCTCACCGACGTTATGGAACCCTGAACGTCGTCGGCGGTGCGCCGCAGGAGTTGCTGATCCATCGCCAAAAAGCGGGCAATGTGCGTGGCGCTCTTCTCGTAATCCTCCTCGCCGATGGCCTTGACAACCCCCTGGCTGCACAGGTGGAGGTCAATGAGGTCGTGCACCCGCTGCTGGCACTCGGAGGCCCGGCACCTGGCCAAATCCAACCGGCGCACCTTGGCACTCACGGATTCAGCCAACTGAGCCGTGTTGACAATCTGTGCGTTCAGTTTGTTGGAGTCGCTGTCCACTGTGTGCAGCAGAGTTAGTGATCTGCCAATGCCACTCATCTTGGCCTCTATCTGACACTGTTTGGCCAGCAGAGACTCCAGTTTCTCATTGACTTTCGCCTAAAGCGGAGAAAAACATGAATAATACTCCAACCGGAAAATTATAAACTTGGCACGCACCTCTTCCTCGGCAATTCTCTGCAGCGTCTCATCCACCTGTTCATTTGTGCTGATGTCCAAGGCGGCTAACTCATCAAGAACACTCATCCTGCGATTGTCTGTCCGGAATTCCGGATCATATAGAGTTAAAATACTACTATTCCAATCTGCTGATACGTGGAAATATTGTTTTGTATAAATAGGGATGGGCTTTCACAGGCTATTGGGCATGATGTATCGGAATGTGGTATATCGATACCTTAAATCTTCTGGCAGCGCTGTTTTTTTGGAGCAATTCATTGTATAAATTAATAATATTAATTATTAATTGTATATTCTTGGCATTAGTAGTAAAAATAAACAAATTTATTTAAAAAATATAACTAAAATTTATGTGTTAATTTTAGCTATGGGGATGTTGTCTTTGTCATGTTCGATCGGCAAGCAGTTCAAACAGCTGACAGTTTGTTTATTTTATTTGTTTGTTTTAAATGCACACAGTTTTTCTTGGCCGGTGCGATGGAGAAAATAAATGAAGATATTTGGATAAATATTCTAGGGTTCCTGCCCATGAGTGATCAGTTGTCACTGGCCCAAGTCACTGGAAGTATCTGCTCCTACGTGAAATACCACTGGAATCATCTAAAGTCGGTGACCCTTACTGGAGATGACTTGAAATCACTGGACAGGAGTGAGAAGTTGATGCAGGAATGCCTGGGCGGTTGGTCAGGATCTGTTCAGGTGCTTAACCTGGCCGGGTGCTGCAGGGACCTGCTGATGAAGTGGACCGCCTACAGCTTTCCCCATCTTCGATCGCTTGACTGTCACATGGACTACAACCTGGAAGAGGCCGACGAGGAGACTCTACTGCTGACCGAGCTGTTTCCGCTTCTGACCAGTCTCACATTAAGTAGCAGCACTACCGGCTGCCATTTAAGACGCTGGAGGCAACTGAAAGAACTGAACCTCATCTGGTGCGAGTACCTGGACGCGGACACTTTCGAGGAAATCTTCAGCAGCCTAAAACTGACTAAGCTAACCCTTCTCTATTACGGCTACAATGTGAACCTGGGCGAGAAGGTGCTGGACGTCACCCTGTGCTCCACGCTGGAGGAGCTGATCATCGACGATCATCACTTGTTGGGCGCATTTATGCCCCTATTAATGGATCTGCCACACTTCCGCCGGCTGGTGTTTTACACTCGGGACTACTACGAGCATTTGCTGGGCTTGGTGGCCAGACGCCACCCGCTCAAGGTGCGATCACTGCTCTTCAACGACTCTTTCTGGAGCAGCGAACGGGTGGCCGAGGATATCCTGGGCATGACCAATCTTCGCCGGCTGGTCCTGCAGGAAGATGACATTGATTCGCAGCAGCTGCATGCCATCTGCCAAAGGCTGCCGCATTTGGAGGAGCTCCATCTCTTGCAGATGCGCGAACTGCCCCCGCCCACCCGATTGTGGAACCTTATATGTTCCTGTCCCGAGCTCAGGATCCTCAATCTGTCGTCCAATAAGTTGGCCAGTTCCTCAGTGGAGTTCAGTTGGTCGCGTCTCCCCAAAGTTCTGCTCAACCGCAGCTCACCGCTGACCCTGCACCTCCACAACACTGGTTTTCTTCCTGAAAAGGTGCTTCCCGCTATGAATCATGGTAATTTACAAATCTCATTCAAACCCGTGCATTTAAATATTTGGAGTTCACGATTTGTGGAAATCGAATTCAGTCCCGAATCGGCATAGCAATTTAAAAAATCGCATTTCAGATACAACAACAACAGGTTTATTCGATTTACGAATAGCCTAAAGTTAACGTAAATTGTGATTTAATAAATATGTATTTCGACAAGCGTTTAATAAACCGAACATTGGTTTAAAACTGTCTTAAGCTCTTCTTTTTTTGAATTCGCGCCTTAATGGGACCATATGCTAGGAAAAAAAAACAAACACGGCTACTCTGGTTTTCACAAACAGCTGATTTGAAATTCAAAGCCCAACAAAAGTATTGATTTGCAATAACTGTAGGATTAGCTTAGCGTAGCATTCCGATAGATAAGAGTAGCCGTAGTCATGGATTTTACGGGCTTTGAAGTGCGCAAGGTGAGTGGAAAACCAGGCGAAGACTGAGTGGAAACCATGCTATCCTCCTTTATCCTCCCCAGTGCCCACCGACTGCCATGTACATTCCGAACTTTATCACTTCCGAGGAGGAGCAGCGCATACTGAGCCACATCGAGCGGACTCCGAAGCCGCGCTGGTCGCAGTTGCTCAACCGACGGCTGGTCAACTACGGCGGCGTGCCGCATCCCAACGGGATGATTGCCGAGGAGATTCCCGAGTGGCTGCAGAGCTATGTAGACAAGGTGAACAACCTTGGGGTGTTCGAGTCGCAGAACGCCAATCATGTCCTGGTCAACGAGTATCTGCCGGGCCAGGGAATTCTCCCGCACACGGACGGTCCTCTGTTCTACCCCATCATCTCGACCATCTCCTGCGGGGCCCACACTGTGCTGGAGTTTGCCAAGCGGGAGGATACCTCCCTTGAGGAGGACGCTGGAGCAGATCAACTTGCCCGCGAGGTTCGCTTCAAGCTGCTCCTTGAGCCGCGGAGCCTGCTCATCCTGAAGGACACTTTGTACAGCGACTATCTGCATGCCATTGCCGAGACCGGCGAGGATGTGCTCTGCGACCGCATCTGCAACTACGATCTGTGCGAGAACACCTACAAGATCGGTGATCACCTGGTGCGTCGATCCCCACGCATCTCCCTCACGATTCGCAACGTGCCCAAGACCAGCAAGATGAAGCTCAAGTTCTGCTAGGTTCATTCCGCACATAGATGTTGTTTGCCATTGATTACAGACATTACACAGATGTTGACTAAACGCACGTTAAACGAACCCACTGAAGGGATCCCTGGGATCCACGGACTACGATAACCTGCAACCTGAATCTTCCGCTAGATGTTTAAGCACCCGCACTAGCACACTAGCTCACAAGCAATCAACGTTGGCCCACACAAAAGTGCTTTATTTATACCGTTAGCATTGTGTACATATATAAAAATGTTTGTATTACGTATTACGGAGCAATAAGTTTGCCTGATCGGCGAACAGGATCAAGTTATATCCCCCGAGACCGCCTGTCCGCCAGCGGCCTTTAGATTTAGTTACGCGAGCAATTGATGGGAGCAATCCACGGTCTAGATTTGTGAAATATATAGTTAACTATACAGGTATTCTACAACTGATATTGACTATGATACGGCTACTGTCTTCTTAGGAAATCAAATACAATTTGAATGATTAAGGCAACTCATAATCATGATCAGTTGATGGAGTACCTCTTATATGTATGTTGAATGGAGCGCGCAGCATACCGAGTACCATATTCGTATGCTCCATGCTCCGGTCCCCCGCGTCCAAGTGTATTTTTGTAACCGTTTTTTCCACCGCGCACCGCAGAGCGAAGAGTTGCCAATAAACGTTACTGTCCACCCACTGATCCTGTAATCCTTTCCATCCGTTAGGCCTCCGCCTCCTGCCACTCCAGCCGGAACTCGCGCTCGAAGACCAGGCGGTCATACAGCCGCACCTCGCTGATCCGCGCCGATATGTCCAGCCGCAGTTCGCTGACCGCCAAGTGGAAATTCTGACGCACCGTTCTCTGCTTGTCCGGCGTCAGTTGGTTGAGAGGCTTCCGGAAGATGCTCACTATGCGCTGCAGGTGGTACTCCACGCTGGCGCAGCGCCCGATGCACACCCACAAGTTCTCCGGATCGTGAATGTTGCCCGGAAATCGGGTACGCTGGTCAAAGGGCGCCTTTCCGGACAGCAAAGCCCTCACCTCGGCCACGATCTCCTGGTGCGTCTTCAAGTCCCGTGTGCTGAGGGTGGTGAACTCGTACTTGTCGCAGAAGTACATCAGCTCAGAGATGGCCACCCAGGACTGGGAGCAGAGCGTGGCATGGTGATTGGACCAGTTGGAGTAGCCGGCCGGACTGGAGGACTTGGTGGCCACAGCAGCGGTGGACGAGGAACTGGCGTTGGGAGTCGGAGAGGTGCTCTTGGGACTACCCGTCTTGGGCTTGGGCGTTTCCAAGCCATTTGTGGACCTTCTCTCCGTGCGCTGCAGTTGCTCCATTTCCCGCTCGTGCTCCTTGGCCCTCAGGTAGGCCTCCTTCTTCTGCTGCAGCTCTTGCAACTTGGTCAACTTTGGTGGCGAGTAGGTCTTTGTGAAGATCGAGGTGGTAGCCGGCGGAGGAGGTGCCGCATCGCCATCTGTGTGAGCAAGACAAGACCCGTTTGTGTCCAGCGACGCACTGCGCCCGTACTTGGCCCGGTAGCGCTCCAGCGTATCCAGCGAGAAGCTGAGCTCCTTCTTGATGGCCTTCTGCATGGTTCGGTTTTCTGGCTTTATGTAATCACCTTGGGTGTATCGGTGCTTCGAAATGCACGCGTTCCCTTCGAGAATTTACAAGCGAATGCGAGCGAACATTCCGGATCCGCATAAAGAGAGACTGATCTCTTTATTTTTATCTTTTATCAATCGGCGGCGAGCCATGTGCACTTTATTTCGGTCTCTGCCAATACATTTTGATTCGCACACGAATGCGTATGCATACGCTTGGATTTGAAGCACCATTTTTAAAGATGCACAGATTCACAAATACCGAACGCACATTTGGGGAAACTCATTCCGAACTGACCGAAATTTTGAATACGTAAAATCCAGATCAAGGTTGCGATTACAAAGATTACAGAAGGACTAACGTTGCCTGATAAGGTTTTAAAACTCCTTTAACTATTATTTTTTAAAGTTGATCTTTAGCTTCTATTTCGCCAGTGTGTTTTTTTATGCCTATTATAAAGTTAATTATTTTTAACTGTTGGTAGTGCCCTTGTTATTTATAAGTTTTATAGGCATTATGGGGATCCATGGATCCCCATTCATTAAAATCATTCGATTGCATTTAGATCTCAGTACTACTAATAATTAGAAAGGGATAAGATTCTAGATAACCCGGCTAGTAAATCAAAGCATTTAAAGTACAAAGTTTACAGCTTTTATTTTGTATATTATTTAAATAATATTATTTGCAAATGGCACACATAGGTTCGTGATTTTAGTTTTAAGTACAAACTTTTTCGCTGATCATTACAAAAGGTTTGTTGTGTGCTGTGAATCATATTTGAAGAAATGCACAAAGAACATTTAATACTTTTCGTTATGTTGTATGCCAGCTAAACTGGCGGAGGAGGTCCTCTCACATGGTTGGTAAATAAATATCGCCTTAACGCATACGTAATAGAAAAATGTACAAAATTACAATCAATTCGTCGATCAAACACACAGAACAGATAGGACTAACTAGAAGACATTTTAAAAACTACAAAGCGGGTGTTAGCAGAAGGCACGGTATACACAGAGTTGTCTTGTCCAGTTGGACAAATGGGTCACAAGTAGAAATGTCCTAAAATTAGGTTCCATAATTTACAATTCAGATGGGGAGAGGGTCTCCCTCCTAAACGCAGTACGCCGCGGGTACCTCGAAGATGATCTTGCCATCCTTAAAATGGAAGTTTGGAACCTCCAGATTGGACGCCGCCTCCACCCTAATGGTGCGGGACTTCTCATCCAGACGACAGGGTATAATGTTGCTCACATTCACACGCAACTCCGTTCCGGTGAGACTGTAATGTTAAAGTTATACATTTTAAGATCGGTTTATGCATTCTATGGCGTTTTACTTACTCATGGTACTTCTTGCACACAATGCCCACCACCTCGCCAATGCGATCTTCCTTGAGGGGCGTGTACTCGCCCTGCAGGGCAAACACCAGGTCCTTGTTTTTGGGCGAGTGGAAGGCAATCAGTTGATCCCTGCCAGGAGACACACTAATGGAAGTCAACTGTAAGAGAACAAATTTTGGGTGAGTGAGGTTATTTCGTGTGTTGAGTTCTTATTTAAAGGACATCAACAGATAGTGGTATAGTGTTTTCGATTATAAAAGCTTAATTTCTAGGAGCAGAACAGCTCCTTTCATTTAGGCCCAAATTCTAGCATACTATGTACTTAGCATCAAGGTAGTGTATTTTAGGAATTTGTTCATTATATTTAGTGGTTTTTCGACTAATCTTACGATTATATTCTTTATCTTTGAATTGATATAATTAAATTTTAATTTTCTTACCTCTCTAATTCCAATACAACGTTTATTTTCGTAGCGGAACTTCTTGATGCCCTCCAGTCTGTATATGGTTGAATCGGTGACGATGAAGGCGCGATTAGACTGCTTGTTGTGATGGTTGATTTTCTTGGCGAAAGCGGAGAAGAGCACCTGGCGGAAGGACTCAGCGCCGGCGACTCCTGCCAGGCTGTTCTTTATGTTGCGCACACTCGTATTGTAGGCTTCAAAGAAGCTGTTTTCCTGCGAGTTAACCAGGTAATCGCCCAGCCAGCGGCGCTGTTGACCCCAGTAGGGTCGTCTGCCGTCCAGAGCGGTGACGGCGATGATCTGGAGACGCAACTGGGGCCATTCGCTACGTGGATACTTGCTTAGGATCATGCTAGCTCGCCAGAAGTTGAAGATGCGGTGCAGCTTGACCTCCGCCTTTCGTCCTGCGAGCGGCGGCTGCGGCCACTGGATGCTCTTGCCGTAGTCCCGCATCTGCTTGGCTTTTCGGAAGCGGTTGGACAGCTCCTGGACATAGCTGCGCAGCTTGTAGGTCCTGTAGGCCCGCACAATTGTGATGGCCGCCTTCATCTTCTTGAAGTTCCTCCTCACAATCCATCCGCGCACCTGTTTCTGCAGCAGGGTCACGATGTGCGGGATCATATCGTTCCTCTGCTGCTCCAGGGCGAATAGGGTTTTCGGCGAGCGGATGAAGATCTTGGTGTGGCCGTATTTAACGTCCTGCGCAAAGCCCTTCTCCTCGATCAGCACCCGGACACCATCGCGATCGCTGCCCGCCCGGAAATTGGGCCACGTGTACTGCGAGATCATCTTGTAGCGCAGCAGGAACTTGTCGTAACGCTGGCGATGCACGAATCCGGCTCGTCGGACCCGCAAGTTCTCGAGCAGTCCGAGGTAGCGCACCTGGTGCTCCACGCGTTCCTCATCGAAAACAGTGGAGCTCTTGATGTCGTTGGGCTTGATGCAGCGCACGTAGAAGGGCTCCTTCTTCAGCAACGTCACTACCAGATCGGCCATCGATCTCTGGAACAGGGTGCCGGCGGTCAGGGGCCGCTTGGTGGTCTTCTTGATGTCCTGCGCTCCCTCGGGCCACATCTCGCTAAGGTTGGCGTCCTTGGAGTTGTGGAGCAGGCGCTTGAAGTCCTGGTACAGCGTGTCCTTGTTCTTCTCGATGAATCCTTTGATGTTGTAGATCACATCGCCGGCATAGTGGGTGATGCGGAAATCCTCGCGATGTTTCAGCTCCTTGTCCGTGGGCTTCAGCTGGCGACTTGTGTAGTGAGGATGCTTGCTCAGGTTCTTGTCCATGGCCCCCAGGAGCGTGTCGTCCGTCACCTTGCCCACGCTCAGACAGGCCTCGTCCATGATGGCAATGATACCCTTGTGCGGTTGCTCCACAAGATCGCAAATGATCTGAAATACATAAGTTTTTGAATTACTTCCGTATTGAATCATTTCTTATCAAAAAGAAATCAACGTCTTTAAAGACACCATTTGAAATTTATTAAAATTGGAAGAGTATAACGTAAAGCTGGCTGAATAAGTTTTGTACGTTGTCTAATAAATATGGGCTAAAGCTGCAAGGGTTTTGCCTTTATCTTATATAGCAGTCATATAAGATTTGTACTGTAAGAAAATAGATAGATCAACATTGCATTGGTACTCACCTTGTTGTTAAAGTAGTCAATGTTTGTCCATTCAATGCCCTCGCGTTGGTACTCCTCCTGCTCCTGCTTCAGCACCAGTTCTGGAAGGGATTACACACAATACTAAGCCATTCCCTTGCCTACAGATCCAATTGACTCACCAATGAACAACTGCTGCAGCTTCTCGTTGCAGTAGTTGATGCAGAACTGCTCGAAACTGTTGGAGTCAAAGATCTCAAAGCCGTAAATGTCCAGCACTCCGATGACCGAGTTAAACCTCGCCTGCGTCTTGCTGCCTCGGAACAGGATCGCCCGGTTGATGCGGGAAATGATCCAGGTGAATAGCCGGTCGTAGATAGCCTTGGCCAGGGCATCCTTTCCGTACTCCGCCTGCGTGGCATTGTGATCCTTCTGCATCACATTTCCGCCGGCGGCGATGACCCGCTTGGTCAGTGCCGTGGAGAGCTCGGATTCGGTGACCTGGAGCAGCTTGGCAGTGGACTTCAGGTGCTGCTTATTGCTTATTACCAGTTCATCCTCAATGGCTGCAATTCAGTGACAAAGAATATATCAAACTGCTTTTGGAATAATAAACAGCAAGAACTCACTTTGGAACTCCACATTTCCCAGATGCAGCACGGCCGCCACTGTGCGCCAAATGGTCTGCACCTCATCCGTGGAGAATCCCAGGGTCTTGAAGGCATTGCAGGTGCCCTTGTAGTCGGACTTCTCCGTCAGGATGTCCATGCTGCCCTGGTTCAAGTAGTGGTATTTGCCCGTTTCCTTCTGCAACTCATATTGTCGCAGTTCGTTGTCGTTGGCTCCACGAAGTAGCTGAAATGGATGAATTGGTTGGGGGTATTAATTAAGCGATTCCCTCTATACATGTCAGTATCCATGTCCCAAGAATTTAGCACAGCAGACAATTAGCAGACATGTTAACTATAATTGAACTTCCGTTTTCCATTACGTTTTTGGAAGTTGCCATTTGAGTTTCGGAATCACAAATTCTAGTGTCTAATTTGGAATGAGTTATGAGTATTCATAAAGCTAAATCATTCAAATAAATATTTATTTATTTCAAAATTAATATATGACTTCACGCATAAACAAACAAATTTTAATTATATGTAAGAACAATACACGATTACTCAGCAGTTATTTGTGTCGATTATATCATCTAAGATAAGTGCATTGATAACACAAGCTATCGGTTGAGTAATTTAGGTCTTCAGAATTTTTATAGATTTTTAACTCTGGAAAAGTCATAAAATAATAATAAACTATATAAATCTACATGCTTATCACTATTTTTTCAGATGCGAGCCAGGTTGAGAATTGTTTATTTCAAGAGAACTTTTTCGATATAGAAAAAGTACCCTTGGTAGTCATAAATTATATCTTGGCCAAGCTGGAAATTTATGACCGATGCAGACGAGGTGCCAAGACATTTTGTACCGTCGCCTTTAAAGCAAGCATTCCATAATATGGTTCAATATTTGTTTTGACTCAGTTTACAAATAAACAACTTGCACTTTTCAAACAAATTGCCGAGCTCTAACAAAAACCAGATCAAATACTCGACTTGATTAAGTGTTTCCAGATGATAAATGTGCTAAAAGTGGTTCGAATTGATCAAATACTTTGGAAACACATCGGAAATAGCGATCAATTATCACCTCAGCAGGTTAAATTGGCCTGATCAACGGGTAGATGTATATTGTAGGTGGGTACCGCCTTGAATAATGAATAAGCAAACAAATTGTGACGCGATCAGTTTTTCTGGTTTATTGGATGAGTCTTGGGTAGGGCTATGTTATCATTTTTTGAATGATATCATCAGTTTTAAAACGCCAAGGCGGTGGTCAATAAAACTAGGTATCCAGCTGACAGCGAATTTAATTAAATTAATGAAGTTTTCGTCTTTGAGATAATTAAGGCAAGACATTTTCTGTTATGTCTAAGAAGTTTGATGAGTATAAATAATCTTAACATCTGTTTTCAATTAAATAACTTGACACAAACTAAGCTTGTAGATCTCTTTAGTGAAAAAAACTTAATTCACTGCCCATTACCATATAATTTGTTCAATGTTTTATAACTTGTGAACCACCATAGTTTTATTGATAGCAGGGCATATATTATGTATATTCCCCCCTCATAAAACTGTCTTAGCACTCAACCAAATGCCCATGAATGTTTACAAGGCAGGGGGAAAGCCGCTCCCACAAAAAAAAAAGCGACAATAACTGTCTAACCAGCCGAAAAAAGCATCATCACGGCAACCACCCGACACCCAAGTAATTGACGCCCCCCTGGGCACCTCCTCCGGACACCTTTCGTCACCTGGCACGCGTCACGCTGACTCACTTGGTAAATAATCGTGTACTTAATGCCACACACGAATAGTTTCAACACCCCTTACCTGGTAAAAACTGTGGAAATTCCGCTCGCCCGGCTGCTGCTGCACCACTCGCGACTTCTCCAGGAGGTAATTGGTGATGATACCACCCACCGGATCCGCCTTGTAGTCGAACTCGATGTCCATGTACTTTCCAAACCGACTGGAGTTGTCGTTGCGATTGGTCTTCGCGTTGCCAAAGGTTTCCAGGATCGCATTGCTCTGGATCAGAACGTTCTTTACCCTGGAATGGTGAGAGGATATTATAGGTTTTAAAATTGTGATATAAGAATTTAAGATGATCTTATCGGCCATACAAAAACTAATTTTAAAATTTCGGGTTTCCTTATTATTTCCATTATGTTATTAGTATAATCAGTGAAAAATTATTATAATTATTATTATAATTATAGAACTATATCATTTGTACAGGACGTGAGAAATTATATTCTCTCAAAATGATATAACTTTATATTTTCAGAAATCTTTAAATACCTTAAATATTTTTTAAATTTGAACACTCAGATGGTTTTAATTTAGTTAACTTAGTTATGTTGCAAGGAAATGAGCCTAGTTCCTTTTAACCAGAAAGATTAAAAATATAAAACATTAGCTAGGCCTTTAATAATTATTTCTAAAATGTGTATTTTAGGTGTTCTCTGATATTGATTTATATTTAGGGAAACATTCCTTTCATACCCAAGAAACTAAAAAGACCTCTGACATTAAAAATTATGTTATATGCTTACAACATTAAATAAAAAGCCCCATTGCAATCAAATCGACATAATTAAAAATACAATCAAACTTAATAAACAACCTCTTAATGCTTCATAAATTCCTCTTTTTCCCTTTGGCAAAGTAATTTGGGAAATGGCATTCGCCCTAATCCCAGAAACTATAGTAAATGTCGTTTTAAATTTCATTGGAGGCACTAAAAATTGGCAATTTAGCTGGCCATTGTGTTTTGGGCTTGGTCGCGGAGGTCTCAGCATTTTATGGAGCACCTTAAACTACACCCAAGTGATAAAAGTTCCTTGGACAAAGTGGTTGGCTGGGGAAGGCAATTAGTGGGACAATTAATTTGGCAACTTAAGCTGCAGTCCAGCACTGATGTCATCCGGAGGTCACGGGTCACGCGATGACCATGTGAGCTATTATGGGGCATGCCACATCTGGGGAATGCTTAATTAGCAGGCGCCTTGTACCCAGGCTCCCTCAATGAGAATTCCATTGCCCATTTGCATGCAAAACAATAGCGAAATGTGAGCAGTTTTCTCCGGGACCGACATGTTATAGATTGAGCTTCGGTTCCCATTGTTCACGGTTCACAGTATTGTGATAAGGCCGAAAGCGTTCCATCAACCTATGCATATGGCACAGCTTGGCTGCTAAATTGATAATCTAATTTACTATGTAATCAGTGCAAACTGCTTGGGAGTGTTTGAACCAGTTAAATTTATTCGTACTACCTAGTTTTTAGGGCTATTAAACTAATATCTCCAGACACTTGGTAATTTAAAAAAAATTTAGCTTAACCTTTTACTATGTAATCAGTGCAAACTGCTTGGGAATAGTGGAACTATTTAAACATAGTCGTAGTACCTAGTATTTAGGGCTATTAAATTCATTTCTCCAGACACTTAGTAATTTAAAAACAAAACGGAGCTCACCCCTTAGAAACGCTGTTGACTGCTATTGAACAATTTACTTTATAATTGGGTTTTGGAATTGCAGCATGAAGTATTTATAGACTAAATTAATTTTATCGTAATACAAGGTTATTCTTAAACGGCTTGAAACCTTTTAATTTTGTAATATTCTATATTCAAGTATAAATAATGTGTATAATTCGAGGCTTATTATCAGAATTTTCCTTTTAAAAAATAAAGTTTTTGAAATAAAATCTTTATACAATCTATGCTAATTTATTGGCTAACTTGTTATTTCAATTTTTGTGTTTTTAGCTAAAAGTAAGTCAAACTAATTAGTCAAATTCAACTGATTTTAGTGAAATTCAATGTAAAGTTTTTTAAAACTAGATCTTAATAATTTCGAAAATGCTTATATGTACTATGAAAAATGAAAACCCATCACTCACCGCTCGATTTCGTTCTGTCCCTGGGCATTTGTGACCGCCGCAATGTACTTCATGATGATCTTGGAGGCCTCCGTCTTCCCTGCTCCGGACTCTCCGGATATCAGGATGCAGGTGTCCTGTTGACGCTGCTTGAGGACCCTGTAGGCGGCATCGGCGATTGCGAACAAATGGGGCGCGTTCTCGAACAGTTCCCGGCCCTTGTACTTGCGGATCGTCTCCGGACCGTAGATGTTCATCTGTCTGTAGGGATTCATCGAGACGCACACCTCGCCGATGTATGTGTAGATGGACCCAACTTGGAATCTGGGGAAAGAGTGATGAGATGGTCGCTCATTAGTTGCTGCAGTGTTTGTAAACGCATTTCCCGCAGTTTACGAAATGGATTTCCACGGGTTGAGTGTTCGAGTTAACTAAAATAAATGTTGGGAGACTGGGAAATGAGTGGGAGTGTCAGGTGGGGAGCAAACCACCCGTCGTTGCCGCCTGCAGCTTTCAATTCGAAAATTGCTTTTCCAACATTTGAGGAGATACGGGTTCATATGAGATACCTGCACCACACGACGTGTCGATCAATATAATCCACTGACGCTATGTGGATCAAATTTTCGATCGCTTTTCCTTCTTTTTTGATTGACGTGCATGTGGATGCATTTATTTTGTACTCAATTTGTAAGGCGCCAACAGATTGGTTTGTTAAAAAGTTTGTGCGTTAATAAAATGCATTCAGTTCAGATAAGTGGGTCACTTTGGAAAGATAGAAGCAATGAGATGCAAAGTGGGTCATGGAATTTATGGAAACCTGAAATGTTATTCTTTTTAAGAATACTTTAAAATATAATAGAGCACAGACAATAATATTGTATGTTGGATTTTAAAATAACTACTTTTTTAAGTGAACTAAATCAGACGTTAGCTTAAGTTTTAAAATGAATTCGAAGAGTGATTAACGTTATCTAATCCAACGTTAAAGGGATTGATTTCAAGTAGGATTTAAAAGTCTTAAAACAAAATGTTTACCATAAACAATGTTTAATTCTGTAAATTAATCAAACGATAGTACCTCCATGTAAAATACATATTTATTTATAAACTTATAAACGATTTGCAAGAATGACAAAGAAATTTCTGCGATTCCAATTCGGTTGGAAAGTACATATTATGTATGAACAAATTTCAAACAAAAATATTCTGTGTCACACACGATAATAATGAATCATTCGTAAGATTGAACACAATATTTTTAAAAACAAAAATGATTGAGGTCATATTTGCTATTAGCTTACAGAATTACTATCTTATTTCTCTGATTACCAGCTTATGAAGTGTTCAAGATTTGACTTAATTTCGGTGAACTCATTCAAAGAAAGGGCGAAGCAAATTGCATGCAAATTACGTGCCACAATTCCCAAGAAAATTACGCAGAGCAGGCTCAGACTGCCCCGAAAGTAAGAGTTACACCATTACCGACTGCAAATTACCCCAGATGAGCCAGCCACATAGCCAAAGTCCAGCCCAGACTGTGCAACAAGTATTACAAAACCCTGGACAGAGTGTTTTCCCAAAACGAAAAACAGAAACCGAAAATGAAAATGAAACACTAAATTGCCAGACAAAGAAACGGAGAAATTGTTAAAACGCGAACTAAGCCGAAAGCAAACAGCTAACAGTTTTCGTTAGCCCGAAATGGGGGAATGCAAACGATTAAAACAATACACTTAATACGCGCGTTTGTTTGTATTTATGTTTTGGCTGCTGGTTTGGGGCCCAGTCCCCCCGGACACATGTTTTTACTTAACTTTTCAGTGCTTATTTATAGACGGGGGCTGGCTTTTCGGCTTTCCGTTTGCTGTGTGCTGTGTGCTGCCATTTCTGTTACTTTTGCCGCCCAGACATCTGGGTCAAAAGAGTGACAGGCGACAAATGACTAAATGGAGAACCCCTGAACTCCGGCCAGTGTCCAAGAAAGCGTTTAGCACGCTTTTTAACTTTTTGGGGCCATCTCTATGAGTTGCACTCAGCGGCAAAAGGGCAAGCAGCAAATGGCAAGCCTCTTAGTCTTGGCGAAATGAAACCCAATCTGAAAAAGTTTCCACCGACAGGCGTGATTTCTACGATTTCCCCCCAGAACCGCAATGACACCGAAAATGTGGAAGGGAGTGAGTGGCGAGTGGGGGTGGCCAACGCCCACGGGGCGTATGATTGACACAACGTCAAATTTTGGTTTGGGCCCGCATGACTCTCCACTCGCCTTTTGCGGAGGAGGGCCTAATGGGGCTATAGAAATTGCCGGCCAGGTATGTAATTGTCGGGAGACGGACTCAACGGCCAATAGTAACTGACTGATCGAACTGGAATCTGATTTCTGTTTTAATAATGGGGTCATTGATCGGAAGGTCAGTCGTTGGCGTTGGAAAAAAGGTACATACAAGTAAATTATTAACAAGAATTATATGATCTTAGCCCTAAATGCGCCGACTTTAATACTAGTGTTTTTTTAAAACAAAATATGTTTATAAATAAAATAAAAATCAAATATAATTATTATAAAAACTCTCTACAGTTAATTTAAGTGTATTTAACATTTATATTTAAATATGATATTTATACCCGTTACTCGTAGAGTAAAAGGGTATATTGTATTCGTGCAAAAGTATGTAACAGCTAGGAGGAAGCGTTTCCGACCCTATAAAGTATATATATTCTTGATCAGGGTCACTAGCCGAGTCGATATAGCCATGTCCGTCTGTCCGTCTGTCCGTCTGTCTGTCCGTCTGTCTGTCTGTCTGTCCGTATGAACGCTGAGATCTCGGAAACTATAAAGGCTAGAAGATTGGCATTTTGCATGTAGATTTGAGCAGTTCCTACGCAGCGCAAGTTTGTTTCAAAATGGTGCCACGCCCCCTCTGACGCCCACAATCGCTTATATTTTAAAAATTTAAATATTTCGGAAAAGTAAAAATGCAGTTTTATTGTGTTTATCAATACCTATCGAAATGTAGAAGAAATTCGTTAAAAAGTTATGCGTGATCAAAGTTTCTATCTCCATCTCCCTCGGACTCCCTTTACCTGAGTAACGGGTATCTGATGGTCGGGGCACCCGACTATAGCGTTCTCTCTTGTTTTAAATAATAATCCAATCACAGTAGATTTAACAAAATCGGTAAACTTTTTTATTTTTTTATTAAAAATAATAACAATGTTTTAAAATATTAAGTAGAAAATAAATTCAATTCATTCTAAAAACTAGAGTTTGATTTTCAAGTGCATGTTTATATGGTACCTTTTTCTTTAAAGAGTAATTTGACTAGAGCTCAACAAATAATTAGGCATGAACATGAACAAGGGTAAATTTCGTAAGAACACCAAAACAGCAAATATAATTGATTTAAGGGTAATACAATTCTCAAATTCACTTTGCAAAACTCTGACTCATAGCTGTAAAAAAAACAAAAAAGAACCCTGAACTTGCTTATCATTTCAAAACTCCTCACTACACCCCATTTGTCATAGTTATCTCCGGCAGAACTTGCCCTCCAAAATTTACAAAATATTTTTAATATTTATTTACTCAAGTGCCAACACATGGTTTTTGTCCCCCTTTTGGAGTCGCCATCCGAAATATAAATTATTTGATGGCTTCGCACATTTTTTGTTCATTCTTTCGCGCTTCGCACTTCATAAAGTCGACTTGGTTATATTCATTATAGCGATTGTCTCCGACTGTGAGTGTATTTCTTGAAGCAGAGCCACATGACGTAATCAAGATAAAAGCAAAACAAAAAATAAAAACAAATATATCGACAGTCACATAAGAAATTCCAATACCAAGCAACACTTTGTTTTGATGCATTTCTGTATTTCAAACTTTTTGTTTCACACCGATACTTTTACTATTATTACTGACTCATCTTCCTGAAACTGAGCACATGGCATTGGCATTCAATATTATTTAATTTAAACATGTATCTATTGATAAACAAACTGTTAGCTTAGAGTGCTAACAAGTTTTCGCCTGACTCAGCGTCGGAAATTCTAAGTGCGATTTGCATATAGCAATCAATTATTTGCAACGCCCTCTCGCGCCTCCCGATGAATCATTTAAGTTGGAAAAGCGTACTCCTCGCCAGACGAAAAATCAATAAGCTAACAGTGCAATTTTCATGGGCAAAACAGACGGCGTTTGGAAAATGTTTGGCCTATGCTGACGTCATAAATTGGTCAACAAACTGGGCTTTTACTGGGTCAATGTTTTAACTTGCCTTAATAGGGGTTCGTTTGGCTGATATCTAATTGAATTTGGGCGATATATTGGTTCTTAAATGATTGTGTGAGAAGCGCTTAAAAATAGTGGGTGTAAAATGGAGAATGGATAATTATTTTGGCTTAAGGAAATCTATAACTTTACTGTTGGGCTTTTAGTATAATAAAATTATGAATCTGTGAATTAAAAAAATTAAAAAGTAATTTTTTATGGAATTTTTTTTGTTTTGATCATTGTTTTCCTATCCCCCCATCAAATAAACGTAAGAAAAACATTAAAGAATAATGGAAAATTATTCGCGTAGAGAATGGCGGATAGGTCAAGTTCCTTAGACAATTTTTTGAACCGCTGCCAATAATCGCATTCATGGGAACCACATTAGACCGGGCCAGAAGAACTGTTCCATCTCATTATCAACGTAATATTCCGTGCCCCGTTTCGCTCCTGTCTACTGACCATCTGCAGAATTTTCCCGGGAGACCTTTCAACGATACTTTCCATTTTCCTACGCCTCGTCTATTATTTTCCCCTCAATTTGCGCAATGCACAATTGCATCTGGGCCGTGCCTTCGAATTAACTTCAATTTACACTCAACAGACTCGGGCGCAAATCAATTAACAGGAGCAGAAAGTCTGAAAAGTCTGAGAAGTCTGGACGGCAGGCCGCTAAAGATTTGTGTAAACGAAATGCAGATGCCACTGAATTTTCCTTCGGACTGCTGCTCCAAGTAGAAGTTATTGCAATGCGAATGACAAACATTGCCTGGCTCTGGATAAACAAACAGAGCAGGAGCACTACGGCGTCGTCTAGACGGTAATCTCAGGTCGTTCTAAGACGTTGCCCCTTTCCCTGGTTTAATGCTTTTCTTCCGAGAATTCGCACATTAACCAAGTTTATGGCATAGAAGAGAGGAAAACACCGGCAGAAAACTGGCCATCAAATCGCAGTGGTTATGTTGGGTAAATAATTTGATTTCCGTTCCGGTATCAGAAGTGCTTATCTTGGGGGCAATCGGCTGGTTTGATAGCCCCTTATCGGCTGACTGCCCTCGCAAGGTGAAAAATAGAGTGGGTGTCTACCCCATTAGACCAGATGAAAGACTCCCTTTGAACTGTGAGATCCAAGAGATCCAGACAATGCAACTCCCACTCCCTTTCTGCATTCTACAAATAAACAGACAATCTCCGATTGCAATCGGAAATCCAAGAAGACTTCTTGAAGTCTTTAATAGCTTTCTTCCCCATGAAAAAGCTAAGAATGTTTACATTGCATTGGGGCCTTTAATATTTTTCCACATAACAAAGGAAGGGAAATATCACACGATTATCAGCTGGGAATGTATAAATAAATAGTCGATAAACAATTAGCAATATCAAATATTTACGAGTACAAATCCAATGAAAAGGTCCCGCCACAACAATTGCATAACCAAAAGTTTGCTTATCACCTTGGCAGTAAGTATTAACCATGGCTATCGAACTACAAGTAAATAGTGTATAGTATATATAGCACCTATAACGAAATAGGTTTTCTGCGACAATGTCTGGCACTTTGCTGGAAGTGTGCAATCTTATCGGCCTTTGGCGCTGCTAAAAACCCCAGTACATAAATAAATATAAAAGTGGTATGCCATGAAGCGCCGAACTGGTAATATGTACAAAAATGGGCTTTTGATTCGTTGTTGATAAATAAGAATTATCAATTTTTTTTAGGGCGTTTGCTTGTTTGTTTCGGGGAAATACTCAAGTGTAGTTTTAAACTTAGAGAACTCATAGGAATTTTGTTTGCCCATAAAAACAAACTTAACTTTGCAATTAAAGTTAACAAGAAATATTTCGTTAAGTGCAGTTTATTGTCGCCTGCGGAATACTAAAATCTAAGCCTTGACCAATCCAAAAAGTAAATAAAATAAAATCCGTAGACGCACAACTAAGTGAGATGCATTTAAATGAAAATGAAATGCAGTTTGTCGTTAGCATTGGAGGTTGGATATCGTCATATATATGAATCATCAGCTGGCTGACTGGAATAGCTGATATTATTACACGCAATTTATGAAGTGGCTAATGGAAAGACCCACTTTGAACTTCAAGAACGTTGGTTGAGAGGGTGTGCTTTGATAAGGCTTTAAACACTGATAGCGTTGAAAAATAAGCCAATCCCATTGGGTTTCCTTGAATTTACAGCTCAAACACTTTATATTATAAGTTATCAATAGGTAAAGACTTAAGGTTATTGGGCTTTGTTTGCACCCAGAAATAAATTAAATTATTAAAATATATTTATTCTGTAATTTTTGCCATTAAAACACACACTCATCCCATCTACGGATCCTTCACCTTGTCACACAAAAGGCGTTTTTCCCATTGTCAAACAAATCACTTAATAAACCCCAAAATAATAATTAAAATTTATTGCCCCAATAAGTGTTTCCCCAGAGAGAAGAGTTGAACGCAGTTCATGGAATATACGAGTGCTGTAAACACTAGATGCACTCGAAATATAGGCCAAATAAATGCGTAAACAAGTGTCGAAAATGAAAACCAAACTTATCAGCTAAATAGACACGAAATGGGGCACTCGAAAGTGATGCATGAGAGGGAGCCAAAGGGTCAAAGGGCAATCAATCAGGGATTTTATGGGGCTCTTGGCCTCCCGTGAGGACACTTGACTTAATGGCAGTCGTAAAACGTCTCCTTAGTCGGGAACTGCGAACTTGGATTGCGGCAAACAAAGATCTCGCTTGTTTCTGTGGCGATCGAGGAAACATTTCGGTCGTTTCGGGGCAAGTGAAACAAGTTTTCTTCCAAACACAATTTTTTTCCATCCTCTATTTTGTGGGTGAGTCTCGGCCAAACTGACGCCATCAACCGGTTCGTATTTTGGCTACGGCATGGCATTTTTTTTTCGTTTTTCTTTTGTTGACTTGAGTATCTGCAAGATACACAGCGTGAGTCAGAGCAAATGCGAGGGGATTACATATTTTTAATTTTTCCTAATAAAATATACTATTTCTAGCCCTTTTTGCAATGTGCAAAATAATGTATGATGTCATCTGCTAATGCCAAAGAAGTGTATTGCATATATGTAGGAAAGAAATGCAGTGATTTCCCATTTGATTGATTTACCCGAACGATGCCAAATGAAAGTGAGTTTGTTTTACTGGATTTCTTTTATTTCTTTCACGTTTTCAAGCAATTTCCACTCGTTTTTGGCGCGTTTTTGACCCTCAATTCGTTGGGGGGTTTCCTCAACTTGGTTGGCTCCGACTTTTCCGGCTTTCCTGATAAATATTTATTAATGCGCAGCAAATTGATTTGCGTTACGTTATGATTATACCAAGTTGTAAGACATGAAAATCGTGTTTGATACTTAAAGTTATTACGTAATTAATCCAATTTACAACGCTTTATTTGCTTGCGATACTTTTGATAAGCGGTTTGTGAGCCACCAAAGTGGGTTAACGCATCTTTGACAGTAACTCGCTTTTAATGACTGTCTTCATCACTTATGCAATCGAACAATCAACTAGAGGGTACTACCATCTCCGAATGCGTAGCCATCAAATTTTCCATCAGCTGGCGAGCTTGTTCACCAATTAATTTCCTTTTTCAACCGGCGATTGCAACTGACAGCTCACTCAAGGCAAACACATTGTGTTTGTCTTATCAAAACCAACCAATCGTAATTGTGATATATCGTCTGAGTGAGTTCAGTAATTAAATATATTTGGTTATTAGATGAATCAGTGCTGAGATGGAATAGCTGACCAATTTATTGAGTCAAAGGGTTTATTTATAGGCATTGCAAAACATTTAGGGAAAGAGAAACCCAAACAATCATTAAAATATCACTGTGATTTGGAGCCAAACAGTGCCACCGAACTCATTATCATAAATGTCCAAGCGAAACCACCTATTTCCACAGTTTTGTAAACCTCTGCTAATCAGTTGAATAAATATGTGGACTCGACAATGCGGCGGCGAGAACTTTTCCCGATAATGATCGCTTTTACATGAAAGTTACCGAGCCATGCGAACCAGCGACCCGGAGAAATAGATGGGGGGAGATACGACTCCAAAGGAAGCAGTTGCAACAAGTTGTTGACACTCGCAGTGAAATGAAATGATATACGGTCCATGTGGGTTGTGCTGCGTGGTTGTCGGGGGGTTAAGGAACTTTACATAATGGGCATGGAAGCCGCTGTACATAACCACTTGGAACCACAATGCCGGACACACAAATATTGACATTTTAATTGGAGGAAGGGAACTAGAATTTCACTTTTTTATAAATATTTATTTATGATGTCTTATTGGCACATAAATTTATAATGTCGTTGAAGTGACAGTTTTAAATTAGAGATTTCATAAAGTTTTTAAGTGATTGCAATAAAAGTTCAACGACATTAGTAAATTATAATAGCATAAAGATTTTTGATTTTCTTTTAGAAGCATTAAACTTAGAAGTCGCTATTGAATTCCTTAATGTGATCTATAAATCTTATTGGCAGATAAATATTCATATAAGGTCGTCAAATAAATTAGAACTTGCAATTTTATGCCATTTCAAAGATTTGGAGCAATAACAATGGATTGTATTTTGGATTCCCTTTTTAAAAAACTTTAAATGGATCTAATTTCAAAACAAAATCTTCCCAAGTATAAAACCATGTCTCCTTCCATTTTCAAATTGAATTAAAATGCCGCTAATGAATGCATTTAAAACCGAAAGTCATGACACAAAAAGAAGAGTTTAACACTCTAAATGAGCATGCAAATGGGTCCATTGAGTGCGCTCCCGAGTGGAACGGAAAGCGGGAGGGGGGGTTAAGTGGGGGAGATAGAGTCGGAGACGGAGAGCTCGGTTTTAATTGAAATGCCGATAAGCAAATCCAGTTTAATCAAGTCGGAAAAGCCAAGAACCGCAACCAGTTTTTCTGCGTGGCGCCCCCAGGTGGGAATCGATCAAAACAGAAGCCTTGAACTAGACCAACAACTTGGGGGAAAAGTGGTTTCCAAAGGGGGGGAGTTCGGGTAGGGGAGGAGATGCGGAATAGATGGGGAAGTAAACAGAGGACAAGGCCATCAGTGGAATCAATAGACACGGTGGTCATTCGCCAGTTGGAATTATTTAGCTGTTTTGCAAGATTACATTGCGGCTTTTACTGGCTTACACTTTTTATGAGAACTTTATTGCATGGAGTATTACAAAACAAAAATGTTTTTAAAGGCGGACGTAACTTCCGGACTTCTGAGTTTTTAAAAACTGAGAGCTACAATATTATGATTCACAATTCACTTTATCAATCGAAATTTTTTATGAATGTATACTTAAAAATGTAAATATTTTTGTTTAATATTAAAATTACTCACTTTTATGCGATAATAAATTAATATGTTTAGGAAGTGTTTCTTTGTTATATATTATTAGAGTTACTATGTTATCGAACAATAATCATTTTGTAAGCATTCATTTTGGGGGTGAATCAATAGAGGTCTCGGAATCGTGAACTTGATTTTAAATGTTATTGTTAAAGTAGTTGGCATTTTTGGAACGTATATCTTACCGCTTTCTTAGGTTATCCATGAACTTCTCCATGGACACATGATCCAGGAGGACGAAGTCCTGCACTCCCGCTTCCCGTTGCAACGCCATGGTGTCCTGCGTCCTTTTTACTTTGCTCACGAGCGGAGAGAGCGAGGATCGGGGATGCTAATTGCCGGCTGCAAGGGCAGAGGTGAGATCTTGGCCTCAGGTAAGAGCGCAGGAATATCGCGTTAAGACAGAACAACACACACCGAAAAAGTGGCAGCGTTCACTTGGGTTTTGTTTTGTTTTTTTTTTTACTTTTTGTTTGCCTCGCCTTTCGCGTCTCGCTTCGAATTTTAAATATATATCTATATGTATATAAATTCTGTGTTGTTGCTGCCGAGCGATTTTTATGTTTTATGAACCTATTTCGGCCGCTTCTGCTGATTGTGACGAATAATTTTCGGTGTGACAACAGACACAGAAACGACGACGATAATTCGGTATGCGACGAAGATCAATAAAGAATATTTCTGGACCGATTGAACGCTTCCAATTGGAATGGAGCAAGATCGGGAACAACAAAAATGACGAGAACTCGATCAGGAACCACTCTCCACCTCACTAAAAACCGCAAGTTTCGCGACGTCGCCCGAAATAAACATTTATTTTATCGGCTCCAGTTTATGATTTGCTGCGATCTTTTCCTGCCCTGATCGTTGCGAACTAGTCCGGAATGCAGCCAATAAATAAGCTGGCCCACCTGGTTTCGGTTTCGGCGGATTAATAACAACAAACAGCCGACGAACAACCGCGTTCGACCGATTTCAAAGAGAGTTGCAGAGGGACTGTGGTTAAACTTCTTAAATATACTTGAGCAAAGCTACGAAAAATATATGAGTCGTACACCCCACCAGTGGATTGAAACTTTGAAAGCAACATAGCGCGGACTCCTACCCACATATGACCACATCGTCACCGTTATACCTTCGTCACACTGTTGCTTTGACTGTTGAAATAACGTGAACAAACCGTGAACGATTTGGGGAATTATGTAAAGCTGTAAATAAATTAGTTATAATAATTAAAATATTTAATAACTTATTTCTGCAAACTGTGAGGTCCCAGAGTTACAATTTGAAAAAATATAGATATCATTCTCTATCTTGATAAAAAGGTTTATTTGTTAAACTGCATAATAAAAGCGTGTACATCATAACAAACATCTGAAATAGTTGATATAATTAGATAATATTGGCTTTACAATTTAATGAATGCGAATCTATAAATTTAGTTAAGGAATAAGGCAAAAATAACCTAATACATAATATTTAAAAGCCGCAGTAAGCGTTTTTATAAATTTATCATTTCCTTGTTGTTTAAAGAGATGGGCTATTGATCCCATTGTGTATATAACATATGGGGTCATGTATATATTTCCAAAATAACGTATTTTGGTTATTTGGGTAGAGTACAGTGTGTGTATATTTCTAATTAACTTCGTTTGCTCAAGCTAGCAGGTCGTGCATATAGGATACAACAGTATTTAAATATTGATAATTCGTTTTGTATTAAATTGTATTGGGCAGTACGTTTCAGATTGGATTGCCGAATCTACGTTTATGTACATATATATATGTATCCCGACGCAGAACTGAATAAAAGGGGCATTGATCAAGTGTTCGGAACACTCCCGAGGAGGTAATAAGTGAACATGAAAGTATTGATCGTACTCTGCGTTCTATTGGCTGTGGCATTTTTTTTGGTCCAGAAAACAAGTGCGGTTAATAATAATCCCAATGGCAATTCCCACGTTCACGAAGACTCTAGAGGAGGATTTGGATCTAATTGCAATCGCAGCTCAATCGGAGGATTTGGCGGATGCCGTGACCAGTGGCCCTTTGGACCAACTTTGCCTGGTGGTGGCGCTTTTTGAAATAATAATTTAATACATTTATAAAAGCCATAATTGTGCAGCAGTATGAATAACAAAATTATACTAATATAAATACACAAATATTTTTTATATTATATATACGCATTAAAACTTTATAACAAAGTTCGGTTTTCGAATAAGTGCACAATAAAATCTCAAACATTAAATGGTGAGAGTTTATTGTAATTTTTTATTCGCCGTTAGGAAACAGCAAATTTAAAGTTGTTTAAGGTGAAAATAGACTAATTTCTAGTAACTCTAGTGTTACCCTTAAATGGAGAAAATATTTCTTAAAGTAACGGAAAGAAATAATGTTGAAAAATGAAGCAATTTAAAATAGTGTTGTGCGGGCACACTGAACTCACCACGAACAGCTGTGGTGTGGTGAACAGAGCCTTCGCCCTCGTAACATTTCATCTCCACAAAATCGGGATATAATGAATAAAATCACTCGTGCCTTCATTAGCGTGCTACGCCAGAGCAGCTCCTCCGGCGGCACCAACACTCTGCTGGGTCGTCAGCTCTCCTACCGAAGCGATTTATCCCTGGACAAGCTGTACCCGAGTGCGCGGCTACAGATCTACACGCCGCCCCCGCCGGTAAGTGGATGCAGTGACTCCTGGGATCACATACAATAAAATATCCATCATCCAGCCCACAGGAACTGGCAACAAGTTCAGCGGCTTCATTCCAATGGACAGACTGGAGATCACCTACAGCCGCAGCTCGGGACCCGGAGGCCAGCACGTGAACACGGTGAACACCAAGGTGGATGTGCGCTTTAAGGTGGCGCAGGCGGACTGGATACCCGAGCAGACTCGCCAGAAACTGCTCAAGGTGCTGGCCAACCGGATCACCAAGGAGGGCTACTTCTACATCAAAAGCGACCTCACCCGCTCCCAGCAAATGAACCTGGCCGATGCACTGGAAAAACTGCGCTCCATCATTCGTGCCCAGGAAGCTTCCGAAGCTGCCCCGCCCAGCGAGGAGACGCTGGAGAAGCTTCGCCGGCGCCAGGAGCGAGCGGCTCGCGAGCGCCTCCAACTGAAACGTGGTCGCGCCCAGATCAAAGCCGATCGTCAGGGACCCGGCGGAATAGACTTGTAGTTTTTATTGGAAATTGTTGCACAAAGATTCACATTACACATATACACTTAACTAAGTTATGAATGGCATTTCAGGTTCTTACTATTACAGATTTGTATAGAATTCGATTTTTTATACCCTCTGGTAGAGTATAACAAGTAATTGGTTGTACATTATTGGCTCTAATAATATTTAAATTTATGCAAATCTTGTGAAAGTGAAAACACGAATACATCTAATAGATTTCTAGGGAAGCTGCTCGTCCTCGTTAGCCGGCGTGACTGTAAACCGTTTGGAACTTGTCACTTGGATAACTGTTTCTTTCAGCGGGTTGTCCTTTCCCACTTGCGAGGGCATGCTCGAAAATCGAGGCCGCTGAAAGCACGAAATGAGTGATCTGGAAGGAGGGATCTATGAGCAACTTACGGGTTGTGGAGGACTCAACTGGATGGAGACTTCGTGGCTCCTTTGCGATGGCCTGCTGACCACACTGTGACGCTGACGACGCTCTGCTAGAGGATAAACACTTCCTATTTTCGACGCATACAGCTGCTCCAGACGGTGGATGGTGGAGAAGCCCGCTCCAGGTGGCTGCATCGAGAAACTATGCCGGTTGCTGAGCGGCGACCATGTGTGCTGGTAGTTCGTCTCGTCCAGGTGGCGCAGGAACTGACGATTAAGCGATCCCAGCGCCTGCTGGTCCTCGGTGGCCAAGTTGGCCATTAATTCGTCCAAGATATCAGACTCCGTCTCCACTTTTCCATGGCGCGCCAGCTTAATGTCATGTTTCCAGAATTGCCTGTTCTTGCGCCCAATTACCGGCGCGATCTCCTTGACCTTCAGTACCAGGATTCCCATCAGGTAGACGCAAAGGACGTTGGAGAGCGTCAGACACATGCTGATGCCACCCAGCACGGCCAGTTCCTTGGCCTGGTTGTCCGAGTAGCGACGCGTCTTGATCACATCCACGTACAGCGAGTCGTCGTGCTCGAAGAACTTGTAGATGCAGGCAACTGCCCAAAGGAGTCCAGAGTTGACTGCTGGCGGCAGAAGAGAGGCGGATATGGCCACGCCCACAAGCGAGCCGATGTTGCCGCCCAGGATTCCAATAGCAGCCGCCGCTCCCGAAGGTATCGCTGTGAAAACGCCAACGACCAGTGAGTGCAGATCGCAGCGGGAGAGCATCTCCTCCGTGAGCCCTTCGCCGATTCCGTACTTGTGATCCGTGGTGCACACCACCAGTCCGAAGAGGAAGCCCACCAAGGTGGCGGTCAGGATGCCGATCAGCTCGTTTAGCATGCCCAGTCTGCGAAGCGATCGGTCCTGGATCACAGTTCCGAAGATGGCCGCGATTATTGGACCCATAAGGGGAGAAATCAGCATACTGGAGGCTAGGAAGATCGTGCTGTTCTCCACCAGACCAAAGCTGGCCAGGACTCTGAAACGGGTTGATTTATATTGCAGGTGTTCATAAACTTATAGATTTGTTAGAGTCATAGAGTATAGGATTTCGGAAGAAACAGTTCTAGGAATATAATTGCAAATGCTTCGAAGTTGGCCTAATTTATTCAGCTGCGATATTAATTTCTTAATTATGAAGAAAAATATTTGTCGGCATGTTTTGCTTTACAAAAAGCTAAATTAATCTTTTAAATTAATTTAGTCTTTTTTTAGAACAAACAATTAATCTTTTTCAGACAAAACTCCCAAAAATTAATGTCAAAGCTTATTTTTAATAATTTAAAAATCAAAGTGGTTAACTAAATCTTACGCTGCCGATACTAGTAGTATGCAAAAGTCGAAGGTGATTGCCGCATCCTGCCGCACATCTCTCAGGATTTGGGCCACATTCAATCGGGATCGCACGGAGTTCATGAACCGATTCCAGATCCCTTGTTTCTGGGCATTGATCTGCCTGTGGGACGAAAACTACAGAATTAAATGTCTTAAAATAGCACATTTCAAGCTTATTTTACTCTTTGCTAGAGTGTTGGCTCCCCTGCTCCTCCAAAGTCTCGCGCTGGACGTAGGATCTGTTGGCCAGGCAGCTGACCACGGACACCGCGGATCCCTCCCGATCGCCGATGCCCCATTCCTGCAGAGCCTCGTAGAGATTCTCGTAGCGCTCGTCGAAGTCCATGGAGAAGCTGATGTGGTAGGCATTCCCCTCCAGACTCGGCAGCCAAACTGCGTTGGGTATGTGAAATTTCTGTAAGATCTGGCGCAGCACCTGTTCCTGATCCGTGTCCAGTGGGATGTCGAGGAGCTGATCGTGGGAGCCGCCATCGGACGTCTGAATTTGGATTTTTTGCAGGGGATTCTGGGCTTTTTGGTTTTTTCTTTGTTTACCGGGCGTCTTCTCCGGTGATTCCCCAATCCGAATGGTGGACAGGCTCTCGATCGTCGACGCTCTGCTGGCGGTTCCTATGGGCGTGCCCACCTCTCCGTTGACCACCTGGACGTACCCCTTCTTCAGGCGCTGCTCCTCCGCCTTCGTGGGAATCGTGATCGTGAGGAGCACGGCGGCTGTTCCCGTCATCGTTGCGGTTGCGGAAGTGAACCTCTGTGTTTTGTGTTGACAGCACACTTTGTAGAAAATCGATCTAGTGCATAATCACCCGCACACACACACGTGGACAACTGGACGGACCCGGCGATGCAACTGCACTGATCTTCTTTATACTGGAAGTGAATTGAAGCCTCGCTTGTTATTGCCGCCACTGATAACGGTTTCTGGCTGAGTGCTGCTTCCCGCCGATCTGCCAGTCACTCGGAAGTACCTCCCACTTGGCCATATTTAGGATCTTGACGGAATCGAGCTTTCGCCACTTCCCGCCCTCATGTTAAATTTAAAATTTTAACGGCGTTTGTATATTTTACCAAATTAGCGCTTTTGAAACCTTGCTTTAAATTGGATTTAAGTGGATGACTATTTGACAAATATTTATTTAAATTTTGACTATTTTATCCTAGTGATATTTTTATTATTTTTTATTAAGCGATTACGCATCTAAAACCAAATAATAAATTTAACACATTTTAATTTTTTTACCTTAAGAAATTATGTTATTTGAAACACATACATATTTTTATCTTTTATGAAATATGACACTGTAAACCTCATTCAAATTAAAAAGTTAAAACTTTCCACATGGAAGCATATTATTTGATGATTAAGTCAGATCTGATTCTCCGGTTGAATGGTGTTTCTAATAATAGGCTCTGTTTAAAAGCAACCTAATTGGCATATGATATTTAACCATTAATTGTTGATAATTAAATAGTTACCTCTGTTTGATCCGATAAACAACCTAAAATTAAAATTTTCTCAAGTTATCGGATATGATACAGCATAGGTTTGCTATTTAAAAACATCCCACATAATTAAATTAAAGGCGCATCTTTTATTTAGCGTTATTGTCACTTCATGACTCACTCTCATGATCAGATTGTTTAATCTTAATAAACATTCTCGTTAATTTCATGCCCTTTGGTGCACTCGAATGTCGACTTGGTTCAAGTTTTGTTAATTAAATACTCATGGCGTGATTGTATCTGTGTGCATTTCTATAGATCGGCGAGTCGTGCGAATAGCCGCCAATTGGAGGATCATTTGTATGCAGGTGGGTCGGTGTCATTCTCCAGCACGATAGACGGAGAATTTAAATACATTCAGTGGTACAGAAACGAACTTTATTTGATACAAAATCATCGTATGTACAGGCAAACGCAGCGAGAATGGAAGTGTAAATGCCACTAAAACTGACTAAACAATAGCTGGATTGGAATTGCACTTAACAAGGTTCTTTAGCAGGCTAAAAACAATTAAAATGCGTATAAGAGGCTAATATCTACACAAATACAGAAACAACTGCGTTTACGATATATATGCTTACGGTGTACAAAAGTGGAATGGTGACATGAAAATGTGATTCGGAGGCTGGATGATCTCCGGTGCCGAATTTTCCCGTTTCTTTCTATTAGACTAAGTCGACTCGTGGTTGTCTTACGCACTAATTAACAGCATATTGGGCAATAGGCAAGGCTTAAATATAACCCCGTTGCAGCTCCTAAAAGCGGATCTCGTTGCGCTGCACCTGATCGTACACCTGGGGCGTGAGCAGCTCGTAACGTCCCTTGGATGTCTGGTAGTACAGGGAATCCTTGATCAGGGCCGGGTCGTAGCCCTCCTTCTGCAGGTCTACCTTTCGTAGCTTGAAGGTGCCAGTGAGGTCCACCTTGGTGAGCAACCGAATAATCTGGGGACGTGCGTAGGCGGGCAACACCTTGGCCAAGCTACCGGCGAAAGTATCGAGGTCCAGTTCCCGGTCAGGATCGTAGATGGCGGCCATACCGGCCCTTCCCTCGGTGTGCGGAATTGTAATGCCGTATACCACAGTATCCTTGTACCCAGCCACATTGCTGACCTGCGCCTCCACCTCGCTGGTGGACACGTTCTCGCCCTTCCAGCGGAAGGTGTCGCCAGTGCGATCCTTGAAGTACAGATAGCCCTTCTCGTCGGCCACCAGCAGATCTCCGGAGAGGAAAGCCATATCGCCGTGCTTAAATACATCCTTTACAATCTTTTTGGCAGAGGCCTTTTCGTCAACATAGCCGAGGAATTCGCGAGATGGATTTCCCTTGACGATCTTGCCGATAAATACGCCAGGCTCGTTAGGAGAACACAGCTGGCACAGACCATTCTTATCCCTAATGGGCTCCCCAGTGTCTTGATCGGCGCGAATGATCGAAATCGGGTAGATCTTTGGCAGGATGCGCGACACGAAGCCGATAGCACCCACAGTGTTGTCGTGGTTCATGATGTTCGCATTGCCCTCTGTGGCGCCGTAAAACTCGCCCACCTTGGCGATGTTGAAGCGCTCCACGAACTGTGGCCAAATCTGCGGACGCAGTCCGTTTCCAAAGACTAGACGCACTCGGTGTTTCTGGTCATATTCCGATGGTTTTGTAGCCAGAATGTAGCGTGCCATCTCACCGATATACTGACCGACCTGGGAATTACAAAGCCTGCATTAGTGACTGATGTCGAGGGGCAATAAATTCCACTTACTGTGGCATTGTACTTGGCGCAGTCGGCGAAATAATTGGAGGCGGAGAACTTCTTGCGAATGGAAACCGTGGAGCCGAAGAGCACCGACTGACCCATGCACATTATGCCTCCAGCGGTGTGGTACAAAGGCAAGGGCGTGTAGAAGACGTCCTCCTCCTGGAAACCCATGGTGTAGTGGATGCCAGCAGCGATAAACAAATACCTTAGGGTAAAAACGTTACGAAAAAATTAATAAGTTTTGTATGTCGTATTGCAGATATATGTAGGTACCTAATATTTTAATTAACAATAGTCTCATGTAGTTTAAATAACCATTTGTACCTACCGGGAGTGAGAGATGACGGCTGCCTTGGGCAGACCCGTAGTGCCAGAGGTGTAGATGTAGACGAGCTTGTCGTGGTGGTTCACCTGCGTCTTGTTGGGCTTCTCATTGCTGGCGGTGGTCAGCAGAGCGTTCAGGTTCTTGGCCTGCGGAATGTTCTTGTCCGTCTGGCTGTTGTTGTTTTCGTTGTTAAACTGGAAGAGAGTCAGGTCGGCGGGCAGATCCTTGGCCACGTCGGAGACCGCTTCCAGGAAGTCCTCGCCGTAGATGAGGGCCGTGCAGTGGGCCACCGTGATGCTGTGCAGCAGGGAAGGACCGCGCAGGTTCGTGTTGATCAGCGGGGTAATCACGCCGATCTTGGAGAGACCCAGCCAAGTGGCCACGTACTCGGCACGGTTCTCCAGCAGCAGAGCCACCACATCCCCCTTCCGGTATCCCTGGGCCTGCAACACGTTGGCCACCTTGTTGGCATGCTCGTTCACCTGACGGAAGGTCCAGCGCTGCGTCTCGCTCACCACGGCCACCTTTTCCGGGTGGATGTGAACATTCCGCTCAAAGACATCCGCCACGGTGTAGTTGAGCCGCTCATGGCGCTTCGTGTACCTCAAGAGCTTGATATAGGCCCAGAGAGCTCTAAAAAGAATAGTTTCTTTAAAAAAATCTCCAAAACTCTGTTATATTTCCAAATCTTAATATAAAAATTGTTTAATGACAAGCGGTAATTACTTTGTACTTAGTTTAAAAATTAAATAAACATTAGGAAGATACTAATAAAAATGTGGAAACAGTACGATAATTTACTAAATTAATGAGTAATTAAATAAATTATTTAGCTTTTGAACAAAGTGTTGGCTTATATTTGGTGATTTGTTTGTCCTTTGGCAATGAAAAATATAAAGGTTCAGTTTTGTCATGTATATTTAAGTAAAAAAAAAAAAAAAAAATTAAAATAATTAATACATATGTAGGGAAATTGTTTGATAAGAGGGTAAGTCGGTAGTATGTTTGCTATCGATCGCGTGTGTTTTATGGTTAGTGGTTGGGGCCTCTAAAAACAGAGCACAGAAATCGAAGCGCGACAAGCGCAATAGCCGTAATGCGATAAAACCAGAGATAAACCCGCCTGAAGTGGCTGCAATCGAAACCGAACGTGGTAACCTAGTCCCGACTATTCGAGCCACAAATTTATGACGTTGCTAAATTTGAGCTGAGTTATGCAAAGTTCACGAGAAAGTTGATGTAAAATATTCGAGAGTACCAAAGAAAATAAAATGAAATATTTGTCTAACTGTAATTGTAGCAGCTTTACAAAACTGTAAGTTTTAAATCGAGTTACGTTGTCACATGCTATACCATTTTATCACCAATGAGGATTAAGGGATTTCCTAAGAACATTTACAGTTCAACAGTAAATTCTGTTTGTTTTAATTATCAATATTGAAGCAGCTATCAGCAAAATGAACAAACGTAAATACCCAAGATAACATTTACCATTGATTACCTAGTTCACATAAAACTCGGGCATTAACAAATGGAAATTTAGATTCTGATTTTCTATTGTTAAACTGATTTTCTGACAATTTTTACATTAATTGGTTGATAAGCTGATTAAGATATGCAAAAAAAAAGGTTTTTCAGTCTGAAAGCCTTTCGAAGTACTTCAAGTAAAAGATGTAGAGAGATTTTATACGCTATTGTATATATACGTATGTATATGCGGCAAAGCCAATTCAAATCGTTCGTTTCCGTCTGGCAAACATCAACCGCAATAGTTCGATGGTCTGTATATTAGGAATTGGAAAAACTTGCACTAGACTTGGGACTCGACCACATCGACGATCTCAATTTAAATTCGCTTTGCACTCGTGCGTACTTTGCACCGCTGGCGGGATTGAAGTGTCGATTAGATTGCCGGCTAAGCAGTTAGTTTAGCCCTCGTTAGCCGTGTATTTATAAGGCTTTAATCAGGCCTTGTGACCCCCCTCGAGTGGTTAGATTGGAATTTTTGGAAGTGCTGGACATGTTTGCTTGTAGATAAGTCGGCTGCAGGCCGAAGCAAAGCTTTAAAGCGAGACCAAGGTCGCCCAGACAGATTTGAAGTTGAATTTAAGAATCTGTTGCGAACGAAGATATACGAGAGAATACATATATTCGAAGTTAGTGAAGACAAAACCAGTGCTGGCCTTGGCATGGAACTTGATCTGCTGTGTGAGACTCGTTAAAGCACAAAATGCTGAGATAATTAAATTTTGCCTGTTTCAGTCGAGAGAATTTTGCAGTTTTCATAACTTATCATTGGTTTTAAGTCCATTTTAATAGTAATTTTATTAAAATTCATTAAAATACTTGAAACATAAAGCATTAAATGAAAGATTTTAAGAATATTTTTAAAGTTTGGGAGGTCTTTTATTGTGAAAATTTTAATTTTATTTAAGTGTCGATAATTATGTATGCATGTACGTAATTAAATTTAAGTAATTAAAATAATTATTTTGAAATGTTAATTTTATTTTGCATTTTGATTGCTGTGTCAAACGAATATTTTCGACAATCTTTCGGGATTTGTAGCCAAGTCAAAGACGACACTTCCGTCAATTTAACAAAATCGAATGTTAAAGCCTGAAACTTTGATACAAAAATGAAAAGGAGGTCTGGAAACTACAGACAATTTGAAATTCAAATCCATCACAGAGGTAAAACATCCAAAATTTTAAGAAAATCTTAAGATAGAGCTTTAAGGTATTGAATTTAATAGTTTAGCAATGAATATTTTCGTGCAGTACCTTACTTCTTTCAATAAATATGTTATGCTGGCAAACCTAGAAAACCCAAAAACAAAGACTGAGGCGACACTTCCGCCATTTTAATTGCCCAAGCTTCGGCTTTTGGCGTACGTTTTCAAGAACAGATCGGTTAGTGTGCCAGTAGTCTTCCGGCTGACGCACTCGATCGGATCGATTAGTATGCGTCGAGGGTTTCGTTGGGCGACGATCGTACGAAGCCAATGGTAAATAAAAGCGAGTTTGTTTTGGTTTTGGGGCTGGGCGACCTTGAACCTGAAGAAGTCAATAAACCTCGTAATCGAGTGGCAAAAACCAATAATTTCCGTTAGCTATTCGTCATAATCGTAGCCATTTCCCATGGAGTTTTCTCTTTACAGTTTTCCACCGACAACTGGAAATGGCTGCTGCAGATGGCGACCCAAATAGACGGAAAACGAGTTTCTCTGCGGTTTCGAACTGGGGGATGGAGGGGGCAAAAGACAGAGTACAATGCTCAAAGTACTCGCACTCGGGTGATTTTCTGTTCTCTGATGCCCCAATGGAATCACAAAAGAAAGCCCGGATATATTGTGTAGAAATACACCCCTCCCCGGAGGCGGTTATTGTAAACTTATTGTAAACCGACTGCTTGGGGTACAGTGCGCACCCGCTAAGGAGACTCACGTCAGATCGCGACTAGCGGTTGCGCCCGCTATGTAGAACCAGCGCCAGCCCGGTTTGGTGAGGAGCAGAGCGACCAGCGCGACGAGCACAGCAAAAATCCAGCCCATTGTGTGGAGCGTGTAGATGACGCAGGCGATGGCCAAGCCGAAAGCGACCGTTGCGCAGAAAAACCGAAATATGACTAAAAACCGCTGGCGTCGGTTTCGCTGCCGATCGTGATCGTGCGCTCCGTAAATCATCGACTTACGATCAGCTGGACGCTGCGCGTTGCCAGATCGCCGGAAATGGAATACCGTTATTGGAAGGGATCGAGTATTTTTAAAATTTACACTTACATTGGTGCTGTAGAGCGCGCAGTTGTCGATGTTTATAATCACATTGCTGTTCAAATGGTTGTCCAACAAGCTGTTGTGCTACAGGAGAATGCAAAGAAAAAACTGTTATCAGAACAAATAACGGTAACTCTAACTTTGGTAAGTAAAAAGGAATGTTATATATGGCATTTTAGTAACAGTATATCAAGGTTTAAAACTTATTATTCCTAAAAAGTATTTATATTCTTTTAACCAATGAATGATGTTTTTAATTGTATTGCTCCATATGTTGCAAGTATTACTCACGGTAAGCTCAGGCCTCGAATAACCAATATTGGAGCTGTTGTAACGCAAACGCTGATACCGCTCGTTGCGCTGTCACAAGAATCCATTGAACATATAGAACGGCAAAAAGTGTCGACGGGCCTTGCGAAAAAGCATTTTCCTGTGTTTTTATTTAAATAGCTTTTAAATTTTCAAACAAATGCAGTTGCCTGTATTGGTTTGGTAACTTGTATTGTCCTGCTTTGTTTGTTTTTTTTATTTGAGCTTTTATTGGTGCCGTTCGGAACCAGTTCCTAAAACTTTAGCATATAACTATCGCTACGACTTATCCGCAGTGTGGCAATATCATTCCATCAGCTGACTAGCTGACCAGGTGGCAACTTTACAAATGTTTTGTTTTATTTAGCGGGTTTTTTATTGTATAAACACTGCCTCGCCATGAAAATATTGTGCGAGGTGCAGGTTGTGAACCGCACTACCCAAGCGAACCGGACGCCGAGGCCCCTGAAGTCCACGCTGGCCATTGGCTACAAGCAAAGCGCCAGGGACGCGAATGGGAACACCAAGAAGGAGCTGGAAATGGTCCTTTTCAGCGGGCAAAACAAGACGGGTAGTCGTTACAAAGTGCGCGACAACATCCACGCCGTCCACACCAAGTTCGTACTGGACGGCAAGGCCACCATTGGGTTCCTGCAGCCGCCGGAGAACCTGCTCATCAAGTGCGATCCCATCCAGCTAAAGGGATTCCTGCAGACCCTCAAACTGGGCATGGACGGCAAGGACGCCATCAACCTAAGACTGAACATCGCCGCCGCCACGGCCATTCCACAAAAAGCGCAGCCCCAGGTGCGAATGGTAATCAGCAAACGGAGCGAGTACCCCATCAAGGGATTCCCGCGCACCCTTAAGTCTCTGACCATCAACAACAGCCAGTTGGTTAAGCTGAGCTTCGAAGTGTGCTCCCTGCGCAACCTGACAAAGCTGGATGTCAGCGGCAACAAAATAACCAAGGTGTGTTGATCTCTGTACCCATGATGCCCATTTATTACTACCTTATTCTGCTCTCCAGATTCCTCCAGAATTGGGTCGCCTGGCCCTGACCTCGCTGCATTTGGGTAGCAACTGCCTGGGTGAACTGAACGACTGGTGCTGGTTGCGGGGTACTAAGCTGAGCCAATCCCTCGGCGAACTGGATTTGTCGAGCAACGGGCTCACCCACTTTCCTCCCCCACTGGTCAAGTTTGAGCGCCTAGTCTCGCTAAACCTGAACCACAACCTTCTCAGTCGGCTGCCTTTTGCCATCCGCCGGTTGCAGGCCCTGCGAAAACTGCACGTGTGTAGCAACAAACTGGAGTCACTGCCTGCTGCCATCGAGGACCTGCACATCGACTTGCTAGATGTGTGGGGCAATTGCTTTAAAGCCTTCAATGCCGAGGCGGCCCAGCAGCTGGCTCAGCAAACAGCGGCCGCCAACACACCTCAGCCCCTGTGGCTCAAGGCGGCCCGGTCAGTGGCCAACTATAAGCTGCCTTTGCCGGCGGGTTCTGTGCCCGCTGTGCTCATCGAACTGATCTGTGAGGCGCCCAAGTGCCTGTGTGGCCAGCTCTGCTACGCCCTGCGCAAGGAGGACCTCCTCCAACGAGTGGTCCAGCCAAAATTCACCAACATCAAGAACCTCACATACAGCCGCGAGCATCAGATCTACGCAGATGTGGTCATCTGCGGTCCCGGCTGCAGTGCCTCGGTGCAGCTAAAGGCTCTGTTCAGCTTAATGTTTCCCTGATTAGGGCAGTTGCCCAGAATCAGAGCCGATTTTTAACTATAAGTCTATTTAATCCAATGTTTATTTATGCTAGTTTTTTGCTGGAGGATGGCGGAACCCTTGTTCAAAAATGTCTTTGATTTTTTAAAAATGGTGATTTTGTTTACCATTTTTGATATTACTTTTCATTCCCCGTATACATACATACGAATTATTTATGTTGTTGAACTTAAACTGCCAATAAAAGCGAATTTATCATGAAATTAGTCATCTTTGTATGAAACGTAAAACTTTTTAAAGGAGCAACCAAATAGCTTAGATTAAAAGGGCCAAAAATATAAATGATGGATTAAAGATACTTTTTCAAAATACAATTTTACTACATTTGCTCAATATTTTTTATCTTGTTTTTAAAATTGTAAATAAAATGTTTTTCTTAAGAAAAACATAGCTTAAAAACGATTTTTATTTTGCACATTAATTCTATAAGTTCTAGTTCAGCAAATATCGAATTTTAAAAATGTGTGAACACAGCCTTGTCAGCATTACTAAGTTTTAAGAAAACTTTGCAAATTTGATAAAGAAATGGGATCGTTAAAGGTTACACATGTAGAGGATAACGCATTGATTTCTTTTTGTTTTGGACAGAGCCAATAAGTGGGATACTGATACTCCTTGCATACAGTGAACATCCTTCGGTACATTTTCGCTGGCATAAAGACATTCACACGCACGCTTGGTTGCTTACTTTGTTTTCGTATTACAGAAGCCCGTTGTTTTTATTATTAAAAGCTTCGTGCGTATGTGACTTGCATAAACGATTTTTTATCAGCTGGCGCACCTACTCACCCCACTGTGCGCCTTCTTATATTTCCGCCCCATACGCACATCTTTTTAATACCCTTACTGGATGTCATTTAATTTCTTAATTTATTTTGTTAATTGTTAATTTATGTTTAAAATTTTTTTTTATAATTTTATGAACTTATAGAAACATATTATAAGTAGTACTATGTATATATTAAAAACCACCAGCAAAATGTACATCTTAATTTTTATGGACCCCGAATTTAGCAATCAAATAAATTTCTATATACATCAAAATATAAGTTGCAAAAACTACTGACTTTAAATTTAAATGCAAGAGAAATTCATGAACCGGTCCTAAAAATCTACCATATATTTATCCCTCTGTGACTTGAAATTTATGAAAGGGTATCCGAATTTCAGCAGTCTTACATTTCCTAGTCTGGTCCTTATCGTTTGCCGTTCCTTGCTTTTCTTTTGCTTTATCAAATCAAAACTTCGAAGCGATGCCACTTTTTTAAATAAGCATAAACAGCGACACAGCCTTGAAGGACTCGCCTGCCACCACCACCCACTCGCATTTCTAGGCTTTAATGTGCAGCTGGGGAATAAGGCGGCGAAGGCAGAGATCCTTTCAGAGCCAAAAGGATGAGCCATGACTTGTGGCAAACTCGAGCCTAACTATAAAAATGTTTATCAGCATTTGTCTGGTACGGGGGAGGTGGGCAGTGGGGGCCCGAGAATTTCTCTAAGCTGCCCCAAATCCAATTTTGAGCAGCATTTAAGTGTCCTGGCCCGCTTCCGCTTCCTGTTCCCATCCTCATTCTGCAGGATTTCCTTTTTGTTTGCTATGCAGATGCGTGAGTTACTGGGTGGTTGGGTGGTTGGCGACTCGTGTGTAAGTGTGTTTGCCCACACGATGTCCTTTTTGCTTTTCGGCCCTGACTTTGTCGCTTTGTGTGCGCAAATATTTGGCATGACTTTACATTTGCAACTCGACTCGGTCAGTAAGCCTAAAAGTAGGCCTAATGGCAGGAAATCTCTGCTATGTGCATATGGAATTTGAGGATGGTATTTTATTGTGCTTAGCTTGTTGTTATGTTTAATTCGAAAAGCTAGCTTTCAATTTTAGCGAACAACTTTTAGTGTGAGTTTAAATATAATATTTTTGTTCTTAAATTACCAAAACTGCAGTTTACAGCTTTAAAACTTTCTTCTAAAATCTGGTTTTCAGGTTTTTAATACTATTTTTAATAGTTAATTATTAAAACGGTGATTTAAAAATGTTCCTATATTTATATAAAGACTTACCTTTGCCAGATAAAAATACATAAATCACTTTAAGATTCCTTTACTAAAATCAAAAGTAAAATGTTGATTGCTGTGTTTCATGATTTTTCTTCTTTAAATTTTAAGCATGCTCTTCAGGCTTTGCGAAACTTTTTACTTTACTGCCGTCTCAGGCCCATTAAAACGTTGTTAGCTCAGAAATTTGTATATTTTATATACCCATAAATGGAAAAAATCCTTATAAACCATCCAGACCATATAAAAACGTTTCGAAATTCGGTCTGTCTGGCCCCTCCAACTCCCAATAAAACCAACCAACCCCGAATTATTTGCACTGTCCCCGGCCTAAAACCGAAAGCAAAAAAGCAAAAGCCAACATCAAAATGTGCCAAGTCAGCTAAGGGAATGGAAATTTAGCAGGTCCCCCAGAAATACCCCCGCATAAAGTCCACGCTCGGAGACAGTAAAAACTCCATTAACTGTCATCAAAAATGCATTTCGCATGCATCAAACCGAAAATGGTAATGGCCAGGGGATCATCAAATAGAATAGAATGAAATGGCGCAAATCAAAACACATTGGCATAAATCAAAGGGCATTGAAAAATTGGGCGAACACTTTTATGGCTAATCCTCGAAGGAGGCCAAAGCCAGACCCGGACAGATGACTCCCCTGGTAACATTTTTATGCGCAAATTAACTTTGCAATTGCCGGGAGTTGGGGGACCCCCCACCCCAAAAATCTGGGGTGGATGTCTGGGTGCTGTGTCACTCCCCCTGCATTACATAAAATTTATCCCCAATTTGCGTGCAGCGGGTAAACATTTTATTTGCCTCGTCTGGCGCTGCTCCACTTTGGCTTATCAAATTTTATTAGCAGGCCGGCAAATTGTGCAACAACAACAGTACATCAGCCACCACATTACGGGCTAAATAAGCCGTGGAGCCACCACTGGGCCACCAGCCACCCCAAAAACCAAGTGCAGCCCCAGTTTTCCGACCTCGTCTCAAGGTATGATTTGTCGTCCGCTATCAATTTCTTTAACACAATACCAACATCCCCCGAAAGAGTCGCCTTCAAGGCTGGAAAAACGACCGGAAAAGTGCAAACACACGCGAAACTGTCGACGACCCCCTCGGTTTTCCCCCATTTTCGCAGGGGGCTTGTCGCCCAGACGCGTGCAGGGATCCAATAAAAACGTTTTGATAGGCTTATGACCTGGACTCATTCCTCCACACCCTGTATATTTGTCTTAATAATATTTCAAATTTACTTGCTAACTGTTACAGCAAATTTAGATAAGAGCCACAGAAAATCAATAAACTTACTTTAAGACTTCGCCAAGAAGGGTGGAAAAAAATGTTTATCCTGAGGATTCACCAAAGGAATGCGCTTAACTTGAAGGTATAAATTTCACTTAAAAAGGTATTTGATAAAAAAAATGATTAATACAATATTTCTAAGGTATAAAACAAAAAAAGATTAAATATTTAAACTATTCTTAAAGCGTCCAAACGATTTGTATTAAAAAAACTTCCACTCATAACTAAGAATAATTTTTTTGTTTTTTTGCGTTTCATTCCAAAACTCTGATAGTACAGAAATCAAAAGTTATTTGCAAATTTCATTATTTAAATCTTAAAAGAAGGGAAGACATGTTATGCATCAAATCAAAATAAGGTCAGATTCATAAAATTAGTCAGATAAGAAATCCAATCTCTGCCGAATAGCAAGCAAATGCCGCCCAAATTAAGGATATCAATTCGCTTGTATTTTTCATATTTACGATTCCTAAAAAAGGAAAACAGGCAAAGGGATGGGAAATCCTTCAATGTTGAATTGAAAGTCACTCAGGCGCACTTATGTTGGTTTCCCAAATTCGACTTTGGTTATCGAAAAAAAAACGCCCCCAGCGAATTCTTTTCCATCTGACCGCGGGCCAAAGACGAATCATTCGAAAAAACGTTGACCAACCCGCACAGAAAGCTGGAAAAATATAAATTCTAGTCAAACAACAAAGCATTGCGAACACTCGAGCATTGGGAAAAATCAATTTTCAATTTAAAATTTAGATGCTCATCCCACGAATCCATTCAGCTTGCCATAAAAGATAAAGATAAAATGCGTTCGAGCGCAAAATGTAAATAGAACTCCCGTTTAACGGAAACTCAGGCAGGCGGATGAATGCTACAGGTTGTATTTGTGTTTGTCTTTGTGCTCCGATGGGTGGTTGGGTAGTGGGTAGTGGGTGGTGGGTGGTGGTGGTTGTTGGGAGTAGTGGGTGTTGGCCACGATGCGATTTCAAAGCAAAATATTGCCGCATAAATCTGACGCAAAAAGTTTTGCTTTGCGGTCAGCAAAGGCGAGCTCTTCTACAAGAAAATCCGGAAGTAAGTAGGGTATATTCGGCAGGACGAAAACGTTCATTATATTAAAATTTTATTACTTTAAATAAACAACGTTTTTATAAACATTGTATTTGCATTCAAATGTAAAAGATATTTTAAAAATTAAATTGCTGTTTCTATGTTTAAAAGGTCTTAAGAATTTATATCATTATAAATTCAATTTATTTCTTTAATATTAGATTATTAGTACAACAGATAACCTTAAACTTATATTGAAATTATATATGTTGACTATTATAATTGTTTTCTTTTGGTACAAAAAACTTCGATTACTTACAGTCTATTTAGTTCGAATAATATGTTTTTAAGGCAGAATCAATTTTAAAACAAAATGACAAAATGAAGTAGAAAAAATTTCTTCACATAAACTGGATCTAAATTCATTAATATTTAATTTGAACTGGTCTCAAGTTCTGGAAGAACAAAAACATCCTTTTTAAATCTACTTCGTGCAAAGAAAAACTAAGTAATCCCCAATCGACTCCAGTTCTTTTAACACAATATTGAATTGGCAGATATTTCTCTTTGATTTTTATCGTGTGGTGAGTTTTTTTACGAGGTCTTCGGTGGATCGACTGTGGTCCTTATTGTTGTTCCCGCTCCGGAGTTGATTATTTGCCCAGTTTCCACAGGCCCCGCACCCCGGAGCAGCCCACTTCGGCGGAGCGTGCATTTCATTAGCCGAATGTATCTCTCAGATACATCTGGGCGCTTTGGCATTTGGCAAACGATTTTATGCCGCACCGCTTCGGCAAACAAAATCAAATCTGTGACTAGGAAATTGCTTTTGCCTACTTCCGACTCCCTCGACCCCTCGTCCTTCTCCCTTCCCCTTTCCCCCATCCGAAATATTTGTTTAATGCAACTATTTAGGGAACGTTTTCAATTTGAAATGCTCCCTTGTGTAAACAGGGCCGGGAGATGATTAAAATTTAACTACATCAAATATTTGCAGCCGACTTTGATGGGTTAGTAAAATGTTTAATAATAATATTAAATGCATAATTCATTTTGGAGCTCCGAGATAATAAGAGTTCGTTAAATTTAATGCACTCGCCGGAATGTCTTTGGGCCAATGTAAATGTTAAATATCAGGAGCACTTGAGGGGGACAAATTGGAAGGGGGAGACACTTTATTGCAAGGTTCCTGCTAAAATTAATTCATTAGCATTTTATTACTTTGGCATAGTGACGACAGCAGCCCGGTTGGATGTTTCGCCTCGACGAAGAAGATGACGGAGCTCTCCCTATTAAAACATTGACTTCTAACTCCACTCGCCACCCAGCAAACACCACCCACCACCCATATTTACTTTGCACCACCCCTCGTGATCTTCTTTGGAGCTTTGATGTGTAATTAAATCAATAATCACTTTGCAGTCGCTGTCGGCTTCGGGAAGTTTATTAGTTGATTGAACCAGCAGGTGGTCCAGGTGGGGTAATTACTTCCAGGCGATGGTCCCTACGACCAAATGGAGTTTGGGTAACAATAAACTGTCAACTAATTTTAAACCAGTTATTTTAACCTTAGCAAAATATCTATTATATAGTGTAGTATAATATTATAGGAAGGGGGACTTTTAGATTCATTCATGACAAAATTTAGTTTATTATATATCCTGAAGACTAAGTGAAGTTTAATGAATTGTCAATATATGAAATAAACGTGAATTTTAAAATTCACGTAATGTAAAAATTAGACTGTGCTAAAAAATTTTAATTATTAAATTCATTTTTCATTTTATTATATTTTTATCTAAATTGTGATAAAACTAAGTAGCTTATTTATCATTTTTAGATAATATTGTATTATGTTTAGGCTAAGCGAATTGCTGTGACTATTTGAATCCTAAGTACGTAATATTAGGACAATTTTCGGTACTGTAAAATAAATGAATGCCAGTTTGTTAAATATACAACATAAAAACACAACATTCCAAAAACATGAGCAGCGCACAAAACAAATATTCCCCACCCCGATTTTCCATTTAATGCCCAATTAACGCATTTTCCACTTGGGATTCACCGAAGCGAGAGATTTGTATACCTTCAACGGCAAAAGGCAGAAACACAAAACGCAAAAGAGAGTCGTGAACGTGCCGCAAAGCAGAAAGGCCACAGAGCCGTAGCCCCCGTAAGTCCCAGATCCCGGTGGTATCCCGACTTCTCCAGTGGCTCTGGACTGGATCTGGATCTGGGTGTGGGAATGGGTTTGGGACCGGGTGCTCCACTCCTCCGCCGCAAATGGGAATGCGCGGCATTTGTCGCTTGGCTGCAATTGCAACAGGATGGGGAGGGGGGTGGAGAAAACAGGAGCTGCACTTCATTAAAAAAGGAAGCCGAGGCAGAGGCAACTTGGTCGTTAGGAAACTCCCGACTTACAATTACAAACACAAGCACAGTCGCAAGGACAAGCGCACAGGCTGCTTCAAAATGAGTGATGTAATGTGCCTAACAAGGATCTGCCGCCCCCTTTCCAGACCCACTTGCTCATTGTTGCTTGTTGACATAACGAATGCCTTAACATTTTTCGAGTTGCCTTCACCTCAGCCCCGCCCCCTCGCAATACACCCACTGTGTGTGTGCGGGTGTGTGTGCGGGTGCACTTCCGCTCCACTTACACATAACTCGCCTCTGCCGGCATCTCAGCCAGCTTCGGATCTGGAGATGGGAAATACTTCAGATATCGATTTAATAATAATTTAATAAATATAATAGAGATTCTATAATAGTTTCAAAAATGGTAACTACTTTAGTTACTTTCTTAAACCATAAATAATTAATGTATTTATATAAAACAGCTTGAAAACTAGTAGTTATCTTATCTTATAAGCACCCACATTATGTATTTATATTAATTAATAACTTTTTATTGGAAGATCAGATTGTCAATTGTCAGTCAATACTAATAATAATAAATTATCATATAGTCCCATCATAATATATTCTTCATTTGCATTTCTCATTGTAACCATCAGGAGGGTAAAATCAAATATGCAGGCTCTTGCTTTCACTTAACTTTTTCAGTCTTCAGCAAAATATGGAAAATATATATGAAGACAGAAAATATTATTCAATAAATAACCAGATTCGTGTGATGGAGTCAAGTAAAAGTTTATGAATCAGTCCGTCATCTTTTTCCTTTTAAGATTCGATTTTATGAAGATTTTTATTACGCAAAAAACTTGCATTTTGAGTAAATCGGAGTAAATTTTCTTTTATTTTGAAAAGTTAAACGCAGCGAATAAGTGAAAGTGAAAAATATTTTTCTCGATGTTTTATACAAATGTAAGTTATTTCCGAAATATGGTATTTAATGTAGATCTCAAATATAAAAACCAATTTAGGTGTAAAAGTAAACACTTACCAATATATTTAGCTAACTCTTGTGACTCCTAAGTTTTAGATGTCAAGCAAAACCCACATATTTGTATATTCCATCTCTAGCTGCGTGGCTGACGTTGGCGGTTTGTCGAGTTAATGACTTTGGCAGTCGGGAGGAGCAGCAGTGGATGACGAGCCGAGGGCTGATGGCTATGGCTGATGTTTGGGCCTGTCAACGGCTCCGAGGCGTGCAAAAATCATTTTTCTCGCACATTTTTATAAATCACCCTGCCCCCTTTGCGCCAAACTCCTCGTGGCTGCCAAACAATCATCAACATTTATTTATATTTTTCATTTTTCACATTCTCCGAAAAGCCAGCAGGATTGCCTATAATTTCAAGTGTAGGGATGCTGATCCCCTCAAGGTGTCGCTTAGCAGGAAGGGAAAGAAAAGCGGAAAATTCCGACGACTGCCTGCCTGCAGTTGACAGTTAATTATTTGTATAAATCGGTGCAGATGTTGCGGGCATTGAAGGGTTAAATTGTGACGCATTAAATGAATTTGAATATCACATGTGGAAATGTGCGTAAAATTTGGATACTCCGTATGATGAAATCTTTTAAGAACTTTATATCTATTTCTTAAATTATTTAAAAATCCAAAAATGTATAACTTTATTTATTATAAAGAATCAAAAATTTTTTTTATCCTTTATAATCATATGAAACATGTGGAAATGTACGGGATAAGTTTATACTTTGTATGGGGAAAACTTAAAACCTTGTTTATTTCTTAAATTATTTAAGAAGCATACAAAACCGAAATGTCTACAAATAACTTCATTAATATCTTATTGACTTTTGAAATTCAAAACGTTTTAACCATATGCCATACATTTTCCATTTTTTCTTTAAAACCCATCATCTTTTTGTTTATGATGATTGCAATACTCTCTTTTAATTGGAATTGATTTCTGAGCCCTCATCTATCCTCTATTCTCATTTAAATTTCGAACTTAGCATGAAAATAAATTTCTATTTAAAGGTAATATATCAAGCCCCCCGCCCGCTCATCCAACTGGTATCGCATTACAGGATAAGGATAAGAATTGTTCCTGTTGCTCTTTGTTCTGTTATCCTTGAGCCAACCATCTCGTATCCTGAGGCGGCTGCTGCTTTTTCTGCCGCTTATCATGGCCATGCAACTTGAAAACAATAAATATTTTATGGCCCCTTTTTGGCGAACGCATAAATCTTGTCCTGGAAATTGATCCGAGCAACGAACTGAGTACGTGTTCAGAGGGTTAGCAGTGAGGTGCGGCTGCAGAAAGATACAGTGATGCGAGTATCTGTAATACATTTGCCACATTGACACACTGAGCACTTACGGGCTCAGCCCCGCACTCGGGTATTTGCGAAATTTGTCTTATGGCAAGGGAATTTCCCACCCTTCCCACTCCCACTCCCCAAGGTCCCAAAACGCCCGCATCTTATGAGATTTGCACATTGATTTCACCCCCTTTCTGCTTTTCTGCCTTTTTGCCGGGGAGTCTTTAGTAGGTCGCAGATTCAATGCCTCAATGGATTTCGTGTGTGTTCTCAAGTGATAGATTTTCTGGTATTTTCGGGGAACCTTTTGAAGTTAAAGTGTTTAACATTAAACGAATAGAGTTTAACTTGTTGCTACTGATAAGGTAAAACACCTTTGAAATGTATAAATAATACTATAGATTGAGTAATTTATAAATAATTTCAAGATACTGTAAAAATTGAAAGACAGTGGTAAAGACCAAAATGGTAAAGACCACTGCTGATTGTAAATTCATTTCAAAACAAATCTACCTTCTTATCTCATCTAGGTTTCCCATTGAATGTTTCTAGGATTGACATTAGAAATTATCTTCGATTACCATGGCTTGCCTTTTTTCAGCCTTGTCATTTTCGTATCTTCTGTCGTTTGCAAATATTTTTCATTGGATTTTTAATCGAATCGCTTGGAATTCTCTCTTTTCCTCCCACCAACTTTTAGCCTTACTCTTTGGGAACTATTAAAAGTTTGACTATAACTTTTTGGCCAAGCGGCCGCACTTTGTGTCAGGCAAAATCGGTTGCGGCTTGTGGTGGCTATTGCAAATGCCCTAGAGCGAAATTAAAAAGTCCGAAAATGCCATGAATTTGAGGGGTTAGCTGGGGAATTTCGATATTTGCGTCCAGAAAAATCTAACCACACAGTAAATAATATGAAATTCCATTTTAAATATCATTGAATTGACCAATGCTTCGATTAGCAATGGCAGCATGTTGCCAGCCGCAAAGTGTTGCCGAAACAAAACGAGTTTTGAGTCGGAAAGCCATTCATATGATAATGCAGTTTGTAGCTGACATTGCAAATGCTGATAGGGCGACTCAAAGGACGGGAAGGGCGATAACAACATGCATAAATTCATATATTTATGCTCAACAGCTCATTTAATGAACTGCGCATTGTTCGTGCTGATTTGCATAGCAAGTATCTGCGTAGCCGTCGCCGCAAATTGTAGCTGTATCTGCGAGTGTACATTAAAAAAAACGAATAGATTTTTCTTCTCGAAAACAAAGATTTTTTTCTCCAGGTAGATGCTCTTTATTTTAATAAATATTTGTTCATAATACCTTTTTTCAGTTAAAGTTTTAAATATTCCAGTTAAATTAAATTTGTATGTCTATTAGTATTTAAAAATATGTTAAATGGATATTTATTGGTTTTTGAAGCATTTTATGTTATGTCAATTAAGGCAATTTTCGTCTTACCACTATTTTCAACCATTTAAATTATATTTATAATTTAATTCCTTATGTGATATATTTTTCTTAGTGTTCCAGTACTGCTGTATGACAACCTGTCTATGTGTGAGAGTGCGTGTTTGTTTGCTCGTTAAATGCAGAATAAGCTACACTTAATAATTGAATAACACTCAGCTCCACTTAGCTCAACTCCCACAACTGGTCAGTGAGATAAGGTCTCCCTCGTTTCCTCCATCAGCCTCAGCATTTGTGTTTACCTCTCGTAAATACGAAATTTCTAAAATTAATTTCAATTCGTGTCGGATTTGGATTCGGTTATCATGCCCTTTACTATTGCCTCCATCAAAGTGCGAAACATTTGATAAATGTTTATTAATGGCAAAAATAGCACTCGCCTCGCACTCTGGCATTGTTGATTGCACTTTGATCGGGAAATAATTAATAAGTAATCACTTATTTTGTTGCTGGCAGTCTATGAGTAATTTACTGACCAAAAACGATAGGGTCGATATCGTGAGAGAGGTTACGTTTCACTGGATTAAAGACAAGTATGAGAAATAGAAAACTGTGATACTGGAAGAATATACAAATTTAAAATTATCATTTTGAAAGTCATACTAACGTACATACTTGCGAGACAGAAATTAATATTTAATTCTAAATATTTAGTTTTGAACTGAGAGAATCGCATTTTCCAAAACCTGGTCTTGTTATTTATATTAATGCGAAAAGCCGATTAACGATGGACAACTAATTTTGAAGAATATGATTATTCAAAACGCAGAAGGGCAAATGTGTTTTACCTTTTCGCATAAATTTCCATAAATAAAATGAATGTAGTAAACTACTAAACAACTTTGGCTCAGATTCATTTCCATATTGAAAGCGATTGGAATCTATCGATTTATAACATTAACTTATTTTATTTATTGACAATAATTTGTTAGGCACTCAAGTGCAGTATAAAAAACAATTTGAATTGTTTAATAACTGTCAAACTAATGTATATCGACTGGCATTAGTTTTTCTAACTGCCAAGCCAGTTTTAACAACATTACATTACATTATAATTCTAATTATCATTGATAGACTCACAATTGGACTTTGTCTTCTCAAAATACTATTCAAAATAATGTATAACCTTTTATGGCGTTCTAATCCGGTTTTAGGTCTTGAAATTCCCAGATTGCGATTATTAGGTCACGGTGGTCTTAATCTCTAATATATATTGGGTATGCATCTGGAAAATAAACTCGCAATGATTCACAATTTTTTGCAAAGCGTGTGTGTAATTAATAACATGTAATATTTTTCTCTTTCCGGCTGAGCAGAGCAGCAACCAGTTGTTATTCGCGGTGGAAAGAGTTGGAAAAGAGCCGAGCTTGGGCGAATCAATTGGCCTGGCAACATGTTGGATTGTTGGGTTGTTTGTTTACTGGCGAATGGAGCGAATGTTGCTAAGGTGGATCCCCCAGGCGGACTGGTTGGAATAACGACAAAACATCTTCAGTTGCCGCTGGGGGCCGCCGGCTTTGACATCTCGTGCGTAAGTGGATCCAAAGTCAAGACCATTCCGAGCCGGACCCTCCGCTTATCAGGCAACGGCTAGTGACGAAGGCAGGCAGGTTATCGGCGGGCTTAACTAACATTGTGTGCCCCAGTGATTCAATTCAATCGAAAGTATTATACGTGGACGGACGACGAGTGCTGATTATTCGAATATAGTCGACTGGGGAAGTGTCGAATATCTCGCGCTCACAGAAGGTTTCTTTGTTGCCGCCAATCGGGACTGTCATCAGTCAACAATTGTGCCTCGCACCGATCGCATCCACAGAGCTAGACCCTATACTCATTATACAATATATATATAAATTATACCCATTGGACTTAGCCGTAAAATTGGTGAAATGACTGCAAATTTGCTTGTGGCGACCCTAAGTCTGTGCCTACTGCAGTCGGGAATCGCAGAGGGTTTATCTCTGTCGTTTGGAAACATCACACTCTTTAATGTGAACTTCAAGTCGCCCAGCTTTTTGGGTCGCTCAGTAGCCGTGGACAGCAATCTGCGGATCGAAAACGACGTGGATCCCAATATACAGGAGGATTCACATTTGAATACTGTAAGTTGAAATATGCAATGACTACTAAGTCAATACATTTGCAAATTTAGTAACGAGAAAACTAGAACAAGCTAGTAATTATAATACAAATTAAAAGACTAAATATTTTAAATGATAGGTGTTTACCTCTAAATCCCTTGACATATTTGGTCATCGTTTTTGTACATTTGCAAAAAAACTTTTTATTCTGTTTTCCTAATTAATAAATAAGAAAACATCATTATAGACGTAATTATTTCTTAATGGAAAGTATTAAGTGAAATTTATTAACTGATTGATAATTGTTATTATAGCTATAATTTATTTATTTTTGGGTTGCAAAAAAGCATTAGGAGACTTGCCATAAATTAATATAAAAAATATTTTTTCTGAGAAAAGATAACACATTTAATAATGAAAAAAATTGTGTCAAAGATCACAAATGTTACTGATTATTAAAATCCTAGCTCATAACACATAAAACAGTTCAGTACGTGTTCATATATTTAATTCAAATAGATCGATCGAAATCAATTTATTCGAACGTGACGAGATCAAACTGATTAAACGGCTCAGTGTCATAAAAGTCATTGCAAGCGACAATAAAATGAGAAAAAACTTGTTTTTAATTTATAACTTGAATATAAAATTCAATTTCTGTCAAATTATAATTAGTTAAGCAATATTATGGCTTCATAAATATATTAATAGATTATTAACTAAAGATTCTGATAACTATATCTCTGATATCATTAAAATTATAGTACAGTCTTATTAAAAAATATGGCTACCCGGCGGAGAATCATACCGTGGAGACGGACGATGGCTATATACTCACCCTGCACAGGATCGCTCGTCCTGGAGCAACTCCAGTGCTCCTCGTACACGGACTACTGGATAGCTCAGCCACTTGGGTGATGATGGGACCCAACAAGGGACTTGGTGAGTTCAGAGGCTATCTCTTAATGGTCCACACTGATTGTGTTGTTTTGTTTCAAAGGTTACCTGCTCTACGATCAGGGCTACGACGTCTGGATGGCCAATGTGCGGGGCAACACATACTCGAGGAAGCACGTGAAGTATAGCACCCACCACGCCAAGTTCTGGGACTTCACCTTCCACGAGATGGGCAAGCACGATATCCCCAGCACCATTGACTATATACTGAACGCCACGGAGGTCAGTCAGCTGCACTACATCGGCCATTCCCAGGGCACGGTGGTGTTCTGGATCATGGCCAGTGAGCGACCCGAATATATGGACAAGATCGTCCTGATGCAGGCCTTAGCCCCAGTGGCCTACCTAAAGCACTGCCGGAGTCCTGTGGTCAACTTCCTGGCCGAGTGGCACCTTTCGGTGAGCGTAAGTTACCCCATCCTATCAATCCCATCCTGTTAAAGAGAGTTATTGCATTGGATATAGGTTTAATATAGTTATGTGAATGGTTATGAAATGGGTTACACCTTTGGACATAAAGTGTACCAATCATTTGTGCTGACTAATCCTATTAATACACACTAAAAGAGTTGTATAGTAGGGTTTAAAAGTAATTATACGAAATAGTCAATGTCAAAAATCAATCAGAAGATAAAAAAGCTGTTCCTTTAAACTAAAATTAACCGAACTAAATTTAACAAAAATAAAAGAAATTAAGGGGTAAATTGATTTTTGCAATTTTCCCCGATTATATCCAATTCAAAACATCTTTTTCCCTATTCTCTCCTTTGAATTTCTTAATACTCAAATAGTTCCTTTCCACTTTAGTTGGTTCTCAAGATGATTGGCGTGCACGAGTTTCTGCCGAAGAATGAGTTCATCAGCATGCTCAATCGGATCATTTGCGACGAGACGACCATCACGAAGGAGATCTGTTCGAACGTCATCTTCCTGACCACCGGATTCGACAAGCTCCAGCTGAACGAGACGATGCTCCCGGTGATCGTGGGTCATTCTCCGGCCGGAGCTTCCACCAAGCAGATGCAGCACTTCGGGCAGCTGAACAGGTCGGGGGCCTTCCGGCAGTACGACTATGGATGGCTGAGGAACCACTGGCGTTACGGCACCATCGAGCCGCCCAATTACCAACTGGAGAATGTCAGGGCCAAGGTGGCCCTGTACTACGGACAAAACGACTGGCTGGCCCCACCGGAGGATGTGGAAATGCTGCACAGGGAACTGCCCAATGTGGTGGAAAAGTATCTGGTGGAAGACAAGGAGTTCAACCACCTAGATTTCATCTGGGGCATCGATGCCAGGGAACTGCTGTGGGACCGAATGTTGGAGAACATGAGAAATCATGAGAATTCTATTATCTAAAGGGGTATAATATAACAAAATAGTTTTAATTTAATTATTCACAGTATGTTATGCGTTAGTGCGATTTATAGATAGGTATTTATTATGTTGTAGAAATTAAAGAGAGGTTCCAATGAAGAAATACAATAAAATACAATACAAATACAATACTATTACTTAAAATGTAATGCCCATACAATTAATTTTTTTGAAATAATAATACGATTTTATAAGGACCCATTAAAGGATTTCCACAAAAGAATTATTAATAAAAAAATGTGCTATTTTGTATCCTGTTTAAATTCACCACTGTGGACGTTTAACTGACCAATACATTTTTTAATGTGGTTTTATTTGTGTAAAAGAATTTACATATTGACACGAGCAGAATATTTAAATTGGATTCAAAGGTTTATGTGTCTAATTTGTATCGCTTACAAACACTATTTTGTGCATTCGAAAGTTGACTTACTTCAGTTATCACTTGGAACTTATATAGATCGGACTAAAAGAGCTGTCTTCTTAAAAAATCAAAAACTTAAAATGTCGTTAGTGTCGACTAAGAACTTTTTCATAGTGGGCCTTTTTCTAATCTTCTTTCAGCCGAAAACCAATGCCAATTTTAACCCTTTTCAACTAGTTATTCCTCCAAACGTTCTTGAAGATGCGGAATTAGATACGGTAAGCTCGAAATATTATTTACAGACCCTACGATTAACATTAACAATTATATATAAATAAAGCAATTGAGATTTTCATTTAATTAAATGGTTTTTAACATCATATTCAAAATGCCAACTCAGTGGTCTAAATCGGAATTGTTAAAAAAAAACTGCGAGAACATTCCCTTCAAGATTTCTAAATACTAAATGTATCAATTGCTGTTTTGTTATTGGTATTTAGACGAGTTCTTTATATTTTGTAATATACTCTTGTAAAAAAGACCAGCTCAATGTAGATACAAAGTGACTCAAACGGAAAATGAAACACCTCTAAGGTAAATAGAGGTAATTTTAAATGTATGGGCGTGAATATTTCAGAGATTATAGCCTTTTTATAGAGGTCGATATACTCGGTAATTTGCCACGCTTTTCGAAACTCGTGTGTTCCTAATAATAGGTGTACAGAACAACTTCAGAGTCTGAATCTAAAAGCTTATCTTTATAAAGAGATCCGCCCTACTGGTTAATTCTACATTTAATTCTCTCCCCAGTTCCAACTGATTAGTAAATATGGATATCCAGCTGAGAATTACACAGTGCAGACCGAGGATGGATATATACTGGGTATGGTTAGGATCGCCCGTCCTGGAGCGATCCCCGTTCTGATGGTGCACGGACTGCTGGACAGCTCCGCCACTTGGGTGATGATGGGGCCAACAAAGTCCCTGGGTACGATTAGTACTTACCTTTAATTAAAATGATATTAATGTATCTCTCTCGAAGGGTACTTGCTATACGAACAGGGCTACGATGTCTGGATGACCAATGTGCGGGGGAATACCTACTCGAAGAAACATGTGCGTTACTCCACGCTTGACTCGGAGTTTTGGAACTTTTCGTTCCATGAGATGGGCTTGTATGATCTGCCCACCTCAATTGACTTCGTGCTGATGCAAACCGGATTCAGTCAGCTGCACTATGTGGGCCACTCCCAGGGAGCGGTGATATTTTGGGTCCTGGCCAGTGAGAAGCCCGAGTATATGGACAAGATCCTGATGATGCAGGCTTTGGCGCCAGTGGCCTTCCTCACCCACTGTCGCAGTCCCATTGTGAACTTTATAGCCGCTCGGGATGCAGCAGTGGCCGTAAGTCAAAACATTTTATTAAGGAAAATAAAATACACATTCAATCCCCTGTCGCTTTCAGTTCTTACTTAGAACGGCTGGATTTAATGAGTTCCTGCCCAGTAACAATGTGATAAACACATTCAAGAGAATTGTCTGCCACGACACGACCATTTCCAACCATATCTGCCAGAACCTACTCTTCATAATTTTCGGATTCAACAGGGAGCAGCTGAACGAGACGATGATTCCGATCCTGGTGGGTCACACGCCGGCAGGAGCCTCCACCAAGCAGATGCACCACTTCGGACAGCTGAGGAACTCCCGCAAGTTCCAGCTCTTCGACTACGGATTGTGGAACCTCCTGTACTACGGAAGTCTCAGGCCACCTTCCTACAAACTCGAGAATGTTAGAACCAAGGTGGCTCTATATTACGGCAACAACGACTGGCTGGCTCCGCCGGAGGATGTGGAACTACTTTACCAGAGACTGCCCTATGTTGTGGACAAATATGTCGTTCCAAATAAGGACTTTAACCACTTGGACCTGATCTGGGGCATCGATGCCAAGACACTTCTCTGGGACAGAATGATTCAAGTTATGAAAAGTCAGGAACCATACCCCGTATACGACGATTATTCTGATTATATTTTTATCTAGATTTGGTTTGTTGGAAAAATGGGTCTACTTAAAATTTGTTAGGTTGAGGGATAGTAACAGTTATCACGTTTAGGAATAATAATGATAAATAAATCTACCTATTAAAATAACTGTTTTTTTTTTAATTTAATTAATAGACAAAACACGAAATAGTTGCCAAGACACTGCAGCTCAAAAACATTGAAACGATTTAAATTGAATCCCAGTCAAATCGAAATCAACTTAGTCTAAATATTAAGCAATATCAGAATAAATACTAAATAAAAAACAAAATGTGAATTAGTTTTACGCAAGTAATTTCAATTTGTTAAATTGCTTGTTTCTTTTTATTTATTTATTTTCTGTTCGCGTTTAAAAAGTGACTTTCATTGAACACAATTGATGGCCTTATTTGTATATATTTATCATGTTAGCTAAATAACAGGTTTCGCTTCAAACACTATTAAATTTAAGTTCTACAAATAATTAACAATTATGTGATTTATCAATTTAGCAATGCGCTTTTCAGCTTTCACACATTACACGACCTCAATCAATTGCCGCCTTAATGCTATTTCCACATCCATTTCCACTCGCACCAAACTCGTTTAATATATTCTAAACAATGAGAAATTGCTATTTTATGCATATTGATTGCCCTGATTCACGTGAGATGCGATCAGGTCAAGGAGGGGAGGGGCTTAACTAGCTTCGCCAACTAAAATTAGCTGATCGGATCAAAAAAGGCACACGACTAAATTCCAGTGCTCAGTGGCAATTGATCGCGCAACGGGAGTAGTAATACAATAAAATTTTTACGACTTTAGAAGCATTGTAAAATGTTGTAATCTGGCGCCGGACTTAAATATTTTAAAAAGGATGTCAAAATATACAAATATACAAATATATATAAAGAAACAATCTGAAAAATAATTAATTGATTAAATATTACTTTTAATAAAATCGGGAATCATAATTTTTTGGGAAATGTAATAAATAAAATATGTGAAATTAAAGTTTTATACAAAAAATGGTATCAAAACGGATAGTCCGAAGGACTTAGGCTAACACCATTTATTAAATGCAGTATTTTATACTTAATAAATTTTGAAAAAACGAAATAAAATAACCAATGAATTGAAAAAGGGAATAATATTGAACAAAAATAATAAAGTTTATGGAAATTAGAATATAAAATTAATCAGAAAGAAAAAATTGAGGAACCTACTTCGTAATAAAGAATTGAGTAAAATTATTCTACAACAGCCAAGAGATCAGTAACTCGCAAAGAAAGCTTAATGTTATATTATAAATTGGCAATTACACCTAAAACGATGTTTTCGGAAAAATAAAAAGGGACGTGATGAACAATAAATATTAATAAAAATTTATAAATGTGTATCGACTTTAAACAATGAAGTGCATAATAAGTATCAATTTGTTATTGAAATAAGTTTTACTGTATATTAAATTATTTAATTACAAACTGCCTAATAACTTTATGTGTTATCTTATCCGCATATAACATAAGTTTTGATTGTTAGGAAATAAAAAAACTGGTGAAAACTCCTAGCGACATTGGCTAAAGAAATAACAATGATTAAAACAAGGAAACATTACAATTATCTGTAATTTAAAACAATTTCCTACATGCACTATTAACAGAAACAGATCTCGCCTTAAGCACTTGATTGGCCAATTTTGCTTGTTTAATTTAATTCTGTACTCTTCATAGTGCATGTTGCAAATTGCTCTGATCGAGGCAAAGTTATAGGAGAGCAACATGTTTAGAAGCTGTAATTTAAAGTACCTGTGTGGCACCTTGATCTGTCTTAACTTTTATTGTGATATTGTTTTTTGCGACTTAATTAAGGTAGATAAAAATATTTTGGAGGATGCCAATCTGATCACGGTAAGATAATATATCCAATCACAAGGATTTAAAAAGTGAAATTAAGAAATTAAAAATTTCTTATGATTAAATGTATCAAAAAAATATTTGAATTTCCCAGCCGGATCTAATTAAGAAGTATGGCTATCCGGCGGAAACGCACAAGATTCAAGCAAAGGATGGCTTTGTCCTTACGGCTCATCGCATTCCCAAGCCTGGTGGTCAACCCGTGTTAATGGTCCACGGCCTGCTGGACAGTTCCATTGCATTTGTGATCTTGGGACCAGAGAAGTCCCTGGGCTTCCTGCTGAGCGATTTAGGATACGACATTTGGCTGCTGAATACCCGAGGCAATCGGTATTCGCGCAAGCACAAGCGATTCCACCGATACCAACCGCAGTTCTGGGACTTCTCCTTCCATGAGCTCGGGATGTACGATCTTCCAGCTGCCATCGATTATGTCCTGGCGAGGAGCAAGGGCTTCGAACAGGTCCACTATGTCGGCCATTCGCAGGGCACCACATCCTTTTTTGTGATGGGAAGTGAGCGACCCGCTTACATGAAGAAAATCAAACTGATGCAGGCCCTGGCTCCGGTGGCCTATTGGGACTACATCGATTCACCCATTTTACTGACTTTCGTCAAATACATGAGACCCCTAGCTGTAAGTTTAAAGTTTAAAGATGTTCGCAAACTAATTTTTTATTACACCCGATACTTGCAAAGTAAAAGTTTATATTGATATATCGTTGAGAAGTACATATGTTACAGGTAGAACGAAGTGTTTTTTAGCCTATAAAGTTCTGAATTGGATAGAATAACTCTTGTAAACGATCTTGCCGTTCTCTTGGACCCTAAACTAAAATTTTCTAATCACATTTCGTCCATGGTTAATAAAGTCAGAGGAGTGCTTGGATTTATTAAAAGGTGGTCAAAAGAATTCGATGATCCTTATTTGACTAAAACTTTATTTATTTCGCTAGTCCGTCCGATTCTGGAGTATGGGTCTCCCGTCTGGAGTCCACAATACGGAATACATATTGGTCGTATTGAATCTGTACAAAAAAACTTCCTTCTTTTTGCTTTACGGCGCCTAAACTGGGATGCAAATCTTATCTTACCTTCTTATTCTAGTAGACTTCTTTTGATTAATTTACCATCCCTAGCCAACCGTAGAACGATGCTTGGTACTATCTTTATTTATAACCTTATACATGGTGATATTGACTGCCCCGACTTGTTAAGTCGGCTAAACTTTCTGTGCCAAGTAGATTAACTAGAAATTATATTCCCCTAATTTTAAATCATTGTAGATCTAACTATGCCTTGCATGAGCCTTTCAGAGTATTATGTTCTGACTATAATAGACTTTTTCCTGTAATATCAAATCTTGACTCTCTGCCGCTCCTAAAACGATTAATACTTGCTTCATTGGCACAAGATTGATCTAACTATTACTTTTTTCCCCGGACCTTTACCTTTATTTTCCTATCTCGCGTATATCCTATCGCGAATCGTGCCGTACGATACACGGCTGCGCCCCTCGGTCGGTTGGGCGGGTAAGTAGGCCGTGGGACTCCGCGCGAAAAAAAAAAAAAAGAATCAGGACCTAGCCGAGTCGATTTACTGACTATCTAAACATGCTATCTAAACAAAATAAACCTGCGAATTTCTGTTGAAATGGTAGAAATAAGTTTTTGTTCGCTATATATTTCTTTGGTCAATATTTATCGGCGCAACGAAGATTTCCAAATTAAATAAATATATCAGAAGTTATTAAAAATTTAAGTTGTACCCTAGTCAATGACGACTTTCCGCCAGATGGCGCTACATCCTTTTCTGTTGCCGCACCAATAGAATTGCTCTGTTAGGAACATATTTATTTTGGAATTAGTTAACAGAGTAACGGGTATCTTATAGTAATGGAATGATTCCAGCTGATTAGAGCGTTATTATTATGTTTTGCAATCAATAGATTTTATTAGAATGATCACATATTCTCCTTCTTGTCTTTCAGTTTCTGGCTAGATCGTTTGGGCTCTACGAATTCCCTGTCGAGAACGAAGTGTGGCGACGACTTTACCACCAGATCTGCAGCTTTGCATTCCAGAACACGTGCGCCTACTTCATCCAGGAATTAATGGGCGTGGATAACCAACAGTTTAATACCAGCCTCGTCCCGCTTTTCACGGGACACGCATTCTCGGGATCTTCACTCAAGTCCGTGGTGCACTATGGCCAACAGATCCACAGCGGAGGGTTCTTCAAGTACGACTACGACAACGCCTGGGAGAATCGAAGAAGACACGGCGCCGACACTCCGCCACAGTACAATGTGGCTAATGTGGACTGCAAGGTGGCACTGTACTACAGCAAAAACGATCGACTGACCTCCGACATAGATGTAGTACGATTAAGAGACAATCTGCCAAACGTGGTGCACGACTACCTGATCCCGGCTCCCAAATTCAACCACATCGACTTTATTTGGGCGAATGATGTGAAAACCATGCTCTACGATCGAGTGCTGGAAGTCATGCGGCAAGTGGAAAGTGACGAATTGTAGATTGACTATCAACAAATATTAGAGTGTGCCAAAAACAAAACCAAATTTATGTTTGAACAAATTTTTTTTTTTTTATATAACATATATTTTATTTATACGTTAATCAGCCAATTTAATGGCTATAAAACGTAGGGACTAAAAAGAGTAACAATCATAACAGGGAAAAACATAACAGCAGCGATAAATGTCAATATGTTTTTGACTTTAAAATTAACAGAAGTTTTTGGTGATGGTCACGATTATATTTTATTTATTGGGGAATGACTCTCGTTCTTTGTAGCCTCCTTTAACAAATTACAAAGAAAAACGCTTTTTCGGTTTACAAATACACACTTACAATGTTAAAGTTTAATTTACAGAAGGTCGTTTTATACATTTTCCGGTAAAGGTATCTTAATTATCATAAGTAAAGGTGTTGTATAAAAAAGTAAATAAAAGTACATTTACTAAACCACGGGTTAAGCTCAGTACTATTTTTTAATTGAAAAAATAGCTAACTAAATTAAAGTAATTAAACATCAAAGTTATGTGTTCTATATAATAGTCAATTTGTTAAACAATCTTAAATAACGATTAAAATGTTAAGTATCTCTTGTAACAACATAAACATTTGTATATACAGTTTAAATAAATATTTTGTGGTAATTTTTTAATGTTTTTAAAATGAAATGCTGTATTTAAAATTGTACTTACTCATCATTGCGTTAAAATATTAAGTACCTATAGTTCAAATGAAACTGATATTCTATAAATAAAATATTAATCAATACATGTTGAATTGAAGTTATTAATTAATCTTTTTATATAAAAGGATAAATAGTAGAAATGTATTTTTATTCAATTAAATTCTTGTGGATACAGACAAATTTTACTATTTAAATGGAATTTGAATTGCTTGCTTCGTTTTGTGTTAGCTCTAGCATCATTACGAGACTTCATAAGCTGCAATTATGCAACTCACGTGGTCTAAATACTTTACTTTATTGAAATATGTTGGCCAAACACAAGCTTGTCTTAAGTCCGGCAGATTGTTTAAAATAATAATTTGTGTCCAATTAAACTGCAGAGCTTATCTTGAATATGTTTTAGGGATGTAAAGGTTCTTGCCAATATATTTGAAATGCTGTTGCTAGTTTGCTTACTGTCTCACTCAACGGCAGACTTATTGTAAATTACCATGAAACGCATTGAAACATGAAATCAGATTAAATATTTAAATCGGACATGAGGCTTGTGGCTTGCCAAAAAACAGGAGGAGCTGCCAGCATATGCGTATAATATATTTCCATAGGACTGGCGGAAATTTATTGCAAGTACATTTTATTTAAAACTCCATTGCATCTGACACTTGGAAGTAGGGGAACTCCCCTCCAGTTCTGTGCAGTTGCCAAAAAACTGAAATTGCCACTGACACTGCGTGCATATATGTGTGAGTTTCTTTTTTCGGGTGTGCCTGGAAACCACAAGAAAATAAAAGTGTCACTCTATAGATGCAAACTTAATTGTTTGCAGCCTGAGTCCGAAACCAGTAGAACAAACAAAAGCATTTGATATTGTGCCACATAGGACGTGGCTGCCACAAGTTTCAATTTCTAAAATAAAGGCCGAACAATCTGCTCACAAATATATAAAATACGGGTTGATTGCACAAAAGCGAGGTTTATTTTGGAAATCATTTTAAAGTGAAAATCAAACCGGCCAACTTTGAGATGGTGGCGTGAGCGATAAGTCTTTACACTGAGGTAATTAATCGTAATTATTTGCGAAATATGAATATTTCTATGCTAAGATATATTAATCGAATGCACATCTGTTATATTATTTAATTGCACAATATACTAATGATCATAATAGTTATTGTGTAAAAAAAAAATTTTAAGTTAAAGTTTTATGACTTAATTTTTTACTCGACTATTAGCTTTGTCTTGGAATCTTAAAACAAAATATGTATGATTACTAATTATTTATTTTTATGATATAGAGCAGGTTTAAGTAAGCTTGTTTCTTGGTGTATATTTTAAAACACAAAGTAAAGTAATGGGCAACAGTCCAAACAAATATCACTAATATGGTATTTTTATTAATGCGCCATTTTTCATTTTCCTCCTCATCTTAATGTTCCCCCTTCCAAATCCTACTTAAATTCCAGGAATTTTCCTATCGACTAACCCATTCACCAGCTTATGAGCTGTTAAATGTCATCACTGGGAGAACAAGAATCATTTTACACAACTTTGTAAGCTGCAACGTGTCGGCTACTTGATGTGATGCTCCGCCCTACACCCCTTTAATGCATTGTTCTCCGGTCCCGTCGTCTGGGTCTCCTACGTGTCCATGTGTCCGTCTGTGGACTCCGCCCGTGTGTCGCCACCGCCTGGTGGAAATGTCCGGAGATGTCAAAGCCCCGGGTGTTGTTTTTACGCCCGCAGGCAACAGGCGGGACAAGGACAGCCCCAATCCCAATCCCTATTCCAATCCCCTGGAATCATTCAGACGCCCGTCTCCTGGCGCCCGGGAGTATCAATCATGTCACTTGACCGAGCGGAAATCGAGTTCTCACAGAAATGCAAATGGGACTTGGCCTCATAAAGTTTCGAAAACAGAGAGCCGGGAACTTGACACTGAGAACAGCGCTCAGCAGCAAATTAAATTGTCAATTTGGCTTGGGAAATTCGTTAAAATTCTGTGGCCACCATTGTTTAATGCATTTACATGTTGGTCCGGAGTCCGATTAGAAGAGTCCAGAGTAAGGCAAGTCCTTTGTCCAGGATCGCCGCCAGAAACAATGGCCGAGGCCAGAAAACCAATCGAAGTCATTTGAAGATTTGCGCACCGATTTGCATTTGAATAGGCAAATGGGTAAAGTTTGAGTGTTTGGCTTTCTTTTCTCTTTTCCCAGGCTTAGGTCAAGGACCAGCTGCTGTGGTTTTGAAGGGGGCGTGGCCACGCCCACAGCATTGTTTTCCGATTGTTTGGGGAAACTAACAACAAGGGGAACTACACCAGAAAAAGCCTCAAACTCGTTGGCTTGTCAGCTGCAACAACGGGATATGCCTAGAGCGTTGTCTACTTTCGGGGGTCAGACTTCTGAAATTAGAGGAAAATTGTGAGCTCAGTGCAAGTAAACAACTTTCAACTACAATTAAATTTAGATTTTGGTACAATGTTAAATTAAGAGTTAGCCTCGCACTAAATGCATATATATTTTGGGTTGCCTTAAATAAGGATTAATATTTAAATGAATTCACATTCATTATTTAACCGTCAGTCAGTAAAAAACTTAATTAATACTTTTGGCAAACGTGTAAATCGATTCAGACTTTGCAATTATTAGCTGTCACAAAAAATAAATATTAGATTGCCTTGTTTTCATATGTACGTGCGTATAATTTGCTAAAATAACATTTAGAGTGTTATTCTGGCAGGTCAATTGGGTTAAAACTAAACTAAGCTTATCAATAGTATCCATTTTGTAATAGTATCCATTTCATAATTAAAATAGTTATTAAATGCTAGTCTTAATCAACCTAAATTAATCGCTGAACCAAGCTGTCATATTCGTTAAATCAATTAGAGATGTGTTTCCCATCACATCTTCCATCTGCTCCCGATTTCCTTGCATTATTAAACCAATAAGGAAAGTGGAAATAGCAGAGCAGAGTTCGAGAATCGGAAAAACAAAACCAAAAACAGTGGTCCATTCATTTTAACGTTTTTTCCAGCAGTTATGTAGCTAGCTAATTGAAAATAATTTTTACTAACGATACCCGGTGAAAAGAATGCCAAGAAAGAAGTGACTTATGGGGGAGCTGTTCCCCTGAAAACTTAATGAAAAATCAAACCAGTACGTGTGGAGTGGTATTGGGATCTGTCCGAAGCCATGAGGTGCAAGTGCAGGTCGAAGCCACAGAGGTTTTCCCATGGAATCCTTCTGCCAGTTGGTGGGAAACGCATGTCAGGTGAGCAGTCGAGCAGTCAAGCAGCCAACCGGAAGTGCTTAACACCAACACCAACTAACACACACACACACACTGCATGGAAAACAAAATGAAAAACAGAGCTCAAGTAGAACGAAGAAGCACATTCTTCGGTTTAGTTTTCCTTGGCAAACTAGCTGCAAACTAAAGTAAACTAAAATAATTTTTGTAAATACACATCTAGCCATGAAAGGTACTTATGTGTACAAATTCCCTTCCACCTGTGCAGCTGCTGTTGAAGTGCCTGAAAGCCAAGTTAATACTTGGAAATAATTTATCGAGTGCATTTATAATTGATGCTATGTGGTTCTTCTTTGGACCATCAGAGCTCATCCATTGTTTGCTGTTGCCGTGGGATGTGCAGTTTAGTGGGTTGGTGGGAAAATGCACTTTCAATTACTATTGGAAATAAAAGTGAATTTATAACCATTAAATTGAGTTTTATGGTTTATTGGAATTTGCAGTTAAGCTCAGAGTAATGATATGGTTGAAAAGTTATTTGATATCAAATTTATTTGTGGGAGACACCTTTTTAAAGCCTTAATAATTGTGGGACTGGAAAAAACAATCCAATTAACGAGTTTTAATTAACGTTTGCCAGTCAAAACTGCAGATGGGCAGCCCCAGCTAAATTCGCTCACCCAAAAAGTATCTGATTTCATAATCAAATGCGCAATTTGATTTTCAACCAAATTAGTTGAGCACGAAGCCACCAAAAACATCCCCGACTACGAACATTTGAATTGTGTTCACTGCGCTTTCAGTATTCCCATATCGTAGACACTCGTCTCATGTTTTTCTAGCCAAACAACTTTTGTGGCCAACGTTTTTCGGACAACAAAGGATGTGAGGATATAAGGGGAGCTTTACATGTTGCATTACATCAAAATGTCTAAAATTTCATAATTGCAATGAAGTTTCCACCATGGACGACTCCAGATGTGAGATTTGCCTTGGCTTTTCCTGTTTCTACTCCCCCGCAATTGAATACTCGGAACGTATTTAATTATATGTGCTCAGTTTTTGTTTATTTTGAGGTTTGGGGAAGAACTTTGAGCAGCTGTTTTGGGTTGTACCATGCGGTTAAGTTTTTTTTGGTTCCATATACAAAGGATAAGCTTTTATATTGCCGAATGATATGGCATTTTAATTAATTTAATTGCAAATGTTGAAATACTTATCTTTTTTTCACTTGAAAGTTAAAGCAAAATGTTTTTAAGAATGTTAAATTAGGAAAAATTCTTATAAAACAATCAAAAAGTTTTTTCAAGTTCTTGGATGAAATGTGGATAGTAAAAACAAAACGACGGCATCCTGCAACTGAAAACCACAGAAAGAAATAAAAACACCACTTTTCGTAATTTAGAAAATGAACATCGAACGATTTGTCATGGCTCATAACTTCCGCTTTATCTTCGCTTTAACTCGTTAACAAATGTGTCCACGTATTCTACCCCTCACCAAACCTTGAAAACCCAATTTAAGGCTGGTGTCAGTTGGTAAAACACTGAAAACAGAACCTCAGGCGGTAGAAACAGAAAAATTGCCCTGAAAATGACAGAAAAAAAAAAATCAAAAAATCTAATTAAAAATTTGCTGCAATTCGAGATAGTCCAGGGTCCACCCAAAAAGCATTCTTGCCTCGCAGGGACAAACAAAAAAGCAATTACAATGCCTCAAACTGTTGCAACTTCCTGCAATGACAACAGAGGCGCTAAGCATGGTACACAATATTAGCAGTCAGACCCCCTCAATTCCCCTGTTGAACATTTTCCCAAAAGTTAAAAAAAAAAAAACCGCACAGAATGGACCAGTGGACTGCCAGTGAGACTGTAGTCCGGCGAACAGGCAGTCAGGATATCCTACTGGTTACCACTTGCCCACCCTTCCCCTCTCCCTCGGAGCTCCGCTTTTGGTAGCAGTTTCAGCGTCCGTCTGTGTTAAATACGCGAATGTCCTTCCTAATCTCATTTGGTGATGTTATCCTGAACGAGTGAGCGGAGCAAGGACTCCACGGAGCAACAACTGTACGCCCTACTCCCCCTCTTCTCCTCGTCCTCTTCTCCTTCTGGCGATGGCAACTCCTTGCTGTATTTTTTGGTTAAACTTTTTACATATTGTTCGCCAAAGTTGAATAAAAGAATCCTGTTGTGATACCCTGCCAATATTTGTAAAGCTGGCACTACCACTTACGTTTGTTTGACGTAGCAGAAAGTCCATATTTAATGTTTAATTAAAATAAATTAAATTATGTTAATTGAAATTTTGATTACATTATAAAAAGTCACACATAACTTAAATTGTAATAAAACAATTGTAAGAATTGAATATTAAACGTGTTTATTTGTAAATAATTTGGTTTCACAAATTACCAATATCCGAAACCTATATAGTAAAATCAGTAAATCAGTCAATCAATATGAAGATGAATTTAAGGAGCAGTTTATCACTTAATCAATTGATAAACCTCATCCTCCATTTTTAATATATTTTTGTACGATATTTGGAATATATATATATTTATTTCTAAAACTCCATAGATCAATGGAAAATTCCTTTCATGTTAACGACTAATTTTGGAGATTTAATTATTATAATACACTTTCGAAAGGGTATTCCGAGTGTCAATGGTGATTTCCATTTGGTTATGGTTATTATAGCCAAAGTATTTTTTGCTGTTTGCGTTCCCATCCGCGCACGTGTGTGTGGCTGTGTGGGTGTGCGGGTGTGTTTGTTAACCCGACAATGACGACGGATAGCGAATCCTGCCCGCTCCTGCGACCGCTGCAACCGCTGTCTCCGCTTGGAGCACGACAAAACGCATGAAAGAGTCGAAAAAGGAGGGGGTCGAAGGCTTTGGGTTTGGCTATGGGACTGGGCTTATAAAAGAAGCAAAGGAGCGGACTGCAGACACACGTACACAGTCGCACAGCAAAAGCCAGGCTAAAACGCCGCCAGTCAAAAAATTTGCTGCTTTTCTTTTCGCTCTTTTTGCACCCAGTCCAGCTTTCCCCGAAAAAGCTGGGAAAAGTGCAAAAAATGTTTCGCACCCGCGGTGGCCAAAGTATTCCTGCTATTCGGGATGGCGCCCCAGCAGGGACAGTGTGGTGTAGCGAGGGGGCACTGTTATTATTGCGTTTTTATGCATGCTCGCATATGGCGAATGTCCTTGGCCATGGTTACACCACATGATATACGGCATTAAAGTGGACCAAAAAGGCGCGAGGATGAGGCGGGGATTTGGGGTGCGAAAGTGGTTTTCCCTGCGATGATGTGTTCGGGCAGTCTTAGTGGCGAGCGAGCGTGCTAAAAGTTTTTAAATATTTTAAGCTGCAGTGAATTATTGGCGTTGTTGCTGGGCTAAAGCCGATCCCTGAAAATCTTTCGTGGCGGAACTAGGAATCTGTAAGGTCAATTTAATAGTTTACCAAAAATGGTTGAAAGTATTTTAACCTCAAGTATTTGAATTTTTCGAATAAAAATATGTCTTATTTATAAACAATATTTATAGATTACTTTTTATCCAGCTAATTTTCAGCAGTCATTTATACTTAATTTATACATGTGTTTATTATTATAATCATGCATTTATTGAGCATGCCATCAATCCCGGTTAAGGTTACCGTTTCCTACCGCGATAACTACGATACAAATAGTTTTCTTGGCGCCATCCCCTACCAAGGTTCACACTTGGGTCAGGAAAATACGAAAATCAATACTCTAGCAATTCGGCGCCCAACTATTCCCCTCTCTTCATCATTTGCTGTCCGATTTTGTGATTTATTAGTAAGCTAGAAAAAGAATACAAAATGGAGAGTTAAGGACTTGTGAGAAAAAGTAAAACAAATAACAATAAATTGAGGCAAATTAAGCATACGAATGCGTCGCCTGTCAATATTTGCATAGGCAAGTGAGACGTTCGTTCGGTGGGTGGGTGAGGGGTTCAGAGGGGGGCCACTTAACACCTCCCGATTCCAAATCCAGATCAAATACTCCAACAGGAACGTGGCTTATTAAGTCGGCCGGATTACGCACTGCCCTGAGATGGGGCATGGAAAAGGGAAATGGTTGTTAGACGCTTTCCACGATGCACGATTTTTATGTTTGGTATCCCACCCCTTTCCCTTATCCACTCTATATAAAATACACTTTAATATATTATAGCAAAAATGTGGTTCTAATTTAATTAATATTTTATAGAAAAATTAATGTGGAAAATGTCAGGTGGTAATAACAAGATAATATTATTACTTTGTTATATTTATAATAATAAAACATTTATCTAATCAATGTAACATGCTTTGCGGATAAATATGTTATGTTCAAAAATCGTGAAAAACAACAAAAATAATTTAATTTGAATTTACCTTTAGTTAAAAAGTCACCTTATATTAAGTAATAATATTCATATATTAGATAAATTGTCACACATAAAGTTGAAAAAAACATTTGTTATGAAAGTTTATCTTATATTATATTATAATATAAATTTAATATAAAGAAAGAGCTCCAATTAAAACATTTAATGATTTTAATTGAGTTTACACTGTGTCTAGAATTGTATATGCTTTTTTTCTGTGTAGATAAACATCTAGAGCAGGTCACCTATTTGTATTTGGCTTTCAGATATCGAATGTCAGTTACCGTGGGGCATTCTTCACCATCCTCAATCGCCGGCTCTCGATTTCCCGCTCGATTGGCCGCTTCGGTGTCAAAACAAACTCGAAAACAGTCTGAGGCAGAGTCTGATTCAGAGCCAGTCAAATAATATTTGTAGATCGTAGAATCGTGGACGCTGACACCTCTGTTGAGGAATGAGGGATATACATATAAGAATATAGAAATAGGAATGTCGCCATGTGCGCGAGTAGGTCGGTGGCCGGGCTTATCAGTGGTGCAGTGGTGGTACCGACATTACCTGTTCACTTACCTATACTTTATACAGTGGAACTTTATAAACTATCTTTAAGGCAAAATCAAGAACAAAAAATGGTTTCTTTCTTTTATTTTTCCTTTTACTACAATTATTAGTAATAATGGCTTGACTGAAATTGGTTTTAATAAGTAATTTAGCTATAAATATTAATGTCTTCAAAGAAAAAAGTTTTAAAAACCAAAAATGAACGCTATTAATATATAGTTGTCTATCAAATATTACATAAACTGTTTCAATTTATACCGCTAGATATTATCATTTGCTTAAACATCCAATTATATTTTATATATAAACTACAGTTTTATTGTTTCTGACTGCTGCTGAACAGGTGTGCAAGTTAACTCTTTGGAACCTTATCAGGTCGTCATGTTCAGTCTGCCGATAAGGGCGATAAAGTGCAGTTTGTGCAAAGCCTTTTTTGTTTATTAATAATTTTTTACAAAAATAAATATAGTTCGATTTCATTTAAATCTTTAATAAGTGCTCATAGTGCTTAGTTTTGAACGTTAACAAATACAAAATATATTTTTTATGGTCCAAATTTAATGTATATTTTCAAATCGTGTGCTTGAACTCCGAATTATTTTTGTAACAATGGCTCTCAAACTGTAATCGAACTGATGAGTTTGAAGGTGGTGTTCGAAGCGACAGTTGGTTATTACACCGCGGTTAAAATGGTTGTTCTTTTATATATTTTTAAATTAATTTTATTTTAGGGGTTCATGAAATTATTAAATATATTGCTTAATAAGGTAAAGAGGGATATGCCGCTATAATCGAATAATCTTAATTTATAATCTAACTCGTATTTAATAACCTATTACTATAACAATTCCCAAAAGTCTAAATAGATATAACCCACTATGGTAAGGTTTTTAAAAACGATTCCAGATGCAAATATTAGGGTACATCCTGTCAATATAATAATAATCCTATGCCATAACATACAAACTAATTTTTATTATCAGTGCAGAGGTTTGAGAGTCGAAGCAACATGTTCGAACACCCTGCACGGTGGTTGCAACAGAATTACGGACTGAGGCATGTTCGTTCGTCGAACCGAAGGCAAAGTGAAACCTCGGCAGCGGTAATTCGGCAGAAGTGAGTTTTCAACGGCCAGTCGTTCAAAAATCTCATTCAAATCGGTCGTGTTGCGGATGGTTCAAAACAGAATTCATCGCGTTTAACCGTAAAGCGCGAAATAAAGTTGCAAGAAATCCAAAAATTATTTTAAAAACCAAAGGGTCATTTTACAAATATTTGTGGTAGATCAAAGTGGGTTCTCAAAAAATTAAGAACATTTCACAAGTCAACGTTGAATTTGATTCGAAAACTATTTATAGTTTGGCATAAATAATAAACCGTTTGGATTAACCCAGCATATAGTGTACTAATTGTGAAAAATACAAAGAATTACAAATTTGAAAACTAGTTGAAAAGTAAAAAACTAAAAATTACAGTCTTCAAAAATAATTGTAATTAAAAAGGTGACAAAGTGACAAACAATAAGGATATCCATATTAAAAACCCTTTAGGATTGGTAATAAGTGAAAAACGAAAATAATAACTTAAAAAAGATTACATATTGGCTTAGAGTGAAGTAAAAAAAAAGAGAAAATACAATTCAAAAATATAAAATTCTAAAAGTGGAAGTACTAAAGAGAACAAAGTGAAAAGTGACAAGTTCAGGGATTATTGAAGCCATGTTGTCCCAAAGTGAGCAACCAAACTAAAGCGAGGATAAAACCGATTCAAACAGGACCTCCGAATTCCCAATCTCAATTCAAATCGCATTAGCTCTGCGGAATCAAATCACCAGAAATGGAGGACGAACTGCGCTGTCCCACGTGCAAGCAGCTGTACGCCAATCCGGTGCTGCTGCCCTGCTTCCACGCCCTCTGCCTGGGCTGTGCCCTGGACATCCAGACCCCGTACAGCCCGGGATCGGGTCTCCCGGTGACCGTGAACGGATCGGAACGGGCCTCCTCCTCGGCGGGCCACAATGGGATGCACGGCAACGGAGGTGGCTCCGCCGGAGGAGGAGGAGCCACCGCCTCGGGGAGTAATCCCGGTGGCCCCGGCACTCGACACAGCTCCCACAGCTCCGCCGCCAGCACGGCCAGCTCGAATACCGGAAGCGAGAGCGTCACCTCCGACCAGGACCAGTCGGACAAGGTGAGCATCTTCAGCGAGGCGGACTCGGGCGTCGTCTGCTGCTCGAACACATCCCGGCCGGTGTCCTATGCCGGCACTGGACTTATGCCCGGAGTGGGCAATGTGGTGGCCCCGCCCGGCGCCGCCTACTGCCTCACCTGTCCGCTCTGCCGCAAGCTGGTCTTCTTCGACGACGGGGGCGTCCGGAATCTGCCCACCTACCGCGCCATGGAGGCCATCGTGGACCGCTTCTGCGCCCGCGAAGCGCTGCGCTGCCAGATGTGCGAGACGGATCCCAAGGTGGCGTCCCTGATCTGCGAGCAGTGCGAGATCCGCTACTGCGACGCCTGCCGGGAGCTGTGCCATCCCGCCCGCGGTCCGCTGGCCAAGCACACGCTGGTCAAGCCGCGTGGCGCCGCCCAGCAGCGCGAGTCCGTCTGCGGGGAGCACGAGGAGACCCTCTCCCAGTACTGCCTCAGCTGCAAGGCGCCTGCCTGCGGACTCTGCATCGGCGAGCAGCGCCACCAGGCCCACGACGTCCAGTCCATCAACGTCACCTGCAAGGCCCAAAAGGTGAGTCCTCGATTGGAGATGTTTACAATCAAAGATTTAAGGGGAAGAAACCAAAAAAATTATCTTTAATACTGAATGTAGCGAGTGAAGTGCCTTGGTCCCAAAAATAATACTGAATAACGAATTTTTCCTTAAAACCTAGTAGTGCATAAATAGATACAATGGTCCATAAATATATCTAATTACGATACGCGACGAGATTTGAATGAAGAAATATTTATAAAACAAAAAAATGTTCTATATTATAGACTCTATAATTCTTTATCATTGCTATTGGGCTAAGCTATTGAGAAAGCATGTACCAATTCAAGACTTGCAAGGCTAAAGCCAACACTTGGTAAAAAACAATTTAATATAGAAAATTGTACTAATTAACTAAATGTCAAATTATGAACTTCTATTCTATTCAAAACAAGAAGTTTATAATGCAAAAGACAAGGTCTGTTAGTCTACGCAGGAACTATAATCACAATAAATGACAGTGGTGTCAGGAAATTTACTTCCACAAATCAAAAGACTCCTCAGGAAAGCACGAAAAATACGGCATGAGGACAAACTAATTAAGGGCGAAAGTAAGGACCTCAAGAAATAAATACGTATTTACTTGCGAAGGCACCGCATATCCTGACCACATCCTGATTCACTTCCTCCCTGCTCCTTGTTTATATTTCGTGTTCTCGTTTTGCCTTTCGTCTGCCTTTTTTGTGGAAAATTTATGACTTGTCTACTGGCCCCAAACATTTTTCATGCACATTGTTTCGGAGCAAGTATTTGGGGATATTGGAATAGAGGAAATAGGTATTGCTTGACGTAGTTTTGAGAACTAGTATGGTAGTGGTGGATAGTATATAATTAAATATGACTAGAATTTATTGTACAGAGTAATCTAAGAATGTTTTGTTAAGGGGTATCCATCTGTAGACTCTCCGCTTTTTAGCTATCCAAACTATTTCATTCAACAAGGTTCCTACATATTTCGGTCCAAAACTTCCCTCGTTTGTTTTGACTGGGTCTTAAAATTGCCACAATCTCACAACTTTGGCACGCTAATTCAGCGATAAGTTTTCTGTCAAGGGATGGGTTCCCTTCTTTACCTTTTGGAATTTAATTTCCAGAATTTCAGTACCATTTTTCGTGGCTTTCTCACCTGCTGTTCGGTAGTTGAATTCATGAATTCCCCGTCTGTCGTCGAATCACTGACAATTGTCAACGGCAACAATTTTAATATGGCAAATGCTTCAAGTGCCTGCACATCCTGTCATCCAAGGACAACAAACCGACAGGAGCGGCGAATGGAACGAGCTGCGGCAAGGACAGACCAAAGTGCGAAAAGTGACAAATTGCAGCGGCTGCCAAAACAAAGGACGACGGCGGAGAAAGAAATCAACTGTCGAGTCAGGTCAAGAAGGATATTGCCCGAAAGGAAATGAGGCAAGCGGAATAGAAAGTATTTTTGTTTTAAGGAAATGAATGCGCAAAAATATTTCACAGTTGCTTGACTGCGACGGAGAAAGTCCCTTGAAGTCAAATGTGCCTTTTAATATTCAGGATTACTTTGTATCAGTCACAAGCATTGAAAGAAAATGGGTTTAACTACCAAAGCACATATTAGAGTAAAGATATTGTTGGGTTTCTGTTTAAATGATTTTCAATTAATATTTATAATACATTAAATCACATCCGTCTCAATTGAAGGCTTAAGATAATTAATATCTTGACGCAACCTAAGATATTTTGAAGGTATTAAATAGCATTAATTTAAATATACTCATAGACATGTCTCATATTTTTTCCCCTTATTTCATCAATGAAGAGTAACTGCTGTGATAACAGTATCTAGAGCACATTTCGCCCTATTTGTATATCTATTTGGGTTGAATGTTTCCCCATCAAATTACGAGTTCCAAAGCCTTATCATTTATCATTATATCATTGTCGCAAATGCGCCTCATTTGTGGCACCGAAATTTGGCAGCCTCTGCAAATGCCCGTATTCCGTACCCACCTTGATCGGCCTTTTGGAGTAGATTTTCCTAGATTTCAAATTTGCCATTTCCTGTCTGCTTATCAGGTCGCATATCTCTACTCTGACGCATCTGCAACTGATTTTCAATTTCCATTGTTCGGCATCTTCGCCTGCAGGCGCAAAGTCAAAATTTCAGCCGAACAATGCCAAAATGAATCCCTGTCCTCGGGCAGCTGATTCGGGGCAGCTGCTCACCGCATAGTGGCACAAGCCAGGTGAGGCTTCTACCTTCTACCTTCAAATTCCCGCCCAGCCCCGCATAAATGACACACGCACGCAATCCGGAGTGACGCCTCCACCTTTCCCCAAAAGAGTTGATAAGATAACCGAGTGGTAGTCATGCATCGAGTCACCAGGTCACTTGGAAAAAATTAATATAGCCTTAAATTATATTTGGCATGGTAAAATTGCACATATATTCACCTCATTAAATAAAATTAAATCTAAATACTAATTTATGTTGAAATCAATGAATTTTTCCGAAAAGTATATTTCCATGAAAATACTCGAGTAAAAATCTTTCTTTCTTTATCATCATTAGATTTTTGTAGAATTCAATGAATTTGCTGAAAAAGTACTATATGTATATCTTGGCAAAATGATTTAGTTAAAATTTTATTAAACATTGGAGCACCATGAATTTAAGACAATCCTTTTTAAATCAAGAAATGAATTCCATTGATTAAATAGCTTAAACCTTAATACTTTATTGTTAAGTCCTTAAAAGGCTCGTTCAAATAAAAGTCTAATTTTTTTCTGTGCCAAAGATTTATTTGCACTCCTGTTTTATGCCATTTTTCACACCCATTTGTGGGCGACCTCTTTCTACCTGTCGTTTTTGGACAGGTAGACTGAATGTGTTGGGTCGCGTACTTTCCCAACTTGTTGTAGGTCCTCCGTAAATCATTAATTTCGGTGTTTATTATGCAGTTGCTTATTTGGTACCGTGTCCTGTCGGTTTATCCTTGGCCTGCTTTCGGCACCTCGACATTCCTCATTGTTGTTTATACATTTTTTCCTTTTCGCTCCTTGTTCCTGCTCCTTTGAGATTTATGACACCATCAAAGTGCAGTTGTTCGCTGGCTGTGAAAAACATTCTGAAATATTTTGCAACATGTTTCGTGTTGTAGCCACCACCACACACTCGCACTCACCACCCGATCCACCCCTCATCCCTCGTTTTTCAGGTCCTGTCAGATGATTGCACTGCATTTGTTCCGTTTAATATGGCAGCATTCCATTGTTTTTTCCTCCACCAACCCTGGGGCAACGTTCTTTGGATGGAAGTGTGTCGAATCCATCGGAAACCGCCCAGAGCTCAGGTTATACATAGTTCTATGCGAATTCTTCAGGCGATTAACAATGATGGCTTTAAATAGGTTATTCTATATATTGATAAGGGTGGTGACGAACATATTAATGGTTTTTTGTAAAAAAAATGTGTCAAAAACATTTCCTAAGTTGACGAAGGACTTACGAGCTGGCCACGAAAATAAGCGTTATTCGAGACATTTATTTATAAAGACTTATAGTATTTTCATTATTTAATTTTCAAATAAACCAAATCGGTTATTAGAAAATTATAAATTAATAGCCGTCCTATTTTGTTGAAAGCAATACATCGTTGTTCTAAGATTGGTTGAATATCAAATAAAACTAACCTAAGCCATATCCTTATTTTTCTCCAATAAAATATTCTCTACTCCCAAAACATTATATCTGTTAATTTTTGTGTTATTTGTGTGTGCATACACACGAATTTATTTTGGCAAGAGGAACCTGGCGGGAATAATTCCGCCCACACCACTTTCACGTCAGGCAGTTCAGTTAATTACAGTCCAATTACAGGAATTTTATGTGTAGATACATTTGGATTTCTGACGTTGGCAGCATGCTCGCCTGTCTCTCTCTCAATATAATTAAGCGGAAAAATGAATTACATAATTAATAAACAACATTCAGCGCCAGGCTAATTAACAGACCAGCGTGTGTTGGGGGAGGCTAAGGAAATTAAAGCTGCCAACAAGGCAGGCTTGAAAGAAAGCTCAGTCACAAGGGTATAGCACATCCCCAAAAATGCCAGGATAATGCGTGTTAGTCAGAAGCCAACACAAAAACATGTTGTGGAAAGCCAAGTTAATTGCTGAAAGAAAAGGGGAGGAAAAAGAGCGTCCAACATAAAAAACAAATAGAAGAAAATTCGTGGCAATAAAATGAAATGAAACCCAACCAGGAAAAAGCAAAATGAAAATTCCTCTCCCACAAAATAAAGAGGAGAAATGAGAGAATGGGACGTGTACTTTCCCTAATTCATATAAAATTGCCCATTTGCCCTTTTTGCGCAACTCTGAAATTATTTTGTCACGAGTAAATTTCAACAGTTGCTGGTTCACTAAATAATAACAAACACCGCAACAGGACTCCACCCTGCGAATGGGTTGTAATTTTTACCTGTCTGTTTCACCCACCCTCCATAATGTTGTTTTTTCAAAGTTGGGCAAGTAAAAACCGAAACTCAGTTTTCCCCAGTGCATAATTTTCGGGTATTTTTCAACATTTTCTTGGGTGTGGTGGTTTATTCCCCAAAGGGGGTAACTGGAATAAAAATAGGGAGTTTGATTATAAAGGGGGTGGGTGGGTCGAAGCTAAGTGGCAGTAAATGTTTACCAGACCTGCAGACATATGCATTATGGAGTCACGTGTCCAGCTCCATCTACTCGAGTTTAATGACCAAAAGTCCTCACCAGTTTGGTGTCTATCCCCCATATGTGCCATAGGTATTCCCCAGGGTCTTACAGTCGGACAACTTGTCCCCGACTCACCATCATGGCTTTAATTGGCACCCATTCGTCGTTTACTTTGCGATGAACAGATAAAGCTTTGGGTAATTGATATTTTCAGATCTTGATAAGGACTTGCAATGGGGGTTGTTATGGTGGTATACCTATGTTTTAAAAGGGGATGTTCTGTGACCTCATTTGCCATTGGAAAGTGTGACTTTTAAAAAGGTTATCACACTAATTTTAAAATAACATAATAATTTTAAGTTTTTATACTTAAAAAATATTTTGATTCTTAATGGGTTTCCTTAAAAAGAATAAAAAATGTAACAGAAATATTTAAACAATTTTAAGGCCATTTGAAATATTAATGTACAATTTCAAAAGGGTTTTAAAGTAAAGAAAATCTTCTTAAATCTCCTTTTTTAGCTTGTTGTTCAAAACCACAAAATCAATAAGCAAAAGGATAAGCCAATATGGGAATATCTTCAAGGACCTTTGTTGTTCTAAGCTAATCCGAAACCACAAAGCCAATCGCATAAATGTATGTTTATCCATATACATACCCCTACACATATTTTCCATTATCATGCCCAAGCATTACTCCACTTTCACGCTCCATGTGGATTTTCCCCCTTTCCCCCGAGGAAGTGCCCGCTGTGAAAGCTTCTAATTATTTCCACCATAAATGTCAAACCAGCTGGGTGTTTGTGGGTGGGAGTGGGCGTGGGGGCGAGGGCGTGACCCCTAACATTCGTTGTTGTTGTGGTGATTTTCGACGGGCTGGGTCGCTTATCTGAAAATTGCTTTTCGCGAGCCTTTTCAGCGCTAAATGCGAAATTACAAAAGTTGGAAAAAATATTTCTCCCTCTCACTGTAATTTATGCGCGTTTTGCATGTCCCAGCGCAATTGTCAAGGTTTTTTGTAAATGCTTTTTTTTTGTGATATAATTACTTTTGTTTATTCGCCCGCCGACCCCGCGATTCCGCAACTCGGCAAACATAGAGCAACTTTGACCACAAAACTTTTTCGGTTTTGGCCACCAAGGAAGCCGGCAGGCAATGAAAATTGCGTTAAAAATTATTGGATTTCATGGCTCATTTTTTGTGTCAGCATAATTCTGAGGGCATGACCACTGAAACTGCCTCATCCCGTATCGCGACCTTAGAGTTTGGTGTTTCGAGGCCCACCCATTATTGATTTAATTTAATTAGTTTCCATTTGCCGCTGACCATTTCACTGATTTCCGAATTTTGTTTGCCCGTCTGCGTTTTTAGTTTTTAAAATTTTGTTGTGATTGCAGTGTTTGCGATGAGCGATGAGGGTCTGCCTTGGTGACCCCGCACAGTGACCCGGCCGAAAAAGTTATTAAAATTTTATGGCCATCACATCGAATTTTCCCATTTTCACGAGACGTTTTTATTGTTTTTCCTTTCATTTCGCTCGGCGCTGCTTACTGTTTGTGGTTTTGGTCTGCCTTTGAATGCATTTTCATGTTCTAGGTTTTATTTTGGACAGAGTGCAAGTAAAATACTCCAAATTGACGTAAATTGGATTTTATTTGGTTTTTTTAATATCGCTTTGTTAGTTTGCTTGGGAAAATTGGTTTAGCTTGAGACTTGTCGCAGATTTTACAACAGTTTTGTTGATATATTATTATTCAAGTATTTTCATTATCAGCATGAAATATGCAAATATTTAGAAATAAATATCTTCCACAATAAACAACGAAGTGGCAACATATTGCTCACTCGACAAGCCATAAATAAGCCACATACTAAAAAACCTGATACTGGCTGCAAAGTGCACTTAATTTATGTAAATTCCATTTGTGCACTCCAATAAAGAGCACATTTTTTCAGTGAAAATGTTTATTTTTCTATGTATTTAAGCGCTAATTTAAATGGTAAATAAATAAATAATGTCACCGGCAACTGTGGTCTTCTGTTGCCTTATTTAAATAAATAAATTATCGCCTGGTTGAATATTATTCTGTGCGATTGCGGGTGGCAATGGGAGTATATATTGAGATGACTACATTATTCACGATTTGCTAACATTAGCGAAATAAATGAAAACTAATTTTGGCAACAAATGTTGGAACACCTGTGCTGTGTTTTAGCGAGTTTTTTAAACAAGCCACAATTTATTTTGGGCGTGTCTCGCAGCAGTTAATTTATGATGCTTTAAAACATAAATTACAGAAATAGAACTTGATTAATTTTTTTTAACTATAAATAATTTGTTATAAAAATTGGTATGCCATTTAACGAAATTTGTTGGCGTGCCTAAAATAATTTCTAATCAAATGGCAAGGCCGAGTTTACTAAGATTGCTTTATTTTGCAAATGTAGCGTTATCGGCCTGCAATTAGCCATCGCAGTACAAGTACTTTGAATGGGTTTGTCTTTGCTATCAGGTATACATATTTGTCGATAAGGCCTTAGCCCCAAGACCCTCGGTTTGCTATTTACCCTCGGGCTTCGGTTCATGTCAATGCCTTCCAGAACATAGAGACGATTGTGGGTTGTGTATCTGTGTTTGATTTACCGATTCCTGAGGTGGGACTCAATTTGTTGATTGATTTGCTGGATTGCCGGGCACACAAACCGAGGCGAATCAATTTGTCGAAGCGCGGGCTTAAAAACAAATTAGAGCATTTCCCAAGAATCCAGGGCTATGTAGTTAAATGTTATTAAGTTAATTAGATACAATATTTTTTTAATTTAACACTTTCTACGCTCGCTGTTGGCAATCAATTAACAGCTGTAAAAAAAGATTTATACCTTCTGGCATTGGGCAATAAATAAAAATCGGGGAAAGCTCTTTAAGCGAATTTACAATCGATTAAACAATAATATTATCCAACAATTCTCACACATTTGCGCATATGCAAATTAATGACAATCAAATTCAAACAGTTTACAACCGCCGTCTGGCAGAAAAATCGAAATTGAAAATTGTTTTTAATTATGCGTAAAAAAAAGTACATACGAAAATCAATGCAACATTTTTGCCGACCGATTGCTGTTGTTCCTTCGAGTGTCAAAACGGAAGTTTTAATTTACATGCATATGCAAATTTTCCAACTAAATGAACTGTGGCGACAAACAAAGAATTCAACACGAAAAAAACTTAATGAAAATTCAATGTGGAAATTATATAAAGTTCTTTGTTTGCGAATGTATTAAATTGTTGTGTGGCATTAAATTTGTGGTCTGGCGACGCTTTTATGACTGTTAAACGTTTGACGCTAGGTCTCATTGCCGCATTTAATGGGGCCGTAAAAAATATTCCCGCTGTTCTTTTTTTTTGTCCGCCTCCCATTTTTTAATTAGCCGCCGCACAAAAAGTCACCCCGCAGATTCAGCCAGCATGCCACATGTGCCACGAGCGACATGAGCGGCAGTTGTAAGGTGTCGTTAAAAACTACAGTGTGCACACTCCACTGCGCATACATGTACGTCCCTATCCCATCCATATCCCTATCCCTATAGCATATATATGATTACATATATACGGCATCCCTATCCAAGTGGCCGCGTTTTTTACGAGTCCTGCACAGCGCCAACTGTCAACGGGCTTGTTGACGTTTTAAATTTCTTTGCTGGCTGCGTGTGCGGCATGTGAATGTGGGCCATTGGGTGCGGGGAGATGGCTATCGCCGGGTTTACTATGCGTCCCGATCCCAGCTCCTCTTCTCGGCCTGGTCAAGTGTTAATGGCATAGTTAGGTGAGGAATTACAGCTGATTTGGTGAGAGGAGCCATTTGCGAACAGGCAAACGCCTGTGGAATGCAGGACAATCTTTGGGAGGACTCTTTAAAGCTGCACATACCGAAGGAAATTCTAGGATTTTACATTTTGAACAAGGAATTTCCAGAGCCAGGCAATCTGGTTAAAAAGTAAAAGCAATGTACTTCATTAATTAGTATGGCTTCATAAAGGTACTTTTTGAAGATTTAATTGAATATCTAGTTGAATATCTAGGCATATGTATACAATATGTGTATAAGCTATAGTATGTATCAATTTAATCATCCAAAAATAATAATAGTTGGTTCAAGAAAACTCTGATGCCCCATCAATACCTTATACACCAAAAGTAATTAAAATTTGGTTTAAAAGCATGTCATTTAGCTAAAATTTTTACTAATGTAAAATAATCAAATAAAATAAGTATACACCAATAGTAATTAAAAATGATTTTAAAAGTATGTCAGCCTAACGTGCGCTTTAATTTATTGTATACATTTAACTACAAGCTAATAGACTAAAATCTTTATTAAAATATTATAAATGATTTGCCCCAAGAGCATTTCAAAAGGTTGATAGGCATGCATTAAATCCAACAAAAACCTATGATTAGGAAATAAACAATTAGAAATATTCAAAATGAGTTCTTGATGATTGATAAGATGTCATTAAAATAAGAAAGGCCCAATTAAATGAAACTATTTTAATCATCGCCCTTACATTTTTGTCCCATTCTACTATAATTAATTTGTGGTCATAAAAATACATTATATTTAAATGGGAGCATAAAACGGTTGACTTGCTGCACTAAACCACAAAATCAAACGTATCTGAAAATCTCCAAATTTAATGTCCCGATGTGGATTAACCTTCGGTTGGCTCTTTCACCTAGCAGTTAAGCTCGTTATGGATCAGCTACTTGAACATTCAGCGCCGCATGAGGGTGCAATTACATGCAGCACGTAAGCCATAAAAATACTTCCAAGTGGAGTGGAAGGAAAGTCCCCATCCACGTCCCCGTCCCCGTTCCCGTCCCTTAATCGACCCACTCGCTGACAGACTGACAGATGTTTATCAACATCGAAGTTTATTGCATTTCACAAGAATCACACTATAAAACTGATAAAACGACAAGCGGGCAAAGAAGTGGAATCGAAAGAGCGGGGAAATAAAATCAAAACACATAACTGGAATCGATAACGAACCAACTAACGCTCAACATTTCGTTTTATGGCCACTGAAATTATTAAGGTTTGCTCCCAATTATCATGTATCGCAGATAATTTAATGGTTTTCCATTTTGTATCTATCGTGTGAGACCATATCTTAATCGAATTTGTGGCACGTAGCAGGAGTTTTCTACAAATGTGAGTGTCCAGTGTCAGAGTGCCAATCGATTGCAATTGGTTGGGGAAACTTGTTGTGGGGACATAGGTTGAGTGCTCTGCAACAAATGGCTTTAAGGCTCTCCAACTCCATTTGTCAAACTTGGCAAAAAACATTGTAATTTTATTTGTTGACCATCATAACCAACAGGAAAAGGCAGAATCCATTGCAGTAGATGGGAAAAGAAATTAAACAGTGGGACTAAACACAAGTGGAATATGAAATATAAAATTAAAATAATAATGTTGATAAAATTAAAATAGCTTTTCTACATATATGGAAAAAAATGTATTTAAATTTAGATTGACACAAAATATCTTTACATCTCGTTGGGTGTTACTCGTATTAACAATACTTTAATATTTAAGTGCTGTTAAGAATGTAAATTTGCTTAAAAAATTATAGCATGCAAATACAGCAAGTAAATTAGCACTGTTAATTAACGGCATTTAATAAGACGTTTTTTTCAACAGCTTTTATTGAGTAATTAAAACTGATGATAAAGGCTAGCAAGCTCTAGTAATTGTATTTTCTAAATTGTGGGTTAAGGAAAGTTCCTTCAATTTAAAAGAAAATATTTTTTCTCGAAAGGGATTTTGTAATAACCAACGCATTTCCTTCATACATTAAATGTTCAACAGTCAATAGTTTAACCATTTCTTAACTCCTAAATTGTCATTAACATTATTGTGCACCTGTGTTGCACTGATGTGCAATAAATCTTTATCTGCCTGGTAACTCCCCACTTTCCAGGCATGAAACACCACTGTATGCTTCACTCGACAAAGTGACAACTTCATGAACTATTCAAAGTGCCTCTCCTGGCAACTGCGACTGTCTCCGCTCAGGTGGGCTCCCCAGGTGAGCACTGGCACTGGTCTGGGTCGTATCCTGGCTATCCTGGTCTTTGGCATGTCCTGTGGTCAGAGCGCGTGAAGTGCCCTTTCCCAGGTTATTTTATTGTTGTCGCACTCTGTCTGTAGTCTGCAGGGCAGGGAAATCCTATCCTCCCTATCTCTGCGGATTGCGGCTTGTCAGCTGTCAGCGTTTGGCCGACTGCCTCTGGACTTTGGTCGGAGCTGATTTAAGCCCGCTTTTGGTCAAGCTATCTCCATTCCATTAGCATGTTCCATTTGTGCTGAAAGGCAGGCGGCATTAATAATTCAATGCTGCTGATTTCAAATGCAATAACAATTTGATTTATTTACAGATAGTATAGCAGTAACATGGTGTGGTGGAGGTCGGGGCGATGACTTGAGTTGATTACCCAATGGTTTTGTAGGGGGGAATAAAACATGTGGGAGGGTCACAATAGCCGTAATTTATTGTGATTATTATCAGTTGGAATAAAAACTTTAATTAATTTAGTGCAGCTTATCTTGTTCGTTTCTTATCTGATAGAATTTGGAAAAGTTTTTGTTATTCCTTAAAGAAAGCAACTTAAAATTGGTATACAAAAATTGTAATATACATTTTACTAATATCCTTCTCTCTCTTTTTTCCAGGTATGTAAATTTATTCTACTGCCAACATCCGGCACTTTGATTTTTCAAGCGCAAGTAAGTCCCTATTTGCCTTTTGGTCATTTTGCTTAATGGAGAGCCAGAATCAAAGCTTTCGAGTGTCATTATAATCAGATTTTCAACACGTGGCCAAGGACTTAAAAAGAGCTTGTTAATCCCTACAAAAAATAAGCCGCGAAATAATTTTTATTAATTAAATTTTGGTGGCTTACCGCAGTTTGCCTCATCCGCGCTCTTGGCCGCTGGAAAAGCCGCTTAAAATCACAATTTTTGTAAAGTTTTCGCAGCGGCCTTTGAACTGAAATTATGACCCCAGGCGTAAGGCTGTCAACAAGTGCAGCCCTCTTCCCCAATTCCCGCCTGTCTGGCGCTTGGCGAAATTTTTTAATCAATACACAACCTGCGGCCATTGTTGATAAACATTATGACGTCCCCTCTTCGGCAGATATGAATTCATATCATTCCATTCGCCAGCGGCATTTTGTGATGGAATCAGTTTTTCTGAATATTCAATCAGGGGAGGAAAGCTCACACTGAAGTGGCGAAAACAGTCGTTATGTGGTTCAATGTGAAAAAACCACATTTATTTTATGATACACAAACAGTTCCAATACATATATTTAAGTTTCCTCTCTTTTTTATAAGTCCTTAAAGACTCAACAGTTTTTATCAAAACTCATTTTGTTCAAATTTGCAACCTTTACCACCAGTCCAATATAATGAAGCAATTTGATGGGGTTGACTTTTTTTGGGGCGAGGAAAGTAAACACGAAAAACCTTTTTGGCGAACACCTGCAGAAGTGACCCCAAATACCGTTCCTCTTTCAACCAAGCCCACAACTCAAACATTTTTTAATTTGTTGACTCTTCGTGCGGACCTTTGACAAACATTTATTTTAATTTGTTTGGCCCGACTAACGAAATAATTTAGATAAATGCGGACACCCTTCGTAGGAGGCCAAACTTTCCACGAACATGGGATCTAATTAAGCGAATCCATTGCTTGGGTCCTTAGAAATACTCAAGCCTGTCCACCAGAATTGATTACTTGACCCGTTTCGTCTTGACGCTTTCTCGAGAATTGCCCAACACATTTAAACAGTTTTTCACAATTTTATCAGGCTCTTTTCAGGCCTAATTCCCAAACCATTCGTTTTCCTTTCGGGAATTGGCCCTTTCTCTCTTCTTTTATTTTGTGTAATGTGCCAAAATGTAGTAACATTTTTTATTTATGTCAACCGCTTTACACATCCAGCTAGAAAAAAAGGTCAATGGGAATCTGTGAGAACTCTCCCTTATTAAATTATTTCCCATTTTTCCATCTAGCTTTTCGCTCGTTGTCGCTTTATCTCTGGCACATAAAATGACCAGAATATTTTAGGAGATTTAAAGTTCATGGAATATTAAGGAATGAGATAAACGAATACAGGGATAAACAAGGTTTTAGCTAATAGTATGTATTAATCGAATATTTGCAAAAATGTGTGCTAGAATTTGGTTATCCGAAATTTATGTTGATGAACATTTTACAAATCTGCGAATCACTTCAATTCGCCGAAACTTTGTGAACCAAATTTGTGTATTTAAGCATTTGCTATTTGACTAGCACTTTCAATTCACTTTCTGCTGACGGGAATAACTTTTCTCAGCCAGACAAACACACAATTAGCCGCAGAAGAAATTGCATCCAGTGATTTGTGGAATGGAAATGCAAATAAATGCGCATAATAAACGAACTCGACCCAAAGACAAACCGCGTGCAATTCAATTAAAAACTGCTGACCCGGCCGAATCGACAGGAAGTCAAAGTAGCAAAAGGATAAGACAAAGCCAAGTGGAGGGTCCTGGGAGGAGTGCGTGCTGATGAGATGACAGACATTAGACGCAGGAAGCTCTGCCTTCGAGTGCTCGGCAATTCCTATCTAATTATAATAAAAACCCGACGAGGCTCAGGGCAGGGCGAAAATGGCAAGAGGCCGTAACAACAAATGGGTCTCGAGATGATTAGGCTGCGATAGCTGGCAGAAGCTGCTTTGCGACGGAGGACACAAATTACACAAATGGCATGCTGATTAGGACGAGAGTACGTCGAGGATATCGACACAGGACCCGACTTTCCCTGCCCTGATTATGCAATTTTAATTAAAGCACGGAGTGGAAAAGTAGAAAGAACTCCTCGACATGTTGATGTTTATGATTGCCGAATCCGGGATATATATATAAACTCCCTTTGTCCTGCATCCACTTTTAATTCAATTACGCATTTCGTGTTATCAAACAGAATGAAAGCGCTGGAAATTAATGAGCGCCAAATTAGTGAAGATTATGCCATTAGGGGTTGACTGCCCCCGATTCTTCCTCAACTCAGCTTCAATGTCCTTTTGCCGAGCTCATCAAGTCGCAGCGTTGTCTGATGATTTTTATTGTTTGCCTGACCTAATTTTGCTTTTCTTTGCATTGACCATTTCTGTTTGGCCTATCTCTAATGTCTGAATTGCCCACAAAAGAGGAAAGAAAGGCATTCCAGAGTGCTCGTGCTCCCATCTGGCCCCCCTCCTCCCTGGGCACACACAAAAATGTTTATGAACAAAAAGCTATGGCATCCCTTTGTGGCTGCCTCTCTGGTCGGATGTATGGCTGGCTATCAAAATTTAATATGAACAATGGCCAAGAACTAAAATGTCATAGATGGCAGATGAATTTCGAGACGGGCTCTTGTGCGACTCGAAAAGTGCCTGGATCCCTGCGTAAATATTTCTCATTTAATGCATTTTTGAAACTGACGCATAGGTAAAATTGAATTGGAATATTTGTGTGAGGTAGGCAAGGGGAAAATATTGGTCAACAAAGGAAATGTGGTGACTCTGAGTAATGAAAAACAACTTGTTAAAAGTATCTCTTGCTGATAGTTTTTCTAAAAAGAAAAACTATTTTTTTTTAAAGGATAACTAAAACAAAATTCTTTGCCTTTCAAATTAAGGTACAATTTTATTTGTAATTTGTTTTCCATGAAATCATCAACTCTCCTTGCTTCATTCCCCAGTTTCCCTAAGCCCATTTATCAAATCCATACACTCCTCACAACTCAGATTTCTCTGCTCGTAACTTTACATATGAAGTTCATTGACAAAGTTCATGTTTTCATCTCTCCAAGGGGGCTGCATTTCCTGGTTACCGCCAACCCTCCGGCAACAACAATGACAGCAGCCAAACCCTTAACCCATTGTTCTCATCCAAAGTCGCATTTAACATTTTAACCTTTCATTTTCGAAACAATTGCGTCTGCTTATAAAAAATAGATGCGAAACGAAACGAACCGAGGCGAAATGCCAAGAGAGATGGCCGAGTTGAAGGGAGACTCCAGATGAGATGGGATGGCATGATATAGGAGGAGGCGGCATGAGCTGAGCCCCATGCGGGGATCCTGGCATCCAGGACTCGCTCACTCAAATTAAAATGTATAAAACAGAAGTAGACTGATTCGAGCTGCGGCATGCAAATGGAAATAGGACTGGGAGCGGGTGTTCGGCATGCCGTGCATATTCCCAAAAGCAATAACGATGCCAGCCGAGAAGGAAGTTATGCTTCGTATGGCTGTCGACTCACCTACAGGGCGAAAAACATTTTAAAGTCTGTGAGGTGTATTTAAATTAGTGCAGGGGATGTCAGAATGTATTACTCTTATAGTTTTTGAGTATTTCAATTAAGGTACATTTGTGCTGCTTAATTTCTGTAATTTAAATCTATTGACAGTAAGGATTAAAATTAATTAAAACTGTTTTGGCTTTGAAAGTATAGTAGCTGCCAGTACCGTTTTTCTAAATACTGGATATCTCAATCAAATTAAATTTGCAGTCTTATAATTTGAAAAACAAGTTTGAAGTATAGCCTTGGAAACCAGTGTGTTTCATCAAGACAAGTAAGGAAATAAGTCAAAAGGCAGATCGAATCAAAGAGATTGTTTTGGTAAGCCCTACAAATGCTAAGATTGATTTGATAGCTAAGCCAGGCATGCTTATATATATATTTGAGAATTATCATACAAAGTTCTCACGGTGCAGCGATGATTCACATGGCTTCATATTAACCTTTGACTGACGTTTCCCATTCTTAGAGTGGGTTATGCATGCCATAGCTCTGTGGCTAACATTTCAATGCATTTCATTCCATTGCAGATGTGCAAATTTGATTTTGAGTCGCAGTTGAGGCGCAGCTGTTCGAGGCCTTGTCTCAGGCATACTTATTACTCATACGCCCGGTGTGTTGACATATTTCCAGGTGGATGCTGGGTCCTTGGTATGTCTTTGTAGGCAGAGGCATACCTGTGCAGGATTGCAGCCCCTTTATATCCTATCCCTCATTTCTCTCTGCTTTTCCCGTTGTAACTTTGTGTATCGTTTGCTGTTTTCATTTGCGCTTTGCCATAAAAACTTTGCATACTTTGTGGCGTCTGTTGCAGCTTGTGGTATGTTCGTCTGTGATACAAATAATTGTGTCTGTGTGTGAGTCCCTGTGGAGTGTGTATGTGTGAGTGTGGGCCTGACAAGTGCAATAATATTATAAGCACAACAGCAACAACACGTTCTGCACCTCACCCCTTCGGCTGGTGTTTTTATGCATTGTTTGTTTTTTGAGCTGTTTTTTTGCCCCGGGCCGTTTGGTCTCACAAGTTCACAAAACCCACAAGTGCAGAAATCTCCAGTTACCCCACTCACACCCAAGTCCTTATCCTTCGCTCGAGCATCTACGTTATGTGATTAAGGATTCCAATTTTTGCGACCAAGGAATTAGGCATAGAGCATGGATTAGCAAGACTTGTTTGTTTTAAAGATATATTAAAACCATTCCTGAAAATTTGAATAAATTCTGGGAAAGATGATGAGGATTTGGCTTTTGGGAGTTAATTTCATGTTTGTTTAATTAATTCCGCCGTTTTAAAATTACAAATAAGCAAAAAACTTTTAGGACTTTTTTACTGTTACTTAAACTAAAACTTTTAATGCTTATTCGTTACAATTTTTTGTTAGTACTAGTACTTGTTGATGATACAATTTTAGCAATCTTAAGGGAAATTGATTTGAAGTTTAAACTAAAATGTAAAGAAGTTAGTTGCCTGGGGAAGTAAGGCATGACGTTTTAATTGAATTTACTCGTGTCACAGTAAATTTGAATATCATCATTGTCGTCGTTCGCAACTGAAACCGAAGCTCAGACGGCAAATGTTGTCAAGTCACCTTCCGACATGGTAAATTGCTGATGGGCCACGCCCCCATCGCCCCTTTTAAGCGCTTTTAAATTTATTTACTAGCTGCTGCTGTTGCTGGTTTTACTCGAATGCAAAAGGCAAAAAAGTCCAGACCCAGACGACACATAAATTGCCGGCATACGTGTGTGATGACAGGCGAACGAATGGATGAATGAATGGACGGACGGACGGGGGGGACGGGGGACGGGGGGACAGCGGTACGGACGGACAAACGGACAAGCGGACGGAATGCAGACATAACATATAGTACATACGGCCGTGTAGCGGTGCCGGCAGCGCCAACACAACGACACAGACGTTGACAAATTGATTGCATTCTTTTATTTTCTATGCCGACGCCATCGCTGCACCACATGGCGTATGCGTTATATATATATTTTCCTTTGCCTCCTATTTTCCTAGGGCTGCTTTTAATATGGTTAGATGCAGTTGATTGAGTTTTAAGTGCCGTTCTATGACAACATTGCCGTTGCCTTCAATTAAAATGCAAAAAACAAAACACTATAAAATGTTTGCTAGGGTAAAATGAAGTTAAGACACTGCTGTCAGGCAAAGCAAAATTTTTATTGGAAAAATATGTATATATTTTCTTACACAGTAAATGCTTGGATGTGTGGTAGTTTTCAATAATAATACAATTATGAACAATTACTTGGCAACAATTTCTTAAATCACAATATATATTAAATTCCAATAATCTGTCTCTACCAGCGTCATTTTTAAAAAGCCTCCTTATGTTTTTGACAAGTCTTTACACACAAAAAGAGATCCCTTCAAAGCAAACACCGCCCCCGATTTTTGTTTAATACATCATTAATAATTTATAAATGAGTGCACATCTTGGAGAGTACAAAATGGAGGAACTCAAGGACTTCTTTCGGCTGAATTCACAATTGAAAAGTACTCGAGTAGGCGGAGGAAAAATCCGCTAAACTGTATGATTAATTCATTATTTATTTATGACATTTACAGATGGCGTGTAAAAAAATATAATGCGAATTTCTGATGAATGTATAGAAAGTCCTTGTAGGTGTAAGGCTTCCAAGGCGAATGAAGATGTTAGCAACGCCCTCTGTCAAAAGAGAAAGAAAAACGTAATTTTCTCGGCCTTGCACGCATCATCTGTCAGGGGAGGTGGGGGTTCCCCACCCACCACCCCCTTGTTCATGTTAATGTTATGCAAGCAGGAGGGCCACCCATTCCCCCCAAAACACCCCACATAAATATGCATAGAAAATGCCTAAAAGTTAATTACCGTCAACATTCTGAGTGGCGGCTGTTCGGAGAGGAGTGAAAATAAGGAGGAAGGGGCGTGTTCTATGGGCGTTGATTTTAATTTATGGCAGACAAACTTTTCTCCACCCCCTCCCCTCTTATAACACTGGGGCATCTATGTGTGAGTGGTAATTTAATATTCATGACCGTGTTAAAATCAATGCACAAGACGAAGACGAAGCTGAAAATGCTACTGGTCCGGTTCTATGGCAATCTAATTAGCAATATTTTATATTAACGACCTGGCTGCTAATTTTAATTGAAATTCTATGCTTCCTTCTATCTTAATTTTTTCCGGGCCTCAGCTTCCTATCCATATCAGACATAAATCTGGGTTTACCCTTTATAAACTTAGCCCCGAGGAGTCTACCAATAATTACCCTCATCAAATTTGGGTACTTCAACTTTAAAGGGCAAAAATTGTTTTGCCTGTGCGGGTGTTTGGGACTTGTTAGGACCCTTATAAAACATATGAGGGATTCTGAGAAAAAGTGTTAAGTGAAAGTGATGGAAGGGGGAGTACATTTGAATTGGATACCCTATATTGCGTAGGGTATAATAGTAATGTTTTAATATTCGGATTAATGTAGGACTAAATACTTGAGAGTCCACAAAAATAACCAGTGATTTAAAATTACTATTTTAATTCATTCGATTTTTTTATCAATTATCTTATTTTATATAATTACCTAGGTTTACTTTAGGTTACAAAAAGAGCATGCCATTTTTATGGTAGAACTCTAATTTTTGTTCCCATGCTTCTTTGCTCTTTTTGTTTGCTTAATTCTTGCACACACATATTATCCTGTACTCCATGGCCCACACACACACACACTCAAATATTACCATTATGCCGTTTGACATTTGCATTTCAAATGATTCTGCTTGTTGACTTTAATTAGCTGAGATTTGTTGCTGCTCTCGCTTCTTCTCGCCCACATACTAATAGCTTCTCCACGTTCCTTTGGAAAACCGAAAGAGGAGCTTTCCCAGGTTCCTTTACCAGTAATTGAACCAAAGGACTAAGCTCTGTTATTTACCTACCATTTGCATAGTTGCGAATTTCTCGAAACGAGTTGGAAAAAACATTGGAAAATTGTGTTCTCTCCCTTTTGGCGTTTTCCGCTTTGGTCATGAAAAGTCTCATTACCAGAGCAAGAACCACAGCGAATCGATTTCCTGCGCGGGTTTCCCACCACACCGCTTTCCCGGGGCAAGCTCATACAGGTGGAAAATGCGCAAAAATTCATTGTGCAGAAAAAGTTTTCCTTTTAAAAAAAAAAGCAAACAGGGAAGGGGACATCACCTGCCATCGGCTGTTGCTTTTTGCTCTTCCATGTGGGCGTGTTCGGTGGAAAAGTGTATTAAAATGTAAGGAAATGCTGTCTTCGTTTTCCCCGCCACTTTCCCAGCTGTGTTCAGCTGCTTGGAAACAAACAAGGGGGACTCCGGGCCCCAAGCAACCCCATTTCCCCCCGCCAAATAGCCCGGGGAGTTTCCCCTTTCCCCACTCTGCGGTTTGCTGTGCGGCGATAAAATTCTTTAAAACTAAGCATAAAATATTTAAATTCAAATTGTTTCAGCCAAAAATGAAATGAACATTTTCGGTGGGCTTTAATGCACAGCCAGAATTTATGTATACTTTTCCGTTTCTATTTAAATTTGCATTTTATTGCAATTTGTTTGATATTTGCCGTTGCTTCGCTCTAGCACATAAATTCTTGTTTTATTTTATGTTATTTTATGCATTTGCCTTTTATTACCCTCCCCCTGGCCATTTCTTTCGGCAAAGGCGGCTCCTTCAGCTCTCAGTCGAAGGTATATCTCTGCCCATCCTGGTTTTTTGTTCTGTCTCACCAAATGATAATTTATGCAAATGTCTGTAGTCGAAAGCCCGTGAAAGAAGACAAAAAATCGCTGAGGGTTGCAACAAAAAGCCTCCCGATTCCGAAAAGCGGATCCATTTTCCATTTCCATTCTAGTTTGCTTTTTCGGCTGCCTCTTTGTGCTGACATGCTTTTGTCATTTATTTTGTTTATCTCTTTGGCACTGTGCTTTTTACATGTAACAAATTATTATTATGTTTCGTCCGTTTTTAGCTGATCCAAGCGGTTCCTGGGGCCAGTAAATCACAAAAAGTCGGGTTTTGGGGCTGACCTTTTGCGGGCTTTCTTTTCTGCAGTTGAGTAATGAGCTGCTTATCGAGAGGCCAAAAGGTAAAACTCTGCTTGTTCCCGAAAGTTAATGATATGGCTTCATCTTCTGCTGCCTCATTTTGTTTGCTGAATTTCTAATGCTGAGCTCAGGGATCTTATAAAGGGAAGTTCTGGAGACAATAGTGTTGCGTTCAGATAAATATTGGAACATGTTAGGGTATGCAAATGCATCTATTGATTTTTTGTATCCAAGACTTTAGTTTTCCCTTTAATTGTGTAAATATTTCTGACTACATTTGAATTTCTGAAATATTCGTTTGCTTGCATTCGTCTTTTCACTCCATTACTTCAAAGCCTTTGCTGGAAAGTATTTAGGAGCTCTTTTCACTTTCGCCCAGCATACCAGCATCTATCAATGGCACTTTGCCAAATTCTTGCATTAGTTTCGTTTACTTTTCAATTGGTTCGGCATTTTCCTCTTCCGTTACCATGGGCACATCTCTCAACTGCACTAAGTAGCCAATTGACAAGTACAAATTGAACATTTATTTTCCAGCTGCAGCTCAAAGTGCAAGTGTGCCGAAGGAAAGGAGGGCGAAATGTTTTACATAGACTTGTAGTGGGGCCCAAAGGACTCAAGTGGTCGGTCATCAGACTGGCAAAGTGAACAACTAACTGCCGGGACTTTGAGAAGATGTTTGAGCAGCTAAAATAATAGAATTTTCCCCTAAATTTGGCCAAAGATGCCGCTCTAAACCAAATAGGAAAAGGAGACTCAGTCGAGTTGCTCCAGGTCCCTATGCAAATGTCTTAGACATGGGTGGATGACTATCACAGTCATCGTCGTCATCGTTCCTGAAGTTTCCTCCCTCTAACGAGCAGTATACATCCCGATCCCATTTGTTTATTTGTTTACTTTTTGCCATTTGCCTGCATGCCAGTTTTCCCCTCTACTTTGTCAAAGTTTCCCCTTCTCGGTCTTGTATTTTTGTTGTCGTCATTACTTTTTTTGGCTTTTTTCTCTCTCGAGTCATGAATATTTTCATATTTTCATGTGACCACTTTGGGCTTCTGCCTGCATGTGACTGACTGCGACTGCTTATTCCACTGGCTCCTGCCTTATCCTGGCAATTGTGAGCAAAACTTTCGGCTGCTGCTGCCGTTCCTTCCTCGGAGTTCGCATGTGTAGGACCGTGTTATTTAATAGGCTTTTGTGCCTTGGAAGACGAGCACCAAATGGCTGGGAGTGCGGCACAGTGGGAAAGGCCTATAACATTATATTTTCAGCTCATTGATTCAGCATTCCGTAAATAATATAAATACAAATTTTAAATTCTAAGGCACACATTGTTATATTATTTCCTATTTTCCCTTAAGCCCATTTTAAAATAAAAGAGAAGTAGATAAATGTATTTATTCAAAGTGGTTTTTTGTCTTATATTGAAAATTACTTAAATAACTTAATTAACTTACATGTCTGTCCGAAAAAGAAGTTAATGATTTTGTAAAAAGACTCTTGTATCCAATTTCATATTTTTTTGACATACTAAATTTGGATACTTTTTTCAGACCCAAATAATCAAAATTTCTCAACAGTATCGAAAGTAAAAATGCTGAGCTTTCAGTTAATTTATTATGGGCAGTATTTATTCGTGCCGAAATTCCTCCTTTTTTCTTACGAAAACTTGAAACGCATTCCACTGTCCAAAAATATCCTCTTTGCTATCACAGGACCCGTTGTCCTCCCTGCCTCTCCTAATATATTTCCATCTCACCCTCGGTGTTTGTTTTGTCTGTCTGGTGTCCTATGCCGTTTGGAGTCGTCTACATGTGTTTGCCTTTTGTCGTTTTCCTTGCAACCCCTTAGAACCCCAAACCCCAACCCCATCCCCAACCGCAACCGCTTTCCTTTTTGCTTCCGTTTGTTTGCACAGTGGCTGCTGTTTTGGTAATGCGTTCAGATTATTAAACATATTTTCTGATGCCTGACAAATGGCAGGACAAACGGTGGCAAGACATTCGACGTGAGTAGCAGAATGTTTAGCTTAGAATTTGCGCAATTAAAAGAAACGCCTGCAGTAGCAAGTTACTTTAAGTGTTCAATAAAAAGCAGGAACAGGAGCTTGCTGGCTGTGTTTGTAAGTAGGTCAGGCCATTAAAATTGCCACACCAGGCGAAACACAAACACACTCTGGATACACCCCGAAGGAGATTTATGGGGTTTTTTGGGGGAGGAGCTGGAAAACAGTAGCCTATATGGTTTCCTGTTCCTTGTTTAATCGTTAAAGGAATTCATGGTTTGTTACTGGTTTTTCCCTTCGCTTGAAGCACAAGTTTTTCCATGCGTTGACATACGAAAAGGGGGAATACATATCTTCAGTCCTGAAACACACGAACTTGCAACTCGACCACAGAGGAAGCCACCTGCCGTCGACAAGCATACACACTTTGGTTAACTCGACTCCCTCGACTCTCGCTTTCAGAAGTTTCTGCTAAATGCTTTCTGATTGTTATTTTTCGTGTTTTCCTCGGTACCCTCCTCACTTGCCTCCTCGCTGTAGCTGCGAAATTACAATTATTACACGGACCCAAACTCAAGTTTTCCACTTCTTGCAGTTCGCTTCTGCCTCAGCTACTTGCCCTAAACTTTGGTTTTTGCCGCTCCAAATGCAAAATCTGGTAATGTAGGCGTGTTTAACACAAACTTAAGTTGTTCGTAATGACTTTGTAGCAAATTCGATGGGGGATGGGAGCGGATGGAAGGAAGGCAGGACGTAGATTTGGGAGAAACAGGAACTTAAGAGGTTCTGCTTAAAGCTGCTGGAATTTAATGAAAAAAGTTTGCCATATGAAGGGGACATATTTATGCAGAGGGACAAATTACAAAATGAAGCGACCATTTTATAATGTAGAGACCATAAAATATTAAAAGGGAGTTGATAAAAAAGTCAAAGCACAAAAATATTTTTCATCTGGACTTTGTTTGGGTAGCTTTGCTTTTCTTCTCGTCAGCCTGGAAATCAGTTTTAGAAAATTTCAAAATTTAAATACAGACTAAGATCTAGTCAGTAACTTTCATTCGCTTCTTTGAGTATATCCTAAGATGGAGGAGGACCTGGAGTTCCTTATCAACGCCCTGTCGGTGCCAAATACTCCGTTGACCGAGCCTTACGACGAAAATCAGCTGCTGGATATGCGTGAATCCTTCAAGACGCTGCAGAGACTCCTTCGTCGCAGTTCCTTGCCGGACGAGGCCAGTCTGCGCTCCATGCCGAGATCGAAGGCCGGAGGAGATACGGACAGGCTGGAGGGACGGGCCCTCACCTCCATGTTGGCACTTACGAAGGATTACGAGGGGACCAGCGAAAAGAACAGTGGTTCCCCGGTGTGGAACTCGGCGGATAGTGGAGCCCGTTCGTCGCCCATTATTTCGGAGTGCGGCCTGCGAGAATGGGATCGGGATAGCAGTTCTCCTGATAATGATGACATGGCACTGGTGCCATACGAGGAACTTGACAATGAGCGAAGCAGCTCGGAAACTACGATTACTGGACATTTTTACTCGTCATCAGGAATCTCGATCAGCATTCCCGTAAACTTGGTGTGGAACAACCGCGACTACAATTCGCAGACAACGGACAGTGAAACCACCATAAAAGCTGACGGGTTCAGGTACACTCTCCGAAATTAGGTTCTCGTAACTCTTGATCTGCATAGTTATTTTTCGAAAAGGGGTATGTTTTCAAGATTTAGGCAAGTAGGGCTATTTTTTAGGCTTTTCTGAATAGGTGGCCTCATATATTTTTAAGTAAATGGTAAATAAATCGTAAATGCACCCAGTCTCCAAACATATTTTTAAGGGCTTTATGCAAGATAATTATTTGTACAGTTTTTAAATCTTTAAAAGCTTTTAAAAACTTTCCGCTTGGAAGGACCTCATCAACATACCCTCCACATGTGAAGCGCCTCTCTATGCGATTCTCAACGCGTTAAGCTCAGAAGTGGAAGGTACTAGGAGATCACGGATCAACATCATCAAATTTAAACGCATGACCTGAACCCAGACACGGTTTTAATGAGTGGGCATACCAACATGTGCCTGTGACCCCTTGCTTAACCCATGCCGGCCACTCTCGACGACTGCAATGGAACTTGTAAAAGTGATTAAAACGGAAATTTAATTGAAATGCGCACATTTGCGTAGGCATTTGCCCATTTCCGTTTGACTGGGCACGCAAACCACTCTCGGATGCTCAGATACTGGCATATAGAATGCCAAATGTTTGTCTACAAACAAATGGCCGGCGGCTATTTTCCATAGAACTCCAACGTGTTGTGGGTGGTTTGAGATCGGGAAATATATTTTTGAATTCTGCGTTCCTGTGTGTAATTTCAATATTTTCTGGTATTTGCGTGCGTGCGGCAATTTCCTCGACTACCGAAAAATCTAATTTAATTTTGTATGAAATTTGCTTTCTGTCCGTTTCCATTGCCGTTTTCATTTGTATTGGAATGTTCGCCAGGGACTGGTTTGAACAGGTGAGGCCTTCGAGCAATTTGCTTTCGCTTTTCCTGCCTTTGATTTTCCAGGGTTCGCTTGTGTGCAGTTGGCGAGTGTTTGACTGCCCTTGTCAAATTTAGAGTGGGGAAAACCTGTACTCGTATATGACCATTTATTGTTATGCATATTAAGCGTTGGCATGTACGAAATGGAATGCCAGAAAAGGAGTCGGCAATGCAATAAAAATGTTGTATGCCAGCAATTAGTTTAATGGTCGATCTGAAGGAAGGATAAAAATACCTTGAGGAAGGGAGGGTTCTCAACGATTTATAGAATGAAATGATTTGGTTTTCTTCGGTTGAATTTAATGGTTTGCCGACCATTTCTATTGATTAGGTATATGGAAAAAAGAACAGACAGTGGCTGAATCAAAAACTATTATGTTGAGGTGAAGTCTGCGCCTTTCTATGCGCTTCTCAATGTGTTTACTTCAGCATTCCTTAAATTGTTGTGCTCTTTTCAGCGGACTATTCATTCAATTCATTAAATTTCTAGACCCTATATTTCGCTTTCATCCATTTAGTAAGCTCTTTTTATTCAGTTCGCCATACATTCGCACATTCCCTCTTTAACACACCACTGCCCGCGACTCTACAGTTTGTTAGTCTCGCTCTTGTGGGGCGTGTAATTGCAAATCCAATTAATTTACGAACTAGTCACAGCAAATGTGCTACTAAGTAAGACATAAATAGCACAAGACCCTACTCGGATGCTCCCCACTTTGCACTCGCATCCAGCAAATGTCTGGGCTTGTGTTCCAGAATTTAAAGCGTCTCATGTTGGATTCAAGTGTGGATTTTCCTTTGGTCTGCGTTGGAGAGGTTCGAGTGTTTGACGCCGTTTTTGGAAGAGCTTCATGTGCTCAGGTTGACAAATGCACAACAATTAAGCGAGTAGTTCTTGGGAATTTATGCTGGCGAAGATGATGCCCGGGGCTGCCATGGAAATTGAAAAGCGTGTCTTGTTCTTGGAGTGGGCCTCACTCCCCCGGATCATTTCGGGTAGATGAACATCCATTTCGCTTTAATGCTTCCGTGGCGAGCATTAAAAAACCTGAGGAAGAGAAATTATGCTAATAAATCGCAGCGACACGTGTCGTTGTACTCTCGTTTTAGTCCCTTTCCCCGCTAATGGACATGCGCCACGAAATATGCATTGAGTATTTTTCAAACTGCCACATTGTTGCAGTGCTCCGGATTATTATGAACTCGGGCTCGGCACTCCTGCACGTGGTGTTTACACATCATTTACATAAAACGAGCAACAACTTTTTTGCAATTTCTTAACGAACAACGAAAGGAAAACCGGGCCCAACAAAGTTGTTAATTATACTTGACTGGACGACAGAGCTCCTTCATTCCCTTTTTTTCTGTTTTAGAAAAATATAAAAAAAAAGGTATTCGGCCTGGTGCTCTGCTCACTCAGCCTTTGATAACGAAAGGAGGGGTTGGGATTTACCAGGACCTGCCCGCTTATGACGTGCTGGAAGAAACCATTAATCAAAGCTGCATCGCCTGGGCGAGTCTGGCGCGGCAGTTTTCCTATACATATATTTCTCCTTTTCATTTTTTATTCCTTATCCGGAGCGGGCTCGTTTAACGACTCCAAATGGGAAGTTGTTTTTACCAATGTCGATGTCGGTTCTTCGAGGTCGGCTCTTCGGTCGCGTGCGTATCATTTAGCAGGGAGCACGGCTCTGAAACGGTTGCCAGATTAAACAATTTGAGGGCGAACGGAAAAAATGTGTACTGCCTAATTGTAGTAATTAATGAGTTTAGTTTACAGTTTTGATGAGCTATGACCCACGAATTCTGGGGGCAGGCGAAATTATGCAATGATTAATAGCGCTTGTCTACTTATAGTTTTACATCGAAAAAAATATTGCGAAATATAGGTGGTGTGGAAAGAAATAATTAGGTATAAGCTGCTACTTAGAATAAAAAGCTATGAAATTATAGAACAGAAATTGTCAATAATGAATACTTAGATTTAAGTATAAGCCTGGATCTTTGACAAAGTGATTAGCTGAATCATAATAAATTTGCACTTATAGTGCTGGGCTTTATAATTAAATAAATAACATTTTTTACATATTAAAATCCTCTTCTATCCCTCAACTTTAAAAATATGTTTGCTTAAGGCAGCTATTTAAAATCTTCTAATATTTAAAGCCAACCAAAAAAACAGGAAGAACTCTCCCACATCCTTTGAGTTTTCTGTGCAGGACTTCCTGCTGAAAAGGTGCAATCCAAAAATTTAATTACATGCCCCAGCGAATCGTAAATAAAGCCAGTTGACGCAGCCCGGGAATCCACAGACAATGCCCAGTTGCAGATACTACAAACAAATATTTTTAATAAGTGGATAGCCCGAAGGTCTTCTTTCATACACGTGCACAGTAGTCCCGGCAACCTTGGGTTCTGCTGGGCATATTTCAGAAATTGCAATAAATCGTATGGCTGAGCAATTGCGATGCGGACGAGTAATTTATAAATACTTGTCCCGTTCTCCAAACTGCCGCTAAACAGAAAATCCTTTATTTTCCGATGATGCGCTGTTGAGCCAAACTAATTTCCCGGCCAAACATGAAACGGCCCCGGTTGCATCCCCCTTACAAACACACCCCTCGGAAAATGAGAGAAAATAGGAGGGGATGCGAATGAAGGTGTGTGTACGTGGATCGCTTTTAATTCCGCTTTCCGTCTGCAGCATTTTCGGTGGTTGCTGCGTTTCCATGGTGGGTGCTTTTTCCAGTGACTTTTCCTTTTGCGAAAGTCGCTTTTTTTCCAGGTCGCTTAGTTAATTTCCACTGCAGTCGAAGCGGTGCATTCAAAATTAAATCCTCGACGGACTATTTGTCATTTTTGACAGTTCAAACTGCTTTTGGGGAGGGAGCTCGACTTTTGCGCAGAAATTACGGCTTATGGTGGGACATTTATTTTCCTCTTCTATCCCTCAACTTTATATTCCCTTTGCGTCGCAACTTCTGTTGTCAACGCGATCTGCTGTTGCTGTTTGTAATTAGAGCTATCAGAAAATATTGAAATAGCTTAACGGGGAAATTTCGGAAGTTTCGAAGTAAAATTTGAGATGGGCCAGGAAGAACTCAAAATGTGTAATTTAGAGTTGGAAAATTAATCAACTGGATGAAACTTACACCGTTCTTATCCTTTTAAATGGATATGCTTGCTAGAATTCCAGTTTGGTGAACTTGTATCGAATTTTAGTAACATTTATAGCCGGTAATGTTTATTTTCGTTATATTTATGAAAACTTTTATTTTAAATCACGAAAGATTCTCATGCTTAATGCCTGAGATTAACCGACAATGATGTGTCACGGAATTTTCTCATTCACATAAATCTTTTCAAATCCCCTTTAAATTCAAAATATTTGCTTTTTAATCTGATCACATCACCGATTCAGCTAAAACAAAATACGCAACTTGAGTATTCCCAGAGGGCGGTTGGAGATTAAAATCAAATCATCTCGTAAATTGCCACAACTCTTTTCTGCCCAGTCCCTCCCGCAGACAAATCCGGCACCAAGGATATTAACGCCTTAGTCCGCTTAATGTACCCCTTCCCAGGACCATCCCCCTTTGCCTAGATCCGGCAGAAACATAAATCATCAAATATAATAGACCAGGCAGACATAAAAAACGAAATTGAAAACGAAATTTGCATTCAGCGCACATGACGAGATTCGCCTTTAAGTACATAACAATCAAAAATTATGGTTTTATGGGGCCAGAAGAAGGGTTCTTCCCCGGGATTAAGGAGTAAGGAGCTCGGGTGAATGGAATCCTGGCAACAGTTGCGAATCGAATCGAACGGGGGCCACAAACGCCTCTCGTTCGCTTCCATTGTCAGTTTTTGAGTGGGGTGACTTCCTCCCATTAAAAAGTTTTGTCAAGTTAAATTACCAAAAATTGCAAATTGCTTGGATTAAACACGACGGCGAACAGGGACAAGGACATGGCCACTTTCACTTCCTGCCGGCCATTGTGTGGCCAAAGGATTTCATACACTCAATATAATTAAGGGCTCGAGCCTTGGGCCTCGACTCCCCAGCTCCCCCGCTCCCCTGCTCCTGGCCGAAAACTTTGTGTCCAGGCAACAATTTTGGCAGTGCGGCCATTGTGTGGCCCTAGTTGTTGGCCAGAGAATTTGTCGCCGAGCATTCTGAATTGTATGTTAAATTAAATTTTACCACAGAGACCAGTCTGGCCAAGTCATTGAGCTTGTGAGTCCTCGTCCACTGGCTGCTCCTGTGGCTGGATGGGATTGGTTGGTCGGATTGTGGCATTAAGTTGTCAGTTTGTTGAGCCTGACAGATTTTTCATTTGCCAACTGGGGGGTAGATGGTGGTCGAAGTTTGTTTGCCTTGTGTGTTGCAGGTCATAGATAGGCATATGGAGTTAATAGTACAACTTTTCATTCGAAGAGTGATGTTGGGTTTGTTCAAATAAATAATGTTCTTGTGGACTTTAATTTTAAATAAAACTAAAAATGATATTAGGATTTTGAATATATCCTTGGATTCCCCATTCTAAATGTATAACTTTTCTTTTATTGCAGGTAATTTTCCAATGATTGTCTTCGTCTATTCTCAACCCAAATTATGTGCGTAAGTTAAAATGTCTCAAGTGGCACAACACACTGCAATCAGCCGGCGGCTGTTTCTTTCCTATAAATCAATAAAACAATGACAGAGCCTCGTGGAAGTCGCTCCTTCGCAGGCCTTAGTCCATGTGGCAGACCTGAAAGTGCTCTGCAATATTTCACTTGACTATTCGGTTGATTGTCATCGTTTAAACGGCCGGCGGAGCATTTCATTTAACTGCTTTCCCGGCGTATACGGTGCGTATACGTATTGCGTACTCCCCCCCCACAGCTCTCACTTATTGTAGTTGTGATACTTGCGTATGTGGAATTGATGTCGAGTGCGGTCGCCAAGGAATAGGAAGCAGCGGACCCATTTAATAGGCGCACATGAGACTCACGACACATAAAAACCAATTTCGCGTAAGTGATAAAAATGCAATGAGCATTCGCCTCCAAGTCCCACACGATTGGGATTCTGATTGCGATTGGGATGATCATTATGATGATGACAATCATCAGTTGCTGAGGCAGACGCCTATGAATTAAATTTACGATGGCACAGAAGTAGTTTTGACACATATATCTTAAAGAACATCGTGGCGCCATAAAAATCTGTGGCCAGCCTTAAATGGGCGTCACTGAAGAGGAGGGGGTTGGTCTGTGATGTGGGGATATAACATAGCAATGAACACTGCCTGTTTTCCTTTTAATTGTTTAATTCGTATGCCGACATCAGCAAGAGGCAGGCACCAGATTACAACTGGAGATGAGCTAGAGTTCTGGAAATATGAGTGACTGGAGTTTCGAGAGATGGGAAAATTCATGTCCTGTTCTTTTACAACTTTAAAGATTATTACATTTTTTTAAAAAGGCTTTAAAATATTACATGCTTTATTTAAAAGACTCTTTTCTTTTAATTTTGTACTTCATACAATTATGAAGCTAAATATTTAATCTTACAAATTACCTTTAAGAGTTGTTACTTTTTAACATATTTTCATAAGTAAACCATTTAAGTTTGTAATCGACTTGTTTAATGTGCTTCCTTTATTTCGAATATTGAAACGATACCTAAATTTACTAATTTATATACTTTATATTACTTTTTCAACCATCACTTATACTTTTTATAATTATTAAATTAAAAAGTAACAAATAACAAACACAAGCCATTTAAAAGACACGAAGATAGATGGATTTATAACATATTTTCTAAAGAAACTTATTTGAAAGAAAGTCTAAGACCTGTCAGCATTCTGTCGATGTATTATCCCCGATTGTCGTGAGTATCACGCTGTCATGTCTAGGAATGCTTCGCTTTTCCATCCGCTGCAGCTTTCAATCATCATCAATTTCCCATAAAAGTGTCGCCCACACGACGCAACTTGCAGACGTCTTTCCCCCCAGAAATCCCCCCTCCCGCAGCAGTCTGCATAGTAGTCTGCCTTTGGCGACATAATGACGAGATCATATCGACAACCGGGAGTCGCAGTCTCGGAGTCGTGGCATTTTATTTTCTGCTGCTTCTGCTCGGTGGCTTTTGTGTAATCGTGAGAGCCTTGTCATTGTCATTGCGCTGTTGCCTATCTGCTGTGCACTTTTCAAGTTCAATTTCAATCCCAGCCTTTCCCTCACTTGCAAATCAATCTGGTGGACAGAGGACACAGGAATGGTCAGCCAGCCAGTCAGTCAGTCAGTCAGACAGTCAGTTAGACATGGCAAATGACCGGCAGCTCGTTTTATTGTGCAGAGCCTGTCATATTTCCTGTCTGCAAAGTGTTGGCGAAAGTTTTATGGCCTTTTGATAGTTCCCATTGATAAGGGCCCACTGCAGCAGGAGTTTATATTGCAGGAAATCTCACGGCAAACCTGAGAAATTAATGAGTCTTGCGCAAAGTCTTCAAAGTGATTTGTGCTATGTTTCGCACATGGTAGTTAGGTTTCCGGTTACTAGCACTAGGTATTTACCATATGACTGACTATTCAAAATTTATTTTTTTAAACTACGTTATTGTGTTAAATATTTATGTTTTAAAGAGCGATTGGAAAGTCTTGTTGAATAATTTATTAGTTACCTAAAATTTTTTATAAAATATATTGAATTTGCTAAGAAATATTAAAAGGTAGAAATTGGTAAAATTTTCTTAGATTTTAGGAACACATTTTTAAAAGCCCACTCTTTAGTTCATTTTAAATCGTTAAGTCAAAACTAAACCGATATTAAGTTTGAACAAGAATTTTCACCCCAGTATATGATAGATTTTAAAACTTTATTAAAATGAAGAAATCAAACTTGTGAAATAATTTCTCTGAAAATATTTTTAGAAAACCATTCGAAGTTAAAGGCAAATTTAAAAGAAAAAAAAATGTTTTTTCGCCCTGAAACTACTTGAAACTATATATAGGTGTATCTTATTTTATTTAAATTTGAATATGCTGGTGCTTAGTAGCAGAACAAGATAGCTAGAATAATAAGGCCGGCATAGTAGCATTCTGCCGCAAGAAACACTCGATTTATTGGCAAATTCGATGTTTCATCGTGGCGCAATCCACGCCTCGGGCCGCAGACAACTGTCAGCAAATTCCCGGCCAACTCGGGCCCTAACAACTATAATTACCCGGCCGACAATCAATCCCCCCAGTGGATGGCTCAATCGAAGGCGATTCGAGGCGTTGCCAATTCTGCAATCGATAGAGCTTTACAGGGAAAGTGACACATTTGTTGAAACGTTGGAATAAATTCGGATTCGAGTACTTTTTAGCCCGCGGCGAGGGGCGTGTGTTTTACCCTGGTATAATTGAAATTGACATATTTCATTGTCGGCGCGGTGCTGCAATCCAAATTGCCAAAGTAAATTTTCAATTTTCATCAAATTTTTTGTTTGGACTGGGAAAACAGCGTTAGCTTCGCATTGATTTGCTTTGATTTCGGGATGGGGCGCTCGGATTTTGATTTCCATTTCAACGCCCGCTGTCAGCGCTTTTGGCCTTTATTTACCATTTTGCTTTGTTGTAAGCCGCCGCAGGGGGCGGATGAGGGGGAAGGGGGCGTGGGCTTAGGCCTGTAGCTTTGTCTGTCTGTTGCTAAGCGCCTGCCACGAGTGTCCGTCCGTCACTTTGCCCACATCCCTCCCTCCTCCCCCCGCCGTCCGGACCACCAGCTTTTTGTGCGTCACTGCGAGCGAAAACGCCGGAGATTTTTGGCAGCTTTGAACGGATTAGCCGCCCGGGGAGCGATTCTCACCCATCATCAGAAGCACGGTGATCAACGGCCTTTGGAAAGTTTAAAGTTTTCCTTAGGCGGAAAAATCATTCAAGTATAATACTGTCAAGTATTACTAAATTTTTAAATTCTCTTATAGAGTAAATATAGTCATCAATTTTCATTATCTTCCATAAAAATATCCAGACAGTAATAAAATGTCAAAAACAAAAAACTAGATTGATAGATTTGAATAAGTGTTTTGCCAAAAAGTTGATGTAAAGATTTTAAATTTAAAAAATAAATGGTGAATTGGAGTATGCAAAAACCGTTACCAAATCTAAAAATATAACAAATGTTTTCTGTTTACAAATAGAACAGGATAAAACTTCTTTTTTTTTTACTATGTGAAAGTTTTCTGTAATAATTTAAAAAACTTAAAAAAAAAAAAAAAAAAAAAATAAAATACGTTTTGGTAGGAACACTTTCAAAAGAGTAGAACAAAAGCACAGCGTTCCTGAAAAGTTAAATTTTAAAGGCGTCGAAACAATCCGTGGATATCAACGGGCACCTTTTGTTCACTTTGCTGCTCTACATTTCCCCGGCAGCTGCGACCCCAAAAAGCCCCTCCTCCCACTTTCGCAGTCCATAAATTACAATACTAAAGGAGCAAAATTACAATAGAGCCAGGTATTTGGGTCAATTTTCATTGTCTTTGTTTTATTTCGACATGCAAAACAGAAGTGGCGCAAATTTAAGGTTTGCCGGGGCAAAAGAAAAAAAAAACTGTTGCATACCGCGGGGCGAACGAAGTGGTGACTGTACTTTTAAAACTCAGTTAATGAGATACAGCTGCACTTCTCCAAGATGCAAAGAAGCAAGTGCACACAATGAATTCAAGAACTACAGTGTCATAATATTCTTTCGGCAGGTTTTTCCTCTTATAGAACTGAGTGGATGCAATACTAATAGTCCCCTGCTTTTCGGTGTCAAGTTAGTAGATATTCTTCGAAATGGAGGTTGTGTAATGGATGAGTGGGGTCAGTCCCTTTTGCTAGTGTTGCTTTCGGAGCTCTGTTTTTGAATTAAATTCTAGTGGGTTTTAAGTGGCTTTGTATTCTGTCTGGTTCTTGAAGGAGTGGTAGTCGCTATAGAGTTGCTGGGCCTCGCTCTTAAAGTTGTTTTTCATGTCGTGTTTGAACTGCTTAATCAGCCCCAGGCGAAAGGAGAAGTTGTCCTTGAGGATGTTCATTTTCCTCTGGTACTCCGCCTTGGCGGATCGCTGCAGGATGGCCACGAGCACGGATCGTGAAGGCCTTCTTTCCGATGAAGTGCTGTGACGGCTATGCGGTTATTAATCTAAAATTGGTTATATACATCTCTTATTTAATCGTATTGCTTTCTCACCTGGATAAGCACGTGGCTTGGCTAACATCTTGGAGCATTTCCAAGCAGTTTTTCCTTTTCTGCTCTTCCTTCCTAATGGCTTCAGCTTCCTTGGCGTTCATCTCATCGCTCAATCTCCTGTTTTCCTCCTCGGCCACAATGCCACTGAAATATTTTTCCATGTCCTCTCTAATCGTATTCAGCGGATCGTTTGGCTGGGTAAGTTGATATGCAGCTTTTATTTGTGTTGTTTCCTTGGGCTTTTTCATTTCCTCCTGAATTTTTGGTGTTGGTGCAGAATTTTCCGACATTTGGTCCTGCTTTTCCGAATCAGGAGTGGTGTGCTGTTCCTCTTTGATAACTGGTTCCTTGGCATTGATAAGTTCTTCATTTTCCATTTTCCCGCTAAGGCTCTTCAGATTTTCCTCGCGTTCCTTATTATCCTTGAGATTTTCTTTATTTTCCTGGGGCTTTGTTTCCACTGTGAGAGTTTTATTTGACACCGCATCATTTAACACTTCTTTACTGTTTTCCTTTGTTATTTTTCGAATCCTTAAATCCGAGTCTTTATTTATTTCTGTATTTATGATCTCGGTTCCAGAGATTTTCGTTTTTGCTATAGATATATTACATTCACTGGATTCTTTTGCCGCGTACACCTGTTGTCCTTGGGCTTCCGACACATCCTGGGCGTTTTCTTCGTTCTTCTCTGCTCCGGTTTCATTGTCGACTTTTGATTGATCCTTTTTTAATTCCTTTTTAATCTGGTCAAGTGAATCTTTAGAATCTGACAAATCCAATAAATTCTTGTGCTCTTTCTGTGCACTTGCTGGTTTCATCTTGTCTGGTGGCGATATTATTTGATTATTTAGAATTCTGGTCTCTTCCATTTTGCAAGTCGAAATTTTGTGTTTTATTGTGTTTGATTTTACACAAAAAAATTGACCCGTTTGGATTCACATTATTTGATGACTGACTGGGATTCCGGTTGGCAGTTTAAAGAAAAGTTCAAAGGCTAATTTGATCCTTTACTTTTTGTGATAACAGCGAAACAAAAGGCATTCTGTGTAGAAATCTTCAAAGCCAAAACAACTTTGTTCACAGCCCGCGGCATTTGGGATCCGAATCAGGCCACAAAAAAACATTTCCCACAAAAGTTTCCTTCCGACTGCCCCTAGGTATTCCGTAAAAATAAAAGGCAAAGAAACATAAACATAAACAAAAACAAAGCCGGACAGAATTCTTATCGCCTTCATTTATTATGCAAAGTTTGCTTGCCTCTGAAAATTCCATCTGCATGCAAAAGGCTTGAAACTGATTTCTCCAGGTTTGACCTGGGATCAGGGTTAATCAAGGAACACATTCATCAAATTGCCACGCAACACGAGCCCACGGCATGCAATGCCACACAAATATTTAAAACATTTTTTAAATAGTGAGAAATTATAACAAAATTGAAACAGAAACAGAAAAAATGTGTGCTAGCTTTGACAGCATAAATTAAATTTTAAAAACAATAGAAAGCTTCTTTGGCAGTGCTCTGTGAAGGAAAATGGGGGCTGTAAAATTTTAATAAGTTTTCTTTGGAGGTAACGGCTGTTCCTATATCTAAGCTCAAAAACCCCGGTCTTTAACTGCCACATTTGCTTCCTCCATTGCTCTGTAGTCTATAATGCAACATTTGCGCAACGAGAACAGTTTTTTTGGTGGCATAGAAATGGGTTTTGCGTCTAGACAACTGAGGGTTAGGGAAATTGGGGGTTCTGACTGCTTCTACTGCTGCTGCTTCTGGTGATGCGGCAATTTCGCCCCACGTATCCGTCTGGAGCGATTGTGTGTGGTGGTCTGAGATTTGGAATACAGTCAGCTGGCAGTTTCGGGGCCTTACGTGGCTTAGCACGGCCCGAAGGAACATGGTCTGCATGGCTAATAAGCGGCTGCAGCAAGGTCTGGAATTCGGCTGAATAGTGGTGTCGATATCTATTCCAATATACTGGAAAATGTCTTTATTGGGTTAAATAAAATTATGACTGATCAATCATAAATTAATCAAATTAAAAATATATTTTTAAAAATGTCTGCTGTAGTTTAACGTACATATATAAAAAAATATTGAAAAATATTATTTCCTATAGAAATGCCCATATAATAAATGCTAATATTTAAAAACAATAATTCGATAGTTTTGAAAATATCATTTTAATTTTTGTTTAATTTTATAATTAAATTTGAAGATAAATATGATTTTTTTTAGATTTAGAATATTTGTTTAATGTTTTTTTAAATGGTTTCCCTGAGAAGATCAAAAAGCTTAGCCGCGGTGTTTTAAAATAAAACATTTAATTGTTCTTCAAAAAAAAAAAATGATTTGCCTAAAAACATTTTCTGAAATAAGCAATCGATTTTTAAATGTGGTTTGTGATTCTCACAATTTTTGGCGTGGCCTTTTAACTTATAGCAGCTCTTTTTTGGCAAACTGGCATTTCATCTTTGGCCTGCGATTAGCATGCACATTTAGTCCGCCACACTAACCGCATTTGCAGCCGCACCCCCCGGAACCCCCTTTGAATCCCCTGTGCCGTGCAATTAATGGAAATCAATGTGCCAATGAACTCGTCAATGAACTCGTTATCAACAGCTAATGGAGCGGGTTTTCCAACGGTTTTCGACATGCGAGCACGCGAACCCGAAAGTTTCAATTGCCGTGCTGCACATGCCACGCCCCCTCGCCTGTCGGCGCCTTTTCTTTGGCGGATCACGAAGTTATTACAATTATTATTATTTTTCTTGTGCTGTTTATGCATATTTTGGGTCACGCACGATGCGGCAAACTGTCAGCCGGAAACGGAATTGATTATCGGCGCTACCGAATCCGGCTTTTAGCGGTTCCACTCCCCCGAACTCCTTTTTACCCCTGCCCCTCGGTTTTTTATCTGTTTGCGTGCCTTGTTGTCGTTTGCCTGTTGTGCATTCGGCATTCGGTGGCATTTAATGACTTAATTTGGCCGGCTGGTCCGTTGTTGTGCTGGAAAATGCAGGCTAAATCCTCTAGAGTTGCGGCAAGCCCAAGTTGTAGCATTGTGCTCCATTTCATTTAAGGACAAGAAAGGAAAGCAAACTTCGGGCGGAGCCGAAGTTGATATACCCTTGCAGAATATTCTGTAAATTATATTCTCCAAATTTATTTATATGATGCATTCTTAATACTCATAAAAAATCCCAACTTCCCAACTTTAAAAACACCAAAGTTATGGCATTTCCAATCGTTCAGTTATATGGCAGCTACAAGATATAGTCGGCCGATCCTTATGAAATTTGGTAGGTCGGATTGATTGGCGAAAAATTAAACCCATAGATAATCCCAACTTTCTAACTTTACAAACACCAAAGTTATGGCATTTCCGATCAATCAGTTATATGGCGGCTATAGGATATAGTCGCCCGATCCTTATGAAATTTGATAGTTCAGACTGATTGGCCAAAAATAAAACCCATAGAAAATTACAACTTCCTAACTTCAAAAACACCAAAGTTATGGCATTTCCGATCGTTCAGTTATATGACAGCTATACGATATAGTGGCCCGATCCGGCTCGTTCCGACTTATATACTACCTGCAATAGAAAGACAACTTTTGGGAAAGTTTCAAGCAGATAGCTTTAAAACTGAGGGACTAGTTTGCGTAGAAACGGACGGACGGACAGACGGACAGACGGACGGACAGACGGACGGACAGACGGACGGACAGACGGACATGGCTAGATCGACTCTCCTGGTGATGCTGATCAAGAATATATATACTTTATAGGGTCGGAAATGTCTCCTTCACTGCGTTGCAAACTTTTGACTGAAATTATAATACCCTCTGCAAGGGTATAAATATACATTTTTTAAAATTGATGTACATAAGTCAACAAATTAAAGCATGTTAATAGGAAATTATACAAATTCCAAAATATGCTTTAAAAATGTGAACATGTAAAGCGAATGTGGATCAAATTTGTAAGGAATGTTTTTCTCTTACCTAAAATCCTATGCCTTATTATAAGATATTATTTTTAGAATTTGGGATCTAGGTGGCTTCGAATCTATCAATAGTACTTTTGGACCCCATTCAAAAAAGATCTCATTTACATTTTCGGAATTCCCTCAAAATTGTAACGTAAACTCTTTGGCTATTTCGAAAAACAAAATGACTGACAAGGAGGCGTAAGTTAAGAGCAGGCTAAGAAGACCCAGAGTTGAGTCATTAATCCGTTTCCATATGCTCTAAATCTGGCCTTCTTCTGCAACTTTTCCTGTCTTTTTTCGTATCCTTTTCTTTGGACCTATTTCTTATTAAAGATCGTCGACCCGAGGCCATAAACCAGGGATGCAGTTCAGTACAGCCGTCGGAACGCCAGAAACCAAACGCAGGATGCTCCTCTATAGACGACTTTTGAGCCGAGAGTTGGCTCGCGATGGCAAAAATACACAGGAAATCGTAAGGGCGAGAAATCGAAGGCTTTTGGACCAGGATCAGGGAAGATTTCCCAAGTCCTGAAAATAACCACGTTCAGTATTCCAAATTTGTTTGGTAGAAGAGTTTACGTTCACGCATTCAAGAAAGAGTCCCACAAATAGTCTCGCTTTTCTTGTTTATTTCGGTCAGATTCATTCTAAATAAATTGGTATATTGATAATCTTTTTTTTTTAATTTTTACCCAATATTGTTTACCCGCCATGATTATTACAAACACTCAAATTCAAACCACTTTAATTTCCCATTCCTGCGACATTCGCAATTGGGCGGCGAAAGCAATTTTGTTTAGCCAGTGCACTTTTTGCGGTTTTAACAGTTTATAATAAAGTGTTTGCCAGACACACAAAACAATCCCAAATAAATAACAGCAGCAGCATCCAGAGGAGTCAGCTTGTGGCATCCCCCCGGTGGCAAAGATAAATACAATAAAAAACAAACCGTTGAGAGTGGCGCAGAGGCTTTTAATTGCCATCAGGCGCCAACTGTTACCATTTGTGAACTCAGTCAACTTTTATTTATTTATGTAAATTTGTTTTGGCTTTTTCGGGATGCACAATATTTGTCGCAAAATTGGCAGAAGCTCGTCGAAACTTTGACCGTTTTGGAGTCGCGAACACCGACAGTTTGATGGCTGAAAAAACAAATTGAAATTGTTTTGACAATTGGCGCAGCATCAGTGTAAAAATCGCTATAGAAAAATGTTAGAAAGGCAATTTGCAACGGCTCATGGACTAACTAATTGGCAAGCCAACATAGATCCCCAGAGAAGGGACAACTTTGCCCATTTGCGGCATACACACTTAATATGACAATTGTTTTGGGAGCCAGAACTGAATTTTTATTACGTGCTCTCAGCGATTCTCACGTTTTGGCTTCGGTTATAGCTGGGTAAAAATATAATTTCAACTTGTGAAAATTAATTAAATTAACTAGCGACGTATCGAGAACATCTTAAAGTTGTTGATGGGCAAAGGTTCGTTCTCGGAGAACACTGCCTTTTCAATCACCGAACGAGGGCTGCCCTTGTGTTGCAACCAGTATTTCCTAAAAAAAAGAGAGTTCTATTACCAGTCTTAAAATCTTTCTTTCTCATTTACATATCAGTCATTTGATCCAAGGATCCTTCAAGCATTCCCTGTACAGTTCCCCGAGCTGTGTTCATGCACCAGCCTGTGATGCCCAACTCTTTGGCCTTTTTTGGGTATGCTAAAGGTTCAACAGTGAATTCGATTGGAAAACAAATTATAAAAATTTAAACTCTCACCTTTCGGAAGAAAACACCTAACAAACGATAGAATTATTTAAATAAATATAGGAGTAATTAAATATGCATTATCTTACCCTGTACGTGACCAAATACTTCAAATTGGCAACAAAAGACTTGTCTTACATCATTTTTTTGAACAGCCTTCGGCGATGGTTTCGCCAATTTTGGAGAAGTAGATATTGACTTATTAATTTGGCTGCTCATTGTTAAATAAATTTGTTATGCTTTAATACCAACTGAATGCTATTGGTGCCTTGTTTGATTCAATATATTTGAAGTTTCATTCTGAGCTGCTGACTGAATAAGTTTTCAAAGGTATTGCGGGTAGTGGTTTGTGAATTTAAAGTTCTGGAAAACTGTATTCGCAATTTACCAGTTGTGCGAATTCGTCTTCCATTAAAAATAACAATACTTTTCACGGCAATTTGGCAGCGCTGATTCTCCATCATATCTCTGCGAACTGGAATACTTTTCCGCCGAGAGGGAAGACCTTTCCATGCGCTTCTTCTCTTACCACTTCCGGTTCGTTAAGTTAAACGGCTGGCCACGGGGAAGACGACTCCAACATGAGTCTGAAGAGGAGCGGGAATGATCCGAAAGGTGGCCAAAGGAGCAGATGACGCATTTTGGAGAGGTTTAGGGTGTTCGCCGAGTTCGCTGAGTTCGCCGCCTCAGTGAAAACTTCAATAAAACGTTTGACGCCGGAGGCGAACTGACATTTTCCATTAAGTGCAGACAGCTACCGAAAAAAAATGGAAACAGCAGAATGCCAGCAGCTCATTTGAAAGGGAAGTGGGGATTGGGTGGGGGAAAACTTTTATATTCCTGAGAGTTTTGTGGTGTAGTCACGTGTCGGTCGTTCTTTTTGTTGACTGTTGATTATGATGATGCCCTGGTTCCTAATGCGGCCCAGTCACGGCAGGCATTGACCAACTATCCGAGAGGATCCGAGTAATTGAAGCTGGCCAAGTTCTCCTCGGCTCGGTTCGCCATCATCAAAGTGCCATCAACAGGCAGTCCTGGCTGCTCCCTCAAGGATGTGCCTGCTCCTCTTTTCTTTATCAGTTACCCAGCAACTTTCGCTACAATAACATTTATTTTGAAAATATTCGCAGAGCGCTTCCATCGCCTTTCTTCTGCTGTCAGCTCTTTGGGGACATTTTGAAGTGTCGCCAATGTGGAAAAGTAATCAGAAAATATTTTGTCAGCTTCAGTTGCAGTAGCTGGCGAAACTTTCCACTTGCCACTTAAAGTGCTCCAGTCGCAAGTTGGAATTGAAGAGCGCCACTCAAACAACCGCAGAGTATTCCCAACTTTAGCTCAAATATTGGATTAGCAAATTGACGTTTATGCAATTTGATTTACCTACCGCAACGGCCAAATTAAATTTCCAGCCTGCGGCGCTTTTTCGAACCATTTCACAGCGCAAATTCGTTACAAATTGCTGACACAATGGAAATTTGCATAAAATTTCCATATGCATTTGTCGAAAGCGAAAGGACAAATTCGGCAGAGCTGTGATGGTTGAAAAAGGCGCAGGATTTATGAGCAGTCGGGGCGGGTATTCCCGCGCGGGGCATAAATTTAATGGCCAAAAAAAAACACGGCCAGGTGGGGCGGACCAGTCCGAGGTGTAAACAAGGCTCTTAATTTGCATTCGCCGGGTTAGCAGTTAATTTATTTGCAAGTCGCTCTAAAAAAGCCGCAGTGAGCCGGCTAACTTCTTTCCGCCGCCCTCGAGTTCTCAACCAATTTTCATTAAAGCTTATAAATTGTTGTTTATGACCTCTCACCCCACGAATGTCCCAAAGGGGATCTCTCTGTCTGGGCATCGTCATGGGCTTTAGACTTCATTTCATATTCATGGTCGCGCCGAATTCGCCAAAACTCCATCTTCCGATTTCTGCAGTTGGTCCTTTGTCCCCGGTCCTTGTTTTTGTTTCCGTTAATAAACTTTGGCAATTTCTGGGACTTTAGCCGGCAAATCGAGACAGCAGGAGAAAGAGATATGTCTAAAGATAAGACCAAGTTTTCACTTTCACAACGAGGAAACACTTTGATACCTCTATAAATTCCCTTATAGTTTCAATAGTTTCTGGCGTTGGCTTTTCCTGTTTACCTGTTCTTATCCATTTAGCCCATCATTCTTCGATGCTGCAAAGCGAAAAATATGTGCAGGAAAAGTGAAAAAGTTGTGACAGAAAACCTGCCTCAATATAATTGCATTACTCGTGGCTGTCGCAGGTGGAAAAGCGAAAAAACAAAAATAACTGAAAACGTATTCACATACACGTATACTTTTATACAGACGTATGTATATTGTAAGCCGCAAGGACCACAGGACCGCATTGAGACCACAATCCTCACCTTGGCAGGAGATCCCAACTCAGTTTTCCCAGCAAGACGACTTTTCATATTTTCCCCAACCCGTCAAGGCGTGAATGGCTGTGGGGGGAATGCTTTGGGTTTTCTTTTTCAGACCTTTTACACAGAAAAAAATAGTACTTAATATTTAAATACTTGTATTTTATATACAACTTAGTCATAATTGAATTAAATAATATTAAGTCAAATTGTAACAATAATTTTCCCTGTTATTAACTTTAAATTAAACTACTGTTGAAAATAACTCATCCAAAATTTATGGATACTATTTTTCTCTGTAGCCATAGAGAAATCGAGTAGGGAGGGAAGTGAGCTCCTTGGGCGGGCAAATCCTTTTTCTTAACCCAAGCGTGCACATACTTCAAGTGTGCTTAACCCACACTTAGTCTCTGTCTGAGAAACTCCAACCCCGCCTGCGAACCCGTGAAAATCTCCCATGTTTGATGTGGTCTCTGCACCACAAATCACCAGGGCGGCAGTGTCTGGAATTTATGCGCCTTCTCAGGAAGCTCTGAATGTGCCTGTTCTGTATGGACGGGAGTGTGAGAGTGGCGGTTATGTCTGTGATTTTGCCCTGCCACGCCCTAATCTGACACTGATGTACACCATGCCATTGGGCGGCCACTACTACGCATTCAAGCGGAACGCTCCGAGATGCGATGAGCTGGGACTCTTGGGAGCCCACTTGGTCGAGTGGCTCAAAAAAACCTTGGACAGTCGTCACCCGCGACAACCCAACCAGCTCAGCTAGTGAGCTTTTCACATGTTTCCATACATTTTTCATCTTCCACTGCCAACGTCACTTTCATATTTTCGGTTTTTTCGGGTCTCGAGTTGTGTAAATATTTTTACAAAATTATTTTACGCTTGATTGGAACGTGAAACGGAACGGGAAATCACTTATGACATTTTGCCTTTTTTTCTGGTGTGGCTCTTTTGATTATTGATTTAGGGTTCAGTAATTTTGTGGGTGACAAAATGAAGTGAAAAAGGGAATTTAATTTAAATTACAAATATCCATTTTTTCTTCTGTTAAAATAAAATAAAGATACCCACTTAAAGCTTATTTTCTTACAACAGTCATTTTTTAAGGACTGACTGAAAAAATTCAACAATAATTTAACTTTAATTAAATAAAATTGTATATAAAGTATATTATTTTATAATTAATAGTTACAATCAAGGAGGAACATATCCGAAGGCTTTTATGTCGCTCATGATAAGCCATAAAAGGCAAGCCGAAAATTGAATCTTACAATGTCGGAGCATGTATTTCTAATGCGCTCAAAGTTTACAACTTCGAGTTATAAAATTTACAAATTATCCGCTCTCAAGTGCGGACTTTGGCATCATATGCTGCAGCTTGTTGCCGGCAACAAAGTCCTTTTCCACTTTGCTCCTGCTGTGTGCGATGTTTCAAGTTGAAACCAGGATACAAGGTAGTATCGGCAAGTGTATGTGTGTCCAGGCGAATCCATCCTGCAGCAGGCCCGTACAATAAACTGATTGTAACTGCAATCAGTTAGCAGACAAAGCAACAGAACTCGACTCGAGCCAACTACAAAGGCGACGACTGTTTGCCAAGTTGTAATAAAGTTTGGTAAACAAGTTGCCCCACACACTCAGGATCTCAGACTCGAACACACAATAAGAAGCAGGAGCTGCCTGTAAACCGAGAGTCCCAATCTGTGAGCTTCCACTTTTCCCATCCCATTGCCATTACTCACACTCCAGTTTCCCGGGCTGCTTCGAACTTATCTTAAATTCTAATGCAATAGCAGGGGGAACATTTTCAGGTGTGCTCTGCAAAGATTTCAAGCTAAGGCTCTCAGTATCCTTCCATTTCCTCGTAAGGTTCGTTCCTTTCACGTGGATCCGCCATTTTGCCACTCCTTTGTGTGTGTAAGTGGCAAACAAATGCATCGCTCTGGCCCACCATATAGATAATAAAGCACTCGGCAATCGGTTGCCCGGGCTTTCAGTTCTCAGTTTCCCACTCGTAGCTGAAAAATGGTATGGCATGGTTTCTGCCGTTTGCTACGTGACGCTTATCAAATGCATCAGATCCCGAACCAGAGAACATTTTCAGGAAATGAAAAAAACATTCGAGCACTACATCCACAATGTGTGTGCTCAAATTTCCTCTTCATTGCCTTAACGATTTCTGATCGGGAGTTTTTGTAATACCATGGAAGTCGAGGATGATGCATTTTTTGATTGCTACATATTTATTTATTTATTACAATACTTTTTTAGTTACAAAACTCAGTTCCTTTTTTCGAGCCGTTCTTGTATACAAATATTTTTTAATATACATAATACCTTTAAATTAATAAGAAAAACAGAATATCCTTCATTTGTTTTAAAACCATTTTTGAAGTCAAGCTTTAAAGGACTTTTGATATATTTTTAATATGCCATAATAACAAGGTCATGTTTTGACTTTCTTTTTGGATCTAAAAATTACTTTTTTATTACTTTAAGTTTTCCTTTTTTATATTTACTTACTATATTAAAAAGTTAGTTAAAAGAAACCACTAATTTATCTTAGATTTCAGGGCTTAATAGAGCTTAGGGCTTAGTAGAGTATCTCGTATTCTTCTTGTGTTTTATTCTTTTTTTCAGCTACCAAAGTTTTCTTTTTTTCTGTGCAGTGCATCAGTCGTGAAGCCTTTATTCCTGCCGGCTCTTGTTTGGCAGTTGTTTTGCTGTTCGCCAGTTTGTTTATTTAATGCTATTCACTTATCCTGCATGTGCAGACCGAGTGACTAGCTGACTAGCTGACTGACTTACTGCTCACTTCTCACTGAGGTTGAAACGTGCCCGACCGCCAGGATAAGCTGCATCCCAGTGCTTTTCCCGCAAGTGAGCAATTCGAGCCTCACTGCTATTGCCGCATTCATTAGCCAACTTAACGCCTTTAATTAAATGCCTGAAGATGAAGGACCCCAGACCGCGCCCCTCGCACTGCCTGTTATTCGACGATTACACGATGATGGCATTCCTAATTGCTCTCTGGCCTTTAATTCCATGCCCATATTTGCTAATGCAATTATTGCGCATAATTATGCGTTTATTGAACAAATGGAATCAGTGCGGTGGGAGGGGAAAATTAATTGGAAATGGGCAGAAAGGGATACAGTTTACAATAGACAGTGGCAGACAGTTAGTCAATCGTAGAAATTCCATTTAATAGACCCTCCTGGCAGGTCCTGAATTCATCCCTTTGGGTTCGGTGATTGTTTGTCCATATCGCCAGCTGTGTGAAAGTTTGTCGGCCACAACCGAAATTGCATTATTGGTTAAATATTTTTGGCCAGCTGCGGATTCTGTTGCCTGGCCAACTGCAGATGGTCGATTGCATTTTAACAGCGTTGGCTTTTCTGCGGTCCAACTTGGCGGCTGCGGATGGAAAATCTGTTAATGAAGTGGCGCACAAGTGGAGCAGCAATAATGATGTGGTGCAGAGTATTTCGGGAAAATGTTTAGCCAGCAAACTGAAGAGGCGATAGAAGTGGGATGAAGAATATACATTGTGGAGAACTCAGTGAGGTACTGATAGAATGACTGAACTGGTCATTCAACATTTGTGGTTTTTGTAATTTAAAAGCTCGTATGGGAATGATACGTTTGTTACTAATTTATAGGTATTTTATTTAAAATGTCTTTTTTCATTTATATAAAAATTAAAAATTTATAGGTCCTTGATGCCTCAATTTTTGAAATGTTTAATATCAATTAACATAAGTCCAACTAGATTACATAAATTTAAGTTTATAGCAGACTTCAGCACTCATTACAAACCCATCAAAGGAACTAATTTTCTGTTAATTTTTGGTTTACAACCAACAAAAATATAGCATTTTGGCCACATGTGGAGCCAGTTTTCTTGAGCGGAGAACATTAAACGGTCAAACGGCAAAACGGAAGTTTACTCGAATAATCGAATAATTTGCTAGAGGGGGGGGGTTCATGTTTTCTGCACTTCGATTGACTCACAGCACACAGAAGAACAACACACATTCCGGGGACGAAGTCTTCGGAGACAGATGGGGAAATTGTCTAATGGAGCAGCTGGATCTGGATTCCCTCTGGCTGCCTTCCTCTTTTTCCTATCTGGTATTCATGAAGTGCAAATTGTGAGCAAAGGAAAAATCAACGCGAACAGAGGATTAGTGGCGAGGAGGGAATTGCGGGGCGGTAGGTGAGTGGTGTGAAACATGCGGAAATAACACGAATTTAAGTGAATTTAGTGAAAGAACACATCGGCCACAAATCAGCAGGAGCAGAGGACTAGGACTAAAAATAAGACTGCATCGGGGAGAGCTTCACTTAGTCCCTTCCCTTCTTCTGGATTCTGGAAAATGGCCAATATAAATCTTTTCTAGCACACTAGTAAAAGCATACTGCAACATTGAAATTGGCTTTAGTTGTTTTGAGTTTTAGAGCTCGCTTATTAAAACTTGTATGTCGAGTTTAGACAAATTTAATTGTTTTCGGGTGATTAAGTAAAGTAAGATATTTGTAAGCAAATTTACCAGAATTACAAGAGAGCACTTACTCGATTTTCCGACTGTTAAAACAAAGTTTATATATTGCATTTTTGAAAGATTTCATAATTTCTTGTTCTATCAAGATGTTGGTCATTATTGTAGCATGAAATTTACTGTAGGAATTTCGAAAAACTAAAATATTTAATTTATGGGAAAAATGTTTATTAATTAAAAAGAGCTAAATATGTCTTTGCCAATACTTTGATTCCATAAATATAAACTATGAAAATCATAATATCGGGAAGAGTAAAGCTATTTTACGTGATGCAAATTTTTCAAATATATTACAAAGAAGAGATGAAAGATTGTTACGTAAAGCTAATTTTAAATGCCAGATGCATTCGCTTTTGCTGCTTTGAATGTAATACTAGTAATATCCTTCGCTCAACACAAAGTTCAATGCAATAACTGGGCTAGCATATTGGGCTTTTGCTACTGTCAATATAATATCAGTCCCCGTTCATGGTGGTCATATATCAAGAGAGTTCTCATTTCCACACATTAAAATGGCTGCTGGCCATAAATTGCACAGTGGGGCAGAGGGGGCAGCTGGAACGGGTGGAAATGGAGGGGCAACAAGAAAATGGCAAAAATGTTTTTGGCAAACTGCAATTTACTGCACATATCGCATCGATACCCATCCATTGCCTATCCTCAACTATTGTCCATCCGCTTCATTGAAATTTACATATTTTTCCACTCAAAAGGCAATTGAAATGGAAAATTCAGTAAATTTCCATAAAAAAAATATATGTGGCTCAACAGTGCTCGTTATTTATTTACCACACTGACTCAAATAAAGCACTGCAACTGCTACTGCAGAACTTCGCCCGCTGGCAAACGAGAGACAAATGCCAGATTTGGCCAAATCCCCATGATTTTGCACTTTGTGCTGCTGCAGATTCGGCATTGGGCAATCATCAGAAACTGATTCATGTGACCCACTGAAAAGCGCAATAAAAAAGCGAACAACAAACTATTGCTTATCACTGCAGCAACAAAAGGAGTCAATTGCCGCATATCAGAGCCAAATTTATGAGCTGCGATTATTCATGCAAAGTGTTTTGGACAACCACTGTCCAGGATTTGGGATTGGGTTGGGTCCATCTAGTGGTGTGGAACGTTTCCAAATCATTGCATCAGAGACTGCTTTGGTTTATTATTTTTACAAGTTGGTTTTCCTCGTAATTTATGGGTGCAATATTCTGTAGTTTTTTGGAATACGCTTGTCACTTAATCATAACGTTCGAGTATTATATTGTTTTAATTTTTACATTTTTATTTTAATTATAATATAACAAAAGCTTACAAAATTTTATAGACAATTGACAACAGAGATCTTTTTTTATTATTATTTTTAATAGTGATAAATGTGTTAAGTTTTATCTGTTTTTCCACTGTCAATTATTTAATTTCTATTACTTTTGAATATATTTGATTATGTGTTTAAGTTAATTACAAATATTAATCTAGTTAGTCATCATTTGCTTAAGTAATTTTACTTTATTACATGTATTTAATTTGTCGCATAAGCCTCTTTATTTACACACAAAGATCTTAAATTCAATTTGGACAATTATATGTGCTTTCGGCTGAGAAACTTAATTAACAAATAGTATTAACAAATTAGTCTACGGCTTATGGTAGTGTTATTAGGGTATTAGATTCGTAGAAATGGAGCCTCACATGTACCCATTTAAATGGCCTGCTGTTGGAGGTGTGTCCAGATCCAAGTCTGTGTCCAGGTCCAGGTCTTTAGAGGTCTTGAGAGTGAGTGCCTCATCGAAGGCGTCGTGAGGTGGGCTGGGTCGCTGTATTGTTGGGTTTTCGGATTGGGTTGTTGGCACGCATGACTGGCCAAAGCTGCTCCCCGTCGTCGTCAGCTGCAGTTAATGCATCCGTAGGAGCAGTAGTTTGGCACCCACTCCCGCAGCCGGCGAACATAACCGATATGTGTCGATACTCTCGTAGCAAATGTCATTAAAATTGCTCTTCATAAATCACACAGAAGGCACACACACATCGGCAGAAGTAACATGTTGCCATCGCAGTCGAAAGACGAGAGACGAGGCAGCAGCCCGAGCATAACCTCATTTTACGGTCCATGAACTATGGAGCTTCCGGGGGAAAGAGGAATAAAGGTGGTGAAAGTACAAGCCCAGACATTGACTATTTCCAGATTTTTTGGTTTTTGCCTGCAACTGCAGTTTGCGTTGCGTTGAAGTGCAGTTTGATTGTGGCACATGATTTTTTTGAGGGCCTGCCAGAAGGTAGCAGCTGGTTAAACGGCAGCCAAGTCAAGAGAACTCTGCAAAGAAGCTTCGATTGAAGTGCCTGGAAAAGTTTGAAAAAGCCAAATTGCTGAGGATGACAGGCAAAGCAAACTGAAACTAGGAGGCCTCGATTCCCGAAATTAAAAATAGGGAATTACTACTTCATTTGCTGTTGGTGAAATGGAAATCGTACATTAAGAACTGTAATTGCTTACCGCTAAAACCTTAAAGGTAAAATAAACTTTAAGGCAATACCACTTTAAAATCGAACCAAATTAAAACCGCAGATAAAGGGACCCTCTGCACAATAAATAACAATTCGATGTTCTTATCACCTAATATAGCCCAGAGCCAAAACCATAAATCAAGTAGAACTTCAGCCCTCCCTTTGCAACCCAAAATATCCCTTACAGATGGTATTGTTTTCTGGAGAGTGTGAAATCTTAGAGTTTGCTGCGTGTATAATTAAAATGAATTGCTTTGGGTTTTTCCGCCAACCCTCCACAAAAATGTATCCCACATTATAGCTTTTTAAAGTTATCTGCCGAAAATGTGAACGATGGGGGAGATGTGAGGAAAAGTTTTCTTTTTCTAATATTTTGATGGCCTGCAAGTCAAAGCAATAAATAAATTAACACCAGCGGCGCTGATGATGCACATCTCCCCTCCAAAAAAAAATATAAAAGATGAATGAAGTGTGTGAGAAGGGGCCCATTTAATAAGCTTTATGATCTCTAGATTTCGGTTACCGAGAATCCCAATATTCCATCTATTTATACTCGATCCATCGAACGCCAAAGTGTGGCGGCAATTTGTTTTGTGATTGATTTTCGTTTTGTCCGTTTTGTTCACTCTTTTCATCTTCGGACCCCATTAATCAATGGCCACATTTTGTCTCGCTTTGCATACTGCAATTTGTTCCGCTTCTGGATACTGGGTTTTTGTAAAAAAAAGAAGAGAGAACAATGCTCGCACTCGGCGGTGCGTAGTTTTTTGGCTGCCACTGTTTGGGATTTATGACCCTTCAAAATGCAATTAAATTTAATTGAAGCGCGAACAAAAAAACTCACCCAATTGCTCGACTTTTTCACACTTGGCCGCCACTTTCTGTATCGCGCATACGCCCCGCTGGCCATTTAATTAATGGGTTAAATGTGCTTTTGCAGTTGAAGGCTACCAAACAGATGCAAAAAAAAAAAACAAAACATTAAAATAAAATAAAAAACAAACAATAAACAAATTTATCTGGTTCCTGGTTTCGCTTCTGTTGCCACTATATCAGACAGATTTTTCAAGTGGTTTTCCCAAAGTTTGCAAAAGTTTTGTTTTGCTGGCTCACTTCTCGTTGCCTTTTGCCTGCTTATCATTTATTCATTTGCTGTTCTTGTGGCAGGCCATGATTTATCGGTCGATTGTCCCAACCTGCACCTGCTTGGGGCATATTTAAGTGCAATTACCTTATATTTGCATTCTGAGGTGCGAAAATTTGCATTTAATTATTTATAGTAGCTGCATTCGCAATTGTTATCATCTGCTGTTGGTTTATCCTTTTTGTGGTTGGCCGAGGCTGTTGTGGTTCGTCCTGTGCGGTTTTCCTACTGGGGCGGTGGCTTTTACTAAATTAAAGTCATATTTAAAGCGAACAGAGTAGGGTGATTAATTTATTCTATAATCGCTTAGCAGAATTAGAAATGGAGGCACAATTTGTAGTTTTAAAACGACACATAACTTGTCTTTTAAAGAGTTACAGTTTTGTTCAAGTACTACGAAAGCATGCTGATTACACTTTACATTAAATGTCAGCATTATTTAGTCGATTTTTGCATTGGCTCTTCCTAATCAGCATTTGGCAGTCGAATTGTAAAAGAACCCGCTTCATCAGATGCAGTTTTCCGTCCATCCATCCAGAAAACCGCAAAAGCTGAAAATCTCTATTCATATTTGCGTTATTCTCAGCCAAAAAGGCAAAAAGCGGCGAGAAATGCTCGCCACTCACTCAGTTCATTTCATCATTCCATCAGCCAAACATTTCATCAGAGCAGCCGCAATGAAGTCTTGTGTCAATATTGACGCACGAAATCCTTTTAATTTTTGAAAAAATATTCCCATTTTTGGCCCTCGGTTGGGGGGGCTTCTGAATTCCCGAGGACTGGGGCTGACCCAAGCGTTTTTGTTTAATTGAAAGCTGTGCAAATAAGCGTGCAGGGTAATATTAAAAGCGGGAGATAGGACCGGGGGCCTCGTCTAAGCCTCTAAACTGATTAAGTTTTGATTGCAACTCACAATTCGATTTTCAAAGAGCCAAAACTTTGCCGCCGGGTGGCTGTGGATGCCGGCTTTTTAATAATGCCGAAGGTCATTAATATTTCAATAATGCTGTCTGGAGCCTGCTCTGCAACTGGCAGTTTGAGTTTATTAAAGCATAACGCAGGACGCCGTGGCTTTGTGTTTCCTCTTCCTGTTGCCTGCATAATTGACTTTGTCGCTTTTTCCTTTCGCTATTATTTCTCATCAGACTTTCTCTGCCCCTGCGTCTGCCCCTTGTCGTGTATTTATTTTAGTTGGTTTTTATGAAAGTGAATGTCCTTCCCGGCGCTGATCCTGGTCCGAGTAGTCAGACATGATTTATAATGCTGCCTTTGCCGCTTTTCCATTTTCCCGTTTTCCCATTTTCTATTAGCCTTGTTTCCCTTGTTGCGGTCCTGGCCGCTTAACTTGTCCTTTTCAATTTTGCAGCTTTCTAACCCCAGCTGAATCACGTTTTTACCATAGTTTCGCCCTCATATTTTTTGCCTTTCTTCACTTTGTCGCCTCATAAACATTTCTTCTTGAATAATATATATTTGCTGGGCACTTTTTATTTATTGAAAATATTATTATTCTTTCTCTCTGGCTTTTGTATGCCTTGGATTCCGGGGCTCTTTCATTTGCAATTTATTGCTTATATTGACAAACATAAATTATTCAAATGCCAGCACTTCAATCCTAGCGACTCATGAATAATGCTAATTGATTGCGGTTGGATTTGCACTGATATTGATAGAGTGGTTGGATGGTTCTAAACAGTTATTGACTTTTAAATAGTGATTTTTAGCTAAATCAGATTGAAAACTTAGTTCTGATTTAGTTGAATTCTCAAAGATTATGTGCAGTGATTCATGGCTTAATCAACTTAACATTACCCAAGTTCACAATACCTATATTCCCACTCGGTTGTTGTTACTTTTCCTTTCATTGACACCTGTCAAGCCTTCGGCTTCTTGGAGAATTCTCGAAATCCCCCTCAAAGCTGGCTGCGTAAATCTCTCACTAAATCGCATTTATCCAGCTGCCTCAAACGAAGAAAAAATGTCAGGGCCTGCTTCCCTTCACCCACAATAGAAGCAGACATTCGCTTTCGTAATAAATTTTTCACAACATTATTTACAAAAAACTTAAGCGACGTGATGCGATTTTTTAATATCAATATTTGCCCGTGGAGTTGGAGGTGAAGACCGAACAAAAGGAGCCAAGAGTATCAAGTAAGCACAAAATAAATGTCGTAGAAGGCCAATTCGGTGGAAGAGTGAGGGGCGCAGGCTCGTTAGGGGCGTGGCAAGGAAAGGAAAAGTACCTCCACTCTTTGACTTTGACGATAGAGCCGCCTAAATGAATCAAGAGAAGTGGAGGCGACACACATGTGGCGCTTGTCTCGCCCTTCCAACGTCGTCGTCGGCTGTCAAAGGAAAAAGTGTCGCGAGTTTTCCTAGTCGGTTTTCCTTTTTTCCTGCACGTTTCCATCCATTCATCCCACCCATTGACTCATTCATTCATTCATTCAGTCGGCTCTCCTTTGGCTTTTGCGTGAGCCGCTTCAGTTCCGCTTTTGGCTTTTCGTTTATGGCTTGAATTTTATTTCACTTCCAGACATCGAACCCAAACAGCTATCCCTTCGTCCGACTCCCCGAAAAAGTTGCGTCTGGAAGTTTTGGGTCATTTATCAAATTTTCAAAGTCACATTTGGTATTGTCACGCTCGTTTTTTGTTCCGTGGAAATCGAAAAGGCTTTTCAGAGCAGTTACACTTTTGCCCACCGCTCCAGTGTTTTCCCCACCATTCCTTTAAATCGTCTCGTATCCCGTTGAATCCTCGGAGGTGTGGCGGAATGCCTTGCGTGCTGCCTTCGATAAAAGTGAGACGTAATGCATAAGGAAAGAAATTGGTTCGACGACGGAAGGACCACGGCAGAGGGTCACATAATGAGTTTCCATTTTATTTCCTTTTTTTTTCCTCTTTTGATTAGGGTAAAGAGAATGGGAGAGGGCAAAGTGCGGAATATATATGAAGTAATAACGTGCCGTGAAAAGAAAGTCAAAAGTCATAGTCAACCAGCTAATAGATTAACAGTTTCCTGGTGTGACTTACAAAAACGTAAGTCACTTGTTATGGGCTTTAAAAAAAGAGGGAAGGGTGTTTTCAAAACTATTTTTTTAAACATTCGATTTTATACATTTCGTTGATTTCATGGTTTCCCAAAACAAAACAACTTTTTTAGATGTTTGTTTCTTGATCTAAATATTTTGACTGATATTGCTTGTTTAATTTAATTAAGTAAGGCAAGGGGCAAATAAAAGTAATCTCCACCCAAGCTTACCAGGACTCGCTAGCAGCATAAAGGCCATGTTTAATCTCCCAAAGTCAGCGCCTTTGTCATCCTTCTACAAATATGCTTTTCCTGAGCATCTGCAGCACTAAACATGTCCCTGCATAAATTGTAACTCCTCTTTTGGCCAAGGGGAGCACCTTGGAACAGTCGACCTTCCACCCGCTGCTTTGTTGGCGCTACAAAATGAGTAATGGACAAACTTTATCACCTGGGCGAATGGCAGAAATTAACATAAAATGCTACAGGAAAGAATTAAGCCGCATAAGAACAAAAGCGGCGGGAGCAATAATTTTTAATTTATTGCGGAATTTTCATAAAAACGACAGCAAAAATGAGGTGGATGTGGCGGAGCCACCAGATGATGACTGGCGGAGCCTAAAACAAATTATGAACGCGTGTCTCCTCCTCGGTGGCGTTTTTATGATCTCCCTTGACTGGATTTTTTCTCCTGCACCGCCACACGCATAAATGACACGCGTTAATTACCTTTGGAGGTGGAGCTGGAAAAAAAAAACTGGGCTGGAGATATCCTGCCAGGAGACGGATGGACATAATATTGTAATTAGTTGGCAAGTCACGTAATTGTAGCTGTCGCTAATTTTTTACTGCCCATAGACGATTTTTCCTAGAACGCTATATAATGATTGTTTTTTCTGATTTATGAGGTCGCTGTTATCTAAACTGTGGCAAGAGAAACTAATGGGCAATTATTTATAACAACATGAAATTATTGTATAGTTATAAAATTGTATGAATTTAAATTTGAATGCAGCATAATAAGACTTTAAAATATATTTTTATACCAAAAATTGGGGCTAATGAACTAAATGACTTTCCCTTCTGCTTTATTACGCCACTTAAAATGCCAGTCACATTTGAAAAGATGCCAGCTTGAGGAAAAAATTAATTTCTCCTTTTCGAGACCCCAAATGTCTTCTCTGCCGAACCCATCCTAATCAATATAATTACACTGGCTATTCGAAAATGTCGCACACGTAGCACGGCGAAGGGAAGGAAAATATCCAGGACTAAGTGACAGCACGTAGCCAAGGAAATAATACACATACGCACTGTGGGCCGTTGAGAAATTGTAGGCAAACATTTGGCCAGACACGGAAAGTTTGAAAAAAGTACGAGGGCACGGGGGAGGGGAGAGGGCAGCAGTTGAGCCAAGTAATTGACAAACATGCCACATGCTACTTAACACAAATTAGAGAGGTCGAGGAAGGACAGGGCAATCAATTGATTTTCGAGAGGGCACAGGGATCATTCACCGAGGCTCCGCCTGCAAATGGACCTGCCAGCGAGTCAAAATGTCAATTAGGAAGCTGCATTTACATTTTTTGTCCATTTTTTACTTGGCCGGAATGGCCAAACAAATGAATTTTATGCAAATTGTAATTCCTGTTTTCGCTACGGCTCCTCGTTCCTCTGGAGTGCCATTTTATTTAAATGTGCTTAAATATTATTATTCGGCCAAATGGATGCCATTTTGTCGGTCCATAAAGACATTACGCGCCATAAAATAATTTCTTGTGCGTCGGTGGCGCCCTCTGTCGCCGGACACTTGGCAGGCTCCATCTGCTCCAGATATATCCTATAAAGCCCCCCTCTCCTATATTTCCCCATATCGTCCACATTTGTCAGTCTGGCCCTGCTTGGGCTTGTAGTTTTTATTATCGGCCCGGTCCTGCGACTGAGCGGCTCGTTTATCAAGGGCGCATTAAAGGGCTCCTTCCGGGGAGGGGGGGGGGATAATCGTCCTGCCATGTGGCGCCCTCCGCCGGCCGAAGTTGCCAAATTGCTGTTGCACTGTGCTGTTGTTGTCGCCTGCCTGCATATCCTGTCGGCCGTCTGACAAACGTGTTTGTTCGCCCAACAACAAGAGGAACAGGAATGGCAAGGCCAAAGGATTTGCAGATACGTATATCGAATCAGTCGCGCCATATTTGTTGAGTTTTGGGAGGGTCAAGGGGATCCAAGGGGGTCCAAGGGGGTCAAGCGGGAAGGGGTGTCTGCCAGACTGCAACTAATATCCGTTTCCGTTGTAGACTAAATGTGTTGCCATTTGTAATGCCAAAGTGTTTCGGCGGGGCAGGAAGCAGGACCAACATTTTGAATGCGAGAGCAACCGGCACAAACAATTTGTTTTGTCTAAAATAAACTGCAAGGAGAATGGAGTATACATGGATTAATTTGTTATTATTGATTATAGTGATTGGGATCTGAAAAGGGTGGACATAATGGAAGATACCAAATAATTTGATTGGGCTTATAATTCTAAAAGCCGATCCAAATGATTCAATATAACTAGCAATCATGAATAACCTTACAACTTTCTTAATAATTAAATATTTATAGATGCCAATCTTATATGCGATTTATAATTTAACTTAAAAAACACTTCAGTTATTATTTTCATTTTTTTTAAACAAACCTAAAATCCCTTCGTGGAAAAGTCTTTGTCATATTCAGATTTTTCTATCGATCCTTTACTTATACAAGATTTCTTAGCTCTTTTCGAGTTCCAAAGATGTTTTATTTTATGCCGCATTCGATAGCCGGTGCAATACGATACCATTCAAAAACTATTCTTATTTCCCCTGTCGTTGCTCATTTACCGACATCTGTTGCCAAAGACGATTCGGGCATATCCAAAAAATCTGAAAGCGACAGAGACAAATGGAGTTATCGAAACCTCATTATAATGGCACAATAGCGAACGCTGCAAACGATTCTGCTCTTCAAAGGAGTTTGGCGGGGGAAAACAAAGCGAGGCGAACGGAAATGCAGAGTGGAAACGGGGAGTATGAAGCAATTCAATACATCAAATGTCAAAATGCACTCGAAAATCAACAGCCAAGATCTGGGCATTAATCACACAGTGCAATTGACCAGTGGGAGGAATGGGGAAATGCAGGAAAAGCGGGAAAAGCTCTTGTAAGCTGAGCCAAAGAATTTTAAAGGGGATGCGCTGCTGCCATCCATCCCGAACATTGGATTGCCGGCACTTTGCAGAACAATTTTTCAAAATTAGCCAAAGCATCTTGCCGACGCCGTCTTTTCTTAGCCATCCAGACAAGATGTTACCGGTATTCGAGGGGGATGGGGGCCTTGGGAAGTGCCAAGTGGGAGGTGGAAAGTGGGTGGCGGTGGCGGTGGGTGGAGCGACCAATCGAGCACGTCGAAAACTAATTTCTCTTGATTACGCGACGTCTCGCGAGGAGAAGGCAGCGCATCCAAATTGGCTTTGCCACTGCCGATCTTCCGCCGTTCGTCTTCCACTTCAGTTTTTGAAAACTACACTCTCAAAAAATTGCAAAAGAGGAACTGAAAGAGAGTTTAAATTCCTGAAAATATATACTAAATACCATAGGATAATAAATATGGTTTATTAAAACATAACAAAAAGAAAAAATAAATAGTTTTAATTACAAATATATAAATTGTTATTACATTGTAGCTTCATAAAAACACACTCAAGAAATAATTAAACTTTTGTAAACATATCAGTCATATAATTATTACTAACTTTAATTTTTAAAAATATGTTTTTACCTTCATCCAAACATAAAGAGACTTAGAAATCGAAAAACTATAAAAATAGCGTTGAATCGGTTTTTTATTTATCAAAAATTAGATAAAAATCGTTGTTTAAATAAACTACCACATTGCATGCTACATAGCAGCAATAGTAAGTATAAAACTGATTTGCTATTGCTACGTAAGTAAATCCCAACCACCTTTCCCAAGTAAAAATGCTGTTTAAAATGTACTATAGTTTCTTAGGCAATAATTAACTCTGGGAGCTGTAGTTAAGATGCTTTAAAATACAATTCTCAACCCTGTAAAAAATATCCAAAAATTAAAAATAATTTATTTGGAGTGTATGTAAGTATACCTCCCTTCTCTTCACCAATCAATCGTCGGTGGCTGCTTACTGCGGAGTGTGACTTGTGGCCAAAGCGGCGGCGGCAGACACGCGTCTCTCACTTAGCGACTGTCGCCGACCCATGGAAGCACTTTAAATGTATTACTGGAAACTCATCTCTCAGCTGGGAAATATGAAAAACCATCTTCATCTCCAGTCGCCCTGCCCTGCGCGGATTGCCATCTTCAAGTGTCTGTCAAAATAATTAAATGGAATGGCCCCGAGACAAAATGCAGCCAAACGATGGGTCGCATCGCATCTCATCTAATCAGAACCATTGACTTGACTAATGTTGCATTTGGGTTTCGAGGAGCTGGGACTGGTGCTTCGGGGAAGTGCGGAAATGCCAGTTAAGAGGCGTAAAAAACGAGGGAGTTCTGGGGGAGATGTAACAATTTTTTATGACTTCGCCTTGATTAATGGAAGGTTACGTGATTTCTGGCATAGTTTGGCGATTAACTTGGGCCCTGGATGCGGGAACTTTGGCTTCCTCTCACTATATTATTTTTGTTTCCCTTCTCTCCATGGTTAATGAACTTTTGATGTGGGCGGGCAGGGGCTTTTAATAATAGTTATGCAGATGATGAACATATGACAAAGTTGAGCGAGCAGGGACTTAATTGAAAATTTCAAGCCCTCATTGTGGGAAAATACTGTGATTTCAGAGCTTAATAGCTTAACGATTTAATGAAAAGCTTGAAGGACTGAGTGGGAAAATATTCTGGCTTGGGAAGGTATTTTAAATAGTTACTTTGGGCTTAAACTAACATCTTAACAAAACTAACATCTTAAAAAACTTTACAAGAAAATAATTATATCATATATGAACAACTTTGAAAACTTTCCAAATCAAGCCTATCGATTGCCTTTCACCACAATCCCCAATTATAAAATGTTAACGTCACAAGTGAAACACAAACTAACCCTAAACTTTCTCTGTTTTTTTTGCAGGTATGTTGTGCAACACTCGGATAGAATTTAACCTCTGACACAAGGACCTGGCCTAACTGTCTGGCCTCTTGGGGTTGCCCGGGATTTCGGGCTATTTCCCCCGGACATTTTAACCCGCAATACCCACCTGCAGTGCCAATATTTACACACACTCAGGACACAACAGCAACACACATTCCCCTCACCGAGGTAGACAAACAAAACGAGACGAGACGAGCAGTGATGTGACATGGTCAACCCGGAACGGTTCGACCTCCGACCTTCCACACACTTCCCCCAACTCAGCAACCCCCTCCCCCCATCCCATTCGGTTGGCCAGCTGTTAAGCTGTGCGTTAAATTGCTAAAAGCCTTTGCAGGGCTTAAACTAAAAGCTTCCCCCATTTTTGGGGATTCCCCCGCTTTTTTCACGTTGCTCTGTGGCTATTAATCAAACTAAACTATTTGAAAATGGTCAACACAGACACACGTCCGCACACAAAACCGTCTGGTCAAAGTTGAATGTAATCAAAATTTTAGACTGGCCAAGCTCGTTTAAGCCGAAAACAGAAACACCAACGAACAACAGAATGTCAACTGAATTTTTCATGCTCCCCGAAAAAAAACTGCAAAAAGAAGTCGCCAAAAAAGAGCGTCCCAAAAATCGACGCACATGTTCATCAATCAAAGCTATAGCCTCTTGTTTTTATGACCCACGCCTCCATTCAACCCTTTGCGAATATGCAAATATTGTAGAATATTTTTTATTTCGACGTTTTTTGGAAGCGGATCTTTAACTGTGGATACGATAGACAGAGATTTGCCAGCGATTTGTTTTCATAGTTTGCTGATTGAGCCTGGGCAACTGTGCGAAAAAACCGAAACTGTGCGATTCGGAATGTCCGTTGAGATATGCCCTAAACAAAGGACGCTTGTTAAACCCCCCCCTCCCCCGCCACTTCCTGGGCTTTTGGTAGTGATTTTAATGCTCCGTCGCGCTTTTGTGTCATTGTCACCGCACTCTAATTGCGCTAACCATCAGCAGCACACCTCCATTTGCGACTAACCCTACCAGTAAAACCCCCTCACTCCCCAGCAAAAAGTGTTGAAAAGCACTTGAGTATCCGAATAGTTCTCTTTTTTCAGTGGACAAAAGACGAACAATGCACTCGTAATTGTATGCGGTTAGTGTGTTAGTTCCCATTGTACCTACCCTCGCTTTGTTCTTGCCAGTCTCCTGGGCCTCCACCCCGTTTCTCTCAGTGTGGGGATATGTGAGAAGTTTATCGGCTATTAAATCACTTTAATGGCTTTCGCTGTGTGAGCATCGCGAGTTTGGCTTTTTATTGGAAACGCTTTTGATTGAGTGTCGTTCTTATTGAACTCGATACAGAGCTAACAAGATATACGGAGGTACACAGAAATTGAAATTAACTTATGCAATTTATTCTTAATCATATGATTATTGAAGATATAAGAGTAGGAATAGAGGTACACTCTCCAGAAATTATATTCCATCCCGAAAAATCGTAATTACTTTCAGTAATTCTGTAAAATTAAAAATACTTCTTAAGCTTCTAGCTTACTAGCAAAACCCCTTGCAAAGTTTAATCCCATCCAATCTCAGTCGAATGAATACCATATGCTCCCGCCTCCATTCCACATCTTTGCACCTTTTTGCTTTTATTCTAAAGTTTCCCTCTGTTTTTTGCCCCCCGCTTTTCCGAGTTTTCCGAGTACCACCTTTCCCCTGGCCTCACTCTTAATCCCCTACAAATGTGCTTTATCTTTGTGCTCTCGATGTGCCACAACTACGACGTGCAGGAGCACCAAAATATAAGCCATGCGGCTCATCACAACGCTCGGTAACAATAGACAACAGCCAACAAAAACAGAGGCCATGAATGAGAAATTATGAAAAACACACATAATTCATAATTCGTTTTTAATAACACAACGGCGAGGGGAATCACTGCGGCACACGTGCAGGAAGCCCCCGGAAAACACTTGGAAAACTCTAGGTGGCTGGGAAAAACCTAATACAGTCTACTTTAATCCCTTATCTTGGGTACGCTTTTTTTTATGTGACAAAGTTTTCCCACTCTCCTGGTTGATTTTCCAGCTTTTCCCCGGCTAGACGCATTTGTCATTTTATTCGCCTTGCCACCTCAGACGGCGTCAGTTGTTGTGTATTTCAGATTGCATTTTTTTGCAGTTCTCTATATTTTGCATATGTTTTGCCGATTTCTTCGGCGTCAGTTGGTGTTTATGGCGTCGGGGAATTGTTTATGGGATCGAGACTAACCACAGCAGCAGCATAGACTTTGTTTACGCAGAACACCCAGAATGCAGTGATTAATCCTCTGCATAATCGCGTGAACGATTTCCTGAAGTCGCCAGGAAGTCCGAGTTATGGCCTGGCAACCCCAGATTCGGATAAGCTGTCTTTAATCTTTCAATATCGTTAGCTTCACAATGGGTAGCCCCTCCTCCTTGTCGCAATTGGGCACTTTATGGATCATTCAATGGTAGCTGCTCGCCCTCAATATATGTAGTGAAGTACAAAATTTATCGTAATCAATTTTGTAAACATCTGTCGATGCCTCAGCACGCGTTTCTGCCGACGACCGATGCACATTATGCCGCTTCGAAATGCACACGTCGCCGATTCCCAGATGTGGCTTCTGTTTTCCAGAGGGTTGATGCCGATGACAAAACGTACGCCGCACATTTTTCAATACTTCTCCATCTTCTTTTGATATTTGAAGATTTTTAGTTCCCTCTCACAATCCTCAGTGTGTCCCATTAACACTTCGCCTAACTACGTAGTTTCCTCCTGTTGCGGCTTTCCTTTTCCAACTCAAGGGTGGTTTTAGAAACCCGAACTATTAGTATACCTTTCTGTTAGGAGAGCATTTCGGTTCTAGGTAAACATATTTAACGACCCTTCCTGTTATGAAATGTTTAATGAGGCCCGACATGTGTGAGCGGGGGAAGTTGCCCCGTAATAAGTCCCTGCCACTGAAAATTTTCAATTAGTTGAATTTATGGGACAGTTCCGTAAAATTATTCCTGCAGTTAACGTATATGACTTTAGATATTTTCAAATATTTTTCCTCTTTCTTTTGCCCTGCCTCGTTAATTAGAAAAAATTGCTTCTGGTGGGGCGAAAGTTGTGAGATGTGGGCAAGCAATTTGTAAAAATGTCTGGGTCGGTGAATTAAATTACTATTATCTGAAGAAATATATTTCATAGGGAACAACTGTCACGGCGAATTTTATGAAGTATTTTTAATATGATAAACGTTTTAAGAAAAATATTGTGAGTAGTAGTAATGAAGGTGGATAATTAATTTATTGCAAAAAGCTTATTAAATTAGATAGTGTATTTGATTTTTTTTTTTTACAAAATAAAACGCACGTCTTAAACAAATAACAATAGAGGAAAACAAATAATGTGTTATGTTGTATTAAAAGTAATGGAGTCAAAAATACTATGCTTTCTATTTACAATTTAATTTAGTTTTTTACAAGGTTCAGAAAGTCCCTCTGCTATGTTTACCGATGCGAAGGCCTCCCCATCGATATCGACTTACACACTTCGATCCCATTTGGCTGGCCATAAATCTAGCAACACGCGCCTGCCACCAAATCGCATTCGTCTGATCTGTCCGAGTGTCCAAATTCGGAATGTCCCGGGTCACGTGGCGCACGAAATAAAATGCAACGCGAAATAAGAGGCATGAGAAATTGCATCATCACGGGGATACACAACAGGGAATGGGATTTCGGGTTCGAAATCACCATCTTGTCAGCTGGAAACCTTTCCCCTGTCGGCTCTGCATCAGCTGCCTTATTCCCAAAGGGGCCAAAGTTTTAATTAAAACTCTGCAAAAATCATAAATGAGCAGGGCGAGAGTTCACAAATGCGGCATTAAACTGCAGGGCAACTGCAAACTGTCAGTTTCGGCTGTCAAAACGGTTTGTCAGTATCTGCACCTCCAACCGACGAATGTGTATATATCAACCGGATAATTGCCCTCGCCCGGCCTAATGAATAATGTTGCATTCTGACACTTTGGCAGCAGTTTCAATTAATTGAGGCCTTCCAGGCTTGCAATGCGATGCTGTTTGTCATACGTCACTCAAATGGCTTTGGCCCAGTTCTGGCAAACGAGATTCGTGTTCATCTCAAACGTCTTCATTCATCGCTGATTTATGGCCTATTAAATTGCATTTGGCCCTGCGGCTTTCGGCCGCCCATTTGTCAGCTCCAATTTCGAAATTCCCACGGAGCCAACGTGGCCAATTCAATGTCACGTTAACCAAAAGGTCTTTAAAAATTCAGCAATCGACCAAGGAAACTTTTGCAACATTTCCTGCGGGTGCTAAAAACATAAGCCAAAAACCACAACATTGTTGGCCTGGCTGGTTGTCAATGGTTTTTCGTTGATGTTGCTGTTGCTGTTGATGTTGCTGTTGCTGTTGCTGTTGATGTTGCTGTTGATGTTGCTGTTGCCCACGCAACCGCAATGGAAACATAAGGCCTCCAATTCTGTCTGGGCCCCGGTCTCTGTTTACTTTGGCCCTTTTCCCCAACTCCCTCGGCGATATTTATGCGCCCTGCCATTGCATGAAGTAATTTGCATTTCGCGTTAATTTTACATGCAAATAAATGTCGTATTTAAATGCAATTAAAATTGTTTACTTGGCTGCATTCCGCTCGTTGATCCACAAAAAGGGAACGACTGACTGGCATGCCTTCACATTAACCTGCGACTCCAGGGACTTTTCCCACAAAGGAGACCACGTGCAGCCATTAAAACGACTTGGTTCTAAATGTATGAAGCCGCATTATGGATAATCAACTTACTGTTCAGTTGCCACCAAAGCCAAGAATTAAGAGTTATAATCTTAGAGTAATAAAGAGGGTTGCACATAGCTTTAGAATTTTTGTCCATGCTTTAGTCCTTAAAACTTCAAGTTAGTTATTAAAACCTTTTTATTAATTAATGTCCTTGTCATATTTAAAAGTTCAAGATTACCCTCAAAGATTTATTTCCAACTTACAGCAATGCATTATAAAGACTTATTATAATTAAAAATCATTATTTCAACTGGTTCTTGAATAACCAACAACTTTCTTCGCTGACTCATTTTGCAAATCCAATCATAACCAGCATCTGTGTGAGTCAGGTTCTCTGATCATTAGCGGTATTCGGATTTCACCTCTTGATGACAAACAGCTTTGCTTATTTGGGCCAACCTTTCCAGCGAAATCGATGCCACAAAATATTTATTTAGCAAATTTCCTTATCGACATCACTTTGCAATGAAATGCCATTAAAGCTTAAAAGGATTTCGGTTGCCAAAAAAACTCAACATCGTGGCAACAACTTGTTGCTTTATATAGTTGATTCCCTTGTTGTTGTTGTACGTGTTTTGGATGCTGCTGTTGTTGTTGTAGTTGCCTGGTGGCATGTGTGAAACGACGGCACTTGAACAATTTTCGTCGCACAACAAACAAATTTCGTTGTCGAAATACGTGAAATTTTTTCCAGCCACTTGACAAATTTGCCAGTTGTCGTTCGGTGCTTTGTAGTCGAGTGTGCCTCGGTACACTGTGCTACGTAGGTGGCATTGTCATCAGCTCTTTGCAACCGGAGTATCCCACCACTTGACATTTCGGCAAATTAGTTGCGCCTTGATTTTCGAAGCCAGGTTTCGGTTACTCAATTGGACTTTTCGGAGTGGTTCGGCGTGTTTAGTGGATACTCATGGCATTTTGCGAGGGAGTCACCCGGCGGCGGATAATGTATCAATTTGCTGGGAATTTGTGCGGAAAATACCAAACTCGTTGTTGTCATAGCTTTCACTTAAAAAAATTACTTGGAGAATTTTAAATAATAAAGAATAATAAAGAAGAAAGTCAAAGTGGGGGCTAACAAATTTTGAAATTTTAGTTAAAATATTTGTTAGCACATTTTACATATAATAAATATAGTTATCACAATATAAAAATTAGTTAGATATTTGTTTTTATAGTTTTGTAAATGTTAATGAAACTTAAAACTTATTAAAAAACGGTACGAATTATCTGTTTGAAAGAGTCAAAAGCCGAAATGTTCATAGCATTAAGAAATGTATACCAGCCAAATTACAATATCTAAAAGCAGGAATTTATTGTTGTTAGTCACAAGAGATTTTTGAACGTTAGCTAACTTTTTCCCTTAGATTTCTGTTTGTGAAAATAAATTTTTTTTTAAGTTCTTCCTGAATCGATACAGTTTAGTAACCACCTGCATAATCCATGTTTTGACACGCTCCATCGATGCTTTCGCCGCTTGTTTACATTAGCAATCTGCAGTGCCCACTTCGATCCCGGTTCAATTAACATGTTTTCTCGCTTTACGACGGCCGGCAGAAAGAAATGCGAAACTGGCAGCAGTTAGCCAGCACTTAACCCGTCGCTGGGCCGTCGTCCAAATGGCCGCCGCTCCCCATAACACTTAAAGTCACATCTCGGAGCGGCAATCCCGACTGCGGACTCGAGTTGGAAGCCATGCCCAGACCACTTTGTGGGACATTTAGTGCAGAATGCGAGCAGGCAAATTATGGGAGCCATCAATATCGCAGTATAGAGGCGGAGTGCCTGGAAATCAGTGTAAATATTAATTTTTAAATGTGCCAGCCAGCCGGAGTAGAGCGTTAATCGTTGGGTGGCAAAAAGCAAAACAATCCTAGGGAAACAACAAGCCTAAAGCCATTAAGAAATCTACAGGGTTATTGCACTTTCTCTGTCAATAACATGCAAAGCAGAGCAATTTAGTTATTCTCGAAAATATAAGCATAAATTAGTGACAATTAAATCGGAATTAAATCAAGAATGAAATAAGATCAATTTGACATCTTAATACTTAATCAGGTAATTTTGGGATAGGTAATCATAATAGATTTCAAAACAGATAAATAGCTGTGTATAAATCTTTTGGGAAACTAAGATCTGTTTAACAACATATTAATATTAGGATGATGGTAGCAAATTAAAGTATTGGAAAATAATTAGTGTTTTGAACAAACCGAAAATGGGAGTTAGGGGTTTTAATTTACCGATAATATTCCCAAATACCCATGACCATCTGCAGAGGAATGGCCTTAAAGGAATGCTGGTTAATTGGTTACTGCACTGCTGGCTCAGCTGCAAATTGATGGGCTCTTGACATATTGGGTAAATTTATACAAATTAAATTATTAAGGAGGAGCAAATACTCTCCCCATTCCCAGTTGGTCGCCGGTTTGTCAGGCTGTCAACATTTTGCCGGCTGCTCTGGGTATGCGGCTTGTCACTGCCAGATCGCTTCAGTTTCAGTTCGGTTCGGTTTAGTTTGGTTTGGTTCTGTTTGGGTTTTCCCCCAAGCTCGGAATTCTGCAGCATTGTTGCTGCTGCTATTTTTTCCCCGTTTTTTTTGGGGGGAGAATTGTGCGGGCCGCAGCTACCAAAACTTATTTTTACTCGCATGATGCTGCAGGAGGGTTTCGGCATAGGGATAGGGGGACTTATCCCACGAGAGTCCGTGTCAAACATGTTTAACAGAGGACTACCGCAACAACAACAATGCATCCGACAGCAGCAACAATAACAAACAAAACAAACAAAATGAAAACCAGTTTGGGTTGCCCTGCTGCTGCCGCTGTTGTGACAATCAGAATAAAAATAATAATACCAAACACAAACATCGCCGAAAAAAGAAGGCACCGAAAATGTTTGCAACTGTCACTGGAACAACGCAAAAAGTTTCCGAGTTCTGTTTTCGTTTCGGGTTTATTTTTCTACGGTATCACAAAAAATACACCGATTGGGTTGATAAAATAATATTTTATTCGTATTCCATGCTGGTCTGGGGTTTATGCATACATTTAAAGATTAGAAAAATGGTTTAAGAATTCAGTTGCGATATGAGTGGGATTTAAATATATTGGAAGCGATAAGTAAATTCAGGATTTCATATTGTTGAATACATGTCAAGCATACCTATGCTAAATTTAAGTTAATTGAAATCCCCCGAAAAGAAGATAAGAAGACTTTAATGATTCCATTTTTCATCATTTTGCATAAGCTCATACGTTTTTTTTGACAGACTGCCCGACATGGAATCACCCCTCTAATAATACTTCTTTTTGAGATATAAGCTCCCCCATTTGCCTGAGCAAATTTGCGCACTTTTATGACACTAAATGTCACTAATTTGACATGAAATGTCAGCGCAACTAATGCGAATATGGAATGTGTCAGAAAAATGCATAGCTGACAAGCTTTTTAGTGACTTTCTGTCGCATTAGTGGTCACAAAATGAAGGGGGAACATCGGTGTTGCTTGCAAATGGTTTGCTGAATATAACGATGCGAAATTAGGAGGAAAAAAAGAGCTTGGCAATTGCTTCTTAGTTGGTCCCTTAGTGACCATCCGTATAAGGAGTGGAGACGGGCATTTCCGAGAAGCAAATCCAAATAAGGTCAAAATTGCGAATATGATTTCTGCAGTAGCGAGACTGCGACTCCCCTTTTCCTGTCTTGCCATAATCCTAATTTATGCGCAAGTAATGACGAAGACTGGTTGTCCTTTCTGCGGAGAGAGTCTCTTTCTTCCGCCGCCGAGATTAAGTGGCTTTCAGTTTTGCCAGGCTGCATTCAGCCAGCTGCCGCTATGCATTCTGAGTTATCCAGACAATGGGGTTGTCAACCGGCGAATGTCTGGAAGTCAGCCTGAAATTGACTTTGGGTCAGCTGGAAGTCGGAAAAGGGCTTAGGTTCAAGGCGTTCGTAATGAATTGTAAACGCAGACACGTGTGTCGCTTCTTTGGTCGTGGGGATTAGCAAACTTGCCAAAGCAGGGGTTACTTTGATGGATCGAAACTTTCTCAAGGATTCACCCCTCCACATTCATGACTTGGCCACTTCCCGTCTCTAGTCGACCCATTCTCATGGCCCATTCCGCATGATTGGCCAGCCCACACAGAACAAAAATCAACCATATCAATTCTCTACTAAATGTATGAGCTGGTTATTATATTTCCAGTTTAAAGTTTTAGGAAATAAAACATGTGAAAGACATAAGATTCGTTTTTAAAAGTTCTTAGAGTATTATAAAAAGTGATCGTTAAATAAAGATTATTCTGGTTTTCTACCGAACTCAATAATTATTTGAAAGTGCACATTTCAATATTGTTTTAAATCTAGCTAAGAATTGATTTATATTTACATATTTACATTTAAATGTAATGGTCGTCCAAATTCATAAGTCTCCAAAAATTTAAACTGATAGCTAACCCGCCTTACGATATTCGAAAACACCTTCCAGCCCTATCCGATACTTAGATAATAGCCATCAGCTGGTCCAGTTTGACAGATCGGTGTCATCTCAAAATATCGCAAAACTAAGTTTCCAAGTTCAGGCGAGGCCCTTATAGTTTCTTTTCCGTTTCAAACCCTCATATGAGCAGACGTAAAAAAATTGGATAAGATAACATATTGTTCCTTTGGGCATATGGTATCCACGTGCCAGTTACTTTGATCGCACCTTAACCAAAGACATCCGCTGCCAAAGCCAATTAATTTGCCAATTGAACTTCGTTCTCCTTTTTGGTGGAATCGTTACGGTAAATATTTAATTGCTGGCGTTGCAATCGCCCAGATTTAAAATGTACTTTCATTCCGCACAGATTGCTGCCTTTCACGGCTAAATAGGGTCTGGCTACGCCGCCTAGTTGTGTATTGAGTAAATCAAAAGTCAATATTAGCTGCTCAAAAAGTTACATAACTTCATCCAAAGGTCACGAGGTAAATTATAATAACTCAGCCCAGATCGAAATCTTGGTTTTTCCTAACACGCCGTTTTGTTACAGTTGTCCGATCTCCAGTAGAATAGGAGTACATAAGCCTGCAAACATCGTCGTCAAAAAAGGCTGGACTTTACGGCCAGTGTCTAAGACAAAACATAACGGCACATCTCTACCCTACCCCTCACCCCCTGCTCCGCCTACCGTCGCGGTACAGTTGTGCTAGTGGACAAATATAGCACCCCCAGCTTCAACGAGGGGTAGTGGTACGAACCGCCGACATCTGACGAACTACATAATCCCGGCCTAGACCAGCTTTCCGGCATAGACCAGTTTTCCCGGCTTAGACCAGTGTACCAGCTTTTCTAAAACAAAACCCAGAAATTGTGCTCTTCATTTAGAAATAGATAAGCTCTCTAAAAGTATTGTTTTTATATACATAAGTGTAGAATCGCCGATCGCTAAAATCTAATGTCGCGCTTTGTAAACGCCAGTTAATTGTTTAAGTGATTGCTAGTCGCCACAACACACTACACTAGTTGGGTGTATACAAAAGTGCAGATCAAAACCCCAGAAGAAATTTAGTTACAACAACCAAATGAAAGCAGACCCCATGCAGAACTAATATTTTATTACCTAACATAACTATTATCCCCCCAAACGCATGGGCCTTAACCGCTCTTAGCCCAGTTCATCGTGAAGGCCTTCGACGAGGATTGGAAAGGGGTAAGTGCATTCCAACCAAATGTAATATTATAAAATTTTAGTTCTGTCTGCATATGCCCGGTCTATATATGGCCGTGGAGAAGCAGTAATTTTGCATGTTTTGTTTTGATTATCACTTCCAATTGTTGTGAGCTTTAATATTTCGAGTTCTTTCTTTGCATTTTGTATATTTTCTACCCTTTTCAGCTAGTGTGAGTGTTGTTATGCGCGAGTAGGAATAATTTTCCTTAAATAAATATAAACATAAGTATAGCTAGTTTACGGTTCAGTTAAAAATCATGAAAAAACCCGACCAAATTAAAAATTAAACCAATGAATTATTGTACATCGAAATAAATATGAACGATTCCTTTAAATAACGATTATAAAACCTAGACAAGTTAAAGTTAAAAACAAAAATAATAAAATAAGCCCTAATGAAGTTTAATCCGGAAGCTACTGTTAGTCCGTTTTGTTTCGCTTACTGGAATTATTGAAGTAATAAAATTTTGTAACCATGTTTAAAGAAAACATTATGAGTGAGTAGAGAACTTATTTCGCGACCTGGGAATGTGAATATTGTGATTGATAAAATATGGGGTCTTGCCGGAACAATATTAAAATTGGCAAAGACATTGGCAGGGAGGGTAACGATTTCGTGTGAGTCAATTTCCATCTAAGACTTCACCGATCGTTCTGGTTTACTTGCCTTATTCCTCTCAATTATTTGGATTAAATTTGACTGTTTGTTGTGTTGCCTCAATCCCCGGCACAGACAACATTTGTGAATGATTTCGGCCATGATCGTGTGGTTATTTAGTTTCAGTTAGGGACTCTAAAAATATTCTTAATGTAGTGTTAGTCAGTAGGGTCAGCAACTAACCCCCCCAATCCCGTAAGAGCTAGTATTGACATGGGTCCCGACCCGCTTAGTTTCCTACTGTCTGATTTAGTTGAAATCGACTTAGAGTAATCAACTTATTCGAAGTTTATTAAACCATTACATAAGTTTTGGCGCCCAGAACGTGGGGCAACGATACATTGTTTTTTTTGTTAAGAAACAGTTTATTTAATCCCAAATTTCTAGTGAAAAAAAAAAAAAAAAAAAAATAACACAAATCGGAACGGATTTCTTTTATTTAGGATATCGAATTTTATAGCGTGAGTTGAAAATATCGACCAATTAGAAGACAACGGTTAAGTTTTGTGTAAACTATATAACATCTGTATAACATCACTAGATCTAACAGCTCATTTGCGTTCGTATGACATTCATTAATATTTACTTATAGATAACAAGGGTTCTGCATTTAATAACTGTCTGGATATCGTAGGTTCAAGAAACTGGACCAAAATAAAAGCGACCGATAGTATTATATGATAGGACAGTTAATTGTATTAGATATATGAGTTGTCATCAGTTTTATGAGGAAAATGTCAAGTAAGAGGTAGACTATTTGCAGACTTCGGCTGGACTGGAATACAATTAGCATATGCATGTGTGCATTGTCCGTTCATACAAACCAGCAAATCGTCTAACCGACGAAAACATTTATAATCATAAATAGATTCAATAGCCAGAAAAATTTATAAAAGCAATAGTAATAAAAATAAACAAAACTAAAAATTTCTAAACGGAATGAGGAAAGTTATAACCAGTAAAGGCAAAGATCAGAATATTCACAGTCCCAAATAGGTCAGCGAAAATAAATAAATTTAAAAATAAAATAAATAAAACATATCATTAAAACTTAAACTAAAATGCCAGTCGAACATACTCCACAAAAAAACATGGCACCGGCAACTAAGCAGAATGTATGCTTAATTTGCGAGGACACAATGATTGACACTCAGCCGTGCGGCATAACTACATGCAAGCATATATTTCATAAAAGCTGTCTTGATACTAGATTTCATCCCGATAAGGAGAATGAATGTCCAGTTTGTATGACAAAGGTCTTGTTACATGATGTGAAAGTAGTGGTTGGAAATTTTTCCCCGGAAAAGATATCGGATAGAAACGAAGGTCAAAACAGACGCCCAAATACGAGATCGATGGATAGGCAACTTGAATTAGGAGAGGCATCAGCAGAGATACAGGCGGTTCAGCCGCAGCAATTTCTAATTCCGCCTGAAAGTAATAGAGGAACCAGGGGTAGAGGTGCATATTCGCGAAGAGGTGGACGACGTGGTAAACAGGCTCGAACACCTAACCGTAGTGAAGAAAATCTAAATGACGACAATTGGTCGCAACCTGATATCGAAGCGCTAGTTCGAGAGACAGTTAGGCAAATGATGTTATCTTCTTATGTTAGACCCGCTATAAGTGCACAAGAAAATCAACAGCAAGGGCGACAGGATTATGTTAGTCCGAACGGAAACCGTTCGAGATCGCAAACTGCGTCTCTGTTCGCTGCTAATAAAGTGGCTGATATTATTCAGAAATGGGGAGTAAGATTTGACGGGAGTCCAGAAGGATTGTCGGTTGAAGAATTTTTATATCGAGTGCAAGTCTTGACTCGAGAGCATTTGGAAAATGATTGGGAAGCATTAGGTCGAAACATTCACCAATTGTTAGTGGGAAAAGAAAGCGCCTGGTTCTGGCGATTTCATAAACGAGAAGAATCTTTTGATTGGGAACAGTTTTGTCGAGCGTTTCGAGCCCAGTACAGAGAAAGTCGCTCTACAACAGAGCTACGCGAGCAAATACGAGCGCGCAAACAAAAACTTGGTGAATCATTTGACACATTTTATGAATCCATTTGTAAACTTATAGACAAACTCTCGGTTTATTTTGATGAAAAAGAATTAATTGAATTAGTTCAGGGAAATTTACTACCGGATATGAAAGACAGATTACTCTTTGAAGAAATACGTTCCATCAGTCAGCTGCGTCGATTGGTTCAAAAGAGAGAGAACTTTTTGCAGGATGCAGGGAAAACTTTTCGAATCCCTGGAAGGCCCAAAGATATATCTGGTCGTGTGTATGCGGTAGACGAGCATCAGCTCGAAGAAAACGAAACCGAAAACATGGCAAATGATATAGCTGCTGTGGAACGAACTCCTTCCAAAATTGTTTGCTATAATTGCGATGCCACCGGTCATGTATGGAAAGATTGTTTAGCAGAACGTCGCGTATTTTGTTACGGGTGCGGCAAGCCGCAAGTATACAAACCAAACTGTTTAAATTGTAAGAACCGTTCGGAAAACCGAAAAGCGGGGGCATTCACAAGCCATCGGGTGTCCCAGTCGTAGAAGAGCAGGTCCAGCAAATAGCAGAAAAACAGAAAACGCAGACTAGTGTAAAAATAGAAACAGATATTGAAAGAAATGATTCCTTACCTACTATATTAAGGCGTACAAAATTGAATGAAGTTTCCAGTGACGTCCAAACCGCGTTTCGGCCATATGAAGAACGGCTAAGAAACTATTATTTAGTAAGAGATCGGATATTTTTTGAAAAGACCCAGCCCCAAAAGAGGAACACCAGAAGATTAAAAAATTATTACTTGAATTTAAGAAATAGGCAAAAGAATATAGTATCTACAATATTCCAGAATAGCTTAGATAGAAGAAGTTATGCAAATGTTTCCTTTTTAAATGTTACAGAGTGGGGATTGCTTGACACAGGAGCAAATATTAGCTGTATAGGGTCCGAGTTAGCATTGCAGGATTTTAGTAGTTGTTCTGGTTACAAAGCCATCGTATCCAACGTTAAAACTGCAGATGCTAAGCCACATAAGGTAACAGGAATTTTGAAAATAATTATGACATATAAAGAAAAAGCTAAGGAGATGGAACTTTATGTAATTCCAACCATTGCACAGAGACTTATCTTAGGAATTGATTTTTGGCGGACTTTTGAATTAGCACCAAAAATAGTTGGAGCAATCGAAAACCCACTAATCACAGAACTGGTCGAAGATTCTTATCCGCTAACGGAGACTCAACTGCAGCAACTGGAAGCAGTAAAAGAATTGTTCCCAAACTTTGCAAAACAGGGTTTAGGCCGAACATCGTTAATAAAACATCATATAGACGTAGGAAACACCTTTCCAGTGAAACAGAGACACTATCCCGTTAGCCCGGCCGTAGAAAAGGTTCTTTATGCTGAAATTGATCGCATGTTGGAGCTTGGGGTGATAGAGCCATCAAACAGCTCGTGGAGCTCACCAATTCGGATGGTTATCAAACCGAATAAGGTCCGCCTTTGTTTGGATGCGCGAAAGTTAAATGACGCGACCAAAAAAGATGCGTATCCGTTACAGAGCATAGATGGAATTTTCTCTCGTCTTCCTAAGGCCAACATTATAAGTAAATTGGACCTCAAGGATGCCTATTGGCAGATTCAGTTATCGGAAGAAGCAAAACCACTGACGGCTTTTACGGTGCCGGGACGAGCTTTATTTCAATTCGTTGTTATGCCTTTCGGCTTATGCAACGCCCCATCCACTATGTGTCGTCTCATGGATGATTTGATTCCTCCAGATCTACGCCACTGTGTGTTTGGATATTTGGATGATTTGTGTATTGTGACGGAAGACTTTCAATCCCATTTGTCTGTTCTTATCCGAATTGCGGAACAGTTTCGAAAGGCTAACCTTACGTTAAACATAAGCAAGAGTCATTTTTGTGTGACTAAAGTCAATTATTTAGGGTACATAATTGGAGAGGGAGGTATTTCCACAGATCCTGCCAAGATATCCTGTATTCTAAACTGGCCAGCCCCTCGGAATATCAAACAAGTTAGAGGATTTCTAGGTGTATGCGGCTGGTATCGCCGTTTTATTTCGAATTTTGCCGAGTTGACTTTTCCTATAACAGAACTTTTAGCAAAAAGTAAAACTTTTAAATGGTCGACAGAAGCCCAGGAAGCAATGGAATTACTCAAGATCAAGCTTACCTCGGCCCCAGTACTTCATAACCCAGACTTTACCCAAAAATTCTTTCTCCATTGTGATGCTAGTGACTTCGGTATCGGTTCAGTTTTGGTACAATTGTCAAACTCAGGTGAAGAAATGCCAATAGCATTTATGTCAAAAAAGCTTTCGAAGTCACAAAGAAATTACAGTGTCACGGAGCGTGAATGTTTGTCAGTGATATTGTCTATTGAAAAATTCCGTTGCTACCTTGAGCTCCAAGAATTCGAAGTGATAACAGATCATTCAAGCCTTGTTTGGCTGATGAGACAACAAAATGTCACAGGTCGACTAGCACGATGGATTTTTCGGCTACAGGGATTTAAGTTCACTATTTCACACCGCAAGGGGAAAGACAATATCGTACCGGATGCATTATCTAGGATGTGTGAAGATCAAATTGAAAGCGTTGAGTTGGTGGGACCCAAAATCGATCTGGAGTCAGATGCTTTCACGGAGTCAGATTATGTAGAACTTCGAATGCGAATAGAAGAAAATGTAGACAAATTTCCAGACTTACGTGTGCATGGGAAATATGTTTACATACGGACTGAGCACCCATCAGGGAATACTGAGCAAGAAGCCGACAGCTGGAAACTTTGGGTTCCAGAAAAGCTTCGGGCAGCAGCGATTTGGCAGGCACATGATAGCGTCGTTTCTGCTCATGGTGGTATACACAAAACAATAGAGCGACTAAGACGAAATCTCTACTGGCCTGGGTTGTCGAAAGAAGTTCGCAACTATGTTAGGGAGTGTGCAATGTGTAAACAAACAAAGGCTCCAAATCAAACCTTGAGACCGCCCATGGGTGAACAAAGTGTTTCACTGAGACCATTCCAACGTTTATACATTGACATTCTTGGTCCTTATCCCCGCAGTAAACGAGGATACACTGGGTTACTGATCGTTCTAGACCATTTTAGCAGATATCACTGGCTCTGTCCTCTGAAGAAAAGCACCACAGTAGTAATCAACAACTTTCTATGCGAACGTATTTTTTGTGAGTTCGGAGTACCAGAGACCATTATCAGTGACAACGGATCACAATTCAAAGCCAAGGAATTTGAAGCCATGTTGACCAAATGGGGTATTCGTCATATCTGTACAGCTCTTTATTCCCCGCAAAGTAATGCGGCCGAAAGAGTGAATCGCTCGTTATTAGCAGCAATACGTTCGTATCTCCGCGAAGATCAAACAGATTGGGATTTAAATTTGACTAGTATTTCTTCAGCGCTTCGTTCCGCATTGCATCAGTCAATCGGTTGTTCTCCGTATAAAGCTCTATTTGGTTTTGACATGATTAACCACGGGTCGGATTATACCTTGTTAAAAAGACTATCGCTGCTAGAAGAATCTACACGTTTGGAAAGAGTTGACCAATTAGCTTTATTACGCGAGGAAATAAAAAAGAATAGTCGTAAAGCCTATGAAACCAACGTTAAGCAATACAATCTTCGGGCCAATCCAGTTGTGTATCGAGAAGGTCAAGAAGTATTTAAGCGCAATTTTCATCTTAGTAATTTTAGTCAAAATTATAATAAAAAACTAGGTCATCAATTTTCCAAGTGCAGAATAAAGAAGAAATTGGGTAATGCGTTTTATTTATTAGAGACTTTAGCCGGCAAAGAAATAGGAACTTATCATGCCAAAGACATACGATCCTAATTCCAGCTAATCGTGTCTGCGGTTACTCGACAGATTATCTGTGGTGTAATGGTCGTCCAAATTCATAAGTCTCCAAAAATTTAAACTGATAGCTAACCCGCCTTACGATATTCGAAAACACCTTCCAGCCCTATCCGATACTTAGATAATAGCCATCAGCTGGTCCAGTTTGACAGATCGGTGTCATCTCAAAATATCGCAAAACTAAGTTTCCAAGTTCAGGCGAGGCCCTTATAGTTTCTTTTCCGTTTCAAACCCTCATATGAGCAGACGTAAAAAAATTGGATAAGATAACATATTGTTCCTTTGGGCATATGGTATCCACGTGCCAGTTACTTTGATCGCACCTTAACCAAAGACATCCGCTGCCAAAGCCAATTAATTTGCCAATTGAACTTCGTTCTCCTTTTTGGTGGAATCGTTACGGTAAATATTTAATTGCTGGCGTTGCAATCGCCCAGATTTAAAATGTACTTTCATTCCGCACAGATTGCTGCCTTTCACGGCTAAATAGGGTCTGGCTACGCCGCCTAGTTGTGTATTGAGTAAATCAAAAGTCAATATTAGCTGCTCAAAAAGTTACATAACTTCATCCAAAGGTCACGAGGTAAATTATAATAACTCAGCCCAGATCGAAATCTTGGTTTTTCCTAACACGCCGTTTTGTTACAGTTGTCCGATCTCCAGTAGAATAGGAGTACATAAGCCTGCAAACATCGTCGTCAAAAAAGGCTGGACTTTACGGCCAGTGTCTAAGACAAAACATAACGGCACATCTCTACCCTACCCCTCACCCCTGCTCCGCCTACCGTCGCGGTACAGTTGTGCTAGTGGACAAATATAGCACCCCCAGCTTCAACGAGGGGTAGTGGTACGAACCGCCGACATCTGACGAACTACATAATCCCGGCCTAGACCAGCTTTCCGGCATAGACCAGTTTTCCCGGCTTAGACCAGTGTACCAGCTTTTCTAAAACAAAACCCAGAAATTGTGCTCTTCATTTAGAAATAGATAAGCTCTCTAAAAGTATTGTTTTTATATACATAAGTGTAGAATCGCCGATCGCTAAAATCTAATGTCGCGCTTTGTAAACGCCAGTTAATTGTTTAAGTGATTGCTAGTCGCCACAACACACTACACTAGTTGGGTGTATACAAAAGTGCAGATCAAAACCCCAGAAGAAATTTAGTTACAACAACCAAATGAAAGCAGACCCCATGCAGAACTAATATTTTATTACCTAACATAACTATTATCCCCCCAAACGCATGGGCCTTAACCGCTCTTAGCCCAGTTCATCGTGAAGGCCTTCGACGAGGATTGGAAAGGGGTAAGTGCATTCCAACCAAATGTAATATTATAAAATTTTAGTTCTGTCTGCATATGCCCGGTCTATATATGGCCGTGGAGAAGCAGTAATTTTGCATGTTTTGTTTTGATTATCACTTCCAATTGTTGTGAGCTTTAATATTTCGAGTTCTTTCTTTGCATTTTGTATATTTTCTACCCTTTTCAGCTAGTGTGAGTGTTGTTATGCGCGAGTAGGAATAATTTTCCTTAAATAAATATAAACATAAGTATAGCTAGTTTACGGTTCAGTTAAAAATCATGAAAAAACCCGACCAAATTAAAAATTAAACCAATGAATTATTGTACATCGAAATAAATATGAACGATTCCTTTAAATAACGATTATAAAACCTAGACAAGTTAAAGTTAAAAACAAAAATAATAAAATAAGCCCTAATGAAGTTTAATCCGGAAGCTACTGTTAGTCCGTTTTGTTTCGCTTACTGGAATTATTGAAGTAATAAAATTTTGTAACCATGTTTAAAGAAAACATTATGAGTGAGTAGAGAACTTATTTCGCGACCTGGGAATGTGAATATTGTGATTGATAAAATATGGGGTCTTGCCGGAACAATATTAAAATTGGCAAAGACATTGGCAGGGAGGGTAACGATTTCGTGTGAGTCAATTTCCATCTAAGACTTCACCGATCGTTCTGGTTTACTTGCCTTATTCCTCTCAATTATTTGGATTAAATTTGACTGTTTGTTGTGTTGCCTCAATCCCCGGCACAGACAACATTTGTGAATGATTTCGGCCATGATCGTGTGGTTATTTAGTTTCAGTTAGGGACTCTAAAAATATTCTTAATGTAGTGTTAGTCAGTAGGGTCAGCAACTAACCCCCCCAATCCCGTAAGAGCTAGTATTGACATGGGTCCCGACCCGCTTAGTTTCCTACTGTCTGATTTAGTTGAAATCGACTTAGAGTAATCAACTTATTCGAAGTTTATTAAACCATTACATAAAACAAATTCAAAGTTTAATACTTTCATATAACTTTTTTCTGTCATTGCAAGTTTTTTATCATCAACTATAAAAAATGCTTAAATCAGTAATTATAATGTGTAAACATGAACTACAGTATGTACGACATATTGATATTAAAATGTTAATTAAATATTTACTAACAATTTATAATTTATTTGATACATTTTAAAATAAGTAGACAATTGGCAGCCATACAGAAAATTCTTTGGAAAATTAATGCCAAATAGTTTTTACTTCAATGTGGAATTGTAATTTTTTTTCCGGTGCTGAACTTGTTTCACAATAATGGCAAATGGGCTGCTGACCAAACGATGGCAACGTGTTCCACTTCATGGTTCTGTTGTTTTAAATTTGTCAGGAAAATATTTTGATTGTTGCGCATTCATTCAGCCCCTTTCCCCTCTTTCCTCCTCGAATTCCCCTGCATTTCCCAGCGAGTAGTTCAAATATTGTTTCACACACCCCCGGGGAATTTGTTGTCCGTGGATCTCCCTCTTTCAGCAGATGACTCCACATGCTCTGCATACTCTCCATACGTTTTCCAAATTAGATTCTGCGGTTTCCGACTGCATGTCTGTACGGATGGCACTACTGCCCGCTGGGGGGCGCCACAATCAATCGACATCGGGGGACTCCCCCTCGCTTGTTTATTTGCTCTTTGTTTTGCTTTCTTTCCCGTTGTCGGTCTACGTTCATGCTGATTTCCAATCTTGTTTACTTTTGCCATTTCAAATTATATTTGCTCGAGTCTCTAATTAATTAGACGAGCCAGTAGCTCAATAAGCCGTCATCTTGACTTATTTCTGATCGCCAACTTGGCATGCAAACCAGGCAGAAAGGAAGACTCCGCAGACGGAGACAGCGACTCGTAATCCAATTTAAAAAACCATCTCCGTCAGACGCTTCCTTTGAATGCCACATAAATCAATGGGACGCGCGCTTAAAATTCATATCTTGTCAGAATGTAAGTTGTATTTTAAGCTTTTTATCGGGCCCCAAAAGGCGGCTGCAATGCGCCACGCATTACTCATGCCCCACCAGTTTGAAGACCCACAGCCAAGAAGCAAAAGCGGTGGTTATGAATGGATAAACGCGGCGGCGGTGAGTGGGTGAAGGGGGAATCTGAGACGGCAAAAGGTAAGGCACAAGTCAAATTATTGGGCCAGCACTGCTCCACCTTAACGGTTTCGATTAGGGTGATTCATGACCGAGCTATTTGGCTTAGAGTGTCTTACAAATATAAGAATTTGGCAGTAAAATTGTAGCTTCTTGCAAATAAGTCTTTAAAATTGATTATAATTAAAGAAAATGCACATATTTTCAAATAATTTAATTTTCATTTTATAATAATATTTTATAAATGACCGCTAATTAAAAGCTAATCCACTAATCCTTAAACTTTATATAATTTGAAGAGCCAGTTGGCATATCTATCTTATACGACATGAAATGTACTTCTTTCACCGACAAATAGTTATAAACACCCGTTTATAAACTAATAGTCTTAAATTCATAACAATTCATAAAAATAGAAACAAATATAAGAAATTTGGTCTTATTTTTTTACTGCTCTTTTTTCTGGGTGTAGGTTTTAAGCTTAGAAAAGCCATTTTCCAATAAAAAAATATGTTTATTACAATTTGTGCAGTTATTAATTTTCATAAGCAATGTCTCACCCTGCTAAGCCCAAAGTAAGACGCCAAGACACCATATTTTTTGTGGCTAAATCTTTTGCCCATTTAGGCTGTATTTTCCGCAAGAAGAGCGGACAACTCAATTGCCATGGCCACGTGTTGCATGTGCAACACGAAGTGGCTGTAAATATTATTTATGTGCGTTAATGCCAAACACCATATTCGGATCGGGCTCAAAGAGAGGCGAACATGTGTCCAGAGTGCCCGCAACACGAGCTACTTAAGCGGATCTCATATATCCGCGGCTTTATGGCTTAAATGCGTTATAATTCAAACCCGAATGCCTGGCCACCTGTTCGTCGGATATTTGAGTCGTTGTCACGTCCCTGCCACTCCGCTCCGCCATAAATATTGTACACCATATATGTATATGATGACATACGAGTATATCATCGTTTTCGCTGCTCTGATGATGAGCACTTATTTTGGGAAATTCATCGCATTTACTGGTCTAGCATGTTATGGCCTTTTATGGCCATATTGTTGCCACAATATTGCACAACCTCAAGTAAGTGACTCCTGCGACTCCGATTTCTGAACTGTCCTGCTAATTCCCTGCCAACAAGCACGCACCTAATGAACCTCAGACTGTGGCACGATCCGAGCTGCACAATATCGTTTATTTATAGCAGAAAACTGCGTCGTTAGTGCAACTGAATTATGGGCAATTTTGTGTTGAAGCACTGGACTACATTAGTTATCAAATTGTTTTAAATACTATTTATAGCTGCGAACTATTTGTAAGTGTGGATTCTACAATGTTTGATGTTTGCCAAACATTGTTAGTTTAACTTAAAATGTTGTACTAAGGTATAAAATGAATGCAATGCGTGTTGCATAGTGTAATCCCGCTGCACAGTAGCTGGCAACTTGTTGCCACTGCCGGCGCCAAGCAACATTCTGTTGAATTCACGACTGCGATGTCGCCACAAAGTCTGCGATTTTAATCTTTTGCTCTGGCCAGCCTATTCCCCTGCTAACTATACAAATTGTGCGATGTCGTGTGTTAGGTGAGGAGAAGTTAGCCAACTAGAAGGTTGTCAACGCTTGTGTTCAGCCTTTGGCTTGCTGCCATTTGCAGGAGATGGAATCTGGCATCTTTATAGTAAGGGACGCAGACTCATTTGGCTTTTATTTGGGACGATAAGAAAATGGCAACATAAATGTAACTAAAAATAACTACAAAATTGCTTAATTTATACTGAAATTGTACTGTTTCCTTACGGGTAATTTGAAGGTTTACAGGACAGCAATTTACTGCATTAAATGTTATCCCTTATCATGGGAATCGAGAAACGTTAATAATGTTCAGATAACCCGTTTTAATTTATTCAAAAAATTTGTATAAATAATTTACCATTGCAATGACGAAATCTTGAATCTTTATGGTATGACTCTCAGACATTTTTATTTGAAGGGATAAGAAAATAACATTTTAAATGGTCAGTAAATATCAGTAATATTATATTATTTATAGAAAACATTTTCAGGTTGCCTACATATATTTTAAAGGTAACTTCTCATGTTTCCTGCAGCCCATTAAGAATGTAATGCCAGCAATTTAATGCGTAATTTCATTCAACTTTCCGCGCTTCCCGTTTCTTGCCCCATCTGGCAGTGACTTGCCGCTTTAAGCCGCCCATTTGGAGCTCACTTTAGGCACATTGTTGCAGCGTTTATCATATTAATGTAAGTGAGTGCCGTCGTTGGCCGGGTCTCTTAAAAACTTAATAATTTATTTGTCTCCCCCGCGGAACATGTGTCACGGCCACGTCAGTGGTTTGGAGAAGAGGGTTCTTAAATTATTTACACGACTTGCATGCGTGGCAACTTTAAAGAGGTTGCGTCTGTGGAGCATAAACATGTCATATTATTATTATTATTATTTTTTACTGTCCGATAAAAGTTTCGCCTGGTGTATTTTTTATGTGGCTGCGTCATAAAAAATCACGAGGAAGCTAGCTTGCGAAAATGTTTTCAAAAGGACGCAGAGCAACAGGAACGGGCAGCAGCTTATCAATGCAAAACAGACTCCCGGCTTTAGTCCGTCCATTTCATATTCAAAATCACTCCCCTTTTCACTTCCCCCATCCATTTCCATCTGCATTGTGCATTAAGCGTTGAAGCAACCCTTGAGGGATTAAATTTCAACAGTTCGCCGCCCGCGTTGCGCATTCTTGGCCGGCACTTTCCCCCTGCCCACGGGAAAACCCATTTCCCCGCACTATCAACCTTCAGCAGCTTTTCTCTTGCCGACTTTTCGACGCTTAGCCATCTGTCCCACTGTCTGTCTGCTCATTTTTGGGCAAATGGAAGCGCTTAACTGGGGAGAGGGCATTCAGCTAATGAATGTAATCGTCATAAGCTGCCCTTTTCGCTCCGGAAGAGCCAACTCATTACGAGGGCCTGTCTACAAAATATTTCCTTGTAATTGGGCTGATTTTGGGGGTAGTATCTTTGGGAGAATTATGAGTGGAAATGCATTTAAATCCGTTCTTGGCAGCAGACACTCAAATTGGTTGTTTATGGGAGGAATGCGAAAGCTCCAGGCAAAAACTAGATTTCCAAAGAATTTTAAGGGATTTCAATAGGCAGAAGGGCAGCTTAATATTTGGGAAGAGATTTTCAAGAAATACCTTTTTGATGCATATTTAGATTCGTTCTATGAAATTCTTTTTTTTGCGATGAACTGTATGCAAAACAAAACTAGAGAATGTACCTTTAGATGCCGGGCTTACTTTTAATATTTCAGGAGTTTCCTTTACCCGACACGACTAATTTTATCTAGCTCTAATAAAGCCGGGAAAGTAAAACAAAACACTCTTTTCCCGCTTGGTCGCAAGGCCATCATAATGGGGTACCTGCAGCTATTTTGATTTGATAAGCAAACAAAGGCGACAGACAGTAGCAGCAACGCATAGAAAAGCAGAGCGACGACTGGCAAATAGAATAAAATAATCAGAAAACAAACGCAGAAAGTGGTAATGAGTATACGCCGTGTCTGACAAAGGCGCAAAAAGGGGAAAAACAGAAACGGAACGTTGTTCCCTGTTTTTCTGTTTGTCTGGAAAAGTGAAAAGCATGTAAATGCCCGAGGCGGGTATTATGGGGGACCCCATCCCAAAAAGCATTCCCATTTCTATATTCTAGAGCCCGTCTGGCAGACACTTGAGCCAGCTCCTCGACATCCAGCTGGACAATAATTGTGCGAGGGTTTCATGCCAAAGTGTCCTGCGGGCAATAACAAGGCGAGAAAGGGAGGGGATTGGGAAAATGGGGAGCAGGAACGGCAGCTTAGACAAAGATTCAGATCCCGGGGAGGGCCGAATGCTAATGAATTGAAATTGTGGGGGCGCGGGGGCGTATGAGCAATTTAATTGCTGAACAAATTGCGCGCTGATGAAAATTGAATTGTTCATTGGGTGGCGTGGCGTGGCGTGTCATGTCACTGTCAAGTGCAAATGTTTCCAATGCCGCAACATCAACATTGTCTCCCGAAAAACATTCAACAAATGAGGTTTGCAAATGTCGGCAAATGGAAATGGAAAAGCTTGCGTGCTATTTATTATTACTCGCCAACACAACTGAGCTCGGCGTTGTTTAAATGATTTTTCAAGCGATTTATTTGCGGTCTGGCTTCGTTGTTTTTTAATGAATTTTCCCCTTTGGAAAAGCTCTTGACTTTGACGTGTAACTATGAAAAAAGAAACACTGATATGGCCAACGCGAGCTGTCACCGCGGGCGTGACTAAAAGTTGCCATAAAAGAACCCGTAACCGAAGCCGTAAAATTTTATTACTGCACACTGCATTCCTGCTCTGTTTTTCATTTTAATTTTCCCGCTGATGTCATTGTTCTCGAGACTCATTTTTTGTATTTCGTCCGCATTATTATTTTGCAGACGGAGCTCTCGCACAATCTGCAACAATTGTCGGAGAAGGCACGTTCGACGACCGAGTTCATCCAGCGCCTCAAAGGAATGAGCGACAAAGTTACGGTAAGTGAGCACCCGACAACAAAAAGCGGAGTCCCCCTAAAATCATCAAATCTGACTCATCTGCAAACAGGAATCCTGCATGGAGTTCGAGCGCCTCGTCCATGCCCAATGCGAGGCCCTCATCCAGGCCATCCACGACAGACGCGAGTATCTGCTGGAGGCGATTCGCATGGACAAGGACACCAAGATCAGGATACTGAAGGTGGGTATCATGCTTTCTTTCACTTATTTTTTACTGAACCAAATCAGGTTTTTATATGATCAAGTAATGAACTATTTAATGGACTAACAAACATTGCTCAATTTATTTTATCTTATTATCTTTTATCTTACTATCTATTTATATAAATGCATTAAATTTTTGTATTTTATTTTTGTGTAAAACCAATTTTTTTTTCATTTTTTTACTGAACAAAATAAGTGAACTATTTACTCAACTCAAGTCATCTTATTATATATTTGTAAATAAGTGCTTTAATTTCGTGCATTTTAGTTTTATAAAAAATAATTTTTTGTTGAATGGTTTTATATACTTAGACCAATTTTATTTGTTTTTGGAAAATGAAATGGCTAAGCCTAATATTAATTTAATTAAATTGATATAATTGGTTTGTTTGTTTTGCTTATCTATATTTTTCTACCGTTTTACGAGGGCTATAAAAACAGCTTTATTTTTTCAGAAAAGCAATGGTACAATTTAATAATACTATTTTAAAATGTATGCATAATTTTATTGATTTTTGTATTCACAGGATCAACAGTCGAACTGCACTGGCAAATTACAGCAGACCACTGGACTAATTCAGTTTTGCATTGAGGCTCTAAAAGAGACTGACAGCGCCGCCTTTCTTCAGGTGGGTTTTGTAATTGGTAATTGGTTAGAGTAAATATAAAATTATTTGAATTTGTGCAGGTGGGTTCCATGCTCATTAATCGAGTGACCAACACGGACATGACCTGGCACCAGGAGGTCACCAATGCTGCCCCTCGGGTTTCGCCCATCGTGGATTTGACCCTCGATGATGCTGCCTTGGCACGTGCCATAGATAACTTGAACTTCATCCAGATGAAAGGTGAGTGGCACACCACTAAACTTTAGACTGTATGAAATATTTGCTGCTAATTACACTAATAGCGATGTTCATTGACCTAAGTATTCCAATTTAAATAGTAGAAGAAAGTCTTAAGACAATGTCAGAAGTAATTGTAGAGAGCGTAGATCATAAATGTGCTTAGAACGTATGAAATATTCAAATGGGCAACATTTCCGATTAAGTGTTCAGCTACATGTTCAATATTATTGTGTCCTAACCAGCGGTGAATTATTGAGCCCAACTGTATGTGCTAGGCAAACTCACCTCATAAATATTGTCACTAATTACGCACAAACACACACACACACACACCCTGCCACTTGGCCAAAGGTGTGACTTTGGGCCACCCCCCGAGCATAAACATAAACATAAACAGAACCCACACTCGACTTGCCCTCGAAACAAAAGCGGAAAGAGCCCTTCAATCGAGGGCCGTTGAAGAGTTGGGACTGAAGGGGCTTCGAAAATAGTTTGGGGAACTCCCAGGAGAATTTAAAACTAGTGAAGTGGTGGGAAAAATCGAAACGAGAAGCCGATACTCGCTCGACAAATTTCGGACGAAGGAGCCCCAAAAATAGATATGCAGCAATTAAAGTGAAAGTGTTGAAATCGGATAGTGCACATTTGTTCGCCACACACAGACACCGAGATAACTATTAAAATAGATTTAAAATTGTATGCTTCTCTGATATGTCTAACATTTTTGTGCTTCTTTTGCATCTTCCTTTCATTTTGAATGTGCCGCTTGCTCTCATTTAAATGAATATGTCCATAAAATAAAAACAAACCATCTAAAGCTGTCAAAGATGGAGACGAGAGATGTCCGGCAGGTGAGCAACACAACAATAATCACGTGAATGCAAAAATATGAAATGAAAAATCCAATACTCAAATTATGTTTTCACACACAAAAGAAACTCATGATGTTTAATTCCGTACATTTTGCTCTGTTTCTGGGCAAAAAATGATTTTTTGGTGCTTTCGGACTATCACACATACACACACACTCACTCACACACACACACAGCCATGCTTGCTTACTCACACATCGACTTGGTTCGTCGGCCATTTTGTTTTCATGGATTTTGGCCATTGCTTCTGCCTTTGTTTTCCATTATTTTCCGTTTGACGGGCATCCGCCTACGCATAATAATTTTTCATTTTCATTTAAGCCACTAGCGGGTAAAATAAAACAAAATGCCCGAAAATGCGACCAAATATTTTCGGTTTCACTTCCGGTTCCTGGCGAATGTCACAAATGCCTTACCGCTGCCTGTCAACCCTCGGGGGGCGGCGGCTTCGTAGGGGGCGTGGTCAGCGATGTCATTTCAAGTGACATAATTTTTTACGCTACTTTTTCCTTTTCGCCTGTCGCTCTTCATTTGATTCTCGCCCGCCTCACTTCCCATCTTCATTATATCATGCTTAAGCTTTTATTTCGCATTTTCCGTTTTATATGGTTATTATTTTTACGTACCTTAGCCTTTTTCTGGTATTATTTCTCCTGCAATTGACCCTCTTCAAGCCTGCTGCTTAGGCTTATCCCTTACACTTTTAGCCTGATTGCCGGAGCACCTTGATTTCAACTTTTTACTTTGTACCTCGGCTTTTGTTTCGGTGACATTTGACAGCTTTTGGCGCCTTTTTAATTCGATGCCTGCCCTCGGGAGCGGAAAACCCGAAAAGCGGAGCCAGAAGTGTCGTCATTTTTATGTTTATTTTGTGGCATAATTTCAGGCGCTTCACTTAGCCCCGCCATTTGTGTTGTGTCATGAATTTTTATTACCAGGCGTTGGTTTTATGCCCCGATTTTACGACACGTAGGCGTGGCCCCCCTCCGGGCAATTAATAAAAAATGAAACATCAACGAATATGAGTCCCTTTGAAGGTTGACAGATTCCTCTTTTGTTCCTCAATTGGTTGTCCACGGGCTTTCGTACATTGAAACTTTTTTATTGGTTATGGTGTTTGTCTTAGTTAGTTATATTGATAATTTGGCTTACTTTTATTTAACAACCACCACACTTACGACCTCTTTTGTCTACTAACACTTATTTTGGGTCTTTTACTAATTTCCTACACTGGCACTGGAGTATGGCCTTAATTTTATTGTGGCAAAAATAAATACAAAAGACCTTTTTTTCCCAACAGCACCCATGACACCGACTATACTGCCATCGGATTGTTCGGCCGAAAACAATTCTGTTACCGTAGCGTGGCAGCCACCAAATCATTCAGTTGTCGAGGGTTATGTCCTTGAATTGGACGATGGTAGCGGTGGAGAATTTAGGGTAAGTAAAACAAAGTAGAACAAGACCGCAATAATCAGAAAAGCCAGCAAAATCACAGTATGCAAATACAAAATTCAGGGAAAAATTATTCAAATTAACGGATTCTTCAGTTAGTTTTATAAATATGAATCTAACTAAAAAATCCGTTAATCATGCTTCTATTGGTTTATTTGTAAAATTTCTTTAAAAATATAAGCAAGAGTAAATAGAGTTTTATTTGTAATGATTATGAATGTATAAAAATAAAAATGGTAAATAACTATTGTTTCGCCCCTTGACTTAAACCATTTTTGATATTTTTGAATATTTTTTAACTGACTAAATGGGTATAAAAATACTAATTTGATTAGTTTTTAAATTGTAAAGGAGTAAAGCGAAATGAATTCCAAGGCATCCAATGAATAGCTACCAAGTTGCCTTATACAACTGCTGATTGGCTGACTGAATAGCTGTCATCTTCCAATTTATTAACCCAGAACTTTAATTTGATTGCCCCCTTCATCTCGATCCCATCGCCGAAACAGGAAGTCTACTGCGGCAAGGAAACAATTTGCACCGTGGACGGGCTGCACTTCAACTCGATGTACAATGCCCGGGTGAAGGCCTTCAATTCCGCCGGAGAGGGTGAATACTCGGAGCTGATTGGACTGCAGACTGCCGAAGGTGAGTCCCGCTTTTCACATTTCCAGCTCTACTAGCTTTTTCAATTAAGCTCCTCCGGCTGGGTGCAACGCTTGCTTGTGAGCTACTTTTCCAACTGTTTTATAATTTAATCCTTTTCGGTCATGCGCCACCCCATTCCCACTCCACTCCGCTCAAGTCCTCCTGGCTTCCCGTTCGTGCTTTGCATGTCAAACAGCCATTGACCCCTTTTTACGCCTGCCGGGCAGGAAAACGTGAATGGAAATGGGATTGGGATCGGTACTGGGAGTGGAAGTGGCTGTAGAAGTTGTGGAGGAGGAGGATGTCTTCTGCAATCCAATTCTCACTTGATTGATGCATGCGCCACCTGACAGCGGCTCCTGTTCCTCCAGGACTTCTCCTGCAGGACCCACCACAAACGAAACGCCTCGTAAAGTTATTTAATTTATAAAATTGCCGGAACGCTCTAGGAAACATTTTACTGCCCGAGTCTGTCGCTTTATTAGTTGGTCGCCATTAATTTGCAACTTTTAATTGATTATTTCTCGGCGCGTTGCGGGTTGTCTTCGCGGGGGTTACAGGCGATTTAAGCAGGCCATCTGATCGGCATCCCACTGCAAATTGCCATTTTATAAAGTGTTTACACCGAGCGCGTGTCCCTAAGTAATTAACGAAAAACCAGTTAACAGGTTATGGCTCGTGACGTTTGCGGGCGGAGTGCTCTAATGGGTTAGCTCTGACACCTCAAAGACATAAGAAAAACAACCCATAAGGCGATGGTCTTGGAAAATAAAATAGGTTAAAGGTTTCAATTACTTAAGACAATTAAAAAACCGTTAGGTGGCATTAAACAATAAATATCTAAGCCAACCCACACAATATTAAAAACAATTTAATGAAAGTGCTTCAGAAGACTATTGGGTTTTAAAATCACTAATATGCTATGAAAATAAGAATGTCGACTTTCGTAAACTGCTGCATATTTGTAGACACATTTATAATTGATTTTATAACCAAAGTGATTTCAGTAGCACCACCCAATACAATTTAAAATTTTACAGAGTTGGTGAGAAAGTATACTCACGAATAGCCATTGAAACAAATTAATTTTAATGAGCTACATATATAGTAGTATGCTACAAAATAATCTAAAGCCTTCAAGAGTGTATTGGACTTAGAATAACTGCAAATTAAAAAGGATTTGAGAGTACTTTAATAGACTCTTAATCCGAACTCCAGACGCAATCATTTGGCAAACATTTTAGCTCCGTCTCACCATAGTTATCCAATTAAGAAACTGGGAACAGTTTATAGCCACTAATTAAATGCAGGCAACCAGGGCTCTCGGTTTGCAGTGCTTGGCTCAAATCCCTCATAGTTTTAATCGCAAAGTCATATCCCGGACATAAACAAAACAATGGCCACCCAGAGTCCTCCTGGCCCAGATGCTTGCTTTGTGGCTTGTTTGGCCACACAATTGCCTTTGGTGGCCAATAAAACTGGCAACGTCATCATCGTCAGCAGACCGAGAAGTGGAGCCATAGCTCTATATATATATATATATATAACATAGCAGGTCCCAGCTGATTCCAGACTAGCCTTGGCCACTTAATGCGGCCACAACAATAAAAAAGGAAATTTAATAAAGCACTCGACTCGCCGCCACTCGTTGCCTACTTTGCGGGGCATAACAGCATAAACTATAAGGAACGGACTCGGACTCGGACTCCGAATTGCACTGCCCACTTGAGCTTTGACAATGGGGGAAATTGCAACCAGTCAGACTTTGTTTTTCTTTCCACTTTCCACTTTCCACTGCTCCTTGCACTGGGAAAAACCAATTCTCTGGGAGAATTGTGAGGGATAATGCCTCTTATAATCAGTTGCTATCTTTAAAGCTGAAGTGGAAAAGATAAGTGTCAAAAAGTTCAGAAAACATTGTCTTCCAGGAACGAGAATAAAGTAATTGATATCATTGAAAGTAATGTAACTTGTTTGGCTTTCAAATTGAATTTTATACTCACAAATTTCACTTTTAAAATTAAAAAAAAAATACAATAAAAATTAATTTATTGGGAGTAAAAGACACGATTTATTTCTAGCACAACAATTTAGTTGAAATTGGCAAATGACTAAAAAGGTTACACATTTATATCACATTGCATTTTACTTTGCAACTACAAAACATAAGTAAATTTAAGGTTCGTTTGGTCCACTGAAGTAAAAATGTTAAGGGATTCGGCCCTATCTTTGACTTTAACTTATTTTTAAGTACATTTTGAATATTTTGGTATACGATTTAAAATAATTTGTATACTTTTCGAAAGTGTATTCATCAGCAATGTTTTCCCCTATTCCCTTGCAGTGGCCTGGTTCACGTTTGATCCCGTTCTGAGCGGCGGAGCCGGTTCGGGCTTAATCTTCAGCAAAAACAACGCCACCGTGAGCGTCGAGGGCTGGGAGCACCGAGTGGCCCTCGGCTCCGTGGGCTTTTCCCGGGGCGTCCACTACTGGGAGTTCACCATCGACAACTACACGGCAGACACGGATCCGGCCTTCGGAGTGGCCCGCATCGACGTGGCCCGCAACAAAATGCTGGGTGAGTACCACTCCGCTCCGTTCACCTTTCAGTGGGTTACTGGTTGCATTTGAAATTCAATTAACAATTCAAAGCAGAGGATAGAAACTTTGATCGAAAAAAGATGGGGACCAGAAGTGGAAAATCTGCACAACAAATAGATTCTGGCGTTGACAAAAGATCCAATACGAATGTGCAAAGTTCGCAGCTAATAGACAGGGATTCTCGAGGGGATTCGGGGTATGGGGTTCGGGGTTCGGGAACTTAAAACTTTGCCATTTTGCCGCCTCGCAGTGCGAAGCCAATAAAATCGAGTGCCAAGTAGGGGGGCGTATCGAAAACTTTTGCCATTTCTTGTTGCATGTGCGAGGAGCGGAAGGAAGCCGAAGGATGAGGGGCTTTCGTTACCAGACTGGGACAAACACAAACAAAGGACCCAACGGAGGCGCCTTGAAGTATGCCTCAGCAAATTGATTGAAAATGTGCGTGGTTGCGTGGGTGTGGGTGTTGGTATGGGTGTTAGTGTGAGTGTGGGCAGGCCGCTTCAATGGGCGCCTTGAACTGCAGACAAAAGTAATTAAAAGTGCGGCACTTAAACTTTTGTCAAATGCAAAAGTTTATTTGCGGCATGGGCAACGCGTTCTTTTTGTACTTTCAAGACCTCGCTCTGTGTATCCTTTTCACTTACACAATTTATTCCCCAAGCTGCTCACGCGCCATTTAACACGTGCCCGCCAGCGGACCAATGCATCCCGATGCTCCCTTAAAACTCAAGTTTCCGAATTAAATTTTCATATGCAAAGCGATGCGAAACTGCGGAGCAGGTGGCGCCCCCAGCGACTGACATTGACACTAACAGTTGCAGTTTGCCAAGTTGTTTTACGACCCTCATGCGTTCTAAAACCCCCACAGCCCACCTTCCTGCAACACGCGTTGCTCCTGCATTTGTCAGTTATAATTCCGCAGGACTGGAACGACAGACGGCAAACTGACGGGCCATGGATAGTGCAAGTCGGGGGACTTATCTTGCAGCCGGAGTTTAAAGTTCGCAACTTCAAGACGACACTGAGTTCAGGAAGTCAGTGAAACCAAACTATTAAAACTAAGCAAGCAAATTGAGAATCTGAGAAGAAAGAAACACATGTTTGAGAAATGTAATCATTTATACAAGGACGAATTAAGACTTATTAACGATTAGTTTGAGTGAGGGGTCCTCGCCAAAAATTACCTAATCATTATATACCTGATATTTTCATTTTTAAGTTCCAGTAATTTGTAAGCATTACCTAAAAATTTTCTTCGGAAAGATCCAATACAAATATTTTAATAAAAATGTGTTTTTTTTTGTTTATTTTTATACAAAATATAATATTTTATTAGTTAGTTTATAAATATTTATAAGCAATATTATTCTTTAATATTATAGACTTCCAAACAATCAAACGACTTTTTAATAAGCACTATATACATAAATATACTTAGATCTAGGCGTAGAAGTGCTTACGATTTTAATAATATAAATAGTAGAGAATTTGTTTGGGATAAATGAAAGTTAAGCCAAAATAAATGATATGGTATCACATTTAGACAATGCTAATTAAAAGCCATGCAAATTTATATATTTATAGATTATTTAATGTAGCTATTTTGAGGGTGATTTAGTTCATGGTTCGCTTAATAGCACTTTGCAATATTTATCCCAAAAAAAAACCTTTTTGGTTTAACAACTAATGTATTATTTGGTTTATTATCCTCCTCAGGCAAGGACGAGAAGTCATTCGCCATGTACATCGACCGTCAGCGATCCTGGTTCCAGCACAACTCAGTCCACGAGCGGCGGGTTGAGGGCGGAATCACCACCGGGAGCACGGTGGGAGTGCTGCTGGATCTGGAGAGGCACACTCTGAGCTTCCTGGTCAACGAGATGCCGCAGGGATCGGTGGCCTTCCGGGATCTCTACGGAGTCTTCTATCCGGCAGTGAGCATCAACAGGGGCGTCACTCTGACCATGCACACGGCTATGGATGCGCCCAAGATGGACTACTTCTAGGGAAGAGCGAATCGGGTGACAAGTAGCAAATTGTGTACATAAAGCTTGACATTTGGCAGTTATCGGTGTCTATATAGCATTACCTTAATACGAACAGTTTACTCAGACAGCTTACATTTATACGTGTACGTGTAGTTTCGGGCAAAGGTTCAGCGACATATCTCCATTTAATCGTATCTCTATTCGTAGTTCTAGGCACTGTTTGTAAAACGCTGCGCCAAATCAGAGAGAAATTATTAAAAATAATTGAATACATTTAACGGCATTTAACTCGATGTAAAATATAATAACAAAGCTCTGAATGTTTTTCAACACAAAAGTAAAGCCAAAAATCAAGCACCGTGCAACAAAAAAGTAAAATCGCGAACACCAAAAAAACAAATCTAATTTAAACGCAAGCGAATGAAAAACTAAGGTAAAATCCAATTAGCAATTAGTGTAGCTAAAAATCTGCATCTGTATGTCATCACACGTTTGTGTGTTAAGGTTAATGTTTATGGGTAAAGCAATCGCGTTTGTTTGAGGCTAAAATGAAATCAAAATCAGCGTTTTGGGGGAGTTTTTATTTTAAAGACTGAATGAACATGTTTTTTATAAGTACGATAGGAAACCACGGAACAGGAACACTTAAAAGGCCTCATTTAAATGTGCAAAACTAATCACTAAAAACACAACTAAATTTTTCAAAATTTACCTAAAATTAGCGACGTTTAACATTTAAGAGCACCGCGAAAGCTGCATAAATAAATGTCCCCAAACACAAAAACCAATTTAAAGCCCAAAGTTTCGCTTATAAAATCAAATATGCATCAGAATATTAATATTTAATGTATAATTAAGTTCCCTGTAAATATTACTGTACTTTTTTAATAAACATTCGGCTATTCTAGTTTTTTTCTATTTAAGGTGTAATACATAAAATGAAATTCCAATGTATGTACGGACTATTTATACTTTTCAACTTAAGCCTATCTACAGCGAAAACAACAATTAAAGTTAATTACCAGTACTATGCATGTTTAAATATTTATAATAGTAATAAAATTAAATCCAAACAAACCGAAGAGCAAAAAAAAATGTAATTGCATGGGCAACTACGAGCACACACATAAATGAGTTTATTTAAAAAAAACTGAAACAAAATAAATATGAAAAAAGGCGTAATAAAATTAAAGCGAATAGTTGTTTTTAAATTGACTGGGGAAATATTGTTATGGATTCACGTGAAACAATTCCGTGTGTTAAGATGGATTACCCTAAAAACCATCTATTCTTTTCATTTTTAATTGGAGCTCCGCAAAGTGCTTCTGCACTCATAAACTTTACTTTCCCCGCTTTTCCCGAATTTTCACTGGCGAGGCATTAGTGGAAAAGCCTCACGAAGGCGGGAGTTCATTGTGCCAATTTCTGAGCGGATTCCTATGTTTGTTCTGCAGTTTAGCTGTTTTGCTGTTGTTTTTTTTTTTTTGCTGGCGACAGCATTTGAAGCGGGAAATGTGTCACCAACAATATGAATTCTGTTGTGCTGTTTTGGCATTCAGCCACCCGCACACCACACACCACACACCACACACTTTCACAAATTACACACTTAACTTTAGCGCCACGTTTGCTTAGAAAGCAGCATGTGTCAACTGCCAGAGTCGGCATTTGAAGAATGTTTTATGGGGGGTCTGCCATTGTTTGGTGTGTTTGACAAAGGCGAATATTTTAATGAGCACAGCGCGGAAAAAAACTGCCAAAGAAACTCTTGTTGTTTTGGCCCCACATTGTTTGGCACTATATATTGTAGTTCTCTGCAAGGGAAACGCATCAAAGTGCAATTTTTATATCCGGGTTGCAGTTGGGAAACTGACAAGGAAAAGCGCTTAGCTGCCCCCCTCCACATCCGCATCAGCATCCGCATTCGCATCCGCACTTGCATCCGTCCACGGAGACAGGCGACAGGAGACAAGAGATGGAAGACAGGACATGGGACACAGGACTTGCAGCAGCTGCTCCATCGTCGCCTGCTTCATAAATCATAAAAAACTTTCGCCGCACGTCGCCGAACAAGAACAACTTGCCGACAAACCACCGTACCCTCATTTTCCCAAACTCCAACCCACGACCCCCCCTCGGGAAAACTTGCCCCCGCAAACTAACCAACAGCTGCTAAGTGTTGAGTAAATGTTTTCGCGCCTCGTTGCGCTCTCAAATTCCCAAAACGTTTCCATTTGTTGGTATTAGTGCGGCTATATGGCGGATGTGGCACGTGATTGCCACAGTTTTCCCGTTCCAAACCAACCCAAACTCATAAATACGGAGAAAAGCTCGGATGCCGAGCTTGAACTTTTCACGCGATATCGGTAAGTATTCTGCAGGAATATATATTTATAGCCCTCTTCTGGTGGATAACTTCGTGATGGTTTTCAGTAAACACTACAAGATTATATTTAAGGTCAAAGTAAGACGTCGTTGTATTATATTTTGAATAAAAAAGAGCGAAATGTTCCGTTTCCACTTAAAGCCTTTTTTTTAACAATCAATTTAAATTGTGACGACTACATATAAGATATATATTTTCATGACCCTAGGCAGTAAAATTGTAAGCAACCTTTAATTAATAAAGATAATTTAAGAAACAAAACAAAATGCTTTTCAGAATTAATTTAAATCGTAAAAAAAATGTATTTTTGTTATCATGATTTATTTGACTTATGATTTGTAACTGACTCATTACATTACCCATTAAAAAGATCTGAGACTATATGTATTTTTAGCATTATATAACATTTTATGCCGTGTCTAATTATGATACATTTAATGAACCATAAAACCAATCATTTTACATTGTTCTAAACACCAGTTATTTTCCGCATAAAATACAACGCTTAGTCTAAAGCTCCGAAGTGGGATCGGTAACTGTAATTTTCTCATCATTTTTCTGTATCTGATCCTCCTGATCTTTTTCCCGCTGCTCCTCATTCCCTGCAATGCTCCCAGCTTCCTGCTCCTGCTCTTCCGGGTTTCCATCCAACGAGGTTTCTGTGGTCAACAGTGGCACTTCCTCCTCCACCGATGATCCTGTAGTGACTTCCGAGTGTCCTTCGTTGGCTTCCCAATACTGCATCACTTGCAGCATCCTTGGCTGAATCGAACGCCTGGCACTGTTGGCCCAGAGCACGTCCATGTGGTTCCACTTGCGGTACAGATGGTTCTCCACCAAATTTGGCAGTAGCTTCGCCAACCGCTGGACATCCTCCACCGCCGCCAGGTAGTCATTGCTGCCGAAGTACAGGGCCACCGGAGCGGTGATCCTCTCCAGGCGGTAATCCGGCGGAGATGGCTGTCCATATAGGCGCTGGTTTTCCTTGGGGTCGTAGTCGAACTGGCAGAAACGATCGTTGGTCTGTAGTTGTAAATAATGCAGCGGTTGTTTGACATTGCAGCCACCAGGTATATGGCCCATCACCAGCGGAAACATGGTCTGTAAAAATGGGGATTTCAGTGAAGGGTTCTTTGAAGGAGTATATACCAACCATATTCTGCTCCTCCCGATTCTTCCCCACAATCTGCCAATAGAATCGCATACAGGTCTTCAGCATGCCAGCGGAGGAAAAGCACTGGTTGAAGAACAGAAAGGAGTGTGGAAGTAGCTCAGAGTTTTCACGAAACATGTTGATTCCCATGCGGGCCATGCCCATCAGGGGTGCCTTCATATGTTTCATAAAAGCCACAGGAGCCAGAGCACTCATCACATGGATCTTCGCATTGTACTCGGGTCTGCTCGAAGCCATCACGAAGAACGAGGTGGTTCCCTGGGAGTGGCCGAAGTAGCTCAGTTTCTGGTATCCCGTCTTCTCCAGCACCCCATCTATCATGGCCGGCAGATCGTACATCCCGATCTCGTGCCACGAGAAGCTCCAATAGGCCTTGTCCGTGTTGGGATTCAGTTTCACATGGCCCTTGGAGTAGCGATTCCCCCGCACATTGCCCAGCCACACATCGTATCCGTTGGCGTAGAGAAAGTAGCCAGGGCCACTGTGTGGACCCATCATAATCCAGGTGGCAGAGGTGTCCTCCAGGCCATGAACCAGGAGCACTGGCTTGGCTCCCGGTCGGGGAATGCGGTGGAGGGTCAGCACATACTTGTCCTCCGTGGTCACCTGATGCGACTCCGCCGGATGCTTGTACTTCTCCAGCAGTTGTATCTGCAAAGATAGAAGGGCGATCAGTAAAATGATATAATCATGATATAAATTCAAATCTCACTGTGGTCAGGTGGGCATCCTCAATCACGCTGGAGGGATAGTTATCCTCCAGGAATCCTCCCGAAACCCAGGAGCCGTCGAGCGAAAAAGCCCCGAGCACTGCGAGAACCCAGATCGCGTTTCGCATGGCGGTCGATCCGTGACTAAATCGGACCTAGTCCAACTCACTGCCCTCTAAAGCGCTATAATTAGTGCCGACTGTTGTTTTAGGTTTTTACTTTCCTTATCGTATCATCGAATCGTGGCGTGGCCAGCTCATTTTCGGTTGTATGTGACAGGTAATGTTCTCCATAACTCCCTCACATTAAAGCAAATAAAAATGTTTCCAAATAACGTGGTCAAAGTTCACTGTGCGACAGAGGCGTTAATTGCACCGATCTCAACTCATTTAATCAGAAACAAGTTATACCAATAAATCATCTGGAACGTCTTAACGATTAAACGAATTCACTAAATTTAAAAGCTATTAATTTTAAACTGTCCTCAATTTCAACATTTAATGCTTTTTAAAACGAAATAAATGACAAGCATATTATTTTCAAAATACAATTAAATAGAGCCATAAATAGGAAAAAAAAACAAAAACCGATCAAAAGCAATAATTATCTTACAAAAATATTATATATTATATAATTTCTAATATAATTACTATGGGATAACTTAATTGACATGGTTTTATAATATGTGTCGTTTAAGGTTAGATAAATATTACAAAACAAACCTATGAAGTTGTATTTATCAATACAAAAATGATTAAGAAAATGTGCTGCTGATATACAAAGTATATATATTTTGTAACCTTTTTGATTTGAGGTGTTCTAAAAGCAAATGAAAATGTTTCCTTACAACTTTATGTAATCAAACTTTTGTTGTCAGAAATTCTTCAACCTTAAACTATTAAATCGCTTTATAAATCAGGAAATACTATATAATATTATTGATTTTAGAGATGTTCTCTGTTCTAGGCACTTGAACTATTTGAGTACATGCATATCCTATTGCCCACCGTCGACCAAATCGAAGTGCTCTCCCTTCAATTAGATTTGCGTCGCCACTTCGGAAAGTGTATGATCCTAGAAATGTTTGCCGGCTTAATTGGAAAATTTAATTTTTAATTCAGTTGTGGAGTGGACCGTGTCCACTCTGCCAAACATTTGAATCGTCCCTTTCATTGCCTACGTCGACGCTTTCTTTTTTCGCAATTGATTGGCAAAAATTGATTTCAGCCTCTGCATAAAATATTTGCCGCTCCTTTATTTGCAGGAACTGCTGTCACGGCGACGACTGACAGGCTGACAAAGCGGCGTGGACGGAGTGGACGGAGCGGAATCCTTTCCAGGCCCGGCCGTGCCCGGATTTTCGATTCGGATCCGGCGATGCTCCGATGCCGGGATAGGCCTGATGTGCCGGCCAACGTTTCGACATTTGACAAATAACTTAATTCGCCGTTGTCACCACATGTTGGCAATGCCAGGCCATGGAAGCGGGTGGTAGTGGGTGGGAAGTGGGTGGGAAGTGGGTGGTAGTGGGTGGGATGTGGGTGGGTAGTGGCTGGGAAGTGGGTAAACATGGGGGGAAAGTGGCAGCCTTGGCAACTTGACATCCCTGGCATGCGGGCACATGTGGGCAGTGCACAAGTCAGTTGGCAGGATGTTGAAGTTGAAGCCTCGGTTTCATGCTTGATGGGCGAGAACTTCGAGGGACAATGGCTCCGGGTAGCATTTAAAATTAATTTGCTAGAAGTGTCAATGGGGATATCTTCGCAAAGAAAATGTATATATATATACACAATAATATGTAACGCGTGTATTTATTGGGCAATCTTTGTACTTCTAAAACAATTGTTTGATCTTCTTTAAAGTACCTTAGAAATTTAAAACACATTTGTATAATAATTTTAGGTCACTTTTGGGTACTACAAATGACAAATTGCAATTATATTAAAAAATATCTATAATCAAAAACTGCAATTATTTTAAAATTAGCCATTCGAATTGGTATTTTTGTTTAATCGTTATATAAAAACCTGTTAAAATTAAATTGCCATTAAATCGACTTGAAAAAAAAAGGAAAGGAATCAAACTTCGGCTTGCCCTTGCAGTTATAACAAAAATGAAATATTGTAAAAACAATGTCGATTTTCATGCAACTATGTTATACATTTTTCGATTTTTTCTATTGCAGCTATGTTGTATAGTCGTCGCTTAAAAAAATAAAAATTCACTAGGTATTCTTCGATTATTTTAATATATTATAATAATAATATAATAATAATATTTTACAATTTAATTTACCAATTGTTTTTATGAAATTCATTTGGGAAAGTTTCATCCAGATAGCTTAAAAATAAAATTAAAGAATCAAATAACTAATTTATATAAGTTAAGAGTACTGTGCTCCATCAAGTTTTCCCAGAAAATCGAAACCCAAATCGTTGCCCTTTTGACCCACTTTTTACAGCCCACAAATTTAGCTGTCAGCTGAGTTACCCAATTTCCTGGTCTCACCTTAAAAGACCGACCGGCCAAGAAGGTGGTTCGGTTAAGTCCCGACGCGTGCCACGACAATTAGCCATTGGCCTGCCTTCCAATGGATTTGCGTTATTATGGTGCCAACTGCCAATCACACGACAATCAGCAGGCCGAAAGCCTGGCTGGCCAGGCAACCCGCTTGGCCAACAATGAAAACGAGACCAATCAATTGGCCAGGGAGCCCTTAGTGGGAGCTGTGCTGAGACAATGGGAGCACAGCTCTTAGCCTTAAATGCCCAAAGCAAATAGCCGTCCACACTGGGAAAATAACTTTGAAAGTAGATCGAAGTTAAAAGGAGCAGAATTAGAAATATCAATTAAAATGTTTGACAAGCTCTATGTAAGAATATTAAAAAACTACAAACTACTACAAACTCCAAAAGTGGGAAACATTCATAGGTTCATACATGAACTCAACTGACATACAATTTGGAAAGAAAGTAAGCCTAATTGATAATCATTTGTTAATATTGCTATTATGATATCGTATTCAGTGCAAAAGCAAAGATTCAACATTTGGTTAATAGTTTTATTAACATTTTGTATATGTTTCACTTAGTGAAATGAAATGTTTCTGAGAAGAAAGAAAATAAATGAGTATTCTGTGTTTGAATTTTAATTTATCCTAGTTATTTTAAATCCAAATATTTTTCACTTCCCATTTAATACTTCCATTTAATATACCTAATATTTTAAAAGTTATCCGAAAATTTAGAGCAAATCTGTTTGAGTGTTTTGAGGTTCAAAGCTCGTTAGTGGCAGCATCTGGCGTGTTGGAGATTATGATCAGCATTGTTCGCTTGTCGTGGTCTCACATTAGTTGCAGCAGTGGCTCAAATCCCCCTCACCCCCTCCCATCAAAGAACCCCTTTATGTTGGCCACGCACGTGACTTTTAATCACGCGCGCATAAAATTTCATGCGAAATCTTTGTCTTGGCCGAAGAGAGCAACTGCCTCCGAGTTTTTGGCTCATTACGGCGCCAAAGAAATAAAAGTGCGTAAAGCCTGAGTGAAACAAGTAGCCGGGGCAAATAAAGGTCAGCCTGTGAAACTTTACGACTTTAGCGAAGTTTTTGGACCTGAGCCAGAACAGGACTCCATTCTTTTGGCCAGTCAAAGGAACAACTTCCACTTTAGCAGAGGTTAAAGTCAAGTGTGGGCCAGTCAAGTTGGTTCGGGGGTCGCCATATTGCACTCACTTCCATTCGGCCTCAGAATGGTACACAGAGAGAAAAATAATAGAAAGATAATAAAAAGATAGCATTGGTGTTTTTAATTTGTTATATTTAAATTTGATCAATTCAAGATTACTCAGTTAGGTTAGGTTCAAGGTTACCATAATTAATCAGACCGAATTGTGAAAGCATTTAATATTCATCATTTAAATGGAAACTTGATCGATTATTAGATATGAATTATAATAATAACGCAATGAAAAAAACATTTAATATCATTTAATAAATAAAAATAACTTTTGAGCTCAATTTTGTATAGAAAATAAGTGTTATTATTTAAATCATATGTAGATGCCATCACTCTTTTGTACACAATATTTGGTAAATTTTTAAATTAAAACAATCATATAGGTATCTTTTTAAATATAAATAAATGTTTTCTGTGCGCTGGACTTGACTCGGAGCCAATTACAATTCGTTTTTTAGCTGTCAGCCCCACTCAACTGCCCCTGGCCACGCCCACTCGCTGTAAAAGGGGATCCCGCCCCCGTTTTGTCTGCGTTTTGTAATTACTTTTGTGCACGTGCCGCAGTACATGGATCTGGATCTGCCTTTAAAATTTATTTCTGCAGTGCGACAAGTTCAGGGTCAGAGTCACTGAATCTCTGCCAGATTCAGGCATTTGCTGGAATTTAATATTCAAGTTTCGCCAAATAGAGCTGCATTTGTGCAACGAACAAGCGGGAATAAAAAATGAATTTAAAGTTAATTAATTTTAAAATTTAATGTCATTTAAAGTTGATTTAACTAAGGGAGTCAACGAGGAGTGAGGTCATAAATTGTTCTCCTCCAATATGATGTGTCGACTGCATGTTAATTCCTGGCCATAAAAAATATGACGCTTCTTCCATTAATTACGTCATTATTTGCGTATTGTCACGGGACCAGAAATATCTGGAGCTGGAGAGTCCTGGCACATCCTGGCGCATCCGTGTTGCCGGCCATCAATAAACTGAACGAGTGATAAGGGATTACAACTGACTGCGGCAACGGCCGCGGAATTGATTAATTTATGCAATACGAGAAGACTTTCAGTTGGAAGGCAAGGCGAGCGTGAAAACAGGATTTCCCACACTGGCCAACAAGTTTCGAGTCGGAAGCAAACAGGAAGGATTCGATTTTACAATGAATATGAATCAGTCAAAGAGCATTCCTGCTGCTCTGTGTCACATTTGAGCTTTGTAAGAGATGCATCGTTATTTAATTTAATATGATTCGTAATTTGCAGCCATAAATTAATTGAATTAAGCCCATTTAATGAAAACTTGTTTGTGTGACTAATTGGACACAAAGAAGAGGGGTCGAAACGGAGCTGCTGTCGGCGATTGATTTGGCTTTGATTTTTGTGGGAATCCGAAAAGGATGGGAAGACAAATGAGTCAGTTTCCTTAATAAAAAATGACAGCACGCTTCTTGGCCATATATATTTGTTGAAAAGCGGAAAAGTTATTTATATACGGGTAAGTACTTTTTTATCTTTTAAGTTATAAAACAGTTTCTTAAACTACAGATTTATATGAACAGATTATTTTGTTACAATTTAAAATGGCATGTGCAATTTTATACAATATTTATGCCAATTAAATAAATTAGTAAAGAGTGTTGAAGTTGCACACAACGTCAGTAGTTTGATTTCATATCATTGTCTTTAAAAGAAACAACTAAAAATGTTTGCCAAATGAATCCACATGGTAATTTGGTTTGCAATCTCAATATAAGCCCAATTACATTTAGTTGGGTGACTAAAATAAAGCTACTATTTACTATTTAAACACTATCAGTTTATCCTGTCACTTGTCAAACAGAACTAAGATGTTCTTACTTAACATTTCTTCAGGTACTTATAACGAAAGCCTTCGAATTTATCCCTTTGCACGACCATTATGAAAGTTTCTATAAATATATTGCATGGCAGGCACTTTGCCCGTTTCATTATCAATATCTGACAAGGACTCCATGCTGCGAAGGCAGCACGAATAATAAATGTAATGTGCTGTAGTCCTTTTCATTACGATAATGAAATATTTCAAGAGCAGTTTATGGGGATTACTTACTTAAATGTGCGAGGCGCATGCAAAAAGCGGATCCCGGAGTCCGGACAACCGTGAAAACACGGCGTAAAACCCACTTCCTCGCTGCGGGTGTGGGTGTGGGTCCACAAGGGGGAGGTTGGGGGAGGATAGGCAGCGAAAAAGGACATGCGTGCAAATATAATCGGCGAGGCGAAAGCCGCAACTATAACACGAACTGTAGCATCGAGCACGCCAAGGCAGGGGCATAATTACGGCATTATCACACACCCACATGCAACCTTCACCCCTTCCCCCTTTGCCCCTCTCCACCCCTGGCCAGCCCACCCACGGAAAACTAACGATAATCAATTGAGAAATGTTTATAATGAAGTGGCGCAACCAAAGGGTTCTCTACCACAACGCTAAGCTCTACACTGGAATGCTTTCGAGGAGCAAAGTAGAAGAATGTTTTTGGGGAACTTAAATTCACCTTAAGGTACATTCTCTAACTAAAACCTAAAAAAACTTGGTTTAGTAAAGAATTAGTTTAAGAATTCCAAAATGGTGTTTTAATTCCAAAATGTTATTTCGAGAAAGAAATTACTGTATTTGCTACCCCTTCTTGTCTTTTAAATTCGTAGGACATATTCTTAAAGATTCAATCCTTAAAAGAAAAAAACAGTAAAAACACTTAATATATAATTTTATGTTTAGCATTTCTGCATTATTGATAGACGACTCCTTCAATAACAAATATAGAAAACAATTAAAGCACTTAAACAAAGGATTAATTCTTCAGAGGTTATATTTTTTCCAATTATATCAATTCCTGTTAATTTCAGTGGTTTCTATTTTCTGCTAGTGTAGTTTCCGCATTATTGTGAGTAGCTGGCGGTAAGCACTTCATTTTCCTGGAGCCCCTCTTGGAGCCCCTTTCCCCATTTCAGTTCGAGGGGCGTGTCGGACAAAAACGCCTAGCCAGCAATCTACTGATAGCGTGTGTGCCCGCCAAACGCTCATTGACCAGGACCTCCCGATTCCCCGATTCCCCGACAAATGTGCTAAGTATACGTTGGCCAGAGAGATAAACATGGCCAACACACACGCACCGTCCAAAGCCGCGGACCACAGAGCGAATTTGGATGTGTGAGTGCGCCTCATTCATGACAACGTCCGTCATAATTCATTGGGTATTGGGCTGGGTCCTGGGAATGAGATGGGACCCCTTAACTGCATTGTAATGAAATTAGCATACACAAGACAAAGTTGCCAGTCGCGCATTCAGCGATAATTGAGTTTAGAATTAGGGATTCAGTAGGATGCACTGTGAAAAATCACAGCCATACTTTTAAAAACAAATCCACCATTTTCTACAACTTAAATTTCATTTTAGTACAGTAAAACTTTTATAACTTGCTATTTTGTGAGTATTTCAACTACAAAGTTAGTTCTTCATGACTTTCATAAAGTAATTATATTACAAAATACAATCTGGATCCAAGGCAACGGCAAAAATATTCGTATAACTTTAAATTAAACTGTTTTGTGCCAAATTTCTTAAGACTTTAATAGGAAAAACCTTAGCTTAGACCAACAAATTTGTTGAAAATATAATTTTTAGTTGCTTAGTTTTTAAGTATTTCTAATGTTAAAGTAATTGTAGTAGAGGAGTACAAATTTATTCTCTGTACATCAGAGGTATTTAAAAAGGGCAGGGCATTGAAATGCAAATGGAAATGCAGTCAGTCAGTCAGAAGGACCGACAGGAAACGGGACACAGCTTCGTGGGCTCAGCTGGGTTAATTTCAGCCCAGGTTAACCCGTGATGACACTGCCACCGAAACAAAGACACGCCTCGGGCTGCGATGAGATCCAAGAGCAGGAACCTGGAGCCAGGAACCTGGGACCAGAAGCCGCACAAATGGCAACCTATTTTCCAAAGCCGCTGCCTCATCTAATTTATGCCAAGAGCAATCGCAACTGCCAATGCCGCCTTATAAACGAGGTGAACTTTTCGCGGTGCCCAGAAGTTCAGAGGGCAATAAACTGCGGCGTTTGTTTATTGTTTAGTGGGTCTAACAAATGAACCACTAGGAAGTTTAATCCTGAATGAGCTTAAAGTGAGTTTATAGTGTGAATTTATACAGTTATATTAAGTTGTTTGATTATTATAAGAATACATAAAAGTTAACATTAGATACAATAACAAATGAACCTTTGGGAAGTTTAATCCTGAATAGCTTAAAGCAAGTTTATAGTGTGAATTTATAAAATAATATTAAATTGTTTGCTTATTATAACAATATATAAAGGTTTACATCAGATACAATATTTAAGACTAATATATTTCATTTAACATTTAATGAGTAGAGTATTAGTCTTCTCTGAATAATTAGTAACTATTTTAGGCTCAGTCGAAATAATTAATGTTAAAATTATATGAATTTCTATTTGTACCCAATGTGTGTGAATCCTTAGATAAATTTATTTACACATTTTACCAGTATTTGATGCATTATCTGATCTCTTTTCAATTGTACTGACCCCTTATGTTCCCAGCCCGTTTTCCTCTCCAAAATCAACATTCAAAACGTTTTGCCGACTGTTTTGGACAAAGCGTTTGTTAGAGCAATCTCCTTTTCCCCACCAAAAAACTACACCCCTCGGGAACAAAAACCCCCCTGGCAAGTGTCACTTAAAGGCATATCGTTTGTTTTTTTCTTTCCCGAGTTCTTTTTACCGAAACTGCAATTCGAGAAATGCAGCCAACTTTTTTCTGCCAGTACCAAAACACTCTTCTTTCTTTCATTTCGGTACTCGCTCCCTCCCTGCGCTTTCAATTTGTGTGTACATAAATTTCGAAATGGACTTCTCGTGTTGGAGCCCCCGACAGCAACAGAAAGAAATGTTTTAAAAAAAAATGTGCACACAAAAAAAGCGGAGAAAAATAAATAAAAATGGAGGGGACCGGCGGAGAAAGCCGAAAGAAAGAAATGGCGTGCGGAAACAAGTGGCCATGACTGCAGGAACAACAACAGCGACAGCTGGAGATAGTGTTCCGCGAGGCAACTGCATAAATAACGCAACAAAGACCCTGGACAAACGCCAATCGAAAGTTGCGTTTTGGGTGGATGAAAAATTTACGAGGCTTGCTTCGAAAATTCCCGCCAACAAATTTAGAAGTGCATAAATTGTGCCAAGGAATTTGAATATATTTAAAACGCTAGAATCCAGACAATGTGGGCCAAATTCTTAGCATTTACTTCGTTTCGTACAACTTAAAGCGTTGACCAAAAGGGCGAAGCTTTTCTTTTGATTGTGTGGCGATTTCCTTGGCCAATGGAGCATGAAATTGCAGAGGGGAGTGGTAATGTAATGGAAAGGGCTGTACTTGTGTGAACATGTAAATGCTCACATAACCATGCCGAACCAGGCACTGAAAGAAACTTCGTTAGTTGCATACCAAATTTAAGGTTAAACATACAATTATTTCTTTACTTCCTAACAATAGTGTTTTCTAAAGCGATATACTTTTGTTAACAACAATTACAAATGGTATTTTATTTAATTTTTTCAAGAAATTAAACATTGTATTTTTAAGAAACCACATTTTTTAATAGCTCGTTTACTTTTAATGAACCTATAAGAGTAAACATAATAGAGAGGTTCCATTTTAAATAGTAAACAAAGATCGATTTTTTAAATTTAATTATTCTTTGAATGAGCTAAATCTTTTCACTTAGGACAATGACGGATTTTGGTTTTTTAAAGAACGCTTTTTTAAAGAATCAAGTATTGTATTTATAAAACAATCGTATACTTAAAACAACTCTCGTGAAAGAAACTTATTTGAAAGGAAACCTAATAGGTAAGTCATCCTTAAGAATATTTATAAAATCGAATGCTTAAACTTTTTTTGAGTGTGTTAAAGTTCAAATGTTAAAATCTTCATACCACTTAAGACTGTGAAGCGTTCTGCTTGAGTGAGAAAGGGTCCGGCTCAGAATTGAACTGAGCTCAGGAGCAACTGAGACAGTCGAAAGTCACACCAATTGCGATTGACTGGAAGCCCGGAAAGTGTCCATCAGGCGGAACGTAAGAGGTGAGGAGAACAACCGATCGGAATGCCATAAAAACTAATAATATAAAGAGCATTCATATCGATGCGATAGGCGACTGCCGCCGATTTCCACAGTTGGATTACTAATTGAAAACACTCGTGACGGAATCCGATAACCTACGGCATCCAAATTCAGGCCATAAAGGGTGAAATCGCTCGTTAGTCCTCCACATGACCGTTAAGTGTCTGCAAAACCTGATTCCTGGATTCCAACATATGGCTTTATATGGCTGTGGGCCCCAGTGTCATCATTACCATGACTAGGATTACGATTACTGTCATCGTCATGTCATCACAAACACACGCAGACTTAGTGAACGTCTTTATGGCTTTTGGCGCTGAAATGATAAGAAAAGTTTTTGCTGAACATTTCCCGGACGGGGGCTTATGTCCATGCTGGAAACATATGGCATATTGCCAGGCGAAACATTTAATGGTCTGCAAAATGGCCGGGGCCAGGACATTAAAAGTTGCTTAACCTTCATTAGGCGCCCGATTCCGATGCCGACTGACAGCGAGATGAAATTTAATATGTGTCGAGCCCTGTCGGAGGGCTTAATGCTCCATTTGTGCAGGGCCGCGCTGCATCCAAATGATATGCCTGGAAAAGGGACAAATCACCGCAAGTTGGCAAGAATCGGAGGCGCCGGCGAGGAGCTTTAATCAGCACTAAAGGGGTGTAGGGACCCAGGCAGTCAAACTCAATTTCCAGCTTGTTTCACGGGACGACGACCGCAACCACCAGACCCACCAGAGGCGCTAATGCGGCGACATGGCATTATCCTACTTCCTTTCGCGACTTCTTTCCCAACTCCTTCGACCGCGCCTGCACTCTGCTGGGCTATTTTGATAATCAAATTTGCGCAAACAAGCGAGTGGCGTGAATTTGCCAACGCCACCGGAACAAGGACGAAACAAGGACCATGGATAATAACGGTTGCGCTTCGTGCACTTGTGCAATTAGATTGGCAAAACTTCGGGAACTTTACTTTATCTAAAAGGCTTTAAATTATCTTTTCTATTCTTTTGATTTAAAATATTTTTAAAGTGTTTGTTTTTAAGCCCTTTAGAACTTCTCATTTCCCCAAAGCTATGAAACGCCAAGTTATCAGAAACAGCATTACAGCTGACTTTGGTATTTTATTGACATTCCATTAAATTATTTAGATAGGAGTATTCCAATTTTAGTTTACTATTTTACAATTTTAACATTTACAAAAATGTTTTTCAAGTATTGGATAAATTATTAATATTAAAGTTATATTACAGTTTTGAAAAATTGATTCGCTTATTATAACATTAGAAGATAATTTCCTTAGCATTGGTTGGGAAAAGCATATCTTGTTAATTTCATGGTCTGTTATCTGCGAACCTATAAAAGGGTCTTGTAAAATAAGCCATTCAAAACGAGCTAAGAGAGCCAGAATGCTACTCGTTTTCTACGCGCTCTTAGCGCTCCTGACGCTAAATAGAGTGGCACCCAGCACAGCAGTGTTTGGCCTCCAAAGGATAAATGATAGAGTCAAAGGCTTTATTAACAATCTACAAATACCTGCGATTCAAAACTCTTTGGAATTTAAACTTGGTGGATCGGCACATTTAGACCCTAAAGAAGCGTTAAATCAATGGGGCATTAATCAACTGCAATCAAATCAACAACTCGGGATAAACCCTTCGATAATCCAAATTAACTCCAAACTGACCCAGCTCAACCAAGCAAATCTAGAGGGCTCGCAACCAGGATATGTGCTCCATGGTCAATCAAACCAGACTATTAATGCTGGTATTGAGTTTCAGCCAAACCTGCTTATAAAAAACCTTCCCTCTTCCCAGTCACAGTTAACTCCAGCGCAGTTACAAGCAAGTTTTAAGTTAAAAGGACTATTGCAGTTAAAAGGACAAGGGGAAGATAAGCACAAGCTCAAAACCAAGCGCGATTACAAGTGTGGATACAAGGTCAATCTCAACCACAGGCACAAGCACAAGCTGAAAACCAAGCTCATTTGCAAGCCTTGGTACAAGGTCAATCTCCCTCTACAAGGACAATGGCTGACACAAGCACAAGCCCAGGCGCAAGCAGAAACAGAAGCCCAAGCACAAGCTGAAAATCAAGCGCAGTTACAAGCGTTGGTTCAAGCTCAAATTCAACCACAGGGTCAAGCACAATTAGAATCCCAAGCGCAAGCACAAGCTCAAGCACAAGCAGAAGCGCAAGCAAAAGCTCAAGCACAAGCTGAAGCACAATTGCAAGCTCAACTACAGGCTCAAGCAGAAGGGCAATTGCAGTCCCAAGCGGAAGCACAAACGCAAGCACAACAAGAAGCTCAGTTACAAGCACAAGCTCAAAATCAAGCGCGATTACAAGTGTGGATACAAGGTCAATCTCAACCACAGGCACAAGCTCAAAACCAAGCGCGATTACAAGTGCGGATACAAGGTCAATCTCAATCACAGGCACAAGCACAAGCTGAAAACCAAGCTCATTTGCAAGTGTTGGTACAAGGTCAATCTCAACCAGCACAATTAGAATCCCATGCGCATTTACAATTGCAAACGGGATCGGAAGCGCAATCACAAGCTCAATCACAAGCTGAAGCACAATTGCAAGCTCAACTACAGGCTCAAGCAGAAGGGCAATTGCAGTCCCAAGCGGAAGCACAAACGCAAGCACAACAAGAAGCACAGTTACAAGCACAAGCTCAAAACCAAGCGCGATTACAAGTGTGGATACAAGGTCAATCTCAACCACAGGCACAAGCACAAGCTGAAAACCAAGCTCATTTGCAAGTGTTGGTACAAGGTCAATCTCAACCAGCACAATTAGAATCCCATGCGCATTTACAATTGCAAACGGGATCGGAAGCGCAAGCACAAGCTCAAGCACAATCTAAAGCACAATTGCAAGCTCAACTACAGGCTCAAGGAGAAGCGCAATTGCAGTCGCAAGCGGAAGCACAAACGCAAGCACAACAAGAAGCTCAGTTACAAGCACAAGCTCAAAACCAAGCGCGATTACAAGTGTGGATACAAGGTCAATCTCAACCACAGGCACAAGCACAAGCTGAAAACCAAGCTCATTTGCAAGTGTTGGTACAAGGTCAATCTCAACCAGCACAATTAGAGTCCCATGCGCATTTACAATTGCAAACGGGATCGGAAGCGCAAGCACAAGCTCAAGCACAAGCTGAAGCACAATTGCAAGCTCAACTACAGGCTCAAGCAGAAGGGCAATTGCAGTCCCAAGCGGAAGCACAAACGCAAGCACAACAAGAAGCTCAGTTACAAGCACAAGCTCAAAACCAAGCGCGATTACAAGTGTGGATACAAGGTCAATCTCAACCACAGGCACAAGCACAAGCTGAAAACCAAGCTCATTTGCAAGCGTTGGTACAAGGTCAATCTCAACCAACACAATTAGAATCCCATGCGCATTTACAATTGCAAACGGGATCGGAAGCGCAAGCACAAGCTCAATCACAAGCTGAAGCACAATTGCAAGCTCAACTACAGGCTCAAGCAGAAGGGCAATTGCAGTCCCAAGCGGAAGCACAAACGCAAGCGCGATTACAAGTGTGGCTACAAGGTCAATCTCAACCACAGGCACAAGCACAAGCTGAAAACCAAGCTCATTTGCAAGCGTTGGTACAAGGTCAATCTCAACCAGCACAATTAGAATCCCATGCGCATTTACATTTGCAAACGGGATCGGAAGCGCAAGCTCAGGCGGAATTACAAGCTCAAGCGCAAGCTCAAGCTCAAGCTCAAGCGCAAGTTCAATCGCAACAAAAGACTCAATCATTTGCTGAAGCTTCTGGTCAATCGTATATATACGGTAATCTTCAGAAAGGACAGGAAAGACCTTTAGTGGTATCTTCCAACCCGGGAATTGGAAACCTCGATTTAGGTTATAGTATCTACAATAATGAACACCCGCTATACTTATCGCAAGCGGACATTGAAGCTGACTCCAAGCTGCAGACGGTGAGTAATTCCAAATTATTTAACAAATTTTTTTTTTTGGCTAAATAAATGTTATCTTTCTTCTAATTAAACTGATAGGCGAACTTGATCCAGAAATATGGTTACCCATCAGAAACCCATTTTGCTCATACAGCCGATGGCTACAAGCTCGGCTTGCATCGAATTCCGCGATCCGGAGCTACACCCGTTCTGTTGGTCCACGGCCTAATGTCCAGCTCGGCCTCCTGGGTGCAGTTCGGTCCTGCCAGTGGCCTGGCTTACATCCTTTTCCGAAAGGGCTACGATGTCTGGATGCTTAACACAAGGGGTAACGTGTACTCGCAAGAGCGCGGAAATGGTCGCCAGAGCGATAGGGATTTCTGGGACTTTTCGTTCCACGAGATCGGCCAGTTCGATTTACCCGCCGCCATCGATTTGATCCTGCAGCAGACCAACATGCCAAGCATCCAATATATCGGACACTCCCAGGGCTCCACCGTTTTCTTCGTAATGTGCAGTGAAAGACCCGATTATGCCCCTAAGGTGCGGCTCATGCAGTCCCTCTCGCCAACGGTCTATTTGCAAGGATCCCTCAGTCCAGTACTCAAGTTTATGGGCCTTTTTAAGGGTGGCTTCACTGTAAGTAGGAGTAGAGCATTAAGTAATATATTCCACAATAATTTTAAAAATGATTTGCTTTGATAATCAACTATTTATACCCGTTACTCGTAGAGTAAAAGGGTATATTGTATTCGTGCAAAAGTATGTAACAGCTAGAAGGAAGCGTTTCCGACCCTATAAAGTATATATATTCTGTCCGTCTGTCCGTCTGTCCGTCTGTCTGTCCGTCTGTCTGTCCGTATGAACGCTGAGATCTCGGAAACTATAAAAGCTAGAAGATTGGCATTTTGCATGCAGATTCTAGGAGTTCCTACGCAGCGCAAGTTTGTTTCAAAAAGGTGCCACGCCCCCTTTAACCCCCACAATCGCTTATATACGATTTTAAAAATTTAAATATTTCGGAAAAGTAAAAATGCAGTTTTATTGAGTTTATCAATACCTATCGAAATGTAGAAGAAAATTTTTAAATCGGACCATTCGTTAAAAAGTTATGCGTGATCAAAGTTTCTATCTCCATCTCCCTCGCACTCCCTTTACCTGAGTAACGGGTATCTGATGGTCGGGGCACCCGACTATAGCGTTCTCTCTTGTTTTTTACTAAGATTTTTGTTTAAGAATACGAATATGTATCCAATTCCATTCTGTTACAGATGCTGATGAATCTTCTAGGCGGTTACAAGGTCTCTCTAAACACCAGACTCATCCAACAGTTCCGCCGGCACATCTGCTCCGCCTCCCGATTGACCAGTCGCATCTGTGCTATCTTTGAATTTGTGGTCTGCGGCTTCAACTGGCAGAGCTTTAATGAGGTGGGAAACCGATATCTATCAAGGATCGGGATAATTAACTTTGTTTATTCTTAGACCCTTACCCCCATTTTGGAGGGTCACTCCTCGCAGGGCAGCTCCGCCAGGCAGATCTACCACTTCGCCCAGTTGCAGGGCAAAAATGTGTTCCATCGATACGACTACGGCCGCCTCCTGAATCGCTTGCGCTACCAATCCTGGTTCCCGCCCCTCTACAATCTCACACGGGCGACCAGCAAGGTGGTTCTCCACCACGGCGGAGGTGACTGGCTGGGATCGGAGGCGGATGTGAACCGGCTGCAGGCGCAGCTGCCCAACTGCATCGAAAACCGGAAGGTGGGCTACGATGGCTTTGCCCACTTTGACTTTACAATCTCCAAGGACGTTCGACCACTCCTCTACGATCGCGTCCTTGAGCTTTGCATTTTATACCGCTAGATTTGTGAAAGGCCAACACATTTTGCAGAAGAAATATTAACAAAGCAACAAACGATTGGCTTTGGATTTGGATTGGACTTATCAAACAAATTTTGATAAATAATAAAAAAAACCCAAACTATTGGTTGTCTTAAATTAAAAAGTATTTATGTTCTATTTTTAAATAAGTCTACATGGCTACATACCCTATGATGACGTACATCCATTTAATTTTGAAATTCTATTAAATAGATTGTCGTAATATAATAAGTTTTTTTTTTTTTTAATTCAACAAAGGATACTACGTAGTCAGTATTTAAAAATTTAAAAAAGGAGTAAAGCGTGATTTCAAGGCTGTTTTATCTGCTTGTAACCTTCATAAAATTGTTCTTTAATGATGCAACATCGGCATGTTAATCGGCATATCTGAAGTTAGGAACCCCACTCAAAGCATGACATTTTTAATTTCAACGTGCCTTAAAGTCAAACCTATAAAAGGGCTCGGTTCAATTTGCTTTCTGGAGTAAACTTAGCATCGGAATGACGGTCGCATTTATTTTCGCGATCTGTGCGTTATTTTTACTTGGTACTCTGGTACCCAGCGAGAGTCAGCAATTCTGGCACACATTTGGAGGCAATGGGATTCAACAACAGAACACGGATGAACAATCACATTCCATATTTCAGGTATGCGAGTCAGAAGAAATTCCGCTACAACTTCAATTTAACCTGTTAATTTAATATTAGAGCTTTGGATTTGGCGATCAAAATCTGGGAGGCTCTTTCCAGTCGCAATCTCAATTCCAATATCAGTCACAGCCGCAGTCAAACTCACACTCACTGTCCCAATTACAGTTCCAAATAAACTCATTGTCGGCAGGATCACCTGTGCAACTACAGTCCCATCAAGAATTCCAACAACTGTCCCAATTACAATCCCCACTACAATCCCAACAACAGTCCCAATTAAACTCACTGTCGTTAGGATCACTGACCCAATTAAACTCACCGTTCCAATTGCAGTCCCAACTAGAGTCCCAACAACAGTCCCAACTACAATCCCAATTACGGGCACACGCAAACTTACAGTTATCGTCATCCTTGTATCCGCAATCACAGTCGCAGTCGCAGTTACAATCTGAAAATGGCCAAATCGAAGAAGAGCCTTCATTAATTTTAGACCCAAAGCCCAAGTATGTTTTACCAGGTCTCCTTGAAGTCCCACAGCAATCCAATCCAGAATGGTACTTCATTAGCTCCATGCTAAAACCAAAACGTTATATCGATACTTCAGTTCAATCACACAACTTGATTCAGTCGCAGTTACAGTCTAGGTTAAATATACTAATGGATCAGTTCAGGGCACAGCAATCCAAGACTCCTTTTTTAAGATGTTACTTCCTCGCTACGAAATAATTGCTCATCAGTCAAAATATAGTCCTCAGAAATCTCAAGTGGTAATTTCTCGTTCAAGTGGCTTCGTAGAACCCGAGTTAAAACATGAAGCTCAGTTAACATTAAATCCTCAGGAATCAAATCCTCAATTGCTGATCATTGACACTCAATTAATACCTAAATCAAAATATTATATTTTAGCTCCTATCAAAGAATTAAAATTGAATTCTAGTATTGGTAATATTGCCCAATTACAAGATTTCGGGCAACATAAGCTTCCCAAGCGCAACCAAAAGGTTGTAAGCACAACGCGGTCAGTACCAACAACTAAGTTTGATTATTTAGCTAAATTTCGAAATAAATTCGAAAACAATAGGAATAAATACATGGCTGAATTAGAAAAAAGGGTAGAGGAACTCGATAACTCCAATCACATTGACAGTATACAAGAAATTTTAAATTCTATAAGCACACCCACAACTCCTGCCTCCCTGCCCCTGCTGACCAAAGGAAACGATTCTCAACCTCCTACCCCTTCTAAGCCACATATAGTACCTAGCCCCACACTGACTCCCCAACCAGTTTTACACAACGTAAATGAATTACTCAACCCAATGTTCCAATTGCAGTCACCACCGTCAGGATTGAAGTCTCAATTGCAGTCCCAATTACACTCACAGTTGGAAGGATCTCTGTCCCAATTGCAGTCACAGTCGCAGTCGAACTCACAGTCGTCAGGATCACTGTCTAAGTTACAGTCCCATTTAAACTTACAGTCAGCTGACTCGCAGTCCCAGTTGGAAACGCAATCAAATTCACACTTGTCAAGCTTACTGTCCCACTTACAGTCCCATTTAAGCTTACAGTCAGCTGACTCACAGTCCCCATTGAAACTACAATTGCAGTCACACCCACAATCAGGATCACTGTCCCAATTGCAATCACAGTCCCAACTACAGACACAGTCAAAGTCGAACTCACAATCGTCAGGATTGCAATCTCAATTACGGCCTCAATTAAACTCACAATCAGCTGACTCACATTCCCAATTGCAATCGCAGTCAAACTCACACTTGTCTGGATTACTGTCCCAATTAGAGTCCCATCCAGACTTACAATCAGCTGACCTACAGTCCCAATTGGAACAACAGTCGCAGTCAAACTTACAATCGTCGGGCTCTCTGTCCCAATTGCAATCACAGTCCCAGTCGCATTCACAATCGTCAGAATTGCAGTCTCAATTACAGTCTCAATTAAACTCACAATCAGCTGACTCACATTCCCAATTGCCATCGCAGTCAAATTCACACTTGTCTGGATTACTATCCCAATTAGAGTCCCATCTAAACTTACAGGCAGCTGACCCACAGTCCCAATCGGAACAAAAGTCGCAGTCAAACTCACAGTCGTCAGGATCACTGTCCCAAATGCAGTCCCAACTACACTCGCAGTTGGAAGGATCTCTGTCCCAATTGCAGTCACAGTCGCAGTCGAACTCACAGACGTCAGGATCACTCTCTAAATTACAGTCACAATTAAACTCACTGTCACAGTTGTCAGGCTTATTGTCCCAATTAAATTCCCATTTAAGCACAGAGTCAGCTGACTCACAGTCCCAATTGCAATCGCAGTCAAATTCAGACTTACCAGGCCTACTGTCCCAATTACAATCACATATAAACTTACAGTCAGCAGAGTCACAGTCTCAGTTGGAACAACAGTCGCAGCCAAACTTACTTACGTCAGGCTCTCCTGCCCAAATGCAATCCCAATTAAACTCACAATCGTCAGGGTCACAGTCCCAATCGCAAACCCAACAGTCGAAAGGATCTCCGTCCCAATTGCAACCACAGTCGCAGTCACATTCACTTAATCAATTACAGTCTCAAATACACTCACAGTCGGAAGGACTGTCCCAATTGGAGTCACAATTACAGTCCCAACAACAGGCTCAGTCAAACTCACAATCCCAGTCACAGTTAAACGCGCAGTCATTAGGATCCCTGTCCCAATCGCAGTCGCAGTCATCGGTTCCATTTATTCCAAATGAAAGCCTTCAAAAGTCTAACAATGAAGGAAGTCTTTCACCGGACAATGGTGATCTAAAAATTACAGTACAGTACAATCCGAACAATCCACCGAAATTCTTCTCTCAGGCGGACATCTTGGATGACTCGAAGCTGACAACGGTGAGTAATGATCTGCCACATATCAATCTGATAAATCGAATCTAAGACAAATCTTCTTAAACTTGACCAACAGGTGCATCTGATTGAAAAGTACGGCTACCCATCGGAGACCATCTACGTCGACTCGGATGATGGCTACAAGCTATGTCTGCATCGCATTCCTCGTCCTAGAGCCCAACCTGTCCTACTGGTCCACGGCCTGATGGCCAGTTCTGCCTCGTGGGTGGAATTGGGACCTTCGAATGGCCTGGCTTACATCCTTTACCGAAAGGGTTACGATGTCTGGATGCTGAATACCAGAGGCAACATATACTCCCGGGGTCACGTTGGTCATCGCCCTAAACGTCGGAAATACTGGGACTTCTCCTTCCACGAGATCGGAAAGTACGATGTACCCGCAGCCATCGACCTGATCCTGAGTCGCACCATGATGCCCCAGCTCCAGTACATTGGCCACTCGCAGGGCTCCACCGTCTTCTTTGTGATGTGCAGCGAAAGACCCGAGTATGCCACCAAGGTGCAGCTCATGCAGGCCCTGTCCCCAACCGTTTATCTCCAGGAGAACCGCAGTCCAGTGCTGCAGTTCCTCAGCATGTTCAAGGGAAAGTATTCGGTGAGTATGATAAGGGAGTCCTGGGGGCTGCCGGATGTTTTTATAACCTATCAGGGGTGCCTTATAATATTTAAATATATATTCTTCTGCAGGTCTAACTCATTATAAAATACCATTTGAAAGTTGCTGTAAAATATATAACTTCGTATTCAATATTTTTTGTACAAAAAAATATGATTAGTCAAAATGGCGAATTCTCATGTAACTATAATAATTTTTTGGTATATGTAGTTTTTGTAGTAGTAAATTTATATTGTTTTGTTAACTATTATATAGTAAAGTACCATCATTTTAATGTACTTAAAATACACAACTAGCCTAACTGCTACATTCAGTGCAAAACTGAAAGGTTAATACTTAGTTTTTTGTTCATAGTTTGGATAGCTAAAAGTATGTGCAGACTTTATGTCCAGTTTCGCGGTCAAAACAAGTTTACTATAAACATTAATAATTAGCCAATTTACAAGGGAGTTAAATAACCTCTGGTAGCCTTTCGAGTACGCATAACGTGGCTATTCATTATTTTCTGGTTATCTTTGCAGATGTTGCTGAACCTACTGGGCGGCTACAAGATCTCGTCCAATACCAAGCTTATCCAGCAGTTCCGCCAGTACATCTGCTCCTCCTCGGAGCTGGACAGTCGCATCTGCGCTATCTTTGATTTTGTCCTCTGCGGGTTTGACTGGAAGAGCTTTAATGAGGTAAGTTTGGAGATCGGAGTTTGATTTTGTACTCTTTTGGATTAACAACTGAAACTATTTTAGACCCTTACACCCATTGTGGCGGGACACGCCTCCCAGGGAGCCTCTGCCAAGCAGATCCTCCACTACGCCCAGATGCAGGGAGACCTTGTCTTCCAGCATTTCGACCATGGCCCTGTCCTCAATCTCATTCGCTACGAGTCCCGCGATCCACCAGCCTACAACCTCTCGCAGGCGACCAGCCATGTGGTGCTCCACCACGGCGCAGGCGACTGGCTGGGATCCGACTCGGATGTGGCCAGGCTGGAGGAGCAACTGCCCAATCTCGTCGAGAGCCACAAGGTGAACTTCGATGGCTTCTCACACTTCGACTTCACGCTCTCGAAGGATGTGCAGCCGCTGGTCTACAGCTACGTCCTCCAACACATGTCAATTTGGCCGCCAGATATTCCAATTGTGGTATTAAATCCATGAAAAAGTTTAGGTTAAAAGTTTCAGTAAAGTAATAACCAGGGTGATATGTGACCTCCTAGCATAAAATATGTAGTACATAGAACCAGAATTAAAACTATTATTATTATTTACTAAGTATGTAAATCTGTAAGTTAATTTGAAAATTTCGGTTGCAATGTTCTTGATTTAACCAAGCTACGCAAAATGATTGCTTATTATGGTTTTTCATATGTTAATTTTATAACAAACAACATTCGATGTATGTTGATGAAATATTATTTACTAAAACAAATCACGATCAATCTGAGTAACAGTTAAAACATTACGAATTTGCGTAATTTAAACGTTTATCTTAATTGTTCAATTAAAACAGCAGTATAGAATTATAGTAAATAACTTATTGTGGAATTTGGCTTTATTGGTGGTTTAACATAGTTAGTATTATTTTTAAAATTTCCTAAAGGGTTTATGGGTATTCAATCATATTTATCATATAAAATACAAAATGACAAGCTTAGTTTAACCTTACGAATGATTGAGCGTGGTTCCCCAAGCGGTAGGTTAAACAGAGTTCTAAGAATGATTATTAGCGAAAAACTGGTAAAAGCAAAAATATGGGTTTTCAGAATAATAATATCGAAACAGTTTTTTGAAAACTCGCACTTCTTGTGAAACTGTTAATAAGGGTTTCTTTGGGGATTTGGCCATCAATTTACTAGATGTACTGCGGTTCTGGTTCCATTCCATCAGCGAAAGAAACGAAATCAATGCTTACGAGCAGCTACGAAAATTAGCATATTCCTGGCCCCAGGCGTTTCCATAAATTTCACATCCTGAACGCATATTTACACGCCGCGAGGCCAAGTTTTCAAATTAAGTTTGCAATCGAAATGAGGCGAAAGGAAGCCAGGACCAAAGCTTTAAATTGCTCACGTGTGTGACACATTTCTTTCGGCGGAGTCACGACAATGGCGGAAAAGCGGAAGCGGAAACGCGAAATGTGAAAAATGCGCAGAGCAAACAAAAGACGGCCGAGGGGGGTGCGACATCAGGGGGTGGTGGAACGTGTCCTTTAACAGCTCCACGTACGCAGGACACGAGGCACGAGCCACAGCCTCTGCACCAGCAGCTATTTTATATCTAGGTTTGTCTATTTCTCTTTAGCTCAGCCGAATAAAAATAGGAATTAAATTATTTTTCCGAACAACAACACTTTCCATTTTTTAATTTTATGGCGTCTCGGCCTACTGTATGTGCCGCTGTCACTCTCTTCGAACAAAATTAGTGTTGGAAAATCTTTTTAAAACTTGAAAAAGGGGAATATGAAAACTACAAGTTTGTGAGTTTTTTTTTTTACCCTTGCAGCCATTACAAAAATTAAATATTCTATAATACGACTCTATTTTAATTATTATTTTAGTAACATAAAAACTTTGCCGATTTTTCAATACTTTTCGATTGCCTCAGAGCTGCCCCTATAATATAGTCGTTCGATTCTAAGATTATAAGAAACAACAATATTTTTGAGTATATCGGTATATTTTAAAAAACACTCAATAGTACATTTTCAGGAGAAATATATTCACTTCAAAGAACTTTCCTTAAAATAATATAGCCACCTTTTTTTTTTAAATACAACTTTAAATGAATTTTTTTTATAAGTCAAAAAAATACTAGTTAACTTTAACACTTTATATAACTGTAACAAAGTTCTTCCACTGTTTACTTTTTTAAAGTTATTAATAACTTTAGCTATTTTTGGGGCTTTTTAGTTTGACAACACTACTCCGCACACGGTAGGCCCATTGTGAGCCCCAAAACCCTGCGTACGTGTGTTATTTAATGCTTATCTCTATCCTTTTCCCATTAGTGTTATTGATGTTGGCAGTGGGGCCGTTGTCACCCGCCCTCAAAACTTCCCCACAGGTGCGGCGCCCTCGCCCGCTCGATAAACTTGCCCTCCGGCTAAGCGCTGACAATTGATGCCACGGATACCCCAGCCAAATCACGCGCTAAACATTATTCTAATGTCCCCAGGCAGTCACATATGTACGAGTATATTCGAGTCGGCAGCTTTTTCCTCTTTGTTTCACATGCGGGGAGTTTTCCGGGAATGTTTAAAGCCCTGCCAACTCATTTCCCGGAAGAGGACCCTTGGGGAAACCGTTTTCCTCGTATTGAACAGAGTCGCGTCCTTGAAGGATATGGGCTTGAAATTTAATAACAATTCTGGTAAGTACGGCGGATGGCTAAAGAGCAAAAATATGTAGAGTTGTGTATTTTATGATTTCAGATTGTTTAAATAAATATCTATTGGAATTATCATTTTAGTATCTTAAAATATAGAAAAACAGTGTTAAAACTTAATTCAATTTAAATAAGTTCCTAAGGATGTGGCAACCCTTCAAGTTTTCTGAGAAACCCTACCAAAAGAGTTGAAAAACTCGACCTATTTTCCCACACTGATACCAATGACGGGAAAAATGCACCACTGTAAGCCAACGACGGAAAATCTCGGCCGGCTTTGACAATTTCATCTTTATCACAGACAAGGCAGGACAGTAATTGTGTTTTGTTATGTAGCTTTCGACTGGTGGAGAAACCGTTCACACATTTTAAACACCGATTCCCAACAAATTCAAATGTTTTGCCAACATTTCGTATTAGAATAGTAGCACAAAAAATAAAAGAAGCGGTCGAGGAATTTTGCGCGACCCCAAGTGTATTGAAACCCCTTCTGATTTCAACGACGACCAGAGTTCTCTATTTTCTATGTAAAGCGACGAGCCAAGGAGGCCAAAAAAACCAGAGTAAATCCCACAATCGAAAACCCGCCATCAAAGGAGCAACGAAGCCGGACCAGATGTGCTAGCTAAGATACGTGGTCCACAACCAGAAGTCCCAGACGAGTCCCAAAAAGCAGCCATCAGATAGTGACCCAGAGATCCCAGAGATCCCATAGATCCCAAATCGCAGAAAAAGAGATTCCAGGTAATGTGGTCCCGCCGGTACAAGCTGCGTCCGCAGCAGCGTCTGCCCCTGGTCCACGAGCAGATCGCGATGCAGTGCGCCCGGAACATAGTGCGCGTGGCCTCCGCCATGCCGCAGCCCCAGCCCCGCTCCCCCTCCGGCCATGTCCCCGTTCTGGTGGAGCTGCGCCGCACGGACGAGCCCACCGTCTACCGCTACCAGGTGAACGTGCCACCGTCGGGCTGGCCCCCCGAAGATCCGGAGGAGGGCGACTGCCTCCAGCAAATAGTGCTGCCCGGCACTCTGGAGACTCTGGGTCTGAAGCTCCCTCAGCCGGAGAGACCACCCTGTCCGATGCACGGGCGTGCCATCTTGGAGGCGGCCAACAGCGCCATCGAATTGTGGTCCCCGAACTCCGGCTCTGGGTCGGCTCCATCGGTGATGACCCAGAGCTCGATCCACCTGGTCAACGAGCAGATAGAGCCCAATGCCCACGTGGATGTGGCCACGTTCAGTGAGCCCGTCGTCGCAGGCGAGACACCGGACACCATCAGGACGCACTTCATGGCCACCCTGTACCAGCAGCACCTCAGTCCGCTGAGCTACTCGGACATCTGGGTGCAGGACGGACCACCGCGCCACCTGCGCCCCCGGGAGACCACGCATCCGAACCCACAGCTCTGCCTGGGCGAGAATAACGAGTATGTGGCCATGAAAGAGACACGGCACACCAATGGCTACAGGCCAAGGGCAGACCAACGCAGGGTGGCCGAGCTGTGCCTGGACAGCAACGACGAGTACGTGCCCAATGAGCAACTGCAGCGCCAGCGCGCCAACGCAATCCCAAATGGGATGCGAAAGGAGCAGCACTTCTATGTGCAGTATAGTCACCATGAGGAGTCGCACTCGCCCCTGAAAGGACTCAACGGCTACAAGGGCGATCTCTGCGGCTATGGATACGTCGGCAAGGAGCATGGCAAACCCAAGAAGGCCGGTGATCAGTCGATGGCCTACTCAGATCAAGACAAGGTCCTGCGCCTGCGCAGCCAGGATCACGGCGACCGGTGGCAGAGGCAGGGTCAGGGTCAGGGTCACGGTCCCACTCAAATGCAAGGACGTGTGGCCATGATCGAACCGCGAATGCGCCAGGAAGCCCCCGCCCCCGTGGAGAACAAGTCCTCCTTGCCAAATGTCACAGGTGAGATGAGGCCTTTAATTCTGGGAGTTACTAATTTGAAGTAGCACTTAGCTCTTATATCAGGATAATTGCCAAATAAGTTTTTATTATAAAATGTTGCTTAGACTGACAAAATTTTATATTCAGTTTTATTTCCGTACAGAATGAAGCCTTTAATTCTAAGAGAGTTTATATTAAGATTAAGTGCTTGAATTTAAGTGGTTAATTCTGGGAACTCTGCAATTGAATTTAAGTGCTATTAGTGAGGATTATTTATTATCTTAAAAATTAAATTAATAGTAAGCTTCAATAATTTTATAGAACAATAATTTGATAGTAGTGTGTCTTCGCAACATATCTGCTTCAAGTTAAAGTGCCAGAGTACAAATAACAAAAACATGCAATAAACGCTTGTAAGGTAAAACATTGAAATATATTTTTGTATTCCACATCCAATGCATATTAGACATTGTTGAATCTACAAAAAACATCCATTTATTTTGCTTATAATTTGTAGAAAACCATAAATTTATGAGTTATGGTTTAAATTGTATATAGAACCTCAGCAGAAATAGCCAAAAATTCAAAAATGTTTTGATTTGTCCAATTTCTTCAGCCTTAGAAATACTAATCAATGATCACCACCTTCCGCAGAACTGGCGGTGGCACCATTGGAGCCGCCGCACTATCCCCGGGAGCTGCAGGCGCTCTTCGGCTGGAACTACTGCGCCCTGTGCCACACGGCCATGCGATCAGTGCGGACCGCGATGGACCACTACTCGTCGCGGGCCCACGAGCGCCGGATCTGCACCTGGCTGGAGCGCCAGTGCCCCGCCACACAGGGCGCCCAGGGTGGCACCAGTGTGGACCCCATCGGTGTGTCGGAGGAGGCGCTGCGGTTCATGCGCACCGCCCGCCCCGTGGACTTCTACTGCGACCTGTGCGACCTCAAGCTGACCTCGGTGATGCACGCCCAGCAGCACTTCTTCGGGCGCCGCCACCGCCTGGTGGCCCGCCAGATGACCCGGCCGAACGGAGATGGCTACTACGATCCGCGGGGCAGGTGGGTGCGCACGGACGCCAAGTACCTGATGTGCGAGCTGTGCGACGTGAGCATCACCTCGGAGTCCCAGATGGCCATGCACATGGCGGGAGCACGTCACCGCAGGCGGGTGCAGTCCGTCTTCGCGGGCGGATCCCGCGGGGGCGGGGCACTTGGTGTGGGCGTAGGAATGGGCATGGGAATGGGCGTAGGAATGGGCATGGGAATGGGCATGGGAATGGGAATGGGAATGGGAATGGGCATGGGCATAGCGCCGTTCAACGGACGCCAGTTGTACCGGGTGAGCACCAACGGATCGCTGGCCCCTCTGCGTCCAGTGGGGCTGCAGTTCCTCCAGACCTGCCCGCCGCCTCCCGCCCGGGATCCCAGTGCCGCCTACTTCTGCAAGACATGCAACATTACGCTGAACCACATGAAGTCGGTGAAGCAGCACGAGGAGGGGCGCATGCACCGGCGCAATCTGGACAGTCTTCCCGGCCAGGCGGTCCTCTACGAGTGACCTTGCGGCGTCCTTCGGGGGCTGAAAGGTGGGCGGATGTCCGACGGAATGAAGCAGTACGAGTTGACGAGCAAAGTGAGGAAGGTGCGGGGCGGGGGAGAGCCTCAGACCGGAGTCCTTGGACACCGACAGGTGGAGTCTGAATCCCGAGCCCGTTGTTGCCGCACACACCCCGCCGACCCCCGGCGGATCTTCTTGCTGTGCTGTGTGTTATTTGCAATTTATTTTTGATCTAACTACCTTTTTTTATATGTTTTCTAGTAGTAATAATAAATATCCCCCAAAAAACTTCCAAATCCTTTATTGACAAAAGGCTTTTTTTAATTTTTCTAATATACACCGACTTGTTATAATGTAAAATAAACAAGAAAGGAAAGCTAACTTCGGGCGGAGCCGAAGTTGATATACCCTTGCAGAATACTCTGTAAATTATATTCTCCAAAATTATTCATATGATGCATTCTTAATACTCAAAAAAAAAACCCAACTTCCTAACTTTAAAAACATCAAAGTTATGGCTTTTCCAATCGTTCAGTTATATGGCAGCTATAGGATATAGTCGGCCGATCCTTATGAAATTTTGTAGGTCGGATTAATTGGCCAAATAAAAAACCCATAGAAAGTCCCAACTTCCTAACTTAACAAACAGCAGAGTTATGGCATTTCCGATCAATCAGTTATATGGCAGCTATAGGATATAGTCGGCCGATCCTTATGAAATTTGGTAAGTCGGATTGATTGGCCAAATATAAAACCCATAAAAAGTCCCAACTTCCTAGCTTAACAAACAGCAGAGTTATGGCATTTCCGATCAATCAGTTATATGGCAGCTATAGGATATAGTCGGCCGATCCTTATGAAATTTGGTAAGTCGGATTGATTGGCCAAATATAAAACCCATAGAAAATCCCAACTTCCTAACTTTACAAACACCAAAGTTATGGCATTTCCGATCGTTCAGTTATATGGCAGCTATAGGATATAGTCGGCCGATCCCGGCCATTCCGACTTATATACTGCGTGCAAAGGAAAGAAGGGTGTGTGCAAAGTTTCAATTCGATATCTTTAAAACTGAGAGACTAGTTTGCGTAGAAACAGACAGACGGACAGACGGACAGACGGACAGACGGACATGGCTATATCAACTCAGGAGGTGATCCTGATCAAGAATATATATACTTTATAGGGTCGGAGATGTCTCCTTCACTGCGTTGCACACTTTTGACCAAAATTATAATACCCTCTGCAAGGGTATAAAAACAATGACCATAGTAAGTCCTATGGTCGATCTATCCATATCATAGATGATTTTAAAGTTTCTCATTTTAAAACTGTGATTTCGGTGCATAGTTATTTGACGAATTTGTTGTCTAGACCTTTACAAAAACTAGAGATAACAAGTAGAAAAAAGCTTTTTTAACTTATTTCCTTGCTTTTAAATTTACCAAAGGTTGGATGAACAATGACTAGAAATAACTCACATGAAAATAGTTCAAAAATTTGATCAACGTTAAATTGAAAAATTTGAATGCAGATTTTTAGAGAATTTAACCTTTCTGCAAGAGTATAAAAACGAATTGGCTTATTCTGAAAAATAAAAAAACAGTTGTCACTGTCTAACAAGAAAGGAAAGCTAACTTCGGGCGGAGCCGAAGTTGATATACCCTTGCAGAATATTCTGTAAATTATATTCTCCAAAATTATTTATATGATGCATTCTTAATACTCATAAAAAATTCCAACTTCAACTTTAAAAACACCAAAGTTATGTCATTTCCAATCGTTCAGTTATATTGCAGCTATAGGATATAGTCGGCCGATCCTTATGAAATTTGGCAGGTCGGATTGATTGGCCAAAAATAAAACCCATAGATAATCCCAACTTCCTAACTTTAACAACAACAAAGTTATGGCATTTCCAATCGTTCAGTTATATGGCAGCTACAGGATATAGTCGGCCGATCCTTATGAAATTTGATAGGTCGGATTGATTGGCCAAAAATAAAATCCATAGAAAATCCCAACTTCCTAACTTTACAAACACCAAAGTTATGGCATTTCCGATCAATCAGTTATATGGCAGCTATAGGATATAGTCGGCCGATCCTTATGAAATTTGGTAGGTCGGATTGATTGGCCAAAAATAAAATCCATAGAAAATCCCAACTTCCTAACTTAACAAACACCAAAGTTATGGCATTTCCGATCAATCAGTTATATGGCAGCTATAGGATATAGTCGGCCGATCCTTATTAAATTTGGTAGGTCGGATTGATTGGCCAAATATAAAACCCATAGAAAATCCCAACTTTCTAACTTTACAAACACCAAAGTTATGGCATTTCCGATCAATCAGTTATATGGCAGCTATAGGATATAGTCGGCCGATCCTTATGAAATTTGGTAGGTCGGATTGATTGGCCAAATATAAAACCCATAGAAAATCCCAACTTCCTAACTTTACAAACACGAAAGTTATGGCATTTCCGATCAATCAGTTATATGGCAGCTATAGGATATAGTCGGCCGATCCCGGCCGTTCCGACTTATATACTGCGTGCAAAGGAAAGAAGGGTGTGTGCAAAGTTTCAATCCGATAGCTTTAAAACTGAGAGACTAGTTTGCGTAGAAACAGACAGACGGACAGACAGACAGACGGACAGACGGACAGACGGACATGCTTATATCAACTCAGGAGGTGATCCTGATCAAGAATATATATACTTTATAGGGTCGGAGATGTCTCCTTCACTGCGTTGCACACTTTTGACCAAAATTATAATACCCTCTGCAAGGCTATAAAAATAACTGAATCTGCAATCTGGGAATCTGTTGAAAGGAAAAGATTGTGTCAGTATGCCAATCTTATTTGCGAGATCTATATGATTTGTATACAATCTTAAAACATATGATTTCTCCAAAAATGTCAGTAAATGTTTCAAAACGCTTAAGTTGTGTTGATTTGCCTGTTATTTAATGATCATTCTAAGGCATCTATATGATATAGTCTTAAAATTTTTATAAAATTAAAACTATTATTCTGAGATTGCTAAAATTTACTATATCTTGGAGTGTATGGAAATATTTTAGGAAACGACAAAGTTATAGTTACGAACTGACGGAAGTGGCTAATTCGAATCGCCTAATATAACAATGAAGCTAGGTCGATTTTACTCTCAAGTTTTCGGTCATTTCTATGAAAGCTATATGATATTATTGTCCGATTTCAATAAAAACAAGAAAGGAAAGCTAACTTCGGACGGAGCCGAAGAATATTCTGTAAATTATATTCTTCAAAATTATTCATATGATATATTCTTAATACTCATAAGAAGTCCCAACTTCCTAACTTTAAAAACACCAACGTTATGGCTTTTCCGATCGTTCAGTTATATGGCAGCTATATGATATAGTCGCCCGATCCGGCTCGTTCCGACTTATATACTACCTGCAACAGAAAGACAACATTTGGGAATGTTTCAAGCAGATAGCTTTAAAACTGAGGGACTATTTTGCGTAGAAACGGACGGACGGACGGACAGACGGACATGGCTAGATCGACTCTCCTGGTGATGCTGATCAAGAATATATATACTTTATAGGGTCGGAAATGTCTCCTTCACTGCGTTGCAAACTTTTGACTGAAATTATAATACCCTCTGCAAGGGTATAAAAACACCAAACTTATGACATTTCCAATCGTTCAGTTATATGGCAGCTATAGGATATAGTCGGCCGATCCTTATGAAATTTGGTAGGTCGGATTGATTGGCCAAAAATAAAACCCATAGAAAATCCCAACTTCCTAACTTTACAAACACCAACGTTATGGCTTTTCCGATCGTTCAGTTATATGGCAGCTATATGATATAGTCGCCCGATCCGGCTCGTTCCGACTTATATACTACTTGCAACAGAAAGACAACTTTTGGGAAAGTTTCAAGCAGATAGCTTTAAAACTGAGGGACTAGTTTGCGTAGAAACGGACGGACGGACGGACAGACGGACGGACAGACGGACAGACGGACAGACGGACATGGCTAGATCGACTCTCCTGGTGATGCTGATCAAGAATATATATACTTTATAGGGTCGGAAATGTCTCCTTCACTGCGTTGCAAACTTTTGACTGAAATTATAATACCCTCTGCAAGGGTATAAAAAATTAAAACTATTATTCTGAGATTGCTAAAATTTACTATATCTTGGAGTGTATGGAAATATTTTAGGAAACGACAAAGTTATAGTTACGAACTGACGGAAGTGGCTAATTCGAATCGCCTAATATAACAATGAAGCTAGGTCGATTTTACTCTCAAGTTTTCGGTCATTTCTATGAAAGCTATATGATATTATTGTCCGATTTCAATAAAAACAAGAAAGGAAAGCTAACTTCGGACGGAGCCGAAGAATATTCTGTAAATTATATTCTTCAAAATTATTCATATGATATATTCTTAATACTCATAAAAAGTCCCAACTTCCTAACTTTAAAAACACCAACGTTATGGCTTTTCCGATCGTTCAGTTATATGGCAGCTATATGATATAGTCGCCCGATCCGGCTCGTTCCGACTTATATACTACCTGCAACAGAAAGACAACATTTGGGAATGTTTCAAGCAGATAGCTTTAAAACTGAGGGACTATTTTGCGTAGAAACGGACGGACGGACGGACAGACGGACATGGCTAGATCGACTCTCCTGGTGATGCTGATCAAGAATATATATACTTTATAGGGTCGGAAATGTCTCCTTCACTGCGTTGCAAACTTTTGACTGAAATTATAATACCCTCTGCAAGGGTATAAAAACACCAAACTTATGACATTTCCAATCGTTCAGTTATATGGCAGCTATAGGATATAGTCGGCCGATCCTTATGAAATTTGGTAGGTCGGATTGATTGGCCAAAAATAAAACCCATAGAAAATCCCAACTTCCTAACTTTACAAACACCAACGTTATGGCTTTTCCGATCGTTCAGTTATATGGCAGCTATATGATATAGTCGCCCGATCCGGCTCGTTCCGACTTATATACTACTTGCAACAGAAAGACAACTTTTGGGAAAGTTTCAAGCAGATAGCTTTAAAACTGAGGGACTAGTTTGCGTAGAAACGGACGGACGGACGGACAGACGGACGGACAGACGGACAGACGGACAGACGGACAGACGGACAGACGGACATGGCTAGATCGACTCTCCTGGTGATGCTGATCAAGAATATATATACTTTATAGGGTCGGAAATGTCTCCTTCACTGCGTTGCAAACTTTTGACTGAAATTATAATACCCTCTGCAAGGGTATAAAAATGTAATTATTTGTCACTATAATATTTCATTGGAAAAATCCATAATTATAAAGATTTAAAAGAAACTGTTGCATACTTGCGGGCTGCTGGCAGAGTTCTGCAACATGTTGCCGCAACAAACTATCTGCATCTGAAAAATGAATCTGCAGTGGGAGCTGGAGCTGGAGCTGGAGCTGGAGGAACTATCAACACTTCCGGGCTTAATTAATGATGCGATCCACTCACTCCCACCGCACGGCACAAATGTCTGGGATCTTTGCTTTAAATTGCCAGCCCGCTTATGCAGAGGCACGCTCCTCTGGCCGCTGGTTTTTGGTTTCTGCCAGACGGAAATGGCATAAAATGCGATGGGCCGCCACTGTAGCAGGGGCTGCAGACAATGGGTGGCCATAAAAAGGAGTTATCGCTCGACAAATATCGGCGAGAGTGCCGCCCGACCACAGTGTCAGTCAGCGAGAGTCTAGACAAAACATGGCGCTAAATAAATAAATAGCTGCGCCAACGAAAAATCGAAAAAACGTCCCACTCATTGACGACCACAAAAACGGAAAAGAGACTTCGGCCGTAATTTATGGCCAATTTTTGTCGGTCTGGAACTTTGTTTGGGTTTGAAAGTTCGCCACCGTGCAAGGTCAATAGCAGTTGGGGGCGTGTGAACTGTGGGCGTGGTCAAGGCCCGCCACATCCTGACACAACACTACAGACTACACGGCTATCTACTGTATATGGTACTGTATTTATATCATTTGGCGTCTGGTTGCGCCAGCAGAATGCAGAGGCTTCAAACATGTTTTCGCATAAATTAAACTTCTTATCTGGCTGTAAAACATTTGACGCCATTCCTGGTGCTGTTGCATTTTACCCGATTGCACTCCGGAAATGTGCATATAAGCAGGAACAATAAACACCAAATAAAACAACAGAGAGGCAGCATTTATAGACGCAGAATGGTGCCAAATATAAATAAATATTGCCCGGAAATGGACATTTTTATCGATGATACAGTTAATGATATAACCCTTGTCCAAATGTTCAATCCATATGTGGCTCGATGACAGCCTGGCATTAAATTCGTGTGGAAATTGATGGCAGATGAGCTGCAGATGAATCACAATTAGTGTTAAAGTGATTCCATTAAATGGGAATGGTTTAGATTATCACTAGAAAAAAAAACACTTTGGATTGCAACTATTTATGGTTAATACTTATGCATTTAATATGAAACTTTTTTAGTTAAATACCATTTTTATTAATTATTAAATATTCAGTAATTAAAATATATAATTTTTGGAAATATATGCATATGATTTGTTGGCAGACTCCGAAATATTTTCATGTTTTTGCACATATCTACATTAGCTGCAGTGCAGACCCCTGAAAATTGCGTTGAGTTTGTGTACAACTGTGTAAACAAATTAATTATGCAACTTTGTGGCTGAACAAACTGAACCCCTTCACTCATTACCCCAGCCCACATGCCCTTGCCCAATAAAATATCCTTTCAACATATTTCAGCATAAACATTCGCATTTCCACGTTACCCTGCCTCCCGGGTATGCTGGAAAATGGTCGCTTGAATAACTCAGGCGTACGGAAATTTATGCGTGGCAAAACCAAGCCCCTACCGAAACCAAAACACATTCTCCAGGGCAAACTCTCGACTCTGGCGACTAATTTGCATTTGTATAGCCCACAGATATAGCCACGGGTACAGTGCAGAGATACAGATACAGATACAGAAACATAGACTCAGATACAAATGCAGCCTGCATCTGTGCAATTAACATAATTTCGGCAAATCGCTCACTTGCACAAAATGTTGAGGTAGTTTTAGCCATTTGCATTTCACACACAACTGAAATATTTTAATGTTTACACTTGCTTTTGGAAATTTAATTAGTAACACTAACAAGATATTATAAGTTATAGGTTTTTAACATTCCTTCGGCCAAAGCCATTTCTTTTCCATATCTTATAAAAGATCTTTATTTGCATTTAGCTAATTTCAAACATTTTCTTTTCCAGATCACTTAAATGTCTTATTGCGACCTGCCAGACTCAGATATTTGGCTATTCGTTATGTGATCGTTTTCTTGTCAAAGCCTAATAAAATGTTTTTTGTATCTCAGTTTTTGCCGGCTTACTCGCTTACCGTCTTTATGGCACTTATTACGGGTCTGTCGAAGTTGTGTCAAAACTAGACTCAGATTTCCCAAAGGGTGTGTTGGGGATCAGCGCAAAAGGTTTGAAGCGTGTGAAGTGCTTATTGTTTTGCTGTCTCTGCGGAATTATATAAAATGCTTTTAATGTTTTTAATTGTTACGTGTTTTGCGCACTTTGTGTGTCACAAAAAGTGAGTGTATGAAGAAGGGGGCGATGTTTATGGCAGTTAATAAAACCAGAACCTGCTTGGAGGAAATACTATTATGTGACTTGTAATTAGCAGAGCTTTAATTTGACAGCAGGGATAGAAATTATTTGATTAAATATATTATAATAACTAATTAATTTTGTTATACTTTTTTTTAGAGAAAATATTATTACCTGTCAAAGATTAAAACCTATTATTCAAAATAAATAAAAAAACTTAAATCTTTATTTTACATAAAGAACATATCGCACAAAACTTACCAACTAATATTTAATCATATTATAAATAATAATTCAACACAATATAATACTTTGTTGGTATGTATGTTCATCACCGCATATATCTCATCATCACTTTCTGCCTCGTCATTTGCGACAAGTGCAAACAAATTGAACAAGAGGTTGATTAGAATTTGAATTTCGCGACATTTACAAACAAGTCCCAGTCCCCAAAGGCGGAGCAGACATCCAGTCCACAATCTCGGCATTTTTCGGGATTGGGGGATATGTGTCAATCGAGCGATCGAGGCGGCGGCAAACAAACAACAACAATCGCAGCAGGGGCCGCCAAAAACCTGCTGGCTGGGAAATTGTTTTTGTTTCGGCATTTTTGCTCGCAAATATTGCAAGAAATGCAAACAGGAACAGAGCCTGCTGCTTGTTGCCTGTTGCCTGGTACCATGACACATTTACCAACATTTTCGATGTTGTTACTGGCGGATGACAAATCTGGCAAGGCATTCAGGCCCACCTGTTGTTGTTGTTATTATTGTGGCGCGGAAAAGCAAACAAACAACACCGCTGGGGCTCTGCCTCGTGCCTCGTGCCCCGTGTCTCATGTCTCGTTGCAGCCTGCCGTTTTGCCATCAAAGCCAAAATAAAATAAAAGTTGGCTCAAAAACAGCAAATGCATAAAATTGAAACTAAGAAACGGAGATGCCCTACCCCGAAAATATTGGATTTATTATTTTGGATAGTAAAATAAGTTACTTCCCTATTCTAAAAATTTAATAAATATTAATATTATTTCTGCTACACTTAATAAAAGATAATATAATTTATTACTAAACAAAATTCTTACACACGTAATTCTTTTATGATTTGATTTGTGACAAAAATGGTATTTTCCACGATCCTAGTAAGCACTTCTAATTCCTTTAAGTAAGAATTGTTGCCGTCAGTTCACAACAGCTTCTCGCGTCGAATAAGCAACTACCTGAAATTCATTTGTCCAACAAGAGCAAAGGTTTCTAATAAATTTCTAAAATTGTAATATACAATGGAACGGACCAGAAGGTCGAAAGAAGCTAGGAATCGACGCAATCAAGAGGACGAACGTGAATTAATCGCACTGCTGGTCGAGATATTACGCATTGTCGATGATATTCCCGATGCAGCATGATCCAGAATCCCAATGAGAAAAGAAGGTTCCCTTTATGGAAAAGAAATGATATCGGAATCCAGAGCCAAATGTTATAGTAAATCAAATTTCGTCGTCCAAAAAGTATGTGTTTTTGTGCGGCTTTTCCGCTTTGTAGAGTATACCCAAAACGACTTTCGATGTCGCCATTAGCAGAGTTTTCTCGGTTTGGAAAATGGTGTGCGAGAAGTCGACGGGGAGGGGGGACGGGGAAACTCTGCCGCCTGGCTGGAAGGTTATATAATAACAGGCCAGTCGGTGGAGAGAAGCGACCCGAGTGGGCTGCCACTGCATCTGCGACTGCAAATAGTTAGTGCAATCAACCTGAAATTGGAATGCCATGCAATTGGAATTCGTTACCAAATATTGATGACAGTAATAGCCGCAACCGAGGGTTCGGGTTCGGTTTCGGGTTCGGGTTCCCAAGTTTCTGAGACTAAGAAATCACTTTACATAATCGCCAGTCAGTCGGCTGCTTATCGTCCGCCGGAGAAGCGCCCGAACCGCTAATAAAACCCCAAACTACCATGTTACGCAGACCACAAGTTGGGTGATAGAAAACGCCCCTCCAAGTGGATTCAGCCTGCCTCCGTCAATTTGATCGTAGTTATTTTCCAGGGGTTTGCTGTTAACGTGGGTGCGCTGGTGGCAGGCGCCACAATTAAGTGGCGGTTTTGCATACCCACAAGGCAAATCCTTTCACGGAGTGACTTCCCAATCCAACAAAGTCCAAATTCCAGCTTTGATTTTGGCGGAAAGAATGCACTTAGGTGGGGTGGATATCACGAGAATTTAGGTCAAGCCTCAATTCGGTTCACAAAATTGTGGTTTAAAGTATTGTTATCGACTTTGTTTTATTTAGAAAAGCCTAGTGCCGGTTCGTCAATTTATTATTGCTTAAACTTAAATGCTATAAGATGCATAATTTTAAAATACCAAACACATCTAAAATATTTAAGTATATGTATGAATGTCTTTACACAGTTTGATTTCTCAGTTGAGTTTTTGGATTTTGTTAAGTAATTTATAACAATAATGTTAATTTAGCAGAATTTTTTTGATAATGATTAAAAGAAAAACCTGTGAAGGGGTGTCACTAAGGAACTATATTTTAATTTAATAATTTAATTATTTTAATTTTATTCATGTAGATAGAACAGCATCTTGATTATTTTATTAATCTTGTTGACTTAAACGATTGAACACTTTCATTAATCATTACACTGTTTGCTTTATAACTTATACGAAGTGTTTATTTCTTTTTGAAACGTGTTTTTTATGACCAGCACATGTACTGTATGTTTATCAGAGTTCAACTTTTCAACTCGCATTAAGTTGTATATTAAATTTTAATTATGAGATTAATCGTTCTGGGCTATAAAGTCTTAGAACTAAAGGTTCTTAGCTCAGGGACAGCACTAATCATTCGTTCGTTCCCCCTGGCTAGAAATTTGGGACAATTGGGAGCAGATTAAGGGCCATTAAAGTGTAAGCACTATCATTAAGACACTCCCAAGCAGTTAAACCCAACCCGGAGCAATGTCAAGTGCGCTAATTAACCACTGCTGACACTATATTCGTACAAGTAAGCGTAAGATGATATGGAAATGAGATGGTCGGCCGGAAAGTGTGTCAACCATAAGGCAAACATCGCAAACTGCGCAAAAACACTCCTGGCAAGGTCGCAAACAAGAAGCTGAGGACGACAGAGAAATTACCGACCGGCAAAAAGCTTGGACCCTCATACTTACCCCTTTTCCCTCTGCCCTCAATAACAATTTTCAGTGTCACGCTGCGTGGCGGGATAAAAGCAAAACAAAAATTACAAAAATTCGACTGCAGTGGCCAAACAAATTACAAAAAAACAACATAACTCGCGGCTTGCGACCTTGAGATTGGCGGCATTAACCCATTACGGAACAACGAGTAATTTTCCGCAGCAAAACAAATTGTTTTAAGCCAGGGAAAGCCATTTATTTAAGTTTCTGGCTCTGAGATTTATTACAAAAGTTTAAGTTTGAAATTACAGCTATTAAACGAAAGCTATATAATAATATTGTTGCCCTTCAAAGCTATATTCTATTATTTCTTAAACTATTTTTATTTGATTGTTGTATACATTTTAAGCAAATAAAAACATTTTTCTTCTTTCATCGAACTTTGAGCTTTGGCTTTTAATGGGTTAAGCTGCAACACCTCGATTTGGTATTGCCATGTTTGCTGCAATAATTTCAGTTGGAATCAGCAAATTTAGCTGCCCGAAAATCCAATGCACAAAATGTTGTAAGAATCTCGGCGGACCCAAAAAAAAACCCCGGATAATTGCAGTCATTACAATCCGAGCGAGATAATAACGAAAAACACAGCAAAAGAAGTTGATGGCCCTGCTCCTGCCCCACAGTTGATTGCATGTGGCACGTGTTCATGACATTCCTCCAAGTCCAAGTCCGATGGCCAAGCGATTCTGCTGCACACTTAATGGCATTGCGATACAATTGCTCGCCTTGAAATTGCGGATCTCATATATGATCATGCCAAATCGTTGATCGATTTAGTTCGATCTGTATTGGGTACAACCATTTTCCATGTTATAGTGATTTTTTTCATTTGCTGCCTTTGGAAAAGTGTGTTATGTGAAATTATCGGCATTATTAGGAAATACTTATTCCGCAAACACAAAAATATATGTATTTAATTTTTAAAAAAATTTAAGCACAGCCATATCCATAAATCAATTAAGACTTGGAATATAAAACGAAACTTAATTTTAAAGATATTCTTCGATGGCGTTTCGCACTGCGTTCGCGAAGCCTCCCTGCCTCTTTGGTTTTTATTTTCGCAACTTTTGGTTACTGCTGGGATGTGGTAAGAATGCATGTAAAAATGGTTATTGAATTTATGATTAATGCCTGTGCGCAGTTGTCATTGAAGGCCCGACAAATTGGCCGGCCAAGGCCAACCAGTGCGGCAAGAAATCCGAGATAAACGGGAAGAGATCGTTGTTGCCAAAGCTGGTGGGAACAGACGACTAAAGACAAGGCCCAATGACGAACACGAACGCTCGAACAGGCCCAAGATGCAGATGTCGAGCGAGTCGGCGAAATATAAACAAAAGAAATGATGGGCAATCACAACAAATCGCGCAATGATATATGGGGGAGGGCTGCTCCCGAACTCCCAAAACTCCCGCCTTCAGCGAGGCGCGGCACAAAGCAAAATAGTGTGTAATTCAGCCTGCATTTTAATTTGGCCAAATGCAGACGTAACCCGATGCCGGGCCAAATATTTCGACAGTCGGGCTCTTGGGATGGGGGCTTCAATTGCAATTACCTTGGCAGCAACCGAGCACGCAACCAAGTCAGTGAGAAGCTCGGGACGTGCCAAACGATCCACCGCCTAACGGCTAAACGGTTCGAACCCAGAGACAAACCCCGTCCAACGTCAAACGTCCAACAACAACATCTCTTGCGGCTGGAGGAAAGCGAATCGAAACGAAAGACTTAGGCAAAAAACTCGCTGGGCACGCGCCAAACTTTGATGTGGATTGTGGCGGGGAGGGGATTGTGGGTTGCATTGGGGGCGTCAAACATGTCGGCTCGATCAGCTGACTAATCCGGGGAGTTGAGCTAGGTCGGCAAAATGTGCACTCAGAAAAAATGCTAGGCAATTCAACTTATCTTCATTTTATTAGGTCGAAAATTTCTTTGGAAATTTAACAAGTATAAAAATTGGATTTCGTGACTTTGACTTATTGATTATTTAAAACTTGAACTCAAATGGCTAGCAAAATATATGTAAAAAAATTCTTAAGGTTAAGAATATTTAGAAAAAAGTATTTTTCTTAAGTTTGAGCTATTTTGCTATTTTGGCACAAATATTTTAAAGTTTAGTATTAATTCATACATAAAGTGTTAAAAATAAAAACGATTAAACTTGTTAGAAGTTTATAATTTGAACAGATTTCCTATTTCTTTATACAAATTTCTATGTAATTTATAATGAATAATATATAATTTAATTTTTTTTAACATTCTCAGTGCACTTCAAAATAAAATAATCACACGAGTGGCGTATAAATTACATTTGTATGATTTTCAGGCCAAAAACCAACTTGAGAGCGGCTTTAACCCGCTTTAAATCCGCACTAAAGCCGATCACCTGTGCTCACCATCCACAAGCTCGCGATCCACAAGCGCCGGCTCGAACAAGTTGGCCCGCAGATCGCGGCTGCAATTTGAGCCTAGCTCAGGCCATTCTGCCCACGAATCGGCCAGTCGAGCGACGAATCTCAAGCCAGACGGTTGACTACTGGCCGCGTGCTGAACCAGACCATCGAGTGATCCGGAAAACCCGTGCCTGCACCGTGCTCTCCGGGGGAAAAGCAATAGTTGCCACTGCCAAGTCCGTCCGAAGGATTAGGATTCCAGTCCGTTGAGACCATCGGAGTGCCGAATCGCCACACGTAACTGCCAAGAGTGACGAAAGCGGGAGAAAAAAGATAGTGGCGACGTAACCGTTACGCTTAAGTGCAAGCAACTGTTGCATTTGCCAATTTGCCCCATTTTGTGTGTCCGACTGAGCGTGCTTCGGTTGGCGAGTGAGTGTTTGAGTGTCGGAGTGAGTGTCGCCGCGAGTGTCTGACTGTTTGGGCCCGATTTGTGAGTGCCTGCGCCCTCGGCCTTCCGATGCGGCCCACCGTCGAGGTCAAGGGTCGTCTGCTGACGACCCTCCTGCTGCACTGCCTCGTGGCCATGCAGGTGTGCGGCCGGGCCGGCGCCTTCACCCTCCTCTCGCCCTTCAGCTACAGCTCGCTGAGCTTCAAGAACCTGCTCAACTCCGTGCTGCTGTCGAGCAATGCCAACCTGGCCGGCGGCGGGCGGAACCTCAAGTCCGACGTCCTCGAGGACGCCTCCCTCATCACGGTGAGTCCTGGAGGGTAGAAGGAACGGGTTGAAAGGATCTGAGTTCTGGGTTCATTTCTATAACACATCGAAGTGAGAAGTGTCTGAAGATTCCACTTACCAGGGTGCTGCAGATATCTCTTCCAAGCAAAATTTGTACCAAATGAATTTTAGCTTATAATTTTGTTGAACGAGTTTTTTTTATTATATTTATAAGCCAAAAACTCAGATGACAACTCAGCTTGCGTGAATAGTCTTTAAACCGATTTTCTAGCTTCAGCTTTTCTAACTTGTTGGTACGAATGCTCACATAACTTTTTAAATTCACAACGGAGTGCAACATTATGGGGGACGTACATATATCAAATCTTAATTAAATTACTCATTGAAAACATCTTAGCACCGTTGCTATATTTTAGTTCGCTTATCTCGTGTTTGGAATTTTTTAGCGACATGACGTTTATAGTTAAATTATTTTATTGGTGAACTTGACTGCACTGCGTTAGCCGACTGATATACGACTTTTAAGATACACTCGTAACAAATCATTAAATGGCTTTGACTTCCAGAAGTCAAAAAAAGATAATTGAGATTTTAATTGTTTCGGCAAATACTTCGAAGTAAAAAAAAGTTTTTTGTGTGTATTCTTTAAATTATTAATAAACGATAAATTAAATTAATATATAATTTGGTATTACCGACTTAAAGAGTAACGTTTTCACTTATTGAACAACAATTAAAGCTAATAAAACTGTTTATTTTTTATGTGATTTAATCAATGGTAAACTAAATACAAAGTTCTGCTAATATCAGCTAATGAATTCAAATGATTCGCATAAATGTAATGCTATTAATAAAATCATTATCAAAATTATAAAAAATATTACGTGGTTTTGGTAATAGTTCGAAGTACCAAGGGCAAAGGCAAAAAATAACATTTATATTTAATGCCTATAAAACGTTTAAAATTCATCATTAGTTAAACATTACTCTGACAGATTTTTTACTGCTATCATTACCAATATAGTTGGGAATGTATATTCGAAAAGTAATGAGTATAACTATATTTGTAAATGTTTGGCTTGTAAGAGGCTTAAAATCGAGAAGATAGTTTCATTACTATTACCTGAAAGTAGTTTCGAACTTATCCCAAGTCGGTCAAAACTTCACGCTTGAATTCCCCTTTTACATTGACATTGGTTTTCCACGTCGTTTTTGTTTTGTTTCCATGGCTGTTTTGAAGAGCTTTTCTGAGGGCACAATCGCGTTCTGTTCTGGTATTTACTTTGGTCGAACATTTTTGTGTGTCATATAAATTTACACTTTTCACTGCTCACCACCCAAAGAAGAAAGTTTCCGTTCTCAGGGTTCGTTGACTCGCAGTACGAGTATTCGAGTGAGGTCCGAGAACTATTACCAATTCCATTTGAGCCGTTTGCAGGCACCTACCAATTGTAATGGTCACCTCCCGTGATCAACTGCAGTTGCCACTGCACTTTTCATTGACTACCCTTTGTTTTCCAAGAGAAAGGGGAGCTGCCGTAACTTGTGTGAATTTCGTAGCCTTTTTATGGCGTTAATCATGTCTAACTTCAGTGAGTGAGTTAACTCAGTTGCAAGCACGTAACTGATGGATTTATTTCTAGAGTTGAAGCTAATTAAAAGGTTTACGAGCTGGTAATACTGGTGTGAAGTAACATGAAAGTGTATGGCTTTATCGGTGGCAGAATATTCGTAACCATATTAAAACTTCATAAGAGAGCTGGTATTCCACTTTGGAGAAATCCAATCAGGTTTGATATTTATTTGTTTATAATTTTAAGGCCCACTTACAACAATACAAAAGACGGGCTTAGCCTTCGTTGAAATGGATCCAATACGAAATAAGCATTTTATGGCAGTCACAGAAACCAAAGTTCGTTTAATGAGTTCGATTTTTAGAATTGATAGCCATTGGTAGTGCGAAGTGACCTTGAGCTCATTTACAGCGCTCACGTGCCGAGCAATTAGATCAACATTTTCATTGGTCAATTGCTCACACAATTGTAAATGCTGGCCGTAGGTTTTCCGTGGGTTTCCGAAAATTATCTCAAGGCCAGAAAATTTGCATATGGTAACACATCTACATAAACACCTGATTTGGCCAGCTAAATATCAAAGATCACACCAAGCTGAAGATTACCCAATCGATTTCAGGGTGGGGTCAACAAACAGACAGGCGAAAATGAGCAGAGCCAATAAAGCACAGCAAAGTCAGAGGAAAAGAGTTATTAACAAGTGTTCAGGCATACATTTGGCCACGATAACGTAACGCCTTTATGCGATCTACGTGATTCAAGTTGTTGCGCAGACCCAGAAACTAATAAAGGGAGACCCATAGAGTACGGTGTACTGGCATATTGTCAACCCAAGTGCCGCCGCACTTTTCAAGTCGATCTTATGCAAAGTCATGGCTGGGCTTTCGAGCGCGTTCACAGCGCGTGTCTGCAATGTAACTAAAAGTCGGAATAAAAAACACCAAGCTTCGTCACAATTTCTGCACGTTGCCAAATTGCATAATCGGGGGTTGGGAGATGGCCAGATATATAAATATATATCTCCGGGGACACCACTCTTGGCAGACTATAACAAATTGAAATTGTCAACGCTACACAATCATCAAAGTGCAATTAGGCTAACCCGTCCAAGTCCACAGCGCTTGACTGACTTTGAAATATGGGTTAGCAGTTTGCCCGCCTTCCGCCCACTGCACACCGCCTACCGCCCACCACCCGCTACCACCCACTACCACCCCCCGCTCTGGCCACCTTTCCAAATGTCAACGAAGAAAGCTCAAGGCTTTGCCTCGCAATAATAAGGAAATAGTTTCGGCATTCGGCATGGCTCTGGATATTTTTCGCTTTTGTTTTGCATAAAACTGTCTCGTATTTGCCTTAATTTGAATTTAAAGATTTCCGCATTGTCTTTTGCTTTTGTCCCACCTTACTAAGGATTGGCAAATCGATGACATATGGAATGATTATGCCTAGGTGTTAAATGAGTTTAAAAAGGGCATGTCAATTTTAAATTAACTAAATTATAAAAATGATTTATATCTTTAAGTTCTATATTATTAAAGACCCTGTTCCTAATTCGTTGTGATTTAATAATTTAGTTAAATGTTTTTAGAGAACCAAGTTAGCCGCAATAATAAGCTCAACTAAATATTAACAATATAAGTACTAATTATCTAGCATGCACGTATAATTATAATTAATTTCATTTAACATCAAATCAATCAATTAATTGGGAGCTCGTTGCTGCTTTTAATTGCCACTTATTGGTATTCTTGCAACCCTAATCGATCGAAGTAATTTGCATAATATTGAAGTCGTTGCTCCACTTGATCAGTCATCTTGAGAGCAGAGTTCAAATGTGATTAACCTCTAAGATTTTGATGTCATTAAAACGATGTCAGTCGGCGGAATAAAGCCAGCACAGCGGCACAGAAAATGCAGCCGAATAGAGACCTGACTTCGAACGAGAGGAGGAAAAACTGGTTGGGGTCGGCGGCGATGACATCGAGACGTTTCGAACGGCAGTCATTATAATGACTGTGATAAAAGCCGAAGTCAATATCAAGGTCAGTTACAAAATGAGCGATGGTCTCAAAGTGGATACCCATCCATCCGGCGAACTCCGGTTGGGTCTTCTCCAAAATAAATCCACTGACGAGCTCGGCTCAAGTTCGAGCGGCAAAAGTGTTTTATGCAAATTAATCAAAGCCACGCCACAAAGCCCCATAAAACAGTCCCTCAAACGTTGACACTACAAAATTTGCATTGAATTTTAGAGGAAAAATACGAAGCAAACGAAAACATGGAGACCCATGCACACCCAAAGGCCCATGCAACACTACAGTACTTACTGCCTAACTGAAATCAAATAATAAAACAGTGAATTATATACAATTAAAATGAATATAACGCCTCTATTAATCCTAGTGAGTAGTGAGCTTACTTTATCAACAAATATGCTTCGAGTCACTCTATGCCAGTCCTCACTGTACAATCAAGCACACACCGCATTGCCAATTAGCATGGACACAAACCGGAGGCATGCAAACACAAAAATTAGTGGGTCATGATGAGCATTATGTTAATCGCACCTCAAGACGATATTGTAGGTGCTAATAAAGTTTTTTTGCGGCTTTTAGTCGAACGAACAAAATGTTCAGTTAGCAAAACAGTAAAAATATGGAAAAAGAAACCGACAAAATTATGGATCGGCGCCCATCGACAAACATTCAGTTTTCGTATTGGCCCAGGTCGAAATCGGTGTAGTTCAACATTTACTTTTTCAGTGAGCGGTCTCAGCCCCTCCCTTCCTTTAGTTCAGGCACTCCATTTATTTAATTATAGTTTTTCCAACGTTTGCTCACATTGTTTGCCCGCAATTTTGTTGATTTATTTACTGGGATTTTTAAATTGGCGTTAAATCAAAACATTTCCATATTTGTGCAAATCTTCTATTGTCTTATTGTTTTATGTTTACGGTTTATACAACAAATGAGTTTGTTTAGGTTTTCTGTCTGCGTGAACAAAATCATAAAATTTTAAATAAAAGATAATATTTATTTTATTACAAAACCTTTTGTTCAATGACATTTGTGATACGTTTTGTACTCAAAAGTACAAATTTTAGCTAATAGCTTGTCGATTTGTATTGTGCAAAAGCTAGATGTGCGTTTGTTTTAGTTTTTTCAATGCGCTAAGATAAATATCAGTAATATCCGTACAATAAATTTAATAAATTACACCACACTACTGTAAGACAGTAGTTAATTTTTCTTGTCAAGAGATAAATATTGCAGAAATTTTTATTACTAAACATTTGTCGACACGTATGAATTTCAAAACTTTCCGCGATTGGCCAACACCGCTGGGCGGGAAAATCCAGCTGCCGGCCGCACTTTGTTGCATTTTGAGCATCTTTGCAACGCCTTTTCGGCAAATATTGGCCGGCTGTTTCGCAAAATGTGTGTCAAGCCAAGAAAAACAAAAACTTTGCCGGGTGGCATCGGCAACAGCTGTTGCAACTTTCGGGGCTTGGCCAAGTCACTTTCTGCGGCTTCTCTGCACCTCGTTCGCACGTTCATTCATTCTTTTTAAGCAGCTCGAACAAAGAAGTTACGTAAGACAAAAGGCAAGGAAATTGCCAAAAAAAATAAATAAAAATAAAGCAAATTTATGCCCTAGCATTGGGCTAAATCGGCCGAAAACAAAACATGCAGAAACGGAGCAGGAAAAACACATTTCGCTGGCTTACTTTGCGTACCACTTCCTCGTGTTGTCCAACCAGCCGGCAAGTCAATTGGCCAATTGCAGTGTTTATATTATTTTGTGGCCACAACAGCAGGGGCTATTCGCTGCCAAGGTTAATTAAAATGCCAGTCGGCTCGCGGAGAGTCTATTTCTGTAGTTTTCTCACTCGTTCGGCCGGTTTGTTTGTTTGTTTGAAATTTGGGTAATCGCGTGTTTATAACTTAATTTCAACAATGGTCTTATATGTTTTTCTTTCGGCCACCTACTACCCGAGCGGCTTACATAATCCCCCAGACTTATCAAACGTATCACGAATTTCTGAAAAACCTATAAATTCATTTGCGAGCAGGAAGAAAAGTATGCTGTCATACAGTGCGTATGCTTGATACGTGACTGGGTTAAACTATGGCGATGTACTTTTAAGGGGGGCCGCGTGGACTTTGCGTCACCTGGAGTTCGAATAAAGCATCCCCAATGTTGATAATTCCTTATAGTTTGGATGATACTTTGATTTTCATTGGTGTCAATAAAGAAATTCTATAAGGTTCTGTCCCGTACTTGTCAGCTAAAATAGTTGAAAATATTACCCTGACAGCACTAGTTTTCTCAGCTTATACCTTTTCTGAGATAACACGATTATTCAGTGCCACTCCACAAGCAATTTACTCAGCCATTCTGGACCACAACAGCTTGGCTGGTAACTTTATTAACTTGTTGATGCCACAAATTAAAATTCATTACTTCAAATGACTGTGGTTAGGGCCAGACGAATGCCTCCTTGATGACGATGGTGATGACGATGGTGATGACGATGCCGCTGCCGGTGGTGCCCTGGTCCAATCCACCTGCTCTTCCATTTGAACTATGCAAATTAAAGGGGTGAAGACAAAGAGCGGCAAGGGCAGGTGGAAAAAACATGGACCAAGGCAACTCAATTTCACACTACCATGATTTGCACTTCTAACACCTTTCTCTCTCCGTCAATTTTTGTTCCGCTTTTTTCTGCGTTCGTACAGCCCAAATTAATACGCAAATATGGATATCCATCGGAGACCCACACGGTGGTGACGAAGGATGGCTATATCCTGGAAATGCACCGCATTCCCAAGAAGGGAGCCCAGCCGGTTCTGCTGATGCACGGCATCCTGGATACCTCGGCTACGTGGGTGCTCATGGGCCCCAAGTCCGGATTGGGTAAGTACCAGAAAAGTTTAGAACACCAAATTAGTATTTTGGTATAAAATAAAATACAATTGTTAAAAAAACACAATATTCTTTAAGCATTAAAACAACTATTTAAATTTTATCTTCGTTTAGTTGAAAATATTCAGTAAACTTACCTAACTTATTTAAACTAAGCTAATAGTTAAGGGGAAATTGTATAATCCTAAATATATCTTTGGGATACAATTATAAACAATTGTTCAAAAAACATTATATTCTTTTAAAAATCAAAAAGAAAAGTTTAGAACACCAAATTATTCTTTTGGTATAAAATAAAATACAATTGTTCAAAAAACACAATATTCTTTAAGCATTAAAACAACTATTTAAATTTTATCTTCGTTTAGTTGAAAATATTCTGTAAAGTTACCTAATTCATTTACACTAAGCAAGTAATATTAAATTGAGATGTGTTTGGCACCAACAATTTTCTTTATTTTCCAAAGAGGGATTGTGTAATCCTAAATATATCTTTGGGATAAAATTAAAAACAATTGTTCAAAAAACATTATATTCTTTTCAAAATCAAAAATACTTTTTTTTAATTTTATCTTCTCTAAGTTGTTTATATTCAGTAACGTAAATATAATTATATACAATTAGGATATTTAAGGAGCCGATGCTATTTCTTATTCTAAAACAGAAAATTGTAAGGCCAACCTGTACTTCACTGGTAGGGTCATTTAATATGATTTCTTAAGTGTATTTTTCTGGATTATAATTATGATTAATAAAATTTATTTTGTTAACCAGGCTACATGCTATCCGATCTGGGGTACGACGTGTGGATGGGCAACTCGCGGGGCAACCGGTACTCGAAGAACCACACCAGCCTGAACAGCGATTACCAGGAGTTCTGGGACTTCACCTTCCACGAGATGGGCAAGTACGACCTGCCGGCCAACATCGACTACATCCTGAGCAAGACAGGATTCGAGCAGGTGCACTACATCGGTCACTCGCAGGGAACGGCCATCTTCTGGGTGCTGTGCTCCGAGCAGCCCTCCTACACCCAGAAAATAACCTCGATGCACGCCCTGGCCCCCATCGCCTACATCCACGACATGAAGAGCCCCCTCTTCCGCACCCTGGTCCTCTTCCTCGACTTTCTCACGGTGGGTGGCAGGTTGGGATTGAGTTGGGGTTGGGGTCGCCAGCTGCGGCTGGATCATTTTCGATTTTCCATTTTCCATTCCGTGTTTTCCCTCCTGATGCCGTTTTTCGTTGCAGGCCGCCACACGAATGCTGCGCATCACGGAATTCATGCCCAACACCAAATTCCTAGTGGACCACAGCCAGGTTGTGTGCCACGACAACGCCATGACGCAGGACGTCTGCTCGAATATCCTGTTTTTGGTCGCCGGCTACAACTCCGAACAGCTGAACAAAGTAAGCAAGTGCACTGTGCCAAAAAGGGCAGAGTGACGTCTATATTGAAACTGGTATATTTTGGGACTGTTCTTATTTGTTTGAGAGCTGATTTAAGCAATTTATGTACTTTTGCAACTGTTTGAGCTGTGTTAACCAGTTTAAATTTATATATGTAGGTATTATTTGAGCAGAATTATAAATTATAAGACTTTTAATAGTTCACAATGTGTTTTTAAAAACACATTATTTTTAATATTTATATTTTATATGTTTTATGTATTGTTTATGTTAAATAGTTTTGAAACAAAGAGTCAGAATGAGTGTAAGCGTAAATTCCAATAACATCGGAGCAAGTAACATTTCTTTATTCAAAAATATTCCAGGACTTTTGAGATTAAAATTGGAAAGTCAGTAATTCAAATATTAACTGAAGTCCTAAAATATTTATAACTTAGAGTAAAAATTAATCATAATTTTTCTCCGATTTCCTTTACTTTTCACATAGTTATTAGTCGTAAGGCCTTATTATACATGTTTTTTCTCGCTGTGTATAAGAATGGGATTGGATGTCGAGTGTGTTTTGGCCACGATTTCGCGTGACTCGCCAGGCAAGCTGAGAGCCATCGATTTGGGTGTCCCCTTCGATTGTCTTCATTAAGTTGGCACTTAATTAACCCGCCTCAATTCGATTGTCGGTCGGGATAGTTTGCATTTCAGTTTGTGCCTCAGCCTGTCGACGCGGAATGTCCTTAATTGCTCACGACCGTTTGTGAGGTAAAATCAGCTCTACAGTCAAAATGTTACCTTTCTTTTTAGGGACTATGCTTACCCTAATCCTTTGCACAATGCAAATGGACACACGTAGTTATTCGGGGCTGCAATTATCGATGGTTTGAACGTAGTTAAACACTATCTTAATCCCCGAAGCGGCCACGATGTTTGCATTAAATATGCTCAACGCCCTGGCAAAACTTTGCCCGATAATCGACCGCAAGCCAAACACCCGCAGATTCAAAATTATGGCCCACAAAGTGCGGCCGGCTTAAATTACTTGAACAACATGCGATTGTTGGGCGATGGCCGATGGTGGGATGTGGCAGGTGGCAGGTGGCATGTGGCATGTGGGCTGTGGGGGCATGACCCGACCTGGTATCTGGCATTGAAAGGGTGTCATTATCTATTATGTCAACGGCCGCCAAGAGTGGGCGGTATCTTCTGGTTGTCCTCGTCGTCGCTGTTTGAAATTGGCATAATTAACTGGCACGGTCGGGATGCCGAGCACCGTAGCACCGACAACAAGCGACAATGCATGCAAATTAGGCGCGATTCTCTGGCCCAACATGATCCTGGACCCCCAGTTCCTCCCCACACCTCCACTTCCCCACCGGCAGTAATGTGGGACGATAATGCATGCTGGGCCCTCGAAACATGGTGCGGCCGTTGTTACATTGTGCAAGAAACAGGTGTAGACTGCAGAATGGGTAATCATGCACTTGGAAAATTAAAATTTCCATTTCAAAAACTGTGAGAGAACCTTTTGAATATTTCGTATACAAACCATAACAAATAATTGAGCGCTTATGTTTTAGGAACATTCATAGGCTTGAACTTAATTGTATTTATTTTTTGGTCCTTTACTTTTGATATACTATGAGTAAGAGATTTACATTCAGAAGTAATTTTAGGACAATATACAGCACAGAACTTAATTCATTTTATTATTTTTACATAGTTCTAAATTCTGTATTAAAAATTAGGAATTTGCACAGGTGTTTGTGTGTAAATAATTTCTCTTTAATTTTACTCTATTACAAAAAAAGACATTTATTGTCATTATTTTAATCAAAGAAAATATGCTTTTCTAGTAGATTTACGCAGGTTCAAGAAAACTTGCAATTACGTCTGCATTTTGAAAAACTTATAGTTTTAACTTCTTTACCATCCAAGTAAAATATTTTTATCGCTTCTTCTCACCGATAAAAAAATGTAAAATGGTTTGCTTAGAAATATTTAAAACCCAAAAAGTCTGACTTGGCTCACTTGTTAAGCTTTCCAACCTTGAAGTAAATGCATTTCCAGCACACCGAGATCAATTATCATTCCCGTAAATTTTTGGTGTAACAAATAGTTACTTAGGAATAAGAAACATTGAATTCAAACCAAATAGTTACTCTACATCCTTATTAATATATTATGTTTTTCCCTTTAGACAATGCTGCCCGTGATGCTGAGCCACACACCCTCGGGAGCGTCCATCAAGCAGCTGGAGCACTTTGGCCAGCTGATGAAGTCGGGCCACTTCCGGAAGTTCGACCGGGGCTACCTGCGCAACCAGCTGGAGTACAACCGGATGACGCCGCCGGACTACGACTTGTCCCGGGTGAAGGTGCCGGTGGCCCTGTACTACTCGGTGAACGATTTGCTGGTCTCCACCACCGGCGTGGACCGCTTGGCCCGGGAGCTGCCCAATGTGGTCGACAAGTATTTGGTGCCCATGGAGCGGTTCAACCACCTCGACTTTTTGTGGGCCATCGACGTGAAGCCACTGGTGTATAACCGCCTGGTCAGGAATGTGCGGCGGGTGGAGAACCACAGGGCCAAATTGACGGCCAACTTGGCCAATTACTTGGCCATGCAACTGCAGCGCCAGCAGCTCCGCCAGCAGATGCAGCAGCAGATGATGGAGGGACTGGCGCCCAATGTGCACCTGCCCCACGGATTGGGCCTGGAGATGCTGGCCAGAGCCACCACCATGGCTCCTCCTGCTGCTCCAACCACGGCCACGCCCCCGACGACGACGACGACGGAGGAGGAGGAGGATGAGGTCCTGACCACCGCAACCGCAACGGAGGTTCCGGCGTGACTTTGATGCCACCCGGCCCTGCTCTTTTCGTTCCAATTTCATATGACTGTGATGACATTTTTAACAATCTACCGATCGCAGCATCGCCAGGACCTCCAGCTGGAGGACCTCAGGTGCAATCACTCAGGCGCAATCCATTCCCATGCATCCAACAACCATCCCACAGAGAGCCCCAATTTTGACACGGCCACTTTTTTCACCAGAATTGTTCGATCCGTCTTCTGTGCTACTCTCAATACTTTAATTTATGTGTACAAATTTATGAGTAACTTTAAATGTACGTTTATGTTTAATAAAAGAAATACTTTAAGAAAAATTTAAGCGAGTTTTTGTGTGTCTTTGGGGTAATCAACTCGTAAAGCTGAAAGGAGCAGAGCTTTTTATATATAATATTAAGCCAGCTTGTCACACTAAAGATGGGTTTTAGTTTAATACTCTGGACTCATGAGAGAATGAGAAACTATGAATTTAATTTGGAAATTAATAAATTTACCTAAAGAAGAATATATTTGTGTTTTTAAATGGGAATCATAAAAGTATTTTTGCTATGCCTTGAACGACACTATGATTTATTTTACATATCCCGAAAACTACGTTTAACGTATACTTTATTTTATCTATTTAAGTTTTAATTTTTTCAATCAGTAAAGCATAAAAACTTTTTAAAATCTATAGTGTAGTTTAACTGCTTTATTGGCAGCAACAAAAAGTATGCAATGATTTCGTTTGTTTTTCCGATTTCGCCTGATGGCATACCAAATTTTTAAAATAACGTTGTCAACTGAGGTCAGGAATTGATTTTAATTGTGATATTTCCAATACCGAAATGCAGGACCAAATACAGAGTTTCTTATATCGCCATTAAAAAAGCCACTGTGATTTTATTCCGCCCCAGTAGCTTGAATTGGTCGAAAGCTGGGAAATATTCCAAGAAGAGCGGGAGACAGGCAGCAAACAGCACCAACGCTTAATTGCGACTTAAAACGCAACTCATTTCGACAGCCGGGCGCAAAACTTTATCCTGGCCGCAGCAGGAGTCGTTGCCACAGGACCAGCACCAAGAATACACTAAACAAAAAATATTGTACGGTCTTTGAATTTATGTTAAGGCTTAAAATATGGTTTTATTATTTTGCGAAAGATATTGGAACGCAGAAAAGGAAACCTTTCCGAACCAAAGAGTATATTTTGTTGATCAACATCACCAGGACAGAGCGTTTCGGGCTTAAAGTAATGTCCATTAATTGTAAACAAAATAATAATAAACAAAAATCATTTTCTTAAGGACTCTATGTGTGTGTCTTGCCAATTAATTTAAAAGAAATTAAAGGATATATAATATTAAAAAAGTGTAAAAATATAATTAACGTTCCCTAAATCATGTGCTTACTTGTTGTAAAAACCTAGCTATTGAATAAGGCAATACATAAATAAATCACATGGCTACCTCTGTAATTATTGTTTTAAATAATATAAAAATCATATTATATCATGGAAACCTGAATGAGTTCTAACATAAAAGTCAACGCCTTAGTGTATTTCAGTTGAACAAGTTCATTTTCGGATTGTGTTTCGTAATAATCGTATCCTAAAAGTTCACGTAATGATGCCCCTACCAAGAAAAGTTGATTTTATTTCAATGGGGAATTTTTTGAGTGCAGATCCAAGACCAGGATGTGAACTGGGAAAGCCGGAGCTCCTGCGGACCGCAGTTGTGCACTTGCAGCGACAACTTAAAGCCGCATGCCCAATGAATTGCCTTCATTTGTCGTCGTTTGGCGTCTGGCGACCGGCGTCACAAGAAACGAATGGCGAATGGCGAATAGCGACTAGCGAAAAGAAAACGCAGTCTGCGACTGTAGGCAAACTTACCGCGCGCACTGTTGCTGAATAAACAGGCAAACACAAACACAGTGGGTGGCAGCTGAATGGGATTACGGCCGGGAGTGGGACCAGCATAAAAGTCACAACTTTCAGGTGATATTACCTCTGGGCCGACTGCAACCGAAGGGAAATGAAAAATGCAGTTCCTGTAGTTCCTGTCGGTGGCTGACTTCTTGTCGACTAATGTCGAATTGCTTCCGCTCCTTATTCAAAATTGAGCGCAGAAATTGAACTCTGAACTGGACAAACTTTCTTTACCATCTTTTAAGTCGTTTAATTTAATAGTTAATATGAATTCATGATGACTTATGTCGATTTGCTTCCCCTCCTTATCCAAAAAGGAGCGCACAAATTGAACTCTGAACTGGACTAACTTTCTTTGCTATCTTTAAGGTTTTCTAATTTATAAAAATATCTAAATATTCTGAAAAATAAAGTAATATTTATATATATATAACCCATTCATTATTCTTTAATTAATTTAAGGATCCTGGCTGCGTTTGCTCCAGTAAGTCTCCTTTCATAAAGCAGGGAATTATTGTTTGTCAGTCCTTGTTGTTGATACCAAAGAAGAGAATCAACTAGCAGCAGGCGAAACAAACATGCAACCGCAGTTGCAAGCACACAACTGACACAAATTCAACTTTAATTAAAGTTTAGCAGGAGGATGCACCGGAAGAAAGGGACAAAACAAGCAGAGAAAGAGACAGGCAGATGGAGGTGCTCTTTTCCCGCCAAGCTAAGCCCACATGTTTACACATCGCTTTTAACTAACTTTGACGGGCTTTCCTTCTGCTTTCTACACGGAAAAAAAGTGCATTTCCAAATGAAATATTGAGTGAAAAATATAATCTTAACGAAATAATTATTTTTTGTATAATTTAATTGCATTACTAAAATAGAGTTACTGAAGTCTACGGTTTCTAATTTCCTTGATCCAAACCTGTTTGATATCTTTATTTTTATACCCTTGCAAAGGGTATTATAATTTTGGTCAAAAGTGTGCAACGCAGTGAAGGAGACATTTTCAACCCTATAAAGTATATATATTCTTGATCAAGATCACCTCCTGAGTTGATATAGCCATGTCCGTCTGTCCGTCTGTCTGTCCGTCTGTCCGTCTGTCTATCCGTCTGTCTGTCCGTCTGTCTGTTTCTACGCGAACTAGTCTCTCAGTTTTAAAGATATCGAATTCAAACTTTGCACACACCCTTCTTTCCATTGCACGCAGTATATAAGTCGGAACGGCCGGGATCGGCCGACTATATCCTATAGCTGCCATATAACTGATTGATCGGAAATGCCATAACTCTGCTGTTTGTTAAGTTAGGAAGTTGGGACTTTCTATGGGTTTTATATTTGGCCAGTCAATCCGACGTACTAAATTTCATAAAGATCGGCCGACTATATCTTATAGCTGCCATATAACTGATTGATCGGAAATGTCATAACTTTGGTGTTTGTTAAGTTAGAAAGTTGGGATTTTCTATGGGTTTTATTTTTGCCCAATCAATTCGACATATTAAATTTCATAAGGATCGGCCGACTATATCCTATAGCTGCCATATAACTGATTGATCGGAAATGAAATAACTTTGGTGTTTGTAAAGTTAGAAAGTTGGGATTTCCTATGGGTTTTATTTATGGCCAATTAATCCGACCTACCAAATTTCATATGGATCGGCCGACTATATCCTGTAGCTGCCATATAACTGAACGATTGAAATTGCCATAACTTTGGTGTTTTTAAAGTTAGGAAGGTGGGATTTTTTATGAGTATTAAGAATGCATCATATGAATAATTTTGGAGAATATAATTTGCAGAATATTCTGCAAGGGTATTTCAACTTCGGCTCCGCCCGAAGTTAGCTTTCCTTTCTTGTTTTGATATGTTTTAATATTTTCTCCTTAATATGGATTAAAACTCTTCTTTCTGTGCAGCTCACATTCTTTCCAACTATCTAGCACTTTTCTATCCATCAGATGTCATTTTTTGCCACTGCTGCTGGTTCCTCTCTATTTTTGCTTTTCATTTGCCTTTATAGTATGAACAAGTGATTTGTTAGTGCCACGCCCATAGGACCCGGATCCCCACCGCCTTTCTCCGCAAGCTCTATGTTTCTTTTCCTCGTGTAAACAAGACATTAAGTACAACAAAATAATTAAAGTCAATTAGTGGCTCTTGCCTGTGCAACTAGCTTTTGTCTATCCATCTCACTCCGGCCCTGTTCCCTTCTCCCTCTAAGCCTTGGTAGTTGGCTTTTGCCTCGGTTGTTGCTGAATTAGTTTTGGCTTATAATGATATTGTGGAGCTCCTTCAGGGGCTGTCATTAGCGCCATAGATGCACACACACGAGCACATCAACCGCAAATCATAATTTATTAAATCAACTTGTATTTGGGATGAACTTTGGCTCGTTTGGTTAAAGCCAATGCTCCTTCAACGTAAGACAATCATGTTTAAGGATAATAAATAGTATTGTAGAGTAATTATAACAGATATATGTGTAAATTCTTCACCTGACACAGCAATCAAGTTAATCATTTTGTTTTTGGTTAAGTTAAGAATTTAAATACACATTAATATTGGAGGATGTAATGATATATTGAGGTATTAAAACTTTTGGTAGATAGTTAATAGATAAGTTAGGTAGATAAATTTTAGATAAATGGTAGAAAAATGATGGCTAAGTCCAATACTTATATCCTTTAGCTGGCACACCAATCATATTAATCAGATTATTTGCTGTTAATTTAAGGGTCCAAGAACCTTGATTTGTTAATAATAGCACCCCAGTAGATGAACTCCATTTTTGCGAAATTATTAAGCCGATACTTATTACTGCTTTTAACTGAAAGAAGAAAAAAACGTTGCGCTGAAAAGCTTAAATTAATATTTCTCTGTCAACACAATGCCCAACAATTAAGTGAAGCTTTTTAATTAAGGATTAATATGTAAATACATGCGTATGTATATTAATATCGACCATCTCTGATTTTCATTTCGCTCTGATTCGATAATTGAATTTACAGAAAAGACAAAAGACAGCGCACAGGCTTTTCATTCGTTTTTATTTTGCCATTTATACAATAATAATTTTTTGTAATACAATTACAATGCTCGTTTCGAGTTGCCCGTTTCTATTGTTTCGTTTTGTGAACAATGGCGAAATAAGCCCTTGCTTGCAATGGAAATTAAAAAAATAAACAGAGTTTCAAGTTCTTTGGAATGAAGAGCTACTGAAACGGAATCGGAGCCCCACAAGTGACTTTTGTGCCGGAGAATAAAGTTTGCGAGAGAGCCTATTGATTACAAAGTAATGAGGTAAAAACAATGTTGCCATTTTCCAAGCACACACTGGCAGCTCCACCCCGAATTGATTGATTTTACTCCGGCATCAGAGGGAATTTGCATTTCCATTTGAAGTAATTTAGAAATAAACATTAGCGTCAGGAGCCAATGAAGCGGTCGTAATCGTTAAGCAATAAAGTGCCACGCCCTCCGGACAAATTGCCACTGGCGACACTTCAAAGTCCGGGCAAATCGATGAGGAAAATTACATTTGTACGGAACCGAATTTGCATGCGAAATGTTTTCCTAATGATTTTCCGCAGCATTTAAATTGGAGAAGAGCTCCCATTATGATCGGGCTAAAAGCTTATTTCACTTGGTATTTAAATTACATTTCTCCTTGGCCAAATTGAAAGTGCTCCCAACTTTGATTTTAGTCGGCTGGCACTTTAATAATAATGATTTCAAGTCATTTCCCGGCTGCCTGCTAATGACTTCTTCTTCGTTGGGCTGGCTCTGCCCACAGGGCGTATGATTAATACTTTGTTTACACTCGAAGTAGCCGCCGAGGAAAATTGAATTCTCAATTCATCACCTTCCCTTCAACTTGGCATATTTAGCATAAATATTTCGGCAAAGTGCTGAGAGCCAGCCAGCCAGGCAGCTCCATCATCAGTTTAGCAAACTAATTTGCTTGCCAAAAAGTCTTTTTTCGAGAGCATTTTATAAGTCATATTTACGTTGGCCGCCTGCCAAGTGGCCTTTGTGTCCGGTATTTTGACGGCAGGAGCTCAATTTAAGTGAGTGCCAGCAGCCTCCTTCCTTTTGGCCCTAATGATGTTATTGAAGTTGGCTAAAGGTGTCTGCTGGGTATGCACGACCAGTGACTGGCAGGACTTAAGCTAGCAACACTCTCCAATCATTACATAAATCATATTAGGCAGGCCACGCCCCCAAGAAAGTGAGCGGCATTTACTGTTTTATCAACCAAACACTTTCGCTGAGCTATTCAAAAACCTTAAATAGACTATACAATCAGTTTCAAGCACACCACTTTATTAAGGTAACAAAAATAAATGTGTTCATTATACCCGTTACTCGTAGAGTTAAAGGGTATATTGTATTCGTGCAAAAGTATGTAACAGCTAGAAGGAAGCGTTTCCGACCCTATAAAGTATATATATTCTTGATCAGGATCACTAGCCGAGTCGATATAGCCATGTCCGTCTGTCCGTCTGTCCGTCTGTCTGTCCGTCTGTCCGTCTGTCTGTCCGTATGAACGCTGAGATCTCGGAAACTATAAAAGCTACAAGATTGGCATTTTGCATGCAGATTCTAGGAGTTCCTACGCAGCGCAAGTTTGTTTCAAAAAGGTGCCACGCCCCCTTTAACGCCCACAATCGCTTATATACGATTTTAAAAATTTAAATATTTCGGAAAAGTAAAAATGCAGTTTTATTGTGTTTATCAATACCGATCGAAATGTAGAAGAAATTTTTCAAATCGGACCATTCGTTAAAAAGTTATGCGTGATCAAAGTTTCTATCTCCATCTCCCTCGCACTCCCTTTAGCTGAGTAACGGGTATCTAATAGTCGGGGCACCCGACTATAGCGTTCTCTCTTGTTTTTAAAATAATAAGCAAATAAATTTATCACAATATATTAAATGTTTATATGTAGAACAAGGAATTAACTTATTGTATTTAATTGTTTATATGTAGGGGAAGGAATGTTTAGTTATTCAGAAAACTCCACTTAGCGAGACCTCACTGTAGTTCAATAGTGGCCAGTTTATTGTTATTGTCCTTCGTACTTGACAGTTGTAGTTGTTAGTGCTTTTATCGCCATTGGTGGTGGCAAGATGTTAAGATTCTCAACCACGTCCAAAAGACATTTTCTGTCGAGTTGACATAAAACTTGTCCTTATGGTCAACCATATTTATGTTGTGGTCCAAGTTGGCCGCAAACGAGAGTTTCGTGGTCGCTTTTCTGGTTCGATAAGAACTAATTATGAAAGTTTTTCTTTGGAATGACTTACGCAATTTGTTTCAGGGGAATCAATTTGCGAGGTCAAAGTTGTTGGGGGAATTTACGCGTTTAATAGCAATGACCACCGGAAAGATAAGAGGAATGTAAGGAAGTACATTAAAATTTCAAATGAAATTGGCCAGAAAATAACAACATTGAATATTATTGCTGCTCTGGAATTCCGCTATGAAGTTGACTCACTCTCAAGTGTATAACAATGACAAAATCCCCAGGCATTCTTTAAGGTTGCTTTTATGAAAAATGTCAAACACTCACATAAATAGCATTAAGCAGAAAAGCTTAAACAAAACTAGTTAGAAAAATAAAAAATATTTACAAAAAGTTTAAGAACGTTTTTTGTTAAACACTTTTATTCGAAGCGTTTCTTCCATCAAATTGTATTTTATATTATACATTTTTTTCAGAGCACCGGAAATAGATCAGGGGATTAAGTTTGCTCTTGGCATAAAATTATTAAACTGGAACTAAAACTGGAACTGTGTTTAGTAAAACCGCTTATGAAAACGAAACTAAGGCGTTTGCTCTCATAATCGCTTGTTTAATTTCGGCAATGCTTCACGATTTAACACGCTAATAAACCTATAAATATATCTTAATAATTTACATACAAAATATAACAAGAAATCGGCACTCACTAATAGTAAAAGCAATAAAGCACTTAATATTTGTATACACAAAGTACACATTTCTTCACAAAATAGTTTGTTTGGATTCAAGAGAAATGGGATATATGCAAAACCAGCAGAAATTCCGATCTCAGTTGACCAAACAAATCAATAGCTGGAAAATATAAGTTTTGCTTATGTTTAAAAGAATAGAGTGGTTTGCTTTAAGCATTCCTTAACTCAAAGCTATCTCGTTTCGACGCAATTACGGCGATCATTCAACCGGCAATCAGAGACTCTTTCAGGCCAAGACAATGGACATGACTCAAAGAGCTCTATTGGTTCTGATCAAATTAGTTTAATATCAATTGCCAGATACACGAGCGTATCGGAGCAGAGCGTTGAATAACCGCGAATTATGAGAGGCCGTCGAGTTGTAACCAACTAATTGCCATACCATACCGGTTTGCCACTCCGGGCCAAACTGAAAAGCCGCAACTTCGGAAAGCAAAATCAATATCAGAAGTGAGCACAGGTGAGTGCGTTGAAAGTGAAATTGAACTGGAGACGGGGGAAGTGCCATTTAGGAGATGTTTCTGGGCCAAGTGCGCGGCGTTTTGTCTCATCGTTTTGTTTCGCCGGCCACCAGTACTTCAGGTCCATCAAAAAGGCCGAACCTGAGGAGCAGTTGGCTCCGCAGCTGAGCCACCAGAAACAAAACCCTGGCCGAAACCCAAGCCCGCACAGGGAACAGTTTTCAAACGGCTTAAAAGCCCGAGCCGGAGCTGCAAACGGTTTAGTTCCTCGCCGCAAACAAAACTAGTCACAACAACGTGGAGCGGAAGCCAGCAGCCCCGAGTGAACCAGTTAAACGCCAGAGCTACAGTCTGAGGTAGAGGCACACAGCAAAAAACGATCACTTTCAACCCAAAATGGCAATTTCGAATTTAAATAAGGGGTACCTTAAATGAAGTGGCAGCATAGAAAGAAAAAAGTGTTTTAAAAGTGATGAAAAGAGTGAAATATTCGAACAAAGAACTATCAAGTTTCAAAAAATAAATATAAATGAGGCTCCGTCACATGGAGTTATTTAAAAGTTCACAAGGACTACAGTGATTCTTATTTTTAAAAATAAAAGTATAACCATATCAGCAAATTTGGATAACAAATAACACTGAATTTAAATTTGTCTACTAAATTCTTAAAAATCAGCCAATAACTCCTTTTTATGGATCGCAAAAATAAAATTATTTTTGGACATTACAAGCTGTCTTTATAGGTATTACATAAACACCCAATAATCCGAAACTCTTACATTAGGAATTTTAAAGACTGTTTAATACATATTAAAAGCCTGTTTTTTTTGGCATGATCGTTAAAGCATAATAATTTTTTCTCTGCAGAAATAGAGAGAGCGCAAAATACCCAGAAAGCTTTTGGAGACAGGAGCAAGTTTTTCTGAGCCAAAGTGAACGTAGCTTTCGGCGAGTTGAAACCACACTCGACTGATATTGATTCATTGCCAGCGAGCCACTGAACCGCCTCGCATTCCGCGAATACCAAAAAGAAGTGCACCGAAAATGCTGCGAACCTTTGCCATTCTGCTGCTGATCGCAGTGGCCATAAATGCGAGAGCGGCACCACAGAGAACCACCATTTCGCCGGATCCTGACACCACCGAGGAGCCCCATCTCCTCGAGGAGTCCACTTACATGTCCGTGGAGGAGGGAACCATCACGGTGGACGTCGACTCGGATGTGATACTGACCACCAGTCCCGAGGGCGAGAGCTTCACGGAGGCCAGTCCGATGGTTTTGACGGAGGAACCACTTCCGGACTCGGTGCTGCAGCAACTGGAGATGGAGCGACTACAGGAAGAGCGGCTCAAGAATCCCGAAGTGCCTGAATCGGAATCGGAATCGGAATTGGAGTCGGAATCGGAGTCCAAGACTGAGACCACAACAACCACCGAGCCAGCAAATTCAGTGAACACAACCAGCACCACCAAGAGAAGCTTCACCTTTAAGTTTGGAGCAACCACACTGCCACCCAGTTTTGTAACCACTACCGGCAGTCCAGGAGCTATCACAACCACCATACCACTGGACGGGCCAACCACCCGCTTTTCCGAGACCGAAGAAACCACCGAATATGAGGAGGTGAAGACCATGAGGAACTTCTTCGAGCGGAAGCCAGCGGAAATGGAAGAGGTCGATCTGGACATGGCCGAGAACCGAATGGAGACCACCACGAATTCACCACCCGAGGAGCCCAAAGAGCTGTCCTTCATTGTGACCACCGATGCCGCTTTGGTGGAGGAGAGTTCGAGGCCCAGAAGTGAGGGAGGTCAGGAGGAGTCGGTGGAAACCACGGTGGTGCCACTCTACCAGTTATTTAAAAATGCAGATCCGATAGTAGAAGCTTTACAACCTCAACTTACCACTGAGGTGCCGACAATAAATGAAGAAGTAGCCTCCTCAGAACCTGCGATAGAGGAAACCACAGGTGCGTTAAATTTTAATATATCAATATTAAAAGAAGATGTATAGAAACTAACTCCTTCTTGAGTTATTTTAATCCATTGCCAAAGATCATTTAACTAAATAACTCTTCTTTACGCAGAAGTGCCGCTGGTTTCATCTCCCCTAGCACCCGTAACCACCACAGAGGCCGAGGAAACCACAACTCCAGCTCCTAGCACCACCACCACCACTGAAGCTCCAAGCACCACCACCACCACTACAGAAGCTCCTAGCACCACCACCACCAATACAGAAGCTCCAAGCACCACTACCACCACTGAAGCTCCTAGCACAACCACCACCACTGAAGCACCTATCACCACCACAAGCACTGAAGCTCCTAGCACCACTACCACCACAGAAGCTCCTAGCACCACCACCACCACTGAAGCTCCTAGCACCACCACAAACACTGAGGCTCCCAGCACCACCACCACCACTGAAGCTGCCCTACTGACCACCAAGGTGGAGACACTGCTCAATGTTCAGCCAGAGACGAGCACAAGTGCTCCGGAGACCACATCCACAGGTTCTCCAACAACCACAACCAGCACCACCAGTGCTCCAACCACCACAACCACCTCAACCACCACTGAACGTCCAGTTCAGACGCGAGCTCCGCGAGTGGAGCGGATCTTCAACTCGGACGGAGTGGAGGTGCTCTACGGCTATTCGTCGGTGGTGCGGACCAACCGCTCGTGAGTGGTGCTTTGTAGTGGTGGTGCCACCGAGAACGCGACCTTGTCAAGGTCGGACAACTTGCCATAATGCGGAGAAGAGGGGGAGAGGGAGACATTGAGCGATTGATGCTCGGTTCGTTTTAGGCAATTTTCAATTCTAAACGAGTTATAAACAATAATATTTAAATTTCATTCGACGGTCCCCAGCACAGTGTGATAAACCAAAAAGCCAACGCTGCGTAAGAAGATACAAATCCGAAAAGACGTGAAACAAAACAAATATAATATTGTGCAAAATTGTGTACTGTCTGCCAAATGACAAAAATGACAGAGAAATGCTGGAGATAAACGATTTTATAAATTATAAATAAAACATGAACAACCATCTTCCGTTTCGCATTTGCTTTGGCGATTGCACAAAGCGTTAGTAGGTCTTTTAAGCATTGTTGATACGCAAATATCAACTCAAGAGTGACACAATATTGCATCAACGAAATGTGATCGGAAAAGGTCAGCGTTGAGATACTCTAATATGGTAGTGCTTAAGATTAATTCTCGGAAAGAAACAAATGGGGAGTGCCTTCAAACATTATCGAATATATTTATTAAAAAAACACTGTAAATAGAGCATCCAGAGTTCTTTCATAACCAATCTACTGATTATGATTCATGTTGTGAATCGTTAAAGCAGCGCACCCAAGAAATCAAGCGAACTTCAAGCTCAGACATTTAGCAGCCCAAGCCCACAAGTTGATCGCTGCCCACCTGAGGTAAAAAAAAAAAATGAAAAACCGGCAACAGCCCCAAGAGTTGTCGTCATACATTTTTGGACTTTCATGTTCCGGCATGGACGCAGACAATCCGACAGACAGACACGTGGTCCAGCCAGGTCGACTTGTTTGGTCTGGTCAGGTCCATGGGTTTGGGTCTCCTGGGATATTATTCATTCATCGATCGCCCATCGTCAGCACATCGATTAAGGGGCACTGGGCTTTTTTGGGGTTTTGCAATGAGTATCACGTTCGCTTTACCATACTCTCGCTGGAATTTGAAAGCATTCGGCTATTAAATAAACACCAACCGCTAATTTCCATTTGAACTTGAGCAGCAGGCGCTAAACTGCATGTTGAATGTGAATCGAATGAATGCGGATCGAAGGTTTTGGCGATACGGGTTTTTTTTTCGGCTGATCGATTTGGTTTGTTTATTTAACTAGCTGACTAACTCCACTCTAGGCCATGGGATGTACATTACCAAACAGTTAGTCACATTTGCTAAAAGATGTGGGAAACGCCATGGAAGAGATGTTTAAGAGCGGATATTTAAAAGAGTAAGTTTTATAATTATAGCAGTCCACAATTACTAGTCATAATGGAAAGATAGTATTTAAATACTTATCCAACAATATTCAATTATTCATGGGAGTAGGATTTTCAAGAGTGCTTGGTAGAGCATTTAGCAAATAAGATTAAAATAAAACATTTTATTGTGATTTTACCAACCCTATTTCTGCTAAATTTAAATGCCAAAGACAAAGCCGAAAACTATGCCACACTTTAAGGAAAATACAATATTTTATTATTTATATTGTATCAATGTTTTAGAATTCTCCCTTTTGAAATTTGGCTGTATTTTGTGGACTATTGTTTCATACCCATAACTGAATGACATAAACAAATGACACATAATTACTCTAAGCAAATTAAGTATTATTAAGACAAAAAAAGGAGGGATATCCCACATCGCTCCAAAAAAAGAACCTGACTCTGTCACAATAATATGCATTTTATTTGTTTTACGAATTAGCATACAAAATAAAATGATTGAAAACAAACAAAAGCCTTCAGGTCAAACCAGTTTCGAATGCATTTCATAATAAATACTTGAAAATAAAGAAATTGGTGAATAACTGTATTGGGAACAATTAAAAATACGATTTGCATTCGCTAATAGCGGCTGCCATAAATAAATCCGAGAACTGGTCCAAGTCCCGATCCACATTAGCTCCAGATGTGTGTATAAAAGAGCCCCACAGTCGCCCAGATGGCACAACAAACACCCACGATGAAGCTCTATGCACTCTGCGCTTTCCTGATCCTTGCTCTGGTGGCAGTCCAGGCCAAGCCTGGTCACCACAGAAACAATGGCTTCGGAGGACCCGGTGGCTACCAACAGCCTTACTACGGAGGTGGTGGCCAATCTCAGGCCACGGCCACCGCCAGCGCCAGCGCTAACGCCGGTAGCCAAGGAGGCTACCAAGGAGGTCCCGGAGGCTACGGTGGTCCAGGAGGCTACGGTGGTCCAGGAGGCTACGGTGGTCCAGGAGGCTACGGAGGATACCGAGGATAAAATTCAGAAATTATCAAGAAATCAACGAACAACTAAATGAACACACTGCGTAGATAGATTTGTGTCTGCGCAACATAATAATTGTCTTCCAATAAAAAATAAAATGCTTGCAAAACTGCATATTTTCTAATCTTACATTGGTGCAGAATGTATATCTATTTTGGTCGAAAGTCTGTGACGTTAAAACTGTTTATCAGATTGTTTTCTCTAACGCTTTTGGAAGGTCGATAGGGATAAATATACAAGCTATTAATTTTTAAAGATTAATGCGAATAATTTGAAACTTTGTTGCTTATACAGTTTCACAAGGACACAAAACAGCAATTGTGCCATAACCATCTACTAATCGGCTCAAACACTTGAAACTATATTAGTTTGATGAGCGATAATTCTGAGAAATAATTATAAGAAACCTATTGCTCACAAAAATAACTAAACTTTGGGGAACCCACATTTATTATAAATTTTCAAATTTGATCATACTTGGTTTGCTATTAGAATGGATTTTCTCTTGTCCTTTGGTAGGCAAATTGTTTTGGCACAAGTATATTTGAATGGAAACAAATCGAATTAATAAGTCTACATATTATTATTGTTAAAAGTTTAATGTTCTTAAACATCAGTTCTTACAGTTTTACTTATTTTTTTAAACATTATCTTTTTTTTTAAATTTTAAAGCACTTTTAAAGCAGATTTGCGCGATTAGGGTTTGTGTTTGCTATTAAAACAGAAGTGTGAGTTCTGCGACAGTATAAGATTCCGATACAAATAGCTTTAAAGCAAATTCAAAAGACATGCCGTTACTCTAACGCATAAAGATCCTTCTTAAGCTAATTGAATGATCGACATTTATAAACTGCCTAGAAATATGCTTTATTTAACTTTATATCTGAGATCTCCTCAAAGCTAACCTGTTTTCAATTATTGGTCGTATAATAAATGTTCAGTAAATAATAAGAAACGTCATGCGATTTTAATATATGCCTAATTAATGTGCTAAACGGAACCCCCTATATATGTACGGATAATGGCAATAAGCTTGTTCCCCTTTTGTTTTTGCTAAACAAGTCTAAGCCACCTGTTGCGACTGCTGGTATAAAAGAAGCCGGCCAACGCTCACAGTGCATCGCAAGCTCCGACGATGAAGTTCCTGGCTATCTGCATTTTCCTGATCCTGGCCCTGGTGGCCGTCCAAGCCAATCCCAATCCAGGTGGTGCCTCGGCCAACGCCAACGCCAACGCCGCGGCCACAAGCTACGGAGGTGGTCCTGCCTCCGCCTCTGCCACGGCAAACGCTGAGGCCAACGCCTCTGGAGGCGATGAAGGATACGGAGGACACGGGAGACACGGAGGACGCAGAGATCGAGGATAGATCCCAGTGAGGATCGGATCCGAGCCCTCCAAACTGCCTGAAGAGTGGGCACGTCCCGGACATGCCTTCCGAGGTGCAGCGCTACCGAAACTAGTTAAATATTAAAATGCTAAATAGGTTTCTCGCAAATCACAACTGTTGATTTTTTTATTGGACATGCGTTGGGCATAACTTAAAGCTTCTATGACGTCAAAAAATGGATCAGAGGCACCCTAAAAACTTGCTACACTTCTATAAACTTATGTTTTTGTAAGCTTCTGCTGTAGCCCAAAAACCAGTATAATAGTCACAATCTGTTTTTATTTTTTTTTATGTTTATTCTTCTATACAAAAAAAAAACGAACTCATTTCTGAGAGTATAAAAGACGAAGGCACGCGCTCAGAGGGCACATCAAGTTCCAAAGATGAAGTTCCTGGCCATCTACATTTTTCTGATCTTTGCCCTGGTGGCCGTTCAGGCCCATCCAAATCGTCATAATACCGGTGGAGAGGGTGGATCCTTCGGTGGACACGGTGGACAGGCTGGTCCCGGTGGTGCCAGTGCCACTGCTAACGCCAGTGCCACTGCCAATGCCAAAAACCAAGGAGGTGGCCCAGCATCCGCCAGCGCCACAGCCACCGCAAACGCTGTGTCCAATTCCCAGGGAGGCGGCGGCCATGGTTCCCGAGGATAGGTTCCAAATAGAGACGAAATTGATCTCTCGTAACAGCCTCAACAAAAAAAAGGGCACGTCTTCAGACAGGCCTTCCGATATGAAGCTTCACTCTTTAAAAAAATAAAATGCTGAATTTGTTTTGCGAAAACTATAAGTGTTGTTCTCTTTTTTGGTATATGGGCAGGTTTATCGCTATACTTTGGGCATAATTTAAAGATGAAATGACGTAAAATTTTTAAAAACTACATTTATACTGATAGTATAAAACCCGTTCTTCTCTAGTTTATTTAATTAATTAGCATAGTTCGTTTTTGCTAAGCAAAAACCAACCTCATCCTCAAATACAACGAAAAAGCGTTATTTGTTTTCTTTATTTAATGAATTTTAGAAAGTCGGCCGCACTAATATATTCCCATTGTATAAAATTTGTTGAAAATATAAAAAAATTTAAATTTATCACACCTATATTACTACGGATAGGTTTTACGGAGCTCCAAAGTCTTAAAATCTTCTTAGTAAAAAATGAAAAACTTCAGTCTTGTTTATTTTAATTGTATTGAAACAAAATTTTTACCAACATTTTTTTTTAATTCTTATACTTTTAAGCACTTATTTAAAATGGGAAAAATATTTATTCATTCGCAATTCCTACTAGTAGTAACGCAAATTTTAAATTTTGTCTTTATACAAAAATACATATGTTAAATTGAAGGAGTTTGAAAATTTCAAATAGTTAATCTCAACAGTTCATTTTTAATTTCTTCTAAGTGGGTGAAGACTTTTGTTTTCCGCTTTCCAAAATGGTCTTGAAAGTCCCTCCTTTGATAAAACTTTAAGGGAAATAAAAACTTTGATAAAAACTTGACAAATTTAATATTCTTTATTTTAAACGCATCCGAAAAACATACATTTTGTTGAACTATATTTATTGTAAATCGTAATATTATAGAGAACCACTTTTATTTGCAAGCTCAACGATCTCAATTTTTTAACTGAATATACTAGAAAACACCATTTATTTAGTAGTAACAATTTTTTTGTATATATAATTGCTATTAAGTCAGTCTTTATAGATTAATTAGTATATTTTTGTAAAACAGTGTGCTGTATAAAATTATACTTTTTCAAGTACAAAAATGTGCGGAATACGAAAATATTTCTGCTCGTCGGTTTCTTTTTAGAAAACTAACCACAATAGTACGATTTTGATCATTTTTGAAAAACTGTGACTTCGCAGCCTCACATCTGTTATATTTCTACGGTAGCTGAGCCTAGCAGAAAACCTGTTCTGTTTTTATACCCTTGCAGAGGGTATTATAATTTTGGTCAAAAGTGTGCAACGCAGTGAAGGAGACATCTCCGACCCTATAAAGTATATATATTCTTGATCAGGATCACCTCCTGAGTTGATATAGCCATGTCCGTCTGTCCGTCTGTCCGTCTGTCCGTCTGTCTGTTTCTACGCAAACTAGTCTCTCAGTTTTAAAGCTATCGGATTGAAACTTTGCACACACCCTTCTTTCCTTTGCACGCAGTATATAAGTCGGAACGGCCGGGATCGGCCGACTATATCCTATAGCTGCCATATAACTGATTGATCGGAAATGCCATAACTTTGGTGTTTGTAAAGTTAGAAAGTTGGGATTTTCTATGGGTTTTATATTTGGCCAATCAATCCGACCTACCAAATTTCATAAGGATCGGCCGACTATATCCTATAGCTGCCATATAACTGATTGATCGGAAATGCCATAACTTTGGTGTTTGTAAAGTTAGAAAATTGGGATTTTCTATGGATTTTATTTTTGGCCAATCAATCCGACCTACCAAATTTCATAAGGATCGGCCGACTATATCCTATAGCTGCCATATAACTGATTGATCGGAAATGCCATAACTTTGGTGTTTGTAAAGTTAGGAAGTTGGGATTTTCTATGGATTTTATTTTTGGCCAATCAATCCGACCTACCAAATTTCATAAGGATCGGCCGACTATATCCTATAGCTGCCATATAACTGATTGATCGGAAATGCCATAACTTTGGTGTTTGTAAAGTTAGGAAGTTGGGATTTTCTATGGATTTTATTTTTGGCCAATCAATCCGACCTACCAAATTTCATAAGGATCGGCCGACTATATCCTATAGCTGCCATATAACTGAACGATTGGAAATGCCATAACTTTGTTGTTGTTAAAGTTAGGAAGTTCGGATTTTTTATGAGTATTAAGAATGCATCATATGAATAATTTTGGAGAATATAATTTACAGAGTATTCTGCAAGGGTATATCAACTTCGGCTCCGCCCGAAGTTAGCTTTCCTTTCTTGTTAATTTATGGCTTTGATTTGCCAAAGTTTTTAGCATATTTTTGCATCATTAGTGTTTTACTAAACAAAACATAAGCGCCTGCTTAAACATAACCATACAGTTTTTAGATTTCATGTTATTTGCTTTAGAAAGTGGAACACAGAGAACAGAAATACAATATTTACGTATAAAGATGATTTATTTATTCTGTAAACTCAATTTTTTTCATCTAGGTACTTAATTTTAACAATCCATAAATTACTTTTTTTTACATTTTCAATTCAAGCACCGCAGACACTAAAACCTTTTCCGTATTACAAACATGAGACATGATAAAAATTCACCTGACCGGTTCTTTTTTGGCAGAAGTGACAAACTAAAATTGTATTTAGTAAATACTGGTGACATAAAATACACGTTTGGCCTTAAAAAGTATGTATTCATCATATAGATTTAATACATCACATTTCCAGAGCATGATTATTTCCGAGAGAGGTATATTTTTCATATGAACAAACAGCAGCGACGGATATACATTCTCCGAAAAATCGTGAATGTATCTAATTAGGTTACAACTTCTAAAAAGAAGTGTAATAAAAGAAAAAAACCTTATTTTTCTCTATTACCTCCTCCGTTGTTTTAAAGGGCCAACACTCTTAAAATCTCAAAATTCATTTTTTACTTAATCAATTTTTATGAACTGAGTATTATATATTTTAGAAGGGCCAACACACTTTAAATCTGTAAAATCATATGCACTTGCCAAGATTAACACTCCCTGGACCAATATAAAATAGAGGCTTCTACAACTTATGTTTTGGTACTTTTTTTTATTTATTGTTATATTTTCTGAATATTAAGAAACTAATCAGTTGAAAAATTCGTATCGCAATCGCAGCTTATTTACCGAAGGCGCTAGAGCTAGCACTGGCATTGGCATTGGCATTAGCACCACCACCACCGCGGGAGTTGGCGTTGGCATTGGCATTGGCATTAGCATTTCCACCCCCGAAACCGTTTCCCTCAGCATTGGCAACAGCATTAGCATTAGCATTGCCTCCTCCGAATCCACCTTGTCCGCCTTGTCCTCCGAATCCACCTTGTCCTGGTCCTCCGAATCCACCTTGTCCTGGTCCTCCGAATCCACCTTGTCCTGGTCCTCCGAATCCACCTGGTCCGCCTTGTCCGCGTTGTCCTCCAAATCCGCCAGGTCCCCCTGGTCCGCGATTTACGCCTGGACCTCCGAATCCTGGTTCTCCTCCGAATCCTGGTCCTCCTCCGAATCCTTGTCCTCCTCCGAATCCTGGTCCTCCTCCGAATCCTGGTCCTCCTGGTCTTCCTCCAAATCCGCCTCCGTATCCTTCTTGACGACCTCCGAAGCCACCTTGACTTTCAGCCTTGGCATTGGCGTTGGCGTTGGCACTGCCACCTCCAAACTGCGGGGCAGCAGCGGACACGGCCAGGATTACGGCGAGAACGACGAAGACCTTCATGATGATCTGCTTGATCGAAGTGACTTAACAAACTTAATAACCAATGCCCCAGGGCCCGGCTTTTATAGTGGCCAGACAGCCAACAGACGGCCGACAGACGCCAACAAAAACTCAAAATACCCCGCCCCTTGGGGAAAAATTAGCATACAAACAATAGTCACTGCCGAAAAATAAAAAACGTAACGATTTACATTTTTTAACAGAATATGCTAGAAAACATAATTTAGTTAGTAAGGAAAATTGTATTTTATAAAATTAATTGCAATTAGTCACAAAATGGCGTAAGGTGAGGAACATTTATAACATGCCCTGCTATAGAAAATTATACTCTTCTACTAAATTCCAGGGTGCTGAATACGTATTCTGTTCGTGTGTTTTTCAGAAAATTAACATAAAAATTGAAAAATTACGATTCTTATCATTTTATAAAAATGTGACTTCACAGCTTCACATCTGTGATATTTATACGGTAGCTGAGCCCAGCAGAAAACCTGTTCTGTTTTTAATTTATGTCTTTGATTAGCATATTTTTGGGATCATTAGTGTTTTACTAAACCCAACATAAGCGTGTGATAAAACATAAGATGTTGTGCTTTTTTGCTTTAGAAACATAAGATGTTGTGCTTTTTTGCTTTAGAAAGTGGAACAAAGAGAACAGTAAAATATGTTATTATTATTATTTGAATTAAATTTTCTTAAAAAACTCCAAATCAAATAGAGAAATATTTTCAAATCTAGCGCAGCAGACACTAAAACCTCTTCCGATTACTCCGATTGTTTATAATTCTTACCAGTAGTTTTCGTGCTGCTAACGAATAAAAATCATATTTAACAAGAGAGAACGCTATAGTCGGGTGCCCCGACTATCAGATACCCGTTACTCAGGTAATGGGAGTGCGAGGGAGAAGGAGATAGAAACTTTGATCACGCATAACTTTTCGACGAATATACTTTTCCGAAATATTTAAATTTTTAAAATCATATATAAGCTATTGTGGGCGTTAAAGAGGGCGTGGCACCTTTTTGAAACAAACTTGCACCGCGTAGGAACTCCTAGAATCTGCATGCAAAATGCCAATCTTCTAGCTTTTATAGTTTCCGAGATCTCAGCGTTCATACGGACAGACAGACGGACAGACGGACAGACGGACAGACGGACATGGCTATATCGACTCGGCTAGTGACCCTGATCAAGAATATATATACTTTATAGGGTCGGAAACGCTTCCTTCTAGCTGTTACATACTTTTGCACGAATACAATATACCCTTTCACTCTACGAGTAACGGGTATAAAAATGTTGTTTTCAGAAACTTGCCCAGATTAAGTCTTTAGGGCCTCTATTAAATGGGTGATGCATTAAAAATGTAACAAGAAAATAGAACCAATGGATCACGAACATGAGACTTGACAAAAATTCAGATTACCGGAAGTGCCAAAGTATTTTAATATTATTGTTGCATTATCTAACAAATAGATTCATTTTCGTTGTATACGATTAAGAAACGATTTCTTTAAAAATAAACTAAATATTATTTAGTAAATACTGGTGACAGCAAATATACGTTTTTCCTTAAAAAACTATTTGTTTATTTATATTTAATACATCACATTTTTAGAGCATTATTATTTCCCAGATCACATCAAATCAAATTTCATGGCCCAAATAAATGTATAGTTTTCCGCAGAATAGATTTTAGTTTGTTGGAAAACATTAAAGTTTGTTTTTAGTTTAGTAATTAGGAACCTGTTTTTAAAGAGGTATATTTTTTTTGAACATTCTTCGATTAAACGCGAGTCGAACTAAATAAATTACAACTTTTAACTAGTAGTGTAATAAAAAAATTCCTTTTATATCTCTCTATTGTCTTCTTGATTGTTTTAAAAGGCTACTCTTAAAAACTATAAATTCATTTATCACTCATTCACTTTAAATAATCTAAGTTATATATATTTCTGAGGGACTAACACACTTAAATTCCCTTTCCAAGATCAAAACTCAAAACAAATATAAAATAAAGTCTTCACAACATCTGTTTTTTAAATTTTTTATTTGTTTTACTTTTTATAAATATTAAAAACTAATCAGTGAACAAATTCGTATCGTAATCGCCGCTTATTTACCAAAGGCGTTAAAGCTAGCACTAGCATTGGCATTAGCGTCACCACCACCGCGGGAGCTGGCGTTGGCGTTAGCAACAGCATTAACATTAACATAGGAATTGGTTCCTTCAAATCCTGTTATTGTTGCTGGGCCGAATCCGCCCGTTCGTCCATATACCTTTTTGATTCCAACTAACACCAATTCACCTTCATCTGCAGCTGGCGCATTGGCATTGGCGTTGGCGTTGGCACTGCCACCTCCAAACTGTGGGGCAGCAGCGGACACGGCCAGGATTACGGCGAGAACGACGAAGACCTTCATGATGATCTGCTTGATCGAAGTGACTTAACAAACTTAATAACCAATGCCCCAGGGCCCGGCTTTTATAGTGGCCAGACAGCCAACAGACGGCCGACAGACGCCAACAAAAACTCAAAATACCCCGCACCTGGGGGGAAAGACTATTGCAAACAATAGTCACTGCCGAAAAATACAAACTTAACGATCTACATTTTTTAACAGAATATACTAGAAAACATAATTTAGTTAGTAAGAAAAATTGTATTTTATAATTAAATTGCAATTAAGTCACACTTTCTTGTTTATTGAGGAAAAATGGCGTATATATAACATATATAACATGCCCTGCTATAGAAAATTATACTCTTCTACTAAATTCCAGGGTGCTGAATACGTATTCTGCTCGTGTGTTTTTCAGAAAATTAACATAAAAATTGAAAAATTACGATTTTTATCATTTTATAAAAATGTGACTTCACAGCTTCACATCTGTGATATTTCTACGGTAGCTGCTGAGCCCAGCAGAAAACCTGTTCTGTTTTTTATGTCTTTGATTAGCATGTTTTTGGTAACATTAGTGTTTTACTAAACCCAACATAAGCGTGTGATAAAACATAAGATGTTGTGCTTTTTTGCTTTAGAAACATAAAATGTTGTGCTCTTTTGCTTTAGAAAGTGGAACAAAGAGAACAGTATGAAAATTTAATATGTACGTATAAATATGTTATTATTATTATTTGAATTAAATTTTCTTAAAAAACTCCAAATCAAATAGAGAAGGGCTTTCTTCTAGGTACTTCAGTTTAGCATTTCATAAATTACTGGTTTTATTTTAATATTTTCAAATCTAGCGACGCAGACACTAAAACCTCTTCCGACTACTGTGATTGTTATTAATTCTTACCAGTAGTTTTCGTGCTGCTAACGAATGAAAATCAAATTTAAACATGTTGTTTTCAGAAACTTGCCCAGATTAAGTCTTTAGGGCCTCTATTAAATGGGTGATGCATTTAAAATTTAACAAGAAAATAGAACCAATGGATCATGGACATGAGACTTGACAAAAATCCAGATGACCGGAAGTGCCAAAGTAATTTAATATTGTCGTTGCACTATCTAACAAATAGATTAATTTTAAATATTATTTAGTAAATACTGGTGACAGCAAATATACGTTTTTCCTTAAAAAACTATTTATTTATTTATTTTTAATCCACCACATTTTTAGAGCATTATTATTTCCCAGATCACAACAAATCAAATTTCATGGCCCAAAGAAATGTATATTTTTCAGCAGAATACATTTTAGTCTGTCGGAAAACATTAAAGTTTGTTTTAAGTTTAGTAATTAGGAACCTGTTTTGAAAGAGGTATATTTTTCCTGAACATTCTTCTAATAAAACGCGAGTCGAACTAAATTAAAACTTCTAACTAGTAGTGTAATAAAGAAAAAACCATTTTATATCTCTCTATTGTCTTCTTCATGGCTTTAAAAGACTACTCTTAAAAACTCTAAATTTACTTATTCACTTTTAATGAATTAAGTTTAATATATTTCTGAAGGACTAACAGACTTGAAGGATAAAAACCCCTTGGACAAATATAAAATAAAGTCTTCACAGCATCTGTTTTTTAAATTTTTTATTTGTTTTTCTTTTTATAAATATTAAAAAACTAATCAGTGAACAAATTCGTATTGTACTCGCCGCTTATTTACGGAAGGCGTTAGAGCTAGCACTAGCACTAGCACTGGCATTAGCGTCACCACCACCGCGGGAGCTGGCGTTGGCATTGGCATTGGCATTAGCATTTCCACCCCCATAACCGTTTCCGTTGGCGTTAGCAACAGCATTAGCATTAGCTTCGGAATTGCCTCCTTGGAATCCACCTTGTCCCGGTCGTCCTTGTCCGAATCCACCTTCTACTCCTTGTCCGAATCCACCTTCGTATGGACCTCCTGGTCCGTTTTGGAATCGGCCAGGTGCTCCTCCGAATCCGCCTCCTTGTTCTCCTTGTCCGAATCCACCTGGACCTCCTGGTCCATTTTGGAATCCGCCAGGTCCTCTTTCTCCTTGAAATCCTTGTCCTTCGAATTGGCCCGGTCCTCCGTATTGACCACCTTGGAAGCTACCTTGATTTTCAGCTTGAGCATTGGCATTGGCGTTGGCACTACCACCTCCAAACTGTGGGGCAGCAGTGGACACGGCCAGGATTACGGCGAGAACGACGAAGACCTTCATGATCGGAGTGACTTAACAAACTTAATAACCAATGCCCCAGGGCCCGGCTTTTATAGTAGCCAGACAGCCAACAGACGGCCGACAGACGCCAACAAAAACTGAGAATACCCCGCCATTCGGGGAAAAATTAGCATGCAAACAATAGTCACTGCCGAAAATTATTATCGGCGATCGTGGAGTTGAGCAGGGCTCTGTGTGGAGCAGATATCATCAGAAAGAGTCGGATAGAGCTATGATTAAATGCAATGGTCTTAGGAAAGTTTGCAAATCTATTAAGACCAACACGAGCCGCGTTCGTGGTTGTTTCCTATGGAACCGGTTTGCCGCTATCAATATTTAAGCGATTGTTGATATCTGTGTTTATATTTCATTAAGCATTTATTTTTCTTTATTTTCGGCACTGTCACAGATGGGAAACGGTGCGAGGGCAGTTAATTATCATAGAATTGCCTGGGTACTTTATTATTAACTAAGATTAGGTAGGGTGGAGCGTAAAATATCACCAAAAGACAATGCCAATGTCATGTTAAAAAATCAATTCATCCCATGTAATACACATTTAATAAGGTTTATTCAATTATCTTGAATCCCATTTGGATTGGTTTTAATAGCTTTTTATTTTTGTTTATATAAAATAGAACAATTATAAAAACAGAAAAGATATACAATTTGTTTTTTTATTTGATTTATATCAATATAAATGTCTTTAAACCGAAAAACAAAAATATCTAGTTTTACAGAATTCTTATGTTACAAATATATTGTTAAAAAGACGAGCACCTGGTTTTAATTAACACCTTTTTAAGCGCTTCCTTGTTTTTATCAATCCCAATTTATTCAATTTTATTTTGCTGTAAATAACCGGCAACCGCACAAGACCCTATAACATTTACATAATTTTAAGCAATTGTGTTCAACCCAATTCAGATTTGAAATTCAAATTAATTGAGCTGCCGGACCACCAAAATACAAATGATAACCGATATTGTCCACCCCGACAACCGCTGACAAAAGCTTATTGCTATTAACGTTGGCATATTTATAAGGCATTGTTTAATACCCATTAGTTATTTGCAACGAAAAAATTAAAATTAGTTTGAAAATCTTAGACAAACAATAATGTATGTTTGTATGTTTGTTATCAATAAAATAAAATTTAGATATTCAACAGAACCCGCTTTTTTATTATACAAAATCCTTTTCACGTTTAAGTATATTATTTCTAAAACAATTTTTATCTATCTATTATCTTATTTAAAAAAAAAAAAAAAAAAAGCGACCCTTTTCTTTTCTTTAACCTTTAATGTTTAAGCGTAATTTTAAGAATTCCATTTAAATTTCCAAATAACTATGTCAAATCTGTATTAATAAGTAATTTGTCCTACGTGACGCACTAATTATAAGTTATCAACTTGTAGCGTTAGGAAAGCATTTTAAAATAAATTGAAATTAAATTGAAATTAAATTGAAATTATCTAAATAAATGACGTGAATAATGTTTTCGTTTTAGCTAGTAAAATGTTATTTGAACTTTTTCCTCAGACTAATATTTAACACTGCTTAACACTTTTTTAACTGTATTGTATTGTATTGCATTTTATAAATCGAATTCATTTGGGTACAATAAAATTGAAACTAATTCAAATGCCCAGCCAAATTAATTCAAATCAATCTAATACAGTCCACACATCATTGGCTGACAAAAGCTTAGTGCTATTAAAGTTGGGTTATTTTAGCTATTTGCTGGGTGAGCTTAAGGGGAGTTATAGTATTTACATTTTTTTCTTGCATTTTCTTTTTTTTTTAATTTTTTTTTTCTGAATGTCGATCCGAGTAAAACTTCCGAACTTATGGGCAGTGAAACGTAGGTATGTAAGTGCGTTTTATATTGCATTTTTGGGTGTCCCAAACTTTAAAACGCTCTCCTTAAAAGTTGCCATTTCAAAGTCGGTGTACACGATCCTGCAAAATCTATCGAACGGATCGTTTTGAGATTTTGTACAGTATTTCTTCACCTGATTCCTCAGGTTACGCTGTCGAGTTTTTTTTTTAGATTTATTATTTTTAGAGCAACAAATAACTCAACGTTTTGGGCGAAAATAGAGGTTTTTGACTTTCAAGTGCCTTAAAAAATAGAAAAAAATAAATAAAAAAAATAAAAACTCGACAGCGTTACCTGAGGAATCTTGTCCTTTAAGTAATGCAATTTGATTTTTTCAATTCAGATAATTCTGTGACCAGTTATCGTGTACACCGCAAAGCGTGTTTTCTTTCGCCGGAGATTTCCTGTATCTCACTCAATTTTTAATATTTTTGGATGAAAAAATTCACACATGTTGTTTAAATGTTGCCCAATCACATGCAAAAACGAAAATTGAGCTCAGATTATCCGTATCACCACTAAAAATTCGTAAGAAATGACAGATTAACATATATAGAATATTTTTCCTATATCAGAATAAACATTTGCGGAATACAATCTTGTAGTTCGGAGCACAATTAAATTTTTTTAAACTTTTGAAACTTTTATGTTATCCAACAAATTTTATTACATCCATTATTTTTAATGGAAGACAAATGTTTTTTACCTTTTATCATATTACCCTTTTTTATAGGTTTTTCTATTTTATTTCTAAATTTGAAATATCAATATATTTAAAAATAAAACCGCCGTAGCAATAACAAAACGATTATATTATAAATTAAATCTCACAATGAACAACAGATGTTGATCTTCTGATTCGAGTCAACGTATAAAATGACGTATGAATGTATAAACATTTTTCATACATACATATTTGTAATAATTGGTTTTTTTCCATGTTAAGTAAATAAACTTATTTTATTATTTATTTTTATCAAATTTTGTAAAATTTTTTAAAATTTTAAGGTTTGGAAATGGTTTTCCTTTTACTTAAACATATCTATTTGTACATTTTCCTCACCATTAGGTTTTTAAAAAGGACTTCCTTAGTCGATTATTAAAAGTGTATAAGGTTTCTGGGACACTGAGATCAAACATTCGGTTATGCGCTGCTATGCAATAAATTTCCTACAAATCCTAAGAGCTGCTGCATAACAGTGATTACAAAATTGTAAAAGTATTTTGATTTTAATTCACTAATTTCAATTCGCAGTCATTTCTTATCGCTTAATTCCTATTAATTTTTGGCTCGGTTCAACCGCGGAATCTGCCACCCGCAGCAGAGGCGGAAGAAGAGGAGGGAGCTGATAAACTACCGCCGCCACCACCAGACGAAGCTGAGGAGGAAGCTGAGGCACTGGACGAACCGCTGCTGCCACCGCCTGGACGACCTCCGGATCTAGCTCTGTTATATCCAGGGCCACCGCCAAATGCAGGGGAGTAACCACCGAATCCACCGGGACCACCGAATCCACCGGGGCCACCAAATCCGGGGCCACCAAATCCGAGGCCACCACCAAATCCGGGGCCACCACCAAATCCGGGGCCACCACCGAATCCCGGTGGACCACCGAATCCACCGGGGCCACCGAATCCACCGGGGCCACCAAATCCGGAGAAACCAAATCTGGGGCTGCCTGGATCGCCGCCAAATCCGCCAAATCCGCCTGGACGACCGCCGCCAAATCCTTGGGCATTGGCATTGGCATTAGCTTTGGCGTTGGCGTTTCCTCCGCCAAATTGAGGCAGGGCCGATGCCACGGCCACCAGAACGGAAAGCGCGATGAAAAGTTTCATGTTGAGTTGTTGCCGCCTCGAGAGTTGTCCACACACTTGGCCACTGGACCGATGAGCCCGGCTTTTATTCAGTTCCGCGTCGGAAAAGAGATTCATAGATCTCTCGGTGATCCACCCCGAAACGTACGCTTCGCAGCAGACCGACAGAGGAAAAAACAGTACGAATTATCAATATTTATAGCTCGGCTCGTTAGCAGGTTCGTGGCGTGCGATCGTTAGACCCTACGCCTAATACGCCTGGGTACTTTATTATTGCCTGGGTACTTTATTTTTAACTAAGATTAGGTAGGGTGGAGCGTAACATATCCCCAAAAGACAATGCCAATGTCATGTTAAAAAATCAATTCATCCCTTGTAATATACGATTAATAAGGTTAATTCAATTATCTGGCATGCAACTTGGATTGGTTTTAATAGCTTTTTATTTTTAATTATATAAAAAAGAACCATTATAAAAAAAGAAAAGATATACAATTTGTTTATTTTGTTAATTTATATCAATGCCTTTAAACCGAAAAACAAACATATATAGTTTTACAGAATTCTTTTGTTACAAATATATTATTAAAAAGTTGAACAACTGGTTTTAATTAACACCTTTTTTTACCGCTTCCTTGTTTTTATAAAATCCCAATTTATTCAATTTTTTAAAACGAATATCAATTTTGTTTATATTTACTTTGTTGTAAATAACCGGCAACCGCAATTGTGATCAACCCAATTCAGATTTGAAATTCAAATTAATTGAGCTGCCGGACCACCAAAATACAAATGATAACCGATATAGTCCAACCCGACAGCCGCTGACAAAAGCTTATTGCTATTAACGTTGGCATATTTATAAAGCATTGTTTTATACCCATTAGCTATTTGCAACGAGAGAATTTAAATTAGTTTGAAAATCTTAGAAATACAACGAGGACGGAAGCTAACTTCGTTTTAATACCCTTGCAGACTTTGCCGAAATTGCTAAAACTGAAAAAGTAGCGAAAGGCATAAATAAACTAGATGTGCATCGTTTGATGTCAATTGCTTTTATACTGCAAAAATGTCATATAAAAATAGAAAAAAGGGATACTTTCGCAGCTTTAACAATTTTTCCTGCGGAAGCTATAAGATATAGACGTCCGATCGGCAAGCGCTTTTACCCTAATCAAGATATGCGTAAATAAATAAGACTTGGAAAAATTTATGTCAGTAGCTTACACACTGCGCGAAAAATTCTGAAAATCATCAAATTTGGACCGATTTCACTCTATTGTTTCCATGGGAGCTATAGGATATAGACGTCCGATCGTCACGTGCTTTTACCCTAATCAAGGTATGCATAAAAAAATACGATTTGGAAAGATTCATGTCAATTGCTTATATACTGCGCGAAATATCCTAAAAATCATTAAATTTTAACCGATTTCACCCTATTGTTCCTATGGGAGCTATAGGATATAGACGTCCGATTGCAAAGGGCTTTTACCCTGATCAAGGTATGCATACAAAAATAAGATTTGAAAAGATTTATGTTAATAGCTTTTACACTGCGCGAAATATCTTCCGTTCTTGCAAGTTATACCCTATTGTTCTTATGGGAGCTATAAGATATAGACATCCGATCGGGGCGGTTTTCAAACTTGATCTGCATACACATGTTTTAGGATGACTGTGAAAGTTTCAGATCGCTAGCTTTTAAACTGAGCTCGCAAACGGTATTGAAACAGACGGACAGACGGACATGACTATATCGACTCCCCTATTGATCCTGATCAAGAATATATATACTTTATGGGGTCGGAAACGTCTCTTTCACTGCGTTACAAGCTTCTGATCAAAATTATAATACCATCTGCAAGGGTATAAATATATGGAATATTTATTCTATATCAGAATAAACATTTGTACAAACTTGTTGTTCGGCTATTGAGTGCTCGAAATTTAATTTTTTTTAAGTTTTGGCTTCATTGTGTTATATAACAAATTTGACGACATCCGTTATTTTTAACGGAAGACTTTTTACCTTTTATCATATCAGATTTTCTTATATTTTATTTGTAAATTTAAAACATAAGAACGTACGCGACCCCTGGAAGTGTTCACTCTTAATATAATTAAAAACAAGAAAGGAAAGCTAACTTCGGGCGGAGCCGAAGTTGATATACCCTTGCAGAATATTCTGTAAATTATATTCTCCAAAATTATTTATATGATGCATTCTTAATACTCATAAAAAATTCCAACTTCAACTTTAAAAACACCAAAGTTATGTCATTTCCAATCGTTCAGTTATATTGCAGCTATAGGATATAGTCGGCCGATCCTTATGAAATTTGGCAGGTCGGATTGATTGGCCAAAAATAAAACCCATAGATAATCCCAACTTCCTAACTTTAACAACAACAAAGTTATGGCATTTCCAATCGTTCAGTTATATGGCAGCTACAGGATATAGTCGGCCGATCCTTATGAAATTTGATAGGTCGGATTGATTGGCCAAAAATAAAATCCATAGAAAATCCCAACTTCCTAACTTTACAAACACCAAAGTTATGGCATTTCCGATCAATCAGTTATATGGCAGCTATAGGATATAGTCGGCCGATCCTTATGAAATTTGGTAGGTCGGATTGATTGGCCAAAAATAAAATCCATAGAAAATCCCAACTTCCTAACTTAACAAACACCAAAGTTATGGCATTTCCGATCAATCAGTTATATGGCAGCTATAGGATATAGTCGGCCGATCCTTATTAAATTTGGTAGGTCGGATTGATTGGCCAAATATAAAACCCATAGAAAATCCCAACTTTCTAACTTTACAAACACCAAAGTTATGGCATTTCCGATCAATCAGTTATATGGCAGCTATAGGATATAGTCGGCCGATCCTTATGAAATTTGGTAGGTCGGATTGATTGGCCAAATATAAAACCCATAGAAAATCCCAACTTCCTAACTTTACAAACACGAAAGTTATGGCATTTCCGATCAATCAGTTATATGGCAGCTATAGGATATAGTCGGCCGATCCCGGCCGTTCCGACTTATATACTGCGTGCAAAGGAAAGAAGGGTGTGTGCAAAGTTTCAATCCGATAGCTTTAAAACTGAGAGACTAGTTTGCGTAGAAACAGACAGACGGACAGACGGACAGACGGACAGACGGACAGACGGACAGACGGACATGGCTATATCAACTCAGGAGGTGATCCTGATCAAGAATATATATACTTTATAGGGTCGGAGATGTCTCCTTCACTGCGTTGCACACTTTTGACCAAAATTATAATACCCTCTGCAAGGGTATAAAAATAACTGAATCTGCAATCTGGGAATCTGTTGAAAGGAAAAGATTATGTCAGTATGCCAATCTTATTTGCGAGATCTATATGATTTGTATACAATCTTAAAACATATGATTTTTCCAAAAATGTCAGTAAATTTTTCAAAACGCTTAAGTTGTGTTGATTTGCCTGTTATTTAGCGATCATTCTAAGGCATCTATATGATATAGTCTTAAAATTTTTATAAAAAAAAATTAAAACTATTATTCTGAGATTGCTAAAATTTACTATATCTTGGAGTGTATGGAAATATTTTAGGAAACGACAAAGTTATAGTTACGAACTGACGGAAGTGGCTAATTCGAATCGCCTAATATAACAATGAAGCTAGGTCGATTTTACTCTCAAGTTTTCGGTCATTTCTATGAAAGCTATATGATATTATTGTCCGATTTCAATAAAAACAAGAAAGGAAAGCTAACTTCGGACGGAGCCGAAGAATATTCTGTAAATTATATTCTTCAAAATTATTCATATGATATATTCTTAATACTCATAAGAAGTCCCAACTTCCTAACTTTAAAAACACCAACGTTATGGCTTTTCCGATCGTTCAGTTATATGGCAGCTATATGATATAGTCGCCCGATCCGGCTCGTTCCGACTTATATACTACCTGCAACAGAAAGACAACATTTGGGAATGTTTCAAGCAGATAGCTTTAAAACTGAGGGACTATTTTGCGTAGAAACGGACGGACGGACGGACAGACGGACATGGCTAGATCGACTCTCCTGGTGATGCTGATCAAGAATATATATACTTTATAGGGTCGGAAATGTCTCCTTCACTGCGTTGCAAACTTTTGACTGAAATTATAATACCCTCTGCAAGGGTATAAAAACACCAAACTTATGACATTTCCAATCGTTCAGTTATATGGCAGCTATAGGATATAGTCGGCCGATCCTTATGAAATTTGGTAGGTCGGATTGATTGGCCAAAAATAAAACCCATAGAAAATCCCAACTTCCTAACTTTACAAACACCAACGTTATGGCTTTTCCGATCGTTCAGTTATATGGCAGCTATATGATATAGTCGCCCGATCCGGCTCGTTCCGACTTATATACTACTTGCAACAGAAAGACAACTTTTGGGAAAGTTTCAAGCAGATAGCTTTAAAACTGAGGGACTAGTTTGCGTAGAAACGGACGGACGGACGGACAGACGGACGGACAGACGGACAGACGGACAGACGGACATGGCTAGATCGACTCTCCTGGTGATGCTGATCAAGAATATATATACTTTATAGGGTCGGAAATGTCTCCTTCACTGCGTTGCAAACTTTTGACTGAAATTATAATACCCTCTGCAAGGGTATAAAAAAATAACTGAATCTGCAATCTGGGAATCTGTTGAAAGGAAAAGATTATGTCAGTATGCCAATCTTATTTGCGAGATCTATATGATTTGTATACAATCTTAAAACATATGATTTTTCCAAAAATGTCAGTAAATTTTTCAAAACGCTTAAGTTGTGTTGATTTGCCTGTTATTTAGCGATCATTCTAAGGCATCTATATGATATAGTCTTAAAATTTTTATAAAAAAAAATTAAAACTATTATTCTGAGATTGCTAAAATTTACTATATCTTGGAGTGTATGGAAATATTTTAGGAAACGACAAAGTTATAGTTACGAACTGACGGAAGTGGCTAATTCGAATCGCCTAATATAACAATGAAGCTAGGTCGATTTTACTCTCAAGTTTTCGGTCATTTCTATAAAAGCTATATGATATTATTGTCCGATTTCAATAAAAACAAGAAAGGAAAGCTAACTTCGGACGGAGCCGAAGAATATTCTGTAAATTATATTCTTCAAAATTATTCATATGATATATTCTTAATACTCATAAAAAGTCCCAACTTCCTAACTTTAAAAACACCAACGTTATGGCTTTTCCGATCGTTCAGTTATATGGCAGCTATATGATATAGTCGCCCGATCCGGCTCGTTCCGACTTATATACTACCTGCAACAGAAAGACAACATTTGGGAATGTTTCAAGCAGATAGCTTTAAAACTGAGGGACTATTTTGCGTAGAAACGGACGGACGGACGGACAGACGGACATGGCTAGATCGACTCTCCTGGTGATGCTGATCAAGAATATATATACTTTATAGGGTCGGAAATGTCTCCTTCACTGCGTTGCAAACTTTTGACTGAAATTATAATACCCTCTGCAAGGGTATAAAAACACCAAACTTATGACATTTCCAATCGTTCAGTTATATGGCAGCTATAGGATATAGTCGGCCGATCCTTATGAAATTTGGTAGGTCGGATTGATTGGCCAAAAATAAAACCCATAGAAAATCCCAACTTCCTAACTTTACAAACACCAACGTTATGGCTTTTCCGATCGTTCAGTTATATGGCAGCTATATGATATAGTCGCCCGATCCGGCTCGTTCCGACTTATATACTACTTGCAACAGAAAGACAACTTTTGGGAAAGTTTCAAGCAGATAGCTTTAAAACTGAGGGACTAGTTTGCGTAGAAACGGACGGACGGACGGACAGACGGACGGACAGACGGACAGACGGACAGACGGACATGGCTAGATCGACTCTCCTGGTGATGCTGATCAAGAATATATATACTTTATAGGGTCGGAAATGTCTCCTTCACTGCGTTGCAAACTTTTGACTGAAATTATAATACCCTCTGCAAGGGTATAAAAAATTAAAACTATTATTCTGAGATTGCTAAAATTTACTATATCTTGGAGTGTATGGAAATATTTTAGGAAACGACAAAGTTATAGTTACGAACTGACGGAAGTGGCTAATTCGAATCGCCTAATATAACAATGAAGCTAGGTCGATTTTACTCTCAAGTTTTCGGTCATTTCTATGAAAGCTATATGATATTATTGTCCGATTTCAATAAAAACAAGAAAGGAAAGCTAACTTCGGACGGAGCCGAAGAATATTCTGTAAATTATATTCTTCAAAATTATTCATATGATATATTCTTAATACTCATAAAAAGTCCCAACTTCCTAACTTTAAAAACACCAACGTTATGGCTTTTCCGATCGTTCAGTTATATGGCAGCTATATGATATAGTCGCCCGATCCGGCTCGTTCCGACTTATATACTACCTGCAACAGAAAGACAACATTTGGGAATGTTTCAAGCAGATAGCTTTAAAACTGAGGGACTATTTTGCGTAGAAACGGACGGACGGACGGACAGACGGACATGGCTAGATCGACTCTCCTGGTGATGCTGATCAAGAATATATATACTTTATAGGGTCGGAAATGTCTCCTTCACTGCGTTGCAAACTTTTGACTGAAATTATAATACCCTCTGCAAGGGTATAAAAACACCAAACTTATGACATTTCCAATCGTTCAGTTATATGGCAGCTATAGGATATAGTCGGCCGATCCTTATGAAATTTGGTAGGTCGGATTGATTGGCCAAAAATAAAACCCATAGAAAATCCCAACTTCCTAACTTTACAAACACCAACGTTATGGCTTTTCCGATCGTTCAGTTATATGGCAGCTATATGATATAGTCGCCCGATCCGGCTCGTTCCGACTTATATACTACTTGCAACAGAAAGACAACTTTTGGGAAAGTTTCAAGCAGATAGCTTTAAAACTGAGGGACTAGTTTGCGTAGAAACGGACGGACGGACGGACAGACGGACGGACAGACGGACAGACGGACAGACGGACAGACGGACAGACGGACATGGCTAGATCGACTCTCCTGGTGATGCTGATCAAGAATATATATACTTTATAGGGTCGGAAATGTCTCCTTCACTGCGTTGCAAACTTTTGACTGAAATTATAATACCCTCTGCAAGGGTATAAAAACACCAAAGTTATGTCATTTCCAATCGTTCAGTTATATTGCAGCTATAGGATATAGTCGGCCGATCCTTATGAAATTTGGCAGGTCGGATTGATTGGCCAAAAATAAAACCCATAGATAATCCCAACTTCCTAACTTTAACAACAACAAAGTTATGGCATTTCCAATCGTTCAGTTATATGGCAGCTACAGGATATAGTCGGCCGATCCTTATGAAATTTGATAGGTCGGATTGATTGGCCAAAAATAAAATCCATAGAAAATCCCAACTTCCTAACTTTACAAACACCAAAGTTATGGCATTTCCGATCAATCAGTTATATGGCAGCTATTCTATTCTGTATATATGGCTATATTCTGTAAATTATATTCTCCAAAATTATTTATATGATGCATTCTTAATACTCATAAAAAATTCCAACTTCAACTTTAAAAACACCAAAGTTATGTCATATCCAATCGTTCAGTTATATTGCAGCTATAGGATATAGTCGGCCGATCCTTATATGGCAGCTACATGGCAGCTACAGGATATAGTCGGCCGATCCTTATGAAATTTGATAGGTCGGATTGATTGGCCAAAAATAAAATCCATAGAAAATCCCAACTTCCTAACTTTACAAACACCAAAGTTATGGCATTTCCGATCAATCAGTTATATGGCAGCTATTCTATTCTGTATATATGGCTATATTCTGTAAATTATATTCTCCAAAATTATTTATATGATGCATTCTTAATACTCATAAAAAATTCCAACTTCAACTTTAAAAACACCAAAGTTATGTCATTTCCAATCGTTCAGTTATATTGCAGCTATAGGATATAGTCGGCCGATCCTTATGAAATTTGGCAGGTCGGATTGATTGGCCAAAAATAAAACCCATAGATAATCCCAACTTCCTAACTTTAACAACAACAAAGTTATGGCATTTCCAATCGTTCAGTTATATGGCAGCTACAGGATATAGTCGGCCGATCCTTATGAAATTTGATAGGTCGGATTGATTGGCCAAAAATAAAATCCATAGAAAATCCCAACTTCCTAACTTTACAAACACCAAAGTTATGGCATTTCCGATCAATCAGTTATATGGCAGCTATAGGATATAGTCGGCCGATCCTTATGAAATTTGGTAGGTCGGATTGATTGGCCAAAAATAAAATCCATAGAAAATCCCAACTTCCTAACTTAACAAACACCAAAGTTATGGCATTTCCGATCAATCAGTTATATGGCAGCTATAGGATATAGTCGGCCGATCCTTATTAAATTTGGTAGGTCGGATTGATTGGCCAAATATAAAACCCATAGAAAATCCCAACTTTCTAACTTTACAAACACCAAAGTTATGGCATTTCCGATCAATCAGTTATATGGCAGCTATAGGATATAGTCGGCCGATCCTTATGAAATTTGGTAGGTCGGATTGATTGGCCAAATATAAAACCCATAGAAAATCCCAACTTCCTAACTTTACAAACACGAAAGTTATGGCATTTCCGATCAATCAGTTATATGGCAGCTATAGGATATAGTCGGCCGATCCCGGCCGTTCCGACTTATATACTGCGTGCAAAGGAAAGAAGGGTGTGTGCAAAGTTTCAATCCGATAGCTTTAAAACTGAGAGACTAGTTTGCGTAGAAACAGACAGACGGACAGACGGACAGACGGACAGACGGACAGACGGACAGACGGACAGACGGACAGACGGACATGGCTATATCAACTCAGGAGGTGATCCTGATCAAGAATATATATACTTTATAGGGTCGGAGATGTCTCCTTCACTGCGTTGCACACTTTTGACCAAAATTATAATACCCTCTGCAAGGGTATAACAAGAAAGAACGCCATAGTCGAGTGCCTCGACTATTAGATACCCATTACTCAGCTAAACAATTGCAACTGTGTACAATGTAAATACATACATATGTATATGCTTACATACATACACACATACGCCATTGTTTGACTCAGACCTCCAATTTGGGTAACTAGATTTGATTTGCATAGTTCTTGGGATATAGTTCGGTATTGACAAATGAAAACCATCGCAATTTCCTTTAATAGAAATCCTTATCGAGAATTAACGTTGATTCTGTTGGCCAGCTGTTCCAAAGTCATCCGTTAGATGGCGCCATGAAAGGCGGAAATGTAGGCGCTAGCCAGGCTTATGCGTTTAATGGGTTTTTGGGCGTTAGAGTGGGCGTGGCAAACTTTTATTAGGCCAATCGATATTTATTGACGAAACAAATACATATCAATTAAAATTTTCATAATATCATCAAAACTTTGGCCACAGCTTGTGGCTTGTGGCGTCAGAGGGGGCGTGGCACCATTTTGAAACAAACTGGCGCTGCGTAGGAACTCCTAAAATCTACATGCAAAATGCCAATCTTCTAGCTTTTATAGTTTCCGAGATCTCAGCGTTCATACGGACAGACAGACGGACAGACGGACATGGCTAGATCGACTCGGCTAGTGATCCTGAACAAGAATATATATACTTTATAGGGTCGGAAACGCTTCCTTCTACCTGTTACATACTTTTGCACGAATACAATATACCCTTTTACTCTACGAGTAACGGGTATAAATAACGTTAACCAGAACAACAGATGTTGATCTTCTGATGGGAGTCAAATTTGGATTGGACACACATTTTAGCCCATTTTGTTTTTCTATATTTAACTTTATCACTTATGATAAAATAAGTAGTACGTCATGGTTAGTATGGAAATAAAGTATGTATTTAGACGTATGTATAAACAGTTTTCATACATATGTACATATTTTGTATAATTTATTATTTTCCATGTTAAGTAAAAAATTTATTTTATTATTTATTTTTATCAAATTTGTGAGTATATGAAAGGCATGAAAATGGTTTTCTTTTACTTAGAAAATCTATTAGTACATTTTCCACACCGATTAGGTTCTTAAAAAGTACTTTTCTGTTTGTTTCTTAATTGTTTATTTAATGTTGAGATGGTTTCTGGAACACTGAGATCCAACTTTCGGTTGGAATTTGTTTAATTTCTTTTAAACTGTGCACTGTTACGAAATAATTCCACACCAGGATTTGTATATTTGCATAACACTTATTAAAAAATTGTAAAAGTATTTTGATTTTATTTTATTAATTTCAATTCGTAGTCATTTCCTATCGCTTAATTCCTATTAATTTTTGGCTTGGCTTAACCGCGGCGTCCTCCGCCACTCGAAGCAGAGGCAGAAGAAGAGGCGGAAGCTGATCCACCACCACCAAATCCGCCGCCATTACTAGACGAAGCCGAGGAGGAAGCTGAGGCACTGGACGAACCGCCACCGCCGCCGAATCCACCGCCTGGACGACCTCCAAATCCACCACCGCCATATGCAGGGCCTCTGTTAAATCCGCCTGGGCCACCACCGAATCCGCCAAAGCCGGGGCCGCCTTGGCCGCGAAATCCACCTGGACCGCCGCCAAATCCGGGGCCACCAAATCCGGGGCCACCACCGAATCCGGGGCCACCACCGCCAAATCCAGGTCCACCGCCATATACGCCTGGACGACCGCCGCCAAATCCTTGGGCATTGGCATTGGCATTAGCATTGGCGTTGGCGTTTCCTCCGCCAAATTGAGGCAGGGCCGATGCCACGGCCACCAGAACGGAAAGCGCGATGAAAAGTTTCATGTTGAGTTGTTGCCGCCTCGAGAGTTGTCCACACACTTGGCCACTGGACCGATGAGCCCGGCTTTTATTCAGTTCCGCGTCGGAAAAGAGATTCATAGATCTCTCGGTGATCCACCCCGAAACGTACGCTTCGCAGCAGACCGACAGAGGAAAAAACAGTACGAATTATCAATATTTATAGCTCGGCTCGTTAGCAGGTTCGTGGCGTGCGATCGTTAGACCCTACGCCTAATAGACCCGGCCTTTTCGATCCCGCGCTGCAACCGGTTAGGTCCAAACTGGAGAGCACCTCGGACGTGCCCCCTTCTCTAGCCGTCCACTATAAAGACAGCATAACGATCGATTTGAGACCCCTGATGTCATAAGTCGAGTAGTTTGGGAGATGTGGACTGTGGGGATTTACATTATAGATACATGTTACCAAAGCGTTGGCTTAGTGAGCTGCAGGTAGAATTTGTTATGAAAAAGTAACCAAAATATTTAAGACAGCCATAATCTGCATGACAATTCATTTTTTTCTAGTCTAGCACGTATACATTTTATATATGTTTTTTTTCACTATTTCTACTAGTTCTATTTAAATACCATGTTGAATTTTTAAATATAAATAAGTGCCAAGAAAAAAAACTTTTACACCCGTGGAACTGGTTCACTTTTAGCATCTCTATACGGCTTATAAATAAATTTGTTCATTAAATCAAAAGCAGATGACTGATTTTAGTCGCAATAATTTATGCGAAATTTTTTTTTCAGCTTTAAAGCATTTTTTTGCCACCCAAAGATGTTTATTTGTTTGTCTTTTTCAGCTTCCATAAAAGTTTTAAAACTGGTATTCTGCCAAATTCGAAATATTAATTATTCTAATTAACAGCAGAGGCATGATAAAGGAAAAACATAGTCCCGAAAAATTTTAAATTCAAATGAATTTTATTTTTATTAATTGTGTTTACTCATTTCGGAAAGCAGTGGTCCTAAAAGTGGCACGATATGAGGGAAGCCCCATAAATGTGTGCCAAGTTATCTTACTAGTGCACATAAATATGTGGAGCTGTAGGGTACTAAAAAGTCTCACACTTCCCAAAGCCCGCATCACCTTAGCCAAATCTATCCAAACTTTGATGAATGTATGCGCAACAATTTTAATTATTTCTGCCGACTTATATGCATAAATTAACGGCAATTTTATTCAGTTTAGCCCCCGTCGCATGCGGATGTCAACAGTATTTAAGAGTATTATTGTCGTAGCTTCTGTTTGAGATATATTTCTAAATGACTCAGATAATGTTTTTAGGGTAGCAAGTTTTGGGGTGACTGATTCCTTGCAAATTCAGACAAATACTACATACATTATTTAGTGCTTAATTAATTCTTACATTAAATTAAGAACAAAATAAAAGTTGCACTAGAGTGTGAAATTTTCTTTTAACCTAACAACAAATTATAAACGCTCCTTACGTCGAATCTGTTCAATAGAAATTTCTGTGGGGATGGAAATAACGTTTTGTAAATACTATCATATTATTGGTTCTGGACCAGATGATTTCGTGATAGTAAAGCCGTGATAGTAAATACTGTTATCAAAGAAAAATTTGTTTTAACTTGAAAGTATTTGTTTATGCTATTCAATCAATCTTTTATAAATATTTTCAAATCTGAGTAGAACCAATTCTTAAATAATAAAAGGGATTTGGCTAAAAAGTTCTTAACAAAAAAAAAATCAATTTATATAAAATATGTTATGTTTTAGTCACGCATTCCACCTTTCATGCGCTTTTTATGCAGAACAATAAAATGCCTTGTATTTGGATTTTTAATTTTTTTATTTCAGACTTTCTTCAAACAATTATCTTAACTTAACCTGGGCTCTAGACTATCTCCTCTCATCTCGCTTAGCCTGAGGAAGAGGCCGACGAAGATGCGGAGGAGGAGGCAGCTCCACCCGATGAAGAGGCACTCGATGAGGCTGAGGATGAGGCCGAGGATGAGGGAACTACAACGCCACGGCCACCACCGCCATGACGTCTGCCACCACCTCCAAATCCACCGTAGCCGGGATAACTTCCATATCCAGAGGGATAAGCGCCAAATCCACCACCATATGGATCTACTCCATATCCGCCACCGCCAAATCCGGGCCCTCCAAATCCGGGTCTTCCAAATCCGCCTCCTCCGAATTCGGGTCCTCCAAATCCGCCACCTCCGAATCCGGGTCCTCCAAATCCGGGTCCCCCGAATCCAGGTCCTCCAAATCCGGGTCCTCCAAATCCGGGTCCTCCAAATCCGGGTCTTCCATATCGGGGTCCTCCAAATCCGGGCCTTCCAAATTGCGGCAGAGCCGAGACGGCGGCCACCACAAGAGCAAGAACAATCAGGGTCTTCATTTTATGAATTTGTCCTTTCAGGCTAATGAGTTTGCTGTGTGCGATTGCTGGACTGACTGAATTGGAACTGACGGACTCTCAGCAGAGTCGCTAAAGTATTTATACCGCCTGCATTGTTCACAAAAGCCGTCACATACTGGCGAGTCAAAAAGGAGGCGAGATGGCTGTGATAAATGGTTTTAGCCGATCACTTACCGGTTTTCTTTTTATTTTATTCCATCTGCTCTCAGATCTAATTACACTAGACAACAAAAATATATCATGTGGGAGTTGATTGGTATTTAACGATACAATTACGATAATAAATTGTTATTTCAGTGTTGTTTTTTATAGTCAAAAATGTAAGTTTAGTATTAATTGCTTCACAATTTAAGAACGCATTTAGTTCGAATGTGTTTCTAATTGCTCTAGTATTTGGACATAAACTGCAGAAAATATTCTCATTTAACAGTTTTTTGCATGGTCTTCAAAAAGTTTAGTTTTATTTTTACTGCTTCATAATTTAAAAAAGCATTTAAGTATTTGGATTTAATCTGTAGTTATAAAATCACAATTTTTGTATGATTCCCACCCGGTTATTCGCTTACCAGCCTTTTAAGAAATTCAAAAGAAAAGTAAAAACAAAGACTACTTCTGGTAATTCATTAAGTGATTTAAATTGTTACTTTATAACACTAATAAGAAAAAATAAAAAAAATTATTTAATTAGGACATTGCACTTTGGTTAACAATGGTATTAAATACTTGTAGCATAGTGTTAGCGGTCGAAGGGATGGCTTAGTTTGCCGGGTGGTTCCCCATGCTCGCTCCAAAATATATGAAAACGCATAATTATCGACCCACGCCCAACAGGTGACCCATGTGCTAGTGTTTGATTTTGATTACTCGGCTCTTCCTGGTCTGCGTAGTTCCCCACCAAAATCAAGAGTACTCGTCACCGGTTGATTTCGTCTAATGCCGATCATCTGACAAGTTAATCTTGAAGAGTTTATTCCCCTCTATCTTGTTTTGTTTGTCCGAAAGCGGTTTCGATGGCGATGTTTTCAAAACAGTGCTCGAGTGGAGTGGGCCAGTTGGAGGTGGTGAGATCACTGGCAGATTGCCGGTGGCTATTGGGCATTTCTTTGAGTTTTGCGGCCATTCTCCGCAAGAGATGGCTCACTCCGCCCCAGAAAGTCTTCAGTTCCGATCGCGCTACACATATTTCTTTAGATTTTAATTAATAAAGTTGCAAATGATTAATAAACTAATGATTACGGCTCGGCAAATAATAGCAAATATCATTCTCTGAAATGTAAACTAGACCAGAAAGCTAAAAAGTGCCAACAATTAGGTCTGCAACTTGTTGAAAACAATACCTACAATCAGCTGTGTTTTAAAACCATGTGAAGTGTAACAAATATTGTGCTTTAAACAAAAAACTTTATATCAAATTGTCTTATTATATTTTTTAATGGATTGCTTTATTTTCAGTGATACTAAAAATGTTAAGAAATGTCAAGTGAAAGTAAAAATTCCAGTCCACACAAATATAAATAAGTGGAAGCAAATAAAAATCTCATTATAGAAAATAAAGTCTGAGCATTTTGAAATAATTCAGATACTTCTGGGTCTAGTTTTTACTCGACCTTGTTTACGATAAGTAGAAGTGATCAGTTTCACTAAAGCAAACAGATCACACTCAATAATACTTACAAATGCAGTGAGTAAACAGTAGTCTTAGAGTGAAATCTATCATTCATGACTACTTTGAGTTTACTATCTCTTAGCAAAATGATATGTTTACAGCGATCATTAGGGTGAAAAAATCACACATTTTAATGAGACAGCACACGATAGTAATCGCGAAATCCCCATAACTCTTAGAGATCTGAGTCTTAACAGTCCATAACAATAAAATCTCCCAAGCGCAGCGAACAAGATTTCAGCGACTGTTAATTAATAAAACAACAAACACAAATATCATATCTATATAGAATACGGGTTAGATACGGGTTGGCAAAACCGGTTTCAGTGTCGTCACAGCAAACTTGGAGAACCCTCCGTTCTAGAGGAGATCACCGACATGTGTGACGATTAGCGACTCATATCCGAAGGGGTTTTCCAGGTCAGAAGTTGTCAAATTGAATTAGCAATGTTGTTAGAATTCGGTGATTTTTCGTGGCCGAATCAGCCAGTGGTAAATCCTTATATAGCAAAGTTTACTTGTACTTTGAACTACTAATAAAAGCGGCAGCATTTTGCAGGCGATTTGAATATTGTTTTCGTTTTTGGCTTATGCAAAAAATCCGTAACATAATCGCTTAATGGAACCGGTCAGGCTCGGGATCGTTTATTTGTTTATACTTTTATTTTTTGCCTCATTTGTGGAGAGGCTTTTTTGTATTTATATAAGCCTGGCATACGCATTATGTTGTTTCTCCCGGATAGGCTTCTTTGTGTTGCATGATTAACGGCCTTGAAATGGCGCAGTTTTAAAATGTTTAAATTTGCCGAGCAATAGTTTGCAACTATTTACATAATTAGCTGTCTAAGCGGGCAATTGAAATGAGAAACTTTCGAATTGATATGCGGTTCGATGAATAAATAACCAGAACACTTTAATAATAAACTGCGAGAGCAAATATTTGTTTATTAAAATCAATCAAAGTGAAATAATTTGAGCCTGGCCAAAATGAATATTATCACATTAGCCAGGGGGCAGAGACGTAGGGCGGAGCCATCTCCCATGACAACCTGAAATATTATTAAAATGCCAACTAATGAACGTCATGTTAATTTTGTAAACGCACAAGCGCACGCAATCAGTGCTCTGTAATATTTTCGCATTTTAGCCGGCGTTTATTGTTATTGGCGTTTTCCATAGTTTTTCCGCTGCACTCCGCAAATTGAATTACCCGCACCCAGGCAGTGCAAACTTTTCAATTATGTGGCCAGCGGGCTAATGAACAAAGCGATCTGACCAGAAAACCATTTGGCGACCCGCCCGATATGGATATGCACGACCACCACATAGAGTTCGATGTGCAATCTGAATTATTTAATTTTAATTAAATGCTGGCTGGCAACGAGCAAAGCCAACATTTATTGCCTACTTTTGGGGGCGGAAATGGTGAGAGATGGTTTTGCGGAAACGAAGTGAAATGCCGCACACTTTGAGGCGCTACCTGAGATGAGTCGGAGAGCAAAAATATGCATTGGCACATTGATAAACATTTCGCATTTATTTTATTGCCCAACATAAATTGCAGCAAACAAAGGGTTAGGGCCCGACCATATTGTCAATCCTACAAAGGCCAACAACTGTTGCAGAGACGACTGCTGTGTGGCACACCGCCAACAGTCTGTTGGCCCAACTTCCGCCTTTCCTCTTTTATGTTGCAAAACTGCACCACAGGGGTTCATCGTCCTTGTGCAAATTGGTCTCGCAGTTTATTGCCGAGTCCAGACTGCGGACTCCGCACCCGGACTCCAGAGCAGATGCCGCTCCTCCGGCAATAAAAGTGCACTTTTAAGCAAAAGCAGCAGAAGCTGAGTCAAACGCAAACGCAAACGCAAAGGAGCTTGCTTAAGATTTCAATTTGTTGCCATTGTGTGCAACAATTTGCAATAGTAAAACTTTACTTAATGATAAATGTTTGTGGGGGACACATAAAATTCAAGAAGAGCGCAGTCTGTCTTGGCCATTTAAGAGATTTATGTGGCCATGAGTGGCATCAATGTCTTTGGTTGGGGCTAATACAAGTCTGAGCCATCGTCCCCGGTCCCTTCTAATAGGCCATTAATTTTGGAGAAAACTTTGCATGCCAGATTTTCCAACCGCCAAAAGGGGGAAATCTTTTCCTTCGCGGTTCACACCTCAACTCTATGGATTCCATCAAGAACTTTCTAACCAACTTTCACACTTTTCATGTGGTTTACTTTTTAATGGGAAATACCTAAAGCTTCAGATTTACACGATCCTAAATGCTTCTAATTAATAAAAGAGACTATAATTATTTTTTAGTAATTTGTGAAAAATAACTTTGGTAATCGCATTATTTTACCAAAGCCTCGAGGTTTTCTTAGTCTAACAATATTAAATGCTTAATCATCCAAAGTTGTATAAGGTTCAGAATAATATTTATTATCAAAGAAAAATGTTTCTTTCTTTGCTAACCAAAATGAAAATGCATTCTTTTATATATTACAAAAAGTAATCATTTTATTGAAATCGTGGGTAATACTTTCAAGAGATTGGGGGAATTACAGGAATATAAGGCTCTGGGGAACTAGGTCTAGCCGTGGTATCCACCGCCACCACCCGCCGAAGAGCTGGCCGAAGCGGAGGCGCTCGAGTGGGCACCACCTCCATAGCCGCCGCCACCTCCAGGCGCTCCTCCGTAGCCGCCGCCACCTCCGCCGCCGCCACCGCCGTATCCGCCGCCACCTCCAGATCCGCCCTTGTATCCTCCACCGCCTCCATGTCCTCCGTGCTTGTGGCCACCTAGGATGCCACCAAACTGTCCGCCACCGGCTCCGCCTCCAATGCCAGGGCCAAAGCCTCCCCCGCCGATGCCAGGTCCTGGGCCGATCCCGGGACCTCCTCCACCTCCGCCAGAGTGTCCTCCTCCTCGGGAGTGACCGCCGCCTCCTGAGTGACCACCACCTCCTCCGATTCCTCCGCCTGGTCCGAAGCCAGGGCCTCCACCGTGACCACCTCCAATAGCACCGGCCGAAGATGACGCAGAGCTGCCGCCGCCGCCGTATCCTCCACCTGATCCGAATCCAGGACCGCCGCCGATTACGCCGCCTCCGCCGGAGTGACCACCTCCTCCGCCAATTGCTCCACCTGATCCGAATCCAGGACCTCCACCTATTCCGCCACCTCCTCCGGAATGACCGCCGCCAATTGCTCCACCTGATCCGAATCCAGGACCTCCACCGATTCCGCCGCCTCCTCCGGAGTGACCGCCTCCTCCGCCAATTGCTCCACCTGATCCATATCCAGGACCTCCGCCGCCTCCTCCGGAATGGCCACCTCCGAAGGGACCACCTCCTCCAGAATGTCCTCCTGCTCCACCGCCGGAAATGACACCACCTCCGGAATGACCGCCACCCCCGAAGGGACCTCCACCACCACCTCCACCTCCGAATCCGCCATCTAGCCCACCTCCGAAGTCTCCTCCGGATCCATGTCCTCCTCCGGGTTTACCGCCTCCGCCACCGCCAATCGCGCCGGCCGAAGCGGATGCCGAGGCGGAGGACCCGGCGTGTCCTCCGCCGCCACCTCCGCCACCACCTCCGTAACCTCCGGCGGATGCCACAGCCACACAAACACTCAGCACTACAAACAGACGCATCGGAACCTTTGCCTGCAGCTCACTAACTGTGCTCCCTAGAAAGATGTGGGCTTTTATATGAGACTCTCCGCCGCACAAAAAACACAAATAATAGCGAAATACTTGCTAAATAATTTCGCAGAGCGCGAAAAAAAGAACGTCAGTCACGTTCCGAGTGCTCAGATCCTAGGGTCATGCCAGGCAAAAACTAAAACTTGCACTAGACTACAAACATTATTAATATATCAATAATTTTAAAATATGCTACCTTAGAAAAAATTAAATATTTATATATTTATATTTTCTTAATTCTTTAAATTCTTTAACTAAGTTATTTGACCACTTTATTCATTATACATTTATGGCTCACTTGTGTTGCATAGTGTAATTAGCTCCCGCGGAGAACAATAACGAGTTTCAATACCATTTAATATTCTCGATTGTCTTCTGTTGGAAATTACAGTATACTCTAGGAAGAACCTAATGTCTTGAAAGGCGTGTTCAGCCCGCGGGAGATTCATGATAGCGATCAGAAGGAATGATCGATGAATTACCTTAATGATTCTAATGCCGATTTCTGTTGTTTAATCTAAAATAAACTAAAAAATATATTTCAAATAAAAAAGAAATATCTGTTGAACAATAATTAACAAGAGGGAGAGAGTATATACGGCTCGTCGCAATCCACTATTTAATCGCTTGATCTTATGTAAATTATTTTAATCATCACTTGCTTCGGAAATAGCTGCATTGACTCTTGGCTCTCCCAAGATTAGATTGATTTTCATTTAAATGATATTTGTAGGCGTTCGATGGTTACGACAATGACCCTTAAGGTCTACGTCACTCTGGTTCGATAGAGTAAAACACAATCGTAACAGACAGTGATGAATTATATAAAACTACTAAACACCCTCAAGGAGCATAGTAAAGATTATTTTCTTGAGAACTTGATTAGAAAACTTTGTTCAAGTACGTTGTAATAGTATTTTAAAGCAGTAGTAAATTCAAACATTCTTTGAATGCATTTAAAATGAAGAATTAAATTAAGCTTAACAAAATTATCACATGGGTCAAGCATTTCCGTTCCCCGTAACAGTTGTACCGCAGACTACATGTTTGGTTTAACTTCGTTTTATTTTTGATGAGATTTTTGATAAAACCTCTTATGTGGATTATAGCTAACATTTAATTTTACATTAACTGGCCTTTATTGAACTGGCTTGATAATTTCTAAATGTTGCAAAATTAAATTTACAATACTATGGAATACTTTATAAAAAGAAAGCGTAAATATATCTTAAATTAGCCAAGGAATAGTCCTGCACCGCGGTTGATCGATCCACCAATGTGTCCGCCGCCAAATCCAAGTCCGGTACTTCCTGAGTTTCCGCCGAGGTTGCCTCCCAGGCTAAGACCATTTCCACCAAGACTGACACTTCCCCTATGATAGCCTCCAGAGTTGGTGCCACCAAGGGACAGGGAGCTAGAGCCTCCGTTCGATCCCAGGGCTGCTGTGTTGCCTCCAAGAGAAAGGCTTCCCGAGCCAGCAGCAGGTGATAGCAGTCCACTGGCGACTCCATGGGCCAGAGATGCAGCCTCGTGCGCGCCAGTTAGTCCAACTGATCCGGCGGTGTTGGACTTGTGTCCATTCGCACCAAGGGACAATCCGCCCGATCCAAGGGAAACTGAACTGGCACCGTTGCTTATGGAGCTTGAGCCGGTATTTCCAGAGGACCCGATGCTCAAATGTCCGGCACTGATCTTGGATGATCCTGCTCCAGAACCGGTAGATCCGGAAATTCCGGACGTTCCGATGCTCAGATGCCCGGATGAACCAGTGGCAGAGGATCCCTTCGAGCTGGAGTCAGTTGCGCCAGTGGCCCCAATGTTCAGGTGTCCAACTCCAAGAGATGCTGAGCCAGAAGAAATCTTGGATGAACTGGACCCAGTGGATCCAGAAGTGCCAATACTCAAGTGTCCAGCTCCGTGAGAGGCAGATTGGGATGATCCAGAGGAATGAATATTCAGATGTCCAGCTGAACCGGCTTTCAAAGATCCAGACTCGACTTTCTTTTGTTCCGTCTTGATATGGGCAGATCCGGCGTGAGTTCCAGAGGCTCCGATGGAAGCGGATCCAGAGCTGATATGGGAATGACCAGCACTGATCTTTGATGACTCGGTTTTCGACGAATAGGTAGTTTCCGAACTTTTAATGTTCAAATTTCCGACACCATGGGAACCAGACTCGGACGAACCAATGCTAATATGTCCGGCAGATCCTGATCCCTGAGATGCAGAGCCGGCACCTGTAGCTCCCGAGGATCCAATATTCAGCTGTCCAGATGAGACCTTTGAGGACTCAGCTTTATGATATGTGGAGGTAGTTTTCATTGCGGTAGTGGCTCCAATACTAATGTGGTCAGTGGCGGCGTTTGATGCACCCTCCACCTTACTTCCAGAAGATTCAATTTTCGCATTTCCAGCAGTGATCTTGGCAGAACCGGCTTGTCCAGATGTCGATCCAGTATGCTGTGAATGAGAACCAGTCGTTGATCCAATACTTGCGTGGCCGGAAGTTATTTTGGCAGAGTTGGCACTGGAACCGGAAGATCCTATGCTCAAATGACCACTACCACTCGAAGCTGACCCAGAATTGGAACCCGTAATTCCGGTCGATCCGATGCTCAAGTGTCCAGCGTTGGAACCGGATGCTCCAGAGGTATCGAGGCTTAGGTGACCAGAATGGGTAGACGAACTGCCCACAACACCGCTGGCAGCAGTTGATCCAGCAGAGTGTACAACATTGGCTCCAGTTCCTGCCGCTCCCAGAACTCCGTTGACCACTTGGGCTCCATGGGAGGCAGCAGTCGATGCTGCAGAGTGAACAACCTTAGCTCCAGTTTCGCCAGCTCCCACGACTCCGCTAACAGCCTGTGCTCCGTGATTCGCAGCAGTGGATCCTGCGGAATGTACAACATTAGCTCCAGTTTCTGCAGCTCCAAGTACTCCGTTGACCACTTGGGCTCCATGGGAGGCAGCTGCCGATCCTGCAGCTCCAGTTCCAGTGGCACCCAGTACTGCGTTGGCAGCTCCAATAGTCGCTGAACCTGAGGTGGAATGATGGGTACTGGTACCCGTAATTCCGGAGGATCCAATGGTCAAGTGTCCAGCGTTGGAGGCACTGTTGCCAGAAGATCCAATGCTCAAATGACCAGAGTGGAGAGCAGCAGAGTCCTTATTTCCAGTGGCTCCGATGCTCAAATGACCGGCTCCCAGGAAAGCTGAGCCGGATCCCGTACTTCCAGAGGCCACATGATCTGCAACTGTCGATCCTGCAGAGTGCACAATGTTGGCTCCAGTTCCTGCCACTCCCAAGATTCCGTTGGCAGCTTGAGCTCCGTGAGATGCTGCACTGGATCCTGCAGAATGTACTACATTGGCTCCAGTTTCCGCAGCTCCCAGGACTCCGTTAACAGCTTGAGCTCCATGAGAAGCAGCTGTCGATCCTGCGGAGTGCACTACATTAGCTCCAGTTCCTGCCGCTCCCAGGATTCCGTTGGCAGCCTGTGCTCCGTGATTTGCAGCAGAGGATCCAGCAGAGTGTATCACATTGGCTCCAGTTCCTGCAGCTCCCAGCAATCCATTGGCAGCCTGATGCAGGATCGAAGATCCTGAGGATCCAGTGTTATGTGATGCGCTGGCAGATAGACCTCCAATCCCGATTGATCCACGGTTAGATCCTCCATTGTATCCTCCACCCAGACTCAAGCCAGGAAGACTTCCCTGGGCGGTGGACCCACCGCTATTGCCTCCCAGTCCAAGGCCACCGCCACCGAATCCCAGTCCAAATCCGGCGGATGCCAGGGACACGCAGCAGGCGCTCAGAAGTAAAATCAATCCCTTGGGAACCATTGTCTCAAAGTCACTAACTGCTTTCCGAGAAAACGGCTAGCTTTTATAGAACCGAAAATACGCCTAGTCGTAAGACTACGTAGCAACTACAGTTGGGCTTCGCTACATCGAATGCGCTTACCTATATTCTGGAAATTCTTAATTAACAAGAAGGCTATGCTAGAATAATTTAAAAAACTAAAATTTTGTGAGCAATTCGTTAGTTATAAGAAAACTTAGTCGATTTTGATGATTGCTGTGGCCCATTTACAGAGGGAAAACTGTGAACACACAAATTTGGTGACGATTTATTCATTAATTTATTCAAAAGAAGAAGGGAAAACAAGTTCCATAGCATTTATCATCATTTTTTTGTTTGCGCTCTGGGAGTTGCTTATTCGAGAAGGGGATTCACCATAGTCTAAAAATATAGCACGTGCTGAAGACTGATAACCAAATTAAGGTCAATCAATTCTCAAAGAAAAAGTCTCCAGAAAGTTAATATCTACATTATTTAAAATGTTAATTTAAGTCCATAACATTTATAGTTTACATTTAGTAATTTATTTAGAATACACCAAAAGCTTAATGGTAGTAATAGTTCCAACAAACTATTCAAAATAATTAAGCATTTATAAGAAGGATAGTGTATTCTATCCTCGCATTATGTTATTTTTATACCCGTTACTCGTAGAGTAAAAGGGTATATTGTATTCGTGCAAAAGTATGTAACAGCTAGAAGGAAGCGTTTCCGACCCTATAAAGTATATATATTCTTGATCAGGATCACTAGCCGAGTCGATCTAGCCATGTCCGTCTGTCCGTCTGTCCGTCTGTCCGTCTGTCTGTCCGTCTGTCTGTCTGTCTGTCCGTATGAACGCTGAGATCTCGGAAACTATAAAAGCTAGAAGATTGACATTTTGCATGTAGATTTTAGGAGTTCCTACGCAGCGCAAGTTTGTTTCAAAAAGGTGCCACGCCCCCTTTAACGCCCACAATCGCTTATATACGATTTTAAAAATTTAAATATTTCGGAAAAGTAAAAATGCAGTTTTATTGTGTTTATCAATACCTATCGAAATGTAGAAGAAATTTTTCAAATCGGACCATTCGTTAAAAAGTTATGCGTGATCAAAGTTTCTATCTCCATCTCTCTCGCACTCCCTTTACCTGAGTAACGGGTATCTGATAGTCGGGGCACCCGACTATAGCGTTCTCTCTTGTTAATTTTCGTGTCTACGTATTTCTGGCAATTAATTTGGCTAATCAAAGCATGATAAAATTAGCATCGTTTTACAGCTGCTATGACGACTATAGCCCTACGTCATACTCGTGTAACAATAATAAATAAATACCCACCTATTCCTCATTGGTGTTTACCAGTCAAACTAGATTTTAATATTCTGCCTTGAATGATTTATATGCCAGGTGTTTGGGATAAGTTATATTGGGTTTATGATTGTTAAATTTAGAAAAGCAAACATATTCATTTTTTCACTCTCTAACCTTCCAAGTTGAATCGACCATCGTGGCACTCTGTTGTCGCCAAACTTAGACACAGTTTTTCACTTAACTTGGCTGCTGGTGTTGCAGGAAAAGCGCAGTTTGCGAGAGCTGAGCTCGACAGAAATGCAAATGTCGAGACAATGTGGGCCGAAAGCCCAAGTAAGTCGAGCCGGGGGCAGGAAAAGCACCAGCTTCTTAGCCCCGGTGTCAGCTGTTGGCCCACTGGCATACGCTGGGGAAAATGGAAAATTGTACTCGCAGGAAATCTGCTTACAAATGCATGTATCTTGGCCCGCCAGCTGGCTGATGTTGATGCAAAATCTGTTACGGCTTTTGTGGGGCGAAAAAAACACTTGACTTCCGTTTCCGCTCAAGTTCCCCATGCATACTTGAAAATGCGAAATGTTATGCAAATACGGGAATCTGCTCCATTTTTAAAGGAAAGTACAACGAAGAGCAAATAAATTAATAAATATTGAATATAAAACAACTACCTACTTCGACAAATGGTGTTAATGGGCGCTCTACTTATTATTATTTAATCTTCTAGTTTTTAAAGGGCTTCTTGTATGCCAAAAGTTTCAAAACTGCCATTTAATAAGGGTCAAACAAATAATACTTACTATTTTATTTGTCAAATAAATACTTAATTGTTATAAATATTTTGGATATCTGTTTTATAACTAAATTCATATCGATCTTCCTCGGAGTGACCTTCTGGATCGATTAGCCTCTTCATGTGTGTCCTCGGGCAGTTTTCCCAGCACCTGCAGCATCCGTCGGTAGAGCATTTTCCGCACATCGATGGCCCAGAGGAAATCCATGTGGTTGAACTCCTTCTGAGGCACCAGGTACTTCCCCGTCACGTTGCCCAAGTCATCGCACATGGACTCCACGTCGTTGGGATGACACAGCAGATCGTTCGTGGAGTAATACACGAAAGTGGGCACTGTCACCTGGCTCAGGTTGTAACGTGGTGGCAGGTGGTCTCTGTACAATTGCATGTTCTTATTCGAACTGTAGCTATACGGCGCAAACCGACCGCTCTTGATGATCTGGATGAAGTGCTTCACCTGCTTGGCAGCCACTCCAGCCGGATAGTGACCCAGGATCACGGGAAACATTTTCTGCAATTACACTCAAAAGTTAATCCGAACTCCCACGAAATTTAAGTACTAAGTTACCCTGTTGAACTCGTTCCAGTTGCGCCCCACGATCCCAAAGACAGCCTCAATGCACAAGCGTTCCGTTTCCTCGGTCATTCGACATAAGAAGCGGAACTCGCCGTTGAACATCTCCCTGATTGAGCCGCCTACAAGGCTCTGCAAGTATATGAAAAGAGTTAGATTAGTCTAAAATTAGTTATCGGAAAAGTTTCATTTTCTTACCACCGGGCCATAAATTATAGTACAGAATACGAGAATTAAGTATAATAATGTCGAAGACTAATGAGCATATTTTAATGTATTTGCTAAAAAAAATAAAATGTAGTATTTACCTTTAGTTGTGATACTGAACCTCCACAAACTTTGACAATTGGGAAATGATTCTAACCATTTTCTATCCGAAAACAAAATATTGGTTTCAAGAATTTTCTTAAAAAATCAATAACGGTATTAAAACAACTGTAGAGATTTTAGATAAAATTGTTCCAAGAGACTTAGCAACTTACTCTGAACACATAATAATAAACCTAACCATTTCTATCAATGCAATATATTTTTCAAAGGATTTTTAAAAAATTTATTTAATCCAAACAATAGTCAGATATCTTTGGGAGTAAAACATCTTTTGAAATTCAATTTCACAAATCTGCTGTGTAAAAATAAAAAGGAAAGCATCATATTGCCCATACAAAATGGACTTTTACTTTAGTACATCTATTGAATTAATATAAATCAGACCACATCTTCATTCTTAAATAATATCGTGGGTTAAAATGGCCTGTTTCTTTTAGCCAATTAAAAGCTATAATGTGACAACTTTGGTCCATGCATAGGTGGGAGAAATGCTCCATGCTCTTTCATAAAATAATTGTTCTTGTACCGGAATTTCAAGCGCTGACAAAAATCATTAATTCATAAGATCCCAATAATGAAATACCAAAAGTGTCACTCTGTTTCTGCCCCAAAAGACAACAGTCCGTCCCTGCCAAAATGAAGCCATCTGCCCTGCGCTACTCACATTGAAGTACAAGCTGATGGCCCGGATGTAGGGATGGTCCTCCGTCTCCTTGGCGTAGACGGCGGGGGCCAGGGCCTGCATGGAGACGACCTTGGCGTTGTAGGCCGGCCGCATGGAGCACATCACGAAGAAGGAGGTGCAGCCTTGGGAGTGGCCGGCGTAGTGGAGCTTCGGGAATCCGGTGGCCTTCAGCACATGATCAATCATCGCCGGCAGGTCGTACATGCCGATCTCGTGCCAGCTGAAGTCCCAGAACTTGGACTCGTCCGGATCGAGGGTGGTGTGGTTCCTCGAGTAGCGATTACCCCGCGCGTTCCCCAGCCAAACGTCGTAGTTGTGGTCGGCCAGCAAGTAGGCTGTAAAGTGGACCTCGCTCGTAATCACTTGGCCATTAATCACGGACGGGGCGGAGGACACTTACCCAGGCTCACGTTGGGACCCATTACCACAAATCCCGCCGAGCTGTCCACGAGTCCGTGCTGGAGGAGGAATGGCGGGGCGCCCTGCTTCCGGATGCGGTGCATGGTGAGGATGTATCCGTCCTCGGTGGTCACATGATGCACCTCCGCCTCGTAGCCGTACTTGGCGATTAATTTGTCCTGTCGACGAAATGTGTGAAAAGCGTTGACAATCACTGCACGGAGAAGATAATCGCCTTATTGGCAAATAAATTCGTAACTTTTCCATTAAAAAAGGTAATGGCTTGAGAAGTCTTGCATAATCATAGACCAACCCGAAAGGATTACCATTTAAATAAAGCGTGGTCAAAAGGCCATGTACAATAAAATCGAATGTAAAATCGTTGAGATATTGAGATATTTTCTGTTTCAACCAATAACACAACAAATATGATTTTTTTAGTGAAAAAATAAATTGTTTGGTACTTTTAATACTTTAACAAGAGAAACAGAAAGTAAATATATAGTCAAACTTCCTCACTTGAACATCTATTAATCGAATTTTCTATAAAAACATTATACTTCAGAAAGTAGATTATTTTTGAAAAAAAATGTTTGCGCCTAAAATATATAAAGTAGAAATTAAAATTAAGAGACCACTGTCTTTGATAAAATTAAGCATAGATCAAAGTCTTTTAATAGAGATGTTAAAAAAACCATATATAAATGTTTTATATCTCGAGGTCTCTGTAGGTTGAATTTGTACGTTGGCGGTTCGAATATTCTTAAAATCCGAATAGGGCTAATAACAAAAAGATACTTTTATGTTGTCTTAAGATAGCAACACGGACTTAAATATTTTAAATTTGCCAATGTCCGTTTAATGATGTTCCTACCACGCTGAGGGTTGAGTCCTGCTTGATGTTTTTGCGCTGCAGTCGATCCTCCAGCGTTTCGTCCTCGACGCTCTCCTCCTCCTCTTCCTCCTCCTCCTCGTCCTCTTCGTCCTCCTCGCCGCCAATCAGCTGGCCCTGTATCCTGCAGATGAACACACACAGGCCCAGCAGCAGGATCAACCGCATCCTCAGGTTGGGCCGCATCTTGATTTGGCTACAAATTTCGGCGAAAGTGAAACTCACGGAAGCGACTCTCTCTCTGGAATTCAATATCAACCTCAACCTCAACGCAACGCGACGCGAACGCAACTGAAGACCAATTCGAAAACTGTCAACGGAATGAAACCGTCGGTTACAAAAACCACCAAAAAACGACGAACTTCTGCAGAGGCACTGCAGCAACTACAACAAAAAAATAATAATAAAAAGTGCCGAAATACGAAAAAACTTTCGATCAGACAACAACATTGCGCACTGTGACGTGCTAGCTGCTTTTGTTTACATTTTGATTGTGTCTTACGTTTTCGGCCAGTTAATTAAATATGGATACGAAAGAGGGTCTCGGGGGGGCACGTTTTTATTTCCGAAACAGAAACAAAAGCCTATCAAATGCAGCAAGTCAGAAATGTAATCAGCTGTCAAATTAAACCATGTTCAATGGAGTTACAAATTATCTTATCTCACAAAAAGGGCTCATTCATATAACTGCTGCAAATTTGTTTATGATTTCACATGAAACAAAGGAAAAAATATATAAAGCACGAAATGGTTTGTAATTAATAAACCAATTCAAATGAATAATTTAAAAATGTTTCTCTCGCTTGGCTGACACAAAAGTTTTATTTACGATATGAATGTTATGAATGATATTATATATTTCCCCGAACAAAGAAAGAAATAATTTAAATTATGAAAGTTTTTAAAGTAGCCTGTTTAAATTATTGGTGAATACCCTTAAATATATATAAAAGTAATAGGGTGAAACCAAAGTTATAAAAATCACAATATTTATTAAGTATACACCACCCAACTTTAAAATGCCAGTCAAAACACTTCCAATAAGGTAATTATCATTATTTGTCTTCGTTCGTTTTACCATCAAAATGGCTTAATAACCCAAACCTTTTTGGCCAAAAGCAGCACAAAAGACACTAAAAAACAGATACTTTTTTTGTTGGCCATCAAAAGAAAGTAAAAGTGTCGACCAGTTGTGGCGGCTGGCTTTTTGAATTATACATCTATATGTATATTTTTTATGGTCTGGCTACCGCATTACATAATTGGCATTTTGGACGAATGCCAAGGCAAATAAAGCATTTCGCTGGGCAATTATTATTTGTCATTTCTATTATAATGGGTTTCAATGAACGCCTTTGACGACACCTTTTTTTTTGGCGGTCATTCAATTACGTATGGCAATCGGCCCTCGAGAAACTGTTCCATTTGCTCGATTAATTTGTCGTTGACCAGGCTTTTAACGTCGCCGGAGATAAGGAAGTCCAAGTGGTTGAACTTGGGGGAGTTAATTCTCCTCACACTCCTCACCGACTTCAACATTCTGGCATAGATGCCATGCACTCCCTCTGGAGTGGCAATAGCATCGGTTTCCCCGAAATACAATACGATTGGCACAGTGATCTGGCTGATATTGTAGGTAAGTGCTTCCACTCCGTGATATATCTGCATGTTCTCCACTGGACCAAAGTCATACGAAATAAAGTCCCCCGATTTCCATATCTGTTGCAGATGTTTTATCTCTCTGTCCGAACCGCCTTGCAAAAGATTTTCATAGTTGAAGGCTTCCAGAAGCTGAGGAAAAGGGTATTAAAAAAAATATTCCTAGAATATCTTTTTATGAACTTATAACCTTTTTGTTGCTTTGGGCGCTGCCCACCAATTGCTTGGTGTAATATTCGCAAAGGTCGCGTTTACTTTGGCATGTTATTCGGAAATATCCAGGTGGAAAGATCTCAAACTTGTTTCCCTTTTGGCGTTTCTGAAAGAAATATAATAATAATATTATTGTTCGCGCATTATGACAAATGATTTTAGATGTACACAAACCACCTTTAGGTGTTACGTCTTATTAAATTTGTATCCTTCAACATTTTTTAGAACCAATTTTAAGATTATTTAAAAATAACACAGGTTTTTAAACATCAAACCACAATTTAATACGAAAAAAAATGTGTAAGCGCTTTAATAAATATTTAAAAAACAATCTCAGCTTTTGAATATTCATAGCAGTGCATTACTTTTTATAGAATTTTTCCCCTAGAATAGAATCCACTCAGCTGATTTGCTTTACTTTCCCTCAGACTTAAAATCCACTAAAACACATTTAAAGTCGCCCCGGGGGGTTATCACCAAGCATATTCAGCTCTTTTGATAATCTTACTGTTCCCCACCTCTCAATAGTTTCCAATCTCTGTGGAGAGGTCACGCGGTTTCACGGCCTTATCAGCTACACAGAGAGAAATATAAATGATTTTATGCCAACATAAGTACAGCTTTTTATGAACAAAACATTTCAAAAGTCCTAGCTAACTAGGTGTCAAGAAAAAATTAAACTTTTTCCATTGGTAAAAAATAGGATAAAATGTTTAAGACCAAAGTTTTTTACTTTGAAACCGAATACTATTTTAAATAAAAATTGGTTGTTAAAAAACATGAAGGGAATTAAAGTTAAATATACTACATTATTCAAAATGTTCTTAAATATCGTAAACCTGTGGGTAATGGAAAAAGGGAAAAAAATTATGAAAATATTCAAATGTCTCGTGAATATTTAAAAAGTTCAGTGTTGTATTTCTGTCTTTTTTGCACTATAACAACATGTGTTGATCTGAAAAAAAAAATACTTGCATTAAGGCATTTATTATATTTGATAACTGAGAAAGTAAAAGTGTGATAATAATGATTAAAAATCACACAATTATTAATCGTCATTTTTTTCAGTGTAACATCTAGAGCCGATCTTGGCAGTGGTCTCTTTTCAGGCTTCAGTCACCGCGCGATGTTCAGACTAAGCAATCGACTGCCCTCCGCCCTCGGCGGTCTACGCCACGCCTCCTCCGCCGCCGGCGAGGGTCAGCGAACCGCCCTCTACGATTTCCACGGGCAAAAAGGCGGGAAAATCGTGAATTTCGGAGGTTACGCCCTGCCGGTTCAGTACTCCGACCAGAGCATCATCGCCTCGCACCTCCACACCCGCCAGGTGGGCTCCATCTTCGACGTGTCGCACATGCTGCAGACCCGGGTGTTCGGCAAGGATGGGGCCGCCTGTCTGGAGTCCGTCTGCACTGCGGACATTCTGGGCACTCAGGACGGCAGTGGCACCCTCACCGTGTTCACCAATGAGGCGGGTGGCATCCTGGACGATCTCATCGTGAACAAAGTCAGCGAAAAGGAACTCTACGTGGTCTCCAATGCGGCGATGAAGGAGCAGGATATGGGAATAATGAGCGCAGCAGTGGTGAGTCTGGGTTTCTTTAGAGGCAGTGGTTTCATTATTGAGCTATATGGGTATTTCCAGAATAACTTCAAGTCACAAGGCAAGGACGTGGCCATCGAGTTCCTCACCCCCACCGATCAGTCCTTGGTGGCGGTTCAGGGTCCCCAGGTGGCAGATGAACTAGCCAAACTCCTGCCAAAGGAAGCTTCTCTGGAGCAACTCTTCTTCATGAGATCTTTCGTCACCACCCTGGCTGGAATTCCCGATGTCAGGATCACGAGATGTGGCTACACTGGCGAGGATGGTGTGGAGATATCCGTGGAATCCAGCCAGGCCCAAAAGCTCACCGAATCTCTTCTTCAGAGTGGAACCCTTAGGCTCGCCGGCCTGGGAGCCAGGGATTCCCTGCGATTGGAGGCGGGTCTTTGCCTGTACGTCAGTGACATTGATTCCAAGACCACGCCCGTGGAGGCGGCTCTTGCCTGGTTGGTGTCCAAAAGACGCCGCACCACCCGAGATTTTCCAGGAGCTGAAGTGATCCTTGGGCAGCTAAAAGAGGGAGTTAGCCGGAGGCGAGTGGGTTTGCAGATGTTGGGAGCCAAGCCGCCACCAGCCCGATCCGGAGTGGCCATCTTTAGCCAGGGTGAGCAAGTGGGTCAGGTGACCAGTGGTTGCCCGAGTCCCAGCGCTGGTCGCAATATTGCTATGGGTTATGTAGCGGAGAATCTCAAGGCTCCTGGCACAAAGGTGGAGTTAAAGGTTCGCGACAAGTTCTACGAGGCCGAGATCACAAAAATGCCTTTTGTAAAAGCCAACTACTATAACAAGCCAAAGAAATAAATTTGCCCAAAAATTCCTGAAGCATTTCTTTTATAATATTATACCCCAAAAGTGTGTCATGCTGCCAATTTATATAAGTTTAAATTACAACTAATAGCCTATGGTTATATCCAGTGGTCGGAAGTCAGATCAGATACTTTTACTCTGCTTTTTTTCTTTACTGGGTAGTAATTCGCTTCGGATACTAAGATAATTGATTTTTTTAGAATTTATTTATAGAATTTACTCGACTTTACATCGTTCACACTGTAATATGAAAAATAATTATATGTGATTTTCGCATTAAAGGTGCATAGAGTGCTGGATTTTGCTCAACCCAATTGACTTTTATCGTTTTTTTTGTTCTTAAATAAAATGTTAACTTTTGAGTTTTACCTTTAACTAGATAGTATGAAAATGTTGTATCTTTACCTAGCCAATGTCAATTACCTTCTGAAAATATCTATTATCTTACCCATGATTCAGAGTACGAATACTTTCCCCAACACTAGTTATATCTAATTTAAAAGAAGGGCTGCTTTGTTTCCCAGTGCAGTTTTTGAGTAATTACCTTGACAAACTTCATGAGATGGCGCACCTGAAAGGCGTCGAAGCGCACCTGGCGATGCAGTCGAGCCAGGGGCGCCAGGGCCTGCATCAGTTGAATTCGCTGGTTAAAGCGGGGATGCACCGTGCAGAGCACCAGAAACGCATTAAAGGCCTAAGAACCGTGCTTAGTGGGAGTTCGAAACGAGAACCACACCGCTCACCTGCGAGTGTCCAATTAGCAGCACCTGGTCCGGTATTTGCTCCCCACTTGCCCCTTGACCTCCTCCTCCTCCTCCTCCTTCTCCTCCTCCTTCGCCGCCGGTGACCTCCGCCATGTGGTCAATTATGGCCGGCAAATCGTAGGCGCCGTGCTCGTGGAAGCTGAAGCGCCAGAACTCAGCCATCACATCGGTCAAGTCGATGTGTCCGCGTCCATAGGGCGACACTCCGCGCAGGTTCGCCAGCCACACGTCGTACTCGCGATGGTACAGCTGAAAGGCTGCACTCAAAGAAAAATATATTGGATTCACAACGCAGACTCAGAGTTTCGATAGCTAAGTAATAACAGGTACTTAAATAATCTATTATTTTCAGAGCGAGCTTGACATTAACTAACCCTAAATTCAAAGGTAAAAAACATATTTTTATTGAACTATTTATCACAATTTTAAATCAAAAAAACAATTCAAAAATTTAGCACCCCTAACAGAAATTTTCCCTAATCCAATAAATATTGTAAAGTAATATTAAACTGTGTAATATTAAAGTGGTAGTGATACCATTCGTGTTTTGTTTAAGTTTAAACTCTTTTTTTATATTTTTTATAACTAAACATATTTAAAAACTTAGAATGAAATTAGTTATTAATTTTCTTTAAGACTAACAATGTTCTTTTAAAATTGAAGTGCATGCCCGAAGGTGCCAATTCACTTACCCAAACTCCGCTCGGGCCCCAGGCAGACCCATCCCAAAGAGGAACCCAGCAGTCCGTGGACCAGGAGCACGGGCTTAGCTCCCAGTCGTGGCAGCCGCTGCACCTGCAGCTGATAGCCATCCGCCGTGGTCACATTGTGCAATTCGTGGCTGACATTCTGGGCCTCCAGCCAGTCCAACTACAGAGAGGAAAAAATCAAGTATGTTAGATCTTAATTCCCAAAACAATGTTGCACTTTTAAAATAATTTTAATATTATTTTTTTTATAATTTGATGAATTTGTGTTCTTTAAATATCCATTTCCAACAATGTGTGTTTAAAACAACCTCTATAGATTAAAAATAAATAATGAATATATTTTACTACTCCTTTAACATAATTTAATTAAAAAAACCACACAGTTTCTGTAACATTTTTAAATGGTATATTTTCTAATTTGTTCTTTTAGGGTATGATAATCTGTCCTACCCATATAAGTACCTACTTTATTATGCAAATATAAGCATCTCACTTGTGAACTAAATTTAAGTGTACTGACGTGAAGGAAGTGGAGCCGCTATTAGCCTGACACTTACCGTCGTCCATTTATATCGTGACTCCGCTTGAGATGAGGTGGTATTTTTGCAAATTGCACACACGATGAGCATTACTTTGATGGCGACGATCCAGCCTAACCCACTCATTTCGCCCCTTAAACTAACCCGGGAGTCGTGGTCACTGCCCATTTCCCCAGATTAACTTTCCGCTCGAATAAATGCTTCAAAATCGAATAATTTGTTAGAGGTGAGTAAAAAGTAATCAGTGACTACTTAGCCTTTGTATATAATAATCTTTGATATCAAACAATCAATTTAAATCGTAAATGAAAGAGTATTCCTGGACTGAAGAACAAGCCTACCTTTAAATTAATGAAACCAAAACAGATAATTTAGAATCTTTTTCAAAAAAAATGAATAAAATGGTAAAGCGTAAGTTTATATAAATATTCTATATGTCGACGTCTATAAGTAAATGCTTAAAAACAATGAAGCTATTTCGATTTTCAGCTATATTATTTTCATAAAATCAAAATTTCCGGAGTATACCCGCATAAGTTAAGAAACAACAAAACTGTAATATTTTCCATTAAAGCCCTGCAACTTTAACTTGTTTTATTTATTCTCATTCTTTACATTCTGCGAAATGCCAGGCAATACAATTCGCAATTAAATAAAGCTTAACGGAAAGCTTAAATAAAATAGATTGAATTATGCCAGGGCACCCGCATTCATATCCACATCCAGACACATCCGCATCCGAAGTGCACTCCGTATGGAAACGCTCACAATTAATTGCAGTTCCCTGGCCTTATCACTCAGTAATATTCATACTCGCAAAAGGGAGAAAAGTCTGGGAAAAAAGAAAATGCCGAAAACCGAGGTACCCGGCAATCCAGTTGCAATTGCAACTCAGGACCAGACTGCTCCCACGCTGTCCACGTTTATTTACTTATCGCTGGGAGATAACAATTGACTACCCGAACAACAAAAAATCCCGGCGAACTTTATTAAAATTACGCTCATAAAGTGGAAGGGTGCAAAAAAAATGGGCTGAATAAAGGGCAAAGACACTGAAGAGAGCCAGAAGCAAACGCCAAATTAAATGGGATACAAAAACGTGAATGGAAAAAATAACCACAAGGCCGCAGGAGGTGGAGGTCGTCGATAAGGTGTGGGCCAGCGAATGCGACTGGCATCAAAGGACATGCACTGGCCATTGGTCCTGGAACCTGAATTCTCGATCCTGGATTCTGGATTCTGTATCCTGGGTCCCAGGAATAAAGGCAGCGGCATCTGTGTGCAGTCAACGGGATGCAAAAGTGCAGTCGATTAACGGAAGCCCAAAAGGGTGCGAGGTCCTCTGACCACCCTTCTTCCGCCCCCTTTCCGTCTGTGGGGGCGTGTCATGTCGGCACTGGCATATGTATGAATTTTTATTAAATTTAATAAAGCTGCAATTATGCAATTTACTCTGGCTGCATTTGTCACGCCCACACGGCAGTCAAAGTGAACCCAGGCAGTTGGAAATTAATTTGGCTGCGGTTACAACGGCCAGCGATGGAATTCGGAGTAAAAAAAATTGTTACATTTTTTCTGCGAATTTATGAAACAGCGTCCAGACTCACAGTAGACGGGGAGATAGTATCATATTTAAATCGATAAAGTCCTTCCTTGCCGGAGCCACAGATTTATGAGAACTGTCTAAGAGAGTAAATTAAATTCTTAAAAAGTTCGTTTCACAATAATAATCCACTTGCTTGACGTTTCAAAATCTTCCCAAGCCAGACCCTTCTGTTTTTAAGGCATATTAATGTTTTAGTTAGATTCAAAAAAACAAAAAAATTGTTTCCAAAGAATGATAGTATCTTAAATTTTCATAAATTTTTATTAATAGGTCCTCTTACAAAATTCGGAACATAAATTTAAAAAAAAATGTGAAATACCTAAATTAATAAGCTTATTTCTTCAAATACTTGTAAGAGATTGTGCTGCAATAATAATTGATTATTATGAAGGTTTATATTTACCATGTAGTTAAATGCATCCTTAGGCTTAAGTTGGTAGTTCACTTTATATCAACCTACACTGTCCTAACCAATTCCATCCATTTTCTCAGTTTAAAGTTTACCACAAGGATTAGAAAATGGTCCTAAATGTGGCAGTTACTCTAAAAATTGAACAAAAGAAATTAATACTTCATATTTATTCTGATTAATTTGCAGAAATATCAGGACACCACTTCAACTTATTCCACATAAACACACAGTTTAAAAATTTGCATGCATGTGGAATACATTGATTCGCATTTCCACCCATAAAACTGTGCACAAATTACACGTATTTATCTGCTCTAATGACATTTTTTACGCCTCGTAAAACATGAGCCATAAACAGGGCGAATGGAGCGAACTCAGCACGCATCAATTGACATTTTTGGCACTCGGCACAAAGGTGAATCGAAGCTTCAACAATGGGGCCAAAACCAAAACGACAACGATTCCGATGCTAAGCGTTTGATAGAAAAATCATTACGGCGAGTAAATAACATCGAGGTAAACAAGTTTGCGGCAAAACAAAAAAAAAAAGAAAGGGAAACGGAACGTGGAAAATGAAAATAGTAATGAAAATGGTGGCAAACAAAAGTCAATCACTTGCCGTTGTTGTCGAAGGAAATTGTCGAAAATATTATGGAAAGGAATCGAGCCAAAGGACACTTTGTATTATTAAATGGCAGATAGACAAATCAAAATGCGCCGAGGGTGACAATGGTGACGGCTGAGTTTTCCCCGAGTTTTCGCTCCCGTTTCCGCTGAACTTTTCCGGCAGGTGGAAATTCTCGCACAGACACAACCGCACCCGAAATCAATGTAATTGACGAACTGACTGGCTGGGTAAGTGAGTGAATGAATCGTGTCGTTTATTGTGGCAACAGCTTTTCAGCGAAGCTCGCCTCCGATTTCCCTTTTCCGCAGAATTTTCCCTTGTTTGTCTTTCAACTCAATTGCAAAACGACTTTCGGCGGGGTCGCCTTCCTTTTCCTCCTGTGGGACTCGCTTCTTTATTTTTATTATTTCCTATGCCTGAATGTGAATTGCTTTTGAAATGTTTGCGTGCCATTTGTGTTGACAGTAAAAGCCGCTTAATGATTTCATTTTGGTTATAAATAGGATTTTTGGCTGAATATGTATAAAGGAAGAGGCTTGGTGCTCACTTGGGGTAGGTTATGTGAAAAAGAGTAAGTATGTAGTTTAGATAAATTGTTAGATAAATAAGCAAGTCTTATTTGTACTTTGAAATATGCAACATTTTAAAAACGGTCTATGTTCTAAGTTGATCCGGTAATTTTATTTATTTAATATTGGTTTTAAAACCTAGAGGTACATATAAACATACTTTCTCTTAATATTTAAGATATGAGATCTATCCCAAAACTATATATTTTTTTTGTTTAAGTTTAACCTCAGTTTTAGGGACAACCTGTATATGGGTTATCACAAATTTAAATACCGCTTCTTGAAATTATTTCTTCTGTAAACATTACTGTATACCCAAAAAAAAGTAAAATCTTGTAATAGACTAATGGTCTATAGTTATCAAGTTTTTCGCTTAAGAGTCGAAATCATAAAATTCTTTACGCCTAAGTGTAATAAGCTTTTTAAACCATTGAATAAAAATAATGGGCAGAGTTCAGCGTCTATCACCTATTAAGTGCTCAGCTTTTTTCCCACCAAGTATCCGTCGAATTATATACGCTTCTTAAATAAACAAAACGTGAGTTTTCGAGCGAAATTAAAGCAAGTTTTAAAAGCAAATTTCCACCTTGCCTTGTCCGAACTGAAGAAGATTCCATTGGCCTGGCGTAGCAACAAGGGCAAAGTTTTCACATTTTTGTTTAACATTTTCCCAATGCCTTTTTATTTTTTTTTTTACACTTTTATGCATAATGGAATTAGTTAAATTTCTCTTTGCAGCGAAACTTTCGCTGAACTTGCGCCAAAAAGTTCGCTTCCTGTTTTCCCCCTTTTCCGGAATGTTATGCGTTTCTGATGACGTTGTAGAAAACGTTTCCGTTTTGCGAGTTTGCAATGAAAACTTTTTAACTTAGAACAACATTGGCTCGGCACTCGCTCGTATTTTAATTAAAATATTTATGAATTTGTCTTCCAAGAGCGACGAAATTGACAAGAAAAGCAGCTGAGCAACGTGCGCCAAGTATCTTGATTTTGAGCTGCACACAATAGAGCGTCCAAGAAAAATGAGTCAACTGGCGGAGATGCCAAACGGCAATTGTAACTCAAAGTCACTCATGTGGATGACTTTCTAATTAAGACAGCCAAACTGAAAGCCTCACTCAAGTCGGAATAATAACAATCAAGTCGAGATATAACAATTTTTAATTATTCGCAGTTTAACATTCTGTGTGCTGATGGTAAGATATACATACGTGCGTTGCTAAGTGAACAAAACACGATTTCATTGCAGCAGAGTGTTTAATCGTTGAATTAAAGTGACTACGTCACTGGAGATATCAAAAACTCAGTAACAATAATGCAAATCACATCTAAGGAAAACCCCCTATTAGCCATTAAAGTCAACACAATTGGGAGTTCATATTTCACACAAAATCAGCGATACCAGTAATTATTTATTTGCATATTTATCACCAACCGTCTAAAAAAATATTTATTATCGTTGATTGCTTGCTGTTCTCCGCCGATCCGGGTTGTCTAACCAGAATTTGTAAAGTTATTCAATAAATTGATCTTCAATTTGTTAAAAGCAATTAGCCAATGTTTATTGTTTTCGATTTGAAAAAATTAACGTGTTTATTCCGAGTAAACAGCAAACGGTGAATTGGGGAGAAGTTCAGTTGTACTTTGTTGAAGCTACTTTGAAGTATAAATATTTAACTTGAAAAGCCAATAATCAGAAATAGGTAAAAACAAAATGAAAGAAAATGAAATTAGCAAAAATTAAAGGTAAAATGTAAGTTTTTAATAAAACTGAGCCAACGCTTGAAAGTTTTGTTTTACAACTAGTTCAACAACTGTTGAACCTTAAAGGACCGCGATTTGCAGACCCGACATATTCCACAATAATTTGCATTTCTTTATGGCCCTCACAAGTATTTTTCAACCAACCTCCCCCACTTTCGTTACGCAACGCAAACAGCTTCCAACTAGTGCTCGACTGCCTGCTTTATGTCTTTCCATTATTGATGACTTAATTCCGGTTGATTTATTGAGGCCACAAACAGCCGGTCAGCGAGCTCAGTGAGCCCAGCGAGCCATGTTTTGCAATGGCCAGAACCAGGAGTCGGGACCTGGCCAGGATGCCAGTGCCATTTGGTATGCACACGTACTGGGGCAAATGGAACCACTCGAAGATGGGAAGGGCATACCTAGCAGACCAAGCAGCTGTGCTGGTCCAGAACGTGTTTAATAAATAAGCCCAGTTAATATGGCGCAAAAAGTTGGGGGCCAAAGCAATGTAAGTAGAACCCACATATTGTACAATTTAATCACCCCTACACATAAAATAATTACTTATAACAAGGGTCAATTTGATCTAATTGCGTATACAAACCTATTATGCAATCCTAAATTGTTGGACATTCACGTATGAACTTTGTCTTATGATGGTTAAAAGGCATATTTAAATTTTTAGTTAACCTTAATAATGATAAATAAATTGACAACAAAAATAAAATATAAATTCATTATAATTACATAGCTGGGAGTTGAATTTATAAACAAGGGGTGAAGGCAATTTTAAAATATTTTTACATCTAATGACTACATTGTAGAGACAAATAATTTAAATCTAAATTATTTTTAAAATCAAAAATTTAATATACATACTACGTTTTAAACAGTTTTTATTATATATATATTATATATATTTTATAGACCATTGTAATAGTTTTTCCTACTAATTTAGTCATAATCTTCACACTCATTAGGCTGTTCCTTTTTATTTTACTATAAATTATATTTAAAGTCGATCGGGGTTCTAGTTTATTTTCTGCTGTGCATTCAGCAAAGGTGCTTGGCATTGTCTGAGCAGTATTTATTTTCGAGTTACCTATCTCGGTGCATCGACCTCGTTGAATCGGCAACAGTTAATGATGTTAACAGGACCTCTGAATGGCCAGCGGCATCCATGCATTCAGCCGTTCCTCCATTGATCACTTCGAAAGGATGAAAAACGAGCTCTTTTCAGATGGAGATACTGCCACAAAAGTTCCAGCAGCAGTAGCATTCAGTAGTAGCAGCAGTAGGAGGTGTAATCGAAACGAACGCAAACTCGATTGGTGCACGGTAATTAAAATTTAATCATTGGACATTAGTATTCACATACACATTGAGGCTGCCGTGGGCGAAGGGGAGTGGCAGTGGGCGTGGTCGATGGCGCTGCGAGGGCGGCTTAGTCAAATGAATGAGTTCGAAGGGCGGTGGCCAGTCAAATGAGCTCGCTTTTGAGGGGCTTTGGCTTTGCCCTCCTCTGAACTCACTCCTAAATTGCATACTTTCAGGCATGTAAATGCACAATCCCCCACCAGCGATTTTGCGTGTGTGGATAAATGTTTGATTTAGAGGTTTGGGCCACTCGTTTGTTTGTTTGTTTGTTCGGTTGCCAAGGTATTTAAGTCGCCGGTGCTTTTGGCTGCGTTTCGCTTCGGGCTTTTAATAGATTCCTGCTAATGACATGCAATTAATTTTGTGGTTTTTCAACCAGAATCATAAGCTTTGAAAAAACAGATAGTTACATATATTAGTGAGTGACTGCATTCAATGTGTTGAAATGCATGTGGGCCATTGTGGGGTTATCTTGATCTCATTTACGGCCAACAAAATCATTTTCAAAACAAAAAACTTGTACAACTAATTTGTTTACTTTTTTATTAGCTCATATACTATGTTCGGATTTTATAAAAAAACGTATATTACGTTGTACATTTAAAATTAAGTCTAAACAGTTTCTTTTGTCGGGTCATTTTGTTTATGTACAATATTTTACACGTTTTTCTCCGCAAAAAAGAATGGTGGAAAAGTTGCTTTCAATAATCTGTAATAAAATAGTGTATATTAAGATTAAATTTTAAATATATGCATTTTCCATAAGAATATTGTGGCCATATTGGCTAGTCAGGACCAAAAAAAAATCTGTGGGTTGTAAAAACTAAATTAAACTTTTACAAAATAATTACATTTTTTTCTTCCACGTTTGCCTTTTTTAACAGTGTCCCAATAAATTTTTTCCTTTTATTTTGATGAAATATTTAATTACGTATTGACCCGCACAAACTCGCTTTACACGCTTTTAATTCGTTACTTGGCAACTCATTCAGGCTGGTTTTACCAATGCCCAGCCAACATTTTTATCAAGAAAATGCATTTTCTATGGATTACGAGGAGCGGCCGACGACCCTTTGGCACATCTGCCATTCATTTCAAACTTTTATCTAACTGCAAAGCTCACACATGGAATACACAATGTTTTGACCAGCTCCACAAAAGGGCAGCCCCAAATGCGAGTGGCCAAAAGGGGAAAGAGGGAAGGGGAAGGGGAAGAGCTCGGCCGGCAAATGACCAGCGATGGCAATTAACTTTATATCATTTGCATGGCCCATGTGCATTGTCCTGGTCTTGTTGTTGCGGGTAATGCACGCCAGTTGATTAATTGGAAATTGCGGTTAATGGATGGTCAGATCGGAATCGGAGTTGGAATCGACAATGGAGATGAAAAAGTCACCCAGGAGTCTAGACTTTTAATTAGACCTGGCAACTGAGCCTAGAAGTGTCCTCTACTCGAAGTATATGCAAAAGTTTGCGGCACAAACTTTCTCACTTGCCATTGAATTTTTTCTCTAGAGCCAGCCAAAAAGTTGACAGATTTGCAGCGGAAAATTAACAAGTTCCGTGCTGAAAACACATTTCTTTTTTTAAATAAACTTTGCCTTCGTAAATTCGAGTTAAAAAGTTATGAAAGTATGCAATGCTAAAAATGTGCTAAAAACTATGTACATGGAAGAGTTTTGTAGGTCTTTTTTTTGAAGCAGCTGTTTCCCGACCAAGTCTACTGCAACTTAAAAAGTCGTAGACGTCGTCGGCAGTTTTGTGTTGCCGCATTTTTATGCCCTTTTCGAGGAGGGGCAAACCCGAATTTCCTGCTGTGATCGCTCAACAGCCCAGAAACAGGATTTGTTGAAAATGAAGTTTTCTCCATGAGCTTCCAGTTGTTTGCGCAGCAGAAGCATATTTTCCTCAATGTTGTGGCGTCTTGCAGGAAGTCAAGAAAACGTTTCCATAATTTCGTAGTTTGCGAAAAAAAATGTTTTAAGTTTTTACCCTACTCCATGTAATAATAGAATACTAGGATAGAGAATAATTCGATTTTAATTGGTCCGACTTATATCGATTAAAATTAACACTTATTATGTATGCTCAGTGGAATAGGTAAGGAATGAAAGGGTTTCAGGGGTTAACCTAAAATTCAATATTGTTTAACATAAAACAATAGAAGTTCCACTAATATGCATTAAGATAAATCAACAACAAAATAAAACTTAGTCGTAAAACCGTTTCTTTTATTTTAATTCAGTGTTAATATATATCGGAACTTAAAGCAAATTTTTGTAAACAATATATTTCTTTAATATAAACAAATGTTCGAACCTAACTACGTTTTGTCACAGCTTAAGTTTTAAAACACGGCTTAGCTTTATTTTAAAAATAAAAGAGACAATCAATAATATTCTCTAAACACCTGCCCCACTTTTTAGGCAGTCATCACCTATTCTAGGTCCTAATTCATTCATCTAAATTCTCCTCATGACACGCGCTCAGCTGGCGATTGCCTTCGACCCAATTATCAGTTGTGATTTGAAAGGCAGGCAATCAGATAAATTTTTTATAAAATCACATAAAAACCCATTGGAGGCCCAGCATCTGGAATGTGCTCATGGTCAGAGCAACCCGCAATTGACCCCAATAAATTCGAGCCCCAAAAGGAGAACACAGCCGGCAGAGCAAAGTTCACGTGGGCGGCGACCTTTTTGCAGCCTTAAAAAGCCTGTTGATTTATGCAAAAGGGGATTAGCTGAACGGGGATAAATACAACCTAACCACAGACATAACATTTCAAGTTGTTTTCCGAGTAGGAAGAGCGTCCCGTAATTTCTGCCAGTCGTTGGCACTTTTAAGCCGGAATACTTTTTGAGCCGGCATAAAATAAGACAAATGAGCTAATTTCGCTGGCGGAAAGGATAACAGGATCGGGCCATCGCCTTGGCCATAATAAATCGCCCACAAATGTGATATTTATATGCATTTTTTTATACAGACATAAGCGCAAACAGACTATACGGAGAGGCTCCGTTGCTATTCGCCATAAATCTATTGCCGCATTATTACTCATACGCACTGTAGACGCTGTCTACCCCAATATATCAAGGCATTACTATGGCTATAATTCCCCGGGACTTCTTTCTTCTCGGCATCGGCATGGTGTGCCCTTTCATTCGAATAAATATACATTTATCTCCCGCACTGGAAAGGGGAAAGGTTAAGCTATTCAAATAACCTTAAACAACGTGGTCTTGGGATTTAAGGGGAGTTGTTCTACAGAATGCATATTTTTTCTCTAATTGGTCTGCCCTTCTTCAGCCTTTGATTGCTAATCCATAAGTAGACCGGAATTTGTGCATCACTAGTTGAACTCTGTAGCTACTAGTTTAAAGTTAAACTACATACGAAACACAGGAACCGAGTCAAGCACCGAAAGCCCACTCCAAATCCCTATTCTCGGTGCCGTGTAGCGTGACTTGGGATTTATGAACTCCATTTCGCATGTTCGCCATTGTAAAGATTAATTGCCACAGCTCCGAACCGCTTCCCAGTGCGGCTTGTTGTTATCATTCAGCAGCAGGCCATGTCGGAAGCTGGAGCTTTTTGTTGGCCAACTGACAGGGTGAAGCGCCAGTGAAGAGCTGCGCAGGAATAGAGCGATAGCAGCGACATCGACATGCGGGGGAGGTATGTGCCAAACTTAAAGTCGAAACCAGCATTGTAAACGCACTGCGAAGAGCCATTGTCGAACGAGACAACTTTGATTGAGAAAAACTAGTTGATAAGTCGCACTGCAAAAAAGATAGCTAACTTTTAGATATTGGTGAACTAATATTGTATAGGTATTCTATGATGGCGTGCTATATTTAAAGTACGCAAAATCTAGTTGAGTAATCGCTTTGAAAATTTGACATTTTACACAGTACGTTTATACCTAATTCATACGATGTTACAAAGTAACGATACAAAATTATTCTCTTTTTGAAGTTCTATTTCACCTATTTTTAAAGGCCTTTTTAAAATTGTTAATAAAAATTGAAAAAAGCAGTAAGTAATAGAATACAAATCAAAAACATAGATATACGGCAAAAAAAACGTTTAAAAATATTATATCTAGCCATTACATTTAAATTAAATGGATATTTTGCATTATGTTAGAGGGAAGTGCTTTCCACCAGATTAAGTCTCAATATTTCAGATTTTAATAGATGTCTATAGGACCAACAACAATGACCTTATGCTTTATATAATTTAAAGTAGATCGATTTATTAATATTTATATTTATATATCAATAAAATTTTATTTAAATAATCTTTCTTTATTTTAATAATTTTTAAAGACCTAGTAAAAAATAAAAATAAAAACTCTATCTCGAAAGAGCAATAAACTTCTTCTGCATATAAATGCATAAATTTAAGCTCTCTCCATAATGATTTAATTGACCCAACTCTTTGCACTCCCAGACTCGCAAAGTTTCTGCATCGTTGTTAATAAAATTTCGATGTGCATTATACCCAATTAAATGAACCATAATCCTTGGCCGGGCCAATGCAGACGGCTTTACCGTCATAAAAGTTCAACTCCTTTCATTATTCTACTTAAACTTTGTTGGGGCTTTCGCTCTTTGTTTGGGCTGCTGATGTTGTTGCGAGGCTTTACTGTATTTTAATTGGCATTTTATTTATATGAACCGAGAACCGAGTTCCCGAGTTCAAGATTGGCACAATAAATGTACTTCCGGTTTCAATTCCGAGGGGTTCCAAGGGCTGTAAATAATCTAGAGCCGTCTGCCGCAAAAGCGGAAACACAATTTTAAAAATAGTAAACTTTGCTTGGAAACGAAAGTCATTGAACAGTTTTGATATAATTTCTACTTTCGTGGGTAGTGAGTTTTGAAGGTACCTATCAGTATTCCCTCTTGATTACGATAATAGACGTTACTCACTGAGATTATTACTGATAAAAAAAAAACAGCAACACAAGATCCGCAGATTGTCTAAAATTTAGCGCCAGCACACCCGATTAGATATGGAAATAATTAGCTAATAAGCGACTATAAAGACCACAAAAGACTGGTGAAAGTAATCAGTTTTTGACCATGGCTGAGACATCAAACACGTTGTTCTTTTTATGTGCTATTTTAACACTTTCTTTGGTTTTGGCCCAGTTGAAAACCAAGTGTCCTTCCGGCTTCAGTTCTATCGGGAATAAATGCTATTATGTGTCCTACGAAAAGGTAAAACTGTCTCTGACTTTAAATTAAAAATCATGAGTTAAAATAAATTTAAATCCTCTTCAGGCCAACTGGTTTAATGCCGATCGCAAATGCTATAATTTGAATTCTACTCTGGTTGTTTTTGACGATGAGAAAGATATGCGACTGCTGACAGTGAATCTTGAAGTCTTGGGCATACCTTTTGCCAACAGCTGGAAGGATTCGATTTGGACAGGACTCACTTCCCTGGGAATGGACAGTACCTTCGTGCAAAATCGAGATGGCTTGGCCGTTGCGTATACGCCCTGGAGTCCAAATCAACCGAACAAATACTTGGGAAAAGACTGTGTTGCCTATGCCGACTACAATGGCTTTGGATACCACAATATCGACTGCAGCCTCTACGAATTTTCCTTTGTATGTCAGGCCAAAAAAGTTTCAACAGAAAGCTATTTGTGTTTGAAAAAGGAACAATTTTTAGAGGTAGACATAATTGTATGACTTCATTATACGTCTGTTATAGAGACGCCAGCGAATACAAATTAAATTTAGTTCTAAAAATTGAATTTTCCCTAACTAGTTTCTACATGTTTTCCCCACTCCAGAATGCAAAAAGCCATAAAAAAAACCGGCTAAGCCGATAAAATTTGTGTTGGCGTTATGGCCAGAAGAGGAAAACCCGCAACAGGTCATAAGTCATTATACCCGTTACTCGTAGAGTAAAAGGGTATATTGTATTCGTGCAAAAGTATGTAACAGCTAGAAGGAAGCGTTTCCGACCCTATAAAGTATATATATTCTTGATCAGGGTCACTAGCCGAGTCGATATAGCCATGTCCGTCTGTCCGTCTGTCTGTCCGTCTGTCTGTCTGTCCGTATGAACGCTGAGATCTCGGAAACTATAAAAGCTAGAAGACTGACATTTCGCATACAGATTCTAGGAGTTCCTACGCAGCGCAAGTTTGTTTCAAAAAGGTGCCACGCCCCCTTTAACGCCCACAATCGCAAATATACGATTTTAAAAATTTAAATATTTCGGAAAAGTAAAAATGCAGTTTTATTGTGTTTATCAATACCTATCGAAATGTAGAAGAAATTTTTCAAATCGGACCATTCGTTAAAAAGTTATGCGTGATCAAAGTTTCTATCTCCATCTCCCTCGCACTCCCTTTACCTGAGTAACGGGTATCTGATAGTCGGGGCACCCGACTATAGTGTTCTCTCTTGTTTTTTCCTGAATTTATGGAATTTATCGAAGTGGTCGCAAATTTGCAAGAGTCAGAAAAGAATAAGAATAGCACTGGGACTCAGCTCATTAAAAAATAATGATTTTCTGGTTCCAACTTTAAATGGTTTAAAAAAAAATGTTAAAGAAATAAAAATAACTTACCTGGAGCAGGGAGAAAAATATTTCATTGCGAGCAAACAGATGGCAACCGAGCACAAAGCGAATAAAACTCCTAGTCAGACTAACAAATACAAATCTCTTTTGTCCCCGAGAAGCAAAGAACTCATTTGGAGAAATTACAATTACAATTGCACTGGCAGGCGACTTACACCTGTGTCAACAGGCACTGTCCGGCAATCTTCATCCCCGGAGATTGGCGTGCCCAAAGCTCGGACAATCAATCATTTGGCTGGACTTCTAACTAAGTCCATGCCCAATGTTAGCCCCTTGGGATTCCCAGGCTCACCTGACTTAGTGGGTGAACAGCCAACAATTAATAAATTCAGTTTAATTAAATGGGAGACGGCGCACCTCTTTTGCCGCCAAAGTACAAAAGTCTGCCTTTTTCCCCGGCAAATGCAAATCATTTTAATGCGATTAATTAATATGAGGCAAGGCAGAACTTTGCCAGCTTCCTCAAAGAAAAGCGAAGAGCACACAAGTTGGAAATCATATTTGCCACCGCCCTTTTCTGCTAATGGGGCAAAGTGAGCACACACAGACTGTGAGAGGCTGGCAAATTGAGTGCTAATTAAATTAAAAACGAAGTAAAAATAGTTTCGCTAAAGTCAGGTCCCGTTTCTCCATGAGGTGGCATCCTATACTCCTTCCTTTCGACTTTGGTTTGTTCTTCTTGTCGTGTAAATGAGCTCCAACTTGCTGTGCAAATAACGCGTGTAGTTAAGTTTCCAAAGTGGGTGCAAGGAAAACGCCTGGCTGTAACTACACTCACGTATGCACCCGAAGAAATTTCCCGACCTCTCAATCAAATCCTAAAATTACTTTCGGCCACTGCAAAAAATTTGTTAGGACGAACATTTCCATTTAAATTAATGTATGGGTATGGCAATTATTGTTATATATCAAACATGGGCCAAGTTTGTTTGAAATCGGAAATCATTAAACGGATTTCGCTTGATTGTAGGTACTTTTCAGGATTCCCCTTGATTACGCTAAAATACGTTACTCATATTGATAATAAACGTCAGCAAGGGGGTGCCCAGATTGTCTGAATTAGAAATACATCGCTTTTATTAAGATAAGATATGAACTGAATTGACTAACAAGCGACTAGAAATATTGAAATGGAGGTGCATTAATAAGGTTTGGATTTAATTTTAATTTAATTTTAAATTTTAGAAAGATTCGTTAAAAAATTTTTAATTTTTAATTTTATTATTACATTTATATTTTTCAGACCAACTTTTCTCGCTGTGTCCCTTAAGCCATTCAAATCCTTAACCAAGGAAAAACAATTTCGAATTAAGTATGCGCATATGTTTGTGCAAATGGCAAGCAACTTAAAAAACCAAGGCAAAAAACAGGACAAGACAGAGCAAACCCGAAAAACGAGCTGTGGCTGCCGTCCCAGTCTCTAAGCCCTTTTCCCACCGCATTTCCACTTTCCTTTCCCCAGAAGCTAACCGCAAGGACCACCGAGCCGGAGTGATTGCAAACAGGATGAAAATGCAGCTAGCAAGACGAAAGCCAGCAAACTGAAACGCTGGAGTCGAGTGAGATGCGGGGGATGGGCGGCAAAGGGCAGCCGGAAACGGAAGTGCAAGGAGCTGCACAAGGATCAGGGGCGGAATGGGAAGGAGCAGCTGCAGCTCAGCCAAGGAGCCAGGCTAATGCTGCTGAACTGCGCTTGGAGCCGCTCCTCCACTGTCAAAAAAATTGACAAGTTTTTTGGCTCACTATATTATTATTTTAAGCTCTTGGTTTTATAGCTAGTACGTACCTCTTTATTTCTATCTTTCACAATGTAGAGGTCCCAATTTCATTCCTAACAATTATTACATTTTATTTTAACAATCATTAATATAATTTACTTTTTTTTTTGGAATTCATAATAATTTTATCGAAAGGCGAAGAATTTCAAAAACTAAGCTTTCCTTTAATTGTGATTGAGTTAAAATGAAGTGTTTTTAACCCTTTATATGTACAATGTATATATTATACATATGTATACATGTATATATTTATATTACTAATCAATAATAACAATTTTGGGCTAGAACTAAGATGGTTCTCAGGAACAATATTATCTTAACTTATCTTTATTTATTTTTTTAGGCAATTGGCTATAAAGCCACAAGAAACCCCGGCTTTACTTTGTATAATATTGCAACCAATATTTTGATTTAAAAAGACAAATTACACAATGTAAATAATGACTATATTTTTTCCGTGCAGCTCCGATTCTGGTTCTGGTTTTGTTTTTGCCTCAAGCACGCTCGAGATGCAAAGTAAATGCAAAACCACAGCAAATTATGTTGAGGAGGTCGAAATCTGTTGGGTGATGTCTACTGGCGCGATAAGGACGAAGGACGAGGGAACTTGGGACCTCCGGCGGAGCCGCTCAAGTGATTTTCCTTGAGTGGAGTGGAGCCTTGAGCAGGTGTCTGTTTAACCATTATGTTTAGTTGCAGGCAATTTGTTCTTTGCCGTGTTGCCAAGGTAAACTATTTTTTGTGCGCTCCTCCTTAAATTTTCGCCAAGCCGCTTCGGGTTGAGCTACACAGTGCTACCATGGTTGGTGTTCTTTTCAAACGGTGATCGCAAATAGTTCATTTTGTCTGACAATATAAACTAACCTTGTTTTAATAAATTTTCTGAAATATTGGTCACCTAACCAATAATAGAATATATAACCATGAAACTGCATCACAGCCGCCTTTTTCTCCTATTTAATGAAAATTTGTATGATAATAATTTTATTAATATGCAAGTGTTTTGAATTTTGTTTTGAATTTTCTCTTTTTTTACTTGTTTAAGCCAAAATTGTCAATCACCTTTAAGCTCAGCCCATGTTGGATAGTGTTTTTCTTATTTTCGAAAGGCATTTCCCAAAGTGCATTACAGGGGGAGATTAAGTTGCAAGCGGCTAAAAAAACTTTATTAAAATAGCACAAACAGAACAGGAGCGATTGCTCACAGCTCATCATGGAGCAGCCTCATATCCTTGAAAGTGGACTTGGGAGGGCCGCAATCCTCTATATCCTTCAACTTTAGTTTCTGCTGCAGGACTTGACTGCGGTACCCGTCGAAGAACTTTTTGGGACTGCCCGATATGTAGATTTCGGAAAACATGGGAAATAGATACACGAACTTTAGGAAATCGATGGCTATGAGAGGGTGATCCATTCTGCTTTAATCCATTTGATGAAAGGAATGTTTAAACAGAATGCCATCAACAGTCGAAATGTTTAGGTAACCCTTTTCAGTAGTCTGATTGATTTGGTAGATTTTGGCACTAACAGCACTTCGTTGGAGTGCAGTAAACTATTTAGGTTCGCCTAGCCGATCCGGGTCAAAACTGAGTGTATGGAAGGTCCTCCACCGGGAGTGCTATTAATAAGGTCTGCAGCAGCATAGAACAGGAAACGATAGATAGAATATAACAAGCATCCATACCTATCAGAAATAAATTTAATTTTAGTGCCAAAAAGTGTCACTAAATTTAAAAACAAATCGGTGTTAATAGATTTGTCAGTATACAAGTACTGAACAATTTTCAATACATTTAATCATAATTTAAATTACTTCATTGATTTTGTAAGTTAAAAAACACGACTTCTTACGTGAAATCAAAACTTGAAAGTCTTTATACCCGTTACTCGTAGAGTAAAAGGGTATATTGTATTCGTGCAAAAGTATGTAACAGCTAGAAGGAAGCGTTTCCGACCCTATAAAGTATATATATTCTTGATCAGGGTCACTAGCCGAGTCGATATAGCCATGTCCGTCTGTCCGTCTGTCTGTCCGTCTGTCTGTCCGTCTGTCTGTCTGTCCGTCCGTATGAACGCTGAGATCTCGGAAAATATAAAAGTTAGAAGATTGGCATTTTGCATGCAGATTCTAGGAGTTCCTACGCAGCGCAAGTTTGTTTCAAAAAGGTGCCACGCCCCCTTTAACGCCCACAATCGCAAATATACGATTTTAAAAATTTAAATATTTCGGAAAAGTTAAAATGCAGTTTTATTGTGTTTATCAATACCTATCGAAATGTAGAAGAAATTTTTCAAATCGGACCATTCGTTAAAAAGTTATGCGTGATCAAAGTTTCTATCTCCATCTCCCTCGCACTCCCTTTACCTGAGTAACGGGTATCTGATAGTCGGGGCACCCGACTATAGCGTTCTCTCTTGTTTTTATTTTATATTTTTATCAGTTATGTCATTTTTTGAGTTGTACATTATTTAACTTCACGATCTACAATAAAAGCATTTAAATTATTTATTTCCAGAAGGTATTTTAGATAAATTTTCGTAAATAAAATAAAGACTGAATTTTTGTTGAGCAAAGTTTTCATATTTAAATACTTCAGCACCGCTCACGACTGAACAAAATAACTTAAGCCATCTTAGACATTCCAATCCAACAACTGCCAGCACATAACTTGGCAAATGGCAAGTCGAAATGCCAACAGCTTTGCAGTCATTAAAGGGTTAAGTGTCGCCATATCGAGCAGGCGAATGTCTAACGAAAATAAACAGGCGCCGGCTCACTCCTCGGTAATCGTTTTGGACCGGGTGCAAAAGGCTAAGCAAATATTTGCAGCGGCAACTTCGCAAATGAGCTCCAAGCCCAAAAGACAGAGGGCACACAGAGACGAGGACGATGCGGAGTTGTCGTTGCGATGTCGCCAGGATTTCAAAAGGACCTCAACTCTGACGGAAACGGAAACAACAACTTTCCCGCTCTCCAGGAGCAGGATGGATGGGAAGGATGCCTGTCGTGGCTGCCATTTAATGACATTTTTGCGCCCATTTGAGCTTCCGGGCCTGCTGTCTGCCTGTCGATTTCTGCAATAATTTACTTAAGAAAAGTCTAAATATGTTTTCCAGCACCCAAGGATCTCGCCTCTTGTGGCCCCGGCAATTGTTTATTGCGTTTATCTGTCCGTCTGGAGGCGATAAAATGTTGTGAAAATCCAGCAACAATATCCAATAAATCGTTGTCCTGCTGGAAGGGTGGCACCCTGACCTTCGCAACTCTGTACGGTTTTGGCTGCCCCGTGTTTGTTTGTATTTGCCTCGCTTTGTCTGCTTTTTTCAAAGGGTTTAATTGTCCTTTTTGTTTGCCTCTGTTGACATAGGTGGCCAGGAGATGAGGCTGTGTGGAATAAAGGTCCTTCCCATATGCTTTGCAGTATTATGAATGGCTTCGGTATTCATTGTATTTTTGGGGTTAGGCCAACAAAAGTGTTAATTAACTTGTATAAATCAGTGGCCAATAGACTTGTGGAAAGGCCCGAAGGTCGTAAATTCAAGTTGAGCTAGATTGAAATGGGATCGAGAGGGTTCATCCAAAGTCTAATTGAGATAAAAGGGTGAACAACTTTAAACTTGTTAAGTTAAAGCAAGCAAAACTATTAGAAATATATTTAAAACAATTTGAACAGGTAAATAGTAGTCTGTCTCTTTAAATGGAAATTTATTGGCCATGAAAATATAAATAGTTTATATCTTCAAGGATGGGTATTTTATACTACAACCCCATCTTTTCTCCTTTGGCCAACCACAGTCTCTTCCATAAACCGTTCCCGGATAGCCAATAAATCGGCAAACCGTAAATCTCAATAATGCGAGGCGGGGCCATTAACAGTCAATGGAAAGCTGAGCGGAAAAAGAGCTTGTCAAAGCATCCGCATAATTCAGCCGAGACATTTCACGCCATCTCTCAGGGATCAGCACCACCCATCGCACCACCCACAGCACCACCCATCGCACCACCCATAGCACCACCCATGGCACCACCCTTATCATCACCCATAGCACCACCTACACCAACCCGGAAAACCGCTGAACTGAGGCTAAGCTCATAATTCTCGCGTTTCCCGACATCAGATTGAATTTGCGCAATGAACGCGACTTTCTGCTGATGATAAATGCATTTTGGGGCCAAAACGATTTGTTGCGCGTACTTTGGCGCAATCCGAATGCGACAATTTATGCGACTTTGTAATGCAATTCATAAGCTACGCGCTGCACTTTCCCGAAAGTTGCAATTTATTGTTGAGCCAAGTGGCCAACACGGACAAAAAATTGCCAATCCAATGCATTCGATATTGCCGCCCAAGAACTGCTTTATATGTTAATCCAAATGTTATTTGCAATAAAATGGAAATGCTGGCTTTTGTGGCACGCAATAGCAACATTGTATTAAAACTGAATAAACAATTGATTTTTGGCTTTAGACCAATGTCTCTGGTATTCTTTTAAGATTATTTTTAATTTCACTATTATATTATTTTTCTCTGTACATTTTTTAATTGGTTAATACTTTAGAAATACACAAAAACTTATAAAAACGAATATAGTTAAATATTACATTTTAGCAACAAGAATATTTTATTTCTAATTTCTATTAAAATATTAAAAATGCTTTAAATAAAATTGATTTTGTATTAGTCTTTTTACTGAATCATTGAACTAATTAAAAACTAATCTTATGGCCTTATTTCTATTAGTCAATTCTATTAGCACGATAAACGTCATTGACTATCTTAAACTTAATGTATTAATAACTTCTACAGAATTGTAAATTTTTTTTTTGAATTTAAAATATTAGTCAAATAAATTTATACCGCTTAAAAACATTTCTCTACCATGTATGTATAAACATCTCAATTTTCAAGGCAGATACTTATTAGTTTGTCCTCATATGCTGCACATTGGAAGGACCCATCTTTCTGGCATGATTTCACCATCCTTTTGGCCCGTCTCCCTTCTCACTACACAGCGTACTGTGACAAGTTTAATTATTGCCGTACTCCATCCATTTCCCGCCGTACTTGGGGTTTGTTTGCGCAGTCATTTAGCCAGTCTGTCATTCAGTCAGTCTGCCAATGTTGACAGCATCGCCGTCGCTTAACGCCTCACTTGGCAGCTCCGCCGGGAACCTGAGGGAGATGGAGTATTAAAACAATTTTGTTAATTAAGTAGGAAAAATTGTTAGTTTATTTACTCGTCAACTTTGCCAGTGCCAAACACCTCACACACTCTCCCGCCCATTTCCCAATGGATCTTTTTGCCGTAGCAGCTAAGTTTCAGAGTTTACTCAAAAATTCTCAAGTGCACAATTAATTAGTAAAGTTGGGGCCAAAGCAAAAGCCGAAGCAAAAACAAAGCACAACGCAATTTTCCACTCTTTCTCCGCATTCCCGGAATTTATGGCCCATTTTGATTAGACTCGCTGAAAAGCATAGTAAGTTTGCCCAAGTTCTAAAACTATCTGTAAGTAGGCAAAGCCTTCTGATTATTTCCCAAGGAGTTCGTTGAGTGTAGGCAAGAAATTGAAAATTGATTGCGACTTGCATAAGTAATGAGCCGACTCTGTGGAATCCTACTCTAGAGTTTGCTATTTGGGGAAAGCTTATACAATTGTTCAAAAGTAAATTAAATTGGAACTGGAATTAGCCTTGCATTTTAGAAAAAATGTTTAGGCCTGACGAGAAATAACAATGAGTCAGCTTTTTAAGTTTAATTGAATTTCGGACGAAGTTTTAATATAAGAGAATGCTGTTTCGCAGTCATGACCTTAAAAATTACGTTAAAAGAAGTCAAGAAAGAAAACTATACTTATCTACGACGATTTCTTAGGTTTTATTAAAAAAAATAATTTCTTAGCTCATTGGAAATTTGCAATATCAATCTTAATATTTTAAGGCAATATTATTATTATAAATATATTTTCGTATAGGAAACACATTATTAAACAGAAACGTATCCTTCTAAATAATGTTATTATCTTTTCAAGAATACAATATTTGCAAAAATATAAAAACACGTTAGAAATATCCGAAAATATAAAACGTAAAGTATTTAAAAAAGATTATTTTTTAGCGGAAAACATAATCATATCAAATTTAACGGATATTTTGGGTATGATTTTTCACAAAAAGCTCGCTGAACTTAATAAAGTTAGTAAATGAGCTTTCTTTTAACAACGTTTAGTGGGTAACAGCACCATAAACTGCTTGCTCAGTTATCACATCTTTGTACTTTAGTGAAGTGATAATTTATCCTCTTTATAAAAGTCTGAGACTATATCATATAGCTGCCATAGGAACGATTGTTTTTAAGCAGAAAAATCGAAATCAAAATATACAATGTATACAAATTTTTAAATTATCTTCAAGTGTATATAATCTTCGGATTGTCGAAGTTTCTTTCTTTACTCTTACAAATGTGTACCTGTGCATGTTTTGGCTTTGGTTAGTATTTTAAATTTATAAGAAGTTGGCCAAAAAAGACTATTAAATAATGGGTACTTTTATAAAAATAAAATCAATATGTTTAAAAAAACTCTTTTATGTTGTTTTTATTTTATAATTTACAACATAATTAAATAAAACAAGCGAGTTCTTCTTTTTATTTAAAGCAGCAGGAATCCAATAATATCAATCCCGAAACCATAACATTTCATTATAATTTGTACTGTGAATATTTTACGGAAGTTTCCGGCCTACGTTATGCCCCATAACTTATAAAGTTTATGAGAAATTTAAACTTCATTAAAAAAGAGAAACACAAATGAGCGAGGTATACCGAAATTGGTCATGGTCAATTAATTTGCAATGTGTGTAATTTCCAAAATAAAAAGTTAAAATCATTCAATTTGTAAACTGATTGATTGTTAGCGCAAGTAATTTTTTTAAGACTTTGGAAAATTTTTTATTTTTATTTGGCAGTCTTACTGCCTCACATTTCCTTGGTGTTCAAAAGTAGACAATTAGGCAGATTTCGATCTTAATTGGAATAATAATTAATAGGGCCGATAGCAAGACAATAGCAGTCGGATACCATCTGGGTGTGAATAAAAACTAGTTCCTATCAGTGCAACCCGGGAAAATGTTATGCAATTGGCACTTATTCTCCGTCAACCACAACCAGATGAATGAACAATTCAAAACATTACATCAAATGAACAAGTAGGCAGTAACAGCAGATTGGCTGAGACCTGAAACCGTGAAAAACAAATGAAAACCCCAATAAAGGAAAAGGAAAGCAATGGGCAACACTGAAAAATGTACTCTCTTTCAAATAAATATGCAAATGGCGCATTTCATTTGTCGACGCAAAATAAACACCAAGAAAGGAATTAAACAATTGGTGGTAGAAACAAAATATTAAAATTCAAAACTCGGAGCAAAAATAAATACTTTATAGTATTTAAAACAAAGGCAACCATTACATTTAAAGTACCAAACGTAAAACATAAATTCAGGGAAACATTTACTGTGACATTAGTTTTTTTCTCTCTGCACTACGGTTCCGTTTTAGTTTTCATTTGCATTATATCTTTTTTTCCTTGGCTTTTCGTGGGGTTTTGATATAGTGAGCCCATGAAAACGTTTTTGTTGCCTCCAGTTGACTTTAGCCCCGTTTTGCGGAGTTGTAGGCCAACGAGCTCATTACTTTCAATTAGATGCATTAGCCGCAGAGCCAACCGTGTTTACTTTCGTTTGGAAAATTGTTGTATGCCGGTAGAAAAAGCGTTTGATGTCACTTTGGGCATGGGCTCGTGTTTTTCGCAACTGAGATCTGTTTCCCTCTAACAACTTTTGTCTTTAAGGTGTAGGGAAATAATTTGGGCTGACTTTTAAATTAGACCTAAAGGTAAGGTTCACTAGCCTGTGCTTATTTGACCCCTTAGCTGATGCTAAAAAAAAGTATAGATTTCATAATATCTGCATGAATACTAAATACCACTCCATTTTTATAATGACTTAACCAACTTATTGTTAATCTATCAAATTTTAAAAGGAAATGTGGCGTGATAACGCTTAATTCGACTAAGATCATTGCCATAAATGCTAACAGCCATTCAATTTGTTTCCCAATTTATTTCTCTGCTATCTACGGCAAAGCTTTTTTAATTATTTTTATTCTTTATTGCTGTGGACAATGTGTGGAGCCTGCAGGTGGTCCCATGTGGCAATCAATAGCCGTTTATAACGATATAGACAATTGCGAAAATCCAATCAAATCCGTCAACTATATGATATTACACCCCAAAAAAATTTTGATGTAAATTACTTTCTCGAATACGGGATAGTTTATATTAAATAATCTTTAATTAAACTTCTTTACCTAAACTCATTTCGATGAAAGAAAAATAGTTTTTAAAATCAATTAAAGAAAAATTATGCGATGGCTTTTAAATTTGTATAAATAAATAAACTTAGTACACTCTTACGAATGTTCTTCTTGGAAAATATAATTATTTTTTTAGGAAATTAGATTTACTAATTTACCGCAAAGCTTTTGTATATTATTAAGTTATAAAGGTGACAATGCTTTTTTTTAACATTTTATCTCATATTATTATTAAATTGAAGAGGTTTGAAGAGTTTTTTTTTTGGAAATTGGGTGGTTAGTTTATGACTAATCACCACCGACATTTCAAGTGAATCTCAGTTCAAGTTCACCGCGCTAGGATGGGTAATTTCTCCCAGTGTACCTGGCCACATGGAAATCGGGGCTTCGGTTACACGCAGCTTCTGTGCACACGAGACCGAAATATGAAAACAAGCACTTGGCAGCTCCCCACAAAGCAATGTCACCCAAGCCGCAGATGGCGTCAGGTCGTTCGTGAGTGTCAATTTTCGGCGATTTTCATTCGTTTTCCATTTTCTTGTGCGGATGCAGCTTTTGAAAGCTCTGTGCTCCGCAGTTTAGCAGTAGGCGATGCGAATGGCGCATTCAATTAAACGCCTTCCATTTAACCCGATGTGCCTAGCTCTCCTCCGTGATATCAATGTAAATGCGGAGTTCATTTGGCCAACATGTCGACCGGCGTACTCGTATTGCTCTTATCATTACTTTCCCTGGAGCCGATCACAAACGCGTGTAAGTGGGAAGATCACGTCGCCGATAAGAAAAGTGTTTTATGTGCTAAGCTGGTTTCATTTTTATAGCCAAATATCACAAAGAGGCACTCCAATTCTTGTTGCGAAATGGAAATTTCGACTTGAATCCACTAAACTGTCACATATTACTGTGGGAAACATGCCCCAAGCGGTATTTAGAATTCCAGCTTTTTACCAGGTGAGTAAAGTGGGAATTTAAAGGTGTTACTATAGTAAATAAATGTGATTACAACCAGCGATTGTTAAAAAAAATAAATTAATTAGAATCATTTAGCAGATTTGAAATGCTATTCTATCTAATCTGAGCTTTCTTTATATTCATTACTGCTCTACTTTTTATGCTAAATGTCTGACTAAACAAAAGCTGTTTATTGATCGATAAAAGCAACTTTAAAATCATTGCTTAAAGTCCAATAAACAAGGTGAAAAGATTGTGGTTTATCTGAAGAAAAAAGCGAATTTTTAACCAGCCATGATAAATAAACCCCTTCTTTATACATTATTATTATATATAAATAAAGTATAAATAAAATTTTAAGTAATTCCAAACTCTTCTATGCACGATTGCAATATATTTCTCCCAAGACGATTTTTATTTATTCCATTACATTGAATTTATTTTAAAATATTAGCAAGCGCACCACGCAAGCCTAGACAAACATTCCAATCTTTCACTTTTCTGGAGCCAGATTGGCCTGATAAATGGTCGCAGTTGATCCCTGATTTTGAACCTTTCCTTTTTCTGGCCTTGAATATGAAAGGCCAGCCAGTCGCCAAAAAAGATGCAAGAGCGATAATATTTCACTGGGCCTTGGCAAAAACGAAAGACTTAGGAAACAAACTAGGCAAATGTCGTCAGGGAAAATGATAAGAATTTGCATTCAATGCGAATGTTATGTAAATAATGAACAGATGAATTACAAACCGCAGACACCATGAAAAAGGCAACGGCACTGAGTTGGAAAACGAAACCGAAAGCACCCATTTCCAACTCAAAACTCATAATCAAAATCAGTGCAGCGTTGCGTGTGCCATGGATTTTCATTTCATAGACGTCGCCAGGCAGCAACAACAACAGCAGCAGCAATTGCAGCAACAATAAAGCAAACACAGCAGCAACATTGTTTATTAGCCGAAGTCGTTCACGTTTGAAGTCGGGGTAAAACAAAGTCAAGGCAACAGGCGGTGGGCTGAGCAATTCTTTGGCCAGTTTTTACCGTGGCTGCTGTTGCTGCTGCTAATGTTGCCGCTTTTGGAGTTGCTGCCACCGTTGCAATTGCTGCAGCGACGACTGAATTTTCCTTCGTTGCGCATTTCGCGCTTTTGCAGCGCATTTGCAGCGCACAGCGCGAATCAGCAAGACGTGGTTCGGATTGCTCGCGAATAAATTAAAATTGCTGATTTTAGTGCAAAGGATTACGATGAAACCGATCGGCAAAAAAAAATGGATATCAATTAAAAACCATGTGATCGCAGTGCAAGTTGTCAATTTAAACGGAAAAGCGGAGTGGAATCTGGTTTAAATATACGAAATATGTGAAAGGCAATCATATTTGCTAAAAGAAAATCCGAATGTCCTGCACGAAAAAAAGTCAATAATTAAAGACTTAAAAATCGAAACACAAATTCTACAAATAAATGTGTCTAAGTGACATGTTACCTAATAAATATAGAGTGCTGATTTCAAATTAATTAACTTTAAATAAGTTAGAAATAAAACAACAAGTTTTTATAAGGAAAAAAAATGTCAAAAATAGCTAAACCAATTAAATACAAAATAAGTAAACTTCAACAATGATGAAGTTAAAACTTTGTCCAATGTGAATTTATTTGCGGCTCAAATAAAACTAAAAATATTTACAATTTAAAAAATTTGGTGTTTCTTGTGCACAAAATTGTGTCATCGGAAAATCAAAAAAGATTAAATTCTTTAAAAAAGTAAAATTAGTTTCAAAAGGTGAAATCCAAATAAAAATGAAACATCTCGTCGTGCTTTGCATATTCACATTCTTTGCCAAAGGTATACAACAAATGACAATATAAAATATTTATATTTAATCTGAAATTAAATGTATTTATCGAGTTGTAACAGAATGACTTCAAAAAATTGAAGTCAATGTCCTCATTTAAACTCCCTTTACTTTCCTTAATGTTATTTTAACTTACCTTGTGGAAAGAATGTCAGAAAAGGGTCTGAGAATTAAAGACCACATCAAATACATTTGCAGATGCACAAACATTGCTGCTAAGCCAAACGGATTGGAAAAATCTGCGTAACAGTGGAGCCTTGGATTTAAACGTCTTGCGTTGCTTTCTGCGCGACAAAAACTTCTGTCCCAGTCCACATATCGATCACCGACTGTATGCTCCGTAAGTTCGATTGAATTCTGCAAGGCTTCCTTTCTCTTGACATAACGAACACATTTTTAAATAAGGTACTCCAAAAATACAACATGAACTATAAAGCCCCAAAGTCATAAATTAAATTTCTCCCATAATTAACTTAAAGTTGAAAAAGTGAAAATTCCAAGGATCCCATAAATTCATAATTCCCATTTTATGAAATACACACACAAAAATTATTGTACACTTTGTATGCATTCTTTGATTTTGACTCTAAGCTGTTTCCTTTAACAGTTCAATTAGAATATGTGATCTCAGGTCATTTAAACATACTTTGATATTTTAAGGACAGAATCTACTTTGATTATAAATATTTGGTTAATTTTTTCAAATAAACATATAAAACTTTTCTCTTATTTACTTGTGTTAGACGTTATTTACTTTTTAGTTTTAAAAATTTAATAACGTTTAACAAAAAAAATTAAAAGGACCTTTTTTTATTTTAACAAGTAAATTTTTAAAAACGTTTAAAAATATTCTCATTTCTATTAATCTATTATTTAAATAATCATATTTTAGTTTTGACCTTTTTTAAGTTCTTAAATTTAAAATCGCATAACCCTAAAAAATATTAAAATATAAAAGCTTCCAATGGCTAATACTTTGAGATAGCCGCTTACCCATACTTTTTGTTCTCTGTGTAGCGAGATGACCGTTTCCTGTGATGATTTATAATAGCCACTGGGCGGGGGAGAAAGTTCCTCAGGTGTTAGTGTTAGGCAACTGGATTTTCTCACTCGGTTAGTATGTCAACTGCCGAAACACTTGTCGCACTGCACTTGTGCAACCACAAGGATATCGGCTGGCAAAGACCGAAAAACAAGAGTGTATTTAATCGGCGGTCAACTCGTTTATAGAAACCAGCCACTGACCCACTAAGGATGAAATGAGCCCGCCAAAGAAGGCCTGTTTTTGCCACATTGACCGCCAAGTTTGGCCGGCGATGACATCAATTGCAATGGCCAATTGGCCAATAAAATACTTTACAAACGACTCCTTGGTAGTTGCCCAACTTGTCTGGGCAAGATCAACTCCAGACAAAGTCACAACTGGTGAAGTCCGTTTTTGGAGAGCAGCCAAGTAATTGTCAACATTATACGGCGGAGGGGATTACATGATGACCAGCATTGAAGAGACTGCTGATTGATGGTTGTATAACAGCGAAAAATTACCGGATTGACACCACCGTTCTTGGATCACAAACGAGTGGCTCACACTTCGCCTTTAGCCACTATTTAGACTCTATAACTCGCTTATGAAAACCACTTTAAAATAATTTGGCTCTGAACACTGTTCTTGCGTAGTCTCTGATACTATTTGTAACAGCTTGCCAACCCTCAAAATTTCTGATGATAGAAAGTATATATATTCTAGATCAGAATCAATAGCTCAGTAGATTCCATCATGTATATGTGAAAGTTTTATTAAAGCAAATCCCAAATAAGACCTTAACGGAAAGATATGTAAAGAATTTTTAAATACAAAATTTCACATTTTATCGCAATCCGCCCTTATTTAAAGAAACAGAAATGCACTTCTTGTCCAAATTTCAATGGAAATTAAAAATAAAAGCCAAGAACAGAGCTAAACGGAGCTAAATGAAGAGCACTTGATTGGTCATGTTCTGGCTTCAGATCACTTGCCGCTCGAGAGGTTTCTCCGGTTTTATACCCACATGAAATGTCGATCGTTCCATTTAAACGAAGAACACGTACTAACAACAAAGAGATATCTGCCAACAATTATCACGTTTCAATACGGTCATATCAGCAGTGAGATTTCGAATGAAAATAAAGGTTAACGTATCTGAAAATACAATAATAATTAAGTCACCAATACAATAAGGGCTTCATATAGTTAATCGAATTTTAAATTGTATATTTAATCGACTCTGACCCTGTTTTTTTAGTAATGGGCCGCGTCGCGGAATTACATTAAATGTGAAGAACCCAATGAGCCTTTATAAAGGTGGTTTCAGCAAGCACCGCGAAACAGTCTTCATAATTCACGGATTCAATGGAACCGCCATCGACATTCACCTGCAATTTCTCAGGGATGGTGAGTATAAATAGATTAATTTATTTGGTTCATAACATTATAAATGGTTGTTCAAAGCTACAAAATAATATAAACTGGTTTTTCTCACAAACACATATTTCTTTACCCATTAATTCGCAAATTGAATTAACAAACGTTTAGTTGTTGGATTATATGCAAGAGAAAACACAGTTCATTTTTCGGTATCAACAGTGTGAATTTTATGATATTTTTCTGATATTTCGTACTTAATTTACTCATTTGAACTTATTTGAATTTGTTTTCTTCGGTGCAGTGATTTTTAGTATACGCTATTTAACTTTGTTTTCCAAATATTACATTTATGTTTGCTATTTTGATTATTAATCACGTTACCTCCTCCAGCATACTTATCCCGCGACTTTAACGTCATCACCGTGGACTGGCGACCCCTGACCCGCTATCCGTGCTACCTGCACTCCCTGATCAACACCAGGCTAACGGCGCAGTGCACTGCCCAGATCTACGCCTTCCTGACCCACTACGGAGCCGTCCGGGAGCGGATCACCTGCGTGGGTCACTCGCTGGGCGCCCACATCTGCGGGATGATCAGCAACCACCTGACGCGGAAGCAGTACCGCATCATCGGCCTGGATCCCGCCCGACCTTTGATTGAGCGCAAGAAGAGCAACACCTTCCGGCTGTCGCTGGACGATGCCAGTGTCATCCAGGTGATCCACACCAATGCCGGATTCCTGGGCCAGGAGGACAACACCGGGCACCTGAACTACTGCGTCAACGGAGGTCGCATCCAGCCCTTTTGCAAGGGGAATCCCATTAGTAAGAGCAGTGTTAAAGTATTTCAGATCAATTTTAATCAATTTGGCATTCTTAAAGCCGGTTTCTCAAAGTCATGTTAAGGTTTCTAATCTAAGAGAGAAAGTTAACATAAAGTAGACAAATTCGTTTCCAAAATATGATGTTCTTTGTGCAAACGACAAATATTTAAAGTTTTCTTAATAATGAGAAATATTCCATAGAACAATGTCTCTAGTTACCTGTCTTTAGTCAGATAAACTCTAACATGATATTGAAAAAATAGTAAATGTTTTCGAAATTTAACATCAAAATGAGAAATCGGCTCTAAGACTAATAAATTCAAATATATTGTTTAGGCTGGATTATTGATATGAACGACAACACATATGCTTTAGCATTTTAATTTGTACTCCCTTTATCCTGCAGGAAGGTCCCGATGTTCGCATTTCCTGAGCATCTGTTACTTGGCCACGGCCACTTTCAAGCACAAAAAGTTCATGGGGGTTCCTTGTCCCAACGGCTGCCTGAATCTCAGTGGACCAAAGCGGTTGCCCGTCAGCGGAAAAACCAATCCCTTCGAGTTTGCCTCGCTGCTGAGGGAGTACCACATGGGCAATGACGCCCCCGATGAGTAAGTTTTTAATGGAACATCGAATATATCTTTTCCTTAACCTGATCCCCTGAACTTTCAGCGCCCGAGGCTGTATTTGCATAGATGTGCCGTATGCCAAGCACTGCCCCTTCACGGACGCGTAGGAGCTGCTTTTCAATAGATCGTAATTGCATAATAGAGCTGTTGATAATAAATTCAATAAAATTAAATCTTTGTGCCTTTCCGTTGGTCGGCTTTTCATTAATTTGGTAAGATACCTCTTGATCCAAAGACACTAATCTGTGATAATTACCTACACAAAATATTTACTTCCAACATTTTAAATTGGCTTACAGTAAGTCTGTACTAAAACTCACTGTAATTTAAGCTCATTGACTGCAAAAATAGGATTATTTAACCAAGTAATGAGCCGTTAAATCGCCTATGTAGGACACTTCAGTAATAGCTTTACCTTTTACACAAATGCTATTAACTTTACATATTTCATCAAACTTACTATCAACATAAATACAGCCTAGAAAGTTAACAATTAGTTAAGATTTTAATGAAATCTTTTTCTAAGGAATACAAAACCGTATCCATATGATGCATTTCTTTTACAAAAATGTTTCCCATAAATTTTCTTTAGGAGAACAGTGGCAGAATTTTTTAATACAAAATGAAAAGTTCCTAGATAGGTAAGTATGTAAGCAATATTTATTACTCAATTATACAACTAAGATTTTAGCTAAATGACAGAAAAAATGAAGCTCCCATCCGGCGGCTCAAATATCAAATCAGCCTATTTTAAAACTTGTTTTTTAGAATGCTTAACTACAAATAGTTTTCCGCTTAAACTGTTTAAGAACCCATAAACAGGTATTTAATTCAAGAGACAATCAAACTAGAAAATTTTTTTCATTTTGGAAAGGCCATCAAAATCACGTTTGAGAATGCAATATCAGCCACAACAGCTCCAGTATTCAATCGATAAATACATTTTTCCGAACTGCATTAATACTGTAGTTTCTTTCGCAATCAGTAGGTGAGCTTCGACACTAATTGGATGTGATAGCCTTATCTGAGACAATTAATGCTAAGTTAAACAACAAATTCTTTAGGCAACTGCAAATTAAGAACTAGCCAAACAAATTTTGTAAACGGGCTTTCATTTGTGCTTTGAATATCTGTGTAATACCAAAGACCAATATTGGTCTTTGCTTTCTATCACTTCAAACTATTGTGGAGCCAATATTTTCACCTTTTCACGTGCTTAAGCTAACTCAGAAAAAAATCAAAAATTAAAATTCCAATTTCAAGAATAATTCCATATTTTCGAGTCCAAATATTCCATGCTGGCTAAAGATATACAAATTATATTAAATATTTATCGTCCGAGTTTCTCTTCTTCTGGATGTATTAACAAATCCGATTTGGATATTGGAGTGCTAATTTCAAAACTTATTGAAATAAATCCGAATGGGAGCTTCGGTTTGTTAATTTAAAAAAAGACCATCGAAAGTTTCATTTAATTTTGTACATTTAAACACTAGACTATAACAATTTCACTGTGGTCTGAATACATTCATTTATTTAATGTTATAGCTCTACAAATATGCCTCAAAGAACAGTTCCCTCTTGAGGCAGAGATAATCCTCTTCTAAAATCCTCTCACACACAAAAGGAAACTCGACCTTGCACTCTATATCGTGGTACCCGTATTCCCCATTAAAGAGGGCGAATCCCACACAATCCTCTTCGGGAGAAGCGTTGTCCGGCTGGCGTGGCACCCAGTTCAAATAGGGAATACTATCCCCATTTTTGGACCGGAGGAACGTGCGCCGGTTTCCCAGGCAATTGATGCCAACCCAAACGGAATGTCGCCAACTTTGGGTGAACTGAAGCCCCAAACTCTTAAGGTATGCGGTTGTAAGGAGCTTGTCCTCTTCATCGGCTAGAACCATTAGATCGCCTCCGAGTTTTCTACAGCTGCGATCGGCAACATGCCAGTTGGCCTGAAAATGTATTTTTTAATTTGAATAATGTGTACATATTTCTTTATAGTACCGACCTTTTGTAAATTCACGTGGTAGCACTTGTTGCCAACTTGAGTAAATGGCGATGGACAGCTCAGTGAATTGATACCCAGCACCAGGGCTAAGAAAACGCAAGCTAAGAGCTCTTGTCTCGCCATGTTTTCTTTAAAAGTTTATTAATTAATAAGTGCCGTTCAAAAAAATCAGCTTTTATATTCATCGAGCAAGGCACACGGTTCTATACAAGCACTTGGAAATCTCCTCTTAAACAGGTACAAATAAAGTGACGATCGCAGTTAAGCATCTACAATTTGGAATTTTCATTTTGTGACGAATATCTCTTTACACAATAGCAAATTGCAAAATATTTTTGTTACGGCACCATTTCTATATTTGTATTAATAGATAATGTATTTGCTAATAATTATTTCATTAATAATTATTAATTTTTATTTGTATAGTTACTTTTATATCTGGAGAGCTGGATTTAAAGCAAATGATTGCATTTGGGGTTACACAGAAATAACCAAATTATTTTAAAAATTTCAAGTAAACCGTATCTACAGTTCTTTATCTAACGTCCCGTTTTTCTAGCATGCAAATTAAATTTAAATCGAAAAAAAATTTCATATGTATATCTTATATAAGGACATTTCTTAGAATTTATATTTTGAGTTTTTAAAATTTAAAACTTATTTTTCTATATTTTTCTATAAATTTAAAACTTATTATTATATTCTTATATTTTCTATTACTCAATTATACAACTAAAATCTTTGCTAAATGAAATAGTGAATAGTGTAGTTATTTCCGCTCACAGTCAGTGCGCTTCGACACTATTTGGATGGGTAACTTATCTTAGGCAATTAGGGCTAAGATAAACAAAGAATTCTTAGGAATTATTGTTTATCAGTAAATTAAATAAGGTGTACGAATAAATAACTAGCCAAACAAAAACACTCACAAAAGGAAACTCAACCTTGCACCTCCAATAGATCTTATGATTTTGTATCACCATCTGCACGATCATGACTTATTTTAAGAATCTTTTTGAATTTTGTAGTATCAATCATTTCTCTAGAAAGGGAAGGGATACCACCACGAAAGCGATTTTTATTCTAAATAGTATAACAAGAGTAATTTAATACATTTTAGCACAACAAATCTTTTCCGATCTAACGTTCTTCTTTAATAAACAAATTAAAAAATAACGATTTTCAAATTTTTAAATGCATTTTTTATTTCGCTTTTTGTTTCTGTGCCAATCCAAAATTTAGTTAAAATAAAAATTCTAATGATTATCTTAAAATATGCGTGTATGCATACATAGTCTGACAATTTCGATGCTTTTCGTCACTACGTAGACGTCCATTCACAATGATAGCATATATTGTTTAATTACAGCTAATTAAACAGCATTATTTATGACTACTTCAATTATGGGTACCGCTTTCTTGCTTATCAGTAAATTAATTAAAGTGTTCAAATAAAAAATGTGTTTAACAAATATGGCAAAAGCTCTTTTATTGATGGCACTCCCGAGTCAAAATAGCCCCCAATTTGAAAAAATTGTATTATATTGTATCTTACGTAAGAGTTACTCTTAAGTAAAAATAAATTTATTGGTAGTTTTTACGTAACAATTGTTAAGCTACTTTACTCGACTAAGCAAATGTTTGTGTGTTTAAATACATCCAAATGTTAAAGACCATTTGAATTATTTTTAAATTTACAACGAATTTGTTTATCTGGAGAGCTGATTTTAATGCTATTGTTTGCATTCTCTTCTAACCAAATTCACCATATCTACGACTCTTTGTCTATCGCCCTGTTCTCCTGGAGATAAGAAAAAAACGCATATGTATGTCTTATATAGGCCCATTATCTTAAAAATTTATATTTTGAAATTTTCAAAAATAAAACTGTTTTTCTCCTTAATATCGAATTGGAAATATACCAAAAAGTATGTCGCCATCGATTGGAAAGTATACAAATATCGTTGTAATCGATGTCTATGTTTTCTCATCTCTATGAGCAATATATAAATAAATAAAAATTGTGATTAGCAGCGTCGTTTCCAGTTAATTAATATATATATTGATTATTTTGTAAGTAGTCTACGTTTAGCTTAAAAATTACAGAATCACTTAGTTATTAGGATGCACATTTCAGATACCTGTGGCCTCACGTAGGAATCCCTCGACAAAAGTTTGGAAAATCTTTAATAAAATCAACATACAACAATGGGATGTGATGGCGGAACTATTCCCAGGCGCGATGAGCTGGTGCGCGTGAAGCAAAAGCCAGAACAGGTAATATATTGTAATTGGAGCACCCCGTATCTAGACTAACTCCTTTTTTCACCCCTTTTCAGAAAGACAAGGATGCGGAGAGGGAGTTCCGATGGCGCCACTGCACCTTGACCCAGCAGGGGCTTCAGGAGCCGATCGCTATGTGTGGCATGGGCAGGCTATACTCCAAGCAGAGCGTCATTGAGCGGCTGCTGGAAAAGGAACCAATGCCGGAGACGGCGGCGCACGTGAAGAGCATGAAGGACATTCGCCAGCTGCACCCGACACCCAATCCCGCCTTCACGGAGGAGGACAAGACCGAGGGTCTGCTGGACACTCGTCACGCTCCATACATCTGCAAGCTGATTGGCCTCGAGATGTCCGGAAAGTTCCGGTTCGTCGCCCTGTGGAGCTGCGGATGCGTAGTGTCCGAACGGGCCTTGAAACAGATCAAAGGCAGCGCAGCCAGCACTTGTCCGTTGTGTCAGGCTCCCTACAGCGTCGAGGATGTGGTGGTGCTCAACGGCAACGACGAGGATCTGGAGCTGATGCGGGTCAAAATGGAAATGCGGGCAGCCAAGCGCAAGTCCTCCAAGAAGGAGAAGAAAGAGGCCAAAAAGGTGGAGGTTAAAGTTGAGACCGAAGAGACCCAGGATCCAGTGCCCTCTACATCAAAGTCTGCACCGCTGGAGAAGCCCACCACCAGCTCGAAAGTCAAGGCGGTGGCTCAGCTCAAACGACTGGGCGCCGTCAACGCCATGCAAGATCCCGAACTGAAGCGCCTCAAGAGCGATTTCAGCGTGGCCAAAGATCCCAAGGCCAGCGACGTCTACAAATCACTGTTTACCTCCCACAAGACGGAGAAGGACCAGGAACGCGCTCACTGGGTCACGTACAATCCCTTTTACAATTAGTCTAGATATAGTTTAAGATTGCTCTTTCACATCAGTCACTTGGGGACTTGTGCGTAGCTTGATCATATAAACCAGACACAGACAGTTCAAAATATACAAACGACGATGTTTCGTTCAGCCTACCAAAAAGGGTTCCTCACAGTCCTCTACAGCGTGGGCAGCTCACCCTTGAACAACTGGTCCTCCTATGTGAGTATCTGAAGTTCATCCGTCTTCGTACCGCTAGAATGTTTTCTTGGGCAGACCAAGAACGGCTACATCAAGCGCATATACGATGAGGACATCAAGTCCCTGGTGCTCGAGATCATGGGCTCCAATGTGTCCACCACTTTCATACACTGCCCCAGCGAGTGCAAGGAACAGCTGGGCATCAAGCTGCCCTTCCTGGTGCTCCTGATAAAGAACATGCACAAGTACTTCTGCTTCGAAGTTAAGGTTAGTTTAAGGGGTTCTCAAACGAATCTATATCGCTTACTCCTTGATGGAGGATTGGTTTTAAATATAAGATAATATTTATCTCTTTAAGAGATTACAATCTGTTTAATGCTGTACAAACTATAGATTCAAGACGATCAGCGTTTTATGCGCCGTTTCCGGGTGTCCAATTTCCAAAGCAAGACCTCCGTAAAGCCCTTCTGCACGGCCATGCCTATGGGCATGTCACCGGGTTGGAATCAGATCCAGTTCAACCTGGCTGACTTCACACGTCGAGCCTACGGGTCCAACTACCTGGAGACGGTCTCCTTACAGCTGCATGCTAACGTGCGCATCCGACGCATTTACTTTGCTGACAAGCTCTACACAGAAGCCGAGTTGCCCAACGACTACCGCCTGATGGGCAAGCCCAAGGACCTCAAGAAGCCGGAGAAACAGTTCAAGGTGCAGGCCACCGCTCGTCCTCCGTCTCCTCTAAACACGGCTCGCGGCGAGACAGGGCCGTCGAAGGACACCGAGCCGGATACAGCAGCTCCCGCCACAGATGCTCCCAGCGAGCCGGAGCCTGTGCTGCAGAAGTCTCCCTCGCCACCTGTTCCGCAGAAGGCTCCTTCGCCCCCAGTTTCTGCTCCTTCAGAGCCCGCCGCCGAGGAGCCAGCCCCTCAAACGGAGGCCACCGAAGAGGCCTACTACTAAGTTCTTGTTCCTATTTATTGTTACTTTTTATCAGTTGATGCGCGACTGGGAGTGGGAAGTGTACAACATCTCTTAAATTTCCAGTCATAGATTTTAGACTTGAACTCCCTCAATCAAATTGGTTTTCTTTATTGTCATTCGGAAATAGTATATTCTTGGTTTATGGCAAAATCTCTAATGCCTTTAATCTATTTTTAAAGAAATATGATGGTGATTAAATTCTTTAATAGTCTGCATTATCACTGATTATTATCGATGTAAGCTTAGTTATTTGCTAGCACCGACCGACCGCGCTAAAGAATTTATCATCATAGACACACAACTTTCTTTATTATAACCCTCTTGGACTCTAAACAAAACCTTCTTTGTTACATTGTGAATTTGCTAAAATATCTTAATTAGATCGAGCCCGCAGGCCTGGTCACTCAAGGACTCTTGTCCAAGGCAGCGCTGGCAATGGTCAGCATGTCCGCGTCAATGTTCTTAAGGGCATTGTGGTACTCGGTGATCTCCAGGGCCTCCCACTCGGCCTTAAAGGCCGCTTTTGGATCCTGGGGCATGGTCATAGCGGCACCCGTCATGGCATCAGCCTGGGCCTGCGTCTGGTCGGCGTGGTTGTTCTCGCCGAGGACCAGTGTGTAGATGGAGCGCAGGCCGAACACGTTGAGGAAGTACCAGGAGGCCGACGAAACCCAGGCGGCATCCAGGGAGGCCAGCTCCACTCCCCTCTGCAGCATGGGCTTGAAGCGCAGGGTTAGCGGGAAGGGCACTTTGGTGGTGACGAAGCCCGAGAACATCCAGTTGATCCAGCCGCCGATCACCACCATGGGCAGGACGTTGATGAAGTTGCCCTTGACCATGTCAGTAAGCATGGCGGATGAGTTCTGGGCCACGGGAGCCCTTTTCTGGGTCTTAAAGTAGCCGGTCTCCTCGTTGTTGAAGTAGTTCTTCCGCATGGAAAAGCTCTGGGCACTCAGATACTTGCCGTTCTCACGAAGAAGACGCGCACGGATCATCGCCTGGCTGTAGGTGAGATAGTATTATCAAGAGGGTGCTTCACTACCCTTTGGACGGCCGTTCGTTGTCTCACCTGTCTTGGATTTGGGTGATCTCGGCCTTCTTTTGCGTGGATATCAGAATGGAGACATAGTGGCGCACGATGCCCACTAGAAACGTGATCAGCACGATGGGCAGGAACACCCACACACGGATGTCCGGGTCGATCAGCAGCTCCGTCATATTTTAATTGATCTGTGAGATTTTCCTAGTTTTCACTCTAATTTTCAGCTGCAGATGAACCAATTGGCTCAATTGGGGATGACAATCGATTTCCCACCCGATAGCGGTGGTCAGCTTTTCTATCGAGTCACAGTCGTGATATCGGATATCGAAATGACCGTTTAAGAAAACTGTAAGAAAACAGTTGATCTCTATCTTAATTTGAGTATGAAAAACTACAAGATCAGGAAAAACAATCGCAAAGTAAACTATGATGTTTTTATGTCTTTAATAAGCTATGAGTACCTGTTAAGAGTTTGAGCTCTTTATTCGAGTTTCAGCAATTAAGAAGGTAATTGAGATAGAAATTATAACACAAATTTCTCTTGCAAATTACAAAATAAAGTGTAAAAACAGCTTTTTCCAATAAATATGGTAAGATATATTGAAAATATTTAGCGTATTTCCAATTTGAATTAAAAGTAGTTTTTTTTTAAATTGCACAGGAATACCTCAGTTGTCTAAAAATTGTGTATGCAGATATTCGATAAGCGGGCAAGAAATAATCGATTTCCGAATTGCATTTGGCAACCCTGCCCTGGTACCGGAGAATGTAAATTTTGAGCGAATAGTATTATTGGACAGATTCAGAGACGCCTGCTGCAAAACCCGAGATTTACTGAACCCCATTTAAACGTAGCCATGGAGGCCAAGACCGACGCTCCCATCTCCCCGGCGCCCACACCGAATCCGACTGCAGATTCCGCCAAAGAGCAGAATTGCACCAACAACTCGCAACCCAATTCGGGCTCCGCGCCGGGAGCAATTGCAGCTTCATCTGGAGCCACCGCTGGCCAATCCACGCCAGCGACCCAACAGCAGCAACAGCCGGCGGCCAAGAAGACCAGTGGTGAGACCAGCTCCATGCCCACGCGACAGTACCTGGACCAGACGGTGGCGCCGGTTCTGCTCCACGGATTACAGGCACTCGCGCGCGAGAGGCCCACGGATCCGATCCAGTTCCTTGCCTCCTACCTGCTGAAGCACAGCAACGGGTGCGAGGAAAACAACGCCGCTGCGGTGGACAACAACTCCTAAACCCTCTACCTACCTCCCCCTTTATCCGCTCCTTAGTTTTGTAAGTGATCAGTGCATAAATAATAAACGTTTAAAGTTAGAATGTAATCGCAAAACACACACATTGTACTGGGCTCGCGTCCTAGACTGTGATGGGGTAGCCCCAGGGATCCAGCTTCGAGTTGAGCAGCTCCAGTGAGGCGTCAGCGATCTTTGACAGCAGCTCGGCCAGCTTGTGCTTGGTGTAGACCTTGTACAGCTGACGACTCTCGCTGGATATCTCATCCGCCAGGCGCACGCAGCCCACAAAGTCTCCGGACTTGAACATGACCTCGTTCAGGAGTAGGGCGATCTCGGGCAAGCAAATGCACCGCAGCTTCTCCATCTGCAGCAGGCGGTTCTCCCAGTTTAGCTGCACGCCGTTCTCCGGTTGCTTGGAGGTGAACGGATCCACCAACCATCCCTTGTCCGGGAACATCAGCACGTTATACAGAGTTTCGATGGTTTCTGCAGAAAAAGGGATTGTGTTCAAAATTGAGGTTTTTTGCTCTGTGTTTTCAAATAATTGAAATTAAAGTGTCGAAATGGCAAATTAAAGTTTTGAGGGGGAACTAAACAATGGGGAACTAAAATTTAAAGCAGTATTGCCAAAGAAATTATGGGACATCTGCATTTGCAAAAGGAATGGAATAATAATTACGATATCAAACTTAAAAGCTTAAAAAATAAATTCAGATAAATAATTGGAGCGGAAACTTAGGTTAGTAATTGGACAGGTGTAAATATCTACGATATTTATTTAATAATAGTAGATAGTAAACTTACGCTTGGCCTGCTCCTTGACCTTGTGCTCCCAGCGCATGACTTCCGATCGGTGGGCCTGCTCCTTCCGCTCACTAGCCATACGTTCCGTGAAGTTGTCCTGTGCGGAGCCAGTAGCTCCAGCCTGTGGCTTCTTTGGCCTGTTCTGCTGCAGACGGTTCCACTCCACGAAGCTGTTCACGCCAGACAGGTACACCTTGTAGCAGAGATACTCCTTCAGGCAGCACTCTTCACGCGGCGGAACGTTGTCCATCGAGCTGTACAAGCTCACGATCTGCTGCACTATGTCGCCAGGGATCATGCGGAAGGTCTGCCGCACGCATTCCATCTTGCTGCAGGCCAGGTAGGTGCGCATCATGGCATTCGCCTGCCACAGCAACTCGCCGCGCTGTTCCGGCAGATGGAGGAGCCACTCCAGAGCCGAGATCTTACGCTGATCCGGCACAGAGATCTCACCCGAGTGCGGCTCTCCGAACTCGCCAGGTGCATGCTGAGCCAAGCGAATATTCTCCACGGTGATGCGCGTTATCTGTTCCACATCCAAGCCAGCTTGCAAGGCGGCATCCAGAGCCAACTCCCTCTGACGCTTCTGCTCCACCTGCTCCAAAAAACGCGAGTACAGCTTCACCTGCAGAGGATTCGACAGAGCTGCTGCATAGTAGGCTATCAGCTGGGGTTCGCCCCTCGCAATTAAGGCCTCCACATAGGCTGCAATGATCTTCTCCGCCTGCCGCTCCTGCTCCACGCGACCGATTTGTCGGAGGAAAAGCACAATGTGGGCCATAAAGCGCAGTTGGTGGGGTGACAATTGACCAGCATCCTTCTCCACCCAACGGACCATGTGCTGCAACAGTTCGCCGCAAGTGTCCAAGATCAAATGCCGCTGGATAACGCCTAGGTTCCCCTGGGCGAAGTCCCGCACTGACGCATCCTTGGCCACGTTTAGCTCGTCAAAGATCTGCTCCATGGTCATCTTGCCGTTCCAGTAATCATCCGGCATGGGCTGGTAGCGCTTCAGACAGCACCCGCGTATCTCGGACTCCACGCGGATGTCGATCTGGACTTTTAAGTGGGCCCACAGCAAATCGTGCCAGTTGCTGTGCAGGAGGGACTTCAGAGAGCCCAGGTGGCCGGAGAAGACGCCTGCTGTGGCTCGGCTGTACTCGTCGTAGTTTTTGGAGTCGGCCATCATCCAGGCGCACCGCTTCCAGATATCCCTCCTGGGATTGCCCTCGATGGGCAGCTTTTCGTGGACCGCCGACACGTTCTGCTCGAAATTAGGATCCTCATGGAGACGCCAACCTTCCAGAATGGCCGCCCGCCAGGTCTGCCCGTAGTGCTTGCACAGCTTCAGTCCTTCGTCCACGCGTCCCGAGCGAATGGCAGCAAAGATGGCGCGGGATAGGCGTACGTTGTCCTCCTCGTCGAGGGCGTGCAGTGGGCGCTTCTCGCGGATGGGGGCATCTGGATCCAGACGCGTCACGATCTCGTGGCCCTTGCCAAAGGCGGCCCCTTGCAGGTTCTCCAGCTGAAACAGTGTGTTTTCCCAGGCCATCATGCGATCGTGGCAGTGCAGTGGATTCTGTTGCTCCCCCGGATCGTAGCAGGCCTCCAGCCAGTCGACCACCAACTGGTACTCACGGAGAGTGGCGTTAATGGTGTACAACTGCTGGATGACTTCCTTTTCGCTGCCGCCTAGGGTGGGGCCGTCCTGCATCTCGTCGTCCGCCTGGGTGTCGGTCTGCAGCAGGATGCGGTCATAGTAGAGGGCATGCAGCAGGCGCCACGTGTAGATCTCCTGGCGCAACCATCCCAGAATGGACTCCCGCTGCCGGGCGCCCTGTGCCCCACCCACGCCGCGCTCTATCTCTAGCTCCAGCTGCTCCACGACGCCGCGACAGACGTGGGTCAGTGCCTGGATGACCTCGAAGGTCTCCGATCCGCCGCCCTGCGTCTGCAGGACGTCGAAGAACTGTGGGAACAGCACGTCGACGCGGCTCTTGCCGCGATCCAGATCGTCGCCAGTGTCCTCCACCAGCGATTGATCCTCCAGGGCGGCCGCGTTGCTCTGCTCCAGGAGGAGCAATGAGTGCGACAGGTTCTGCGGCGCCAGGGAGCTGTTCAGTGTGGTGCGCAGCAGGCCACTGCGATTGCTCATCGGGAACGGGCTGTCGGCCATGGCTGCTCTCTGCGGTTCCTGACTATCTGATTTTTTTCATTAATTCAAAAACAAAACAAGAAATTCACGCGCTATCTGCTAAAAATGCCGGGACATGCTAGTAGAGATGGACTTTAATAAGTCTCCGCAATCGATACATCGCAGTAGAAAAATCGAGTTGATTTATTGTCTAATTGGATCAAGAGGGCAAATATAACTGTTATTTTCATAAATTAGGGATTCCTTAAAATAAATAAGAAATACTTATTTTATTGCAAATGCATTTTTAAGATACAGTTTTAAATCTACGAAAATTTGACGACTATATTATTTGGGAGCCATGAAAAATGAATATATTCATCAATTAAAGTAAAATGTTTAGTTATGTCAATTTAAAATAGAGTTATTCAGATTAATTAAGAAGCATAAATAAATTTAATAGAGAAATACTAATAATTTTATAAATCTTATAAACTCATACTTTGGTTTTCCCATTCTTTCTTCTATTTATTGTTTTACTTGAAAATTTAAAGTAGGCCAATTAAAATTTGAAATTTAAAAACTTATCAGTTTACCCATGCATACTGTAAATGTTTTCTTGTCACTTTACAATTGCAAAATATTCAGTGTACTTCATAATCTTGTCGAGACACAAGCTATCTAATTTCAACCGCTCGAAAAATTGGTTAAACACATATTCTACTAAACTAACTTTTTAAAATATCATATTTTATTTATTTTAAAATCTAAACATTTCCAAGAGACACAAGGTATATAAGGCAAAGTTCATAAAAAAATATTTTGTAATAAATGCTTTTTCAACAGCTTGGGTTAACAGTTCGCGATGTCCAGCTGAAGCACCGTCCTCTGAAGACGATTAGATTAGCTAACTGGAGCGGGGGCAGGAGCACCACCTGATGGTGGGCCTTCTTTCACTCCAGGTAGCTAATCCTATCGTCTTTAGTTGCCAGTGACCAGGACGAGGTCAGAAAGGAAGGAAAGGAGAAATGATGAAGAATGGCCTTAAAAATCGGAATTTATGGAGGTAAGGATACAAAAAAGGACTAAATCACATATCACACTACATACTCGTAGATTGGTCCATTGCATTCGGACTTTCGAAGTTTCTTCCAGTGCCTACTCAGCTGCGATAAGGCCATCCAGTTCAGCTTTGGCACTAGTGAATCGTCAGAATGGATTGGCTTATCAGGCGGACCAGCCGCATCACCGACTGACCCCATACTAGGCCTAAGCCTAATCAGCTAACTAGCTCCCATTGCAACGACAGTTCCATGCAGGCTCTTCCATCCATCGGTTGTCTCAATCCAGTTCCCTCAATAAGATGTGGTGGTTGTCTTTCCTTTGCCTCATACCTTTTCTGCCAGTGGATGATGCACTGGACCTGAGTGCGAAGGACTTCCAGCTGACGTTCCTGCGGGAGTTGGTCGACCAGGTGGAGCAGCGGGCTGAGCTGAGCCTCAACGATTACCTGGATCAGCTGGAGCGAAGTCCAAGAAATGCCAACTACACGGAGGAGCTGAGTGGAGCTCGCGCAACTTCGAAGATCCAGTCGAAGGTGACGCTCGTCAAGCAGTTGCTCGACCTGGATCACCTGGATAAGGATCTGGAGCGCACCTCTGTTCTGCGGAACTTGGTCTTCCTGAACCGATTGAAGTCCACGCTAAGAGCTGCCCAGGACACCAGCACCCTGGAGATCCGGCAAATGCGGCTGCACCACTTGTGCCAACAGCTCGACCGTCCACAAGCGTCTCCCAGGAGTGGCCTGATTAACGAACAGACCGTGGGAGCGGCTTTGGAGCAGCTTAATCTCACCAAGAGGGCGGAGGGGAACTCCACCGGGCTGGATCTCAACGAGTTTGGGGCACAGCTTTACGAGAGGGTCAAACTATCTGGTGCCGAGATCATCAACAACTACCTGCAGATACTGCGCTCCCTGCTGCAGGACATCATCGAAGGCGACCATGCGGAGCTGGCTGAGAGCAGTGGCAAGCTGGACCACATGCTGCAGGAGCTGGACGCCATGTTGGCCACGCAGGACTTCTTTGAGAAGCGCCAGAAGGTGTACGCCTACCTGGAGCTCCACCTGAGCTCCGACTACGAGCAGATGCGCGACTCACCGAGGACGGAACAGCTCACGGATCACCTGCTGGCACAGCTGAAGACCAAGGGCCTCGATCTGTTCGTCATCTTCCTGTTCAGCAACTTCGAGTTCCTGGAACTGGTCCATGAGCACTGGGAGCCACTGCTTCCCCAGACGCCCAGCCTCTTGTACGACGAGACCGCGCGGCAGCTGTACGACGTGCAGCAGCTCTACGAGACCTTCAAGCTGGACACGGAGTGCGAGGCCAAGTACAGGGCCTACTCGGACGCACTGCGTCGACTGCACGAGCGCACCGTGGACCAGGGCCAGCGCAACCGCCACATCTTCGAGCTGCTCAACAACGCCGCACAGAGCGTTGGCACAGTCACCTTCAACATGATCAAGGCCAAGTGCCAGGAGCTCGTATAATAAGACCTTAAAATTATATGTTTGATTTAAAATTACTTTCACCATGATCAGGGCCAAGTGCCAGGGGCTTATAAGAACTGCAATAGAAAAACGATACTTACAATCTTTATATTATTTAATTAATTTTGTTCTCAATATACTCGATTTTCTCTTAGTTGGGTTTTTATTAAGTAGTTTTTTTTAGATCAAAATCTTTCGTTATAATTTGAATCCCAATAAGCGCGGTCTTTTGCCGTCATTCAGACGACATGCACGAGTGGCTTGCATGACGGTATGCTGTCCAACTGGCGCCGTCAGACCGTGCGCAGACCGCCCAACATAAAACATTTTCTTTTATTTGTTGTAACCATTGCGAGGACGCTTGTAATTGCGATTCTGTGACTTTGCGATGCGCTGCTTTCGTCCGACGCGCAGCTCCTGGCAGCCACATTTAATTGGCCACAAATCAGGGATTAAACTTGAGGAACAGAGAAACTGGTAAATTCAAAAGTAGGAGAGCACGAACACAAAACAGGAAGCAACTTTTTGTTTGGACGCGCATAAAATGGAACGGAGTGGAAATATGTTAAGAGCCCTGAAAGAAACACAAAAGCACGGAACCTGAGCAACACACCAGTGATATAATAGTAATCTACATAAGTCGTTAGACCCGGAACTCCTCGAATCCCAATCCTGCAATCTCACCCAAGGTACGGCATTGATTTTTCTCCCCGCACTCTGGCTTCTTATTATAGAGAAAATGTTAATGCTTGTACACTCGCCTCCTTTTTATTAGCCTTTCGCCAAGATGGCCGTGCAGCTGAAGCAGAGCTACCACCACCTGCCCCTGACGATCACCCCGATCCTGCATCAACCGCAGCAGCAGCAGCACCAGCACATCCTGCAGCCGGCACCGAATCCTCCCCAGCCGCAGCCACCGGATCTCACCTTCCACTGCATGTGCTGTGCCGAGTTCTTTGTCCACCCACTGGCCCTCTACCAGCACATGAACACACTGCATCCGAACGAGCCCACCAATGGGCAGCGGGAGCAGGAAAGTCCGGGCGACGAGGGCGAGGACTACAGCTGGATCTTTGAGCCCGTGTGCGAGCTGGCGGAGGATGGCAGCGACACCTCGGAGGGTAGCGACTCCTCCGAGTCGGACAGCTCCTCCTCCTCGGAGGACGACGACAGCAGCTCCAGCTCGAGTTCCAGCGGATCGGACTCCACGTCCGGCAGCACGGTGCCCAGCTCCAGTAACTCCAACACCCAGCAGAGCCAGGAGGCCATGCAGCCCATGCGTGGCTTGGTGGCCGGACCGGGCTTGAACGAGTTCCAGCTGCAGATGGCGGATCCCCGGGAGTCCACCTCCATATTCATGCTGCAGCCGAACATTAGCCTGGCCCCCGTGCACCAGTTTGCACCACCTGCACCCACTCCTCCCCTGGGATTCTCCCTGGATTCGGCGCCCATCAAGCGCAGGCGGGGAAGGCGCAGCAATGTCCAAACGCCAGCAATGGATCCGGCGCTGAATGGCAACCAGAAGTGCTTCCAGTGCACCCACTGCGAGGCCAGCTTTCCCAACGCCGGCGATCTGTCCAAGCACGTGCGCTCCCACATCACCAACAAGCCGTTCCAGTGCTCCATCTGCCAGAAGACCTTCACGCACATCGGCAGCCTCAACACGCACATACGGATCCACAGCGGCGAGCGGCCGTACAAGTGCGAGCTCTGTCCGAAGGCCTTCACGCAGTCCAGCAGCCTGATGGTGCACATGCGCTCCCACTCGGTGCGCAAGCCGCACCAGTGCCTGGAGTGCGACAAGGGATTCATCAACTACAGTTCGCTGCTGCTGCACCAGAAGACCCACGCCGCGCCCACGGAGACGTTCGTCTGTCCGGAGTGCGAGCGGGAGTTCAAGGCGGAGGCGCTGCTGGACGAGCACATGCGGATGCACACGCAGGAGCTGGTTTACCAGTGCGCCATATGTCGCGAGGCCTTCCGCGCCAGCTCGGAGCTGGTGCAGCACATGAAGAACCACATGGGTGAGAAGCCGTTCACCTGCTCCCTGTGCGATCGTTCCTTCACCCAGTCGGGCAGCCTCAACATCCACATGCGTATCCACACCGGCGAAAAGCCGTTCCAGTGCAAGCTCTGCGAGAAGTGCTTCACCCAGGCCTCGAGCCTCAGTGTCCACATGAAAATCCACGCGGGCGAGAAGCCCTTCACGTGCCCCATCTGTGGAAAGTCCTACAGCCAGCAAGCGTATCTCAACAAGCACATCCAGGCGCACCAGGTGGCCGCCTCCGCCTCCTCTTCCCCTGGATTGCTGGTCACCAAGCAGCCACACGAGACGCTGGTCTGCATCGTCTGCGGATCGCTACACGCGGATGCCACTGCGCTGGCGAACCACGTGACCAGCCAGCACGCAGCGCTCCTGGACACGATGAAGCAGTCGGCCATGAACACGGCGCCGGTAGGATCTCTACCGGAGGGAAAGTGCAGCCTAGAGGAGCAGCAAGCCTACATGCAGCGGATCCAATCCGTCTGGCAGCAGATGAACCAGCAGCAGCAGCAAATGCTTATCCCACAGCAGCCGAAGATACCGGCAATGGACTCCACTGGCGAGGATGAAGAGGAACCGGACGAAACGGAGGATCCACCGGATGGGGAGGAGGAAGACGAGATGCCAGAAGTGAAGGCTGAAATGCAGGAAGCAGAGGAACCTCTGACCCACCAGAGTTATCCGATTCTTGGTCTGCAGGAGGAGCAGATCCTTTTGGATTCTGACATGTATTACGATGATTTTGCCGACATGGACGTCGGCTGCCAGGAGGAGGTGTTCGGCGACTTTGTCTTGAACGAGGAGGAGGTCTACACCGAGGAGCTCATTTAGATTTAAGTACTACGATCGGCCATAGTTTATGAAGGCAGTTCATATTTACATTGAAAGGGCAGCTCAGTTCTTAAATAGTTTTAGGGTCAACGAATGGTATTACGCACCCAAACCTTATGTTGACCAATTAATTTGCCCGATTTTATATTTTTTTATTATATTGCTATTGTTTAATATCCGATATGTTTACAACGGACTAGAAAAAACAAAAATTGGGAATGTTTTAAGAAACGTCAAAAGATAAGAATGTCACAATTTAGCTTCGTGTACCATGTAGTTTTGCTAAAGACGAAGGTCTGTGTTGTAAAAATAACTTTAAAGATCACTGAAATATTTTTCATACAAACTGAACACTTACAAAAGTTATCCACCAGAAACCAATTTTTTTTGCCTAATCGTAAATAGATCAGAAAATATTTGGGGAGCATTCCTAGTACAACTTATTACACATTTTGTGCAACCAAAGCGAAATTCCACTTTTGTAACTTATTCAACACAAAGCCCACACGACTATGGATCATCAGAAAATGGACGTATTGTATTTGCACATCATCTTCTAAAGATATTACATTTTGTTAGTATTAAGACATACTTTATGCTGCTCATTTTACATCCCAAAGGATATGCCCTTACCCTTGTTGGAATTATAATGTTCCAAATATTCCACGTCGCGTATTTTCCTAAATCGCCTGAAGAGATTACATTAATCGTTAAATCTAAAAGTCAAGTGTTTTTATTCTGGGTGACTAAGATAATTAAAACGGTTGGAAATGACAAGCTAATTTATTTTTTTTAATTTATTAACTCAACGAGTTAACTTCTTTCCTTACAATCTTTGTTTTATACACTTATTTATTGTTGATAGTCTGAACAAAAAAGACAATTTTAAATCTCTGTTTAAATTTACAGCAACAACTAACAAAATAATTATTTTTTTAATTAAATAAATACGAATTTAATTTGAGAAAAATATTTAGGAATAGGATAAACTATTAATTTTTTTTAATGGTTTTGGTTATTGTACCTAAAAATAGTCAGATTCACATATATTCAAAGAAATCAGAATTCGTGTTATATTTTAAATAGATAACTAAATAAAACTAGCTATGGCAAGCTGAAATTTTAATAACTGCAGTTATTTATATGTCACGCTTACCGTGACTACAATTTGTAAGGTTTTATGTTCTTTACTTTTGCCAGATATCTGACAGCCATAGAATTCTGATATTGGAAAAAACTTAAGTTATTAATCCAAAAATTGACCAAAACTGCAAACACAATTACGTAAAAATTAAACAAATTTGATCCAATCGTTACTATGATCTGCGTCCAAAGACGATTGACTATGTTTTAGGTGTCTAGCTTTTAAACTGAGCTCGCAAACGTATAGAAAAACGGATATGCCAAGAATATATATTTTAGTTGGAAATATATCCTTCAGTGCGTTACAAACTTTTGACCGAAATTATAATACTCTGCAAGAGTATACAAATAAAACTGAAGATTAAAGTTTTTTTTATCAAAATAAAACGCACAGAACGTATGTATATATGTAATAAAACTGTTATTATTTGAACACAAAATAAAACTCAAGATATAATCGTTTAAAAGTAATTTTTTAAACTACTTCTTTACTGTGTTTATTAGCGTAGATTTTATCTGCCTACCGTAAGCTTTAAATTCTAGTGAAGTTTCCTGCTGCAGACGCTGCCATACGTCCAGGCTCATTCAGATCCTGTGTGGGATCCGTCTCGGCCACGCCGAACATCCCGGGCAGCAGGTAACCGCCGGCCATCGGATCATCCGGTTCCAGTTTCTCCGGCGGCGCAATCAGAACATCGTCGCCCTGGTAAACGTAGGGCAGCCGGATAATCCAATAGGCGCTCTGCGACAGGCGTGGCGGAATTATGCTGCCCAGGGTGAAGGTGTACTTGCCCTTGCCCACGCACACCTTGGGATCCACAATGATATTGACCGGCGCCTTGGGCGTGACCACGTGGATGCGCATAAGCTGCGCCAGATAGTTGTTCTGGGATCGGCAGGGGCAGGGATAGTACAGCGGCATGTTGTTGTGCACCACCTTGCTGCAGGTGTCCCGCTCAATGTCCGCTCCGCCGCGCAGCACCCGATCGGGGGCGCACATCATGAACCGATGCCCGCGGGAGCACTCGTACTCCATGCCCACAAAGATCTTGAGCGAAAGCCTGTCGCCCTGCTTTTTCCAGCGCTGCTGCTTCTTGCCAGGATGCTGCTGCTGGTGGTGCGGGTGGTGCTGCTGCTTGGGGGCGTGGACCAGCCTCAGTTGGACATCCCAGGGCAGAAGGAAATTGGCGCCAGACAAGAAACCGCTCTGGAAGTGCTCCTGCAGCCCGGTGTTGTGGCTGTAAATGGAGCTGGGACCCACGCAGGCCAGTGACCAGCTTGGGAAGAGCGGCAGAAGGCCGAAGTCGCTGACAGTGTGCACCAATCCCGGCAAATACTCCGTGGTGGAGGTGGAGAAGGCATCGGGTGGACCTGCGTCTTCGCGGGCCTCCTTTTTGGCCGGCTCCTGGATTTGCACCACGAGTTCGTTTTCCGTATCAGCGCTAGAGGTGCCACTGCTCGTGGAGTTCTGCTCGGAATTCGTCAACTGTTCCGAGCTGGCTTGCGATTCGTTCAGTGAGGCTCCGAATCCAGCTATGGACATGTTAAGGTCCGAGCCAAAAGTGGGTGAAAGTGGCTGCGAGCAGCCGTTGTTGGCCGAATTCGGCTGCTGCTCCTCCTCCGCCGGCTGCTGTGGCTCCTGGCCTTCTTCCTCATCATTAGGCTCCCCCTCCTCTTCGTCTTCGTCCTGCGGGGGACCACTCTTGCCCGGGTGCAGCAGAGGAAATGCCGCTTCAAAGGCCGCCGCCCGATAATCACTCACTGAGGGCTCGAAGATGGGGAACTGGTACTGCTTGACCTTAACACACAGGTTGCACATTTGGGCCATGTGCTCATAGTACTCGTAATTGGCCTGCCGCAGATTGAAAGGATCTTCGCGGCGTCCCTGTGTGCGGCCGCAGTTGCAGCTGGAGATGTGGATCACCCCGCTGTTGTGCTTCTCGTGCGGCACGTTTTTGGGAAGGGTGCAGGGATGGGACCGCAGGCTGAGCTGCTCGCACTGCTGCCGCCCATCCTGCCAGTGCTTTTGGCATACGGCTGCCAGCTTGGCCAGCGCCGCCTTTGCCTGTGGACCGCGTCCCTCTTCCTCGAAGGCAACGGTGGCCTCTGCCAGGAGTTGCTTGTGGGTGGAGCTGCCGTAGTTGGCGGGAGCAGCGTTCTTATATGCGGATATGCCCTTCTTTAGGCCCAATTCGCACAGGTGAGCCCAAAATCTGCAGGGAAAATGCTGTAGAGACTCTCAAACAATAAATGTTAACTCTCTTACTTTTTTTCATAATTCAAGCTCTCGTCGAAGCCCTGCAGAAAGAGTCTCTGGAATGATAAAATAAAGATAACTTACTTTCCTAGGATCACTGATATATTTTACTTACATAGTCCTCGTTGATGGTCTCTAGATTAGGGGTTTTGGAATTTTCAACCAGCAGCTTGTAGAGCGTGGCCATGCAATCGTGCCACTCCTGAATATTAAGTAGATGGAACTGCCCCAGATGGGGCGCCTGCTTGAAGGAGCCCTCATCGAAGCAACCCAACAAGGCGTCCTGCACGTGTCGCTGCAGAAAGTGCCAGACGGTGTGGTCCTTCTTGTACTGCTGTTCCTCCAACTCCTTCTCATCCGCCGGAACGCCATAGGGCTTGACGAAGCCTTCGAAAGGTGCCAGCTCGAGGATCTCCAGGTCTTCCTCCTCCTCCTTAGTATCCGGCTTGTACATCGCCAAATTAAGGCACTCGATGGCCTTCAGCAACTTGTCCGGATGCAACTCTTCGTGTGCGTTGAAGAAAACGAACTGCTTATTGTTGGGCAGAGCCACCAGTGAAGTGCTGCTGCTGTTGGTCACGATATTGTGGTGGCGGAGCAGCTCGTAGATGCAGTCCTCTGTCTGGAACTCATAGGCGGAGACACATTCCCGCGTCTTGGCCTCTTCACGCGGAAAGTTCTCAAACAGGAAGAGAATCCTGGGGGCGCACAGGCGACCCTTCTCGCCCATCCTGGCGGCGGGGGTTTCCCTGAGCATTTGCGGCAAGAACTGCATTAGATGCTGCTCCCTGGCGAACTTAAGCAGCTGGAACACAGTGACCAGCGTGGGATCGAAGGTCTGGCCGGTTTCCACGTAGACCACAATGTGGCAGACATGGAGTGCCAGCAGCATCATGCGCACAAAGCGGCAACGCATCCCCTCGTAGAAGCTATCGAAATCGAAGGGCTTCTCAGTGTCTTCCATGCAGGCGTCTATCATTTGTCCCAGGATCACCTCGTCATAGGTGGTTTCGAAGTGCAGCAGCAGGCAGGAGGTGCCCGGTTTGTAGTAGCACTGCATCTGGCCATCCCGCGCCGAGTGCTCAATCGGAGGTTCCATGCCGAAGGCCTGCATCTTGTTGGCCTGATCGCATTTCGACCGGCCCACGACTCCGACCACAACAAGCGAACTTTTCAGCTGCCTCAGTTCCTGGCTAAAGAAAATTCTTGGTGAGATGCTAACGGCAGGGTTTGCTTATCTTACGCCACATTTGCGGGTATATCCGGGTATGTCCAAGTGTAGTAATCCTTCATATCCATCTTTATTCAATATTGTTTACAACATTTTTGATCAGCTGTATCAGTGCTACCATCCCGGTAATATGCATCAAAAGTACATCAGTCTGGCAACACTGTCTAGCCAAGTATCGATTGTAGCGGTTCTATCGATTCCTTTCCGTTACCAGCCGCACTTTTTGAATTTGAATAGGCTGACTATTCAACAGATTCATATTATTTATGGTCAATTATTTAAATACCATTATTAAAGAACGAGAATGAGTCTCTAATGAAGGACAATTTATAAGCCGAGCTTGATTTTTAGAAAGTTGATACAATTTACTCTGTAATCAACAAAGTTTAAACATATCTTTTCAATCAAAATCAAAAAAAAAATAAAATGGAAAAGGGACAAAGGTAAAAAGGTTCAATAAAACACCCAAATTTGTTGTCTAAAGCAATTAAATTTTTATTGTAAACTTTTCTTTTGCGTTTTATAAATATTTTCAAATAGCTTTTCATAACAGCTCTTCGCACCTTTTAGCTCGTGTTTTTGTGTGTGCTTTTCTGGTTTTTTTTTTAAATGAGAATTGTGTGCATGATTAAGTATTATAATGCTAAACTTGCTTAAATAATCGATTTATGCGATCTTTTAATGTTGCGATGGGGTAATGCGATGATTAATTGGTTGTTACTAGTATGCAAATAGCATATTTTAAGAAGTTACTAATACTATGTAGACTTGATAGAGAGAAGTAGGGGTATATCCCTCATCTTCCGCCTATATTGAGCACATTTAAAATACTTTTACGTTACGTTTCGATTGCTAGAAAATGTTTAGATACTACTACAAAGTGGTGTAGATTTCGTGGAGTGAAGAAGTGTTGATGCTTTTCCGAGGGTATTTACAAATTGTTTGAGTGTCGAGCTGTGGAGGATTCATTAACATTTTATTTACAACTATTGAATTTGTGTAGTCTTGGCTTTCTAAAATGCAGTACCATTTATATGATGTGAGTTCTTGTTGTCTTGAAGCCAAAATCAGAATAGATTCGGTTTGCTGGATCAAGAGAACAAAGTATTGGATGTGTGGTTAAAATTCCTTTTTGCCAGGCTTTACTGTGCTTCTGTTCTCCATTACCGTTTGTACTTGCTAACTGCGCATACAATATCTTCCTCCTCCACGTTTTGGCAGTGAACCTGAGCTTTCATCTTTGACTTGGTGATCGCACACTTTACTTACAAAAATTTTATATTTTTCTTTTATTAAATTGCAGCTTTCGGCCACGTAGATATATGATATTTTGGGGTAGGTAGGTTAAATGAAGCACACACATGCAAATAAACTAGTTTTGCAAACAACCGGAGTGTCACAAAGGGAGTAAATGCCCCTCAATATTGGATCTACTCATATTTATTTAACTAAATGGGGTTCTCCTTTCCAAAGGTTTTCAATTCAAATGTAGCTAAACATTGACTTTTGGTTTTCGGCCATATCATGCTTGTGTTTTATTTAAAAAATATCATCACAAAATTGATGAAGTATTTTGTTTTCGCGGCATTACACCATAAGCTTAGGGCTAGCGATCTCCATCATGTGTATCATTTTCAGGGGTTGCTTAAATTAGGTTAAACTTCAAATAAGTCAGCGCAAAGATATAAACTAACAACTAAAGTACATGGAAAAAATCAACACAGTGTTCGAATAGGTAGATTAAAGACTTGCAAACTCAATTCTTTGTTCTTTGTGTTCCAAGCTAAACTTAATATTCTAGGTATTTGTTGTTTATCTGCATATTATATGTGTAGGTCTGCTGGATGATTGTTTAAATGAGGGGCTTTCGATTTACAGGGTTTTTGCGCGATCCAGCAGATCGCCAATGAACTTCGATATGTCCGATTGCGGGCGTTTGCAGACTGACAGTAATCTCTGCAAAAGCGGGAAAAAGGCAATTAGCTGGGTGTAATTCTATATTATACTTTGGTACTCACTATAAGATGAGATCTTCTAATGTCATCTGTGTCCATGTCCAGTATTTCGTCAATGTCCACATCGATGGCCTCGTTCTGGGGATACAATAAATATGGTTAATATTAACATATTTCATTAAAAAAATTAATTTTGAGAGTGTATTGGTATAAAATATTGTTATTCTCTTTAAGTTTAAATACTAAAAGATTTCAAAAATGGTATTGTTTTTAAAGAACTTGAGTTGAAAGTAAAAACGCGTAATTTTAGGAAATAGGATCTGGAAAAGAATTCACAGTTTTTTTAATTTATTCAAATTTCAGCAGAAATATCCATTTAAAAGTAATTATATTTACAAATCTGTAAGGCAGTTTTTAAACTGAGACTAGAGAGTCTGCTTTTCTGGTAATTTTTTTCTTGGTTGATGACCTAAAACACAATTGTTCTACCACTATTTAAGAAACTAAAAAAAATTAAATTAAATTGAAATACAACCGTGCAAAGAAAATTGCCTGTTTGTTTGAAAGCAGCAAAAACTGTGCCACATTTGTCCTAACTAAAGAATATTAAGATGATGATACTTTGTTGACAAGAAAATATAATAATAATCACAAAATGTGGTTTTATAAATTTTATTGAAGGAGTGCTCGTCACTTTCGACTTCCCAGCTTTTTTAAGATGAGAACTACTTACTGGTGGATCGAACAGCTTCTGGAGCTCATCATACAGCCACATCTCCACGGCCAGTCGCTTGCGGATGAGGCTCATCTGGTGTGACCCGTACTTGGCGGTGAGGAACTTCTCCCGCCGCTCCTTCACCTCCGCCCCCTTCTCGTTGAAGTTGACCCGGAGGTTCGTCCGGTTCGGCGACCGCTCACAGTCGTTCATCTGCTCCAGGCCGCACTGCATCTTCGGCGATCGATTAGGCGGTACAAGCCTCGTTGATTGAACTTTAATTTGCGGAACGCCTTTAATTGATTGGCGTGGTGGCTGCAATTGAGGAAAACAGTTGTTACCATAAGACTCAAGTGGCTGTGTAATTTAATAAATATTAATCGAATGCAACTGTGAGCGAGCTTTCCAAATGTGCGTCACACCCATTTCTCTGCGGGTCGAAAGCCCAGCTTCAAGACCCGTTTTCTGGGCCCAAAGGCATTTCCAACTTCCCGCATCCGTGACTCACCCAACTTCTCTGCCCTGCAGACCCTGAGGTTTCAGCTCTGATTCATGCATTCCATTATCTGCCCATTTATTCGTTAGTGGACTTTTTCTATGTCCAGGAATGACGACGACATGCGAGCCGAACACTGAACAGGAATAATTGCTCACGTGTCACTCCGCTTTTTCCTATCGCGGGTTCAGAATCTCCCCACCTTTCCATACATATATAATATATAGAAATATAGCAGCTAATTTAATTAACGTGCAACGCATGGCTCTGATTTTTGACATTTCACTTGCGGGAAATCTGATTTGCCATAGAGTATGCTTTGAAGGGCATAAACAACCAGTATCTCCGCACATTTGTAACTGAGACCATTAAAAAAGGTCAAAGTTTCAGTGAAACTTTATTTGCCAAATATCACCCGAGAGGCAGAACGAATATAATTAATAGTAACCGAAATATAAATAATTTTGGAAAAGACATTTCTTAAGTATATATTTTTGCAGGTAAAAAGTTCATAATTCTGAGAACAAGTACCAACATAAAATAAAAATATAGTAAATAAATGTCTAGTTACTAATGCTAATGCTAGTTACTATTCCTTCATAGCTAATAAAATATAATATTCATCATTTGATCATCTGAAAGTTGAACATAATTTTCATAATATAATATAAGTTTTTTTGTGATAAATCATATTATGTCATCCTTTAAAAGTTATTTATAGTATCTGTATTTTCCATATTTTCATCATTTTCACAAGTTGGCCCCCAAATATTAGAAACACGAAAATTCTCCAATCATTTTTGCTGTAATAAATCAAATTCATTGTTATTCTTTTAACGTTATTTCTATTCTCTGTATTCTCAATATTGGCTTTACGTATTATTTATAAACATTTATAAACATATTGAATCCAAGTGACATCTTTTCAGCATTTTCCCTAAATCGAAGGGGGGAAAACAAAGGTTAAACCCCAACCGAGTGTCAATGGCAACAGAGGTCGTCGTGCCTGGCACCGAAAAAAGTCCGTTAACACCTGTCCACCCCCCCACCTACGCAGTTGTGTATCCTTGATCTAGTAACACAAACCATCCCCAAAAAACATTGGCCCGTGCAAACGCGAAATCTGAACCTTGAAATTTCCAATTTCCCCCAAAAATAAAAAGTTAACCAACTCGTTTTTCTCTGGTTCTTGGCCTGCACTAAAACTAAATTGAATTGCAAATACTCACAGTCGAGTATTGAAATAGTTTTCGTTATTTTCTGTGAGGTATTTCGAAATTGTGGGCCATGTGGCAACAACTGCATTGCTTACACAAAGAGTTTTCCGCATTCGCTGCTAAAAATACATAAGCAATGCCCGACCCCGCAATTTTCACACAGCTGAATTTTTCCAGCCCGTGCGAAATCTGATACCAGATTTACTCAAGAGCCGTGAGCAATTATGAAACCGACGTTTAACTTGTCACTCGCATGTGGAGCGGCCAGCTTTCTGCTTTTCCGGGGGAAAGAAAGAAGAGAGGCCCAGAGATTTGTTCGGCTTGTAATATGATCTGACCTCCAGTGCCCCCGGGGTTCTATGCCACATGCACTATGCTCTCCGAAGGGCTTTGGCCCGGAAATTACCCTAAACGAAGTTAATTGTGTGGATCCGTTTGGCCTACTACTGCAGCCAGGGAACACTCCTATAGGCTTGCTGATAGGTTGGCGACATGATACCATTTTGGAAGACGGCCCCCGAGGAAAATCGTGTGAAGCGGAGGGTAACACTAACATCTTAGAATACCCTCTGGGAATAGACACTTTCTTCGGATTTTGGAAAGTATTTTTGGTATACCCGTTAGTCCATAACCAATAGGTATTCTGGCATTCAACCAAAACAGCCATTTCAAAATATTTATAAATAGAAAAACAGAGGCCAGTCTCAGTTGCTTATAATACAAAATTCAATATTAATTTATTTAAGAAAATTAGAGTATTACATTTATTAACAGATACAAACCTCTTCTTCTAGTTATTTTTTTAAATAAGTAAATATTTAATTAGTAAATTTATTTTGTCAACAGCATAATTGTAATGGTACTTTACTTTTTAAAGTTAGGGTAAATGGAAGGTAACCTAACACAAAAGAAACAAACAATTTCGAAAAATTTCTCAACGCTTAAAGTGATTGTTTTGCCAAGTCAACGGTAATTGTGGGATCCAATAAATTATGTTGACTACCAAGAAACTTATCTAAGGAATTTCCTCAGATTTTCCCAAAGACAATATTCATAACGTACAGAAACGAGAGCAAAAACTATTTGACCGTAGATTACGAAGGGCGAAGATGTGGAAAAGGGGGCGCAGGGCCAATTATACCTTTATTATTATGGCTTGCCACATCTTACGTTGAAACTTTGCATAAATATTATGTTGAAATGCCTACGGCAATGCGGCAACAACATGCAACATGTTGCATGTGCAGCAGCAACAGCTGGCCCAGCAGCAACAACAAAGTCGTAGGTAACTGCGAATATAATTGTATCAAGCACCCCTTTCCCCCTCACCATACACCCCTGCAGTGCACTGTTGCAGAAACTTCCGGAATTAGTGCACAGAAGAAAAATATTATATAATTATTTTATAAAATATAAATTATTATTATTATTATATTTTATATAAAAATTTTAATTTATAGAAATCAAACACAAACACGTGTTCATCTAGAAGATTAAGATAGAAATGAGATTTATAAAAATTAACGTTTTGTCCCGCTCGAATTTATTATTGTACTCAGGATTTTATCGTCTATTTAGGTTTAAAGTACCATATTAAAATTCCCTTTAATTAAATATTATTTACAATATTATACAAATTTCAGTATTACCGAAAATAGTATTAAGGGTTGGATTTTTCTTTATGTGTTGACTTTCTCACAACCCACCTTAATTTGGTTTTACCATTGGTTTTGTAAACGAAATTAGTGCGCCTGGGCAGAAAGAACCAGTACATCAATTGGCTGCATGCGATTGCAATTTTCGGAATAGTTTCATGCATTTGAAATGCGATCGATTGCCAGCCGCAGTCAAATTAAAAATGTAAATTGACATTTTGCTTGTCGACCCTCTCTTCTCCCAAAAGTGAATTGTCAACGATAAATATTTTAGTGGTGTCTGAAGGCAAGGTAAAATGTGGTAAAACTCTTCACTCATATTCCATCAGCAAATCACGATTGAAAAACAAAAATTATTTCTGCATTAGAGTCGGCTAATCAGATTTTGTGTAGCAAAAGTTCAATTAATTAACGTAAATTCGATGAGCCAGAAAATGAAAAAATACGAATACAAAGTCGAAGTCAGAATCAGGGCAAGCTCGAAACAAAAGCCCAATTTGTTCACCTTCATCAGCTCCACTTCCAAATTGAATTTTAAATGCCCGCCCCGACCTCTTGTACTTCCCATTGAACATTTATGGATAAATGCAAATCGAATGTGTCGCAATTGCCTCAGAAACATTTGGGTCTCCGAATTGGGAAATATCTGTTTTGGACAGGCGCCAAATGACGACTGCAGAAAGCGTATGTTAATTTCAAGGTGGGTAATTATAGATTAAATATACATTTATGTTGTGTTCATATACACTTATATGGCTGCGGGTCCATAAAACACTTTGCCCCAGCACTTAAAATTCTCTAAAAAATTAAAATGGCCATTTGAACGGTTGCTAAAAAATCTGAATTTGTTTTGGCCAACTTTAAAATAACATTTACCACAGATTTTAAACTTTAATGTGAATTACGTGTAGATACCGAGGCATTCTAAATCTGGGCTAATGATTTCGATTTCTTTTTGGACTCAGCCCCAATTTACATTTCTGAAAAATAAATATGTCAAAGAATAACGATGATAAGAGAGACCAAAACCCAAATATCAAGTTCATCAACTCGAACCCAGACTAAGCATGCCATTAACCCATATAGAAAAAATATTTTGGGATCGGCTTTGAATGTTTCTAAAAACTCATTTCAAGACGAAATTTTCACATGCAGAGGAGGAAAAGTGAAATGTGACGCTTTTATGCTAAAAAGCCTACAAAATAAAGCGCACAAAGGGGCAGCGTTTGTTTATGCAAATGCTTTATGATTCGCGGGCCGTGAAATCCCCAGAAAAAGTTTAAAGAAGAATTGAGAAAACTAAGACCCAGAAACAACTTAAAACCAGTTTATGAAATCTTTGAAAAGAAAGAGATGTGAACCCAAACTCATTGATATCGATGGATTTTAGTTCCTGCTATCAGCTTTGGTCTTCCACTATTAATTTATATTGTAAGTATACTGTTTATTAATCATGTTATTCAACGGTGGTCTTATCGGCCAGACAAAACATTGTACGCGTCTACAATAAATTATTATATAAATTACTGCCTCATTTCAATAATCAAAGGCATCGCATAAACAATCTTGATAACCCCCAGCTGCCAATGATTCATGCAAAGTGAACATGTAAGTCGAACTGACAATCTAATTAGTATATTTCCTTGCTGATTATTTTTGTCAATCTCGAACCTAACTTCTGAGTGATGGGTTTCCTCCCCTTTAGACACGCGTCTGTCTTTTTATAATTCTGCGGAGTTTCTGATCGCTCGTTAATTTGTCAAGAATATATTGTTAGGCTAATCTAAAAGTCAAATCTTTAACGAAGCTTTGAAATTAACTAAAATACCAATTAATCAACAGCACTTTGCTAATACATTCAGGTAGAAGAATTCAAAGGATACAAATGGCGCTGAGAATTAAAATAAATCGGCTGAAAAGTGGAAATCATGTTGCGGTAGCTTTAAGCAAATTTCTTAAATTAAATTTCCAAATAAGCTTGTTGTTGAATAACAAAGAACATGGGAACTTTATTTTAATTGACTTACGAATTTAAATTTATTTTTCCAAATAAATCTGTCTAATAAGCAAACGAATCGGAGCTCTAATAACCATTTAATTCAAAGTAAAAAGTTGAAAATTTTCCACGGTTAAATTAAAGGCAAATACAGAAATTGTTGAGTCGCAAAAAAGTCTGTCCAAGTTCTCAGATTGAGCAATCAATTGATTCGGGAGGTATGTGGTATGAGTCATTTTTTGGAGAAGGTAAACAGAAACATTTTTGTTTCTGTTCTTTTTTTTTGTAATATTCAAAAGTTAATTTGGCTTATTGTTTATTCAATTTGGTCAGCCCCTTTTCAGGCATTTTTTCACTGACCAAAACGAAACGAGGTTACAAGCCGGACAAAGCGAAAAATGACCAAAAAAAAGGCTTTGAGTGGCAACCTTATGGGTAAATAATTACAAGTGAAAACACCTACGATATCCGCGAGCAGTTGGGCAGTAGTCAAGTGGCCATTAGGTAGGCAGTAGCCAAATCCAGGGTCGTTGACCCCAAACGAGGGCGACTGTGGGTCCGGAGATGGGCATCTCAAATTCGGACTGCTTACTAGGCAGTTGCCAAAAGCGAATTGTCATGGAAAAATGATACACAGCATTATTTGGCCGAGCAAAAAGTTTTCCTGCATAAATTACCTTTGGCAAATGTTTGCGCACTTCGGTCGCGACTTCCCAGTATTCTAACCCCGAGTAAAGTATGTACATTAAGGCGGTCTACTTGACATGGTTTTCGAGGCGGAAAAAATCAAATGGAGTACAATGGGCTAAACTGTTTTTCCAAGCATCGTATTTGCTGGCTAATTTATTGTTTACGCAATGTTTTTGTCGTTCTTGGCTCACTGCGAGATGGCCATTGCGTCACGGACTCTGAGAAAATGTTCGGCTAGGTGTGAGAAGTCTCGGTGAGTGATGGTCGCAAGTGGAATAAAAGTTTTGCCATTTATAAATAGATGTCATTTCTCAATGAGTCCAACGAATTGACCGACATTTCGCAAAAGGCGACCGAAAATACGTATTGTGGAAATATTCGGGATCTCTTATAGCGATTGTGCAAGGAGAAAAATCTCAGGCACTGCTGCTTCTAATACCCCGAAAAATGCTAATATTTATAGAAAACGATTCATTGTATACTTTTGCTAACAGAAAACATGAACAACAAAATAGGGGGTTTTGTTTGTGAAATTCATGTATAAATAGTGACTAAGGATTTGTTTGTTAGAAGCCCTACTAAATTATAATAAACAGTAGCAAACCAGAACAGTACAACCATATTTCTTAGTACTAGGAATCTATAAAAATGCATCGCCAGAAAAAATTCTGGGGAAAGTCATTTGTTATCTTTCTATTTCCTGTTGATGTTTATTGGGTAATCACGCGAATGTTTACTTTTGGAGTTGGGGCTTTAAAGGCAGGAACCCCCTTTGCCCACGCCCTTGTTCAAGTTCCCTATAGAGGAAGTGGAACCCCAGCTCGGTTATCAAATGCTCCTGAACTCGCAGCCCCGCTAAAAAATCGATAATGAAAGCACACCGCACGCATTTCAAAGTCACAAAGTAGAGATGAAATTGGTGGATAGGTGGGTTTTTCGGGGTTGGGGAATGTGCACTGAAAGCGGAGCCGAAAGAGCAATCAACAAATATGTGTACTTGCATATTTACGTCTGACATGTCTGAAATGCCTATAAATAACAAAGGCAAATAATTGATAAATCGAGCCATAGAAGTCGAGAGGGGTTGGTGCTGTAAACGTGAGGCGGGGGTTAAAATCACGGAAATCACACGCAAAGTACACGCACCAAGCGAAGAGTCAAGTTCGTTGTACACTTGTTTATGATTGCCATTGGTTTATACATGTAACAGTGGTAATGGATGTTATGCCTGTTCGTATTCCCAAAGTTCTCGGGCACTGCCAAAGTCATAAAATCGTCAAGCGAATGAGTCCGCATAGCATTAGTCAGCTGCACTGTGGGAAAAGGGATTACACTTGGTCAACATACAATTATTTATCAACCATAAAAATAAGAAACTACTCTGGGAACGAACAACATGAAAAGTTCATGTTGTTTATGTTCTATTTAAGATCAAATGGTACTAAATCGTACAACATGAGAAGTTAATTAAACGTACAATTGATAGCATCAAAGATTTCATTTAGAATATTTTATACAGATCAAAATTTTACTTAAAAAAATATTTTGAAAATCATAAAATTTAAGTACAAAGTAAATTTATCAAGTATAACATTTAAATGCAAACTGTTGTATCGTTTTCGTCCAATTATACCAATAAAATGATAATTTTATCCATACCAATATTTTCATAAAACAAAATACTGTTTTTAGGCATTGTATAATTGTATTTTGGAATTTTTACGATATTCTCTTAGTTTTTTCGAGTACATATTTATATGCATAGAAAAACAACACATTTTTCGAGGCAGGGCACGCAGTGTACGATGTAGATCATAAAAGATGCAACGAACTGCGAACATTGACACAATGGACTCCCTCTATCAATACACCACGCACATACATTTACACACGTGTATAGGGCCATATAGTTGTGTTTATAAGTATAGTTTTATAGCTGCAATCACATTACACATACGCCATGTCGGCCCTGTCGATTGCCAGCTGTCCGCAGTGGGTTAGAGTTCAATGATTCCACCAAGTATATCTCTACTGTCTGTCAGTCTGCTTTATTTTCAGTAGTTTCAAAAAGACTAGAGTTTAACTATTACTTGCCTTAATTGGGAATAATTCTATTAGTGATTTATAAATTCAAATCATGCTCATACGATTCAGAACAATAATTTATAATTAAACGAATTATCATTGTAAACTGGAAGCAGGCCAAACGAGGCATTACAAAGATTTATTTTTATATCCGCATCGAGTAACGATTTAAATGGTTATTTAAACCACTGAAATAATTTTAAGGCCCATTCAAATGCACATAATCATTTATCATGATTTCTGAACTAGCCATAAATCATTTAAATTGTTTGAGATGCAGTTCATTCAATTGAACACTCCCCGTATTTGATTGGCATTCAAGAGACTTTGCCAAAATTGATATATCGGTGGTATATCACTTTTTTTTTGTCTGCTACACATACGGGCCTTCCGTTACTTTTAATTTTTGAACGAGCTTTTAATACATTTCCGTTGCGAGATATTATTCGGTGTATCTGAAAGATAACATTATGCCGAACACGTAAATGTCTGCCTCCGAATTAAAGACAAAAACAAAAGGGAACACCACGTAAAATTGCTTATTAATCTTTTTGACGAAATCGCCAGAAACAGAAACATTTGAGAAGTTACGTTTGCTTTTTGAGTGATCATTTTTCCGTTGAATTTGACTTTGCCGAATAAGAACAATGTTTGTTATTCTTTGGGCTATTCTTAGACGGCCCAGGATGTTTGCAAATGTTCAGCGGTTTAATGTTTAGTCTTGTCTATTATTTATGGTCGTTTGGCATTAAACACAGCATTTGCTGGGTTCAAGATCATCTTGTGATCTATCCCCGCGATGTGGAAACTTCTTGAAGCGACCTTCGCGGCAGACAAAGCGCTAATCTGCAATCTGCCAGCTGAGCTCGTCGGTAAATAAACAGCCAAGCAGCCTGGGTTTGTATCTCAAAATTGATTTTGTGCCCTCTGCAGTGAATGGCTCAAGTCATGCCAGACAATGGAACCAAAGACCCACTAGATTCACCAGCGGAAACGTGCGTAATGACTTAAAGATACATTTGCCTATCGGTATCGCCAACTGTATCGCCATTTGAATCTCTATCTGTATCTGTGACCGTTCAGCTGAACGGCAGTATTGACACGCTTCCGAGCACCCTGTAAGCATATCGATCGAGAGGAAAAATGCGAATAAAAAGCAAAATATGTAAGCATGTCAGAATCAAGCGTCGTGTGTCCAATACCCAATGTATCTTGTATCTGTATCTTGTGGCGTGTTTGTTTTTACTGGCTCTGCACAGTGATTAGACACAGGCGGCCGCAAAATGTTATGACTGCAAATAAAACCAGGTTACAAAACGCAGCAGACACAACATAAAGGAAATTACGGCTGTCGACACACATTATTCCGCGGTATACTGGCACCAGCATCCAATAATACAACTTCTGTGGGCCGGGGAAAAGCCAGTCTGCGATTGATAAAAAGTCAATTAAACTGAATTGCATTCTTGCACTTTGGAGTGCAGCTGTCTGCCCAAGAAAGTTTTCTCCTCCGCCGCACAAAGGATTCTCATTCAGCAAAAGTTTGAAAATACACAGAAAGAAAGGATCCAATAGATCGATGATTTTGTATTGCTTGACTTAAGAAATTCTTTTTGACTAAGCTCTCAATAAAAAAATCAATAGAATAAATTATCATTGTTATTCACCATAAAAAATAAATATACAAAAACATGTTTAAAATTTGAGATAAATGTATACATTAATATCAATTAAAGTACAATTTAAGCTGAACTGAGCATATGAATTAATAACCAACAAAAAAAAACTATTCTTAAAACAATCAATGTTAAACTTTATTAAAGTAAATATTGAAATTATATTATGGGCTTTATTTTAGATTTCAGAGAATTGCAGATCAAATAAATGAACTTGGTTATATTTTAAGGAAATCAAAGGCTTAATAAGACCCAGAATTGTAAATGCTTGATAAAACCCAGATTTACTTCCATTTCTTAGAATTTTTCTGTGTAAGCAGCCGTTGTTAATGCTAATATTTGCCATTTAATTTGGCCGCTCAGACGGGCAACTTCTGTGTTTGATTTGCGGGCCAGCACGAGATCGCTGTCTGGGCGCATGCGAATGCTAATCGGAATTGAAGCGCGTCTATTTGGCTGAGTTCTACCTCCCAAAACCCCCGGCAAGTCCCCTCCAAAGAGCGTGAAGCGCAGTTGCGTTTTCGTTACGTTCCGCTGGATGCGTGGCCAGAAGCGGCAACCGACCAGGTCCAGTCCGCCGACCACCCTTCGCTGCCAATAAAAGTTTCGTATATGAAGTTGTAAAATAGGAGAAATACTCGCGCGGATAAAAATAAAAACGTAAACGAGGCGGCAACCACTGCATAAAATTCCACAGCTCAACACGCACTGGCTGCTGTTGCCGCCAGTTGTTGCAAGTTGCTGCTGGGCAACTCAAACTATGCTTCTGTGCCGCAATGTCTGCGGGTTTTCGTGGCAGTGGAATGGAAGTGGATGTGGAAGTGGAAGTGGGGATGGGACCAGGCCGGGAGTGGGACTCGGCCTGGGACTGGACAGGTGGCCTGGACTGGCTGTGACGGGCACGCTTCTCCTGGACACTGGCCAGCTGAACCACATCGACCACATCGACCCGATCGACTGGTCTACGAGCAGAAAACACACACTACAAACAAGCCAGGTCCCACTTCATTTTCCGGTTCTTGACTGCGATGAAAGTTCTGGGTGTCGAACAGCATTTTCATTTTATGTTCACCAATATTGGGTGATTAGGAAAATGCATTTAAAAGCTCGAACTACAAATTGGTACACATCCAACATTGGTTTTACCAAAAAAAACATCTATATAATCAGTAAAAAAGTTCATAATTGACTGCTGGCAATCATTCAATTTTTTTCATCTAATATACAAGAGAATATAACTATTTTTCCATAAAAAACCTTGTTTAGTCTTTCCTTAAATTGTTTTCTAAATTTTATTTGTTGTTGTACTTACAAGTTTTTAAAATTTTGATCAGTTAATTTTTTTACTCTTTTATTGTACTTACATTATTGGCAATCTTTAACAAAATATTATTTGCTCGATAAGCAAACTCAAAGTAATAACTAAATTTAAGCAAATCTAGCAATTATATAATATTTTTTTGGCTTATGACACCAAACTTTTAAGTTGTCATTTCTAATTTTTATACTTCAAAATGAAAACCATTCAAATAGCATATATATATCCCACATTTTCCAATCAAAAACAAATTAAAAATATTTAAATAAAAATTTACTTTTGGCAATTTTCCAGCGATGGATTCGGCTTGGTTTATCGGTATTTATCTTAATTGCAGCGTCTAGTTCTCGACTCAAATTTCACTTGCCGAGATTTTAATTTATTTTCTTTTTTGCTGTGGCTGTTGCCGCTTTAGGATTTTCCACTTTTCTGCTGCTGCTGCGGCTGCGACTTTCTGCTCAATGAAATTTTCATTTGCACGAGAGCACAATGAGGGCGAAACACACACACACGGCGTTGTTCGAGCGGTTTGTTTAACTGTTTGTTTATCAAGCGGCAGCGGATTGCCCGGAGTTTGAATAATATGGAAAAGCTGGATGATTGTGGGCCAGAGCTAAGCACGCGCAGCCGGTGAGCACCAATGAAAGACTGAATCGGAGGACTGAATCGGAAAAGTATCTGGCGGATACACACCAATGTTACGAGAGTTGCGCTTAACAGAGCGCTCTCTTTCGCTGTTAACTCTCTAGGCTGAGCTGATGTGCCTGCTGATTTGTGGATTTGTGGAGCTGTGGTGCGATTAATGACCAGCGGCTCAGCACCCAGCATTTCGAGCTCCGTTGATTCCAGGTAGCTGTATCCCCTCCTCATCGCCAGATAAGCCCGAGTCGCGATCTGTAAATTTACTGTCTTGCCAATCGACTTTGGCTACACATGCCGACTGACGCCGTATCATAAAGTTCTATTAATAGTGCCCTTGCTGTCTATTAGATCCGTATTATTTTGTCCAGAACTTGTGAACTCACACCTCAATAAAATATCTTTCTAGGTTTAGGGTTATTCTAATTAAATTTATCAACAAATCTATCTTGTGACCATAACATCACTACTTTGTTGAAAAATTGTGATTAAATTAAAAATGATCGTAATGTAATCAAAAATAAGTTTGGTCAAGGAACGAGTAGGATTCATTTAATATAATCATCAGATAATAATTTAATTGATTTTAGATTTAAGACATTTTAAAAAAATTTTTAACTTTAGTTTTAGTTTACCTTTCATAATACACTACTGTAACAAGCTTGCCACATAAATGCTATAATAAATATTAATTAAATGTAAACTGAAGTGTGCCCATTTTTATAAAAATTATATATATAAATGTATTTCTAACATCTCTCGCCAACAACTCGAGTTTAATTATAGAGTTGTAGCTCTAGAATTATGAATCAGTATAAGTAAATGTTTTCCTCTTCGTCAGAAAATGATTTTATTTAACGAATGTAACTGTTTTGTACTATTTATAACTATTTTTGATAATTTCATTTTTGTATAACTTTTACTGGTAAAATGTACATTTCTGTTATTTCTCAGTCCTAGCAAGAATAATAAATAAATGACAATACTTTTTCATAATATTGTTTGATACGAGGTCCAATACATTATAATTATACCCTTGCAGAGGGTATTATAATTTTGGTCAAAAGTGTGCAACGCAGTGAAGGAGACATCTCCGACCCTATAAAGTATATATATTCTTGATCAGGATCACCTCCTGAGTTGATATAGCCATGTCCGTCTGTCCGTCTGTCCGTCTGTCCGTCTGTCTGTCCGTCTGTCTGTCCGTCTGTCTGTCCGTCTGTCTGTTTCTACGCGAACTTGTCTCTCAGTTTTAAAGATATCGAATTGAAACTTTGCACACACCCTTCTTTCCTTTGCACGCAGTATATAAGTCGGAACGGCCGGGATCGGCCGACTATATCCTATAGCTGCCATATAACTGATTGATCGGAAATGCCATAACTCTGCTGTTTGTTAAGTTAGGAAGTTGGAATTTTATATGGGTTTTATATTTGGCCAATCAATCCGACCTACCAAATTTCATAAAGATCGGCCGACTATATCCTATAGCTGCCATATAACTGATTGATCGGAAATGCCATAACTTTGGTGTTTGTGAAGTTAGGAAGTTGGGATTTTCTATGGGTGTTATATTTGGCCTATCAATCCGAACTACCAAATTTCATAAGGATCGGCCGACTATATCCTATAGCCACCATATAACTGATTGATCGGAAATGCCACAACTTTGGTTTTTGTTAAGTTAGGAAGTTGGGATTTTCTATGGGTTCTATTTTTAACCAATCAATCCAACCTATCAAATTTCATAAGGATCGGCCGACTATATCCTATAGCTGCCATATAACTGAACGATTGGAAATGCCATAACTTTGGTGTTTTTAAAGTTAGGAAGTTGGGATTTTTTATGAGTATTAAGATTGCATCATATGAATAATTTTGGAGAATATAATTTACAGAATATTCTGCAAGGGTATATCAACTTCGGCTCCGCCCGAAGTTAGCTTTTCTTTCTTGTTTTTTAATCGCATCTATCTTTCTTTTTCTATTAATTGGATTAAGTGGATTTAACTTTATACTAATAAATATAATTATAGTGTTATTGTAAAACAAAAGATGATGGTTTTGAATATACATTTATAATTTTTCCACTGTGCTCCGGCGGCGATAAATGTCACGCTGCTGAACACTAACAGCGGTCTAGCTCAGAACGGCCGCAACAAAAGCGCCGCCGACTGCAGCCAACTGCAACTTTGTGGGGGAGGAAGAGAGAGGGAGAGAGTGGCAAAGAGAGAGAGAGAGAGACAGGGAGATGAAAGCAGCAGCAAGCGAAACTGGTCAAAATATACAGTTGGAGCGGCAAAAGCGGCACGAGAGCGGATGCACAGCCATTGACCATAAACTTGAAAACAGAACAAAAACAGCTAACAGGCTAACAGCCGGCTAACAGTGGCCGAGAGCAGGCAGAATGTTGGCCATATTCGACTGCCAATTATGCTCGGGCCTTCGCTTGGAGAATGGGACTTAACACAATGTGACAGACGTCACTCAAATGGCCAAGAAGCGAGCGAAAAAGTGAGCAGAAAGCGTTTAAGAAAATCAATAAATAAATATTTGAAGAGCCGAGCGGATGTTAAGCCCGACGTCTCAAGCCTTAATTACCTTTCTTTGCCTTTTTGACAACACACATCTCCTTGGCCACGAAAGTAATAAGATATTTATGTGGCGTGCCGTGGCCTCTCCTTTCTAATACACTTTAAATATTAAAGTTAACGCCCTTTTGTGTTGTGTTGCATTAGATACACACTTGAGATGGCTGTTGGCCAACACTGCGTATGCTTAATTTGGAAGCCCTTAAATATTCAATTGGCAGGGCGGGCGCCTTTGACCCTTGGCATTCGTCCTGGCTTTGTCTTTTGGCCAAATCGTTGAACCCAAGTTCAAGAGTTCATCTTGGGGCAGCATCTGCCCCCTGGAATTTCATCTGCTCTTAGCCATGTTTATGGCCCCTTGTTGCGCATTTATTGTGTGGTAAAGCCAGTATTTGCCACCCCCCGAAAAAACACTGGAGGGTTCCTTGACGCCTTCGACTTTTGTATGAGAAATACGCTTTTATGCTCCCCATTAATTCCATTTGGCCACCCTGTCTGTGTGACTACCTCGCCGAAATAACGAAAATAACAAAAGCTAAAATTGGTTTAATAGTCGCGACGAAGTCTGGGCATTTGAAAGTTTTTTCTTTATTTTTCTTTTGCATATAATTAATGATTAGTTGGGTTTTTGTAGGGGCTTGGCTATACGCATCATTATTTGGCGTTCATTACCTTTTCATGTTTTTTGGGAGAGGGAAGTAGTGTTGGCAAAAAGTGTGTGAGAAGTGTGACTAAACCCAGTCGGAATGATTAATGCTGAAATAGTTTTTACTTTTCATCAGTTTCACATTTCCTCGGTTTACTCCGGGGTTTTGATTACACAAAGATGGTATTATTAGAAATGATTTCATTCCTTGGGTTTTTCTTAAGAAGCTGTTTATATTTTCTAGATTTTTATTCTCCTTCTTGGCACTTATAATTCTCGTATGTCTTTCACACATTTCGCTGTTATGTGGAACGGTTGATCCACTGCCTGTCCAAGGTCTTTTTAAAGCTCTATTATGTAAACGAGCCGACCATTTTATTATTTCTTTCCGTTTACTGTCACAAGCTAGATAAAAGTATCTATGACTGTTTTAATTAAAGTTACCATAGCCAACTGACCTAAGCCGTATTTATGGTGAGCTCAAGAGGCAGTTTAAAAGCGACAGAGGCGTAGGTAGCTCTTAAATTGAGGAATTCTTACTAAGATACCCCTTTGATACAGCCCCTGATCAAGCCACAGCTCATATATCTTGTTGGTTTGTGTGCTCTTCGTCTTTGGTTGGAACAAGCCGAAAGATTCATTCATTCGGAGTGTTGGTTGTTTGGCTTTTGTGTCTAAATGCGGGAATTAAATAGGGAAAGAAGTAACAACTTTCTGGCGAAAAATCAAAACACGTTTTTCAGCGGCAAGGCCACACAACACAAAGCAGCAGACGAGCTCCAAGTCCCACCAGGTATGTACACCTGGCCCACCTGGCGACTGATGAAGTCGCCGATCCCGGCACGTCTTGTCAGTCACATCGCCCCCATCCCATTCCAATCCAGATTCCCTCCCTCATCTAGTCATCATCCCGGCTCCCTTCTTTTTGTGGTTCGTCTGGCGAAATTTCCATTTCGTTAAATGTGGAGAATTTACGAGCTTTCTGGCTGCACGTGCACATGTCCTTTTGTCCGAAATGCTTTACGAGTCCTTGCAGTCATTTGCCACTGGAAATAGAGAAAAATTTTAGGGGGTGCCTGGGGATTTTCTAAATTTTTCTGTCGGTCCCCGACTTCAATGCTATTGAACTTTGGCGTCTCGACGTCTCTGACATGAGCGAATAAGTTCTTCGGATAACGCAAATAAATTTTAAGCAGCCCAGACTTTGGCCACAAGAACTGCAAAAATATATACAAATGCAAGGATATATACACAATACTACTGGGGCATTTTGCACTTGTGTCAATAACCCTTATTAGGGGAAAAGCACAAACTCCCACAAGTCATGCGAGCTCATGCAATTTTCTTGGAAATTTGTCGAAGCCAGCATAAAGGACGACATTCTGCAAATTCTTTGTGGCACACAGAAAGTTTGGCTTGAAAACGTAAAGGTACATCGATAATTGCTTTAAAAAACTGTCTCTCTCTGGTGCAATTAAAGGGAAAACACCCTCCGTGCTAAACATAAATGCAAATCACTTTTTAGTTGGATGTAATCACCAACCAAACGCCCTGCAAACTTCCATCCTGCCACGCCCTCCGCCCTTCCCTGTTTTTTTCGTCCTGCATTAAAAGCATTAACATTGCCAGTGGCAACACAGCAGAAACTGAACTGAAGATGCAATTTAAACGATGCTGCTGCGATGCCCTCTTAGTTTCGCCACTCTCAAGGGTAGTTAGAACTTGGGAAAATTATTTAACTTTAAGTAGTGACAGTTTAGAGAACAGTTTGCCAATCGTCACTGGGAAAAAAGTTTGAAAATCTTAATATTTTACAGACACTCTAAGCCTTTATCATCTTTATCAACTTTCAAAGAACCAATTTGTTATTTTTTCAAACGGTTTACAAATTGATTTGGTTTACAAACCTTAAGAAACCAAATAAATGGAAAAAAAGAAAGAAGAGAATTTTTAAGTAGTACTATTCTTAGTACATTTTTCGTTCCTTCATTAAATTTTTCAATGTTTTAAGGGATTATTATAGGTTTTGAACTGAAAAAGCTTATGGAATTTGCCATTGCAAGTCTTCTACATGTAAAAGACTACCAACATTTGTAATCCACAAAGAAACTTGGGAAGCTAAAATTCCCAATATATTGGGAATAGAACCTATAGGTTCTATCTGCATATTGGTGGTAACTCCTTCAATCGTGCTAAGTATTTTATCGATTTCAACGCTAAAGATCCGGATTGGCTTTTTTTGTATGTGCTGGTATAATGTCGCATCTTAGTCTTACTTCCAATTTAAGCCAACATTTTAAAAGATAAGTTTCTTTAAAATTTTATCGGAATTCGAATTAAAATTGTATTTTCAATACGAATATTGATTGTATTTTTCGCTTGACAATAAACACAGGGTAAGTGCTGGCGGTGCATTTGAAACCCTTCTACACCCACACATGTACACAAATTTCCGTGAGGAGGCGACTTCAACACGCAGCTGCCCACTTGGGTGACGTGACTCCGTGAAGTATGCAATGGTTTTTTGTTATGTTGCTACCAGACTTTCGCATTTTGCCCACTTTATGGCTCCAAATGCTGTTTCCCTTTACGACTGCTCTTCATTCTCCATCCTTTTCCCCCTTACCCCCCTTACCCCCCTTCGCCACCACTGTGATTGTGTTGTTGTCTTGCAACTGGCCTAAAGGGGTTGCATATTCGCCTTTTGTATTTGTTGGGCTTTTGTGCAGCGACCCACGGGGTGTTTTAATGGGCGGCAGTGGCAGTGGCAGTATGGCAGTGGCAGGGTGCAGATGCAGCAGAGTGCTTAACGCTTTATTTTCATTAACATTCCTAAGTTGCCTCTTCAACGGCTTTAAGCTGTACGACTGAACGGCGCATGCGTTGAGGGTGCTGTTAATGAACAGGGTCCTGCCACAGGACCTGCAATTAGCAATTCGCTTTTCGGAGATGTAATGATATGCTGATAATAATATCCATATGTCAAATGCTTGGCATTTAGTTAAACAAGTTCTTTGAGTGACGGCAGGGTTAACGTCTCCTCAATTCGAAATCGATCAACCTTCGCCCCTCATTGCAAATATGAACCACCTCTACCTTTTGCCACTTCCACAACCGCTTTTAAATTATTAAAGTATCTATAGACAAAAAAGAAGGTAAAAGCTTTTTATCGATTTTCATTGTTGCACAGCAAACAATGGTTTTAGATTCTGATTGAGTCCAAATGCAATTTTAAAAAATTATATAATCTTTAATACATTTTTTTGTTTGTTGTGATTCTTTCGTAAGTATCATAAAATGATCATATTTAACATTAAAATTAAGAAAGGTTTTTTATTTTTAATTTTTGCTTTGAATAGCTTCAAATCATCATTAGTGTGGTTACTTAGAATAAACGCAACATTAAAGGTTTTAAAAATTGTAATGTATGTCAAATATTATAAAAAACAAACCAATCATCATCATTTTTCATTTTGAAGGACTTATGAAATTTTTACTGTCCTTGCATTATTATTGTTTTAATTTCTCAATTTTTCTCTGTGTGCGCTATGTTTGTGGTTTGAAAACACAGACCCTTCTAAAGAGATTGCTGGGAAAGGCGGGTCGACATCCCCGGATGATATTTTTGTTGCCAATTGACAACATACATTACAAGGTCTGCAAGGTTGGGGTTGAAAGCTTTAACATATGGTGGCTGTGGGAGAGAAAGAAACGCTTTTGGCTTCCTGGAAACACATATGGGGTGTAAATACCTTTCGTCGTGAAATTCCTACTGGAATGGAACCTGCTGTTATCGATAGCATCCACCCTCATCAGCTGATAACGAAAGCTCCGATTTACTAAGGGTGAAAAAGCTTTGCAACGTAAATTTTCCAATTTTCTGAACGCCTTCCATTGGTTTACATTTCGCTTGCTCTCCAGTGTTTGACAAACCACGAAAATAAAATTGAAAAACCATTTAAAATATTTAGTAAGATAATGGTAAGGCGGAGAAAGGTCACAAAGTTATTATTTTCGTGCGCTCAAGTGTAAATCAAAGAAACGTGTGCGGTGGCAAATTTACGCAGCCTGAAGAAAAGGCCAAAAATCAATAAGCGTGTAACATTTGTAAACACGACAAGCCCTCTTGGATTTTCTCTACGGAACCAACCCCTGCCACTCCCCCCACCCCCCCCCAGTGAACTGTGACCGCCAGCTGCCCCAAAAAGAGAAGGAAAACCGCAGAAATAACCATTAGCCACCGAAATGATTGCCAACTTTGCGCTGTCTTTGCTGCTAATGATTGCGGGAGCAGCAGCCACCGCGGAGCAGGTGGAGTACCTGGATCCACAGCAATCTTCGCCAGCGGATCACCGTCTTAGCAAACGCATGGATCTGGAGGTGTGCATAGGTGAGGCTTACTCGAATACGAACATCCATATTGAACGATGGTAGTACCGATTGCTTTGAATAGTTGACTTATCTGCTTCAGAGTGTTTTTAGTTATAAAGAAAGCTTCTTGATCAAAAATATAATTTTAGCAAGTTATGTTTACCACCTGTTATTTTAACCAATAAATGATTAGATTAAACTGCACGAATCTCAAATTAAAAACTAAGAATGATATATGTTATTAAGTTTATATTTATTATGGAAATTATTGTTCAAATGCATACAATTTATTAAATATTTAAATAAATCAGTAAATATTTTATTTATATGAAACATTTTTTAGCAGCTCACAATTAATTCTACACACATTACAAAAAGTTTTACTCATATCAAGGTTCAAATATAGAAACATATTTTATCAAGAGTTAATTTTACAGACATTATAAAAAGTATTACTCACATACATTCTTTCAAAAATTAAAATTAATAAATATAGTTTCCTTTTTGTGATACATAGCTGTTACTTATAGTTTTTGAAATTGAATTGATTTAAATTAACTTAATTTCCAGGTCACTTTGACGTTCATAAAAACACCATAATTCGCACCGGGGAATCCCAGGCGATTGGAGGGAAGTACCTGCAGGGTCTCGAGTTGGACACCATCGAGGAGTGCGAAAGGCTCTGCTGCGAAACGGAGTCCTGCGACGTGTACATCTTCGAGCGGAAGGCCGGCGGCTATTGCTATCTCTTCGAGTGCGGCCCTCCGGAGGATTTCCGCTGCAAGTTTACGCGTCACGCCAACTACACCAGTGCCGTGCTGAACCCTCAACCCAGGCAGACCAGCGAGTTGGCCAGCACTCCGCGTCCGCAGTTGCCCCACATCCCCAGCAACAATGTGTCGCAGCAGGAATGGGAACTGAGCAATTTGAAGCTGAAGCCGGAAGCGAGGGACAAGCCCACAGTTTCCACCGCCGCGGTGGTGGCACCCACATTGGGCACGGGAACGGGAGCGGGCTTGGGCCAGTCAACAGCTTACCAAGCGCAAAGTGGTGAGTTGTGGCTGGGTTTTGATAACCAATAGCTGGTACTCTTTGAATTCGAGGGTGTAGTCGAATTATAATCAAAAATAAACATATATGTGGATAAACTTTTTGATTTGACATAAGATTTTATACCATATATTAATGATATTAATTATGCTAAAAGCAAAATAAGTATAAAAGTTCACTGGGCTTTTATAGTCAGGGGCAAATGCCTTACGACATGTCTTATTATGCTATTTTCCTTAAATTTATCGATTTAACATTATAAATATTTTTCTATCGTATAAAATAGGTTAATTTCTGTTTTTTTGTTCTGGGTTGAAATTTGAGTGAACTCTTTGCCAAGATCAATGACCAATCTATTCGTGTATATCCGTTTTTATACACAATCTGAACAAAGTAAAAATTATATTTAAGGGGTTACATCCAGTTAGACAGCCGAAAAAAGTCGATATTTTAGGAATTTTTTCTGGTAAAACAATGGAGTATTTTAGTTCACAAATTAATGCACATATAAAGAGTACTTTTAACTTTATTTTTGCATAGTTTATTTATAAAAATTATTTTTTTTACACCTTGTATAAAATATTTTCTGGAGCTCCTTCGAATCGAGACAGCTAGCGGTGAGCACGTTATTTCTCAACTGGATTATCTAAAATTAAAAATCAATGATTTTTTCGTTAATATAATACATTATCTTGTGATTAATCGAAGGAATAGACAAAAAAATAATTTTTAACAAAATGGCGCCTTCAGAAAGCGAAAGTATCAATTTTTGACAAAAATTCACGACATCAATTGTTTATAAAATGAAAAATATTTATTGTAAAAAAAAACCTTCGATTGATCACTAAACAATATTATTAAGAAGCTTGTGTTAAAATCTGAGACCGATCGGTGCAGCCGTTTTCGAGAAATCTTGCTCACCGACTTTAAAATCATAGTTTTGAGAAAAACGCATTCAATTTCGACGTTCCGCTTTCAGTCGCTCCGACACATGCATGTAAATTATAATATAACTTGGGAAATATTCATCGGATCACCTTGAAATTTTTTCAGGGTACTCTTAAATAAATATACTTTACGAAAATGCAATAAAAAAAAATCGATTTTTTCAAAATCCTAAGTGGATGTAACCCCTTAAGTCCCTTTCACAAATAATGTAAGAAATTACTTTACTGTCTTTTATGGTACCATTAAGTCGGTGTACTCGACTATTGCGACAATTTGTTTTATTTAAATGAGAAACTATCGCCCCAATTTCAGCTCCCGCTGCGCATTGTGGTCGCTTCCAGTTCACCTGCCATTCCGGAGAGTGTATCGCGGTTTACAATGCCTGCGATGGAATTCCCCAGTGCGAGGATGGGAGCGACGAGGGACCGGAAGTGAGTTGCCCTATCACCTGGCTTTCGCCCCTTTGTAAGCGTTAATTGCTAACCCATTTTTCAGTGCATCACGTTATCGTCAACGGCCACAAAATCGGGCAGTAGCAGCAGCAACTTGGAGGCCGTGAAGCCCATGGTACCGCAATATCTGCCTGTGCAGAACGTGCAACAACAGTTGCAGGTCGTGGCCCAGCAGCAACAGCAACAACAGCAGCAGCAGCAACAAGCGCAGCAGCAACCACAACATGTCATTGTCTTGGGTCCACCACCACCACCGCCTCCCCCACCGCCCATGGTGAACAACCGCGAAGATGCCGCCGCCTGGGCAAACCGCAAGATGATTGCCGAAGGGCAGCAGCAGCAACAGCCACTGCCGCAGCAGCAACTGCAACAGCAGCAGGCACCTCAGCAAAAGGCAGAAGGCATAAGCACCGGTAAATACAGATAAGGGGACATAGAAAAATATAATTATTTTTAAACAGGGTAAGATTTTACCAACTGAACATATGAAAAAAATTATTTTTTGACTAAGGCGGAGATCTTGGACAAATTGGGCACTAATGAATTGGAATCTGGCTAAACGAAATACGAAAATATATTTCTTTATATGCTCAGTTCAGAAAATCTAACGCAACACAAGAGTGGTTTCAACTTAAATATATTTTAATATTAATTTCGAAATTAAAGTACATTAAAATTTAATAAAAGTAAAATGTATAAAGTTGTCCATTGTTTTAGGATAAAGTTACAACCTTTTTTTTTAAGTTTTATGCTTTTTAAGGGGTAATGGGAAATAGGTTCAAATACTTAGCAAATGTGTTTAATATTTTGAATTTAAACCTAATTTGAATACATTACTTAAAAACATTTTTTGTAAACTAAATTTTGTCTTGTGCCTCTCAAATAATAATGTTAGTATACCTACTTGTATGTCTAACAAAGTTGTCTCTTAAGGCAATATGCATTGCATTCATATTAATAATTTTAAATATATAAAATCCCCTTACTCACGTCTTTCCGACTATAAATGAATACGAGTGACTTCCGCTTTAGCACTCCCTTTGTTGCTCTTAGTTGTTAATTAAAGTCGATTGAGTGTCCAGCAGCAATTAGGTATAGTCAGAGAGACAGGGCAGACTGACAAAACTAAAAATTGAGTAAATATTTATAAGGGAAAAGAGTGGTCCCCGGAGGCTCCGGCGCCCAGTGCGACATTAGCACACAAATAGCCGGCAAACCGCACGCAATGATCCCACTGCCAGGGCCATCTCCCTTCCAACTTCCAACTTCCACCCCAACCCAAAGCTTTTCTTCTGGGAAAATCGCAAATTGCACATCAGTTTTCATTGTGTGAAATAGGAGCTGCCGCCGTTCGAAATTGATTTACGGATGTTTTGTACATGTGCGTGCTGTGTCTCTGTCTTCTCGTAATTAATTCAATTAGCTGTGCGTGAACTGGGAGACACACTTCATACTTCCTTGTGACGCTTCCACTTTCTTGCAGATGAGCAGAGCCACATATTCAGCCACAAAGGCGGTCTCCAATTGCAGCAGCCGGCGAATGGACAGGGGCAACTCCAGGTTCAGGGGCAGAGCCAGGGACCAGCGGCGGTTCAGGTTCAGGGGCAATCAGCACCGCTCCAATTGCCCGGCTACGATGGCAATCAAGCTATGTATGGCATGTCGCTGCCACGCTCCGGAATTTACTTGTCACAGCAGCAACATCTACCGCAGCAGCAACTCCAAGCATCCGCCGGCCAGCCGCAGGTGCAGCCCAATGCCGTGTGGCCCCCACAAACTCCTTTGGCCCCGCAGCAGCAACAGTCGCCTGTGCAGCAGCAACCATCGATGACACCGCAGCAACCTGGTCATGTCTACGCCGCAGCTTCACCCATCCAATCCTCGCCAGCCCAGCAGCAATCCATGCTGCCTGTCCTGAATGCAGCACCCGCCCTGGGAAAAAATCAGGGCCCAGCGGTGGATGGGGACTACGAGGATTACGATGAGGAAAATTACACAGAGGCGCCCAAAAAGGTGGGATAAATTGCCATAATCTTTAAAACAAATTTAAATAATTTCCCCTTACCAATCTTATAAATAATTCCTTTTAAATCCACAGAAGCAACACAAGCACAAGAAGGTCAAGGCGAAGATGGCCAAAGATCCCATTGAACTAGCCCTGGAGCAAAATAAGCAACAGCAGGAGGGATCACGGCCAGCACTGCCCGTTCCCGTTTCTCCAGTGCACGAGCAGCACAAGATGATCCATGAGAATCTGGCGATGGAGTTCCGGGATCACGACGGCCACTCGGAGCGTCCCGGTGGAGCTGTCCTCTCGCTGACTTTGGGCCTGCTGGTGACAGCCGCCCTGGCCATTCTGATTGGGTGCAGGATGCGGACGGTGAGCCGGAGGGCACGACGTCTGGGCGGCAAGACGCCCTATTCCCAGGAGGCCGACTTCCTGGTCAACGGCATGTATCTTTAAGGCATCTGCCTGTGGGGTTTGACGGGGCTTGCCAAGATTCTTTGAGTTGTTCCACGCGCGGGGGATCGCGCGCAAATATTTATAATTAATAGTGTAATGAAAAACATATTTTATATAAACAAAGATGTATCAAATAAAATTAAAACAAAGTAATTACGTGACATTTATTTTTGGCAAGAAACCTGAGGAACCCGAATCGATGGTGAGTTGTTCAAAGAGCCGCATAAATAATTTTGCAATATTTTTTATTTAAGTTCGTTTCCATCCTCGATTTCAGTTTTTGTTTTGGTTACGAAAAAAACTTACAATTATTTTTTATGAAATCTTGCTTTCAGTTTTTTCATTGATGTGACACTGACTGTTTAGTCATTAAAACTACAAAATAGTAGGAAGTTGGTTTTTCATTATATTTTTGCTTTGTTGTTCCTTTATATATCAGCTTTATTCTCTTCATTGCCTTTGTTTAAAATAACAAATTCCGCTATGGTGGAGCTTCTTAATTTTCAAGTCTAAACTCAATACAAAATCAATTATTACTGAAAAGTATTTGGCCAAAAAAAACAAATTCAGAACACTTAAAAATATCACATTAAAAATTTAAACCGAATCGGATTTTATATATAAATAACACAAATTTATTTACTTTCGATTTGGAATTTGGAATAGGTTGTCTTAAGTTGTGTATACATAAATTTTTCGTTTTTCGTTTACCACTTCACATTTAGTCTTTTGTTGATGAGAATTTTTCTTGCTGTGGCCAGTTTTTGAATGAAAAGTATCCTTTACGAAGTTTACTGCCCTGACATTAGTTGCATTAATATATTACGCATTAAAATAGGCTTTTTTCGTTACTCGTTAGCTCCATTTTCACTTAACACTGTACACATATAATATAAACTAATTGTATTTATATTTATTTATGCAGTTGAATAGTTTATAGTTTAATATGTCAATGTGCAATTTATGATGCATTTTGTTTTTGAATGGGTTTCTCTCGAATGACTCGTTCCAATGTTTTCGGTTGCTAAGCGATCTAAAACAAAACTCGTTTCCGAAAAATACAACTCAAGAAATCTCCAAATGTTTTTACAATTGTTGTATTAACTCGACATAAATATAGGCTGAATTGGATCGACTGGCTGTTGGCGGTTGCTGTTCATGCTACGTGTACATGTTATGGTAGGTATTACTGTTAATTTATTAGTTATCGTATTTTAATATATATTTATAAAATAGACTTTCTCATTTGCAAGATGCGATTTTTCGTTTCTGTTGTTGCAGTTTTCGGTTTGTGGTACATGTACGATGCCAAAATTTACGCATCATGTTGCGTACCTATATGTAAAATAAGAGGTTAATGATTATTAACAATTTGCTATAGATAACTTGGAGGGACCTACCGTTTTGTCCAGAGACGCGCAATTCGATCATGTTCCTCACGATTCTGCAAATATTGCGTGGCAATGCTGCCAACCAGCGGATCGGCTGTAAAAAGATTAAAGTTAAGAAAAATATAAACATTTTATTTGGATTCTTAATTGTTATAACCCTAGAAGTAGAACCAAAGTGATCGGGGATTATCCAGAGCAACACGTTAAAAAACTGAGCACTTCTTTTATTTCAGTTTTTATGATTTATGTATTCGTTGCAAAGAAATTCTTAGGAACTGAAACGAAAAGCATGTTGACACCTAACAAATTTGTAATGCTTATGTAGACACTCGTACGAAATCTGCTTGTAAGTACTTTACTACTGACTAAATTAAAATCAAAATACAAAAGGTCCCTATACCAGATAATAAACGATCTCTAGAAAAAGTAAATAGTCCAGTGTGCTACAATTCTAGCAGAATTTGCAAGCCTTGGTTTCATTCAAAATTTCTAAAGGTTTTCCTTAATTTTTTTAACTAGCTAAGAATACAACTAGCTTGATCCTAGATCTTAGCATTCTTAGGAATCAGCATCTATGATAACTAACAGAGTGTGTAACCTGATATCCATACTAACCATTGAATGCTTAATAAGAGCCTAGCTATTCAGGAAGGACCTTTTAAGTACATTAAAAACTTGAAAATTTAAATCTGATTAAACCTGATGGCATTTGCATACTAACTACAAGAGAATTAACGATTAAAGAAATACCGATTTTAATTCTACTTGGGCAGGACTCTGTCTTTCATTCCTCACCTGGATTACAGTCTGTGAGCAGGGAGCAAATTGACAGCAAGACCTTTGATATGGTCAGCGCCGGCGACCAGTTGTCCTTGAGTATGTCTAGGCAGATGACGCCCTGGCTGTTAATGTTGCAGTGATATATGCGCGTGCGGAACGTGACTTTGGGCGGCTTGAAAGGGTATTCCGGCGAGAAGTGAATGTCGAGGAAGAAGACGCCGCCCTCGTAGACGGACCCGGGTGGTCCCAGGATAGTGGATACCCACTCGTACAGGTTGTCGCCTTTGGGCCCGGCACTGCAGTTGGGAGGTGGGTCCAGTGTGATCTCGGCCAGTTCCTTTTGGATGCGCTTGGCCGAGGTGCCCAGGGCCTTGGATATCCTGGGCGTGGGCTTGGCGTCCTTGCGCGGCTCATCGCCGCCGGCGGCATTGCTGCCGGAGGCTCCTCCGTTGGCGTTGCTACCCCTGCCGCCACGTGCCTGCGGCGTTCCGGCGGACACTGGCTGGCTGGGATTGCTCACATTGGTGGCCGTCGTGCTGGGTGCGCTGGGGACATTCGAGGTGGCACTGGAGGTGGCCACCTCGGCGGCACTGCCCGCTGCTGGGGTTGAAGACATGTCTGGCCGGGGAGGTTTGAGCTGTAAAGATCAGATCGAGAGGTTATAGGCTGTTTTAAATTTCGAATGTAGGTGATTTATTTGCAAATATAAATATGTAACCGACTTGAGATTTGAAAAAATGGATTAAAATATATGGAATAATTTTATTTTAGATTTCGATGGTGGGCGGTACTTTGGTACTATTCCTACTATGAGTGATATACCATCAAGGAGGGATGTTAAAACAAACGCAGACTATAAGGAATAAACAGAAAATTAGCTTGGACTTTGGAACAAATATTTTATTATAAATATTATAATATAAAAACATATTTTCAGGATATTTAAAAAATGTTTCCAGAAAAACACATGCCATGTTGCATATGTTGGAAAAGATTCTTGGGACTCCTCCAAAAATGTACATTTGGTTTGAATTTACATTCCATCCTCATGAAAAACCCTGCCTAGGGATGTGCACATTTGGCAGAAGGAAAATAGGTGCCAGTGGAATTGCGATATTATAAGCGGGTCTGGGCCAGGTTTCCCCAGGGTCCTTGACCTGGTTTTCCACCCAGTATTTTTTTCTGTTTTCGATGTCAGGGGTTTGCATTTTTCGCACAAACGCACACATTTCTATTGAGCAGCGGCAGCGGCCATTTTGGCAAAAGGGAAAGGGGGACTTTCGAGGGGTTCAAGGCCCCGTTACCGGACACTATCCCCGCCCAGGATCGGGGGATAGTTCCTCTGTGACTGGCCAACCAACTTTCCGCCGCATGTGCTGCATGCGGCAAAAAATCAATCAGCAGACATTTGCAAAATGCCGCCGCCGACTGATGATGATGATGATGATGATGCCGCCGCTTCCGCCGCCTGCGGATTGATTGCACAATTTCGGGGAACTTAAACGCCGATAAAGCGGTGGTCTCCCTAAAACACACAATACACACCTCACTATCGCAGTTTCTTTCACTTTTTTCAATCACAACACTTGCGAAAATAATTCGTTCGCCTCTGTAGCCGTCGCCTGCTGCCCTCTCGCTCGCACTCGTGCGCACACGGCCTTCGCAGTGGGTGCAAGGCTGTTCTGCTGGCGTCCTCGGTGGGTGGCAGTAGGGGCGAATCGGGTCTTTCACTTTTCACCTTTCCGGGTTTTATTATTTGGTTAAAATTACGGTTGGCTAATACGAGGAGACGCAGAGCCGTCTTTATCTTTGTTAGAAACTCGATAATTTATATGTTTGTAGGCAGCTATCGCCCCGGGTCCGTCACTAGCTGCTGGCGGGCCAGAAAAATATCGATGACGAGCTTCTGGCAGCTCCGCGCGCCCTTCACTGCTGTCTGGCAACTCTAAGGTTTTCTGATTTAAAAAATTATTCAAATATATGTGTTTCGAATTAAACATATTTGGATCTTCCATTTATACATTTTTTTAGGTTTTGATGCGGAAGCGCTGTTGCAATTTTTATTATTATAAACAAAACATTAAAAAGTATAGCTGGCTTGTAGCGAACAAAAACTATCTGCAAATTTACACCTAAAAAGTTGAATAAATTAATATTTTGATTTAATTAACCAATCGATAAGTCCAAAAATTGATTAAGTGAATAATATTTTAATAAGTTTTGACGGATTTGTAGAGTCTAAAGAAACAATATGTCAGAATAACGATATTTTGAAGCCTATAAAGGTTATTTTATGTAAGTTTTATTATTGAATTTGAAAAGTTCAGAAACTGCCCTTCAGAAGCTATGCAGGCAAATCAGATGTCTTCAATTAAATGCTTTCACAGCTTAATAAATATTGGCTTGCAGAAGTTTACTTTCCATCTCGTTTTTAGATCAGAACACAAACAAAAGTATCATTCAATATTTACTTAAAGCTTATCTTGTATGTATAAAGGTTTACAAAATATAGGGTTACTTCGTTTCCATATCGTCTGTTAACGCCTTGCGGGATTTGAATACGCGCACCGTATTGTCAGCGCCACCGGAGACGATGTACTTGGGATTCGACCAATCGATGTCCAGAACCTTATCGCCGTGACCCAGAAGGTCGTATAGTGGCGCCTTAGGACTCCTGCAGTCCCACAACTTGTTCTGGTTGTCATAAGCGCCGGAGACGAAGAGGAACTCCTCCGTTGTGGACCACATGACGCTTTGCACCCAGGCATTGTGTCCCAGGTAGGTATTCCGCACCACTGATCCCTCTGAAAGAGCAGATTAATATCGTGTAAGACTATATAAATTGATTATTTTGGGAAAATGTGATCCTACGGTTTGTCCTGGCATCGTATAGCCTCAGATTTTTATCCGCTGAGGCCGTCAGTATCAGGCGGTTCAACCTCGAGTAGCTGGCATCAAAGATGGACTTGTTGGTGGATATTTCGGTTTTGATGCCCTCGAGACTCAGATCCCACACCTTTAGCGTGTGATCCCAGCTGCCAGTGAGCAGAGTGGTGGCATCCATCCATTGCACAGCGGAGATGCTCTCGCGATGTCCTTGCAGCGTCAATTTGGGGGTCTGTAAGGAAATATACAAGTGAGTATAAATAATTTTCTCAATGAGAATGAATACCTACCCTGACGCCGCTCTCCTTCATCCGCTTAGAGGTGCCCTCTGCCGCGTCGTCCACCTCCGCTGACCACACCTTCAGCATGGTGTCCCAGGAGCCCGTGGCGAATCGCTGACCATCAGGACTCACGCTGACGCTATCGACGCCTCGCTCATGGCCCTTGCAAACGGAGACGCACTCCACAGAGTTGGAGGCCACGCTCCACTGCCACAGCATGGCCGTCTGATCCTGCGAGGTGGACACAAAGCGACCCGTCTCCTCGTCCAGTGAAATCCAGTCCACCGCCTTGATGGGCGCCGTGTGGCCGGGAATGGTGAGGATGTGCTTGCCCTTGTTGGTCCACAGATTCAGTGTGTTGTCATAGCATCCGCTCAAGACCCACTTTCCGCTAGCCTTCACCGCCGACACCCAGTCGTCGTGGAGCAGGCAATCCTGGGGCTCCGGCGCCGGAAACCGCTCCACATACTCGATCTCGATGGCGTCCTCGAAGCTGATGGCCTTCTCGCGCAAGTGATCGCACAGCCGGCCGCGCAGGTATTCGTCGAACACCAGGAAATCGAAATCGGTGTCAGATGAGGAGTCATCCTTCTGTCGGAGTAGGGCGTTCACGAATGTGTTCAGCTCCGCGGTGGTGACGGTTCCATCGATGGCATACGGCACATCCGGCACGGCATAGCTGAAAACAGGTTCTTGGATTATACAGTTCCATTTAGAACAGTTTCATTATGGACACTCACTGCTCCTGCTTGGTTTTCAAGTGTACCTGCACCTGCCCCTCTCCGTTTTCCACATCCATCTCCTGGCCCACGTGCGTTTTCCTATGCGGCACTTGATTCGACTTCAAAGTTGGGATTTTCCCAGAGGTAGGTTGTTTCTGGTGACTGGACTCCTAGTGGTTGGAGCAGCAATTGGCCACTCAAATAGTGTTTTTTTTTGCAGGAGCGTGCTCAATTCAGTTTATTTAAGAAAAGCGTGTTTTCAAACGAACGATGGCAAATGCAACAAATACAACTAAATGTATTAAATAAGGGCAAGCGCCTGCGGTAAAAAATGTTATCGCACTCTTCGCGATTCGCGTTAATCGAGTTATCGCTTACTTATCGCAAAACGGTTTTTTGAAATCCAAGAGTCAAGTAACTAAACTTTTAAAATGCACATTTCAATTCTAAATAATTTGTCTAAATTATAATAAAATGTTCAGCCTTAAAAAATGAATAATAGAATTGATTCTCTAAATATATTTGATAATGGTATAATTTTCAAATGAATTGCAAATTATCTTAAAATATTGTCAAGGGTTTTCCATTAATGTGGGCTTATGTTGCCTAAAAAAAAGCCTTCCTAAGACTTTAATGCCGCCTAATTATGAAGCATAAATTATTAGATAGAAACAGTAAAAGAGTTGTTTCCGACAATATAAAGAATATAAATTCTTGATGAGCAACATAAATTTGATGGAATCTATAATAAATTTTTTAAAGTCTAAATAAAATTAAACGAAATTACTGTACTCTTCATTTTTCCATAACTGCAAGGGTTTTTGAACTTAATCTTAACAATGTTCAAATTCATTCGAATCAAAGGCCATTGAATTGGTGGTGTTATTTCCTATGTGCTATATATAAGCTCTATAATCCCCTCATGACGTCGCCACTGAGTTTTGTATTACAACAAAAGTAATTATTTAAAAAGATACGAGCCAAATTCGCAATATTGATAATTAAATATTTTTTGCAAGCAAATCAGGCGCTGATGATTTTCTGCAATTTGGCTTCTCGCTCTCACTCGTTTTGGGCCGTCTTACGCAAAACGGAAAAATAAAAAACGACCAGCCGTGGCAGCAATTTGTAAATGACTCTTCACTCTTCAAAGACTGGTAATTGTTAATTTTTTTCGTACAGGCTATTAATATGAACCAGATAGCACCTGAAAGACCACTTCGTGGTTGAGTTGCACTGGAAGGTTAAATGCCACTTGACATTTCTGAAGTGGCGCTTAACCTTCGCATTAAAATTGGACAAATGCCCAAGAAAATATTTCCAATAAAAAATGTATTTACCTTAATGGGTCGATGGGATATTAAGCTGGAAGTAATAACCATGTTTGTTGTTATTATTTTTTACTGCAAAACTTTTGCTGCTACTGGGGCCTCACGAAAGCCAGAAACGAAGCGAAATGAAAGAGCTGAAGCTTTCCAGATTTTCGGGGCTTCCAGCTGCGGAGCTCGGAGCTCAGCTTATAAAACGGGCTCGAGGCCTGCGAAGCCGAAACATTACAACAAACGTCGCGCGCCAGGTAAGACACTATCCGAATTCGATTCGATTGATTCACGGGATCGCACTAAATACGGCTAAACCCTTGCAGTTCAGAGACCAAATCACATCCTCCAAATCACAAAATGAAAGTGTTCGCGCTGTGCTCGATGCTCGCCCTCCTCCTGGCCGGCGCCCAATCCCTGCCCCAGAATCGCGAGGGCGCCGCCTACACGAACGAGGCCATCCGGCAGGCCCAGCAGACGCTCCTCATCCCCAAGGACGCCCAGATCCAGAACGTCCAGGAGGGCATCGAGCTGGGCGCCTACGAGCAGATCCCCGGCAACCAGCGCATCAACCTGTTCGAGATCCTGGGCGACCAGGTGCCCTCCGAGGTGATAAACAACCTGCAGTCCCAGGTCGACCAGATCGGACGCAACTAGGAGTCGTACTCCTACTCCCTTGGTTAGGTCATTGCATTTCGCCCTCATTGTTAAGTTTCACAGTAATAAAAGAAAACATCACCCGTATTTAATCGAAGCGTCTCTGTCTTTTGCTTTTCGGTGGACGAGCGAAAGCGAAAGTGATCCTACCCGAAAACCAGTTGGATGGTTCCTCTGCAAACTTGCGATCGAAAAAGAGTGATTTATTGGACTTTTGTAGCTTTTTCCTAATGCTCTTCGGACACTTCACTTTCTCCTCGCTGATCCCGCTGCGCATACGAATTAACAATAAAAGTCGGCACATTAATGTTGTGGAATGGTATCCTCAACCTTGTTATGTAAGTCGGGGGATTGTGCACTGCGGTTCAATACGATGGAGTCGGCGGTAACCCGAGAGGTTGCCCCGCCGGCAACTTTTGTGTTGCCGTCGTGATGCAACAGTTGTCGTCGTGATTGTTTTCCTCACCCGTTGCTTTGCTGGGCTTCGGTTTGTTTATTTAATGTCTGGTAATTGCCGCCACATGCACTTGCATGTGTAATGAGATATAGGTACCCAAAAAGGGGGCGTGGCATGCCCGCAGGGAGCTGATGCTTGCGTAACATCTGGGTAGGACCGATGGTCGTAGGGCTCAAAGGCCTACTTACCTGCAGCTTTCAAGAGCGTTTTTCTTCTACATTTAATGTTAATTATAATTAATTAATCTAATTAGTTATGGTAAAACATCTCTTAAACAGTGGCTTATAGTTTAAACATTTAAAAGTCAAGAATAGGAAGTAATACATATTAAAATATAATAATATGAAGAAAAAAGCTATGAACTGCTTTTTCATAAAAAAGTCTTCTTTTTGACAGTTGGTAATAAAAAGTATCAGCAATAAAACATTGCAGAAATGAAAAGCTAAGAAAAAGGATATTATCGAATCTTCAGAATAAAATGACCTAACAATACCAAGAATTTTAAAATAATTACTTTGTTTCGCATCTCTAAAGAAGTGCAAGCAATTAAAGGCGTAATAATCTCTCATTGATGATTCCATCACTCGTAAGAGATAATTGTTTTCTTTTATTTTTATCATTTGTTTTTTTCACTTTTAATTTGTATTTTAAGTAAAGCAAGAAAAGAAACAAGCTTCGACAAGCCGAAGTTTATATACCCTTGCAGTTATTAGAAATCAACTACATTTCGATTTCTATGCCTATATTACTAAAAACAATAAAGATATGTCGATTTTTCGCTGGATTTCGCCATCGTTTCTATGGCAGCTATATGATATTGTTGTCCGACAAAAAAATGAAAAGCAACAAAGTTATAATTGTTTTGAATTTTTTTTCCGATTGTTCCTATGGGAGCTATATGCTCCGATCCGGCTCGTTCCGACTTATATGCTACCTGCAATAGAAAGACAACTTTTGGGAAAGTTTCAAGCAGATAGCTTTAAAAATGAGGGACTAGTTTGCGTAGAAACGGACGGACGGACATGTCATTTATTTCCAAGTTTCAATGTGTTGTTCAAAGAAGGCCCATAACTGGACTTCCGTAGTCCATAACTTTATTAAATTTTATCCGATTTCACAGTGGCATACCTCTAAAGACTCGTAATTTGATTCTCAAAAAATGTGCGTCAAAATTTTTCATTTTAGCGTTGGTCCAATTTTTGACCCATTTTCATGTCATTTATTTCCAAGTTTCCGATGTGTTGTTAAAAGGAGGCCCATAACTAGACTTCCGAAGTCCATAACTTTATTAAATTTTATCCGATTTCAAAGTGGCATACCTCTAAAGACTCGTATTTTGATTCTCTAAAAATCTGCATCAAAATTTTTCGTGGCAAACTTTTGACTGAAATTATAATACCCTCAGCTAGGGTATAAAAATGAGCCTTTCAATAAGATAATTTACAGTCCACTTCTTTTGAAAACGTATTCCAAGTTCTCGTCAATTTACTTGCATTTTTTAATAAGAGGCCAAACTATTATATATAACTATAAATCTTACCTGATTTAAAATTAACCTTAAAGCTCACCGTTTTAATTTTATTTTCTTCCCTTGACTCTTTTTCCATTGCCCCTCAATTGCATTTACTTGTTTTTTAGAATTACCTCATTTTTATTTCATAGTTCATACATTTTAAAATGAGCTTCAATCTAAATTTACGCTAGTTAAAGTATTTTCATAATATAGTTTACTTTATCTCAAAAAATCTGTGTGGCTGTGTGTGAGTGATAGTGTGCACGATCATCGCTTAAATAAATTATGTTCATATAGGTAATTGTTTATTTTATGAACTAACTAAAGAATGACTGCGTTTTTATTTTGACACTTTTCTGCTCTCGTTAGTTTTCAAATTCAGGCGAGCTTTGGAAGTCCTTTTTGGGGAATCCTTGTTCCTCACTTCGATAATCGCCGACTCAATGTCAAGTTTAAATTAGTTTAAATTGTATATAAATTATGGTTAAAGTAGGAGTAATTGTAAATTGCTTTAAATTAAAACTTTTCCATATTCAGTCTAAACTTAAAAGCTTTTCAAATTAAAGAGGACTATATAGTTTGCCATTGCATTCAAAAATAAACCGAAGGTGCAGCGATCGGTTCACTTACGTAACTCCCTCTTGCCGTTTTCAAATCATTTCCATTTGGTTACGAAATAAATTACAAATTAAATAAAATCATGATGAGATAAAACAAGTTAAAAATTTCTCCTTCTCGTTAATGTTGCGACTTATTCGATGAATTTTGGATTGTGGGCGTGGCAATGGTTGAATGTTGTATGTGCACTTAGGTCAATACGTATAAATAAGAAATATAACTAAGCAATTTGGATTGCCTTCGCTTGCGCATCGATGGCAAACTGATAATGAAACATTTCGTTATTGCATTTGGGGAGCCCAGCTTTGCTAATCATACTCATAATAAGTAAATGATTACGTCCATAAGGTTGATAAATTCAGAAGGTCGTTATGCAGTCTATGGAAATGATAAAAATCGTCAAAGGATCCTCCTCTCCCTTTATCTGGCTACTTAAACCTAACACTTTGCTCGCTCGAATGGTTGGATTTTCGTTGTTCTCCAAGCTCCTTGGCCTTACGGTGTATGTATATACAATAAAGGGTTTGATCTTCCAAGTATTCGCACTTCGGACGGCGGTCTTCAGTAGATCCGCTGCAGATAAAGACGTCCCAGTGGCAGGGCCCGCTCCACGAAGCTCTTCTCGGCCCTCGCCGAGGATTTGTCCAGCGCGCTGGCCCTGGCCTCCGTCTCCTGGCTCTCGTCCAGCTTGAGGCTCTCGGCATCGGCCTTGGGATCCACTCCGCCCACCTGACCCACCTGGCCCGCCCCCGAGCCCAGCTCATCGATCTCTAAGGTGGATGCCAGCGTGGACTTGGGGGTAACGGGCTCCCGCTCCCTGGCATCCCCGCTGCCCAGCTCCTGCTCCTCGCTCCGACTAATCTTCTCCAGCTGCAGATCGCTGCCGTTTTGGATGCGGGTCTCCCCGGATATGTCCTCGCCACTGTACATCAGCAGCGGCACCAGCAGGCTCTTCTCCCGAATGGAGGATTCGGCCGCCATCATCTCCTCAGTGGTGGAGGTCTTCTCCTGGTCGAGTTCTATGTCCCCACCGCCACTGCCACTGCCACTGCCATCCAGATTAGTGTCGGGCGTGAGTTTTACATGCCTGTGGTCCACCTCGAAGGGACTGGGAATGCTCCGGGGCTCGTCCTTTTCGGACTCGGCTATGTCCTCCAGCTCGACGAGGGGAAAGTTCACATCCCGTAGGCTGAAGTCGTCCTCGGGCAGGGAGGGATAGGCCGGATTGGACTCCACCTGGGGCACATCGTCCTCCACGTCCATGTGGTGTGTGGAGCTGGAAGGGGGCGGCTCACTGCTCACCGATCCCAGGCCCTCGGTACTGACTTCGATCCCCGACTTGGTGGTGTTATTGCTGATGACGGATCGGCTGGTGGCCGGGGCATCCGTGGTGACTCTGGCGATGGTTCCCGGTCCCTCGGTGGTGGATATGATGTGGTAGATGTTGTCACTGCCCGCCGTGTCGGGTTCGAGCTCCCCGTCGGAGGACTCCACCAGGGAGTCCTTGAAACCGTTCTGGATAAACAAGGGCAGGGATTCATCGAAGCCCTTGGTGCTCTGGGCGATGGAACCCTCCGTGGTGTACTCCCTCTTGATGTTCACCTTGCTGGGATCGTTTCCGGCCAGCGGCTGCAGTCCCTCGGAGATGTAGGTGACCAGCGGCCGCACCTGTTGCTCCACGACGTTGCTGCTGCTCTGGGCAAGGGGTCGCTCGATGTAGCCCACCGAGGCGATGAGCTTTAAGCTCTCGCTGCCGCCTGGAAGTGCTTTCGGGTTGCTGTCTTGGCTGGGCGTTGGTGTTGCCGCCGTGTCCGTTGGTGTTGCTGCTGGCACCGGCGATGTTGCTGCTGCTGCCGGACTGCTGCTGCTGGCCATTGGTGCTGCTGTTGTCACTGCTGCACCGGCTGCTCCTGTTGCTCCTGCTGATCCTGCAGTGGTGCTGTCCACGCTGGTGGTGGATGGTGGAGCAGGTCCCTCGGTGGTGGGCATCGCACTGCTCGGCTTCCGGGTGGGAATCGACGGCTTGGCCCTGTTGTCGTCCGTTATCCGGATCTCCGTCGGCTTGGTTATCTCCTTGATGGTGATGTTCCAGTTGAATCCGGCCGGCTGAGCCAAGGCCCCTGGCTTCTGGGTGGAGGTGGTGGAGCTGCTCACGGGTTCGCTAGCCAGCGGCGGGTTGTTGTCGAGAACTGGGGATTGGGGAAGAGCAAGGAATTAGTGACCACTGGTCGACCTGGCAGCACACACGGATGACTCACTCGGACAGTTGTCGTACTCCGGACAACAGCGACCGGGCACGTATTTGGGCATGCAGTCGTCACGGCGGAAGCAGGTCACCGAGCTGCAAACAATCTCGCCGCCTGCAACAAATGGAGTGTGTTCAGGCAAAGTGTTTGGTGTTTGGCTAACAGTGCTAAACTCGGCGAAAATATGTTCAAAACCTGGTGGAATGCATTCTAATATTTGCTACACAAAAAAAAAACTTTGGGCATTCAGAAAACAAAAATTAATTTCTTTTCGAAAATCGAAAGTTACACCAAATGTAAGAAATAAATTAAATATTTCTCTAATAACTTTAGGAAATAGTGTAATGCAGTGAACAAACTTCAGTAACAGGGAACATTTTCCTCCTGGTAAATAAAGTTACAAATATTCAAATTTTCAATAGGAACATTTTATAGGACACTAACTGTGCGCTTATAATTCTATTTCTTGTTTTGAGATTAAAAATTTTAAATAAAAATAAATACTTGATTCTTTTTAGGAAACACAACCTAATTATTTTTAATTTTTGTTTTTTAACAAAAATTTCAATTTGATGAATATAGGTTACTAAATTTTATTATAAAAACGCTAATCATATTAAGAAAAATTATTTATTAAAGTAAATTTATGATGGTTGGCATACCAATTAAAATATCTCAAGTCTTGCTATAATTTCGCCCACTTCGCAGCTAAATTTTAAGCAAACTGGATGCACTCACCTTTGCAATAACACACGGTGCACGGCGTGTCCGGATCAACCAATTTATAACCATTGGCATAAGTTTTGCCATCCTTTTCGCAATCTGCGGATGGGGGAGATTTGCATAAATGCATCCGAAAGGCTATTCGCCGGCGTGGTGTTCACTTACCGCATTTGTAATCGGGGCAGCAGTGGCCGGTGCGCTGGATGGCACGACAACTAGTCTGATACTCGCAGCGGGCCGCGGTCTCGGAAACCCAGAGTCCGTCCAGCAGGCATTGGCCTATAAACAATTTGAGGAGGCGGGCATTGTTAGTCATTTAGTTTAGGAGTGGGCGGCGGGATTAGTTTTCGGCTCTTACCCTGTGGCTGCTGCTGTTCCGGGGAAGCCGGGGACTCCGTGGTGCTGGCCGCGGGGCCATAGGATCCAAATCCGGCACTTCCGCCGCTCGAGCTGCTCGGAGCGATGCTCGGCGTGACCGCGACCGTGACGACTGTGGAGGATGCGCTGCTGCTTTCAGTGGCGGGCACTGCAAAAAAGGAGAAAAGCACGAGTGTGAAATAGGAGAAAGCGGAAAGTCAACTAAGGCCAGGGCAAGGCATCCTGCACTGGAAGAAAAAAAGGAGGTGGAGCAACAAAAAGAAAAACCAACGGAGCCCATCATTTTTAAGACGCAGATTTCCATATGGCTTACGAAGATTTAGTTCGCTTTAAACCTGTGGGACGGTGCCTTTCCTCCACATCTCCAAATTCTGTATCTTTACCTGTTTGGAGGGTGAAAATAGGCGATACAAGAGTGTATATACAAAAAAATTAATAAAATTTTGCTTAAACAAATGCATTCTTGCTAAGTCGACATTCTCTATTAAATAAGTTTAATGTGTGCAATATGAAATGTGAAGAAAATTCAGAGATTGGCTTAAGACAAAAATGTTTGTATAACTAATAATTATTCTTAAATGATTTCATTAAACACTATTTTAAAATAATGTTTACACAATCACTCGATTCGGTCTTTAGAATTTAAAATTTAGATGTACAGCTTTGTGACTCATTAAAAGCGTTTTTGCTCGCTTTGTCACTTTTATACACTATTATTAGGGTAATACAATTTTCATTTATGACCCTAAAATATTGTTGAAAGGCATTATAAGTGACATTTTTAATAAATTAAAGCCTTTCCGTTTTGTAACTGATTGAATACTTGTTGACTCATTCCAAGAAAAACAAATAAAATGGGAACCACTTTAATAAGTGAAATTTGTAAGTGCAAGTTTCTTTAAAATTAATTTGTTCTTTTCATGGTACTAAGATTACTGTTAATTTAATTTAACATCCATTAAAAAGTTAGTCTTTTTTTTAAATTTGTTTTTTATTTTAAAGAATTGTTCAACTAGTTTACTTTAACATTTAAGAGTAAGTTTCTTGTGTTTAAGATTATAAAAGATAATTGTGTTTCTAAGCTAAGTGCCTTTTGCGAAGCTATCCCGAATCTTCCTTTAATTAAATTAAAATGTAAATTGCATTCATGCTTTAATTTACAAATGTAATTGGATTAGTTTTTTTTTTTGGATTTTCGTAGAGTGTATCCAGAAGCAAAAAGGGACCATGAGGGAGGAGGGGGAACAACAGATGCCCTTTGCCCCCCTGTCACTGGGTACATATTTGAATGAATGACATTTTGATAACAGTTGTTTGTTGTTCCTGTTGCTGTTGCTGCTGCTTCTGCTTCTGCTTTTGCTTCTGCTTCTGCTGGGCAAGGTAAAATGCTATCAAAATACGGCAAAGTTAAATGAGTTTAGTTTTAGTTTGGCTTTTTTGTTTGCCCCGTTTGAGGCGACTCCCAATTGGGAAACCGAAACGAAGAGGAGCACAAGATGGAGTGGCAGCCGCTTTGTCTACGCCCGTTGATTGTCCAGTTGGCGTATAATTCCGATTGACAAGCCTTGTACGAACTCATTTTCCATTTGCCCCTTAAATGGTCTTTCTTTAAGGTCTTTTTGGCCCTGCAATCTTTTGAGCTCGGGTCTTGTCATTTGACATGAAAAATGATTAAATATGTGCGAGCATTAATCATACGCCCAGTGGTTCAGTTTTATTGTGCCTGCGTTGGCCATCCTTTATTTTGAGTCCCCTTCATAAACTGGGACCTATCTATGTACATCCCACGCCAAATTGTTTTCCTAGCGCTCATTAAGGGAACTGCATATGCTGCTCACTTTTCCTTTTCCCCTTCCGTTTTGGGAAAAAGGGGGGACTCTTGTTTAGATTTATTTCGCTGTTCAACTTGGGGGAATGAAATGTCCAGAGTTGATTAAATTTAAAAGTCGCTTTATTATGGTGAGTAAAATATATTTTATGTTGTCTAAGACCAGTTCTATTTTACTTTGGTTTATTTTTATTAAAGCCAATCTAACTTTAATGATAATAAATACGGTAGCAACAATGCCATAATTAAATATAATAAAAGAATACTATTGTGATTTTATATTCAAACAATTTTAATTTTAGTGATAATAAATACGGTAGTAATATATCAATTTCGATATAACAATTATAGAAATATTGTGAAAAGTTGTTATTTACAAGAATATATGATTGTCTTTTATTTAATTCATTCATGAATATTTAAAAATTAAAATACCGAATATTTCCTTTGTTGGGGTTATATATTTTTGATATTGTCAAGTGCCATTAAGCTTAAGCTGATTTTTGTATGAGTAAATCCTGCATTTTCAGCCTTAAGTTTATTTTAAATGAAAGTCCCCCGCATTATCTTCATAATGCTCAGAGTCCACCAGCTGTGCTCCATATCTTTGCTGGCATCTTTCCTTGTGCATCGCACTTAGCTAAGTATTCTGAAATCATTTTAAACGTCTACGACTTTCATTTAGCCTTTTTAAGCATTTTTGCTTGTTGCTCGTTATGCAAGGCACAGACACACATGGATGAAATCCGAAACGCTGCAATTAATAGAACAGCTTCCCGTTTTGCGCTCTGTTTTCATTTTTTCATTGTGGAACGCAGCGCTAATTCCGCGACTTCCCATTGTCTCTGGGTCTCTGGGTTTGTCTTTTTTTTTGTTGCTGTGGCTCCCAGTAATTTTTGGCTGGCCAACACGTTTCAAATGAGCAAAATTATTATTCACATTATGTGGAGCAGTTGGGGGGACGGATGGGGGACATTTGTCTGGGACTCAAGTAACACGATTTGGTCAGATTACGTATACGCCACCGAGAGATCTTATTTTAGATTTTCCCGTCAGCCTCTTCACTTGCTTTATCTCACTCCCTCTCTGGATGCTTAAATTCTGTAAGCCGGTGAATTTTTTTGTCTCGGCCGACTGACAATAAATTGTACTCTGCGAAATTGCATTGTAAATTAGCTTTTGATTGTTTTCCGCAAGACAGAAAGTTATTATGCAAATGCCAGTAAATGTGACGCGATTTGCCGCTGCAATGGCTGCTGATTCATACCCATAAATGTCAATGATTCTAAATTAATGTTGTTTTTATTTTGTCGTGATAAATGATAAGCACAATTCCGGGCAATTGTTATAAACAAGCTGGCAAACAACCGAAAAAGGGCCTGGAATGACTTTCAGTCAGTGCCAGGGGCGTAGGAAAAGCGTATATCAAGAGGGCTGGATTGTAAATACCCACTTAGGCTGGATATTATCAGCTAAATATCCATTAAAGCTATGCCAGTTGGAGCAAATTTTTGACAGCCTCCCCCGCGAATCCACACCACTGCACCGCACTATTAATAATACTTAACACCATTGATAAATACGGCCGGCTATAAACGCCTAAGGCCGAAACCAACAACAAATCATCCCAAAGTCGAGCCAAGGAGCGTGGAAATTGCGGAAAATTGTCTGGCTCGCCGTCGCCACCTACACTTCATAAACTAGTCAACTTCAGCCCGGCCCAGAAAATGTTTTCCATCATTATTACATTTCCAGCAAGTGGCTTTCTCGCCGCCATCCTCGCTTTTCCCGCTTTTCCGGAGCATTGCTTAGTTGAATTTCCGCCGAGCGCTTAAGTCGTTGCGGGGTCGGTTCATCTGGTCGCTCCTTCAGTTTTCTTAAGCAGTTTGCGGTTAGTTAGGCAGAAGATGTGTTAGTTTGACATGACTTCTGCTCAGCCAAATGCAATAAGGAAATTCCTAGCCCATGAATTGTGAGTGTAATTGCATTTTTATTGGGGCAAAGTTGTTTAAGTCTGCAGACCATGAAATAGTAGATGTTGCGAAGGAAAGAGCTGTTAAAAGAATTATAGAAAGGAATGAAGCGACCTATATACATATGAATAATTTGGTGTGGAATTTAAAAATATAATGAATATAATGTCAAAGTGGTTCTGTAAATTTTTAAAGGGAAAACAAAATGGGAAGATACTACTAAAAATTACAAAATTAAAATTTCTTAGCCCTAAAGATTCTTTGACATCTTATAAATTAAGTCTTACCCAACTTAATAACTTGAATGAGAACTAATTGCTGTATTTAAAAAATACAAAATTGGTTAATGTTAAATCTTGCATTATTAAAATGCTTATGTTGTTGGGAATCTGATCTTAGCATGCATGTCAAACTAAACTCGAAATTGGTAACAAGAATATGCCGTCATGCTTATAGACAGATTTATATACCACTTGATAATTCCATTGTTCCCATGGGGAATTTCAGCGGAAACCGAGAAACCAGCGGCGCGTAAGTCAGGCAGTTGTGAATGCGATTTCAAATTGACGCTTAAATGGCATTCAAAACGAAAGCAAAAACAATGAAAAACAATCAAAATACGGCGGACGGGTGATGGGATGGCGGACTGACAGACGGACAAATGACAACAAATGAGCTTTTTGAGTGTTCTGAACTTGTTGTTGCACTTGTCGTCGTTCTGGACAAAGATGATAAATGAGGTGGGCCAAAAGGCGGCGCAAGCGGGAGACTTTTTTCTCAAAAGCCGCAGAAAACACAAACTCATCGCCCGACAAAAAAAAACCTCAGAAAACAAATTATACGGTTTAATGGCAGGTGATATGCGCGAAGCGAAATACGCTGGATGATAAAAAGAGGAGAGGAATTCATTTGCTGGATTGAACAAAGTTGAAATTGGAAACGGTTGGTATTATGATGGAGCCAATCAAAAGTTTAACAAGCATTGTAGAAAAATAATACCATCTTATAAAAAATAATAATAATTTTGTTAGTTCAGGTTGTGAAAAATAATTTCTGTAGTTCTTCTACGCATGAGAAGAGCATTTAATTTGCAAGATTAAACATTAATCAAAAGGTTGACAAGCATTTAGGAGTAGTACTTTAACATCTTGGACTTAAAGTTAATAATTTTTGATCAACTTAAAATTGTATATCTAAAAAAGTGTAGGTTTATTATTATGTAAGGATTGGAATAACAAAGAAAATTGTTTAAATCTTTATTTATGTAATGTTACCTTTTAAATTAACATTCTTTTTAAGGTCCCCAAGCAAAAAATGTCAATTCCTGCACATGTATATTTATTACATATGTATAAATAGTTTGTAAATTAATCCTTTTATTTTGTAGCTTTTTAAAGTTATGGCCAATTGTATATAACCGATTTTATACAATGTTATATTTAGGGATTAGTTAAAATTGGGCAGCATTGATTACACTCAGATTAAAAACTATACAAGTGTTTACAAAGCAATACTTGTTAAAGGGAAGTCATCCCCTTTTTTTATAGCCAAACTAATTTTTACGATAGTTAAAGTACAAAGGTTATTTTATTCCCACCCAAATTATATTAAATTAAAGTATCTCACACCTAGCAATGCAATACAAACAAAATACCCGAAAGCCTATCAAATTATCAGCGCAGACGTGTGAAATGCAACAGTAATCACACGAGTGTTAGCCCAAACAATTTGGCACAATCGCAGTCGCAGTCACAATACCAATTCAATTTCGCATTTGGGCCCCAATGGCGTGTAAGCATTTGTAATCATGCCCATTTCCAGCCCCCAAGTAAAGCCCCTTACTGTCCCCACAACGATGTCCCATGTCCGAGGGATATTTAAATTAATAATGGCATGCCCTCAGCCGGCTGACTAGATGCCCCTTGTTTCATCATCCAGGCTGTCATTAGGCGCATTATCCCCTCCGAAACATGGCCAAGATCCACAAATGCTGGGTGAACACTTCGGTGTTCCATCGGAACCGATGGAGGTACTCCCTGCCAGCCTCACGTGTCCATCTGCCCTAATTGTAGCAATTTGAGTAATCACATACTGGTATTTGGGCTTGGCTGCGAGGCGGACAGCCACTGCTTATTGGCAGATACATTTCACAGCGGATTATTATTGCACCGACTGAATTATTTTAGTAATCAAATGCAATGCCAATAATTACGCTGTTCTACGCGATAGCATCTGAAAGTAATGCTAGCCTCAACAGGTTCAAACGGGTATTTCTTAAATTTAAAGTTGAACTGTGAGTGGTTCAACTTTTTTAAGGATGTATACTAAACCTGGAACTAGAGAATAAACTTATTTTACTAACGAAATGGACCGGAATCAAGACATTGAGTTAAATTGTTTTGTAATTTAACAGGAACGTAGTCGCTAAACGCTATTATCACACAGCTTTGTTAAGAAATTATAGAGTTTTTCCCAACTCATTTAAATTGGAATGGGAAATGAGACTTTCATATGTGCATCTAAACATATTATTGTGTAATAAAAGACTATTCTTTGTATTATTTTTTTAAATTTTGGAATGCAAAAATAATAATATACATTTATTTGTTGGTATGTAATTACAAATGTAAAACCATTATAGATGTTATGGTATAGAACAAATTAAAGTTAATAAGCAAATGGTCCCATTTGTTTCTTTATGTTATTAAAGCTATCCTTAAGATAAGTATATGAAATACTATCTTTTTATTTAAAAAACATTTATGTCTGCCCTTAGGGCCTTTATAATATGGAAATTCGGTTAGTTATTTAACAGTTTTTTATGATTTTTTTACTGATTAGTTGACTGACATTTGCAAGCTCATTTATTACCCATACGCCATGTTGGTCGCATCGGGTTTTCTTCTTGGAAGAAGATTGCACCAGATCCTGCACTCTGTTCCATTCACAAAGCCAATCCAAGTCCTAGTTGGATGTGGGCTCTTTTTAATTCAACCAGAGTTGTCATTAGCCCAGCTAATACTACTCTTTCTATTTGCCCGACGAAGAAGAGCTCCGGAGATCGGCGTTAAAGTGTAACACACCATAAAACAGATGCCTCGCCGGGACGTGACCACAATATAATTACCCGCAGCGAGACGAGCGCGCGCCACTTGTTGGCCAGGCCAGCGTCTTTCGGCCCGGCTCTTCAAAAGCCAATTTACAATTTACATGCCACCGAGCCGGCCCTTCGCTCTAGGCCAGCTCAAAAAAGCTGAACTCACACAAACCAGCTAGCTGGCGGGCATCGAAAGTAAAAGTTTTAACACTTTTCATTTTAGAAGTTGCTGCTCTCGGAGTTCGGCACGTGTGAGTTTCGGCCGTTGTGTGTCTTTTGGCCTCTGTTTGCTTTTCGCATTAGGCCAAAAGAGGATAATGTTCGGGCACATTATCAAGTGGCAGCTGCTGCTGCTGCCAAGTTGGCTTTTGGCTTTGTAATTGGTCGATCGCAGGCGAGTCACAGTCACAGTTACAGCATAGGTATGTGTTACATGTTTGTCTTATTTCTGGTTTTCTTGGCCACTCGTCAATTGGCTTATTTTGATAAGATCTTAGCGGTGTTATGTGAGCCGACTTCGGATTTCTCTTTCTGGGTCATATTTTGTCTAGTGATTTTCTCACTTAATTGGTTTAAGTGCACTTTTAAAGTTTATTAATTATTTAATGTTGTACTTATAATGATAACAAATTGTTTGTCTAGACTTGAGTTATGGTAACACGATATTTTGGCGGCGGCTTGGATTCTCCTTTTAGTGAAAAAGATTTATTTAATTCATGTCATAGTTTAACCTCAGTTTTTGGGCTTATATTTATATTTAACCTGGCTTCATTTCAAGTAGATTCTAATATAAAATTGAAAATATACTTGTATATTCATTATGCACAACACATTGATTAATTAACAATTTCGGTTTATGTTATTACTAAAACCAAGCAAAAATACAGCATGCTATTAGCATAACTAAATAAAATAAGTAATCAACTGAAAATAAAAATAAAGAATATGACAAAATCTCAATTGACTGCACCTGCTGCATTTATGTATCATTACTCTTACTCCCTTTCAGTGAGCTCCTTTAAGTTCATATTACCAAACTTGAAACATAAGCCAATTAATTCATTCATATGCACATACTGTAAGCAATGCCCATTCTAAACGCATTGAGGTCCTTTTTAGTTTCGGTGCGTACCGTCTAAGCCCTATCAAAACAGCAACAGTTTCGTTGTGCCCACTGGACATGGTAAACACCAGAACCCACAATTACACAAGCTGGGAATCCGCAAACTCATCCAGCATCCAACATGCAGCATCCACATCCACTATGGCGAGTCAGTCCAATTCGGTCCTGGCCAGATTCTGTTCGCCGAATCGTGCTGATGACCACTTAAAGCCGCTTTAAGCTCCCTTCGGTCTTGGCCAAAAATATGTGCCATCGTCATCGCAGTTCATATTCGGGCTTTTCTTTCGATGAACTTCCTTGGGGACTAATTTTCCGATTTCACACACAATTTTACATTGGCAGCAGCAAGGGGCAAACTTCGGTGAGAGTCCCTTGTAAGTTTTCCCAGATTTGCTGTTGTTACCCATTTGACCTGGTCGGAGGAAGTCAAACCGAAGTTGGAGCTCCGGTTTCTGTTTGCCCTGTCCGAGGATTGTTGTCCTTACAAGCCCAGCCCCTTCCCCTGTGTTATTATGCTTATTGCTGCATCTGGAGCACGTATTATGACAGTTAGTTACGGGGAAACAGGCCAAGTTTATACGTATTTGTGGCTAGTATGCTGATTGTTGGCCCTCACTGTTTGCACACTTTAAGTGCCGAAAGAGAAACAGATCTCCTAGAGTTTGTATTTAGTTTCCGCATTCATTGTGTATCCTCTGTATTTTCTTGATTAAGCTTGTTATCAGAAAGGATTTATATTTCACCTTTATCTGTTGCTTATCCTTAATAACCCTTTCATTTGAGGCAATAAACTACCAACGACCCCCAATAAAGTGGATTTTACCCATCTGAACTCGGCAGCAGCCAAGGAAAACTTCGCAACGATCTAGTTCGAATAATTTCCGCCAAAGTTATGGAACTTTATAGAATTACCTGGAACACTTGTAAGAAAATGCCAGGCACGCGTTGAACTAGAAGCAGTCCTTTTCGCGTTTGCATATGCCAAAAGTATACACTCATTTTTATTGCCAGACGTGACTACCGCGCTTTCGGCATAGTTATGGCGCAAAGTCAGCTGGAACTTTAAATTACGAAAATATTTTTCGGCTTCAAATCCCAGTGGTACACTCGGGATTGTATTGCAAATCTATGGCAAATACAAACGCAAAAATATTGCCTTGGTTGGTTGGTCGAGGGGGAAAAAGTTTTTCTAGGATTAAGCCCCACGTAAATGCTTGAATAATGTGAACAGATTTAACTTTTGCCATTGTGAAAAAGTTTTGGGAGGATGGGAAGTTGAGGAAGGTAGTTCTCAGACAGGTTAATAAAATGGCAAATTGAATGCGCTTCAGTCGGGCCGATAAGCTGATAACAGCTGGAGACCTGATAACGATGATAATAATGTATCCGTTTTACCTTTTTGCTGTCTGTTTTAAGCCCTTTTCGCTCTTCGCTTTGCTCCTTTGTTGGACTTCTTTCTTTCCTTTGACCAAAGGCGACAATTTGTTGGCATTTTTTACGACTGCCAAGTGGCGTTAAATTAACGGGGCGGAGAAAGTGGCTGTGGGCCCGGAAAGGTGAAAGCATCTGCTTCGACCCGCATTTTATTTTATGCCGTTTTGATTTTTCCTTTTCGTTTCCGCTCCTTTTTTTCTGTTGTCGTAAGACTCCATTAAACAATTCAATTAAGCCGCGTGGACCGGGCCACTGTTGTCTTTAAAATGTCAAGCTGGACATAATGCGGGCAGGAAAAGGGGGATGCCCCGCTGCCTGAATTAAAACATTTTATGCAAATTTTAACGCTACTTTCCTGTGCGTTTTTTCTCCCATTTTATTTGTCGACCTCCGCCCTCTGATGGCTTTTGCTGTTTGCCAAACGCTTAAAGTATTTACTTTAATTTAATGGTTAAAACGAAAACAAGAAACTCCGCAATTAAAACGGGCAACGTTTAAAAGCTGGCAACAGTGAAAAAAATTATAAAAATAAGGACGAGCGGTAGCGGAAATTAAAATATTTCCGGTTTGCTGGAGAATTTTTTTCCGCTTACGGAGGGCAAAAAAATATTTTTTTAAAGAGGAAGGGTACAACTGACAGCCAAGCTGCTTGACTTAGGCCATTGTAATGCTAATTGAAGTTGAATCGTTTTTGGAGGCAAATTGGTGGAAGTTGAGGAGTCTCCGGTAGACCATAATAATTTATGTAGTGTAAATAAAAGGGTGTTTGAAAACGAAACAAATAAAGGACAGAAAAAGAAACCTGTTTTTCGCACAAAAAAGTATAAAGTAGTCTTAAGGTCATGCTTGATATTATAAGTATTTTTAATTTTTACGAAAATTGCACTTTAAAGATGTGTGCGACAAAGAAATAAAAAAGAAGCACTTATCACTATCTTAGTTTTAATAATTCTTAAGCCATATTATTTTTTAAGATCCTTCATCTCCCGTTTATTGATGACTCCTGATCGAAAATTTAGCAATATGGCTGATGGCTTCTGCAGTGCCATTGCATATAAATGTCAGATAAATAGTTTGCCGGTTGGGGGCCTGGCCATAAGCCATAAAATTGCAGAGGCGAGGCCAACGTTGCGTATACGCAACGCCAAGAAGACAAGATGGGTGGCGGATGATGGCGTAGAAGAGGCAACTCAACTTCGCTAACAAAGTTATGACAAGGATTTATGAAGTATGCATTTAAAATGAGCAGCTATTTGCCGTTTTGCAGTTGAAGTGTGCTTAAGAATTTGTTTAAATCTTTAAGCCGGAGTCCCTAAAAAGGCGAAACAAATCTCGGACTCGCCTTGAAAACATTTGCTATTCCCACGCAGTTGAAACAAAAATTCGAAAACATTGTCTTGTGCATCTGCGTGTGTGCTGTTTGCCTGCCAGTTGCCGGGTGTTTGCTGTTTGCCCCGTTTGTTTGCATACAAATTCTTCAGACGACGAGCGGAGACGCCGCCGCATTTGTTTGCCGAGGCAACAGGCATCTGACAACTGGGAAAAGGAGTTGTCTTTCGGGCCGGGTCTTTCTGTGTTCTCCAGGCCCATTCTCAGATACGTGCATATAAAAATTCACATATAAATCAGCGACACATTCGCCATTCGTGTCCCACATTTTCCTCTCGCCCAGTGCCATCTGTAAACATATCGTTATTTATCCATTTACCCCGTTCCACGTGACAGACGCCCAAGAAAAAGGGACTCGAGGAGGGGCTTTTAGTGTAACAATATGTTGGTTTTCCTGGGCGCTCGGGATGCCAGTTAATAGGAGAACATGATGTGGTTGCGGTGCTCAGACAATGTTCTATTGCTCGGGCAATAAAACAGAAGGTTGGGCGAAAGTCAATCAATTTCAACAGAATGGTTTTAATTCAAGCATTTTGTTGGGGAAATGTTTTTAATAAAAATAAACATAAAGTTTCGTAGAATGTGTAGAAATTCTTTGTTTGGTAACTAATTTCAGGCAGCAGTACTTCTGTAAATGCCAACAAATACAAATTTTCATAAGACGACAAATAATTGAATAAAATATTATTCACTTATGTGTGATAAAAGCAACTATAAACAGTTTAATATTTTGATAATTGATAAGTTTCCTTTGTTATTGACTTTTATAATAATCGTTTGTAAATTGTTTATTTTTGAAAAAAAACATTCAATTTTTGTTCACAATAAAGTCATTCAGTTATTAAGTTTTAAAATTATAATAGCCTTTTCAGGCTATTGTTGATTAATATAATACATAATTTTATATAATATTTTATATATTTATATTAATTATATTCTTCATAGCGACTTAAGTTATTTAATTAATAATTTTGTATCTCTTTTCTTTATTATATTGATTTTTACATTGATTCATAATTACACATATGCTTAGTAAGAAAAGCAACTTTTGTCAGCAGTTACTTATTTGAAATTCTGTAAGCTTGGCATTCCTTTTTCATGTGGAATTTCGCTCACTCGAAGCCGTATTCCTATTTATAAGTTGTATCTGTTTGCATCTCTCCACTTAATCCCGGAAACCGTGTCCCCGGTGAAGCCATTCTCTGAATGTTTTTCATCCCCACCCCGAAACTATTATCAAAGCTTTTTGTTGGCGACCACAACATGAATATAAATCCAGTTCTATGCTCGTACTTACTCCTTATTTTTCTCCTTTTCGCGCTCAATGGTTCTCATTATCAAGGCGGCGGAGTAGAGTGGGAAATATGTATTTTTATATACACATGATGAGCTCGATTTTCTTTTCATTTTCATTTTCGTAATAGTGCTCTGACAATTTTCATGTGAACTGGCGACGATTTTTCACCGTCACTCTGCGGCGAACAGGAGTGCTCTGTGGCAGGACGAGACAGGACGAGGCAGGATGCAGGGACCTTCTGCTCGGCTTGGTTTCTTTCGGGGAACAAGCGCTGGGCAGGAACTTGAGCAGGAAGCAGGAAAGGCAACGTATCCAGCGTCTCTTACGTTTCTCCATCCCATTCTTGCTACGTGACGTCTTTCTCTCGAGACGTTACAAGATTTATTGTATGCAAGTTATGGGTTGTGTGTGAGATGGCCCCAGTGTGGGTGCCCGTTTGCACTTGTGTAGGTGTAAATATGCAAATCGCTTTTTTGCCACGCAACTGAAATGTGCTTAAAATTTGCAAAATTGTAGTTCATTTTTATATTCTGTCGAATTGTGTGCTTTTTGTTTCCCCTTTTCACCTTGACAATTGTCCTGGGGCCAAAACTGCTGCACACAAAATACAAACAGGGTTTTTTTTCCCTACGACCAAGTTTGATTTGGCTTCCCCAGATTTACCCGAACGCATCCATTTCTCATTGGTCTTCTTGTGGCTTGTTTATTCTTTGCTTTGTTGTGCCTCTTAACAAGAGTTTGAGTGCCATTTTTCGCTTTGGTTTTTGGTTTATGGTCGAGAACCATTCTTAGGTTACTAAAAAAAAAGGCAGTCAGCAAGGAAGCAGTTATTCTATAACCGTTTATTCTTTATACTCTATAGAAGTAGGGAACATAAATCAACTAAATATACTAAATTTGATTTTGCATTTTTAAAATTGTGGTATATTTCATATCAGTAATTTATTTTAGCCACGACTTTTTTGTTCCTCAAATACATTTATTTGCTTGTAAATTAAAATTATTTAAATGCTTTAAAAACAGATTGTGTAAGTGTATTTAAATAACTTTAACTGCCTTAATCTTTTCCTTATCCTTTTTTTCTTTTTGCAATTTCCCTGCAGGCTTAGCCTTAGGTAAATTCCAATTCATACGAATTAAACCCTTTACGTCTATTCGTAGCTATACAACTTAATTGAAAATTAAAAAGGTGCACATAAAAAATTAAAATTAATTTCGTGCCGTTTGACCAAATTCAATTTGACCGTATTTTTGGGCAAAAGTGTTTTGCTCTACTCCCATTTAATTCAACGGATGAAGTGAGCAAATTCCGAATTTCCCATTTAACATTTAAGCATGGCCGTTTTTAAAAATGCATTTTAGGCCACACCGCTCGTTTGTGGCGGATCTTTTAAACTTTTTTGCTGGGACAGCGCTGAACTTGAACATAATCCGAGAGGGAGGAGGAGATGGAAGATAGATATCCGGGAGGCAGGGGGCAAAAGGCATAGCGTGTAAAATGGCCAACGAAAATTGCAGCTGCCAAGCAAACACATGCAAAAGCCGCAGCCGCCACTTCCGCGAGTGCCAGTCCGGGGAACCCCAGGATCCGCACTTCCCGCCTTCCTTCCCGGGATGCCTCATTTGGCGGCTCGTTGTGGTAAAGAGCTCCAAAAAACATGGCACTGCGAAGTGGCTGGACTAAAGCATACTCAGGCTTAAATAGAAAATGGCATTACAACTGTTACATACATTTAAAAAATTGAATAATTTAAATATTGAAATTTAACATCATTTTCGTTCTGCTAAACTCTATTAAAAACATTTTTTTCAAACACTTAGGAGGAGTTCTGTTCTCAATAAATCAATAATTCAAGCGTCAATTAAATGATTAAATATTTAATTACTGATGCGGCTTAAAATTTTGCATTTTAAATTTACATTTTAACTATATAATTTAATTAAATACATTTATGTGAGTTAATGACTGTTTAAGGCTACTCGTAGTCAACTTTGTAACATTTTCATTTGTATAAGATACATTACATTTAATTATCAAGTAAAAACACAAATTAATTTTTTTGATACAATAATTTTTCCAACCTTTGTGCTTAGTCTAGCATAACCATAACCATTGCTACATAGGTACTATAACAACGGCCGAGTTAGCAAAAATGTTTAAACAGCTGGTAAAATACAAAGGACAAAAAGGGCGTAGGTAAATTTATGGGGAGGGGTGTGAACCTGTCGGAACACAAAATCTGACGCCTAAACGCAGCTTAGCGATTAAAGCGCTTTTCAAATTTGGCCTCAGGGGGATTTTTAAGCGACCAAAGCTGGGAAACATTTTGTTTTCCTTTTTTGCCGCTCCTCGATGTTTGTTTTGGCTGGGAGAACAGGGCCCAAAGGGAGCTAATGCCAGGGTAGTGTTAATTTTGCTCCGAACTGCAGCGACAAGTTTATTTTGGTTCGTTGTTTTCGCTTCTGCAGCATGCTTTGTGGCGTTTGCGGTTGTGGATTGGCAATTCCCAGGGAATTGGGGATAAATAGATACATGTACGTACGTACAAAGTGTTTACAAGCATTACGGGTGCTTAAGAGTTAGTTAATTGAGAGGAGAACTGGTTGAACCGCGACAATTTACTATAAAAAACCTAGGAACATTTAATAAAAAGAATTGTAAGCAAAGAAGATTATTCCTAATTGATAACGAATTTGATACGTGGCATCAATTTGCTTTGCCAATTTTCTATTCACCACACTTCACAACATTTAATATCCGTTTAACAAGTATTTCCCATTTTCAAGTCATCTTTACTTCTCTGCACCGATCAATTTGTAATTTCTCCCCATTCAAATGCACAAAAACGAATTGCATAATTTCCAATATTTTCTCGGCAGCAGTGGACAAGAAAAACCCTCTCCGAATTTCAAACCCCCCAATGTCGAGCAAGTCACAGTCACAGCTTGCGACATTGGCAATGTTGTTGCTATATTGTTAAATAAATCAAAATCCGAAATCACAGGAACCAGACCCTCGAGCTAAACTGGCACGCCAAGTGCCAAATGGAGTGGGGGAATCCCCGGGGTGGGGGTGTTCGAGTGGGCGGATCGAGTGGGTGGCGACTGTTATTGATGTGCTTTTAATTGAGGCTTGTGTGTCTGGTGCATGTTGCTGTCAGCTTTCAGCACCAGCTCCTCCCCGTCTGGCATTCGAACCCCTTACACTGTCGCTTGTCCAATCATTTGACTCATAACGGAATTTTATTAGTTTTTCAGTTGGCAACACTTACCGGCAGTCGACGTGTGGGCCATGCAAATGGTCAGCATCAAAACTGTCAGGCCGATGGACCCATGGACACCCCACAAATTCCCCCAATCAATCCGCCTCCGACGACCCCGCCGCTGTTGGTTATTATTGCATTTTTTCCTAGACATCTGCAGATCTGTTCCGGAATCCTCCTGATGAAATTCGAGGCAGAGTCTCAGCTGGGATGGCTCCGAGTGCTTCTCTCTTCTGTGCATTTCTGTGGCTGCAATACAAGATGAAGTGGGTACTTTGTAATAAAACACTTTAAGCTCTCTAATTATTAAATCCGTATTTATTATGCAAGTGGGCAAATATCTCTTCTTTATTGATTTCCCCTAATTTATACCAAGTCTGCTGCATCAGCCAGAAACTTTCAGAATTAAAAAATGTCAAATTATTATAAGTTTCTGGTGAAAGTTGAGGAGGGAAAGAGGAAGTTCAGGGTTCAAGGCGACTGTTACCAAAAGAACTAATTGAAAAAGTCAATTGGATAGTAAGAACGTGATGGACAAACTCATCTGACCCTGGGAAATAAAATTTAATGAAAGGAAGCATAAAATGATTTACAATATGTTTAAATATGAGATAATTCTGATTTATTTAAACAATGCTACTTTTGACATTTTAAAACTTTTTAAATTGGCTTCATCGCTTTGAATTATTATTAAATCAACTTTGTATAAAACAAAACAAAGCTCACATTAATTTAAACGTCCAAGCTTCAGCCAAACGAAATCATATAATTAGCATTTATTAAGTTTTCGCATTCTTAACAGCGCATGGTTAACACAATAAAGATGTTTAATATTTTATGGTAAGTGATTTATGTCAAACATGCCATGAATATTTCATGTCAACATAATTTGGTTAACGGTTAACATTTGTAGTAACAGGAGGAATGTGAGATGCTTAATTTGATAAAACGCTTTGCATTCGATCAGATTGGACTTGCATAAAATTACTAGAATTTGCCATTTGCCTGCTAAAAATGCGACAACGATATTCGACTTATGTAAATTAATGAAGAGCGTATTTGACAGATACAACAGCGTATTTGACGGATACAATATTGATAAAAAAATACATTAGTACACTACTGAAACTGTGAAACGAATTCCGGGAGCGGCTAGAACAATGCAAAGTGTTGTACAATTTGAGGCAAATTAAATATTAATTAGTGTGGCGTGTGCATAAAATTTAATTAATGTTTTTACGCCCTAGGTGTTAATAATTAATGAGCGTGAGTTGCTTTTTTGCTCTTTATGTCTGGGCGTTGGGAGTAGCTGTTGATTTACGGATAATTAAGCAGATTGCAAAGTTATGCACAATAAATAAATATTTAATCAATCAATTTGCGAGAATCGGTGTGCAAATGTATCAATCCATTTGTGGAGCAGAACTTTTAAAGTAGTTTAATGTGTTAATTTAAGAGTTTTTTATTGGACTTATTAAAGCTTTCCATGGTCTTTACTGCATATAATATTGGAAATATTTTAATAAATGTTTATTTACCAATCACACATTCCTGGACTTTTGTGTGTCGGGTAATTTTTAATTTCGCTTCATAGCTTAGCTTAACGTTTCTCGGCGAACACAAACTTTGTTGCTCACAAAATTTTTACTGATGTTTAAATAATTTTGCAAAAGTATTGAAAAAATCGAGTAGTTATTTTGTAAATATTTTGTAAAAATGTCTAAAAATTATGGTAAGTTTGAGCCGCTAATTCACTGAAAAAGCGAACTTTACTGAATTTTAAGGACCTGGACCTGGAGCCTATATGCTGCCCAGCAGCTTTGGACAAAAAGGACCTCAGTTTTCTTTTGGCCGCAGAATTGATCGGAGGAAGCACGAGAAGCTTGGTCCTGGCCCAGCTGCTTATAAGGTGGATAAGGTGACCCGATACGGCAACTCGGTGGGCCCCCAGTTCTCCATATTGGTTGGGAGTTCCAGGATCAAGGCACTTCCCGTCAGATTCGCTTAAAGTGTGGAATCTGATGCCTTTTAAGTAAACGTTTCTGCCAGGAAGTCCTTGTGATAGTAAACTCTAATTAGGCTTTATGTACCAATAGTTTTATTATGCAGGAATTATTTCAGAACTATTTAGCAGATTAAGTGAGCTCTAGCAGATAAATATATCATGATGGTGCCACATCTTACTTTGTTAGCCGCATCAATTGCAAGTGGCTAATTGTTTTGAAATTAAATAACAGATTTTATGAACCCTTACACATTTCCCTGAACCGGTTCTTTAGGGGACAACCCGCACAAACCCCTGATTTGTATTAATTAATCGGCAAGACATTGACGTATGTACAATTTGCATTCAAATCGATGCCATGGCAACTGGGATTACTAATCGCCAATTCCCTTTAACTCCTTAATTAATTCGATGACACATTCAAATCGACCGGGTAGATGGATGCACCAAATGCAAATTGGCAGCGGAAGGCGGGAGTAATGATAGCCTGCGGTGGCCGGTGATACGAGTATTGATACACAATGCGGCGACAACCACTTGTTGGGCCAGAAAAGCCTTTTGCCCAGGACTCTCCACGTGGAGGGCTTTGAGGAGGGCTCTTCAGCTGACTGTTGGGCTTTGTGACTGCCCGACTGGAGGACGTGGAACTGTAATGAAGCCGCCGGCCGAGCTCTTAAGTAACTCACTTTGCAGTCCAGTCGCAGTCGCCGACTGAGTGAACTGGCCAAAGGAGCAGCTTTTGGCTTCTTCTAAGCGAAAGCCTGTTATTTTCCCCGCTGCCTGTAATAATCACACAGTAAACAGGCAGCGAACTGAAAACATGACTCGGGTTGGGATGGCACTGGTACACAGAAAAATATCTTTTGTGTTTGGGATTTATGTGGTAATTTTTTTGATAATATAAAAAAACAACTATTTAACTTAAAGAACTTAGTAAGTCAAAACATGGTCAAAAGATCTTTTTATAAAGCCATATTTATTTTCTAAATACAAACTGTTTGAAAAAGTCGAACTTTTAAAATCAGGAAATTCGTTTTTAAATGTGGTGCTGATTGGCAAAATTCAGTAAAATAAACAAGTGATTTAGACTGGAAATGTAAGTAATAATGTAAGTAACTTGAATTTTAAGAGCGATTATTTTCGCTATATATTTGTTCTGCTTACAAAATTGGTAACACTTTTAAATGAATTTCCCACCAGAGTGTTAAACTTTGACCGGTCATTATAAAGTCACACATGGTCCGCGTTTCTTTCTGTGCACTGGACCTCTTCGTGGGAATGTTCAGAAAGGAAAGGGCTTTGGACTAACTGAGACCTCCCGAAGACCTCTCCCCCCCCCCACCCATCTGATGCGATGGCTGCCAGCCCAGTTGTAATTGCAACGTCAACGTAAATGCATGGCACCAGCAGCAGCGACTCAGGAATTTCACGGATGTGCGATGTGCGTGCATTTTGCAGATGCTCAAGCTGACCGCCGCCTGGACATCACGTATTCGCACAGGCACACCGACGGGAGTCCGCATTTGATTGCATTTTCGCTGCTGCAGGATGCGGATGGGGATGAGGGAAGGGCGGGGATCTCGGGAGCTCGGAAACTGGGGAGCTCTTCCCCCGCCCCGCACCCAACCCCTCTTCGACCCGAAGATTTATCTGTGCGCGTTTATTTTAATGTTACGTTCTGGCATCTTTGCTCATTTTTGCCTGCCGCCGCTTTTACTCAGTCTTCGTATTATACTCTTTGCCAAAGGTGTTATCACTGATGCCGTGCATTTGTAAAATAGAGGCAGCGTCTTCTTCATATTGTAAGAAAATTGGCTTATTCAATTTATTTATTTTATTTTAATTTAATTTACTTGAACTTCCTACTTAAACTAACCAAAAAGCAATAAAATTGAGTAAGTCCTGCATAACCTATTATATTTGTTTCAAAATAAGAGAAATTAAAATCAGAACGACAAAATTATGGAGAACTTAAATGCAGTCAAATGGTTTCTTAAGCATCAACAAATTAAATAATTTTAGAAAACTTTTTAGTTGAGCTTTAAGTTAAAGTTGTAAAACTAATGTGATAGATTATGAAAAAATGGTTCGCAAAACATTGGTCAAATCAATCGTGAACAATCCAATTCCTTAGCGGAACTGACGGATTTGGTGGACATTTTCAACTAGAAATTCTGAAATTGAAGGCGTCTATCTAGAGCCTTATCAAAAATGTGAAAAATGACTTTGGTTTGAATTACCGTTTCAGTCATCGTCAAGACTAAATTAAATTCCAAATTTGAAGTCTTTTATCTAAAGGTAATTTTGATAATGAATGAATTTGGATTTTATGCCGTCTTCGGACATCTATTAAATAAAACTCTCAAGTTGAAGGCGTCTATCCAAAGATGGCCTTTACCTAATTAAACAAGTAAATCTTCGATGCAGTGATCTTATTTCCAACCACCGCCAAGAACACCTTTCAAGGGCATCTAATCTTCGCGTGAGTAGGGTAATAGTGGCCGTCTTGCTGGGTTTTTGGTTTGTTTAAGCAGCCTCTTTCGATGCATTGCCCATTGGCTGGATGTCTCTGTCTTTATGAAGCCGTGGCTGCAGGTTGCCATCTCCATCTGCCCATCAGCAGCACCATCATCATCATCCGAGGCAGCAGCAGAAGCTGCATCCCATCCTCGATGGCGTGCCATTCCTGAACGTGGTACGTTGACCGCTCGGAATGTTGATTCATCTTCTTGGGTATAACTGCTGCTGCTAGTTTGCACGGACTACGACTACTCTCTGTTTTTTTTACAACTCCACTTGCTCTTTTATGTCAATCCGTGAGCTGGCTGCTCCGCGTTTATGGGCCATCATCGTCATCGGTTGGAAAATGGTTGCGTCTATTTTTAGTGGAGCACATGCGTCGCTTTCCCTGCTCTATTCTATTCCTGGCTCGTTCAGTATGTTAGATCCCATGTCGGACTCGGACTCGGGCTCTCTATTATTCCCATAATAAGCGAAGATTGCCCTTAAGTGGCTGACAGGCTTTGAGCGTACATATAATGCATTCTTCTTTATTTTTAGCACGATCTCAGCCTGTCTGGCCTGTTGCATGAATAATTGCCAGTTAGGTTTGCAGGCCCACATGATCGGAGTGGATAATTGTAAATGGGCATAGAACTTAATTGCATTTAAATGCTGGGAGGTGTGGCTACTGCTGAAAAGCAGCCTAAGAAATTCTGCTTAATGGGAGGCCTCAAAAAAGTACAACTAGATTTCAATCGTAACTTTAAATGTCTGTCACTATAGAAAGATTCGGATGTTCGATAATAGTTCCCAATAACTTTAAAAGATTTATTTTAATTTATTGCTTTACAATAGTTTGTTTATTATACCCGTTACTCGTAGAGTAAAAGGGTATATTGTATTCGTGCAAAAGTATGTAACAGCTAGAAGGAAGCGTTTCCGACCCTATAAAGTATATATATTCTTGATCAGGGTCACTAGCCGAGTCGATATAGCCATGTCCGTCTGTCCGTCTGTCCGTCTGTCTGTCTGTCTGTCCGTATGAACGCTGAGATCTCGGAAACTATAAGAGCTAGAAGATTGGCATTTTGCATGCAGATTCTAGGAGTTCCTACGCAGCGCAAGTTTGTTTCAAAAAGGTGCCACGCCCCCTTTAACGCCCACAATCGCTTATATACGATTTTAAAAATTTAAATATTTCGGAAAAGTAAAAATGCAGTTTTATTGTGTTTATCAATACCTATCGAAATGTAGAAGAAAATTTTCAAATCGGACCATTCGTTAAAAAGTTATGCGTGATCAAAGTTTCTATCTCCATCTCCCTCGCACTCCCTTTACCTGAGTAACGGGTATCTGATAGTCGGGACACCCGACTATAGCGTTCTCTCTTGTTTTAAAATAAACTTAGTTTGAAACTTTGTTTAAAATATAAAGTAGAAAGACATTAGATTAAAAGTTTTCTTTTCGTTCATGACACTACTTTTTTAATTAAACGAATTTTAAAAATACATTAAAGTATCGTAATTTAAATATTTTTCATAAAAAGGAATTTTCGTAGTTTTAGTGGAAATATATTATTGTAACTCCAAAAGCTTTATTTTTGTTCAGGACCCTTCATTAGTTGCTTATGTTTCTATTAAACTTATTTTGAAAAACATGTATACAAACATATTATTTACTACATTCTTTAAGGGGTTAAGAAAAAGCCATATTTTCATTATATTCTATTATACCCGGAAAACCTAGAAGGAAATCATGCACGACTTCCTAGCCCATGCTTAATATTCGTCTCATCCGAATCCATTCGGATAACTGTCATTAGCAATTCAGGCAATCAAAATCAATGAAACACTTTTGGCAAAACAAAACGTATTCGTAACAAAAGATAATGTTAATTTGACAGCCCCGGGCAATTGATTCAGTCCATCTGACAAACACAGGCACGTTGATTGAAGGGTCATTACAGGGTTAAAGGAAGTCGGAGCTTCGATTCGAGCTGACCTCACACGCACTTGGATTTATTTATTCTATTTCCGATTTTAATTGATATTACTAAGTTGAGTTGTTGTCTTTGGTCTAACCTCCCCTTGATTAGCCATAATCGACCCTGTTCCACGCACGTGACTTGTTTAAGTGAGTGCTAAAAAATATTTTTCGCGTATTTAATGTGCCTGCTAAAATTGGGGAAAATTGAGCGTCTATGCCGAACTAGTCACAGCAAATAAAACTATTAATTTAATTGCTTGGTTTTCGTTTGGTTGACCCAATTGTTTTGGGAAACATCGAGAACCCCGTTTATGAATATGAAATTTATTTTCGCAATATTTGCTTCCCTCTGTTTTTGGTGAATACCTTTAAACGGTTACCTTAACTTCAGTCAGCCGGAAAGATCCCCATAAAGCTGCTGAAAGTCATCGTCGGTCAGCTTAAACTAAGCTATCGCATTAAAAGTTTTCAAGAATTTAAGACCCATTTAATGTGAGTCAAAAAGTCAATAAACCCTAACGCTGAACGTCTTCCTGCTGTTCAGCGAAAAAAAAGAAGCGAAAAAACCAAAACAAGAAAACAAAAGTGGAGCAACAAAAACCTGTCACGTACAACAAAAGTGCATTCACATTTTGAAAGTCAAAGCGGGAGAGCGAACTTTTAATGTATCTTCGATGGAGAAGCCACCCCGATTCAGATACATTTCTATCTTAAAGCCGCATCCCAACAACTTTCGTTGTTGGCCAAAGACAAACTCAGCCAATTACTTCATTATGAGGTTTTTGGTAAGTCTGTCTGAATCCTTGGGGTCCTTTCTCCTCTGTCTGTCTGCTGTCGTCTGTCATCAGGTGAAAGGCAAATAAAACGTCAATTTGTATCGCCAGTTGTGTCCTTTTCTTATTATTCATATGCACATTACATATTCTGAATTTATTCATTCCTTTGCGGAGCAACCTTTTTGTGTCAATAATCATTTACATGTTTATCTAATTTGGGCGGCATTTCACCGTCGGCCTTTTGCGGCGGCTTCAACTTGAACTTGGGGTAAAATTGTGATTCGTGGGAATTCAATTATGGCCGGCAAATGTGGGCCACGGCACAGATACACAGATACACAGATTTCGGATTTCGGATTTCAGATTTCAGATCCCAGATACTCTTGCACTTGCGCTACTTTTGGGCGTCGCTTCCTCTCGTCGACTTGTTGGCACGCCGAAAACGAGTTGATGACCAAGCCGCAAAACTGTGCACTGCAACTGTTGTAAAGAGGCCAATAACTAAAAAACCCAAAACAAAATCAACCGACCCCCAATGCCAATGAAACGAGCAACTTTGTTTGCTGCTGCTGCTGTTGGCCTGTCGTCGACGTCAGTGCGAGTGTTATGGCAGCAATTATTGTGGTTTCCGTATGCGAATTTTCATTTTGACAGCAAAAGCAACAGAACACAGGATGGAGGATGTTTCGTAAATAATTCTTGGATGGGTGGCTGCACAAATCGATAGAGTTTGTTTCACAGCAGGCAAATAGATAAAACCATGCGTGGTATGGAAAGGGAATCGTAAATTCGGATGGGCTTGGCTTGAGAACATATTTGCCCAACAAACACCAATCACTAACGAAAACTTACCTAAACAACGAATCCTTATACACATAAACGCCGCCTATTACTTAAGAAAGCATTACAATAATACCTACTATATATTCTTTAAAAAACCCAAAATATAACACATCATTTATACACTCAATCTATATAAAGTTGTTTTCTTACCAAAATTAAATAATAAATAAATACAAAATTTAATCGAATTTTTAAAAAGTATTCTAAGGTTTTAAGAATATTAATTCAAAAACATATTTAAAAGTCTAAATCTTATCTTTTGTTTTTAGCACTTAAAGGGAAAATTCATTAAGACAATTTGCTTTCTCGGAAACATTTTCTTTCATGCTCTAAATATTTTTGATGGCCTAAAAGATCTGTAAGAACAGATTATATGAAGATTTGTCTTTCGATATTGAGATTGCGAATTTGTGTTCTCAAATAGGTAACTATTACAAACAAGTACCTTAACATTATGTTGAGAAATTATAACTTGATATGGCTAGAAAACGTACAAATCTTATTGAATATCCAATTTGTTTAATCATCCTTCCTTTGGTAGAATTCTTTCGAATCTTGACTATTTGGCAACTACCCCTTATCTGAAGACAATGACTCCATCTGGGAGTGTGTCTGTGTCAGCGCCACGTTTCGTTCCTGACACTTTGTTTAAAATGTTTGCTCTGCATTTTGCGACTAGCCGCAAGTTCGCTTTCCAGGGCTCTAAAAGCGGCGGTCGGTTGGTTGGCAAGAGGTGGAGAGGTGGAAGGGGGGGAGAGGGCCAAGAAGGCTGCCCAATTTGGCTTACATGTGCCGGCGAAACCGTGGGTCGTTCACTTCTGCCTTCGGGGCGGGCTGTCTAAACGCCTTCAAATTTGCGCTGATTTGACACAAAAATGTGATGTAAAGTAGTCGACGCTTTGCTGCTTTCGAGTCGCTGCCTCAAAATGCAAATTGTGCATGAATATTTACCCCTGTCCTCCCGGAAAAGGTTTCTGTTTACGCTTGTTTTGCTATAACTACAATTTGGGAACGGGTAGCGATGGCGGGGTTTTGGGCCTGGTCGAAAGTTTTCCTGCTCCCTGTTATAAATTTTGTATCCACCAGATACTTACAACAGCTTTGTGGCACTTCGCCTACATGTGGATGCTATGGCAACAAAAACAGAGGAAAAAACACCGAAAATCAACAACTTGAAATGCAGAGAATATACTTGGCCCAAAGTTTCCGCAGGGGAAACTTTACTGCAAGTAATGATTGTCAAAAGAATGCCTTAGTGCATTCGATACCAAGTCAAAAGGGCTTTTAACTTACATGAATTGGGGCTATGGGAATAGTTGATGAATTTGTTTGTTGCATATGAGACAATATATTGCGGAGGATGGACTTTTTTAATTATAGTAAATTCTTTCGAAATATCTTTACAAAAATCTTTTAAGCACAAGGTAAAATTGTTTCTGCTTCCTGAACTTCCGAACCTTTATTGGTAGTTTCCCTTAGCCCTATTGCCATATAGATTTTATATCCCCAACTGACATTGATTAACAAAAATATCACGCCCTAGCGCTAATTGAACATTTAGCTTAATGGGAATTCATAAATTGCTCGAATATGTTCAGCTCGACGGAAACCCTCAGAAAGTCAAGACGAAACAAGTCTCCCCAGACGGAAAGGTATTATTTGCGGTTTATAGCGCAGGTGATTAATGCCTGCAATAAATAGTATACTACCAGAAAAAACCCGAAACTAAATACGGATGAGTCAAAACGGGGCTGGACAAACACAGCCCAGCCGATCGATATTCAATATCATTTCAAAATGAGGCCGCCACATGCGAAATAATTTTTACACACGCTTTGGAATTGTTGAGGGCGCCATGGCGATTTTAAATATTTGTGTTTCGGAAAGCAAATTAATTAAAACTACACGTACGAAGGTTGCTGGGCGCCTTTATTGAATTATTTTTGTGGCATTTCGATTTTCAATGCTGGCCAAATGGCGCCACAGCCTCGTGTAATTAGATGCGCATTTCGGCCAGAACCACTTTGTTCAATTCCAAAGTGATCTAAGCTCACAAAATTCCAAAAATAATATGCATGCCCATCTTTCTTACCGATGAAATGTTGATGTTTTTGTTATGATTTTGGCTTGAGCAGAAATATGGAAACAGGTTTCGCCCAAAAATATAAACAAAGCCCGGCTCAAGTCATTTGTGAAATTTTTTCATCGACTTCATGTGGACCCCATGCATTTGTGTATTCATGAATTTCAACCGAAAATGAATAAATCTTGTAAAAGCTATTCTGCAGAATTTTTGCATCTGTTTCGAAGGTTTTCCCTCCAGACTCTCTTAAAAAATATTTCAGATGAGTCAGCAAAAAAAAACATCAAGTGGTGACCGGAAATTGGAAGTTGCTGGTTAAGTCATCTCAAACAATCTTAGCCAAAATTACTCACAGGTAATTCAACTGTTTACCTTGTCGAGGGGCAATTTGTTTCAAAATATAAACGACATTCATTTGATTACAAGCTATAAAGTAAACTGTTTAAAATGTTATGAAGCAAATATTGAAACAATTTCGATTTGTCTGGAGACATACATATCAGTTGATTTTTGGTCGCCCTCAGTGTTTCTGTTTATTTTCTTATCATTAAAAGTTGTATATTTATTTACTTCACTTTTTGACCAACAGTTGTCACAGTTGGTCAGTAAAAAAGTGTATATTTGACTCTTATTGGATTTTGAGCAAATATAATGTCCAGGTGAATCAAGCAACTGGGTATTTTTCAATGCCAGATGTGACGTAGGAAAAAAATTAAATATAAATTCGTTTCCTGGTAACCAATATGCAGCAAATTAATTGATTTAATATTTAGTGAGCGAAAAATGCCCGAGAGTAAATCCATTTTTTTCCCCTATTTATTTATGTGGCTTAAGTGCCTATATTAAATTTATGTTTTCACTTTTTATGGGTGGGCAATTAAAAGAAAATTATATGTGGGGGTAGTACCCTGACTTAGTTAATCCATCCGATTTTTGCAGGCTGTTTTCGTGGCTATTTTGTACGTAAGAGGTTTAAGTTTTGAAAAATGCTCATTATTTAGCCATGCAAGCCATGTACATATCTGCGATGCCACGCAATGTGAGCAAAAAGTTGGAAGACGACCAACAGCAATTCAAATTCAACACATTTTGCGTTTCATTCATAAAAATTCACAAATATTTTTGGCCATATTGAAGATATGTGCGAGTTTGTCGGCGCTGGATTTTGGTTTTATGGTCTGTCTGCACTACTTTAAATGGGTCCACGTGCCGTGTTTGTGGGCGAGGGGCGGGGCCGGAGGCGGGGTTCAAGTGCCCCCTCTTCTTCAAATCGGTAATGAGCGTTGTTAAAATGCGTTAAATGATTTTTTGCAGTTTGCGACTTCTTTCTGGTCTCCGCTTTCGTCGTCGCCTTGTCTTTGTCGTTTTGCAAGCCATTTGTGCACTGTGTTTGATTTGTTTGGCATGCCTGCCTTTGGTATTTGCCTATGAATGAAGTGGGTATATTTAAAGTGGTAACGGCTTTATACTAGCCACATTGCTTATACTTCATTCTTGCGCTTCTTTGTTGCGGCTTAAGTTGAAAGCATGAGCATTTGGGTCTGCAGGAAGTCTCAAGTTGAGTATAATAGATATAAAAGTAAGATATATCAAAATATTCCTTATTCGGAAGTCAGTTAAAAATAATTTAATATTAATAATCAATATAAAATATACAAAGCATATTACCCCCCTTAAAATACTTTCAAATACCTATTTAAAATGCCCCAATTGTTCTGACCCAACTTACCGATCTTAAGTTAAGTTGTCTTCTCTGACTGGTGACAATTTTGCTAGGTGCTTGTGCGCACGTGAAAGATATATAGTCAGGTAAAAATGGAAAACATCGCTGAACTATCATCAACACGCGACATTGTCAGAGCATATTGCTTAATCTCACGTAACAGAAATTATTCTATAATAATTCTCTTAACTCTACGCGGTCGGACAAAAGATTTCGCATGCATTTAGATGTATGATTTATATTTATTTGTGTGTACTTCAACAACACACAATTCATTTAAATGGCCATCCTTAACCTTGAACCTCGGGCATTAGTGCGCCAAAGTTAATAATTTAAATCAACTAATTGCGGCCATAATAAACAAATTTATTTACGGATGACTGTGGGGCGCCTGACCGACAACAAGCTGCGAAAATTTCTATAATCGTGAAGAAACGACGCTTAATTTGCAAAGAATCCCCAAATGAATGTGCCAAAAATTGAGGAACAAGATTTCAATACAATACTGGCTGGCTGAATTAACACGCTATAGAAGCTGTCAGAAAGGAGAAAAAACCCACAAGAAAAGTTCACAAGCCACGGCTAAAAGGCAGACACGCGTGGCTTGCCATTTGTTTATTGTTGATTTACTTGCCTCTGTTGTAGTTGTAGTTGTTGTTTGTGGATAGCTATAGCTGGATAGCCCAGCGACAATGCCATTAAGCTTAATGTTTATTATCTATACAGCAAGCCTACATGAAACAGACAAACGGCAGACAGCCAAACGACGGCTGAGGAAAAAATTGTGACAAGTAGCAATGAACCTTGTAAGGTCTGGGCTGCTGCCGAATGGCTTTATTTCATCTGCCCCACACATCATACAACACACATTGGCGGCAGTGGCAATAATGGTAACAGAGCCTCATACATTTTGAATACATTTCAAACACCTGTAATCGTAAAAATCAGCACTTAGTCACTGCCAGTCGAAATGCAAACAATTTGTGAACGCTAAAAAGTACACAGAAATAAAGAGCAAAATGAAATAGTACATAGTTGGGGGGGCATTTCAATTGTTTGTCAGTGGTATCGCACAGGTAACTGAACTATGTATGTTTACGAAGCAAAACAATCTCTTAGACACCTCATCCACCATTTAAGGCGAATTAACCAGAAGTTTTGTTCGAACAGTTTCATCGAATTCGAAGGAAGTGTGGGTAAACATATTTCGAGTATTCCGAGGAAAGCTGATCACCTCAAGATTTTCAACACCTGAACAAATTTTGTTGTCAAGCTAAAACTATTGACTGGGAATTCCCATAATTAAGCACTTTGGGATTTAATCAAGTTTTTTGCTTTAGTTCTTAGTATAAATATCGTACATAGGAGCCAAAAACTATTAATTTAAAATAATAAGTTATTCTCAACTTTGGGAAATGGATAAGAAGATCTGTTCTCAATTAAAAATACTACGATTTTACGTTATTTATTATTTTATTTGAGCCAATCTTATAAGGATCAATGTACTTTCAGGATCTTCTGTTCTCAAAACATAAATTTTTTTTTAAAGAAATTATTTGCCGTATGGTGATTTTTATCACAATAGCAACGAAATTTAGTGGAAGGGGTTCATAGTTCAAACATTTAGTTATTAAACAAATTAATACATTTTCAAAAAATTAATAATGCAAGCTCGATCAGTTTTGTGCATTTCATTTAGAAGACTGTTTTAGTCTCGATTACTTCCACATTTCCTTGACTATTGCACATAAGCCGTATATTTACGGCCAATAAATATTTTGGCGCATTTTGCCCCGCTTCGTTGGACTCAAAATCACCAAGCTAACCCTCCTGAACAAAAACAAATTTCTTGTTCAATAATTTCACTCTTGGCAACCGACAATCAACAACTTTTGTATAAGTTTTGTTGCTATTGCTATTTATAATAAGTGTCCCCTAGTTTGTTGTGCCTAATACTTGCACATATGTGGCTATATAGTATATGGTATATAGTACAAATCGACTTGCACATGCAGACACTTACGTTTTGGGGCCGAAATAAATATTTCGCGCTTTTTCGATTTGAGGCGCGCGATGCGATGGGCTTAAAGAAATATTTTCTGATTATCGCCGAGCTAATGTTGTTGCTGTTGCTGTTGCTTTTTGTCGGTTTCTGCCTCGCTTTTGGCCTTACCCACGTTTCTTGCGTTTTCTTTTGCGTTTTTTTATATTTTACATATATGTTATGTTTTAGTGCTTTTCCAATTTCTTATTCACTTCATGTCTGCGCCCGCACACAATCACACACTCACTGGCGAGTCGTTCAGCATAGGGAATACGCACTGTATTGGAGCTTTTTCTGCTCGGGCCTTTAGCCGATTTTCAGCCGCGACGTCAACGTTGAGCGCTCGAAATCTCGTTACTAACTAAAATAAACGAAGCGCGGTCCGACAAAAAAATCGACATCAGAGTTGCGATGTTTGCCTTTTGTTGTTGCAGCCGTCGGCGGTAACCAAGCTCGCTCACACACACACCCACCCCGCCCCGCCCCACCCTGCCCTGCCCCCAATGCACGCCCCGGCTTCGAACGGCGGCAAGTTCAAGTCGCAATGTTAGGCTTGAGCGGCGATGTCGGATCGGCTCTTTTCCAGCAAATGTTGATCGAAATGTGGAGTTTTATTAAGGTTTTACAAGAAACATATCCCCGCATTCGCACATTTAAATTATTTATCACATTTAATTTAATTTAATTATCATTTTTAAACATATGCTAAAAAATTATTAATTGAGTGGTAGGTTAATACCTTTCCTATTTTATAAGTAAGAAATATTAAAAAAGGTATGAAAATTATAAAAATTGCGTTTTTAACTCGAAGTTTTGTTACCTAAACAGATTTTTCTTTTGCTTAGTAGATTTTTGAGTTAAAAAACCGAATTTTTATAGAATGTATCTTGAAATCTCATACCTAATAACTAAGTTTTAAAATTAATTTTTTCCACTCATGTTTTTGAACGAAAATATTTTTTTTTAACTGAAAGTTTTTAGTTACTCAAAATATTTTGAATTTAAACTTAATAGAAAAATTATGTTAAAGTTTGGTTTTCCTTTTCTTTTCATAACTAAATCTTAAATATCAAAACTAAATGCAACAAAATTTGGTAAACAACTACCGATATACAGTCAAGGGAAAACCGAAAAAATAAAAAATATAACATTCTTAATTAAAGTTAAATACATATCTAGCTATTTTTCCTCCGATTAGGACATCACTGTGCTTGAGCCGGCTACGTCGGCGCTGATTTTAAGTTCGAAGCGAACTTTCCAGCCCAAGATCGAAGACAAAACTTGCGAGCCGGCAAAAATTTAATTTGCTGCTGGATTATTCGCAACATGTTGCTTCCGCTGGGAAGTATGTTTTATTCCCAATACATTTTTCGTATTTTGAATGGCTAACGATAAATAGATTTCCTTGATTTCTTAAACATTTTGTTTTATTTTGTTTAGCCACCCTTAGAAATCTAGCCAATTTAAAATTTGGCAAAGTTTAACCGAGTCGAGTCCTGAGAATATTAAAAATTTTAATTTCCCCGCCGGGCTTCGACTTTGCACCTTAGTGGATTCCACAGACTGCTTTTTGTGAGTCCCACCTTTGTTGCCAGCGGCAACTGAGGCTGCCTGATGACGTCTAATTTTTCCCGAACTCGTTTGCTTACTCACACACGAAATTATGTCAGGAATGTTGGTGGGACCCGGGCTATCTGAACGGTGGTTGTTGTGGCCGTCCGAGGCTGACCGTTGAAAGTCGGTTGATTAATTTGGAATCGAGAGTGTATCCATGGGCTGGACTGTTTGTGGAGCGGACCAAAAAGCCGGTTAATAGTCAAACATTTTGGTCACTTGGAACGGGAGGCGCGTGCCAAAGACCCTCTCTTAAGTTGGCCGTTGAGAAACTGCATTCCATTTGTTAGTCTGGGCTTATCCCTTAGTCACAACTAACCAAAGTCCCTTAGGTGCTGACTCACGTTCTGGGTAAAAAGATCAGGTGATTTCGTTTACGGGTCAAAAAAACCCAATAAGCCATTGACTTCAGTTTACGATTACCATTTCTGCAGAGTTTAATAATCGCATTTCAGTTGTTAAAAGCAAATTTAAGTGTTTTTACGGTGCGGTCAGCAAGTCTACTTACCTTTGCCAGCCATCTCATTCGTTCCGATTTCGACAGAAACCGTTGAAAACAGCAGTATTATTCTTTTTTAGCCACGCGACTTTATCAATTTCTACCGAATTTGCATAAGTATGATCGGGTGACGATAATGCCAGACAGCATTTTCTTTTACTTGTAAAAAAAAAGTACAACTTCTTTATAAAATATCTAGTAATGACGAAATAATAATGTCTGACTTTTTACAATTTATTTCCTAGTACAGGAAAAATAATGTTTTCACAGCAAAGTTATTTGATGCAATAAATACATTTTATTTGGCTAAAAAAGATAGCTTAAAACCGTTACTTTTGGCAAAGCGTCTTTATTAAACCTTTTTATTTCAATTTCCTAAGCAATATCTTTCAGTTTCCTGTGTTTCTGCCATTGACATATGTCAAAACCTGAAATATGAGAGGAGGCTGAGCTGATTGAAAGAGATACGCGTGCTCTATCTTAAAAAAAAGGGGAAAAAATGTCAATCAGAAGTCAAACCGCGATACTCACTCACTGCAGTAGAAATTTCCGTTAAAAATAGAAACACAAAAACGCGATTCTAAATGAAACGAGTAAAAACACTCCCGTCGAGTGTCCCGACTAAGCTAATACTTTTTTGAATGGCCATATTTATTTTTAGACGTACCATGAATTTGAATTTATTTTTAAAACAATACCAGTTATGTTTTACGGTAAAAAAATTTTATTTTATTTTTTTTGTGAGACCATATTTTATTTTACATCTTATTTCCAAGCCAACAAAATTTTCTGGAATATCCTTTTGTCAGGGTATCGCACTCCCCGTTGTGTCTGGGGATTTTCTACATTTTTGCCATATAAACAAATAGGAATAAGGACAGAAATATGGCGTTTTAATGGACAAACATTCGTCCATATGGCCAGATAGAAGCACAAATACCGACGCGCCCTGCAAACAGCGGGTATACGTATACCCTTTAATATATATACACAAATCAAACAGAAGCCAAGCAGCGCTCACAATTCAATTTCAGCATTGAAATCAGATACTCCACATAGTCGCCTGGTGGGCTAGTGGTGAGCCCCTTTGGTCGGAGTTAGGATGTAGATGTTTAGAATTTCGCACAAGGTACAAATCTGTTAACGCTTTGAAACCGCAGACAGCCACCGGAATGTTGGCGCAGCCACTGCGCTTTAGTTGCACATGGATCTGAGATAAGAAAATACTCAAATTGATGGAAATTACCGTTTTTTTACTAAATCTTTTTTGGCCCATATCTATATATCTGTATTCACCTGTTAGCGTAATTTAAAAATTCTTTTATGTTCCAAAAATTACTTTTTAATTCGATCAATTGGGTAATTTATTGGTAACTACGCATTCATAATGTTTAAATATTTACTAGTTTTTATAAACAACACTACAAAATAACTTAATAATTTATGAAACCCAATACTCATATTTAATTCTTTTAAACTCAATTGAAACACGTTTTTCTTGCATTTAGAACCACTGTTTTGCTAGTTTTTCATTTTATTCAAAGCGTAATGCAAAGTACGGAAGGTAAATATATATGATTCGACTATTTTCGAGTCTGACATTGTCAAGCCGGTATTATTCCCTATTATAGAGCAGAACCGGTCGGGGAAAAGAAAGTCTGAAAAAAATACATGGAAAGGAAATGACTATTTATTTTATAAATTGCATTTTCTACGCCATTTGCCAATCGTCAAATTTCCATTTCCCTTTAGCCCATTTAAGCCGCTTAGCCAATGGCCTTAACTTTGGTGCCGAAATTGGAAATTGCATTTGACTAATCCACACCCCCAGTTTTTGTAACAACTCGATAAACTTCTTTTTTGAATTGATTTATTTGAAATATACTTTAACATTTAGATTTTGATTTCTGAATTATTTTGTACATAAGAATCAATAATAAAGTGTAATTTATTTAAACGTTATTCATACGAATAAGTAATGAACAAAGCGACAATATTTAATTGCATTTGAATATGGAAGAAAGTAAAGACAAATGTTTGTATTCTTCACTTATTTGGATAAATTATCGCTCCTATTTTGATTAGTTCGAATGTACTTTAGGGCTGGGATGCCATGCGAATCCTGGCCGTGGCCCTTGACTTTGTGTGTATTTCAGCCGTTCGCAGCGTGATGCCAAAGATGTCCTCATGGTAGCGACTTTCATCCTAGAAAAATCGAAAAAACAGTGCAACACAATGTATGTAGATTTAGTGTCATCAAATGTTGGTTTACACTACATTGTTCAAAACTATTTTTATGCTTGCATGGAAATATTGCTCATACGCAGAGTGTGGCAGGAAGGAAAACCTTCACTGACGGTATTTATAGCTAAAGCTCCGCCCTTACCGCTAAGGATACTTACCCGCAGTGTTAGCAAAAATGTCTCAACTTCCGCCTCGCTTTTCTGCTCTTTGCCGGCAATGCACTTCCTGCCAAAGAGAAAGGAATATGTAAAAGTTAAAGTGTGTGTAGAAAATACGGAAAAATTCTGGAAAAATGTTTATTTATTCGCACAGGGATATGTAACGTAATCTATAGGGACAGTAAGGGAATAAGTGCTTAAAGATTTATAAAGTGTCGAGTTGAAAGCGCAGCTATGCAGCTATATTTTGAAAAATATGTTAAGGAATAATGATTTAACTTTATGACTTTTCTCAAATTATTTTATTAATTATATTAATTTAATGATATAAAAACAGACTCGCATCGGCATTTAATATGCTTACGGTTTTTTGTTTACATGGACATTATTATCCTTCATAATTACCAGACTTAAATAAGAAATTATATGAATATTCCTGGAAGAAGACCTCTAATTAGCAAACGCAACAGATGGGCTGCTGCCCCAGGATATTGTCTCGTTTCAATTAAACTAAACCGCTTAAGATTACGAGTAGGTCCCCATTGAAGTCCGTCCTTAAGGACTGCGCCATTATGCAATATCCTGTGTGTATGGATAGAGACAGCCCAGCCCGTATTTCACAATAAGGCACTTAATCAGGAGCTTTGAAAAAATGCGAGCCAGAGAAACGAAATATAAAAGCCAAGCGATGGTAAAATACCTGACCGATGAGCATTGGAAAACAGAGAACTCCCAGTGGTGTTCCTGGGGGAGGGGGTTGTGTGCCCACGGAAAGAGCAGCAACGCCCACTCTTTTGCCCAAACACACAAAGGCAATCAAACTTAAGGCAGAGCAAACCTTACCTGATGGTCTGGTACACATGCTCGGCCATTGTGACATCGCCGCAGACGTAGATGTGGCCCCTCTCCTGCACAATCAACTGGTACAGCGAATCGAATTCCTGCTCAATCAGGTCCTGCACATATGTCTGCAATGCACAAGCGATTCGATGCCAAATCAAAAAACAAATCATTGTTTAAGCGGGAATTGCTCATAGACAGAGAAAAAATTACAATATTTAGTACACATTTTGGTCTTCAGTAAATTAAACTAACTTTGCTAGGCCAACAAACTATGTATAGCCTTTTTTAATTTGGTTGAAACTAAATGAATAGGAATAGGATTATAATAATAAAGTACACATTAAGAATAAGAAAACATTATTACTTTTAAACTATATTTAAGGGATCTTAAATATATCGCATTTGTTTTGGATGTCACAAAATGTTTAATTTGTCATAAATTATTCAAAACGAATCTTTTTGACTTTAATATTAAACAAATATTATTCACTTTTCTTCGATAATTTTTCCCTATTTAAAGTCTTTTAATTGGGTGACACAAAATAAATAAATCTGTTTGACTTTAATTTTATTTTAATAATTAATTTAACAAAACCCGAGTAATAGGAATGCCAAACCCATTTCACTGTGTATGTGAACTATTTTTCTCTGTATATAAAAGTTTGGTTGGTTAAGTGGATAAAAACCAAGTTTAGATTGCTGACCACTATAAACATACCTTTGGAATGGCCGGCTCCCTGGAGAGAGCCAGAAAAACTCGGTCCAGGATCTGATCCTTCTCCAGCTGCGCCTTCTCCTCGGCGTAGAGGTCCACATCCCGGTTGCGGCAGCCAAAGAAAAGCCACATCTTGGGCAAGGCGGCCACGGGATCCAGGTCGCGGAGCACCTGGAACTCCTGCCAGAAGGAGCGGAAGGGGGCGATTCCGGTGCCGGGACCAATCAGGATGATGGGGCGACTCCGGTCGCTGGGCAAGTGGAAGCCCAGGGCGCTCCTCACGAACATGAGCAGCTCGTCGTCCGCCCGCAGGCCGGACAGGTAGTTGGAGCACACGCCGTACCGCTCGTCACCCTGCCCGTCCTCGCAGCGGTACTTCACGATGGCCACCGTCAGGTGGATCTCGTCGCTCACGCGGCGCGGCGACGAGGAGATGGAGTAGAAGCGGGCCTGCAGCGGCGTCAACTGGGCCAGCAGGAGGGGGGCCGGCGGGCGGCAGGAGGGGAACTCCTCGAGCACGTCCAGCAGGTGGGGCAGTCGCCAGTGACGCCAGTCCTCGTAGGCCGACGAATCGTTCACCAGCAGCTCCAGCCGCTCCTTGTCCGCGGTGTCCTCACAGAATCCCGCCAGCAATGTGAGCAGCTGTCGCGATGGCGGAGTGGTCAGGTCGAAGAATCGGGCCAGGAGATTCCGCAGAGTGTCCGGAGGTATCTTGTCGTGCGGCTCCCAGGACTTGAATATCCCGTTCGAGGTCTGCTTCTCCTTCAGCAGCTGCAGCTGCAGCACCTCGTCGGGATTGTCGACGCCCACCAGGCGATCCAGCAGACCGTCGACCAGCTGGGATCGATTCGCAGGAAAGATGCCCACGTGATCGCCCGGCTCGTACTCCAATCCCGGCGCACAGATCTCCAGCAGCATCGTGGTCTTGGCTCCCTCGCTCAGCCGGGTCAGATTGTGCGGCTGCGCCTTCACCTTGCAGCAGTGCACCTTCTTGTTGTGGTACTTGGACAGACTGCTGTCCAGCGATCCCTTGGTCACCCAGGGCACCAGTCGCACCGTGTTCACGGTCAGCGAGTCGTTCTGCAGCGCCAGCGAGGCGTCCGAGAGACTCTCCTCGGGATCCAGGCAGAAGGTCTCGCAGGCGAGCTGCAAAGTCGGGTTAAAGTTATTCAAATCATATAAGATCATTGGGTTATTGGTTGTTTATTTGCCGATAAAAATCGAAATCCCCTTTTTGAAATATAATTATAATTATAATTTTTCTCTTTTTAAGTATTTTAATTTTTTCTTAATCAGTACTTTTTGAGCCAGATAAACTTCTTCTTAATAAAGCCCTCATTACAAAGATTCATTTCTTATATAAACTGTCATATTATTTCTTTCTGAACATACTTTAATACTAGGTAAAGAAAATTCAAATTGTCAATTCTGATATAGATTTGAAATATATATAATCACATAAATGCTAAAAACTCTTCTGAGAAATAAAATTGTGTAAAGGCCTTAACTCTCACTTCATTTAATTTGGGTAATTTATCTAAAACACTAAGACACCATTCGTGTTTATAGCTTTAAATGAAAAATTAGTATTTTTTCTAAATTAAATAATTGATTAATAATAACTGCAATATTTTTACTGAACAGTTTTTGCCACCAATTTGAAATGACCATTTTAAAGTATTTGTTAAAGTTTACTTTTAAGAAAAATTTTGGTTAATCCTGCAATTTTTCGATTTATTTAAAGTATATTAAAACACTTTGTTAATTGACTTTGTAAAAAATTACCTATGTTAAAGGAAAACCTTATTTTTGTAAACAAAAAATGGCTATTTAAAATTATTCATTAAAGTTCTCTTCTAAGTGTTTTTTCTTTCAGTAAAAAGTGTGGTTTCACCCTGAACCCGTTGCGTATACGCACTGTTGACCACGAACATTTTTCAACCAAAAGCGTTGCATATTTGCTCCTGTGCCGTGCATAAAGATGTCACGCATGAAGATGTCACTCCACTCACCTTGAAAACCTCGGGAGCCCATTTCCGGAACGACTGCTCCTGGCCGCACATCTCGTCGCCGTAGGCCACCCTCAGCAGGCGCTCGCCGCCCAGCTCGCCCAGAATGTTGTCCACATACTGGCCGAAGGCGCAGAAGTTGGGATAGGCCGAGGAGCCGAGGGCGAAGACGGCGAACCGGACATTGGACAGGGGGCCAAAGGTCTCCTCGGTGAAGGTGTCCGAGGTGGAGCCCCGCAGCGAGTCCCAACGGTCGATTCTCTTCACCTGTTGCAGCGGCAGCTTCATGAACTCCTGTCGCGAGCTGGCCTTCATGAAGGACTTCGAGGAGCCGATGCTGTTGGTGGGGAGAAAATCGAGGGGTTTGTGGTCATAATCTCGGCCTGGGGGAAATTCGTGTTTTTTCGGCGACAGCCCAAAAGTATGCAGCTCAGATTTTTAAACATCCAACCAAGAACACTCAAATTAAAATGGGGCCTGTTAGAAGGGCTTTTCCCGCCCTCAGATTCATATTTCACAAAGACCGGCGCAACAAAAGAAAGGTGGGCGTGGTCAAGGGCAGTCGCCCCGCCCCTTTCGCCCCCTCTTCATGTTGTTGTTGTAGTGCAGGAACTAAACAATGAACAAAACACGCCAAAGGAGGCAACAATAAAAGAAGACAAGCAGAGGCTGACAGCAAAGCATTTATTACGCTTGTCATTGGATGTAGCTAAAGAGGAACAAGAAAGGAAAGCTAACTTCGGGCGGAGCCGAAGTTGAAATACCCTTGCAGAATATTCTGCAAATTATATTCTCCAAAATTATTCATATGATGCATTCTTAATACTCATAAAATATCCCAACTTCCTAACTTTAAAATCACCAAAGTTATGGCATTTCCAATCGTTCAGTTATGTATATGGCAGCTATGGAATATAGTCGGCCGATCCTTATGAAATTTGATATGTCGGATTGATTGGCTAAAAATAAAACCCATAGAAAATCCCAACTTCCTAACTTAACAAACAGCAGAGTTATGGCATTTCCGATCAATCAGTTATATGGCAGCTATAAGATATAGTCGGCCGATCCTTATGAAATTTCGTAGGTCGGATTAATTGGCCAAATATAAAACCCATAGAAAATCCCAACTTCCTAACTAAACAAACAGCAGAGTTATGGCATTTCCGATCAATCAGTTATATGGCAGCTATAGGATATAGTCGGCCGATCCTTATGAAATTTGGTACGTCGGATTGATTGACCAAATATAATACCCATAGAGAGTCCCAACTTCCTAACTTAACAAACAGCAGAGTTATGGCATTTCCGATCAATCAGTTATATGGCAGCTATAGGATATAGTCGGCCGATCCCGGCCGTTCCGACTTATATACTGCGTGCAAAGGAAAGAAGGGTGTGTGCAAAGTTTCAATTCGATATCTTTAAAACTGAGAGACTAGTTCGCGTAGAAACAGACAGACGGACAGACAGACGGACAGACAGACGGACAGACAGACGGACAGACGGACAGACGGACAGACGGACATGGCTATATCAACTCAGGAGGTGATCCTGATCAAGAATATATATACTTTATAGGGTCGGAGATGTCTCCTTCACTGCGTTGCACACTTTTGACCAAAATTATAATACCCTCTGCAAGGGTATAAAAAGAATGAAAAAGAAATGTGCAAAAACTGCCAAAATAAAATGAGCCCAAAGTAGGGCTGTATGGCCTGGAAGAAAAGACAAGACTTGAAGTTGAATTCGGACGAGGACTGGGTGTGTGCGAGCAATTCACTAAAAAAAAAGAACGTAATCATCCGCTCGTCATCTGCTCGTCAGTGGCAAGCATTTTCCCAGCGTGTGAGTCTGCTGCCCCGCCACTGCAGTTTTCCCCGCATCACAGCCCGGAAAAACCGCCCAGTTGAGTGATGATTCAACAATGAACAGTGGCAGTTTTTAACGAAACCCAGGAGCCGACGAAAAATCCGCTTTTGGCCAGACTGCTGCCAACTGCATCTGGCCATGGCCCACTCCGAGATGGCTCTATGGCATAGTGCGTTTAAAACTATTTGAGCTCCTGCTGCTCAGCTTGGCTTTGGGTCAAAGTTTATGGCTTTGCGGGGGTCGTAAAAAACCTGTTGCCCCGAGCAGAGGGCTCAGGAACCCGTCACGACTGGCTGCCACAGAGCTTACAAGTTGTAAGAGCTTGTTAACAGCGAGCGATGGACCAGACCCTGGCGGGGATTATGGCAAAGATAAGGCCACTACTCGGCAGTAGGCGATGGTCCTGGAGGGGAATATTAAATTACAGCATTACTACATAAGCGGCTGCATAATGCTAAGCAGATCTTCCAATTCAGGAACCGAAAGTCAGCTTTAATTAGATTTAAACTTCATAAGATGTATCTATATATCATGCCTAAGGCCATGTAATAAGGTTAATTTGTTCATTCAGCAAAAGTGAAAATTAATACAGCAGGATAAATATAATTGGTAGAGAGCAAATAATTAGAACATCAATATTTGAACAGCTAAATTCTGTTTCTATTTGCAGAGGGAACAATCCTAATTCAACCAATCATTTCCTAAACTTCTGCCACCGCTGAAACATTGTAAGTATAAGTAAGTTTAATCCCACTCAAATTTATCTGTTTCCCAGACATATACATATGCAGTTCATCACGACGCGAAGAAGCACAACTCAACGCTTCGGCGCTTAGCCAAGTTTTAAGCTGAGTGACGCCTATCAACTTAATCACACGCTCCTTAAAGCAGCAACAACGAACACGGCAAATCCTGCACGCGAACAAACAGACATCCTTTCCCCTTCCGCCCGCATCAGCAGTCCAAAAGTGCAGCATTGCGTGAAAAGAGTGTTGTAATTTACAGCTGAACTGCCGGGTGGGAGTGAGCGAAAGAGATGGGCACAAAGCAGGACAGGTGGCAGAGCAAAACTATTGAAAGCAAAAAACACTCGCGGGGCCAAAGGACGAAGTGGCAGACTGGAAATCCTGGACTCGGAATAATTAAAACACTGCCAAGCTGCGCTGAGAGTTGGCTCTATTTTAACACTTAAACACTGATAAAAACTAGATTAAATTAAAACTGTGTAATAAACAACAAGTTAAGTATTTCATCTACTCGATTGCTGCAAGAGCTTAGTAATTATGTTTAAAAAATGAAATAGTCAACAATAGTTAAGAAATTAAAGACCAACTAAAAATTCTTTGGCTCTGGTGTTTACAAAGCAAAAATCGTAATGCTTTCAAATTTTTAATTACATTGATTAAAATAAAAGAAGTGGGTGTATTGTAGGCATCCTACGTTTATTGTTTTTTTTTAATAGTGTGCTTTGTAAAGAAAAAGCATTTTCAACAGTACATTAAAACTGGGATCAAAAAAATATAACCCTTTTAGTTACACACTTAAGCCAAGACAGTCATACCATGCGTATACGTAATATTCGCAGTGTACGCTAGCAGCTTCATAAATTTACCAAGTTGCCTAAAAGCTTGCAGTGCCATTTTCTCGCGTATTTACTCTGTCTGCTCTTGAGTCAAGTGGCCCTATCCAAACAACTTGTACTTGTAATTATTTTCGTGCACTTGAAAAGCAGCTGAGAGCGGGCATAAAAAAAATGCTAATGATTTTGACAAGCATTTTATTCAAGTGTTTGGCTCCACTCATTATGCAAAGTGGAGTAATTGCGAGCTTATAGGTGGCATCATCAACGTGCAAACTTTTATGGCAAATGCAACGCCCCACACCATCAAGGACAGGTGACGTCTAAGGCTGGATAAGTGTCCCATTCCGAGCAGTTGCAGTTTACTGACAACAGGATACGGATGTCAGGTGCTCACACATAAAAACACAAACACCCACCCACTGCAGACACTTAAAAGCACACTCAGAGGCGTTGATGGCATAATAGACTGCAATTAAGAGAGCTAGAGCTGGCAGTCACTTGACTCAAGGCAGGACAAGCTTTGGATTTTGAGAGGGATTGTGCATTTTTTTTTGGATTTCTAGCTGTGTACCACAGACGAAACTAAAAGTTAGGCCACCGAAATTTTATTATAAATCGCCGACCACACAATTTATTGGCCTTAAAAGTATCTTCTCGCATTTGACTTTTGTTGCGAAACTATTCCGAAACTATTAAGCAACTACTTTAGTTTCAAATTCGGAAAGTTGCACCAGCAAGTTTGCAAGTTCTTAGCTTTAAAATTAAATCAATCGAAGCAAACAATTAACAGCAAAGCAATTTCCGAAGCGACAAAATGCCTCGGGAAAATAAGAAAAGCAAATACACGAGGCAAACGCACTCGAGCGTTTAAGCAGCCAAAAAGAGGACCTTCAGCAGCCAAGCTCACATGATGTTGATAGCCTCCCCGAAGCGATTTCGGCTTGCTTGTTTAAATTGCTCATACGCAGTGTGGGACAAATGACGAAGGAAAAGGGAGCTCGCCCAAAGAGGCGATTCTCATTTCTCTAATGCTTGGTTAGCAAAAATTGCAATCGATTTAAGAGAGTGCCGTAAATGTTTAAAAATAATTGAAATGATTAAATCCAACCTAGGCTGCCAAACATGAATTTCGCTTAACAATTAATCATAATACAAGTGGCATTCGTGGGCAGAGGGATGCCAATTAACGCAGGCTCGGATAATTTTCTGTGAAACTTTCGCCTAAATAGGCTTTACCTGCTTCAACAAGCAGATATACACTATGGCATCGTATAAAAGCAGTAATAAATCAAATTAATTGGTTTTTACAGCAGACAAAAAGAGAGAAACCGAAAGTGTGGGAGGCTAGTGTTCATTATTCGGCCATTATAATAAATACAAATTAATAAACATCCCACAACACACCAATAAACACGCACAATTATGTCAGATCAGAGATTCCCCCATTATTTTTCAATTAAAGCATCTCCTGCGGCCGCAGGACATTTTTTACAGCCTGACTTTCGAAATATCTTATTGAATTGGCTTCCTTCCGTGGGGGAGTGTGTTTCAGCAGCCTCTGGTCCTTCCGGGAGCTCCAGCCCCATATGAATTTTCAATTTCATTTTCAACAGGCAACTGGCAGCGTGTTTAGGTATAAATTTAGCCACCAAAGACGGTCTACTTGTATGTGTATGTGTGTGTGGGCCCCAAGTTGTCAAAGTTGTCAAGCGGAAATCCCCTTTACATCATAAAAACCCTCCACAGACATACGTGAGGGAAAATATCGAAATAACAAAATTATTGTTATTGTTTTTTTCCGCTTTGGTGGGGGAAAAGGGAAATTGCGCGGATTTGTCTGCTCTCTCAAGCGGCACGCACTTAAGTGCGTGTCTTTATCCTTTGTGTGTGTCGGTATGTGTGGGTTTGTAATTTTAAAGCTCTCGGCACGCACACAACATCAGAAAATGTGGGACAAAAACAAGGGCCAATTAATAATACAAAAATGCCAAATATGTGTCAGCAATAATGTGAACATATGAGAAAACCCGAAAATTCGGGAATTAAAAAGAGATACAGGGATCCAGAAATGAAATATTGTTGTTTGATTTGTAATTTGATTAATTCGTATTATTATTTATTATCTCTTGGAAGGCAATTTGGCAAATATTTAACCTAATTAACCTTATTCATTATTCTTCATTAAACAATTATTAAAAAAATTAAATTCAAAGGTGGTTACAGTTTTCATTTGCTTTTTTTAATTTATATTTCTATAAAATATTATCAAATAAATTTTTGGAAAACTGATTTAATGCATTTCGTAACCGATTTAACAGAAATAACCATATCCTTTCGTGCTTTATTAAAAATGGTTTAAAGAAATAATTTCAAAAGTAGATAAGTTTTTATATAACCAATGTTCTAACATATCCCTGTTTAAATTCCCTTTATCGAACCACATCGCTACCGCAGCTAAATAATTAATTAATCCAGCTTGTGTCCTTCAACCAAAACCAACGACAAGGGATTAAAATCTCATTGCAAGCCCCACAAAGTATGCAATAAAAATTGATACGGAAAAACGAATTTTGCATAAGCTTGAAATTCAAAGTGAAAGAAAACTTGCCTTAAAAGCAATTTCCATCCATATTTATTATCCTCGCCTCTCCACTACACCGAAGTAACCACAAAAAAATTGATTTATACGAAATTTATGCAAAGACCGCGCCAACAGAAAGGAGAGGAGGAGAACTAAAAAAGGGAAGTTATTGACTCACCTAGAATCCTGCAATCCATGCTCGCCAGACTCCTGGACACGCATCGCATACAATTCCTGCGAGAATAGCTGGGGAAACGACGAAAAGTTAAAGTTCACATTTCGGGTCATTAGGAGGCGGCTCGGCCTAATCCATTAATTAGTTTGATATGATCTGGGGGGACTACTTACCTCGCCGTTTTCGGGGGGATCGCCGTTGCCAAAGGTGGAGGCCACAACAATTAACAATGCCTCGTGCTCAATGGAGGATATATCGTAGTCGGACATGCAATATATCTAAATGAATAAACAATTTGCCGCTTTAGCAGTGCGTATTTGTTCTGTTTTTCTGCAAGGCCAAACACTTTTGTGGTCATTAGATGCTTAGCATATTCCCCCAACATACACGCATACCAGAAATAAAGACCACCTAATGAGCCTGGACTCTCACTCTCGAATGTATCTTGTAGTTTGTCGCAGGTGTTTGCAGCTTATCTTATTTTGCCAGGCATCCAGCAGATGCTTTTTACACACACATGACCAGGGGACTACTCCAAACTGAGTTGAATCCTGTGGATCGGACGAAACTGAACCGACCGGACGACACTAAGCTGGCACAAAAAAATGTAAAAGTAAATTTCGGTTTTATGCTAATTTGTCTCATGTGGCGCTGGCCTTTGCCCACAGCCTAAGGTCGCAGGTTAAGTCCAGAGAACCCGAAATGGGGCTAATTTTAGAAGTAGGTTAAAACGTTTTATAATGTCAAATTAGGGATGTCATTTGGCATTATGAAATATGCTTAATGTTTGTAACGAAACCTATTTCTAGGGCTAATTTCAACAAATTGGAAAATAAGTGCGTAGACTGGCAAGAGGCATAAGTATTTTGTGGGTTTTACATTAATTTCATTTAGTTTAAGACTAGTTGTTATTACAATAATTGTTACTATACTTCATCAACAACAATTATTCAATAAAAAATAATTTTTTAAATAAATTTCATTTTTATACAGTCGAACTTCCATAGTTCGAACTTCAAATCTCTTTAATAAATGCTTATTTAACTCGAACTATTTATAACTGGTGCTTCCAGTTATTGAGCTTTTTAACTTCGTAAACTAGTTTTGTTTACTCTATCAATGCCAGCTAAAGTATATATTGCAGTACCATTGATTATAGTATGTCCCTTTTTGTCAAGCTTACCTGTGCATTAAATGCATGTCCAAGTAGTTCACATAATTGCTTTGCATATTGCTCGGATTTTCCAGTTTCGGTGGCATACAGAACTGTTGCCTTTATGCGCTTCGACAAGGCGCGTCCGAATAATTTCGATGTAAATTTCACAGCCCTGCAACGAAGTGAAAACGAATGTTTAGCTCGTATTTGGGCAAATGCTCAAAGAAACACTTAAAGCTGCGTCAGCGGCAGCACGACCATCATCATTAGACCCATAAGCCTTCATGTCGAGGGTAAGGCCATAACATAGAACATAACGGACGCCGGCTGATATAGCCACTTTGATTGACATGCCATGTAATTGGAAAATTGTCTACAAGTGGAGCATATATTTTCTTGTGAGGGCCCACACATGGTTAGTCAATAATCAAAGGGGCGCAGAGGAATTTTATTGCCAAGAGTCGGACGATGCGAACTTTCCTCGCGCCTCTCATTTCGCCATTTAAAGTAGACTCGCATAAAATTTTATGCACAACAGAAGAAAAACAAAGAAGGGGGAGATATGTTGCTGGCCAAATGAAAAGCCAACTTATGAGAGGAAAGCCTTCTGTTGCTTCAGTGCCAGACATCATTCGACTTTATTTCGCCTTTATTTTTGAGATTTTCATACCCTTTTTTGGGTCAAAGCAAGTTGGGTAAATATTTTAATGAAAATATTTTAATCACGCGTTGTGTAAAATTATGATAATTTAATGCGAAAGTATAAAGCTAGGCTAACTCATACAAATTATACCAAAATGGACCCAAAGTAAAATACTGTAATTTTTAAACCTCAATAAGAGGCAATCGGATTCATTTTTTCGAAAGTTCATAACAAGATATACTCTTTGACTTTGCAACACATCCTTCCAAGCAATAATAGTTAAAAATCAATTTTAACAACATTTGTAAAGGAAATTTAGATTTAGAAAATAAAACCGTTAAAAAAATGTTCAAATTGTTTTTTAAAAGAAACTATTTTTGGATCTGACACCGAAAAGTATTGTAAATTTTCATTAATGTAACAAAATTAATGTAAGATGTATCACAACGCACTGTTATTATTGCCAAGTGTACAAAAAAAAAGTATATTATTTTTTATTATTATAATATAATATATTTTATATATATTTTCTTTAAGAACCCGAAAGCTCAGATGTCAAAATAGTCTAGGGTATTTCCCAGTTCAAACCCTCTGCTGTAGCAGTCGTATTTATTATTCTTCTTTCGGAAGCCATTGTTTTCTTTGCACCGCGCCTTCTGCCTGCTCCTGGCATGGAACTACTTTTTGGGATATGAGGGCAAATGGATGCTGATAGGCAGTTTAAATGTAATTCAATATGTCTGGCACTTCCCACTTTGCAGCACCTCGTGCCAGACCCACTTTCCAGACCCCTGCTCCTCCGCATCCGCATCCACATCCGCATCCGCACGCATTACGCTGCACACTTTTGTGCGAACATGAATATAATTTCATTTTCATAAAGTTGTCGATGTCAGCGCTGATTTAATTCCATTTCATCTCATCAGAGCTAAGAGGCGCGGCGCGTGCTGAAACAATTAAACTTAATTATGTCTACAGCCCGTCATTCCAACATGGATATACATGTGCGAATACATGTGTCCTCATAAATACGTAAATACGAATGATTTTTCAGTGGCAGCATCATTTAAGAGCACTGATAAAAAGTTTCGTCCTCGAAAGGACTCGATTTAATGGAAACTCGTACATGTGCAATTGCAACATTTTTAATTGATAACTTTTTAATGAATTTCTGCCAGTTATTTGTTGGCCATGCCTTCGTTGTACTGATTGCAGTAAATTAAAATTAATTAGCATGAAAAATACGCCAGCGTGGACAACATCATTAATATGCAACGATTTAAAGTGCGGTCGTTAAATAATCATTATGATTTTTCACGCTTTATTTAACAGCAATTTTCAGGTTTCCACTTTTTCTCTCCTGCGTATTTGTGTAATTAATTTTATTTGTTAGGGCTCACCACATTTGTTTGTTTGCGCATTCGATTAATTGATTGATGCGTGAATAGGTGTATGGATTAAATGCCAAGCTGTCATTGTTGGGCGTATAATTGCCGCAAATTTGCATAAGCTTATGGTAACTAATAGCTTCTGCTTTGTTTTTACATTTGTTCACAGATTGATTTCTGACTTAATTAAGCGTTTTTCACCTATTTCACAGTATATTAGCCACCTAAAGTTAACACATAACACGTGGTTGCATAAACACATCCTATTATTATTCAAAATTTTTTTATTTTTTTGAGAGCCAAAGAAACTTAAGCTGTTGAAGAATATTTATTTGGCATAGATACAGTCAAATGGTAATAACTTTAATAAACCTCTTAAATTCCACACTAAAGCCTTTAATGAAACTAATTAAATTTAAATTTATTTTACCTAGTTAAATTTCTTGCTATAAAGAAGAGTCAAAATTAATCAGGCTCCACTAACGAAAATATCTATTAAATCTGTTTTATTATCTTAGGTTGCCTTGTTTGTATTTTCTAGTAAGTTTGGAGCCTAGAAAGTTTAAATTCTCCCTTTAATTTGGTTGCAACCTATTCTCTTTTAAAGTAAACCCTGACGAATTTATCTTGCCAAACTTATAAACGTCTCAAATTTCACCTCGAATAAAATAAGGACGTCAAATTTGCATAACAATCAACTCCAACCACACATACGCTGCTAACTCGACGGGAGATTCCAGATAGAAAGGGCGGAGCAGTATCCGGCAAATAACATTTAAAATAACAATAACGGGCACAACAGACTTGATGCAATGTACCAAATTTTCCATGCGACTTGATAACAGTAGGACAGTAGGATGTAGGATGAAGGATATACATAGGAGCAGTGGAGGAGTCGCCCCGTGGCAATAAACCACAATCCATGTAATCTACTTAAAAGCTAATCCCTGCTGATGCTCTCGTGTGACACGCTCGCAAAACGACCGAACACACGGGCACAATTACACGGGCAAGGATGCGAGTATCAACATCATCATCAGCCGGAAAGGATAACGAGGTGGGGGGAGGGGGGTGCGAGCTCCACCAAAGGTCGCCACGTTAACGGTAAGCGCTGCTGTAAGTACTTACCTAGCGATTTGTTTAAAATTGAATTTACGTCTTGGCTTCTTGCCCTTGCTCTCGCCACGCCCCTTCTTCCAGACGTGAGTGCGCCAGGCGGGATCCTGGTACTCGAACGAGGGCTTCAGGTAGTACAGGGCCATCTCCTGGTGGAACACCGGCGTGATGGAGCCCGACAGAGGCGGCACGATCCAAATCCAATCAGCGGGACAGCCGTTCCTGCGGAAAGACGATTCCCAACGGTTCGTAAGTAATTGCTTATAATTGACGAGTGGGTGGCGGTGGCAGAGGCGGAATCCTTTGCATTCATTTCGCCCAGCATTTGAAATATGGCCATTTGTATTTTTAGTGCCCCAAATGGGAGATTACCATTAAGTGACTTAATTGTGGCTGCCCTGCCTGCTGTTGCCATAAAAATAGACACGTGGCTTACGATTTTGATTTAGTGACTTGCCAAGGTGTCGGTTTAAGGTGGTTTGGGAGTTTAAAAATACCCAAAAGTAAGCAATTTTGGGTCACAATCTAGTAAATGGAAAGTAGGTTAAGGCTAACCACTTAAAGGCAGAAGTTTAATAAAATTTTCTTAATTTATAGTATAATTTTTGTATATTTTCTTTGCACATTTTTGTACCCTCAACTAAACTTTAATCCTATATTTCATTCCCAAATTTTGTAAATAAGAAAATATATTTTTGTGACACTCAGTCAAAAAATTTGCATTAATTATATACGGATTTTATATTAAGTAACAGAACCATTTGTATTTAAAAATAAAAGCTAACAAATATTCAGTTGTTTTTTATTGTCTGCGACTAATAAAACTGGTAATAAGCAATGACTTAAAACCTAATTGATACAAATATAATAAAAAAACGCTTTATCCTGCACAAAGAAAGTAAACTCTTTTCGCAAAAAAACAGAAAGTGACACATTTATCTCCGCGAAAAGGGGCTTCTGCTCTTTTGCAAATGGAGGGAGTAAAAGTTTGACATATTGTGCGGCATTTATGTGTCTCGCGTGCACTTTACATAAACGCTGGCGACAGCAAATTGGAAACAATAAATTTACTTTCGCACCTGCAAAGAGTTTTCCGCACACTCTACCCCGCCGGCGAAAGTCAAATAAAACACGTTAAGCCATAAACATGCGGCTGGGATGTGTCATAAATGCGAGCCCAACGCGGCAGTAAACAAACACACAGGATATGGATATAATCGGCGATCGGGGGACTCACCTCAGCTTGGACTCGTTCTCGAAATGCTTCATGAAACTTTCACTGGCCGTGTGGTGATCCACAATGGTCACATTGCGACTCTGGTAGGAGTGCAGTACGGCGATGTTCATCTCGACGACGGCCTTGTCCTTCCACAGGGATGTGGGTGTCCTGGTGTCCAGATTCATTTTCAGCGCCACTGTCTGCGGTGAGTTAAAAATCAATTTCGATAGTGCGCCTAATCGGTAGTGGTTACTCGGTCTAATCGAATGACGTTGATGAATTTCGATTACAATTTACGGTTTTGTGGCCAGAATTTAATAATTACTAACAACTGTGGTGGCCTTTAAAAGCCTGGGCCCAACAAGTGGCCCGAAGCCTCTACCACTTTCCTCGCACCCGTCAGAAGCCACACCGAACGTCAATTATGGATTTGGCCACAGGCCATCGGATGTCATGAGTGGAGCCAAAACAGTGGCTGACTCTTGCAAATGAATGGCTTTGATGATGACAAATACCACAAATTTAATGGGAAATGCTTGTCATTGCACCCGTATTTCACACTGAAATATGAGTATAAGCTAGTCCGCAAATATCATATTCGAATTATTTGAAATATAGTGGGAGGAAGTGGAGTTTATTGGCAATAATAATATTTTTTGAACTATTAAAAATTTTTAAAAATACAGCTTTTGATTGGAAGTGTGAAAACTACTTTATACTTTATCATAAAACATAATTTCATATCTACTTTCCACTAAAGAAAATATTTTAATTGCTTCAAATATTTCGAGTTGAGAGTAGTCCTTAATTGCCAAACAGAACTTTATTTTTAAAATTCTCCCATGAAAAAGGCTGGTACAATTATTTCACTTTTTAAAAAATATACCAAATTTAAAATTTATAATTATAAATAAATAATATAATTTTAAAGCAAGTGAAATAAGATTTTACAGATCTCTGTTTTTCGAAACCATAAAATTAATTTCCACTCAAAATATTTTAAAGAGGAGAAAGCTATTAAATTTTCATAACTTGGAAAGACTTTTGTGTACCTATACAAGTGTAGGTGCAAGGTTGGAAATGCATCGATGTCATAAAATGTAGCTCGATTTCCAGAGAAGGGCTATGGCATATTCGTGCTGCTGAAAAACTAATTAGCCGGAGGAGATCGATCGACTCTTAACTGCAGTGCTAATGTGTTTAGTTGCAAGTTATATTAAGGTATATCATGTATGAAAGTACTCTACATTTCAGTCTGTGATAATAATTCCCCCATGGAAACTTTATTCCGGCCTTAAAGCGCCGCCCTTCTTAAGTGCTGTTAACCAGTTTACACCCACCACCCACCACCCACACCCACAGCCAATGGCACATTGCTGGTGGGTTAAAAGAATGCCGGCCCAGAAAAAAGCGCTTTATGCGAGGACAGCAAGAATGGAAAAGGCGGCAGTCCCTGTCTCCTCCGCACATTATGCGGCCTTATAATGAAATAAGCGCCACATCGCGATACAGCGACAAAGACATCAAGGACGTCAGGCAAGGACAATGTCAGGGGGCGGATATCAATACAGAAATTACTATATACGTCTTTTTACTCCAACTTACCTCCAACATATTGCGGCGATTTGTGTCGCATAAATTCCGGCTGCCAATCTCCGTGGACATGTACCAGCCGCTGAATGTGGTGGCCGTAAACTGGATGCCGCCCACATCGAACAGCATCCCGGAAACGGCGGGCAGAGCATACCATCGCAGTCCCAGCTCCACGAACCAATCGAATCTGCAACGGGAGCGGAGGAGTGGGTGGTTTTATTTGGCCAGTTCGAATGACACTCTGGGCAAGCACTGCCACAGGCCGCGATTGTGGATGCAAATCCTTGGGTATACATGCCATGGCTTATACGGTCAATGTTCGACGGACATTGGCTTAAAGCTAAGCGCTCTGGGTATCTAAACATTTCGGTATTCTCTTAGTCTTATAAAAAAACCGATTTCATAATGTATATAGTACTTAAACCAATTTTACACTTTTTGTGTAAAATTAATAAAACTATGGCAGTTGTGTAAACATTTTAATTGCCTTGACTTTTAAACTTACTTTGACTTTTTAAATGTTTTTTTTTTTAAATTAAAAGCATATATTTCAGAAACTATTTCATGTTAATATTTTTGTTACAAATTAAGCTCTTTAATTAAAAACAGATAAGTATTTTTTGATTTCGGCAAGTAAATAATTTTATTGACCTAATACGAGCGAGTACCGTGAAAAATAAATTGTGTTTGTTTTATCAAATTAAAAGGAAGCTCACAAACAAATTGGTAAAGGACTTTACCTATATGGTAAATTATAATTAGGACCGGTATTTAAGTTCGATTTATCTACCTACCTATTTTAACTGTAGTTTTGAAAAGGATCTTTATGTGAATGTTTTATGGTTTAATTTAAATAATCAGGCATTTGCCTCTTCTGTTCAAACACATCTTGTCTACACAGCTGACATAACGAACGATGACTAAAACGAATATCAAATATTTTTTCAGTTCTCTTGTTTCTAAACCTACTTATGTGTGTCAAATAAACCAGTAGACGTCATTGGAATCCAGAACTCTTTAGCAAATGGAAAGTTTTGGCGCCAATTTTGGACCAGAGCAGGCAGTCAAATATGGAAAGGCGAAACTATTTAAATTCCGCACACTTTTGAGACGAAGTCACAGTCGAATTCTAGCCGCAGACATGAGACAGTTGTTCGTTTTGTTGGTGCTGATCGGGATTGGTTATTCCGCTGCCAAGCTGAATCGCTTGCGGCTCCACTCGAATGGTAACTTTACCAAGAGCCACGGAAATGTGAAGGTGGAGAAGGCCGTCCTGGCGGCCAAGTACTCGTTTTTGGTGGACGCCACAACCAGCTCCAGTTCCAGTTCTTCTTCGTCGCAAACTGAAAATCTTCAGAATTCTTTTAACAAGGAGTACTACGGTGTAATTGAAATCGGAACCCCCGGGCAGCGGTTCAACATTCTGTTCGACACGGGATCGTCCAATTTGTGGGTTCCCAGTGCCAAGTGCTCGTCCTCAAACATCGCTTGCCAGAGGCACAACAAGTACCGATCGGAAGCATCCAGCACCTACGTGGCGAATGATACGGAGTTCGCCATCGAATATGGAACCGGCAGTCTCTCGGGATTCCTCTCCACTGACACTGTGACCGTGGGAGGAGTCAGCATCCAAGGCCAGACCTTCGGCGAGGCCATCAACGAGCCGGGAACCACCTTCGACTATGCTCCATTTGCGGGAATCCTGGGAATGGCCTTCGAGGCGATCGCCGTGGACGGAGTCACTCCGCCGTGGGACAACATGATTGCCCAGGGACTGCTCGACAAGCCCGTCATGTCGTTCTACCTGAAGCGCCAGGGCACCGCGGTGCAGGGTGGAGAGCTGATCCTCGGAGGCAGTGACTCCAGTCTGTATGTCGGCAGTCTCACCTACGTCCCCGTTTCGGTTCCGGCCTATTGGCAGTTCAAGGTGAACTCGATCAAGGTCAACCGCGTGGTGCTGTGCAACGGATGCCAGGCGATTGCCGACACCGGAACCTCCTTGATCGTGGTTCCCCAGGCGGCCTACACCAAGATCAATCGCCAGCTGGGCGCCGAGGATAATGGCGGTGGAGAGGCGTTCGTGAGGTGCAGCCGAATCGCATCCCTGCCCAAAATAAACCTTAATATTGGCGGCACCATCTTCACCCTGAACCCCAAGGACTACATCGTCAAGCTGACCCAGAATGGAGTGACCTACTGCATGTCCGGCTTCACCAGTATGGGCAGCATCTCGTTCTGGATTCTGGGTGACTTGTTCATTGGCAAGTTCTACACGGAGTTCGATAAAGGCAACGAACGGATTGGTTTTGCCAGGGTGGCCAACTATTAGGCGTCTTCATATGGCTTACAAATTACAAAATTTGAGTAATACTTCCAGAACAAAAATGACAATTTTAATTACAAAGTTATTGTAAAAAGTATTCTAAAAGATGTTATTCTTTGGACATTATGATTTCTAATTTAAGATTTGGACATTTGAAATCAGATCTCATTTTCAAACAGTTAAAATGCCAACTTAATTGTGTGAAAAATCTAAAATCAGACAAAATCTCAAATTATAAGTCAATGTTTCGTTAGGGCTGAGTTCCACCAAATCAAAAAACAAACGAAACCAAAATTCCTATAGAAAATATTGTTTATGAATATTTATGTGATTTTGTGTACAAAGATTTGGTTTGCTCTGTCTATTGATTCAGCTTTTGGTAATACAATAACTATAACTTGTTATACCATTATTGATAAGAATGTTACATTGTACACAATGTATGCTAGTTTCGAGTTCTCTTATAGATTTCTATTGACTACTTTTATAGCCTTCATAAGGACGTATACTCACTTGGGATGCGTCAGCGGCACTTCCAGTATCAATTCGGGCGGGTAATCGAAGTAGTCCGGATCGTGACCATTGGCCGAGACCACCACCGGCAGGATGTCCCACTCGCCGCCCTTGCCCTTCCAGCCCAGCTTGGTGCAGACCTGATGGATAGGGATGGGATTGGACATCAAACAAATGTGAATCGGAATCGAAAATCAGCATAGGGCCTGGCCAGGCCAGGCAGTGGCGGACATAAAAGTGACATGTGTAAAAATAAATGGAGATACTTTGGGGCTTGGTTTTATATGCAAATATACATCATTGCCGGAATGGGAACTTTCGAGCCCAAACCCAAGCCCACACCATAGCACATGTTCCACCCACTCGCTGGAAACATCTGCTACCGTATTTGTGCTCGTATTTATTGACAGCTTTGTTGTTTGTTCGGTTTTTGCGTATTTAAAAAGAGATTTATTACAACGAGTTATAGAGCGAACTTGCCACCGTTGCTATTGCCGTTGTTGTGGGCTCTGGGGCTTTTCCAACTTGTTGGTTCGACAAAAGGTCGTCGGGTTGATGGAAATTGGGGGGGGTCAAAGGGCGGGGACAGATTTAAAGGCAAAGGCAATTGATGCGTGTAAATATTGTGATGGCTGAGAAAAAATACATGTATTTATGCATGTATGATATGTAAATTGATAGCTGGATTACGCAGAACCACATGAATAAATGGGAGCCGTTTGATCGTGGTGTAAATATTTGCGAATCTATCAAATAAACAGGTAATGAAAAGTCAAAATAAACCTACAAGTTATTATTTCAAATTTAATATTCAGTCACATACAATTTATTTAGAAATCACTCACCTCAGTAAACTCAGCATTCATGGGATCGCCAATGATTTTCCCATCCGCCTGCTTATAGCCGGCATATGATATCAATTGGCTATTCCAAATGCGATAATCATGCTTGGCATCTGTGCGTTGCGGAAATATCGTAATAGCCGATCTGCAGTGATGAAATTTTGAAATCAATTATTTTAGCCAGGCAAACCCACTAAACAATTTGTGTGCACAAAACGTTAAAGTTCGACAAAGTTCAATGGAACTTTTGCAAACCGCCATAAGCGTTTTACGCCCTAATGTGCGTACAAAGTCAGAAGTGCAACACCAACCGGATCAAAAAGGGGAAGTTGAAAGGATGGCGCTTGAAATATTCATAGAATCAAATTGGCAGCAGGCCCCTCTCCATTCACCCTCTCAATTCAGCCAATTAGCAGGGCAAAAACATAATTTGGCCATCACTTTCCGCAAACATCCAAGTGACGCCTGCCACGTAGCGAGTAGATTATTTGTAAATTGGAAATTGTGTGTGCCAAAGAGCATAGGAAAATATTTAAAATTATGTACAGCTTCAATTTCGAGGCTTAATTCGATTAGCGTAGATGGTTTGTTCGCCATTATTACCATAAGCTTGAAATTAAGCTTTGCACGGAAATATAAAATGCAGAGTATGTTAATTGCTCAAACGAAATATTAGTAATAATTTTGTATTGTTCTATTTTTATGGTTTTTAATTTAAGCACACATTATATAATTCTATTGTGAATAAAAACAAATTTCTATTTTGCTTAAGTGTCAAGTGTGTAAGTATTATTCATTATTTTCTATAATAATCCTTGTTTATAAAATAGTTTCTGTTCAATAATAAATTCCCCCAGCACTTAACAGAGAATTTCAATTACCTCAGGTTGCCTTTATTTGTTGCATATTTAATGTGGTTGCAAATTGCTTCAAACATGCCACTGGTTGTTGTCACATAGCGACAGTCAAATACCTGCAAAATATACATATAAATTATAGAAATATCAGCCTGTCAAGAACGAATCACTTTCCACTTTGGAAGCACATGTAGAAAAGTCATGCCAGCGGAAAAAAGCGCAATTCCCGCAGAGCTAAAATTACCTAAAATATTCAAATGCTGGCAGCAACTAGAAAAAATATCAACAGAATTTGCAGACACAAAACTAAAAGTGTAAACAATTGTTTTTTCATGAGTTTTAGGTGCCAGCCCCCAAGCCCTGAAGCTGTCCAACAGTTTTTGTTGCGTCGTCCAACGGGGCGGATGATAAATGTGACATAAATTTCTATGTTACTTCTATATTTGTTTTTTTTTCTAGCATTGGGTCGCATTCGTATAAGAGAGTTGTTCGCAACTTGTTCATACACCGAAACCCTTTTTTAATTATTTCGCTTCAATGAATTTTTTGCAATATTTCTGTTTAACTGTCACACTCCCTCCTCAATTTTCGCTTCTGTTATCTGGTCCCTTACAATTGTTGTTTTTCACACCTGTTTTTGTGGCTTTTTCCCCTTTTGGGTCTAGGCCAGAGTAAAGTGCTTACATTTGGCTTTATGGGATTTCTATGTTTGAGCCACTCGAAACTGAAACTCATTTCTGGCCAAGAAACCCCTTTTCATTCGATTTTCTGCTGTGTTGGGTTTTGTTATGTTTTTTTGTAGAGGGTTTACCAATTTAAAGCGAGTTTCCTAATTAAGTTTGCAAAACGATCCAAACTGAACCCTTTTTAAGTGCTTCTGCCACACATACTTCATTTAATTTAAAGCAAAGTTGGCTGCTTTTTTTCATGTTTGAGTGGTATTGGATAACTTTTCTCAACTTTTTATTTAATTTAATGAAAAGTCAGGGCACAAAAGAAAATTATCATGTAAAATGTTTATAGGGCTTCACATTATACAATGGAAAACATGCCAAGGATACGATCAACGAAGTGTATTTTTGGCAGGGAAAAAGCCATGAAAGTATGTTTATTGGAGTGTGTCATAATGTTAATTTGATTCATTTAGAAGCTAGCACTAGTTTTACTCTACCATTATTAAATTAGTATTTTATTCGAATTAAATCTCTGAATACATATGCAACCAAGGAAGAATTCGCTTCGCATTTCAGGTAAATGAATTTGACAGTCCCCTGCAAATACATTCATATATGTTGATATATTATTTATTTGGCATGGCATATGTGGAAGGTGGTTGTAGTGTCGCCTTTCACTACTTGTCTTTGGAAATCAGCTTTGCCTTCTCAAGTTTTCCATTCACACACACGCAATTCACTCAGGCGGAAATGCAAATCAGTTCACACATTAGTAAGCAAACTCACAGAGGCTGGGACAGCCATTTTGCCATGCCAACTACTGATCATTATAATTTGTATACGAGCATAAGTATACGGGTGCATGTGAATAAATCTCTGCCTTGGGCCAAATTTCTTTTTCGGGTAAATTAAAATTTACGAGGATTTGCATTTCAAATTTTTGGCTTTGTTTTGCCTATTCTCTTTTCGACTCGGCTTCTCCACTTCGACATTTGTCATTTGCCCGAAACACGCATAAATCTAGAATAATGTTGCCCGACAGAGGCGCATATATTTGTCTGTGATTTGTGCTCTGACAAATTCGGTTGACTACTCCAGCGTTTATTTCACCCATATAATTTTTTGAATTGCACACATTTAAGCCTAATATGCCTTGATGAATTGTTATCATATTTTGTGGATGATGAAAGCTCGTTTCGAGGGTTTGCATGCGAGAGGTCATGAATCGTTGAGATCCTGATAAATTGAGGGTGTCTAAGGTTGATGAATAAAAGTTGAAGACTTTGCTTTGGAACAAGTTGGAAAAATCGAAATATTTTTATATAATTTTCTAATTTTTTTCATAAATCAATTTCTTAATCGACCCACCTGCAACTTCGACCATTGTATGCGACCAATGCAACGTGATGAATTGCGCCAGGCCAGTTTGGCTCCATAAATTAGTTCGGTTTCGGTTAGCTGATAATGTCCACTTGTCTCAATGCTCTGGCGCACCTGTTTCCACCGAGTTTCGTGGGCGGTAGATGATGTACTACATTCGAGATGAAAGATAAGATAAGTCACGAATGTACTGTTTCATTTTTAAATAGGTAACTGAAGGTACAATGCGCTTGAAATATAAAAATGACGTTTGTATTTTTAAAAACGTATCCTTGTAGTTAATATAATAAGTAATAATAATAATATAACAAAATGAAGTATTCTTAATTTTCAAAAACCATTATAAATTGTATTCTCATAAAATCCCTTTGAGTTTAATTAATGACAAATTTATATAGAAACATTTAATTTTTGTTTGCTATAAAAATACAATCTCAGACTGAATTTAAAGCAATAATCAACATTTTTAACGGTCTAAAATTTTTAAAATTAGTTTGTAAAATAATAAAACTTTTATATGAGAACCCACCGCTTTATCGAGGTGAAATACTGCTCCAGGAAGTCCTTGGCGTGCTCTAGAATTAAATCCGGTTTTCGGGCCTCCACCGCCGCGTTGCCAATGTGCATAATACTGCTCGTACAGGTGGCCTTCGAGCAGGAAAGTATCTGAAATGAGCAGACGGGGGGGACAAATAAGTCATCAAGCCGGGAAGAAAACAGTTAGTCCTCATGTTTTGACAGCTTTAATTATAAAAATGTAATTGCTCATTTTGGTAATTAAATTTTTATTGGCAATTGCCTTGCAGCGACGAACGACAATGAGTGGCAGTTAGACAAAGAGGGAAAAGTAAGGAACTGAAGACAGATGAGGGACAGATAGAGAGCAACAATGCTACGAAAATTAAATTGATAAAAAAATGAGGAACAGCAAGAGTCCTTGGAATCAGCCCCTGTTCAGAGAAAACGTTTAAAAAGCATTTCACTGTCAATTGCGGATGCTGCCTTTGCCTTTCCTCCACGGAGTTTCCTGTGTGCGCTTTTCCTCGACTTTTCTTGCCTTGTTTTTTATGATGCGTGTCGTTGTAATTTTCATTTGCCCTGCCTCAGCTTACCTCGGATTCTGGCTGGCGGAGTGCTTTCCTTACCTTTCTTCTCTCGGTTTGTTTTTCCGACGGTTTAATTTACTCAACGCCCCGTCTGTCTATTTCACCTCCGAACGCGAATGCCACAATCCGCCCAAGACACCCGCGGTCATAATTAGTTTGTTTTTCCAGGCAGTTGAGCTCTCGAATTGGCTTGGCAAAGTGTGGCATAAAAACTGCTCAAGTGTCGCAAGTGTCTAACTAAAAAATTTCATGCGGCGATGCTCGCTACAATTATGTCACTCATACGCACTGTGTACCGCGTTGAGAGGAGCTTGTTGAAGCTTACGACCGAATTTAGTGGGTAAGAATGATAAAAGAAGAAATTATCTGTTAAATTAAACAAGCGAATCAGGGTTCTAAATTGTGCGATGAGCTGGGATAAACTAAACGGATTAAGGATGTAAGTAAACGAGATGAGAAGTCATTTTCAAACGAAAATAATTATATGTGATGTGCGATGTAAGTTAAAATAATTTAAGGAATGTTGGTATTTTAATAACGCTGGTTTCTATATACTTTTTGGTCAAAATAAATCTTCGATTATGGTTAACGCATTTGTTCATTTAAATTTGTACTCGTTAATAGTTTTCTTTTTTAATCTCTCTACATGTAATATAATAATAAATATTTAAAAGAGCATAAACTATTAAATTTGAAATACATATACTGTTTAAATGGTGGTTATTTTAGAAAAATTATTACACGTTTTAAATAACTAAAAGCAGAACATGAACTTGAGAATGAGATTTTCTTATTAAAATTTAATTTATAGTTATACCAATAATATTCAAGCCAAAAGGTGGTTATTTTAGAAAAAATATTACACCGTCTAAATAGCCGAAAATAAAACAAGAAGTTAGGAGTGAGATTTTCTTTTTAAAATTTAACACCTCTCAAGGACCAAGATGTTCAGCCAGTCGTTGAGGTAATAAAAAGGGTAATTCTAGTAAATGTGGAATGGGCAGTAAAAGTTGGAGAAGCAATACCAGTCAAAGTAGCACATTTGGCAAAAGGCTGAGGGAGAAATTCTAAGGATTAGTTTGTGAACAGACCCATAGGTCTCACTTCAATGTTGAGCTGTGATTGCAGGAAACTCACATTAATTTTAGTACTCTTTCCCAGCAACCGCCCAGCCAGCCGCAATAAACTGCAGTTGCAACTTAAAGCCAAGCCACATACTTTGCTTTGTATGCACATAACAAAAATGCAGTTCCTCCTGCATTTCCCTGGTCCCCGCCCGCATAAACTTTGCCAATTTTCACTCAGCTGTGCAGAGCAAATTTATGCACAGTGCAAACAGCAAGCGAGCTAAGAAACCAAAAACAAGAAGCAACCAAACACGAGCGACACATGATGAAAATTCGTTAGTTAGCAACAGGGCGGAGTTATTATTCTAATAAGCCGGAATCAGACGCGGCATGCGTCTGGCTTAGTGGGTAAATTATTATTTTCCGCGGACGAGAAGCTTATGAGGCTAAGAGGCGCCGGCTTTCCATTTTCATTTGCAACTAAGCAAATGAATTTTTTGCTGCCAGGGTAGGAATGCAAATAATTGCCAGCGTGGGACTGGTTAGCACTCAAAGTTGTCCAAAATTGTTTTATGTAAATATAAACAGGAGGACGGAGGAGGGGCATTCGCAGCGGAACCGGAAATTGTTGCAGCTGCCGAGCGCCGAATAAATACGAAGGAAGGAAACGGGTAGCATTTCCCGCCCACCCAAAAAAAAACATACACAAGGCGAGGAGCTTAAAGTTTGGCGTGTAAGTTTGGTTTTCTTCGGGCCACGTGCCGCCCAACTTCGGAGGACTGCATCCCCACGAGAAACTGCACTTTCCCTCAGCGGGACTTGGCCTGCTGAATTTGTTCTTTTTCCCGCTACTCCTGGTGTTTGCAACAGAATTATGCCCTTCTGCGGAGGAAAGTGATAGAAGTGCTGCCGGTTTCACCCCGGGATATGTTTTCTTAGACAACAACGAACTGAAAATGTCCTTCTCGGGATTATATTTAAGAAATAACCAGAGATCTTAAGATGATTTCTAAATAAAAGTTTAATAAAGTTGTTATAAGACTAACACGAATCTTGAAGCAAGTTTTTGCAAGAAGATCGAACCAAAAAACCATTATTGTACAGTTCTAAAATAATCTAGAACTGAGTGATGCCTGAAAAGCATTTTAAGCATATTCATCCACTATTCATAAATTTTATGTTTACATAAAAATAATAATAAAAAATGTTTTCTTAAAGACCTCAATGCTTTAATAAAGAAAACAATTACTTTTGTCAAAAAAATGTTTGTTGATAAGCCAATTTTTTAAAATTACTTTTTTAATGTGCAAAATCACAAATATTTAGAAGTATGTAAAGTATAAGAAACTTAAGTTAATAAATAAATACAATTTACATAATTTTTTGAAAATATTAAAAATAACGTCTTTAACGATAAAAGAGCATAATTTTAATGCCCTGAAAAAGATTACCAAAAAAAATGAAGAAGAAAAGTTATTGGCGACATGACAAGTGCTTTCACCAAACTATCCTTATAAAAACATTTTCCAGCCAATTGGTTTTCCGGGCAAGCCATTGACATAAGTTTCCCAAGACGCTTGCCTTCTTCCGGAGCAGAGGCACAGCCATGGAGGAATTCAAATATTAACTGCATTCTGCGGCAGTTAAGTTTGTTTTGCCACTTCTGCCTCACCTTTTGGCAACAAAATTGAAATTGCAAGGCAACCAGCACACAAAATTAAATGAAAATGCTGGCTGTGGTAATGAAAAATTAAACGAAAATATTTGTTCACAGTTTCGGTAGTCAAGTGCATGATATTAACAGAGCCGGATAAATAATAAAATAACCCAGAACGCTCTGTTTTGTAGCCACAATAAGGTGAAGCCCATGCCAATATATGGATTAACCACACAAGTAGGAAGCCACTTTGCGTTAATATAGTTTTATTAACTCTAAAGGAATGAAGACCCTTTCCACATGCTCAACTCACTAAATCCCGAGTGTTAAATGCCCCAATGTAAACTTAATGTTTGCAACTTAAATGGCCGGTCCATCGTTTAAGCAAAGCTTCAGTATAATTACCTGCGAGCCGGAAAAGGGAGTCGTTGGGAGCAATTTGCATGTTGTTGGAGTACTTAAATAAAATGGCACACTGGCACATATAAATATGAATTTGTGCATTGCATAATTTCGCGCACGTTAAAACGCAGCTTGGTGCGAGGGCGGCGAAAGGGAAATGAAATTTGATTGTGAAAAAGGATTCGTTGCGCCATTTCCGTTGTTGGCGTTGATGCTGACTTAATTAGCATAGAAATTGTAGCTGTAGCTGGGGAACTGAACTGCAACTACCGCTCTGGACTTTTCGGGTCTGCAGGACCCCCCCCTCCTTGGCTAATTGAGGTTAGGTGTCGCAACTTTAAAGCGACTTCTGACACCGCTTCTGACTTGCCACTTCGCTTATGCAATTTGCACTTGGCAGTCCCGAGTCGGCTTAATGAGGTTCGCCAATCAGTTTTGGCCAACTGAACGGACCCGGCGGTAGGTGTGCAAATTAAATTATGCAGATTGGGATGGGCAGCGCCGCTGGAAGGCATCCAAAGCCATTTCCTTAATGAGCATGGCGAATTTTGAATACTGCTAGATAATATGAGTTATTCGCAAATTAAACTGTTCAAGAAGTATTTTAGTTTAATACAATTAAAGTTAATTAACTAATTAATAGTGTTTAAAAAAAAATAAGACACTATATTTTCAAGGCTCATTAAAAAAACACTCGTTAAAAAATACTAAAAGGGATTGCTTAGCTTTAATCAAAATAACATAAGTCTTATTAAAGAAGAAAGATTTTTAAGTACGTTAAAATAATTAAATTTTTTTAATTATTTTATTTTGGTTACCAAAATAACTATGAAAGTATAAGTTGGAACAATTCTTTACTAAATGCTAAAAAAGAGGACTGGTCACATTTTATAAAAAAGTGTTATTTAAAGTACGTCAGTTTGTATAATTTAAGAGTTATACACTGTACTGTTTCTAAATAAATACACATCCGGCTCCATCATTACTAAATTTTGTCGCACGTATTAGCTCAACATTTCCCAAAAAAAAGAGCCCCATTCACCACATTAGCCCCAAAAATAGTATATAATTTTACACCACGCAAAACAGAAAAAGTCCTGGGAAAAATGAGCCAACTTCAGGCCACTTTATTACGATGGGAAAAGTTTTGTGGTATGAGGAAAAAAAAGCGAGCAGCCGGGTCCTTTATTTAATCCGCCATCCAGCCTGGGCACGCACCCGGCTAACTTTTGCATAACAAAACTGCTGTAAAACGCTCCAATTGCAGACGAGCAAACAAACAAAGGGGCAGGAGCCACACATGCACGCTGCACAGACACAGTTGTACAAAAAGAAACAGGAAAACAGAGGAACAGGATCAGGACTAGGAGCAGGAGCAGGAGCAGTCACACAAACAATTACTTGGCCGACTAACAGCGTCATGAGTATTAAATAACTCCTGCAAGTATGCAATGCTTCTTGCGCTCGTTCCCCGACTCACTTTTTACGCATTCCGAGCTGAAACTTTCTGCACTTAGGCTGGAGAAAAAGCGAGTCTGGGAATTCAGGGAATTGTTTTACTGCCCTTTTATGGCACACTCGCTCGTGCATGGCCCACAGCTTTTCTTGGCCACGTGCAGTGGCTAATTACGGCCAAGATTCCCCTTCGCAGTCCCAGCCCAAATCCCAATCCCCATCCCAGTCCAGTTGCCCCAAACGTGACTCACCTCGCGACCCTTGCAGTGCAGCGTGTCGTAGACCTCCGGCCTGCCCTCGATGTTCTTCAGTCGCATCGGCTTGCGCATCAGCAGGCTGCGTCCCTCGTCGTCCAGGTGCATGAAGCTGCAATTTAGATTGCTCGGCTAAAGTATCTGAGAAGTGCGGCAAAGCAACTGCCAAGCTGGCAAATGAGAGGACCCCTGTATCCCTAAGCTCCAGACGTTATTCGCTCGATTTGTCTAACCGCTGGGAAATCCCACATCTAATCTCTTTCAACTGCTAATAACTTATCGCCTTTAAAAAGCATTATTCGCATTACTCAAATTAAATTTTTTACATTTTTTAAAAGGTATTTGTCGAACCGCTGGGAAGTTCTATATTTTATTTATGTTTAGTGGTGGTTACTTTGCCCTTTAAAACACATTGAATTTGAATATTAATTTTAAAATTGTTTTTTAATATTTACGCGGTCAAATTAAGTTTTCATATATTGAGCCTGCTACGAATTTTACTATAACACACAAATTCATTAAATGCGACAATTGAAATTGAAATAATTGAAATAAGCCCTTGCTCCGCACTTTAACGAACAGACGGGAAATTCTATATATTTTCTCTTTCTACTTCTAATATCTAATATATCGTCCTTAAAAGATATGCTTACATTACTTAATAATAATAATAAAAATAATAATGCTTAATAAGAAAACATTATTTTGAAAACCTTGACCTTTAGAAAGTTTAATAAATATGACTACACTAAAAATAAATTTTTTTAATTCTTTCTTTTGGCAAATAAAAAGCTTTGAAAGTTTATTGAAATATTAAACAATACCTACATAAACACTTATACCAAATGGTCTAAGTCAGCATACTTCAATAGAAAAGCAAAATAATATTCAAAGCGCTCCCATATTTACACTTTTCAAATCTTTACAAGTATGTCCTTTACACCAAACAGATTATGTTTAAGTAACTTTTTACAGGTGAAATAAAAATGTTTTGCTTCAGTAGCTATAAATTTCATTCAGCCAAATGCCGTTTGCCACAAATAAAACTTGTCTAGCTCCTAAGCACAACTACCTCTGCTAAGTCCTGCCTTTATCCCTTAGTTCCCACCAACCATTTATCAGTTTGGCTAGCACTCGTGTCTCCTATATCCGTGATAAATGCAATCCTTACCTGCCGGCACGCGACCGATAATCCTGTGACATTTTTCTGGGCTGCGGTTGGTTCTTGGGCGACGGGGACAGTTCCCGGGAACTTTTTCCCGATGCGGTGCCGCTGCCCGAGGCAGGAGCTCCTGATCCCTGGCCACCACCACCACCACCTCCACTGCCACTGCCATCCAGCTCGACCACGATACTCGTGTTGGTGCCACGCCGTTCGCGAATTGGAGGCGAAGCTGTGGAGATGCTGGCCCGTTTGGGGTGCCTCAATGGCGTGCCACTCGAAGTGGCAGCCCCTGCTCCAGATGCTCCTCCTCCCGCTGCTCCTTCTCCTCCAGGATGGTCCACTTCATGGCCGCCTTCTGGAGTGCCGCTCAAGAGCCCATTGCCATTCACCGTTGGCGTTGTTTGAGCTTTGATTTTTCTGCTATTTTGTTGCTGTGGGACACATGTATCCTTCTGTTGCTGTTGCTTCTGTTGAAGTTGCTGCTGCTGCTGTTGTTGCTGCTGTTGCTGTTGTTGCTGCTGTTGCTGTTGCTGTTGTGCATTTGTCGTACGTTTGATGGTCACGAAACGCAGGTTCTCAAATATCGATGCGAAATGCTGCGACATCTTGTCCTGGGACTTGGAACTCGTGTCCTCTCCGCTGATTGCTTGCCTCGTTGATTTAAAATGCAGCCAACAGGTGAACCACTTGGACAATTTACCCTCCAAGTTTTTGATTAAATTCTGTTGGAAACTTTCAGCGGTCTTCTTTTTCGGGCCACACTCAATTGGTTCACTGAGGATTGAAAAGTTTACAGAAAGTTATATTACTTGGTAGTCGAGACGGATAAGGGACTTAAAAATGTACAGGTGTAATGAGTAATTTAAATCGTGAAATTCAAATTCTGATTAAAGCTAATCTACATTGAAGTTTGAATGTCTTAACTTTGATTTTGTTCTTTAATTTCCATCGCTTGTATTAAAGATTCATACCGATATTATTGACTTTTATCGATATTTTACGATCAGCAAACTGCTTAATTAAAAGGTAAAAGAATAATTTAACCCACCACTACTTAAAAACAGACAATAAAAACCAAAAATCAAAATCGAACTTAAAACGATTTTGTCTATTCTACTTATAATTGCATTCTATTCTTCGTTAAAATAAGATGTTGAATTCATCTCCCAAATACTAAATTATTTTTATATAAATTATATTTTGAAAATGTGAGCTCTACAAAATTACTGAACATTAACTTAAAATATCTAATACTCTAAGAGTTACATATCTCGACAGACAAACGAAATACAAATATTTAATAAATATTAACTAAAATAATATCAAAATAATATCAAAATAATATACCTAATATCATTGGATTACTATTTTATTTTCTACGTAGATATTACGATTGTTAGGGCACTAGGCTCAAGAACTACCTTTGACTTAAGGCTCTGCTATGAAATGTCATCAGACATCATTGTTTTGAAGCTTTTCTGCTCCTTCATTTCCACTCAAAATGCCTGAGAGCAACAGAAAGAAAACAATAAAAGCACAAGGTCTGGCTTTTAGCTACAAAAATAGACTTACGCACTCAAAGCCAGCCGGGCAGTTAATTGATTGATTGATTAGCAAAACAAAAAAGGCATAAAAGCACATGTGTACATACCACCATGGAAAGCCGAAATTTGCGGTCATTATTTTGATTTGCCTAAGCAATTTTCTAAAGCCGCCATTAAACAAACAGCAAAAACAAGAGCAAACAAACAATGAACGGGTAATTAGAAAGCGATAGCATTTCATTGGACATTCTGTGTGACGGAGTGGGGGGTCCCATCAAAGCGAATGATTCGGCATTTGATTTCGAATTTTAATGTGCGTGGGTGCTCATTGAACTCGAATAGAAATGGGTTCGACCAGGTCAGTAATGGGCATGCCACCATGTCAGTTGCAGCCGGTGGCATTGGCTCATCAGTTTTGGATTTTGTGTAGAAGAGGACCAAATAAACATGTGAAAAACACTTCAATCTGGTTATTACCAATGATCGAAAATCTAATTCGCACAACATTTAGTTACATTTAGTTCTGAACTTCCAATGCTTAAATTACTAATTAACATGTAATTTAGGAACGATTTCATATGTTTACTGAACGATCATCGCACATAAAATATTTTTTTATTTTAAATAAAGTCAATTTATAATATAAAATGATTTAATCCCAATGCAATTATTCGTGTTAACATTGAAACTAGAAACTTTTTTTAAAAGTATAAATCCGACCACTTTATGTTTTACCATAAGAAAACATAAATTAAAAAAATTAAACATATGTTATAAATTTAAAAATTTTTTAAAAATATAAATTGTTCTTAAGCTTGCTTTAAAAATATTTATTCTATTTGAAACCCCAAAGCATAAAACTCAGCTAAACTTTTAACATTTTGTTTTGCATTTTGCCCAAAGACACTTCAAATATTATCATTTACAGTTCAAAATGTCCATGTCCTTAACGTTTTATTAAAGTACAAAAAAAACATCCCAGTCTAGCTTTAATAAGTTGATGGCTCAGCTCAACTGATTCCGCATCTTTTAAATTTGCACATTTTTAAGCGGCTAGAGGCCAGACAACTGCTGTCTAACAAATGAACGAGCCGCGAATGAAAATGGATTTTTGAAAGAAAGAATAAGGAAGCAGCAGCTGGCGCCAAAAAACAACGTGAAAATTGGCTGCGGAATGAATGATGAAACCCTTTCGAAAGCCGACTAGCGAGGCACAAACGAAGGGTTCAGCAGATGTTGTCTGCAACTTTTCCAACTCTAATCAGATGCCTCCTCACCTCGGTTAAGCGGAGTGTATAAATAGCTCCGCTGCCGACTCACCCACCAAATTAAAGGTAAACTAATTGAATTTTCATAGAGCGGCAAGGACTTCGTCACTTTTTGATTAAGAAAATTTATTATGGAGCGACGCGCGGAGGCGTCTGGTTTTGCGGTTTTTGCAGTGGCAAATTGCCATAAAGATGCTTTTAATTGCTACAAATGTTCGCTCTGTCAGGGAGAAACAGGAGTCTGCTTTTCATTTCCGCTTGCTTTTCCTCGTTCCCTGCTTAATCAGCCCAGAGGCAAATAAAACTGCTGGGAATTCTCTGTATAAATTGAGACAATGCCGCCAGTTATAGTTGCGGCGATTTGTTGTTCGTCAGTCTCGGTTGAATTGAAATCTGATGAGCTGAGTGGAATTTAAATGATACAAAACAATAATCCTGAAAGATAAAAGTTGATTGAATAGCAAAACGTGTGTTTTGCTAAGACAATTTGTGTTTATGAGGTCGAGGTTATTAATATTACTCATACGCAGTGTTGCACATACACTATCAACTAATAAAAAAAAAAAAGGAACATCTTTTAGACTTATTTATTAAGCAGTGTTGGAAGTTCAGCAGTAGCTTATTTTTTATATATTTTACAATAATTTTAAAATCAGAACCTACTATTTAGTTAAAGATAAAGCTTTCAAAAATGGTACTTTTCTTAGCTGCTCCTACCTCAATAAGTAAATTATACAATTTTTTATACATTACATTTTTTATCAAACCGAAAATCAATTCATCGAACTCAAGACAACACCAGGGCAAAAATCCTTTTGTGGAGGCACAATTTAATCGGAAAATCTCAGCTTTCCAACCCTCTCGACGCCTCCAGAACTCCTCCACATCGTTTTAAATCCAATCAATTGCTTTAAAATAAACCCTTGAACAAAATCAAAACCATTGAAAAAAATAACAACGACATTCGCTGAATGCTTTCCGTATTATCTCAAATGACAACACAGCCGCGTGAAGAAATGAAAACCAAAGGAAATTGTACAATTGGGAGACAAAGGCAAACAGTGAAAAAACGAGTGCTGCCAAGCACAATGCAAAACAGTAAAAAACGGAGAAAGGAAACTGAAAACCAGCAAATCTGTTAAGAAAAACCATTTAAATGGGCGGCACAACAAAGCCAGGACAATGCGCATGTGGTTTTCCACCCACGCAGGTGCTAGGAAAGCCTCAACCAAATCCTAGACTTGTGGTCAAGTGCGAATCATGACTAGAATGAGGGTCGGATTTGGGAGGATATTTGGAGACACTTAAAAAGCGCTGAAGACAATAATGCGTACGTGAGGGCAATAATTAGAGTATTTTCCTAAATTGCCATTAGGCTTGGCGAAGGCACAAGTAATTTGTATAACAATTGGAAAAATCCAAATAGGGTGTAGAATTTTAAATGACAATTACGTCTAAGGGTAATTAAATAATTAGTCATAAAAGTATATTTGCTTTTATTACAACAATAAAACTTTTTCACGGCACGCATTAACAATACACTTAAGTTTTTTACTAGACTGACACAACATTTTTATTACACTTATTTTAGTTTTACATTGATGTGCCGTCTAAAATTATAATTTTCGGCATTCCTCTCGCACAGAAAATTCAATTTGATTTTATTAAAACATAAATTGGCTTCGTTGGTGCTCAACATTACTTAACCTGTCATGTTAACATAAATTTCTGTATTCGATTTTTAAACCTTGTACTTTTTGGATACACGCTGAGCTCCGAAATTGATCCGCTTCTATAATATCTTGCGCTCGTCGGTCAAAATTTATTTTATGCTAATACAAATTGTAAATTATCCCAAAGTCAGTTGAGCAGTAGATACCATAATACATTTATGAAATGAAAGGCCCCTCCGCAAATAACACATCATTTTTGAAGATACCCGCAAAGTGAAGAAAATCCTTTGGCCATCCCTGGGTTTGCTCAGAAAAGGTAAACAAGTTTTATTCCCCCAAATGCTGACTAACCGGCTAAGGATTTACATATGAAAGGGATAGTCATGTGAAGGATTTTATGCCTTTGAAAAAGGATTGCCACGGAACAGAACCAAGTATGCTCACATCCTTAAACAGCTCGGCAAGTGTGCAAGTGTATGAAATATTCACACATAATGTTTCAAAATTTATACTCCTGTCGTCCTTTGTGATGTCAGCCTCAGCTGCGGTTCGCATTTTGATAGTCAATATTGAATATTTATTTATTGTTATTAGAAAACATGCCGAACACGGTATAATGTATTTTAATGCGTATCATTTGTGGTGTGAGGAATGGAAGTTCAATCCAAAGGCTGGTTGAATGTAAATTGACTTAGGCGTGCATGAGACATGAAAGAAAGAAAAGTCGCCAAATATTCAATATTCAGTCATCAAAGAAGAAATCCTTTAATATTAAATATTTTACCTGATGGAAAAAACTAAATTCGTTTAATTCAAAATGCATGCTACTTGATCCCGAAATATTCCTAATGCATTTTACTCAACAAATAAATGACAACATTAGCTAATGTAGTAAGAAGTCAGTAGTTTTTCCAGTTTGGATTTATTCGCCTCGCTGACTTTCAATGGCAGAGCCTATGCAACTTTGCAGTACACAATGGCCTGCCGAGCATCAGCATATTATAATTTTCCTAATAACGAAATGGTGAAAACTGACAGAGCGTGGATGGGACAGAAAGACGGGACTTGTCAACCGTTTGACATCGGCAGCTGCGACATCGCCAAAGGAAGTTGGCCTTCTGCCTCCCCTGAAAAGTTTGCTTGGCACTTAATTTGATGTTATTTTTTACTGCTAATTGTTTTTCAATTTATGTTGGAAATTTTCGTATTTCGTAGATTGCATGCTAAAGAGTTAACTTTCCTATCTTTGACAACCTTAATTACCTAATGGGGTATCCATTTTCGGAATTCAGTCTAAAGGCGTTTGGCCTTTGAGGGTATTTATTAAAGATTAATTCCCATTAATTATTTTCAATTGCTTGTTTTTCATTTTCCCATGCTCAAGTTATTCATTTAATTACAAGATAACTTCATTTTCAACTCTTGGAGACATTAATCATTTGATTGCATGAACTAGAGTAGCTTGTTCCTTAGGCTTGACTGATTATTGTGGTCCAACAATTAGTCAATCAATTCTTAGTTGGTATTGTGTTAATCTTGAAGTGATTTTCGCTGAATTTCAAATAAATCATTATGATTAATTGCCTGACGTATATGGAAATTATAAATTTATATAATAAGTAAAGTCCCAGATTTGTAATGTTCCCTGTTTCGGATTTGCTTAGGAAAACTCAGTTAGGTCATCAAAATAAAATTGATTGCGATAAGCTGTTTCCTGGATTCAGAAAAATTGATTTATATATAAATCGCTTATATATTGGAAAAATTAAAATTGTGAATCACAATTATATTGCATTTGCATACGAAATTCGAACAAAGTATTTGTTATTAATTTTTGTTTAAATATTTTCCATAAGCCTTCTTCCATGACTGTTATTTGCCTACAATTTTTTAAAGATATATTTACATAAATTATTTTAAAATATAAGCAAACTAACTTGCTTGCTTTCTCCTTCGGCATGACGGATTATTGTGGGTCCAACAATGAGTTAATCGATTCTTAGTTGACATTGTGATTTTCACCGAATTTCAATAAAACGCTATGATTAATTGTCTGACGTTTATGGAAATTATACATTATACAGATTGAAAAAGTTCCCTATATTGGATAAGCCTGGGAAAACACAACTAGGTAATCAAAATAATAATAGAAGTAATGAGTACAGCAAACTGTTTCTTGGATTCAGAAAAAAATGTATTTATACATAATTCGCCTATTGGATACTTCTTTTATATTAAATAAGTTTAGGAAAAAAAACGCTGTGAATCACAATTATTATACATTTTTGTATAAATATTTTCCGTAAACCTTCATACGACCATCACTGCCCAAAACATTAAATTATTTTAAGATCTGAGCAATCGAACTTGCTTATTTTCTCGATTTTTCCAAGCTCAAGTTATTTATTTCATTACAAGCTTAATTCATTTGCAAATTTTGAACATTTTAATCAAATAACTATAAATAACTATTACTGCTTAAGGTTTTTCTTTTATTACAAGCTTACTCATTTGCAAATTTTGAACATTTCGATCAAATAACTACATGAATTAGATTAGCTTTCTCCTTAGGATTGACTGATTACTTTGGACCAACAATTTGTTAATCAATTCTTAGTGGCTTATCTTAAAGTGATTTTCGTCAAATGTAAAGTGATTCATTTTGATTAGTTTTCTGACGTTTATTGAAATTATTCAATTTATATAATAATTGAAGCCCCAGATTAGGAGATTTCCCTTTATTGCTATAACATTTCAATTATAAAACCGGAGATGGTGAATACTTTAAACTGCATTCTGGATTCGGAAATATATTTATTTATAAATAAAGTCTTTTATTGTATTCGATAAGTTAAAAAAAATTCCCATTGTAAGTCTCAAATATATTGATATACTTTTTATTAAAGATATGGTGGCATTAATTATTTAAAATTTTGATCAGTTTCTCCATTTTCCCATGCTCTGGCTATTTCTATTTTTTCAAGTTTACTTCACTTTAAAATTTTGGACGCATTAATAAATTTACTACAGAAGCAACCGCATTTAATTTACCACATTTAATATCACTTAAACGGAAAAACTTTTATTTATTGCAAAGTTAGTAACTACGACTTTTTTCAAAAGTATTGAGGTCTTAACTTAATGTTAAAGCCTTTCTAAAAGTTAAATTTCCCAAAAATGATTTAAATGAAATATCAATATAAGGAAGTAGCATCTGATATTACAGATCACAGTAATTAAGCTGGTACAGCTCAGAAAATTTAATTCAACTCGTTTTTAAACGGATGGATTTTGATCAAAAATTGATGTCGAAAATGTTACTGCACAGCCAGTTATTTTTGAGCAAACACTTATTACGAATGGCAGACAGAGGTTTAATTATTATTATTTGTATGCACTAGTCAAAAAAAAATCTCGCATGGTTAAATTTTATTTAGCAGGAAAATGTTGCCAAAATGTTGGTGCTAAAGAATTTGTATGCAAATTTCGTTCACAAAATGGTTGCACTACTCGCCAAAAAGGTTTTATAAACTTCATTTTAAGACTGGTGTGTATATATTATAGTTGAATTTAATAATATATTTTTTGTAATATATAGCAGAAGCTAAACAGAGGAAACAAAATTATTGCAAGCTCTACATTCATTAATGTTCCGATCTTTCGCATGGCAGCTAATTATACTTTAATGGGTCGGAAATCCTGCGTTGCAAAATCCTCGGTTTTTAATCGGGGTTAGAAAACAATATTTTAAATTTAAATTAAAAAGAATTTTCAAATATTTTTTGTAATAAATCTTTAGGATTGAATTGTTAGAAAAATTGTGTTTAATTCAATTTTAGCCGTTATTGGGATCATTGAAACAAAATGATTTATGTATGCACTCAAAAAATTAATTTTCCATAAAAAACAGGTAGTTATGTTAATAATTTAAGAAATTAGTACAATATATACTGCATTATTTACCATCTATAACCTGTTTTGAATTATATTTTACCTCTGAAATAACCTTATTTGATTAAATCGATTTGTAAATGGTAATCACACACATCTATAATGTAAATAAATAAACAATGTTTTCATCTACTTTTCGTTGGGCCACTTCACTCATAAATGGGTTTTAGAATTCTTTTGATTTTCTAGCTTCTTTTGATTATCTTTGTTTGGTCCGAACAATTTAAGTTTTAAGCGCGATCCACAGAACTCGAACGCCGCGCGTTGACTGAAGCTAAGGCCGCAACGCAGCATCCTTAAATAGCGGCTGAACCTCCGCCAGCATCCGTTATGCGTTGTTGAAAAGCTTGGCTCCCACACTCCAACAAGCTCGGAATGGCGCGTGTCCTGGATAAAGCTCCCTATTTTGGGTGCAACTGGAAGAGGATTGGTGTGACGACGACCTTCTACTGAAAGGGAAAACTCAGCCAAGGAAAAACACCAGTTGCTTTGTTTTGTTTTGTTCTGTTTATTTTTTAAAGCGCGATTATAACTCTCACTATCCATGCAAACGGACTCCCATATTTTGCATGAATAATTGAAGATGCATTTGAAATTCTTGAGTTCTTTTCCATTATTTTTCCAACATTCAAGAAAATTAAAAATAAATATAACAGGTAAACTTAACCTAAGCAGATACCTATAATCCTAGTCTATTTACTGCAATTAACTATATAATATTAGAATATATAGTTTCTTTTTACTCCCTCATTTAAAAAAGCACTGAATACAGGATCTTAGCCAATTACTTATGTACTACCCCATATAATCAAAATCTGTATACAATTTCCTTTAGTAAGACGATTTAAAATTGGAAGAGCTTACAAATGTCGAGAATATCTGACGACTTTTTACTCCCTTTTGACGGATGAGTGGTGACGGGGAAGACCAGGTTGACGTTGCCATAATCCGAAATGGTGACTTGACTTTGAACATCCGAAGAATTTTCATGCAGGCTCGTTCTTGTTGTGGTTCTTGGTGGTGGTGGATTTGATGGTTGTATATATACAGGTATACAATAGAGAGACAGAACATTAGTATAATCCTTTTCAATAATTTAAATAAGACAACAAACATTAAGCCTAAACCTTAAAACTAGTTCAAAAAATGAAGTGATCAAAGGGCGTTAAAATGAGTAAATAATCACAACGAATCGAAGAAAGTGTTCAGCGCACTGCAGCACTTGTGCTCTGGGAGTTTGGTGATCGCATCTGTTCTTGTTCGTCTGCATGTGTATTATTTCGTGTTAGTTTTGCGGGTGTACAGGTTTAATGGAGTTGTTATTTAAGACGGTCGTGACCTCTTTTGGCATTAATTCACTTTAGTTCTCGAGTTATTTATGTTCATTAAGAGGTCTCGCACTTTGTGTTTTAGGTTAAGTTTTGGTTGAATTCATACGACGTTGCTGGATTTGTTTGGTTAAAAATGTACATAAAGAAGGCTGCTTTCTTAAACAAGTGATGTAGATGTAGACCAACGTTGAAGTGACGAACATGTTATCAAAGCCAATGTTATCCAATTTCATATTCACTTATGAATATTCCTGAATAGCGACTAAGATTTTTGAAGCCAAAACAAACTATGTAGAGGATTTCCGCAATTGTTGATCCTGGGTTCCAATGTTAAATTCAGAAGTCTGGCATTAATCGAACACGCCTTTTCCAATCCAAGCTGGATATTTCAGAAGTTCGGCTAATCCCAGTACAGCTGTGAAAGATTAAATTCGGGGATATGGCATCATCGTTGAAAGTTTAAGCTTTGTGATATCCTTAGTTGAACCATCCGGAAATGCGACCACTCCAGTGCTCTTATTGACTTTGTTCTTATTTTTCTTCTGCTTCGAATTGATGTAGAGTTAATGTTTCCTTTGAAGTTTTCTGTATCCTTGATTCCTTGTGAAAACTGTTGATCCCTACAAAGAACAGTAGACCTTCGGAGTTCTAAAGCGAAGAATTTACAAGACAACCGAAAGCTTGCGAGAGGAAATAAAGCAAATCCTATCTGTGAAACGCAGGGGAATCGCGATCTATAAAAATATGTACAAATTGTGTTAAACAGGGCCAGGGGAGTCACATCCGCTTTCGAAAAAGGACACTAATATCCGAAAAATTCGGAAATCAGGTACGAATTTAAATAGTGTTTCTCAGTAGCTAATCTACTTTCTGTGGAATTCGCCTCAAATGGCAACGGCAGCTGCGTTTTTACAATCGACTTGCGCACCATTGGCGGCGTAGGGCAAACTGAAGGTGTCAAGCCATTCTTTGCATTTTTCGGAGCTTTCGAAGGCCAGAATATTGGTAATATAGTCAACACTAATGTTGGGACGATAACTGAAAAATTGTGTTATCATAAGTGACGATTTTTAACAATGTGAAATCTTCAACTTACGATTTAATAATGACTCGCAAGGCAGCCTTGCGCTCTCTCTCCAGGAACCACTCAATCATGTGGCCAGACATAAGAGGCGCCGTCTTGTACAGGGAAAACAATTTGCAGTAGTTGCCCAGCGACCACGCAGAGCGGAATTGAAGGGCGTGCGCAATGACAGGATTCTCGCGCTGATCAGCCGTAATCGAACGGAGGACAGTGGTTATGTCTGCAAGGCAAAAGTAATGTTAACTTGAATCGCATATACTAGAGAAAAATCAAACCTACCCAAGGTATTCTTTGTGAAAATGTAATAGAGTATGCGATAGGCCGTGAACTCCAACGCATTGGCGCTCTTTCCGCCAATCTCCATGTACAGCATCTTCAGTTGCGTCTGGCACTGGTTAAACTCCTCGTGGTCTCCCTTTTCCATGGCGATGCGAGCGTGGGTCTCATAGACCTCCACCGTAAACTGATCGCGAATACCCTGGACCTATGGAAATCATTATGTTACAATCTTTTTTTACACCAAAATGAGGTTACTTACAGTCAAATCCTGTCTGATGGATTTCAGCTGATCACACGCATAGTGGTAATCCTGATTTGCACGCCATTTTCCCTTCACATTAACTAGGGAGTGGGTTAGCACCTCGACAGGTCGCACCTCCATTGGCGACGGCGCCTTTGTGAGACGCAAAAATGATTTTTCTAGGTCCCTACAAGTGCCTACAATATGCAAATCTAGAAGATCTAAGCCGCCAGCCGCCTCTGTGTCCTCGTAAAAGGAAGTGCGATGTTGTTGGTGCTGCTGTTGCTGCATCATCTTCCTCTTGTTCTTGGCCGTGGTGAGACCAAACGGTGAGCTTGCAATGGCGACGACAGATTTCTTGGCGGAGCTGGAGCTCTGCTGTGAGAATCGTGCCGCACGCTGTTGCAAGCGCGCTGTGTCATCATCAACGGCTCCGCCAATGGACGACTGGTTGGAGTAGAAATGAGGCTTCTTTTTTGCCTGGCCGGAGTTACCTCCGGAGCCAGCGGCCGCTGCTGCAGCTGCGGCTGCTCGCTTGCCCTTCTTCATCAGCATTTTCTGCTGTTTGCGGGATAGATTCGCGGTGAGTGGTATGAAATTTAGGGATTCGTTCGAGCCCGATTTGCGGATAACTTTACGCGCCGGGGGACTGCTGGCATCGCTACTGCGGGAGCACGATCGGGAGCGAGGGGACCGCGAGCGGGAACGCGAACGTGAGCGCGACCGCGAGTACCGCTTTTTGCTCGAGTACTTCAACGAGTTAGAGGATGAGTGCGAACTGTAAGGGGTAAAAAAAAAACAGGTTTAGGTTTTATGTTCAACTTGTCAAAGAGAGACCCCGAAACTTACCGCGAACGACTCCTGGAGTACCTGGACGACGAAGAGTGGTGATGGGAACCGTAGCTGGATGAGGACTTGTTGAACTGATTGACCTTCTGCTTGAACTGATTTACGATACCCGGGGTGGCCTTGGTTGGAGCCTTCTCCGGCTCGTGGTCTCGCTCCCGCTCCCTCTCCTGCTCCAGCTTTTTCTGGAAGTAGTTGCTTCGCTGCGGCTGCGGGGGAGTCACGTTGCTCAGCACCACATCGATGCCATCCCGCTCGCTGTGCACCGTGGGCATGGGCTCGTTGTCCCAGTCCCGCGTCCACAGCTCATTGCGATTGGCCGCCGCTATAATTTTGCCCTTCAGGCATATGTCAATCTGATCCTTGTCGAGGTCCGTGTTGCACTTTGAGTAACAACGTGCCACATATTGATTGAGGGCATCAGGCCAAGAGTCGTTAGAGGCCATTTGATAACTGTTAGGGCGCTTAAAGGTGGAAGTCTGCGCTGGAGCAGGAGAAGCGGTCTGCTGCTGTTGATGTTGCTGTTGGGGATTCTCTGTGGGAGCCACTATGGCCAAAGGCAATGGTGGTGGTGGCTTGCTTAAATCCGGAGTGCCCGGCACGCACACTTCGCTGGCGCTAATAATGGGCGGTGGTGGTGCTATGGGTGTAGCTTGTGGTTGATTGGAAAACGGATTGCTATATGCGGTTTGCTCAAAGCTTTTGTTTTTGTTGTTACGCTTGCGCTTCTTTTTGTTGCTGTTGTTGTTGTTGTTATTGTTGTACAATTGCATAACCTGTTGTTGCTGTTGATGCTGCTGTTGCTGATGCTGCTGTTGCTGATGTTGCTGTTGCTGCTGTTGAAGTTGCTGCTGCTGTTGTAGGGGATTGGGTGCACTTGCCAAACGCTTTTGGTTTAAATTCAAATTAAAACGTATTCCCCCGAAATTCTTTTGCTGCTGCTGCTGTAGTTGTTGCTGCTTGTTTTGCCCAGTTGGCTGGCCGCATTTGGGCGGAGGAGGAGGCGGCGGACCCGAGGGTAAGGGCGGCGGTGCCGCCAGCGCATTGCTGAAGCCGGGCGGCGCATTCGACGCGCTGACCGTCGAGGTTACCTGCTGTTGCTGTTGTTGCTGCTGGTAGCGCATATAGTACTGGTAGTACTGTTGATATTGCTGCTGGTAGGCGACGTTTTGGTTGGCATACCAGGCGTAGTTACTCCATTGCTGGGCCAGAGCGGCGGGATTACCCCCCTGTTGCTGCTGTTGCTGTTGCTGCTGCTGCATCTCCTGCAGCTGCGGAATCAGTGGCGGCGGGGCACTCATGGCCTCGGACATGGTACTCCCTCTCTCGCTTCTTTTCTAAAGGTGGCCTTTGACTTGTTTTACCTGAACTTACCTTTGTGTTTTTGCTATTTCAGCCCCTGATTTCGAAACAAAGGGTACGAAAAGGTGGAAATGTGATGATTAGTGTTAGTGTGTGTGTGCTGGTATGTGACGCCATTTTTATTTCTTACCTACTTTGGCCTCCGAGAACTTGCTCTTTTGACTTCAATTTGCGCGTTTTAAAGGCCGTTTTCGCTACGATAACAAAGTAAAACGACTGGATAACGCAAAGAACTAACTACGTTCGCACAAAAACACTCGGAATATGCTACTTTTTGCCTGCTTTCATCACGATAACTAAACACGTCTGAACAGATGAACTATTTTTTTATGACGAAAAAGAGACAGAATAATCGATGAATAGAGCTGTCAACGTATTCAGTGTGACCATCGCTTGCTGCGTCAAAAATCCATTCTAAGCGGCAATACTGCAGTACAACACCATATATTTGGGGTATTCTCTTAAGTCCTGAGCCGTTAAATCCTGGCATATCACACAAAATGCTTACAACAGATTCAAAATTTTAAAATAAAAGTAAGTTAAACATTCTTCGACAGACATCTTGGTTCGTAACAATGACTATTATCCTTGAGATAAGCAATATCAGTAAATACCTGATTCATTTCATAGTACACTCACAGAAAAAACAAACGTCTACCGCTATAATTGTTTTTTATTTGATGTTTTTATTTTCAGAGACTTACAAACGACTTTCTCTCAAGAATCCTAATTAAAAATAGTTCTTATAAAAGAACACCATTTTTTTATTTTAATGTTTGAAATTATATTTTTAAGCAAATATGCACAAGTTAAAAATCCCCATCATTTGGGCAATAATACCTTCAATTACATACAATAAAAATATGTTAGTTGTGATACTATCGATTTATATTTTGATATAACAACAAGACAACGATTTTATGTTATAAAAATAAAATTAAATGTACTTCTAACATTGGAAGTGCCAAGCAACGCCAATCTTATGATTCCCACCAATCGGATCCACGCCATCAAAAGCAGCATGATACATGATGTCAACATTTTCACCAAGTTTGGATTGATAGACAAACCCTATTCTTGAGTCATGCCGCAGCTTGGCCTTTAGCAATGATCCATTCTGAAAGTCATACTGAACGCCAATTGCGAACTGTTTGACATTTTCTGAATTATAGAGGTTCGATTTGATAGCAAAGGCCCACCGTTCGCCTATCCGTTGAAAGATAGATCCTCGCAAGTCCTGAAAATTTTCTCTGCAAGTTAAATATAAATTTTAAATATAAGATTTTTTATATCCTGAATTTAGTCAACCAGATCCTACAGTTTAAGGCCAATTTCGGTCGTCCCATTGTTGTAGCCCAAGCACAAAGCGTGCTTATCGAATCCCTTATCATCCATGTTGTAACTTGCTCGATATCCCAGCAGCCAATTTTCGAATGGAGCTACAACTACGTAGCCCAAAAGAAGAGGTTCGTTGTAGAGGGGCACCACCACTTCCACTTTCACAGGATTACGCTCAAAGCCACACTTCAGTTTGCTTTTAAATGTCACTCTATAAAGGAATTAAGAGAGATAAATGTAATATGGTAATAAGTCTTTGATATATCTATATCATATATAATTTAGGATACACAACAAGAAAGCGAAGATGGGTTAGCTAAATATTTTAGGTCTGAAAATAGAAATATAAGTTTTTAACAAACTTCTTGAAAATAAGGAATAAAATACAAAATAATAATTTACCCTTATTACCCTTATTTATAAGGAAGAGCTCTAAAATACGCCTTATCTTATCAAAACCTGATATAGATATTACTTACTCGTCCTTCGTGCCAATCATCGACTTGAGCAGGGCGTACCACTGACTGCCGAGGCCCTTGGCACGCACTCCGACCTCCGACACATATTCATTGGTGGTCAACCAGCCGAGGGAGACACTCCAATTACCGCTCTCCTTGAGAGCCTCCACACCCCCAAAGACGGAATCAATGGTCGGATAGCCTTCGCCGAAGGTGCTCAAGTAGAAATCCTGGTTCGTCTTTGTGGTGCACTGCAGCTGCCAGGCGCCCAGTTTATATCCGGTGATGAGGCAGTCCTTGGCCGCAGAGCCCACGTGGAAGTAGGAGGGCATTTCGCCCTCTCCCGGAGGTAATGGTATCTCTACATCGATCTCCTTCAGGTCCTCTTCAGCTGTATCCTTCTTATCCCCTTTGTCATCCTTACTTGTATCTTCTGGGGCAGGGCGGTTACGCTTTCTGTTTCGGCGAAACCAATTTAGAATTCGTTGCTTCAATTTTTGCATTGTAAAAAAATATAAGACCCAAATAATTCAAACACAATTTGAAATTTTAGTAGAAATAAATCGCTTTGAAACTTTAATCAACAGCTACTAGTTTATTCCAAATGTAAACAGACATGCTTCTGCTGAAAAAACTTATAATAATAAAAACAAGTTAATGATTAAAATAATATAAAATTAAGAACGTACAGAACAATATTATTTTTAAATAAGCAGAAACGCTTTATAATTTACCGTCTACAGATTAAAATACCAGGAAGTGCCGAATTTATGTTTACCATTAATCGGATCATTTCCTTCAAAGCCGACGTGAAACAAAACTTCAATATCCTCACGAATTTTCCGTTGAAATATAAACCCAAGGCGAGTATCCCCTCGAACTTTGGCCTTCAGCAATGTGCCCGGTTCCCACTCGTACTGGCCCCCAACGGTGATACTCTTAGGAGTCACGTTTCCGTACAGGTTCGCTTTCAAAGCCAAGGCCCACTTTTCTCCAATGCGCTGAAATATCGATCCTCGAACGGTCTCGAAATTCTCACTGAAATATTGGGATGTAAGTTAGTTAAATCAGCCGGGAATCACCACCTACAGTTTCAGTCCCACTTCTGTTGAATCATTGTTATAGCCCGCGCAGAAAGCGTTCATAATGAAGTCCTTGTCTTGAACATTGAATACCGTGCGGTAACCTAACAAAATGTGGTCGGCAGGCTCAACCAGAATGTAGCCCATAAGGAGTGGCTCCTTGTAAATAGGAACATACAGCTCCACCTTTCCGGGCCTACGTTCGAAACCACATTTTAATTTGCATTGATAGTCACATCTGTAAGAAAGCAACTAGTTTACAAAATTTGAATTCCTGTCAATTTCCTCTCAAGACTAATTTAGCATCGCCAAACTCCTTTTCAATTTTAAAATATATTCGCATAAATAGACCTCTAATATTTAAAGTCATTATAGAAAACGTATGGCATTTTATTATCGGAATTTTAATAAAAAAGTTATAATGTGTAATGTAATATTTTAAAAGTGCCTAGGACCTTTTTTTATGCATCTTGATACAGGATTGTTTTCTGGGTCTCTAGTTAAGAATATGAAATTAGTTTTATAGATACATTTATTTCAAATAGCTAAAATCTTTTTTAATTCTTAGCAATTTCAAAAAGAAAAATAATCGCTTAGACAAAAAAACATAGATAGCAACTATACATATAAAAATGTTGTACATTTATTTATAATCGAAATTTCGTAAGTGGTATGCAATAATATTATAGTTAAAACCCCTAAAAGTGATTTATAGCATATAGTAAGTTTTGGGATCATATTATCTTTGGCAAAGATTTTGTTATTTATAGTATGTTATTTTTAGCATTCCAAAAATGGGTTGGCCATAAATGCCCCGAGTGCTTAATAAAGCGCATGTTATAATAAGGGCCACCGACTTCAACGGTCTACTTTATAAGAATCCAAGTCTTCTCCGACTCACCCTTCACTCGTGCTGACCACAGACTTCAGGACGGCAGACCATATACCGCCCAGACCATTGCCACGAGCTCCAAGATCGGACAGCCAGTCCCCGTCGGACAACCAGGCGAGGGATCCGTGAAAGATGCCCTGCTCCTTGTAAGCTTCCAAGCCTCCGTAAACGGAGTTCAAAGTCGGATAGCCCTCGCCGAAGCTGCTCAGGTAGAAGTCCTGCTCCGTCTTCGAGGTAGACTGCAGCTTCCACCGACCAATGGTGTAGCCGTGGACCAGGCACATCTTCGCCAGGAGCCCCACATGGAAGTAGGTGGGCATCTCGCCTTCCTCCGGCGTAGGCGGCAAGATCTCCACATTGTTCTCTTTTTTAGATGCATCTTCGTTGCTCTTGTCCTGGGTATCATCACTAGTGTCAGGAGCGTATTCCGATTGCAAACGTTTCCGTTTGTTTTTCCTGAACAAGTTACGAATCCTGTCCCTCGTCGGCATTGTGCAGTTTCAAATTATTTTAGCACTTGGAATTTAGAGACCGTTAAATATATGAAAGCAAGTTCAAAGGGCCTCTGATTTGTGTACAAGAAAACGAAATTTCCGACTCACCCTTCACCCTTTTCACTTCCTTATCCTTAAGAGGACCGCGCCAAGGAAGATATGTAAATAAGAACTTGACTTTCAAACAAAAACTTAAAATTCGTTGGTTACAGATTGTTTAAACAAACATTTTTTGACAATCTTTTTTAAAGGTTTTTTTATTTGAAAAACTTGATAGTTTTTGGTTATAATATTAATATAACACAACCTTAATTAGCTTTCAACACACTTTCACTAACTTATTAGCTCAACTTAAAAACTTTTATATGAGAAGATATTTCACTAGTATGCAGCACCAACTTATGCTGTTCCCTTTTGGTATATAAATGTTACATTTTAACAAAGGATTTGATTTTAAATATTTTCAATAATTTTAAAACGAACTAATCAGCTCCTTCGATTACATTTTTGTTGGTGGAGAACATCATATTACGTTACTATATCATCAAACATTTAAATGCGTTGAAAAGCAAATATAATATATTTCATCTGTAAATGCAATTCGTTTATTTTCGATTTAAAAAAATTTACTATACATTAATTTTTTTCGGGGTTTTAAGATTTAAATACTCTTATATCCTTTTTCGCTTTTGATTTTTCAATAAAATTAGAAAAAACAAGAAAGGAAAGCTAACTTCGGGCGGAGCCGAAGTTGATATACCCTTGCAGAATACTCTGTAAATTACATTCTCCAAAATTATTCATATGATGCATTCTTAATACTCATAAAAAATCCGAACTTCCTAACTTTAACAACAACAAAGTTATGGCATTTCCAATCGTTCAGTTATATGGCAGCTATAGGATATAGTCGGCCGATCCTTATGAAATTTGATAGGTCGGATTGATTGGCCAAAAATAAAATCCATAGAAAATCCCAACTTCCTAACTTTACAAACACCAAAGTTATGGCATTTCCGATCAATTAGTTATATGGCAGCTATAGGATATAGTTGGCCGATCCTTATGAAATTTGGTAGGTCGGATTGATTGGCCAAAAATAAAATCCATAGAAAATCCCAACTTCCTAACTTAACAAACACCAAAGTTATGGCATTTCCGATCAATCAGTTATATGGCAGCTATAGGATATAGTCGGCCGATCCTTATGAAATTTGGTAGGTCGGATTGATTGGCCAAATATAAAACCCATAGAAAATCCCAACTTTCTAACTTTACAAACACCAAAGTTATGGCATTTCCGATCAATCAGTTATATGGCAGCTATAGGATATAGTCGGCCGATCCTTATGAAATTTGGTAGGTCGGATTGATTGGCCAAATATAAAACCCATAGAAAATCCCAACTTCCTAACTTTACAAACACGGAAGTTATGGCATTTCCGATCAATCAGTTATATGGCAGCTATAGGATATAGTCGGCCGATCCCGGCCGTTCCGACTTATATACTGCGTGCAAAGGAAAGAAGGGTGTGTGCAAAGTTTCAATCCGATAGCTTTAAAACTGAGAGACTAGTTTGCGTAGAAACAGACAGACGGACAGACGGACAGACGGACAGACGGACAGACGGACAGACGGACATGGCTATATCAACTCAGGAGGTGATCCTGATCAAGAATATATATACTTTATAGGGTCGGAGATGTCTCCTTCACTGCGTTGCACACTTTTGACCAAAATTATAATACCCTCTGCAAGGGTATAAAGATTTTAAAACATTTTGAATATAACAAATAAGCCTGTTGATTATTCTTTAATTCCCCACATTCGTCTATATTATTCCATTCTATATTCTTAAAAGAACTATTACCTCTGCTATGATGAAAAACTAAATATATTTGTCATTTAAATAAAGATAAGCCAATTTGGAAAGGAAAATCGTTGATTGACTGGCGTCTTAGCTCTCAGCACTGCAGGGCCACGCCCACACCGAACCGGTGGTTACCGTCCTTGATGTTGTTGCAGTCCAGCACCGCGGATATGGAGGCAGTGATGCCCTCACGCAGCTTCTGCTCATATCCCAGACCCAGCTCCACTACGTTGTTGATCTTGGCGCGGATGAGGGCGTCTTCCTCGAGGTGGTAAATCATGCCCAGGCTGACGATAACATCTCCGCCGCCACCCTCCTCGGCCTCTGGATTTTCGGCACCAGCTTGACCGCCGGCGCCTTTGGTGACCTCGGCACCAACATCGATCTTCTCGCTCGCCTTGTAAAATAGTGAGGCCAGCCAGGTGTCACCATTTTTCCTGGAAGGAGGACGAAAAGAATAAGAAAAGCTCTTGAACCAAACCTCTTTGGAACTTACAGCTCGCCATGGACGGTGGCCGTTTCGTTCGTCCAGCCAAGGGCAACCTTCCAGCCTTTGAATTCGGTGTTCCCGATGTCGAACTCTGCGCCCACGCCGCCCAGGAACTCCTTGTGACCCAAAACCAGAGAACAGTTAAGTAACGGCTCCGAGTTTAGTCCAATGTCGGCCAGGAAATTGAAATTCTCCTGAGCAAAGCCCAACTTGAACTTGCCATCCGCCTCGCTGTTGATAAATTAAATTAAATATATTTTTTAAGCCATCAGTGGAGTGCTACGATTATCAAATACTAGTTACTCTATTTTCCAATTTCAAAACCATTATGCTCTTAACAGATGACGCCACTTGCAAAAAGCTAACACCAATAGGTGAACTCAATTTCTGAATAACTTCTAAAATAGTTGTTCGATTTGGAAGATAGACCTTTCTAGAGTTAATAAAGAAACCAACTCTATATCTATGTTACCTATGTAAGTTGTAAAGATTGCAATAAATTTAATATAACGCCCCTACGTACTTTGTTCCCGGCTGAAGCTTGGCCTCGAGGGCTAGCATCAGACCCTCGGCCAGCTTGTCCCGCTGCATTATCTCGCCGAAGAGCCAGTTGTCCGTGTTCCATCGCTCCGTGAGGGTTAGGCCCTGGTCCTCGATTTTGTACTTGCTCTGCAGGGAGCCGGACACCTTGCTGTTGTCTTGGCTGGCGAATCCTGTGGTGAAGAACTCGATGCCCGAATTGGTCAGCGTCTTGCAGTCGATCTGCCAGATGCCCGGATGGTAGCCGCGCTTGAAGAGATCGCGGGCCAGCTTGCCCAGGTCGGGATATACCGGCGGTGGAGGCATTGTGGGCGAAATGAAGAGGTGGTATGGTATATAAGGCCCGACTGAATTCGGAATTTTTTACACTACGCTTTAACAACCTTGATTAGCCGAAAATTTGTACCTAATGCTGTCTGACCACTTTCCAGTTTTGTACAGCCTAGTGGGCCTTTGAAACTAAATGCATGGTTTCCTGAGCTTACCCGATTATTTTCTTAAGATTTTTAAGAAAATGCATTTTATCTAGATTCTAAGGATCTTTTTTGCTCATCAACTTTGTTTATTCGATAAAATGGGAAGACCACCCAAAAAAAGTACCTCCTTTAAAACACTTGTTAATGAAATATTAAGCAACATCAAAAATGTTTGTAAACTTTGTAAACATCTTTAAACAAAGTTTTTGTATAGCTATACCAATTTTTTGCTTTGAACTGCATATTGCCAATTACTACAGGTTCAAAAGGTCTAATATTTTTTCTAGTTTTACATCCACGATCACCATCCAGTTTGTACGAGCATCGACTTTCTTTAAAAATAATTACAATGCTTTTATAATAAACTTGTGTAACATTAAACATCACAAATAACTAACTAAAGTTGCATTCTAACCCAATATCTTATTTTACAATCGAATTTAGCTTTTAGGCCCATACCCGATCCCTTCGCCATACTGCATCAACGCTGCAATCATGACATTGCTTTCTTCTCGATTTATTTCTCAGATAAATGCACAACGAAAAGATAAAGATTGTTAATAGAAATATGGTTTGGGGTTGTGTGTGTCCTAGTTTCGCCGCCAGTTGTTGTGTGGGGCTATCCCCAATGCCCTGGCAACTGAAAAATGCAATGCTTTTTGAGCCATAATATTCCTTTTCAATTTTGTTTTCTTTTTAATAGGTAAATGTATTTTACTGTACTTTTGCCAACAACAAATTTGCTAATTTCAATGCACTAATCAAAGCTACATCCAACGACGACGAACTGGCCGACCAGCCCATTCACCAACCCACCCCTTGCATCGTTTGTTGGCAGTGTCTCTTCTGCAGATTCGGGTGTCTGGGGCAGGGAGTGGGCGGATCTGGTGATGGCCGGGTGATAACTGATCCAAAGTATTCGTTAAGATGTGCAGATTCCCTTTATATTTGACTGTGTGTTGTTATTTTCGAAGAATATCTTTACTCTTTTATTTTTTGTTCTTGTTGTTACTGCACTTGTCTTGCTGTTGTTGTTTTTGTTGTTGGGCGTGTGGGGATGTTAGACAACGTTCAAGGATTCCTCGACTGGCGGGGAAATCATCGACTTAGGCCTCCAGCTCCAGACCAACACCGATCTTGTGGCCGCCGGCATTGAAGTTCTTGCCATCGACCAGGGTGGACAGGGTCAGGGTGACGCCGTCGCGCAGCTTCTGCTGGTAGCCCAGACCAACCTGGCTGGCGTTGTTGACCTTGGCGCGCACGCTGGCATCGTCATCAAGCTGATATTTAGCGCCGATGGCGAACTTGGTGTTGCTGGTACCGCTGGCCCACGACAGCTGTACACCCACATCCAGCTTGTCCGAAGTGCGTTGGAAGATGGAGCCGCTGAATTCCTGGCCGTCGTTGCTGGTCGGAAAAAACGAAGATATTAATTCCGATTTATTTAAACCAAGTGGCTAAGTAGTAATACTTACACAGCTGTGTGCAAGACAAAGTCCTTGGTGGTGTAGCCAAGGGCAAAGTTGTTGGTGGTCAGCTTGGACTGTTGTGTGTCAAATGCGGTCTGGTAGCCGGCCAACCATCCCTGGTAGCCGAGCACGGCAGAGGCATTGATCAAGGGGCCCTTCAGATCAATGTTCACGTCCGAATCGGCCTTGACGTTCTCATGGCCGTAAGCCACCTTGAACTTGCCGTTCTTGTTGCTGTTGAAGATGCAAGAAAATAATAATCAGTGATTTGACCAAGTAAACAATTTAGAATGCTGGATAAGTTTCTTTAAAATTTCTTTGTGCGACTTCGACCAAATACAGCAAGAAAACTTATAAAATATGGAGTACATTGATTTCATAGTAAATTTCCAACCGCGTGAATATCACGCTTGATTTTGTGTTTAATTAATATTAAATATTAAGGTGTTAAATTATTTCATACAATTCAAATTCTTGTCTCGCAAATTGGTTGATATATATTTTTAGCGACTGTATTATATTTCTAAAATGAATTATTAAAATCTATTTTATAGTGGAAATAATATAAACTCTGACCCCTTTCCCTTTATCTTGTTTAAACGAAAAGAATTGCCCATATGTTTTAATAAATGTCTTACCCAGACTGGGGGGCAAAGTTGCCCTCCAGGGACAGCTTCAGACCCTCGAGCAGCTGATCCTGGACAGCGACCTCGGTGAACAGCGTGTTGTCTGTGTTCCACTTCTCAGTCAGGGTCAGGCCATAGTCCTTGACCTTGTACTTGGTCTCCAGGGAGCCAAAGACCTTGCCAGACTCCTGGTTGGAGTGTCCGGCTGTGTTGAACTCGATGCCAGACGAGGTCTTGGTCTTCAGATCGAGCTTCCACAGGCCGAAGTTGTAGCCTTTGCTGAAGACATCGCGAGCCTGTTTGCCCAAATCGCTGTATGATGGAGGAGCCATCTGGAATGAAGTGGATTAAAACGCGCCGCCAATTAGTTGGTGAATAATCGATAGTCGTGACGATGGGGGCATTTATTGCGAAATCATTTCACTGCCCAGGTCAATTATTGCGTGTAACGAACGATAAGTTTTATGGACGAGGCTGGTTTAATCTTATCAGCAACATGATGATAATTACTTTATATTTGATTTGAATTCGAGGTTCTCTATCGGCCGCTATAGAAAAGTGAAAACTACAACTAAGGGTAGCGAAAAAACAGCATCAACACGGGCAAAGAATTTCGCAGACCATTTCCTCTTTTCACTTTGGCTAAATGTCAATTTTGTGCGGCAAAAATAAATAAATCAATTTAAATTAGTGTTCAAGGCAGCCTGAGGGACTGAGTTACCAACGAGAGAGGGGTCAATGCACGTCTGGGGAAAAAGAAATTGAAGGCGAAAAGTAGACACAAGAAGAGCACATTGATCGGTGATGCAGTGTGACAAATAAATGTTAGAGATCTTCTTGTTTTTATTAGACAGTTAAAATCATGGATAAAGACTAAAAAGATTGAAGCTAAATTTAAAAAAGTTTTGTATAATTAAAGGTATGATCTAGATTTCCATTAAGAGTATATTAAGCTTTTATTTTGAAGGCGTAACGGTCTATTCTGTACATTTTTTGTTTACTCTATTTATTAACGACTGTGGTTTTATTCTGATGAATAGCCGACGATTTTACAAAGAAGTGATGATTTTGTTCACATGATTTCAACTTATATTCGCTTTCTCACATCAAAGTGATTATTGCTATCTTAAAATCTGAGTCTTATATATTTAAACAAGTGTTAAGTCTTGAAGGATGAAATTAAAATAAAATAAACTTCTAATCGCAATGAAAATACCTTTGCAAAGGTGCTAAACTTTTAAATGATTGACCAATATACAAAAAAGTAAATATGTTGTTCTTAAGTGGCTGCTAGATTGGTTTTGAAGACCGCTTCTATTAATCTGGCCATGGGTATGTGCTTCTATGTTTACGTTCCGTACTTGTTTGCATTAATTGGTGGTCAGTTTGCTAGGCAAGCGATCATTGACACAGAAGCTAACTGCACATTTTCAGCCTCTCGTTTGGTCTCTTCTTCGCTGTTTCTATTTGCGTGACGTCAGGAATGAGAGCCACAGTCGCCGTCCAATTATTGAGCATAGCGGCGGCCAAATAGAATACTATAGCTCCTAAATAAAGCTAAATCGATATAAATTCTACTTTTGATCTTGTAAAACTACACATACAAAATCTAGCTCTTCTGAATATATTGCTTTCACTCTTTTTTATAAACATAACATTGATATTATAAACTGAAAATATAGATTGAACATTCTTTCAATTTTGTTTTCTGTGTATGCACAATGAAAGGTACTCAAGGCAATAAAGGCGGAAAATTATGAAAAGCTCAGACAAAAGTCGTTATGGCCAGCAGCCAAACTAGAAATGTGATGAACTTATTCGGATGTCAGGTGATATAACCTGGTCACCAGATAAAGAAAATGCTGGGCGATGGGTTTCCCGGTGAAAAATGAATCAGCATCTCGCTGGTGACCTTGACGAGGAGGTTATAAAGTGGGAGGGCATGCACCCCTTTTTTCGCCAGTTGCATAACACCAGGGAAATCGATGGGGCCAGCAATCTGAACAGCACGAATAGGTGTCACAGCAAGGGGTATTGATTTTCCAGGTGACGTCACGGCGTTAGGTACCACCTACAACTAAAAGTGCACCTCACATGACCACAAACAAACAGTGATAAAGAACCGTCGAGAGAAAATGTTTATAGAGCGAGGTGGATAGTGGATGGCAACATGGCGATAACGAACGGAATTGATCAAAACAATTGAAACGAGAGCACTGCGAGTGTTACGTAACAGAAATTCGCCAGGCCTTTTCCATAGTTTTTTTCCGCTTCGTTCTCTTTTTTTTTCGCCGGCAGCTGCTGCCAATGAACTGTGCCTGCATTGGTGTGTGTGCGATAGTATGTGTGATGACTGACCGGCAGAATTTCCCCTTCGATTTTTGGTTTATCAATTAATTATTGTGTCAAACACTCCCCGTTTGCTGATAACAAATCCACTTTTTGTTACCCAAAAAGTGCTCAGCCCTTTTGCGTTCATGCGCGTGTCTACTTGCAATTTTTTCTTTTCGAGGTTATGAAATCACTTGCACCGAAAATCCCGACTTTTCGTTCTTTACAGGGTTTTATTGCTTTTCCCTGGCTTCAGGGGGGTCTTAGGACGGGCTGTACTTACTTTTGATGAGTTTAAGTTTGGTTAGAGTGTAATGCGAAACGCAGAGGAACAGAGACAACCACGACAAACGTACACCACAAAATTTTGAAATTTTGTAATTTGCCTGCTGGCTAGAGGCGGCCAGACATCGATGTTTTCGAAACATCGCTTATATCGATGTTTATCGGAGTCTCATCGGCGTTTTTCCATCTCTAACGGCTATCGAAAATCCCACTGCTGTTCTTGCTCACTGTTAACGATTCTAAACCAGTTCTTGCGCACTCTGTTAACTTCCACTGTTAGTTTCCCCTCCATTTATAACGCCATTTTACTCCTTGCAAATGGACCTGGATCATAGCACTGTTTAAAATGTTTGCTAATATACTGTAATATTCAAAGTACAAATGAAGGAAGTGTTTATAAAAATACAAATATTTATTCATTTACAAATTAACACAAAAAGCATTGCATGTTTGCCTAAGCACCACCAATCAAACGCTTATAGTAAATAAAATAACCACTGTGGAGAATACTCAATCAAATTTTTTTAAGGTATTGATGTTTTCCGCCAAAAACGTCGATGATGTTGTCGATGCTATCGATAGTTGCTCTCTTCGATTGCTGTCGATGATTGTCAAAAATCTCGGTAAGAACGTGGTCACATTTTTAGTAACGGACGTTCATGTTTTAACGGTTACTTGAAATTGGAATTGTTTAATAACATAATTATTAATGTTTATAACCACTAAGAAAACTTAATCTCAAATTAAGAAATATATATTTTTTTTGCACATTTTAAAAATGTAATAATTAAGCTTTTACTTATCAATTTCTGTAAGTAGATGTAAATACTTTCTCTGAAACAATACTTTTTATTGATTTAATCGAACGAGAAGAAAATTAACTTCGCGTAAAATGCTTTCCATTTTGTTTTAAAATTAATTGACCCCATTGAAAATGAAAGTTTCCCATATACATATATAAAAGAAGAAGTAAAATTTTAAAACTTTTATTGACAAGAATTCAAGTCTAAAAGAATTATATTATTTTTCCCAATTGATAAGTTCACCCTTAAATAAAATTTGCATTTGGTTCGTGGTGAATGTGAAATTTATCTCTCTTCCGTCTTTTGTTTATATGATCAAGTAATGATTTTTTACTGACTTTAAATGAGTGTAAGGGCCTAAAAAAATAATTATAATGTTTTTAAGGACGTATGCTTAGGGTAAATACTTAAATTTTAAAAAAATATAGAAGACAAGTAGCTTTCTAACTAAAATAGAGTGTTTAAATACATTTATTTTTAGAAACCGCATGCACTCTTGCAGGGCAACCACTGCCACTCAGCTGAATCAAATGGGCTCGATTTTGGGCCAGAGCATTTATCGTGAGTCGACGGCATGTTGAAGGCCCGTCTGGAGGAGGACGCCGTCCTGGGACGCTGTTTGGCCACCGCGTCCTCCGTGGAGCGGGGCGACTTGGTCCTGGAGGAGCGGCCCTTTGCCCGCGGTCCAAAGCGCGACAGCGGGATCGTCTGCCTCGGATGCTACCAGTTCCTGCAGTTCGGAGAGGACGGCGACTCGCTGGATCGCTGCGAACTCTGCGACTGGCCGCTGTGCGGATCGTGTGCGGATGAGGATGACGCCACCGATCACGGCGGAGAGTGCCAGGTCTTCTCCGCCGCACGTGTCACTTTCGCCGGGAATGTGAGCGATGACGGCGTCTGCCCGCAATTAGATTGCATAACACCATTGAGGTTAGTGCGACGGGGCTCCAGCGGGGTAATGGTGGCGTTGGGTGCTATGGGGGACACGGGGGATCTGGGGAACCTGCGGGAATATTAGTTCTGGCAGCCGCGGCCCATTTCTCGGAGATAGCATGTCGGCCGGCAAATAACGAAAACTCATTGCGACGACGTCAAAGAAGGCGGTGGATCAACAACAAAGTGTATCGCACAGTAGAGCAAAAATTGTAGAATATTATTTTATTTATTAAAAATCATTAGTTAAGTAGCTTTTAAGTATCAATCTAACGTCGAAACTGTTGAAAACCATTTTTACAAGCTAGTATTTAGAAATTTATTCTAAAATCTAGAAGTCAAATAATATTATTTATGATTATGGTAGCAATCTTAAAATGCTACTTGAACTTAAAAGCTGTACGTTAAACAATTAAAAATCAAAATATTAAAACTTTTATTGTTACAACTAAAACAATAAAAGTTTTAATATTTTAATAAGCTTCAAAAACGTATAAGCCTACTGTGTGCGACAATGGTAATGCATTAACGATTTTTCATTAGTCCTTAAAAAAAGAGATTTTTTCCATAACAAGAAATAAATTTATTAAATTAAAAACAAGAACGATCGGTTAATATATGTCCGATTTTTTCTCATTTCCGTTTAAAACATTTCCGATTAAAAACATTCGAATTTTAAAAGCGACATTTTTAAATTTTACATATATTTAATAAAAACATTATCAATTTTTTATTAAGTTCATCCTATAATTATGTATTCTAGTATTTTAGAAGCCGTATTGGTTTGATGACAAACATGAAACGTAAAAACTGTGAGCTATTATTTCTAGTTGTGTATTTTAATCCACCGCACATTTTAATATATACTTAGGGACATAGTAAATAGAAATAGACTGTTTGTTCTATCCATCAACTTAGGATATGAGTATTAGGGTGGACCAAAAATAAAATAGTTCCTTTCTTTCCATTATTCTAATATTAAATATTTATGGGCAATGTAATAACTCCTAATAAACAGGGTACATTTTGGTAATATATTGTCTTTGGAAACCAATTCATGCAAATAATTTGTATAAGAATCCCACAACTTTGGTTTGTAACCACTGTGCCCCCTGCAAATATGATGCTTTATGTCCGAGCAGGCCAGAATGTTGCTCTGTAGTGGGCCTTATGGCATCATCTCTGAGGTTTGCCCATGATCTGTGCTCGGTTAGCCGGCGTCAGTCAGCGAAATGACATCGACGTCGCCGCCAACGCCAACGCTGTCGGTGAATCGCACGTCGGTCCAATGGAGTCCGGTCTGCGGACGCTATCTGGTGGCCAAGGGAGCGACCCTGGGCCACGACCTGTTGATCGAGGAGCTCCCGTTCGCCGTGGGTCCCAAGTGCAATGGACCGGTAGTGTGCCTGGGGTGCTACGAACCCGATCCCGATCCGGAGGAGGAGTACTGCATCGATTGCGGCTGGCCGCTTTGCGAGGAGTGCTCCCGGAACGAGGATAACCACCACTTCCAGCTGGAGTGTCGGGTGCTCAGGGATGCGCGGGCACGATTCTTCCCTCTGCCCAGTGGGAGCAGCCACTGTCCCCAGCTGGACTGCATAATGCCGCTCAGGTGAAGCCCAGCGAGAGGAACAAAAATAGACCCAGGCACAAAAAAGCCGATACCGCCACCACTCGCATTTTTCGGGGGTGTAATCTCTAAATGTTCTCATTTTGCCGGTATTAAAAATATTGCATGAAATACATTGCTGATAGGAAGATTTTATTTTTTTTTTTAACGCTGCGATATTAATTTAATTTATTTTCATATCATAAAGAAATCTTTTAAAATTATAATATAAAATGTATATGTTTGAAAATATCGTTTGGATATATTCAGTGCACGTTATAACATTTTCAAGCATATACATTTTATAATATAATTTGTTATACCTAAAATTATCAAATTGATGTGTTTAATATAAATGATTATTTTTGCGTGACATTATTGGTGAATTATGTTTGATTTTATTTCCTGTTGTATATCGAAAATTTTTATCTGATATGGTTTATGTTTTTCTCTCTGTTAACTTTCTGTATTTCTGACTTCCAGGGTTCTGCTGGCCAAGGAGGCGAATCCCGGGCGATGGGACAGCGAGGTGGCCCCGATGGAGCACCACGAGGAGGAGCGGAGGAAAGACGCTGATGTGTGGCATGCGGATCGGGTTAACATTGCTCAGTATTTGCGGGGTCCCTGCAAACTGGCCTCCCGATTTAGCGAGGAGCTGATCATGCAGGTGGTGGGGGTGCTGGAGGTGAACGCCTTTGAGGCCAGAAGCTCGAAGGGTTATCCCCTGAGATGTCTCTTCCCCTACACCGGAATTCTGGCCCACAACTGCGTGCCCAACACATCCAGGAGCATCTATCCCAGCGAGGGCTACAAGTGAGTGGAAAAATAGCTATATTTAAAAACAAAAATTCGTACAAAATATCTGACACAAAAACATTATTCTTTTTGGTGATTCCAAATGATCAAAATTATTTAAAACTTATTTATTCATCTTCTACTGCTTAAAATTGGTATCCAAAATTTAGGAAGTAAATGTTTCCGAAAATTTGTATTATTTTATTTTATATATATTATATATATATATATATATATTTTTGTTTTATCCAATGAATCGATGGTCAAATATAAATATTTATATTTAAGTGGAAAAATCGTTGTGTTATAGAAGAAATTAAAATATAACCAACGAATGACCTCGAGTAATCCAATAGCTACAAATATTGTATAACAGGTCGATACAAAAACCAACATAAACTGACTTCTTATACATATGTTTATCTGAATCAGAAATATATTAGCTCTACTCATTAATTATATTTTCTAATGTCTGTTAATGCTTTTCTAAGAAGCTTATAAGCAAATGCTTTTCTCTCTGAAACTCATACCTACCATCTATTATCTATCTATATAAATCGATAGTCATAAAATCTTTTATTCCCGTCCGTCCTGTAGAATCCGCCTGCGTGCCATGGTGGACTTGGAGGAGGGTCAGCCGCTGCATCATAGCTACACGTACACCCTGGACGGCACTGCCCAGAGACAGGCGCATCTCAAGCAGGGAAAGTTCTTCAACTGCAAATGCGATCGCTGCCTGGATCCCTCGGAACTGGGGACACACTTTTCCAGTCTGAAGTGTGGTCAGTGCGCAGAGGGATACCAAGTTCCCAGGGAGCCGACGGGTAAGCCCGAAAATTCCAAAGAAATTGAATTAGCTTATCAAGTCCTTTCTTTTCGCCTTACAGAACCAGACACCAATTGGAACTGCGGCAACTGTGGATCCATCACCAGCAACTCGGAGGCACAAGCGATGCTCAAATCCCTCCAATCCGAAGTAAATGCTGTGCAAGCTTTGGAGATGGGGGCCAAGCGATTGGAGGAAGTGGAACGACTGCTGCGCAAGTACAAGTCCCTGCTCCATCCGCTGCACTTCATCGCCACGGGACTGAGGCAGCTGCTCATCGAGATGTACGGACGGGTGCAGGGCTACGAGATGGTCCAGCTTCCGGATCACCAACTGGAGCGCAAAGCGGAGCTCTGTCGCCAGGTGCTGCGAGTGCTGAACACCTTCGAACCGGGTCTGAGTAGAACGCGGGCGATGAACCTGTACGAACTGCACGTTCCTCTGGTGCTCCTGGCCAAAAGTGGGTTCATAGCCGGCAAGCTGAACGGCGGAGAACTGCGGGGTCGGCTCGTGGATGCCATAGATCTGCTCAAGGAGTGCGTGGAGATCCTGGAGTTCGAGGACAAGAGCTCCCAGGAGGGAGTGCTCTGCGTGGTGGCGAAGCAGGCGCTGGAACAGCTTACCCTCAGCGTGGAGGGCCTGGGAAGCGAACTCGATTGATTACTTAGGCATATCGGATAGCTTTATTGGGAACTGTTCAAGGGACACAAACTTCGGATGATAGTGTTACATTCAAAATCTTGTTAGTGCTGGTTGATGGTCGTAAATGTCAAAAGAACAATACACTACAACTAAAAAGTGATTACAATTATTACGAACTATTGCTGCACAGTATGATAAGTGTGTTTTTGTTCTCTTATTTTTTGGTATATGCGTCTATCTTCGGGTATATCGTAAATGCTTTTATAAGGACTTATACCCTAGCTCGGTATATAGCTATGTAGTATTGTATACAGTTGAGATTTTTTCGTGTCTCGAATTAGAATGTGCTGCTTAATTGGATACTGGTAAAAAATACCCCGGGTGGCCGAAGATTTCATTGGTGTTCATACATATAGGTGTACAAATGACCTAAGCATGCATTTTTAAACAAGCAATTGCAAAAAGTTCCTTATAAAATATTCATGTTCATTTTGAGTATGCTCTTTCTTCCCTCGTGGCTGCTTCCTTTATATTTATAATTTCAAACGATTATAAACTAAAGCATAAATTAAGTTGGAATCTGCATATAATACACAATACGAAATACGAATCAATTTGACTGGCTGTGGGTGGGGTGTTGAGGCTGATTAAAAGAAAATCACACAATAATTAAAAACTAAAAACACTCTCGGGCAGTTTTACCCGCACAATAAACACAGGGACAAAATATAAAGAATATTTCCGGGCCCTAGACCTCGTGGCTCAGAAGAGGCGTATCATGGTACCGCGAGGAGTGATTCAGGCTGGTGCAAGGCAGCAGCCACAGCGCCGGATGTCCGCGTCCGAAGACATCCGCCAGGAGCTGGTACTTGCGCCGGTTGGGCCGGTAGGTGCCCTTCTGCTGTATCGCCTCCACGGCCGTCTCGTCGTACAGAATCGCATGCAGCTGGTCCACCATAATGGCCGTCACGAAGAGCCCGAACAGAGCCGACACCAGCATCAGGATAACCGAGTGAATCCTGAAAAGGAAGAGGGATGACAGTGTTAAATATTATACTATTAAGCAATACAGAAAACATTTGTTAACTCCTACCGCAAGTTTAATCTTACAAGCTCTTTCATGCCTATGTGGCCTTTTCCAAGGTTTTACGCTATATGTTGTTACGAACTAATTACCTTTCCCTCAACTATATTTACAACCCCAAGAGCTCAATAAAAGCAACATTTTATATTAGAGGCTTGAGTGGGAAGGCATAAATTAGTCGTCGAGTAAGGTCACAATTACCTAGCATTCAAAATTTCACCACGTCATCGTATCATCAATTGTATCAGAGCATATTTAAATTTGGATCAGATATTTTGTATTTTTATGGGAGACCTACTCTTTTTTTTGCCACGCTTGCATAAACCTCCAAATTGTGTTGTATACGTGTTTAGAAATTATATAAATCAAATTGCTGCTCTAAGATATATCTATATCGATATGTCAAAATGGGACATTTTAGTAATGGAATACGTCAACTTATCATGACGTATTCAAGAGTGTCATGAAAAAAAGATAGTGAAATAAAAGTAATTACATATCTTTCTTTTAACTAAGAACTCCTCCCCAGCTTGCAATGAAATAGATTCGCACTTTGCATGCAGATGAGCGCACCCCAAATAAGGCCCCAGGTTCTCCCATTGTTGCTGCAGTGCATCTGCCCCCGGGACTTACATTCGCAACTGGGTTTCGATCACGTTCTGGCTACACTCCTCGCAGGGCCACACCCACGAGCCGACGATGAGGGCGATGGAGTAGAGGGAGAGCAGGGCCACGTAGATAAGGAACTGCAGGAAGTACTTCTGGTTGCGCTCGCCCACGCAGTTGTTGATCCAGGGGCAATGATGATCCATCCGCCGGATGCATCGCTTGCAGATGCGACAGTGGTGGGCCCGCGGCGGCCTGTACGTTTCGCAGCGGGTGCACACGGTCCACTCGCTGCTGTGGCCATTTCCCGGCGGATTGTTCTTGTTGGTGGTGTGCAGGTCAGAGAAGTCCAGTCGGTTGGCGGGGAGTGGCACGGTGCCCGGATCGGAAAACACGGCCTTGAAGTGGGACATGGCCAGCAGGAAGACGACGGTGTTGAAGAGGACCACATGGAAGGACATCCAGAGGCTAAGGGAAAAATGGGAAACCATTGGATCGACGTCTTCATTTGCGATGCAACCATATTACTCACCTGCCCGGCATCGTGGTAAGGATAATCCAGCGGATGACCACATAGTCCGCATACAGAACTGCTCCGTAGGTGACCACCAGGCAGGCGATGCCACAGGGATCCCGGATGAAGACCATTGCTAAGCTGGCTTGTGTTCGATTATATTGAACCGTTTGGTGTATTATTGCCTCTCCCCCTTTTTTTAATTTAATTAGAAACCGAAGGAGCTGATGTCCGTAGCCCCCTCCCCCTGAAAATCGACGGGTGAAAAATAACAATTGTTGCTGTACTCCCTCGGCCCGTTTGTCGGCCCTTGATCCACTCCTGGGTGGGATCAGAAGCTCCTGGCGGCGGTCTCGTCGGCTACCGCACTTTGCCCACTCACTGGTGGGTGCACAATTCACAAATCGAGTGTTTCATCGACTTTTTAGGGTTTATTTTACGCTTGAAATTGTCATTTATTTATTTAGGGTGACCGTTCGCAGAAAGAGCGAAAATATTGCACTGCCGAACAACTGGAATACCTATCTCTCATAAGCGCAGCACAATACATTCAAGGGGGATTTCGAATATTAAAATAAATTTAAATCTGGGAATAATAATTTTATATAATTTTAATAGCTAAATTTGACTTATTAATATTCACAAAATATACTCCAAAAGAATTAGGTTTTGACAGAACACGTTATATTTTTAAAACTCCAATTTCAAGAGCCTGTTAAGTTTGTTTTAAATTTCATACTTGAACAGCTAATAATTAAGAAGGAAAATAAATATGGTACTCAAGAAAGAACTTCATATAATCGCTTAAACCATTTATTAAACATAATAGTAAAATTATTAAAAAGTCGTTTAAAAATGCACACTCGAATTTACTCAATTCTTGGCTGTGTTTTCCTTGCCTCGCTCCTGTTTCTGGAGCTGCAGCTCCCTTTCGGCCATTCCCTCCTTTACCCAGGAGTGAGTCATCACCTCCACCAAGGTAATCCGGCCGTGGCTTTGCTTGCGGAGAAGCTGCAAAGATTAAGATGTGTCAGATAAAAAGATAACGCCTTAAAGGCTCCCACTATCTTACCCCGCCAATTAACTCCTTGCAACCCTTGGACAAATACGGTGGATAGGATATTTCCATGCGCCTGATCTTACTGTAGGTGCTCTCCGTGCTGTTCGACTCGAAGGGTGGGCAGCCGACGACGAACTCGTAGCACAGGATGCCCAGGCACCACTGGTCCACCGAGTCGTCGTAGGAGTTGCCGTCCACCATCTCTGGCGGCAGATAGTCTAAGGTGCCGCAGAGCGTCCTCCGCTTGTTGTTGGGCGTGTGCGCCGACCAACCAAAGTCGGCCAGCTTCAGATCGTCTGTGCTGGTCAGGAGAATGTTCTCCGGCTTCAGATCCCGATGGATCACGTTGTTCAGATGGCAGTAGTTCAGGGCATTCGCCACTTGGTAGGTGTACTTCGCAGCCCTCGGTTCATCAAACCGGTGATTGGGTGCTCCGCGCAGGTGCTTGAACAGTTCACCCTCGGAGGCGATCTCCAGGGCCAGATAGATCCGGGATTCATCGTGGAACCAGGTGAGCAGGCGCAGGATGTGCGGGTGCTTAAGCCGCGACTGGATCTCGATCTCGCGAAGGACTTGCCGCTGTACGCAACCTTTGCGCAGCTCCTCCTTGAACATGACCTTCATGGCCACCAAATAGTGCGAGTGGCGCTCCCGGGCCAGGTAAACGCGTCCGAACTTTCCGCGTCCCAAGTGGGCGCCCATATCGAAGTCGCGGGCACTCCAATCGTACCTAAGGAAACAACACTAAGTACGGTTTTTCAATTTATAGGGCTTCACTCACGGCTGGCCGTAGGCGTCGTGAGACATCATCTTGAGGCACATATTCTTGATCGGCTCCTGGTGCTCCTCGGGCACCTTGGTGAGCAGGTGAGGCAAGTGGTTGCGGTTTGCGTGCTTCGTGCGGGAAAGCGTCATGGCGCTGACTTATCAATTAAAATGCAATGAAAACAAATAATATGCTATTTTGTATCGTATTTTCCTTTTGGCGTCCCTTCTATTTGCGCGTTTTTTTCGAATGCTGAGATTAGAGTGACCGCATACTACTAACGACTCAATCTGTGACTTTTCACCGAAACGGTAGGGTGTTGTCACTGACTTTTTTTAACAGTATGTGCTAAATTTGTATAGTATCAGAAATATTTAAGATAAGCTTTATTTTATTTAATTAGGAGATTGGTGAATAGTTTTAAAGTCAACAAAAATGTTTACTAAGAAAACGACAAAAAATGTAATTATTTTGGGACTCTATATAAATTTTATTTAATTTCTCGGTGTTAGTTACTATTTAAAACTCAAGATATACTCTCCAATTTGATATTATGGAAAATCGTGCGTTCCACCAGTTCAAATGTTGTTGTTTATGTGCAAATAAAATATTGTGATAATCTGAGTAGTCTTTTAAAAGTCTCAACATTTATTTCCGGTTGGCTTAAGTGTATTATCAATAGGTTGTTTTTGAGAAGAAATTTACAAAATGTGTTTACCGAAAACATTTAAACTTCTCTAGTCTTGTATCAAACATAAGTAATACAATACTTATTGTTAAATGTCACTATGATGGTAGGATTATTAACATATAGCTTAATAGAAAAATATTTCAATGTAAATGTTTTTTAGACTCCTTGGCTAGCTGAAAAGTCATATATATTTGTAGGTCACGGATACCCCTAACCAAGGTATCGATACTTTCATGCAACCAAATTTTACGGCCTTTTGCGTCTTCCGAGAACTGGGCACACTTGCCATTAGTCACTTTTTTACACAATAAACCAAAATTATGCGAATTTGTAAGCGCATTTTGGCAGCTTTAAATCAGATCGAATAGAATTAGAAACCAGCAAGCCATTGAAAAAACGCGCAGAAGGTTTCTCCAGGCAATAGCAAAGCAAAAGCCGTATTTTAGACGCCGTGACGCACCAAAAATCGATTGCCCAGGGAAAACAAAAGGGAACCCAGACAAAGATTACACTGATTTGGATTTTATTGACCCGGGGCAGCGCAGATTGTTGGCAGATAGCTGAGCGAGCGTTTGGTCATTAAAATGGGCATCTTTGGGCAGTCGTCGCCATTCGACGCCGACGTAGGTGAGTGTCTATCGATAACCCAGTGGGTGGGCTGATTGGACGAGGCGCAGTTCCAATTGGGTTGCACATCTGACCATTGCATTTCATAGTTTTCTAGTTTAATCTTAGGTTTCAACCCCTGCACATCACCCTTTTTCCTCTAGAGCTCAGATTCCCCATTAACCAGACAACAAAGAAAGTCATGTGAGATGCTGTGCGCAGCTCTGCGTCGTTCGTTGAACTTCTTATTGGAGTTTTTGTCTGACAGTCGCTGACCTTGAGTGACGTAGTACGAATACCACCCCCTGTCTCACACCCACCCCCTCCTTTAATGCAATTTAGCGCGTTCCCAAGTTGTATTGATTTTCTAATAATATTGCAATCAGTGTTCAAACTGCCTTATCTTTATTTGGCATGAGTCAGAATAGGATTTCTGATATACTGTTAAGCTAATTTGGTTTCTTTGTTTCTAACATTATAGAAAAGGCCACCAGCGAGACTAACACCAACGACGACTGGTCTCTGATTCTGGATGTCTGCGACAAGGTGACAACAAATCCTCGACAGGCCAAGGATTGCCTTAAAGCGGTGATGCGCCGAATGGGCCACACTGATCCTCATGTGGTCATGCAGGCGATTACACTACTGGACGCTCTGTCCAACAACTGCGGAAAACCGCTTCATTTGGAGGTGGCTTCACGGGACTTTGAGACCGAATTCCGCCGGCTGCTGCTCAAGGCGCAGCCCAAGGTTTCGTTGGTAAGTATAATAAACCTATGCTCTTTTTCTCCTTCTATAGTATTTTCTATGACCCGCAGAAAATGCGCCAAGTGCTCAAGAACTGGGCTGATAACGACTACAAGAACGATCGGGAACTCGACTTGATACCCGCCCTGTACGCCCAGCTGCGCCAAGAGGGCCACGACTTCAAGAATCTGGGTGATAAGGGCAACAAGACGGTCGCCGAGAAGGCCGCCGCCTTACCCAAGGATCCGAATGTGGTCAGCAGCCAGCAGGAGGAGGACGACATAGCCAAGGCCATCGAACTGTCGCTGAAGGAGAACAAGGGCAGTCCCAAGACCGGGAGCGGAGCAAGTGCTGGCCCCGCCAGTACCTATCCCTCGTTGTATCCTTCCTTCGGTGCAACCACCTCTACTGCCCCGAGCAGCGATGCCAATGCCACTTCTGCTCCGGAACCGAGAAAGGTTCGCGCTCTGTACGATTTCGAGGCGGCGGAGGAGAACGAACTGACCTTCTTCTCAGGCGAGATCATTCATGTGCTGGACGACAGCGACCCGAACTGGTGGAAGGGGTACAACCAGCGCGGCGAGGGCCTCTTCCCTTCGAACTTCGTCACTGCCGATCTGTCCGTCGATCCCGAACGTCTGGACATCAATCAACAGCATAAGACGGCCGCCGCTGCCGGGCAAAGAGAGTTGGACTCTGCTGCGGCGCTGCAGCAAAAGACTGAAGCGGCAGCAGCTGCCGCCGCTGCTCAGCCGGTGGAGATCGACGAGTCAAAGATCGACCGGCTGTTGCACTTGCTGCACGAGGCCAATCCCGAGGATCCCTCGCAGGACAGCAACGAGATGCTGCAGCTGGAGCAGGAGGTCCATCAAATGGGTCCGCTGATCGATGCCGAACTTGAGCGTGTAGACCGCAAGCACGCCCAGTTGACGCAGCTGTCCAGCGACCTTGTGGACGCCATCAACCTTTACCATACCCTGATGCGTGACGATAGGGTTGCGGCTGGACAGTTTTCCGCCGCTACTGGTGGCTTTATGCCTGGACTGGCTGGCTTTCCGGGTGCCGCTCTCTACGGATCTCCAGGTTACCCCACTCCGGGTGGTTTCCCTCCGACCCAAAACTACCCGGGCATGCACTCGCTGCCATATGGCCCCGTATCTAACCCTCCCACTGGACCTCCATCGCAGGGTCCTGGAGCTCCTGGTGGTTATCTGGGACAACCGCAGGGACAGGTGCCACTTCCCTATCAGAATGGTCATGCTGCACAGATGAATTGTAAGTATAAAGAAACATTAACTTGCTGGTCAAAACTTCAAAAAATTATACAAATCGTAAAATTTTTGAAATTTCTTATTTTTAAGAAAGCAATCTAATATTTTACAATCTCTATTTCAGCGCTGCCGCCCCATCTTACTCAGCCCGCTGGTGGTGCACCCGGTCCCCAGCCCCTCTACACTGCTCAGCCCATTCCTGTGACCAACCAGCAGCAGCCGATACCCCAGCATCCCCAGCAGCCACCGCAACATCCCCAGAACAGCTACCACATTGAGCAGCAGTCGCAGTACGCCCAAGTTCCGCCAGCAATCCCACAAATCCAACAGCCGCAGCAGCCGTCAGCTCCCCACGCCTACATGTCGCCACAGCATCAGCAGCCACCGCCTCCACAAGGATACCAGCCTGGACCTAATCTGTATGCACCGAACGGATCGCCAGCCGTCAACCCACAGAGCTACATGTCACCACAGCAGCATCAGCATCAGCAGGCGCAACAGCAGCAGCAGCACCCACCACTCGATCAGTTCGGTCAGCTGCACCAGCAAATGGCCGCCATGTCCATGGCTGGGGGGCCGCCTGTTGGGGCGCCTGGCTATCACATGCAGAACGATGCTGTCAAAAACAACATTCCTATCTACCAACAGCAGCGGTAAGACCGCTGGAATAAAATAGAGCCCTTCACCTGGTTTGCTTTAGTTTTCCCCAAAACGAAGTTTTCCTCCTGTCTTTCAAAGGGATGTACTTTAATTTCGTACAACTTGTTGATGAACAAAAGTTGTCAAATCTCTTCTATGAATATTTTGTGAGGGCCGAGAGAAGCAATTGTCAGTGAACCAAAAATTTTGACTATCCTTAAAAAGAATGAAAGAAGCCAAATTAATTTAAAAATTGTTATCCCTCACATTTTTGGTTTTTTAAATTTTTTATTACATCCTATTTTGGCCTGAGTGTTGTGCAGCCAAACAATATGTTTTATGGAAGAAAGATAATCGATATATATATACCATATAAATATTATTCTATATTCAACACCATGTATAACTTTGTATTTAGTGCAGGAGAGATAACTATTATGTAATATGTTTATTGTACGGATTATGATATGATAAAAATAACGAAACGAATCACATTCATTAAAACCATTAAAGTATACTAAGAAAACAATGTCTTCATTATTGCTTTGAAAAGATAGAACTACTAAGCAAAAACATCGTTTGCCGTCAGTGACGGATCTCCGATTGAATAAGGATTCGGCGGTTTTAAGTGAGTTAGCGTATCCATGCGTATTCATGTCTATAAAAATGATAAGAGATTGGGTCGAATTAAACAATAAATTTTAACTCATAATTATGACTAGTCACAAAATTACGCACCGAGCTTACTAATTAATATTCATTATTTGCCTACCCTGATCATTTTTCTTATATTTTATTTTACTATTTATTTCTAATTTGAAGGCTTTAAAAATACATTGACAAGTCGATTCAAAATATATTTAATTATTTATAAAAAACGATTTAATAAAGTTTTGGAAAAGACTTGGAATAAGAGTATAAATCTCAATATCAGAGTTAATAATAATAATTCGTAATAGATTGAGTATAGTTAAAACTGACGTTTATTTTTTTTAGAAGTTTAAAGAATTTTTGATGTGTTTATTTGCAGTGCATCAAGTGTTGACGTTCTTAACGTGGTTGGCTCCAATCAAATTAGCTTATCCCCTTTAAGCAGAACCCAAAATCCGTGTCGGTGCACTTTTCAGATAGGATTCCAATATATTTCGAGCAATCCTTGCCACATGCCAATGTCTCGCATGCCAACAAACATGCAACAATTCAGCAATTCCCATTCGGCGTTCAATGGCACAAATATCCTATGAAATAAACTGTCAAAAAGCGAGACAGTCTGAGCTTAGTAAATAGAAAATGTCAATAAATGCGGAATGTCACAGCAGCAAAACAAGGCAGAAGACAGACGAACAGGTTATGCAAATATTTGTTGATTCCTACGGGCTGGTAGTTGCCGCATAACTGCAAGAATGTCAACAAATGCATGGATATTTTTTAAATTAATTGATTTTGCTGTCCTTGCACCCCTTTCCATCGGAGTGGGCGTGGTGGGGGGCGTGGGAACACCTGCACCTTGTTCGTCCTTTGCCCTTGGGCTGTGCAGTTGTGTGTTGTTTGGTGCCTTTGTGCAGCAGCTTCCGTTCGTCGTCAACTTTGATGCCGTTTTGCTCAGTTTCGTTCTCGATTTGATTATTCCGCCGGGTGATTTGCATTTTGTGCCGTGCTCCGCTGCATCCTTCAAGTCGGATGGCATTAATCAGAAACAACTGGCTCAAGGACGACCCTTCATCCGGACCTGTCTGCTCCTGCTCCTGCTCCCGAGAGTTGGCCTGCTTTTTTCCAACACTCGGCAATAAAATCAAATGATGCGGGCATCGTAAAGCTTCGCGCCTTTCGCGTTTTCTATGTCATAAAAGTCTACACGTTACCATTATTGCGTTATGTATCGTATTGCCATTTTTGTGCCCGGCTGCAAATCCCCGGTACCACGGACCACGGACTATGGACCATGAGGGCCAAACCCTGGCTTTCAGGCCTGCGGATTGTGGCTTTTAAAGCGGCATAAATGATTCCCTTTTTCAGCTCTTCATTCGCTGCGAATGGCACCAAATTTTTTCCCGCCATGTGGAAAAGCGGTGAAAATGTAATAAAAAAAAATTGTTTGAAAAACCAGGCAGAAATGGGGTAAAGAAAAAATATTTATGGCTATTTGCTTTTGATATTTATTCAATGGTCTATTGTTTGCCGATAAGCTGTGAATAGTTTTTGGTTTGTTCAGTTTTTTTTTCCGCCGTTGTTTAGTCAACAGTTAGTTAGGTTCAGTAAAATATGGGTTATTTAACAGGAAAAATTGAAAGATGGTCGTCAAGCAGGATTCTAAATGGCTGAATAATTAAAAATTCGGCGAAAGGGATTTAAAGTCCTAATTTTCAATAAAATTTTGTCTTTTCCATGTTTAACAAATGGTGATCTTTAAATTGTAAATATACAGATTATTTCAATGGTCTTGGTTTTTGATTATATTGTATTTTAAATGCTAAATGTGAACTACCAACATTTTTTTGACATTTGAAAAATGGTTTGGAGTATTAAGAATTTTCCTAAAAAACTACTTAGCAAAGCAATTTCCTTAGCATATGTATGTAAGTGGCATGTTGACTTGGCAAGACTATTTATTATTTGTAAATTTTCCACAAGGTCACGATGCATTCTGTCTAAGCTCTTTTGAACGTCTCGTTTTTCTTTAAGTTGTTTTCTGGAAGCGTAATTTTAAACTTAACGACCATGAGCTAGCAAAGTTTTTCAAACGAAAGTGCTTAATATTGTTTTGCAAGGAAAAGTGGTAATGAAAAATGTACACATAATATTCATCTTGTGTGATTGAGGGTGTTAGTCATTTTAATTGCGCGACAAACTTTTAGGATCCTCTTTATTTATTTCTTATCTTCCTTTTATTGTTACTAAACAAATAAATTTGTTTTTGCGATAAACCAGTTGATTTTCCAGTCTCTTAAATTTAATGCAGGCCAGAACCAGAAAGTCGGTATGTGTAAACAAATTCCGCAAAACTGTTTTTTTCGGAGAGGGAAAAGAAAAAGCGCAAGCAAAATGTCTAAATAAAGGCGTGTATAAATTTGCATTCTCTTTGTTCCGTTTTCCCTTGTCTTGTTTTGTTCTGTTTTTTCCTTCTTTTCATTTGGCACAACACACATTCCATGTGCTTACCGTGCCCCTCCAGTTTATCATGCATTAATTAACGATTCAATCCAACTTCCATGGCAGCTCTCTTGAGCCGTGCGAACAGCGAATACACAAACTTGAGCGAACGGCTTGCACTGCATTTGGATAAGTTGTACTCGAGCACACTACAAATACCCAGTGATGGCATGAGTACCACTTCTTTCAAGGTGGGGTACACTTGGCCACAAAATCTACACGCTTTTTATTATCCTTTTAAGGCAGGATGTGCGAAGAAATTGTGTTAAAAATTTACATGTTCAACAAATATCATTCTTTAAGTATTTTATGTTCCAACTGATATTGACAAGACTTACATATATATTAGGTGTACTGAAAATGTATCTGCCATCCAAAATGTGTATGTCATAGGAACTCTCTATTTTTGAATAATAATGGTCTACCTTGTACCACTTTGAAATCTGAAAGGTGAACCCGCAATTTAAAAATATTTTTACTTTATTGCTCTTTAAAAGTACACCTCTGTCTAAAGATTACTTAGTTTAAGTCTTAGTTTTAGCTCAAAGGGTCTATAAGTCGAACTTGTTTTATTGGCAATAGAAAAATTGGTAAAATCCATTCTACAGTTTGAGGTCTCCGTAGACTTAAAGTCTCAAAAGACTGTAATATGTATTTAAAAGTCATATTTATCCTTATTTCAAATATTTTTTCAAACCAAAATAATGTTTTTGACAGTTGCTATAAGACAGTTAATTTTAAGTAGACCGTCATCAATTTTGAACTATTCTGGATAGAAACTTTTACAAGAATTAAAAAAAAAAGGTTTATCAATAAATGTCAAAAGGATTCTATAATTGATACCATGTGTGTCTTAATTTGTAACCTTACATTGTTATCATGTTTGTACGGTGTAGTGAAAATAAGCACCCATGGATATGTGCCTAATGGGCATCACTGGAATTGGGTGGTGGAGTGGGTCGTGTTGTTTCTAAATCACAAACACTGGCGCACACTCGTTCACGCAGCTGCATATTGACTTCCGTTGAAGTTGGGCGCGTGATTGAGCCAATGAGTGATTGGAGAGCTGTGAATGATTGAAGGCCTTTGTCGGAGTGTAATTTAATTAAACAAATCAAAGTTGTGCACCGAATGGGAGGCGGTCCCGTGCCATCCGAGTGTTTTTCTGTTAATTGAAAATGCGTTCAACGAACGCGAATAAATATGCCGACAGCTGGAGGAGGGGCAGGAGGTGGGGTTCGGTGCTTTTCCCGGCCTTAAATAATTAACGGGGAAATTCGCACACTCGCATGGCTGCCTCTGGGTTTTCCCACTGCATTTACTGCCGCCTTTTAGGCGCTTTATTATTTTACTTTTTGGGGGAATTTGTGTTTTGTAATTGTGTTTGTTATCGCGTTCTATTTGTGTTTAATTATTTGCACCATCACCTCAACAAAATGTTATAAATATAAAAGCAAATACTTATGCATGAGGTGTATTTCTTTGCTTCCGGTCGACGACCAAAATTAAATGTGTGGGCACTTAAAAACATACTCATTTGCTGTGTAAGCACTTAGCTTTATTAGAATTTTGTTTCCCAATAATTTCAAAAATGAGCATATGACGTGAACAATTTATGTAGTTTAAATGCTGAACAATTGGTGAATATAAGATTTAAGGCCAACACATGGAAGTTTAAACGAATAATTAATTTTCTCTCACAATGATATTTATTCATATATAGTTGCCAATTAGAGAATCAATAGAGCATTGAAAAATATACTTTATTGTAAACTAAACTGTTATTAAATAATAAATAAATCCGACACTCTAAACAGTTTTAATTGATATGGAATTTCTCATTGGCCTACATTTTTGTATACATTTCAGCAACTAATGTTGCAGTTTTTATAAAAATTCTGTTCTTTATGAATAATTGTAAAGCGTTATTAAATTTCATTTGCACTACGAAAATTTTTTAATTAACTCAAACTTAATGGAATAATCGTGCTTATCGTGTAATTGTGATAAAAACAATAATAAACGCCTATAAATGTAAATGGAGCTTTCAACTATCTTTGCTTAAGCACTCAAAGTTATTCCGAATGTTTATTTGTTAAATTGTAACTTAAAGAAAGGGTTAAGTGGCTTTCTCAGCAGTATCTATTGCTCAACTTTAAGACATCTCTCCTTTCTAAGCCGTATATATTTGTGAAAATTTGTGGCATTGTTTTCCACTATCCTGTTATCCTGCCGCCGCCTAACACATTTTCCGAACACGATAACTTGGCTTTGATGCATCCAGCCACTTGCAGCTGCCGTTGACACATTTTCCGCACACATTTTCCACACCAGTCATTAGGAAAGTGATGACACAAAAGAATTTGTTGAGCCCGGCATGGGTCCATGCTCGAGCCGCTTTATTGAAAACTTATTCGCCAGCAGGGCTGGGGCTGCAATTAACAGCTCGAGAAAAGCAACAGCAGTTTGATGTACGAGTAGATGGCGACAAAGTGGATTTAATGCCGAAAGGGTCCAAGGCAAGTAAGTTTTATGCAAATTGCATGTAGCATATACCCCAGTGGACGGGGCGCAAAAAAGATAAATTACTTTTAAAGTGCGCAGAGGCAGAAATGGTCTATCCTCCTTCTCAGTTTTCAGTTCTCAGTTTTCAGCTCCCAGTGCTAAGTTCCCGTCTCGGCATTCCGGTAGTACTTACTTCTTCATCGGGCCGAATTGCAAATGGGGCTTGCCATTTCCCATTTTCCATTTCCCATTTCCCTGTCGCCCTGCACTCGCACTGCTGATGATGACTTTCTGATTTGCTTTGGCGAAACAAGTTTCCCATGTGCAAGTTTTTAGATAGTTTTGCCCTTTGGGCTTTTCTGTTTGGCAGTTTGTATATTATTTGTTAATTGATATGTCGCAAAAAGTTTGAGCCTTGCGTGCGGGGGGTGTGTGTGTTAGTCCATTTGTTATAAAACTTTGTAATGCCGAAATCATTGCAAAGCTCTTAAAAATCGCCTGGTCTTCTTCCGAACGAAAATAGTTTAGTTTTACAAGCATTCGATTGGTAAATACGAAATTTGATTTTATCAAAGCCACTTTACTTTTCCCATAAAAGCCATCTATTATCCTTACAGTAATCACTTTATAATTTCACATATGGCCAAGGCAAGTATAATCAAATTTGGATGCCACAGAAACAGCATTTCTCCAGAAAAGTTATTGAGCAAGGTGCTGGTTGAACCCGAACCCGAGTTTTTTGTCGAGTTCAGCAGAAAGCCAAAGTGCTGGGAACACAGGTGCACCTGGACCATGTTGGTCGTGCTCTGCATTCGGGTTTGTTTAACTATTTTCTATTCATTTATGCATTTTGCTAATAAAAATTTCATTTTTGCTTAACTAAGTGAAACGAAAAGGTTAAAAGCAGAGAAAGGAACTCAGGGAAACGGTCTGCGAACAATGGAGGCTTTTATCTTGGCCGAATGCTGTTTGGTCAAGCCTTTCCGCAAGTACAGTGGTCACTGGCTATATAGGGTGTGGAAATTCAAGCAAAACTTGGCTGTGAAGACGGTTTGCTTGTCCCGGATTTCAGTTATGATAAAAAGAAATCACTTTGGCTATAATTTCGTTTTCCTATAACCCACAAAAGTATTTGGCAAAGAGTCCTTGCACTGTACATCCGCTTTTGTGCCCGTTGTCTTGTTGCCTAGATAACATTTCCGTCATTCCCTTTTGTTGCTCCTTTTCGGTTCCTGTTTGTTTGCAAACATTTTTTAAATTGTTTGCTGTAATTTGTTTCCGGACCCGGACAACAACAAAAAATAGGCAAATGGCCCTAGCGCCATTTTTCGAGCTGTGGCAGTAGTGGGCGACGGCCACGCCCACTTCTCTTCTGACCAAAAACGAACTAGAAATATTTCTGTGCAGTCGCTGTGTATGTTTTATGATTAAAAAATTATAATTTCAATGGTTGTCTGCCGCTTGGCTCAGCACGTTTGCTCCTTTTTTATGTATTTTTGTTTTGCTGTGCGGCGGCGACAGCTGTAAATCCCCTGCCCTTGCCCAATTAATCGGGGATCCCCCCAGATACGTCCACTATTACTACCGAAATTCAGCAGCCCCAATCAACCTCTGCACGTTCCCATGACTTTTATTAGTTTGACTTTTTCGGCGAGGATTTATGGTGGACTTTGTATATCTATGCAAATGTTTCGCAGCTGTGTCACCCAAATGCGTTATTCCACTCGGGTATAAAAATATTTTTTGTTTGCTTGGCTTGTTGCTGCTCAATTATTAACAATAACGCAGTTTTAAATTTCAAAATAAATGTTCCATCAAAGGTGGTTAGTATATCAAATAAATTGCATTTTGGCAAATAAATTAGATGTTTACTTTAATTATACTGAGTAAATGATATATCAATTACTACGATTATTTAGTTTTACTGACTGAAATTTATTGTAAACAAGAAAGGAAAGCTAACTTCGGGCGGAGCCGAAGTTGATATACCCTTGCAGAATATTCTGTAAATTATATTCTCCAAAATCGGATCGGTTATTCATATGATGCATTCTTAATACTCATAAAAAATCCCTACTTCCTAACTTTAAAAACACCAAAGTTATGTCATTTCCAATAGTTCAGTTATATGGCAGCTATAGGATATGGTCGGCCGATCCTTATGAAATTTGGCAGGTCGGATTGATTGTCCAAAAATAAAACCCATAAATAATCCCAACTTTCTAACTTTACAAACACCAAAGTTATGGCATTTCCGATCAATCAGTTATATGGCGGCTATAGGATATAGTCGGCCGATCCTTATGAAATTTGGAAGGTCAGACTGATTGGCCAAAAATAAAATCCATAGATAATCCCAACTTCCTAACTTTAAAAACAGTAAAGTTATGGCATTTCCGATCGTTCAGTTATATGGCATCTATATGATATAGTGGCCCGATCCGGCTCGTTCCGACTTATATACTACCTGCAATAGAAAGACAACTTTTGGGAAAGTTTCAAGCAGATAGCTTTAAAACTGAAGGACTAGTTTGCGTAGAAACGGACGGACGGACGGACAGACGGACAGACGGACGGACAGACGGACAGACGGACAGACGGACATGGCTAGATCGACTCTCCTGGTGATGCTGATCAAGAATATATATACATTATAGGGTCGGAAATGTCTCCTTCACTGCGTTGCAAACTTTTGACTGAAATTATAATACCCTCTGCAAGGGTATAAAAATATCAGTCTCATAATTGATTTTAAATGTTTTTTAATTCCAAGTTTAATGTATATTCTGGCTCGAATGCGTCATTTCTTAATTGCCTTAAATATTTGACGGCAAACTTTTTACGTCATTTCTATTTTAATTTATTAACAAAATAAAAATAAATCGAGTCAGAAATAAAGTTTGCCGCCTTAGTTGCCACGTGCTGCAGTCGAAAGCCATTGAAACGCACGTAGCAAAGCGGACTATAAAAATAACAAAAATATCATCATTTGCAATGCAAATAGTGGTAGGAAAATCTAAAATTTAATTAAGTTCGCAATTTGACAAAAACTTATGATTTGATAAGTTTCCGGTCATTTTTCAAGCAGTTATTTTGCGCATTCAATTGCAATCAACTGAATAAGCTCTTAGCTGTTATTTGAAGAACTGGGCACATAGCACGTATAAATGTTTGAACGTTTAAACGTTTGAACGGGTTTCAGTTGAAAATCAAATTTGGTTAAGCACAGACGCGAATTGATCGAATACAATTTTCAGGGGAAATTTAACGATTTATTTATAAAATGAGTTGCCATAATGTTAAACTACTAATACTTCTGCTCAGTTGTTGTTTCCATTGCACTCAGCTGCAACCTGCTCCTTTCTCTGATCTCGAACCTTTGGCGGAGAATGAGGTGTTTTTCACTGGTTTGGAGGACGACGTGGACTGGAGTGGAGCAAACTGGAAGCTGGTGATCCCCTGGCTAATGGAGCGCCAGAAGCTGCGTTTCTGCGTTTCCCTTGCCAGATTCGATGACCAGTTGGTGCCCGGAACAGCCTGCCAGGCCCTTTTGGCCAATGGGCCCCTCATGGACAACTGCGACATCGGGAACATCGAGGACCTGACCATGACCATGCGCTACGCCTTTGGCGAAATCCTCCTCGATACGATGCGAAAGTGCCGGCCGGGCCTGGAGCTCTTTGGAGTTCGCTGCAGGCGGATGGCATAACTGGAGGAAAGCCTGTGACAAACAAATATTTTTATTCAAAATGCGAAATTGCATTTCTTTTATACATGGAGTAGGTCATAACAAATGTCATTGTATTCAATACGGGCTTAGATGGCCAAAGTTGAGTATAAACAGAGAGTATCGACATAACAATATTAAATATTTTCATATTTCGACTCTTTGTTTTCGCAGAAACGCTTTCAATATAACAAAAGGTCAATCAAAATATATCATGTGAAAATCTGCAAAATAATATTAATTAAATTAACTAACGCTCAATTTTAAACAAATAGAAACATTCTAGTATAGGACATTTTAATTGAATTTTCAGCTGACTTTTTTAATTGAACCGTATTAGTACTTATTTCATATTTAACAAAAAACCTCACTGAAATATACTTTTTAAAATATGTCAATATATATCAATAAGTCTTGCCAAAATGATCACATAATGTTGTCACAGAAAAAGTTGTTTTTAATGGAACTGTGTTATATTATATTTATGTTTGTTGCTTGACCTATAATTCTACCCATTTCGTCTATGCTTTAAAATGTTTGTATATCAACAAGTCCGAGGTATTGGCCAAAATGATCACATTAGGTTGTCTCTGAAAAATTAGTTTTTAATGGACAAAAGTTGATTAATATTTGTGCATATTTCTGCTGGCCCTACTAATTGTTCCCATTTCGTCTCCTAAGTGCATTGCTAATTCACTTTATTGAGCAATTTTTCATCGTCTGCCCCGTCCTGTCCCCTGTCATTTCAATATGTCAATAAAAATCAGAGAGGAACTGAAACTGGGTGAAGGACTGAGTCCGAGTGGCGAGTCCTTGTCGAGTGCAGTGCCTCCATGACAAATGACGATTATAATTTGTAAAATGCGCCCATCTTGTTATCCCCTCAGAAATCCTTGCCCCGCCCCCGATATGTTCGACTTGTGGCCTAGATGTTGCCGTCCGTCCGGCTTTTCCCCATTTCTATTTCTGCTCTCGGATTCAGTTTAGTTCATTGCAATTGTTGTTGCAATTAGCAGAAGTGAAAGTGGGTAGCAGGGGTAACATAAGCACAACTGATGGTTTCAATGGGCTAAATTGCACAGCGCAAATGGCAGGCGGTGGGTGTGGATAAAGCCGTATTGTTGCTTCTGGCAATTACCGGGCAATGTTTAAGAGTTCAGTTTCCATTGAGAATTTTCACATTTCAATGGAGGCGCTGTTATCTTCCCCACCGGCCTTCGATCGATTGGCGAAGCACCTACAAACATGGGAAAGTGTTGCACTCCCCCAAGCGATGCTGTCAACAAAATAAAAGCTTTCCAAATCAGTTTCCGAACTGAAATTGATGGAATTTGTGCTTTGAGTGTGCATCAATGCCACACTAGGCTATTGTTATTGGCAAGACAGAAGTCTGTTTAAGCAGTATATAAATCGTATGAATTTAAAAAAATAGCCAAACTATGTGTCTGAAATCACGTAACAACCTCCTACTTTGCAAAAGAAAAACAATGATTTTTTTTAAATTTTTGTAGTGGAATTTTTGCTTTGTAGATTTTATTATTAAACAAAATTATATTTCATAGGGGTGAAATTCCTAGCAATATTGGCAATGCAACTAGTTGTCTTTAATGACGTTTGATCTCTGCATTGCCAAAATAAAAAGAAAGGTTTCTTTTAAAACAATTATATCGGGCTAAATGGCATTTTATTTCAGAATATGTTTAAAACTTCGAAACCATTTTGTTTTAAAATATTTCCAATAGCCTGCTAAGAAAAAAATGAACGAAAAGTTTTTTTATACTTTTAATTATATTCAATAATTGTATGTTTTTTTCTTTTCACTTAATTTAATATCAGAGATTTTTAACATTGTCAAAAAAGAGAAATTAAAATGTTGTATGATATTGTCCCAAAAAACCTTTATATGCATATAAATAACTTGATTTATAAATAACATGTCACCTTCGTCGGGGTAATACATGTACTTCCAAATTCAACCAGACTGTTTGAATTAAGCATGTACGCAATAAAGTTCCACTTGCTTTGGCAGGAATCGTAGCGAGCGTTCCTTAAGCGTTTATCTGCCACTTCCAAGGACTCTTCAAGCTGCTCCCCAAATTATGGGCAACTTCTCTACAACATGGCCAAAGCTAAATGTAAATTAATGAATTGTTTAAAGTACTTAAAATATTTACGCTCAAAGCAAGTGGATGAGCACTGTCCCGCCCCCCGTGGACTAGCTTCAATCCAGGATGCTGAGAGGCGTGGGCTGCTGACCAATGAATATGCAAACGATTCCACCACCCACGGCCACTCCCAGCCCAAAGTTCGTTAAAAACGCAGCATAAGGTCAAGGAGATGCTGGGGAGGAGTGATAGACAGAGGACGAACACTGGCACCGAAATAAGGACTGTTAGACTTCTCGGCATAATTCTAAAATATATTCAATTTTATTTTATGTCCCTATTTCTCTGCAGAACGTTGGGGCATTTCTTACACTATCTGATAAATGAACTAACTAAAGTAAGAATTATAGAGAGCTTAATAAATAAGCTCAACCCAATTGTCAATACATACAAATATTTTTAATAATATGTATTTAGATTATATTTATGAACTAGTGGCACATTTAAAAAAAATGCCAAGTATAAGAATTTAAATAAAATTTATGAACATAGTATGAACATGTCAGAACTTAGATAAAATTAAAAAGATATTTCTTACAAAATTTGGCAATAAGAAAGCTGGTAACATAAGGAAAATAATATGGTTTCGAAATTACTAAATAAATAGTTTAAAAGTTGCATTCTTTTGGGAGTGATTTTCTTTTGAGATGCTAGTTATTTTCAATATTAGTTCATAGAGGGTGCCATAAACTAATATTGAAAAAAAATATTTTTTTGTAGTCAATAAATTCAATTGTGATTTTAAAGACTTTCTTAAAAAAAGAAAATCAGGGCCTTATAATTGGCTCGTATTTAAACAAAATATTCATTCATGCATGGACTACACCTAGTTCCTGGCACCATCTGTTCCACAGTGCGTATACGAGATGGTGTCGAACGGTCATTAAGGCGGCGAGTAGAGAGCTGAGCTCGCTGTTTACGCAGCGAGGAAACAAGAGGAGCGGCATGAACGGCAGTGGCAACAGCCTGTCTTGTTACTTCTGGTGCCCCCACGATTTCCAGGCAGAGGCATCCTGCGGAGCCCGCTCCTCCTCTTTTCACCCCATCGCTCCTCCAACTTGCGACTGTTAATGTTCAGCCCCCTCGCTCCGTAAAATATGCATAAACAAATGAAACGAACTGACTTTGCCACTTGCGCACCGCCACTGCAGCTTTTGATGCGATGCAGCCCTCTGTTCTTTCGACTTTCGGTCTTGCAGTCAGTTGAGCTCGAGTAATTAAATTTTGCTCGAAATTCCCGGCATTTTCTTCTCTGATTTCGAATGAGCTACCAAATTTACTCACAGATTCCTGCTCGCTATTTGCACTGAAAGAATGAAAAATCTATTAATGGAACGGGACTGGCAATAATTTATGCAGCAGTAAGCCGATAACTGAGGTTCATTTGATAAGGCAGAAGGTACTTTAAATTGGACTTGCCAGTTGGTGGGTCAACATCGCCCGGAATACGGGGTCAAATGTCTTCGACGGTTCGTTGCAAATGAGATCGAACCAGATTGCAATCTCGGCACAGACTTCCCTCTGCATTCTTTGATTTCTGCCAGACTGAAACCAACTTGATTGCATTGAGAAGACAAAGGAATCGACCCATAAAAGTTCGATGCTTTTGCGAAACAAATTTAAAGGGTCACATGACAGTAGTATACTTATGAAAAAGAACGAAAGCTTGTAGTCTAATTTCACCCGACCAAAATTTTGCAAGCACTTTCGATATAAGCACTTTTGGTATAATTTTAATAATAAGTATACAATTTAATGTTAGCCATTTTGTTATATTTATTATTTAGTACAACATAAATGTGGTTTAGTTTTTTTGTTCAATCAAAAATGCAAAATCACATAAAATCCGAACCATTGAACATAAATGGTTGAAAAAGTCATTTTGTTCTAATGTATGTTAAGGCTAAATATTTGTTGAGACTTAAACCAGAAACCAGTTTTCCTATAAGTACAATAGCATGAGATAGCAAATTATTATTTCTTAAATAGTGTTTTATTGAATCCGAATAAATAAAATAAATAAATCAGATTTCTAAAATGAACTTTCCTAGTCCAAATAAAATTCTCACATTCTTAGATCTCAGCCACCAAATTTTCTTCCTCCTGTTCAAAATGAATTATTCTGTGCATGTTTTCCGAGATTATCGTTCGTTTACCTTTAATTTTTTCTCTGCTCGGGTGAACCGCTGGAAGGCATCATCCATCGCCGACTGGTGTGTCGGGTGGGCATCCTGGTTGGGTGGCATCCTGGTTGGCAAGGATGTGAGCCCGTGTGTGCGATCCGCTCGGACTGGCTCTTCAAGGCTCATTTATGACCCTCATCGCTGGTCACTTTTTATGCATTTTCCCACGCTGTTTACTTTGTATACAAACGAGTGGCACTTACTTATTTTGTGCCACATAATGAGCGCTCCTGATGGCCGCTTATAAATTATAAAGCATACCCGCACACACACACACACACACACACACACAAGCTGCCCAATAAACTTACCACTCACACCCACCCAATTTGATTTGTATGGCTTTTCAATTTGTGCTCTGGTGCTCTTTAGTTGCTTTCTGCTACCCTCTTTTTTCCTCATTTTTACCACATCGAGCTCGTATTTCCTTTTTGCTGCATTTGCCATTGTATAAATTTTTGGTATTTGCGCCAATTTCATTCCAAATTGAGCGCTGCCCACAGTCGTTTATTTTTAATGCACCCGGACCCAGGCCATCCGAAGCGAAACGAAACGAAGCAATATGGCCAAAACCATGGGCCGCTGGTCCTCGAAAGGGTCAGGTGGGGAAGGGGAAGGGGAGGGGCAGTGGAAGGGGATGGGGATGGGAAAAGCCACGGCATCAGAAGTGGATTTTTTCTTTACTTTATTTCCCATTTCTATTGTGAACTAGCAAAGGGATTTGAGCTTTATTTGGTTATATGCTTTTAGAGCGGAACACGTGTTGATGTGGCAGACACGGGTCCATAATGCTTTATCTTTAAATGCCACATATTCGTTGCAACTCAATATCAATTTGGGTATTATTTTAAATCTTTTGTGGTAAATTAGGATCACCGAGATAGACGCCCTAGTAAGAGCATCCGAATGGCGTTGCTCCGCCCACATGAAATCTCATTTTTTCCCAATTTAGTCCTTTGTATTATTTGCAGTGTGCATTTTGGACATTGTGCTGCCGGATGCCAAACACTCGCTGCACAGCAGGACACTCAGGCGAATTGCAGTGGGTGGGGCTGGGAGGATTCTGGGGCAGGAGTCGGATTAGTAGGACCAAAACGGAGCCGAAGGCGAATGGAGGCGAAGGAGGGCCCCAAGTGCGCTCAAGATTTATGGCTCATGGTCCTGCTGCTGCGGTTGGGGGCCACTACATTGGAGCTGTAGAGCCATCAAATACAATCAAATTGATTGCCTTTTTTTGCCCAAGGAATGCCAGGAGGGCATGGCTGACCTATAATGCGATTTTGATTTTTTATTAATTCCTTCATTTGCAATTAGTTAATGACTGGCCGGGTGGCGGATGGCGGGTGCCGCCGCCGCTTTCCACAACAAAGATTATACCGAATTTCAAAAGTAGAGCGGGCCCAAATAAATAACAAAATGGCGTTCTTCAATATCCGGCGAGCGGAAATTTCAATAAGGATGCCGGGCCTCCGAGGGTGTAATCAGGATATGAGCTCAAATGACTGGACGAAAAAATGTGTGTGGCAATCAAACTTCGTATATGTGCGGGCTGAACCGAATGGGGCGTGGCAAGTTTTGAATTAGTTGCGCCGAGAAATTCTGCATAAATAATTTCCTGTTTGTGTCAAAGGAACCAAAAAAAAAAAAAAAAGGCACAAGATAAAAGACTCGCAAAGACAACGACGGAATGGAATAAAAAATGAAAAGGCGAAGGAAGCTCCAAAATGACATGACAAAGTCAAAACGACGAACAAAAATAAGAGCAAGACAAAGCAAACAGCAACAATAACATTAAATTAGCATTTTTTATTACTTGTAGTTTTCTTTGCCCTTTTGTACATTCCTTTGTGTGTGTTTTTTTATTCCGTTTCATTGCCGGCTATTTGCATAAGTTGACACAAGCTACTAAGTAATATTGCGCATTCGACATGTTGGCCAGCGACTTTAACTGCAAAATCGGTCAATACAGGGACTTAAAATTTCAATTTAAGTTGGCTGTGTATTTTTGAAACATTTTTATAAATGAAAGTATTTGTTTTTAAATGAACATTAAACTACATTTTACTTTATATTCCTATTATTACTTTTTTGTTTATTTTTCTTGTTCTAAATAAAACAAGAAAGGAAAGCTAACTTCGGGCGGAGCCGAAGTTGATATACCCTTGCAGAATATTCTATAAATTATATTCTCCAAAATTATTCATATGATGCATTCTTAATACTCATAAAAAGTCCCAACTTCCCAACTTTAAAAACACCAAAGTTATGTCATTTCCAATCGTTCAGTTATATGGCAGCTATAAGATATAGTCGGCCGATCCTTATGAAATTTGGTAGGTCGGATTGATTGGCCAAAAATAAAACCCATAGAAAATCCCAATTTCCTTACTTTACAAACACCAAAGCTATTGCATTTCCGATCAATCAGTTATATGGCGGCTATAGGATATAGTCGTCCGATCCTTATGAAATTTGGTAGGTCGGATTGATTAGCCAAAAATAAGACCCATAGAAAATCCCAACTTCCAAACTTAAAAAACACCAAAGTTATGGCATTTCCGATCGTTCAGTTATATGGCAGCTATATGATATAGTGGCCCGATCCGGCTCGTTCCGACTTATATACTACCTGCAATAGAAAGACAACTTTTGGGAAAGTTTCAAGCAGATAGCTTTAAAACTGAGGGACTAGTTTGCGTAGAAACGGACGGACAGACGGACAGACGGACAGACGGACAGACGGACAGACGGACAGACGGACGGACAGACGGACGGACAGACGGACAGACGGACATGGCTATATCAACTCAGGAGGTGATCCTGATCAAGAATATATATACTTTATAGGGTCGGAAATGTCTCCTTCACTGCGTTGCAAACTTTTGACTGAAATTATAATACCCTCTGCAAGGGTATAAAAACTGTAATTACATATTGAAATATGTATTAATAGATTTGCTCGTTTTTATACCCTTGCAGAGGGTATTATAATTTTGGTCAAAAGTGTGCAACGCAGTGAAGGAGACATCTCCGACCCTATAAAGTATATATATTCTTGATCAGGATCACCTCCTGAGTTGATATAGCCATGTCCGTCTGTCCGTCTGTCTGTCCGTCTGTCTGTTTCTACGCGAACTAGTCTCTCAGTTTTAAAGATATCGAGTTGAAACTTTGCACACACCCTTCTTTCCTTTGCACGCAGTATATAAGTCGGAACGGCCGGGATCGGCCGACTATATCCTATAGCTGCCATATAACTGATTGATCGGAAATGCCATAACTCTGCTGTTTGTTAAGTTAGGAAGTTGAGACTTTCTATGGGTTTTATATTTGGCCAATCAATCCGACGTACCAAATTTCATAAGGATCGGCCGACTATATCTTATAGCTGCCATATAACTGATTGATCGGAAATGCCATAACTTTGGTGTTTGTAAAGTTAGGAAGTTGGGATTTTCTATGGGTTTTACATTTGGCCAATTAATCCGACCTACCAAATTTCATAAGGATCGGCCGACTATATCTTATAGCTGCCATATAACTGATTGATCGGAAATGCCATAACTTTGGTGTTTGTTAAGTTAGGAAGTTGGGATTTTCTATGGGTTTTATTTTTGCCTAATCAATCCGACATATCAAATTTCATAAGGATCGGCCGACTATATTCTATAGCTGCCATATAACTGAACGATTGGAAATGCCATAACTTTGGTGTTTTTAAAGTTAGGAAGTTGGGATTTTTTATGAGAATTAAGAAGGCATTATATGAATGATTTTGGAGAATATAATTTGCAGAATATTCTGCAAGGGTATTTCAACTTCGGCTCCGCCCGAAGTTAGCTTTCCTTTCTTGTTATGCTTGAAATGAAAACATAATATGTAGGTACTACCATTTAAAGTAAGTGCAAATTGAATTGCCCCAAACTGCAGCTCTTCGATTTTCTATCTTTGGAAAGACGTAAATGTTCCCTGTTGTACAATAGTTTGACTGTTATGGCTACTGCCTTCCCACCCTTCCCTTTGACGGCTGCTGAAATATGTATGAAATCTTACACATTTATTACAAAAGAGCGGAGAAAACAAAAGGCAAACCCAAGAAACCGGGCACATCTGCATGGATTTCCACAGCTCCACTTCCCGCCTCACTGGTCCACGTATAAATTTTATGTACACTTACTTACTTCTGCAAACAATGAAGGCTCCGTGACGTGACTTAGTCCGGGGCTGGAGCTTCAGCTCCTGCCGGAGTCCAGGACGAGTCCGAGTCCGAGCTGTCTGCCATTGTCCATTGTCTACTGCCCGCTGGCCACAACTCCTGCCCATCCTTTCCATCCTTCCCAGCCTTCCGTTTCTGGGTCGTTGGCTGCCAAGTGCAACGATTTCGGTTTCCATTGGCATTATGTAGTTTAAGATTTCACCCGAACGGGTATGCATATGTGTACTTTGTATATTTACATACATTTATTGTTCCTGGGGCTGGGCTAAAGTGAGGCATGTCCTGCGGCCGAAAGAAATTGTAAACATCAACGACATTGTGTGCAAGTGGAGCACATGTAATCTTTATATATAATTGAAAACTCTGGGTACTTGGTGACTTTTCAATAACCTTTTTGAGTTGAGTGCGTTTGACAATTTCAATTTTTTTAAATATCAATAAATTCAATTAAATATATTTTGGTTTAAATCCGAAATATTTACTTGAATTCAAGTTATAATAAGGCCTTCATTGTGTAGTTACTGCCAGCACTTTAAGTACTTTAAATAATTTTTTCTAACTTTGTACTTTTTCATCTTAACAATATAAATTTGATTTATAAAGTCATTATACGCTAGACAAAAATGTCTTGTAATGAATACATCCATCAATCTGAGATCTAATGTTTTCGTAAAGGGCAGTGGCAATAAATATTAATTTACCTTCCTATCGCTGAATAATTGAATTTGTTTCCGCTTATTAATTAAATCGCATTAAGCAAATTCCCACTGCAATGAGCTCATCACTCATCGCACATGGCCATTAGATGGCTTTAAGCGGCAAATAAGCTTTAAGTAGCCACTCGTGCAAGTCCCCACTGTGCCACAGTCCCAGATTCCAATCCATCTGAGACAGTGTCCTGGTTCCGCCCTTAACAACACTGTCAACATCGAACAAATCGCTGCCATCAGTTCTGGAGAGCATTGTTTAAAGAACATTTTAAAATTCAGCATCAGCAGCAGGAGCAGCAAACCGCTTATTGCTGCCGCTGTTGTGGCACGAACATGTCCTTGGTCCTCTTTGTATATTATTTCATACGCACGCTTCTTAAGCATGGCAATAAATTGTCGTGCGAAATTTTCATATGCGTCGCCGTCAACCCGAGGGCCTCAGCCACGCCCCCATCTGACCCCAGCCCCATCCTCCCACAGGATGTCCGCACATCACGCGTCTTGCGGTTTCTCTGGGACACAACGTGGCATTCTTGAAGGCGCTTGTTGGAGGTTGCGTGCTTGTTTGTTTCGCTTTTTGTAATTTTCAATTTAAGCTACACAACGTGTTGCTCGCCACATTGCCACATGGTTACACTGGAAATTACGTCTACTTTGTTCTAAAATTGTCAATAACAAATTAGGGTTCTTCCATATTATCCAGAAGGGATAAAAAGAAGAAAAATAGAAAGAGTTAACTTACAGTTTAAACCAATTTCCTATAATTCTAATAAAATACTTTAAAAAAAATGTAGCATCATATCGTTGCTTCTGACAATTAGAATATTTTGTGGTTTATCTTAAAGAACAAAAATAAATTCCTTAATAACTTGGTTAAAGTAAGAAATAATTTTACCAATGAAAAAAATGTATGTATTCATAAAAACCCCACATATACCATATATGTGTAACAGAGATCTAATTTCCAAGTGCAGTGCTCCCTTTTTTACCACTCTGCCAACATATTGGCCTCCGTCTTGGGGAAGCCATTTAGTGACAAATTAAGTGCCGTCGTATGCGTGTTAATTTCGCAACTCTTAGCAAATGACGCATACGACACGTGTGCCCTGGGACAAGCTTAGTTGCAATTTATTAAACGATTCGGGTACAAATTGATTATTTTGTTCTCGGACTTTATGATCCCTATTACCGCCCCTTCAAGTGCCGATTTACGAGCCCAGCAATCGCACTCGCTCCTTTTTATGCGACACCGAGTGAATTTATCGCCTTCGGCATGATGACCTCGAGCGCACACAATGTAGTTGCTGCTCCGCTCTTTATGATTGCCACAAATCGCATTATGACTTAATTTTTATGCCGCCACGTTCATAACTTTTATGTAGTGTTAAAAATACTCGCATTTCGCCATTCGGCGAGCAACATAAAATATTTAATTATCCGCAATGATCTGCCGCTGTGGCTCGCAGACACAACTTGTTGCTGGTCACGTTGCCTGTCACCTGCAAATTCGGTAAACTGCCACCTGCCAGCCTTGCACTTGTCATTGTCACTTGTCTTGGCCATCTGCCTGGCGGGATTCGGGGGTCAGGGATGTGGAGGTCCACAGGTCCAGGGGTCCAAAGGGCCAGCTCCCGTCGCTTAATGTGCCTGCCAAAATAGTGGCCGCAGATGCTGCAGCTTCCACTGCAACTGCAGGTGCTGCTCGTATTAAGCCATTAACGAAATCCGACCAGCCACAAATTGGTCTTCGCCGGCAGTTGCAGGTGGGCTGAGGTTTTCCCCTGGCAGACGAAAAGGTATGAAGGTCAAAATTGGATACGAACTGGCTGGAGATTTGCAATTAACTGCCTTTTGGGGGACATTTGAGATTTTTTGAAGCACTTTTGCTATTGGAAACCTGTGTTTTAGTGATTCTGTCAGACACGGTTTTCTATGCGAGTTAGGAAAAACAAGGATATTTAAGGTTAGTTTTTTGTTGTTAAGGAACAAAATAATAATGAACATAAAAATTATAAATAAAACAAACGAAGATCCCAAAAAAGGAAGAACAAATAAACGGACAATTTAAAATATAATAAAATAAATTGGGAATCCAAATTTAGGAAAACTATAGAAATTCAAACCCATGTTGTATTTTCCGTATTTCATTTTCGTTTTTTACATATAACAAATACGACTTCTCATGTATTCTAAAAATAATTTGTTGTGGCTAAAGCACATGAATTGCTGATACCTTAAGTTGTGTTTAGTTAGTGTTTACCTCGTTTAGGCCTTGTCGCCCCACTTAACTTCTTATTGCATCCGCATACTGCATTATGGGTGCTCTGCGCAATTACGCAAATTAGCAAAGTGGAATTCAATATGGCAGGGCAGGTGAATTGAAAGGCAAGGGAGGTCTCTAGGCGCAAATTATCATTCCCAGCTCCTAGCACGTGTACTTGCCATTAAAGTGATGTGATTGAATAAGCTCCACAAAGGGCTCTTATGAGAATCGCAGATTGAAAGGCACTGAGTTTACAAAATATGATACAAAACTATTTTATAATAATGCATTCAGCAGAGGAGAAATATTATATGCATAAAGGAAATATTAGAGATCTTTAAGTATGTAATAGATTTGTACAAACTAAATTGTTAAATATGTAGTGGCAAATCACTTTAGTTCAGCTTTCAAGTAACTTTGAGTTCGAGGCATATTCGGATGGTGTTCTTACTATTTACTTACTTTTTGTTTGATATATGTTATATTGGACACTTTTTTGTTTGCCATTTATTTGATTTATGTGTGTAACGGCTGTAGCCGAGGGTCCTATTTTCTTTTTCCTCTATTGTTATGGGGCACAAATTTTCTTATCTCTAACCTTATCACCCTGACCGTATTTTATGCCTGTTCTGGCATTGCTTGGTGTGCCAAACAGGTTTGCCTATTTATGCTTGGCAAGCAAATTGAAAACAAGTTGTAGGAAAATTAAAGTATTTAGTTAACATGCGCATAATGGCAATAAATCGATTTTTGATTTTCAAAGATAGCAAAACCCACTGAAAATTCCGGACTTTATGGATTTAATAATCAGTAATTATCGACATCAACTCTGTTGCTGGGTAATTAAAAAAAATATATATATAAAAAGGACAAATTTTTGTTTGGGCACCATCATTATTCTGTTGTTTGTGTGTAAAAGTCCCTTTTATGTTCTCAAGTTACAAAACCTATGGCTTCAAGGCGAATGCCTTAAAAAGGCAACGTTGACGGTATAAGAAAAGAAAGTTTAACACTTGCTCATACTTCAGTGTTTTTTTCAAGGTTGGCTTAGGAACACAAAAAAAAAGACTGACCGTCATTTGTTTTCTTGACACTTCTGAAGGCTTCTCGAACAACAGGCGGCTTAGGTTTTTTTTTTAAGGGTTCGAAGCAATCTAAAAATTCTCCTATACTCTTTGCTTGTTTGCATAATGCCGCTTTGTGTGGGACCAAAGGGGTTTGTCACTAAATAAGTCGCAAGTTGATATTAATAACATCTCATTATCGCCTCGTTCTAAATTTCAGCGCTCAGATGAAATATGTTCGCATCGTCAATTTATCATAATGAAGACAAACGACGCCAAGGGAAAAAATTATGATTCAAGTTTTTAAGTTGCGGGGATGGTAATTGATGGTCTTTAGATTGGTTAAGATTAGCGATTAGCGATTAATATTTGAAAAAGTTTCTAGTTTTAAAGGAGGATTCCTTAAATAATTCAGTTATAGTCTATGAACACCACTGTTTAAAATGTCACCTGGTATTGTCTTTCACTTTTTTTTACAAAATATTCTATATAATGATTGTTAGTGTGAGTTTTCCAATTGACTGGGATGAAAGGCAACGATACAGTGATTTCAAAGACGAGACCCAAAGTGTCTTATTCTCGGTTCACTGACCAGTCGAAATGATTGACTTCATGCAAATGTTCTCGTTAAGCCCCATGTCTGGTTGGAAAATTTGCATTTAGCTTGTTTGACCAGTCTGGATACCACTGAAACAAAATCGAAATTGTTACCTCCTCTAACATTTCAATTTAATTAATTAAAGTAAAGTCAAAGACAAGAGTCTGGGCTTGTTCAAATATATCTTGTGTTCTTCCTGGAATCCGAAGCTATTAATGCTTAAACAAAACAAAGTAACAACAAATACGCAATCAGTTAGTTATATAAACCTTGTTTGAATGTTCCTCCCTCATTGTGTCGTTCCTTACGCAATTAAAGTTAGTTAACGTTGCAACGTTTTGTCTTAGTTTAACTTTATCATAAGAATCTCAATATAAAGTGGTTATCTAATAGAGTTTGTTGAGTACTAAGCATTATAATAAAATGTAATACATATTTCTATAATTAAATAAAAGATTATTAAACAATATTTATTAAAATTTAATATAACAAAAGCGATTTGCTTTAGATTTTGTGGCGAAACGAAAACCAGATATTTTAATGGCACAGAAAAGTCCATTAATTTTCAAATTGCAGTTTTATCGATCCGGTGAGTCTATGTCTTCCGCAGCGCGTTGACACCACCAGACGCTCGGCATTATTGAATTTATGCACTTAACGATAAAGTCAGCAGAGCGTATCTGCTGGCGCGGAGGAAACTGTGGCCGCGACTGCAGTGGCAACTGTGCGTATACGCAATTAAATTTGCAGTGTCTTCTGGTCCTTGCTGAATTGTCTGTGCGAGAGTGCGTTAAAAATGACCGGAAATGAGATTGTTGCGGCTTTAATTTCACCCAAGTAATTTAAGATGCCCAGCAAAATGAATTGAGATATTTTGGCAAGCATCAAATGGCAAAGCTAGGATACCTTTTAAGGATTTTGGGTTTAAGCTTGATAATATTTTATCCCTGATTTAATTGCTTCTAGGAAAATCTTTAGTATTATTATTAAGTCATATTTATAAGAAATACTTACTTTGAAACATTTGCAGAGGTGACGAAGCCTTCCTTAGACAACATTACGTGTGTGTAAATTAAACAACAATTTTAAGTAGAAGTACAAAAAGTGGTAGGCTATTTCACATTGCGGCTGCGGCGGCAGATTCTTCGTTGGCCACTGTGATGGCCTTTTCAATGGTCCCCTTGAGCTTCCTGATGTCGGCATCTAGGTAGACAAGTCGCTCATACTTGGTCGCCAGCTTGTTGATAATTCCGCTGAGGTGACTCCTGAGTATTTCCTGCAGCTCATCCTCGTTGGGACCCGTGAACGACTGGCCCCTCAAATTGCACTGAAACTCGTCCTCGGCCAACGCCTCGGCCAGATTATCCTCTGTTTCGTCCTGCTTTTTGCGCAATCTTCCCAGTTCCCGATCCAGTTCGGATCGCTCGGCGCTCATGGTCTCGAAGGCGGCTATCTTCTGATTCAGCTCCGGATTGAGCACCACGCCCGGATTTATCAGGCGGGCAAAGCCCTTGGTCACTCTGGACATGGCTGAACAATGTGTATCTAAACAATTTTAAAGGGTTTGTGAATGTTTAGCTAGACTAGTTACTTGATTTCAGTTAGCAGTAAATTTGTTTCTTAAATCCGAACGGTTTCTAGTTACCTACTTAGGACGCAGTCCTAAGTAACAATTGATCATTGTTAAATTATAATCGCAAATGCAGATGGAACGGGTATCTGCATTGGTTTTAGGGAATCAATTTCAAAATAGAATTAAGTGAGAGATTAGAGATTATATACGGCCTGGAATTGTTGTTAAAAATTAAATAGCAATAGCAATATTTTCACAATAATCATTCGGCCCGTGTGCAACTCAAAATACAGCCAAAATTTTAACTAGTTTTATTTGCCATGCAAAACATAAAATCAATTTTATTTTTTTAATCTTTATGAATTTTTTTTTTTAATTTAAAATAATTTAAAATTTATATATGTATGATGTTTTTTCCACAAATGGCGGGGACTAGTTTAAGACATTTGGTCCTATGAAGTATCCTAAGAATAAGAAATATCATTGAAGTTTTCTTTTTGCCCGTTTGGCATTCTTATGCAAATAAAATTTTGCAATCAAGAAAAGATGGCTGAAAAAATTGCTGTGCATTTAAATAACAAAAAAGCGCTGTCCCTTTCACGGTTCACGTGTATATGTAGAGTGGAGGATATTAGAGAATAAATATAACTCAGGGCGCGTGTCCTAATTAATAAGACCACCTCGACGCCATCATTGCCATTTGAGCCCAGTAGATTTTTCCTCCTTTTTTTTGGTTACACGAATTTCCCAGCGGCATTTCGCGAAATGCAAAAACAACAAGCGCACACACCAAGAACACAATGGACGGAGTGTAGCACAAAATGATGAAAAGAAACAAAGGAGAATAGAGATATCTCATTATGGACAAAAGCGGGCCAAACGAGTCCAAAATAAAATGAAAAAATTATGCAACCGAAAAAAACCCAGCTGGCCTGTTTATCTGCCCCATCCCAGCACATCCACATCCACATCCGCATCAGTATCCGCATCCGCATCCACATCCGCCCCTTGACCAGTCTGCGAATTCTCGAATTTGTTTACAGCACTCGGAGTGGAGTTCCTCGCTTTGAGGCCCCCCGAAACACGCGTGCCAGAAATAATCAAAATATAATAAGCAGACTCTTCAAGGCGCTGGCAAATGAGGCATGTAATAATTTTTGCCTCGCCCGAAAGCCGGTGTCCCTTTCCTCTGGTCAAAAGATTTATGGTGGGTAGTGTTGTTGTCTGATTGCAGGGTAGTAAAGGTATGTTAGTTTAACAAAAAATGGAGAGAAGAAATTATTAAGACTTTGGTTAAAGTTAAGCAAGCCAAAGAAAATTATTATTTTCATATCCTTTGATTTTTTTGTTTACAATAATATTATTACTCTAAATTTGTCGACTACTTTGTTTTAGTGAACGAGGTCGAGGGAGAAGTATAAAAAAATATTCACGAAAAAAAGAAATCAGGAAATAACTGTCATTAAAAGCTTAAGTTTAAAGTTAGGTAGCTGTGCGCAGCTTTTATTCTCGATTTACAATACAATCCTTGTTTATCCTTGTTAATCATTATTTGCCACTTAAATTATTTATTTCTTGTGAGCACATCTAAAAAAAAAACACATTAGGTTAATTTGTTTAAATTAATCATTCTGATGGTAAGAACAATAAATAAATAAATTAATACTAAATAATTGAAATCTTTAAAATATTAAATTGAAATTTAAAAAAATCTCTTCCCTTATTTTGACATTTTAAGGACCTGCACAGTGTCATTTAGTCGGGATACACAATTCGATGTCCCGCCTCATCAAATTAAGCAATTTCCAACTCAGTTATGGAAGTTACATTTTTACGAGTAGTTCACAAACAATTCTATCTACTGGGATTTTTTCATTTATTCGTTTGCTCATGCCTTTTGCAGCTTGATAGGCTTTGCACACTTTTAGGTTATCATCAGTCAGTAAGTAAGCTGGATTACTGAAGGATTTCGTGGGGTTTTCCTCAACATTTCTCTATTACTCGGCTCTTAGTGGAATACAATGGGAAAGCAACAGCCATAGGCATCTGCCTACGGTTATGCAAATCGCTTGCGGGCGAATTTGCTCGAGTAACTTCTCAGGCCACAAGGTGGTCAGCTGAAAATTGCGAACGAAAGGATAGGCTGGTCGTCCTTGGAATGGCGAAGGGAGCACCTAGTTTGCCTTAATTTCCGCTTTATTCGGCAAATATATGCGTTGCCAGGCGAGTGCTTTTTAATAAGTTAGTTGCCCGACATTCGCGATGCTCTGTTTTTACCTTGGCGCTCTGTGTGCGCTCGCATAATTAAAAATGTACACACGTGCGCTGACGCGAAGACCACGTGTTAGGGAGGTTTGTGGTAAAGGATGATGAGTCCGTACTCCCTCACTCCCGTACTTCCGCACTCCGGACAGGTAATATTTACTCGCCGCCCAGCTGCCTCGCTGAAAGCTAAAATATAGAAACCTTCGCATCATCATTGTTGCTCGGGGCGTATACTTAATGCTGAATAGCGCACACCAGGAGATGAAGTCGTCGGGTAAGCTGAAGAGCTGATGCGGAAAGTTACAAGCAGTTTATAGAAAGAATAAATAACTCTTCTAAGCTTAGAAAAACTATATAAAAACGTTGAAGAAATCTTAATTACTTTATATTGTTCCATTTTATTAAATCAATGAAAATGTGTGATATTAAGCATAGAATCTTGTTGAAAATTACTAGCTGAAAATTAGCCAAAACCATTTTTACGATTAATTTTTGTTCTCCGAGCTATAAGAACCTAATGATTTGGTAAGTCATTCATAAATAATCATATTAAAAAACAAGAGAGAACGCTATAGTCGGGTGCCCCGACTATCAGATACCCGTTACTCAGCTAAAGGGAGTGCGAGGGAGTTGGAGATAGAAACTTTGATCACGCATAACTTTTTAACGAATGGTCCGATTTGAAAAATTTCTTCTACATTTCGATAGGTAATGATAAACACAATAAAACTGCATTTTTCCGAAATATTTAAATTTTTAAAATCGTATATAAGCGATTGTGGGCGTTAAAGGGGGCGTGGCACCATTTTGAAACAAACTTGCGCTGCGTAGGAACTTCTTAAATCTACATGCAAAATGCCAATCTTCTAGCTTTTATAGTTTCCGAGATCTCAGCGTTCATACGGACAGACAGACAGACAGACAGACGGACAGACAGACGGACAGACGGACAGACGGACATGGCTAAATCGACTCGGCTAGTGATCCTGATCAAGAATATATATACTTTATAGGGTCGGAAACGCTTCCTTCTAGCTGTTACATACTTTTGCACGAATACAATATACCCTTTTACTCTACGAGTAACGGGTATAAAAACATACAACAAACGGTCATACATTTTCTCTTTTTTCTGTAGACCAAATGAAACTTTGTTATGATAGATAGCGTTTTTATAAGCATATTTTGTCACTACACTTATGCATCATTAGCTCTGGTATCTACTTTTTTGTGAAATATTTTTTATTTATTTATTTACTACTAAAAAAAAACATATTAAGTTCATTATTTAATAATGTTTTTTTAGAATTTACTGAAAATGGTTAGTAAGCTTTTCGGCTTTGTCTTTTTAAGTTAGCTAGAATTTTATATATATAATAATATATACAGAATTATAAAAACTAAATTTGTCAATAGCCGTATAAAATAAAATATTAAATATATATATACTATATCTTTTACGTACCCCCTCCTCGTTTAATAATTAGCTGGGCAATCGCAATTGTTAGCAAACATTATAACAACAACATGTTGCACATCTTATGTCCCCATTCATCAAGGAAATTGCGTTGGGAAATTAAGTGCAAACAAAAATCAAATATGCGGGCCGTTCTCAGGATTCCAGAATGTGGAATTCGTACTCTTGAATACGGAACCCGTGCGTGACCCTCGTCAGTGTGAATGAGAAAAGCCAACAAATTTTTTATGAAAAATTCGATGTTTTTGCGTTGACACCCAATTGCTTTTATTGATCGCCTTTGCATCGTTGGAATATTTAGTATTTTTTCTCGAATTCAGGGTACCTTTTTTTGGTGTTTAATTGGGAAACTAAGAGAGATTTAGCAGTATCAGCTGAGGTTTTTGTGAAGTTGTGAATTTTTGGCTCAAAATCAATTAAAATCGTCATTCAATAATTGCTTGCACGCACAGTCGTTGCAGAAACAAATGTCATTAATTAATTTTAATTTTAGCTAGCCGTTGGGTTTCAGGCGTCTGATTTACCAATTTTAAAGTTCATTTCAGCTGTCATTTGGCGGTTAAGTGTGAACACTTGATTAACACCGGTTAATTGACAGTTTGGAGACTGGCAAACAATTGTGCTTTTCATGATTTTAATTAATTAATATTGTCAATCAATTTTTGTACCGTTTTTGATAAACGCTTTTTGTTTCAGTAGTAACGATTCCATTGGCTTTAAAGATACAAGATCGTAATAATTTAAATGTTCAAAAATCGTTTATAACTGTTTTGTGTTTCTTAGCAAGGCAAGAGAATTTTGTATTTTGAAAGCTATTTGTATTAACGTTTCCCAAAAAAGTTCTATCTATTGCATGTAATTTATAAGTCATAATGGATCGGATCAGGCGAATATATTATATAGCTTCAATGGCAACAATCGGAAAAATAAATAAAAACAAATAACTTGGATTTTTTTTTATTTATATGGATATACTCCGAAATATAGCAATTAGTACTAGTATATCATGTAGCTGCCATAGGAACAATATAACGCTTAAAAATCGGAATATACATTATCTAATTTTGTGACAGCAGCAAGGGTCCCTTCGGCAAGCCGAAGCTTATATTTCTTTTCTTGTTTTTATTAGATTAAAAAGTAATACTTCCAAATGAACACATAAAGAACTATTAGTTAAAGAACTATTTAGTTCAGTATTAGAAATTCCGCTTGGCTTTAAACCCAGAAGATCTTATCACAGTACCCGTATTTTCCTATAACCTATGCCCCCCTAAATGGAACCACCTTCGAATATGTTCGCATATGGCTTCTCCATGGGCTGGCAATTAAATATTTTCGCGCAGTTTAATTAAATGCACGGCTTATGGCGGCTTAAGAGGGCCATAGAAATGTTTTTGGCAGCTGTCAACTAGGCCACTAAAAGCGCGCATAGACTTTTCATTATTGGAAGCGAGGCGAGGCGGGAAACCTTGAAAATGTTGAGTGCGGATTTAGCAGCTAACCGTGTCCGTGCCACGCCCATATCCCGTCCATATCCCGCCCATGCATAATCCATGTGTGTGTAGGCGCAGTGGGCGCAATGGGCGTGGCCGGTCAGCACTTACTGCCGCTGCTGATTGCGCGTGACAAATTTCTAGTCAGCAGTTTGGCATTTTAACGCACTGGCACAGAAAACTAGCTAAAGTTGGGAAATGGTCGGACATCTCCATAAATGTGGCGCTTAGGCACATCAATTTGGCTCTGCACTGGCCATCCGACATGAAAACCCTTCCCTTCTGGTCGCCATTTCCCGGCAGAGCCAACTCAATTAGCGCCCGGCCAAGCTTTTAGCCAAACTCAGTTATTATTGCCTGCGGTGTTGAATTGAAATGTTTGCTGAAACTGCAACAAAATACATTTGAATTAGCGTGCACATTACGCATCGCGAAGTGCGCTCAAATATTAATTATCGAAAATCCACAATTTACTGCTTTTCGTTATTGTTTGTTTTACATTATAGCAAGTAAATACAGCCAGGATTAACAGATCAAGTTGATAGATGGTAGATATAACTGAAATGTCAGTCGACTGGCCGCAAAAAGCATTTATTTGTTGGCAAACTTATATTGTCCTTGTGGGCTTAGAATTGGATATTAACATGTTTTATGTTTATAGTGCTTCGGAAATCATATCTAACGAAAAGCGATCGAAATTTGTATGGACTTTTGTTTTAAAATTACCTTTAGATAGATAATTGGAGAAAATCAAGTCGGTTTTCTCTGTTTGAATGCATTTTTAGAACAATCAAACATGTCAAAAATTGTTGGAATATGCTTCCTTGGATTAATTTAATAATTTATTAATAATATGAATGTTTTTTTTTAATCGAACTAAGCTTGTGTTTCAGGTATAATCAGTATACAAAATATTTCTTACTGTTGATTAGTGCATGCTTATATGCAAATTTTAAGCATTTTCTCAAGCCCCAATATAGAGTGAAATTTTTGGTATATTCATGTACTTTTTGAATATCGCATTAATCGATTTTCATACCATTCTTCGCGTCGTTCTTGGCAAGCAGCCTCGAAGACATAAAGCAGAAAACGTGCCTTAAAGTATGCCAGGCATTTTAATTAAAACTCGTTTTTGCCTCTACCCATTTATACCGCTCCACCTCCGCCGGCCCCAAAAAATGGTAGCACCCGTTATTCCAGCTTTTGCTTTACCTCAACTTAATGGCAGCTGCTGTCGTGCTTGATTACCCAAGTGCCACGCCCTCGCCTTCGTCCCCGCCCCTCGCCGTGCAGCACTTGAAAACTTTTACGCTTGTCATGTGCAACATGTCCAACTATGCCGTAGTCGTCCGTCTCCTTCTGCTCCTGGTCGTCCTCCTGGCTCGTCCTCCTGTTTCGTCCTTCCTCATCCTGCCTCATCCTTCCTCATCCTACCTCATCCTACCTCGTCCTGCCTCGTCCTGGTCGACATACAGCCTACAGGCAACAAATCCAACACAATACACATGTAGCTGCCGAGAAGCGGAAATGAAAAATCAAATAGAACAACTCATAATGGCAATGGGTCTGGTTGGCAGAGAATCAGGGTTGCAGATAAATAAAAAAGACAATAATCGGGGATATTAGCCACATGATCGTACATAGTTAAGGATTACTAATTCTCAGTTCAAATTTCTGTTCTTCAAAAATAAAAGCACCATTTTTGGTTAAAGGTTTTTCTTAAATTCCAAAGCTATATCCCCTTAGATTTGGGTTATTTCTTCCCACTGCTTATTTGTACACTTATTTGTAACCCTTAGATTTGGGTTATTTCTTCCCCTTGCTTATTTATACACTTATTTGTGATTAACTCTGGAATCCTGATTGCTCCAACTTCTTTCAGGGACCTTTGCAGCCCTGAAGAGCAACTCTTCCGCCGGTTGTGGCAATTTTCTTGAACATTCTTTCGTGTGCCTTCTCCTTGTTGCTTCTGCATCGTCCACTTGGCAGCGTCGGAATCGTCTGTTATGTGGCACTCAATTACACTTTCGTTGTCACTAAAACATCTTGCCGAGCATAGAGGAGATGGAAAGGAGAGTAAGGCTTTGCATACATGTGTGATTGTGTCCCCCGACTTTGACACTTGAAGTGGAGAACTTTGCAGAGCAGGAGCTACGAGTAGATGGCTGAGTCTAGTGCAAAGAGTGCTCGAGTGTGTGGGGCTTGACATCCAATAAAGATTACCCACGATTGTTAAACACAAATTGCGCTCAATGATGAGTTATCTCTGACGGTGGAAGCCCTGCCTTCATTCGTACCTTTTTTGTGGCCCAGCAAATCAGCTTTTGCAGCTCGACGTCCTTGGGAAGCCATAAGGTATGCTCCATGCGTTTGCCATCCGGAGACTGACAAAGTTTTGGGGCCACCTTTTGACGAAGTTGTCAAATGAATTCCGAGTGCGGGGGCCGCATTATCAGAAAATGAAATTTAAAACGTTTTTGTGTTTGCCAGAGAGCAGGCAAGTTTATTGTACTTTTAGCTGGGGAAATGAGTGTATGGGTGTATGGATGGTATGATGCCATTCGTGCCAGGGCATGTAATTCATCAGACGGGAGATGAATGAGACGTACTCGTATGCATATCACCCATTCGATGGGTATTACTATCTCGGCTCCTGACGCTGGATTTTTACGGCATACTTCGCGGGTTTGCTTACCGGCGAGACATTCTGGTTTGTTGTTTTGCCTTTTATTTTTACGACAGCGTTCTCATATCAAATTCATAATGATTTTACTCTGCTTTCGAATGAATTTCGGTGCCCATATCTCAGATTGCAGCACGTGTTTCGGATCCTCTTTGTTTTTCGCAGGTACATGTTTCTATCTGTATCACAAAATCAGGAATTTCCATTTGCACAATTGAATGAGTCCAGCACTCGCAGCTGACTTTTTCTCGTATGTTCATTAGACGTGGCTGGATGCAAATTTTCTTTCTTATTTCGGACCCCATTTGTGGCATTCTCAGTCCATTGTTCCTCATGTTCATTACAGCGTTTGGTTAAGCCAACAATAAGAGCAACCATTGTTTGAGGTTCTTTCCAGCTGACTGGGCCAAATCTCAAATAGATTTTTGGTTATGCATTCTGCTTAGAGGCATCAAGCCAAACCAATATTTTTTTCGTAACAAGATAGACAAATAAATGCAAATGAATGAACTTCTACGTGAAATGCAAAATTTCAATTAAAGCAACCATTGATTTTCCGACAGGAAACTGACAGTTGAACTTCATAGAAATCTTTATACTGCATTTGATATTATTCAGAATACTGATTTTCGTTTGAGCTGCCATTCAAATAATTTAGTGAATGCTATCTGTGTGCCATTAAATCAATTTGTATAAATTAATCTTGCAGCGTACCAGTGAAATGATTGGAATCAATTTTTGTTTGAGTTTCATTTATGCCTCCCCCAACTTTGACTGTAGGGTTTACATAAATTGTGCTAAAAGTTAAATATTAATGTAAATGTGTCGAATTAATATGTTTGCTTAACTATGAGATGTTTCTAATTACAGAGACACCTAAACCTTAGATTTTGCATACTGCAATATTTAACAGAGATATTGTTATTACTTAGACTTTTGACTTGACTTTTGCTCTTATTTTGCTTGCAATTCCTTGAAAATCAATTCTTGTTGGTATAAGGTTATTAATATAGTTATGTTTGCTTAAAACTGAAATATAAAATTAAAAATGCATTTCATAATTGGTACTTATCTGTTATTTCTATATTAAGTTAATAAGTTATCACTATTATGGTAACCGTAATTCATTGAGAAGTAAAACATTAGTTTGAAAATAAAACCTATTTATTAATATAAAAGTATAATTCTTAATCCTTAGATAAATGTAATAAGTTTCCTTTATATTTGTATTTCCATGACTCTTAAGCAAGTCATTGTTACTTTGCGTCCCTTAATTAATTAATGGAAAATGCTAAAAATTCGTGCATGTTCGCAAAGGTAATTTTATGAGAGTGAACCTTTTAGCCTAACTGCGAAATGTTTTGAATCACATTGAAGCCTGTCCTCTGGCGAATCCTTTATAATTCGGACAGGAGTAACACGAGTCTTCGCTTTATTCTCGTTAGTTTTGCGACGCCTGTGGGGCAGTATTGTCGTGGCCATTACTTTAATTAAATTATATTCGTCGTACGGCGCGGCGTCAATCGTAAAACCAATACGCTTAATGCATCTGTCAACGGAGCAGCCACAAAAAGTGTGTGTAAAAATTTCAAAAGCAAAATCACGTACTTAAAGGCAATAAGCATTTTATATCCCACCCAACTTTTGGCACGGGGAAAATATTTAAAAAACTCAACCGCCAAAACAACCCAACACCCACGCACACTCAGTCGCACAAAAACACATTTCTATTAAAACGCAAATTTCAACAGATTATCACACAGACCACGGGATGCGGAATACAGGATATCGAAAGAAAGGGACCCCAGCGCGTGTCACTCGCCGTGTAACAATTTGAAACTTTTATAGAGCTTTCTGCGTTGAACAAAAAAATAAATTCCATCGATGGTCGGCGGACAAGTTTAAGAACACGTTAAACTTTTTACGACTTCCGTAGATGAGGATTTTGTGGGCCGAAATGTATGCGAAAGTTTTTCTCCACGGAGATAATGCAGTCAGGAGTCGAGGTTGAGGCGTAATGAAATTTAAGGCAGCAGCTGCCACTAATTAACCTTCCCGTTTTGAAGTCGATGCCGCCGGTGTGTATTAGTTAAAAACTCATAAAAAATGTCGGCTGATTGAAAAAAGCGCCAATACGTTGGGGGATTTAAGCCGCTCAAACTTCATTGCATATTTATGGGACCTAGAACCCCTTCCACCTTACACACACACACACACCGAGTTATGCCGCTTTTGAAATATTTAAATTCCAGCTAGCGTGTGGGAAACCAAACAGAAGACAGGCGCCCATCTGGCATAAATAAATAGACTGTCCTTTTTCGTAAGTCGAAAAGGTGAAAGCCGCAGTAAGACAATGGGCTGGGGCTTAAAGTTTGAATGCTTTCAAGCGCGAGAAATCCGTTTAAATTGAGCGTGAATTCAACATTCGGCCCTCCTGCAGTTCTGCACAATGCCGGCATAATTTAAGTTTCCAGTGGAAATGCAATTAAAGTCTAGTTGGCCAAATTTGCGATGAGTTTCGGGCATCAAACGAACATCTCTGTGTGTGGGCTGAGCTCTTGTAGCACTTTTATTTAACTAGACTAAGCGGCTTTTGCCTAGACAAACTTTGCCGCTCCGAAATCCGCTTGACTTTGGGTCGAGTCTTTATTGCCGCGCCTCCTTGCATGGACTTATATACATAGAACTTCTCAAGGACTCAAGGACAGTGTGTGGAAGCGGGTCCTTGCTAAATATTAATATGGCCCACATAAAATACAAGGAATGCTCCTGTGCCACTATCGCTTTCTGCTCAACAGTTTCTTAAACGGCAGGACCTTTTTAATTGGATATCTTGTGCTTCTTAAAAAGAGGTAACTATTGAACAAAGAAATATAATTTCATGATATGCATAGCTAAAATTATACATTTATTTGCTGGCTATGGCCTTCTATTTTTTTTGGTATTTAATTTTTAAGGTTTTATATACCTTTAAATTCCATTTCTTTTTAACGACTGCGTTATAATATATTTTTAAAAACAAAAACTAATTAATCCGATAGAAAAACTATAGAGTTTTTAAAAGAAATATTTTTAAGATTACTTTTTTTCCTCTAAAATTTCGTTCGGGAAATAATATTTGACTTCCTCGCTAAAGATTTATAAAAATAGTTAAGATGATTTTGTTTTGTAAAGGGCACACGATTTCATTACTTTAAGTCCACACATTTTTAAATGTTGATGGAGCAGTTTCCTGGAAATATTCTCCCCGTCTTGACGACCAATCTGGAATGTATGAAAATCTCATTTTCGGAAGCCAGCCGACAATCAAAGCCGGCCACAAAGACTGGCCACATTATGTGCTCATGAGCCTATGCATATGCCGCACAAAAGTTGAGCCCAACAAAGGAAGCCCAACTGCGTCAGATCTTTTGTACGTTTTCGCGTGTAATTTATTTGACAGTTTGACAATTTGGAAAAAATGAGTGCTAAACAGCGCAGGGCGACCTGGGGAAAGCGCGTGAAAGTGGCCGCGGGCGCACAAAAGGTTCCAACGCAACGGTGGCGAACTGTGGAGAAACCCAGGAAAAGCAGGGGAAAAGCGGGGGAAAACAGGGGAAAACCGTGGAAAACACCTCGGACCGCTGCAAGGCGCTAATGTTGAATTAAACGAGCGCTGACAGCGGCATAAACAAAGGCCAGACCGCGACACCAAACGCTTGGCAGCGCCCAACAGGAGCAGGATTTATATGCCTCACATATGTATGCGCATATATAGTATATTTGTGTATTTGGCCATATATGTGCATGCATATTTATGATAAATTGTCGCTGTAGGAAAACGTGTCGCTGACATTTTGGCGCCTACGAAAAAGGAAACAAACACACAAACATAAGCGAAACACCGAACGAATGAAAGAAACAAAAACTCAGCACAAGTCAAAGTCAGCATGAATGTTTGTATGAAATTTTAATAACCTGGCAAACTGGCATTATTATTGAATTGGCGAACATCGCCACGAAATGACTTTGTAATGCGAAAAAACGAAGAGCAAGAAACGAATTTTTATGAAGCTGAAAAGCCGTTTAATGTCACGCCACAGAAATAATCCAGCTCTGGAGTTGATTGGAAAATGCTTAAAAATAGCAGAAAATAAAGGCGCATAAAATGGAATTCGGGTGGAATGGGACTGCAGATGCCTCATTGGAGATCCAGCTCAAACTCCATCTCCATCTCCACCTCCAGGTCCTCTAAGCTTTATTGTCTCTGTCGCTGCCATTTGCACACGCTCAAATCTCTGGTCGCATTCAACCTGTTAGCCGGCGAAACATATTCGAGCCCACTTTTCGGGGACAGCTCTTTGCGGCTGCTCAAATGTAGTCGTAAAAGCGCTTTTACGTAATGCTGCGACGATGATGCGATGTAGCTGGAACCGAGACGATAATGGTCCCCCAAGAATTGCGTACGTGTGTGCCGGCCTTGAAGTGGAATTTACAATGCTCAGTCTTAAAGTTAAATTCTGAGGGATTATACATGCGGCAAGTGGTGGTAAAACCTACCAGCCAAACTCCTTTCCTGGCCAATCTCATTAGGCAATCGATTTGCAGTAAGCCCTTTTCATTCTACTTCAATTTACTGTCGGGTATTTTATTTAAAAAGCAGGCTTAAGCATTTTTAAGAAAGAAAGCTCAACATGAAAAGATTAATATCAAAATTATTAGCCTATTTTGCAATGTTGGAAATGGTTAAATTAATACAGTTTAAGCAGATTTAACAACATTTCTATATTTTCTATATCGAAATTGAAATATATTGAAATGTCTCTTGTACTTGTGGTTTAAATTTGAGGGGTAATAAGATATAAATGTTCTAAAATAAAAGTCATCTAGGCCAAACAGTAAATTCATTTTTTATAAGTAATCATTTCTTGCAAATTTTTTAATGTTAACATTGATTATGTTGTTCTGGCAATCTGATTTCCATTATAATTTAATTGAAACATCATTGTGGGCCCCTATTGGAAGCACTTAAACAATATATTGTATTAATATATTAATTTTAGTGTCTTACTTATGGCGTTGACATATTAAAAATGTAATAAGAAAATTAAATGCTTAACTTCGGACAAAAGCCTTTTATAAGCTATCCCAGACGGAATTTAACTTATGTACCACATTGTTCTCGGTTCCTACTTGTTAGCTTAAGTTGGTCAAATTAATTATACACATTTATTTGGTTTAGTTCCTCTAACTGACGAATGCTCTATTTGAGTTCAGAATTATTTAAGCAGGGGCCATTCAGCTCCAGATCGAGTTGTATCTTCTGCTCCAAATCTGAATCCGACCCAGGTAAATAAACTTAAATGCTTTGACTCCGGTTTGACCAAAGCGTTGACAGTCTGCCGGCATGAATGCAGTAGCAGCTGCATACATTTGTAGATTTTTGTGTGTGTTTTACTTATGCAAATGCCGTGCGACTCACAGCACAGTGCTCACTTTGCTCACACACCACGCACACACGAGCCTTTTGTTGCGCTGTTTTAATTAAACCAGCTTCAGGATTCCTTGTTGTTGCACTGCCGTTTCTAATGCCCCGTGCTGCAACCCAGTTCACCATCGCCATCGCCATCGCATATTCCTCTCTGGGCGAAGAGGTCTGCGTCTTTTTTATCCATATCCATATCCCTGGCCCCAACTATTATTTTATTAATGTTGCCAGCGAAAACTGCGTTTCTGCATGCCTTTTGCGGGGCTTTAGCACCGTCAGTGTTTCACTTAGAAAATTGCAAAACCGCTCTTTATTATTTTGCATGTATTTATAAAGTACTTTTATCTAAGATTGTGCGAACTATACAATGACGACTTAATTGCGTTTTTTAAACTCAGAGCTCCGTAAATGGAATAAGACGGAATAAGTAATTAAATAAATAAATAATTGCTAAAATTCCAAAGTTAATTGATCTATGGGTAACAATAGTTAGGCTTGTTCTTTAAATATTTAAAAAAGATCAGGAATAAAAACAAATATTACTCCAAGAAAAATCATGGCATTAAAGTTAAGCTATTATTAAATTTTAAATTTTAACTATGATTTTTATTAAATAAAATTGTATGAGTACCCAATAATATGTATTGGTTTTCTTGAATTTTGTAGATGGTGTGGTTCAGAAACAAAAATGTGTTTATATATATCAATGTTATTTACCTTTAAAAATATGGGTCTTAAAGAATTTTGTTTTGGTCTACGAGAACTGGCTGTTATAGCTGAAAGCAAAGTAAAGCTGGTTAATCCGACCGCTGACCGATAAACTAAATTGAAGGATCCCGATTTGTCTCATTCGGATATTAAGCAAATTCAAAATGTAAATCCGAAAGGAACAAAAACGAGTTGACAGGGAAACTGCACGCTAAACGATTCACCCCAACGGAAGCTCGGATGCGAATGCAAATATGTCAATTTCCTTTTTGTGTGCTCTGCACCCACTCGTTACAGTGTTACACCCTTTTATTGTCCGATTCAGATTATCCGCTTTCCTTGGACTCGGCCGCTCACTTGTTTATCATACTGTCAATTACTTTTAACGTTCGGATCTCGACGGCGAAATCGCAACTGCTTTCCAATTAAGAGTAACGCATTGCGGGTAAGTAAAAGCAACATGAAAGAAAAGTGCTCCGGCATTCGTTATCCATTTTCTGGGCTGGTTTTCCGGGCTGGTCAACACTCGGGAGCTGCAGTTGGAGCTCACATGTCGTTGGCATCGCTGGGGACACTCCTCCTTCTCCACCCGTGAACCGCTTATGCAAATGGATTTCCAGCCAAGAGCGAAGGTCACTGCGTCCTTTGCGGTTGTTAAATGCATGCCTGGTTGGTATCTTACCGCTCGTTCCTTCCCCAGAAACTCATTAACGGCAGTGTTGCCTTTTAAGTCGGCTCCTGGCTCTTTGCCCCTTGATGCCCCGGCCAAAGTCACAATAATTAAGTGAAGACGTTTGCAACTGGGATAAGGGAATGAAATGTTTTTACTGCCGAAAAGGTCCTTCTACATTTACTTAATCCGCTCGGGGACTCTATCCGTGTATTCGGGAAAGGTATTCTTGATTCGGTGTACTAAGCTTCAACATCCATGCTGCAATTTTATCCTTTTTCCTGGTAGATTGGTACTTTTTTCCAAAGGCCTTTGGTAGAAAAAATATTCAACATCCCTGTGAGAAACTTTTTTTTTTAAGAATGTCATGATTAAAATTGTAATGGATATTAATGTACTATGTGAAAAAGCTTCGTTTTTATACAGTATTTACAATATATATGACTGAACTCTGATCAAAATGTACTGTGACTATTTAACTAATTAATACGAAATTACAAATGCATAGAAAAAATTAAGTGCTAAAGCTAATCAAGTAATCCTATTTGTTGTTATTTTCACATTTAATAATCCTCTTTTTCACGCTTTTTTGAGTGGTTTTTCCAGTTTTTTAGTTGGCTGCTGACAACACTATTTACCACTGTTTCTTTCTGATTTTCTGGCATTTAAAAATTGTACTGTCTCACATCTCTACCTAAGCTGGTTTCAATTTTCTTTCCCGAGAAAAAAGCTGTGTCGAGAGGAGCGAGTGGGAGGGAAAGCCTCTTAAACGCAACTCGAGTCTTTTAAATAATTCGTCGGCTGAGGCGCGAATCAAAGAGCATTTGGAGTGCCCACTCGGATGCCGAGAGGCAGGTGTACAAATAGAGATAGAAATAAAAATAAGCATTAGCCGTCGGGCTATAAGTATTTCCCATTAAAGTTTATGTAAATCCCTTAAACGTTGAAAGGCAACGTGGAAAAGTAAAGATAGGGCTCCACATCTCAATCTGTTTGGAAAACATTTACTAGGCCGGCGCCTGGCCCTTGACAATTCGGTAGTTGCCCTTCTTATCCCACTTTTCGCCATTTCTGTTCCTGAATCCATCGATGGACCACTTGCCTCCGCCCAGCTCAGAAAGCATCAGAACACCACCGATTTTGCAGAACAATAGGGAGAAGTACTGCATCGAAAGCAGCCTATCGTTCCAGCCCCACAACATGCTCCAATGGTTGCTGAAAACATCGTGATATAACAGGGCGACTACGGTCAGATAGGCGGACAGTTTGCAGTGAAAGCCCACGCTTATGAAAAGCAGAAGAACCATTGACACAATGCTGAACATGGTCTGGAAAAATATTGAAAATATGTTTATCCCAGTGGTATGGAAAGAAGGGTTACTTACCTCCACGTTCTCGTCCATCCACATTATAAACAAACTGCACAGACAAAGCCTTCCCCCCAGCAATAATAGTTGATACTTTGACCTCTCAGTATGAGACCATTCCTTTTCATCTCTCAGTTTGATTTTGGCGGCCATCAGCATTAGTAGGGAGCCCACATCCAGGCTGTCGTTGAAGAGGAAATAGAAGAACACGGTCCATATCGAGAAGAACAGTCGGTGGATAACTCTGCCGATGAGCAAAAGTGTCACTCCGCTGGCCTCCTTTCGTGTGGCGAGGATGAGGAAGATGGCCACAATGGTCAGCAGGACATCGAAGCACGTATAGATGTACCCAAACACATCGGTGACGTCCATGACAATTGCCCGTTCTCTGCCCACAAGATGACCGTTGACCAGTGAGTAGAGCACCTCCATGAAGTAGTACGACATAACGCAGTACGGCATTACCTTTAGAATACAGGGCCTGATCTCGCGCTTAAAGCCTTTAATTACTTTCGTAACCATTATTGCTTCGCTTAAAGATCACAAGTTGAAAATATATACTTTGCCTTGTCGTAACTCACAAATGTACGTTTTGTTCACAGCACGCTTTGATTGCCTCTAAATAATAATAAATAGGACAAGCGCTCTGTAATAAAAGATTGGTTGCTAAAAAATATATAAATGAAGTTTCCAAATACCATAATCAAAAATGTCCTGTCAAGAAAACACTTTGAATACAAACTTGGCATTTAGTGCAATGAAATATACAAATATCCACAGAAACAAATATGGTTTTGAAATCACTGACAAAAGTTTAACGTGGTCTTTTGGAAATAAACATGCTTAAAACCCTTTATCCTTTCTTGAAGCATCTCAGGTTGGATCTTAATCGCCCAACATCCCCTTTTTAATTAGTTCATTATCGGTAAACCCCAAACAGCCCAGGGGCATTGTAATACGCATAATGTTTGCGGCTTAGGACCAGAGGGAGTCTTGATAATATGATGAGACGCGGACATACAAATCAATGCCGCGCCTAATTGTCCCTAATTGTTGCTGATGCCGTGGGCAAGCCGCAGCCAGCACATTTGCTAATTGCCCAGAATAATTCGGTGGGACATCTGTCCACGCCCGATTAAGTTTCGAGTTCCCGTACGGAGATTCAGAAAATAACTTTATGCATTTTATTTCAAAAGGTAAATGCTTTAATTTCTCTCTTTATTAATAACCCAGCTCTTTGACAGGAATGTATATATCAATAAAACCTAAGCTGAACGGCGAGCCAAAGTGTATTTCTTCATAAAATAAAATGAAACCAAAACAAGAAAGGAAAGCTAACTTCGGGCGGAGCCGAAGTTGATATACCCTTGCAGAATATTATGTACATTATAGTCTCCAAAATTATTCATATGATGCATTCTTAATACTCATAAAAAATCCCAACTTCCTAACTTTAAAAACACCAAAGTTATGGCATTTCCAATCGTTCAGTTAAATGGCAGCTATAGGATATAGTCGGCCGATCCTTATGAAATTTGGTAGGTCGGATTGATTAACCAAATATAAAACCCATAGAAAATCCCAGCTTCGTAACTTTACAAATACCAAAGTTATGGCATTTCCGATCAATCAGTTATATGGCAGCTATAGGATATAGTCGGCCGATCCTTATGAAATTTGGTAGGTCGGATTGATCGGCCAAATATAACACGCATAGAAAATCCCAACTTCCTAACTTTACAAACAGCAAAGTTATGGCATTTCCGATCAATCAGTTATATGGCAGCTATAGGATATAGTCGGCCGATCTCGGCCGTTCCGACTTATATACTGCGTGCAAAGGAAAGAAGGGTGTGTGCAAAGTTTCAATTCGATAGCTTTAAAACTGAGAGACTAGTTTGCGTAGAAACAGACAGACAGACGGACAGACGGACAGACGGACATGGCTATATCAACTCAGGAGGTGATCCTGATCAAGAATATATATACTTTATATGGTCGGAGATGTCTCCTTCACTGCGTTGCACACTTTTGACCAAAATTATAATACCCTCTGCAAGGGTATAATAACCAATACATACAGTTTATTATGGTCGCAAGCCTTTGTACAGATTGGCTTGTTTAAGAAACTGAAAATTAAACATAACTAGAAAGTATTTCATTAACATAATACTACGAAAACTATATACATTTTAATTTATAAGCTTTGAGCAGTAACACATATTTGTTTGCTATCAAGGAAGCCCATTACATTTTGTAATATATATATTTGTGAGCAGTCAAGGAAATTTTAACTGCATTACTTAAGTCATAATCTGACTGCGTCAACCCACACAATTTATAAAGCGTTTAAGTTTACTTTCTGATTCCTGATAGACACCTCCACTTGGTTTCGAAGAATAAAGGTCCAGCAAAGTGACTGGATTCCATTTTGATGCCAATGACTGTCAACAACTTTTGACATTTTGCAATTTATCTGCTTACACAGCAAAAATTAATGCCACAAGTGGAAAACATTGATGCTGGCTTAAGGTAATGAGCACTTGGAAGGGGGTCATCAGAAAGGAAGAGAAGATTATATAAAAGGAGAATATAAAAAAAGCAATCCTTGTTGTTGACAGCGTTTCTTTATTCCCTTCCTTGTGAATGAAAAAAGGTATTTACCAGAAATTACCCAAGGTCCTTGGAAACAAATAGCAAAGTGGCATGCAAAGAAAGGAAAACTTATTCACCAACAAAGCCTATTTGATTTTCTTATGGACTTTATTGTCCAGTAAACATTTGACAAAATAAACAACACGGACATAATACGTAAACAAGAATATAACCCTTAAATGTGAACCAGAAATATTCATTATTTTCATCGTGACAAATTGATCATGGTGAAACGATATCCTGGAGCCCTAATTACTACCAAGATGGCAGTGAAACAAATGACAGCACCATTGGCCTTGCCATGGACTTGGATTGCCATTTCTGCTAACTATATGTTTACCACTGGCCTTCGAAATAAATGAGCTGGAGTAAAAACTTGGTAGTTACCAACCATAACAAATTCCCATGCCTGAAGAAAGTTTATTAATTGAGCCTATTAGTTGGCTTCTTCTTGTTACGAGGAAAGACGTGATGAACATTTTCCAAAACCAGTTTGAGCAAGCAAAGGGTATTGCATTTTAATGGAAACTTTCATGTTCTCATCATAAATTGCTTTGTATGTTGTAAATAAAAGAAAGTTATATTATAATCAAAAGGTTTCCTAGACAGTGGATTTCACCTCTATATTTCCAAAGATTGCTTAAAATGCTAAAAATAAAAGAACGTTATATTATAATTCTATTATATTCCTAAATTGCAAACATCTCCTCTATATCTACGCTATAAAATGTACCTTCTCGATATTTATCCCTAGAAATTCCCTAAAAGAGCATTTCAAATGGTGGTTTGTGGTGTTTGCTTAAACATTTTGTTGGGCAATCAAATCAGCAACAGGACCTTGAGGCGTGAGAAGACTGAAGGATAATCCGCGCGGATGGGGAAGGGGGTGAAGGAGGAAGCGGAGCGGACACAGTTCGTTGATTTTGTTACAAATAATTTAAATCTATGTCAACATTTGGAACGCAACGCGATAATAATTCATTTTTGCTTTTTGCGGCGGTTTCGTGACAGCTAATCACTAGACAGAGATGGCTATAGACAGTCAGACAGAGAGAGAGAGAGAGAGAGAGAGAGAGAGAGGGGAGACAGAGAGGGAGAGTGACTGACGGACGGACGGAAAGGCAAATACAACCATTTTGAAAAATGGCGTCATGGCTGCCCGATTTCCGCTGGCAAATGAATTTTCCCTTTTGACTTGCTTTGTGTGCTAATTTAACGGCTCTTTTTTCATTCGGTGGTTAAATTAAAAACAACATTAAACCAATAGGTCCCTTATTATGACTGGCCGAAAACGAGGACTTTATCGCGTTGAACATAAATTTAATACAATTTGACATCATGATTATTGGTGTGTGCACATGCGCGACGCCATCAACGGCAATTGTTTATTTGTTTCGATAAAATCGCTTTAATTTCATTAGTTTCCTCTTTATTGTGTGTTTTGTTGTCCGAGTTCCCCATCGAGTTGTTTCCATTCATTTACAAGCGCTTAAAAAAATATTTATATTGTTTTTTCTTTATCTGTGACAAATGTCAGACATGCGATTTTATCTTAGCTGTTCAATTGTTTTGGATATTGTTATGAATTCAATTATAAATAAACATTATGATTTGTTGGATTGCAGTTAAGGTCTTCATAAAAAGTGTTTAAAAAATGTATTCCTGATTGGCAGTGTAAAACATGGTTTTTTCTCTTTATTAAGTAGTCTGATTTAATTAGGCAAATTAAAGAAATATGTTATGCTCATCATGGAATGCCCCTGGTTTATGTTGTGATTATTTGTATACAGACTGCATTTATATTAATTTAATTTTCATACTTTTTCCAAGATCCGTTAACTAAAATAAACGCACATCTTCTCCAGACCACTATTTACATGTAAGGAAGGACAATGACCGACATCAGCTTCCTGTTCTGTGGTTATCTTAGAACCTTCGGGGTCTTTCCATAAAGCAAACAATGCAACCCAAGAAGAAATAAGAGCAAGAAAATCTATTATACTTTAGAGCACAGCACATGCAAATAAAAAGAGTACACTCTCAAAGTTATAATGAATGGAAATAATGGCGCCGCAGGTGAATAATCCGACACCATGTTTGTTTCTTGGGCGCACTGTGCTGACGTAAAATTGTCCTCCTTTCAAACCTGTCTGTTTTGCATCCCAATTTGCATTGTGAGTTTTTGTTTCAAGACAATAGTAAAAAATATCTCTAGCCTTTTAGTTTTTGTTTCTCTCGATTCCTGTCAGCATATCAAAATCAGTCACAGTTGCGATTGCACCTGACAGCACAGCTGGAAAGCTGTGTGTAGTAAACGTTTCAATTAAAACATTGAACATTATCTTTAATTTATACTTGCATTTTATTAAACTCACTAACCAGAAAAAATGTATCATGTTTTTGTTATATATTAAAATATTTATACTACATTTCTCTGGACGTAAGCTTGAAATAATGGTATTGGATGTTATGGCTTGATAAAAACAGTTGATTTTCTATAGAAAAAACAATATTTTATAAACATCATTCCCTGCCTGAACCTTGCTTCAGATGTGCCTAATTTGTAATGTAACCCTAAGTCTTACGATATATATTCCTAAAAAAAAGGGAGCAATGGGGATAAAACTCTAAGAGGAAATGGGATTTCATAGATGCAAAACAGGGAATCACTTTTTTTTCAATTTGTTCGCGAAACCTGGGCAGATGTCAAGAAGGATAATGAGCCGGGATTTGGGAATGAGGAAATGCCGGTAAGCTTGGAATTTGCCAGCGTGGAAAATCAGCTTAAGGCGTGCATGATATTTGAATATATATACATAATTTGTGCGGTTGTTGGGTTCACAATGACTTTAAGTTGAAATTTTCGCATTTGACTAAGAAGCATAAAAGCCCATGGGATTTTTATAACAAATTGAAAAGCATTATTTAAATAAGTAAGACTAAATATTCAGCTGTTTCTTAGTATATATTATGATTGCATTAAAAATGTATTATGCAATTAAAGTTTTGGATAAAAAAGGAACCCAATACATTAAAATACAAAATGGACCTGAGATCTAATTTATTTTTATTTAAAAGCTTTTCGACTTAACCGGTCGTTAGCCTTGGCCAAATCAATTAAATGCGCAATTTTGAATTGTCGGGAGTGTTATGAATATTTACTAGCCGTACGCCACGAAATTAATAAATAAATAGTTTGAATAGAAATGTGTTCCAAAGCTGGTGACGCCAGGACCTCCAGCCGCTAATGTACTTTAGCAGGAGAGGAGCTGGTTGGCCCCCAAACCAAAAGGTATTCAGCCGGAAAGAGTTTGCTAGCGAGATACATGCCCACGGTCCACGTCTAAATTAACATCTGAATTATTTAGTGCCAACACTTGTGTGGGCCATGTTTGGATTAGAGCAATGTGAATTAGGTGCGAATGACCAGGCGGGGATTACCCTAAATGCGAAACTGTGTAATTTGCTTAAAAGCGCTGCTCCACGTTCTACTCTTTAATATGGCGTTTAATTTGGCACCTCTTTTTTTGTTCTGTTGGATTTGCTGAAAAGAAAATATCATTGTACATTATTACATACAGTTGCCTTTTTAATCCCTTGCAGAGGGTATTAAAATTTCAGTCAAAAGTTTGCAACGCAGTGAAAGAGACATTTTCTACCCTATAAAGTATATATATTCCTGATCAGCATCACCAGGAAGAATGAATCAAATTACGAGTCTTAAGAGGTATGCCACTTTCGGATAACATTTGTTAATGTTATGGACTTCAAAAGTCAAGTTATGGGCCACCTTTTAACAAAACATCGGAAACTTGGAAATAAATAACACGAAATTTTGATGCAAATTTTTTGAGAATCAAATTAAGAGTCTTTAAGGTATTTTTTTCAGGCAACAATATCATATAGCTGCCATAGAAACGATGGCAAAATGCATAGCTTTATTGTTTTTAGTAATATAGGCATAGAAATCATAATGTAGTCGATTTGTAATAACTGCAAGGGTATATAAACATCGGCTTACCGAAGTTAGCTTATTTTCTTGTTTTTCTGTAAGGTTTAATAAACAGAGTTTCTCAAATTACAATAATACAATCAAGTTACCTTTTATTTTAGTTATTGATTTATATTGGCACTTTTTTGGTAATTTAAAGTTTTCTGCCACTTATTGTTTTGCGCTATAAGTGAATTCCAATTTTGTTTCTTAAAGTCAGAGTCAAAAACTTTATGCACCTGTTCCCGAAGGTTCTGCATTGATTTGGTTTGCTGTAAGATTCCTTTTTCTTTTTATTTCCCAAAACGACTGCGACAGCTGTATTTTGTTTTGCTTTTCCTAGAGATGGATATGGATGTCCGTTGAGCAGCTGTGGCAGAACAATCCCAGTCCAGTTTCTGCTGCTATTGTGTGTGCCCAAAAGTGTCAACAAGACAGTGTTAGACACTGCAATGCAGTTAAGCTTACTGGGTAATTTTATTAAATGCGGTCGAAATCAAAACAGACATTTTGGGGGCTATTGAGAACTGAAAACGATTAAATCAGGGAAAACCATTTGGTAGTGCGGTGCTGCCGAGCAGCGCGGTGAAGCCAGCAATTGTCAAGAACATGAATATCGCCAAGACACTTCCAGCCATTAACTGCAAAAGCGGATGAGTGTTAGTTTTATTTGTCAACTTTAAAATACTTACGAATTGGTAAGGTCTTATGTTGCCCCAACCCGCAACAATGGTGTTCGACGGGGCACTAACGGGCAGCAAATACTGATTGTGCAACGCGGTGGCGAACGGCAGGGCAAAGTTACCTCCCTGTGATTAAAAATATATTTAGAAGACGGTAAACGCCGACCTTTAAGAACAATATTTATATATTTATAACAGCGATTAAATTTAGAGACGCTTCTTTTATAATAATAGTTTCTTACTCTTACAGTTCACTAACAATGAAATCAAATTTAAATATCATTACAGAAATAGTTTAAGTAATTTTATGAGCGTTATTTTGTTTACAATGTTTACGGTTTCACTATAATATTAATAAGCTTCTATGATTTGAAAGATAATATTGTAGAATTTATGACTGATTGAAATTGGGCATGCATTTGAACTAATCAATTAAATTAGTCATTTCTTTTTAACATTATATCAATAATATTCGTATAGGTGTTTTTAAAATCTGGATATAATTCCAAAATTGCCGTTGTGTATATCATTAGATAGGTTGGAAATAATATTTTATTTTCGTAATATTATTTCGTCACAAAATTGGTTAAGGCTATCATGGTTTACGGAAAAATGCAAGATTCAGAATATTGTTGTACATAAGATATGGTACACTTCTCTTATAGATATCGGTGTATTAAATGTAGGTAAGTTCTAGGAAAGTATATTTTAGTTGATGAAAATATGTAAAGGTACAATTTGGTAAACCGTATTCTTTATATATTTCTATGTGGAATAATCACTCACCGCTTTCGCCATGGTGGGCAGTGCGATCTTGGCGATGGCGGTGGCCGGTGACAGGCTGGTCAGCAGAGTGCCATACAGGGCGCCGCAGACGAATTGGAGAGGTCCTGTTCCGCCTTCCGGATCGGTCATGGCCCCAGCTATGGCTTCGTTCATGCCGCATTTCTGGGCACAGAAGACGCAGCTGAAGGCGGCGCCCAGCATGAAGAGGTCGGCCCAGGGCGTGTTGGTGTTCACCGCCTTCCAGGCGAGGAGCGAGGGGCTGGTGCCCTCCTTCTGCGGCGTCCGGCAGACGTAGTACCTGCAGAAGAAGTAGTTGGCCGGGATGGCAAAGAACAGGATGGCCATGCCAATGGCCGGCACCGAGAGACCAGACTCAATGCCGGGCTCTATGTGATCCCAGCCACTGTAGACCCGCGGTCGTCGAGTGGCCGTCAGTACGAAGGTAATGAGGATCAGGACGAAGACCAGTATGGGATAGGTTGTCCAGGGCCCCATCGCCTGTCTCTTGTCGGCCATGGTCTGTCTGAAACCCGCCCTATTGCCCTCCAGTTCAGGCTGGTTACGCCTATCAAAGCCACCGAAAAGTCCGAGGAAGAGGATTTGTATCCAAAAAATCATTACACAAAGCCCCAATAGAGTCGGTGCCAGCATGAGCAGCATCAAGTGCTCAATACTCAGATCTCTGGGAAGAAACAGGATCGTACTTCCCTTCTTAGTAGTGATTGAACCATAATTACTCAGTGAAACCATCGCAGATGACACCATTGGGATTCACGAAGGGGGAAAGACTGCCTGCCAGTGTGGCGGCGTAGCAACAAGTTATATAGATTCCGATCGCTGAACGAGTCGGATATGGGTTTCTGCAGATAATGATATTAGTTTTAATCGTTACACTATGGCATAATACTCACGATCCCGGCTCGTAGGGCCTTTCCTCAGAGTACATTCTCACGATGCCAGCCTGAAAAAAGGAATTGATTATGAATCATGGAATAGTTACAATTAGCAATCGGATTATATGCAACAACTGATTCTAAACATTTGATTTTAAGGAAGCTTTGATTAAAATTTAATTTCTTAAAAGCATAATTAGATTAGACTTATTATAATTATTATTACCAATTGCCTTTTAAGCAATTTTCATCAAGGCTAGCAAATAAAGACTTCACAGACTCACACACAAGTGTACTGACTCTTTCAAACAGCTGGGGAACAACTTGGTAATTACATTAAAAAAGGATTCATTTTACTGTGACAACAGTAATATTACATTTTTAAGCATTTTAACTATGAAATTGGTTGTTTTACAATCATATATTTTTCTGTGTTTAACTGTAGGAAATTAAGGACAAAATTGTATCTTTTATAAAAAGGTTTTGAACATAATCAGAGTTCCAGTCATTATGGAACCAATACATACATTATCATATTCCGTAATCACAGCTTGGGACACCTTCATCCAAAATGCAGCCGCCATCGTGGGATTCACGAGGTAGGCGAGCAGAAACACGCCGAGCGTTAAAAAAATCTGTAGACTACGGAATACATATTCTTAATAATCAAATTTCACCACTTACAACCACTTAACTTACAATCTCAGACTGCCACCCACAATGCCGATAACACACATCCCCAGCCGTTCACTGAGCCCCGAACTGTCCATCATGACGCCCATGAAAATAGCGCCAAACACCAAGAATATCAGATCCGTGTAGTAGGACGTACTGACCTGGCCTGAACCAGCTATTCCCGCAATGGGTATGAATGTGATGTAGAGAAAGGCTATAGCTCCTCTGGCCATCAAGTTGAGGATGTAGATCAAGTACAAACAAAGTGATATATATATGAAGCGACAAACCTGCACGAATACGAATGGAAGATGAATTTAGTGTTGTTTTTATAATGGGTTCTGATAGTCTTACCAACAGTGGATCTCCAGCTAAAATGGGCCCCAGTAATATAGGTATGAGCAGAAGGAGAACACCCTTATAATGAAATTTACAGAAAAGTCTTCGATCATCTTGCTCCTCCAAGGGAACATCACCAGGTTTGTAATCTTGAGTACTTGTGGATAGGAATACATTTTGGTTTTTTCTTCTTTTGCTATTTTTAGTATACTTACGCGGCCATATTTTAAAGTAAAGTTTCTCGGAAGCTAAATTTTGTTTAAGAGAGCTCTATTGATTGACGTTGGAATGCTTGCTATGCTTTTATACATAAATATCACAAATATCACCTAGACTTTGTCCTTATTATTCTTCTTGAAAGTTAGTTTTGAAATAATACAAATATTTAGGTATCTTAACTTTTGCTGATAGCTTGATAAATATTTAGCTAATCGTTGGACTTTTTATTGGCAAAGTTTTTTTGGTAATAGCCAAGTTAACTCACGTAGTAGGTCAAGATTTGTTCACTGACTGAAAACTGCAACGCGAACAGCAGCAGGGAATTTGGCCAATAAAAACTTTCGTCGGCAGTGCGGTGGAAAATAAAAGACACTGCGACTGAGACGCATTGCATTGTGGGTCGACTCCGGTGGCAACTGCAACTTTGTGGGACCACGTGGCGCGTAACAACCCGCGGTCGTCGGCAATTTTGCGTAACTATTCGCCGTTCTGCTTCGTTAGTGCCTGAACAGGAGTCGCAGTCCTTTCGCCGTGGAAGCGGCTTAAAGTTTGCCAGTTGGGCGAAAGTGGGATGTCCCTGCAGATAGCATTGAATCAAATGTTTGAGCATTCTTAACGTAAGTCAACCAACTGTCATTACTATTCTTCGTACCTAGCATATAGGGATTTTACTTGTATAAAGAGAATATTTCAATTTAATTGAATTTAAAAAGAACCGAGCAAATCAATTTATTAACAGCGTTCTACTAGTTTTCTCCGAGTACTTTATAAAGCAGTTCATTTAATTATTAATTTCCCAAACATAACCAAACCTCATCTTAAAAATGTTCTCTTTACATTTCCCTTAGTTTATTAAATTATAATAACATCTTAAAAATATAAAATGAGGAAAATTGAGTTAAAATTGTTCATAGTAATGAGGTTTACCTTAACAAAGATTATTTGGAAAATCAGCCCAATTTTGCCCATTAATTAAAAAATTTGAAAGAAAAACTCACTGAACAATTGATTTTTATACCCTTACAAAGGGTATTTTAATGTCAAAAGCTTGCAACGCTATAAGGTATATATGTATATTCTTGATCAGCATCAGGAACGATCGGAAAATCTTCAAATATAGAATATTTAATTTTTGTAACAGCTGCAAGGGTATACATGCTTAAGCTGGCCAAAGTTTGCTTCCTTTCTTGTAATTTATAAATTCTAGATAAAATAGTTAATAGCGAATAATATTAAAATACGTTAATTAACAATTATTGTTTTCTCAAAATTTCCTTGAACTCTTTCACACTTATTCATATAATTTTAATTAAATGGACACCTTTGATACAATTTTTTCCAAAGTAATTTTCATGAAGAATTGTGCAATGGCCGAGGCTGACAGCCTTACACAAATGAACACACGGTGAAATAATATATTTGTTATCACCGATAATTCGATGAAATGGTGGTGTTATATCCCGCTGTCATGTACGCTATCGCCAGGTATTAAATTCCCATCTTTTCAGCATAACGAAACCACTCATAACACGGCGTATTTACGGGCGCCAACATTCCGTTACGGGTTTTCGGATTGACACTCGGTGTTTTGGCGTTTTAGTGGCGATGGCAACCATGTGGAACACTAAAGGAAAGAATCCATAGACTAACTGGCCAAACAGCCAAAAAAAAAGGCAACGCCAAAGCGGAAGTTGATTGACTCCTTTGGAATTTTTTCCATACGGAAGGTTGATAAACAAAAATGGCCGACAAGGCTCTTTCAGCTTCATCCGTCGGCTATTGTTGTTATTTGCCTAAGGCGGGCTGACAAGCCAACATGACGTATATACACATAACGAACCATTTCTTGATTACGGTTACCATACGAATATATGATGGATGCTTGAGTTTTATGGCAGAGAGGCTGAAATCAAGTCAAAAATCTGGGAGCTCTGAGCAATTTGCCATTGTGTTCTTTATTTTAGTTGGAAATTTTACCTATTACTCTGTATGCACACCTTAAAGTCTTTGGATTCAGGCTAACTTGCGGCACCGTCCTGCAAAGAGCTCCCATCCGGACCAGCATCGCTGTTGAGTCTCGAGTAGCATTTCACCTGTCAGAGCGAGCTGGTTGTTCAAAATAGAGGCACATCCAGTGTTTCCGAGCGATATACGAAGTTTCTGCTGCTGGAGCGAACGGCAATAGGCCAACTTGTCTGGCTGTTCCTGAAGCTCCAGTTCGATTTGAGCCGACCAGTTGGCTGTTTGAGTATCCTGCTGCATCAGGACGAGAGGCAGGAATACCATCCATCCAAATGCGGTTCTCGTGGACGCTTTCATGGCGACAACTAGCAGGCAACTGAGCTTATGGGAAGTTCTTTGGACACTCTGGTTGTGCATTTGACCAGTTGGCCAGCTGTTGATGATTGTTCGCATTCCTGAATTCTTTACCTTGCTATATCGATTACGGCTGGAAAAATGGCCCCTGAAAGTCATTCAGTGCCGTTCCAGTTTTAGGTTTAATTTTATCAATTGGTTTCAAGCCTTTTAAATAAGTCACTTACCAAATCCCAGCAATCTGTTTAGCCCAAATTGGTGTACCATATTATTATTACCAATGCAATATTGTGCTTGTATCAGCATAACATTTGTAAAACGCACATTTTTTCTCCTCATAAATTTTCTGCGTGACTACAAATTTGATTCATTTTATTAATTTTCAATATGTAATTTATCTATTTCTGCGGACAGCTCTCACAATATATTTATTATGTTACACCACGCTACGATATTGTTCACTTTTCATCAGACCTATTTGAGAATAAAAGTATAATTGAGTTAGCATTTTCAACAAGTAATAATTTTCATTCTCAAAAATTATCAAATTTTAGTAGAAAGACTACAATTCTATTGACATGAAAATATATACAAATATTAAATTACCATCGAATAATACAATGGGAATAAAAAATAAAACATGTACATATCCCTTCCCCCTGTAAGGTATTTTATTTAAAAAACCGTAAAAACGTAAGTAATTGTAATTTCGGTTAATTTGCAGCCTAGTGCTTCTACAAATTATTTCATCCATTACCATTTTTTAGGCGTACAGAATTTTAATCAAATTTTTTTCATGACCCCAAAGTGAAATCCCCTTTAATATACCATTCCCCGTTCCCCCTTTCCACTCTTTAATTTTGCACAAAGTTTTCGTTTGTTTTTAGCCCCTTTCAATTGCTTGTTAGCCACTTTTTTCTTTGTTCGCCCCTTTCATTATCGCCACCTCAATTTTTTTGACTTCGTCATTCTTTTGGTTGAAATTGCATTCGGCGAAATGAATGCCCGGTACTGGGTCCTCGTCCCTTCGCCATTTTCCCGGTGCAGAATCGACCTCGAATGATGCATGCAATCGAGTGTAAATTTCTCCGTTTTATTATTTAATATCGTGACTGAGGAAGTAACTTTTACGCTATCTATATGATGGTTACTGTCGGTTCGAGGTTGTCATATTTACGCGCCCATTTCCCTTTTTTTTTGCCTCCCCCAGTCAGGCTATATAAACAAATTGTCTGTGTTAAATGCAAGTGCAAATTGGACATCTGAAATGGCACTTTGCCTGTGAAAAGGCAATAAGCGAGAGGGAAAAAGTAGTTTTACCATTCAAACATATTCTGAACTTGAGGAATTTGAAATTCATTTCTTATTTTGATTGACGTTAAATAAATAATCCCCCTTCTGCTGAAAGGTACGCCGTAAGGTAGGCAAATCCCAGCTTGAAATTCATTCGGAATTACGCAGGGGATTAAGGTAACTATTTTTTACACACCGTTTGCAGCTTAAGTGAAGTCTGGCAGCCATTGAAAGTAAGTGCAGTTGGAGGCCCAAAGCGTACTTAAGCATTTAAGTAAATTTAAAAACTTTTTTAAGCCCTATAATGAAGCGATTTCCAGCTGTGCGTAGCACCCCAATATTCTCTGGGCACTCGGTATCTAGCTTTTAAACAACGATTTTCGCAACTTTTATTAATTAGTTTTACTATTAAATCAGATGACAAGGTTAAGCCCGACCTTTAAGGCGCCTTGCCCCTGCTAATGATGTTTGTACATCACGGTTGAGCCTCGGTAATGGCCCAACCATGTGCCAAAACATCGATCCTGGCCCGAAAACAACTCCATTAGGGCCAAAACAGACACAAAGGGCTGTGAATGGATGCCAAAGAGCCCACCTGCTGGTTCGCTATATTGTTGATGTGGGTAGCTGCTGAAATTAAAAAATTCTCAACAGAAAAATTCAATTATGCCTTTCATTTCTGTCACTGAGGTGGCCTGAGGCCTTTGTTTGCTTAATTTAAATGAAAGCCATGGTTGAATCTGTGTAAAAATTGCAAAAAGGTATGTTCAGGTTTTTCACGAATGTCATTCTATTTCGATTTAAAACAAGCTAAATGGACTTTATTATAATTCTGGTATACGAACGACAAGGCTTTCTAAGCGAAGAAAAAATAGACATATTTATATTAATTTTTTATTGTAAAATCATTTTACATAATTTCTTAATAAAAAAATAATGGCTTTTAGTTTATTTGTATACCCTTGCAGTTACTAAATAACATTGAATTTGATTATTTCAACTGTGCTGTCCCATATTTTTGTTACCAGAGATGGCACTTTTCTTCCGGATTCAGCCGAGTGGAGGTCGAGCAGTTGAAGATCTCCCCAAAAGCCGGAAGATTTTTCACCGCTTGCTCCAGTCGCAATGTGTCAGAGTCAACTTTACCGTAATCCAAATCCTCATCTCTTCCCACGAAATGATGGGCGATGCCGAGAAGGAACAGCTTCTTTATCGGTGTTTTGGTGAATTCAGTTTGATTCTCGAACTCGGAGTGGGGTCCGAAGTAGGCATCGTAGATTAGTCTTAGGCTCTCCACATCAATCGCTCGCTTATCTAGGTCATTTGAGTGAGTTTTATTTAAACAGTCGATATCGTCGATATATTTCTCGTTTTCATCGAAAATGTCTTGGCCTTCTACAAAGTTTCCTTGGCTGTCATACATTATGTTGGTGGGCATAAAGAATTTCATCATTTCGCCAGTTAGTAAGTATCCATACAGGCTCATCTTGAAAACGTCATGACTTTCAGGCACAAAGTACGGGTACTGCAGCATAGCATATGGCAAGACGATGGTGTTGCCACTAAGGTCGAAATCTGGAGTAGGGTCATCTCCCGGAAGTTCATCGGTGAGCAGAAAGTAGCCACTTCCCTTGGGGACAGGCCCATTTAATTGCTCTAGAACTCGGCGCGATCGGTGCTTCAGTACTTCAAGCTGAGCCCTAGCGAAATCCGGATCTGTTTCCAGTTCCAGATCTTCGTAGAAATTGGCGACGAAGCGACGATGGTTAACATTGTTAGGCACTTTGCCCACTGTCACGGTCATGGCGAGCAGCTTTCGCTGCAGAGCATCGGTTTCATTGTCGGCCAGGTGCAGGTGGTTCTCCTCCAACCTGGTCATAAAAGTATGGCTAACAGCTTCGAAGATCCGCTGAGCTTCTTTGGTGTACTTCTGTAGCTTTCCGTGTCCCAGGTAATGGTTCTCGTACAGCAGATCGCTGGCTAGTTCCATTTGAGATGCGACGGCAACTGCGCATTTGGCGGGATCGCTCTCTGAACCACTGCCTTCCAAGGAAAGTACAAAGCGAAGAAACCGGATCATCAGGTAACTGGCCACCACTTCAGAGTCGTACTTGCTTACGACCCCGTTGATACCTTCCAGGTATTCTATATTATCCACCTCCACTTCGAAACTGGGATCAAAGGAGCGGCCAAAGACAATCTGCAGGTACTTGTCCACCTGTAGATTCGTACGATTCTGAACGTCTTCAAGGGTGTATTCATATACCAAATCATCTCCTAGTTTGGTCAGGTTATGAGCATCAGAGTCCAGTTGTATTATGCTCCTTGCCAGTGGACCTGCCCGGATTGAGCTGACTCCGATGCTGGTCAACAGGTCCTTTACTTCAGAAACATCAATTAATTGTTCGGTTAGCGGAACGAAAAGCCCTAAGCGGAACTTGTTACTGTCCGTCAAACTCGGCTTTATTATTAACCTGATCAAAGGGTCCACCAGTCCATAACGTCGCAAGATTGCCAAGGACTCCAGCCACTGGAACTCTTGCTTGGGCCACTGACTTCCTTGGGGAACGAATGACGGCCAGGTCAAATTCCCACCCGGTGAAACCAGCTCCAAGTAGTGCCTTGCCGACCGAGTGCTCTGGGGGGCCGTGAGGCAGGTGTTGTAGTAACGCCACACCTTCTCCTCCACAGAAATTTCGTCGATGAAGACTCGGTCCTTGAGCTGGTCGAACAGGTTCCGAAGCTTACCATGGAATCTGTGGTTGATAGCGCACTGGGTAGAATAGCAATCATCTTGCTCATGCTTTTTTACGAACTGGCCAGTTGCAAAATTCTGGAAATCCTCACAAGGATCGGCACTCAAATTCATGCGGTTTTGTAAGTAATTTAGAATCGCGTCATTTGGGTTGATAGCGGCGCAACTAACTATTGTAGATCCAGCCGCAAGTAGACAGCAAACCCACACTATTCCTTCCATTGTTGTCGAAAAACTGACTGTTCCGCAACAGAAAAGGACAGTTATATAGGCGCCTGATAACGAAGGGGTCGCAAAGGTACAAAGATTGGTGCAAGATTTCTACCAAAATCTACTTAGGTCTAGGTAAAAATGGACAACATGGTTTATTATCAGTTTACAGCAATAATAGCCTAAATAAGCAATAACATCTACCAGATGGTCGGGTCAAAGTTTCCCAAGGATTATGACAGATGGTGTGAAGACACGTCAGTCGGCTGGGTGCATATGGTTTATGACCCGTTATCACATGCAGATGTGCACAGACCAGGATATCAGCTACATATTTATTTAGGTTAAAACAGGTATCAGCAACGAACGAATTTCGAAATCCTACAATTACCAAATAACGACTCACTTTTGTAGAATTGGAAATTAACAGAACATCTATAGTATATAGTATATAAGACGGAACGAGCCGAATCGGTATCGATATAAACTTAGGCCTGCTAAGTTTGATTCCTTTCTTGTTTTAGATGAAAATTCAAATCTTCATACGTTTCATAAAAGCGGATACCACTTTTTAACTAAAAACAAGAGAGAACGCTATAGTCGGGTGCCCCGACTATCAGATACCCGTTACTCAGGTAAAGGGAGTGCGAGGGAGGTGGAGATAGAAACTTTGATCACGCATAACTTTTTAACGAATGGTCCGATTTGAAAAATTTCTTCTTCATTTCGATAGGTATTGATAAACACAATAAAACTGCATTTTTACTTTTCCGAAATATTTAAATTTTTAAAATCGTATATAAGCGATTGTGGGCGTTAAAGGGGGCGTGGCACCTTTTTGAAACAAACTTGCGCTGCGTAGGAACTCCTAGAATCTGCATGCAAAATGCCAATCTTCTAGCTTTTATAGTTTTCGAGATCTCAGCGTTCATACGGACAGACAGACAGACAGACGGACAGACAGACGGACAGACGGACATGGCTATATCGACTCGACTAGTGACCCTGATCAAGAATATATATACTTTATAGGGTCGGAAACGCTTCCTTCTAGCTGTTACATACTTTTGCACGAATACAATATACCCTTTTACTCTACGAGTAACGGGTATAATAACAGGTGAAGTAGGAATAATAGTGTATGTTCGATTTGGCCATTAAACTCAAAAACGAAAGATGTACATAAAACAAGAAGAAATGTTGTAGTCGTTCCTGTGTTAACCAATGAAAAATATATATTCCTCCAACAGATGGCGCAAACAGAATATATAAATATATATTTATCTACCGCTGACGGTATTGACCATGTTAAACTTAACACTTTAAAGCGGATGTACCGCTGTCCGCCTTTTTGGAATCTTGAGAATTCATTTGACAATGCACGAAAACAAGGTCCATCCTTGTTTGACGTGTTCAGCAAATAAATAAAAAAAATGTGGAAACTACTAAAATATTTATTCGATTTGGTAGATTTTCCATCGAGACATAGATATACATATATGTATATATATCTACATCTACTATTGAATTTAAAACACATATGTACATTTTTATTCCACGGGTAATACATAAAATAAAACTTGTTGTTTCTGTACAATTATGAGTTCTTCAAGTCTGATTAAGACAGAAATTAAAACTACATTTGTTATTCAAAGAATACTTAACTATTAATGAGCCGCTCGAATTGTGTAACCCGTGCATGTTCTCAAATCAAATCGGACTTAAGGTCTATAAAATGAAAATTCCTGATTGACTCTTTTGAATCATGAAAACCAGCCGAGTTTAATTTATTACGAGCATTCATGCTCAACTCTGCGTGGCAAAAATAGAGCAAGAACTAATGATGGGCCATAATTACTCCCTGCAAATTACTGCAATTATTTTCACGGAAGATGAGCGAGCTGCAGTGCGCCCAGTGGCAATCGCAGCCAGATAGTAGTAATACGCCGACACTCACATGCATATGTCTAATGCCCCATAAATCTTCATTCATTCGCTTCATCATGCAGAAGCCACGGGGCGACAATGTGCGCGTCATCAACATCATCGTCGATGTCGACTTATCCGCATCTTGCCGCACATTTGTTTCTCTTTCGCCCATTGTGCGCCCGGGGAGGCGTCATTTATCATTTGAGTTTTGAGTCCCTTACTTGTCATATTGCCACTGCAACTGGGTGCCACTGGGTGCAGCTGGGTGCGGAGATGATTTTTCACTTCCCATCGACAAAAGTTCGCCCGACAGTCAATCGCCTCAGATGAATAAAGGACCGTGGTCTGATTGGCATCAGACATTAAAGCCATGCATCGCATGTCCTTGCACATATATACACATATGTATATTCGGCGGGAATTATGGCACCCACACAACGTTGAATCTTAATTTCCGCCGGAAATAATATCATTTAAAGAGTGCACTTTTGAGCCCCAGATCCATGCGTTAAATAGTAATTGTAATAACAAAGGAAATGAGCTCGAAAACAACATCCCCATAACGATGGCCATTGTTAATAGTGAAAATGTCAACACGCGCCTGCGTCTCATAATGCAATTTGAGCACAATTCGTTTAAAAGCATAATTAGTTTGGCCTCCCATTTCAGCTTCCTTACTGAAAATTCGATGCCATATTGTTGAGAGAAAGGAAATGTCGAGTGCTTAATATAATAGTGGTTCTTAAACTAAATGACAGTTAGAGGAACGCCTCACTATTTTAACTTAAGCTTTATACCATCGGTCTCGAATGTAATTTCAAAGATCATGACCATCTTGCAATACACACATATTAATCATTTTACACACACACTGCATATTGGCCTTATACCCCACTTACAGTAAATGAATATTGTGTACAAAATGTTTTATTTAAGTGAATGAATATTAAATGCCATGAAATTGACCACCCTACTTAGGGGCTCAACACCCTTTTCTCTGTTTGGTAAAACATATTTAATTTTCCATGCGGGTCCCCTCGCTTTAACAAATTTATTTACCAAGGTGCGTGGCTAAAACGCCCACAAGCTGGTAAATATAGACAGGCCGAAGCGCAAACAAGTGGGAATATAAGTTCGTAAATAGGTATATTTATGTATTTGCCCATACATGAATGCTGACTGACCCAGCCGCACCAAATAGGCAAACATAAGTAAAAAACAGCTAAAGAGGCTTTGGGCCATGCGATATCCACTACATTCAAGTCAAAGTCGAAGGATAATCTTAATATTTGAATTAGATTTTCTTTAGTAAAAATAGTAATTGATGTTACTGGAGACTTCAAATTATTTTTGTAATAAAACTAACTAAACTAATCCTTTAAAAAATCATCAGAGTTTCTTCTTTTTAAAAGCACATGCAATGTTTTAACCTTTTCTCTAATTGTAAAATTTTTTAATGAGAATTAGACGTTATGTGTTAAGCTAATTTTTTAAAAAATCTTAAACAAATCGATTTTAAATCCCCTTAATTTTAGCTTTATGGCGATTAAAATTATTTTTCAAACATTACATACTAGGTACCACTAATTTCTACCAAGTCTTCTGCTTTTAAGCCCGCCATTTGGTCCTCAACTCAAGAGCAGATCTCAAAATACAGAATGTACGTAAGACAGTGTGTGTGGCCTTGCTGGTGATGTGTTTACCCTTTTTAGCATGAGTTGCTCTTTTTCAGTGGTTGAACGTGTAAATTTATAATTAAACGCCGACACTTTTTTTCAGGCAGGGACCAAAACTTGGACTTTGAGCCAGGCCAGGCCAGAACTCCAGCCGATGCCGGCTGTTTCCGCCTTCGTTTTCAATTTTCGTTTACATTGTGTGTTCTGGCCATTCCGGCATTGTGTCCCTTTTTGCTTTGAAATCTTTCGTGTAAGCACTTAATTAGTGGTAAAAGTTAAACAGAAACCGGCGCAAACATGCCAAACAAGAACAATAACAGCAACTGGGTTGTTAGTCCCATCCCGCAAATGGGATGAATTTATTTCATTGGACGCAGATTAGATTAAATCGTACAGGCTTTTGCATTTCGGTCCGTCGAAGGTGGGTACCACATCGCCAAGTAATTTGGGGGGTTTCCGCCCACCACTTCTGTGGTTTTCCAGGCAAGTGCCAACGTCAGTGGTTTTCCCATTTATTTATGCGATAGTGTGGGCCAGTTGGGAAGACACTACTGGCTGCACGGGGTCAGCAAACATTATTGTTAATAGATGGCAGTTTTTTGGCATGTAATTTATTTTTATCAAGTTAATAATGCTTTTTAATAAGTGCCTTGTTATGCAAAATTTCCTGGCATACACAATGGGGTACTTTTATGGCCCAGATGCATGCTTAGAGATGGTGGACTGTGGGTTGGTAAATACTTTTCATGGACAGATACATTTTATTATTACCTACAAATTTAGCATACCAAGTTGCAATCATTCATGAGTAGTTTCACAAAATATAATCGTTTTTTTAAATCGAATTTAATTTGATGAGCAAAAGTACGAAATATTTTAATATCTTAGTGTTAGAAAATCAAATTCAGCTCTTTTTTACCTTAAGATTATAGTATTGTGACTAGCCCTATGTACGTGAATAACCTGCACACAAAAAAATAGGCTTGCTCCAATTAACCAATTAAGAATTAAATATAGTACCGAATAGAACAAGTATTTTGTTATTGTATGTTTGACTATTTAAAAAATAGTTACTCTTACTTAAGATCCTCTAAATTAAAATTGTTGTTGTGTACTTGTGCTCCTTGCATTTAAATTTTATTTGAGCGTTACTTAGCGTTTATAATTCCCAATTGGTTTTAGCCCCCTGTAGGATTTCGAAATATATATTTTTCCAAAGCCCCTGATATGATTTCGCCCCAAAAGTTACCTCCCAGTTCCACAGTGCGGTTCGTATCCAACTTAACTGGAACTCACACAACGTAATGATTTGTATCTCAGACCCATTTGCACGCATGCAGCAGGGTCGAATTGCAAAGAAGGATGTTCCACCGGCACGCTCCTTTGCGCAAATGAAATTATGCTCAAAAGTGACTTACCTACAACTCCCTTTCCTCCGTCTATTTGCTTGCGGTGCTTAATTAACTTTTGCAGTGTAATTGCTCCGAGAACTTTAAAACGATAAAACTTTTTATGAGCTGCCGTTTTTGGCCCGTTTGACTTTTGTCTGCCAAAATTACAATATGAAAATTTAGTTTCGCATACAACCGAACACAATTAAAGTTGAGAAACGCCCGCACATAAAGCCGTGCCCTTCTTTCTTCCCGTCACTACTGACGTTCCGGATTGCATAAATGTTTTTCTTTGATGACAGCAGGACGAAACAGCAAAGAGGAAGGGTCAGGAAGCAGGGGGCATGGAGCGGGGAGCAGGGAACAAGGAGCTGGGCCCGACGGGCAGACAGGTGACGAGTTGGACTTTTTCGTCGCTTCTGTCTCGTTTATTGCGGCCCTGCGGTTATTTCTCCGCAAGTAAACAACAATGGCAGCGGAAAAAGAATCCAAATCGACTACTGGACTCCACGTCGAGCTGGGAAACTTTTTGACTTGTCGTGCTAATGGTTCAATTTATTTGCCCGAGTTACCCCGACAGTTTACAAAATATGACAACGACAACAGGAGTGCAGAGGCAACAACGACTACAATTTAAGTTGCGACGAAACTATTTTCAGATTTTAATTGCAGCCGCTCACGGAGTGCCGAGCTAAATTAACTATAAACTTTATTTGGCTTTCGTTTTAAATTCTCTCGAAAATAACTGGGAAAACATTGGGATGGCTAATGAAAGTCGCGCACACATTTAAAAGTGGCAAAATTAGATGGAAAATAGGGTTTTGAATTAATTATATTTACCTGAAACTAGTTTGCATTTGCATCACTTCCATCCAGTTGCGTTTTATTAAAATACAAGCTCGCTGATTTAAATTCCGCGTAATGATATTAAGTACACCATTTGTCAGTGTGCCAAACCGCTTTCAAATTACCAGCAAAGTCAGCTGAAACATGTATCAATCAGTGCGAATTGCGTTCGTCTGGAAAATATTTGCACACAATTAAGTGAAAGGCCGGCGAGCGTGTGCGGATAATTTATGATTTCATTTAAGCGACTCAACTGCGCGTAATTATGCGCACTCACAGCACAGCACACACTCCCTGCGGTAGCTGATAATCGCGCATACGCCCCGTGTGGCTGGCGCAGCAAATTAGAAAGCGTAACGTATTGTTGTTGACCAACGTGACCCCAGTCAACCCAACCAACCCAACGAACCCTTGCTCCCTTACAGCGGTGTGGATAGCCTTTTTTCCAGGAACGCCAGGCAGGCAGTCAAGTGGAGCAGGTGAGGTCAAAGTTCGAAATTAAGTATACGCCGCGGTGTGCCTGGAACTGCGGCTGGGAATCGACGACGCGTGGCGCCGGCTTATCGAGATCCGCTTAATTCGAAATGCTTTAGCTGGCACTGCGTGGATTAGACTTTCCGTATTTTCATGTCAAGGCACGAATTAATCGAAATTAAATTAGGTCCACGCACATTATCGAGCATTTAACTATGTAATGATTCGACAAAGGGCATTTTCGAGTAACCTTTACTTACATAATTACACAACTCTGGTGGCAGAGAAATTTAATTAATGTGATGGAAAATCGATACATATAAAAAAACAGGCATGTGAGTACAGTAAAGGTGGTTAAAATCAAGTTTTTATTTCAACAAAATACATTTTATTGTTTCTCATTGAGAAATTCGATATATATGGTTACAAATTGTTCGTATATCTATAACTAAATTGAATCGAAATTAATTGTGGCCATTTCGTGTTAATGCTGATAGCGCAATTTAAATTTGTTTTTTCAACGCCTGTCGCTTTAATGAGAGTTGAGTTGAATTAGTTTTCAAGTGTTTTCACAGTGACAAATATAATTAGATAATTGCAATAACAGAAAACACCCGAATAATAATATTTGCATTCCGAAATTAACAATACAATGCATTTTGTGTCTGTTATCGCTAATGTATGTTATTATCGGGCGTAATTTCGATAACATTTGATAATTACTTGGGCACCTTTTTTTTATTTCCATTGTTTTATGAATATTTACGCTAGGCATAAAAATTAGCATTAAATGTAGTTATAGTTTAGTTTACTGTATGCCAGATGGGAAACCACTTCAATTCTGAATAAATGCGGAAAGTGGAAATGTTTCAGAAACATTCCAAAGTTTGATAACCAAACAATAAAGTCTAGGAGGAGGGTGAAGCAGTAATATAAACTAGTTATTTCATAATTGTACAGTTTTCCCATCTCTCATGTCTCGGATTTACACAAATAATTATGCTTAACTACGAATTCAGTTGTATATACAAGATGTTTCAGAGCGGCAGCTACTTAATTATCATGATTCCGCCAGCGACAACGCCTGACATCGATGCTGCTCCAAGTGTCTGGCTGATTTTGCATGCAGGCGGCTATAATTGATATGCAGAGTGGATAAATTCGAGCAGGACTCGCGGCCGCTGCTGACGTCCATGTGGCAGCCACCGATGAGCCATCGCACCACGGAACTTGCCACCATGGCCAGCAGGAGCACCATTCGACATCCGCGACTAGTTGCACTTGTTGTCCGGACCGCTCTGCTCTTCTGCATCGCTGCGGGGCTCTCATCTGTGGAGGAAAAAGACATGACAGCCGAGGAAGACAAACAGAAAGTGTGGCTGCATCAGATGCTTCGGTTGAGTCCGGTCCGCTCTTACCATTGATGACATTGACCACCACGCTGGCCGCTTCCGCTGTGGTCGGCATGCACGTATAGTTGCCCGTGTCCAGCAGTTGAGCATTGGCAATGCGTAATCTGGAAAACATGGAAACCAAAGCACGGAGAAGCTTAAGGCAAACGTGCAGCTTAATTGCGTCAACTTTGTCCCCTCCCCGATTAAATCAACTTCATCGATCAAAGCCCGGCATTCCAGCCAATAAGCAACTGGAAAAACTCGCACCTGATGGCACGTTAAATCTCCCCCAGCATTCCAGCTGGGAAACTGGGGGAAAATTTCAACACTTGAAAGCTTACGCTCAATTGCCTGTTGAATCAGTAGTATGAGGATTACGTTTTCCAATTCCACAAAAAGTTATATTTTTTCTCTGATTCTTTTTTTGTGAAGCAATGAATCACAAATGTTTAATTTCGCTTATTTTTCTTGTTTAAGTTAAGGCTTTAAAAAATGCAAAAAAAAAAACAATTTCAAACCTCTTATTCAAAAAGATAAACAGTATCATCAAAAAGTAGAAAACAGGAGTCTCTATTTAAAAGTATGCATACTATATAAGACCGTCTCTTAAGGGTATTTAAATCAAAAGTTTGATGAAAGTTAAGGAAAAACGGGTTGTTATAGAAGAAATGAAATATAGTCAAAGTGACCTTGAGTTCAATTAAACTTCAATTAAAGTATTCACTTAAAGGTCGTTAAATCCAATATAAAAAAACATTAGCATAATATTTTACATAAAAAGGTAAGCTTGTTGGTACTCTTAGAGATTTGTACTTTACCTAATTGTAATCTAATTGAAGATAATGGTAATTATTCCTTTTATGAATAAAATTTGTCATCAAGTTGAATCAAAAGGAAATCTGCGATTTAAGGCAAGGTACGATTTAGAAGTCTTCCTTAAATGTTTGAACAATTCAAATCTTCAAAGCGAAGGTTCGGTTTTCCCAGTGCAAGTATCCAAACCCATTGTCAGCCCCCCAATGCTCACCTGCTCTGCAGCTTCTCTGCCAGCGTGGACTCCATGGAGATGCGCTGCAAGTCGATGGCCGCGTCATTCGGATGGGCCACGAAGGGGGTGAGGATGTAGGGGCCGCGGTACCAGTAGATTGGCCCAATATCCTGCGCTGTGGTCGCCGGCTGCTTCACGAGGCATGTGAGTGTTACGCTGCTGCCCACCTTGACGTACAGGTCCGTCGGTCCGGCAATAATCGCCTTGGCATCTGGCGGCGTTACTGCGATTCGCCGTGGAACGGAATGAAACGAGCACGAAATTGATTAATAGCATTTCCAGGCGCTCTAACACCCTCCAGGCTCCAATTATGAGGTTGGTTGGTGGGTGTGTGTGGCAACTGCATCTAATCATGCGTCCGGCAAACGCAGATTTCAATGCGTCTCAATTGATTGGGTTTAGGAGGGGATGGGTTGAATTGGCTTGGTTTGGGTCGGTTTGAATTGGCCGGACTGAATAGCCGGCAATTCCAGTAAAGCCAACATGCAATCCGCCCTCAAATGTGCATGCGAGTGCATGTGCTTGTGGTGAAGCTGCATGCTGGACCGGAATACCTCCAAGGTACAAAAGCAGGATCCCAGATTTCGACTGATAATGAGCAGCTACTGGGCAAACTGAGACCGGGTAGTACATTCAGCTGGGGGCCACTGTTGTTGCCCGAAACGAGTTCTGACTTAAATTCAAACATAATGTTCAAGAGCCGACTCTTGTGTGAAAGATAAGACAGCCTTGGTAGTTAACCTATTTCGCCGGTAGCAAATACATTTCCATATGGATCATAATTGTTTGTTTGCGAGTTTCAAATTCAAGGAAGTAAGATAAATAGTAATTTAGATTGTACAACAGATTTGCTAACTAAATTAGAAAATCAATATTGTAATGTTATATTCAAAGATTTCGTTTGTTAGCTGACTAAAACCCTCTATAATTCTTTTAGAACCACGTTGTCTTAAAACTCAACCAAACCAAAAACTAGGTTCAGTTATTATCGGAATTCGAATATGAATGTAAAAAAAATTATCTTAAATTTATCAGTTTTAGCTCTTAAGTTTTGAACAGAAGAAGACTCAGTCTGTTTGATCGGGATTTAAATCCAAAAACATATATATGTATGTCGCAAAATGAAATGAAACTTAAGAAAATAGAGCTCGATTAACCTACATTTTTAACACTTCTAATTTTATACCGAAGTCCCTTAACATAGTAAAATATTTTCGTGTTTTCGAATCAAATTTTCATTCTTTGGTGCACAACAAATTTTATAGTTTCTCACAGAAGCAAACGCTTTATTCCTCGATCGTGTAAAAAGCAAGGACCAAAATTAATGAAAAAACTAACACATAAAAATTTGTTGGGTTTTTTGATGGCCTTGGCTTTTGGGTAACTTTCCGGCTTGCCATATCATTGACCCATTGTTTGTCGATGAAGCTGTTGGTTTTGGCTGGTGGTCTCGCATTTTACACACATTTTAAGTGTTGTTAGCCGGTTGTTATTGTGAGCCAGCCGGTGGGCCGTTGTATTAGGAACCCCGACTGCGGACTCCTCGCCATTAAATGTTGTTCCCGCATACGGATATGTGTGTACGTGTGGCTTTTCTAATATTGGCGCTGGGTTTTCGGTAGAGGGGGTCGCGGTGGGGGAGGGGGGGCTAAGCCCGGCAGCTGCCGCAGACATAGACAAATGTGTGGGACAGGACCTCCTTTAGCCAGCAGCCTCCTGTTGCCACTACCACTTCCCCGTTATAGGCACTGAAAATTGGTTTAATGTTTTTTCCGTGCGTCGACCGACCGTTTTTGGCCAACACAGCAGCAGGCAGTCAACAAAGTCAAATGTTGACGTTGTTAATGATGTGCGGGGAGGAGCAGAGGGCTGGGCCAGGGCCAGGACCAGGATCAGGACCAGGACCAGGACTCGACCAGGAGGAGGGCAGTGGCAGTGGCAGTGGCAGTGGGGCATGAAAGCGGATTGCGGGCACCCAAACAACGAAAGACTCCAGCGCAGTGCAGTGGGTTCAGTGGCGAGAGAGCGATTCAGTTTGTTAGTTAACTTGGCATTAGTGGATCCCATTGACGCCCTCGTAGATAGCGTCTTAAATGCCTTTGACTTTCACAAGTTCGAGATTGGAAATTTGAAATTGGAGGAATAAACACGCGTAAATGTTTACTATTTTATACGAGGGTCGACGGGATCATTTTCCTATCACTTTGTAAACGCTTTAAAATTATTTAGATGCTTAAGAATTTGTAGTATTCTAATTTATTGATATTAATAAATTGATATTTTAGAGTAAAATTTATAACTGGCTTACAAAAAATAAACTCATCTACAAATTTTGTGTAGTATTTTTCGTGCCTGTAAACATTATAAATTTACAACTTTCATAGCTGGTACTCATTATCGTTTATTTAACGATTAAATAGTCTGTAAGGCGATTAGGTTCTTCAAGCTATTTTATTTTTATTTTCGGGTTGTATTTCAAATATTTTAATAAATTTAAGCTTTTACTTCCAGTGCTATACAACTAATACTGTAGCAAATGAAAATGTATAATAAATTCATAAAACTTAAACAAAGTATTCTAGCACCTATTATATTTCTTCTTATGTTCATAAAGTAAGTTCAAAATAATTTAATCAATTTTATACAACTTCTTAAACCTATTGTGTTTTAAATAAACCATTATCCTTTCAAATATATCACAATATAAACGGTGTAGAATCTTTTTAGTGATGTTTCTTAACAAATAAAGATTCAACAGTTGGAAACTTTTTGTATACACTTTGACCCTTAAGCATTTCATTCCGTTTTAGTTAAATTAATTTTGTATGAGATGATTCCGGCATAAATCAGATGAAAATATTTCCGTGGGCGCTTCACGTGATTCGCGTGACGACAGTGAAAATATTTATAACACGATTTCATCGCAGTCGAGCGCTTCTGGCGGTGCAAATCATTAGCATAAATTCCTTAACTTGGCCGCGCGATTCGCTTGAATTTTACCTTTTCCCGGGGACCAACATGGCTCTCGGCTTCCTGTCGCCGATGAACTCCGTTCCCCGAAAGAAGCGCGGCGAAGGATTACTACATCCGCAGTGCAGTTCCCGGGCGGGCAGGATGTTTTCCACCGCCAGGTTGCAGACGAGCAACTGCGGAAGCTGAAACGTTGATATGACTTCGGCTTTTGATGAGATTTACACCCCTTGAATCCAGTTCATCGTTATAAACTGGAGGCATGCAGCTCGCCGGTGGCAGGCAATTTGTTACTGGCAGTCCTTTATCCTTTATCCTTTATCAGCGGGGGTGCACACCCATTTAAGATGGATTTTCCACCGATGCTTAAGGGAATTATATACTACGCACAGGAGAAAGAAAAACCTTTTGACTTGATATTACCGTCTACCTATCATTATTGTGTTTTTTTATTCTGCTAGTGTAAAAACATTTGGAATGTTAGCCGAAAAATATATGAAAAATAATTATATAATATTAAAAATAATAAGCAGGTTTGTTGCCATTTACCAAGGAAATATTACAAAAATACTCTAAATTGTAGTTTCTATTCCGATAACGTGAAAATACAGCAAGATTATTTTATAACACTACAAATAATAAATATATTTCTAAATATTAAAAAACATATATATAAAATTTTAAATTGTAAACAAATTTATTGTAAGTAAAATACATTTTTATACCCGTTACTCGTAGAGTAAAAGGGTATATTGTATTCGTGCAAAAGTATGTAACAGCTAGAAGGAAGCGTTTCCGACCCTATAAAGTATATATATTCTTGATCAGGGTCACTAGCCGAGTCGATATAGCCATGTCCGTCTGTCCGTCTGTCCGTCTGTCTGTCTGTCCGTCTGACCGTCTGTCCGTCCGTATGAACGCTGAGATCTCGGAAACTATAAAAGCTAGAAGATTGGCATTTTGCATGCAGATTCTAGGTGTTCCTACGCAGCGCAAGTTTGTTTGAAAAAGGTGCCACGCCCCCTTAAACGCCCACAATCGCTTATATACGATTTTAAAAATTTAAATATTTCGGAAAAGTAAAAATGCAGTTTTATTGTGTTTATCAATACCTATCGAAATGTAGAAGAAATTTTTCAAATCGGACCATTCGTTAAAAAGTTATGCGTGATCAAAGTTTCTATCTCCATCTCCCTCGCACTCCCTTTACCTGAGTAACGGGTATCTGATAGTCGGGGCACCCGACTATAGCGTTCTCTCTTGTTTTTTTTGAAGTTATGAAAAAAAAAAACATTTTATCTTCGTAGAATAATATACGTTGCATTTAAAAATCGCAATTTCGTTACTGAAATTGCAGCCCTGTTAAATTTGGTAGCCCTGAAAGTCAGCAGTTCTTTGATCAGAAATGTTGACTTTTTGGCGCGCTAAATAAAATCAACACTTTAAAGTAAGATTGCAAAAGTTCTACTTAACATTTTAAAACAAAGTAAAATGGAAAATATTAGTGGAGGTATGTAAAATTTAAGTGTTTAATGCAATATTTGTTTAATGTGATTTGTCTTTGTGTATGTGTGCTTTTGTAGAGTTGTATTTTTAACAATTTTAACCTATCATTTTTCGTGTTTCTTGGAACAAAAGTATGTTGGATTGTGCCGGATTATAAAAACTATTAACGCAGTTTTGTTCTTTCATTTATTTACAATACGATGACATAAACCTTTTTTGCTCGTTTTTGCTCCATTTTCCAAAAAAAAAACTTTTTGCTAGACAACATAGACCTATGTTATGGAGAAATGCTAGAGTATTGGCTGGCACATGGGCGCGAAACCGAAAGCCTTTACGACTTTGTGTTGCAGCATCGAATTGGAAACTTAAAGCAAAACATAGATCCTTTGAAAAAGAGGATTAAGAACTTTGTTGCTTATGTGGATGCTGGAATAAAAAAATGCCCTTTTAATGATCTTTTAACACCACCAATTGTCGAATTCCTAAATAGTTATCCTACTACAGATAATGATGATGAAGATGACTTGGATACCTTTGAATGTAACGATACCTATTCCTTTGATTTAGATGTTGAAAGTGATTAAAAATTAATTAAGTAAATATTTTATAATTTTTTAAGATGCATTATTTAGTTTGGAAGTTGAAAATTGGTAGGGTATTTTATATATATTTAAAATTTATTGGAAATATTGGCTATTGGCTTTACTAAAGATATTTTATATATATTTAAAATTTATTGGATATATTGGCCCAATTTTCGTGGATGTTTTGTAAATTTTTGTCCCGGGGTGCATTTCTATGGGGCGGAAAGGAAGGCGTGGCCCGATCGGCTCAAAATTTTGTCCAGACTTTGCATATATAGTAACTATATAGTGTGCCAAGTTTCAAGTCTGTAGCTTCATTTTTCTAGTTTATGCAAAAATATTGGTCATTGGGACCAGTGTGCATTCGTTTAAAAGTTATGCGTGATCATAGTTTCTATCTCCATCTCCCTCGCACTTCCTTTGCCTGAGTAACGGGTATCTGACAGTCGGGGCACCCGACTATAGCGTTCTCTCTTGTTTTAAATACATTTTGCACATTGTTGTGTCTTTATCTACGTGGTTATTTTCCTCCGTGTAGATTAGGGTTCTTTGCGAAGAAAACATTACATGAAAACATTGAAGTAGAAACTAAACCAATCACTGCCAAAGTAGCAAACTCCTCCCGATTATTTCAATTAACTTTCACGCTGGTCAAACAAAACTTTCCGGCGTCCGACGATGACGACAAACGAGGAGACTATAGTAACTACGTGGGAGGACGAAAGACGCAGGACGAAGGGCGCAGGACGCCGGAGATTCCCTCCATAGAATACTTCCTTGCTCGCTTGGCTGCCCGGGCACGGCGAAAAAGTTTGAAATCAATTTTACGTACATGAATGAAACATGAACGTGCATGCTTTGTGGAGCAATTTATAGCAACACACAGCCACAAACAAACAGGGTATCCGCATCCTATCCCAATACCCCGACTTGCCTCGGATCGCAAGCGGAAATCCATTGTAGAAAACTTGTGAAATGGCAGAACAATGAGAGAAAAGGAGGGAAGGGGGTTCACCTCAAGCCAAGGGCGTCGAGGGGGGCGCCGCACCCCCCACCGCACTCCCTGGTGTGTATTACAACAGCCAGCATATGAATTTAGTATTAAATTTAAATGCAAATTGCGTTTGCATGCAAAGCGTGTAGAAAAATAGACAAGCCGAACATTTGTGGGGGTAGGGGGTGATGAGGGGGGAAAGGAGCGGAGAGGGGTAACAGGGTTGGCAGGTGCCAACAGTTGTTATTCTGTAGTCTGACCTACAGTCGGCAGGCAGAGTTTCCACTTCACCTTTAAAACTTAACCCCATAACACTTGCAAATGCCTCTATGCATACTAAAAACAGGAATATTTGATCAATTTATTTGCGGTTATTTTTACTTAAACGAGTCTCAGGGGTTTCGGTATGTCTCTGTTTTATTTTAGTTGTTTTTTTTTAACAAAAAGTATCAGTAGAAAGAAGTATTGAAGATATTTTGTTAAACGTAAAATAATACTTTTATCATTTCGAAACTTAAGCCATGTGAAATAAGTTTTTAAAATATTTTAAAACGTAAATATTTCAAATTTAATAGTTTTGAAACTGATTATTCATGACAAAAATTACTTAAATTTTATTCACGCGTTATTGTATTAATTTTATATGTTTTACTTAAATACTTTTACTAAGCTAGTATACTTATTTTCTGTTTTATATTTATTAAAGGTTAAGTCATTACTGAGATATTTCTACATATACGAAAGAAATTTCAAGAACTAAATCTATGAATAATTATAAGTTTTTAAAACCTCTAATTCATGTACCAAGATTTTAGAAGCAACACCCTTCCGAATTGCGAATGCCTAACATTTTCTGTTGGCATTAAATTATTTAAAACTGTTTTCTGCAAATCTGAAAATCAATCAAATCTCTTTCCCTGCCTTTGTGTAATCGGCAAGTGATATCCCAGTCCTGGCCAGAAGTGCCATGATGGCAAGGATAAACTATTATGACGTACGGCCATCCAGACATCGCCATATATAGCAGAGGAGGAACTTTTGCTCCACCAGTAGATCTTGCCAAGCCCCCAGAAACTAGCAAAGTTTACGGCCAATTTACAAAGCCCTTCGCCGGAGAGAAATGCAGAGTGTATAAAAAGTTGCCATTGCAGGTCGTGCGAATGCCAACGACTCGCTGACAATGCGTATGCAGCTGTGTGAGGAGGCGAAGGGGGTGGGGCAGGACGAAAGGACTTGGGCCTGGACTTTATGGGGACTTGGGGGAAGTGGAACGAACGGGGCTGCTTTACTCACCTATGACATTCAGGCGGAATGCCATCGAAATCTTTGGCTCCGTATTCACTTGGCATTCGTAGATGCCGCTGTCACGTGGCTGGGCATATTTCACATGCAATGTCCAATCCTTGGAGTCGGCGGTCCGCACCACCTGCTCGGGTTAGAGCGAGATGGAGCCACAGAAAGGGATATATAGAGAGAGAGAGAGACAGAGTGGGTGAAACTGGATGCCAAGATAAATCGTTGCTGGGGTATGGGACTGCCGAGTCCTTGGCAAATTTAATCAATGCATACAAGTTGCTTGGCCCGAATTGCATACGCAATTAAGCTGACTTTGCGTACAAGCCCGGCGGACATTTAATAAGCTACCCGGGCCAAGGGAAAATTGCGAACGGAGGACAGGTATGGTAACTTTAGCCCAGATTACGTATACGCACCTTGAAACGCTCATCAGATGTGTAGGTCAAAATGCCTGCAGTCAGAATGTGCAAATCGCGTTTCCTTATCCAGGATACCTGCAATAGAATAAAAAAAAAGGGACACCAAATGCTGTTAGTGCCAGTGCTTAAGTCAATTTTTTAAAATTGCCTCTGGTCCTGCCACTCGGCTGCTCAAAAACTCAACGAACTCGCTTCCAGTCCCAAGTATAGATACGAAAATTTAATAAGCCAAGCGGCAAAATGAACCAAGCAGCCAACTCTTAAACCTGCTGAAGGTTATTGCAAATACAGTGGGGCCTAACATAAAAAACCACATTTTAAAAAAAAAACTCACATTTGGAAGAGTAACTGACAAAATTACGTTCTTTTTTTGCTTTTAGGAAACTAAATCGGATACGATAATTCACTGAAAGCGATTGAACAATCAAATCGAACTGTGGACTTGACTCGATCTCAACTTAAAGCAGATTCCACCGTATCCCATACAAGGTAAATTGTTTCACCCAGTAAAGGGATGGGTAAAAAAAGAGCAGATGGGGAAGAAAAATGGAGACAAGTGCGTGCCCAAAATGTCAGCGGCTTAAAGTTGCCAACAGCCCCGCAAAACACCAGGCGAATTGAAAGAAAGCCTGGCGCTACTGCAGCAGGCAAAAAGTAATCTCCCAGACGGCCTCGGGCAAACAAAACTTTTCAAAGCACCGAAAGACGTAAAAAAACACGAAAAAATGAGGCGGAAAACGGGGAAACCGAGGAAAACCAGTGAAGGTATAAACGAAACTAAAAGTGTCAAAGTGGCGAAAGGGAACAGCGTCTCAGACGAGCTCGTGGGAAATAGATGGTCGCACTACGGCGCGATAGTAAATCTGGATCAGACCACGCTGCTAGTGAGCAGGAGATGGATGGTGATTGCGAAGGATGGAGGACTCGGACACGTTAGCTGACGGCACACAGAAACACGCTTAGATTACCATTAACCAAAACATATATCCAGTTATCTTTACAAAAGATACATCTAAGAAGTGGCACCCTCAAACTTAATGGTTTATAACGAATTGCTTATATTTGTATGTCTTGCGTTTATTCATTTTAAACACAGAAAATAGTTTATAAATCGTTAGCGTTTTTGTCAAGAACAATATTTTTTTAAATTAGTCAAAATTAGTCAAAAACTATAATCTTTCTTTTCAATCTGTAAAAAGAAGTTTAAGAAGTCAAACTTAAATAATTTCAATATCTGTTGAGTTCTATTTTCTTAACGCTTTTTAGTTCTAACATATTTTATTGGAAATGATGTAAGTTTAAGTGGCGATCGACTCAAGTTTGCAAACTAGTTAAGATTTTTTTGGATTGATCTAATAAAGTAATATCTATACTTTTCACGGTCTCGAATATAATGTACCCCTGAACTCAAACAGAAGTGGCAGTGGTATCAAGCTTGAGGAAAAGAAAAATAGGGAAAGCTGAATAAAAACAAAACGAGTTCACAAAGTAAACTCGGCGTTGGTCAAAGGGCAGACTGGAGGGGCTCAGAGGATGGCAAAAACTTTGTCATTGAACCGGCAATACAAGGGTGGCCAAGATCCGTGGAATGGAGACGAAAGCGATGGAGAAGGCAGATGGAAGTTGCTCGGAAAACTGCATGAGAAAAGTTAGCGCTAACTTGATTTTCAGCTTGACTGACGTTCCAAATATTTTCCTTAAAAATGCATTAAAATGAAAATCCGCCGGAGAAAAATCCATTCAATGATAAGCTGGCAAATGCAATCACTTGACTCACTCACCGATTTATCTCCCAGATTGTCCACGCGGCAGTTGATGGCCGCCGTGTGTCCCGTCCTGGTCGTAATGTTCCTGGGCATCCCAAAGTCGAAAACGGGCGGTGGATAGGTGGTCTCATCTGGCTGCTGCTCCTCGGCCTCCTGCTCCTCGTCCAGGGCATTTCCGAACTGGGGGAATTTGCTATTGACAGAAGCAATGTAGACGTAATCATTATCAATGGTCGATGGCGCAGAAATTATGGGCAACAGGTTGCTATTGCCGTCCACGATGTTTGCTGCAAAAGAAAAGGAGAATAAACTGTTAGGAACATGAAAACATTCAAAATTGAAATTGGATACATTAAATATTTATTGTAAACCACAGTCTTTAAGGTCTATTTAGTTGCATCATCACACGAAAGTTTAAATGCCTTCTCTTCTTTTTATCTTTGTCTGTGCATCACAAACTTTACCACTAATCCATTCGAATTGCAAGTTGCGAAGGAAATTTTTCAACTACTAAGCAATGGCCAAAACATCAAGATAAACACAAACAGTTTGAAAACTACGCAGTCTAGCACTTTTAGCTTATCCTTTGGGGGTTGGGTATAAAAAAAGGGAAACGAAGAGTGACCTCTTCGCAGGACAGCGGAAAGCAATAGCTCAAAAGGGAAAACATTAATTAAATGCCACTCAATGCCCAGTAAAAATGCTCCTTCCCCAGGACCAAGAACTATATTTCTGAGCTTGTTCCGTACGTAAGTGGGTGTGTGCACTCGAATTTATTTGAAAAATGCACGATGACATGCCATTTTACGGCTCTTTAGGATAGAAGGACAAATAGCGCCAGAGCAATAAAACCAAAACAATGGGGAAGTGGCACATAATAATTATATATGTACTACATCAGGCAAGCAATTAAACTATTTCCTGACTATTTTAAGAAGGAGGATGGACTTCAACAATGGAAATTGTTTTTAATTAAAATAAGTGAGCGCTTTTAATGTCCTAAGTGATTATGCTAGTGGAACCTTCTATAAAACGTGAAGGAAATACTCCAAAATACTCCAAACACATTTCTGCTTACTGATGAGTTTAGGAAAAGAAAGTCTTACAAGTCGAAAGGAGTCAATTCAACTTTAAAGATACATAGTGTCTGTCACTTCTATTTAAGCCTAGTCATTGCCAAACCATAACGTGCTCGGTTCAGCAAAGTTCAAAGTTCGCGACTACAGACGCGTATAAATTATAAATCATTCAGCGCCAACTATGCAGCGCAGTGCGGCACGGATTATCTTCATTCCCGGCGAACTGCAATCCACACCTCACCACGTGCGGCACACCCATTTGCACCTCTCGGCGAAAAGCGAAAAATCATGTTTTCTGCATTTGAATTTATTTGACATTTTAATGAGCGCATAATGGCAGCAGAGCAGTCGCCAAACAGCGACGCGACTCGCTTGCTGATAATGGCCAGGTAGTCGACGGCTTTCCATAACTCACAAACTGGCAAAAGCTGCCACCCATCCACATCCTATTGCACATCCCATTCCGCATCCACATCCACATCCACATCCAAGTCCACGTCCTTTCCTCCTGTCACTGCTTCCAGTCTCTAACTGGGTCACTCACTTTGCCGGCTGCACTTGAATGTGCATGTTAGACACAAAAATCTAAATTATTTAAGTGCCCACCCCCGCACACAGGCACACTCATGCATACATATATGGAAAGAGTGAGGGGGAGGTGGTCGAAATAGCCACATAGAGACACAGCGATTTACAGTGGCTCACAGGTTACGAATATCCATTTTTGGCTCGCTTCTCAGACAAAAGGGATTTTGAATCAACCGAATACCAATTGACAAATTAGTTTAAAAACATTTAAATTTTCTAAATATTTATTATTGCTGCAATTACATCAATTCAAACGTGCACCCTAGCGTGGTAAAACATTTAATATTGCGCATACGCCTAGGTTACCATCTTATTTAGTCATTACTAGATTGAAACAAGCAATGTATTGCTTTTAAGTTCAACTTTGAAATGTCTACTAAATAGTTACCTTTTTATATAGGTATTTGAAAAAACTAAACATGATTTACCCTGGAAAGGCTAAGGGTATTAAATTACTTTATTATCATTTAATTTATTAGGCCATAGATTTATATTTGGTTTAATAAGAATTTAAAGTCAATTTATAAATTTAAGCTTAGGATAATTTTGATATAATTAGTACATCTTATTCCAAACTAAGTTACAAAAAATTCGAATTATATTAAGTTTAATAAATTCATATTTCTTATCTTACTTGACTTTATTACAGCAATACCTGTTTTGCACATTAAAAGTAATTCAAGTAGGGGTAAATAACCATCAAACTGAATTACGTTTGAAATAAATGTTGTATTGGTCTTGCCGTTTATTAATATTGGTAACAGCTTCCATTATTATAGATGTTAAAGCAGAGTTTCACTTGGACAATGCTCACTGTAAAGCATATATGAAAAAAGAACTCTCCGCTTTTATGGAAAAGTAGTCTGAACATAAAAAAAAAATCTAAAAAAAATAAAACTAGACACGAAATGCCAAAGTGAGTGCTGCATTTTTTGCATCTGCAGCGTGGCGCTCCTTTCTTCTGTTGGTGTTTGTTGTTGTTGCTGCAGTCCTGCACTCACACACTGATACACTTTCAGTTTTGGCATCATTTAGATGCTCGTGGAGCAACTGATGCAAATTTAATTTGGACACCTCGCAAAAAAGCGGCGTTTGCGAGTGCCTCCACACAGGGGCAAAAGCGAAAAAAAGGGGTGTGCTCGATGAGTTTGGATGGGCTGGATGGCGACTATCTGGTGGCATAACTTGCACTTGAGTGTGTGTGAACTGCAACTAATGATGTTGCAGGCACTCGCATGCGGCTTTTTGATTTAACGATCGAGCGCAGTTCGCTTTTTCCCAACTCTTTGTGTTGTTTTGGCCAAAAATGTTGAGTTGAGTGCGGAGGAGCTTAATGGCTCGTTTTGGTTGGTTACCCGATTGCTGCGGTTGATGGCCGTCATCCTCTCGTTTTTTCCACGCTCCTGTCATAAACTTCTTGCTTTGTTTCCGCCGAGGTATATTTTTATTCGCTTTAACGGCTGCGAAAATATCAACAGCAGGCAAAAAATATTTTACCTCCAAAGAAGGGTCATAAAAGACAAATAAAGCCTTCAGTCAACTACAAAAAAAGGGCGTTGATTGTCCCCGAAATCGATCTGCTGCAGACGGAAAATCGGCTTTTCTTTTGAGCGCTAAGATTAATTTGGCACTCCTTGACAACATAATGAGATTTGAGACGAATTTGCTTTTCGGCTTTAGTGTAAATGGATTTTTGTATTAAATGGACACATTATGGTCAAAGGTGAAACAGACTGTGAATAATAGTGTTTAATACATATCTTAAAAGGGAAATTTTGCTTTAGTAACTGATTAAATAATCAAATCGTTAAGAAGGCCAAAACCTAAGACCTTTAACTGCCGCTGTGACCCCTAATAAATCATACAAACACCTTTATAAAATGCAGCCAAAGCTCTTTAAAATCACTTGGCTTACAACACTTTAAGCCCATTCTCCTCGGGGGAGTGGCTAAAAACAGAAAAGGTCTTTTGAAAAATTCAATAAGCAGCCCGTTCTATCAATGTCCTCGAGGAGTTTTCTAGTTGTCTGTCTGCGCTGTTGTCAATGGCAAATGGGTGTGTGGGGAATATTTATTAAAATCGTTGTTCACAATTTTTATTTAGCATATCAAAAGGCGTCCGTGGGCCATATCCTAACATTCTTGTGCGGAAGCATGTCCCATAGGTTTTCCATTTCATTTTTTTTCGTTTATTTTTCTTTTCTTTGGATATATTTGTTTAAGCGGAGTATCATTTTGCCACTGGGCAGCCAAACATATTTGAGGCTTAGGCCCATTGAAGTTGGCTCCGGCCAAAGCAAATGGGCCTGCGGCTAGGGAATCTCGGCTAAATGGACTCAGCCGAGATGGCCCAAGATTGTGGGGTCTGCTTGGAATAGAATCCACCACACTCCACGTCCGCTCGCGACTTTCATTGGCTCGGACTCGGCAACGTGTTGAAGTTGAAAGTGCACCATCGCCAAAGGCTGTTGGCAAATGTCTCGCTCACATGAATTTCTATGTGGCAGGAAGATTAATGTCCTCAGTTTTCACAGGCGTCGAATGAACATAATGGCTCATGGAAGCAAAGTGGAGCGTTACTTCACAGCTGGCCAGCGGCTATTAATTCTTAAGAGTTCTCTTGAAAATTGAGTTCTATGTTTTTATTTATAAGTTGAAGTGGAAATTTGTAGTTATAAGGATCTATAACAAAAATCTTTAGGCACCTGCCAATGAGTCCTTAAATATTTATTTGATATGTAAAAAAGCATAAAATTTATGACTTTGATTAAAAAAGTTCCATTTATAGTAGTTGTATAATGGGAAACCATTACTCAAAGGCTTAACTTTTATTATCATGTTAACTTGCCCGACCGAAACCCATTCATGGCCATCACGACTAGACTTTCGAAATCCCTCCGTTAATGAAAGCTGTGCCAGACCAATTGATTTGAGCCCTTATTCTTGGCTCGCCAACAAAGCAAAGTTTCAATTTAATTTCATTAGCAATGCAAGGAAAGAGACTCTTTTGCTGCCTAAGTCCAAAATGGAAATTTGATAAAAATCGGTCTGCCATCGCCAGAATACAGAGATTGAACTGCTCCCTGCCATTGCAACTAAGTCGCACTGAGCTTTTTGGACACATTTCTAAGCTCGAACATTGGCACACATAAATATTTACGACTATTAGTTTTTACTCGGAGATCAAAACTTTTTCGATTTACTCCGAAGTCACTTGGACTTGGCCAAATTTGCATATCGATGTGAACAGCACCAGAAAAAGACGAAGGACGGAGGCGCCAAAAAAAACAATTAAAATAAATTTTACATAAGTCTTGGCACATTGCTATTACTTTGTCTAAATGTTTTCAATATTTTATGCTAAATCTTTGCGAAAACAATTTTGCTGCACGAATTGAGCCGGGCAAAATGCAAATTAAAAGCCAGAAGAACAATTCGAGCATGAAGCACCGTCTTGAAGCCTTGTAAATCAAGACCCGAGCCAGGGGAGCATAGAAAAGATACTTCCACGTATACAAAATCAGCCCAAAAGGTCCCGGTCCCGAGCCCCGAATATGTCATGTTGTGTGTATGTAGGCCACTGCCTGAGCCTGTATATTTATTATTTATGTAGCTCAACTAAACGTTTTGCCGCAGGAATTATGGCATAATATGTCAAAAGGCAAGCCGAGCCCCACGCCTTAAATAACAAGGAAAGACAGCTTTCCTGCCGTTTCCATGGCCAAAGTGCGGATACTCTTTCACCAGAAGACAAGGGTTTTTCGTGTTCTTTTAATTGGTGACCCAAAACCCGAATCAGCCCACTTACATATCCCTGGCCAGACTGGGAATAGTATCGCATTACAGTTGTCTTATTCACGATACCATCAGGCCAGAAGCGGCATAAATTTTAAGGGGCAATCACTTCGCTCCTAAGCCGTCTGGCAGTCCGAAAACTCTATAAATTTTAAAGCCGCTATTAGCCGAGACTTAGAGGCCGTAATAGCAGCAACGGCCCCGGCAACAACTCATAAATGATAACGAAGACCAGGGCAGAAGTGGATTTTTGCTGTCTGGCCTGAATTTAAATGTGTTAAACGAGCCACATCGCAACTTCTGACGGCCGTCCGGTTGTGGTGCGAGTTCTTAAGCTGCCGCGAACGGAAAATCACCTTTAATCATATGATTGGAGGCATCATTTAAGGTGCAAAAACTTTCCATTTATTGTGCGCGGTATTTTGAAAGAACTTTCCTAGGCGCTGGAAAAGTTTTAGTTCCCCACAAAAGTTGTGAAAGAGCGTAGGCCCCACAAAACAGTCGAGTCGGCAAAACTTCCCGGCCATTTAAATCATCGCCTGCCAGGAGCACAAGACGCACAATTGAAAATCGTCTGCACACCTGTACAACCATGGAATAAAGCAAATAAAATGAATTCGCATCTCGATACGCGCGCATGTATAAGAAAATAAATGGCGAAAAGAGATGGTTCTTGAGTCACTTTTGCTTACTTTCAGTCGCCCTGGCTTTTGTTCTAAGGCTTTATAAGGGGCTTTCGTTTTGTTTTTACAATCCAGACTTTAGCAGCTAGTGACAGCAAATTTAAACTATCGGGAGGGAAATGCATACCGAAAAGAACAAGTTCAAAACATTACATTGTAGAGGCAAAAGTTTCAGACAATCAATTAATAGTAACATGATTTTAAAAGTCAAACAAATAAATAGCTTTTGGTCATAAATTTGTTAATATTGCAGAAAATTATATAAATTTAAACTATAATTTATATTTCACTTAATTTTATAAACATGTTTTTTTTGCCTTTACAAGTTTATCGTTAATGCTTTTAAGAAAGGCAACGATTTGTTCTAATTTTTCAATAATTAAGTCATATAAGCTGATAAGAACCAAATAAATCTATTATACAGATTAAATTTTTTTCGTTAATAGCTAGAAATATTATGCTTGCGTTAAAACCAGGTAATCTTGTTAGTAAAATGCACATTTTTGATATTTTGTATCCAAATTTCTTTGACAAAATGATTGTATACAAGCAAATCTGTTGGCTGATGCTAACAATGTACATTCTTAGCACTCTCAACTTAAATTATGCTTTACTTTACTTTTGTATATAAAATGGATTTTTATTTAAAACATTTAGGCATTGCACAATTTGTATCCCTAAAATTGATTGCATTCTGACCTTTTTTAATGTGCCCTTCATCATTGTAGAGACTTACATCGATACTATATCGGTGCATCAATCTTTTTTGAGTTTTGTGACTTTGCACAGCTACGCTCTCATCACTAAATTGCATACATATCGCAAATATATTTTGGAGTATTGGCATAGGCGCAAAATAATGGCTGGCAATTTGTAGAGCCTACATTTAGCCCACTGCCAGACAATGAAATATTCTTTGGCAAACACACGCTCGCACACACGTGGCACACGTTGGTTTTTGCACATATACGTATATTCCCCTAAGCACCATCATCAGTTGCAAGTGTGAACAATAAATTGTCATCAGTTCGGCTCGACTCGACTTTGCTTTATTTCTTTTCAGTCAGTCTCCGCTCACCAATTTATGGCGGATTTCAATTTGTGCGGGACAGGCTTTCTTCGACTGCTCACATAAGTATGCTCTACAAATTGGCGCACACACACACAATCGCACACACACTCGCACACCCGAAGCGGATGTTCTGGAAAAGGAAGTCGAACAAAAAACATGTGAAGTTTTCGTTTGTAGCTGACATTTATTGCGCACATGGCGGCTCTTGCCATTGATTTTTTATGCGTTTTTGAAGAAGTTCGGGGCACTTGGAGCCCGAATAAGTGGGCTACAGTTTTTCAATTTCCATTCTATTGTTGGTGTGCGGCTGCGATTATCAGTTGTGCGACACACTTTGCTTTATGGTGTCGCATATTCTGCGTCTCACTAATGTTGGCTGTTGCCGAGTGCTTTTTAATACGGTTAACGTTCGGCCGGAAAACTAATAAAAGTTTGTTTTTTCTTTGCCCCTCTGGGATGGCGGATAGCTATGGCGATGTCGATGATGGGAAAACTGGAATACGAACGCAATTGACAGGCCACGGGCTTCGGCAAATAAGATTTACAAAGTTGAAATGCCTGCCAAAGTAGTTGCCCATGAATTTCCTATTATATTTGACTGACATTTCAAAATTGTGTTTTCATCTTGCTTACAACTTTTTTGGCACCGGAAGGAAAGACGGGGATTTAATACAAGGCTGGTATATATAAGGAATTGAGTACAGTAAGTAGAGATCCAGTCATTCTATGATTATATGTAATCGCGGAACATAGAAGCTCTTCGAATTAAAGGAAAAACATCCGGCAGTTCTTAGATATTTTAACGTTTTAGATTTTTCACTCTCAAGCATTTTATATCGTTTAACGAACGTTTATATATTTTCGGGGTAGAGGTATAGATATTTTATATACAGCATAGATTTTGTCAAATAAATATGTAACATATATCAGTATCGTTACAAAGACTCCTCAGGCATATAATAAAAAAAACACCTAAATAAACCTTTATCGCATTATCTCACGATATTTTGACACAAAAAACTTAAATAATCGCCTTTTAGAAGCTCGAAACATGAGAACTCGTTTCATCATCATTCTCAATCCCGCCAATTTGCTTTTCCCTCGCTTTTGGAGTCTCGTTGAACTAATATAAATGTATGTGCGACACAGACACGAAAGGCGAATGAAAATCAACTGGGGGCAGTCATTATGGCGGCTTTCACTTTCGCTAATGTGTTATGAGAGGCGAAAGTAGAAGACGCAGCCAGGCGTTTTCCGAGGGAGCAGCTCCTTGCTCGGGGGCGTGGAGATGTGGAGAAGTGGGCTGAGTGCCAGTTAGAGTGTGTTTAAGCAAATAGGTCGGCACACAAAACACCACTACTAACCACCAACCCACTGGCACACACACACACACAGTATTCTTACTTTAACGCGCCGCAGCTTACATTGTAATCTGAAGAACGAAAAAACCACAAGAAAAGACGCAAAGTCTTAATTTCAGGCTCTGAAATTTCAAACACCCTTTCATTGCGAAATGTTTTTCTTCTTAAGAAAAGATAAAGCCGCATTTGAAAATCTGTTAAGCTAATGTTAGCTAAGGTCAAGCGGGCACTTTTATTTGATCAACCAAAAAAGGCAGGCGTTTCAAAGAAAACCAAATTAAATTTCTGAGAATCAAAGAGTATTTAATTAAATTACCAATTTAATAACTAAGTTTAATTAATTAAATAAAATGTATTATTTTAAATACCAATAACATTTTTTTGACACTTGGCGGTATTTTTAACAAATTTAAAATACCCAATTTTATACACTTTTGGTGGACCGGTAATGAAATCGTACAGTAAACTCCTTAAAATAACGATAATTTTAAAAATAATATCTCTACTATATTAAAGATCCATTTGTCCTTAGTTATTTGTAACTAATAAATAAATAAATAGCTTTCGGAAGGTATTAAAATTAATAAATGGGGACAAAAATGTTTTAGAGAAACCATTTTTGAAGGGAGAAGCATACAGAGAGCTCTATAAAAATGATGTAAAACTTTGAAAGATCCAACCAAACATTCTTGTTTTGGTTCCATTTTTGGTGACCCCACTGTTCTTTTGGTGTCTTGAGTGTGCATTGCAAAAGTCAAAGCAGGAATTAAACTCGAGCTTAAGGCAAAGCAGATGATTTTTTTTTGGGGGGAGGCCCAAAGGGGCTGCATCCTCCCTTCCCCCATCCCCCCTCGGCCCTCATGGGGATAAAAGGCATATAAGCAGGGCCAAACTCACACACATAAGCACTTGTATTTAATCAGATGCGCATACATACATATTTGAGCGAGCATCTTGGGGTGTGTGCGTGTGCGTGTGTGTGTGAGGCGAGTGAATTTTTGTCGTATTTACACTTATTTCATTTCGCCCAACGCTTTGTTTACTATTTGCCTTGGATGCGGAAAAGCAGCACATCTTTCCTCTGAAGTGAAATTTGTTTTCCTCAGCCGGATCTGCCAGCTCTCGGGCTATTTCTTTGGCGCCACGGAGCGTATGAGTGATTAAAAGTTTAAGCATTAAGCAAATTGCGTCTAAGCCTGGACTTTGCCCGCGTTTTTCTTTTTTATTTTTCGCACTGCCTCTGGTGCGGAATCCGTGTCGATGTTATGCTAATTATATCACGCCTCAATAAACAGCTGACAAGGAAACGTGCCAGGCCAATCAACAGAGATTTGACTTCCCCAATCTGGTGTATTATTTTCGGTTTCCGGCTGCCCTTGCCCAACTCTTGAGTTCTTCGATTCTTGGCATTTCAAGGGCCTATCGCCTCCAATTATTATGCAACAAACAAATCTCATTTTTCCATTCGGCAGCTGTCGGCTATAAGTTTGGCTTTGCCCAGCTGATAATGCCTGGCCACCCCGAAAAGTTTTTAATCGATGAAAGTTTTTCCAGCGGACCAACATCTTGAGATTCGGTCACGTTGATTTACGTGATTGAACTTTAACTTTAACCCGATTGACTACAGCAGCTGCTCTCGTATATTTTTTTCCAATATTTCAATTGGATTGGTCCTAATAGGTTCATATTTATATCTGCCATTAATTAATAATTAAGTATAAGCAATTATAAATTGATGGCAGGAATAAATGTGATCCAATCCGACTTGGGTTTCTCTGAAATAGTCTTTTTAAGACTGTGATATTTGTTCCTTGAATATTTAAAGATATTTATCTTTTAATTTTTTAGTGTCACCAGCAAAATCAGCCTAGTCTCTTTTGAGACTGTGATATTTGTCCCATAGGAATCTTAAGATCTCTGTGTCTTTGTGTCATTTGCTGGGGGCTTATCAATATTTGAATACTAAGTGCTTGTTACAGAAATAGTCCCCACATATGCCCAAATATATCATTGAATTTATTATCTCGGAGACATGAGCAATATTGCTGAAATAGCTTTGTAGATTTCGTTCGTAATTTACTTACGTAGACATGCATATGTTAATAGCATGCCAATCCAAACCAGACTTACTTACTTTTATCAGATGTGTCATATAGATTTACTGATGATTCAGGCACAGGCATTCAAGTGGATAATTACATGTAATAATTGTTAGGCACACGCACACAGGACACAGAATACAGGAGCAAAAGGATGAATGCGAGTCCCCGAAGAAGATAAGCGGCGACACACACACCCGCACACTGTGACAAAGCCCATAAATAATAATTAAATGCGTGACTAATTACTTGTGTAATATTGCTATTATTAGGACCGAGACAGGGGGGCGCACGATAGAAAGCCGCAGAATAAGTAGAAAACTGACAAAAGAAGGCATACCCATTAGACACTCCCACACTGGCAGACAGTCTGGCGTAATGAGCTGGCAATATGTCGTGTTATCGCCGGAAAAGGAGTTGAAATTCCACTCCTGGAGGCATTGAATGTGTTGTCCTGACGATGATTAAGTTGACATCGACTGTCGACTTTGCTTTGCTGCACTGAAATGGGCGAAGTCGCACATTGGAGCACAAACAACATGTGTCGTCTTTACCTCGAGGCCTCTAATGAGCCCTGATTTATTTCATTGCCTTCCCGCGTCATCAGGACATCAGGACGCAGCGACAAGGACACTCGGCTTAGGTGGCAGCCTATTGAGTTCGTCGCCGTCTATTTGGGAAGCCATGGGCATGTGTGATTGCAACAATTTGGCTTATACCTCAGCGACTAATAAAGACATAATTACTTAATTAACTCAATTTGAATACACTCAGAGTGTCTAAGGACCTTGTGGCTTGTTTGCAACAAAGAAAAAATACAAAATCATTTGCTAATTAAAAATAAACATGCCCGCTTTCAATTAGGTACATTTAACTGTGTTATGCATAAGCAAATTAGGTGGTACTCAAATTAGATAATCAAGTTATATATTTTTATTTTCTTGAAACCGTTTGCCTAAAATGTAATAATTAATCTGAGAGCTGCAAAAAGAACAAATTGACTCCAAATGAATATTACACTCTAAAAAGTAAAAATACTTTTTGTAACGCAAAGCTATTAAAGCTTTTATTGCGAATATATAAAATAATTGTACCTATATTTATATGAGTTCGCATCATATTGAAAATAATTAAATTGGATCTTGACTACTTCATTGCCTTCCTCTTTTTGGGTATTTGTAAAAATCTATACAAAAAATAAGAATTAAAGTTTTACGAGTCCGACCTTCTACTGTTTCATTTTTTCTTAAATGGCATTCGCAATTCTCATTCAATGTTTATTTGTCTAAGCGCCATTCGATGCTTTCATTTTATTTCTGGAATTGTTTACACTTGCTGGCTTGTATTTCACGTGGCGCTATATCTGGTTTATTTACTTTTTCACTGCAGCAGCTTGAGCAATAAGCTCGGTTATGGTATCTTTTCCGACTTTTGTTTGGAGTTTTTTGGGTCTCTCGATGCGAGAAATCAAAATTCTACCAGATAAACATATTCCTTGTGTGTACCCAATTCGATTCTGATTTATTGCCAAAACGCGCTTTGCTTTTATTTGGGTATATTCACGGAAAGCTGACAAATGAATTTCGAATAATCAACAAAAATTTAAATGGGGGTCTAAAGAAAGTTTACTTATAAGCAGCGAATTTAATTGCAATACTTCAGAAGTATTTTTAATATAAACGCTTCCCCGAGAGCAGAAGATCATAAAGTTATATTTCAGACACAATCAAATTAATTTAATACCCATTGACAAGATATCAAAGCAGGTTTAAATCTCGTGATTGACTTTTACTTTTAGTACTTTTATTTTATTCGAGATGGATGTTTACTAATCGTAAACTAGCGATTTGATTTGCAATGCACTTGCCAGCTGAGTAAGCATTTCGGTTTTGACTACGTGTCGAAACGTTACACTTCTAACGCGGATCGGGGGCAAGTTGGGGGGACTGTGCGACATCGATGAGTGGCAACGAAAATAAACATTCCGCAGGCCTAGATGGGAGGCCTCGGGAACGAGGGGGGCTGGGGGTGAAACGAATCCACTCACACCATGCATAATGTAAACAAATTGCAGGCCAATAAATGGTGACGAGTCGAAGCTCCGAAAGCGAAGACAGTTTGCCCCAAACCGCCGACGAATCCGCTTGCCAAGCTGGAATCAGCGCCATGAATAGCTTCACACATGCGGTCGAGTTTGCCCACGACGAGAACCTTTTGAGGAGTCATGCGAATGTGGTAAGATCCCAGATCCGATTAATTATATTTGAGCTCAGCTCCGTCTTTCCTCCAGTCCCACCTGTCGGAATTCCTGGCCTTGCTCACCCTGAAGTCATTCGATGAACACGATGAGGAATTCCATACTTTTCACGAGAAACTTCAGCAATTTAAGCGGGAAGCGGATCAGCTGGACTCCAATTTCGATTCACCCGATTATTACACCAAGAAGGAGGACTTAATCTTCAAGGTCGTATGCGAAATTAAGGGTATTGACCATCAGCAGTGGCTTAGAGATGAACAGGGATTTGTGGACGGTGCTTCGCTAGGCGATTTTCTGGAGAACGAGTTTGTTTGCGATGACGTTTGACAAATCGCCACTTGAATTTAAGCTCATAGATCGAAGCTCTTATTAATTTTAATAAACATTTATATTTTATATGCAATTTATATTCCCACTTCTCGAATGGCAGGACTTGCGGTTACCTAAATCAACAAAGAACCACAAATCCGCAAATTTAATCAGCTCATCACTTGCTTACCTTCCTTCCAGCATTCCTTTGAGGAGACCCTTTTTCCTTAAGCCAGCAGCTCAGCCCCAGGTGCTGAACAAATTGTCCTGGTTTAGTCAACAATTAATGTTTATCTGACAAAACATTTTAATTTAGGTTATTGCTCCAATCGCCTCACATTCGCCCTCGTTATTTAACCCAAAGCCAAATAAGTGAAGCCCAAAAACACGACAAGGGATAGCGATGTGATTGTGCATGCGGGCTGCCTGCCGTACCTTGTCCTGATATTAATTTAAACTAATGCCACAAGACAAAACACAAACAAACACCCGCTCGAACAAATGAAAATAACCGAAGCATTCAAATCCGAGACGTGTAATTTGCCAGGAAAACGGGGAGAAGGGTGAGTTGCTGGTCGGGTTGGCGGGTTGTTTTGGGTTATTGGGATGTAGGGATGCCGTGATGTCGGGATGTCAGGATGTGTGTCCTGACGACAAAGTGACTTAACATGTCAGCCCGCCTGGCTGATTATTCCGTTGACAGTGGGAATATGCCAGAGCAGAAAGATTATTTGCTAACATCGATGGGCAGGGCTCATCAATGCCTTTGCCAAGTCAATTTAGAAGTACATTGTGAGAAATTCATTCAATATACAACATACAAAAGCCTTCCAGCTGCGAGAAAGAGCCCTGATGTAGATTCGTAAACTTGCAAATGGTCAGAGGAGTATTTTTCAATTTGAGCATCTAAAGCTTAAAATTTATTATACAAAAACATTAAGGAATAATACTTAAATGCAACGCAAGGCCCCAAATGTCAACAACACTGTGTTAAACGAAAAGTTTATATTAATAAAGATTTGGATACGAAAATTATGCACTTTGGGGTTTTGATAGGACCTCTAAGATGGAAAAATTATGATTTTTCGAAGTTTAACTCTAAAGATATATCTTTCCAAACATGTTAAAGATTTTTGTATACATTTCTTTAAGAAACATTTGTATGCCAAATAAGGTAGTCGTATTCTTTTGCTAACAACCCCGTTAAATAAAATTTTAAAATGGCTTGGAAAGAAATATGCAATATTATTTTAATCCAACATTTCAATATTTTATTATAAAAAAAAATGGAAACAGAAATACAATATTTTTTTATCACACATTTTCAAAAAGTTATGAGGTGCCAAGAATTTTCCATGAATTTAAATTTGAACAACCTACCAAGTATTTTCTCTAGTATATAAGGTAGTTCAGGCCTAACAACCTTTGGTAATTTGCCAGTTAAACATGATAAGGTGAAAAGTGAGTTTTTTTGTATTGAAATTTCTGTGAGCTGACAGGCAGACGGAAACGGTCTTAAGATGTCTATGAAATTAGCCACTAAATTAGAATCCCTACTTCATTACCATTTAGTTAAACTTGTGTGCTTTGCGCATTTCAATGAACTTGTGGCAGAAGGAATTTCCTCTTATTTAATTAAGCCACCTCTTGCGGCACAGCCTGTGTCTTGGTCCTATTTCTGTGACACATAAATTGCGATCGAATTTTAAGCAAATAAATGTAGAGCAGTATCTTAAACGTGAAACGAGGGTCTCCGTGACGTTCGAAATTAAATTCCCTTCGAACTCCCCCCGTTTTCCCACTCCGCGTGGCAACCGCACTCGTCGGGTGTCTGCTGCGGATAAGCCGTGTAATTAAGCAAAATTCGCCGTCATTTGGTTGGCGGTTTTAGGTGCGTGCGTGGCACTCGAAGCCCCAGCGTATTAATAACGTCAAAGTGTTGCGCATGAGAATTTATTAAGATGCCGCCACTTCTCGTCGACCCCGTTCGCCCCTTTCTCCCCCAGCTCAGCTGTTGCCATCCTAGTGGGAATCCAGCTCCGTTTCGACCCGGTTCCCCAACTCAAGGACCGCCAGTTTCGGAGGCCACTGCGTCTGACGACTTCGCGTCCATAATTTGGGTAATTTATTAACAACACGTTGTATAAGAAACGTTTAAAGTTCTCTTTTGCAAGCAAATAGGAGCTTGGAACTGGGCGACAAAATAGAGACCGAATTAGTTAACAAAATGAGAATTATAACTTTAACTCAAATTGTATGTTATATTAAAGTTTTAACATTTTAAGAAATATTTTATATACCTATAATGTTTTTTTTATTTTTTTCCTATTTAAATTATTTTAAGTCATATTAAAGTTATACATTTTTAAGAAGTATTTTATCTATTTATAATGCTTTTCTCCTTTCCTTTGACTTTTTCGATTTTAAATTATATTATTTATTGGTATTTGTCAAATGCTGAATTTTAGTAAGATCGAAGCCATTATTTTTGCCATTTAGCAGCAAGAGAAACCGATACACATAGCTCTCCATTAAAATGTCCAGTCAAAGGGGAAAAGAGGGTTTTTAGTGTCTGTTCTGTAGGGTATTACAAATTAAATATTATTTATTTTATTTCGGGTATTTTATAAGGTTTCAAATTAAACAATTAAAGACCACTATTCGGCTTTTACGACTTTCGCACTATGGACACTTCGACCTGCTTTGTCAATTGTTCGGCATCAACTAAGCTTGGTGCAATATAGTGTCGCGAAATTCGGGTGGAAGAGTGTGATGGATATATAGATCACATTAATAGAAAAGGATGAAGAGTGGTTTGCGATGAGGATGATGAAATACTACGCATCGTTGTGAAATATAGTCTATCAATATATCCCTATCCCACAATCGGCCATCCTGAATCTTCATTCGCCCCTGAATGAACCCCATTTTTTCATATATTCTGCAGCTGTTGTAGTTAGTTTCGGTCCCTCCTGGTTGCCTTCTTTCTGAACTTCATAGCGCCCATGATTCAGTTTTTTGACTATTTTATACGGTCCGAAAAAGTTAGGACGAAGTTTCATTCCAGTTCCATACTGTGTCCTTTTTAATTGCTACTAATTCTCCTACAGTATAATCAATTTCAACTTTTCTTTTCTCATTAAAGTTCTTTCGGTTCTCTTGCTGCACTTTCTCAATATTTTCCTGAGCTTTTTCACGTATTTCTTCTCGCTCCTTACTTATCTCTTCTATACCTAAGTCTTCAAAAAGTTTTCTTAAATCATCGTCTTTCTTTCGCATATTTAATCCAGTCAAAATTTTAAACGGACTATACTTGGTAGTTCGAGGTGGAGTGCTGTTTATTATTTGTTGAACTCTGTCTACGTGCCGATACCAATTTGCTGGGTTTTCTTGGCAAATCTTGCTCAACATCGGGATCACAATTTTGTGGATTCTTTCCACCTGACCGTTGCCCCTAGGCATGCCTGTGGTGATGTGAAGTAGTTGAATTCCTTCGCGGCTGCAGTACTCCTTGAACAGTCCAGAAGTGAATGCAGTTCCCCTGTCAGTAACTATTCGGCGAGGGTTTCCAAAGACTGCTGCTTGCTTCTCGAGCTTTTCTAGGACTTCCTCTGATCCCGTCGATTTTGTAGGATAAAGCCAAACAAATTTTGAAAATCCATCAACGACCGCCAGAATGTGGTTATATTTCTTCTTCGTATCTGTCAGAGGTCCAACGTGGTCGATATGATAGGTTCCAAGGGGTTCTTGAGCCTTATCAATGGGACTGAGTAAACCCTCCTTCTTTCCTCGCTTGGACTCAATGATCAGACATTCAACGCATCCTTTGACTACTCTTTCGACTTTTTGCTGGATTCCTGGGATGAAATAACTTTTTTCTAAAATGTCACGAGTCTTTTTGATACCGAAATGGCCCTCCCTGTGTGCAATGCTTATGATTTCCTCTTCCATTGAGTCAGGAACAACCAGTAGTTCGTTAACTTCGTCTTTATAAAGGATATTATTCTTCAGAAAGAAGTCTTCATATACGTCATTGCTGGTCAATACGGATTTAACAGCCTTGATCCAGTTGTCATTGTTTTGTGCCTCTAATAATCTTGACTTTGTGGAATCTGCGATCATAAAGCATGACAATCGGCTCAGTGCATCCACGTGCCTCATCTTGGTTCCAGCTCTGTGCTCCACCTTAAACTCAAACTCTTGCAGAGCCATGGCCCATCTTGCAACTCGCGGTGGTAGGTCGTCCTTTTTCATCGTCATTGCAAATGCGTTGCAGTCGGTTACCACTGTAAATCGCTTTCCAAGCAGGTAAACTCTCCACTTTTTCAGCGCGTTTACGATCGCTAGAACCTCAAGTTCGTAAGAACTATATTTCTCTTCACAAGTGTTTGTCTTCCGACTCATAAACTCTACAGGGTGAAACTGTTGATCCTCGGAGTCCATCTGCATTAAAACGCCACCAAAGCCATACTTGCTTGCATCTGTATGCACTTCAGTTTCAGCCAACGGATCGAAAAGTTTGAGTACTGGTGCTGATACTAGCAGTTGCTTCAGACAGTTGAAGGAAACTACGCCTTCCTCAGTCAACGTTAAATTTCTGTCGTCCTTTCTATTATTTTTCTCTCGCAGCAAGTCGCTCAATGGTTTTGCTGCTAAGGCGTAATCTTTAATAAATCGTCGCATGTAAGACGTCAGACCCAAGTAACGCTGCAAAGCTTGCCTGCTTTGAGGAATAGGAAAGTTAACGACTGCTTTAATTTTCTCGTTCGTTGGTGCTATGGTTCCGTTCTCGATGGTGTAGCCTAAAAAATTGATTTTGCTCATCAAAAATTGTGCTTTTTCCCATTTGATGCGTAGGCCTGCCTTCGAAGCTACTTTTAAAACTTTTTCCAGCGCCTGCAGTCCCTCGTTTTCGTCCTTACTTGGAACGATAATATCGTCCATATAAACTACGATCGTTTGATTTTGAATGAGATCCCTCAACGTAGCGGTAAGATACCTACAGAAGACAGCTGGAGAGTTTGAGATACCAAATGGTACATGCGTGAATTCGTACTGCCCGTTATGTGTCACGAATGCTGTAAACTTCCTGGATTGTTCGTCAATCGGTACATGAAAGAATCCGTTCATCATGTCAAGAGTTGTAAATATTTTCGATCCTTGCAACCTGTCGAGAACGTCGTCAATTAAGCTCATCGGAAAATTGTCCTTCTTGATTTTTTGATTAAGCCGTCGGTAGTCACAGCAAAATCTTCTTGATCCGTCCTTTTTTGCAACTAGTACAACTGGTGATGCGTACTCTGAGGAGCTGGGTACAATAATTCCCTCTGCCAGCCATTCCTGCACTTGTTTCTCAATAAAACACTTGTTCTCATAAGAGGTTCGTCTTGGGCGTTGATAAACTGGAATATCGTCTTCCAATACAATTTTCATACTCACAGGTGAGTCAATTGATTTTTCTGGTTTATACCTTGTAACAAGCTGCTCTATCTCTAGCTTGTGATTCTTATTCAGGTGAGACAAGTCAACTTTATCCAAAACAGAGATTTCCTCGACGATCTCCGTGACACACATACCCTTCAATGTTGACGCAAAATCGCTCTCTCTCGCAATGAATTTGACTCCATCTGAGGTGAACATAAGGTCGACGGATTGCAGCACATCATTTCCAACAATCGCAGCATACTCCAGTTCGTGTTGTTTAGCCACATGAAAAGTCACAGAGAAACATATATTATCTGCTTCGATATCAACTTCAAAAGATCCAATTGTTACCAATTCGCCTTTGCCAATGCCTCTTAGGTGTTTAACTACTGGTCTGAGCCTTAGGCCATCGAAACTTCTGAAAATGTCCTCTCGCATCAAGCACAAATCGCATCCTGAGTCAATCATGGCTACAAACGCCACGTCATTAACTTTCAGCATCTTGTAAATTAGCCCTTTCGCAGCTTTAGCTTCCAGCAGATTAGCAGACTCGTTCTTAACGGAAATTTTGGTTTTCTTCTCATTACAGTGCTTCGAGATGTGTCCTTTCTTGTTGCAGTTGTAGCAAACTACTTCACCTTTGCAATCTTTTGCGATGTGGCCCTCACTATTACATTTGAAGCACTTCCTTTGTAAATTACCTTGATTCTGTTTACCTGTCACTTCCTTATTAAAACTTTCCTTTCCTTTACCCTTCATCTTCTCGTAAATATAAATTTCGTCTTTGAGTTCCCTAACGGATTTGGCGCGATACAGTCCTGCCTTATTTACTTTGCTATCTGGTATGCCATCTACAAAATATGAAACTAAGCTTTCTTCGTCGAGATTAATCGGCTTGCTTATCTCCATTAAACTATAAAGAAATTCAATGCATGACTCCTTTGGTTGCTTCTGCCTCTGCCGCAAAATCTTATGTATTTCTGCCGAACATAACTTTTTTCCAAACTCTTGTTTCAATGCTTCTTTAAGCTCGATCCAACCCCTAACTCCTCTAACACTTCTGATGTAAAGCTTGGCTGCTCCAATCAGAAGCTGTTTGGCATAAATAAATTTCTGCAAGTTATCCCAGCCCACCGTAACAGCAACGTCATCGAATTCGGACAGCCAGTGATTGACGTCCTCTTGTTCGGAGCCCGAAAACGAAGATACACTGTCTTGAATATCGCGTAAAGTAAATCTTGAGCTTACAGGTGCATTCGCTTCTTGGTAGTTTGATGAACCACTGACGCTTACAGAATCTTCACCCGCATCGCCACCCACATCCAGCCCAAAATGATCGAACAGCCGATCCTGTAAAACACTCTTTCTTCCATTTGTTTCCAATCCCAACTCGGAACACTTTGACCGCAGCAAAGGAACTGTCATATCAAGAATCGATCTAGCATCCATGTTAATGCGACTAAGCCGTTTACAAATGGTTTTACAATTCAATTTGATACAAAACAAATGCAATTACAAATTTTCAAATAAGAAAGTTATATGACTTCCCCTTGTCGCTCACCACACCCAATTGGATTTGACTATCCAACAACTCCGACAACTCCTCCAGTCCAGTCCGCTCTTTTCTGTTGCAACTCGTTCTCTTCGATGTCGTCACAGCACTGCTTTCTCGTCGTTGCAGACCTTTGCGAAATTCGTCATTTATTTAGCAAACTCGTGTCTCTAGTTGCCAAAATTTGCCAGATCGTTGTCCCTCTCTCGCTGTTCTTCGTACAGTGAGTACTACGCCCTCCTTTGAGTACTGCTTAGCCTTGGTTTGAGTACTGCTTGACCTTCGTTGAAATACTTTGCAAAATTCTTCGTTTCTTTTGCAAACCTCTGCTCTTCGTCGTCGTTTTTTTTGATTTAGTGTTTCTTGCGTCTTCGTAGCAAGGATCACTTCTTCGTTTTTCTGCTCGGAGGTAAACTCTTCGTTGTCACCTGCGATCGCCTCATCAGTAAACAATTCACTGGCTCTGCATCAAATCATCGTCGAAATTTTTGTCGGATTGCTTTTTTCTCTATCTAGTGCGTCGATTTCATCATCTTTTTGTGATTGTGATTGTGTTTTTTTTTTCTGCACACGCACACACTCAAGTTTTTAATTGCGTCTTACTTTGTATGTCGCCAAATTTTTGCACATACTTCGATTTTCTTCTTGGTTTCCTTTTTTATTTTTAACTGTTTTTTCGTCGATTAACTGCTCCTTTTCAATTTACTTTCATGTAACTCCGTCGTGGCTTTTTCTTTATGTGTTAACGCACAGTTGTTATAATTGTCCTTGTATTTTACATCCCGGACGAGCCCCCAATAATTTGTAGGGTATTACAAATTAAATATTATTTATTTTATTTCGGGTATTTTATAAGGTTTCAAATTAAACAATTAAAGACCACTATTCGGCTTTTACGACTTTCGCACTATGGACACTTCGACCTGCTTTGTCAATTGTTCGGCATCAACTAAGCTTGGTGCAATATAGTGTCGCGAAATTCGGGTGGAAGAGTGTGATGGATATATAGATCACATTAATAGAAAAGGATGAAGAGTGGTTTGCGATGAGGATGATGAAATACTACGCATCGTTGTGAAATATAGTCTATCAATATATCCCTATCCCACAGTTCTGTGAAAATCTGGTGCACGACTGTAAAATATTTTATGGGATACATTTGGGTGCAATACAGAAAAGGATCTGAAACTCTGCTGCTGACTACTGGCCTTCGGCCTTAACTGTTGGCAAAACGGCTCTAAAACTTTTACGCCAATAAGTCACCAGGCGAACGTAAGGGGTGAGTTCGGGAAAAAAGCTGAAAAGACGGAATGATGTGAGCCATAAAACTGTCCAAAAGTCGCAGTAGAGGTTCTTTGAAGAATGGCAGGACGTGTGTGTCTGGGTGTACTTAAAACAAATACATTTCATGGGAAAGGAGCACAAACACCCGCGTGAACAAAGCCCTTAAATCATACATTTAAAATTAGCCCCCCCCCACAACCTTAAATCCCCAGCACGCTGAATAAAAATAAATAATTATTTAATTATTTTATTACTTTAAGCCGCATTACAAATGAATAGAAAGCACGCGCCAACAATTAACAACACAAACAAAGCAAAAAAGCGACCATTGCACCAGGCCGCATACATAAAAACACAAAAGGGAGTCAACATCCGTTTACTTACTACACTCAAGTGGAGAAACAACCAGCTAAAAGGGCATCTGGCGGTGACAGAAAAATAAGGGGCGATTTGATGGAGCAAAGAATAGTTGGACTATTTGAATGCCTTTGTGATTTTAGATTATGAAACATAGTTTAAGTTTATTTTCTTATTATAACATGAAATACAATTTAAAGTAAAGTAGCTCAGAGATTTATGTTTATTAGCTTAGCCATTTATAAAGGTTAGGAAGGCTTATAAAATCAATAAAAATAACAACTTTAGAACAACATATTTATTTATTTTAGGTACTATGTAATATAGTAATAAAGATTGAACTAAAAATTTGTAGTGTACTTTCTTAACTGATTAAGTGGTTATTATAGCTTTTACAGTGTACTCACTTGGTCTGTTTTTGTTTGGGAAATGTCACAATTGCGCTACCAAAAGGCGTCGCCGCAATTACCCAGCCATGAACGCAAACATGAGCACAAAGCCGGAGCTTGTGAGTGCTCGCATACTTTTTGCCGGCACTGTGCCCGCCTATTATGCCAACAAGAAGTCATCGCATGGCTCTATTTCAGCACGAACTCGAGGGCGGATGGGGAATCGGGTAATGGCAATGCGAACACTAAGCAACTGTGTGCGATCATAGTTGTGGGGCCAAATCACAAAGCAAACAACAGAAGCCTTTCCTTCTTCTGCACTCTATGTACTATGTACTATATCCCTTTCATGGCAATGCCTACTTAAAACGTCAGAGCTGAAAAGTCCGCCAGTCTGTGGTTGAATGTCTAATTGTTGTGGGTCGAAGCTTAGGTTGTTTAACTGCCTTCGTTGCATTTGTCTACATATTCAATTCTATTATATTTAAATAACCTCTCCCTTGGGAAACGACAATCGAAGGATTACAAGCTAAGCAAATTGAAACCGAAATGTTTAGAAAATCTATATCAAAATAAAACTCTTAGCAAAAGAACAATTTCTTTGCCAATTGCATTCCAATGAAAGGGTAACCGTTTAAGGAAAGGGTTGAGTAAAACTATGCAGGCATTTGAATTTATTTTTATGGAAAAAGACCCCATAGAAATGGTTTCGGAAATTCATACGATAAATGCTAAAAGTTTTCCCATGTCCCGTAGCCAAAGCGGAAACGGAAGTCGAGTCGCCTGGACGTCATGTATGCGAAAAGGTCGCCTGGATTTTGCTGAAAGCTCATAAATTTCTTTAAAATATGTGTATGAAACCACAGTGTTTTATTTGAAAGAGTTAAACAACGGGAAATCGGGCATCTTAAATTCATATATTCAATGCTTCCTTTTCCAACAACGCATATTTTGTTTCGTTTTCTCTGACATTGTAAGCCCCTTGATTAAAAATATTTACCATTTTGCAAACGCCATAAAACCAGAGGAACTTTTCCAATGGCTCTGATCAATCAAGAAAAACATTTTAAAGGCAAACCCGATTTCATTACCGCATCGTCAGCAGAAGCCGGCCATAAATACATACCATATCCCAAGGAAATATGGGTCAACCAGATTTATTCCGAATGTATCAATTATGAGCAGCGTTCAATCAAACGAGCCCCCAGCAAATCGACCGAAGGGCAGACAAATGGGAGCGAGCTGCTGACGGTTAAATTGGCCCAGAAACACCCACCAAGATGGCCAGAAGTATATGTTAGCACATACGTAAATACACATACGCCGGGTGGGCATTATAAAAGCTATTATTACATACCGACGCGGACCCCGGAGTTAGGAGCCAAATCAAAGTGTGAAGGCATATCAGCGCTTTTCCCACAAAGGCGAATCTTGACCATATCGGGGTTCTTTGGCCAGGACACAAACAAATTTACTGAGCGGTCGGGTCGGAGCATTTTATTGTTTGGCCACAATAAAACTCCAGGAAAAAGGGCGGAAAATCGTTCATTATTCATTATAAGCATTCACCCACAGCAATAATTTTCCGCAGATACACATAGTCAAATATATAAGAGCATATATAAATATTATGTGCGTAAAAAAGGAACTCAAGTCATTTATCTTGACAGGAGTTTTTCCGTTGGGCTGCTCACTTGATAGTTAGAAAACGAGAAAGCCAAAACTCCTGGGCCGCAAACTTTCATCAATCTTTCAATAATGTTTTAGGGGCAGCGAAGTGTTTTGGGAGGAGGAGGGGGGTGGTGTATGGTTGGTGGAGTGGCAGGTAAGGACCTTTCAGTTCAATGTCATGTAAATTTGTTTGCGCAGTTGCACGTAGCCAATAAAATACTCGTGAAATGTTTGGAAAGAAGGCCGCCATTCGAACCGCAAGTGGGGGTCAACAACTTGCCGTGAAAGACATTCAAAAGTAAATAAATCATGATGGTTTTTCCTTTGGTCCTTGATCTGCTTACTCCACCCAAGTCCCACCGAATTCCTTTCTTTTTTTTTTTAGCGCTTTCCCGTCTTTTGACGTTGACTTTCCTTCGGCTTTTTCAGTAAGCTATCCGTTTATTGGTCCTTGTAGCTGGCGATTTATTGATTAATTTCTCGGGAGAGCGGAGCTATAAGGAATCGTGTCCTTTTCCGGATCTGATATATCGCGTGCACCCAGCTTGTCGCTCCAGTGAGCCTAATAAAGTTATTGCTCCCCTCTTTTCAAGCAATATGTTTTCATTATCCACTGCTGTTTGTGGAGTCGGGCCCTTTGTATTTTGTGTTTATCTTCCGGCCAAGGCAGTGAATATTATTTTAATTTATTTAATTGGCTAATGGACGACCAAGTGCTAGCTTTTCCGCAACGCTTCATTAGCCTAAATGAAGCAGATGGCCGCATAAGACTGAAATCGTTGTGTAATTTTTGGATTACTAATTCTAAAAATTATGGCTTTAATTTACGGTCTCCATTATGGGATTCTGAGCCATTAACAATATTATGTAAGTGCGTGTTTACGACGACCACTTGCTGGAAAAAAATTACTGAAAACGCTTGTCTGAGTGAGAATAATAATATTGATTTTTTTAATATTTTTTTTATAGACATAAAATGAGCGTGTTTTAAACTGCTAGAAACCACTTTTAATATTCTTAGCTTTGGCATAAAAGTAAATGCTTTATTCATAATTTTTCCTTAAAATAAGACCGAATTTAAGCTTGATCGTTTTAATATTCTATTTTATAGACCTAAAATGAGCGTGTTTTAAACTGCTAATTACAACTTTTAATATTATTAGCTTTGGCACAAAAGTAAATACATCCTTCAATATATCTTAAAATAAGATAGAATCACTTCCTTCTTTTCCACTTTATTATTTTGAACAGCTTCTCCAAGCGCTCTACGAATTTTTTGATGAATAACTTCCAGTTCAGAAAGACTCGAGTCATTGTCTTCCTTTTCGAACCAGAGGAATGTTTTATGGGTTTTTTTGTGAGGCATTGCCGGCTATCACTGATATCACATAGCCAAATGCGAATAGATTTAGTGCCAGGCGATCGAGAAACTGATCCACCAGACGGTCTGTCAACGGAAATTAAATTTTCAATGTATTCGAGGAATATTTGAGACGAACGATTCATGGCGACCAACAGCCAGCAACTGCTGCCAGTCGACTCCAAAGAGTTGAATTTATACAAACAGTCGTTTGATATCGGGTAGTGGATACGATTGCTTATTGTGTGATTGTAAATTACTTCTTGTTTTCACTAGCTATTATAAGCTATTTCTTCTTGATTTTCCTCAATACCTTCAGTTAGCTACTTCTTGTATTTTTATAGTTACGTGCCCTCCGTTTAAAAAGCTCCTTATTGTTTAAAATTTAAATCAGTTTTAATTCACTTATTCCATGTAAAAATACGATAAAAATGTAATTATGTTTATGTGAATAACAACAAGAAAGGAAAGCTAACTTCGGGCGGAGCCGAAGTTGAAATACCCTTGCAGAATATTCTTCAAATTATATTCTCCAAAATTATTCATATGATGCATTCTTAATACTCATAAAAAATCCCAACTTCCCAACTTTAAAAACACCAAAGTTATGGCATTTCCAATCGTTCAGTTATGTATATGGCAGCTATAGAATATAGTCGGCCGATCCTTATGAAATTTGATATGTCGGATTGATTGGGCAAAAATAAATCCCATAGAAAATCCCAACTTCCTAACTTTACAAACACCAAAGTTATGGCATTTCCGATCAATCAGTTATATAGCAGCTATAGGATATAGTCGGCCGATCCTTATGAAATTTGGTACGTCGGATTGATTGGCCAAATATAATACCCATAGAGAGTCCCAACTTCCTAACTTAACAAACAGCAGAGTTATGGCATTTCCGATCAATCAGTTATATGGCAGCTATAGGATATAGTCGGCCGATCCCGGCCGTTCCGACTTATATACTGCGTGCAAAGGAAAGAAGGGTGTGTGCAAAGTTTCAATTCGATATCTTTAAAACTGAGAGACTAGTTCGCGTAGAAACAGACAGACGGACAGACGGACATGGCTATATCAACTCAGGAGGTGATCCTGATCAAGAATATATATACTTTATAGGGTCGGAGATGTCTCCTTCACTGCGTTGCACACTTTTGACCAAAATTATAATACCCTCTGCAAGGGTATAAAAAGCTTTTAGGGTAATAGTACAATATTTTCATAAATATTTGGTACGAGTTCTTGAAAAATAGCCAATTCGAGGAATCCAAGCAGAAATGTATTTAATGTTTTAATTTACCAAAACGCAAGTGCCTTGAGCAGATACAAACAAAAAGCCAACAAAGATACTTAAACGAATTTTCACTTTGGAAGATGGAGGTTGAAAAAGGGCCCTTATATTTTATTGTACAAAAGCAGGCGTATAAACTGCGTAAGAAAGTGATATGGGATTCTATATGGGATTCTGACATTCAGAAAAGTTTCGCCGATCTATTTGGAATTTTAGTAGTCAAAATTGTTGTAAGAATGAGCGATTCAGGGGCACTTAAGCGTGCTGGCAAGCCGAATCTTTTAGTCGGCAAGAGAGGCGGCAGGAAAGTAACCCTTGCATTGGGTCGATGGGTGAAGACCTACAGCCCGAATTTGGGCGTTTGTATGCGACCCATTAAGCCCTATTACGGGCGCTACGTACCAGGTGGCTGTCCCATGGGTGTCCTGGCGGAGATCCTGCGGGAGGCGAGCGGCACCTCAGATCTCAGCCAGCTACTCCTGCTGGTGGCACCCGGAAGCCGCTCCTTTCCGCGCAAGATCCACTGCTTTGGCAAGAAGACGCAGACGCATCTCGGAGTGATCGGCATTACGGAGTCCGAGGTGGAGGTGCTGATGAAGTACGAGAACATGCTCAAGTACGAGCTGAACTTCTCCAACCAGTACTTCTCCGCGAAGACGATGACCTGTGACAAGGAAACCATTGCGAAACTCTTCGAACGGAAAAGCGGTGGCGACGGAAATCAGGAAAAGCCGCTTTTCCAGAGCACCTTAAACTACTGCAGCAATCCGAAGGAATTCTGCAGTGTTGGCGTTCAGACGCAGTTGAGCAGACCGCATATCAGAGCTCTCAATAACCCCAAAATACCTGTTCGTCTGCGGAACATAGAAAACATCCGACGGATGCAAACCATTCAGGCGCTATCGAATGTGACCCAGATATCCTGAGCTAGAAATTGTCCATTGCTTTGTATTTTACTGTATGACTGCTAATGTCGAGTTCGGTTAATCTTGCCTGAAATTGCATAAAGCACAATCTGACTGTCGTATCCGTTGTTTTCAACATTTCAGTAGCCTGTAGATTTAAGATTTGAGTCATTTTAAAAGCAGATTGCATATGCCTATGCAGCTGAAACAACACAACAGGTAAGCGAAACATAAAATAATTAAACGCAGATGGAAAGTATCTAAAAAATACCTTTTTTTCTAAAGTAACCACAGTGATTAGAATCCTAAATTTCAAACACAATTAGTAGAGTCGTATTAAAGCAGAGCTTATCATCAAAAATCAAATAAAATGTTTCTACCTGTTCCACTATTTAACGTGAACTTTCCACTCTTGTCCTGCAGCGATTCTGTGGCAGTTCTCTGGATTTAGCAAATTTCAACAGCGTTTCGCCCGAAAATTCCTGGCGATGAAAATTATAAATATTGCAGGGAAATAGTGTTTAAAATTGCATCGAGTAATCCGGACTGCGTGCCCCAGGTTGTCGGTACACTACCGTATTTAACTGCACCGTGTGTTTGCCCCTTAACATTGTACAGCGATTTGAAACCAGTTCACCTACGCATTCCCTAATCCCTGTGAGGGTCTAAATAGGCCCACAGGCATGTGTTTGAGCCAAACAGACCACCATTTCCATGCTAATTTGCATTTAATTATGCTTGACGCAGCGCATATCTGGATTGTCCACGCTGATTGGTCTGATGGCAACATACACGGCATCTGAAAAGTGGACGCTTTGCGGAATGGAGACTGGAAATAAATTGCGTCATTTCATTCTATTTTAGCCTATCAAAGAAATATGCTTTGTGACTAATACCAATTGAAAGGTAGTAAAGTCTAGACATTACTTAATTCCAACAAGACACAAAAGAAAACAAATTTAATGAAGTTTTTAATAAATAAACGGCGAAAAGAAAGAAAATAAAGCGACAAAAACGTTTGGATAAGTGCGAAAATAAAAAATTCAAGCAGATTAATATCCTTATCAATTCATTTTGAATCCCTAGAGTTTCAAAGTATACCGCCAAATATGAATTATAACTTAGTAATTTTTTTTTATTATTTTAAATATTCTAGGTATAATTTATTTAAAATTAAATACATCTATCAACAGCTTCTATTTGTGAAATGGTAAGTATGACGATCTTTCTTTTAATTGTTGGATCGTTTCTATATGATAAAATTATCCGAAATGTATACAAACAAAACCTTAAAAGTGAACTGAAAACCCCTTGCAGAAGTATACAAATATAAAAGACTTTTCAAATATTACGTATACGTACCACAACTTACGCAGAATAGTGAAATATATTGGAACCTGATTTGGAACGAGTAAAACTTTATTAAAAGTACCTGATAATAGTATTGTTTTTAATGAAACTTTTAACAGAGCTAAAAACATAGATGTAGTTATAATAAAAACAAACTGTGTAAAATGAAAACAAATAAATGGTGCCTATAGTTTTCCAGAAAGTTTTGAATAACAAGCCGGTGACTTGAAGACACATTCACTGAAGATAAGGAAAATTATGAGCCAGTGTTACACAAGCAAACACAGCCTGTATGTTTTTCGTTATTTTTCTTAGCTCGTCCAACTTGTTGCAGCTAATAAACTGCAAAACACGCGAAAATAAAAGACAGCCAACTGTGGGCAAAGTTTCGATGCATTCCTCAGAAACCATGTAATCGAGACCTGAAGAGCATAAGCTCGAAATTAAGCAGGGCACGTAGTAAAACTTGGGACACGTAGCCATACATCTGTGGCTAGAACATACGGGTATCCCGCCCAACTAAAGCATGTGGCTGGCCCCCAGTTAACCAGCTCCTTCTTGAATTTCCCGCAGCTTTTCTCAATTCCGGTTGACGCCAAAGGAAATCATTCTGGTGTGAAGTTCGCCCCTCCATTTTCCGTGGAGTGTCTAGCTCATGTGTGCCGTCACATAAGCCAGTGTTTCCAGTTTCCACTTTCCCCGAGTTGTTTGTTTTGCCAGGCAACTAATGAGGCGCATATTGCTTAAGTGTTGCTCAATTACATTGAGTGCTTAGACGCCTTTGACGTACCCTACTACCATTACTACGGGGATCCTTTTCGGGGAAGATGAGAGCGTCTTCTGAGTAGTTTACCGACACTACTTACCTTTAAAATGCTGAAAGTTTTTCCCCTTGCATTATAGTATAACTCCATTGAGAAGGTAGCAGTAGTGGCAAATGGTTAAGGACTCTTGATTCAGCATTTCGAATTAAAAACATTTCCCAGACACTCTCAGGAAAACTTTATAACAATTTCCTCCATTTGTCAGCCGTCATTTCACTTAACAAACATTTCAATCTCAAGAACTAACACAGTAAGCAAACATTGCTTTTAATTGATTGCTTTTAGGAAACTTCACTGGCTGAGTTTTGGCACAAAACTGTTAAAGACGTCAAGGGAAACTCAAGAAATTGGCAACATCCGACAGGCACGTAATCGAAACGAAAAACTTAAATAAAAAAGGGATTGCAAACACACAAGGAAATAACCCTTCTATTAGCAATAGACTTCCAAGAAATTCTATTTTAAATCAAACCTTTTTATAGAACATTTTTAAATAGTTTAGATTTCCTATTGCCTTTATTTCTTATATATTTTCATTTGATTTTCTAGTGCATTTGTAAAAAAGAACAACGTTTGCTTTCAAATTGCCTTAGAACTGCACTTTTTTGGTTGCACTTTTCCTTATTGACAAAAGTTACCCAATTGATTTAATTTCAGAAGACTTACATATTTATTCTGGTCCATTTATTTATGAGTTTAGATATATTCATTGATTGAATTCATAGAAGTATTAATATTTATACAAATAATTGAATTGATAAAACAAGTTTCCTTTAAGAATGCCAGTAGAAAGTCTATGCAACTATCAAATAAATGCAGGGACCGAAAATAAAAAGTTTTTTTTCAGTCTTTTAAATAAAATTGTCTGCGAAAATTGATAAAATTTTTCTTGGTATGCAGAATGATTTAACTTGATCCACACTGTTGATTCATGCAATAAACATTTAACCCTCAAGGGAGCTTTTATTTTATACGTCAGAGAATAACTGTTTTGAAATATTTTCAACATATTTATATGACTTTAAAAATATTTTATTCAAATAAAAATAAAATGTAAATAATAGGGGGTATACCATTTCTAAACAAATATTCAATTTTTTTAAAATCATAGAACACTATTGACTTTAATATGATAGGGAAGCTCCAACTTCCATCATTTTATAGAATTTCAAATACAATTTATTAATTGATCAGAGTTTGGAATAAAATTACAGGTGTGAAACAATTATTAATCTTAAAGCTGAACTTTAGCCCTTTGCACCGATTGCCATTACCTTATGTCTGCAAAGTTTTTATTGATTTAAAATGAACTGAATGAAAATTTGGCCGAAAATCAACACAAAATTGCTGAGAAAATAATGGCAATAATTCGTTAGCAAATAATACACGGCCAACTTTCTGGCCGGGCTAATTGAAAAACGTCTGCCAACTCGACAGCGACAACTTTTCAAAAATGCGGCAAATGAGGCGGGAACAATCAGGTGAATCAGACAGATGTACATAACTGATAAATCGCAACGGGCAATGGCTTGTCAAGGACGATTTATGGTGATGATTTATAGAAAGGACTGGGACCGTGGCCGTATGTAAAGGGATGTCAACGGCACTGCGAGGCGCGTTCAATCACAATTCTAATTACCAAGCTCCCCGAGGTAATTAACTTTGCATGCATTACACAAATTACACAAACAGAGCGAGTGCCGCACCGAAGCTTTATCAACTCAATTAGGAACGAAGGGGGTTCCCCCAATGCACTGGGCCCTTTCTGTCCCTCCTGGCAAGACTGCCTTTGCCGTGGCCTGAAAGTGTCACAGAGATGCTTTACACAGATAAACAACAAATAAGCATTGTTTGTAATTTAGCGAAATGGTTGTTGGTTCAGCTTTTCCTCTATGCTCCGCCCGAGGCTCCTCGCGACTTTCCCCCACACTTTCCCAGCTCCTCCAGGAGCTCACTTTATCAGCCGGGAACCATCGGGAGTGCGGAGATGGGACCGACAAAAGGTTACTGCCAGTTCAGGGACAGTGGGCATTCGCAGCTACTACATTTTATTTAATTAGTTTTCGTGGCTTCTATAGCTTCATCTTTCCCATAAAACCAAAATTACAGAATGGTTTTTCCTAAGAAACTATGTATAAGTTTGCACTCCATTTATTTTAACTTAATTGTGTTCCAAAAATGTGTTTAAAAAAAACCATAGATAACTCAAGCTGAAACTGCAAGGAAAATATTTGGATATGGGAAAACTGTTACAAATTAAAAATATTATGCAATATAGGATAGTAATTCTACCCTATTCACATAAATTTAAATTATAATTCATTAAGGAATTGCCGTTCACAACTTAATTGTCTATAAAAATGAATTGTCTTCCAAATAAACCAGTTGGTATTTTCAAATTACATATTAATATCGAGGATCCACTGTATTACTGATTGCATGTGTGTGCTTATTCTCGTATCGTAAACAGCCAGCTTGTTTGCTCCTACGTCTTTTACGCACTGCCCCTCTAGTTTTAAGCCCAGATTCATTTTCTATTTTTGCAACTACTACAGTTTCACGTCAAAATACTTTAAGTTAAATTCCCTGATAGGATAAATTGTATCTGAGTATTCATGTTTTTGTTGGGCATATCAGAGCATGTACTGCAGTGTGGCGTAATAACAACTTCCTTGACAGTTCCAACAACCATGTTTTCATTTTCTAACACAAAAACATTAGTTTTCTTGAGTGTCTGTTAAGGTCAGAATTGAAAAAACAATTCTGCCATGCTTAAAAATGTGACTAGATTTCATAATTGCATCAGCTATTTAAGCAAATTTTGTTAACATGCAGTTTAACATGGATGTCTATAATAGTTAATTCCCATATGTACGCTTGAGAAATCCAAAGTTTCTTAACAGGAACTCTATATACTAAAATATGATTTATAACCGAATTTGTATTTACAAAAACTACATAATTAATGTAACAGCTTTATAGATAGTTACCAACAAAAAACTATATTTTACTTGCCGAATGTCACGCCCTCAATCGGTTTGCATAACACTAAACTAGTACTACACCCCCGCAAACATAAACCTATCTTCCCAAACAAAACAACAACTCCAAACAAAAAAGTTGCAACCAAAGTGAGAGAAACGTAAATAAATCTAACAGAACGGCTTTAGGAAAATGCGACTAGGGGCCTTTCACCCCAACTTCCGCAAAAAACCCACGGAAAATTTATATCCACATATGTTTGTGTGCCTTGGTTTTTGATTTCAAGTTTCTTTTTTAGCTTATTGTCACAAGCAATACAGACTTTCGCATTGTAGATTTGTGTGTGCGCCGTCTGTTACATATGTCAACTTTTATGCCTCGTAAGGGTAATGTTTTCACAGTAGAAAAGATTTGTTACAGATTTCGCCACACCAATAAGGAATCCAAAACCAAAGCCATTGTATTCGAACATTGAAACCTGTGGAACAATGTCCTCACACACATTCAGGCCCATCAAATTGTTGGGTTTGAATGATTTTGTATCTTTTTGGAAACTTTTTTTTATTAATTCAGAAAATTGATTAGATAGTATTCAAACTATAAGATTGACAAAAGCAAAAAACCCAAATAAGTATTTCGTGGTGAAACTCACACATGAATCAGTATACCCAATTCGATGAAAAAGTAGCAATACTCACGACAAATAAAGTTTGTGGGTTTTGCTTTAGGCGAACGGCACCCAAAGCTAATATTTTTTCGAGGCGAAATTTATGTGTAACGATTATTTCAGCTGAACGAATACATCTCACCCCACCGACCGCAGAACAAAATCATTATTTACACATGTACTGAAATTGGTTTTTTGGGATGGTACTCGAATTGTATACGATTTCGTCGTAATTGAGCATATGTTCATCTGCATGAGTTTATGAAGTATTAGTTTATCAAACATGCATCCATTGAAAATGCTCTGGTCCGCAGAAATTGATAACATATATATAACTATATATATATAAATAGTAATCCTAAGCCTAAGAATTTGCGAAGTATCTTAAAGAATGTGAAAAAGGTTAAACCTGATATTTGACAAGGGCTTTTTGAGCTGTTCAAGTAAAGTGAGCTTAATTGAATTGTTTATGTTTTCTTGTTAGGTAGTCAAGCTAAGTTATTTTAGGGGAATTATAGGAATCATACCTACTCTTGTCATGAGCTTTGAATTCATGATGAGTTGACCTATAATTATAAAAAAAAACCAACTCTAGCCTCTAACTAATTTTAAACTCAGCTCCTGCAGAGCATACATTTTTCCAAAACCTCTAAAATAATGCATTTCAAGCAAATCTTTGCTTTTAATTTGGAGCAAATCTAAATAATTTTAAATTTGTTCAACTTCACGGAAATACCAGGATGAGCACATTCCGCTTATCTGCATCTCTGATTGCAGGAACAATGTTTCGGCATCTAAAACATGTGCAACTTTCATTTATTCCTGACCCAGGAACAGTGCATCCGTTGTTTTTGTGTGTCTGATTCGTCCCCTCCGATAAGTCTTCTAAATTAGATTGCATTTTGGCCAACGTGCTTGGCATATTCGTTTATTCCGAAACTGCGACTGGAAATTAGACGCAACAATACATACGTTCAGTCAACTTTTAAACTTCTCTGAAAATTGATTAAAATATGGCACAAACAGTTAAGCCTGTTTTTAATTATGGCTACGACGGAAAACAAAAATAATATGTCATACGTAAACATTAATGTTAATAAAGAAAGCAAACTTATTTTAACCCATAATGAATTATAATTAGTCCTATTTTGCTTGATTTAAATATTTTTTTAAGAACGGCCCCATTAAATACTTCATGACATATTGCTAAATAAATATTAAAAACATCTGGTCTGACCTACAAAAAGTGGTACGTACAAAAAGGACAGGACCATAAGCCACAGTTCAACACAAAGGACATGCAGCCATGATTTTTATGAGCTTGTATTTATATGGTTTCCTCATATCCATGCCGTAATAGCCAAGGGTCCTGCAACCAGGACAATATGACAACACACAAACAACAATGGCAAAAGGTTGGCCACAGCTAAAGTGGAATGTAGGGTAGGAAATAAAATCGCTTTCTCGTACACAACTTTTGTTTGTGCCTGCAGTTAGTATTCTTAGAAAAATAAATTCCTGAGCCATCCTGTAATTTGAAATTCTACTTAAAATGTAAGTTAATGACTAATTAATCCATCACGTTGGGTCATTAATATAATTGTCCACTTTTCTTAGGCCTCTGATAAAAACAGGCTTATTTTATAAAAAAAACAATAATTAGGGGTCCTTTAAATGAATCTTTTGAAACATTTAATAACACCTAAAAACAAATTGCAGGAAAACCCTTTTTATTAACATTTTTATAGCCCTTTTGAAATGAGGCAACAATAGTCGGAATGGCCACTCTTCAATCTTCTTTGTTGCTACAAAATAATCGTAACTTTTATTAATTGACACGACAACTGCTTGTGCGGAATTTTTGAATTTTAAATAATTCTCTTTGATGGTTTAAGGATTTCGCACAAATTCGAGTTTAATTGTGCGGCCAGACTGGAAGGCAATAAAATTATTTTACGATCAATTTCCAGTTTCCCCGCTTTTCTTTGTTGCTCGTTCGTCTCCGAAGTGAAACAACAGGAAAGTTTGAGTTGATTTTTCCGGACTCCTCAGTCAGGTGGCTACTGAAAGTCCTTGGGGACCGGAGGTTTCCTGGCCATCGTCCTTCGACTTTCTTGTCTCCGTCTGCTGTTTGTGGCTGACTTTCGTCCGAAAAGCGATAAAGTAGGGAACTGCCGGCTGGGTTTCCCTTATGACAGGCCATCTGGTATTGCCAACATCATGAAGTCACTGGCAACAAAGGTCAATACTCACCAGCCAGCAGGAGTTGCAGAGATGGAACAATGCAGACAGGGGAAAACCGTGTACAAATGCAGGTGGCTTACAAATAGTGCAGAAAGAACACTAGTAAATTGTTCCTACTTTTGGTTTATTGAGCAGACTGAAAAGGAGAAGCAAGTCGACATAGCTTCTTTGTTTTTAAACATATACGTATATAACCCAAGCTATTTTGTTAGCTTTTATTTTAAAAAGATGTAACGGAAATATCACAGGAATCGATCGACAAATTTATCATAAAAGACGGATTTCTATGTTGTTTTAAACTTTCAAAATATCGAAAATATCTGAAGATTTATAGTCGTTAAATATCATATACTAGTATGTAGTAATTTTATATAGGGATAAATTGCTTTTAAAACTCCTATGGTATATTAACTTCGGCTTGTTGAAGCTAGCTTCCTTTCATGTTATAATTAACTTTGCCTAAAAGTCATGTTTTCGCATGGATTACTTTAGCCGCGGCGTGTACTACATTAAACCAAAGTGTTGGGGAAAGCAAAAAAAGTTATCTGAATGAAACTAAAAATTTTTAAAAGTAAAAATAGTAATTAAATGAAAAGGTATTGATTAAAAATAAGACTATTTTTTAATACATATATAAGATATGTTAAGTGAGAGCTTTCTTGACTATTAAATTTTATAAATTATTTGTTAAGTAAGAACTTAATAATTATTTTCTATTAAATGTAAATTATTATTTAACTTAACCTTTTTTTTCTATTAAATGTAAATTATTTTCATATGTAACGCCCTTAAGTCATCTATTTCATAATACTTCTAACAGATTTAGCTCATCAAGATTCTCTTTTTTGCACCCACCGATTTCCCAGCGTTCTTGTTGCGTGTTTGTTTGTACAGAAAGTAGGCAACATGACCGAGTAACGCCAGGAATAACCATAAAAGGCCTTGGCGCGTTGACTGCCACCGTCTGGAAGCCACAACCACAAAGAGTTCAGGGCTCAGACCCCGCCAGCCTTCCCCGAAAAGGCTCTGAAGGATGTGCTCCGGCTGGGTGTCTGCAGATTAAGATGAAGGCCGCGATGGCTCGGCGCTGTCTCCCCCTGCCATCCCCCTCTCCCCTCGGCCATGATTTAATTAAAGTCTACATGTGCTAAGTAGATTTTATTCTTTGCTTGCTTATTTGGTTTATTTGCCTATTTTCCTGAGTCTTCTGTTCACATTTCGCTTGCTGGCCATAATTGATTAAGGCATTCAGTGCATTACGCTATGCCAGGCCCAAAAAAAACTCCTCATACTCTAGGAATTAACACAAGGAATGGAAGCAGAAAAATTATCTTTGATTTATTAAGGAAACTGTTCAGTGACCTTGCAAGTTAAGTTATTTTATTCTGTCAAATTCGCCCAGGTTCTAAATAAATTACTTTTCGTAACCTGGGTACGAAAGCAATTTTGTAACTTGTTAATGCCTAATAAAACCCAAAGCTTTTTTAGTGACTCTATCAATCCACAAATTTGCAACAATTCATTTGTTTTCAGTTTTATTTATGATTTAAATTTTATTCAGTCAATTTCAATTGCAGTCAATTACTCCCACTGATGTTAAGATTCCCTTTTCACAACGCTCGCTAAACAATTGTAATGTCATTAAATGTGCAATATCTACAATTTTAATTAACTTAAATACAGATGTTGAAACTTTAGATTGCGACTTGGGAGTAGCTAATTGAAAGACCAATCTATCCAAGCACATAGTTAAAGTCACAGAGAAGAGACTTTTGGTGCTTTTATACCTGTGGAATAGAAATTCATTTATCGGAATAAACGTGAGTGCAACTTACATAATGATTTAACTCCAGGATGCTGTTGTGTGGCAGGACTCAAGTGTTGCTGCTGCATTGCACAAGCTCTCGAAACGCTTATCATTATTACAAGAAGTGGCGTAGCGATGCGGCCGAAGCATTTGCCTTCCATGGCCATGGTCCTTTTGCCCAGCTGGTTCTGCTCGATTCTGTTTATTTATAATTATTCACCTCAAAGGCGGTTGTTTGAGTGTAATTTGCACCTTAAATTTAGGTATTTCGGTTCACATTTCTGTGAGTGGTTTGACAGAGGACAGGTTCAATTGTTTTTGAAGTGCATTCTATAAAGAGAGGAGAACATTTCAATTAAACCAATTATTTCTGAAAATTCACTTACATCGTTTATTGATATTAAAATGTGTTTATTTAATTAGTTGATGCTAATTTAATGTGGTTTTGCTATACTGCTTGTTCATTTAATTTTTATTTAATAATCTTGAGCAACAATTTGGCATGTTAATTAAATACATTACTTAATTTAATAAATGACGATTTCATTAAATATATTACTTAATTTAATAAATGACGATTTAAATAGATGTCCGTTCTAAAAAATGTCATTTAAATTGAACTGGAAATTGAGGACCCCAAGATCAGAGTTATTTTGTTAATAGAAGACCTGAATTCTCCTTCGAATTTTCTAAGATTTAATTAAGCTTGAACCTAATAAATTAAAATGTATTCGGTGTACCCCTTAAACGTATTATGATTTAAATTCTTTACTAAAACTTCCAAAAAGATTTTAAAAATACTCAATACAGCATGTTTGTAAAGATAGGTCATGGTGAAACATGTTTTTCTCTATTGAATTAAATTTAACATACATAATTTAACTTCAGCAAACATTGATATTAACCATAGGCCTTCGTAATAAATGTCCCTCATTCACATCATTTATCCCGTATCAAATTGCTGTCGCATTAACTTTTTTTTCTGTTTCGGAATTTGTGTTTATATTTGTTAAGCCCCCATATAAATTGTGTGTTGGCAAGTTGCTTATCGCCACCACGTCACACGGCTGGTATTCCTATCCTGCGGAGCCTTTTCCAGTGCTAACCACTGCATTAATATTTACATCCCGCTCGCCGCACTCAAATAGTTTTTTATTGGGCCATGAAATACATAAATTGTGCAGCGAAAAGGTATGCAACGCGAGCCTTGATCACTCACAAATATGTGAAGGCCAAAATCCAATTAAAATGTTAATTTCAACACAAACGACGGCATGTTCACCTAGCGGGCTCAGCGCGGCTTTAATAGATATTGTATCGCATCGAATCGAATCAATTCCGATTCGGATGCGAATACCCTCTGACACTCCAGGTAATCACAGCATATAAATGTTTTAATGCAGCTGTTGTGGGCGCTATTGTGTAATGAGCTGTTGGTTGTTGCCAATCAAACAATGGTCGGCAAATTATCATCGAATCAGCTTAATGCGGATGCTGTAATTGTTATTTTCATGGTATCGCTGGTTAATTAAATTTAGTGGTTCTCACTGCACAGGAGATATATGCCTGGGGGTCTTCTTAGGTAATTTAAATTTGAGGTGCATTTATTATGTTTACTCAGCCTATTCGAAGAGTAACTCAAGCAAAAGGGAACCACTTCTCAATGATGTCGTCTGGCTTTTGTCTTCCTTTGCGCACTTCAGACATAAATACAAGTTAATTAAACAAACCTGGTTGCACATTAATCACCTGGACACCGGCCAAAAAGGCACAAAAGCACCTGGTGACCACTTGATCTTTAAGAGAAAGATTCCAACAAAAAGCTCGAAAGCAAATTCAATTAGAAGAACACGAAAAACAGAGAAACAGAGCAGAAGGGGAGCGGTTCGATTTCAATGTCGTTTTTAGAGATTGTCCCTAGACATATGTCCCATTTAGGCCGTTCTTTATGAGGCTACAAGATTAATGAGAGACAAGCTCATCTACTTATATTCCTTTTCCTTCAAGCCAACTAATTAATGGTCAGGGGAGGGCACATGCAAAAAGTGCTACCAGGTCCTTGACCTTTGTCAAAACCTTTTAAAGCTGGATATCCGGCAGACGAGTTTACTTTTAAACTTTATTTTATTGTGTAATATGGAAGAATAGAAAAATGTATGTTTAATTACTGTCATTAACTGATACAAACTGTTAAAAAATAAGTAAAAATTAATAATAATGATCAAAGCAATAACAGATATTTGCTTTTAAATAAGGTGATGTACATAATACCCTAATGGATATTGTACATATTTAAAAGAAAGAGCAATCATACAACGACGGTTCAAGTCTAATCAGTATATTATTTATAAATTGTTTAAACAGCTGTTATTGACCAGCACATTTTTTAATCTTAATTGGTGTTCTAAAGATGCACTAATTTAGTTTAAATGCTTTAAAAGTGAAGGAACATATATATGTACATATAGTGTCTGTTTAAAATGATCTTGTTATTACTGCTGTTAATTAATCTAAAAGTTTTACAATGAATGAAGTAGGAAAAAAATTAAGAAGAGACGGGTAATAAAAAACTTAATACACAATTGTGCTAATAAGCTGTGCCAGTAATTTTTAGAATTTGCTGCTAAATATAATTTTCCTTCAAAACCGCGATAGAGAACGTCAACAATGTTGTATTTATTACAAAATGCATGTTTTTTAAATATAATAGAGGCCTATTTTCGTTATTAGAACCATTAACCATAACATGGTAAAAATAGATACGTTATTACAAATTTGACTACAACAGGTCCTGATTCATGTTACTTACAGCACTTGAAAATAATTATACATTTAAAAATTCATCATTAAAACTGTTCCAGGAATCGAATATAAATAAAGTGAAAATTGCAGTTTTAACTTCATTGAGCTGCCTGTTGAAAGTTTATTTACCGACCGAATGCAGCGAAACTTTGACCGTTCAACTCCCCCTCCTTTCTTTGTTTTGCGGTTATTGGAATTAATTACCCGAACTCATTTGATATCACCACAAAAAGTCATAAGAAGTCCGGGCTCATTTCAAAGTCAATCCATAACACACGTGCTCATTAGATTCCACGGGCTTCTTTAGCAAAAAAAACTCAGCGGAACTTCAAAAGCAGATAAGGCGAAGGGGAACTTTGAAAAACTTCCAACTTAACATGGGAAAACTTTGATTTGGGTGCAAAAAAAAAACAAACATTTTTTTCAGAAAACTCTTGGTTGTTTATGCAACTGACACGAATTTCAGCTGGGGGCTGTAAAAAATATATTTTCTTTTTTTTTCTCAATTCCTGTCTGCGAGCGTAGAATTTTCAGGAAACTTGAGTAACAAATGCATTTTCGATTAGCATTAAATCACGTCGCGCGTCTGAGTTCATTTCCGATGAGAAATAAATGTATTTCTTTGATTTATCTGTGGTTCACGGTTATAAAAATAAACGCTAATCTTGTGGAATGGGGAAAACTAAGGAAGGAGTGTAAATTAAAGTAGATGAAGGCGTTCGTTCGACTCACTTTGGGTCCCAGCTCCATTAGTTTAGTTGTAAAACATAGAGAAGCACAATTGAGTCTGTCAGTATTTCATTGGATTTGCATGATTGGTAGCTGATATGGGGACAATATCTTTCACTGGCCGCATAAAGCGGCCTCCAATTGGAAACTTCACTTTTCCCTCAAGCACATTACACTGAGCGAAGTCGAACCCGACCGATCCTTATCCGTTTTAGCGAAAAAACATGCGAAACGTGGTTCCTCGTGACTGTCACCTTCCGCGAGAAACCGCAACACCGCAGTCGAAAGCGGCAACTTTGGGATATCCTTTCGAGGCGAAGTTCACACTCTGCGATAAGGACTCGAAGTCGAATCCGCGCCAAAGGAGAAGACACGTGCGCCGCGACTCGGAATTCGTTTGATACTGCGGCAAGCGCGGCCGGAGCTTTTCCGTATTGTTGTTTCCTCCTCGCTGAAGTAACCGCTCCGATAAAAGCCGAGTCCTGCCAGCAACGAACAGGATGCACTACCGATGAAGGATGGGGTGGCGCACTCCGAAAATGGCCACTTTGCGGCGAATTGGGGGAATATCCTTGTATTTCAAGAGGGGCAGGGCTAGAAAGGAGAACATAATAACCGTTATTTACTTGTTAAAATAACAGGAATACAGGGAAATTAAATGGTAGTTGTAAAACGTTCATTTTGAAACTATAAACAACGAAATATGTTTAAATCATAAATAAACAATGTTCTAAGCAACGGAATAATACAAACATTTCATTGTAGAACGAAAGTATTTTAGACAACAAACTAAGTTTAAATTATAAATAAACCAAAAATTTAGCAACGGAAAAAAAACAATTAGAAAAAAGGATTACCATAAAATTAAAAAGTATTATGAAAAATTAAATAATTTGTATGTAAAACTATAAACAAAAGTATGTTAAACAAAGAAAATAAGTTTATCGGCCGTGACAGACACGGACGTCTTCTGTAACAACATCCTGATTAACTTTTGACCGGCTATGACCGAACCTGATTTGCCCAAATATGGAGCACCCCGCTACCCGCTTTTTTGGGATCTTTAGAAATAATTGGTCAATACACGAAAACAAGTTCCATCCTTGTGTGGCGTGTTCTAAAATCTATAATAAAAATATATATATATATATATTATAAATAAACAACCTCCAGCCGAGAGTTAAATTCATTTTGGAATATTCACCGCTTTAAATTAACCGATTTACGCCGTCCAAGTTTTTAAGGATCCCGCTTGGCCGAAGTGGATCATCCACCTGTCGGAGGTGCTTGTCCACCTGGGCGCGCAGGTGCGGCATGGCAAAGAATTTAAGCCTGAAAAGGTCCATTATATAAAAAACGCAAACTGTATGACCACCTTGGAGAAACAGCAAAATGTCCCGTAACGCCATGCGAAAGTGGCCAGAAAGCGCCTATATTTGCGTTGAACCCAATGGTGGTCACACTGCCTGGACCTGAAATCTGTGTGTCGCGAAATTCTCCGTTCCGCCGCATTTTCCGCGAGAAAAAAGTGACGTCGACGGAAGCCCGGGGTGGGGGGCAGGTCCTCGCGATCAGTTTTCCGTGGAAAGTGATCGAATACACCAGTTTTCCCATCGCGTGTGTTACCCATGTGCAAAATACAGTGCTGCCAGACCGTCAAACTGAACTTTACCGGTTTTTCCCCAATTTCTCAGTTTTCCGAACTCGGCCCCCAACGTAAGACCCCCCAAAAGTAGCGCCCCGCTCCCCCACACCCGCCACGACCCTGGGAGACCCTCAGAAAAGCGTAGGAAACGCTCCCAAGCCTCCCGACCGAAATCATACCCTCAAGACGACTCTCCCCATCCCGGCGTTGCCATTTCACTGTTAGCTGCAGTCTTAACATGTCCTTTTAGCACAAACATCCCTTCAAGTCCAGACTTTTGGGACATATTCACTGCTTTAATTTTAATCAAAAAAGTTCTAAACATGTATAAGCAGTGGATATAAATACACTGCTTTAATTACTTATTTGTTTGACAGAAAAATCCCTTCAACACCAGAAGCTTGGGAAATTTTGACTGCTTTAATTTCGACCAAAAATGTTCTACAAAAATACAAGCAAGGAAATGTATTACACTGCTTCAGACCAGGAGCTTGGGAAATCTTCACTGCTACAATTTCGACCAAAAATGTTCTAAAAAATTACAAGCAGTAGAATTTATTACACTGCTTTCGTTGCACTACTTGTACGTTGAAAAAAAATCCTTTCAAGGAAGTAAACTCGAATTTAAGGGAAATGCACTGCTTAAATTTCAATCAAAAAATTACCCTGGAATACGGGGAATTTTTATTGAGGGTAGATGTTGGACTGCTTTTAATACCAAAACACAGTTTAATTATTTCTTTGAGCTAATTTAATTACTAACGGAAAAAGTAAGTTAACTTCGTAAGCCGATGTTCTTACACCCTGCAGATTCTTTGTCAAAAATATCGAACAAAAAAATGTATATGTATATAAAAAAAATAATTAGATTAACTAGAAAAGCGCACAGAAACACAAGATTAAGAACATATATGTAGACTTTATAGGGTCGAATTTTCTATTTCAGTTCGTTGCAAACTTCTTACTTAAAAATTTAAAAATGAGAAGTGCACAACAAACTTATTACACATGAGTTCTATTTCCAGTTATAAATATATATCTATTTATTTTTATTTTACCTAACGATTTTGTTGGATTTTTTTAAGGAATAATAAAATATTTAAGAATGTTCAAAAAAGGCGGGCAAAAAAGGGCCGACGGAAAGCAACAATTGCTTAGCTTCTGTATCAAAATCAAAACCAAGAGACGATGTTCGTAACTTGCTACCGAGTTAACACAGCGGGACACAATTATCCTATTAGGCAATCGAAACGCAACTCGATAGGAAACTCCATTTCAGGGTGGGGAGCACATTAATTAGTTTAATTAAATGCAAATTTTATTCTTACCATGAATACACACGTTTCTGGCTTAAGCTGTCATGAACCATGTGGACTGGATAAGAAATTTGTAATATACTGTTTTTTTAGCGATGAAATTAAGGACGACCGTAATGGCAACTACTCTCCGTCGAACGACAATTCCGTGGCCAGGGATCCACAGAGAGTTACGATTGTGATGAATGAGGAGAAGCGTACAGCTGATTGTAGAGTAAAAGTTCTTAGTCCATGGCCAGAAGTATTAATCGCTCCCGTCAGACGGATTGTTCTCCAATTCTATTTCTTGTAAAAACAAAAATGAAAAACAGAAAAAACCAGTTCCGCATCAAATTTACAAACTAACGAGAGCAACAAATATCTAAAAATTTCATTGTATTGTTTTTTTTACACATTTATATCGTTTGTAATGAGTTTTATATATTTTTAATAAATAACGTGGACGCTATTTAAAGTTATTCAGAAAATCTTAAGCAAGTTTCCATGATCGAATCATCTTGGATCTTACAACAATTTTGTAAATGTATTATCATACCATCAAAAACACAATTGATGGAAAGAATAGATTTTTCACGAGCAATTATGGGGACTAGAAATTCCAAAGGTTTTCTATGTGATGCATGTACGTATTGTTTTTCAACATTGTGGTGGCAGACATCTGAAAAAATGTCTTTTGAATAATGAAGTCGAGTGGTACAAGTTAACACTTCAAATTTCAGTAAGTATAGCTTTTTGTTGTGTTATGGGGAAATGGGGGCAAAGGCTTAAGAAAAACAAATATTATTCTGTACTTCACTTCTTTCAACTTTATTTTATTTATGCAAAATCGTGTATTCCATTAAATCTACAAATGAGATTTTAGATCGAATCAAAAAGATCGCGCTTTAATGCAAATGTTGGGGGAGTCTTGAAAAATGCACACACAAAAGTAAGAAAACTATGAGTAAAAGTATAAAAATATTTGAATCTATTGTTTGCTTTCAAAATGCAGTTGGAATTGTTAAGTTCAGTTATCATAATTAAGTTAACACTTCGCGCATCGCCACAAAAAACGCACTTAAATAATTACAATTACAAGATTCGTAGCTGTTGATTTTCGAAATTTTTACAAAACTCTCAAACCGTTGTAAACAAATTTAAAAAATTGTTTCTCTTCTCGGAGAAAAATGTTTAAACACATGTTGTACAACAGAATTTTTAACTAATTTATCAGTATAGAGGTTGAATTTACTAGGTTGTTAGTGTACATTGTCGGCATCCACAAAGATTTGCTCGTATTGCTTTTTCTTAATTAGACTTGACGAGAAGTTGTTGTTAATGAATGTGAATGGCTTCTTGAGTTTCGACTGATAAAACATTTTCTGTTTTTTTTTAACTAATTGCGAAAAATTAGGGTTTCCTTCACTATTTACTATGACGCGTTTTTATGTTGGTTTCTGCTGCAGCTGCTGATGATGTTGCTGTTCGAGAGGTAAGCGTGCCTGACGCTTAGAATCATTTGAGCTTGGCGTATGCGTCGACCTTTTTGTGAAACTGGTTGTAGTACTCCAGAGCGGCATTACGCGTCTGGTTCAGCGCCTGATTGATGTTCTCGGGAGACAGACGGCCACTAATAAAACGTCATAGTTATAATGGATTCTTGAAATAATTAATGCGCTTCAAACTTACACAAGCACCTTTTCCTTGATAAGCGCGGCAGACTTGTCGTAGCTGCTGACGGCAAAATCGCTCACGCCCGCAGCAAAGGCTTCGATCTTGCCAGACAAATTGGGCACGTATTGGTCAATCTACAGAATAGAAACATATTAAGAATGGAGTCCGAAAGTAGTACTGAGATTAATTTAAAACTGGTTTTTGCATATTCAAACGTGATATGATCTCATCTTCAAGACACTTACGAATTTGGCCACGACGGGCCACTTGGCGCCGAAGTAACCCTTGCCGTTCTGGTAGACGTTGCAGGCAGCATTCCTCGCCAGCTTCCACAGGTCGCCGGTGGTCTTGATCGCCGGTTCCGCGTACGGCGGAACATTCACCTCCGCCCACTTGTAGCCCCGGGCTCCGGCTCCCATGACCGTGTACCAGGTTTTCTGGACATGAGGCAGCACTCCGGCGTTCTTCAGCACCTTGCCAGTGGCAGATTTCTCAAACACTCCCTTGCCGTTCACCTCGGTGTCGTAGAACAGAGCTCCGGCGATCAGGGCGATGACGAAAATGCTGCCCAACGTCCACTTGCAGCATCCGCATTTCTTTTTCTGTGCCGCGGCATTCTGTTTGTTCTTCTTCTGTTGCGCGCTGCTCTTCTCCTGGACGCTCTTTTGGGAACAAAAATTAAATATAATCAGAAAGGAGTTAAGGCAAGGCTACTCTTATTTTACGGCGTTATTTGCTAGAGTCGCGTTTACCTTTTTGGCGGTCGGCGCTGGTTTGCCGCCCTGTTTGTTACTTTTCGGTTTAACCTGAGCCATTTTCTAATTAATTTCACTTAGTTTCGATTAGCAAAGAGTATTTATAGATTTCCTCAGCTGTTCACAAAAGATGTTGAATTAATTATTGTGTTTATCATTGCAATCTTGTTTGCTAAAAAGAATGATGGGCTTTGCAAGCTTTTAAACCGAGCTTTTTTAGCTACTGAAAAAAAGGTTGCTTGCGAATGCTTAGCGGGATAAGAGCGCGATGACCTAAGATGTGAGAATAAGCTAATATCGCGAGTGGGGATAATTAAAAAAGTTTTAAATACATATACATGTGCACTCAATCCATTTTTTCAGATGATCAAAATTAGATTTGATGTTCCAGCTTACATCTTGAAATTCAATATGCGTACTTGCTTTTACTGCATTAGAGCTTACATCGTCGTATCGAGGGCCTTAAAAATGAGAAACTCAAACCCATAAATAAGAACCAAAACGCTTTTATTCAATTTACTCAATCAATTTGTATATGAAATAATTATTGCCCTCATTTAAAATAAGAAAGGAACGAAGTTAAACAATTTAATTTTAATTTTAATTTCCACTTTCTACGAGTGTTCTTATTGCAGCTATATGAAATAGCCGTCCGATTATTGAAAAACTGGCTAAGAAATACTATACCTTATATGTGGATATATGTTAAAAAGCAAGGCATTTATAATTGTATTGACCCTTTTTACCCGACTATTTCTTTGAAAGCGATATAATGATGTAGAAACGGATAGACGGACATGGCTAGATCGACTCGCCGGGTGATGCTGGTCAAGAATTCGAACTGCTTTATCCCTGCTAACAAAACTGACTTTTCTTGCCATATATTTAATAATTTTCCATAAGTTTGTCTAACAAAATTTGAAAAATTGAGTGAACTTTGGGATAGGGCCTCTAAATAATTCAAGAGTAAAAAAAAAGTAATTTTAAAATAAGATTCATCTGAGCTAACACATATTGGGTCGCTTAGAAATTTTACGCTTACAAAATCTTCCACATATGAATATGTTTCTATAAAGTCAGAAGAGTTGAATGAACTATGGCTTATGGCCTCTAAATTTCTTCGCTTTTGTGCTTGCGGAGGAAAAGAAAGAAAGGCAATGAAAACCACTGAGATGGCCGGCAAGAATCAGGGTCACAGTGGACATGCCACGTGTTGAAGCAGCCTAAATTCTTTTTGGACCTTCGGGTTCGCAATCGTGGCATCGGAAGAATTTCAGGTGAGGAGAGCGCCAAGCTGCACCACTGTGCAATGAGAGTGAGAGTGCGGAGAGAGGGGTGCGAAGATTGCGCACAATCGGCAAACAAGAGGGGAGCGGAGAAGAGCGGCCAGCGGATGGCCAATCGCAGCTGGAACACATCAGGCAATAGGAAAAAAAAAGTGATGCCGCCGGCTTGGCCGCCACGCCAGATCATCGAAAATTGGGCGTGCTGATAAGAACGCGGTCGAATGTTGCCTGATAAATGGGATTTATGATGCCCAATCTCTCTTTTCGAAAGCAACACGTCCGCTCGGAGAAATTTAGCGGCAACTGGAACCCGCATGGCAACGCTATGGGGAAAAGTGCAGCTATAGCTGCCACCAATACGAAGTCAGAGGGGCGCACGCATACGCATGCAGCACCGTTAATGATGACACGCACACATACGGCCGAAACGCACTTTGCACTGCAATAACAACAATGTAAGCCCGACAATTAAGGTGCGGACCATTAATTTATGCTCACTCTCGATGAAAAGCCAGTTGAAATGGGGAGAAATTTCGGGAGAACGCCGGCTGGCTTTTCCGTCTCTTTCTGGCAGCGACGTCGCGTTGGCAGCGTCCCTTTTAAAATTGGGTTTGGTTAGCAGATTAATATGTTGGTTTTTCTACCTAAATGGGTGTACGTTCACTGCCTGCAGTCTAATCAGCCCAATTCATTCTTTTTAGCAATGATTGCAATAAATTATTCACTTTTGCTTGTCAGTTCCACAAATTTATACCTTCGTTTTTCTTTTCACGAGAGCGATGTGACCAGACTGTGGATGGAACAAATTCGTAAACAGCGATAACCACTTTACAGTGTGACCAGACGTTTAATCAGAATGGCAAAAAATTTAAGTCTTTAAAACTCGAAAATGTTAGCAAGTTAGCATTTCACGAAATTTTCAATTAATTTTATCGTTTTTATAATCATTCAGATCATTTCAAATGAAATATCGACTCATTATATGTAGTACAATTGAAATAAATAGAGTTATTCCTCTATGTATATATTTTTAAAATAGATAAGATAGGAATTTAAAAGGCAAATAAATTTTAAAAAAATTCTGTTTTTTGAACCGCACTTACCAGCAAAACTTCTTTCAAGCCCTCTAAGCTGCCTTCTTTTCGCTTGCTCGCTTGAAGTTCGTCGTTAAGGTTATCCACATCTTGTAGAAAAGAGTGAAATACGGACGACGTAGCCAATTCGTGGGTAGACGTCGTCCAATTTTCGTCTTAAAAAGGATGGTCAATATTAATGCTTTGGATAAAATGTGGCTTGAAATTATCTTTAGTTTAATCAACAGTTTAGTTTAACTTCAACATTTTTCAGGTGAGATGGGTCATTAAAAACAGACGTGCCGTAAATAGCGAATGGTGGAAGTGAATGGCTCAGACGATTTTAAAAATCATTTATGTATGCCTTACCTATAGCTTTTAGTAGCAATAGACTAGGCAACTGTTGCTTTTTGTAGTTCATGCGCCACACCCTCAGGCAATCATCCCGACCGCTGCTAAGCAGGCAACTAATACAGCCTTCGATCTCGTTATTCTGCTTGGAATTTCCGCTGATTTCGCGGAAGAGCGTCAGGAATATATTGGCATGCTTCACGGGACTATCAATATAGTTTTGCTAAAGGCACAGGGAACAAAAGTCAGTTATAATATGCAACATTAAGCAACTCCATCTGGGCTTACAAGCAGCAAAAGCGCGCTCCGCTTCAGACTTTGTTGCCACTCCTTCTGCAGGTTGTTGTAAGGCGCATTCAGGGCATTGTAGGTGGCAAAGAACTCCTGCTGGTTCAGCTGCAACGGGTCCACAGGTTTCTTAGCTGCCGCCGCACTCAGAGCCCGCTCCATGTACTCCACCACAAACTTGGTGTACTGCTTCAGCTCCAGGTTGGGCAGCATCAGGTTCTGCCACACTCTTACGCCCTCGTTTAGCGACTGGTAGCCGCCCTGGCCAATGGCCCACAGGATGCTCAGGCATATGTTGCTGCGATTTTGGTAGGAATTCCGCAGCAGCGCAGTCTTGGCCAGGTTCCGGGAGCAAATGCTCGGCCAATTTTGACCGATCAACTGCAGGATCAGCTTGTAACCGGCCACCGTCTGGTTGTTGTTCAAATCCGTGGCCATGCTGTCCAGCAGGGAGTAGAAGAAGTACTCCAGATTCTGCTCGCCCACGCTGCCCAGGAACTCCACAATCGAGTACTTGAGCGAGGCACTGGCCAAGTTGCTTGGATACTGAGCCGAGCGGCCGGAGAAGATGGGATCGCACTCGTAGGACAGGGCGCCATTAAAGTAGAGAGCAATCTGGAGAGAAATGATATTGCTTAGCTGGTTCTATGGGGCATCTCATGGAGCACCTACATGACTCAGCCACCGCAGCTCGGATCCAGGACAACTGAGCTTCACCTGCTCCAGTTGGGCAGCAAAGTCATCCCGGGTGATGTTCCTTAGGGCCTGCTCCAAGGTCTTCGGCTTTGCCACGGATGACGACGTTGACTTTTTCGGAACCAAGGCACCAGCATTCTTCGTGAGGTTCTTCTTCACTGGCGATTTATTGGTTTTCGAGGAAGACGAGGTACTTGAACTAGATTTTGCAGGGGAATGGGACTTGTTGTTGTTATTGCCGCTGGAGCCGAACAAATTGCGGTACCGCTGAGTTGGCACTGTGGAGTGGGAAGATAAAGGGGGAACTTGTAAACGCATCGCCAGTTGCACTCTATTTAAACTTCTTACATAGCTCCTCGAGTTTCGGTAACTGGGCTGCAATCCGCTTTTGTTCCGTGTGCGCGATCACCTTTTTGTCCAGATTCTTTTGCTTGCGCGACTTGGAGACCACCTCCCACTGTTCCGACATGTTGAGTGCAGTCCGGTTAATTGGTGGTTCTAAATTAAATTATCAAATGCAGGCGCCGGCAGAATAAAAAGCAACAAGCAAGCAAAGCCGATGGAAACAGTGTTGGCTAGCGGCGTTAATGTGATGTGGCTGATTAGTGGAAAGGTTATTAGCAGTAGCGGAAAAACCAAAAAATAAGAAACAATATACTGTGATTGTAACTGAGTTGTTATACGTTTTTAACAAGTTTTGTGAACACGAAACAGACCTCATTTAACTGAAAATGACCGGAAAAAACTTCGGAAACCCATTTCAAATTTCATTTATCAGGGATGTCAAAATTTTTTAAATGAAACGCTTATCCAAGTTGTCAACCTTAAGTGGTATTTTGAACTATCGTACATCGGTCACATTGTATGGCTTGTTTACATTTATTACATTTTTCTGAAAAACGCTTAGTTGATAAATACTGCATTTAAAAAGGTTTCCGATTAAAATTAAGAAATAATGGCTGCCTCACGCTCCCGGCGTAACAATGCCGGTAACAAAATAGCCCATTTACTGAATGAAGAGGAAGAAGACGACTTTTACAAAACGTCCTATGGCGGATTTCAGGACGAAGAAGAGGACCACGAATATGAGTGAGTTTTGGAGATATTCTGATATATAGAACCATTTAAATCCCAGATTCCCCAGACAAAAGGACGAAGAGGAGGATGTTGTGGACTCGGACTTCAGTATCGACGAGCAGGATGAACTGGTTTCGGATCAGGAAGACGCGCCCGACAAGAAGCGAAAACGCGGAGGCGTCAACACAAAGGCTTACAAGGTGCGATTCACTCTCAGAATACTTTTTGGTTATGGGCTTACATATTCCTTGAGCAAAAGGGTGTATTGCATTTGTTGAAAGCGATGCAACAGGTAGCAAACAGTTGCCAGTCCTATAAAGTAAAAATAATATAGACTATGCGTCTATATAGGGGCTAGGATTTTGGACTTTGGGTTCAGATTCTTGTGATGTCTTTGGTTCCTATGGCAACTATACCATTATGCAGAATAGCAGAAATATGGCAGCTATTTGATATTGGATTTTAAATAATAATATTAATAAGATTCCAAAAAATGCAAGTCCCTTGCTCTTAAGCTAAGCTCAAAAACGGCATAGGAATTAAACGGAAAGGGATATATCAACTAGTGAACTACTTTAGAGTCGCAAAATGTTCCTAAATTAATTTCTCAAATTACCAAATGTATTCATTTTTTTTCATTTTATTTAAAATATTAAGGGCATAGGTATTTTAAGATAGTAAACCCTATGTAACGCCTTAAAAGAACAACTTGGAACATGCTTTAATAACTTGACTCCTTTAGGAAACTAAGCCGGCCGCCAAGAAGGAAACAAAGGCCGTACCCGCCTTGCACAAAAAACGAGCTGGAGGTGGAGTGGTCAAGCGGCGTGTACGACCCCGATTCACGGTCCTTGACTCTGGACGCAAATCCATACGTACTTCCACGGCAATCAAGACACAGGCTACAAAAATTCGACTAAAGGAGTTGGACGATGCCCGCAAGCGCAAGAAGAAGAAGGTTCGTGTGGAGGACTATATGCCCACACAGGAGGAGCTGCTGGAGGAGGCCAAAATAACCGAAGAGGAGAACATTAAATCTCTAGGTGGGTATCTAACACTTCCGCAGACGCATTAATAAAACACTTTTCTTTCGAAACGGCAGAAAAGTTTCAGAAAATGGAGCTGGAGAAGAAGAAATCGCGTCCCACCAAGCGCACGTTTACCGGTCCCACGATTCGATACCATTCATTGACGATGCCCGCCATGCGAAAGCCCACTCGCGGATCCAATCATCCCGTCGATTCAAAAGATTCCGCCGGAAAGTGTGAGCGTACATTCGTCACCGTCGAGAACGACTTCAACGACAAGGTGTTCCAGAACATCTTCCGTCACAAGCCGGCGCCTAAAGTCAGTAATGGCATCTGTCCGATCACCAGACTGCCAGCCCGCTACTTCGACCCGGTCACCCAGCAGCCGTACTACAGCATCCAGGCCTTCAAAATTCTGCGCGAGGCCTACTACATGCAGCTGGAGCAGCAGGGTGGCAGCAGTGAGCAGCCCGAGCTGGCCAAGTGGCTGGAATGGCGCAAGCTGGTCAAGGAGAATCGCATCAAGGCTTCAGCAGCTGTCAGCAAAAACGGGGAAAACTAAAACGGATAGCTATTCAATAGTTTGTTAAGTATATATATATATATCGAATAAAAAATAGGCACACAAAAAAAAACAGAGCTGCAGCATTTATCTCTAAACAATCAAAAACATTTTATGTGTGGTTGTTGCAAATACCTCTTATTATAAACTGCAAATGAAGAAAATATTTATAATTCAACACTCGAATTTATTCGACACGAGCCAATGTTTACTTAACACACTCCTTCTAATATATTTATGCACATATGTACTTATTAGTATTGTGGCCATGGATCAATGTGTGGGGTTTTCCCAAAACCTAATCTTCAAAAAGTTATTTATAACCAAGGCATAGTTTAGTACGACCTAAACCAATGAACAATTACCAGCAGCATCCGGTTTATTGACTTAGCAAGATGATAACAACGTTTACTTAAAAGATAGTTTAACTCGCTCATCCAATTTATTAAAACCTATTTAATGCGTTATGTATCTTGCGGTATTTTTAAATTTTACTTAAACTTTCTAGTTTCTTATTTAGATTTATTGTATGTGTTGTTTTCATTCATTTCTGTCAAATGGTCAAGTTGATAAGCACACACAAGCTTTTTGAATTAAATAACATAAGTCTAGAGGAAATGCGGTTGTTCCGACACTTAATAGCTAAGTATATACATATATACAATATATAATTCTCGGTTCTTGCATCATACTGACACTTAAAAAAATAGGTTTGACTACAATCTTGTTATGATTTTTGTATTTTCTAAGAACGATAACCTATTTAATGTTTGGTTTTAAGCCTTTAGATTATACGGAATAGTTATGTTCGCTTCCCATTTTATATATTATTATGATATATTTAAATCTTAAAGGGAATTAATTTAGTGAACCCGGCCGAAACCTTGTCGGAGATGTAAATACATATGTATGTTTTGTCTACTTATCAAAAACAACGCACGAGCTAGTTATTTGGATTGTCTGAACGGACAAGGTATTATCATGTCTAAGATTTAGTCAAGCCCGTGAGCTCAGATTATAAGAACGTGTGGCGGATAATTCAAAAAATGAGAAACTGGGTTGCGATTGGAGTCCTCCTGGTACTGGGATGTCAATGCGCCAAAGTGGTCCGGGCGGACAGTGATAGCGATAGCGACAGCAGCAGCAGCGGGGAGCGCAAGAGCAAGCACAAGTCCACGGGACACAAGTACAACTATCCCGCCTATCCGACTCCTAATGGCTATCCCTACCCTCCTTACCCATATGGCTACAATCAGATGCCGCCGTATCAGTCAATGCCGCCATATCAATCAATGCCGCCGTATCAGCCAATGCCGCCGTATCCACAGCCCCTAACTTACTCCTATCCGTACCCCCAACCGCCAATGCCTGGCTACTATTCGAATCCTCCGCCGCCCCAAACGGCTCCTCCGGCGCCGCAACAGGCTCCTCTGCCGCCGCAACAGGCTCCTCCACCGCCGATGTATCCCCAGTATCCTCCAGCTTATCAAGGAGGATATCCACCCCAGACGGGAGGACAGAATTCAGGCTCACCCCCCAATCAGGCTTCGTCACAGCAACCTGCTTCCGGACCAGGGACAGGTCCATCGTATCCTCCAGGTGGCTCCAGCGTTATCAATCACTCCCTTAAGGTCAACAAGGAATACAACGAGGATGGCCACCACACAAACACAACTTAGTCGAGGAACTAAATGTGAAGCCCATTGGAAATATTTTTCTGAGTTTTAATTCCAAAACAAAGTTTAATGAGAATAAAAAAAATATAATAATTGTTTAACCTATTTTTTGAGGGAAACATTATTTAGTGTGTTTGTCTGGCTTAAAAAAAAAAAAATTCAAAGAAATTATCATTAAATTAAAGAAATTATGCTTTTTTCTTTCACAAAAAATAAAGGACTGTTTATTCACATCACCTAAAATAGTTAAAGACTCTGAAATTCATGAAAATTAAATATTTGTACGAGTCTTAAGTCTCAAAATAATGTTTACTACAGCTTAAAAGTATGTACAGTTAAGTATCTTCTTTTGAAAGGAATCGTTATTTGGTATGTCCAAATAATAATATTTAGCTATTAATTATGATTGCATTTCAGGTTGGATTGTTTATATCGAATGTATGTAATTATAACACATATATTATAAATATAAAACAAGCTTATATGTATGATATATATAAATATACATACTTATCAGGCACTTGAATGATCCACTACTGTGCTGTGATTGTATAGATGTACGTGATAGACGTAACTGTTCAAACATTTTTGAATGCTGAGCACCAGGGGCTCGAACGGATGCCAAATGAAGGCGCACAGCTCCCGCGGTGCCAAAGGATTGATAAACTTGCGTGCCGCGGCGTGCAGTCTAAACTTCACCGACTGCGTGGTCCGATCTCGGAAGACAATGGGCTCGGCGGAGCAGGGATTGGGTCGCTCCAGCGGCGATACGTGGCGATCGTCAAAGCTGAATTCGTTGAACCTTAGATAGGGCGATGGCGAAAGGCTCTGGGAACTGACGGGCACGCTGGGGTTGAAGCGCAACGCCGCTTGTCGGACGAAGGGAATCGACTCGTTGGCATCTACGAAGTTTTGCTTTAGAAAGAAGTGCAGCGGCAATGAGGGCGCATCTCCAGTTTGCAGCGATCGCACATTGCTCATCTCATCGTAGAATTGCAGAATGATTTGGAGCAGGTCGACCGAATAGTCAGGATACACGCCCACCACTTCCTCACCAGATACCGTGTAGAAAACATATAAGCGGCGGGGTGTTGGGGCCATGGCAATCGTTTCACTGTCTTTTGGCCTTTCTTCGTAGCGCAACAGAAGAAGTTCCTTGTTCACCAGTTGCATTCTTTCCATAATCATGTGCTCTACCTAAAAAGAGGGACGTGTTATTGCTCCCAGTCTTTTATATTTTCTTATTTAAGAAGAATCGATTTATACGTTTTTAAATAACTTTTACATTTTTAAAATTATCTTTTCATTGAAATGAAACAGTTAAATTTTAATGGATATTATTGCTTTAAGGGTATAGAGGAATATTTAAGACATAATATTGTTTTTTTTTGAATTCATTTTTGAAAGAGTTTGGATTAAACATAAAGTTCTCATTATAATCAGGGAGGCTTAGAATTCTCTTATGTTTTTCTGGGAAATTTGGTTTTAAACGTCTTCTTTAAAAAAAATTTCTCTATGTTTAATTGTTAAAACTTTTAAAAGAGATTTTTAAGTCACCCCTGAGTACTGGAAAATCGAAGGAAATCACAATTATACTTACAAACTCGAAGTTTTTATAAAACTCCTGGCGTTTCTCCTGCGCTTTAGAGCAGTTGGGATCAATTTGGCGATACAGGAAGCTTAGAACTCGCTGTTTTATGTGCGTAATGGGCCGAACCAATGTCGCGTCTAGAGTGTCAAAATCTGATGGAGCCTTTTCTATGAAGTTCCGAGGCAGGGGACCAATGGTCTCCTGCTCGTGGAACTTGCCGTCCGCCACCCAGTAGACGTAGATGCACTGATGCAGACGCGACATGATCGCCACCGTGGAGCCAAAGACCGAAATGCCGTGATTGTGGGCAATCACGATGGAGTCGTGCGGCAGGAAGAGACGATCGCTCACCACGCCTAGTTTCAGGTCCACCACAAAGAACACATACGAAAAGGCGTCCAGTTTATCGAAAAGATCCGGGTACCGGATATAGTCATCGGTGGGCAGGGCACCGCGCAGCACTGCCATGGCCGCCAGCAGGACATACCGGCCCTCCTCCAGGAACACGCTGAACTCCCGGTGCAGATAGTAGAGGCTATAGTCGCCCTGGCACAGCCGCAGACTGAGCGCCTTCTTTGTGTCGAAGAGGCGCTCGAAGATCGTGCTTTTCAGGATGTTGTCCGGGCTGCTGAAGCACTCGCCACTGCCCACGTCCGCCTGGCGGATCAATTCGCCCACGGCGGCGCAGCTGAATCCCCTGTAGCGGTAGATGTGCAGGCTGCGCTGATCCTGCGAGAAGGCCAGAAGTTTGCTTCCGTCCGGCGTGAACTTGCGCAGGTAAACCGGCGGAATCGCCACCGAGTCAATGGTCAGACAGGGCGTGATACACTTGTAGAAGGGACGCTCGAAAGCCAAGCGGGGCATCCTGCCCAGCTGGCTGCCCGCGCAGGTGTAGCCGGATTCTCGGTTCTGCAGCAGGTGCACGAGGTTCTGCGATCGGAGGCGCCGCTCGTAGGCCATTCTGGCTGACCATGGAGGAGCCCTTACAATTCCTGGGAAACCGGCTCGACCTTTTTGGCGCTTTTCCTCAAAAGATAGTTCCCTTTCCGATCGCAACTCTTAAAACTATTATTTAAGTGTGACCAAAGCTAGACTCCCAAAGTATACTTCTGAAATTATCACTATCGATAAGCTTTCGATTTTGAATTTATTTTAAATATACATTTTTATTCTAATTTTATTTTTAAATTATTTGGTTAACATTAAGGTATAAGAAAACCAAACTTTATGCCTCTCATATTTGTTTAGACAAACATTCTTAAAATAAATATACGACTTTACCTTTCTTGCTTAAAAATGTCATATTAAAAGCTTTAAAAGTAAAGATTAAGCACCTTAAGGATAATTCAAGTTTAAAACAAGACCCTTCGTCTACGATATAAAGTTTATATTTAGAAAGCAGAGTTTTGGGAGGAAGCCATTTCATCATAAAAAAGGGAAACTTGAATCTGTATTTTCTCTTTGAGCTGATCAAATCACTATCAAGCCCTAACTTTTAAATTCCCTACGTGAGCACCTAGAAGAGTTTAAAATGTATGTTTTAAAAACTTCATTACTTAGAAAACTTAACCCTTTTAAAATTATATCAGTTCCTGTCAGAGTTACAGCGATTCTAATTAGAAAAATCCTTTCTTTTTGTGCAAGACTATTACTTTTAAAAGGACAATATCTTGTAAACCACAGTACCAGCAGTACAAATTAATATTTCTTTAATGATACAAAATAAATAAACTTATTTACTCTTCACCGCTTAATTTGTGCATCTAGATTTCTAAACTAGAAAAGTGAAAGTGATGTCCAATTAGTGATTTTATTCCAGACTTAGTTGTCCAAAAATATTGTTTTTCGAACATTTTCGGAATTTTAAGTTACTATTTCACTTTATTCAGTGTCGAAATGTTCACAGATATACAAATACACATCTGATTTAAGATTACGATTCCCGTTCCAGTGACTGCCAAGCGGAGACTATGGTAAGACTAAACGTTGTAGCCCACAATGTGGCGTTTGCCGATGCACTCGCCGATGTAGAACCAGAAGATGACCTCGGCGGTCACCAGGGTGTTAAGCCAGGCCTCGCGAACAGTGAGGTTCTTGTAGGCGCCGGTCTTGGCTCCCTTGATAATGTTGCCGAGGCCCTGTCGGATGGCCGGGATATCACCGGGCGTCGGGGGCGTCAGCTCCACTTTGGCGTACTTCAGGAACACATCCAATTGTGGTCGTGCCTGAGTAAGGAGCCCTGCAAAAATGATCATTACATAATTGTTCGCTTAGTAGGCGCAGTTGGTGGAACACAAAACCGTTAGCTTTTAAATTGCGACACTTACTGTTCACAAGTCCTGATCCCTTAGTAGCCAAACTCGCCATCTTTTTAATTTGGTTCTACAAATAGTTGGAATTATACAAGAGGAACTTCGCGAAATGTGTGGGAAAACCTTACCTATTCAGTGTGCGACGAAACAGAGATGTTATGGATCTAGACCAGGGCTGGAGGAGCACTTATCGATTGGCGGACGTATACTAAAAACTACCAAAACCTATTTAGTGTCAGTTATATTACTGAAAGGCTAAATATGATCATTTTCATCCCAAACTGTACTCGAATGAAAGTGAATACAATTCATACAAATTACATTTAAGCTAATATAATTTAAAGCGGAAAAAGCGGAAGTTTTAAAGAATTCATTCATCAAGATCCAGGGTCTCACAAAAACGTTTGATGAAACCAAATTTTCATACATTTATCTGTCTGAGAAATGTAAGCACGTACTCGGAAAACCTGCCCATAGTAGTCTAAATTCAAAATTATAATTTAAAATACTTGTTATATACAGAGTGGTATATTTTTTTATTGTGTTAATGAAGCCCTAGGGTATTTTCAAACGCCAGAAAGGCGGTCACACTGCAAAGGTGTGGAAATCTTAGTTTCCACAAAACGAGCAAATATTTGCATTTTTCAAGCCCCAAATTGGCTAATTAGAGTTTTCATTGAATCGAATTTGACACCGAGCCCCCGAAACGGAAGTGGCTGTTTAATGTTTGTTGTGGTGCCTGCTGCGAAGCGAAAAGTGTGACGGGCGGTGAGTGTGCGTAGTGATAGGTGTGAATGTGATGTGAACTGAACCGAGCTGGTCGAGTGTTTAAAATCGAAGTCGCCACCATGCAACAACACTGCGAATAGAAAGTGCCTGCACAGAGAGATGTGTGTATTGTTGCGATTTAGTGCAAATGTTCCAGTGCGAAAATCGCGTAAAGTCGCCCCAAAAGTCATACACACACACAGTCGCGTACATGGGCGCTTGAGTTTGTGTGTGTGTGCGTGACCGTCTAATTTGCGTTGGTGGGAGGCCTAAAGATATACGTATACGAACATAGGTGCCCACGTAAAGCCTTCAGGTCGGAGCCCCCAGATAATGCCACCAAAAGGGGCGCATTATCGACTAATCTTTCTGCGAACGTGAATGAATCTTGCGGGGGTGACTTGGGCGTTACGCTCTTATCACCGTTCTGTAAATACCCCATTTCCGTGGGGTGTGGTCCAGATCCAGACGTTAAATTCTCCAGTCGCGCATATCACAAAATAATTCAAATACCGACTGGGTATCTTAAGTGATAAAGTGCCCAAGTGATGTATTTAAATAATTTCAGAAAACAGTTCAATAGAATCTATTACGATACCACCTATCAAGCTTTTATCAATTTTTTCAGTTTGCGGTTCAGCAGCAGTGACACATTTCTAAGCCCCCTCTTACCTTTTTTGCTTTTAAAATATGTAGATCTAAACCTTAATTTTGGCACAAACTTTAATTTACAAAAATTCTTTGAAATATTTTTTTTTATATTTGAATTGTTGATACACTTAATTTTATAACGTTATATTGTAACAATGAAACAATGTGTATCAAATCGGGTTTAAAGTCTTGACCAACATCAAAAGTAGCAAATCAAAATTTGATCGGAAATGAGGTACTGATTTTGATCCGACGTATAAAAGTCTTTAGAGCTTACCTCAATTGAAAATAAACGTATAAGAAAATCATACTTCAACACCTTGTAACAAGGTTAGACACTAATCTTTAACACTACAAATTTTTTATATCAAATTTTGTAATTCTACTTTCATAAGGATATTAAGCTTCTCATAATGAATAAAAGGACTTAATAAATACAAATAAAAAAAAATTCTTATTGTAACGGAATTCTGTTTAAAAACACAATTTAATAATAAAAGCAAAATCTAGCGTTTTCAATTTAAAAAAGCATTAGCCATTTATATAATGTAATAACATCCCAAAAACTAGATTAATTGAACGCACTTGAATTTTTGATTAATTAACATTTTGTATTTCAGTCAATGAGGACGCTATAATTCACGGGTGTGTCAAGTTGGAGATAATTGTCAATTGCGCCCGACCATGCCGCTGCCTAAACGATCGATAGAGCCCGTCCATGTGGCCCGGTCAGTCTACCAGCAGGATGAGCTGCAGTCCGTGGAGCTGGAGACGGTCACTAACACCACTCTGACAAACATCATCCGCCAGCTGTCCTCGCTGTCCAAGCACGCCGAGGATGTGTTCGGGGAATTGGCCCGGGATGTGGGCAATATCGGGGATCGGGCCAACTCTCTGCAGGCGCGTATCGATCGTCTGGCCGTTAAGGTCACCCAGCTGGACAGCACCGTGGAGGAGGTGCCCTTGACGGACATCACCCGCAAGAAGGCCTTTAAGTCGGCCAAGGTGTTCGACCAGCAGATCTTCTCCCGCGCCACCATGCCGGCGCCCATGATGGACACATACGCCCAGTGCGACAAGCCGCCGCCACTGGACAAGCTCAATGTCTACAGGGACGATGGCAAGGATGGACTCAAGTTCTACACGGATCCCAACTACTTCTTCGAGCTGTGGCGCCAAGAGATGTTGAAGGACACCGAGCGCGTGATGCACGACAAGGGCAAGAAGCTAAACAGACCGCGGCAGGAAGGAGGTGCTGGCGGAGCCGCTGGACGTGGCAACAAGAAGCAGAAGACTAAGATAAGGGTGCCGCACAATACACGGGAACAGCAACGACAGCGTGCGTTGGTGCATGGCGAGACTTTGATGCCCAACAACGTCATCTACCGCACTCCAAACTCCATGGTCAACGAGGAGGCCGGATACGGAAGTAAGTACTCGGCAAAGGGATTAATTAGCGGAAGAGCTAAGTACTCAGTGCGAACCAAATTAATAGGCTGCTATTGGAACGTTTGATCTACGCACTGAATATTTGCACTTGTCTTGCAATAGAATGGTATATTTTAATTATCAATTATGTCCTGTCTGCCCGTGTAGTTCAGCTAGTCAAAATACAGACTGTGAGCGAGGTTGACATCGATTTGCGGCAAAGCACTCTCGATGCGCACCACCAAGTTGTCGGTAATATCCAAGACGTAGGTACGATGATGGGGCCACGTAGCTTTTATTTGTGCCCGGCTATCATCCCACGATACAGATGTTTCCGCCATTCATTTACTTACTTCACTCGCTAGTTTTCGATAATCCTCCAAAGCCAGATCGAGGATCACTAATACCATTTTTTGCAGTTGCTGTTAATTAGAATTAACCCACATAATCACGACCAAAAAAGAGGTGACCGAAACAAGCTCTCAATTTCGCATAGCGCTGCTCTTATTAATAGTTTAAACTAAAGTCCCAGCGAAAAGTTTAAAAGTCTATTATTGTTTACAGAAAAGTGTATGCAGAGCAAGCGCAGAAAAAACAATTATATTATTCAAAAGTACTCCCATTAACTTATTTCATAACTTTATAATGGTTTTGATTTATTAGCAAAATTTTAGGGATGTGATACTCTATGGATTCGAATTTAAAGATAACTTATATTAGATACTTTTAATAATACAACTTGACTCTTAATATAGGATAACTAATCAGAAAATATTTATTTCGATTTGTACTCTGGAAGACCAGCTCCTCTATGTTCTTAGGGCCTTTTAGACATGTTAATTCGGTCAGATTTGCATTGAACTTCATAATCCGAATCGCCGACTGATTTTCACTGCTTTGGTTAATTTGCATGCTGTTTTTTTGTTGTTTTTCGATACGATATTAATAAAAGTAATAAGCCCTTTAATTATGTATGGATCAATCGCGCATAATCATCTCATTTACAGATACTATAAAGCCTTATAATATGCTTTCACATTTGGAGAAAAACAGTAATGTCACCAAGCAAACCGCCGTTGCGATTGCAGGTTAGACATCCACACACCTTAAAGCAAGCTCAGTAAAGACTATAAGTGTTCTTTCACACGCTTCTATCCTTTTATCTTACTAGTAATCCTTTTTGATTTTATTAGCATATGTGTGTACAGAGAATACTCTAAAACTATCAATCGAAGTCGCGACGATTTAATGAGTTTCATGTTAATGCAAAACATAAGGATTATCTCAAAACACTGTAAAATTTGACATATTTTACCTATCTTGTAATATTTAAATATTGTGTCTGCACATTACAGACCCAATGTGTCGTGCTTAATGTTTAAATTCATTTCAAAATCGTGATTTTTGATTGAGCAGAAGCTTTTGTTCAGGATCCTCCTATCTTTCTGTTGTAGTTCAGTCAATTTCCACATCTACGTCTACATGTCAATCTGCAGCTTTACTTATTCCTTTCTGTCGCCACATCTTATTCTATGATAGTTTCTCTAAATTGTTTTCTGTGCAAAGAGCTTCCAAAGACTGTTAATCGGTATGAAAATGTACTAAAATTTGTATTCTAGTTCAGCCAAGAGTCTCATCTGCACAGGAATTCTGAATTGCTTGTAATTACATGTGTTAATGTTCCTCAAGTGTAATTACACAATAATTGGCGTGTTCTGAAATGAGATGTGTGTCCTGTACAAACGATGCTTGCAGAGTGCTGTTGTCCATGGCTCTAATTTTTCCAAATCGTTTTTCTAGATATGGGTGTCTATGAGACTCGTCCTCCTCGTCCCAACTCGATTGAATTGCGCCGCAGTTACCAGTCCGAGCAGATCGATGGTAGTACCTACGAGCAGCTTCCTCCACAGATGGGAAATCAGTATGCGCCTACATTCGGAAACGGCATGGGAGGCCCCCAGCAGATGCAATTACAGCATCAGCAAATGTACGACGCCGGGCTGTATCAGTCACATGCGCTCTACGGGCAAACGGGCCAGGGCGTCATGTCGCCGGAACCCATATACGGGCCGGGCACACCGACGCGCAACAAGCCGCGTCCCTCGCAGCCTCCACCGGCTCCGCCGTCGAATGGCAGCGGTGGCGGTACGCCCACAGCCTCGAATGCCAACACTCCGACAAGGGGCAGAAGTATGTCGACCAGTCGGGATGCCTTGCCACCTCCTCCGCCAGTTCCAGACGTCATTTCACCGATGTCCGGCATGAACGGCGCCAACAGTGGCCACATGGCGGTCAAACTGCTTGGCCGGGCAAACAGTTCGTCGGGAGCTGGATCTCCGCAGATGACTCCCAACAGCGTCCAGAATGCCAATGATATGGTCATGACGCAGCTAAACAACACTTTCCACAGCCTCGGGATGTCGGGCAACCAACTGAACTCTCTTAGCGACTTGCCGCCACCACCGCCAGTGCCAGATCAGGTTTGCATTACCGTTTCTTGGATAAAAATTCATTTTATTAATTGCCATTCCTTGCAGCACTCGCCCAAGATGTCGCCACCCAATGCTGCGCCACCGCCACCGCCTCCACCACCACCTGTAGAGGATGGCTTGGGCAGTGGCAACCAGCACACGCTGCGCCCGCACCAAATTCTGCCCAAATCACTGGCCAATGGTGAAATGCAGGTTGGCCAACAAAATGGTGTGCCGCACATTGTTGCACCTAAAAAGATTATGCCTCCAATCTACGATCCACGCAACGATTTAATGAAGGCTATTCGTGATGGTGAGTTGAATGAAACTAGGCGTTACTGATTTGGTGGAGTATGGGTATATGTTAAGAAACAACGAAGTTATAATTTTGTTCCCTTTTTTCGATTGCTTCTGATACAGTCGTCCGATTTTTTTATAACTAAATCCGAATTTCTAAAATGGCTTTAAAATACTTTATCTCGTAGTATATTGATATTTCACATTTTCCCCGATTATTCCTATGGGAGCTATATGATATAGTAAGCCAATCCGATCCGTTCCGACTTATATACACCATGCCACGAATTTTAGAAAAGTTTTATCCAAATACTTTTAAACTGAAAGACTGGTTTGCGTAGGATGAACGGATATGGCTATGACTAGTGATGCTCTCTAAGAATAAATATACTTTATTGGGTCGGAAATGTGCCCTTTATTGCATTGATCGGAATAATAATATTTTCTGCAAGGACGGTATACAAATAGTATTACTAAGAAAATTAAATATGCTTTAATACCCAAGTTACAGAAATCACAGTTGAACCCGGGGACTTAAACCTTTTACGGTTTTACGCATTTTAATAACTTTTGTACTCAAATTATTTTTTAGGTATTACTCTACGCAAGGTTGAAAAGTCAGAGCAGAAAGAAATCGAACGAAACGCGGCGCCGCTGGATGTAGCTTCAATCTTGGCCAGACGTGTGGCTATCGAACTATCCGAGTCTGAAGACTCCGATAGTGAAGACGACAGCGAGGGCTGGATGGAACCGAACGAAACATCGGCTTGATCCCTGATTAACTCGTTAAAGCCTGACATAATTCTAAAAAACAAAAAGAAAAAGTAATTCCAAAGAGAATTAATCCATACGATGGTCTTAACCAGGCGTGGTAAACAATTGGATTACACAAAAGCACCAAAGCTTTTCTACCACCCTTTATACAATATACACCGAATCCTAAATAATATATCTAAAATCAAAACTTTAATAGAATTGTATATACACCAACGAGTAATTATCGTTAAAGTAATCGCTATAGTAAACGCATTTGAATTGTAAGCCTAGACGACAATCGAGGAGGAACCAAAACACTTGGCTGTTTGGCGCTTCTTTTGGAGTCGAGGCCTAAATAGATATGGGCTTCTGTATCATAGTAGTCGGTGTTTGGATATTAAATTATAATTAATCGATATTATCACTGAACTCAATCCTACCACAACTTGCAATCGATACGATTAATATAAAACATTTATCCAAATTAATAATTTAGAATTTTGTAAATACAACAAATACATTAAATATCGAACTCTGTAGCATTTCAATATACTCAACAAGCTATGAATTTGTATTATCCTTGTGAAAGTTAAATACCTGTATAATTAAGAACGCATGATTCGAGAAAATAAGAAGCCATGGACTGGGTGGTTTAAGCAAGCGAACACGCATGTATGTAATTTTTCATTATATAAAGTAAAATATATAATATAAATAAAGTAATTATACTCCAAATAAAAAAAGGGCTTTTTGTGGAGTTGATGTATTTTTTTATTGTTTATTTAAATATTTAACAGATTTTATTTTTGTTAAGATTTAATACCAGACGTATAAGTCGAATGTATTTTTGTATGCAGTAATGATATTAGTTTTTCCATCCAAGGCTTTTGGAACATAATTTTTGTGCAAATCGAATTGCTTTTATACTTAAATGCCTAAAGAAAATAAGATAATATTGGTAAAACAAAAAAGGCTAGTTTCTTTCTTTGCCTATATGCGTTCAAAACTCAAACTTAGGTATATCAATTTATAGATAATAAAACTTCTTTTCGAGAGCATTCTGCGGAATAGCGTGCAAGTTTGTACCGACAAGGGTAGCAAGTTTTTTAGCATACTGGCATACGGCCGGCACACGTGTGGTGCCTGACCAGTTATAGTACAAATGACACATTTTGTAGGTAAGCCTCTGCATTTTGTCCGGACTGATTCCCATGTTGCTGTAAACCACGTTGTAGCTGGTCGGCGACACTGTTCCCTGCCTAACTTGCTGCGATACCAGGTAAAAATCATACCGCTCTGGTAGAGTTACAACGTCATCAACTACAGTTCCAGGCGGGGGGTTTTGCCCGTTGGCAAAGAATCGGGCGTTCATCGATTTGGTGACCACAATGTAAGCCAGCTGCGGTGGTTCGCTACTGGCCCGCTTGTACTCAGCGTCCAACTTCTCCACAATATCCTTTACTTCATACTCAAACAGCTGCTTTAGAGAGCCTGAGCTAACGCCGTCTCGATAAAATACAATACGCGTAGGCAACTTTTTATGCTCTCGCGAATACTGCCGCAGGGCCTTTGCTATCATTGGCCAAAGGGTGTTGGACAGCACATCAAAAGCACTGCACTCCGAGACAGTGCTGAAATACGTGGAGTTCTGCTGGAGATCCATGGAAGCGACCAATGCTCCGTAAGCCCTCTTGCGATCACGTGTACTCTTCGCAATGTCAAAACCGATTGTCATTAACCCAGACAATGGCAGCTCGATCATCCACGGAGTATATCCCAACTTGCAATTTAATTGGATTGCTATTTTGGTGGCAATGCTCATAAGGCCACGATTCTTGGCCGTTTTAATCGTGACAACTTGAGTTGGCACAGCTCTATCAACATATCCTCTCTTTTTAATCGACGAGTATCTGAAATAAACAAAATGTATTTTAGTATGAGTATTTTATAATATTTAATCTTATATATATAACCCCTGAAAACAGGTAAACACATTTAATAGAAAGGTTTGTAGTTTTAGTCAGAAGCTGCAATCCTAAAAATTCATATTCCTGATCACTTCATTAACAGTCGAAGCAAACTTATCTCCCTGTTTTACATCTATCTGGATAAAACTTTTGTTTTCTATCAAGTACATATGACGAACCGGGGGGATCGAATGACTATATCATATAGCTGTTATAGAAACGAAAATAGTTTTGACTTTGTTGTTTTAAAACATATACGGACTAAACTTACGATTGACAAAAAAAAAGGTTAATGTTATTATTAAAAGAATGATATTAATAAATGACTTTAAAACCGGAATATAAACCTTTCAACGTTGTTGTTGGGAACAAGGCATAATATAAGTTTGGGATCCATGCGAGCACAATCATCCAGAGCTCGCACATAAGTTGCCGTGCGATCGTCATAAATTTTGACTCTGTAATTAAAATGAAAGTAAAAGTACAAATAAACCATAATAAAATAATATACACCTAAAACCTCGATTTACGCTTGTTATAAAAATGTTGTGCACCCGCAAACCGAGGTATGGATATTTTTGATAACCTACTCATGGGGGCTTCTGAATTTCATGCCCATTCCATTAGCTGCCCTAAACAAATTCTCTAACAGAATTTTTAGTTCGTAAGAGTTTCTCTCTGGTGCGATTACAGCCCAGCGATCGATTCCTTCGCTGGGCGTGGTGAGCATCTTTTGGTCTCTGAAACTTCTTGTCCAATCAGCGTTTTCTCCAGAAGGAACCCTGAAAACATCGTTAAGTTAATACATTAATATAAATACAGTTAATATTTTCTTATTCTTACTTTCCGTGATGGAACACGATCTTTTGCTGTTCAATTACGCGGCCTTGTACCTCAGTTAGATTCTGGTCCATATCCATGTGCCAGTCTCTTAACACTTTAACACTCTCAGGAGTGTTTTGCAAGCGGTGGTTGAAAGTGCGCAATCTATCAATGCGTCTATTGGGATTCATACGTGTGTATTCACCCATGGCTTTCATTAACCTGTTAATTAAAGTTCAAGTTCAAATGTGTCAATGTGTGGTCCAAACTACCGGCTCAAGTATGTTCTGCAGAAACAATGTCTGCTGCACAAAAATCTTTCAGTAGTTCCACTGAAGAAACAAATATTTGTTTCTCGACTTTTCCCTGATCAAACATCTTCTGATTTATCGTCTTGTATACAAGACAAAACTAAAACCTATATCAATAGTGTGAAGAAGGAAAAGTTTAGGTTTTCTTACGCTGGGGACATATTATCTTTCAAGATCGCATTTGGCCGGATAATAATGGTTGTAAAATAGTTGCAAGCTAAGATAAAAAAGAAGGGGCCCGAGGGAGTAAAACCTCATAGTCGAGACGAAACCAATGTACCATCTTCAAAAACTTCCAATCTCCTTCATTTCTATCAGAACGTTATCTTAAGCAAGCAATGTTCGAAATTCACTAGGTCGCCTACTTGACTTGTGTTTTGTATTAAATCCTTAAGATGTGATTCTGTCCAGGGTAACACCACTCACGATACCTGAAAATCCTACTATCAAAGTGATAATCGACCGTTGTAGAAAAAAAATACTTTTTAAAATCTCCCTATTCCCTCTGGTGTTCCACAAGGGAGCCATCTTGGCCCGCTTTTGTTTACAATATTTATAAACCTCAGTTACTTAAGTACGCAGATGATGTTAAATTACGCCTGCAGTAAAAGGATACTTCCTGCCATTTAGACTTACAATACGATTAAGATAACTTTTAAAACTGGTGCCGGCTCTAAGTGCAAGCTGACGACTTTTTATCGGGTCAATCCCAAATAAGGGAATTTCACGCGAAGTAGCAGCTCTTTGGAGAGTAAATCTTGTAAACGATCTTGGCGTCCTTTTGGACTCAGAACTAAAGTTTTCTGATCAGATTTCGTCCATAGTTAATAAAGCCAGAGGCATGCTTGGTTTAATAAAGAGCTGGTCAAAATAATTCGACCATCAGAAGTCTGTTAATTTGTCTAACTGCCTGTCACTATGGGATTGCCCACGCTGCGCAAATTTTTTTTTCAAACATATGCCACTTATGCGCACACAAATCAAACAAATATTAATAAAGCGATATGTAATATCTAGAAAGCAACAACCAACATTAGAACAATAACGTTATTGGCTTTAATTCTTACTGAAAGTTCGAGCGCATGTTATCATTGATCCCAGTCACGCGGCAAAGCTCGGGAACAAGAACCACCAATTCACTGGCATTAGTTTTCTGAGCCTTGTCCCTATTTTTCGATATCAACAGAGGCTGATTATGGTCCCGTATGCGAATGTTATATTTCTAAAAGAAAAGCAATAGGTTAAAACAAGAAAGCTATATTCTTGGCATATGAGCGACTTACCGACTGGTAGTACTCCACAAAACTGATATCCCTCCCCTTGCAACTGAACGTTGACTTTGGGGTTTGCCCAAAGTCTACATCATTGATTCGGTAAGTTTTGTTATTGTAATCTGTAAGAACGATCAAATCCAAAACATTCAAACGGAATTCATCCTGGTGCCGAGACGGGTTTTGTGAGCAACGTCGCATTATATCATAAATGGTTTCAGTTCTCATCACTTTATGAGCTATTTCGGTGCACAATAGAATGTCTTTTTCATGCTGGCGGATCGATGTTTCATAGCCCGGCCACAGTTCCATTTTGTGCTCTCTTATTTCGATCTAAAATTGAAAATATACCATTTTCAATATAATACAAAATTTACTAATAGTTTTTACCTTAGCGTAGGGATCGAAGAGATTGCGACCGACTAATTCCAGCTTTAAGCCCTTCATGGAGCGACGCAAAATTAGATTCAGAACCTGCAAAAAGCGAGGCTCCGCTGTCGATATAAATCCTACGCACTTGATCGATATTGTGTAGTCAATGTCAAGCTTAGACTTTCCACGCAGCACGGTAAGTTCCTGCTCGAATTTCCGAGTGGTAAACAGTTGCAACCCGTCGAAGAGGTAACCAGATCCCAAGAAGCTCGCGTGATTCGACAAGATTCCCATCCGGACGCGTGGGTTCTCGATGCTCGGCTCGAATTCGACGTGGTAATGCACGATACGCCACTCCGGCTTAGTTTTTATGCGAAAGAAGTTCGTTTGCAGCCTAATCGGCCTTCCATCCTTTCCCAATTTAGATACTAATTCAGCAGGACGGGTATTTACGATGTCAAAACGATCACCCCTCGGTCCACGATCTGCAGGACCACATTCCTCACGTCTTTCTTGCCTGGGAGCTGCAGCTGGTACCTGGCTACCTCCGGCTCTCTCTTGATTATGAGGAACGAGTGGACCTGATCTCGAACCCCCTGCCCGGAAATCAGAGCTTGGGGGCTCTGCACGAGTATCCGATTTCGATCCACCCGAATAAGACCCTTTGTATATTTTGCTCCGCTGTATAAAAATTAAGATTATTTATTATCGATTTATTTGTGAATCAAACAAAAATAAGGCTACTCTACATTATATATACATATATATTGTTGATTTGCGCCACTAACAAAGTCGAAATAGCGTACTTTTACGATGTAACTTTGTAAAGTAAATAGCGGTTATATTTCCTAACTGGCTTTATTTATAGCGATTATTTTTCCTAACTGGCTTTACTTTACAGAGTTCTTTCTGTAAAAAGTCTTCACATACTTTCACATTATAGAGAAAAATTTAACTAAATCCTGAAGGAAAATTTCCATTAAATGCGGTTATAGTAATTATTAGATATGACGAGGTCCCCTTGAAATATTACCTTTATGTTTAACCATACATTTTTACGATAAAGGGACGGGCTTATCTGAAATGAGCTGTGACAAAAAAGTTCATAATTTCAGTTTTCTAAGTTTTAAATTTATCGTCAAGCCGAAGTTTACATAGTCGTCCTATTTTTATAAAATCATAACAGTAATTTTCGTTGAAAAATTTAAAAATGATATGTTAAGAAACAATGATGCTTTAATTTTTATTCCCTTTTCTCAATTGTTCAGTATTTAATGATTACCTAACTTGAGTTTGAGAAGCTGCCTCGTAATAAAATATGATTTTACCATTCTCTGTCCATTGACAAGATATTGCATACTAAGAATTTCCTTTGCAAACACTAGGATTGTTTTTGATCATTAAACTCAATTGACTTCTGCTTGTAGTTAGTTCATAGCAGGCAATTCGAAGGGCTATAAAATTAAAAGTTGTTGGGGTTTGAAATTATCCTTTCATGTGATCCTTATTCATTCCTGGGTACTCAAAGCCATAAATCGGCCAGTGTGCCTTGCATTTTGCAACGGCGTGGGTTCTTTACAATGCTGCTAAGGGCATCCTTTCCCCAATCTTGACATTTGATTGGCCTTGATCCTGCTAATTAAATTTTAATTTGCGGTTGATTTAATTTTGACATTGTAAAGTCAAACAACTTTTTCTTTATTTTAAGGCACTAAAACAATTTTAGCTCTAAAAATAATCATTATACAATTAAGAGTATAGCGGCAAATGGGATAAATAAAAAGAAAGTGGCCAAAACGATAAAGTTTTAACAAAATAGTTCATTAAGGGGGTATATACCTTTTTTTGTCGAAAAAAATAGGAGTTTGGATTTTTTTATGTATGTATTTATTGTTTTTATTAAATGAATGATTATGCAAAAAATTTTGAAAAAATATTTAATAGTTTTTAAGGTGTGGCTGTTTCCCTTAAACGCCTTTTTTTTAAAGAGCCTTGCAGTGATAATTCCCCAGGACAAATGGGTCAACTGATACCGAAAAAATAAAAATATTTCATTAGTTTAAAGTAGTATCCTGTACTTGAACGAACGTTTTAAAAAAAAAATTTTTTTTGTGCATACGGGAACGTTTTCTGCAAAAAATTACGTTTTTGGACGCTAAAATTCTTACAAAACTATCTATTTCGGCGAAATAAAAATTTTTACATGAAAAAACGATCGTTCAAGTACTAATAAAATTCATTACGAACATTCAAAAACAAATTTGAAGAGAATCGGTTCAGTAGTTTTTCGCCAATCCATATCACCGCAAAGTCATTTTTCAAAAAACACCATTTCGAGATATTCGCGTTTAAAGTTTTAAGTTTGGGTTTGGGCGGGGACGAGGCACGCGGCTAGGAGCGCTGTAACTTTTTTTCTACTGCTCAAATCTCTATAAAAATTTGGAAATGTTCTCAAGAAGTTGTTCATTAAGATAAAGCAAAAAAAAATTTTCGATTTTTTGAAAATGAAAAAGGTATACACCCCCTTAAGTGTGCCAATTATTTAGTTCAGGGTTTTTTATTTTTGTTAAATTATTTATAAAAGATAAATTAATGAAGTCACTTGTATTTAACAGTAAATTAATGATTATATCTAAAAATATTTTTCTTCATTAAAATATCAGCATATTAGATAAAGAAAAATAGCCTTTAAGTTCAACATGCTTGCTGTGCCAATAATTAAGTTCGTCACTCTATCTGAGTATGCCAATTGACTGTTGGGTCCTTTCGACCTTCTCGTATAATATAATAATCTTTTCCCTAAGCAAAAGGCTTATGTTAGTTGACTTTTCGAATCGAATCTATGTACCTGTAAATTCAAACAAATTTTCCTTTAATCTAAGGCAAAATAGATTAAATTGGGATTAAGCAAAAGATGTGGCCAAATCAATAAAGTTTTAACAAAATAGACACCAAGTGTAATTTTTTTGTTTTTAATTTTTAATAAATTATTTATAAAAGAAAAATTAATTAAGTCACTTGTATTTAACAGTAAATTAATGATTCTATCTAAAATTATTATTTTCTAAAAAAGACTTTAAAATTCTAATAATGGTAGTTTATTAATTCTGTGTTAAGATAATAAAAACAAGAAAGGAAAGCTAACTTCGGGCGGAGCCGAAGTTGATATACCCTTGCAGAATACTCTATAAATTATATTCTCCAAAATTATTCATATGATGCATTCTTAATACTCATAAAAAATCCGAACTTCCTAACTTTAACAACAAAGTTATGGCATTTCCAATCGTTCAGTTATATGGCAGCTATAGGATATAGTCGGCCGATCCTTATGAAATTTGGTAGGTCGGATTGATTGGCTAAATATAAAACCCATAGAAAATCCCAACTTCCTAACTTTACAAACACGAAAGTTATGGCATTTCCGATCAATCAGTTATATGGCAGCTATAGGATATAGTCGGCCGATCCCGGCCGTTCCGACTTATATACTGCGTGCAAAGGAAAGAAGGGTGTGTGCAAAGTTTCAATCCGATAGCTTTAAAACTGAGAGACTAGTTTGCGTAGAAACAGACAGACGGACAGACGGACAGACAGACGGACAGACGGACAGACGGACATGGCTATATCAACTCAGGAGGTGATCCTGATCAAGAATATATATACTTTATAGGGTCGGAGATGTCTCCTTCACTGCGTTGCACACTTTTGACCAAAATTATAATACCCTCTGCAAGGGTATAACAAGATTATGAGGAACGAGTGGACCTGATCTCGAACCCCCTGCCCGGAAATCAGAGCTTGGGGGCTCTGCACGAGTATCCGATTTCGATCCACCCGAATAAGACCCTTTGTATATTTTGCTCCGCTGTATAAAAATTAAGATTATTTAAAACTTAGCGATTTATTTGTGAATCAAACAAAAATAAGGCTACTCTACATTATATATACTTTTATATTGTTGATTTGCGCCACTAACAAAGTCGAAATTGCGTACTTTTACGATGTAACTTTGTAAAGTAATTAGCGGTTTACTTTACAGAGTTCTTTCTGTAAAAAGTCTTCACATACTTTCACATTATAGAGAAAAATTTAACTAAATCCTGAAGGAAAATTTCCATGAAATGCGGTTATAGTAATTATTAAATATGACGAGGTCCCCTTGAATTATTACCTTTATGTTTAACCATACATTTTTACGATAAAGGGACGGGCTTATCTGAAATGAGCTGTGACAAAAAAGTTCATAATTTCAGTTTTCTAAGTTTTAAATTTATAGTCAAGCCGAAGTTTACATAGTCGTCCTATTTTTATAAAATCATAACAGTAATTTTCGTTGAAAAATTTAAAAATGATATGTTAAGAAACAATGATGCTTTAATTTTTATTCCCTTTTCTCAATTGTTCAGTATTTAATGATTACCTAACTTGAGTTTGAGAAGCTGCCTCGTAATAAAATATGATTTTACCATTCTCTGTCCATTGACAAGATATTGCATACTAAGAATTTCCTTTGCAAACACTAGGATTGTTTTTGATCATTAAACTCAATTGACTTCTGCTTGTAGTTAGTTCATAGCAGGCAATTCGAAGGGCTATAAAATTAAAAGTTGTTGGGGTTTGAAATTATCCTTTCATGTGATCCTTATTCATTCCTGGGTACTCAAAGCCATAAATCGGCCAGTGTGCCTTGCATTTTGCAACGGCGTGGGTTCTTTACAATGCTGCTAAGGGCATCCTTTCCCCAATCTTGACATTTGATTGGCCTTGATCCTGCTAATTAAATTTTAATTTGCGGTTGATTTAATTTTGACATTGTAAAGTCAAACAACTTTTTCTTTATTTTAAGGCACTAAAACAATTTTAGCTCTAAAAATAATCATTATACAATTAAGAGTATAGCGGCAAATGGGATAAATAAAAAGAAAGTGGCCAAAACGATAAAGTTTTAACAAAATAGTTCATTAAGGGGGTATATACCTTTTTTTGTCGAAAAAAATAGGAAAGTTTGGATTTTTTTATGTATGTATTTATTGTTTTTATTAAATGAATGATTATGCAAAAAATTTTGAAAAAATATTTAATAGTTTTGAAGGTGTGGCTGTTTCCCTTAAACGCCTTTTTTTTAAAGAGCCTTGCAGTGATAATTCCCCAGGACAAATGGGTCAACTGATACCGAAAAAATAAAAATATTTCATTAGTTTAAAGTAGTATCCTGTACTTGAACGAACGTTTTAAAAAAAAATTTTTTTTGTGCATACGGGAACGTTTTATGCAAAAAATTACGTTTTTGGACGCTAAAATTCTTACAAAACTATCTATTTCGGCGAAATAAAAATTTTTACATGAAAAAACGATCGTTCAAGTACTAATAAAATTCATTACGAACATTCAAAAAAAAATTTGAAGAGAATCGGTTCAGTAGTTTTTCGCCAATCCATATCACTGCAAAGTCATTTTTCAAAAAACACCATTTCGAGATATTCGCGTTTTAAGTTTAAAGTTTGGGTTTGGGCGGGGACGAGGCGCGCGGCTAGGAGCGCTGTAACTTTTTTTCTACTGCTCAAATCTCTATAAAAATTTGGAAATGTTCTCAAGAAGTTGTTCATTAAGATAAAGCAAAAAAAAATTTTCGATTTTTTGAAAATGAAAAAGGTATACACCCCCTTAAGTGTGCCAATTATTTAGTTCAGGGTTTTTTATTTTTGTTAAATTATATATAAAAGATAAATTAATGAAGTCACTTGTATTTAACAGTAAATTAATGATTATATCTAAAAATATTTTTCTTCATTAAAATATCAGCATATTAGATAAAGAAAAATAGCCTTTAAGTTCAACATGCTTGCTGTGCCAATAATTAAGTTCGTCACTCTATCTGAGTATGCCAATTGACTTTTGGGTCCTTTCGACCTTCTCGTATAATATAATAATCTTTTCCCTAAGCAAAAGGCTTATGTTAGTTGACTTTTCGAATCGAATCTATGTACCTGTAAATTCAAACAAATTTTCCTTTAATCTAAGGCAAAATAGATTAAATTGGGATTAAGCAAAAGATGTGGCCAAATCAATAAAGTTTTAACAAAATAGACACCAAGTGTAATTTTTTTGTTTTTAATTTTTAATAAATTATTTATAAAAGAAAAATTAATTAAGTCACTTGTATTTAACAGTAAATTAATGATTCTATCTAAAATTATTATTTTCTAAAAAAGACTTTAAAATTCTAATAATGGTAGTTTATTAATTCTGTGTTAAGATAATAAAAACAAGAAAGGAAAGCTAACTTCGGGCGGAGCCGAAGTTGATATACCCTTGCAGAATACTCTATAAATTATATTCTCCAAAATTATTCATATGATGCATTCTTAATACTCATAAAAAATCCGAACTTCCTAACTTTAACAACAAAGTTATGGCATTTCCAATCGTTCAGTTATATGGCAGCTATAGGATATAGTCGGCCGATCCTTATGAAATTTGGTAGGTCGGATTGATTGGCTAAATATAAAACCCATAGAAAATCCCAACTTCCTAACTTTACAAACACGAAAGTTATGGCATTTCCGATCAATCAGTTATATGGCAGCTATAGGATATAGTCGGCCGATCCCGGCCGTTCCGACTTATATACTGCGTGCAAAGGAAAGAAGGGTGTGTGCAAAGTTTCAATCCGATAGCTTTAAAACTGAGAGACTAGTTTGCGTAGAAACAGACAGACGGACAGACGGACAGACGGACAGACGGACATGGCTATATCAACTCAGGAGGTGATCCTGATCAAGAATATATATACTTTATAGGGTCGGAGATGTCTCCTTCACTGCGTTGCACACTTTTGACCAAAATTATAATACCCTCTGCAAGGGTATAACAAGATTATGAGGAACGAGTGGACCTGATCTCGAACCCCCTGCCCGGAAATCAGAGCTTGGGGGCTCTGCACGAGTATCCGATTTCGATCCACCCGAATAAGACCCTTTGTATATTTTGCTCCGCTGTATAAAAATTAAGATTATTTATTATCGATTTATTTGTGAATCAAACAAAAATAAGGCTACTCTACATTATATATACATATATATTGTTGATTTGCGCCACTAACAAAGTCGAAATAGCGTACTTTTACGATGTAACTTTGTAAAGTAAATAGCGGTTATATTTCCTAACTGGCTTTATTTATAGCGATTATTTTTCCTAACTGGCTTTACTTTACAGAGTTCTTTCTGTAAAAAGTCTTCACATACTTTCACATTATAGAGAAAAATTTAACTAAATCCTGAAGGAAAATTTCCATTAAATGCGGTTATAGTAATTATTAGATATGACGAGGTCCCCTTGAAATATTACCTTTATGTTTAACCATACATTTTTACGATAAAGGGACGGGCTTATCTGAAATGAGCTGTGACAAAAAAGTTCATAATTTCAGTTTTCTAAGTTTTAAATTTATCGTCAAGCCGAAGTTTACATAGTCGTCCTATTTTTATAAAATCATAACAGTAATTTTCGTTGAAAAATTTAAAAATGATATGTTAAGAAACAATGATGCTTTAATTTTTATTCCCTTTTCTCAATTGTTCAGTATTTAATGATTACCTAACTTGAGTTTGAGAAGCTGCCTCGTAATAAAATATGATTTTACCATTCTCTGTCCATTGACAAGATATTGCATACTAAGAATTTCCTTTGCAAACACTAGGATTGTTTTTGATCATTAAACTCAATTGACTTCTGCTTGTAGTTAGTTCATAGCAGGCAATTCGAAGGGCTATAAAACTCAGGAGGTGATCCTGATCAAGAATATATATACTTTATAGGGTCGGAGATGTCTCCTTCACTGCGTTGCACACTTTTGACCAAAATTATAATACCCTCTGCAAGGGTATAACAAGAGAGAACGCTATAGTCGAGTGCCTCGACTATTAGATACCCGTTACTCAGCTAAACAACTTAATATAAATATGCCTTCTTGTAATAAATTGACTAGAAATATTAAACATACATACTTATATTGGCTAAACACATACATTGTTAAATAGCATTATGTATATTAAAGTCTAAATATTTGCACAACACGAGTAACGGGTATAGCGAATAGCTTTCTTTGAAAGGAGTTATCTTTGCCGGGCAATTGCAACTATGTACAATGTAAATACATCCATATGTATATGCTTACATACATACACACATACACCATTGTTTGACTCAGACCTCCAATTTGGCTAACTTGATTTGATTTGCATAGTTCTTGGGATATAGTTCGGTATGGACAAATGAAAACGATCGCAATTTCCTTTAATAGAAATCCTTATCGAGAATTAACGTTGACTCTGTTGAGCACCTTGGCCAGCTGTTCCAAAGTCATCCGTTAGATGGCGCTATTGTATTGCGCCATCTACCCCAAGACATTGGTACCACGGGCCATGAAAGGCGGAAATGTAGGCGCTAGCCAGGCTTAAGCGTTTAATGTGTTTTTGGGCGTTAGAGTGGGCGTTATTAAGCCAATCGATAGGTATTGACGAAACAAATACATATCAATTACAATTTTCATAATAGAATTAAAACTGTGGCCACAGCTTGTGGCTTGTGGGCGTCAGAGGGGGCGTGGCACCACAACAAACTTGCGCTGCGTAGGAACTCCTAAAATCTACATGCAAAATGCCAATCTTCTAGCTTTTATAGTTTCCGAGATCTCAGCGTTCATACGGACAGACAGACAGACGGACAGACGGACATGGCTAGATCGACTCGGCTAGTGATCCTGAACAAGAATATATATACTTTATAGGGTCGGAAACGCTTTCTTCTACCTGTTACATACCCTGCAGTACCGTTCTTACCCTTTTAATCGCTATTTCATCACCAAAAATTCATCACTGCTGATGATTAATCGATGAATCTTCATACAAATTAGTGATGAATAATGAGTTAATCAGTGAAAAATTCATCACTCTTTAATCAGTAATTCATCACTTTTTTTCAGTTTTTCATCACTCTTTAATCAGTAATTCATCACACAGAGACAGAGTAAGAGAGGGAGATGGACATTTTTCTGCGTTTCCTATGATTGGGGACTGAGAGTTTCGGCTCTGCCGACTTTGCCTTTGGCTCTGCCGGCGTCGCAGTCCGCTGCTGATTAAAAGGTGATGAATTTCTGTAGTGATGAATTTCGGGACTGCAGGGTACTTTTGCACGAATACAATATACCCTTTTACTCTACGGGTAACTACTACAAGTACCAATTTGTATACATATGTGTATTTTTATGAAAAGCGTTATTTGCAGCACCTTCTTGGAAAAAAAAAGCGAAGAGAGAGGTAAAAGTAAAGAGGAAATCGTTGACAAACATTCATACATATATTGACTTAGTCTGCAACTTCTCTACACCAAAGAATGTGTTTTTTTATATTATATGTAAGTAGTCGCTAGGCATCCTTGCAGAGCTTTTTAATAAAAACATTAATTGGATTACATAGAGGAACTTAAATTTTTCTTTATCGCTTCCCTTTCACATACACATCTTTAACAACTCTGAGCATAGAGAAATAAGAGGACAAAAGTATTGCAAAGACAGCAACCACTGGAATTTGTGTTTAGATGTTGAAAGCTACAGTACAATGTATGCAAAAGGCAACATATTTTCGTGGAATACTATAGAAGATTCTCTTTAAAGATTCGCTTGCTCAACAATAATCCGTTTCCATGTCTGCATAAAACCGACGCGGTTTTATATTTCCTCTTAATGTATTGAACAGGAAATATAAAGTCGAGTATTTCTTGAGCATATTCATCGTTGCATTTGTTTGTTTATTTAATGCTTATTGTTAGTGGTTTCTCTTTGGGACAAACTTCGTATATAGAAACACGCATATTCCTGTTTATACACAAGTACTCTAGATGCATTATATGGAAATAATGACCGCCAGAAGAAATGGTATGTATGTATATATGTATATATATATACAAATGTATGTATGCATATAAATATATATATATATATATAAATGTGTGTGAGACGTCATAACACAAATATGTTAAAATTCCTTCAAGGAAGAACTTTTACTGTTTCGAAGTGACCGTCCTTGCCGGTATTTAGTTAAATTATAAAATTACGTACCGGCTCATCTCTACTTCCTCGTGAAGTGGTTGGTTCATCTTCATCAAGTTGACGCCTGCGCCCACGAGCCTGATCGTCAGCCATTTCTTATTTCCACTTTTTCACTTACGAAAAACCCAGCGAAGAATGAATCGGGAGCGAGAGCTTAGCTTCAAAACTGACGCGCTGCTAGAGGTGGACTTTGATAGTACTATCAATGTATCGAACTCAATGATAACAACACTTAATAGTGTTGTTTCCTTATACCATAAACACCCATACCCACTGAAAACATTCCACAAATCGTCTGCTGAACAAAAAGTTAGGTTTTTCAATATATAATATCTCATCCTGAACTTTTTCAGGAGGTAAGAGGTTTTTAAGGTATGAGGGTATTCTTTTTTTTTAAGAATTATAGATTTGAAATAATTAATTAATTAAATTAATTAATTGTTTAATTAAATGGTATGAAATAATGGTAAAAGCTTATCTTAACTTGTAAATAATAGTAAATGGTTGGAAAGCGTTACTGTTTCTGTAACAACGTGTATTATTTTGGTATATCTACCGCGTATATCACGTATTAAAATCTCGCGTTTAGTTAAATGGTATAAAACAATGGTTAAAAGCATATCTTAACTTGTAAATAATAGTAAATGGTTGAAGAGCGTTACTGTTTCTGTAACAACGTGCAACATTTTTGTATATATACCGCGTATATCACGTATTAAAATCCCGCGTTTAATGCAACTATATCCTATAAATGTCATACAAACGACTGGCAGGCAACAGATATACTTTTAGAACAGTACTAAAACTTGCGGATAGAAATTAATTGAAACTTTCCTCAAAGTTAGTACGATTGCTTAGCAATTTTTTAAAACATCTCTTGACTTGGCACACGCTCTTTGCGGGGTGGTGGGATTTCTGAAAAGTTAGCTTCGAATTGGTATTTTAGATGACAGAGAATTAGTTGGTTCATGCCATGACTAATGAATTGGCTCAAGTGATAGAGTGGGCGGCACTTTTTTTTTTTTTTTTTTTTTATGTTGATTGATGTTGATGCACTTCGAGCAGTACAAACAACGACACCAAGCACGTGCTTGTTACGCGCGGGCCCTATTATCATTTTGGCCAAAAAATGCGAGTTCACGAGGAAAATACATAAATTAAATAGAGACAAGACACAAGTGAATATAAAAGGCACAATTAAGAGTAAAGCAAATGAGTTTAAATATTAGTTTTTAATAACGGGATAGAAGTTGATATGCAAATTAAATGATAAAGGTTGTTATAATTATTACATAGAACGCGAAAGGGCTCTTGCAGACAAAAATTTGATGTATAGCGTGGCAAATTTAGAGGAATATAATTTCGTGTTAGTCTAACAGGAACATTGAAAGTTAGGCGGTCACAAGTTCTGCAGAATCAATATCACCTCTTATAAGATTTTGCATAAAAATAGTACCAAGCATTGTTCTACGATTTACAACTGTAGGTAAATTAATTATATACCACTAAACTCCATCCACTGAAATGCGATTTTTTCAAAAACTGTGGATACAGTTTTTTATCAAAATTTCAAGAAACTTCAGCATCCCTACATAGGTCTATATGCACGGCATTTTGGACCACGATCTGTGAAGGACTTTATTTCTAATTCAATTTTGTAGTCCTTTTTTATATAGGCTGATCTAGACCCTTTCCCACTGTTAAGCGATTTGACGCACGCTCTGTGGGTGGAGATATTTCAAATGCATTTTTAAATACTAGCAAGCCTCAAATATGTTCAAATCCTTTATATAAAGTTACAATTTATATGTTTTTAAAAATATTTTTGCATTTAAAAGTGTGTGAGGACGTGCCTAAATAGCGAGAAAATCAAAGAATAAAAGTAGCTGTCGTGTTCCAAAGTCTATCGTTCCGCCATCGCCGCTAAGTCACTGAGGCTCATCGTTGCTAGAGCCTTAAAATACCATGGATTTTTTTGCAGGCAGTCTGAGTGGAGGTATTTTCAAATATACGTACAACAGCCACACTAAATTAAGTATAAACAAAACAAGTTAAAATGCAAGATATACAAATATTTGAGAGGTCTCTAAAAGACCTAGAATGTTTTAAAGACTTTCAAAGTTTTGTCAGTACCAAAAACAATGGTCAGATCCGAGCAACCCATATGAAGAAAACGCACCGATTCAACCCTCTGACTGATCTTAATGAGAACCAATTCCGCATAAAATACCGGTACACCAAAGAAAATCTTCGCCGAATTATTGAAATTGTGCGAGACGACCTCGAAATTGAATACTACGAGCCATTAAAAAGGGAGCAAGTTCCAATAGATCTACAAATTCTATCAGCAATTCGGCTTTGGGGCGGAACAGAGGTAAATTAAATTTCTGTATAAGAGATTTTTATGAATTTGTATGTACACCGAAACCGCGAATACAAACTTTTTTTAAATTGACCGTTAGAAAAGCTGTTTTATAAACCTGCTATTCACTAATAAATAAATTAATTTTAGCACCCAAAATTGACTGCAATGGCCCATGGCGTTAGTTTACGTACTTTGGCGAAAATCACAAGGCGCGTTGCTTCTGTTTTGTCATCCAAAGCTTCCCGGTATATCAGAATGCCGGCCACTCTTTCCGAAAAGGAGCGAATGATGTGTTCGTTTCAAGCAATTGCGAATATGCCGCAGGTCATCGGTGCATTACTGCAGACAACTGTGAGATTTCAACCGGAGAACTTGGCAGCAGAAGATCTTGATGGGGAAAACCCATTTTCTCCAAGGGAAGAGGAGCTTCACTTACAAATTGTGTGCGATGCAGCCCATAAAATAAGAGACCTCGATATTCGACTGATCGAAGAACATTCAATGCTCACTGACACTGAGATGTTCGCTCTGTCTAAAATAAAGGAGCGGTTCGAACAAAATGAGTTTCGTGGACGCATTCTGCTCGGAAACGAAATGGTCCGTTGCTCCTCATCCCTGTTCACTCCAGTTCGATTTCCAAGGAACCAATCCGAAGAGCTCTACAACCATGCCCACTCAATCACCTATGCCTCGGCCAGAAAATGCCTCAACCTGTTGATGAGTCGCTTCGGTATCCTTGGAACTGAAATACTGGGCTCCCATGGGTCTGCCAAGCAAACGATTACAGCCCTATCCATTCTGCACAACATGGCAATGGAGTGGGCTGACCCCAGCATAGGTAAGCTAATATTGTTAATCACAGATTTTTCGAGTTGTGTTTTCATATTTAAAATCTCTCTTTCCTCAGATACTGAACAGAACATTTCACCATTCAATTCAACTTTCTTTAATTCGATAGGAAGAGCACCAAAATCTGGGGAAGACAGCAATAGAAGACAATTTATCAAAATCCATTTTGCATCCCAATAAATGCAATACCTATTTACACAAAAAAACTAATTTTTAATTAAAATATAAATATAAATATAGCTTAGGTTTGTACTGCAATAATACAATTTCGGAAATACATATTTGGATTTTCACTTTTAAAAGAGTATTTTAATTAGTCACATGTAATGTTGATTATGTTGTTCATGAAACCATAAGCGAAACGTTTGGAAATTGTGCGGTTGTGATTTTCGAAGAAACCGATGGTGCTTTTTATAGTTTGTATAGTTTCTCGCTTGTTTATGATGCTCTAAAGTATAAAGATTTTATAACGTGAACAATTTTACATCTATTGAGCTTTAAACGTTATTATAATGCCAGTGAAAAAGATAAAATGACAAATGAATTTCCAATTACAATAACAATATCCTTGACCCAAGTAACGAATCAATAACCCTTTGACCTAGTTTTTTTTTATTAAATTATCCTTTTTTGCCCAAGAAGATCGAGTATAACTGTTTATAACGACTTTTTTAGTTACTTGACATGAACTGCTTCGAATTTATGCTACATTTATTATAAACTTTTAAGGGAACTCCCCCAAAGTTCCTAGAAAATAGCTATCGACAGCAGCTGCTGCGTGCGCAATCGATATGTATCGCTTGGTAGTACTCTGAAATGGTCACGCTACCATCTCCAAACTGTGCACATGGATATTATATTTCTTCAAAATAGTAGTTTAGTTTTTTTTGTCGTAGGCTGTGAAAAGTTTTAGTGAAATAATAAGAATTTCAGTACAAACGCTGAACTGGAAGCTACTATATAAGCCAAATAATTGTAGACGAAATCGTGCATTTGTTATAAATTATATTGTAGGTGTATTGTCGCAATCATAAAACCCTTCGTACCTAAATCGCAGGATGTTTCGTTTTTTAGTTTTGCCTCCATTTACTTGGCGCAATTTTCGTGCTGGCAATGTAATCACTCCGAGCTGACGACAAGTGCTGGTGACCTAGATTTTGGGAGTCCTGCGCTTGAAACACCACCGCCACCGCAATACTCTGCTCCGTTCGCCTGTTAATCCTTCCTGCAGCAACAAAGTAAAGGTCACAAATCGCGAGGCAAGTAAGTTTTTGTACATTTGACCTGGTTTACGGAGTGGCAGCTATTTTGGGGGGTTAATATATAATGTATTCACCGTCAGAGTGCCATCTCGCATTCTGCCTTCTCTCTATCCACCAGATATGATTAATCCGCATCCGTAACCTTACGTCCAAATCCGATCAGATATCATTCACAGCATATAAACTTGTTTTAGGCCTTTTTTTGGGTTAGCGGAGTCAGAGATCACAACGAGCTTAGAACGTACTATATGACCAGGTGACCAGGACATGCTGACATGCGTAACAACAGCGGCTATAATATCCCGGCCAGCAACAGTCTGAACAACAACGCAGCACCTGCCCCACGTTACTGCAATGCGGACAATACGTTTTGCTACTATAACTACGATAACTGCAACCTGATTGCTCCCGGATGGAGTAGCCGTCAGAGCCAGAATCAAAATCAAGTTCCCAACCAGAACCACAACCTGCCGTCAAAGCGAATTCCCACCAAGCAAGCTGCCAGATCAAACTACCATCAATCGGCGGCCAATTCGGCGCCGGATTCCTCGCTTTACGCCGATGCATTTGGCCAGCACTCCCTGGTCAACCAGCGTATAGCTGGCAACAAGAGCTGCGAGTACGTCTACCAGTCTGTTCGACGATCGGAGGATCAGCATTCCAATGGGCAGTACAAGCTGACAAGGCCCTATGCTGCTGACAAGGAGCAACAGCAGATGTTGCTGCAGTCATCCATCGTTTACTTCGATCCGGAGCTAAAGAAACGGAAAGCCCGGGCGGGACGTGTGTCCTCTGATTATCTGGACAATAGTCCGGACCGATTTCGGGCCCTCAATTCCCCCTCACCAGAGCCGACCTGGGATACCATACTGTAATTTTGCAATTGCATTTTTGTTACTTGTCCTGCTTGTTGAAACTACATACCTCCAGTACACGCACACACACGTATTTTGTTGTTGTTGTGTTCGAGTCTTACAATTACCATTTGGAAAACTACCGATAGATACCACACAAAACTCTAGTTGCGAGTACATAACCATATACCCACAAACACTTATTGAACATAGATGTGTAAACAATAACATATTCCTTTGTTCGTCAGCTCGGTGTTAACCGTTTTCTGTTCTCGTTTTTCAGCTCAGAACGGCCGACCCAATATCAGACGACAAACCAGCACTATCAGCACTATTTTTCGTACTTTTACAATCGTGGAGCGGAGAAATTGTCGAAGTCCCCGGTTGTCGTTGCCAATAGCCGCAAACTGCCAATGAGTAAATTCCAAAAGTCCGGTGCCAGTCGCAGGGATTCGCGAGATGTCGATGACACCGTCATTATTGGTCGAAGGGACAATTCGGAGGACAGGAGCTGGCAGAGTCCAAAATATGAGAAGAACGTTCTGAAGGAGAAGCTGCCGAGCAATGATGTGGAAGCGGATTACCTGGATAATGGCTGGGGAGAAACCGGGAGTGGCGACGATTACAGGGATATCAAGGATGGCTATGACCCAGCCATTGTTATAGATAACGGCCTGGATCAGGTCCATCGACGCTATTGCAGAATGACCGAGAATACGGTCCTGGATGATTTGGGAGATACTCTAATCAATAACAACAATAATGAATTGAAAGTCATACGGAAATCGACAGATCAACCCGTGCCCCGGTTGCCGATGACGCCAAAGAGGGCCAAAGGTGGAGCCGTGTCCGTCAAGAAACCAATGCCCACGGTTCACCGGGTTCTGCTGTACAGCACACAAAGTCCACGGATGGGCCGAAAGCAACAGTTTGCCACCCAGCGTCTTAGTATAAAACAGCAAAACTCCAAATCATTAGGTGGCGGCGACGAGGGACAAACGGTTATATTGCTGGAGTCGGACTCAAAACAGGAAGACCACCGCAGTGTCATTGACTTTGATCGTAATGATGACTTCGACGAAGATGATGACCTCGACAATCGTAAGAAAAGTTTCACAGTGCCCCAAATTTTTATTCGGATACCATTTGAAAAATTTGAATTGATAAAGTTTAACTTTTTCAAATTAAAGTATTGCAAAATATTCCAACCTATCTTTTCAATTCAATTGGTCAGAGTAATGACACTGTCCGAAGTATTTAGCTGTTTATTTAATTTATGTTTTTTTCTCATGCTCATTACACTAAATAGTTTCAAATTTTGACGAAAGCGACACAGCAAGTGTCATCTCGGACACCGAAGACGGTTATCGTGCCCATGCCTACAAGTTAACACATTCCGTGGATCGGTTTTCATCACCCCAAAGCACGCCCAGCTTTTTGTCTTCTCAATCTTCTGAGGATGATCTTAAAAATCCGGATTCCCTCCTCGTTCCCAGTTTGTTTCCCTACGTTCCCCCCTATCTGTCCTTCTCGTCGAACACAAAAAAGGGTCCGCGCGTGCCGCCGGATCTTCATCGAGTACTGAAGTGGCGCATCACAAATATAATGCCAAAGGTTGTTCGCCTGATTCTGGCCAACAGCGGAATGCGAATGTTGAAAAGTGAGTTTTTTTAACATAAATAGATTTTGATTAAAGGAGATTCTTCGACAGAAACCAATGATTGGATGGGTGTTTGGGGCAAGCATTTAAAGTCGCCGTGCTTTAAGGCCATTCGGTCATACCAAAAAATCAACCATTTACCTGGCTCATTTCGCATCGGTCGAAAGGATTCGTGCTGGAAAAATCTCCAAAGGCAGATGGGCAAGCACAGCAACAAGGAATTCGGATTCATGCCTCGCACCTATATTATTCCCAATGATCTGGGTGCATTGCGCAGGCACTGGCCGAAGTATTCCCAGCGAAATACGAAGTGGATTATAAAGCCACCGGCCAGTGCTCGGGGTGCTGGAATTAGAGTTATTAACCGGTGGGGTCAGATCCCCAAGCGAAGGCCCCTTATCGTACAGAAGTAAGTAACATTAGGATAAAGAAAATGTTAAGTTTAACTAGACGTTTCTTTCTTCGATTTGAATGTTTTCTAAATATCTAAGAGTTCTCCCATGATTTCTTTTCGGTATCTTTCATTGGAAAATTACTTTTTAAATAGTAAAGGCCTTCACCTTAATTAACCATTAATGACTAAATACTTTTTATACTTTGTGTATTTCTTTAATAGGTATATTGAACGGCCACTTCTTATAAATGGAAGCAAATTTGACCTGCGTCTATATGTCCTTGTAACATCTGTTAATCCCTTGCGAGTTTTCATGTATCACAACGGATTGGCTCGATTTGCTTCTGGTAAATATCCTTTCAATCCGAGTAAGCAATATATAATCAGACCGTCTTATGTGTAGTGAAGTACAGTGCTAAGACGGACACTTTAAATGATCGGTGTATGCACTTGACCAACTACAGCATCAACAAGTTCTCCTCGAATTATTCAAAAAACGAAGATGTCAATGCCTGTCACGGGCATAAGTGGACCATCAAGTCTCTGTGGACGTATTTGGCAAACCGAGGGGTTCGTACTGACTGCCTGTGGGAAGCTCTTCGAAGTTTGGTCCTTCGTACGATTCTTGCTGGCGAGAATGGGATTAACAGCATGATCAGAGCAAATGTAGAATCCAAATACAGCTGCTTCGAGCTGTTTGGCTTTGATGTAATTTTGGACTCCGACCTGGTTCCTTGGCTTTTGGAAGTTAATATATCTCCGAGCTTACACTCGGAACTGCCACTAGATGCCCATGTCAAGGCTCCTTTAGTGCAGGGCGTTCTGAACACGGCTTTGTACAACGTGAGTTGTGTTATTATAAATTCAAATAAGTTATCACATTCACATATTCAAAATAGGTACCTCCAAAACTATCTTTGGATAAGCAAAAAGAACTGGCCGCAGAATTTTCTTTTCCTCCTGGCACGCAAATGTGTTACGACAAACGGCTTTATATCAACTATTTATCTCGCGAAGAAAAGGTAAAACATAACACCTTCACAAGAAAGTCTATGGAAGATCGAAACGAGGTACGGGGCAAAATATGTTATACATATTGAAATTAAAGTTAACAATTTTTATCACAATAGTATGTAAATGCGATCCTGAATAATCTTACTCCCGATGATGTGCGGTGCCTTATCATAGCCGAGGATGAACTGGCACGATGTGCACCATTGGAACGTATTTTTCCAACAGATCAAACCTATAAGTACCTTAAATACAACGACAGTCCACGGTATTATAATCGCCTTTTGGATGCCTGGGAATCGCGCTACGCTAACAATCGCACAGAAGGCATTGCGTTGTTGCGCGACTATTGTCAAAACAAATATCACCTTCAGGTCCCAACACCTCCAGCTAAAAAGGTGAGATCTTTATTCATCAATGGCGCAAAAGCTTTTCACAACACTCATTTAAATGAAACGTAAAATAAAATAAAAACTGATAGGGCAGGATATTTCATTAATATTACAAGTTTTCTAATTTGGTTATTCTGTTTTATTTACCAAAAATAAGTTATCTTGTTTGGTTTAAGTGCGTACTGCACTGTATTTTATATATACACTAAGTATTTCCCACTTTTAAATTACTTTATACACAAAAATACTATCTTAAAAATCAGTTAAAATATTCATAAATTCTCGACTTTTGTTAAATTTTGAGGGCTGTTGGAGATTTGTACAATCGTTCTTTTGGCGGTGCCGTGCTCTTTGCCATCGTAAGTCTTATTTGTTGACCTCGCAGTGTCAAAGTAAAATAAAATCTCGAATATTAGTAGATAGAAGAAAACCAGTAAGCTTGTTATAATATTGTATTGTCTTTATTTGATATATATTCAGGACAACAAAGTGTATTTGTCATCTCTACCGGTTAACTACCATAACGTACAAATCTTTTGTTTTCTTTACCAGTAATGCATAGGTAAATAACGAAGCTTAAATAAAATTAAAAAGTAGAGGGATGGTCAAATAGTGATGTTCTCTTTTGCCAACAGGCCCATACTTAGTTCTAAATCCAGATGTTTTGTGTAATTGAAATGTTCTAATAGAAATAAAAAAATGTTCACCGAATCCATATGTATTGCATAGTGTTACCTTTTTGTGTTATTCTGTTCTACGTTACCATCACTATAATTTCTTTTTATGTCTCTACGTATTTGTAAATGAAGTATATTGAAGGTGATCACACTGCATACTCCTTACACCTGAGTCCAGAACAAGAATTTCTTTCAACGTCAGGTGGGTTTTTTAACAGTAATTCAACTCAAACGGCTGTCCATAACTAGCTTTTCCAACGCTGACCTCAGAAATATCATAAAATATTTTTATAAGGCATATGATTGTAAATTTTCAACATCGACCCATCGCAAAAAATGCGCCAAAATCTTAATTCAGTAGTATATGATTTCAATTAATATTTTCACAAAACCATTATATTATACGGGTAAATGCCATACGGATTTCTCCTATTTTTTTCAATCTCATTTGATTTTATTATAGCTCAAAAATATTAGGGATCTCTTTTTACATTTGTTAATATTGATTGGTTAAAAACGAACATGTTTTCGTCATTCGAGTAGTTATTAAAGATACCCGTAGTGCCCCTTTTATGTAAAAGAAAAAATATTTAATTCCAAAAATAAAACTTAAAATTGTTTTTTTTTGTAGGTAGTCTTTTTTTAAAGTCGATTGGAAAGAAGCAGAGAGCTTCTTACGTTGGGTAATTCTTTGTTTTGTCTTTAACCTATGAAACTATACCGTTTAAAATCCAGAGCTGTTGCGGCTATGTGTTACACATACAATAAAAATCATTTTAATATTTGGCTGTTAACTCTTGATTTTATTAAAAGCAAGAGGTTATGTTTTATTGTTAAATCAGATATTGACCATTAAAATAATACAAAATAAAAACTATCCTTCATTTACTTCAAATTCTCTACCAACGTCTTATTATAAACATTCTTAGTAAATGTTTATTTAAAAAAAAAACTTTATACAAAAACGTAAAGCTTCCACATTTAAAATTAAGATACAAGATAAAATATATGTACATCATGGATTTTCTTATTAATTATGCGTACTGCTTCCCTTCCATTTAAAGTCAGTCAGAAGCGTGGAACATATTGAGGAGACTTATCCGACTGTATAAAAACTAAAATACGTTGTGAATTAGAATCGTTAACCGAGCCAGTCTATCAATGTCCGTTTATAAATTAATCTCTCACTTTTAAAGATTTTTTCCCAATAGTTGCATTCCTATTGCTGGTAGTAAATAAGTCTGAACTCGCTGCATTGGACGAATATAACATATTGCTGCCATTGAAACATTTGGAAAATTATTTTTTTTTAAATATTTTAGTCGTGGAAAAGTCTAAATTACTAGTAGGAAAAAAAAAAACACTACATAATATCCATAATACAGTCTTTTAGTATCTATAATTCCATTTCCGACCCTTTAAAGTATATGTTAATATATAGTGTCGATCTAGCCATGTCCGTGTGTCCGTCCGTTTCTACGCAAACTAGTCCCTCAGTTTTAAAGCTATCTGCTTAAAACTTTCCCAAAAGTTGTCTTTCTTTTGCGGGAAGTATATACGGATCGGACGACAAAATCGAATTGCTTTATTCTTTTTAGTAATATAGGCATAGGCTTCGAAATTGAGTCGTTTTGTAATAACTGCAAGGGTATATAAACTTCGGCCTGCTTCTTTTCTTGTTTCCCTTTTAAACGATGTAGTACATACAATTATTCTACCAATTCTTGCTTTTAGTTTTCCCTATTTTTTTTAAAAACAAAATTTATTGCCTTTTATTTATTTTTTTAACACTGCAATACAATTTCGTACCTTAACAAATGTCATTTATATCGTTGTACACTGTATAAAAACTTAATTTTTCTTAGAAATTTTATTTTGTTATTCAATACATATTTTAATTTTGATTCTTTGCAAGTCATAGCAATGTAATATTTTTTCTTTTAAAACATAAATATAGTTAAAAAGTTTTTTTATTGTCTTATCGTTAATTCAAATTAAATCAATACGTTTTGGTGTAATTGTAAATTTGCAGGATTACTTCATCAAGTTTATGAGATGGATTTTAAAGTGACAGTCGCTGCCATCGTATTATTGGTAGTCATTATTGTTATTGTTAGTGCAATTACCTTAGTTTTAATAACATATGTATATATTTGATATTTAATATAATAAATTCAGATGTATTTGTAAATAGGTTATTAAAATATTTAAATCAAAATGTACTGTTGGGACATTACCAAAATTGCATAATTCGTAACTAAATTGTGATCTTGTTTTTTTATAATAGATTGGAATAGTGTTATTGCTAAAGCCTAACATATTATATAACTCTTAGATATTACTAAATCAGTTGATACGTTGTAATTAATTAATTATAGTAAACTGCCAATCATTTAAAGACCTAATAAATGATGTGTTTACATAATAAAATTTTAAAAAAGTCAAATAAATTTACGTTAAAAAGTAAACATTTGTACATATATAATGTTTTGTTTAATTTTATGATTTTAACTATTTTTTTGGTTTTAAGGAATCACATTTGCACAACTCAAATTTTTTAACTATGCTTAACTCAGTAACATCTAAAGTTATTGGGAATTCGTTCTATATATAACTTTTTTGCAGGGATAGGAAAAACTATTATATCTATATTTTCTGTTTTTAAAAACGATGGTTAAGATCCCGGATCCGATTTCTAAAAGAAGTGTTTAAAATAGGAAAAATAAGAAAATTCTTTTTGCTTTGACTGTTAGAAATAATTACAAAATTCAGATTCCTTTGGCCTTATGAAAAATCGGTAACCGATCAAACAGAAAAAATTCTAACCACTACTAAGACCATATAGTTATGTATATTCTCCAGCTGGCATATAATCAATATTTTGCAAATTTAGAATCAAATTGTTGATTTTGAAGACTCTTCACTTCAGCATTTGCATTGTTTTATATATCCGTCATAAAAGCTTTCTGGTTAAATCTCGTACATTACAAGGGTATTTAAACTTCGGTTCGTTTAAAAACCTTTTTTCGTACTTTCTGTGGGCAAAATATTGTAAGAAAGGTTTTTCAAGAAACAAATATTACATGTAAAATTGATTTCTTAAATTTAATTTTCAATATTACATTGTTAAACTTATAAAAATAATAGACGATAAAAACTTACAAATATGCATATAAGATTTAACCTAGATTTTAAAAATAATTTTTACAAAATCAAGAAATACAAAAAGTAGATTATTAAATGGACCACATTGACCATTATTCAAAAGTCGTGATTAGCATCGACTTTAATTAATGGTAAATAGTTAATTTACATATATAGTGTGCGGTTTACAAACAAGAACTGTAATTAGATGTGTTGTTGTATAAATAATTTTTTTTATATATCATATGGTAAGTACTGTCATTTTTGTACAAATTCTATTAAATAAAAAGCTTGAATTTTAAATTATTTTTTAACAGAAATTATTTTTTGAAATATTTTTCGGCTTATCTTTATTCAAACTTTCTTCATAATTATAAAAATGTGTTAAATATTAAATATGCATTAAATGTTTTTGCTAAAAGTGCCGCAATCCTTTCCACGGAGAATGATATTTATCCAATGCAATGCAACACATTTTTATTTTTAAGCGTATACTCGTAGTATAAAAATATTAAATAAAGAACCCCAAATACCGAGTTTATAGTATAATACAACGTATTGTGCGTATGTATTACCATTTGTAAGCAACTGAAATCTATATAATAACCTGGATAGTTTTTTGTATAGCTTTAAACTTATTGTGGTATTACCTATGTTTTATTAGTACAATTTATTCTAAGATATTTTTTGGTTTATTTATAATAATGTCTTAGATGTGCAGTGTACCTCTAATGCACACCAAATTTGAGTGTACATTATATCTAAATCTATTATGATCTAATTATATAAATTATTTTTTTCACGTGCTTGCTACTTTTATTAGACCTGCATGTATGATATCCAAAAATTTTTTAATATTTCTATTAATTTATGTGACTGGCCATAATATATAGTTGTTTATATAGTTCTTAAGCTTCGGAAAGCCGATAGTATTTTGTACCCGTTTTTTCACATTTAAACTTACCTATTAAAATTGTGTACAAATTTACATTTAACATTTAATTTCTAATTTAGGACTTGAACGATGAAGAAATAAGCTTAGTGGCTCCAACAACTAGAAGAGATGATCCCGAACCCTAGCATCTGCATTTTCTGCTCTTGACCAGGTAGTCAAACCATTAATAATTATATTTGCAACAAATACTTACACATTGTTTTTTTTTCATTTTCCAGACTTTTATATTCAATCAGGAATAATCTATTTACTGATAAACGCCCCGTTTGGACTGTAGCAAACAACTTTTGAATTTAAAACTGAATTTTAGGATTACACGGTATCGCACGTGTTCAGCAACCATTAAAATTTGTATGTAGTTCAAATATTATTAGTAAAAGTTAAACAGTGAATTATTAAATTATATGTTAACTAAATAAATTGGAGTTTTTATTAAATATGTAAGCATGTATATAATTTTCTGATAAATTTACATGTTCTTGACCACAGGATAAATTTATTAGTAAATAAAAAAAAAAAAGAAGAAAACTTCGGCAAGCCAAAGTTTATATACCCTTGGAGTTATTATTATTATTATACCATCGTTTCTATGGCAGCTTTGTGATGTTGTTGTCCGATTTTGACAAAACCAAAAGCGTATTTCTGATGTAATAAATAAATACTATATCTCAATGGAATATTTCGATGAATAAGCAAAATATTTTTTTTTTTGATTTTTCTGTCCGATTTTAATTTAATTAAAACCGTAATTCCATAGTATTTAAATATTAACAAATTCCAAGAAACCTACAACAAATTAAAAACAAAAGGTTATACTTTTTAAATTTGTTTTTTCCGTTTGTTATATGATATAGTCGCCCGATCCCTCTCGTTCGGACTTATATACTACCTGATTATGAGTTTACATATATGTGCTTTGTAGGATTGTAAGTCTTTCACGGTGTTGCTTAAAAGGGTATATAACTTTTTTTCTTTAAAAAATATGAAAGTTTGGATTTCTTTTACGTAAGTAACCATTTTTTACTAAATGAATTATTATATTTTCTGAAAGTTTAGATTGTTGACAATGTTTATGCAAAAATTTGTGAAAAAATTATTAATAGTTTTTAAGGGGTGGCTGTTTTCCTTAAACGCCTTTTTTGGAAGAGACTTGCGGTGATTCCCCAGGACAAACGGGTCAACTAAAACCGTAAAAATAAAATTATTTCTTTAGTTTAGAGTAATATCCTGTACTTGAACAAAAGTTAAAAAAAAAAATTTTTTTGTGCATACCGGACCGTTTTTTGCAAAAAATTAAGTTTTTGGACGCTAAAATTCTTACAAAAGTATCTATTCCGGCGAAATAAAAATTTTTACACAAAAAATCGATCGTTCAAGTACTAATAAAATTCATTACGAACATTTAAAAAAAAATTGAAGAAAATCGGTTCAGTAGTTTTTCGCCAATCAATATCACCACAATATATCAATATCATTTTTTAAAAAAACAATTTTGAAATATTCGCGTTTAAAGTTTCAAGTTTGGGTTTGGGCGGGGACAATGCGCGCGGCCGGGAGCTCTGTAACTTTCTTTCTACTGCTCAAATCTCTATGAAAATTTGGGGAAATGTTCTCATAATGTTGTTCTTTAAGATAAAGCAAAAAAAAATATTTTCGATTTTTTGAAAATGAAAAAGGTATATTATTTAAAGGATTTTTAGCGATTTCGAAAAAAATTTAAGCAGATAAAAAAAAAAATTATAAATTAGCTTCGACAAGCCAAAGTTATAAGCTTTCCGGAAAAGTGTATTAGTGAATTTGGCCTAGTCGTATGACAGGTATTGTACATAGCACTTCGTTAGATTAAAACAAGAAAGGAAAGCTAACTTCGGGCGGAGCCGAAGTTGATATACCCTTGCAGAATATTCTGTAAATTATAATCTCTAAAATTATTCATATGATGCATTCTTAATACTGATACAAAACCCCAACTTTCTAACTTTAAAAACAACAAAGTTATGACATTTCCAATCGTTCAGTTATATGGCAGCTATAGGATATAGTCGGCCGATCCTTATAATTTGGTGGGTCGGATTGATTGGCCAAATATAAAACCCATAGAAAGTCCCAACTTCCTAACTTTACAAACACCAAAGTTATGGCATTTCCGATCAATCAGTTATATGGCAGCTATAGGATATAGACGGCCGATCTTTATGAAATTTGGTAGGTTGGATTAATTGGGCAAATATAAAACCCATAGAAAGTCACAACTTCCTAACTTTACAAACACCAAAGTTATGGCATTTCCGATCAATCAGTTATATGGCAGCTATAGGATATAGTCGGCCGATCCTTATGAAATTTGGTAGGTCGGATTGATTGGCCAAAAATAAAACACATAGAAAGTCACAACTTCCTAACTTAACAAACACCAAAGTTATGGCATTTCCGATTAATCAGTTATATGGCAGCTATAGGATATAGTCGGCCGATCCTTATGAAATTTGGTAGGTCGGATTGATTGGCCAAAAATAAAACACATAGAAAGTCACAACTTCCTAACTTAACAAACACCAAAGTTATGGCATTTCCGATTAATCAGTTATATGGCAGCTATAGGATATAGTCGTCCGATCCCGGCCGTTCTGACTTATATACTGCGTGCAAAGGAAAGAAGGGTGTGTGCAAAGTTTCAATTCGATATCTTTAAAACTGAGAGACTAGTTCGCGTAGAAACAGACAGACGGACAGACAGACGGACAGACAGACGGACAGACGGACAGACGGACAGACGGACAGACGGACATGGCTATATCAACTCAGGAGGTGATCCTGATCAAGAATATATATACTTTATAGGGTCGGAGATGTCTCCTTCACTGCGTTGCACACTTTTGACCAAAATTATAATACCCTCTGCAAGGGTATAAAAACATAATTTCAAGCTACGCTGCAGCCGATTCATTGCATTTTTTTTATAAGGAGATGGCTGCTTTTTATAACTCCGATTTTGAATATTCTACATCAAAAAACTTCTAAAATTAAAATACTTTTTGTATTTTGTTTTCCGGAAACAATAAATTGGCATCACTTTATTTGCTTGAAATTCCAAATATGCGCAGGTGCTAGGTATCTATTCATTTTGATACATAATCTTAATATTAAAACATGTCATAAAAATTGAACAATAAAATCATTTTTTGATGCAAGTGTCATGTACATATCTACAAAAAGTATAATTGGTTTTCCAGTCCGGCTGACGGGGACCGATTAATACTTTCGGCCACGAGGAACGCCAATTTGTGTGCGTACTGGCACACGGCTGGCACCCGGACAGTACCGGAGAAATTGTAGTACATGTGGGTCATTTTGTAAGTGAGCATCTGCAGCTTATCGGCGCTCATCCCCATGTTGTCGGATATTACGTTGTAACTGGTAGGTGACACTGTTCCTTGGCGAACAGCCTGTGACACCAAAAAGAAATCATAACGCTCTGGCAAGGTTATAACGTCGTCCACCACAGTGCCCGGATTTGGATTGCGCTTGTTTACGAAATAGCGCGAGTTAATGCGCTTGGCCACTATAATAAAGGCCATTCGGCAGCCCTCCTCTTTGCCAGCCGATTTGTAGATTTCGTCGAGCTTGGCCTTCAGAAACTTCACCTCAGTGTTCACAACTTGGTAAAGCTGGCCATCACCAACGCCGTCGCGGTAGAAAAGAATGCGCTCTGGCAAGGTACCGTGGTGCTCCCGGTAGGCCTTCAGAGCACAGGTCATGTTCAGCGACATCTGGTCGGATAACTCCTGGCCCTTCATGTGCTCAGTCACCGATGAGAAGTAGCGGCCCGACGTTCTGATGTCCATGGTAGCTACTAGAGCGCCATAGGACTTGTTTTTGTTCTTCGACGAATGGCAGACATCGAATCCAACCGTCATCAAGCCGCGAACTGGGAGCTCTATAGTCCAGGGAGTACCCATTAGTTTGGCGTTCATCTGGATAACCACCTTCGTAGCAATCGACATAAGACCAGCCGCTTTTTCCTGGCGAGGGGCAATGACTTTCAAAGTCACCACTTGCGATGGTACCGGTCTGTCCACACAGGTGCGTTTTTTGATGCAGCTGTACCTGTTAACAAAAGAAAAGAGTGTTAGAACTTTTACTCGACAATCTAGACAGCTAAACGTGCTTCTCTTCATTCGGAGACTTCATCACAACCATTACAATCTGTGGATCCTTTGCCACGGCGTTGTCAATCGACTGAGAGTAAGTTCCATTACGGTCGTCCCTAATTTCATCGCTATAAAAAACGGTACATGAAATCAGAAATTCTTTAAAAATTTTAATTAGGAATACTTACTAGCGAGGTTCGGAAATAAGCATTTTCATGCCGTTAGCTGCCCGGATGCACAACTTCACAAACTCCTGGGTCTCGCGCAAATTTCGACTCGGGGTAATCACGTACCACCTCTTAATGTCCACGTGACTGAACATCGAGGAGTTGCGAAACTCATTGTTCCAGTCGGCGCGACTGTCGCACAGATATCTTTTATTTTGCCCGAACACGATTTTCTCCGGTGGCAGAACGCGAGCAGGGATCTCGACCAAAGCCGAGTCGAGTTCGATGTTCCAAGACTTCATGGTTTCGTTACTCTCCTTGGAGGATTTCAATCGCTGGTTGAACACCCGCAGGCGCTCAATGCGACGATCTGGAGTCAATCGGGTATGCTCGCTCATGGCCTTCATCAATCTAAAAGCCCGGGAGAAACCAGGATACTAATTAAGCTTCAAGAACTACAATCTCACTATAAACATACCGAAAATTGGCGCGCATTGCGTCGGTCATGCCTGTTGCCCGAGCCAGCTCGGGAATAAGCATAATAAGCTGATCGACGCCACCACGAATATTTTTATCGGTGGGACGAGACACAATCAAAGGCTGCTTAAAGTCTCGTATAGTGATGTTGTATCGCTGGGAATTTATAAGTATTTAGAAAATGTAAGGAACTTTTCTCTGGAGGGTCTACCTTTTTATAGTACTCCACATACGAAATATCCCCTTCCTTGGTATTAAATTTAGCTAATGGCGATGATTCAAAGTCTACGTCGTCAACACGATAAGTCTTGTTGTTGTAATCCGTCAATACCACCATACCTGTTTAAAATAAATACGAGAACAAATTAAGTTAAGTAAAGGGTCCAAAAATGAATTACAAACTCACCCATTACTTCGCGTTTAAAGGCAGTCTGATAATCGTCATTGTCACGAATAGCCTCGGATAAAATGTTATACAAGGTATCAGTTCTCATTACCTTATGGGCTATTTCAGCACAAAGTAGTATATCACTTTCGTGTTGACGAATCGAAGTCTGATATCCAGGCCAGAGTTCCATGCGGTAGTTCTCCAAGTTAATCTGTTTTCAAAAAATCATAATCATAAGATTGAGTCTCACAACTTGTTAAATAATAATTTAGAAAGCAGACCTTTGCTTTAGGATCGAAAAAATTGCGCGAAACCAGCTGCAAGTTTAACCCCTCCATAGCTCTGCGCAGAATAAGATTGAGAACCTGGAACTGCTGGTTGTCGGCTGCCTCAACCGAACCAACAGCTTTGATTTTGATTTCAATTTTTTCACCAGAGCGGCTCTCGGTCAGCAGTTCCAGAACATAGGGGCTATTTTGGACTGGCTTAAATTGATTCGTGCAAAATAAAACGGTACCGTCAAATATGTAGCCCCCCAAAATGCTACGATGTTCGTTTACGAATGCCCGACGTAAACGCGTATTGTCAACATCCGGCACAAAATCCACGCGGTACTGGTAAATGGTCCAGTTTGGGCGTTTTAAAATTTTAAAATAGTTTGTCTGCACAGTAATTTTGTTTCCAGACACTCCATTTTTTGTTATCAGTCCCTGGGGACGGGAGTGTACTACATCCGTAATCAAGCGACGACCACGCACAGAGCCACGAGGATCACCTGGTTTAATTTAAATAAGGGACTTCTTTTTAAAAATAACCGAAAGTATTAATACATAAGACCACTCACTCTCAGAGCTTTGAACTTCAGCCTCGCCCGACTTGGTTTCTGAGCTGCGATCCGACTTCTGCAAGTTTCTAGGTGGTGCATCACTGGCTCCTTGACCTCCAGAGGCTTCATTTTTACTCGATTGAGAAGAATGAGAAGACCGGCCCTGTAAGAAAATATTGTTATTGGTTAAAGTTTTAGCTTTAGTTTTTTTTTTTAACGCATACTATGTCGGTAATATCACCTTAAAAATAAAAAAAAATTTAGTTTATTTTTAGTTTATAACTTTGAAACTAATAATAACTTTCATAAAAGGTAAACCAAAATATAAAAAAGTAAATATTGTGCTAATAGTATTAAAAAACATCAACATGGTACTATTCCAAGCGTTTTCTTATATACATATATACCAACTATATAGATTAATGAAAAGTCTGTAGGTCCCACAACAATAATTGGATTATTGCAAACTAGGCAATACAAATTAGTTTCCAAATTCCATGCTGTTTGCTGAAATAAACCATTTTTTTTCGTTTGTATTATAAAGAAAAGAAGCCAACTTCGGCAAGATTATATACCCTGGCAGTTATTACAAAATGAACACATTTCGATTTCTATGACTATATTACCAAAAATAATGAAGCTATGTCCATTTTGCACTGCATTTTCAAATCATTTCTATGGCATATATTGTTGTCCGATTTTGACAAAACTAAAAGCGTTATTCTGATATAGTAAATAATTACTAAATCTCAAAGGAATATTTTGATAAAAAGAAAAAATGCTAAATTAATGAAATAGAAAAACAACTTCTGGGAAAGTTTCAAGCAGATAGCTTTAAAACTGAGGGACTAGTTTGCGTATAAACGGTCGGAAAGACGGGCATGGCTAAATCGACTCTATATATCAAGATGTATAAACTTTATAGGGTCGGAAATGTCTCCTTCACTGCGTTGCAAACTTTTGACTGAAATTATAATACCCTCTGCAAGGGTATAAAAACACCGTTTTTATAGCCGTTCCGATTCCATTACATTCCAATAGGCAATGTGCGACCTACATACCATGCGGAAATTCTACGCAGCCTTGAACCAGCTTCTTTCTTCTTTTTAAGTGGTGCCTAAACTTGCATAAACATTTATAACAAGCAAAACAAATGCAGCTATACTGCAAACATTTTTTATTACGTATGTATGCTTGTGTTTTATTTGATCTGCGTGGTCATCATTTATTCTTCGCTCTGGATTAATTTTCGCACAAACAACCAAACCACTCAAAAGTATAAACATGCGACGGTATTGGTAATAGGACTCACATACAGTTGCGAATTTTCTCGAATTGAAAACGATATTCGCATAAATGGTTTCAATTAAAAACTGAGCACAATTTGTATTAAAAAAAAGTGGTTGTTATTCGAAAGTAAATTTATTGGTCTCTGTTTTTTAAGTACCAAGTATGGTTTTAAGTTATGGGAAAGGGACTGTAACATATCGGTAAATTCATACATATGTATATACACACATACACAAGTGTTTTCATGAATGGTCCGAAAAAACATATGCAGATATGCTAGTATGTAAGACTAGCATCAATGTTGCAGATTGTACACCAAGATAAAGCAAAATTGTAATTGATATTAACATTACCAAAGCAGTGCTTCTCAAAACACTACGGATGATTAATAAATATATGTGGAAACATATAACAACAAAGTTTTAAGATTTATTGAATCGGAAACATTTTACAAAATTTTTTACTCTAAAGCTCTTACCAGTTGGGGACCCAAGCCGCGGTTTGCTTCTTCCTTGCTCTTTAGCCCGCGACCCCGTCCTCGAGCAGTTCCAGTGTTTGGAGGCAAATTCATTTCTCACTTTTATTTCTTCTATAAGTTAATTTTTACTTGTATTCCTTCTTAACTACTATTTTCACTTTTCAGTTGGAAATTCTAGTTTAGGGTGCTAGCTGCTAGCACGCTTCACAAATTCCGGGCCAATGAATGAGAAAACGGAAACGAACGGGACCTTTCAACCGCCCAGGGCTGATACATACATTTCCTGCGGTTATCGGTTGCGCTTTTTTCGATAAATACTTAATCGTTAAGCACATTTGCAAAGATTTGCATTTTTGATTGCAAATACTTGCGTTTTTCATACTTAATATGAGAAATAAACAATTAATTACAGTTTCATGTTTTTAAGTATTAAGATTACTACATGTATTGAAGAAGAGAGTTCGGCGAGGATAGTTGGTGCCCTAAGAATATAAAAAGCTCATTGAATAAGATCGATTTTTTTATTTTTTTCAGAACTTTGCGTTATATATTAACGTAAGAATTTTTTAAAGCCCATTTCCTTCTTTTTAATTACTTTATATTTACCTAAAAAAAATTACTTGTTGGGCAAGCACAGTAATCATAAACTAACAGGCGTTGTTTGACGTCAGAAAACCAAAGACAAATGGTTTCATCTCAGTTTAAAAGGAAATAAATCGAGTGTCACGTTAACTGTCCTCAAATAACTGAAAAAAGATTAATTACTTTTTTAGAAATTTATGAAGGGGATTGCAATCGTAGCCAAATTATAATTTAACTCCAAATAAAAAAAGTGATTTACGCTTATCATTTTTAACCATAAGCACATGAACAATTTGATCTCACAAAATGGGAAAAATGTGCCGCCTGAGGAAAAGTAAATCTCCCAAGTCGCCACTTTCTTGACTACCAAAACGTGAACATTTAAATTCTTTTGCGCCAATATTTTATGGTTGCACGGAAAAACCATCGCCTAAATATCGTATAGAAACGTGCGGTTAGGAACGCTAATCCAGAACTAAGTGGGACATTTTGGCACCGCCAGGTTTTGCCATTCCGGAAATTTGTGGATGGAGTAAGAATTTTTTTTTTATTTCACTTGGTTATGGAAAATAATAACAGCTATTAAAAAATAATATATTCAAAATTGCAACATCAATAGAAATACCAAACGCACTCGAGGAGTTTCAAATTATTATTCGATTGTTCCTATAGCTATGTTAAGCCTTTAAGTTTTCTCGAAATTGAAAGTCGTTATAGAAACGTAAGCTAGGCTTAAAAACATCTATGGCGTTTAGTTTTTTAAAAAAAATCATGGGAAACGAAAAACTGAACCACTCCAAAAAGACTCAAAAAGGTATCAGTACTACTGATGCTGATCAAACACCTTTCTATTAGTCTTAATGAATAAATTAAATTTGAACAAAATCATACAGACAATTTATTTTAAATGCGACTTTAGTCGCAGTCCACAGCAAGATTTAAAAAAAATAATGGCCCCGGAGAAAGTAGCTCTTTTAAAGGATCACTAGATTTAATACATTTATAGTATCATTAGGTTTTTGTCGATGTGAACGAGGATATGGGAAATATATTATACAGAAGTGTCAGACACTAGTTTTCTTATTGAAAGTTTCGGCCGTTGGTTTTTTATTAACATTTTAGGTTGAAACACATTATAAAAGTCTAAGACTCTAGCTTCACAACGGTCGTCTTCTCGGACACGTACAGACCGTCAAGGAATTTACGGATATCCTTATTCTTGACGGTGGTAGACTGCTGGATGAGGGCGGCAGATCCAGAGACCGACTCGATGTCGTTTCCCTCCACGATGAGCTCGTCCTTTTGGGCAGTCGAGTTGACAACGGTGACGCCAGCTGCCATTTCCACACGACGGATGTACTTCTCTCCCAAGAAGTTACGGATCTCGATGACCGTGTTGTTCTCGGAGGTGACACAGTTGATGGGGAAATGGGCGTACACGGCGCGCATCTTGTACTGGAAGCCGAACGTGACTCCTAGAAATAGAGAATATAATTGTTTAGTTTACAATTAAGGATACATTATATCGGTGCACTGGTCATTAATATGCAGCAGGAATCTTTTCCACATATTCATCTGACCAAATTTGTCTGTCTGTCAAAATCTCGGTAACTACGAGAGTAATTGAATTGATACTTCATTCAGATTTTTGTTAGCATCACAAGTTATGAAACTTAAATAATAGTTTTGCTTAAATAATATATATTTGGAATAGGATCTTTAGTTTGTGTAATTTTTTAGTAGTAAAGTAAATTTTTTAGTAGTAGGTTAGTAAATAGCCGATATCTTTTTGTCGGAAAACTATTAACGGATATCTTTAAGTCGGAAGACTATTAATGGTTGAACTAGAACCAAACTTTGGCTGTGTTTTAAAGGTCACTTCTGTATGTATTCAAAATAGAAGAGGTTTGTAGGATTTCACTATCGGCGACAAGAGATTACTAAGAAACCTACAGGTGTTTTTGTTTTGTTTTCCCCATGTTACGCACCCTTGATCATGTTCTCGATGTGACTGCAGACGGTGCGCACGGCGGCCAGCTCCTTCTTGGTACCGAACCACTTCTCCACCTTCAGGGTGCGCTTGTCGGGCATGTACATGTCCAGGGCCAGGTGCTTGAAGCTGCGCTTCAGGGTGCCGCGGGTGCCGGTGATGGTGACCACACGGGCCTTCACAGAGGCTTTGATATCCTTGGGGATCTTCACGCACTGGTTGGAATTGATGGTACGCATCTTGATGGCACTGTCGGTAAAAACAATTTAGTTTATTACTAAAGTCGATTTTAGAGGTAGTTATAAAGAGTTTTCCAAACAGCGACCCGCATAATTTACTCTTGACAAGAACATGTTTTATTTAATTAGGATAATCCATCACAGCGGATGCCGCACTTGTAATAAAACGGCGGCTTTGGTGCCACACTGCCAATTGGCATCCGCGTAAATTATTCATTTCGATGTTTGGAAGTGCAGCATGTTTGACACAAAACTTACGCTCCGTTAGTCCCTCGTTTGTATCAGACAAATTCTGGATGGACTCCTCGCTGCAATACGTTGATTAAAAGATATTTTGGGTTAAAATTTCAATAAAAATAAAACGCGGAACACACTACTCACCGGAAACGGGGAAAAGAAAAGAAGGGAAATTTAATGTGGCTGCATCAGGCGCACAAAACGGGCTAAAATACAGCGCCATGTGCAGTCTGCGTGCTGTTGACGAGGTCGCGGTGTGCTGTTAGGCGCCAAATAAATAAATGTAAAAAAATTTTTAAACCGAAAATTTTGTGAAAAACGTTTTTAAAAACTTGAGCTTTAGATTGTTTAAATTGCAAAATTACAGTTTTATCTTTTTTGCGTAATAACCTATTCACTGTGTAACATAATATTCTGTAATATTTCGAACACTGTTATAGGCTTTGCATAAGCATAAACATTTACAGTGAAGAGTTTACTTTAACTTCGATTTTGTTAATATTCTCGTTTTATATGAATTTGAACTAACCATTATTTATCAAATACCTCAGGGGATTCTTTTGCTAGAAAACGAAATGCATAATTTCGGTAAGCTTTCAAATTCAACATAAGAAATTTCAGAAACTACTAAACATTATAAAATAAAACATTCAACTAACGATTGTTTTCGGGTTTGTAGAAACAGCCATTAATTTAGTTTTGTTGGCTAGCTGCTTTACAATTCAACATGCTCGATTAATATAAATTCGTTTATGGAAAACCATAAATATAAGCCATGTTAATCGAAACTGGTTACAAATACAAATTCATTTAGTCTTCAGTGTCATCGAACACCCTTAACGAACAGGACATTATGGGCAGCACTGGATGACTAGTGCCGACACATTCGGTTCAAAAAATGTCATCACTAGCAGAAGGCGGGAGCGTGGGTACATCAGCATCAGCCGGCCGAAAATTGCAGATCAGTTTTTTTCTTAAAATATTTGTTTTAGTCGATTTTAAAAGATTTTTAGCATCCGAGTTGACCCGCCTAGTATAGTTGTACACAATGTCTGCTCCGCAAGCACAGCTCGACTTTTTTTTGACGGCGGGAAGTATGCTGGAATGGCATGACAATCTGGACAGAAATAAGCCGGGTCTGCTGGAAGTGAGTACCACTGATACGGATGTTTGCCCGCCTTTGAGAGGACTAAGGATTAATTTCTCTGCAGTTAACTGGCGTTAGTCAACATGGACGAGCCACGATGAGTGGGCTCAACGACTACGATTACCAGAGCCTGTCGTTTCTGAAATCCGAGGAAACACATAACCTACAACAACTGCGGACTGTGACCAAATCGGCAATTCCCAACGAGATCCTGGAGCACTTCAAGCGTACGTACCTCCTTTGACCTGGAACATTCCGTTCTAATCTCTAACTTTAAAAACTGTAAAGACATAAAATGTCACTGCACCATGGGCCTCTTTCCGGAGATTGGTCGCGCCTGGCTCACCATCGATTCGGAGATCTACATTTGGACCTTCACTCAGACGCGGGATGTGGCCTACTACGACGGATTGAGCCATTTAATCGTAAGCGTCGGCCTGGTGAAACCTAAAGCCGGCGTTTTTGTCCAAGATGTCAAGTACCTCCTTCTGCTCACCACGCCAATCGAGGTCATTGTATTGGGCGTAACATTCGGCGAGAGCTCGTACAGCGAAATGCAGCTGATGAACAGACCCATTTTCGTGATCGGCACCGACAACGTGTCCATCAGCGTCATCAAGGGAACGGATGACGGACGCATCTTTCTGGGCGGCCGCGACGGCTGCCTCTATGAGGTATTCTACCAGGCGGAGTCCAGTTGGTTCGGCAAACGCTGCAAGAAGATAAATCTCTCCCAAGGACTGGTCTCCTACATGGTTCCCAGCTTCCTTAAAGTTTTTTCGGTAACCATTCGCCTTCCTTCTATTAATGCAGTGACTAATTAAGAGTGTTTTCCTTGCAGGAAGTCGATCCAATCGAGCGTATAGAGATTGATAACAGCCGCAAGCTTCTTTACGTTTTGACGGAAAGAGGTTCGATTGAAGCGTGGGACATCAGCACGGATTATACGAACGCGAGAAGGCTGGGGCGAATCACCCAGAATGATATTACGAACCAAGCAGTTAGTCTAATCACGTATGTGCAAGTTCTACTGATATAAGTTTGCTTAAATAGGAAAACAATGAGAAGAAATCAATGAATGCATGCTAACGTTTTCTCCTTCTTTATTACATTTTTTAGAACTGTGGACCCTTCTATTTTCAAAAGTGTCAAAGCCATCTGCCCCCTGAACGCCGATGACGCCGGCAAATTGCATCTTGTGGCTGTGACGCAATGCGGTGTGCGGCTTTATTTCTCCACAACGTCGCTAAACGTGCAGCACCAATTCGGTCCAACTGCGGCCTGTACCCAGGCAGAGAGTACAGGATTCGGTCAGCCAGCAACGCAGCGCCCATTGCCAGCCGGAGCCGACTCACCGAAGGGGCTCTATCTGCTTCACGTGCGCCTACCGCCCGGCTACACGCCAAACGCCACCACCAATAAGCCCAAGCAGGTCCATGCCGCCCACTACACGGAGGGCACCATGCTGATGATCACCACGCAACAACAGGAGCAGGATCTGCTCTGGTCAGTCAGCTCGGCTCCATCGGTTAATTTCACTTACTTGGTGGAGTCGACAGCTCTCGAGAGTCTGGATGGAGTGGTATGGGGCTTGGCCGAGGTGCATGAACCGTCGACGCCGCTCCTAAAATCTCCCTTGAACAGTGCACGTCACTCCCGCAAGGTAGCGCTACTCACCAACCAGGGCACACACATAATAGAGCTGCTCAAAATGGTCGACGTTTTGCGCCAGATCCTGCTATCGTGTAATGGCCCGCACCACGAGGAAGTTAAGCTGTTCTTCCAGTCGCAAAATCAGCGAGAGGCGTGTGTCACCGCCCTGTTGCTGGCCACTTCGGATAAATATCGTGGCGGAGACATCGCCTTGTGGGCCACCCAGGCGTTCATGTTGTACGGCGGGGAGCCGTGCTTTCAGCATCAAAAGTTCCTAAACGCTAATAACCGCAACTTGGGGAATCAAACAATAGGTCCAAATATCACTACCGGAAGGGAGCGCCAACCCATGTTCATGTCCACGCCAATGCCAAATACAGCGGCAAACAGTCCTGTGTCTTATCCTGGATCACAGTTCAATCAGCCCATCAGTCCAAGTAAGTACAACTAGCTTCTTGAGGTGGAATAGTCAAATAATATGTATACATTACAGTTGGAAATATGCAACCTTCACAAGCTGTTAGTAACGAGAATTCATCGATCGTGTTTTCGGCCAAACACGACGGACTATACTTGTATGTCTCCCGGATGTTGCGTTCAATTTGGCAATTGCCTTGTGTAAATGAGAACTTTTGCTCCAATCTGAGTCATAGCGATTGTGCCCTTTTGCAATCAGATCTGCGATCGTTGCGCAGCTTCCTGGAAGTACATTCTGTGCACGATATTTCCTGTAAGTCGTGCAAATTAAATATGATTTGATTGTCGAAGTCGATTAGCCGAGTTTTAAAAACGTGATCTGAACTTTTAAGAAACGAAACATTTATTTATGGTCACATAACTAAAAAACTTTATTGTTTGTTTTAGCGTCTACCCGAGTCTCGTTCGACCCCCATTTGGAAAGAACCAGTTCCTATAACACCATTATGATGAACAACAGTCTATTGCCAATGTCTGAGCAAAGGATTTTGACAGAGCAGGCTCAAGTCGAAGAAAAACGATCACTGTCAGCTCTTAACCTCTTTGTCAGTAAGTACAATTATAATATTATAATAGAGAGAGAACTAATCACAAAATTTATTCGCAGAACACGCTTGTGAGGTTATATCACTTTGGAGCATTCTAAACTCGCACTCCTTTCAACTTATTTGCTTGCAACTCAGCCCCGAACATCAGAAGATGTTGAAGTGCTGTACCTTCCGTGACCTCCTCCTCACACGTTCTGAGGTCTGCGCATTCTTGATCATTTCACTGATTAATCTGTACCTCAAGGACAAGGCGGGAGTATCCGAAGTATCCATGAACTTGCGTGAGAATTGTCCTAATATATACAGGCATGAGGATGATGTGACTTACAAAGCCACCGAGTTGTTAATGAATGCCAAGAACTGTACTTCGCCCACCGAAAAGGAGCAAAAGCTGAGAACCACCCTGCAAATGTGCAAGGAAGCTGCTCCAACCCTGCCACTGCATAGTATTTGCCAACAGTTCATTTCCGCTGACTTCTTCGAGGGCGTAATCGAGCTTTCGGCCGTGTGTGCATCAAAAAGTGACCCGGAGGAGGTTGGCGTCCACTTCTACAATAACGGGGAACCAGCTGAAGACCGCGAGGGTTACACTTGCTTTGCCACAAGGTAAGATATTTCGTGATTTTATACTTATGCAGAGAGTTTTATTATTTCATAAAGATCATCAACCGAATCGAATTAGCCGTTTGTCCTTTTTCAAGAGTTAAAACTATATTGATTAAGGTTTCTGGAAATGTGTAACATATTTAACATTAACATTTAATTTCGCCTGAACTAAATCGGTTTTGCTTTAGTTTTTTAGACAGTTTGGTTTATATAAATAATTTACCAACTAAACTTTTAACTGTAGAATGACCTACTACAAGGAAGTGCAACTTATGCTGGACCATATCTACCAGACTGCATGCAACAAGTCGCACATTCAGGACCAAACGCAATCGCCTGGTCAACTCAAAAATGCTGCCAAAGCCACCGATGCGACAAATGCAGCAAAACTAACCATCCCTAAAATTGTGGCACAGACCCTGCGGGTAAAGGACCCCCTGATCCATGTTACTCTCTACGAATGGCTGCTCGCCCACGACATGCTCAGCGAGCTTTTGGACGTGGTCGAGCCATCGCTGGGAGAGTTCTTGCGCCGCAGTGTTTCGCGCAATGGGGAGAACGTTGTCCTGATCGATTTGTTGTGGAAGTATTACGAAAAGAATGGCCATCATTCCCAGGCAGCCCATATATTGGACAACTTGGCTATGACACGCAGTGAAAACATAATTCTGGAACAGCGCATCGAGTATTTGGTGCGTGCTGTTATGTGTATGCGAAATGGGAATGTTGGCTCTTCTTTAACTAATGGAATATTCCTGAAAGAACTGGAAGACAAGGTAATATATACGAATTATTTTCTGGAAAATGATTTATTTAACTATTTCAAAAATGTAGCTGGATATCGCACGAGTTCAAAAGGCAGTGCTGGTCGCAATGACAGAGTTGGCTTGCAATAAGCTGGAGGCCGCCACGGCTGTAAAAGAGTTAAATTATTCGCTGTACGATATCACACAGCTTTATCAGCACTTTGCAGAGCCATTCGATCTGTGGGAGTGCCAATTGTCCATATTAAACTGTTCCCATCACAACGATCCCCTTCTGATCGAGTCGGTCTGGGGTAACATAATAAATAGCGTTGTGGATGAGCCAGGCTCAACCCAAGATCGATGCAACAGATTGTTCACGAAAATCGAACTCTTGGTAAGGGAGTACGGCGAATCGGGAGCCTGCTTTCCCTTTGCTTTCCTCATAAGAGAGCTGGAGATCAAAGCCTGCCAACTGCGCCTGCCCGAGGGAATAGTGCCGGAAAAACTAGTAACCATGAATCTAGACGTTGAACTGCTCCTGGAATACTACTCGAGGTTTGTCAAATTCACGTATTTCTTGTAAATGTTTCAAGTTAATCTAAAATCCAATTGGAAAGTAATGAAAAGTGTGAAGAAAACTGAATGATTCAAGGGTAATTAATTGAAAAATATTTCAGAATGATTTCAATGAACGAACGAGTTTGGGCAAATGAAGGCAATGAGTGGCATTTAATCCAATCCGCCATTCGGGTGGTCTCCCTCCTCGCAGACAACGCACAATCCATTTGGTACCGCTCAAAGTAAGTGCAGAGATTGGAAAATCAAGCTGATTGGGTTAACTTACATTGGTATTTGTTTTGCAGAAGACGAATTATTGGCAAGGCCCAAGACATAGTAGCGGGCTGCTTGAATATTTGCTACCAAAAGCCGGACACCAATCGTCTTCAGCATTCACTCAAGGAACTTCAAAGTCGGCTACAGCGGTTATTGGTTTGAAGCCCCATCGCAGCTTAAAATATTAATTTTGATTGAATTTGAAATTGCTGGACTAGACGTTAAGTTTGACTGAGATATATATTGTATTTGTATTAAACATGTTAAATAAATTGATTCCCCCACAGTTTGTTTGCAATTATCCCAGAAATAACGAAATCAAGAAGTGTCCATCATCTTTAAGTGAGCTTCCGTCAAAATGCATTTGGTCATGTGGCAGGAGCATGGCACTGGGTGCTCCTCGGTGTTGGGGTCCAACAGATCCACCTCCAAATTGTATTTCCGCATGTCGGACGCACTGCGCTTCATGGTAATTTGAAATGCAATTGGTGATTTCTCCTCCAGATTCTCGCAGGATTCCTCGGGCAGGACGACTACACACTGCTTCCAATGTGTTGGCGGGGAGTGCGGCGATGTGCTTAGAACTGAGTCTTCTCCGGGAAATCGCACATCAAACCAAATGCAGAAGCCCTGGTGCTTACCAGCCTTCTGGGCTGTCACCACCTCCTTGAACTGAATGCTGTCCAATTCCTCAGGCTGCACATCCAGCAGATTCATCCAGTGAAAGACGACGCCCTCGTGCAGAAGGTCTTCCGGATTCAAATGCGTAATCTCCGGTCTGGCTGACTTCTGGACGCGCAATTTGCTGGCGAAAGTGTCCATTTTAATGCCATCCACATCGTTCCAATCGTCGAAGAGCGATGGCACTGAACAGGGCGCCACGAAAATGGTGCACTCGCTGGGAAACAGGAGCCCGTTCTCCTTGAGGAACTTGTCCCGGGCCAGGAGAACCGAGTCCAGCATGCCCTCATGCAGCAGGTAGAAGCCCATCCACTCGGAAACAATGATGTCCACCTTTTCTGCATCGGCGGGCAGGACGAATTCTTCGACCCGCGATTGAATCACTTTTACAACGTTCGTCAGAACATTATCTTCGATCAGATCCAGGGCAACTTTGGTGGCCACATTGGATGCCTCAATGGCATAGACCAAACGTGCGCCCGCCTTCGCACAAAAGGCGGAAAGAATTCCAGTGCCGGCTCCCACATCCATTACGATCTTGTCCTTAAACAAATCCTTATTTCCCAAAATCGCATTGTAGTAGGCGGCTTGTCGAGGCCGGTCCTTAAGCATGAGCTCGTGGATCTGCAAATATGGTCATTGTCAGTTATGAATAATGAAAGTCTGTGAAGCTTACCTCAAGGTTCTCATATTCATCGAAATATGTATTTGCCATTTCTGCAAAGTAGAGTTATCAAAACATTGGCAGATCAGGTGGATTTTTCAAAACAACGTGCTAAAGCCAAGTGTGACCGGCGCTGCTTAGCCAAGAAATCCATTATTTTGTAATATTTTATTCAAAACTTTTTAGTAATTTTTCGTTGGATTTAAAGTAGAATACATATTTACTAGGGTTTTCTATAATCTCTAAGGAGCATTAATTTTAAATTTTACGATTCTGTAAAATACTAATATTGAACTTTATGATCTGTACAGTGGCTTAAAAAAAGTACCAAAAAGTAGATTTTATTATAGTATTTTGCCTAATTTTGTCATACTGAACCTGGCAACACTTGGTTCCGCCAATTTTGCAAATCGACGCTTAGACCGCGCCATTTCAGACCAGGTTTTTGCAAGTAATTGGAAGAAGTGCAGTCATTTGACCCAGTCTTAATAAATCTAACCCGCTCCAGATGCCATCAATCGATTTCGACGACATTCCAGCTGCCAAAAAGATGAAGATCGACAAGTGCGTCCTGCGATTCGCCAAACTGACCGAAAATGCTTTGGAGCCGGTGAGGGGATCTGCCAAGGCGGCGGGAGTTGACCTGCGGAGCGCCTACGACCTGGTGGTTCCGGCCCGGGGAAAGGCCATCGTGAAGACCGACCTGCAGGTGCAGGTTCCGGAGGGCTCCTACGGCCGTGTGGCCCCACGGTCCGGACTGGCCGTGAAGAACTTCATCGATGTGGGCGCCGGTGTGGTGGATGAGGATTACCGCGGCAACCTCGGCGTCGTTCTGTTCAATCACTCGGACGTGGAGTTTGAGGTGAAGCGCGGCGACCGCATCGCTCAGTTCATTTGCGAGCGCATCTTCTATCCGGAACTGGAGCTGGTCGACAAACTGGAGGACACCGAACGCGGCGAGGGAGGATTCGGTTCCACGGGCGTCAAGGATCTACCGGCGGCCAAGGCGCAGAACGGCAACGGGGAAAAGGCTGCCGAACCGGAGGCTGCGGCTCCCACTCCCATTGCCACGTAGAGGACAAACTACCATAATGTTAAGCACATCGTATTTTGGGCCAATATTTCCTAGGCCTTTCATAATCCAGTATGCTTAAGAGAAAAATGTTTAAGTATGTGTATATGCTTGTCATTTAAAGGCGGCCATTATACTAATAAAAATCCAATATTGCCATTGGTTTGTTTCTCTGTTTAGCTTCGTGCTTATTAAGATTATTTTTTTTATGGATTAGGGTGTAGATCTAGACAGCTTTTTATCATAAAGAACGAAAAATTTGTATAATTCGTAATTTCTTTGAAAAAGTAAGATTTAATGGCATTGATATTACTAGCTAAATTAAAACTCGTCGGTTCGCTATTATAGGCCATGCACTTGGGTGGAAAAATTGTTATCACTTAAATACAAACAAACAAAATGTTTTAATAGAGTTATTAGAAATCCGATTATATGATATGTGTTTTGAACATTCGATTTCCGAATAATTTTGACTGGATCGAATTCAAAATTTTATTAACCCTCAATTAAAATATGATTTTATCAAAAACTTACGGATTTTGCATTTAAGCCGATGTGTAACTACACATCGCACGATATTGCCTACAAACTATGCTTTCCATCTTGTAATTACATATATCGTTTGAAACTTTGCAGCTGAAAGTATTTAGAGATCGACAGCGATAACACTACAATATTGAAACAATTGAAACGTCTCCAAGGTATTTTCTTTGCTTCGGCCTTTTTAGTTTTTTGAAACCCTGATCTATCATAAATTTTTTTGGTCAAGGGTTTGTAAGAAATTTTCTGATCCATTTTTAAACTAAAAACTTTTATGATTACAATCATATATTGAGTAATATATCTAGTAGATGTATGACTTCAAAGGAAACATTAAAAAAAACTGTGTTTGCTTTCCCTAACTCTAGAAAACCTTACAAAAAATAAAGAATATAATTGGTTAGAACTTGATGTTAATCAACTTACCGTTTGTATATGTACAAACACTCAGGTAATTATAAGTGTAATAAGTGAAACAGGCAGACCTTGCTGTCGGATCTCAAATCAAGGAGTTGCTGTACACGAGTGAAGCAGATATACTTCTGAAAGAAAGCAGAAGGGGTTCACCGACTAGGCGTTATGGGCTTTTTAGAGGCTAGGGATACTTGAACCGGACGGGCGCAGTGAGTTATGACCAAGTAATGGGAGCCAAGAAGCGCCGATGGCCCACAATATCAGCTCGCGTGTCTCAAGTGCATTGCTGCACAATTTACGCGGCCGATTTTAATAAATTCAATGACTCCAATTTGTAATTAGACGCTGGAGGTTCGCTGCGTGCTTTTAATTGTTTTGCAGCCATCCTTGGTTGCCTTTTGGCGCAACGGTTCCGCTTGACCCGCGACGCATCGAGCGGTCCGGAGGTCAGCCGCGTGCCCATAACGCCCCACAATGAGGAGCCCGATGCCCAGGGAGCTGCAGTTTGCAACTTACAACTTGCTACCTGCTGCCACAAATATTCCGCGAGACTAGTTTTTTGTTTGTATGATAACTGGTATAATTTATTTGCTTCAGCTTGTGAAAAATAGCTATAGTTCATTAAATGTATATAATAAATCAAGTTCATTCTCATTCCTATTTTGTAGAAATATGCTTCTGTTTCTTTAAGTTCATTGCATACGGCCTAGGTGTTAGAAAATGTTTTTCTGTCTCTCTATATGACTTACAACTAATTAAATAAACAATATGTACAATGGAGCTATAAAATACGTTTTCTATTTGTTTCTTGTTGTTTTCGTTTGTGTGTGTGGTGTGTGTTTCAAGTCTTGGAGCTCTTAAAAGGATGCATAGTTCTAAAAGTTGAATTTTGAATTCCTCTGTGCATGGCCGCAGAAAAAGTAAACATAAATTAATAAAATTTGAACAAAGCCTTGGGGTTCAACAATTCTGCCGTATCGTAGGTTATACAAAATAAATAGCCTTTTACTTCAATTTGCAAAACATTAAAATTGAATTTTTAAGTTTGCTTCACATTTTGCGGAATTCTATTAAATATATATTTACTGACTAGCAGTTAAAAACGAAAAAATGTCATAGAAATAAATAAAATCAATGCAAAATGCGCTTTGCACTTAAGTACGTAAACGAAATGTCTCTCAATAAATTGACTAATAAATTGATTAATATTATACAAATATGATTTGTGTGTGTATGTGTGCAAATGGAAGACTTTGCGATTATTGTTGTCGTCACCTAAAGTTTACAACTTTAGCTAGCCATTAAATTACAAATTTATTGTTTAATTTATACAATAGGTATTCTCTCCAATCTGATTTGCTTGTGTTTTTTTTTGAAAGCTCATTTGGTACAGCAGTTTTGCAGTTGAAATGCAATTTTTGTAGCATAAATATTTATGTGGACCGCTGATAACTAGCTGGCGTCGTGCAGGTTGCTGCACGGCAACACTGGCAGCAACATGTTGCTGCTGGGCGAGCTGGCTGTTGCTGGCGTAGCTGCAATATCGCTGCCCTGATTGCTGTTGCTGCTGCTGCTGCCGTTGCTGCCGCCATTAAATATCTCCGACTTAATGCTGCAACTAGTTGTGGCTGCTGCTGTTGTTGCTGTTGCTGTTGCTGCTGTTGCTGCTGGTGCTGCCCCACCCGTTTGCAGTGCCAGCATTTGTTGCGCCTGCGCAACGCATGCAACACACGGGCACGGCCCGCCCAATTTCTTCGCCAATATGGAGCGCAGCTTGAGAGCCGGCCCCAGCTTCATGCCCAGCGAGTTGACCAAGTGATCCTCGGTTAAGAGCGGCAGGCCAGTGCCATCGATGGACTGATCACGAAACGACTGCAACGAGAAGAGAGCCAAAGAGAGAATTAGTGGGGTGTCTTCGCAAGAGTCTGCAGATTAATGGGCTTCATGGCCACTTGCACGGTGGTTCGTAATGGGTCAAAAACGGGTTCTTAATTTAAAACAGATTTGGCCAATTATTGTTTTTAAAGTGAGAAAGTATTACACACATTTATTCGTAAGTGCGTTATTATTAAAAATTAGTAGTTGAATACCTTAAAGCATTTTATTTATTTATTTTTTTAGGTTTGATAAAAATATATAAATTGATAACAACACCTTTTATTAACACCTTTATTCAATTTAATAGTGCTTTTCAAAATAATTTTCAAACTTTTCTAATACTTATTTGTGTAAAACCCATATATCAGAGTATTTTTTAACATGCTGGCCCACCATCTACGAGCAGTCTTAGGTGCAGGGCACTCTGTATTTTTCTTCATTCTCCATTCTGTTCTGCGTGTGTATATGTACTTGTGATTAATGCGCGGCTTTTAAAATTGTTAATGAAAAACGATTTTAGCCAAAGCTGCCTGACTTGGCTGCCGCTCGCTGCAGTAGCATTTTCATATTTGCAACGCACGATCGATTGAAAGTGGGCAGAGAGTGGGCACCCCTGTCCCATCTCCATTTCCCCTCCTCCTCCTTCGAGCTGATCTCCACTACCACGCCCCCTGCTGCTGCTGCTGCAAACTCCCCTTTGGGCAAAACGAAGCTCGCGCCACATGAGATTTCTATTATAGATTGGCCCTGATTGAATTCCACGTAGCTCTCTTCGACGGGGGCCAACCTGTTTCCGCGGCAGCTGCTGATGTTGCTGCTGCTGTTGCTGTTGCTGTTGCTGCTGCTGCTGCACTGCTGCAACTGGGACTAACAACTGCCACTGTTTGGTGCTCCCGACCAGATGCCCCCTTTGGACACGCCTTTATCGGGCTGCCCCTTTTTAATGGGCGAGGGCAGCCACGGCCGAAGCCAAAGACAAAACCAAATCGATTCGATTCCGGGCGACTGCGGTCATCTCTATATATAAGGGAGGGTCGGCCAGCCCGGGCAGCTCAGCGTTGCAGCGATGTGGCGGATGCGGACACGGCTACTCACCGGCTACCTGGTCCTGCTGGCCATCGGCCATCTGCCGGAGCACGGCGTTCTGGGCCAGAAGTACTACATGAACTTTGCCTTCAACAACAATAACCCGGACGCAGAGGGCGGCGGCGGAGATGGTGGTGCCGCTGGTGGCGGTCCCGGCGGTCCTCCTGGAGGATCTCACGAGGGTCCGCCCCACTCGCCCGGCATGGATGAGAGCGGGCCGACGGATGGGCCCATCGAAGAGCATCACCCTGCCGACACTACTCATGAGGAGCCTGGGGATCACGGAATCGATGAAAACGATCATGGTGATGGTGATCATGGTTCAGGGGGCGACGACCCTGGGGAACCCCATAGTCAGGGCGGCAGCGGCGGCGTCGGGATCAGTGGCGTTGAAGAGCACAATGGCGGTCGCGACGATGATAATGATGACAGCGACAGCAAGGATGACAAGGATCGGCGCCAGAGGGCGGAGCAGAACGAGCACAGCCAGGAGGGGAAGCGCAACGATCACAGCCACCACAGTAGCTACGAGATCAGCATCGACGACAGCTTCGGCGGGCGGTACGTGCGCTCCATTTACGAGAGCAGCGAGAGCCACGGCCACTCCGGCAGCCAAGCGGGCTCCAACCAGCGGGACAGCGGACCCCGGGACAGCAGCGCGGAGGGCCCGACTCGCCAGGATCAAATAGAGGAAGCCAAGAGGGTGGATGCAGAAGAGGGTCAATTCGATGGCAATGTGCAAGATGCGCCGGAAACTGGAGTACCAAGAGGCAAGGAGGATGACTACGAGGAAATGTAACAACACCGGAAGAGCTAACAGTAAGTCCTTGATCGTGGGCAAAATGATCTTGACCAGCTCACTAAATCGCTGTCTCTTCTCCAGAACAGAGATGTCAATTTGAGCACTTTTGGAAGACGCAGCCACTTCATTTGAGTTAATCATTAAAATGCCAATAAAATTTAAACACCAACAAAGTTTTACTTCATGGGTGGTAATTTGAAGGGTGACCAAAGTCAGGGACTTCTTTCAGGCTTACCCCTAAGCTCTTTAAAATAGTGAATGAATAAAAATGTATTTGTTAATATATATTCGTTCAATGAGATTCTTAACTTAAAGCTTGTTCTTGCAGAATACATTATTACTTTGGTCAAAAGTTTGTAAGTCAGTGAAGAAGATATGATCGGACGACTATAGAAAGTCGTAATAAGTAAATGAGACCAGTATTATTTTTGTATAGATCTGTATGCAAAGACAGTAATAGAAATTTTAAATCTTAGAGCTCCTGCTAGTTATATTTACTATCATATTGAATAATTTATTTATTTTAAGCCGTCATTTACTTTAGAAGAATACGATTTTAAAATATTTGAATTATAAAAATGATTTTATTAATATTTAAACCATTAATTTTGGATTGAATCGTTGTCACCAATCGTTGTGTCTAAAAACTAAACTGTGACATCAATTAATGGATGCACCTCCACAAGTGCACATCGAATTCTATGAAAATTGATTAGAACCACATTAGAAATCAGCATAAACCGAAACCATTTAATGGAATTGGTCACAAGCCAATACGGCGAGGGTATATAGGGAACCCAGGTGCCATATACGGACCTTCACTCTGGGTTTGGTGAGGCTGAAGGGCGTAGCCATGCTGATTTACTGCCTGTGGACAACTCTCCCGTGGATTGTCCTAAGCCAGACGTACTACATGAGCTTTGTTTTCAACAACTACGGGCCCTCCAGAATAAATGCACCCCAACTTGGATTCAACGGCACACCAAATAACGAATTACAGGGAGGAACTCCGGGGGTTAGTTCGTTAGAGCATTCAAACGAGGGAGAAACTCTTGAGGTCAGTTCGTTGGAGCATTCAGGGGAATCCAAACATAACCCAGTCAGTAAAAAGAAACACGGCGATAAGGATACTCTTGAACTGGCTTCAGTTGACCATTCGCGGGAGACTCACCATAACTCAAAGCCCGCTGTAGAAAACATGGATTCGAGTGATTCCGACGAGACGTGGATGTGGTCAACAACTTCAAAGCTAAGACTTACAACTTCAACGAGAAAAAAGATAAAAACAAGGCCCACAACAAATGAAACTCCTGAGTCACCCACTGAAATCACCACAGAGGCCGCAATGGTGACTGCAATTGATAAAGGGAAAACAGATGACTTATCTATAAAACCCCCTCAAGAACTTTACACTGAGATGCCCGAAGAGAATTTGGTAATCACGGAAAACACTGAGGCACCCTTCACAGATCGACCGGAAATCAAAACATATATCTACACCACACCCAAAGATCAGGACGAAACAAAAGAGTACCTCCTACCTCAAGTCATTCCTGCAAGGACTTGGGAGTCGGTAACACCCCATCCCTCCGAATTCTTCGATTACCCACAGGCCGAGTGCCGCGAGGACATGGATCTGCACGAGGTGTTTGGCATTAGTCTCGAGCGAGATCGGGGCCTGCCCACCAAGATCCTGTGCAACTTCAAAAACAGCTGGGGAGGACCTTGGCTGCTGATGACGCGAATAGAGCTCCCAGTACGCATACACCTGCGCCACTGGTACTTCGGCTATGTGACCCCGGACTACAAGGACATTAACATCAACTTTCTGGCCCTGGCACACATCATGAACTCCATGCGAACGGCCATGCTGATCATCGGGCAGGACAAGGACAACCAGTTGGTCTATAATCTGTACGACGATGTGGTCATCTCGGCCTTCAACGATCTGTTCATGTTGCGAAAGGCCGAGTTGGTGGAGGCCAACACCACGGAGCTTCTGTTCGTGTCCGTGGGCAAGGTGATGAGTACGTATGCGGGACGGAATCGATCGTGTCCCTTGCAGGTCCTCGGCAGCTGGTGGGGTCATTTTACGGTGAAGGAGATGTATGAGGGATTTTTCTGGTAAGGATAATCATATTTATACTCTTCAATCGCAGAGTAAAGCGTATGAAAATTATATAATAGTTAGAAAAATTGTTTTGTGACGGTAAGCATCTATCATCATCTAACATCTTTGAAATCAAACAATTATATTAGGAGATATTTAGAAATTTGGCCTAACGCTGGTAGATAAAAATAAACGAATGCCAGATGGCGCCACATATTCTTGATTGCCGTGGCGCCACCTGTTAGAGGTATATTTGCATGGCAGTTGTTTAACAGGTTAACGTATTAATAGTCATGGTTCTCTATTATAGCGTTAATTCTTATTTAGTTTTCTTTATTAGTAAGCAATCGTTTTGTAAACATACCTCCCCTCTATTTTCAGTGTCTTCCCCAAGGATCGGGACGTTTCAAGACCTGGCTATGTGGCAATTTTTATCAAACCTAGCTTATTTCCGGCAAATCACACAGCGTTTTACAACAGACCGATCTCCACCCGAAGGCCCTGGAAATCCAATTTGAGTGCTAAGATATTGAATGAAACTGTCCGAAATTCGGCGCAATATAAAAAGGAACAAGACACAGAATGGGAACGAAACAAGCTGGCTGTCAATAAGGAGCTATCCCGTCGAGCCAGGATCTTCGAGGCCATCGACAGGCTGAGGCTGCAGGAGGCCAAGCGGGGTCACTGGGGCTTCAGGTAGCAGACGAAGGGGGTTCTAGTTTTATGGTCACTTATGGGATGGGCATTCTCCATTACTCAAAAGAGAGAATAACTTAAGTTTAGCTTCGTGTAAGTACTAAATCACTCATATATTTAAGCCAATAAATACGAGTTGAAGTTCTGTTTAAGTTTGGTTTTAATTTTAAGTGTGGGTATAATTATTTATATTATAATATTATTATAATGTAAATTTTCTTATTTTAAGATATTATATACAAACGGATTCTTAAGACACATGATTAAGATTGAAACATAGGATAGTTTTCCTATTTTCGGTTTAAGTTAAGTACAAATTACAATCTGTAACCCTTTCCCACAATACGATTTTGGCCTTAGAGAAAAAAAAACATAAAACGAGCTAAAAACTAAGTAAAGACCAAGCTGTAACCGGAAATTGGTGGCTTTTACTCCTATGGCCAGCTCTTGGACTCTGTCATAATTTTACTCGGACAACGCAGAACTAGAAAAGAAGGGGGATTGGGAGGGGAGGAGGCTTTGATTTGGGTGGCTCTGTGGTTATGGTTATGGTCAGCCAAGTGCATTCTAAATTCTGTGCCAATAATTGACAGAGCCAACAATAGCAACAACAAGTTGGCATTAACTAGAGCCCAGGAAATGGCCAGAAAGCAAGAAAAAGAGCACAACTTGGCCATAACAATACGGGCCAAAAACAGATTTGAATTGTGGGTCTCTCAGACTCGGCTCTTGACTTTGAACTCCTTTTGAAAAAAAAAAGAGGAAAAGACCAGGGCCGAGGCCATCTGCAGATCCATACACGCAATGTAATTGGACTTCAGGTCTCGGGTCTCCGTTCAGTTGAAGGCAATTTAGACAACACAGGCCAGTTGGAAAATGGGTGGAAAATATGGAAATATGCAAATCATTTCGCTGCATCAAACAAAAGACTTTGTTAGCGCTTGAGGACCTACTTCTGTATGATATTTGTTTACCACAACACCCGGCGGTAATATTAATGAATGGAAACATTTTTGACTTCGGGGTTTAACGACTTTCGCAGCTCATATCTATTTAACAGACACAAAAGATACACGCTTTTTGATTGAATATTTACTTTAGTCTAAGAATTTGCAAATATTTGCCATGAAAACAGAGTGTTCTAAAGCGCAGACACGTGAGATACCTATCTTAGAGCTCCGCCCAAATTCAAATCGAAATCAAAGTCTTCATCTTCAATCTAATTAAACTTTATAGTTCAAGTTTGACTTTTTTTGTCTTGTTGGGGTTTCAGTCGCTGCGAGAGAAGCGATGGTGACCTGAGCTGACCATGGACAAATGGTGAAATATCAATGGATTTTCAAGATCAATTTGCATACGTAGACGAATGATTCGTCAAAAGTTCGCTTCGTTTCGATTACAAACCTGGGCTTGGGGCCAAGCCAAAGAACTCGTAAATATTTTCTTGTTTTATACGACTTCAACGTTGGCTCAGTCTTTCCTTTTTTTAATAGAGCTATAAAGTTTAAGCCCAATAAAGTTATTTTGTTGCGCAATATTTACATAGAATTCAAGTGGGTTTCAATCATAAAATAGCCACATAAAATTGGTTCTTGTTTTGGTTAAAATATTCGGATAAGAAAGAGATATAAGATATCAGTGGTGGGTTCGAGGAAGACTATGAGGAAGTTATGAAGATTTGAAATTGGAAATATTTGTGTTGTAAAGATTTATGAGAGGTTCAAAATGTAAAATATATGAATGGAATTACTAGATAACTCATAAATAACAAAGTGTTTTACCAATCCTGGATTAAATCGATATTTAAGTCACGCACCCATCCCCAATATGCTAATAAATGTTTCCAAAATATATACACAAGCATCTGGGAATAATCTTAACTTTTGGGAACTGATGACGATCGAAATTGCCAATTTCAGGACTGTGAAGATTTATGATGCGAAAGATATGCAAGGAGTTACTCGATTACCTTTAAATAAAAGAATTCTTTTCGAATCCTGGATCAAATCGATATTTAAGTCACGCACCCATCTTTTATAAGCATTTTAATGGATATAAATTGAATGAACGATCATCTGGGGATAATCTTAAGCACTGGAATGTTTTTGCAAAATAAATTAATAGCAGGGTCAGCGTATGGCGCGTCAAATGTGAAACGTGCCAGGTCCTCATCCGCAGCCCTCATCTTCAGCTCGACCAAAAGCCAAGTCAGTCGGAGCCCCGAAAACCCGAATTCGACTCTTTGCCCAAAAGACACATCACACTAATAAGCAGCTACAAAAGTGCTTCTGGCTGCTTCTGGTCACCCAGTGGACGATCCCCCCCCCACCGAAAAATACATTTTAATTTGAAGAGCCGACTGTGCAGCGAAAAATGAATTCTACCGGGTTGAAAGGGGCCTCGGCTCTGCTCTGCCCAATTGTATTTCTGGGCTCAATTTAGTTGTACGGATTTTGACCTGCTTAACCCTACAGCCAGCCAAACAACCAGCCACCAAATGGTGGGGCAGCCGGAGAAAGATCGCCCCGACGAGGAGAAGGGGACGTCGGACGATGGACGACGGACGACAAGAAGCGAAGACAACAATTTGAATTCTAAATTGAACAGCTTTTTGTGCTACCTATGCCCGGGAGCTCGCCCAGCCGCCAGTTGAGTGGAGCGCTGATCGCAGAACGTGGGCCGACCTGCTGCCAACTTGCAGAGGTTGAGGCTGTTGTTTCTTTGGCTTGGGTTTTGACTTTGGTTTTGGCTGAATCCGAAGTCGAGGCTGAGACTGGGGCTGAGCCACCGTCAATTGCGCCCAACTACCTACTCATTGTAATTCTTCATGTCTGGCCACGTCCCGACCGGGCCAAAAGCAAAAAGCAAAAGCGAACCGAAAGAGCTGGCCAAGACTGAGGCAGAGGCAGAGGCAGAGACTGCGACCTGATTGCCGGCAGTGGCAAGTACCAAGTTCCAGTTGCCCATCAGCAACCTTTGGCTCGGTTCGCTCGTATCGGTGGCTGCCCACCTAAAACCAAAAAGTGACACTGCAGAAAGGCGTGCTAGACTTGAGGTTACTCAGTAAAATTAAGCTAAGACTTTATTACCAAAAAGCTGGGCTTATTTCTTTTAAATAGAGTTCTGTTTAAAGGATTTTAAGTGCAGTCCCTTTCATAACTTACGAAATGTAAACCTTTAAGAGCTTTGAAAGCTGTAACATAAAAAATCAGTTTAAAATCAATATAAAAGAAAGTAAAATCAATTAATTTCGTTTTTAATTTTGGGTAGAATGACCAGTAAACCTCTGAACTTAACTATTCTCAAATTGATCAAAGGTACAGACATCCATTCTCAATTTTCGGTTAATATAAAGCTTATTTGCTGATTTAATTAAATCTGTCGACAACAAATCTCTAGATATTTCTTTGAACTAAACCACCTCCTATTAGGTCATTAGTTTATATTATATATTTATATAAATATATATACCTTAGAGTAGATATTAACTAATAGATTCAGTGCGTTCTCTGTTTTGCATTAAATAAATAAATATAACTTGAATCAAGTTTTTAATTGAATATTGATGTTGTGTTTACCCTCCTTCTTTCCAGAATCAAAGGGTATTGAAAAGTTGACTTGTTGGCTCAGCATCGCCGCTACACTTCACTTGTGTCTTTGGCTTTGATTTTGGTACCGAGTATTTAATGATATTTTTCTCTTTTTATTCAGCCCAGCAACCCAACAATTACGCTTAATGCCAAACATCCTCTGCTGTCCCAGCTTCCAGCTCCCAGCTCCAAGTTCCAAGCTCCCGAGTGCGGTGGTTGTGGTTTGATCTTGTTACGCATTCGAGGCTTTTTCCTCTTGGAGTAACGACTACTAGGTGGCCTTTAGATTGTATTCTGGAATCTGTATTCTGGCATCTGGATCTGCGATCTGAGGTAGCATTTGATTGGCATGTAGAGCAGAACAGCCTCTACTATGTAGCTATCTGACTTCGCAGATAGTTGGTCATCGGAGATTGGCGAAGGGCAGTAACTAAAACCTCGCTGCACTTTCCACCGAAAGTGTTGGAAATTGCCGGGCTTTGGCCCTCCTCTGATTGATTTGCTCACTAACTATCCCTCCTCGATCAAAGAAAACTGTATTCTATATCAATCATCAAACTGTTTCAACAACAGCGAATCGAAATTGCCCGCTTATTATTTAAATAATTTAATAAATTATTGAACAGTCGCCCTGGGGCCGAGTAATGAAGTCGGGCTCTGGCTCTTGACTTAGACAGATGTAATAAATAAGTTTTATTTTTATTTCACAGCTACTGCCTGTGGCGGACCAAGACGACGCGACTGCCACAGTGGGCGAGTTGTGCAAATTGCTGATAAATGCATGGATAAGAAAGGGAATGGAGTGGGCATTTTGTAAGCCTGGTTTTTTGGGGTAGTGAATTTAATGTAACAAAAACTTTTATTCAAGTTGAATAACTAAGAAGTTCATAAACATAATATTTAAAAATTTTGATTGCAAATACATTAGATTTATTTATATAATTTGTTTTTCCAAATACAAGATATATCGGTTACTAAACAAATTATATAAATATCTGAATTGATTATTTGCCATGAACAACCTGAAACGAATTTCCTTTTTTTTTAAATTTAATTATAAAACAGTCTTAAATTTTGGGATTGTAAATTTTATAAATATTACAGAGCACCAGAAAAATGTAAGCTATCATGCAGTCCACTATAGGAATTGACATGATGTGTAAAAGATTTTGCCCACTGTGCACAATGGGGCCAGAGCAGATATTACATCTTAAGGTCAAAATATTAGCAAATTTTATGTGACCCGCTCACCGAACGAAGCCGCCGGGGAAACCGAAAAGAAGGCCAGCTAGCCAGCCAATCCAATCCGAGGAGGGGGAATTATGGGAGGAGGATTGGGGGACCTGCAGCAGCTCATGCAGAGGAGCTGGGGCTGTTAATTTCGCTGCAGAGAGCAGCGGTAGGCACATAATCAGTTTATTCCGCTGCTTTGGTTTCCTTGGCAGCAGTAGGAGCAGGAAGCTCAAGAAGAAGAAAAAGTGCCCCGGGTTACACGCCAAAGATACAATTTTAGATTATATGGCCAACTGCGCGCATGCGCATAATAATAATGCATGCAACAAGACGAAGACGACGACGACGACGACGACGATGGCGATGGCGACGAGTAGCCAATTGCAGGCAAGGCTCTGATCGGCTCTGCTCAGCTCAAGACCAAAAGCCAGGTCGTCTTTGGGCCTCCGCTTTGGCTTCCTGTAGGGGCACAAAAAAGGCGTGCAAGTGGGTATAATCATCATCAGCTTTGATAACACACCACAAGCGACGTTGGCTGCAACGACCTGCCTGCGTCCGAGGTTTTGAAGACCCGGGTCCCCGGACCTCAGACCCCGGACCCCAGATCCCAGACCCCAGACCTCAGACCCCAGATCCCAGACCCGGCATGATCTGCTGCTTGGCATTTGACTTTCGGGCTGACTTCTCTTCTTTTTTCGCTCTTTTTGGTCTTTGCTCTGGGTGCTTCCAGTCATAGTCATGCGCTGACTTCAACGGCGAGTCCGAGTCTTGACTTTGGCTCCGAGGTCTCTGGGGTCTCAATGGGGCTGCTGCCTGACTTTGCTGCCGCCGCAGTTGCTGCCTGCTGCCTGCTGACTGTCAGTTAAATGGCAGCTCTGTTGCCGTGGCCACCTTATAACCTCCGCCTGGTGCACATTTCATCTAACCTCTGCTCCAGTCCGGCGAACACAGTGGGACGAGGGCTTGCCAAAAAGCGATGACGTGAAAATTACCCTTCTGGAGTTTTATTTGAATATTTTTTATATTTTACATGCAAAAGAATTTAAATGTCTGGGAAGCTACTCAAAACTGAACTCAATTGCCCACTTTTGCAAGATTAAATACTCATACTTATTAATTTTAAAAAGTCGTATTTTAACTATTTTTACAAAAATCCATAATTTATACTTTATAAAAGTCCTGTAATCAAAAGATTTTCCTAAAATTATGAATAAAATGTATTATGTTCGCAACCATTTTCATAACCAATCTAATCAGCAATTTTCTAAGATTAAATACTGGTAATTATCACTTTTATAAACTCTTATTTTAAGCATTAAAATATGATTATAATAAAGTGTTTAAAATGTGCTTTTATAAAAATGCAAAATTTTATGTTAATGAACAAAATATCTCAAAGTGGAAGGTTACGATCTGAATTCACCAGAAAATGATTGACTTTGTTAGTCTTACTAAATTTTTACTCTGTGATGTTTGAAATAGTATATAAAATCTCTCAATGTAAATAAAAACCGAAAAATCTGTATAAAAGAAACATTAATTTAACAAATTATGGGCGACCTACTGTGCTGCATAAGCTTAGAAGGAGAAAGATGGAGAGCCTTGCAGGTCTCTCCTCGATTGCGATCATTTGCTTTCGTGCTGTGATTTCTGCCCCCAAACCCTCGAAAGAACAGAACTTTTCCTTCAATATAGGTGATTGTTTGGATCCTGTTCGGTTCGGTTCGGTTCGGTTCTGTTTTCTTCTAACTGCCACAGCAGGTCGGTTTTGCCGGCTCCAAGGCCCAGCAGCAACATCATCAAGCAGACGACATCATTATCGTGCAACATTATCAAAAAGGAAAGAAAAAACGCCAAACGCGAGGCAAGAAATTGCTTGTCTTTGGCCAATTTTTTTCCTACATTTCGTAGGCGGCCGAAAAGTGGAAGCCAGAAAAAAAGGGGCAGCGAGCAACAAAAAAAAAAAAAAAACAGCTCGGCGACCGGACCAATATATTGAAATATGGCGGTAAGCGGGCAATTTAAATGTGGCCCCCGCAACACTTCCTCCCGCCGCTGCACGGAATGTGGTTTTAAGTAATTCATGGATTAATGGTAGCATATTGGTCTTGTGGCCAGGATGAGGAGGGGGATGTGGAGGAGGAGGAGGTGGAGGTGGTTGCCGCTGTCTCTTGAGTGAATGGTCGTGTCTGAGGCCGAGACTAAAACTGCTGTCTGTCTGTTCGTCTGTCTGGGAGGCCTTGGCCGTGGTAAGAGTAGGAGTTGCATGTTTAGCACGTGCCTTCGGTTCCTCTTGTTGCACACTCGAATGTTGCTGCTGTTGCTGTTGCTCGTGTGCGGTAGTTGCTGCCGTTATTGTTGCAGTTGCTGTTGCCGTTGCCTTTGCTAGTGCTGATAATGCGTTGACCGCCAACGCCGCAAACTAGATTGTTACGTTTATAATCATTAGGCAAGTCGGTGATTTGTTTTCCTTTTCCTACTTTTTTTTTATAAGCATTGATTCTTTGGGCTATGAAAGTTGTTGGTTGTTACCACAAAAGCACCGTTAATATGAGGTTGCTTTTCTAGTACGAAAGTGGAAACGAACTGGAGGCTACTTTTTGGTAGCTGCAAAGTTTTGCTTAAGTTATAAACTCTGTGGGTTACAGAATCTCATTTAACGGAAGTTCTTCATTTTATTGTTTTTAAAAATTTACATTTTTAAAGTGCAATGCCTACAAAAACTTTGATATATTCAAAGTTCTTTGATACTTACTTCTTAAAAACCATTTAGGCAAACTCTCATCTTTGTTAAAAAAAAAAGTATTAAACAAACATTATAGGAAACAACAATGTAAAAGGTCGATTTTAAATTGTCTATAAAAGAGGCCATCATTACAAAATTACCCAAAATACGTATTATGAGAGTCTGAACCTCAATAAGATTCGATTCCCATCAAAAAAAGTTCAATCTGGAGAAACACAACTTAAAACTCAATCAAATCCCCTTCAGTTACATCACAAGCTGGACTCTACCACTGAAGTTTTCTTTCACATCTCTGTCACTCGGCTTAACCGAAAATTAATTTCAATTTTTGTTTTTGGCACATAACGCCTCGTCACACTTCCTGTAGAAAGAAGAAAAACCCCAACTCACCGGCCGCATAACACATTCCGCCGCACTCGCACACTCAACGAGAAACCAACAAATTGCATTTTAATGCTACTTTCCAAATCAATTTTCAAAACCAAACGGCGGTTGAGGGGAATCGGAGGTGCATTTCCCTTTAAAAAGTTGGGGAGAGAGGGAAAAAAATAGAGATATGGCCAGAGGGATATATGGCGGGGAGCCGGGTCGGAGTTAGCCACAAGAGTGCCTGGGCAAAAGGCCAATATAAAAATAAATAAAACTTAAGTCAGCCAAGTGACAGTTATGGATGAGAAGGCTGCACTCCAACTGGGGACCCAACTCCAAAGTCGGGACCCGGACTTGGAGCCCCGGCCTGAGCCAAAGTAACGAGTTGACTGCGCGATAAAAAATCTAACTTTAATACGAATTAAGATAAACAAATAATGAGAAAAGGAGAGGAGGAGAGGAGGGGGGACATCTAATCGAATGTTTGTAGATGGCAATGGAGACCTCCAGGCCCAAGCTCAAGTGACAAGTGCGAGCCTAGCCGGGGCTTTTGACATTTGCTGAATATGAGACTGCTACGAAGACGATGATGATGATGATGACTACGTGGATTTGCAGTCGTTGTTTATGTTTACTCGAACGCTGAAACCTTATGCCTAATAATAGGGTCGACTTTGAAATGCATACGAAACGGGGCAGAGGGGCTGGAACTGGGACTGCGACTGCGACTGGAGACATAGTTCGCCTCGCTTTTGTCGGGGGCGTTAGCCACGGTGCAAAATGTAGAGCTGCGGAGTTGATCTCCATGTTGCCGATGCTTGACATTTATGTGAACCCAGGCAACAATAACACGTTGGTGTACGTACCACCGACAGAACGACACGAAACCGAAAAAACAAAAAAAAAAACAAAGCCAAACCAAACCGGAGATCCAAGAGATCCCAGTGATCGTGGGCAAGCACAGGCAAAGTCAACTCGCTCGAGTCATGAATCTTATGACGCCTACGTGTACTTTTGGCATTTGGCATGTCAAATACAATAAGTACTAGGGGAGCCCCGGTGCCAGAGATCAGAGCTGCGAGTACACTGGGCCCAGATGGAGATGGAGACCCAAAACCGGCGGAGCCTGCGATGATTCTTCTTCGGGTTCAAGACTCTCGAGGCACTGCGTTGGCCGCTACGTTGACTTCTTTTGACAGCTTCGGTTTGAGCCCGAACTTGTTTCGGGCTGAGCAGAACATTCCTGGTCTGTCATTAACCGACAGAAACTAATTCGCTCCAAATAAGTTCAAGGCGGAATGCTGATAGATTGACAAGGCAAATGGGTTCACAGATGTTTGCCTGGGCTTTGCCTTAAATTGCAAATTCGTCATCTTGAGTTTCTTTAGAAATGAGATGGGGATGTCGGTAATGGCTTGATTGTGAACTTAAATAAGTTTAAGGGGTTACGGTTGTATACTCATTAAGTCGGTTCTATTGGGAGTCCGTAGACCTCAATTAAATTTGGTTATCTTTCAAATTGGTAAGTATTTATTAGTCAATTTTATTGTTGGAAGACAACCTTTTATGTTTGCACAAAATTTAATTACATTTCGCACAGAGGGACTATTCAAATAAATAAATGTTAAGTCAAAAGTTAGCTAATCATAGAGCGAACAATAATGAATTGATTGGTAGCTCCTGACAATGTAGATATAATGGATAAATCTAGTTAGTGCTTACTTCTTGAGGTTAGAGATTCGATAGCCAAACAGAAGTAAGCATTTCAAAATGATATTATTTTTGTGGGACGTTGATGGACAGTCATTAGTATTCATTAGTCCTTACGGAACCATATTCCCCTTGGTGAGTATAATCGCACAATAAATCATTATTTGATTTCAATTTGTCTTTTTGTGTACAAAGGTTTTTGGTTAACCCAACGAATCTAAATTACAGACCCATGGCTTAAATCTTCATCGGTGATCTAGGCATCTTCTATCGATCAAATTTCTAACCTCCTCTTAGGTTTCCTCGCATTCCGGAGAGCCAACCCACCTGCTACCTCAGTGCACTTAATCAGCCAATAATTCATGACAAACTTCGGCAGAGGAGGGGGTTTGAATTTGTGGCTCCCTCCCGCAGCTCGTGTCGCTGATCACGCATAGAAATTATTATTGTGCTTTAATATAGCCATAAATCTGAACATTTAAAATGCAGAAAATATCGCATCCTGCTGCGTTAGCCAAACCAGAATGCAGAGGAGCACAAACTGGGGATGGGTCCAACTTATGACTTCATCTGCATTTTTATGGCGAATGCCCTGGCGATAATAAACCCTGGCAGGGATCGAGCCACCCATGCGTGCTCCTAGAAAAAGGGGGTGCCACAGGGGCGGAGGTGGAGTCGCACTGAGGCAATATCAATAACACTTGCAACTCTGTCCGTCGCCGTACGACTGCAACATGATGCGACAACGTTGTTGTCGTCGTCGTCGTCGTTGGACAATGTCACTGAACCAGTTCTCAATGTCTTCATATAGATTTCCACGGCCTGCGAGAGTCAACCTCTGCACTAAATATTTACAACCTCCACAATATCTCAACGACCGACAACGACGACAAAAAGACTGAAAGGAAAAAAACAAAACTAAACAGAAACAGAAACGAGGCTGGTCTTTTCTATCGCCTGGCCTGGCGGAACAAGTTCATGCAACTGCTGCAGCCCCAGCACCAGCACCACAAAAGGTGTTCAGGCGACCAAGACCGAGCCCAAGAGCATCCAACAACCAACAACCAACAACCAACGATCAACGACCAGCGACCAGCGACCAGTGTCGTTGTGGCCATAAATTCAATTGAATATTACGCCAATTGCCTTTTTGTCTATCGCGAACCTCGGGGAGGAGTCAAAGTCGGCCTCCAAACTGGTTCCATCATCATCAGTTCGCCAGATATGTTATTTTTAAGCAGATTTAGTTCATCTTTGAATGCACGCTAAGCCGCTTTCGGCGTGCTAATTAGACGACTTTCAAGGCCCCATCTGCGCTGGCTAATATGCATCAAAATGTGTCAACACCTAGAGCTCGGCTCGGGGTCCTGCCATCCGGCCATCCAGCCATCCAGTCCGGCTTAATTGTTAGCTCTTCGCGTACATGGCTATGGCTCTACTCGATCGAACCGAGCCCAGGCCATGTTTTCACTCCATTAACGCGTTGTGAAGTTGGGGCCTTTCGGAGTGCAGATCCTGAACTGGGTCTGGTAATGATGCCTGACGTTGACCGATCGTCGACCGCAAAAGCCAGCCAGCAAGTCAGAGCCACGGCCATAGCCATGGCCAGAGCCAAAAGCCAGGGGAAAAGCCAGATCCAGAGCAAGAGCCGGCCCAGGCTGACCGACCGATCAAAAGTCGTTCAACTTGCCGGAACTGGTCGTAAAGATCACCTGGCCACCATTCCGAGTCGGGTTGAAAGCTGCCTATGTGGAGCATTTTCCTCTCGAACTTGGCCAACGCAACTCGTACCTGGATCTGGAGTTTATGTTTAGGCCGAAGCTCGCGTGGCAGAATATTAATGGCCGCCAGGGAGGAGAGTTCAGTCCGGCCATGATGGGTTCAAATCCCAAAACATAGTTAATCTTAGCTGTCCGACATTCGTTCGGTTTTCGGCAGGAAACCCCCAACAACCGCAGAGAATCAGCAAAAAATAAACGATCTATAGACAGACAATGGGTAAATGAACTTTGACTCCTGGAATGGGTTGAAAAATGCCACTCTCATTGCTTGGGCTCTTCTATCCCAAAGGTTACCAAGGTTCAGTAGTTAAATGTCAGTAAGGGCAATTTTATACAATCATAGATTTGTCTAAGAATTTTAGTCTGGTATAGTACCAAAATCATACCACAAATCAAAATTCCAATACCACAACGATTTTTCATCAAAGGGTTCCAGAGTTTTTCTTAAAATTAAATATCTTGAATAATGGTTCTGTGATGTTTAAAGTCCCAACCTAATTTGTAGTTTACTTTCTAAGGTCCAATTTATTTACCCCTGCCAACTAAGCCATAAAACTCAATTAGTTGCAGCCAAAAGTCTCCTTTCTCCGGCGAATCTCTTTGCTTAATCAACTGCAAATGGGCTAAAAGGGAGAATGTTATGTTTGGTTGGCCTACCTGAACGTATTCGGCGCATATATCAATTCCGCCCACAAAGCCGCACACATCGTCGACGGACCAGGAGTTAACCTCCTCGCTCTGCGCCTGACACCGTCTTCGGGCCTTGCCAGCTCCTGTCCCGGCTCCCGATCCCGGTCCCGTTCCCGATCCAGGTCCCGCTCCCGATCCCTCGCCCGATGCCGAGCCCATTCCCGCGTTGGCGTTACCAGAATTCATCTCGTCGTGCTGCTCCAACGGTGGCGGGGATGGTGTGGATGCAGATGAGCCAGTGGTCGCTGTTGTTGCAGTGGTGGCCGTGGAGCTGGCGCGACGCTCGGCCTTAAATCGCTTGGCGGCCGGCGGCTGGGAGCTCAAATCCAATGGCGCCGCCGACGCAATCGAGGAGCCACCGCCACCGATGGGCGCCACCGTCGAGGAATCGTTGGTGGAACGTGGACTAGACTGCCGCGAAGCGTGATGCGGTTGCTGCTTCCGCTGATGTTGCTGCTGCTGTTGCAGTTGCGCCGAGTAGATCAGAGCGGGTGTAACAAATTGGGCAGCCTGATGCAGTGCGGCATTCAGAGTGGAACTGGAACGCGGCGTGCCCGTCGCACTCGCACTGGGCGACGAGGCATTCGACCCGGAGCGATGTTGCTTGCTGCGCAGAATCTCCTGGATTTCGGCATCTTTGACAGCACGCGCCTACAGAGATTAAAATTGAACAAAGAAAGAAAAGGGGTTTTATAAAAGGAATAATGTATACAAATTACTTTGATTAACGAAGCTTAGAAATGGGCTAACAGTGAGAATAATACTAAGAGTTTCCAAATACCGTAAAAAATCTCTAATTACCGATTTTTTTTAACCCAATGTGGGTTACATTTATATTTGGAAAACATTTACTATATTAATATAATGTTTATTTTTATCTGATTCAAAACTCTTAAGTATAGGCAATTTTTTTAATCAATTTTTGTCAGTCGGCAAAACTAAAATGACGAAGAAAATGTTGTCTACTTTTATTTTTCAGGCAAAGTTCTCAGAAATTTACATCACATTGAGTAAGCGAATTTGTGTTTCCGAACAGTTTGACTTCTGGTTAACTTTCTCTAGGACCTGAACATGACATTAAGCAATCGGTCCTACCTCCAAAATGTCACTAGAAAGTTTGAGTTAGAGAGAATTTGCAATATATATTATTTTACATATACTCATTTGGCCAATTATAAAAAAATAAATAAAACCAATTCGACGTTTAGAGACTTCGGATTATGGAACATGGATTGTTAATTTGAATGATTATAAAATAAATAAAATAGTTTTAATCTAGTATCTCCGATTTTTCTTTATTTTCATACAAATCAAGGTGCCTAAATAGGTGCCCAATAAATGAAGAACCACCGTTAATGGGTAAACTAATTGGGTGGTCCTTGGCTGTTCCCTCTCTTGCTTCATTAGGACAAAATCAGTTTTGAAGTACTCACCAGCGTCAGCAGTGCCTGAGTGCTGCTCATGTCTATCAGCGGCGGGAAAATGCCGGACGAGAAGGGCAGAAAGTTGGTCATAAACGGCGAGACACTCGCTGCTGCCACCACCGCGGCCATTTGGCTCTTGGCCTGCTCCGTGGGCGATGGGGTGGCGGGGGGGAGGGGCGAGCTGCGACAGGGCCGAACCAGTGGATGCAGCACCACCCACACCACCTGCACCACCGGCCACACTCACTTTGGTCTCCTTAGGCAGATTGACGGGGGCAACATTAGCAGCTGATGAGGCCGATGGTGAGAGCTTCTTGGCAGTGGTAGTGGTGGTGGTGCAACTGTTGCTGCTGGCCGACTTGGTGGAGGCGGAACTTGGGGCAGAGGTTGCTGCCCCCGCCGCTCCTCCTCCGCTGGCTGTGGCCGCCGAAGTGCCGCCACTGTTGCCGCTGTCGTAGTAGGAATTGCGTCGTGTTGCATTGTTGCTGCACCGGAAAAAATATATAGTTTAAGAACGTTGAAATATTGGTGAACAATTCACAAGTTTCGTGGTCTTCCTGCACCGAAAAAAATATGTTGGCAAATTGGTCATTAATTCGGAATTTTTGAAGTTTTAATTGGTATCTTACTATTGCTACACAGATTTCTTTTTATGCTCTGAACAGAATAATGGTTTAATCAAAAACCTCGTCATTAAAGTATTACCATTTCATATTCAATGCAAAGCCATTTTGCCAATATTTTCTTTCAGTGAGGATTAGTACCATAACCTATTTAGTTGTTTTAAGGCAGAGCCAAAACTTACTCATTGGGATTTGTATTGTTGTACTTGGCCGCCAGGCATCGCATGATGTCCGAATAGTTGCGGGTGGAGAAATCCGTGGCATTCGATGCTGCAGCACCCTCTGTTTTGGCGGTGTTGCTGCTGCCACTGATGTTGCTGCTGTTGCTGTTGCTGCGATGTTGCTGACTGGCAGCAGCCTGCTGAATGCTATTTAGCAAATTCGTTGACAAATTGTGCAGCGGCATGTGTGTGGCTGCTGCTGCTGATGATGATGATGTTGCTGTTGTTGTTGTTGTCGTTGCTGGGCCACTGGGCGGACTAAGGCGTTGTTGTTGTTGTTGCTGTTGCTGTTGCTGCTGGGACTGTTGCTGTTGTTGTTGCTGGCTGGGTGAGACACCACCACCGCCGCCACCACGAAACGATGACGAGGAGGGAGTGGCGCTGCGAGATCTGTTACAAAAAGTAAAAAACAGAAACAAGAAAACATATGGATTAGTTATGTTAAGAGGAGCATTTAGCAGGTTTTGCATAAGTGGTAGAGTGTGACATCAGCATGGTAAATTTACTATATTCTACCCCATGATCTCTCATAAATTTGCATTAATATTTAATTATCTAGAGTTCCCATTCAGCGACCGAATAGGTGTCGCATACAATTGGATTATTTGTCATTCTTTGAGTTCTCCGCACAGCATCTGAACCAAGTTCTCCTGGCTTTTTTGACATGCTAATGAGTGGCTTCCGTGAGATCTTCTTTTCTAAAAAAAAAGCTCCCAAGAGTTTCAAGCAGGTGCGACTGCGATCTGCGTCATCTGGACGTTTTGATATTTAGTTAATTTCTTTGGAGAAGTGGCAAGGCATTGGGCATAATGAGATTACAAATGCAATTTGACATGGGAACTGTTTTCCAAGGAGAGGATTGGCGGAAGGAGTCCATAAACTGGTATACAAGTGAGAAGCCTGGGAGAGTTCACTCAATGATATAAATGTGTTACAATTATAGAACAGTTTGAAGAATCCGATTCATTTATTTATTTGCTAGTAATTGTGTTTAATTAAATAATGATGGTGTAAAAAATGACCTATTGTATATTTAAATACAAATTTTTAATTGCTTAATTATTCATTATTTATTTCCCTGATATATACAAAATATAAAAAAGATCAACAAAATATTTAATAAAGCTTATACTACTATTCCTTGAATTATAATTTGTTTATTTCCTTTAAAGACCATGTTCTTGGTTATCTAGTCATAATTCTTTTGGTAATTTTCAATCTTGTTCAGACGATCGCAGAACATTTTCCAAACAATTTCATTTTGGATGCTCTCGGATCGAAACGAAACAATCCATGTTAACCAATGTCGAGCATTTGTGGGCTACAATCTGGCCGGCATGGCCATAACTCATATGCAACTACCGCCGGAGACATGCCACCAACATGGCGCAATCGTTGGGTCTGCAGCCACATCCACAGCCACATCCACAGACACATCCACATCCACGTCCACCCATTAGCCATTCCTAGAGCTCTCCAACACGAGTCAAGGCAAGGCAAGGCTGGCCGAAAAGAAAATAATCAGCATAGATTTCTGGCCAGATCGGCAGTGGCAGCGGTCACCTCCTAAACCGCGCCATGCCGCAGCCAGTGGCAGCCAGTGGCAGCTGCAAGTGCCTGCCTCTATTTCAGCTTTACCAAAGCGTTGTACTGCATGCCACCAGAGGTGGCAGTTTGGGTTGTCCATTCCGAATTAGGACTCTTATTTAAAACCAAAATTCACAAATCTATACTTCTTGTTTTCTAAATTAAACGAAAGATTAAGTAGTTTTATATTTAATTAGAAAATATAATAATTCGATCTCACTAATAAAAAACCTTATTAGATTATCTTAAAGTTCGAACTTGAATCAAGGAATATCAACAGTCGTTTTCTTCCTATAGAGCATCATCTTAAGTAAGGATGCTGTACAAGGGCACATACTCCATTCTATTTAATTTACCTTTAAAAGTATTTGAATGGCAAAAAAGGATGCAAAAAATTACTAACACATATTTTGGTCAGAGTTTAAAATGCAATTAGTTTGGGAAGCAGTATTTACTTTAGGAGAATTACCATAACTTAATGACTTATAGGGCCGTCTATAGTTAATAAATTAATACATTTTCTAACATTTTATCTGGCTAAAATAGTACTAGAGGCATACAAAACTATCCTGTTTCTTTAATTTTCTAACTTTTTTTTAATGCCAATTGTTGCGCACCACTGGTGGCATGCCACACGGCTAGGTGGTTGTGGCATGAACGGGCCAGAAGAGAGTAACTCGTGCTGCACGTCGTCGTCGCTGGTCGTTGGTCATGTCGTGTCGCTCTTTCGGAGGCTGCGGCACAAATTTATATATAGCAACTTGCCGCCCAGCCACCGTACCGCTCCTCCCCCGCCACTGTACCGCCCCCTGCCCACTCAGCTGGCTCCCTGTGTTGTTCCTGTTGTTGTTGCCATTGATTTATCGTGATCTGCTGGTTGTCGATTTTTTTTGGTTGCTGTTATTTTGTTCGTTCGCCGGTTCGTTGTTGCCTCCGCTGCTTACAACTCTGTTGTTCTTTTTTGTCTCGTATTTTGTTGTATCTTTTTTAGTAATTTTTTTTTGGTTTTGTTAAAAATGTTGATTATTGCAAATTGCTTTGGCGATTGGTAGCAGCTACTTAGTTGTGTTTTGTTGCTTGTTCTTGGCAATTGTTTGAACAGCAAGCAGATCAACCAAAAAAAAAAGCCATGAAAAAATGGTTTATAGTGGCGATTATGTTGGCCACTGCTACTGATCCCCCAGCCCCAACTTCACCTAATCTCGATGTGTGCCTAACGGTTTGGTTGGCTCAGATCTTTAGATTGGTGGCATGCCTAATTGGTTTTTATTATACAACCGACAACATGTGCCCGCTTCGGTATGCAAATGGTGTCTATTGTTACGCCTACACAAGACCCGATAAGTCCCTAATAAAAATAAGTGTATGTGAATACAGTGCGGTTCGAAACTCCAGCACAGTTTACATCAAGAATTCCACAAATAGATTTTATCTATCAAATCGAGACCAAATTCACAAACGCACCGAAACTTGTATTTTATATTATTTGTTCTTAGAACAAATCGAATTTAAAACATTCCACTTAATAGAGATATTGTTTGTGAGACGCACTGTTTGAATCTATTTAAATTTATAGAATTTGCAGACGAAAAATTCAGCAAAACAAAAAACGAAGAGACAAAAGAGCTAGAAAAAATGTGTTTATTTGTTGTGTTATGCCGATATACTGCACCCTTTTGGATAGGCACACAACAAAAACATATAACAAAAGCTTTTAAAACCCACAATTAGAAATTCGACTATTAAGTGTTCTTATACTTTTACAACTATAGTTTAAATATGCAAATAATCTAATAAATAAAATAGAAACACCATCAAAAGGTCAACTATAAGCTGAATGAAGCAGACATCGAATTTGTGAATGGGTGTGATGAAAATCAAGTTATGACAAGAACTATGTATAATGCTGGAAGTCCCAACTGGGGAAACATTTGATCAGATGTGACCAACAGGTGAGTATTCGCATTAAATTTGCATTAATTCGTCGATATTTATGATATAAACATAGTCTTCAAACAAGATCTTCGCCCAGCCCTAAAGCCATTCATTTGTCATATCGTATTAAGGCATCTGCAAGCTGCCTTAATAAGCCTCCCTAATTTGTGGATAGACAATTATAAATTATGAATAATATGCGGCTAATCCAATCTTTTTGAGATGACCACCCCGAGCGGAATTGGGGAACCCACGGAAAGATGCGAATCGAATATGTTAAATCCGAATCTATTGTGGCTCGATGTGAACACCTCAGGTGGCGATGGACTAGCATGTCTCATTAATATTAATATGGCCAATCGTTCGCCCAACTAGTATCTCTGTATCCATCTGTGCTGAGGCCTAAGGCTTGTTTAGGTTTCATGTTTGCTTTCGGGAGATAAATTGCCTTTATTTATATTAGTTAATATATAATCTTTAACGCCATTAATTTAGTTGCGGGTATTAATTGCTGTTGATTTCGCTTGTCAAATCACTTTTTGTCTTTATCTCAGTCGTGGTCTGGGCCTTATTAATTTTTTGTCTTATTTGTATTTACATTTCAAGTTTTTCAAGTTGTTTTTCTTTCCTTTTCTTGGCGGGTTCTTTGTTATTGCCTCTTTTTGACAGCAGAAGCGTGCTCTTGTGTAGACACATTCGTGTTCGTTGCTTTTTGTTTCTTGGTTTTGATTAATTTACTTTGGCTGCGAACAGAAGCCACATCGATTTGGTTTCTTTTGGAGGTATTAATTTATTAAAATGTTAATTAATTTGTCAGGCGTCGACAGCCGTCGAATTCGCTTGATAAATAGCCTAGAAACGAGTTTGTGGGGGAAATGTATCCTCTTTTTCCAATCAACATGGCTATGAAATTGATGTGATCTAATATCAAATAATATTTATATCAAGTCTCTAGAATATGACTGACAAGGAAAAAAATCGTGTGCCAGAGCCAGTGTTTGACGATTCCAGTGAGGACGATCTTAGCCAGGACGATCCCAGTCGCGATGACTCCATTGGCACGACCACTGTCAGCATATCGCCCTCCATCCTGCGACCCACCAATCCTTCCAGGCACGACCTCTCGAATGCCCCCTCGATTGTCATTTCGCTGCCCGATGCCGAAAGTGACACCAATTCCGAGGAAACCGCGGAGCATCGACTCCGGCGAAGGATGAGATTTTTGGAAATGCGGCGGGAACATTACAGTAACATGCACAGTGAGCGGTGCCACATGGAGCACTCCGAGGATGAGGATCACGAAGAGCACAAAAAGCCCAACTAGAGACTGGTTCTATTATCGTACCCAATCGGGTGATAAGCATTAGAGGGAAACTAATCACATTGCTATCCCTCAGCTTTACAATTGTTCAAGTTTAATTAACAGCTACAAATTTAAACAGGAAAGCCGAAACACTTAATTACGAGAAGAAAGGATCTACAAATTTAATGTTAATGAAATGTGTTGGTAAAATAATTACAATTTGGTTCTATTTTGTATAACTCGAATTTGACTTATAATTCTGGTATGGTAGGTAACTGCTCTCCAAACTTTGCAGGAACCCGTTCCTAACTTTTTTCACATTTCATGATTATTGCATTAATTGCGTAAGTTTATCAGTTCCAGTTCATATTTATTAAATAAAAGATTGGGCTTTACGCAAGGAATTTTCGTATATCTTAAAACGGTTCAAAATGTGGATAGTGAACTTTTTATATTATTCAATCTAATGAAAAAGTCTAGAAATCTTGGATATTCCAATGATTATCAGTTTTTACATTATTTAAATTAAATTAGTATAATTTAAATAATCTAGCATATTTCGATGAGTATTATCTAAACACAGTGTTTTAACTGGTTAAGCTATTCGATGTCATGAATTGAATCATTTCAAAACGGGATCAAAAGACCAAGGTAATGTCACGAGTCTGTGATTCAATATCAATTGAATGAATCAACTTTGGCCAAAGTCCCCTGAAACTCACCTGGCAAATGAGCTGACGGTGAGTTCGCCGTTGTGGCTGCTACTGTTGCTCCCTGGACTGAGCCGCTCCCTTTTGACGCCGTGGCCCAGGTGGTGTGCTTGGTGTTGTGATTGACTCGATTGGTGGTTGCTGATGTTGCTACTGCTACTGCTGCTGTTGTTGTTGTTGATGGTGTTATTGTTGTTGTTGTTGTGAATGGTGACCATCGGCGCATCCTTGTGATTGTCCATCTGCAACGGCGACAACTTCTCATTCTTGACCTTCTCCAAATAGAGAGCGGCATAGGCAGCAGCCACGGATGCAGTGGTGTTCGCATTGGTGGTGCAGGTGGTGACGGCGGCGGAGGACGAGGAGGAGGCAGCTGAGGAGGGTGCACCCAGATGGGCGGTGGATGGCGTGGCGGCCTGACTAACCGCACCACCACTACCACCACCACCACCCGCACCACCGGTGGCCGCCTCGCTCAGCTTCTTGGCGCTACTCTCGATGGCCCCATAACCGCTGAGCAGTAGCGACCGCTCGCTCAGCATTTTGGCAGTGACCGCAAGGGAGGTGTATGAAACGGGGCCTTCCGAACTGCTGCTCCTGCCCTTCTGACCCAGCTGCCGCAGATCGCTGGCCAGCCGCTCGAGGTGCGTCCGCTTGGTGGCTGCAGCGGCTGTCGTGGCCGCTTGCTGGTCGTCGTGGGTCGCCGGTTGGGCTGCGCTGCGACCGCCCACAATGGCGGTGGTGGCCTTGGCTGGCTTCTGCTGCAGTATGTCGGTGGGTGCGTTACCTGCAAGTGGAAGAAACAGAGTGTGAGATGGTCGGAAAGTGCAATAAAAGGGTTTTCTGTACTTAGTTTTAAGCTAACTAGCTGGTGTAACACAAATCTACTTCTTGAGATTTTATTAGAGTTCCTTAACTCTTAAGCAATATATATTTCATTGGAATCATTTGAAATAGATGTGCATAAGGAGATCCATTTCTCAACGTAGGTCTTGGAATCTAAGAAGAGTAAAGTCCCCAAAGCTTTATAGTTAGTCTTCTCGAACCATCTTGTAAGTTGTAATAACTGTAGTAAGTTTAAAAATCTGAGGCCAGGCTATGATTTGGGTAAATATCGAAGAAGATCAATATTTATTTATTGTGTATATAAAAAACTATTTTATAATAGTTTAAAGCTTTTTAGAGGTGCACAGTTTTTTGGACTTTTGTAGAGTTTGCCCTTGTATTACGTGATACTAGCAATTGCTTGAACCCTTTCCTTCATGTAATCAATTTATCAAAGAAAATAAAAAATGGGTTCTAATAACCCCACTATCTCGACGATTACGTAATATATGGTATTATCATCCATACCTTAATAACTTAAAAAAAACATTTATTTGATAAAATTAGCCAATATTAACCTCAAATCTTGTCAAAATAAACAAAAATATTGTAAAATAAATTTTAAATTCTTAAAAATTGAAATTTAAACTGTTAACGCCAACTTATAGTAGAACCAATAAGCACACACAAGAACACACTCGCAATGACACGCACCCATAGACTGAGTAAAAAACATTGTGGTGTAAAAAGCTCGTGGCTTGCGTCGCATGCAAATCGGCCAAAGGTTAAAATAACTTATAATATGTTAACAAAACCATTGACCTGCATCGTTGAACCCTTAAGCTAATTATCGGGGTGAGCCAGGGGGCGCGAAGTGCACGTCTACGTTGCGTACAGTACGGCAGAGTGCGATTCGAACAGTTACAGGGCCCGGAAAAAACAATCATTAAACAAACAAACAGCAGCAAACCCAGACAGTCGAAACAAAAGCCAAGTGAAATGGGGAGTTAGGTGGCAGCAACAATCGTACGCATTTAACTTGGAGATAAGGGAACCTCTGTAGGGGTTAAATAAGAGTATTCGAGAAATAGTTTTTGGTGATCAGACAAATTTGGCTACTAAAAACATCAATGGCATTAATTCAGGAAGGGTTTTCAAATTTATTTTTAGGGTACAGTAATTCGAAAGCTTTCTGATGTCTCGATAATCGTGTAGAAGATCCTTTTTTGGCTTGTATGGTCAACCAAGAACTCAAACACAAAAGAGTATGTTAATAAATAGTGTGCACCCAAAAATCAAGCAAGATCAAAGCACAAACTCTTATAAATATATTTTAAGACATTTAACTTTTATGGTTTCCTCGCACAGGCAGGGCATGAAAATTGTTTATTTACCTAGGTTTTTATTCCCAATTTGTTTTCAACCACAGTCGACTATTTACTTTCGTTCGCACATAAATAATTTAATTGAAATTTAACCGGCAAAAATTAAAAAGCAAATACGTGTATCAATGCGTGCTCAAGCAATGACCTTTACCTGCCTATCGGCCAGGTGGAGGCCAGGGGATAAGCGGCCTATCGAAACCCTCTCGGCCAGTAGGTGTAAATTGATGGAAGCCACACCAGTCCCATACCCAGACCCAGACACCAAGCCATACCCACAAACCCGTACTCACTCCCAGAGCTGGTGCCAGATCCATTCGCTCGCATGTTTGGCAGCCAAAGCACACAGCATAAATAATTAAATGAAATATTTACAAGCGAAATTAACAACAATTTGTAGTTTTAAGCTCGTTACGATCCCCACAATCGGAACCCGAATCAAAACAGAACCAGAATCGTGGCTCGGAATTGCATTGGGTTTGGTCAACAGAACAAAAGTTCCCCGCCGATTTGCCTTATATCAAATTTCACCCTTCATTTCGGAGCCCGAAATAGCGTATATATATGCTGTTTAATAAGTTGTCCGTGCGTTATCATAAAATTAAGTTTATCATTGGTTAGCATAGAAATTAAGTTGCGGGTATATAATAAACAAAATAGAAAGAAACCAAAATCAACCGCCCCAAAGTGGTTGAACAGTGGACGGCAAACGTATTTGGATTAGTCTAGTTTTCAGTTCTGCGAATTTTACACTATTTACAAAACATAATTAACAATATTATTTTAATGTGATCTGCACGACTTGAAATAAGAAATCAGAATTTCAAAAAGTTCAAGATGAGAGAAAAATGTGTTTATGGTACCAGAAATTATTTTACACATTAAATATATTTCTTCTGAAAGATAAAATTTTTATAATTCTTTGAAAATATATATCTTTTTATTTGTGTTGAATTGTAAAGGCTGTATGCCCTTGAATCAGTCAAGCTCAGTAAATATGTCTTTATATACAGTCTTATGAGATATCTTTAAAATGATTTTTTTTGCCCGGATTGGGACTCTTCCCATTTTTCTTAAAGTTTATAACATAAATTATCATAGCTATGTTCCCGTAAATAAAAATATGCCAGTTTTTTAGTAATAGTTTGATTTTAAATATATCGAATTTTGCAAATCTATGGGTTTTATATTTTATTTTTTATAAAGATGGAGAGGATGGCCCTGATCGCGTCTTGATAGTTGCAAACATTTTCTTTACAGCTGCTACAATACTTGTATACCTGAATTTTGGATCACTTTCGTCCCACTGTGCGCTCTATCGTTTTTCCGCTTCCATCGGTCAGCGAGCTTTAGCTCCAGCTCCCCATAGACCCCTGATTGGCATCGCTTGGTGGCAATGGTGCTAAGTGCCGAATGTCGAATGCCGAATGCCGAAGATCATTATGACGATGATGATGATGGAAGGCGGACCCGATAGGGCGGTACGAGAAAGAGAGGGGGTAGAAACCTCGACCCAACATGTGCCATGCGCGACACTGTTGACTTTTTCCAGTTGGACGTTATGTCTTTTCCCCACCGTGCCCATACCTGAGTACCTGCGAGCGATCCGCACGGTGACAGGCCGCATTTCGGTCGCCGCTGGGTCGGCGCAAGTGTCAATAGTACTAATAGACGACGCCGACATCGAAACTTAGGACCGGGCACGTCCACGTTAATGTTCACACCATAGAAAGTGGCGGAGCGCGGGTGCACAGAGTTCTGGGAGCGGTGAAGTTCATTGCCATTTGCTGCGATACGTACACACTCATACGGCATACTGGCAAACACAGCTGCCGACCTGTCATGTGACCATTTTTTATACATCGACAGCAAATACAAATACGCCATAATTAGAATTGCGACAAATTGCCAGCGATTTCTGACCCACACAGCTGCCGCTGAAGGGTCACATATTTCGACCGTCTAGACCTTGGGAAATATCCCCCAAAAAACAAAAAAAAAAACAACGCTAACCTCTGACGCAAGCAATCATCGATAGCTGATTAACTTTCATGGCAGAGTTGAGGGTCCAAGTGGGGAGTGCGGCTTATCAGCCGAATTTTATTATTTCTTTTGACCTCATTTGAAAATCAAATAAGCGCCGGACCAGCTGACTTCCCCCTTGCCCTTTATGCAAACTCTGCTCTGTTGTTATCGCGCCCCCTCCTCAAAAGAGCGACAGGGTTCAACCTTTGTTCCCGACTTGTTCCGTAAGAGGAGTAAATAAACCGAATATATATAGGAGTATCAGTAAGTCAAGAAGGTAATATTGAAGCACGCTGATAAATGGGGTCTCTGGCTGAGGTTCGGGTTGTGGTATCAGGGCAGCGGGAATGGGAGCGATTCGGCCTATCTACGGCACAAGGCCCTGAACCGATTTCGTGTCGAGTTCGATTCCGCTTGGCCTCTTCAATGGCTGGCTATTCTATTTACCCTCTATTTATTTTTGCCTCGTTCTATTCTATTCTTTATATCTGATAGTCGTTGCGAGGTTTATTGATTAGAGCGCTTGAGTGTATCTTGCTAAAAGCATTATTTGTGACCCCTTGTTGTGAAATATGAAATATGTTTAAATAGTAAATCGGAATTTATAAACTGCTATCCCATTAAAAAAAGTCTCAAGTTCCAATGAGAAAAATATGAATTAAACCAAATATGGTACTGAATTATAGCTTTGCATAGATGGAATTAATAAATATTTTATTTACAAATGTTTATAAGTCCAATTAGAAAAAAATCTTCAGATGGTTGATAGCCGGCAACGATCAGCAATTGAACCCGATGATAGAGATTGGCCGTGTTCTTAACAATTCGAGTTCAGGATTACCTGTTTTTTTTACTTTTTAGTTAGTTTACTGTACACTCGAAGAACTTAACCTTAGCATTCTTACTCGACCGTTTGTATTCGCTTTGTTTTTTGTCACATTTCTTATAGATAAACATTTATGATGGCCTATCAGTATCTGTATCTGCATCGCTCTGCTCCGCTTCAGTTTTAGCTCGAGTTCAGTCAGTTTCAGTTTCCTTTTTACGTGATTTCTTGTATCTCAAGTGTTGTGCTCTGGTCGCGGGGTCTTATCGCCTTGTTTGTCCAAGTGCCAGTTGAACTATATATGTATGTTAGTCATGATGATGATGGTGACGATGATGATGATGATGATGATGTATATATTCCTATATAGGGGGCTTAGTACTCGTATATGGCCTTCTCATGGTTCACGATGTTTTCGTCAGCGTGTGTTTTCCCCTCTGCTCTCTTTTGTTGTTCCCAATTCTTTGGGTCGTTTTTTGTGGTTTTTGAAAATCATGTCGCATTTATTAGATCATCAAAAGGTGTTAAAGATTGTGGTGCCCGTTTCACTGATAATATTTGGCCTGGCCTTTTGTACGACTTTCTGGAGCTCCAGTTCAATTGTTGTTTGCCACATTGGGTGAAAGTAATTCAAAGTTCATTAGAGATCTCCCATCTAACTGTTTACGCGGCTTGCCCGAAAATTACCCAGCTTGCCTATCGTATACTTTTTTGATTTATCATATCTGTTGAACAAATTTCTTATCTTTGTGGGATTGCAATCTCAGGGGAATCGCAATTTGCCACAACAAAATCATGTGGAAATTAACCGGAATCACAAAAAAGAAATCAAGAATTGGTTCAGATTGCAGAATTTGCAAGACTAATGGGAAAATTTACAAATATGGTTTATCCCTTTTATGAAGTTTTAAAAATTCATATTTGTAAGGGACCTATAAATCTTTTCGGTTCCTAATTTCAGTTTGTCATAAGGGGATTTACCCCCATAATTTTGTGATTTCTCCCAACTTGCCACAATTAATTGATTAACCAGTCAACGCCAAATCGCCAAGTGACAGACCTAGTAATGGCTTGAGGAAAATCCAATAATAAAATACAGAGATAGCGAACTGGAACGGACGCTAACTAAAACCAATGGACAACCGCAAAAAGCAAAGCGCTCTAACGGTTCATGACACTGTTCCCCACAGGTCCACGGCAAATTGAAATTTCAAATCAAATCAGAGCGCGGCGCAAGACGGAAATGGCAAATGATTTTTTCCAACATTCTGGGCGACTCCATAACGGACAGCCAAAGAAAAAAAGTAAAGTAAAAAAAAAAATGGCCAAGAACCAAAGGAAAAATTTCATAAATTATTAACACCTCTGCCATTTGAACTGGACAAACTGGTACCCGTTCCCTGTGTGTGTGTGAATGTAAGACGCGCCTCTCTTTGCGCTTCTCATTGAGGTGAGCTGCTGCCTGGCCCATGTCTTCGGACTGCATAATTGCTTTAATGGAATTTGATTTTACCCAACCTCTCAACACGCTCAGCTAGAGACAAGTGTCAGACCTAGTGTCCCGAGCGGAAGGCTTAACTCTACGGAAAAGATAAATGCGTGACTCACGGTCTACATAGCCATATACATATGACGGTATTCATAGAGAAATGTCTCGGAATTTAATATCCTCATTTAAAGGAAATCAACTGCCTTAAAAGGATTGAAATAATTTTTCTGAAGTCGTTACAGAACTTAAGTGTCAGAAGCCTCTTGCGATATTAATTCCTGAAATAACTCAGGATTCTATGGGAACGTTAAATGACTAATAGAGGATTAAAAAATTTGAATCATTTTTATAACATTCGCATTAAGAATGCAATATGTATGGATGTGTGAATGGTAAAAGCCTACAAGTAATTTAAGCTTTTATTGCATTCCTTGTTTTTGCAAGGTCAATTAAATATGATAATAATAATATGATAATGATTTTAATTTGTTGTAAAATATGTATCTTTTGGACATCCCCATTTTGAAAGACTCAATTAAAAAACGACCAACGTGTCACGCTCGCATCCCTAGACCCCACCTTGTCGTTTTTTGGTCCATTGCAGATGATGTACAACCACTATTAGCATTAAAGTTTATTATCGACAACGACGCTGGTTCTAAATTCCTGTAAAACAGGTGCACCACAGCAGCATACACACATAGACACACGCACACACTCGACTGCACAGTGAGGCCATCAGAAGAGGCCTTTCAACTTTTAGCTAGAGATTTCTCCACCTCTGCCACACCATAGCATAGCATAGCACACCATCCCGAACCGAACCGTACCATCCTATCCGATCCGATCCGATCCGATCCCAACCCCGCCATCGTCCACATGGTTGCATGCAATGCAGGCGGCGCAATGCATTTGGCCGCTAAAAGCGCCTTATTTGGTTAAATTGGTGCAGATTGCTGCCAGGCCAGCTCTAAATAATAATTAGCACAGGTTTTTTCATCTTCTTCTCCTGCGTCGTCGTCGCTATCTCACTTCAGCTGCCTCTTGTTCGCCTCGCCTTGCTGCGCTTTTGGTTTTAGTTTGGTTTTGGTTTCGGCTTGGTTTTGGTCATTCACCAGGCGCACCGCAAACCAACAAAATAAGAAAAAAATCGAAAAAAGTAAACTAACCAAGAAAAAAAAACATCTTGTTGCATGCCACATACGGGGTGAAATTTCCTTAGAAATTTCGTGCTTGCCTGCTCTGGTTTTAATTTGATTTTTACTTGATTTCCCCGCCACTCTCCATCATCATCACCACCAACAGCCTCAACCTTCCCCAGCTCCTCGGCCTCCGCCACCGTCTGCATCTGGTGGCCCAGGTTCAGGTTCATAAATTTACTAGATGTTCGCCCGATTTCTTGGCTCTGCGTTGCATGTTTAATGTTGCTGCTCCGTTGCATATTCGCGTGTGCGCCATGCCTCCGTGGGCTGCACTCGCAGCCCCAACAATGTGGTTGGTGTTGCCATTGCTCCTCGCCACCCCATTGAACCCATCAGTTCCCTTTTCGCTAATAATTATTTTCCTGGACTAGGATTTATGACGCTTCAGGATCACTAGTTATTTCTGCTGCTTGTTGTCGTAACTTGAATTGTTGTCATGTCCAAATCCTTCCTCCTCAAACAGCAACCGTTTCGGAGTGTAGAAACCTATTGTATTGAATGATAAACGTGATCAAATCTAGAATCTTTTATCCATTCAATTGAAAACAATTTAAAAATTTTACAAATTTATAATAATTGAACCAGTGTTTTTTACGGATAACCTTTTTGCAATATATGTATTAATTGTTATTCGATTTTAATATGGTAAATTGCCTCATTTAATGGGGCTAAAATAATTTTTTTTTTGGTAACCCTTACTATTGTAAGAATAACTATTTCATAAGCAAAATAACCAATTCTTGTGTTTAACCTATTCTGTGTTTTGGCTAGAGTTTGAATTCTTACTAGCAGAAGGATGTGCCGTAAAAGATAGCAAATAATTGTTAAGAAATTATCTGCCATTAGTTGATAAAACTAACAGTCTTTAATAGATACTTCAAATGATAAAAAAAACATATTGCTATGTATAAATAAATAAAAACATCAAACCCTTTGACTTTGAGGTAATTAAATATAAGCCAAAGGAAATCTTGGGGTTTATAAAAAACGTATAAAACAATTTGCCAATTGATGGCGATATGATAGTTAGAGCGAGACCCGAAGAGGAGCGAAGCGAAAGGGAGGGAAGCGGGAGGGGAACCAGATGTGCGCATGCCTCAAAGGCACCTGCCAAGACAAACCGCTGGAGGTGCGACAAAGAGGGGTAGGGCGGCGGAGTGGCAGAGTGGCAGAGCGGCTTGATTCCCGTCCGCGTCTGGGGCTAAGGCGAGGAAATCAAGTGCAGATTAATTAAATTCGATAATTAAATGAACGGGCCGCGCCGGGGCTAGCAGATCGTGTCTGCCGCCAGCATCGGGGAGCTGTGGCTGCCGCTGTTGGTTTTAGATGAAAGCTGAAAGGCCCCAACAGCCACCGCAGCAGCAGCAGCAGCAGCAACAGCAGTGGTATAATAATAAAAAAAAGAAACATTTGCACATTGGCTGCACATTTGGGATTGAGGTTGAGTCTCTCGCGACGGGTGATGACGGCGGTGGACCAGCCACGACCAGCGACTTCTTTCTTGCCTCGTCTCCGGCTAATGCACTTCTGTGATTTTAGGCGCAGCGAATTAATGTGCATCGCTCTATAAATTTGTCAGCAATTAAACGAGCCAGTCGCCCGACTGAGCCACTAAAACTGTTTGCCCAACTTTGGCCAATATATCAGGGTAAAAGTTTCGGTGAAAAACAAAGCTTTCATATGCTATTTGGCGGATAAGGTTGGCAATAAACGTTTATAATGTGAGGATTGTCAAATACATAACTATATCAGTAGATAATTTTCTAATTAAATGTTTAAGAACTTTTAAATTTTTTTTTTGTAAAGTCCTTAGACTCAAATGGACATTTTATTATAATTGAAATCTAATTCAAGAGGAAAAGCTCTTCAGTAAGTAATTAAAATTATACCGTATAAAAGAAATAAATGTATACAACGAAATCCATTATAAATTTTCAAAATTCCTGGACCATTCCCATTTGAGTAATAAATTTAACATCGACTTCAATCAAAGAGAGAAAAACTGCCATTTCTGGGTTCTTTTATGGATTTCGAGTCGATAAAAGTCACAAACTCCTGAACTTTATATAGTAGACAGACTCTATGCTCCTAGAATCTTTAAATGCACAACGAATTTCAGCGGACTTGATTGATATTCGGCGATAAAGAAACCGCTAAGAAGTCTCTCTAAGTTTTTCTGCACTGGCTCTGTGTCAGCATCCTTCTATATGTTTCTCTATCTCCATATAACATGTGTAGCAGTTGTAATGTATAGCTGGCAAAATCGGTGCATGTTGCACATAAATTTCATACGAGTTCAAGCTCAGTTCGCCACAAATTTATGGCCAATGCGAATGAGGAGACGACTGGGACTTGGACTTGATCTTGGTTCGACTATGGGTCTGATGTTTTTGGGGGGAAGTGAGTGCTTTTTGGGGCGTGTTTCCTTGTGCTCTGTCCTGTTAACAAGTTTTGAGTGTTGCAGCAGCATCCGCATCTTGTTTAATGTGTTTGTGGTGGCCATACGTAAGGCTGCTGAAAGCCAGTAAAGGCCAGAGATTGATGGCGCAAGGTTAGAGCGCACATAAAATGGCGATTGAATTGAAGCCATCCAAATAGTTGAATTTGTGTGTTCTTTAAACTTGACACTAATTTGGTTTTGTTTTTTCATGGAAATCTATTTCATATTAATTTCATTTTAGTGCCGCTTTGATAACGTTGCGTATACGTAATGCCAATCGTTAAGGAGGTCTTTTGTGGAGTGCTTTAGTTAGGCTATTGAGATTCGAGGATGTATTAAAATTCACTTTAATTTTACTTATAGCATTTACCATAAGTTTGTAGTCGCATTTTCCCTTGTTCTACTTGGCGTATGCTTAATATCCACGTAAAACACATTACAAAAAGTATTTTAGCTGTTTTAAAATACAAATTTCTGTACTCTTCATCAAACCACCTGGCGCATAATATCTGCATCCGTTTTTCAACACAATCAAATCGTCTAAATGGTTAAAGCACTTAGCATATCATTCCACACCCCCGCCGGCTGACTTGGCGTATGCTTAATGTGCAATTATAAATCTTGAACACGATCGCCCAGAAGGCAGTCAATAGTATAATTTCCTGCTCACCAAGTATATGGGTTATTCTGTGCACATATTGAAGGTTTATATGTAGAAACATACACATTTGCTGCCGTTTCATGACTGGTGTATACCAACGAGTTCAAGCAGTTCAAAACCTTTGCACGCGAACTTATCGCACAAGGCGACTCCGTCTGGTTAGAGTGGAACAAAAACCCAACCAAAACAATGCGGTTCAGGCAAATAGGAATGGGCGGGGCAAGTGATTACATTTTTGAAGTTTTGAAAATGAAAACGTTTGAAGACCGAAAAGCGATTTGAAAAATATTGTTTTTCCTAATATACAAACATATAGGAATGATATGGCTTTTAAATGTTTTAAACAGATAAAACGTATGGAATTTTGCAGTTTCAATAAACGACTCTTTGCATACCACTAAGGCAGAAGAATAGCTATTGAAATTTTTAATTATGTTTAAACAAGAAATGGTATGTATAAAATGTCCTGAAATGAATGTTTACAATAGCTCGGCGAAAAATAGGGGCTTAACTTATATTTTTTATTTTTTTTTTGATAATACCATTTCAAAAACTATACAGTCAATCTTGTATATATTACGGCTTTTGTAGACTTTTTGTTAGCTACCCTTTACCGTCATAAATAAATTAATTAAATTTGAAGTTAACTTGAAATCAAAAAATATTGAAATACCCAGAGCCTCCTTTTTGACTTTTGGGAAATTCCTCGTGTTCTTGTTCATTTTGCCTTTTCTTGGGACTGTTCCCATTTAGCCACCGAGTTGAGATTGGTGTATGTATGTACGTACATATGTATACATTTAAAATAAAATACAACAACAAGGCAAGGCACGATGGCAGAGCAAAAAGTCAAAGCGGCAAAGCAGCGGTCGACGCGTACAAAATGCGACAGCAACAGCAACATATAGTAGTACATATAGTACACAGATCAGCCAGGCGGCAGAAACAAAAACAACAACAACAACCGTGGAGAGTGTATACACAAACGTCAAAAAAGTCAACTGCGCCGCTGCCATTTGATAAGAGGCCACAAGTGTAAATATAGACGACGACAACAACAACAAAACCGCGATGTCCACGACCGCTGACTCTCTCTTTCTCTCCCTCTCTCTCTCTGCCCTCTTCCTCCTTCCCCAACATGCGGAGAGTACTCTTTTTTAGATTTCTTGCATCTCTCTCCCGCTCCTCGAATTGATTGATATTGCCATTTTGCCTTTGTCGCCATTTCATTTTTGCTTTCAGCAGTTCACCAGAGTTCATATATACATACAATTTTATATATATATGTATATATATAATGCGTGTGTAGGTGGCGAGAGAAAGGGAGGGGGAGAGAATATATAAATTTCCAACTACGTGCTGCAATGCCACATGAGGTGGAATGGATTGCATTTAGGGTTACCCACAAAATAGGTCAACACACTTGTCGAGGGAGCTGAACCCCCTGAGTCAGATAAGAATTTATAAAAGATTCGACAGCTCGGGGCGAGCGAAATGAGTCAGGGCTATGTCAACACTCCAATAATGAGCTTATGATTAACAATTAATATCAAAATATTTGTATTTCAAAAGCTTTACAATGGCCAATATTACAGTGCTTACTGTCAACAGTGAGCTTATCAAAACAGTGAATGTTTACTGTATCCAAAGAATTTTTTAAATCGAATGCCAAAAACCTTAATATTATGTTATGTTTTTAGTTCCTAAAAACATTAATTAAATACATGTTATCATTAAGTAAGCTCGCTTTTACGAAAAAAGTCAAAAGGGCAAAAAGGGCACAGTAAAAATAAGTTGATTAAATATAACTTCCCCAAAAACTTTTTTTGGGTCACAATTTTTATTGCGGGGAATTCTATATTGCCAATAGCCTTTCACAAAAAATGATAAGAAAACGACATTTAATTTTTCTGAGAAATTACAAAGCAAATTATTAGTTTTGAAAAAATTGAGATTACGTCGAAAAAATGTATTTCTGAAAACGCAGATAATTTAATAAATTAAACCTAAAACTTTATTAACTGTTTTCTCTTCTGTTGGATTGTACACAAAGTCAGGTAAGCATTTAAAATAATTACTACATTATCACTTCATTCTTATGTAGATTTCTTCTTTTCCTTATATGACCCCAGCCAAGAAAACGTTGACATCAAAATCAACGATCAATTGATTTGCAATTTCTGCAAATGACAAATGATTGAAACGCCGTAATTTATGCAACATGAATGGCTATAATGATACCCAAACACCATAAAGAATCAGCGATTTATATGGTGTCTTTAATTTTTGTCGATTATTTTATCGTTTTTCTTTCCTCACCGCACCGAGAATAAAGACCTAAAGAATAAATAACGCGTGCACCATACAATTTAACAGCTCAATATTTGCATAATAGCAGCGCGTGACAACAACAACAAAAGCGCGGGTGGAGGGACGGATAAAGACTGTGAATAAGTTCGGCCAGACAAAAGATCGAGCATAATGGAAGTAATGGAAGCAATGACAAGAGGAGGATAGCAGAAACCACCCAATGGTATAAAATGAACAGGTAAATAAGACTTCTCTATCTTTAAAATTTTAATAACATTTATTTTACTACAATAAATATGAAAAAGAGGTCACTAACTTTAAGATACAGTTGTTGTTATACGGGAAAAACTCTATCTTATCTATGTTTTAGTGATCTTTGTTAAGAACCAATTAAACTTGTTTAAAACTTTACCACGTGAGCGAACACTTGCATAATCTTATAGAACACCCCATTGAAGGAGTACGAGATTCCCTCATCTAATCTGATGGATAGGATTGAGGAAGCGAGGTAAAGGGAACGACTCCTCCATAAATCGCCAGACTAAACAACGGCGCTTCAATGACGGATTGACAAATCACACACAAAACCCTGGCACAAACAGGGACCCAAGACTGGGCAGACTTTATGTGAGTATATATATTTTTGTGACAAATTTATGACTGACTTTGAGGTCCCCGTTCCCATCCCCCGTTCTGGCCATCCAATCTGCTGCTGTTGCCTGATCAACACAATAACGACGATGATGGGGATGGGGATGGTAATGATGATGATGATGATCGTGGCACGTGAAGACATGCCAAAATGTTTATGACTTTGGCCAAGGTAATAATTTGCCAACAACAATTTCGCGCACAGACTGCAGATGGCAGGAGGCTGTCGACTGTCGACTGTCGGCCGATGATCATAACGATGATGATGATGGGGATGATGATGGCCCATCATAATGATGATAATTTGCATTTTAAATGCGCGACAAACTGCCACAAGACAACGGCAGCCGAGATGGGCCCAACACAGCCCCGCCTCCTCATCTTCGTCTATATCTTCGACTGCCCATTTGAATACTCGCAGTCAGCTCACATATCTAGGCATAAAGTACTCCCATCGCAGGTCTCCTCGTAGAAGGAGTCACCATATTTGGAATCACAGAGGCCCAAAACGAAACGCCAAAGAAGCCACAAAGAGATCGTTTGCCAACCGAACTGGCGAGCCATACAAATTTGTCACACGAAATTGGTGTTTGTGACAAATAGAGAAAGGCGCGGAGAGTCCGGCAGGGCTGACTGAGATGAATGCGCTTTTGGGGCGACAAGTGATTGAACTATTATGCTGGAGGCCCAAAATCGCCAAAGGTGGGGGATAATAAACGTTTAAGCCTTCTCTCCTCATATGCATATTGTACAGTTACTGGAGTTTGCATAATGTGCCCCCTGGGTTCAAGTTGGGCCTAGAATTTGGAGTGAAGACCTGAGCCAGGAGATCCTGCTGGGGCATGTGTGAACTATTAGTGGAAGTCCGTAAAAGGAGCGACGAGAGTGGTTCTTTAAATGGAAGTTAGGGCATCCGAACTGGCCAGAGTTGACTAATCTGAATTCGCTTTAATGGGAATGTAAGTATAAAACTTTAGAAGTATTCACTGAAAAACTTAGACTTTTTAAAAAACGGCATATAAATCATAAGATAAATATAAATTACTCAAGTAAAAAGAAACTTCGAGGGGATCACAGATTACGTTTTTTACTGAAGATAGGTAATATAATAAGTACCAAACACTCAAGTAAAAAAATCCAACTAAAATTCTTTCTATTAAATCAACAAATCTGTATGTTAGCAATTTTTTATTAAGGATATAGAAAAATATCACAAATGAGGGCATACACATATTTGCTACCAAAGACAAATGGCCTTTGACAATGCTTTTATAAATCGTCCATCCAAGTAAATTTACTAACTTAAGTAAATGAAAAACTTTAAGAAAACATTGCCAAACAGTTAGATAACAATGCCCAAAGATCATTTACAAGCAGCAAGATAAGCGGAATGTGAACTGAGACAACCGGGCGAAGATCGCCTACAATGATGTACAAGATACGCTAGATATCATTATTATCTTCTAGATAAATCACTATGCTCGCAATATCCGGCCAGAAGATAACGATCTCCGTGAAATGGCAAAGTTGTGCCACTCACACACACGCTCCAAAGTTTTTAATAGTTTCTGCAGCTCTTCGGGCAAGCCACAAAAATCCACAAGAGACCAACTAATTGAGACATCATCAGCAGATGCTGAAAGTGGGTTGGGGTAAGTAAACATTAAAAAGAATACTTCAACTTCAACTAAGAAGGCAGAAGGCAAAAGTGTAAATAGCTCAGAAAGCGCCAGAGGAAGTCGAAAAGGTGAACCAACTGCACTGAAAATAATTGCAATATACCGACTTCGCTAATTCTTTTAGAGGTTTAGTTAAATCTCAAAAGGGGTATTTATTGTGATATAAGAACATTTGCAGTTTATTTGTTTAATTCTTAAAACTGTTTGGATTAGTATAAAGGATAATAAAGATAATTAGCTAAGACTGCTCATTCGCTCAGTGTAACCCCTGAGAACATAAAAATCAACAGGAACGGCAACTATTTAATGGCAATTTTACAGCTTGCCATCTTCTATCCTAGACCGAGGCTGCATCCCAACTGGTGCCCTGCCTCCACAGTCCGATGATGAAGATTAGATGCCAAGGCAGGGGCCAAAGTCAAAGCCAAAGCGATCGCGGATCTCGAGTCAGTTAATTTTTTGTCATTTGCGGTGGCAAGGACAAGACAGGAAACCGTCTTGTCCGACTGCAGCGTTTAACGATGGCACTGTGGCAACTCTGGCGGCAACTAATTTCAGGTTACAGACGTTTGGGGTCGTAAAAAAATGAGGGACCGAGTGAAAACTTCATTAGAGGCCACATAAAAAAATTTCAAAAAAAGCTGGCAGATAAATAATGTGTCAGAAATTCAATTTGGTTAAAAGATTTTTGGCCAAGCTGACTGGCGACTGACTGATTGACAACTCTGGCTCCGAGCGTTGACCTCTGCGGACGGGGCTGTGCTCACAATTCGGCTGTTTCGAGTACGTGATCGCATAATGAATAACTTTCAAATTGAATAATCAAACAGACTCGCACAGACCCATCGAGATCTCGGGGAGTGTGTGCGTCTGTGTGTTGGGTGTCATAAAGCCAAGTCGAGGCCGGCGCAGAAACATGGCCCAGAGTGTTTGCCCGAGCCTCACTCGCTTGTCTTGGGGTCACGCGCATCGTGAAGGAGGCAAACAGAAACAGAACGAACAACAAAAACCTGGACAAACGAAACGGAAAAATTCTTAAAAAGCCGTAAACAGTTTGACAAGATCTTTACTGCTGTTTCACCAAGGAGTGAGATATACGTTTTTAGAAACTAAATCTTCAGAGTTAATCGATTAGATAAAAATTAAAGAGAACGATCAAAATCGGTGTGCTAATACTAAAATTGAATAATTGTCTTCAATAAATAATGTCTGATAAAGAATTAATGGAGTTGTTTGATATTTAAAATAAAGGCCAAGTACAAGAGTTTTCAAATTCTAGTCTTGAAACATACTGCAATATATTGAAATCAATAAAACACATAAAGATAATGATTTATACCAACTTGTTTCTAATAATTTTCGAATGTAATTCTGTACTTACAGTAAAATAAGAAGCACTTATAGGGTATTCCCACCTGTTCTAAACTTCCCGATTCAAGACCCTCTTTTTGAGGTCGTTTTCGGGCCACACACCCGATCTACCTCCTTTGCTTCCCGTGCATATCCCTCCTCACAAATTGCTTAAAAATGTTAATAAGGAAGGCATTTTGGGATACACACAACACTTGCCGATCCCCGATCCTATACTATATGGATATGGTGTGTCGTCCCCTCCCTTTCACTCCTACGCATCGACTGATTGTTCTTTTGTTTCTGCTAACTCATCAATAATTTGCTCACGTTGCGACATTTTGTCAATATCTGCGCCAATGATCGTCGCCGTTTGGTCTGACCTACCCCGAACCCCCTCGACATTCCCCCTGATCCTCTCCTGGCACAATAATTTCAACTGGTTCTTATTTTTGAGCAGGGCGCGAGCGTCGCTCAATGATTTTTTAATTGAATTCTAAAAGCGTTGTCAGTCCTTTGTTGTTGTTATTAGGGAGCTACGCTTTGGTATCTTTATATGTGTAGTCTATATGGTTTTATGTGAAGAGAGAATCAACCTTGTGGTATGTGAGTTAAAAAAAAACATAAATAAAAAAACTTGAGGCTTGGACTCACTACTTTTTTAATGGACAGGGCGCAAACTTATCATGTAGTATTGTTGTTTTTGCTGATTTTATTGAGCAGCAGTTGTGTATTTTTTTTTGTTTTTAACTTTTTTCGCGCGCTCTTGGACTTGACAATTACATGGACTTTTTTCATGGCATTTCAATGACGTTCGTTAAATTTGTTACAGTCATGGTTAACACAGACACACACACACACATACACCCAAACGCAGATAAAGAGAGACAGATACACTTGAAATTTATGGGCGCCTAACGTTTTTTTTTAACGTTTGTTTTTTCGTATTTCGTTTTGTTTTGTTTTTGCCCATACGGCAGCTCAGTTCAAGTTCAATTGTTAATGTAAAAAGCTGCACACACACTTAACGAAAACAACAACAACCAGCCTTAAATGCCATTAACTTGTTCGTTTTTTATTTGTTATTATTTAATTATTTGCCATTTTGCTTGACCAGAATGTGTGGGCAGGTATTTCACGAACTATACAAAGAATAAAAGTTACCATTGCTAAGAGAAGACCCCAAAAGAATGAGAGACCTTTTGATATTGCTTAATTAATATCAATTACTATCCAATTAGAGATCGCTAAGCTAAGCAGCTGGAATACAGAAAAAGGTCAGTATAAATTGTTGAACTTTTAGCTTTCTACCCTAAAAGGTGCGGAGAGATCAAATAGTTAAGATTGGTTGAAAAGTAAAAAAAAAATTGTGGAACATGGAGGAACAGCGGGGGGAAAACATTAATGGGGCGGAGACGCTTTAAATTGTAAGAAAGTAACAATTAAAATCATGTATAACCTACCATGTTATATATTTATTGATATAGATTTTCTTATTAAGATATAATTTAAGTTCAAACCTTATTTCATTATAAGTTTAAATGGCTATTTTTTAAGTGTAATATTTTGTAGAATTTAATGGGAATTGCTAAATCATTCTAGACCTCTCACGTTTACAAAATTTACATGACCTAACAACTAAAAAAAATCATAGACTTATTTTCCGCTTAAAGCATGTGTTTGAATTTAAGTTAGATATAGGTTGTGAGATGGACAATACCTGTTCGCCGATCTAGCCTTAGCTTTATTTTTTTAACTTTGGCAATTTCTGTCCCTGAGAACAAATCGACAATTGAAAGCCTGACCTTAATGGGAGGCGCTGCAAGTATCTCGTATTCAAATATTTCTCATACATTCTTTTACATCGTTTAACAGAATTAATAAGTCAAAAATATACAATCTTACAAACTTTAGAGAACGCTGAAGTAGATAAGCCAAAATCAAATATTGATGTGGGAGTTTCTTTATCGATTATCAATAAGAATCGACAGTTGGTTTTACTTCAACCACCTCTTACTCTCTGTTTAATGTATAAATGTCGCCTGGCTGTGCGGGTGTGTCGCCCAAACCCATTGAACACATTGGGTGACAACAACTAAGCTGTGAGCTCGACTTTGACTGAACTCGACTCCAACTTGAGTGGCAGCCAATAATCATACATAAGTGTCGCTGTTTGTAAGTAAGTATGTACCTTCGGTCCTTACCTTACGTTGGGTCGCAAACAGGCGGAATTTTTCGATATTTTTTTTGTTATTTGCTTTGGGCTGTGACCGCGACGCGTATAATTTACACGTTTTGCTCATTTGCGATTCTAGGCTCGCAAGCTGCGACCGAAACAGAAACAAAACAAATGAAATTAAATCCACACATATCCAGTACCTGGTACAGTAAAGTCTCGGTAAAGCTATAACAGTCAAGAAGAATAATTGAAAACTATAAGACACAGGATAATATTGAACAATCAATCATCTAATTCATTTAAACACATGTATATTACAGATCTGTACACAATATTGGTTTAATGTTAGTGTTCCTAAAATTGGCAAGTTATGATTCTGATTTGGCTTCTTAATATTGTTTTCTGAATATAAAAATGTTTATTACCCATCGTCTTGAAGGTTAATGGAAACTACTGTATCTAGAAATAACATAGTAAAATAATATCTACTCGTTAACATCCGTACGACTTTGCAAAAACTTAAGATTTGGTATTAATAGTTAGAATGGAACCAATTATAAAATAAAACATTATGGTCTTAATTCAAAGATTACCTTTTTTTCTTTCGATGGAAGATGAAAATATTTCTCTTTAACTTTGTGTAAAAAACTTAGAAAATGATTCTCAGTTGTCACTGTACTATATACTCGATGATGAAACCTCAACTTGAATAAGGAAAGAGGGAGAGCTACTGCGGCGGCGCGACGTCGGCTTTATCTGCTCTTCTTCTTCTTCTTCAGTCTGAGTGAAATTCCGACAAGTGGCATAATTGCGCCCTGCGGCGGCTACCGTGCTAAGATGGCATGAGGGATTTCGGGAGGGGAAAAGACAGAGGGGAGCAACCAGGCCAAGTGGCCATCGATATGCGGGAAAAAATCGCAAATCATAACCACGGCAACAACAAACAATAAATAAGTGCAGCAGCAACTCGCAACGTGCAACGTGCAACGTGCTATGTGCTTCAACTTGCATGCCACGTAAGGCAATTCCAATGCCAAAGAGCAACAAGTGTGCGTGTCCCAAGTCGTTTTGACTTTGCTCCGAGTGCAAAGTTGAGCACACATAAAAAATACGAGGATGATTTTACCAGAGGAGGACGGAGGAGCATGGAGGGCAGTAGGGTTGCGCAGTCGCCCCTTTAAAGTCATTGGCGACTTACTGCACGCCATCGGCATATAAAGCATACAGAGGACCTAAAAGCATTATTTAAGTCACATAACAGATGCCCTCTCGAAAAGGATATACGTTCAATATAGGTTTAAAACAATCTGCGGAGATTTCAAGTTGATTTAAATTTAATAGTTTAAAAAATGTTTGCGGAAAGTGTTTTGTGACCTTGTGACCTTGCAACCTAAATGCAATTGTTTTTCCACATAAAACACGTAATTTATTAATTAAAAATACATCAGTTACTTCAAGTAATGGTGCCCGATTATTCAATTTTTATTTAAATAATAAACCTTAAAAATAATTTATTGATGGTGAGTTCTATATAAATGAGTTAAAATAGCTTAATCGAAAATTATTTCTTACAGGTTTTTTTGTATGTCAAAAAATATTCTTAGAAGCGCGGTGGTGTTTGAACACTGAGTTTTTGAAGACCATAGGCTGATTCTCGATTGTCTCAATATCGTTATGTTGAGCTAAAGACTGGCTTAAAAAAACCCATTTCGCACATATCAATAACGGAATCCCTTACATCGAGTAAATCACTTATCAATTCTACGTGATTAAATATTTGCGCCTCAAAGAAGTGTATTTACAAATCGCATCAATGCAAAAGGTGGCTTCTTATTACCCCGACTTTAGCTTCTCCAGGTCCCTCTGATTTCTGCCTGACTGCGACTCATTCTCTTTCGCCATTCTCGGCTTCAGACAGACAGCAAGTCAACATTCCATGGCCACTCGCAGGGCATAAGTTCGCGTCAAAGGTTTCGGAGTCAAGTCAGGCAAAAACAAAAAGAGGCCCCAGCAAGGCAATAGCAACAGCAACAAGCTGAGCGGAGTGCCAACGAGTGAAAAGCGCAAAAGGCAACAAGAACAACGGCGGCGGATCGGCAGCGAAGATGGAGATGCATTATAACCTTTGCCAGCAGCTCGGCCTGCTCATATTGATATTATGTGGGTACAGTGAAGCCTTACAAAGTAAAGGTCTATATTCTTAAAATTGTTATTTCCCGAAGTTAAAGCCCTCGTTTTTTATGATAATGGTAAAATAGAAGCCATCGTAACGATAATATACCTTTTGATTTTAACTTTATGATTTTAACACAATTTTTAAAGCTGGAACTTCATAAAACTTTAAATTGAGACTTCATATTATCATCGTTTAATTTTTTGTTTAATTATATTATGTAACATTATATATTTTCAATCAAAACATATTTTTTAATTAAAACTGGTCAACAGAGCTTTAAAGAGAGCATTAAAAAAATTATTTTGTTTTCACGATATTCTCTAAAAGATACATCTTGGGTTCGTTAAATGCCTATTATAAATTAAATTTGGCATTTTGAATAACAAGCTTTAAAAATTGTTATTTATCTCAGCAGGTATCCTACTTTTAACGGCTCTTGTAGATCCTTTTTCGAACTACTACTGTATATTTCCACGGCTTTAGTATTAGCCTGGCCGCAACGGAGATGCGAACGGGTCGCTTCTGAATTGGATGGACGCTTGCCCTTTCCTCTGCGACTTCCCGACGGTCAGACTTCGGTGCTGACTCGTTTTGCATTTTAATTTTGCCCGCCGAGCGATCTTTTTCATCATTATCATCATCGGCGACGTCGTCTTCGCCGCTGTTCGGCATCAGTTGCTTGTTTATTTTTATTTCTGATTATTTTTATTTTAAAGCTGCTGCAGCTCGATACGTTTCTTTTTTTTTATCGCCACTTGTCTGCCTTTTTATTTTGGGAGGGGAATTTACTTTTATTTAATGAAAATTTGCATGCTGAATGCTTAATTTGCCGCTCAGAAATATTCGATGAACTCGTCGATTTGGGAGTGGTTTTGGCCAGATTTTTTGCTTGGTCAAAAGGTTGACAACTTGGAGGGAGATTGTGGAGACTGTTCAGGTACAGTTTGCAGAAGTATAAAATTGATTTTCCTTTAAAAATGTAATAGTTATTTCACTTTTTTTTATCAATCTTCTTTTAAATACCTTTTTGATGTTAGAGAATTTTTTATCGCAAAGCAAATAGAGATCGATAATTTTGTTATTCCCGAATAACTGAGTTGTTTTCAGTTTAATGAAATTGGAATAATGCTAATTAGTTTCAAAAATTATAGAGGCATGCACCAATAAATCTTTTAATAATTAGCATTGTTATGATAAAATCAACGTTGAGATCAGATGTTAAAGATAACGAAGCCATTTAAAAATCGTGCGACAGCGAACTCTTTAATAGTTGGATTTAAAAACATTAAATATTAAAACAGTAATTTTAGATAATTTAAAACCCCAATAATAACATCGTTCGCAGCTTGTGCAAAACCATTTCTGACGTCACAAAAATACCCGATTCTCTCCCTGGTTTGGTGACTGTTCGATAATTTGTTTTGCGACTTCAGTTCTGCCTTTTACTTTTTACCGATTCTGTGTATATTGTTGTTCGGCATTATAACTTTTTGTGTTTCACAATGTGCATGTCGAACAGAAATTCTCGTTTTTGCATGCTGACTGCGAGTGACCAAAGCAAAAGCAAAAGTCAAAGGTGAGACAAGATACGGAGCCATGACATCATGGCTTAAATACTCGACTCCCGAGCAAGTGAAACGTCGAAAGATCTGAACGAAAAACCAAACTAATTAATCTATCACGGAGTAGCAGAAAAATGTCACACGCCCATAAATAATGTCAAAATAAATAAAAAATGGAAAACAAAGCGACAATCAAATCACCAAAGCAAAGCCAAAGGTCTGGGTGAGACAAATTTAAGGCAGCAGCGGGAAAACTCTTAATAAAAATACAGCCCAAGGAAGGTGAAAACATAAAACGTTTGATCATAAACTGCAGCAGCAGAGACAGTAGGCCACAACTCTACTGACCAGGCGTTGACAGCACCAACAACCAATGCCACAATGGCCATTGGCCTTTCGGCGCATAGCAGTAAGAAATATACCCCCAAAAAAAAAGCGCAAAATAAATAAAATAAATAAAAACTAATAGAAATGCTGCAGGAAAGCCGTGGGGCTTAGTTAACTTCTGTGATACCCTGTGACTCATATCCTCCGATTACAACGCCTGAAATTACTACTAAGAGCATTTCTTATCGCATATATATAAATTCAAAATTGGATACCTTTGGAAAAAAAACTTTTTTGGGAAAATTATTTTTTTAAAGTTAATCATAGTTAGCTAGAAAACAAACCATTCCGCTTTATAGGAATGAATTTTAAATGTTGATTAAAATATAAACGTGATTATTTGGAACCAAAGAAAAAAGTAAGTAAAAGTTTTTTAAAGTAAGATAATTACATAAACTTAAAATTTAATTCAGTTTATATTTAAACTTTGATTGAAAAAAAGAAGTAACTGCGGTCTATTTCAGTAGCTCAATGTATTTTCAACAGATCCTCGGGATCAGTGGGTCAGGTTTGAGCACCAACAATATACAGGGTATAAAAGAGCGGCACAGAAATAATAGCGTAAAGCGATAGCTGAACTTTCAACAACTTTCCCCTCCTCCCCGAACCACTATTGTTGTCATAATGCTACGGAGCACTCCATTTTGGAGTTGGGAAGCGAATGAATATAAACAGGGGGCCGTGGGGCGGCATGACTTACCGGAATAACACCAGGCTGGCCATACTACTGTTGTCTCCGTATCAATTTCCTTCATTATGGGGGCTCAACATATTGTCAAACCTCCGCCGTCGTCAACCGATTCGATTTGCCCTCTCTCTCTGGCGATCTCCGGCTGTCTCTTTCGCTCTGCTGGCTGCTGCAAGTGAAGTGAAGGCAGGAAATATATAGTGGGTAAAATACGAAAGCGGAGAGACATGCGGTAAAGACAAATCATGGGGCTTATAAAGTTATTTTAACACTTTACGCTCGACCACTTCTTCAATTAAGTTACCAGGTTTTGTTAGCCGTTTCAGTTGTTTTGACCATTTATGCTGCTAATTTATCTCTGTTCGTATTGTCCAAGCTTCGGTAATCATTACGGCTTTATGTAGTTTTTCTATCTATGTATCTTTGTGGGCTTGCTTGTCTTTGGGTGTTTGCCTAATTAATTTGCTGGTTGTCAAATGTGTCCGCGTGTGTGTTTTTTTTACTATGGTTGTTGGTGTTTTGCTTGCCATTCTTTTCTTTTGTTTTTGGGATGTGGGTAATTAAATGATATTAAATGCTGGGACAATGAATTTGTCTAGCTTCTTATATAGGCTGTCAATTATGCCGCTAGAGGTGAATCGGTTTAAATAAAAGAGTTTTAAAAATTATATTTACATTTGTTGTTTAATTTATCGTAAGCTTAAAAAACAAGCTAATAATTATTAAGTTTTTACATATTTAACACAAAAGATTTCACTTACACTTTTTTTTGCAATTCACCTTTACACTTTTTATAATTTATCTTTTGTTTTAATGATTTATCATTAGACTAACAGTTCATAAACTTTTAAATTTTCTTTATTAATTTTATGAAGACAAATTTATTAATATACAAATTTATTAATATGCTTTGCAAATAAGATCAGAAGAAAAAAAATCAGTTAACTGATTATGTAATAAGTTTTAAATATATTAAGGAATCATTTAAATAAAGAGAAGATTAAAAATAACAAGATCAAAAGACTTGCGTCTGTTCGAAATGACAACTTAACTTGTTTGGAACCTGGTTAAAACTGTATCGGAACTTTAACCTTTACTGTTTCAACGAAACAAAGGAAAAGTTTAAGGTCGTTCGGTTGGCTATCAAATATTTAAACAGCTTTTTGCATTTATATTATGCATTTGTTTCTCGTTCGGCCTCTATTTCTTTTAATGATATTTTTGTGAGTGTTTAGTGGATTTTTTCTCAAACTTAAATTGAAATTTGGATTTACCTTTTTGATTGTTTTGACGATGATTTCTCGTTGTTTTTGTTGTCAGACTCACTAAGCTAAGAGACAGACTGACTAATTGTATTGTTGGCTATTTGTCATAAGTTTAGAAAAAGTGTAAAACCTTTTTTTACGTTTACTTCAATTAAATTGTATTGTTTGTAAATTGCATTTATTTGTTGAATGGATACTTGGATACTTCTCGGGAATATTAATACCTTAAGATTATTAAATTGTTGGAGGTGTGACCGATATTACTTGTTTCTTTTAACATATATTTGGCTTATACTTTATTTCCGTTTGCTAAATTTGTATTTTATTTATTCTGCTTTTAATTTTCTCTACAATTAACATTTGTGTTTTATAGCTTTGAACTTTTAAAGCATTGTTTATTTAATTTTGCTTGTGACTTTTGACTTTTAAACTTGATTATTTGCGTTTCACTTTTTGTCGCTCGATTTGCATAAGATTCGGAAATTTTTTCTTCGCGGCGTTATCTCTTATCTCGCTCGCTAGCTCCTCCTATCTCCCCCTCTCTTCTGGTGCTGTCTCATTCATTAATTGGTGGTCACGTGCTCAGCTTCCCAAACAGATTTGTATCTGTGTTGTCAAAGTGTCGTTAGACACGTGAGTTTGTTGTAAAAAAGCGAATGGCCACAAAAAAATGTCAGAGTGATTTTTATCTCTCTCCGGATTATTTTTAGCTGGGATTAGTGCGCCGTTTTTTGTGAATTTTTCCTGCCTTTTTTCCTGGCAAAACTGTTACCGTTACGGTTATGTGATTTGCCCCGCCGTAAGCACTTTTTCTTAACTTTTTTAATCTTTCATTTTTACACAACGCCCCCACTCTCACACTTTTTCCGTCACCGTTTTCTGTATGCTTTTTTTATCAATCCTCTTGATTTGTATTTTTCTCTATTTACGCGCGCTTTGGTTTGGGCTCGGGATCGTTGATCGTCGATCGCAGAATTGTCGATCACTGATAATGCCGGGGCTTTTGTTATTTGTATTCGCATTCGCACGAGTTACCCGCCGCACGAACGAAATCGTACTGAACACAATTTCGAGATAGCACGAGAGCGCCCCCCAACAAATAAAAAAAACAAAACGAGAAAGAGAACCAGTTTCGTCACGCCGAAGTTCTAATACCCTCACAGCTCTAATAAAAGTTAAATTTCATTGTATAAACACTGGGGTGATCAAATTAATTAACTTGAAAATAAATTATTTAATATGGGCCAATAGTACGTATGAGTGATAAACTTTAGGATCAATTTAATGATTACCAATATATCTTATACTATTATTGAATTCTATCTATCTTGTATGTATTTACCTACACACGCTTATGCTTACACTCAAAGACAACAGAAATTATTGTTAATCAATTATTTAATGAAATTATCTGTATTGCTTAAACAGCTGATATTTTGATTTCACACATTAAGAAATTCATGTAAATCATGGCATATATATGTTTTTAAAACCCAAATAATGGGATTTAAAATATATATGTTAATAAGAACAGCTGACGGATAAAGCACGAAAAGCCGCATATTGCGTACACTGCGTTAGATATCTATGTCCAAACTGACATTACTGTCAGAAAGAGTATAAAAGAAACCGAGAGACAACAACAAAGCAACAGATACTCCAATCCCCAAGCGGGCACACGTGCAGGTCAAAGAGAGAGCGGGCGAACGAGCGAGTATCGAAGAGCCGGAAAAACAGCTGTGTAGCAAAACAAACGAAACGAAGAGAGCGGGGCCTAAGAGAAGAATGGCGGAGCTTTATCAGTACAGTGAGTGCTGTGCGCATGCGACAGGTGTTTGATCATTGGATTCGAGTTTTTATGGAAAATTCCTAATATTTCATCCAAATATGAATAGTAATAGTACTTTGTTATGTAAAATTCAAGACTCTGATATTTAATAAAATGTTGGTTATGGCTAAAAACCGACCTTTTGTATCTTTTGTTAACAAATCAGAAAGCCATTATTATATAAATATAACATAGTATTTTTTGCTTTAATTTAATCAAATACATAATAATTTGATGGCTATAATGTATGTTCTTAAAATTTAATGGCTTATACATATTTTTGATATATAAGTCATTACTTGGTAGTGTTTTAAGCCAAACAAGTTCTATTAATGAAGCGGAAAACTCTATGATGATCTTATCATTGAGAACTACATAAATAAACATTATAGTGTCCACTGTATGTAATGCTCTACGGTGGCTCTCTTTTTAATTTTCCTCTCCTTGTCCGATCGCCCACCGCCCGAGACACACACACAGATCGAAAAGGGTTCACTGAAGGTCAGCTGGTCAGAGTTCAAGTGGCAGTGGGAATGCGCTGGCACGACGACAGAGCGAGAGAGCCACGGAAACGCAGCGACGATAAAGTCATAGAAAGAACAACATCAGCGACTTTACAACTTCAAAAGACCTCAAAAAGGGTCGGAAAGGGGGAGGGTAGGTGTGAGAGGAGGGGGTTTCTGATGGATAACAAAGTGTAGGCGTGTTTTATAACTGTATTTGTATACGGAGGCATATCTGTGTCGTCGCTGGCCATTTGATACTTTGGCCTCGTCACTCGTCAATCAACACAAAAAAAAAAAAAAAAAAACAAATGGGGTGGGTACAGGGGAGTGGGTGGCAGTGCGTGGAAGCGAGACAGGGCGATAATGGAGCAGACATATTGCAGTTGTTTGCTGCTGTTGTTGTTGTCTGGCGGTGTTGCATTGCACTTTCCTATTTGCCCAGTTGTTGTTCGATTGAACTTCGCAACAAAACCAACAAACGGTCGAATAGGAAACATATGCATATTAATTGCCCATATCACATTATTCTAATGAAAAATCGCTGTTTCCTTTGTTCCTCCGGTTTGGAAACTTTTGTTATCGAAAGACAAATTTCAATGTAAATCGAAATAGATTTCCCTTAAAACTGGACGACCTGAACAACCTCAAGAGTCGCGGACGTCAAAACGAAAGGTATTATATCGCGTAGACGATTTAAATTCAAAACATTGAATTCCCTTGAAAAATAAATCGTTATTTGCGATAGGCTTTAGATTTAAGAAAAAGATTGTTGGTAATTTTATTTAACTCATTAGAGGGTCTGGAAAACAAACATGTGAACTTAACACCGTACTGTTTAGATCTTTTTATTTGAAATGAAATATCTTATATCATAATGTATTTCAATTTCCTTTTTCAATTTTTAAGGTTGAGATAGCAGAATATTTTGGATTGGTTAGTTTATTTTATGCTCACTAAAATTGGTCAAGGTGAAAGGTCGAAAGTACTTTTTGAGGATTGCCACATACAATATCTAGGCGTTACAAATGTAATGGGAATTATTAACAAAAACCGAAGCAGTGGTTTTCTTCTCCATTTTCCCAGGAAGAACAGTTTAGTTTACAAAGATTTTGAGATGGAACATTCAAGCTATAGAAATTCGACTACATTAATTATAGAGTGTCAGATGCTTCTGTCCCCGTCCTGCAAACTTGTGGGCCAAATGGTATTACCCTGTGCCAGGGTATATTAAGAAATATATACATAAATATATAGGTATGGACGCGTTCGTATATATAGCCAGGCTACAGATGCGAGATCCGCACACTTAACCCAAAACGAGACCAAAAAGGCGAACAGAGGCGACCGGGCCATGACGGGATCTCGGCGACGACCGACGATGCGACCTGAGTTGGCGGCGAAATATTTTTAGAACTCTGCGACCGACGGCGACGACATCGGCGGAGGGGGTGGATCGGGGTGCGGGGGCGGCATGGGGGCAAAGGGGACATGCATATATTGTGGTACTTCGGTATCTGTATCTCTGGCGGCCCCAACTCAGGTCTGTTTTTTTGCTCGCATATATTTTTTGCAGGGCGCTCGACGAGAGAGCGAGAGGTCAGAAGGTCTGTGATCTTTTGCAAGTTCGCTTGAGCGCAAAAAAATTCTCCGAACTGCCAAGAAGAACAAAAGGCAGCCTGGCTCGTTCAAGTATCTGTGAGATACATTTCTGCCGCTCATATATATATATATATAAGCGATATAAGCATCGTATATGTTGGCCAGGCAAAAAGTCAAATGACAGCAAACTTTCGGTTAGATAAATAGGTAAATATAATAAGATATGTATCCATTTATCCGAAAGATATGCGCAGTCAACAAAAATGTTAGTGTATCTTAGACAGTTGTTTTTAAATTCTTTAAACAAATATTAAAATGTATTTTAATTATATTAAATACTATAACTGCAGGTGGAGGTTTCACGGGAATTGCACAGTTTACTGATACCTTACCCGACTTGATATGTTTTTAAGTTTAGAGCCAAGTGTTAGCCCGCTGTTGTTTTTGACACATTTTAGATTGCACTATTTGCTCAACTACTTGTCAACTACTTTTTATAGCACTTGTAGATCAGCAATAAATCATTGATATACAGGTGGCTAGAAACACACACTGACGTTAGGGTCTGAGACTTTAATTTTTTAAAATTAACTTTCCAAGCAAAGCATATTAATTCTTTTGGAAACAACTAATAGGGAATATATTTGAATAACAATATTCTCACTCAAAGTAAATAAAAATTGTAATTTAAAATTTTATTTATGTAATATTTTCGATTGGGTCTTTAAATCACATTCTTATAACCAGCCACTGCAATTCATTTTGAACCGAAATTAATATTTTGTCAGGGTGCAGGCCATATATTCGCGGACCAAACATACATATATAAATCCACATATAACGAACGACATCCACGCAGTACATCAATGAATCAAATATGTGAAAAAGCGAAGAAGGAAAAAACCAGACGGGGAAAATAGCAGCGGATCGAAGGCATACCTGGGGCAAGGTGAGAGGGCGCAGTATCTTCCACAAAAAAAAAATAACAACAGTGACTACGGTTGACAACTCGGAGAGAGATAGCACAGAATGCCGCCAGGTTGGCTGATGAGGGGCAAGTCAAGGTGTGTTGAAGTATTGCCCGTGGCTCCGACCGTATTTGTGTGGGACGAGACGATCTCCAAAGTTTGCCAAATCGCAGGCCGCAGAAAGAGAGGGCAAAGTCGCACGACAGAGATGGATGCAGATGCCGCTTTTGTGGCCCGAAAACGAAAGACAGTTCGACAGTTCATACCAATTGACTCGTTTGCCAACACGCGTCTCCAGGAACAGCAACAACTATCGCAGGGAACATCCAACATCCACAGCCCGCAATGTGACTCCGAAAAATTGGTAAAAGCTGCACTGCATATGGACAGAGACAAATATCGGGGATAACACGTTCTTAACCTGCCACCTTCCCAGTAATCTTTCTTTTCGGTTCATTTTTCAATAAGGTGTTGACTTGACAAGTTGATTTGTAGACAATTTTAATTGGATTAGATGTCTATAGTTGAATTTTTCTCATTTAACATATTTAACATATTTTATTCGGTCTATTGAAAGTTCATTTATAAAATCCTTTATTAATGTTAATGAACTCAACATTTGTTGTAGTTGGAACTTCGCCTTAAAAAATGTTTATTGTTTAGATTTCAACACAAACAAACCATTCATTGCAATTAAGCCTATATAAATGATTTTATTTAAAGCTGTGAAATATCTTTTAGCATATACAAACGATACTTGTTAAAATTGCAAATTATAGATTTGTAGATACCAATGCTCTTATGATTTTCTGAAGGAAAATATTAAAAAATTATTCTCAGTTTAATTTTAAGTGTAAATATATTTAAAAGAATAGTTATTTTAAAGTAATTATTTGGTCCTCCAATAGATGTAAAAAATACATCACAATTTTAATAGTAATGTGGATGGCAATTATAAAAGATTTCACGATCAAATTGTTTAATTGGTAATAAATCCTTTTACTGCTGAATTATTTTATAACTTTTTAACTTTATCAGAATTAATCTTATTCTCCAGTGCTAATAGAGAACTTACAGAAAACAGCACAATGTTTTCTGTAAGTTCTCTATTATACCTAACTTAATTTTCTTAACCATCCTCGGAAACTAGAGGAAACTATTAATGATCTTGGTGCATTTTACTGTTCCAGTTTTTAAGAGTAGATGGAAATGTTTCGAGTTTCCTGTGATCGCGTTATTTTCTTTTTCTCCGTTTTTTCCCCAAGGAACCTCAGCTAAAAATGTGGTGCAAGATGCCTTTGGGCACTGCTGGTCACAATGTCAAAAATGTCGTTGGTTTGGCAGTCCATCAGACCGTCAGTCAGTCACCTTTGAGCAATATTGAAGAAAAACACACACAGACACACACTCCCAAACGCAGACACTTGCAATTTTTGTTGCCGTTTTTGTTGTTGGCTTTTTTTCGCGCATCTAAAAATAAAGCAACACTGAAAATGCTAATGCCAAGCGCCCGACCGAACGACCGACCGATCGACACCGACATCGACCGATGCCCAGACCTCAAAAACGAACGCCCGTTTGCCCTCACACAGATACACACGCACGGAGCCCCACACACAGATACTCGATCGGCGACACACACATGCAAACATGTCCCCAAAATGACAGCGACATATTGCGCGCCTCGAGTTCACTTCATTCGAGAGCTTGAACCGATCTGAATATAGTCAGCACAGGGGTGTGAGTGCGAGTGGGGGTATCTGGCATGAACGTGGATATAGATACTTGTAGACTATATACTCTAGATGTGCGGAACACGCTGCTCGAATCTTAGCTAACTCTGCCAATTGCTAGGATATACACTGCGTGCCAGCACTGGAAGGTTTGAACTTAATTTTGAATTTGGTTGACATTTTTGGGGTCTGGAACCGTTGAGAGCCTCAAGACCTCAATATCTCATGTGTTATTTAAAATGATTAATAATATGTATATTTATTTATTTAGCTTTAAAAATCTATAATAAGTTTCTATTACTTACAAAAGAATTGAAAATTTAAATAAAGTGCTTAAATGTTAAATTAAAAATTGTAATAATTGAAATAAAGTTTTGAAAAGGCTATAAAAGCTAAGTCGAAAGGTTTATAATTAACTCAACGGTCCGGAATTTAAGATTATCTAAGCATTTATCTAAATTATTACACAATCAAGTTTGTTGACAAAATCAAATTGCGTATTAACTATACGAAATACCATTAATTTGTCAATTTAATAATTCAGTTATCAACTTAAGCCAATAAATATTTAATGTATTTACCGATTGTTAATAAAAATAATCTTTATTGTATTTCCTAGGCTTCTGTGATATTTTCTGAGCACAAATAGTGAGTATTAATGGTATCTATGTTCTTGATAAACTGTCATAATCCGCACTGTAGAAACTTACAAAATGTATTTATCTTTTTGCCATTTTCATTTTTTGTGAACCAAACTACAACTCAACTCTGTCAGACGACAGACTGACTGCAGAGTCTTTGGGTTTTGGGCTTTGGGTAGAGGGACCTGAGACTGAGACCTGGGATCTGGGATCTGAGACGGGCCAGGCCGAGTCAAGTCAAGTCGATGTCGAGGCGTGTGGGCAGCATCAGCGTGTTGGGTTCAGCTGTTTCTTTTTTTTTTTTGCATGTTTTCTTCATTTTTTGCACCAGTTTAGGCGAAGCCTGTCGCCGGGGATGTGAGTCAAAAACATGGCAGCTACAAAATCAACGAACGAGCGAAAACTTTTAAGGCGAGAAGTGCTGGTCGAGACGACAAAGATCGTTATGGGCCAGCTCGAGGGGTCAGGTCGGTCGTGTGGCAACTGTACTCGAAAAGTGACACCTGCAAAGGCCCAGGGAATGGAGGTCAAATATAAACGAGGCGGAAGCGGACAGCCAAAGTGTTTATGGTCATGACTGACGTGTTGTTTGCGTGCTGCAAGATCGGAAAGTGGAGACGCGAAGGCTCACAAATATCCTTATATGTATTGTCATTGCCATCGCTAGCTGAATACATCGTTAGGTGATTGTATTTTATTGTGAATTTCATTATTCTATATGGTTGTAAGAGCAAAACGTCCTTTCTTCAACAACTCTTTAATATATTTATCTTTTGATTCTGACTTTATCAATGAGTATTTCCTTGCATTAACATGGCGGTTTTGTTGCCAAAACAATATTTTGAAACAATCATATAAAACGTAAAGATCTGCTTTTCCAACACGCAATATAAGCATGATCCACATTCCCATTGACCCCCATCTCATCGAACTGTATATTTTAGCAGTTGAACAAGCTCACATCTTACCCACTTATCTTGGACCATCTTTCAACTCTTGACCTACCGAAGCAAACACGCTCAGATTAACGAAATCCAATCCCAACCCGAACAAAACAAAACCTGTAAGTCATAAAAGAAATACAAAAAGCCTACATATAAATATTTATATTTAATACCAAACCAAAACAAAAACCAAAATATTAAAAATATATGCAAGCATTAACACGTTTTTGCTATAAGCCATAAAAGAAGCAAAGAAACAGTCAGATATTTATAGTAAAATTAAAAACATTTAATGAACATTAAATCTTAAACTGCTTAGCCAAAGCTTGGATTGGTCAAGCTATCCAATGATAATTTATGCGACTGGAACCAAAAAGCTTAGCTCGATAAAAATGGTAACAAACCAACGTCACACAAAGTCAAATGTAGACTAGATTAATGAAAAATCACGCACAGCCCTGATGAAACATCCATATCGTTTCTGCTTACCTAGGGAATACTCTATTTTCATTGGAATTGAAAACGAAGACCGAGATTTTAAGTCTGAATTTTAAGTAATTCTGGAAAATCTTTCTGACCTTTTCGAGAAGTCTCAACTTCCGTTTAGGCAACGATTTGTGAATGGAATTCGCCAGCTCATTGAAAAGTGTATCGCAAAAACACGTCGAGGGTGAGAAATGGCTCAGGTATCATCATATAATCAGGCACATAACTGCTTACCTCACAAACTCTCTTGTCACTTGATAAAGGTCCCGCCGACCAAAAAACAAAAAGAAAATCCCCAAGCTGGAATCGTAAAATATAAAAAATAAATGCTAATAATAACAAATTCAACAGTTTCCTGCGGCTCAAATCACAATTTTGCCGTCTCCCTTGGCAGCTCTGCCGTTTCATGTCATTAGCGGACTCCAAAGTAAATATTTGACGAAGACAAACGAACCTCCGCCGCGCAGCCACTTCATCATCCCATAACCCGTTCTCCCCGAAATAAAGCGGAAAAATAATAATAATAATAATAAAAAGCAAGTGACGATCACTTTGAGGGCAATGAGGGCGTTCTTTACTTTTTTCTTTTGTTTGCAGAAGATCGGTCCCCTCTTGTTTCAGTATGAGATGAGTTTGGGAGTTGAGTAAACCGATCGGCTTCGGCTTTTCGTTTCTTGCTGACTGTGACATTTTTGTCACATGAACTTGCCGCCGCCGCGATCTCAGCAATCCTCGAAGCAGGGGTAACTTGAAGTTTACTTTATGTACTCGCCATATTCGGTCAGCGTTTTTCGATGCGAAGATCACTTCCCATAATTGAGCCGATCGGCCGCGTTTTGTTATGGTCCCTGATTTTTTTCGCCGACGTGTAGTACTTTTTCATAATTTGATCTTTTGACAGATCAAAGATCGCTGCTTGAACCTAAGGTTAATCACTGACCGCAGCACCACAATATTGCTTGCTGTTGTTTCTGCTTAGGTTCGCTGTTTGTTTGATTCGAGCCGCCACATGAAATCATATTTCTCCATAAAGCATCCACTTTGTCTGTCCCAGCTTCCACAGATGATCGAGTGCCGATCTGGGCGCCCACACTCGATCGCATGTGTGCCTATATTTCTGTGGCTGTGCGCCTGTGTTAATGATCGCAAATGTCGTGATTTTAGTCGAGTGGGTTGAGTGAGGTGCTGAACTTTAATTAAACGCGAACCGAAATGTGTTTTTTCACATTCTGAACTTTGAGACATCAACTGCAACCGGGCAAACAAAATGCATTCGCTCTGAGATCGGTTAATCAACAGATGGCCTTATGTCTCCTATGGGGGTTAATATGACTTCACGAACTCAGGGAAAACCTTCGAAAATTGGTACACATCAGCTATGTAAAAAGTAATGTGATTTATATGAGAATAATTCTGTACATTTCGGATATAAATAAGTAATTCGTCGGTTGGTTCGATTGGCTTTTATTGAGTTCCGTTTTTACTGCTAGAACTCTAATTAAAATTTTGTGAAGTAATAAATTATGACAGAAAGTATTCAAAATAAATTTGTATTTATTGACAGAAAGTATACAAACTTATTTAAAAACATATTTCATACGTTGACCTCAAATGTAGATTTTAAAATGAATACAAAGCTGTTTTTATATTTATTAAGATTTTTTTAAAATCCAAATCAAATTAAAAATAACTGTTGAAATAAACGTAAAGCCTGGCGATGAGGAAACAAATTTAATTGTAGTTAAATTTTAATTAAATTTATGGACATCAGTTCAGAGCTAGGCTTTAATTGCGGCTTTAATAAATAAATTAAAGGTTCAAGTGTATTTAAGTGTAATTAAACAAAATAAAAAACTTCACAAAAAAGGGTCTAAAGTGAAAACATGTTCCAGTTAGGCAATTATTCAATGAGCCATGGGCCAGAAACAGTTGGACATTACGGCCAAAAACCTTTAACTGAATCACAAAGGTTTAGAACAACTTAATTACAAAAAAAAAAAAACAAAGGTAAAATCGAAAAGGCAAGGCCAGCGAATCGGTGAAGAGAAAAAGTGCAAAGCGCATAAAAAATGTTGTAATCAAAAATGCGAAATGCAAATAAAATGCAGGTAGAGTGCACACACATACTCACTTAGGACAACTGTAACAAAAACGGCAAGCCAAGATACAAAAAAAACAATTGGGGAGTTGGGGAGGGGGAAGGTGAGTGCGCTTATCAGGCCCAAAAGCAAACGCAAAAAAGTAAAAATAAAAAACAGCAACAACCACAAACGCCGGATATGAGCGCCACTTAAAAACTGTAAAAACAATGAACAAGCAACAAGTGCTCGAGACGACTACACACAAAACAAAACCGCCCTACATCAAATCCTACATATGTAAATCGCAGGTCAAATAAATATGAACATTTTTAATATAATTTTGATATTATAATAAAGTTAAAAATTATATATATGTTCATGTAAGTTGGAATAATGGACTTGTTCCTGTTTGATAATTGTAAATGTAGAAGTAAATAAATGGAAATATCGCAAGAATATTTCAATTTGCATTAATATATTTTGTTTAAATTGATGTGTAAAATACATATTCTTCTTCCTGTGTAGAGCAACAGATAGTGCCGGAGAGGATTGTAAACAGACCCGCGGAGAGAGCGTTAAATTTGCACTTACCGTTCCGCAGAGAGCCACGGCGAAACAACAACAAAATCTACAAGAGGGGACAGGTAGCCGTTTCACCGGCAGGCCAATTAATGAAAGCGACAAAATGGCAAATAATACTTTGGAAAATGTCCACGGCATGACCATAAAAGCCTAGCAAAGTACAGGTGGACCAGGCCCACAGCGTTCACATTCACTATTAAATTTAGAACAATTCGCTTTGATTGCTTTGGGATACATACGGTTTTATTTGCAAGATACGAAATCTTTTTGTGTTCCTTTATAACTCTAATAAACACATTTTTGGTTGAAAACAAATGCTTCCCTATTTTAAGGAGATCTTTTTATTTAAAAATTTTAAAAATGCATTGTAATGCAAGATTTTTAAGAATATTATGTGAAAATGCTAACGATCAATAATGTTGAAGCAGGAACACAAACCTTGACTTGAAAAGGCAATTTTTAAGGACCACTCCAATATACGCTGTTAAATTTGTTTTATTTTACAGTAAATTTGTTACCGATTTTCAAAGTGCTATTTAAAGTTCGAAGAAATATAAATTTAATAGCAACATCTTGAAAATCATTTTCTTTAACGAATTAATTTTTATTTTTGCGTTGCTCTTAGAGGTGAGCTTCTATGTACAGATATCAATATTTTTTTGAAGGGCAACTAGAGTTTCTAACTTTTTTAATTTTTTAAATTTTGCACTGCAAATTCTTAAAAAAAAAGTTTAGATGTTTCAATAATAAAATGTTTAAATTTCAAAAATAAAGTGACACTATCTGTATCGCAAAAAAAGAAACGTAGGAATAGGTCACTCTGACGAGACTCCGCTGTAGAAATGGGGGGGAGTCGCGAAACAAACGCACAAAGGGAGCACGGGAGATTGAAAGAGAGTGGAGCGAAGAAGTGAGGCAGAGGTGGACCGAAACAGTTAGCCACTAATTGCAAGCATGCGTCGCCACAGCTTTTGTCACCCGTCGATGTAAGTGTAATTGCAAGTTTAATTGTAATTGTGGCTGTAGTGGCGGTTGCGGCTCAATCAAATGTCTCTGCATTTACAGTTGCTGCGGCGGACATTTGCTGAATCATTTGTTTATGGCCGAATCAAGAGTGTGTTTGTATTAATTACCGTTTTAAGCTGCGTCCCTGTTTTCCTCCGTTGTTGCTGCTTCTTCCACGCTGGAATTTGGAATTCTTTGCTGTCAAACACTTCAATGAAAACTTTTATGTGGAGCAATTGATAAATCCGCTCACGCACACACTGACACTCCTCTGCCGGACTCTACGCACACACACTTGCGCTTTGGCATTTGTACGTTAAATTAAGTACAATAATTCACTGGCACTTGTCGTATCGTCGCTGGTTTTCTGCGGCTGGCATGCAATTAAACAAACATTTTGATCTGTCTGTATTTCTCCTGCAGTCGCAATAACAATATCCATCGATCGCCGCGTTTTGATTAATTGTTTAAATTACGTTTGTTATTATTGTTTGGTTGGGCCACGAGAAAGCTTCCGCATCGAACCGCACTCGAGAGCTTTGGAAAAATAACTGTGCAGCAGCAACTGATCAATCGACACTTGGGGCCTTGTTGTTCTCTTTCTCTGCCGCTCTCTCTCACTCTCTCTCTCGCAGAGCGAGCGACAAGTGGGGATTACAACAACAACTCTGGTTGTATGAATGAATTTTGTTTGGCACGCTCTGCTTTAAGAGAGATGGAGAGGGGAGCGGCGCTCTTAAGATTTACTCTTCATTGTGTAGCATGTTATTTCTCCTGAGTGATTATTATCATTATGAAGTGATCTGATTTGCTGCTGATATTAAGGCAAGACCGGTCAATAATTACACTGGCTAGCAAAAGCGTCCTTTTTTTGAAGGTTTGAATAAATAAACAATATTTTATACAAACATTCTTATAATGTAAATATAACATCGATAAAGAATTTTTCCTTTTACAAAAGGACACAACAGCGAGAAGGGAGGACCATATAAAGTACTCCTAAACAGAATCAAATGCTTATTATATCTAGCCATTCCTTCTGTTGCCTATCTTAAGGCGTCTTAAGGTGGCTTGCATTTAATATGTTTAGTTTTAACGTTTTTCAAGATCTTAACTTTATTTTCGATCGAGTCTCGGTGGTTGATGCTGAAAATCGTTTATTATGTATTTATTTAATTGAATTTTTGTTTAGTTTTTTAAGATGTAAATTTAACTAGTGCTAAATAACAGAAACCACTAAGATGTAAATATTTGTTTTTCAAGCTTCTATTTTGTTTAAAAAAATCTATATGTTTTGTAAGTGTAATAATAGGTTTTACAATATTGATTTCAGCAGAAGTTGATTAAAATGCTCTTTAAAAAATAATATGGGATGTTATTTAACTAGTTTTAAAACAGTAACCACCAAAATGTAAAGATTCATCTCACAAGCTTTTATATTGTTACAAGAAATCAATTCCTTTTGCAAACTAGTGTAATTATAGTTCTTACAAAATTTATTTCAGCAAAACATGATTAAAATGCACTGTAAAAAATGATTGTGTGTGTGATTAAAACAAGGGCGAATCGTGTTTCCGATGGTATCATCACAGATCCCCATTAGGACGACAAGATGGAGGTATCTATCTCCCAGAAGAGACACAATGTATGAGGTGATAATTCACTTGTACGTCACCCGCTTGCATTTGCATTCGCCATTCGATCCCAACCCAGGCCACTAACTACGGTTATCCTCAATCAGCTAATTTATTTCCCTGGAAAATATCGTCCCCACCTCGAGTAAGCGAACGATTTTCCCTGCCAAAGGGGCTCCACCTCCATTCAAATGGGGGAAACCAAACAATTAAGCAAACAAAACGACAGCAACCACGGCTGCAGTTGGAGACCCAACTGCAGATCCAGGTCCAACTTCAGCTCCAACTCGCCAGCCCCGACTCTTGATAGCCCCTCCAGATAGAAACTGTCAAACAAAACAAACTACACGATAGAAACCAAACAAAGCGGGGCTTCCAAAGTGTGCTGCGTTTTAGTACCCGGTACTTGAAGGGTATAATATTGGATAATAAATAGCTTTACTAAATCAAGTTGATGCATCGAATATTATTACCATATAGGAATATGGAAACAAACATAAAATTTAAGTAAATTCGCTGTATATATTTAGTATATAAACTTTATTTTACAATAATGGAAAGACTTTTTCAGATAGATTTCGAGGCGCAGATTTTTCACGAAGTTTTGAGAAAAGATACAAAAGATAAAAAATGTTAATAATTGCAGAATGGATTCCCAGAATCGTTTTATAATTACTTACAATTGTTAGGCAACTGATACTAAACGGGTATCCAATAGTCGAAATGTCTAGATCCAGAGTACTAGCTTGTTTATTGTTGCCTTGCCTTTGTCTTTTGTTTTTGCATGGCAAATGGAAGACTAAGTACAAGAAAAGGCGTCAATGACGACCGACGAAGAGGACTGACATCGACCTTCGGCAACTTCGACAACGCCAGCAGCAACAACAACGACCCATCAAAAAGGAAGTTCAAAATGAAAAAAAAAACGATAAAAACACTACGAACAAGAAAGGAAAGCTAACTTCGGGCGGAGCCGAAGTTGATATACCCTTGCAGAATACTCTGTAAATTATATTCTCCAAAATTATTCATATGATGCATTCTTAATACTCATAAAAAATCCGAACTTCCTAGCTTTAACAACAACAAAGTTATGGCATTTCCAATCGTTCAGTTATATGGTAGCTATAGGATATAGTCCGCCGATTCTTATGAAATTTGGTAGGTCGGATTGATTGGCCAAATATAACACCCACAGAAAATCCCAAATTCCTAACTTTACAAACACCAAAGTTATGGCATTTCCGATCAATCAGTTATATGGCAGCTATAGGATATAGTCGGCCGATCCTTATGAAATTTGGTAGGTCGGATTGATTGGCCAAAAATAAAATCCATAGAAAATCCCAACTTCCTAACTTAACAAACACCAAAGTTATGGCATTTCCGATCAATCAGTTATATGGCAGCTATAGGATATAGTCGGCCGATCCTTATGAAATTTGGTGGGTCGGATTGATTGGCCAAATATAAAACCCATAGAAAATCCCAACTTTCTAACTTTACAAACACCAAAGTTATGGCATTTCCGATCAATCAGTTATATGGCAGCTATAGGATATAGTCGGCCGATCCTTATGAAATTTGGTAGGTCGGATTGATTGGCCAAATATAAAACCCATAGAAAATCCCAACTTTCTAACTTTACAAACACCAAAGTTATGGCATTTCCGATCAATCAGTTATATGGCAGCTATAGGATATAGTCGGCCGATCCTTATGAAATTTGGTAGGTCGGATTGATTGGCCAAATATAAAACCCATAGAAAATCCCAACTTCCTAACTTTACAAACACGAAAGTTATGGCATTTCCGATCAATCAGTTATATGGCAGCTATAGGATATAGTCGGCCGATCCCGGCCGTTCCGACTTATATACTGCGTGCAAAGGAAAGAAGGGTGTGTGCAAAGTTTCAATCCGATAGCTTTAAAACTGAGAGACTAGTTTGCGTAGAAACAGACAGACGGACAGACGGACAGACGGACATGGCTATATCAACTCAGGAGGTGATCCTGATCAAGAATATATATACTTTATAGGGTCGGAGATGTCTCCTTCACTGCGTTGCACACTTTTGACCAAAATTATAATACCCTCTGCAAGGGTATAAAAATCGAAGCCCCAAGAAAAGGACCGAGAGATGCATCGAATATAAATTAACTGCCATGATCGTGGTAATGGAGTAACAATAACAAGAATAACAGTGGCAGCAGAGAAAGAAATAGTGCAGCCCCTTAAGCAAAATATCTCGAAATAGTATTTTTATTAGAAAATGATTGTGTCAGTAAAATCAAAACAAAATATTCGAAAATAACATTTTACTTGTAAAATTGGCTTTCCATCAAGATCTCTTCTGAAAGGTGATTTAATTAGATAGTTATGATATATATATTTTATATACATAAGATTATTAATGTTGATTAAAATAAAAACGGAAAATATATATAAATTATCAACAAAAATAACAACAATAATTTTTACAAAATGTATTTAATAGTTTACAAATTCTTTCAGATTATTTGTATTTTATGATTAAAAAATATTTCAAAAAGTAGTACTTTCTAGATGAAGAAATTATATTTTGTAGTGCATGGGAGAGAGGAGCAATAACAATGAAGGCTGCACAAAAAGCCAGAAAGCAAAACGACAAAGCGGCGATGCTAGTGGGCGTGTACCGCTCCCCATCCGCCCACTGCCGCCCCTCCCCGTGCCCCTTTCCCCCGCCGAAGTGCTGGCCAAGTGCAATCTATGCCAGCGATCGGCTAAGTACAAATGGTTAGGAGATGCAACAGTAACAGCAAAAACGGCGAAAACAGCAACAGCCACAATAGCTGGCGAGGTCAAACAGCAATCAATAAAGGTCAGCGACTACCGCCAGGGCACGCCTGAGTGCCTACCGTCAATGCCGGATTGCCGGATTGCTGGATTGCTAGATTGTTGAATTGCCGGATCATCGGTGGTGGAAGGGGGTTTTGGCGGCAGAAGAGGCGGAGAACCAGCTCCCAGCTCCAGCCCACACCCAATCCCACTCCCTCCCCTTTTGCAGTCACTTGCCCATTCATGCGGCCCACGATGAAGATGCTTTATGTTGCAAATTGAAAGCTGGACATCCAATCGACTGAAGAAGAACAAGACGAGTCCGGTGGAGAGGAGCAGGCGGCGGCAGGAAGGTGGGAAAGAGAAGGCAGGCCGACAAATGTAGACAGTTGCGACTGCGCAGACGGAGCAGCAGCAGCAGAAGCTGAAGAATCCGCGTCAGAAGCCAAGAAAGGTGGGAGCGAGAAGGAGCTAAGCGACTGGAGGGAGACAAGCACACTGATGGAAGATCGATTAACCCTTTGGTGCCTGTTGGATTCGCTCGACTATCGAATCTACAGTCAATGTATCGACGTTTTAAAAGACTTCAAAGCTCAAGAATTCGCGTTCCTTTTCGCGTCCTTTTTCGCGTTCCATTTAATAATTCATAAAATTTGTAAATTCATATGACGAAGCTGAAGAATTTGTGGTCTCTTTTGTCTAATCATATTATTGGTTAATTCCCATATTTCAAGGCAACTAGTAACTTTAATGTAGATGAGCTTTTGATCCACCGTTTATATATATTTGTAAAACAATTAAATACACTCAGATTTCATAATTGATTTCATTTCAAGACATATGTAATTGTATTTCTTCTTATTTTGTATTTTTAAATTCTGATTAATTTTTGAATATAATGAATGTTTTTTTAATAACCCTTTTCCCGAATGGGGTGAGGGCTTAAAGACATATTTTTATCCTAATAAAAATAAAAAGCACTTCCTTATCGATTTTTTTATTAATATACTTTAGCACCTACTTGCATTTCCACGGAAGGAGCCCCAAGTGGCCTGTCTTGGGTTAATTAGCTAAATGGCGGATGTCGATGACTGTGGCATTAGGCGTATGTTTCTTGGCTATTCCCTGGCTGCCCCCTGGCCGTGGATGCCCAGGCCATGCCCACCAACCGACCGGCGACCTGTCCCGCCCCCTCCGCCACGTCACCGCCCCCGCAGCCGGGTGCTTTCGAGGCCGCAGCTCCTGCAGCTAAAGCCGCGGCTAAACCGATGATGATGATGATGATGCTACCAAGTGGCCTCTGCCTTTGCGGATGCATCTTCTGGCGGCCGCTTGCTATCTGCCTCGCCGTGGCATCCACAAGATATTTTTAATGGCCCAGCTTCCTTTTTGCAGATGCTCTGCTACTTTGCTTCTGCTCTTTTTGTTGGTCCGATTTTTGTGAATGAAGTTGTTTTAGATACTCTCCTGCACAGGCACACACATTCGCTGGAGGAGAAGTAGCACCATTATCGCACTGACATGTCTGCTGGATGTCGCGGCTGCCCACCACCCCCTTTTCACCCCTTTTCGCCCCCCAGCCCACCTCCAGCCGCCCACTTGGCGGTGTGTGTCACCTGTTGATGGATTTCGTTGTTTGATTAACATGAAATGGCATCGCATCCAATCCCAGCCGATCTTGATGCCTTGAGTGGAGTGGACTGGAGTCGGCGACTCTAAGTGACTCCGTCCCCGTCTCAGCCGGATCGCCTGGCGGATAGTTAGCCAAATGTCCGAGATTGATGAGGTGGATGGGTTAAGTGATGGCCTCGAGTGGAACGGCCAGGGAAATTGTGGGTTTTGATGGATTTCAAAGTACTTACTCCTTGGGAGCGTTTATCTGAACAGCCGGCAACCTTTAAGTCCATTGGTGCATTCATTTAGTACATATATGCAAATCATTTGGCAATTGAACTCCAAACACCAAACTACGAGTAAAAGTAATTGAATTAATCAGCCTGCTTTTTATATTTTCATGGTAAATGTCTGTTTTATTTTATTATATTATACTTATTACACAAAGAAACCAACAACATAAAATCAAGAAAAAAACTTTGTTTAAATGGTTTGAAAATTATAAATAAGCCTTATGTTTGCTTATATTTTATAGGTTTGGTTTTGCTATATACATTTATAACTTAAAAAACCAAACAAAAATAATTGCAAATAGAAGGAAAGCTGCTATATTTTAAGCTATGGACACTGGGTAATTCTTCTAAAATCAAGAATTTTGTATCTGAATTTAGCTCGAGTGCATCCCATAGTGTAGTTTATTGTTATTTTTATTTAAAGATGATTTTCTATTCGCGTTATGTTTGTTCATAGCCAAATTTATAATTATCGAACATCATATGGTTGTAAAACCCCAGAATTTTATTTTAACAAAATTTCAGACATTTGTTGGCAATAAAAGGTAGGTAAAACCAGGTACGCCCAACACATGGCATCATTAAAAAGTGCTTAAAAATAAGGGGCTACCTGTGCGATATATTTACCGCTATAAATTCACCACGAACGTCGCTTATTCAGCACACTCAGATCCCAACTGCCAAGCAGTCAAGATGTCGAGCTCTAAACTTGCCCTCATTATCCTGGTCATTGCCTGTTTGATTCTCATCGCTTGGGCTCGACCCAGGACCCGATCCTCGATATACAATGAGGTCACATCCCTGCCGGCGGAGCGGAGGATGAGCAACGACATCATGGACCAGATATCGCCCATAAGGAGGCCACACAATAGGGAATACTTCCTGAAGAGCCGCTCCTTCGACAGGCCCAAGATGATCTTCTCCCAGAGTCCCTTTTTCGAGAACTTCTACGGTGATCTTCAGCCCGAGATCGCTCCCGGTGGTTCGAACTACTTTGGCAATGATGTCCAGCCACTGCCCACCTACGAGATCCTGGAGCCAGAATCCTTATTTTAGGAATAGGAGATCAAAGGAATTTCTGTCTAAACTAAGCTTGATAGTCTTTTCGTGATCAAATTAAATTTAATTTAATGTACTGACATTTCTTTAATATAAAGAACGAAAAATATTAGTCTTAAAAACTACAAAGTAATAAACAATAATTTTTTTTACGGATATAACCAAAACTAATTTTAAATATCTAGAAATAACTTAAGAACAAAGTATACAAATAAACAGAAAACTAAAAACTTAATAAATAAATTGGTTTTTATTTTATAAATTTATTTTTTAATGAAATTATTAACAAATTATTTAATTAGAGCACATTTTTATAGGCACGGTATTAAGAATAACTCCTGTGTTTTACTGCACTGGTACTTCTATAAGATATCTGACTGCTCAAATTATTAAAGATCATGGTGATAAGTTTTTAAGCCTAGAGCTTTTATTTGCCTCACTTGCACCACCTTTCCCACCGATCCCCAGCGGATCTGGCATTCGGCTAATCGAAGCCAACAGCTCCGAGGGACGAACCCATTCCGCTAACAACAATCAACACTCAAATCAACAACAATCTGAACAAACTACAACAACATAATCAACGGCAGCCTCCCAATCCGGTGGCAACAACAACAATAACAGCAAAACGCTTAAATACGCAACGAGGAGGGAAGGCCGAAATAAAAAAGAAAAGAATCGAGAAGGTGCATCCCAAATGCCATGTAGGAATCCATGTAGGAACATCGGGTTGGCGTGTGTATCTGTGAGTGGCCATATCCCCAAGGAACGAATGTTTCTGGTTGTCGTTCTGGCCGGAGGACAAATCCTAAAGGCCAGAGGCATAGTGCGGCCCGAACGCAACAAGTGTTCCAAATCAAAACGGAAGCACAGGCAGTAACTCCGGCCAAGAGCCGCTCCTTTATGCCACATATGTACATGGCTTTTTGGTTCGACATGGCAAAAGCATTTGGAAAATGTAATTTACAACGCTCGGTGCGGAGCAGCGACCACTTCGCACACACACACCAAACACACTCGCCCGGGAACGGGGAACTGGTCAACTTTGGTCGGTCTCGGTCGCATCAAGAGCCACTCAACCTCAAAGTTGAACGGCATCGGCATCACCTGCCACCGATCTCACACCGCTCTCACAGCCACCGATTCGGCGGCGAATCGCGCTCGGATGAAATCCAAGCAGCTAAAAAAAAGGAAACAGGAGCCGCGGGCAGGATACGAGTGATCGAGTGGGATATACCCTACAAACTATTTAGGATATATTCAAATTCGAATGCGCAAATGTAAACAATTAGTCTTAATCTAGTCGGTTTACATGTATTTTCCCTAGAGAACTAATTATTTAATTTTTATAACCTTTCAGACGATATAGCCATTGCCCAAATATTACTTTAATTGGTATAAAAAACTGATCCTAACTCAAATCAAATTTTAGTGAAACGTTAGAGAGTCATTTCTTTATTTCAAATTATACAATATACAATACAGTAAATCATTTTAAAATAGTTTTATTACGAATCCAGAAATTTTTAATCTCCTATCAACCGGCATTTAATTTTTCAAAATGTTACTTTGCCTTTTCTTATCATATTAAATTTAATTATGAATCCAGAAATTTAAAATTTACTCTCAACCACAAAAAAAAATTTTAAAATCTCTTTAAAACTATCTCATAATATCTCGGACTTAAAAATATATTTTTTAACACAAATATATTTTTCTGTTTTTTTATTTATAACTTTTAATTCTTTTAAGGCATATTTCTATAGTCTTAAATCATTTGTAGTTCCCATCAGATAACCCCGCCAATCTATTGTAACAGGGTATACTAAAAAAAGTGCTTAACTAAGGAGAACAAGTGAGCGCAGATTTTAATTTTAACCTTTTTGTTCTCATTCCCTCCACTCCGCCTCGATGGCTTCTGTGCGCTCAACTTTTCCTGGCTATTGCTTTAGTTTTTTCTTTTTGTTTTTTTCTGTTTTTAATTTGCTGCACCGCTTCATAGAGCATTTTTCATTAAATTCCTGAATTAAGGCATTCCTCCGTGGCCTCCCATTGGACGGTGGTCATGTTCTGAAATAAGAGCAACATAGCAACATTGTCCAAGACGACATGGTGACGACGACGCTGGCGATGGCGATGGCCATGCGATGGCCAAGGCGGCGGTTTAGGCCATGGCCAAGTGGCTTTGGCCAGCCGGGAGCCACGAAACCGACTACCGGTTACGTTGCGAGTTCGAAAGCCAATTGGATCACACGTTAAAAAATAGTATTTTACGTTAATTTACTTTTTCAATTTGTCTGGCCACCAAAAACATACAATTATAATCCTGAAAGAAGATAATTATAATAAATTGATGGTTATAGTTCTATTCATAAAGTTTCAAGTACCCATTTTTTCCCAGTTGCAAGTTTGGTATTTTGTACTGAATAAAACCAATAGTTTGGATTCAAAAACACTTTAACTAATAGTAATTTGAATAAATTTTATTTATGGAAATAAAATTCGCAGTGCACCATTGCATTCAGTTGTTTGGAATTTAATATTTCTCTTGTTGCTTTTGTTGTCTCTGCCCTTTTGAGGCATCTTATAATGGGGCCATTGAAAATGCTGAGTGCCACGATTGAATCCTCTCATAACCAAAAATTAAACCAGTGTCAAAAGTGTTTTATGATGCCCGAATATATTTGGAAGACACTCAATAGGGGATTAAGATGTATTGGAAAATTGCATAGTTGTCATAATTATAGTTAAATAATATTCATTGTTATTCAGAGTTTAACCATTTAAAATTCATTAAAATGGGATAGAATATATTATATATATTATATATATCAAATATATATCAACAACTATTATGGAGAAGACAGAATTTTTAACCTATGGACGCTTTTTTTAAGGGAATTGCTTATTCTTTCCCAATGCAAACAAATATTTATACTTTCGTGCCAAAATTAAGTATTTATTACTCCATCCTAGCAAATTAAAAAAAAAACGACTTATACTTGCTTTTAAAAACGCATTCAACTGAAAATTATATAAAAATACTTTTAGTAGAGTCACCAACTTAATGATAAACTTTTCTCATTATCAAACTTTCACTGTTGCCAACTCAAATCCATATTGGCTGTTGCAGGGTTCCATGACATTAGGCCAGAACAAATCCATGTTCAGATTCCCTTCCTGAGATCCCAGCCAGGCCCAGCTGGCATCCAGCACAATTCACTTAAGGCCACCGCCTATGGTAACCCCCACCAGAGAACCCATGAATCCAGAGCATTTTTCTAACTTCCTTTTACCAATAGAACAAAACCAGCACAAAGCGCCGCGGATAAAGTGGTATGACAACGAGCAGGAGAGGATCCCGGGGTGGAGATCGGTCCAGGAGATGGAGATGGAGGTGGAGATGGAGAAAGAGCCAACCGGTGGCGACCCAAAGCTATGCGAGAAAGAAACGGGCGCGAGATCAAGCCAGGTGAAGTCAAGTTCGAGTCACCGGGCTGCTGGGGCTTCTGGGGCTGCTCAGGCTGCCGGTTGGGTTGCATAGTTGACCAGATCGGGACAAGCGGGAGCAGGCGATCCCAAGCTTGGCCACTCCATTGACCAGAGATGAGCGCCATTCGTGACTGGGAGATTACGGGCAATGATTTGGAAGGGTTAGCATATCAGAGCGTTTTATGTTAAACATGGAATATATACAAATATTTTATTAATCGAAGCAGTAACCAATCAAATTACATAAATAACTTATAAAAGTAGTATATCGTATAGTCTTAGTACTTTTTCAAATTACTAATGTGGGTAATTGAAAAACTTAAATGATAATAATGATTGAACTAACCTATATTACAGCATTTCACTATTATTAAACTTTTTCTTAGACATTTATATATTATTATAAATAAGTCAGCATTTGTAGTGCATGTTAGACAACATTCCCGACTTTGATATATATATCATCAACAGTCGAGCTGGTCTATCCATGGTCGTATGTCCTTTTCTCCGTAAACTTGTCTCAAATAGAAAGCTTTTTAGGTTAGGTATTCAAAGATCTGTTTTTCTTGAACAAGTTGTTATTATGTTGGAACCGCGGGGATTGAACAACTACAACTTATCGCTAGATCGAAAAAAATTAATTCGATATATAGTAGCATACACATATATAATGTTACACAAACCGGATGAAGATATCATATAGCTGACACAAAAATTATCTGAAAACTGTCATGAAATCTTAAAGACTTAATTTTATTTTTTACACATATACGCAAAAAAACCTATACTACCTATTGTCCCTAATAGTGTGTGGTTTAATACAAAAGCTTAATAAAATACTTATTATTAAGTTTTATAAATAAGAATTAGTGAAATAAATGCAAGGCTATATAAACTTTGCCTTGCCCTCTCACTACAGATATTTAATTGGGTTAGTCAAATGCAAATCAAGGCTACAAATTCTTTTAATAATTTTATTATTAATAAATTATTTTATTTTATTAAAAGATTGGAAGTCAGCAGCCAAACTACAAACTCCGTAAACTTTTCAATGTCGCTGATGGTTTTTTGTGGCATTAATGCTTATGGGTAAATTTCGGCATTCTCAATATTTGTATCCAGTGCATCGTGTCACGTGGTCAGCTCCATTTGGAGCCACCAACTAGATACAGATATGCGCGGCGAGCGCGACGACTGCGCAGGCGCAGGCGCAGCCAGCGGCAACTGGCAACTTGCAACTGGCGACTGGCGACTGCGCGGTTGCAGATACACTTTAGGGGCATGACATGACTCGCATACGAATTATTATAAACGATCTGGCGCAAAAACTAACAAGCGATGGGGCCGGGACTGGACTGGAATGGAATGGACCTCGCTTGCTGCTCTGTGGGATGTAAGATGTGGATGTGGATGGATGTGGAGGCAGAGGTGGCTGTGGATGTGGATGCGGCGGCCAAATGGGCGGCAAGGTGACGGCAACGGGCAGTGGGCAGGGAGGAGGGGGAAGGGGGGCGGTAGACCGACGGACGAGTTATGGTGGCCAATTGCAAAGTTAATGGAGTTTGGCTACTCCAGCAGTGAAAGAGCAGTTGGAGCGGGGGGATCGGGATTCGGGATCACTTGGGCGACTCGAGCGGATGCTGGCCGAAGAGATACAGCTACTGGTTCGCGACTCGGCCAAGATTGAACTTAATTTTGCACAAATGCAATTTATAGAAAATTGTTGCCACTTGTTTTCACGTTGATGGCACTCGGGTTGGGCCGAGTGGAGTAGATCAACGGCAGGGTGCTGGGGAATGCGGGGTGGAGCCGGGCCGGGCAGATAATAAATGCAGGTAGCCATTGGATTCCTGGATTCTCGCTGCTACTGCTGCCCAATGCCTGCAGCTTGGCCATTATTTAAATTTTCCCCCTCCCCGGCCACAACTTCGCTTTGCAAAAATTAACAATTAAAATGTCTAATGGCAGAAAGAGTGAGGCGCGATAGAGAAAGAGGGATCATAAAGCGCTGTCCCATCAGGTAAGTCGGCCCTGTGACTCCTTCTCGGAACTTCCACTCATCAGACGGGGCAATTAGTTTTCCCTTTTTGTATGTGGTTCAGGTTCAGGTTCGGTTCATCTGGGGATTCGCGTAGGATCGCGGACTCCGAGCAGAGGAAGTGGAAATGGCCGAATGGATTAGCTCGGAATGGTTTATTGGCGACTCGCGGCCATAAAACCGCGTCCTAATCCATCAGCTCCTCTCTGGAATCTGCTCGAAAGAAGGGTCTCGAAGGACAGGTAGGTAACCGATATTCCGGACACCTCGAGCTATAAAGAGACGCACTGCAGCCCGTCACCCAAACAGTCTCGATTGCTCGCAGCATTTGTCACAATATGCTAATCGTTCGCTATCTAATCGCTCTGGTCTTCTCCGTTTTCATGGTGGCCACATCGCTGAAGATCGAGGTGCGCTACCGCCGGTGCAATGGCTACAAGATATCCACCCCAGATCGATTGGTCATTAAAATGGAACGACGTGGCGGAAAGTGCCAGTCCAGAAACCTAGAGAGGCGGCGTTTACAAATATGAACAATGGAACCGTAATGAATGTGATAGGAAATCGAGGACATTAAGGCCGAAAATTAGTGATAAAGAATTCCGAAAAATTCACAAGCCCAGATTATTAAAGAATACTGCCTCAGAGGCAATTCAAATCTTAAGCTAAGTCAATAAAAATATTGTATCTTCATAAAATATTAAATGTGATTAAAATTTACTGGTATTCTTTTTGTCAATTCACTATTATTGCTAAGCAAAAATAAAAAAAATATTACAAAAAAAAAAAGTATATTAATATAAAACTGTCATATAAATTAATATTATTTTAATTATTAATTATACCAGACAAATTTAGTTATACAAAAACGTATATACTGCTAATTTTAAATTACACCGCTTTATAGTTTTATAAATAAAACGAATTAATAACAAGTTGGTAATGTGACTTTTTGTTCGATATGGTTGCAGGTTTCCATTAAACCGTTATAAACAGCAATTTTTCGATCGATTGTTCCAATAGCAGGTATAAAATATTTTAGATTTTAGCAACTCCCAAGTTATTTTGTACCTCAAAACTTCGTGGCATCATCCAAGCATCAGCATGGTTTCCAATTAAAATAAGATGGTATCGCCTCGCTTAGCTGATTTATCGCATTTAAATAAAACATTTTATGAACTAATTTGTAAATTTATGACATACCTCTTGTTGACATTTTGAAAAAGCATTCTGAAGTCCAGTTTGGGGTTACATCCGCTCCAAAATAACGAATGATAAAGTCGCTGTTTTTGGTAGTCCATTTGGCTGCGAAATTCTCCTATATAATCCTTTATTCTTACTTATTGTTAACAATTTTGATTTATTTCTTTTGCTTAAAAAAAGTAGTATCAATATGTTTCAAATGCATTGAAAGAATTAGATAAAACTAAAATTTGTTGAAAAACCGAATATTCTAAACCAGACCTTCAAATTACTCACGGCCGGACTCCACTAAGTCTTAATTTCAAATTCTTCTGTCAATCCGGCTTTTAGCCTTCATAAGGGAAATCTCTAATAGGTCTGACTAAAAAATACATTGCCTATTTAAAGGTGTTATTTTTATATTAATGGTGCGCACTCTCCGTTGGCTTCTTGATGCACTGCATCCGGTTCAAGTCATGTTATCGCCATATACCTCCATCAACCGCTCCCCAAGCGCACACTAATCCTGGAATTACATTTTAAATAATTAATTTAATGTATTTAATGTAATTTACAAAATTACTAAGTACCTTATTAGGTCCTTGATCCTGCATCCTGATGATCAACCCAAATAAGTAGGTATCACCAAATATGATCTTCGAGTAACACTCTCACACACACTGACTTTCGGTCAAATGGATCAACTGATTTTTCATGTGAAACAGTCCCTACTCCATGAATGTTTGACTAGAACTGATTGGGAACTATAATAAGTCGATGGTAAAAATTCTCATTAGCTATGACGTGGTAATAAAATTATCATAAAATTAACATAAAATTAACATAACATTAACATAACATTAACATAACATTAACATAACATTAACATAACATTAACATAACATTAACATAACATTAACATAACATTAACTTAACATTAACATAACATTAACATAACATTAACATAACATTAACATACCATTAACATAGCATTAACATAACATTAATATAACATAAACATTAACATAACATTAATATAACATACCATTAACATAACATACCATTAACATAACATTAACATACAATTAACATAGCATTAACATAACATTAAGATAACATTAACATAACATTAACATAACAATAACATTAACATAACATTAACATAACTTTAAAATAAAGTTAAAATAATGTTAATGGCCACGTCATAGTTAATTTTAATACTTTTTAATCAACTTATTCATAATTATACCCTTGCAGAGGGTATTTTAATTTCAGTCAAAAGTTTACAAAGCGGTGAAGGAGACATTGCCGACCCTATAAAGTAAATATATTTTTAATCAGCATCACCAGGGGAGTCGATCTAGCCATGTCTGTCTGTCCGTCCGTCTGTCCGTCAGACTGTCTGTCCGTCCTTCCCCTTTTAAGTCAAAAAAATAAACAAAGAATAAAACATTTTGTTATAACATTTGGGCGCATTTATTTCATACGTATATATTTATAACTTTAGTTTAAAGATTTATTTTACATATATAAGTTTTTGTAGGTATTAAATGACTCCAAGTTCGCATTCTTAAATTGTTATTTTATATAATTTTGTATTATACAAGAGCTGGAACACTTAAATTTACAAAAGCACATTTGTATTTCGAATTCGTTCTCAATAAATGAATAGCTTTAGGAAGCATTGAAGCATTTATTTTACCACACCATATGCAAAGCGTAAATCAAGAAAAGAAATATTATAATTTTTAACTTTTGTGCTAATATTCAAATAAATACATCATTTATTTTTTTGGTAACTACAATGGAACATTTTTTCATTCTTTTTTAGACATTTAAATAGTTAAGTTACATATATAGATTTCAGTATATTTATATGTATATGTGGATAAAGCTGAGTCTTAGCTTTAGTTTAATTGCACTAAATATTTGCGTTACATTTTTGGTGATCCATTATGCTAAACATCATTTTTGGGTTGTTGAAATGCTTGAATTGTTAATTTATCCAAGGGCTGCAGGTTGTGGATAATCTATCTGCTGGCTGGGAACTTACTTCCTAAAGCAGGAGATGGGATTGAAGTAGCACTGCCGATATCTGACCTGACGTTTGCTCTCGGGCAGCCGGTAAAGTTCGTTCACATTGCCATAGGTGGGACTCCTCAAATAGGCGCTGTAACTACTTAAATTAACCAATGATCGGTTGATTTCACAAACGGTGTATTTGTCTTACGTGGGTCGGTACTGAGCAAAGAGCATCTGCAGTCGGTCCATGGGAATGTTGGGATAGATGGCCTGGGCAGGCATCTCATAGCCTCCTCCGTAGGCGCCGCGCACTTCCTCAGCCTCCTGTCCATCCAGACCATCCGAATCCTGGAATCCGAATAAGCCAATAATCTCTGCTTTTTATTCACCTTAAGTCGCTATACTCACAGGTCCTGTTTCGCCTGCTGAAGGACGAGCCTCGCTGAGGGCAAAGAGCAGGGTCAAGAGTAGGCCGTAGCACAACAGTATTTGCACGAACTTCATCATTTTAAAGCGGTTTTGAACTGAAAGAAAAAAATAAAAATGGGAAGAAAATGTGTAAAAAGCTACAATTCCGACAGCAAAATGTATTTTATTTTTTTCAGAACACTACTAAGTACATATTTTCATATGTTGCGGGCTTTTTGGTGAAAAACATTAAGAAGTATAAACAAAGTTTTCAGCCTTAAAATAATAGCACAAGTAAGAAAGTGATAAAAAGAAAAAAAAAATGTTTTAATATTCTTAAAAGTCCACTTTTATCTATTTTTCTGTAAAATAATAAATTAAAAATTTGCTGTTCCAATATAAAATTAATAAAAATCTTTAGCAATTAAGGTGTTAAGGCACTTTTAGACAGCTTACCAACTGATTTAATTCGCAGCCCCCTATCAAAAGTGTAAGCCAATTAATGGAAATTATTCAATGGCAATATTGTTAGGCACTTTTGCAGAATACCAATTAATGCAAATGTTTGTGCAACTTCAAAGGGCAAGCCCAGGACTTTATCCCCGGCTAATCCCGAAGCTCAAAGCGATGTCAAGGGGGCAATGCCGGAAAAAAGTGCCACATAGTTCCACTAGCCACATTTTTAATTAAAGGTCAGATTTCAGTGGAATTGTTTTTGTGCTCGCATTTATTATTTTATTATATTTTTTGCGTCAGAGCTGCTTGGCAGGACTCGTAACAAAGCAGATTGGAGTGAATCAGAACACTTGTTGCCACAAACGTGACGAGCATTGCTGAGAGGTCGCAGGGGAGTGGATGCTGCCTCAGACTCCTGTTTTTCACCTTAGCCGGGCTTAAGTGCATTTCCGCAATTAAAAACGGATATGGACCTGCAACTCAAGCGTTGCAACAGGGCCACCCACCCGGACACACACTTATTGCATTCGTAATACAATGTCGATGGTGCAACGTGTGGCAGCCACACAATACAATAGCCTGTACATGTGGCCTTCAGGCCGAGTTGGCCAAACTTTAATTGATTTCATCAGAAGCTGACAAAAAACGTGGTTCAAGTTGATATGGGTTCCCTTTATTAAAGTGAATATTTATTGAGTAACTTTGATCGTCTCTTTCGTAACGAGCAGCTTAAGGGTTACAGTTCCTTAAAAGTTTATAAGGTCAAGAGTAGATGTATAAATAAATAAATTAACTTCGCAAAAGAAATTTTGGTCCTAAAAGTATGACTTACTATACTTTCTAGGGGGTTAATGTTTACCAAATTAAATATAATATAATGCGAAACTAAAAGTAATTTAATTTGAGCTCTTATTTTAATAATTAATTTTTTTCTGATACCATTCTAATTTCCCATAAATAAAACATAATGGTATAAATAAAGATTGCAAATAAGTTAATTAAATAACATGACTTCTAATTATTAAGATCATAAATATGAATTATTTCTTAGTATATGAGCAGACATTTATTTATATCATGTCTGTAAAAAGTTCCAAAATATAAATGATTTTATTCCCTTCTCAACTTCAACCTTATAAATTAAACATATAAAATAATAGTAATTCACATCAAAGGTAAAAACAAATATTATACACATAGGGCAGCAGTTTCCGACATATTCTAAGACAATCAGCAACTAATTACTTACATAACATAAGTTATGACATCATTGGTAATTGAAGAGGGTGTGAAATCAAAAGGAAAACCATACCCGCAGGACATGAATACATAAACAGCCGCAGCTCGAAAAAGAAGCAATGGAGACAGACATGAATCCCCGGGATACGTTCGTTTAGTCGGTGAAAATGAGATCATCAAATGACTTTCAGTATCATCATCAGCACGCAACAGGTAAACGAGGGCCAGAATCGTCGTGGTTGGCATAAAAAGCCATAGACTGGGTCGTGGGCCATCGAGGTCCTCGACGATGTCGGCCGTAAATGTTAATGACTTATCTCATTTGCTTGCTGCAGCTCATAAAATGTAGCTGCTCCTAGTTGGTCCTGTAAAGGAGTCTTTCCTTCTTAAATTTCAAGCAGCTGCTTATGTGAATGCATTGGCAGAGAAAGGCTTTTATGGTTTCAAAAATCTCAATTGCAAATTAACATCCTGTTTCCCAGAAAATGTAAAAAATTTTCTAAATGTATTTTAGTGCACTTTTTTGGAGATTAGTTGGAAAAAATTTAAGTATTAAAGGTAATCAAATATTGTTGTTAGTACCAATTTAATGTCACTTAACTGGAATGTACATTTTATAGAAATATATAGCTCACATTTAGTATGTACTATTGCTTAATTTTAAATCGTTTAAATACATATACTGTAATGCCTTAAAAATCGTATCTGATAAAAAAGAAAATGCCTAAAAATTAAAATTTTATTTTACAAATTTGATAACAATTTTGATTTATTTTTATGCCTTTTTACTAGTTTGAAATCACAAAACTTTTTCGCTATGGCTTGTAATCTTAAAGGGGCACTATAATTCTAGCCATTAAAACATTGATATATATTAGGTTAATGAAAAACCGGCATATGGAAACATTTCCGTGTTTTGATTGGGCAAAGTGCAGGCAAAAACTCTTAAACCACTTTACAAGCGGATATAGGCAGACAGAGATAATTGTAATGCCCACAACCCGGTCTGTTTAACCTTGAGCTCATAAAATATTTGTTAGATTAAGCAGCTAGTGGGTGATAAATAAAAACTAATGACTAGGAGGCTAATTTCTGCCCACCCTCGTGCGAACTTTAGCTAGATCAAATGGAATAATAAAAGGCCAAAACCGGGCAGGGACCGCCGCCGTTGGACCCTAAAGCAGAACCCAAAGCCAAACATAATCAGGACACATTTATTGCCACCGATAAATAATGCTCCATTGTTAATTGGAAATTTAATCTTGCTGTGTGGCAGCGTAAGAGTTGCAACTGCTGAAAAAACGGAGGTGGTGGAAAAAAGGGAAAATGCAATTTTCACGTGGGTCTTTAGTCTCTACCCCAATATCCTGCCTAATCCGGCGGCTTAGTTCCGTTTCCACTTTTTAAGTTCCTCTCATTTTTTCGTCAAATTTTTCGCTTGCGGCGAAAGGAACTTTAAAATTAGCTAAGAACAAATGTCGCTGGGCAAATATTTGCCACAAGGACCTGGCGTGGGCTTCATTAATGTGTGTCTGACAGGAGCCGGCAGGACGATGGCCATGTCCTTGGCCATGTGATTTATCTGGTCATATGATATTTTCGAGGGAGAAAATTAAAATTACGTCAGTCAGTCACCGAAAACTGGAAACTTCAGACATCTTCAAATGCTTATCAAAGCGTATTTCATGTTTCCCTTTTGGCCCGAGGGTGTGGAACACTTGAAGTTGTATCGAGTTTCTCGGGATCCGAGTTGTGGTTACGTTCTGATTTGTGGAAAATGCGGTTCAAAGTGGCTTTGGCAAAACGGAAGAGTTATTTACCCAATTAGATTAGTCTGCAGTTCGAGTACATTTTTGTAGCAATTTAGGAAGAAAGTTCAAAAATAAATACTGTAAAAATATATGTTACTCCTGAAACAGCATTGTGGATTTTGATTAAATCATACTTAAACTTAACAAAAGCATTGGAGGTAAATAGATAATTGTTCCTATTTATCTTTGTTTAACAAATTTAATATTTAAATGATTCTTCTCTATTATTTGACATGATTTAAACAAACAAAAAGCTGTCCTTTCTCCTCTATATTTCTCCCCGGAAAATTCAGCGGAAAATTATCTGCCTCATTGATGCCCTTAACCCGCAGGCATGAAAACTGTAGGCGTATTCTAATAAATATTAAATGCAATTTGATTGCGGTTTCGGCGTGAATCGACCAAACCAAACCAAATCGAGACGAGCCAAGTCAAGTGAAGTTATTTATTATCAGCAACTCGAATCGAGATTGAAGTCCAAAACAAATGGAGTGAATGGTTTGTGCGTGTGCCTGATTTTTCTACGCTTCATAAATAATTCACATAATTTTCAATGAACCAGATGAAACAGTGCCTCCTGTTTTGTTCTGTCATTAGGTGGCTCTGTGGAATTCCCTAGGGGAATGGTTGTTTTCGCATATTCAAAACAAAAATACATTACACAAAGAAGGAGAAAAATAACGGTTGGGAAATATATGACCTATGAATGGCATATATTCGTCAACTTGTGGGAGTTTTTCCAGGGCAAAAACGAACCTTTCTTTACCTTCAATGTTGTTAAAGGTCCATCAATTTGGAGGAACTTTTATGAAGTCAATTTAGGGAGAGCTGCTTTGAGTCAATTTTAACGGAAAACATACAAATTGGCTTCAATTATTCATAAAATATGAACATTTTTTAAATTGGGTAAAGATTTTAGACGCAGTCAAGTAAATTGTAAATCTTGTTCTTAGAAATGAGTTTAACAAATTTAATATTTTTTAAACCTAAATGACAAGATATTAATCACCTAGTTTGAAAAAAATTGGAGGTATCGTCTCAAATATTTTTATTTTATTTACTTTAACTTGTAATTTTTATGAATCTTTGATAATCTTAAATTTTTATTTGAAGGAAATGAATTAATGTTCTGTTATTAAGAATATTTAAAAGTGTTGACTCTGCAATGAACTGATTTTGGACTTTGCTACGGAAGGTAAGCCTACATGATATGATATCACCGGCAGTAACTCTCTCGCCCTGCAATAATTCACCTGTGGCACAATTTCCGCGCCCACAAATTAATTCTGGGAGACAAATAACTGCTCATTTCAATTAATCGCAAAAACCCAATTGGTGAACCCAAAGGTAAACACACAATTTGGCTAATCCAAAGCTTCGGTACTCACTGATACTTTTTGCGACTGGATGAGTTCGGGAATCGCCGGCAATCAAATTGGCGTCGGTAAATTGGAAAAATCTGGCGCCGGAAAACTGATAACTTCGCGAACTGTTTGCGTTTGCCTTAAAGTACAAGCGACTGTGACTTTTAATGGTTGAAGCTCTGATCTGATCCTTCGGCTGGGCTTACTTGTTGCTGCTGTCGCTCTCGATGTGAACGCCAAGAAGGGAAATTGGTAACTCGATGTTGGCGATGCCTGCTACCGGGCTTTATATACAAAATAGCAAACAGCACCCAGGGCAGCGACGCCGGCAGCGGCAGAAGCAGCAGGAAGCACGAGCTGCCGGGAAAACAGGAGGCTGGGGGCGGTCCTAGGGGGAGGGGGCGAATGCTTAGGCAAAGCCTTATGCCTTATGCCTCATGTCAAGCCACACTGCAGGACTAACACTTGTCCACAGTACCTGGCATATAAAGTGGGTACATACATGAGGTGCAAAGATCATTTGAAGTTGGAACGCTATCGGGGCATTTTAGAAGACTATATAATGCGAATAATATAACAACTTTTAAGTCTTAGGTTTAATTACTTAATGGCTTGATAAAGATAGTAAATGTTAAACGCTGAGGGATAATACGCAATTTACTTTTAGAATTTGATATATACTTAAAAAAATTAACGAAAAAGCACTGGTCAAGGTATTGAGAAAATTAAATGTTAGGTTTTAAGCGACAAGTTAATCGAATTAATAATAAAAGCTAATACATATATTGATTTAATTATATATAATATTTATTAATAAATATAGAAAAGGTTTTTAAAAGGTATCCTAAATTGTTAAGCTTAACTATTAAGCTACCTTTTTAAAACACATTTTTTGTTGTATTTAACTATACTTTAAATTAAATTTAGTAACCCAATTCTTTCTTTCTTTATTTTAAGGACTACTGATGGTTATGTCTAATAACCTTTCAAAATATATATAAAATGTTCGAAAATGCTATTCTAGCCTCCTATTAATTTCTCGTACAGAGCATCCCCCGTTCGAATACATATCAAAAATGTCAACACTGAATATGGTTTCTACTCGTACAATGGGGCGTATGAACAATGTGCGACTTATTAATTCACCACACGGACGTGGACACTGCGAGGCGAGTACGTGGACCACCGATTAACCACCACCCACACCCACACCCCGCCATTCACCCGCTCGGCGTGGTGAGTAGCAGTAGCAGGCGAATAACGGCACCTGTTGCTGATTAACTCGCCTCATACGAAACCTGTTGCATACTTAGCAGACCAGTATCTATGACGTAGGGATTACATAAAACGAGTCGAAATGCACTTGGACAGTAGGCCCAGCGACTGGCTTTACATCCGTCATTGATTTATGGTCATTCCATAATAAAATCGCGCCATGTGCAAAAGTGAGATTGTGCCATAAGCACACATGGAAATATATTTAATACGCGGTAATCGAATAATATAAGGTTGTGTTCCTGGAATTTTATTCATTTCCGCCGTTAGAAGCAACGCATTTAATTTATTATAAATATAAATAATTTAATAATTTAACAAAAAACTATTCCGAATATATTTACAACAAAAAACAATTTGAAGTATTTTAAATTAATTTATTTTTCTGTTTGCAAAGCTTTATGAATAAGTAAGTAAGTAATAGTCGAAAAATGTAGTTGTGAATTTATTACTATGTTTTTGGGAAGTGACTTTTGCTCTCGCGGGTACTTGAAGTCAAACGGAGGCGGGCCATCAATTAATGGAGGCAATTAGATATGCATAAAAGTCTATTAATGTGTGCTCCCACAAACTCATTAATGGCCGCTATTGGCCAATAAAACTTTGCCATTCGACTTCGCAGCCAAGGTGGCCAGGCAATAAACGTGCATTGCACACTTAAACCGATCGCCAGTTTAGTTTAACAGTTCATCATGGAACGGCAGTTGACCCACAGCTAATATTATGCATTGACTTTGAGTTGGCAATCGGCGGTGGATAGTTTGCCAGAAGTTCGAGGGGTTGATTTGCATAAAAAGGAGTGAGGGACATGACAAGATGCAAAATTTACCTATATAATTGAAGAATATATAATTAAGCTCAGAAAAAATACTTTAATATGCTGCGCTAAATATTTCTCTAAAGGTAATATTATTAAATGAAATTATATTTGCTATTTAAAATTGTTTAGGAACGCATTGCTTGTATTTAATATTTAAAATATAAAGGATGTTTAATTTATTGCTTCACGAATATGTAAACGCAATAGATGATAAAAAGTAAATAATACCGCCATGAGCTACAACAGTTAAAGAATAATCTAAACTGTCCAATTGATTTAAATTGTGATTTCCGTACATATACGCATTGGTTGATAAAAATAGTAAGAACTAAATTCAAACTTGATACACAATCATTTGAATAATTCGGTGAGGCAATCTGAAGCTCCCGCCCTATAAAATAGATAAAGACTTCGATATCGTTCGATAAAGGTAGTACTTCCGCTTGGAGCACGCCCACAATTTACAACCAAAAATAGATCACAATGGAACACGAGCTGCAGGCATGCGATGGATCTGCCCGAAATTGCGATTTATGGGTATGTCAATCAGCATTAGGCAGGATAGGTAGGATTACCTGTCTACCCGAAATTACCCTCGAATATACAGAATTTATACTCCCATACGAGTATGGGTGTTTGAATTAATTTATTTATGAATGCTGTTGGATTTATCGTAGGTGGTTTATTTATAACGCAGATTCACAGTGAGTTACAAATGCACAGATACAGTTACAGTTACAGATACAGATACTAGATACAGATACCACTAGACACAATTACAGAACTCGGGGGATTTCAGTTAATTGCGCGAACAACTCTCACATCAGCAACCAAAGGGACATTGAACAGTTTTTGAAACATCTCTCTGGGGATCAGTTGGGATTTATGCAATATTGTGACGGCTTTTAGCCCACTCCAGAGGCTGATATTATGCAGGATTTAATGTGGCTAATGGTGTTTTTCAGAAGCAGCTGACGGCATTGAAATAGCAACGCCAGTACGCTCGGCCACCGCCGGATCCGGATGGTGGGATTCGCCGGGGACCAGATGGGGAACCGGATTGCGTGGACGTTCCAGATCGATCTGCGCCCGCTCTTCTCTGAAAGCTCTTTGGCATTAACTGAAATTTTCTTACACATCGCGCTGCTAATTTTATGTCTTATATTGCAATTTAGGTTTTATGTTCCAACTTACTGTTTCGCCAGTGGCGCGATTGATCTGATTCAAGTCTTTGAAATCATAATCCAACATTGTTCCCGAATCATCATCGCTGTACATCCCTGCATTACACGTCAGGTTAATTTTGGTCTTTTAATAATATACCCAATATATCCACACTCACCATCCTCCCTCACTTGATGGGGCTCCAATCCATTGTGGAATTCGCCCAACTTGCCATTGAGAATGTTTTTGTCCCCGAAAAAATCTCCAATTCTCTGCTCACTTCGTTCTTGTTCGAGGGCATGATGCAAAGCGACCATTAGCCGATCCAAAAGTAGGGCAGCTCGTTTTGGAACCACCATCTAAATATGCGTAAAGGAGTAATTGAAGTAACTATTAAGTATTTAACTAAGCTTGAAAATCAGATCCATATAACCATTAGCAAGTAAGAGCTTAGTTACTTAAGCGGTCTAAAAGCTATGGGGAATGCCTCTAAAATAAAATCAAGAAATTGCCATTTTTTATGTGATGGAATAAAAATGCTTTTCTATGAGTGTTTTAAATGGAATGTTATTTATTTTAACCATGAAAAAGGGTTTTAGACTTTTACCAATCTTGCTAGAAACAACAATTTCAGAGCAACCTGATTTAAAAACGAATTATAACAGTTAGACTATCACCTTGGAAACTCTCTCTCATCATTAAATGGGCAGAAATCATTTTTTTATGCGCTTTGATCTTGTGAAGAACAACTTGGTTGTATAATACTTTATATTTTATCACTTTACCCAAATCCTGACATACATTTTTCTATAAAAAGATGTCCTGGTACAACTACAACTCTCAATTAGTTTAATGCTTTTCCAAGGGCCTCAAAGCAACTTCCCACGCGTCGGACATGACCACTCAAAATGTTTAATTCAAGGCTAAAGGTGTTTTGGTCAGAGCCAGCCAACATTAGACCCACCACTAGTATGCACCTGGCATAATCAAAGTAATGTGACGTCAGCTCAGCTTTCGGGGGTAAATGTAGCTTAGGGTCAAAGCCGAAAAGCAATCAAATGAAAAATATACAATTACAAATTGTGTGTAAGGTGATAGGGAATCAAAAAAGCGAGTGACCAGCCCACGACCCACGCGGACATTCGTTGTTCATTTTTGGGGATTTTGCTTACCGGATACTCGTCGTAGCCCTCGTCGGCGGGGGCTGAGAAAATCTCCTCCGGCTGGCTGGGAGCCGACCTTCCGCCCGCCCGCTTGTCCTCCGCCTCCGGCGATGTCACCTCTCCGGCTGCACTGCCGCCCATGGTGAGCACCTTGTCCGGGGATTGTTTGTCGCCCGGGTACCTCATTAATTGCCGGCACATGTGCAGCTCGAAGTTCTGGATGAGGACGAGCAGGATAATCAACAAGGCTGGCAGGTGATAGGTCCTGCCGGCCGGGCAGCTCTCGTTCCTGGCGAGAGCAGGACTCCTCTTCCTGGCCGATTGGCGCCTGGCAGCATGCACTGGTCTCTGCCCAGGTGGGTGATGCATTCTGGTGGCTCCTGGCGGGAAACTAATTAATGTCAATATGGCCTGCGTTCGACACTTTTGAAAATTCAACTGAAGCGTTGGCCTTATGCGTTCGACGCTTTTATAGCAGCCAATTTCTTGGCTTTTCACTGGTTTCCTTTCTTTTTTTTTTGCTCCTTTTTTACAGTAATGAAGCATTATAGACGCTTGTTAATCGGGATGGAGCTGGTCCAACAGTGAAATGCTTTTTTCATACTTTGATTTACGATTGGCGCCCCCACTCGGCGTCCTTGTTGCTGCTCCTTGGCAGTGGCTGTTGCTGTAATTATTGAACATCAAAATCCATGTCCTGCCTGCAGCAAAGTTATTAACGCACACACATCCACCATACATGTGTGGGTGGATGGGAATGTGTTGGTTGCAGCCTGTTGCGCTTTTTCGGTTGGTCCGTCTAATGAGCGGAATGTGAAAGTCCTTTGGCCCACTTGTTGCTCGTTAAGCCCAAAAAATGATGGCCTGAATGGCTGGGCAGGGGATGGGATGACCACGAACTCAGTTGACTCCTCGCTGCATGTGTCCCCCATTTTTGTCGTTTTACGGATGCCTGCGTGGGCTTAACTTAAGTATTTTGCATATTGGAGAACCCTTGAATTGCGGTGCATCCGTACTCAAAAAAGGATTCTTTTCGGATTACAGCTCATTAATTCAACATTTTTTTGAAAAAACTTAAGATGCAAAATTCGATTTAAAAGTAGGTAAAAAAGTAATTTTCTACGTGAGGAGTAGTTGAGCTCCTGCAAAGCAAAATGATTATTTCTCACTATTCTTAAATTTGTTTGAAAAGTTTAATTGAATTAAAGTAAGGATTTTCAATTTTAAGAAACCTCTGCAAAATATTTATTTATATAGACATTTCCAAAGAAAAAAAATATTTAAAATAGAAAAAAAAGAAAATTGCATTTTAGTTATATTTTAATAAAATAAGCACTTGTTAGCCCGTTTAAGAATTTTCAAGTCTTATTTACAATTAAACTTTAGTATTTTTATAATATAAATGAGGTAAGCTTTCTTGCACAATAAATCTAATGATTTTCTCCAAAGGAACAGCGGGAGATATGCGAATCAGGGTTCATTGGCCACACAACACTTCTAGGCAAAAGGATTTCAGCTATTAATTACCCACTGTGGGTCATTTCAGAATGCAAATAGTAATTAATGCCAGCAAACTATAGTCAATAAACTAGAGAAAAACAAGTCAACAAAAAATATTCATTAAAATATGTTTTATTTGTACATTAGTATGTGAACCCTGTGGTTAACTATTATTTAATGACTATAATTAAAGGTGCGAATGAAATATTCAATAGCAAAGGATTTCTTAATTAGGTTTTAATAAATCGTTCAATTAAACATATAAAAAATATATATAACTAAGTAATTACTACATGTTGCATGAGATATTTTACTGTCCAGCTTAGGGCCATATAATTTAAAGGTATACATATACAAAATTGAATAAATTTTTTTTAAATCATTATTATGTTGAAAATATATCATTAGAAATGAAAATCATATTATAAATTTACTAAAAATGGTTTAAAAATTCATTCAATAAACAAATCATTTTTAAAGTGATTGATACATTTTTTATAAAACAAATTTTTTCGTAACATCTTCTTTGATTTTTCCTAATTAACTATTCTTTCCTGATTTCTTTGAGTGTGGTTTTTTGGGCACAGCATCCCTGGAGCATCTGTCACGGGCACGCGCCTGCGCCCGAACCACCCATCCGAGTAACGGGACTGTCAAAACACTGGGAGAGCGAGAGGCAGTAACCCAGTCAACCTGGAGCCTGCAGCCTCCGAGTTTTGCGGAACTCAGTGTGCGACGAGGAGCCAGCTGAAACGGAAACAATTCTGCAGTAATTCGCAGGGAAAGCGTGGCAATTGAAAACTCAAACAAAAACAACATCAAAAAACTGGGAGAAAACAACAACGGCGAAGAGCGAAGAATATGCAAGCAGCCGAGCGAGTGCAGTCGTGTGAAAATTGTTGTATCGAAAGTGCATAAAATGTGGCCCACAAACAATTAGCGGAATAAGCAGAGCACGGAGAGCAAAACAAAAGGCGGACTAACTAGAAAGCAAACAGGATGTCAAGGACTTGAGCAGGGGGGTGGGGGCACGGGCGCTAGAAGGGTGATACTAACTTGGGGACTTTGGGCGCATCAGGATTCGCAAGTGTCGGAAAGATGCGTACCTACTACACGGCAAAGGATATGCGAAAATACGGCGACTTGAGCTATGAGTAAGTACTGAAATGGGCAGCCCCCCCCCTTCATACATCAAAGGACAAAAAAAGGGGTGTGAAGGGGGTTGAGGACAGGTGTGTCATTGTGTGTCATCGCTTGTTTGCCTGGGGCTTTCAAGCCGAATGCCATTTCAACGCTTATCCTCTTCCTTCGCCCCTTAATCCATTCGATTCCCATCCTTTCCGTGTGTTTGCTCTAGTAAAATGCAATTCCAAGTGTCAATTGAAAATTTGTTTTTGTCCACAATCGGATGGATTGGAAAGAAAATTCTTTTGAATGGATTTCACCTGGCCCGAAAAAAAATGGCGTGCACTGAGCAAAAACTGAAAATACAACTTTAAGTCGTGTCTAATATTTCAAAGCAAACCCATGTTAATACTGTTAAGCCTTTAGATTTATATTTAACTTTTAATTCAGTTATTCAGGTATTTGGTATTTAATTTTGGTTACGACTATTTGAAACTAATGTTGAAAACTTAAATATTTTTAAATATTGTTTCATTTTATAATGTTAATATTTTTTAAGTACAATATCTTAATAATATATAGAAGAACAAGCATTAAATCTTATGTTAAATAGATAATACTATGTTCTATATGTTCTATTGTGCTATCAGCATAATAAAATGATTAAACTCATTTTAATTAAGTAACCCAAATCTTAAAAAATTTACCCTTTATTGCGTACTTTTTTCGCAGTGTGCTTTCCATTCTTACACTGCAACAGTATTTTGTTTGTTCATTTTGTATTGCCTACTTCTTTGGGCATACCTCGGCTGCATATTCATGAGCTGGCCCCGGCTTAAATCGGAATACATTGACAGCACTACGTTCTCCGGTTATTCTTGACAGAGGAAACCAACTTCTGGAGGGTGTGGTGGGTTGTAGGACCGAAAGTGGGTTGAGGATGGTCTAGGTGGGCAGTGAATTAAGGACTTTCGACTGAGTGGCCACTCGGAACGCTTCTCTTGTCTCGATTCATTATATTGTTTGTTGCCTTAATTAATGGCTGTCAGCATAAAAAACTGTAAAGCATAATATAGAATACAATGAACCTACCAGAAGTTTGCGGTAACCATAGAAAGGTCAGCGGTTGATGAAGGAGCTAAAGTGAATTTCAAAGTCAATGAACCAAACCAATTTATAAAATAATGGATGCTTTGCGAAGTTAAGAATATAGTTAGGCTGATTATATACACATTATTGAACTGTAAAAAAAATATGAGAAACGCCATTACCATCAATCTCAAATATAGTATAGTTTTTTAAAGATAAATTAAATAAATTAAAGATAAATTGATTTAAGTTTAGTTTGAATTTAATTTAATTAAACTTATTTATGTTTTCTGCACACTTTATTGACATTGCATTTGAGATTTATTTTTAAAAAATACTTTGTAGATAAATGGAATAGGAATTTAAAAAAATTGGGTGTTTAAATTTATAAGTTCACACACAATTTTTTGATACAAATTTAATGCTGCACATTCTTTAGTCTCTTTTAATATCAATCATTAATAATGCATTATTTTTACAGCATTATATCTGAGTTCCATTCATAACAAAATGTCTAGCTGAAAACAACTCAAAGTTACATTACGGACATTTTTTTTAAAGAAACCAATTTACAAATTCATAATAACTTGACCTGAGTTTTTTTTTACTGAAATCAAATAAGATACAACATTTTGTAACATTATTTGAACAAACTTTTTAAATTTTAGACTAAATATTTTTTTGTGATTAAAAATACTTTTAAAACCTATCGAATCCAATCAGACTTTCCACACGATTTTCAATGCACAATTTTTGACAGATCCCGACCTATTTTTAAACACCTCTGCATTGCTTTTCCTGCTAGACATACAAATCAAGTTAATCATTATCTTGTTGCTTTTCCACAGAAGCAAATACCTGCTGGATCCGAAGTTTATGACCAAGAGGGACTTGCAGCAATACTATCGCTACTACAACATGAACAAGAACCGTGGTCAGTTCAAAAAGATAGTGATTGTGATCTTCTGTCTCTGCGTGTTCTCCTACCTGTGCGTGGACTATAACCTCCGGACGAAGCTGCTCCGTTTCCGCGATGGCTTCGATTTCATGGCCCGCCTCGAGGACCACTACGGTGGAAATTTGACGACAGCCTATTTTGTGGACACTCCGGGCTGCCGGATGCCGCACTTCGAGGTCACCGACGACACCATCGCCCAGTTCATGTTCAAACCGCGTCAGTACAGCTGCAACAGAGCTCTGGTGCGGACCAGTGACACGGTGCCCGGGCAGCTGCACCTCAATCTGGACGCCAGTGAGCTGCTCGCCTACTATAACATCAGCGACCTATCCTCCGTAAACTGCAATTTCACGGAGGTTAAGCGGAAGACTGACTCCAGTAACAAGTACAGTCCGGGTGTTAGTTTTAAGCTGGACAGAGTAATGCAACTACCACTCGACCTGGAATTCTTTTGCATGTGGTGCTACGATTCCTCGGACAAACTGTTCCACAAGGACTGTCACTTTTTTGCGGTGGAAAAACCGCGGGTGAGACCTCCACTTAAGACCGGAACCGATGGGGACAGCTTTAACAAGAGCAAGGATGCACATGAGCGTCTTTCCGTGATGATCCTGGGCATGGACAGCCTTTCTCACCTGAACTTCCTGCGCCAGATGCGCCAAACATCGGACTACATTCGGAAGCACCTGTCGCACGTGGAACTATGGGGCTACAATAAGGTGGGCGACAACACCTTCCCCAACATAGTGCCCCTGCTGAGTGGCTTGGATGACCAGGAACTGAATCTGGCCTGCACGCCGAAGACATTGAGGTCCTACGATCGGTGTTCTTTCATTTGGAAACGCTACCAGCAGGCTGGCTATCGCTCCATCTTTGCCGAGGATGTGGCCCTGCTCTCGTCCTTTAACTATAACCAAAACGGATTCAGAAAACAGCCCACGGACTACTATTTGCGGCCCATGATCATGGAAATGGAGAAGAGTGTGGCCTTCAAGAAGGACCTCAACATGCACTTGTGCATGGGCAGTCGCCGGACGGCGGATGTTTTGCTGGATTACATGAAGAAACTGGTGCCTCGAATGAGCAGGGATTTGTACTTCTCGTTCTTCTGGACGGTCGCCCTTACCCATGACTACTTCAACTTCCCCTCACTTCTGGATAAGGCCATGTTGACGCAGTTGACGCAACTGCAAGACTCTGGAGTGCTTAATCGCACGGTGGTGATGCTGCTCTCCGATCACGGTTTAAGATGGGGCTCCTTTCGACGCACCTACCAAGGAATGATGGAGGAGCGACAGCCCCTGATGATGTTGCTGTACCCGCCCTGGATGAACGAGCGGTATCCCGAGGCGATAGCAAACCTTAGGTTAAATGCCCGCCGGCTGACCACACCATTTGATGTCCATGCCACGATGGTGCAGCTGTTGAATCTGGGGAATCTGGAGGCAGATCAGCTGCTGCGCAGATCAGCAGAGCTCGAGGAGCCGGACAGCACGCTGCCCCGTGGCCTCAGCCTGTTCCTGCCCATTCCGGCGGCGAGGACATGCGAGCAGGCGGGGATTGCCGCCCACTGGTGCACGTGTCATCAGCGCCAGGAGCTGGCGACGAACGACGAGCGGGTTCAGCGGGCAGCGCGGTATTTGGTCCGCCTGATCAACAACCGGCTGAAGGATAGCTCCCAGTGCAGGACCCTCTACCTGAACTCCATACTGCAGGCCCTGATTGCGGCGCCGCACTCGAAGATCGTGAAGAACATATCCACGGACTATGCGGTGGACATCACCCTGCGACTGCAGACGAAGCCCGGACTGGGTGTCTTCGAGTCCACGGTGCGGATGACGGGCTATACGACTGTCCTAACGGGCACCATCAGCCGGTTGAACCTGTACGGGAGCCAGAGCTACTGCCTCAACGATCCGGCCCTGAAGATGTTCTGCTATTGTCACAGATAAGGAGGCCATATAAACGGATTTTTTCCCGGGATGGGGTGTTTGACGTCAAAGACTTGAAACCCAATTAAGTAGCCTTAGCCATAAAACCTAGTTTATTTCTATGAAATAGTCGAAGTTTGTATAAATAATAATCCATTTTTAGCCTTTGCCGTAAGGAGTTCCCAATCTTATGCACCTACACACATAGTCACGGTAGAATAGCGGAATTAGTTTATTTCCCAATTACTTAGAGGACAATAAACCGAAAAAAAACTATTAATCGTAATATCCGCGGAATTACTTTGTGTATGTAAAATAAACAATAAACTATTGTTGATAGCGAGGAAAAAGCGAACTTATAATGGTGGTTTTTCAATGTAGAGGTTTATTTACTTTTAACCAATATCGGAGTTATGGCAGAATGACCGATTTGGAAAATGGTATTTGGATCAATTGCAAATGAAATGAATCAGGGCAAAGAATAGTAAATTGAACAAAAATGGCTTAGAATTCTCTGAATCAATATGTGAACTTCCAATGGCTGCTTCAAAGAGTTTTTACATTTTAAGGGGGTAATTATTTGACATTTATTTACCACCACCTTTTTTAAGTTTACCTAAAATGAAAACCGAAAGCCCTCGGTCTGAGTTTAAGCTGGGTGCTCCCTTATATTAAAAAAAGTCAATTACAAACACTTTTTTAGATTATAATATTTTTTAAAAACTCACATTAACAATGTTTAAATTGGCCAATATTTTTAGTTATGCTTTCAAATAAGTATTCTTTAAAATTATATATTTGATTGACCATTTTAAAATAAATAATAAACCAATTTAGGGATTCATTTATTTTTCAAAGCCTTCATAAAAATTACTCATACAACACGTATACCAGTTCGAATTTTAAACAAAAAAATCGAGCGCCCTAATTTAAATTTTGGATTTTTTTCCTTAATATTAGCTTTGTTGTCAATAGCGATTCGGTTTGGTGGAGTATTTGTACGGTTCAACAACAACCAAATTCAACAACCGATAACGATAAATGCAATCCCTGATGCACTTATTGATCTACGTTAAAATTTTAACATCGATAGTACTGAATAACTATCGTCTTTTGTTCCAGCTCTAGTTGTTATTGTGCATCGTTCTTATCAGTTCAGTTTCTTCGTTTTTTTTTTCGTTCGTTGCAAAAATGGATTAAATTGTAGATTTTATTTTTTTCGAGCACTTATAGTAGTAGACCAAATGCCACCCACAGAAACACTGCGACCGGGGGAACGCGGGGGAGCCGGTGGATCGGGGGGAGCGGGACCCGAGCAAACGCACATCATTAGGCAGAGCAGCAAATACTATGAGCACCGCGATTCCCAGGCCACGGCCATGTCGGTGGACTACACGGGTCAATGGGTGCTCCTCGCGGGACGCGGTCACCTGGCCCTGCAGCGCTTGGGACAGGACGACGGATCCTTGCGCCGGCACGAGCGGCAGTCCAAGTACGAGGTATCAGTGGCAGAATTTGCCATATGTCCCAGTCGCAAAGAGTACTGCGCCATAGCGGTAAGGCATAAAGAATGTTTATTTTTGGTCTATCTTAATCCATTCATTTTATCGTATTCCAGACCAGCCAACACATAGACATTGTGCGCTGGGGCGTTGCAGAGCCCCACTACGAGATGTCCTTGCGCGGGCACACTCGCACGGTGACTGACATCGACTGGCACAGCCAGGACCCGAACCTGCTGGTCAGCTGCTCCATAGACACCTTCTCTCACATCTGGGACTTGAGGGAACCAAGAAAACCAACCGTATCCTTGAATGCCGTCTGCATGTGTGAGTATTTTGTAAAGCATTGCAAGGCTTTCCTAGCACATTTTAAATTCCCTTAGCTGGTGCCACCCAAGTGGGCTTTAACCGCGTTTCTGGCAATCTTTTGGCTGCCGCCCACGATGGAGATCTACGCATCTGGGATCTTCGCAAGGGCAGCTGCCCAACACACTACATTACTGCGCATTTAAATAGGGTCCACGGAATCAATTGGAGCCACAAAAGAGAGACCTGCCTGGCCACCGCCAGTCAGGATGGGACGGTCAAGTACTTTGATGTTTGCAATCCACGCAGGGCCGAGAAAATCATCACCACCATGTCTCCCGTGTGGAGAGCTAGATACACGGTAATACATGGACCTTATAATAGTGCACCTTTAATTTGAATTTTATAATGCAGCCCATTGGCAACGGTTTGGTGAGCATTGTGGTGCCCCACTTGGGCCGCGGTGAAAATAGCTTACTTCTCTGGAGCAACAGCAAGCAAACGGATCCAATTTGCTCCTTTGTGGGTCACACCGATGTCATTCTGGACTTTGCCTGGCGTCCCAATCACGAGAGTTCAACAGAAATAGTGAGTATCAGAAGTATAAATAATATCTTCCTTACCATACATTGAGTTCCCTCTAGGAATTGGTTACGTGGTCCAGGGATCGCACCCTAAGAGTGTGGAAGATCGACGATAACATGCTTAAACTTTGCGAGCCGTCCGCGGAAGAAGAGGAATCCCGCTTTGAGCCGGACCTAAGTGAATTGAGAGTGCCTACTCCTCCGGAGTTCCTGCATCCACGTTCAATTTTGGTAGCCGCCTCGCTGCCGATTTCTACGGGTGACGGAGCATGCAGTACGCTGCCCATGGCCCGCTCTCCTAGCTTTGGAGGCGGTTACTATCGACGTGAGGAGCCCCACATGGCTAGATCTTTAACAGATCAGCCCACGTGCTCACTGCACCACGAGTTTTCGCTTCTCAACACAAACATGCCTCATGTGGAAGTGGACACGCTAGATGCTATAAAGCGATACGCTTGCTTCAAAATTTGCGCCGGCGGACACACTGTGATCCTGCAGGTTACATTTGCCACTTCATATCCGAGTCCCAGTGCTCCGCCAGATTTTCAGCTATGCCAAGGCACCACTCTCTCTAGCGAGGTGAGTGGCATTCTGCTTAAGGTTCTGCGTTGCAACGCCTTGCAGCGCGTCAAAAAATCGCGCACTTGTTTGGAGCAGTGTCTCCGCGCACTAGTTGGGGCCATGAAGAAAAAGGTTGCAGCTGTAGGAGGAGCGGATCGCAGTCAACTGCTCTTGCAATCGCCGCGTTTGGAAGGAGCACTGTCCAGCACCCTTCACGATGCCTGCATTCCATTTCCACGGACATCGGGGGTGCATTTTAATGCCACTGGTATGCTGACCACTTTTGCCCAGCCGGTGAACAACAAAAGGCTAACCCTGCGGCAACATTCTGCCCTAACTCCGAGGACTTTCTCTGCGATAAATGGCAGTGGGTTGCTTGGCAATGTAATGGCTACAGCCCAGCGGGATGCTAATGCCTCATTTTATCTCCAAGAGAGAATGATTTCGGGGAAACCTGGAAAACAACGAGCCATCCGGCAGATGAATGGAAGTCCGGTAGTTCACGTATACGACACCAGTAGCATGCTCCACATTAGTCGCAGCATGGCCAGGGAGTTCTCGCTGGATAAGCTGAACATAGCGGAGACGTGTCGAAAAAATGGGGAGATCTGTCGCCAGCATGGGCGCCTAGATTTGGTGCCCGTGTGGCTGTTGGCGGAACTTATAGCCACACCCCAAGTGCCCCATGAGACGCTCAACGAGCTGCTGTTTTACAAGGATCCGTTCAAGAAATCCTTACTAGAATCGCTGATTATGCATTATGCCAGTTCCGGTGATATACAGACTGCTGTCCTCCTGGCTTGCTTGTTTGACAAGTGTCCCACGGGCGGAAGTGCCATCATGGATATGGCCAGTCGACTTCCACCGCAGCTGAACTCGCAGATTTCCCCGTATCACACGGTGCTCCCACTGGACGTTAAGTCATCGTCCTCTTCCAACACTTGGCAGCAACTTAAGCAACTGCGGAGCAACTCTTGGTCCGACTCTTTGGATCAGGAGGTGAAGCAAGTCCAGTCTGATGCATATGCTTGCTCTTTGATTAGGCGAGCCAAGGTGCCACTGTTCGATCAATTTAAGCGCTCCTACGCCGAAATCCTTTTTGGTTGGCAGTTGCTTTCAAAACGGGCCCTGATTCTCAAACACACCCAGAATATGCCACCTCCCGTCCAGGGTGTGGAATTCGTTACCGAGTGCGGTTCGTGCGCCAAGCCCAAGCGGACGCCGAAGTGCGAGCCCTGCAAGCGACCAGTACTCTTCTGTGTCCTCTGTCGTTTGCCCGTGAAGGGAGCAGCCAACGCCTGTCTGGCCTGTGGACATGGCGGACATATGGATCATATGATGCAGTGGTTTGAGGTAGGTAACCTTTTTCTAAGTTTCACTATTGGTTCGTGCTTAGTTTCGTTTTATATTTCTGAACCAGTTGACGTTTTCACATATCAAAAGATTTATATAATATTTTAGATACATTTATTCAGAATTATTTATTTTAATTCGAAAATATTAGCCAAAAATTTAGCTGGTTAAATTTGCAACAATTTTAGAAAGTATTTAAAATAAACTACAGGGAAGTTTATTTACTCGATTTCTATGAATGTATAATTACTGCCTTAAAGGACTACACAGATTACGCATAGTTCCTAAAATGATTGAATATTTGATGAAAAGATCTTATTAAAACTATCAATGATATTGTATAAAGAATTTAATTGAAAAGTATGTAAGGTCAGACACTGGCCTCTTTTGGAAACGTTTCAGTAATTTCTATCTTTTTTTTTTAAGCAATACCAAAAAAAAAAATATATATATTTTTTCTTACAGAAACACCAAGTATGTGCAACCTGTGGGTGCAAATGCTTGGAGCGGACGTCGGAGCTGCTAGCCCTGCTCAGCTGAGCTGGATTTTGTCGCGTGGCCCTAAACTTTCTAAACATTTTCTCGTATCTGTGGATATCAAAATAGTTAGGTGTTTTTTAGTCGTTAAGCAAAAAGATTTTTGTACGATTTGCATACCATTCAGAAATATATGACCATTTACTAGCTAAGCTAAGGTGTAAGCTATATGGAGCTATACACATGACCAATGGAATGTGAGCACGAGACTTCGACAAAACACTATTTCTCGGTATTTTTCAAGTACATACATTTATTTTTTTATTATAAATTTTAGTTCTTTTCTTATTTTGTTTTTAGCTTAATATCTACGATTTACTTGTAGTTTTTGCATTTGCAATCATCATAATCATGTGTTTGTGTTGTTCGTCATACTCGAAAGTTTCCTTTCTTTTCGAAATCATTTTTGAAATACGTTTCTACAGCTCAGTTTCTAGTGTTTTTTTTCTTCAGTAAGCGTCATAATTATAAAAAGAAAATCTAAAGACACGAAACTAAAAAGGCAGCACATACGAACTGCTCGCAGATCGGTGCAAAAATTAAATTATAAAAAAACAATATTGCCATTTTGTAGGTAAATCTTTCTAAGGTTAATACAGTTTCGATAGTGACATTAACATAAGATATAAAGCCTTACTTAAAACAAAACACGCACAAAACAAATAAACAATAAAATTAAAGGCATAGATTAAATTGTAACTCTTTGAGGGATGAACTGAGAGTTTTTTTTTAGCAGGGATGAACTGCATTCTGTACTTAACTACAAGCGTGTATTAATTAATGTGTGTGTGGTCCTAGATTATCTATCTTGGATGGGGGACCGGGCCGGGCAAGGTCGGATTGGTAATCTATCAGTACCAGCCGCTAGCCAGGTTGTAGTTCTCTTGATATCATTTCAACTGGTCGCGGTACGTTATGATCGCCTTCATCAGAAGCCGGACGTTGCTGAACTGCGAGTTCTTAGGGCTGTTCTTGATAAACTGCTGGCAATTGCGATACAGCTCAGAAAGCACTTTGGGAGCGTGCTCGCGGGTGATGGGATCAGCCATGTTGATGGCCAGCAGCGCCTCGTTGAGGTACCTGTAGAAGAGAGATTTTACTTTGTAAATTATATACTCGTAGAAACTTAAAAAATGTATTTCATTAAAATTGTTTTACTGATTGAAACTAAAAAAGGATTTCAAAAAAATTTTAGATAATATATTTCTTAGCTTACCTCTGCTTAAGCTCATTGTGATTGGTCATGTCAGCGGATATCTGCTGAATGAGTGACAGCAATACCTTTTGCTCCAGCCTGCATCCCTCGGGAGCGAAGGCCTGGTTGCTGTCCGTGTGTCGGAGAGTGAACTCAACCAGGCCCAAGTCGTTGGCCAGCAAGGCCTGATGGAAGGCCTTATTAATCTGTCCAGCCAGCAAGAGCTGCTTGATGCTGTCTCTCAGGTCGTATGGTGGTGCCGGCGTGGCTGCCTGTGAACGCATAGCCATATTCTGGCTCTCCATGTGCTTGCGCAGCTCTGTTCGGATCGTTTCCTGTACCTGGCGTGCCAGCAAAATTTCCAAGCTCTTCACCTCTCGTTGCGTCTCCAGCATGGCGTCGGTAAGCTCAGTGCGGTGTTTATGCAGGCTGCTTTCGACTAATTGTTTCAGCATAGTTAGTTTGTTGTTCAGCTCCTCGGAGTTGGCGCCTACCGCTTGAGGCTGGGGCATGTGTTGCAGGTAGGTATTGAACTGGACCATGACTTGAAGAAAAAAGCGATACCAATAATTAATTAGAGAACTAATACAAATTATTTAACCTGATTCATGAAGGTTATTATTTATTATTATCTCCTGAGTTTTTAGTGCCTTTTTATACTTACAGTCCTTAATGCCCACGCTAAAGGCGTCATGCAGCTGTTTAAACATGTTCTGTGAGGACTTCTCATAAGCTGGAATCAAGGTGCTGCCCATGGATTCAATGAACGCGGTTTGGAGGCTGGTTTGGACACCAACCAACACAGACTTGCCAAAAGTATCCAAAAATTGCTAAAGGATAAGTAAGCTGTTAATTATAAGCTCCATAAAAAGAGTTCCTAAAAATGCATACCTTGCTCTTGCATACTTGGGCAATATTCTCTTTGACCGTCTTGTCAAACACGCTCAACTTCTGTACAATCTCGACCTGCATTTGGGCTTGGAGCTGATCCATCTTTGCATTCACCCGTGGGAGCAATTGCCGCTGCAGTTCCATGTTGAGAACGTTCCCAATAATGTCCGTAAAGTGATTCATTACGTACTGGTTTAGTACCTGAAGTACAGAGTCGCGTAGTTCACGATTTTGACTTTCACTGTAAAAGGAATTCATTTGGATTAAGGGATTCTATGCTTGGGAGCTGTTTCTTAACTAACCGCGCTGCCAGGAATTCGGTCAATTTCTTCTTGTGTTCGTTTTCGTAGCGCTTGAGGTACTGCTCCATCAGCTTGGACAGCTGCATCTCGATTTTATACGCCAGCTGATTAACATTTTTAGGTTCCAAGGAAGCATCCGGTTTACTATTCTGGGCTACCACTGCTTCCTGCTGTTGCTGTAGCTTGGTGACCTCGTGCTCTAGTTTGTTAATTTGCTTGGATTGGGCCTTAACCAGATCTGGAAAGAAATCAAGGGAAGTTTATGGATGTGTATTTTTTTATAATTCCTAATTCTTTAAATCAATCCCATATTATTGTAGGTATTGAATTGGTACTTTTTTAATCACTACTCACCGATAAGAAGTTCTAGCTTGGCATTCAGCTCTCCATTTCCATTTGAGCCATCCCCAGTTCCAGCATTGTTGTTGCTGCTGCTGTTGCTGGTGTTCAGCGTTGTGGCCGTGTTGTTGTTGCTATTGCTGCCCACGCTAGAATTATTGTTATTACCACCACCAAGCGTGGGTGGCACATTGCCATTGTTGGTATTCTGCACCGCCTGAGACATGATTTGGGCAGCATTTTGGAGCTCAGCAGAGTTGGTAAGGGATGGCAGCTTAACAATGGGCCACGTTCCATCCACAGCCTCCAACAGGGGCGATGAAATGGCCAGCTCTTCCTCCTCGTCGTCATCATCGTTGTCTAGATGCTCGAGCTCAGCTTCGTAGGCATCGGCATCCTCCTGAGTGGCCATTATTTCCTGTACCTCGCGACTCGGACTCGAACCACCGCTGGCCAAGTTCTCAGCCACATTACGCTCCGGATTTCGATCAATGGAAATGAACTTCTTGCGAGCGTCCAGCTTTTCCTTGAGCTTCTGCTGCTCACGGTCTTCAATTAGGGTGTTGTTCATTAGGTTGAGGAGAACCTCCGCATTGGGGTTTTCGGATGTCTTGGACGTTACTGTGGCCAGCATGCGAAGCGTTTGCAGAACTGCCGAATCAATCGATCTATCTTTCCCGCCGCCGGCTGCACAACTATCAGATCCTGTGGAAGTCGTGGTGGTGGAGGCTACCACTACTGCTGTGGCCGTAGAGGTTCCGCTTGCACTGAATGCATCTGGGGTCATGAGATTCACATGCTGCGGATAAGCACTGCTTAGTTGCGGAGACTCTGACTTGGCAGCCTCCTTGGCGGCATCCTGAAGAATGACCGAAGGGGCAGCAGCAGCCGCTGCCGCCACAGCCACTATGGCAGATGAACTGCCTGTTGAGGACCTCTTGGCGGATTTGGCAAAAAGAGCATCCAGCTGGACGGTGCCTGCCGATCCGTTATTGGGGGATTCCGGCTCCTGTTTGATCAGCAGATTATCCTCCGGCGTCTCGGAACGTTTGCTGCTCAGGCTGCGGCGCTCTGACTTTTCAGCCACCGCCACACACGGCTGGTAAATTATTTGACACTCCTGCAGGCTCTTCGCCTGCACCACAAACATGTGCAGTACAAGCGCACTGGTTGAGTTGCTATCGTCGTCGAAGTCATCAGGCTCCTCGATAGGATAGTAGCTCTCTATAGAGCTCTTCACCCGACGCATGCTGGCGTTCACGATAGAGAAAGAGAGAATGCCAGAGCTCAGCTTGAACTCGGCAACGTTCTGAATGCGTTTGGAGGAGTCGCTTCCGTCTCCGTCGCTATAACTGTCTACATCTCCGGAATCTCTACGGGAAGTGTTCCCAATCTGCATTACATAAACGGCCAGCGAGTCCAAGCAGGATAGCACCAAGTAGTTGGCACTGCGATCGATGCCCGCGATAAAGTTTCCGGGTTGCCCTGAAGACGGACTACTTGCCATCACGTTAATAGTCTGCAGACATTCCCAGAGAGAGCAGTTCCACAGCTTGATTTCGGTATTTGCATCGCTCGTAGTGATCACGTGCTGCCAGTAGGAACTAATAAAGAAAGTTATGTTAATTGCTTGATCTTCCATAACAAGAAGCGTTAAGCACAAAATTTTAAGACGGTAATAAAAAGTAACCTCATTATTCGCCCCCAATAAAACGTGATAAATCTGCTAATAATATTAGTTGTGAAACTTGGTTTACTTACTCTTCAACAGGCTTATTGATATTGTCCAGGAAAAATAGTGAGCAGACCTTCTTGCCATCATGTGGCTTCCATTCGTGCAGGCAACGATGGTTACGCACATCGAACAGATAGATTTGGTAGAAGCGGACCAAGCCATCAGCGCAGGCGGCGGCCACCGTAGTGCCATCCGGGGACAAGGCGGCGCAGGTGATTAGCGAGTCTTCCTCGATCTTTAGATATCCAGTTTCCAATGCAGCCGGTTGTATTTTTCCCCGCTGATTAGACAAAAAAAATCATATTAATATATTAATAGCTCAGAAATTAAAATCCAAACGCACCCCATGCTCAGAAACAATCATCTTGACATGGAAGCACTGAAACTGCGAGCTCCTCGACCAAATAAGCAGTTGATTCTCATCGTCCTCGTCGTTGATCGGCACAGCAGTGTTGGTGCTGCAGACATAGGGACACCAGGAGACCATGTCATACTCCGGCACATAGTTGGCGATTGGGTCCTCCACCTTCAGCACAAGATTGCACAGAAGATTGCCTTCGATTTGATCAACTTTGTAGACAAACAGCGAGCTGACATCGATCACAGCCAGAATGCGCTCGCGATCGGTGTGGGCGAACTGCAGATCTAAGACCTCGCCACTCATCCCCTTGATCAAGGCCCGCATGCTACTGCTGATGTTGCAGACGCGAACCATGCCCTCCATACCAGTGGCTTTGTTGTTGACTGTAAGTATAATGCAATTTTGATTAGTTTAGATAGGGGAATAGTTAAGTTTCCTCGCCAACGATATTTTCAGTAAACATTCAAAACTTGCAAGACAGACATTCAAATGGGACAAACCAATTTAAGCCAATACGCCCACAACTTAAATTGAAAATAGAGCAAAAACTTATCTTACATTGTATATCCCATAATTTTTAAGTTAGATTTGATTAAAAACGATTACTAATAGTCATGCGGATCTTTTATGAAAACATAAAACAAAGGAAAGATTAATAAGAAAATGACAACTCTTATTACTGCTGCCACTAATAAGAGAGAAAATCTTGCCCCATAAAATCTAATTGGCAATAAGGTTCCCGCGGTAGTATACAAAGCTCACCATTAATGGCGTAGGCAAGGTGCTTGCCATCGCGGTGGACGGCCACCAGATGTCCCGGGTAGTAGTACTTGCGCTCCCACTTGTAGTCGACAATGTTCTTTAGCTTGACCTTGGAGGAGCCGCGTGTGTGGACGCCGCCGGAGGTTAGGACCTTAGTCTGGTTGCTCCTGATTACACGACAGCACTGCTTCTCGTGCGGCAGGAAGTTGCTGGAAGGAATATTACAATATATTTTTACATACAGATGTTATAATATGGATGCGGAGATACTTACATGATTTCCACTTCCTGGGGCCCCACTGCGTTGCCATTGGCCGCTATCGGCTTGTCCTGGTCAGCGGTGTTACTCATCCCGGATGCTGCGTTGATGGCCGGAGCGCGGATGCGGACTTCTGCTGGCGGTGGATGGTGTGCGGAACTCGCTCTGCCACACCTTGGCGACTGGGGGGCAGACGACGGCGGCGACGGAGAGGCTGGGGGCGGCGTCTTACGAAAGATTGGCAAGTGTGCAAGCGCGAAGAGCGCGATTAACATTGACACATCGGCTGACTGCAGGTGGGAGGCGAAACGGCATGGGGGTACACATTAATTTTGCCAGTTTATACCCAGCAACGACTCGCACTAACCTGCCCAATCCTATCAATATGCAGCAGTTAAATCGCCTCGATTTCTCCTGCGAGTTGCACCCAGCCGGTACACTGAAACTCTGGCCTGCAGCAATTATTCGGTCGCCTTGCGAAACTAAACCATTTAAGTAGCTGTTCTTTGTAAACTCACAAATTTTCGCAAAAATTTTGCTCAATGCCGCAAAGCCTTAGAGATGTGTAGCGGCGTGTGCAGGACAATCGATAACGGCCAGCGTCTGTTATCGCCAGGGATGGACACTTTCGTATCGGCGGTGCTTTTTCGAAATCGAAATCAATGAAACTTCCGTTGCACTTTCGTTTTTATTACTTTTTTTTTAGCATTTCAACATCAACTTAATACATTTATCTTTATTCATAGAGATGTATATCCATCAAAACAATACACATTGATTACGCAGCCACGTAATAATATGCTTACATAGTGTTTCAATATCACTTTTTTCTTTTCATTACATGTCGTTTGTTTCGTTTTTCGTGTGATTGTGTGTGGTAGGTCTTTGAAAATGTTTAACAAGTTGAAGAAAAACTCATACATCTAGTGGTTTTAAGTATGCAAAAGAAGTGATATATGCCGGTATATCTGATAAATTCGAAGTTAGCATATACGTACACATTTAGTGGTCCGGGTAAATTAAATTTGTCTCCTGTTTCAATCTTATTTTCTTTTCCTTTAGTCGTAGACAGAAATTTTGGTAAATGTACATAATATCAAGTAGTTTGTGTATTCGTGTACACTATACAGATAGAAAATATATTAATAGGTATATATTTTTTGAAAAACCTAAGCTAAGCTTTCAAGGAAATTAGTTTGATGTCGAATTTTTACCTTTGACTTTTCTAATACTTAAACATTAAGCCAGGCTTTTTATTATTTTTCTTTTTAGGTTCGTTTTTGTGATTCTTTTTGTTTTCTAAGTTAGTTTTCATTGCCGGAATGAATAGAAGGGGACATTTTCGAGGCATACACACAACATTAATAAATAGCAAATTGGAAATAAAAATGCCCTCGCAGCAGGAAATATTACAGCTGGGATTGGACCACTTTGTGGCAGTTTCATTAATCACTAGGGTGAGGGTGAGATACGGGTGGCTGTCAAGCGAACAATTAGGAGAAGCGCATATACATATATCTCTTAATATACATATACATATATATATATAAATCGATCTGCATAAATATCTATAGAGGCGGCATTATTGTTGTTGTTCTCGCATGATTTGTTTGTGTTCTTGAGATTTAACTAGCCTACAAATTAAATTAGCAACTTCAATGCATAAACGGACGCGGTACCTGCTTCATCGGTTTTATCAGTTTAAAACTGAGCCAACTTTTGAGTAAGCAATTTGAATTCACGAAATATAAAAGTTTACTTATCTTGTGATCGTTTGTCCACAGACTGTGTGTAAACATTTTCATGAATAAGAAGCAATTTTGACGGAAATTTGGTTTGCTTACTCAAATGATTGCTCAGTCTTATCGTTGAGTAAATACCCCGATCAGTGAATTGTGCTTGCAACATACAGAAACAACAAAATAAGTGTTAAACATTAAGGGTGGATCGATTTGTTTGAATGAAAAACAAGTGAATGTTAGTCAAGGTTGAATTCATCACAACTTTTTTGATGTAATATTTAACTGTGCCATTTGTTAGAAAACACATTTAGCATTCACTTAGATATCGTAATATTCTTTTTTAGCATTTTTGGAAACCAAATAATTGTTATATAAAGGCAGTCTAAGGACCAATATAAGTCTAGTATGCAGTTTAGAAAAAAGATTTAGTTAATAGCTTTAGAAAAATGATAACACATTAAAAGGAATGTTAAATTTTTGGCTTTAGAGATAATAAAAATAGATGCAAGGTCTTAGACAGAAACGTGTCTCAAAAGTTGTCCAACAAGCAAATTGTCGAACAAATCGATTCACCCCAGTAAACATGATTATTTTTCGCTGCTCAAACGTTGGTATAAGCAGCACCTGCCGAACCAGAGGATCCACCGGTCACATTCGCTGTCACCGGGGCTGATATCGACGAGCTCGTTCGGCCGGTAGCATCACCGGCACTGAGTCCCTCCAGCTTGAGTCGCATCTCCTCCTTGCGCGTCTGGACGTTCAACAGCTCGTCGCTTAAATCGTTGCACAGGTGGAGCAGTGAATTGTTCTGCTCACGCAGCCTTTGCAACACCTCCGTGGTGCCGGCCTGACCATGTTTAAAGGACACGTGGCGCAGCGAGTCGCTTATGGCGGTCACCCGCTTCTCAAAGCTCTCAGCGCTGGGCAGCTGGCCGGATTGCGTGGCTAGTCCCAGAGCAGGAGCCGGCGGTGGAGGCTGTTGGGGCGGCGATTGCGATCCGCGCGGCGTCTGCGGCTTCCGGTAAACCTCGAAAGCGGAAACGCGCTGCTGAGCCTGCTGAAGAGTAATCCTCGTGGGCGGCACCACTGCTGCCTGTGGAGGAGGTGCTGTCGGCGGCAAAGAGTGTAGCTGCTGTTCGTCCACCTATAAGTTGTCCACAGATTAGGTAAACTTAAATACGGGTATGTGGATTACATTGTTAAGCTACTGAATTTGGAGACATGACACTAGAGGATCTACGGCCAATTTGAGTGGAATGCTTTACGAGTTGCATACATTTAGGATTGGACTTACGACGTTCGCGGCGCCTTCGTCGGCAAAGTGCGTGAAATCGGCAAACCCTGTTGAGGTTTGCATATCGAAGCTGGCCTGCGCAGTGATCTTAACAAAGAGTGGGGTTGCATATTTATATACATGTCACAGGTTATAGGTAGTTAAAAATACAGCAAACAAAGGTAACGAGGATGTTGGGAACTTCGACCGGCCGAAGTTTAAGATATCCTTGCAAAATCTACTAAATATTTGAGGAACTTGCTCTTACAGCAAATCATTTAAAGAAGGGACATATGTAGGTAAGGCTCGGACATAAAAAAAGGGTATACGTTTTTACATTCTTAATGAAACTGCAATATTTTTTTTTTTTTGCAAGGATACACCACAAATAATATTAATAGAAAAAAGGGATATGACGGACATTAATCTTTGTTTGTATCTTAGCCTAACACAATATTGCAGAGGATAGACAGGAGAAAATCTCCGTCCCCTGTATGGCTGTAATTCCAAGCCAAATAACACGACACAGATTAAAACACACAAGTACATTGTTGGTCAATAGGCCATAACTCACCTCCGCCTGCTGGGCACCACCCGTTGCGCCCATTTTAAACTTGTTTAAATCCAGGCTGCTGCTTCGCGCATGACGATGTGGTCTCGGCGGCGGCAAAGGCGGTGGTTCCTTCTTGGACGCCAACGATGACGCCACGAAAGCAACCTGTGGCTCCGAGGGCTCACTTGGTCCAGTAGATCCGATGCTCGGCTCTCGCTGTGGTGGCGGTGGCAATGCACTATTCTTGGCCGGCAGCTTTTTGGCCTGAGGCCGTTGGATGGCACGCAGATCGCTGCTCTCGCGATGGCAGCCTGTGGCTCCCGATACTCCCGTTGAAACAGCAGATCCAGATGACTGATTGTTGACTGTGGTCGAAGAAATGGCCTTGGGACTATCCTCGCGCAGAACCACAACGCTTTCATTGTCGTTGGATGACTCAGCCGAGGAAGCGATGGCGGTGCCTGAAAATGGGAAATATTACCATAATTTGTAAGATTCTTGCCGCCGCTAGCTTGCAGAAATATTTAACCTTGGTTTATTTAACTCACCTATGGGCGTCACTCTTAGCGGCACTGGGTGTAGGATCTGTGGATTGGAGACCACATCCTGGGCAGAGCGCTTCATGTCGAACAGGGCTGGTTTTAGCCCGGGACTAGAGACGGCAGGAGCAGCAGCTCCGGCAGCAACAACAGTGGATGTCTGCAACGGAGCAGCACTTGTTGTGGGAGATTCGCTGAACTTTGTCCACTGGGTGGAGGCGTTGCTCGCATCTACAGCATTTGCAGTAGATGAAACAGCCCCCGTCACCGCTTTTTCCACACTAGGTGAGTTCGAGATGCTGCGGTTCTTGGCCAAAGAATTCTGCGGTGTGGCCTCACGCCTGGAACTGTTGCTTGCCTGCGAGGACGTGGAAATGCTGCTCAGATTCATGATGTTCTTGTCGCTGGGCACGTTGGGACGCGGCTTGCTGGTGGAACTGCCGCCGCTGAGATTGCCGGCTATGATTGTATTGTCCGTGTGGTCGTCCTCATCGTCATCATTCAGATGCAGGAGATCAGCCTCAGGCGGCTCCTGAGGCAGCGCAGCTGACAATGAGGAGGTGACTCCCTGTCCACTGCCAGACGCAGCTGCTTGGAGCACGTTGGGATGCAGGCAGTGGGGCAGGCTGGTGGGCAACGGAATGTTGTTCCGTCTCAGAACCACCAGGTGCATGGCGGCCGTGAATTCGGACAAGCTCAGCGCTCCATCACGGGTAACGTCGCACAATTGCCAGATGTGACGCAACTCCTCTACAGGAATGCGACTCTTTTCGAAAAAGATTCTAAAAGGAAATAATTAGCGTCCGAAATAATTAAATAGAAAACTTTAATTTATTGAGTTTGAGAAACACTAAAAAAGATACGTTATTATCTGTTTGCTCACCTTGCTGCCTGGCCGGATAGCTGTCCATGTGGATCCCTTTGGACCGTTCTGAACTGCTTGTTATAGTACTCGCGCTGCTCCGGAGTTATCTCGTAGATGGTCACCAGCTCGCTCTCGTTATCCTCATCATCGCTGCTGTGGCGATCTGAGGACTCCTCCTCCGTGCCCAGTAGCTGGCGGTGCTCGTCGCCCAACAATCCCTGCCAGAGGGCCACACTGTTGGTGGGTGTGGGGCTGTCGCTGTTGGTGCTCCAGGCTTCGGGAGAACCACCAGCAGCACCGCCGCCTCGGCGTCGCTAAAGAGATAAGAAATGGACGCGGAACGGTCACTGACTAGCCTATTTGCATATGTCACATGATAAGATAGATTAACAAACCCCAACATTCTCGCGGCTGCTGCTGCTGACGATCCCGCTGCCATCCGTGCCACGTCCATGGCCCGTCGCCTCGTCCACGGATTCGTTTTGCTCCACCTCGGAGTCGGTGCTGGGCACATCAGAAGTGTCCTGCAGCTGCTCCTGCTGCGAGTTGCGACGCAGCGAGTTCCTACGATCTGTGGGCGGCGGCGGGGGCAAGGCAGCCAATCCATTTTCGACAGCCACCGGAGCTGTGACCGCCTCCTTCCAGCTAAAGTGCGGCAGTGGTAGCGGAAAAGTGGCCAAGATCAGCTCCTGGCGCAGCGGCATTGCCGCCTGGTGGGCGGCGATCAGCTTCAGGCATGAGTAGAACTGCGTCCGCGAGATGTGCAATGCCGTAGAGGGAATCCCCGCCAGCCCGGTGATCTGTAAGCCCAGCCCCAGATAATTAATCACTCACGATCACTCGAATTGGACCTACCTCAATCACAATCTCGTTGGCGATGTCTGCCGAGCGGAAGAGCTCGGTCGCCTTCAGCATGGGCACCTTGCCCGTCTTCTCCACGTCGCAGCATTGGAACAGCTCACTGTAGAATCGCGTCTCCGCTTCAGTGAGCGACACGTCCATGCCTGCCGCCTACTTGTTGCCGCCTCCGGTTTTGTTTGCCAAGCCGCTGGTTAGCGAGCCACGCCCCGTTCCTCCGACCCGGACCCGGAATCCGACCCGTTTGTTTATTTCCACGCTAGACCCAGCAGCCCAGTGCCAGTCCCCGCTGCCCCGCTGCTCGTCACGAAGTCTCTGCTGCTTTTCTGCCTTTTGCCCCAAGACGGAGTTGGAGGAGGTGGAAGATGGGAGCACTCCAGTGGCGAGGGTATCGCTAGCTTCTTGGTGCCACCACGGCCACGTGGATAGAGCACTCCACGGCACTGGTCGTCGGGCAACTCCTGCTTCCTCAAGCTGCGCGGAAGGCAATCAATTTATCTTTTTGTCCAGGTTTTTTCGCAAACTCTTTTGCACTATGTGTGCGCTGGCTGCCGATATCGATAGGTGGCGATATCGATTAGTCAGCTGGCGAAGCAGCCCTGTACCTGTTAGCGTGCCGTAGCCCTGGCTCCCGGTAAAAGTTTAGTTCTGCATGATGTGCAGCTTGAAGGGTGTCACGACGTTTTGATAATATTAAAAGCACTACATTTGGGTAAATTACAGACTTTTTAAGATCCGTTGCTCATTAAATTTACTTTTATATTAAAAAAGCGACTATTATCTCCTTATTTATCTTTAATAATGCAATTTCAACATGGTTATTTCTTAATCCTGATAACATGTGTTCATTTTAAAGGTCTGTTTGACTTTTCATTAGTTATAAAATTGAAATGGCAATCAAAACTATACAAATTTAATATTTCCTTCACATCATATATTTTAATAGGTATTATATTCAAACCTTGAGTAGCCCTGAGCCAGTGACGTACTTCTTTCCTGCGTCACCTTCATTTCTGTCCCAGTGATCCCCACGAACATTCTGTTATTGTTGTCTGGGGCTGAGTAGCTGCGACGCAATTAATTAGAGGATTTTAAAGGCTTCAGAGACACATTTTAGTTATTTTATAGCCTCTGAATAGCCTGGAATGTTCTCCAGAAAGAAGCCAGAGCCAGCGAAGCGAAGGCAACACGATTTATCGCAGGTAAGAGGAAAAACAAACAGACTAGGTTCGTCTATTTATTAATTATGAGTCATCGCCTGCACCCTCACTCTCTTTTCAGTTTGGCCTTACGGAAATCCCAGATGACTTTGATCCCAGCGCTGGATACGGGGACGACGATGGCGGCGACAGCGATCTGGAGGCGGAGCTGGCGGCCATCGCCGGCGGAGGAGGAGGTAGACCGAAAACCAAGCCCAAGGCGAAGCTGGTCCCTGCCAGTGACTTGGACAAAATGATTGCCGACAGCTTGCGTGATGTCAGCGACGAAGATGATGATGATGACAGTCTGGAACACGACTCGGATCTGCTGGGCGAACTGCGCGGAATTGGTGGCGTCGAGGAGACGGAGGAAGAGGAGCCTGCAGCCCTACCACCACCAGCTGACTATGACGAGCCCGTCCAGACCTTCCTGCCCACTACCACTGTGGACACGTTGGGCGTCATCAAGCAGCGCCTAGAGATGTACAAGCAGGCCGAGGCGAATGCCAAGGCTGCTGGCGATTCCGGGAAGGCGAGACGTTTCGGAAGAGGTCTAAAGACCCTGCAGGATCTGCACAAGCAGGCAGCAGCTGGCAAATCTATCAACGTAGATGATATTCCGCCGGAAGTCAGTGTAAAGCCTGCTGGCGGTCAGGCTCCTCCCGTGGCAGCCGAGGAACCGCTCGCTCCTTCCACTCCTGCTTCCCCGCCACCTGTTCCGAGTCGGGCAGCTCCAGCACCACCAACTCCCTCCTCGCCAGTCGCACCCATTACTCCTGTGGCCTCCACCACACCTCCAAATCCCCTAGTGGCACAAATGCGCAGCCGCCAAAACGAGTACAAGGCTGCTGCCCTGCAATCAAAGCGCAGCGGTGACACTGCTACTGCCCTTCAGTTCCTTAAAGTGGTTAAGCAGTTCGATGTTGTGGTAAAGATGTGTGAGGACGGTCAGGAAGTCGATCTCAGCGATATGCCGCCTCCGCCAGCTGAGTTCCTGGAATTCTTAAACAAGCTGAAGGAGGGAGCGCCGCCAGAAGTAGTTGCTGAACCTACTCCAGCGCCAGCTCCTGAACCAGCTGCTCCCGCTCCAGCTGCTGCCACAAACTTGATGGAGGCATTGCAGCAACGTTTGGAAAAATATCAATCCGTGGAGGCGGCTGCCAAGGCAGAAAACAATACCGGAAAGGCTAGACGCTTTGGAAGGATTGTAAAGCAATACGAAGATGCCATTAAGTTGTACAAGGCGGGAAAACCTGTGCCTTATGATGAACTGCCTGTCCCACCCGGTTTCGGTCCCCTGCCCACAGGGGATGCTGCTCCGGCCGCACCTACCCCTTCGCTGCCTACTTCCCCTACATCGCCTCCAGCGACGGCGAGTACTTCCGCCGGCGGAACTCCTTCCAGTTCCAGTACGACTACGCCTACAGCTCCCCGAAAGGCTCCTACACCTCCTCAAGCGAAGGAGCTTACCACTCGAACGTCTGGCAATCAGCAAAAAAACAATCTCGCCGAGCAGCAAATGAAACTTCTCCTTGAACGTCAAAAGGAGTTCAAGTTAGCAGCCATAGAGGCCAAAAAAGCGGGTGAGATCGATCAGGCCAAGGAGTACCTCAAGATCTACAAGGGATTCGATTCGCTGCTTAATGCAGCCAGCAGCGGACTACCAGTGGATCTCAGCACTGTAAGATTCGTGTTGTTTCTTCGTTTTTAAGCCTAAGTTTTCCATTATCTTCCAGCTACCAGTACCACCCTCCGAACGAGACAATCTTGAAGCCTCATTCGCCATAGTCTCTGCCGAGGAATGTGATCCGGGCGATGATAGCTGCGAGATTGGTGTTCGCATGGAGGAGCAGCTGGCCAAACAGCTAATGATGTGCAAAAATACTCGAGATCATCATAAGGCCATGGGCGATGTGGCAGGCATGAATCGGTTTGAAAATCTGGCTCTAACAGTGCAAAAGGATTTGGATTTGGTGCGGTACTCTAAGCGAAAGAATGAAACACTGCCAAAGTTTCACTATGAGAAACGTAGCTTTAACATTGTGCATTGCAACACGGATATTACGGACAGTGAGCTGGAAATTGTTGTGGTCCGAGGAATCAACTACAATGTGGCCAATCCCAAGGACGTAGATACCTATGTGCGCGTAGAGTTTCCCCTACTTAATGTAAGATTGTGACTTATATCATTGCTTTTAGTTAAAAATTAATTTTTTTCTCTTTTAGGATGAATCTTTTAAGACTAAAACCAATGTTATAAGGGACACTAGCAGTCCTGATTACGATGAGCGTTTTAAAGTTGACATTCAGCGAGCTAATCGTCAATTTCAGAGAATCTTCAAGCGCCATGGCGTTAAGTTTGAAATATATTCCAGAGGGTAAGTTGCTTGTAACTAATTAAGTTAGCACAGTTAATTAATCCGTACTAAGTCGCTTTCCATGCATATTAATCTCGACTAACAGATGTGGTTATGATTTTAATCAAGCGCATTTTAAGGATTTTCTAAGAGGGGTAGTATATTTTAGAAACTATATTCTGGTCTGTTCCTAAAGTAAATTAGGTTTATATTTAGTTTACTCATTAAATAAAGACACTTCCTTAAAATTGTCACCTTTAAAACATTCTAATCATTTTGGCATATAAATTTGATATTTAATAAATAGTTTTCAAATCTATGCATTATAGAATTCTAAACAATTTAATAGGCAATACATTACAACTGAAGAGGCACACTAAACTTATTTTAACTATTTTTAGTTTAACTTATGAATTGATTTGTTTCTTAAAATTTAGTTTCCCCTAATGATTTTCAAATAATTTAATTTTTTCCCCCGTAGTCAGCATGTTATTTTGGTCCCGTTTACAGTATCGTACCAGTCACGGCTTCAGCACACATATATCTCATATATGTATTCCCATTGAACTTCATTGATTTCCATGTGGAACATTTTAATAAAATATTTTTAAAATCTTTACGCCTCAAATCCCAACAAATCGCCAAACACTCATCCAATGCTACGCGTTTAATATCGTGCATATAAATAGCTGCAGTATAGATTGTTGTGGACTAAGTCGTAAACTGCCCCTGTGTTGTTTCAGAGGGTTCCTGCGATCGGATACGTTGATTGGAACCGTCAATGTCAAGCTGCAGCCACTGGAGACAAAGTGTGACATTCACGATACCTACGATGTAAGTAGTAAATAAAAAAATACAATAGGGAATTCAAGTTAATTGTTTTCACTTCCGAAACAGCTAATGGATGGCCGCAAGCAAGTGGGAGGAAAACTGGAAGTCAAAGTACGCGTTCGCAATCCGATTCTTACCAAGCAAATCGAACACATCAACGAAAAGTGGCTGGTTTTGGACACCTAAGGCAGAAATTGACTTGGATCCTTGGTTATTTGCGAAAAGCAAACAAAATAATATGTTGTTTTATTAGAAGACGTCTATTCGCGGTTGTTCTCGATTAAGTCACTAAGTAATTCCTTTGTATATACTCGTCACAGGAAATGAAAATGGTCTATATACGCTTTCGCCGATTCCTTTTCAGGATAAAGGCATATATGTATTACGAACACAACACATATAATAATATATCTATTTATATAATGTATATAAGATATTGCCGGCGTTAAGGCGTAGGCGCAAGTCCAGAAGATTGTGCCGGTGAAGTCAGTCCATTCCAAGAGAGACATAGAGAGTAGGATAAGGTCCACTAGCGCCTGGCCGAAGCCTGATTATGTTTGCTTTTACTTTGCCCAAATATGTTCTTTTGATTCCTAAACTGTTGAGCTACAGCTCCAAATATTCGACTATTTGCGAGAACGGGCTGGTCTCATTAAACGCATCCACTCCTCGAACTTTATAGAAACCTGTCAAGGAAAGAGAGGTACGGATATGGGAATATGTTTTAATGTTTTTGGAGATTTTCATCCAAAAAGTTATTGCAAGTGCAAAAATATGAGTTTTGAAAAAAAAATTTCACGTAATAAATCGTTGTTACCTTAACTGTCCTCTAATAAAATCAAATCTATAAAAATTTCGATTTTGAATAATATTCAGACTTAACTCAATTACATTAATTTAAAAGTTCCCATTAAATTTATTGAACTGTTCAGGAATCAGTTTTACCAATTGAAATTAACTTGGTGATTAAATTATTTTCTCTACTTCCTTCGTAAACGGCGTCAAAATTTTAATTTTTTGTTTACCCCTACTCACCATTGACGGATCCCTTATCCCCGGGCGCGTACTGAAACGACGGATACGGCAGGTGCCAGTCGCGGGAAATGAGCAGCCAGTCGGCAGAAGGGCCCAGGCTGTCGCGTTCCTTGAACCACACCTCGTAGCTGAGTAGGCACTGCGTGGATTTGGGGTGCTCCATCCAGCTGATAAAGACCTCCCGGTGGGTTACCTCCACGATAGAGAGTTGCTGCGGCCGGCGCAGCTTGGGCCACGATGCGGAACACACCCGGAGCAGCGCCACCCATGGCAGTGGGATGCTGGCGGAGTTGATCACCAGCTCGCTGTTGTACTGCCAGATGGGACCCGTCTTATAGAGCCTCGGAGTCTGCGCTCTTCGCATGGCTTCCCTTAAAGTGGCGTTGGGATAAACCGGACTTCCCGCCTGCTGCCACACGTGGTACGGATCCGTGGCCTGTGGCACCAGGAGCTCCGTGATGAAGGCCGACTCATTCGCTATGGACATGTTCAGCGTGTACTTGTGATGAAAGGCCGTCATCTTTGGGCCCGCCTCCTCGGGACTCAGAAATATGGTGGCCATGTACTGACCAGGACCGCCCACACCACCGGACACTGTACGAAGCACTTCGACGCTGTGCTTGGTGTCCATGTTGACCACTTCCACGTCCGCAGCTCGGCTGCCCAACTTCGCCAGCATTCCAAGAGCTGCGTATACGGGTTTCTGGATGAACTGTGAGTGGGGAGGATTGGTTTCGTTCATCTGGAAGTGGGCCAATAGTGTGCGCTGTGTGAACGCGTGGGGATGGTAGCTCAAGAAAGCGTTGTCATGACTAATAGACTCCAAGTTTCTCAGTGGACCGGCTGCAAGCTTGGCATGCCAGTACTGCATCACAGTGGACATCAGGGTAATTCCATAACGAACATCCGCCTGAAACTCCCGGGGAGTTTCCCATCCAGCCACGGGGTCGGCCTCACTAAGTGATTAATAGGGTACAATATTTAATTTATTATACATTTGTACATTTGATTAAAGAATCAAGAACGATAGTTTAATTTAATAATGCAGTTGTGGTATCAAGGAAATATTAACTTAATCGCCGAAATTCCTAAAGGGATCTAAATTCCGCTAGGTTCAAACATTTTTTAATAAATCCTTCCTGGCCAGTAACATTACCCAATCCATGACATATATCATTTTGCAGTTGCTTCGTTTCCATAACACTACAATATATTGTTTTGGGTTATTATGATTCACCAATATTATGCGGAATTTTAATTAAAGATCAAATAGACAAAAACATTGGTCCTACTAAAAGCAATGATTTAGGTAATGTAATTGTTTAGGACTGCATAGCTACTTCTGTAGTTAGAATTAAAACACGTCTTTAGTGACTGGACTTTTATCATAATAAGAACGTGTCGGACACTCTCAAAAAAGGTGATGAGATAACTTCAAAGAAATCTATAAATTGTCATAAAAAAACTTAGAGGTAATAACACTTGTAATTTTCTATAAACCACGAAAACCAAGCTCAGTTGCCGTGACCAAGGATATAATAAGTCTTTATAGATATACAAATTTAACAAAATTAACAGGTTTCGTTAAAAAATATTGTACTAAAAGTCTACAACTAATTTCTGTACCTTTAAAATGTTTGTTTGCTTAATTTAATTAATATATTTACTACATCAACTATTTTTAGTTACCCTCCCCTCTTTTGTAATAAATATCTAAGAAGTTATGAGCATTTAAATTTGAAAGCAATTGGTGTACGATTAAATTTTGTAGTTATAGTATATTCTTATACAATGCAATCTTTTACTTGCTACTCACTCATTGGCCACCGGCAGCTGCTGAAGATTGGGATACTCCTCGTAGATCTTTGCCATTAGGGACAACGAGCCATTTAGGATCTCAGTGGCAGTGCCGTCCACTCCCTTTCGGTGGAAAGTGAGTATATCTATTGGACAATAGACAACTCTTTGGCTACAATGCTCCAGCAGTTTCCAGCAGAGCGGATGGTTGTTGGGGTCCTTAAAGAGCCCAGCAGGACCTCGCAAAGAACGATACATGGACTGCTGGAGCTTTCCGTCGTGGGTGTCAGGATTCCCAGCTTTACTTAGACCACGACGCACCGCTTGAACGTAGTCGAGGTACGACTGAGCCGTTAAATTGAGTTTGTTGTACCCCCGAATGTCGGGTTCATTCCATGTTTCGTAGCGCCAGTTGGCCAGTCGGGAGGCTCCATGTCGTGCTGACGGGAAAGCTCGGATAAAGAAGCATTTTTGAGGGGACATACATTTCTTACCCAACTGGTGGTTCACTGTAGTCTTAACCAAATGCTCCCAGTAGAAGGATTGCTGCAGAGGGTTTTCCGAGAAAACCCCGCCCAGATTGCCCATCCACTCTAAAGCCGGAGACAGGCGCAGTTCCTCGTGCAGGAAATCAATAAAGTCATCGAACTTGGAGAAATCATAAATAGGAACTCCGCTGGGGTCATACTGCCAGAATTGGACTAGCTCCAGCATCCAGTGGATGCGAATGTGGGTCACCGCTCCCACGGGCAGGGCGGCAATCTGGCGGAGGTTGATCCGGAGAGCAGGATCGGCCAGGGCGGAGCTAATCCCCCCGTGATCGATCCGGCCGGCGGGACAGAAGCCCACGCCCGTCCAGAAGTGCGGCATTGGGTGGTAGACCACATCGCCGCTCGTGTAGTGGCCGTGGATCCTAGCGAAAGTCGCCAAAACCAGGAGGAGCGGCAGCATTCCGTGCGATGAGCGATGCGCTCGACTTTCTCTGCAAGATTAACGACGTTTTTGTTTTGTCTTCGATTTGTCGATGCCGCTGCTGATAAGAGTGGCTCTCTCACCTTCCCTCCTATCTCTATCTCTCGGTGTGTCTGTATCTGTCGGAGTGAGCTCAGCCGAAAGCTAAAGCCGTGACGTCACAGGCAATGGCACACAGTGGGTCAAGTGGATGCACTAAGTCACGCTTAACCTTTGAACTTGTTGAATGAAAACGTTTTATAAACCAGCGACTTATGAAATAAATAAATATTCCCAATCATACTGATAGGATTTAATAGAATTATTAAACTGAAACATTCCTAAGGCGAATTTTTTCCAACTTTACCTTACTTCATAATTTGTAGGGCATTGTTCTTTTTAATAATTACACGCAAAACTAAGCATCCATAGAAGTCATTTTTTATCATTAAAAGTAATGAACTATCAGATCTATCTTATTTAGCATGCCATAAACATTACCGTTTTAAACAACACATTTTTGAGATTGTAACAAGTTTCATTAAAATAGTCTACTTTGTTTTACGGAATTCAATTAATCAAACAAATCTCCAAAAAAATGTTGTAGTTTTATATGGGTCTATTTCTAGACTCGACCCACAGTGTGGCATGTGCCCGAAGCAACAGCGTGCCCGTTTGGCACTCTCTCTCTGTATCACTCTCTCCCCCAAAGGTAAAGTAATGCTGGGAATGACACAAAAAAATCAGCAACAGCCCAAGCCGCTTTGAATTGCAATCCCTCATTAGGGGTGGAAAAATACGTACACACGTAGATATGTATGTGCGAAGTGAAGTTTGTCCTTGTGTGGGTGCTATGGGGGCGGAAAAGGTGTGACAAAGATAATATTTCATGCATCTCAGTGATAATACACCCATAACACGCGTATGTCACATCCGAGGGTGGGCTGGTCTTCCGCTGGTTTTATATGTATGAAAATGTTCCCCATTCGTTTTTAGATTTATGGCATTTGTTTTGAGGGGATTACTAAGGGTTTAGGAAAAGGCTTATAAAAGGAAATGCAATATCGGATAGAAATCTAAGAGCTATTAAGAAGCAATTCTCGGAATTATCAGGACTATGGGGAACATTATAAAATGGAATAAACAAATTTTGATAAATTACCAATTGGGAAGTGATAAAAAGTTAAAAATCCAAAGGGGTGTACTAAACTAAAAAAACCAAAGTAAGCCCCCAAAAAATGCGAAGGAATCATAAAAAGTATTTATGGGGACAATAGTTACAACATTTTTTTGTTAAATTTTCTAATCGAGATTTAAGATGGCACGTCGCAGCTAAATATAGTCTTTCTCGAAAGTATGTTTTTTAAACCAGTGGGTGCACTAACTTAAAAAGTTATTTACATTTTCTAAAACATAATATCTAATCAAAGTATTTTGATTATTTTTTTTAAGTTTAATAATTTTTTTTAATTAGGATACCTTTTGTATTAATTATCAGAAAAAGGTTTTGTTTATTTTTTAAATAAATATTTAAGCTTATAAGATTACTTTCTGAAAATATAATATTTCATGTAGTAACGAAAAAAATTGTTTAAAAAATGATTGATTTTGGCCCTTAAATGCTTGGGTCAAAAGCTTAAATATATGATTGGTAACATTGTTTTAAAGATAACATAACAATAAAACTGATTCCGGAAGTGATTCAATAAATTTAATAAAAACGCTAGATTTAAGCCGAGGTTCGTTTAAGAGAATTTCACTCTATACATACTTTTTTATACCTTGTAAAAAAATTTAATAAAATAATTGATTCTTCAGTTCCCTTGAGTTGGCAATATTCAATAAGCCACAATGCCAAGCAATTACTCTAATGGCACTTGAAGTCCGACGACACCCGGGCCCGTGACCCCAGAGCACAATCAGATAACTCGGTCCCACTTAATAGAACGCCGGTCAATCCAGTTAGTCGTATCCTTTGGCCCTGTCAGTGGCTTGTTGGCCATGTCCCCGAACACTTGGGTAATCGAAATGCCTACACAAAAGGCACGCGCACATCCGTTTCCACGAAGAATATCTCCATACCGAACGCCATCCAGGGATGCCTTCACCAGGGATCCGCCGGCAATGGGACCTTCTCCTCCTTTAAAAAACCATGATCACCCCGTTTTCGAGGACATTCGCACCATAATGTCCGTGCTGAAGGCTAGTGGCTTGATGCCGATATACGAACAGGTTTCCAGCTACGAAGTGGGTCCTCCTACCAAAACCAACGAGTTCTACTCTTTCTTCGTAAGGGGCGTGGTCCACGCCTTGACCATCTTTAATATCTACAGTCTATTCACACCGAATTCGGCACAATTATTTTACTCGTACCGGGAGACGGACAATGTGAACCAGTGGATTGAGCTGCTGCTCTGCATCCTAACCTACACCCTTACCGTGTTTGTATGTGCTCGGAATACAAAAAACATGTTACGGATCATGAACGAAATCCTTGAACTGGATGAGGAGGTTCGTCGGCAGTTTGGAGCCAATTTGAACCAAGACTTTGGGTTCTCGGTGAAGTTTTTGGTGGGCATCGCGGCCTCCCAGGCCTACATTATTGTGCTGAAAATATACGCTGTGCAAGGCGTGATCACATCGACCTCTTATATACTGCTGGCCTTCTATGCCATCCAGAATGGGCTCACAGCCACGTATATAGTATTCGCTTCAGCTTTGCTCAGGATAGTGTACATCCGGTTCCATTTTATTAACCAGCTACTAAATGGATACACATATGGGCCGCAGCAAAAGCGCAAGGGCGGTGGGAGAAGGCGTCAGCGTGACAATATTAATAGTTACCCCAATCCCAATTCCAATCCCGCCATTATGGAACATTTCCCGGAAGACTCACTGTTCATATACCGCATGCACAACAAACTGCTGCGTATCTACAAGGGCATCAACGATTGCTGCAACCTAATTCTAGTTTCGTTCCTGGGCTATTCCTTCTACACGGTCACCACCAACTGCTACAATCTCTTTGTCCAGATCACCGCGAAGGGCATGGTGTCCCCCAACATCCTGCAGTGGTGCCTCGCCTGGCTCTGTCTCCACGTTTCCCTCCTGGCTTTGTTGTCCAGGAGTTGTGGTCTAACCACAAGGGAGGTGGGTAGCTATATCAGAGATAAGTTTATAACTAATCATCATGAGTGTTTTTATTTCAAGGCCAATGCGACATCCCAGATTCTGGCGAGGGTGTATGCTAAGTGCAGGGAGTATAAGAATATGGTGGGTTGCAAAACAAGTCGAATAAAGCTAATTGAATGACCCTCTTGCAGATCGATAAATTCCTTACGAAGAGCATCAAGCAGGAGGTACAATTCACGGCCTACGGATTTTTTGCCATAGATAACTCCACTCTATTCAAGGTATCCCAATCATTACCAGATACAGCTTTAAGCTTTTAATTATCTGCGTTTCAGATTTTTTCAGCCGTTACCACGTACCTAGTCATCTTAATTCAGTTTAAACAGCTTGAAGACTCTAAAGTGGAGGACCCAGTACCAGAACAAACTTAAACATAATAATTACAATATTTGACAAATATGTATTTATATTTTTTTCAAACTTTTCTCTAACTTTATTAGCATTACAAATATTACGACAATTTCACTATTCGCATATACGGGAGTCGAAGAAATCGAAAATTCTGTCTTTGTCAAACTAAAATGATATAGGCTGCCCGATAATACACTTGCCCGATAATACACTCTAAATGCATTACGTTGATTCTTTGATGCGGAATTTAAACATTTAAGAAACCGACGCCATTAAACACGTTAAGTCGTTTACCATTAGGGAAATACAAATAAAAAAGAAAAGGATTATCTATCTTTTGGAACGTAAGGTTATGAAGTCAATCCTTTTTAGTACTTATTACTAAATGGTCCTAACAGTTCAACACTTTAGATTTGCAACGCGTTTCCCCGAACAGGAATGAGCAAATGCGGTCCAAAATAAAGGCCCCGATAATATCCAAAATCAGTACACCGAGCAAAGTTTTGCGGAACTGAAAACAACCTCAATTAAAAAAAACGTACAAAATTGAATTCGGTAATACTTACTTCTGTTGGGAAATTGATTATCTCAAAGAATTCCGTCAGTTCGGGCGCCAGTCCCGTGGACAGAAGAATCACCAATGTCGCAGAAGCTCCGATGGCATACATCAGCATGCGGTTGGAGCGTAAGCTTTCCATGAATGGATGCCCCTGTTGAAATAGGTAAATATATTTCAGTTTTACATTGTGATTGATCCTTTATGGAATTCACCTTATAATTGACCGCAATGGTGGCCACTTGCAATGATAGGCAAATGATATACACAGTGCTGCTCACAATGTTCGGATCATATTTGGTCTTCTCCTCAGCATCCATGTCAATGTACAACTTTACTTTGCCCTCTCTACAAAATAGTATAATTATATTATAATCATTTTATAATTACACAATTATTTTGAATCCAAGAATACCTGGGTGGTGCCAGGATGTTGGCTTGGCTGGTCAAGTAGTAGAGCGTTCCAAAGTGCACTGCGAACTGGCTGAGAATGGTCGAAATCGTGTAGAAATTGAAGATGTTTGGCAGTGGGGCCACCTTGGACAGAGTTTTCAGTGGCTGGATGGAGAGTAAAAAGGAAGGGAAAATATTAGTTACAATCTTTAAATCTGAAAAATAGGAATCTTATAATTATATTATATTCAATTTGATCTTAATATTAATAATAAAATAACTAATTTAATTTTTTTACTTTATGACCTAGAAATATTTAAACGGAAGCGTTTTTTTTCCCTTTGTTGTTTTAAATTTAAGTTCGAGTTTACCCACCTTAGCTCGTGTGATAAAGAGAAAGCATGCAGCAATGAAGATGCCCTGCATGGTGGCCTGGGTATCGCTGAACTTAATGCCATCGATATAGAGCACGGACTGGCAGTAGGCCTGAATGAGAGCATTCAGGGCGAGGATTTTGAACATCTGGAGCGTGGTAACCAGCGTGCAGCGACCCTGCTTGATGATGTGGTTAACTGAAAAGTGGACAATCGAAATTAAAATATATCTTAATAAATAGAAACCATTTTACGCACCGCACGTGATCGAAGAGGACTTGCTGGTAAAAGGCGCCGCAATTGAGGCATCGCCCAACTTGACCATTGTCTGCTCCTCCATGTCGCGTAGTGCATTCTGAAGGCGAGCTTGAGTCTGGTTGATATGCTCCTGGCGCCGCCGCAGTGCCCGCTCCCTTGGCGTCAACTGTTGGTTAGCATTGGCAACTGCCTGAGCCGCTGCCGCAGCTGCATTGGCCGCAGCCGCTGCCTGCTGCTGCTCCTCCTCGGTGCGCTTTCGCTTCACAGGAGCACTGGTCAGCAGTGAGACGCCCACGTTGGCGTGCTTGAGGGCTCCCACATCGTTGGTGCCGTCACCACACATCAAAGTGCAGTAACCCAGATGTTTCAGCTGTGTGATCACGAACTCCTTTTGCTTGGGCGCGAAGCGAGCACAGACCGTTATTAGTGGCAGCAGATGCCGCATGTACTGTTGCTGATTTTGCTGCAGGTGCTGCAATCCCTCGCCGGTGATGCAAAGATCGTGCGTCCCCAGCAACAAAGAGATACCCTTGCTACCTCTCTTAATATCCAGATCGTAGGTTTGATCCCCGTCGATGGACACCCAACTCCAGGAGGTCCTCTCTTCCTGATCCGGCGGGGTCAGGATGAGAAGCTTCTTGCGTGTGAAACGCAGTTCTCGGGCCACATGGCAGGCGGTAAGCGGACTGTCACCCGTGATCATTACCACCTTGTGTGATGATTGAATGAGCTGCTTAATAACCGACTTGGAATCGGGCTTCATGGGACAGGAGATGATCACAAATCCGGCGAATATAAGATCGCATTCCACTTCTTCACGTTTCAATTCCCGAATCTGTTGAGATCCCAAGGTGCCGAACTCCTTAATTCCTAGAGCCAGAACGCGAGCTCCTCGGCGGGCGTACTCCAAATAAACCTAGAAGAAATAAGTAATTAATAATTGCGAACGTGGAAGTATAGTAAAATCAAATCTAAAGATTTATTAATTTAAATGTATCAAAATCGGTTATCATCATATTATCAAGAATATATATTTTCTTTATAAGGACGGAAACTTTTTTTTGACTGGTACACACTATTTAACGCATACATTACTATACCCGTTACAAAGTGTAAACGGAAACTTTTTTTTGACTGGTACACACTATTTAACGCATACATTACTATACCCGTTACAAAGTGTAAATGCTGCTACGTTTTGAAAAAATACAAATAAAATAATTAACTCACCTTCTCGTAGTCCGAGGGTACCTCGCGCAGCATCTTCTGGATGACCTCAGGAGCTCCTTTCACCGCTCCTATGTGCTTCACTTCGTTGGAGTAGGGAACCAGGTAGCCAGCCAACACCGACATCCGCTTCAGCGCCGATGAAAAGTGATAGCGCTGGCAGATCTTCAGGGGCTTGAACTGCGGACGCTTCGGAATGACGCTGTCCATCTTGGTAAGCGTCCAATCCACCGCCGCTAGTGTGGCCTTCTCCAGTGGATCTCCAACTAATCCGTCGTCCAGCAGCGTCAGTGAGTGGCAGCAGGCGAGTACTTGAACAGTATTCCCTGGCGCCTCCTCGATAGGCACACAGGCTCCGTTGGGAGCTAATCCAGCAATACCCTCCACCATTAGATTATCCGTGGTTAGAGTTCCCGTCTTGTCGAAGCAGCAAATTTGTACTTTCCCGGCGAAGGGAATCCTGAAGGGCTCTGTGCAGAACACAAACAACTTGGTTAGCTGGATCAGAGATGTGTTCACGGCTAGCGTCAGCTCGATAGGCAGATCCGGCGGGATAATGGACGTTAGGATGAGCGTGCACTCCAGGAAAAGCTTATAGCGATTGCGCTCCAGATCCTCGCTGCCCTTCACCCAAACATAAGATGCTGCGGCCACGGCAAAGACCATCAAGAAGGCAATAAAAGCGAAGGTCTCCACGTTATTCTCGGTGGCGCGATTTGCGCCGAACAAGATCGTCCGCAGAAGCCTGCCCTGCGATGTGTTGAATCCAGTGCGAATCACATAGCCAATGCAGCCACCATCAGGAGCACGAAGCGATTCTTTTGTGGGAGCAGTATGCTGAACAACTTTAGTGCCGCCAAACAAAACAAATAGCTTTCCATCTCCCTCGGCGTCCATTTCAATGTTCAAATTATCTAGGGACTCCAAAGACTCTTTCATCAGTGGCACAGATTCGCCCGTAAGCATGGATTCATCCACGATGCAGGAGCCCCGAAGGATGACCAGATCGCAGGGCACAATGTTGTCGTTCTGGGAGCGCGTCACCGACACCAAATCCCCGGGCAGCAGCTCATCGGAGCCGATGTGACGCCACTTGTTTTGCCGAAATGCGTAGATCAGGTAAGGCTTATTGCCCATCTTGCGGATCTCGGACATGTTTCGCAATTGCTGCTTGACAATGGTGCACTCGAATGCGACCAGCATGAAGAGCGTGAACAGGGAGTAGTACCAGTAGTCATCCATGCACCACAATCCGACGGAGAACACTTGGAACACAAAGAACGGCGCCGTGGCCCGTTCTATGAAGAGTTCGTGAAACTCAGGCACCACCATTTCCATTTCGTTGTTGCCGTAGGTAAGGGTGGCCCGCTTAATGGCCTCCTCCGTCTCCAATCCTCGCGATGACGAATAGCTGCTCAGCAGTCCATTTACCGGAAACTCGACGGCGCGGAAAGTCTTCCGATCCTCGTTCCAAACGTATTTAGTCTTTTGGAAAACCAAGAAATACTGTGTGGAGCCGTCCTCCAGCTTCGAAGATTTCACGGGCACGATCTTGGAGTTGCCGTTGTTGGCGGTGGGCACCACTTTAGCGAGCACGTTGGCGCCGGGCAACTTCACCCGGCGACAGGTGAGAAAGGCCAACACATGAACGCTCCAGTAGCAGAAGAGCAGGGTGAGGACGTGCAGAAAGGCGATGGCCACCACGGCGATGAATCCCACGTCATTCCAAGTCGTTGAATGGTCTGTGGTTGTCTGGTTTTCGCCGGAAATCTGGTCGGTCTTGGGAGATTCCTCGCCGCCAATCACGTGGATCCACAGGTAAAAGGCGGATAGGTAGAGCGGCACGAAAGGCAGCACCACGCCGGTCAACGGAGTGGGAATGCGCACATGCAGGCTCACATACTGCACCAGGTCGTCCAGCTTGGGAGGCTCCTTTGCTTTACCGGTCATTTCCTTGGCGTAATGGTCCGTGTCTCCTGCTTCGCCTCTCGGAATGTCTGCTCCTGCGGCCTCGGTCATCGGTCTAGGGTGAGTGTGGTCCTGTTACTTTGCGATGGCTGTGTGTAGTTCTGAGAAAATCTAAAGATCTTTTAATAATTTTAATGTCATAGCGGCAAAAGAATTCTGATGAAAAAAAAGCAACGTCACAACGCTTGCCCAACACTGACAGCCGTCAGCTGTTGTTATCGATAGGAACTTTTCTGTGTTGGGCAGGCGGTGCTATCGGATTTAAAATAATATAGGATTTAAAATTAGACAGATGTTACCAAATGAGGTGTAAAATCAGTGCACACTTGTATGATGGCAAACATCAAGTTTTATCTTTATAACAACCTTCTTCATCGAAATTATTGCTTACCTTTATTGAATTTATATGTAGGTTTATTCTACAAAATTATTAATAAATCACGGAGCCCGTAACCAAAGATGATCTCAGGAAAGTTTGCGCTGGATAAAATTGATGGTTTTTATTCAATAAATATTTCTAGGCTCAGCTTTGACTTAAAAAGTTTGGCGCTTATGGTGCAAGACTTGTATGATTTGCTTAATGAATGACGTACATAAATGCGACTGATGGAAGTTAACTTAATTTATTGCTTGAATTAAAAACTATTTTGTCAAAGTACAAATGCGCTTGTTTTTTAATTACTTAAGCTTAGTGATATAAATATTTATTTTCTTTTACCAGTTTATCTGGTCATTAGTTTTTTAGAACAGATACTGCTGTAACTAATTGACATTTTAACTAGCACTCGAAAATGGTTTATACTTCATCTGGTTAGTCTTCTTTCCTATTTATTTGTTAATTGGGGCATAAAATAAAGTAAAAAATATTTTCCTTATCCGTCAATTAAATACAATTACAAGTTTAGTCCTCATTTAATAAAGCAAACACCTGTAGATTTATTTGATGGAATAATAAAGTTTAGAACACTTAGCACAGTCTGAAAACGCACGCACAATTGCTCGTGAAAATATTTATGTGAGTACGCTTGAATAGGCACTTCTGCTCCTCATTCATCCAGGCTCTCCATTGGGGATTGGACATTCGGGTTTGGTCCTCCTGCCGCGGCGTACGCCTTCTCCATGCTGGCCTGCGACTCCCTCTTCGGGGTGGTCCGCTTGTGCTGGCTGGTGAAGCTTACGGTGATCCGCCCACTGCCGCGAACGGAGCTCATGGGCGGGCGCATGAGGGGCGTGGCCAGGCGACTGGCGGCCACCGACGACGGCGCATACTGAAGCGGATCGGGCTTGGTTGCCGCATTGGTCTCCTTGCGGACATCCACCACCAGAGTCTCGCGCACCGAGTTCTCCTGGAACTGCTTGACCCGCTCCCGCATGGCAGTCTCCCGCTTTATCTCCTTCTCGATCTCCGCCCGCCGCTTGTTCTCGTACCGCTCCAGAGCCTTTTCGTCCCGCTTCTTATTCCGCTCTACGATCAGGTCGGCGATCTCTAAGCGCTTCTGCTGGAGTGCCTCTTTGTCCAGCTTCTGGAACATCTCCGGCCAGAAGCCCTTCTCCTTCTTCACAAGAACGATGCGGGCTTCGTTCTTGAAGATGCGGCAGAAGCTGTAACAGATCGGTATTTCGTTACTAAGTGGCTGTTTAATATTCGAGCAAATCAATTTAAAAACAACAATTTTCGATTTGGTTTAGTATATAATTATTGTAGAAATAATTTGAATGAAAAATTAGAATTATGTATGTAGTTAGTTTTAAGATAATCACACACAAAAAAGCAACTAAGCTGCTAGACCGGAATTCGCACGCCAAATAGTTAAATTATTTTGGATACCTTTATTTCACATTAAAAATTTAATGAATTTGTAATTAAAACGTAATATAATATGCATAAGCTGAAAATAAATAACATGATTTTAACATTTTGTAACTCAATTTAGCCATGATAAACGTTAAGATAAGAAAATCCAAAATAACTGTTTGACTGGTAAATTATGAGTTTTTGTAAACACAGATTATTATTTAAATTATAGAACATTTAAATAGTTTAATATGGGAACCATTCGTAATTACATATGTACGTTATTTTTAAAAATTACTGAACATAAAATATCAATTCACCTTGCCATTTCGTCAATCTCCTGGGCTAGATGACGTTCAAAGAAAATGGGCGGATTGTTGAACTTTAAGTACTGCGGCAGGAGCACAACGTCCGGCTTACGGGTCACCAGTCGATTGAGTTCGATAGAGATCTTGATGTCCTCCTCCGTCTGCGAAATCTGCACCATGATGAGTTGCTTGCTTTCCCTGTCCGTTTCCGCTGATGTTGGTGTGGCTCTTCTGCTGTTGGTTCTCGACTGACAACGGGCAGGAACTTATGTTTTGGGACAGGCTGGATCTGGTGACTTTACGACGACAACTACGGCAGGGCCAGCTACCCACCCGACTGTTCACTTGCACCACATACTGGCCGTATTCCCCCTCGATTTAATTTGAATATTAACCGGGGTTCGAACCACCGAAACGAGCCGGCTGCGTTTTCAATCGACCAAACAACGATTGGTTGTTTGGATCCCCCGGTCCGGGACCCAGGACTCGCTCAACTCCCTGCCCACTGACCCACCTGTAACGTTTTTACTTGCATTTGCATTTTTCGGCAGGCAAGACAAGACCCGGTGGCCTAGTCCAGGAGAAGCGTACGGCTCCTGGCTCCCGCTCCTCTGATCGAATTAGTCGTTACTCCTGCACGCGAATCGAACTGCTATTTGCATAGGAATAGTCATCCATCAACAACAGCTCCCAGCGACATTGATTGGCAACGGGTTACTGTTTTTTTACTGCTCTGACGCCTGTACCCACATTACCTTTTATTTGCTTTATTTTATTTTTTTTGGGAACGCTTGCAATACAATGTAAGTGTAATTCCATTTGCTTGAAATAAGTACCTGTCATTCACTTCTAAACTTTATATGTTTGACACCCATAAAGTGCATGTGCCTGCCTATGGCTTTTTATACCCTCATGTTAACCATCCTATAACAAACCATCCTACAAACATGTTTATTAAATATTTCAAGTTTTTTTTTAAACTTAGGACGGGTCTATAAAAATTAATTTATTTTTGAACTAGCCATTCAAAAACAAACTTCACTCTTACTGTTCTTACCTTTAATTATTTACATTTCGATGTGCAATAAACTTATTTAAAAACGTCCAAATTATATTTTAAGTTTAAGGCGTTCTGCAATATTTTCAAACTTCACTGTATGCGATACGTATAATTTTTATACAAAAATATTCTTTTCCCGTTTTTAACCTTGTCAACTTATTGATTTTGTTCAAATAAACTTCCAAAACTAAAGCCATTAGAATGGTTATCTTATAAAAGTTTTCAATAGTAGTTGCATGATCTAATATTAAATTCTTATCTTTTGTTGAATCAGTATAACAACCGAAACATGAACATCTAATCCAAATTACAAACAAGCGTAGAATGCATAACTATGGAAACCACGATTTTTGGAAAGATTTTAACAGCTATATATTCACGGATTATTAACTGTAATTAGCACAATGCATAATGTCAGTCATAAAACTATTAAAAATATATATACAGCTGCTAAGAGCCTAAATACATATTACATTAGGTAACTATGGAGATAATAGCTAAAAAAAAATTGTAAGGCAATCGCATAATGTTCCTGAGCAGTGTGTGTTTATCTATTAATTAATTTCTATAACATTTGCAAAACATTTGTAGTTCCCAAATTGAGTTAAAAATATGTATATTTTGATTATCATTCGATCGAGCTTATTTCACAGCGTTTATTGAACTTTCTGGCAGGACTTTAGCCACTTTTCGAGGTTCCTTGATCGTGGTCTGGGGGCACTGCATCTCGCTCCAGCCAACCGGAACCATGGGAACTCGGGTCTTTCGGGCATCACTGGCATAGGCGATAACAACGCCGAGTTCATTTTCGGCAGTGGTCAGGAGGAAGGATTGATCCAGCTGGTTAATGACCCGGGCCAGGATCACATCGCCAGGCTTGAACGACTTGTAGATGTCCACCCGATCCTTCTCAGTTTCGCGCACATCCTCCTTGCGCAAGAGTCCGCGGTAGCTACTCTCCAGCAGGACATTCCGCACACAGAAAATGGCGCACTTGACAAACTTGGGAGTTGTGACAAGGACGCGTGCTGTGACCACGTCTCCGGTAGCTGGGATGGTCAGATGGAAGCCTGGTTTGTGAACACTCACCACCTGGCACTGAAATTGGTATGTAATAATTATTTTAATTCGTTAGACACCCAGCCAACTCACGTTTTCTCCCGAATCATCAATGTTCACGATTCCCGATTTGGAGGCGTAAATATAGCCATTCTGTTCGTAGGTACCTATGCCCAAAACTATGTTGTCCTCGGTCCTGCAGAGACGTTCTCCCGGCAGGCAGACTATGGTCTCATCTGCAAGGGCACTCATTTCTATGCCGGAAAAAGGTTTTAATTTAGAAAATAACAAAATAACAAACCAGCATCAACAAAAACACATGTGCAATAGAGCTGGGTAAAACTTAAGATAGTATCGATATATCACTATCAAGGATTAACTATCGATAAGAAGAAAAAATACTAATAACAAACATAATCAGTTTTTAATAAAAACCATTCATATTTAATATAATATGTGGAAAAAATGTAATAAACTAATTTTAGCTCTCTCAAAAGAGTATAAAAGATTGGCACACCTACATATGTGGGTGCGAAACGCCTAATCGACACTTTTGTGTGGTGCACCGCAAGAAGTTGACGGTTTTCAACACTTAAACCGAGCGTGTTTACGCCGGTGCCGCCAATAGTTTTCTGTTTCCCAGGATTTTTGTAATATTTTATTGTACTTGAAAGATGCCAACTTCCAAACTTCATGCTAACATGAGTTACCGCGAGGTCATCCCGAAGAACCTCAGTCCGGCGGAGTGGATCGAGGTGAAGATAAATACGGGTGAGTTGCCTTCATGATCACCGGTGGGAATTTTGATATGACCATTCATTTTGCTCTCGAATTAGGAACCCAGAGCACTCTGCAGGACCTCAAGACATTTGAAACCTCTGGCGGCTACTGCTACAAGAGCAGGAAAAACGTACAAACCAGGAATCGTTTCATTTATTGGTAAGTTTTCTTTGAAATATAAACACGAGACTTACCTTAATACTCTATTGCCTGCAGGCGCGCCTACCAGGATGTGCTGGAACTCTCAGAGGTCAGCTTGGACATCACCCTGCAGCGGAATCACCTGCGCCTGCGCTTCACCGACTCCGCCGTGCTGAACGTTTCACTCACGGAGCAGCCGAACTCCATCACCCTATTGGTGGTCACTGTTAGTAGTGTGCATCGCTATGTGTTCCCCCTGAAGATAGCTGGGCAGGATGGGGCCAACACTTCCCCTGAGGATCTGCTGTCCCAGTCCATTTTCTACGACGTCAACGAGAAGATCAACGATCCGAGCACCTTCTTTGTGACGGACGGCTTTGGATCAATGCCCAACGTGGCCGTGTCGTATCTTTCGAAAGACTCTCAGTCAGCATATTTTGCGGTGGCCTACCAAAGCAAACTGCTGCTTCACATCATGAACTGCGTCACCGGCAACACGGTAACCCATGAAGTCAAGGAGCCGCATCTGATGCCTCGGTTTCTTTCGAATCTCAAGGGGGCCCTTACGTGAGTCAATGAATCCCTCTAAAAACATTCCCACCCTTTACCCATTTACAATTTTTAAAGTGGCCGCTCGGAAACGCTAGAAGCAGCTACTTCCATGGCATTCAGCGAAATCGAAGAGGAGCTCTTCATCTTGGTCTTGTATCGCAGTAATGAGCTGAGATTGTGGTCAGTGAGTAGTCTACAGACTGTAGCCAGCCTTAACTGCTCTGCGGGATCGGGGCATGGAGGATCAATAGCTCAAGGACGTTAGTATATGCTCCTATATGCATTAAATTATAATGCCATTATAATGGTTCAAATCTCAAACCATTCCCAGAAATATTTTTAAAAACAAAATGTAACCATTATGGAACGCAGTTATTTATTTTATATATTTAAATGTACTTTTCTTTTAACTACTTTAATCGTTTTTCAGCTCAAAATAACCAGCTTCGAAAGATAAGCGATCAGAACTTTTGCTTATTTATCTCTCACGACACTCGAGCTGAGTTCATTTGCGTGAGCATAATGCCAGATTCCGACGAGGCCAGCGGTCTTAATTTGGTACAGAACTCGGTTCCGGCGCCACAAATGAATCTGGTTGACTTCGATGCCACATCCTCGCATATCTGGGCCCTCTGGAGCAACGCTGAAGGAGATTTCCACGTCTCTGCCATTTATTTAGGTTCAAATAACGCAATCAAATGGGTTTCCGCTGCTCTAGAACCTCCACCGGATCGCTACTGCCTGACGATGGAGCAGGGAGTGGATCCACGGGAATCTTATTGCTCCTATATCTTTCACCCTGGTCGGTTTGACCGCAATGTGATTGCTAAGGCTCTCTATGTAAGTATTATCAAATTGTTTTCTTATTGGGTAAGATTTTCTTAATAAAGCAAAGGAAAAAATCAAAGCTGGTATTTGGAAAGGTTGGTCATGATACTCGTCTTTAATACTCAGGTTTTAAGTTATTATTTCTATAACAAATACTTCTGTACGAAAATATATATTTTATTAGGACCCCAAGAAAATATCTTAGCTGTTTTTTAAGCCCTTCTTAAAATAAACAGATTTAAATTTTTCTCTTTTTTTTAATTTATCTACAAAAGTTCATATCACTTAAAAAATAAAACACCAATTTTAAGAAAACAATATTATTTATAAATTAAATTGTAAAAATCTACGAGTCTTAAAATTTTTATGAAATATATAAACGCATGATTTGTTTTCAATTTTTTAAACAATTTGTAATTTTCTTTCTTTTCACAGATGTTTAGGCGCGTTAACTTGCAGTTCGATGTGAAACAGCTTTCCATGTCAGTGCTTAAGGAACAGGTGTGTCAGGCCGTTGAGGACGAAATCCAAAACGAACTGAAAGACTTTGTGGTTACCGACGAGGAGTATTTGGAGATTTCTACGAGGCTGTGGGATCGCTTTTACTCCTGCTGCGAACAATACCACATTAAGTTTTCCGAGCCCACAGGACTCGCGGTCTTAGGTGGCATGGATGCAGTGTGTTTGGTTAGGCGGCAATCCTTTGCCCTGCTGCGCCCCTGTGAAGTACTGGAGCACCTTCTACTAATCGGGGAGCACAATGAGGAGGTGGCTACATACGTGGCTCCACTCTTCCGCAACGATCCCGAAATGGCCAAGGGCTTTGTTGACCTCATGAATGTGGTGACTCTTTTGGATAAGTTAATTTCGGAGGACATCAAAACAGATTTAGACAAGCAGCTGTATCAGCGGGAGTCGCCCATTGAGGTGATATCCAAACTGGTGTCTAGGATCACTGTAGGCGATGATAATGGCCCGATGATGCCAACGAGCTGTGTGAAACAAATTCACCAGAAGCTCCAAGAAATACCAAACCTTAAGCCCGCTTTGGAAATGCTGCTCGACGTACTTTGCATGATTGATCCAGATGCGCCACCGCATGGTAAAATACTTATCGGTTTAAAATTTGGAAATATTATTTTACCCAAATGTTTCTATACAATTCGTAGATTATTCCCTTTCTACACGCTTTTTGCAACCATCTGGAGCTCTGTTGGGCAGCGAATATGGACTTTCCATTTTGTCCGAAACGGTAAAGCAAATGGCATCAATACGGTAAGTTTTCAAAAAAACACATACTTAGTAACAATCCATTAAGATTTTTGAAAGGGTAGTTATAAAATTATTTTTGTTTCTTCCCTAGGTTTTCAGTTTGCCGAAACCTGTTGGTATTGCAGTACATGGTTTATGGCCAGGATGGAATGGACAGTGGAAACGTTTTAACGAACATAAATTATCTGAACTCTTACTTCACCCTTGTCTGGATTGCCGAGACGCCCATTTCATGGAATACCCCACCTGGATTGTAATAATATTCAAATAATTGTATTGATCAATGTCACATATTAATCACATCTTTCAGTGAGGCATCTATACAGCGGTTGAGCCGGGCACAACTATTTAGTGGTTATACACGGCCATATTCCAGCCATTTGCGTAATCTTGGCAATGACCAGACCACACTCCTCAGGCTGTTCCTGCAATCCAAGGGTCTGTTTAGCGCTCTGTCCATGCTTCTAAAGACGGACAGTATGCAACTTGAGTCGGAGCAATTAAACCTCCGACAGACTTTGCTCCAACTAGTGGGATACATAAATAAGATGCTGTAAGTATTAGGTACTCAGATAAATAAATATTTCTCGGTCTGATTTGTATACATTTTTCAGCTGGCCCGAGTCTCCGATTTACGTGTTTCCAGAGTGGTTGTTTGGCACCTGTCATCACATCATTGTCCAGGACTATGTGCGCATTTTGTCTAGTTGGTGTTCCGTAAAATCTCATGCCAGTAAGTACACTTTCGGGGTTAATTTATTTATTTACCTTTTTTGGTAATTTTTCTATGTTTTTCCTTAGGACGCTTTATGCTAGCAGTGTCTTTGTTGGATTGTGGTGAGGCCCACAAGGCCGTGCATCTTTTTCAACAAACGGCAACCGGCGTTGTGGAGGATGACTTCCTCTTCGAGCATGTACTTAAAAACACACCACTTTACAGTAAACTGCAGGAGTCCGTCACCCGGGGCGACAAAGTATCCGCTGAAGATACAAAACTTGCCATCGTTCACTATTATCTGAAGGTTATTCAGCTCTTTGAGCAGCATTCAGCGCTTGACTACGTCATTCAACTGGCCCATATGGCCATGAGTGTGCTGCAGCGTGATGATCCCCAATTGCCCATGTTTCAGTCGATTGTATTTAACAATCATCTGCAGTTGGGACACTATGAGGAGGCTTACTACGCTTTAGTATACAATGCCGACACATCAAGGCGCAAAGATTGCCTACGTCAGTTGGTCATTACGCTGTTCCAGAGCAAATGCTTGCCTCTGCTCATGCAGTTTCCCTACATAGGACTGCAGGATGAGTTTGAAAGCATTGTGGAATCCAGGGCGCGGTCAATGAGCATCGATCAGAACGACGTCTACAACTTTTTGTATGCATTCCATACGAACAAGGGTAACATGAGAAAAGGTTAATATCGGAATGTCTTAATATTCTTTGACAGCTAATGTAATTATTCTCTTTTAAAACAGCTGCTACGGTTATGTACGAGCAGGCCATGCGCTTTCAAGTAGACAGCGATGCCCCTAACGCGCTGGAGAAGCGCTGCTCTTCGCTCTTAATTTGTCTGAACTGTTTGCACTTAGTAGACAGCCGCTATAGGTGGATTGCCAAGCCCACAATTGGCGACGAGAGGGTTGCATCCATGGATCAGAATAATGACGACGGTGAACCCAAGGGTGATGACGATAAAAACAGTCAAGAGGTGATTGTCCTAGAGCTGGCCGATATTCGAAGGGAACTGGTGCACGCTGAAGCCTTACTTGAGCTCTCGCACTACCGCAAAGATGCTGCTGCTTATGAGCGGTCTTCACCAGAAGAGTTGTCCTACCTCCTAGCAAGCTGTGGGTTGTACACGGCCGCCCTGAAACTTTCCCGGGGTCACTCCTTTTCCGTGCTGCCTATATTTGAGAGTCTGACAGTGGCTTGTGTCACTGCCACCGAGGACAAGTCCGTGGATGCTTGGAACTGGCTTCAGAACAACGACATGGCAGGTTAGGTCTCCCTTTAAATTACACAAGTCAAATTCCTACTATTGTTATATTTTATCTTAGATCTCCCCCATCGAAGTAATGCTGCCGATATGTCCTGGACTTTGCTCCAGAAACTGGTGGTGGATAACGAGGCAAAGGACTCCACATTGATAAGAAAGAGCGTGGTTCAAAGGCTGCTTGTTTTGAATGCTTTCGTGCCTCAGTGGCTAGTGGACTCTTATAAGTTATCCCATTCCCGAGAGCTTCTCCAGTTGTTTGTCAAGCATAACCGCCTGCTGGAAGCCGCTGATCTAGCCTGTGAAATGATTGCCGGCATGCTGGGAGCAGGCAGCGAGTATTTCGATTTCAAACACTCGGTCAATGTTACAAATCCTCAGCTTTCCTTCCCCATCAACACAATCGATCTGCTGCTGCACGCACTAAAGATTAACGCCAAGGAGGATATTGAATATGAAATGGTAAAGATTTAAGAGCATATAATTTTTGGTCAAAGTTTGTCTAAGTTTGTCTAGTAAAGTTTGCTTACTAACTTATCAATTCCGATATATACTAAATAAAATCCGCTCTTTTAACTGTCATTTCAGGCGTACAACAAACTAGAGGAGGAGGTTCATAGGTACATTGATACCGTAAAGCGCACTACTGAGGACAAGATGAGTTTGGCTATCCTGCAGAGTCGAGAGGAACGACAGCAGCAACTACTTCATTAGTTCGTTTTATTCGGTTTATTTGATAAGTTTTTTGAAATAAAATCTAAAGTGTGTAAATGTGAAGCTCGTTAAAAATCATCCGTCATGATCAGCTCAGAAAGGAATTTTTTGTAGATGTTCATGAACTGAGCGACAAAGGCTTCCAGATGAAAGATGTGCTTGGCACCAGTCTGCATCCGATGTTCATACTCGGTAGCGAACTCGAGCGTCTTTGCCTTGATGGACATATCACACTTGTTCACCAGCTGCTCGACCAAACCGCGGAAAATGAGATTGGGCGGTACGCCCTGGGTCAGCAGCTCGTAAAGGCGTTCCCGGATCTTCTCCAGTTTGTTGGGCGTTTGCTCACTGATGATCTGGGAAGCTGTTTCGCGCAGAAACACCTGCCAGTCCAGGTCAGGAATCTCCTGGTTGGCGGTGAATGGCGCCTTGGCCACCTTTGCGGCCTCCAGCATCAGCAGAGCACGTCTAAGATTACGTTCCGACTTGTCCACCACTCGCTTGGCCAGCTCCACGGGCAGGGCGAGACCTTCCCGCTTGCAGGTGCTCTGCAGGATGGACACTATCTCCGTTTCATTGGGTGCGGCTACCCGGATGCCTAGGCAACGTGACCGAATGGCCGGTATGATCCGGGACGTCGAGTTCACCGAGATGATAATGCGGCACGTGGCCACATACTTCTCCATGGTGCGGCGCAGGGCGTGCTGGGCATCCTTGGTGAGCTCGTCGCCCTCGGAAATGACGATCACCTTGAATTCCCGCTGGCCACTGATCTCTATCTGATGCGTCTGGGCCACCTGTTTGATCAAATCAATCACCACCGTCCGGTCGTACATGCCGGCATCGGAGGGATTTACCTCCAGATGGTAGTTGCTACTGACTGTCATCACCTCGATCTTGCGGTTGGACGGCGTCGTGAACGTCATGGTCTCGCTCCTCAGGCGCTCAACGCCGGCTCCGTACATCTCCCTCAGCAGGCACATGATGCGGGTCTTCTTTCCGGCTCCCGAGGGTCCGTAAAACATGAGATGCGGAAAGTCGCTCTGCTTGCACAGGCTGCGCAGATTCTCCGCTTGCTCCTGTTTGAGAAACACGCAAAAAATGATGTTAAAACCAGGTGAGCTAATATTGGTTTGAAGGATCGTTTGCTCATTTACCTTGTGAAAATCCAGCTTAGAGAGTTCCCGCGGACGGTATTTATCCACCCAAAGTGCCATTACGTATAATCATGCAAGGATCTAAGAATAGTTAAACAAACAAATTTAACTCGCGCCTTTTTGCCCAAATACTGCTAGAGACGGAAGATTATTTAATTTGGAAATCGATTTATCGATAAAATCAATTAATAAATTAATTGTGGTATTCCCTTTACGACTAATTCCACAGAGTCCATACCAGTTGCGAAATTCTTTAAAAAGTTAAAAAAATCGTATTTCTTGATTCCTAAAAAGTTAATTTTACATAAATGTTGTTAAGCAGGTATTATTATATCGGTTTTCTAGACGCAATAGATTTATAGATCTGAACTAGAAACAAATAGTGGGTTTCTTAATATTTTTTTTATAAAAATTTCAATTTCTTTCTTTGTAACAACCAACCCGAAATGTTAATTAGGCCATTAAGAACCCGAAATATATTTGTTATAAATCATTAAAAAGACGAGTTTCCTATCGGCTCCCAGCAAATAGATATGAAAACTATGAAAGATACCAATATTTAAATAAAAGTGTATATAACTATTTAATATGTTCATATGTTTTCAAAAGTAGTTAGCAGCATAAAAAATCAATACATTTTAGCGAAACATCTGTTTAACAAAACTGGCAGCTTATTCCATTCAGTGCCAAAGTTAAAGTGTTATTTATAGTGTTGTTATCATTATATTACAATAAGTTTAAATTAATGTTTAAGTTAGTAACTAATAAAAGTAAGTTAGTAACTTTAAGTTTGCATTCAGGCTTATATGTTTTACAAAGCCGATCTGGCAGCATTGTTTTTTTCCCCGTGAAAAGTACCCGCGCAATGATAAAAAACCCGGTTTAGGGTTTCCCCAAAATAAGTCGCGGAAAACCCGACTGCTTTTCGTTTTGTCCTTGCTGGGAGCCGATCCTCCACTTTAAACACTCAAAAAGAATTGCAAAAACGGAAAAATTCGAAAAAAAAAGTTACTTCAGGCCAAGGAAGTGTGACCAGTTGCTGGGTGTTTGAAATTGCGGACCTGATCCGGCCAACCTCGCGAATCAATTTGGTATTCTAAATAGAAAAAGCTGCGACCTTACTGCATCCATCAGTTTTTTTAGTCGCAAAACTTGAGTATCTTAAAAGTAAGAAATCCGTGGAATTGAACAAAATTCGCGACGAGCACACATGGAAAACGGAGTGGAACATGGTGCAGACGATGCAGGCGAAAACCAGGTGGTAAGCAGCTCCGACGGCGAGGGCGACTGCGATGGCGATGGTGATGTGGAGAGGGAGGGGGACGTGCTGCAGCCGCCGCCGCCGCAAATAACAAACGATTGTGATGTAGAGGGAGCTAGGCAGGGGGAGGGGGAGCGTGGACTGTCGGTGACGGAAGCTATAGACGCCACTCCGGATTCCGGACCACCGCCCCTGGACGAAGCAGCACCTGGGGCCATGCTGGAGGACAACCTGTGCGACAAGGATGTGGACAGCGATGCTGGTGACGAGGACAACGACGATGAGGTAAGCACTAGTAAAATGTATTCTTTACAAAATATTTATTTACATTTTCCACATAAATCCTCTTCAGGCCAAGGAGAACTATGAGGGCTTCAATGGCACCGGACGCACCGTCACCCTGCAAACACTGATGGCCGCTAATGTCCTGCAGCCGGGCTTGGGCCTTATGACCATCGAATATCTCGGCCAGAAGTTCGTCGGAGATCTGCTAGCCGACGGCAAGATCAAATCCCATGAGACTGAAACCATATTCCTCACGCCCAGCGCCTGGGCTATGCACTGCAAGCGGATCATCAATCCCGAGAAGAAGAGCGGATGCGGATGGGCCTCGGTAAAGTACAAGGGCAAAAAGCTAGACGCCTACAAGAACACCTATCTGCGCAAGTGCGCCTTGCAAAAAGAGACGCCGCTTGATGACTGCGACCTGGGTACGTAAATGTTACCTGACCTTTCATGTGCCATCTGTGCTAATTCTATCCAATCCCCAGATGCCGAACGCAAGTCAGACTCCCCGGAGATTGTCGTCAAGCGAACTGTTTTCGCCCACAACACCGTATCGAACCGCAATGTAGTTCAGTAAGTAAACCTAGTGCAACATGAATATACAGAAGGGTTGTTTTTGAGAAGTCAATACTTCAGTCAATATTTTCATTCTAGATTTCAATCCTATTATTGGCATGAACAAATTATTAATTTATGAAATTTAAACTTTAAATGATTAATTTAAAGAATCTTGTTTTAGAGAAATGTAGTCAGTAATAAGACTATTTGTTTATTCATGCAAGTCTAATTTTACTTGTATGTAAGGTTGTACACTTAGGTAATGAATAAGATAGGTCGTCTAAAGCATTGCTTTTTACCCACAGTGACGCCAACATGCTTATTGAATCGGTGCCGTTTACTTCGGTGGGCAAGCTGCAGCCATTCCTCATCACAGTCAACTCCTCTGCTCTATTGCTGGCGGATTTTCACTGCCATTTGACGGTGCGCGAGGTGTGCGGCTATCTGGGGGGCACCTGGGACATGAACACACACAGTGAGTCCGGCTCAGCTTGCGATTCCCTCTGCATAAGAATTGCCTACAAGTTTGCTCATTTCAGCTCTGTCCATCACAAAGACATATCCTTGCCGCAGCACGCGCTTCGATCGACAGAGAGCCGGGGAAGTGGAGCGAGACATACAGAAGATGATGATCCAGGATCAACTGCTGTTGGTTGGCTGGTATCACTCACATCCCAGGTTCCAGGCGGAACCAACTCTGCGTGACTGCGACTCACAATTGGACTATCAGATTCGAATGCGCGGAGCCAGCGATCTCACCTATACGCCCTGCGTCTCTCTTATTATATGTAAGTAAAATCTAATGATTTGCAAACATTTTATGTTGTATATTAAAGGTTCAAGATAAATTACTAAAATCGGAAAAATAATTTATTTTTGCAGCCCCTTACTATGATGAGAATCCAACGCTGGAGTCGGTGGTTAAGTGCATTTGGATCGTGCCGCCCAACGAAAACAGGCAATCTATGGAGTACGGCAGGCCCATGCTGATGCAGTATTCGGTGCTACCGGACAAGGAGATACCCGAGGAGGTGCGCTCCGAGATCCAGCTGTGCGTGGACTATTACTCGCAGTACCGGAGCGAGGTGGTCAAGTTCCGAAACATCTATAACAACGACGTGACCTACAACGAGAAGCTGAAGAACACGCTCTACCCGAAGTTTCCCTCCAAGCAGAGCGACAAGGCGCTGTGGAACTGGATTTGCGCTGTGCTGGATTGCGAGCAGGAAGATGACTTCATTCCACCCAAGACCATAAAAATCATCGACAATGACGAATTAGAAGTAAAGGAGGAAGACAAGCCTGTTGTTTTGATGGATCTTAGCAGTGATGTAAAGATTGCTCCACCCAAGGAGGAGCTGTTCAGTGAGTCGATAAGCGCGTTGGAGGAGAGTGCGCGCAAGGCGGAGGAAGAGTCTAACGCACAGGCGGAGCAGAAGGCCAGCGAGCTGAAGGTGATGTCGCTCCAGGAGCAGCTCTGCATGCCCTCCGGACTAAATATGAACCCGGTGCGAATGCTTTCGCCTCTTGCCACTCCTAACCCCACGAGTCATCCGCCAGGACTGCCTAATTTGGTAGCTCCAACTTTGCCGGCAGCCACCAGTCAGCTGCTTCCACCACAAATGCCCGCAGCTTCCGCACCACCAGTCATCCCACCAATTGTAACGACATCGGCCCTGACCACCGCTCTGAGTGCCTCGCCGAGGGACAGTCCCATTACTATCCAATCGAACTCCGCCAGTCCAGCTAAGTTTGAGGTTCCGGTGAGGGCGTCACCATCGCCCGCGAAGTCAGACACTTCGTCGCACGCCTCCACCTCCCGCACCCGTAACTCTCCGGCGCCCAGTCCGGGCAAGTTCAGCGTCAGCGATATTGCTCGAAATAGTCCCAGCATCACGCCTAATAAGTATGAGGCGACCGCCGCTGCTTTGGTCCCTCCAGCGGCCGCTTGCCTACCCACGGCCAACGATCTGATGGCCGCCAGTTTGGCTCAGCTGGCAGGACAACTTCCTCCGAACTTCCTTCAAGGCGACCTGGCTGCTCTCTTCCAGCAGCAGCGTAAGGATTACGGCAGCTCCTCCCTTAATCAGCTGGCAGCGGCCGCAGCCAAGGTGGGGGGCTCCAAACAAAGCAATGCCACCGCTTCCTCCGGCTTGAGCGATCCCAATGTGGCAGCCGCTGTGGCCGCCTACTCGAATAGCTTCAATATGCCACTGCCCACGGGAGTAGGAATTGGAGGAACTGGCAACAATAACGCCCACAGCAGCAGCAAGTCTAAATCGGAGCGATCATCGAAGTCGTCGTCTTCTTCTTCCTCCTCCAACTCCAGCTCAACCTCCAATTCGTATAAAACGAAGCTGATGAAGGAGCTGGACGAACTAAAAAATGATCCACTTAAGATGAGCGAGCTCATCCGTTCTCCGGAATATGCTGCTCTGCTCCTTCAGCAAGCTGAAGCGCTGGGAGCCACTACCCTTGGCACTCTGGGTTTTGGATCCGACTACAGCTATCTGACAGGAGCGGGACTTGGAGTGCCCACTGCAAATGCTTTGACTGGTGGTCAGCCCTCAAATTCATCATCTAGCAAGTCTTCAAAATCTTCGAATGCTGCAGCGGCGGCAGCTGCTCTCAGTGCCGATTACAACAACCTTATCCAGGCATCGAAGCTACTCGGCTACGACTCCTACATGCAGCAAAGCAAGCAGAGCAACGACCTCAATGCGTTCCTCCAGCAGCAGATGGCGGCAGTGGCCGCCGCTTCGATTCCACCGCCATCTCAGTCTGCCTCCAGTGGCAGTTCCAACAGCAGTTCATCCAAGAAGCAGCAACAGCAGCAGCAACAGTTGCAGCAGCAACATCAGCAACAACAGCAGCAGCAACAACAGCAGGCGGCTGCTCAGGCGGATTACACGGCACTATTGCAGACCTACACCAAGTTGTTTGATCCCAACAACCAGTTCGCGGCGGCGATGTCCTCCAACAAGCACATGGCAGGAGCTCACAATGAGCTCTCCGCTCTCCTGTCCTCCGGAGTGGGCGTGTCAGGAGGTTCGAGTGGAGGTGGATCGAAGCAAAAGCAGAAGGACATACAGAGCGATATGCTGAATCAGCTGTTGCAGCTGGAGAAGCAGGACTCGGAGATCAAAGCGCTATTGTATCGTCAAAATAAAGCCGCGGCTGATTTGGACGCCCTGTTTGCCACGCCCTCGGGAGCTGTCGTGGGAGCTGGATCCTCAGCGAATGCCATGAAGTCGGGAAGCTCCTCAGGCAATTCTGCGGTTTCCGGTATTTCCTCACCCTCTTCCCTATCCAATCAAGCCGCTTACTACAATGCGTTGGCGCAGGAAAAGATGCAAGACTATGCTGCCTTCTTTCAGCAGCAGCATGGCAAATATGGCATACCTGATCCACTGTCTAAAACCACACTAGCGGCAAATAACATGTTCATGACTCCGTCGGCTTTGTTCAAAATTCAGCAGGAATCGCTGTCGGCCATGATGATGAAGCCACCCAAGTCCACGACGCCTTCATCGGCGCGCACACGCGAGTCATCGGCCTCGCCAGCTTTGGAGCGACTGACGCCCACCAAGTCGGCTAACAGTGGAGGAGGCGGCGGCGGTGGCAGCAGCAGCGGCATCAACTCAAACTCGGGCGGCAAGTACAACTTCAGTGCCGTGGACCTGGCCATCTCGAGTGTGCCCTCGAACACACCCTCTCCGGCGCCCTCCGACGGAAGCAGCAGTTCTTCGCATCGACGTCCCTCGCCGGACCTTAGCCGCCTCTACGGAGAGCTGGCACCACCTGGAGCACTCCTCGGCAGCGGTGGAGTGCCCAAGAAGCGCATGGAGTTCGCCTCGGTGGCAGATCTGGCTGCACCGCCGCCGGCCAAGATGCCCAAAAACAGCATGGGCGATGACATCCTGAACTTGTCGCACGACTAGAATAGATGAAATGGAATCCTTGCCAGCGCAATCGCAATCGCAGTCGCAGTATTTCCCCAACAGTATATATTCCCATACTTAATGCCGCGTAGCATCCATTAACATACCAGTGTCCGTCATTTTAATCGCCCAATCAGTATCTCTCGGGACAAATATTTTATTTTAAATCTTCCTTATTACTTATTTAAGTCGAATTCTTGCTAAGTGTAAAGTTCATAGATCAGAATTATGAATCTGATCACCAGCAATTTACAAACAATTACTTTTGAATACTTCTATTTTCAATTATGTTCTTGAACCCAGATATGCCGTGCATATCGAAACACATCATTACGATCTGTAAAGATTTTTTCAGACCTACGAGTGAATCTCCGCTTTTACTCATCTTACGAGCGCTGAATGTCCTTAAACGTTTAATTTAATGTACTCGTACTAATTTAGGTTTAATTACCGCATAAAAGTACTTTAAGTATTTTAATATACAGACAGCGCACAACACATCAACTGTATTGTATTGCCTACCGCATTAACTATAACTTTGAATCTTTGCCGCAATAAATTAAACGACTAGTTACTTAGTTTACGAAAATTTGTCTTTCTTGTTGTTTTGGGGATCCCTTGTTTCAGTTTTCTGTTCCTTGTTTAGTTTAAAGTAACCGAAATAGAAAACGGATTTGCATTAGTATTTCAAATTTATTTCTTTTCCCCAACTCAATTTATAATAGCAGTACTATAGTAGCCCTTTTAGATAAAGTAGTGTGAAGATATTTAAATAGGTATGCCCCTGATTTAAACCAGTAAAGCCGCTATGCTAAGTAAAACACGTATGATTCTCAGTTGTAAAGGTGCTGAGATTAAGTTGGGAACAAAATCAAAACAATCCACACGCATAAACAACTGGGGGCAGGTGTTTACCTCTCGTATCATTCGGCAGATTTTAGGGGGCTGGCTTTTTCTCGGAGACTAGTTTCTCCGGCGAGTATTCAAAACATCTGCTATCTAGAGCTGGAGAACAAGTGGCCTGACTGGATCGAGCATATATAAATAGGGGTCGCCTATGATTGGCAAACTTCAGTTATACTTTTAAACGCCGGGGGATCAGACATGTCGCAATATAAGGTAATCGTTTGGTAAAAAAGTGTGTCTGATCAATTTATCTGGAAGTGTATCTGTATCCAAGGTTGTAAGACATATTTGCAACAAATTTTATAACATATTTATAGAATCGGATTAGTGAATTGGTGAATTACTGAATTAATTTAACTGCTATGTAAATTAAAATAATTGTGCGAATACGAACACCAGCTTACGTAAAGAGTTTATTATCACTCCCAGTTATAATACGGATACGGGTATTTAACATAATTTTGTGTTCTTAATTTGTTCATTTTTATAAAAAATAAAGCAATGAGTTGGCAAATATATATCCCATTATTTTTCCGATTCAAGTTTTTCGGGTTGAATTCGCGCGTGCCTTCTTTAAATCTCCATTGTGGATATAAAAACAAGCTAACAACTTGAATAATTTTATAATATTATGCCGGTTTATTTAGTGCACTGTTTGTTGTTATTTATACAACGAGAATTTCTATTTTGGTTCTTATTTATGCAAATGTGCTATCTGCTTTCTCGGTCAATCTTCATCATCTGCATCTTTAAAGCTCTTTATGTTTATATGTTTGCTTTTATAAAACTTATCAGTTACCAAAATTCTTAAAAGTACAGCTAAGAAAAATTGTGTGGGTCTCTCTACAGAAAAAGAGATCGAGTAGAAAATGTATCATTTGTTTTGGTTCTAATTTTTTTTTATAACTATTCTATTTTAGTACCTCTCGGGTTTCGGGTCGCACTTCTCCTCCGAGGACGAGCGGTATCCCAATTCCTTGCCTGTTGGCCAGAACTCACCTCAGGTGTGCCCCTACAAGCTCTACGCCGAACAGCTCTCGGGAAGTGCCTTCACAGCTCCAAGAACCGAAAATGTGCGCACCTGGCTGTATCGGAAGTTGCCCTCAGCTGTCCACCTTCCATTCCAGCCCTTCGAAGGAGCCAAGTTCTTTAGGCAGAACTGGGATGAACAACCACCAAATCCCAATCAGGTGAATTTCATTTTACAAAATCTATATTTGACGGGTATTTATAATCAAATTCTTTGGTTAGCTTCGTTGGAAACCATTTGATCTGCCACCAAAGAATGGGAAGACTGTAGACTTTGTGGAAGGTTTGCATACGGTTTGTGGTGCTGGCGATCCCAGATCTCGTCATGGTCTTGCCATACACATCTACTCTTGCAATTTCTCCATGGATAACTCTGCTTTTTACAACAGCGATGGGGATTTCTTAATTGGTACAAATAATTGTCATTATCAGATGAACCAAGTATACTCATATTTTTATTTAGTTCCACAGCAAGGTGTTTTGGATATAACCACTGAGTTCGGAAGGATGTCTGTGGCTCCCAATGAAATCTGCGTTATACCTCAAGGAATACGATTTGCTGTTAATGTGGATTCCCCTTCCAGGTGAGAGCAATAAAATTAAAATTTATATGAACGAAGTTTGGTTAAAAATATTAAACATCTCATTTTCAGAGGTTACATCTTGGAGGTCTATGATGGACACTTTGTTTTACCGGATTTGGGTCCCATCGGTGCTAATGGTTTAGCTAATCCCAGAGACTTTGAAACACCTGTGGCCTGGTTTGACGATCAAGACAAGAAAGGTAATTAACAGCACACAATAAATCTGGAATTTAATATAATTAAATATGTATGATTCCTCAAAAGACTTCCAGGTAATATCGAAATTCCAGGGTAGCCTCTTTGTGGCAAAACAAAACCACAGCGTCTTCGATGTGGTGGCTTGGCATGGCAACTATGTGCCCTTCAAATACGATTTGTCCAAGTTTATGGTGATCAACTCAGTGAGCTTCGATCACTGTGACCCCAGCATTTTCACCGTGCTGACCTGTCCGAGCTTAAGGGCTGGAACAGCTATAGCCGACTTTGTAATATTCCCACCCCGCTGGTCCGTACAGGAGCACACCTTCCGTCCACCCTATTATCATAGTAAGTTACCTTAAAGATAAAAGTATAATTTCCTGACCATGTCCACCTATTTATTAGGAAACTGCATGAGCGAGTTCATGGGTCTGATTCTGGGCAAGTATGAGGCCAAGGAGGATGGCTTTGCTGCCGGAGGGGCGACACTACATTCGATTATGACCCCGCATGGCCCGGATGTTAAGTGCTTTGAAGGTGCCTCGAATGCAAAGTTAGTGCCTGAGCGCGTGGCTGAGGGAACACAGGTACGTCTGGCCAAAGGAAATTTCAAATATAGTATACAAATTTATATTTTAATTTGTGTTTAAAGGCCTTCATGTTTGAATCCTCTCTGAGTTTGGCCGTGACCAAATGGGGCGAGGAAACCTGTCAAAAGCTGGATGCAGCCTACTATGAGTGCTGGCAAGCCTTGAAGAATAATTTCCAAATTACTAAAAACTAAAATAATTTTACACACGGTGACAATAATAAAAGGACATGTAATTTCATAGGTAAATGTTTGTATTTGAAGTATTCTTTACCTACGGCACATAATTTCAATTCTATTGTCTAACTGAATTTCCATACTTGAGTTTTTTAAAAAATAAGTAAATTAAATGCAAATGGACGGACAAACTGGACTTTCATGGAAGTGTTCCATTAATTTGACCTTTTAAATTTATACAGTTAATAACGAATGTAGATTATTATATTATTATATTTTTAAACAAAAAACATATTGTCAAATTTAGTTCAGTAAGCCATTAGAATTTAAGAGGATGTTGCACTGTACAACACACATACATTAATGGACGCCAGTAAATAGTTCTAGCTTGATATTCACTACATCTCAAATGTCACTGAACAAATATCTTAGATATAACAAAGTGAAATCCTTATAGTCTAAATGTGATGCTTGGAGCAGATCGAGGACTTCGATTGCTGAACACTTGGCTGCTGTTTAACCGGCAAATGCATAATTGATTGCAGTTGACCTGCGTCGGCTCACTTATCTTCGGAAACTCTGAAGTGACATGGGAATTGGTCACATTGTCGTCTGATCGGCGGCTATATAAACACTTCGTGTCACACTTGCAGGATCCCAGTCTATAGTTATTCTGAGCTGGATTGCAATACTGGTGGAGTATGTGCTCCATACTTTCCCTTCCCGCGGAACAGTAGCTATCCAGAGTATCCACGGTACTAATGAGATCCGGTGTAAGCTCGGATTGGTGACGATTTGTCAGCCAATAGGTTCGCATGTCGCCCTTGCCCTAAATCAAAGATTGTTTTTCTTATCTATCAAATAATATTTGAAAATATTTGAACCCACCTTGATACTGGTCAGACCCCTTTCTATGCAAACATAGCTACCAATTAACTGCAGAAGTTGGTAGGTGGCCTCGGATATGTGTATCTTCATTGAATCCCCGGTGCTCTCCATCCTGGATGCTGTGTTCACAGTGTCTCCGAATAGACAATATCTGGGCATCTGAGATTTAGTTAAGGTTATAAACATAACATCAGGGACCATAAATAAAAACTATCTCAATTTAATGATTATTTTCTGAGTTTTACTTAGTCGCACCAAAGATGGTTATTATTATTCTGAGCGAATAAAATGTTACTTAAAAAATATCGATTATATTTTTAAATTAATATATTTTGTAATATTACTTTTTTCGATCAAAATATCTTTCATATTTATTGTTGGTTTGTCTTGATCAGTTGAAATAGCTAACATAAAAATCTTGTCTAATTATTAAAATTATTTTTAATAAATAAAATCTTGCTTCAAATAGAATATATTTCGTAATATTTTTTAGTATACGTTGCAAAACCCTATAAATTTTATAAAAAAGTCAAAATCACTGCACCTTTTGTCCCACAACTCCAGCTGCACATGGACCCGAGTGAACTCCAATACGGAGCTGAACAGTCTCAGTGGGCTTATGCCGAATTTTGAGATTCCCCACGGTCTCTAGGAGATGGAGAGCTAAAGAGGCTATCTCTCCTGCATGTCGATTTCCATTCTGCAGTGGCAATCCGGATACAACCATATAAGCATCTCCAATTGTCTCAACCTTAAACAAAAATTGTGTTTTAAAATATTTGTTATTGCTTGTTAGTACCTTTACTAACCTTATAGACATCGTAATTGGATATGATCGAATCGCAGCAGGTGTACCAGTCGTTCAGCATTTCTACCACCTCAAATGGGGTGCTTGTGGTGCAAAGTTCGGTGAATCCCACAATGTCACTAAATAATATTGTTACACATTCAAAGCACTCTGCCTCTACAGGATCCCCTCGCTTTAGGAGCTCAGCTACAGGTCTTTAGGAGATTAAATATTAATATATATATATATTAAATATTATGTTCATTGTTTTATATTATTTACCTAGGCAGCATTTGGTAAAGAAGCATGTCTGTTTTCTTTTTCTCTTCGTATAGTAAATTAGTTCGTTCCTGAACTAGACCCTCAAGATTGTAGGCATATTTTTCCATTATCGATAGCATGTTGTCAAATATATTGGGTTTTCTGGATTGGGTTAAAGAAAGTAAAAATAGTCCAAGGTTAAAATTATCGTCAGTGTCAAGATTTTCTCCAAAGATTGTCATTGTATTCAACCAAAAATAAGTTTTTTAAAAATCCGCAAAAATAACCTTAATGTTCGTTACTTACAAGCCAGCCTGGAGTTCCTTCAGATGCATGCGGACCAGTCTGATGTCGGGCCTGGCCTCCGGATCTTCGTCCCAGCACTGGCACAAACACTTACGGATGTAGTCCGGAATGTCCAGGTGAGTGTGGGTCAGAGCCGGACGAAATACGCCGTGCTGCAGCAGTTCCGGGCACTTGACAAACTGAATTATTTCTGCAAAAAAAGAAATGATTTATTTAAAATTACTCCCATTCTTTTACAGCTGGAAATCAATCGCATAAATACATTCGGAGATATAGGTTTTGGTAGTTTCTCCCTCTGTGTCATTTATCCTGCATACATATTCAACATGAAATCAACTCGAATACATCTACTGATAGAACGAAGAATTCTAATTTACTAAGTTGAATAATTGAAAAACAGTAAACAAAATGATGTTATAATTTGTATTTTTAGTTAGAGAACACTCACAATTTACAATTTTTTTTCAATTAATTAAATTTAAGGTTTACTTAAAACAAAAACGTAGTTTTTAATTTTCGGATAATTTTCTCACCAGGTAGGATGTCCACCTAACAAAGGAAACAACTACCAAAAATATCATAAATCTTTTTAGCATAAATAATGTTTAAAATAACTAAATTTTAAATGGCCTTCAACACTCACCCTCTTTTGAGTAGGCCGTATCCCCCCAAGGACCCTTGCGGCCAATCATCTCGTAGAGGAGAATCCCAAAGGAGTAGACGTCTCCCTTCTGGGAACCGCGTGCAGGTCGGTAGGCATCCCTCAAAAGCTCTGGCGCCATGCAGAGGGCACGTTTCAGTTCTAGTTCACTCCTGCAAATAGAAAGTTCTTTGACCTATTTGCATTGTATGAAAAGATTTCTTATTTTAGAAATACATTATACTAAAAGTGCAAAATTAAATAAATAATAAGATCAATGAATAGATCTCGAACTTTATTGCTTTACTTGTTGGGTTCTTCTTGGCCCGCATTTAGTTCGTGGAGTCCAAAGTCAGAGATTTGGCAAACCCAGCGGGAGTCGATGAGGCAGTTGCTGGATCGCAAATTTCCGTGGGATATTATCTCGGAGTCGTGCAGGTAGATCATGCCCTTCAGGATGTCAGAGACCAGAGAGGAGACAAACATGTGGTCCAGGTGCAAGTCCTCATTGGCCAGCACGTCCTCCAGACTGCCTCGTGCACAATACGTGGTGAAGATGATCACAGACCCGTGATCTGTGGATGCCCCAATGAAGTTGATAATGTTCTCATGCCGAACCTGTTAGAAAATCATATCGCTTAACTATATTTTCTTAATCTTTTATGGCTCACCTCTCGCATCAGTTTCAGTTCCTTGCGAATGGAACGAGTAATGTCCACGCTCTTTTTGTGAATCTTTTTCATGGCCACAATATTGCCCCGAAAAAGAGCTATTCAATGTGGAATATACAATACAATTTTATAAGCGACATTATTGCTTACTATATTTGTACTTATGTAGCTTACCTATATTTGTAAAGGACCTTTTGTTGGGTTCTCCAACCACTAAAATGCTTTGGCGACATATCTGAAACTAAAATAATAAGACAGTTTCATTATTATGATACTATATGTGGATAGGTAATGCTTCACTAATTTATTTCATTTGATTTTTTCAAAGCGATACTTACAATATTTTTATTACTGGGGTTGTTGTATTCGCCGAGATTAATGACGGTAACTTCCTTCATGTCCACTTTCCACAAAAGTCCTGCCAGTGTCTGTTCATAGCGGTAATGCCTCAAACAAAATATTCAAAATTGTTATTAAAATTTATAAACCCATGTAGTTTTACAAAAAATTAAATCCATTTTTGTGATCCGATGTTCTTCAAATTTTTTTTTAATGTTCGTAATGAATTTTATGAGTACTTGAACGATCGATTTTTTATGTAAACATTTTTATTTCACCGAAATAGATACTTTTGTAGGAATTCTAGCGTCCAAAAACTTTATATTTTGCATAAAACGTTCCCGTATGCACAAAAACAAAAAATTAAAAACGTTCTTTCAAGTACTGGATATTACTCTAAACCAATGAAATATTTGTATTTTTAAGGATTTAGTTGACCCGTTCGTCCTGGGGAATTATCACCGCTTGGCTTTTCCAAAAAAAGGTGTTTAAGGGAAACAGACACCCCTTAAAACCTTTTTCACACATTTTTGCATAAACATTGTCAACAATCTAAACTTTCAGAAAATATAATCATTCATTTAATAAAAAAAATTATTACATACGTAAAAAACATCCAAACTTTCCTATTTTTTTCGACAAAAAAAGGTATATACCCCCTTAAGCCTATTTAAAAAATAATCATACTTGATTAGCAGAGCGATGGCCACCACGACGACGAGGGCACTTAATGGACCCGTTACCAGATATCGCCAATCTAGTTTCTTTCGAGGACACAGTTCGCCATGGAAACCACAGAGGGGTTCTGCGAGCGGAGGACGGCCATTTAGCCACTGGATGGGTCTATCACTCTTTATGTAGCGGAACTCCTTTCGGATTATTCAAATAAATTGCTTTCACTACTATAATTTAAAATTAATGAATAATGAACTAACCGGTATTAGGGAGTGCTTGTTGTACGCAAAGAACCCCACTGGCTGCATGGACATCTTGGCCAGAGATCCGCCTGAGGTTCCACTGCCGACATCGTTTTGCAGAGTTATCACTGTGTAATTCCCCTCAGCATCCCCATTAGAGTCTATGTAGACCTTTGTAAGTACAAAATAAAATATAGGTTTTTATGAAGTTATGAACATAGTATTAGTAAAACTCTTATATATTTATATCACCACGCTTTACATATGTAAGTACTCACATCAAATCCTTGTATTGAATGATAGGACCTATTGAAAATATGACTCATTACCAAATTTCCATCGTATATATCACCGCCCTGTTTTAAAACTTCCGAAATGGCTCGAACATAGATCATAACACTATCGTAAAGATGTAGACCATATATGGGCACCTACACAATAAAAACATCGATAAAATGAATAATCTTATTAGCAATCTATAAAATAAAATACAAATTTATTTTAAAATAACTCAGACTTTTTTAATAATCTCCGATTTTCCTACCGATATGTTGTCAAAGACACGTTGATGATATGGCACCAGAAATGGAGTCTTTCGAGCATAATCTTTTATTTTCGAACAAATGTCGCTGCAAACATAAAATTGTACAAATAGATAAACTGTTATATAGAATATAATTTTAAATATTTAATTTTCATGCAAATGATTAACGTGAATTAAATAGATTTTTTGTAAGGGAATACCGCTTTTTAATATATTCTATGATCCTAATATTTTTAAAAAAATAATGAACATATGTGATTAAATCAAATTAAAATTAATCTGAAATAAAAATGTATAAATCTCCTCATAAAACTTCGAAGACATTCCTAAAACTACACTCACAAATATTAATTTATAAACTTTACAAATAACGCCTTTGAACCAAAAAAATAAAAATAATTGAGGTTCTTAATAATTTAACATTGAATTTAACATTATATTTGAGAAAAAATAACTGGTTTCTCGATACTTGACAAAATCAAGTGAGTATAATTATACTCAATATAATTATATTGGTCTTTGGTATGACCTTAACCGTGACTTCAACAATAATTTTCGTTTTAATTTTATTTAATTTTGTCGTTTAAAAGGCGATATTTCTATTTGAAGTACGATACAAATGAGAACCTATAAAAAAATTTAAATATAATTTATCTTGTTTTTAAAAAGAGTAAGCACTACTTTTACCAAATGAAAAAATCCAAGTGATCTTGGAAAATCAAGTTCCTAAAGATCGATTAGAAAGACGCAACAAAAATACGCACAGTTAGATAACTAAGAGTCAGATAAATTACCGAATATGGGGGTTTTGTGGATATGTCATGCTTATTTTTACAACTGAACGAAATGAGATTTTGTCCAGTGATTTGCTCTTTTCTTTTCTAATATAAGGATCTAAATAATCTGGAATAGATGGTGCATGCATTAGAACTCTATCCCGGACCGCCGATCCGCACAATGCACTTACTACGTTCCATAATGTTAACCCTCCGGTTGGAGTCGTAGATCTCGTCGTCCACGGAAACCACGATGTAGTCCCCGCTCTCCAGGAGCCTCCGATTCTGGAGGCCTCGCACAAAGTCCACCATGGCGATATGCTCCCCAATGAACACATAGACTGTTGGGTGTTGGGGTAATTCAATTTTTTTCAGTGCAATGTACAATTCAAATAAAGTTTAAAATCGGTGTTTCAATATTGTACAGTGCAATTAACAATAAAAATAAAGTTTGAATAGTTTATTTTATGTACCAGTACTTATTTATTTAATTTAAACTAATGAAAAAAGGTCGAATTTGGTCCATAATTAATGTCAGTAAATTGTATATTATTTTAATTAATTTTTAAATTAAGTATAAACAATTGTTTTTTTGCTTAAACACAAACTTCTTCCAATGCTTGCATTAAAAAATATTTTTTATTGAAATAGTCCTATACCAAACTTTATTTTATTTTCGTACATCATACAACATCAATCCTTACTGCGGGTTGTTGAATATGTTTCTTCGATAATTTTATCGATCTGCGAAAGGGTTTTGGTGGTCGGTATGTAGTCGGAGATATGTTTGAAGTGACTGATGGTGAAGTTTCTTGCTTCCGCCAGTTCCTGTTGTGCAAAGTCTCAAATAAGTTTATAATTATCAGGACGTCAGACTCACCTGAATTGCCCGAGCAACATCTAAGCCCCAAATGGGCTTTGAGCTGACAACTATGGCAAATTTATTCCAATGAAAGGCGTTTAGTAGACTAATTATACTTTTAGACACCTTTTAATATAATATTGTAATGCAATTAGTTAGAAAATATGTCATCCCACTGTCAATTACTAGAAATTACCTTGGAGGCCGGAGCCAATGTTCGAGCAAAGGTGTGAAACGTACTTTTGTTTGAGACAATTGAGTCGGAGCATTTCTAGAGAGCAAACAAAGCATTAACATGTTTAAACATTAAACAGAATCAAATAAATGGTTTTACAATTTCAAATTAGTTAGACTTATACTGTGAAGTTTATTGCTACTTTCACATGCAATTGCCAAATGAGGAAAAAACAAAAATAAAGTTTTGTGTTTTATTCTGTCAACAATTGAATTTATCTTTGCCTCCAGAGTTTATTTCACTTTTTATGTCAATGTGCTAATAAATTGGCATTAAAACCCCAAGGCAGAAGAAAAGTCCTTAAACTTTAACAAAATGGTCTGTCATATGTGAAGCCAAGGTATCCAACTCTTGAACTGGACCCTGGTGACCCAGATTTGAGTAATGGGTCTACTCACAAAGGAAAGCATCGGTGTGTTCCAAGCGGAGGCCAGAAGCGCCTCTGTGGTGCAACTCTCATCCGGACCGATGAACGCGGTCACGCCCGATTCACGCATCTGTGTCATCGCCCTGAAACGTTACACAGAACGGGTCAATTTCGCAGGTAAGGATGCAGGGAGCAATTTAATTTTGGAGTACCTAAGGGGCTTTACCCGGTAGGCGCTCATTTTGTGGCCTATGTCGACTGGTTTAAAGGCCAACTTCTTGCCCGGCAACAGGTACGGATTTTTGTTCACATCCTCGATGGCCAGTGGCAGTCCTCCCAGCGTCACCTAATATAAAGTAAGCCAAATTAAAGTCAGTAATGAGTAGTGGCTGGTTACGATGGAAACATGCTTCTTAAATGAACTCCCCGTTGTGCAATGCTACTTAATTTATGCATGTTGTCTCATTGTTAAAGGACCAAAGGGAGGGAAAACATAAGCAATGCAAGACAACTAATATTTTCACTTGGCTGCATCTTTGTCGGTGGGGGATAATTTAAGAATTTCTCGTTATAAATTTTTGTAATACAAAGAAAATCAGTTTCAGGCGCTGACAACTTTCTTGATAGAAATTAAAAAAAAACTTTTCTTGACTACGGAAACATGAAATTTATATTTATACATATCAAACCAAAAACACCTCTTAACACGGTAAAAAACTTGTGACGCCCACATCTTTAACATACAAAATTTATAATTTAAAATTTTTGGACATTTTACGTTAGACAATAACAAATACATTTCCTAAAATTATTAATTTTTTTATACAGGTATATTTTTTGCTAAACAAAAACCTTTTAGGAATTAGTGTTTATGTTTGGTTCATTGTATAATTCTTTTTCGTAACAAGATATTGTATCATAAATTTTGTATGTTGGTGTGATTGTCACATTGCTAGGCCTAAACAGGATTTGCCCGTTTATTTAAAATAAAATTTATTAAGACGTTAAATAGGGAGTGTGAACTTTTCGGCATTTTTTCAAGAAACGTTTGTTACTTTCAGCTGTAACAATTCCCAGTCGAACCTGAACTCATATGTGGAGAAATTCATGAGGAATAAGGTGGAATCAGAAATGCATCCCCAAATATGAATGATAAGCATAAGATTCAGGATACTTGTTTTTCCTTGGGATATTTGTGTAGCTGTGTGAGTGTGCAAAAGTCTGAAACTAAATTTGAATTTGCTAGCTAGAAACTTTTCCTTATGAAAACCGCGGTAAACGACTTCTTTTAGAAAGAATAATTGTAGAGGCTTTACTTATACAGTTTTAAACAAACTAAAGCGAAAAATAAAATAAATTGGATGAAATTTTTAAAAATTTCTTAGACCAAAATGTGCGTTTGTGCAATTTATTATGTAAATATAATTCTATGTTATTTAAAAAATGGCTATTAAAATTTTATATATTCTTATATTGCAATCTATAGGTTAAAAATTAATGATTTAATAAGAAGTATTTAAATTGATGGATCAGTTTACAACACACTCTCGGTTCGCTCCGTCACTACGTGGGCGGTCTTCCGAATTAAAGAGAGAAGTAAAAGTAGTAAGTATAAATATAAATAAATTTTAATTGAGATTTTGTAAGCATATAATTTTGGGGACCGCCAAAATGTAATATTTTAATTTCAATTTTAAATTTAGTAACAAAATATATAATATTAAGAGTACTTTTTTAGATAACACAGTTGCTAGATGTAGCCATCACACGGGCACAACTATCATTTCAAAGCCGAGTAGTTCGTTGATGCCCTGGGCATAGGCTCGCAATTCGTGATTCCTGCTTCCAATGTGCCGGGCACCTAACATCCGTAGGTTGAGCTTCACTGCGACAACGAGACTGGTGATGGCCAGGATCAGCAGGTTGCTCCAGAACAGGATCGACAGGATCATGAACAGCAGAAAGTGGTCGGCCTCCAGACAGGAGTCCTTGCCCAGGCACTCCCACAGGTGAGCGGGAAAGAGGCAGAGTCCCTGGACGACATTCAAGCACCAGGGCAGAAGCATCACTGTACTGCACTGCTGCCACACGGACAGAGCAGCCATCCGGAGTCTGGAGAGGAATCCGCCGAGGGGTCCCTTGGTGCGGAGGTGGATCAGACCGTATCCGTAGAACTGGGCACCCATTGCGAATCCGGAGAGCAGTGGACTGCAGGCCAGCTGACTCAACTTGCCCACTAGGTAAACTCGGGTCAGAGGTCGCTGAGGCTCCGGCGATGGGTCAACTTGGATTATAACCTCCAACATAGACAGCATCAATGTCAGTTGCAGCATGATGAATACGCAGAGGCAGCGATGCGAACGTATAAAGTTGGGAATATAATCGCGCATAATGTTAGCGTCAAAAATTACAAAATTTTGTAAGTATTTTTCAAATGGATTAAGCCAGACAGTCAACGAAACTGTTTAAAAAAAATAGCTAACTTGGAGCAGAAGTTTTTTTGTAATTTAAACTTAGAACCTTTACACTAAAGCTGACGTCAAATAAAACAGAAATTTATTTTCATTTAAATGTTTTTAAAATCATTAAAATATAACCAGCTTTAATTAGCTTTTGGCCCTAATTATTATTATTGGAACAAAAAAAGACATTTGTTTATTAATATTTATAATAATAATTTATTTTTTTCTGCCGGCCATACCATTTGGATTAGGTAAACTGTGGATGCTGATTATGAATAAACCATAATGAACTAATTATTCCTCTTTGAATAAACAGTATCGAAATCCCCTCCTCTTGTCACAGTATTTGGTTTAGTAAATTAAATTAAAAAGGTGGTGAGTCATAGAAAAAACCACTAATACCAATTAAAATACTGATTTATTTGTGGTTTTCGCCAGTCAATTCCAATGGAAACAAATTAAAATATTAAAATCGAATTGTCCCTCAAATTATGGTTTTTGATGGCTGATTGCGCAAATAACCAGACCATAAAATTGTGATTCATTTAATAGATGTGGCACCAATAATAAAATTTAGAAGTTGATTAATGTTATTAGTTCATAATGTTTATTAAAAAAACATTTCAATTTATATTAAAGAACTTGCACTGAATGTATAAGGGAGGAGTCTTTTTAATTGCACACATAGGCTTCTTTCATCTCCCACAAAAAAAATTAAAAAGTAATTAAGGCCATTGTTTTTTCACTCACAAATTTTCCAATTAACCATATCATAATCACAGGTCTACATATTTCTCTTAAGCAGCATTCACGTACCAGAATCTTAAAGGTCATGCTGCGAGTTTGGCAGGAAATTAAAATGGTTAAGCCACTTGTGACAGTCATTATTGAAATTTAGGTAGATTTCGTAATTATTAGGGCCATAAATTAACTTCCATTTATTTTTCGCCTTAAAGTCATATGTTGGTTAAACATTTGGATTTACAGACCAGTAGTAAGTAAGTGAGTATTAAACTGAAATCGAATTTAAAAAGACGTATTCATTTCATGAATTAAAGCTATTTAAGCAATTGTCATTTCAGCCGAAATTAGCTGACGTTATCAGCAAATTAGTACTTTAGTTTTTAAATTGTCAGATAGAACCGGCATGCACGTCAGTTTTTATCTTAACCTTAAGTAAATAAAGTATGTTTTTTCAACATCCTTGTAATGTATAGCTGTTATAAAATATCAAAATATACCTAATTACATTTAGCATTTACCCAATATGCACATATGTAGTTAGTGCTTCTAGGTCACTTTTAAGCACGGCTTAGAAAAATAGCATGAACGCTTTCCAATTAAGGACGAAGCTGTCATAGTAACTGTGAACCGTTGTTGAGATGAGCTTTAAGCTTAAGCATGGTTACAATCAAAGTGGAAATGTAAGAATTATTCCGTTTTTAAATATTCGCATCCTTTAAGCTTTTATACGGAAATATACTTTTTTGTAACAGGATGCTGATTTTAGATGAGGAGAAAGGGTAGGAAAAAGAATAGAGCCACCCACACAAAAACCAAAGAGGATTTGTTGCTTTAGTTTCTTGGCTTTGAAATTGTAGCCAGTACGCTACATAATATTTCGCGCGTTGAATTTTCATTATTAATTAATTACGACAAATATTTTAAAAGGAGTAATATCTAGTTAATCTAGCTTAAAGTTTCTGTATAAATCCTATTTTTTAAAAGGCAATACTTCTTTACCAATTACAGAATAATTAGAAAGGAATTGAAAGCCTGGCAGAGAAAAAGTTTTTCATCATCTTAAGTTTCTTTAATGGTGCCCAAACGAATTAAAGCTGTTTTTACGACCATCAATTAAGAAATCTCTTACTTCCAAATGTTTACCTTTCTAAAAATAAATTTCAAGCTTTGGGGTAATGATTTTGGTATAAATTAATTTGAGAAACAACTCTGTAAAAAGAAAACATCACTTTCTTTACTTAAAAAAACTAATTAAGAAAGTATGGTACCGACTTCTTTACAGATTAATATTTATTTTTCCAGCGAAGTCCATCGTTTGTCGTTTTAATGAAATAAAAGGTCAAGCAAGCATGAGTTTCCACTAAGGAAAAACATTTATTTACGAGAAAAACAAATAAGAGAACATAAATAATACTCGGGATAAACTGACCTACGGCCAACATGCGTTTACAGATCAATATAAAAGGCCTTAATTGAATTCCGCATTGCAGATTTATAACTTAATTTGGTTTCTTTATCGAAGTTGCATAAGTTTGCATAAAGTTAGTAGCTGCTAGTAAAAAAGTCAATAGTTGTCAATAAATTTGTAATATTCATTTTAATGAAACCCATCACTCCCATAAAAAGGATTTGGAAACCCTTGTCAGCTTACAGAAAACTGAATATATTTTTATGATCCGTATTTATTTATGTATATCTCGCAAGCCCAAAAAAATGTCGAAATATTGGGAGTCCTTTGGCTTTGGTCAGTTTATGATGAAGAGACGGACTTTTGATGGGTTTGCTTTTAAGCTTTCTATTTCGTGCAGATAAATTTGGGCCATCATAAAAAGTATGGAGACTACTATTCGCTTTTTCCGGGAACCAATTAAATTCAGAAAAAATGCATGCATGTATTTCTTTTTTTCTATCACAGACGAGATGAGCGCTGTCAATCCTCTTTCAAAAATATCTGAAAATCAAAACAAGATGGGAAAGCTGTTGGGAAAATAGCCCCAAGGAAAATACACTGCTGTTACTTTATGTTAAACTTCAATTTAGTCCTTATATTTAATGTTTCTTTCAAAGTGTTTTTTTTTATTTTATTGAGTTTTGTTTTATTAAATATAAAATTTTTAATGATCTATAAACACTGATTTACTTTAAAAACAATATGAATAGAACCGTGGCCATCATTGTTAGAGTATTGCAGTGAAATGGCTCAAGGGACACATGATGTGTTTGATTGGGGCAGCACAATCGTCAATCATTATGCTGAGCTATAAATTTCATGATATTTTTGGGACAGGTTGCGTTGACTTGTGGCCCAAAACGAGATTGGCATTTGAATTGCAAATGTGACAGATTGATGTTTTATTCATGAACATATATAATTACCGCAAGAATCAATTTAAAATAATTTTGGATAATTTTTGAGGAACTTTAGGCCGCGACCAGAGCTTCGCTTACTCACCCGCATCTGGGAGTATTCAGCCAGGAATCCAATATTTATCGTGTCCGACAGGCGACGCGTGGAGGCAGCTGCTCCGGAGGCCAAAGGATTGCTGCTGCTCCACTGACAGCCGAGAAGGACGAAGATGCAGAAGAGTGCAGTGGTGGAGGCGTAAAAGCGTGGCATCCTCAAAGGCAATAAAGTTTTATTTTCCACGAAACTGACACCGACACGGGCCACTGACAATTTGACAACCCGACTACCGAGCACCGACTGTGAAGCACTTAATGGTCGAGGATATTCACATGGTCCTGGCAGCTGCTGGTGCCCGAACGACGAACGGCAGTCATTTGTTTAGTCAAATCCCATTTCCTTTATCCCAACAGGTGTGCGTATATCTGGGTCCAAGATTCAACTTGTTGCTCCGCTTTTCCGTATTACGTTCCGGCAATTCAACACGCCCGTAGTCTGTCACAGACTGGATTCGTTTGGCAGTGGTCCTTCGCTTTTATAGCCTCCGTGCTTCGTGTCCTTCGGCGGGATTCGTTTCGGTTCCGGTTCGGGGGAAGGGGAGACTGAGTTTGGGGGCTGGGTCGCGCCAAAATTAAGTGGTCTATGAATGACAAAATCAGCAGAACCCGGGGATCAAAAACGGGACAAGTGGGCGGCCGGGTCAGCACGAGTATCACCGTCCGTGGGCATTTCGTCCATTGCCGTTGGTCAGTCGGACAGGATGCTAAGGACCTTGTTTATTTGTTCCTGTTGACGGCCAAAAATCATTTGTTTCAAATTTAGAGTGACCCCAATGATGACTTGTCAGACTTACAACGGAATCCATGATTGGGTCATGCCAGGTCGCTTAGATTCCCTCCTGTTGAGCACATTATTTCCCTGTTCCTGATAGCCATCCAATGACAATAATACCTTTCTACTGGCAGTCAATTATGGGAATAATCTTTTGTTTTTCCCTGGTTTTATTGCGTCACAGGCTTTAAGGAATCTACAACTAATGGTCTGGGCGCATTGCAAACAAAGTAGCTTGGGGTTCTTTTAAGGGGAAGTCCTTGTCTGGTTTTCAATATGGATAAATTCCGAAAAAAACATTTCGTTCGATTACAAAGCGTGGAGGTGAATTGTGTTTCAGAAAGCACACTTTTAATAAAACCCTAAAAAAATCGTTTGAAACCTAAGTATACATATTTATACATTTTAAACTGCGACCGTAAATAATAGTAATTGGGACTTATTTTTAAATTGACTTCAGTGGTTTGTTTTACTTCGTTTACCGATTTGGCTTGTTTTTAAAATTTAGCAATTATTTATTTTCCAAATTCGCAGGATTTTTTTTTAACATAAAAACACTAGTATCTTTTAATTTTGTTATATATATTCATTCATGGAAAAGGACACCCTTTATTTGGGTGCATTGCAGTAATTCAAGTTCAAGGACAGCGAACCTCCAAATTTGGTGGCAATTTTAGAGCTTTTCAGAGTAATCCGAACTTAGCTTGCCACGAGGACTCTTAACCGGAAATCCAAATGCAAATGCTTTATTGTACACTTTGCCATGTACAACGCAGACTTCTAGGAAATAGATGTCTTAAATATTGTCATGACTTGCGTTGTACAATTATCTACATGCTTTTGGTTTCGATTTCTAATTAAATTTCCGTAGGCTTCGCAAATGGCATCATATATCTTTTTATGTCATTTTCACAGCACCTGTCTCGAGTTTTTAATTTCAAGAGCCTCGTAAGAGGTAATTTGCAATTGAATTCCGATACACAATGGAAGCGGTTCAATTAGATCGACAGTACGGTTCATAATCGTAAGGCTATAAATGATTTATTACGTATATTTTAAATATATATTTTTGTTGTTTCTTCTATTACTTTGTAGTCCTTAAGCTTTAAAAATTACATAAAAAGACTTGTTAAAATAGCACAATGTACTAATAGGAGAATTTCATTACAAGAATTGAAAAACTAAACTCTATTTTGAAACGTTTTAAATTTAAATTAAATTGGTTTCAAAATTTAATTTAATTTTGATGTTGTTTATATCGTTGTACCGGAGTGTATCCAGTCAGCTATTCACCTAATATTTTGCCTAGAGTGTTGTAAAAGTCCAAGTTCAATTTCAATGCTGGCTTACAATTTGATTCCATTTGAGCCGACACGTAAGCTGATTGAATTGAAAATTTAATTTTAACTTTTGTCGGAGTGACTCCAGTTCCTCGTCGCCAATGGTTGGATACTCCTTTGTGTGTCGGCCAGAGAAGAACGATTATGGGACCATAACGATTCATATTACTCTTTGAGCCGGTTTGTTTGCATATGACAATACATTTTGCAAGCGAGTTGGCGCTTCCTGTACCGTGAATTATGCATTGACAGAAACAGTTCCTTTCCTGCTAAAATGAAGGCAGGACATGCGGAAACAGTTTGCACATTTATTTGAATATATTTGATACAACATTTTCCAGTCACTTAAATTCGTATTTATATTCAAAAGCCGATGTCACCTTAAATATCAAAAATTATTTGCATTTGTCACGATTTATTTAAATGTAAGCAGCTTCGTAAAAGTAATTTATTTTATTGCCATTTGCGAATAACTTTTTCACGCTCATTGAAATCAATTTTGCAATTCCAAAATTTGCATGCGAAATGTATTTTTTTTATTGTAAATTGTGTCTATTATTGTCCACTGATAACTGTAAAATGCTTTACTTTATTAAATCCTGATATACAAAACAGGACTCGCTTTTTAATATAAAATATATTTGTTAAATCGTAAAGTTTGTCCTAGAGGGATAAAGAGTAAAATAAGAAAGAAGTAATAAAATTAAATACAGTTTGTCTGCTAAATTTTGTAGTATTTAATAAACATAGAGGCAGACAACACAAGCAATTAAGAATGCCGACATAGCACTCTTCCCCTAATCTCCACAACTAAGTTGGTTTTCATTTTCCATTAGGCGGGGACAGTCCAAACAGAATAAATTATATATACTAGTATTCCCTGTTCAATTCTGTAATTGCTTTAGTTCATCAACAGAGCACTTCAAGTACTTTAAAATACTAGTGAATCGTTTGCAACCTGTCAATATTGTTTCAGTTGGAGGAATTCACTTTTGCTCAGGGCTTAAACTGCCAAAAATTGGCCAACAAAAGTTCTCATAACCGGTACATATTCATGCATTGCCATGTTAACACAAAAATAAAACTTGCTCCCAGGAAAACACAGACATGTATGCACGCACCTACAACTTCAAAATTACTCTTTATACAAAAATAATTTTTAGTATGAGCAATTATCCTATGCTGATTTTTAAATATGCACTTTAAAACGCGACTTTTTGAGCCACAGCAAAAATAAACTACTATTATGATAAATGATAATAATAAATAAACTCTATTATGATAAACAACTTTAAAGTTCCTGTATTTCGATGACAATTTTACGCTTAGATTAGTACTCAAGCCTTACATTTTTATACCCTTGCAGAGGGTATTATAATTTTGGTCAGAAGTTTGTAACGCAGTGAAGGAGACGTTTCCGACCCTATAAAGTATATATATTCTTGATCAGGATCAATAGGGGAGTCGATATAGCCATGTTCCTTCTGTCCGTCTGTCCGTCCGTCTGTCCGTCTGTCCGTCTGTTTCAATACCGTTTGCGAGTTCAGTTTAAAAGCTAGCGATCTGAAACTTTCACAGTCGTCCTAAAACAAGTGTACGCAGATCAAGTTTGAAAACCGCCCCGATCGGATGTCTATATCCTATAGCTCCCATAGGAACAATCGGATATAACTTGCAAGAATGGAAGATATTTCGCGCAGTGTAAAAGCTATTGACATAAATCTTTCCAAATCTTATTTTTTTATGCGTACCTTGATCAGAGTAAAAGCGCGTGACGATCGGACGTCTATATCCTATAGCTCCCATAGGAACAAAAGGGTAAAATCGGTTAAAATTTAATGATTTTTAGGATATTTCACGCAGTATACAAGCTATTGACATGAATCTTTCCAAATCCTATTTTTTTATGCATACATTGATCAAGGTGAAAGCGCGTGCCGATCGGACGTCTATATCCTATAGCTCCCATAGGAACAATAGGGTGAAATCGGTACAAATTTGATGATTATCAGAATTTTTCGCGCAGTGTGTAAGCTACTAACATAAAATTTTCCAATTCTTATTTATTTACGCATATCTTGATTAGGGTAAAAGCGCTTGCCGCTCGGAAGTCTATATCTTAAAGGAGATAGGAAAAATTGTTAAAGGCTGCGAAAGTATCCCTTTTTTTCTATTTGTATATGACATTTTTGCAGTATAAAAGCAATTGACTTGAAACGATGCAAATCTAGTTTACTTATACTTATACTTTATATACTGTATACCTTATTCCTTTCGCTACTTTTTCACTTTTAGCAATTTGTCAAAGTCTGCAAGGGTATTAAAACTTCGGCTTGCCGAAGTTAGCTTCCGTCCTCGTTTTAAATTGTCAGATTGTCAAACTATCAACTTTTGCTTAAAAAAAATTTTGGGAAATGAGATCTGTACTATTTTGCTGGCAATGAAAGTTTAAAAATTACATCCCCAATAAATAAATTGAAGGTTCCTCCGCGTACTATAATTTTTGAATGAATAAATCATTATTATTTTTATTTACAAATATCGTTGTAAGCTAATTAATAAATGCTGGCCAAAGAATAATGTGCTGAGGTTATAAAATTCGATTTTCATTCACTGGTAGTGGGCTAGGGCATCCTTGTTGATGACGCCCGCATAACTGGTGTATTTCGGCGAGGTTCCGTTGAGGGCGATAAACTGCTCCGCCACCTCCACAGCCACGCGAACCTGCGCCTCCGCGGTGCTAGCCCCCAAATGGGGCGTGGCCACCACCTTGGGGTGGCTAATAAGTGCCTTGGTGACCGCAGACTTTGGTGGCTCCTCGGGGTAAACGTCGAAGGCCGCGCCGGCCACTTTTCCACTCTCAAGGCCATCGAGCACAGCCTGCTCATCGATGATTCCGCCGCGGGCAACATTCACCACCTTGACGCCCTGCTTACACTTTGCCAGGGTCTCCGTCGATATGAGATCTGAAAAGATATAATCAATAATCATTATTATTTATTACTCCTTAAATAAATTACCTAAGATTTAAATATCACCTAAAAAATAATTGTTTACTTATACAACCATAAAAAGAAAAAACAAGATCTTAATTTTATAAACTCTTCTAATTATATGCCTGATTTGGTCTTTAATTATGTCATGAAATAACGATTATTATTCCTTGCCTTTATTATTTTACATTTTCTTACTCTGGACCAGTTTTACAAAAGAAAATTTGATTGCCTTTTTATTTGATCAGAGTATGAAAGTCGAGTCAAATAAAATAAATTTGTTTTTATATACATAATTTGTATTTTTACCTAATGAAATTTTAGCTTTTAATGTTCTTGAGTTGAGAGCAATTCGTCTTTCTTTAAGTTTATTTAGTTTGGAATACGGTATCCTAAATAAAAATAAGAAAGAAAGATAGCTTCAATTTTAGTTCCTATTTAAAAAGTTAAATTACTTTATGCTTCTATATCAGACCAGATAGAATTGGGAAATATTTTAACTCAGATTTTAAATTTACAAAAAAAACATATTACTTTAATTGAAAATTTATTTTCGTAGATTAACTTATCTTTTTTTGTTACCAAATAAATAAATAAAATTTTACACCATTTTGTCATTATTAATTAAAAGAGAAATTATGTAAAAGAACTCTTAAAATTAGAGAGACTTTGTCCAACAACCAAAGTGTAGCAATCAAAGGGAACTGATGCTATCGCTACAAACCTTGTAGTTAATCAGACAGAAAAGTTTAACTTACTTCTGGTGGCTGGGATCAGCGGTGTGTGCACGGTTATGTAATCAGCCAGTGGCCAAATCTCCTCCAGCGTCATCTTCTCGATGCCCGCCGCCTTGGCCTCCGCCTCCGTGGTGATGGGATCGTATCCAATAATCTGGGGAGCACTTGGAGTTCGATTAAAATTTAGCCCAAAGTAAATACCCAATCCAACGCACCCGCATGCCCCAGGTCTTCATGCGAATGGCGACCTCGCGACCAATGCGTCCAAGTCCGAGGACGGCCAGGGTTTTTCCGTAGAGTTCGGTGCCGGCGTACAGTTTCCTGTCCCAGCGACCCTCCTTCATGCTCTGGCCAGCGGGGACAACGGGACGGGCCAGGGAGCCAATTAGGATGCACGTCAGCTCACAGGCCGAAATAGAATTGCCACCCGGAGTGCTGAAAGCGACGAGAGTTTAGTTAAACATGCCCCAAATGGCTCGATAGACAGTGGCAGTGGGCTCGGTTTGGGTTTGCTTTTTGGGGAAAAGGGTGGCGTTTGTTGTGACTAGACAGCATTATGCAAATGCCGCCGAAAAGAAGATGGGAGCAAAATATGGCAATTTTCGCGCTTTGCTCCGTATCCTTGGCAATGTGGTTGGTGGGCCATCTGACATTGACGCGCCCAACACACAAACCCGATCCCCCAACCTCCTAATTGTTCATCTACATCGCCACAGTTGACACTCGTCGTTCCTTAATTATGCGTGTCAAACGGCGTCAATTGACCCAAGTCGTGGTTCTGGTTGGCGTTGCGATGCGATAGCAACTGCCAATCCCGCGATTCAGAATGCGCATAATTATTTGGGCGCAGGGCATTCGATGCTTACACTATGCAACATTCGTTTAATGCGCTTGTAGATTGAAAATATTCAACAGAATTTATATTTTAATAAATATATAAGCCTTGCATGCCAAAATTCTTTAAATTTAATTAGAAAAACGACGGAAATTTAGTATCTATTAGAACAAGCTTTTTTTAAAATTAACGAAGGTGTTTACAAACCCAAAAAGAGTTGTAAATAAAAATATATCTTAATGTTTTTTAACCCAAATTCCCGTTTCAATCAAAAATTGTATTGGTTTTAACAAAAAAAAAAATAGTGCACTTAAAGTCAGAACTTCTTAAATATATCCTCATTGTTTGTTTAATATTTTTTCGGCTTGCAGCAGCGATGTTATTCTATTTTTTTTGGAACTGTACAAATCGGAATAAAAATAAATATTACATTGGCTGAGAGAAGACTCTTCTTATTACTTATGGTAATTGTTCCGTTTTCCCTTCGAATTATAAACAAGTATTTTGGGTAGTTTAAAATCTTATACAAGATGGATAATAACTTGTTCGATTTCAACATTCGGTAAAAATAATTCCATTCAGCCCACACATACTGTTATTACTATAAAAATGCATATTATAAGCCACTTACACTACAAGTCAAGCCATGCCAATAGAAGTGTAAAGTTAAAATAATGAATGTATATTTTATAATAAAAATTGAGATATTTTTCGTGCGATTGTTTTTAACTTGAACCAAAAAGATACTCATTTTGCATAGTGTTGCGAGCATTCTTTTTCCCGCCGTGCATTGCACAAAGGGCTTAAGGAGCACTTACTTCAGGACAACGACATTGTTGGCCGTGGCTGCAGGAACATCGATGTTGTCAACTCCAGCCCCAGCTCGGCCAACAACCTTAAGGCTGCCTGCTCCGGCGGCTAGGACTTCCGCGGTTATTTTTGTATCCGACCGAACGATGGCAGCGTCGAAATTCTGGAACGGAGTAATTTAGTAATGAGCAACTGCGTAAACATAAATATTTTCCATGTAATTCCCTAAGCCATTTCGGGGACAAACCTAAGTGCTCCAATTACTGTTTTCATCTAGAAGCGACATTGATACCCCTTATCACTTCTTCAACCATAAGTATTTATCTTGGAAAATCTATTGGTATGCCATAAAGTTTTTGGTTCTATTTATTGGACCACTTGCCTACTTCCAGAATTTTTCGGTATAACTTGGAGCAATACAGTTAATGTTGAGCCGACATCGTCTGATCGGCAATTGCTTTGATAAGATTTATTCGATTAGGCCAACAAAAGTGCTGATAACATTGTCTAGCGCCGCAATCGGTCTCCCATTTAATTAATAATCATTAAACATAATTTTTAGTTAAAGTTTTAATTTAATTTAAATTTTCCATTCTGAAAAATAATAAAGTTTTTTTTAAATCTTTGGACTTAGACGATTATACACTTTACTGACTACTGGGTACCACATTTTTTAATGAAAATGAAAAACATGTTTGTCTTGCTAAATTGTTTATCTCGTTACCAAGGGCAAAAACATTTTTTCAATGAGAACGGCTTTTGACCCTTCAAATTGTTTTGTGCAATTGTGAAAATAACAACTCTCCTTCCAAATCAAATAAAATTGCAAATATGCATTAGTGCTACGTGCCCATACAGACGTGAATTGATTTAAATAGTAAAAAACATTCTTGTTCAAATTGAAAGCTGTATTCTTGCAACACGAAACAAATTCAAATAAATTGTTAGAACAAATGCTTTTGATTCAGTTGTTCTGGCATAGCTCAACAAAAGTGGGTTTAAATATTCTGTTAGACTTTTGTTTATTCGATAATAAAATTAAAGGTTGTTCACAGTGTTGAAGACGAATTAAAGTGCTCTCAATTCTGTACCATTTATTCCTCAATAAGGCTTTTACATTTTTAATTGCAAGCATTTTTCAATCCAGTTACTTGCAAAACTATCTGACTGTTACATTCTTAAGTTTTCGCCCATTCAAAGTGTGTGTCCTTACTCCTACAATTTGCTGTGAACTAGTGTAATCAAGTGCTTAGTTAAAGACTTCTTGAGATTTGTTGCCCATACTTAGCACCCACAATTACAAGCATATTTATGTAGTAAATGCACCAATATTTTACCTTACGGCACGTGTTTTTAAACCGCTCTTGAATTGTTTAGAGAGCTTTCAATTACACCGAGTTGTCTCTTACAGACATACGCACATTTGTGTGCACTAGCATTTGTTTCATCACTTACCTTAACTTCCTGACATAATTCCTCCACAGGGAGTTTCAGCTTGTAGGTAACCTTGTCAAAAACAAAAATAAATGGTCAACAATGTTGATTAAATTGTGCAATCAATTAAATGTGCAAGTGGGAGTATTTTCTGTTTGCCCAATACTAAACGCTTTTACATGCTTATAAATTCATTTACAGTGTGGCCTAGCTAGGAAATAATTTAAGGAATTTAATTTAACCAAATTTGTTAATCTTTAATTACTTTATCTTTATCTTTAATATTCAAATTGTGGTTTTAATGACAAACAAACATATTTTGTTCTTACAGTTTATACCGTTTTAAATTTAAAATAATAATAAATGCATTTTATTTTACGAATGAGCACTGTACCATACAGCACTTGTATGGGTGTAAGCTTAGCACATAATCGCATGTCACGTCAGGGGATTTAGAAAACTTACATTAATCCCGTGCTGTTCCAGCAGCTCCACGCAGGATTTGTCCACTGCATCGCAGACCAGCACTTTCTTGATATTCAGTGGCATTATTGATTTAAGGTTAAAAATGTTAATGAACAATCTGGACAACCGGTCGATTGTGTTTATTTTCGCCAATTACTTTTCTCCGCCAAATACGATCTGCGCCACTGAGCAAACAAATTGAACTGACTTTGAGAGCGGGAACGGCGGGCCATCGAACCTGACTTTGAATGCTTCTCCCAGTGCAGTGAGAATGTTGTTGTTCTGGTGATAGCCGACTGGAAAGATCAAAGAGCGGAGACCCACTTGGAACCTAAGTTCTCTCTTTCTCTCTAGAACGATTGGATTTTTTTGATGTGTGTGTGCGAGTTGTTTTCGAAAACAATAATTGCAAAAACAACAATTTTAACCCATGGTCAACCCTGTGATTAAAAACGTCAGCACTGTTGTCAAAATAAATAATTTTTGTTTATTTTTTTTATTTATTATACATACTCAACAATACTATTTATGATCTATGCGATATTTCCAGCTCCTACGATATATTGAATATGTTATGGTAGATAACTTAAAAAGCATTTATGAAGGGTTTGGTGAAACTTAATGACATCATGAAATGAATGACTGATTATAAAACTTAATATTTTGCTCCTGATGCTCGGTTAAAACTCTTTTAATACTTATTATTTTTTTCTTAGAGATTTTTAAATTCTTTAATTTTGGATAAGAAATTACCTACACATTTATTATTTATTATTATATTTATTTATTACCTTTTACCCTCCCATACATAAAACGAGTGCAATTTATTTTCAATATTTTTATTGTATTTGCTTTTATTTGCAATTTAGCTTTCATTTAACTACGTATTTTCCAAAAACATATTGTGAACAACATTTGAATGCGGAAAATGGAAACAAAAACAACAAAACTTGGCTGAAGAGATTGCAGAAGATCATCCATCATACCATTAAATTAGAGGAATATTACAAAGTTCGTAACAAAATAATTTGGTAACAATTGAAATATCATAAACTATTTACATACAATTCTTGGAAATTGCTGATTGGGTTTTAGTTACTGTTTCTCGTTTTTTACAATATGTATATGTTTTGCCTTGTATAAAATATTCTATATAAATTTGGACTTGGGTTGATGTTTCCACAATTAGTTTGCGTTTTTTTCTCTGGGTTATTCAATGTCGGGATCCTTTGGTTAATAATATTGAATAGGGGATTCTCAGGCGTGCTCTTGTTAATTTGTTCACTTTCTTTTTAAGTTTAATAAGGGATTTAGGCTAAAAAATAAGGTTTGCTTTTTATTAAAGTGGCTTGAAAAGTATAGAAGTTATTACCGCTAAATTTAATTATATATAGGCGTATCCTCTTTAAAGATTCAGTATTCTCGCTATAAAATTTGTTTGCATGTGTGTGTTTCTTTTAGTTTTTAAGAGTGTCAACAAATTTAAATTGCTTGGTTTTTGTTTTCATTTGTTTTTAATCGGAAATAAGATTTGATTATTACAAAAAAATTGCTATATATTAGAAGCAAACCTGTTTTTTTTCAAAAATGTATTGAGACTTTTTGTCCATCTGCTAGAAGGTTATGTAATGGAATATATGAATTTATCAAGTTTAGTTTTCCGAACCTTTCAAAGAATTTGAGTTGAGAAATTTAAGGCATCTTACAAAATAACTCCAACATATTCCTAACAGATCTGAAGAAATTTTCATGGCAAAGTTCGCCTTTCCGTTTCCAGAAAGTATTTAACAATATCTGGGATAATCTATTATTTTAATTCCATATTATTATTTCCATATTTTCGTTTTCACGCTTACAAAATGCCGGCTGATGTATCTGTATCGGTTTAAATTTTGTTAATTATAGTAAGAACATACATATTCATGTATAAATGTATATGTACTTTTATAAATGTGTGTATCTTTTTAATATATACCATTATCATATATTGAATTACCAGTTCTGTGAATTATGTGCAATACTCTAAAATACACATTCCCATCAACTGATCTTCTAAACTTAAGTATTCCGTTTGTCCCCTCCTTGGCTGCGAAGGAGCGTATCTAGTTTTGTTTTTAACTTTATGCTAGTATTAAAAAGTAATATTTCATTTAGGTTTAGCTAATACATAGATCATTTTTGTTTGCCACTTTTTACAAGAAGTGCTTGCGTGTCGTGTGTTGCTTTCCATTATTTTTCAATTTGTTGTTCCTCGTTAAAGCGCCTCCAGTGCCTTGGCCAAAACCCCATCCATTTTCCCTCAGGGAAAGGCATTCGTTCTCCAGAGCTGTATATTTTGAAATTAGTTTGGGAAAATGCCTTGCCTAATTTCTAAACCTTTCCCCTCGTGAATGTTGCTAACAATTTTTTTAAGGTATCTGTATTTGTCGTGCGCTGTTCAAATTTGCTTTCCAAAATTTAGTTATATCACCTTGTATCTCTTATATAAAAAAGTACTAGATTTGCTTTTATTTCCTGTCCCCAACACCGAACTACCAACTCTGTCCGCCCGGAAGTCTAACACTCCCCGCGAGGATTCGGCTGTAGTCCTTGGACAGTAGGATGGGTTCTGTGGGTGTGCTTACAGATCAACTAGCTACTCATCAACTCTTACTCGAGGTGGCGATCGATTTGAATGCAGTGCGGTTCATCATTGTTGGGCGCTAGCTCAGTTCGACAACTAATGATCGACAAATTTAGCATGGTGGTTGGAATTGTAAAAGGAGTGCTCGTTCGGAATGGGCCAGATCAACGTTTCTCATCTCGACATTACGTGTAGGTACTTACAATACTTGAACAATAATTTTGACGCAGTCGACTTTTTAGCGGTTGGTATATGTGAACAGGATGTTCTTGTTTTGGGCGGGGAAATGGAAGATTTCAGGGGTGGAGTGCGGCTGTGTAACTCGATTTGATGGTTTATAAGGCACTGGTAGTTTAAATCGCTATACCCAAACCTGGGTCATCGCAGTGATCTTTATTTCGATCGCGACCCAGGTTGGAGGCCTGTTCACGAGCAATCCAACTTCAATTTTGAACTGCAATCGCGAACTGTGCGCTTTGGCAGGTGTGTGGCATGATATGGTGTGACAAGGTATCTAGGTCGAAAGTATTGCTGTTGGAAGAAGGAAGTCTACACATGCATGTGCTTGCTAGACAGTGCGTTTCATTTAAGCTAAAATAATTACTTATACAAAATTCAAGGTCTGCCAAAGTTAAAATTAAGTTGAATATGACAAGGTTAAGACTAAGGTTAAGATGTGAAACTAATATTCCTGGAAGATACAATTTTTAATCAGTCACCAAATTTAGATATTAAGTAAAATCATTTTATGAATGATTGTACTAAAAAGATAAACAAAACCAATTGAGTTATTAAAATGATGTTAGGATATAATTTAAATTATTTATTTTAATTTACTAGCTTTGAAACGCACTGTGGTCTTACGTGGTTTATTTTCAACTAGAAGAATGCCTAGCAGATGGGCTGAAGAAAGTATCAAGACTTGAATTCTGTGTAGAGGAAGAATAGGATGGATGCGAGAAAAAGGCATCGGTTTGAGATTAAAGAGATTTCAATCGGTTCACAGTCAACGGAGTGTGTGTGTGTTGTGTGTTCGAGTGTGTTTGTGTGGCTCGACTTAGATTAAGACACGTTCACTAAATTATTAAAGCTGACACTTATTTATGTACTTAGTCAATCAATTGCATAACAAATACGAGACCCATTGGGGGACCAACAAATGTTGCTGGGTGGCTGCGGACTCCCTTAACTTTTAATTTTCAACTGTTGACTAGCTTAAATCTTAGGCTTAGACCATTTAATTTAAATTCACATTATTCAAATAAAATCTGATTACACTTAGCTATAGCATTTAAGACACATAAGGCCCCACTTGGCATTGGGCTGCTTCCTTGGTTTGCTTTAACGTTTGCTTTAACCGCCGCTTTAACGCTCACTTCAACTTTAACCAGCTACTTTGTGTGTTTCTGTTTCTGTTCGTGTTTGTGGAGTGTGGATTGTGTGCCTACCAAATTGATCTGATCATCGAATGGAACATTTACAAATGTGTCGTGTGTTTTGGCACTGCTGCATTTGCTTTCTTGCCCCCTAAAAAGTTACCCAAACCAAATCGACGCGGGGTGGCGACTGAAATCTCTTTAATAGAACCGATCCGTGCTCAGGATATCCTCCTCGTCCTCCTCCACGATGATCTTGTTGCGGATGGCGTGCGTGACAGCCTCGACCTTGCTCATGGTGGGACTGAGGAACTCCTCGCGCAGGGATCTAGGTGGGTGGGCGAAGGACGTGTCCTGCACGGAGTAGCGATACTGGGAGTGGGTGTGGGAGCGCGACTGACTGTGGGGGTGTTGGGGTGCGGCCGTGTACGAGTGGGTATAGTGGGATCGGGCCTGGGGATACGACTGCGGCTGGTGCAGCAGTGGATAAAGCTCTTGGCGAGATCGCACTCCCGGCTCCAGGGTGCTCTGGGAGGAGGAGGAGAGCCAGTGGGTGCCCAGGGAGGACTGGCGTGGCAGGTAGGACACGGGTGCCCGGTTGCTGGGCAGGGAGGATTGGCGGGGAAGGCCCAGTGGTCTGGACCTGGCCCTGGACTGTGATTGTTGTTGTGACTGAGATTGAGTTTGAGACTGAGACTGAGGCTGGTGTGTCATGTCAAGATCAAAACTATTGTCGCGTGCTTCCATCAAACCTGGCACTCTCGCATCGATCTGATCCCACCCCTATATCCACGATTCCTACATGGCATTAAGCATTCTCCTACTACTCCCACCACCTCTGTGCGGACTGTATTCATCGCGATCGACAACGGTGGCGCCCCGCGGCAGATCCCGGGGGTCGTCGATCCGGGTGGAGGGTCCGTAGCGGGAGCTGCTCATTCTCATCTGGGCCTCCTCGCGCTCAAAGTCCGGATCGTCCAGCAGGCGTCCGCCCCTGGACAGGTGGCCGTGGTGGGAGGCGCCGCTGGGACCGCTCCGCATCGCGGGATACTCGAAGTTGCGCTCGTCCAGCAGCTCGTCGCTGTTCATGTCGTAGTGCATGAGGTCCCGCTCTCGCCGCTCGTACCGCTCCCGCTCGCGGTCCCGCTCGTAGCCACCGCCGCCGCCGCCACCACCGCCTCCGCCGCCGGCGCCCACGCCACCACCGCGCTCCTGGTGGCGAACTGAGGTCGGTTGTCGGCGGCTGTGCTGGTAAGAGGTTCCTCCTGCAAGACGGGCAACACATTATGTTAGTAAGGTCGTAGTCGATATCATGCATTTAGGGGTAACGAAAAACGGAAAACAGAACCAGAACTAAAGCATTCGAAAAGGGGTCTATAGGCGAAAGTTGGGCGGAGATAACAGGCCAAACGTCTCCATGTCCGGAGATTGGTCATTTATGTGTTTGTGTTTTGTGCCATCTCTAGCTAAAGAACTATTGTTAAATTCTGACCTAAACTAATTTCATACCAAAAAGGTTAAGTTGGAGTTGAGCTCAACAAAAGTTGTATTAAAAACTTATTAATAATTTTCTTTGACTACATTTTTTTTCAACCAGTTTGGCTACAGCGAATTTTTGGTTTACTTTTAATTCGATTTGTAAAATACATGATCTTGTTCATTTTTATATAAACAATATTTTGTTTCCAAATAAATAATGAATTTTATATTCATTTAAAGTGAATTGTTATAAAGAAAACATAAGTTGGTTAATATCAACAATCCTACTTATTTTTATAAAAAAGATTTTGTGTATTTACTGAACTATATTTTAGTGGTAATTTAATCAACTCTTAAATCTAAAGTGTTAATGATAAACGAAACGCTTGGTTAGGATTCAAAATGGTAATACAAAGTCTTTATCTTTTATCGCTGAAAATAAGGGAAATAAAAACAGCAAACGAACGAGTCCTAGCGTCAGTTATGCATGGTATAAGTTTAGGGAAACAAGGATGATTTCAAGGGGCAGTAATAAGATAACCAAAATAGAGGGGGTCAAGTTGCACAAATAAGGTAACGTAAAACACATCACGGGGGTTCGGTACTCACTAAACCAGATCTAAACGATTTGGATGATTTGGTTTTGCAACTTGAAATGGTGATAACATAAGGATCGACAACAACGGAATACATGTACATATTATAACTGAGCTGATTCGGGTGTGGTTGAGCTGATCTAGGAAAACACCCGGAAGAATGTGAAAATCGAGTAGAAGAGCTTGGCGAAGATCGCGGCAGTTTAAAGGCGCACAACGCCCGGTGTAACTAAAAACACAAGTACAGAGATCAGTCGGTAAAACGCACGAATGGGTGATCGATTGGATCGATTGATGTCAGATGCTTGAGGAAGCGCTGGGGTTTCGACGATTGCGAGCGTTAATCGGTATTAGTCGGTTAGTAGAACTCAACGGCAAAGAGGTAATCTTAGTCAGCTAGAGTTAGTGGGCAATCTATGGGTTCTATGCATCTGTTATCTCGAGCATAATTCATCTGGAGTTCTTGGCAAAGAGTTTTACTTGTGGAGATCGTCGGAGATGTCGGTCGGTGGGTGCTTTTGCTTATTCCATTTCATTTGGTTTTGATTTTGATTTCAATTCGGAATCGATTGTCTTTTACTTTGTACTGTTGATGTCGCAGTTGTGTTGGTCTTGGTGGTTGGATTTGAACTCGTTTTGATCTATAGCATTGTTGTAAAGGGACCGGGTATGTCACGTGCTGTGAATGCTGTAAAGTGTGGTCACAAAAGAACAATAGAAATAAACGAAAAGTTGAGGATACCGGAGTTTCAGTATAGATATGTACAAAAGGTGTCTAGAAAGCTGGGATTTGTAAATATGCCATGAGCTGTAGCTACATACAATCGATGGGTGGAGATGTGGGCCGATATGTCGTTTTGGGGGTACCGAAGCTACTTTTGACCTGCATCTATGTACAATAATGTGTGAGAGTTGCAATGGACTACATATTCAACTGGCTTATATCGCGGGACAAGGTAGTTCTAGCTAAGCCTACGGGCCTTACAACGACCAAATTTAATCTTTCTAAATACTGACTCGAATCTAGAGGCATGTGATACTTAATGAGTTTACGTATATATTATCGGTAAAAAGGAAACGAAACGAAAAGAAACAGTATAAGCGAAATTTACCTTGGTCCCAATCGAACTCCCTATCCCAATCTCGTTCCCGCTCTCTCTCCCACTCGCGAGCCCTCTCCCGCTCCCACTCGAGGTCCCTCTCGCGATCCTTGGAGCTGCGATCTCGGTTGAACTCCCGATCCCAGTAATCCCGCTCCCTCTCGCGCTCCCGCTCCCTCTCCCTGCTATCGCGATCGCGATCTCTCTCCCGACTTCCCTCGCGCTCTCCGCCGGAGATGCCCATCCTGGGATCCTGCTCATCGATAAACTCCTCGCCATCTACTGCTCTCAAAAATGCCGCGCGGTGGGAAAGAGAGAGCCAGAAGGAGAATCGATTGGTTTATCGGTACAGTCATGGGAATTTGAATTTGAAAAAGACAAATTTTAGAATTGTATTTTGTATAATTGTGTTGAGTATGTTGAGAAGCAAATGAAAATTATTTACTGCTGATCTGATTTCCGGTATATGCATACATACAGCCGGTATATATATATACATATACTGATATGTGTTTAATGGGTCGGATAGTTTTCGTTTGAATTGGGGGTGAGACAATGGGTGACTCTGATTTCGATTTCGATATTGATTTGATTGAAATTTCGCAGCTTCTTGGGCCTGGGCTGGGACTTGGTGGAATCGCGCGAATGAAAATGGCAATGCGACCGTAAATGAGCCCGGTCGGACGGGCAGGTGTGCCTTTACCTGGAGGCGTCGGACCCAGACGCGCGGGATCGGCGGAGGGCGAGGCCTCCTGCGGCAGGGGGCGGGCGATGGGCGGCACTGCTCGTATATCCGGGTGGGTGGCCTTCCAGTAGGTCTGCAAAGAATCATATGTTGCTTTAATAACGTTCTATTTAAACAAAATTTTATTTAAGAAATTATATGGGGTTACTTCCATAACTCAAACCATAATCTGGGACAAAGAAAAAGGTATAGTTATACTGACTTCAAGTTATAGAATATGTTTCTAGTGCATTTACACTCCCGTTAGGCAATACAATTTGTTTGACCTATACAGACTTCGAGTCAGGGAAGCTCGGTTATGAAAGTTCAGCTGCAAAGCTTAAGACTTAAGTAGTAATATGCTCGATAACAATAATCAATTATTAATTATAATCATTTAATTAATATCTTATTGAAAAATAATAAACTTAACATAAAAATATATTTTACATTGTACCGTTATTAGCACTAACATTAAAAAAGGTTATTTCTAAGAAAAAAAATTTTAAGGTAAAACAGGTGAAAACAATTTTTATTCAGTAATAATTTGTCGATGTTAAAACATATAGGATGTTAAAACATATAAGTCCACACAATTAATAAAATATTGTTTATATATTAAAGTTCGTATTCAAATATATTGCCGATATTTAAAATTCGGATTTCCACTTTTACCATATACGTATACGTAATATATTTTATTGCGTATACGTAATATTTTTTCAATATATAATTGCTCCGGGAATGTTGATAAATAATTGTTTATGTAAAATTGTATTTTTGAATTATTGTTAGGAAATAATAAGACAACTAATAGGCATTAATCATTAACAATTACGAACTCACCTCCAAGTACTCGGCAATGTGCTCGCAGGCGTCTTCCAGCTGATTCTCGTCTAGGATTACATCGAACATATCCGGTGGACATTGGGCTAGCTTCTCGGCGGCGACCATTTGAACGGAGAGGTTTTTCGCCTGCGACTTGCCACGTGATTTGATCAAACGCTGTAAAACCTGCGTAAACGATCGATATTAGTAATCAGTAAGCTAAAATTATAAACAGTGAAGAACTCACCTTACTACTACTAATCTTTAAGTACACTACTGTTGGCGCTAATGAAGTTTTCGCTAGTTGTGACGGATGATTGATTGTATCACAATCGAGCACGACCAGCTGGAGCGAGCGGGCCAGCTCGAAGATCCGCTCGATCTCCTCCTGCACCTTGCCGAGGCAGTCGCTCCGGCTGGAGGATCGCTCCATGATGGCCCGCTTCGAGGGATTGTTCATGATGGAGCGCTTGGCCAGCGAGATGTCGGCCATCACCCGGGTGATGATGATGCGGCCCTCGAAGCGGTGCTTGAGGAAGTCGAAGAGGGCCTTCTGCATCATGTCGGTCACCTCGTAGCCCTTGAGACTGGGCCCCACTAGGACCACCGGGCGCATCGAGGGCACCACGTCGTAGGGACTGGCCGTCTCCTGCTTCTTGAAGAACGGCTTGCGCTTCTCCTTGTTGGCCGCCGCCACCGGGGTCTTGCCATGTCGTCCTGGTCCCATGGAATCTGATTCGTCACCTGAGCGTTAGTATCATGGCAAACAGGACGAGATAATGGCAACGGATGAGCGAGCTTATGATTGGTACGAGCCAGTGCGATCGATCAGTACGAATTGCTAGGCCAATTTATATATTATCGTAAATACGTAAGACGCTTGTGGGTTAGTCTATATATACAGTGTTTTGAATTGTCGCAGTGATTTCCTCTGCGATCGGTGGGTTTCGGTGTGTGTCTTGTGCCAGGTTGGTTCGGAATTTAAGGTTGATTTGAATTTTTGTCTCTTTTGTTTACCGGTCTACGCACCATTTAATGCTGTTCAAAATGCCAACTCGAGGGTGAGGTTTCTTCCTACGATAATTAACTTATTTCTACTCGAATATAAAGTGTTCTATTTGCTTAGACTTTACACAACTCTATAGATAATCGGTAACTAAGTACGGGTTTTAGTTAGTGGGATATTAAAAACTCTTTTTGGATTACATACAGCGATTAAATACGACAATAACCAGCGTGTTTCAGAGCTAGGAGTACATATTGTAAGGTTTACAGACAGATGTATTTTGGAATGAGAGTGTTTTTTACATTTGAAGATATTGAATTTATTACTTACGAAAATTAGATTGAGTTGAATTGTTTTAAAAGTTGAAATATAATAACTGGTTAATAAGTCTTTGAAAAATCCATTAAATTTCCTTATTTATATCTTATGTAGAATGACATAAGCTTTTAAAATTCAAATAATTACAAGTGAAGTAGCTTACTGCAAAAGAACCTTTGTTCTGAAATTAAGTCATTTTAAAGAACATAGGTATTACCCTAAAAGTATTCTAAATATCATTATCAAGCTAATGATTCGAAAGTGGTATCCCATTTTGATAAAGAGTTACATTTTTCAACAATTTCAGTTTTTATAGTTTCCTGAATCTCACTGCAAGAGCTAGCGATAAATTTTGCGATTGAGATGGATTTCTGAGGTTCTGATGAGAGACGTGGGCAAACCTGTTTTTTTCTTGCGCGGTGTTGTACTGTAGGGATCTTGGGTCGCGTTGTGGTTGTTCATTTTGTTAGTGTTGTCAACCGTTTGTGTTAGATAAAAGAGAGTTTGAGTGCATTTAATAGTGTTCACATTGGCTGGGTTAATTTACAAGCAGACCATGAACGAGGAGCTTTGATTTAGACAAACTAGGACGGAGAAAATTGTGGCTATTTAAGCTATTAAACAGGTGTGTACTTTTGTGTGTTTACAGTGGTGAATCGTGAAAAGGGTACAGGCAGTCTAGGCCGATCTGCAGAAGGATTCGGCTTTTCATGCTGGGATCTTGGACTAGCTCCAGGCCGATATAAAGACCGTTTGCATTACTAGGGTCGGATTCGCATCGGATTGCCAGGTGAACTCATCGTAAAGCATAAACTTGCACTCGTTTTATGGATGTCGCATGATATAATTAGATCAAACACAAAAGTACGAAATTACGGGAATTTAGCATGGCCCACTTTTTAGGTTCTGATTTGGTTCGCTTCAAATGAAAATCATAAAACACGCGTCCAATTACAATAAACATCGAAGAGCTCGAGTCGGGCTCTCGGCATCCGCCTGTCGGACCTATGGATGCTCATAAACATACTGGGCCTCCCGGAGGAGGCCCTTCTGTGACGATTTACAAAAGTAAACACATTACATAGAAGACAGCGAAAAAATATATAGATTGAAATTAATTCGATTCACAGAATTGAACAGATACGAAATAAAACCTCGCCCAAAAGAAATCAGGAGAATGAAATGTGTGTCATACCAGGTGTGGGGGGTGTGCTACCTCGAGATGGCTCCGCACCTGCTTGTCCGCCCGCACCAAGATTCCCGCTCGACGAGCCCTTTGTGCCATACAGTCTTGAGGGTCTGGTTTGGTTCTGGAATGGTTTCGGAAGTAGATTAGCACTGGCAATGATTACACAAGAGGTATTTCTTTGCATCCAACCTGCATGCGAATGTTGTCTAGCTTAGCGGGGCTGGGTATGAAGCCCACATCACAGCCCTCCTTGACCAGCCGGCCGATCCACCAGTTATTGTCGTACTTCTCTTTGATGTGCAGGAACTCCCGGATCTCGAACGAAACTGCGCCGCCCTGCACCGGGGAATCGTCGTCGATGGCGCCATCGTATGCTACGTTGGTTCGCACAGCGAACGCCACTGGTTTGCTCTGATAATGGAGGAATCGATTAGTAATTGGTTTTATATTATCTTCCGTTAAAACGCCACAAAATAAAAAATCATTTAATATGTATTGAGTTAACATATTTTTAACAAATTAATCTGTACTAATCTTTTAATAGATAGAGATACCTTAAATCTCCATTTGGATATGAATTCATTTAAATGATATTATGTTTCTTAAAGGTTCATTTAAAAATAAGTAATTGTCATTTCTATCTTTTAATAGAAAAACTTAGTAAACAAAATTGTATTTATGCTAAATAAATCAGCAAATATATTTACGTTTAATAAATTGTAATTGAGCTTAATAACATTTACAATAACATTTTGTACAAGTTATTAATCTTGTCCAATTCATTAATAATTGATTAAATTATTTTATTTTATTTTATGGCCATGTTTTGTAAGATTAAGAGTAAAGTAACTACTCACCCTCGCTTTATCCAACTGGCTTAAGGCCTGACGTTCCTTTTCTCGCCGAAGCGATTCCTTTTCCTCGTCTAGCGACAGATCGGATGACGGTTGTGAGTAGTTCGAGTCGGCAGAACCCTGGAAAAGGTAAGAAGAACGGTGGTCTGTAAATAACTTATTCTGGCTAAATAGGGCTGCACTTTAGATAAATAATTTTGCCTAGCCATCTGAAAATCAAAACAAATTAAATTGGCCTGCTGCCAAAAGCCCAGCCCAACCCAAGTGGCAAAACAATGCAGCGCACTATGTATGATTTTGATTATTTCTTGTTGCCGCTCATGAAGCAACAGTTGGTGGCAAGTACATGGGCCATATATAGCCAATGGAGAAGGCTAAATGTTTTGACATGAGTCAAGAGCTTGTATAATTACGTTTTCAAAGTAATTATGATTCACGCATTCAAAATTCCTTAGGGAAAACTTGTTCACTTTTTTTTTGGTAATGGTAATATATTTTGTTGGACCATTAAAAGCTAATCATGGAGTTAAAATTATATATGTGTAGGCCTTTTTTTTAAGGACTAACTCATTGCCCTATCCAAATAGAAATCAGAACTCCAAATTAAATTAGATGGATTAGCAGTTTTAATCTGGCTGCTGAAGTTTGGAAAAAATATCGGGCTAGATACGTTCCTTTGTCTTTCTTATACTCCTATGTACGATTTAAAAATACTTTTTACTCCATTATTATAATTCTATTTCAATTTTAATGTGCTATAAGTCGAATGTCAGGGTCCCACTCTCAACCCCTTGTGGAAAATATGCTTTAAGGGTCTAAGCTTCAAAGAGTATCACTCATACGCAGTGTTGCCTTTGAACAAATAGTTGAAAGCAAAAGAATAATCTTTGAAAACTTTAAAACTAGCTTAAAATACAATTTTTTTGTTTTCGAATAAAATTGTTGCCCACCAAAATGCAATAAAACGTTTGGTTTGTTTTACAAATGAAAATAGTGAAAATGTAAAACCAAATTATAAACATAATTTAAACATTCCCTATTTGCTCATCGATATAGATTATGGTTTACTATTTTTTTTTAATATTAAATCATTTCAATTCATAAAGATGAAAATAGTATTGTCAAAATGTTAACAATAAAAAAAATCACTCATATATATTTATATAACTCAGACTAGTTATTATCCTATGGATGTTGTTTTCAGCACCTGTGTGAATAGTTTGTTATATCCACTCTGGTAGGAGGGGTATCCAAGGCCAAATCGAGACTCTCGATGTTGGCCACCCTGAACGGAGGGTGCATCCGAGGAAGAGGCGCGCTGCACCATGGGCCTATCAGCCCGGTAGTCTTCTTCGAACGAAGATATCTTGCCGATGTTTCCGACGACCCGGTGCGACGACAACAGCAACAGCAACACCAGCACCACCAGATGGTGCGATGCTGATGATGGTGATGATGGCTGAGGTGGCACGACGTTGAGCTGGCAATGGTAACGTATGTATGTGTGTTCCAAGACTATTTTTACTATTAGCTTTCGGCGAGCTTAGAGTTGGCAAGACGAGTGTTTCGGGGGGATATTTTCGTACTTATTCGGAAGAAAAAAACTGCCTTTCTGCACACTTAACACGTTATGAAACCAATGCGAACTGGTTAGATTGCAATCACCATTAGTTTGTATGTTGTAAAAATACTATAAAAGCACACTGATTTGGTTGCTCAGGCATATACAAAATTTGTATGGCATATTCCACTTTCAACTGGTTTTTTTGGCAGGACACAAAAATTTAGTTATTGCACTTTTGCGTATGATTAGCATTGACATTGGCAATATTCTACGGTTAACGACTGTAATCATCGGGTTAGGCGGAATTCGATTTTGACACTGACACAAAAACACCGATACCAAGTGTGCGAGTGGGAAAGTCCGCGATAGAGAGGGACAGAGATAGAAAGCGAGAGAGAGAGAGAGGCGATTGTCAAACGGTCTGGAAGCCACAGGCGAAATAACTTTAAATTGTTAACTGGAAGGGATTTCCGCAGCCTTTTCTTGTCTTAATTTCAGCTCGATTTGCATATGGCTGGCGAATCGGAATTGATTCCGCATCGGTGGGGATTGGCCCCAGGGAAGTTAAAAATAGGAATTTATGTCAGTGGCGTCGGGTCGCGGTTCTCTGCTCACATCACTTTTTCTAGTATATGCACACAAAATGTACTGGAAAACTCGGGCGGAGGTGGGGGGTTGTGAACAGGCGAATAGGTCGCGAAAACTGATTTCCGTTGAGCGTTGCCGTGTTTTTGATTCTGAGAAAATCAACCGAATCCTTCCGTCTTTGAACCCTTTCACTAGCTATATCCTGTGCCGATTCGTGGGCTATCTTTAACAGGATTTCACTCGATCCACATCCTTTGATTTCGATTCGATTTGGACCCTCGCCTTTCCGACATTCAAACGGTTCTACTCCGCACGCAAACTGAATTGTTTCTGTATGTGGAAGGCGAAAAGTGCGCTCCGCTCTGGGAAAATCGTGTAGAGTTTTCTCGTCCGCTTCCAGTGCGTAAATGATCCACTCGTTTCGAGCGATATACATACATATGTAGATATATGGACATTCCCGCACACACACAAGCCATCACGAATGTAAACAAATTTAGTTTTCAAGTGCAAATTTTGTAGAATCGTCCCACTGTGCGACTGGAGTTGTTTGTGCTACAAAGGGTGAGATTTTCCACCCACCCAAACCTCCATAAAAACAAAATCTCCATTGAAATGAGCGCGCTGTCATCGCTGGTCAGCGGTATGCCTGGAAAATCGATAGCACCAGCACTTTCCCGGAAAAAACGGGGTGGAAAAGGGGGGTGGCAGTGCGTCCACCTGTTGGCAACCCCGACAATCGGCCGCGAGCGCCAAACGCTCCCAAAAGGGTTACAGCTGTTGGTCGCAGGCCATTCATACATCAGTATGAGTACGATAATAGCTGATTACAGATGTATGTAAGTGCAAAACGGTTTGTTCTAATGCTAGATTGTAGGTTTAACTAAATTTGATATGCCTCTTAAACATAAGGGGCCCTGGATTAAAGGTTTAACCTAATATGATATGTCTCTTAAAAGTTTAGTTATTTATCATTTTGATACTAAATTATAACTTGGAGTACCATTTAGAAAGCTCTTGCACAAGGTTTTACTTATGTATTAGTAAAGAGTTTTTAAAGGTGAAATGGAAACATTTTTATATCTTTCATTTTGTAGCTCTCCTTGTTGTTTCTAAATACAATTTCAAATGAATTAAAATATGATTGCAAAATAAATATTTTATCTTTCTGTTTGTTTTGTATCATTTTAACACCGCTAATCCTTTAAAACATTTATTTTAAATATTAACTGGAATACATTTAAATGGCAATGTTCCTCATATTCTAATTCCAAGAAGAAGAATATCTACAAAGAATATCTACAAAAATATTTCTATATTAGTTTAAAGATCAATGTCGGAAAATGTGCAATAATATACTTATAAGTCTAGTTTACACAAACAAGCATATAGATCGGCCTTAACATCAGGAACGCAAAAATGGTCAAAAATTTATAATTGGCATTTCCTAAAACGTATTTAAGATATATTCAATAGTCAATAGAAGTCAATTTGACTCCAATAAAAAGTCATAGAAAAATAAAATATTGATCTTTTATTTTTAATATTTCCGGCTTTTCAGTTTTTTTTTGTTTTAAGAGATAAGTTTTAAAGTTTATTTTGATTTGAAATAATAGCTCTCGCCATGTGAAAACTAAGGTAAATATAATCCTTACCAAGCAAAATTGTTTGGTTCTTTTTGTTCAAGTAAACAACAATTAAACCTGTCAAGCCGTAGTAGGTAATATCAGCCTTACAAAATATATTTCAAATTGGTAAAAGTTTTTTTTTTTAGGGATGATAACCTCTTTGTAGTTGGGTTTATTTCAATGTGTTTGCTTATCACACTGTGCCCATAACGTAAACATTCCGCTTTCCATTTTCTCACTTAAAGTGACAGGAGGCGAGAGAGCGCGATATTACTTCCAGACGAGCGGAGAGAGATTGACAGCTCACTGGGCGGAGAGAGAAAAAGAGAGAGGAAGCATGCGCAGGAGTCAATTCTCCACTTTTCCTCTGCGCAGGCGTCGGCTTTCACTGCTTTCTTCTCACTCTCGTTTCCTGGCTCTCCTCTCCCCATTTAACAGTTAACGGGGAAGGTCGCGGGCGATGGTCCCAATTTGCGTTTACACATTTCCAAAAGGCGATTCCAAAAACAAAAGGGGATCCCCCCTTAAATCGCTATTGCGGGGGTGGGGCGGGGTGTACTCGGTCGATTCTTTGTTTACCTTTCGACGAATACCCAAAAGCCCCATCAAACTTCGCAATGGGCAAAGTGCCCAACAACTTGTAATGAACTTTGGTTGCCATCGATACCTCAGCGCCACCCACATGCCACCCACCACCACCCTTTGTTTGCTAGTTTTTTCTGCGGGTGGGTCAACGCTCTGGATGCCAGTGCAATTTCCCTCCCAGCGCCCCTTGACAAATATTTTCATGGTCAGTTCGATTGCTTTCCACTTTTCCGGCTCTGCCGATGACCGCTCGTCAGCAAACCACTCCACATCCCCACCTGCCGTTTTGCATTGTTTCGCTGTCAGCGTTTGTAAGATGGCTTAAATGATCGCGGTGGCAATAAATGCGTTAGAAGGTGTTTGTTTCCTCCTCTGACAGTTAAATTAAAGTTGTACGCAACAATGGAAAATTAATGCATCTTATAACTTTCTAATGATTTCTGACCAGTTTATGTTTATACTAAAGTTATATTTTCATCTCAAGTGTGACACTTCGGAATTAAATATTTTCATATTATTTCGGTGGAGCTCAGCATTATCAATGACACTTCGGAATTAAATATTTTCATATTATTTCGGTGGAGCTCAGCATTATCAAAGGAATGGAAAGCATGCCATTTATTTGAAATAATACTTAAACTTTAAAATAATTTATATTTTATATCATGTGCTCTTTATGTAAAGCATTCACGTCACGAGTGAAAATTTGCAGAAGGGGAAACCGAGAATATGTAAAGTGGTTTACGAGTGCGGCAAAAATATCAACATTGACTAGGTTTATGAGCATGCCGTGCAGAATTCAAAGATGAGTAAGGCGAGTGATAGCCTCTTTGGCCCGCAAATTGTCTTTGAGAGAACCAAGAAAACGTAAAAAAACCTCACGAAAGAGTCATAGAAATACAGTGGGTATTAGAATTAAATAACTCGAGGAAATGTGTCATTTATTAGATAGCAAAACAAAATATTTTTAGATAACCATAAAATTTATAATTCTCTTTTTTCCTTATATTTATATTACAGCACTATTAGTCGAAGATATCTCAGAAATCTCTTAGGTTAAAATTCGTTTGGAATGCTTATGCTAATTTTAAACGAATTTCAACCAGAGATTTTTGTGTCACCACCGGACATACATTTTTCAGTTAGCAACACTTTTTAGTTTCTAGTAAAATTTTTTTTTAATTGAAGTACTTAGAGAATGTGAAGCCATCAGCTTTAATAAAATCAAGTGTCACAGGAAACTTTATTGTTAACGCTGTAAATATTGCAATTTGGACTCGAATTCTCTTAAATCACTAAAATTTTGACCCTAGTGCACGGAATAAGTGTAGCCATTTTAACTGCTTGTAATGTTATGCTTTTCAAAGAAGACATTTTAAGTCTGTACCAGGTCTAGTTAACGAATGAACTTTCTAATAACTATAATCAAATTATAAAACGTCTGTCACAATTGAAAGCAAAACTTTCTTGTTGATGAAACACCCCCACCATATTTTTCAGGTCTAAGCTTAGAAAAAATTAACCAGATGAAAAACAATAAATTAAAAAATATGTAATAATAAAAAGAAAAGTTGTTTTTACAAACTCTTTATTCTTCACTTTTAAATTTTAAATTATTTTTATCTATTTAAAGGTCTTGTTTTTGTCATTAAAGGGAAAGTGAATTATTTTTAAATAGAAAAACAAATAACTTAATAATTTATCGCCATTATTAATTTTCGGATCGGAAAACTGGTCGTATGAGCAATACCGCACCCGATAGTCTTTGGGTGATCGCTCATACGCCTGGTTGCCACTTCGTTCTGATACGCACTGTAGCCACTCCGTGTGCATGTATTTAAATGGTCGTGAACAGCCTGACAGGCTGGGCGAGCAGTCTGCGAGCGATCGAGTGGATAAAAATATACGGATTCCGCCCGGGCCCGGGGGCAGGGCCGCGACATTAAAATAGCGATGAGGGGGGGTTCTGATCTTTTACTTTAACTCACCCGACGGTTCTTGTTCCTAAAGGGCTTGTAGGACTTGCCCTTGAGCTTGGCCCCCAGATGCAGCTTCTTCATCTTGGACACTTGGAATCACAAACGAAATAGGAATCGAAATCGAAGTCGAAGTCGAAATGTGTGGTGCGTCTCGCGCGAATTGTCCCCACAAGTCAATTATGCAATCATTTTTGGAATCGCCTTTGCGGTCGCGCAGCAAAATAAACAAACACTCAGGCGTTATAGCCACTAATCGTTAAATGGCCAAGAAGCAAACACAAACACAAGCACACACACACGTATGCATATCAAATGGGGTCACAATAGGGCAGAGTTAGAGCCCGACACATGGCACCGATTTGAAAACGGGCACCGCCATCCTGCAATTTCCCCACTGCTGGAAAATGTGCACGAATATCGGGGGCTATATAGGCGATCCAAACGAGGGAACCACTTGCGACTGCTTTGGCCAGGCAATGTGGAGCAGATCAGAGCGGATCGCGGCGGAGACGAGAAACGACCGACCGCACAAGACAGCAATTTCGACTGACAATATTTTTGGCACCCGCGCCGCGTCCATTGACAAAAATCACCGAGAGCGGATCTGTGGGAGATTCAGTCGCAGAGACTCATTTAGTAATGGGAAATTCAAGAGGTGAAATGCTCGGCAAATGGTTTTCAATAATCTGTTTAATGACGGCTGCAGTAATAATATAAATACACCCGACGAGGTGACAATTCGTTGGCAGAGAAATCTAAGTATTCTTCTACTCGCGAGAAATTTTTACAAGAATCTTCGCTCAGAGATATAAATATTGCAAATTTAATGTTGGAACTGTTCGAGTATTTCTTCTTGAAAACGTTATTTAAGTGGGGATTCGCGTTCGAAAGCTTATAATATTTTAAAAATATTTTTAGTACAAAAATTTTATATTTTTGATAATCATTTAAAGTAACTTCAGAAAGCCTGTTTTGTAAGGAGTGCATTTGCGCCCTACCTTCTGCAGAGAAACAAAATAATTATTCTCTTCTTCAAATTCATTAAAAAACCAGACTAGTTTTAAGTTGTATGCAGAAAGCATAGTGATTCTAGTATTATAAGAGTAACATAAAATAAAATACTGTAAAAACAAAATTGACCAATTTTAAATAAATTCTAAACTGATAAATTTAGCATCTTTTTATGAAAGAATACTTTCATTCCAGGAATATGATAACTGATATTAAATTCGATTTATTTAATTGATTGTTCTTCTTGAAAATGTCGGGCTGAACAAAGAAAAGTAAAAGTGAAAAATAAAAATTATTATTTTTTTAAATAGCTTTATTTACAGTGGTATTTCCAGTTCAATTACAGTTTACACAGGTCAATCTACCGAATGTCCTTAAGTTATCCCACCACTAGAACTGTTGACCATGGATTCCCTGGCCCAAGCCGCGCAGTTCCTCCATGAGAGCCGCCATGCCAATCCTCTGCTGGAACTGCTCCCGCTGCTCCTTGTTGGGGTTGCCCACGTAGAGGGGCACGTGCTCCGTGTAGGCTCCGGAGGATCCGTAGGCGGCTGGCTCCTGGGCACATGGAATTGGCGCCAAGTTGGGCTGGCAGCTGAACAGGTAGTTCGTGGGGCAGGCAGGTGCCGGATACCCGGAATTCGGGCACGAGGCACCGACAAAGGCCACAAAAGCAGCGACAATCAAAGCAACGATCTTCATGTTGAATTCTGTGTTTTACAACTGTTACTTTACAACCTGACCGAGGCACTCTTATAGGGTCATGCGTGTGCCAAACTAAAACTAAGCATTTTTTATGAACGCTCGAAAAACTGCAGTGCCAACACAGAAAATTAAACTAGGTGAAAACTTGTGGAGATTGAGGTTTAGCGGTCTTGCAGACAATTAACACCCAATATGACAAAAATTCACTGAGTCTCCATGCAGTCTGTCCCTCTTTTGCACGTTAATCATAAAACAATTCAATAATTGTTCTTAAGTGCAAGGTGCTATTAAATTAATAAGAAATAATCTATTGAGCCGGTATGGATAGTATGAAATAAATAATTACACGGTTCTTGATTTATGTTAGAAACGAATATACATATATAATAAGAATTCATTCTCAAAGGTGTCCCAGAAATGACCAACAACCAAAAGTAAAATCCTATTGAAAATTTGTTTAAAAAATATACATTTGAAAAACCAAATATGGAAAAACTGGTTTCAAGACATTTTTTTCATATTTGGTTTTTTTCTTCCCATTTATAAAGACCATCGACAATTTTGAAATATTGAAGTCATACAAGTCGGTGGGAGTCTTTTTATGAAGTTGAAAGGACGTCCAGGACATATATTAATATGAGCATATACTCAAAAAAGCTGAATCAAGTTTATAACTGAATAAAATCGAAAGCAAAGTTGTGAAACCATAATCAAACTATTAAAACAAAACTGTGACACTTCACTATTTTGAAGTTTCGCTTTGGCATTTCCATTCTAACTAATTAAATTACTTCCCGCTCCAGGCCAGCTCCAGCTTCTGCTGAGCGTTGTGCTCCCGGAAAACTATCCGCGTGTGGATATTGGGCAGGAGTTGCAGCACATGCTTCATGTCCGCGGCGACTATTTTGGCCAGGTGGTTTAGGTCTGCCATCACCGGATAGCCACTGTGGACATGAAGCAAGGCGTTGTTGGGGCAATCGTCCACAATAATTGCAATTAAATGCTTTTCAAACTCCACTAATGCGATGGCCTCCCGCACCTGCTCAAACGCCGCCATGATCTGCATGGCCGTATATGTACTTTTCTTCTACATAGGTAAATAAATATATTTAAGTACATATGCATGAGTTTTAGATATTTGGGGCTACTTACCACTTCGGTGTAAACAACCTGTTTCACGGACCCGTCATCTGAGGTTCCCATCATTAAATTCTTTAATTAAATTGTTAAAAAAAATACACAAGACTTGGAACCCACCCCAGTCAGGTGTATGACGTCTACCATCAGGTAGAAACACCTGCCGTGATCCTTAAAACGATTTACGCCGTCCAAGTTTTTAAGGATCCCGCTTGGCCGGAGCGGATCATCCACCTGTGGGAGGTGCTTTTCCACCTGGGCGCGCAGGTGCGGCATGGCAAAGAATTTAAGCCTGAAAAGGTCCATTATATAAAAAACGCAAGTATTGTCACTTAAAAAGTTTAAACAACGGCGTAAAAACTGTATGACCACATTGGAGAAAACGCAGAAAGTCCCGTAACGCCATTCGAAATTGGCCAGAAAGCGCCTATATTTGCGTTAAACCCAAAGGTGGTCACACTGCCTGGACCTGAAATCTGTGTGTCGCGAAATTCTCCGTTCCGCCGCATTTTCCGCGAGAAAAAAGTGACGACGACGGGAGCCGGGGGTGGGGGGCAGGTCCCCGCGATCAGTTTTCCGTGGAAAGTGATCGAATACACCAGTTTTCCCGTCGCGTGTGTTACCCATGTGCAAAATACAGTGCTGCCAGACCGTCAAACTGAACTTTACCGGTTTTTCCCCAATTTCTCAGTTTTCCGAACTCGGCCACCAGCGTGAGGCCCCCCAAAAGTTGCGCCCCGCTCCCCCACACCCGCCACCACCCTGGGAGACCCTCAGAAAAGCGTAGGAAACGCTCCCAAGCCTCCCGACTCGAAATCAGACCCTCAAGACGACCCTCCCAATCCCGGCGTTGCCAGCCTCCCCATCCCGGCGTTGCCATTTCACTGTAAGCAGTAACATCGTATTACAGTTTTCTCATCAGTGTACACAGACTTGTGGCGACATCTACCAGCGTTTCACAGAACAGATCAGTCGCCTTAGCGAATACAGGAACCAACAATAAAATTTGGCTTTGGAGACTTCGTTTTTTATACAACTCAATTTTTAATTCAACAAGAGTTTCTAAATACTCAAAAATGAATAATAAGAATAACCAGTGAATCATCGTTGAACAGAGTAATAGTATATAACTTTTATTTTAGCATTTATTATGCAATGGTACCAAATTTTATAACCAACTTTTATTTCATATTGATTTATTTTAATATCAAGGTCAATATGACCCTTTTTTGTCTGTGTAGTCTTCTTTGCCACAATTGAGAAACAAATGTAAATTTTTATTGTCAATTTATGCCGTCTATAAGTCATAACTCGTGTTTGACCTGCGTTCAGTTATTATGAAAATCCTAATTGACCCAAAAGAATATATCGTAAATTTGTATATAGAGTGCATAAATTGAAAGTCCTTTTTTTAATGTATCATATGCAAACGAAATAAATTTCAGTTTCCTGGAACAATATCAAATACAGTTTCTTTTTAATGCTGTTCTTCGAAGAAGAACATGAGTAATTGGATTTAAAATAACAATAAACAATTTCTTTGTTTTCTTTTTCTTAATTATTTAATTTATTACATTTGCTTGTTCAATAATTTAGTGGTTAATGTTTATGCATTCGTGAATAGCCCCAATTGTGGCGATAGGTATACAATTTGTTGATGAAAACAAACCGTATCTCATGCGAAAGCCTCCTAAATTTGATATTGTTTTGGATCTAACTCCGGCCGCAGGTAACTTTCCCCCTAACGAAGGGAGGAGTAAACTTTAATTTGAGAAGGATCGCGACCGCTGGATTGGGACGGGCAATTACGCACATGCACCACATACTACACACTACACACTACATACCACATACACATACTACATAAGATCAGACCTAAATTTTAATAATAGGCTTTGTGCCGATCGATTGCCTGCCGCTGGCCTTCAAAGTGGGGCACCTTCGTTTTGGATGTGGATGTTGGCTGTTGGATGTTGATCCACCTAAATTCGAGGGGATTGCCGTTTTGATTGCCCTCTCTAACGGTAAACAAATACCTGAACTGTGTGTGTGAGCGGTCCAGACATGGCCCGAAGATATACATCTTAACTGGAACTCCAATTGAAGGTGCTCGTGCACTCGCAGGGGGAATATTTTATTCAATGGCCTTGGGATATGTCTTAGGTAGAGTTTTAATTGGTTATTGGCTCAGCAAATGATCAATGAATATTAAAGCCCGACTTTGGTTTATTTACTAAGCATAAAAGCGTTAGTTCCCCCTCCACTTCTCTCTTCTTGTCTTCTGCTCCTTTGTGTTCTCTTACATTTTTTTAGACAATGCCCAGGGATCGGTGGTTTTAATCGGCATTGGCTCGAGCCACCTGCCTTCGCTTAGACAGCGACTAAGTCTGACCCAGCTGCTCCTGCTTTGGCTCCTTGACTTGGTCCTGCGGCTCAGAAAAAGGAGGATCCCGAGCATACGCACACACGGAGACAAACACCAAGGGCAAAAAACAGACAAGCCAATAACATGTCTCGGTACTTAGCGGAAGGTCCGGCGCCGGATCCACCATGGTCCCTATTCCTTGGCCCACGGGCGTCATCCTTGCTCTTGCACTGAGAAAATTGAATTTTGAAACATAAGTTTGAGAAGGCTTGGCTATACATTTGTGTCTATATAGATGTTATAACATCACTAATCATTTATCTAAACTAACTATTAATCTGTAGAAAAATGTTAAATTATTTGCCAAATTGTAAAACTTTAATTTTACGTAAATCAAGATAATAACTTCACCAGAATTACCCATTTAATAAAATCTAATATTTTTGTTTATACGCAAAAAAATAATGAATATTTGGTATAAATAGGACTTTTTAAATTTGACTAAAATTTCAAATTATATAACAAAAATCATAAGTCATTCAGAAAATTTCTCGAGGAGTAGCTTTTTTATGAAATTTAAAGTGTTTACTTATACGTAAAACGAAATTGAATAGACTTTTAATAAATTGCGAACTTCTGCAAAAAATAAATAAATAAATACGGACAATCGGGATCTAAAGTTTTCTTTTGCGAATTTTTTTTCTAAGACCCAAGACTTTTATTTGTTAAGGTAGCTTACCACTTTCAACGCTTAACCAGCTTTCATATCTACAATGCTTTTGGATGTTGCACCAAATAATTACTGCTGTTATTTTTTCAGTGTTTCAAGGTAATACGTTTTGCGGAATCTAATTTGATTGGGCAAAAAAGCCGAATGTGTTGCCACACTCTGCCTGTGGTAATTTAAGACTCTGTTTCCTCGCCACCACCAACAGCAGTCGTCAATTATGAGATGGCAATAGGGATCCTCCGCTCGAGGAGGAACGTTGACGAAATGCCGAGCTTTGTTTTAAATTAAATTTAATTAGCGGCAGCTCAGGCGAAACACCTTCCAGGTGCCCGAAATCCAAGGTGCGCGTCTCTATAATTCATGCCTTCGGAACGGGGCACGTGTCGTCTTTGGCCAAAAACAGAAGCAGCTGCAAAGGCTCCAGCGGTCGGCTAACAAGGTTAAAAGCGATGGATAAGGGGGCTACAAAGGGGCTCGGGGGGCAGAGGAAACCAAGATCCGTGTGCAACCAAACCAGCACTAACAATGCCGTTATAAGTGGCCCATTAACACGGTGTCAACCGCCATGCAACAGCAATTTCCGTCGCTATTGCCATTTATCGATTTTCAAATTCCATTCAACGCGGATTTCAATGGCCAGCGGAGGGGGATGGGGAAGGGGATGAGGAAGGAAAGGGGGGGAATAGCACTCCTGGGATATAGTCGCATTGAATGCGATTAATGGGGCCAACTAGTTGGCGGATCCGGATGCGGATGCACAGGGTTCGAATGCTCGGGATGCAAGGATGTGCGGCTTAGGCTACTTGTGGGTCACAAACACAATTCGAGACAATTTATTTACTAAAACTTTATTTATTGACAATAAAATGAATTTCAGCTTATCGAAATGAGGCCGTGCACAAAAGCCTTCTAATAAAAACGGGTTTAAAGCAGATACATCCAAGAATGTTAAGTTAAATAAGTTTTAAAAATGGCTATTTTGTAAGTTGTGCAACATAAAAATATATTCCGATACCCTATCATTATCAATTAAAATTCTGCTTCTATTTTGTTCTTGACATCAGCAAGCAAATTCACGCCTTCGAGAGTAAATGAAGAAATGAATTGAATTATCTTAGTTGGACATTAACATATCAACAATAGATTTTTCAAATTTTGAAATAATAAAAATTAAATAAAATTACATATACATATGTGGGTTTTCAATACCGACTATTAGCAAATGTTAAAAATGCTGTCAAAAATAGTGATGGAATATATCGAGGTCATATTTGAGCTTATTAGTTCTGTATTTTCGGAGCTTATTAATGTTTAGTGTTAGGATGTGGTGTTACTGTTCAATGAGTGAACAAATATTCGATTTCCCTTTTTAAAACAATACTATGTTGCTATCGAATTGCATTTCCACTAAAGATTTTAAAGTTCATATTTTAGTATAGTTAAACGCTCCTTAAGAATTGTTTTAAAGCTTAAAGTTCTGAATATATTAATTGGGTTCATTACCTGTTGGCTCCGCAATTCTCACGGCGTACAAAAGTGCTGCAGTTGGCTCCTAAATGGAGCTTGGCTTTAAACGCGATTCCTTTTCCCCCTGTTTAGTGCCGATCCTCTAGCTACTGAGATCAGTTTGAAGACGTTTGGCTTAGATTCATCTGCAAAAGGTAAGAGAAGAAGTGATCATTAAGTAACCCAAGGGCTGGCTGAACAGGAAATCGAAAATACAAGTAAGAAGAGCCGCGAACACTATAAATATTTATGTGGCTATGCCTGCGTACATTCTTTGGCATTCGCAATGAGAATTTCAAAGTCAAGGTTAACTGAAACATTTGCCCGTTTCTCTGGCTTGTCTCCTTTTCGCGATCGCTTCTTTTCCCACTGTCCGCGGGCAAAACGCAAGTGCAAGTGTGAGTATCTGTATCTGTAGTTGTAGTTGTTGCCGTAGCTGTATCTGTATTTGTATCTGTGTGTGGGTCTAACAGCTACGCTGCACATGCGCAGTACGCAGTTCGCAGTTCGGGTTTGCGCTGCTGGAAGTGTTGTCCGCCGTCTGTGTCTGATGTGTCTGATTCCAGTCTGCCAGACGACGAGGACAACAACAACTGCAGAATTTCAAGAGTCCGTCCTAAGTCCTCGCAGCCCGCTGTTCACTTGATCGGACTCAAGTACAGAGCAGCCTCGGGAATTTTTGGCATTATGGCAGTATGACACTAGGTAAATTAAGGAACTTTAAGTCTCTTCAAAATTTTTGAGAACGGGTAACTTTAACATTAAGGGTTCTGAATATAAAAGATAATATTCCAGCTTATCAATTTGAAATTTTCTATTAGACTAACTAGTAGTACAGCCAACAAAGTAAGCCATTAAGTTGAATTTCTTATGTTATGAAAACTTTTTGATTAATTTTTCATTAAAATAAAAAATCAACATTATATATTTTAGATTAAACTAACTTTTGAATCTCTTTTGGTTCCTTTTATAATTAGTAGTAAGATCTTATGGTTTTAGCAATTTATAGACATTTAATTGTAGACTTGAATGGAACACTTTAACGTTTTTGATTTTTACGAAAAAAAGGACCAGTGTCATACAGACTTATTGAAGAACATCTCGTGCTGGTTGCCAAAGTTCTTATTGTTGTAGCTACTGTTACCGTCGAAATGGATGTCATGTGTTGGCCGGCGCAGTCGCGGAATTTAATTTTTTTAAACAACTCTCCGAAAAACTTGGGAATAAAGTGAGTTAAGAGGCAAGACGAGGCAAAAGTAAAAGGAAGAGGGATGCAACTTGTTTGGCGTGGCAGACAAGTCCCAGACATGTTCACATGCCATTAGATGCTGGTGCGCCTTTTTCGGTATCTCGTGGATATTGGCAATTGCATAGGGTTGTCACCTGCGGAGGAGAGAGCCAGGTAATGTCGACAGGGTTCATTGACCTGCCACACCCACCACCCCACCCACACGAGCACTAATACCTTCTCATTACGCCAAATTCCGTGCAAAGTGGCATGACTCGCCGAAAACCTCTCAGTCTTCCAATGCGAACTGTCCGAATCGATCAGCCTTGATGAGGGTCCAAGTGCACAGGTTCAGTTAAGGTCCACGAATCATTTTCCAATAATGCCCTTTACTTAGCCCCACAATTGTATTAAAAAGGTTGAGAATTAATCAGGCATGTTGGAGATAGCATTTGAATTTATTAATCCAATATATTTGGAATTAAAGGCCGTTTTCAAAGTTGGTTTATGAAAATGATTGTTCAAATTTGAACCGTTTTTTAACAATGCGTAATACTTATCCCCACAATTATATTAAAGAAGGTTGGAAACGAAACAGGCAAGATGGAGTTAATCTTTGGATTTGACAATCAAATATATTCGGAATTAAAGTCAGCTTTCTTCGGAGTTACTTAATAAGTTTTCCTCAAAGACAATTAATATTCTCTTTTTCTTAATTCAAAGTTTTTATAATTTCTAACATCATACAATAAAATGTAAAAATGTAAAAGTTTCATTTTGAAATATACAAAATATTTGTATATCCATTACTTCAATTACAAACTTTATTATTATTAAGAAAGTAAGATACAAGATAAGAGGTTAACAAAATTGAAGGAGCTTAGCCAACAAAATTAAACGTTTTCTTCACAACCGAATATATTGAAAACAGTTTAAATTATGTATTTTAATTGCAAATAAAAACCGTAGATGCAAAAAAATAGAGGAAATAATAAAAAAAAGTTATAAAATGTGCGCGCAAAAATGCCAGGTTAAAGGAACAGTTCCAAATCTGTATGCGAACGAAGATTGTAGCCTCCAAAGGCCCTGTTCTCGGACCCGCACTTGAAGCTCCCCAGTTCCTGCACTTTATGTGTTCCCTGCAATTAAGATTTTAGGGTACACACCCAACAACCTCAGACGGAGGAGCATTAAGGAGCCCCTCATTCGCAGGCCATTTGGGGGAATTCTGCGGTGGGGCTTTGGTCTTTGGGCTTTGGACTTTGGGTCTGTGGGCTGGATTCGGCGAAATATTTCCGCTGCCGTCGACGGTCCTGCATGTTAAGTGCGCTTTATATTAATTTTATAATTCATAATTGCATCATGTTGCTCACATTTCTGAGCCAAAACGCAATGGAATTTAATTAAGTTAACCCTGCAGGTGCCGACGGTCCTTTGTGTGCAGTTTTGCACAGTTTTTGCTGTGTTTTTATTTTGAAGGCCTCAGGTACTCGGCTTGAATTCTGATTAGTCACGGGTATATCAAAGGGTATACAGTCGTTCTGGATGTACACATACATGCATTGTTTATTGAATATCGCTTTTAATAAGTCAAATTTTAAACACTACTTGCTAGGTTTCATGATTTTTAAAAAAGAAAACTGTTACATTTTTGAACATGATCAATATATCATTAAAGAGCAATTCTATATTTATTATATTTTAACTGATTGGAAAAAATATGGCATACTTTTGGGTTTAAAACGTTTGTCTTTTAATTTTCCATTTTTGCGGTGAAGTTTTCGTTTAATTCGTTTCACAAAGCAGGTTAATTTCATTTAGAGCTCATATCTCGGATAACTTAAAATTTCGACTACGTATTCTTAAATATTAAACCATTTTTTTGAAATAAAAGTTGCTATGTTAAAAACCCCACGCAATAAAAATTAAGAATTGTTTTTTAATTATAGGTTGATTTAAAGTTATAGTTTTTTTTAACATTTTTAAATATTTCATAGAAGTATTCCCTCTTTTTATACCCTTGCAGAGGGTATTATAATTTTGGTCAGAAGTTTGTAACGCAGTGAAGGAGACGTTTCCGACCCCATAAAGTATATATATTCTTGATCAGGATCAATAGGGGAGTCGATATAGCCATGTCCGTCTGTCCGTCTGTCCGTCTGTCCGTCTGTCCGTCTGTCCGTCTGTTTCAATACCGTTTGCGAGCTCAGTTTAAAAGCTAGCGATCTGAAACTTTCACAATCGTCCTAAAACATGTGTACGCAGATCAAGTTTGAAAATCGCCCCGATCGGACGTCTATATCCTATAGCTCCCATAGGAACAATTGGATATATCTTGCAAGAATTTATGATATTTCGCGCAGTGTAAAAGCTATTGACATTAATCTTTACAAATCGTATTTTTTTATGCATACCTTGATCAGGGTAAAAGCGCGTGGCGATCGGACGTCTATATCCTATAGCTCCCATAGGAAAAATAGGGTAAAATCGGTTAAAATTTAATGATTTTTAGGATATTTCGCGCAGTGTAAAAGCTATTGACATAAATCTTTCCAAATCTTATTTTTTTATGCGTACCTTGATCAGGGTAAAAGCGCGTGACGATCGGACGTCTATATCCTATAGCTCCCATAGGAACAATAGGGTAAAATCGGTCCAAATTTGATGTTTTTCAGAATATTTCGCGATGTGTAAAAGCTATTGCTGTACATTTTTTCAAATCGTATTTTTTTATGCATACCTTGATTAGGGTAAAAGCACGTGACGATCGGACGTCTATATCCTACAGCTCCCATAGGAACAACAGGGTGAAATCGGTCCAAATTTGTTGGTTTTCTGAATTTTTCGCGTAGTGTGTAAGCTACTGACATACATTTTTCCAAGTCTTATTTATTTACGCATATCTTGATTAGGGTAAAAGCGCTTGCCGATCGGACGTCTATTTCTTATAGCTTCCGTAGGAAAAATAGTTAAAGGCTGCGAAAGTATCCCTTTTTTTCCATTTTTATATGACATTTTTACAGTATAAAAGCAATTGACATCAAACGACGCAAATCTAGTTTATTTATGTATATCTTATTCCTTTCGCTACTTTTTCAGTTTTAGCAACTTCGGCAAAGTCTGCAAGGGTATTAAAACTTCGGCTTGCCGAAGTTAGCTTCCGTCCTCGTTTTAATATACATCCCCACAGTAAATTAAAAAAATCAATCCAAATATATGCGAATGAGTGAGTTCTGAACAAATAATAATTAACTATTAATAATTCAGAATGACCCACATTTATTAGTCATTACAGAATTGATTGGACAGACGAAATAGGGCTTCATCCTGGCACCTCCTGAGTTGATTTTTCCTTGCTTCTTGACGCAAGCTTATGTCCAAAATGGAGGCTGCATGTTAGCATAACACTGACCAACTTGGATGAAGGTGGATGTGAAGGGACAGGAGAGGTTCCAATGCCCGCAGGCATCGCATCGGCCATCGCATGCTGAGTCAGATGGGAGTGCTCCTCGAGCACTTGGAGGAGATGGAGACGGAGATCGAGAATGGAGGATGGATGGACGTGGATGCTTGCACTTATTAATGCTTAATAAATGGCATTTCATTTCTTATTATTCCCGGACTCGGGACGAAACGTGTTGGAGGATTTTATTGCACTGCCTCGCCGACTGCAGTTGTTGTCGTGGTTAATGCGAGTCGATATATTGGCCATGACTAAGGATGCAGATGCACGAAGGGCCTGCAAGCCCAAGTTCGAGTCCGAGTCCAAGTCCAGTTCCACCAGACGGAGTCAGACAGTCGCTGTGTGCTAAAGTAATTATTTCATTTGAGCCAACAATGAGGCTGCAACTCTGAGTGCCGGCCAAGATCGCCGAGATGGATGATTGACGAGTGGAAATTAAAGAAGCTGGCGGCTGGAACTGTCCGCTCGCAGTTGCAGTACTAAAACAGCATCTTTTAACGACCCGCGTTTCGACCGCGTCCGCTTTAAAAGTACTTGGAATGTAAATGAAGCGGGTGCAACTCCGCCACTCCTCTCCACTCCACTTCACTCCACTCCACCCATCATCCCATCCGTCGACCAGCTCCATTTGCCCCGTTTCGAGGTCACCGCGGTGGTCGTTGCACCCACGCACTGATTTGCCAGACACCTGAATGCTCCCACCCCGATTTTATATGCAAATGCCCCATTATACCCCTCTGCGACATGCCTAAAACTTGACTGATTTCAATTGATTTTTCTTAATTTATTAACCAGACAGCCTGATGACTTTGGGGTTTCATACAAATTGTATCCTATTCAATCTGAAGTTGAACATTTAAAATGGTTTTTGTTGGTTAATTGCGACAGGATATGTAATTATTTCTTAAAAATTAAATTCCCTTTTAATATTTAATATTGAGGAGGTGTAACCTATATTTAAATAAGACAAAATCAATTTATAGAACGTCTTTCACGAGACCAATCACAGTTAAACTTTCACAATTAAAACATTCGAGACCAGGAGTTAAAGAAAATATTTTATTGTTTTTTGAGTATTACATAAATTTGCATTCATACAAATATCTATGCTTAATTTTGTTTAAAACAATTGGCTTTTAGCGAAAATAAGAGAAAGCTTAAGAAAGGGACAGACATTCTAATGTCACCTCAAAACAATTTTAAGCACGTATTCTCACATGAACTTGCTGTAAATCTTAATTAAAAACCATTATTAAGAAAGCTAGTATAAATATGTTGTTTCTGTAACCAAATTTTCAAATTACCCGCCCAATTTTTATCGGTCTATCGGCATGCGCACTAGCGCGCTGGTATTTTTCGGTATTTTCTTATGCTAAGCAAAAGAACAGCTTACAATGCACTAACGCCTGTTTCTCACATTCACACTACGTAAAAAAAAACGACGCCGATTTTAGCGAATTTGGCGAATTTAAAACATTAAAATAAGAGTAAAAGCTGAATAAAAAGTTTGTGCGTGTGTAGGAAGAGCAGAAGAGCAAACATCACAATCATTACAAGAACCGACAACGAGAAAATTAGCTGGTGGGCCCAAGAATGCAGCAGTCCACTTCCACACAAGCCACAAATGCGGCTTCTGGTGGGGATGCGCTGCTTCCGTTGCGCGCCTGCAGCACCGCCGGATGCAAGGTGGCCACCGTGGTGGACAAGACTAAGCGGAAGTGCTCCCAGTTCGTCTCCTCGCCGTACATAATGCCCAAGCCCCTGGTCGTCAACGGCCACACATCGATCTTCCAAGTGGGCGGCGAAATGGCCAAGATGGGCGACATTCCGGCTCTTTCGCAGGCCACCGGAGGCGATGGCGGCCAGCCCATATACCGCATAAAGCCGGGCACTCACGCGCACGTCATCAACTATGTGCTAATCGACGAGGGATCCGATTCGCTAGAGAAGGCCAGATCCGGGGACCAGGAGGCCATGCGTCTGCTGCTGGAATCGCAGCGGGAAAGTGCGGTGACCAAGCTGCAGAAGCTGATAGTCAACCACCGGGGCATCCCGGCCCCGACCGTCGCAGCCCATTCCTCGTCAGCATCAGCACGTCCTGCGGCCACCATCTCAACTCCTGGAGCCACTTCCGTGGGCAGTGGCAATGTAACCACTCCCCAGATTCATCCCGACTTCTCCATCGCCAGTGTGGAGGGAGCCGTGCCATTTGTCCGCGCAGTCCCCGCTCCCGTGGTGAATCCTCCAGCTCTAGTTCCTCTAGGCGCTCCACCAACTGCCAGTGTAGTTCCAGTAGACTCCGTGGATCGGCTGCAAGCCGAGCTCATCGAGCTGCGACGCACGGTGGCTCGGCTGGAGGAGAATAGTCGCCGCTAGTTAACCGACTTTGTTGTTCCCGCAAAGACACTTTAGTTCAACCAAATACGCTTAAGGTAACTAAAGGCGCCATAGATGTAATTAATCTAAGAATATTAGACATTATTAATTCAAATAAATTATGTATTTCGTAAATGTCCTTGTGTATTGTGCTCTAAAGTTGTTTTGGAAATGCATGTTTTACTAACCGAAATCACATTTTAAAGAGGAAGTGATAAAATTGATGAGTTCCAGTTCATGCAACAATTACAATATGTTCTAGTAGTCTAAAAAAATATAAAAAAAAACATTTTTTTCAAAGTTATAGTTAGTGAAATACATATACATATATATATAGTCTAAAAAAAGTCTTAGAGTTCAACATGCTTGCTGTGTGTTCCTTCTTTTATATTCGGATACATTATTATTTTTGCAGAAGTTTGATTTTTGCAATAAATGCTAATAATATCCATCATATGGTAGGTTGCGAGTAAAACGACTTGCAATTTTAGTGATGTCTTTAATAGTCATAAGTGGAAACGAGCAACTAATAAAATATTTTTATGCAAGTCTTTTGATCTTTTAAAGATTTATATTTATCCAAATATATAATTTTATTTTTAAGAGTTTATTTCTTAAACACTAAATTTTTTGACATATATTCCGAAAAACTCTGATCTTAAATGATAACATAGTTTTCCGTGGAAAGAAATCAAAAAAAAATTTAATTGTTTAATGGCAAAATGTTGGCATATGGGGTTTCAACATAAGCCTCTTCCCACCAGATTCGGTTGGAATTTATATTGATGTTCATACAGTTGATAGAGATTTTCGTGTAATCCGCAATATAAACGATCTTGTTTATTGAATTATTGCGTTTTCGTCAAACGGCGTGCTTGTAAAATCCTCTTGTTGTCAAAGTAACCTCATTTTCTGGTTTTCATTAGCTTTCTTTGGTCCTAGCATAATATATTATTTTTAGCATAATAGCATAATATTTTTATTTTTTTGCCAAATTGTATCAGTAACGATTCGCATATTAATTTCTGGCAGGCGAACGGGCCAAACATCAAAGCAATGAGGTTCAAGGTGGAAGTGCCGATCTCCAGAGGGAAGATATTAGCAGCAGTCAGGCGGTGTGCGGTCGATCCCAGTTTCCGATTCCTGGAAAGGTTTCACGATCCGCTGGCCACCGAGAGGGGAGACAAGAGGAGGGGCATTAAATCCAAATGGCCAACTGCGCCAATGGCGGTTACTCTCGGTTTTAGTCTTAAGGTTTTAGGCAAGTAGTGCGCAATCTGAAAGAATGACTTTGAAAGGTTGCTTGTGCTTCATCCTCTTCCCCTTGAAATCGCCATTTTTCGAAGTTAACATTTTTATGTTGGCAGAAAGTGAAGCGACCGAGTGAAGTCTTAAGGGGCCGTAAATGTGGCATTTTATGTGTCATCAACGGAGGCGGCGGCGACGGCGCCCTCGTTGCAAGCGCGAAAACCTTGCAATCGAACGTAAATTAATTTTTATTGGTTGCAAATGCGGAGACTGCCCCGACTCACTGTTCAGTCATCAACTTATCCCGATCCCAGCCACATGAAAGGTGTCCCGATGTCCGTTCTTCCGACAATGGGCAAACAAAATTACTGCGTCGAATCAAGCCTTCAAAATCTTAAGAAATTATATGTCTTAAAGGTAAGCCAGGATTAAGAATCATTAAATTAAGAATAATGAACAGAATTGGTTGCATACACCGAAAGTACAGTCGAGTCCCAATAACTCAAACTACCATCTGTCATCAAAAAAACTTCGAGTTATATAATAGGTTTACGTGCCTTTATACTCCCTATTGCCGATGCAATCATTTCGACTTTTAAAGAATAATGGAAGTTACAGCTGAGAATGTTCCCCTGTATTTTCCACTACTTAACATTTTCTAAGTCGTACAAGGTTATTTGTCAATACAAAGTTTAATTTTAGCAAAGGCATCAACAATACAATATGATTTAATAATACAAAAAATATTATTTTATAATTTATGCTGAAATAAAAAAAAATATATAAGAAAAGGTTTGGTACTTTGAGATCCATGAGTTATTGACTAATTTTTGAGAATGTTTTTTGATTGAATATTTATTAAAATGGTTTAAAAATACCTGATAGTTCCTTTGAACATCTTAAAAAAAGAAATTGACTACAGAGCATTATTTTTAGTTAATTAATTTTATAAGAAGGTTGGAGGAGTTTTCACTTAAATTAAGCTGGCTAGCTCGTTAGCGTTTCCCTATATTGATATTTGCAAAAGAGGTAAAATCGTTGAGTCAGTGACCACCAACTATATCAAAGGAATGTGTTTTTCTCCTGGGATAAGTAAACATATAAATTTATGTGTGTTTGTATAGGTGGGCAGCAGGTACAGGCGCAACTACTTAGCCGGCGAAGATCAGGACCCAATTGTGGGGACACGGCGGCCGAATCAAATTCGATACGCCAGCGAGGCTCCAGAGGTGATCCTCGCCGGGGATGTATAAAAAGTAACGAATGTGCGCAATAATAAAAATCATTAAAATAAAAATGTTTATGAGAAGGCATAAACACGACTTTATGGAGGGAGCGCAGAGGAGTTGGAGGCGGCGCGGGGGATCGGGTTTGGAGTTGGGGTACTCGATGGAAAGATGGTCGAGATGGCTGGACAGAAAGTCACCTGAGGAGCAGAGGGCAGCGGGACGCGAGTGTCAATGGGCAGCCGTGCCCGTGGACTTGGGAAGCGAAGGGTCCGCGAAGGGACACGAGAGCCAGCCGGCCGGGTTTTGGGATGCTAACTCATTTTGGCGGCGGCTTCTGCCGAGGCACTGAGACGGGACTTCGGCTTGAGCCCCAGCACCAACCCCTGCCCCAGGCTCCAGCTCCAGGAGCTGGGATCGGGAGCAGGGGACTGGCGGCGCGAGGAGCAGGCGCAGGCGCTCGGCTCAAAAATAATTTGCAATTTCTTGGAAATACTCACTTTTGCGCTGCCTGCGCGAACTTCGCTGCTGTCGTCGCCGGCGCAGCTTCTCAAGAACCTTTAGTGGATAAAAGGTGGCGGCGAAAAGTGCAAAGAGCACTGCGAGAAATACAGGTGACAATTTAAGGAAAAGTTAGTACTGTGCCAGAACAATTTCAATGGATGTCATTCGTTTGTACTCACAAATTAAACAAACTCAAACAATTCGAAGAAAAGTAGTGTATATAAATTTACAAAAGTTTGGAAAAAATTTCATTACATAATTTTAGATCATTAATAAACTCAAAAACAAATCTATTACTCAAAAACTATGGTGGAAGATGGTTTTTAGTTAAAATAAACAAAGGTAATCTAACGATACCTTAAAATGTATAAATAAGTATGTAGATGAATAATCAGACTTTTCCTTTCTTGTGATCTTTGAATGTCACAAAAGTAAGGTTTCCCAAGGTACCAAAACATATAAACATGGAAACATATATTTTTTTTAATTATTAATGTGCTTAGCAAAGCTCAAAGTCGTCGGTAAGAAAAAGACTAAATTAAAAATTAGTTTTTTCCCCGCTATTTAGAACTGGAAATGTTCAACAAAAAATGCTTAGCTAAATATTTAATACGGTTTTTTTTAACACCATTCTTTGTATTTACACGACCAAGATTACTCCATTTATTAATGCATTTGGGCTTTATTTCTTCCAGTGTAGGGAGGGTAAGCCGAGGTGGCCGTAATGAAAATTAAAATACGAAACACTCAGCCAAAGGTCGGTTTGCTCGGCTTGGTCGGGAGAGTCAGGAGCCAATGAGCGGTACAGGGTGGTGTCCCCTGGCCGAGGAATCCCTCATCCTCCTTTCCTTCCCCCCTCCCCCTCAAGGGGCTCCGGCTGGTGAGTCGCTCGGTCGGATTGCTTGTCGTTATCTTGTCATGTCAAAATGGTCTTACGAAAATGTATCTTTTGTATTCCAAGTGCAAATGAGCAGCACAGATACAAAACAACGTGCTCCCCCTGCCCCTCCCCACAGAGTGGATCACCATCATCACACCCCCCACCCCCCTCCCATCCCATGGACAGTGGTCAGCATTTTGTTTCGCGTCTTTTTCACTCTGCTCGATTTTTATTTGTTTTGCTCACTCGCAATTTTTATGCCTTTATTGTGTTTACTTTTTGCCTTCGCCGCTGCCTTTTCGGCCGCAAATGCTTTTAAGACTTTAAGACTTTTTAGTTTGTAGTTGAGCGTACAAATTTGTGAAGGAACAGGATCGCCGGTGTGCGAGTATCTGTATCTTTTGCAGTGACGCTCGCTCAGTGGCTGATGCCGATGCTGATGATGACACAACATGAAAAGGTAAAACAGGCTGAAAAATATTAAATACGCTACGTAGCTGCCTCTTGACAGCGGACGTAAATTTGCTTTTGCCAGAGCACCCCCCTCATCCCCCCCACCTCCCCTGCCATCGGATTGTTTAATTGCACATGAGATCGGCGGGTCTGGGATTGGGACTTGGACTTAACCAGGGACTGGAGCGGAGGAAGAGCCTCCGAGGATCGGGCGGCAATTAAAATAGAGTGTAAGTTAAGGATGCATAAAACGCTCATCTTTATGAAGCCCTATATTGTCATTCCCAGTCCGGCTGCTCGTATCCCAGATTCCCTGGTCGGGATGTAATGGCCCGATTTGCCGGTGGCAATAATGCATAGTTGGGGTTTCGTCGGATTCAGATTCAGGGAATTTAGATTCACAGATAAGTAGCTGATTGCTCTGACTTCGAGGACTTGGATTAGCAGCTCCTTTGGACGGGAAGTAGGTAAAGTCTGTTTAAACATGAGATAACTATCACAACTATTTAAACTTACGTCAGGGAATTTGTTCATAAGAATTCTGAAAAAATTCTTACAAAAAAAAAGTATAAAGGCTATTAAAAACTATTAGTAGAGAACAATAATTGATTCACTTAGGCAAACACACTTGAAAAGGTTTTATGACTTAATATTAATTGGCTAACTTTTTTTATGAATTGATTAGTAAAGTATTTAGAAATAATACTGGGTTTCTTCTCTTCCCCTTTTAAAGGAAGTCATTAGCCGTAATGAACTTGTATTTCGTTTATAAATCGAAATTTCCTTTCCTGCAATTTGTTACTTTCGCATATTTCATGTTCGCGTTGCTTGAAGGACAGCGTCGCAACTTCTCTCGGGTTCAATTTTGAAATGTGTCAAATTTTCGGGCAGATAAATGAAGTTAATTAAATTTTGAACGAGTCGCAAACGACCAAGTATTCATTCTGCATGTGAAGTCAAATTCAAATCTTGCATATCGCCGCCCCCACACAGACTTGGCAGCAAAACAATTCCCAAAACTAAGCCAAAAAAAAGAAATACACACATGCGGATGAGTTTAGAAACAACAACTTGCTCTCATTTCCCACAATTGCCCAAATGTAGTGCGAAATGAAGCCAGAGCTACACTGGAACAAATATATATGAAGAAGTGGGTCGGAAAAGTAAATAAGGTTTTGGATAGAATCGTTGGATTGCAAACTAAGTTAAGTAGTTCCTTAATAGTTCTTAAGTAAATAACATTTTAAAACATAATTTTTACGTAGTTGAATTTTAAATTATATCAAAATATAGCGTCATTATTAATTAAATTTTTAAAACATATTTTTTTTTGGATTTAAATAGATATGTTTCTGAGATATAGAGTATATTTATAAATGAAAGGTTTTCTATAATGTGTTTAGTTAAAGTAACAGAAATTATAGAAGAAATTATCAATCACTAATGTGATCTTTAGTAAATGAAAATTCAATTAAAATATTTATCAATAAAATTTTAATTTTTTTTTATTTAAAAAACTTGTATAATTAACCTTTTTTAGAGTGCACTTTTAAGTTAGGGATCGTTTCCTGCAGTGCCCCACAAAACGGAGGCAACAAAAAGAGCAACAGCATCGGGAGAATAACAAGTTGCAGGGGCTGTCAGCATCGTTATTCGCCTTCCCCATCTTCATCTCCGACCTCGTCTTCGTCCTACCGCATTCTAAGTTCTATTGGCACAAAGACCGAGTTTTGCTTTGCGGTTCTTCGCTTTGACTTTTCCCATGTATCTCGTCCCGAGTGTCTGCGCTGTGCAGATACGGATGTATCTGTTAGATACGCTCCGCACACACAGATGCAGCGAAACTCGTTTTTTTGCGATCTGGGTTTGGGGCAGCGTTGATAGGACCTGGTACTCCCAGGCCCCCCCCTCTTTAACCCCCCATCCCGCCGAAGTCCCCATCACTTTTGTAGCGCCTTCTTCAGCCGGCATAGTTTGCATTTTCAAGGTCGATCTGCACATGTATCTGTATCTGACGCTGGTTTCTTCTGCTGAATTTCGCTCAAGCCGGTGGGGGTGGGGGGAGGGGGTAGGGGGTTGTATCCCACACATATATCTCATGTGGTCTAACGAGCCTCGGCCTGATATTGCAATCTGCTGCCAAGTAATCTCGACCTTTATTGCTGTTCTCATTGCAGCTCAAATTTGTTCAGACATTTACTCCTTCTGAAATAAAGAATCTTTTTTATTATATCCCCCCGAAAGCCCGAAGATATGCGCAATCCCGCCATCGGATTCCTTTGGGTGTGTGTATGTGTGTGTGTGGAGCCTCCTGATGACTGCATGGTGCAACATTTCGCGCTGCAGGCACTCGGCACTCCTCCTTCCTCGAGTTCCATCGAGTTGCCCGTTTCCTGTCTACTGATGCGCTGCCCCGGCTGACTCACCGCCTCTGAATGCCCGGTCCCCTTGGTTTTCCAGTCCCCCCATTCATCCTTTCAGTGGCAATAAGGCCGAGGGGGATCGCCTCCATTATTTGGTAGCTGGAGCCAAAATAATTGTGATTGCACCGCGAGTTTACCCAACTTCTTTTCACATTATTCATGCATTTCAGTGGAAAACTTTGTGAGTAATTTCGGCCAAGAGTCGGAAAATTGACGGTAACAAATGTGAATCAATAAGATATGAAAGTGCCACAAAGTTTTGTGGGAAGACAACCTTTGCAGAAATTTCCACTCTTTTATACACAATATTGAGGACGTCATTTTTTAAGACGATGGTTTGCGATGGTTTTTTCTTTTAAGTTTCTCTGCGCTTATTGCATTTTTATTTGTATAATATTTTTCAAATAACAACTCGTTAATATAATTAAAAGTAATCTGTGTAAATAATGCTTTGAGTTCTTATAAAAATTTGTGAGCAATAATTAAAATATGTTCCAAAAGTTATATATCTATATGTTTTCAACCGATTATTAAAATAAATATATATTTTAAACTTGAATGCCCTTTTAAAACACCAGAAAATTCTAAATACTTTAAATCTTTGACCATTTGAAGCTGTAAGAAATCATTTCATGAATTTATGGTATTAAGAATAATTTTATTACTTTACAAATATAAATTTTTTGTATTGACAAACTGACTATTTGTCTAAGTATTTTATTATTCATTTAAAATGAATTGGGTGACTATATTTCGTTTTTGGTTAGACACGTGTTTCACCTCCTTAGTCCTTATTATACCCTTGCAGAGGGTATTATAATTTTGGTCAAAAGTGTGCAACGCAGTGAAGGAGACATCTCCGACCCTATAAAGTATATATATTCTTGATCAGGATCACCTCCTGAGTTGATATAGCCATGTCCGTCTGTCCGTCTGTCCGTCTGTCCGTCTGTCTGTCCGTCTGTCTGTCCGTCTGTCCGTCTGTCTGTTTCTACGCGAACTAGTCTCTCAGTTTTAAAGATATCGAATTCAAACTTTGCACACACTCTTCTTTTCTTTGCACGCAGTATATAAGTCGGAACGGCCGGGATCGGCCGACTATATCCTATAGCTGCCATATAACTGATTGATCGGAAATGCCATAACTCTGCTGTTTGTTAAGCTAGGAAGTTGGGACTTTCTATGGGTTTTATATTTGGCCAATCAATCCGACGTACCAAATTTCATAAGGATCGGCCGACTATATCCTATAGCTGCTATATAACTGATTGATCGGAAATGCCATAACTCTGCTGTTTGTTAAGCTAGGAAGTTGGGACTTTCTATGGGTTTTATATTTGGCCAATCAATCCGACGTACCAAATTTCATAAGGATCGGCCGACTATATCCTATAGCTGCTATATAATTGATTGATCGGAAATGCCATAACTTTGGTGTTTGTAAAGTTAGGAAGTTGGCATTTTCTATGGGTTTTATATTTGGCCAATTAATCCGACATATCAAATTTCATAAGGATCGGCCGACTATATCTTATAGCTGCCATATAACTGATTGATCGGAAATGCCATAACTTTGGTGTTTGTTAAGTTAGGAAGCTGGTATTTTCTATGGGTTTTATTTTTGCCCAATCAATCCGACATATCAAATTTCATAAGGATCGGCCGACGATTGGAAATGCCATAACTTTGGTGTTTTTAAAGTTAGGAAGTTGGGATTTTTATGAGTATTAAGAATGCATCATATGAATAATTTTGGAGAATATAATTTGCAGAATATTCTGCAAGGGTATTTCAACTTCGGCTCCGCCCGAATTTAGCTTTCCTTTCTTGTTTTTTCCATGAAATCAGAACTGCCAAGTTCTTTATGTACGCATGCAAACAATATGCAATAAGCCCCATAAATTCGCTTGCCATTTATCTGCATAATGGTTGCTGTCCTTATCATGTATCAAATGTAAAAATTACTTTGAATTTTAAAAGCCTTCAGTGGTATTCATTTGTCAGTAAGTGAGGCAGACAATTAGAACACTTGCTCATATGTGGGACAATTTGGTAATCTTGAAAAAGTAAGAAAATGTTGGGAGGAGGCACGTTCGAGGATACGTGGTGAACAAAGGACAACGGCGGCATGCATTCGGACAATTGCAGTTCCCAGAAGCGAAGGACAACGGGGGCGGGAACTGAGTCCTGGATGCAACTATCTTGAGTGCGAAATCACGTTCGACAAATGCGATTTGGGTGCTCTAGATTGTTGGGCCATAATTGGACTGAACGATCAGACGACACCTGCTGATTGGATTCACGAACAGGAGAATCCTTTCCAGTTCGGGGAAATCCCCTCAATAAGCCATTCGAATTGCGACCGTGGTAACCGAGTTCTCAAAACAAAACACGTTCATTTCACATCTTCAATCGGTGCAATGAACTTTCCAAACGGAGAAGAAATTTCAACTCTTATTCAAATTTCGTTAGTGGGCATTTATTGGCTCCGAAAGGGAACAATAATAATAATAAGCGAAATAAGAAAACTGGAAATAAGATAGAAAAATGCTTTGCGATCCCTCCGCACACACAAAGGCAATCAAACGATATTTAATTTTATACAGAGAACATGTCTCTCGAAAAGCCCCTCGACTTGGTCGCTCCCCGCCTCCGATTAGCATAACATCAACTGGACTTGGACTTGGATTTGGACTTGGACTTGGAATTGGAATACAAATGAGGATGGGAATGACCGCAGATGGTAGAACTAGCCGGCCACGAACTGTAAGACAAACCAGAGAAACACTCGGCCTCATACATTAATTAATAACTCCTATGAAATTAGCGACAAGACATTATTTATACATTTCGCTGTTGTACGTGGCAAGCCAAAAGACGGCGAATGTGCCACAAATGGAATTTGGCAACAACGGTTAGTGCCTTTGTTTCATGATCTATTGCTGGGGTCACTTCGCTTCAAAGGAAATCTAGTTATGGATTTGAGTACAAATTGTTTGCTTGACTAAAACTGAAAATGGTTGACCCAAGCCGTCGAGTTTGCTCTAAAGACCATCCGCCGCCTCCACACAATTGGCCAAGTTTAATGACCCTTTCCTTTTAGACCTTAACTTTATTAGCTGTGTGTTATATTTTTGATTACAGTAATTAAATTGGGGCAAGAGAAGCACTTAAATACTCTTTATAGAGTATTGGTAATATACAAATTTCCCTTGCGTGTATATATTTTGGATATAGCATATTTAAAGCAGGAAGATAGTATCCGTTTATCATGCATATTCTAAATGTTAAATGGTATTCAATAAATTTTATTGGACTATAATAATTTAATTAATAGTGTATTTACAAAATATATTAATACAAATTTATTATTATAATTCCGTTCTAAAGGAAAATTCTAAAATAAATGTTAAACATCTTTATTGTATTGATGTATTGTATTGATTGTAATTTATAAAATATATTCTTAAATTAAATAAAAATAATGTACGAACACGGGGCCATTTTCATATTTAAACATACTTGGAAGTTAATAATAAATTTCAACAAACAATTTATATCGAATTTATGATTTGTTTTCCCATTAATAGAAAATAATTCTTTATCTTTTATACCATTACCATACCATTCAACATTTAACTATTACCACAGAGATAGCCTCTCTCTAGAGTTTCTACATTCCTTCTTTTTGGGCGCGTTGTCTTTGTAGTTGGGATGTTTATTTCGATACTAGCATTAAATCCGAAATTTACATAATTTGATCGAGCGGTACCAGCAATGGAGTCGCATTTTTATGGCCCTCTCCGATGGACTGAGGCTGGGAAATTATTACGAGGAAAACGATACCGTCCCGAACGAAACATTTCCCCCCGTCGCCCATCTGGCCACAAAATAATGAACAAGATGCTTTCTTTCCATCTCTCCATTTATCTGGCAGGAGGATCTTGGAATTATATGCCAAGACTCCAAGGCGGACAGTGGAAGAAAGAGAGGGACTAGACAAATGTTATTACCAAAAACGAAGACAACGACCGACCCCAAAGATCTGTGACTAAATTTATTCAAAAGCGATTCGAAAAACGTCGCCATGCCCTGTGTATTCTCCCCTTTCTTCGTTAATTTGAAACAGTTTGATACTTATACACAGGCCCAGCGAAGTGGATACCCGGGCAGCCAATCCGAAAGGTAATTCTAATACGTGTGACTGCCATTAGAGGAAAGTACTTTGGAGAGCCGCCGCCGCCAGGGACCCCTATCCCTTCCCTATCCCTATTTTCCTATTTCTATCCCGGGCTACAGCATCCAACTCTTAGTTCCCCTCGTTCTGCCTTCGACTTTCTTTCACCTACACGATTTATCGCTCTGTATTTGTATTATTTTTAGTTGCTTTATGTCATCCACAGATACACTCCCCATTCCAACAGAGTTTTCCCCACGTCTGCACACATTTGTACCTGAGATAGTTAGCTTTTACATCTGTGACACCAGAGATGACAAATTTAGGGATTGGGAAATGGAAAATTATTTGGAGGCATTGTGCAACTTTTCTTTTATTTTAACGGAAATTTTGTAGTGACTATAATTAATTATTGCTATAAGATGCTGATATATACGATGCTATTAACAATTTAAATGGTAAAATAACGTTAACTTTAAGTATTTTGAATTAACTTTTATTCATTTAGATTGATGAACCTTTTTTTGATGAATGCAGATCACTTTTTTAAAGAGTACCAAAATGTATAAAAATTTATTATTTATATAAGAGTAATATTCATTCGAATATTTTGGATGTTAAATGGACCATTTCATAATATCGCCAAAATAAAATCCTTTATATAATATAAGAATAATAAGCTGCTGTCAAGTGCTTTTTTTCCCCTATGTATTATAAAACGATCTCAATCTATCCAGACCATATTAATATTTATTCCAAGCTCGATTCTTTTAATTATACCCAAGATCCGTATTAGAAAAACTAGTTTAGTTCGTTATCCATAAATATTCCAATCGCTTCCAGTTGTACATAATTTGGTGAGTCTCCCCGTGAAGTGCCCGAAGTTTTGTAAATCGATTTCAGCGATGATACCTGTACCAGTTTAGGAATTTTTTGTCATTGTACAAAAACGTAGCGTGTGTGTATATATATCATGGGATGTATCCGAGTTTTGCCCCATGCTCTGAACTTGTGTGAGTGCTTGTCTCCTACACACAATAAGCAGACAAACTATAAAACTTGAATCAAATCGGACAAAACAAAAATACAATTTTATTGCATTCCAGCACTAAAATCGTTCGATCGTGAGTGCGTCTGTGTGTAAAGTATCTGTATCCGTGAGATACCCACCTCGCTGGGAAGTGTGCAAAGAGGCCAAAGAAGCAGCAGCCTCCGATAATTTCAGCTTGACTTCAGAGTCTCATCCCCCTCACCCCCTTATTTTTTTGTCCCACTCAATCGGAGTGTTTGTCCCTCAGTGTGCCCCTGCCCCAAAAACAAAACTCTTTGCCTAATATTCCATTAACGGGCTTATTAAGGCAGCACGTATGCTGCCAACCCACACACACTCACGGAAACTCACACGAGATACGGATACACAGACACAGATACACAGAGAGAGTAGTTTAATAAAAGGTACCCTGCAGTACCGTTCATCACCTTTTAATCGCTTTTTCATCACCAAAAATTCATCACTGCTGATTAATCGGCGATGAAACTTCATACAAATTAGTGATGAATTTAACATTGGCATGTCCTAGGAGTTAATCAGTGAAAAATTCATCACTCTTTAATCAGTAATTCATCACTCTTTTTCAGTTTTTCATCACTCTTTAATCAGTAATTCATCACTCTTTTTCAGTTTTTCATCACTCTTTAATCAGTAATTCATCACTCTTTTTCAGTTTTTCATCACTCTTTAATCAGTAATTCATCACTCTTTGAACAGCGTTTACTGATGAACATGCGATGAACGAGTGATTAAAATGCGATGAAATAGTGATTAACGAGTGATGAATTACTGATTAAAGAGTGATGAATTCATCACATTTTCATCAGTAATTCATCACTCTTTACTCAGTAATTCATCGCTTTTTCATCTCATTTTCATCGCATTTTCATCGCATTTTCATCGCATTTTCATCGCTTTTTCATCGCATTTTCATCGCTTTTTCATCGCTTTTTCATCGCTTTTTTTCATCAGTAAAATTCATTCAGTAAATTTTCATATAAATTTCATTTTTTATTTTATTACAATATTTCATTATTATTTCATTTATTTCATTACATATAACTAATTAATTTAACTTAATTCAATCTACATATGTACGTTTTCAGTTGTCCCGGAGGTGTTGAGGATGTTTCGGTTTCCGTGCCCTTTTTTTGACTTCGTGCTTTATGTACTGGCTCTTCCTGACCAAGTATATCTGAAATAGAAAAATTATTAAAAAAATAAAAACTTACTGCGTTTTTTGTTTTGCCGCCGGCCAAGCTTAGTTTATGCTGGCCCAACAGATTTATTATAAGCTTCGCCTTAAATAATGAATAAATATATTAACAGAATATGTAGGTACAGTTCAAAATAATTAATAAAATAACACTTACATAAATTTCTGATAAATTTAGTTATAAAATTTCACAAAAATCTCAGCTTCGATCTGTTCTCTCCGTTCTCTCAAATGCAAGTGCACGTAAAAACCGCGAAAACAACTTCAGTTGAAAACAAGGGCGCCGTTAATCCTATTGTTCTTTCCTTTGCCTAATTTGTCTTTACATATTTCGCTTGGCGTCAAAGCAGGGTATATAAAAGCATGTCCGACTATGAAAAATAATCACATAACTTAAATTCACTAAAAAAGGAATCCATACCTTTCAAAACTATCATAATAATTTTATTTTTAAAAAGTATTTCCATAAAATAATATAATTAATAAGAATCAACAACTACAATACAAAAATTATGCTAATTTATTTTCAAGGGTGTATAAAGGTCGATCTGATTTTAATACATTGTCCTCCACCTCTCAGCTCATTTTATGGGGAGAGAGAAGGAGTAAGAGAGGGAGATGGAAATTTTTATGCGTTGCCTACGATCGGGGACTGAGAGTTTCGGCTCTGCCTGCGTCGCTCTCGGCTCTGCCGACTTTGCCTTTGGCTCTGCCGGCGTCGCAGTCCGCTGCTGATTAAACAGTGATGAATTTTTGTAGTGATGAATTTCGGAACTGCAGGGTACTGATGCATAAATGGGTGTTTGTATCTAAATTGATCGAATTTGGGGACACACACAAGACAAAAACCGGGGCAAGCAGATGAGCAACAGAAGAAGAAAGAGGGCGGTTGATTGGTAAGAGAGAGAAAGGTTATAAGACAGAGACGCACTGTGTACTGGCCAGGTAGAAATTCTCGCAGTTGAAGGAAACTAAATAAAAGCAAGTAAGTTGGATCTGGCAGGGAATTCCAACTTTTATATACCCAGTACCCCATATAGAACTTGCAATTAAAATATATGTAAAACTAAATCATATAATGAAAGATATTAAGAATCGTAATAACAATAAAAAGTAATGTGTATGATAACTTGATAGCTGTAATGCTTATTACTTTATTAAGAATACTTAAACTGAATTAATTTTTTTACCAGAGCACTTAATGAATCAACATTATGTTTCGATCACAGTGTTACCTTAATAGTCTAGAATTCTGTTTTTAATTATCGGGATATGAATCACCGCAATCCTATGTTTAACATTAACATTTCACACTGTATATTCGAGACAATGACTAAAGGAGGCTGGGTAGTTTTTTACATATTTTATTTATTAATGTTTCTACAGAAAAAAAATGAAGTACAAAATATTTCCACGAATAACTATTTTTTCTTGACACTACCAAATTAATGACAGATTATTTTACATTTTTATTTACAGAAGGCACTTCAAATCAGTGTTTTAATTTATCTTGAAACATATGAAACAAACTGCGTAAATGTTTGTTGATAGTATTTCGGATCTTTAAAACACGAAATTAATGAAGTATACAAATCTTCGAAACAGTCGAAAGTTAAAAAGTGACCTTTCCACAAACGTGATATACCCATAAACTCGAAAAGTACCAGGTATTAACATACAGTCGATGTGACCGCGACTCTTTGACTTGGAGTTGAAGCTGGACAGCGACGGCGGCTGCTAAAGCAGGTACAATTTTATAATTTCGTTTCGTGTTTAATTAAAGGTGAAGTTTTAGAGAAATAATAAAGAATTATCGAGGGCCAGGGCCAACTTCGAGCTGCAGATGAGTCCCAACTCACACAATCAAATTGAACATTGATCGTAAAGCGATGAGACGGGTATTGGGAACCCAAAAAATACGGTTTTCCTTCTTACTCCGACTTAGACTCGCTGGACGTCGGCGATCATTATGCCATAAATAAAGATTCGTTCCGTGGTTCGGGACCAGAGCTATGGGAAAAATACACATCTTATAAAGCATTTTTATTGCGGCTGCACATAAAATGTTCCCTAAGCCTAGGCTCTTAAATTGGGTTCGGCCCATAATTATTGTTCGGTTATGATTAAAGTTCAGTTATTGTTGGCGTGTCTACTTACAAATCAAAGTTCGGAAATCACTGAAATGTAATTGCCCAGGGCGGTGATCGTGTTTCTGGATGGTTTACTTTTTGTTTTAAATTATTAATTGTTCCTGACATTTCTTCTAGCTTTGGTATTTTAGGGAACAGCGATTATCGTAATCAATCATAAGTCAGGTGTAGTTTAGTAGAACAAAATAATGAAATCTTAATTGCATTTTAGCTTGATCGCATGCAATTTAAACATAACTGAATATAATTTATTTAAAACAAATTGAACATCATCAAACAAATTTTGGGGATTTGTCAAATTTTCAATTTCTCAAGCGAAAATGTTTGGACAGGCTAAATGACAACGCTTGTCAAAATGAGACAACTCAAACTAATCATTTTCATTCGAGCGGCAGATCGGCGAAGAGAACGCGTGCCAAACGTCCGCCCCCTCCCCTCAACCGCTCCCCCTCGCCGACGATCCCCTTTCATCATAGAACCAGCCATGACGACGGGCACGGTGACGATGACGATGACGGCTCGCTGACGATGACGGGGCATTTGAAGACAGATCCGCAGACTGCTCCTCGACTTCTCTGCGATAAGGATTTCCAGGGGTATCAAAATTATTTAAATTACCTCTTATTCATATTCATTAAATCTAGTCAAATTATTGTACATAAAATCGATACCATTCAGTTTTGTCAAAGCATTTGTTTATATTTAAATTTGACTTTATTTTGACTTAACTAAATCGACCAATGCGCATGGTTATGTAACTATACAAAATAGATGTTACTTGTTTCGCTAACAATCTATTGAATATAAAGTCTTCAAGTATTTTTTAACTATCTAGAAGCCAAGGGCACCCACACCTTTATATGGTTAGGGATGAACTGACTTTTGGAAATCGTAATACTATAATTTACATACCTAGTTTTAGTTTAATAATTATCTTATAGTAACCGGGGGAATTTTTAGCTGATTTTACATGAGAGTAATGGTTTCAAAGTTGATTAACCATCATATATTGGTTTTAAAGAAGTTACATAACAATAAAATTTATATTTTTTAGTAACGCTACTACTAGTTCTATTGTGGTTAAAGTCAACAATAAACATAGTTAATTAACCAGGGGAAATTTTAAACTCTTTTTTTTTTAATATTACGTAAGAGTAACTGTTTCATACTTGATAAACCATCATACATTGGTTTGTGAAATTGAAACTACTGTATTAACCCTAGTTATATGTATAAAATATTTAATTTTTTTAAATTTTATACCATCTTGGTAGATTTGCCAACTTTTAAAGAACTTGGAAGGCCAATGGATAACTCCTTCAGTAAGTGCTTGGGGCACGAGCCTGGACAGGGTTATCGCATCGGTCATCGGACATAATACCGTGCCATAGTTAGGCAATGTACCCGACCCGATGAAGTGTCTGCAGCTACGGTTTTATCGCCGTGTGGCCTTTCACCCGGCGACCCAGTGTCGAGTCCGGAATGAGCTGCAAACACTTTTACGACACTGACAACGGCAACAAACAAGCGGGCAAACAAGAGACAACCGCCCAAGACAATTGTGTCCGGGCTCGGCCAGAGCATAGTTAAATCGAAAGCAATAAAATTCTCTAATTGTTTTTCGCCAAAGCAAACAATTGAGATTGAGCCAGGGGTCGAGGCTAATTGATTCACACTTTCTTTTTGGCTGTAAAACACGATGTATCGAGTGGCGAAGGCGATGAAGTGCTCCTCCGCTTTATGGTTCTCCCTCCGCCTCCATGGGTGTAGATCAACAGTGATTAAATCTTTACTGCCCCGGAGACGGCAGTGACATCTAATTGGTTTCACGTCCCAGTATCCAGTTCGAGTCCCTGCCTCGGAGACTTCTCCACCCCCACGGAGGCACTACCCATTGTGGCAGCTTAATTGGGTCAATTCAGTGTCGTCAGGCAAATCAAAAACAAACTGGCCAGCAAGTACTTAACTATGACGGGTCGAGACAAGCACTTTGTTGGGTCCAAAATATATAAACGAAATGGGAATGAGAGAGTTTGAACTTAATTATACCCATTTCTGTTTATAAGTAAATAAGGCGCCCAAAATAGAAGTATAACTGATCTACCCAAAAAATTTGTTTTATGTTCATGTAATGATTTTCTGATCTTTTGAAAGAATAAAAATAAGTAAAAACAAAACGTATATCATTTAAATTGTCGAAAACGTTAAAAAGTTTTTTTGGAATAAATATTTGTTAAGGAATAAGCCTTTGTATTATATTTCATAAGTCCATAAATTTATTTGTTAAGTTTCTTATATCTTTCCCAAATTTGTTTTCTTATGAGTTTTCTTAGCATTTAAAAAGTAATATTTCCTTTAGCATAAAAGTCATCCACCTCTTTCTTTAATTTATTTAATTTCATTTATTTAATTTCATTTATTTAATTTCATTTATTTAATTTAAGTCTTATAAAGACGTAAAAAGATCTGCAAAGTTATAGGTAAGCGCTTTTTTCAAGCTATCCGAGAACAATGTATACCCACGAGACCCATTGTGAGACATATAGAATTACAAAGGGATCGGTGGCAAAGAAAATGTTTTCTTTGGCTTTTTCCACGGCCTCGCCGATGGCGAAGATGATGATGAGGCACATATGACTGCCAGAATCGGAGGGGCGACCTCAGAGGGGTCGAGTTAGACGAGTAGATAATGATGTTGTGATGTCAAAACATCAGACTGACGTCCGCCGGTCGCTGATGGGTTGACTGTCAGGTGACGGATGGCGCGTGAGGATCCCGGAGCCACTTGTTGTGCCGCATTGTTTCGGCGTTGGGTTCCCGCTTCATTATTCAAATGCCGATCCATCTGCCGGGCTCAATCTCGGCCACTTGACACGCACGAACCGCTGCAGCGGCGCCAAAGGATTAGCTGCATTTAATCAGCGCTAATGACGAGCGGGCTTCTGGGTCGGATTGATCTTTTCTCTGGGCCCACCGCTCATTGTGTGGGAGCAAACAGTGGCCGCCAAAGGTGACGGCGGGTACTCCGACAGCTGTTGACTCTAGGCACCCACACTGCCACTGCACATCCATGTCCCGAGGGTTTCAGGTGCAATATGTGCACTTTTCAGGGGATGATGCAATGTGCGTGCAAACAACGGGGCAATAGACACTCAACAAATTCCCCAGACAGTGTGGAAAAATGTAAATAGCATGTGATCAAAAGAAAGTGTTGCCGTTAAAGTTTTAATGGAAACCATTTAATTATAAGAATTCAAAAATATTAAGAAACGGTTTTGCATAAAATTGTATTTTTTATCAAAGAACTTGCGATTCAAATTTCCACCATATTTGAAAAAATAAACTAAGTAGAAAAAACGTATAAAAAGTTTTTTAGTTATTACCACTTAAAATAATGTGTTATAGAAAATATTTAATATTTCGACTTATATTGTCTATGATTTAAACAAATATTTAAAGTATTACCCTAAAACTTTTAAAAACAATTCTAAATAATTTAGTAAGCCTGTCAACATTTAAAAGTGAAATTAAGAAAAACATTTCAAGTTATATAATGGTAGAGTATAACCAAGTACTAGTTAAATTTTAATCAGCAATAAAAATATGTATTCAAAAGACTCTTCGTATATGGGATAATCTTAAAAGAAGACTTGTCTCAGATGATCCTATTAATTGCAGATTCCATTAATCAACATCAGCCGTAGTTGGCCAGCTCACTTCCCTTTTGGCCACCAAATTGATATTCTACTTCGACGTCGTCCCCGGCATTTGAATTTCGTTGGGCGTAGACGTCGCTTATACACCCATTACTCAAGTCCCGTCGTGGACAGAGCGCCGACAAATCCATCAGCAGACCCAGCAAAACTGAACCGAAACCGAACCCGATCCAAACTTGGCCAGATGCGAAGGCGGCCCTGGGGCAGGTTAAATAATAAACGAATTACGGAATGTAAAATAATTCATTTAAAATGTAGTTTTTCTGTGAACACTGGGCTGTAAATGCAGCAGTTTTCCACTGAATTTAATTAGCGGCCTCGACAAATTAACGGAGGTGGATGCGGTCGCTTGGACGCTTCGCTGGGTTTTCTTCAACTTCAAATTCCACTTTTCTTCATCCATAGTACACCGGAAAAAACATTGTTAAGTATGGCAATAGATACGAAAAAAATGGAAGAACTTTTATGCAAATTTACCAAGAACTGTTTTTAATTTTGCTGTAAAAAAATGCTGCCTAACACTTGCAGAGGATATTATGATGTTATTTACAAATTTTCAACACATTGAAGTAGACGTGTCTATTTAGACGTGATATCCGTAATTTTGTAATTTTTTACATTTCAGGACATTTTGTTATAGTTTTTTTTTACTACTTGTATGATTACATCTGCCATATAACATTGCGAATAACAAATAGAAAAATATGTATAACGAAAATAGACATAACTTAAAATAGACTCAAAAAAATCGTTATTATTTATTTTAATGATTTCAAAGGCCCTTTTCATATAGCTATTATGGGAGCGATAGAAACTTTGGGTTGTTTGTTTTCTGCTTAAAAAATGCTTTCAGTTAAATATTCTGTTAAATATTTTTTTACAGTGGATGAAAGTTGTTTCCCTGGCTTTCGTCACTGATCGTTGAACAAACTGCCGCCCCACACACCCTCTACGCATCCCCTTTCGGTTATCGCTGCTCTAACATCAGTCGGAGTGACCCAAGTGAATTATTTAAATTAATAAAATATGCTAAAATGTGTTACAAGTGTGCGAGAAATATGTCCGTCTGCATATGCTTGGGTCTAGTGTAATAGATCATATAATTAAAAGAATTATGGTGGAAACCCCGACCCAACAACAATTGCGCCCTGTTCGTCAGCCGAAAAAACAATGGCAAATAATTTTCCAAGATGTGTGGCTCCGTTTTCCCCATCCGGTCAACCACTTTTTTGGGCTAAAAGCCAAAGAGAGCGGGCAGCGAACGGTGGCCAATGGGAGTTAGATGATTTAGGGCCAATTGAGGCGCGAGTTTTTCTTTTATTTTTTTTGGGAAAGTGCGTTCCAGATTTTAAACTAGCCTGCAGGTCAAACGATTTGCATAATTTTGAAATGACTTTAATAGACCAGACCGACGTTTTCGAAAGTAAATATACAAAATAATAAATATACAACACGAAATTAGGTATTCTTTAAGAGGCGTTACTGTATTTAATCAGTGTGAAAACATCACTTTGTGACTTAAAAATATTTTTGGTTCAGATTCATTTCCCAGGCCAAAGAGACTACAATTATATATTCATAATAAATTTTGAAATAATTTAAATTGGACCAGAATAAAAAGAGGGCAAAAAGGTCTACTTGTAATCCTAAAACACGAACTCAAAAATATTTTATAAATAATAATTTAAATCAATATATTTATTCGGCGTCTTATTTTTTGATTAATTTATTTAGTATACATAGCTACAAGTATCCAGGTATCATTATTGAAGTATGTGACACTAATAACAGGAAATGCAATTAACTAAGATGTAATTAATTTCGTTCACATAGTGATGTCTGGAATTTCAATAGGCAAAAGCATCTGCAGGATGATTAATCCTTGGATATTTGCTTGTCTCGATTATTGCACTACACACTTGCACTTAAGTGCATTCCTTGGCATCAGAAACTGATTTCCTGACTCTTCAAAGCCCCTGACACAGTGCCAGTGAAATATAATGTTTCACTCGGCATATTTGCAGTGCATATTTGCCGGGGATATATGTGTTTAGAGCTGAGTCAGGAGATGAGACAGGAGGATGCGACAGGACCTCTTCTGCGCAGCGCTGCACTCTGTGCAAACAAAGCAAGCTGGGAAAGTGCCACTAATTACAATTCCCACACGCAGGGCCACCCACGCCCCCATCTCATTTCCCCCGCAGGCTGTCCACCGCATTTGCATCCTTGCATCCTTACATCCTTGCATCTGCTGCAAGTGTTTGTCTCGGTGGAATGACGGCATTTGTTGACCGGCCTCCGTGGATGATGTTAGCCCGCCGGCTAGCTGTCTGTCTGATCCTTGGATGAGGTCCTTGCGCGTCCTTGCCGGAGGCGAATTGTTTGCTTTAGTCCTCTAGCCAGATCCTGCCTCCGATATCGAATTTCTGCGGTCTGACCTTTACCCTCTGGCGACGCCACGGAAATCGATTGAACGCAAACTATGACACGGAATGCCCGTCGACCGTGACCACGGTCGCTGACTCGCTCGATGATTTCATTTGCGGTCTATCTACCTGTAGTCCTGTCCCCGTATTGAAATTCGAACAACAACTATTTACCGACTACAAAACGAGCACGAAGAGGAAAACACACAACTGTCCCATTCACACGCACCCGGTGGAAACCTGAAATGGAAAATTGAGGTGGAATGGAGGGGTGAGGCGAGTTTCCACCTGCGCCGGTGGTCAACGTCAACGTCATCACCGCAAAGTCGCGCGGACAGGTGGAAAGCGTCACCGACTGGCTCCTTGGCCAATGTTCCGTCTATCGTCGGCTCTAATTCCATTCGATGGCACATGGAGACACTCGGCCAGCGGACCGTCCAATTTGAGACCATTTAGACGGGCAGCCCAATTAACCTGCACTCGCATCTCTGCTCTGGCATTTCTGGCCAATTAATTTCCCTTTTCCCTCTCCAAAGTGTTAATAGGAAGGCGGACCGGACTTCAAACGGGAAATCCACCCGAAAATGGCAGCACTAGCAGGCCAAATATTAAGACATATATTCTGAGGGAAATTATGTTGAAAATAGAAAATAGCTTTATAAGTTAATAACCAAAAGTAAGTCCAGAGCTTAATAAAGAAAATATCTTTCTTACTCGTTTACAATTAAATTTAAAAGTCATAATTATACATCATAAATAAATTAAGTATATACATATATAATTGGTCAATGAGGTTTTATAAAGTTATTAATGCAAATTTTAAAACAAATGTCGATCACTAAAATAAAACATCTTTCTTAAGTATATTTTTTCTAGTATTAAATTATATTCGTTGTATATTTCCATTGTATTTCTGTTTCAAATTAACTTTTGTTTAAAATTTGATTGCAAATTTGTAGCATATTTAAAAATCAAATATTAATGTGTTTAAATATACAAATTTATTTCTTGAAGAATGACCATTTTTCTGTTTAAGTCTCATGTATTATTACCATTGATTTTATGACAACTATTAATTATATACCAATGTATTCCATTATGTGACATTTTGGTGCGACAGGTTTCACCGCATAATCTGTTCAACTTAACAATGTTTAAATAAAATTAAAAAGCCAGTGACAGTTTATGCAATTTTTTGATTTGTAACAACCTTTAAAAATGAATAGCTACTACTTAATTATTCTTCAGCATTATTGTGCGGCCCAGTGTTGGTGCAAGTGAATATGTATTTTGTAGTAAACCAATAATCCGACAACAAGCTTTCGTTCTGTGATTTAACGTCCAGTGGATTTCCGCGGAACAAAAAGGCGCAGAAATACATTCTATCCAGATTGAGGGAGTATTTGCCCGCTAGCGGAAGTCCTTCAAGTTGGCGGGCTTGCAATCGATATGCCATGGAAATGTTGAAAGGCGCCTGGCAAGATTGATGATGCTTTAGAAGCCAGCAATTCACATGAAATTCATGTGGGCACTACATTATATGGGTATACACTCGTATACATATCTGCGAGCAATTTGCCATGCAACCAAACAATTAAGCTGCGAAATTGGTGCGCTTGCAATTCCCGTTTTCGCTCCGATCGCCACATCTCAAGCTCCGGGCCAACCTCAATTAATCTCTTTGCCAAAAGCCGACCGGGATTGACCCGATGTTGGGCTTGAGATCAGCTTTAGCCACAGCCACAGCCACAGCTGCACAGCGAAACGTCACACTTCAATCAGACAATAAAAATATTGAAATGAGCCTGAAATGGGACAGAGTCGGATGCAGAGATCCACTGAGAACCGCGGCGGCGAAGTAAAAACGAATTTCGCAGAAACATTTTAAATGAAGTTCATTTTTCGTTGAGCTCTTCTCAGGTAATCCGGCAAATGAATAATTGATCGCGCTCTATAATTAACGGATCCACTCAATTGCCAACTTTTTAATGCAGCCAGGCCTCAAACAAAGCGAACTCCATCTGAATAGTTATTTATATCCATTTCATGGTCACCCAAATCTCATGTGCAGTTTTCATTATTTTCAGCCACTGATTCTGACGGAAGCCGTGAAGGCAAAAGCCAGTTCAACGAATCCATTCAATTTGTATCACTATTTATATACCCTTGCAAAGGGTAATATTGTCTCAAGTTCATGCTTAAATATTTAAATTATATTCATATTATTCATGTTTAAAATACATTTTTAAAATACATTTATATACAGTTGACTACTCTAAATATATATCTAACCGCGCCTAAACTAATCTAGTTTATTTAGTCTCATCGATGGGCATCATATTTATTAGGTAAAAAGTTCACTAAATTATAGGGCATTCAAAATATAATAATATTCTATAGCAAATAGTAACTAATATTTATCCACCCAGGTGGCAATTGCAAGTTGCCTTCCTAGAAAAGTGATGAATGAAGCCAGCTCTATGGAAGTTCATAATATGAAACCCCACATCAAGTCCATTTGGCAGTTCATTATTAAAGGTATTTCCACCTAAAATATAATTGATAATTTATTCAAGCATAAGTTGGAATGTAATTTCTGGGCTATTATTAAGTTGATTACTCAACGTCACAGGCCTGAAGGCTGTGCGCAGACACAAAGATACAGAAACAAAGATGCAGATACAAAGGTTCAATTTCTCCGAGTAGGCATGTGTGTATCTATGCGATAGACACCTGTACCTGAGGCGTTGTGACATTGCTTCGTGGCTCTACTTTAATTGGCAGCCACATAGGGGCTCGGGATTGGTCCACCTTTGTAGCTGTATTAAATTTCTCCTATCATGCCATAGAATCATTTTTCGGTGCTGCAGGTTCGATCGTTCTTTGAACTCGGCCCCTGACATGATTTATAGGAGTTGTGTTCGCTCGGCGGCTCGTTCCACATTCCCTGGCATGATCCAATCTAATTGAACAGAATTTAGTCAACCTTAAATTTATTGTTGAATAACTCCGTCGCAGGCATCTGGGACACAAACTGGTTTAACCGAAGATGCTCACACCTCGGGCTCGATTAAGTAATGCCCCGATGATTGTTCCGTCCGTGTACTGGTTTTTGCGTATTTACGGAAGTGTTTCGGCCCGTGACTGTGGACCACCTGGCCCCGCCCCAAGCCAATTGCCGATCGGTCATTCGGACGGAACCAGTTCTCGGCTCTCAGCCACCAACTCGACCACTTAGCCATCGTCACCTCGTCAACGTCATTAGCCAGTCAGTCGAGGCTTTCGTACCTCTGGCCCACAGTGAGCCGATTTATTTACTCCACTAATTCGCCAGGCATTTCCTATAGTCATGTACTCGGTACAATGAAGCTTGCAGTTAACAGACACTTCCCAACATATCATTTTAGCTCTAGTACAATTAATACCTCCAAATGAGGTAAGAAAGCCATGACGATCGCTTTCTCAATATCCAATTTTTTGTTTATTATATTATATTTTATGAAAAATTATTATATTTCCCGGCAAGAAATTACAATAGTTTCATGCTAGATAATATAATAATATTCTAAATTAATTTTATATATTTTTAAAAAGCAAATATTGCAAGGTTCTTCTGGTCATTCAAGACACAATTTAAAAATGGCCTACAAATCGAATAAACTTTAATAATGTTGACCGGAGTATTGAATTGAAATGCTTTTCGTAACATAAGAATATAAATAAGTGGTTCCATTTTTGGTATTTGGTTAAAGAACATGAATAAATGGGTGAATTTAGCTAGAAGTGTTCCCCTATTTCAAATTTGCTAAATTTATGTAAAAGTACAGAGAGCTCCCTATAATGTGTAGGGAGAATATAACAATCAGTATACATTAACTAATAATTCATATAGTAAATCATTTTCTATAATATCTCTCTATACGGTATTCTAAGAAACAAAATGTTACCTGTTGCCATTTTTATACCCTTGCAGAGGGTATTATAATTTTGGTCAAAAGTGTGCAACGCAGTGAAGGAGACATCTCCGACCCTATAAAGTATATATATTCTTGATCAGGATCACCTCCTGAGTTGATATAGCCATGTCCGTCTGTCCGTCTGTCCGTCTGTCTGTCTGTCTGTCCGTCTGTCTGTCCGTCTGTCTGTTTCTACGCGAACTAGTCTCTCAGTTTTAAAGATATCGAATTCAAACTTTGCACACACCCTTCTTTCCTTTGCACGCAGTATATAAGTCGGAACGGCCGGGATCGGCCGACTATATCCTATAGCTGCCATATAACTGATTAATCGGAAATGCCATAACTCTGCTGTTTGTTAAGTTAGGAAGTTGGGACTTTCTATGGGTTTTATATTTGGCCAATCAATACGACGTACCAAATTTCATAAGGATCGGCCGACTATATTCTATAGCTGCCATATAACTGAACGATTGGAAATGCCATAACTTTGGTGTTTTTAAAGTTAGGAAGTTGGGATTTTTTATGAGTATTAAGAATGCATCATATGAATAATTTTGGAGAATATAATTTGCAGAATATTCTGCAAGGGTATTTCAACTTCGGCTCCGCCCGAAGTTAGCTTTCCTTTCTTGTTTAGTAATAAAATTATTTGACTTTTGACAAGTATTTTGGTATGTTGCTAGGTGATTGTTGTAGTATAATTGAAAAATAAAACCATGATGTAGTTTTTTAAATATTCTCCAACTCGTTTTCAGTTCCTCTGCTTGTCACAATAACAATATTCATATAATCGAATTTCTACCGCAAATCACGGCCATCTTAAGAACTTAAAAGCAATTACAGTGCGAGCGATAAATGCTAATCAAATCGTCTCATCAGACAAGCTGCCTTGATTTGCGTTCAGATCCAAATACTAACTATAAATGGATCATGATCTCATTGGCTGTTACTTGCGCATAGCCAGTGCCCATTTCAATACCAAATCACACAGCCGAACTTGTGGTCCGCAAGTAGCTTCAGTTCGGATTTCGGGTTAGTGTTCGACTTCAGTTGCCGATTTAGTGACAAAACACAGATAAAAGCGATTCAATTTGAATATTGCCGGCCCATCCGCCTTCAGCTTTGGCAAACACGAGCTCCGCTTTGCCTCCTCAAGCCACGAACCCCTGGTTTTGGCCATTCTCTGTGCGCGTAAGCTGATCTAAGCCAAAATAGTAAAACCTATTAAAAATTATTATTGTCCCATCTTCATTAAGCCAGAGCCACAAAGACACACCGAGCCAATCAAGGCGAAAATACGATTCCGTGTGCATAAATTTGTTTGGCAGCTGCTGAGATAGATATTGAACTCAATGTGGATACAGTGCGTTTCATTGCGAACAAGTGTATAATTCCATTCCATATAAAATCGCACCATAATTAAAGTAAAAACAATACAAAAATAAATGTAAATTGCATTATCAGTGAAATATATGTTTACATTTTCCAAATCTAATATTAATATTAGCCAACCCCCTTCTTATAATTTCGCAACGAACTGTATATGTGTACGAATTTATAGGCAAGTTTTTGTTTAAAATTCGTACTTTCATGAAATTTATTGCTGAAACCGCGATAAAGCCGAAAAGCAACTACTAAACAATACAAACGGCTTCTTATTTACATAGAAATCTTTTTCGAAAAAAATAGAAATATAAATAAAAACGTATTGAATGGACTAATCAGATTGGAGTTCTTCTTACCTGCTGGTCGCTGGTTATTGGCACGATTGTAACCTGCCGAGAAGATTCTTCTTTGGCGGACTGACGTAATTCTCACTGGGAGATCGGGTCCAACTCGAAACTTTCACACAAAACAACAGCGATCATTACACAAAATTGTATTCAATTAGGAGATATTCACGACTAGAAATTCACTTGAACTTTTTCTGCGGCGAAGAGGCATCAAATTAAGGACGGATCCAAGCAAATGGGTCTGTGACATTCTTAAAAACATTACTTAACTATCTTATGAAGGTCTTTAAATTAATAATATTGAAAGTCTATCTACATCGTAGATCGTAAAGTCAATAAAGCCTTTATTACACTTTTTATTTGCATGACTATCATTTGATTACCTATAATTTAAGCTATAAATATGGTTTGGTTTTTAATAACTAAATTGTCTACAAAACTTATTTCAATTCAAAACTATCACTTAAAATTAGTTTCGAACTTTTATAAAAGAACTTTCTTTATGTATATTTTGAACTAGACTATTGATTGGCTAATTTCAAATTCATTCCTTGCACTCAAAGTTTCTGCTTTCTCTGTGGATGTAAATGGGAAAGCCTTGAAAAGGCTTCCTTATTTAAAAATCATGCCCTTTGACGAACGACCTGAGGAAGAATTCTTAATAATTTGCAAATGTCCAAACGTGCCTCAGAGAACTCAAGAAGCGCACCGCCAAAAGAGTCCGCCAACATGGCTTTTAGCATAATGCCGCGTATCCACCGCTAAGATGACGGCCAACAGCCTCTTAAGACTTGGGCGGGAAAATGGGAAATGGAAAGGGGGCGGGACACGGCGGGTCGTGTAAACACTACAAAGCCGCGTGGAAACTATCTGAGCGCCGCTGCCAAGTTGTCACTCGTCGCTGGGAAATGCAACTAAAAGCGACACTAACCCAATTTCTGTAGGGCCTAATAAAATTATAAACTTTTCACCAGCCAAGCCGACGACGTCGCCGTCTCGCGAGCAACAAAACAAACATACACACACACACACAGATACACACAGGGGCGGCTGGCGGGATAGGGGGCGTGGTAATTGCTTTGCACTAGCTCCTAACATCAAGGGGGCGTGAGGGTTGGGGGGTGTTTAGTGGGTGGTGCCACCGGAGGTGGGGCAACCTCTCGAGGCAGGGCAAACATCAGCGCACGGTCACGACAACGACGACGGGAGATGGCAGCCAGAATTTTGCAGATACGGGAAAAAGCACTTGGAAAAAGCCTCCTGGTCGGGAAAGGGGCGAAACAAATAGGAGCAGCGGTGGGCGTGGCAGCGGGTGCTGCGCCAGAGGAGCAACTTGGTTAAAACAATGGGCATAAATACATGGCTCTGCCACCTCTTCAAAACGGGGTTAATAAAGTTGCGCATGGCAGAGTCTGAACAGGTCGGAGGCAACACTCAAAAAATGCAATCCATCACCATCAATTCATCAACAAATATTTTGAAAAATACCTAACAATTTTCTGATTTATTTGGGATCAAGTAGATAATAGATACAAGTGCAGGCCTTCGTTGCAATAAAGCCATTATTTAAGTTTGATTTTCTTCTATTCTTAGTTGAGTTTTTTCGATTTTTATATTTTTTTTACAAGAAAATATAAACTGGTAATGTAAAGCCCATGTTTCAAGGTATTTTATCATTATAATTTAATTTTATATTTAAAACACTGTTTAAGTTCAAAAGGGTTCTAATTCACAATAATTAAAATATCCTAAACAACAAAGAAATTCTATGTATTTTTACATAAGCTTTAAATTGAATTAACATTTTCATAATATTTGAAAAATTGTAAGCAACAGATTGTAATTTTTTTTTTTTTTTAGAATGTGGATCCAGTTAAGTTAAGCTTTTTAATATCTTGTGACTATTAAATTGCAGTGAATCCCTTTTTTGCCAGTGTAAGGGCAGTCACCGCAGGAGCCGCAGCTGCAGCTTGCATGCAATTTGTGCGGTAAACAGAGGAGCCGTATTCGGAGACCCTTAGTTTGAAATCCGGGCGGGGTGCCCAGTGGAGTGCCTGCTCAGAGCACTGCCCTGCAGGTGGAGCAGGTGAGAGGCGGCAGGAGAGGGTATTAAAAGGCAGGAGAAGGTGCTACTGAAGGAAAGGTGTCGCTGCTTCGCACCGATTTTTCCTGCTGTTTACTCTGCCCTGATTTTCGCCCTTTGTAAGGCTCTGATGGTGCGCCTGTGGGTAATCGTTGGCGCTGGGCCCATTTCTGGCCAAAACTTTTCATTTCGAATTCAAATCCATATCGGTCCTGCCATTATTTGGCACTGAAGCTGCGTGAGCAGTCGGGGATTCAAGGCTAGCTGGATGCCAGAAACTTGACCCATTTGGCATGGGACTGCGGTTATGGCTGTCATGAGGCTGACTGTTGCGTAATGTTTTTCCGCATTTAATTTACAAAATTAATGGAATATATGATAAGGATTTTTCCAAGATAGGCTTAAAGAAAATATTCAGTTGAAACTTTATTGTGCATGGTACACTTGTAGAATGACTATTTTTAAATGTATTGTTCGTCCCTATTTTAGTTTTTCAAATTTTACTTATGAATATATAATATGTCAACTATAATCATTTAATTTAATAGTAGCCTTATCGTTCATATTTATTTAAGTTCAGCTTTAACTTCTACTTTTAAAAAACGATTTTTTGGTTGTGGTAACATGTCGAATGAGTAATCTTTCTGATTTTGTGATTGTGTGTATACGTACTAACGCTATCATTTATGAATCAAATTTATCACCAAATATTTCCAAGTTTTTAAAACTCAACACTTTGAACTTCAATATAATTAGCTAGCTTTCTACAGCGAACACACATTTTTATTGATATTTTAATGTTGTTTGACAATTAAACAAGTTTTAAGCAACCTAATTAGAACACATGTCAACCAGCATATATAAAATCCACATTTGCCCGAAATCTAGTGGCATTTAAATCCGCTGTTGTTAGGGCTGCGTAATCAATGCTTATTCATTTCAATTTTAATTGCAGTGCAAACACACTCACACACACACTGAGCGAAAAAATGGCAAGCACACACATTCACCCAGGCAGTTAACGGGTTTTTTTTGCATTATTGCGAATACCAAAGCCACTTGGCAGCATCATTGATTTTTCTTCTCCGGCCTGCTCTTTCCCTGTTTTCTTTGCTTTCCTTTTGGCCCAATACTTTTGCTGGCTCGCTTTATTTCTTTTCTGCCGTTTGTTATGTTTTTTGGTTTCTTCAATTTTGTTTTCCGCAGCTTTGGCTTGGCTGCTTTGTTTTTCCAGCCTTTGCCCGTTTAGGCCAAATTACTTTGGCTGGAGAAGCACGTGCATGCAAAGGACATGCCACATACATATATATATGTAAATGTATATATGATGCCTGTCTTTGGAGCGACTCCTGCCAGCTGCTGTGGTGGCACAGTTACGAACTCTATGTGGCACACACGCTGCTGCCGTTCTGTTTTTCCTCCTGGTTTTTCCTCCTTTATTTTCCTTTTGAGAGAGTGTGCGTGTACTTGTCTCGCGTGCCTCGCAATCAAAAGCAAATAGGGACTGGAAATGGGTGGGAAAAGGGGGGACGTGGGGTAACTGAACCGGCTGCCATAACCCCTCGTAACGAGGGGACAACAATTTAATTTTAATTGCCGCACTTTTCAGACCCCTACCCTCCCCCCTGCCACCGCCTAGCTTGCCAGCGACTCAAAATCGATCATACGCACTGTGTGCCGCCGGATGCCCAAAACAAAAACAAAGTGCAAATGGGGACAAGGCGGCGCGGCGCTACAAGCAAGAGTAAATGGGAAAAAAATCAATTTGTATTAAGAATGAAATTTCGATTTGACCACGAATTGGGGTACAAATAAAATCCAGCAAGATACTATGTACTGTTGTACCCCCATATATATGCGTGTGAGTTTTATGTTCCTTGAATCGAGCGTGTGTGTGTGTGTGTATGCGAGTCCTTTTACATAATTAAACGGCGGCACGCGTTGACTGGGCTTTAAACCTGCGGGGAAAAACAGCTTTAAGGGGGCACTGTGCCCATTTGCTTGGACCCCGAAACGACAAGGAGGATGCGAGCCACTCGGCCATGATTTCCCCCGAGCTTTGTTCCGCCTTCCACTTATCACCACATCAGGATATCAGGATGCCAGGCCTTGCCTTTGCACACTCACTCCAGCACTGACCAGAAGCGGGATCGCAGGATCACCAGCCGCACTTTCAGCCTTTCACTTTTGGCCTGGCTCCGGACCTTGGCTCCTCGGGAGCTGGAGCACTGCAATCCTGGCTTCCACAAACACAAACACAGGCACTGACACAGACACAGACACAGACACAGACACAGACACTAACACTGGCACGGACACACACGGCAATCGCAGAGAGGACTCACTCGCAAAGGCGAATCGCTGGCAACTAATTTGGGTGACTGCCTGGCGGTCGCGTCGGGTCGTTGGTGCTGCTGCACCGAGGTGTCCGTGTCGCGTCCCACGGACGGACTCGTTCCAGTTCCAGTGGCAGCCGGGTTCGCAACCACTCGCGGAAAGCTCCGGTGCGCCAAGGGCCACTCGCAGGCACCCTCAACCCTCAGCACTGAAAAAATAGGACTCCAAGTTCGGTATTTAATTAAATAGAGAAATAATTTTTAAAAATATTTCCTTTTACTTGTAATCAAATGTTTAAAGTTTGTACTTTTTATGCTCGCTGTTATTGTTGAAAGATCTATAAAATGTATTATTATTCGCACTTGCCACGTTTACTTAGCTATTTATGTCTGCAATGTACTTATTCTCCTCGCCATTATCATAGCCAAATGTCAAAAACTGAGAAACATCGTTGATTAATAAAAAAATAACTATATTTAAATTAAAAAAAAATTCTGATTCAAAAAAAAACCATAATTTAATTTATTTGCCACATTGATGTTTGCTATGCATTTATTTTCTTACTATTCCTATCACTAAAACTCAAAAGTTGCGGAATATTTTTACACCATTTTTGGTTACAATTTTGTTATTTGAAGAATTTTTAAGGTTAGGTGTGCATGGGATCACAAGATTTATTATTTAATTTAATTTTATTATGTATGTGCTTATTAGCTGTAGCAAAAAGTCAATAAACCAAATCATAATTTTGTATTGTCGAAGTATTTTTAAACTTTAATTTCTATATCCCCGATATTTTTTACAATTTCAATGTTACCCTAAATAGAAGGAATGTATTTAAGTTTTAAAAACAGAAGCTTATGCTCAATCAAAAATATAATTTACTTTTAAGAAAGAGTTATTTTGACGAATGTCCGAAGCTCAAACAAATCTATGATGTCTGAAACCCGTATTCAAATGCGATAGCTGATAAAAAAAAATTTTCATTTGTGAGCCTAATAACGTCCCCATTTTTGTGTATTTATTTAATTTTGGGGGCCTCTAATTTAAACTAATTCTTCTTTAGAATGCGGCGATTAGTGGTGGCGGTTTTAAAAATATGGAAAGTAGGAGGAAAGGAAGTAGCTGATGGTTGTGATATGTTATGGTGAATTCAGACTTATTTTCTTTCAGTGCAAAGTCCTGCTCGGGGAGGTCGCAAGCTCTGAGCGCGACCTATCCCAAAGCTTTTGGCTCGGATGGCATCCACACATGGCGTCTTCCAGGGCGCAGTGGTGAGCCTGCGCGAGATTGGCGCCAGCACGTGCCACGCCGCAGTCCAGCTGTTGGATGGCGAACCCACCTTGCCCCCTGACCCTGCCCACAGCACCCCACCACCCTGCCACCCCCCACTGGCACCCCTCAATTCCAGATGCCATTCAAATCAGAGCCGAGCTGTGGGTTGACTTTTGACCATTGATGCACGCAGGCGGGTTAAAAGGGAGTGCTCTTGGGCAAACTAGGATGGAGGAGGGGGGTCAGGGGTTTCTGTGCTATGTACTGCGGTCGAATGCACTCGGGCATGCCCCAAAATGGACGCAGCTGGAGCTGGAGCTGGTGGCCTGCGGGCCGAGCACGAGTATCTCCAACTCCAGCCACCGTCGGCCCTTCGCCGAAGCCTTCTTTATTGACTTTAGCCTTCCAATTGGGTTTTTAGGTCAACCTCCAGCCCACACAAACACACTCACACTCACACACACACACACACCCATCGATTGGATGCAGTCAGCAGCTCAAAGGAGCTCGGACACACAAAGTCACCCATCCTGCAAGGCATACTTACTTGGCCAACTGCAGCTGACACTTGTGGGATGTCACAGCACAGTACTGCACGGATCGATGGACGAGATTAGCCAGCTGAAATTCGCTTTCACTATGCCTAATTACTTAATTCATTTTCCTAAACTTAGTTTTGGTTTACAGCATGACAAAGGACAAAGCTAAGTGCAGGTAGGCTTTTTTCCTTCTATAATAATGAAAGTTCACCCTGTTAAAATTAAGTTAACATTTATTAAATTAAAGTGCGACTACGCACTACTAATTTTATTAAAAATAATATTTAAGCCATGTAAAGTATATGCTAAAATAGATTTTAAGCAGAAGATCAAGATTTAAGATTAGTAAGAAGCTTAGTATAAAAAATCAAGACAGCAAAGGTATAAAATAATATTAACCAGAAACTGATATAAAAATGTTTATTTTGTTATAATTATTATGGGAAAAGGCAATAAGGAGTTTGCACTATTTCGATAATGGCTTGAACAACTCCTTTTAAAAATGTGGAATATTACTTAAAAACCAAATTATTTAAGTAACAACTATAAAAAACGGTTATAAACAGAAAAACTGATTTGATAGAAGCTTTACTGAAATACTATATATAAAATTTATTATTAGAAAAGACAATAAGAAGTTTGCACTACATTAAAAATTGGTCATTTTTAAAATGGAAAGAAATAGTTTCTACAATATTTATTTTAAAGTAAATTGTTTTAAATAAGCAGTGGAATTTCAATTCTGTTGCAAACAGAAAAGTGCGTTTGAAATTGAATACTTTTGTGATGATTAGAATGCCTTTTTTACGGTATTAGCATGAACCTCTTTCATTGACCATCTATGAATGATGACCAAAATCCATCTAAAATAGAGCCGAAGATTACCATCTAATATGTGTACCGTAGAGCTTCCCTCGGCTTATTTATTGTGGTGCTCTGAATCATCGGATGAATGGGTTTTCAGCTGGAAGAGGGGATAGCGAAGCAGCACGAGGACTTGACGCATTTTGTGTGCAAAACGTTTTGAGCTTATTGTTCCAAATTCGATGCCTCGGGCCAGGCACTCGAGACCCGTTTCATCGGGCATAATTCGTTGGATCCATCGGATCATCACAAAAGAAAAGCGATGTCATCGGCGAAAATGCAGCAGAGCTTTCCCAGCGACCGGATTGGTGGGGAATTGCGGGGCAGGCTTCTAAACAATGCCGACCAATTTCCAAAACAATGTCAGCGTGCGCAATTTTAATGATTGCAGATATTTTAATGCGGCACCAAGTTATTGTTCTCGTGCTGCTGGTTTGCACTGCAAGAAATTAATAAAATCTTTAGTGCTACATTACATTTCACATTAAAATGTAACTCCCTGGTTCAAGCTTATAAGTCCTAAATATCCAAGGGGCAAAATAAAATAAAAAACTGGAAAATTTAGATTATTTAATCTGAATTTTCCAGAAAACCAGAAAATTTTATGATTGGAATATTAACCATTTCATTTTGACTACCATCCGACAATAATTAAGTAGTTGCAAATTATACATTTTTATAGAAGTTTGACTTCTATCAGACTTTTTTTTTGTTTTTTTTTTGTTTTAAATAGGCATTGGAAAACAGGGTCACTTGTGTGAGAATTCAGATAAATAAATAATATATACTATTTTTGAACGCGTATTTTATATTTCAAAATAATGTTATACATTTGTCTATTGCCATCAAGATACTTTGTTAACTTGTTATTATTTATATTAAGCTTACAAAAAGCTATACCTTACCAATTTTTTCTCACTGTTTCTGAAATATTTCGAAATGTATTGGTATCTGAATCTGGTAGCTGCAACGTCAGCAATGGGTGGCCGAATCGCTATGAAGATTTCTGTAAAATTAGTCCATCCAGCACAACATGCCATCGCCTGTCGCAGCGCCCTCAGTAGATAGATAGATATATCCATGGATTTGTGTAAGTGTTTTTTGCACTGTGAAACTGTTTTCGGCAAATGCAAAATGATTGATTGACTCTCAGCATCATTATTATTAGCATTTTTGGGCTCGAGTCTCCGTTTTGCCTGCGCTTCTGGCTAATTAACAAACTCTGATTTGGTGTTGGCCTGGTTCATTCAACTCTGACGCTGATGGGTGAAGTACAACCGTTGGACACGACTGCCTGGCCAGGTCACTAATTGAAGTCGATGAGGAATTACTAGATAATTTTAATGTGTTACGGTAGCCCAACATTAGCAATAGCCCAATCCAATTTTCCCTTCGTTGCTGCAAAGAAATTTGATGATCGGTACGATGGGGTATCTGGATTCCGTTAAGAGCCAAATCCTAAGCCCAGTTTACAAAACAATAGTTTATTATTACCTTAATGTAATAACAGTCAATCCTAAGCCCAGTTTACAAAACAATAGTTTATAATTACCTTAATGTAATAAATGTCTGCCATAGCTCTTACTTTCTATATATAAACCATTTATTCGTTCTTTTAGACGAATTATGCAAAATATCAAAACTTTTCACAAATCAGTAAACACAAATTTATTCTAGGCTTGTTTTTTTATTGAAAGAATTATTAATTAATATCTGACTTTCTGAATATTTATACAAATTTTGGTAATTATGCATTTTATTATAAAGCATTTTATATTAAATAGAAATAACACTTTATTGCCTTATCAAGCTTGCTCTTGGATATTAATTGGGGTTAGAAGAAGGTAGCTTCAAATTCCTTTAATAAATAAGCGATATAAATTGAATTGAAGCATCCTAGTAAAATAGTAAGATAGCCAACCTATTGTAAAAGTAACAAATACACAATCCCCCGTTTCCAAAACGGAAATTTACATTGGAGCTTCATTAACATCTCGTTTTGGCTGGATAAAACCGGCAGCAGTAATATGAAATTTCAAATACCGAATCTTCAGAGACTGCGTAATACGTATTCAAGTCGGTCTTATGAGTTATGTATGCCGTCTAAGCTCGGCTCGGAGGCAACTGTACCCCCATCCGCCTTGTGCAATGTGATCGCCGCCATTTTGGATGTGGCGGGGCGAGTAATAGAGCCAACGGCACTTAATTCGTAGACTACGATGGCCGACAAACTTACATTCCATGCATATAAAACACATATCGTCGAATATCCACTTATACACAGTCAAGTACCCATTTGTTCGGACGCTTTCCAACTTATTTTACATAATAACCTAGGCAGTACCCACACGAATATACATATGTACACATAAATGGGTACATACCACCACACAATCCAGCACTAATACTCTTATAAGCCTTTATTTGCGTGCTTTTGTTGGCTATAAAATTGTTTTTTCTTTATCATAATTAAATTCATGGTCCGTGTATCATCTTCAAAACCAAACCGAAAGAAACACTCTCTGGATCTTTTCTCCCTCTCTCTCCTTTGGAATTTAATTCGTGCGCCGCAAGGTGAGTTGAGCGGTACAAATAAACGTATGTCCATATGTACAGTCATATTTACCTCGATCATTTCTATTGTCCACACACGTTCGATAGAAAAGGAGGGCAACAGGGCAAAGAGAGAGAGACGGAAGGTCGCGTGTGTGTAGGCAGCGTAAGATCGCTGTGGCTTAGATGAACAGAGAGCTCCTAAATTACAGATGGTAATACCCAGTAGAAATTCCTCTTCTATATTTTCAGTTCTACATTCAACTATGATTATTTCAAAGAAATAATATTAATTAGTTCGAGTCTAGTGCCAACTCGGGATATACTTACTTATATTTAGTCAAAACCGATCATCAGTTGGCACTGCCACTTTTTAACGTTTAAATGCTGTTCCTGAGACTGTTCTAATCAACTCATTTTTGGTCAAACAAGATACAAAATTGGTTCCACTCGTAATATGTAGATGACGAACATAATAAAAAATACGAAAGTACAAAAAGTGGGACAACTTTTTCTTAAGAATTTTCTTTTCAAATTTGCTTTTCTAAGAATTTGCTTAATACATTATTACTGGTAAATGGAAAAATAAATCATTGCATATTCTTTTTGTTTTTATTAAAACGAGTAAGTGTGTTTGATTTATTCCTTAGAGTTTATAAGAGAGAAACTAAAAAACTACATTTACTTGAAAGCCTTCTAATAAAAGTCATTATAATAGAGTCTCTGGTTGATTTTTTCTATTTAAACGGTTTTATAACAGCAAAGTTTTATAAAAAAATACATGTTTTTTCATCACAGTTATTTTTCTTTTAAATAAAATTATTATCTTGTTGCAGTTAGCGAGCAGCAAACTTTAATTAAAATATGTAAATATTACAATTTTAGTAATTTAGTGAGAGGAATATACATTTTTTAAATATTTATGAAAATGCGATTAGTCCAAAACAGTAATGAGGGAAATTATGTTCCAGGGTACTTGGCATATCGATTCCGCTCCACCTTCCTTGTTTTAGTTGTTGAATTTAATTATGCTGTTGTTGGCTCTACAAATTCCATCCAATCTAAGGCCGTGGGGTAATTTCAAGCAAAACGAAAGCGCCACCCATCCGAAGATATCTCTCACTCACCTTCTCACTCGCACGTTCTGTTGCTCGATGTTCCCCCACCGATTTTTCACGTACACGCATTTCTTTAGATAATTTCATAATCATGTTTCTATTTTTCACATTGATAACTCAGCCAGAGATCACCGGAACTGAGAGCTTTATGCGACGCAGCTTCGTACATGGCCCAATACGAGTGTCAATAACTCATCGAAACTCATGACGTCGAATGCTGGTCGCCAACGCAACTGCTTCAACCCCCTCACCAGAAGTCCCCCGTTTGGAAAAGTCTCGGAAAACCCGCTTGGCATTGCTGCACGAGCTGCAAGATAAATGAAATGTCATTTGCCTCGTGAGGCAGCGCTGTGCTTAACAGATCGGTGTCTTCATCCTATGGCTGATATATCCCCCTATTAGGCATTCGAGTACGGAACTTGGATGACTCCATTAAGGGAAAGAGAAAAACTAGACCGTACGAGATACTATACTTCCTAATTATTGATCAGTACTTTTTTCTTAAAATTTAATTTATGGATATTAATCAAATGGATTTAAAGTAGTGACATTCCTTAACATAGTTCTTGAAACATATTATATAATTAAGTTTATAGTATTATTCTTAAATGTTAAGTGGCAATCCTTCATATCACTATTTTAAAATGGAATTTAAATAACAAGTGATTTATCATTTTAGATCTTTGTATATTTTTTTTTAATGGCAGTAACTAGGAGTATATTATTTATATAAATAATTAACTTATTGGTAGTTTTTATAAATAGACTAAATGATACAAATAAATGATATTTTATCCTTCATGTATATTGTCAAACTAAACTGAAACACTTCAAAAATGAGCAATGGACCAACACAAGGCAGCACTGAAATTATATCAAAATCACACAAATGTCATAAACAGAACCCATTAAAAGCAACCTGAAATACTGAATCTTTTCATTAAAAATAAACTTGAACCACCCACGAATACAATTGTTGTTGTTTTTATTAGTTTTATTTTTCCATAGCAATTTCTTTCGACCATTGAAATGCGTACAAAAATCATTTAGACAGATCGTGGCATTAAAATATATGTGCAAGCGTATTTATATATTTAGATATATCAAGCGCAAAACAACAGCATATTTTAATTAGAGTATAGATAAAAAATAACAAGAACAACAAAAGAAACATTTAACAAATGAGAAAAAACGAAATAAGAGAAAGAGATGGCGAGAGGGGGCAGACAAGGGCGGAGGCAGCAACAAATATTAACAATAATTATACCCAAAATATCAAGACGCGACACCTATTCCATATAAATTTTAGCTTTCCACAATTTTTTCGTTCACTCTCGATAAAAATAACATTCCACACGTACACATACGACTAGAGGGGGTTTGGTTGGGGGGGAGGAGAAATAGATTTGGGAAGTGAATTTTTGGATAGTACCTACACACCACTGCCACCCAACCTCCCCCTTGCAGGGAAAGAGGCTGAGAGACGAGGCCTGTGGGTAAAAATAAATACAAATGTCGCCGGCATCAATAAGATATAAATTAAAAGCGTACTACAATCCCAATGTTAATTAGAGAAGCACGAGGAGCGTATAGAATGTGGCGGAGGTGGGGCTAAAGATAAGGCTAAGGTGGCGAGAAGTGGAGCGAGGAATGAGAGAATCGCCCTTGTACACTGAGAAAAGTATACGTTATTTGTATTAACAAACTCTCTGCAGAAGACATTGGCACTCAAACAACGATATCTATTAAAAGCAAACTAAAGTTCAAAGTTTGAACATCATACAGAAAAAGCAATTTGGGTTATGATAATATATTTATGGAACCATATGTATCTTTATGGTAAGCTTATATGGTTTTAAACTGAAAAAATTAATGTCATTTGAAGTTTTTCAAAGCTAAATGTCAGTTTAAAGCTGAGGAAACAAATGTCATTTTGAAAGGTAAGGCCCATTTTGGCATACAAGCTGAAAGTATTCTTTAAACTTAGAAAGAAGGTTTTTGAAATTAAAACTATCTGTCAAGCTTTCTATACACATGTATATTCTACCAGATATCTTCCGGAATCGTTGTTCATCATCGATTATTTTTGTACAAAAATTTGCTATTTTGTTTTCTTTATTTCTAATACTTACATATGAATGTAGGATCCTTTTATTATTTTATTTACTTACTTACCTTTCAATCGTTAAACGAAAATATGGAAAAAATTTCAAAACTTAAATTTATAAATGCTTTCTTTTAGTGCAAGATTATATCAGTCTGGAGCATCACCGGTCTTATCCTACCCATGCCATCTCCTCCCATCTAATTTCATACCTCGCTCCAATGGATGCGTTTGACATGCTGTCGTGTATCTATTAGATACATTAGCTACCGCATGCCGCCAACTTGCGCTCCCTTTTGGGAGCTATAGCTTTAGCTGCATCTACAGACCGCTGCATCTACAGACCGCTTCATCTACAGATCGCTGCATCTACAGATAGCTGCATCTATGGATCGTTGGGATGCGGCGACAATTTCGATGTTCTCGTATTTGGAGTGTTTTTACACGTAAATTTATTTTGTTTTTGTCGACTTTAATAAAGTTGCATCTGTCGTGGGGTGCCACCTTATAGCTTTACCGGCTGCCAAAGTGGGAGGGAAAACTTTATTTATTCCAGCCTCGGGCAGCTTAATGACTTCCTGCAGGGGCGACTACTGTAAGAAATCAGAGGAAGGGAAAGATTATGGTGCGGTGGCGGTGTTATATCTCATTTATGAAAATGGGATTTTAGAAATATTTGAGCATGTACAGCGTATACATAGGAAAATTATGATGAATGTCCCAACTGAAATAATGTTTCAAAAATTATAACCACAACAAAACTATTTTTAAATAAATTAATATACACACCCATTTGTTAAATAAAATATAATACTGCTTTTGAAGTTGTAAGAATTTCGAAAGCTCTAACAAATTTAAGAATTAATCTTTTTTTTTTTTTAAATGTGTGTTTTTCGATTTTTACAATTGTGCAATATATAAAAAAACTAATTTATGAATTGACAGACTTAAATCCGGTTTTAGGGACTGATATAATTTGCACATGTGAACTAGAAGTGAACGTAATTTCTTGGCTGCGTCATATCTATTAAAATTTCAAATGAGGCCAATTGATTTATTTAAATCCGTGTGACAACTACTAACTGGATATTCCAATGAGTACAAAAATTCCAGTAGTTAGTTATTCTTAAAGATTTTTGTAACAAAGGTTACAATAGATTATATTATAATTATTTCGGAATTGTAAAAACGAAAAAAAAAACGTAATTACTAATTCGGTCTCTTAAAAAGTCTGTCTATTAAGTATGGTCTAATCTTATTAAGGTTTAATTGAAGTTGAAAAACTAAGAAATCAAAGCCGAACTAAAAATAATTTATTTCAAAAAGTTTTTTTTGTTAATTTATGGTAGCTATAATTTAATAGAGAACGCACATTTTATCGCACCGAAAACCCCATGAATTAAAAGCCTTACATTTCTCTCTTCTCGGCCAAACTTTTAACCAAGAAAAGTGGGCAATTCTGCAATTCAATTGGTCGGCTGGCTTTTCTGCTTTCTTCTCAGACTCTCTGCAGTCTTCACCTTGGCACTTCGCCTGGTTGGAAAAGTAAACAGAATCCGATTGTATGGCTTAGATAATAGCCCCTGTGTTTGTGTGTGTGTGAGTGTGTAGTCAGATTGGGAAGGGGCTAAAAAGGGCAGAAAAACCGCCGACGCGTTGCATGCAACATGTTCGCTGTCGAACCTGCGAACTTGGAACATCGAACTTCGAGCCGACGAATCCGTCGGATTTTTACTTACGAAAACAGGAATTCTTATTACGCGCACTGCGAGTCTCGCAGTACAATTTCAGAAATCAGACGGGCAGCAAGTGTCGTGGTTCAAGTGCGGCTAATTTGGCTTATTTTTGTGATTTCCACAGTGTTTTGGTTGCTCAGAAACTATCTAAACTTTAAGACAACAAAACTTGACAAAGAATTTTATATATCAAAAAACAGAACCATAATAAAATACAATAAAAACAAACAGGAGCGACAATAAAAATATATAAAAACAAGAGAAACCATAAATAAACCAAATAAACTAAATAAAGAACAAACAAACAAAGTATTCCAAATAAACTTAGTGTTGTCAAATATTTTTAAAAGAAATCCAAGAAATTCTAGTTTCTAGTGCAAAACTATAAAAGCAAACTGCAACGGCAACGCGTCGGCAAATTGGCATAAATAAATAAATTCACTGTCGTTTTTCAGCTGCTCTTTTTTTACAACCTGATTTTTATGAATGAATGCAGCTACAGCGAAAAAAAAACGCAACAAAAGAGCGAGACAGCGCGAGTCGCGTGCACAGGAGCGAAATCGCTGAAGAAGAGGGGGCGGGAAAAGCGGACAGGTTGTCCCGTTCGATTGTCGCCCACCGTCCACCGCCCACTTTTGCTTTTGTTTCTGTTCCGATTTTCCGCTTTTCCTAGGCGACACACGCTCATCGCCTGTCACTTTGTTGCTTTTGCTTTTCGCCTGTCAGCGACTGTCGCAAAAAACACACACACACCACAAACACACACACACAGCCGCATGCAGCAATTGTTGTCGTTGCAAAATTAATAACGGAAGTTGTGCATTTTATTAATAAAAACGAAATTCACACAGAACCAGATTCACAATCACAATCAGAATCATACGAAAAAACCAGAACACGAAACTCGCTGCGAAAAAGAGCAAAAAACAGAAATCGCAAGTGCAGCGCGACGGCTTCTTCTTGTGGCGTTTTTCCTCGTTTATTTTCCGCTTCTCGGAAAACCCAAGAAATCGCTCTCCGTCTTGCTTCCCTTTCTCATCCATTTTCTCTTATTGTTTTTGCAGTTGTGCAGTGTTGAAAAATCAAACTAAATTCTAAATCGGCTAAAAGAAAAGTGCTAAAGTCATATTAATAAACAAAACACAAAACAAATTGATAAAGGGAAATCCTTCAAATAATAACCCTCAGTGTTTCAAAAGTGTTCAAATTATACAATTGTGTCATCGCATCTTCAAAATCAGCGACTGTTTCTTTATCGTCGTGATTTTCCAAGGAAAACAAAAGAAAGACATTGCAAACGGTAAGTTTTAAGACAATTGGCTTAACTCTTTGAAATGCTTAGAAAAATGTTTTGATTCACTGGGGTAATTCGTTTTATTTTTACTTTAAATAAAATTTTACTGCGCCAATATCCTAAATGACTCAGAATTATTATCTTATCTATTAAGTGCATAATTTAAGTTCAAAAGAAATACAAAATATTGAAACCAAAAAAAGGTATTCTTAAACAGACAATAATATTATTTGCGTATTGCTTATTTGGTTTCAGAACAAGTATGATAGCAAAAATGTTTTTCTTTGCCAAGACTTTAATATATTTCATTTCATTCAATAAAACAATATATGTATTTTTTAACTTGTTTACAAAAGTATCATTCTAAATAATTAATTTGAAAAATGGTAAATTGCCTTCAGTTCACATTGGTAGATTTATTTATTTTGTATTAACGAAACTCAATTATTGTCCAACAAAAATGTTGTATATTTGAAATGAGCAATATTGTTAAACATATTTCCTATATCTAATGTAAAAAAAATTGATAGTAAAATAAAAACTTTAAAATATAATAATAAAAATTTAACTTTCTCGCTTGTTTAGGGCATGATTAACTTTTAAATGTTACTGCGTTTCAGTCTTTGATTTTGTTTTACATAAACTGAATTAGGTTAACAAATAGTTTACGGCCATGATCTTTATTTGCGATCTCTCTTAGTGATCGTAAACCGAAGTTAATGGTTTACAAAAATTGACTTACAAAAGGCGTTAACATTTGGGCCTCATGGAAATGTCTTTAAACTAGCAAACCGAAAAGTGTGAATCTTAGAAAAATATATAGTTTTGGCTTTACACGCTTTCATGATTGGTCTGCGGCCCTTGAAAAGACAGCTCCGAATGGTGTCCTCTTCCGATTTGATAAATGAATCTTTGGATATTTCGGAAAACGTTTTCGGGGGAATTTTGTGCAGTAATTGCCAACTTATTCGAGGCAGTGGTGCCAGTATGGCCAATAATGGTAATAGCAGCTAATGAACTGGGGTCTCTCGGCTGGACTTGGATTTGGATTCGGAGTCGGGGGTCTTCGATACCGAACACCGCGTAAGTGTAGATTCCTCGACTCAGCGAGTGTTGTTTTTACCGGCGTGGCGTTGAAAACAAACACAAATAGATGTGGAAACCCGGGGATGCTGGGAAACAAAGGGGAAACCGAGTGCAGGGGAGGCGAACAATTAACGCGTCGCTGTAATTACAGCAAATGGTAAAAAATGTTTGGGAACAACACAACTAACCAGAAAAAGACACAAAGAAGTACGGCGAGAGGGAGAAATACAAAATATTAATAATCAATAGCCCGCTAAAAGGCATCGGCGGAGTCGGTCGAGTTGGTCGCGATGGTTGAGGCAATTTTATCGGTCATTGAACGGCCGAGACCAAGAAAGATTTACAAGCCAAACGCGCAAAAGCCGAGCTGGAAATTATGCCAAAAACTCGGACTTGCCGCAGTAAGAAGCGATCGGTTTTGGTTAATTACCCGGACTAAGGCCCAGGCCAAATCTCCGTTAACCTCCGGGGAACAAACCTCGGAGAGGGTTGGGGCTGAGCAGTTAATTACATAAAAACAAGTGATTTGCGTGTGCGCTGCTGCTGCTGTTGCTGCTGCCCACCGGCATCGATTCCAGCTCCGTTTCTTAGATTTTTTTCGTTGGGTAATTTTCAACTCGCCAACTTTCGGCCAGGCTAATTAGCGGAGAAAATCTTAGGCAGAAGCCGAATGCCCATTTGTTGGTTGAACTCTCGAGAGTCGGTAGAAGTGGTAATGTGTCCAAGAACAGGTGACCTTTGACTGAAGTTTAAGGTCCGAAAATATCATTATGTGTATTCATATTGGCCACAAATACCACAACTTAGTTAAAGACAACTAAAAGTAATCTGAAAGGGCTTTTGGAATTTTTAATATGTTTTAAACACTTTTAAAACAAAGTCCAAGTCAATTTAAAACTCTCAAAAATATCCAAAAGATTTTTATTTATTTTGAGTAACTCCGTTGAAATGTATAACTACATTTTCTTAGGTAAATTAAGTTTGAATATATAATATATACACTTTGAATAAATTAGTCGTTTTGATATCGTAATTACATTTTTAAGCACGGAATTTTTGTTGAAGCTTTTCTTAATTCATTTTAAACACTTAAACAGTTATCTTAAGTTGTGTGGGAAAGTGTAAAATAAAAATACATTTTTGGCAGTCATCTTTTCTCTAAAATTCTGCTTCATTTCATTATGTCTCAAATCATTCCCCCAGCCTCGTCCTCCTTTTCTACTTAACTTCCGAATGACCTTTGGTTGGCGCCGTCTTCTCCACATCCTTTTATTCCGTGCCCCACACTCCTTACAATTTATCATAAAAAATAAAAGTTTTTTGGCTTTTTACGAACCTTTTCATGGGGTTTCTGCCCCCCTGCGGTCAAAAAATTTGAAGGACGCTGAGGAGGGGAGCTGGACAATCGGCGCCGTGACTGCGTTCTAGATAAATAAGCATTCTTAATTATCCCTTTGCCTCGTTCTCTGGGGTGGCAAAAATGTTATAAACAATGGGAACCGCGCACTTAATGCGTTTTCTGTTTTCCACAAGAAGCAGAACCGAAAAAAAAGAGGCAGCGGGCAAGTATTTTTCTTCATATTATTCATTATTTCGTGGCAAAAAGAAAATGTTTTTATTGCCTGCGAAAAAGGGTATAAAATGGCCCGTCGCCATTAGCCAAGGACCCGCAAACGGGACGACAACAATTCCAATCAAATGTGAAGGAGCGAGAGTAAAAAAGAGATTTCAAAGTGGCCAAAAGGCAAGATATGCAATGATGGGCGCAGAATGGGGGTGAGGGCCCGAACAAATGCCGTCGGTAGATGGGATTTGGATTTCTGGCCCATGACAGGCCAGTGACTTTTCACTTTTTCGCATGTGAGCAAATGTGTAATTGAAGTTCCGCTCCGCTCAAAAATAAAGGCCAAAGGAGGGCCAAGAAACAAAGAAATGGGAGAAAGGACTCTGAGGACCTGTCCCTTCCATTCAATTGTTGCCTTTCTCACTCGCCGACGGCGCCTTGGCCCAAAGTCGCGATTGCCACATGAGTTGGCACAAAATCACAAAATCAGTAAATCGCTCACAAAGTGCACGGAAAGTGCAGCGAAAATGAAAATGATGTGGCACTTTTTCAATGCTACCTGCCATGTAAATCATCACACAAAAAAATCCTTCAAAAATATTATTGGAGGAGCAAAGGATTTAAGCGGAATATTGCTGCATCGATTTGTAAAAATATTCTCATCATAATATTTGCAGTTCTTCTTCGAGAACTCAAAACGGCATTGATTCAAAACGTAAGCCAACGTAAACATTCGCCGTTAGAAGCTGCATTACAGTGGTAACTCGGAAATTAAGTCAGCCTTCAATACTTACATGCAAAATGTGCTTTTTCTTTTGTTAGTTATATTTCTGGACTTAAATAATAAGCGTAATTGAAGCAAAATGGTTTTAATAAACTTTTATATCCAAACAATATTTTAATTTTGAGCAGTGAACTTTAAATTTAATAATTTATTGAGATACAAAATGGATTTTGGTGTATACATATGTGTGTTTTTAATAGATATATGTATTTCTTATAGCAAAGTTTTAAATTTTATAAAAGCGTTTGATGCTTGGATCTTGGTCAACAACGGTATAAATCATAACTGGTTGAAAATATATTTATTAGGCTTAAATTCAGTTTAAAAGTTCAAAAGCTGTCAGAAATCTTTAAAAGTCATAAATAAATTTGTATACCTTGTACCTATTAGCTAGAATATTTTTAAATTCTAAATTCCTTGAGATTGATCTCGAACGAAGCCATTTGGCTTTTGAAAGCTGGTGGTGTGTTAATAACACGTTTTAAAGATGACAAAATCTATTCTTGAAAAAAATCTATTATTATTAAATTAACTATTTTTCACATTTTTAAAACGAGAAAAATGTAATTGAAAAATTTGACTATAATTTTTAAAAAATATATGTGAACAGCATAGATGTTCCTTTTTTGAGGTATGGCTAAATTAATCCGGTTTAAGATTTTTCAAAATGTTCCAAACTTAATTAAAAGATGAACTCAAAAAATGGTTGAGAAAGCGATTGTTTTCAGCACATGAAACCCAGGATACCCCTTAAAGACTCTTAACGTAATCGAACCCCATTTGTAAGACGTAAGCGGACGTAAACCCGTTCCGCAGCAAACTGTATTTTTGCAATTTGAGTTATTTTGCCTTCTTCTGATGCCCAGCCCACGACCTAAAAAACGATTTCTATATGTTGACTATATGGCGACTGTAGCAGTGTGCTGTCCGTGTGTTTAGTATTATCAAATGCAATTTTCTAACGCAGTCGCACTTTCGACGATGACAGCAGCGACGTTGGCAGAGCCAAAGGCAGCGGCAGAGCAGCGACTGCGGCCCCCAAAGCAGCAACAAAGAGCAACAAAGGCCCCCAACAATTGCAGTTTTAAGTGAAAATAAAATGCATGACAACAGCAGTGGAAAAGGAAAAGCAACAACAATGCATGCCTAAAACCTAATAAAAATTCAAATTAACATTTGAAAGAGCGAAAGAGCCGGCAAATATAGAGCGAGTGAGAGAGAGCTGCAGCGAGCAAGCGAGATGGGGCTAGTGGGGGGAAGAGAAAGAGCGAGATAGAGACAGAGACAACGACGCAACCGAAAAAGCTTATGAAATTCTATTAATTTTTGAACAAAACGGAATGTAATCCCTGCGAATGACCCATCACCACCCCGCCACTCCCACATTTCTAATCGCCCATCGACCGATGGCAACCGAAGTTTTCCGATTCTTCTTCCGATGATGCGGCAGCGTCCAAATATTGTTTCTTGTTTTTCCCTATTTTGTTGCACTTTGTTTTTGTGCTTCTTTCAGTGTGTCTGTTGTTTTTGCTTTGGTTGTTGTTGTTGTTCTGGTTGTGCAGATTGCAGACACTCGCATAATAATGCAATTTGCCATCTGCCATGGAACGATGTTCCGTCCGATTCGAATTCGACGTCACGCGCCAAAAAGACTGCGACGTCGTTGTTGTTGTTGTTATTGTTATTGTGGTTGTTGTTTTTGTCGTTGTCTGGCCTTTTGGATGTCTGTTTGCCTGTCTCACTCCCCCTTTGGCTCCCTTCTCCCAAGCTCACACACATGAGGATACCTATGGAAACACAGACAGTATCGGATGCAAATGCACAGCGGTCGCTCGTAAATTGGAGCAGCTTTCTTAGTGTCCAGTTTTATAAAGTAATGCCTCTAAAGTTTTGCTAAATCTTTATTTGACTTTTTATATGCTATATTTTTGGCCAATATTATCCCTAGTTATGTATGTCTATTTCGACGACACATTAAGAAGTGATCACTGAGATTGAAGAAAAAAATTGTCATTACAAAGATTGGCTTAAAATTATTTTTTTTGGTAATCAAAAAAAAAAAACCGGTTCTTCAATTTTTTTTTTTTTTAATATAGAGAAGAAATTTATTGTCTAATTCAAAAAGAAAACAAAATACCAGTGATCATCGCTTAAGGAAGGCTATTAAAAAAAGCTTTATTTAATTTTGGAGTTTGAATTCCTCTATGTTGAAAAGTTCACTGTAGCTGCAAAGGCAATAAATCGGTAGCCACCTGCAGGCCGCTTGTCCTTTGCACTAACACATCTGCGGGATAACTAATACTTTCAAAGGATGCGACTCTTGCCGTTTGATGTCTGGCACTCTTCGCTGCTCTCTTTGCTCCCATTTTTGCACTGCTCACTTGTCCTGCCCCCCTTCCGCTTTGTCCTTTTCCGCTGCTGCAGTTGAAGGCCTCGAATCGCCTTCGGCTGTCGTCGGCTGCGAAATTTCGCGATTCAGTTCCTTCCTCATCTTCCTTCGCTTTTTCACGGACTGTGTATGTGTGTGCGTACATTTTGCGATTTTTGTTTTTGTCCTTTTTTTCGCACAGTTGCGAGTTTTCCACGAAAAACAGCTGCAAAAAAGCACGTGTCATCGCTGACTCGCCCATTTCAGCGTGTGCGTTTTCCCCCGGCGTCCCCGCCCTTCGCGCACTTCCCCCTAGTTTTCCCCACTTTCCCCATTTTCCCAGCGCCACACTTCTGCCTTTCATGGTCGCTTTGGCCCCCCGCTTTATTTGATTTTTATGCTTGCGGATTTTCTTTTGATTTCGCCGTTCGCGATTGTTGTTCTTGTGTGAAACCGCTTTCGTAGACAGGACAAATCGGGGAAACCCCATGGCGATGATGACGATGACGAGATGATGACGATGTCGTCTGATTTTGGTGGCAGACCTGCGGAAGGGGACGGTAATAGCCCAGTGCATCGTGCGGCGAATGCAGTTCTTTGGCAGCCTTTGGTAGATTCTCCGCCGTTTTTGCCACAGCCAAATTATTGATTTGATTTCTCGATTTGGCCGCGAGCCAAGCGCCAACTTGGTTAAAAGCAAACAGCAAAAATACTGCTTAAGATTGCACACACCCAAAGATACAGTGGTCGCTTGGAAATAAGATCTGCATGTTTTTAGGGAAATATTTTACTTGGAATTACAAAACCTCAAAAAATAAATTTTGGGGTAAGTTAATTTAAAGTTTTTGCAATTCAATAAAGGGAAATATTACTAATTACTAATTTCATTTTGACCAATACACAATTGTAAAATGATTAAAAAATTACAATATTGTTTTTGGATAATTTAATTTTTTTTCAAAATAAAACTCCTAACTAAAAATAGTCAAGTCTATTGGTTTTGAACAAACTCAAATATTTAATAACAACATAAACTCAAATGGTTTTCTACTTTCTACAAACATAACAGTCGAAGGAGATATTGCATTAGTTAATCCTAAAAATGTTTATTTCTTGGAATTCAGCTTCAATAAGAAAGGGACCTCTTACACTATTTTAATTGACCACTGTACCGCCTAAGACTGCCCACGTACACTCTTGCAGAAAGTCGCATAAGATGATGGCATAACCACTGGCACCCCCACCCTCTCACCACCACTCTGGGTGGCAGAATCGAAGCTGCAATAAATAAAAGACGTTGCAGCCCCTTTGGTCCCATTCCACAAACAAGTCGCCACTCGGACTGGCCTTCTATGGATGGTATTCTTTAATGCTATTGTTGTTGTTGTGGTTGTCGGTGCAACTTGAGACTGCAGTCTGGGAATTCCGCTCTTTGGACTCTCTTAAGTTTTTCTGAAACGATTTCCTCAGCTGGGGTTTGTTATTGTTTTTCTTGCCATTTTGCCGGTTGGCGAGCGAAGCGAACCACATGAATGAATATGAATATGAGTGCGTGTTCTCTTTCTCGTTCTATTGGCGTTCGGAAACTTCGGTTCGAGTTTGAACCGAAGCACGGGAGCTTCGTGTTGCATCGAACCTGCTCGACGTTATCTATGTGCGGGCATTTGTAGGGGGCGGGGCCGGGGGCCCGCTCTCAATAACCGGAAACGGAAATCATATTTGGGCCAGTTCTAATGCCATCAACGATTGCAATTAAATGGCCAAATGTCAATTGTTTTAAGCCTGCCAAAGGGACATATCGCGAAGTTCGAAAGGGACACCGACAGAGCCTGACCCTGCCATTAACCGTTAATGCACAGATCGTAAATCGAATTGAAAGGAAGGTGTGTCATGCGGACTTATAAATAAAATTAACAACCAGCCAAGCGATTCGCGGTATAAGAAGAGGTAGGAGTTAAAGCGGAAATATTTGCGCGACTCCGACTTTGTTGCTGCTTGTTATTGCCGTTGTTGTTGTTGTTGCTGTAATTAATGGCAAACAATTACAAAAAAAAAAAAAGCTGGAGAAAAATGAACTGAGGCCAAGAATGAGGCTCCGTGTGGAATTACAGAATAAAAGGCGAAGAGCAAGTTAAAAAGTGAATTACCTGATAAAGGACAAAACGCGATTTGAGGTGTGTTTGCCGACCGACCGACCACCTTCCGCAGTCACCGTCCCACTGCGATTCCATATCCAATCCATCCGGTCAACAATGCGTGTGTCTCGGGTTAAGCACCGCTGCCCAGCATGGGTTCCCCACTCTGGACAGTGGGCCATCGTATCTATGTTCTTTGAAGTCAGTCACAAGTTTCGTATTTTCTAAACTTATCCCCTACATGTGCCCCCAAAATCTATTTTAGCTTTAAGATCACATTGACTCTCCTTATTAGATATCTGTGTTTTTAGTTTTGATTGCATATAACATACGATCTTAATTTTTATTCGCTTCATACATTAATAAATTTTCTTTATATAAGGAAAGGCAAGAATAATAATTTGTTAAATTTTTTATAAAACTATTACATAAGCAACGAATTAAAAATTACTGAATTTCTTTATAGCTTAATTTGTATTTAATTTAAAAATATTCTACTATTTGGAATACAAATAAAAAAAATGAAATTAAAAAAGTTATTAAATGTTTAGTTTTCTTAGAGCATTTTTTATTGGTTCCACTGTATATATCCTTTTGTTATTGAGTACTTCCCCCCTCCTGCCCCAACCCCTAACGGCGGTCAGTGTCCAGCTGACGCGCTTAATTAATTACGCGATTGTATTTGTGACTAACTGCTTACCTTCCTTGGCCCCCTCGCACCTCCACTCACCAATCCGCCTTACTGGGCTCAAAGTTTTGTGGTAATGCAGGCGCTTGTTTAGGCTGCAAGGGGCTGGGGGATGAAGTGCGGGGGCAAGGACGCCCCGTCACTGGGGAGAAATTAATACCCACTTAAGCTTAACTGGACAGTTGCTGCTCCGACTTCTTTTTCTTCTGAAGAAGATTCTTCTTTTTTCGGTCAGCTGCCGATTCTTTTTCTTGTCGAAGGTGATTCACAATGCGCTTAAATAAACTGTTCCAAGTATTCCGAAATTGTATGCCAATTTAACTTTGTTCTGACTTACTCTCTGCATCTCTTTCCTTTAACCTCTTTCCGTTTTTGTTTTTAGTAATTTTCTTAGTACTGCAATTATCCTAGGTAGGTTAATATCCCCTCTATAATGCAGTCGCGTTTTCGAAAAATTATGAAGTAAAAAGCGTTTTTATTACCAAAAATTACAATGTGCGAACGGAAAGAAAGGCGGGTAACTATGAAGGGGTCAATGGCAGTCCAAGTGGAGAAACACACTGAAAGAAATATAAAATCATAAGATCAATCAAAATCACATTCCTTACTAAATTCTAAATCTCTTCCGATATTTATTTGGGGAAATATGAAATAGGAAATTTATTTGGGCATCAAATAAAACTTTTTTTTAAAACTGATGGTTTTCGAAAGTCCTAAAACTATTTATGAGAGCTCATAGATAGTTAACCCTGTTTTCCTCTGTATTATTTTTGGAGGGGGGGCAGAGGTTCCCCAGGTTTCCAGCTGTCCTTCGGTCAGGCTGTTTTGGGATGGTCGGATAGTTGTGGGCCCGTCAGCAAATAAACACTCTAACCCCGCAACCAAAAGAGAAGCATAGCAGGAGGTTAATTTCATTAGAAATTCATATTTTTTGTTTTGGGTTCAGTATGTGTTTGGTGGCTGAGGGTCAGAAAGGGGGGGAGGGGGTCTCTTTCGAAGGGCGTTGCTTCGACATGTGTAAATGTGAGCAATAAAAAATAAATTTCATATTTCCAGCTATGTTGTTGCTATCCTGCCAGTTGTTGTTGTTGATGTTGCTGTGTTATTATTGTCGTAATTTGTTTATAACGGTATTTATGAAATGGTCACAAGTCAACGCGTTTCAACAACAACTACAGGACTAACCCCAGAACACGCACCAGGACTCCCCACCCTCTGCCATCTAAGCCCCCTATCACCAATTATTCTTATTACGCCTATTACTACTTTTTTAACCACTTTCCATTGTTGTTGTGCTTGGGGTTCTCCCGTAGCGCTTGCTGACCTTTTATGTTAATCGCATTTGGCTTGTAACTCGGATAGAGAGCGAGAAGTCTTGTAGCCAGTAATTGATATGCGTCCTAATCATGCAATCCTTTGTTACCCCCCTCCCCCTAATATTTCCGCCCACTCGGAACGAAAACAACTTCGACTTGTGGCTTGTTAGTTGTAGTGGAAGAAGTAATTACAAGCACTGCTGCTGTAGTATTAAGGCTGAATGACGTCAGCCCTCAAGTAATGATCAGGAAAAGCAGGAATCGCCTGCCATTTTTGCATAATTAAGAGGTGAATCATATCGGTAATTATTTTAGGGGGTAAATGCTTAATTTAAGTTTATCTTGCATCACCTTAACTTTTTTCAATCCTCAATATTACCTAAATAGTTAAATAAGACTTTTAATTTAAAGTCTCTCCTTATCAACAGTAACCAAATGTCTTGATTTAGTTGCTTATAATAGTTGTTGATGAAAGAACTACGGTTATTACAAGTTCTTAAATTTAATGTTCCATTATTATTTAATAATAAACTTCTTTTTAAACTACATTTTCAGCTCAAGTATCTATGGTTGATCAAAATATTTACTTCTGTGACAGCTAGCTTTGCTATAACCTTAAGCAGCTTAAAATAGAGTTTTAATTTCCTCATTCAACTTAACTTCGAACTGCGTCGCCGTTTTGGTCTCTCACAGATCTGGCATTTGCTGGCTAATTAATAAACTTTCACATATCTGATTTCGGAAATCTTTTCACTTGCAGCCGCTTGAATGGGTTGAAATCTAACCGAAAATCGTTTTATGTAAATTATCAACGAAAGAAATGTCTAGAGATATAAGTCGCAGATGAGTGAAGACGCCATGAGGATCGAGAAGTAGGGGATTTTTGTATAATTTATTGTATTTTGATAGTTAGAGTTTAATTACAGCATTTCACTTCGCCGTTTGAAGCAGTGAAAGTGCAAGTGGAATAGGTTTTGATAATACCGATCCCAACCGAGCGATCAGAGCCTGGTCGGCAGCGATTAACCTTTGACCTCCTGCCGCCCAGGTAGAAAATCTTGACCGAAACAGTTGCACTTTTGCCGTCGCTGGTCGTGACCCCTCTGGAAATCATAAAACAATAAATCTTTTTAATATCTCTCCTTGTTCTTTTCGCCTCTTCGTTTTTTTCTTCTTCTCAGTTTCGTGGGCGTTCGTTTTCCTTTTCTTTTGCGTATTTTCCGTCTTTCTGGAAGAGTTTCTCACGTCCTTTGCCGGGGGTGGGGGCGGGGGAGGTCAGCGAGCGGGGGCGTGGCCATTACTCAAGTTTGTGGATTTGAAGTAATAACTCAGTGCGTCATAAAAATTTTAATTGCTTTGGGTTTCTTCTGTGCGAAAGCAGTTCGGGTAATTAACATTAACCCAAAAATGTCCAAGAAACAAAGCCGGAACAATGCAAAGCACCCACAGCAACATCGGCAACATCAGCAGCAGCAGCACCAACATGCCACGAACAATGAGGCAATAAAAATTGCAGCGCATAATTTTCCACCACCGAACCCTTTTTTTCTGGATTTTGTTATTGCTGAAAATTTCCACGCGTATCAGTAATTAGTTTGCTTATTGTTATTCTTTTTTTTGGGGGTTCGGACTCAAAAGTGGGGGAATGTTTGGCCCCAATAACTGGGCCCGTGTTTCTGTGCACCTTGCTTTTCAAAAAGTTGGTCAAAAAAGGATCTTCTAAGCCGAGATCTTTTCAGATTTTGGGAGAGGGACAAAGGGCAGACCGACTTGACAAGCTGGAAATTTATATATGTGGGATCAAAAGGGCCAAAATCAACAGCAATTGTTGTATTGCTCGTGTGTGTGAGTGCTAAGTGGGTGCAATTAGACCGTTGCGCGAACAGGTAAACAGGTAACCCAAACGGAGTTTCAGACTAGGGTCTGGCATTCGATTTCGGGGTCGGTCGATCTCCATTGGCTTTGATCCCAATGCAACGAATTGAGCCACGCATCGAAAGGTGGCAATAAATTCTGATTGCAATTGACACTTTTATCACAGGCTCAACGAATCGAGGGTGAATTTAAAACAAATTCTAATGGTCAACTGTATTTTGGTCTTTTGTTGCAGACGCTGGCCAGCAGAGTCAAGGTTGTGCAGCTGAAGGGAGAAGAAGCAACTGCAGCAGCCACATAAATTCAAAAAGAAGAAGACAAACTGCAGCATCAACATCAGAGCAAGCTGCAACCTTAGCCATTGATACAACAGCAACATCCATAACCGAAAGCTAAGTTACAGCACCGAGATCTTCTGGAATCAGCTAGCTGCAGCAGCAACATCTACATATATTGCTACTGCCACAGAGAAAGCGGCATTAACCAGCAGCAACATGTGAGTACCACTCAAATTTCCATTAAGTGGACTGGCCAAATCAATTCGCTAATTGAATGCCGCGCAATTGAAAAGCTTCTTAATGTTGTTAAATGTGAACGAGGGATACTAAACTCGATGCGGCCCCTGCTTCCAATCTCCCCCCCCCCCACTCCTTTCGTCGTACCCCCTGTTAACAGTCTTAATAGAATCAAAGAGCGACGCAATATTACTTTTAATTTGGCGTAATTGTGGCGGTCTCAGTCTCTAAGTCGCGAACCCCCACCCCTTGCTACCTCTATTTCCTATAAACTGACTCATCACCTCCCCCTGCAAGTACACAGAAAAAAAACAATTCATTTGTTAAGGTTAACAGTGTGATGTTTTTTAAATCAGAAAGAATACGCTGGTTTCTATAGAGGTCAAAAGATTGTTGATCTTTTTTTAAGTAATGCTTATTGAAGGCACGTTTTTTTTTTAATTTAATTTGTACTATATGATAATTTTTGACAATATTAAGACATATTAATATAAAAATCATTTTAAGAAGAGATTTCTAAATATTTAAACTCACAGTGTCTAGTTACAAATAAAATTAGTACTGATTTGTGGACATCAAGTTAAAGACAAATAGTTTTTTACTGTGTACTGCTTCCCCCTTTCGCTTGCTCAGTTTGCGATACAGATTTACTTGTGTCCGCCGCTCTATGGCAACAATAAAACACACAAATTCGAATTGGTCAAAGCAAACGTCAAAAAAATCAAATAAGGGAAGACCTCTAGGAACAGGGGGTTAGAGGGGTGTGGGTGGATGGAAAACGATGGAATCAATTAACCAAATGGCGCGAGTACTCGTCCGTCGCTCGATTTTGCATTGGTTAATAACCGCTTGCGAAAAACAAACAACATACGTAGAAATAGAGAATTGAAATCAAAATCAAAAATATTTCAACTCATGCACACACGCTCAGCTTCAAAAGGGGTGCCATCCCCCGTCCCCCACAAATTCCCTCCCCTCATCCGCCAACCTCAAAGCAAAAACCCGCAGTCCAAAAATTTCTCTGAGGAGCTTCAATTGTCTGCACTTGAGTTCAATTTCTGTACGGTCGCGTTGGCTACCCAAAATGCTTTTAAAGCTCGCCTGCAGAGCGGGATCGAATTGTAGAGAGGGTGAGGGAGATATTTTCGTCATAACTATAAATTTTATTGAGATTCAAATGGTCTGCGTACAAATTTAGACACAATTATTACTTACTTCAATGACGCCAGCCAGTGGAATGGGGCAAAATTGGAGACGGCCGAGGGATTCGAATTTCAAGGGGGAAAATCACCCCATGGGGTAGTTTTAGCTCGAAGTTGTTGGAGTTCAAGATCTCATTTTAAGTCAAACATGTATTCGTATATATTAAAACGACTTCTTAATATTATTTTAATGGGCAACATAAACAAATACACAACTTAGACTACGTAATTTGGCAAATTTAGTTTTACAGTCCCAAAACTAATATCTTAAGATGTTTCTGAACATATTTTATTTTGTATCTACTAAAGAAGAAAATTGCAGTTATTTGATGACTTGGTTTAATTTAAAGTTTTTTAGAATTTAGTTTAAGGATCAAATTGCAGTAGCTTTCTGACAGATGTCAAAACAATCCCATTTATCCCCCCACCACCTATTCCACTTAATAGACAGTTCGTCAAATGACAATTACAACAACTTAATTACTTTTAATAAAGACGTCCGTATGTAGGCAAGCGAACAGAAAAAATACAGCTCTTCATTAGCGAAAAAGTATACTCGGTCGTTTTTGCATAATGCCTCATTATGCTTGGCCCAGAAAAAGGGGGTGTGGGTGCAGTTGGGGGTGCCCGCCTTAATACATACAAATTGGAAATTGATGAATTTTTCCGGTATGGTGTCCGTCCTCGGCACCCAAACAAAATGCAGCTGGCCCCGGGCCGAGAGTCTATCGCACTCGAATATCAATTAGTGCGGGTGGGGGTGGGATTACCGATCGATCGATCGATCGACCGATCGATCGATTCGATTCGATCGTTCGATCTCCAGATCGATCTAACGAACAATCAATGGCAATTGCTGCCGAAGGGAAATTACTAATAATAATGACTTTAATTGAATATTGCGCACTTCATTCACCCGGCGTTCTAAATTTGAATCCCCGAAAGGGGGGCAAGCAGCATATTATCCATTATAAACTTCCAATCGACCATAAACACTTGGAAGTTGGAGGGGATCGATCGGAGGCAATGTCACAGTGTGCTTTATATTTGGATACGCCCGGTAATGAAGTTCGCCGATTCGCAGCCAGTCGAGTACTCACACTCACCCGTTCCCCGCCCTCGAACAATTCAAGCATGAAAGCAATTTTTAATTTATTTTGGTTGAGCGCTTCACTTTTTTTTTCTAAAATTATGTCATAATAGCAGCGACGGCGAGGAGCAGCGAACCACCTAATAATGTCATATGGAAATTTACGAGTACCGAAAATCCGGGCGGGGGAGCTTGGGACCCTAGGACTCATCAAGGGGGGAAGGGGGTGGGGATGGACTGTGTGAACACCTCGACGGCGGTAGTGTGGGAAAAGTATATTTGGATGCCGATGCCGATGCCGATGCCGCTGCCAAACACCTTCCACCTTCCGCTTCACAAATCAGCAGTGTGTGTGCTGGACTGTGTGTTTCGATTACTTCGATACTTCGAGCTGAGGTCCGCTGACCAGTTGTCAGATGGCTAATGTTATAATTAACCTGACCACCGCCGTCAACGCCAATCACATATCGATCCACCATTTGACCCCCGAACCAAATCAAAGCCGCTTGGCCGGATTATCCCGGCTGGACTGAAAATCGGATTGACACTTTCCGAGACGAAACGATAGTAGATTGTGTGCCGATAAGTGAAACCCTAAAGCAAAGTCCCGCTTGGCAATTTTAAATGGGTCTAAGACAAACGTTAAAACGTTATTCGGAATATTTACAAATATATCTAGTTTCTATTATTAGAGAATATTATAAAGCAAACTAATCGAATCATATAAGATAAATAACTATCTAGTAGTTGTTATAATTTAACTTAAATATATTTTATTTAAAATGCTTGAGATATTATAATGACTTAAAATCATATTTATTATATTTATTAAACTAAAACAGACCTTTAAATAAAGGTAATACCTGTGCTTTTCAAGAAATGTAACAAAAACTAGAAACTAGAGTTCTTCTGATGCATTCGCGTAATAATCATGATAACGCCCAGGGGTTATAATTGAATTGCCCACATCTGAATCGGCTCTAAAAACAATTTAGATGAAATACCGTGGGCGAGAGCGATGGGCTAAGTATGTAAACACGATCATTAAATAAAACATTGAAAGCGAACAAGAAACGAAACAATAAAACGCACACAGAGACACAAAAACACTGATACAGATACAGATGCGGAGGGAGAGAGAGAGGCAGATAGAAAAATAGAAAACGGAGGAGAGGAGGAGGAAAAGGAGACAAGTTAACCAATGAAATAAACGCAAATTTAATGACAACAAACGCGCCACGCACAACTTGGCCAATACGCGTTTTCCATTATGGCCAGCCGAAGCACTTTACAACGAGAGATCTCTCGAATCGGCCAAGAGCCAAAAACAAAAACAAAAAAAACAACGTCAGAAAACGAAAACTACAAAATGGAATACATAATACACATAAAACACAAATAGTGAACAATGAATTAAATGTTATAAGATGTAGATACGGCGCAGATACATTTGTATCTGTATTTGTATCTCTATCCGCAGCCGGGCTGCGATCCACTGGCTGTGATCTCTCCCACTTCTACCACTACTTTGGATTCAACTTGTTTTTTTCGGCTTTTTATGGCTTTTCAATACCGAAAGTTGGCGGGCATACCACAGGGAAAATTAATGCCAGTATGCGGTGTATCTGCGCGATACGTCGTATACATTCTTACCGCTGTCGTAGTTGCTTTCTCTTTGTGTTAATTGTATTCGAATAATGATGATGCTGGGTCGCTTGTTGGCCTGCATCTTGTATCTAACTTCGGCCGCGGCTTTGGCTGTGCCTTTGGCTTTGGCTAATTTAATTTATGGCCAGTTTATGTAAATTTCAAATACCATTTAGTTTGTTTCTTCCCCGGCTGCTTACTATTTCTTTCAATCTTTGACCGAACAGATCAATTTCTGTCTCTGCATCTTCAATTTCTTCTTCTACGATTCGGTTCGGTTTTTAAGTTCTTTTTTAATATTAACCATTTTTATTGTGGACGACAGTTCATTGACATTTTGTATATACGAACCGTATCTGGCCATGTATCTATTTATCTTTATGAGTCTTGCTGTTGGTCAAAAGAAAGTTGAAAACTCGATGGAGTGACGGCATTGGCATTTGCATAAATTTGGCCACACATTTCTTGGCCATGCGAAACTAGCAACTATTAACTAGCAGCAACAACAACACAACCCCGGGCTAATTGCGGCCCATTGAGATGGCTATCGGCAAGTGGACTCGCCCCATTAAGAGAGCCATTTCGGCCAAGTTGGAAATTAATTAGGACAGGTTGTGCTCACAGTCAGTGGATGTAGTGCGATACTAGAATAGTGGGTGCCAATAAAAACGCAGTGCAGTCCGCGATCCATGAGTAATAGTCTCACGCATCTGAAGGATGGGAGATCTGATTTCGACCCTCTCCAATCCATTTTAAAGGCCATTTCAGGTTTAAGCTTCGATTGCGCTCGCGATTATTGCGCTTCAAAATTTGGCTTTGGTTTTTTATGCCCCAGCCTTTGGGCGTTTTTTATTTGCTCATTTAATTTCTGAATTTCTGAAATTACTCAATTAGTTTAATTAGCAGTTGGCTTCGAATGCCCCTCAATGTCTATCCATGAAATGGATCGCAGATTTGTCTAAGCCGTGCACTGAGAAATGAAAACCAACTAAAACTGGTTTTTTTAAATAATTCCAAGAGATTATTGTCCGTGGTAAATAGTATTGATTATAATTTAAGTATAAGTGCTTAAGGATGTATAAATATCGATACTTTAATTGTTTGTTTACCAGCTTTAATTAGATGTTTTATGTTTTATATTGGGAATTCCATATGACAGTGTAGAGCACTTGGCCCTGAATTTAATCCTCCGCTCTCACCTTGATTGATTTTTGCGTTTAGTGGTATGAATTCATCATTTAGCTAGGGCTTGTCACCCAGACTTTTCCTTAATATAGTTTGGCCACTCATCTGCATCAAGTCGACGTCAAAGTCAAAGGCGACTTTGGCGACGGTCATTTGTCAAAATCATTAATGCAATTACGCGACCAGACTGCGACTGAGAATGAGAATGGGAATGAGACTGCGACTGAGGACTGTCTTCTGGCCTGCTAATTATTTTGAATTATTCAATTTCATGTCTCAATTTAAATTCTCCGAGGCAATTAGGAAAAGTCGCTGCGAGTTCCATCTCAGTTCTCTTATCGTTTTAGTTTTTCCTGCCATTGAGTGCCACTTTGATGCGTGTCCAATTCGGGGGCGATGATGTTGTGGGGGTGGCGGATTCAGAAATGCAAATGAGTGTATGTGAGGCGAACGAAAATAAAACCATTTAAATAATTGAAAATCGAACAAATCGCGCTGCTGCCAGCAGAAAAACAACAGAATAGGATACCATGATGAATAATAAGGAAAATGGAGATAGAAACGCATGCAAATTTAGAAAAAAGGCCGTGTGGGAGGTGAGGCGAATTCTAAACAAAAATGGTGTCCAACAACTAAATTCAACTATACCGTTTGTGCTGGTGTGTATGCTAATTTATACATCTGTTTTTGATATGTGAGCGTGAGTGATTTTTTGGGTAAAAATGTGCAGGACAATACAACCAAACAAATCTCAGGAAAAATGGAAATATAAAGGTATAAATAAAACAAAAATTGCGGTATTTTAAAACTTGTTTCTTTTCTAATATTTTTATATCCAATTATTTTTGACGTTTGACTTCATTTGGATAGATAGAGCGTAACCAATTTTAGTTTCATGAAATTTGTCTTATTGCTGTCCGGCTTAGATAATCATTCAGTTCACCTTAAAAAAATCCCCTCTTTAAACAATCACCTTACTGAAGGCCCCCATGTGAATTTCACACTTCGAATCACGACTCACGGCCCACCTCTACAAATGCTTTTATTCGCTTAGAAAACATAGATACACAGATATATAAATACATGCGATTGGGTTTTTGGTCAGCAAAAGCGTGTTAGATTGTTGATGTGCAAAATCTAATTAATTATTTCATTAAAAATGGCATTTTATTGACATTCTAATTTAGATTTTTAGAATATTTCGTCCTGACTCGTGAGTATATACATTTTCCCTATGTACAAACCGTAGATACATATATTTGGCTGGCAACCTCCCCCGCAATCATCGTGCGGCGTCGGCTTGGTCAACGTGGCGGATGAGCGATTTTAATTGGTTTTTAACTAATTTGCTTGCATTGAGTGAGGTCCTCTCCTATTGCTCCTCCCCGAAAAATATAAAAAGATACGGTGAATCGGAGGCAGAAGGGTCGTATTTATTAGGCCGTGCCGAAATTGCATTGTTCACACCGCTTATAATTCGATTTGACATTTTACGGCAAAATTTAATGAGAATTTGTTCGGCAAACTAATCATGCAGAGTGTTGTGCAAATTTGCATTTAAATTTTCAACATTGCTACCATTACCATAAAAACCATTTAAACATAAGCTGAATTTTTTTCAAAAATTTGTAAACCTATTTCTTAAGACTACATCACATCCGAAACTGTTCTATCCTATACCAATTTGAGTCAATTTCCTGATTTTATGTTCATGCGTGAATTTGGTTTATGGCTTCCCCATCACTTGTAAGGACGAACGCCCTACAATATGAAGTCATAAACGATATAAACATAACTGTAAAAATAATGAGAGGAACAACAAAACATACACACACACAAAGGAGCTACTTGTACCTCGGACTTTGTGTACATTCAATGATATGATTCTCCCACTGACAGTTCAAATGCAAATCGTAAAAATAACAATCATCATCATAACGCGGCTCGCTTCCTTTCCCCCGAATACTAGTTAGGAAGGATAGATGGATGGTTATGGATGGGGTGTACATGTCAGGGGAAATGGGGGTTGCGAGCCGCATGGCGGAGGGGATAAAATATTTACCAAGGAACTTAGTTCACTTGCCTTGGCACAGTATCAATTTACCAAAAATAACAAGTGACGAAGTTATGGGAGCTAAATGTACCTACCAATCTCGGGAGGTTCTTATATCTATACAGATAAATACAATATTTTACTGCTAAATTTTCATTTAACATTTTTAAAATTTTTATATTTTTAAGCTTGAGGTTAAAGCACATGTGGAATAACTATTACAAATATTATTATATTTTGTTTTATTTAGCCTGTCACAAAGTATTCCATCCATTCGATATACCCTTCGGGGCAAATGTTTTTTGGGTGTTCAAATAGTTAGTACAAATTTGATTGTGCCCATGGCCAACAGCAGTTGTTGCTGCCATTTCCGCAGTTCTAGATACGACCCCCAACCCTTTTTTCATACGCGTGTTTATACAGCCATATATAGTATGTGGATCGTTATGTTTATATATATCCTGATGGGTGTGTGTATATATGCCTAGATATCAGTGTATTTGCAGATGATTGTGTGTTGTTTAGTAATTCGTTTTTTATTTACCATTATCATTTACATTTATTTGTTATTATGTTACGCTCAACTCCCGACCCCAGGACATACCGAGTACCCCCCCGCATTCCTTTCAATTACACACACATTCGAATGGCTTTTGGCCTTTTTTGGCTGCCAAAACGGACTGTGTTTTGTTCAACGCAAATTCTGAAATGTTTTGTTTTTAGGCAGTTGCCACACTGCGCTGCCATTTGAAAGTTGAACATTTGAAGTGTGTGGCATGCAGAATGCAATTGCGTCCTGCACACACATATCCTGCTGATTACATGTGAAAAGCGTATTTGTTGCCGCCTTTTTGCCCCGTGCCATCCATTTACATATTTTTCGGTTACCAAGCCGGAAACTATCTGTTGTTTTATTTTGTTGTGTCTTGGCCGGGTTAGTTATTGTATTGTATGGTTTGGTATGGTATGGTATGGCAGTTGCCCCCGTCCCAAACCCCCGAATTTATGCGATGTGCGAGGCAAAGCGAATGTTTGTTCAATAAACGAAATAATTGCCAGCAAATGTGTTATGATGAAATTGTTTTGGGTTACTTCATAAATTAGCGCAAACAAATGCACGCAGCTCAGCGAAGCGCAAAGCAACGTAGAGGGTTTGATTGGGGGTGTCAGTCGATTCCCTGATATAATACGTATTTTCTAGTTCTGAACTTTCCAAGACCTATACGTATACGAAATTTCCAGAAAAATAAACGGCGAATAAAGGGTTTTATCTACCTCATACACTCGATTTTGCTACTATTTTTTAAGGTATATATACAAAGAAAGGGTCTGTCGATTAACCAGCTAGAAATTCCCCAGATACTTTAATTATACAACTCACCGTTCACTCAATGCACAATTAATCCTAACCAAGTGCTTCACTAGTTTCAAATGAACTGGGTGCATTGCGGGCCAGCCTCCTTCGATTGTCTTAGTCACGGCCAAAAGTGATGGCCATAATCGAGTTTAAAATGCCCCATCATTAATCAACCACCGACGTGAGTCAGTGTGGTAAAAAGTGAGTAACCGAATGAGTACCCAGGGAAATTGTGAACATGATTTTCAAGCGGAATTCCACATGTACCGTGAAGAATTACCAACCTGCAACTGCAGGCGCCAATTGCAGGCAAAGGAATTTGTTAAAGGTAAAGGTAATGGGGGATGGGGAATGGCCAGTTCCGCCTCTCGTCATATTCGGTATCAGAGATGTAATCCGAATCTTCATACCGATCGTAATCCAAGACCAGCGACAAGCTAAGCCCGAAACCCAGAGATGAATGCGTTTATAAATATTTTGATGGCGGTACATCGATCAGGTTGCCTTATTGCGAGGGAAGAGGGGCAGTTAAGATGGATGGATTGTTGGTGGTTACCTCTTCTAATGATCTTGTACAATTATTTGGCTGTTGCACTTAAAAAATTACTTAAAAGTTTTGTGGATATGAGGGGTTAAAGAGCCACTGATCAATTTAAGAAGCTATATTATAAAAACAACTTTATTTTTAAATTATTAAGATTTTATGGGATTTCAAATAAGTTATTGCTATAGAAATAGATTCTTCACTAAACTTCATTAAGCTTTATCAAGATTTTTGCAGTTTAAAGTACCATTGGGTTCGATTAAGATAAAAACTGCCATAGTTTCCAAAACCTTAAAAAAGGATTATTTAATCTGTAAACAAATTACAAATACAATGGCCCTGGCAACTTGGTTCTATAAATTTCAATGTTAGTCCGTTTTCCTAAAAAGTTTGAACATTAATTAAAAAGAAATTCCAACCTACTCATAAAATAAATAAGATATTTGAAGGTCAACTGCTTAAACTTCTGGTACTATTTTTCCCAAGTGTATGTCAAAGATCTGTGGAGTGGCGGGCAACTTCAGCTCCATTGTTTTGTGGCTTGTAAACGGTTAAATTAAATTGATTTGCGTCTAATGCCCCCGACAAGTGGCCCGCTCTCGGTGGCTCGATGGTTTTGGTGGTTCGGAGGGTCCGCTCGTGTAATTAATGGTTTCATTAGACCAACCGCGGATCCAGCGGCAGTCCGCGTCCCGGTCCCGCTGCTTATGTATGAATAATTGGTAATAATATTTAATGATTGGCCCACCTGCCCGAGCAATTGTATTTGGATTTGAGCCACCCGAAGTCTGAACTTAATTTCTGTTTCTCTTTCTCTTTTGCCCTCCAGCACATTGGTCCGTCCATGGGCGCCGCGGCAAACAGAGTCCGGTGAAAATGGACAAAGGCCGCGCGAGGCTGCCGCCGAATTAGCAGAGAAGCTGGAAAATCCACACACGGACGGGCAGTGCAAATATTTGCCAGGCTCCCACAAAGAGCAGGACACACACAACAAAAGGAGCCCAGAAGGGGAAGCATTTGTGCGACAATAGCCAAGGAATTAGCCACAAAAGAAGGAGCAGCCGTGTCCATTAAGACAGCCACAGTCACAGCCACCGTCACATTCACAGCCATCATCAGATCCCATCCCGGCTAGACGCGGTCCACTTAAATGACCGAATCCACCCAGCTGCAGACGGCGGAAAACAACAACGCGGGCGTGGTCAAAATGGAGCCCCCGCCGCCGGCGACCTCCTCCGTTTCCGTTTCCGCCGCCGCCGCCGCCCACGCCCTCTCCTCCCTCTCCTCGCTCTCGATGGCCGCCACCGGATCCGCCCTCTCGCCGGCCACGCCCCCGCCCTCCCTGAACCTGTCACACCAGCAACAGCACTCGCAGCACCAGCAGCACTACGCCCTCAAGTGGAACGACTTCCAGAGCTCGATCCTCAGCTCCTTCCGGCACCTGCGCGACGAGGAGGACTTCGTGGACGTGACGCTGGCCTGCGACGAGCGCTCCTTCACCGCCCACAAGGTGGTCCTCAGCGCCTGCAGCCCCTACTTCCGCCGGCTGCTCAAGGCCAATCCCTGCGAGCACCCGATCGTCATCCTGCGCGACGTGCGCTGCGACGACGTCGAGAATCTGCTTAGGTGAGTTCGAAATTCAAGATTGCTAATGCAGAATTGGTTTATATACAGTTAAAATCTAGGAAATCTAAGTCTTTTCTGCAGACTTTTCTAAAGAAAAGGACTTAGTATTAAAACTTTACAGGACATTGAGAAATCAAACATAAATATTTAAGATTTATTTTCCGTGTACGATTTTCCATTGCCATGTCAAACTTTGACTTAAGTAAAATTGCTGTTTCTGAAAACCTACCTATCATATCAGAGTTTACGTAAATATTGTTTTGTATGGTATCTAATTGTCTCGTAAATGAAACTTAAATTACGTTCCTACGTTACGTTAAATTAGGTTTTTCTTTTTATATTATATATGACTTAGGAACGAAATATATTCAATTTATTTGTATTTTTTTAATCCCTTAGCTTTATGTACAATGGTGAGGTGAACGTGAGCCACGAACAGTTGCCCGACTTCCTGAAGACAGCTCACCTACTGCAGATCCGCGGACTGGCGGATGTCAATGGTGGATATCCCTACTCCAAGGCCCTGTCCGCCGCCTTGAGTCACAACAACAGCAGCAGCAGCAGCAACAACAACAACAGCAGCAGCAACAGCCTGAGCAACAACAATAACAATAACAACAATATTGCCGAGAGCAGCAATCACAACAAGATCAGCAGCTATTTGCCGCCCACTCAAACGAGTGCCACAAGCAACAACAATGGCAGCAGCAACAGCAACAACCACAACAGCAGCAGCAACAGCAACAACAGCAGCAGCAACAACAACCTCAGCGGATCCCTGAACAGCAGCCTGAATTCACCGTTCAGTGCGCCGCAGATACCGCCACCGGTTACCGCTTCGAGTGCAGCGGCAGCAGCAGCAGCGGCCGCATCGCTCACCGCCGCAGTGGCAGCAGCAGCGGCAGCAACGGCCAGCGCCGGCGGCAGCAGCAGCAGCGCCGGCGGACAGAGCGGCGGGGCGAGCGGTACGCCCGCCATCCAGGAGCTGAAGGCATCGTCGGCAGCGTCGCCCGTAAGAAACCCGAATCCCAATCCCAGCAAAGTAAAGTGTGCAGTTCCGAGAAACGATAGCACTCGACTTGGTTGCCCCAATCCAGACTCTCACTAACCGGGACAATCTGTTTCCCATCTTTTTCCCCTTCTGTAGGCCAGCAGCAGCAACCACTGGGACATGGGTGAGATGGAGGGCAGTCGGAAGAGCCACCTGACGCCGCCACCACAGAAACGCATCAAGAGCGCCGATTTGTTCCGGGCCCAGCACGGCATCAGTCCGGAGCGATTGCTGCTCGACCGCGAATTCCCCGTGGCAGGACAGCATCCTCTCACGCGGAACAGGGGCGGTCGGGACACCTCCAAGGATCGGGAGCGCAACATGGAGTTGAGGGAGTCGCTACTTGGACAGGCACTGGAAAACAGCAACGGACAACAGGCCAATCAGGTGGGTATTGATTTGAATGGATTTGAATCATTTCAGTAAGAACTCTAGTTTGTAAAAATCATTACATACTTCGTTGTGCCATGTTGTAATTAATATCAAAGAAGAAAACTAAAATCGACCTTGTGATATAATATATATATAATTTTATTAAATGGTAATAATTTAAATAATCAAGTTGTTGCCTGCAGGTCTACCACTTCTAACTTTCAGTAACTGTCAGTAGACAATCCCATTTTCCTGTGCTACCATTTATTCTCTTAAAAAAGTTAAAATGAGCGTTCTGTAATGTGAAACAACCCACTCTTTTTCCATAGAAACACGATCTCGGCCAGAGCGCGGGCGAGGATTCGAACAGCAGTGATACGGAGCCCTCGGATCGGGGTGATGGACAGCACGATGGAACCTTCGACGGCATCGACAATCAGCGCTCGCACTCGTTCCCTAATGCATTCCTCGGCCTGCAGGGCATTCCAGGTCTTCTGCCAGGACCCTCCGGCATCAACAGTGATTTCGGTGAGTCCAGTTTACCATCTTAATATCTTACAATACATATCGATTACGAGCTTGCCAATCGTTTTCACTTTATTATATGGAACCAAATTGGATATTTGCCTCTTGTGTATGATTTACAAATCGATTGGAACAAGAGTGTTCGGGTCAAAACAATTACACATATGATTTGCATTTTGCCAGACATGTTTTGCATAGTAACTAACTGTCGATTTATCGATAAACAAATAGGGATTACAAGTAATCGAAACAGAAACTAATTGGCACAAAATGAAAATCTATATTTTTAAGACTTTAAGACCGACAAAAGAATGGCATACAAAAATTAGAATAAAACGATTTGAAATACAAATTTTAAGATATTTTATCGATTAATCGAATATTTGCTTGTTCTGTATTATTATTTATAAAGCAAAAAAACAACGGACATATTTTGTATATGATTTGCATCATTTTATAAATTTATTAAGATGTAACTAACTATCAAATGAGGATGAGCCGATAATGAGCGTCTTAAACAATTGGCAATATAACAATAACAAAATTGTACTAAATATTTATCGGCCTATTCCATATCAACTGCATTCAATATTCATGTGTAAAACTATTATATAAAAATCATCTTAAGTAGTAGTATTAGTTTAGTTTTTAAGCAGTGAAACTCACAAGTGAACAAGTCAACCATGAACTAGCACCTCAAAACCTAATAATGAACAAGCTTAATTTTCCCGAAGTTCGATCCTAACGAGCTGACCAAAAACATCCGAATGGCAATCATTAGGCCCATAACCAACTGTCGCTGGTCCAGAACCAGAAGCAGAGCCTCAGCCAGATCCCATTCAAATCCCATTCCCAATCCCGCCCAGAGTGCCAAGAAATATGCGCGGAGCACGTGTCGCATTAGGCCATGGATATGTAACTGTTGGCCAGGACATTCGCCGTGTGATTATAAACACATTCGTAGCGGGGTACGTAATGTCCGGCCATTCACGTATGTGCAAATGTTCTACACAACGGCCGACAAAAAATGATTATTGCCATTACCAAACACTATTGCTATCGACATAACTACGGTTATTGCTATTACGGTTATTGTGATTATGATTACCATTCGATTGTGGAGCGGAAGGATGTCGAGATAAGATGCACTGAAGAAAAATCGTACTTGAGACTGTATGCTATTTTAAAAGAAGGCAAATATCCTTTACTTACTATAAACATTCTTATATTTTAAAGTTGGGAATTTTTTCTTCATTCTATTTTCAAAAGATAATTCTTATACAATTTTTCTTACCCAAATCGTTTACTTAAAGTTGCTTTTTTGGAGGTTGGCTGCTGGAGCATTGAAACACTTTTATTCCCAGTGTAAGGGAAAGCGTTACAAATATGATTTGAGCAGATCCCTATTCCTGGCTCCTTTCGGGTTGTTTGTGTTCTTAAGCACATGACACGCACTTTGTCCGATGTCGCAAATGTCGCATTTAACGCGCATTAAAATGATAATAGCCCCAGCTTCGGACGCAGGACGAGTTCCATCCCAGGACCTGTTCCATCCTGGACGCTCTAAGCCCCGAGTGTCGTTTAATATTCAGGGCACATAGATCATTGCAACAAATGTTGGCCAGCACTTGGTCAGTTTAGTGAGACGGACTAGAGAAGAGGGCGGCGCAGGGAAGAGAAATCAAATTTAATAAAGCATAAACATTCAATAAGCTTCGGAACGAGCCAAAGTCATTTGAAATTCCGAGCAGTAACGGTAAAGGGGCGGTCCTGGGACTTTTGGCCATTTGGAAATCCGAATCGAAAATATTAACGGCCCGAGCAAAAAGGATAAACTTTTGCGCAATGATAAAAATGATAAGTTTTTTTTTCCTGCCTTCTGTTTTCCGTGCCATGTCCGCCCACATTTTCCCCTTCGTTTCGAGACTCCCCCTCCCGCCCCGAAAGGGCGACACTCGAGACCATACATATTTAGATTTTATTTCGTTTTATTGCTTTTTTGTGCATTCGATTTATTCGGTGGGCATTGGCAATGGCCGAAAACGGACTTGGAAATTGCGCACATGTGTGCGCAAGGACTTGAGAGCTGAGTCCTGGGTCCTGTCCCCCGATCCTGCTGCTGCCCCCAGTAATATGAGTTGGGTTTGCATTTTAATATATTTACTTGGCCCCTTCACTCCACTCCACTTCCCGTCCGCCCCCACAAATGTCACACACTCGCAATCAGATGCGGGCCCAAAAACTACAAAAGACGAACGAGAAAAGGAGGAAAAAGTTTACTTTGCAAAAATCCATTGCAGAAACATTTATAAAGTGGCCCCGGCCGGGCCAAAACCAAGACCTAGCCCGAAATTGTCTTCGAGGAGCAAGCACAAAAAGGACTAGAACAACATGGGAAACATGCACTAAAGAAAATGTGGGATGTTGAAGCTTAAATTATAAAAACTACTTCCAAGCAAGAATACTCAAAATTTGCACCAATTCTTGTAATTAAAAAAGCATTTAGGGTTTTCGAAACAAGAATCGAATTGAGTTAACGAATAATAAATAGCATTCTCCGGAATAAAAACTGTTGGGGTTTGAAATCACTCATAAGAGCATCTAAAAGTATGCAGTGAAAAATATAACGAGAATTTTCGGAATGAATTCATTATACTTTTAGAACCGATTATAAGTGAAATCCAAACCCTTGTGATTTCTGTAGCATCCTACATACTCAGAAAAACCTAAACTTTGCACTAAAGTTTAAAACAAATTCTAAGAAGTATACATTAAAGAAAGATCCAAAAGAATTTCCCTCAGTGTAGTCAAAGAAATGTGAAAAAGAAAGCAGGACACTGAAAAGCTGGACTCTTGCTAGGAGGCGTCTTCGCTGTCGTTGGCGAGGACATTTTAAAATGAAAATGATATCGGGGAGACAAAAAAGAAAGCGGGCAGCCAGGCCGGCGGCTGCGGCCTCGTCAGGTGGGTGGTTCAGGGGGTGGTTCGGTGGGTGGCTCAGTGGGTGGTGGTGGCCCAGAGGTGGCCCAAGCATTGACAGCAAATAAATGGCAGCCAAAATAATAACAGCAAAGGGGAGGTGTGTGTGTGACAGGACAGAACGAGGATGGCTTACTTCAAATCAGCTAGATCTCAAAAAAAGAGTTGGATTCGCAGGGAAAAAGGATTCCTGGCAGCAAGTGCGATAGGTGCGAACACTGCAGTTGGCGCCGTCGGCGTGGGCGAAGAAATGCAAACAAACAAAATGAAATAAAATTGAGGCGCGGTGGAGGGGAAAAGAAATCATTGACATATGAGGCCAGTTGCTCATTTCTTGGCCAGACCAAATGCAAAAGTTTCCGGAAGTCGAGGGGCGGCCAGGGGGCGTGGCGAGGGCGGGCCCGAACTTGGCCGGACCAACTGGCGCTGGGCATTTGGCATTTGGAAGCTAATGCGCAAAGTTTCTTTCGATTTGGTTCGGTCGGGTTCTATTTGCCAGCTGCTCACAAATGCACTTCTTTTCTCCACGTCCATCTTATGTCATTTCATAGGGCTGCAGCGCCAAGCTGAAAAAATTATTGTTTGGAATACATTTCCCATGGTCTAGGTGATTAAATCGCTTGTCTAGATGTGTAATAACTTGCATTGATAACTAAAGCTTGTTTTGTTTCAGCTAAAAAAAACTTTGAAGTTTTGGTCTTACAAATATATTCGTTTGCTCCACATTTAAAACTTCTTTAATATGAATATGATTTTGCGTAAACTATATTGTAATATTAAAAGGTTTATTATTAGCAATGGGATCATTTTAGGAAAGTTTAAAGTAAGAAATTTACGTTCTTAAGACAGCAGTTAATGCAAAAGTTGTAATTTTTATTAGATCAAAATGATGGTATAGTATGGTTTTCCAATGGCACTTTTGCTTTTATAATAGGAACTGGACATCATAGGGTCTTTAATAAGTTTGCTAGAAATCTATTAGGATGTGTAAACAACCATTATGAGCAATTCACAATTTGAGGAACATTTTAAGTAAAATATATATTTTCTTAAGACATATATTGCCATTTTATCATAAAGGGAGTCAGGATACAACTTTTAAGCAGATCAATATGATACCTGCTGTCAAGTGCACCGCTTTCCTTAATTATATTTTGGTTGTAAGTCGTAAGCTGCTGACTCAAAATGTATGTTAACCAAAGGATTAGAATCTGCGCCGAAGATAATTCGTTTAGGTGTGTTCCGGCCGTAAGACCCGGCAATAGAGACATTTAATGACGTACACTGCCAGGGTCTTGGCTGATTTCCCATGCCCACGTGGAAATGCGTGAAATGCGTAAAATTAGCAGCCGGCAGCAGAGGCAATAAGCATGCGAGAAACATTATTTCTCAGCCCAAACAAAACGCACCCAGTCAGTCAGTCGATGGGGTTTGGCTTAGAGCGGGGTGGTCGGAAGGTGCGTGTTGGCTCCCCTACTTTACTCTGTGTGTATATAAGTCCTGGCTACCATTTGTTGGCGTGTTTGCATTTAATAAATTCGATTAACAACGGAATAAATACGCTTAAATGCGGAAAATAATGAAAACTAACGAAAAGCGTTTTGTTAGCCGCCCTTTGTCGGCGTCGCCTGGGCGCCGCTTTCATTCCATCCGGCATTCAATCATTCCATTCAGTTATTCATTTTACGAGCTGTGTTATTATTGTAAATATGTGTGGTTCTGTTGCTGTTGTTGTTGCTGTTGCTGTTGCTGTAACAAATACAAATACATTACGTGAATAAACGCACCCATTATTTCATTTCATCAAGAACCATTAACGCCAACACGCCGCACACTTCCATATATACAGTAGTTGCTGTATCTGCGGGGTCCTTTTCTGGTAACTCACCGCGCCTAGTGTGGCCAGCTTTGCTTGCCACTCAGACCCCCCACCCCAATATACCCCCTCCAACTCCCCCCGCCCCTCCCCCTCAAGCTGCTGCAAATGAGCGAAGGACATGAAAATGTTCAAGTAGAACCACCACACATGGGGGCCGCAAAACTTTTGCCCGGATAATGAGTAAAATGATTGGAAATACATTTGCAGTGCGTGCGTCTGTCGCATGTATCCGTATCTTTGTATCTTGGTTCAGCTTCAATCGTTCAATGTATCCCTGTCCAAGACATTGTTATGTCATCTCGAACTTGGTGGCAGGGAGATGTGGGGAAAGGTTGATGATCCCCGCTCAATAAGTGATACTTAAGCGAAGCAAATCCATTTCCTTTAACTATATGTTAGATGAAAATGAACTTACATTTTACAGATCTTTTATTTATATTGATTCATTATTCAATAAACTTTATAAAAATTAGTTAAATTGAAGATGTCTACATTATTATACACAAATCAACAGTGTTACTACCAACATTTTTTTATTAGTGTTCAGTTATCCGCTTGTCTAAAATATTTAAAATATTTGGAGCACTTTCACGCCGTTTAAACTGAAACTCTAAGCCAAAATTGATCGAGTGCTGCGCTTTGAATTCTTTTCACGAAAGAATTCACTTTTCGGCAACTTTATTCCACTCACTGGCTGTCTGAAATTGTTGCAGATAATTTTCAAATATATATGCAATGATGGCTGTGTATATATTTTAAGGCGGCCGGCCAATGCCACGCCCGGCTTCGGAAACTAAACAAAACAAAAATGTTATCAAATTAATTTCAAAAACTCCATCTGCTGCACGTCACACTCAAGTGAGTGTTGGTGAATGGATGGGCCAGTGTGTGAGTGTGTGTGTGTGTGTGTGCGTTAGAGTATATAAGTTGGATATCCCCTGGCCTACACGATGGATGTGCGACAGGATGGAGGGGGCGGGGCGAAAGCTGGGCAACAAAGTGGCAAAAGTGCCAGAACCGGAGACACTTTGGACCCACACACGGTCGAACAGGCAGGGATTGGGGGATGGACCGAAAACGAAACCGAAACTAAAAACTTTTGAGTTAAATTCCCGCTCTAATGTTTATGGAGATGAGGGATTATGTCATTGTGCGCCCCACACACGCACCCACACCCACACCCACACCCACACCCACACCCACACTAAGTCTCTCCAAGGAAAAACCAAAACCAGAAACCCAGCAACGGACAGCGGACAGGTTTTCACATGTGAGGGGTGGTCCCGGTGCTGGAAAACCCATTGCAACACTTGAAAATTCTAATTTTCTGCTTAAACTTCAAATGAAATTGTTTTGCACGCACACAGACACACTCCGAGACACACAAACAGTTTGGAAATAGATGCGAAAAATGGAAATGAAAAACCATTATTATTATGTATGTAGGAATAGGTCTCGCTCTATCCATCTCGCTCTTGGCCAGGAAAGGAAATTCTAGTTCGGTGGGTGGGAGTGGACAAGTGTTTGCCATAGGAAATACATTAAATTTAAACAAAATTCCTCTGCTTCTAGCCGCTGCTCTACTTGAGCTTAACTCACACAGTCACAAGTACGGACGGGCCAAATGCAAAAGTTTTGCTCAAAACTATTTCGTGTTGGCCGGGGATGAATTTCGGGTTCCCAATCCAAGGGTTGAGAGCGGCCCTTTTTGCCACGTTGTATTTTAAATTCAAGTGGTCGTATGTAGCAACAAAGCATCCATCTGCCCACACACCCAATCCACAGTTGTATGCTTAAGGATTTCGTTTACCGAATCCGCATCCGAATCCGAATCCGTTTCAAATGCGAATTTATTTCCAACGAAAATATTACAAAAGTCAAAGACAGAGCCGTTCCCCGCATCCGAACACTACCTTGGCAAAAAGGTCATTTTTGGGCATAGAATTTACATAAATCCATATGGATGCCGGCCCCGTGTGTGTGTGTGTGCGTGTGTGTGTGTGCGAGTCTCCAGTTTAGTCCCCAGCCGAGTCCATTTGAAGTCCTTTTGGCCTTCTTCGGTTATTCGGCTCCACTTCGTTCGGCGCCTGCAATCTGTCGGCATTTTTCGCTTATCACTCGGAGCTTCGGATTTCGTTCGCAGCTTCTATTGATAGTTACACTGAGGGGAAAACTTAGCCTCAAATTAACCAAATTAACCATTTTGGAAATATTTTTAAAAGACTGCCATAATTGGTGATGGCACAGAAATCGCCAGGCTTGTAAAATAAATAGGCAACATTATTTTCAAAATATTGAAGTCCGATGGAGTCATTCCAAAGGATGGCTATCTATTCGATGCTTAGCTTGATTTGTTTGGATCACTCCTTTAAGTTAGGCTATATTTTGAATTGATCTTCACTTACACCTCATTCAACAAACAGATAAAATATTTAAAAGTATTTCATTCATTTTGCTTAACAAAACTGAAACCATAGTCCTTATAAATTTTTGGTCAATATATAAAGGCAAAACATCTAGTACTTAAACTTTATTAAAAAAAAAAGTATATAGCGAATTTTCGATCGTACAATTTTTTACCCAGTGCATTAAGAAAGGTTTAGGAGCAGAAAAGGAGGGTATTCCATGTGTGCGTGCGGTTTTCAAACGGAAGACGAAAACTTGCTTCGGCTCGGCCTTTTTCCATTTGACCCCGATGCCTCTTTCGTCTTGCCTTTTGTAAGGAGAGGTCTCAGCTTGCTTCGCACCCCCCTTTCCTTCGGAACCCCCTTTCATCCACCACCTCTGACGCATTGATATCCCTTTTAATGGATGAATTATTGCCGCACATGCGAAAGTAGTTGCTGCCCAGGACTTCACCCCCTTGAAGAGGAGGGTTTCCACTCAGCGGCCTCCTCTTACACATCCTTTTCACACAGACACTCAGACAAGACAGAGCATTTGTTTGCATTTCATTTCCTTTAGATCTCTGTGTGTCTTTCACATCCCAATGGCCGGGATTTGGTTGTTCTGCGGAGGGGGGTTGAGATGTGGAAAAGAGTGGGGTTAGTTGACAGTTGGCCACGAGACTGGGGGTCAGTTAATTAAGGGCGGACGCAGAACAGAAATAACTCTTTTGCGGTGCCCCGTTTTTCATGTCCCCGTCCCGATTTTTGATACACCAGAATTTAGCAGCGCGGGAATGCGCCAAATATCCATAATAATTGAAGGATATTACATCAATAAACCACCACGTACACACTTACTTGTGGGTGGGTGAGCTCTGCATTTTAATATTTCCAAATATCCCATACGGGCTCACACACACACGCTCGCATATAATTTAGGCTTTGACAGGCGGCCACCACCTACAACGAGGTTAAATGTGCGTGTATGGGTGGGGAGGGGGGATAGGGGGTCGCAGGGGTTGTGGGTAGGGGTGGCGGGGGGTGTCAGTCAGGCGGGCATTCGAGCGCCAACAGCCGACGCCATAAACTAAATTTATTGCAAATATTTCCTCAGCAATGAGCAATTTGTGCGATCGAATCCTGCGCCTAAGTGGGCGAAGGGGGTGGTTCCGTACGGGTGCTGAGGAATGGGATTGGGGGTCGTGGTTCGTTATGCCGCCCGGCGAACGTGTCGATGATGTATTTCCCCGAGTCCTTTCACTGTCCAGCATTTGACCCAAACAAAAAAGGAACGGTGTGAGTAACCCGCCCAGAAAGTACAAAAAGAAATCCCAGATAACTGGGCATAAAACCGATACAAATCTGAATTAAAATGCCCTTTTCGTGCAGTGTTTTTATTGATTTAGCCTTCGACCACCTCCCCACTATTCTGAAATTGTCTATATTATTTTGCACTATTTATATTGCTAACTAAACTCTAACACAAAAAGGGTTTCTCGGGTTTTTTGTCAGAGAATTACACGCAAAAACCGAAAAGCCGGGAGGGGCAGTCAAATGAAATTACTCATACGCCCAGTGTGCCGCAATCAAACACACTCACACAGACAAGAGCTGTAGGGCGAGAGAAAGAGAGCGCTAGACAGGCCGACAAAATGGTTGGCCAACGACAACCAAACAACAACTAAAACAGCAATAACAAACATGAATTTTAACAAAATACAATTTCAATACAATTCAAACTTTCTAACACACACACACACACTTATAGACAAACATACACACATACAGAGCCACGCATAGCTAAGCGAGCGAGAGGGATAGAGATGGAGCTACAGCATGCCACCACACCCCTGTGTGGCCCTATTTACCCCTTTCTAGCCACCCCCCTCCCCTTCCAAACCGCAGTGCCAACATCGCCAGCGCCCAAGCACCGCCAATCTACAAGGCCCCAAGCCTGCCCCACTCTGAACCGTGCGAATATGAAACTAAAACTTCCTCTACTCATTTCCTGTCCTGCTCCCAACCGCATCGCCTGCTGATGATGAATAGAAAGGAGGGGGGTGGTTAAAAGGGGGGGTAGTCCTGGGCGCAAAAACTATCTCGACCGACTGTCTCGCCAGTTTTCAGTTGCGTTCTAAATTCATACATTCATTACCATCGCATTTCATTCACACCCAACCAACCGTCCACCCACATTGCTCAACCCCACCCCCTCGCATCGAAGTTAAATACAATCGTTGGTCCGTAAACAAAGGAAGGAGGGAGGGGGTCGAGGAGCTGCAGGAGGGAGGGGGTTGAGGAGCTGCAGGAGGGCGGTGGGCGAGTAGTTCGCTGCTCATAAAGTAATAAATTGTACCGTAAATAGTGCGGCGCAAGTGTTCGATGGAAGGACGGTTAGATGGATAGATGGAAAGTTGGATGGATGGATGAATGTGTAGTAAGCAGGAAGGACAGCGAGGAAGACTCGGGTTGAAAAGTCTGATACTGAAGGGTTTCGGGGGGATGTGAAAACGTTCGACCACTGACTGAAGCAATTCATCTTTGACTCCACTCTTCTTTCATCCAAAGAGGTCCTTTCAACAGCTGCTCGCAACCGCAAAGGATCCGCAGCAAGCTCGAGTAAGATTAGCATTGTGCCCTTAAAACATAAGTGTGGGTTCTGGGCTGCTTTTAAATCCCCTCAAATAGGATAGTACTTTTATGGCTGTAAGATGATATTGGATTAATTCGAATTTTAATGGCAAATAGTAGACTTATTACTTATAAAGAAATTATAATTAAAGAAATCAGAAAAATGTTTGAGAAATAATTATATTCTGATTGAGAAATTAAAAGCAAAATTTCTTAAATATTTAAATTAGATTAGAATTTGAATATGTAAAGCCACTTATTATATATTTATTTCTATGGTAATAATCTAAACGAAAGAAAAAATTAACGAAATCAAAAGTATTTTCCCTAATTATTTAAAACTATTTTCGAATGCTGTAAGTAAGTTTTTCACAAATTTGAAGAAATTTTGAAGGGGTTATATTTAAATAGCCTAGAATATCCGAAGATCATCACCCAAACGTACTCCAGGGAATGAGTGGAGGAACTCCATGAGCTATTTAAGCTATTCAGTGAATGCCAGCAGCATCGAACTTACACACCTATCAGTATAGTAAATCCTCGACGAACCCCATACCCCCCCTACTTTCACCATCCCCCGCAGACATCGAAAAAGTAAACCAAAACCCCCCCTCCCAATCACCTAATCCCCGGCAACGTTAACCACATACGACCGCATCGTTCATCATTTGGCCGTGCGTGCTGACGCTTTTCTGGGGGTGTGGCTAGTGGGCGGTGGGTGGTGGGTGGTTCGAGTGATAGGGTGGCTGGGCATCAGGCTGCAGCCTGTACTAATGAATTACGCAATCTAAAACTATGTACATTTAATTCAAATTCACAAAACTGTACGCCAAACTAACCGAGACGAACTCCCAAACACACACACACACACATGCAGACGTCCATGTGGATTTTCACACACACACACAAGAACACACAGGGACAAACTTTAGGCAAACTTTTTTGCTGCCTCGGTTGGCGTCGCTGCTGCTGTATATTTTGGAATAATTCAAAGCGAATACATTTCGGACCCTCGCCCACCCGAACATCCATCTTCGCTCCAACCCCATCGGCAGCTGGCCGGAGTCCACCGCCCCCTTTCCACCACCCACCCCACTCTACCCCCTCAACCCTGAACGGCCTAAGCATTTTCACCCATCGCCCATTGCCCATTGCCATTCCATTACCGACACCATTGGCGTCAACGTCAGCATCCATCGCACATGTCCTTGCAATTGTTCCGAGGCCTCCCAGGACCACCCACTGATACCCCCCTCTTTCCATACCCCACCAAAAGAAGGAAAACACGAGAGCGAAAGCGTGCGCAAAAAGCAACAACAAGTTAGATTCCCATATAATATTCGTACACACTTTGCAAACATGTTTGTCGATGATGTATTATACAAAATGCCCATAAAAAGGCCCGCATGAGCGAGATGGAGCAACCGAAAAAAGGATAGAGAGAGAGGTAGTGTGTGTGTGTTAGAATGAGAGCAAGCGATGGCGTAATCATCGTTTGTCTCTCTACAAATACATGTGTGTGTGTGTGTTGTGTGTGTGCGAGCCACTAAATCGAAATGCCAAAATGCCCATTTCTATTCCATTCCATGGCTCTAGAACCCCGCATAAGCGATACAGACATTTCGTTTTTTGGGGTAATACATCAAACTAGCCGCATCAATAGCACACTCACACAGACAACCCTTGTACGTTTGTGTGCCCCTGTGTGTGTGTAAGTGTGTTTAGTTGCATGAGGCAACAAGGACAACGAAAAACAATGGGCCAAGTTAATACGAGTACGAGTAGGAGTGTGTGTGCGAGTGTGAGACGGAGAGTGTATGGAAAAAGAGTAAAATACTTCATGCAGAACCGAGCCAAAAAACCGAATCGAATAGAACAGACAACGAAGAAGAAGAAGACGACGAAGAAGAAGAAGAAGTAGCAGCCAGGATGTGACGGTGGGGAGGGGGTGGGCAAAAAGTTCTTGCCACCAAAAGTAAAGGAGATAATCTTGGCCAAAGACGAAGTGAGGAGCGAATTGCTTGCCAAGAACCAACATCGCTCACCACCCCCTCCACTACCAACCCTTCACCCCCCTCCCCTTCATCCCACCCCCCTCACCTTCTGAACTCCGTTCTAATGACCGCCAAGATAGAATGACATTTGGGGCTGTCAGCTTTCATTGTTGGGTCCGTTCTTGTGTTGTGCCTGCATGTGTGTTTGTGCCCTGTTGTGTGTGTGTGTGTGTGTAGTTGTGCGGGTAAGTGAGTGTGCGGATGTCGAGAAGAAAACTTTAAGTACACAGGACCCAAGGAGTCGGGTTCGGTTTTAAACCAGCCAAAAGAACAGTGGGTCCCAGATTGGGAGTATGTTAGGGAACGGAGCGGAAATAAATAGTTTATTATAACGTAACTTTAAGGATAACTTTCTATGGATTGGAAATATTATAAGTTTGCCTAAAAATATTATACTTCCAATTATAGAGAAATTTAATAGTTCTTATTTTCATATTACATTTTCATCAGATTTTCGAGAGATATCTGTTATTTTTTTTGAATAACCATGTTAAATTCCATGAAAGAATACATTTAGTGAAATTAAGAAAAAAAAGAGTTTAAAAACGCACTAGAATTGATAAAGATTACAGTGATTTAATCTTTAGAATGGTGCTTCTATTTTTTATTCATATATATTGTGGACTCCTATGGTATACAATTTGAGTATACTTATAGGTAGTTTCGACACCAGCGATAATTCAAAACTATATCTATATTTCTGGGATTTCAGATTTAATATGACACCGAATAACTACAAATCATTTTATATTCCAAAAATTATTTGTATTGTCAATCAATTGAGTGTTTAGTCCATCTCTGATCTCCCAATTTGTATCTAATTTCTCACCACTGTGCTTGAATTTTTGGCCCACGGGAAAGATGGCAAAGGGCAACATTTTGGCAATAAGACGCCTTCTTCGGTCCAGGCGCACAACACCACACAATCACAATCGCCGAACCCAAACTCTGAAAGGGGAGGCGGGAAGAGGGAGGCGTGGCAGTCGCAGGGGCGTATAAGGTGAGGGAAAGGGGAAGGGGCAACTGCGGTCCAAGTACGTGAAAATTGATAGATGAGTTATGGGGCCGAGGGTAAGGACGAAGGGTTCGCATGCATATGTCCTTACACGCACACCCACAGAGAAAGAAAGGGAAAGAGAGAGCGAGATAAAGGTCCCCCCCTCCCACTCAACCCCCTTCACCCCCTCGAAGTGTTCGTGTAGTTGAATCTGTCTGTCTGTCTGTATGTAGTTGGGTTTTGCAAGTGGCAATGAGTCCGAAGACGTTCATGTCCGTCCCAGCTGTCCTTTGGCTGTCTGTGTGAGTGAGCGCCTGTCGGTGTGAGTGTGTGGCATGTATGTGTGTGTGTGTGTGTGTGGTTGTGTGAAGGCAAAGCATTTTTCAACGTTTGCCTCGGCAGCCGGGGGCATTAAAAGTTTTCGTATTTATTTTGTAGTCGGTTAACAATATTCCTTTGCTGTCTTACCCGAACCACCCCCTCCCCCTAAGCTCGACCGGTCGACCCACTCACACACACACAAACACACACTAGCATACACTGGCATAAGGGACACACGTACGTGTAACAGTTTTGTAATTGTATGCGTGCGTTTTGTTTGCGGACGTGGTCTCGTGGATGTCTTGGACTTCTTACAGACACACACTCGCATACAAATACAAAGAAAGGACATGTGCTTGGTGGGGGGGGGGCATAGATAATATATAGTACATGGATGCTTGAGTTGTCGGTGTGTGTGTGTGTGTGGGTCGAGCTGAAAACTTTTATGTGTAATACATCAATTGCAAAAAGATAGCCAAATGCTGTTAACTTTATATACAACTCATACATGAGTGCTGCGCTGCATGTGTGTGGATGGGCGGGTGAGTGGGTGTTAGGGCGGTGGTGCTTCTTGGTGGTTCACGGGGAGTTACTTACGCTCCTCATGCGGCGCAAGTAAAAGATACATTTATTATGTGCGAAGAGCGATGAACACAAGCGATTTATCCTTTTTAACTTGCCTGCTTGCTTTATCTGTGTGTGTGTGTGTGGAGGGGGAGACCGTGTGTGTGTCCCAACTGGACCACCCACATCTGGGCCGACTGACTAATTTATGGCCACCACCAGCTTGGCTCCGCCATTTAAGCCCGGCTAATTTCGATTCTGGCCCGCCTAAGTAGGCAACACTTTCTATCCAGCGATTTTTATTGGTGGCCGGGATCGCAAGTTGGAACTCCCTTCAATCATATTAAAAACACGTTGGCCCACTAAAACTTTTCTCATTTCAAAAGTTAAAAAAAAAGGCAGACAAACAAACGGTATTATCGGATGGGGCCATCAACATTCGTCACAGGCCAAGGAGCAGCTGTCCCGGAATCCTTGAGTCCTCGAATCCCTGTATCCCCATATCCCCATGCCCAGTGTGTACACAAAACTTCTCGACTCGATCTTGGCATGTGTCCGCCTTGAATATGCATTCGAGGCGTCACTTACCATTTTTTGTTGCCCATTTTCTCCCAAAACTGCGATGTCGATGGCGAATGTCAATGCTGATGTCGGTGTTTGGAAAATTTGGGAAATTCAAGGGAGATGGGAGATTGGTGGTGCGAGGTGGCCTGCCAGTTCATATATCACTCGGCGTTCCCCTCCCCCCGGAACTCCACTGTCGTCACACATGCTCAACGGCAATTTCGCTTTCAATTTCAAATGCTATCTATGAGGGAATGCGAAACGAAGTCGCCGCCCACACTTACAGTCATATGTATGTGCAGGGACAACAAAGATAAAAAAGGTAGAAGGAAAAGGGTAACGAATACCCAAAATACCCTAACAACCCATGGTTACTTTGCCAACTATGAGATGAAATAGTTCACGGTAATAACATTTAACAGGATTAAAAGGCAGCCAAAAGAATGAATGCTTATGCAAACAAAATGGATAAACGATTTTAATAACGTCCTTTAAATTAAATTTTATGCAATTATTCCATTTTAGAAACAAATTGGTTTTTTATATTTATGGACTTAAATGTTTTAAGATGTAGTATATTCTTATACAACTGCGAAATCTTAACTTATATTTAAGACTATTTATAGTTTTTGAAATCATTGTTTTTTTTATACCAAACTTAAGCCCCAAACTTAATCATCATTTGAAAGAGTATCTAGAAAGAAAAGTGGAAGAAAGCAAGGCGAACAAGCAAACTTGTTTGCAAAGTTTAAACAACATTTCGTTTGGCTTTTGGCTGGCCGTACGTGCCGATGCCCCGCCCCCTTCGACCGACCCCCGCCCCCTCAAGTGGACGAAACTTTTGTGATTTTTTTTTGCTGTTTTTCTTTTGTGGCTGCGTTTTATTTATAAGATAAACAAATGCAGAGATGGATTGTCCCGGCATGTGTCGTCTGACATCTGGGCAGCTTTGGCAATCTAAAGTGGGTTTCGCGTAGATAAATCCAGACCAGGACCATCCCTCCTCCCGTAAGATAACCATAACCCCGAAAGCTAATTAACTGCGGACAGAACGAAGTGCGTATCTAATGAATTCGGTCAGCGATTTTACGACACTTGGTCGCATATGAATTCGCCGGTCGAGTAATCCACTTTATCCATAATTCAATCACAACTATTTCGGGGTCGGAGATCGTAAAACTGCAGGACGTCGCCAATTTGTATCCGTCGGATACTTGAGGCGCAGATATTCACCCGTTTTATGGCCAAAATTCGCAAATAAAACGGACCATAAAAATTAATAAAAATCCAGTGTCCGACCCGCAGTTTTATAGTTTTATTATATGCCAAGATTTCGGATTGACTTGGATTGCCAACCGATTCGCAGTCACTCTCAAAAATTCAAAAGCAATGGAAATATTGCTGAGTGAGCGCTCGTAAAAATCTGAGTGGGTGGGTTCGACCAGCCCTCAAAAAACAGGAAGGTCGAAAACCATTTTCCCCCAAAAACTTATTAAGTAATAAATTCCAATAAGAACAAAGGATGGACAAAATTACAAGAGGCCTCGAGGGCAAAATATGCATAACAGCAATAATAATAATAATAATAAGCGAGGTGATAACGATCGCAAGACATCGAGAAATGACCGTTAAACACACCTACGACGCACCCAGTGCAACCCTTTTGACTTTAACCCCTGGACAGAGACAAAGCGCCGCTCGGAAATGTTTACACATTGGCCGCGGAATGGGGGCCATAATATCAATGGGCCTGGCCCATTGACGCGAGTGATTTATATAGAAAAATTCATTATTCGCCGGCACCTACCCGCCTCTATCCCCCGCTCTCTTTGCAGTCCATTTTCGAAATGCAAAACGACCAGGACCAAAAACGGAAGAGGGAGGGGGCTTCGATATAATGGCCCCTTGGCGCGAAAGGAAATGTTACCCGAGTCGCGACGCCGCTTTATCTTTAATAAAGCTAATTTCTATTGCCGCTAACAGGACCGCAACATGCGAGTCCTCGCACAGGGATCGGAATCTCAGGACGAGAACGACTACGACTCGGACTCGTTCTCCGACTGATTGCCGTCGCGCTGCGATTGAATGCTCCGCTGGTAATTGATGTGGGTGCGGAGGCTCCATCGACCATCGTCCATCGTCCATCGCCGGGTGTCCAAAGTCCGGTGTCTTGCATAACCCGATGGGTTTCCCTAACGGGAATTGGCACAGAAAACGCGCTCGCATGCGGCCATAATTGATGGCCCAGTGGCAGTTGCTCACCAAGCCCAAGACTTCGAATAGGTGTGCACGCCCTAGAAAATCTTTAATCGCAGCGGTTCTTTGTGAACGGAAATTAACAATTACTAACCACGAGCAGATCATTCTTGGTCTAAAGACTAAGGTCCCTAGCTTTTAGTCCGTTAAATTGGAGCGCAGTTATAATTAATAAGAGAAAAGAGTGTTTACCTATTCTTTATTTCAAAATAATAATTCAATACCCTTTAATTTATAGGAACTTCTTTTATTTTTGTATTCCTCCCTCATACAAAATAAAGAAATGTTGAGTAATAGGGGGTACTATTGTATAATTATTTTTTAAAAGAACATGATCTGATTTAAATACATTTTACTTTAAAGACTTTTAAATTTACGCGTTCTTTTCTCATTCAACTTTTAAATGACGGTTAGAGGTAATTTGAAATTGCCCAAACACACATTTCAAAGTATGATTTTAAAAACATAATAATGAATTTCTACAATGTAATCGAAACTTTAGTTTTTGCTAATTTCTTTAGTTATATACTAAAGTACAACATATGTATTGCCAGTTTAGTTTATCGGCCAAGGATGGATTTCTATAGACTGACAGAAATTTAATCATCTATTTCTTTATCCAAGCAACTGGCCTTACAGTCTTTGTGTGTACAAAAATAAACATTTATGATGCATAATTATTAGCAAAAATTGAGTTTGGCATTTTATATTTCATTAATTATGCACATCCACAGAGGTGGCCAAAAGTGAGGGCTGTAAAATTACGCACAGGCCAACGGGTTTCAGTCGAGGCTCAAAAGGGTCCTCCACTTTCCCAGCTCATTCCTACACACCTGCGCCCGAGTCCAAACGCATCTTTCACAGAAAAGTGCACTTGCCAGGAGGGGATTGTGGGGGGAGGGGGAGGAGGGATTGGAGGGCGGTAAATCTTACGCCTGACTTGATCCGGGCCACACAATGTCCTCTTTCAGGACTTGTTCTTGTGGCTGTCACTTGCAGGCAGGAGCCCTCACACACACGCGCCGGCTGGCCGACATCCTTTCGGTTTCCTCAAATGTGACAAATTCGAAGTGTGCTTGGCTGGTCAAAGGCGATCGGCAGCCGGTCTGGCCGGGTCCTGGCCCATCCTGTCCTGCTCGGATGTCTCGGTGTCCTGGCCAATCGACGAGGAGCTCGGGATGCTCGCCGAAGAAAACTGTGATGCGGCCATGCATGTTTCATGTGCATCTAAGCATATGTCAGCTCGTTCGCCAGACAGGGCCAGCTATAGATACGTCGTATGCATATTGCATTTCCCATTTTATTCGATTGGATTTTATTGTATTTTTCACTTGCTATATTTATGCAGCCGAACTGTTTGCCTTCTCCCTTGAGTTGTCACGCACAAAGGCAGAACTAAATTGTTTAATTTGATTTCAGCTTTTTTGGGGTCGCCTTGCGTCATGACCTGCACCCTCATTGGCCCCTGAAAATCTCCCTCCCCCTGAAAATCTCTGGCCATCCCAAAAATGACTCAATATTCCGATTCGGTAGCCCTCTGGCATGGGCCTTGGCAATTTTGTAGACATTAAATTGCGTTTTATTTTTCAATATTTATTATTATCGAATATTGAAACGAAACCGAACTGGAAATGGAAATGGCGCTGCAAATGGGAGCGGGCGGAATGCAAAGGGTATATCCGAATCAGGGACGGGGACAGGTGTGTTCCTGCACGCCACTCGGATATGGGCTATATGTATATGCACAATCGCAGTTCGCATATAGAGTTGTACGCCCGTCCAATCCGACAATGGTTCCATGGCACGCGATACGCCTTCCCATCCTTTGGTCCACCCCTTTCCCTTACGTTATATCCACTCGATTCGATGCGTTTTGCAGTCTTAGAGCGGAAACCTAATCCATTTGTTAAGTTTCAATAAAATATTCAACTGATTAAGTACCAAAAGTCATGAAGTCATAATTCCGCATCAAAGATTGGATCATATTTATCCAGCGAAATTAGTCCCTCATTGTGAGTTTCACTGCAACCAGAGTACTATTGTGTAAATAATATATATATTAATTTTTAGTTTCTTAGAATGTTTGCACTTCTTGAAATATTATTTAAATAATCATTTGCCTGTCTGCCTGCCAAAAACCAAATATTTATTTAGAATGATATACATATATACCTAAATACTTTATACAATAAATTGAAATACTTAAACTGATGTAATTGGCTAATCAAAGAAAACAGAAAAAATATTGGATCAAATCGTGTGTGTGTACTTCCGATTGAGAGAGTAGTTGAAGCAATATCCTAACATTTAGAACTGAATCTGTAACCAAACCCAAAAATTGGCCTTAAATGTAATTGGTAAACCTGAAAATTGTTAAAAACGAAATACGGGAAATCACTCGCGGTTTATTCAGTTCAGCTGTTGTTGTTGTTGTTGCTGCTGCTTATGATGGAACCCAAAATTGACCACCCCCCTCCTTCACACACACACACACACACGTTGCACACTCGAACATCAAAATTGAAGCTGCCGAATGAAACCAATAGAAACCTTTATTTAGCTTCTGATTTTCGATTTCACATTGACTTCCTCCTCTCCCCACTCGCCACTCGAACTGTTTGGAACGCAGGCACATTCCTGAATGCCAAGAGCGGCATCAAGCAGGAGGTGATGGAGCCGGAGGCGGAGGAGGAGCCGCAGCACCACCAGCAGCAGCCACACGAGGCCCATGCCGCCGACCGTCGTCCTGCGGCCTGCAAGCTGGCCAAACTGATGCAACAGCAACAGCAGCAGCGGCAGTTGTTCGACCAGCGGCGCAGCCACCACCAGCCGCACCACCACCACCAGCCCCACCATCGCCACCACCACCACCACCATCGGATCAATAACAATAACAACAACAATACTAAGAAGAACCGCTCGGCCAACTCCTCGCCCACGCCCTCGGCCCGATCCTGGATTGACAGCGAGGAGGACCAGGACATGGACTGCGGCAGCGGCAACCACAGCCAGCAGCAACAGCCGCAGCAGCAGCAGCAGCAACAGCACAACAGCAACGAGGATGAGGACGATCGCTCCTCGTCAGCCTCATCGGCCATTTCCCTGACCATGAAGAGAACGCGGCAGGACAGCGAGTCCACGCTCTACCAGACGCTGCTCATGAAACAGGAGCAGCACCAGCAGCAACACCAGCAGCACCAGCAGCAACATCAGCAGCAACACCAGCAACATCAGCAGCAGCAACAGCAGTATCTGGACGAGCTGCAGCAGTCGCACCAACAGCAGCTGACGGCCAACCTTTTTATGGCCAGGACCATAGCTCTGAGCAGGTCGCGGGATTTTCCGGAACTCTTCCAGAACACCATTGCTGCGGCGGCTGCGAATGCCACGGCGGCATCGGCCAGTCCGGGTAATAATGGCAGTGGACCGGGTCAGGTGGCAGGTGCCGGAGCAGGACCTCTGCCAGGAAGTGCCGCCCCCGTGGCGGTGGGCAGCGGAAGTGGAGCGGCAACTGGAGCCGGAAGCAGCAACTACATGCTGCCCTGTCCGCTGTGCGAAACGCCGCTGGAGCAGCGCGTCTTCCGCCAGCACCTGGACCGCCACTATCCACGCGACAGTCCCGTCTGTCCGGTGATCGAGTGTGGCCGCCGCTTCGCGCATCCCAACTCCGTGCGGAACCACATGCGGATCAAGCACACCCTGCAGTGGGCCAAGATGAAGGCCATGCGGTCGTCGGGCGGCCCCTTTGCCGGCGGGCCGGACTTCAAATGAAACTGCGAGGCCGTGAGCTAATGTTACTCCGCGTAGTCACGCTAAAAGCTTTCTAGGTTGCTGCTTCTCAGTCAGTCAATGGCGACAATAAATCGAATCTAACTCGCAATCCGAGAGGAATCACCCAGTCTCGAGACACTCGCATCTATCGTAGATAGCCAAAAGTAGTCCAAGTCCCAGTCGGAGTCCACTATAACTAACTGTAACTATAAGCGCACGAGAGATCCTTGCCTGTAAGCCAACTACTGCAACGCTTCCTGCCCGCCAGTCAGTTACTGAAGCTTTTCCATGTCGTCATTCCGTATCTGAAAGTATTATTTTCAGTCGATAACAGGTTTCAGTCAGAGGGGATCCGGATTCAGCAAGGATTCACTTCCATTTATTCTAGATTTTTCATTACCCTATAAATATTTCTTTGAAGCTAACCAACCTTATGCATATACTCTTTGAGAACTCATATATATGATATGATTCTTTCTTAACGATTCCTAAATATTGAAGTTTATTGAAAGTCTTATTATTTCTCAACTCTAGTATTTAATTTTTCGATACAATTTCTGTTTATATGAAAGAATAAAGGAATGCAAGGAAGGGTATTAAAAACCTTTACTAAGGAGAAGCTTCTTAGCTGGCGGCGGTAGATGAACGCTTTGGGTTAGGATTACTTACAACAATTATTACGTTCCTATATGCGATAAAGTATATTACATATGCAGACACCTACAGCTCTGATATGTTTACCTAGGGCAAAAGCAAATCTCAAACTTTGAATTCCTTTACATTAGCTGAGAGAGAGATACGAGAAATCTGTAGCTCCAGAAACGCTCCAGTAAAGCATGTGCAGTATTAAAGTGAAAAGCAACAGAAACCGAAAAACTACACACAAGAAGAATAATAACATTAATTCATAGAGTTACATAAGCAAAATACGTAGGATTAAGCCATAGAGGGTGAGATAACTATGTAGATAAAGAGCTAAAAACAAGCAAACAAAGAAACATGATATATAGAAATATATAAAGTAGTTATTATGAATATTGATACTGAAACAAAATAGAATGTGCCTGCGTAATATATTTTTAGCCAAAACAAAACGAAAGAAAATTAAATGAAAAACTAAAACACAAGTAAACTAAAGTTGAGCATTAAAAAGAGAGATACGAATGGAAACGAAATACCAAAAACTGAAATCGATTTGTATTAGAGAAAGTTCAAAATTCAAGGAGATATTTTGTTGATTACCAAACAAAATTAGGTTGACTAAACTGTAATTCGACTCGATTGGCGGCATAACACTCCAAGAGCAGACATACGTAAAAAGGTTCCTATAATGTTAATCAAAAAAACACTAAAACTAAAACTAAAACCGAAGCTCCAGCAAAACTGGCTAAAGAAGGTCTATCGAGATTGTGTCGATATTGACTAAATATAAATTCTATTTCGAAGCGGACAATTTTACAATTGTAGTTTATAAAGCCTAGAGAGAAAACAAGCAGCCATAAGTACAGCGATTGTACAACAGTTTGTATGCCATTTTAGTTTGCAAAATTGTCTGAGGGGCAAAACAAATGTATCTAGTACGAGTATCTTGTATCTGTGCTGCCTGGAGGAATGTGTTTGGAGGCGGCAAATCTATTTTGGTGAACAATAAAGAGCAAACGAAGACGAGCTGGCTTTTCATTGGTCTCTCCACGCGGAACTTCGATGTACCCAAAACTAATGTCCAATTAATTGTGTCTTGCAGTTTCCCGACGCTCCCTGGAAATGCGTGTTCGCGCCACCGACCCTCGTCCCTGCCCCAAGTGCGGCAAGATCTACCGCTCCGCCCACACACTGCGCACCCATCTGGAGGACAAGCACACCGTGTGCCCCGGCTACCGGTGCGTGCTCTGCGGCACGGTGGCCAAGTCCCGCAACTCCTTGCACTCGCACATGTCGCGCCAGCACCGCGGCATCTCCACAAAGGACCTGCCCGTCCTGCCCATGCCCAGCGCCTTCGATCCGGACCTGGCCTCGCGCCTGCTGGCCAAGGCGGGCGTCAAGATCTCCCCGGCGGAGCTGAGGGCCCGCGCCTCGCCCACCGGCGGAAGCGGCAGCAGCGGCGGCGGCGGCGGCGGAGGCAGTGGCCAGGCCAAGTTGGATCTGAGCAACGCCAGCGGCGGACCACTGGACGACGCCGACGACTCCGACGAGGATCCCGAGGACCTGACCACGGGCAACGGCCTGTATGGCATGGGCGGCAGCAGCAGCGACCTGAGTCGCTACCACGAGAGCCTGCTGAGCAACTTCGGCCACGCCAGGATGCGAAACGAGGCGGCTGCCGCGGCGGCCACTGCCGCTGCTCTGGGCCAGCCTAAGGATCTGGGCGTCCAGATGCCCAACAGCAATGCTGGCGGCCAGTCCCTGCTGGACACCTATCTGCAGTTCATCACGGAGAACACATTCGGTGAGTATCCATGAGAATGTATGCTCAAATTGGGGAGTCAGTTAATAACTTACTTCCGTTTCCAGGCATGGGCATGTCCCAGGAGCAGGCAGCTGCCGCCGCACTGCGCGCCAAGATGGCCCAGCTCAATGCGATGGGACACAGTCTGGACAGCCTGCCGCCGGGTCTGATGCCCGGCCAGTTCGATCTGAGCAAGCTGACCGCCGGGAATCCCGCCTTCGGACCGAGCGGACCCGGCCTGACTATTGAGCCCATACTGCGGCACGATCAGGGAGCGGGAAGCCTCTCGCCGAATGCCCACCGACCGCTGGCCCTCAACTCGGGTGGCAGGATGATGGGACACGAGGAGTTGGCGGACCACGAGGGCGACATGCGGCGCGACGGATCGGAGCCCATGGATCTGGGCCTGGACATCAACCAGTCGGGCAGCAACCACGAGGTGGCCAACTCCGATGCCGAGGAGAACTACTCGGAGGACGAGGGAGTGCACAACACATAGAAGCAGACAGAGATTCCAGCAAGGGAACCACGAATATGAACATGAACATGAACAGTTGTATACCGATTACCCATGGAACATATGTAACGAGTAGCCTTATCCTCATGTATACCAGTTTATGTGTACGATACGATACAATACGATAGTGAAACCTAGGACTAAAATCATATTTGTGCCGCTGCCAGAGCTGGCCTAGTAGAATTCTATGTTGTGCTTTTTAAACTACCTACCTATACGGATATATACACATAGATATATCCCTATACACATATATATTTATATACACAAGTACCTGCTGTGTATACAAGTCGATCAAGAGAAGGACAACCCATCCCGCATGAAAAACATAAAGTAATGGTAGTCTAGAGATAGATTTCACATTGAAAGAAGAGCCTGTAAATACATAAAAGAAATATTCACGTTAGACCAGAAACAGCCCCCAAACGATCCGTCGCATTTAACACTTACGTATGTTAGTTTGTACCAGACGCCAGCAGATAATTCAGATGTGCCATGCATGCCACAGCCTTCCAGTTCCAAGTCTAGCCAGTCCATTGATTCACAGTGCTTACCATATCTCAGGAACACTCGCGGACGAATCCGAACAACTAAACCGAACTACCTCAGCCAGCGAAAGAGTTGAACCCCTGAAACGAACTTCAAACTTCCATGAGTTGTGACTGGTCCTGTACTCCATCTCCAGGAATCTTGCCAATTTTCAACAGCAGAAATCTGCCCGTAGTTTTAGAGCCCCAAGGGGATCAGCATACAAGAAATTGATTATTTATACAACTTACATACGGTATACAGTGCACACTCGGTATACGTATATACACCTAAAGATAAATACAAACATATGAATGCCTGTACTTATTTGTCAGAGAATTGAATACCTCAGCATACTCAGCATTCGGTCGTTAGCACTCGAAGGTGGACCCCTTATGATACCCAGTGCGAATCATATACTTAAATATAAATTAGGTTAGTTAGTTTATGTGGCAGCACTGCAAGCAAGACATAGATAGATGTAACTACGCGTTTCCTGTATGTATTTAGTTTGAATATGCCTCAGTTATCCTAGGTTTATGGTTAGCTTCAATCGGAGATGAGCACAGACTCTACAAGAGTCGCTACCACTTGCCTTATGACCAACATATGTGTTACTTTAGTAATTTTCTACCTCAATTAATTTAAATGTAATTTACTTGGATATTTATTTGTAAGTTCTTAACCGCACTCTCCAATGCGCAACTTATTTCACTTGGCTTGTTTCGAGTGTTTTAACTACCTATAATATGGGATTTAATTTAATTACTCACAAGTCACCTAACATAGCATTACGAGATTGGATGACGCAGATGATGTGAATAAAGAAGAAACTAAGTACATGCGAGTATCTTTAGATTTTTATTTTCCCGTTTAGTTTTACCTTCGGTTTTAGATACTTTTCCCTCCTCTCACTCTTGCCCAGATTTTGGCGCAGGGGGAGTGCAATAGATTGCATTTTTCTAGGCTTGAAATGCATTTAAGGCTAATGCAATTCGGTTAAGTCGTTAGTTTAAAATATATTAGTTAAAAGTCGTTACATAAGCAATATAAGTAGACATCCATGTGCTTAGAAAGTTATATAAATATTTATTGACATTACAATAAAGCCGCGTTATGAAGACAATTTGTGTTTTTCTTTAAATATGTGGATTGAATCAAGTGGAATTAATTTTGTGTTTTGATGTAAATCTATATTAAATTTACTAATAAGTAAGTACAACACATAAAAGGCAAACTAGCTTCTGTTTTTGTTTAAAAAAAAAGTAAATTAAGCGAATGTTCAATATATCTACTTATTGAGAAATATGCACACAATACATGTTTTTTACATAAGACTAGATCTTCGTATTTGAAGACTAACTGCAAAATAAAAATGCGACTTTAAAATGGAGTATTGACGACATAAAAAGCGAACTTAAAACCAAACCCTTAAACTCCTGTACACTAAATTATAATAAAATATACCCTTATTTAGTTGATAAACCTGCTTCATATTTAGCTAGCTTTTCTCGCATTACATCCAGCTCATCTTTTCGCATCCCCAAAATGCGTTTCGCGGATTCGTACTTATTTTTGATAACAGCTAGTTCCCTCTTCAGTGTTTCACATTGCGCCTGTAAACATCATATTTGATAAAAGAAGTAATTTAACAATTAAGAAAATAAGAAAATAAGTACCTTGAGTGCATTGTTTTGACCAGCTGTTAAAGAGGTGATATTTGAAGAGTCGTGGTTTTCGTTTTGCTTAACCTTCTCTTCCAGCTCTTTTATCAGATTGTAGCGGAAACGCAACAACCGAACAGCATCCTGATACTTAATGTTTGTTTTCTCCAGGATTGCCTCTAGTTCAGATTCTGTCTGAGTTTCTATTGATACCATGTCAGGCTTTGAGCTCTTCGCAGCCTGCTTTTCTTGGTCGGCAACCGAAATTGCGGAAGATGCAGCAGCATTAGTGAGATCATTGATCCTTGCGTTTAGGTCGTGGAGCTTTGTTTTAAGTCGTTTCTGCTCGGAGCGTGCCTTCTCCTGCTCCTCTAAAACTCTCTTCTTCAGTTGCACATTCTCGTCCTTTAGCGGATGGTGCTTCAGCTCCATGTTCAACGCAGTCACTTGGCTCTCGCGAATGAAAAGGTCCCGCTGGCAATCTTGAAGCCTGGAGTTAAGCTCCGCACAGTTGCAGTTATTGTCTGAAATGTGAATTATCGATTGGAAAATCTTGTAAGTCCCGTCATAGCAACTGCACCTACCCACGGGATCCGTCATGGTGCCATACTCCCGAACGTCGTTCCAGTAAGATTGTCTCCGCTCATCGTGAACGCTGATTCGTCGATTCTTCCGTATTTCAGTCTCCGATGTTAATGATTTCTGCATAGAAGGGTACACATTTAAGAGACTAACCACAACACTTAAAGATTTAGCTAATATTCACCCTTGGGCCACCGACACCGGGGTTTCGGTCCAGACTCTTTCTCGCAGGCGGAGCAGCTGACGATCCGTTCGAAGCATTTGACTCGAAGGACGCATTGCTTCCGTTCACTTTAAGAGCTTGAAGAGTAGTCAGTTCAGCCTCAAGCTTAATCACAATGTCGTTGACCGTGGACAACTTTTCCTCTAGGTTACGCTTGTCAACCAACAGACTGGAAATGGTAGCATCCATGCGTTCCTTCTCCATTTTGAAAGTAACATCCTTGCTTTTCTAAAGAAAATATAGATTTATTAAATTTATAATAATTTCACAATATGTGTTATGTATTACCAGAGTTAATCTTAGCTTCTCGCACTCTTTTGTGAGTCCCTCAAGCTTACTGACAATGTCGTCAAACGCGCAACACTTTTCCTCCAGGCCGCGCTTTTCTTCCAATAAATTAGAAATGGTGCCGTCCAATTGCTTCTTTTCCATTTGGAAACACGCTTCTTTTGATTGCTAAAAAAATACACAAAAATAAATTAAATATAAAAATGGTTCGTATTAGGATCTTACCAGATCGAATCGTAGCTTTTCGCATTCCCTTGAAAGTTCAGCAATCTTGTGGCCCATTTCGAGGCTTTTATTATTGGCCGCCTCCATGGCTAATGCGTGCTTAGTAGAGGCTTCTTGCAGAGTTGTAAGAGCTGCCTTATTGGATGTCAACTGAGCATTAAGTTGAACATTGACTTGATCCCTATCTTTAAGAAGAATTAGCTTCTCCTCCAGCTGTTGTTTGTCTTTTTGCAGACCGGATATAATTGAGTCCAAGGTTTCCTTTTCTCTCCGGAAATTATTAGTTTTGATTTCCTTAAAAACATTTCTATAGAATCAAAAGTAAAGGTTAATATGAAAATTAAGCTCACCAGATCGGAATGAAGATTTTTGCACTCGGTGGTCAGTTCTGCGATTTTGTTTCTACCTAGGTCCAAAGTTTGACTTAGTTGTTTGCATTTTTGATCGACTTCCGCTTCCATGGCTCGTATTTGGTCTTCGAGGTGAGATTTTGACTGTTCCAGTTTGACAATATTTTCTCTCAGTGAGGTGCATAGTTTTTGTTCCTCTTCCAATATGTTCTGCAGATTCTGTGCATTTCTTAGCTTTAGTTTAAGCTCCTCATTTTCAGTGTCAAGATTATTTTTTATCTCTTGTAGGGATTTTAGCTTCAGCTGCAGCTCGTTCATTGAACCCTTGAGATCGGCCACTTCGCGTTGGAAGTTGCCTGCCTGGATTGACATCTTCGCCTCGACTTCTTTGAGCTGTGTTAACAGAACTTTTTGTTCCGCACTCGTAGTATTATTTGCAACAACGACGTGCTTCAATTCTGTGCGAAGCTGTTCAATTTCTGCATCTCTATTAGAGATTTCTTCCTGGGAACTAAGCAGTACCGAATTTAGGCTCTCCACCTTCTTCTCCAGATTGCAAGACACTTCGTTTGCCTCGGAGAGACAGGTTCTTAGCCGTTCGTGCTGGGAAACCAGATCGTCATGACCAAGGGCCTTGAGTTGAGCATCTTGCAGTGCTTTTTCGAGATCACTTATCTTTGCAGTAAAAGTCTCAATCTTGTCCTCTAAATTACACTTCTCCATCACATTCTGCTCTCTAAGAGCATCCGTTTCCAATTCAAGATCCCTAAGCTTCTTTAGGGTGCTTGAATAATTTCCATTAGCATCCTGAATCTCAAGCTGCAGGTTGATCTTGTCCTGTCTTAAGTTTTCCAAATCTAAAACCTGCTGCTCGCACTTTTCTAGGAGCTCAGTTATCTTTTCTTTGGACGAGGCCAGTAGTATATCGAGTTGCTCACTGTGTGCCTGTGTCTCTAAGCTATTCTGATCTCGCGTGCTCAACTGTATTTGCAATAGCTCCTGGTTCTTCTCGTACAGATTTTGAAGTTGCATGTTCTCCGTTTTCAGTTTATCCAAGGCCGTGTCATGTTCAGATTTCGTTTTCTCCAGTTCGGCAATTGTATCTCTCATTGCGTTTCGGTGAGTTATCGCCTCCTCCAGAGCGTTTCTCACATAGTCAAGCTTTGATGTTGCCTTTTCACGCTCTTCCTCCGCTTGGCTTAACTGCTCCTTAAGGGTGGCTTCAATCTTGAATTGTTCTACCAACTTCTCGTTTAGGTATTCCCTTATTTTATTCAGCTCTTCTTGGTGCTGTACATTCAAACTGTTCCTTTCCTCATCGGCCTGAGTAATTTTTTCTTGAAAAGTGCCTTTAATCCCTTCCAACTCCGCTTCACAGCGAGCTGTAACACTGGAAAGTTCCTCTTCGGCCTGCGATAGCTGATCCTTCAGAGCGGCCACACTGCTCTCGTATCGATCCCTGCGCTCCTCCATCTCCACGGTGTACGCGTGGAACTTGGCGCGATTCTCATTCTCGCTCGTTTCAAGCTTTAGCAAGAGTTCCATCTGCATGGTATTCATTTCATCCTCTTTTCTCCTCTTTATGTCCTGTAGTTCTTCTGTTGCTGTCTTCAAAGATTCTCGAAGTTCCTCGATTTGGTTATTATATTCTGCAGCATCGATAACTTGGTCCTGCTTTGTCTCCACCAGATTTTTAGAGCTCTCAGCTTTAATACTTCGTTCAACAAGTTGAGCATTTTTCTCCTGCAGCTGGTCGATGATGCGTAGGTCATCGGACAGCTTTTGCGCCTGGCGATCCAGTAGCTCCTGCTTTTGCTTGGTATCCCCCTCCAACTCCACGAGCCTCACCTCCATCGATAAGCACCGCTCGCTCATTTCCTCAAAATCAGTCTGTAGCTTAGCGATGTTTTCATCTTTCAGCTGCATCTGACACTGCTGATTTCCTATCTCGGCCTGCAGATCACATACCCTGGTTCTGAGCTCTGCAAGGGAGGCCTTAAGAGTGACTACTTCCTGCGATTCCTGATCTTTCTTAAAGGGAGACGCAGCGAAGCCTGGTAGGGTATCCTCTTCAGGAGGAATTCTAAGCAAACTCTCGCTCATCGAACTCTCCCTGATTACTTTATCCTGCAGCTCCTCGTACACCATCGTCATCTCCGCATTTTGTTTCTCCAAAGATTCGATCTGGCGCTGGTAGTCTTCCACCTTGTTCACTATGACACTCTTCTCCAGAAGGGCAGATTCTAAGTTGGTCATCTGCTCGCGCATCTCGTTAATGGTTGCCTCTGTGGCCTCCATAAGGGCAGTTTTTTCTTCCACTTCCTGTTCCAGTTGCGAAATGATATCAAGGAGTCGCCTTTCCTCCTCCTCTATCACCTGTTCCTGACTGAGTCGCATGATCTGGAACCTGTGTCGCTTGAAAGAACCTTTGAGGCAGATGGAGTCGGATGTATCTAGCTGGCGAGTGTCACTCTCTATATACTCTGCAGACTCCAGGCAAAGCTTTAAACCAGGCGCGCTCTGATCCTGCTGTTCCAGTTTTTTGGATCTAAAGAGACGACTGCAGCCGGAATGGTGACGGAGTTCGATCTGTTGGATGGACTCAGACAGCTGGACAAACTGCTGCAGAAGATCACTGTCTAGGTCGAGCTCGTGCTCCGGATCGCTGCACTCAGTGCCCACACCGGAACTCTTCATGGACTCCAGGTCGAAGCTAGAGGGCCGCTGCTTGAGTTCTTCTCGGAGCGCGTCGTTCTCCTGGACACTTTCCATCAGTTGGTTGGATAGGCAGTCGTATTCGCGTTGGATCTCATTGAAGTTGGACTCCAAATCAGTGAGTTGCGCTTTAAGCGCTTGATTTTTGGCCTTGAACTCATCTGCAATAGATTCGGAGACCTGAGCATCTTTAAGCATGCTCTGTACCTCCTCCACTTGCTTCTTGAGGGTGTCAATTTCTTCCTGCATTCTGAAATTATCAGCCTGCAGTTTTTGGCTCTGCTCGTCAGAGGCGTTTGTCGTGCGTCCCAGTAGCTCGCATTCCTGCTGAAGCTCATGGTACTTTGCCTGAATAGAGTCGTGGTCCGTCTGCAGGGTCTCGATAGCCAGCTGTTGACCATGCCACTGCTGCTCCAGGGTGTTGTACCGTTCCTGCAGCAGTCCAAAGTCGTCATGGGCCGCGGATATCTGCTTGTAGAGGCGCTCGCAGTCAGTGGTCTTTTCTGATAACTCGCAGCTAGTCTGGCTAAGGGCTAACTCCACGCTTTCCAACTTGGTCCGAGTAGCGACGATCTCGGATCGCAGCTGATCACACTCGCAGGCAACGTTATTGGACTGCAAATCTGCGGCCAGCTGCTCCAGTTGGTCACACTTATTGCAAAATCTATCGACGCTGGCTTCCGGAGCTGGGCAAAAGGAACGCATTCTATCTTCCTTGCGGTTGCGTAGCGAATCCCGAGTAATTTCCTCGATGGACTTTCGCAAATTCTCTATCGCCAACTCTTTTTCTGACAGTACTGAAAGCAAGTCATCCACGCGCAGTTTCGAAGTTTTCTTGTGTGCCTCGAACTCGAACTCTAGACTCACTGCATCACGGTTTTCCACTTCCAATTTTGTCACAGTTTGCTTTAGAGCACCCAGCTGCTCCTCTAGTTCGCCGATCTTTAAATTCGCTTCCTGGTTAGCAGATGTTAGGCTGGTGACCTCCGCCTGCAGATCCTCGCAACTACAATAACACAATTTAAAAATAGTTTGTTAAATTATGTATATAACAAAAAGGAGTGTCCTGACTATCAAATAATAGTTACTATCTTAACCAATTTCAAAACCAATATTGCCCTGATAGATGGCGCCACTTGCAATTCTATTGGCGCACCAAAAAAATCATATATGACGCCATCTAGCGGTATGACATATTTATTTAATAGTTGATTTGGATAATTTTAGCTGTGTTGATAGATATTAATTCAATAAACGTATACCGCGCACCAATTTTTTCTTTACAATGCCAAAAATACAAAATTTCAAATACAAATTTCAACTTTTGAGCTCCCGAGATCTTCACGTTTCACTTATACGGCTATTGATCCTAACGAAAACATTGAATTTGATTAAAATCAGACGACAATATGTTAAATAATAGACGATATGAAGACTTTCGAAGTTTCAAATATGATAAATTGTTTGCTTGTCAAAAACCCCTTTCACTCACCGCTCCTTTTCGGTGAAATAATCTAGCTCTAACTGATCCCGCTGAGCTGTGTTCTCTTCCAACTTTTCTTTCAAAACTTTCACCTCCTCGCACTCCGCCTCGAACTGCTTCTCTAAACTGGTGAACATTTGCAGGTCCTGTATTTCCCTCTTGATCTTCTCTTTGCTGCTCAAGCAGATGAGTGCGGGAATCGGGTTATTTGTGCGTAGATGGATGCGAGTGTCAGGTAATGAGTGTTATGAAGGATGCTCAGCTTGGCGAAATTATGTTAAAGAGTACTTACGTTGCGGGACCCATCTGACAGGTGATGGGCGTCAAGGCTAGGTCTGGCAGCTGCCTGCTAGACAGCTTGGCTATCTGGACATCCATGCGAGGGGAGCCAAAGTCAACGCACTCTGCCGGAAAGAATTCCTCGTTGACCACGTGGTCGTCTGTGCCGATATCGAGGGAACTAAGAATGTTTATAGTCTTGGGAATATTGTCCCATCGCCTTCCGACATTGGAATTAGGAAAAAACACTGGTTTCGGTAGATGGGACACCTTCGAAAATTGAACGACACGATCGTCCGAGATGCCGGTCTCAGCAGGGTTCAATTCCTGGCCCGAAGCAGTTGGACACCAAGTACGGCGACGCTTTTGCTGACACTTGTCACTCAGCGACGTGCTCGAAATTATCTTATGCATGTCGCTCTTGATACGCCGCTCCAGATCCTGCACCTTCAACTGGCTCTCGTTTTTGCGCTCTTCCTCGGCAAGCTTGTCTTTCAGCTCCTTTATCTCGCGCTCCAGCCGCTTCATCATCGTGGCGTCGGAGACCATCTCGTTTACTTGAGGCTTGATGCGAATCTTCTTGGCACGCGTGGCGAAGCTCAGGGTGGACTGCGACTCCTCCATGATCGAGGGCTTGATTGTACAGATAATCGAGGTGAAGGCATTGCCACCCAGTGATGCCTGCAAAATGCGCGTGAGTTTGGAATCGCGGAAGCTGATAAACTTGTTGTCCACGTTCTCGGATAGGCTCTTGATCACGTTACTGAGGAAAAGCAAGCTTTTGTTTATGTGGCCGCCCTCCTTGAGGCGAGCTCCCCGAGCACCTGTTTGATCCGCTCGCTCTGATCCAGCAAGATCCACGAGGTTTAGTACGCTCTGGATTACGGCGTCGTCGTCACTGCGGTCCGACTTTCGGGACTCGATGATCTGCGGGACAGCGATTAGGATTATTGTATACGGGATTAGCTGGCCGAAGCACTCACTATTCGGAAGATGGCGTGCGAGCGGCTGGAGCGCTCGTTCATGTTGGTCTCGCCCACAGTGCGCTCCTTGTTGCCCATGCAGAGGAGGCGCAGTAGGTCGTCTTCGCTGGTTATGATGCACTCTTCACAGTTCACGTTCACGATCCCGTTGCCGGACTCGTGGATCTTCAGGTCCTGGTTCTTCTTGTTCAGCAGGTCATAGATCTTTTCGTTGTATATCTCGATGTAGCCGACGCGCAGCAGGAAGTCGCGCTCCTTCTCACTGGAGATCTGCTGGAAGATCTCCTTGGCGGCCAGCACCATAACGCCCGGATTCTGGCCGTCGCCCATCATTGTGTAGGTCTTCCCTGCGACATATGCATTATATTAGGTACACAAATAAAGGAGTATATATAGCACAAATACCCACCCGACGACGTCTGGCCGTAAGCGAAAATAGTTCCGTTAAAGCCCTGCATGCAGGCGTGCACTATGTGCTTGGCCATCCGGTCGAACACCTCCTGGTTGTTGGCGCTCTCATCGAAGACGTAGTCTGCAAATGGGAACGGGGTGTTAATCCTCAGGATTGGAACACATCTCTGAAAAACCCCTCACCGTAGACACAGGGATCCGCGTGGCTGTCCGCCAGGTGGATGGAGCGTCCCTCCTTCACCTGCCAGAGGGAGGTGAGCCCAGGCTCGCAGGGACGCACCTTGATGCACACCTGGATGGAGCTGGCGTTCTTCGCGGACATCTTCGTTGATTTTAAATATCCACAATTTACGATACACACAGCACACAATAAAGACAAACATATGTTTTAATGTCTCACAGGGAACAAACAATGATCGACATCTTTGTTTCTCGCAAAATTCTCTGTTAAATTCGAACAAATACCGCTTCGCGTTTTCAGGTATGAAACCGCCTCGATAATCGCGTGTTGTCGCTGACTAGTTCGATAGAATTATCGATAATATGAACAAGATGGTTCTCAAATAGTTTTTGCCGCTACTGTGAGAACACGTTCACACTGAAGTAATGTTATGGAGTTTTAGGCAATATCTTGTTTTTACTACATAGGCTTAACATATAATTTGCTGGAGTGTTAGTAAGGTAACTTGGCCCTATCTTAGTTAATAGCATAACGTTAAAAGGTAAAATCAACTGTTTATTATTAAACCATCATGTTATCGGACTAGTGATTTGATGTCCTTTAAGAAGAAGCATATTAACGGAAGTTTATAGCCGATTCATCTGTCTCAAACACATTGCTTCACCGCAAATAAATTATGACATACTTGTATTGTTAAAAATAAAAAGGTGTAAATGTTTTGCAAATCCTTACAAGTTTTTGAATCGGAAAATCAGGCACGGCAAAAGGATTAATTGGACCGCTGAAAAAAAATAAAATAACATCGCGGTACAAAATACTGTATTTAAACATATATCATTAAATCACAATTTCTAGTTCCAATAAGATCGATAACCACAGAACTGGTTCCCCGCGGTTCAATTCGATCTGGTTCGCTTTTGAAGCGGTATTTGTTCGAATTTGTCAGAGCAACAAAGATGTCGATAATTAAGCTTTCCTAAAACATTAGAATCTGTTCATGTCCGTATCGTAAATTGTTGATATTAAGAAACCGCAGAGATGTCCGCGAAGAACGCCAACTCCATCCAGGTGTGCATCAAGGTGCGTCCCTGCGAGCCCGGGCTCACCTCCCTCTGGCAGGTGAAGGAGGGCTGCTCCATTCACCTGGCTGACAGTGACGCGGAGCCCTGTGTCTTCGGTGAGTGGCTATCCAGAGATCTGTGTCCCAATCCTGGAGATTAACACCCCGTTCCCATTTGCAGACTACGTCTTCGATGAGAGCGCCAACAACCAGGAGGTGTTCGACCGGATGGCCAAGCACATCGTGCACGCCTGCATGCAGGGCTTCAACGGAACTATTTTTGCCTACGGCCAGACGTCGTCGGGTGGGTATTTGTGCTATATATACTCCTATATTTATATACCTAAAAAATGCATGTTGCAGGAAAGACCTACACGATGATGGGCGACGGCCAGAACCCGGGCATTATGGTGCTGGCCGCCAAAGAGATTTTCCAGCATATCTCTAATGAGACAGAGCGCGACTTCCTGCTGCGCGTGGGCTACATCGAGATATACAATGAGAAGATCTACGACCTACTGAAAAAAAACAACCATGACCTGAAGATCCACGAGTCCGGACACGGTATTGTGAAAGTGAACTGTGAGGAGTGCATCGTGACCAGCGAGGACGAACTTCTGAGCCTTCTCAGCAAGAAGAACAAGGAACTCACCGTGGGCGAGAGCAACGTGAACGAGCGAACCAGGCACTCGCACGCTATCTTTCGGATTGTGAGTCCTTCGGCCAGATATTGCTGTATCCAAACATGTTAATATATGTCCCGCAGATTATCGAGTCCCGGAAGTCTGAACACAGTGACGACGACACCGTAATCCAGAGCGTGCTAAACCTAGTGGATCTTGCTGGATCGGAGCGGGAGAATCAGACGGGTGCCCGAGGGTGCCAAAGCCTGCTTTTTCTCAGCAACGTGATAAAGAGCTTGTCCGAGAACGCGGACAAGTTTATTAGCTTCCGCGACTCCAAACTAACGCGCATCCTGCAGGCTTCGCTTGGCGGCAATGCCTTCACCTCGATTATCTGTACAATTAAGCCCTCGATCATGGAGGAGTCTCGGTCCACCCTGAGCTTCGCCTTGCGCGCGAAGAAGATTCGCATTAAGCCGAAGGTGAACGAAATAGTCTCCGACACGATGATGAAGCTGCTAGACCGTGAAATTAAGGTGCATAAGGACAAACTTGCTGAGGAGAAGCTAAAAAACGAGAGTCAATTAAAGGTGCAGGATCTGGAGCAACGTATTAAGCGCGACATGCTTAAAATCATTTCAAGCAACTCGCTAAACGAACAGCGCATGCAAAAGCGGCGGCGGACTTGGACCTGTGGGATATCGGGCCCCGAGGCGGAGACTGCTGTAACTTTATTGCCCACTTTGCCAGAGGAATCTCGCCTGCCCCGGCCATCGAAGATGTCTAACCTACCGAAGCCAACGTTTTTATCTAACTCTAACCATTCAAGTCGACGGGAGATTGCTCTTAAAACCATCAGCCTCCATCAATCTGTGAAGGAGAAATTAATACCACCTGTTAGTATGGACTTAATACCTGCACTGCCGAAATTGTTGGAAAAAGAAGCGGTGAGAAGTATTCCCTCAGTAACCTGTGAGGTGCCCAAAAAGGAACAGAAGTCCTCCCAAAAGTGAGTTATTTAGTCTGTATTCAGTCAAAGCTAAATCGCTTTACCGAGTCAGTTTAAAATCAGAATCCCAAATTATATATGTTATTTATTTTTAGTTCATCCGATTTATTTCTAAATTTTTGAATTTTAGTCGCCTCACAGAAAGCACTTTCATTAAAATGTAACCGAAATTCATTTGCCTCCCTACATTTCCTTGCTCGGCAGTGTTCTTTTATTTGAAACTTTGCATTAGGAACGCAGCTTTAAACTAGATTTTGAATTACATCGAGAAGGCATAACCCAAATTTATCAACTTTTTCTATACTCCGAGAACTATATTAACCGAGAACGTATACAAAACTTTTTTAAATACGAAAATATACGAGCATAAAATTTCTTGTCGATTATCGGCTTATTCCCCTAATTTGAACTTAATAATAGTAAGTAAGAAAACACAGAGAATATAAAGCTTTTACCATTTTTATAGGTTTATATGCATTATTAGGTATTTTATTAGTTGCTCAAACCTTAATATTTAAATATTTATTTTATCAATTTAAGCAAACCCCCATTTGCCCAGGCTTTTATTTGCTGGTGGCTCTTAATTAATAAATGGGTTATTTCTTGGGTTGTTACTACTATTTTATCAAGGTTTTCTATGCTTAATAGGACAAGTTTGAAGACTGATTAGTTTAAAAGTGGCAATTCACCTCTGGAGCCCGCTCACCTGGCACCTGAGTTGAAAGTGTGGTGGGGACCGCGTGGAGCTCTTCTACGGGGCTGCCTTCTCGCGCAGTCTTCGCTCGCTCTCCTCGATTTCTCGGCTTCTCGGGGCAGTCGCTGCGAAGAGGGCAAGCAAGCTCCACTCGAAGTGCGCTCGCGTAGAAATCGAAAACAAAACAAACGCCAACGCAAATAACTGCCGAGAAAGAAACATTTCTGCGGAGAATCCGGGAGCGGGAAGAGGTAGCTAATGTGAGCCAGTTTCGCGAATAGACTGGCACTGCGATAAGGCAGTCAGCCGATCAACAAGCCAGTTAACTGGCCAACTTCTTGATAATTTGATCGCCTGAATTCCAAAATGCTCATTGTATTTGCCGCTGCCCAACAGGCCGTTTCGCCCCCTCTCAATTTCTTCCACCCTACACCACGGATCGTCTTGGGTGATCGATGACGTCGGCCCTACTGCCGATCCACCAACGTTATAGACTGTGATGTAACGCATATATATTGGCTAACTGCAACCGAGAGAGTGAGTGACTGGGGTGAAAGATTTGCATCTACCAATCCACAGAGACAGCTGCGGTCGGATTAATAGCACTGCGCAATAGCAAATACTTCTGTCGTGTTTGCAATTAACGTAATATAAATAATTGAAATCAATAACCTTTTAATTCTTCATCGATAAGGTATTCGCTTGTAGCGTAAAATTGAAGCTATCTACTTTTTTGTATTCTTTTGTCGATGTCGGCTTCACTTCAAACTTGTTACTTATTAACAATTATTCTAAATTAAAATGTAACAACGTAATGTGACAACCACTAGCACTAAATTAAAAAAATTTTGATTTCGAATTTACTAAAGTTACGTTTACCATTATTAAGTAATACGTTTTACAGAAATAATCTACTTTAAACATTGTAAAAATAATACAATAACGTTTATTGCTTATCTACTTAAAGCAAATGATCAAAGTGATAACTATTTTTACTTTAAAATTTAAAATATAAATTATTGATGTTCTGAACAAATGAAACATCAAAATTAATTTTAAAATAATAAGTAAATAAATTCATATTCGTTTTCTATGTTATCGACTGCAACTGTGGCTATCCACATTTCTGTGTATCCCATACACCTCGCCTGGTGCAACTTCAACTTGAATGCCGCCAGCTGCTTCTATTTTTAGTGGTCTTTTTTAAACGGCGGATTCCCTCGGACAGCTCCCTTTAGTTAGGCAGAGTAAACAGTTTTTCTTAGTGACGCACTAGGAAATAGGAGAAAAGTTTTGTAAGAGGGGAAAAGAGTTTTCCTAGATTTGTTTTTTCCCTCCACTAACTCTTCTTCTTAACTATTCCAGCTGCGATGCCCTGCAGGCCGAGGTCTCTGCTCTTACTGCATCCAACCAGGTAGCGAATGAGAAGATCGAGAAGTACGAGGAGCAGGTGAAGACGCTAAAGGAGACCATCGAGCGGCTGGAGATGGATAATCGTGAGGCGGTGAATCTAGGGCTTCGCTTCGAGTCTCACAAGACCAAGTCCAAGCAGCTGGAGACCGATCTGCTCTCGGCCCTCTCCGAAAGGGATTCTACCATCGAAAGCCTGCAGCAGTCCCTCAAGGAGCTGTCTCGGGATGTGCTGCTCAACAGCAAGGAGGACCACCTGCGCTCGATGTGCCCTGAAATAGAGTCCAGCTGCGAGAGGATCTGCAACAAGTGCCAGGAGTTGGAGCACCTCTTGCCCATTGCGGACGCCACGGGACTGGAGACGATTGCCTGCCAGTGTGATCAGCTGCGCTCTGAGATCGCTGCCACGCGAACCAAATTGGAAAGCGTGCAGTCAGCTTTCAGCGAGGTCAGCTGCGAGGTATCCCAAAAGACCACTGACTGCGAGCGTCTCTCCAGGCAGATATCCACCGCCCACGATGACTTTGGACTGCTGCAGGCGAGGTACGACACCCTGGAGCACCAGTGGCAGGGTCAACAACTGGCCATCGAGAAGATGGAGGCTGAGTACAATGCCATTCAACAGAAGTACCAAAAGCTGCAGGAGGAGTACGATAATCTGGGTCTTAGGTCCGATGAACAGTGCCAGCAACTGCAGGCTGACAACGCGAAACTGCAGGCAGAAATTGTGACTCTAAAGACTAGAGTGGAGGAAGCCCAGCGCAAGCTGTTGGAAGCTCCGAATCCGGAATCTCTTGCCGAGGAGTTCAAGGCACAAAATCAAGAGCTCAAGGCGCAACTCTCCGATTTGCAGTCCAAGTTTAAAGAGATCCAAAACGAATACGACTGTCTCTCCAACCAACTAATGGAAAGTGTCCAGGAGAACGACGCCCTCCGAGAAGAGCTCAAGCAGCGGCCCTCGAGTTTCGACGTGGACTCCATGAAGAGTTCCGGTGTGGGCACTGAGTGCAGCGATCCGGAGCTCGACCTTGATAGTGATCTTCTGCAGCAGTTTATCCAGCTGTCTGAGTCCATCCAGCAGATTGAACTGCACCACCATTCTGGCTGCAGTCGTCTCTTTAAAGCCATCAATCTGGAACAGGATCAAAACGCGACTGGCGTTAAGCTTTGCCTTGAGTCTGCAGAGTATATAGAGAGTGACACTCGCCAGCTAGATACATCCGACTCCGTATGCCTCAAAGGTTCTTTCAAGCGACACAGGTTCCAGATTGTGCGACTAAGTCAGGAACAGGTGGATATGGAAGAAGAGAAAGGGCTTCGCAATGTAATTACCCAATTAGAGCAGGAAGTCAAAGATAAAATGACGCTGATAGGTGACGCGGAAGCAACTATTAATGAGATGCGCGAGGAGATGATCAGCCTGGAATCTGACCTTTTGGATAAGAGTATCATAGTGAACAAGGTGGACGACTACCACCGCCAGATCGAATCTCTGGAGAAACAGAATGCGGAAATGTCGATTGTTTACAAGGAACTGCAGGCTACGGTATCCAGGCAAAGCTCTATGAACGAGAGTTCGCTCGAAATTTCGCCTGACGATGAAACGCTAATAGCCTGTCCTCCATCTCCCAATAACAAAGATCTCGAATCGCAGGAAGTCATAACACTTAAGGCATCCCTTGCTGAACTGAGAACCAAGGTGTGTGATCTGCAGTCCGAGCTGGAAAGTCAATTAAAGCAGATGCAGCTGAGGGACAGTAAAATTGCCAAGCTGCAGACGGATATAGAAGAAATGGGCGAGCGCTGCTTATCAATGGAGCTTAAGGTTGCAGAGTTGGAAGAAGAAGGCCACCAAAAGCAGGAATTACTAGATCGCCAGGCGCAGAAGCTGTCCGATGACCTACGCATCATCGACCAGCTGCAGGAGAGAAATGCGACTCTCGTTGACCGCAGCATCAAAGCTGAGGAATCTCTGAAACTGGAGAGGACGAAACAGGAGCAGACAATCGTTTCCTTCGAATATGAAAAACAAATCCAGGAGCTCAGTGAATCATTAAAGAGGGCCAAAGAAAATGTATGTATTCTAGAGAAGAAAAAGACGGATGATATTAATGCAATACAGCTGGAGTATATGGTGAAGATGGAGACGAGCGAGAACGAGAATCGCACCAAGTTCCGCGCGTACAGCCTGGAGTTGGAGGAGAGTAAGGATCACTATGAGAGCAGTGTTGCCGCTCTGAAGGATCAGCTATCGAAGGCCGGGGAGGAGCTCTCCAGTGTTACAACTCGTTGTCAGGCGGAATTGGAAGGGATTAAAGTTACTCTTCAAGAAAAGATTACTCAGGCCGAGGAGGAAAGGAACAAACTGACTACGAAGCACCAGGCGGAGCTCGAAAAAATAAAAGAACTCCTAAAGGAAAAACTGGCTGCGGCCGAAGTGAAACAGGCCAAGATTGAAGCTGATTACAAGGCGGAAATTAGCGATGTGCGAGTCACATTGAAGGAGCAGCTAAGTCAAGCGGAGGAAGAGCGAGAAAAGGCATGTTTAAAGCTTGACGAGCTGATAAAAACTCTAGAGGAAATGGAGTGTCAGAGAAGCGCAATGAAAGATACAATTGCTGAGCTGGAGGAAGCGAAACATGATCGGGAAATTGCCTTCGATAAATTGAAAATCGAGAAAATTAAACTCGAGAAGATGTACGACAAGTCCCAGGAACAGCTACAAAGGCAATTTCGCACTCGAGATCAGAATAGCATGGAGGCACAGGCACAAAGTGAACGACTTGATGGGCTACTGGCCTCGTCGAATGAGAAGATCACTGAACTCCAGGAAAAGTGCGAGCAGCAGGTTTTGGAATTGGATAAATTGAGGCAGGACAAGATTGCCTTGGAGACTGAGATTCAGAAGGTCACTGCAGAGCACTCGAGCACCCTGACGAAGCTTCAGGAACTTAAATCGGAAACGGATACTCTAAACAGTAAGATGCTGGAGAAGTCTCATTTAGAGGACAAGCTTGAGACTTTCACGGCCAAGATAAGCGACCTCGAAGAAGCGCTGCATGGTGCGAAAGTCAAACTTCTTGCCAATGACGATCTGGTTTCCCAGCACGATCGGCTGAAAATCTGTCTTTCCGAGGCAAATGTATTGTCGTCCAATACGCAAAAGAAGGTGGATCGCCTGCATTTGGAACTGCTTACTTTGCAGGACGGAATCGCTACTCGAGATGTAGAAATGGAGCAGCTTCGCTCGGAACTGAAGTCCGCCCTGGATGCAAAGGCTACTGCAAGCACGGAACAACAAGTTCTGGTAACGCAGCTCAAAGAAATCGAGGAGAAGATGTCAACCCAGGCAGAAAAGTTCAAACGCGAGATGGCCGATCTCAAGGGTTCAATGAACGAGCTGCAGCTGAAACTTAAATCCCTGCAAGAAACAAAAGATAATCTTGAGGCTGGAAATGAGGATCTTAAACTAAAGCTAACAAACTGCCACAATCTAGAGAACATGCTAAAAGAGGAGCAATCGCTAAGTGCCTCCCTAAGAGAAAGTATAGACAAACTGGAACGATCCAAAAATAACCTCGAAGAGCAAATACGAACCAAGGAAGCAGAAGTGGATCAAAGATTCATGGAGTTGAGGCGGGAAGTGGAGCTAGGTCGAAATAATACCGGAGAATTGGCCAAGGAGTGCGAAAAGCTGCACTCGGATCTGGTGAGTTTTATTTAAATATTCATCTTACCTTAATTCTTTTATGAAAACATTTTTCAGGAAACCAAAACTGATAACTTCCAGAGAGAAAAAAAAAACTTGGACTCAGTTATATTAGCTCTGCAAAACGATAAACAACAGCTGGAGGAAAAGCTTACCATTCTTATAAAGAAGGATGAAGCTAATGCTGGACTGAAGGCTCAATTGACATCCACCAAGGTAGAACTTACATCTCAGCAAGAAGCCTCGACTAATCTCAAATTAGCTATGGAAGCGGCCAATAATAAAAGTCTCGAAATGGGTCAGAAGTTTAACGATCTCTCAGGGGAATGCGAAAAGCTACGATCCGATCTGGTAATATTTGAGCGATTCTGGTTATTTACAAAGTGTTTCATTGAATCTTTCTTTAGCAATTCAAAGAGTCTTGTTTCTTAATGGAAAAGGATAAGTTAGACGGCACTATTTCTGATTTATTGAAAAACAAGCACATCCTGGAGAAAAATCTTAGTGCGCTAAACGAGAAACACACAAAGGAATGCGAAAAACTGCGACTAGCTCTGGTAATATTGTAGTTATCCTGGTATTTATTAGATTGTTACTGAGTGTTATTTTTTTTACACATTCAAGTTGAAAGCCGATGAGGCAGCATTTGCATCTCTTCAAGAGTCTTCGAATAAGCACCAACTAGCCATGAGAGCGGCCAATAAAAAAAGCCTTGAAATGGGGCAAAAGGTTGATGAACTCACAAAAGAATCGGAGAAGCTACGATCAACCCTGGTAATATTATTGTGATCTTTGTAGTTTACTAGATTGTTTATTGAATCTTTTCTCTACTAGAAATCTAAGGAAACCAGTTTTCGAACGAAGAAGGAGCGCATGGACGGCACCATTTGCAGTCTATTGGAAGACAAGCGCAATCTCGAGGAAAAGCTGTGCTCGCTCAGCGAGATGACGACTAAGCTTGAGTTTGAACTGGCGGCTTTGCAGGCGCCTAAAGTGAACGTGAACTTTGTGTCGAGTCCGCCCAACGGATCGTCGACTTCTGCAACTGATTTGGCCGCCAAGAAACCCCTAGATCGCAACGCTAGTACCAGTGTGGCAAAGGTACATATGTGTAACCGAAGACCAAAGACCACCCAATAATATTATAATTTTTATCAAAGAAATCGGCCAGCATAGAGTCCACAGTGCGAAAGAATCGACGGATCACGGCTTATGATGAGCACCGAAAGCAGTCGTGCTGGAACGACTTTAGGGATGGCGGTACTATGACCGAATCCATGGGTGAGTGCAGTTTAGATGCGAGCTGTTCGATATGTTACACTATAAATTCCATTACAGACAACAATTGCAATTGTGCTGAGCCGAGCTGCAAACACAGACTGAATCAGGACTGGAGACAATCCTAAGAAAGACAAACATTGAGTTAAAAGATGATCATCGCATCAGCAAGTTGAAGATAACAGTGAAGCAACCCAAGATCAATATAAGTTCCCTTACAAATGCCACTTAAGGTATGTCCGCCGTGTGAAATATTGATTTTTGTCTTACTTTTCTTAACAATTGTTTCCAGATGCAATGCAAATCACAAAAAAGAGGGAAATCGCAACTCTGCGAGAAAAATACGAGTACAATAGGGGGATCGTGCAGCTCCGTAATAAATAATAGAGTGATCCGGAAAGCAGCCAAATAAGTCACTTAGGAAGTTATTCAAGTATTAAGTTATATTGTTAAGTGTTATCCTGTCAAGGGTGGAGTTTAAATTTATAATTCTTTATTTCTGTTTATGTTCTTTTTTATATGTTAAGTATCTGTCATTAGTCGCTATTAAAAATTATCTGAACAAAAGTGATCAACAAATTCTGTATTCGCCATTAGATTTATAAGTCAGTTCGAAAGCGATTATTACTTGGAAGACTTAAACGGCAGTCTTTATTAAATAAGGCATTGTAATTAATAGCAATATTAATTTATTTTAATGGTAAATCATTGATTAAACAACGAATTTATAAAATTTTTGGTTTGCTTTTTTCCTTAAGCTCAAGACTGTTATCCGTAATTCTGTATGGTTCGAGCTTGGAACTATTTTGATATTAAATAAATACAGCTTACATACATAAAAATGTATCATAAGTTTATATGCAACTGTGTTTTCTATAATACTCCTAACAACAAAAATGAATCGGGTAATTTTTCAGCTAACGGTTGCACTTTGAATTCCTGGCTCAACATGTCAGTCAATCGACTAGTCGATATGTGAAAATTTTAAGTTGCAGTGATGAACAGCGTTCAACGGACGCCGGAGCGATAATTATCGAGCGGCTCGCTTGAGTGTTGCGAACGGCGGCGACCAGCTAGGCTGCAGTGTTGGAAAGGGCTGTAGACGCTTACGCTGAGGCCAAACAGAAAATTACGACAAAAAAGCAGAGCCTCGCAAAAAAAAGGCCATGAATTCGGCAACCAAGGTAGGTGCAGGTGCTCAGCCCAGTCCGCCGGCGCCCACGCCCCCCAGAATCCCGCCGCCTGCGTCCCCGAGCGCCGCAACAAAAAAAAAGGCGGCGCGGGAGAGAGTCGAGAGTCGTTCGTTTGTCTCACTCCTGCGAGTGGGAAATTTGTTGTTCCACCTTCTTGTGGGTGGCGGGCGGTGGGCGGGGGGCGGTGCGTTTGTTTTGAATTTGCACGCGGTAACAACAAACTGACTCCGGATGCAAATCCGGGTGCACTTGCAGGTGGGGGAGATATTCACGGCCGCGGGACAGGCGTTTAGCAGACTGGGCGACCTCACCATGCAGCTGCATCCCAACGCGGAGTCGCCATCGGGGTAAGTTGATCCGGAGTCCCGAGATTCGGAAGACCCTAACCGGAGTGTTTCGTTTCTGTGTTCTTTGTTCCCTCGCCACGGCTGCAGGAAGTGGACGGACGAGGAGATCGACATGCTGCACTCGTCCATCATGCGCTTCTCCGACGACCTGACCAAGATCAGCCTGAGCATCAAGAACCGCACCGTGTAAGTGATCCAGTGATCCCGCGATCCTGGCGAGGGAACATACTGCTCGTCCCGTGCTAATCCCCGGTACCCTTGCCCATTGCAGCTCCCAGATTCGCCAGGCGCTGAAGAAGAAGGCCTTCGAGGACGCCGGCATCCCCGCCAAGCAAGTGCCCGTCCAGCAGGTTCAGCACGTTCTCCAGACGCTGCCACCCCAGTCGCAGTCGCCGCAGTCCCTGCAGCAGCCGCCTCCTCAAGTATTCAAGGCACAGCCCGTCGTGCAGCAAGTGCAGCTAGTGGCGCAGCCCAAGCAGATCATCCTTCATCCACAGACTACCACCACGACGGGCACGACGGTGACCGTAAAGCAGTACCAGCAGATGCAGAAAGCGGCGGCGCTAGCGGCGGCCCAGGCTGCGGCCTCGGCCGTTAACAACACGCCCACCATCACGGAGAACATCATCATCCAGCAGCCCACGTCCACTTCCACGACGGCGGTGCAGCAGCCTCTTGTAGTGTCCACCTGCTCGTCGTCGCAGATCGTGGTTCCCGTGGTGCCGACAGTGTCCACAGTGCTCTCGCCCACGGTGGTCATCGCTGACGATGTGGTGAGCACTACCTCCAATCCTCCAGCGGCGGCGGCAACAGCAGGAGCGCCAGCAGGGACGGCAGCGGGCCTGAAGTGCGGCCCAGACGTGTCCATGACCCTCAACCGCATCAACGTGCAGGAGAACGAGGTGGACGTGGAGGAGTGCCTGCCCGCGGAGGTGGTCAAGCTGGATTTTGTCAGCGAAGAGGTGGCCGGGTGAGGTACGAGCCCTCAGAACGGGCTGGACTTCTACTACTAGATCTCCGGCCGCATAACGAATCACGTAACTTGGAACAGAATCGCTACAAATCTAGATCGATAACTCTTAAACAAAACGGTTGAGATGCCGCCCTAGCCCTAAGCCTAAACTGTTAAGTGTTGTCATATTTGATATACCTTGAAATCACCTTGTTCCCGGCCCCGAAAGACAAATGGATTGTGCGAAGTGCAGAAGGAGGAGTCTGTTGATCGCCAGCCACAGAGCGTAGATATTAATTGCGGAGCGTACATGCTGCGAATAGACTTAAATTTACGCAAGACACAATAGTGCAAAGTACATAACGACGATCGTGTAAGCTGAGAGTGAATAAACGAGCATTATTTTAAGCTCCGCTGATCTCGGGGATTTCATTGGAGCTAAGTAGTCCCAATAGATTGTCTTTTTCAAAACATCATTATTGGTTGAAACTTAGATTCTACAAGAATCAGACGTAATGATTCAGAGATGTGATTTCATTCAATGCCTTTTAGATGGGTAAATCGAATTGTATTTAAGGAAAGAGCCATCAATCAGCCACTCAAACTCATGGCGCTTTTAATCAATATAATTTCAATCCCTTGTTTCCATATATCACTTATCCAATAAAGCTCAAATCGCTTTTAAAAATGTGTGGTTCAAAGGATATCTAACAAAAGAAGCAAAAAAAAACAATACATTTTTGCCATTGTGTATAAATTTGTATATTTATTTTATTATGATTTTTTACTTAAATTGGCTTTTTAAATTTATAAACGTTATTTCTTTAAATTATTAATTGAGAGGCAAATAATGCCATATTGGAGAACACATAAGCAATTTGATAAATTTAAATTTAAATCTTTTTTTAAACACCGCTCTGCTCATAATTTCGTTCAAAACAGATTGCCATTCACTCGTCGGATTAAAAACCAGCATATTCCGAATTTCCAAAGCGAAGAGCAAGAAGAAGAGTCAGTTAATAAAGATACGGATACATCAACAACAACAGTTCCAAGCCAAATCCATTGTTACTTGCAAAATGAGGCTTCCGTTGCAGGTTCTTGTGGTGATTTTAGCCTCCTGCTTATCAATTTCCGGCTCACTGGCCTACAAACCGGTGGTCATCCTCCACGGAATCCTCTCCGGAGCCGAATCAATGTCATTTCTGGTCCGGGAAATCGAAGAGGTTTGTTATTGGATTCCCCTTGTTATTGTTTACTAGCAAAAACAATAGTGACAAGGTCGAATTCGACGCAAACAGCGCAATAACAATTGATAACAGTTTGGTATTCCGTTTAAAGATTCATCCTGGGACCATAGTTTATAACTGCGATAAATTCAGCGGATGGTACAGTTTGGAGAACGCCTGGCGGCAGGTCGACCAAGTTAGGGATTACCTCAACGAAGTGGGCAAACTCCATCCGGAGGGCATCATTGTTTTGGGTATGTTAAAGCAAGACTCCTTTTCTATAAGTTGTTTAATTTCTGATCCCCAATGTTGTACCACTTTCAGGCTACTCCCAGGGAGGTCTTTTGGCCCGGGCGGCCATCCAAAGTCTGTCGGATCACAATGTGAAGACCTTCATATCCCTTTCTTCGCCACAGGCGGGGCAATACGGAAGTAAGTTGAACCCAGTGAAATCCAATCCCTCTCGAAATATAATGAGTAATAGCTAAAAATATAAATCATTAGCTGTAAGATTTACATAATATATTTTGATGGTTAAACAAAGGCTTTATTATTTTGCCCTCATCAGGCAAAATAAATAGTATTCTCGGAAAAATTATGATGTCAATTTTTTTTATATAACCCGCTTTAAATCGGAAAAGTAGGGTTAGTTTTTGAGTGAAATTTTCGAAATCATAATTCAAAAATTACTCAATAAAAGGTTCTCGTTACACCATTATCAAACTGCTACATTTACAAATTTCAAAAATGAGTCAAGGCAATTTATTGATTTAGAGATAAGCATACATAGCCCGTATACTTAAGAAAAACACTCTCTTTAAAAATTCCCTCTAAAATTGTTCCTAAAATAAGTCATTTGGCTTTTAGGATTTTTTGAAGAATATATTTTAAAAATTTATAAATAATAATATAAATTTTACCGTTTGGATATACTTGCAGCCAGCTTCCTGCATCTGATATTTCCCGACCTGGCAGCCAAGACGGCCTTCGAGTTGTTCTACTCGCGGGTGGGCCAGCACACCTCGGTGGGTGGCTACTGGAACGATCCGCAAAGGCAGGAGCTCTACATGAAGTACAGTGAGTTCCTGCCGCTGATCAACAATGAGAAGCAGACCTCCAACTCCACATCCTTCAAGATGGGAATGGTGCGGCTCAATAGATTGGTGATGATCGGAGGACCCAACGACGATGTTATCACTCCCTGGCAATCCAGGTAAGGTGGCAGCTGTCTTTTGAGTTTCGACAGTATAATAGCCCCTGGAATTCGCTTTTAGCCACTTTAGTTACTACGACGAGAACATGGATGTGATCCCTTTTATCAAGCGAAAGATCTTCACTAGCGACTCCATCGGCATCAAGACCCTTCAGGAGGCTGGCAAACTAATCATTGTCGTCAAACCCCATGTCCATCATCTTGCCTGGCACACGCGGAGGGATGTCATCCACGAAGTTATAATGCCATATCTGGACTGAACAATAAATTAAAATTGTACTAAAGCGATCAAAGAGCTGTGATCGAAAAGGCGGATATAAGCTCGCTCTCATCAATAAGCATTAATGTGAAGAAGCCACCTGGAGACAGGCTACACAATGATCTTTTATCGGTAATTTAGCTTTAGATTGTTTACAATGACCTGTAAATGGCAGGGGAGATTTATACAAATTTATTAAATATACATGCATAGGTAAATTAAAATAAAGTTATGGAAACATTTTTTATTCAGATGAATACAATCAATATGAGTACTGGAAATTTATTTGGAATGTTGAAACATTGTTGAAGTTTTACTTCAATAATTTGACAAGAAATATATATTTATGAAGAATACTTCAATTCCGGAAATTACTTACATTACTTACATTATTTACATTACTTACATTAAAGTCGATATAGATTTATTTGTCGGGAATGGACTGTTCATTGCCGTACTTATGTGCAGAAGTCCAATTATCTTAAGAATGGTTAAGAAATAAGGAAATGATCTCTATATATTACTTGAGTTTCCCGCTTATTTAATTAAATTAATTTTTTGAAATTCCCGCGCTGTTTATACAATTGGATGACTTTGGTAGTAGGAAATATTGGGTTTCCCCACCTGGTAACACTATTGCTTCTGGCGAAATTAGGCGCAAATTTAAGATTGGAGTCATCAAAGGATAAATCCGACAATGGAAGACACCACAGGAGCCGAGCAGGATGCAGACAATGTGATCCGCATCATGGTGGCCACCGATAACCATCTCGGCTACGGCGAAAAGGACGCAGTGCGCGGCGAGGACAGTTTCACGGCCTTCGAGGAGATCCTGGAACTGGCGGTTTCTGAGGATGTGGACATGATTCTGCTGGGCGGAGACCTTTTTCACGACGCGGTGCCCAGCCAGAACTCCATGCACAAGTGAGTGGGGATTAAGTGACATCCCCCATTCCATTTCATCACGATTTATCTCCTCCAGATGCATTGAGCTCCTGCGGCGCTACACCTTCGGCGATCGCCCCGTTTCCCTTGAGATCCTCAGCGATCAGGCGCAGAGTTTCCACAACGCCGTCAACCAGTCGGTGAACTACGAGGACCCCAACCTGAACATCGCCATTCCGGTCTTCTCCATTCACGGCAATCACGACGACCCCAGCGGCTTCGGCCGCCTGAGCTCTTTGGACCTGCTGAGCACCTCGGGCCTGGTCAACTACTTTGGCCGCTGGACGGACCTCAGCCAGGTGGAGATCAGCCCCATCCTGATGCGCAAGGGCGAGAGTCAGCTGGCCCTGTACGGACTGAGCCACATTCACGACGGGCGGCTGGCCAGGCTCATAAAGGACTTCAAGGTCAAGTTCAACTGCCCCGACACGGCGGCGGCGGAAGGCAAAGGCAATGACGGCAAGGGCGACAAGAACGACACGGAGACGGAGGAGGATTGGTTCCACCTGCTGGTGGTGCACCAGAATCGCGCCGATCGCGGGCCAAAGAACTATCTGCCCGAGGAGCTGCTGCCGGGGTTCCTCCACCTGGTGATTTGGGGCCACGAACACGACTGCCGCATTGAGCCGGAGCTAAATGCGAAGAAGGGGTTCTATGTCTCCCAGCCGGGCTCCTCGGTGCCCACCTCCCTGTCCGAGGGCGAGGCCAAAAAGAAGCACGTCGGGCTGCTGGAGATCTACAAGGGAAAGTTCAAGCTGAAGGAGCTTCCCCTGCGCACCGTGCGTCCCTTTGTCTTCGAATCCGTTGTACTGCCCGATCGTGCCGAGGAGCTGGGTCTGGACCAGGGCGATGCCTCCACAAAGGTCTTCAAATTCGCAAAGAATCGGGTAGAGGACATGCTAGAGCGGGCGAAGGCCCAGCTCACCGGCCATCCCCGGCAGCCCACGCTGCCGCTCATCCGGCTGCGCCTTCTCTACACGGATGAGTCCTGCATGTTCAACGCCATTCGGTTCGGCCAAATGTTCAGCACCCAAGTGGCCAATGTCCAGGATGTGGTGCAATTCAGCAAGATGATCAAGAGGAGCAAGACAGAGACCGTCAGCCTGGACAAGGAGGCATTGCGACGCGCACTGGTAAGAATGACATTCATAAGGCTGAACATTTAGAACGTTATGAGATGGGCATTTATAATTGGAATTTATAATTTACATCTTATTCATGTAGATATTATATTTTGAAGATATGTTTTATTTTAATGTTGACAGAAATATAATATTACCCTAATTGCCTAGAATAGCTGAACTAATTATATTTAATAAGTACCTATTCTTGGTTTAAATTTCTTAGATGTTCGTTCAAACAAACTTTAGAGTAAATTTTTTCTGGCCCAAGGAAGAACAGGACGCGTTTTTATTTTAAAATCTTTGTAAAACTCCATGCAATATACCTAACGTTATTTATATTAAAACATATATTTTAGGAGGCGGATAATGCCACTCGAGTAGAGGAGCTGGTGGATCGCTATTTCGACGAGGCCAAGTCCAATAAACCTCTAAGGTTGTTCCACTCAAAGGCATTGGCAGAGATGACCTATCGACTGGTGGAGCGAAGGGATATTGATGCAGCAGAAAATATCGTGAAGTGAGTCGCCATTGCAAATATTTGTACATACCTAATCCCTTTTTTATCCAGATTCTACAAGGAAAAGGCAGTGGATCATCTAATGGAATCCATGCCTAACGAGGAGAACATCGACGACGAGCTCTTAAAATTTAGGACGCGCCATAAGCACGAGGATCTGCTAAAAATGCTAGATACTCAGGGAGTAAAAGTGAAGCGGGACGATAAGTCCACTTCTGTCCTGGGTAGCGAAGCCAACGCCTCCACGGCAACCACGACGGGACGAGGGCGTGGCCGCGGTCGAGGAGCTGGAACTGGTAGAGGTCGTACTTCTGCCGCCTCAGTCGCCACACGAGGCAAGGCGCAGCTGGAAATGACTGTCAATAATGCGGTAGGCAATAATGCACTAGAGTGAAATATAAAAGTTTAATAATTTTCACATCTTTTTAAATCATGAACAGCGTGCCTCAAGCAGACAGCAAACTATCCTAGGCAGCATCACCAGAGGTACTCGAAATACCGCAAGCTATGTTATATCGGATGATTCCGATTGATTAGTTTACATTCCAAAACCTTATTTTTGTGTTTGCCGATCTTTAAGGGGAATAAACAGAAGCTTTTTTTGTATAACCTCTAAGAGTACATTTCAATATCGTTTATTATTTGGGTTTCATTTTCAGGGTTCATGGTTCAGACAACTGCATAATAGATTAGCCTACAACTTAGGAGCTACTTTAAGGTGAACGGCTGCTGTCGGGCTTCACTGAATGGGCCCGACTGGATGTGGATCGGTTCTTTGGTAGGTTAGCTGCTTCAGGACTCCGCCGGACCACGGCGGAGATTTCTCCAGACACCGACTCGACACTGTGCACTCGCGTTACTGCTGGTGGTACTCGTAGTAGTAGCGATATGGATCCACCGATGAGCTGCCTCCGGCTGCGGTCACACCCATGCCCACGCCTCCGGCTCCAGCTCCTGCTCCTGCACCACCGCTCGTCTTGGACACCGGCCGGATCACGTAAGTGTTGCGCCTGCAGGAAGATAATATTTTATTGGGTATATTAGGTTTTTCAATTCCCAATTCTTCTTATATTTGATGGAAGCGTGTAAATGAATTAAAAAGTAAAAAGTCGTTTTTAGATGGAATATTTACCTACAAGGGCAAAAGACATTTGTAAAGTTTTTTCTATAGTTTTTTTTTACTACTGTATATAAACAAATTTATCCATTGATTTTTAAACGCCTACAGAGTTTATTATAATGTCAGTTAAAAGATTGTAAACGCTCCCATTGGAACAAAAATTATGGCTACGCTGTTTTTAAAATATACGTTTATACTCCGACATTAACAATTCCGGAAATACGGTTTCAATTTTATACAAATCGGACGACTATATTATATAGCTGCCATAAAAACGACATATTCGAAAATAGTTAAGTCTTCATTGTTTTTAAGCATAGACGGATTAAAATCGAAATATAAAATGTTTAATTTTTGTATCAGCTATAAGTGTATATAAACTTTGGCTTCCTTTTGATTGGATTTTAATTTGGTTTGGCTTTCTCTTATGGCTAAAATTTAAAGTGCAGGAGTATTTTTAAGTGCAATATAAAATGTATTTGAAAGTCTGAGGTTTATAAGGGTATTTCTGTATCTGAGAAGATTTATTCTATTTAACATTCCTTTATGTTTATTTTGGATTTCGTATACTCTGTATTTTTCCACATTGGACATGAATCGGAGACTCACCTGTTGTGTTCACCGGCGTGAACCTGGAAGCTGGTCTCCTCGCTGTGGTCGTGCGAGAAGAGTTTCTTCAGCGCAATGATCCCGGCGATGGTCAGGGCCACCTTGCTGATGACCAGAGCCTTGCCGGCGATCGCGGCCAGAGCCTTGAGGCCCAGAGGACCAGCGATGCCCATGGCGGTGAGGAGGGCCGCCACCACGTACTTGATGTGGCCCCCGTCCTTGTGCTTCTTCTTCTTGTGCCCGTGCTCGTGGCCACGGCCCACACTCTCCTGGGCGCCACCTCCGTCCATGTCGATCTTGAGCGTGTGCGTCCGCATCAGCTTGTCCGCCTTGGAGAGAAGGGCTCGGTCGATGGGCGGCAGGCTGCCGAACTGGCGGGCATCCGTCAGGGAGCCCAGGACACTCTCCGTCTCGCTCTGGTTCTGCTTCTCCAGCACCAGGCCGTCCACGATCTTGATGGAGTCCTGGTCCAGGGCTCGACTGAGCGCATGGAGGGCTTTCTGCTTGAGGCAGCCGATGAAGTCGTTTTTGTCCTGGCAGTCGTCGTAGACCCTCCGCACGAGTGCCATCTCGGGACCCAGACCCAATCCCCAGGCCGATCCCCAATCACTGGAACCGGAGGTGGGCGATGATTCCACCGCTGTGCTGTGACGCCTCCTCCGTGGAGCCACTGCCGTTGACACGGATGCTACGCACGCCAGGAGCAGCAGCCACTCGAGACGCTTCATGGTGGGGTCCTTGCTGACCGATGCGGCTATCCAGGGTAATACACTTGAGAGGCTCTTCGGTGTCTTATATCCACGTCCACTCGCCGGCAATCTGGGGATGCTACTGCAGCGAAATCGCTGGGCGGGCAGAGCTTTTATAAATTGCGATCGGAGATAGGGACGCACTCAGACGGAAAGAACTGGCGTGTTCGATGGGACGCAGACAGATCTTGGACCTGGAGTTGAAGATGGAGATGGGGATGGAACAGCAGCTACTTTGAGGGCAATTAGCACTGGCCATATTTAGTTATGCTCTCATCTCAGCCGGCTGTAGGCGCTGACATGTTTTCGTTACCCAACCACGGATGGATGCCTATTCATGTTCAGGTCCCGCGATCCACGGGGTTTGTTACCTGCAAGAAAGTGGCACTTTTCGATTTCTATGCGCGTATGCATATGTTTCTAAAGTCAATACCATTAACTTTGTGGTCTACAGGTTAGTGTACTCATAAATACAATGTAGTTAAATTCAAATAATATTTGCAGGGTTCATATTTTTTTTATTTTATTAGAAGGAGGATGGTTAAAACTCCTAAATTTTATTAGGATTTAGTATTTAAAAACAATTTGAAGGACCAATTTAAACTAAAATATTTGCATATTATTAGGTGTCACTTATATAACATTTAGATCTTTTTTTATCCGATACTACCGTCTAGTATGTTTTTTATAGAATCTCTTTGAACAAGGGCTTTTTCTGGGTTCACTGTACCAAAGCCAAAATTATCCAATTTCAAAAACCTTTTAAATATAGCTTAAGAATTTATAAAAAGCTACATCTATAAAGTCCAATTTTTAATTTATTGTTCACATCATTTTTACATTAAGTAAAATAAAATAATAACATAATATTGGTCAGCAACAGTTAATAGTTAACTTAACAAAAAACGGTCTATGAAAATTCAGGACATTCAAATGGGATTTCTATATCTTAAAAGTGTTATAAGAAGTTTTGGGCATATAAAAAATATTGACTTATCCTTATAATTGGCTTGCCCAAATTAACTTCCTTTTTGGTTTTTTAATAAATAAAATTAATATAAATTCCTGGAAGAAAATCGGCTTCAAGGAAAATGATTATATTTATATATTTATCGATCTTTGCAAGTTAACTGGGAAATTATCAAAACTTTTATTGTAGACAGTTTCTAGCAAAAAAAGTATTTTTTTACTCTTTTTATGTTGTATAAATTAATATCTTATTAAAACCAAATTTTAAAGAAAATAAATTACTTATATTTATTTGCTATTGATATGTATTATAGTTGGGATAACCACTGTAGGTTCTCTTCAAATAGAGCACTAGAGCACAAGTACACCAGAACTGCCCAAATGTTATGAATAAAATACGAGTAAATCAGTGCTCGAAAAGAGAGAACCAGAGAAATATGGTTATTAAGATCCAAAAGAACAGCAACTATCGGCGGGGGGGTGTTTGCACTCCAGCTGTTCCCCGAAGGCAACAACCAATCCCCACACTATATCTTGGCAATAACTAATAACGTTTAACGATGCGTGCAGCAGAATGATTAAGCCCACATCGGCTACTGCCCCTCGGATTTCGAGTTAGGATCGGATCGGTGCTAGTGCTGGTGCTGGCATAACATATCGCATGTGTGCGAATGGATGTTGCCCGCAAATTGGTTATCATAAATTGCATCTGATTCGGCACGGAGCAGGGGATTCCCCGTCGATGCCGTGAGGTGATCGCTGCACATTTGGCTCACTGGCCCACTGGGTGAAACTGAGTTGGATACAGTTAAGAAATTTTCTTTTCTGCGCACCAACTGTGAAAATCAACAGCTCTTATCCCCCAGTAAGTATTTCGCTTTTGAAGACCAGATCAGGCCAACTGGCGACAGTTAAATCGCAGTGAAAAGTGACAAAAGTGAGACACTCTCACCTAGTTATCTTTTCCACTCAGATAACTCTAAATAAGCTCATTAGGAAATAAAATGTCACCATGAATTTGCACGCATTAAAATTAACAAAATAATTTGGATTAAGTTGGTAAAATCAAGTACGCTCTAAATATCTGTTTGTTGTAAATTTAGCCTCTAAAAAATAATTACCATGTAGAAAAGAAAAAAGGTTAGGGGCAAGTCAAAACTTGGCAATACTTGTGATTACTATAACTTTCAAAGTAAGTTTCTTCAGAAACTTATGGTTTAATGAAAATAAATACAAATAATCGTTATTCGGGTTCTCAAAATATAATGAGTTCTTTTCTTTCACAATTGTTTCTAACATACCTGTACAAATTCTATAAATAAATAAAAGGAATATATAAAATATGACTATTCGCTTATTAATTTTCTATTTTTTTTTTAATCTCTACACAACCTGATAATTTTAACCATAACTCAAGACAAAATTATGACTTAAACCAATAATGAGCTCGTGCCGCTCTACCACAGTTGCATTTTTTGTTTCAAAAATGTATAATTAATTTGCTCAATGGAAAAGTCCACTACTGTTTATTGCCATTAAAGATATTGGACATTGACTTCATGCAACACCTCCTTGTTAGTTTCATAAATGAGCATGAAAATTGTAAAAGAAAAATCCAATCTGAAAAATAATTTGTTTCATTCTGTATCTAAAAATGAATAAATTTTTAAGTTTATATTGTCTAATATAGGGGTGTGAATGTTCTAACTTATACTCATAATTTGAGTGGTTCGGAACTTCGTCACCACCTTTCCTTAAACTTAATTTTACACGTAAATACTTAATCAGTTTCACCAGCTAGTAAACACGTATTCTTCTAAAATAAATCGCAAAATGTAATCTTGTTTAATATAATTTATCTACATTACTGTAGGACAAATAATTTTAGCAAGAATGTACTGTTCAGCAAGTAAACATAATGAGGTATATATACACATGTCTATGTATCCCTAGACGCTTATATGAGTGGCCACGCACACGAATCCGAATCCGCTGCTCAAGAGGGCGTAAATAATTTAATACATCAAGAAAATTGGAAATGAAAGTTTCTTTGTTTTGGTTTGGCGTGGCCGCAGCTAACTTTTAGTTTCGATGCTCGCAGATAGCAGATAGCAGATAGCTCGTCCTGCCGAAAAGGACGAGCGGACATGCGAACAATTGTGCGATTTATTTGCACATTTCGGCAGACCAACTGGGATTCCTGGGGCGGATGGGATGGGGGCTTCGTGTCCGACTCTTATCGTCAATAATCATCATATGCTCAAATTTTTGGTCGCTTAATTGGAAAATTGTTGTTGTTCTTGCGATACGCCTGAGCGATAGGGTGATTGGATGGCCGGCCAGGATCTGGATGGATGGATAAATGGATGATTGGTTTGGCTGCCGAGTGCCGTTTGATTGATGGCCCACACATTGTTCTGCGGCCTTGTTGTGATAATATTTGCTCAGCGCCAGTTTGATTGGCATTTTGGCCAAGTGCCTTGTGGTTGGTTTGAATCTAAATTGCATGGTGAAAGTTCATAATGTCCTTTTACTATGACTGATCAATATAAATTTGTAATACCAAATAATATTAAAAAACGTTAATTTGCTTATCAATAATTTAAAGGATTGGGTTCTAATAATTTAATTTGAATAATAATAATTTAATAATCTTTAATAATCATTATAAAATGTGTACTTCAAAATCTATCCCTGTAATCAAAACTGAATTTTTAACGTATTTTTGTCTTATTTATATGTATGTATTTTTCCCGACAACTCCTTTTTTTCGTCCAAAATAATTGTATCCTTTGTTTTGTTGGGTCACTTGTTTATTATGTACTGTTTATAGTCGATCAACATTTAACAATACAATATAATATATAATATATATATTTTATTTCACTTTCAAAGTAACCTCTTACGACCAATGGTTGGTCAATTCGGGTTGTCACGAATCCGCTATTGCGCAAAATCAGAGGAGCTATGCAAGGGTGGATTATGAGTTCATATCTCGTCATATTTCATAACACCCACTTCCTGCTTGAACTTGTGGTTGCGACTCCTTTGTGGGCGTGAGTAGCGATCCGGTCCAAAATGGCGACGGACCACGGGGATTCACTTTCTGGGCAGGGGGATGCACTCCCGGTTCTTTGAAGTTTTAGTTGAATTGGCAAATGACAGGCGCTGGGATTGGGGCAAACTCCTCTTGAGTGTGCACCACGTTGGAAAATGCTCTCATATCAAAAGAAGTCGAAACCACAAAGAAAATCTCAGCGGCAGATTTTCGGCTACATCAAATCATCGAGTCCCGTATCCGTATTCGAGTCCGTATCCTTATGCCCGTATCTCAGTCCTGTTTGCACCTGCACCCCCCAGCACCCCCCCACACCCTTCACTCCAGAGCAGACAAAGAATTTCCCCCGCTTTCCAATTCCCCGCCGCTTTTCTCTGGCGACTGCGGTTCGTTCGCCTGCTGCCAACTTTCAACTACTTGCAAAGTTTTCACATTTTAAATTTGTTGGCTTGTTGCTTGTGCTCCGATTTTTCTGCTGCCATTTTCCTTCTCCTCCAAAGTTTCTTTGTTTTTCTTCGAGCTGTTCTTGAGTGCAGGTCGCAGTTTAACAGTGAAATTCGGATGCAATCTATTACACATAACAGATAAACAGATAACAGATTAATTATTTTTGAAAATTATTTTATTTTGTTTTCCCTTAATATTTCTCAATTTTTTGAATATATTTCCAAAAATTTATAGTTTGTCAGCATTTATTTTATGCATTAAAAGGTCAAAAATAAAGTCATACTAAATTAAATAATATTAATACTTAATTTGGCTACTGAATCAATCATTTCGAGAGAGACTTTACTTAAAAAAGAAATACATTTTACATTTGTATCTTCTGATAGGATAAATTTGGAGTTATCTCAAAATTGTCTGATTCATTTAATTATGTGCCTAAGGAATATTACTTTACTATGGTTATGGATATGTAAATTTTTGAGTTTTTCCGGCTCGAGGTCAACAATTGAAAAATGTTTTAAATAAAAGTTTTTAAATTGTATTTTTTATTTTTTCCAATATATTTCGGTTGCACTTCGGCAACCGTATATTTTTACATTTTAATATAAAACAAGTTTTAATGCTCAACCAAAGGTCTGTAAAAATAGTTGTGATCAAAGTTCTTTGTTATAACGCACTGCTTAGACTGTATTTATATTTTGAAAAATCCAGTGCACTCGTGTATATTTAAGTTACCTTCGGTCACAATCAGTTATGTGGACATTCTTCTGTACATATTTGAGTGGTAAGACGGATTTGGTGAAATCTTTAATTTGGTGCTCACTTGCATGCATAAGGGCGTTGTACCTTTGCCCTGGACACAACTCAAATATGGAAGCATATGGGCTGGCTAAGGATTCGTGTCCTTTCCAGGACTTCACCACAAGCTGCGGTCCTTGGCCAAATTTGCTTGCACTACATATTTTCAAGATTACCTTCAGGGTGCTGGGTACACTATATACATCTAATAAGCTCCTTCGATGGTTCCTTTGTCTCCCTCATCGTTATCGATTGCGCTGCGAGTTGAGCTGGAAAAATGTTTTCGCTTTATCTCCACGGTGGGCGTGGCATTGCGGGGCGGACTGGTGGCGTAGAGGGAAAAAAATAAATTGTTGCAAACACAAACAGAAATATAATTTTGTTGCCTCGCATCTACATGGGCCACATATTTATGGCATGCCAGCACGTACGCGATATATTGCAACCCAATCGCTAGACGAGAAGCGGGGGGATGGCTTTTATTTATTTGGTAAACTTCGTTTATATCGCACACAAACCGAACGGGGGGAATCCCCCTTCACCCCCCCATCCAGCGAAGGGAAAGCGAAACAGAAAGCGAAACAGCCACCGACGCCATGTTGAATGCGTCGCAGTGGGCGTTGGGCGGTGGGTGGTGGGTGGTGGTGTTTTGGGTGGTGTCGTGGGTGGTGCTCGGGGTGGTCGTCACCATCATAAAAGGCTGGCTGAGACCCAGGACCCAGGACCCATGTACCCAGTGTTTGTTATGCTTGTCAAGCATTTTGCGCGGGACCGTCTAACGATATTTCGATTTTGATATCTTTGGGTGTTATCGTTAAATGTCTGTCTGGTTGATAGAGGGGGGTTTCGGGAATGGGGGGCAGCAGGCGGACCCACAATGTATACAATGTGCCATGTTGATTATGGTCTCATTTTTGGTATTTACTTTTCATTGGAATTAATACACACTTTAAGAAAAAGTTTTTTACCTTTGATGTGTCAATAGCTACAATAAACACAAATAAACTTTCGATAAAATTAGAGTTAATACAACAAAAATCCTTATTTTATAAAACCTACTTACACAACTTTAATATTTATACCCTTGCAGAGGGTAATATAATTTCAGTCAAATGTTTGTTTTTAAAATATCCCCTGGATATAAAAAGCGAACGCATAACACAGAATGATCTTCAGATGCTTCTTAGAGTGCTTATCTGTGCGCAAGTATGTTTGTAGACACCGTCTTCCGGTATTTGAATAGATTTCGGGAATCACATTCAACTCCAGACCAGAAGTGCAATCGTTGCCTTGACTTTGCCCCTTGGGTAGCATCCACCTCCAATATGCGGACCCAAGAATAATAGTATCTTGAGGCTGAAAAGTACCCTTGTTCAGATCATTTCCCCAAACTCCCTAACACTTATTAAACTTATAAATATGAAAATTAATAATAATGGCAGATCGTTTATATAGGGAGTGTCGTTGAATGAATGTTTCCCGGGGTTCGGATTCAAGATTCCGTATTCAGGATTCCGAATTCCGGCGAATTGGAAGCAAGAAGGCACTTACAGATTCCTGTAAACCCAAATTGAGTAATATCTTCAAATAGCTTACCAACCCTCTCCACTTATCCGTACTTATGTTCTTAAAATACGCAGATCAACTGTAAAATAATCTCTATCACTTAATCAAATCTATAAATCAATAAATTTATCAGTACAGTATAGATTTAGTATTTTTTATTAATATTCAAATATATCATACTTAAACAGTGGGATTTACTAAGTAGAATACCTTGGGCCTTATCATCATTTCGACAAAGGTAAGTGATTCATCCCAATCGTCATGCCATAAGTACCAAATAATTCCATTCCAACCTTTGCCATCTTTCAAGTATTTTCCATTGAGCATACTGTAATTTTAAGTGATTATAGTAAGAAGATTTAATAAGAGCATAAATAAACAGGTATACCTCTCTGAACAGTCATTGTGCCACCATGCACCAAATGAAGAGGCACAACTTGCTCCACTAGTATTGTCATTATCCCGATCAAATGTGGAGAACTTTTGGTTCTTATTGTTTGTGAGGGAGTCTCCGGCTTCTCCAGAATATTCACCTAGATTCTTCAACTCGTACAATTCCTCCTCACTTCCGATCATAAAGTCATCGTATTGAGCGTAGCTGGTGGATCCATTAACACTCCCAAGTTTAATGTAGAGTTCGTGGGGTCGTGCCTCAGTCATCCGATGCAATTTTTCCAGCCCGATGAAGAATTCTCCCTTGACATTCCCAAATCCTCTTTTATACGCATTCCAGTTTCGATTGAAGTTCTCGGATCCGTCAATGCGTCTCTGAATTACAGTCCAACCAGGTGGAGAAGACGCACATGACACCTTAAATGGTTCCATCTCCCTGAGTTTTATTTGGCATTCCGACAGCTGACTAAATAGATCTGATTTTCTTTTCTCAATCGTTTTAATTTGAGTCCAAAGATCAGAGATTTGTTCATCTCTATTTGTAAGGTAATTTTGCTGGCTTTTGATTTGCTCCTCTTTCACCTTTAAAATATCTTCTTTTATTTTGATTAGACCTTCGGATATTCTGAACTTGACATCAATTTTCCGCAATTCTGAAAGCTGACTAGATAGTTCTGATTTTGTTTTATTAATCGCATTAATTTGAGTCCTAAGATCAGAGATTTGTTCATCTCTATTTGTAAGGTCTTTTTGCTGGCTTTTGATTTGCTCCTCTTTCACTTTTAAAATACTTTCGTTTATTTTGATTCGGGCTTCGGATATTTTTAACTTGTCATCAATTTTGTGCAATTTAGAAAGCTGACCAGATAGTTCTGATTTGGTTTTATTAATCGCATTAATTTGAATCCTAAAGTCTGAGATTTGTTTATCTCTATTTTTAAGGTGCTCCTCTTTCACCCTTAAAATATTTTCTTTGCTTTTGGTTTGACCTTCGGATATTTTTAACTTACTCTGCAAGTCTTTTATAGTGACTTGTAGGGTATTTACTTGGATTTTGAGTTTATCGTTGTCATCGGCAGTTGTTTTCATCTGTACAAAATGATTTAGAACAGGCGTTAAAATAATATTCATTGCATTTGTTTTCAATATTGTAATTAGTTGGTAACTGCTGTAAATCTTAATTGTAGTTAACCCAGAAAGAGGATGTTTTATCAAAAGTAAATCAAAAGAAACACTTTCAAATACACCGATAACTGGCATCGTCAATTCGAAACTAAAATTAATGCAAGGAAAGAAATTTGAATATTACCCAATACATAATTCCAGTGCAGTATTATTGGCTAAAAAAAACCATTTCCGATAGGAACGCGAAAGAATGTCTAACTAGCCGCAACTCACCGTTCTAAGTTCCTCCATTCTGTTCAATCCCACATCCAGTTTGGTCTGCAGAACCTTCATTGAATTCGCGAAGTCTGCTTTTGTGATGATCTTGCTCACGGATTCCTGGAGTCCCGTGTGCTGGCCCTCCACTTTGTTCTTAAGTTCCTGCAGTTGGTTCTTCATTTCGGAATTCACCGTCATATGTTGTTCTTCCGCCAGCTTGAATCTCGAATCGAGTCCGGCCTGCAGATCCTCTTGTCCTTGCAACGTGGTCATCCTAAAGAAATCCTTAAGAGCTGTCTGCTCTGCCTTGATTTCATCCAACGTCATTCGCATACTATCAGAATCGTCAAAAAGCGGGTTGAGTGCAGCCAGGCAAAAGGAGCCGCATTGTTGAGGTGCATCTTGGAGAACGCACAACGACTGATCCTTTGAATTGGACTCAAGGCCTCCTTGTACACTGGGAAAAATGAATAGGCCAAGCAAATAGGATAATAGCCTCAGCATTTTAAGATGTTCCATCTACTCAAATCGAATTTAAAAAGTGTACTGAAATTTAGCTATAAGTTGAAGAAGCAACGAAGCCTAAAATATTGCTGATAAGTCCCGTGAACGTTCATATTCCGGATGTATGGCAAGTGGTCTTCCTAATCTCTGGTCCGTTGTCCAAAAATCGGAAGAAACCAGATCGCCTAATATGTATATATATGCATCGATTACAATATAAATAGAAATGAGCTAATGTTCTTATCGCTTACTTGCGCTTGTTTTTTATACCCTTGCAGACGGTATTATAATTTCAGTCAAAATTTTGCAACGCAGTGAAGAAGACATTTCCGACCCTATAAAGTATACATATTCTTGATCAGCATTACATGGAGAGTCGATCTAGCCATGTCCGTCTGTCCGTTTCTACGCAAAATAGTTCCTCAGTTTTAAAGCTATCTGCTTGAAAAAAAAGTTGTCTTTCTATTGCAGGTAGTATATAAGTCGGAACGAGCCGGATCGGGCGACTATATCATATAGCTGCCATATAACTGAACGATCGGTCCTATAGCTGCCATATAACGAACGATTAGAAATGCCATAACTTTGTTGTTTTTAAAGTTAGGAAGTTGGGACTTTTTATGAGTATTAAGAATGCATCATATGAATAATTTTGGAGAATATAATTTATAGAATATTCTGCAAATATATATCAACTTCGGCTCCGCCCGAAGTTAGCTTTCCTTTCCTGTTTTGTATAATATTGACATAATACATTTAAGCAATATCAATAGGTTTGATAGTGTAAGTTTTCTTGGTTAATCATTAAACAAACAAATATTATTATTTTTAAGTCCTATATACATTTTCGTTTTTTTTCAAGTTTGGAAAAATAATAACTTTTATTTATTAGACCATGTAAAGTAAATTGCCATATCGATAAATATTTGTTCTCTCACATGAAATTTTTTTATTATTATTATTTACAAAAACCTAATCACTTTTTAAAAATGAGAAACCATTTAAAGACAATGATATAAATATATATACGTATACGTTTCAAAAAGAATAACTTAAATATTTATTTTAGGATTATAGAAAATGTTTATTGTCTACATGTTTAGCTATTAAGGGGGTCTTCTAGTCTAGAAATTTGAGAAAATCGAAAAATTTTTTTTTTCATAATTCGATAGTTTGGATATTCAAAAATATCTTCCTAAAAGGATTTTTCAAAACTCAAATTATTTTCATAGCTATAGCCGTTTTAGTGACGTGGCAACTAGACCGGTTGAGGGAACGACTGGAACTTTAAACGCGTTTTTCTCGAAACTACTTTTTTTGATGCGGTCGCCACTCTAACTCAAGTTCTAATCAGTCGATTTACTTGAAATTTGGCATGAATATTCTTTAAATATATCGCTATCGCATGAACCAACAAAAAAAAAAAATTTTAAATTTATAATATTTTTAAAAATTTGACAAAGTGGAAAAATTAGTGAAAAAAATCGACTTTTTTCTTTGAGTAGCCGCCATTTCATAAAAAAAAAAGATATTTTTTTTTTGGTGGTTCATGCCATAGCGACATTGGTACTCATTAAGAATCTACCATTGTTTTAGTTTTCAGATAACTACAAGCATAGATATCATGGCGACGCGGACACGTCCTCTTTTTTTTCCCCTCTTCTTCAAGAAGGAATAACTCAATGAAAACTAATTTTTTTTTTTTTTAATTTATTTTTTGTACTCCTTTAAGTTTAATAAACAAGTGATAAAAAAACGGATAGTAAAAATATCTATTGCTTTTTTTTTATTAATTGTTAAAAAAAGGTCGAAATTCGAGCCTCTAGACTAGAAGACCCCCTTAATCATGACCAATCGTTTTGTAAGCAACCTTCTACGATCCTACCCAATTTTAAGAACAAAATATGATAAGTATGTGCAAAATTAAAGGTCGTTCCAGGGGAAAGGGGAGGGTTAACGACACCTCTTTCCATAATCGATGTATCCCTGGCCATGGTCATGTGCGAGACTTTTAAATTAGCACTCAAATGTGTCAAGAACCCAGCATCATTATTCCACGAACCTAAGACCCTCGTCCACGTCTCCGGTGCAGTCCAAATTATGCCTGTATGTACGGACTTTTTGACATGGGTCGGTCCTGCATCGGTGCCATCATATGTCATAATTATAGCTGCTCCAGTTCGGGATCCTGCCTGGAACCTGCTCCAGTTCCTGCTCAGATATTGATAATTGGCCAAGAAGTATGACCAACTGCGCCTGCGGCTGGTCAAGTCTAGACGAAAAGTGTCGGTTTTTGAATATTTTGACAGTTGGCACTTGATGGCTCCAATTGGACATAGATTAAATTAATTTTATCAGCTCAAGGGCAACACGAGTTTCATGATATATTTTTTATAAATAAATATCTTGTGATGGCTTGGGGATCAAGGAATTGAAGGGTGATTTTGGTTTTACTTTTACTTCTGATTACAAAAGTAAAGTAGTTCCCTTGAAATATATGAAAGTTGTTATAATCTTGATAGACATTAAAGCGGGGTAAAATTTGCCAAGTTTATCTGTATTTATACATAAAGGAGTCCCCGCAACTCTAATAGATTGAGCAGAAAGATTTTCTGCACCAATTTTTAAGAATGCCCGTTTTCAACTCGTCAAACTTACTATAGAGCACTTTAAGTTTGGAAATTTGTATTTGAAACATTAGAAACTAATATTTAGAAATCTTAAAAGCTTTGTGCAAATCAGTCCATCTTTGAATAATAATTAAATAGGTTTATTTTTCAATTATGATTTCTGTCTATTATTTATACAAAATTGACTTATTAATAAAATTGTTTTTATTTAATGCTAATTACATTTTTTTAATAATGTTACATGGATCATGGTATCTAGCTATAAAAAGATGATACTTAAGGAAATATTTTGTATTAATATTAATTTTTCTTGAATGTGAAAAATAATATATCTATATTTTTTTCTGTATTTTATTTACTTATTATTATATCGCTTAAAAGTACCAGAAGAGCATAGTAAACTTTATGTTTTTAAAACAGATACATTTATTGTTTTCGAGTAATCAAAGAATGTGACCTCCCCAAAGATAAGTGAATGGATTAAACGGAGGTACCGAAACGTATCACTGCGATGGCGATGTCGAGCAGGGAACTGCTCCAAGGCGGGGATTAAAGGCAAGTTGGTAAACCCATTAAGCGGCAGCCGCCCGATAAACTCCACTCGAAGCACGCGATGCTCTAACCGGATGTGATTTATGTGGCTTTTAGGATATTTTATTAAAATGCATATTCGTTGCTCGGATGTCACCGCCGTCCGCCGTTCAGTGTTTATGATTTTCATAAGCTCGCCGGCCATTGGCCAGTGGCTACTGCAGCATCCATTGCTCGAGAGGAGCGGAGGAGCAGGATTAGCAGATTGGGGAGCTGGCTGGGGAAGTGGTTCCTGTTCGGCGGCCAGGCGGCCAGGTTGTACGTCATAAATTGTCACCGCAGGCAGCCGGATCGGGCGGACCCAGGCGCAGTGTCAGGTGAAGATACTGTATCTGATCGCTGCGACCGTTGCGGGTCATAAACAAGCGGTCCCGCGACCAGGTCCTCCGGTCTGCTCTGGTCTGGTTCCCCCCCATCCCTGGCCACCATTGCGCTTCCTTCTGACTTTAATTAAAGCAGCTTGCCCGTCTTCATTTTTGCATCTTCTGCCGGGCAGAAGTTGTATCTTTTTTTTTGGGAGGCAGGGGAAACAACAGTCGAAACAGTCATCAACGTTGGCTGCGGCTTAGAGCGGATTCGTTTATCAGTTTATTTAAATTTTCCTCGCATGATGGCGGGGTGGGTGGCTCGTATTTATGCCCATAATCAGGGCGCATGGAATCCCGTTAAGTCGCGTCATAAGGCGGTTCGCCATTTTCGCTTATCGTCATCTCAGGCTCTGTAAAAGTATCTTTCTTCTTCTCAGCCTCAGTGTCAGTCTTAGTAGCAAATACAGATTCGGTTACAGCCCCGCCCCCAAAAGACTGAGCCCAGTTTTATTGTTGCTGCTGAGAAATTGGATTCGTATCAGTGGCACACATCCACATTTATTCAGATACACATAAGCCCACGCCCACACGTACTGTTTATGGCAACTCATATCTGACAGATATAAAAGTGAACACCCCCAATGCAAAGAAGCTCCAGTCGTCTGGGAAATAGAGACACAGAAAGAAATGATTCAGCGAAATATCGAGATTGTAGGATAGGTCATAAAAAGCATTGGTTAAACGCCCCGATAAAATATGCGATCCTTATAAACATTTTCATTTTTCAATTGAACAGCACAAAAAATAAAATAATTGTCCAATAAGTTTCCTGATCGGCTCTCACCATACAAAATATTGTAAAACAGGTCATTAAAACATTTTAGCGACTTTATTTGTGAACATATTTAAGGAAAAGTTTAATTTTGTTTTATTCAGTGATATGATTTTAATTTTTTGATTATTGAAATAATTTTATTTTGAACGTAAGGCTTGTATATAATTAATTAAATTTGAAATTCTTATTTTAATTAATTACTAGCTTTCTGTATTGCCAATTTATTTTGTCCGAAGAAAACAAAAAGATAAAGTCGATGGAAAATAAACATGAACAGAAAAGCCCTAAACAGCCCGCCATTTTGTGAGAAAATCTTCTCGAACGACAAGAATGTCGAAGAAAAATGATAATAAAATAACACAAATATGGCAGAGGGAAATGCTCGTTATGCGAGGATTTTCTTCCCTCTCTCCCGACTTTTCTCTTACATTTTATTTTTATTTTATGTATTTGCCACATAAGCAGCTTAAGTGGCAGCAGAGGGGGGATAGATAGGGCTCCAGGCAGGCATATACGGATTTACATAAAAACATACTCGTGTGTGTAAGTTTATATATACTTGTATGCCATATCAAAGGCAGAAGGATCAGGCATAATGCCGACGTCGCCGCATGTGCCATAATTTGCAGAAAAGTGCCAGAGCAGCCACCCAACCACACAGCTCCAATCCAATTCCAATCCCATTCCCACTTCCACTTCCATTTCCATTCCCACTCCCATTTCCATTTCCACCCAACCCCAGGCTGGCATTAAAATGCCTTTCGAACAAGGATAACATTTTCGCTTTCTTCCAGGACGAGGGGTATATGGCACATGGGGCGAAATGGGTGCATGCCATAAAAACAATAGCGCACATAAATTTTGCACAAATATATAAAGTATGCAAAAAGGCATAAAAACGAATAAAAAGCAGCGGGAGGGGGTTTCCCCACCAATTGAGGGGGTAGGGAAAAACCCTCGTACATTCACGAAAATCGTAAAACATAAGTAGGATACGAAATATTTGCGATTTCGTTTGCTTTATTTTTCCCTTTTTTCTGTTTTGTGTTCATTTCATTTCGCACTGATTTCGCAGGAATTTTAACGAGGTCCGATATGGGTGAACCTCGTTAGGGACTCTTGGAAAATGGTTTTTTGGGATAGATAGAGTCTTTCTACAATATTTTTAAGGATGATCAACACTACAATGCCAAATATGTTATTTTAGGCAATTTCTACTTACCAAAATGCGAAGTGTTTTAAAGAGTTTAAATGAATTAAAATTTTAGTAAATTTTACTTATGTTAATACGTTTTAGAAAATAATTAAACAAAAATTAAATTATTTTTAAGATTCAAGCCTTTTAGGCTTCCATATTTAGTCGCGTTTTATTATTATTCCTATATACTTGAAAAATAACCGAATGTTATTTTTTAAATGTATCTGTTTTTTTAATAAAAATGTTTTATAAGTAGATTTACAAAACTAAAATAATAATAGTTATAATTATAAAAATGAATTTCAAAAATGTTCCATACCTTTTATGTTTTAATTTGGTGAAATATTCCTATGATCAAAATGCTTTCTTATTCAGCCAAATGCATTTTCAATCTTTTGATGATTTTTCCATATGTTTGAAGGCAGATCGCTAGCGATACGGACTTTATCAGGTCCTTTTGAATTCATCATATTTAGGTAATGACATCAGCAGCATACCCTCACGGTCATTCCGATATCGGGGGTATCAATCTTCTGCATTAGACGGGGCAATCGGAACAAATGCGATTGCCGGAGGGCATTCACGCATCTCCATCTTTCACGGGGTCACAGATGTTGGCATTTGCCGGCGTCATCGTCGTCACCCGTAATTGGACATCGGTCCTCCTCCTGACTTCACCCCTCACCTCGCCGTATGTGCTCACGTAATTGTGATTTTCCGTGTTTTCCATTTGATTTTCCCGTTCCTTTTCCCGTTTTCTCCCTCCGCCCGAATTCGCCAAGTGCATGAATTTGTCGTTTTCAGAAATTTATGCTTTTTAGTTTATTGCTGGTGCGAGGTGGTGGAGGGTGTGCCGGCATAGTTTTATGAGTGGACCTTGTGTGCTGGCCACCAGAAGTCCGTCCCTGGCCAGGGCAACTCCATGTGTAATTGGGAATTTATTAGTCGCTAGAGACTCATTTACATTTCTTCCTTGGGGGTCGGGGGTGGAGTGTGGGGAGTGGGAGTCGACAAAGGACGCAGGATTCATGCTGAGGCCATCGGAGGCTGCTGTAATTATTAGCCATTCTTTTATTTATGGCAAACAAAGTTTTGATTTATCCCGAACGTACTGGATTCTCAAGACGAATGCCTGCAGCTTGGCAAATAAATTTCCGAAATTGTCTATCTTTCTTTCCTCTAGAACTGATTTATTACTAATTGCTAGTCATACACCTGGCATTAATCTACTATCCTGGAGTTTTATTTTCATTGGATGCGAATCACATTTTTATAAGCTTATCTTGGTATTACATTTTTGTATATTTTACTTTTCATTTTATATTTAAAAAAAAGAAAAAAAATAAATAACAAAATGCTTTCTGTAACTAGACTAAAAATATTACAAAATCTGTAGTTTAGCCATCACCAAATAAACTCTATAAACTAAACAAAAGTTTATAACGATTTGTAAACTAATACATATCATGCTTACGTTTTAGGAGTTTTAAAAGTAATTATAGCTAGGTGGATTTTTTCGATTCAATAAAAGATCTAATTAAACAAAAATATCACATCGCTCAGAAATATTAAATGACGTCAGACCAAAGCAGTATTTTTCAAAATCCAGTCCCTGTATGGAGCAATGCGGACGAACACTTGTAAAGTTAGATTTTTCGGTGAATAAAGTAGCATGTATGAGATTGGTAGGGCGACCAAGTAGAAGTTCTTCGGCTTCTCATCCACGATTTTGATTCCCATTAGTGGTGATCCAAAATAAAGGGTTTTTTCCTCGTCTCCCAGGGCACACAGATGGTTCGTCGTCATATTTTGCCAATCCGGGTAGGCCACCGACTCGCAGAAGTCCCTACTGGCCGTGAACACTTGCACCTTCCTCCGCCACTCGCCCTCCTCGTCGGCCTCCTGACCCTTCCACAAGGGTCTCCTGAATCCGGCTATCTCCAACCTCTGGGCGATCTGGTTGCCATCGGCCTCTTTCACGGGTGGCAAACAGATGGGCTGCACATAGTCCGTGAACTCCACATCCCGCACCAGTTTGGCCAGTGCTATGTTGTTGTGTATGTCGTTTTTGTACTCGGGATGCACCACCAGCTCATCGATCTCCACCTTTTGCGGCGGCGGGGAGCACTGGAAGATGTTTCCCTCCCGCCGACAGTCGCGCACTTTAAAGTTCTCATTTTCGCGCCAGTCCCCGAACAAAATGAACAAGGTATCGAAATCGGCATTGGATAGTGCACAGAAGGCGGTGGCGATCGCATATCGTTGGTGAATCAGGACCGCAAAGCAAGTGAACGTGGTTCCATTTTCGTGCACATAGCCAATCCGTCCAATCCAGGGATACTCATCCGGAGCGGTGATCTCATTCCCGCTGTACAATTGGTTTTCCCGCAGATTTCCGCAATTAAGTCCAGCAATTGCTGCAAAAAGGAAAAACCCTTTAGCATCATAAAGAACCCCAAACAAATCTAATGTAACTGCTCGCTGTTTTCACTCATGTTAACCTAATGAAATCACTGATTTATAATGACTATCTCTCATTTAACTGGCAATAACTGAGAGCTTTGATCAAAAAGTCGTTGCTTTGAGAAGGTGCAATCTTAGATCAGTTCGCTCACCGGAAAAGTTGTATACTGTGTTTTGGCCAAAGCTTTAAATAATTTTCAATCTTAGAAAGCATATGCTGTTCTTTGACCTTTATGCAAAATATGAAATATGATAGACAATGTAAGCGTTGCTTTAAATATCATTCCGGTTATACAGCTGAATTTCCCGCAGATTTTCACAATGACTACACTGAGTTGCTATGAGAGAGAAAACCAGAGTAATACTATAGACGATAATTATTTATCTATTGTTTTAAACTGATTTTCTGACTCAAGTTCAATTAATAAACTCACTGATTCGTTATAGATTTCTCCAACTCAATTTTCACTTACGCGTTAAGAGGGCCGGCAATACCCCGAGTATAAAATAGACACACATCTTCCAGTGAGCTGTGATCGCAACTGACGATCGATCGGTCGAATAAATGGTTTTAATATTCCACTAAAGATATCAATGTGAGCTTTTTCTGCTGAGATTATTAGCTGGAAGCTTTCATTCTATTACTTATACTAGCTTTCATTATAAAATGTGTAATTGTTTGTTTAATTCTTTTTTTGTTATTTTTCCCTTTAAAGCCATTTTCTTAAAGTAAAAACTATTATGGAAATTTTGAATTATATAGAAAATCGTAAACTTTTAAATTGTAGGTGCATACAGGAAATGTATTGAAAAACAATTTCAGTTTGATTGCAAGATAAGATACATGGCTAGCCCATACATTCATATATGGCAATGTCCTGAAATTTGTCGAAATTATGCTTAATTTGATGTAATGTTGTAAAACCTTTATCCTGCCCGAATTTGCCTTGAACCCAACCAAACGCAAGCTTAACTTGTCTGTCATACGTTTAATTTAAGCCTCGAATTTGTGGACTGGCGAAGGTCCTCCTCGTTAATGGAAGCCGTGCTCGCCGGGTCACGCATAATCTTATTAAGCACCGGACTCCAACTCCGTTCCCGTCTCAATTGGAAGGCGGAGAAGAAATTTCAACAACGTCACCAATTTCCGGCAATTATTTCGACTGTCGGTTGATTTAATTTATTCGTTGCTCAAAATTAAAACCAAACCAAAACAAAGAAATCCCCTTGTCCAAGTCGAGCGACATTGTAAACAGGCCACATCCCCAGTCCTCCTCCTCCTCGTCCTCCTCCTCATCCTCGTCCTGCCGGAGGTCCTGCTCCGGTTCCATTTAATTCGCCTCCTTTATCGCCCGCTGGGTTTGTTGGCGCGATTTTTCATCCCAGGCGCAATTGGTTTTCAATTCGGGGCCATGTAATCCCCCAGCTCCATGGGATATTTCTGGGGATTTATGTTGCTTTTTCTTTGCCAGCACGGGAGTGGGAGCCTTGGTGGGATCCCTGCATATTATTAGCGAGCGCTGCGTGACTGCCAGTTCAACTTTTAATCGAATGCACATAATTGCCAAAATAAATCAATCAATTCGGCTCGGCTGCTCTCTAATGAGAACTGACAACCGCCAAGTCATTGCCACTTTTGAGCTGAACATAAGTCCAGTTCTTATTGGTTACATGTGGGTCTTTTGCATAAATTACACTTGACAAGGAATTAGGATTATGCCCTGTTTGATTGGCTTTCCTAATGGTTGCATTATTATTTTAAACAGAGCTCCAATTTAACAATATCCTACTCTAAAAAGCCAGTTTCAAATCAAATTAACTTAATAACTAATTTTAAATACTTAGTTATTTTATAGAATAATCAATTTGGAAAACCCATGTTATGGGACAGCCTAGGACTGAACCCAAAATATTTTTAAAAATGATTTATATTATGGAAAGGATTCGGAAGATGACAAACTTAATGCTGAACTTTGTGGCTCAGTGTCACATTCCCGGGAATAAATCCGTGGACAGGGTAACCTTTAACGACTTGGTTTACGTGTCATTTGACTCGGGAAGGAAGCCCTCTGGATAATGCCGCGTCTTAGGTGAACATAAATATCCGTGTTCCGTCCGATAGTGATCTCAGTCTGGCTCTCTTCTTCGGTCACGTGCCATCGAAGTCGCGCCTCCGTCTCGTTTTGTAATCCGCGAGATATGGCATCGACGACACGCTCCCACCGACTTACTCTGCGCCCATTATGAAAATGACAAATGGAGCGCAAGTGTCCGCCTCCCCGGATAAAGTAAACAGAAAGGAGTACTCCCGGAAAAGATCCCGGAACGCGTGAGGGATTATGTGTCAAAGGATTAGAGACAACACGAACTCCAATGTTCCCACCTCGGGGCTTAATTTTGATAGGAATTGATTTAACATTGTTGGGAATGCAGAAGATAACTATCATAATTGAATCGGCTGAGACTCTTTTTTGGGGACTTAAAAGGTAACTTGATTATTTAGTCTATGCTGTAAAGATTTTGAATTAAAGAGTTTTTGAGACTTCAAACAGATTTCTGTAAACTACTATTAATCCATTTTTTGAAATTAATAATAATTAAATTTTATTCGATTCATTTAGCTTACTCTAGTTCAGATTGTAAGTTTGGTCATTTACCACCAGAAACCCACACTTGCATTAATCTTTAATATAAAAAATATTTATCATATACATTGTTGTTCTTTAATAATGTTTTGATTGAATGATTTTTGATATTTACGCAAAAAATAACTTTTTAATAAGGCTCCAGAAATGGCACGTTTAAAATGTTTATAGATTTTGTTAGAAATACATACCTTAAAGTACATCACATTTCATGAAGCTCTATTAAAATTTTTAAAATAATATATTTTCTGATAATAACAACTTTAAGTGGTGATACATTTATATTTTATTCAGGAAAAGAGCAACTGCACCCAAATTAAAAGATTCAAATCTGGGGTTGGGGGACCTCTCGCTGCGTTAAAAACGCTTGCAAACAAATTTGTGTTAAAATTTCAACCATAATTTGGTGCCACCGAAAAGCACAAGAAGGAGTCCGGATTCACATGGTTGGGGTGGCAGGACCGAGCTGCCGGAACTGACGAGGACGTTATTAGCCGCAGGGGGAGTTGAAGCGGATGGAAGGATGAAGATAAAGTAGAGGAAAAGGATCAAACCTTGGAGGGGTGGTTTGATTTTTTTTCAACGCGCTGCGGCAATCCACAATTGAATTTAAAAAAAGAAACTGCAAAACGCATTTTTCAAATTGACAAACAAACCCAGCGAAAAGTGAAATGGAAATAAAAACAAACAACGGAGGCCAAGGAAAACAAAGTAACCTGAGACCGATTCCTATTCCGAGTTCAAACGAATGATGATGATGGTGATGAGGCTGGGAATGGTGGGGTGTTTCTGGAGAAGAATAGGACGACCTGCAAGGGGTGTGAAAACGAAATAAGTATAAAGAAATAGAAGCTCACAGCAGGCAGCTCAATTTTGAACGAAGTCAAATGGACAGGGGTTAGGTTTTTTTATGAGGGTGGTTCGACTCTACATTTTGGCAATTATAGTTCCGATATGCATACACGCAATTAAACAAACAATAAATTGTTATCAATCAGTTTTACAAGCGTATCAACACAATTTTATCGGTGACTCCTCAGTTTTCAAAGGTCTGGCTTGAAATGGGTTGATTTAAAATAAATATATAAAGCTGTTAACGTCTATATGTATACATTTGTGTCAAAACTCTTATCACACCTACAAATCAAAAACTCAAACATGCCTAAACATTTAACTATTAAGAAAATTTGACTTGTTTTCTTACCTTTCCTTTACTTAAGTTATAAATTTATTTATTTTATATTTAATTTTGTATTCTCCTTTAAAGTTATTATACCCTTGCAGAGGGTATTATAATTTTGGTCAGAAGTTTGTAACGCAGTGAAGGAGACGTTTCCGACCCTATAAAGTATATATATTCTTGATCAGGACCAATAGGGGAGTCGATATAGCCATGTCCGTCTGTCCTTCTGTCCGTCTGTCCGTCTGTTTCAATACCGTTTGCGAGCTCAGTTTAAAAGCTAGCGATCTGAAACTTTCACACTCGTCCTAAAACATGTGTACGCAGATCAAGTTTGAAAATCGCCCCGATCGGACGTCTATATCCTATGGCTCCCATAGGAACAATCGGATATATCTTGCAAGAATTGATGATATTTCGCGCAGTGTAAAAGCAATTGACATGAATCTTTCCAAATCGTATTTTTTTATGCATACCTTGATTAGGGTAAAAGCACGTGACGATCGGACGTCTATATCCTACAGCTCCCATAGGAACAACAGGGTGAAATCGGTCCAAATTTGTTGGTTTTCTGAATTTTTCGCGTAGTGTGTAAGCTACTGACATACATTTTTCCAAGTCTTATTTATTTACGCATATCTTGATTAGGGTAAAAGCGCTTGCCGATCGGGCGTCTATTTCTTATAGCTTCCGTAGGAAAAATAGTTAAAGGCTGCGAAAGTATCCCTTTTTTTCTATTTTTATATGACATTTTTGCAGTATAAAAGCAATTGACATCAAACGACGCAAATCTAGTTTATTTATGTATACCTTATTCCTTTCGCTACTTTTTCAGTTTTAGCAATTTCGGCAAAGTCTGCAAGGGTATTAAAACTTCGGCTTGCCGAAGTTAGCTTCCGTCCTCGTTTTTTTTACATATTGCGACTGGCGCAATAGTTTATAGGTTTTTTGAACTTGTGGCGTTGGGAAGTCTCTGTGAAATAAAAATAATAATAATAAATTCTACGCTTTCTTAATGTTGTCAGGTTTAGTAAACGCATTTAGTAAAAGCATTACATTTATAAGAAAATACAATAAAATGGATATAGAAACCTACAAACTTAGGTCCTTTAACTTTTGAATTAAGTTAGTTAGAATATTTTGGAACATTAAGTCTTTCTAGGCTTTTCGAATCCAACCCTTTCTTAAAATTAATATGATTTTCTCTGGCAACAAGATATGATTTTAAGTTGTGGCACTCCAGATTGTTTAAAATTCGTTAATTGTTATATATACTTGTATACTTGTCGTGTTAAATTTCCCCACTGATGGGTAGAGCAAACAGAACCGCAGATGTCCAGTTTCTCTGAACGATTTCCATCTCCACGGGAGGCGGTCTCATTAAGGCGCCAAAGTGCAGGCCAATTGCAGGGGGCGTGGTCGTGCCGCGGGCATAAATCACGCCGTTTAATAACTAATAAACGCCATCGCTCAAGTGGCAGCTGTCAGCTTGTCAGCGGCGAGCGAAAAGCGTGAAATTGTCGCAAGAGGACAGGACCAAGGGTCAGGATAGCAAGTAAAACAAGGACGACACTGCGCTCGTTCCAAGTAAAAAACACCCCAGAGGAATCCATCAGTTTTCGTGATTTTCGTATATTAAGTCATCATTTTCGGTCCCAGTTGAGCATCTCCCTGGGGGAAAGTCCGAGTTATTCGGGGAAAAAACTTTAAATTGAAGCTGGGACAATAAATGGTGGATGATTCTTATGTCCGCTCTGTCTGATTACAAGAAAAGTTAAGTGCTTCGACTCGAAATGGGAAAAGAGGGGAACTCATTGCTCGGGGATCACTTTCATGTCCATGTTTCATTAGTGGTTAATGTCGGACACAATGGGGAAGATTTAAGGAATTTTAACAGAACAAGGTGGTTTTCCAAGAAATGGAAATTAAATTGAAAACAATATAAAATTGTTGAATAATAATATATTATGATAACACTGTCCTTTATGAATAGGCATTCAATAATAGATTCATCATATGTAGGATACTCCAACATAAGTTTTCATAATTGTAAGAAATAAAAAGTTTATCAAGCCATCTCAAAATTGTGATTCTATTTTGATCTATTATCATTTAATTATTGTTACCTAAAAGTATGTTACAACTGTTCGTCAAATTATAGACAGTTAATTCTATTGCAATTGGTATAAGTATCAATAATCTTAAAAATGATTGTTAGCCATATAATACGGTTTTTACTCTTAACATATGAGATTAAGTTTACGATACAAGCGAATAATTGGTAAATTTTAATACAAATTTAATTTTAATTTATTTGGAAAGGAATTACGTTTTGAAGAAATAAGAGTAAGCTACCGGAAATATAGAGTTTCATTCAAAAGTTATTTTATTTTTATTTAACCAGAATATTCAGTCAATTAAAACATTTTAAAAATCCGGAATCCGTTTGGTTTCTAATATAATGACTCAGATGTAAAAGAAAGTATTTGTATGCGTAAAAGTTACAAATATAAATACACTCTTAGATATTAGGAAAACGCTTTAAGATTTCAAATAGAAAATTCCCTGTGTGGCGGGTAATTGAAGTCATCTCGCAGTGTCAGCCACCTCGTCATCCATTAAGATGTGCTACAACAAATGCACTCATTTGCTTGCAGGTGTCTAAACCCACCACCCACCACCCACCACCCCTTGCTTAACCTTTGCCCCTGGGGGAGCACTCTAATGCGTCAAAATCCTTCAACTTTTCGCAGCCTTCGCGCACAATGCGGTGGGCGAAGGGGCGCTTAAGGGGCGTGGCAGCTGCTGAAGAGTCCTTAGCTTTCCTGCGAAAACAAAAACAAAGCTAAAAACAGAACAACGGGCAGAAAAAAATGGGAGAGAGACTGACAAAAGTATTTGAATTGACAAGTGCCATCAAAATAGAAGCGGAATTAAATTTATCATGCCAAGTGGTGGCTTCGCGAGGCGGGCGGGGGGATTGAAAGGTGAGGAAAAACCAGGAGAGCTATGACGGGATGTCAGGGGATTTTCATCCCCAGCAACAGCAACAGTAGCATCGACATCCGCCGGCTGAAGCAACGTCATCGATCAACTCGAGCGGAAGGCAGTTCCGCCGGAAGGAAGGCGAACTTTTAAATATTGAATAATATGTTTTTCTTTCCCATCACCCGCCCAGCCCCCAGCCACGCCCCGTTTTGACTTGGCTCGTTTTGGTTGCCAAAAACTTGGCATAATGATGGGGCGAATGATGAGCAAAATCTTGACAGCACTGCACAGTGTGACTGATAGCAATAAAATATTAGCTCAATTTGTTTATGTTAAATTTCTTTATAAATAAATACAATTTTACCTTTAAACTGTACTGATTTAATTTTTTAAGTGTTTAAAAAATATAAAATATTAAATAATATGTTTTGTATATTGCATATTTATGAAAAGTATGTGATATAAAATAATGCTAGACTTATAGAAAGTTTTAAAATTAAGTGATCATTAAAAAGGTATTGTCACAAACGTTTCTTCTTATTTTAATCCAACTAAAGTCTTCACTTAAACTACATAATGGATCATACACTTTTATAATGGAGATTTAAGGTTATAAAAGTTTAAAATTTATTTTGAATCACTGTTAAACAGCTTGCTAAATCGATCAACATTTAGATGATGATGACGACAATGACGAAACGCTTTCGGAGTATTGGGCAAACAAATCAGCCCAGACTCCAAAAGCGGAGAAAGCCAAGCGATATAGAGTGGGGAAAGCATGGCAACGAGAACAGGATGAAATCAAATAGGATGGGAAGGTCTGCTATTCGAAACTCTGCCAGCTTGCCACTTGAATCTGCTATGCCGACTCCCATTTATATTACAGCATATTTTGAATGGGCTTTTTAATTTGTATTTAATTTCATAATTAGAGCTGAGCCCCGACACGTTCCTGGTCTGCTCGGATTACGGAGCACGGCACGCGACTCCATTTCGTTCCCGACACCCGAATCGTGTTAAATGTAATCCGCTTAGCGTTCATAATTTCTGCTAATATGTGCCAGGACCTCAAGTTCGTATGGGTTTTTACAGGACTGACGCATATTCCCAGGCTCTTTCAAAACCATTGAAGAGGGGGTTTGGGTGGAATCCTGTCTGAAATATGGCCTCGCATTGGCTCTTTCAATGTAAACATCGCACGAGAAGTGGACAAATCGTTCAACTAAAAACGACAGCAATCAAACAAAATTGAATATCAGCGGAAACGGAAACGCCAAAAATCGACAGCAGCAACTGCCGGAAAAATGCTGGAAAAAACGGATGTCGGCGTGACATTTGGGGCAGGGATCCAGGGATCTGGGATGCGGATTGCGGGGGCTCACGGCAATTGTTACGTGTCAATAACTGCAATAAAAAATCCGACTGCAACATCGCCCCATCCCAATGGTTCGCCTTTCTCCGGCAGACTGCGCCTCAATAACTCTGCAGCTCAAATCAAAATCAACGTTGCATTTCAATTGCGAAATTGCCAACTGCCAAACGTCCACATCCGCTCATCAATCGCCCCGGGAAAAATCGGTGCCCATCGTCCAGCTCCACTCTACCTTTGTCCCACCTTCCTCGGATTGGCCAGGAGAATATTAAAATAAATGTCCATCAGTTAGTTATTCCAGCGAGTTATTTGTTTCGTTCGAGATTAAATTAAACTAGGCCGAGAATGGCCTGTTGGGTGAAATAATAGTAAAAGAAAGCTAGTTTTAATCTATTTCGGTGGAAGCGAAACATTTTTCATAGCAAACTTTTAAGCTTGCACCAAAAATTATCTGTATGTTCACATAAGTCTTCAAAGTGGAACTCTATTAAAAATTGCTCTAAATATTTGGGAAATTTAATATAGAAGATTATACGTTTAATAATTTGTTGCTTTTAAATACCTTTACCCTTTTATTACCAATAACGTATTTGATAAAATAACTAATACTAAAAGAAAAAGCAATTGCCTTATATTGGTTTGATTCTCTTTGATTTCTTATTCTAATTATAATAAATAGCGAAAATAAGCAAAGCATTTTTGAAAGATATCTGCACTGATAAAAATAAATTCCTCATATATAGAAACATCACCTTTAATGTGTACTAGCCTTTGGATTAAGACAAATGTTTAATGATATTGTTTACTTGACAGACATTTGTTCTTGAGTGTAGAAACGTAAATATTTTTATTGTATTTCTTAGAAAATCAGAGAATAGAAAAATTGTCTTGTAAAATAAAAGCCAGGGGGTAAATGGTTCAAAGCCCAGATTGGGCCATTTATTTAATTTTATTTAACAAAAATTTTTTTAACAAAAAATTAATTCAAAAAAATTCAAAAACCAAAGGTAACAATCAAAGTTTTAGGGTGTGTATATTTAAAATTTAATCGCTAGATCAAAATAAATATTTCATGTAAAAATCTCGCTTTTTGTTCCGTTTTGTTCAATTTATAACGATGGACAATGCAAAGTGAGTGAAGCACCCGATGTTTATTGCCATGTGTCATGTTATCCGACTTGCAGATCCACCAGTTAACTGCCCCTTTATTGGCATACAATGTTTTACGGCCTGGTTTGATGGCCATTATCTAATCTGGAGGGACGCATCTGCAGTGATCTATTGGGATGTCACCGTGCGCCCTCAAGCCGAGTTTTTAACAAAGGAAATTGCAAATGTATTCCGGGTGCCAGATCTATTCTACTTTTTTGCATTCCGCCGGGGTGACTTCGATGGGATCATGTTGCAGCAGTTATTAACACGCTGTTAGCGATTTGTCACAAAAATGCCTCGTATGACATGTGTGCAAACAAGACCAGAAAACGGTGAAAAGATAGACAATGCGGCCAGTTCGGGGGTTGCAGATAGTCCTCGAAAGGGGTGTCCTTGCAAGGATCTCAGATCCACCCTGTCGATAGTGGCCAGCGAGGCGCGATTAATGAACATGTTGTTTTCTTTTAATTTGACACAAAACTTAAATTTAAACTCGATATACACAGGCTCGATTCAATAGCAATTTTCCTCGCTTTTCGCTACCCAATCTGTCTTCATTTTCGACCAGTTCCGCATTGTGCCAAGTATTTATGCATATCAGTAAGTATTTAATTAAAAACACATCAAACTGCAGACTCACAGAAATCAATCACAATTACAACCAATCGCCAACGAGGGTCGTGCTGAAAAAGTGGCAAAATGTGAAAAATGCACAAGGATAAAATGGAATCAAAGGAATGCACTGCACTGGCCGAAGGATGTATGATTCGACGCGGATGTATCCATAATAAATGACGACTAATTAAAAATTCCACCGATGCATTTGGACAGTTCCACCGTTAATCGTTTCATGTATTTCGGTTTTTTGATTTATGTAAAATATCCAAAAATGGTTTGAAGGGGGTGAAAAACTAGGTTTAATTGGTATTATTAAAAATGTAAAAGTAAAATGTATTTTATAATTACAAAAGTTAATTAATCAAAACAATTTAATATTAACTTAAAATTTGTTGAAATTCTTTACTGTTCATATGTGCTGAGTTCGATTTAAATATTTTTAAACTCCTTTAAAAATACCTTTCGGAAACAGCAGGACTTGCTAGTTCCTAGCCCGTAAATCCGTGCAAAGTCGAGGAGAAATTGCTTCCACTCGACTGGCCTCATTAAGTGGCAACACAACAAAACAAAAGTCGACCACAACATTTCAAATCAAATATAAAAGTCAAAAATCCATCGAAGCCGAAACGGGGGCGTCGAGGTTGGAACTTGGCCAGGTCCTGCATGCAAATATCCTTCGGGGGTGGCAGAGTCTTTGGGGGGTAAGGGGCTAACCGCAGTCGAGGCACCAAGACGCCGGCAATGAATGAGAATTTGCTTTGCGGAAAAACTTAAACACCGGAAACAATTAATTCCACTTGAATTAACATATGCACAGAGTGGCCTCCCTGGGGGCGGGGGCTTAAAGTGGCCAGTGGGGGAGGAGCATTCTAATCGAGGACCTTCGAAAGTGTTGACTGCTCGTGGGGTTGATTGATCGCCCCTCGGTCCTTGGATGAGCACTCCCCGGGAAAAGTTTCGCCATAAGCGTTCCCGAAGCCATTCGTGTTTATGAGCCAAAACTTTTGATAGACTCGCGGAGAAAGGGCTTAAAATAAACACAGGAAACATTATTTAGAATAAGATTTAATTATATAGAAATAAGTGTAACTATACATTTCATTTCATTCATTTTATTTAAATTAATTTTAATTAATACCTTATTCCTAACAAGTTTTAAATAACTCAAGTATTCAAAAATCATAAATGTTAGGCTAAACAAAAAAGGTAATTTGAATCATTTTTTCATTTTATGCTTGATTGGTATTGTTAAAGGAATGTAATTTTAAAAAATAATTTTAAAAATCCTTTTATGTTAATAGAGCTCATGTTTTTCTTAGTGTACTATCATTTAGAGGGGTTTGAGGAAAATAGTTCGGTGTACCGCATTGCGAGCAAACAGTTTCAGAAATGAGTTAAAAAGTTAATTGCCAGCGGACAGGTAATTTCTGGCACACTTCAAGTGCAAATGCCATTAAGTAATATGCAAACTAGGGTGGCCCCACCCCCGAGACAGCCGAATTCCACCCTTCCCCGGCCCGCTGGCCAAGTCAATCAAGGGGCTGACAGGCTCGACTGCCGCGACACGAAAGCCATAAAGTCACGAAATGCCTCCAACTACAGCGCCGATCCTGGAACCCGGGATGGGTCCTGGGCCCCGGGTCCTTGTTCGTTGTCCTCCCACTCCTCCTCGTCCCGTTGCGTGGGCCTTGCGGTTAGTTTTACAGCTAGTTCTATAAGGAGCAGACTGGTGCACTTAGAAAAATGTCCAAAGCTTTGGAGAGTTTTTCTGGATAAACTTCTACGCAATGTATGCATATTTATACTTGCACAAAGATACATTAACATATTTAAATCCTTGCATATCGTGATTTAATATCCGCTAAAAGTTTACAACGTAGTAAAAATATTAAAATAATTTAATAACATATTTTATCCTAAGTAAAAAAATCAAAATGTTGTCATTCAACATTTGCAAGCAATAATTTTGTACTTGCGCTACCTGCGATAAAAAATATTGCATTCAAGTAGGCTTAATATTTATATGCTTAAAGTAAAATTTATGACATAATTTTTAAAAGTTGGTACAATTTAAAACATTTTTCAATACGGCAGTAAACATAACAATACAAACTTTTTCGTAAGGTTCTTAGCAATCTCTTCCAACCAAATTCGCTTGGAATTTCTTTGGATGTACATTTTAATTTCAACCGACATAAAACAAATTATTGTGTATTAAATAATTAAAATCTTTCTATCTTTTCATGTTTCGCATTGATCTTAAGTTAAAATTAAATTACTTAAGAATTTACATATACCGAAGAAAACAAGTTTTTTAGTTTTTCAATTTCAGTCTGGAAAACAGGCATCTTATTATATTTGTGTATTGAGCAAATCAATAAATATTTTTCCCAGTGTAGAGCTTTCCAGCAGGGGAGTTGGCCCGGTGACGTAGGTGAGGTGAGGGGGTGGGCACGGATTAGGGACGTGGTGAGGTGACCGCACAGCGCGTGCTCACGTTTAGGCGTAACAAATTACCATTAAACTGCACCGCCCCTGCCCCTCTGCCCTCTGCCCACTGATTATTATTTAATGATGAGCCCGGGCAGATTGTCCCAATAAACAAAAGTCTGGGTCTCGAGGGCTGCTTCATAGTCGAGTTGCTCGCCTAATTATACGTCATACGATATACACACATTTATCCAGTTGCCTTGGGACGTGTGCTGGCAATTCGTTTAGGGAACGAAATGGGGACTCTTAGCAGTTCACCCACTTTCTGGTTGCTATTGCTAAAATGCAAAAAGTTCACTTTGCCAGTCGGTTTTCCAAAGCGTGTTCCATATCTGCGACCCAATTCGAATTGGCGAGATTCGGATAAGAAACAGGATATTCAGAGGGCCTAGAAAACTGGTCTGCATTGACAAATGGACTTGGAAAAGTGAGGTTGCGTTTATATTTGCATGATTAAACTATTTATAGTTTTAACCTTGCTTTTATATTTTAAGTACTTTGTTTGATTCAACTTATAAAGTAATACTATTTTTGATTTAACAAAAACGGTTATATAAAAACTTACATAAATTGAAACTAAATGTTAGGAATCAGATTTTATTCGTTGCTCAAAATATAAGGAACATGCTATGTAAAGACAAGTAACTTTATCCCTTAATATCGTTCACATAAACAATTATATAAATGAGTTTCTGACGCTGTTTGCTTCTGTGTGTCTGCATTCGCCCGGTGACTAATATCATCGAAGGAATGCAATTATTCAAGTGCTGCCAGCCAATTCTGGAAAATGCCAAAAACAGCCAAACGAATTTTCCGCACCGTCAGCAGGCAGGGCAGGGCAATTTTTTAATTTCTTAATTTTTGCGAGCTCATGGGAGAATTAGCCACGTTGCCACTTGGCCACGTAGCAGTGGTAGTAGCAGCCAAGATGTCGCTGGACGGTCCATCCCCCGGCGAAGGCGGTAATATTTCTCTATCTCTCCAGCCGCCGGACAATCGGCAGAGTCGGGGTCCAAAGTGGAGACGATGCTGAGCTGTGGCCTTTGTCTTAACACCCCCTTTTCCAAGACTAGATTTTAGGGTATGTTCTTATCAAAAAAACGTTTGCCAGAGCTAGAGTCAAAAATCTAAAGTCATGCGATAAAAATGTATTCAATTGAGTAGATAAAATAAATTAATGTTGTTTTTACTCTAACTAATTGTAAATGAACTATGGAGCATTAATAATTCCCAACAGGTTCTAGCGCTCCGTGCAATAATTGCAGTACAACCTTTACTAAAACAACGGTAATTTTAATATTTTTGTGGTACCATTATTCGATTCGATTGTAGCGTTTTGGTTAAGTTCACTAAAATACGTACTGTTGATAACAGTAAATTCAATCAACAATTATTATTATATTTATTATATTTATTTTCTGAGTTAGTTTGTCCTTTTAATAAATATATATAATACCTTTTTGCATTACTATCTTAGTTAGTTCCTTCGAGAAAGGTATCATTTAGTCGAAATACCGGGTTTGTTATTTTCTTAATTTTTTCCTTCTGCCTTTTCTTCGGGATTGCTCTGCTGGCAAAGTTTATTCATTTAGAAAATTTGCTCATTTTCACTGTTAGAGGGGGCGAGTTATTGTTGCTGCCAGGGATCTCGATCCGGCATCCACCATCCAGCATCCGGAATTCGGCTTCCAAGGGGGTTAATGTGGTACGTGAGCACAGTTTTCATATAAATTGCGGCCAATAACATTTTTCAGTTGGCAGGACAGGAAAAACGCGCACAAAGCAGAAGAGCAGGATGGCAGATGGGAAAAAAAGATGAACAAAAGCTGCTGATGATGGCTTCTTTTTGGTTGGTCCTCGTTCCTTGTTCCTTGGCCCGAAGTCCGGCTCATTAAGCCGTGTGTGGGTGGTGGTCCTCGCGGGTGTTGGCCTTGCGGTGGCGTGGGTGGGGAAATCTGGACACTTGGGCCGGGGTTTTCCTGCCTTCTTTTTTTCGGCCATTAGCCGGACTGCAAACGGCGGCAGGGGATGCGATGGACGAGCAAATTATTCCCCAAATACCCCGAGGTAATTATAAATGTCATTCCACGCTCGGCTTAGGCCAGAGACAAGGACGCAGATAGCGGGTAGAAAGAGCACGGACGACTAGCGAAGACAAGGACGAGGATAGAAGTCCATCGGATTAGGTCCCGTCAGGCGGACGCCGTGTTTTGTCTATCATAATGAGTGGCAGGCGGACATTTGGACATAATTGTTCAATTATTTTGTTACTTATAGCCCACCACCACCACTACCACCCTGTGACCCAGAGAACTCCACCCAAAGACTCCCAAAATCACAATTAATATACCCCCACCCAGACACGGAAAAATAAAATGCTTAGCTTGTTTTAAATTGTTAATCAAAATTTGAATTTAAAAAATTTCAGATATTCATAGTTTTAGTCGATAAAAAGATTAAGTTTCAGATAATCAATATTGTTACATTTATAAAACAATAAAATCTTAAATTGAGCTTTATCTGATTTCAATTAGCCTAAAGTGATTAGTGGCCTATTCAGTAAAATCCATTAAACTTTTCTAAAACATGGCAGTCTTGTATTTCTGTATGTTTTTGTGCGAAAAAAACGCAAATATAAAAGTAGTTTAAAATCTTTTAGAATTAATTTCACTTATTTAAAGAATATCTTTGGATTAGGAGTTGTAATGCTTATTTTAGGCATCTAGTTTCCGCAGTGTATTATTGATTCATTCATTTGTGTGTGTGTGTTTTGCCATCCATTTCAGATAGACATCTGGGCATCTAGTTTCCCTCAGTGTAACATTGTTTGTTAATTTTGTTGCTCTGTCTTTTGCCATCCACTTTGGATATTTGTCAATTAGATATTTGCGCCAAATCTTGGACTTCCCATGGAGTATAAATATGTTATATATGTAAGAAAGCCACGCCTCCACCTACACCTCCACCGCAGAATGCCGCACCACATGACAGCAAGTCAACTGGAGACACCCACAAATGGAACACGCGACAGCCGAACGTCAAATTCAATTACAAAAGCCAGCTCTACGGGGAATTAGACGGAGGGCGCTGGGGGAGTTGAGAAGGGGGCGTGGCCAAAACTCAGGTGAACTGCGCCATTCAATTATAAATTTTCAATAAAAATTTGTACCACTTCGTCGAGTATTGTTTTTGACATTTGCTGAAAAAAGAGGGGTGACCCTGCACTCCTTCTTTTCGATTTCGCACATTATTGCATAATGGAACGCCATGGGGTATTTAAAAGTTTGTCTTCCGAATATACACACATAAGTGAGTTGGCCCCGGGCGAAGGAGTTTCGTCCTGTGAGTGACAGTTTCAGCTGAGAAAGTCAATCGAATCGATCAGGAGATGAGGTACAAGCACACGCGTCTGGACAAATTAATTTTTTCACAGGACTCGCTAAAATAGATTTTTTCTGTGCTGTTAAAATCTTCCAAATTATTTCAAAATGTTTGATTTAGTTGATTACAAATTAAAAATTGGGTATTTGCTTTGGTTCTGTCAACGGATATGTTTCCAACTTTGAAACTTTGTCTACAAACAACCAAATAACTTTAAGATTTCACTTTTAAGATTTCAAAAAATATAAACTTTATCGATGTACATTTAAATTATGTCAATGAATTTCTCGTTTTAAATATTTTTAAATGAATGTTCTGCTTCGCAAATTGAAAAACATCTTTAGCTATATACAAAGCAGGTAGCTTTAAGTGTTTTAAAAAGTCAAAATGACAAGAAAGACTGGAGAACACACCAGCCCATCTCGTCATATTTATACCCTTGCAGAGGGTATTATAATTTTGGTCAAAAGTGTTCAACGCAGTGAAGGAGGCATCTCCGACCCTATAAAGTATATATATTCTTGATCAGGATCACCTCCTGAGTTGATATAGCCATGTCCGTCTGTCCGTCTGTCCGTCTGTCTGTTTCTACGCAAACTAGTCTCTCAGTTTTAAAGCTATCGAATTGAAACTTTGCACACACCCTTCTTTCCTTTGCACGCAGTATATAAGTCGGAACGGCCGGGATCGGCCGACTATATCCTATAGCTGCCATATAACTGATTGATCGGAAATGCCATAACTCTGCTGTTTGTTAAGTTAGGAAGTTGGGACTCTCTATGGGTATAATATTTGGCCAATCAATCCGACGTACCAAATTTCATAAGGATCGGCCGACTATATCCTATAGCTGCCATATAACTGAACGATCGGAAATGCCATAACTTTGGTGTTTGTAAAGTTAGAAAGTTGGGATTTTCTATGGGTTTTATATTTGGCCAATCAATCCGACCTACCAAATTTCATAAGGATCGGCCGACTATATCCTATAGCTGCCATATAACTGAACGATTGGAAATGCCATAACTTTGGTGTTTGTAAAGTTAGAAAGTTAAGATTTTCTACAGGTTTTATATTTGGCCAATCAATCCGACCTTCCAAATTTCATAAGGATCGGCCGACTATATTCTATAGCTGCCATATAACTGAACGATTCGAAATGCCATAACTTTGGTGTTTTTAAAGTTAGGAAGTTTGGATTTTTTATGAGTATTAAGAATGCATCATAGGAATAATTTTGGAGAATATTATTATAGAGAATTCTGCAAGGGTATATCAACTTCGGCTCCGCCCGAAGTTAGCTTTTCTTTCTTGTTTTTATTAAGAATTCATAAATATCGGTTTAGATTATAAAGCTACAAAATCAGCTTAATTTATTTCAACAGCAATGCAGATTAAATCGTCTTATTTTGCAAAGGATCCACAGACAAGGACTTCCTATTCACTCATAACACCACACATTTTGTGTCTATCAAAAGCTGTGGAAATTCCGAGAAGGCCGGTTCGGCATGCAGATTTATGCATCATCTTTCGGAGCCTTTGTGCCCAAGTCGCGAGTCCGAGCCGCGAATCATTCAAATCCGATCCAGAGGGTGACAATTCTCGGCGGCGGATTGAACCCGTTCGAATTCACGTCCGCGTTGGAGAATGCGTGTGAATCGCATTGAATCGCTCAATGACATATCGGTAAATCAGTGCCACGAAGCGCAGGAACCGCATTCCGTGGCACATAAAGCAAAAGTTCGACCAGGCCACGGACCCATCCCCAAACCCAGTCCACTCTCGGTCCGGTGCTGACAGATGGACAAGAAGGAAAACAAAGCAAAAACAGCCACGCAGAAACACAAAAATATCGCAATGATCATAAATATTATTCCGTTTTGATGTCCCCTGGCAGCCCACAAAACTTGGCAGTGTAAGTCGCAAGACAGTACACCCCCACTATGTTAAACTGCCTAGATAAATTCTTTATATGCATAAAGTTTCATGTGAGATTTATTATTTGTGGATAAAGTTTAAGATTTAGTTTAAGTCTAAGCCGATATTTGGTTTCCTGGATAGTCTTCTCTCTTCAAGGAACATTTTTAAAGAACTTATTTTGCATTTAATTTTTAATTTTTGTAATTTTGTCGATGCTTAATCAATGTGTATTACATAATATTCAAGACAAAACCACAACCATTATTAGAAATTTATCGGACACGAAGTAAGTCAAGTCAGGATTATACGACTTTGAAGTCGTTCATGAATTTCTAGTAGTTAAACCTTTTTTAAAATATTTTGACCTAAACATTATTAAACTATTTTTGAAATTTTTTATAAAAACATATGTCTTTAAGACTTAGCTTTGAGTACAAAAGTTCTTGAACAAGTTTGCAAATGGTGGTATTCAGTAAAATTTCAAAACAATCCCATTTAAAAGCATTTAAAAAGTAATTTGGTATTCTGATTAAAATATGCTACTGTATATTTTGTGCTGTAATAGAACAACATTTGGCTGTATGTGTGGCAGGGGTTCGAGTTACGGGGGCTCACCTGTACTTCTGTGCGATGATGTGGGGACAGGGACATCATCTGCACTCACAAACGGGCGTCAGGAATTGCCAAAAAGGGCTTTCCATTTTTCACACAGATGCAGATGCCGATGCAGATCCCCAATGCGAAATCGCCAAGAGGTCCGTCGGCGGCAAAAAAGGTGTCGAAGAAATTGTTCGACAACAGAGCTCCGAGTCCAACTCCAAGTCCAATTCCAAGTCAAGACCCCTTCCGCTGCCGATGTGCTGCATAAATGAGGCAGCCAGAGACACGCTGTCTGGCAATGCGCGACTGTCTCGGGGCAGTCTCAACCTCAGTCTCAGTCTCAGCCCCAGTACCAGTCCCAATCCCAGTCCCATTCGGATTCTCATTCTGGACCCAAGTCGGGGCCCAGTAAAAAGCCGCCCGTCACTGGGGAGCTGCGGAATTCACGCAGGCGTCGCATTGTCTTCCCTTGCCATTATTAGCTGGGATGTTTGTTAAAGCAGCCGCGACGATTTGAATTTCAGCACCTTCTGCGGGCAGCTGGGGAAATATTAAAATAGTTCACTCAACGATCGGGCATCTCGCGGAGATTCGATCGACTCCAGAATCTCCACCAGAAACAGAAACCAACATCCACAGAGATCTGCAATTTGAGCATTCTATGCAAAATATGATAGAAATCTGAGGAAGCTGGTCGACGACTGCTTGTTGGCATTCAGCGCGAAGAGATTCAAAATCATATGCATTTCTTGTTCCTCGACCGTTTATCCATATATGTATACAATCTTCACGGGACAACAGTGGGACAGTCCGAAAAAAAGAATATTAAATTTATCATAAAGTTTAGTTCAAGTACCTAAGTTTAATCTTTTAGCTTATAAAGCTTTCAACAAGTTTTTTATAATAAAATAAAGAAGTATTTTATATAATAAATAATTTATATTTGACGTATTCAAATCCTGAAAAGGAAAATAAAATAATATTAATATCAAATAAGTCAATTTGATCCCTGTAATTCTTGAACTTAATATTTTGATCTGATTGCGTTGCTTATTTTTCTGTTGTCCTTCTGTTTTAAAAATAAATACTTGTTGCATACTTTTTGAATAACACATTTTCTAGTTTTTTGGAAATACATTATGAATACATAAACAACCTTAGCACAATGTCCCTCTATGCTAGCTTAAGCTTTGTAAACTTTATTATTTATAAACAATTATAATGAATTGATTGTATCATATTTATTTAATTTTTGTAATATTAATATATCAGCTTTGTTCCACTGTGCCTTTCTGTTTGACTCAAGCGCGGATCGTCGATCTAGTCGATCGGCCTGCGAAATATGATTGCTGTTTGGCATGGACGAACAAAACTGAAAACTCCAGTTTCCATGTGGCGAACGGCAGCGGTACAAGTAACAAGGAATGTCAACACGGATCCAACTCTCTATACACAGACAAAAATATTTAATTTAAAAAATAGTTTTTGTTTAATATATAATAATAATATAATAATATTTTAAAGATTAATGTTATACATTGGAGTTATAAAAATTAAATTATAGCTAAGGCAGATATAGGTTTCCGAGATTTAAAATGGTTATGTTATGTGTGTGGATAATTTCAAAAAGTATATTGTTAAATAAAACAAAAGCATAAGGTTTGTTTTGAAAGTTATACAGTTGTTGTTATTACCTTTTATTCTCAATGGTGATCAATTAATATATTTTTGAAAAGGTGTTCTACCGGTGAACTACATTTAGTTCAAAGAATTTGCATCGACTAAAATGGAATTTTATAAATTTGAAAACTTTTTCGTTTGGAAATTTATTGACCACCTTCAGTTTAAAAAATATTATATTTTCGAAAGTTTTTCAAAATTAGGCTTTTCGAATTTAAAAAATTCGATTTTAGTCGACTCAACTTCTTTGAGATATTAAATTTGAGACAATTATATTGCAAGTATCAGTAATATTATAAGAAGTGGCTTTACTAAAAAATATTTTTCAAAATCGATGATGAGGGTTGGACTCTTAGATACGGTTTTTAAACTCATAAAAACCTATTTTTTCTGAAAGTGCCTCTGGGCTTCTGCCTCCGCTGATCTTGTTACCGATTTCGATTTTGATGGCGATTTTGACTGGCCGCGAAGCGCTGACAATTCGCCTGAACTGCGGCGGAGTAGCGCGATGGGATTGGGATGGAACCGGGCACACATAAATCCCCCGAATGGGGCAGCATTCGAATCGGAATCGGCATCGGAGGCAGCATCAGAATGTGTCGAGCCATTGTCACTGCATGCCGCGGATCCACGATACTTTATTCATTTATTCCAATAATAATAATGCAATGCAAACATTGATTGTCATCGATTGTCAGCCGAAGGCTGCGCACGCGCATTCGCCTCGACTTGACTGGATTCTGGAGGGGAACAGGACTGGAACTGAGACTTATGCCCTTTTAGGGCATTTTTGATAGGTGACAGATTTTGTGCGCTCGCCGCGCGATTTGTGGGCAAAATTTATGAGTTGTTGTCAGCCGGAATGTCGCTGTCCTTGTTATTGTTTCGTTGTCGCTGCTGAGATTTCCTGGCCATATTTACATTTAATTTCAGTTTATTATTTATGCCCCTTTGAGCCCCGCGCCAACAGCAGGATAAGCCTGTTTTACATAAAAAATTGTTTCGGCTTTTATTTCATGGCCCTGGACTCGGAATCTGATTGGAGCTGGGGAGCCGGGAGCGTCGTGTAATTGCTTTTTGCGTTGGTGAATTTAAATGAAAATGAATTCAATATTGCATTTTCACGCCGAAATGCTTCCAAAAACAGATTTTTCATTTACACTTTCTGAATGGCGCAATCCGGATTACGTGTCCCACGGGCCCAAAGCATTGATTCTGCTCCTGCGCAATGAAAGGGGAAGCCCCAAGCCGTCCTTTGGCCCCCAATGGCTCAAAGGACCCGCCAGGATTCCGCCCCCGCCCCCGCCCTCTCTCCTCCACCCTCTCCCTTTCTCGCTCCAAAAAATGACGGACACTGGCTGCAAAGGCTCTTCGTATTCTGAATGCCCTTTGTGGGACAAAGGACTCGCTTTCGCACACTTTTTCATTGCCTTTCCTGGGGAAATTAATCAACAACGTGCGAGAAATTAAAGGCAAATCAATTTGGATGCTGCGAAGAATCCAAAGAGCTCAGCTTGGCTTTCGTTGCTTTTTATGCATCCGGTCAATAGGTGATTGATATGCGTTTCAAACTGATATTTCTGATTGAAGAAGCCGCAATGCTTGTTAATATTTAGTTTAACATACCTACATGTCATTTGGAGACCAAAGAAAAAATTGCTCATTTGTAAAACGTTTTTATTATTATACTCACTTATTAATCTACTTTTTTTCAAAGAACTAAATATATATATATATATATATATATATTCCTTTTCTGTCTCAGACGGTCAATAATACGTTTTTTATAAGCAAAACTAGAGATTGTGATTTCCATCAGAAAACTCCATAAATGTGAAAGTTTTCTACAATTTTAAGATGCAAAAATATTCTAATGTAAGAGTATTGACTTCCGCAATCTGAATTATCAGCATATATGTTCGCATTATATAAAGGGTCTACGCTCGGATCCGGGTTGGGCTCCTTCAGTTTTGGCGACATTATGCATACAGCGACTGCGGAGTGTTAAATTTATTTATTGCCATCGAAATTATGGGGTTTTGTACCCTCAATGACGAACGATCTACATTTTGATGGCTGTCGCCAGTTTTTTGTATGGCCGATTTGATTTCATTGCTGACCATTTTGTCAGATACGGCATGACTTTTTAATGTACTCCACTCGGATTCGGGCAGAGATTCGTTTCGATTCGTTTTTTTTTATTTTAATGTGCATTGAATTTTAATTCCCAAAACCAAAACACTTTCAAAAGAAGACGGAGTCGGAGCCAACACGATCTAGATATACGATTACGGGGCACCAAAAGTTTGTCAAAATTTCAAAAAGCCGACCCTGCCCTGCCTCCCAAAATTTATGCCAATTTCTGTCTCCGTCTCTGGCCCATAAAAACAAAATACCTTGCCTTGTTTTATTCCCCGTTCGCTTTTTGGACACTGCTCTGAAGGCGGAAAAAATGATCTGATTTATATTTGACACAATGGTCTGTTACAATATATCGCACGGCAGAGTCGAACAGGTACCCTCTATATATATAAATTGGTATGAACAATGTACATAACTCAGCTGCTCGCTCTGATACATAAAACATAAGGCGGATACGTGGGATTATCGGGGGTGTAAAGTGCGGACTGGGGCCGTAAATCGCGACCAGACGACATAAGGCGGCCATTATGATGCGCAATAACTCGAATCGCAGAATAAAAGCCAGCCAGAAAACAAAACAAAAGCCTCGCTCATACGCCACTTGAGGCCCAATTATATCGCAATGAGTGCTCGTAAAATATTGGGGTGTTGACAAATTATGGCAACGCCTCTGCCCGATCACGACTTGCACGTTAATCAGCTCTTGGGGCTGTCCATGAGCCCATGGAACTCGGATCCGTCGATCTGATTCCGTTTCTGGTTCGATTTATCACTCAGACGGGCTGGCAAATGGAATAGTTTTGCAAGATTGGCACAACGATAAGCTTCTGTCGATTCCACCTCGGAATATTTAAATAGAATATTATCTTATTTGTCGGGTTTCGAGATAACTGGCACAGAAATGGTGGGAAAAAGACCCAAAGTTCTTTGACTTCGGCATTTCAAAATAAATAAAATATCAACATTTTAAATGTGTCATTAATAGACCTCGGATTTTGGTTTATTATATTTTGATAACATTTTATTTGGAATGAAATAAAAACTTCAAATACATATAATTTTATTGCATGTAAATTACAAGAATAAATATTGTAAAAAATTTATCAACATAAAAATATATTGTAAAAAGTGGAAACCATATCGATTTTAGATATATACAATTTGGTTTCTCCTGGTAAATTAGATTCCAAAAACCAAAAAATTTATATGTAACAATAATTTATAATTTATGCAACATTTTTTTGTTTTTAGATTCTAAAACAGTTTAAGCTTAGGTCTTTCAACATGTTCGCAAGAGGATATTGGCTAATATGTAGGAAAATATGTGGAAAAATGCTCAATACAATATATATTTAATATGTAAAGTAAAAATGGATAACGAATTATTTTTTTTTTAAGAATTGAACAAGTTTGTTTTTAATTAGAAATTTATTTGAGCCACCCGTCCTATTAATCAACAAATTGTTTTATTATTTATAGACTTGCATAATATAGCACTTAACATTTTAATCATAAAGCAATTGATAAACACCGGCATTCTTCCGCGTTTTAATACAGTAAATACGAAGCCAAACAAGGGCTGGTTTAAAAGTAAAGAAATTAGTTTTCCCACTCCTGCAACCCCTTTTGAGAAACACCTTTCCGGAAAATAGAGCCGACACTCCACACAATGGGTATGTATAATGACATTAGACTTATCATTCCTTTTGGGGCATGTGCAACATTTTCCGTTTCCATTCTCCTTTTAAACTCCCGGCTCAGCGGGAGGGATCCATGTCGTGCTCCTCGAAAATGTCGCGCAGGTTCGTTGCGCTTCTAATTAATGTGCGCACCTTAAAAGGTGTTAAAATGACAAACAAACCATAAAACTCTGATAGCCGCGTTTTTACATAAAATATGCCCGAAAACCGAAACAGCAGGCCATGCGATCCGAAGGAGCGAATGACACAAATGCGCAGCTCAACCCCGGGATATGAAATACGATCGGTGGACGGGGTCAACGATACAACTTACAACTTCGATTCTCACCCACGAGCAATGCGGAACAGGTGCTTGATATCGGGGGACCGCAGGATCTGGGGATCTCGGGGTTCCAGGACCCATGTGCGTTGATGTAGGCTTATCGAGTTGTCATTGTCCTGAACCAGGACCCTCCTCGCCAATTAATTCCGGAGGATAACGCCGAAACCGACGAGAAATGCGCAAACATGGGCTTAATTAATTTGAGCCTGCAGCGCAACCACTTCTCGGCATGTCCTGCGATGCGGTGCGATGTCCTGCTCCTGGTTGCAATTTCCGCTGGCCAACTTAGAAGCTGCAGGCGCGATCCTTATCGATCCGAGCATTTGGCATTTTGGCCGTTCTCGCGCTTGTTCAAAATTTCAGGCGGCGACCGAGGGAGTGGATGAGGGCCATACATGGCTACCGGCGTTTAAGCCGTTTAGCAACAGCTGATTAATGTCCGCAGAACGGAGAGCCAAGGGAAAGCCCACCAAGCCAAGCAGGTGCTAATTCAAGCCCACATCCTCAGCGAAAAAGCAGCCCACGCCAAATACATTAAGGGAAATGCCTTTAATTTTCGGAATGCATTCCTTAAATCCTTGAAGAAAACAAGTATAAGCAAAATAGGGATCTGTTGGGCTCAGACAAATTCAAACTAAAATAACCAACTTATTTTGGAAGCAGTCATATTTTATTATAAATATTCAAAAACGCCTTTAAAATTCCAAATTTTTAAAAATTTTATAAAACATTTTTACCATTTTGTGAAGTAAGAGTTGGGTCATATACACCAAGGTAGTTCAAATATTTGCGGGATATATATATATCCGAACTTATAATACATTATTTGGTCCCAATATTGACAAGCTACATTTTATTTAAGCAAATAAAAATATCAGCAAAAAATATAAAAATAAATGCAGAAATAAATTAAATTTAATCAGTTAAGGAAGAAAAAGAATGTATCATTATTTAGGCATACAAAAGAAAAAAATGTATCCTAATTATTTAAAATGTTGATAATAACAATCAAATACTTTAAGACCACAGTGTAAATTTTCTCTTCATGGCCATAAAACGGCTCATATTTAAGAGGCTGGCTAGGCTCAGTGAGCCAAGTCCTAGCCGAATACTATCGCCATCTGTGCATTCATAAATCAAGAGCCTAATTAATGGACCCCGATAAAGAGCGCCAGAATTAGAACTCGCCCGTGTTTATCAATTATATTTTCCCCACTTAATTTGCCCGCCTTTCATGGGCCGGCGAGTAATCTGCATGAGTTATTCCGCAAATATCTGCGTATCATCCAAAGGCTTGGCCATTGTGGTTAATGTGGAGCAGAGTGTGTGGTGTTGGCCATATCGCTGCCTTGCTGAAATTCCGCAGTCCATCACCGATTAGGGCGCCACATTCAAATGAGAAATATTCCTTGGTTGCATTGTTGATAATGTGCATTTGTAGCTGTGGCTTAAGAGAATCAAATGGAAGATTTCTAGAATTCTTAAAAAGGTTGTTCAGCTTGAGCAATGAAATTTGTTAAATTTCTATTTATTTGTAAAATACTTAACCGACACCGCATTTTATTTAACAAATATTTTCCTATGCTCATTAAATAACATAAATGTTGACACATGCCAAGGTGCATGCTAATTTAAATTTTCTGCGTCAATATTTCGAGGGACATTCTGAAATTCTAATTCGAGTTAATTAAACACGGATCCCGAAAAACTCGACGACAATCAGATATAAGGCACGAATGGAATGGAGCTGGAAATGTCCAAGGAGAAACTTGGGACTGGTTCCTCCTATCGCAGCCATCGATTTTGAGTATGTCGAGTGTCCTTTTCTGTCTCCTCATCTCTTTCAAAATAAAAACACACAACAAATTAAGGTTAATGTTTCAGATAAACAGGGAATTTAAAATACCCTTTTATAAACATTTTGAAATAAAGAAGTCCCATTTAAAATGCGTACTTCATTTGTAAAAAGTGTTGTTTCTTCACATGCTAAAAAATAAAATACTTAAACTTACAATTTTTTTAGATTAAATGAAAGATTTATCAGTAAAAGGGTATTTTATACTCAACGCAGTGATTACCCAAGATCGAACTCAATATTTATTAGCCGAAAACGAAATTTTAATGAACCGCAAATAAAATCGATATAAAAATAAAAGCCAAAGGCACGAATGAAATAATGAAGTGCAGGAGTCTGATCCCCGGCAGAAATTATCAAAACAAAGTTCGTGCTTGGACAGAGGAATCCTGGCCCTCCTCGTCCATGTTCCTTGTCTGATCTCGAGCTGATCTTCCCGATTCCACTTCTGCCTCCCATTCTGTTCCAGATCAAGTTTCGCTTTGGGCTTGTGATTTTCTTATTTATTGATTTTCTACAATAAATTTCGCATGTTTGCATCCAATTTAAATAAAATTCGACAATTCTAAATCACCTCGTTTTGACGTGGGGCTACTGTATCTGGATTCAGTCTCGATCCCGACCTGTTTACCTGCTATTCTGGCTTGCGTGTGTGTTGGATTTGGATTGGAGTCCAAAGCCCGGGAAGTCAAGAGGATGACTGCGTTTTTGTCTCTGTTAGCGGAAATGCAAAACAAGGCCAAAGCGGCAGATTTATTGACATCTTCGTTGGCTCTTTTCCACTGCTTTGCATATGAAATGCCAAGACGGACGGGGACAGTTGCAGATTTCCCCTACGTACCCATAAATATAGAGCCGATCTGAATTATCGTCACGCTCGCTACCGATCCGCTGACATTTGCTGCCGTTCCAACCAGTTCCATGACTCACCTGGTTGGGATTGGTATTGGTATTGGTACTGGGATGGGGATCCCATCCATCCACTTGATTTTCGATTTCTAAATCACATCGTAATCACCGAAACCGAAATGCTTGTCGAACTAGAAATTATGAATGGCCAATGAGAACGAGTGGGGATTTCAAATTATTGCGTGCGAATTCGCTTGTCGATTTGGATTTTGAGTTGGCCCGATTCCAAAATACATTCGATTCCCAAAAACATCGTCGTGGGAAGCCGTTTATTCAAATCAAGCCGCAAACTTCGCTATGCATAACTCTTTTGTCGGCGGTTGCCTCGCTTTTGTTTCGCCTCGCCATTATTAATTAAATGTAGTTATTTGTATGTTAAAATCAATATATGAATTTTAAGTTTTTGCCATCTCTGCACTCATGATTCCCACGTCATGTTAGGCAAATTTATCGCTTTCAATTAGACAAAAGCCATTCGGGGGAGATGTTTATGCCGAGCTTTGAATTTGCAATTTCCATGCGAATTTGTCGCCAATTTGCTACTGCCTGCTGATTTGATGGGTTCATTCCCACCGACAGACATATCTCACTCTATAAACTCTGTCAATGAAGTGTTCAGGAAATTCACTTGCAGTTTTAAAACAAAGATTTTATACAATAAAAGTTTTAAGAATATCAATTTCTGTGTCATATTTTAAGATTTAATTGTGAATAAATATTCAAATCATATTATTAAATATGTTTTTCCAAATTCTAAAGAATTTAATCATTAATTTCCATCCATTAAAATTGACCGGATTTATTAGGCTTTTAAATTAATATATTTTAACGAATGCGAAGATTTAGAAATGTTAGTAAGACTTAAACGAATTAGGCTTTTTTTTGTTTTATTTGGGTAGTAATATTTATGAAAAAATTAAAATAAAAAGCATTTTGGATCTGAAAACTTGAAATGCAAATAAAAAAAATTAACCAATAAAGCAATTCCGTTGTTATTACAGAGTTCCAACGAACTGTAAAGCTTATCGAGGCTTTGTGCAATGTCAATTTAGCAATAAAATGGATTATTTTACTTCTAAAAAAATAAAATAGTTAAACTCAATTGGTTTAACAAATATCTCGACGGACCAGAACTGACTGTTTTAATTAGTGTTCGGTTTGGCCAACACCATTGAGAGCGGTTCCTGTTTCTGGCCAGCTTCCCTTGAGTGATTTCATTAATTAAAATCGCTGTTAATGCGAATAACGGATTATGACATCGCCATGAGTGTTTGTGGGTGTATCAATCGTTTGCCTCCCTTTGGCAGCTGGCTCTTTATTATGGCATATTATGCGGTTGGCCGTTGTATTAAAATTGTTAATTGGTTTTGTTTTTAATCTGTCAATCAATTAAAAAAACAACTGCGATTTAATTAATTAAATCAACAAAGACCGCAATAATGCAGCGCCAGCAGTGGCAACAAATATTCATCTCAATGAGTGATAATAAATAATATTACACATTGACAGTGCGGCTCACGGCTATATGTCTCTAGTTTTAGGGCTTTCCAATGCTAATGAATTTTTAAAAAATTCATAGGTTGGCACATAGTAAAGTAAGTTAAGACTTATAAACAATAAAATAATCCTTTTAACAGTTTTGTGTCTAAGCCTTTACTGAAAAATTATTTGTATATTATGTTAGGTATATTTAATCATTAACAAATAAACCTATAAACTATAAACTGTATGGTCCTTCAGTTCTGCACTAAATGTTTATTTATTTCTTTTATATATTAAATTATTTAATAAGGATACGGCCATTTAGTGCGGATATGTAAAGGTGTGTTCAGCGGGGCGTGACCCTCGCGATCCAGCCGCCCCTTTCAAGTGGCCCTGGACATGGACATCCACTGGCGGGTGGAAGTGGAGCCCCGAGTGGAACCGGAGCCGCTGCAGAAAGAGACGGGACGAGTGTGGGAGTCGCCTAACGGGCACCAACCTCAACCCCAACCCTCACTCACAACGGAGGTGGAAAGAGCCAGCGCCATTTGAAATTCGAAATTCGTATGCAAATTTTCATACATTTATTTTCCACACTTTGGCCAAACAGCGCCGCCAGCTAAAAATGATAAAGCGACTTCATTTTTTCCCCGTTGCTGTTGTTGTTCGTGCCTCGTTTCGTTTTCGTGCACTCTTTTCCACACCGCTTTTATACCCCTCCCACTACCCTCGTATACACTTAAGAAAAAAAAGGCAAAGAAACTCAATAATTCTGCGAAATTTCGATTTACACCCTTGCAAAGGATATAAACTAGTCCCTCAGCTATTTAAATGAAACTTCTTTTTTCTTTCTGTTACATATAGTTCATAAGAATGGAAATAAATGTTGAAAAATTAATGTAAAAATTTAACAAACCCGATATGTATTTAAGCGAAACGTTATTGGAAGAAAGATTAGATTAGATTAGATTTTTCCTAAACTCCTAATTATAAAAATTCTCCTATACTCTTCATACCATTAAAAAAAAGTATTAATGATGAGCGTAATTTTTGAAATCGTAAAAAGTTTCATTCAACATTTCAACAGATGTATTTTTTCCGATCATTATTATGGCAACTATATTCGTTTAATCTAGGTAAAGTTTCATGTAAATATCTTTGAAATTGGGAGTCCTGTTTGCTAAGCAATGTATTGACGGAAATGCCTAGATCCCAAAAAGGAATATACATCCATAAATGTATCTTTATGAGGTCAGAAATGTTTCCTCCACTGCGTTGCCGGCTTAAGAAATCATAGTATCCTCCGAAAGGGTATTCAAATATTTCAAACTACCAAATTTAAAGAAAACCAATTTTTATTCGTGTATCTGCCATCAGTCAGTTCTCCGGCATTGGCTTACTGAAAATGCACCACGACCCAAACACCGCCCCTCCCCTCCGACCCGTTGCCCCACTCCAACGTAATTATGCAAATTAACTCTTTTTTCGGGGCCTTTGCTCAGCGGGTCTGCCTACCTGGCCAGTACCTCCCCCAACCCCCTCCCCATCCCCTTGTTGGCACCTATGTATAATTCCGCCTTATGTAAAATGTCAGTTCAAGTTTAGGCTTTTGCCAGTGTGTGAGTTTGAGAGTTTGAGGAGTGCAATTTGTTGCTTAGGCGGTAACAAATTTTCGTTCAGCGCTCTTTGTTCGTGCGCACTCAATATGACAGACTTCCTAGGCCCCGCAGATCTCGGGTGCCCCCCGGGGCCTCCCAAAGTCACGGAGTTACGGAGTTACGCATCGGGCACTTAATAACCCCTGTTCTGCTGCTGGGACTTTACTGGCTAGTTCCGGCAGCCAGTCTGCGAAAATCCCACCTAGACATAACTTAACTTGGAAATCGTCTAGTTGGCTGCAGGAAAAGGTTATAAAAGTACTCTTAAGAACTACATACAACTATTTATTTCATTCCTACATATCTAAAAATGTATACAATTTTTAATAAAATATAATGAAAATCAGCAAAGAAAATAATTTAAAAATGAAAAAATCAGCTTGTGTAATTATAAGATAACATTATATAAAACTAATAATATACGTCTAATTTTTTATAACAGGTATAGTGAGATTTAATTTTAAACATAAAATCAATAGTTACTTCGACATCGTGTTAATACATCGTACTAACAGATTTTATTGGCAATAAAACTACTTAGGTCGACTTTAGAGACCTTACAATGACAACCAAAATCAAAAAGAATAAATCGGATTTATAAAATAAATTTTCCCTGAAGTTATTATAGTTTCTATTGCCGATACAATTACCTGTTCCGACTGTAAAGACATTTAGTCAGAAAAGTTCGAAATTACAATTACTAAAAACTAATATGGCCTTTTATTTTAAAAACAACCAGTGTGGAATTGAAGATCTCCAATGCAATTAGCAATCACTGCACAAATTGACTCCTTTTGTATGGCTCACTCTCATTATCAGGGCCATCTGTCTTCTGTTCTTCAATCATAATGATCTCTTCTCTATTTTCTCTCATAAATATTTATACGGAATGTAAATGCGACGGACGACTTGTGGGGCCAGCCGGCGAATTACGTATTCCGCGGGCCACAAAAAGCGACCGAAAGCGAAGCCACCACGACGCAGCTCCTCATTTGGTGAGCCACCAACTAGGCGCTCCACCTCCGATCCGCGTATATATAGCTATAGCCGGGTACATATATGTTGGTGCACCGCTGAGCGGCACAAATCACCGCAGCCACATCGATGGGTCGAGGGGAGGGAGTGAGGGGGCGGCATTATGACGGCTGGGGCGCTTCAAAGGAGAACGCGTCGCATAAATTGGCCCGGCGGCTTTAATAATTCACCTCGGAGCAGCCGATATGGTCAGGAGTTGCAACTTGCGCCGCAGTGGCTGCCCCAACAGAGTCATACAAATCACAGTTATGATTATTGCCGCGATTAAAAACTGTCGCCCGCCTCGGCGATGTCCACTCCGCTGTCATCGGCGACCACATGCGGAATGTCCAAACGGAGCCAAAAAGTCATCCACTCTGCAGTCACAAAAATACATTCGATTAGTTTTAGAAAATATATTGGCACGGTAGAAGAGAATACTTATCAAAACCCTTTACAGAACTTTAGGATAATACATCAGAAAATCAAAATCTATCTAGAACGAACATTGTCATTCCATAAGAATTACAAAAATTAATGACTACATATTTCATACATTTTTGTAAGTCATAATTTTTGTAATTTATAATTGGTTATTTTATTTTGGTAATATATTATATTTTGATGCAGGCTATTGTTGCATGAAAACTTTTATCAACCCACTTTTATAATTTATTTCTCAAAAATTGTTACCAAGTCTTTTAAAATACCATAATTAGCAGTTAAATAGGTCGTTAATTATAAAATTTGTAACTACAAAAATCGTAAAAAACCCATTTTATTTGAATTAACAATGTATAAATAATTTTTTTGGATTATTTTCCTTACCCATGATATTATTTAACATTTGTTTATATAGACGAGTGTTTATTGTGAATCTTCAATTATTAAAGACTATCTCCACAGGATCGAATTCATAATCCCATAATATTAATTTACGATACTTTTGTAGCCACATTTTGTGTAGTGTTTGAAAAACAAATATGTATTAAATTTGTGTATTTTATAACAATGTGCTTAGTGACATTCATTTTTGGAGTTAACAATTGCAGACTTAGATTGTGGAAATTGTAGAAAATATATTCCGAAATTCCAAAAAGCAGCAACTGGAAAACAATCATACTGTAATGGCCAATTGGGTCCCAGTTTTTTCCCCAGTGTTCGAGTGTCGTCTGGCCGTGGTGGCTCTCCGGTGGTGGTCACTGCGCGTGCGGCACTCAATCCCGGCCAGAAGCACTGCGAATGAGTCTATCGACGGACTCGGTTCGGGGAGCTCTGTCAAAGTTGCCATAAATATCATCTTTTCAAAAATCTCCAGCTGAGCACTTGCAGTCGCCGCTTCGGTGGTGCAGTTGCAATTGCAGTGGCTGCGGTAGTTTTAGCTTTTTGTGCACCGCTGGGGCACAGCGGTGATTAATTAAACCGAATGCAGCTCCAACTCATGATTTATAATGACGAATTTATTTAAGCCTTGACTCGGCGCAACGCAACTCAGCTCGGATCGATTCCGATTACGAGTATGGCCTCCATCGGCGGCGCCTTTCAATGCGCTTTTTTAGCCCGGCTCAATCGGCGGTGCCATTTGCCCATAGCCAACTAGACGTGTCTGCGGCGGAGGATGGCGAGCGCCTCTTGCCGGTATTGGTACGGGTATAGTTGCGAAATCGAAATGAAAGTGGACCGAAGCAGTTAATTATCTTTCAACCATATTCAGTGTAGTGTCCATTGAAAAATATTTAAATCGCTAGGGAACTTTGCATTGCATTTGATAAATTCAAACTTGCTTGACTTGGAAATCTTTTACTGACAACTTAATCTATTTTTGGTGTTTTTTAAATTGTTTTTAGAAATACATTTATTTGCGGTGGATTTTTTTGGAAATGTTAGAAAAGGAAAAATAAATTAAATAGTTGGGTTTTTGTATGTTTTAAAGAATAAAATAAGCCTAACATTATTTTCGTAATATTTGTAATTGAATTTCAAATTCTTGATACCACATTGTTGTTCCCCAATTTCTTAGAAATATGTATTTAAACGATTCTAATACAAAGTATAAAGTTAAAACGCTTCGTATACTAATGGGTGAAATGGGTTTGTGATAAAAATGTTTAGATTGTCTGTTTGCTGTAAAAATGTAACTTTCAAAATGTGGATCTTGAACATTTAGCCCACTGACTTCAGTGATACCAACGCTCACAAAATGACAAATAATGTATAAAACTTTACCAATCAGCGTATCAAACTTTACCAATCAATAAATGTATATACAAAGGTAGGCAACATGTTATGAAAGGCCAGTAAAAACGGGTAACATTTACTTTATTTAAATGCGGTATAATTTCTCCTTTTGACTTTTTGTGTTTTGTCATCTGGAATGGCCTTTACCATAATCCCCGCTTTCTGGCCCGTTTCTAATGCGATCCCACGAGTCTCGCGGACCTGACCGTCCTCCAGCCATAATCGTTGTCTGCATGGGACACAATCTCACATGACCAGGAAGGAACCCTTCGTCTCAGCTCCCCCAAGTCCCCTGGATCCCCTCGATCATCGCCCTCGCCTCGTATGCAAAGCACCTCTCAAAAGGCGAACAAAACGATTCTGGCCGGCGGTGGCTGTTGTTGGGGCTGTGGTTTAGTTAGAGCTAAAATACATTTGTTTATGCTAAAATCGCCCAATTAGCAAGATTGTTATTTCTTGTACAGTCCGCAGATGCTCCACCGCTGATACGAGAGGAGCCATGGCCGGAGCTCCTCCTTATAAAACAAAAAGCCGAATGGAGGAGGTTCGGACTGGGACTGAGACTGGGAATTCGACTGCGACTGGCATGCCCATTTGTTTGTATTTATGCATCCGAAACAATATCAATTGTAATGAATTTTGAATATCGTTAAGGGTGAGCCCACAGCCAAAGCCAAAGTCGATCCGCGATCCTTGGAAAATGTCGCAAAACGGAATGTTGTGGCTGTAGATGAGGCGCGATATGAATATGGTTCCCAGGCTGCTCCTTCGCCAGGTGAACAATAACCCTTCGGGAAGTGCAGGAATTCCTGTTCCCTGTTCCTCTGTTTGCATATAAATTATAAATAATTATTTGGCCAGCAATCAAACAACTGATGGCCATAGCTGCACTTCCTCGTAGGAAACATCATCTCACCCTTTTCCGATCTCCATCAACGCCAACGCCAGCTTTTGAGACCTGGCCTGCTGTAGATCCATCCATCCATCCATCCATCCAGCCATCCAGCGGAGTGGGCAATCATCTGCTCAGGGCTCGAGGTCTCCGACAATTTCCCAACACGATCGTCGTCGTTTTGTGTGTCATCGTTTGATTTGTCATTATCATCGCGCACATTTCGTGTCCGCCATCTCGAGTTCCAGTCCCCTCCTCAAAAGCAGTTACAGAAACACGAAAATTACAATGGCTCCGCTTGCGATCGCGAATATCAGTAATAACCGACTTGTACTCGCCGTTTTCGCTGGCTGTTGTGTGGGACCCTTTCTTGACGGGGTTTCCGAGAGGGGCAACTCCGGGGGGAGAGATGGGGTAGCCCAAGCCCAGCGAATCGTGGCACTAACTCCGCCTGGAGACCTCAGTTGTTATGCAATTTCAAGCGGAGCCCAGCAAGGCAGTCTCTATTGTTAGACAGCACCAAATAATCAAGTTGTCAGATGGTTTCAGTTTTTGGCCTCAAAGAACACTAGCCTTTTTTTGTTGCAACAGTTGGACAATATTTTTCTAGTCTTCATAGAAGGGTTTCAATTTTCCAAACATCGAACTATTATTATTAAGTTTAAGATAAATATACCTTACCGCCGGATGACGCCACCTCTTTTTGATTTGTTGCGCCAATATAGTTGCAAGTGGCTCCATCTGTTAGAGGGTGTTTAATATAAGTTATGCGTTGATTAATTGTATTCTGAGATTCATAAATAAAAGGTTACAATTACAGAAACATAATCCAATAGCAGTGTTATGCTTCGAAACACCACTTCTCATACAGCTTAAATTATACACCAAAATTTGAACCAGTCATCCGAATATATATTTACGATAATTCAGCGAAAAGGTCAAGAAACTGCCAGACAGAAAATATTCGTGTCAAACAGGCCCAATTTTCTTTTCATGCCGAAGAGCTGCAGCAGAAAGAGCAACAGCCACCAAAATCCCCGATGGGAAAGGAATCAGAATGGAAATCGGAATGAGAATGAGAATGGTCTAAGACAAGTGTCTGACAGTCGGTTCGGTCCATCAGAGTGGCCAACAGGAAGACAAAGGCGAATCAAAGTTGGACTTGGATTGGCGGGATGTGCAGCACAATTTTTAATATAGACAAAACTTGACATTTAAATTATGGGAACAAAGATCACAAAGATATGTGCGAACCAAGCAACCGACGAAGCCAAAGAGGAACTGGCCAATAATTTCAGGCACTGCCACCTGCAATCTCGGCCTGGATTTCTCACACTGTGCAACAGGATTTTAACTGAATTAAAACAAGAACATAAATAATAGTTTTTTAAAATTACAGAAAAGTTTCAAAATTTTACAAAATTTATTTACAATTTTTCCAATGTTCCTAATTAAGTTAATTATTTCCATTGCCCCAAATTTGATGACTGGTGTTCTGATCATACGAGCTGGATTTCGCACAACATTTAACTGACTTTGCATCGGTTGACTGCTCTTTTCGAAAATATTTCTTTCTCCCTGCTTGGGTCTCTGATTATTGTTTAATTGGAAATCGGAAATTTCCCCCACGGGCTATTAATTTTACCAATTAGCCAACGACACAGAACAACAACATCTCATCGAGCAATAAATATGCTGCTCATAATAATTCTAATTGCTTTTCAAATAAACAACAAACGGCCAAAAACTCTCAGTCAATAAACAAAGTTGGGAAGGAAACATTAGGCGGCCGCAGAAATAATATTTACAGCAATTAGGCGCCCTATCAAAATAATATTAAGGAGATTTATAAACGCGGCCCGTTCGGCTGAGTGAATTATGAAATAATCGCCTGACTGGAGACCCCATGCAGCGTGGAGCCGGAGGTGTAAAATGCCCAGAAGCGCCAGTCGACGACGGCTACCAGAAGATGCTCAGCAAATTGGAGGCTGGAGCTGTGTAACGCCACTGTCATCCACTCCGCCCCCCCTCTTCATATACCAACTCTGATTCCGAGTCGGATCGAAACGGCCTCTCCACAGCGGGTGCCAAAAGGGGATCCGACCGGATCAGTCGCCCGCTGGGCTAATCGGCCGCTTAAAGATGTTTTAATCGCTTATTACATTCGCAGCGCCTGTTGTCGGCCACTTGGAGTTGCACCGCCTCTGGACGGAGGAGTCCAGACTCCCAGTTGCTACCGGTTTCGGGACTTGGGCTTGGGATCGCCCTGGGATCGTGGCTGTGGGAAAAGCACGTTGCTAATCAATTAGAAGTAGTACATTAAAATACGATTTTTCTCTTGGTATTCGATTGAATGATTTAATGAACCTTTAAAACTCAGAAGTTTTGGGATTGGTCTGTTTTGAAATAGTATTATTTGATGGCTGCTTATGCTAAGATTTATCTATTAGAAAACTATTTAGTAATGCAAAAATTTCTGTTTGGCAACACATTTATTTGTCATTTGTATGGTGCTAACTAAAATATATCCAAATATATATATAAAAAATATATACATTTTAGGGCATGATCCAATTTTCACTTTACAACGATTTCATTTATAGAGAAGCTAAAATTACAAGAATATTTTTCTTTGGAAATGGTACATTTAAACTGTCAATATTACCATTTGTGCAAATTGATTTCGAATAAATCTTTCGAAAATGAAAGAAAATTTTGGTTACATTCTTAAAGGAACTACTTTTCTTAATTAATTTTCAGTAAAATATTGCTTAAGCTGTGTTGAAAGATACTTTTGTTACTTTTGTACTACTTTTGTTAATCAATTTTCAATTAAATATTACTAAAGATGATGTAAAAAAAAATTTATAATCCGCAATATCGATAATATCGCACTGGCGAATCAAATCCAGCCAGTCAACTCTGTACTTAGTTTGAGCCAACAAATTGAAGTTAAATATGCGAACTCCACGCAGCATCCGGTTGTGATAGTGATATTTTCGCGTGGGTCGATCCAGGGACTTCAGATTCGCACTCGGGTTTGGTCACCTCCATCGACCATCAGTCGCCTGCAAAGTTGTACATTTATTTGTTGCATGAATTATGATCATATTCCGGCGACAAATTTGCATCTTTCCCCGGTCGACTCTGCAGATCCCTTTCCCTCGGAGCTTGTTGGCCACTAAATGGCCATCAGACCTGGTTTATACCCACCCCCCTGACACCACCCCCCTCTCCCTTGGCCTGCCATATTTTTATGTCATTTCTCGCACATGTTTGTCGCGCATGCAAAAGTGTCGAAATATTTATGTTCCGCGAGTTAGCAACACCAGCAACAACAACTCGATGTCGTTGTCGTGCATTGAACATTGCTCAAAAAAGGCTTAAATAAGTAATGGGAAGGGGGGTCGAGGGGTGGCAGAGGTAGCAGGGGGAGGGGAGAAAACTTCTCGTGTTTTATTGAATGAAATGGCGCGCCTGGCGTTGATTCATAAATGTGCCCGAGTCCAGCTAAGCTGGATTTCCACAACATGGGTCATAAGAATAGTAGTTTGGTTTAAAGTTTTTAGGCTTACCATAATTATTAATAAACTCAAAACCTTTTTTCTCTTTTTTATACAAATATTTAATCTCACTTAAATTTGTAAATATATGTTTTTTTTATATTTTGAATCTATAATCATATATTATTATCGCTATTTATAAAAAATTATTGGAAATGATAAAAATTTTAACATTATTTTCCTTGCAATATTTTTACTACTGATTGCAAATTTTGTATCTTTATATTTCTTAAAATATTTATTATTAATTTATTATTATTATTTTAAGATATATAATATATATAATAATATATACATGTAAATCATATATAATATATACTGAATGAAATTAGGAGACCTTTTCAAGGTGAATGGGTGTAAATTTGTTCATTAAATATATACCATAAAATAAATATTTTTAATTTAAAAAAGGGACACATTCAAGTGACCAGCAACGTATCTGCCATTCAGGCTGGGTTTGGCTTTGGCTTGAATTCTGGGCCTGGAGTCTGCAGCGGCATATGCAAATGCGGACTCGACCTACGCATGGGCACTTTGAATAAAATAAGATTTGTGGCCTGCAGGCAGAGCGAGGTGCAAATGATTGCCACAAAATAGCGCAGTGAGCAGCGATCCAGCCCCATCTCCCAGTCCCGGTCTTGGCCATTTCCAGGCCGGGACTATCAGATTTCACATGTAGAATTTATGCTGTGCCCGAGAATTACAAATCAATGAGATGCGCTGGGTTTTTGCATTCGGCAGCGGACTTGGAGGCTGGGGATCATAGAAAGATGGCCGCATGGGCAAAGTAGACAACATTTAAGGCTAATTTGAATTGCCTGAGAGGATCTGCGTGGGGATCAGCCGATCTATCTACGCGGAGAATCTTCATAACCCAACAAGGCGATTGATTTCTAAATAACTCGTTAGAGGTAAACAGAAAGGTATAAATATACAAATAACCAGAATTATGTTGGGTTCTTTTTGAGGAATGCGCTGCCGTTCCATGTCCACATCCACTCCACTCAAATATTTGTGTACGATATAGTTTTATTGATTTTCGGTTCGGCTCATAATGAGCTGCCCTGGTGTCTGAGGGTCTGGCTGTTCCAGAACTGCGGTTGGGGACAGAGGAAGCCATAAATTAGCTCTATGAATCAAAGCGATATCTGATTTCTGGCCACTGATAAAATATTTATATACTCATTTCATTCAAGGCATAACTCTTCCACTCGCCACAGATTCTGGTGGTTCTCGCGGGTTCTTCTCTCCCATTTTAATGGCCAATATTTTGAAATGGTTTCGTGGCAGACATTTGGTCTCGACTGCAATCCCAGCTCAGACCCACAGGAGACACGGCTTTCTGGACGGGAAATCGAGTGGCCCGAGATGATATCGTGTCATAAATATCCAAGCGGCCTTATTAGTTGAGTTGAGTTTCGTTTTTTGGGAGGAATTATGGAAATCACAGAATGGTGATCATCACGATAGCATAAATATCATTTGGATGGGCTTATCTATCGTGAATTGATATTAACGGTACTCAGAACTCATTCAGCAGGTAGAACACACACATGACTTTCTCGAAACTTTTCAATTTTAAGTGAATCATGCGACTGTTAAGTTCAAGTGGAAATCAAATACACAATTGTTAATATACTAAACATAATTATTGGTTATACATTTATAATAAACGAACATAATCAGTCACATACTGAAATCTTCTTGGTTGAAATTGGTTTGAAATTTCCATATTAAGTGAACCTATAAAAATATATATGTAAGTTTACTTAGGAAAGAGTGCTTGTTTTTTAATGTATTGTCTTAAATAAATAAATTTCCATTGAAAATCAGAAATAACTTTTTATGTATAAGTTTTTACTGATTCACTGAAGGAAAAGACCATATTATTTGATGTATTGTATTAAATGAATAGTTTTTTTTTTGGAAATACTCATTGAAAATCAATAAATTGTTTGGTAACGTTTCTCTTATATATTAAATGAACAACTATCTTCAATTTAAGGCAGCTGATTTATCTGCTTGGAAGCCTGACGAAAACCATAGGGCTGGTAACTGAATCCCACCCGCTAGCAACTGCAATTAGAGGCGAAAAAGGCAGGCAAGTTGGAGGAAACATAAGCCATAATCCATTTCTACACATAAATCCAATTAGGATTTGTGCTGCGACTTGCCACTTTGGGATGCCACTTTGGACCGCCTGACCGACAGATGATAACGACCCGTTCCACTCCGTCGAACGACACACATGTGGAGGAATGAAATCAAAGTAAATGTGCGGGGCAGTAAGACAAAAGTAAAAGTAAATCACTCGACGCGATTTTCGCTAATAACAAAAATGATTTGGCCAAGTGCTCGGCTCCGTCCGGATTCCGGCAAAAGCTCCTGGGAGGCGTTACCTCCCATATGTTGTATATGTGCGCGATGCTGAACGGCGATAAGGAACCCCCCTCCCCCATGGAATACTACTCCTGTTGCGGCATTCCGACTTGGCCTCTAATGAACTCAATCAAAAATCGATTTGTAGAACTGGATAAGTTGGGCTCAGGCAGCGGGGGATGTGTTATCCTCGCAGGGTGTGTGGCAGGACGATATGTTTTGCACGTACTTCAAATGGAATCTATGAGATAAATTGGCGAACAGATTGACCAACTCGGAATGGGAGGATGGCCGCTTATGAAAGGGAATTATTGATACCGTCATAAGCTGGGCGTTTTTATGTGAGTCCCCAACCACACTTCTCCAACGAACTTGTCAGCTGTCGAATGCCAATGCAGGGCCATTAAGTTCGAGGGAAAAATATTGTCATCATAAAGCCAGGCAAAGAAGCCGTTAAATATTATTAAGGAGACCATTTAAATTCATTAATGAGCCCAACTCTCTGGCCCGAACGAGCTGGGATTTACATGCGACCTGGGAAGATCGTCGCTTTCGCTCCTACCTGAGCTCCCCATTCCGGGTACGACAGTCACGAAAATGAAAGACGAGCGGACCCGGTCGCAGACCCAGACTGTTTCCCTGTACCCACACTGGCAAAAAAGGGGAAGATAATAATAATTTTCTTAATTTAAATAAAAAAATATAAACTAAAATTATATATTTACCTGCAGACTTGCAATGTGATCTTAGCTCAATCAAAACCGTATTGAAATATATTTGTAGGAAGTTGTTATCTTATAACCCTACTGTAAAAAGAAAAATATTTAATCTCATTTTCAATATTACATTAATTTTCAATGATTAAGCTTTCTGGTTTAAATAATACAAAATTAATTGACATAAAAATTAATTTAAATTTAAAAAAATTGAAAAATAATTAGTAATTAAAAAACAATTTTTTTACCTACGAAATTATTAAGAAAAACAATTTAAATCTCTAATATATTTAGAGTTTGCAACCTAAATGCTTTTTAGGTATTTATTATTAATGAAATAACTTTTTTTTGTATCACAGCTCCCAAGTTTTATATTTTTCTAAAGAAATGAATGATGAATTGGATGCATTTTTTTCAGTGCATCTCCATCCCCAATCCGTTTGTCTGGGTCCCATCCACATCCTCGTTAAAACGTTAAAACAAATGAGAGACGCGACAAAATACAAAGAGACGAAATTAAATTAAGCAAATGAAAGCCCACGTTGACAATTTTCATATCTCTCAACAGCTTGGGCCTTGTGTTTGGTCCTCGATTCGGGTCTCGGTCCGTTTTCTGTTTTCTGGCCAGCGCATATTGGCGAATATTGCTTAAAAACGTCAATAATTCATTTGTTATGCCTGCACATTGAATGTCCCCGCGGACAATTCCTGAGATATGGCCAGGTCCAAGTCCTCCACCGTATCCAAACCCATACCCATACCCATATCCATATCCACTCCGATTCCGATCCCGAGTCGCGTGTTGAATGTGGAGCGCGGATTTGTGCGCGGCGCTTATGCAAATTAAGATGAAACGGAAGGCGAGCTTCGCAGACGACCAAAATTTGGCCAGCCTGTATATGCAAGTCAACCTGTTTTCTTAGTGTATTCGCATATTCAGGTTTTGCGGGTTTTTATTATTTGATAATTATTTATGGAAATTAAACTATTTCGTGAATAAGAAACAATTAAACTTATTTATATTTGTATAACAAGGTTCTTAAAATTATAATCCTTTTATGATTCCATAAGCTCTCAGTTAAACTTAAGTGAAGTATAAATATCTCTAAAATACTTAATGGCTAATTTAAATTTCTCCTTAAACAAATGCCTCAATTCGAAATCTCTAACTCGCAATAAAATGGAATCATAAGTTCTCTTTAAGTCTAGATGATTAAAACTCCACCATCATGTTATTTTAAATAAATATATATTTATATAATTATCTTAATTAAGTTATATTTCCAATAAATAAATATCCTAGTCAGTTTTATCTCAACCTATTGTAAAATCTCCAGTAAAATGTTTTCTCTTACACTTTCCCTGTTAAATTAATATTTTCTTAAAAGAGCTTGTATTATTTTATAAACCAAATTTTAGTTACCGTTTGAAAGACATTAGTTAGATTGTTATAAATTGTTAAATTGTTTGCCTTTATTGACAACTTTGTATAAAAATATAATATACAAAAGACAGTTTCTTGAGAACGTTTCCTTCTTTCTTTATTAACTCCTCCCATTTACTATACATATATGGTTCCCTATTGCTTTCCCTGTTTTTTTTACAATCATTAAAGAGAATTAAAAAATTGCCTGTCTCGCGTGTAATCGAAACAATTTATCATTTTTGAACTTTTTGGCGCGTCAGCAACTCCGATTCTGATTCCGATACGGCGATTCGGCGTCACTTAGCTAACAAATTCATCATTAATTTTCCGCATTATGTAAACACACGCTGTGACATGAAGGGGAAGTATACAAACATAACAAAACAGACAGAAACCGAAACCGAAACTGAAAACATTTTGAATGCGAGCGACTGGAGCGAAAAGCGAAGCGATGAAAGGCCGGCTGACATTTTGATTTCCGTAATAAAGTAATTAATGATCTGGCCGGCAATCGGAGTTACAATCGGAATCGGATCAGTGTCGCGTCGAACACGCCGTACTTTCCCCTCTCTCGGCGCCACTAATGATGACATTCAAATTCAGAGTTTGCACATGTAATTAAGTCGCTCCTGTCCCAGATCCCAAATCGCACATCCCAGATCCCAAATCCCGAGGAAGGGTTTCAAGTGCACCCTGGAGGCGGTTCATTTATCACGGGTCCAGGTCTCAGGTCCCAACTGGTGGCGTGATTATTTTGACATAATTTTTATTAATGAATCGCCAGATCGGCACGCAAATAACGGATCGGTACAAAGGGCCTTTATCTAAGCCAACTCGAAACCCAGTGACCGACAATGCAGAATTTCCCTCCTTCGCTGCACTTTTTCCTACTGGGGGAACATTTTTGCAATAATTGTATTCAAAATTCATAATACGGCCACGACTGTGCGTAGAATAATTTAAGGCCGAGCTCTCAAGGCCCCGGGGAGCTGACATCTAAGCGGCGACGTGAAAAACTCTGACGAATTGACATTTATGGGACAAATGCTCCACTCCTTCAACCGAATACAGTGCGGGCTTCAAGTATAAGTTGGGTTTTGCAGGTAATTACCATTTGTATTAAATGATTCCAAGTTATGGTGGATTTATGTAATGAAATGGTAAGAGGTTAAAGCAAAGCAAATGCTTATTATTCATATTACAAATATTTGTTCGATATTTTACAAACAATAAATACATTTGTTAATTTTACTTTACAGCATCTTATCCTGAACTTTAACATATAAATAATATAAAATAATTTTACCGATATTATTTGACTATGTCTAATCATATATCAGAAAATTAAGTACCTTTATTAATTTAACTACTGAATATTATATTAAAATTTTACATATAAACTACCTTAAGTAATTTGGCCGATATAAGTTTTTTAAATTTATAACTAATATTAAACAGTACCAGAAAAATCGATACATTTATAATCCTATGCATATAATAATAAACTTTAACTTATGAAATACACACAATATTAGAATGGTGAAAGGACTATGGCATTATGCAAACCATAAATTATCATATGTAACTGTGAGTAAAATATATTCATGTGGGGAATTTAAGAAAAACGTATCCTTTCTTAGTTACCAACAAAAGTTACATTGATATTCCAAATGTTTTTTAGACACTTTATTTTATATCTAATATTAAAAGCCTTATGACACGCACTGTATGCCCATCGCCGTGGGTATGGTTATGCGAATGACTTCTTGCCTTTCCCAGGCGGACTGGGACTGGGCCTGGGCCGCGACTCCAAGTCCGACCGCTGAGCTTCTTGAATTTTGGCGCCATCAATTTGGCTGCGGAATCCAGCGGAATGCGCACGATCCCGCAAAAGCAAAAAGCGAAAAAAAGAAAGACAGAAAGTAACTTAAGTAGGCGCCAGCAAAGCAATTTCCAAACGCAACAAAAACCAGGCGGCTGCCGGATGAAGATGGTGAGGGGGCGGCAGAAGCAATTCGTCAATGGAATTCCGCCTCGGAATTAAAGATGCGGCATCTCAAATATGATTTACTTCGGGACTCAGGAACTTCTGAGCCACTAAAAACGGCAGGGAGCTTCTTCACTAATTTTATACAACCAAACAAAAAAGGTCAGAGCAAAATAAATATGCATGAATTAACAGAAGGCAGGGCAATGCCAACTTCTGCGGTATCCATTGTATCTCAGCCTAAAATTATCTGATTTTAAAGTTCTTTTAAACATAGTTTCAGAATGTATAAAGCCTCCCACCCAAGAAAATTGATTTTACTGGAAATTTAAAGACACATGTGTTGTTTCTTAAAACACAAATTCGTATTTTGGTTAAAAAAAAAACTTTTGAATTGCAATAATAAAATAGTTTGATATTAACTAATTTTGAAATGCTACAACTAGCAATTTTTATTAAAATGTGGTTTCCGTTGCATGTAGCAACGGAAAATCGTTTGCTTCGATAGGCTAGGAAATAACTAAATATTCTTGAAAAATTTTTTAATATTACAAAAATATCGTTTTTTTCTAAAATAAATAATTTACCACTTACACAATATATATCCATATATTTTTAAAATATAAGATTTTAATAGCTTTAAGCAACTGTTTTAGTGTTGAACTGGCTGGCTTCTATTCGTGAGTCAACTTAAAAATAAATATACAATTGTTAAATTTTAGATATTAGGTTAATTATTATTTAATCGTTTCTGCTTGAATACACATTTGTAATTGTTTTAAAATATATTTCGTATCTGGTTTTCATTAATATCTACTTGATTTGCTTAGGCTTATAATTAATTTAAATCTGAAAGAAAGTTCTGATATTTTATAGCGTTACATATGCAGATTCCATGGTGAATCGTGGTCATAAATCCGTATGTTGTCCCAAGCAAAAGAGGGATAAAGAAACGAGCCCACCCAAAAATGCCAGCCAAGTAGGTGAGTGTCTGCACCTATCGCCACGCCAACATCGTCGATTTGTAGAACCAACAAATTAAGCAGCCTTCGATGGTCTATAGCCGAACTGGCCAGATCGAAGGGGAATAGTTATAGCCAAAGCCCCAGCTCTGAATGCGACTCGTATCAACGGCAAATGATCGTGTGGGCAGCTGTGTGTGTTTCGGGGACCGGGAGCTTAACAGCGTTTACTTCTAGTCTTCGATCGGAGATAAGGCTACGGGGAATAGCATTTGCATTTGCATTTGTTTAATAATTTAGTTTATTATATTCTGTTATTACTTGGACATGCTTTATTCGTGCCCGTGCTTGCGTTTACATTGCATATTTATGCATATTTTATATTCATAACTTGTCGCTTTTCCACAAGCTCAGCTGCAGTTGATACGGCAGTTGCAATGCCAATAGTCGTTTATCGAGCAGCGATCGTTGCAGTCCGCTGCTGTTGTTGTTGTGGCCCGGCTATCCAATAAATTGCCAAAGCAGAGACAAAGTCAAGCGGACACCTTGACACCGTCCACAACAACTGCAGTTGGTACGCCCCCCTTCCTCCTCCCCCTACCCCTCCCACTCCATTGAATAGCCAGATATCGGGCGAGTTATGCGACGACATCGAGAGTTATGACAATTCGCGACGACAATTCGAGTTCGATCGAATGCGAAATGCATGAATATGAATGCCAAGTGCTCTGTAATAATTTCAATACCTAATTGAGCAGGGGATAAACACTGCAAAGCTGTTTAGGCCCGATCTGCCTTTGATTTACGAGATAGGTTTGCCCACTGGTAGAGCTGAAAAAATAGGGTATAGTTTATTAGGAATTTAAATTTCATTGGGCTTATTGTGGACCTTATTTGGTTAAGATGTAAAGGTTGAAATAAACTCTACTCATACTCAAAAGATTTTTAGATGATAATATATAACAAATATATTCAAATTAGAAGTATAAAACTTTACTCATATTTCAGAGAGACCCTACTTTAAAAATCAAAGTTAATTTCATATTTAATATATTTCTATATGCTAAGCAAATATAAAATAGATTAAAATTCGGCGTACAACACGTATAATAGTAATTGTTTTGATAAACTACAGCACAAAAATTAATAAGTCTTAAATAAAGATGTAGATTATATGGGGGTAAAAATCCATAAAATCCATCAACCAGTCATTTAGCTATATTGCAATGCACTTTAACTGCGCTTAAAAGTGTTTGGGGTTTACGACAAACGAGCGATGGTGTTGGTAGTACCAACTTGGTACCCACTCATAAAGAAAAACAAGTAAAAGCTTTTACAAAAGGGTCAAAGCCAATTCTGTCTGTCCATCAGTAATAATTTGAAGAAAAAGCCAACAGTGCTGTTGAAAAGTTCCTTGAATGAGATAAATCATCAACGCACACTTAACTTTTTAAGTTAGCTAATTTCTGAATAACAAATTATTCTTTTAATTAAGTTCTTTTGTGTTGAATTTAAGTGATTACTTAAAACGTAAATCTCTTACACCTCTGAATAGTACAAAACATCTTAAGTTTCGGTTGCAAGTCCGAGATGCCAATCCTGTTGGAAATTAGTTCCAAGACAGCGAGTTTCCATAATCGAAATAAATCGCATTCACAACGCTCGTGAAAAGTTCTGCTCTAGGCCCTGAGCTCTGGTCTTGGGCAGCTGTAATCCAGTCATAAAGCTGGCCAAACATATTTAAAAATCGGTTAATTGCCTTCTCGCCGTCCATTTGCTCGTTGGCCACTAGCCGTCTTTCACTTCTGCCATTCGACGCACCGCTCAGATGCAATGAAGCCTACTGATCGTGGCACTAGGTCCACTTCCCGCCTCTTCAACTCCATCTTCTTCTGCCAGGGCTTTCCCCCTTGGAATTTTTAGCCACCCACCTGAGGTTTCGTCCCGCTCCGATCCACTGGACCCAGTTTTACGAGGGTGTCAGCGGTTACGCCTAGTTATGACTTATCAACGGCATTCCAAATAACCAGGGAACCAAATTTTTAACACAGCCTTATTAAGAACTTAAAAAAAGAATAGAAAGAATTTGTTTTTTGAGACTTTCATTTTTTTTCGATTTTATTATAAATGACACAAATAAAAATCCATTCAGTTTTGCTCACAAAGAAAATAAAAATCTGACAATTTGGAAAAACAATAATTAAAAAAAAAGTGTCTTTGAAAAATAAAATTTCAAATAAATATTATTCACAGTTTCTTAAAGCACAATAAAAAAATGAAATAAATTTACAACTGATCTTGTAATATATGTTTAGTATGTTTGCCGTAAATCATTTAAAATGTAAAGTTATTAATTCTAAAAGATTCATTCATTCATGTATAATTATTTCAGAAATTCGAACTAGCTGTTATAATATATGTTTACCAATTTTGTTTCTTTTTATATTATTTTAGGATCATAAATATATGATTATCAATGTGCAGCCCTGCAGCCATCGAAGAAGACTTCAACCTTGTTCCCATATAAAACCAGAAGGTTTTATGTAGCTGCGCGATGATTTATATGCGTCAGTTTCTCGTATCTTTATATTGCATCGCGAATCGGTGTGGAGATCTTTTTGAGCGCATATTTCCATTGCGAAGATTGCACATGGTCCGATATGTAATTTCGGTTACAAGTCGAGGTGCCAATCCTTTTGGTAATTAGTTCCAAATCAGCGACTTTCCATAATCGAAATAAATCGCATTCAATACGCTCGTGAAAAGTTCTGCTCTAAACCCTGGGCTTTGGTCCTGGGCAGCTGCAATCGAGTCATAAAGCTGGGCAAACATATTTAAAAATCGGTTAATTGTCTTCACCATCCACTTGGTTCGTTGGCCATTTTAAGTGTCCATTTCGCCACTAGCCGTCTTTCACTTCTGCAATTCGACGCACTGAGCAGATGTAATGAAGACTACTGATCGTGGCACTAGGTCCCCTCAACTCTTCTCCAACTTCTGCTTATTTCTTGTCCCCCTTGGAGTTCTGACCCACCCACCAGAGGTTTCGTCGCAATCCGATCCACTGAGATGTTGCTTTTCTACCGAGTTTTATGAGGGTGTCAGCGGTTACGCCTAGTTATGACTTATCAAAGCGATTCCAACTGACCAGGGAAGCAAATTTTTGAACCAAGCCATAAAAATATTTTTGAAAAACAGTGACGAATCACCACATTTTTATTTGTATAAAATAAAATATTCCCACAAAGGGAATACAAATAAACAAATTGAAAACAAATAAACCAAGACCCTAGTAATATGTTAATAATAAAATTCTTAAATATCTATTATTTTTGATCGCTGATTCAAAACCCTGGACTTAAAGAAAACACTTGAATGAAATAATACTAAATACAAAACGATATAAAACTATAACTGATATTGGGATATATATTTATTAAGTTAAGAAGTCAATTAAGGGAATGTTACACATTTTTTAAAGGTTGATAAATTTGTAAAAAATTGCATTTATAAAATATCTTTACCAAATGGTTTTTTTTTAATGATAGTTAGAACACATTTTGCAGCCCTGCAGCCACCGCAGAAGTCTTTAACCTTGTTCCCAAATTAAGGCGGAGGTTTTTATGTTTTGCTGCGCGATGATTTATATGCGTCAGTGTCGTCGTATAGTGTCTTTATATTGCATGGCGAATCGGTGTGGAGATCTTTTTTAAGCGCATATTCCCAGTGCGGAAATTGCACATGGTCCGATTTGTAATTTCGGTTTCAGTTTCACAAAAGAAAGTCAAAGTCGAAGTATAATCTGTGGGAACTTCAATTCGGGGCAATTGTTAAGGCCCCACTGAAGTTAACCTCCATTACTTAACGACGGTCGACATTTTCACACGATATTTCGGCTAAGATACGGGCCACTGCTATGCGATTAATTCAATTTTCGTCAAAATTTTGATAGCAGATTAAAGAGCGATGGAGAGACGCCTTTTATGGTCGGGACGTGTGCGCGAATTCGGGAAGCTAATCGGCCCAGTTAGTGGTAAAAAAGCGACAACGCACCGTTTCCATTCACTTAACCATTCCCATAGCTCAAATAATACAAATCTATGCACTTGGAAAAATATATAAAGTAATATAAAAATAAATAATAAAATGTTTGATTTACAACAAAGTGAGGCCATTGAAATGGAAAATCTATAATTTATAAAATATTTATTGAAGAACAATGTTTAAATATTAAGGTTTATGAAAAGGTAAATTAAAAATTCAAGTACAAACATACTAATATACATATTTTGACAAAGTTTATCGTTAAGTTTTAAAGTAGCTTAAAAGTATTATATTTTGAAATTGGTGTGATTGCAATGTATTATCATTGTTTTATATTATTGTTATATTTTATATTGTACTGGAAGACTTGTTATTATTATTATTATTTAGGCGAGATAAAAATTTAAATTAAGAGTTTAGGTACAAAATAAATTTAAATTTGCATTTCAAAAAAGGGTGGTATTAAATGTGGTATTTTTCAAGTATGTGTGAATACTTTTCATTTTAGTGTTTATTAGTCTTAAATTTAGGCTTTCAACATTATTTAAAAGCGTTCGTTGTGTGTTGGACCGAAGCTAGCTACTTGACCTGTGAACCTATTTTTCTCAGTGTATACCCCTGTCGATGGCTCTGTCCCTCACATTTCATTTATGAACACTTTTTTACATATTTGCTGTCGCTGCCCGCACGAAATTGGGGTAATTTGAACGTGCGACTGCGGCATGTCTGGGTCGACATTAGAATTATGGCGGGTGGTGTACGAGGAGGGGGGTGGTGCTGGAGTGCTGTACTAGTGCGGTGAGTGCGGTGCCATTACTACTACTGGCTGAGTAATTGATATGCGCGGCGCGGCATCGCTGATTATTGCCAACTAAAATGAAATAAAGAAACCGAATTAAAATATATACATATGTAACAGCGGCAGACACGTCGCAACTTAGTCCGACTGTGGGCCAAATGAAATGCTAAATGCCTTTCCAAACACTCACGCACAATCCCCATCCCCATCCCCCTTCACCCCGATCTGCCTTATGCTAATTTCCCACAGGCTTCGTGCAGTCCCCTTTCCTTGGAAGTCATGTTAAGTTCATAAAACATAATGAATAGTTAAACTCACTTGTATTTGCCATTAAATTTAAGGGGTTAAGTACAGTCCGGAAGGGCCAACGGTTATGTAAAGGAAGTTTATGGAACTCTATTAATTAAGTGAATTTAATTTTTGTATAATATAGTGTACCACGATCACGATATATTTTTATCCAAAGACGGTTTACTGGATTAATAGATTTTGTTGAGCCTCTTAAAAGTGTTTTAATGATACAACAAAATTGTTATGTAAACAATGTTTGTACTTGCCAGATAATCACATTGTCATAATACTATTATTGATTAAATTAATTTTTCTACTTATTTTAAACAAAAAGGACCTATCAGTCAGCAATCTATAAAAAACGAGAACACTAAATAAATCAATCCCCGTCCCTGGGAAAATTTTAGTTCAATGAGAACCTTCCCGAAATAACCACAATTTTAAGCAGAATGTCGCCGAATTCAACATTTAACAAGGTTCGATTTGGGTTCACAAAAAGTAAATAAAACCACAACACAATTTAGTATTAAGATATTTGCCGCGCATTGACAACTTGAAAGCAGAAGCAAATAACAGATCTAGACACAATAAAAAAATCAATCACAAAAAAACAAAAAAATAAACTGATCGAAATAATTGGTGTATAATTGTAGTTTGGCATTTCAGCGAGCAGGATGCGCAGATCTTAAAATAAAACAATAAAGAATGTGGTTTGGGATTCGAATAAACTAATACCCATTTAAATGTGAACCACTTTTTTATTTATTAGTTTTACTAATGTAAAAGTGTATTTTTTGGATATATTTTTGAATTGGAAAACATTTTTTTATTATCGTTTAATCCTTGGAGAATGCAGCCGCAGTTTGAAAATAGATTTAAGTTAAAGACAAAAGCGAAATACTTCGATTTCGATTCTGAGCCGCTGACAGACGGCTGAGGCTCCTCTCCTTTGGCGCAATTGCAATAATTATATTTTTATCTCTTAATTGCAGCATCAGTCGACCGTCCGTGTCTCCGCTCATCCCCTTTGGCAGTGTTCAAAGAAACCAATGAGCTGTCATTACAATTAAAAATAAAGTAAAAATGCCAAAAACAAAACGAAATGAAATGAAAAAAGAACAACTGTCGAGCAGCCCATCAATCCGAATCGATGATGCCGCCGCAGATACAGATACAAAATGAAAAACAGCAAAAGGAAAAAACAGCATTGAAAAAAGAGATTCATCGTAAATGCAAATTAAATGCCTCGGAACCAACACGAATCGTCGTCCGCTGCATATTTTGGCCAATATCCAAGGAATGTTTTTTAATCAGCACATAAAAAATATTGCGCGTCTACAATTTTTGCCTTCTTTTTTGCAACAATTTCACGCGATCCCATCGGTTTCGACCCGACGCGAATCGCGGCGAATTCGTTCGATTTATTTAATTGCATTTTAATTTATTTGAATTATTTTCGTTGGCATTAATCGCCGTTCGGGAATTTCAATTATAATAAAACTTGAAAAAGAGCTGAAGCATTTTTCAATAGTGCAAGTGTGCAATCGAAAACCAATTATAAGAAAGCATTTTATAGTCGGTTTCGGGCATTACATGCCCCTCAATCCCTGCACCACATATCAGCAACAATGAAAGGAAATCAAATGAATCGAAATACGAAATACCAAAAATATAATTTCTGTTTATTATTGATAAATTATTGAAATTTCCGCATGGTTATAAATTTATTCTTTGACTACCCAGGGTTATGTTAAAAAAGCAGGCTTCAAATTAAAAATAATAAAGATAAATAATAAGAAATAAGTTTATTATCTACGAAAACATCATTTAATTGTAAAACATATGGCTTTTCATATAAATGGCATAAGTCTATTCCTCATTTAATTAATTTTGCACATTAAACCAGAAGATACCCAAGATAGGGCAAGTAATATCTTTTAAAATTTTGAAAAAATAATTGGCTTACAAATTTAAAGCTTCTTTATGAAAGGAACTAAGTTTGTTATCAACGAAAATGTTATTAAATTGAAAAAACATATGGCTCTCAATAAAAAGGGAATAGGGATATCCCTCATTTAATTCATTTCCCACATAAAACCAGAAGATTTTCAGTTTGAACAAGGCAATAAAACCACTTAACCTAAAAGCTTCACAACCCATGCCTGTGGCCGTGGAAATGTGCATAAATTGACCAATTTATAATTCATATGGAATCATTTTTATTTCCAAACTTCAACCACATACGGTCAAAGGGAAATTCTGCCAGAATTCGATTGCAATTCAGTGCAGATGGGATGGCACGTACATCCCGTATTATGGCAAATAAATGTGCTCAAGGATTCGGGCGACTGGCTGCCATTTGTGCGGGGGATTATTGCGAAAAGTTTAAAAATTGATTTTCATCTGCCGAATGCCGCAGCATAAAAGGATTTCTCCTCATATTGGAATTGATTTTTTCTACGTAAACATAAATAAAATATGAACAGCGTTCGACGGGGCGACCATCCATCCCTGGCTGGGCAAATATTTCCCAAGCAGCGTCTCCTTTGAGCGGCTCGTCCTGCATCAAGGTGTCCTGCCCGCCCCTCCTCCGACTCATCAGCAGTCCGGTGGTGAGCTGGTCAAATAAAGCCGTTAGTAAGTATTTCATAAGTCGCCGGAGAGGTCCGAAGAGGACCAGATAAGTAAGCAATAAGCCCCGAGCTGATGGACAGCGCAACTTTCAGGGCAGCCAACTCTTCATTGGCACACGTCCGCCTAATACAAACAAGGACATGAGCTCGATTCGTGACTGAAAAGTTTCCTGCCCCGGCGCATGGATATAGATTTTGGCGATGGCCAGGACCACTCCACTCGTACTTTTCCTATTTTATTTCCATCATTTTTACTCGAAACTCGCCCTTCCTATTTTTATTTTCATTCTACGCTCGGTCGAGCAAACGTCCGAAACTTTGGCGCTCGCCTCGGCGAATGTTTCAGATAAAAATTTGTTATTTATGGCTTAAGGTTGCAAACTGAAGAGTTCTGCTCAATTTGCGGCCCCCAACGAATGATGGAACCAGCGATCGAAAAGTTGAACTTAAATAAAAATGCAATAGAGGTTTTTAAGGGAAGTTGCTTTTTCAAAATGTATTAAATGCTTAAGCTGCAATGGAACAAGTATATTAATAAGATTGTTATTAATACCAACCTTAACGAAAATGGTAATTGCTAGAAAATTAAAAAATATTCATGTACAAATATGTGTATTCTGAGAAGTTGATAATTTCGCTATAAATTTCATATTCCGAATTCGGTTTAAAAAGTATTTAATTAAGGATTAATCAATCAGCCAAATCAATTCGGCTGCGTGCAGACGTGTTTTATTAACGCTTCGGAAAACAATTAGCCAATCAGTCGAAAACGTTCGAAAAAAAAAAATAAGCGCGAGGTTTTGCGTTTCGCGATGCAAATCGCATATCGTAAACTAAAGTTTTAATTATTTAAATAATTAATCTTTACGCACTAACTATAAACAAATGAGTAAGAACGTGGATCAGCGCACTCAACGACAAAAACAACAAGACGAAGCCCGTGAAAAAATTCAGAGAGAACAAGACAAACGTCGTCTCTCTTTGGCCCGTAACAACGCCTATTTTACGGTGACGAGTAATACTCTAGAACCGAAAGTGCTTGAAGGTGCAAGTTTACTGACCGCCGAAAACCAGAGAGCTAACTCTTGCTCTCCCGCCCTGCTCTTCACCGCTCGAACGCCATGGAGTGAGCAATGCAAGACTCCAACAGAGCTTCTGCCGCCTAGCGCAACAACAACAGAAACTACTACGACTACTACAACGGTCTCTGTCGCCAACAATGCAATAACGACTCCACCCTCTTCTTGTGCTGCGGGTAAAGCAACAACACAACCAAGTGCAAAAATCGGTGCAAACGGCAAAAACAAAGCTACGGTAGAAGAAGTGACAATTCTGCAAGCGGGTTCGGCCATTCAGACAGGTATGGATCGCTACATTAATATCTCCAAGCGCAAGCTAACACCCCCAAAAAACTCGGACGGCAATAAGCCCAAAATAAATCGTTCCAACAAAGGCCCTGTAAATCCCGGGCCATTAGATGAAAACAGATTTTCCATTCTGGCGGAGCCTGAAACAGAGTCTGAACAATTAGCCCCAAGGAAACTAAAGCCCCCACCTATTTTTATTAGGGAGAAGATCTCGAATGCCCTAGTCAACAAAATAGTTGAGCTTGTCGGAAAAGATAACTTTCATGTTATTCCGCTTATGAAAGGGAATATAAGCGAAACTAAACTCCAAACCAAAACCGAAGACGATTTCCGAGCAGTGTCGAAGTACTTAAACGATGCCAAAAAGAATTACTACACGTACCAGCTGAAAAGTTGCAAAGGTTTGCAAGTTGTGCTTAAGGGAATAGAACCCGATGTGACCCCCTGCGAAATTACAGAGGCCTTAAAGAAAACGGTTTTTGCGCAAAAAATGTTATAAACATTATGAACAAAAACAAGAAGCCGCAACCACTCTTCAAGGTCGAGCTGGAGCCAGACAGCAGAACTTTGAAAAAAAACGCAGTGCACCCGATCTACAAGTTGCAGTACCTTCTGCACCGTAGGATCACAGTGGAAGAGCCGCACAAACGGACCGGACCAGTGCAATGCACAAACTGCCAGGAATACGGTCATACCAGGGCTTACTGCACCCTCAGGTCAGTATGTGTAGCTTGTGGAAACTGCCACGGCTCCGAACTCTGCCCTGCCAACAAGGAAGACTCTCTCACTAAAAAGTGTGTAAACTGCCAAGGAAACCACACAGCTAACTACAGAGGCTGTCCAGTCTACAAGGCGATGAAAAGTCGGATGCAACGAGCAACAACGGCACGCTCCCTGAACACACAAAACACTTACATGAGATCACAAACGACACCGGAAGTTTTCTTCGCAAAAGCAGCCAGATCATCATTTGGCCCTTCAATTACCACCAACGGAATTTCTTACGCCAGTGCTCTAAGATCAGGCACAGCTCACATAGAGCCGAAAGTTGATAACATCCAGCAGGCCATGGGACAGCCACAAAGTAACATGGAATCTATGATGATTACTTTGCAACAAAATATGATGGAATTTATGTCCTTCATGAAAACCACTATGCAAACCCTTATGCAAAACCAAAATATCTTACTACAAATGCTTGCAGCTCAGCAGTCCAAATAAACCATGCCTAGCCTTCGAATAACTCTGTGGAACGCCAACGGTGTTTCACGGCATAAACCTGAAATAACCCAATTTCTGAACGAAAACCACATCGACGTTATGTTGCTGGCAGAAACGCATCTCACCAGCAAATATAACTTTCAAATACGGGGATACACGTTCTATGGCACAGATCATCCAGATGGTAAAGCGCATGGCGGCACTGGAATCTTAATAAGAGACCGCGTCAAACACCACTTTCACCAACGGTTTGCTAAAAATTATCTGCAAGCTACATCGATAAAATTACAGTTGGGCAACTGCAACCTTGCCATTGCCGCTGTCTACTGCCCACCCCGCTTTACAGTCTCCGAAGACCAATTCATGGACTTCTACAATTCGCTTGGAGAGCGATTCATAGCAGCAGGAGATTACAACGCCAAGCACACGCACTGGGGATCCCGCCTTGTGACCCCCAAAGGAAGGCAACTATATAATGCACTCATTAAAACATGCAACAAACTGGACTACGTTTCACCAGGCAGCCCTACATACTGGCCTACAGATCCTAGAAAACTACCTGATTTAATTGATTTTGCTGTGACAAAAAACATCTCTCGCAATCTAATATCTGCAAAATCGCTTTTGGACCTATCATCGGACCACTCACCAGTGCTAATAACTCTTCTTCAAAGCCCGGAATTAATCGAGCACCCTCGCAGGCTGACGTCGCATCGAACCAACTGGCTGAAGTTCAAAAAGTACGTAAGTTCCCACATTGAACTAACTCCACAGCTCAACATCAAGGAGGACATCGACTGCTACGCCGATGCCCTGGAGTCTATACTCGTCGCAGCAGCCAAAGTCTCAACACCGCAAGGGAGGGATGGGCACACACACCAACACAAAACTAACCATGAAATCGAACAGCTTGTTTTGGAGAAAAGACGTTTGAGACGTACTTGGCAAACCAGCAGATCGCCATCCTCAAAAAAAAGTCTTAAAGAAGCTGTTCGCAGACTTACCAGGGCTCTAAGGCAAGAAGAAGAAAAAGCACAACGCCAGTACATTGAGAAACTTTCACCCACCAGCACTAAGCATCCCTTGTGGAGGGCCCACCCAAAACTAAGTGCGCCGGCCGAAACAGTAATCCCCATAAGAGACTCTTCAGGCAGCTGGGCCAGAAGCGACAAAGACAGAGCTTGTACATTTGCTTTACACCTTCGAAATGTTTTTCAGCCAAACCCTGCAACTAATTCATTCGCACTACCGTCGCCGTCAATTCGAATTGAATCTGAGACGGAGCCAATTCTGTTTCAACCAAATGAAATTGCAAAAGTAATCAGCGAGCAATTGAAACCAAAAAAGGCCCCAGGCGGTGATCAAATAACTCCCAAAATGTTAATCGAACTTCCAAACTGTGCAGTTGAGGTTATTTGTAAACTCTTCAACGGGATTACACGACTTGGCTATTTCCCAAAAAAATGGAAAAAATCGGTAATCATAATGATCCCAAAGCCAGGGAAAGATCACACAATACCAGCTTCGTATAGACCGATAAGTTTACTCTCGTGTCTGTCAAAACTGCTCGAAAAATGCCTTCTGACGCGCATCATTCCATATCTGAAAGAGCACAACGTTATTCCAGCACATCAATTTGGCTTTCGAGAAAGTCATGGAACAATAGAGCAAGTCAACAGATTAACAACAGAAATAAGGACTGCATTCGAGCTTCGGGAATACTGCAGTGCGGTATTCCTTGACGTTGCACAGGCTTTCGACCGAGTCTGGCTTGATGGCCTTATCCATAAAATCAGAACGATCCTGCCAGGAAACACTCACAGGATACTGGAATCGTACCTTTACAACAGAGCCTTCGCCGTGAGATGCAACACCACAACATCCGATGACTACGCTATAGAGGCTGGAGTTCCCCAAGGTAGCGCCCTTGGTCCAACTCTATTTCTCCTCTACACCGCAGATATTCCCACGAACGAGCGGCTAACTACTTCTACATTCGCAGACGATACCGCGATCATAAGTCGGTCCAAATGCCCAACTCAGGCAACAGCACTACTAGCTGATCATCTCGTTGTAGTGGAGAGGTGGTTATCAGACTGGCGTATAAAAATAAATGCGCAAAAGTGTAAACACATAACGTTTACTCTTAACAGACAAACGTGTCCCCCGCTAACCCTGAATAACACGCCACTTCCACAAGCTGACGATGTAACGTACCTTGGCATCCATCTAGACAGGAGACTTACATGGCGGAGACATATCGAAGCTAAGAAAATTCACCTAAAACTAAAATCAAACAGTCTCCATTGGCTTTTAAACGCGCGCTCCCCCCTCTGCCTGGACTTCAAGGTCCTGCTCTACAATTCAACGCTTAAGCCAGTCTGGACCTACGGCTCCCAACTGTGGGGAAACGCGAGCAGCAGCAACATCGACATTATTCAGCGAGCACAATCAAAAATCCTGAGAACTATCACTGGGGCACCTTGGTATGTTCGGAACGACAACATCCACAGAGATCTTGGCATTCTACCAGTAAAAGATGAAATATCAAAACAAAAAGCGTCCTACCACACCAAGCTAACTTCTCATCCAAACCAGCTCGCCAGGGGCCTAGCCAGGGCTTCCATCCGGACCCGATTGCAACGCAATGACTTTCCAGCTCAGCAATAGTTATTAGAGCCCCTAAATTTTCGCGCCAGTCACCTTGACTGTCAGATAGCTTTTTAATTTAAGATTCTATATACTTATTGTTAGTCTCAATTCAGAGAAGATCCAATAAATAAAATGCAAATGTTAAAAAAATAAAAAAAAAAAAGGATTTATTAGTATTCAAGCATCCCTAACGAAAAAAAGGAGAAACATAATGATGACATTTTGGTATGAAACTTAAGGAGTTTGCCTTTCTCTGAAAGACAGTTTCTTTCTCAATCACTCCACCCACAAGCATCGTATAATGTAGCTGAGCTTTGAAACTAAGAGTTGATTTAAGTTTACGACAATAGGACAATTTCTATTTGAATTGGGAGAACGGTTCTGATTCTTGAAATGTCAAAGAGGTTAAAGTTACCTCCTTAGAATGCAGCCACAAACAAGCCTGAAACTTGGCTCCAATTTCTTCAGCAGTGCTTTGCCAGTGTCAAGGAAACTGTGTGACTGCTGCCAAAGCCAATCAAATTCTAAATTCAAATTAAAACGTCGAGCGATTAATTGCGCACAATTAAAACCAACGCCTATTCAGAGTCGTACTGAGATTTCTGGTCTCATTAAACAGAGTTCAACAACTTTTTGGCGTGAGTGATTGAGGTAACCATAAAAAACCGAAGCCGAGTGAAGGAGGTTGAGGACGTCGAAGGAGAGGAGTGTTTTTTCAGTGTATGGAGTGAGCCCCAGTCAAAAGCCAAAATCAAACCATCAAAGTGCCGGTAATAGTTTCGGGTTGTAAAACTCACACGAACAATAAGTTAATCAATCTCAAATTTTAATTACAAAGTAACAACTTCCTTTAGCAATTTCAGGCGCGATGAACTCGCCGCCGCAGTCTCTGTCCCCGTCTCTTTCTCAGACTCTCTGGCCGTCTCTGTCATCGTCTCTGGCTCTGGCTCTGGTTAATGGGCATTCGGATGTCTGAGCCGGCGGCTCAATTTACATAAAAAACGCAGCCGCAAGGTGTGGGCCGACCTATCCGCAAGATACTCGCATTCACAGATGCAGATACAGATACAGAAAGAAACTGGCAAACATATTTTATGTAATTTGTCTTTGTTTCGTGTAATAAAATGAAAATAAAATTGTGAATTGCCGCTCACGGAACTGGACTGCAAAAGGGTTGGCGGCGGAGGAGGTTTGGAGGATGGGGACCAGCTCCCGGGAAGAGGAAGCGACGCCGACTGAACGTGAACGTGAATGGGAAAGGTAATGCCTGAGCTGAGCTGAGCTGCAGTTAATGGTAATGCTCGCTCACCCCCATTGATCATGAAAAATGGAACTCGCACTCTGCCGGCGAACGAGTTGGAAATTTATTTGAATTTTATGCCACTCCACTGCGCAGGCGTCCCATGCCCAAGGCACACCTCCATATCTTCACCTCACATCTTCATAAGCAGATGCACCGCCAGGATCGGGAGCACGACCCGCGCCTCTGTAATCCTTTGTCCTGCGAGCAGGTGTTGTCGCCTCTCTGGACAACCAAATCGATTACGCAGTCCAACCTGCAAGCTTGGACACCCTCATAAATGCATGTTGTGAAAATATGAGACTTTAATCGGTACTTACATTTTCACATAACTCACAAAAAAATTGTAGTAAAATAGTACAATGCTAACAATATAAATGTATTTATGAAAAGTAAAAAAAAAAATAAAAGTCAAGGTCAATTACTCAAAGAAGATCCACCTCGAAATGAAATAGTTTTTATGGCAGGTATATGTGAAAAAATGTAAATGCTGCTTTTTATACCCTTGCAGAGGGTATTATAATTTTGGTCAAAAGTGTGCAACGCAGTGAAGGAGACATCTCCGACCCTATAAAGTATATATATTCTTGATCAGGATCACCTCCTGAGTTGATATAGCCATGTCCGTCTGTCCGTCTGTCCGTCTGTCCGTCTGTCCGTCTGTCCGTCTGTCTGTCCGTCTGTCTGTTTCTACGCGAACTAGTCTCTCAGTTTTAAAGATATCGAATTGAAACTTTGCACACACCCTTCTTTCCTTTGCACGCAGTATATAAGTCGGAACGGCCGGGATCGGCCGACTATATCCTATAGCTGCCATATAACTGATTGATCGGAAATGCCATAACTCTGCTGTTTGTTAGGTTAGGAAGTTGGGACTTTCTATGGGTTTTATATATATCAATCCGACGTACCAAATTTCATAAGGATCGGCCGACTATATCTTATAGCTGCCATATAACTGATTGATCGGAAATGCCATAACTTTGGTGTTTGTAAAGTTAGGAAGTTGGGATTTTCTATGGGTTTTATATTTGGCCAATCAATCCGACGTACCAAATTTCATAAGGATCGGCCGACTATATCTTATAGCTGCCATATAACTGATTGATCGGAAATGCCATAACTTTGGTGTTTGTTAAGTTAGGAAGTTGGGATTTTCTATGGGTTTTATTTTTGCCTAATCAATCCGACATATCAAATTTCATAAGGATCGGCCGACTATATTCTATAACTGCCATATAAGTGAACGATTGGAAATGCCATAACTTTGGTGTTTTTAAAGTTAGGAAGTTGGGATTTTTTATGAGTATTAAGAATGCATTATGAATGATTTTGGAGAATATAATTTGCAGAATATTCTGCAAGGGTATTTCAACTTCGGCTCCGCCCGAAGTTAGCTTTCCTTTCTTGTTAGTATGGTCTTTGGTTATAATCTAACTTTTAAATATAATAAATGATTAACTTAATAAAAGCTAATGGTTATGTATGGCCCTAGTTCTTGTTGCCAATCGGATATATAAAGATGAAAGCATCTGTTTTCTATTAATTCATACTAAATATTTAAGTGTACACTTTGTAAAGCCAATATTGGGCGAATGAGTGTTCATATTGTGAAAAAAGGTATACATTTTTATATTACTATTGCACATAGAAAAAAAGAAGGAGTTGATGCCGAGTTGATATAAAACAAACCATTTAGCTCAGGTCGAGTGCTTTACCAAAATAGATTTAGTTTATATAAAGTCTATATAACTGAATGCTTGAGCTCATTACCTCAGGGCCTGTTCGTGGATTTTTGACAAGTTTATTAACTTGTTTGTGGCACGCACAAACAGCTTTAAGCCAGAAACCCCCAGAAGCAACCCCATCCGCAATTACCAACCCCGGAATTTATGAATGCCGTGGAAAACCGCCGACTGCTCCTTGGGGGCGTGTTGCTTGTCTGGCTGAATATTTCTGGTCAAAGTTTCGGCGCGATTTTCGCCACAGCCGAAAGTCAAAAGCTTTTGTCAACAAACCCCAACCCTCGAAGGTGCGGTCGCAACCCTTTCGCCGGCGAAAATCCCCTGGGGAAACTGGCGGATACGTGAGCGGTGTGGCCAGAATTTTGATGGGGTTCGAGGCGCGCTTTTCCTTTGGCTTCTCTGCCGCAAAATCTGCGTAAACTTTGTCTTCATCTGCGTGTGGGGTTCGCTTTGCAGTCGGCTTTATGTCTTATTTGCTTATGAAACAAGATATTCCAACTGCCGCAACCCAATCCCAACTGCGGCCACACGATTTATATATTTATGCATAGGTATTGCCGCTCTGCCGGGTTTTCTCTCGATTTTATGTTCTGTTTATGAGATTGCCTGACACTTTTATGCGCTCCCTGCTTTTTGGCAAAGGGTTAGCCCCAAAACCCAAAACCATCATCGGGCTCCGTCTGCTAGTCGAATCGAATGAGTTATTGGATGGATTGGATTAGGGAAGGATGGTTCAATATGAGCTGGATTTAGAGAAATAAGAAGTTTTTATGTAGAATGAGATATTGAATATGAGAATGACTTATAGCAGGGATCAATTTAAAAGATGAAAGATTTAGAATATATTCACTCCAGATAATTGAAAAACCGAAATGCAAGAGCCCTGCTACTTTGATGAATGTAATAACTGAAAGCACTGCCATAAAATTATTTCAAGTAAATATATATTTAAATATAATATTATTCCTCTTTAAGGTGCTTTATTGATACCAATGTGGTAAAAGTAGTAACGCCAGGAACCTCTTTAAAATAATTTTTAATCAATATATCTTCAGATATAATTCATCAAAATAATAAAGCTATTAAAATAAAGGAATTGAAGAATATTAATTTTAAATATAATTATTTACTTGTTACATAAAAAAAAAGTTTATTGAAATAATATGGAAATAAATATTTGCTGAACATAAATCATTTGCTTTTGCCTCTCAATCTTTCCTGTGAACAAAACTAAATAATCCCGATTTCCTCCATCCATTTGTGAATGGGTCAAGATTCGACAGAGTCATCGCCACGTCAACAACAATACTGCTGGCCATTGTCGTCTATTGTTTCTGTTTCAGTTGCAGTTACTGCTGGCGATGAAAAATCGATGCACCCAAAATAAAACTCAATCAGAAGCAATTAAAGGACTTTACAATGGAAGGACTGCAGACAATAAGGAATTGTACACACATCTAGATGATCGAGGGCGTTGTCCAGCTAGAATCAGGGTGCCCCTTTCTAGGGGCGTAGGTGCTGAGGGTCAGGGAACAGGGAACAGGGAACACCTGGCTGACTGGACGCCGTCTGAGTCGGGATTTATTTGGGCGTCAAAGCCGCCACCAATAAAAGTGGAAAACAAAGCGAAAAGTCCCAAAAAGATTCGATTTTGGCGCGTGGCAACACGGGGAGAAAAATAAAAGGTTTTACAAAAATTATGCAAGTTATTAAAAAGTGTAAAAAAGGATTGGAATTTTAAGATAATAGCATATTCTCTGAAATTGTTTTATAAATATTATTTCTATTAAACTGAATACTTTTTCAAACAATTTTTTTTTTAATTTGTACAATGTTACCTTTGGAGTAAATAATTTTGTCAAGAATATTTCACAACATATTTATGCATACGCCCAGGAATAGAAGAGTAAAAAATTGGTTTAAAAAAATTGATTGATATTGATAACTATCACAACTAATATGTCCTTATATGTGTCTGAAAATTAAATAAATTCCTAAATAAAATTTAATTTGGAAATTGCTTCCGTATTACATACTTTTAAGCAATTACAATATACGACTTTACCCTTCTCGCAACGGTTATAAAAAAGTGCATAGCTAACTTGGATTTATTTGTTTAGTTTTAAAAGGACATAAGTTCCTCTATGGGTCCTACTTTTGTCTGACCTTCGGGAGCCGTAATTTCCCTCAGTGCACACTCAACCCGAATCCCTGGCTGACCGCCCGCTGCTGACCCTGCGGCTAGGTGCCAAAGGAGTCCCCTATTCCCGGGTCTAGTCGGGTTATGTGGAAATCATGGCCATCGAGTTGGCACACGCACTCGTCTCGTGCCAGGGCCATTGTCCGCCGGCCGTTACAAATTGTTGTGGGCGTTCCAAATCCGCTTAGGTCTCGCCTTTCTCCAGCTCATCCCTTCACTTGGAATTTAATTTTGTGTGAGTTTTGATTTCGCCCTGTGGAGCGAGTCGCATTTCATCTTGTGTTTGGTTTTTGAGCGTTAAATCGCCAAATCCTTCGTTAATTTTGACGTTTGTCTTTGTTTCGGGAGCAGGATGGAGAGGTGAGGGTGTGGCCGTCGATGACCGACGGTCAGTGGATGTATAGATGACCCGTACTAGGGGTGAAACCGGAAGGAGAAGGAGCAGGAGCCACACATGTGGGTGGATATGGATGTGGATGTGGATGGGCCTGCAACTGCTCGTCGGCTGGAGATTAAAAATTTAATTCGAAATTAGCGCAATTGTTGAAATTGCTCCCTTTTTTCGATCGATTCGAGTGGAAAGACAAACAAAATCGATGACTGTCCGGCAGCTGTCGCTTACCCGCTCCGAATAATGGCAACAATTTCCTGATTACTTTTGACCCTTCGAATGCGTTTTATGGTTATCAAGGAATGTCGGTTTTCATTCTTCAGCGATTTGATTTGGTCAGTTTGAAGTAAGGGTTTATATTTGGTAAGAGAAGGCAATTAATTGTCGAGAAGTGGACGATCCAGCTATACTGCCGAAAGTAATTTTTAATACATAAATTAAATCTCGTTCTAAGATACATTTTTCAATCATCGATTAAAATAGTAGTTATAAGTTGAAGGAATTATTGAAAATATATATGTTTTATGTTCTTTATTATAGCTATAACACTTTATACTTTATTCACTTTATGTTTGGTTATATGGATGGTATAGACCTGGCTTACAATTCCTTATTATATTTGTAAATATTACCAATTATTTTATAAAGACTTATTAAATTCAAAAACCGCTTGGGGATATATATACATATTTTTAAATTCATTGTTTTACCCTAGCAAATCATTAAGTTTATACATAGTTACGATAAGGCCTTTGGAGAAGTCGGAGACACTTTATATTAAAGAAGAAGATATTTTAAATATGTTATTTTAACGCCTAACTGAGTGTGGGAAAACATTTATGGAAGACTTAAATGTTAAAATCGATCGGCTCAGAGAAATTAAATTGGACATATCAATCAACTGCTAAGAAATTAGATCGTGGCTCCGGCTCCGATAATATCTATAGTTGCGCATGATGGGGGTGGGAAATGACCATAAAGGCCAAACAATGGCGTGTTAATGGCAACTTTAAACTGACACCACTCCGCGCGAAGGTTAATCGCTTCCAGGCCGGACATCGGACATTGGGCACCACCCGCTGATATCTAGGACTAGGGTTAGGGTTCGGGGTTCGGGGTTTGGGTTTTTGGCGGGGAGGGCCGCGTGATAAATGCATTGGACCCAGCGGGTGGACGGGCAATAGAGTTGTCAACTCGCCGAACTAAAACAGAGCTGCCATGCCCTGCGATGGCAACTGGAATTACACACACGAAACATGAAAAATGGGACCCAAGGGGAAATTTCGTGGTATGACGGCTATGATTCAATTACGCTCAATAGAAATGTCACTAGCAAATTTTGCATATTAATTGAATTGGGGCCGCACACAGAAACAGAAGGAACGACTGCCCCGGGACACTTGAACTGCCAATTGATTTTTGCGGTTTTTCGACAAAAATGTCAAACAAATTGTGCAAATTTTTTAGTCGCACTGGGCCACGCCCTTATCAACACTACACTCTCGCCCATGTATCTCGTTTTTTATTCCTAGCCAGGTGTGGCTAGTTGCTGTCGCCTCTTGTTTGTTTTGCATTAAACGGTTTGTTTTGCTAACCAAAGTGTTGATTTTATGGCCGACCAGCCTCCTTTTTTTGCCAGCCCCCGACACCGCGAAATCGGAGCTACTGAATCAGCCAGTTAACTTCTAACAGATATGTGCAGCGTATATATCATTTCAATCTCTGTAATTTGCAATTTATACGCTCTTGGAACGTTAGCGTGAGTAGAGTGGGAGTGTCAGCAATTTGTTTGGCTTATTATTTCGTTCATTTTTATTTTAAACAAGAGAGAACGCTATAGTCGAGTGCCTCGACTATTAGATACCCGTTACTTAGCTAAACAAATTAATATAAATATGCCTTCTTGTATGTTTTTCGCCGCTCGAATTAGCACCTTGGCCAGCTGTTCCAAAGTCATCCGTTAGATGGCGCTACGGGCCATGAAAGGCGGAAATGTAGGCGCTAGCCAGGTTTAAGCGTTTAATGGGTTTTTGGGCGTTAGAGTGGGCGTGGCAAACTTTTATTAGGCCAATCGATAGGTATTGACGAAACAAATACATATCAATTAAAATTTTCATAATAGAATCAAAACTGTGGCCACAGCTTGTGGCTTGTGGGCGTCAGAGGGGGCGTGGCACCATTTTGAAACAAACTTGCGCTGCGTAGGAACTCCTAAAATCTACATGCAAAATGCCAATCTTCTAGCTTTTATAGTTTCCGAGATCTCAGCGTTCATACGGACAGACAGACGGACAGACGGACAGACAGACGGACAGACGTACATGGCTAGATCGACTCGGCTAGTGATCCTGAACAAGAATATATATACTTTATAGGGTCGGAAACGCTTCCTTCTACCTGTTACATTCTTTTGCACGAATACAATATACCCTTTTACTCTACGAGTAACGGGTATAAAAATCTCAAAATGGTTGCATATTAGAAAGGAATACCTTGTTTGCAAGTCATAAAGAAAGTTTATCTACATACCCATTGGTTAAAGCTTTATTTATAGAATATCCTATTATTTATTTCGTCATTTCCTTTCTATTTGAATAGTCTTTGTTTAGCTTGAAATCTATTACCAAAAAAAACTTTAATATCGGCCATTTTCCATTTTAGAAGCGCCCTATCTATATTGATGTCTATTAAATCTCCTGACTTAGATTGATTACCTCGAAGCCAAATAACAAAAACTATCGCCTTGACATAGGGAACCATAAAAACACAACACAATACTATACTTTTTATCCGTACTTAATATAACTTTGTGTAGTGCCCCATAAACCCTTCATTACACGGCACTAAAGCCGCGGCAATAAAAGCAACTACAGCAACTAAAACCCGAAAATAAAAACTCAATTTGAATTCAAAAACCACCAAAATGGTGCGTGCTTATCGCCTTGCCTTTTCCTTTGGACCCCGACTTCAACCTAAACCTAAACCTCAACCCGAATCTGAAATTAAACCTGAACCCGATGAGCTCGATAAAGCGACAAAAGCGGTCTAGAAAATAAATTAAAAATACATTTTTACGTAAATGTGGCACATTAAAAGGCGACTTGAGGAAAGCACATAATAAATATAAAAACACAATTAAATAAGTGCATAGAAAACAAATTCGAAACGAAAAACAACCGACAGAGGAAAACAAAAATAGAGAAAAACATAAAGAGCACACGAATTAAAATAACACCAAGATATTTCAACTACTCGGCGTGAAAGGGCAAAAACAATAATAGAGAGCCCCTTTCAAAATACCCTAAAAAACTAAGATCTAAGTTTAAAGGGTTTGATGTAAAAACGGAGGGAAGGGGGATTTTAAAACGCATTTATTTGAAATTTATTTCAATTCCTATGCCCTCCCTTAAAATATTAATAATACATTTTAAAAGACTTTAAATATTTAAAATATTTTAAAGAAGTCCAATTTATAGAGTCCGAAATGCCCAACTTTTGAATTCTTCCCTTTAATCACAGCTGACAAAAGAGGTGCTAAGACAAGACTGAACCGGGTCGAGAAATGTTAATGTAAATTTCAATTGTTTTAATTTATTTGTGACCCCTTCGCCAACCGACAAACCGTCACGGACTAACTTAATGTTATATATACATATATATAACACGAAAAAAACTGAATTAAAATGAAGGCAGAAAGAGGCGAGTGATTGCCGGTTGGCTCTATTCTCTAGCCTATCTGTCCAAGACGTGACTGGCATTCCACCCAGGGATCCCTCGTCCAAGGGTTTTATGGAGGGGAACGGAACCAACTGTCCCCGCGTATCTGGAGCACAACGAATGGTCTCATAACCGGAGCGATTGCATATAGTTTACTGAACTCTCTGCCCGCTGCCAACAAATAAATTAGTTCTTCCGAAAAATCCGCTTGTAAAAAAGCAGAGCGGAAAAGCGAGGAAAAATGCAGCAGAATGTTCGATGAAAAATGCGTTCGGTTTACCATTAATCCGGTGCCCTGATCCAGGGCGACAGATCATTACACACGCGCGGGCTTCCAAAAGGAGGAGGAGTTCCTCGAGTGGGGATATGCGACATGCGACAGGCAACATGCGACAGGCGACTGTCGATGTTGGGGCCCCCGGAATCGTAAGTATATGTAAATTTATTAATAAAAACTACCGAAAAAACGGATGCACATCGTTCCTAAAATGGGAGGGTGTGCTCTAGTGCAGTTGTTGCCTGTCCGTAATTTATAGAGCCGCTGCCAAATGACATGCTAACTAATAGTATCATCATAATTTATACATACAAATACATTGCATTTGTTATTTATGCCCCTGTGCCACCCCAGACCACCCTCCCTCCCCTCCCCTCCTGTGATTTCCATACAGATCCCTGCTGACAGAGGTTACGGCACCCGCCAGGTCAGAAGGTCACCCAGCGTTAATGGCTCCGTTTGACCCTCGGCTGTATTTGAATATCGATCACAATTAAACGGTCACAGATATGAAGAGGACACGTGATTATAGATTGATAGATTTGCAAAATATATGTGTATTTATTGCACCCTAAATCTTAATTTCAGTTGCATTATTTATTACGCGATCTATTTATTGGATCCTATATTTATAAACGCTCATTCAAACGGAAGATTTCGATTTATTATAATAAATACAATTTATGGGTTGCCTACTTGTTTTAGAGCCAAAATTACAGGCGCCGTAAAATGGGATTATGACAAAGTTTCTCCCGAGTTCTCTAGATGGATATTAAAACGATCTTTGGAGAGATGGATTGGAAAAGTAAGGACTTCTAGAACAAACTACCTCGGTAGGATTGGGAAGGGTTTGGATCATTGAGACCTGTACAAAAGAGAATCTACATTTCTTGTAGTAAAGGGGATACTATTAAATACTTCATACCATTCGAGCGACCAGAGTAGCCTCCAGCTAACCTCTGACCTCCACGCATTGAACCACCGCCCATGCCTCCGCCAAGACCATTGCTCATGCCCCGACTCATGCCAGGATTCATGCCTTCATTCATTCCCATGGAGTCAGCCATTCCGTTACCCATTCCCCGACCCATTCCATGACCCATTTCTTGGCTAGATTCGTTGCCCACTCCTTGGACCATGGCCGGGCTAAAGATAATCCTTAGATTAGTTCCTGATTAGATAGAGAGATGCCATCACCACTTACCCCACTTGAGAATGTCCGTAACTGGGCTTGAAATTCGTGTACATGTTCATCATGTTTTGGTTGTAGGAACCGAAGGGATCTCCTGGCGAAGCGTGATGTGGATGTGATCCCGATCCGTGGGGACTGGAACCCTGCATAAAGTTGTGGGTGTTCGCCTGATTCGAGTGCAACCACTGGCGGCCACCGCCACCCGAAGGCGCCTGGTTCATTCCCATCTAAATGAAGTATTTAACTTTACCGTAATCACCGAAAATACCAGACTTTCTCACCTGAGAGTAGTTCGGATTTCCCTGACCGCCATGACTGTACTCCCAACTGAATTCTGGACCGTTCTCCATCTTTAGAAAACTTTAGAAAAATTTTCAAATGATTTTTGGAAAAATTTTGTTGGCCAGTTGTTGCTTAACCAATCTGTTACCTAACTGAATGTCGGAATAAAAGTGAATGAATGAGATACGAATCAGTTAAAGTAGACATGACATTTAGTTATACGACTACATGATTTTTAATTTTTAATAGGATATTTTTCATATATGCAAAATCATTTTTATGAAAAACCTTTTTTAATAATTTATCCATATTAACATAGCTCAATTCAAAAACAAATCACAGAAATTAATAATTACTTTCAGTTTGTATATCATTAGTAAAAACCAGTCTTATATCTATTAACAAAATCTTCAAAATCACGCCGAGAACTCCGAATCATATCTGAATATTTCCCACAAAATCTTAGTCATAATAAAATTCAAATTGTGGGCAAACACAAAGTCATAATATACATTTTTAATTGCCATCTCAACTTATGGACAATGGCATTTAAAAACAGCTATTTAAATTTATTGAATTAGTCGCTTAAGTGTCTTGGGTGCTGATTTATGGATCTAATATCGAGATGCTAATAGATAAATAAATAAATGTTCAAATAAATGTGGCATAATAAAAATTAATTATGGCAATATTCTTTAAGTTAAATAAATGATTGACTATAAAAAGCGATTGTACAAGCTGAACTTAGAACAAACATATAGGCAAGCTGTTTTACAAATATTTGTGTTTTAACTACATAAATCTTTGGTTGGGAAAGATCAATGACCAAATAAAGGTAAAACTAATATATTGAAGTCTTCAAAAATATATCCCGTGTTGAGCCACACTTTGGTAGATAGGAGACCTTATCCTTCACATACCGCCTGTCTTCGTAGCGACTTCCACCTGTACTCACCGCATGCCGCACAGCTGTATCATTTTTTGTGCCCCTTGAAAACCAGTTTCCTATCGATGCGAGTATTATTTATGTGCTTTGTCGATCGGCGAAACAAAGGCCGCAGGGTGACCTACAAAGGAGCTGCAGACAATGGCAGATGACCTCATAAACTGCATCGTTATGAGGTTCATAAACATATTATTGCTTCATATTCATAATGCACTTGAGGGCAAGTGTCGGCATGTCCTTGGACCAGAAATAGTATCTCTACCTGTCCATCCAAAAAAGTATCTCTGCAGCCCTAAGATTTATTACTGCAATGGCCAGAGCTGAAGGCACGTCAGCTTTGCTTTTTAGCAGCAATTTAAAATGCATAAAATATTTGATGGTCCCTTTAACTCAAAACAAGGCATCAGCAAAAGAGAACTCCCCTCCTTTGATCAACAACTCCCTGATGGTTAATCTCATTTTATGGCATTCGTGCGGTCTTGGGCCGTAAAATTGTTTTGTCACCTGTTGAAAACATTTTTTATTTTTAATTGAAAAAATCTGTTAGCAAATGCCTCGAGCTCCAGAGCACACAAAAATTTCATAAATTTTTTGGTCACCCTCGTCGTTGGGGAAAAATGTTTTTCTTTCGATTGTTGTTCTTTCTATTTTTTCACCGAGTGTCTGTCTATTTTTAACATGCGGGGAATTATGAATTTCAACCGCTTAAGGTCCATCCTAATTGCTGCCAATTAACACCTTCAATAAGCCCGAATGCCAAGAGCTCATTTGTCAGGGCCACGGGGGCGTCCAAATGCCCAGAAAACATTTTGATTTATCAACTCTTTTTACATTCCCAACACGAGTGCATCGATCAGAGGCGGAGGACACGAAAATAGCTTGGCTGCCCGGAGACGGAGTCATCGGAGTCATCTGCATTAAGATCCGACAACGACAACACTCGAATCGATTTAACTCTTTGACCCCACCCACTCGTCGTCGACCCCGAAAGATCCAGGTTTCCCTGCGATGGGAGTCGACAGCCAACACATGCGAGGGCCTATTAAAAAGATTGTTTATGAAAACAAACATTTTCGGGGCAATTAATCATCGGCAAAGGCATCGGCGCGTGGGGGAACTGCAGCCATATAGTAACCCCTTCTGTATACTGATGTTGATGCTGATGATGATGATGATCTCCATCTCTTCATTTGCAGTAGCTGGCTGAGTGCCTCCAATTTTCATTTGGAAATCGTTTTATGGTCCCAATTCGGGGAGCACCTCGAGATGGGGGAGTGTTAAACGTCTGCCAATTAGTGATGCTTGTTGGATCTGCTGTTGCGATCGTTCTCCTAATTGGCTAAAATATGAAATGCCTTTCGCTTAATCACTGGAATACATCGTCGTTCATCAGAGCACATTTAAGAAGATGTGAATGTTTGGGGAGTGGAGCCAACACCAAACTAAATCAAATTAATTGTTAGAAAGGCAAATAAAGTCTATAATATTTTACGAAGTCAATCTGGCGATTGATTCGTTAATTTCATTATTTTAAAATTTTTTTTAATCTTACTATCTTACTATTTGCCTTTTTAAAGTCTTAATAACTAGCTTACCTATCATTTTAACAATAGTTTCGAGAGAGTAATAAAAGCATTTAAAATCTCAATGAACTCACAATATAACTCAATTCCTACTTTGTATCCCAAAAATTGATATATCCCCACATGTAATTTTATATCTACCTCTTAGTATTTCATAGCTATTGATGGTTGTTGTTGCTGTTGTTGTTGTTGACAATTTGCGATATAAAAACTGATGTCCTGTCCGGCAAATATCCTTAGGGGGTTGGCCGGGATGGATGGGATGGATCTCTGTGTGATTTGATTGTGAAAACCGAAACAAACAAAAGTAATTTTGGAATGAAAAGCAATAAATTTGAGAACATTTATTGGTTTTTGGCTGGCTGTCATGTGCCAAAAGCAGCAGCAACAACCGAAGGGGCATTGCTTGCATCATTTAGCCCCGGCTTTATGAGTCTCACAGACAGAGAGGAAGAATGTATAGATATATCCACCCACAGATGGACAGAAAGTTGACTCCTTCAGCAATTGGGGGTTGAGCCTGGAATGCTCACAATTGACACTGGAAAAATTTTCTATAATGATGAGATATCTGGAAATATATCAAAATATAAAACCTTTATCTAAAGACTACATAAAGTTAGAAATATTAAATTTTAGTATTTAACTATTCAGATTGCAATGCCAAATATACCTTCACAAACTTATCAACATTTACACGATAAGGTTATGGATCAAGCTTTCAAACTACTTTAAAATATTATCAGTGCCCACGTGGCACAAGACAAAATTATTCTTACACTTACAGGCTGCATGTTCAATATGATATAAAATGAGACAAATCGATCCTAACTTTAGCTAAACTTTAACTAGAATTTTATCATAAATTTCATAAATACAACTTTTGAAATAACTTGTCCTGTGTGATTAGTTTTAAACTTGTAGTGTTGGGAAGAACTTTCATAATTAAATGAAATTAACTTAATTATGTGCGAGAACTGGTTGGGAATTATAGAGGCATACAAAAAAAGTAGTTTGCAAGATAGATTGTAAAGAAGTGTTTATTTATTATATAAAGTTAGTGCTTAATATACACAATATTTAACTGAGTCTTGTCCACGAATTTATGTCCTGTGTATTTTAAAGGAGCACTTGAGCGGGTTTCCGTAGTTCGGGCCTCGTCATTAGTCCCCGCATGGCGCGTGCCAGGGGTTTTTCCATGGGTCCCCGAGCAGATCCCGCCAAGGCCGTAGAAGTGCAGCGACAATACGGAATACTTCCGCTCGGCAGTTGCAGGAGGAACACTTTCGAATAATAACAATAACAATAAACCCGAAGCGGGACATGCAGGACAATGGTGGTGGTGCCCTGCGGTGGTCAGGTCCAATGAAATTTAATGAAAGGGGGTGGACCCGGTGACCAGTGGTCAGGGGTTAGGGATCAGGCAGTTTAAATTGTGTCATGTCCGCATTTGGGAAAAATCCCCCTCTCCTTTTGGGCCATTTGACTATTGTGGCGGGTTCGAAAATTGAAATATTACACTTTTCATTCGAAAGCGCCGCTTTGTCAGCAGCAATAACTGTGAAATCAATATCGGAACCTTTTGCGACCTTTTGCCAATCTGACAGATGACCCGAACGTCCTTCTGCCCTTTCTGTTCTTTGGCAGGACATTAACTAAAACCAATTTCCACTGAAAATTAATGTGCCATATATGACGCTTCAATGAGTGGGTTCTGTCACTTCCGATCCCCATAAATGCGATCCTAATGATGCCACTTTTCTATTGCAAAATGAGTCCCATCCCGCAGCTCAGTCAACTAAGTAGAATACTCATGTGATTTTAATCCTTGAAGCCTTGTTATATAAACAAAATTTTCAGAAAAGCGTACTAAATTTTTAAATTTCATTACTGGTAAGATAAAGTCTTATAAAAGTAATGGGTTTACTCTTATGTGCTATAATACTATTATAGAAAAATAAGAATGAACTTGTTGTTTAGGCAATATTTTTTTTAATTTCATTAAATCTTGAGGTCTCAATGACATATCGAAAATGTTTTTGTTTAATTATATTAAGTTAAACTGTCTGTATATTAAAAACAGTAGTTTAATTTGTCAAATATAAAGCTCGATATCTTCTTTAAAAATGTTGAAGTATAGTTATTTGTAAAGAGAAAATAGTTGAGTCAATTATACCTTAAATTTCCTATTAATCTTTAACATAAATCTAATTTTCTAAATAAGGTAGGTCTTGCAACTCACCGTTGATATCCTATCTGAATGAGTAGTCGTAGGAATGTGGTCGGAATCCTGCGGGCTATTGGCCTTTTCCTGCCTCCCCCTGACCCCTGACCCCTGGTGCTTCCCTCTTCCGCTCCACCAACACAGAGCCAACTGTCAACGCATTGTCAATTCTATTTTTATGTTTTATGTTTTTATACCCTTGCAGAGGGTATTATAATTTCAGTCAAAAGTTTGCAACGCAGTGAAGGAGACATTTCCGACCCTATAAAGTATATATATTCTTGATCAGCATCACCAGGAGAGTCGATCTAGCCATGTCCGTCTGTCCGTCCGTCTGTCCGTCTGTCCGTCTGTCCGTCTGTCCGTCTGTCCGTCCGTTTCTACGCAAACTAGTCCCTCAGTTTTAAAGCTATCTGCTTGAAACTTTCCCAAAAGTTGTCTTTCTATTGCAGGTAGTATATAAGTCGGAACGAGCCGGATCGGGCCACTATATCATATAGCTGCCATATAACTGAACGATCGGAAATGCCATAACTTTGGTGTTTTTAAAGTTAGGAAGTTGGGATTTTCTACGGGTTTTATTTTTGGCTAATCAATCCGACCTACCAAATTTCATAAGGATCGGAAGACTATATCCTATAGCCGCCATACAACTGATTGATCGGAAATGCAATAGCTTTGGTGTTTGTAAAGTTAGGAAGTTGGGATTTTCTATGGGTTTTATTTTTGGCCAATCAATCCGACCTACCAAATTTAATAAGGATCGGCCGACTATATCTTATAGCTGCCATATAACTGAACGATTGGAAATGACATAACTTTGGTGTTTTTAAAGTTAGGAAGTTGGGACTTTTTATGAGTATTAAGAATGCATCATATGAATAATTTTGGAGATTATAATTTATAGAATATTCTGCAAGGGTATATCAACTTCGGCTCCGCCCGAAGTTAGCTTTCCTTTCTTGTTTCGTTTTGTTTTCGTTTTCATTTATGTTTTCTTCTGTTGTTCTTGTGCTCGTTTTGCGTGGCTTCCGCTGCGCTTCATTGGGTCTCCTCAAGCGGTTGTCTTTTTGTATGTATGTATGTATGTGCCCTCCTTTTCATCTACCCCCAAAAACACCACCCCCGCCCCCCTCTGACCTTCTGGTTTTTTAATATTCGAGTGTAATATTTCAGTTTTTTGTGTGTTCGCCTTTTGAGCTGCCTACGCCGTCGTTTGTGAATGTGTGTTGACAATTTGTTGGTTGTTTTGGAGAACCGCTAAATAGCTACAAATTTATGAGCGTAAATAGCCGACGTAAATCAATTTTTAATGCATTTCCATTTCCATTTGGTGGCCTGGGCAAATGTCAACAGTAAATTGATGAGGCGATATTTATGCATGCAAAGAAATGTTTATCGAGAGGAATTTGAATTTCCTTTCCTGCCACAATGTTAAGGATACGTCGGAAAGACAATCTGGGGATTTTCGTTCACTAATTACTGATAGATTTCTTTTTAAAGACCCATATCTCAAAAATGAGAGCAAAAATGTTGTATCTTTTTTATTTTTTCAAACAATATATAATTCAAATTTTAAGAAAATGTACTTTTGGAAGTCGTTACAAAATTTTGGTTTTGCTTAGGATTTCTGAAAGTTCCAAAGAAATTTTTGTATTAAGGTATTTCCGGACCGATTACGTTCTCCACTTTTCTCAATTTCTCGAAAATAATTGATTTAAAAAAAATATTTTTGGTTATAATAATAGTTTATATAATAGTTTAATGATTTAGTGCTATTAGTCCAAATCAAAGAGTTTCTTATTGAGACATTTGAATTTCACAATTTCCTCCGTGATCAGAACATATTTGGATTTAATTTATATTTATATTTGGTTTTAATTTATTCTTGTGAGCTTGCAGAATAACAGATAAATTACTTTAAACTTAACCATCATATAATGCATAGGTACAAATGCAAATTTTCACTGCCCTCCGCACACATGTATTACTTATCCTTTGTTCATGAATGTGAGTGGAATTTGTCGCATGTTTGGTTGCAGCTTTTCCATCAAATCCAATTTAATACGCTTAAGTTCTTACTTTTTGTTTTCCTCCTTGCTTTTATTTGAGAAATAAAGAAACCCACATGCAAAAGCAGATGCCACCCACTTTTGCCCCCCACCAAACGGTGTCGGCTCAATTTAATGTTATCGATTTTTAATTTTCCTGTTCGAACTTTTTGCTTATTTGCAGACTTGGAGCATTTTTCGTGTTCCAGGGTTTTAATGTGAATTACAGGGTGATCACCCAGCACCCCTTCCCACTGCTTTTCCTGCACGTAAATAGTTAAGGCCTGTAATTTAATCGCATTTGTATCGATGCTTTTTGTTTTGCCGCTGCTATTGTCTCTTTGCAATTTAGCAACTATTTTCCTGCTGTTTCAGTTTCAATTCGAATTAAATTCAAGGCGTGGAAAAATAGTCGCGCAAATACACATGCGGCACAAAATGATATACATAAGCAAGCATTTATATGGGCCTCCGAAGCCCCACAGATGAACTAAGTTTGCATTTTCATTCGTTATCCATATTGTTTGCATTGCTCTTTCCCTTGTTGCTTGTCTTATTGTAATTACCGCTTTGTGCTTAAATATCGAAAAAACCTTTTCTGCAACTTTTTAATTGGATTTGCGGCGGATAAGACACGTTTGGTTCGATATCTTGGAAATCCAGGTAAGACGTTTTTGGAACGGTTTTAAATGTGTTAGTTGGCTAAATTGAAAGCAGTTTACATGGGAAAAATTTTAAACCAAATCGTAATATATTAAGCCACAATCTTTTTGAAAGATGGATTTAATAACTGTTTTTGACTAGAAAGTAAATTGCAATTTGAATGTTTTATTATAATAATTATTAATCTTCCTTAAATGAGTCATGACAAAATACAAAAAAGACCAATAAATAAAAATATGTTTAAGGCATTTAATTCAAGTTTGAAGAATTAAATTGACTGCTTATATAAATCTTATATCTTTTCCATGTTAGCCATATTTCGCTTTAATTCTCAAGAAATAAACTATCAGCAATTTCGTCAAACTTTTTCCTAATGTGGCAGTTAAATGGTCTTATTAAATCGGCTTTCTCTCTTACACCATTTTTAATGACAGTAATTTGGTCCACACAGTGAAGAGGCCCCCACCTTCAATTAAATTTAATTCTGGACTCGCGGAATGCTCATTGAGCGTATTGCCGTATAAATGACGTCCAAAAATATTTCACGCTTTAATTAAAAATCGAAATTGAACTGCCAATAAAATGTTTGTTAACCAACATAACCGCATCTGTTAATGTCCGCGGAAAGGGAGCGCCGTCGCTTTGGCCGTGTGCAATGGAGGGAATCCGGAGTAACCGAGCTCCGTGACGCCATTTCATTCCCAATCCCCTGCCCATTCCCTCTTTATCAAATTTTGATAAAAGGCCGAGCCAATAAATTAAATGTATAAATTCATTAAATGAATTTCGATTTTATTGTTTCAAGCGGTGACCGAGCCCAGCAGAACCAGATGACGTAGTCGAGTGTGCATATTAAAAAACCATCAGCGTGTCAATATGTAATTTGTGTCGTCAATGCAGCCACTGCTCTCAAATAGAACATAAATTAAATATCAATAAAGGGACCCGCACCCCCTCTTTTTGCCGCAGCTGGCGAATGGCCATGGATGGAATCGTTTTCCCGGCGAAGATCTGAGGGTAAACCGAAATTGATTTGCTCCTTAGCCGAACAACTTCTCAGCTTCGATCGGCATCGGTGTTGACAAATTTGAAAAATCCCAAAGATCTGGAATCGGGGCAAACAATGGTGGCTACAGTTGCCTCGGGGCCAAAGACAATTACCCGGGCACTCGTGGAAAGAAAAGTTAGTTGAAAGTGCCCCTGAAGGATCCTCGAAGTCCTCGTCTTCGTCCTCGTCCTCGATCTCGGATCGTGTGCAATCAACCGCAGTTTGGCAAACAAAAGCCGAAGACGGCCGGCGGATGACGCATGACGGATGAGTTGTTTGTGCAACCTAATGAAACACGCTTTGTCTGGAGGATCAGCAAGAAATTTGTCAACCGAGTTCATTAGGCCGGTCCTCGCATCTCGGATCCCGAATCCCAGTTCCCGTCTTTGGTCCCATGTCCCCAGACCATTAAATTCCAATCTGTCGTCGCCGCTCTTTGATGGCTCGGAAATTATTAGGGATTTATTATGATTATTATATTAAGGGCACAGCAGGCAGTTTCCAAACAATGAATGGATGAAAGGGACCTGTACCTGGATATCGCTCGCTATTAGAGATTTAGTTTTGTCAGCTACCAAATATTATTTTACATATCAATTATTTCATTGTTCTCGCATTTGTCTGGTTTTGTTCCCCCAATTGTTTGGCAATGACAATCTGGAAAATTGCATACCGCAAATCCCGAAGAAAACCCAGATTTTCACATAATTACTTTGGTTTTTTATGGGGAGCCTGCTGAGTCACAAAGAAATGTGATATTTTTCCGAATTTAATTTATGGTTGAAATACGGGAAATTTGTTTTCCACATTTGTCGCAGATGGAAAAGCGCAAACAGAGATCCTGATCGTCGCATATCGATTACGGTGGTTCCAAAAAATCGGGGACACAAATAATTGGTTTACAATAGACAATATGTCATTTAATTTGGGGGTGTGGGTGGCTTATCTGATGGATGACTGGATCAGGTAGGCTCTTTTACAAAAGATTTATTGTACTACAAATATATTGCCACACTTATTTTCCAAAAACTAAAAGTATAGTAAAATATAAATTTATATTTTTAAGTTTTGTTATGCGATTTATGGTTATCATTAATATACACTTTTGTTCTACACTATTTAAATAATTTGATTTTTAAGTCCCATTTTCATTTAGTGTTTCACATATAATGAAACATTTCTACCGCCCTCTTTATTGGATTTCCTCCTCAATTTTCCCGCTGTCATCAAATGAGAATGGACAAACTGTATTCGATTAAGGCAAATACTGAATGCAGGTGACGTCTTCGACTCGTTTAATGAGAACATTAAAAAGATATCAGAAATGCGTCAAAACTCGTCTGTCTCCCCACAACTCCACCCACAACAAAGACACCCACGACTTCAAAGCCCAAAACCCCTGGGAATGGAAACCCATCCAAGAAGAGATTCATGAGGTTTTCTTCCACCGTTCATTAGCCATGCAAAGCGTGTGTCCGAATTTAATTTCAATCAAAATCCAAATTATATGAAAATCAAATAAAAATCTGGAAAAATGGAGGTTCTTGCTCGCATTCTAAGCAGGGTGGCGGGGGCGGTAATTTCCACAGGTGTGAGGGCGGAGACAATTTCAGGTATTTTCATTGTGTGAAGCGGGACATAAACTATTTCACATCTCTTTGTCGGTTGCTCCGCCCGACGGCTTTCTTTCATGAACGGCTTACAATTTGGCGGGAAATCATTTTAAAAGTAATAATTCTCCTTTCCCATTCATGTATAGAATTTTGATGATTACCTTGAAATTCGGATCAGGTGAATTGGATTAGGAAAACGTAATTTGATTTTATTTTCAATCGAAACTTAATTAATGAGGAGTCAAATCAGACTGGCAATGAAGCTTAAAAGGCGAAAGAAAATAACATTTTCATAAGGTTCAGAAAATTTGGCAGATGTTTAAAATTTTGTATTTTCTTATTAAAGATTAAAAACTTGGCTTTTTCCATGTAAATTAATTTGATAGTCTTTAATTTCCTATTCTTGCGACAAGGTTTTTAATCTTTTTCAAGATTTGCATATATGGTATAGGTAATTTAACTTATGCCTACCAAATTGACTCAATAAAAGTTTCTCGATAAGTCCGCGCATAAAGATTCATATGAGCGGATGGATATCCTTCCACCATTTATGCCAATTTACTTGAGTCCTTGCATTAGGCAAATGAATTGCGCTCTTTTCGAAACACTTAAAAAAATTATGATCCTATTTCATAAATCATTTGTCAATAATACAATGCACTATTACTACTTGTATATGCCTGCAAACAGATTGGTGAACGAGACCCGACTTAAATCAGAGCGGAAGTAGTTTAAGTTTTTGCTTTGTTAATTTATTAATTTCAATTTATTTAAAACATAAAGGAAAATATATCAGGAAGTACTTTTTTTTCTGTGCAGTAGAGTGCTTTTTCTGGCTCTGTTCTGAGTTTCCCTCCGACCGCTTAAGAATTAGCTTACAGGCCACGCTCCTTGGAGCCGGCTTAAGACTTGCCGCACTCCACCCCGCCGCCCGACCTTTCACCCACCCACTCAAACACTCACCCACCCACCCACTTTCTCCCCAGGCGAAGTTTATTGTCGCTGGTAATTCGACGAGTGCGAGGGTGGGTTGCTTTTTTAACGCGGAGGGTGCAGGTTGCAGGGTGTCATGCGTGTCGGCAAAACATATGCATAATTATTTAATTGAATTAAACAATTTCGTAAATGGTAAATGATGCGACAATATGGCGGCGTCACTCCTGCGCCTCGCTCCACCGGAAATTTGCATAAATACATAATTATGGACTTCCCCGTCGATGTGGGCATATGCATACACATACGGATGAGTGTGTGCGTGCGCAATAAAATTTGCATGCCTGGCAGAAAAAAGCTTTTACGCTTCGAAAACTCAAATGGAAGGGGAAAAGAATGGAAGACACTCGTACTTGTCAGTCGCCGATTTTGATGCGTTGGGGGTGAAAAGTTTTGGCTCGGATTTCGCCACTGAATGGATCATTAAATCTGCTAGTTGTTCAAGATTCATGGCAAATTGAAATCTGTGGAGGCAAGCTAAATAATTTCCATAAATTAAATTATGTATACCATCTTTTTCTATATGCAGTATAGATACAACATCCTATTCTATCTCTAGAAATATATTTATATAATTTCAATATTGTTAATGCAGTGATAGATAGGTTGGTAAGATTTGATTTTAAGAAAATTTGTAAGACAACGAAACGAATTGTCTAGCAAAAATGTATGTAAATAAATGAAAAATGGTACAATATCCAACGAAAAAGACTGTGCATTAAAATTAAAATATAAGTTATTTTAAAAAGTCACCCAAAGACAGATGTACTTCTAGGTTTCGATATAAACTGATCGTAATTCATAACAAAAATATCAAAACGGTCCCGGTAAACCTTAATATATTTGTTACTTGAGATCGAAAATAGTTCCCTCTTCATGTGACAGCGAATTATGCAAGGTATTATTTCTTTTGCGGAAACATTCATAATCTTCTTATAATCCGTAATGAAATACCAACTTACGGCGTGGAATTTATTTCGAAATTGTCACAGCATTGGATGAAAGGCGGACATGGCAAAAAGGGAAGTTACTGTTGGCTGGATATGAAATGGAATCATAACAGGATCACCGATGACAATGGATCTAGGGATGTCCTATATTTCCTTGTATGTGTTTGTATTTGTTCATCCTGCCTAAACAAATAGCTCGCTCGAGTGCACAACAAAATGTCGAGATCGGTTTTTGTAGAAAGAGTAGCGTTGTCTCCTCCATTTCAAATTTAACCCCTTCAACCCTCTTGATTTTTCCAACACTTTTTCTTTTTTAATTTGTCACAGTTGAATAAAAAACTACATCATAGAGGAGCAACAAATGCTGAACAAAAGCTAAACAATTTGTTTGAGACCTTGTTTGACATGGCGGCCAAAAATAAAGCTTGTTGTTGTTGTTGTTTTTAGTGGAATAGAGGACGCTACTAGTGGCCCAATTTTTGCTTTTGAAGGGGTGTGGAAACTCCAACGTGCCATTGACCTGATTAACATAAAAATGCCCGCAGTTTTCCTTTTTTTTTGTGGGTTTTTTCAATTTGCTGCTCTCGGTTTCAGTTGTCTCGCCATCTCTTTCGCTCTCAAACGTGTGTACATACTCGGATATATATATATCCCGATATATACGCTACTATATAAGACATTTACACCCATACGCAATGGAAATTTGAACGGGCGTTGGGGAAACAGCAGCTGGCAAAAAGTGAAACTGCGAGACGACGGCGACAAAAAAGCCAGACCCAGACAGAGTTAAGGGGGTGCCAGGGGTTAAGGGGGGAGGGGTTAGGGGTTAGGGGGCAGCCAGGGGGAGGTGAGGGGGCGGAGTCGGAGGACAGACATGGGGGCGTGGACGGGCAAAGTTTTTTTCGGCGGGAGTTGCCACTGAGGGCAGAGCAATTGGCAAGGACTCTCGCTTAGAAGCCAGCGGAAATTGTCGCAGACAGACAGAGAAGGCTGCAAAGTGTGCGAAAGAGAAGGGCACATACCCACACATGTGCAGGGCCTAGATGAACGTAAAATACACACAGAAAAAATATTTTATTTATAAGAAACTCAAACTTAATCGCATAGATATTACCATCCCAAAAGTAATTCTAATTGGATTTTTATTTCGATTTATCCAGCAGAATATATAACCGTTTAGACTTACTTTCAGTTTCACTTGATAATTATTTTATTTCATTATCTAGAAAATTTAGTGAAAATATTTTCTTTACAAAAGACCTCCTAGGAATTTCCGGTAAAAAAAATGTAGCAATATCTCTGAGAAACTCATATTTGAACGGCCTTCACACAGTAACAGAGTGAATTTTTCATTAATTATACTTTAAACTCTTAACTTTATAGATAATTTTTTTGCGATTCTGTTTGGCCAGCAAAATGCTAACTATTTTTGAGGCACCCATTTTAAATTATAGTTTGATGAGATAATCCACCAAAAAGGATCAAAGCAAATTAAGTTGTACATAGCCAATGGAAATATATTAATTTATTATATATGACTAAGCGTCATTTTAATTTGAAGAGGCTACTAGATATTGACTCCATAACATTTGAAATGACACATTTTCTTTTAGTGCAGGACCCACAATCACCCAGCAGCAACATGCGACGCCACAGCAGCAATAGCAATTGCGAGGACATCAAGGACATCCCCTGCAAAAGGGTGGACGGCAGAGCGGGCCCACTCACTTTCGTCACTCTTCGACGCATCCTGGAATGAACGGGGAATCCCCCTCATAATGAAACCAGCTAATATATCTTGTTGACGTCGCCGGCAATGGCAACAAAAAGAAGGAAGCGACATCAGAGCACCAGAACCCAAAACCCGAGGCAGAAGCAGAACAGACATGTCTATTTTGGACCTTATCGATTTTGTCGGGGCCCTGACTCTCGTATTTTGGGGGGCGGTGGGATGCGGGCGGGGGCGTGGCCAAAGGGTCTGGCTGGGGCTGAGGGCCTGAAGGAGCCCGGCTAAATGGGCCAACATTTAAATGCAACAATTGTCATTAAATTTTCATCGGACGCAGGCAAAAGGTTTTGTGTAATGATACGTTTAAAGCAGGCACAAATGCGAGTTAAAGATACTGTTTGCTAGGTCAAGTTTAAGAGTGTTTAAATAAAGCTATTTTAAGTTAAAAAGCATATTTTATTACAGCACTTTTAAGTTAAGAGTTTGTTTATTCATTTACATCAGTTTCACAAATAATATTTACCTTGATTAAATGAGCAGAACATTCACATATAAGCGATTTACTATTATTTTATTAACTTTATTATTTTATTTACTTTATTAAATTTATTAAAGCAACTAAAATATGTGACTAACTACAGTTTGAGAAATAATTAAAGATGAAATATTAGATTCTCTGATGTTGCCACAATCACTTGCCGCAGAATTCCTGGAGGCCCTTAATCAGATGAACATATTTGCCTAACAGATTTTAAAATATGATTCATATAATTTATGTGAGTTGGAAATTCCTCAATCAATTCAAGAACTTCTTCCACATCTGCTGGGGCGGGACTTTAGTGATCTGCCCCGATGGAACATGTGTCTGCCACGAGTCAAGTCCCCCCAAATGTTTTATGCTGCTTTATTTTATGAATTCCATTTTCATTAGGCGAGAATGCAGCGCCACATAAATTTGCCATTAAGTATTCGAAACGATGATGGTTCGCTGGGCGCGGAGTGGGCGTGTTAATTGCCAATGGCAGCCGCAAAAGTTGAGTTATGAGTCAAAGTTTTGTCGAGTGAAAAAATCGATGGAGGCACTTTAAAATGGGCGCCAAACAAGGACAGCACTGCCACTCGACGTGTATCCAACAGATACATTTTGCAGCTCTCCCTCGCACAAACAAACTGTGTATTTGTGTATTTACCTAAGCGAAAAGTCGCCCCAGGAGGCGGGGAATAGGAAGTCCTGTCCGGGCACTGTATCCTTTTCGCTCTCCCTCGCTCTTTGCACTACAATTTCTTAGTTTTCCTTGCCATATAGATTTTATGCCGCCCCACAAGGAATTCTTTTGCTTCGTTTAAGTGTGTAAATGTTTTCTCGCTCGAAAGAAGCAAATTTCCTCGGCTCCTTTTTGCCAGCCGGGAATTTGTTTATTTGTGTGAGGTTATCTGTGCGAGGCTGTTGACATTGGTTTCCAGTTTACAAAGAAATCGATTAAACGCAATCGGGTAAATGGCCCAAAGTGCCGGAGCCAAAAACCCGCCACCGCCCACAATCAGCCCGAGACAAGGTCAACTCTTAAATGGCTTGCCAGTTTTCGGGTTTTGTCTCCGTGTTTTTCAGCAAAATTAAATTTTCTTTGCACTGGGAAATTGAGAAAGCAAGTCTCTGCGAAAGGTTATGTATTATCAATGAAATAAAACAAGGCTATCGAAAATAAACAATAATAGAAAGCAGCACCTCATATTTTCTAAGAGCTGAAGGAAAACAAAAATAATAGAAATTGCTAGAAATACAAAAGATAAAGAGTAAACGCCAATTGATCAGAAAGCAGAGTTCTAATTTATAGAAAACCTCAAACATGTTATGTATTTTCTATAAACTTAAATTTAAGCAAAGAATAAACACAAAGCTTTAAGAAAATAACAAATGGCTACAAAAATGTGCAAAATACATTTTCTTGCAAGTAAAATAATAAACTTAAAATACAAAAAATACAATACAAATGAAGAATGGATATCAAATGACCATACCGAAATGTAGAATAAAAGTTACTCTTAAAAAACCAAAGGTATCTCAAATATAATTTTATTTAACATAAAATCGTTTGTTATAATTCTAAAATCAACTGACCAGAAAAGAGAATCTACATTTAAAGTAAACCCTAAGGAACCCAAACCTAAAGTATGTATCGATTCCCCTTAAAGTGTCATCGTTAACATAAATCACTCCAAACATATCAAAAACCCATTCAACCCACACGCAGACAAAAAGAACCATCGGTACTGGTAAGTACTTAATTTTACGGCAAATGAGAAAAATAAAAATACAGAACTTTTCCAGCTTTAATTTCAATTTCAATTTATTTTATTTCATTTCCCGCCACACGTGATATATAATATATTGAAGACCCAGGCGAACGATCTTGATCAAACGAGCGACGTGCATTTTACATTTTATTGATGTTGGAGATGGAGAAGGGTTTGGAATTAGAACTCAACTTAGGGCTGAGTGCTTAATGAGTCAGGCAATTAGACGTGACCAAAAAAATATTTATCTATCTACTCGTATTTATGGCTTAAATCGATGTTGATTTGTATGAGAAAAAAAACTTTAAATAATATTATTAAAGTTACATGTGGAAATACCAAGTTTATGTATTTAAATTAGAAACATCTTTCTTTAAGCTGGGATATTTGGGCAACAATAACTTGTGCCAAGAAAACCAAACCACATAATATAATATTATAAATTCAATTCTCAGCAACTTTGATCCCAAATAAAATATTATTTCCCAAAATAACGAAACCCTCTTCCTTCTCAGATCCCACCGACATCTCCCATAACCTTTCCTAACCTTCTCACGTTTTCTTATCACAAATGGGAGGAAAAAATGAGGGAAACCGAAATTATAAAAGATGTTCAGCAGGTTCCTTGAAGAGGTTTCGGTCTAGAGGTGAGGGTCAAGCGAAGATTTGTCGCATTTGCTGCTCAAAATGTGTAGTAATAATTTATTCCAAAATTTAATTATGTACTGGTCGGAAAAATTCTTTGATTTGTTTTTCTTTCTATTCATTTTTTTCTCTAAACTTTTCTGTTTTTCGGTAACGATTTTTATGATTGTGGAGACAAATCGGCGTCATCAAAAATCGGTGGAAGTAAAACAAGTTTTGAAATGATTTGCATAGAAATGCCACTTGCTTTCTCGCTCTGTTGCATTTGCTGGAGTGAGAGGGAAAAGGGGTACACCGCCATCATTATTAAAAAAGAAAAGATCTTCGAACTGAAGATCGAATGGGTTACGGCTTCGGTTTCGTTTTCCTGGGGGTTTTCTTTTGTGATAGATGATATAGGTTTAGGGGGGGCCGACTTTTCAGACTTTGTGTCTGTGGAGTGATGCTGCCATCTTTTTCCTATTTCTATATGCCTTTCATTCCCTTTCTATTTCTATTTCTATTTCTAAAAAATGAATTTTAAATGGTATTGTAATATTAATACCATGTACAGACTGGTAATTTGCCAAAATCAATAAGAGGGATCAAGGGAGAGGGTTAGTTATTATTTGATATCATCATTTACGCATGTATAGGTGGGCAGGACCTGAATTTTTGAGTAGGGATGTTCTCGGGGGTTGGGAAATGTGGACGCAACACTGTTTGCTTTGCGTGTGTTCTTTGTTTGATCATTTCATTCGGTTTCGTTTTCATTTTTCAATTCATTTTTTATATCAACCATTTTGAAATTTTTGTTGCCACTGAGTTGTTTTTTAGTAAATCATAAGTGGCAGCTGTTACCCCTTCCATGGTGAATATTTAGGGTTGCCATGTAGATATCATGCAGATTTCCAGATACATATAGTATGTGCATGCTGTACGTGATGCACTCAATCGAAGTGAACCGAACTGAAATCAAATCAAATCCAATCGAATCGAATCGAATTGAATGAAATGTACAGTAATCGTGGGACAATCGCATATGCATTATTCATGCTAACCTTTGGAAGATATTTCAAGGGTTTGGGACTGGTAATCTCCTATGTTTTTCTTATAATAAAAACCTTAATTGTTTATAATTTTCCACAACAAAGTGCTACAGTAAAGTATTTTAAGGAATATCTGTGCACTGGTTTCTGAGATTTTAGATTTTCAATCTAGATTAGCACTCGGTTGACTTAATCATTTAACATCTGATAAGTAAATATGTAAAATTATTTGTGAAGATAACAAAGATAATTAAATTGGCATGTTCTTTGTTGTCTTAACAAATAATTTTCATTATTTTTCTTCTGATACCTTTTTTGGTTTTTATTAAAAAGACATTTAAATCGATAATAGTCCTAAGTAAATCAAAGTTAAAAAATATAAAACTGTATTGAAAGCAACAAGAAAACAAATATTGTTTAATATTTTTAGGCCTTGCAATTTTGATTTCTTATAATAATTTTTAGATATCCACATCATGGCATGAAAAAGCTTCTTGTAATAATAGTGAATGGAATAGGCTTTATATTGTTGGGCCGCAACTATTTTATACATCTCAATAAATAGTTTAAAATGACATAAAAAAAGTATTAGTAATTAATTAAGTATTAGTAATTACACATCGATAAAATCATATATCAAAAACTTATTTGAAACTACAATATGAAATATATTTGCAACAAAAGTTCAGTAAGTTCTAAGGTTCAGCATAAATAGTTTCTGCTACTCGAATATCTCAATAAAATTCCCAACTCAATGAAATCTGCTGCCATGTGAAATTCCCGTCGGCAAATCGCTAGCCAATCCGAAATCCCTGCTGCGAAAAAGGACAATCGGCGGCCAAGACGCCGTCGAAGAAGAAGAAGAAGAGCAGTGGAGGGAACTGACATAAGGGAAATATGGATAAATAAAAGGAGCAGCGAGGAGGACCCAGCACATAAAGGAAAAATATGATTGGGATGCCGAGCCAACGAGGAGTCTCAAAAAAATAAGGGCCTGCGTCGACGTCGACGTCGCCGTTGCTCCGCCTAAAGTTGTCATAATTTGCTATATATGTTTGGATTTTTATTTATTTGCCGATCCGCTGCGCACGTTCATAAAAAACGAAGACGTTCGTTGGATTACTTTATATTTTTTTCCCCATTTTTTCCGTTCTCTCGCGAGCGAGAGAGAGGTTAGAGGAGCACAGCTATAGGGGCTGTTTGATTAACAGATGGTGTTGCGGGTGACTTAACATTCGAACTGCAGTCTTATACGCCATTTCCCCAACTGTTAGGCGATAACAGTGGCAGAGAGAGAGAGCGAACGACAGCGAGCAGTGGAGAGAGCGGCAGAGAAGCTTTCGCTGCTGCGAATTTTGGCGGCCACGTTGGGCAACTCCTGTTTTTTTTCCATAGAGCGCCGTCGACGCTCCGGCTCGCAGGACGTCGCTGCCTCAGTCGCCACTTGCCGCCATTTGCTCTCCGGCCGCGCGGGGGCGCCACTCGCACTCGCACCAGCCAAACGCCAAAAGGCAAAACCAAAAAGGACATTCCGACGTCGCCGCCTCGTCGTTCTGCTCAGCTCGCTCGGTTTCGTTTTCGGATTCGGACTCGTTTCAGCCCGAGATTCGATTCGAGATTCCGATTCCCGATTCCGATTTCGATTCTTGGCCATAGTTTCAGTCGGCGAGCCAAAAAGCAGCCTGCCAGTCGAGAGCGCCTTTCCCAGAACCCAGAACTTCACAACTTGAAACTCACAGCCAGAACCAGAGCCTGAGCCCAAAAGATTGGCACTTCCTAGCGTTTAACGGTACCGCAGTGCGTTTTTATTACCGCCGCCTCCGCTGCTTACGCATATATACATATACATACACGTATATGTGTATGCGCACACGGACACGCAGTGGTGTGCGTGCGGGGGGCGGGGGCATGCGTGAGTGTGTGTGTGCGTGGGCTGAGCGGTCGCGCGTGTTTAATTAATCATAAAATCCACATCAGAAACCGCAAAAGTAAAAAGTAACTCGCCAAGAAAAACAAAAAAACATAAAAACAACAAATACAAAACCGAAATTAAGAAGGAGAGAGCACGGGAGAGTGGGAGGGGGACGCCGAGAGGGGGGATAATGTGCAATAAACTCGATTTTGGACCCAACTAAATCCTGTGCGAAAACAAACACTCTGCTTTGCCGTCGGCATCCGTGAGATACTTTATCCCAAAAAAGATGGTGACGAAAGGATAGTAACAGGAAAAGCTGCCAAAAGGAGCAAGGCGCGCCCAAACTAGGTGAGTCCAAAATTATTAATGTTGAAAAGTTTTAATTTTTATTAACTAATTTCTAACCTGACACTGACTAACTTTAAGTTAAATTAACTTGTATGTAAATACAGAAAATAGCAAAGCAGTACTAATTGTAAAGTATTTAAGTAAATAACAGATAAATCTTAAATTGTTAAAGCCACGCTATTTACTTTCTCTTTCCAACAAACTTAGAATTATACCGAACTTAAAAATTCAAAACTTCACATGAAATCTTTAAACTTTTTAAAGCTACTTCAAAAAGACGATATTTAATTGCGTATAAAAACTTTAGTACAAGATAAAAAAGCCTATTCAACCAGTTGTAAATACGGCTATAATAGTTTTTATCGGACTGCAAAGATTGCGAATTAAATACATTAAATTAGTTTTGCAGAGAAATTATTCTGGATTTCTAACGCGTAAATGAGCAAAAATAATAAATGCGTAAAGGCATATTCCTCAAACTTTATTGTGTATTTAAAATTGATTCGTTTAATAGTACTTTAGAATAGGATTTCAAAATTTCAAATCGAGTTGAATAGTCTCAAAACATAAAGAGACGTTGAAGACGTTCGTTTGACTCCCTAAATAAGTAATTTTTGTAGAGGAAATTAGTTTTGAAGAAATTCAAAGTTTACTTTATCTTTAAGTTATTAAAGATTTTTGTCTGTTAACAAAAACTAACACATGACCATAAAACTGCTTTAAATAAGTGGTGTTGTGTTCCGGAAATTCAAGTAATAAAATTCACAAGATATAATGGCTATTAAGTCTTGAATAATTCTGGTGATTTTGTGACAGGTTTCAACCCCTTAATGTTGGAGAGGAATCTAACTTAGTTCCTCATTTCCTTCGATTTATTTATGTTCAGATGAGGGTTAGGAAACTTTAATTTGGTAGATGCGTAATGTGTTTTATGAAGAAAAGTAAAGCGGGTTTTCTTCATGACAGAATTACAATTTTTACCCCAAAATGTCTTCTTTGCCTTTTCAACTTGCTATATTTAAACAGTCTGGCTGTACATTTTAAAACCCTGAATTAAACTTTCAAGTCCAAACTGAACTTAAGCAAACCAAATATTTATAAACCTTTTAATTTTTAAAAATTGTTCAACAATAAAACAAATACCTACTAAGTTACTCATTTTTTATTGTTTGTGTAATTATATTTTTTTTTCAATTCCTAATAATACATTCCATTACTTGTAGGTATTTCTGTATTGAATATTTGGTTCCAATTGCCAACTTTGAGTGTCTCTCCTTGAGTCAAAAAAAACACCATTTTAGTTGAAACAAAATATACTAATAACTATATTATTCCAACAAATATATTTATCATATACATATATCCTCATGGCTAGTGACTCCTCTTGACGCACACAAATGAATTTGCCTCGATATATGTATATGTTAACAAATACACTTGCCATCTGAGTAACCTACAAATTGGGGAATACATATTGCACAAGATCGAAATTGAGCCTGGGGCCACTTTTCCGTAGTGCACCCCTAACCCCCCCATTTCCCCCATCTTTCCATTTTCCCCTTGACTCGGAGTGGCTAGATTATTTAACTTTGACACTTTATGCGAGGACATGCAACTGCAACGGAGCAGCCCGAAAGTTGCATGTTGAGCTTATGTCAAAGTTAACATAAATACAACTACTTTGTGCCCCAAAGGTGGACACTCGAGTGGAGGATGGGGGCGGGGTCAAAGGGGGCAGTCGACATGGGCGTAGTGGGTTCGTCGACTGCCGGAGATGTTCGATGCGGATTCTGGGCCCTGGGATATGACAGGGATGTGGCTGTGTGTGCTTGTTATGCAATGACAACAACATGAGCAAGTCGAACAATATCCGAAGCCAACGGAACATCGGCAAGAGCATGTCAAGAAGAAAATTAACATAGAAACTCGGAGGCAAATGGGAGGCAACTCGACTTCTGGGGGAGGAGAAAGTCTTTCAGGGACATTGCCCATCTAGGGTTAAACGAAAAGATGACAGGTGTCAAGTCAGTGTGTCAAAGACACAGGGAAACATGGGGCAAGTGCAGCTGGGAGAACAGTTCAATCAAGTCACAATTGATGCAACGCATGCCCGGCATAAATAATTCACCATCATGCTCTCTGCTGCAAAACAGATGAAAAGATACAAAGATATTAAGACATATAGACAGGGGCCAAAGAAATTCTCCTCGTGCATTTATTGTTTTATTGTTTTAATTAATTTATGAGTCGCGCGATTTCATTTCAGCGACCAAGAGCTTCTATTTTTTGTACCCTCCTCGTTGGCTTGGCAATAAATTCATTTGTAAAAATTCGAAGCGCTTTTCAGGCGGCCTGTCTATCTCTCATTTTTCTCGCCTACCACTTGGCTTTATATATTTGATATAAAATTTATTTTCATTTTAATAATAAATACGACGACAGCGAGGAATACTGAAACAAACGAGTCAAGCGGACACAGGACGGATGAAATATTTATTTTCTGTTATGACAGAAATGTGCGGCCATAGACGCTATATAAAAATGTATCTATCAGATGCACCCTTCCCCTTCCGACCATAGATCGCGGCATATTTTGTTGCTTTTGAATGCGAATATTTGGTGAAAATGTTTTTATTATTCGCAGCGTGATTCTGTAATGTGGGCCATTGAAGCTGACACATGCGAATCTATCTATGCATCTATCCGTCTATATATCAATCCATCTGCACCCCCCCTCCCGAATTTCAGTTCATCGGGGTCTTCAAATATGCAGCTATATCATGCATTTCTGCATTTGTGAATTTTCAATTTAATTCCGCTCGCTAATTCAATAAAATTGAATTTTTATTGCTTATTCGCTGCGCAAGTTTATTAGTTGAATTCCATTCTAACACGGTTAGAACCTGCCCGATGTTGAGTTGCCTTTTTTATTGTTTTGTTCGGGGTAATAAACCAAATTCAATTCATATTCATCAAAACAAATTTGGGCTTGGCTGGCTTTTGCTAAATTACGGAAATGAATAACGCAAAACTCGACTGAATTAATAACGAAATCCATTTACTAAATTTGATTTTATTCCGGATCCACATGACATGCTGCGGAATGACTAATTATCGATGAAATTAACTTGAAAATGTATAGACTCAATAAATACTGGAATTCAATACGATAAAATCATTTTAAATTAAAACTAATTGATCCTATTATATAGCTAATGAAAGTACAGAAAAAATAAGAATTCGGACATTTCTATTTGATTATAATTGTAGAATCTATATCATAAAAATTAAACAAACTCGAAGCAATTTAATTAAAGCTGCTTACTAAAGGGGCATTAAGATGCTTAAATTGTGAGAGAAATAAATTAGCACAGATCTTAGTTGTATTTTATATGAAATCCTTTCAAAAGCTTAGTTTTAGTTAGAAACCAAAAATGTATATCAGGAATTTTTGAAATATTTGTTCATATTTTTGAAATAACTCAGCAACCAATTTCTATTTACATATGAGTTTATTTATTTCAGACAAGACAAGTAATGTGTAGTTTTAAGAATATTTATTTGCTCAATGTTTTTAAAGTTGAGTTATAAAAACGCTGCACAATTGCCTTGATTAACTTCCATTTCCTGCAAAAATAAAACTCAAAATTGGTAACTAAATCCCCTCCGTTTCGTTGTCTCTTTTAAATGCCAAAAACGGAATCAAAGCACAAGCAAAACGAAAGGGCCGAAACAAAAGGTGGCTACTTGAATGCAATTATTTCCTTCGTTTATGAGTAATTAAAACGAAACGAGAGCGAGGCGAGGATTGGCAAAATATCAAAAATGGCCATCAATGTGTGGGTGGAGGGAAGCGGTGAGGGGCAGGGGCAGGGGGGATAAACAAGTGTTCGAGCAGATATCCATGTGTGTGTGTGAGTGCCCTGGTACTTTGCATAGATTGTCCACTTTAGATTAAGCCATGAATAATTTATGTGCGTCTCTTATGATTTTAATTGTTTGCAATGGCAGCTTAACAACTCCACCAACCCTGTATTATTCCTTTCAAACAAAAACGAAATGGAATGGCAAAGAAGAAGAAGCGAAGCGAAAGCGGAGGCAAAAACAAAGTAGCGCCCCAAAAGCAAATGCAAAACAATACAAATTCATCTACAAGCCTCCAGACCGGACAGCCCCTGTGTCTGTGTGGAGTATCTGTGTGAGCCAGAGTATCTCGGAGTATTTCAGTGTTGTGGCATTGCCTCCGAGTTTGCGTTTGCCCTCTTCCCAGGCCACATTCATTCATTGCAGACCCTTCTCCTTCGACCGCCACCCAGACATTTGCATTTCCCACACACAGATACAAACACTTTCGCAGAGGTGTGTGTGTGTGTGTGTGGCGCTTAACCCCCCGCTGGCTCAACTGGTTGAAGTTGACCGTAGCCGCCGTCTGGCAGCGTTCCATTTCGCTTCTTTCTCAAAAATTATATGAAAATTATACCAATTCAACTCATAAAATTTTTTCAGCTTAATAAATTTGCAGACATTTTGTAAGGAACCCCTGGCACTGGGAACTCTTTGTCGTCATTGGCTGCCCCTTCGCCTCGGACATATTTTCGTTTGGGAACCGGGGCTTTCATGCAAAATGGTCAATGGTGGAGTGGAGTGGCTCTAACTCCCTCCCCCTGCCCCTCCACCGACCACGGACGGTACATAAATATATATACATACATAGCGAGCACATCGGGGGAGCGTTAACCAGACGCAGTTGCCTTGCTTAAGCGAAGCTCATAAATTTGCCTCAAACAATTTCCCACTTTTTTCTCTGCCTCTTCAACCGTTTTTATTTCCCATATTTTCTTTGGCTTTTTTGGGAAGTCAATTCAGTAGGAGGAAAAAAGCGTGGGGCTCACCTTGCTGGAGTTTTTTCTAAAAGCTTGGCATATGTCAGGTGAAACTGGAGTGGCTATTAATCACACAATCCTCCAAAGTGAATCATGCTTCTAAGAAAAATACGGGAAAGTCTAATTTTTTATCATTTAAATTTTAAACGTTTTAATTTGAATAAAGTTGGGTTTCTCTATGGAATTCAATAGAAGGAGGATGTTGACATTTCATTCATAAGCCGTTCTTGCAAATCTATACCTTTTTTCCTGCCCACTGAAGTTTTCATTATTAAGTTTCTTAATCGAACTGAATCAATAATGGTTTTTGTTTTTTTTACATTTAAAAAAGTGGTTTATTTATCTCCCACAACAATTAAATGTAAACACTAATTTATACTTTAAATTTAAAAAGTAATTCAAAACAATAAACATAACCACTTTGTTTTCTTAATAAGTTTATAAAGTGCAATGAATTAAAAAACGTTTTTATTAAATTTAATTAAAATGTATTAATTGATAAAAAATGTTTAAGGCATTTACTTACACTTTACATTTGAAAGCGGTCTTCGCGATATCTTGTAATAAGAATTGTCAAAATCTGCCTTTAGAACATAACACTAACTTGAATAAAAATATAAAATAAAGAATGCCCAATCATTTCTTAGAACAAAATCAATATGCTGTAACTTCCGTCAGACTGTCAGAATTGGCGCTAGCTGCCCCGAAAATCGGCCAATAAAGTGATATCCGTCGATGGACTGGCAGTCGCTCGTGTTCGATCGACAGTTGAAACAACAGACTTCAATCAAGATCCGCGTTCCCACTTCCAAAGTGTCTGTTTACGTTGGCTTCGGGTTCATTCATTCGGTGGCTCCTAAAACAGAGCATACCACTTGGCCCCGGATATATGGGCGGTGCCATCAATCAATCAAGCGAATTGCAATGAATTTTGATCAATATCCGCTGAAGAGTGTTGTTCGAGGGGCAAATAGCATATATACTCAACCATAATTCACGACTGGGCCGAATGATTGACGCCAGGTTGATTGCGAACTTTAGTTTGGAAGGCATGTCTGGGAGATCCGAAAGATTTAGAGTTCCTTTCGAGAGGCTGGGACCACCTGCTGGCAGGAAACTTTGGCCATTCCAATTTTCCCTCGGCTTTCCCGTGGAGTGACAAAGGAAATGAAAGCTTGAAACTTTTTTGATGGAATCCCACCGCAGACTTGTGGAACTTCTTAAAGCTCCTCGAGAGGTTGCCGTGGCAATTGCGGAAGTTTTATGTTTTTGGCTGTGCGTAAATCGCTCAAGAAATCAGCTCAAGTGGAATAAGTTGTGGCCCGGCTCACTTTAGTTTCGGTTAACACTTTCGCCCAGGCCCGGACTTCGATTCTTGGGCCAGCTCCACCTCCACCTCCACCCCCCCTCCCCACTGCATTAAACAAATTGATTTCCGATGAGCCCATCGGCATTGATAGAAATAGTAATAGTGGAGTCGATGTGTGTGCGCCGATGATTTCGAGTGCGTCGAGTCGATATCTACGGATGCTATTGTATTGTATCTGCATCTGTGTCTGGCGAGTGTTTACCTTTGCCAATAAATTCTCTTAATTGCCGGGAAATAATCATAAAGCAATCGGCCGTAATGCGGATGGGATACCCGTGCAAGCCTTATTTTCGGGTATTCGGGACTTCTTATTCGGGGGAATCGAGAATTTGTGGCCCTGTTGAAAGTGTAACTCAGAAACGGTGTGGAATTATGTTGAAATCGATTTGCTACAGAATTTATGCGGCGCGTACATCGAGCACTTTAGTTCATATTGGGCAACCAGGGTAGTAGTTTCCCCCTCGTCGAGAACTCCCCCAAGTTGGCCATTCATATACCATTTCATGTCCGATATAATGTGTACAAATTCATAGTCAAGTTCGTTCCGAAATGCCTACCACAACGAAGTTCCTGAGTAACTGGTGGTATTTGGGAGCACGCTGTGTCATCTTCATCGCAGGAAGACAAATCTTTACCAGACATCCATCCAATACCCGTTTAGCCCTGGACTTTCCCAATTTAAGCAAGTGTTCATCTCAGAAAGTTTTTCATCCATGACAAGCATAATAATTGGAGAGATCCTTTTACATTACTGGGGTATGCTCTTATTTTGTCTAATTTAAAGTATTACAAAGCCTTTAATTTGAACTTTTATCTTTTCAAATTTGCTCACTTTTTGTAACGCGGTTTGAAGGAAGCAGCTGAGACTTTCTAGTGTATCGTGACCCTCTTTCATCGTCGCCCAACGGATTATTTGGACAGTGGTTATACATATCGGCCATCGATAGCCGATATCTGCCGGCGTCAGGTAAATTAGGTAGAATAGCTTGAGAGATTCGAGGCACAAATTCAATCATCTGGGTAGGCCCAAAGTTATGCTGAGTGATTCCGTGTAATAAATCAATAAATTACCCACTCTTACGCGAATATCTCATGCAAAGCTCTTTTGGGTTCCTCCAACCCGGTCAGGAGTCCACGCCAACTCCGTAATATCCAAATTCTCACTCCCGCCGCGGATCCAGATCGGAGATCTGAGGCTGATATTAAGTTATACGCGACTAACCATATGCGCCCAGTTCATTTATTCAACGTCTAAAATTGCGACACGCCGCTATTCATATATTCAAAAATTTATCATAAAGTCTTACGTGGCGAACCGGCCATATGCATATATCTTGGTAAATTACACTGCGCAACTCGCTTTTGATGTGTGTAATTTGGCCTAATTCTATGGGCCTAGGAATGGATGTGACTTACTAGTATTTGGCTATTAGTCAAAGATACTAAAAACCTATTCATAAGGATATATTTACCACTTATTCATATCTTTTCATATAATGCTTTTTTATTTAATAGTTTAAATGCTTAAAACAGCTCCATTTTCCACACATAACCAACATTTGTTGATCAGTGTTACTGGCTGGAAAATGGGAAATCGAGCGTGTCATAAAAGAGTTTCCCTATATCTTCCCCACCTTTCGTTTCCAGGGTGCAGTCCATGAACAGACTTCAGCGGCAATTGGGATCAGGAGGTGAGTGCTTCCGATCGAGAGGATAATGTGTTCAATATTTCGCAACCGCATCAATTACCGTGGGACTGGCAGCACCAGGAGCGGCAGCGGGGAGCGGGAAAGGGACCGGGATCGGGACAGGGATAGGGAGAGGGAGAGGGATAGAGACGTCCTGCTGGCCAAGGAACTGGATGCGGACAGCAACAACAATGGCACCGAGCCGCAAATGGAAACGGAGGCGGTTCCAGAGTCCGACACGGAACGGGAGTTGCCCGAGGAGCACGGCGAGGATCAGGAGCCGGAGAACAGCAACGAGGCCCTGGACCTCTCGCTGATCTCGTCCAGTGGCCGGGGATCGCTGCCGGGCAGTGGTCACGTCTCGCTGGAGGCCCTACAACATACCAAAGTGGCGGTGGCCCAGTTCGCGGCCTCGGCGATGGCCGGTGCAGGTGGCCACCAGTCGCCCGACCTGGCCATGGTGCAGTCCACCATCTTCAATGTGCAGCGGCAGCATCTGATGCAGCTGCAGCTCATCCAGCACCTGCAGAGTCAATTGAAAAGGGCCGAGGCCGCCGCCTTGGGCAGGCCGACCCACAGCGACGAGGAGGAGGACGAGGTAGAGGCCAAGAAGCAGCCAGCGAATGGACTGAAGGAGGAGCAGGAGCAGGAGCAGGAGCTAGAGCAGGAGCAGGACTTGGAGCAGGATCAGGATCGGGATCAGGAGCAGGAGCGGCGGCGCGAGGAGAGTTCAAAGACTGACAAGAGGGGAACTGAGGAGAGAAAGGCGGAGCCGGAGGGCTACCAACCCATGATGTGCGACATCAGCTCGAGCCTGGCCTCGAGCATCATCACCAACCACGATCCCCCGCCAGCTCCCAACGAGCCCAACTGCCTGGAGATGCTGCAGCGCAGAACGGAGGAGGTCCTGGACTCGGCCTCCCAAAGTCTACACGCCGCCCAGATGCAGGAGGAGTACTCGGAGTACGCCTCCAAGGAGGCCCAAAGTCGCGGGGAGATCTTCAAGCACCGCTGCAAGTACTGCGGGAAGATCTTCGGCAGCTACTCGGCCCTCCAGATTCACCTGCGATCCCACACTGGTGAGCGGCCCTTCGTTTGCAACGTTTGCGGCAGCAAGTTCACCACGAAGGGCAATCTGAAGGTCCACTACCAGCGGCACACGCAGATCTTTCCGCCCATGCTGTTGCCCCCAGGTGTGGCGCCCAACGTGGGGCATTCGGGGCAGGGTCAAGTCCAGGCCGAGCAGTATCCCATTCGCCTGCCCTTCGTGCCTCCAGTGGCACCGGCGGGAGCTCAGGAGCAGGTCCAGCACCAAGTGGATGAGCCAGAGGAAGTGAGGCTGGAGGTTCCAGCCCAGCAGGCCGAGGATCTCAGCAAACCAGTGGTCAAGGATAAGGAGAAGGAGAAGTCCCACTCCCCAGTGGAGCGTGTCAAGACGCCCAAGGAGGCTAAGCCAGACGTTCAACAACCGTCACCGGAGAAGCCCGAAAAGGAGGTCACCAAACCAGTGGTGACCCCGTCACGACGCAACGGCTCTGTTCGCAAGCGACAGACAAGCAGCGCTGGGAGTCCGCCCCAGGAGGACAGGGAACGGGATCTCGCCGAGCACCTGCACATAGCCAAGCTCGTGAGACGCTCCTCGGCCAGCAGGGAATCGCAGCCGGCGGAGTACTCGCTCGCCCAAATGGAGCGCATCATCGACAAGTCGTGGGAGGACCTGATTGAGATCGACAAGACCTCCGAGACCTCGAAGCTGCAGCAGCTGGTGGACAACATCGAGAACAAGCTGACCGATCCCAACCAGTGCATCTTCTGCCAGAAGGTCATGTCCTGTCGCAGCTCCCTGCAGATGCACATCCGCACCCACACGGGCGAGCGTCCCTTCCGCTGCAAGATCTGCGGCAGGGCCTTCGCCACGAAGGGGAACCTGAAGGCCCACATGAGCATACACAAGATCAAGCCGCCGATGAGGAGCCAGTTCAAGTGTCCCGTGTGCCACCAGAAGTTCTCCAACGGCATCATCCTGCAGCAACACATCCGCATCCACACCATGGACGATGGCAGCGGTGGCCAGGGAGCTCCTCCGGGCAATCCTGGCGAGGCTGAGCGTCTGGGCATCGAGGATCAGAACTCGAACAAGTCAATGGGCACTTCAGACACCCTGGACTTCTCCACCACCATTTCGGACCACTCGGGCCAGAGATCCGAGTCCTCGCAAGGCGGGGACTTCGATGAGTTCATGACCATGGACAGCACTGACGACTCCCGGGACAACTCCAGTGCGGCCACAGCCACGCCCCATCCGCTGGAAAGGGACAGGGAGAAGGATCGCGAACGGGAACGAGATCGGGATCGAAGGATCCCCAACGATGGCTCCGACGAGAGATCTCATTCCAATCCCGATCTGGCCGGAGTTCGCAGCGAGAGTGGGGAAATGCCCGCCATGGATCTCTCCTCGCCCTCCTCGGCCTCCGGTCGCATCTTCGGATCTGGGCTGGCCAATGGATCTGCCGGTGGAGGATCGGGGGCCGGTGGCCTTCCCATGCTCGGAATGCCCATGCCCCCAATCTGCTGCTCATGGCAGCCGCCCGCGAGGAAATGCACGCTCTAGGTCACGCTCACGCCAAATTCCCCCTGCTGCCCTTCGGTCCTCTTGGATTTATGGGTGAGTTATTAATCTTTATTAGAATATTTATTTAAGGCTAAGAGTACTTGAATTGAAAATTGCACATTTTAAGGTTTATAAAGGGTCTGTCTGCAAATGTCCTGTTCTTTCTTAAGTATAAACTTATATGACTTAAATAGGAATTATTATTCCGTTTCTTAGATATAAATACCACTTTTTAAATGCGATCAATTTTGTATCAGCCCTGAATGGACAAAAATACATAGAAACTTTCCTAAATTTATTCAGACAATTAGACTCACATTTCATGGGCAACCCATTCAATTCCATTGCTTTATAGTTTTATTTAGCCAGCGTATGCTTTGTCAGGTCCAAAGATGTATAAATAAATCCAACGAACTGCGTCTTGACATTAACTTTTTTATCCATCCGCTTCGGGGATACGAGATGACAAAGCCTCTTTGTCTGCCACCTTTGACCCCGTCAGCGTTTGCCAAGCAACTCGCAGTGGCAGTGCGATAAATCTGCGATCTGGGCGCGACATAACTCAATTGGACCGGGACAAAGCATTCGCAGAGCACTTGGCAGCACTCCGCCCAGCTCCATCCCAATCCCAGTCTGATCTGCCTATGCCAAATTCCGCAATTTATTTATAAACATTGGCGCATTCCCGAATCGAGGCGCAGAGGCGCAAGCGATCGAGCAGCGATCTGTCGCCTCATTATGTCACAACCTTTTACGCGGACGGATATTTATTATATCTGCGATCGCGGCGAGCGACATTCGGCAGCACGTGGCGGGAATTATGTGTCCCCCACTGACCTCGCGAGTAACTCTTTGTCTACATCTCCATTTCCCATCTCCATCAGGTCTGCACCCGCCCCCCAATGTGTGCAATCTCTGCTTCAAGATGCTGCCCAGCCTGGCCGCCCTGGAGGCCCATCTGCAGAGCGATCATGCCAAAGAACCGGCGCCGGGCCACGCCCTCCGCCCCCACTGCAGTGACGCTGGATCGCCGTACGGTGCCAAGGTGAGTGCCAAGCTTAATGGATTAATCCTACGAACTTTAGGGACAATATGTCTATTGCAACTATGCCGTTTGCAAGGGTCAGACAGTGAAGTAAAATTTAATGTATTATACTTTTATTGCCGATTTCTCAATGGCATGTTAGGTTTTGACATTGAGTTTAACCACTGTTTCGGAAGCGTTCAACATTATATTAGAGTATGATAAATATTCATTCTTTGAAAAATATTGAGAAAACTTATTTGTGCTTCCGAACAATTTGACTTCCTGTTAACTTTCTTTGAGAGATTACCTTATCATGACATTAAGACTGAGTTACTGATCCTGCTTCCAAGCATATATTATATATCTTTATACACCTATATCTTCTAGGACTATGCTTAGAAATGGCTTAAAAATATCATCCGACATCCTCAGTTTCTAGCAAAGGATCATTTTATTAATCAACCGCACTTAGTTCAAACATTTAGTTTCCCTTTCCGATGCAGTCCACTAATCACCTCCTTAGTTCAGCATTGAGCAGCATTCCCTGCCCCAATATGGTGGCACTTACATCACATCCAGCTAGCCTAATCCCACCTCAACTCTCGCTTTGAGAACCAGTGCCATCTGGCAGCGAGAGTCGGAATCGATTCCCCGGCCTGCCTTGGTCATGATTAATTAAAATGTTCACGGGTTCAGCTCGCTCCTGGGGCTGGCTTGATTTGGCCAAATATGGATGGATGGATGGAGCACAGCCCGTTTTGGCCGCGACCATACAAATTATGAGCACATTATTAATTGCCCGATGTGTTCGCCTCGTCACTGGCCGGGCTTTATTATGAAGAAATTGTGGCCAACTTGCATAGCTTGCCTTAATTGTTGGCGTTCCGCTTTGCGGCCTCCACTCGCCCAAGTTGGAGCTGCAAGCCCAGACTCCCAGACTGCCGGACTCCCAGGTTCATCTGCGGAGGAGAGAGCTTTAAGTGCCCGGATTACATCGCCCAACAATGCCAATTATTTATTAAAGTGCGTTCGCTGCTCAGGCATATGGAGTGGTTCTGCTGTGGCTGCCCATAATTTAAGTACAAATGCGAGTATTAATATTTATTTCTGGCCGGGGCACGCAGCACTGCGGCATTGTCTCTCTATGACTAATGACATCGTTCATTATGGCTTACATTCTTGGAGAATTTCCAAAATTGAAAGCGAACGTCTCGTCGCAGGGACGGAATTTGAGAACTCTTCACAGGGGCGGTTTCCTATTTAGGTGGGCAGGAAAAATTAAAACAAAATAGTTATTTAGTTTTATTTAATAATTTTATTTTGATGGTTCAAATAGCTGTGCTTTAAAAACGTATACGGAATTTCAAGGAATCTGTTTCAATTTTAAGTTGCATATCCAGGAATAGATGATATTTTAGAATGGCTTACTTTTACCATTACTATTAAAAATGCTGTAGATCCTTATTAGCATTGCTTAAAATCAAAACATTTTTGACCCAAAATTGCCATAGATATTTGATTGTTTTTGGTAAAAAGCCTGTATCGATAAGGTTAAGATTTGTAGAAAAAGAACATGAAATAAAATAATTTCTAATTGTCTTCTATTGACCCTAAATCACAACATATATAAAACAGGTTGGATCTTCTGTTCTATTTCTTTAAACCCTAACGTAAATTGAACCGCTCCTTGTTAGTGGCTGAAATGAGAGTGCATTGTAAATGTCATAACATTTTCAGTTGGTAATCAGCAAGTCCCTATTTTCCTTTTGGCAACGCCAGTGGAGCGACAGAGGCACTTGCACCCCTTCGTCTGAAAACGACTGGCCACGTTCCGATTTGCTCGCTTAGCACATTGTTGATGATCTAGAGCAGACGAACATCGGATCGGGATGGTCCGGGAGTTGGAGGTTGGAGATTGGGATGGGAATCGGCATCATCTTTTGGGCTTGAAATTTCTAAATGATTCAAAAATCTTAAGTAATTACGAGAATGCATTATGATGATGCGAAATTTACGACTCCGTCTGGTATGTTTGTGCTCTGGATTGGGGCGAGGTCTGTTGGACTTTTCGGGAGGTTGGGTGAGATGATATAGGGGAAAGATATAGAGGAGCCTGTGCCGGATCGGTGACGGTGTGTGCGATGCATTCAATGCAAATAAATTATGCTACGCTTTATGCAAAATTATTTAATCTTTTGTTCGTCGCGTGTGCTGGGGACACTGAAAACACCACGCAGTTTCTGTTTTATCCCCATCCCCAATCCCTCGCACAGACTCCCCCTTTTGGCGAACAATTGTTTTGCCATAAAAATATGAGACCCGGCGGCATCGTCTGCGCGAGATAATTAGTTGGTATTATTACACGCGATGGCATAGAAAAATTGTAAATTATGTTTTTGGCTCTCTCTCTGCTCGAAAATAAGATTATTAAGAGGCGCGAGTCTGTATTAACGGCACATTTAACTGAAAATGCGCAGAAATTAGCGCCCGTCGCGAAAGTATGTACATATCTCGCCCCGTAACTTTGTATCCCATCGCATTGCAGCTCACTCTCAATCCAAATCTGTTTGCAAAGAAGCCGCCTTCGTCGTCGTCGTCATCGGGTGACAAGTTGCCGGAGGCCTCATCCCTGCCCTTTCCCCCCGAAGTTCCCCCAGCGACGTCCATTAAAGAAGACCCCGACCAGGAGCAGTTGGCGGTGGACGAGGGTGGATCGGCTGGAGAAGGATCGGGCAATGGAGCTGGCTCTAGCTATCCACAGGAAGCAGGTGATGCCGAGCAGTCCCTGATGAAGATGCAGCTCCGTAAGTTACTTCCCACCCGAGTCTCCGCTCTAGAATCCTAAGAGTATCTCCCCACCAGATGCCCATCGTTTTCCGGCCAGTCCGCTCGACTTTCAGCAGGCTCTGATGTCCGCAGGTCCTCCGACCTCCAGCTTGGATCCTCCGGTGAACAACAAGCACTTCTGCCACGTCTGCCGCAGGAACTTCAGCTCGAGTTCCGCCCTCCAGATCCACATGCGCACCCACACGGGCGACAAGCCCTTCCAGTGCAATGTGTGCCAGAAGGCCTTCACCACGAAGGGGAACCTCAAGGTACAGCATGGGATACTCATCTACTTTATGCTCTTTTCTAAGATGAGTTTCTCTCGGTTTCCCTTTTTTTTTGTTTTTTGTAACTTTCAGGTGCATATGGGCACCCACATGTGGACGAACCCCACTTCGCGGCGAGGTCGTCGCATGTCCTTGGAGCTTCCCATGCGACCTGGTCCGAACTCGGGAGCTGGTCATCCGGGGTCGAATGCCGAACAGGAGTTCATGCAGCGTCGACCGGAGCTCTTCTTTCCTTACCTGCCGCCCTTCTTCAACGGATTGCCGCCTAAGGTGAGAAAGTTAAGACTTTTTTCGAATCTATAATGTAATGTTCTAAGACGTTTTTAAAACTATTTACCTAAGTAGTATTACTTCACTGTTAAATAGATGTTAACTGACAATTAGTTTAATATAATATTAACTGACTGTTAGTTACATGTTAACGGACAATTAGTTCGATATTAACGAACTGTTGGTCAGATGTTAACTTGCAATTAGTTTAACATTATTTGACTGTTAGTTAAATTCGTTATTATATATAGCAAATTAGTAAGTTATTAATTGGTATCTTATTTCTTGGGCTAATACACTCTCTATAACATCCGACCTTTGTTTTCTCCCCAATTTCCTGTAATTTTTACAGCCTTGTGAACTGAGTCCCGGCGCCTTTCCCAATATTCCCCCGCCGCCCTTCGCCAACGGCGGGAAGTATCCCTATCCGCCCGGACTCCTCGGATTCCCTGGCTTCCTGGCCCAGCATCCCTACAGCATGGAGCGGAGGAGCAGCAGCAAGTCGCCCACGCCGGAGCCGGCCCAGAGTCCTTCGCTGAGGGAGGACGATGGGTCCGGCAGCATTTGGCATCCACTGAGTCGCATCAAGGTGGAGAGCAATCCGAACGAGGCCTTGGGCGGCTTCAACGAGCAGGAGGATCAGGCGGAGGCGGATGTGGAGGCCACAGGAGGGGACATCGAGGAGTCGGAGTCCGGAGATGCGGAGAAGTAACTGATGAGATCTTAGTCTTGGAACACACATGGTTTTTGTGGAGTACATATCTTGAGCATTACCCTACGCTAAGCTTCAACTAGCACTGACACAAACTTAAACTCAAACACAACCCCCCCACACACACACATATACGAATATATCCTTTGTGTCTATACATATATATATATATATAGTACGGTTAATTGATAGCGATCTTCAAGGCATTTAAATGCATTAAGTTTAGCCGGTAAGTTGTAAAAATAGCGGATCGAGGAAGGAATCTCTTCAACCGGATCAGGCAGGCTGCAAGGTCAGAACTTAACTAATTGTATGGCTATACCTAGATATATTTAAATACATATAACGATAAATACACGTAATGTAAACTGTGGTAGTTGCATATAAAAAATTGAAATCGAAACCGCGACGAAAATGATCAAAAATAAAGCCGGCGTGCGAAATTGCAAAGAATATGTTGTGACGTTTCTCTTCCGGGAAGTGGGCAGCATTCCGCTGAGAATCGGGGATCGCATTAACGATGGATTCAATAAATTCATGCAAATTGGCAGCTTCGGTAAGTGCGCCTCCCTCGATCGTGCCACATGCCACGCGCAGCCCATCCATCATCCCATTCCCTTCGCGAAGACGCCCTCGCCCTCGTCTTTAGATATTTCCCACCATCCCATGGCCACTCCCAACAGATGTTTTCTTTTTGATTCATTTGCCCAGACGAATTTTGGTCGAAGTGTCTCTGTATCTCTGAGTCTTCGAGTCTCTTCGTCTCACAAACTTTTAATTATTCCCTTGTCATTTTGGCAGCGCCTCTTCCCGCGACGACAATGCAACAAATAATAATTTCTAGACCGCAACAACTTGATGTCGCCGCAAATTATAAATGTTCGCCAAATATGACAGGCGCTGTCTGCCAAAACAATAGACTCGACCCGATGCACTCGACCAGGGTTTACCCGGGTAAATGGCTCATGTGGGGCACAGGGTGAGATATAAATCCCCCATGAAATAATTGCGAATAAGTGTTGAGCACAACAGTTGAAGAAATATATAAATGTTGAAGAGATCTACGGATAAATCGTCTGCTCAAAAATATTGTAATATTATTTTCCATTTAAAATTTTAAATTATAAAATTCAGACAAACTATAAATTTTCATTTATTTGATTCCAAAAACTTTAGTATTTTAAAGTTTACGTACACAAATATAATTATATTTGCCATTGATATTTGCAATGAATCATAAAAACCGTGTACAAATTAGGAACATTTATTTATTTAATCCAATAACTATTTTATAGAAAGGATTTTATAGCTTTTCATAATTGAAATTATTAAATGGAGGATGTCTCTTTTAGAATTTTTGGTTAAACTTATTTTCATTTTTATTTCACAAGAGCTAGCCTAACTAACGATGCGTGTCTGATAATAACTTAATTAAAAAAAATATTTATTTTATTAGTGGGTTAAAAAGCAAATACCCTTTAAACTAAAATAATCTTATAATGTAAATTTAAATGCTACTTTGAAATTCTCGGCAGATATATTCGGATTTAAATGCGACTCATTTATATTATGAATTGAAAGTAATTAATATATTTCAAGGTGCGCGCAGATTCCTATAAACGTTTCCCGGGAGTGAATATTCGCTACTTCAAATTTTCCTTTGGCAGTCTGCGAATTCCAGCCATGAACTTGCACATAAACACTGTTTTGGCATTGCAGCACGAATGTTGCTTTGTTGGCAATTCCATTTTCCACAATGTTGCACTTTTCCCGAGAAATTTAGCTCATTTCATGGGCGCACATATTTCATATGCGGCCGTAAAGTGTCTCGAATGGGAAAACGATGGGGGGGGATGGAGATCCGGGGACTATTAACAGCCCCACGGCTGGAGCCATTAACTCTGGACCGAGAAATGGGTGGTGGCTAACGAATCCGGCCTCCTGCATCGAAATGAGCGATGAGAAATTGTGCCATGTCTGGTCCGGAGCTCCTTCTATGTTGAATTTCAAGATCACGCTGATGCGCAGACATAATTTTCACGATCATAATTCGCCCGCCGGTTGGCAGTCGTCGGGCATCTTAATAACCTCATTTCGCTAGCCTGCTCCCGGGTTCTATCTTCGGGCTGCATTATATTTATTTTGCGTGCAATTTGTTTGATCTGTGCGCGTAATTAACTCTGTCTGCATGCGACGCGTCGTCCGAAAACGGTCTATGAATAATAACCCAGCCCCAACTCCGAGGCAGGAATATTTCCCGGGGAATTATGATTTTTCGTTTGATGGCCACCGAGAGCGCGGGACTCGCATGCCGTGGCGAACTTTGAAGTGTGTCTAATTGGGCGCCAGTTAAGCGAGTTTTGGGAGTCCCCCTGGTCGATAACGTAGTTTTATAAATATGGGAAAATATTTTGTGGCATAATTGTCACCTTTTTTTTCTAAGACTCGACACAAAAAGGATTTTGGGCTTTACTATTTTGTTTCTTATTTATTTTAAAATCCTCAATTTAAACTTTAAATTTGTAAAGGTTAGGCAAATAGCTTTATCCATTTCTGTTTTTGCTTGTCATTTATTAAATCTGTATATAACCTGACAAACACAGGTAATTACACAATTACAATTATTTAATTTGTACAGAATTTTCTTTTAAGTCTACACAATTTTTGGGGGATATAGATGTTATCTCATTTTTAACACATTGAAATTTGAGCCAATTATAATTTCAAGAATCACATATCGTAAAGCCTTCTTTATTCATACATAATTACTTAAAAATATTTATTAATATTAAAACTTGTCTTTTTATCTGGGACCTGACTTTAACAAGAATTACCATCAGAGTTTTGCCTGACTAGTTAGTCTATTAGTTATGTTTGCAATAGTTCTTAAATACTCACTTCGTTTTATAACTATAATATGAACAATATTTTAAAATAAAATATTTTAAATATATAGTGATAGTCAGCTGATATTGCAGTTTAATGGAAATATAATGTCATATAAGAAATATGTCGAACATATTATTTACGAATTAAACTTCTCAAAGAATATAAAATATTTATTTTTATTTATTTGTTTATATTTATTTTTACATATTTTTACCAGAATTTTTGTTCAAGCCAATAAGTATAAGTGTGCCTAATTGGGCGCCTCGAAAGGAAAGTTGATAGTTGGGCGGTGGAACCACCGTTAGTCCCTGGAAAAGACACGGCAATCGACACTGCAGTTTTATTGATATGAAAATGGAAATGGGAATGGGAATGGTCTCTCGTCTCCAGAGAACAAGCGGCCATCGTGTAGCGCGTTTTATGGCACCCACAAATTCCGTGCTAATTGTTGCACCGCGAATCCGAACTGGTTTTCGAGGCACAGCCTTCGCTGCCATTGCATCCACCTCCCTCGAGTAGTTTGCTTCAATTTTGCCTCAATTATTTCGCTTGTTTGTTTATGGAGGAATCTTTAATCTCGGCGCTGGTGTCGCTGCCAGCCTTGACTCCTTGACTTGCCTTGGCTCCTGCTGCCGCTCACATGCGTGGCCAAGATCTAGACAACACCTACGATGGACGGAGGAGCCCATATCCCGTCCCTGTATCTATGATCGCCCCGGAGTGGCGGACGAGGTCGGTGCTGGACAAGTGTTTCGAAAAATGGATTATTCATGTTGTCCTTGCCAGGCATTCGGCGGCTTTTGCTCTGCCTTTTGCCAATATGTTGCTGCTGCTGCTGCTGCTGAAGTCGATGATGTTGCAAGTTGCAAGTTGCTCTCGTACCGCGATCTCCCTGTCGCTGTTGTTATTGTTTTTGAAGTTTCTGTTGTTGTTATGGATTGAAGATCGGTGACTGGTTGAGCTCTCTTCAAGATGGAGTCGCCGATTGAGGGATGTCTCAGTGTGGGTTTAATATAAGAGTTTTGCTTAAAGTACCGAGATTACTTTAAAATGCAATATATATAAATGTCTACACAGTTCGGCTGTTTACTCACAATCCAATTTCTTTAATTGAAACACTGTCGAACTTAAAAGCTCTATGAGTTGGACTAGTTTTATTTACAATCAAAATTTTTAATGCAGGTATACACAATTCTTTAACTAGAATTTTTCATAACTCGAACTTATTTTGGTGACAGTTTGTAGTTCGAGTTACGGAAGTTCGACTTTAGGTCAACTAAATCATTATAAGACTTAACCTATTGAAGATATTTAATTAATATATTTTTTAAATTAAGTGTTCTAAACATACCTTTATATAAATATCACAAAAATCTCCAGTTTCTATCTGATTTAGAGTTACACGTGCTATCAGTGCAGTCGTGTGTGTCTATTTATCCATCTGGCTAAATATATCTGGCTCTCTGCCACATAGCTGGCCCTAATAAATTTATAAAGCTTGATATTATCGCGGCATCGTAATCGTAACTCACTCCCCTCGTCCCGCCGATGGAGTTCGAGTTCCAGATAGTGGCATCATTTGCATTTGAAGGAAACGATGCCACACGCACAGAACGAAGATGCAAGGAATAGGAATGGTATCTTATAGGCAGCGTTATGGGCACCATAATGACGATGTTCAATTGCAGCTCACGCCAAAGGCATTCCCAGATCGATTCTAATTTCGAATCGCTGAGGTGTGAAAATACCTACACCGCAGCAGCGGATTGATGGGGGCGCTGAAAATGTGGATTCCGGAATCCCCCCTCCATATTCCATATCCATCTGTCCAACTGTCTGCAGAGCCACCCGAAAGATGCTGCCGAGTCTGGCTGTCATTAGCGGTATTCAAATCATAACATAAATACACTTGTCGTCTGTCGAGAGCTCATTCCCCGCTCCCCTTTTCCCAGAGGAGATTATGACAGGGACAAGAAAGGGGAGTCTGTCTGTCTGACTAGCTGCCTTGTGGCACAGGCAACTTGTTGGCTGCATTTCATTTTGATAACTTGTCAAAATAGTCTGGAGCCCGAGTGGCATGATAAATGCGGCCAGACAGCGCGAAAGCCACTGACAAAGTGTTGAATGCCTGCGCCACTTTATTATTGCCATTAAGTGTGTGCCGCCCTTTTGGCCTGGCCTTGCCTTCCCTGCCAGTTGGCTTTACGACCCAGCTGGGTGGTTGCATATGCAACTTTGGTGGCATAAACTTGTCAGGCAATGTCATAAAACCACCCACTCCTCGCTCTGCTCCTTGCCGATCGAAAATCGAACACATTTCACCTCCCCCAAAAGGATGTTGAGGCTATTCCCTAACGGACAGAGGCCCGAAATATTGTTGTAATATTTGCCAAAATTATTTGCCGGTCAGCAAATATCGATTTCTTGAAAAAAAAAAAAACACAGGGCAAGTTAAAGACACTCAGAAAAACGACATAAAAACATGCTTCAAACAATGCATAACTGAAATAAAAACAAAACCTTGTCGACCGCCTTTGATATTATACAAATTTATTGTTATTTTACAAATTTTTTGTTATTATACAAATTTATTGTTATTTTACACTCTCTGTTAAGTGAAAAAAAAATATTTTACCTTTACCAACACATTAACTTTCACTTATAGTATAGATTTCTTTATACATATATTTTATATCTTATCGTTTTTTCATTATTAAGGATAATAAAATGATAGGGGAAGTCGAAAATGAATATAAAATATATTTTTATGCTACCTATGAGCTTTTATATCTAATAGCATGAGTGATCTTTTTCTCGCTAAAATTTAAAGCAAAAAAATGTTGCTGAGATAAATATTTAGGGTTACTCAAAACCGTAAGTGTTCTTCTTAAATTGTACATTTTGTTTTCTTAAAATTTAGCTTAAGGCTGGCCTTGTCTTGAATATGTTTAATATTCGAAAATGTATTGTTTTTAGTGCACAAGGCTATCCCTTTCCGAATAGCCAGTCCATCCCCCAACCTTCGCCACTTACCTTAATGTGCCGGACTGATTGGAATATGATATCGGAATCGGGTTTTATGGCGGCTCAGCTTTTATTTATTTACAAGTCGAGTTTCGACCTCTCAACTCTCGCGGGACACATCTCATAGTCCGCCCAGGCCACTTCCTTGCGAGTTCAGCTAATAAAGTCCTCTCGTGCCGCCTCCTCTTCTTTTGCGAGACATGGCTTAATTTGTTAGACGTTATCGCTTCCGCTTAAAGCCAACTGCCGGCGAGTGCAACAAAGTGCATTTGCCAGTTGCAACTGCAGGCAGCAACTAGTTTTGGCCTTCACAGGGTGAGGGGATGGAGGAGGAGCGGGGCAGGGGCAGGGGCACGGTCACGTGCAACGTGCAATAAGCGAAACATATTCGCATGTTGTCCGATCGGCGCGGTCGCGTTATCGATACTTGCGTGGCCTTGGCGACCGGCAGGAAAACATTGATATCGATGGGGACACGGATGTACAGACGACTGTATATCTATGTTAATGAGTAATGTGGAGTTTTTGGTTAAGATCCACTATCGCAAGGGGGAAATATTAATTAAAAGGGCTACATAACATATTATTTATACTATAACAGCGGGGTTCTGAAAGAACATTATGGTTTTAGTGTGTCCGCCAATAGATACATGATCATGTACATTGCCTTTTTACCTTAATAAGTAATTTATTAACATTTAATTTATTGATAAAAATGTTGTGTGCTATAAAAGTACATTATAAAATATCCGACTCGACCAAGCTCTTAATGTCAAAGTTGTTAATTAAATAATAAAACAATATTTGAGTGGTTTTAGACAGCTTTTGCTCAGATAGTCTGATTTTTAGCAGCCAATAAGAATCAATGACTTTCTTGGAGGTTTAACCCTAACTATATTCTGACCACAAATACTTAAAGTAAACCGAATATATTTTTTTGATTTAGTCTTTTTATACTCAATTGACATCGAAACTAATAAACATGCTCTTAACATAAGATCCTTTCAAATCGTTTTCTTCGCTTATTTAGACTACTCGCCATTTTTTGGTTTAATATAATAGGTATTTGAAAATGCTACGTCAAAAAAATTATTAATAATTTTAATTTTGTGTTTGGGATGGTGTTCAACAAAAATCCTTTTGTGGTGCACATACTATTGGCATTTGTAGCTTTGTCTAACCACCTTTGCAGCTATGAAAGGGTAACGAGGAAAACTCAGCAAGTGCAGCACTGAGCTACCGAAACAACAACTCAATCGATGCCACTGACCAAAGGAAAAGCCAAGGGGTTGGACATGGCCAGCTCTAGAAGTTTTCCCGCCGCAAAAGGAGATCACCCAGCTGCGGAAAGGGACGCTGCAGATGGATGAGTGGACAGGCGGAAGGCACAAAAAAAACAGAAATGAAAAAAAAAAAAAACAATGAAGGAACATAAATTGCATATGAACCTGCAGCCAAGTCGCAGTTGGCTGCACTCCATCTCCTTCTGCGACTCCTGCTCCATGTTTCTTGGTTTCTCCCAGCTCCTTCGCCTTTTCCGGCTGCGCTCCACTTGTCGCTGCTGCCGTTGTCATTCCTTTTAATTTCATTTATTTTGCAAAATACAATTTAATTTGATGTGAATGCAACTGACAACTGGCAGCAGCGGCAGAAAAAAACCAGCGACGAACGACAAAAACGGAGAAGCCGGTTGCGAAATGGCCATAAGGCAAATATTGAACTACAATAATCATCATCGGCATCGGAATCGGGATGGGAATCGGTGGAACGGCCATATCAGCCGCCATTTCTTTCCCCATCATCATCATCATTCGCCGTAGCAGCAGCAACATCAGCAGCAGCAACATCGGCAGCAGCAACAGCAGCAACATGAAGGGGAAGAGACAGCAGACAGAAGACAATCAAGCGCAAAAAGCGAACGAGCAATTGTGGCACACGGATGAGCCGGGCCAGTGATTGTCATGAAGATAACAAAAGTTGCCTTTTTGCATACCAAACATCGCCAGCGACAACAGCAGTAGCAGCAGCAGCAGCGGCAGTTGCTGCACCGCAGCAACATGTTGCTCAAAACTAACAAAGTATTGATTGCGCCGATTGCAAGTGGATGTGGATCACTCGTCGTCGATGTCGCCGACAGTCGTCGACAGCGACATGGATTGTCATCCAACTCCTGCAATGGCAACAGCAATAGCAACAGCAACAGCAACAGCCACGGCAGCAACATCCAACATGCAGCATGCAGCAGCGCCGTCTGCAATCATACATCCTCCGCATGAAACAAAAGTCATTTAGTTATTGTTGTCGCTGCCGAGGCTCAGATGTAGCGATATATCCCCGCCGCAGCCAGTGCCCAGATTCAGATACAGATACATCTCCTGCGATGCCTCGATGACGCCGTCGACAGTCCCATCCGCTTATCAAACTTCAAACAAATCATTTTGTTGGCGGCCTTGTAGGCAGCATTGGCGAACTTGGCGGCCCAGGAAGGGGTTGCAGCTCCGGCTTTAAAGGAGGCCAGCGGGAAAGCTGGCCATCAACTCAATGGCTGATTAACCGCTGAAAGCCAGCATTGTTCAGATATATGCTTGAATGTTTGCAAATTCCTTTAAACTATCCTGAAACTCACAGAAACTTTTTTACAGCTTATTGACATTTTTGTTATGGTTTTAGTTTAAGTTAAATATTTTCAATATCTTACTTTAATGCAAAAGCATTTTTAGAAACGGGTTTTAAGAGATTAATTTATTTTTTTGGTTTTGCTTTTAAAAGTAATTTATCCTAAAATTATGGTTCTAATTAAATAAAAGCACGAATAGTGATTCTTGTATTGCATTGTTCTTTTACCTTCAAATATTACCGCAAAGTTTATTATTCTGGATATATTTTAATAAAGTGAAATAGTTTTGTAAAGTTTTTCTTATGTTTTCAAGTGCGGATTTCAATTACCATTTTTTTAACTCAAGATTTTTGTTCAAATGCATTTCATAATAAGACATTTTATTGCTTGTAAAGTGGTAATAACATTAAGATTATATTGTTATTACCTTTTTAAGACTCGCTAACGGACTTCCTAATCTTAAAGTAGTAATAACTTTAGGAATATATTTATATTACCTCTAGAGGATTTACTACAATTCAAGAAGAAATAACTTTAATATTATTGTATTATTACCATTTTAAAATTTGACAGTGCAACTATTTTAAGGCAAGATCTGTGATGAAAGGCATTTTCGTTAAATATAATGGCACTTTTGAAATGTTGCAATAAGGTTTTGCTGTAAGTCATGTCTGAGAGCTATCAACTAAGTTCGTGTCGTCATTTCAGACAAACTCCGCCATTCGTTCTGCCGGATTTCAGCTTCATACAGCCAAACGATGGAGATTCAAGACTTACAGCGCAAAATCGAAACAAAAATGGAAGAGTCGAAAACAGGAAAGATGAAGCGAACATCATCATTATTTCAGCGACGGCGACGTGAGCGCGGCAAAAAATTATTGAATTTGAATCCGGCAGCTGCCATTCGCATCTTGAGGCATCTCCAGCGATGCGATGCGGTGTCTTTAGGTGAGGGGGCGGAGGGAGGGGCAGCTGGGGCGGAACGCGTTTTGCACTTTGCTTTGATTGGAAGAATTCTGAAAGGAGTCGGGCTCTGAGTGCAACGGAATTATAAAAACTGCAGCCAGGGGCGGAGCAATGGAGGAGGTAGGGAAAAATCTTTAAAATATTAAAATTATTTTAAACCTTAACAAGTAAGTATTCTACGTTAATGTATATACGATTTTCATAGGATGTGGATAGCAAACCAGTTATCTTGTCGTCATGGTATAATAAATGAGGATTTCAAGCATAAAAAAAATTGTTTCGGTGAATTAGTAATTATTAATCTGAAATTTTATTGATTGGATTTCCATTAGCTAAATTCATTTCGCTTTCAATATTTAAGCGGTTTAGTCCTTATATTTTAGGATTACATATCCTTAAAAAATATAAAACAATATGCATTTTTTTTTAATTTTGGGTTGCCAATTTTTTTTTAGCTACCAATTTGAGTACTCACCAATGCATTAGGTCAAAAGTGCAGCCCTCGAACAGTCAAGGGTTAACTGAGCTGCCATTTTCCGCATTCCAAATAATAAATTTTTATGATGCGACTGCAGTTGAAAGAGCGGGGTTATTCAAATTGGAAAAAGGGTGGGGGGAAGAGCTGACTAATTTGATGAGGGACAAACGGAAGCGGCATAGTCCGAAATTATTCATATTTACAGTGTCTCGGTTAACCGACAAACCGAATGGCAGAGAGTGTTCCATCCATTTATTATTTGTGGCCGTCGCGCGGACAAACACCAAATGGAACCGCCTCTCGCACCGGCCACTAAACAAATGAGCATCGCAGTCCAATTAAAATAATAATTACATTTCTAATGTAACTGCAATTTGTGTTTGCGAAAAAGTGCGCCCAGCCCCCTCGAATGGCATAAATATTAATGATGTCGAAGAGAAACGGGGTCCCCAAATGGAAAGGGTTTTACGTTTACATTTTATTTCGTGGGAGGGGATTTCGCAAATGTGCGTGTCGATAAATGTTTGCATTTCCCAAACACACATTTTCCCGCACAAATGAAAACTCAGACGGTCGGGAAATTGTTGGCTCTGCGGCAAAGTTAGGATAAAATGGCTAAAATACCTGTGTCTGTGGTCAACTGTTCATATTTACATTCTAAATAAATAATATTCTAATTTGACAAAGCAAACGGTAATTTATTAAAATTGTTAGTTGGCCAGCGCAAGTTGCATTAATCCCCAACAACCATTCAAGGTCCAAAAAGGCCATCGAGGTTGGGCCAATTACAGCTACTTTTCAGTACTTACGATACCTAAACACAGGTCAGAGTGGAAGAAACAAGAATAATTGCCCCAACTAAAGTGAGAACTTGATAGTAAGACAATGGCTGCAGTGGCAATAAAGTATTTTAAAGTGAAGCCCAAGAAATCGAAACAAAACGTACAGAAATGAATTAAATATATAAATATTAGCTCCTTAAAATTAATTAGTTTTAAAACAAGAAAAATATACAGTATACAAAAATATGCCAGTAAATAAGATAAAAAGTTAACAAAACCAAAAATATTAAATAATATTGATTTTTTTATGTTTAAATATATTTTTAGAAATATAATGAATTTACAATAAAGTCAATTACTAAATGTCTTTTCTACAAGCAGTTATTTGCATTTTTACAAATAAGGGTTTAGCTCCAACTAATTTCATTAAGTTGGACGACTATATCATATATGAAGGAAAGAGCAATAGATGAATAGGAAAATCAAAATGTCTTCATTGTTTTCCAACAATATTTAAAAAATTGTAGCTTAGTTTTATATATAATGCTATAGGTAGCTGCTATAAGAGCAATCAAAAAATGTATTAACATTGCTTGATTGTTTTAGATATATAGTCGTTTATTATGTTATAGTCGTTTTACAACAAAAACCATGTTTTTTAAATCTGAAAACATATACTATATGTTTTTTCACTTTGGATTGTCGGAGCTGCCATCATTTCATGTTTTTATCAAAGTTTAGCTAAAGTTGCGTTCTTTTAAAAGGATGTGAGCTCATGGGCAGCGAAACTAAGTTGCGACTGGCACCGGCACCCATAATCGTCCTTTTCCACTTGGTTCGAATAAAATGGAAAACCGCCAACACCGCAGCGGTAACTCTCTACACCAGTTGTCAGTTGAATGGACAAAAAGGAGGGGATTGCAGTCCCCAAAATTACTGCAACGCCAGCGAGAAAACGCTTTTTGGGGGGTTGAATGCATTATGAATTTGCCCGGAATGGAACTCCTCCGGAAAGAGCTGGGGATTATGCCCCGCCAACGTAGAGTACCGAACATCATTTCATATGCAAAGCTGGGTGGTGGCTGTCTGAGAGAATTGTCCACCCAAAGTCAACCACCAGCATGGCCAACCACTGCGCCCAGACATGTTGGGGCTGCCATCCGAGCATGAGCAATTTGCATTCGGAACACTGGCCAGGATTGGTTATTAGCGAGATTTATGGACATCATATTTGCGCCTGTCTGGCGCTCGAGCCCCAAACCCAAAAACGAAATCAAAGCCCGAACCCGAAGCATATCCTTCTCATTCTGCAACCCCATTGTTAACTTAGCGAACACTGAGGAATACAAAATTGCTTAAAAATTATAGCTTGTTCTTTAAACATCTCTTAGTGATATGCATTGTAATGCAATAAATTGTATTATTATTAATAAATGTATTTATGGTGATCTAATGTTATCAAATTAAGACTGCCACAATATTGGTGTTAAAGAATACTTTGAAATCTTAGTTAAAATGTTAAATCAAAGATAAGTAGAAGTTTAATATGGATTAAGAATACATCTATAAATAAGGACTAGCATAGTAAATGTCCTACACAATATATGGAATAAAAATTTTAAAATAAGAGCAATAAAATATAAAAAGCTACAAAGATCTCAGATATTTTAAAAAGCTCATATAAACTATCACTCATTCTTATTCGAGACCGTTTTAAAAAGTTATTTTTATACCCGTTACTCGTAGAGTAAAAGGGTATATTGTATTCGTGCAAAAGTATGTAACAGCTAGAAGGAAGCGTTTCCGACCCTATAAAGTATATATATCCTTGATCAGGGTCACTAGCCGAGTCGATTTAGCCATGTCCGTCTGTCCGTCTGTCTGTCCGTCTGTCTGTCTGTCTGTCCGTATGAACGCTGAGATCTCGGAAACTATAAAAGCTAGAAGATTGGCATTTTGCATGCAGATTCCAGGAGTTCCTACGCAGCGCAAGTTTGTTTCAAAAAGGTGCCACGCCCCCTTTAACGCCCACAATCGCTAATATACGATTTTAAAAATTTTAATATTTCGGAAAAGTAAAAATGCAGTTTTATTGTGTTTATCAATACCTATCGAAATGTAGAAGAAATTTTTCAAATCGGACCATTCGTTAAAAAGTTATGCGTGATCAAAGTTTCTATCTCCATCTCCCTCGCACTCCCTTTACCTGAGTAACGGGTATCTGATAGTCGGGGCACCCGACTATAGCGTTCTCTCTTGTTTAATTTATAAGAAGAGTTAAATACTGTAATGTAACTTCGACGCATATTCTAGTGCTTTTCAAGCCAATCACGGAAACACTTTTCATCACATGACAAATATAGGAAATGTAATACAAATAACTCTCAAGTAACTTTCGGGGTTTCAAGACAACGCTAAATATTCCATTTGTAATATTATTTTTTTCTCTGCATAAGTTGGGGAGAGCCCCGTTCGTGTGTGGATTGAAGAGATATTAAAATGAATATTTTGCGGATAACATGAAATTGAAATTGCCTGCGACTGGACTCAACTCGAGTCAACTCGACGCAACTCGGATGACGATGGCGGCCTGTTAACTCGCCAGTGGCCGGGTCGTTGCTTATGGCCCAGCATTCCGATAACAATGAGGATGACGATGAGTCGCGGGATGGGGCTGGGTGTGGGAATGGGTATGGGTATGGGAATGGGTATAGGAATGGGCATGAGGATGTGGGTATACGGAGATGACGTTGGCTCCCATTTGCTGCTATCGTGTAATGTGTTTAGCGGCGACAGAGGCGGCGGGGAGGAGGGCCAAGGGGCTGAGGGGGATCGGGAACAGAAGCTCTGCCACTGCGGCTCCTCTGTAGATTTCCATATTAATAAATGGCCACGGCTGCCGTTGCAACATCCCAGTTGTTCTGCGCGGGGATCGGGAATCGGGGCAGAGTTATTTATTGGCAGGCGTGCTCTCAATAAAATTATGGTTCATGCAGATTATGCGAGTGCAGAAACTTGTTTGCCGCAGCCACTGGAGGGTTAAGGGGGCAAGGTGGGGCAGGTGGGGAAGGGGTCCAGGCCAAGATTATTGTGGCCATGTTGCAGAACCGAAGCGAACCGAACGGAACAGGCAGCATCGGGGAATATGTAAAGTGGACTTATCAAAATGGAGATGATGCCGCAAGTTGAGGATGGTCTGGAATGATTTCGGCAAATCCTTAATGGGATTATGTGGGGGTGTTCGGGTGAGTGTATCAGTCTGTCTGTGCATATTTGAAAGCGGTTGGAGATGGAGTGTCATTCGTGCGGTGTTACAATTTAATGTTGTCTGAAAGATCCATCGATGCCACATTCAATTATTACTATCCCGATTCTTAGTATTTAAATTCCCGTTTTTTCCGATAATTAGGTAAATCTTTAAGACCATTTTAACATCATTCGTTCTTTATACATTTTAGAATATTAATCGTTTGGATTCAGTATATACTGCAATTTGGAATTAAATACACAGAGATTTTTTACTTCTAATGAGACCGATTAGAGATTTTATACGCGGAAATGGTTTGACAAGTTGATAGATATTGACTCGGCTATAAAAGCTTGAAACACGCAACACAATCGATAATTATAAGTATCAAATATACAAATGTCTTATTGCATTGAAGTCTAAAGAAATATGAAAGATTGACATATGCCGCAAAAAAGTTGTCAGGCACAAGTGATAGAAATCTAAGCATTAAATGATTTTAAATTGTTGTACTGTAGTTGGCAATATTTATGTTCATACTTCCTTTTAAGATTTTGATCAAAACAAGATAATATTTTTTGGAAAAATTTTATTTTTAATTTATAAGAATGGATATAATATAAACATGACCGATATTAAATTAAGTCTCCTAGGGCTGACGTTATTGAACATATTAACTACATATATGAGACTAAGATACCATTTTATGAATATGGTATAGTAAATTCCTTAATTGTAACTCCCTACTAAGCTCATTAAATCTCAGCATCCTTCATTTTATTCCAATGTTCATATGTAACTGCAACTGGTTTCGATGTCATCACAGCCTTCAGCTGCAGTTGCTAACACTTGGCGACTAATTAACCTTGGTTACCCCGAACCATTTATTTTTTTAGCTACGATAAATACGAGTGCAAGAATCCTGGCTAAGGCAAGGAGTACAGACTTGGCTCGTTCTCAGCTTCTCAAAAATTTGCATATCAATTTGTAACACAAACCAGCTCACCAAAAAAAAAAAAACTAAATAAAATGGCGTAAAACTGAAAATCTCGTTGGACCGCAAAAAGCAAGGCGAACCGCAGGGAGCAGAAATCATGATTCTCATTATTTTGCTAAAAACGCCAAACGGCAAACGCTGACTCCCACCCATCCCCCACCTAAACCCCCTCCCCCCAGCCCACTTCTCATGGAGCATTTAAAAGCGGCAGAGTCAAATGAAGATATGCAGATTAAAGGAGCCAGATGCAGCAGCAGCAACAGCAGCAGCAAAAAGCTGCCAGCGTCAATGTGGAAAAATTACGATGAGCATTACCAGGCACATTAAAAGGTCCCACAGCGGATTCCCGGCACCACCCCCGCTCCCCTTCGACCCCCCCCTGAGGTCACAATGGTCATGGGCAACGGTAGCCGGCAGCACCGCAGACCAATTCTGAGATATGAACATGGCGTTTTTTGAGAGCCATATGAAAGACCCACGGCGGCAGCCGCAGAAGCCGGCCAGCAGCGCGAATCGGATGCGGAATATAGCATAAGAATGCACTGGGTACTGGGTGCTGGGTACTGGGCACTGGGTTCTGGGCACAGAGTCCTCGGTCCAGGCCTGGGCTTCCAGTGGAGCGGGGCGCGCATCTCGCGGAGGCGATAACAATACATGCGCCACGACCACAGCGGCTCACAAGCAGCCAAATCCACTGCACAGTGGATCACGAAAATATTCCAGCTAAGCTCAATGCATAAATCAAATAATTTAAAAGAAAATATAGCCAAATGAACACATACTCAATTTTAGGAACTTTTAAGGTAACTACAATTAAATTTTAAAAATCTAAGCTGATCAAAATTCTTTCAATTCTATTCATAATCTGCTTCCACTGAAATTGTAGTCGAAACAATAAGGAAGTGTTAGTGAACTACAATTTAATTGCAAAGAAAGTTGCAATTCTTTATTAAAACACAAAACATACAAAGCTTTTTTTTCTGATTTCCATTTTATTTTCATAAAGAAAATGTATATAGATTAAATTTCCCAAAATTATTGACATTTTACCAATTCTTTAGTTTTAACTAACCAAAAGCAGTACAAAATTTCAGAAGTTTATGTCAATCGGTATTTTATGCAGTCTATTGTCCCTTGAAAAAGCTTTAAAGCTTAGTATCTATCTAATAACTTACTCCTTTTTATACATTTTACAAAACTTATTTTGAAATTTTTTTGACTCAATATTTCTTTTTTTAAAAACACGTTAAATATAAAATAAAATACTCAAACTGATTAAGCAAGACTCTAAAAAATTGTATTTCTGAAATTTTAAGACCTTTCGATCTTTCGTTAAACTTCTTTTTTGTATAAATTGGGGACACTTTAAATAAGACCTGAACTTCATGTTTTTACTGGAGCTCACATTCATTTGACTGCTATACACATTAACTTGTGATTGACTTATTTAAACTGTCTATAAGTATTGTAGTTTGGTGACTTGTGACCACTGTGCCCATGGTACTCCTACTACACCCTGGCTTTCTGGATGGCGGGGGCGACTTTGGCTTAGTGCCGGCCTCGTTTGCTCTAGCAATTGTTCTCGCCGCGTGCGCTTTTCCTTTTCCTTTTCCGCGTCTAGCATTGGACTTGGACTGGGGGCCCTAGCTGGATTCGAAACTGGACTTGGACTTGGACTTGGACTAGGCCCGGTACTGGGCTTTAGCTGGAGCTGGAGCTGGAACCATGCGATAAGCGTCAGCGCGCCAGTTAATAGCAACAAATAAATGCAACTAAATGCTCAGCTCGGCTCAGGTCGGATCGGATGGGCTGGGAAAGGGATGCGACTCGGTGGAGAGTTGGCCATGGCCATATGAAGATATCCAAAACAACGACACAATGCGGCAGTTGCCGTTGGCATATCGTCGCCACTTGGTCCACGGTGCTCCACCACCCCCACACCCGCCCAATCTGGTTGTTGTGGTTGTTGTCTCCGCACATTTCTTGTACTCGCGGCCATTGTCATTGTCTTTTAGCGGATTTGTTATTCCGCCGGCGAGGACGGGGCATTGTCTCGCGACTCGTGTAGTCTTTTGCATCTTGTCCTGCCTTTTTTTCCGGGGCCTGGCCAAATTTGGTCCTGGCCGCGTGATATAATTCATAATTCATTCGCCGCGACATCTTTATTTGAATGTCGCAGAATGCATCTAATAGAGTCGGTCGCAGGCGTGAAATATTGCCAAGCGTGTGTGCATTCTATGCAAATAAATTGGCAGCATCTTGAGCGGCCAAGGAGCGGGTCAAATTTAAATGGAAAGTAGGGCTTAGAAACACTCAACTTTTAAATAGTCAATCCAAAAGATAAGCATTTAATTCACACTAGCATATGATAATGTAATGTAATGTATTTTTACACAAATTGTATCATGTTTCATATGAATATGAGAAGTTTTTTAGTTTATAAAAGTAGTTTTAAGAAGTTCACCTTTTACTCGCCTATTTGGACTCTCCAAACTACTTTATTGATTGGTAAATTTTAAGTATGGATCGAACAAATAAAAAGACTCCAGTACTAAAAGTTATATACCATGTTCAAATAATCTTCGGCACATACAAGCTAAGGCTAACATATGTATAATAAGCATTTGTGGGCAATTTAATTTCTTATATGACGTATTGCTTATATTTTTCCCGAGTTATACTGGCTCAGAGGTTATAAGTTGCAATTTCAAATAAAAGTTAGGAAATTGTTGAATACAAATATTAAACAGTATATCTATCTATTCTGCTGCATTGTATATTATTTATTATAACAAGGATATTATTTTAATTAGATAAAAAGATTAATATAAAATCAATGCGTGATTTATTGAAAGTCTTATCGCTGTTGACTTAAACTTATTTTAATTTTGAAGTAACAAGAACCTCGCTTCACACCTGACATTAGCCTTCACATCCCCTGGCGTTACTTAAGCAGCCCGACACGCTAAGTAGCCATTCATCAAATATCTTTCAACACATTTCAAGCGCCTGCGCTAATTGCCGCGGTGAAAAGCCAGGGCGTGTTTGGGAACCAGTCACAAGTCGCAGCTCGCAATTCGCAATTCGCAGTCACCGAATCTTATCTGTGCATCTCGAGGCAACGCCAGGTTGTCGCCAACTTCCAACTTGCAACTGCCAAGTGCCAAGTGGCGAGTGGTTAGTTGGTAAGTGTCTGGTGGCAAGTGTTGCGTTGCATGCTCAGCTTAAAATTTAATAAGCGCAAACAACTTCATAAATTCAGGCCCAGAGATCGCTGCCCGTCACCTGAAACCACCAAGTGCAAGAGCAAGACCACAGGCTCTACACTGGAATAAAATATCACTGCACTTGGCTAAAAATGTGTTGTTTTTTTTATAGGGTTTTACTTTATTGCATATGAATATGATATCTCAAAAGCCGAACATATTCTTCAAACACATCGAAATGTCGTTATTAATACATGGAGATTGCATCTATTTTAAATACCTTTCATTGTATGAAAATCAATGTGCTGCTTTCATAGATCACAAAAAAGAAACAAACTGTATAAATATTTGAAAGACTTGAGTAAGTTTTTCTCAGTGCTGCGTGGTTGCAGAGTTCCAAAGCTCAACGAGGCATGACGACGTGGTGCGAGGATCAGACAAGATCGCGTCGCACAGCACGAATATACATTTAATATTTAGCCATTAAATGCCTTTATAATGGGCTTATCGTGCCCGGATCAACTTTATCACCCAATTTAGCGCGACTTCAAATTTTTATTATGCACACTTTGTGAACAACAACAGAATACCAACAAAAGTTGGTCATTTAAGCAGTGGATAAGTGTAAAAAATCCATAGTACGAAGGATCTGCTGGTAAAATGTAAAAATTGACAGAGATGTTGATTAAATTTGAGGTAAAATGAGTATCAAACATATAAAATAGTCAATTTCATTTTATATATAACTGATAGATTTCTGTTTTAAACAAATTTCCTCGTAATACCAATGCAATCTTTTCAATAATTATATAGTTTCAGCCTTAATGTTGAGAACAACTTCCTGCTAAAAGAGCCACGATAACAGGGTTATAGAATCCTCAGAAAAATGTATAGAAATAATGTGGCATAAAAAAACATTTCTTTTAAACTCTTCTATTCGCTTATCATTTAACAATTATTTTCAATTACTTTTAAAAAAGAAACTTAAGTAGTTACATTTAATGATCCCATCATAATAAACGATTTTGGCTTTTTTAACGATGAAAAGTAAACGTATGCACCGTTGTCTAGTTATAATAATTAACAGCAAACACAAATTAGCACTTGGATACGGCATTAAAATTCCATTCGAAACAATCAGCACCCATGAATTCTCTCACGATCATTATCTCGGACTCGGAATTGGAGTGCGCCATTTGGCGGCTAAATGAAGAGGCTGCCGAGGCGGAGCAAGCAGAGTAAATGTCACTGCCAACAAATTTGTAACCCACCTGGCGAATCGCGAGCGGAACATTTTCCATCCAATTGCTCCAGTTAGAATTTTTTAACCGAACAGCAATATGTGAGCCAGGCTGCTCCACAGGAAAAAATAGCATTGGCAACAAATGATAGAAATAATTGGATCTTAACTTTTATTGCTTTGTGCAACTTAGATTTTCAACAAATGTATCAAGTATTTTATTTTTAATTCCACACTTATTATTAATTTCTCCAGCCACTGTGTTGAAGTAATTGAAAAGCTCACTTTTTCCACACAATGTTAGATAAGTAATACGTTTTTAGTTTTCAATTTTAGCTTAACAATTATTATAAGTTAGCAAGGTAATAAAAAAATCAGTTAATTTTATTTGATTTTAAGCGTGAATCAATCTCAACATCCCTTTGATTTTAAAACATATGAAAATTATTTGAGTGGCAGTGCAAAATCGTAGGTATAACCTAATATTATTGAATATAAAATGGTCATATAAGTTTTTTTTGTGTATTGCCTCGTGCGGCAGGGTGTTGAAAAATTGCCGGCACCTCTAGTCCCCAAACCCCCTTTTTACACCCTGCCAGCCTCACACTTGTGTCACGATCACTTTTCAGTCGCAGCCTTAGCCACACATCCATTGTTGCATCTTGGCCGCGGCTGATCTCACAGAGATTGCGCCTGCGCGGCACTTTTTGGGCTGGTCATCGCGACATCATCGCGCCCAGCAAAGAATTGATGAACGCCCCAGAGTCCCGGTTCCTGAGTCCACTCGAAAAAATGTTTCTCAGATCTACTCATTAATCTATACTATTTTCTCTTAAATGCAACGTCTTCACAAACATTGTTGCATTAAAGCTTGTTTACATTTCTATATTATTTATACATTAAAAAGAAAAATAATGAACATATATAAATCCGTTTTTTATCCTTAATTCTCTCCTCCTAAAATGTCCTAGTATATGGTTTTTAGTAAAAGTTAAAATATTACTCACAAATCAAAAAGAAATCAATAAAATATATTCAACATCGTGGATCTACGATTGTCATTTTTCACCAGCATATTTAAATATACATACACGAACTATAAATATTTAATACTTTGATTATTTAAAATAAGCAGTTTTCTTACTAAGGGTTTTATAATTTAAATGTTCGACCCTATCAAAAATCTATATATTCTTGATCAGAACACCAAAGAGAGTCAATATAAGCAACTACATAGAAGTCAAAAATCCCTTGTTGGAACACGAATCAATTAAGTCTGTATAATTTTCAATTATTTTTCTCGAGTGCAGATTCTGGCCAAAGAAGAGACTCCATCTGCATGTGAGTGTTGCTGGAGTTGAGTTGGGGGTCGGACTGCGTCTATTTAAGGCCAAGATTTGATTGTCAAGCGGAGATATGCCAATTTCTCAGTCGGTTCCTGGCAGCTCACAGCTTGTCGGACATTGTTCTGGCTATGAGTGTTGAGTGTTGAGAGCTGAGTGCTGAATCTTGAATGCCGAATGTTGCATGCGGCGGCGATCGGAGTCGCCTCGATTGATGCCGATTGCCGGTCAAGCGAAAGTGTCAATATAATTGGCCAAATTGATGCTGCTGCTGGTGGTGGTGGTGCCTTGGGCCCAAATTAGGCATAGCCTTCCAGGAACATTCCCCAATGCTCGCCACGAAGTTCTCCGCACGGCCAGACACATTTCAATCAGTTTTCAATGGAGCGGCGAAAAGCGATAAATAAATGACAAAAACCATTTCATAAGAGAGTGAATGCCGTGCCGCTGACAGCCGCATCTGCTGGCGAACACTTGCAACTGCAGTAGCAACATCAACGGTAGCAGCAACATCAATGACAGCAGCAACAGCAACTTCCTCAATGCAACTGCAACTTGCATAAATAGAAACAAACTTGAGACTCGTTTGCATGCCGCCGCGCGACTTTCACATTGTGACGTATTTATGGATATCAAGTGCCACAATTTCTGCACTCGCGGATTCATCTTTGTCCCACACTCGGCAATAGAACCGAGCAGTATTTCCTTTTCGATCCGACAGCCCAGAGAAATCCAGTTAGTTATGTGCGATCCCCTCTCGAAGACTGCAGTCTTCTCCCCGAGATATTTGCATATCCATATTTGTTGCACTCGCTTATTGATGGATGCATTCGATGGTCAATTATTTCGGTTGGACTCTGGAGAAATCTGAGCCGGAGTTGCAATGGTTACCTTTTAAAAGTGCAAGGGGACGATAAGATTGGAATTCCCTTATCAAACTGGCTGACTTTTATCTTAATCAGCTTTAGTGGAAGTTATGCTAACTATTTGACTGACTCAAATGGGAATTTCTCATACCTAACATTGCAGCATGTCAGTGGTAATAAAGTTTTACATGAAAAGTGATGAATAATAAGAAAAACGATGGGGTCTGACATTGCTCCTAATTCTATTAAAATTATGTTAAATTTACTGGCTTTTCAATCGATTTACATAGCCTAATGCGAAAATGATGGACTATTTCAAACGTGTAATAAAAAACAGTGGCTGAAATCAGACGAGTTTAATATCCAACGTAGTTAAGATTAATAATAAGTAGTTGAAAGTAGTAGCAAATGTTAGTGTCTCTTAAATCTTTTATCTTTTTCGCATAAATAATCGACTCGAATGACTTTGTTTGGACAGACTCGGAGAAATACAGCCATCGTTTCGCAATGACCTCAAAATTAATTAATTAATCAATTATGGAGAACACAGCCGCGTCACAACCAATCCTTTCGTCCACATCCAGCCAACATCCATCGATGACGATGATTCCTTGGAAACGGGCAGAGTTTTTATGTGCCAACCATCCCGTGTGTAATGCTCGTTAAAGTTTTATTGGCTGCCGCTCCCGATGGGATATGCACCTCCATACCCCACCTGCATAATTCCCAATTATTGAAGTATGAAATGCAAAATGCAAATGCAAAATCAGTAGGGGAAACAAAAGGCAAACGCAGCTGGAAACGCTGATAAAATGTCGCCGCCTTGGATTTGAGTGCGGCTAATTAATTTTGATCCGCCAGGTGGGCAGCCACCCAGGAGGCTTGCTTCTATTTGGGCTCTGACTCACCGGTTTCAACTCCGCGGTAAAAATCTGTCCACAAATATGACACACTTTGAAAAATGTATTATTTTTATGTGCAATAAAATATGAATTTCATTGAAAATATTTTGGGAGTTTACTTACCAATAAAAATCAAAATGTAAATCACGATATTATAATAAGTTAAGCTCGTTCGAAACATTTAAATTTTGACTATGATATATTGAAATTTTAAGTAAATATTTGGTAATACAAAAAAACTACGATATAAAATATTAATATTTCTATTTTTATGAATCTGAAAAATTCGTCATTTATGTTTTTTTATAATAAAAACAAGAGAGAACGCTATAGTCGGGTGCCCCGACTATCAGATACCCGTTACTCAGGTAAAGGGAGTGCGAGGGAGATGGAGATAGAAACTTTGATCACGCATAACTTTGTAACGAATGGTCCGATTTGAAAAATTTCTTCTACATTTCGATAGGTATTGATAAACACAATAAAACTGCATTTTTACTTTTCCGAAATATTTAAATTTTTAAATTCGTATATAAGCGATTGTGGGCGTTAAAGGGGGCGTGGCACCTTTTTGAAACAAACTTGCGCTGCGTAGGAACTCCTAAAATCTACATGCAAAATGCCAATCTTCTAGCTTTTATAGTTTCCGAGATCTCAGCGTTCATACGGACAGACAGACAGACAGACAGACGGACAGACAGACGGACAGACGGACAGACGGACATGGCTAGATCGACTCGGCTAGTGATCCTGAACAAGAATATATATATTTTATAGGGTCGGAAACGGTTCCTTCTAGCTGTTACATACTTTTTACTCTACGAGTAACGGGTATAACTATTCGTTATTTATTAAATATTTAATTTGTCAGATTCTTTTGTTATGAAACTCAACGATCATAACTTTTTTTTTTTTGGAGATTTCTGAATTTAACTATTTTATTTTAAACTAATGTTATGTATCGATTTTTTATATTTCCATAACTTTTCTTTTTATTCCTGATTTAACTTATAAGGGGTCACGTAAGTTTCCTCAAGTACTTTAACATCTGCATTTTTCAAGGTGTACTTAACAAGCCCTGCACTTGCTGGCCAAAAAGTCAATGCGCTTTTATTTGCCCCACGGATCGGGTTGAGTTATGGCCAATTGTCATTCCTGCAACACATTTGCCATTCGATGACCTGTCACCGCCCCTCTCGTCCTGCTGTTTTCCCCCCAAGGACAGCACAAAAGTCTTCCATGGGTTTGCATGTCTTTCTCAAATTTTGTGCAATTTTCCTCGTGATTTCGTTTTTTGCCGCTAATGCTTATCCATCGTGCGGAGTGCTGGTCAGTCCCTGGCGTATATTATTTCGGCATAAATCAAAACTTTCACTTAGCACGCTCATTTGTTTCAATGACCGCACCCCGCCCCCTTTCCCGCACTCGAATAGTGATAAAAATCTATTACAAGCTCATATCATATTTTATTTCCGCTCTCGCGCACTTGGAGGGAAATTATGAAAAAGCTTTTTTATGGTCCGGTCGCTTTTTACGATGATGACGAGCGGAAAAGGACCGAGTCCTTGCTGGACATTGTCCTCGTCCAAGTGACATATTAAATTTAATGGAAATTGATGAGCGCTTATTATGATATGAGATAGCCAGCCAGCTCCTTTGTCCTGCCCTCGCTTCCTTTTTCTTTCTTTTCCGGCTCTTGGGGTGGTTGGATTTGGATGGATGGATTTTGGGTCCGGGCTTTAGTATCTTTTTTATCATAAAAGTCATTTCTGCTGATGGTCGCACTAAATTCATTGATTCAATTTCCTCGCTGGCTTTGCGTGTGTTTTGTGGCCCCCGAGCACACAGACAGCTCCAATAAATATGGATATAATATTTCAATATTTGTGCAACTTTCCTTTGGCTCCAACGTAAATCACGATTTGTCCAAATACTTTTGTGACTGTTGGCTTGATTTCACAGCGAGTTTTTTGGAGAAGAAAAAAACGAGGCAAAGGAAGGGGAAATAAATAGGAAAATAAAATAGAGGAAACGAATTTGAGATAAGTTGAAAGAGTTTTATATGTTTATGGAAGTCTTCTTCTGGAGTTCGTTGATTTATTTACGATAAATAGGTTTTAACCAAATATTGCATTTGTGAATATTAGATATTTTTTATAATGTATAATATTTTTTTATGTGTGAAAATATAAATAATAGATGCATTTATTGACCTGAAAGTAATGAAATCAAAACAAATGTTAATTTTCATTTGCACAGATAGTGGTAAAATCAAGAGGGCAGGAGATAAGGAAATAAATTAAAATGTGAGGAAAGGAGCTAAACAATTTTGTGATAATATAAATTTATTTTGTTGTAAATATTTAATTGTTTCTGGAGCGAAATAGGGAATATAAATTAAAGACGGCTTTATTGACGTGAGAGCAAAAATCAAAGCAAACTTTAATTTCCATGTATTACTTCCAGCAGACTTCCCGTTTAATTACTGTGAGGCGAGCACACTTGTCTTAAAGCTCAGTACATTCGATATATACATATAGTCGAAAACACCCGCAGCTGGGATCCAGTAACATTCCCGCTCGTCCTCCTCCTGGCCCCCTTGCTCCCCTACCCCCTTGCTCCCCTTTCCCACCCATATTATGGCCATTGTGCGAGGTCATAAATACTCACGAGCCCTGACAGTCGTCATAAAAGTGCGCATGATTCATATGCCAGACTCCCCGGCCGTTTAACGACACTTTAATAATTCTCTAATTGCAAAAAATACGGCGAAATGTTGCACTGGGGCCGATTCTACCGATCTGGCCTGGGTTTTAATGGCCGGCGAGTGCCTTTTAATTGGGTGGCGCCCAGTGCCATAAAGCAGCACGAGGGGATCGGGTTCGATTCGCCCCGGGATCACTTGGGTTGGGCTGGAGATTGGAGATGGTCTGGGCTCGTTTCTCAGACCGCCAGGCTCGGCTCCACCTGCGGAGAATGGTTATTCATAAGTTTTTGCAGCATAATTTAAAGCGACACTAAAACAAACATCACAAAAGTCTTCACGATTCCGGCAGACATAAGAAAATTATTGAAGGTAAATATGTTAATTAATATACCCTCTCATATACTTTATTTATATTATATGTATTTTATATTTTGATATGTGTAATAAAACATCAAGTATTCAAGTATCAGACAACTTCAATTTTATGTTGATGGGTGCTTGCTTTTAACTGTAAAATATAAATATTTAGTATTCAAGTAACTTTATATAAATTTAAGAAGATTTTTGGGGATATATATTTTATGGCAAACTAAAATTAGCAGCACTAAAAATCTCTTCGACGAACTTTATGACAAAAGAGTAATACCCACCGACAACACCCAAAAGCAAACAGGGAATGGAATTTCTTTTCCAGTTGAGGTGAAAGCGAAGGAACTTGAGCGAAAAATGTCAAGCTGAGTTAACGTCATAATTTTCTGGGCATTTGAACTTGGTCTTCAACTGGGTTTCCCTCTTTTCGCCTGAGTTTCCTTCTTCCACCCCGTTCGTGTAATAAGTTTCCGCTCCGTCGCCAAATTTCATTACGCACCCGTTCCTCAACCTTCATTCCCGATGTTGACATATCGGATTACGCACTAATTATCCTTCTAATTAACCCTTCTGTCTTAATGTTCTTTTCGTCTCACCTTCGAGGCGGCTTCTACTTGTTTTCCACTTGCCTAGGGGATTTTTCGACCGGCTCGTCTTCAGTTTCTATATCTGTTTCCCTTTCGGTCTCGACTCTGTTGCTCAAGCATGACCCTCTTCAGGCTGCCCTGCCCCTTGGCTTTCCGCCGTTTTTAAGCCTATTAGACAAAACTCTCATAATTACTTTGTTACTCCGCCACTGGCAGTTGGCCCTGGGCTCTTGGCCCGGCTTTAAGCCGTTTTCGCCTGCCGTCTGTCACCAGTTTTCAGACTAAGCGTATCGATATCAATCGGGGAATCGACAGGTCTGCCAACAGTTTTACTGGGGCCAAACGGCTACTGGAATCTGAGTTTATTCGAGCGGATGCGTAAGGAAAGACAAAGGATTAGTCATAATATGGGCTTAAATAATGTACGTCCATCGGAAACAATTTAAAATAAATATACATTTCTCTAATGATGTAGTTGCAGATATTTATAAAAGTAAAATATATACAAATAGAATTCCTTAAACGTTTCTGACCAAAGGAACCTTTAACTTGCTTAGTGTTTTTTTAAACATATATAAACGCACCTTTTAGAATAACAAACTAAGAAATTGTAGCTCACTATTTTCTTATATATACAATTTACAGTCATGCTTTATGGCCTAATTGTAAGTCGCTTATAATCAGGAATGTGTCTTTATGGACACACATTAAAGCCCAAACACAAGTAGGCACAGCAAAGTCAAATCATCGAAGGGAGGGATGCGAGGGAGGCAATTTAAATATTGAATGTTATATCAATGCATCAATATCGAAATTTGCATATCGCCAGCCCCAAAACTAGCTCCATCTCCCATCTTCATGTTTCGGGGGCGAATGCAAATGTCACGAAATTATCCCCGAAATGGATCAATTCGATGGGCGGTTCAGTGGGTAAGGAGATGGCCATCCTATGAATTGGTCCTTTGTGATGCTTATCATTAAATGCATGTTTACCTGGGCTCAGCTCTCAGTTTCGCATCTTATTGCTCGGGTATGGCTGTCAAATAATATTCCTCGTACCCTATTTGTGGGCGTGGAGCATTATTATTGTATGTCTGTTCACAGAGACCATAATGAAGCAATCAGCAGCAAAAGCCCAAACAATTGCATCCATTCTAATTGCAGCTGCAATTGAGGCACAAGTGCGAAATTATTCGAGCTCTCCCATTTATGAGTGATTCCGCCCCTTTACCCAATTCGAATTAAATGCATTCGGACAGGAATTGCCAGTCCAGATGCAAGAACTACAATATAGATATGCATATTTACTCTCGATTGGTATTTGTCCGCAATAAAAATAACAAAATGGAAATTCGAGACATTTCATTTGATTTGACAGGACTTTGGGTCAGTCAATGAGTTTTCTGAGCTGAAAAAGGGATACATTTTAACCGACATATTTTTATATGGAGCAGATGTATCTTCTCAGCGAAAAATATTAATAACATTCAGGTTTAACAAAAAAAAAGAAAGTTTAATGAATAAAAACAATACATATATTATTATAAATAATAATATACTCCAAATACATCAGCTACTTGTCAATCTGCCCACTTTCGGCCAAGACAAAATATTATATTATTATTATGTGTATGTGAAGATGTCGTGCAGGTAAATATACCTTCAATAGTTGTATGTGTTTTATTTGAGCATTGTGAATTGTGTTTGAGAGCAAATATTTGTGCAGCACAGGACTGCAAGAAGCCAAGATGTTTGATGCCTTGGCCATGAGTGGAACATCCTCATGGACATCCTCCCACAACCCCCCGAAAACACGGACACAGAGTTGTAGGCCAAGTGCAAATAGCAGACTGCCACCTTTCCCGCCCCCCGAGTGGTGGAAACTTTAGATGTTGACCGTTGTTTACAGTTGACGTTGATTAAACAGACATGGGAGAGGGGGGATCAACCCCATTCCCCGCTCCAACCCCCTCGAAACTGATATGCTGAAATCAAAGATGTTGATTTCCGTTGGGAATACTCGCTGCCAACTTAACCCATTCGCTCGGCACAATTGCCAGTTGACCTCTGATAGTGACCACTGACTGGAGCTTCCTTTTGACCCTCCACTGCACTCGTCATATTCAATTACAGGGCTTTCAGCGTGCGACTTCCTGCTTGACTCCAACTCGAACTCGGACTCAAACTCGCACGGAGTTGTGAAATTAATGTGCGCTCTGATTTACATTGACCGCACCCAAAAGGTCTTCCCAACGGGTATGATATGTTAATTCACAATAACAACGCCAAACGGTTGGATACACCGTGCAAAATAGTCACACAAAAATTGAAAATGATTAGAATAATGTAGGGTCAAGTAAAATTTATTTTTCCTTTTAAGCATTTTATTTAAAAATAAGTATTTAATTTTATTCAACATATTATTTATCTCTTATTCAATTTTTTAAACAGTTAGACAATAATGTTTCTTAAAATGAGCAATAACACAGAATTACTTCGAGAATTACTATAAAATATCATTAAAAAAACAAAATAATGATAATACAATCGGATTACCAACATTAGTATACACTGTAGTTATTAAAAAGAGCTTTCAATAACTCGGGTTTCATTCTGGGTCTTGATTTTTTTTGAGCACCAGGGGATAACTATATACGAATATATATTTAATCACAAACAAAATTGTGATTTATTTTTGTTAAATTAAATATTTTAAAGATTTGAATAAAAACATTTGTAAGCAAAATGTTTATTAAAAAACCTACTCATTAAATAGGTTCGTTATTATTGACTTTTTTTCCAGTGTATCGATACGAAATACTCAAAAAGTCCAGACACGCAACAGAAGCAGCGACAACAAAAGGCCAAGGGGGTTAACAATTGCATTCATATCCGCAGCTCAGCGCTGCAGAGCATTCGCATATGGTAAATACATCTGACCGCTGACCAGCGCAGGGCGTGGCCCGCCCCTCTCGACCGGATGCACCTGAAATCGATCGCCGTGGCGAGAATCGATCCCTACCCTTGCCCCCAACTCAACCCCTTCAATTATTGCATAATGAGCTGTTACTGTTGACAGAGGCTTCACTCTCATCGGACTGCATTTTCACACATTTCAATTTCATAATTGATATGCGGTCAATTTGCTTAAACGCCGGCTAACACACGAAGCCACAATTTGTCGAAATTCCCAGCGTTGTGGTTATTAAAACGCAGAAAGTGAATCGAACTCGGTGCTTCCCCCTTTGACATTCGATATGGATGACACGCAAGAGCTTCGATGGAGAGAGATTTCGTCAGGAAGTATCGCGTTTTAGTTTCAGCAACCAAAGGGTTTGGGTAAACACAATTACTGGTGATTCGTTTTGCTTTCTTGTTTGCAGTGCTTCTGCTGATATTCAATCTTTCACAGTTGGATGGAAAAAAAACAATTTGCAGGATCATAAGTGAATGGGAAATCTAATAGGAAGGGAATTAATTTCCTTTGTAATAAAATATAAAGATATTGAATTTATACAAGGTGTATTTTCTAATATATAATTGACCATCTGGTTGAAAGGTGTGATCTAAGCTTTAGGTAACTTATGGTGTTAATTGAATGGAAAACTTAAGAACGATTGAATATGGAAAATTTTTATTTCTGGTAGAAATATTACTTAAACTTGCAACTTGTACAAAAACTGTTTACTATTATATTATTGTAAAAATGGTTAAAAAGCCATAATCAGTGCTTAAAGTAACACAAATATTTTTGAATTAGGTTTATTTTATGCAAATTGCCACCTGCGCACGGAGAACCACGTTCAGATCACAATTGACGCATTAACCGATTGGGCTTATGGAATCACACACTTATTCACACAGTAAAATTCGCGAAATTATGACGACTATGGTCGCAATGCCGACACTTCTTGTATATAAATACGTATATATCCATATATAATACGATCAAATTATCATTTTGGCACGACGGCCAAGAAATGTGCATATACCGACAGATGTCCCAGAAACCGCGAAATCGTGTGGACTGATTCCCCCTCAACAACCCATCGTACCCCGAATTCGTATGGGCCAAAGAAAATGAGGATAAGATCTACGGGCCAAGCAATTCGGTTTTGACGTTTATGATGAAATTTCTTAAATCAACTGTCATGTACGGCTGTCATATTGAATAATTTCGGTGGCTTTATGTCCCTACCTCGCTGGTGGGAGGAGGTTGGTGTAAATGGCGGGGAATCGCCGCACTTGCTATGCATAATTTATGGCCACATTATGGCCAACTCTTCGCAGCGAGTGAACTCATTCTAATTAAGTGGCCCAGACCTCAGACCCCGAGTTGAGTCCGATTCCAAACAAAATCCACAATGCTCGGTAGAGGAGTCGGAAAGTACACTTGGAAAATCAATCAAACTTGCTCCAATTCTAATAAATAGGGGTGATAGCAAATATTAAACGGAAATCATGGATGCAACTTATATTTTAAATTAAGTCAAAATTTAATAAAATTTGATTGATATATATTTTTTAAATATTGTTATAAAATATTAAGTACTTCCTGATTAATATTTTCATTAAACAAGCTACTAAGAGGACCTTTCTTCTTGTTTTATATAATACCATAAGCCTATATTCTTTTATGCCAAAATATATTCCAATACTCAGTACAAAATGACTGGAAGATCATCGTTCATTCGATTAAGGAGAATTCAATTTTAAAATAAGCTTTATTTAATTTCTTAATGAATTTGTAATACATGGTATGTGAATGACTTTCTTAAATTGGTTCATAAATTTGTAATTTTAGTAAGTGGGTAAGTTTATTAAATGGTTTCTCAGCTTTGTAATAAATAGTTTTATTAAATTGTTTTTTAACTGAGCCTATTTTGTTGTGGTGTATTTAGAGCCGAGGAGGAGCAGTGACAAGGCCCAGCTGGGGCCATTTACGTGAGTTGGCCGAGCGGGAAAATTAAAATGCGCGCACACGCATTTAAAATGCGAGGCAGGCACAAAATTTAATAATTTCGCTTTTTGCACAACATCATCAACACAGAAATTGCTGTCGATTGACGATTGCCCGATCTTTCGACCTGGACAGACCCGAGTTCCAGTTCCGAACCCAAATCGGTCGGCCGTCTGCGCCGGAGCTTTATGATTTTATTATTCTCATTTTTAATGACAACGACGATGATGGCCAATAAAGATATTAAAACGGCGCATGAAATGTGCCCCCGAAATGGTTTCATAAATGGCTCTGCGCACGCCTCCGCGATGGGGCGTGGCAGGGGGGAGGGGGAGGCATGCTGGGGCTTTCCCCGCATATGCCACGAATACAAATTTGTTATGATGGTTTTTATGCCCTCGCCACAAATGAATATGTAAGAGCATACGCATTCACATTCACAATCGCATTCAATTTTGCCCTTTCCATTTCGGCCAGTTTAAGTTGCTGCATTTCAAGACGACAGCGTGTGGCGCTCAGTTCAGCTGGATATTGCATCTCCTGCAGCTTGGCAAATACATACACTCGAAGAAATATGAACATAAAACTAAGGAAATATTTAATTTCATTTTAAAATATAAGTTTAAGGGTATTGTCGGCAAATGGCTTTTTGTTCTTGTAAGCAATCCAATTGCATAACTATTTTGGAGACCTATTTCTAAGTTACAAATGTTTTCATTTTGATTTGTTTATTAATCACTTAAAATTTAATTTAAAAGAATATAATAAATTATATAAATTAAGTAAATATTTTATGCAAATTCCTTAAACATTTTCCTTTTGTTATAAGGTAGAAAAATTAAAATATTTATCGCGATTCGAGCGTGTTTAAAGTTGCCGACCACAGGTTTAAGTTAGAAAATACCAAGTTTGATCGATCGCTGTGGCATCTCCATAATGTCTAAAATTAATTGAATCAAATTGACTTATTTAAGACCTATTGTGGATATTTGGATACAATATAGGTATATTGAGAAGTATTTTGTTCTGAAAACATAATAAGTTTTTATTCAAAACTCAAGAAATACCTATTTTTGTTAAAGCAATTACAATAATTACCGATTCTATTTTAATTTTAGTTGTAATAGGGATAAAATAATAAAATGTGACTTTATTAAGGGTGAAATTGTTTAATAAAATCCATTTAACTGCTTTCAGCATCATTACTTTTCAAAGATATTTAAAGTGTAGTTAATAAAACGGAGTAGAAGGGATCTTGGGGAATAAGATCTTGGACCCCTTTCCCTCAACCCTTTCCTCTCCTCCCACTCGAATCCCCCAGATTCAATATCGTAAAGATCTGCTGCGTTGCCGGCACAGAAATCAGGCTCTGATCTTGGGCTGAAACCCTCGCGGTCGTTCCGTCTCTTTCTGTATCTGTATCTTTATCTCTCCTCCGCCAAGTTCATTGCGGATTGGGGGCCGCGGTGTGTGTTTTTACGAATCACGGATTCGATGTTTCGCATGAATACGTAATTAAATCTATAAATCGGCCAATTAAAATGCTTTGATATCGTGACAACATAACATTGGACATCGCCGTATGTTGCGATAGTCTCCGACTTCGAGTTCGACTTCGACTCTCCCTACTTACATACACTCCCCATCCTCTCCAGATTCTCCTCGAATTCTGCAGTCGGGATTCAAAATAAAATAAAATTATTATACGAAAACAAAGTGGGCAGAGACCTTCATGCGGTTCCTTCGCATTTAGCTTATTTACTAAATGCACATAGGTTGCATCTGTATTCCCGACAACGATCGCTGGCATATTATGTTATAAGCATTCTTTTAACGATTGTGACAGTTCAATGCCCAAGGTAACTTTTTAATTGTCCACTTCCCAGGCCAGACTAAACATGAATGAATTTCAGTTGGTTCCCAAAAGATATCGATAAAGAAATCGCAGCGAAGAGGGTCAGCTAATAACACGCTCCAAGGGATCCTTATCTTTCCCGAATTCAGTCTTAAGGATACAAACCCAAATAAAATGTCTGCAAGGCAGAATATATATTCACAATGCTCGTTTTTCATTACTAAAGATATAAATCTTAAGAATAAATGAAAGAGTTTAAGCCCCGTTCAATTTAGCTGTCTTAATGACACACTATATGTGAAATTTAAGGAGTTATATATGTTTTATTATATTTACTAAATAATAATTAATTTACGGATTTATTGTCAAAAAGATATTTACATAAGGCATTTTTAAACATTTTAAACGCCATTTTCAATGATGTATTTCCATTTTGTTTTATAAAAAATGTAAGTCCACTTAGAAGGTAAATTAAGGATTGATATTTATGGTTTCGATAACCAATTCATTTAAGATCCTTTTGCTGCTGCACCTGGTTTTTTGTCTGCGGTTGGCTTAAAACCGGTTGTCTCTCATGGCTAATATGCATATTAACTTGACCATCTCGAAACGCAGCCACTGGCCACTGAGCTTTAAGCAAATGCCCGCCTACGTCTTCCCCCACTTCCAGATACTCCGGCGCGGTGACAAACTATCCAATTATAAAATGGACAACTCCCAGCCGATCGCATCGACGACATATGCAAATGGGGCGAGCGCCACCGCCGTGGATGCACCACCGCCTGCACCACCTGGACCCAATTGCGACTCATAAAAGTTGTGGCAATTAACAGAAACGAGATCAGCCCAGGGCATCCACCGCCAAGTCGCCACCCACACACTCGGCGCCTGCTCACTGCGGTTGGCGGGAATTAACTAAAGCGTCGATCTAGCGATTAATCGCAACAAGTGGCAGTCCAAAAAGAGGGGAGCTGGAAGGAAGATCCAGTTCAGGCGTCGCCTGCGTCGTCGCTTAGAAGAACTCGAACATCGTGAAGGACCCGACTAGGGATACCTAGTAATTCGGGACAGAAAAACCTTTGAAATTTAAGGACCCATTTCTCAATGTCACTTTAATTTAACTCAATTATTAACTGGAGGCAATGTTCCAGATTAAAAAACTAAATTCATTGAAATGATAAAGGAAAGTTTTTTTACTTTTCCTTTTCATGTTTGGGCAGTTCGAATTCCTTACTGACTCCTGACAACAGACCCTGAAAAGATAGTCCGTCAAAAAACTAACATTAGGTTGGGAAACGAAATGATTTTGCTCAACAATCTGACACCGCTTTAAATGTATTCTACAGATTAATAACTATAACTTTACATTGAGAAATCGGTCCTAAGTAGAACATTAATATGGATTTATTAAGGGATTATTATAAATTAAAAAATGAAAATGGAAATGTTCTATATAATTATTATTATATTTGTCAAGATATGTGACATCGTTTAAAAAAGCATTATTGGAATTCAGGTGGTTTTTAAATATGTTTGGAAACTCTTCAGTTTCACTTTAACTTACAAATCATTTCAAAAAAGTACATTAATATAATACAAAATAAGGAAATGACAAAGCCAAACTTTCAGATTATCTAACTTTTCTTTATAGCCTTTTATAATCCTTTTTGAAAACTATCTTTGCATGCCCTTCGCACCACTGAGTAGCAGAGATAAAAATTTTAATTTTCGATTTTTGACTCTGGACATCGGGAAGGGAAGGGAGGTGCCTGCCAGAGGAGCAGATCGGGATCGGGGGTCTGGTCTAGAGCTGTGTGTTGCACATTATTGCCGCCTGTGGCGCCGACTCGAATGCCAGGCCAAGTTGCCATCCCGAGATCAGGAGGCAGGATCGAGGGAAAGGAAAGGGCCGCCAACCAATCGAAAACACATTTGTCGCTGGCGAAACAGCGACGACGATCAGTTCGTGGGCTGTTTCGGCGAATTCCCGGCATTTCCCCCGGAAAATGGCCACCTCGTCCCCGCCGCTCCTGCAAATCCCGCAACCCCCGCAACTCCCGCGATTACCACCACTTCGCAACTCCCAATGCCAATCGTCCAGATCGTGAGAGTTTCGTGCGCAGGCAGGCTCACTGAGCAGGCTATACCATCATCGGCTGTTGTTGTTATTGTCATCATTTTATAATTGTCGTTGTAAGCTCCTCAGCCATGCCTGTTGTTGTCTCCGCGGCGGTTGCTATTTGCAATTGTTGTTGCCAGCGCGCAATGGCTATGGCCAAAAGCCACTGCCAAGGCCCAGAGGCGAAGCCAATCGCAGTGCCGCCGAGGAGCGCAGAACGGAGACGGCCCAGAAGACGACGACCAGGCGACATCGACGACTGCCAGACGCCGTCCGAGTTGTTAGCTTCATTTGTTGCCGCGAGTGTAAGCTCAGTCGGGCTGGAATCGCAAGCAGGAGCGGAATCGGGCTAAGAGGTGGGACTCTAAATGTGTTCAGGTATATTCAATATAAAGGTTATTAAATCTTGAAAATTTATCCGAAAAAATGCCTAATCAAATTTTTTAAAAAGATTTTTCAGTTGCAGCTTTAACGACTCTTTACAGAAAAAAATAAATTTACATGTCTTAGGTCGGTCTCGTCTTTAGGGTAAGCTAAAATTTAGTTAGTTAATTTACGTTTTAGCTAACGTAAAACTGTTATGAATTGCAATAATATAAGAAAAGTTATTTAAAATAGTTATGGATTATGATTTTTAATTAAAAAATGTAAGACTGTCCCTGTTAGTAACTATTAGGCAATTTGCTTTCCTAAATTCTTAATAATTCGTTTAAAGTGAAGACTTTTTTTGACCATATCAGCTAATTTACCATATAATCAATTTTATGTTTTATTTTATATTTGCCGTTAAAATTTGCAGTCTATTCTCTTCAGCCAAAAACTCCTTTCTCAAAAAAATGTATACCTTTTAAAACTGCTAAAAGTAAATAAATGAAAACGTTATTAACGAGTTAAAAAGTGTGTTGCTAAGGCTCTTAGACAAAATGTATTTAATAAATTCATTTAATTTACCCTTCTTTCCATTGGAGTTATTTCTCCTCTCCTTAAACCCGCAGAAGCCTTTATTTCGTAGCCCCTTTTTAAGCCCTCATTGCTGCGCCCCTCGCCGAAGGATTCAGGAGAGTTGTACTGCCTTCGCTCGATTCTCCTGTACTGTCTTTGTTGCAATGAGCGCGAATGCGAATTCTTCTGCGTCCCTGTCTGTACCCCACCCAGTCCGCTCCCCCTCCCCCTTCGGCAGTGGTTGTTGTTGTGTCGGGCATTCTGTAGCTGTAGTTGCAACTCGCCTTAAGCGGGCTTTAAGTGGGCTCTGCTGCAAGTTATTTTTGTAACTTGTTGGAATTTTTGATTTTGTTCATGTTCGTCGCTTCAGAAATGTTCGCTTATGTTTTCCATAATTTAAATATGGTTGAAATTCTACATCGGCCATCGGGCAGTGGCCATCGAACGGAGACTGCAGACTGGGCATGGCTGCCATAAACTGGCCAAGACGGACGTGAGATGGACTGACCATTGGCCAAGAGGAGGAGATTCCTTTAGAGGGAGACAGATTCAGGCAGTTGGTTGGCATCCAAAGGTAATGAGCGTTCCACTCGAGCTGGAGATTAAGGTACATGGGATTCTCACATGGCTTGATGTCTCCTTCGGCTTTGTCATCTAATCGCAGCTTGGTATGTGTGGAGAGCAGAAATGCTGCGGAGACAGGCACATAAATATAGAAACTATTTGAACGACAAAATCTCAAATTAAAAATGCCTTTTTGTCTTGTGAAGCTAATTTAATGTTTATCTTCTTATATTTTTTATCACGTATTTTTCCTTTTTTTTCAAGTCATCACGAGCATATGTAACATAGTAATTTTTTTTAGATTAACTATTTTAATTTAGGGGAGCACTTCTTCCAACTAAACATATATTAAATTCTTGATATATTATATAAAAAGTACTTTAGTTATGCATGCCTCGATCATCCAAGGTTAGTTATAACTTTTCTAAACTTATTTTTATTTAAGGAATATACTCATCTCATTGAATATTTCAAAAAAAATAAATTCAGATATGGATGTCAATGGTGTTTGACTAAATATGCGCTTGATTTGTATTTTTACAATATCAATAAAGAAAAAAACATTCCTTTTTCAAAAATATATATTATTAGAATTCCGGAATTATTCCACCTATTATATCCTTAATCTTCCTAAACATTTTTTAGCTTGGAATTTATTACTTTTTCGATTCGAGTAATTTTTGGTATCGTGCGCACTCGACACTTGTTGCGGATCGCCACTTACAGAGGCGATAACCAATGCTGCAACAGCAACAACAGCAGCAACAACGTGCCACACACAGCAGCAGCAGCAACAACAAATAACATTGTCTGGAAGTTGTCCTGTCCCTGCAATGAGCAACAGCAACATCAGCAGCAGCAACACAAGTTGCCACTGGAATATTTGTGCCGACTTGTTGTCGTCCGACCAGCAGCAACATCCAAACCTGGCCTATGATGAAGTGGCAATGGGCAGTTTGGGCCCAGACACCGATATTGGCCAGCTCGGTAGCCGGGAAAAAATTTGAGAAAAATACATTTTTAAATAGGCACAAATCAAAGTTGAGCATGCGACAACGACAGCAGCAGCAGAACGAGGTATGGCTACTGTGGGGCAATCGATTTGATCCCCGTGGGCAAGGGCCGGGAATCGGGATTCTGGATTCGGAATCGGGATTCGGGACACTTTGAAGTCGGCCAAGTATAGTTCTGCAGCTAGTGTTGCTGCAGGTCAACAGGTTGCCATTGCAGTGGTTGCTGCTGCTGCTGCTGTGCTGCTGTTGTCAGCGCTACACAACTCGCAGAAATTCCTAACATCCCGGGCATGTTCCGGCTGCAGTCGGAATCGCAGGAGCCGAGTGCTGTTCTCCAGGACATGACCAGCCGTTCCCTAATCGATTGTCATTGTCGGTGGTGCGTGTTGCCCCAAGCGCCACCGAAAGTCGCCAGTCGAAAGGCTCCTATTACAACGCCATCGTCGGCAGTCGGCAGTGGAATAAACCAAAAAAATTGTGTTTCAAATCATGTTCGTTTGGACAGAGTACAAACAGCTTGGACAAACTGCGGAAACGTCTATGAGATTGTCATTAGCAGGCGACTATTGCGGCTGGCTTTCCCAGAGAACCCAAAGAACAATAGTCACACAGAAAAAAAGGCACTCGAATTTGTCAATAAATGTAGTCTTTTTCTAACATTTATTTATATTATGGGAATATTTGTCAAAATGTATGCAAATATTTTTAACAAATTTGTAACATATCATATTGATGCTACATTTTTAATATAGTTAATATTTATAATGCCGTTGTTATAATGCATTTGTTTAATAAATTATTAAATACCTTATAAGAACAAATCTTTTGGAATTAAATAGACAAAATAATTAAGTCTCTGCTTTTTCTAAAATACAGACGCGTTTTGATTTAAGAATTCATAATTTAACATACTATAGGGTTTTTAAAATGTATGAAAAGTTCTTATTTAAGAAAGGATAAAGTGATATTATTAGAGCCCATTTTCACAATAATTTGTGTATTGAATTCTTTGAGCATTTATGTTCTGATTTTCTTTGTGTGCACACACAACAACTGCAGCAGTAACAAATGCCGAGTGCAGCAGCAAAAAGTCGCCAGTGGCAAACGAATCGTAACAAAATACAAGCCGTGAATTTCATTCGAACAACGTCGTCTACAAGACAATCGAAGGCGAAGGCGATGGCGATGGCAAAGGCAACTCCGGCGACATTGGCGACACGGAGGACAACGAACAATAGCCATGGCCACAATTCGGGCCCATCCAGCACAGCCAGCACATCTTTCCCTGGGTTTCCTGGGTTCTATTGCCGCAAAAAGTCGGCTGGGTCATCGAGCATTGGGCCACCTTGGGGCCGACTTTAATCATGATGGCCAGGCGGCAGCTTAGCGGCAATTATTGTCACTACATCCAGCGATCGCAGCCACCGGCGAGATGTTGCCAACTTGTACAAGTTTACGCAGCAATTTTCATTTCAATGTCACCGACTCTTTCGTCAGGTGAACTGAAGCGTGAGATGATGGGAAAGCGGATGAATTACGATGGAAATTATAGAACAAGACAACCTATGATTGCTCATCATTTGATAACCTTTAATTGCGACCTTTAACTTTTGTCTTTTTGCTAGGGAATGGAATAATACCCCAGACCAGATTTTAAATTCGCCTTTACAGGTTGAGTTAAAAAATATACTGAATAAACATAAACAGTTTGCCTATTTGACTAAACAATTTGTTCACCCTCAGTTCAAAGAAACAGTGCGATCGCACACTGGCCAGAACATTTTCATCATCGGATAATGGCAATTAATATTGCTCCGATATGAGCGAAATTCCAATCAGCAACATCAAAGGGGCAAATAACTACGCTGTCATCGCTAGAAACTGTTTGAACAAACAATTGATCAGCGGACAGGGGAGAAGGAAGGCAAAAGGCCAGCCCCATTCATTTTAGTCAACAAGGCATCTGGATCTCGGAGTCGTTCCGGGCGTAAACAGAATATAACAAATTTTCCGTAATGATCCCAGGTGAATGGTTCGGATCGAGCGATCGCGATCGTGTTGCAAGCCCATCTGGCCGGGGAATCCTAAGTTTGCATAACTCATCCCCAAATGGGGGCCAACATTTAGTACCAGAAGTCGTTGCTGAAGCACCAGGGGCATTAATCCATCAAATAGGTGGAAAGCAACTGCCACGACGGCAATTATTCATTCATTCATAAAGAGATCGGCCATAAATAAACAAACAAATCGACCAGTCGACTGACAAATAATTGATCTATACCCTGGCAAGCCCGTACCCCAAGTCCCACCCTCAACAAAATCAACAGCACCACCCAATCGTGATGCCTAACACTACATATTACCTGGGCACAGTGGTTTCAAATCAGATGAAAATGCACATAATAATCCTTAAATTAAACTTGTAGAATTATTTGTTCTGTTATGGGAAATTAAAAAAGCAATACCGAAACATCAATCTATGGGATTTGAATAATTTTTTTTTTGTTTTTTTAAAAGGACTTTTTTTGACAATATAAATCTTAATCCATTTGATTCGATAATTCAATAATATAATATTATATATTTATTAAATAAAATAACATTATTCTTTTTATTATTAATAAAAACAATGTAATTTTATTAAATTTGTTCATTAGTTTAATGATAATATATGTATCGGATAATTTTTAAATCTTAAAATAAATCTTTAATATAATGGAATCTTAAAGAAATATTGAACTACCAAGGTTTTACTGAAAAGTGGCGTCACATAATGCTGACGATCGGGAAACTAGGGACGGGAATCGGCGATCGGGATTCGGATCTGAGATCTCGAGCGTGGGCGGCTATATCTATATGTCCGTCCGGTGGAAGAGCAATGAATGAAAAATTCTGTTTATAGACCTGGTAAATCGTTGGCGGGAGGAAGGGTAGGAAATATCAGAAAGGAGACCTATTAGCGAGTGCGTATCTGAGCGTATCTGTACAATTTCAAGTTATTAACTGTGAAACTGTTTGTTTATTGTGATCGAAGCTCATTCATGTGCTTATCCAAGTGGCGGCGCACCAGCGGATTTGTTCCAATCAATGTTCGACCCACCCAAAAGTCAAGAAAGAGACGGAGATCAGAGATGGCGAAGAGTTTTGAATGGAGCCAGCTGTGCGCCAAATCAGAATGCGACTCGCAGTTGTCTCCCAATCGATATATCTAGAGATATGTTTGTGTGGGTGGGCATCCGGCCAAGCCAGTCCGATGATAAACAAACGCAGATACAGACGGAGATACAGATACAGATACATATTCATCGCCCGAGATACGACTACAGGTGGCTCCAGCAAAGCGCGTTTCCGGCGGCGTTTTGCATGGAACACAATTTAAATATTCATTAATTTTATGAAAATCGAAATTCACGCGAATCGAAACGAATCGAATCCAAAACTCTTGGCCTGCTGCTACTGTGTGCCGCAAGTGTATCTTTGTATCCGCGAGCTTCCACTTTTGTTTTCGTCTGTGTTTTGTTTTTCAAATGAAACTTGTGGATGTGTGTGCATTGGGGATTCAATAAAATTATTGGGCGCGTCTCTATTCGAGCGTTAACAAATATTATTGTTCATTTTGCTGTTATTGTGATTATAAATTTCGAATGTGTTGCTTGTGTAAACAGCGACAGCAGCAACATCAGCAATAGCAGCAACTACAACAACGACGACAATGGCACCAGCATTTCGGGGTGCAGCCAGTAAATTATTGTGCAGGTGAGTTTTAAATGGTTCTATTTTGATTTTAATAACGGAAATACTAAATTAAATATAAAAATTTCCAATAGCCAGCAAGTTGATTGATTTACATTGTTGCAATTGTTTGGGCTCCCTCGGCAATCAATTGAGTGAGCAATGAGAATGGATTTCGACTCGACCCTCGACCGGAACACACCCAAATCCCAGATAGATTCCAAATAGATAGATGTTTGTAGAGGCGGGCAAATACTGAGAGATATTGAACAACTTTTGCCATGGCATCTGGGGCCATAAACAATATGGGCACATGCGATTTACATATCAATGAAGCGATCGCATTGGAAACAGGCCTCTATCATGTTCCGACTGAATGCCTAAATGTTTGATGTCGAGGTGACAAATTGTAAGTCCATTAGATATATGTAGGTAAGCCCATCATAACATTGAAAAGCTTCAAACTCACTGCTTTTATCTAGGGGATCGTGTCTCCATCGATATACAAATTTGAAATGCTTAATCTATATCATTAGCACTGGCTTTACTGAGATTTGAAATAATAAATTATTTCTAAGCTTATTATTATTATTTTTTATTAAATAGGGATACATCTTTGTTTCTACAGTTTCGGTTTTTTCCGTCAAAGTTAAGTATAATTTTTTATAACATTTTTCCACTTTTTAATTTAAAAGATAAAAAATAAATTGGAATAAATTAGAATAAAGTATTTTTTTTTAGAAATTCACATATTAAAAAGTGTTTTTTCATACATACAATAAGTACAATACTTTCAACTTTTTGCAACCTCATTCGCAACTCAATTTCTACAAAACATGGCTCGTCTATCTGATCGTGCGATCGGTAAAGACCAGCAAATTTCTTATAAGTAGCACTTGGCGCTTATGAATTTCATTCATTAGTGGATCCGCAATGGATGCGATCCCAAAATTGTTTTGCCCAAAAGCGGCAACTTCCGTTCGAAAGCGATGGCCGAGCGGCGATTAGCGGACCCGCCGCCTAAAGATGCTTTATAATAATTTCAAATATGCCGGGTAGGAAAAATTAAAATAAAAGAAGCGAGAAAACATTAAAAAACGAACATGGAAATTATTGTCGGGCTCTCGGGCTGAGGCCGATAAAAGTTTTTCGATAGTGGCAGTGAAAATGCCACAAACAGCTCATTACAAGCGTCAAAACAAATTTATGCAAATAGCATCAGCCGTCGAGGAGAGTGACCATATAGCCGGAGATCGGGGCTGCAAGCGGGACTTTGAGCGGAGTTTGGAGCGGTGGCAATTAACATTGCGCCGTGCGTTGAGCATTAATCATTTTAATCGCAATTTATGTGTCGTCGACGTCGTCAACACGAGCCGACACGACAGCAACAGTCTTAGCCGCAATACGTTCGCGGCAGCAACACCACACCAGCATCATCGCAAGAATCAGCTACAACTACTACAGTCCAACTTACACAACTCGGACTGAGTTTTCCACAATTATTGCTCACTTTCATGTAATTACATTACATTTTAAGATTTTTTTACGTTGAATAAATGGTGAAAACAGGTTATATTAAAGGACACCTTATAATAATACAAAATAAATCTGTGCTTAACATCAACATTTTTGTTGGATGCTAAATATAAATGTATAATTTAACAAGAATTTCTAAAGCATTTATTTTTCAAAAGCTTTATTTTTATCCGATTGACTAGATATGTTGCTTTTCAAATTTCCTAAGAATTTATAAATGATCAAATATTTTGAACAACATTAACCAGAAAAGTAAAAATGCACATATTGCTTTGGAATTTTGACGCTCTGTTTTTTATAAGGTAAAGTATATACAAACGAATTTTGTAAAATATTACTCCAAATTTTAAAAGAATTTTTTTATGTAAAACATATTTTGTGTGATCAAATCTCACGACTAAGGGAAGCTTCACTGTACACCATATTCGCCGCAAATGAGCACTAAACGAGCTCGAAGACTCCAAGAGCAGCACGATTTTTTGGGGCGGCCAGAAGAAAGACATCTCGCAGTTTTGATTCCGCAGTTTTTCGGGGCGGTCTTTCAAAGCCTTCGCACTTCGCACGCACCTCAGTCCCCCCGTCCCCCCAGATCAGTCCCCTCCCCCCCGCGAACTCTTTTCCCGCTCTGTTATCTGGACATCTTGTCGGCGCGGTGTCAACGTCAATGACGACACCGAGGCATTTGCTCCGATCAAATTATGTTTCATAAACGCTCGCATTTATGGCGAATGACAACGGCAATGACAACAGCAACATCAGCCGCAATGGAGCAATGATTTGTTACAATTCTCAAGTTATTTGAACTTTTTCGAGATTCCTCTGGTCGATGGCCGGCAATCTGCGAGGCTTTGTTAGCGGTCGACTTTTTTCCGGATTTCGTGCTAAATGCCTAATTATTTTTTATTTGTCAGGCAATTGGTTTGAGGACCCCGGTGGTTAAAAAAGCGGGTGAGGATGTGTAATCGATGTGGCTTGGATCGCAGGTAATCGATCACTGACGAAAGGGCAACGCATCGGGATGATCTTGTAAAGAGAGCAGCTTCGAAAAATACAGAAATAAATGTTTTGGCAATTTACAGAAAGCCCTTTTAAACTTTAAGACTTAAAAAAAAAGTTAGGTAAGTTATTATGCCTACCATGTTTACCAATATAAATATTAAAAAATTAAAAACAAAAACTATTTTTGTAATTCATAAATTTTTGTTTTAATTTATATAATTTTTCATATTTATATGGACTTTTAATAGATATTTTTTTATAACTATAGATCTTTGGATATTGCTTATATTATTAAAGCCAAAATTAGATTTTGCTTAAGCCAATTTTACAAAATCAATTCAAGCTACCTTAACTTCCTCGACCGATGAAAATTCCTTTTCCAAGCCATAACTTGATTTACCTTGCTTTTTATATATTCCCTGCTGATCACGGCAAACCTATTGCCTAATGGGCAAAATGAAATATCTGATTTCTGAGACTTTTAGCAAGTTTATGAGGGGTTCTAAGAGTTCAGCTACCGAGGACCGCAGAGTTCTCACAGCTTCAACTATTCCTGCGTCGAGTTGGACTTTTACGACTGGACTGAGTTGGCCACTTGTAAATTTGTAATAATTGCAGATATTTTAACTCCACTTGGGCTGGCCTCGATTTATGGCCACCTAATTCGCTTTGCATGTCAATCGAACCCAACGAGCAGGCAATTTAAGCTGGCCCAACCGGACTCTCCGCCGTTCGCATGATTTTCTAAAAACTTTTATTTTATATTAAAATTTAACGAGACTGCCATAAATCTTCGCTAAAAAGCAGACAATTCAAATTTCGCAAGCTCCAAGAGCAGGGTAAAAAGGATGGTGGGGAGCGGCAGGGTGGGATGCAAAGGGGTTAAGGAGGGGGAAAAGGGGGACGGACAGGTTGACGGAAGACGACAGCGGCCACGTTAAACGTTTCGCCACTGAAATTGATCCAGTTGCAGTGCCTGCGGATGCCTGGCATCGCTGGAAATGTTTCCATCATTGGCATTGGCCAGCCAAGGGTTAAGGAAGGGGGCACCCATAATTCTTGCGCTAAAGGCCAGACAAAAAGCGCTGAGCGATGGCCATGTCAGCAGCTCCCGACTCCGATCCCAGCCACACTCGGACTCCAAGGCGCAATGTCCGGCCGATTTAACCAAATGGGCAAACGGCCCAAACGGCACAAACGGCCGGCCAGCGGCAGGCAAACTGGTCAAGACCGCGTGCGTCGCCGGCCTGACAATAGGCGAAATATCATCGAAAACCATAAAAAACTGACAGCACAAAAAGAGGTGTTGACACATTGATTTATCTGGCATGCTACTGGGCACAGCACAGATGAGACCGGACTTTCTGTTCGCGTCCAAGTCCGATGGCCGAGGATAAACGGCCGGGCGACTGCTGTTCTGGATGGATGGATATGGATTCATATGCGACTGCTGAGGGGCAGCGACAGGAACAGGAACAGAAGCAGCAAAGGCGGCAACAATATCATAACCATAACAATGAACACACTGCGAAAAAGAGGAGCACAAAGCACCAAAAAAGTAGGAGGAAAATAACAATTTTGGTCATCAAGGCAACCTCTAACAGTTTGGATTGGCTTGGAATCTATGATATATAGGAGAAATTTTCGTGTCACCCTCAAATATATATATTTTTTAAATATAATTAGATGGAGAAGAAATGGTTTCCAAACACTACGAAAATCAATCGAAAATTGTAAAGATCAAAATTAGTAAATAATATGAGTTCGAACGAGAGTGTCATGGAAATCGATTCCAACCAAACTCGGTAAATCTGAATAACTTTTATGTACTGTTCAATCCAACAGACTTTCCTTAAAAGAGATTTTTATAACACCCCCGTATTAAACAATTTCCATGTTGTTGAATACGTCCAAATGCTCATCAGATTCAAGCCAAAATGTATTTTACTTTTTACAATGCTTTCTTTATTCATTTTAAAAACATGGAATACTAAACATAATTAAAATGTGGATTGCAAAGGTGACCTGTGTATATGTCTTAAGCTTCATTAAAACTGATTTCACCTTTAATATAGGAGTAGACATAGCTCAAAATTTTTGTCGTGCAGATTTTCGAGGAATCTCGAAGAATATGGGGAACCATATTTTTCCATATGTGTGTGGGAGCTTCCCCGCGCCACACTCTTCTTATGACAATCTGGCCTGGATCCATTTAAGCCACTTAACACGCACACACACCCGCGGGGAAATAAGCCCAGGACAGGAAAGAAAGAATGGACAGGAAAGACAGAAAGATATCCGCTGGAGTGATCCTTCGGCCTGATGGGTCAGCGCGATATGTGCCCGAAAAACGTTACCAATTTAAAAATTCCAAATAAAATATAAATTGACCAAATTAATATTGGGAATACATGAAACAATTCTGGGAGAAAAATGTTCACATTTTTGGCTTCTCTCCTTTGGTTTCGATCCTCTTTCGTGGTTTTGGGTTTTTGGTTTTTATTTTCGCTTCGCGGCTGATCACAATTTAAGTTCTTATGAGGAGCATGCACATTGCTTATCCATTTCCAGTTTTTGGGGACCAAATCAAAGACCTAAAAAACTCTCAAAACGCTCAAACAATTGTAGAATCAGAGGCAGTCAAAGAAGAAATCGCTGTTGCCACTCCGTTTTTTGGGGGAAAAGATAGAGACAACGGGAAATGGGAAATGGAAAACTTTAAAATGGGATTTCGACTTCCAGCTCGCTTTTCTCCGCTCAACTCTGCGGTCGAAAGAGGCGACAAGGCATGAAACCGGTAAATTAAAGCAAAAGGATAAAGTTTAATTGGAAAACTATTTTTTGCCCGTCAACCCCGACCCCCCTTTTCATCCACCCCAGTCACTCCCCCTTCCCCTTCCTTTGCTTCTTTAATCTGCTTACCTTTAGTTTTCTTAATTTCATCCATTCTGTCGTGGCATTATATCCACGAATGTGAAGACAAAAGTTTCGCTTCCATTTCCGCTGCCAATATGACTGCTTGCCAATCCCGCTCCCATCGGCTACCCCGCCCACCCCCTCACACACTCACATGTCTATTTATACACTTAAAGAAAATATATAAAGCTGCTTCATTCTTCAATAAAGTTGGTCTAAAAATAAATAATTAAGATACAAAGGTAGGTACACAATTTAGCATTAAATGGAACTCAGACCTTTAGATTATTAAGATTTTCATACTTAAAAAAAAAATGTTTTTCTTATTTGTTAAAATCGATTTTTGTGAAACAGTTTTAAACAAATTTTTAAATGTGGATCAAACTTGAAAAAAATTTTCTGGAAAAAAATATTGTCCCAAACAATAAGCCCCAGTAGGAATTTTGCATTCTAAAATTAATTGTCTTCCATTTCTTTGTGTGTATGTACCGCATTTCCGCCATCTCTCTTCCTCCCTATCCTGTTCTCTTTCTCTCGGCGAATGAATTTTAGCAAATGAATAGAAATTAAGTTTCGTTGCCGCTTGAGTGCTCACCCAACTACTGCAATGCCTCAGGGCTCGACCCCCAGTCAACCCCCCTTTGCAACCCCCCTTTTGGCCAGGTGAGATAATGCCGTTATTGTCGAAAAAATTTAAAATATGCCGCCTTTTATAAAATTTAATGAGAAAAGTTGGCGTTATAAATTTTTGTATGCGGTGAATTTATTTGCTCATTGCAGCAACTCAGTAAATGTGCAGAGCGAGATGGCAACTGGAGATAGAGATGGAGCGATAGAGCGACACTGCACAATTCAAAAAGTTTTATACCCATCTCAAGACTGATTGCTGTTTGAATGATTCCTGAATGGTGGTGGGCTCGATAAAAACCAACTTTGGTAAGAACAGCCAGGCAAAGCGTTATTTATAAGATCAGAAATAGCTAACGTTTATTATAGGGACACGGTATTTGCAGAATAGCTATTTAAATTAAGTTAAAGTCATAGTTATTCACACTGATTATTGAATTTTGCTCGTTATCTTACGTTATTGTCGCTCCAGTTAAATCCCTATTTTTAATATTTTAAAATGAAAAAATGTAAATAAATAAATGAATGACATTTAGATAAGGATCTGGGGAAGTCTGGTGCAAACTTAATCTTAAGGTTAATAAAAGTACACTTTATCTACATAAGTACGGCTAGTGTATATCGCATAAATTTTTATTTTATTTTATTTTGGATTTAAATTATTTTATAGGAAAACCATTTGGCTTAGGTCTCCTTATTAAACATTTAAATCACTTTTAATCATAATGGCAAGGATTAAGCACAAATAAAGTAGTTTTATTATTCTCATCTTTAATGCTGTTCCCATTGATTTCACTCCCCTCAATATGCAGCATTCTACAATATTCCCTATCCGCGATGACACAAACAAAAAGCCCCTTTTTGATGCCGCCCGGCGAGCCGCGATAATTGTCATCTGTTTTGCATTATAATAACGCTCGGCTGACCGGACAAGTGTTGCAGATTATTGTGCAGTTGCTGGCCTTTGATTAACAACTGCGGAGCGGACGCATAAATGAAAATTTCATTTTCACAATGCGGCTTTATTGGCGACCAGCAATATTTGCCACTAATATGCGGCCAACACGGCGGCACAATGGAGCCAGGGAGCCGCATCTGAAATGCATATTTATGAGCCGCGAGTCCCACATCCACCAAATGCGGCTTTATAGCCATGGCCCATAGGCACGCATCAGGGAGCCCGACCGCTAACTGTGCGGCTGCCAATGCCCGATTTGAATTTGCATTTTGGCCGAGTGCCTAGCCTAGACACAATTCCTCATAATTCGCGGCCTGTGCGAAACTCTCTCTTTTTCCTGATGCAACTGGAACCGATGCAATGCGATGCGATGCCCTGCAGCTTGCCACATTTCGCGGCACGTACGACGACTCGCACAGGCGAATCAGAATTGAAAACAAGAGAGAACGCTATAGTCGGATGCCCCGACTATCAGATACCCGTTACTCAGGTAAAGGGAGTGCGAGGGAGATGGAGATAGAAACTTTGATCACGCATAACTTTTTAACGAATGGTCCGATTTGAAAAATTTCTTCTACATTTCGATAGGTATTGATAAACACAATAAAACTGCATTTTTACTTTTCCGAAATATTTAAATTTTTAAAATCGTATATAAGCGATTGTGGGCGTTAAAGGGGGCGTGGCACCATTTTGAAACAAACTTGCGCTGCGTAGGAACTTCTTAAATCTACATGCAAAATGCCAATCTTCTAGCTTTTATAGTTTCCGAGATCTCAGCGTTCATACGGACAGACAGACGGACAGACAGACGGACAGACGGACAGACGGAGAGACGGACAGACGGACAGACGGACATGGCTAGATCGACTCGGCTAGTGATCCTGAACAAGAATATATATACTTTATAGGGTCGGAAACGCTTCCTTCTAGCTGTTACATACTTTTGCACGAATACAATATACCCTTTTACTCTACGAGTAACGGGTATAATGAATTACGCCGAAATGAATGCAAAAAACTCTTATCGCAAGGCGGAATCTATAAGTCAGCCACACATGGCAGTTACGTGACCATAAAACGGGTTCAAATGGGGTCGCAAATCAATCCAGGTACTGGCGAATTAATATATACTGAGTGGAAATACGGATACCAACAAGTGACGTAAATGCATTTCATTCAAGAATATTCCCAGACCCCTGTTGTTCAAGAAATGAATGTTGGAGTGGAAAATATTTTACATAATCTGATAAAAATGTTACAAATTTAAAAGACTTCAAGGCTTTTTAACTTCTAAAATGTTTGGTTTATAGGTTTCTATAGTAAGTATTAAAACTTTTAAATAAAATAAATGCTGAATTGTTATGGTAGACAAAATAAACTACATTTCCTTACAAAAAATTCTTGCACTATTATTCGAGATGAAAAAATGCACAAAAATGTATTGTAAGTGAAATATTTATTCAGAGGTGTAATCAAAACGATCCGCTTTTTGATGGCTCTTGCAATAAGAAATTAATATTTTTATTCACTGTACCACAAAAGTCAAGCTTCATTTGCATACAAATAATACCATTACAAGCATTTGGAATTTATTATTGAATAAAGTGAAAAGTGCTAATTGCCCCCCGAACCAGTTGACATTTTTTCGGGTATCCAAATCCCAACCCAAATCAATTGGAGGCGAACGGGCACGGATTGGAAATCTATGTTTCGGCTGTAATAACATTAATTTATGCCTTCATAAATTATAGACCCATTACATGCCTCACAGGTACCGAGTGTCGTGTTTTCGCGTACTCATAACACGACACATAACCCATAAAATCAAATTTCATATTTCATATTGCCGGTGACGAATCAGCCTTTCGCCTCACGTCGCCCACCTGCCCCACCCACTCACCTGGCCACTCGGTAGCGGACTTAGGGTCATAATAACCACGCATTAATATCATAAATTCATGGCTCTAACTACCAAATTCAAAGCAGGCTTGTGCCACCGCTCCCAGCTCGGGATTCGAGATTGGAACTGGGGCTGGGCTGGAAATCATAACAATTTGATATATTGTGCGATAGATATAGATACAGCCATATGTCATGCATTTCAAGTAGGGCTAGGAATAACCCAAGTTAGAGTAGAGTTGTTTTAACATAATATGGGAAAGTGGACAAATAAATTTTGGGTACTTATATGTTTATCACTGTGAAGGGCAGTCTACGTAGTGACGAATCGCACCGGGGGTGTCTATTATTTTCTTTTTCGGAACGCTGCAGCTTTGTTAGCCTTTAATTTCATAAGCTGAATAAAAAATATTAAAAAATATTGACATTATTAATAAACAAAAACTATTTTTCGTCACAAAATTGTATATCTTTACTAGATGGTAACCGCGTTAAAGGGCACATTTGTGTTTGATTTTATATTTGTAAGGCATACTGTTTCTTAAAAGTTTTTTATGCAACTGTGTATTACTCCAGTTTATTAAAAAGCAAAAGCACTGTTACAACAATTCCTACAACCAAGTTACAACCAGACAGATAGCATTGAACAGCCAGTGTATCGAAGCCCAGAAAACTTCGATAATGAATTAGTTCGAGGAAAGGGGCCAGCCCTAACCCTTTGGCACATCGTTAACGGGTTCAAACTGGGTTATAGCCAGGGTTCCGCCCAGGACACTTGAGGCGGCAGGACAATGCCTGAACTCTTTGTGCCAGGACTTTTATGGCGGCCTCTTCAGAAGTGTAATTGAACCCCATTGACCGACGGACGGGACATTCGGCAGTAGTTCTGCGGACCCGCAATAAACATAATGGCACTGCTCGACTAGACCCATATGGAGTATGAAATTGCCGGCTGACACAATGCGAAAGTCTCATAGTTTGAGGCCGAATATGATATTCCACCCACCCGGTTGACATTTCAATTTATTTCGCCATAAATAAAGCAATAGAGCCGAACCCTTTTGCCGTCCCCCAAAGCTCGCAATTCGCATTCACAACTCACAATATTTCGCCATTGATGGGACCCCACAGTCGGCCGTTCAGATCCATTAATTATACGCCCACTTCACAAAGGCAGGCAGGAAAAGTCAAAATATTGACAGCTTAAATTTTTTGCAGATCCTGCAATTGTTGTGCAGCCTCGAGTGGAGGAAGAAGTTGCCCTGACTGCGACTTGCAATTATTCAACGGCAATCGGAAAAGGAAGTGAACAAAAATATCCTTTCCTCATATCCGTTTATCATTTTTGACCTTCTGCCCGCTTTGGACCCTTCTGATTTCGTCCTTTGTGGCCGCTGAGTGGGCGGAATGGTGGCTCCATTTAAGTTATTGTTTCGCTGCTAGCTGCTCACTGCCCATTTATGAGAAGGTCCAGGTTGCGTTCTCCTCGGAGGACTAATGAATTATTATGCCCAGAAACGCACGCCCTCCTATAATTTCTGCTTCGCCATTCATATCGAGAGCGAGCTTTGTTGCGAAAATTATTAAATGGCCCGGAATGAATGATTTAATGACCCTGGCGAGGCATAATTGCAGGTCCGCCGAGAAGGGTTCGATTGCCAAAGGGGTTGACCGACCTTAAAGCACTGCCCAAGTTAAAGCCTCCGGTTATTTTCGGGTCGGAAGTCACGGAGTGCACATAACAATTGTCGGGCAATTTTCCGGGAAAGTGCCAAAACGGATTTCTTCACACCAAATGTCTTTGTTTCGCTCCTCACATTCATAAAGTCATATGCCATGAAAATTGTGCTCCCGTTTTGCCGGGAAATGCAAGTCAAGGAACCTCGGTGTCCTTTGGGAGATATCACAATCAAACCGTCGTGTTCTTTACTACCTCTGTGCCACTTCCAGAAGGACTCGTCGTGGTCCGAAGGGCGTGGCAGGGGATGGTCGGGGCAATTCGCCAAATGGAAATATTATTGGTCTGCATATAAAGTGAATTTTATTCCGCCTTCCATGCAGGAGAGCTCATAACTTCCTGCCCGGATAATGCACACGTCCACGCTCCTCGAATTTTGTTTTGTTTTCTTGTTGGCTTTGGGTTTTATATGAGGAAAGCGTACTCTACTTCTGGAGTAATGGAATGGCCGAGAAACACAAGGATTTTCACTAGAACTGTTGACGTAGCAAATGGATAACGACTGCAGTGCTCGTTTTATACTTCTTCATAGTAGTTTACTTGTTTATGTGGGTCTTACACGATATTTGGTAAAACATGTCAATATATTTAGGTTTCTGGTAATTCTGTTTCCTTCATTTCGTTTGTTTTTTTGTATTCCAATCTTTGGATCTAAAGTGATGACAATTATCTTATGTTTTTTAAGCGATTAATATTTTTCTTAATCAAATTGAAGTGCAGTTAAAATATTCATCACTGAGGTTGCGGTTTTAACCTTTAATGTGTTTTCCATTGAAAATCATTATTCATTTTTTTGAGAACGTCCTTAGCTGTGTAATTCAATATAACTATCCTTATCCACAGGTAATTTATAGAAAGAATTAATATAAAAATTAAAAATGTATAACCCATTTGCTTTCGCTAAAAAGGAAGCTTCACAAAATGTTTACGTTGATATTGTATATAGCGCAATCGACTAATATTTATTTAAAAACTTCGTTAAACAAAAATGATATAAACTTAAGCACTAACTCAATTTGATCTTTTAAACGCCAGATTTATCTTATAAGATTTTACCATTTTCTCTCCACTCTTTTTTATCATCTCTAAAGTAGCAACGTGATGAGTTATCCTCACCCCTAAAGTAGACAACCCCGGAATGCACCCAAAGCTATGCTAATTTTTCCAATCGTTAATTTCACGAAATATGCAAATAGGTAATTCAACTGAAAACTTTTTCGCCAATACCGACGATGACGGACATAAAACGCAGACTACAGGGAGAAAAAAGCGGGTCGGGTCAAACCTTTTTCACATCTCAGCGATTTGATCGAATGACGAACCTGCGCATTTCAATTGTTATTAAAAAATGAAAGAAAAAGGCGAAAGTCAAGCGGAAAATATCCTTAACCCCGGCAGCATTATCTGCGTGACTGGATGGGTTTGGAAATGGATGTGGAAATGGAAATGGAAATGGGAAGAAAGTGGGATGGGATCCACTGCGATGGCCGACGAGACCCAATCGCTGTGAGAAATTATCATAAAAATCGCGCAAACTCCGTGCGTGACTTTAAAGTCAGCGACAGCATCTTTGGGGTGGCAAGTCCTGCCGAATTTCCTTTCTGGTGGTGGCTGGCATCCTTTTTAATATTCCCGTCATACGCGTTGTCATTTTTGTTGTATTTGATTTTAATACGAATTTCACATTTTACAATCAAATTAATTGGTCACGCTGCCGCAGAATTACATTCGTCGCAAAAGGGATACAAGGACACCCAGGACATTCAGGGCTTAAGCCAACAAACAAGTTCCGCCCGAAATTCAATAGGGGATGCATCTGCAGCGAAGGGATGGCGAGGAACTTATTGTCATTGTCGTCTGCATTTGACGGTTCGACGACTGTGCACGTGAGGCCCACGAAGCGGCGCTAATTTATGCAAATATTTACTCAGTCCAAGGCAGAGGCTGTTCAATTAGTTCCGCGATATTTATTATTTTGTTCTGTGCATTTTGAATATTCAATTTCGCCCGATTTGCGCGTACAAAATGCTCAATTTCATGGCTGCCGCCTTGAGCCTCCAAATTAATTTGTAATTCGTTTACAATTTGGCAGATGAAATATCTCCTGCCATGTTATTCGGTTATTCACGCCCGTCAGAGGGCTAAATGCCTCGATTTATGTGCGACTATTTGCATATGAGAATTTATATATCCCACACTAGCGGCCCAGGGTTCAACACTCTGATCCGTGAACTCTCCCATGTCATCATTTCATATTTCATCCAGCGATCGCCGACGGGCGGTCTTCCGTCAAAACCGATTGGAGTCTAAAGATGGCCAGAAGCTGGGAGGCCCCATAAATCGCACGGATTCCTCTTGAAAAGTTCAAAGTGAACTTGAGTAAATTTAGACATCGGCTAGCGTTTGATCCGATCCAGTTGGACGATCACCGTGGATGAGTCTAATGAAGATGTATCGCAAATCCCAGCATGACACCAATCAAATCTAGAGGTGCTTGTTCTGCTATTCAAAGCCGGAGCGTTATATGGTGGCTAAAGTATTATAAACTAAATCAAGTGGCTATGAAAATATGTGTGTACAATTTTCAGGGAATTCCATCTTTAAGCAAATAATTTGTAAACTTTTATATAGTGAAAATCTGGACACTTGTATATTTTGATTTATTATGGGAAGCATTCAATTTAAAATGATTCAATAAGTATTTATGATTTACTGACATGCTAATCATTTTATAAAGACTATAAATAAAAAACTGAAAGACAAATACTAAGGAATTAAGAAATATTGTTATGAATATAGAATTAATGGCAGGGCTATTACCTAGAATTGACAAAAAGACTTGAAGTTGAAAAATACCATAGTCATAAGACTATTAATAAAATGTATATCTTTTGTATTTTTGCATGTGGATTAAAAAAAATTTTTTTTTACCATGTGGTATAAAAGTTTTTTTAGACGAGTGTACAATTTGAAATCTATCAGGCCTGTTCCGGTTTTCACTTTGAAATGAAAAATGTATTCTAATAGTAATAGGCGTTTATTTATAACATCTTTATTGTTTAAGCAATATTCTTCAAAAGTTTGATAACGAAATTTACAATTACTTAAATAGTTTTTTAATATGCAAGCAGTATTAATAGTAATTTCTCGGGATAAAATACCCTACTTAAAGAAAGTAACTAGCTTACTGCCACATAAGTTGACAAACTAGTACACAGTATTCAACGATTACTATACTCGAGTCCATTTATATTACGACTTGGTCCTCCACGAATTGCATTTGTGTCAAACACGTGCTCCTGAATCGGGATAAAAATGTAAAATGTATCTGGAAGCAGTACAAACTCCAGGAATACAGTCGGACCATCGCCATGTATCAATATGTTTACTCTTGTTTGTGCTGCATCGACACTCGCGTAAACAAAGGCCAGTGTGCAGATGAGAAACTACTCCGCACCAGCTCCTCCCCATTCCCGATGCTTCACTCCACTCCACAACAGTTCAATAAAAAAGGAAAATAGAATCATAAATCAGCAGATTAATATTTTATGAAGTGTATTGTATCTGGCTCTGTCTGTATTGGATTGGAGAAAAGCGAGCAACTGGATTCGGGGGAAAAGGGGGTGAGTTGGTGGGTATTGGGTGGGTGGTTGGGTGTATTTTAAGGTGGTACAGGGTCTCGAACAAACGACTTCCCTTTGTTTACCATAAATTCGTTAATAGACGCTGCCGCGTGTAAACAAATCACTTAAACATTTTCAAATTGACGCCTGACATGATTTTTTCCACTGCTCTAAAAGCGAGAGAGGAATCCACATCGATAGATGAATATTTATTTAGTTGTTGAAGTACGGGAAGTATCACAAATTGTAGATCTACTTGTTGTTACATCGAATTTTCTTGTTGCCTCGCCAACCCATCCCGCCGGAGATTGGGAGTGGAAACTGGCTTGGTGCGGTGGCTCGGATCCGAATACCCATGGAGGTCCAGCTTGTGTCGCGGCAATCATGTGCGACGGGGGATGGGCGGCAGAAAGGGGGAGGAAGTGCCACGAGATTGGAATGAAGAGTTTACGGGGACTTAAAAATTTCTGATACTTCACCGAAGATGAGCTTAACCAAGAACTCTTCAAGTCGGTGGCAAGCATTTAAAAAGAGTTACTTTGGAGTGGCGATGAAATTTAAAAAACCGAGGAATATGGGTTTTCCAAGCAATATACGTTTTCCATTCCTTACAAAACACCTTAAAATAAAAAGATAATATTTTCAAAACACAAATATGTTTATGTATGTAAAGTAAATATAGATATCAAAGCAAAATGATGTTGAAATTAAATGCTTTTAATTCAATTAAATTAGATAAATATAATGGAATAGAAAATAATGGCTGTAATGAAGAGGAAATCATTCAAACTATGCGGATAAGCTCCCTGATTTAGAAAATTACACTTTAAATATTTTAAATGCTAACTACTTTCTTGTCTTTTATGTTTTTCTCCATCTCGAGTTTGGTACGATTAACCAATATGACAACAGCATTGCATTTTTATAAAATCGAAATTTTTTTTAAATAATGGAGACCGTTGTTATTATTAATATGATTAAAAATTTTCTTACCTAGAATGTTTGTTTACTTTTAAAACCCAAATCATATTTCATATAAAAATTTCTATGAACCAAATGAGTCTCAGTATTAAGAGTACCAAAGTATATCTTTAAGGCCACTTTTTCTAAGATCCACCCTCGCTGCAAAAAACTGCAGCGTTTGCAATTAGTAATCAAGCATCCAGCATCGGGACTGGCCGAGTGAGACATTGGCTCGCTTCAGATACAAACATGAGCAGCTGGGCAGGAGAAATTCCGGGGGGAGAAAGTATCTCGGTAGTGTCAGATACAAATGCGCATACGAGTATAGATACGGGTACGACAATCTGTCGGATAAAGTTTTATGAAAAGTTCAATTAATTAGCGTCGATTTTCCCCTGCACTCGCGCAAATTAATAATCAATGCATTTATTTGTGTGCTTTATTTTTACACAGCTACTGGCGGAGGACGTCGCGCCGTCTGCCAGCTGCCAATACAATTCATTTGCGCCACATCACGTGGCAGCCCGGTCCCACCCCTTTGGATGCCCATCTTCAGACAGGTCGGGATACCAGCCACCATCTCGCGATGGATGGAAACAAATTGTAGCTCTGCAGTTGCCCAGCTCCAGCTTTGGCTTCACTGGAGTTCAGGTCGATTCGAGTTCTGTGCGATTCCGACTGACAGCACACGTTCCTTTTACTTTTTTATGTGTCTTCGCCTCGTTGGGCTTTCGTTTTTTATTTGTAAACAATAATTTTTTACAATATTCGAGTCTGAGCTGCAGATGCATCTGCAGCATCAGCACCACTCCGGCATCTATCCGGTAGATACTTGCTCATACTCTGTGCTGCAATCTGTTTACGTTATTAAATTTGTTCAGCAATTGCCTCTTTAAGCACGAGGTAAATATCGTAAATATCTGAATTTCGAGACCCATTAACTTGGGGAAATTATGTATGCTCCAAATGATCCTAATACTTTATGATGGCTCAGTAGACATGAAGAAAGCGAATGAAAGATGTTGATTGCAGCCCTAAGAGAAATAATAGTGATATATTATTATTACCCAATTCTTTAAATGTCAAATTAAATTACCCTTCAATCACCTTTTTATTGAACGATACAACCCATATCCGCATTCGTCGATCCTTGATTCCTGAACAGAAAGTAGAATCGTCATTTGCACATTCTCATATTGTAATTTAAAATTCCCGGCCATATGCAGGAACCCATAAATATTTTAGTGCCTCGCTGGGATGGCTAGTCGTCAATTTCTTTGGCGTGTTAATTTCGTGGCGATCACTTTTTATGGTTACCCCGTTCTATCGACTTCTGTTGGGCGAGGCACTTATGAGTGGGTGTATAATTGTACGTACTTACGGTAATTTAAATATGTCCATGTCCCCGTGTGCCACTAATTGGTATTGAGGGCTAAACACGAGGCCGACGGCGCCAGCGGCGGCTTCTGACAATTTCATCGAGTTCAACGGATGAAGGGGCACCTTTGTGGCAGCACCATTCGGTATATACGATAAGTCAACTCGAGTCAGAGCTTTGACAATTATTATTGCTCAAGTGTCAGGGACAAGCAGCTACAGACATCGACAAGTCGAAGGTATCCGTGAGATACGACCTGCCGCAAGTGCACTGCAAGCCGTCCAGTTCACGAAAAAAATTCCAAATTGCTTGAGATTCAAATTATAATCTCCAAAAATCATTTATATAATAGTTATAAGTCAATACTTGACTAGCGCCATAAATCTAAATATATAAATCTTTAAATGTTATATTAAGTTTAAGCGACACACATATAAAATTATTTATTTATTTGCTTATTATTTATATTTATTTTTTACGAGATATTTTAATTCATACAAATTAGGAGTTGTGGTTCAGGGAAATTAAATTTATTTATAGAATATTAATTTTTCAAATATTTCACATAAAAATAAAAGGTAGAACATTGATAAATTCGTGTTTGCATTTTTTTTGAGTATAAGCCTGGGTGTGTCGTTTATCTTCTCAGTGTAGGAACTCCAACTCGAGTTGCGCATGCGCAGACGTTCTCGACATGAATGTGGTGTGATATGTCGCCTGGCGCTGGCAGCACTGTTCTCACAGATTTCAATCACGTTTCTAATGATTTTTATGACGGAAAATTGAACCTTTATTTATCTATCTATCGATCCGTCCATCTTTCAATCTGCCTGCGATTCCATCGGATGTCCATCGGCTGTTGGCTGTAATTTTAATTTGACACTGTCGCCAATTGGCGGCCAATGTTTGGGCTCTATAATGCCGCCTAATTGCGCCGGATAACTCCCAACCCATAAAGCAAAATTTGTATGGCTCGTAGGTGATACGGAGTTAATTAATGGGCTTGCTTCTGCGCGAACGTGCTGGGAAATTGTCGGTGTATTTGCATGTTCGATTCGACTCGGCCTAAAATCACAATCCGGACGGGGCTAGTACGGGAGCCCAGCGATTCCCGGGTGATTTGTGCCCCGGCCCGGTCATGGGAATTATTTCTGCAGCTTTATGCCAGCTGAATATCAAACGGAATTTATAAATTATTAGTTTATTACAACTCGTTCAAACTGTCGTCGTGTCGCTGGACAGTACGTCGTTCCCAGGCCGAATCGATTGAGGTGCTAATTTGTTTTATCGTCCACGAATCTCCGGCAGCGACATGAATTTTTATGCCGCGACCTACGAGGAATTCCGCGTAATCCGAGTGGGTCCGCCTGCCCTTTGTTGTTCGATTCCCATCGTTAGCGAATCTTATCAGCGATCGCTGGAACAAGTTTGGCCCAGCGGCAATTCATATTGCCAATATCCATATTCAACGAATATGAAAACAAGCCCCACTTAAAATTATTATTCAATATTTTGCCCAGTCAGTGCTTTGACTCATTCTTGGGAATATACTGTCATAATTTCAAGTCTATAAAAACAACATTCTGCGAATATAAAAATCGATCTGTTTAAAAGCTTAGTTAGAGCTCATGTGACTTACTCTTTGTTTTAATTATAACAAGACCATTAAAAAAGTGTGACTGTGGTTAGTGGGTAGATTTTAATTAATTTTGATTCAGCTGAAATTCATAACTCAAACTTCCATTTGACAACGAGTTTCAGAGATTTTATTATTTCATATGTTTATTAGTGCCTAATTTGGTTTAAGGCAACATATTGATTTAAAATTAAATTAAACATAAGCTTTTATCTCTACTGCCCTTCAATTTGGTTAAAGTTACAATGTATAAAATGGACGCAACCAAATTATTATTATAATATAATTGTACATTAATGGAATGTATTTCATAATGTGGTAAAAATTGAATTTTTGTTTTAGTCATTTAGACAGAAAGCGTTGATGAGTAATGTAAAGTAAAGTAATATTAAGATCAATACGGAAATAAAAAAACATTTTGTTGAACATTGTTTAAGGTAATTAAATTTAAACCTAGTTTTTCTTCTGTCGTTTGGCTGTGTTTTTCTGCTGAGACCTTGACAATTTCAATATGTATAGCAGCAACCCATGCGGACAGAGCAGTGTGTCTATCAGAGTTCTTATCAGCCTGCGTAGTTCGGCTTACCTGCCCCGTTTAACTCATTTCATTTGGGTCTGTGGCCGGTTTCTGGTCGGCAGTTGGTCATCCCGTGCGAGTGCCACATGCGTCATCTTTGGCGACAATGTCGAGACGACTGGCTATAAAAAAGCAACACGGATGGATTTGGGATCAACTGGGTGTCGGCTCTCCGTTCTCTGGGTCTCTCTGTGCCACCTTATCAATATTTTCCGTCAAGTAATTTATTGTATTTTCTGGTCGCTGCTTCCTTATAGCCCGTCCTTCGGACCGGGCCCAAAAAAACCGACCGAAAAACCGAACACTTCATCCTGTGTGCTACAGCAAGTGCATGGTGTGTGTCTGCCTTTTTGGACATTTGCTTTATGTCTTGTCACATTTTTATGGCCGTGGCCCAGAGCCGCCTTATGGCATCGATTTTTATTATTTTTCCCCGGATAAAATAAATATTTACCCATTTTATGATTAGTCGGGCATTGGAGCCCTTGCTTGAGCCATTGTTTTAATGCATTTTTAAAGAACCTCCAGTTTAATAGACTCGGGCTCACAGCAGTGAGATGGAACTCGGAGATAGCCGCCGATGTTAGAGACAAATGTCAGAGCCCTAATGGCAACGATTTCGGCCCCTTGTCGTCGCCTTGGCCGGGTGTTAATGTTACCAAAACATTTCTGGGGGCATAAAACTCTTTTCATTGTTTTCAATTAAGAAAGTTAATTATTTGATTATTATCAGCATTAATTGCACGGGCTTTTGTTTCGAATTCGGTGCGGTCGTATGGAAGCATTCTGATTTATTTCCATTCCTCCACTTTGCATTCCGAGGTATGTAAGTATATTTGAATGCCCGCCTAGATGGTTGCATTGATTTCTCTCCCTTTCCCTTTGATATATTGCTTTTACATGGAAATCGGGGCCAAGACTCGTAAAAGAGCCATCACCCAAGTTCCCTCAGCCGCAGTTGATGAGATTGACAGGGCCTAGGCACAGTTTTCGGTATTCATTCGATGGTTTATTGCCTAAAACATGGTATTAATTGGTTATTCGAGTTTTGTGTTAAACATTTATTTAAAACGTATAGTATTTTAATGAATTTCACGTGTCTTGTTGAAGGAACTCATTAAGAAAAACCTTTAAGTAAGTTATATTTAACAATATAATATTCTTAAGATACATCTCATTCAAGTTTCCATTGATTATTGGCCATCTCTGCTCAACTTCTATTTTTCTACCCTACTCCACAGCCACACACCCCATCATCGCATATTTCACTTGCTGCCAAACAATTTGTCATAATCATAAATCATTTCTGAGCGCTAAATCCAGCGCCTAATGCAACCCAGTATCCAGCCACCAGCGAGGAACAAAAGGACTGAACGAAATCACCGCATATTTCACAGCAGGATATTGGCCTCTAAATTGCCCCGCAAAACATAACGCTTTCAGATTGGCGAAGTAGTGGATTCGGGGGAAGTCAGAAAATATTGTCGACCGGAGTTTCCATTTCTTTTGCTTGGGTCCTTGGTGCGTGTGTATGATTTTCAATTATGTGAAGCACCGCACAAAAGTTGTTTGCACATATGTCGTATCTCATCAAATTATTTGCCAGGACACAGTGAGGAGCATCCTTTTGTCCCCGGTATCCGCCCCCGTGGCTCATTTAGTGGTGACAAAGTTTTTCAAAAACTCCTGCAAATGTGCAAGAGTTGCCGGCTAAAAGTTTCACGAGGGTTCAGTGCCCAGGATTTTTCCAAAAAGCCCGCAGATGCAGGAGGAGGTGAAATGGGCTGAGGATGACCCACACCCGCAGACACAATTCAATTAATTGTGACAAATAATTTATGAAACTGCTTACATGTGTGTGGGTGACGAGCATAAAAATGAAAAATCCATGTATCAAGGCGGATAAATCAAGGATATGACAAGCATTTCCAATTTGACGCTGATGTGCAGTCCTTGGGGTAGTTCCTCCTGATCTCCTGGTGTCCTGGTTTCCTGGTCTTCCCTTCCCCCAGTTGGCCCGCCGTTTAACCCCTTTTAAGTCCCACACATCCACGCAGAAAACTGAGTGGCATCTGAGCTCGTTTCGCACTTCAAAGCTGTCATCGATGCAGAGATTTCTTTATGGCCCGAATACCAAAACCAATAACTGGTTTGATATTCCCCTCAAAGCGGGTGATGATTTTTTAAAAAGGGATTTATGTAAAAGTTTATGATGTAATTTTTTTTTTACTAAGACATACGCTCAAGATCTTTTGCATATAATTTATTTATCTTAAAGCGTCTTATTTAAATAGTTTTTTTCTCGAAAATTGTATCAGTACACTCTTATAAAAAGACTTAATATTACATTTACTTAAATTTTTACTGTTTAAAATTTAAATATTTTTAATTTGAATTACTTATTATATCACCCTCATAAAAGTAAGATAACAGAATTACTAATATGTCAAATTATAATTTTCAAAAAGGTCTCAGTTACGTAAATTTTTAAATTCAAATTTCTTTAATATACCAACCAAATGTTCTAAATTGCTTTAATGAAATACATTTGCGAATTATTTTTTAAATATTACTTAGGAACTCCATAAAAAATTTAAAATTCAACTGTATAGTGATAAAACTAAAAACATTGCTTAAATTTATTTTATAATCAAATATTTTGTTTTAATAGATTGATTAAAATATTTCATACTGCTTCCCACCGAGATAATAAAATTATATATTATTTTGGCTACTTCAAAACCGGTTAATCGCTTTAAAAGCCGCACTTCAACACCAACTGCTCACCAGTGATAATCCTTGTGATAGACAGACAACTCCCACCATTCTCAACTTTCGGCTCGAAACTTCATTAACAATTCCAATCTCAGCTGGTGAAAATCTCCTTATGACATATTTTGATATTTATTTATTATCTTGTCACTCTGATTTGCAACAGCATAAGCAACCCTCCCCTTTTTTATGACGAGGGGTCGCAACCCTGGCCCGGCGCTCACTTGTCGCGTGTCGAGAAACAAAGCAAACAAAGAGCTGTCAGCAAGTGCTCTCGAGTACATTCTTTTTTAGATATTTTTTTTAAATATACTTGAGCAAAATTAAATGCACACTTATATGGTGAAGGAGGCAGGGATGGTGACTGGATAGATAGGCGTTGAAATTATGGCAAATTGACGAAGCGCACACAAGTGGATTCCAGGGCGCGTCCCTTTGTCAGTGCAAATATTTGACCAGATGCGGCACCACGCAGGTCCTGGGTCCTGGGTCCTGTTCCCAGATAGCTTCTGCCCGAGATTCACTTAATTTTTTATGACATCCATATGGGGGATCAAAGCGGATTTGGCCAGTTCGATGTTTTGGAAATTGCTTCTCGGCTATCGACCTGCCATCGTCCAAAGGCTGGCTTAGCGACACGAAATATGAGCTAAAGTATCTATGAGATACGATGGGAGAGATAGCCCTGATTCCTGCCACTTGGCTTATATCGAAAATTTATGGTACTGCACAGACAAAAATATCTTCCTTAAAGCTACATGTTTTTTCGTAATGTATTACGACTCTGATTAAGATTCCTTTTGAAATAACAAAGAATAAAACCGGCAGACTGAATAGGATGGCAAACATTTTAAAATGGCTGTAATGATTTCTATTTAAGAAGGTAATATAAATAAAAATTAGGCCATTAGTTTTGTTGTACAATAATATTTTATAGATTGTATAATAATAACTTGAGAAACTTTATCACCACAAAATCAAAATGAAACAAAACATAAATACATTTGTTAGTGATTTTATGTTCACCTACATAAATAAAATATACTTGAAAATTCATTTCTCTCTGCCTGGCAACAACATATATTTCTTTTTGAAAGAGATATATATTTCAGCTTTAAGTAAAGGTAAACTAATATCCTTAATTTAGTGCCATTCCCCCTTCAATTGGTAAAATTCCTGCTCTGCGTGCAAAGGTAATCTAATGAGTTGGGCGCTCAATTAGCTTCAAGACACGGAGCACGGGCAATTTTTGGGCAGGAATAATACACGTACCTAGAGGCAATTAGGCGGATTGCTTTATATTTCATGCCGCCCAGCGTCATCATCATTTATGAGCTCCGGTTTTTGGGAGGGTGGGATGGAAAAGCCCAGACGAAGTCAGCTTCCCCCAAACTAATTGAATTTTGACGTTGGCCCGTTCATCATTAGTCCTGCCGGCATGTAAAAAAGGATACTTAACGCAAATGACTGGAATTTGTCAGAAGCTCAGACAGATACATCCACAAATGGCTGCAATAACTGCAATCGATGGGGAAAAGAACCCAAAAAAGGGACGAGGGCGGTCAGCTAATTTCCTGCAGCCGCGAGTCCTTGAGAGAAAAGCTTCAGGGACGCTTTTCTTTCTTTGCCCAGTGTTTTCTTTTTTTTGTGTGTGCGCGGAAATGCCGAAAGTGCATCTGATTTATGTGCGTTGCAAACTTTCAACTTTGCCACGATTTAGTTTCGATAGTGGCGACCCCTTACATAGATACATACACACACAAAGAAACACAGAAAAAAATATTTTTTTGTCCATATACTCACCTCTACATATTTATAAAGCGTAGTGATTATCGATTAAATATTTATTAATGTTCTAGTATTCTTTATACTGCTTAGATAACACAAAGTCATACCAACACAAATAAATATTTAGAGGGGTTAATTTCTTATTTATAAGGTAAATAAAGTACAAATGAAGTTAAATTTCATCATAATCTGACTACGAAATAGTTCCTTCAGTTAAAGTTAGATCAACTAACTGTTGGAAAAGTTTAATTTGTATATTTTTAAATACTAACATCTAGTAAACTGATTCATGCTTTGCAAATTTTTAAAAATGATGATCCAGTGACTTTTAAATATATCTTTCGGAACCATTTAAAGATTTTTTGAGTGGAGTTATTTTTATAAATTGTAAAAATATGGAGGTACAAAATTATAACACATTTCAATGTACGATAAAAAAAACACTTTGAATTAATGACCAATTTTGGGGTATTTCCTCCAAGTGTACACGCACGGCGGGCGAACAATGGAAACAACAAAGACGAACAAGGATGGCGAGCCAAAAGTTGGCGTTAAAACTAAAATTCCATAAATTAAACCTGGCTACTGGGCAAAGGGATAGGAGAGGGAGGGGGTGGAAATAAAAGTTTTGCTTTTACCCTCGCTTCGGTGATAAATCACAGATCTTTTTACATAAATTTATGCTTTGCCATTTGCGGCGGAAAATGCCCTCCCTGCCGGGATTTTCCCGAGGTGGCTTCACCTAGGCCACTGGCTAATGGCTGAAAATCGGTCGAAGGAGGAGGGAGGAGGTGGCTTGTGGGCGGTGGCCCTCTGATCGTCCTGCTAAGTGCACGCTATACCAAAGCCACACACAGACGGACCTGCTTATCGCCAAAAATATGAAAACTACCTTTTTCGAATGGGCGGACGTGGTTGCGAAATCGGTGAGCCAAAGGATATGGCGCACTTAGGCGGCCAGGACCTCACATTCGACTGCTCCTTGTGTAACTTTTCCCCAGAGTGTGCATGTGTGTGCAACACGCTTGATAAAGAAGGAGCTGCACAAAAAGTTTCAACTGCAAACGAAAACTTTTGACCTTTACGAGTGTGCGCCACCAAAGGCCCATATACATTCACATATAGTCGAGAACGTGTATGAATGGATGTACATATGAGAAGTAAATGCCGGGGGTTTCGAAAATATAAATTACTGTAAGTTATAGTCAATCAAAATTGAAAATAATATTAATTTATAACTAACAAAACAAGCTTTTAAAACAAAAAAAAATGTAAAATATAAAAAGGAAGGTTTCCTAGTTGTAAACAAATTTTTATAAGACATTAGTCTTGATTTTATTGAAGATGAAAACCACTTACTTTGTAGAACAATCGCCTTACACCTTAAAAAAAGGTTTTGAAAATTTTGTAGGCTAATAGGCAACAGAAGCATTATATTCATATTACCCACTGTATCTACACAAACACATGAGCCAACAGCATATGTGCAAATACTTGTGTGTATATCACAATATATAAACTGCACTTTCTTCATATCCTGATGCTAGTTTGAGCTGAGTTTGAAATGCGTTATTTTAAAAACTTTAAGGACTCATACACAAATATACTTAGTTGTATGTAAGTGAACGTGGGATTTGCTGAGGAAGGACGTAGTAGTTGTATGTGAACATACTTCTCCACATGTTTGTTTGAGCTCGAGCTTGTGCATCAAGACAATTCCCAAAAAAAAAGGGGGACCGAAAATTGTAGAACTTATATTAGCCCTTACATTTTAATAGAAATATATTATTTAGAATTATTATAAAGAGTCATCTAAATGAACATAAACTTAAACATGACCGAATACTTAACTACAACTTTTTGTATCAAAAACTGTTATTTAAATTAAGACGAAAAATTTTAATCAATTTTTGTAAGATGTGGCATAAATAATTTGAAAGGAAAATCTTTGGAAAGAAAAGAAAACTTTCCGTTAGCACAAAATTTTCTTATTTACATAAACTTGTGTTTGGTTTAATGCCTGAATATACAACCTATATTTTGTTTTTATATACAAGCTTTTAATACCAACCTTTGATATTGACTTTATTTACATTTTTAGCAAGAATAATTTAAGTATTAAGAATGGAATTAGCACTTTGATACTTTCATGTTACCCATGATCTTAAAATTACATTTCAATTGATTATTTCCTTAAAAAATATTGTAAAATAACTAATTGCTTTGGGTGCACAGATACTTTTCTATTATTTCGCAGTAATAAGTTTAGAGCATTTATATGTGAACAGCCTAATTATATAAATTATATGCATTTTTTCTAGAAGGTGATTAAACCCGATTGCTTTTCACGATTTGAAAATTATATTTTAACGAGCTAAATCATCTGAATCCCCCCTTCCGCTGCACTGATACACATTGCACTTGTTCTGGAGATGAATTTAGCAATCCTTTGGCAGAGCCCTAATTGAAGAACATTCGCCACGAAATGGATCCCAAATTAGGGGCCGATGCAAATGCATCAGCGACCACCTGCAGCCGGATCCCGAGTGGATCTGTGGGCCAAGTCGCCTTGGTGGCCAACTGGCAGCTGGCCGGGCAGCTCCGGGATCCGCTGAGATCATAAAAAGCGGGCTCTGGCCCTGGGATGGATGCACTTCAAGCGGGGCTGGAATAAAGTCGTAAATAAATGAGCCTAGAAAATGTCGTCGGCGCTGTCTGCGAACTGCAGAGCTGGACTTCGAGTTGCGGACGGCGCTTCGTGTCCGCATTTTGGTATTCAAATGAGTCTAAATGAGTCTACACGACGTGGCCAACTGTTTTCGCATTTTACTTTTTTACTTTTTCATTTATTTATTTATGTTTTTTCTGCTGGCTCGGTGACTTGTTGCTGCTTCTTGGCTCGCATATTTCATGAATCAAGTAGTCGCTGGTAGCGTGTGTGAAATGCGCGACGTTTGTTTAATTTATATGTGAATGCGCACGCGCAAAGTTGGCTCTTCACCTCCCCCCAATCTGCTCATATGTAGGTAGCTACACGCAATGTCCAAATATTTTGCATATTTTTTATTCGCTTTCCAATGGCCCGATATTTATGGCCCACGCTCGCCGTAAACTAGATCATTTTGATGATCTAACTGGGGATCAGTTGGAGGGGGGGGAGTGGGTTGCTGGAGTGGGAGACCCACCTAGTTGCAGTTGGACGGACCTTGGACTCCCCACCGCCGCCGGCTCTTCCCGGTGGCCTCCTGGCGCCGAATCCGCGGCCTGTGAGCCCTGTTTTGGGTGGAAGTCGTGACTAATTACAGAAATTAAAACGCTGTAATTTAATTATGTATCTGCGATTTGTTATCGGCCCTGGCGTCGACCGGCCTCGTTGCCCCCGCCTCACTATCGCTGTATCAAAGTCAATATGCAGCAGCACACTGGCAGAAATAAAAAAAATTAAATAAAGAAAGTGTATGTAAGCAGTCTTTAAGCTACAATTTTAAATTTTCATGGGAGACAAAGTACACTGTATATATTAAATTTCATTTTATATAGTATATCCAATGACAAAACACTAAATATAGATGTCAAAGTGGTGATTTTATAGAAATCAGCTTATAACTTACACAACAGAGGTGTTGGCTATATTAATAACACGCCGTATCAAATTCAATAAGTACACTGAAAGAAAAATGGCTTTGAGAAAGTATGTGATTATTTTATAGTTTCTGCATTGCATATGAAAAAGTATTTAAATTTTAAAAGAATTTATTACACAATTTCTTAAGCTAATTCGATATTTTGATATATTTTGGACTTCAAATATTTTTCTCACTGCTACACATAAAAGAAAAACAGTTTCAGAAAAGTGAGGGTATCAAGGGGGCTCTCCAATGAACTCAAACTGACTCAATCCAACAGGAAAGCGAGGAGCAGGAGGTGGACAAAGTGCAATTCATTTGGCCAAATACAAATAGACAAAAGTTCAGAGAAGCCCAACAAAAAATAGAAACACACAAAAAACACATCGGGAAAAGGCAGCGGACATTGGGCATCGGATCTGAGGACCTGACTTGGAAATCGAAGTGGGAGTTGCAACAGGAGTCCAAGTTGGTGTTGGCGTTTTCCTTCTCCAGCATCAGCGCCATCGATATGCGCTGATTTCCATATTCAAACGATTTCGGTTTGTTCAGTCTGCATTCAGTTGCGGATATGGAAGTCTTGGCGACCTGACTAAGTTGGCTTGTTAGATAAAATTTAAACAAATTTCCACAGCGATTAACGTTTGAGATATGAGGCAGTAAGGCTGCATTTGCTTATGAATAAAAGGATTTAACATACTCAGTAAATGTACAGTAAATTTGAGATTTTTACCTATTATGAAAATATACTTGAAGAATTCAATTGATTTTTATTTGTATTTTAATAGGAAAAAAAAAATATTATATTTAAGGATATAATTTTTAAAAGACTTTTTATTTAGTGTCCTAAACAATAAACTATTAAAACACAATCCTTATGAAAACAGCCTATAATAAAAGCATATAAATTCACTTCAATTGCAAAATTACGATTTTTTAGATTTCCAAATTAATACATTTGGTCAATTCAATTTGCATTCTTTTTAGGTCTTACACCGGTTTTAACATAATTTAATCGATTTCTTGTCAAAGTTGGTTAAGGGTAACCATTTTGGGCACGCAGATCTTGCATTTAAATATTTCCTTAAGAAGTTATATATAAGAATTTCATTTATTGAACTAATTTTAGATCACAATCGCCAATTTCTGATTAAGCAAAATTATTAAGGGCAATGCCCAGAGAATTCTGTCTGATTATGCAGCCGATTCCGTACAATGTTTTGACCCATAATATTTACCGAATCGTTTAATGGTAATTGAAAACTATTTCCAACGATAATGAAGCGATTTCGATGAAAAGCGAAAATTGCAGTAGCGGCGATAATGAAAACAAACAAGAATTCGCGCAGGGCAATAAAAATCAGTGCACCGATCGCAATGTATCTGCACTCTACATATATTCTGCAGAACGATCGAGTGCAATTTAAATTGTATATTTGGTTTGGTTTTGTGGGCCCATGGGAGAAACTTTTCCGAAATGGATTAAAATGGAATGCGTCTTGGGCTGGAGGTTTTTGACAGCGATTTGGTTTCGAATTGTGATTGACATCAGCGCAGAGATCGCAACACGTGCCATTAGGTTAGGGGGCCATAGGTGGTTACATATATATGGATATCGAATTATCTAGAAACGATTCGCTTAGCTGGGCAGCCAGCGATTTTGCAATTTGTGAATGAAACACCAAGTGGAAAATTTCTGAGTTAAATTCTTTTCGTAGGGTTAATTTGCATGAGGACCAGAGTCCACTTGAGGAATTCTAATGCAAATTCAATGTCATTTTCCAAGAATCAATTGACGACTTTTCGGGCTGCCTAATGCATCTCATTTCGAGAGTTCAACATTTCGAGGGTCTGGCAAAGACACTTGTCTTATTTTTAGTAGATTATTAATGGAATTGGGGAATTTGTAAATATGTTTATGAATGAATTCCTGAATTCAGCACTTTCTCAGTGAAAGACTTAAAACACAACATCGGATTACATTTTTCTAATACAATGTTATTCAAGTTTAATTAGTTAAATTTAACTTATTTAATACCTTTCTTTTTTACACCTCAACTTCTTGTAATTAAATGTTACTTAAACTATCCTCAGTAAAAACCCGCTTTCCCTGTGGACAAAATGTTACATATAACCGAAATCCCAATGGAGCTCAGCTGACAATGGCTACCAGTAACAGGAAAAACAAACAACTCCAATCACGCTTCTCAAAGCGACCGAAACAAGACTCATAAGAGCGCGAAACATTTTGTTGTTATTTTGTAGTTGACACCCGAAAAGCACTAAAAGTCCGCCCCTCCCCTCGTACCGCCCCCCTCCCCCACCTGACCCACCAATAGAGACTCGCACCTGTGCAGTCGGCGACGGTCGCCAGTCGATTGCCAGATGCTGGGCTAGGCCCCACCGTCGACTGGCGAATACGCTGAAAAAAATACTTGAGTGTATACCACGTCGCTTTAAATATTTATCCAACCTTAATGAGTAATAATGAATAGTTTTTTAAGACATGGAAACAGCATCAATTAAATTACTTTTAAAATATTTTTTAAATAGCAAATACTACTTTCAGCTAAAAAAAATTCATTACCTACCAAAATAGGATCTTTTTGGGGTGGAGTTTTAAATTATTCTTAAAATCTTATAACTTTATATTGAGCAAAGTTTTATCTACCGTTTGATAGCCATAAAAAAAATTTTATTTAAATTGACTTTATATTGACTCATATTCATATTGACTTTAATGTATTCATTTTGTTGAATTATCCGAAGCATTTTAATGTTGTGCTTCCTGAAACTGCAATCAATCGCATCCCTGTTGGAAATAAAATTGATGAACAAATTTCAAAGCTTCTTAATAAGTGACAGCTTAAATAAATTCGACTTTTGCCGCTTACCAATCAAAATAGTTTTTCCAGTGTAAATCCGCGAGGGGCCGGCATATGGTTCAATGTATCTCCGCAATGGCAGACAAATGTTTCGCACTGTTCGGGCCAATTCAATGAATTTTCGGCTAACTGTTGATGTTGCGGTTATTTTTCAGCCCGGCTTGCATCAATTAAGAGGTGTGCACGGGCCGAGTCAATTAAGCTGCCGGCATTCTGCCTATGCAAAGGACTGGCCCCAAGACCTCCCCCCTCCGCAAATCATTTCCCCGCGGCTAGACAGACATCTTCCATAATGCCGCACGATTGCCGGTAATCGGTCGGGATCCCCTAGAAGCCCCCTCCACCTTTTTGCATCCCCATGTTGCTGGTTGCTGGTTGATGTTGCTAGTTGCTCGTTGCTGGTTGCTGGCAATTTGCTGCAGCAATTCATAATAACTGGGCCCGCTACCACCCACAGGGTGGTTGTTAGACCGCAGGGGAGGGGGGTTCAATCAGACCCAAGCCACCAGAGTTGCCAAGCCCCCTTGCCACCCAATCCCCACTTCCCCTGCCCCAAAATGGAGTTCGCGTCGTCGACTCCAATCGAGGCGAGTCATAGAAAATTGCTGCAATTTTATATTTACAGCAATTGGGCGCAAATGCGAACGGGCAGAGAGTGCGAGCGAGACGGAGCAAAGGCAAATGTAAAAACATGAACTTAAAAATACATAATTGCATATTCCACCCGGGACTAACCGACCAACCAACCAACCAGCCAGCCAACCGATTGGGCTAACGTTTGCTGCCCCCCATTTCCCAGTCCCTGCCCCCTGTTCCAATCCCAATCGCACCCAAGTTGGACACACAGAAAACTCAGAGCTGACAAACAACCAAACACTCATACGTCACGTTGATTGGAAATGCGGTACAGTGGAACCAGATCAGAGGAGTTTTTAGGGATCTATGGTATGAACACATATTATTATATCAAAAATAAAGTCAGACTTGATTTCTTTTGTAAGGTTTTTTTATGTTTTAATTAACCCAATATATATAAACAAGTGTTAGTGAATAAGTTTTAATTAAAAAATTAATTTGTTAATGTATTTCTAGCCGACTCAAAAAAAATTGTTCTCTTCAATTTCTAAGTTCTAATTAATTTGATCTTTATTTTGTCTTGTTAAATAAAATATGTACCTAAAAATAATATTTAATAAGTTAATAATAATTAAAGTTAATAATATTTAAGATGAGAATAAATGTTTTCAATATACTAAATATTACCTAAGAACATTGTGTTTACTTAACTTTTGATATGCACACTCTTTGCTTTTAGACCAAAAGTTGTCTACAGCTTTTATTTTAAAAATAAATAAAATCTGCTTCCGGTTGTATAAAAAGTAAATTTTTGGATATTTTATGTTTACATATTTGTATTTATTTTTTGTATTGTCTTTGGAAAACAAATGGCCCCAGTGTCCTGCAAATAATTTGACGTACCGGAAGGCGGCCCACCGCCTGTAAATTCAAATTATACATACATATACAAAAAAAAACCGAAAAAGTTGGAAAAAACAACCTCAAGAGCACAGGAACACTTTACACTCTTCTTCGCCTTTTGAGGGGAAATAAAATAGCAAAACGCTTTGCATCCGCAATGGCAGCAAACGGCAACAGAGAAGAAACAAAATCAAGGCAAGTTTCATGACAGGCAAGTAATTTTGTTGTGATTTTTTGATTTGACCCAAACATTCGCCTTCGAAAAAAGCAACTGGGGCCAGCACACACACACACACACATGCAACTCGGACTGAAACGTGCAATTTGTATTTGCCGCCCCAACCCATTTCTCCCATTTTCCAGCACTCCCATTCCATCTGTATCTCCCGAACAAAACGGCAATTATGCCGCGTTTCTGCTCCCAAATCGGGGGAAATATATTTGAAGCGCTTAGATTTGGACAGTGGGTGGCTGGAGTTGACTGGATTGGATTGGATTGATTGGAGCTGGGGGGAGGGAGGCGGGGGGGATGGGCGGACCCCGGGTCGGGTTGGATTGGGTCTTTGTCCCGTTGATTTACAGCGCTACACAAAACGATGAATCGATGATTCCAGCATGAGAAATTAGATCGAGTCGCCGGCTAACTCATCATCAGCAGCGTTGGCAACGTTGGCCGGCCCCAAACACACCGCACAGCATTGCCAGCGCAACAAACAAATTACTGGCTTGGTCCTGGAAGAAGAAGAAGACGCGATATTACATAAGGAATGTTTGCCCTCAAGATTGGAATGCTCTAATGATAATTGACAGTCAAAAAGAATTTTGGTAGAAACATAATTTTCTAAGGTTTATTTTTATACCAGCATAAACATGATATTCTTGATTTTTCTCAAAATCTTAAGTATAAACATGGCTGATAACAAATTTTATAATTTGGTTTAAAAAAATTAAAATATGAAAACAACCTTTATATTTATACTTATTCTTTTGAATTCATTTTTTCCTTTAAAATTTCCATTTTCCTTTAAAAAACATTAAAAGTAAAAGCCACTTAAAAAAAAAAAATAACAAATTCTTCTTAATAAAAACTTCTACAAAACTAAAACAGTGATTTATTTATTAGTTCTTTCTATTTATTTCGAGGCAACTGTTGTGCCCAAATTGTGTTAACCCTTGCTAAGAGTATAACAAGCTGCATTGGGATTGAAATTTTGAAAATTGCTGCTGGGATTGCGGGATTGTTGTTTGTGAGCCCTCCCATTTTTACCCACCTCCTCTGTATCGGGAGTATAAACTGTAGTAATTTTCTACTTGGCTCTCCGCTTTGCGCTGCGCTGCCGCCTGGCAAAAATTGGTTTGAAAGTTGACTCGCTTTCCAGTGTTTTTCATGTAATCACATGGCCATTCCCCACACCACCACCCACTGCCACATGCCACCACCCACCTTCCACCTCCCATTGAAGGGGTAAGCAGCCAAGCAGTAAATCGCGCTGACTGCTGCAAATGTCCGGCATCAGCATCCCGCTTAGAATTCCCAAACCGGGCTTTGTCTCTCGCAGAATCTCCGTTCCGTTTTGTTTGGTTCAACTCCACGCCCAGGGGGCAGGGCCGATCGGCCCGATTAATGCCTCATCATTTGCAGCGGGAAAAGCGGGAAAACGGGAAAAGCGGGAAACGGGAAAATCGGGAGAGCAACGCAAATTATTCGACTTGGACAGGGCGTGCCAGCCAAGTCAATCGCCTTCGATTGTCTCCGTCGAGTGATGTGCATGTGGATGAGGATGTGGATGTGGATGTGGATGCGGTAGACGCCCCAGTCCCGAGTCTCATTTAGCCTAATGGCTGCCACGATGCGTACCAGCGGAAAGTGGATTCCGCCTTATTCCCTATTTGCAGGATGGGTCCATTCATTGGATGCATGTTGATCATATTTTACCAAGAAAAATACAAAAGGATGCAGTGATTAAAATGGTTTGGTTCTTTATCAATTTCAGTCAAATATGCTCTTATGTTTTTGCTTTAAAATTAATATTAGTTAGTTTAACGAAGAAAGTTTTAAAAAATGAATGTCCTGGATAATAATTCTGTAAAGTGAACTTCATTTTTCAAACATAATGGAAAAAAAATGTTGAAAATACTCAATTTCCTTCGTTAATATTATTGATGGTTTTTCTTGCCAATATTTTAACAACAAAATATTACTTAATTTGCTTCAACTATAGACAATTATACTTTTTTTTCTACAAGTGGCATTATCTATTACTTATATCAGAAGCTGGTATTTGCGTTCCCAGATATCTTTTTTCCATAAAACCCTGGCTTCAATCTCTGCCCAAAAGTGTGTTGGGGCGTTTTGTGAAAGACTTTGGACAACCGCAAAAGTAAATCAAAAAAGCCGCAAAAATATCTTACAAATATCATAGGCATAGTCCATATCATAAGGCCAATTAATCTGGCAGTGCAATATTATGATGGTGTCGATTACCCAAACAGACAGCCACGAGCCACTGACACGTGGCCAGGGATTCAGCTTTCTCGAGAGGATGTTGCTCCGGCGAAAGCAGGCTGTCAAGTAATCCCCTGCATAATGTTGCCTAAATGCGAGCGCGTGTCAAACTTAGCCCGCGATTCGCCCAGGATAGACTTTAGTTCGGCACAGGAAAAAATCAATATATTTTTAAGAATCTTTTAATAAAGCTCACTCCCTTTAATCAAAAACCTTCCAAAATTAACTACCAAATTGAACTCATGCAAATTATTTCTGTTATTTTTCTATACAAATGTTAATTTATAAGTGTTTTGATTTTGATTATTTTGTTATTTGGAATTAAATTTAATATATTTTAAAAAATTAAATTTTTGTAGTATCTAACGTAACAGTAATAGCTTTTGTAACATATTTAGTTGTTGCCTTTTTAATGGATCAATAATCGACTATTGAAAAACGAATATAACTTAGCCATAATAAAAATATATTATCTAAATAAATATACATATAGTGCGATTCTTAATATCATTTAATTTGTTAATTTTCAATTGGCAGGGCCCTTGTTCGTAGGTAATAGTTTCCCGCTTTCATAGTAGGCCATAGTTAAATGGCCTACAATATTGATGGCAGTGTTTTCCGCTTTTTCGCGGTGCAGTCTTCAATCTGTGTTCTCCAGAAGCGTCTGCCAGCTTCCAAGTTTCCAATCCGATCTCTGGCAGACTTCCCTCCAAATCTGCCGACGTCAAAATGCGGGGAGCAACTCTTCTTCAGCGGCGGCTCAAACGGAGGCCGCCATTGTGTGTCGGGGCCAAATGATGTGCCAAACTGACACTTGCCGATACTCAGATACGGCTACTCAAACACCATTAAGGCGGGTGTTGCACCAAACGGGGTGTAGGGGGGACTTACCATATAGAGGGGTTCGGCGGGCGTTGGCATATTCCTGTTGATATTTGCCGGAATGATTGTTAGTTTTATTTTATTTTGTGACAATTTCAGCAGCAACAGCAGGAAATAATAAAAATGCAAACAAATCGTTAGATTTTCCTATTGAAGTGTTTTACCCCCTCCCCCGCGCACCCACTGTTTGTGTGTGTGTGTGTGTGCCAGTGTTTGTTGTCGGTGTTATTGCCTTTTGTTGCCCGTGTCGTTGTTGCTGGTGTCGTTTGGCTGGTTGTTTAGATGCACAGTGGGACAATTGGGTGCAGTGTATTGGTATTTCAGAAATCCTTAAAGAACGGAAAACATACAGTTCTATTTCAACGGTTTCATAAGAAAATACATTATTTTTCCGGTGTATAAAATAAATACAATATAATTAAAAAAAAAAAGGTATTCAAAAAAATACCTCAAATTTAATATTAAAAATTTTTTCTGATACATAAATTTTCATTCAAGTATTACATACATATTTACAATTTCCTACCATTAACTGAGCTTATCGACATTCATAAAGAGACTTTTATAACTAATTGTTAACTAATAAAACATTTGTATTTATATTAGCAAAAAAACATTATTCTGGTTAATAAATAACACAAACGGCTAACTGAAATATTTAAGCCGACTTATATTTAAGTTCAAATAAATGCAAAAGCAGCTTAAACGTAATGTGTCGACAGCGAAATGTAACAAAGATTTATATAATTATTCCTGAAAGTACCTACTCTGCTTTAAATTAATAATGAATTTCATTGCATTTTTAGATAGCGATCGGCAAAAACAAAGTAAACGGAAACACTCAAATGTGTTCATGTAATCATTTATCAAATATCGGCGGTAAAACAAAACAGGAAGCGTCGATCAATTAATTAGAAGTTCCAGAATTCCACCTGATATCATTTCGATTGGAGTCAATTTATGAGCACCGAAAATCGAATCCGGCCCACGGTGACGGCGATGATGATGACGTTGGAAGCTGCGATATCAGAGGCTGAGACGATGGACCCCAGAGCTGAGAACCGAACTGAAGCCCGGCAATTTGTGCAATTTTTCTTGTTTAGATTGTTTTCGGTGTTTGCGTTGTCGCCGGGCTGTGTGCTTGGTTTTATGCCTGCGATAAGCCCGCACACTGCCCATAACCATTCTCATATTATTTGTAAGGATTTTTGCATTTATTGCCAGCGCTTTCAAGGATTTGCCTCGCACCCGAGCCCAAACAGAGACCCCATTCCATACCCAATCCCAATCCCAATCCCGATCCGAATATGGCTGCAGTAGTTATCTTAATAGTTATCAGGCGATTGTTGTTGTTGCAGTTAGTGCGTGGAGCGGCCACTTTATTCGCCAGTTAAATTTGATGCCATTTAACGGGCTGCGGCAATGGAGACGTTTGCCCTCTCGTGCCGTAAATCCATTAAATTGCCCCAAATTAAACTAAACTAAAATGCGGAGCCGGAGGGCAGGAAAAAAAGGAGCGAAAAACAGTTGCCCTGGATGTGTGACAAAACTGTTGAAGACTTGTAAATAAACTGTTGGAACGAGAGCGGCAATTACACGCCCCGCATTAACATCCACACGGAACCATAACTCAACTCGAGCTGCAACATCCACACGGAACCATAACTCAACTCGAGCTGCAACCCTCGGGCTGCAAGGGTTGTGTCTCGAGGTGCCTTCATAATTATGTATCTTGAAGGTGCCGGGAAATGCCGCTGACAGATACAGGACAACCTACCTACAGCAGATCCTCGGCACATATCCGCTGACAGAGTGATGGAATGGCCGTACCCGATCCGGAGTTATTCCCTCATTCCTGCGATGACAGTTTGTCAGTTGACAATCAGCAAGTTGGCATATTAACCGTGTTAATTACTCACTGACGGCATAACTCTGTCATGTATCCGGCAGATAAGTAGAGCAGATGTTGCAGTTAATATCCGAGTGAAGAAGTCGCCGGTGGAAAGTGCTGTGGACGCAAGCTCAGCTTGGGATTATCTTTTAAAAAATAATAGGTAGTTAGACCGTACTTTTTTATTTTTAAGATCTAAGCACTAAAACGAATTCTGTATTTTAAAAAATATATATTATTCTCTCTGAAAGACATATGTAACTTTATCGAAGGATTCCGGTTATTGACAAGATTATTCCTAAGAACCATTATATAGTCCGGAATCTAAATAAATTACCTTATTTATTATTAAAAATCTATTCTTGCTTGGGAAGTCTATATAAAAGACTAATAAGAATTCTATAAATATATTAAATAATATATGCATTAAAATGTTGTCAACTAAACTTCTATTATACTTACAATACTCTAAAGCTTCTAAATGGGAGCCTCTTTGGTCCCCGTTATAACAGCCTAGCTAAAGATCTTTTTTGGCTAATCCAATCTACGCACATTCCATTGTTTTATGGCCACCTGGCAAATGTAAAGATGTAAATGACATTTCCAAATCGAAACCAGTTCAAACATCCATCACGGCGAGTCGCACAAAAAGCCAAAAGCGAATGCGCCACAAACAACCTGGCTGGGAGACAATAACAATAACAATAACCGAAGACACACTCAGAACTCAGCGGGTGTCCGTCATTAAAAAGATGACAAAGCGATGTCAACAAGAAATTTTTTGATTAACGACTAAAATGCCAGAGAGCCAAGCGATCGGGCGATGCGATCGAGCCGCGTTGAGTGGAATCGAAATGGAGACAACACAACCGAAATAAGTTAACCAGAAAAAAAGCTAACGATAAAAAACAGACAAAACCAGGCAGCAAAAATTTGTTGAAGGTAAAATATCAATTTAAAAGGCAATAAAAATATTTCATTGCTATGGATCAGATCAGGCTCTGCGTTGCTGGCCCCGTCGATACTCCGTTTCGATTTCGAATTAAAAGATTATGACGATAATAAACTTGACTAATCATTATACCCGTTACTCGTAGAGTAAAAGGGTATATTGTATTCGTGCAAAAGTATGTAACAGCTAGAAGGAAGCGTTTCCGACCCTATAAAGTATATATATTCTTGATCAGGATCACTAGCCGAGTCGATCTAGCCATGTCCGTCTGTCCGTCTGTCCGTCTGTCTGTCCGTCTGTCTGTCTGTCTGTCTGTCTGTCTGTCTGTCTGTCTGTCTGTCTGTCTGTCTGTCCGTATGAACGCTGGGATCTCGGAAACTATAAAAGCTAGAGGATTGGCATTTTGCATGTAGATTTTAGAAGTTCCTACGCAGCGCAAGTTTGTTTCAAAAAGGTGCCACGCCCCCTTTAACGCCCACAATCGCTTATATACGATTTTAAAAATTTAAATATTTCGGAAAAGTAAAAAAGCAGTTTTATTGTGTTTATCAATACCTATCGAAATGTAGAAGAAATTTTTAAAATCGAACCATTCGTTAAAAAGTTATGCGTGATCAAAGTTTCTATCTCCATCTCCCTCGCACTCCCTTTACTTGAGTAACGGGTATCTGATAGTCGGGGCACCCGACTATAGCGTTCTGTCTTGTTTTTATTGCAGTCGGTCCAATCTGTTACCACGAAAAATCTCGGAAATCGTTTTCGGGTTTTCCCAGAACCCCGATCGAGATAAACCTTTTAGGGGAGATGCGACCCGAAAGAAAACTCGAAGATGGTTTATTAATTTTTCATAACTTAAATACATATATTTATTTGTTCTTCTCAATAGATTCACTTTTATTTGCATTTTTCTTAGTTTTGTTTTTTGCTTGGGCTTGCGTAATAAATTATGAGACTATGCTTATGCTTACGAACAGAGTGGGATACATTCGAACCCGTGTATAATTTAATTGTGGTAATCAATACGTGTACGATCGCTCATAGACTTACTTAGCACTAGGGTTAATCCTTCCAATGAAGTGAAATTAGGTGTGTGGGTGTGTTTCTGTGTGTTTGTGGGTCGGGGATGGTCCCCTCGGCTAACAACTAAATTAACTATGAATGTTAGATATCTTTTGTGGTTCTTTCATCTGTGATATGGAAAGCATTTTGCCGGGGCTTCGAATGGGTTTCCCCCGTGGCCACCGCAACCGTAATTTGTATTTCTTTTTTTTTTTACATTTAATATCACAATTTCTCATATATATTTTTTTAATTTTTTCCATTTTTATTCCTAACCCATTCTCGAAAGCAAAGCGTTTGGATTTCGAAATGTGTGTTTAATATTAATTATGTGTGTATGTGTGTAGGAAGTATGTACAATAAGTGGAAAATAAATCTAATTTACGAGTAGTAGGAAACAAAAGCCTGCGCTCGGCGTTCGCATCTAAATTTATAGCATGTCATATTATTGCACATTCCAAATAGATTATTAACATGTATGCGTATGCGTGTGTCTGTGAGTGGTTTGGTTATCATATATCATATATATATATCTATACGTATGTACACATGTCTCGCTTAGGTACCTATTATAGTTATATTAGCATATACCTTAAGATTTGCTTTAAATTCGAATTTTGATTTTACTACGCCTTCACTCTCTGCTTCAGCTGCCTCGGATCCATTCTTATTTTTGGATCCGTTCTTAGTTTTGTGGAACATGAAACGCTATCAGTCTCTCAATACCAAGCAGCCTTTGGTTCCACCTTCAATTTTTACTTCCAGGTCTTTCGGCATTCGACTTTACTTTCGCATAGCTGGAACACAAATCGCTTTTGATGCATCTTTGGATACGTTTCATGATCCCTCCTTTAGTATTGGTGATCGTGTATTCAGCGGATTTCTCCGCGAACGCGCCAGATCATAAAAAATTGTTTATGAAAGTGCTCGGGGCAATCGATTATGGATCAGCCCGTTTGCAGTTGGAAACTTTTCACTTTTCATTCGGAACAACAATCAAATAATATTTTTGTGGGCAACAATTTATAAATATAAAGATTTGTGTACACGACTGATCTTCACCAGAGTCACCGCCTCTTCCCCTCTCATTTCGCTCTAAATCTTGAGATCATTTGGTTGCGAGAATCGATTGCATCTTGACTGAGTCTGAGTCCTTTTATTTCTAGCCAAGTGATCTTGATCGCCGGCCAGCGATATTGATCGTAATCGTGCTAGTGTCGAGTGTTTACTTATTCGCGATCATCGTTCCACTCACTCATCTAAAATGAAAGAGAGCAAAAAAGGGAAAAGTTTGGTTAGTAAAAGTGAATTGATTGTTTTGGGGGGCTTATATAGAGATGATTATGGGTTGTTAAGGGATTTGGTGGGTTGCTTATCGGTAGCAAATAAGAATATAAAATTAAAATTCCCACAAAAGAAAAAGTGCCAAAGTTTGATGATGACTTTTAAGACTATTCTTTCCCAGTTATTAAGACCAATAAAAAAACAAAATAGAGGATTGGGATAGGTTGGATTGGAATGGGATGGGGATGATTGGAAGACTTACATACTTTACGGCACGATTTCTGAAGGTCTCTTGCTCCATGTCGCGGATTTTATGAGTTAGCATGTGTTGCTTCAGGTTGCCCTGGAAAATTTAACGAAAAAAGGGAAATTTTTCATCAGAATTTTGGTTTAAATTATTCTGTCTAAGCGTAATCCCCATTTGCAAACCCCCCAAATAACTTCCATAGTGCTATAGGTATAGGTAACTCACCTTGGTTGTGAAGCCGCGATCGCAGATGTTGCACTTGAAGGGCCGCTCCTTGGTGTGGCTCCTGTAGTGGATCTCCAGCGCCGAGTGGCAGGGGAATGTCTTGTAGCAGATGCCGCAGGTGGTGCTGCCGCGCACCCCGCTCAGCGCCAGTGGGTTGAAAGGTGCCGCCGGCATCACGGACTGGGCGATCTGGTTCATGGCATTGCACATGTTCTGGGTGGTGGCGGGCGGGAAGAGCGGCAGGTTGGGGAACATGCCGAAGGGGGGGCGGGCGCCCATCATCGGATTGGGCGGTGGTCCCGCTCCGGGTCCCGCCTCCTGCCGCTGATTGGTCCGCTCCGGCGGACTCTGCCGCTGGGCCACTGCTGCTGCTGCCGCCGCTGCTGCGGCCTTCTGCTGCGCCTCTGCAGCCTCGCGACGCAGTTGCTCCTGGTGCTGGTGCAGTGCCGCCATCTGTTGGTGGTGATGGTGCTGGGCCGCCGCAGCCGCTGCCACTGCCGCCTGTTGCTGCATCAGGTGCTGGTGCTGCTGCTGCAAGTGGTGCTGCAGTCCAGGTGGCAGGCAATCAATGCCCACGGTGGGCGGCAGGGGGGAGGTGAGCAGAGAAGGGGGGCCATGGCCAGCGGGACCGCTGGGACTCCTAGGCAGGCTGGGCGGACTGGCTGGCTTCTCCTTCGGCAGTGGCGATCGCGAACTGGAACTGGAGGTGGGCGCCGCCCGGGGCGTAAGATCCAGAGCTCCCTGGGAAGCCTCCGATCGGGCGGGCGATGAGCTGGGCTTGGGCACCTGGTGCGAGGAGGGGTGCACGCTGGGCGAGGTGGGCGCCGAGGTGGAGCCCACCGAGTGGCCGTGACTGGAGGCGGAGGAGCGCGGTCTCACGGGATTCGTGTTCACCACTCCCGTGGCATCAATCCTCAGCTTCTGCTCGAACAACAGCGACTTGAAGTCGTCTCCGGAGCGGGGTCTGTCGCCCTCCTGCTCCAGATGGCTGTTCGACAGGTGCTCCGAGGAGACATCGTCGTCGTAGTCCTCGCCGCAGTCCATGTTATCGTCCAGATCCCCCTGCGAGGACTCGGAGCCCAGGGCTCCGTTGTGGGCTCCATGATTGGGCCCGGGCGGACCACCTGGTCCTCCTGGCAGGGCGCCAAAGTGAAAGGCCGCCGCCGCGAACGGGTTCATGAAGTGACCCGGCATCATCGAGGGCGGCGGGTCCCGGATCTCGGCCGCCTGGATCTGCTCCGGCGTGAGATCTGTGGGCTCGCCGGTGTGCAGCCGGATGTGCTGCTGCAGGACCAGCGCATTGGAGTACTTCTTGTGGCAGACGGGGCACTGGTGGAAGTTGCGCATCGGCGGACGGATCTTGTGCACCGCCATGTGGGTCTTCAGGTTGCCCTTGGTGGTGAAGGCCCTGCCGCAGATGCGGCACTTGAAGGGCCGCTCACCGGTGTGCGTGCGGTAGTGCATCTGGAGGGCACTCTTGCAGGACAGCACCCGGTCGCAGACCACGCACTGGTTGGGGTCGCTGATCTTCTTGTTCTTCATCAGCTCCTTCAGCTTCATGGTCTCGCAGGTGTTCGACACCTCGATGAAGTTCTCCCACGAGTTGTCGTTGCTGTGGGGGCGTGGCAGCAGGGCGGCCATCTCGTGCTTGATGGGATTGAAGAACGGCGACCGGGCCATGTGGTGGGGGTGGTGGTGCGGGGGCGGCACTCCCGGGGGCAGGGCTCCTCCCGCAGGCGATCTCACCGGCGAGTGGTGCTCGGGGGACAGGGTCTTGGCGGTGGTGAAGTTGAGGGGGAAGCGATCGGCGAAGTAATCCTCGCGAGGTGGCAGCTGTCCCGGAGTGGGCAGGTGGTCCAGGTGGGATTGGGAGCCCGGCGAGGGTTGTGGGTGCATCAGGGCAGCCGGTTGGATGGGCTGCACCACCGGTGGGTAGCCCAAGTGGCTGTGGCGGTGGTGGTGGTGGTGCTGATGGTGGTGGGGGTGGTGATGGGGGGAGCGGTCCTGCTGCGACGGAGAGGGTGTCCTTCGCGGCTCAGTGCGGTGATCCTCCTCCTTAGCCTGCTCCTGCTCCTCCTCCACCCGCTCTTCCTTGATGCGAACCTCCAGGGGCAGAGGTTCTGGCTCTGGTTCGGAGCACTCCGCATTCTCCTCCTCGCGCTCCTCCCGCTGATCCTTCTCCTCCTCCATGGGCTCGTTCTTCACCGGCACCGTCGACTCATCCTCCTCCAGGTGCGGCGATGGCTTCCTCAGATCCGTGGGCAGGTCCTGCGGGAAGAACTGGTGTGGGGCGGCCGCTCCCAGGCTCTTGAGGATCTCCATGGGCGGACGGTAGAGGTTCTGCAGGCCGGGGAAGGCGGGCGGAAAGGAGGCGGGGGCGGAGCCCAGTGGGGGCGGGGCCGGCGAGTGGGTGGGCGAACTGTCCGTGGGCGACATCTGATCGAGCAGCGGCGGATGGAACTTGTCCATGTGCTCGGGAATGGGCGTGGCGTTCATGGGCACGTGGGGGAACTTCTGCGCATGCCGTTGGAAGTGGACCTTCAGGTTGCCCTTGGTGGTGAACCTGCTGCCGCACACGTTGCACTTGAAGGGCCGCTCGCCAGTGTGCGACCTGATGTGGATCTGGAGCGCCGAGTCCGAGCCGAAGACCTTGCCGCAGTACCTGCAGCGGTGCTTGAAGAACGGCTCGTTGCGACCCTTTCCCTCGCCCGCCTTCTCCCCGAAGGCGAAGTCATCCGCCATGCTGTTGGCCAGGATGCCCTGCGAGGCCGAGTCGAGCACCTCCTGGGCGCGCTTCTGCAGCAAGTCCAGGGAGTTCGGCTCGGGCAGATCGTCGTGGTGGGTGATGATGCTGGAGGCCAGGTCGGAGCCGAAGGGCAGGGGAGTGTTCTCCATTTCCTTCAGCTTGGCCAGCGCATCCAGTGCGGAGTCCTCCTTGTGAGTGGCCTCCAGGCTCGCTCTGCGATTAGGCTGCGCCTCGTGGTCCTGCTCCCGCCTTCTCTTCAGCGATTCCGCTGGTGAACCGGTGGACTCCCGCAGCGGGACACCCGCGTTTATCAGGTGCTGACGCGCCTTGGCCTCCGCCATCCTGGCCTCCGCCTTCTGGCGCAGCTCCATGTCGGCAATGCGCTCCTCCTCCTCGTACGTGTCCGTTTCCTGCTCCTGGTCCTGCTCCTGCTCCTGGTCCTGCTCCTCCTCGAGGTCCTCCTCCTGCTTGGCCTGGTTGAGGGCCAGCTGCGACTGGAGCTGCTGGATCAGCTGGATTTGGAAGAGCTGCTGCTGCTGCAGATTGAAGAGCGTTTGCTGCAGGAAGGCCAACTGCTTCATGGCCGCCTCGTTGTCCGCTCCATTCGAGCCATTCGCAATGGTCTTGGCCGCGAACTGGGCAATGGCCATCTGCATGTTCTGGATGGCCTCCAGGGTGACCGGAGCTCCGGCCGCTCCTGGTAGGGTCACCTCCGGGGCAGGGGGCACCACACTGTTGGGCGGCGCCTCGTCGGGCATCTCCACATCCACCTCGATGTCCTTCTCCTTCTCCGAAGCCCTCTCGGTGGCCGCCTCCTCCGCACTGGCCTCCGCCACCGGGGAACTGGGCATGGAGCCACTGGCATTCGGCTCCCGCTCCTCGGAACTCGGCTTCGTCATCGCCACCCGGTTGTTGTTATCCTCCACGGGCTCAATCTCTGATTTTACCTCTGTTTTCTGGTCGATCTGGTGCTCCTGCTCCTCGTGCTGCTCCTCCTCCGGCTCGGGACTCCGGCTGGGACTGGCCGTGGTGGTGGCCGTGGTCAGTGGCGAGCAGCCACCATTCTCCTCCTGATCGCTACCGGTGTCTGCAAGAACGGAAAAAAGCATTTCTCAATTAATTGGGTTTCCTCGGCAATAAAATTATTAAAGCACAGCAAATAACAACTTTTTCAAAACGGAGAAAACATGGATCATAATAACTTTCAAGTCATATCAATCAATACATTTTAGTTAAAATACATTTCCTTTCATTTTTCCTAATGTTGTACACTGTTAAAAAACTACAAAAATTGTATGTTAAATATTACTGAAAACTATAAAAGTGCTGATTTTTGCCTTAAGCCAAACGGCACAAAATGTTTTATTTTCACTCGCAATTAATTGAAATAAATCTTATATAACACATGAAACCGTAGCTAGTTAAATAATTATATATAATATGAAATTGTTTTACAATTTAAAATAAATTCTTTGCAAAGTGTTATATTTGTTTTGTACGTAGTTGGCAGTGATTATCATAAGATTTTCTGTGTATACCAAAGAAGCCCATAGGATGCAGTTGGAGTAGGTCCAAAATAGTCAGAGGCTGGTTGAGATTGCTGCCCATTTCCCGATAACTCAACTACCTGTTAACCGCCCCCCGCCGCCCCCTCCGCCCCTGCTGCATATGACTTAATCGCCGGCAATTGTTCATTGCAATGCGTTGAAGTTGCTGGCGGGTGTGGGGATGTTGCTGCTAGTTGCTGCTGCTGCTGCTGCTGCCAACTGAATGCAATTACATTTCTTGTTGAAGCATGTGTTCTCTCTCCTTTTCCCTCAGCCGCAGCTGTTTTTTTGTTTTATTTTTTTCAGCCCACAATTAGTCTCCAAGTCGATCGCTGGCAGTTGCAATTGTTGCTGCTGCTCGTGTTGCTGTTGCTGCTGCTGCTGCTGCTGCTGCTGATGTTGCTGCTGGCCGACTGATGCGATGCTCACTTGTTGCCAGGTGAGCTGTCCAAGGGGAGAAAGCAGTTGACAGCCGTTTGGCCTGGTCCAGTGCCTCTGACTAATTAATCGCGGCGAGCCTAAAAAGCAAACCAAGTCAAAGATTGGTCCACCAGCAACATCCACATTAACAGCAACAGCAACACCGGCAACTTTTGCCGCACACGCACATAAAATATAATTTATGATAAGTCAGAGCCAACGAACTGGGGCCACACTCGTTCGATATATATAATAAAACATATTTCTGCACAAATCAAACGAGTTGGGCGAGTTTTCTGTTTTCTGTTTCTGTTTTTGTCCACAAAAGATACACAGATACAGATACAGATACATGGATGGCGAGTACAAAAAGATATGCAGATAGAGCGCCTGGAGACTATCAGCGCCATTTGCATATCGATCGCATTAATATTATTTGTATTATTACTTTTTGGAGGCGAATTAATTTTGAAGTTCTTTTTTGGGCCGCCTGAGATTCAATTAAAGGCGCTTTTTGTCGATTTCGTTTTCGGCCTGCAATTGCAGTTCAAAAACGAAACCGCCTGGCCGAGGAGTTATGATTATGATTGCCGATAACTGAAGTGTATTTTAATTAATTGAAATTAAATATAATGCTGCCATAAACCTTTCAGGCAGCGACGGCGGCGCGCAACACGAAAAACAAAACAACTTCCAATTATGACGAACATAAAATTGTCTCGAACATGGTTAAGTCATTTTGCAATTGGTAATAAAATTGTTAAATTTACAATAACAATAAACGCAGCTTGTTTATTGAGTTGGTGTTGCCCCAAAGACAGGGAGATATTGCCCCGCCTGAGGCCATTGCCTTAGTCCCCGATTCGATTTCGATTTTTAGTTTGCCGTATTTTAGTTCCTCGGACGCGTGGGCGCCCAAAACAAAATATCCAAACATTTAACTAAGTCTATATATACACCGATTGGGCCTCATGTGCCACCGAGTGTGTGCGAGTTGGTGAGCCGTTTAAAGATTTATTTTTTGTCTACCACAATCGTATTTTGTTCTACTGACAACTGGCTAGGTTCATTCCGCCCCGAGCGCTCTGTATCTGCCAGATAAATAAATATGAAATTGTGAAACGAGACGAAATTATATTTCCCATTGTTGAAACACACAAACCGCTTCTATATAAATTAAATCGCGCAAGTTTAAAGGTGGATTAAGTCAAGCCATAAATTCGGCCGCGTCTGTTGGCTAAATTCGAATGAATTATTCTCGCTCCTCGTGCGCAACTAAAGTGAATAAATCCCTCGTCTAAAGCGATTGCAAAGTATTTTTGACCGCCTTCCCCCGCCCTTAAATACTCATAATTGCTAACCCACTCTGTCCATCAAGTCATTAACCAATGTCAACTTTTCAGCACTTTATGTGTTCAAATATTTTCAACAATATTTCGCCGCAAATAAATTTTGTTTTGGTTTATCTAAGCTTTCAGCAAATCAATTTTTTACTCGAGCTTGGGATAGTAAGAACTGGTACAGTAATTTAAATGAAATACATTTATTTTTAGGAATATGAAAGGATAATTAAAGGAAAGATAAGCCATTTAAATTTATTTTTTAATGAACTCCCCAAAAGAGCAAAAGCAACTTTAAATGTATTTAAACAAAAATTGTAACATAAAATACAGTCGATGGGACAAAAACTTTTAAGGAATATAAACAAAGCTAAAATAGAAAGTACACTTGCTAATGGTACTTAATTTTTTTTATAAATTTTCTTAGATATCGAATATCTTTAGAATTTTTTCTTTCTGTGTGCTGAACTCAAAATCTCCTTGGAATCGTACCTCTACCTCGACATTTTTCAGTTCATTCCTCTAGCACTGACTTTTGCATACGCCTCGACTTTTGTTCTGGGCTGACTTTCAATTATTCCATCATCATATTCAATATGCAAATCGCTGCGAACCAACCGTGAGCTCGCTGGCCTGAGTTGAAAAAAAATGTTTAGCCAATTGGAAAATGCAAAATCAAAAAAGAAATGCGAATAAACTAAATAAAGTACGCGATCTAAAAAGAACGGAGGCAAATCGATTGTGCGCCATAATTGAATAATATATCCAAGTCCGTTCTGATCGGATTTGCTGCCATAGGTCAGCACAGAAATTTAATTAAAGATTTAGGCACACATTTATATAAAAGACTTTGTATCAAAAAAGGAAAATCGCATAAATACAAATGATTAAATAATTCATGTCATTAAATTATGCGAGCGCAACTTCGATTACAAAGTAAAGCGACACAAATTGATGAGCATTTCCATATTCACAGAATTAGCTTTGAACCGACTGAAATAATATAAAGTCCACATACAGACATGTGAAGAATAATAGGGACTCATGTATTAAACCTTTTCGCACATGCATTAATAAAAACATAAAAAGTCTTAATATTACTGCAAAGAACGTCTAATAAGAAAATTACCATTACTTTAAAAAAAATGTTGGTTTCTTATTGAAGACTTGTTACTTTCCATGATTACCTCAATTTATAACCAAAAAAATAATGTGAAAAAAGAAGTAAGTGCATTAACCAACTTAAATAAGATGAATATACTTTTTAAAAATAATCTATTTATAAAGACATTTTTTCCTGCGTTACATAGTCTCCGTATTATTTTTAACTTGACTGTAAATCATATGGAAACAAGCGCCAACTCACTGCAAATCTGCTTCGATTTTCATTTTTTGCGATATTAATTTAATTTATTATACCGTACTAATGAGTTAACATTTATTAATGCCCGAAGCAGCAGCAACATCACACACGAATACACAAGTTATATACCTATATGCCATCATATGCGGTGTATAAATAAAAACCGCGCCAAACAAATTGATAAAAAGAAAAAATATCCTCATCTTTACGCACACAGGCAAAATGTTTATCACCTTTTTAAAGCTTATGGGCAGCAATTTTCAAAATTTAATGTGAACTCATTTGTAATTATGGATATAAAGCGCTTATGTGAGTTTCAATATACATATACACACAGGGTTTGGGAAATAAAATCGAAAGAAAAAAACTATGTATATTTCGATGAACAATTTTCAAATAAAGTATCACTTCATTGAAAATATTTTTAAACATGACAAACGCTCCCTTTTACAAAAGGCACTAAAAAATATAAATAAAGAAAACTTGAATAATTATATTTTTGAAAATGTTATAACCAATATTGCCTCACTTCCTTCAGTCGTAAAATTGGCTTTACTCACCAGCCTCAAAAATTCAATAAATATAATTAAGTTCGCTGGCATGCAAATCTTTAAATATCGAAGCTTTCAAAACCAATTAAAGAAACACGCCTGCCGAAAGGCCTCCAAAAAATAAACATAACACCACCGACAAACTCATTTTTTTGCCTTTCTCAAAATTTAATTCTTCTATATAAAATGAGCCGAAGCCATATTTAAATCATATCGTTGCTCCATTAAAACGAAATCGATTTTTGATTTATCATAAAACACAAGCTTGGAAAGGGGATCGAGGGGGCTAGCCAATGGCAGCGTTAACGTTCAAATTAAATCAAATCAGAAACTGGAAATGCAAAACCGAAGAAATATTGTTTATATGTATAAATTTACCATATAATCGAGGGGAAAACTGGTGCATACGTTACGTTTCGCAGCCATAAGTTTCTAAATTGGTATTCACCATTTTTAAAGACCTGATAAGCTATACTCAAACTTAAAACATATTTAAATCGCCTACGACTTTTCTGTCTGATGCCACAATTATTAATGTTTGATCAAAAGTGTTGTTTCCATTTCGTATTCTTATCAGCCAAATGGAAAACGCTTAGGGCCCAAACTCTTTGTTAAAGAAATTCAAGAAGTTAAGTTGGACAAAAGAAACAATAATGACAAATTTGTTAACCAATTTTAAATGGTTTAGTTTTGCATTAAAATGGGAAAATGCTTTCAAAATTTGTTTTAGGTTCCGCTGATTGGAAAATACTTTCTAATATCTTGCTTTTTTTTTTTGTTAAATTCTTTTACAAATGACAAATAGGATAACAAAATATAAAAGGCAGCCGCCAAACTGTTTGTTTTATATTTCCTTGTCTCGTCTCCAAAAAAAACGAATTTTTTGTCTATTAGAAATTTCAATTATGTCAAAAACGATTTAAGGCATTTCATTTTTGGCAACAGTCAAAGATAATGTTTTTGGTATTGCTTTTTAGCGGGACTCAGTATTTAAAAATGTACTATTTCCTATTAAATGGATTGGTTTCCGCTCACCTTTGTCGGCGCTGCGAGCGCGATCCTTCAGCTGTTTGACAATGCCATATTTCACTGTACCAAATTGTATCATTTTATTGATGGTCTCCTGGTGATTATCCTTGAAGTCACTACGCATCGCACACAAAACGTTGGACAGGTGATTTTTCATCAAGAGAACTTTTTCTAGCACTTTTGCGGTGTGTGTTTTGTTTTTTTTGATATATTTTAACTTTGCTTGATCATTGCACTTTGTTTTTCTTTTGGTTTTTTTTTTAAAGGGGTAAAATAACTTTTCAACACTTGTGTTTTGCCGTCGGCAGTGGGAAACGCGTATTACCGCTGGCCTTTGCGCGTGTTTAATTTATTTATCGTGTTTAGCTGGTGGCCAAACTATAGCTGCCCGTTGATTGTCATCGTTTGTGGAATTTTCGCGGCACTTAAGGAAAACTCGCTGTTGAAACTGTGCGCGTTACGCATACGCAACGTGGGCCGGGATGCGGCACTGAGAGAAATCGAGTGCTCGCTGCGAACGTTCAGCAACGCGCGTCCAAACACGAATGACACAAACAATAACAGCCCGCCAGACCTCGATGTTCGAACCGCTCGGCTTTTTTCGGCTGACTTCGTGAGCGGACCGGTTTGCGCGCGTGTGTGTGTGTGTGTGCGTTATTACATCCTGACAATCATTCAGCCAACCCACCTTATGCTCACTCACACTCGCACGCACGCACACACGCCACGCTCTCCCGCTCGCATTTCATATTATTTTTCATATGCGCCTCTCGCTCGCTCTCATCATAATTTTTATTAAATTGCTGTTACTGTTACTCTTGCCGGCCCGCTCGCTCTCCCGTGTTTTTTTTTTTTTCGCCTCGAGGATGCTCAGTCGCAGTCGCCGTTTTTACCTGAGCATTATGAGAATTATGAGCTGCTCTCTTTCGCTCTCTCTCTCGTAAGAGGGAAAAAAAGAAGAAGCACCGAAGCGACTTCCTTCCGCCTTTTGCGGCTCACCTTTGCGCCATTGTTGTTGTAATTCTGCATGCCCCGTCTCGCTCGCTCTCTCGATTAATAATTTATCATAATTTATAGGGGGAGTGCCCCCTCTCCTTTAGGCCCTTGGGCAGCCTGCCATCTCGCTCGCTCTCACGCAAGAGAGCCTGCCATTTGTTGCGCCCTCTTTCGCTCGCTCTCGCTCGCTCTCCCGCACTCGCCATCTCTTTCTTCGGCGCAGTTATGAGCGTTGTTGTTGCCTTTTTTAATTTCGGTTTTATAAGATTTTGTGTTCTTCGCTATTGTTCGTATAAAACCCCCTTTTTTATCGGGTAATTCTGACTTGGGTGACTCCGCTTATTCGTCAGTTTATCTGTGTGTTTGTGTGTGTGTGTGGGGTGCTCATGTGTGTGTGTGAATATTATGAACCATTCATCAAAATGTTTTCTTTTTTTCGGCTTTCTGACTTTTGGGCAACTCCCACTTCTTTAATTATTTTCTTTCCTTCTCTGCAGCCGAGGAATTTTTAAAATTTTAAGTCTTGGAATTAAAAACTTTTGTACCAGTTCCCATTTTAATTGCAAATGTTCTTTTGACTTTCTGAAACACCTGGCGATAAAGGCTTTTTGTGTAATTTTTTAACTGCACAATAAGAAACATTTGGCAATTGAGTTATGATTAATAGAGTAAGTGATTGTTTTGAAGGTTTCTCGGTCCAATTGTGAGTAACCATCAATTAGGGAATCTATATGGAAAATCAATTAAGCAATTGTAATGGTTATAATTTTCGACCAATTTTGGTCTGGCCAGAGAACATTTTATTGTTTAGATAAGTCACTGAACATTCACGAAAGGAATTCAGTTTGAAATAAAAAACATCTTGAGCTTATAGTAATTCAATTGTAAATAAGGCGGAAACAATTTAAATGTATAAAAATAAACCAACAATAGAATTAGTTTCAAATACACTATTAACGCTTAATCATTGTAGTTTTCAGCTAGAAATATCTTTAAGTCGAAACATTAAATTTAACATTTGTAGGTTAACAAGGAATTTATATATTTTTGAAGAGGTTTTTAATTTATTAAAAGTTCTTTATAGTATAATATATAGTAATTTAACAAACTCATACATTACGTTAAGAAACTATCAACAATCTAGTACAACTTTATGAGCGAATCCCCAAGTCTGGGAGCTACTTACACCCAGAGATTGTCTTCATTACAGGACCCCCAGGAATGCGATAGACTCGGCTGCGAAAGAGAGGGCACGAAGGTCCTCGGGAAAGAACAACAATAAGCTGAAATAAAAGGAGGCATTAATAATGCTGCCTGCGTCGACGTCGCTGCCGCCAAGTGGGCCGTGGGGGCGGAGGAGGGGCTGTCATAAATTTCTGGGAGCGAGCGAAACCCAAAGAGAGCGCCAATAAAATGCAGAAAACGGGAGGAGTAGGAAATAATACGTATTAAAAGGCGAAAGAAAGACGGCAAGCAGGGAAAAAAAGTGAGGAAAAGAGTCGAAAAGGGGGAGGGGGTGGGAAAGCCACCTTGCGCACCAGTAAGAAAAAGCCACTAACACCAGCTGAGAGTATGGTAGTGTGTGTGCGAGAGAGGGTTTGTTTATGTACAGGGCAAATACATAATTCATAACGCTCATATTCGCTCATTTTGCAGCAGCTTCGACCAACGAAAAAGCGGATCTGCCCTTTTCATATCTGCCATCATATTCGCACCCACACCACGGCATTGCTCGCACACACACACACATCTCTCACACTCACACCAAGGCTCCCCCACCCACCACACACACACAGCGCAGACAAGTTTTTGATAGACTCTCATAATCATAACGAAAACAACAACAGCGCATCGCTGCCTCTCGCTCTTCGACTGCCTACAGGTTGCCTTCTCTCTCCTTCTCCCTCCCTCGCTCTCTCTCTCGTACATATGCGCGCTCTGCGCTCATTTTCGAAATGCCAGATATTTCTGTCGCACTCTTGCACTCCGTTTCTCCCAACAGCACTGTTCCTCTTCGCTGTTAGGCTAAAAGTCTTATACGCCCTTAACATACCGTACTTCGAAAATGATGTTAAGACTGCAGCTAACAGTGAAATGGCAGCGCCGTGATGGGGAGGGTAGTCTTGAGGGTATGATTTCGGTCGGGAGGCTTGGGAGCGTTTCCTACGCTTTTCTGAGGGGGTCCCAGAGTCGTGGCGGATGTGGGGGAGCTGGGCCCAACTTTTGGGGGGTCTCACGCTGGTGGCCGAGTTCGGAAAACTGAGAATTTGGGGAAAAACCGGTAAAGTTCAGTTTGACGGTCTGGCAGCACTGTATTTTGCACATGGGATGGGAAAACTGGTGTATTCGATCACTTTCCACGGAAAAATGATCGCGGGGACCTGCCCCCCACCCCGGGCTTCCGTCGACACCACTTTTTTCTCGCGGAAAATGCGGCGGAACGGAGAATTTCGCGACACACAGATTTCAGGTCCAGGCAGTGTGACCACCTTCGGGTTCAACGCAAATATAGGCGCTTTCTGGCCACTTTCGCAAGGCGTTACGGGACATTTTGCTTTTTTTTTCTCCAAGGTGGACATACAGTTTGTTCAAAGTTCTTAAGTTACCATACTTGTGTTCTTTATATAATGGACCTTTTCAGGCTTAAATTCTTTGCCATGCCGCACCTGCGCGCCCAGGTGGACTAGCACCTCCGACAGGGGATGATCTGCTCCGGCCAAGCGGGATCCTTAAAAATGGTTCTGTACTATTTTAATTTGTTTTATTTTAAATTTATTAATCGAAGCGTTAGTATAATTCGTTGATTATATTTTAACCATTATTGCCCACAATTTACATTCATTATATACAGCAAATAACATCATTTAATAATATAGATGAAATTCATACATACAACTGTATTTCTCGAGACTTCATAAATACGGTCTTAGCTATTTTATGTCTATGCAGATTGTTAAGGCATCGTTAAATTTTCAAGATGGGCGCGATATATGGCTAGATTTTGACTAGCTTTGAATAAACAATCTTTAAAATCCATTAGCTTCATAACCATAAACAATGGAGTAGATATTTTTTATACTAATTCGCAGAAGCTCAATAAGGTCAGTCAATGAATTGATTAATTAACTGAACTTTATTGAGGAAATGTCAAAACTATTTGTTTTGGTTCTTCTTGTTCGGTAAAGTTAAGTGATTTTTTAAAATATTTTTCATAATCCTTTCAAGAGCTAAAATGACAATGACTTGCAAAATTTTAACTGAAATATATATTTTATATATGTACATATTAGATTACATAAGAAATAGATTAAGTCTTCCTAAAATTAAACAAACACAAATTTACAAAACCAATATTGAAAGATAAGACATTTTATTCAAAAAACATCATTATTATTACAAACTTATTCAATAGCTAAATATTAAAATGTAGTTTTTATTTGATGAAATAGATCATCAAATTTAACTAGGTAATATTAAATATCCGTTTTATAATACACACTTCCTAAGAAATGTTCTTGCCCCTCGCCCAAAAACCCCCAAAATCCTAGCACAAATTTCGGAGGTAGATCTTTAATTTATCCCGGTTCCAGCCGTACAGTAGTCTTAAAATGGTGATTTCCCTTTTTTCAAGTCGCAACTCTCCATCAATTATTCATTGCCATCCATCGATTGCCCCGTTCCCCTGCAAAACAATAATCAAAAATGCAATCGGTAAGCTCCGGTTTTGTCACCCCAATTCTAAAACCCTTTTCCCCGCTTTCCTTCAACCTTCGGGCGTTAATCTGTAGTCCGAATTTCAATATCTGTCTGCGGTCTCTTTGTTGCCCTAATTTAAAATCCAAAACGAAAACAACAGCAATATCCGAAAGTAAAAAGAAAACAGAAATTAAATGCAACCGAAATAAAATAAAAAACGGAATTACTTCCGTTCGGCTTCGGATCGGTTTCCCCGGGCAGATTTATGGGGCAAGGCACTCAGGATCCTGCCGGCGGTTCCCTCAAAGTCCCCGAGGAAAAGCGGCTAAGGAAAACCCCGAGACGGAGGAAATCGACTCGAAAGTGAATGGGAAAATAAAATGCAACGGGCATTCCAAGTGCCCAGCGATCTTCGGCATAATAATTGGCCACTCGCGGAGCCAGAAGCAAATGTTTTTCCGAGACATAGGCACGTTCCTCCAAGTTCCCCCTTTTTAATTACCGCCTGCGTGTCCTGGCAAAAGGATTCGGCCGCCGTTTGTTCTGCCCGCTCGCGCTTTTCACACTTGTCTCATTGCCGCTCATAAAAAATTATGGCAGGCCAGCCCCTAATTTTAATTTCCTCAGAATATTCGACCAACGATATATGGTCATGTGAAGTTTTCAACTCTAGAGGTGAGCGATGTTCGTGACTATTTGGAAGAATTTATTTTATGAGGAATATTATTATTTTTGCTTTAAATCAGTTAAAATTTGATAAGAAAATCCCTGCCTTGATTAATTTACTAATAAGTCTCTTGAATTATAGTTTAATACAAATCCGATTACATTTAAAAATACTATTTTACATCCATTCGCATAAAATTATTCCTTGCTTGTGTTTACAAACTGGGTATTTAGTTCACTGTTATTACTATTCACTTAAAAACATAATTAGTGATTTAGTGTTAAGATCCAGTTACATTACAATCAGAATAATTGTAAAGTGTACTTAGGTACTAAACATTTTGAAGAGTTTAAAACCCAAAGTTAATATGTTTACCTTTCTCCTTTTATAAAATGTGTAAGCCAATATATATTAAAATAAATTGGTTTTTAAGAATACTACAGGAATAACCTGAATCTTTAAATACCTAGTGGTAAAATTATATTTATGGTAGCTTTGTATAAAATACGTTTTATTATATTTTTTGGGATTTCCGGGGTTATATCAACAAGTAGATCATGTGGACTGGGTCGCAGTAGAAGCTCGGTTCTTATCACGAGGCCATCTTCAGAATAGTAGTGATCCTCTGCGCATGCGTGACTCCATTTTAGGGACTTACGTGCCCACTTTGCGAAGATATAGAAGAAGGGGTATACGTGATCAGAAGGGGGATTCGGGGGAGTGTTGGCTTAGGGTGCGTTTTATGGGTTGGATCGAGCTACCGTTTCGGAATTTTAACAATTTGTGAACCGAGTTTTATTTGATTTTAATGTTGAGCATTTTTGCCGCCTTTGTGGTTCACTTTGCCCCGGTCTCTAATACCTCCTTTACTTGGGCTAATTAAATATTCAAATCGCATTCGGCTGAGAAATTTTCTATCAAAATGCGAACTCATTTAAATCGCCTCGAAAACGTTTGATGTTTGGTTTATGAGCCTCGTTCCAAACTCATTTCTCCATCAAATCTTTTTCTGTGGTCGGGTTATAAACGAAATTATTGTCGGTATATGCAGGTTCTGAAATTGAAATTAAATTTCTGAGATTGGAGTTTAGATTAGCTGATCTATGGGTTGAGCATACTTAAATGGAGTAGGAACTCTTCAGGTACTTTTTCTCGGCAAACCAATCTGCGCTTTAATTATATTAGCCGAATTAGTTAGACTGGGGAAAACTTCAAAGTTGTGGTATTTATTATCAGCACTACAATTAGTCTGCATTATTTTATTTAGAATTCTATTTTAATTATTAACCTGATCAAATTTATTTGAAAAGGGTAACTAAACATCCTTTCATAGAAAATGAACTATAAAATAGTTTTATAAACTCTGTTCATTAAGGCAGGTCACATGTCAATCACCTGGTTGAAGTTAATCGGTAGTCGAATGCTGATTTGGGGACAAAGCCATTCGGGAAGTCGCTGAGGATCGTAAATCTCTGCAGTCTGCGTGGACACCCAGCTAATAAAAATCCAGAAAAATGCATTTATGGAGTCCTTTAATAAACTGAGACTCTGGATTGCCAGGGTTTGTTTTTCTCGAGGAGGGTTGATCGAAAAATTAACAACTCCTCGGGCCGATAAAGATTTTTATAGAGCGACATTTAAATATTCCCCGACATCGGGGTATCAGGTATAATTGCACATAAATCAATGCGGAGAGAGAGGTAGATGCATAATGATATCTTCATGGGCCCGGGCCTCGAAGTCGATCAATATTTCATTGATACAGCCGAGGACACTGCGGGCAAAGGAAAAGCGAAAGGAAAATGCGTAAACAGATAAGGAAAATGTCAACAACTCTGAGGCTTGGCCATAAATTTGCCCTTCCCCACTTCGTTCCCAAACCCAAATCTCATTCCTCTCCTGTTAGGCAATATTAAAAAAGGATTTCCCTTTGTCTTAGGTCGAGAAGTACATAAACGTCGGGCAATAATAATTAAAAAATCGAAAACGACAACAAAGAGAACCTTTTTTTACCTGCCCTGATTTTCATGTTCGGTTCGGTTTTTGGTCAATGAAATGCAGACAATTGGCGACAAAACTATCGAGCGACTTGACAAAAACAGAATTATGAACTCAAACAGGTACAGGATCGGTGCGGGATGATCGTGAGGCGCCGCTAAAGTCTGGGCCCACTCATAACTCTCATGCGACTGGGTCCGATAAGGATTGGGTGCCCGGCCTGGCGCCGATGTCCTTGCGGATGTCCTGTCGTGGAGGGAGCTAGCCGCAGGTGTCCCAGCCGCATTTGTTGTTCTACTCGCCCCGTTTTTAGCTCGTTGAGTCTCTGCGCAAATCGAATCAAACCAAAACTCATCAAATATAATTTGATTGGATTGCCGACAACCGCAGATGGGAGGAATCCAAGTGTTGCCAAGGCAGCGAGAAAACATCTCGGCAGGCTTTTTAAGGATACACTGGGAATAATCACAGTTGTATGTTTACATCGTACCCAAAAAATCTGTAATGCTTTCTATTATATATATACATATATATATATATATTTATTTATTTATTTGCTTTTTTCTGATAACCTTCTTTTGTAAATCTTTTTACAAAGGACTTTGCTTGTATTGTCATCCAAATGTTGTGCAAATGTAAGTCATTTAGATAATGTTTTAAATATAATAAGAAAATATATATTTTTTGAATTTATAAATATGAAATATGGGCCTGTTCTTTTAGAAAACTAACAAAAAACAATTTAAGCTCTTTGTAAACATACTATAGGTTTAATATTGATTAAATACATTCAAAATCAACAATAAAATCAGTTAAGTAATGAAAAATAAAATTGGTTTTATTTCAACCAATTATATCCAACGTTACAAATGGTAGCCAACTATGCATTTGTATTCAATTTTTAATTTTAAAGGAAAAATTATATTTTTATTTCTTCATTTTATTTGTTGATTTCATTATCTTAAAATGTATTATCTTGTTTTTTTTTTTATCAAAACTAATTGATTGTAATGCCTGTTAAATAATTAGTACACATATGAATTATTAATTACATTTAAACGAGTAGCAAAAACCCAATAATTCTGTGACCCTCTCAGCAATCAAAGTCGTAACCTCACAGGAATTTTGAATTCGCGCCTATATGTATTTTTCGCAGTGCATCTCCATCTCCAATCGCTCCTCACGCACGCATAATTTCTGAAGAGCTCCTTCAGCCCATCATCTCTGCGCTACCCAGCACTTCCTCCACTTCGCAGAGAGTCGAGATTTCATTGTTGGCTTCCTTTGTCAATTGCACTCACTTAACGCGATTTCTGAAGCCCCTCCTCGTTACACATTTGTTGCATTTATTTATTTATTTGCTGAATGCTGCGAAAATTATATTTGCCCAGCCCACTCGAGTGTCGTTCGTTTTGATTGCGATTGCTTCTTGTGGCCAGCCGCACAAATCACTTCAAAAATTTGTCGAGCACACGAGTGAAGAGGGTGCAAAACGGTGGGATTGGTAGGAAAGTGACAATCTTTTGTATTTCCCCACTCGCGTGTGCAATTTTACATTGCAAATATGTGGCAAAAAATAGCGAATTATGCTGTCAATTAAGTTGTCTGAAAAGTTAAGGGCTTTTCATTAAAGAGCTGCTGGAATAAGTGCATAATTGAAAATTATTAAATTTGCGCGGCTTCAATTTGCTATATAATTGAAATTTGTATTCCTAATGTTTAAGCAAAGATTTTGTGAAAATGACAAAATTAATTTTTTAATAACTAAACATAGAATAAGTTATAAATGAAAAAATAAAAAATTAAGTTGTTTGCAATAATAAGAATAATAATAATAACAATAATACGAATAAGTGCCTAATTAAAAATTATTTAATTGGCTTCCATTTGCTAAATAAATAAAATTGTTGTTCCTTATGAAATTGATGTATTAGCGAACCTTGTTGAAAATTAGAAATTTTAGTCTTTATTAAATTAACAGAAAATGGATATTTCTGTATTGTATTTATTGTACTTCATAAATGTTTATATTTTTATATTTTTAATAAATATAAGTTTAACAAAATGAAAAAAAACTATTTGCCTAAGCTGATATTTTTTTTGTAACGTATCTCCAAATGGTATTGAAATAGTTCTCTAAAAAACGTTTAAAGGTTTGTCCTTTTTGAAAAGTAGGTACTTGCATTTGCTAATCTAGCAAAGATCAGAAATAGTTTTTATAACCTGGGTAAAGAAAAACAAATTGTGCAATTAAAGGGCATTTAAATTAAAGTGTTTAGGGATGAATCACAACAATAGGCAACATTTAAAGGGTGCCGTTCCAGTTGTTATAGGGTTAGTGATCCTTACTTCTAATAGCATCTTATCGAGCTGTGATCCTGCGACAAAGAGACACATGATGTGAGACACCATTCCCAGAACACCGAAATCAAAGTTCAAACCTTTCTCCCATAGCTCCACAGTAGCTCAAGTGAGGGCTATAAAAAAGAAAACTAATCCAAATTAGATCTCGAAAATTAGGCGCAATTAGAGACAAATTTGGTGAGCTCTTCGGCGCGATAAGACTGCGAAAAAAGCAGGAGGCGAAGACATAATTGGATTTAATTGCACAACTCTCCGGGAAATAAACAAACGATATCAGATCGATCCGTGGAGCGAGGGTTTTACGAGCGCGTGTCAGAGGCGGACTTTGGGTGAAAGCAGGCCCGGATCAGTCGGATCCATATCCATATGCACCGTGGTGGGATTACAGGTAGATCGCCGGAGATCCGTTCGACGAAAGGATGAAGGAGCTGGCCATAAAGCGAACCCGCTGCCGCGCAACAATGTTTGTGTTTACGACCTCGCCCCGTCGCCCTTTGTCGATCGCTGATCGCGCTCATTGTGCTGTGCTGTTCTGTCTGCTCTACATATAAACCAGACGATTTATCTTTTATTGTAGGTAAACACAGCCCTAGACCATCCTCCGCACCCTCCTCGTCCTCCGCCCAGCTCGAGTCCAAGGCCAAGGATGAGCCGCGGAGGAAAAATCAAATTTTTATGATCGCCCAACGAGCGCTTGCGGAAACATTTGAAAAGCCATAAAATCCCCCGAGTGCAACCCTATGAATACACAGAGAAAAAGTTATTATTATAGCTATTTTCATAAGAAAATATATAGAAGTGTGTATTCCTTTTTTGCCAATTAAACAGGATTTTTTTTAAAAATGGGGTATATGCAAAAGTTGTTGTTGGTATTCATTGAGGAAATACGATTCTTAAAATTCTTTTATATTTTATAATATTATTTTATAATAATTTTATCTAACTCAAATTAAATTTGGCGGGATCTATAAAAATTGATATGCTTCTGATTTTTTGAAATGCAAAATTATACGAAAACTTTTGGAGTAGCTGCCAAATTGTGTGACTCCTGCAGGCCAATTTTTCAAGCACAAATCCTTTCACATTTTTTTGATCTTATTGCTACTGAAGTACTTTTATGTGAATAGAACATTTTACTTACAAAACACACTCACATCTCTTAAGTGCTTACACCTAGCACTATTATTCTTAAAAGCACAATTTTAAAACAGCTGCTAACTTACCTTCTGTTTTTAATTTATTTTATATAAGGGTGTGGTTTGGACATATAAAACAGTTCAACAACAGGGATTTTAGTTAATAGTTTTTCATTTAATTGACTGCTTTTCTCTGCTTGTTTTTTCCGATCTATCTGCTGTTTATGTTGCTTCTTAAGTCAATAATTAGCGATTTAAATAGAATTTTATAAAATATTAGCAATTCAATTTTAAATTCCAATTATTTTTAATCTTGATAAATACTAGACTAGGATAGACAAGATCTTGAGTACACAATATGTAGTCTAGTTCATAGATTGACAGTCAATAAAATATAAAGAAGGGGTTTTTCTCAGTGTATGGCTTGGTATAGGGGTCGCGACCTGAACTCACTGGCTAAAGGCCATATAGCGTATAGTTGATCCATAAACGCGTTGCTAGTTGCGTTTTCATTTCTTCATGATTTTATGGCCGGTGCATTTGTTTTCCTTCAGCACAAAACTGCTTCAATTTTTCCCAAGTTTTATGGGTTTTCTATTGAAACAATGCCACATCACATCCCCTCGATCCCTCGCTTTCCCCGTTCTCTCACCCAATTTCTCTGTGTGTGTTCGATATTAACGAGTGTTTTTGTGATCCGGCAGCGGTTCGATATATTTGTCTATTTCCAGCTCTCACAACATTTTAATTTTCTCTTTTATTATCTATCACCCGATTGCGGTTCATTATCCTCCCACCCCCTTCTCGGCTACCGCATTTCCATTTCCATTCTCATTTCCACTCCCATTTCCATTTCCCTATCAACTCCTTCGGGGGGCGGCAGCTTCTGGGGTTTACGACTTTTAATTGATGTTAGTTTTTCCATAATTTATTGTTGCATTTTACGGTTTCATTTTAACCCTTTAATGGCCAGGCTCCATTCTTCGCTGGAAATCAAAAATTATGATATTTTTGAAAATTTTTATTGCCTGCGCTCCGGGTTTCTGAACCATGGGACCACAGAACGTGCCTGTCATCGGCATCCACATCCACATCCACCTCAGTCTCATCCGCCTGATCATAGTCATCATCATCTGCTCGATTTATGGCATTTGTGGGGAAACACTGGCTCCTCAAAGGGCAGTGGTTTTACGACTCCGATCGGGAACGGGAACTGATATCCCATAGTTATTGCTCACAGTGGGAAATCATCTTGAGACTTGTGAAAACTTTATTAATTGTGTTAGCCAGAATTGGGATTCCAGATAACAAGATTAAACCAAATTACCCGGTATATGACTTTTGCTTTCTATTTATTAGTGTATTTTATATTTCAAAAGTTCTGTTAATCAGGTTTTAATTGGAGAAACACCTGCCATAAACAGACTTTTAGATTATGATTTATAATTATGGGTTTTAAATTTATTTTTTACAAAATATTTAAACTTATTTTTGAGCTGTATGACATTGAACAAAAATAATCAGTAGTACTTATTAGTGAAGATAGCAAAGCCGAATTTAATGAAAATAGAGTAAATATATTAATAAACTGTAATGGTATTGTAATGGATACATTTTTGCCATACATCTCTTTAATGAGTTGTATACAGGAAACCCCTCAGAAATACACATCATAATTCCCCTGTTTAAAATGTGATCTACTTAAATAAGAATTTGCCGAAAGTTCAATGGCAAACATTTCGCGGTGCTTTCAACAAACTCCAGTCGATGAATGGCGCCCACCGCAGGAAGAGGTTCTTCTGGTGGGACACCCTCTTAACCCCTTGGTGCCCACTTTAGTCCACGGGAGATTCCTCAAAACCCGTTGTCCAAGTGGCGCTTAGGCGGTTCCTTCGTCCAGACAATTTTCGGGCATTTCTCAGGAGCAATTTCTGGCGTTTTCCTTAGTTTTTGTGTCCGATGCTGCTGCTTTTTAATAAGTTATGCGAGAGGAGAACCCTACCTCCATTTGGTTAGGCATGCTTGATGTCTTTTATAATGTGCCTGTCTTAATATGATTTTTGTCCCCATCCAATGGACATTCGCGGGATTCCAGAAAGCATCTTTTAATGTTGCCAGTTGGAAGGGAAAGTGGGGCAAAGGGAACTCGATACAGGAGGAGGCTGCTTCGTCAGCGGCTGTCTGCCGTTTGTCAAACTGTCATATGCTTGTCGCACGCTGGTCCCAAAAAAACCGAGTTTGAGCTCCAATATATTAGCTGAAATTTTAATTACCAACTGCGACTTGTATCGAACAAACACTCAACAAAAATACGGCTAAGATATTCCAACAATAAATAATATAAAATTAATATACTGCAGCAAACTGTAAGCTTCTCAAACACTTTTTTATTTTTTATTTAAGCCTCCATTAAATTACATTAATTGTAATGAATTTTTGTAATAAATTAAATAAGTTAAACTGTAAAGTAATAAAGTTAAACTATGAATTGATATGAATTTTTAAATTGTAATATTTTTGCTTAGCTTACCAGGTTAATAAAAATGTGGCCTAAATAACAGCGTATTAGTTTCATAATCATAAAAGATTAATTTACAGAAATTTTATTTTAATAGCAATTTACTATATATAAAATGTAATTTGTATTTATTTTTCTTTATTTGTTTAGAAATGGCTTTTTTAAATTAATTATTTGACATATTGTATTCTTAAACATTGTTGAAGGTTATAAAAAATGTAATAAGGTACATATTTTCTCAGTGTAAATCTTAAACTGGTCCTGCTGACGCCACTCATCTGTCCGCAAAGTATTTTTTTTCGTTTTTGCGCTGGCATGGCAAATATTTTCCATGCGGAGCATTATAAAAGTTTAATTGATTGATTTATACGTGGGGAGTTGTCAGGGAGATGCCAATCGCTCTGCGGTAGTCCGTTCTCTCCGATCTCGAGGACCAGGACCTGGTAGTCGTAGGGAGGTGGTCAATGGAATACCTTGGCCCCTCGTGCGGTCGGCTGACAAATCAATTTCGAATTGCGATCCTCGGAGGGCGCAGTGAGGAGCGGCTAAGCCGAGCTAAGTGTCCTGTAAACTGTCTCAATAGCAACGCCCCGGCAATTGTCCCTGCTCCTTGTAAGCCGCCCAGCTGGAGATCGGAGATCGGAGATCGAAGATCGGGGATTGGACGGCTTGAAAGGAGCTGACACAATGGCCCAGAGATCTCCGCTCTTTCTTTCGGGACACCGCACATCGGGCCAAACAGGATCAATCACCGGAATCGCTCCCTGATCCACAGGATCATGCGCGAAAATTAGTGCAAACTTGGGCGCAGCAGGTAGCAGGTAACTGGTAACCGGTAAGGAGCTGACCGGAAAATCCGATCGAAGGGATTATAATTCCAGCCAGGCAGCCGCATATCCTTCTTGCTTCCCGCTTGTTTTGCGACAATTAAGGCAAATATTTTGCGTACTAATTAAGCACGGCTCAAGAGGCCGGATTTGCATATGGCGCGTCGGATTTGCAGCCATTACCCTTTTGTTGGCAAAGGATTTGCCCGGGGGCGTTGCGTTTTCCTCCGGCTTATCGGAGACCGATCCTCGCTCCTTCCGGGAACTCGCATCCGTCACGCACCGATCGCGATTTGCTTGGCCCTGGGAAATGATATGCAAATATTGACACCCATCATTTTTCAATATTTGAGCGTGAAATTGGGCCATCCTTTTGCGTGGGATCGGTTAAGCAAAGGAGTGTCGCGGCAGTGCGAGAAATTCTGCTCAAGGTTTTGCCGGTATAATGGAAATTGATGAATTGCCATTCTGGCTATTTCCCGAGGTCATCGCAATCCGTTTTTAAGGGGCGTTTCCGAAGTCGACTGTCTGCTGAGCGGAGCGAATCGAGATTTACAAATATTTTGCCTATTAACTGGATCCTTATTTTAGAAGGTAAAGGGATGCCGAAAAAGGAAAGAATTTCAAATCACTGTTTTTAATATTTCTCTTCTAGTTTTATCTTTTCTCATACTTATTGCTCTAAACTAAACTATAAGTTAGGCTTAAGACAACATTTTTGAGGCATACTTTTTTAATATTTTCCTTATATTTTTAAACATTTTTAAAAAGGTAATAAAAACATGTATTTGTAACCAAACATTTAAAAGTAAAAATAAATGAACTTAGGTTACCCATTATTATTATTGCACATTACAATGATATTTCACCGTTCACTTAAATAATATAAATATATATATATTGTACTTTTTAAATGTTATTATATGGGACGATCCATATCAATTCATTTGTTCATTTTTGAAAGCTCTTATTAACAGTTTGTCACAAAAACTTCTTATTTTCTGTATTTTATAAATCATATATAATGTGCTGGAAAATGTTGCGAAAATATTCTTTTATGTGTCATATTAGCAGCAACTCATCCGTTCAATTTTTAACCCTGAGTCATGCCTTCAGCCGATTCTCTCGATTCGTTTCAATTCACTTGCTAATCGCATTCACTTGTCAAGGAAAACGGCAGGAATGGGGTTCCGATGCCCGTCCGAGTCAAAATCTACCAGCGAATATGCACAACATTTCCGCAACCAAACTGACACCCAATCTGGCCGAAAAGATCGAAGCGCTTCCGTTTCTGGCGGACTCATGTCTCCTTCCGGAAGCCAGAAATCATCTTCGGGGCGGGGCGGGCGGCGCTGACAGCGGATAACAGGACATGGCACTCCGGAGCACCAGTGCCAGGACTCGGGACAGGATACTGGCCTCGCAGACAGACACCCAGACGTGGGGCATATGCTGGCAGGATAATCGACGCTAAATAGCGGCACGCGACCAACATTTTCCGGCCGTCGAGTATGAATATGATTTGATCGGAATCGGGACAAAACGCCGACTTCTCGTCGACGGGGGGAAAAGGAACAAGGAAAAAAGGAAAAACCCTCATTATGGAAAATAATTTCATAATTCGCGGGGTTGCTGGGCGTTTCGCTTGTCACCCTTCTGACTCCTTGACAATGTGCGAACAGAAGGGGGTTGCCGGCCGTCGGTGTTGCTATAATTTTATGAGCGATTTCGCTTATTAATATGTTAGCCAATGTTGGCCGAGGGTTAATGTGAATGGGCCCCCGGACTTTTGGCTGGCACGTGGCAGGAAGGCGTTATGTTTACATTTCCCCATCCGCCGACGATGTTATGAAATGATTTGCTTGCAGTGTAAATATTTGCTAAGTCGAGGGCAAGGGATTTGCCCACGCAGATTTGCACATTAACGGGAAATTATGAAGGGAATGTCGCCCAGAACGGAAGCAATATAAAATTCTCGGCTTATTTGATGACTATTTCAGTACCATGTTTTTGTAAGTATATATTTCGAAGCACTAAGATCTATTGTGTGACTGATACTGAATGAGAAAAAATGTAATTTGATTTGGTAATGATTTCACCACCATGTTCTGTTAGGTATACAGTTCTAACAACTAAAATCAATAAATAATAACATCGAATCAAAATTTTTATCCAATTTTTTATCTTTAAAAAATTACACCTATACATGTTTGTGTTTTCAACCGATTTATTGCTTATTTCGTATTTTGTCTCAAATTCTGGCTAACCGATTGAGTGTTCATTTTGCAGGATATTTATTCGTTCTCTAGATCTAGACAAAATGTTTTTTAAAACCAATAAATTTTATCTAAATAAATATACGAATAAAAATGTAAATTCCTTTATTGCTTACAATGGAAAACGGAATTTCAGAGCCAACAAGCTTTTAAACTCAACTATTCCAGATAAATCTAATTTAAATTGGAAAAATAACTTTTATTTTTACTCAGGGATTGTTCTACTAAATTATTTTATTTTAAAATAAAATTTATAAAATTCATAAAATACAGCTCGACAGCATTTATGAAAATATCTTTCCCCACAGAAGCACATCTCTTGGCCCTCCATTTCCATTTCGAATCCATTTCAAGTGGAGTCACTTTCTCCGCTTTCCCTTTCTCTTTCCCGGCTGCAGCCTGCAACAAATCGAGGCGGCATGTAAACATGGAAGCCTGGTGTAAAGTGTCGCTGGTGGCAATTGAGTCTTCTCTCGGAATTCCGCGCCTGGGTCAACAAACTGCTCGGTTCCAGCTTTCCTTTCCGATTCCCATCCCCAAGGCGTGGGGTGGACTCTAAAACATCCCCAAATCGATATCAAAGTTGAAACGCTGCCATGTGATGCCTGGCCCTCCCCTTGAATTTTCAGCCAATGTTTAAATATGAGAGCATCAGGTAAGTGGGCGATGTTTGCCAGAGATCCGTTAAAACTTCTCAAGGTTGGGTCTTTTGGTTTATATTTTGGAGTCAAATTTATTTGAATTATTTTAATTCAACCGAATATTAATGTTATAGGCAGATTAGATACTACGTTATTTATATTTTTCTATATCTTTATTAAGAGATTTAATAACATAAAGTACAATTTTCTAAAATTCTTAAAAAATTTTTTTTGGTTCAGTCATATTAATATCGAAAAACAAAAGTTTAATTTTGTACAGTCAAGAATTCAAGTTTCAATATGACTTTTTTAGTGTATATGTATTAAATTTATTTATAAGCTTTATTTAATTAAATAAACTTTGTATTGCAGTAGTAAATTTAAAATTACATTTATTTTGACTAATACTTTAGTGTTATAGTCGTGTAAGGTTCCATGGACACATTTCAATGTTAGGAGTAAAACATCTAGTTTAAGAGTAAAAATAACCAAAAATATCTTCGCCAGAATAAATCCGCGGTCTCCGAGTTAATTAGTCATTTCCTTTTATCCTACGGCATTAATAACCCCTCATAAGGCTAATTTGGAATGCTCGAATTTAACCCGCCAACGCATTAACCGGCACGTAAAGCCATCTATCGAATGGGCGAAAGGATTAGTCGCCTAATATTTTTGGGGAGCCAGATCGGGACATTAACACGGATCACGCAGTGCGGCCGCGGCAAAGCTTCGTCCAAAAATAGGATCCATCATTAGAGGCAAAATTTATTGGAGGCGAGAGACGAACGGCGGCGGCACGTTCCAAAACAATTTAGAAAATAATAAATGGCAAACATAAATTAAATTATTGTAATATAGTAGCAGCCAGCCATAAGCTTCCCGATTCCCGATTTCCGATTCCCGATGCGACTGCTTCAGCGTCTGGTGCGCAATTAAGATAAGTCTCGATGGGCCGGCGTTCCCCTCTGGATTTGGGCGGTTTTGAGTCCCGAAATATGGAATATTCGGTGGCTGCTGGGGAAGGGGAAGGCAAAAGGGGGAGGGGAATGTCAAAAACGCAATTATTTATCCAAACTGAAACATTTTAAAATCAATTAGAAAATGTGGCGACGCATGGCGCATGACGAACCAGCCGAGGTTTCTGGCTCCCTCCCCCAGCTTTTCATCTTTGTTTATCCAAGCGGCACAAATGAAGTGCCCTGCACCGCTGAAGTGCTGCAGCCCGGTTGTCTGCCACTTTCCTAGGGGAGATCCGCCGAATCCATATAATGATGTCAATGACAAATCACGGGCGCACGTCAAAAATCTGTCCTAAAATATTTCCAACTGTCAATTCGCAGCGAGTTCGCGTCTAAAATTAGTTCCCAAATATTGTTACAAATGTGTTGAGTCCAAACAACTGGTAACTAATGAGATAGGAGCAGAACGTAGCAACCGGAGTCCTCAAGTGGGTGCCCAGCAATTTATGCATTTGTGAAAGACGAAGGCTCCGAAGGCAGTCAATTGAACGGCGAACTGAATTACTTGAACACACAAATAGTTCACGGAAAAATGTGCAGAAGTTATGAGTGAAAGGCCAAATAAATATAGGGCAGTGAACATCATTTATGACAACAAACAGTTGTGATTATTCTATGTTATGTTTGTTAGTTTCAGCTCCTTGAAAAAGGATTTTTCAAGCATCCCAAGTCCGAATGCATAGATGCAGGCATCGGAATATATATGAAATGGAACGCCTAACATCTGATTCCAAGCGATCTTTAAATAAACATTAAGATAATAATTTATTTTAAATTGTATCTAATTATGATTTTATGAAAAAATTCGTGTCTAATAATAGATCGCTAGAAATCAAATGCTCCGAAAATAGTTTACTTATAATCTGACGTCTATTTATAAGTTTCAAAGAGTAATTTGGTTAATGTATAAACTATTTTTAATAGCAATAGATTTACTTATTTGAAATTAAATAATTGTATTATTAATATATCTTACATTCCATTTTTAATGCGCTGAAGAAGAAATCAAATTTAATGGACTCTTGTTGGACTTGTCATAAAATGTTCCACTAGTTAGTTACCAATAGACAGCTGTCTGCAAAAGCTAATCCAAGGTAAGCCAAAATACCTCTAAAAAGGATGGATATTCCTCAGGCGACAGGCGACTCAAATCGCGAGATTCCCGAAGCGCTGAGAGGGCGCATCAAATTCGCTGACAGATGACACGGAAATTCGCTTTTTGCAAGCCCAGACCTAGAACAAAACCCTTTGCCAACTCGAATATGGGGTAATATTAATCTCGGGCCCCTTGAACGCGACGATGCATCAAACAAGATTGACAATACCTCATTCAGATCAATAACTCGCTGCCTGTTAAATGTTCGAGAGTCAACCCCCAAATGAAATTTGGTGACACACGCATTAAAAAAGACGACGACATTTTTGCAACCCTTTCGCGGAGTGGCATAAAAAATTGCGCCACTTTAGGGCAGGCGGAACGAACAAGTGCTGGACACTCTGCACTCGGAGAAATGAATGTTTAAGACATAATGTAGTTTTCTAAAAAATATTTTTATAACATATTCTATAAATCTAAACCACTTCCTTAAATTAAGTGATTTAAGATTTTTACACCCAAAAACCATATTACCTTAAACATTGTCGAAATGTCTAAAAGATAAGCATAGGTTTTGTATTAAAAATTATCTAAAAATTACTTATACATTTATTGTTAATTTGGACAATAATTTGGTTTATATAGTTTTTTCGGTATAGGAATTTTTTTTTATTTTTTGCTTAATGCTTTTGAACTTTTCTGTAAATCACACGCACTTCAAATAAACATAGATGTACATGAAAAAAGACTTTTTTTTACAGAATGAAAAAGAATTGAACATTAAAAAAAAACTTAATTATAATTTAATTAATATATTTGTATTTATAGTTTTAAATAAAAGTGTATAAATTGGAGGCTTAAATAAAAAAATGTTTTATGATTTTAAGACTCTTGGTTTGTTTTATTTTTGAGTGTATGGGGCGGTGTTATGGCCTGGCAAAAGCGGAAATGAAATTAAGCGAAAATATGTTCCCGGCTAGCGAACCCCGCACGATTTTTTGCCGGCTCTCTCACTAGATTAAATTAATCAATTTAACCAGTGGATTGGAGGAGGGTGGTGGAGGGGGGTGGACGGGGGGGAGTCTTCGATCGAGTCATACCATTAGCATGATTTAGTGCGGCGACCCCGCGGCTTCATTAGCATAAAACAGTTCTTATGGCCATTCTAGGAAACCGAGGCCGCGACTTTTCCCAAACACTCGCTGCGTTTACAGCCGAACGGAGATTGAAGTTGGATCGGTGAGAGCGGTTACTGTATAATTTTTATGATATTGCCCGATTGTCTGTTCTGTTTTTATTTATTTTTACTGTCGTTCCCCCGACTCCGAATCATTTTATCCCCAATTAATTCATCATTATTCGAGGTTTCCTCGTCTCCGATTGGACTTCGTTACACGGAGTCAGTCAATCTTCTCAGTCATCAAAATTTGTTGCTTTTTATTCGATTTCAGGCGAAATCTGTTCGTCTCCGTTTTTCTTTGTGCTTCTCGCCCGTCGATTGTTTGTGTGTGTTTAATTTTAATTTATTTACATTGAAATTCAATATTTGGTAAATGTATTTTTAATTTTACTGCTGTTGATTATTATTGACCGATCTGATGAAAATTAATTCACGTTATTGCCTCAGCCTCGGCCTCAGCCGCAGTTCGAGGCCGTTAAAATCCATCACCCAAATGGAATAGATCCCCCAATCGAGATACGGCCAATGTCGGGTGTTGGGGACCATTGGAATATGACACATGGCAAACACCTCGTAAGCTTTTCCTTTTTATGGACTGCGAAGAACTTTCAGAGGAGTTCAACGACTCGAGCATTTGGATTTTTGGGTTTTGTGTTTTGGGGAAATCTCTTGAATAAACATTTCGATTTAAATGGTCAGGCCTTTCATTTCTGAGATGGCTGATTAACAATTACTGGAATCAATGAAGTTAGGACTTACATGAGGGTATAATAGAGAAATTTGAACCGCTTTTTCATTATTTTTATTTGACATAAATAAAAAAATACTTTTTCCCATTTCTAATCTAAGACATAAACAACACCTTAGCTTTAGAAATTATTTTAATTTAATTTTCTACTATTTTGAATTTCTCTATAACGAAATCTTTATAAGTTTATCTAATTGAATTGTAATGGTGTGTTTCGAATTATGAAAGTTTGTCTGTAGTAAGGTATTATATTACTTTGAACTTCAAAATTTAGTTCTAAACATTTAACGTCGTAAGAGACTACATTACATTTTGGTAAGATATCAATATATTTATGATTTTATAATTAATTACAAATCCTTTATCTCAACTCTCAAAAAAAATAAAATATTTTGAACATTTAAACCAATATAATTGTCAGTTCATGAAATAAATCATTCAAATGATCTATCCATGGAATTCGATGAAATCTTCTTGATAACCAACAATCCTGATATAAACTGCCTACTCCGAATAGTTTTTGTTCAAATCGAACCCGATCTCATCTGAATTGAACAGTAAATTTTGCCGAAATGGCAAACAACTTCCGATTAACCATTCGATTGTCCGCATCAATTGGGCAACCCGATAAGGTGCAGCTCCAGCGTTCTGGTTTCGTTCGCCGATACGGCAAACGTTCCAATCTGGGCCCCACAAAAAGGGAATAGACAATGCACCCGATACGGAGGACTCCGCTCCATCCCGAAAAACCCGAAAACCCCAACTCTGTAGTTGCAGTTACGAAAGGAGCGCAAATATGTGAAAATGCAAGGTGATGGGTGGGGGAGGGGGAGGGGCGAATGCATTTGCGGAAATGTGTGCACAACATGCAACATAAATGGAAATGCCGTTTGGAAAACATATTGTTTTTGGGCCCCACCAACGGTATACCTATCCACCCCCCCGTACCCACCGAAAATGCACTAATTTTCCTAACGCGCCCCATGAGGTTCCCAGTGGGTTGGAAAGGGTGGTGAGGGGGGTGGTAAAGGAAATGTAGGCGGTGGGTGGTATCTGAGCCTTTTGCAGCAGCGGCGCACATTTTAGAAATTGGACGGCATTTTTCGTTGAATTGTGTGCTGATTGTAATTCATTCCGTGTGTGTGTGTGTGAGTGTGTGTGTTTGGCCAGTGTACACAGGCCAGGACCTCCCCCCATATACACACGCACACACACACACAGACAGAGGAGGAAAATTTGAAAATTTTGATTGCATGTTTCGATACAAAATGGCGCTGGAAAAACGAACTCGAACTGATGATGAGGCATGCCAATCCTGACGAGGCGGAGGACGTGGGGTCCTTTCTCTCCGGCCAGGATTGCCCAGTGGTCGGTTTTCGGATGTGGATGCGGATGCGCATGGGGATGGGGGGGAACGGCAAGGATATAAAGAGGGTCGTCCTGGGCAATCCAAATTGCAGTGCGTCCGGGACGCTGGACTTTTGTGCGTTGGCTGCGCCGGGTGCAAATGTGCATTTTAGATCGTCGAAGCGTAAATTAGGATTTCAAAATGACATTTGGAATATTTACGACTTGCCGGCGCAGACCCTATACCATCTGCATGCCCCTCCCCCTCCCCCTCCCCCCACCACTCCGCATCCCTGAACCGCCCACACCACCGTTGTTGTTCATGGTAATTGCGTAGCCGGTTGCTCGATGATGTCCTGTCTGTTTGTGAACACACAGGTGAGCGGGCAGGACTGCGTTCGTTTCGGTTTGGAAATTGCCAAAAAGGCTCCCTTTGTTGAATTATGCAACTTAAAATTTGGCACAAGTCCGTCTCAAAATTGCCAAAATAGAAGCTTTTGATTGGAAAATTGTTTGATTGGTTGCAATTTCGTGTTTAAATATTTTCACAAGCCCCACAAAGGGCAGATAGATAAAAATGATAAGTTGTTTCCGATGCCTGGCGAAAAGTTACTGTGCCAAAACACGCAAAACCACTCACAATTCGTAGCTGGAGTTGGCTAAGTTCTTTTTAGGGGCTATCAATCTCGGCCATCTCGTTTCTTGAGTCAAACTTGTCGTGCGCCCAGGGCGCAAAAAATGAAATCGAAACCAAAGCCTCAGGATGCGGGATGTGATGGGATTCAGATTCAGGATCCCCGTCACCGTCACACAGCCATCAATGTCTACCGACTTCAAAGTAGACTCTCAAACAAACGCAAAAAAAGCAACATAATAAACGGCAAAAGTAAAATTATACAAGTACCAAAACACATACTACCCCAAAACATGACAAACAAGAAGTATAAACCCAAATACACTGGCACGCTTTTGTTAATATATGTATGGTGTACACTGGAAAAAAATCTTTGAAACTACTATGTCAACCAATTATAAAATATATATAGTTTCACTTGCAAGCCTGTAGGAGCGTTAATAAAATAAGATGGGGCGCCATCTAGCGTTTAGGTATATTTGTCTGCCGGTTAAACTTATTTATTAATTTTTCAGAAATAATTATTCGATTTGGGCCCTTTTTTGGATAGTTGATATGTTTCAAAATTTTTGTATGCCATTAAATTTCAACAACTTTTAAGTGTTGATTTCCTTTTGCCAGTGCACATATTGCAAATACACATATACTTTGTATATTTTCCATTTTCACCGAAATAAATAAACATCATCAATGTCAAATGGAAATCACTCGCATTGGCAGGCACCCCGGGAATCGAAATGGCATTGGATAGGAGGAGATTGAATGTTGAGGGGAGGTGGGCGGTGGGTGTCCAGCCCCTGGCATTTGCTTTTTATGAAACTATTTCAAAATGTGAAACCAATTCGCATAAAATTTTGTCAGCCCTCCTCTGACATGTGAAATGAAACCAAATAAGAAAGCTACGCTGTGTGCGAGAAATAAAATATATAAAAATAAATGTCAATATCACCGCTGTCCGTCCATCGGGTGTTTATTGACATTTTGGCAAACGCAAATCTCGCCGAGCCTGCAAATTCGCCTGGGAGGTCGTCATCGTCATCGTCATTTCGTTCTCGTTTTTGTTTTTGCTCATCCAGTGTTTGCTGTTGTCGTTGTTTTCCCTGCCGTCGGTGGAAAACATATTTGAAAACCATTGGCACATGTCCTTATGAATGATGTGCTAATGTGACAGACGGCAGTGTATTTTTTGTATATTTTTTTTATTGATGGGGATCGGTGAGTGGTTTTGTGGATTGCCCAGTAATAGGTTTTTGGTACGTGGCAGAAGCACAACTTCAAGGAGATGTAAAGTAACTTTTGTACAGAACATTTAGGCTTTAAAATTAGTATTTCTATATATTTTGTAAATAACATTCAATTAAAAAAACTTAACACTACATGCATGTATAAATCATCAAATGTAAATAACCATTTAGAAGATAAGTAAAACGGATATTAAACATTTATGTTTACAACTGTCAGGTAGAATTTAAAATTACATTTTAAATATATACTTCGTAAATAAAAGATTCTGAATAACATTAAAATAAATAATTTAAATATAAAGATTAAAACACAATACCCAATACATCAAGACAGAAGGTTTCTAATTTGATTTAACTTTAATGTTTAAGACTGTCAAAGAAGTTCAATATTTGGAATATTTTATTTGCTATTTATTCTTCATTTGAGGCCAGACAAGTCTCCACGCAATCCCTTTTCGACCAGAAGCGATTCTTATTGCCTCCAGATCCTGAGTAAACAAAAGGGATGCATTCATATATTTTTTGGTTGTAGGTGTACATTAAGAAAGCTTCTGCCCTCGTTTCTCCTATGCTGTGCGGCAAGCTACACTCGGCTAATAATCCAATTACTCGAATTTTCCAGTTGAACCGATAAATGATATTACTTACGCGGACTTTTGGCACTTATTGGTGAGGAAAACCCACTAAGAAATATGAGTAATATTAACAGCAACATTTGCGGCTAGGAACTGAACACTGAAGAAATTATTTTTAATATACGTATTGTTACTGAAACTAATTTAATTATAGCATTTAATTAAAGATTTCTTGGGGTGATTTGGTTTTAATCTTTTTATAAGTTCAATAAATTCTGTTAGCCTGTATTTTATATTTCATTTACAATTTGTATTTACTTTGGGGATAACTTAACATAAGTAATATAAAACAAGAGAGAACGCTATAGTCGGGTGCCCCGACTATCAGATACCCGTTACTCAGGTGAAGGGAGTGCGAGGGAGATGGAGATAGAAACTTTGATCACGCATAACTTTTTAACGAATGGTCCGATTTGAAAAATGTCTTCTACATTTCGATAGGTATTGATAAACACAATAAAACTGCATTTTTACTTTTCCGAAATATTAAAATTTTTAAAATCGTATATTAGCGATTGTGGGCGTTAAAGGGGGCGTGGCACCTTTTTGAAACAAACTTGCGCTGCGTAGGAACTCCTAAAATCTACATGCAAAATGCCAATCTTCTAGCTTTTATAGTTTCCGAAATCTCAGCGTTCATACGGACAGACAGACAGACAGACGGACAGACAGACGGACAGACGGACATGGCTATATCGACTCGGCTAGTGACCCTGATCAAGAATATATATACTTTATAGGGTCGGAAACGCTTCCTTCTAGCTGTTACATACTTTTGCACGAATACAATATACCCTTTTACTCTACGAGTAACGGGTATAAAAAGTATTGTTAACTCCTTCAAATGCTCAAAATAATTTTTCCAATACAAAACAAAATACTATAAAACTACTAATTCTTAATTCTTAAACTTAATTCTTTAATTCACAACCAAATAAAACTATTAAGCTAAAATGTACACACTTTTTTTAAATTCGGTCGTGCTTTAACGATTTTAACGATTGGTATAGTGTCATAAAAAAAAGGGTAGGTGTAGTTTTTAGAATCTGGGAGTCTAACTGCACCCGAAAAACTAACATTCATCGATTAAATTTTATTAGCTGGTGTTATAAGTCTGATAACTTCTGTTAATAGCTAAATAATAGAATGACCAGTCACCGTTTAAGACTTATTTATGATACCCCGAGCATCTCCTTCGATTCCACTCCCACTGATCTCAATTACAGTCTCGCTTTCCCCGCCGATTTTCCTTGACAGCCCCATTCCCAAATTAGAGGCAATTGTTGAGCGCAGCTCCATCCACGAATCGTCTGAAAATCAAAACCTCCCCAGGGCTGCATAAATTAAAGGCTTGCTTGACGAAAAAAAAAAGGAAAAATAAAATCTGCACCGGTTCGGGGGATTCCCCCTCCTCAACCACGTGCTGGCATTGCGCGACACAAAAGGCGAGTAACAAAAAATCGCTCTGGGACAATGACAGGCCCCAAAAGCGGCTGCCAGGACACTTTCCCCACCGCTCCCCCGTCCGTCCTGTAATGGCATATCCTTGGGAGAATGCTGCACCACAGAATTCCAAGAAAATGCGACAGTTTTCCCTTCGAAGGGGGAGGGGGGGCTGCTGGGAAACGCATTTGACGCGCGGCGTGCGACATTTATCAAAAAAGGTAAATGGGAGCGGGAAAAAACGGATAACTTAAAAAAACAGAAACCGAAACGGAGACAGGAATTGTGATTGATCGGCGGGCAAGTGTGTTCCTTATTCGATTCTGGGATGGAAATGGGGAGTGGCTTTTACGGTTGACCTTTGGCACGTGTGCCTTTTGAATAACCCTTTCGGAATGCGGTACACCATTATGGATTCTCTCCTCTTTTATTGACGCAAATCAATCATTATCATGGTCTTGGCACTCATAAGTAAAAACCCAGTACAAAGAAAATGAATTAGATATTTTATTATGATCGATTCGACGGTTAAAAAAAAATCACATCAATACTTTTTTCTGAATTTCGGTGTGCACTGAGTTATGTTCACATAAAGAATTCTATATAAAATGTTTTTTATGTTTGGTAACTGGATAATTGCTTAAAGCATTTTTTTTATTAAATACAATTATATATTTATCAATCGATTGAAAAGTTAAGGATTAAGAGAGATTAATAGTTTTCTTTTCATTGGCCGACTTAAGACAATGCAAATTAAAAATTTCCTTGATGCCATTTAAATGTTTTTAAATCAATAGACTAATTTATACCCATTAATAAAATATATGGTAAAATTATTAAGATTATAATAGCCCCAAGTATATTTTGCAATTGCTTTTGGTTCAAAGGTAGTTGAGCAGTATTAGGAATTTCGATCTATAAACGGTTTTTTATAAAAAAAAGAAAAAAAATATATTTTTTTCTTAGATAAAATCAGTTTTACTTTAAATGCTTTTTTTTATTAAACCCAACTGTAAAACCAAATTAGAATATTTAAATGAATTTGTTGCATTTTTAATATTTTCTTTAACCAGTAAGCTAGTTTAAAAACGTTTTTAAAATGTTTTCAACATATTATAAGTTTTGTGACCACCGGATATAATTTTCGATTGCTTTTCGACTGGAATTTATTTCAGTAGCAATAGTAATTTCGAATTGTAAATGATGATATGCGTTTTCCTCTACGGCATCTTAAACTACAGATAGCCGAGAGTTTAGCACCCGTATAAAAATCTTGAGCAAGTTACAGATTTATGCTCGACTAGCCAGAAATTTATTAATTGCCGGGAACCATAAATACAAGTTCGGGCCCGACTTTCAGTTGAGCCACTTTATGACGAATGTCGAACCAAAGAGTCGACTTGCGCCACATGCGGAGATTTATTGGCCGTGTCTCTGCCGCAGCCACTGCTGTTGCGATCAAAATGAAAATCGAACGGCATCATTATCTTTCGCCCGATGCTCATAACTCAGCACAGAGTATAGGGATCGGAATCGGGATCCACTTGCGATCCATCAAATGCACCAGCCTTCAGCCTTGGCGACAAGTCAAGTCCAAGTTCGAGTTTCAGCCCCCACTGGGCCGTGTCATAAAACTTCATTCATTCATTTATAATTTAATATCGATCGGTGTCGACTCACTCTGATGGATGGTCGCTGGTGCTGGGTATTGCCGCACTGGAGCTGCACTGGCCATCGTAAAATTTTATGCCAGCCCCATTGCCACGTTTATGGCCGGCAAAAGTTTCTGGCCAGCTTTTCCTCATCGTCGCATCGACTCATCGGCCATCGGCCATCGCAGCGACTGCGACTCATATTTTTGTGGCCTTTATGGCGATTGGCAAATCGAAGGCCATAATTCACAATTTAATTAAGAGCCGCAAATAAAGCGAGCTGCATTCTTGGCCCCAGTTTATCGTCCTGGCTCCGCACATCAAAACTCCAAGTCGGATCAAATGTCTCAGCTCGCCTCGGTTGCGAAATGTCCCAGTCTCAATTTCAGGCTCTTTCCCCCTTTTATCGAGACTTAGCTGCACATTGTCCACGCCTACCTACTCCAATGAAAAGTGGTGCTTATAGCCAGAAAGAGAAAAGTATTTAAAAGTCCTAACTATTTCCTGCTTAAATATCAACTTAAATTAAATATGTATTTGCCAGGCTGATTGATTAGTTTGTAAACAAATCGATCGACTTTCTGCTTTCTAACTGGTTCCGGGTGAAAATGGTTCGAATGAAAATGTTAAGATCGCTTAGTTAGTTACCAATAAAAAACATTATAGCGTCAAGCCGTATAATTGTTTCTCATAAATAAACCGACTAAAAACGTTTGCTTCCTTTAATCCTCTAATTGATTTTAAAACCTATATAATATATATAAAAGTTTAAGAGAGACTTGGTACATTGCATTCCGTTTTTGACAAATTTATATTATTTTTTAAGAACTTTCATTATGGTATTAAAGAATTGTATTTCAAAAAACTTATTTCTTCTTGGACAAAAAAATGTAAAGACCTATAAACAGATTTAAAAGTTTTTTGGGAAAAGGGCACATACATTGCATCTCATTTATTATAATTATAATATTATAATAGCTATTAATTTAAAATAACTTTCGTAGTTGTGTATGAAACTCTTGTATAAAATAATCGTGTAATATTTTTCTCAAGCCACCCGCATTTCGGTTGAGATCCCCGTACATGTCAGAAACTTTTCACCGCACAACAACATACTCAGAAAGGCGCTGAGAAAGAATGGGCTGAGCGACTTGAAAGGAAGATGCGTAAAAGTAATTTTAATCGAAAATTGATTTATAATTGAAAAATCTCATTTGCAGAAATTGATTTACCGCAGCATCCGCAGCACCAAGAAGGAATCCTTCCTCGCCGTCCTCGTCGTCGTCCCCTGCTCCTTCCACTTTTCGTCCTTTTCCATGCCACGTTGCTTTCCGGGAAAATGCGTGCAATATTTTTCTGTTCAAAGGCAGTTTTCCGGCGGAAAGGAAGCTGAGGTAACCGAGCGTCAAGTGGTTGAGCCAACAAAACTTTTGCCAGCAGAAAAATGTCTGCTAAGGACGAACAGCTGCAAAGAAGCTGCAGGAACTTGCTAAGAAATGAGCACACTCGCAAAAAATTGTTTTTTAGTTCTTTTTAATTTTATCTTGAAAATAAGCCTTTTTAATATTTTTAAATACAAATAACTTAGATGTATTTGGACATACAATATTATATATATAAAATAATTTAAAAATTAAAAATACCACAATGTGTAAGTGCGTTTTTCTGATATAGGTATTTTAAAACATTTTATTATTAATTTAAATACAATATCTATTTATGTAAAACCGTTCTGAAATCAAAAAGGATACTAGGCTATTTTAAATAATATTCTACCATAGGAAATATAAATTATAATATTATATTAAATATTCCGTAAGGCTATTCAATAGAGTTGCTTAAAGTTGTAAGATGTAGCACACAAAAATAACTAATTCTAAAAATTCAGTATCACCTTTTTCTGTGAGTGCAGGAAAACGGGGGAGGCGGTTGAGGGAGTGGCTGGCATCCTTTGGCCTGGCCCGTTATCTCCTGCCGCTTTGTCATCATCAAAGAAGCTGCCGCCGCGTTGCCAACTTCGCCCATTGACTTTGCTTACGTTTAGATTTTTCTAGCTATTTTCCAGCTGCTGCGGTGAGCGGCACGCTTGCGGCAACATTGTAATTTTGAAAATGAGTAAAGTTTGAAAAACCTTGTGGTTAGCCCCGATTGCGCCCGGCCACGCCCCCAAGTGGTTCCTTTTCCTTTTCCTTTTCCTTTGGCTGCGCCGGGCCAAATCAAATTCTTATTGAAATCTCCTCGGACCGTCAGCTTCCGTTTCCGCTTTGACACTTGTTTTGAACCCCCGCCGCCGCTAATTCAATTATGCAGCGAGTGCAGGAAAGTTTTTAAATTATTTAGCAAGTTCCATTCAGTCTGCGTCCACTGCACCCGTAAATTATGTCCAACTCGGAGTTCGAGTCCGAGTCCGAGACCCGGCGTCTCAAGTGTCATCTTTCTTTGTCTGGGGTCCTGCGACAGGACCTGGCCTTTGCCAATTATTGCAATGCGCTCTGCGCACGCACCTCCGGCAATTAAAATTAATTTCCTCGCAGACGCCATTGTCTGCTGGTCCTCGGAGTCGGTGGAAAAGCCAGGAAGGATAACTCGAGCACGAAACACTGTTTCTCGCCTGACGGATTTATCTTGATTCCAATGGGCCCAATCCCAGTGACGCCGGTGGGTGGATACGGTCTAGTGATCTTCCATAAAATTGACTTTAATTTTTTGTCGCCGGTAGGTGTGTTTCAATTTAACACAAGTCTTGCAAGAGGAAAATACTTCAAAAAATACTCCAAACTTAAATAAACATATTTTGTTTTGCACATATGCAAGTTGGTAAGCACTTTAAAAAGCTTTAAATATCTTAAAATTGTTTGAAAATAAATAAATATTCAATTAATGTATTTCCAAAACCAGAATCTGTTATTAAGACTTCATTTTCATTTTTTGGTTCTGATCTAAGAAATCTGTTTTTAAAATTATACTACTAAAAATAATTAATTTCAGAAAACATCGGCATTGCAATAATATGATTTTTTTGGAGTATGCTTATTTAGATTTATTTAAAAAATTGTCAAACAATTGAAAAATTAAATTTGATCCTTTGGGTGTTGTTATAAAATAATCAAATAGGAATAAAAAAATCTGAAATGTTTCGAAAATAAGTCCCTCAAAATAAACTCTTTAGTAGAATGTTTGACATAATCAAGACTGTCCCATTAATCTCGCCAGGTAATTCATCAGCGTATAATGTATAATTTTATCAAACAAAAATGCTGTGTGTACGAACAAAACTAAAAACCAAAATTAAAAGGCCGTAATAAAAGGCAATTTAATTTATTTGTGTTCGGGAAACAAAGAAATATTATGACCAGAAATGGCATGCATCAAATGCGAGAATAATCAAATAAATTCCGAAAAGGCAAGTCGAAAAATTGAAACATTAAAAATAAGCTAATCGCTTTTGTGTATCCATCACGCAAATTTTTATAACGCTCGTAAAATCGAAAATGAAAAAAAAAGGAAAACCACAAATGCAAATGGGCCGTAGAAGGCGATTTGAATGACAAAACGAACACCAATCGCCGCGTAACTCAAGTCGACTAGAGTGGACCCGTCTTCAGTCAGTCTGCGACTTTTGGCCAGACCTGTCTGAGCCGCGTCTTAATGCTATGCGCGGCGGGAGAGATATGGCTTGTTTTATTTGCTCGATTAGCCGCTGCCAATATGCGGTCTAAACGAGCATTAGGCCATAAAGATGCCAACTTCCGTTGGCCGCAATCGCGTTTTGAGTTGTGGGCGTCGCTAACGAGGTGGTAGATGTTCCCAAAAAGTATCTATCTGAATGCGACGGATAACCGATCACGACTTCTGCGGCGATCATTACAGCGATGCAGCACGTTCTCCGGCTGCACGCGTAATTTAACCAAATTTGTCGCATTGCGGCAACGCTGCGTATGCGCAATCCGCTTGTTTGGATTTCGCGCGATATAAATCATGTTGCCATAAATACAGAAACCGCCGTACACATGTCCATGTCTCGCCAATCTGTATTTAGTGCGTCATGTGTTAAATTTCCCTAATAATAGTCAAATGTGCTCAATAAAATGATCACGTACGAGGCAATCGATGCCGATGCCGATGCTGTTTTGGACGCTGAGGTGACACAAATTTTGAACTCGTTTTTGATTTATTGCCAAGCTGCGATCGCCGCTGTCCGCTCGCCGTTGCCTAATTCAATAAAGTCAAATCAGTGCAAACGCCAGCGACTTTGCATCGGTGCGGCTCAGTCCGCGACATCGAATGTATCATCTATGATGTATCCCAGTGGACAGCTCACAAGATGCCATTGTGATCGCAACTATGTCAATATTGTCACGCCATCCGCACCCCACTGAACTCAGCCAGTTGCAGTGGCATTTCCATTTCTGACCGACAGCCGTCAATCAATTTGTTAGCTCTGCCGGTTGTTTTGCTTTTTTCCCCCGATTGTGACCTGTCATTAAACAAATGACGGCTCATTTCCAAATTTGTTCCAAGTAATTTTGCTTAATTTGTAATATTTTTTGCGTGCTATCGGTATTTTAAATGGTCGTCCGACGCAGGTACATATATTGTTGTCAGATAAACTATTTGACTAAGTATAGTCACTGATTACTAAGAATGATACTATAAGGATGTTAATAAAAAGTCGAACAGATTTTCATAAAATAATTAAGTCACATATAAAAAGTCCGTGTTTCAGAAAGATTTGCGAAATTATTTTCAACTGAACTTGAGTTATTATGATCTTGATAAAAAGTTAAAGTAATTCCAATGTATTTTCACAGGTCCACAACTTTTTGAACATTAAATCGACTTTTAAATATTGTTAAGTTGTTTATTTTCCCATGTAAAGTCTTTCAAAATGTGAACTTCCAATAGATCTTTAATAAAGGAAGAGACAATGAGATAGTGCCCTAATTAAAGGAGGGTGTACTTTTGTCACTTTCAGTTGATTTTGTTCCGCGCTTGTGTCTGATTAGTGCAAAAACACTGGTAGAAAATTATAGTAATGTTAATTTTAAAATACAAAAAAGTGGCCCAAAAATACATTTTTTGGGAGACTTTAAAAAAAAAGTTCGTTGTTTACCCCATGGTAAAAATAAAACTCAGCCGATTATTTATCAAATTTAAGGTAAGGCTTCTCCAGTGTCAAAAATAATAAGTTTTTATAATTTCACATTCACATTATTGTTTTAAAGAAAATGTTGCTTAACAAGAAAGGAAAGCTAACTTCGGGCGGAGCCGAAGTTGATATACCCTTGCAGAATACTCTGTAAATTATATTCTCCAAAAGTATTCATATGATGCATTCTTAATACTCATAAAAAATCCCAACTTCCTAACTTTAAAAACACCAAAGTTATAGCATTTCCAATCGTTCAGTTATATGGCAGCTATAAGATATAGTCGGCCGATCCTTATGAAATTTGGTAGGTCGGATTGATTGGCCAAATATAAAATCCATAGAAAATTACAACTTCTTAACTTTACAAACACCAAAGTTATGGCATTTCCGATCAATCAGTTATATGGCAGCTATAGGATATAGTCGGTTCCGACATATATACTGCGTGCAAAGGAAAGAAGGCTGTGTGCAAAGTTTCAACTCGATAGCTTTAAAACTGAGAGACTAGTTTGCGTAGAAACAGACAGACGGACAGACAGACAGACGGACATGGCTATATCAACTCAGGAGGTGATCCTGATCAAGAATATATATACTTTATAGGGTCGGAGATGTCTCCTTCACTGCGTTGCACACTTTTAACCAAAATTATAATACCCTCTGCAAGGGTATAAAAAGTGTTTTCTCCAGTGCAGTTTTCCAGAAGGACGGTGAAAGGTGTTGGTGACCCAATCAGTCGAACTGCTTTGTTGACCAGTGCATCAGTACAAAGCGATTTGATGTCGCCGGCCACCCAGAAAGTCCAACTCCGCCGACACTCAACTGGTCAACTGGTCAACTGGACAACTGGTCAACTGGACTGGCTGTAAAGGCGGCAGTTGCCTTTGGCAGCGACTATCCGCATCCGCCCTCCCCAGGGAGGGGTTGCGATACTGCGGTACTGCGATACTACGATACCCAAATCGCCAGTCCCGCCGAGCGGCAATCCGTCCAAGAGCCGGACCGTCATTTGATTTGGCCAATTTATGGCACGTTCCGCCGCCCGCCGCCGCTCAGAAGAATTTGGAGCGAGTTGGCGCAGCGCATGACCATAAAGCGGCGGCGGTCGGCGACAAGCGGCAAGAATGCCGCTGATGGCCAAAACGGCGGGCAGACTCGCTCAGAAATTATTGCAAATCACTGACGCTGCACCGTGGAAAGCCAAAGCTCCGAAAAATCTAAAATACTTTGGATAAATTACAGAAGATGTTTATAAGTATGGCTTAAAATATCCAATTCAATTTAATAATTTATATTTCAAAATAATAATAGCGATAATTAAAAATTAATAATTAATACATACTAAGAAAAAAATAATACAAAGCTTATCTGTAGAAAAAAAAATTAATTTTAAGCGTTTTACAAAAGATGAATAAACTTTTTGTTTTTAACTTTTGTGTATAGGCTCATGTCGCGGTTAATGTTCTAAATTTTAATGCAAATATTTATTATTTATACATATTAAAAAATAAAATATTACTTTTAAAAATGTTTCGAACCTATTTTTGTACCCAATAGTTCACGGTTCTCTTACTGTGTATTTAAAAACTTAAATCACCAAAAAAATATAATATAATGATGCAGTTTGTTAAAAAAAAAAACAAAGTATTTTAAATCTCCGATTAATTCTCAATAGGGTAGCTATATAATATAGAAGTCCTATTTTTATAAAATAAAACTAAAAATCCTTTAATATTAATTCGGTCAAACAAACATGGTTAGATCGACTTGCCTGGTGATGCTGATGAATATTTCTATAAATATTTAGCTGAAACTGTAATACTCTCTGCAAGGGTATAAACAGAAAGAAAAGTAGTATTTATTCCACTGTGCGATGCAGTTGCGGTTGCAGCTGCTGCCGCCTGTGCCCGGCGCATGTCAACATGGGTTTCATAAATGGCAGCGGACAGCGTTTTGTCAACGCGTTATGTTCTGGCTGGTTGTTGCTGTTTTTGCTGATTTTGCTGCTTATGCCTTTATGTGTCGCCTCGGTATTCAGTTCAATTTTTTGCCCATTTTTTTCGGTTTTTCCTTTTTTTTGCGCTCTTTCTGCTTATTTATTTAATCTCTGTTTTTGTTTTATTGCACCGCATTTGGCAACTGGTTATGAAGTCTCATTTTCGTATTTCTCTTAATTAAAAACTGCACTAATTTTTAATTAGGTTTTTTTTTCAGGCCTTATTCGTTGCAGCACGAAGTCGGTTCGTTTGGTCCGGTCGCTTTGAGTTTTATGTCGCTCGCTCGATTTGTGCACTCACTTATTAATTAATAATTTATTTTGGCTTGATTGCCAGTGGATTTATGTAATACGCATTCGCTTGCGAGATGAATTCCGAATGGAATCAATTAAAAATCGATTCATTTGTGTTATGTATATTTGAATGATTCAGAGGAAGTGAATGCAAGCAAATACCTATGACATGCCTTAATTATTACAGAATAACTCAGCTAGTTGAGCAATCGGAGAATAACATATTTTAGAATTTCAAGGGATTTGGTCAGCTTGCTATAACTACAATTTAGTTAATAATAATTGATAAAAAAATTTATTTGTTTTGGAACTTTTATTCAAAAAATTAAATAGTTGTATCGACAATAAAATTACAAAAATTATCGCGAAATTGTGTCCCATTTAAATAACAGAATATTATGCTAATATATGCTAATTTCCACGATATGCTAATTTCCAAGACTCGTGAAATACTCTACTTCATGTAAATGCAGAATTTTCATATCCTTCAATAAGCCACGAATAAACTTTGGGATCATCAATTTTGTTTCATTTTTCATTGGTTAGATTTATTAAGTCGAAACTTGAGACGTACAAACACTTATACAATATTGCATTGTACTTGTACCTTCCGAAGGCAGAAGGCGCAAAAAATTAATGGGCCTGCGATGGAGCACAACGCTTATAATGATTTCGACCCCAATTTATCAAGCGATTTCCCGGCGAGAAAGTGAAAAGTCGCCCCAAAGGTTCGACGCTGAAAATGCTAAACAAAATGAAAAATAAAGTTTTCGGCGTATATAAAGCACGAGCAATCAAACAATGATGATGCGCAAGAATTCACATTTTCAAAATGGATGGATGGGCCCGGCGGCGAATGAATTATATGGAAATGTATCCTGCGAGGGCGGATGAAAATGGGGATGGCCGTGGAGTGCGGCTTGTCAAAAAGTTTCTGACTTGGGAACTTGAGGCATGTTTGTTATCATTATCATTAGCCCATCGTTGGGGGTCGTGAATTTTTCAGCGCACTCCAAAGGGGGCGGAAAAGAGGCGTGCCCACCCATCGCAGGCGGCCATGAATTATGGCTGTCAGTTTTTCTTAAGGTGGCTGGCAGGACTTGCAGAAGGAGAAGGACAGGCACTTTCATTAGCTTTAATTTGCCGGAAATATTTTCGAGGCCATTCTGGGGGAATCCCCACTTCCCGGCTAATCTTTTGGCATTTCTTTTATTTTTTTTTTTTTGTTATACTCGACCCTTGGGGTCGGCTGTTCTGCTTGCTGTTTCCTCTTGAACGCCCTTGGAGCTGTTTTTAATTCGGTTTACAGGTTATTAGCTGCTCATCGCTTAATGCAAATTCGATTAAGGAATTTTGGCTAGGTGTTGTCGAGTGCCCCTCCCCTCGGTCCGTGGTTTACTTTGGGCTCTGCATTCTAATTACTGGAGTTTCGTTTTTATGTGCTTCTGAGCGACACTTCTTGGTTTATGTAATTTCATTTTAATTTTCCGTACGTCAGTGACATTTTAATGCTCTCCCGTCCACCTACGTGTGATTTACGGGTAGTGATAGTCGCCATCATATTTTACTTTATGAGAAAGCTAATCCCTTCTGCAGTACATGATCAACACTTGGAAAAATCAATCTATAGTAGAGAGGGTTTTTTTGAAATACCGCCTATTTTACACAATTTAAACTTCCGTAGCTTCAAGTCGCTATAAGTCGAAGCAGTTTAATTGGTATAACACCTTAAAATCATTATTTTAAAGACTTATTGTAGACTTATTGAAGTTTGAATGTCTTATTATCTGAATATATCATTATAATATGTTTGATATTTTTTCCATTTTTAAAGGGAAAATTTCAAGTAAGACAATTTAATCTTAATTATTAAAAAAAATATATTTTCTTTAAAAATAATGGGTGATACCAGAAATAACTTTCCTTTGAAAATAAAAGTTAATAGAAGGGACACATTAAAAGCACTTTATAAATTAAGGGATAACAAAGAAAACACTAATGAACCAGCGTGTTATATCATTTTAAGTTTGGTTAGGCTTTACGTTATAGAATAATATAAAATATATAATACATACGTCTAAATGCCTGTTGAGGTGTATAAATTTACCCATTCATTGGATTTACAACTCAAATGTGGCTCAAGCTAAGAAAGCAAAGAAAGTCTAAACTTTATTATTGTTTTTTAATAATGTATATTTTAGGATATGAGTTTATCCTCAGTGTATTAACCAACTCGGCCACAATTTGTGGCACGCGTGTGCTGAACTGTGATTCCTGGAACAACAAGTCCAACTGTCGTCGAACGTGTTCAGTTGGGGAGTGGGATTGGGAAGGGGAATGGGTACGGGAATGGGAATGGGAATGGGATCGAGCCCCGCTTATGACTTGTTCATTGAGTTCGCTCCATATATGCCAGACCCACTCCAACAACGCAGTTCACGCAGTTGTGCGACATAAAATTTTCATAATTTTATCGCTTTTCTTGTAAATACAGCACTCACGCATTTCCCGGGCGCACGTTTCTTGCGGCACTTGATTATGAGAAATAACAATAAAATGTTGCCCCTTGTTTATGACTTGAATGCATAAATTTACAACCGCCCCCTGATCCCGCCCACTCAGCCCCGAAACCCCAAAAGCGGTGGAACTGTGATTAGACCCCAAGGTAGAGCCTTCAAATATTTATTATGCACATGAATAATATAACCAAGCATATCATATTCAATGAGCACTCAATGTAAGCAAAAGGTCTGAATTTATGCGCAAAAACTTCGTTGTGGTTTGGCCAAGATAGGCAAATAAAGGCTTAAAAATCATAGAGTTTAATTAGGTTTCAAAGGCCAATATTCTGGGTTGATAAAGTAAAGTCGTTCATGGTTTTAATTAAATATGTTCTGTGAAAAGATAACCAAATAACTTGAATTTAAATTAATATATAAAAAATACTGCTTCTCCAAGCTAAAATTAATAAAATGTAATATTAGAAAAGAATCAAATAAACTATGTTTGCATACTCTCAAACTGTTTAACTTCTTTAATTACTTTTTCTCGATTAAAAACAGTAACTTGCTTATTGCATATAGACATTTTACCCCTTATAATAACCTAAGGGTTGATTGCCAATAAAATTAGGAAGCGGATATGCGCGTGAAAGGTTAATTTTTTTTTATCAATTTTGGATCCCAAAAATACTCGCTAGATAAAAGGAGTTGAAGAAGTCTGATTGATGCAGTAAAGAAAAAAACTTTAGTGAATGAAAATCTAAATTTGCTAACCAAACATTAATTGTAAAGATGTTTACAAAATTTCAATTAAAAATTGGTTTTAAGTGTAACATTTTAAATTTTCATCAATGTTTTTGAAATTTCTAAAGCAGTTCCTGAAAAAACAAACACAGAAGCTGAAGGGCGGTCGAGAAGTCTTTGTTGTTAACACATTTACCGGGGTGACTGTGTCCATGAATCACTTTTTAAGTGAGTGTCGCACACGTTCCCATTTCCAGTTTTTCCTCTTAAGGATAAGGGATGGTGTCAAAAGGACAAGTGCAGGACAAACCGTTATGAAAATTCAATTTTGTGTCGAATTTATTAAAAGCAGCTTAAAAATGCTAAGCGCATTGAAAAGTAGACATTTGGGAATTCCGGCAAGTGTAGATTTTAGTGAATGTTCATCCAGCATCCTTGGGGGCGGTTTCCGATCCCGTCCGTAATGTTTTGGCCGCAGGCTCGACCCCGCCCTTCTCTAATGGAATAATTTCAGACCTTAAGTTAATCAAATAAGAGTTCGATCCGAGTGGTCCGAAAGTACTGTTCATATGGAAGATATCCCAGATGGCCTGAACGGCAGGTTGGTTTTCAAATTGATTCTAATAACGAACATTATGTAAACTCAATCAATTATGGATTCTGTACTCACCCATCAAAGAAATGTTTTATTTTTTTTTTTAAATTCGGTAATTTTCAAATAATTTTTATTTTTAAATAATGTTACAATTGCTAGGTTTGTTTGTTTTTAAACTACAATTTTATTAGGAGAAGAAACTATTAATTTACAAAATATTAAAATTAACTTATTAATGTTTACAAGTCAAGTTTTAACAATTTGTATTGTGGGTTTGTATTGAAATTTAAGTTGTAAAACTAAATGAAACTGTTGCAATAAAACACCCAAGCTTTCAATCATAAATAAACTTATAAATAAATCGGAGCAAAATGTTTCAAAAGTCATCTTTTTCTCACATCTCATCTAATCTCTGTCACCGGATCCCCTTCCTCGTCGCACATAAGCCGAAACTTTGCTCACTTTTTAAGTATTTTAATGTTCACTCACATATTTTCCCATTTTATGTAAATCTGCCAGCCCAAATGGCAAACTGCCCCCGGGCCCAACCGACCACACCCACTCCCACTCACACCGCCCCTTTTGCAACCCTTAGTTGCAGGAACACTTTGCTGATTATTAAAAGCATACTTCTGGGCGGCGATGAGATGATGAGGCGGTGGCTGAGGACAAGTGCATAATTTTCCAATTGCTTTGTTTTATGTGCGACTTATGGGGTGTCGCTCCGTTCGGCTGTCCCTTCATCCGGACAATTCGGGAGTTCGTCCTTTATTGCCGTACAGTGTAAACAACAACATCGCCGCAAGAGATCTCGAAAGCGTTTCAAAATTTCATTATTTTAATTTAATATGCAAAAGGGGGAACGCGTTGATGGCCCTCGGGGGTGAGCTGTCCTTTTGACATATTTTCATTTTCATTCCCATCTCTCGCTTACCATAATTTCCCTTTTCATTGTGGAGATTTTAAAGCCCATTCCGGAAGGTGTGGATGGAAGTGCGCAGCTTCGAACGCAGTGAGCAGGTTGACTTCCGCACCACCCATCGAAATCGGTGGTGGTTTCGGGTTTCAACCCCTGCGCTTATGATTATGATATTATTTCGAAATTATCCGCTTAGTTTCACGGAGTGGAAGCGGGCCATATGTGCGGCCATTGTGCCGGAAAATGGAATCATCTCACTGTTAATAATGATGACATATGATTTCCATTGTCAAATTTGTTGCTTGCACTGTTAAGTGAATTGGGCGCTTTGTCATCTTTTTTATTGAGTCAAGTCAGTTATGGGTGTTATCTGCCAGCGGGTAACCGGTTGCGTTAAATTTGTTGGCACATCATTAGTCAGGGCGATGTCGGGAAAGGTGCCCGAACATGAACATGACAAGTATTCTGTCTGTTGCCGCATCTGTTTTGATATTCTTAAGGGGTGGAAGGGTTAGCCTTGGTCCATGTACATCATACGGACCATTGGCAATGTTTGGGTTACACAAAGTGGGCGGCCAAGGGGCACATTTTGATTTACGATTGGCGAGCTTAATGTCTGCCATTAGCCAAAGTCAAATTCCTGCTCATTGAACATATTTTAATAAAAGCAGTTGACAACCAAGTCTCAGTAGTCAGCCCAAAATTATGTTTAAATACGTGGTATTTGCTAAGATAACGCAAGATGCAATTGGTGTTGCATACTTTTCGTCTAAAAATTAAAAATTATATTTATTAAATAAACTAATGTTAGAATGAACTACTGTAAAGAAGTATTAAATTACTGTAATGAAGTTCCTTAAATAGTATAAAAGCAAGAAAATAATTTAATATTGTTTTGGAAATAATTATTGGTATTTTTATTTTTTGTATGTATCCCGAAATTAATTTGTTTAAATAGAAACATTAAGAAATTTCTAAACATTCGATTTAGTTCTGGAAAATAAAAAGATGTATTTAAATTAGCGTAATATAATTTTATTTACATTCCCTGAAGGGCAGTACTTGAAATAGTAATTTAGTAACGTAATATAAATTTATTTACATTTTCTGAAATGAAGTACTAGAAATAGTAAATATCAACAAATAATTAAACATATCGATTTGGCAATTCCGATTTGGAATTGGAAAATAAAAGGATCTAATCACATTTACGTAATATATTTTTTTTGCTCTGTTAAATGCAATAATAAACAAATTGACCACATCATATGTGTAGAAATCCAAATATATTCAAGGAATTCAGAAAACTCAAAAAAAAAATCCAAATTAAATTAAATTTTTCAAACACTCCATTATTTTACACTTTCTCCAAGTCCTGCGTCACTCTGCAATCCCCAGGATAAGATTTCACTACCTTTTCTAGAAAGGTAAGTCCCCAGTTTCCAACTGGTCGTAACTTTTCATTAAAATTCATAAAACTTTAGTTGGTTATTGGGTATAGATCACGTTCGGACCATCAATCACATGACTGGCGGGACACGAGCGAAATTTTTAATGGCCGCCAATCAAAGTCGGGCTAAAATTACGCCAGAAAGTGACACAAAATCTCCGCCACGGGTGGGAATCTGCCCATATCCACCTCCCACTTCTTGGGATCCTGTCTGCTGGATATTTCCACCTGCTGTGCGGCAAATTGTTCCTTTCGCCTTATTGAAAATCGCAAAGTCTGCGGGGTGAGCGCTGAAGGGATTACGTTCTACTCGCAGGGGGGTGTGCAGAGTTATTCGAGGCAAATTAATAAATGGACTGAGCAGGAAGGACGTGGCGTGGGTGTGGACAACAAAGGGGGCTGCGAGGTGAGGCGACGGCAACCGCTTGACAATGGACATTTACAAATTTCGTGTGATTTGTTCCCGACTTCGCCACTTCCGTGATGTCTTGTCGGCGTTTGGGGCTCGCTCCTTGGCTGGTTGGTCGATGGGATTATAAAAATAAAAACTGCCTTTTGCCATATGCCATTTAAATGATAAAAGGATTTCGTCCTTCCCCAAAAAAACACAGACTACAACACACCGAAGCTAAGGCTGACCGCCCCCAAATGGACACGCACACGTGGTCAATTGCGTTTGGGGTCAACCCTTTCGCACCAGCGCCATCATTCTGCTGTCCAGCCCTTTCTCCAGCTCCTGTTCGTCCCCCAATCTTTGGCTCTGAGGACACTGAGAAAAAGCACCTAGTTATAATTATCCTTAAATATAGGAGTGCCTGATATCTCTTCCAACCCATACAAAATTGAACTAAATTTTGTAAGCAAATAAATCTGAAAGACACCATATGAAAAACTAAAAAAAAACTGTCACTGATTGACAATTTCTTAAATAAAAATAAAATCAATACACCAATTATTTAACGTACTTCATTTTAAATGAATAAAGCTGTGGTTTGTATAAATAAACCCCTAATTTCATAATCTTTGTGCCTATAGGAAAATAAGTGAATGTTTAGCCTTTGATGTTGTATAAGGTTCCATTCATAATAGTTGTTAATATTATTTTATATTAATATATTTTGAGTTAACTCTTGAAAGAGGGTTTTAAAATATTTAATATTAATATTTATTCCATTGGGCTTTAATCTTGAAATTGGGCTTTAAAATAAAAAAAATGTAAGTTTGTAATAGATGTAGCTGGACTGATATTGATATTACGAACTTCTATATACATTTCACCGTTCAATTTTGTAAAAAATTATATACCAGTCTAAAATTTAAAATGGAGTAAATATTTTTTTTCCCATTTCTTTCTCAGTGTAGGCCACCGGCTTCGGCTCGAAGTGTCAGCACATTTTTCAAAGGCGCATATAAAATGGCAGTCATACATTATGGCCATATCTGCCTGGGCCAGTCCGGATTCAGCACAACCGATGTCAGTGGATCGGGGAAACGGTCAGTGGGGATAGGAGAGGGGGAAGGGGTCGGAATGGGGTTCGTGTGCTGGCGCACGAGTAACCCCTGTTTTTTATGTGTGTAATGCCTCGGTACAGATTATGCATTAAGCGCTTATTTAGCATTTTTCTTACATAATGTCGCTTCCACTTTGCAATGTTTCGAGCCCATCCCCAATGTCCAGCTCGAATGGCATTTTGTGGGAAGGAATGGGTCTTTCTATATATATATATAGCCATAAAAACTGGACAATGTTATGTGCCTTCTAATCTGTTTATGCCTATGTTACCGTTAGTACATTAACCCTTGGGTGGGAAACGGGGTGGACTTACCTTAATCGTTTTCCTCGTGGGATGAGGAAATTGGAAAGTTTCTACAAAGAGAACTTACCAAGAACTAGCGTCATTACAGACATTATTTTCCCCATTTAGATCTAAGTCATGGATAACTATATAACAGTATTTATTATATTTAACTTTTAACATATTTTAAAGTAATAATACATTTTGTTGATGATCTAAACTTAGTTAGTGCTAAATAAAATAAAATAAGTAATAAATTTAAACTTTGATATACACTAATAATAAACTTTGATATTCACAAAAAAATTTAAAGAAATAATCAAATAAGTTGTTGGTCTCAGTGAGCTGTTCATCAGTGGAATTAATTTTAAAAGTATGTTTTTTAAAAAGACTTTATAAAAATTTAACGGAATACAAATAACCGAATTACACGATATATATTAAGTCAATGCTCGTTTGAATAAAAACACAGATTAAAAAATGAAACAAGTGTTCCCAAAACTTATATGATTTTCTATTTGTTTTTTCAATTTTTTTCATGGCTCCTTATACTCAAACAGTATACTTTCAATATTCAGACTTGATTTGAAATGTAATTTCCCATTCAATTGGGCTCAATGCAAATGGATTCGAGAGCGCACAGAACGCAGAAGGAATAATTGCTTTTTTGCTAATTAATTTGTTATTTTGACTTGCTCCTCATCTGCCCGTTGGCAATGTCCCGATTTCCCCGGCTGTCTGACGGGCTCATTTCTTTTTGCCTGTCCGGGCCGGGCTTATTTCGCTATTAGCGAGGAGCTCTGGTAGGCAAAATGGATAATTAAATAAGGCGAACAAGGTTGAGGGATGCTGGGGAAAACGATGCGCCGATTTAATGAAAATTGCATTTTAATTTCATAAGCAAGGACTTCAGAAAATCTCCCCAATTAATTGCCGAACCCCAAGGCCAGAGGCCAGAACCTTCATAATTTCCTCATCCAGGCTAAATGACCGTTGCGGCTTAAAATAATTGCCCAATTGGCTTTAAGTGGACACACGAGCATTTCATAGTTAGGAACCCGCCCAACCTCCCACCTAAAAAAGGAAGCTCTGCCGGAGGGAAAAAATGGTTGCTTGAAAGTGTCCGTTTTTTATTTGATTTCCTTTTTTTGTCTTTGGTTAGCTGTCGCTCACGTAGGCAGTGTCCATGTAATTAAATTAAAATGGAAAATTTACTCGTACTGCGGATTAAATTAATTTTCATTTGCATTTGCATAAGTTGGTCCCCACTCGCCTCCTTCTCTTTTTCCATCTGGTCTTGCCTTGGCCCTCGTCCATTCATTAATTCCTTCATTATGCCATTTATTGCTGAGCCCGCTAGAAATGTGCCTTAGTTTTTATTTTCGGCCATGTTCATTACCAGTGCGCGGAGCTTACGACTAAGTAGTATGACAGAATCGCAAATACGCCACACGATGGGGCAACTAAAGCGAATGTTAGAACAATATATATATAGTTAGAAAATTAAAAACAGTATTGTATAACCAAAAAGTAAATATGCTCTAAGTTATCACAGCTGCACCAATTAAAATTCTCATTTAAGACCAAATTTTGAATGCTACGACTATTAAAGTCTGTTAACCGATTTTAAAACTACAGATGGCTCCACCAGAAATTCCATTGGAGAGGCGAACAGTACATGTGCAGCGCCATCTAGCGGTTCTAAGGTTTTATCTGCTAGCGCTGAATTTTTTAATATTTCTTTAATCATTGTTCGTTATAAAGATATGTGAGTTGATAGATTTCAATAAATATATACCAATCAAAAAATGTCTCTTCCATTTCTCTAATCCTACGATTTGTGAACATTGTGTCGCTGTATTACTGCACGGAAATCTGTATTAATCCCAACTATCTAGCTTATACAGCTTATACATTTTGCGCAATAAATTATCTTCCTTAATTTTATATGTGATCTTAATAAAAGTATTCCCAAAGAAGTTCATCATCCTCACGTTTGTTGATGGATAGACTTATATACTCCTCATCAATAAACGATTTCTGAAATAATAAAAATGATATTTAATCATTAACTGAAATCTCCTGAGGCATGGTATCATTTCTTACCGGATCAATAAAAACTTGACTAACGAAACAGGTTAGCCTCAATGGACTGCGAACCCTCGGATCTCGAACCGATTTCAGTGCTACGATTGCCCGCTGTATGAAATCGTCGCTGATACACTGCACTTGCCGATTAAAATGCAAGTCGATGGACTGCAACTCCGGACATTCTTGAAAGCATAGTACGAGATGATTAGATATTTCCAAAAACTTTGGATACGACTTGATTTCCAAGCACTCAAGGTGAGTAAGGTGTCGCAAAACGGAGAAACTAGTCGCTTCTCGGAATCCACACCTAAGTTTTCTCAATGATGCGATTTGAGCAATCCTTTCAACCTCTTCGAGGTCTATATACCTGTGGATTATGACTAGTTCCTGCAGTGTGTATGTCAAACCTGCAGGCAATGGCTCAAAAATTCTTGGAAGAGAGCACACCATGCGTGGCAACTCAATAACCAATCTTTGACGGTCCAAGTGCTGAGCCACGCCTTCAAACCCTCTAAAATACGATAACAGAAGATCTCGGGAAATGTGTTCCGGTATTCGAGTCATCAAAGTTTTTTTCTCATCGTAGTCGCCAGGATTTCTGCGTCCAATAATAAGAATTGTCAATTCAGATAACCTGACAAGGTTTTTAATGTCCTCTAACTTTTCGAATATGTAAATAAGTCTTTGCAATGACTTTATTTTCGAAAGTTCTTCGGCTTCCATATGGCTAATGGGCGCACCTTTGACGATCAAACTCTGTAGATTGGATCCGCTAACGAGGGCCAACATCTTAAACAACTCCACAAGGAAAGGGTCCTCTTGATCCTTTAAAATCACCATTTCCTTAACGAAAATTTGGTGTGATCGGATCTCGAATCCAACTGTGCCCTCAGCAGGCAAATTGTCTGGAACTGGAAAATCATTCAAGGAGAGTTTTCTCAAAAGGCCTTTCAAAACATCCTCTTCATTGAGGCCAACAACTAAATAATTTAGTTCCGGTAGGCCAGCCAGTAATTCAAAGTCCTTCGCATCGGAGAAACCGCATTTAAGAGTCCTTAGAGTTTTTATGGATGCTACTTCTTTCAATTCAAAAGTGTTTAGTGTCAAAACGCCAGAATCAATTTCATCATTCTTCGCTTCCATTATCAGCTCTTCAAGAAACAGACTTGGCCTTGCAACCAATTGTGCCAAAAAAGATTGGAGTGATGTCCCTTTACTAGCTCCTGAAATTCGAACAGACTTCAAATTATTTACTCCTGCTAGTGGAAAGATGTCTTTGGAAAACTCAAACGAAAATGCGTTACGCAGTGTTAATCGGCCAGTAGACTGGTTAAAGCCTACTTCTCTTTTCCCCAGACTTATTGTGAATTCTTTCTCAACAGAATTGAAAATCTCAACGATACCCTCTGGAAAACGTTTTTCAAAAGAATTCCCAAGTCCGAGATAGGTTAAATGTGTCAAGTGTTCGATGCTCCGTGAGTCGGTCAATGTGCCTTTAAATTCCTTTAAAGATTTCAGGTTGTGCAATTCAAATGTCTCATTAAAATCGAGAGATCCGTCGCATATTTCAATTTTCTTCAGATTGTTGTAAGCTTTCGTAGATATGGCGTTGAAAAGGGTTCCTAAGTTGCCCCGTTTAATGGTTATTATGAGGGTTTCTGTCCATTCAACACTCGCCAGGGGAACCAGCAGAGTGTCATCTGTGTAACTTTCTATAATACTCATTTGAAGGCCCAACAAATTCCGGCTGCGATCAGACCTTAACGTAATGTCACTGGTGGAAACGAACATTATATTTTCGGATGCGTGTAAAACTTGAAGTATACCAGGCGAAGTTTCGTGGAAGTTTTGTAGCGAGGTAATATCAAGCTCTTTAAGGTTTTTTTTAGCTAGGTCTGAGAATTTTCCAATATCTTGAGCATCGTAAAAACCGCACTCCACGCCTTTCAAAGATCTTATTCGTGCCAGCATCTCAGCTTCCTGGGAATCAATCACTCCCTCTGAGAGCCGGAAATACTGGAGGGTTGAAACTTCCCTCGAAGCCAGAGCCGAGAAGAGGTTCTTTAGGGAACCATTCGATGGTTTGGTGGTAATGGTTAGCTCTTCCAGTTCTATAAGATTATATAGAAGGTCTATGTTCTCGGTGTCAGAGAAGCCACATACTAATTTCCTTAAGTGCCTGCAAGTCGACAATGCTGCGATTTCCTGGGCGTTAATCACTGGAACCATTTGAGGTCTCAACCGCCACCCTTTTTGAAGTAGGTTTTGATAAACCGAACTAAATGGGTTCATCGTGCTTATTGTCAAAATCGACGACTGAGACAACGCTAACTTTTCGAAAAATTCAACAAGAGTACCTGTAGCATGGTTGCCGTTAATTTCGAGACAGTCAAAATTTGGCAATTCGAGCAAGGACTCATAGTCCGAGGCTTTCACGTTGTCTAGAATAAGACGCAGATTTCCCTTGCGATTATAGTCTATTAGGCAGTCTGTTAGACATATTTCCTTTTTTGCTTGAGACGCCTTTAGAATGCTGAAAATTTGTTCTGAGATACTTCTGAAATCGTGCTTTGAAAGTACTTCCAAATTGTTCAGATAATTCAGCTTGGAAATGGGTTCAATATTCAGGTAGGACACTTGGGGGTCTAGAAACCCACATCTTAAGTCGTTTAACGACCCAATCTGAGATAAGGCCGTAGTCTCCTCTAAGTCTAAAAGAGCGTCATCAATGGATAGTTTTCGGAGAATCTTTGGAGTCTTTCTGGTCAAAGCTCTAAAAAGTGATTGTAGGGTCCCCTGCTCATGCACACCGCCAATCTTCAAGTGTTCCAGCATGGGCATTTTGTAAAATGGAGCATATTTCGAGGCATCGCAATCCGAACTCATATTGAATTCAAACTCGATAACTTGCTTGCAATACGGTGCGATATCGGCCAACCGTCGTCCCGCCGATTCGCTATTAAGAACTGTGAGTTTGCGCAAGTCTTGGTTATTACTGCAGCACCTGCATAGCTCCTCTAAATCTACTTTCGCATCCAAAAAAAGATCGGTTAGGTGTCCAAATCCGGTAAGGTCGTCAACGGTATAACCTATATATACGGAAATCAAATTTGAATAAATATGTAATTATTATATATAATATAAGCAAATATAAACGCAATAGTCGAGAGCACCGACTAAAAAATACCCGGTACTTTGTTTACTGATTTCAAAACAATGATGCCCCAAGAGATGGCGCCACATGCAATCCTAATGGCGCGGCAAACAAGAAAAGTGTGGCGCCATCTGGATGTAAAGCTTAACTGATCTTCGTGATAACTTGGAAATAATGGATATTCCTAAAACATTTTTTGTGTGTTGATACATATTGTCGGACATGGCTAGATCGACTTGACTTTTAATCCCGATCAAAAATATATATACTTTATGTTTAAAATCAAAAAATCACTTGGAATCGATATTTAAATGAACACTTATGATTACGGTCCAAAACACTTACTTCCCCCCTTTACTCTACGAGAAACAGGTACACAAATATGTATACCAAACCAGAATCAACAGGCGAGTTATTTGCACTTACTTTTTAGCGATAATAATATACCAAAGATAATAATATATCAACTGCCTGCTGATCCTGATAAACAGTTTACAATTTAGTTCGATTGGCTCACCAGAAATATGAATTTTTAAAGCTTTTAAACTTTTACTTTTCTTCAGCTGGTTCATTACGAGTGCAAACACCTCCATGTGGTCACTGTTGTAACCCCCTGAGGTATATCTCAACTCGACTCTTCTCAAGTGTTCATTCTCTTCCATGGCAAGACTGAGGGATTTCCAGTAGGCTTCCTTTTCTTTCTCTGGGAACTTTTTCAGGCGTGTGTACAATTCGGCAAAGTCGATACTTAAGTCACTCGAAGAGCTCAGATAAAGTAAAAAGATACTTTTATAAAAATCCTTATCCCACTCATAGAAAATGTCCCGAAACAGTCTGCAGCAAACGACAAAATTAATTAAGTCCGTATATTTCATTTCTTCAAGCGTATAAGCCGTATTTGATATCTCGCAGCTTTTTTTAATTTGCTTAAATAACTCATAAAAACAAAAATGGTTCAAATTTAAAATCGTTTTGTGAGACATTTTTTTTATAATCACTTTTTTGAAATTGTCTGTAATAAAACTCTCAACTTTTATTTAGTTTGTTTAACAAATGTAATTTTTCACCAGCACAATAATGTTCACCGTTCCAGTCATTCGCAAAAACTAAATAATACTCTTGAGAAAAGAGCCAAGAAAGCTTATACAGACTGCTCTCTGAAAATCATTGCCGGGTTATCAGCTGATATATAAGTTACTGGACTGGTGGACTCTTTCCGTAAGAGAACTTTGCTTTCTTATTCTCTTTCACGAAAAGCGTAAATCTAAAAATACCTCATTGTTTGGAGAATCTACTGTGGTAGTAAAGTCTTTAAAAGTTGTATTTAACTTTACTTTTCTATTTATTATAAAACATTTATAATACTTGTATATTAGCCCAAGCAAAAAACATCTCAGCCTAAAGGAAACCGCAATTTTAATGAACTTTCGGAGTGGGATATCAGTTTTAAGGTTCTGTCAAGGAAAACTCAGCTCGAGATCAATCGATTTAACCTTCGGCCATGCTTTAAGAAAGGTAATAATAGGGTCAGATAATTCATCGAAATTTGCCAAATACCTTATTCCCAAACGCCCAAGCTTTACAAGGCTGAAAATAAGAAAGAAGCTTATAGCTTCTTTCAAATCATACATAAGTCTTTTTAAGGAAGATGTCCTTTAGGTAACTGTCAACGTCAAATGACGCATATGTTTCAGGCTCTGTGAGTCAGTCAGTGTGCCGCTGAATTCCTTTCTCTACAATCTCACTAAAATCGAGAAAGCCGACTTTTACCAAACCTTTCTTCAGCGAATTACAAGTTCTTACAGATGAATTACATTGCACCGCTTAATTAATATTTGAAGACTTTCTACCCAATCCAGAATGGCCAGGAGAACCAAAAAACAATCACCTCTGGAACTCTGCCTAATATCTAATCTAAGGTCAAGAATCTTTAAGCTGCGATCTAAACCAAAACTGAGATCCCCGGTGAAAACAGACAGCTTCATAGGATCAAGAATTCCCTAAATTCAGATTTGTGACGAACCCCAGCAGAGCATTTTTGGATGGTTCTTAATTATATTTATGGTATATCTCAACAATAATCAAGTTTAAAGGTTATAAATAAAGATTACTGCGAAACGTATAATAATATACTGTTTATTTGCTTTGCTTTGACTAAATATTACAAATATAATTAAAACCTTGTTTTATAGTTAAACATATCAAATGAATATCGGGAGATCGTGAGGGTAGAATCTCATTCTCATTCCCTCCTTATAAAGTGCTCTGATTATCTTACTTTGTGCTACTATTAGTTTTTTGAGTTAGTCATAGCCGCTATGCCTTAGATTTAGTTATAAATTCGAACTTTGTTGACAGCTTGTTCTTTGGCGAAATTCTCTTTTCTAATATTGTTTACAGTTGATGCATTAATAATAAAGTTGATTAGCGATCTGAGTTTCAGCGACAACTGAGAGAAACTTATTCATTATCGACTTTTTTATCGGCTTTTTCTCTCGCACCCACAATTTAGCAAAGAGAGGATCGAACAACGACGTTCTCTTGGTGTTGTGAAAGTCTCCAGAAAATACTCTTTACTAGTCTGAATGTTTACCACTAATTCCCCGGAGTCCCAAAATTCAGTCTGTTTCGAGCTTTTGAAGGGCTGTCAAAACAATACGACGATGTTGCGGCGATAGCAAACCATACCCTTTTAGAGAAGGCTAAAAATTAAAATAAATATCACTCATTCTACAAATTCATTCTGTATAAAAATAAATATATATATTAACAAGAAAAAAAATTTTCAAAAAAAATATTAAACACAAGTGAGGAAAATAAAAAGTGAAGAAATGATCATTGTTATAATTACATATTTGGTTGACCACTAAATCATTTCATCTGAAATGACCTTATGACCATTTTGTAGATGACAAAATTGGTAAAGTGTAATAAAAGATTAAAAGAAGTCGGGGCTAAATTCGGAATTTTATTTTATGCCAATGTTTAATCGCTTTTGTCTTCACAATTTTTAAATATTTATTGCTCTTTTACTAATACAAATAACTAATTTAAAGTGGATAAATATAACGGAATTAAAACAAATCGATTTTTATATCTGTTTATGAAAGTTAATACGATGAATGACAAATTCATTGTATTCTTTCAAATTGTCAAATAAAAGGAAAAATGTTAATAAAAATTACGATTTATTCAGTTTAAATATTAAAAAAAAATGTATCAGTTTTTTTTGCCTCTTCCATAATTTTTAAAGTTTCAAAGGAAATCTGCCGGTTTGATAAATCTTGAACGAAATTTTTAAAACTTTAAGGCGTTGGGTGGAGTAGATAACTGTTTCTCGTTTTTCTCCGAAATAGGAGTTGAGAATATGTGAACTCTGTTTAAAATGTTTACAAACCTCAAAAGAAAAAAATGATTCACAATGAACACCTGCAGTTTTTGGAACCCTTTAAACATTACAAAATATCTTTCATAGTATTAACCCTCGCTACACCTGCCTTTGCGACTTCAGTGAATAACTGAAAGTTGGCAACCCGAGTTTATGATGTCCTGGTTAGACAGGCACACATAAACATTCCTTTCTCTTTGGCATCCCCAAAGCTGGATATTTATTGTGCGTACAATGTTCAAATTCCAAATTAAAATCCTTCAACGAAAATTATTACATTTCATTTAAACCGAGCGAGCAACTTAGGGCACATCATAATTAATCCCATACCAACACAGACCAAAAGTGACAGAGAGGATGCCATGGTAAGTGAATATGTGAGCGGGTGGATGTCATATAAATTCCATAATACGATGTAATTAAATTTGAGTCAAACTAAAGCACGTAAAGCTCCCCATAATTGAGCGACATCATATGAAAACCAGGCAAATGTAAGCACTGGAAAAATTAAATCCTAAAAGTGAGTAAGATACATGGGGTTTTTGAATACATACAATTATTTATTTAGCTTTTTATTATTATCTATAATTTTGAAAAGCTATATCTATAACTTTTAAGATTTGGACTAATAATAAAAAGATTTGAACCACATTTTTAATCGGAAAAGATATGAAATACATATATTTTTTTAAGTTTTTTAGTCGCTAAAACAAACATGAGCTAACTAAGATTAATCCGAATGGGTTTTATTATCAATACATTTTGTAATCAAAACTGTGGTTACATTGTAATTGTATTTAAAATCCTTTCCAAATATTTTATAGATTATTGAGAAAAATATTTTTATTTCTGTGTACATACGCACTGAAGTATAATAACCAACAGTATCTTGTTTGGCATATAAAGTCATAAACCAAGTGTGCAATTAAGCCGGTCTGCTGACAGGGTCTAACCACTCCCTGAGCCCCTTTTTCCGGAGGAATTCTCTTCTTTTTCAGTTGAGCTTATTTTTACAATTTTATTGTTTATAATTTACGAGGAGCCAGTGTGGGGAAAGTTGCCTCAAGTCAAAGTCGCGGACATGACATGGCGGCCAAGTGGCAACCTTTGTCCACTGACAGCACTGACCCTCCCCTGACCCCATGCTGACCCCCTGCTGACCCTTCAGAGGCCGGCAGCTCATTACAAAATGTTGGCGTCGGCTGTCAGCTACACATGAAAATTGCACAACGCTTGCCTTATTACAAACGAATTGTACAGCGAATCAGGAGCAGGACCACGCAGACCCCTGAAATCCTTCCTCTTGCTTGGCATTCGGCTTGGCAACATTTTTTCATTTTTTACCAGTTCCCTCATTTTATTTTAATTTTGTGCCTTACTCTCTCACTTTTCCTTTGGCTCCGCTGCCTCTTTTTATTCTAATTAAATTTTTTCAGCCCAAAGAGGACTGGGACTGGATGATGGCGGCCAACAAGGCGAATTTATTCTTCTGTAAAAACAAGAAAAATTACGCAAAATAAATAAATTTACATAAGCTCGGAGTAAGCTAAGAAAAAAAACAAGCAAGCATTTGTACATAACAATAAATAAAATTGCATTTTCATTTAGGTTTTTCCTTCTTTGGGTCTGGGTCTGGCCATTGGTTGGGTTCTAGGTCTAGGTTTGGTTCGCTTTGTCCAATTTCTCAAAGAAACCCAACCGGAAAAACAACAAACAAAAAATAGGGTTACATAGTAAGATCGCTTGGTATTTGCCTGTTATTCGAAAGTAATTAAAAGGAAAGACTTTAAGTCCGTACATACTTAGCAGTATTGCAATGCAAATTAAATCCTCTAAGTTTATTTTGAACCATTAAAAAGTTTTAAAAGCATAAAAATGTAATTTTTATACCCTGGCAGAGGGTTTTATAATTATGACACATTCAACCATAAATATTTATTCTTGTTATTTTAATGTAGTTTTATAAAAATCGAAAGTCTATGTCGAATAGTTGCAACCGTAGCGATCTAAAAATGTATCGGAAAATCGACTTAACTTTTCCGTTTTTAACCATATTCACATATTTTGTAGAAAAGCTGTAAGAGTAAAATCATTTATTTAAAAATCAGATTTCAGTGACCTTTTTTGCAAATTCAACTGTTATAATATTTTTGGGGAATATATAAGACTTAATGAATTTATATATGTTTTTAAACGCTTTTGATTTTCCGTTTTCTCTTTATTACGAGAAGTTAGGTTTTTGAATTACATTTCAAAACCATAATGACTTTGATCCCCCTAAACCTCAGCATTGGGATGCTATTTGAAAGGAACAATTTCATGGTAACGCGCATTTTCGAACACTCTGCATTTATCTCGCCACTTTTGAAAAACCGTTCGCCTAAATATGGTCGCGCAATTATCGTCTGCTAATTCGAGTGGAACCTCCGAACTCCCACTTGACCACAATTTTGGATTAGGCAACCGGCAGCAGTTGAACAAAGGAATAAATTCATGGGATTGGGTGTTCATTCTGGTTACTGGGGGTTTGTTTAATCGGCGGAAGCCAAACGCGTAGAGTCCTTTTTACTTGAACAAGAATAAAAGCAAACTCTAAAATAACCGGGCTATAACCACCGAAGGCCAGTTTAACTCCTTAATACGTAAACAGAATGCTAAAACTATTCATCCCAAATTGTATGTATTTACCAAGGACGTAATATAAGTTATTCACACTTTAAAAATAATATGAATTTATTTTAAGGCTTTATTATATTCCTTAAAATCTCAGATTATGTATACGCACTGCTGACAGAATGCTGCCAGACTTCTCGATTTAGATGATTATGATAATAATCAAAGCAATAAGCGTTGTTTGAGAAAAGGCAAAACTAAAAATGTTGAATACCCTGTGTCCGAATTAAAAGGGATAAACCTCATTTAGAGATCCAGATGTTTTAGTTTACTATGTTATTTTTAAACTATTTTTTACAACATTATAATAATTTTAAGTACTGAATGTTCAATTAAAAAAAAAGTTTTTTCTGAAATATTGTAATTTTTCTTGAATGATATATTATTTTTTTTAAATATATTATTTGATAAGATAATTCATTTGTAATACGTTGTTTTAATTCTAATGGTTTCTTGTTTAAATCTTACCAAAGTTAAATTCATTTTTATTTTGTAGTCACAAAAACCGATCAGGTCTTAGTAATTATTTGTTTACCTTTCAGTGTTTGTGTTAGATTAGTGACAGAAAAACGTGTAAGTGGGTGTGGATTTTGCTATACTCATTTTTAAAAGGTAAAGGTATCGCAGGGTCGGGAACTTCGGCTATATCATTCCACTTGCTTCATGTCCAACCGGCTGCGAATTTCGCTTGCCCTGCCGCTGTTTTAATAACGTGCATGCTGCGCATTTAGGATAACATCTGAATTTATGTAACGACACAAACGCAAACACAAACAAGATGGCAGCCAGACAGGCGAAACGTGAAAAGCGGAAAGAAAAGCGGCAGAGTGGGACAGCGACGATTTCCCGTGGCACGGCGTGTGATAGAGCGAGAGAGAAACAGGGTCGGGAAGAAGACTCAAATGAAAACTGATGCGGATTAGTATTTAAAATAATGTCCTGCAGGGATATAACTTGTCCCCCCCTCAAGCTTTGGGCCTCATTCCGCTTTCTTTGCCGTTTTTATTTTTTCTCACTTGATTTTTTATTTTGTGTTTCCTTATACTTTTTCCCATTTCAATTCCTTTGCAGCGATTTTTTCTTTCAGGGGGAATGTTTCATAAAATTTATATTTGCAGATAAGTGTGCTTGTGGGGAGTGGGAGGGCAAGGAACGGGCAGGACGTTTTTATTACGAGACAATTTACATATTTTCCTTGTTAAAATTCCTCAACATTCTCCCTTTCGTGTCATATGAATTTCCTCCCATTTTCTTGTTTCTGAATTAATGTTAATTTTTATTACACTTACAGTACCGTCCCTCCCCCACATGCCGACCCACTCTGCTCATTTAAATTCAAGTTTGTTTGTCTGAAAGAACAAAAAAAGAAAGAAGAAAAATAAGAAAAGTGGAGGGGGAAAAAACCATTGCCGAAGTCCAGATGAAAATGTTAATAATAAAACAACAAAATCCGAGTGAATGCGTTGCAAATCGAAAAATAATAAAAATAGAATCCACGCCCCCTCTTTTTCGCAGACAGGACACAAGTCCCCCAGTCGATGCCTCATTACGTATTCCCTGAACAAATTCTATTAATTATCGTTATGTCCTTCTGATGGGTGACTGCAATCGTAGGACCACCTGCTGTTTGCCCGCTCGCTTCTTAATAAAAGTAACACGGGGATTTTAATTTCTCTCAGTAAGCTGTGTATATGTCTACTAAATTGCGTGTTATATAAAGTACTTGCAATTTTCAATTTATCCTCAGCAAAGTCGGCAACTGTAAATAAAAAACTATGGTTAATTGTTGTTGGTATAATTCTAAAGTAAGTCTTAATATTTGAAGCCATGTTTATTTTTTCTCAGCTTTGTTGTGACCCTACAACAATCGAAAATCGGAAAATAATATTGTGTCCATTTCCCATGTGGAATCCAGTTACTAAATTATTCCCAATTCAATTTCCCATAGCCAAATAAAATCACAGGCAGCCAACTAAAGAAATGGGACATCGAGCACTTGCACTGGGATATGCAGAGATGAGCAATTTGTTGTTCTGATGCTGCTGGTGCCAGTCATGGAAAATTCTAAATGTTTCAATCAACTATTCGCAATATTAAATATTAACGTAAAACTCGAGTGGAGTTGTCTCGGACTGACCCTTTCGATGTCGAACCCAAAAAGGTCATCATGTGTCTGCGAACACACTTACTCCGACTCACATAACATAGATATATACGAGTAAATACACAAAACAAAATATTATGAGATGGGAATAAAAGACTTTTAATAGATATCTGTGACTATTAATAGATTCCAAAAATGTTTTATTGTTCATGGAAATCTATATTTTATAAAGAAAAAACATAAAAAAATGTTTTAATAAATTGAAACTAATATTCATCATAAAAATATCAACATTTTCGTCGGTGTAGAGAAGCTGGCAAAGTAATTTTGGACATTTTTCATCATAAACAGCAATGACTACGCTTGCAGTTGGAAGACTCAACCCCTTCTGGGAATTTCTTCCTTGGCCGGGCTTTGATTTCGAATTGGATTTGAATTTGGAATTTTTGGCTTTCAAGGACCGCCGGAGGACCTGTAGTTGAATTGGAAATGGCAACGGAGTCCAAGTTGGTCAACGCATAAATATTTCTCTTTGTTCAACCATCGCATCGGAGCCAAAAAAGAGCATTACGTGAGTGTGCGAGTGTGTGTACCTGTATATCCTTTTTGGTCTGCACTCATCTCTCCCCCCTCCCTGTCTGGCCACCACCCCCTACACCTCCCCTGCATCCACCCTCCGCACCAGGACAAACAAACAAGCTGCAGGATCTGGAGTGGTGGGCAGCCTGAAAGGATGGTCAGATATGAGCAACGGTCGAATGGTCAAGTCAAAGTTATTGTCATGTCATGTAAGTGCCAGCCACCCTCCACACCCCGCACCTCTCACACCCCTTTCCCCCTCCTGGTTCGGTCAGAATTTCCAATTTCATCTTCATCTTCCATACAGTACAAGTACCCCATTTTGTTTTTCACAGTGAGGACAGTGGAAAACATATTTATTTTCGGTACAAGATAAAAGATTAAAATATTCTAGGCCTGGAACAGATTTCTTTACCAAACTGTGATGATTCAAATCGAGAGCAATAAATATATAACATTTTTTGAATATTTATAATTAGTAAGGTACGCTTCAAGATTTGTTTAAAAAAAACTTTATTTATTTTTAAATTTAAGATTTTTTTTCAGAAACCATCAGCCCTAAACATATTTTGTATAACTATTTTACCTTTTTTAACACAACAAATCTGGTATATTGCAATAAAATAGTTAAACACTTGATGTCGATTTTTATATAGAATTATGAACCAATTGTTATGAAAACACTTTTATTAGCAAAATGACTTAAGAAAGAAATAGTGATATAAGTCGTGTAAAGTTACACAATCAAAATCTGAAGCATAACTAAGTAAATAAAAATACGTCTTGAAAAGAACTTTTAAACAATGTATACTTGTAGAAATGCCTTCCTAAAAACTGACGGTATATGATGAAAAAGTTGTCACACGTGCGCTGAAGTTAAATGTAAACACACCTGCTAAAAAAGCGTCATCAGAAATTCACCGAAAACTTTTCATAAGTTTGAAGAGCACTGGGGGAGATCGTGTTCGAGAAAAGGTTTTCCCCAGGGTTGGGTAAAATGTAAATATGGGTTGTAATGGCCGTCGCCCCAGGAGGTGGAAAAATCAACTGACCAGTAACTTTGAAGCAAACTTTGATGGCATCTTGCGAAAGTTGAAAGTGACTTAAGTGAAATTTCCACCTCGGGCGGCTCAGCAGGCCGACCTCGCCCCCTTTTTTTATTGGTTTTCGAGGGGTCACGCCATGAACATGAGTAAAAATTAAATTGATTTTCCTCGGACATTGTTCGGACCTGGTCTAAAGTTCTGTTCGCTTCTCATTCTGCCTCCTCATGGTCTTTTGACAAACCTTCGGATTTTTCGCCCAAATCATTCAGGAAACTTCGGCTGCGAACTCCTTCAACTTGCCTGTGTCGCATATTAAATTGGTGCGCAAATAGTTTGAGACCCTGGCCTAGTCGGTGTATTATTGACTTACTTTATTCAGCATCTGCCAGAATTTTTACCCAGCAAAATATTACCTTGAAAGCTTCGCTCCAACCATCAACTTAGTCCGCATTCCCATACCACTTCCACTTGACTTAAGCGACAATTTCGTTTCAATTAAAATATAATTATATCTTCAGTTTGGCCCCATCAAGTTTCAGTCAGACAAAAAGTACAATTTTCATTTTCACCTTGGCCAAAGACGAGGCGGGCGTTGATAATTCCCCAAAATTGTTTGACACTTCAAAGTCATTATGAAGATAGCAATCACCAACCCCGTTTCTCGGTCCGCCCAACTTTTCTCCAAGGGTCCTGACATTTCTTCACGGCCCGGCATTCCCATTCCTGAAGCTCGCAATCCTTCAGGCCCCAGACCCCTCTCCCCCCGTCACACTTTTGCCACTTTACTCAATCCTAAGATGGTCTGTCTACATACCTACATACCCGCAGCGCTTTTTGATGTAATTTTGGCATAAGCCAAAAAATGTTTCCTTTCTCGAGATGTCTTTGTCTCCACTCCCCAGCGAGCGGTTTCCGAATGCGACACGCTCTGACAAACTCATCCGGGGAAAATTAAGAAAATGGCTGAAAATTAAATTTGGAATTAAAATTTTAGCGTTGCGCACATAACTTTATGCCCTCGGGTTTCCTTTCCACCCAAAAGGGTTTCGCTGCATAAGGCTGAATCCTTGAGACAGCGAAGGCAAGATAATAGCTGAGCAGAGACGGATTTTAGAGATTAAGACGATTGGGTTACATAATCGTACTTTTTAAAAGAAGGTTAAATTAACGGGTAGGAAAGATGGACGTGGTTTCCCGATTAGCGATTTAAAAAATAAAAGGATGGCATCTAATAATTTAATAATTACCGATGTTTTCTTACAAATAAAGTAGCTGTTCTTCATTCTATCGTTTCAAAAAATAATAACTCTATTAATAGTAGTTTTCTTTAAAATGGTAAGTTCGTTGAGATGAAAGGATTGGGAAAGGAATTTTACGATTTCTGTATCATAAAGACGTAGTCCATCTAATACCAAAGTACTTTTCACCAATTTGGAGCCCCCAGATCGAGTCAGTGCGAAAGAACTTTTTACGATTTGCTCTTTAGGGTCCTTATGTAGAATGCAATTATTATATAATACTCTCATCTAACTCTCGAAGGCTTCTTTTAACTAATTTACTATCCCTTATATATGAATAATAGAATTTCTATTAAATACATTCCACTTCTTTTGAATCATTTACGATCAAACTAAGACACGTACAATAATTTTGGTGTAATAAGTGATTTAGACTGTACCATTTTGTTTCCACATTTGAATGTCTGGCAAATAATTTCTTGCATTAGAGTAATTTAATTATTATTATTTAGTCTCCCTATATTGTCTTTGACATATTATAGTATTTCCAAGGTACTCAAGGGGTAAATCTCGTAAGAAGCACTCATAAATATTAATCAAAAGATATTTTAAACTGTGAACAAGTTTATTTGAAGCACATTTTCAGGTGAGATATTTCATTTATTATTGCTTCACAATGTTTTTGAAAAGTATTGAGTTTAGTAACTGTACACTTCTAGTTTTAACACACATTTTTCACGATGTAAATTAAAATTTATCAAGTTATTAACAAAAGTTTCGAGTAACGATGACTGGTAATGTGTCAGAAGACTTAAAATTTAAGTCAAAATATTACTTCATCGTCAATGTTTAGTTGATGTTTCTTAATATCCAGCCTATATATGGAAATACGCGCGTGAATACGAATAATACGGTATCTTTTCTCGAACCTGGTACAATGCTAAAGGTAGGAAGTCCGACCAGGAAGAAGTTATGTGGCTTTTCGTTCACCACTTCGACTCCCATCAGTGGTGATCCGAAAAATTGTTGTTTTTCTCTAGCTGCCGTGGCGCAAAGATGATTCTCATTGAGAGTCAAACGGAACTGCAAGGAGGAACAGTACTCCTGACTAATCGTGTTCACCTCCACCTTCGAGCGAAACTCTTCTTCCGGCCGCAGATTCGATGAAATCTTGGTCCAGTGCAAGAATCCCACCATTTCCAGCTTCTGGGCTATGTGACTGTTCTTGTCCTCGTTGATGGTTGGAAGGCAAAGAGGTGCCACATTGTTGCTGAACTCCACGATTCGCACCAGCTTGGCCAGTGCGATGTCGTTCTCCAAATATTCTCGTTTTGCCAGTCCTATGTACCCCGGGTGCACCACCAGCTCATCTATGTCGATCGCTATCGGGGGTGGGGCGCAGTTTTCCAAACTGTCACTGTCATGGAGACAGTCTTCCTCGTCGAAGTTCCTGTTGGATCTCCAGTCCCCGAAAAGGATGAACAAGGGATCATCTAACTCCAGACAGGTGGCAGGAAGAATCGCATATTGGGGCTTGATCAGCACCGCAAGGCAGAGGAATTTGGCGCTGGAATTTCTGGACTCACCGTAGCCAACGCGACCAATCCACGGGAACTCATCAGGTTCTGTGATCTCTTTTAGATTGGTTAACTGACTTTCCTGCAGATCACCACACGACTGTCCCTGTATTTCTAAAAACAAAAATAACATTAACAAAAATACCTGTTAGATTCTCATTTAGGTTTCTTAATGAAATAATTGCATTTACTTCTAATAACAGTAATAGCATTTACGCAAAGAAACGGAAATAACATAAATGTCCAGGAATGAACAGGCCAAAAAACATATTCGGTGCGCAACTATGGTAAACAAACTGCTGCGACACATGAGTGATTTTGTTTTCGCATTATATATTTCTTGTTAAGTAAAAATGTCTAATTTTGTGCCAAACAATCGTCATTTGCGGGAAGAGTTGATTTCCTCTTCCATTCGAAAAAAAAAACGGCAGCTCAAGCTCATCGAGAGCTTTCAAAAGTATACGGAAATGCTGCTCTGAGTGAAACAACATGCCGTGATTGGTTTCGTCGCTTCAAAGACGGTGATTTTAATGTTGACGACCGTCCTCGTGAAGGAAGGCCCAAAATCTTCGAAGGATTCGTGCCAAACTCAAGAAGAGCTTGCTTCAGAATTAGGAGTCACCCGTGAAGCCGTTTCCAAGCGATTCAATGCGTTGGGGATGATTCAGAATGATTTTTATCGAAAAACAGCGAGAACTTAGTTGCGCACCTAATAGTAGGTGAAAAGTGTAGCTAGCTCGATAGACCACGCGTTGGATTTAAAGTAAACTGTAGGTTTTACGCAGTTAGAACCAGTTGGGAATTATATCTCGGCATAAGAGCTAAGATTCATAATGCTGGGCATGTGTTGGTTTTGGACTTTGTTCTGCTTGAATAAGATTAATCACATAAATGCACATTTCCCATCGGAATTAAAGCACTCTTTGTTAGTCACATTTATTTATAATATATATTTACTCAAACCAGTTCACTTTCTGATTCCAGATTTCCCACTTAAGTAAAACATACTAATATTTTTAAGGGATCAATAGTTTAACCTTATCCTTGGCAACTTACGCGATAATAAAGTAGTAAGAACTGCAAATATTAAATAGAGCACTGGAATACCTCCAAACATCTTGTAATGATATTGAATGGGAACTGATGTTCTATGAGAGCTTTAGCTCAGTTCAAGATTTTGCATTGAAAAGCTGCAGCTTGAGTCGGGTTTTTTGCAATCTAGTGTTTTAAAACATTCTAAGCTATAACAGGTTTCTCTTTTCATTTTTATGCAGTTTAAGCCAAATGGATTAAGCATAGTTAATTCGGTGCAAAATCGCTAATTTTTTAAGAATTTATATGGATTGTCTCAGCTCAATTTTGGTTTTTGCATGTGATAGGGCAACATTTAAACAACATGTGTCAATTTTTTCATCCAAAAATATCAAATTTCAAATTGAGTGAGATACAGGCAATCTCTGGCGGCGCCTCGAAGAAAACACGTTTTGCGGTGTACACGATAACTGCATTAGTTAAAGCACAAGATTCCCCAGGTAACGCTGTAGAGTTTTTATTTTTTGGATTTTTTTTTTTAGATTTTTTAAATTACTTGAAAGTTAAAAACCCCTATTACGCGACCAATCCACGGGAACTCATCCGGTTCTGTGTACTCCTTTAGATTGTTCAGCTGACTTTCCTGCAGCTTTCCACACGACTGTCCCTGAATTTCTATTAACGAAAAAAACATAATAAACATAATTCCAGCTTGTTGTTGATATTAGAGTTGTCTTTTCATATTCGTTTCGCAATATTTACATTTATTCTTTAACTCCTTCAAAGCGATTAAACAAAAAACAAGAAAGGAAAGCTAACTTCGGACGGAGCCGATGTTGATATACCCTTGCAGAATATTCTGTAAATTATATTCTTCAAAATTATTCATATGATGTATTCTTAATACTCATAAAAAGTCCCAACTTCCTAACTTTACAAACACCCAAGTTATGGCATTTCCGATCAATCAGTTATATGGCGGCTATAGGATATAGTCGTCCGATCCTTATGAAATTCGGTAGGGTGGATTAATTGGCCAAAAATAAAACTCATAGAAAATCCCAACTTCCTAACTTTAAAAACACCAACGTTATGGCTTTTTCGATCGTTCAGTTATATGGCAGCTATATGATCGCCCGATCCGGCTCGTTCCGACTTATATACTACCTGCAATAGAAAGACAACTTTTGGGAAAGTTTCAAGCAGATAGCTTAAAAACTGAGGGACTAGTTTGCGTAGAAACGGACGGACGGACGGACAGACGGACGGACAGACGGACAGACGGACATGGCTAGATGGACTCTCCTGGTGATGCTGATCAAGAATATATATACTTTATAGGGTCGGAAATGTCTCCTTCACTGCGTTGCAAACTTTTGACTGAAATTATAATACCCTCTGCAAGGGTATAAAAAGAAAAGAATTATCAGACCAAAATTACTGGGTTTCGTTTAAACTACGGGTTTTGCACACATTCATTTTAAAACAATGTATCTGAAGCAAATCATACGAATTCGATCGAATTGTATGAGATTATTCAAACGACGGCCAGTGTATTTAGTCCAAGTTCTTAAACTTATTATAATGACGCTTTAGAAGGTGATACTCACTAAATTTAATAAATTTATTTAAATTAAAGCACATTTCGCTAAGCCACAACCACAACTCTGAAATCAGAAAGGTGAACTAAAATATTTTTTAAAATGACTACTTGATAAGGAAGTCAATTTTTATCATAGATTTAAAGTAAGTTTAAGGGTTACAAATCTAACTCCAGTTGGGCATTTTAGCTTCACATTCTCGGTAAGATTTAAGAACTAAACAAACTTTTGGTGTGCTCTTACCGGACTTTGCTCCAAGTGAATAAAATAAATTACCCACATGCACTTTTCCCATTGGAATTCAAGCACACTTTGTAAATCGCGTAATAGTGTATGTATTTATTCTATCCAATTCGCCCAAAACGTCGAGATATTTATTGTTATAAATTAAACAAGAAAGGAAAGCTAACTTCGGGCGGAGCCGAAGTTGATATACCCTTGCAGAATACTCTGTAAATTATATTCTCCAAAATTATTCATATGATGCATTCTTAATACTCATAAAAAATCCCAACTTCCTGACTTTAAAAACACCAAATTTATGGAATTTCCAATCGTTCAGTTATATGGCAGCTATAGGATATAGTCGGCCGATCCTTATGAAGCTTGGTTGGTCTGATTGATTGGCCAAAAATAAAACCCATAGAAAATCCCAACTTCCTTACTTCACAAACACCAAAGTTATGGCATTTCCGATCAATCAGTTATATGGCAGATATAGGATATAGTCGGCCGATCCGACTTATATACTGCGTGCAAAGGAAAGAAGGGCGTGTGCAAAGTTTCAGTTCGATATCTTTAAAACTGAGAGACTAGTTTGCGTAGAAACAGACAGACGGACAAACGGACAAGGCTATATCAACTCAGGAGGTGATCCTGATCAAGAATATATATATACTTTATAGGGTCGGAGATGTCTCCTTCACTCCTTCAAACGATCCGTCCGATAGATTTTGCAGGATCGTGTACACCGACTTTAGGAGAGCGTTTTAAAGTTTGGGACACCCAAAAATTCAATATAAAACGCGCTTACTTACCTACGTTCAACTGCCCATAAGTTTGGAAGTTTTACTCGGATCGATCTAAAATTTTAACACAATATTCTCGAGAAGCTAAACTAAAAAAAAATGCAAAAAAATACCCCTTAACTTTAGCAAAATTCTCGATGGAAGCGATATAATAGATATAATTCACAAGTTATTTAACTTAACCTGATGTCGCATAAAAAGATGATATTAATTTGATGAAATTGAAGCAAATTAAACGTAAATTTATGTAAGACCATAATAATTAGTGTTGACAATTATATATTTAAGTCTCGATATTTAAATTAATCGACCAGTAAAAAACTCTTAGTGTCGTTGCATAACAGTCACTCAGTTCATAAAAGAATTAAGCTGACTACTGTTATGAAAATTATTCAAAATGATTTCATTAAATAAGAATAATAAAATTATCGGAAAACGTTGTGTGAGTACATAAATAAGCATTTATCATTTTGTTATCAAAAAAAACAACAAATCAAAATTCTTTTAACTCCAAAAATTTGTATTTCCTGGGTGGTCACCACCTACAACGACAATAAAACACTCATTAGAATAAATCAATATCTTATGCTGATATATTTTCAGTATTACTAACTGAACACTTCTCGTTCACACATTTCAAAAAATTTTTTCACGCTGTAATTAAAAATTTTAAAGTTTTTAACAAAGGTTTCAAGTAACGAAGACTGGTAATGACGTCAGAAGACTTAGAATTTAAGTCAAGACAATATTAAGTCACTGTTTATTATTATCCAGTCTTGAAATGGAAATACGCGCGTGAATACGAATAATGCGGTATCTTGTCTCGAACCTGGTATAATTCTGCGGGTAGGAAGTCCGACCAGGAAGAAGTTATGTGGCTTTTCGTTTACCACTTCGACTCCCATCAGTGGTGATCCGAAAAATTTTTCGATTTCTCTAGGTGCCGTGGCACAAAGATGATTCTCATTGAGAGTCGAAGGGAACTCCAAGGAGATACAGTACTCCTGACTAATCGTGTTCACCTCCACCTTCGAGCGAAACTCTTCTTCCGGCCGCAGATTCGGTGAAATCTTGCTCCAATGGATGAATCCCACCATTTTTAACTTCTGAGCTATGTGGTTGTCCTTGTGTTTCGTGGTTGGAAGGCAAAGAGGTGACACAAAGTCCGAGAAGTCCACGCTTCGCACCAGCTTAGCCACTGCGATGTCGTTGTCGATGGCATTGGGATTCCTCAGTCCCATGTACTTCGGGTGCACCACCAGCTCTTCTATGTCGATCGCTTCCGGGACGGGGGCACACACATCGAAGAGACAGTCTTTCTCATCGAAGTTCCGGTTGGCACGCCAGTCCCCGAAAAGGATGAACAGGGCATCCACTTCGGCGCGGTTCAGGACACAGTGGGCGGGAAGGATCGCATGGCGCGGCTTGATGAGAACCGCAAGGCAGTAGAAATTGGTACTCACATTACTCGACTCCCCGTATCCCACGCGACCAATCCACGGGAACTCATCAGGATCTGTGATCACTTTTAGATTGTTCAGCTGACTTTCCTGCAGTTTCCCACACGACTGTCCCTGTATTTCTAAAAACAAAAATAACATAAGCATAATACCTGTTAGATTCTCATTTAGGTTTCTTATCAAAATAATTACATTTACTCTTAATAACAGTAATTGCATTTATGCAAAAAATGGAAATAACTTAATTGTCCAGGAATGATCAGACCAAAATCTGATGGTATCGTTCTAACATAGTCATAATTCGGAGAGGATGCACCATCTTTTGTAGTGGAAAGTTTAGCTAGCTTGATAGACCAAGCGTTGGCGTAGATTTGAAGTAAACTTTAGGTTTTACCCAGTTAAAACCAGTTGGGAATTATAGCTCGGCATGAGTGGTAAGATTCGAAATTCACTTGCTTATTTTTAGTGCTTTGTTAATTAAAATTATGCTAATTAATATTATGTTAATTAATATTTGTTAATTAATATTATTATTGCTAGTCACAATTATTTATAATAAATTCACTTGCGGATTTCTAGTGTTATGTTCATTTTTATTATGCCGAATAGATTTTCTACTTAAGTAATACCTACTAATATTTTTAAAAGACCAATAGTTTGACCTTATTCTTGGCAACTTACGCGATAATAAAGTAGTAAGAATTGCAAATATAAAATAGAGCACTGAAATACCTCCAAACATCTTGTAATGATATTGAATGGGAACTGATGTTCTATGAGAGCTTTAGCTCAGTTCAAGATTTTGCATTGAAAAGCTGCAGCCTGAGTCGGGTTTTTTGCAATCTAGTATTTTAAAACATTCTAAGCAATAACAGGTTTCTCTTTTTCTTTTTATGCAGTTTAAGTCGAATGAATAAAGCATTCTATTACTGAGTTTACCTGTAAAAATATCAAGATTACCAGGCAAGTATTAAACACAAATGTAAATAATTGTTTTCTATTTGCCTACTCATTTAATTTCCTGAAAATTTGACACAATTTGTATAACTTATACTTGCAGATTAAAAGGGTATATTTAATTCGTTGTTATGTAACAGGCAGAAGGAAGCGTTTCATACCACCCAACAAGTACAACGACAATAAAACACTCATTAGAATTAATTAATAGCTTATTCTAATATATTTTTGTGTGATCAAGTTTATTTAAAGCACAATGTTGTTTTAAGTTTTCTCTGAACGACTTAAGTGCACTGATTGGCAAGAAATAATGACGTCAGAAGACTTAGAAATTAATCATAAATACTACTTGATTTTTTGTGTTTCGTTTTTGTCTACAATATTTTTAAGAATCCAGTTTCTAAATGGAAATATGCGCGTGAATACGAATAAAGCTTTATTCCTCTCGTCACCAGTTATTACTCCGTAGGTAGGAAGTCCGACTAGGTAGAAGTTCCGTGGCTTTCCATCCTCCACTTCGATGCCCATCAGTGGTGATCCGAAAAAGTTCAGGAATGCCGCACTTGCCATGGCGCAAAGATGATCCTGGGTGAGGTTCAACTGGTCCTGCAAGGAGGCACAGAATTCCAGACTTGCTATGTGCACATCCACCTTCGTACGAAACCCCTCGTCCTGCTCAAAACTCGGTAGATTCTTTTTCCTCCGCAAGTATCCCACCATTTTCAACTTCTGAGCTATGTGGTTGTCCTTGTGTTTCGTGGTTGGCAGGCAAAGAGGTGACACAAAGTCCGAGAAGTCCACGCTTCGCACCAGCTTGGCCACTGCGATGTCGTTGTCTATGGCAGTGGGATTCCTCAGTCCCATGTACTTCGGGTGCACCACCAGCTCTTCTATGTCGATCGCTTTCGGGACGGGGGCACACACATCGAAGAGACAGTCTTTCTCATCGAAGTTCCGGTTGGCACGCCAGTCCCCGAAAAGGATGAACAGGGCATCCACTTCGGCGCGGTTCAGGACACAGTGGGCGGGAAGGATCGCATGGCGCGGCTTGATGAGAACCGCATGGCAGTAGAAATCGGTACTCACATTACTCGAATCCCCGTATCCCACGCGACCAATCCACGGGAACTCATCCGGTTCTGTGTACTCCTTTAGATTGTTCAGCTGACTTTCCTGCAGCTTTCCACACGACTGTCCCTGAATTTCTATTAACGAAAAAACATAATAGTTAGACTTTTAAATACAGTTTCTTGTTGATATTAGAATTGTCTTTTCATATTCGTTACGAAATATTTACATTTATTATTTAACTCCTTGAAAGCGATTAAACAAAAAAAAAAACTAGAGAGAACGCTATAGTCTCGACTAATAGATACCCGTTACTCAGCTAAACAACTTAATATAAATATGCCTTCTTGTATGTTTTTTTTTTTGTTTTAATTTATTTTAACATAATGTGAATTACCCACAGGAAAAAAGGACAAAAAGTTCAAATTATCAATTTGAATTCGGCGATCTCTTAGTGCTGGCAGCTTTACAGCACGAGCATCAGCACCAGCGCTGCTTTAGCGCAGGCAGCTTTTGTCCTGCACCAGCAGCTGTGTTTATGTTTATGTTTTTGAGTGCAATAAATTGACTAGAAATATTAAACATACATACTTATATTGGCTAAACACATACATTCTTAAATAGTATTATGTATACTAAAGTCTAAATGTTTGCACAACACGAGTAACGGGTATAGCGAATAGCTTTCTTTGAAAGGAGTTATCTTTGCCGGGCAATTGCAACTGTGTACAATGTAAATACATACATATGTATATGCTTACATACATACACACACACGCCATTGTTTGACTCAGACCTTCAATTTGGCTAACTAGATTTGATTTGCATAGTTCTTGGGATATAGTTCGGTATTGACAAATGAAAACCATCGCAATTTCCTTTAATATAAATCCTTATCGAGAATTAACGTTGACTCTGTTGAGCACCTTGGCCAGCTGTTCCAAAGTCATCCGTTAGATGGCGCCATGAAAGGCGGAAATGTAGGCGCTAGCCAGGCTTAAGGTTTTAATGGGTTTTTGGGCGTTAGAGTGGGCGTGGCAAACTTTTATTAGGCCAATCGATATTTATTGACGAAACAAATACATATCAATTAAAATTTTCATAATAGCATCAAAACTGTGGCCACAGCTTGTGGCTTGTGGGCGTTAGAGGGGGCGTGGCACCATTTAGAAACAAACTTGCGCTGCGTAGGAACTCCTAAAATCTACATGCAAAATGCCAATCTTCTAGCTTTTATAGTTTCCGAGATCTCAGCGTTCATACGGACAGACAGACGGACAGACAGACAAACAGACGGAGAGGCGGACAGACGGACAGACGGACATGGCTAGATCGACTCGGCTAGTGATCCTAAACTCTTGTTTATATATACTTTATAGGGTCGGAAACGCTTCCTTCTACCTGTTACATACTTTTGCACGAATACAATATACCCTTTTACTCTACGAGTGACGGGTATAAAAATCAAAGAATTATCAGACCAAAAATACTGGGTTTCGTTTAAACTACGGGTTTTGCACACAATAATTTTAAAACAATGTATCTGAAGGAAATCATACGAATTCGATCGAATTGTATGAGATTATTCAAACGACGGCAAGTGTATCTAGTCGCCTGATCCGCAAGTTCTTAAAATTATTATAATGACGCTTTAGAAGGTGATACTCACTAAATTGAATAAATTAAATTAAATTAAAGCACATTTCGCTAAGCCACAACCGACAAACTCCGAACTCAGAAAGGTGAAGTAAAATATTTTTTAACATGACTACTTGATAGGGAAGTCAATTTTTATTATAAGGTAAATTTAAGGGTTACAAATCGAACTCCAGTTGGGCATTTTAGCTTCACATTCTCGGTAAGACTTAAGAAACTAAACAAACTAAATTACCCACATGCACTTTTCTCATTGGAATTCAAGCACAGTTTGTAAATCGCGTAATAGTATATGTATTTATTCTATCCAATTCACTCACTGATTCATAGTGTTATGATATTTTGGGTAGAAGGCACTCTTTTATGAAAAGGAGCGAATTCATTTGCTATTTAAGTAATACTAATATTTTGGACCCAATTCTTTCCACTTACGCGATACTATGGTAGTTAGGACTCCAAATAGTAAACAGAGCACTGGGATAGCTCCAATCATCTTGCTGTGATCTTTAATGGGAACTGACTATCTATCAAAGCTTTAACTTAGTTCTAGTAGTTGCATTGAAAAGCTTCATTTTGAGTCGGGTTTTTCGCACTCTGACGTTATTATTACACTTTGTTAAGACTTAAGAGTACATCAGTTAAGCATTGGACTGACAACGCTTAAACTGATTTCTCTGTTGGACTTCGATGCAGAACCAATGCAAAAATATACAAATTATTTTGCATTCACTTGTTTTATATCTTAAAATGGGGTATATATTTTCTAAATTTATTTTAAGTTAAATGAGCTAGAGAACAATTTATGGAATGCAAATAAAAAATAAGATTTTAAAATAGAACACTACGGTTGATGTAGTGAAGTTCATAACAATGGCCTTTCATGAAGATGAAATATGGGCATCCAATTTTTATAAAACTTAAAAGATTCGCACAAAAATGATTTTTAAACAATATATCTGAAGCAAAAATAAAAAATTCCATCAAATTTGATCAGATTGTTTAAACGGCGGCAAATGAATTTAGTCGCCTAATCCGCAAGTTTGAACTTAATCATATGACCGTTAAGAAGATAATATTATATTACTTCATTGTCTATGTTTATTTGATGTTTCTTAATATCCAGCCTATATATGGAAATACGCGCGTGAATACGAATAATGCAGTATCTTCTCTCGAACCAGGTATAGTGCTGACGGCAGGAAGTCCGACCAGGAAGAAGTTCTGTGGCTTTTCGTTTAACACTTCGACTCCCATCAGTGGTGATCCGAAAAATTTTTCGGTTTTCTCTAGGTGCCGTGGCACAAAGATGATTCTCATTGAGAGTTAACCGGACTGCAAGGAAGTACAGTACTCCTGACTAATCGTGATCACCTCCACCTTCGAGCGAAACTCCTCTTCCGGCAGATTCGGTGAAATCTTGTTCGAATGCATGAATCCCACCATTTTCAACTTCTGAGCTGGTTGTCCTTGTGTTTCGTGGTTGGAAGGCAAAGAGGTGCCACAAAGTCCGAAAAGTTCACGCTTCGCACTAGCTTGGCCAGTGCGATGTCGTTATCGAAGGCTGTGGGATTAATATGTCCCTTGAACTTCGGGTGCACCGCCAGCTCTTCTATGTCGATCGCTTTCGGGACGGGGGCGCACACATCGAGGAGACAGTCTTCCTCGTCGAAGTTCCTGTTGGCGCGCCAGTCCCCGAAAAGGATGAACAGGGCATCCACTTCGGCGCGGTTCAGGACACAGTGGGCGGGAAGGATCGCATGGCGCGGCTTGATGAGAACCGCAAGGCATAGGAATTTGGCGCTGGAATTTCTCGATTCCCCGTAGCCAACCAATCCACGAAATCTCATCAGGTTCTGTGATCTCTTTCAGATTGGTTAGCTGCCATTCCTTCAGTTTCCCACACGACTGTCCCTAGATTTCTGAAAACGAATATAACATAAACAAACAAGAAAGAAAAGCTAACTTCGGACGGAGCCGAAGTTGATATACCCTTGCAGAATATTCTGTAAATTATATTCTTCAAAATTATTCATATGATGTATTCTTAATACTCATAAAAAGTCCAAACTTCCTAACTTTAAAAACAATAAAGTTATGGCATTTCCAATCGTTCAGTAATATGGCAGCTATAGGATATAGTCGGCCGATCCTTATGAAATTTGGTAGGTCGGATTGATTGGCTAAAAATAAAACCCATAGAAAATCCCAACTTCCTAACTTTACAAACACCCAAGTTATGGCATATCCAATCAATCAGTTATATGGCGGCTATAAGATATAGTTGTCCGATCCTTATGAAATTCGGTAGGTCGGATTAATTGGCCAAAAATAAAACTTATAGAAAATCCCAACTTCCTAACTTTAAAAACACCAACGTTATGGCTTTTCCGATCGTTCAGTTATATGGCAGCTATATGATATAGTCGCCCGATCCGGCTCGTTCCGACTTATATACTACCTGCAATAGAAAGACAACTTTTGGGAAAGTTTCAAGCAGATAGCTTTAAAACTGAGGGACTAGTTTGCGTAGAAACGGACGGACGGACGGACAGACGGACAGACGGACATGGCTATATCAACTCAGGAGGTGATCCTGATCAAGAATATATATACTTTATAGGGTCGGAAATGTCTCCTTCACTGCGATGCAAACTTTTGACTGAAATTATAATACCCTCTGCAAGGGTATAAAAACATCTGTTAGATTCTGATTTAGGTTTGTGAAAAGAGAAAAGTGTAGCTAGCTAGATAGATCAAGTGTCGGGTTAGATTTTAAGTAAACGAAGTTAGAACCAGTTGGGAATTATAGTTCGGCATGCTTGATTTGAAATGCTGTGCAAGCCTGTTGTGTGTTGGTTTTGGACTTTCTGCTTGGATAAGATGAATCAAATAAATGTACTTTTCTTATCGGAATTAAAGCATTCTTTGTTAGTCACAATTATTTATAGCATATGCATTCACTTTCTGCTTTTTATACCCTTACAGAGGGTATTATAATTTTGGTCAAGAGTGTGCAACGCAGTGAAGGAGACATCTCGGACCCTATAAAGTATATATATTCTTGATCAGGATCGCCTCCTGAGTTGATATAAGCATGTCCGTCTGTCTGTTTCTACGCAAACTATTCTCTCAGTTTTAAAGATATCGAATTGAAACTTTGCACACATCCTTCTTTCCCTTTCACGCAGTATATAAGTCGGAACGGCCTGGATCGGCCGACCTACCTATCGGCAGCCATAACTTTGATGTTTGTAAAGTTAAGAAGTTGGGATTATGTATGGGTTTTACTTTTGGCCAATCATCGGATCGGACGACTGTATCCTATAGCTGCCATAGAACTGATTGATCGGAAATGCCATAACTTTGGTGTTTGTTAAGTTAGGAAGTTGGGATTTTCTATGAGTATTAAGAATGCATTATATGAATAGTTTTCGAGAATATAATTTACAGAATATTCTGCAAGGGTATATCAACTTCGGCTCCGCCCAAAGTTAGCTTTTCTTTCTTGTTAGTTCTATGTTAATTTCTATTATGCCGAATAGATTTTCACTTAAGTAATACCTACTAATATTTTTAAAAGACCAATAGTTTGACCTTATTCTTGGCAACTTACGCGATAATAAAGTAGTAAGAACTGCAAATATTAAATAGAGCACTGGAATACCTCCAAACATCTTGTAATGATATTGAATGTTCTATGAGAGCTTTATCTTAGTTCAAGATTTTGCATTGAAGAGCTGCAGCTTAAGTCGGGTTTTTTGCAATCTAGTATTTTAAAACATTCTAAGCAATAACAGGTTTCTCTTTTCATTTTATGCAGTTTAAGTCGAATGAATTAAGCATTCTATTACTGAGTTTACCTGTAAAAATATAAAAATTACCAGGCAAGTATTAAACACAAATGTATATAATTGTTTTGTATTTGCCTACTTATTTAATTTCCTGAAAATTTCACACAATTTCTATATCTTATACTTGCAAATTATTCTTGATAATGATCGGTTCATTGAAGGCTAACAATTTTTAAATCGCAGCATTACCTTAAAAGTTGCAAATTAGAAAACTTGCTTTAAATATTTGAATGAGGGATAGGGCATTGCAAGCCCTCCATTTGTTGTGCTTGCACCGCAGCTCCGGAGATAGCGCTTCATACAATTTTCGAAATGCAATTTTGCAATTTTTTAGTTGAATAACAGGTACTCTATTAAGTTTCTCTGTTTTTAAAAGTAAAATGTATCGCAAAACTGACTCCAAAACAGTAAAGCTACTTTACTTAAGCATGGACGCCATATAATGGATATAATCTAGTTATTAAACTAACCTGATGTCGCATAATTTGATGAAGATTAAGCAAAGATTGACATATAAATATTTAAATTTTGATATTTAAATTAATCGATCAGCAAACAATATTTAGCAAATAATTCAGCTGACTATCATAGAATATCCAACTTAGTTAGAGATAATATATTTTATATATTGTTATAAAAATGAATCAAAATGATTTCCTAGACTGAGAATAATAAAATTTTTAAAAAAAGTTTAAGATATGTGTGTACATAAATAAGCATTTATACTTGTCCAGTTTGAATTCATCAAATTGGTGTACCTAAACATATCCTTGTGCAAAATAACTTTTTCTCTTTCCTTTATGGAGAACTTAGATTTTGTCTATTCAATGTTCTTACTGTGTCGCATACACTATACTGTGTCCTCATGAATTACTAAAACCTATATTAAAAAGGTTTTAATTCCTGTAATTCTAACTATCATGAACACCACCAAATCACTCAATTTATACTCCTACTTTATCATTTAAAAAAAGGCCCTAATTGTTTTTGTTATAAAAAAAAACAAAATAAAATACTTTTTGGTCCAAAAACTATATTTGTATTTGTAGACCACCCAACAAGTACAACGACAATAAAACACTCATTAGAATTAATTAATAGCTTATGCTGATATATTTTTGTGTGATCAAGTTTATTTAAAGCACAATGTTGTTTTAAGTTTTCTCTGAACGACTTAAGTGCACTGATTGGCAAGAAATAATGACGTCAGAAGACTTAGAAATTAATCATAAATACTACTTGATTTTTCGTGTTTCGTTTTTGTCTACAATATTTTTAAGAATCCAGTTTCTAAATGGAAATATGCGCGTGAATACGAATAAAGCTTTATTCCTCTCGGAACCTATTATTCCTCCGTAGCTAGGAAGTCCGACTAGGTAGAAGTTCCGTGGCTTTCCGTCCTCCACTTCGATGCCCATCAGTGGTGATCCGAGATTCAGGAATGCCGCTCTTGTCATGGCGCAAAGATGATCCTGGGTGAGGTTCAACTGGTCCTGCAAGGAGGCACAGAATTCCAGACTTGCTATGTGCACATCCACCTTCGTACGAAATCCTTCTTCCTGCTCAAAACTCGGTAGATTATTTTTCCTCCGCAAGAATCCCACCATTTTCAACTTCTGAGCTATGTGGTTGTCCTTGTGTTTCGTGGTTGGAAGGCAAAGAGGTGCCACAAAGTCCGAGAAGTCCACGCTTCGCACCAGCTTGGCCACTGCGATGTCGTTGTCGATGGCATTGGGATTCCTCAGTCCCATGTACTTCGGGTGCACCACCAGCTCTTCTATGTCGATCGCTTCCGGGACTGGGGCACACACATCGAAGAGACAGTCTTCCTCGTCGAAGTTCCTGTTGGCACGCCAGTCCCCGAAAAGGATGAACAGGGCATCCACTTCGGCGCGGTTCAGGACACAGTGGGCGGGAAGGATCGCATGGCGCGGCTTGATGAGAACCGCAAGGCAGTAGAAATTGGTACTCCCATTACTCGAATCTCCGTACCCCACGCGACCAATCCACGGGAACTCATCCGGTTCTGTGTACTCCTTTAGATTGTTCAGCTGACTTTCCTGCAGCTTTCCACACGACTGTCCCTGAATTTCTATTAACGAAAAAACATAATAGTTAGACTTTTAAATACAGTTTCTTGTTGATATTAGAATTGTCTTTTCATATTCGTTACGAAATATTTACACTAATTCTTTAACTTAACTCCACTTTTCCCTTTGGAATTCAAGCATACTTTGTAAATCGCGTAATAGTATATGTATTTATTCTATCCAATTCACTCACTGATTCATAGTGTTATGATATTTTGGGTAGAAGGCACTTATTTATAAAAAGAAGTGAATTGATTTGCTAGTTAAGTAATACTAATATTTTGTAAGGGTTAAAAGTTGACCCAATTCTTTCCACTTACGCGATACTATGGTAGTTAGGACTCCAAATAGTAAACAGAGCACTGGGATAGCTCCAATCATCTTGCTGTGATCTTTAATGGGAACTGACTATCTATCAAAGCTTTAACTTAGTTCTAGTAGTTGCATTGAAAAGCTTCATTTTGAGTCGGGTTTTTCGCACTCTGACGTTATTATTACACTTTGTTAAGACTTAAGAGTACATCAGTTAAGCATTGGACTGACTACGCTTAAACTGATTTCTCTGTTGGACTTCGATGCAGAATCAATGCAAAAATATACAAATTATTTTGCATTCACTTGTTTTATATCTTAAAATGGGGTATATATTTTCTAAATTTGTTTTAAGTTTAATGAGCTAGAAAACAATTTATGGAATGCAAATAAAAAATAAGATTTTAAAATAGAACACTACGGTTGATGTAGTGAAGTTCATAACAATGGCCTTTCATGAAGATGAAATATGGGCATCCAATTTTTATAAAACTTAAAAGATTCGCACAAAAATGATTTTTAAACAATATATCTGAAGCAAAAATAAAAAATTCCATCAAATTTGATCAGATTGTTTAAACGACTGCAAATGAATTTAGTAGCATAATCCGCAAGTTTGAACTTAATCATATGACCGTTAAGAAGATAATATTATATTACTTCATTGTCTATGTTTATTTGATGTTTCTTAATATCCAGCCTATATATGGAAATACGCGCGTGAATACGTGGCACAAAGATGATTCTCATTGAGAGTTAACCGGACTGCAAGGAAGTACAGTACTCCTGACTAATCGTGATCACCTCCACCTTCGAGCGAAACTCCTCTTCCGGCAGATTCGGTGAAATCTTGTTCGAATGCATGAATCCCACCATTTTCAACTTCTGAGCTATGTGGTTGTCCTTGTGTTTCGTGGTCGGAAGGCAAAGAGGTGCCACAAAGTCCGAAAAGTTCACGCTTCGCACTAGCTTGGCCAGTGCGATGTCGTTGTCGAAGGCTGTGGGATTAATATGTCCCTTGAACTTCGGGTGCACCGCCAGCTCTTCTATGTCGATCGCTTTCGGGACGGGGGCGCACACATCGAGGAGACAGTCTTCCTCGTCGAAGTTCCTGTTGGCGCGCCAGTCCCCGAAAAGGATGAACAGGGCATCCACTTCGGCGCGGTTCAGGACACAGTGGGCGGGAAGGATCGCATGGCGCGGCTTGATGAGAACCGCAAGGCATAGGAATTTGGCGCTGGAATTTCTCAATTCCCCGTAGCCAACCAATCCACGAAATCTCATAAGGTTCTGTGATCTCTTTCAGATTGGTTAGCTGCCATTCCTCCAGTTTCCCACACGACTGTCCCTGGATTTCTGAAAACGATTTAGGTTTGTGAAAAGAGAAAAGTGTAGCTAGCTAGATAGATCAAGTGTCGGGTTAGATTTTAAGTAAACGAAGTTAGAACCAGTTGGGAATTATAGTTCGGCATGCTTGATTTGAAATGCTGTGCAAGCCTGTTGTGTGCTGGTTTTGGACTTTCTGCTTGGATAAGATGAATCAAATAAATGTACTTTTCTTATCGGAATTGAAGCATTCTTTGTTAGTCACAATTATTTATAGCATATGCATTCACTTTCTGCTTTTTATACCCTTACAGAGGGTATTATAATTTTGGTCAAGAGTGTGCAACGCAGTGAAGAAGACATCTCGGACCCTATAAATAATATATATTCTTGATCAGGATCGCCTCCTGAGTTGATATAAGCATGTCCGTCTGTCTGTTTCTACGCAAACTATTCTCTCAGTTTTAAAGATATCGAATTGAAACTTTGCACACATCCTTCTTTCCCTTTCACGCAGTATATAAGTCGGAACGGCCTGGATCGGCCGACCTACCTATCGGCAGCCATAACTTTGATGTTTGTAAAGTTAAGAAGTTGGGATTATGTATGGGTTTTACTTTTGGCCAATCATCGGATCGGACGACTGTATCCTATGGCTGCCATAGAACTGATTGATCGGAAATGCCATAACTTTGGTGTTTGTTAAGTTAGGAAGTTGGGATTTTCTATGAGTATTAAGAATGCATTATATGAATAGTTTTGGAGAATATAATTTACAGAATATTCTGCAAGGGTATATCAACTTCGGCTCCGCCCAAAGTTAGCTTTTCTTTCCTGTTAGTTCTATGTTAATTTCTATTATGCCGAATAGATTTTCACTTAAGTAATACCTACTAATATTTTTAAAAAGACCAATAGTTTGACCTTATTCTTGGCAACTTACGCGATAATAAAGTAGTAAGAACTGCAAATATTAAATAGAGCACTGGAATACCTCCATACATCTTGTAATGATATTGAATGGGAACTGATGTTCTAAGAGATCTTTATCTTAGTTCAAGATTTTGCATTGAAGAGCTGCAGCTTGAGTCGGGTTTTTTGCAATCTAGTATTTTAAAACATTCTAAGCTATAACATGTTTCTCTTTTCATTTTTATGCAGTTTATTTGAAAGAGGGATAGGGCATTGCAAGCCCTCCATTTGTTGTGCTTGCACCGCAGCTCCGGAGATAGCTCTTCATACAATTTTCGAAATGCAATTTTGCAATTTTTTAGTTGAATAACAGGTACTCTATTAAGTTTCTCTGTTTTTAAAAGTAAAATGTATCGCAAAACTGACTGCAAAACAGTAAAGCTACTTAACTTAAGCATGGACGCCATATAATGGATATAATCTAGTTATTAAACTAACCTGATGTCGCATAATTTGATGAAGATTAAGCAAAGATTGACATGTAAATATTTAAATTTTGATATTTAAATTAATCGATCAGCAAACAACTTTTAGCAAATAATTCAGCTGACTATCATAGAATATCCAAAGTAGTTAGAGATAATATATTTTATATATTGTTATAAAAATGAATCAAAATGATTTCCTAGACTGAGAATAATAAAATTTTTAAAAAAAGTTTAAGATATGTGTGTACATAAATAAGCATTTATACTTGTCCAGTTTGAATTCCTCAAATTGGTGTACCTAAACATATCCTTGTGCAAAATAACTTTTTCTCTTTCCTTTATGGAGAACTTAGATTTTGTCTATTCAATGTTCTTACTGTGTCGCATACACTATACTGTGTCCTCATGAATTACTAAAACCTATATTAACGAGGACGGAAGCTAACTTCGGCAAGCCGAAGATTTAATACCCTTGCAGACTTTGCCGAAATTGCTAAAAGTGAAAAAGTAGCGAAAGGAATAAGGTATATAGGTACCTTATGAGGTATATAGATATATAAGGAAAGGAATAAGGTATATAAGGTACTAGCAAGGTGCCCGCAGCTTTGCTTGCGGTGAATAATTTTGAATGTAGATATGTCTGTATATTTTGCGGATAGCTCTCCATATCTGTATATTCCTTATTCGCATTTATCTTAAAGCTGGAGTTCTTATTTAAAAGTAATAGAGTATTAACTATATAATTTAATGTAATTGAGGTTTTCTTTCTTTACACTCTCAGTTTTTAACTGAAACTAAAATGAATCCCCATTTCCACACAACCCGGAGGTAGGGGATACGGCGCGTTTTTATTTAAGGTGGTTTCCCCAAATAGGCCTAGTCCACAATTAAAACATTTTTAATATATTCTTATTTTAAAACCTCTCTGTAAACGACATTCTTTATTTGACCATCATGAGAAAGGATCATAAGGCTCTTTGCCGAGCTGACTCTTGAACAGGCCACATAAAATTGGCCGTGGGAGAAACACTCGTCCCTAAGGTCTAATCCAGCTACTTTCAAAGTCTGTCCTTGTGATTTATTTATTGTTATCGCAAAACAAACCTTTACAGGAAACTGTAGGCGTATGAATACTGTCTCTCCCTTGGCGCAGCCAGTAAAAATAACGGCTTCAATAACAAATTTGTGAAGAGTTTTCACTTGCAATCTTGTTCCATTGCATAATTTTGGGGGTTTTATGTTTCTTAATAACATAATTGGTGTTCCGACCTTAAGCGAATGAATATGCAGTGGGAGTCCAGCTGGATTCTGCTGGTTAAGAAATTCTACAGGATAATGTACAGCATTTTCTGGCTCAGTAACAGAGTCTATTGATTTGTATGTAACTTCCTCTCCATTAAATGATTTTATTAACTGATCATTAATTGAAGCAGCTCTGTCATTTCTTGAAGTTAAAATGGCTCGTTCTGATAACCAGTCCAATGACTTATGTAAGATTTCTGAAATATCAGGAAAAATTTTAGAAGTAAGCTTTTCCAATGTGCTTACTACAGTACCCAAGCTTGATGACAATTTTATTTTGCCCTCAAGCGTCGGATAATCTCCACTTCCTATTTTAAGTAGAGTTTGGGCAAAAACACCGGCAGTTTCATCACCTAGTAATTGTACGCGCATATTTTTTGTAAGAGCCATTTTGTGTATTTTACACCACAAAAGGAAGATTTTATGCAAGATTTTATCTCATCAGCCCTTGTTCCTCGGGGTACAACTGGGAGTGTTTGTCTAAAATCTCCAGCTAATAGAACGGTAATACCTCCCATTAATAAGTCATTGCCTTTTATGTCTTTTATCGATCGATCAAGAGCTTCAAATCCACCTTTATGAGCCATAGTACATTCATCCCAAACAATGAGTTTACAATGTTTAAGGACGAATGCCATATTAGACTGTTTGGAAATGTTACAATAAGGTGTTTCTATATTTATTAAATCAAAAGGAAGCTTAAATGCTGAATGGGCTGTCCGTCCTCCGGTTAAGAGCGTGGCCGCAATTCCTGAAGATGCAACAGCTAATGCAATTTTTTTATCTTGTCTAATTTTTGCCAATAGCAAATTTAAAAGAAACGTTTTCCCAGTGCCACCAGGAGCATCCAAAAAATACATTCCTCCGTTTCCAGCGTCAATGCTGTCCTAGATTGTTTTATAACAGTTTTTTTGTTCAAGAGTAAGGGAATTTTCCTCGTTTCTTACTTGAGCTTCATTGCATTCAAAATTTATTTCTCGCAAGTAATCAATGTTTTCCAAAAACTCTTTATCTCTAATTGCCTTGGGTAAACCATAACTTGATAAGACATCTCCGCCCATTGACAATATGAGATCTTCAATACAAATTAAACATTTATTAAAAACTTTTTCTATAATTTCTGGATCTATATCGTCATCTATTTTAGATTTTAGTCTATACAATATATCTTCTGAAGACTTTCCTTGTACTTATTCCAAAGAAGCATAGCATCAGATAACTGACAATTAGTTAACATAATTGCAAAGAGGTCACGCAATTTATTTGGAGACTGGCATAATGCTGCTTCTTCCAATGTGCAGTCCCAGAGCTTATCATCTTCTAGTAAGCATAAAGCTTTGCAAGTTAATTGGAATTTTTTACACAAAACACCATTTACTGTTTTTAAAAAAGAGCATGATGTTGGACCCCGAACTTCGTGAAGTAAAAGTCTTAAATAATAACATTCACTATTTTTTTAACACCAGAAAACTCTGGTACATCTAACCCATTCTTTCTTCTTTGGAATTTTTTATTAGCCCAAATGTAATAGGATGGCACCTCAACATAAAGAAGTGTTTTTGCAAAGTGGTCAATTTTGCAAAGATCGAAGAACGCTGTAAGCGTAGTTTTTGCCGGATTAGTTAGTTGATTAGCTAATTGATTGGGTTTATTTGGGTCAAAGTATATCCGCTGACCATTTTCCAAATGAACACTTAAATGAAAAATAGGGGGATATCTTTCATGTATTGGAAACGATAAAATCCTCCATACTGCCTCTGAGCTACTTATATATCGACCACTTTGGTACAAATGGACCTCATCTTTAAGACTCTCGACTGCAACTGTTGCTTGGTCACTGCCCTTGTTAACATATTTACAAATGTATTTAATGGACTTTACTGAGTTGCAATGTTCCACATTTATATGAGCTCCGAAGGTCCGCCAAAGCACGGAATTGTACGACACAACCCAACGATTATCTACAGTTATGCCATTAATTTTAACAGTAAGCCCCCATCCATTGGGGATCTTCGCCGATATTGGGTATAACCATCATTTCCTGTAATAGTTTCCTTAAAAAAAACTTTTTAGGAAATTTTTTTGTGCATTTACCTTCTTTCATACATGGCGAATTAATATTTAATACACCACATGACCCATGTATCATGTTAGTCTTAACAATCTCATGCAGCAAAGGATCCTTTTGTAAATCAGGAATTTCTGCACAAATGTAAGAATCGATTTGATTAGGCATAATTTTAATCTTTAACCATATAAGTATGTGTACGTGGGGGAGACCACGTTTTTGCCATTCAATAGAATACATGAAGCACTGCACTTCCCCAAATAACCGGCCGTTAATAAACAACGCCATTGAAGCCTTAACCTTCAAATGAAAAACTCGTGAAATGATGTCATGTCGATCTTGAGGCTTTTGGCCTGGAAATAACTCATTTGTTATATCCTCCCATTTTGGGTTACATGTAAATGTAATAAAAAGATCAGGACGACCATAATGCCGAACATAAGTCATGGCATCTTGTGTCTTTTCATGCATACATCGAGGTGAACCTGTAAAAGTAGATGGCAAAATAATCATTTGACCAAGTTGAGCCACATCCGCATCACCCCTACCAATAGCGTCTTGAAGATGAATATAACTTTCTGCACTCAACTTTTTTTGATTTGCTCTTTTTAGATAAATATTTTTAATAGGGTCACGTTGAGGTATATTTACTGAATAACCGTCCTCTCCGTAGCAAAAAAGTAATCGATATTGTAGGCAGTCATAAGATCGATGAAGTTCACAGATTCGTTTAAGTTTGTTATTATGACTCTCAATAACAATGTCTCGATTTTGAAATTGTTGGTTAACTAATACCAATGCTACTTCATTTGTTTAATTTTAAGTTTTAAAAAGAAATCAAGATCAGCCGCCGCTCAATTATTGTAGTAAACAGAGTCAGAGAGAGGGAGAGAGACAGTGCGAGAGAATGCATTCGGTGTTCAATGCTTGTGTATAATTTGTTGGAATAACTATTCCTACTTTAGGCTAATGTAACTTTTTTTAGAATTGACCTAGAGCTTCAGTAAAACTACCATATGAATCCTTAAAGTATCAGGATTCCCTCGATAAATTTTCATATTGCTAATTGACTTAGATCAGTGTTTTTTTGCCGTTTGGAAAAAATGAGAAAGATTCTTAGATTTTCAAAGATCGATAAAAAATAGTAAACATTAAAATATCGAATATTAAATTAAATAGAAACTTTATTATGTAGAGGACTAAATTTTGGCCAAAAATCGCATCGATTGATAAACGCGTTTAGCGTCCAGATTTTTTTATAGAAATTGGGGGTTTTTTGCCACTGGAAGTAAATGGGGGCATGTTTGTGGCCAAAATAAATCTTAGCAAATCAGTTTAGTGTTATAAGAATTGAATGGTAAAAAATTTTAATAGGGTCATTTAATTAGTTTAGGCTGTGCGTTGATTCTTAGTTTTCAATGAACAGTTTTATATATAGAGATAAGTAAACTAGATTTGCATCGTTTCAAGTCAATTGCTTTTATACTGCAAAAATGTCATATACAAATAGAAAAAAAGGGATACTTTCGCAGCCTTTAACAATTTTTCCTATCTCCTTTAAGATATAGACTACCGAGCGGCAAGCGCTTTTACCCTACTCAAGACATGCGTAAATAAACAAGAATTGGAAAAATTTATGTTAGTAGCTTACACACTGCGCGAAATATTCTGATAATCGTCAAATTTGGACCGATTTCACCCTATTGTTCCTATGGGAGCTATATGATATAGACGTCCGATCGGCACGCGCTTTCACCTTGATCAATGTATGCATACAAAAATACGATTTGTAAAGATTCATGTCAATAGCTTGTATACTGCGCGAAATATCCTAAAAATCATTAAATTTTAGCCGATTTTACCCTTTTGTTCCTATGGGAGCTATAGGATATAGACGTCCGATCGTCACGCGCTTTTACCCTGATCAAGGTACGCATAAAAAAATAAGATTTGGAAAGATTTATGTCAATAGCTTTTACACTGCGCGAAATATCTTCCAATCTTGCAAGTTATATCCGATTGTTCCTATGGGAGCTATAGGATATAGACATCCGATCGGGGCGGTTTTCAAACTTGATCTGCGTACACTTGTTTTAGGACGACTGTGAAAGTTTCAGATCGCTAGCTTTTAAACTGAGCTCGCAAACGGTATTGAAACAGACGGACAGACGGACAGACGGACATGGCTATATCGACTCCCCTATTGATCCTGATCAAGAATACATACACTTTATAGGGTTGGAAACGTCTCCTTCACTGCGTTACAAACTTCTGATCAAATTTATAATACCCTCTGCAAGGGTATAAAAAGGTTTTAATTCCTGTAATACTAACTATCATGAACACCACCAAATCACTCAATTTATACTCCTACTTTATCATTAAAAAAAAGGCCTTAATTGTTTTTGTTATAAAAAAAAACAAAATAAAATACTTTTTGGTCCAAAAACAATATTTGTATTTGTAGACCACCCAACAAGTACAACGACAATAAAACACTCATTAGAATTAATTAATAGCTTATGCTGATATATTTTTGTGTGATCAAGTTTATTTATAGCACAATGTTGTTTTAAGTTTTCTCTGAACGACTTAAGTGCACTGATTGGCAAGAAATAATGACGTCAGAAGACTTAGAAATTAATCGTAAAAACTACTTGATTTTCCGTGTTTCGTTTTTGTCTACAATATTTTTAAGAATCCAGTTTCTAAATGGAAATATGCGCGTGAATACGAATAAAGCTTTATTCCTCTCGTCACCTGTTATTGCTCCGTAGGTAGGAAGTCCGACTAGGTAGAAGTTCCGTGGCTTTCCGTCCTCCACTTCGATGCCCATCAGTGGTGATGCGAAAAAGTTCAGGAATGCCGCACTTGCCATGGCGCAAAGATGATCCTGGGTGAGGTTCAACTTGTCCTGCAAGGAGGCACAGAATTCCAGACTTACTATGTGCACATCCACCTTCGTACGAAACCCCTCGGCCAGCTCAAAACTCGGTAGAATTTGCAAGAATCCCACCATTGTCAACTTCTGAGCTATGTGGTTGTCCTTGTGTTTCGTGGTTGGAAGGCAAAGAGGTGACACAAAGTCCGAGAAGTCCACGCTTCGCACCAGCTTGGCCACTGCGATGTCGTTGTCGATGGCAGAGGGATTCCTCAGTCCCATGAACTTCGGATGCACCACCAGCTCTTCTATGTCGATCGCTTCCGGGACAGGGGCACACACATCGAAGAGACAGTCTTTCTCATCGAAGTTCCGGTTGGCGCGCCAGTCCCCGAAAAGGATGAACCGGGCATCCACTTCGACGCGGTTCAGGACACAGTGGGCGGGAAGGATCGCATGGCGCGGCTTGATGAGAACCGCAATGCAGTAGAAATCGGTACTCCCATTACTCGAATCTCCGTACCCCACGCGACCAATCCACGGGAACTCATCCGGTTCTGTGTACTCCTTTAGATTGTTCAGCTGACTTTCCTGCAGCTTTCCACACGACTGTCCCTGAATTTCTATTAACGAAAAAAACATAATAAACATAATTCCAGCTTGTTGTTGATATTAGAGTTGTCTTTTCATATTCGTTTCGCAATATTTACATTTATTCTTTAACTCCTTCAAAGCGATTAAACAAAAAACAAGAAAGGAAAGCTAACTTCGGACGGAGCCGATGTTGATATACCCTTGCAGAATATTCTGTAAATTATATTCTTCAAAATTATTCATATGATGTATTCTTAATACTCATAAAAAGTCCCAACTTCCTAACTCCAATCGTTCAGTTATATGGCAGCTATAGGATATAGTCGGCCGATCCTTATGAAATTTGGTAGGTCGGATTGATTGGCCAAAAATAAAAAATTAACTTCCTAACTTTACAAACACCCAAGTTATGGCATTTCCGATCAATCAGTTATATGGCGGCTATAGGATATAGTCGTCCGATCCTTATGAAATTCGGTAGGGTGGATTAATTGGCCAAAAATAAAACTCATAGAAAATCCCAACTTCCTAACTTTAAAAACACCAACGTTATGGCTTTTTCGATCGTTCAGTTATATGGCAGCTATATGATATAGTCGCCCGATCCGGCTCGTTCCGACTTATATACTACCTGCAATAGAAAGACAACTTTTGGGAAAGTTTCAAGCAGATAGCTTAAAAACTGAGGGACTAGTTTGCGTAGAAACGGACGGACGGACGGACAGACGGACGGACAGACGGACAGACGGACATGGCTAGATGGACTCTCCTGGTGATGCTGATCAAGAATATATATACTTTATAGGGTCGGAAATGTCTCCTTCACTGCGTTGCAAACTTTTGACTGAAATTATAATACCCTCTGCAAGGGTATAAAAAGAAAAGAATTATCAGACCAAAATTACTGGGTTTCGTTTAAACTACGGGTTTTGCACACATTCATTTTAAAACAATGTATCTGAAGCAAATCATACGAATTCGATCGAATTGTATGAGATTATTCAAACGACGGCCAGTGTATTTAGTCCAAGTTCTTAAACTTATTATAATGACGCTTTAGAAGGTGATACTCACTAAATTTAATAAATTTATTTAAATTAAAGCACATTTCGCTAAGCCACAACCACAACTCCGAAATCAGAAAGGTGAAGTAAAATATTTTTTAACATGACTACTTGATAAGGAAGTGAATTTTTTATCATAAAGTAAATTTAAGGGTTACAAATCGAACTCCAGTTGGGCATTTTAGCTTCACATTCTCGGTAAGATTTAAGGAACTAAACAAACTTTTGGTGTGCCCTTACCGGACTTTGCTCCAAGTGAATAAAATAAATTACCCACATGCACTTTTCTCATTGGAATTCAAGCACACTTTGTAAATCGCGTAATAGTATATGTATTTATTCTATCCAATTCACTCACTGATTCATAGTGTTATGATATTTTGGGTAGAAGGCACTCATTTATGAAAAGGAGCGAATTGATTTGCTATTTAAGTAATCCTAATATTTTGGACCCAATTCTTTCAACTTACGCGATACTATGGTAGTTAGGACTCCAAATAGTAAACAGAGCACTGGGATAGCTCCAATCATCTTGCTGTGATCTTTAATGGGAACTGACTATCTATCAAAGCTTTAACTTAGTTCTAGTAGTTGCATTGAAAAGCTTCATTTTGAGTCGGGTTTTTTGCACTCTGACGTTATTATTACACTTTGTTAAGACTTAAGAGTACATCAGTTAAGCATTGGACTGACTACGCTTAAACTGATTTCTCTGTTGGACTTCGATGCAGAATCAATGCAAAACAAGAAAGGAAAGCTAACTTCGGGCGGAGCGGAAGTTGATATACCCTTGCAGAATATTCTATAAATTATATTCTCCAAAATTATTCATATGATGCATTCTTAATACTCATAAAAAATCCCAACTTCCTAACTTTAAAAACACCAAAGTTATATCATTTCCAATCGTTCAGTTATATGGCAGCTATAGGATATAGTCGGCCGATCCTTATTAAATTTGGTAGGACGGATTGATTGGCCAAAAATAAAACCGATAGAAAATCCCAACTTCCTAACTTAACAAACACCAAAGTTATGGCATTTCCGATCGTTCACTTATATGGCAGCTATAGGGGCTAGTCGGCCGATCCCGGCCGTTCCGACATATATACTGCGTGCAAAGGAAAAAAGGGTGTGTGCAAAGTTTCAATTCGATATCTTTAAAACTGAGAGACTAGTTCGCGTAGAAACAGACAGACGGACAGACAGACGGACAGACGGACTATATCAACTCAGGAGGTGATCCTGATCAAGAATATATATACTTTATAGTGTCGGAGATGTCTCCTTCACTGCGTTGCACCATTTTGACCAAAATTATAATACCCTCTGCAAGGGTATAAATATACAAATTATTTTGCATTCACTTGTTTTATATCTTAAAATGGGGTATATATTTTTTTTCCCCTTGCAGAGGGTATTATAATTTCAGTCAAAAGTTTGCAAAGCAGTGAAGGAGACATTTCCGACCCTATAAAGTATATATATTCTTGATCAGCATCACCAGGAGAGTCGATCTAGCCGTGTCCGTCTGTCCGTCCGTCTGTCCGTCTGTCTGTCCGTCTGTCCGTCCGTTTCTACGCAAACTAGTCCCTCAGTTTTAAAGCTATCTGCTTGAAACTTTCCCAAAAGTTGTCTTTCTATTGCAGGTAGTATATAAGTCGGAACGAGCCGGATCGGGCCACTATATCATATAGCTGCCATATAACTGAACGATCGGAAATGCCATAACTTTGGTGTTTTTAAAGTTAGGAAGCTGGGATTTTCTATGGGTTTTATTTTTGGCTAATCAATCCGACCTACCAAATTTCATAAGGATCGGCCGACTATATCTTATAGCTGCCATATAACTGAACGATTGGAAATGATATAACTTTGGTGTTTTTAAAGTTAGGAAGTTGGGACTTTTTATGAGTATTAAGAATGCATCATATGAATAATTTTGGAGAATATTATCTACACAATATTCTGCAAGGGTATATCAACTTCGGCTCCGCCCGAAGTTAGCTTTCCTTTCTTGTTAAAAATGTTTCAATTGGTTTCCACAACTCTTTAATATTATTTGGCAATACCAAAATCGAATTTACTATTTACATATATTTAAAAATTCATGGTGCTTAATGCCAGACCAATTTGTGTTTCTATTGTAAAATAGTATTAAATTCTTTGTTTTTACCGGCGAAATGTTGCCAGGGATTGACAGTTTCTCGGATCCACCTGTCGGATTTTAAGTAAACAAACAAAAACCGTCTGTCTTCTGTGAATGGCAGTTTGTTATCAGCTGATAGCCTCTTTGTGCTCGCTATATTTAAAAGTAGAGATTCTCACGAATTAGCTCATTTTTCTCTTTTTAACTTTATTGCTTATTTGTTTTGAATATTAGTGGTAATCTGTGTATATTATTATCTCGGAACAGTATATTTTAATTCTGCGAAGTTTAAGGTAAAGCTGCTTGAAAAGAAGATTAACAATATCATGTTTATATATATACATGATGAAATTAATATGTACATTAATAAACAAAAAGAATACAATTTAAAACTTTTTGTCGGTGACTAAGTTGATCAAACATTGTTTTTATGTATAGGTAAATAAATATATAAATATATTCGTATATTTTTATATATGATACAAAATTATATAAAAAAGTATTTTATATTGTTTATAAAATAAAACTTATATATACACTTAGATATTTGTGTATATATAATTTTTATCTCATTAATTAGAAGGAACTTTGGACATAATGGCACAATTTGACATATGTAAATAAATATGTACATATGTTATTGAACAAAATATTATGTTATTGAACAGTATCAGTTTCATTTATACTCGCTTACCACACATGAAATTAATTGAATTTTTGATTTCACTGTAGACGGCAGAACTCGTAGTGGCGACGTTTATATTATAGGTAAATAGGTTGAAAGCGCCAATTCGTCATAACTTCATTGTTTGCTTTTTGTTGCTGGCGTGAGATGATTCATAGCTATTTTATTGTTCACAAAATTTTATTGCAGATCAAGCCAATGCTCGTCTGGGATTAGATCAGATGGGCTGTCGCCGATTTTCGGGTGGAGGACACCGCTCAAGGGGAGGTCCGCCCCCCCACCATCGTCATTTTCACGGCGGAAATCGGGGTGGTAGACACTGCTGGCATGGACCTCCTGGTGGACACCATGGCGGCGGTCACTATTGGGAGGGATATGCTCCTCCTCCACCACCGCCCCATTGTCCACCTCCTGGGAGATATCCAAGTGGCGGGCACTATTATCATGGATATCCTCCGCCTCCTCCTCACTGTCACCCACCACCTCCTCCTTCCTGTCACCCACCACCTCCTCCTCACTGTCACCCACCACCTCCTGGAAACCAAGGAGGTGGGTGCCACTATTGCGGATGCCCAAGTGGCGGTCCACCTCAGAGTGCACATCCCGAGAGCGAAACACTGCCTGGTGAAGCCCCAAATGTCGATCAACATGGTAACAATGCTCCAAGCAGCCAACTCGAAAGTCCTGCTGGCGAAATCCCCAGCAGTCAAATACCTGGCAGGAATAAATACGAAATCATTGATCTATAGAATCCGTGATTATTTAAGGGCATACGTTTATAAAATACATTTCTTAGACTTTAAATATTTTTTCTCTCGCATTTATTAATTTTAACAAAGAATGTGTTTAAATAATCAATCAATAAAAACTGACCGTATTTTTTAACACAGTTAAAAATATACGCCTATAAGAAGGGTGATTTTGATGTACGACTCTGGCCATAAATATTTGTAATACAAGCTAATTTAAGGACTACTACAACATAAAAAACCAAGAGAAAAAATCCGGGGACTTAAGATTTTAATTTCACGAGGACGGATTCCTATTTTTCCTACGAAAACTTTAAGATATAGACGTCCGATCGGCAAGCACTTTTACCCTGATCAAGATATCCGTAAATAAATAAGACTTGGAAAAATGTATGTCAATAGCTTACACACTGCGCGAAATATTCTGAAAATCATCGAATTTGGACCGATTTCACCCTATTGTTCCAATGGGAGCTATAGGATATAGACGTACGATCGGAACGCGCCAGGATCAAGGTATGCATACAAAAATAAGATTTGGAAAGATTTTTGTCAATTGCTTTCACATTGCGCGAAATATCTTCCATTATTGCAAGGTTTATCCGATTGTTTCTATAGGATATAGACATCCGAAAGATGTGGTTTTTAAACTTCTGCGTACACATGTTTTAGGACGACTGTGAAAGTTTCAGATCACTAGCTTTTAAACTGAGCTCGCAAACAGTATTGAAACAGACGGACAGACGGGCATGGCTATATCGACTCCCCTATTGATCCTGATCAATACTTTATGGGGTCGGAAACGTCTCCTTCACTGCGTTACAAACTTCTGACCAAAATTATAATACCCTATGCAAGGGTATACATATATAGTAACCATAATTCAATACATAACTTACGTTGTATTTTCTTATATTTTTGATCACCATAATTTACAATTCGGTTTCAGCTTTATTGAACAAAATTTTAAACGTTCTTACGAATTCCTTAAAACTGTGCCCATTTTGTAAAAAAATGCCATACTGATGTTTTAAAGGCCTTGGGTTTTTATTTTATTGATAGATTATGGTCAACATATGGTAAATGTAAAATTTGTTACCATATGTGTGTTGGTGCTAGTCCCTTATTCAGGTAGAAAAATCAATACACATGGTATCCTACTTAAATCCGTCAGGTACTACCTACATCGGCTACCTACATTTTCGGCTGTGGTATAAATATCACAGAATTTTTAAGACGACTTCAGTATGGAAACTTCTGGCATAATGAAATTACTGGTGAGTTCCCTGGTTGTGCAAAATAATTTAAAGGACTCTCCTTTTAATTTCTTACCTTATAGATTGCTCTGTTTGCGCTGGTGGCCACTGTTGTGGCTCAGATTGGATATGGCCAAGGCGGACAAGGAAATGTTGGTGGACAGGGAGGACTCGGTGGACAGGGAGGACTCGGTGGACAGGGAGGATTTGGAGGTCAAGTAGGATTCGGTGGACAAGGAGGATTCGGTGGACAAGGAGGATTCGGTGGACAAGGCGGATTCGGTGGACAAGGCGGACTCCATGGAAATTTAGGTTACGGCGGTCAAGCTGGATTAGGTGTTGGTCAAGGAGGAGTACCTCCGGTTCATGGAGTATTCAGTCCACAAGGACCACCAAATCGATACGAGCCCGGTTACGGAAGTGGTCCAGTTGGACCTGGTCATCCTGGAAATCATAATGAATATCCGGACCATCATCACCACGAACATCACCATCGTGAACACCATGAACACCACGGCCATCATGACCATCACAGACACTAGTAAAGAGATTATCTCTTAAGTACTCCTGAATGTACAACAAAATACTGAATTAAAAAATAAAATTCATTATTACAAGCAATGTCTCCAAATATTTGATTTGATTTTATACAAAATGTCCTGATTCCATTTATTATAAAAAGTGTCCGGATTCGATTTATAAAAGTGATTGTTTTTCCTATCACATACCCCGTGGGGATCCGCACAAGTTTTCCGCTCAAATTTCAGTGTCTAAAACGAAATAACTGAGCCACAAAAAAATAGGATAAGTAAGGAAACGGAACCCTTTACTCTGTCCATTTCGGTTCAGTCTTCTATAAATTATTTCGCAGATAAAACATATACTACAGTGGGTGGGCACCCACACCCCGTCTCAACTTTTGCAATCGGAGAAAAGGCTGCTGTCCACCGCTCCCCAGCGACATTTTCTGACCGACGCAACTGACAGAATTGAAAAATAAGCGACGCCCGACTTGTGGAGGGGGGAGGGGGGTCGTGTGGGTGGTGTCCAGGTGGGAGGGGGCTGAAGGTGAAAAATAAAAAATGGCGTCCAGTCGAGTGCTCAACCTCAAGATTTATAACGAAAGGAAAAAAAACGTGAGGGTGGGAGAAAAGAGCACACGTTAAAATAATGCAAAAGCTGAAAAAGACTAAAAAATATGCGGAAAAACACCCACACACACACACACATACACACTGGAAAAAGCGGTAAGAAAAACCGCACACACTGATACACGCAACAACGGAAATGGAAAGGATAAAATTAATTTTTCTCCTTTTTTGCCATTTACTTCACCTGCTGCTTTCCTCCCACTCGCGTTTTTCCTTCAAGGAGAACGGAAAAGTGGCCCGGGAAAGGAGGTGGGTGAAAGTGGGTGGGAAAAGGGTGACCAATCCAAGCGGCAACATTGCTGACGCTATCAAACACCACAAACACATTTAGTTTGCGGCGAATTTGTTTTTGCGTCGCTCACTTTTCTTACTGCCTTTTCTTTTAGCAATTTGCGCTATAAAAATGTGCAAAAAAATTGCAACAAAAAAAAAAACAAAATAAAAAAAGTCATTTGAACCAGGAGGAAACTTGCGGACAAATAAAAATGGCATAAAAATATTCAACTCACCTGAGAGCGCGACTCGCCGAAGGAAGTGGGTCCTTAATACACTGCTAAAATTTTATTTTGGGAGAATCTGGCAGTTTTAGCATACTACTAACATATAAAAGCATTACTAAACTGGCATGATTTCATTTCTAGAAATGCTAAAATAATTTTATTAATAAAATGTTATGTTTATCAAGAACAAACACCAACTTTGTACGTGCATACTTTAGGATTTTGGTTCTTAGTAAAACAAAAAATAGTTTCTTATCGCAAAATTTGGGGTTTATGTATCGGTCACGTTTACTAGCCCCTTTAAATGGGCGTGGCAGGGCCAAGACTTGCACGTAGCCACAAGATTTTTTATTTTTTCTCTTTCTCTAACTTTGTTCTACGGAGTCTGTACTATAAAATATCTATAATAAATCTACTTGTTCTACAACAAAAACTGAAAAGCTCACTGAAGCCTCGTCAAATAAAAAAGACAAAAAGGAGGGAATTTAATAAAAAAAAAAAGGCATGAAAATGTGTGAAGGGAAGAGGCAGAATGTAGCCGTGTCCAGTTCAAAGGGAATAAAAAGTGGAAACCAATAACAGCAATGGGGATGCAGGGGGACCAGGGATAATCCGCTGAAGCAAGTAAAAGGAAACAAAGCAAACCGAAGCGAAGTGAAGCAATAAAAATGAAATGGGAGTACCGGGAAGCAGGAAGAGCAGCCTGTCAAATGGGAAATATTATGTCCCCCCTTTGGATCGGATAACCAGATGAAAGTGGAAATGGGATGACCTCACCTAGAATCCCTTCAGAAATTCTCTACTCTCCAACCCCTGGCAAATATTGCGCATACGCAATGTGATACGACGCCATTTGGGTGGGGAATTATGAAAGTGACCGCAGGAATTATGAATTTGCTTGCTTCTCTCGGCCAATCAAAAGAGCACCCCGGAATATCAGCCAACCACAGGAAAGGCTTTGCGAACCTGCGCCTGTTGCATAAAGTTATGTGTATATATCATAATCCATAACGTGGCATACACCACCGCTGGGGAAAAAAGAAAAACCTACAAGGCCATGAACGCTTGTTGTCTTTGGCTTCAAATTACAACCACAAACACAGCGGAAATGGGGGTCTCAAGGGGCGAAGGAGGGGGGAAACAGCCCTTAAAACGCACCCACACACCACCACACTTCTCCTGAGTCAACAAAGAGGGGGAAAAGCGCAAAAGAAAGCGAGTTTCTGGGGTGGAAATCAGGCGAAGTCGGGCGGCAGCACCCTCAATGCCACCCAATTATAACCGTATGGGTGGGTGGCTTATTTGAGCTGCGACTTCAACTGCGTCGCTCGCTTTGTTATTGTTTCATTTTTCTCGTTTTCCCTTCGATTTTTCTTCTATTTATATACGTGCTTGTGTGTACGAGTGTGTTTGTATTTATGTGGGATATAGTCAAGACTCGTATAGTCAAGACTACACGTACGCACGAGCATTCGGGCAAAGTTACTGCGATACGTGCAACATCATAAAAAGGACAAAACAATAACAATAAAAATCATATATACTCATAGCCCGACCAAGACCCCACCACCCACTATTACCACCTCCAGGTCACATAGCCCCCTTCCCCCCGAAATCCCTGTGTATGTACATATGTGGGTTTATATGAAAATAAACGAAAACCGTTAAGATATGAGCGTCCACAAGGATTAGAGGACTGCTTTTCTCGGGCTACGACCATCAATGGCCAATGCCTCCAATTCATGTTTTCATATACAGCATGGGTCCACAGAGACAAAAACTTTAAGTAAATTAATTAATATCTTACGATAATTTATACCTAATGTATTTAATTGTATTTAAGTGAATTTGACTACCTTAACTAATTCCAAATGAAAATAATTATTAAAATTCGAGATACGGAATCAAATTTATGGTACATTTTGTATTTTATATTGGAAAATTGTTCATGGCATTTACACTTTAAAGTGCTAGAATAAGGTCTTTAAGTTACTCCCTAAAAATGTTTTGACTCTTTTTCAGACCATCTCTTTAAAGCTTTAACAAAGTTATAGATATAGTAACTTATTATGGCTATTTTAAGATTATAAGTCAAAGACTTATACAAATATGCTGATTCGCTTTTATTATTTGTATTATTATATCCTTGCAGAGGGTATTATAATTTTGGTCAAAAGTGTGCAACGCAGTGAAGGAGACATCTCCGACCCTATAAAGTATATATATTCTTGATCAGGATCACCTCCTGAGTTGATATAGCCATGTCCGTCTGTCCGTCTGTCCGTCTGTCTGTCCGTCTGTCCGTCTGTCTGTTTCTACGCGAACTAGTCTCTCAGTTTTAAAGATATCGAATTCAAACTTTGCACACACCCTTCTTTTCTTTGCACGCAGTATATAAGTCGGAACGGACGGGATCGGCCGACTATATCCTATAGCTGCCATATAACTGATTGATCGGAAATGGCGTAACTCTGCTGTTTGTTAAGTTAGGAAGTTGGGACTTTCTATGGGTTTTATATTTGGCCAATCAATCCGACGTACCAAATTTCATAAGGATCGGCCGACTATATTCTTTAGCTGCTATATAACTGATTGATCGGAAATGCCATAACTTTGGTGTTTGTTGAGTTAGAAAGTGGGATTTTCTATGGGTTTTATTTTTGCCCAATCAATCCGACATATCAAATTTCATAAGGATCGGCCGACTATATCCTATAGCTGCCATATAACTAATTGATCGGAAATTAAATAACTTTGGTGTTTGTAAAGTTAGAAAGTTGGAATTTCCTATGGGTTTTATTTTTGGCCAATTAATCCGACCTACCAAATTTCATATGGATCGGCCGACTATATCCTGTAGCTGCCATATAACTGAACGATTGGAAATGCCATAACTTTGGTGTTTTTAAAGTTAGGAAGGTGGGATTTTTTATGAGTATTAAGAATGCATCATATGAATAATTTTGGAGAATATAATTTACAGAATATTCTGCAAGGGTATTTCAACTTCGGCTTCGCCCGAAGTTAGCTTTCCTTTCTTGTTTTGGTCAAAAGTGTGCAACGCAGTGAAGGAGACATCTCCGACCCTATAAAGTATATATATTCTTGATCAGGATCACCTCCTGAGTTGATATAAGCATGTCCGTCTGTCCGTCTGTCTGTCCGTCTGTCTGTTTCTACGCGAACTAGTCTTTCAGTTTTAAAGATATCGAGTTGAAACTTTGCACACACCCTTCTTTCCTTTGCACGCAGTATATAAGTCGGAACGGCCGGGATCGGCCGACTATATCCTATAGCTGCCATATAACTGATTGATCGGAAATGCCATAACTCTGCTGTTTGTTAAGTTAGGAAGTTGGGATTTTCTATGGGTTTTATATTTGGCCAATCAATCCGACGTACCAAATTTCATAAGGATCGGCCGACTATATCTTATAGCTGCCATATAACTGATTGATCGGAAATGCCATAACTTTGGTGTTTGTAAAGTTAGGAAGTTGGGATTTTCTATGGGTTTTACATTTGGCCAATTAATCCGACCTACCAAATTTCATAAGGATCGGCCGACTATATCTTATAGCTGCCATATAACTGATTGATCGGAAATGCCATAACTTTGGTGTTTGTTAAGTTAGGAAGTTGGGATTTTCTATGGGTTTTATTTTTGCCTAATCAATCCGACATATCAAATTTCATAAGGATCGGCAGACTATATTCTATAGCTGCCATATAACTGAACGATTGGAAATGCCATAACTTTGGTGTTTTTAAAGTTAGGAAGTTGGGATTTTTTATGAGAATTAAGAAGGCATTATATGAATGATTTTGGAGAATATAATTTGCAGAATATTCTGCAAGGGTATTTCAACTTCGGCTCCGCCCGAAGTTAGCTTTCCTTTCTTGTTTTTGTTTAATTTTACGACATTTTTTATGTTTAATAATCTTGATATTTTTACTTTAGTTTAAAGTTTGACCACCAAAAAAACACACTACAAAGCCCAACTGAACATCACATGCTTGGCTTGTCTTTTCCTATGTGGCATATGGCCTGTCAGCGCCTCCTTGGCTGGACTCCATCGATTTCCCTTGGCCACAAATAAAAACACATTAGACCAGCTAAGAACCTCATTTACGAAGGGGAGGAGGGTTTGGTGGTGGGGGCCGAAGGGCAGAGCGGACTCATGGATACGACGTTCGCTGTTTGGCTTGATAAAATGCGTTAAAACGAAAATTAAGCAACACAATTAATGGACTCGCTTTATCATACAATTTTAATGGCTCAAATAAATTGGCCAGAACTAGACTGGAGAAGGGAAAAGCCCAAAAATGAATCTAGAGCACACACACACACCCTCTCGTGAGTAGATGTAAAAGTTTCTGTATTTCTTTGTGTGCCATAAACACATTCCCACAAATGGGTATACTATATATATCTTAAGATACATATTTATATATTTGAGTAGCTTCGATTTTCACGATTCAATTTAGCCCTAAGCTTAATTAGTTTCAGGTTGCTGTTCATAGCCCATTGCTGTTATATATTCCAGCTTATCCGTTGCTCTCTAATGGAGTCATCTTTGGAGAGGATTATCCAAATGATATCCTCTGAGAGGTATTTGAAAGACTGGTTACTACTGGTTCTAATTGTAATCTAAGGGTGGCATTGGTTGGTTTGTATCGACATACCATTTAGTTTAGCCAAAAGTTGCAATTTAGCATGATTTCATTATTTTAGTTGCTTCCTCAATATTTAATTCAATAAGCGTAGTTCAGTGGTTAGACAATGGTATCTTAATGAGGTATTCTCAAATAATGTCAGTATCATGTTAATATATATTCTTCATATGGTCGAAAATTATTTGTTCTACACTGGATTGCAAGAAAAGTATTATGGACTTGTCACATTAATTAATATTATCAACATTTCGTGAAACCATAAGAAACCTTATAGCGCCTAAGTTGTTTATATCTGAGCTATATAAATTTAGCTCTAAGCTCAGAGTAACACCGCAAACTGTTGAAGTATGACATCATATTTTAGGGTCCACCACCCCCGCCACCGCAACTCATCGCTCTCCCAAAAAGAAAACCACACGACATGGCCTAAACCCGGACTGGCCAACATTGTTATAAAAGTGCAAACAAACATGGCCGGCATGGGTGTAGTAGGGGGGTGCTAAAGGGGGTGGTGTAGGGGACAATGCCACCCAACCGAGCCGAATCTGAAGAGAATTCAGCCAAACTGGGCGGAGGCGAAGTGAAACGAGTCCACAGCTTGACCAGAGCGAGGAGCCGGGACTCGGGAGCAGTGGCCGCAGAAATATTCAAGGAGGAAACGCGCAATATTTTTTCATCACCTTCCACTAGTGCTACAAAAGGTACAATTTTTACCAAAATATGCTAATATCATAAAATTCATATCAAGCAGAAACCCTAAAAAAAATATAATTAGTTTCAACTACATTTTTTGCGACCTTATAGTCTTGAACCAAATCCAAATATATATGTCTATTTAAACGTATTTTTAACTATAAATAAAAAATCCTTCTCCTGCTAAATAGGAAAAAATTAATTTGTTTCGAAAATGTATATGTACTGTGATGTTTATAGTGTTTTAATGGAAGCAGTCTAAAATAAAGTTGTTTTTTTATTAATAAACACAAATAGAGATCAGGCCCAGTCTTTAATTAATTATAATCATATTAAATAATACATCTTAATATTACTTTTTAAGCTGTGGCAAAAATATTTTTTTTAGTTAATACAATTTGAAAAAAATATTTTTATTTGTTTATTGAAATGTTTTCAGTACCTGGTAGGGTAAAAAATCGTATACAAAGATAAATACTTTTTATATTATTTATCAAATGTTATGTCTTACAATTACTCTTGGCTTTAAATGCGTTTCAAGGTATTGGATATCCATGAACAATAAAGTACCTATTTATGTACCTATTTCCAACTATCTAGATACCTCGCATCACTGTGCGAGCGAGAGAGTTGGCAAAGTCGGATTCAGGAGAGAGCGAGCCAGCAAAGCGGGAAATTATGAAGCTGAAGACGTGGGTGGTTGGGCGGAAAAACGGGCAGGGGGCTCAGTGGGTGGTCGAGTGTACAGGACACCGTCGACCTGAGCAAAGGACAACAGAATAACAAAAGGAAAAGCGAGGCACACACACCCACACTGGGAAAAAAATGAGAAACCGTGTGGTCCGCTGGCTTGGCAAAATAAATCGCTGGACATAAAGCCGGGCGAGTGCAAGCGAGATGGAAGAAGGGCAAGAAGAAGAAGTTGCAGGACCCGAAGTGCGAAAGAGAGAGCCAGGACTGGCTGACCAAGAAAGAAAGAGAGGCAGCGAGCGCCAACAGGAATAAAAAATTGAATGAAATATTTTTATAACCACACACAGACACACAGCAAACAGCAGGAAATAGAGGGAAAAAATATAGAGAAAGAGAGGGCGAGAGAGATAGAGAGAGATGGAGGCCAGTGGGAGAAAGAGATGGGTAGCTGAAGGATATTGATGGGGCGCAACAGTAAAAGGAACCCATGGAAAAAAGAAACGCCAACTTGCTTATCAAATATGAAGGAACCGAAAGTGGGTCGAGGTTTTGGGTGGTTCGCCGGTTGGGCGTTGGTATCATAAAAGCCATGAGCTCACCTGGGGGAGGGGGGTTTCGGCCAGGGGGTCGAGGGGGTGGCCCACCCAGGGGTAGTTGGGTCGAAAGTTTTATGGATGCCCGATGCCACGACAGGTGGTCAGAGCACGCCCACTAAGCCCGCCCACCTCCCCGTCTTTCACATATTTTCCCTCTTCTTTTTCCCCACAGTCATAAAAACAGGGTGCAAGGAGGATCGAATGGGAGCTGGCACACGTGCGGATAATAAAAAATGTTTTACTTTTCAATCGACCAATAATATGGCGTTCAATGGACAGGCCAAACGTGCTAAACCCAAACAATGGACCACCACCACTGCCCAGCTTAAACTCGTAGACCAGACCAGCGGGATGAGATACTCACACACGTACGTAGTTCAATCATCGTTAAAAAGAATTTCATTTTGAACAAGAAAGGAAAGCTAACTTCGGGCGGAGCCGAAGTTGAAAAACCCTTGCAGAATATTCTGCAAATTATATTCTCCAAAATTATTCATATGATGCATTTTTAATACTCATAAAAAATCCCACCTTCCTAACTTTAAAAACACCAAAGTTATTTCATTTCCGATCAATCAGTTATATGGCAGCTATAGGATATAGTCGGCCGATCCTTATGAAATTTAATATGTCGAATTGATTGGGCAAAAATAAAACCCATAGAAAATCCCAACTTCCTAACTTTACAAACACCAAAGTTATGGCATTTCCGATCAATCAGTTATATGGCAGCTATAAGATATAGTCGGCCGATCCTTATGAAATTTGGTAGGTCGGATTGATTGGCCAAATATAAAACCCATAGAAAATTCCAACTTTCTAACTTTACAAACACCAAAGTTATGGCATTTCCGATCAATCAGTTATATGGCAGCTATAAGATATAGTCGGCCGATCCTTATGAAATTTGGTAGGTCGGATTGATTGGCCAAATATAAAACCCATAGAAAATTCCAACTTTCTAACTTTACAAACACCAAAGTTATGGCATTTCCGATCAATCAGTTATATGGCAGCTATAAGATATAGTCGGCCGATCCTTATGAAATTTGGTACGTCGGATTGATTGGCCAAATATAGAACCCACAGAAAGTCCCAACTTCCTAACTTAACAAACAGCAGAGTTATGGCATTTCCGATCAATCAGTTATATGGCAGCTATAGGATATAGTCGGCCGATCCCGGCCGTTCCGACTTATATACTGCGTGCAAAGGAAAGAAGGGTGTGTGCAAAGTTTCAACTCGATAGCTTTAAAACTGAGAGACTAGTTTGCGTAGAAACAGACAGACGGACAGACGGACAGACGGACAGACGGACAGACGGACATGGCTATATCAACTCAGGAGGTGATCCTGATCAAGAATATATATACTTTATAGGGTCGGAGATGTCTCCTTCACTGCGTTGCACACTTTTGACCAAAATTATAATACCCTCTGCAAGGGTATAAAAATGCCAGAACTTCAATAAATTATATTGCTTCTGGACCACAGAAAGGATGCCTGATGGGAGGGGGAAGGGGAGGGGGTTCAGAGGTTGCCTGTGACGGCGATTCGTGGAGGGATGTGGCCAGCTTCGCTATCATAACCACAATACAAAGAAATTGGGTGGGCAAACAAAAAAGGAGGCATCCGCTGTTGGTATCCGTAAGATACTCGGGTGCGGACAGGTGATTCAGGTCACCGGGGGTCCTGGGAATGGGAACGAGGATGAGGATGAGACCCGGAGCCAATGGCATTCTGAAGCGTCAGCGTCTCCAGCTGCCCGCTCGATGGTTATTGGTTCGCGTTGCAGTAATATAATATACACACACCCACACACACTCAGATATGTGAAATAAAAATTGTGAAATGAAAGGAAAAAGCGGAAAAAGCTGAGAAAAAACTGAGGAAAAAGCCATAGAAAACTATTGGAAATGCGGGGACAGAGAGTGCAGATTTTAGCTCAACTTTGTTGCAACGCGACATTTTTGCACCCGAGGTTGACGGGGGGTGGTAGTGGGGGTGGGTGGGTGCAAGTGGGTGGCCGCCATTGTCATAATGACGCGCATTCCTGTGCACTTGGCTCTGGATTGCAGGATCCCTTTTCTGCCCGCCCGGCATTCGCTAATTAAGTCATGGGACGTCCTGTGTTCCCACCAGCACACAGAAAAAAATATCTTGGTGAAATCCACTAATTCTACAGTTAAATTGAGTTATTAGAAAAAAAGTGAGACTCTCTAAGTTTCCATAAATTTATCCGAAATATGTCATTTGTTTTAAAAGATATATTTTTTTTGTATAACTTATAAAAATTTAATATTTGAACATCCTTTTATAATATTATTTAGTCGTGTGATATAATTTTGATCTTAAATTCGAAAACATTTTGATTTAAATGTACAACTGTGAAAACTTGAATGTTTTCCCAATTAACGAATACTTTAATGGATTTAAGGCGTAAACCCAAGTAAACAAATTTGAATCTCTAAAAAGGTATAGATCAGTATAATCTGGAACATCTTTCCTTGAAAATTGTACCTGAAAAGCTTTGATTATATTATTATTATTATGTATTATTATACTCCTATTAAATAACTGAGATTTGTTAGGGCTGCGAATAGATTTGTCAACTTGGTATTTTAATTACTGGTTGTGACGGTCTAAGGTTATGTATGTAAAATTTGAAACCAAAGAGTTTAACTAAATGTAATGTAACACAAAGCAAAGGCAGTGCTCAAGCCCACAGCTTAGTATCCCCGAATGATATGAGAAGTGAAAAACCCCCGCACACCCTGGCGATGCGTGTGTAAATTCCCCAGAAGCTAATCAGGCAAGCCTAACGAAATTTGCTTGGAAAATCCGTCAAAGTCAGAGGCGTTTGGCCCGCGGCAGCCATCGCAGGCCATTAGCCTTGGAAAAGCGTCCACACATGTCAGCCGAGAGTCCTCCAGGCGCACTCTGCACGTTGTCATCGCTATCGGTGTATCCACAGGAGTATCGACATCATCATCATTTCAGAAGCCAGAACGCGTCGAGAACTGTGCTGCGTACCCAGATATTTTCCAGCCAAATTTGGTACTTTTACTCAAATTTTTTTTTACTTTCGTCTTCACCCAAATTTTTGGATAAAACGTAGTCTCATGAAAAAATTATATATATATATTTTTTCAATAAAGATACATTATTAATACACACAAGCGACAATTTTTATTGTGATCGTATAGGTCATTATTATAATTCATTTATTTAAACTATATTTCTTTTTGGCGCACCTTCTTTGCAGCTAATTAATGAAGTAACACTTTTTTAATGTACTTGTTATTATCACGTCAGTATTTACTCCTTCATAAGGAAAATATTTTTATAAACAAAATTTAAAATAAATCATAATTTTAGTTTTTTTTCTATTGTAACCTTTTTTGTTTTTAAAAGGTAGTGGGCCGTTCAGCATTTCTTTAATGAAATACCACTTTCCTTAAGTACCGTATTTCAAAATTTATTAGGGAAAACTACTTATACTTTTACTCTTATAATCAACATTTTTGGTTTTTCCCCCATTTATCCATTGTTGACAACACTGGACCGAAAGAATCGAGAAATCTGATACTGGCCCCAAAAACGCGTCAAACTTGGGCAGCCGCCGGCTGAGTGAAAGGGTGTGGATTTCTAAAAAATGTGTTGCATGTTTATTTGAAAAATCGCTAAAGGATAACTAAAGGATTCCCCTAAGGGTATTTCGCAAGCTCGAGTGATTTGTTTGCGAATTTACATTCACACTCCGTACCCCAGAATTCCCAGGGTGTTTTCCAACTCGTTGAGCAGCTCCCCTCTTTCTTTTTCCTTTCTTCCAGGCTTATCCCACTCAATACGCTGCGGCAATAATTTTGCATAACGAATAAGTTGAATAAGTAAAAGTATCCAAATTGAATCAGTGCAGAATGGAATACGCCCAGGGAGTGGAGCTAAATCAGGTGGCGGTGTTAAGTGGCAAATTCAATTTCGCTGGCAGTTTACAGCTCCGAGTTGACATTTATGAGACGCCATTTTTGTGGCGGTTTTCAGTCGGTGGTATATTATATCGATTTCCAGCCACTTTCGGGGACGGGGAACGACGAACAGTCCCCAAATGGCAGCATCATTAACTAACCTGCCCCGGAGTCGGTAAATAATGTAATTTATGAATTACAATTAAAAATGCGCCAAGGGCAGAGGACATACATAGAGCTAGGCCACATGTGTTCGCCCCTTTTTGGGGTGCTTACCCTCGGCTATCGTTGTCTGGCAATTTTTGTGCTTTGCTCATCAGTCCTGATCGTGCTTCTGCTCCTGCTTTAGCCCCTGCCCCCTTTGCCACTCCTTGCAACTGTAATAAAACTCCCCATTTGGTCATTTGGCAATTATCCCGATAAATTAGCAGTCGGACAATGGCACAGCAGCGTCGCGTCGCCATTCAACCACCCACAGCCGCTGACCCTCAACTTCCTCCTTCGTTTTCGGAAAATGAACAAGGGCTGCCACAATTGCTAAATGTAGACTTTGAATTTAGCGATTTCAAATGTCCAAGCGATTTTATGCGGCCTAATCTTGCGATTCAAAAGGATTATAGCCGTATGTAGGTTAACATTGATCAAATTGGATTACACTTTTGAACGGTTGATGAGTACCATTCAAAAGTGAGATGAAATGCTTCCAAGTCAAGAAATTTGCAATAGCTTGGTGTCCGTTGATTTCGCCACAGTTTTTGTTGCATATTATATATTTTGTGGACCAAATTAGTTTGTATATCACTGATACAGTTGCAGGCGATAAGTCGCCGCTGAATGCGGCACACAAAACAACAAAATTACAACAAAAGAAAACCAAAAGAAAACCTTCCGATTCGACTAATTTAACGTTATTTTTTAATTATTAAGCTTTTCAAAATAATATCCCCGCGCCACTTTGCCTTGATTTATCACCCTAGGGAATTTTCAGATACAGAAATGATAACCAAGTTTTTTAATGGAAAAGACCAAAACTGTTTATTGCCCACAAAAGAATTTGCCATTGAACAAAACCCTACTTTTAAAATTAAATAGTCTAAAAAAATTATAGGAAAAATATCCAAACTGGAAAATTAACCAATCAATTTTTATAGACCGAAAAAAACTTTTTTAATGAGAATCTTCTTGATCTAATTTTTATAATTAGAGGCTAAAATAGTTAAACTAATGTGATGAAATATTTGGAGCTGTCACTTGTCCTTTACCGCACCTAAATTTAATAATCCAGAGTAATATTTTTAGTTTTCATTGCATTGAAGGCTTTGTACATTTCGTTTATTTTGATGTCCATACCCGTCCCTATAGCCCCCAAAGTAACTCGTTTTTTTGCTCCTTGACCAGTTTTTGTTGGTAACATTTTTCAGGTGTGGAAAATCGGCTTTTCAGGTTAACAAAATCAACTTGGTAACGAATTAAAACGAACCGAAAAGCGAGTGGCCAGCAAAAACAGACACAAATGCAAACAGAAAGGGGTTGGGGATGGGTGATGACTACGGGCTTTGGAAAAATGCAAAATCAACGAGGGGCTGGCAAAAACGAAGGCAGCGAGCGTGTAAAAGGCCTCACAAACTCAATCAATCAACGGACGGGACGGTATAAAGCGCGTATACGCAGTGTTGTCCATGCCAAAGTAACAAATGAACAGACACACATGCAGCGCAAACACAGACAAACACACACACACACACGCACACAGACTCAGGTTGTTAGCCGCTTGTTTCGCACTGCTTGCCAAATACCACAAAATCTATTTCGATTCGCAATCAAAATCCCAAATTCCATTTGTACTATGACGAGTACGGACTGTGCAGAACGACTATACGGCCTATCTGTGCGTGTGCGGAGCAGGCCGGAGCGACTGCGATTGGGAACTCGTGGCCAACTTGTGCTTGAGTGCTTTCGTTTGTATTTAGTGGTGGACTTAAAAATACACAGGCCCCCGGACCAGATCCTTGCCCCTGGCACACCTCCCCCCAAAAAGCGGGACTCCCACAAAGGCCGTGGCCACAAACGCATCCGGCGCTGACGTTGAACGATGAGTCGCCGCTGAATGCCGGACACTATATGCCCATGCCCAAGCCCATGTCCATGTCCATGTCCTATTCCCATGCTCCGAACACTGGCCAAAAATCCCACTTTACACCACCATGCTCAGCATCCGGCATAAGATATTAATGTTATTTTTATAGCAAGATGTTAAAATAGTGTTAATAGTTTATTAATTATTTTCGTGCATCATCTATTTGTCTACCCAATAGTTAAAGTTTTTTAAAATGTGAAAGACAGGCAGTCTTAATTATATTTTTTCATTTTATAAACTTGTCATTTTTATTCTGTATCTTTAATGAATTATTTGTTATCAACGTTTTAAATGCTATTGGATTTTTTAAACAGAGTTGCAGCCACTATTTTCATAGTCGACGATTTAATTTGCCCAATCTGTCTGCCTTTAAAACATACTACAAAATTTTCTAATATTAAAATAATATAAGTAAATTTGGGAGTTACCTATAATATTTTCAATTTAGAAAATGAAATGATCAGAAAAATTTTGAATTTTGGACTTTAATAATAATTTTTAATAACCGTTTTCATAAAAAAGTTTTCAAATTTCAAGTTAGAAACTTTGTTTATCGACCTTCTTTTCATTCTTCTGATAAACAAATTGTGTCTTGCATTACTCAATTTTAAATTACATTCGCGTGGCCTTAAAAATAAATTTAATAATTTTAAAAAACACATTTAGTAATTACAATGAAACTTAAAACTGTAAGCTGATATATGCCGATTATTATTTCTGATAACTGAGTAGTGTATGTATAAGATTTATTTTGTTGTGCCGGAGTGTTATATGAATAACTCTTAGGAAATTGTAATTTTTTCCGGTCGATTCCCGATCCAGCGCAGTGCATCCGTTTTCAATCCGCCCCTTCTTCACCAGTTGTCCATTCAGCTGCCATGTTTTCCAATTTTCGGCGCACTGCGTTGCATTCAGATTCGTTTAGATTCGTTCAGATGCAACAGCAACAAGCGGCGAGGGAAAATCGTCGCTCGCTTTTCCCGAAATTTAGTCATTGTTCGCGAAATTGCTTATAAAAGCGGCCCTAGTCAGCGACTCCCTTGGTCCCCTTGGTCCCCTTGGCCCCCTTTCCCTCCATTTTCCGGACTGCCCCTGGCCCAACTCAATTTGACCTGCCATGTCGACGCTTTAGTTGGGGCACATTCAGATGAAGGGGAGTGCGTGGAGCTGATTGCAACTCTTTGGCTTTGGCTTTGGCGGTTGGACAACCGCAGCGAGCCGCTTTTTGATCGTCGGGTGCCTAAGTAAAAATATTATTACACTCTCGCGACCCCCAGTAAAAGGGGGTTTCCCAGTGGGTCAATACAAAAACCGGGAAAAAGGCCCCCTGCCTCTCGGAAAACCACTTGCGCCCCATCGCGAGTTTATTCGCCGGGAAATGTTGTAAAATTAACAAAACGATTGAGTGGAAGAACCGCTGGGGCTAACACTTCGTCCGAAGTGGATGCAATTGGCTGGGGAACTGTTACATTTTGGTATATCAGGTGAAATTGCGAATAACGAAAGCTAAAATAGACATCATACGCTGAAGCATATATCTTATATAGGGTTCTAATCTAATGACCTTAAAACTAGATATAAGATAAGTGCGTAAGATAGCATAAGAACTATGTTTAAAACTGTACTAAATATTTAAAAAAAAAAGAAAATAAATTAATATACCTTTGAAGCTGTTAAAAAGTTAAATATTCAAATTTAGCATATTAATATGCTAGGTCGATTTTTCGATAAATTGTTTTGACCATATCTTTGGCTATATGATAAAGTTGTCCGGTTTTTATAAAAGTATAAAATCGTAAAAAACTACTATAACTAAAAACTTCTATAACTACTACTTTTAAGAAAAAACGAAGATACATTTTTTATTTTACTAGAAAGCTCCACGAGACTGGATTGTCTGCAAGCTACCGTGACGAAACAGATTCCCTAGGAATTTTAAAATATAAAACAAATGATTTTTATACAGGTCTAACCTTTACAAATATTCTATTAAAGTGCTTATTTTTAGTAATCGGATATAGAGGAGAAGCTTGTACGTTAGTACTATAATTACGAGTAAAACCGAATACTAAAATCTGATAATAAACGCACAGCCAAATATTGTTTAATAATACAACCATTAACATTTTTACCATTTATTTTTTATATTAGTAACCTTTTTTGCTTTGATAAATATGGAGCCCCCAAGTTGCCCAATTTGTTCAGATTGAATAAACAATCGATGAAATTCTTACCGAATAAGAAAGGTAAAATATCTTCTAGATGCGACTGGATTTTAGTTTTCCAATGGTATTGATATATTTTCAAATGTCTGGCCATGATTGTGTTATCTTTTTATAATTGGGCCATGATAAATACGGTTACAAGGCTGGCAGACTTTCGTGGAAAACAACTAGGGGCTTAACCTCAAGCGAAGCTTCGGGCTCCTGCAAGCAGTAAAATAAATAGAAGATACTTTTTGAATTCTTTGGAACGACATATAGATCAGAAACTTCCAGTATCTACATTAATTTTTGATAAAAATCTAATGACAAAGTATTTAATTATTATAAGCAATTATGAAATTAATAAAATCGATTGAATGCGGTATTTTGATTTAATTAGCTTCTTTTAAAAGAAAATGCCCTAAGTGTTTGGCGAGATATAAATATTGGAATATATATTACAAGTACAATTTTACATAATAGTTTTTTATTATTGACTTCCATTTGTGTTGTTTTGGTTTCAATCATCCCTCGGCAGTGACAGTCGTTCCCACGTTTGGCTTCGTTTCCTGCGGTTGCACCAGCGCCTTGATGGGCAGTAGGTGCTTCAGAGGCTCCAAAATATGTGCTTGCTGCAGATAGGTGAGCTGCTGCTGCTCCAGCTGCAGCAGGCTGATCCCCAGGTGAACGGTTAGCGACTGCGGCGGGAAGACGCCGTGGATGCACCGCTGCACATAGGGCACCAGGTCGTAGGCCAGGCACGAGCAGAGCCGAACAAATGCCTCCCGTTCGCTGCCGGCGAAGGCCTGCTGCTCCTGCCGATAAAAGGCCAGAACTCGCTGGGCGGCCTGTTGCAGGGAGTGCTGCAGGCAGCGGGTCACATCCGTGGCCAAGGCCAGTGGAGCACACAGCCGCAACTCGTTCAGGGCACTCAGATAACCATTGCACAGAGCGGCCAGCGGATAGAAATCCAACAGCGTTTCCGGTGGCGCATAGGATTCCTGTTCGGGATCCACCTGCTTGCGGGCGTGGGAGTGCAGCGCCACCTTGTTGATCAGCGTGAATCTCTCCAGCTCCCGCTCGAACTGCTCGTTCACCTGCGCCACACTGCTCTCGAACCGACGCCGGATTACTCCCACGAAAATGGGGGCCATCAGCGCACGGAAGTCGGCGCCCACACGGCTAAAAGACAGCCCAAAGTACATGCACTGGCCCAGCACTGTCTCCACCGAGCCCACTCCCAGCTGAAGATCCCGCTCCAGGGTCTCCAGGAAGTCGTTGATCTGGGGGAGAGAGAATAATGAATACTTTTCTAGAAGATAGTTAAGAGGATCAAACCTTATTGTGCAACCAGGCCTGGAAGAGTCGGTCCCCATTGCAGCTGACACCCTGCAGCGGTCTCAACGAACTCTGGTTCTTTGAGCTACCCTCCTCCTCCTGAAAAATAGCGCGGTACTGGGTGATGATATTAAACAGGTTAATGCGCGTGATCTCGATGGTTTTCGACAGGTGTTGCTGGGCTAGGGAGAGAAAAAAGGGGATAGATATGTAGTAGAGTTTGGTAAGAAAATATTTAAAATACTTAATGTAAAACCATTTATCAAGCTTGTTTTTAATTGAAACACTGAACTTATTCGTTCAAATGCCTTTAGAATTCAAGATTTGCATCAATTGGGATATCCCATTTGTTATTAATCAATTTAACTAAGCTCTGCAAAAACTCTCAATTGTTCTTGTAACCATTTTGGCGACTTTATTTGATAGCTCATTGCACTCATTCTTTAGGACTTATCACTTTAGCTCACATGAAACGAGAAGTACTTACAAAACTTGAACTAATTTGTAGCCCTTTTAAATGTCTTAATTTAGTTAATTTAAATTCTGAATAAGCCTTACCATCTCCAGTGGGAATGGCTTCGAGGCAAGAGGTCAGCCAGGCATCCCTTGCCTGTAGGAACTTCAGTCGCAGCTCGTTGTCGCCGAAGGCCTGCATCCGGCGCAGGTAGCCCACGATCTGCAAGCACTTGGGCAGCTGCAGGTCCGTCCGGAGTTGGGACACCAGTTGCACCAGCATGGTGTGCCACAGGGCCTCCACCGAGCGCACAATGCTCTGGAAGGGATTTGATTAGATTGCGAGGGAATGAGAAGACAAGAAGAACCCACTGTGACCACGGGAATGTGGCCCTGGTGCTGGCCCAGGCGGGTGGCGTAGGCGGCCAGCTCCAAGGCCTCCTCGTAGCGACCCTCGCGGATGCAGCGCTCCATGAGTTGCGGCAGCTCGAGGACCTCCAGCAGTTGGGCGTTCTTCTGCAGCGTGATGGAGTTGAGGCGCCGCTGCTCGTTCAGCTCGGCGGAGTCCTGCAGGAAGCGCTCGCACTGGACGCTGAGGTCGGGCAGTTTGCCCACCAGCGTGTCCAGCTGCTGCTCCGAGCGCAGGAACTCACTGAAGATCGAGCGCGAGTTCTCCGCCGTGGTGATGAAGGTCCTGTAGTTGGAGATGGCCAGGTCCTGCGTCTGCTCCAGGATGCTGCGGGCCTCGTCCGCCAGGCGCGTCTGCTCCTTCTTCAGCTGCTCCACCTTGCAGGTGCCCAGTTTGGCCAGGTAGTTGTCCAGTTCCGGATTGCCACGCAAGTTGTCTGGTGGACACACGAAACCTGAGTTCTTTGGCCATTTCAGCCGCTTCCGAGGTCACACTCACCCGGCACTCCGTCCGGGAATATCAGCTTTAGCACCCTCTCGTTCTCCATATCCATTTTGTCCGGAAAATCCATTAATTCTGCGTTAAAACTTCTAAAGTCGGGAATTATCCAATTTGTTGTCGTCTTCGAAAAACAGCTGACTTCTAGCCAGTGTGGAAAGCGTTCAATTTTGAGGCTGCGGTAACGCAAGCGTGAGAAAAGAAAGTGTGCAAAAGTGCAGTCTATACGTCTGTCAAAAGCTAGATGATTTGTCACGCAGCTAACGCCTTTTCAAAAATGTGTGCTAAAAAACATGGGGGTATTTCCTAAACGACTGAATACATTTCCTGAAATTTCATGAATTCAACATCCTCTAAGCTGCTCAATCGTTGAAAACCAGAGTTGCACACCAATTTTTTTAACGCAGGACAACTCTGTAATTAAATTATATCGCTGCACGCATTATTAGTAGTCAATTAAAATTACACTAGAAGTCAAATTAAAAATTGTTCAGATCAAACTTAAAATTTTGATTAATAACTTAAGCAAAAACAATAAAAAACATGATTAAAATACAAGAAATGTTTGTTGAATTTTCAACGATTCAGCGTTTTAGTCGCTTTGGGATTTGCTAAAATAATAATAGTAAAAGTACCATTTTGTTATAAAATACATATTATATTTATTGATTTATTCAGGGGGACCGACGATTTCGAATGTCTCATTATTCAATTAACAACAATAATTTTAGATTAACTGCTTAAAAGCTGAAAGGATATACGAAACATTACCTTTTGTTTCGAAATTATTAATTCAAACTTCGCAAAGAAGAAACCGGACGGATCCCTTTAAAATAAGAACGATTTTTAAGTACTGTTTTCGTAATATTCAAGTAAACATTAGTTTAGTTTTTTCGTGAAATTTCGAAATGAACATCCTTTGCCAAGAATCTTATCATTTCGGTACGCATATCTTTTCTCCGGGGTTTTAGATCCCTGATTAAAGCGTTCATCTGGAGTGAACCTGCTTCTCAGACGCAACACTGCCGCAGTTATTATTTTGCCACTTTCACTTGCTGTGACCTAAATATCGATGGCAGAGATGTGACTGGAATGATTTTTTGTGGCGTATCACCTTCATAATTAAATTGCAAAGGGAGCAAAACTTTTGCAAAAGAAAATATTAGTTAAATATATATATTTTTTGTGTCTCAAGAATACAAAATTTTTAAGCAACAAATAAAAAAATTAATTGTTTACTTAGGGTACACCTACGTTTTTGCACAAATTTCGCAATGGCAATTATTTGGCAATCGCCAATGGAAACCGGTTTTTTGTGGACAGGAAAAAGGGAGTAAAAAATCCATCAGCGACCACCCACTCCACTGGTGGACCCGAACTCTCTCCGCCAAGCAACAAGTCGCCCCACCGCACCACCGCATCACCACCACCTCACCACCCACCGCACCACCGCACCACCACCCACCGCCGCCTGGTGGCGCAATTCTTACTCAATGGGAATTTTCGTGACCAATAAAAAACGGAGGATGAGGAACTGCAGTAACACAATATTGTTCAAGCTGTGTCTTGTGGGCGGGGATGGGGCAGCGGTGGGCAGTGGGCGGTGGGCGGCCCCGAGGGGCGGACGAGGACATAATAAACACACAACGATAATTAAACTGCGGTAAGTCCGGCCAGCAGACCGCTTTCAACAGTTCGCTGATAGCAGCGAGGGTCGGTCAAAAATAATTACAAGCAATTCTTATTTGTAGATTCATAACTTAGTTGATAGATAAAAAATATAGGTATAAAATATTTAGTTGAACAAAATGTTATTTTCCATTAGTCCATGTCCATACACTGATATTGCGGGATTTCAACAGTTTATTAAAAATTACTATTTTTCTTAAATTGTTAAATATGATTTTGACGTTCTTTCTGAAGTGCTTTAAAATTTATTTTTATTCAAGAGATTTATTGAAATCAAATTTTAATTTTTGCTAGTCCTAAAAATCTAAAATCCCGATAAATGTAGACAAATAAACTAACACACAAACTGTACGCTGTACTTTAAAAAAAAAATCCTCTACCAGTTATGATATTCACCGGTTCTAAAAAATAAAAATTTTAACGGTAACAAAGTCGTATTTAAAATAACAAAAATCTTATAGCCAAAAAACCTTTTTGATGTGTACACAAATTAATGTTTTTGGCTCATGAACACAAGTAACCTCTAAGACAACTGAAGAAATGGTTTTCCCAAATCAGATGGCTAACCGCACAGTCAACCCTCGCTAAGTGCAGCGCTCCCGCAATCAAGTCCCGAAGATGGGCGCCAAAACAAGCTCCGTTCTCGGCGCGGCGTCTAATCCTCGACTTTGGCAACAACACAGCAGCAGCAACAGCAACAGCAGCAGCAACAACACTTGCAACACCAGCGGCAGCAAATGAATCAAAACAAAGCCCAAGCAACAACAAATGTTCGGGTCCACTACTGACCTACTAAGAAGACTCCGCGACGCACTCTTCGCCTTGGAGCATGGAGCATGGAGCATCGGAACATTGGAGCATTGGAGCACTACGAGATCTGGGGGCTCTTCGGCTCGATCTTCGGGTTCGGCGTTGCGTGTGGCGCTTTTTCTTGTCGCGGAGTACGTGTACGGTGTACTCCTCTGCCTCCTAGCTTTTTGCTTTTTTTTTATTTGCGCTGGGTCGTTTTTCAGCGTTTGTCGTCGAATAATAAATAAGAAAAAGTTTTCCTGCAAAAGCAAACCAAAAAGCAAAAACAAAAGCAAGCCGAACCGTAAAAATAAAAAGCGTTTTCGCTGGCGCAGAGCTGAGATCGATCGACCACCTCTCTCTCTGCGCCACACTTCCTCTCTGCACTCATAAAAACAAATTAAGATATATTTATATTCACATAAGATATTAAAATGTGAAATATATCAAATAAATTTATAGCACTGTGTTAACAAATTTGACATTTTTTTTCAATAATTAATAGAAAGATAAACTCAAAAGTCAAAGAATTGCACATATTGGCCATATTGTTAAAAAAAATTCCGAAAACATATTTTCGATTGCCTGTTATTAATGTTCAATAATGGACAAACTCATAATTTAAAAAAAAATTAAAGTTCACTTTTAATTTCAGAAACTTTATAATAATGATGTACTTTTATAAAAGAAATCATTTCTTAAATCGCCGAAAACATAATTCGATTTTATTTCTGTCTTTGGAAACAACCTTTGCTAACATAACAAACTTTTTTACTCGGATTCCTATTCATTCCTGATAGCTACAGTTTTTGGAGTAGAAATTTTGTTTTTTTTATTTATTTCATTTAATTATTACAAATTAATGCTCGCTTTAAATTTATCTTAAAAAATGCTTCTTCATTTAGTGGTTTGTTAGCTATTGACCAATTGTTTTTTTTTAATTTATATTTATTTTTTCTTCAATTTTTCTTTATTGTTTTTAATTGTCTCACCTAGTTGATTGAATTGCTTATTTCATAGGTGAGTTTACATTAAGTATGAGAATATGGAGGTCTGCCAGTAACTAAAACCCTTTCTGAATTTCAATGAAATTACAAAGGGCAGTCTTTAGTCCCATGTGTATTGAGACCCACTGGAGCATGTGCCGATTTCTCCGAGTGTATTGTAGCTGGGGGCGCGGTAGAGGAAGAGAGAGAGAGAGACCGCCGCTTTGCCGTGGGACTTGGAGCTCGATCAGCCGCTGGTGGCGTCGCAGTTGCAAACGTGAGTCCGAAGCGTGTGAACGTGATTTTAGGCTTTTCGCTGGTTCTCCTCGACTCCTCGATTTTCCCGATTTCGGCGCAGTGGGAAAAGCCCCCCTGCACAAAGAAAAACAGAAGCGGGACCCCAGAGGTCGCGGAAACTGCATACGATTTGCAGTTGTGTGGAAATATGGACTTTACCACTAATTTTCATAGCCCTGCGAGTGAGTGTGAGCGTGCGAGTGTGAAATCTGCGTAAAACATTGCCAAATCCTTCGACAGATTTCTATTTGCACCTATTTTGCATTCGACATTTGGCATTTGCCATCGACGCGAGTGTCAATCGAGTGAAAGTAAACAATGGTGCGGACCCAAGTGGATAGGCGATCGCAGATCGCTAAACCAATAACGGTAAGTGGGGTTTGCCCAATGCCACTGCCTTGCATAACAAAGTGTCAAAAACTATACAATTGCAACAGCAAAAGTGGTAGATAACACAAAAGAAATACCAAAGGTATGAAAAACAAATTATAAAATGAAAATGCTGATAAAGGTAAAAGTCTATATAATGAATAAAAGAAGTACGATGATCTCATTTCCTTCCAGGTTGCCTATATTTTTTTTAAATACCCTATTAGAAATGTCAATTTTATTAGTATAGACTGATTTACAAGAAAATTCTAAGTCAATGGCAATAAAAAAACTTATATGGTTTCATAATATATTAAATCTGCATATCAAAGATGCAACAATCTTCCTTAAAAGCCTTTTTTTTTACTTCTCGAAAATTAAAAATTGAATAATTTATCAATGAATCTTTTACAGAAATAAAATTAAAGCAAAAAACTGATTCTGTATTAATGACGAGTTAGTGCTAGGCATTTAATTTCGTATTTTAATTTAAACTATCCCCAACTTTGATACCTACCTTGATCGAAGTTATTAGAATAAATAAACCACCTGGTATTAGAGTTTCCAAAGGAAACCCCTTAATGCCAACCAAAATATAGTAATCAACCTAAATCAGTAGCAGCTGTGTAAATTTCGATATTGCTGTCCCCTCTGGCCACAAGCCATTGATGAAAATGAAATCGCAATTAAAAGATGGTCACACGTCCCCGTCATTTTTCAAAATGTGTTGAAATCGATAAACGATAGGGCTAAGCGTTTTATGCATATTAACAACTCCAGTCCCTCTGTGTGCGAGTGGGCTTTGTTTTCTTTTAACGCATGACTACGCAATCATAAAAGCATAACCAACAACGAAAATGCTCAAAGTTTCCGCTGTGTTTGCTGTTGTGGTTGGCATTGCCGGTCCCAAACAGAGGAGGAAAAAAGAGAGAGAGAAACGGAATAAAATAAAAAGTTTCACTTTCTTCGAGAGCAATGCGGCTGGCCGGGATTGACTCGTTGGATTTGGCCCAAGCCCAAAACTAAAACTAAAACCAAAACCGAACCAAACCAAACCGAAAGCGAATCGGCAGCCCAAAAAGTCGGCTTGCCAAATTGGGAGGCGAAGTTCGCGGCCTTTTCCGGTGGCGTCCAATCAGTGAAATTTTGCGATTAATTAACAATTTCGCCATGAATATGCATTGCTTGGGTCTGGGAAAAGAAATGAAGAGCTTGCAGCGATTTAAGGCAAGTTTGTTGCCTGAGTCTTTTGTTTGCATTAGCTTGCAACCTCGCGTCAGGTTTGTCGCCTCAGTCTTTTGTTTTGGTGGGGAAATTTTCACCACTCGCCAGCTGGTCGCCTGGCAATTAGCAGATACAGCAGCGGCAAAGCCAAATTTGGTTAAGTGTAACATCAACTTCATTTCCAGAGCCAATTGAATTTATAAATAATTCATTCTAGCCACTCGCCAAGAGAGTTGCAGATGGACGGACGGCGGGCAACATTGTATTTGGGAAATGAAGACATAGACTGGAACGTCTCCTCGTGCTCCCCCGCCCCCGGCAGACTGGGTTTTCGTAGAAAGTCGCTGACACATTAAAGTGTTGCAATACGTTTCTCTGGCGACAGCTCGGCATCGTCTGCGATTGACAAATGTCTTCCTCGATGCGAGTTGACTTAATGCCCATTTGCACTGCACCACAGCATCGGCACTGCACCGCCGCATCTAGCGGTGCCAAGTACGGTCTGCAAGAAGTAGCCAAAGGTGGTCGACAAACACCTTGTATTTATTTTTGGAATACTCAGAAAAAAAGCTCAATATTAACTTAATAGCTTTTAACTGGTCCAATAGATTTTGATTTCTATTTCAATTCTACTTTTGTTCATGTAAGATGGCCTTATAGGCTTAAAAGAACCAGGTTCAACTCCAATCGCTTCCCAAATAATTTTATTTGTATTTCCTTGCTCAATATCTTCCTATAATATGTAACACTCCCTAAACTGATCAAAAAAGTATATCTAAAATCAATAAAATAATCATTTCCACCTATATTAATTTGTATTTCTGTGTAAATTAACGAATTTTTTTATTTTACTTTAATTTCTATGATATGGTGTGTACACAGTCTAAAAAAGATTAAAATTGGGACTAATCAAGAACAATAGGGCCCTATAAAGATTATAAAATCATCTTAGATTTTGAAACTTTTTCACCGACACATAATTATATTAGGGTGTTAGGAATTACGATAGTTTAGATAATTATTTAAGACTGGCTTAAAAAGAGCCATTCTGCCACCACTGACTGTTGCAGTTGCAAGCTCTCACGGCTGATTGGACATATTGATTTGTTTCGCCGATTTGGGACGCTGACAGCAGCATTTGCTCCAATTTCCCCGTGGCTCCTGCGCTTCCAAGAAATATGACAATGTTAATGAATGGGATTTGGCTTAATTGTCTCGCTGCACATGACAATCGACACTAATGCCAGCCGCCTTATTTATCTTTTTGCCGAACAAAGCGAAAGTAATTCTGCTTTCCATTTCAGGCGTCTTCTCTTGCGGTTGACCTGATTTGATTTTCAACACAAATTAGTTCGCAGAGAGCCATTTGTTTCGCACCCAAGTTGCGGTCTCATCCTCGGATTTCAGACCTCAGATCACTTTCTTCTCGTAATTGCCATGGTCTCGGGGCTGTGAAGCACTTGATTGAAGTACTTTTCAAAATCGGAGAAAAGGGAGTTAGTGCTAGAAGGAATTCCACCTTGTCATTGATATTTTAATTTGATTAGAGTTCATGATGTATGAGAACTGAGAAAACTTTCTTGGCTGCATTGCGTTCTCATGGAATGGTTTAAATTATGTATCTTATACAAATGTGGATTTTACAGATAAATAAAACCTTGAAAAAATAAATTTACTAAATTTAAAAGTCTTAAACACAAACAATATTATTTAAAATGTATCAGAATCGTTTTTGCTAGCATTTATAGTTTGTGTAAAACTATATATCTTTTCAAAAATGAAAATGTATATTAATTTTAAATTAATTTTAGTTTTTTGTTGATTTTTTAAGGAGAAATGTTACAATCCGAAATTGTCTGTATAATATTACGAATTGCTTAAGCGTTGACCTTGATTGCATATGCTAATCGGGCTGGAATTTTCCTAAAAACCACAGAAATGGGAGATGGACAGATCAGTGGTCAATATTACCTAACCGCATGGCCAATCGTGTTGCGCTCCCATTTTGGACACACATCCGCCAAGGGAGCCGATGCCGATCACTTTCTTTTCTTTTCGTGAATCACCCGCGATCGATATGAGTGCGCCACATGTGATTGTGGCTTTAAGCTTGGCAGATAGCCGAAAACCGAAAACCGAAAACCAAAAACCGAGTGCATATCAATTTTTGGCCAACCGGTTCTCCGAAGAAAGAGCCAAGATACGGGGTCCGAGAGACCCTATTAGGACCGAACTGAAGCAAGTCCCGGCTAACTGGCGGCAATTGTGCAACCGAAAAGGAAAGTTGAAAGGGCCCCTGGACGAGAGGGGCGGGGCGGGAAATGCCATCGCTTTTCCAGCGCGCCGCAATTTACTTTTACTTGGGTAACCCATTTCGCTTTTGATTGCTCTTTGCATTTCACTTTGCCGGCTGCCAGTGGCAAGTGGCCACTGGTCGGTGGCCAGCTGCCGGTTGCCGGTGAGCCACTCGGGTGGTGCGGGGGGCAGGGTGGTGCACGGTGGTGTGGCCCGGTCGGCGGCTAGTCTGGCGTGCTGGTATCCATGCACAGGGAAAAATCCAATGTTCAGAACAGCACTTGCAACATATTTTTAATCTGATCATTTAGCAACTCATATACCGTGTACCAAAATATTATTCCCTTAACATTATTTGGGTTGTTTCTGTATTTAGTGAGCAGCATTTTTTCATTTTTAAACATATATGTAGTTTGTATTGAGGAAAAATAGAAAATTAAAGTTTTAACCTTTTTTCAAGTTTACATATTAGCTTATAACCTGAACGCTATGGTATGTAAATACAGAATTAAAGTCAAATTGGATTTTGGCATTGGATTTTATAAAATTAGCCATTCGAAATTTAACTTCTGTAGGATTCAATTTTTCAAATCTCAAACTGTGTTTAAATTAACATTGAAAATACAGCAAATAGTCTTGATATGAAAATGTTATAAATTAGTTGTCTCCTTAACCCAAATATTTTTTTTGTACTTCGTGATATGCATGGCTTTCTTCAAACAATACATTTAGTTTGACTGTGAAACAATTATAAGCTTAGACTTTTTATATAATTGACCTTTTAGCTCATAAAGCTATAGCTATTGTATGTTAAAAAGCCATAGACATTTCTTCATAAAATCCAATTTAAATACAAATCAAACTATACCATTATATGCAAAATTAACCAACTTTGTAGCATTCAATTTTTAAACAATTTTTTCCCAAGCCGAGTTCAAATTCAATAAATTCTTTATAAGTAAATGGAGTTTTTTTTTAAGTAGAAAACACCAAAATCATTGTCTCAGTGTAATGGTGGCTGCAATCTCGGCCATTCTCTCTGACTGCAAAGTCTGGAGGTGGCATGCAAATGCACATCGATCATCTTTATGACTTGTGATTGTCCAGTTGGCTTTGCGTGAAAGTAAAATTTGATTTTCTACCGGCTGCAGCACAGTCTCTGGCAATTCGTTTTGGCCGAGTGAGAGCCGCCCGGCCTTTTCAGTCCTCCCAGGTGCATTGAGCCCACTTGACTCCAACTCCGAAATGGAGTTTCAGCGTCACGCCATTTGCTTATCAGCGAGCGCCTGTCGTTTCAATTAAGATTTCCTCTGCTCAGCTGGGGCTGCTGAGGCTTTCCATTAGTCGGAGAGGTCATTTGCCCAGTCCATCCAGCTGGGAGGAAAAGCCTTTCCAACAGCAGGAAATGCCGGATAATAAAGTTCACACCCAAATCATGAATTATGAATCCACCGACAATTAAAACTCAGAGTTTGAAAGAAGTGAAATCCAAAGTTGTTAAAATAAAAAAAACAATTATTTAGCAGCAAATTGCTTCACTGTTTTGTAATTTGGGGTGGACTTTATAATTGTTTTCTGTTGATTAATAACTTAACAAAAACAACATTACTTCCTAAAAAAAAATCAAAAACACAGCTAATTGCATTGGGATATTTAAAAAAAGAAACGTTTTTCTACAGGAAAATGCAAATCAAAGATTATATTTAGTACTTTGTTTAACTGTGATTTATGTAGACTAAGAGTAGAGTATTTTAAAGGAAACTTTACCCCCAATATTTGAACCTTAAAGCTCAACGTGACCTTTAAATTTTTGATAACATGTATTAGATTATCTTAAAGCACAAAATTTAATTCCTTTTATAATAAACGTTTGCTATTCGTAGAAACTTGTCCACAAAATGTAGTATTTATCACCGATCCAATAAAAATATCTCAAAGTTGTAGCTATTTTCATATAAAGAACTTATTGTAAAATAATTATAGTTAAGCGTATGTTTTCGTGTTTTCAATATGATTAGGTTTCTTTGAAATAATATTAGCTAAATTCAAATCTTATATTGGGTTTTAATCTTTGCAGAGCGATGTCCTTTGGCGCTTGCTGCTGATCCTGGTGGTGGCTCTGCCCCTAGCTAGTGCCGGATTCGGCTTTGATTCGGCCAACTCCTGCAGTCCCAACGGCAAGCTGTCGCGACGTGGTCGTGCCCAGATGCTGGCTGCGATCCCCTGCGACCTGGGACAGCAGGCCTTCTGCCATTTGCCCGGATCCGCGTATCCGTGGCACGCCGTCCGAAGATTTGTGCACGAGAACCAGGGCCTGATGAAGCGCATGTACGGCGATGTGAGGCACATCTCCATTCTGCGGGACGAGATCCAGAACAACGAGGTGGATGCGGACGACATTGAAGAGGCGGCGGAACGGTACAGCAAGGATGGAGGTCGGCGCAGTGCCAAGTATCTGATGAACCGGGATCGGGATGAGTTCGGAAGCTTCAAGAACAACGATGTGCTCATGGAGCCCCACTTTCGACCGGTTTCCACGAGTACAACGAGTACGACCAAGGCGACGACGACCACAGCTACTCCCACAGAAGTGAGTAGCACCACGGATAGAACTCCCAGTGAAGTGGTTAGCACTACAACACCTGGAAATGCCACCAATTCAAGTACAACAGGCAAGCCCACTGCCGTTCCACCTACTCCCGAACAACCCGAAGTTGAGGCGGACATTGTGGAGATCCAACCCAGTCCAGAGTCGAACAGCGTCTACGAAGTGGTGCCCTCTGCCGCTCCATCGACCACTTCCACTGCGAAACCTTCGCCGGCAGTTGGTGAAAATATACAGATCATCGACTCGCCGCAGCTGGGATTGCGTAACCTCAGCGGAGAGGCGAAGCCAACCCAGGAGCCACCCACTGCCACCACTTTGAGGCCCACTTCTCTGCCCAAGAGCTCGGCGGTTTCAGCCAGCAGGAGAAGGAAGCCCGTGGAGACAACCACGACACCAGCCAGTCCAAAAACCTCCAGCACCGTGCCGCCTCCAACCACCACCACGTCCACCTTGCTGATCCGACGCAACGTAACCAAGTACTCACCCGCATCCGTGACCACGCCCGTGAGCTTCGCCTCGCTCTTCTCCGGCACTTCCAGTGGGCTCTTCAGTCCGGAGAAGCTGCGCAGGCCATTGACCACCAGCAGTACGAGTGCTCCAGTTCCAGCTCCAGCTCCTGCCGCAGGTGGACCCCCAGCAGGAGCCACCGGTAGTGCCACCAAGTCGGGACTGCTGAGGGAGGGGCAGCTGTTCCAGGATGCCATGAAGCAGGAGCCCGTGGCGGTGGCCAACAACTTGCGGGGAGTGTAAGTGTACAGCCCAACGAGTTGGTATACCATTAAATAATAAATGAACAACTTGTTTCGCTTCCAGAAATGCCTGTCCCGTCAAGGACGAAGTGGTGGCCCCCTTCTGGGCGAACAACACCCGGGGCGAGGTCTTGGCCCTGCTCAACCTCTACCCCTTCGAGCAGTACGTCCACTGGGAGAAGTGCACCCACGAGTTCAAGCAGATGTTCTGCCGGGATGGATGCAGGTGCGAACAGCAGTACCGCCTGCACCGGCTGCTGGCCTACGATCCGCACAACGAGTGCCGCGGCATCTTCTCCGACTGGTTCCGCTTCCCGTCCAGCTGCATCTGCAAGTGCTACAACATCCCGATGGAGTTCCGGGCCACCTCGCGCAGTCCCCGCTCCGACAGCCGCTTCGATGCCCCGAAATCCGATCCCATCGAGGCGGCGGAGGCGGAAGTCCAGAGAGCCATCTACGAACACGCCACGGATGAGTGGTACCGCCCACGCGATGAGTTCGACTTCCTGGAGGGGTAATCCACACGCATCCCCTCCGGCGATCAATTGTACAGTAGCTATAGATTTGATAGAAATAAGCTGCACATCCCATCTTCAATCTGAGTCACAGTTTCGTCTGTCTTCTAGTCTATAACTAAACTCCTTTCAAAAAACATACAACCCCTATATCTGTTTCCGATCACTTTGGGAGGATTTTGAATTGATAAAGTTCCATCAGCTACGACAAGGGACTATAAATTGGTCAGTTCCCAATCCACCTTCCTTTGATCAGAGTTGGCATAACCATTAACCTTAAGTTTACTTTAAAAAGCGGCATTATGTTAATGTAAATATAGGCCAACATAATGCCGAATTTAGGCAACAACTTGCAGAGCGAATGTACCTTGAAATACTTGCGAACGGATCGCAGCCATTGAGCTGCGTACGATGGTATTTACTAGTTAATTTATTTATTAACTTAATTTATTTATTCATATATTAGCCATAAGTATAACCATAAAAGTGGCCATAGCATTAACCCCAAATCTTTTTATAGATCCCAGATTAAAGTGTAGGCGTTTTTGAAAAATATTTATTGCAAAAATGTATGCGATCATATATTAATGTAGTCTGTATATTTAGAATGCTTACGTATGTATAAAATAGATTTTATTGTATTTAATACGTTGATATATTACTGTTTACTCTTTAGTGCATACAAGGGTACGCTGATAAATTAGATTTATAAATTGTATTTATGTAAGGGAAAGGGTTTCCTTTCTTAGCAATTTAAAGGCGTTTCAGGCACTTCATTTCAGTTTAACCGTTTACCATTTAAGGCTAGTGATAGCTTTTTTTGTCAATCACTCAATTAAATAAAACTTCTAGTGTTGCTTAACTAGCCGAGTTTTTATTTTCAGGGTCGGCCAAAGGCACTTGCCAAAATAAGTAAAGTTGTAAGTAAAGCTCGAATTAGAAGCAGTTCTCAAAGAAAATTGGATTAATTGAAACTATTTAATATACACAGTTGAACAGTTCAAGGGTTTAAAGTCAAACTCCCTATTGCCACCGAGTTTATCGAATCGTTTATGTAAATAAAATAAAGTCAATGTGTTTACTTACAAATACATAATAATAAATTGCATTCAAACAGACTTTCGGCTTAGAATGTCGCCCAAGGAGGAAATCTAGTTCCGAACGGGATATATAAATAAGATATATAACTTGTGGAAGCATTCCCCTTTCTTGTGATCAACGTAAGCTTGACAGACGATCCGCGAGCAGAGACTACATCTACAGACATAAATTAGGTGACAGAGACAAGAAACAGGTAGAAATACCGCGCCCTAAATGCAAACTACTTAGTTGCAAGTCGACGCCCATTGAATACTCTGCGTTAAACAAAACGAATACGAACTCGATACTATTGATGCGCGTTGAAAAAATACTAGGCGTGAGTGTCGCGTTGTGTGCTAATAACTAAAACTAGGAAGATCCCAGGACGCGGTTGTCCTGGTGATCCGATCGCATCAGGCACTCGACACGGGCACCCAAAGCAGCTTGTCCTGCTCCTTGTCGACGGCGTCCTTGATTTGGGTGCACATGTGCTTGATGCTAACGCCGGGGATGACGGCTAAAAGGGGAGAAGAATATTAATGATGCAATTTTTGATTCGAGTGCTTAAACTTGCAGTCTGGACCAAGTAGAAAACTCACCTGATATGTACTGCTTATAGTCGGTCTCCAGCTTCATGGCCCGCTCGTACATCTCCTTGGCCGCCTTGGCCGAGATTTTGTCGGTGCCAAAGTCGCGAATGTCGCGAATCTGCTTTGCGGACTTAAAGCGCAGCAGTAGCACAATAGGGTAGATTTGTAGGCGCTGCAGACGCTCCACTGCGGAGATGGAAACGTCCAGAATGCAGTGACGTCGATCCTGGGAGGAAAACTTAATGCTTACATAAGCTCTCCGGGTAGTAATGTAGCTGCTACTCACGTTCTTGCAGGCATTGCTGATGGCCTCCACTGTAGTGCACTCGAACTTGTTGCCCCGTCGCCGGTAGTCCACAAATATGTTCTCCTTCAAACCCTCCTCCATAGCCTCCTGCGAGCAGTCCATGGCAGTCACCTCGCACAGCTTGAAGAGGTTGGAAAAGTCAATGGTGAGGCGGTCCATGAGACACTCGGACAGAGGCCCAATGATCAGTACAGGCCGACGAATGGGCGCTAGAAAGGAACAAGGTTTAACTGATTTGTTTCTTTATCAAGAAATCCAAACTTACAATCTAAAAGCTCCACACGCTGGTAGCTAAGGGCTCCGCCATCATCGTTGAGCAGGCCTAAGTCTGGAAAGAAGCTAAGCTGCGTATTGCTGAAGCTGGCAATCTCCGTGGAGTCGCGGGACGAGCTACGCTGGTTCTTCTTGCGACGAAAAAACGATCTCCTGGCAGAAGTGCTGCCGCGTCTGGCGGTTCCAGTATCACAGTCCACCACTTCTCCCGAACGTAGTTCCTCTTCCACCCTGCGGGGAAGAAAAAACAAAGTGTTATTATTCGGAAATTGTTTAAAATCAATACAAACAATATTAATGCTAAATTTTTGTTAGGTACCATTTCTCAATGTCATGTTAAGGTTTATCCTTAAGTTAATTTTACGTCTCGGAAACATTGACCTTGACTGACTATTAACTATCCCTGATTTAGTTATTTCTTTATGCATTAGGATTGCAAATATGTGTTACCGAGTCATTTAACTTTTGTTAACTTTTTCTGACACATTAAAAACTAGAACTTTAACATGTCTTTAGGGAAGCGGACCTTTTTTTTTGTAAACGTCTAAATTGATAGCCGAAAATAAGTAAGATTAATTTACGATAAGTTTAAAATTCAATTGCTCTCATAGTTGTGAATCATTAATGTCGTGTTCGCTGTAAATATTAATTGCTCTCTCAACTCAACTAACCAAGAAAAACGTATGACTAGTATTAAATGATTTAGTATTAATGGCTACTTACTTCATTTGACTGGGTATGATGCCGCATTCCTTCCGATGGCCCATGGCATCCAGCTTCCAGGCTCGCCACAAGCCAAAGGTGCCGTTAAAAACCGTGTTGTCCACGTAGAGCACCTCGTCCTTTACAAAACGCAAGTCGTCCTCGTTCAACTCACCAATACGATCAAACCCCACTCGAATGTAAAAGGAGTCCCCAGGCTCATCTTTAATTTGTTTCAGAGCTGCATTAAAGTGAGGCGGCAGATTATTACAATTTAAATCAAAATAAAATATATTCGCAACTTACTGTGCAGCTTATTTTGCACCAGCATAGTGACCGTATCCGTGAGCTTGGAGATCTCATTGGCCGCCTGTTCGGCAGTGACTCCGCTTAAGTCGACACCGTTGTACTCCAGTATCTGGTCGCCCTTGCGTATTCCTGCATGATCCGAGGGCGATCCGGGCGCCACGTCATGCACGTAGATGCCCACTTTGTTGCCCCCGAACAGCTTAATGCCTAGGTTCTTGGACTTGTCCATGTGCAAGGTCACATACCTCAGAGCTGGAATAAATAGTTTAAATCAGGTCAAATGGAAATTATCTTGAATGGAAGACTTTGTTAGTAGGGATGAATGTTCTATACGGAGTATCTAAAACTATTTGTACTGGATAGGAAAATGCAATAAGTACCGGTTTTTGTTTAACGCTTTGTTCCTTAAAAATGGTAGCCTTTTCAATTATAGGATACTCTTCTTCACCAAAAAAAAAAAATAATTTTCATAAAAAGCCCTGTTGCAAAGTAAAATTCGCCAATGAACTTAAAATATAAATCCTGTAAGCCTTAGTCTTCTCTGCTATGAGCCAGAGAATAAGTACCTTATACAGCCGGAAACGCTTCCTGCTGCATGGTTAGCTTCTCCGACGAGGGGAAGAAATGTGGGAGCATGCTACTACCCCGGGAGTGTGGTTAGTAGTGGGTGGAGTGTTGTGGCTACGTACTCTCTGCCGGAACGGATGCTGGCGGCGGCGGCAAGGCGGGCTTGGGCTCCTCATCGTAGACCGTCGACGTGGCCGAGGCTGTCGTCGTGGTGGTGGTGGCCGCCGACGAGGGCATGTCCTGGCTGCTGCTGATGTCCGACTGGTTCTCCAGGCTGTCGGTGAAGCTCTGGTCCTTGATGGACTGGTGCGAGAGCGGGGCCCTCGAGCCGGATCGTGTTGAAGGGGCCTGCGGCTGCAAAGGCAGTGGGAAGAGCGAGTTGCGAGCTGGAGGACGCGGGGAGTTGCGTGGAGTTGGGGAGCCCGAATGGTTGACGGGAGATTCTGGTTCCAGATTGTGCGCTCCGTCATACTCCATTGAAGGGAACTCTGCAACAAGAATTACGATTAGTTACCATTTTGTGTATAATGTAATCTAGGCATAAATCCACTTACTCTCCGGATTATACTGCACCAGCATGGTGAAGGAGTCGCCGCACTGCCGCAGCACGTTGGCCGCAATCTCCTGCGTGGCCGCCCGCATGTTGATGCCACATACTTCCAAGAGTTGATCGCCCACTTGGAGACCGGCACGCATCGCTGTGCTCTTGTCGGCGACGGTGGAAACAAAGATTCCACCGCCGTTGTTGTTGCACTGAATGGTAATACCGAGCGACTTGTCGCGCTTGTCGATGGTGACTCTTCTAAGGTCTCCAGGGCAGAGAAAATCCGCGGGCACATTGGAGTTGCGTTTGCCACTTCCGCCACCTCCGTGGCTGAGGACTTCCACATGGACCTGCGGCATGGGCGATCCGCGTCCACTACCTCCTCCTCCTCCGCCTCCTCCCACTCCTACTCCAGATCCAGTTCCATTTCCTCCTGCCATGTTGGCACCGTAGCTATTGTGAATGCTGGAGCTCATGAGGGAAATTGGTGCACGATCCGAGGACGAGGCTGACATGGATCCACCGGAAGCTGGCGCCGTACTCATCATGTAGTGATGGTCAATGCTGCCGGAGCTGTTCTTCACCATGCTGCTGCTCTTGCTGGCCACACTGGGATTGGATGGGATCCTCAACCGCTGGTTGTCCTTCTTACGCGGAAAGGTTCCGCCTTCGTAGATGACACCGCCCACCCCCGGGACTCCTCCTCCGGCCACTCCCATGTAGGGATACGGCCCGTGACCGTAGTCCACGTAGGGAGCATGCGGGTGGGGATGAGAATGTGGCAGCGGGTTCGTCTGCGCATGATGGTGCTGATGGTAATCCAGGTCAGTGGGTATTCCAACGCTGTCGTGGGGTGCCACTGCCGCCGGCAGTTGTTGCAACTGCTGTTGAGGCGGTGGTGAGGGCAGGGTCAATGGACTGGACCTACGGTTGCTCCTGACCCCGGGCCCAAAAGTGGGGAAGAGCTGCGTGTGCCGGTTTCCCGGATGGTGGTTGGACTGCAGGAAGCCGCTATAGCCCCCGTGAATGCCAGAGCCAATGCTCTCACTGTCGCTCGGGTATTTGGGCACATGCCTCACCGCCTGCGGCACATGGCGCTTGGCATACACCCCGTACTCGCTGATGGCCGGACTCTTGGCGGACAGTATGGACTCTATGGAGTTCTGCGACTTCAGGGACACCACGTCCGGCGGTTGGCCCACGGGCAGCAGGTGACTACCCCGCGGCGGGTTAAGAGGCATGAACACGGCATTAGGATTGGATCCGGAGCTGTTTTTGGGCAGTGGCGGCGGGTGGAAGACGTCGAATACCTGCTGTTTGCGCACTGGAAACTCGCCGGCCGCCGGACCCGTCACGCCACCCATCGATCCCGATCCCATGGCAAAGCCCGCCGAAGCCGACGAGGCATTCATCACCTGCTGCTGGGCCTGCTGACCACTGGTTTTGGGCTGGTAAAAATCCCCGCTGGGTGTGATGTTCAGCGACAAGCGGTGGTTACTGTGCGGTCTGGATCCGTAGCGCTCCTGCGAGGGCATTTTCACCCTAGCATTGGCGCCCATCAGTGGGGCTCGCTGCATCGGCTTTTGGTTGGTCTCCTCGGGAGTCACGACTCCGCCGTAGAGCGAGTACCTCGGGTGGGTGGGATAGCCGGCCATGGGCACTCCTCCCGATGAAGCGGCGGGAAACAGTGCCGAGACTCCTGAGCTCACCGGATTGGAGTTGCGGTTCGGATGCGCCTTGATGGCACTCCCGTTGGCTCCCCGGATGTGGGCCAGGGGCTTTGACATCTGAGGGGGCAGCGGCGGAGGTAGCTGCTCCTGCATCAACACTGGCGGCTGCTTCTCCGGCACTCCAACCTCGCCCACCAGCTCATCGTCCTTGTCCACGTTGATGGGACCGGCTGTAAAGAGCGACATCAGGGCGTGCTTCTTCTCGTTGCCCCGCATGGTGCCCGTTGGATTGTCGTGCGAGATGTTGGTGCGCGGCCAGGTGCCCATGCTCTTGGAGGCCTCCTTCTCCTTCTTGGTGCGCTTTTTGCGGTTAAACAGATTCTCCTTGCTCTTCTCAGAGCTGTTCTCACTCAGCACCGAGTCGAGGGCCGCGATGGCGTCGTCGTGCTCCTGCTCCAAATTTTCCTCCGGTGTGCCCGGCTTGCTGAACTTTAGCTTTCTGAAGAAGAACTCAGCGAACTTGGACGGATGTTTTGTGGCGCCAATGGCTCCACTTCCTCCACCTCCGCCGCCACTCGTCACGTGCTGCATGGAGTCGATGGAGTCCGTTTGCGCCGACGAGGTAGTCATGCCCGGTGGCAGCTGATCTTGCACGTACTTCAGGGCAAACAGGTTGAGACCATCGCTTCGCGGATCATTGAGGAGCTGCATCACCTCCTCGATGGACTGCACCGAGTCCATCGACTTGTTGTTAATGCTCAGCACTCGGTCGCCCACGTCCAGCTCCGGTTCGTAGAAGGCCAGCGAGTTCTGCTCGATCTTTGCGATGAATACGCCCATGTCCAGCTGCAGGCCATGCGGGCAGTCCCGATCCCTGGTCTTCAGTTGAACCGAATATGCATGCCGCTTGCTGTGACGCGTGCGGGAAACCAGGAGCAGGGATCGCGGTGCACAGGCGCGAATCTCGTCGAGAACCATGCGCTTGGTCAGGGACTGGCAGTCCAGGTTGTTCACCTTGCAGATCACATCGTTGATCTTTAGCTTGCCACAAGCGGGTGAACTGCTGGTCACGCCGCACACCAGCTTCCGCTTGTTGCTGTCATCCAGGATAATGCCCAGATCGGAGGTGTGCTCGTAGCCGCACAGCTCTACTTCCAGGAGATCCTCACCCTCGTAGCTGCTCAGGCGGAAACTACGTCGGGATCCGGAGGCATTACTATCTAGATTGTGGCGCTCCTGCTGCTCCATTTGCTCCTTCAGCAGGTCAATCTTCTTCTGGGCCTCATCCTTCTGCTTCTTGATCTTTTCGCTGTCGCGGATGGCCATCAGCGAGTCGGAGATGGCCTTGTCTCGCTCGTGGCGCATCTTGTCGCAGAGCGTCTTTACCGAGTCCCGCTCCTGTACGATTTTTTCGCGCTGCGATATGGCCCAATCCCGGACGCGTTTCGCCTCCTCTGCGTCCTGGCTGGAGCGCTCCACCTCGGAGAGGGCTTTCTCCAGGCTCTTGCGCAGCTTTTCCAACTCTTTGCTGTTCTCCAGCTCTTTTCCGCTGGGGAATTCCTTTGACCACGAGCTCTCTCGCGATTTTAGCAGGTCGCGCTTCTTCAGCTCAGCGTTGGCCAACTGTAGAGCCTTTATCTCGCCCCTGGACAGCTGCTCATCCTTTTTTAATCGCTCGATCTCCTTGTTGGCCAAAACCAGATCATCGGACATCTTCTGGTGCTCCTGCAGCACGTTATCCTTCTCGGAGAGTAGCTGATTGAGCTCCTCGGTGAGGGAGACCACGTTCTTGGTCTCCTTGGAGAGCAGGAGCTTCAGAGTCTGGTTCTCATCGCCCCGCTCCCGGTAGTAGTTGCGATCCTTCTCCAGCTCGATGTATGACTTCTTGTACTTCTCCCGCTCCACTGCGGCCATGTTGCGCTCTTTCTTAAGCTCGGCCAGCTTCTCGCTGCAGCTGCCATCGCAGCCCTGGGACTTCCCAAAGTAATAAGGATTCCCACCGGCCCCGGGTGGACCCTGGGTGTTCCCATTCTGGGCCTGCTGACTCTGCTGGTTTTGGGTCTCCAGCAGCAAGCGCTTGAGCCGGGCGCTCTCCTCCACTATGTCCGTGAACTTGTTGCGATCGGCCACGTAGTGCTCCTGATAGAGACTTAGCTCGGTGGCCAGTTCATCGCAGCGCCGTTTCGTACTGGCGTGCTGGTGGCGCAATGTGTTGAGCTCCACGAGCGCGGACTTGTACTGCGCCTGCAGCAGATCGTACTTTGTGCCGTTTCCGCCGGAAACCCCCGACACGCCCACTCCGCTGTTGACGCCCTTCGAGGGGCCGTTGTTGTTGGCAATATTGGCGGCCGTGGTACTGCCACTGGAGTTGGACGGCGGACGGAGGGTGTTATCATAGCCCACATACTCCGAGCTCTCCTCTGAAATGGCAGGTAAAGTTATGGTAGATGTACTTTGGTCAATGAACTTTAGACTCACCCTCCTGACTGCTCGTGCTGGTCAGCGAGAGATCTCCCGATGCCATCTTCGCCATCACAGCATCTTTAGGTAATACTCAACATGAAGATTATGCTGGAGGAAGTAAAATAAAGTATACCAAATCAATATGATTTATTTTAGTTGTCAATTAGTCTAGTTTTCCCTGTTAAATAAATAAAACCAATTTACTTACTCCTACCTAACCGACAACTATTTATGATTCGAACAAGATAACAACTTAGATTTATTGGGTGCCAATTGAAGTTATAATCGAGAAGTTAAGAATTGTATCAATTTGGTATGGTGAAATTGTAAATAATATTTAACATCTAAGACCAATCGTAACTTTTACCTGTTGATCATGGTGATAGTGCAAACGTGACCGTAACATGAACTCTAATCCCACTATGATTATTGTTAAAAAACCAACAGCAATGACTGCATTAATTATCTTTGTCTAAACAGATACAGATGTGTTCAAAATTTTAAGACAAAATTAAAATATTTTTTTATGTTGAAACATTTATATCACCTATTTTAAATAAAAAATATCATTATGATAACATTAAAATTTATAAGTACTAAACTAATTTTGTACTATCAGAATTTAATTTGATCTTTAAGATAAAATATTTCTTTATTTATGAACTAATTTAGGTGATATATGAAATTAAATAGTTTTTGTCCCTTGAACCATTCTTTTTTAAATAATATTAATTATTGAAACCATAACCAATTCTTTAAACTAATATCATGTGGTTGTATATGATCGGCGCCAAAGATTATATAATAAATATTTATGAACAATATATTTGTATAACATTTTCGACCATGAGCTTTTCTTTATTTATCTTTTTCAGGATAAATTACTGACATGACAAAAACATTATAATGTTTTTATTCATTGCCTTGGCTATATTTTTGTTTGCTTTTTTGAAAGCTTATTATTTTTTTGGCCACTGCTGTTTATACATAGCTAAGGTATAGGAGTAAGTAGAAAAACCGAAGCATTGGAAAAACGAAACTTTCACAATTTTTGTGAAACCGCGGTTTTCACAATTGAACGAATGTAATTTAAATACAACCGCAGAGTGGGGTGGAAAGTGGGTGGGCAGAGAGGCAGGTACTGGGTTTTTGGCTTTTCGAGTGGTTAATGTTTGCGAAAACGAAATGTGTGGCAATTAAGCACTCGAGTTAGAGCATCGGGACTAAGCCAAAGAATTAATTGAAGCAGCCGAGCAGAAAGCGTAAATTAATAGCAACATGTATGCACACACGCACACCATTCACCGACACACACACACTGACACACACAGGCGTGCGGGCAAAACAAGTTGGCCGAATGAAAGAAAGAGAAGAAAAGCTGGCAAACGCACAAAGGTGGAAAGCAAAGCGAATTATATAAACGCTTTTCGGACTGGAGTTTCGTTTTGCAGACACTTATCTTGGCCAACAAACACGCTTATTGGGCCAAAAACATTGCGTATTCTTATATTCCCTCGGTCGAAAGTCTTTCACGCACACACACACAGGCACGCAAACGCAACAGCTGAATGGGCGAGCGACAGAGAGGGGGCGAGCTCCACCCCAATTCCAGCCCCGCGGGAAAGAGAGGGGCAGATGCAACAGGCGGACGAAAAACGGGATAGCCGACTTTTACCGTTTTCGTTCGCGCAACAACAACAGCGCATCCGTGGATTCCGGAAGTTCCTTTAAAAAACGCGGCGGAACTACAACTCCACGGCACACGGCCAGTTTTGCAAGGACAAACAGTCCAAAACGATGACGAATGGTCAACGAAAAAACGCCACCGATAAACGAACGAAAAACAAAAAAAAAAAACAGCACAACTTCACGTCACTTTTCCACTAGAGCTGTCACAACATCGATGCCATTATCGATACTATCGATTTTTGGGCAATGGCCAGCACCATCGATTGTTTTAAGGCTACGATAATACGGAAAACAATTAGGGTATTCCCTAGTTCGTTTAATTGATGAATCGTTAAATTTTGATCAGCTGTTTGCCAGATGCAATAATAATTACGCAAAACTTTTTTCGGTTTTTACCTCTATTGCTAAAAGTTTTCATTCAATTGCAAAATGTTATTCATTCAATTGAACTCTAAAAATATGAGTGTATTGTGAAATTTTTAGGGTATATTTTACGAATTATTAAATAGTGCTTGTTAATGCAAAAGTATCAATGTGCCAATAAATTTTCAAAACTTGTTTTTTATGTTTTGACACCTCTAGTGCGGAGTGTGACCGCGACTGAAACACTGAAATAAACCACCAAGCCCGCCAAAAAGCACTAAATTATACCATAAAAGCAGCAAAAGCCTCTGGCTTAACCAAGTTTTCCACCAAATTTTGAGAAACTTTTAACGAAAAATGTTCAAATTTAATTAATTTTTTTTATTTTACTATAACTCTATATTCCTATTATTCAATACTCGGCTTAGTGTAACGTTAAATGTTGAGCATATTCATGAAGCTTTAGTGACTTCTCTTAGCCAAATTCCCAAAAGCTTAATATATTTTTAGTCCATTTTGATTATGAGAATTTAAAATAAATAAATAAAGATTCAAGAGATAAATTAAACATATATTTTTTCGGGTTATTTTGGGAAAAAAAATAGTTTATTTTGTATTTAAACTTGAATGCTATAAATGCATTCCAAATTTTTGAATATGTTGGAAATTTATATTAGGTACCAAAATGCATACTTTGTAGAAAACAATTTTTTCTTGGGAGTTTTCAATCAAATATGATCATACTACACAATATTTAATTCTACTGTTTTGTTGTTTTGTTGTTTTTAGTTTTACACGTTTTGCATCGTGCTGGTTTTGCACGTGTTACTGCACACTTCGTCGTCTTTTGGTAATGGTCAAGCCAAAACAATCCAAATTGTTAGGTTTTAGTTCCAAAACCTATGATCGCAACGTTACATCGCCAAAAAAAAATGTCCTTCCGCAGACAAGAAAAGTTCCCAAAGTCAGTAAAGATTCGCTTGAAAAGGCCGATTCGCTTTCACTACATTCCTTGAAATCGCAAGCCAGCTTGTCCACTCTAAGCGAAGGTACGGAATCGGAAGATTATGACCCATCTGGACCGGGAAGCGGTTGGAATACCCCCAGCTCTGTTGTTTCTTCTCCGCGGCAAAAACTTAGTAAGACGTCGAGCGTGGCTGGCAAAAAAAGGGTTAGGCACTCACAGATATCGGTTATTTCCGGACCCCAGAAAAAAGTTAGGCACTCACAGATCTCGGTTACTTCCGCATCCCAAAAGAAAAGCGACATAAGACCTAAGCCTTCCATAATATTTAAATTAAAAAAACCGCCATCAAACGAGAAAGATCAGGCAATCAAATTGGCCAGTCCGCCCAATTCTTCTACCAGTAGTTCTACGGAAAGTGAGGATTATGGGGATGCAGAGGAACAACTCCTTGATAACACTAATAAAAGTGAAGACCGGAGGATTGAAGAAAACTCTGAATCTGCATTTTATCTCGACGATGATAACCAGATGAGTCTATCCACTGACTTGAACATCAGAATGCGCTTTGACCTACTCAAGAACCTCATGGAGATACCCTATTTGGAGGAACTTAGTGCAATCACGACCCCGATCGAGGTGAAGGAACTGAGGGAGGAGGACCTTGTGGACCTCGGGATCTTCCGGAATCCTTTGGCTGGCGGCTCCTCCGGCACTATACACCCACTATCCGATCCCGACTACGAAGATATTACCGAGGAGGCTTGGTCTCAAGATGATCCCGACGTGATTAGCCTGGCCATGATCTCGACGTCGGGACTGGAATCCGATAACGACAGCTGTTGGTTGTCGCAAAGGAACCGGGTCAAGCTGAGTATTATACCGACTTTCACTGAAGATCCATTTGGGTCTTTCGAAAATTCCCACGAGAATTCGCTGGTGACTTTTCCCATCCAAAAAGTTGTCCAAAGCTACCTGAACAGCATTATTGATCTAGTCGCGGAGAGGTTTGGAAATGCAGACTATGAGCGGGCAGGAAGTCTGGACAAGAGTAAGCTCTTGGATCGGCTGCTCGAGGAGGTCGACGATAACTACTGGGAGAAGTACGAGAACGACTATCTAATCAAACGTCTCACCGAGTACCACCTGCGCCGCTCCAAGTATTCCCTGATCACGCCGAGCAAAAGTTCCACGGTGAAGGAGTCCACTCGACGGCGGTATTTGAGCACCCTGAACGAGTTGGACCACTGGATGCGACGGGAACGGGAGGCGGAGGAGCTGCACCTGGCGGAGAGGGATCGACTGCTCCAGGAGTTGGAGGAGAAGCAAGCGGAGGACGTGGCGAATGAAGAGCGGCTGGAGCAACTGATCAGAAAAACCATTCTTCGCCGTGCTCACCCATCGGATCGCCTTAAATTCGTAAGACGTTCTACAAAAAAGAATATTTTTTTTAATTCTACATTAAACTCTTCTCATTTTTAATAATTAATAGTCAGTTTGAGAACCTAATTAAATTATTTTAATAGGTAACTGAGGCCACTCTACGACAAATGAGAAAAAAGCGCAATAATTTGTCAGAAACACGTCTTGTTTTGATCATAAAGCAGCACAACAACTCCTACATCGAAATGGTAAGAGTTTCCGATGAAAATACTTTGGAAACTATAAATGTCTATCCATAGAAAATCGATGAAACAGAGACCATTTCTGAAGAACTTAAATTGGATACGTATCTATCCACTGAGACTGATGTTCAGCAGTTAGCTAACACTATACATAGTAAGTACAGTCCTGAAAATCAAAATATATTATTCAAATAAAAATAAATTAAAAGTCAAAGGTATAAAGGTAAATATTCCTTCATACATTTTTTAGGAATAATAATTTAGATTCTTCCTCAAATCTAATCAGATTTATTTCTATTTTAAAGGTAGAAACGAAGAACTCCATCGAATGTGTGCCCTGATTAAGAAAAAAATTCATTCCATTTCACATCTGAAATGTCGGAGAAAGTTGCTGAATCGAAACTTTCTGAATGCCAAAAAAGAGCTGAGAATAAAACAGAAACAACATTTTGCCTTGCGCGATAAAATATTTGCTTGTAATATAATGCGCAACAAAATTCTCGCCAACATCAAAGAACTTCGTTACAAAGGTGGTATTATGTACTATCCAAAGTTGCTGGCTGATTTTGATCAAACGGAGAAATTTATCCTGAAGAAGCGTGATCGTGTCAAGGAACTAAAAGCGCAACACGACAGTCTGCTTAGAAAAATTAACAGAGTTGAGAAAAGCTCAGAGTCAATTAATCGAATATCTTAGTTAAGTGTAAGTGTGAGCATAGTGAACGTGGGTATTTTGTTCAATACAAATACCATTACTAGACGGATATATATCAATAAATCTTAGAAGAATAGCATAAGTTGTTTTTAGCCATATTTTAATCCTTGCGGAGGGTTTTATTGTTGTATTTTGGTTGGAAGCTTGTAACGCGGTGAAGGTGACATTTTTAATCCTAAATATATAGTGATTCGCAATCGTCTTTTTAAAGTGGGTAAAATTTGTTGAATTTTTCTGTTGTTAATTAATATTTGTGTATTTGTGGATGTTTTTGTCTAACATAAGGATTATAAGGATCTAATTTTGATCAAAATTAGAGGTCATATATTTATTTATTCGCTCTAAGTAAATAGCTATCAAGATTGAACTTTAAAAATGGAGTTTCTTAATGTGTATACTGATTATAAAAAATATGCCGATAAATATGTATGCTGACATAAGAAACATTGGGTATTAGTTCATTTTATGTTCATTTCTAAAAACTATGCATATAGATCACACTCGTTATGCAAATATTATGATACCATTAGGGTCCGATCAATTCAGTTTTTTAAATCGCTCATACGTCGATGCAGTATATTCGTGCTGTGCTATGTGATCTCATTAAAATATCTGGAGGATATCTATCTCAAATTTGGTTTTTCTTTTGTTTCTGGTTAAATTACCTATTTTTAGTTCATAGTTAAAGAAAGAGTTGGGAAGGGATTTTTGGTCTTCCAGGAATTGGTTTGAATTGCCAAGCCAGTTTTGTCAAAATTTTCCAAAGAATACACACATTATTTGTCTGAGTCAAAATTTAAGTGAGCTATTGTGGCCCAATGGCTTTCTTCCTCATCCGGCTGGCCATGGTGGCCGGTGCGGTCTATGGGACCATGGAGCTGGGAATTTGGGAAAGTTCCCGGCACACGCAGGAGCTCTTCGAGGGGGCCAAACGGGAGGTGAGCCCCTTCACCAAGGACCTGATGAACAGCTTCTGCTGCTGGCGCTGCGAGAAGTGCGACCAGGATGTGGAGGTCAAGCCCTGGCGGGAGTCCATGGTGGATGCTTGGAACGAGTCGGTGAAGAAGACATTCAACACCCTGGGCGTTCATGTGCCCAAATACTTCAACCGCTTCTCGCAGGATGTGCAGCAGGGCTTCGACGACCTGGTGAACAACAGTGGAGAATGGTAAATACGCGAAATATGGCTTAAAATAACAATACTTTAGTTACTTGTGACCCCGATTTAGATTCAAGGGGGAAGGACTTCAACTACTCCTTTTTTGGGGATAATACAATTTATTGGGAAACAAAAATTATTTGTGCTCTTAATCCATACCAATAAAATATCGGCCTTCGGACACAAAAATAAACTCACTGCATGAGAATATCAGGTATATACATACACTTGTTATAAGTTAATTTATTTTATTTGTCAGAACAATTATAATAACCTGGCAGTTATCCAAAACGTGCCCACATTTATATAATATATATAATTATATTTTTAAAGCCACATTTTTTATATTTTATTGAGAAGGTTACAAACTGATAGAAAATAAGATAAAAACGTACCTGAGTTTTGAAACCCCCACAGCCTAATCCCACGTTTTGTTTTTTTATGGAAATTGTTATTGTTTTCTTTGAAAAGTTTGTAACATGCTGAATAAAGCGTTTGCAAAAGATGAAATTTGTAATGCCGAATAACTTAAAATCTGCCTCGATCACACAAATCAAAGAACTGCAGGCACAAACACAGAAGGGCGGGGATTAGTACGAATTGACCTTGGGGGACACTATGAGGTTTGGTGGCTGTATTGAATTGGTAATCATCCGTGTTGTTATGGCGGTCACCAAACCCGCTAGTTCTGGAGCGGTGGTGGTAGCTCTTCCTCGGCGTGAAAAATGAATTGTGGGACGGCGGACTCTCGTTAATATCAGTGTGATGTCCTTGGGGCGAATAATCCGAATGGGAGTGTGAGTCTGAGTGGGAGTGGGAGGTGGAGTGCTTAGAGCTTCCGCTGCCGAATCCGAAGAAAACATGACTTTTCGACTTCTTTTTTTTGGCATGCACATCATCGGTTATTAGGGCAAACATTAGGAGCACTACCAACATAAGGTTTCCACTGGGCCGTTTCAGGTAAAGAGACATTCTAAAATAGGTTGATTTTATGGATAAGTTTTTCAGACAGAATTATTATATTAATATGCTCTACGAAAAAATCTTATCTTAATCTTATGTCTTTTATAAATTAAAAACGAAATAAGTTTGCATTTTTTCAAAAATTTTTGAATATAACAAACACTTATTTACTTTTATTCCAGTGTATTACGCTTTCTGCTACTGACGCGCGAATTTTGGTGTTCTTTTCTTAAAGTATCCCGAACAACTAAACTAAGGTACGAAGATCGCTCGCGTTTCGGTTTTTGTAGAGCGGTCTGCAAAGAATAACGACACGACCAAAGCAGCAAATAACTCATGCGGTTGGTTAGTACACTGAACCAAAATTATTTTATGGTTCCATATTGTCATCTTAATTTTAAAGTAGAAGTCATTACAATCATTGTTTTTAAAGAGACATTCAACACTGACCTACTGATAATAAAACAAAATATAAGCCAATAAAATGTATTCAAAACTAGTTTACGTTTAGTTTTTTTTATGAACGCTGGAGAGAATGTTTGGAAGTTGATTTAAATTGACAAACAATTTTTCTTACAATAAATTAATTTTCGTATGTCAACTTTCTGAGTTTTTAAAAATTTTTTTTCAATCTTTACCCGATTATACAATGCGCTTTAGTTCTTTTAATGAATACCAGAATGAACATGATGTGTAAAATAAGGCAAATAGTATTAATTAAAAACTTTTATAAAAATATAAAAATAGTCTTAAAATTAATAGTTATGATTTTTTAGAGGGCTTGCATCCGATATTGTGTTTTTTTTATTGAGCAGATGATAAATCATGTGAGCTTGGAAATTACAAGTTTCATATATTTATAGGATATAGTCTGATATAGGAAGTACTCGAATTACCGATTTCCCTCGATTTTCTGGTATGTTTTTTGATATCAACCAATAACACTTCTGAACGAGGTAAGAAAGTCGTGACAATCGCTACTTTAAAAATCCCCAAAACTCCTATAAATGGACAGCCCCTCCATCGATTACATTATTTTGAAAAAAAGAAGAAACAAGTTTTAAGTTTTTTTTATTTGTTTGTTTATTTTAAAAATTATTTTTAGTACTGCACAATTAAAACATAGATATGTTCTCACTGGTCACAAACAGTCGCAAACATGGTGAATTCTCTCCAAAATATTTCAAAGCCACGTTTCTAAAATATTTGCAAATTTCTCGCTCTCATCCGCTCTCTCAAATATATAAACCATGTTTTCAAATATGCAGTGACGTCATAATAAGTGTGTCGATACATATTGGCCGAATAAGTATTTGGCGTTTTTCTCATATTCAAAAGTATTTTCGAAACTTGGAAATAAATAAAGTCCAGTTGTGGGCCACCTTTGAACAACATATCGAAACTTGGAAATAAATGACATGAAAATGGGTAAAAAATTGGTAAAAATAAAAACACATCGAAACTTGGAAATAAATGACATGAAATGGGTCAAAAATTGGACCAACGCTTAAATGAAAAATTTTGATGCAGATTTTTCGAGAATCAAATTATGAGTCGTTAGAGGTATGCCACTTTGAAATCGGAAACAAACCATAACTGATAACAAGTGATTCCAGTATAATAAAGCATGAAATATTTTTATTTTTATACCCTTGCAGAGGGTATTATAATTTTGGTCGAAAGTGTGCAACGCAGTGAAGCAGACATCTCCGACCTCAGTTTTAAAGATATCAAATTGAAACTTTGCACACACCCTTCTTTCCTTTGCACGCAGCTTATATGTCGGAACGACTATATCCTATAGCTGCCATATAACTGATTGATCGGAAATGCCATAACTTTGGTGTTTTTAAAGTTAGGAAGTTGGAATTTTCTATGGGTTATATATTTGGCCAATCAATCCGACCTACCAAATGTCATAAGGATCAGCCGACTATATCCTATAGCTGCCATATAACTGAACTATAAAGTTACGAAGTTTGGTTTTTTTATCAGTATTAAGAATGCATCATAAGATTAATTTTGTAGAATATAATTTACAGAATATTCTGCAAGGGTATGTCAACTTCGGCTCCGCCCGAAGTTAGCTTTTCTTTCTTGTTTTTTACTGGAATCACTTGTTATTAGCCCAATTTAATTGTAGTTTGACATAAAAATGAACCATATGGATTTCACGCTTTCATGGGCTGGGGGAGGCCTTTGGATGTTATCTGGGAACACGGCGGTGTAACGCTAACGTTAGCCCGCAATTACCAGAAATTTCGCTATATAAGGTGTTTCGAGTATTATTGATCCTCCCTTTCAGGCCAGGTTCCGTGTGATAAAATTCAACCGCGGCACCTGGGAACCCACGATTTACAGCTTCCTTTCGCCGGACTTCTGCGCCATAATGTTCAACGAGAATATATACTGGTTCGTGAACTGGAACAAAAACATTGCGACCCGCGCGGAGATTGAGGAGAAGTGCATCCATACGAAGGACGTGGGTGCAGTGGTACAATATATTATATATTATTGATTTATGTTTATCCCTGCTTTAGACCGTTATTACGTATAATCCCTTTCTGATGAGCATGGAGCTGGACAATGTGCGTATCCCCAATGTGCATGGACGCAATAAGGTGGTGTTCACCTTCGAGGCATTCGACGAAAATGACGTAAGACGCCAGTACGAGAAGTTAAACTGATAATAAAGCGTTCCTAAATGCTCACCATAAACTCCACTGCGCAAAATTCTGACCTTACCCTTTATTCACAATTAATCAAAGCCAGAAAAGCCTTGGATTTCTAATAAAATAATGATATCTAACTGATTTTTTATTGAAAGCTTTACGTTATTGTCTTCAAAATGTATAATTATCATGAATGAGAATTGGTAAGATATTTATCTTGCCGTAAATTTTAAGAAATCGACATATTTTTCATGTCAAATGAATTTCCAAACTGTAACATTACCTACAAATGTTTTCTGTATAAAAATAATTTATAATTTCAAATTAGATTAAATTACTATAATCCAAAAATAAAATTGACATTTTTAATGTGTGTATATATTATTCAAGGCCCTCAAGATTGATTGATTACATGCCTCAATTTTTTTCTTTCGCTATCAGCAAACGAGGCGCATTAAACTGGAACTTAGTCGTAAGCATTTAGCGCTTCAATTCTACTCGTTGTCATTGGTTTCAGATGGTTTTGACCCTGTACAAATGACAAAACAAGAATAGGAAATGTGAGAGATTTCCGACCGAGTACTTAAGCTGTTGATAAGCGCAGAGTAAAAATAATGAGACTCACCGCCAATAGACAATCGGCCAGTGGCTCGAGAAACCACAAACAAGAGGACCCCCAGGACTAAAACAGTCAGGACCAAAACGCCGATGGCAACCTGCATGCCAACAATTGATCCCGCTTCCGAATCGCAGTTCGGTGGTTTGCTCGAGGAATTGGTTTGTAAGAAGTCCTCAATGACATTCTGTTTCTGGATGCCACCCTGCATCGCTTTATCGAAAAGAAATTGTGGTAAATTTGAGACATAAATTAAAAAATAATCCAATTCTTTTCCAAAACCAACTTAAAAATGGATTTTAAATGTATTACCAAAGACCAATATGATCTATATAATTTTATATATTAATATATATTTAGATTTATACGCTCTGAACTTTGTGCTAGCGGAGAGAGCGGAATTTTCGTCGCCACCAAAAAACAAGCTGCATTTCGCAAAACCATTATATTATATTATATTGGTCTTTCAAAATATTTATAGCCCTTAAATTGTGTACTTAAATATTGGATATTGGATTGCTCAGCTTACTTAAAAATAGGTTGGCAAGATGCTAAGCCATTAAATTAACTTTCATTTGTGAATAATTCCTCAATTTACTACTTTAAGAAAATTATAAATTAAAATTAGACATCGTGGATCACTTACATTCCACATAGATAATAAATTGGACCATCAAGTAAGGGAAATCCAATCGCGAGCACATTAGTACCATCTTATTGTGCTCGGGCGTCAACTGAAACTGAATTTCCTTTACTTTAAATGACGATCCGGAAGCATTGATCTTGATTTGATCCTGCAGTTTGCTGAAGTTCCACATTGGCTCTCCATCATAAGCGGTACATTCGGCTTTAAACTCAGTTCCCTCCTTGAAGTAACCCTCGCTATTTGGCAACGAAATCAATCTGATAGTGGGCTGATTCTCTGCCAGAAATTCAAACAGAACAAAAGTATTTATTTGGAAGACAGGAAAGGTCTGTGAGATATTCGTTACTTGGTTATAATCTTATTAAAAAATAAAGTTTTCTAATAAGTTTTTTTGCAAATTTTTTTTCATTCCGTTTACTAAAAATTGGGTTTTGAAGAAGAAAGAAAGCAAGACATTTTTGCAGCCTTTGTAAGCATTGGATCAGGATCCCAATATTTATCACCCACAATATTTACAATCAGATAACTTTCGTGAAAGTGTTTAGATTTTATTTTACCAATACCTCGAAAGGGTGATATTTGAACTTTTAATTTCTCTGTTGTGGGCGATTCCCCGTGCCCCGATGCTTCCGCATTATCCAAATCCTCATTATCTATATCTCGATAATCATAGTAGGCCAGGACATCAGTCAAAAAGCCCCAGATCAGTGCACAAACCACAAACTTTTTAAAGAACATTTTCGCTTAATTTTTATTAATGGTTTCTTATCCCGAATTTATAATTTGTTTTCAATGTTAGGCAGAAAAACTAATGTATTTAGGCGAACGCCTCAATGAAGACTGAAGTAAAGTGAAGTCTGCCGATCCGGCTGGGCGGCAAAAAGCTCAGCTCTCTTGTCGTACTTTTGATGTGCGTAAAAATAGCGTCTGTGATTTAGCAGCGATGTCGGAATATGGAAAATGAGGTCTGCTAAAAAATTGAATTAGAAATAAAGTCCTTGACAGAGCGTGTGCCAAAATGCCTATGTAGGGATGCTTACGTGATGTTTCTGGAAAATTTGATAAAAAATGTATTTACAGTTTTTAAGAAAATCGCATTACAGTTTGCGCAGTTTAAAGGGATTTAAAAGTACCGCCTACTCCATTAGCCATGGCATGAACCAACTTAATTTCTGTCGTTTATCGACTTTTGAAAAATTCCTACGCCCCTCACAGAGCGTGTGCCAAGTCAAGAGATATTTTAAAAAATAGCTAAGTAATTGAACTACCTATGAGCACTAACCACACAAAAACCAGTTTAATATTTGAACCATTTGAATATAACATACATTTTATGAATACTTACTTTTATTCCAGTGTATTTCGGCTTCTGATTTTTGGTGTTCTGTTCGTAAAGTATCTCGAACAACTAAACTAAGGTACGAAGATCGCTCGCGTTTCGGTTCTTTTTGAAGAGAAGTCTGCAAATAATAACGACACGACCAAAGCAGCAAATAACTCATGCTGTTGGTCAGTACACTGAACTAAAATTATCTTACGGTTCCATATTGTCATCTTAATTTCAAAGTAGAAGTCATTACAATCATTGTTTTTAAAGAGAGATTCAACACTGACCTACTGATAATAAAACAAAATATAAGCCAATAAAATGTATTCAGCATATTAATCTTAACATACTTTACACTTATAAAACTAGTTTACGTCTAGTTTTTTTATGGACGCTTGAGTGAATGTTTGGAAGTTGATTTAAATTGACAACAATGTTTCTTACAATAAATTATTTTTCGTGTGTCAACATTCTGAATTTTTATACCCTTGCCGAGGGTATTATAATTTTGGTCAAAAGTGTGCAACATAGTGAAGGAGACATCTCCGACCCTATAAAGAGTGTTAAGAATGCATCATATGAATAATTTTGGAGAATATAATTTGCAGAATATTCTGCAAGGGCTTATCAACTTCGGCTCCGCCCGAAGTTAGGTTTCCTTTCTTGTTAAAATAAACCTATACCCATTTTGAAGTACATAGTGTAACAGATAGGAGCTGAGTACCGACAACTGACTCAAAAGTTCCATTGCTAAGCTTATAAGCTCAACAGTTTGCCGTCAGACATGGAGCGGAGATCAAGAACAATTACGTGGCTCGGATGTTTGTTCCTACTTGGAATATCAGCAGAGACTGATAAGAGGCTGTTCTTTAATCAAAATGAACAAATTATGGACCACATTCTGCGTATCATGGACGAGACGGAAAATCCATGCACTAATTTTAAAAAATATTCTACCGGCAGCACCTCTCATGCCTTCTACACCAGTTATTCTTTACCAGCGCTTGACAATTTGAATCGTAAGTTTTATGCAGTGTTTGAGCAACTTAAGAACCGAGCCTACGAATCCGGCAGTCCGGAGGAGAAGGTCTTTAAGTTGTACAACGCTTGCCAAGCTGACCAAAAGAAGGAAAAGAAAACCAACTATTTGGAGGTGGTTCAGCCGGACATCAATCTCTCCTGGCCCCAAAATACGCCTGATGGCAGACAATGGCCGAAGGAGCGCTTCCAGTGGTTAGTGACGCTCGCCCGATTGCGTCGCTTTGGCATGGATGATGTTTTACTAAAGATGAGCGTTCAAGTGGATTCCGAGGATCACAGCAAGTACACGGTGGTGATCAATAAGCCCAGATATTTGTTTTACGACGACTTGTTGCATGAACTGGGATTCACCAAGAGTAAAGCAACGTTTTTAAATGAAGAAATTAAAAAACTTAGGGATAATCTAAAAAATGAGAATGAGGATAAGCCGTTAAAAAAGCGTTTAAGTCTTCTGGAGTTAGAAAGTCAGCATGGAGTTTCGCTAAAAAAATATCTCGAGGTCGTGTTCGATCGCAGGTTCCCACCTAGTTTCAAGTTGCAGATTGAGGATGTGAACTACTTAGTAAGACTCAATCAACTGATAAGCAGCTCCGACCAAGAGGCTGTGGCCGTCCTCCTCATGGAACGCTTCATCGACTTTATGACTTTAAGCGGCCGCTCTGATGCATCCTACCATTGTGGAATGATCGTTAGAGATCTTATGGAGTTTGCCAGCAATTTGATTTTTGAGGAACATATCCTGGGTGAGAAGAAACTTGGGGAGTACCAATTACAAGCAACGCAATTATTTGAAGCGCTACTCAAGCCCTTTAGAAGTGGGTTAGAGAGGAATCGCCTTAATTTACCAACTTCCCAGATATCAGACCACCTGAAGACTTTGAACGGAATCACTGTAAATGTGGGAAACATGCCAAAAAATGAAGATCACCGTCGCTTTGTGACATCTTACTATGAGGATCTTGACTTGGAAAGCGATGACGACTTCACCATCATTAATTTAAAGATGCGTGTGTTTAAGACAAGTCGCGAGCTGGGGAAATTAGGCAATCCAGTGTCGAATGATCCGAGCCCTTTGAGGAGCATCCAATCAGTTAATTTAGTTAATTTAAGCACAATTGTCATACCCTACTCCGTTTTGGTCGAACCTCTTTTTATGACTCGTGGCCACGACATATTCAAGGTAAATAACAGTTTTTAATTGGTTTCAAAATTGTTTGACAAAAATCTTTTTATATTTCAGTTCAGCAGAGTTGCTTTTGATATCTCTAGCTTATTGATGAACGCCTTACTTACTGCCAATTGCCATGCCAACACAAATTTGATCAAGACTTTGGATGATCATGATATATTTGGCAACAGTCAATTTTCTTGCGACAAAGATTACATGGAAGGGGATGTGGCACACAAATATGTCGGAGTGATCTTGAATTTGATACATGAGGCTTACTTCTTACCGGGGTCAGGATTCGACCAATCGCAACCCAACTTCACCGATAAGTCCGTGGAACAGCTTTTTTTTCTGTTTTCGGCGCAGACCAACTTTATCACCGAAGTTTTGACCATGATGCCCACATTCGCTAAGACCTTTAATTGTCCAAGTGCCTCGTCAACTTTAACTTCGGAAAGCAGTAATTTTAATATCATTGTAGCTATAATAAAAACTTAATTTTCTAAGAAAGTACTATAATTCGATTTTTTGTCAAGGCTTAAAACAATGAAATAAATGAAATGTTTTTTCGAAAAAAATTTCGATTATTCCTATGATTTTAAAACTAATAGACATTGCTTCATCGACTCGCTTGATGATACTCGCCTGGTGATCCTGATCAAGAATATATATACTTTATGTCATTTCTGAATAAAATTTATTTCCGTTAAAATGTCAAATTTGAATGCAGATTATTGCAGAATCAGTAACTTTGAGGTTAGTAAAGTTATGGTCTCTAGAAGTCCAATTCTGGGTCACCATTTTAGAAGTCATCGGAAACTTAGAAATAACTAATATGAGAGTGGGCTCAAAAATTGATCAACGTTAAAGTAACTTTGAGGTTAGTAAAGACTCTAGAAGTCTAATTGTCGGAAAATTAGAAATTACTAACATGAAAATGGGTCACCAATTTGATCAACGTTAAATTGAAAATTTTAAACGCAGATTTTTAGAGAATCTAATCACAAGTCTTTAGAGGCATGCCACTTTGGAATCGGTTTATATTAACTGCAACTATTTTCTCAAAGGGTTTTTGTCAATGAAAAATTTACGTACTCACTAAGAGGTGCCGCCACCAAAAAATGTCCTGGGAGTAATGTTCAGAAACTTTTGAGGACACCTTGTATTCCTTAAAAGTATGTAACAGGCGGGGGAAAGCTTTTCCGAACCCATTTATATCACACACAGTATGCGAATACTTGTAAAGCCGAAGAAATTAAAATCGGCTAAGCAGTGGAAACAGGTGGGACCTCGAATGACAATAAAAAGATAATAGGATTCCGTCAGGCAACATAATCGCGTTTTTATTATAAAATATTTGTAAAAAGTTCAATTAAGGTTACAAGAACTGAAGGCACAAACAAAAGAGGGCGGGGATGAGGAGGAAGTGACCTTGGGGAACATTAGGTGCTTTGGTGGCCGTGTTGTATTGGTAATCATCCGTGTTGTTACGGCGGCTTCCAGAACTGCTGGACCTTGAGCGGTGGTGGTAGGAAGAATAGCTGGATCCAGAATGGCTCTTCCCCGAATCCGAATGCCCCGAATTGGAGTGTGAGTGTGAGTTTGAGTGAGAGGATCCGCTGCGAAAAATACTAAAAATTCCTTTACTTTTGGATTTATGCTTGGCATGCACATCATCGGTGACTACGGCCAACATTAGGAGCAGCACCACCATCATGGTTCCGCTGGGTAGTCTCAGGTAAAAAGACATTCTGAAATGCGTTCATTTTATGGTTTAGTTTTTTAGATAGAGTCGTGCTTATTGGCTTGCTGGAATCCAAAGGTCATGGATTTATATAAGGTAGATGTGAAATGACAAACTGACAATGCAATTCGATCACAGAATTTTAAGTACATTTCAAATTTTATAATTTCTATAACAAATACGCAAATTTGTTTTGGTATCTAAGATTTCTAATATAAATTAATTGATTTGAGAAAAATAAATTGTGCGTGAATAATCTTCAAGGAAGAAGGCGTACTATTAGTCTGTTGAGATGACTCACTCTTAATCATTTAAAATGTAGTTTTCTAGACAAATCAAATTTAATCAAATATTCCAATTTATTTAATTTGATTAGTCCACACATATAGTTTAGTGGATATACTCGTAATGGAAACGAAACATTTTTTCAAGTTAACTAAAAAATGAAGGTAAGTAACATAAGCACGCCAAAAGACGCAATAGATTTTCATGGTTTTTTATTATTTTAATCAAGATTTTATGAAGGTCAAAAGCAGAAAACTGTCTTATCACTTGTTAACCTACTTTACAATTTTGGCAATGATCTAAATTAGCATTAATTGATCATTGCAAGCAATTTTTCTAATAATGTTTTGAATGAAATGCACTTTAATTTATTTTATACTAACTATTGTTTTTGTATAATCCGCTTGCTGCTTTCGACACGAATTTCGGTTTTGTTATGGAACAACTAATCTGAGGTACGAAAATCGCTCGCATTTTGCGTCTTTTTCTGGAGCGAGACAGTTCGGACTAAAATTGATAACATTTGAACTTATGCCCAGTTTTTGGTTTCACAGATTACAATTGACTTTTTAAATTAACAGTGTTGTGCACAACAATGTTGTCTCACAAAAATTTCCCAATATTTTATAATCAATTTATTATTATATAGTACCCTTACCCGATTATACTTTCCGCCTTTGATTATTTAATAGATACCAGAAGGAACTTTTTGGGAAAAATATAAAAAGAAAAATATTTCCAATATTAATATTCACTCAAATTAAAGAAAATAATACAAATGTATGACTATTTTAAAAACTTAAGAAAAAAAAAAGGTTTTAAATAAAAATTTGTTACTTTTTTAGGCACACCAAAATTATGCAGAGTTGCACCTATCCTTTTTTTTTGTGAGTTTATTTATTGTCATTAGTCAGTAAAGGTCGAAAGCAAGCTGAATTCTCTCAAAAAGATTCCAAAAACCATTCCTGAGATTTTTTAGGCTCAGAATTCTATGAATATACTTATTATAATTTAATATTATTTAGTAGAGTTAGCAATGTTGTGGAAGAATTTTAAACGTGATTAGCTGCACTGAGCGAATATACGGTGTATAACCATAAGGTAAGTAAGAATTATATGTGATGTATAGTCAACTCAAGAGTATAAAACAGTATGAAATCCAAATTTAACCATGTTAGTGATGCTGACTAATTTATATAGTCAAAAATTCCTACATTACTTCCTTCTGACCATAATTATAATACACTCTGCAAGGGTTCAAAAAGGGATTATAATAATATCAAAATTATGATTTAAAAAAAAACAATAAGAGACAGCCAATCCAATTGAAACTTAGATAGTCTTAAATCGGTTAACCATATCTTTAATTAGTTAGAAATAATACATTTTTGGAGCCGAACCAGACATTTTTTAGTTTTAATTGTAAAAAAATAAATACAAGTTAAACTAAAATGTGTAAAACTTAATATGTTTTAAGTTTACAATAACTGCAAGCACAAATACAGAAGGGTGGCGATGGGGACGAAGTGTCCATTGGGGAGATAATGTGTTTTGATGGCTGTATTGAACTGATAATACAGAGTATAGTTGTAGGGGTTCTCGTCCTGGTAACCAGTGCTGGAGCGGGATTGGCTATGGTAGTAGTAGGTGGAGTAACTGGGTTCTTTTGCCGGCGGGGAAGGGGCCGAAAAGGATCGCGAGGAACCTGAATTGGATGGCGATATGAGGGTGCTCAAGGAGGACTTGGAGCTAGAACTGGAGGTAATTTGGCTTCCTCTTCCGAAATTCGCGATTAGGTCCCTTAGGCTCTGAATTTGACTTTGTAAAGAACTGTAGGATGGCGGTCTCTCGTAAATGTTTGTGTGAGCTCCGCCCACAGGATTTGAAAAGGAGTACGCCGGCGGAGGTCCTTTGGGCGAACGGTATCCACCTCCAACACTGGAACTTGAATATGATGGTAATGAGAAGGTGCTCGAGGAGGAAGAGGACCTGGAGCCGGAACTGGACTTAGAGCTACTGCTACTTCGGCTGCTGCCACTGGACTTCGCCATGGTATGTGTGCTTAGAGCCAGAAAGACAACCAACACCATCAGGATGCCATATGGCCGCCTCTGATATGAGGTCATCCTGAAAAAAAACCAATCTATTAATAGCACATATGTTAATAGGTACAAATATTATATGGAAACTATGCACATTGGTAGGAATATTAAACTATGTGCCAGAGGAATTGGGCTGTAAGTCTGTCAGAAAAAACAGCTTTCTGATAAGCTATCACTATTATCAAACAACTGCAATCCTAAAAATAGCCTTGATTTCTATTGCTGAGCAACACTAACAACTAGTAACACCAGAAATGATTTGACCACGACTATCACTTTCGTAAATAAAATGTAATTCAAATTTTTAACTCAGTTTTTAAGCGGAATATTCGTATTATATCAATATCTAATTCAATAAAAGAAATTCGCTGGCTGATGTGTTTTATACATTTTTTTCTCTATTACTTGGCTGCGAGTTCACGAACGACTGACTTCCTTTGACTTGCGAGGCCCATCAAAAGCTACCTCGTTTCAAACATCAAATGCTGTGTATCTATTAAAAGCGCTGTGAAAAGCGTTTAAGGAAACTGCTGTGTTCGAAGACGAATTGGCGAGGTTTTAGCCTTGACTGGATAAGAGCACAAACCATACAACCACTAGTGGTAAGAGTTACTTGAGTTGAGAGGGTATATTTGCTTATTCTAATGCTATCCTAATCCATCGGCTAACGGTACTGGCTTGTCCTTACGAATAATTATCTCGTTGTTGTCTTGGCTTAACATATGATCTGAGACCATGCATACTTGTTCAAGGATAAAGTTGAGGTGTTTGTCTTAGCTAACCACTGCCCCAATTACGTAATTATTGAGGAGGGTCAACGAATTGACTATCTCTGATTATTAGGGGTAGGTCTAAAAAAAAAGATTACGTAATCATTTTTATACCCTTGCAGAGGGTATTATAATTTTGGTCAAAAGTGTGCAACGCAGTGAAGGAGACATCTCCGACCCTATAAAGTATATATATTCTTGATCAGGATCACCTCCTGAGTTGATATAGCCATGTCCGTCTGTCCGTCTGTCCGTCTGTCCGTCTGTCCGTCTGTCCGTCTGTCCGTCTGTCCGTCTGTCCGTCTGTCCGTCTGTCTGTCCGTCTGTCTGTTTCTACGCGAACTAGTCTCTCAGTTTTAAAGATATCGAATTGAAACTTTGCACACACCCTTCTTTCCTTTGCACGCAGTATATAAGTCGGAACGGCCGGGATCGGCCGACTATATCCTATAGCTGCCATATAACTGATTGATCGGAAATGCCATAACTCTGCTGTTTGTTAAGTTAGAAAGTTGGGACTTTCTATGGGTTTTATATTTGGCCAATCAATCCGACGTACCAAATTTCATAAGGATCGGCCGACTATATCTTATAGCTGCCATATAACTGATTGATCGAAAATGCCATAACTTTGGTGTTTGTAAAGTTAGGAAGTTGCGATTTTCTATGGGTTTTATATTTGGCCAATTAATCCGACCTACCAAATTTCATAAGGATCGGCCGACTATATCTTATAGCTGCCATATAACTGATTGATCGGAAATGCCATAACTTTGGTGTTTGTTAAGTTAGGAAGTTGGGATTTTCTATGGGTTTTATTTTTGCCTAATCAATCCGACATATCAAATTTCATAAGGATCGGCCGACTATATCCTATAGCTGCCATATAACTGAACGATTGGAAATGCCATAACTTTGGTGTTTTTAAAGTTAGGAAGTTGGGATTTTTTATGAGTATTAAGAATGCATTATATGAATGATTTTGGAGAATATAATTTGCAGAATATTCTGCAAGGGTATTTCAACTTCGGCTCCGCCCGAAGTTAGCTTTCCTTTCTTGTTATTCTGATTATTGATTATATTTAATAAAAAACGTAAATCTATAATGTTTACTTCAATACCATATAGTGGGCCTATTACAATTTGGATACCCAGATATCTGATAGTCTTCTATCTCTTTTTTACAATATTTATACCCGTTACTCGTAGAGTAAAAGGGTATATTGTATTCGTGCAAAAGTATGTAACAGCTAGAAGGAAGCGTTTCCGACCCTATAAAGTATATATATTCTTGATCAGGGTCACTAGCCGAGTCGATATAGCCATGTCCGTCTGTCCGTCTGTCTGTCCGTCTGTCTGTCCGTCTGTCTGTCCGTCTGTCTGTCTGTCCGTATGAACGCTGAGATCTCGGAAACTATAAAAGCTAGAAGATTGGCATTTTGCATGCGGATTCTAGGAGTTCCTACGCAGCGCAAGTTTGTTTCAAAAAGGTGCCACGCCCCCTTTAACGCCCACAATCCCTTTTATACGATTTTAAAAATTTTAATATTTCGGAAAAGTAAAAATGCAGTTTTATTGTGTTTATCAATACCTATCGAAATGTAGAAGAAATTTTTCAAATCGGACCATTCGTTAAAAAGTTGCGCGTGATCAAAGTTTCTATCTCCATCTCCCTCGCACTCCCTTTACCTGAGTAACGGGTATCTGATAGTCGGGGCACCCGACTATAGCGTTCTCTCTTGTTTTAATTTTTAATATTTTAAAGAAAAATGTCTTTTGTCTTGTTCTTCTTTTATAATGTTTTCTAAATTTCTAATTCTATTTTGTGTTTATCCCATTGTTTTTTATCTAATCTGTTTTTCAATTTGCCACTAATTTCCAATATTTGTCCTAACACAACTGGATTTTTCTTGGATATTTTTCACTACTGTGATGTTATGTATTTTTCTATTCCTTTTCTTTTGTAATTTTTTACTATAAAGTTCTTAAATTTTGTTAATGTAAAAGAATTTCCTCCTTCCATAAAATAATCTTTTAATGCAAAAATTACTTCTCTAGTACTCTGTTTTCGTTGTGTATAATGGAAAACAAATTTTCTAAATTAGTTATGGCCTATGAAATTTTCGAAATTTGTTTGCTTTCAGAATAAGGGATGTTCCAAATTACAATAACAACACAGAGAAAAATATGATTTAAATAATATTTATTTAGAAAACATTTCTTATTTTTATTATTTCTTATTGTAAAACATAATTTGTACAAGTTAAAATTATAACAATAACTGCAAGCTCAAACTTAAAAGGGTAGAGATGAGGACGAAGTCTCCACGGGGGAGATAATGAGCTTTGGTGGCTGTGTTGAATAGGTAATCATATTTTTCATCACTATTATAGTCATCATTATCATTACTAGGGCTATATTCGGATAGACTGCTGAAATCGGGGATATAAACGGAACTCGGTTTTTTAATTCGACGGGATCGGCTTTTGTCTGACGAGCTGTAACTATTGAAGTGGTACGACGGGGACGATTTAGAGCTCGAGGAGGATGGCCACGAGAAGGAGCTCGAGGAGGAACTGGATCTGGAACTGAAACTGTAACTGGAACTGGACTTGGAGCTACTGCTACTGCTACTTCGGCTGCTGGACTTCGCCATGGCAAGTGTGCCTAGGACCAGAAGGACAACCACCACCAGCAGAATGCCAAAAGGACGCCTCTGATATGAGTACATACTGAAACGATAAAAGGTATATTCTCCCTTCATTGTAAAAGACGGTGGAAAAAGTGGTTTGCATTGAAGAATAATGTGCCCCAAAATAAATCATCAGAAAAAGTGTAACAATTTTCCTAAATTATATTAAGCGACTTTTAACACAAAAACTGTTTTATTTTAACGAAAAGGAACTTTTAGTTTACATAGTATTTATAAATGTGTTTCATAACATTTAATTACAAATGTGATAGACGCGGACAAAGTAGCATCGAGTTCTGATTGTTGGTTATAGGAGGCAAAATATTTATTCAGAAAGACGGATGCCTTCTAACTTCTAAATAATTTATTTAAATGCCTTTTTTGTTTTGTTAAACGTTTAATGTACACCAACACATGAAAGCAATAAAAGTCAAACGTTATTAAAATAGTACCGTTCAGGGGTTTTGTTTGTCAACAGGTATTATGGACAAAAGAATTGTCTATTTTTTTAACTTCATAGTTTGAAACAAAATAAGCGATTACCTGTAGCCACTATTAGGTCAAGACTCGTTGCCCCAAAGTGTCGTCAAGTAAATGAATATAATAATACGTATTACTTATAAACTTTAAATTGTGTGAGTTATAATTTTATTTGTTTTTTGCGCGAACGATGTTTGGTTTAGTTTGTTCAAAGTATCTCAAAGAACTAATCAGCGGTGGAAAAATGTTGGCGTTTCGCCACTTTTTGGGTTTGGTTTGCGATAAGCAAAGCCGCGAACACGGCATCTAAAACAACATGCTGCTGGCAGCTTTCTCTCCTGATTTCAACTTCACTCTATCAATAAAATCTAGACGTGCCGCAAACTAATTAAATGTTCTTTGGATTGATTCATTCTATGTTCATCAGGGCCGTCCAAATTTAAACGAACATCTTAAGGTTCACCCGGTTTTACTGTTCCATCAAGACGCAGAAAGAAGAAAATTGTTGGGAAAAATGCGTTTTTGGGTCTGCGCATTGACTTTCAAGACTATCACTTATACGCACTGTTGCGTAAGAGTTATATGTAAAAACCTTTGGAGAAGCTACTTAAATAAGCAAATATTTTGTTTATAAGCTTGGTTATTATAAATATTTCCGCAGAAACCTTTTAATAATTGTAGTGGTGTAAAAATCAAAAATATATTTTTAAATAAGTTTACCGTAAAAATGTTTTAAATAAAATTCCCCAACATAAAGCTGTTCATTGAAGAAAAATATCAGCTGTGCAACTATGCATATCGATTATTATTTAAAACCTCGTTTTTAAATATTTTAAATAAAATTTAGCGAATCCAGAGGAATTTAGAATTTTTAGCGAAACCAGAGGAATTCTATTACAGTTTAATACCCAAAATTGATCCGAGGGTATTGCTTGTGTTTTAAATTTGGATACTAAAAATTGCGGTGGAAGTACAAAAAAAAATACTTGATAAACTATGGACAGGGTTGGAGCTGAAATAATGAATTTGTTAATTTTTATTATTATTGATTATCAAAATTTCAAACATACAATTTTGTAACGAAAAATGATTATATTTTTGGGTCAACAAATACATATTCAACTCACATACAATTCATAACCCCTTCTAAAAAATAACACCAATAACAGCGTTTTAATAGTTTTATACATTTATTAGTTTGAGGTCTAGCCGAACTCGTTTCCAGGAATGGATTATGTAGAGTTTGGCATTCAGATATGGTCATTGAGACATTAGGCCACAATCAGGGTCACCACAGTGGAGATTCGGCTAAAGTGTCCAAAGGTTGACCGACGGTCGAGCAGGAAATGAGTGGTGCGCAGGAGCCGCGTGGTAAGAACGAGCTGAATAGGAAGAGTTCCTGTTCCTGTTCCTGGAACTGAGGCCTCCGCGGCTTCTGGTGCCAACGGACCAATGCCTGGCATGCACATCCTCGATGGTTAGCGCCAATACTAGGAGCACTACCACCAACAGGCTGCCAATGAGTCGCCTCGGGGAAAGGATCATTCTGTAATAGGTTTAACGCTCAGTTACTTACAACGTTCGGATTGCTGGCATTTGTATTTTTTTTAAAGACTTATTTGCGCCTGCAAACATTAAATTATAATCTCCGCAAAAAAAATTAAAATTGTTTGCCAATGAAAAAATATAAAGTATATTAAATGGAGCACGCAAAACACCCTTGTCTTTAAATGTAATACATGTTACGCTAACTTGTACGGTACTTACATTGGTATGCTGTGTATTCAGTCGTTTGCTGAAACTTTATAGTTTTAAAATTAAAAAAAAAACGGTTAAAAGATCGTAAGCTATTACCTGCAGCCAGTATTGGGTTGACACTCGTTAGGCCTCGTTGACCTCGTGTCCTCAAAAAAATATTGTTTTGCTAATTTTATTTGTTTTTTTGCCCGAATGATTTTTGGTTTCGTTTGTTCAAAGTATATCAAAGAACTAATCAGGAGTAAATAAATGGTGGCGTTTCCCGATTTATTTGGGGGTTTTGTTTGCGATAATCAAAGCAGCGAGCGCGGGATCTAAAACATGCTACTGGGAGCTTTATTTCCTGATGTCAACTTAATGCTATCAAGACAATCTAAACGTGCCGCCAACTAATTGAATGTTTTTTGGATTGATTCAGTCTATGTACGTCAAGGCTGTCCAAATTAAAATGAGCACCCCGATTTTCTGTGCGCTTTGGCGCTTCAGAGCATTGACTTCAAAGTTTATTACTCATACGGACTGTTGCCTTTGGTCAAATAATTAATTTTAACTAAAATTATCTGCCGTATAACATCTTTTTACGTAAGCATTTATTTACCAAAACCCATACCATAAATGGTGATAGTATTTATTTTTTGTTGAGACTACTCTAATGTAGTTATATTGTAAGATATGCTGTAAATATACATGCAGATAATTTTAAAGTGTAGCTGAAATGTACACGAATTCAAATTATCAATATTTAATATTATTTTCTGGTACTCCTTTTTATTTTAACCAATATTTGCAATAGCGTTTTTTAAAATATCGTATTACTGGATCGTTTAGATTTACTTAACAGGCCTAGATAACAATTTTATGGAATTAAGTGATATGATCGAAAAAACAGGCACCGTAATTATTTTAAATTAAATAATACAAATTAAGTTCGGCTTGATCAAGTCATTATATTTGATTTAGTTTTTTAATTATTCGTAATTTACGGATTTTGCGTGATTTTTCACCAATATTGTTTCATATACTTGTGAAGGGATCACACACAGATCTAACGCAGAAGCAGTGAAGTAGCGATGAGTTTTATTTTAATTTTCCAAGTAATTAAGTAGAGCATTGCGGTGTTATTAGTTTTGTAGTTATAACAGTAGTTTACTGTTGAAAAATGTGGAACTAGTACATTTATTTTGTCTCCAAAATTTGTTGTTGGTTTTAAAATAAGAAGATCAGCTCCTAGGTAAAGATTTTATTTTTGCATTCGTTGCTTCTTGACTGGGGGAATGCATCCCAGAACCCCAGTGGTGGAAATCGGGGAGGAACCTGGGTTGAATGCCATCCCAGGTCTCCCGCTGAAAGCCCTAGAAGTTGAATGGGCCCTGGCTGGAGGATGAGCACGGGGTCGAGCTCCAGGAGTTGAAGCCACCACTGGGGAGTTGGAACTGATGCCTAGAAGAGTCGAATGGGAGCCACCGGGCCGAGACTTGGAACGTGGAGCGGGTCGAGCCGTGGGGGACATCGAATGGGAGTTGGAGCTACTAAGAGCCAGCACCGCTGGGACAGGTGCCACCGGATTGGAGGGCAGTCTGATCCTCGGCTGGGGCTCAGTGCCCTTGCCCTTCAGCTCGGCCGTCATGCCCACCTGGCAGTGGCGGAAGGTGGGCAGCAATAGACCGTGGTTCAGACCCGGCGTGGGCATAGATGCCTGGCCGGGAAGCAGGGACTTCAGCGACTGCTGGCGGGGTCTCCTCCTGAGCTCCACGGTCCGCTCCAGGTCCGCCATCTCCAGATCCTCGACACTCACGTTGGAGCGGTTCGCCAGCTTGGCGAAGCGTTGGGCCTCGACCAGTTTGTCCCTTGCCAAAGCTGAACCAGCCACTTATTTGTATGAGCACATATGTTTGGATGAGGGTTTCAACTCACTGTAAGCCAGATCTAGGATCACACCACGAGCCTGTGGCTCCGCCTCCAATCGAAGGTCCTTCAACAGACTGTCCACGAACTCCAGATCAGAACGGATATCCAATTCGCGTTCGCTGAACTTGTAATTCGTTTTTTTGTCCATCGTTAAGTAAATTTTCCAGATTTTTCAATATAAATCGTTTGACAGCTTAATTGAAATGACACAATTGTCAAATGAAAATTTAATGGGGCTAAAAGGGTTGTTTTATGTTAGCTGGCAACTTTGGTCACCTATCGCATTTTTAAGGAGCTACGAAAATCCATAAACTTTTTTAAGTGTTGAATAGTGGATATGTTTATTTTCACCTATTTACTACCTATATATTGTTTTTGTTTGTTTTATAAAGAAAATAAGTAGTAATTAATTTTTTTTTGTAGAATTACCATTTTTATTTACCCTTTTCGAGGTAAAAGCAATTTGCTATAAACATAGGTAGTCTTGAAATTAAATTTAAATTTTTATCAGTTAAGTTTTCGTTGATCCCGTTGTGTTGAGAAACTGAGAGGGATTATATACCATTGCAGACGGTAATAATTTCACTCAAAAGAATCTAGGAGAAAATCTGCCAAAAGTGTTCATTCCATTGATAACAGCATTCGAAATGGTACGGACAGGGTCGGCTAACTAAAAAATAACTTTAAAAAATTTGAACTTTATTGTTTTTAAACATATACGCTTTTACTCCGAGTAGTAATTTTTACAATTTAAGAACTACATTTTTAATTTTATGAAAGTCGAACAACTATATAAATATATCGAAATATCTTGATAATAATATAATTTCGTTGTTCTTAAGCATACACGCAATATATAGTCGTTCAATGAAACATAACATTTTTTTTGTTACTCCAAGGGTATATAAACTTCCGCTTGCCGATGAGTGCTTCCGTTTTTGATTGTTTTATTATTTCGATCTTTCCTAAGGTTTTTTTTCTTAGCAATATTTTTTTTAGTAAGCCTGTCTATTTACGAACTTAACAGAATGAGAGAAATTAATATTGCTAATTATGACTCTATCTACAGGTTAAAATATGATATGCGTCACAAAAAATTTTTTCCGAAGTTATATCGCCCGAAACGAAATGTTCCAAAAAACTTTTAAATATCGGTGCTAGCCGATTATATTTTCGCGTCAACAAAACCTTTTTTTAAATTTTCGTCACTGAAAAGCAAAATTCTCTTACCCCTTCAGAAAATGAATATCCATAAGCAAGTTTTAATAGTTTATACATTTATTGGTGGCTTAGTTTGAGGTCTAGCAGAACTCCGAGTACATATCAAAAATTCGTTTTTTTACAAAATATATAAAGAGAACCTATTGGTTGCGGCTAGATTTATAAATCTATTTGAATCTCGTGTCCCACAGAATGGCAATAAATTAGTTAAAGCTTTCCGGTTGCCAATAACACTGCGTCCTTGATTGAGAAATGATTGAAGTGGAGATGGGCGTTCAGTGGAGACAGTAGGCCACAATCAGGGTCACCACAGTGGAGATGAGGCTGAAGTGTCCGAAGGTTGGCCCAGCCACACTGTGTGCATCTTTCAATCCCGATTCAGCGGACAGTCTTGCCTGGGTGAGTCCCGGCATCCTCATGATATCCGGCTGACTGCCGGGGATTATTGGAGCCAACGGCACAGATCCCTCTGGAATGGTTAAGGGCGTAGTGGCCTCGAAGGGAGCTAGTTGGACCGCTCCCGGGCCAGAAATCGGAGCGGGCACAGGCCCCTCAACGGGTGCGGTTCCATTGGCCGGAGGAGCAGTTTCCGGCGGTGGTGCTGGATAGCAGGCGATCTGGTCCACCTCGATCGTCTTGGTGGGATCCTTCGGATCTGGTTGTGGTACTTTCACGGGCACACAAATAATCTGTCCAGCAGGTGGGGCATTGGGATCAGCGGGGGCGCCAGGTGCAGGAGGAACTGGGGCATTGGGATCCGCTGGATCCGGGACACCTGCTGCAACTGGAGTTCCAGGGGCAACTGGAGTTCCTGGGGCAACTGGTGTTCCTGGGGCAACTGGAGTTCCAGGGCCAACTGGTGTTCCAGTTCCAGGGGCTGGAGCCGAAGGATCAGACGGGGCTGGTGGGGAAGGACCCAAAGGCGCCAATGGCACAGCTCCTGGAACTGGTGGAACAGGAAGAGCTTGGACGCCAGGAGCAGGAGGAGCCGCGTAAACAGGTGGCACTGGCAGCGAGGGACTAGCCGCTGCCTGGGTTCCTCCAGTGTTTATCACCGTAGTGCCAGACCCCACATCACTGGTGGTCACAGATCCAGGTGGGCCGTTGTTGATAATTATGATCTTGTCGTCGCCGCCGCCGCCGCCACCACCTCCTCCACCGCCGGAGTAGGAATTCGAATGGTCCACCACACGGGTTTGGGTTGGAGTGAGGGCGTGACCCAGGATGGCACCACCCAAGGCTCCAGCAATGAGACCAGTGCCTGTAAAAAGTACAGAAAACAAGTCAGCAAAGTTAATGTTAATTCAAAAGTGCATTAAAACTCACCCAATCCAAAGCCTGAAGAGGACTTTTGCGGCGCCTGCGGATAGTAAACAGCTCCTGGGGGCAGGGCTCCTCCGGCGGGCAGGAAGGTGGCTCCTGCTGGGACTCCTCCGGCCACGGGTCCTTGGGGATAGTATCCGCCTCCGGCCGGATAGCTGCCGGCGGGATGGTACGTGGCTCCGGCCGGAACGTGGCCCGACGGGTAGTAAGTGGCTCCGTGGGGCACCTGGCCAGCCGGGTGGTACGAGGCTCCTGCCGGATATCCGCCGGAGGGATGGTAGGTGGCTCCGGCCGGAATCTGACCAGCTGGATGGTAGGTGGCTCCGGGTGGCAACTGCTGGCGCGGATAGCTCGACTGCACGTTGTGGGCATTGGTGGCAGTGATGGGCTGATAGCCACCCGACGATCCATATCCTCCCGTGGAGTTGCTGCGCCCGCGGTAGCCAGTGTTGGAGTTTGCTCCGCCATAGTAGTGGGATCCACTGGAACTTGGACTGGCTGGACGGGATGGACTCTGCAGACTCGGGCTGCCGTGCGTCTGGGTGGCCGCCGTATAGCTAGGTGGTGCCGGCTTGAAGGCCGGATTGTAGGCTGGCGGACGCTCGTTGATGTTGGTGTGAGCTCCACCCACGGGGTTCGAGTGGGAGTAGGCCGGCGGAGGTCCTTGGGGCTTGGCAGGGACATTCCAGCCGATTGGGGAGGCGGGGGGCCGAGGGCGCCGCACTGTGTGTCTGCGGAATGGCCACCTTGGCCGGCTGCGTATGGGTTCCACCGCCGTAGCTCAGCCTCGTGTTGTCCACGTTTGAGTGGTGTGCAGGAGCTGAGTGGTGTGCTGGAACTGAGTGGTGTGCAGGTGGCGCATGGTAGGAAGGAGCGTGGTAAGAAGGAACGTGGTAGGAGGGAGCTGAATAGGATGGGGATGAGGTCCTTCTGCCGGAACTGGAACTGGAGCTTCCGCGGCTTCTGCCGCCACTGGACTTCCATTTGGCATCCACATCCTCGGTGGTTAGCGCCAATACAAGGAGCACTACCACCAACAGGCTGCCACTGAGCCGCCTCGGGTAAAGGGACATTCTGAAATGGGTTCAACGCTCAATTAGTCACAGTGATATCAATTCGGATTGTTTGCATTTATTATGGTTTTTTTAAAGACTTATGTGTCAGTCATGATAAAGTCTGTTTTCGACTTTGCTGTCAAGTTATACATAAACAACAGTTTGAGTTAATTGAGGTACCAGAAAGTTTCGGATCCCCCCAAACAACATTTACAATTCGTTTGCTAATAAGATTACAAAATCTAAACTTATAACAAGTGATCACTTGTTATGCGCTTTTTCCTTTCATCATATTAAATAATTTACAAAAGGTTATGTATTTTAAGAATACCCTTACAAAGCCTCAAATGACACAGAGGGTATGAATGTTTCGACTTTTGCAGACATCGCTTAGGTTTATTTTGATGTATTCCCCTAAAGCACCCTCATCTCATTCCCCATTGTCAGTCATCATCAGCCGCCATGGCTTTATTGTTATGTTTGTGTAAAAAAAACAATAGATTCAATTTACGCTAATAATATACCAAAATTATGGTAAGTCAACTGAGAATTAGTTTCCCGCTGGTTTTCTAGATTTTTTACATTTAAAGAGCTATTATTGAAGCCGAATTTTTGTATACAGTTCTGAAATATTTCCGAACCACTTGAACTATTCAAGAATGAGGCGTTGTCGTGCCCTGATTTTCGAGTTTACAGGAGGTTTAGAACGGACTGCCTCCCTTTTATTTGCCCAAATTAGAAGCGCGATATGCGTGTCTTGGGTTGCCGCCTAATGATAATTAACTTGCTGATTTGGACGGCTTGTCGCGTGGCTACACTCCATTGACTTTTACCAAACACACCCAGACTGGGCTCCAGAACTATAAACACACAAATTCGGAGGTCAAGACTGGGGGTTACGAGGCTAACGGATGTGCTCATTATTATGCCAGAAGGAGAAAGAAACTTGAACAAAAATTAATCGCAAATTAAAAGTGTCGTGAAACGTCATGCGCTTTAATTCTGATAACCATACAAATTTCGTAAAAATATAATATATTTTTTTTATCGATTAAAATGAAAACCAGAAAAGAAATACATTTGTATTTATTAACCTATATTTTAACAACCTGCGCATTAAAACTTGTTTGACGCATTTATATATTAATACAAATCATCAACTCGTGTTAATCAAAATGGTAAAACAACATATTAAAGTGCTTTCAAATTAGTAAAAAAGGTATTAATTTAATTTTATTATCAAAATTATTATAATACTGACTATATGAATTATATTAAGATTAAAAAGCTATAACTATAAACATTCTATTGAGATTAAAATGGTATTACTTTAATTGTATAATCAAGTCGCCATTATAATTATACAAGAAATCCCCGCTTTGTTGTTTTTGATTAAGATTAGCACACGATTATAAAGCAGAATTTTGTTAGGAAAAGGAATTTGAAATGAAATTGGATCAATCCTATAACTCTAATTGTCAAGTTAACAAAGATAATTTAAAAAAAAAATTCTTTCAAATTCCGTGTAAATAAGCCATAGATTTGCATTGTTTTATTTAAACAAACAGGTTCAACTACAATTGTAGTCAGACTTTTGTTTGGGACTGACACATGCACTTGCTGTAGACTGCAAGCGATGATGAAAACGTGATATACTCGTTTGATGACTCATAAAACCGCTGAACTGCAACGCATGCGCAGCTATGACGTCAATGGGGAAATGCTCTAATACGAAGCTGTTAACCTCATGTTTCTTTCGATTTCTACCAATTACACGAGTGTCCGCCGGGGCACCATAATCACAGAGAGACTCGGTCTAGAAATCATATTCTTATCGCAGAGCTAAGGTTAGATGTCAAAGCGCTTAAAGATTACCACTGGTTTGATTTCAATGCAAATAAGTCTTTCAATAATAAATGATTCACATTTTTCTCAGCCTTGGAGAGAGCTTTATTTGCTCAAGACTTACATTATATAATAAAGACAAAAGATACTAAAATAAAAGTTAATTGGGCGTCAAAAGCCGGTTAGTTATGTGGGTTTTTGAGTGGGTGACTCTTGAAAACCGTTTTGGCACGAATTGTTATTATTTGTTATTTAGTCAGCTGGTCCTAAAACTAAATTTATTTATGTAAATCTTTGAGCCATAGATCTAAAGAGATGTAGCAGCTGTTTCTACTGGCTATTATGGATGATCTAATACTGTTTAGTAAGAGAGTCTTATTATATTATATTTTCCATATTTATATGGAAATAAATTTACTACAAATGTGTAGTGAGTCAAAAGTTTACAATCTGAACTTGGCTTATTGATTAATTTTTTTACTTCTTTCCAGTATTTTTTTCACTTCAATGTACCTATGCATCAATTTTTGCTGAGTAAAACGAATAAAATTCGCGCCTTTTCAAATGTTTTCCCTTGTCTACTGCAAACGTTCAATCAGCGTCATAACAAAGTGGGTTTTTCTAATTTTAAACCAAACTGTTAGGTGCAGAAAATAAAATATCTCTGGATATTTCAGAACCTAAGAGATACACAATAAACCCATAAACACATTTGCTGACATATTCAAATACAAAATAAATTTTTAAGTGGAGGTAAGGAACCTCAAATTGATTTTGATGGGGAATAGTCTTTAAATACATATGTCTGGCTTCTGTTATATATACATATATACATTTATGATCGCGGTTCCACAAACAAAATGTTTTATTTTTTTGTTTTGTTTAAAGTGACCTTCCATTCGACCAAGCATTGCAAAAAAGAATTAAAAGCAACAAAAACAAAGAGCAGGCGTCGCAATTAGTGTTTCAATTAATGAAATTTCTGTTCGTACCTTACGCCAAAAGTTTTGTGAATTAAAAACAGTACAATATTTGAAATGGAGAACTCAAAACACCCTCGTCTTTGAATGCAATAAGTGTAAAAACCATTTATTTGATATTTACTTTGGTTTGCTGTGTATTCCGTCGTTTGCTGTTTCTGCCGCGTGCGATTTTCGCCTTTGTTTCGTGCAAAGTTACTCGAACAACTGAACAAAAATCGCTCGCGTTTTGCGTTTTCCTCTGGAGCGTACAGCGAGCACAGCGGCAGAGCAGCAAATGTGGGAGCCAAGGCAAGATGTTGACGTTAGACAGTGGTCAGTACACTGAAAAAATTGATACACTTCCAAAAACTAAATTTATTAATTTTAAATTTACCTAGTACAAAAATAGTAGCCAATAAATGAAAGTGCTGACATTAAAACGAAATTTTATAACGCTAAAGATTTAATGGTTTTATTTTTTGTTTGCATTTTTAATATAATTTTATTTATTTCATTAGAAAATAAATGCATTTTTGAAATAGAAATATGTTATTTTCATATTTAAATTTTATCATATGTAGGCCTTACTTTAGCCCTAGGTATTTTTTTCTGTGCAATCGACCACTGCCCTCCACTGTTCTCTCTTTATATTTGATGTTTGTTTCTGACGTACATAGCTTTATTGTCTCTTGGGCACTTTTTTTTATGTTTTTATTTCATTCTAGCATTTTTTGTGTGCGCCTACGATGAGAATCTCCCGTGTAGCCCTTTTATCTTTGTGCTGTAAAATCCTACTTGCTAGAATTAAAGTGCTTACTTACACTTATAATTTGCGTGAGATAATATAAATAAATAAACATATAATACCTTAACTGAATAAGTCCAACAGAAACATTTTTTGTTATTTAAAGGATTTAAGATATTAAAAAAATCAGGATCTCAACAAAATTACTGGTCATTTTTAATTAACCTATTTGAGTGCCCAAAATATTATTTTTCTTTCAGCGAAACCTAATTTATTTACGATTTTTTAATGGGATTTCTAAAACAAATAAGTTTAAATGCATTGGCTTTTTTATTTTATGGGCGCTAAAACGGGATTTACGGAATCAATGGGTTTCACCAAGGCGAACAGTGTATTTGTTCTGTATCTCATATTTCGGTCATGAAAAAACCCATATACTTTTTCTATACCTACAAAACCGTGCCTGTATCCGCAAAGATAGTATAAAGGAATCTCGATATCCTGAGTGATTTTAAAGTGGAAATTATCTATGTAGATGAAAGAGAGGGAGAGAGGGACAGAGAAAGTCTCTCTAAGAAATATTTGAGTATTTAAACTATATGGGAAATAATTTTAGCATCTAAAATTTTATATTAATAATTGAATGAATATTAAAATATATTTGAGGAGTTCAACTTGATACAAAATCTTTCATTTAAGTTAAATAATTTTAACGAATAAAAAAATATATAAAATAAAAAATTAACAGCGTTTATTTGTAAGCATAATGGAAAAAAATCAAATAAAGAACTTAATTAATTAAACTTAATTTTTGTAAAAGCTGCAAGGGTATATAAACGTCAGCTTGCTTCCTTTCTTGGTTTATTTTTGTTTCTGCGGCGCGTTTGGTTGTAGGTGTTGTGGGATGAAATGAGTGCCAAGTGAGCTTCATTGCTCTCGTTAGATCATCGCACGCTTTTGTTCGTGTGTTTTGAGCCCGTGTCGCTACTTTGTTTTTGATTTCGAGAATACCCGTTACCTGAGTGGGTATATTGTTATTAAAATAAATGCAACATGGTAAGGGGGCAATTTCTGATCCATTCTTGATTGATGATTCGCATTGCATTGAAAATTGTGTTTACATATTAACTTAAATGTTAAACATGCTTTTCTTCGTAACCCTGAAATAAAGTCTATTGATCTACTGCAAATATATCGTAATGATAAGGTGAAAAGTTTAACTATTATATAGTTACATATTTATACTAAAAAAATTATAATTGTAATTCAAAACAATATATTCGTCGCATTGCTATCCACATATTTGAAGGCAGAGATTTTAAGGTTTGTAATAGACTTCTGCATGAATGCAGAATGAATGAGTGCAGTATTTTTAAGATTTTTACTGTACATACAGTGGCTCACAGCTTATTTCAACCAGTGCTCAAGTACAACTTTAAATCGCTGTATTTGCCAAATTAAGAGAGATATTGGAACATTTTAAACGCAGATTTATAGCTCTGTATTTTAACTTTTATTTCATGAATTCCTACATTTTTAAATATTTTTGTAATATTTATTTTGATTTTAAGACTTAAATAACAGATAAAATGAATGCCACAGCTTATTTCAACCAGCCCTTAAAAGTATATATTTTTTAAAGATTAAGAACTAAAATGATAAAATAATATTTTGTATGACCAGCCTTCGTGTAAACAATCATTTTAAGTCTTATTGCGATTGATTCGACCAATTTTTAAGTCACTTGGGGACTCATTTTGGCCCGTTCTTTGAGTAATGCGTTTTTTAGGTCCGTTTGAGCTTTCGAATTTTTCTGTCCAATATAGCCCATCAATTATCAATAATATTATTATCTGGAGACCAGGCTGATGATTTCATGATATGCGGGCAATTTTAAATGAGCCATATCGGCAGAGTTCCTGATGTGTGTTTGGGATAATTGTCCTGATAATTGTCGGAATTTATCACGAATTCCCGGATTTTCTCCACTTTGCACCAAAATGGACTTCAATATGCTTAAATTAAGAGTTTTTTTCATTGTTGTGTCCACCAAATAAATAAATTTTGAATATTGCTTGTCAAGTTATAAATGTTACAAGATAACAGAGAGCAAAGAATTTAAGCCTGAAAAGGTCCATTATATAAAAAACGCAAGTATTGTCACTTAAAAAGTTTGAACAACGGCGCTAAAACTGTATGACCACCTTGGAGAAAACGCAGAAAGTCCCGTAACGCCATGCGAAAGTGGCCAGAAAGCGCCTATATTTGCGTTAAACCCAAAGGTGGTCACACTGCCTGGACCTGAAATCTATGTGTCGCGAAATTCTCCGTTCCGTTGCATTTTCCGCGAGAAAAAAGTGACGTCGACGGGAGCCGGGGGTGGGGGGCAGGTCGCCGCGATCAGTTTTCCGTGCAAAGTGATCGAATACACCAGTTTTCCCGTCGCGTGTGTTACCCATGTGCAAAATACAGTGCTGCCAGACCGTCAAACTGAACTTTACCGGTTTTTCCCCAATTTCTCAGTTTTCCGAACTCGGCCACCAGCGTGAGGCCCCCCAAAAGTTGCGCCCCGCTCCCCCACACCCGCCACGACCCTGGGAGACCCTCAGAAAAGCATAGGAAACGCTCCCAAGCCTCCCGACCCGAAATCAGACCCTCAAGACGACCCTCCCCATCCCGGCGTTGCCATTTCACTGTAAGCTACAGTCCTAACAGATGTTAATAAGCAGCCTGTAACCATAATTCTGTTATGTGTAACAATAATTCTGTTATGTGTAACAATAATTCTGTTAGCCTGGAATGTTTTGGACAGACAGACGGACAGACGGACATGGCTATATCAACTCAGGAAGTGATCCTGATCAAGAATATATGTACTTTATAGGGTCGGAGATGTCTTCTTCGCTGCTAAAAGAAATATTAGGATCCCCATGGGACTCATGGGACTCAATGGGCAAGTACGGACTAGGCTGTTGCAGATTTACAACAGCAGCTGTTATGCTGCCAATGACCAATTTATATTGTTTTGGTGATCCCAAAAGTATACTACATTTTACACAACTGAAAACAATCGTCTACAATTACCCCATTTTACGAAAAATTATAAAATGTATTTTTAAGCAGTAGATTTGTAGATTTGACATAACATCTAAAACCTATCATTCTAATTAGCATAAACATATACAGGGATGTAGAGGTAAAATACATATAACATAAAAATGTATGCTAGGGTAAATAAATTTGTAAGGGTTAAAAAGTACATCGGTTTTTTCATTAATTTTTTTTATGGGAATAAGGGATTTTTAATACTATTTTGTTTCGCCTTCCTTTTTTTTAATGTGACATGATAAGCGGTTAAAATAGTAGAGTAGGGCATAGCCGCTAATGGGATTGATTATATTTTGAGTCATACATATAGCCCAAGAATATCGCCCAGTGTTCAATAGTAGCTATTCTAAACAGAATTACAAAAATTTAAATTGTTGGCGTTAATAATCACGGAGTTGCTGCGACCGCGGTAGCCAGTGTTGGAGCTTGCTCCTTCTCCACTAGAACTTTGTAACTGCAAGGGTATATAAACTTCGGCTTTCCGAATTCGTTTTTGATTGTTATATTTTTGTGATCTTTCATTGGGTTTCTTTTTTTTTTTTTTCGTCAGCCTGCCTAGTTACGAACATTTTTAATCCTATTTAGGCGTTCATTTTTAATAGCCATGACAATTAATTTAATAATCATATAGGCACATGCTGCCGCCTCAAAATGTTCGGATATGACTCATGTTCGTTTTCAGGGAAATAATCGATTTGGAAAAGTACAACTTGATAAGAAGATCTTAGTTTTTTTTATAGGCATCAGTAAACATTCGAAATATACATATTCATGATCATCTAACGCAGAAGCAGTAAAGTACCGATAAGTTTTATTTTGGGAAAATTAGATTTGTAATGTATGATTAGTATTCTTTCTTTTGAGTTTTTATTTTTTTAATCATTAATTTTTAGTTTTATTTGTATTCATGGAAAAAAAAAAATTATAAGCTAAGTTCTATTAAATTACTCAAAAACAAGAAAGGAAAGCTAACTTCGGGCGGAGCCGAAGTTGATATACCCTTGCAGAATACTCTGTAAATTATATTCTCCAAAATTATTCATATGATGCATTCTTAATACTCAAAAAAAAAACCCAACTTCCTAACTTTAAAAACATCAAAGTTATGGCTTTTCCAATCGTTCAGTTATATGGCAGCTATAGGATATAGTCGCCGATCCTTATGAAATTTTGTAGGTCGGATTAATTGGCCAAATAAAAAACCCATAAAAAGTCCCAACTTCCTTACTTAACAAACAGCAGAGTTATGGCATTTCCGATCAATCAGTTATATGGCAGCTATAGGATATAGTCGGCCGATCCTTATGAAATTTGGTAAGTCGGATTGATTGGCCAAATATAAAACCCATAGAAAGTCCCAACTTCCTAACTTAACAAACAGCAGAGTTATGGCATTTCCGATCAATCAGTTATATGACAGCTATAAGATATAGTCGGCCGATCCTTATGAAATTTGGTAAGTCGGATTGATTGGCCAAATATAAAACCCATAGAAAATCCCAACTTCCTAACTTTACAAACACCAAAGTTATGGCATTTCCGATCGTTCAGTTATATGGCAGCTATAGGATATAGTCGGCCGATCCCGGCCATTCCGACTTATATACTGCGTGCAAAGGAAAGAAGGGTGTGTGCAAAGTTTCAATTCGATATCTTTAAAACTGAGAGACTAGTTCGCGTAGAAACAGACAGACGGACAGACAGACGGACAGACAGACGGACAGACGGACATGGCTATATCAACTCAGGAGGTGATCCTGATCAAGAATATATATACTTTATAGGGTCGGAGATGTCTCCTTCACTGCGTTGCACACTTTTGACCAAAATTATAATACCCTCTGCAAGGGTATAATAATGCTTTCCATTGAAGTTCTTTGTTTTTATACCCTTGCAGAGGGTATTATAATTTCAGTCAAAAGTTTGCAACGCAGTGAAGGAGACATTTCCGACCCTATAAAGTATATATATTCTTGATCAGCATCACCAGGAGAGTCGATCTAGCCATGTCCGTCTGTCCGTCCGTCTGTCCGTCTGTCCGTCCGTCTGTCCGTCTGTCCGTCCGTCCGTTTCTACGCAAACTAGTCCCTCAGTTTTAAAGCTATCTGCTTGAAACTTTCCCAAAAGTTGTCTTTCTATTGCAGGTAGTATATAAGTCAGAACGAGCCGGATCGGGCCACTATATCATATAGCTGCCATATAACTGAACGATCGGAAATGCCATAACTTTGGTGTTTTTAAAGTTAGGAAGTTGGGATTTTCTATGAGTTTTATTTTTGGCCAATTAATCCGACCTACCGAATTTCATAAGGATCGGACGACTATATCCTATAGCCGCCATATAATTGATTGATCGGAAATGCCATAACTTTGGTGTTTGTAAAGTTATCAAGTTGGGATTTTATATGGGTTTTATTTTTGGCCAATCAATCCGACCTACCAAATTTCATAAGGATCGGCCGACTATATCCTATAGCTGCCATATAACTGAACGATTGGAAATGCCATAACTTTGGTGTTTTTAAAGTTAGGAAGTTAGGACTTTTTATGAGTATTAAGAATATATGAATATATGAATAATTTTGAAGAATATAATTTACAGAATATTCTGCAAGGGTATATCAACTTCGGCTCCGTCCGAAGTTAGCTTTCCTTTCTTGTTTTTATACCCTTGCAGAGGGTATTATAATTTCAGTCAAAAGTTTGCAACGCAGTGAAGGAGACATTTCCGACCCTATAAAGTATATATATTCTTGATCAGCATCACCAGGAGAGTCGATCTAGCCATGTCCGTCTGTCCGTCCGTCTGTCCGTCTGTCCGTCTGTCCGTCCGTCTGTCCGTCTGTCCGTCCGTCCGTTTCTACGCAAACTAGTCCCTCAGTTTTAAAGCTATCTGCTTGAAACTTTCCCAAAAGTTGTCTTTCTATTGCAGGTAGTATATAAGTCGGAACGAGCCGGATCGGGCCACTATATCATATAGCTGCCATATAACTGAACGATCGGAAATGCCATAACTTTGGTGTTTTTAAAGTTAGGAAGTTGGGATTTTCTAAGAGTTTTATTTTTGGCCAATTAATCCGACCTACCGAATTTCATAAGGATCGGACGACTATATCCTATAGCCGCCATATAATTGATTGATCGGAAATGCCATAACTTTGGTGTTTGTAAAGTTAGGAAGTTGGGATTTTCTATGGGTTTTATTTTTGGCCAATCAATCCGACCTACCAAATTTCATAAGGATCGGCCGACTATATCCTATAGCTGCCATATAACTGAACGATTGGAAATGCCATAACTTTGGTGTTTTTAAAGTTAGGAAGTTAGGACTTTTTATGAGTATTAAGAATACACCATATGAATAATTTTGAAGAATATAATTTACAGAATATTCTGCAAGGGTATATCAACTTCGGCTCCGTCCGAAGTTAGCTTTCCTTTCTTGTTTAATAGTAGTTTACTTTTGAAAAAAGTGGAACTAGTACATTTATTTTGTCGCCAAACTTTGTTGTTGTTTTATAAAATGGAAAAAATCAAGCTACTCCGTGAATATTTTATTTTTATACCCTTGCAGAGGGTATTATAATTTTGGTCAAAAGTGTGCAACGCAGTGAAGGAGACATCTCCGACCCTATAAAGTATATATATTCTTGATCAGGATCACCTCCTGAGTTGATATAGCCATGTCCGTCTGTCCGTCTGTCCGTCTGTCCGTCTGTCCGTCTGTCTGTTTCTACGCAAACTAGTCTCTCAGTTTTAAAGCTATCGGATTGAAACTTTGCACACACCCTTCTTTCCTTTGCACGCAGTATATAAGTCGGAACGGCCGGGATCGGCCGACTATATCCTATAGCTGCCATATAACTGATTGATCGGAAATGCCATAACTTTGGTGTTTGTAAAGTTAGAAAGTTGGGATTTTCTATGGGTTTTATATTTGGCCAATCAATCCGACCTACCAAATTTCATAAGGATCGGCCGACTATATCCTATAGCTGCCATATAACTGATTGATCGGAAATGCCATAACTTTGGTGTTTGTAAAGTTAGAAAGTTGGGATTTTCTATGGGTTTTATATTTGGCCAATCAATCCGACCCACCAAATTTCATAAGGATCGGCCGACTATATCCTATAGCTGCCATATAACTGATTGATCGGAAATGCCATAACTTTGGTGTTTGTTAAGTTAGGAAGTTGGGATTTTCTATGGATTTTATTTTTGGCCAATCAATCCGACCTACCAAATTTCATAAGGATCGGCCGACTATATCCTATAGCTGCCATATAACCGATTGATCGGAAATGCCATAACTTTGGTGTTTGTAAAGTTAGGAATTTGGGATTTTCTGTGGGTGTTATATTTGGCCAATCAATCCGACCTACCAAATTTCATAAGAATCGGCGGACTATATCCTATAGCTACCATATAACTGAACGATTGGAAATGCCATAACTTTGTTGTTGTTAAAGCTAGGAAGTTCGGATTTTTTATGAGTATTAAGAATGCATCATATGAATAATTTTGGAGAATATAATTTACAGAGTATTCTGCAAGGGTATATCAACTTCGGCTCCGCCCGAAGTTAGCTTTCCTTTCTTGTTGCATGTGTTCCTTCTTGACCGGTGGAATGCTTCCCAGAACCCCAGAGGTGGAAATGGGGAAGGAACCTGGCTTGAATGCCATCCCAGTTCTCCCGCTGAAAGGATAAGCACGGGGTCGAGGTCCAGGAGTTGAAGCCACCACTGGGGAGTTGGAACTGATGCCTGGAAGAGTCCAATGGGAGCCACCGGGCCGAGACTTGGAACGTGGAGCTTTTACCCCTTCTGAAAATTAATATAAATAATCTCCTTTTAATAGTTTATACATTTATTGGTGACTCGTTTTTTTTTATTATTAGTTGCGGCTCAAATGGATAGATCTATTTGAATCTCGTGTCCACAGAATTGAAATAAATTAGTTATAGCTTTCCGGTTGCCAATGACACTGCGTTCTTGATTGAGAAATGATTGGAGTGGAGATGGGCGTTCAGTGGAGACAGTAGGCCACAATCAGGGTCACCACAGTGGAGATGAGGCTGACGTGTCCGAAGGTTGGCCCAGCCACACTGTGTGCATCCGGCTGACTGCCGGGGATTATTGGAGCCAACGGCACAGATCCCTCTGGAATGGTTAAGGGCTTTCTGGCCCCGGAGGGAGGTAGTTGGACCGCTCCTGGGCCAGAAATCGGAGCGGGCACTGGCCCCTCAACGGATGCGATTCCATTGGCCGGAGGAGCAGTTTCTGGCGGTGGTGCTGGAGAAAAGGCAATCTGGTCCACCTCGGTCGTCTTGGTGAGATCCTTGGGATCTGGTTGTGGTACTTTCACGGGGCCAACTGGAGATCCAGGGGCAATTGGAGTTTCAGGGCCAACTGGTATTCCAGGGCCAACTGGAGTTCCAGTTCCAGGGATAGGAGCCGGAGGATCAGACGGGGCTGGTGGGGAAGGACCCAAAGGCGCTAATGGCACAGCTTCTGGAACTGGTGAAACGGGAAGAGCTTGGAAGGCAGGAGGCAGCGAGGGATTATCCACTGCCTGGGTTCCTCCAGTATTTAACACCGTAGTGCCAGACCCCACATCACTGGTGGTCACAGATCCAGGTGGACCACCACCTCCTTCACCGCCGGATTTGGAATTCGAATTGTGGACCATTTGGACATCGGTTTGGTTGGGAGTGAGGTCGAAGTGTGCAGGTGGCGCATCGTAGGAAGGGGGGTGGTAGGAAGGAGCTGAATGGGATGGGGATGAGCTCCTGGATCTGCTGCCGTTACTGGACTTCCACTTGGCATCCACATCCTCGGTGGTTAGCGTCAATACTAGGAGCACTACCACTAACAGGGTACCACTGAGCCTCCTCGGGTAAAGGGACATTCTGATAGTTGGTCCAGTTAGTCACTGTGATATCAAGGCGATTTTTGCCTTTGTTTCGTGCAAAGTTTCTCGAACAACTGAACAAAAATCGCTCGAGTTTTGCGTTTTAATCTGGAGCGGACTGCAAGCAGAGAAGCGGCAGATCAGCAAATGTGCCCTAGGCAACAAAAAATTGATACACTTCCCCAAAATAAAATTATTGATTTGAGATTTACGTGGTACAAAAATAGCCAATAAATGAAAGTGCTGACATTAAAACGAAATTTAATTATGTTAAACACTTAATGGTTTTATTATACCCTTGCAGAGGGTATTATAATTTTGGTCCAAAGTGTGCAACGCAGTGAAGGAGACATCTCCGACCCTATAAAGTATATATATTCTTGATCAGGATCACCTCCTGAGTTGATATAGCCATGTCCGTCTGTCCGTCTGTCCGTCTGTCTGTTTCTACGCAAACTAGTCTCTCAGTTTTAAAGCTATCGAATTGAATCTTTGCACACACCCTTCTTTCCTTTGCACGCAGTATATATGTCGGAACGGCCGGGATCGGCCGACTACATCCTATAGCCGCCATATAACTGATTGATCGGAAATGCCATAACTTTGGTGTTTGTTAAGTTAGGATGTTGGGATTGTCTATGGGTTTTATATTTGGCCAATCAATCCGACCTACCAAATTTCATAAGGATCGGCCGACTATATCCAATAGCTGCCATATAACTGATTGATCGGAAATGCCATAACTTTGGTGTTTGTAAAGTTAGGAAGCTGGGATTTTTTATGGGTTTTATATTTGGCCAATCAATCCGACCTACCAAATTTCATAAGGATCGGCCGACTATATCCTATAGCTGCCATATAACTGATTGATCGGAAATGCCATAACTTTGGTGTTTGTAAAGTTAGGAAGCTGGGATTTTTTATGAGTATTAAGAATGCATCATATGAGTAATTTTGGAGAATATAATTTACAGAGTATTCTGCAAGGGTATATCAACTTCGGCTCCGCCCGAAGTTAGCTTTCCTTTCTTGTTATTTATGATATTATTTCAAAGTGACATGATAAGCGGTTCAAATAGTAGAATGGAGTATAACAGTAAAAGGTAATATTTATTTTTTGTTTATTTAAAAAGTAAAATATATAAAATTTCAACTAACTTTTTCAAGCTCGATGTAACAGCTCGCAACAAACACGGAAATTCATAACCCTTTTACTTCTTTTAAAAAAAACATAAGTAAGCGCGTTTTAATAGTTTTAGGCATTTATTGTTGGCTTCGTTTGAGGTCTAGCAGAACTCCGAGTAGAAATATGTAAAAATATATTGTTTTCGGATTTATAAATCTATTTTAATCTCGTATTCCGCAGAAAGGCAATAAATTAGTTAAAGCTTTCTGGTTGTCATTGGACTCGATTGAGATAATGATTGTGAAGAGGTGGGCGTTCGGTGGAGACAGAAGGTTACAATCAGGGTCACCACAGTGGAGATGAGGCTGAAGTGTAAGAAGGTTGGCGCAGCCACATTGTGTGCATCAGCGGACAGGCTAGCCTGGGTGGGTCCTGGCATCTTCATGACATCCGGCTGACTGACCGCTCCGGGGCCAGAAATCGGAGCGGGCACAGGCCACTCAGCGGGTGCGGTTCCATTGGCCGGAGGAGCAGTTTCCGGCGGTGTTGCTGGATAGCAGGCGACCTCGATCGTCTTGGTGGGATTCTTCGGATCTGGTTGTGGTACTTTCAGGGGCACACAAATAAGCTGTCCAGTAGGTGGGGCATTGGGATCAGCTGGATTCGGGACAGCGGGTGCAATTGGAGTTTTAGGGGTAACTGAAGTTCCAGGGTCAATTAGAGTCTCGGGGGCTACTGGAGTTTCAGGGGCAACAGCTCCTGGAACTGGTGGAACAGGAAGAGCTTGGACACCAGGCGCAGGAGGAGCCGCGTAAACGGGCGGCACTGGCAGCGAGGGATTAGCCGCTGCCTGGGTTCCTCCAGTATTTATCACCGTAGTGCCAGACCCAACATCACTGGTGGTCACAGATCCAGGTGGACCGTTGTTGACAATTATGATCTTGTCGTCGCCGCCGCCGCCGCCACCACCTCCTCCACCGCCGGACGATAAAATCTTCATTAGAGTGCGGGCGTGACCCAGGACATCCAAGGCTGTAGAATTGATAACAGTGACTGTAAAAAATGCAGAATACAAGTCAGTAAAGATAATATTAATTCAAATGTGCATTTAAACTCACCCAATCCCAAGCCTGATGAGGACTTTTGCGGCGCCTGCGGATAGCTGGACTGCACTTTGTGGGCATTGGTGTCCATAATGGGCTGATAGTCATCCGATGATTCATATCCTCCCGCCGGGTAGCTAGGTAGTGTCGGCTTGAAGGTCGGATTGCCGGAAGGGAGACTTCTGGGTCTGGGCTGCGCGGTTGGACGAGTTTGGTTCTGGGGGCCCGTGTAGCTAAGTAGTATCGGATTGAAGGTCGGTTGGGAACTACTGGGTCTGGGCCGCGCGGTTGGACGAATTTGGCTTTGGGTGCCCGGTTTGAAGGTCGGATTGCTGGAGGGGAGTCTTCTGGGTCTGGGTCTGGGACTGGGTCTGGGCTTCCTCACTGGAGTTGAACAGATAGTGTTTTTGGGGTAGGGACGGGTTCTTCCGCGGTTTCTGCCGCCAGTAGTGAGCCTCCGCCTGGCATGCACATCCTCGATGGTTAGCGTCAATACTAGGAGCACTACCACCAACAGGCAGCCACTGAGCCGCCTCGGGGAAATGATCATTCTGGAATGGGTTCAATGCTCATTTACTCACAACGTTCGGATTGCTTGCATTTGTATTGTTTTTTAAGACTTATTTGCGACTCTGCTTAACCATGATCTATTGTAAGCTTTACACAAACATCAAGTTACAAACATAGTATAAAATATATTAAATGAAGCACGCAAAACACCATCGTCTTTAAATTAAATTGTTGTAACGCTAATTTATATGATATTTACGTTAGTTTGCTGTGATTTCCGTCGTTTGCTGTTTTTCAGCTTGCGATTTTCAGATTTGTTTCGGGTAAGGATCCTCGAACAACTGAGGTGAAATACAAAATAGCTCGCCTTTAACGTGTTCTTCTGGAGCGGAATGCGGCGAGCAGAGCAGCGGCAGCGGCAGCGGCTGAGAAGAGCAGCAAATAAGGGATCGAAAGCAACATGTTGCCATTGGACAGTGGTCAGTATACGTAAAAAATTGATACAATCACAAACTAAATTTCTTGACTTAAGATTTTATTTTTTGTTAAATATAACTGTTTTTATTTCATAAGAAAATGAATGAATTGTTTAAAATAAAAATAAAAGGTGAAATAACAATTTTTATACCCGTTACTCGTAGAGTAAAAGGGTATATATTATATTCGTGCAAAAGTATGTAACAGCTAGAAGGAAGCGTTTCCGACCCTATAAAGTATATATATCCTTGATCAGGGTCACTAGCCGAGTCGATATAGCCATGTCCGTCTGTCCGTCTGTCCGTCTGTCTGTCCGTCTGTCTGTCTGTCCGTATGAACGCTGAGATCTCGGAAACTATAAAAGCTAGAAGATTGGCATTTTGCATGCAGATTCTAGGAGTTCCTACGCAGCGCAAGTTTGTTTCAAAAAGGTGCCACGCCCCCTTTAACGCCCACAATCGCTTATATACGATTTTAAAAATTTAAATATTTCGGAAAAGTAAAAATGCAGTTTTATTGTGTTTATCAATACCTATCGAAATGTAGAAGAAATTTTTCAAATCGGACCATTCGTTAAAAAGTTATGCGTGATCAAAGTTTCTATCTCCATCTCCCTCGCACTCCCTTTACCTGAGTAACGGGTATCTGATAGTCGGGGCACCCGACTATAGCGTTCTCTCTTGTTCATATTTAAATTGTAATTATTTAGTGTAACCGACCACTGCCTTCCGTTGTTCTCTCTTAATTTTTGATGTTTCTGATGTTGCTTTATTTTATCTTGGACTCTTTAAAATCCTACTTGCTAGAATTAGAAGTGCTTACACTTAGAATTTGCGTGAGATAATTTAATAACTAAACTGAATAAGTCCAACAGAAACATTTTTTGTAATTTGATATTAAAATAACAAGGGTTTCAAGAAAAATGCCTAATAAATTTTTTTTCTTTCAGCAAAACTCAATTTAATTATGATTTCAACATAGGATTTCGAAAATATGTCATTAGCTACAACTAATGCATTCGATATATTATTTCATGGGACTTTCGGGATTTACGCAAGCAATGGGTTTCCCAGTGCATTTATTCTGTATCCCACATTTTGGTAGAAACACATGTACTTTTTCTATACCTGAAAAACGCCCTGTATGCGCAAGGATATCCTAAGTGATTTTAAAGTGGAAAGTGTCTTGATGGAAGAGAGGGAGATAGGGACAGAGAAAGTATCTGTTAAAAATATTTGAGTATTTAAACAAGATAGGAAATTTGTTGATTCAGGCAAATTATTTGTAGAATATAAAAGTGCATATTAATAATTTCTCGCTTCCTCACTTTAAGTTGAACGAATATAAAATTATATATATGAGGAGATTAAGGGGGAACCTGCCTTAGAAGCTTTAAAAATTCGATTTTCCGATGACTTTTTTGGGAAGGAAAGAAATTTTTGATTGAAAATAAACTTTCAGGATTTATTGGTATATATTTCAATTTCAATATATATTATGCCTGGTTCAAGCATATCGAGGTGCCTCGAGTGTGTTCTATTTTCAAGTGCAAAGCTAGGTAGCCCAAAAAAAAAAAAATCAAAAAGTGAAAAATTGAAAAAATGTATCGCAAATAAAAAAACAATTATTATTTTGAAAAAAAAATCACTTCAGATTGTTGCAAAAGTGGGTTAATCATAACTGTTTTAAGGCTTTTTAGGTTCAACTAGAAGAGAATTTAATCCCGTATCCAATAAATGTTGGCTCGTTTTGATAGGACGTTTAATTTTTCCCCTATCTTTCCCGCCAGTTAGGAGTAATCGTAAAAATGAAAAACCGATAAATCGCACGTCAAAGTTTTTGTATATAAAATATCGTACCGCTTGCTCACTATTTCTTCTGTAACTTTAAAAATATTTCTAATTAGTAAAATAAATTAAAAGTTTAAATTATAAATGAACAACTTTTTAAATGTTAATCTGTTTAAAACCGCACTTCCTGTTCAAAGATGCTTTTTTACATTACACGATTTCTACATTATTTGACAAGTTTTTCCGCAAGAGGGCGAGAATGGGAGAGAGGGAATATGCGACTTTACTTTAAGCTGCAGTTGTATTCATGTATTCAGTCTTGTATGTGTATTGTAAGCATACAATTTTCATCAACGACCATTAAATGTAATTAATTTATTTATAACCAACAAAATTGGCATACATTTTCGACCACATGCTTATCGTTTTTATTATACAAACTAAATAACAGTAAAAAATCAAGCTCTTTCGTGACGATTTTATTTTTGCATGCGTTGCTTCTTCACCGGTGGAATGCTTCAGAGAACCCCAGTGGTGGAAATCGGGGAGGAACCTGGGTTGAATGCCATCCCAGGTCTCCCGCTGAAAGCCCTAGAAGTTGAATGGGCCCTGGCTGGAGGATGAGCACGGGGTCGAGCTCCAGGAGTTGTGGCCACCACTGGGGAGGTGGAACTGATGCCTGGAAGAGTCGAATGGGAGCCACCGGGCCGAGAGTTGAAACGTAGAGCGGGACACCGGACAGGTGCCACCGGATTGGGGGCAGTCTGATCCTCGGGTTCGGCTGGGGCTCAGTGCCCTTGCCCTTCAGCTCGGCCGTCATGCCCACCTGGCAGTGGCGGAAGGTGGGCAGCAATAGACCGTGGTTCAGACCCGGCGTGGGCAGAGATGCCTGGCCGGGAAGCAGGGACTTCAGCGACTGCTGGCGGGGTCTCCTCCTGAGCTCCACGGTCCGCTCCAGGTCCGCCATCTCCAGATCCTCGACACTCACGTTGGAGCGGTTCGCCAGCTTGGCGAAGCGTTGGGCCTCGACCAGTTTGTCCCTTGCCAAAGCTGAACCAGCCACTTATTTGTATGAGCACATATGTTTGGATGAGGGTTTCAACTCACTGTAAGCCAGATCTAGGATCACACCACGAGCCTGTGGCTCCGCCTCCAATCGAAGGTCCTTCAACAGACTGTCCACGAACTCCAGATCAGAACGGATATCCAATTCGCGTTCGCTAAACTTCTATTCCGTTTTTTTGACAGCTTAACTGAAATGACAAAATTTTCAAATGCAAATTTAATGGGGCTAAAGGGGTTGTTTCATGTAAGCTGTAATTTTAATTAGCTGCCATTAAAAATATGGCAAAATGCAGCTCAAAATCGACATGTGTAACTGAATTGTTTTTAATAATGTAGGCATAGAAATCGAAATTTAGTCGTTTTGTAATAACTGCAGGGGTATAAAAACATCGGCTTGCCATTCTTGTTCATTTTAAAAATCAGAAATTACCCGAAGGTATTGGTAAAAATTGCGGTGAAAGTACACAAACTATACTTGGTAAACTGTGAATTTCTTTTCAAAATTTCCAATTCAGTTTTGTGACGAATAATGATTATATTTTCGTGTTTACAAATACATTTTGTACAATTTTCGTCATTGAAATAATTAAACTAAATTCATAAACCATTTTGAAAAATAACATTAATAACTGTGTTTTAATATTTTAATATAGTACATTTATTGGTTTGAAGTCTAAATATGAGTACATGTAAAAAAATTCGTTTCGAGGAATAGATTGTGCGGATATGGGCATTTAGTTGAGAGAGTAGGCTACAATCAGGGCTTTGAAGGGAGCTAGTTAGTCCCATCCAATGGCCGAAGGATCAGTTTCCGCCGTTGATTCTTGATAGCAGGCGCTCTGGTCCACCTCGATCGTCTTGGTGGGATCCTTCGGATCTGGTTGTGGTACTTTCACGACCACACAAATACTCTGTCCAGCGGGCGGGGCACTGGGGTCCGCTGGATAGAGGTCATCCGGATCAACTACAGGTTCAGCTTCAACTGGAGTTTCAGGGTCAACTGGAGGTTCAGGGGCAAGAGCCGAAGGATCAGAGGGCACAGCTTCTGGAACTGGTGCAACAAGATCTTCCTGGAAGTCAGAAGCAGGAGGAGATGCAAAAACAGGTGGGACTGCTCCGTTGTCGATAATGGTGATCTCGTCGTCGCCGCCTTTCTCTCTGCCATTACCTCCATTACTGCCGAAAAAGGAATTCAAATGGTCCACCATGCTGGTTTTGTTTGGAGTGATGGCACCTAGGGTGGCACCACCCACGGCTCCAGCAATGAGACCAGTGCCTGTAAACAATACAGAATACAAGTCAGCAAAGATAATCCTTATTCAGAAGTGGACTTAAACTCACCCAATCCCAAGCCTGATCTAGATTTTTGAGGCGCCTGTGGATGGAAAACAGCTCCTGCGGGCAGGGCTCCTCCGGCGGGCAGGAAGGTGGCGCCTGACGGGACTCCTCCGGCCACGGGTCCCTGGGGATAGTATGAGCCTCCGGCCGGATGGCTGCCGGGGTTAAAAGTGGCTCCATGTGGCACCTGGCCAGCCGTTTGGTACGACGCTCCGGCCGGAATCTGAGCAGCCGGATGGAAGGTGGCTCCGGCTGGAATCTGACCAGGCGGATGGTAGGTGGCTCCGGCCGGGATCTGCCCCGCCGGATGGTATGTGGCTCCAGCTGGAATCTGCCCCGCCGGGTGGTAGGTGGCTCCGGGTGGCAACTGCTCGCGCGGATAGCTCGACTGCACTTTGTGGGCATTGGTGGCCTTAATGGGCTGATAGCCACCCGACGATCCATATTTTCCCGTGGAGTTGTTGCGACCGCGGTGGCCAGTGTTGGAGTGTGCTGCGCCGTAGTGGGAACCTCTGGAACTGGGACTGGCCCCCGCGGCTGGACGGGATGGGCTATGAATATTTGGCCTGCCGTTCTTGTGGGTGGGCGGGGTGTAGAATGGTGGAGGTTTTTTTTCCTTAGGGGAGGAGACTGGCGGAGGTCCTTGGGGCTGGGCCGGGGCATTCCGGCCAAATGGCGAGGTGGTTACCGAGGGCACCGTCTGCGGATTGAACACCTTGCTCTCCTTTCCACCTCCGTAGCTCAGCCTCTCGTTGTCCGACTTCGAGCGGTGGGCAGGAACTGAGTGGTGCGTAGGACCAGCATGGTTCGAAGGAGCTGAGCGGTGCGAAGGAGCCAAATAGGAGCGCGGGGGAGCTTTGGTGGTGCGCGGAGTGGTCTTTCTGCTGGAAGTGGACCTGGAGCTGCCGCGGCTGTTGGAATTCCTCTTGGCATGCACATCCTCGGTGGTTAGCGCCAATAATATGAGCGCTACCACCAACACGAAGGTACTGAGCCGCCTCGTATAAAGGAACATTCTGGAATGGGTTATACGCTCAGTTAGTTACAACGTTCGGATTGCTTGCATAAACCTAATAAAAAAATTAAGTAACGATACACATTTTTGGTAAAAAAAAACAAATTTAAAACATTTTAAATCACTCAAAACGTCCTTGTTCTTAAATATAATAAATGTAACGCTAATTTGTATGATATTTACTTTGATTTGCTGTGTATTCCATGGTTTGATGTTTTGCAGATTGCGATTTTCACTTTTGTTTCGCGCAAGGATTCTCGAAAAACTGATCTGAAGTAAAAGATCGCTCGCTTTTTAAGTGTTTTTGCAGAGCAGCGCAGATCGGCGGCAGAGCAGCGACTGAGGAAGCACAGACAAACTGTCGCCATGTGGAAGTGGTCAGTATACTAAAAAAAATACACTGCAACAATCTAAGTTTATTAATTTGATATACAACTTAATCTAATAATGTTACATTTTTCTCTACATTTGTAAATATAGTTCTATTTATTTCGTAAGATGATATATTATTCATAAATATAAATAAAAGGTTAAATAGCTGTATTTAAATTGTAATAATAGGCCGCAGATAAAAGGCAATTTGCTAGAAATACAGACTAAACTTTAGCTATAGATCATTTTTTTCTGTGCTCTGCCTTCAACCGTTTTCTCTTTGTATTTGATTTCAAGCAAAAACACCTCCTAACGAAGTAAAAAAGTCGTGACGATCGCATTTTCAAAACACAAAACGTTGATATCAAAGTTTTGTGACGAAAACTAAGTAAGCACTAAGTAACTACACGTCCTAAAGTTTTCTGCTTTAATGGTTTTGACTACACAGGGTTTTTTTGTTGCACCGTGCACCCGAAATTATGCATACTCTTTTCGCAAGAAAAGTGACAAGATGTTTGTGCAAATTCTACAGGTCCAAATGATATATTATATAATTATAAAGTATTTTTTTTTGCTTTTATTTTTTTATGCTACATTAATAAATCAAGAAGACCACATGTACACATATAATGTACATTCATTGTATATGCCGGATATGCCACATAAATATAAACATTTTTTTTCTAAATTCTTTTTCACTTTTAACTAATTGTCTCTATTAGAGTGTAATCAAATCTTAAACTTAATTTATACAATAATTATACATTTATACTAAAATATTTATTCGTCATCACTCATTCTATCAACCGATCTTTCAAGTTGCGTGTAAGAGGAGATGGGGAGGGTTTGGGAGCCGACAGCATCTGTATCTATTGTATATACTTAAATGATGGATTTTTAAATTCACTTTACCAGGAAATTCTGAACTTTAATTGAGAACTCAAATACTCTTACTCTTACTGACAGACACGGACGACTTCTATAACCACACATCGTGATTCACTATGACCGGATATCCGTACACATAATTTGCTCAAGAATGGCGCACCTGCTACTCGCATTCTTGGGATCATTAGAATTCTTTTGAAAATACACGAAGACAAGGTTCATTCTTGAGTGGCGTTTTCAATAAATATATATGTATTAAAAAATTAGTTTCAAACGTCTTTGGACTTTTCTGAAAATTTATCCAAGACATTTCCCGTTTACTTCAAAATGATAGAAAGTAAGAGTCAGGTTTTCTAATGATATATTTTAATCATTGTAGCGGCGCCTGAAGAACGTTTTTTTGGTTCATTCTAAATGTATGCTTTATCGGACGGATGCTGTAAGTTCACACTTGGAGACTAGTCAGGTGCATCCCATATGATTAGCAGTAATTAGTGTTTTTGGAAAATACCATCTGAGCCAGGGAGGCTCCGGAAAGCTGCAAGTTTTAAACATGGTTTTACACCAGCTGCACGGCATTTCCGTTTACAGCCTAAGTCATCCGTTTCCGATGCCGGTCTATTTCTTTTCGATGTCTTTTAAAAAAGAATTCAATTTTGTGAAAGCCACGTGCAGGGCATATAAATATTGATCGAAAATATCTGTGAAAAATATAAACGCAACTCTCGGCGGCTGCCTGGCTGGAGGAAAATAAAAAGGTATTTCTGGATTTTTTCCGAATTTGGCCGGCAGCACCCTCACCATTTCTTCAGCAGGTTGGTTAAAATTATTAAATCCCATTTTTATCTGGTGCTGACCCCGATCATTGTGAATTCTTTAGATTGTGCCCGCGAGAGCAGTAAATAAGTCGATGTCCCCGGGAGCAGCATAAATATGTGTGCATAAACCAAACCTAACGCCATCGGCGCACCTACATATGTGCATGCGCATGCAACAACAACAGGTAGGTACCTATAAGCATCAGTTTCGCCGGAAAAGTTTAATGGAAAATCCGTCAACTTAAGCAGTTTTTTTTTGGGGACTTCAGCCAAACTACCGCCAGCGGCACACATAATAACCCCGTGGGGGTTATAGAAAAATAATCATCCCAAATCATGTACAACGCCCAGAAAGTTGTATAAACCGCAGTGCGACTCGGGATGGTTTAAACGTGTGTGATTGTGTAATGGTTTTGGCCGCCCCAACAACGCGTGCAGTGTTATCCTCTGTCCGGCTGACCTCTACCGCCTAACCTCATGCGCGCAGTGCATTTACCGTCGTTCGCTAACCATCTGCTGTTGTCGGCCTCATGTTTCGGCCTTCCTAGAAAAACTGCGTTCGATACGATTTTGTTCTAAAACCAAGCTAAAGATGTAAAAAGACTTCTGATCAAAAAAAAAATCGAAACTTAATTTAACATAAATTGAAACCAAATCAATTCGGCTTTATTTGCCTCATTTTTCTAGAAATAATTTCATCATCCAGATCAACCTAGCTATAACAATTATTAGAATAATTTTCTTAAAATCTATTATTATTTAAATGTTAAATTTCTGATGGTGACACGCGTTTAAAATATCGGGTAAAAATGGGCCAAAAGTTTATCTAAAACCGTTTCTCTAAAATTACCGTGTGAAAGTGAGTTATTCCAAAAATATGGGGTGTTAGAAAACATCCTAGAATCTTTAGCGGATGGATAAGTTGCCGTGAGTTTCTTTTACAACATTTAATTACCTTCACACCTTTTTTTTTAAAACACTAATTTTTTTTAAAACTAATTATTAAAATTTTACCCCGATTATTGTTAACGTAACTCCAAGCGCTGTGCTTGCACATATTGCAGCAGCTCTCTTTGGAAAGAAAAAATAAATTTTTTTGGTAAATTTTAAATAAACTACATGAAATTTAATTAGTGAAAATTATAACTAAAAATAAGTGGCCTAAGCTAAAACATTTGCTATTAATTACTATTTAAGAGCATTTTTGAATGAGAAAAATAAGACACCCATTGAAGTAAAAATGAAATTAAATTCTAAATTTATCCCGAATTATTATTGAAATTTCCATGCTTATATAATACAACTATATTTACCCATACATTCAAATTTTATTTTTACTATTTACTTTATTATAAATTTTGTATTAATATTTACCTTTATTACCTTTATTTACCTTTTGTAAATATGTTTACATACACCTTGTTCCTAAAATTTTGTGAATTATCTGAATTAAAATGATAGCTTAAACATAACTCTACTGAACTCAGCTGATGTCTCGACGAACATAGGGTATAAAAGGGACGGATGTTAATATATATATTTATATTTTTAGTGAATTTGGTTTGATCAGAGTGAATTATTTAAGTTTGTGATCTATATATACTGCAATCTAATGCTATTTTGCCCCTGGTACTCACCCAGTCCCCTGTTCATTCCCACAGGTGGTTGGGCGTAGTAGACAGATCCTGCGGATCTGTAAAGTAAACAAGAGAGGAAAGCTAACTTCGGGGGGAGCCGAAGTTGATATACCCTTGCAGAATACTCTGTAAATTATATTCTCCAAAATTATTCATATGATGCATTCTTAATACTCATAAAAAATCCCAACTTCCTAACTTTAAAAACACCAAAGTTATTGCATTTCCAATCGTTCAGTTGTATGGCAGCTATAGTATATAGTCGGCCGATCCTTATGAAATTTGATAGGTCGGATTGTTTGTCCAAAAATAAAACCCATAGAAAATCCCAACTTCCTAACTTAACAAACACCAAAGTTATGGCATTTCCGATCAATCAGATATATGGCACCTATAGGATATAGTCGTTCCGTTCCGACATATATACTGCGTGCAAAGGAAAGAAGGCTGTGTGCAAAGTTTCAATTCGATAGCTTTAAAACTGAGAGACTAGTTTGCGTAGAAACAGACAGACGGACAGATCAACTCAGGAGGTGATCAAGAATATATATACTTTATAGGGTCGGAGATGTCTCCTTCACTGCGTTGCACACTTTTGACCAAAATTATGATACCCTCTGCAAGGGTATAAAAATTGTGGTGAAAGTACAACAAATTATACTTGGTAAACTGTGAATTTCTTTTCAAAATTTTCAATTCAGTTTTGTGACGAATAATGAGTATATTTTCGTGTTTACAAATACATTTTGTACAATTTTCGTCACTGAAATAATGAAACTAAATTCATAAACCATTTTGAAAATTAACATTAATAACTGTGTTTTAATAGTTTAATATAGTACATTTATTGGTTTGAAGTCTAGCAGAAATATGAGTACATATAAAAAAATTCGTTTCAAGGAATAGATTGTGTTGATATGGGCATTTAGTTGAGACAGTAGGCTACAATCAGGGCTTTGAAGGGAGCTAGTTAGTCCCATCCAATGGCCGAAGGATCAGTTTCCGCCGTTGATTCTTGATAGCAGGCGCTCTTGTCCACCTCGATCGTCTTGGTGGGATCCTTCGGATCTGGTTGTGGTACTTTCACGACCACACAAATACTCTGTCCAGCGGGCGGGGCACTGGGGTCAGCAGAGGCGTCAGGTGCAGAATAAACTGGGTAACTGGGATCCGCTGGATAGAGGTCATCCGGATCAACTACAGGTTCAGCTTCAACTGGAGTTTCAGGGTCAACTGGAGGTTCAGGGGCAAGAGCCGAAGGATCAGAGGGCACAGCTTCTGGAACTGGTGCAACAAGATCTTCCTGGAAGTCAGAAGCAGGAGGAGATGCAAAAACAGGTGGGACTGCTCCGTTGTCGATAATGGTGATCTCGTCGTCGCCGCCTTTCTCTCTGCCATTACCTCCATTACTGCCGAAAAAGGAATTCAAATGGTCCACCATGCTGGTTTTGTTTGGAGTGATGGCACCTAGGGTGGCACCACCCACGGCTCCAGCAATGAGACCAGTGCCTGTAAACAATACAGAATACAAGTCAGCAAAGATAATCCTTATTCAGAAGTGGACTTAAACTCACCCAATCCCAAGCCTGATCTAGATTTTTGAGGCGCCTGTGGATGGAAAACAGCTCCTGCGGGCAGGGCTCCTCCGGCGGGCAGGAAGGTGGCGCCTGACGGGACTCCTCCGGCCACGGGTCCCTGGGGATAGTATGAGCCTCCGGCCGGATGGCTGCCGGGGTTAAAAGTGGCTCCATGTGGCACCTGGCCAGCCGTTTGGTACGACGCTCCGGCCGGAATCTGAGCAGCCGGATGGAAGGTGGCTCCGGCTGGAATCTGACCAGGCGGATGGTAGGTGGCTCCGGCCGGGATCTGCCCCGCCGGATGGTATGTGGCTCCAGCTGGAATCTGCCCCGCCGGGTGGTAGGTGGCTCCGGGTGGCAACTGCTCGCGCGGATAGCTCGACTGCACTTTGTGGGCATTGGTGGCCTTAATGGGCTGATAGCCACCCGACGATCCATATTTTCCCGTGGAGTTGTTGCGACCGCGGTGGCCAGTGTTGGAGTGTGCTGCGCCGTAGTGGGAACCTCTGGAACTGGGACTGGCCCCCGCGGCTGGACGGGATGGGCTATGAATATTTGGCCTGCCGTTCTTGTGGGTGGGCGGGGTGTAGAATGGTGGAGGTTTTTTTTCCTTAGGGGAGGAGACTGGCGGAGGTCCTTGGGGCTGGGCCGGGGCATTCCGGCCAAATGGCGAGGTGGTTACCGAGGGCACCGTCTGCGGATTGAACACCTTGCTCTCCTTTCCACCTCCGTAGCTCAGCCTCTCGTTGTCCGACTTCGAGCGGTGGGCAGGAACTGAGTGGTGCGCAGGACCAGCATGGTTCGAAGGAGCTGAGCGGTGCGAAGGAGCCAAATAGGAGCCCGGGGGAGCTTTGGTGGTGCGCGGAGTGGTCTTTCTGCTGGAAGTGGACCTGGAGCTGCCGCTGCTTTTGGAATTCCTCTTGGCATGCACATCCTCGGTGGTTAGCGCCAATAATATGAGCGCTACCACCAACACGAAGGTACTGAGCCGCCTCGTATAAAGGAACATTCTGGAATGGGTTATACGCTCAGTTAGTTACAACGTTCGGATTGCTTGCATAAACCTAATAAAAAAATTAAGTAACGATACACATTTTTGGTAAAAAAAACAAATTTAAAACATTTTAAATCACTCAAAACGTCCTTGTTCTTAAATGTAATAAATGTAACGCTAATTTGTATGATATTTACTTTGATTTGCTGTGTATTCCGTGGTTTGATGTTTTGCAGGTTGCGATTTTCACTTTTGTTTCGCGCAAGGATTCTCGAAAAACTGATCTGAAGTAAAAGATCGCTCGCTTTTTAAGTGTTTTTGCAGAGCAGCGCAGATCGGCGGCAGAGCAGCGACTGAGGAAGCACAGACAAACTGTCGCCATGTGGAAGTGGTCAGTATACTAAAAAAAATACACTTCAACAATCTAAGTTAATTAATTTGATATACAACTTAATCTAATAATGTTACATTTTTCTCTACATTTGTAAATATAGTTCTATTTATTTCGTAAGATGATATATTATTCATAAATATAAATAAAAGGTTAAATAGCTGTATTTAAATTGTAATAATAGGCCGCAGATAAAAGGCAATTTGCTAGAAATACAGACTAAACTTTAGCTATAGATCATTTTTTTCTGTGCTCTGCCTTCAACCGTTTTCTCTTTGTATTTGATTTCAAGCAAAAACACCTCCTAACGAAGTAAAAAAGTCGTGACGATCGCATTTTCAAAACACAAAACGTTGATATCAAAGTTTTGTGACGAAAACTAAGTAAGCACTAAGTAACTACACGTCCTAAAGTTTTCTGCTTTAATGGTTTTGACTACACAGGGTTTTTTGTTGCACCGTGCACCCGAAATTATGCATACTCTTTTCGCAAGAAAAGTGACAAGATGTTTGTGCAAATTCTACAGGTCCAAATGATATATTATATAATTATAAAGTATTTTTTTTTGCTTTTATTTTTTTATGCTACATTAATAAATCAAGAAGACCACATGTACACATATAATGTACATTCATTGTATATGCCGGATATGCCACATAAATATAAACATTTTTTTTCTAAATTCTTTTTCACTTTTAACTAATTGTCTCTATTAGAGTGTAATCAAATCTTAAACTTAATTTATACAATAATTATACATTTATACTAAAATATTTATTCGTCATCACTCATTCTATCAACCGATCTTTCAAGTTGCGTGTAAGAGGAGATGGGGAGGGTTTGGGAGCCGACAGCATCTGTATCTATTGTATATACTTAAATGATGGATTTTTAAATTCACTTTACCAGGAAATTCTGAACTTTAATTGAGAACTCAAATACTCTTACTCTTACTGACAGACACGGGCGACTTCTATAACCACACATCGTGATTCACTATGACCGGATATCGTGATTCACTATGACCGGATATCCGTACACATAATTTGCTCAAGAATGGCGCACCCGCTACTCGCATTCTTGGGATCATTAGAATTCTTTTGAAAATACACGAAGACAAGGTTCATTCTTGAGTGGCGTTTTCAATAAATATATATGTATTAAAAAATTAGTTTCAAACGTCTTTGGACATTTCTGAAAATTTATCCAAGACATTTCCCGTTTACTTCAAAATGATAGATGACAAAGTAAGAGTCAGGTTTTCTAATGATATATTTTAATCATTGTAGCGGCGCCTGAAGAACGTTTTTTTTGGGTCATTCTAAATGTATGCTTTATCGGACGGATGCTGTAAGTTCACACTTGGAGACTAGTCAGGTGCATCCCATATGATTAGCAGTAATTAGTGTTTTTAGAAAATACCATCTGAGCTAGGGAGGCTCCGGCCACCAGCTGCACGGCATTTCCGTTTACAGCCTAAGTCATCCGTTTCCGATGCCGGTCTATTTCTTTTCGATCGAACCTTCGTGGCGTGCACATGCAACAAGTTTTGTGTCTTTTAAAAAAGAATTCAATTTTGTGAAAGCCACGTGCAGGGCATATAAATATTTTGAACGAAAATATCTGTGAAAAATATAAACGCAAATCTCGGCGGCTGCCTGGCTGAAGGAAAAAAAAGGTATTTTTGGATTTTTTCCGAATTTGGCCGGCAGCACCCTCAGCATTTCTTCAGCAGGTTGGTTAAAATTATGAAATCCCATTTTTATCTGGTGCTGACCCCGATCATTGTGAATTCTTTAGATTGTGCCCGCGAGATCAGTAAATAAGTCGATGTCCCCGGGAGCACACCCAGCATAAATATGTGTGCATAAACCAACCCTGCAGTACCGTTCATCACCTTTTAATCGCTTTTTCATCACCAAAAATTCATCACTGCTGATTAATCGGCGATGAAACTTCATACAAATTAGTGATGAATTTAACATTGGCATGTCCTAGGAGTTAATCAGTGAAAAATTCATCACTCTTTAATCAGTAATTCATCACTCTTTTTTCAGTTTTTCATCACTCTTTAATCAGTAATTCATCACTCCACTCCATTTTGTCAGCTCATTTTATGGGGAGAGAGTCAGAGTAAGAGAGGGAGATGGAAATTTTTCTGCGTTGCCTACGATCGGGGACTGAGAGTTTCGGCTCTGCCTGCGTCGCACTCGGCTCTGCCGACTTTGCCTTTGTCTCTGCCGGCGTCGCAGTCCGCTGCTGATTAAACAGTGATGAATTTTTGTAGTGATGAATTTCGGAACTGCAGGGAAACCTAACGCCATCGGCGCACCTACATATGTGCATGCGCATGCAACAACAACAGGTAGGTACCTATAAGCATCAGTTTCGCCGGAAAAGTTTAATGGAAAATCCGTCAACTTAAGCAGTTTTTTTTGGGGACTTCAGCCAAACTACCGCCAGCGGCACATAATAACCCCATGGGGGTTATAGAAAAATAATCATCCCAAATCATGTACAACGCCCAGAAAGTTGTATAAACCGCAGTGCGACTCGGGATGGTTTAAACGTGTGTGATTGTGTAATGGTTTTGGCCGCCCCAACAACGCGTGCAGTGTTATCCTCTGTCCGGCTGACCTCTACCGCCTAACCTCATGCGCGCAGTGCATTTACCGTCGTTCGCTAACCATCTGCTGTTGTCGGCCTCATGTTTCGGCCTTCCTAGAAAATCTGCGTTCGATATGATTTTGTTCTGAAACCAAGCTAAAGATGTAAAAAGACTTCCGATAAAAAAAAAATCAAAACTTAATTTATCATAAATTGAAACCAAAACAATCCGGCTTTATTTGCCTCATTTTTCTAGAAATAATTTCGTCATTAAGATCCACCTAACTATAACAATTATTAGAATAATTTTCTTAAAATCTATTATAATTTAAAAGTTAAATTTCTAATGGTGACACGCGTTTAAAATATCGGGTAAAAATGGGCCAAAAGTTTATCTAAAACCGTTTCTCTAAAATTACCGTGTGAAAGTGAGTTATTCCAAAAATATGGGGTGTTAGAAAACATTTTAGAATCTTTAGCGGATGGATAAGTTGCCGTGAGTTTCTTTTACAACATTTAATTACCTTCACACCTTTTTTTTAAAACACTAATTTTTTTTTAAAACTAATTATTAAAATTTTACCCCGATTATTGTTAACGTAACTCCAAGCGCTATGCTTGCACATATTGCAGCAGCTCTCTTTGGAAAGAAAAAATACATTTTTTTGGTAAATTTTAAATAAACTACATGAAATTTAATTAGTGAAAATTATAACTAACAAGAAAGGAAAGCTAACTTCGGGCGGAGCCGAAGTTGATATACCCTTGCATTATATTCTCCAAAATTATTTATATGATGCATTCTTAATACTCATAAAAAATCCCAACTTCCTAACTTTAAAAACACCAAAGTTATGTCATTTCCCATCGTTCAGTTATATGGCAGCTATAGGATATAGTCGGCCGATCCTTATGAAATTTGGCAGGTCGGACTGATTGGCCAAAAATAAAACCCATAGATAATCCCAACTTCCTAACTTTACAAACACCAAAGTTATGGCATTTCCGATCAATCAGTTATATGGCAGCTATAGGATATAGTCGTCCGATCCTTATAAAATTTGGTAAGTCAGACTGATTAGCCAAAAATAAAACCCATAGAACTTCCTAACTTGCTAACTTGAAAAACACCAAAGTTATGGCATTTCCGATCGTTCAGTTATATGGCAGCTATAGGATATAGTCGGCCGATCCTTATGAAATTTGGCAGGTCGGATTGATTGGCCAAAAATAAAACCCATAGATAATCCCAACTTCCTAACTTTACAAACACCAAAGTTATGGCATTTCCGATCAATCAGTTATATGGCAGCTATAGGATATAGTCGTCCGATCCTTATGAAATTTTGTAAGTTAGACTGATTAGCCAAAAATAAAACCCATAGAACTTCCTAACTTGCTAACTTGAAAAACACCAAAGTTATGGCATTTCCGATCGTTCAGTTATATGGCAGCTATATGATATAGTAGCCCGATCCGGCTCGTTCCGACTTATATACTACCTGCAATAGAAAGACAACTTTTGGGAAAGTTTCAAGCGGATAGCTTTAAAACTGAGGGACTAGTTTGCGTAGAAACGGACGGACGGACAGACGGACAGACGGACGGACAGACGGACATGGCTTGATCGACTCTCCTGGTGATGCTGATCAAGAATATATATACTTTATAGGGTCGGAAATGTCTCCTTCACTGCGTTGCAAACTTTTGACTGAAATTATAATACCCTCTGCAAGGGTATAAAAATAAGTGGCCTAAGCTAAAACATTTGCTATTAATTACTATTTAAGAGCATTTTTGAATGAGAAAAATAAGACACCCATTGAAGTAAAAATTAAATTAAATTCTAAATTTATCCCGAATTATTATTGAAATTCCCATGCTTATATAATACAACTATATTTACCCATACATTTAAATTTTATTTTTACTATTTACTTTATTATAAATTTTGTATTAATATTTACATTTATTACCTTTATTTACCTTCTGTAAATATGTTTACATACACCTTGTTCCTAAAATTTTGTGAATTATCTGAATTAAAATGATAGCTAACATAAACATAACTCTACTGAACTCAGCTGATGTCTCGACGAACATAGGGTATAAAAGGGATCTCCAGAGTCATGTTCTAGCGGCAGGAGATCATAGGTAGGGTGGGCAAACATGCGAGCCCCATTACATCTCAGGCTTCCCAAACATTAAGCTTCTCTCAGTCTCTCTTCTTTTCTACTTTTCTCTCCTCAAACTCTCCTCTAGCTTCTCTAGTCTTTTATTTGAATTTATAAATCTTTTTCTTCCGGTTTAGTCAACTAGCTTTCTTATTTTTGTCGCAAGCACGCTCAATTCTAGATTTAATAATAGTAATGCGTAGACAGTGGCCGATCTGTACGAGCAAGACCTCCACCCCCCAAGCCGACGAGCTAGTGCCGGACCCTATAGGGTGCCCCTCCAATACAGATCAGTGGAATCCTTTATAACACAGCACTTCAGTCGAACGTTACACGTTACATCATAAGCCACTTTAATTATAGTTGCGATGTTGGTCTAAGCTTTTTTAAATATATTTACCCACTCTCCCCATCCTTGTACAATTTATTGACCTACTTATCTGATGTTTAAAATTCGAGCAAAATAAACAGAAGAAAAACAAGAAAGGAAAGCTAACTTCGGGCGGAGCCGAAGTTGATATACCCTTGCAGAATTCTCTATAATAATATTCTCCAAAATTATTCCTATGATGCATTCTTTATACTCATAAAAAATCCAAACTTCCTAACTTTAAAAACACCAAAGTTATGGCATTTCGAATCGTTCAGTTATATGGCAGCTATAGGATATAGTCGACCGATCCTTATGAAATTTGGTAGGTCGGATTGATTGGCCAAATATAAAACCCATAGAAAATCCCAACTTTCTAACTTTACAAACACCAAAGTTATGGCATTTCGGATCAATCAGTTATATGGCAGCTATAGGATATAGTCGGCCGATCCCTATGAAATTTGGTACGTCGGATTGATTGGCCAAATATAAAACCCATAGAGAGTCCCAACTTCCTAACTTAACAAACAGCAGAGTTATGGCATTTCCGATCAATCAGTTATATAGCAGCTATAGGATATAGTCGGCCGATCTCGGCCGTTCCGACTTATATACTGCGTGCAAAGGAAAGAAGGGTGTGTGCAAAGTTTCAATTCGTTAGCTTTAAAACTGAGAGACTAGTTTGCGTAGAAACAGACAGACGGACAGACAGACGGACAGACGGACATGGCTATATCAACTCAGGAGGTGATCCTGATCAAGAATATATATACTTTATAGGGTCGGAGATGCCTCCTTCACTGCGTTGCACACTTTTGACCAAAATTATAATACCCTCGGCAAGGGTATAAAAAGTTACAACTAAAATGAGATTGAAAACAAGAGAGAACGCTATAGTCGAGTGCCTTGACTATTAGATACCCGTTACTCAGCTAAACAACTTAATATAAATTAGCCTTCTTGTATGTTTTTCGCCGCTCGAATTAGCACCTTGGCCAGCTGTTCCAAAGTCATCCGTTAGATGGCGCTACGGGCCATGAAAGGCGGAAATGTAGGCGCTAGCCAGTCTTTAGCGTTTAATGGGTTTTTGGGCGTTAGAGTGGGCGTGGCAAACTTTTATTAGGCCAATCGATAGGTATTGACGAAACAAATACATATCAATTAAAATTTTCATAATAGCATCAAAACTGTGGCCACAGCTTGTGGCTTGTAGGCGTCAGAGGGGGCGTAGCACCATTTTGAAACAAACTTGCGCCGCGTAGGAACTCCTAAAATCTACATGCAAAATGCCAATCTTCTAGCTTTTATAGTTTCCGAGATCTCAGCGTTCATACGGACAGACAGACGGACAGACAGACGGACAGACGGACATGGCTAGATCGACTCGGCTAGTGATCCTGAACAAGAATATATATACTTTATAGGGTCGGAAACGCTTCCTTCTACCTGTTACATACTTTTGCACGAATACAATATACCCTTTTACTCTACGAGTAACGGGTATAAAAACTAACTTCGGCAAGTTAAAATTGTAATACCTTTGCAGTTATACCAAAAATTGATGATTGTTCAAAAAGATATAAGAAAACTGTAGGAATAGTTAACTCAAGGGCTCTTAGAAGGGAAAACCATCGCGATATTCGCATAATACTTCGAAAACAATGCTGTCATGTGATATTTCGCCAATCAGCTGAGTTTTAAAACTGGATATGCGAACATACATTTTTCTTTCGATAATTTAAATAATAAAGAGTAGGGATTTATAATTTAATTTTTTTTATGAGGTTGTAGAGTCAAAATGTCAAGTAAATCGTGGTGAATCTACTTTTTTGTTTTATATGGTAAGCTTGACCTGGTATACACTTCGACCTGTTGAATACTTTTCAAAGAATACAATATTTTTACGGCGGGTAACGGGACAATAAATGTAAACCTATTAAATAATATGATATACTAAGTGTAAAGTTATTTCCAGTGTGTTGTTAAGTGTGCTTTTACATAGACAAGTCTTCTAATAAAAGGTTAACATTAAGACGGTGCACTGGGTTGCCAGTGACGTGGGTTCTATTCATAGTCTTATGTTTTGCGTAACTTTTGCGTGATTATGGCTGAAATATTGTAAAGGTCGCTGGAAAATGTTTTTAATTTGGTTAAAAGCTACTGTCAACATATAAGTCAGTTCCACAAGCACAAATATGTACATATATGTATGTAACAAAAAAATTGATAATATTTACTGAAAATCACCTGAAATCTTATCTTTGGTGAAATAACTAAATATAATACAAGGGGCTTAAGTTATTGTGATTTCTGTTTTAATAGGTACGTTCAATGCCAAATGACTTTGGTGATTTCTGCTAATCTTTCTTAGAAATGATTTCGACACTTAAGTATATAATAGGTTCATTCACGTATTTAAGCTTCTAACACATACGGAACCATTGTTAAAGCTGTACTTCCACAAACTCTATTGTTATCTTTAATTTTCTTCCATTATTTTAATTAGAATAAATCTTTGACGAATTTTTTGTATTGCCGTATTTGTGTTTCCAAGCGTTTTGTTGAAACGGCTCACATAGAAAAACAAAGGGTATTTAATTACCTTGTAATTGTAAAAAGTCATTCATTTGTAAGCGAAAATAAATTCTTTTTTTCATAAAATAATGTAATTTCACCTAAGGGTAAATTTAATACATTTTATTAGATGCCAAAATTGACACAACGTCACAAATTAATTTCATTTTTGGTTTCTATACTATATGCCTTAAAATAAGTTATCCTTAATGTGATAACATAGTTTTTCTTTAAAAAATTGTTATTATGAATTGGAAAGATGTTCTTTTACAAGAGGCTAAAAAGTTTAGCATTTTCCATTTGCTTGTCAGTGCTACCATCATTATTGTTTTAGTTCTAAACACACATGTGTGTTTTACCAGAAAATAAATTGAAGTTGCAAATAAGTTATTATGTTTATTTAACTTTATTTCACTTAGCTAAAATCTTAGGAGTCCAATTCGACTTGTGCGGCTCTTGCTGCTACAAAGTTGGCCACCTCGATAGGGGCACCGGCATTGGCATTGCTGACCTCGTCACCTGCACCACCGTGCGACCCATCCTCTGCACCACCAACAATATCGCCGGCAACAATGGGTGGCTCAGTGGTTGCGGTGGGTTGGAATTGGTCCGGATTGTTGGGCGGTGCTGGGAAGCAAACCACCCGCTCCACTTCTCGCATCACCTCTGAGTTTTGGGGATCTGTTTCGTTCAAAGTGATGGGGAAGCAAATTATGCCACCATCTGGATAGGGTTGAGAAGTTGCCTCAAATTCTGGGGATTCCTCACTAGAAACGGGTTCACTTTCCCCCCTCGCCCAGCCCCTCCTCCGGCTCCTCCTCCTCCTCCTCAGTGAGTGGATTTTCGGGGGGCACCACAGCGGAGGCTTCCCCCGAAATAGTGGTTTCGTTCTGCAAAACTCCCTCCTGTTGACCATTATTGACGATGATGATCTGGCGACCATTTCCCTGAGGCGACGGTCCTCCCTCCTGATTTCTGTGGTACACATGATGTCGGTGGCCAAACAGCAGGTTGTTCATCATGTGCCCCGCCAGCATTCCGGTGAGGAAATACCCCGTTCCTGAAATTACAAAAACATAAGGGACACTTTAAAATTTCGAACTGGTTTGGAGCATATTGACACGGTATCTCGCTGATGGTGCATGACTTTAATTTCCATGACTGGTTCATTTTAAGTATGTTTTTTTATATATACAAATAAAAGCAATCTTCTGCTTTCAAGCTAACATAAATAAGATATTAATGTAATGGTTTATTGGCACCTTAAGCTCTATATTTAACCAACATATTTTTTAAAAGTATTCAAGTAATTATGTCTTAGTTATAACCAGTTATAATAATATGAACATAATTGCGGGATTGGTTTTCCTATTTAAATAAGAAGTCCCACTACTTGTTGTTTTATTATAATAAGCTTATAGTTTTATTTAAATGAAATTAGTGATAAGTAGTTCTGATAATAATTTTAGGTATTATAATAAATTTAAATCGCGTTAAACTGCGTTTTTTGGATATTTCGATCGCGTCGTTATTCAACTTCGTTTGTCTTGCACTTCTTCTCTCGCTTCTCTCGATCTTAATGCTCGTTCAATCCTTTTTTTCTCTTCCTGAATACTTTTTGAAATCCCCTCATTAGAGATGGGTTGGGCTGAACGGAGCTGCCAGACCTATTCCCACATAATTATTGATATCAATTTTACCATTCAATGTGGTCTGAATATTATTTTATTATACTTCATATATATGTATATTAATTGCTAGTAAAATATGACACAGACTTAGGTAAGTCGTTTGGCCAGAAGACGGATGTTAATATATATATTTATATTTTTAGTGAATTTGGTTTGTTCAGAGTGAATTATTTAAGTTTGTGATCTATATATACTGCAATCTAATGCTATTTTGCCCCTAGTACTCACCCAGTCCCCTGTTCATTCCCACAGGTGGTTGGGCGTAGTAGACAGCTCCTGCGGATCTGTAAAGTAAACAAGAGAGGAAAGCTAACTTCGGGGGGAGCCGAAGTTGATATACCCTTGCAGAATACTCTGTAAATTATATTCTCCAAAATTATTCATATGATGCATTCTTAATACTCATAAAAAATCCCAACTTCCTAACTTTAAAAACACCAAAGTTATGGCATTTCGAATCGTTCAGTTTTATGACAGCTATAGGATATAGTCGGCCGATCCTTATGAAATTTGGTAGGTCGGATTGATTGGCCAAATATAAGACCCATAGAAAATCCCAACTTCCTAACTTTACAAACACGAAAGTTATGGCATTTCCGATCAATCAGTTATATGGCAGCTATAGGATATAGTCGGCCGATCCCGGCCGTTCCGACTTATATACTGCGTGCAAAGGAAAGAAGGGTGTGCGCAAAGTTTCAATTCGATAGCTTTAAAACTGAGAGATTAGTTTGCGTAGAAACAGACAGACGGACAGACAGACGGACAGACGGACATGGCTAGATCGACTCTTCTGGTGATGCTGATCAAGAATATATATACTTTATATGGTCGGAGATGTCTCCTTCACTGCGTTGCACACTTTTGACCAAAATTATAATACCCTCTGCAAGGGTATAAAAATTGTGGTGAAAATACAACAAATTATACTTGGTAAACTGTGAATTTCTTTTCAAAATTTCCAATTCAGTGTTGTAACGAATTATGATTATATTTTCGTGTTTACAAATACATTTTGTACAATTTTCGTAATTGAAATAATGAAACTAAATTCATAAACCATTTTGAAAAATAACATTAATAACTGTGTTTTAATATTTTAATATAGTACATTTATTGGTTTGAAGTCTAAATATGAGTACATGTAAAAAAATTCGTTTCGAGGAATAGATTGTGCGGATATGGGCATTTAGTTGAGACAGTAGGCTACAATCAGGGCTTTGAAGGGAGCTAGTTAGTCCCATCCAATGGCCGAAGGATCAGTTTCCGCCGTTGATTCTTCATAGCAGGCGCTCTGGTCCACCTCGATCGTCTTGGTGGGATCCTTCGGATCTGGTTGTGGTACTTTCACGACCACACAAATACTCTGTCCAGCGGGCGGGGCACTGGGGTCAGCAGAGGCGTCAGGTGCAGAATAAACTGGGTAACTGGGATCCGCTGGATAGAGGTCATCCGGATCAACTACAGGTTCAGCTTCAACTGGAGTTTCAGGGGCAACTGGAGTTTCAGGGGCAAGAGCCGAAGGATCAGCAACAAGATCTTCCTGGAAGTCAGAAGCAGGAGGAGATGCAAAAACAGGTGGGACTGCTCCGTTGTCGATAATGGTGATCTCGTCGTCGCCGCCTTCCTCTCTGTCCACCATGCTGGTTTGGGTTGAAGGGATTGATGATGATATTGTTTCTCTCAGGATGGCACCACCCAAGGCTCCAGCAATGAGACCAGTGCCTGTAAACAATACAGAATACAAGTCAGCAAAGATAATCCTTATTCAGAAGTGGACTTAAACTCACCCAATCCCAAGCCTGAGCTAGATTTTTGAGGCGCCTGTGGATGGAAAACAGCTCCTGCGGGCAGGGCTCCTCCGGCGGGCAGGAAGGTGGCGCCTGGAGGGACTCCTCCGGCCACGGGTCCCTGGGGATAGTATGAGCCTCCGGCCGGATGGCTGCCGGGGTTAAAAGTGGCTCCATGTGGCACCTGGCCAGCCGTTTGGTACGACGCTCCGGCCGGAATCTGAGCAGCCGGATGGAAGGTGGCTCCGGCTGGAATCTGACCAGGCGGATGGTAGGTGGCTCCGGCCGGGATCTGCCCCGCCGGATGGTATGTGGCTCCAGCTGGAATCTGCCCCGCCGGGTGGTAGGTGGCTCCGGGTGGCAACTGCTCGCGCGGATAGCTCGACTGCACTTTGTGGGCATTGGTGGCCTTAATGGGCTGATAGCCACCCGACGATCCATATTTTCCCGTGGAGTTGTTGCGACCGCGGTGGCCAGTGTTGGAGTGTGCTGCGCCGTAGTGGGAACCTCTGGAACTGGGACTGGCCCCCCGCGGCTGGACGGGATGGGCTATGAATATTTGGCCTGCCGTTCTTGTGGGTGGGCGGGGTGTAGAATGGTGGAGGTTTTTTTTTCCTTAGGGGAGGAGACTGGCGGAGGTCCTTGGGGCTGGGCCGGGGCATTCCGGCCAAATGGCGAGGTGGTTACCGAGGGCACCGTCTGCGGATTGAACACCTTGCTCTCCTTTCCACCTCCGTAGCTCAGCCTCTCGTTGTCCGACTTCGAGCGGTGGGCAGGAACTGAGTGGTGCGCAGGACCAGCATGGTTCGAAGGAGCTGAGCGGTGCGAAGGAGCCAAATAGGAGCGCGGGGGAGCTTTGGTGGTGCGCGGAGTGGTCTTTCTGCTGGAAGTGGACCTGGAGCTGCCGCTGCTTTTGGAATTCCTCTTGGCATGCACATCCTCGGTGGTTAGCGCCAATAATATGAGCGCTACCACCAACACGAAGGTACTGAGCCGCCTCGTATAAAGGAACATTCTGGAATGGGTTATACGCTCAGTTAGTAACAACGTTCGGATTGCTTCCATAAACCTAATAAAAAAATTAAGTAACGATACACATTTTTGGTAAAAAAAACAAATTTAAAAAATTTTAAATCACTCAAAACGTCCTTGTTCTTAAATGTAATAAATGTAACGCTAATTTGTATGATATTTACTTTGATTTGCTGTGTATTCCGTGGTTTGATGTTTTGCAGATTGCGATTTTCACTTTTGTTTCGCGCAAGGATTCTCGAAAAACTGATCTGAAGTAAAAGATCGCTCGCCTTTTAAGTGTTTTTGCAGAGCAGCGCAGATCGGCGGCAGAGCAGCGACTGAGGAAGCACAGACAAACTGTCGCCATGTGGAAGTGGTCAGTATACTAAAAAAAATACACTGCAACAATCTAAGTTTATTAATTTGATATACAACTTAATCTAATAATGTTACATTTTTCTCTACATTTGTAAATATAGTTCTATTTATTTCGTAAGATGATATATTATTCATAAATATAAATAAAAGGTGAAATAGCTGTATTTAAATTGTAATAATAGGCCGCAGATAAAAGGCAATTTGCTAGAAATACAGACTAAACTTTAGCTATAGATCATTTTTTTCTGTGCTCTGCCTTCAACCGTTTTCTCTTTGTATTTGATTTCAAGCAAAAACACCTCCTAACGAAGTAAAAAAGTCGTGACGATCGCATTTTCAAAACACAAAACGTTGATATCAAAGTTTTGTGACGAAAACTAAGTAAGCACTAAGTAACTACACGTCCTAAAGTTTTCTGCTTTAATGGTTTTGACTACACAGGGTTTTTTGTTGCACCGTGCACCCGAAATTATGCATACTCTTTTCGCAAGAAAAGTGACAAGATGTTTATGCAAATTCTACAGGTCCAAATGATATATTATATAATTATAAAGTATTTTTTTTTTGCTTTTATTTTTTTATGCTTCATTAATAGATCAAGAAGACCACCGGTACACATACAATGTACATTCGTTGTACATATATGCCGGATATGCCACATAAATATAAACATTTTTTTTCTAAATTCTTTTTCACTTTTAACTAATTGTCTCTATTAGAGTGTAATCAAATCTTAAACTTAATTTATACAATAAATATACATTTATACTAAAATATTTATTCGTCATCACTCATTCTATCAACCGATCTTTCAAGTTGCGTGTAAGAGGAGATGGGGAGGGTTTGGGAGCCGACAGCATCTGTATCTATTGTATATACTTAAATGATGGATTTTTAAATTCACTTTACCAGGAAATTCTGAACTTTAATTGAGAACTCAAATACTCTTACTCTTACTGACAGTCACGGGCGTCTTCTATAACCACACATCGTGATTCACTATGACCGGATATCCGTACACATAATTTGCTCAAGAATGGCGCACCCGCTACTCGCATTCTTGGGATCATTAGAATTCTTTTGAAAATACACGAAGACAAGGTTCATTCTTGAGTGGCGTTTTCAATAAAAAATATATGTATTAAAAAATTAGTTTCAAACGTCTTTGGACATTTCTGAAAATTTATCCAAGACATATCCCGTTTACTTCAAAATGATAGATGACAAAGTAAGAGTCAGGTTTTCTAATGATATATTTTAATCATTGTAGCGGCGCCTGAAGAACGTTTTTTTTGGTTCATTCTAAATGTATGCTTTATCGGACGGATGCTGTAAGTTCACACTTGGAGACTAGTCAGGTGCATCCCATATGATTAGCAGTAATTAGTGTTTTTGGAAAATACCATCTGAGCCAGGGAGGCTCCGGAAAGCTGCAAGTTTTAAACATGGTTTTACACCAGCTGCACGGCATTTCCGTTTACAGCCTAAGTCATCCGTTTCCGATGCCGGTCTATTTCTTTTCGATGTCTTTTAAAAAAGAATTCAATTTTGTGAAAGCCACGTGCAGGGCATATAAATATTGATCGAAAATATCTGTGAAAAATATAAACGCAACTCTCGGCGGCTGCCTGGCTGGAGGAAAATAAAAAGGTATTTCTGGATTTTTTCCGAATTTGGCCGGCAGCACCCTCACCATTTCTTCAGAAGGTTGGTTAAAATTATTAAATCCCATTTTTATCTGGTGCTGACCCCGATCATTGTGAATTCTTTAGATTGTGCCCGCGAGAGCAGTAAATAAGTCGATGTCCCCGGGAGCACCCCCAGCATAAATATGTGTGCATAAACCAAACCTAACGCCATCGGCGCACCTACATATGTGCATGCGCATGCAACAACAACAGGTAGGTACCTATGTGCATGCGCAGCCATCTCAAGCATCAGTTTCGCCGGAAAAGTTTAATGGAAAATCCGTCAACTTAAGCAGTTTTTTTTTGGGGACTTCAGCCAAACTACCGCCAGCGGCACACATAATAACCCCGTGGGGGTTATAGAAAAATAATCATCCCAAATCATGTACAACGCCCAGAAAGTTGTATAAACCGCAGTGCGACTCGGGATGGTTTAAACGTGTGTGATTGTGTAATGGTTTTGGCCGCCCCAACAACGCGTGCAGTGTTAACCTCTGTCCGGCTGACCTCTACCGCCTAACCTCATGCGCGCAGTGCATTTACCGTCGTCCGCTAACCATCTGCTGTTGTCGGCCTCATGTTTCGGCCTTCTATTTAAAGGGCTTTAATCCTAGAAAATCTGCGTTCGATACGATTTTGTTCTAAAACCAAGCTCAAGATGTAAAAAGACTTCTGATCAAAAAAAAATCGAAACTTAATTTAACATAAATTGAAACCAAATCAATTCGGCTTTATTTGCCTCATTTTTCTAGAAATAATTTTATCTTCCAGATCAACCTAGCTATAACAATTATTAGAATAATTTTCTTAAAATCTATTATTATTTAAATGTTAAATTTCTGATGGTGATACGCGTTTAAAATATCGGATAAAATGGGCCAAAAGTTTATCTAAAACCATTTCTCTAAAATTACCGTGTGAAAGTGAGTTATTCCAAAAATATGGGGTGTTACAAAACATCCTAGAATTCTTTTTCAGCACACCACACCGGGAGATCGATCCGTCGCCGATGGATAAGTTTCTTTTACAACATTTATTTACCTTCACACCTTTTTTTTGAAACACAAATTGCCCTGCATGGAGAAAACTAATTATTAAAATTTTACCCCGATTATTGTTAACGTAACTCCAAGCGCTATGCTATATTAAGCTAAAACATTTGCTATTAATTACTATTTAAGAGCATTTTTGAATGAGAAAAATAAGACACCCATTGAAGTAAAAATTAAATTAAATTCTAAATTTATCCCGAATTATTATTGAAATTCCCATGCTTATATAATACAACCATATTTATCCATACATTTAAATTTTATTTTTACTATTTACTTTATTATAAATTTTGTATTAATATTTCTATCGGACAATAATATTGCTATTGCATTTATTTACCTTTTGTAAATATGTTTACATACACCTGTTCCTAAAATGTTGTGATTTATCTGAATTAAAATGATAGCTTAAACATAACTCTACTGAACTCAGCTGATGTCTCGACGAACATAGGGTATAAAAGGGATCTCCAGAGTCATGTTCTAGCGGCAGGAGATCATAGGTAGGGTGGGCAAACATGCGAGCCCCATTACATCTCAGGCTTCCCAAACATTAAGCTTCTCTCAGTCTCTCTTCTTTTCTACTTTTCTCTCCTCAAACTCTCCTCTAGCTTCTCTAGTCTTTTATTTGAATTTATAAATCTTTTTCTTCCGGTTTAGTCAACTAGCTTTCTTATTTTTGTCGCAAGCTCGCTCAATTCTAGATTTAATAATAGTAATGCGTAGACAGTGGCCGATCTGTACGAGCAAGACCTCCACCCCCCAAGCCGACGAGCTAGTGCCGGACCCTATAGGGTGCCCCTCCAATACAGATCAGTGGAATCCTTTATAACACAGCACTTCAGTCGAACGTTACACGTTACATCATAAGCCACTTTAATTATAGTTGCGATGTTGGTCTAAGCTTTTTTAAATATATTTACCCACTCTCCCCATCTTTGTACTTAAACTTATTGACCTAATTATCACTGCGATCTTATGTTTAAAATTCGAGCTAAATAAACAGAAGAATAAAAAAGTTACAACTAAAATGAGATTGAAAACTAACTTCGGCAAGTTAAAATTGTAATACCTTTGCAGTTATACCAAAAATTGATGATTGTTCAAAAAGATATAAGAAAACTGTAGGAATAGTTAACTCAAGGGCTCTTAGAAGGGAAAACCATCGAGATATTCGCATAATACTTCGAAAACAATGCTGTCATGTGATATTTCGCCAATCAGCTGAGTTTTAAAACTGGATCTGCGAACATACATTTTTCTTTCGATATTTTAAATAATAAAGAGTAGGGTTTTATAATTTAATGTTTTTATGAGGTTGTAGAGTCAAAATGTCAAGTAAATCGTGGTGAATATACTTTTTTGTTTTATATGGTAAGCTTGACCTGGTATACACTTCGACCTGTTAAACAAAAAATGTAAACCTATTAAATAATATGATATACTAAGTGTAAAGTTATTTCCAGTGTGTTGTTAAGTGTGCTTTTACATAGACAAGTCTTCTAATAAAAGGTTAACATTAGGACGGTGCACTGGGGCGTCAGTGACGTGGGTTCTATTCATAGTCTTATGTTTTGCGTCACTTTTGCGTGATTATGGTTGAAATATTGTTTTTAATTTGGTTAAAAGCTACTGTTAACATATACGTCAGTTCCACAAGCACAAATATGTATATGTAAAAAAAAAAAATTGATAATATTTACTGAAAATCACCTGAAATCTTATCTTCGGTGAAATAACTAAATATAATACAAGGGGCTTAAGTTATTGTGATTTCTGTTTTAATAGGTACGTTCAATGCCAAATGACTTTGGTGATTTCTGCTAATCTTTCTTAGAAATGATTTCGACACTTAAGTATATAATAGGTTCATTCACGTATTTAAGCTTCTAACACATACGGAACCATTGTTATCATTAATTTTCTTCCATTATTTTAATTAGAATAAATCTTTGACGAATTTTTTGTATTGCCGTATTTGTGTTTCCAAGCGTTTTGTTGAAACGGCTCACATAGAAAAACAAACGGTATTTAATTACCTTGTAATTGTAAAAAGTCATTCATTTGTAAGCGAAAATAAATTCTTTTTTTCATAAAATAATGTAATTTCACCTAAGGGTAAATTTAATACATTTTATTAGATGCCAAAATTGACACAACGTCACAAATTAATTTCATTTTTGGTTTCTATACTATATGCCTTAAAATAAGTTATCCTTAATGTCATAACATAGTTTTTCTTTAAAAAATTGTTATTATGAATTGGAAAGATGTTCTTTTACAAGAGGCTAAAAAGTTTAGCATTTTCCATTTGCTTGTCAGTGCTACCATCATTATTGTTTTAGTTCTAAACACACATGTGTGTTTTACCAGAAAATATAAATTGAAGTTGCAAATAAGTTATTATGTTTATTTAACTTTATTTCACTTAGCTAAAATCTTAGGAGTCCAATTCGACTTGTGCGGCTCTTGCTGCTACAAAGTTGGCCACCTCGATAGGGGCACCGGCATTGGCATTGCTGACCTCGTCACCTGCACCACCGTGCGACCCATCCTCTGCACCACCAACAATATCGCCGGCAACAATGGGTGGCTCAGTGGTTGCGGTGGGTTGGAATTGGTCCGGATTGTTGGGCGGTGCTGGGAAGCAAACCACCCGCTCCACTTCTCGCATCACCTCTGAGTTTTGGGGATCTGTTTCGTTCAAAGTGATGGGGAAGCAAATTATGCCACCATCTGGATAGGGTTGAGAAGTTGCCTCAAATTCTGGGGATTCCTCACTAGAAACGGGTTCACTTTCCCCCTCGCCCAGCCCCTCCTCCGGCTCCTCCTCCTCCTCCTCAGTGAGTGGATTTTCGGGGGGCACCACAGCGGAGGCTTCCCCCGAAATAGTGGTTTCGTTCTGCAAAACTCCCTCCTGTTGACCATTATTGACGATGATGATCTGGCGACCATTTCCCTGAGGTGACGGTCCTCCCTCCTGATTTCTGTGGTACACATGATGTCGGTGGCCAAACAGCAGGTTGTTCATCATGTGCCCCGCCAGCATTCCGGTGAGGAAATCACCCGTTCCTGAAATTACAAAAACATAAGGGACACTTTAAAATTTCGAACTGGTTCGGTGCATATGGACACAGTATTTCACTGATGGTGCTTGACTTCAAAAGATGATAATCTTTAATTTCCATGACTGGTTCATTTTAAGTATGTTTTTTTATACGAATAAAAGCAATCTTCTGCTTCCAAGCTAACATAAATAAGAAATTAATGTAATGATTTATTGGCATATTAAGCTCTATTTTTGACCAACATATTTTTTAAAAGTATTCATGTAATTATGTCTGAGTCTGTTAATTATTATAATAAGAAGAATATAATTATTGATATAAATTTTACCATTTAATGTGGTCTGAATATTATTTTTTGGTACTTTATATATGTATATCAATTGCTAGAAAAATATGACATAGACTTAGGTAATTCGTTTAGCCAGAAGACGGATGTTAATATGTATGTTATGTATGTAAGTTTCATTGAGGATATAGCCATAAGAATCATAAGTTCTATTTTCAGCACACAGTCTGTTTATATTTTTTAAAAATTCAATTTGTTCAGAGTGAACTATTTATGTAGGTTTGTGATCTATATATACTGCAATCTAATGCTACTTTGCCCCTGGTACTCACCCAGTCCCCTGTTCATTCCCACAGGTGGTTGGGCGTAGTAGACAGCTCCTGCGGGCAGGGCCTGTGCATTGGCGTAGTACGTCCCGCTTCCCTGGCCAGGATGCGACCCGTATCCGTAGCCCGCTGGCATTTGCTGGCGCGGATAGCTGGGGATCTGTTGCTTGGGCGGCATCATCGGCTTCGGCGGTGCAGGGGGCGGCGGCGGTAGCTTCGGCACCGTCATGGCCGTGTGAACCGGCGATCCGCTCACCACCCGCCGCGCACCGCCCGACGAGGAGGGCTTCTTGTACTTGCGCCATCCACCGAAGAGGCCGCCGAACGAGCCGCCGCCACGCCCCCTTCCGCCCCGAGCTTCGGCGGGCTGAAATGTGAATGCTGCGATTAGCAGCAGGCAGAGTACCAAGTACCAGGATCTCATCTTGATCGCGTCGAATCTCAACTGATCCCAACTGATCGCGTGGTGCGGACGAACTGGTGACAGGCGGCACAACTGCGACGCGTTTATCCGAGGAAAGTGGCAATGTGTGGCACGATGCGCTACGATTCGATGGGAGGGCATATCTCTAAATCAGATAATTTGTTGACAAATTAAGAACGAATGCTACAAATCGTACGGTAGGTAAGAATTTTTATGCCAAGTACGCATACAACAAACATTCTTAATCCAACTACTTAAAAATGCTGAGAACTTGTTTGAGACAATATTACATTTTCTGAATAAGGCATTTTTAACCCAATTGCAGGAAATTTCGCCTTATTCAATAATTTTTAAAAGTAGATCTTACTTTTATTAAATTTTAAAGAATAACGAACTCCGATAAAGTTTTACTGAGGTAGGGTGATTGCGTGATTCCTTTATCCAGTCGAATCCGCACTCATGTCGCACTCGAATATCAGAAGTGCGCCTGTTCCCCTATAGCTGAAAATTGAATGAGTGCCGCCGTGTAATAATTCAATTGGCGCTAATTGAGACGAGCTCGAAAACTTCTCGGATTTTCTCTTGGAGCCCGAAAAGCTGAATATCATGTTCTCGGGCGATGTTGATGCCTGCCGTTGATGCGACGGCAATTTGCCAAATGTGTCGCATCAAGTTTCATTACGGCAGGAATTCGAATCTTTAGCTGTTGGGGCCGGGCAATCACAAAAGATAAATAACGACTGTGGAGAGATGTGCCGCGTACTTGAGCATCGTCACGTTGACGATGACGACGGCGATCGCACATGAACCCTATGATGACCCATTTCGAAGGCAGTGCATTTGCATCTGCACCTTGACGCCGTGAGGCCATTGGAATCCATTATTTTGTTGGAAAACTTAGTAGTTCAGTTTCTTTAGTTATAAATTCACTAAAAATAATTTACTGAGCCAATCTAAGCTTGACTGCAGGCTTTGAATTGAAATCTGGTACTATTCATACAAATCTATTCCCATTCCGTATAAATATTAGTTAATAGATTTTAATTTAAAAATATAATTTTAAATGTATTTTGGTAAAAAAATAATTTAATGACATATATTTTCAAAGTATTAATTATCTATTTTAAATGTATTTAGTTATAGAAATATATTTAAATATGTATAAACAATCGGGAAAAAAGATAAATAAAATTGTAACTTAAGATTAAAAAAGAGATATAATATTTTTGGGTAATTTCAAAAAATAGAAATGATCGAAAAATTGATAGGAAATTTGACCTATCTTTATTGTTTTTAAGCAACGTCATCGAAATATAGAATATTTAATTTTTGTAACAGCTGCAAGGGTATATGTATAAGCTTTGACTAGCCTAAGTTTGGTTCCTTTCTTGTTAAAAATAATACCAAATTCAATTTGCAAATATTTAAAAAGGGAAGACGATAATAACAAATTTTAGCTGCAGCTCAGACACCTTAGCAAACGTGTTCAAATAAAATACGAATTATCAAAAATTAACTAATTAATTATGTCGTTCGTAAACCTCTCAATAGTGGCAAGTACTCAAGAGGTGAAAATTTCAGAATAATTTAATGTTTTTTTTCCAGAAACGCTGTTCACTGCCACATGAATCTTTTCGACTTGCCAATCAGACTTGTGATCTTGCAAAGAGTACATTCAGTTGTGGATCGTTTGTGCACCTTATTAACTACTTAGAGATTTTCTTCTGCGAATTCAATCTGCACAAAATGGTAGCATATGGCGTCATAAGTGCTGTTATATTGGTGATACAATTTAGTCTGCTATTCATGGTGACAAAATATTTGTAGGTAATTTAAAATATGACATTTCATTCATATTTTGTTGATGATTTCTTGCAGCTTCGTTCCTAATTTAGTGACGCTCATTGAATTTGCACCCTTGACAATGTTCGGATTCAGTTTTCTATTCTTTGGTCCAAGTTTTTTTGTATCCTACTATAACAGTTTCTGTGGGGTATGTTATTTTCCGAAATTTAACATGAGCCCCTTGCATTTTTCGAAAATGGTGGGAGACATTATGAGATACTTTGTGATGGGCGTTATGGTTATCTGCATGCAAGGATATCGAGCTGATGGAGTCACCCTCTGGTCCTGCATGACATTCATTTTGATCGGATTGGGCTACCTGTTTGTCGTTACCAAGAAATCATACCATATTGATCCAGAGTATACAGATTCATATTTGCTCACATTTCGGGTGACTGTGTTTCTCTACACCTTTGTGATCGTTTTATTGGTAGTCCTGGTCGTGTCGTACGCTACATTTCAACAAAGTGCCCGGAAAGCAAACCCAAGATCAAACTTATTTTGGGATATGGATAGCGGGGATGAAGTCTTAGGCAAATACCAGAAGCAAAGAGTGTTTTCCAGACGTGAACTTTGGTTAAAGACGGTGAATGGATACAAAAACATGAAGGACTCGCATGTGATATATAGGATATTAATGGTGGGTAACCAAATCATTCAATTAAGTCATATCATTCAATCTATTAATTAGTTTTGGGATAGGTGCAAGAATTTTCTACATAGATACATCTAGTATCTGGTAACTACCGACACTTATTTATTTATAACCAACATAACTCCTTTTTTGAATTAAAGGTAATTATCAAATTAACATTTATAAGTAATAAAATAAATAATTTTCTGGTATCAGGCAAATTTAAATTTTAAAAATAAATGTTTATATAAATACCTAAATATGTTTTTTCTCAAGGTATATACAAATCGTTAAAGTACTTAAAATATATATTCAATACATATATATACCGATCCCCGGATATAATAATTTAAAAATCTTTAAGTTTAACTGTTTAATTTGTTATATGTTATTTGACTTTAAAACATAATTTCTTTTACAGATGCCCATCTATTTTATAATATCTAATTTTGTCCCTGTCATATCCAAAGACCGCTATTTGGTTGGGTGGACCAAATATACAAGCTGCCTCTGTCTGATCGTCCTGCCATTTATTGGACTTCCCCATGGCTTCATGGCTGTCAGATGGATTATGTTGCTCATGGTTTGCTGGACTCTCAGCATCCTGACCTTCATGTCCACCCACTCCTTGAGGCGACCCGATAATGTTTGGATCTTTACTTTTCTGGGGCTGATCATCAGCTCAGTTGCCATGAGTTTTCTCAGTCGTGAGATAGACAACATCACCTGGCAGTATATAAGCATACATTTCGATCTGATGCCCGATGTCACGGCCTTGTTGTACTTTGGATTCGGTGAAATGTTCAGCGAGGCTATTGTGGTCAGGTGTTTGCAGCAGATGAAGATGTGGGATGCCACCTTCGGAGTCGTGATGAGCATGGTAACCTATGCGGTCTTCTTGGCATTTCCCCTCCTGTACTACCAGGGATGCTACAACACCAATTGCTGGGTAATTATATTATTAATTTGGTTTTGGTAAACTGATTTATTTTCGTCTCCAGAAAATCACCACGGCCACAACGGAGACAGGCATTTATTTCATTTTTCTCATCGTGTCCACCAGTCTGCTTCACATCGCAATGAGTGGCTATGAGTTTCGCATTTCCCTGTTTTTCTACCTCCTGATATTGACGGTTATTTATGTGACTCTCCAATGGATGATGCACTACGGTTGGATGCTTCCCCTCGCCACTCTTCATCATTTAAATAACTGAAGTTTAGAAATTGAATTTTAAGATTTACTGGTGAATAATTATTAATATTATTATAATTATTATTAATACATTTGTTTGCTTAAATATTATAATGCTGCCTAAAAGTGTGCTACTGAACCCCTTTTTTATAACGCTGTATTTTCTTATCAATATTGCAAACAATTTACAATTATATTTACTTGATTTTCCACCTCTACTAAAAACTGAAAGTTTGATATTAAGTCATATTTTTAGACAACTTTCTCAACTTTTGTGAATTAATCGTCATAAATTATCATGGCCTATTGATTGCTGCCGCCCATTTAAACTTAATGTTCATGACGATGCTCTGACCAGAAACACGCACTTACTCCATTTACAACGTTTAGGCCCTTTGAAAGTCATTTATAACGAAATGTAGATGTTGGACCGGTCTCGAACTCAACGAGCCCCAAAAAAGCGTCGTATGTCATCTACAAGAGCTTCAGTTAGTTCCGGGAGTGGGGACCGGGCCAAACTTGTAAAATATTTACGAGCTCAAGTGAGCGTTGGGGAAAACAATCAGAATCGGGGCCCAAGTCCGATTATGAGTGTGTGCGAGTCGAGAGCATAAAAAGTAACTACTTTGTGGCTTATGTGCGGACTGCCCGAAAATATTGTTTGTCTATGTGTGGGTGTCGAGCGGAAACTAAAACAAAAACACAGTCGGCTTCTGGGCATATTCGAAGGTGTCCGAGTGTGTGTGTGTGTGCGTACGTGTGGGTGTATGTTGTGATTGTGTAATAAAAAATATCCAGCTGACATTTTGTGTCAAGCACCTTTTTCATTTTGGCACTTCAGTATACTCGTCGCATGACCAAGTCGACCAACTGGGCCAAAAGCAGGAACTGTGGGGATTGGGGAAAAGCCAAAGGAATCAGGGTTATTCCCATTCCAGGAAGTTCAAAGGATATACGGCTCGGTGTGGGTGTATTATACACAAAAAAATAATAAATATTAAAACAATTTTAGATGTGGATTAAAGCTTTTGAAAGTTTAAAAAGTGTAAAGTACGCTAAGGCATATATTTTGCTTAAAACCTTTGAAATATTATATTTTTCAGCTATGACTGTAATTTAATTTACAATCTCTTATTCTAATAAAAGTGTGTATATGTTTTAAAAAAAGGTTAAATTTAACATGAATATCCAGAATACTTAAATATAATATATAAGACAATAAAAGTTGACAACAGCTTTCTTTTTATTTTACTTAAAATTTTAATTAAATTAAATGTATGTTTTTATGGGGATAATCCTTAAATAACTATCAAATCATTTCAAATATTGTCATCCGAGAGGATTATATTTTTAAAAAATAATAATATATATAATAATAAATATGATGTATCCATATGGTACATATAAAACCCTGAACTGCTTTTAGCAAAAAAATTCAACAAATTTTATTTTATACAAAAAACTACGAAAAATAGAATAGTAATCATTTGATGGCATTGTATGATTCACGATACTTTTGATAATATAAAATGAAGCCCTGAAAAATATATTAATGGTATGGAATGCTCTCAAGGATGGCATTTCGTTGAAAAAACACTAGGTATCTGTAAGTCGGAAAATACCTTTGTCCTTTTTTTGGTGCTGAGAAAGATTGCGGTGATGCTGGCCCCGGTTTCCTAGCTGCTTGAGTGATGACAAATTACATTTGTCAGATTTATGACCAATTATGAGCGTGTTATATATCACCCTGGCGGAGGGAGGGGGTGGAAAAAGGCAGTGGCAGTGGCAGTGGGCATGGCCAAATGGCAGCGAGAGCCACCTTAATGGCAAGCGCAATGAATAAGTCGCCGTCGTTTGTTTGCGGTCTACAGCACATCCACATTTCCCGCCACCTCCATACAAACGCATATAAGTCGGTCTAGGTTTGGTAATGCCAGCACGTTCTTAATGCCTTGCTACAATATCGCATTTCGCACATTTTCTCGCGCCCATTTCGCGTGCCCCAAATCCTCAACTCATCAAAAATTGTGCCGTATTTTCTCCTGTTTTGAGAAATGCTTTCGGATTTCTTTTGCGAAATGGGCGAAGCCCTTCGAAAACACAACATATCGCGTGTCTTTATTTTCACACAGTCGCCTTGTATTATTTATGGTTTTAATGCGTTGCAAATGGCCAAAAATCGCTTTTATTACACGCGCAGTTAAACTTCAATTACGGTCGCTAATCATAATGCATATGTCTTAGAGTTTCCAGCGAGGGCAGATATCCATTTGTAGGTAAGTTGGAAACCAACTGAAGTTTGAAAGTCTTTTTTTATTTATATTAATGAAATATTACTAAAAATTAACTGAAATAAATGTATTTTTAATAAAACTTATTTTAGGATGTATTTTGGAAGGGTTCACTTCTTTTGTTTAAGTAAATCTCAAAGGGATATATAATTAAAAAGTGTATTCCTTCTGCTTTATAATATTTAAATATTATGTTGCGGTATAAATTTAGAACTCGAAAATCATTTTTATTTTCACCAATTTAAATTCCTTAATCAACTCTCGTTCTAAATCATTCCCACATTTTGTTGTGACAAAACACAGAAGGCGCGTCGAAATATGCAAAAAAAAAATGAAGAAAGCTCCCATAAAATACGCGCCTAAGTGCGCAAATTAAAATCGAAAACCATAAATTATACAAAAACAAAAACAACTGGGGAAAATCGGTGGGCGGTGGGCGGTGGATGGTGGGCGTGCCAGCGGCTGTAAACAAAAACAACGCAGGCAAAAGCATTTTATGCTTCACTTTACAATTCAATCAGTTTCAATTTCCACCTGCCGAATACATTTCCGTTTTACAGTTTATTTCGGCCAGCGATTGCCAAATGCGGCCGGCTGTTCGTAATTTTTTAATTTCGACTTGAATTTCAAAATTCAATTAGTTTTTGCGACGCACACCCCGACAAACCCACACACAGATACAGCAACACACACACACAGATTCAGACAGGAAGGAAGAAAGGCATAAAGCAGTCAGCCCACAGATCCTGTGGAATCACGAGGAGCAGGGGTGGTGCACACCGCAGATGTCCGCCTGTGTCTGCTCGGGCATTGTTGGTTTCACTTTTTAGATTTATGCTTTTAGATTTTAATGAAAAGCCACATTTATGTAGATGCCTCCACACTTCCAGAAGCGAAACGAAATAGACTAGATGGACTGGGACGGTGGGGCGGTACGAAGTCTGGGTGAGATGCAAATTTTGTGGTTCTTGGTCGCCGCCAGGGGATGGGGGCTGCCCAATTTAAGCTCCATAACTCAGACCGCAGCGTGAAAGAAATTAGTTCAGACGAGGGAGTGGCTCCTCTTTCTTATCCAACGTAAGAATCACAGATTTGATTTGTGACTAGGTCAAAAAGTGTAGAAAAGAATTCAATTTTAAATTTTGGTGGATTAAGTGTCTGGAAAGTATTTTCTAAAATCTAAAGCTTAAGCCTTCTGGCTTCAAATTACCTAATAATCTAGGGATGCTTTGCCTCCCACATCCATTAAAATTAAAGTGATAAATTAATTTATATTTAAAATTATGGGTGTCTTAGATAATAGGTGCTTCAAGTAATCTAAAATATTACTTTCTTTTAAGAATATGTATCTATTTATTTATTTTAAAATACAACTCAAACATAGTAATATTACTACTACTGACAAACATATTCAATCAAATTATTAATTAAATAATAATAGAATCCTGTTAGGAATAAACATTGTGGAAAAATTTACTTTATTAAACAAAAGATTTAGATTTTTTGCTATTCGATTTTATGAAAACCAGTACTTTATTATGAATTTATATTTTAGCACGGAATCGACTATCAATTTCGTAACTTTGCTATTGAATGATTTCCCCAGAAGACCCTTGAATACACTCATTAAAAATGAAGCCAATATAGACCATTGATTCGTATCAATAATAACTGTAATTCGCACGATGAATTCACACTTGAAAAACAATCGGCTGGCTGCCAATTAGGTGAAAAATTTGAAAAACCATTCGGCGAAGCCTGAGTGTGTTTCATATATATTTTTTGCCGCTTTTGTTGCTTGTGCGCACGCAAACAAGCTGCAATATCTACGGTCAGCCAGATGGCTGTCCATCTATCTACACGCAACTGTTGCTGCTGGCAACTGCACGGCAGCAACGGCAACAACGGCAACAACAACGCTGGGAGCAACAGCAACATCGGCTTTTGCAACAGAATTGGAAACGCGTAAGCCGCTGGCAGCTAGTAGGCAGCGGCAAATAAACAGTCAAGGATATGTGCCACGCCCTCGCCCACTCACACTATCGCACGAATGCCATCGAATGTGTTGTGCAAAAAGTGTAGCATACAACTCAGGGCGGCTCCATCAGCAACATCTGCTGCTGCTGTTGCTGCTGTCGTTGGTCCACTGCTGCGTGGCAACTGCACATTACCGTTTCGTAGTTTTTCATGCATTCATTCCGATAGTTAGCCGGGCGGCAGGCAACTCCCTGAAAATATTACCCAGACAAGGACAGTACACCGAAGTGCGCCAGGCATTAAGGGACCTTCCTACCTGCACAGTGGACCAAAACAAAAGTAATAGCTGCAACAGTATAATATTAAGAAATGCTAATTATATATTAGAACTCCAATCGTTGCAATGTATGTAACAGGTGGAAAGATAAGTTATCGAACCTTAAGAGTATAAACATTTTTGATCACTATCATCCATCAAGTCCATTTTGCCAAGTCCGTCTGTTTTGCCTTCTATCTGCCCAATAAACTATCGATAAACTATAAGAGCTAGAGTATTGAGACCTAGATAGAAGATTCTAGTGCTGTCTAAGAAGCGAAGGTTTATTTAAAAAAAAACAAACAAATTATAATATTTTTAGCCCTTGCTAACAAGAACATAACATGCTAAATAGCGTCTCATCGTTTTTGTTACCTGGGCCTATAGAATTGCAAGTGGGCATATTTGTTTTGAGATCTATCTTGATTTTAACTAAGATTCTTGTTAAATTTATAATTTCTTATATCTGTTGATAAAATGGGCAATGCTTTTATTGCTCCTAGGCAGAAACATATTGCCTTTTAAAATTATAAGAAATATTTTACTTGACTACTAAACTTTTTTTTTGAGCTGGGCGAGTACATCTTAGAATATCTATAAAAAAAACTTATCATAACTTAAAGTCTGCATATTTAAAAAAAGTAATTTTGCCCATATAAATAATTTAAAGACGTCAACTCCGATAATGTAATGTAAATGTGGTTGAACTTTTTAACACATTTTGACTTTCGTAAATATTATGATGAAAAGAGACCCTAATTCCTCATTAAACTGATTAAAATTATCACAATTGCATTTGGCAAAAAGCGCTGTTGCCATGGGATAATTCCATATAGCCACTGTGCGGTTGCGGGGATTGGTTCAACTGATAAATAAGCACACGTCGCACCGGACTCCCCGGTGTCCGTGTCCCGTGCCCGTGTCCACTGTCCACTGTCCAGTGTCCACTGTCCCCTTCTCGGGAGTCTCCTGTTCCGGCGCGAGGATGTGGCCCGGCATGTGTGCCGTGGCCTGGCCTGCCTGCAACTTGACCCCGGGTCAAATGCAACAAGATGCGGTGCGTCGAGTGGCTCTGTTCCTGCTTTTTCTGCCGTTTCTGCTGCTCTTGCTGCCGGTGCTGCAAATGAAATTTTTCTTCAATTAGTTTATTTTTACACCAATGATTTTGATTTCAGGTCCGATGCCCAGCCCGATCCGCCCCTGTCTGCCCAATTGTGTTGTTATTGTTGGCGTGTTTCCAACATCCTCCTGTTAGCGAGTGTGTGTATGTGGCAATTAAGGCGGCGCGTAATTGTTGCCAGTTGCTGGATGATGCCCATGCCGATGCCGATGCCGATGCAGATGCCCATGCCCATGTCCATGTCGGTGCAACAATATCATTCCGGCCAAGTGAAGTCCGGCCATTTCTTGCTGAACATTGAGCATTTTGTTGCGAAGCGCCAATTTTCGATTGCCTTCCACTTGATGGACCGCCGGCGAAACAAGCAAATGGAAAACTAAAAAAAATAACGAGGCAGCTGGAAATGATTGAAGTGGGAGCCAATTTGAGGAGTGTACATGCATAAACACGAAATCAGAGTGGATGGCAGGTAGCGTAGCACCCATCACATTACCTTTAGTTGCTGGCCCATTACGTATACGCCACGTAAGGCGGCGGAGAATGAATTGGATTTGTCAGCGTGTGCGCAACTAAGAGATACTCGTATCAGCGGGAACAGGACCTGGCATATTCCAGAAATGAGCATGCGATACACGTGCTGCCGCAATTTGTCACATGAGCCTCTAAAATATGCCCAAGGGTGTTTGGTAAGAAGGAAGCCAATAGCTTTCAACCACACACACATACCTCGTGCGGCTCGGTAATTGTGTTTTTAAAACCAATTTCTCAAAAAAAAAATTGGAATCTTTGGTAAAGATGGGAAAGCAATCATAATTTACAAGTTATATCAATATTAAATTCAGACTATAAATTGTGTGCAAGTTTTCAAAGGATCACCAAGGCGAATACTGGATAGCTGGCATACTGTTTTTAAGTATGAAAATACTAAAATGGATATCACTTATTAGAATATACATAAATTGAAATGGAATCTATTTAATAACAATTCAACAGGCATATTTGCAACTATATAATTTAGGAACTAATAAAGACAAATTCAAATTAATTAAGCTTATCAAAAATTAACCATAGCTAAAAAATTATATGAATTGATTTTACAATTCTTAAAATAAATAAATGGTGAATATTTGTTATTTATATAACAATTATATTTATTATTCATATTTTCAAGAAAGGTTTTAGTTTTCTGGTAAAATGTTTTATCATTTTTAGAGTTTTTCTTTTTCAGAACAGTACACAAAAGCCATAGACATTTAGATGGCAGCCAGCTTAGCGTTGAGAAAAATATGAAGTCTAGCTAAGATTAGATGATTTTTCAAGATAAACGCAGAAAGTTGGTAGCCACTTTTCGAATCCAAGGAAATGCCTCCAAAGTACATTTCCCTAAGTATGAGTATGTGTATTTAAATGAAGCAATCAAAAAAATTGTACAAAGGCTGCCATTTCAACTGTAGATGTTTTCAATTTTGAATTTCGTTGGTTGCATTGCTTTTGACTCTTAAATATAAATGTGTGTCTGCGTATTTACATTTTTTTTTTCTGAACAGCTGTTTTTGTTTTACACAAACACACATGGCGTAGACACCGACATAATTTAATTTCACATGCCTTGGCAGCGGTAAACTTTTGTGCCTTTGCCCTCGCGTCTCATTTGCAAATTTAAGTTATGTAGATTATAATTAGAAAAGTTTTTGGCCCCAACAAAAACTTTGTTTACAGGCAACACCAAGTCCACCCGCTATTTCCCGCCCCTGGCCCCGCCACATAAAGTCATAAAATTATAGGTAAACGCTTACGTGCATTGCCGAAAAGCTTTTCCAGTCCCGTGAAAAGTGAGTGCCTGGGACCGCTGGGCAATTTGAATGGGCAGGCTAATTAATTACCACAGAATTCAAAAAGGTTTTCGTACTTTTAGCCATTCGAAACACAGAACTCGCATTGAGCAATAATAAAAATAATATAAATGGCGCGCAATATGAAACTAATCGCTTTTAATTGGCCCGCAAAGCATTGAAGTAAAGACGTGAAACCATTTTGAGCCAACAAGTCACAAATGAAATTAGAAAAATGACGTCCTTTATTTAATATACTAAGCTGTTTTGAAGAGGGGACCACATTAAGTTTCTGTGACAGAGAATTTGATGACCCGAAAATGCTTGCAACTGAACATTATTACGTCAAGTTTTTAATTAGCAATTTAGTGTTTATTATTGAGAAGGGACTGAAAGATAATCAAACACCAATTTTGGCTAACTATAACTTTAATTATCCTGTTAATTCTTAACACTTTAGTTTAATTACTAATGCTTAAATCAATTTAATTTAATTGTTATTAAATTTTTTAAATGTTCTACTCCAAAAATAAGTATTATCTTATGGTTATCTATTTCTGATTTTTGAATGTACATTTTTTTAATATTATTTATTTTATTTATTATCCCAGCGCGACAAGTTTTGAACATTTATTAATGGCGCTAGTCACAATTGGTTGCATTTGCTACCTTAAAACTATTTATTAAATAATTATTTTAGAGTACTAAAATTATTATTATATTACAATTATTTTAAACAATGATTTAAACTGAGTTGCGTTCCCATCTGTTTAATAGCATTGTGGCAGATGGTTCCACAGACATTTTGGCCCATATAAAGAATTGTGTATTCAAGCAGCTACTTGTATTTGGGGAAAATGTGTAAAATTTATTAAAGACAAATTATAAATTGAATTTTAAACAGTCATTCTGTTTCGTTCTTGTCACTCCAGTTTAATTTAAAGCTTGTTAAGTTAAAATTACATTCATTAAAAATGCTGTATATATATTTTACACTTTCACTTATCGTTTGTTTATGCATTCTCTTGGAAAATATCATCCCAAGTGATAGTTTTTTTTACCGCGCTCAAAAATAGCGCAAAAGCCACAAAACAGGCGAACAAAACATACAAAATATTCATTACGTATACGAGGTGTGGCGTGGACCTTTGTTATTGGCATTGCCTGCTCTGTGCGCTGATTTACAGCTGTTTTTTTTGTGCATGTTTTTGCCGTGTCTTTTGCACCTCGCGTGTTGCCGGTTTTTTACGACTCACGTGCACCCATAAAATGGGGCGCATTGTGTCTGTCTGCGTGAGCCGTGTTAATTATGCTTTTAAGCAAATTAGCCAGTGCATTGATGTACGCGAATAATGCGAAATCGATTTTGGCGAGGAAGGCAATAAATTACCCACAAAACAAGCGCAGGCGTCAAAACAGAAATCAACAAACGAAAAACAGGTGCCAACATGTGTGTAAATTCGCGCACTTTTTCACGTTTCACCACAAAAGAATGCTTAATGCCGGGGTGATTCTTTAATTTATTTTACAGTTTTTATTTATTGCTTGTGACTTTTTTGCCCGCCTGGCAATTTGATAATTACAAAGGAAATCCTATTAGCGACGCTTATTTATGCTAATTTCGTTATTTTCGCTTAAATTTTAAAACATGAGTGCCCTGTTATCTGCGACCAAAAAGCGGAGTGAGAAAAGGGGAGGCAGTCTTTAATTTCATTTAGCGTCTCTGACAGCATTTCAAAGATGGCAGGAGGCCCAGCACGCACCATTCAAATTAAGCAATGCGTACATTATAATCTTCTATTGGACGGAGAACGAAGGACGAAGGACGAAAGACGGACAGGTATCCTGCTCACCTGCTCATACGAGGCGGCTGTCGCCTTCAATTATGTCACATGCGCACTGCGTCTTCATCTGCGAGGCGAGTAGCATAGCAATCACGACACACACCCAAGATTGCCATCTATTAGGGGCAAATGTCCTCTGCCACTTACTTCTCCGGCCCCCCTTCCCCCACCATGTCCTTGGCCAATTTCTACTGAATTTTTACCTTTCTCACTTTATGCGATTATTTGATGACATGAATAGACGTGGAAATTTCCTACTTGAGAATTTGTCGCGGCCTCTTAATTGGCAAACCTTATTAATATTTAATTATGTCTGATATATTCTTTTCCATTTTTTTTCTAATATTACCTTGTATATTAAGCACTCAAGGCATCAAGAAAAGCGAGGGCTAATTAAAAATTAAACGTGATCTTTTCAAACAGAACCGAGTTGAAGTGATGAAAAAGGTGAACATGATTTAAAAATTGGGGTAATGGAAATTTTCCTTATTTAACAGAAGATTTTAAAACTCATTTGTTTTAAAATGGAAATAAATAAATTTAAACAAATATTTTTATGGTTTTTAAATCAATAGAGAGCTAATACACAGAACTTATATATTGTTAACTTTTTAAAATACAAAATAAATAAATGTAGTCTAGCCGAAGAACCCATGAAAATAACTTTTAATCAACAGCTTGCATTCTGATGTTTAATTAAATCAACTCCCATTTCGGTAGCTAATTTCATATGCCCTTCAACCAATTACCAAATTTATTGCCAGCTATAAAAGTCGACTTTTGTAGCTTGAGATTTCATCCTGTTCTAACGCAGATCAACAAAATTTGCCTCATTGTTTCAATTTATTATTAACTTTTATACCTTGGACGAAACTTTATTTACCAATAAATGTGTTCGCTCTCTGTCCGAGCTGTCGAGCAAATTTTATAGCTTTTTAAGCCAATTTCCGTTAACGCCCCAATTGTTGGCCCATTTATGCCTTGTTGTCAAAGTTAAAGGTCATTAAAATGCCAGTCTGTGTCCCGACATAGTTCCTCATCCGATTTGCTGGCTTAAGGACATTTCGCCCGGCTTCGGCAATTGGCTCTAGCTTTACTCTAATATTTTCGATGTTTTACCTTTTCGCTTTTTTGTTCAAACAAAGTTGAAGTAGAAGTTGAAAATTTCTGAGAAACCGGAATCCAGTGTTGGGGGAAGCTGTCCGTACTTTATTTAGTTTTAATGGCAGTATCTCTGGTTGCTGTTGCTACTCTGAGCTGTGTATTTCTGGGAAATGCTTGGCATTTTATGACGAGCTGCAAAAAGCTGGAAAAGCTGCCACAGGACCCGAGAACGTCGCAGCCCGGCACTCACATGCAAGCCCTGATTTTGTCATTCCCGCCCGGGGCTAGTGAAATAAAAATGAGCTACCGAACTGCGACGACAACGTCACAAACCCAACCGCCAACTAGCCAACAACAACTGGGAAAACAACAACAATATAAACCTGGCAAAAAGGGGCGAGGGCAAAACAACAAAAAAGAGGAAAAATTACTAGCATAATAACGCAAATATTTTACGATACACAACAACCAAAACAACAAGACTGGGAAATCAGGGAAAAGCCAAGAACTTAAGTAGCTTCAGGCGTGCAAAGAAACAAAGTAAATAAAATTTTCCCTTATTTTTGTTGAACAATATTTACGGTGGCATTATTAACTAGACTGAGAAGGCTGTGACAAAAGTCTTGAAGCAATCTAATAAAATAATAACCGGAAAAATGTATTGAAATGTAAACAATAAATATATAAGTCATTTGGTTAAGGAAAATTCTTAGAGTGGTAACCCAATAAATGTGTTTACCTTTTTATTTTATATAATTAAGAGCTTATTTCTATAAATTTATTTTGTATAAAGTTTAGTTCGGTCATTTACACTAGAACTGCGATCTGGCCAATAAACTTGAAATAAATTAGCCCGATTCGAGTACTAATTTAAAATCATAGAAAGTCAACAAAGCTAAGTAATTGATATAATATTAAATTAAATTGATGAGAAAACCATTAAATATCATTATATAATTTTGATTATAAGGACTACAATGTCGTTGTCATCCAACCATAAAAACAATAAAACTATCAATTTAGATTTAAGAATTTAGAAAACAATAAAAATGAAAGAAAAACATGTGATGTGAGCAACAATTTTAGCTTAGTTTCCACACAAATACAAAAAGTGTTCAAAATAGTCACATTCAAATATCTCGCTTTTTAATGAAAATTCAGCTTTATAACGTATGTATATTTATTCCCTAAAGTCTAAGCCAAAGTCAATTTAAATCATCATAATGATTTTATGATTTCAAATAAAAAAGTTACTTTTGAAAAAAGTAGTGAAAGTATATTCAGAATTCACCATGGGCAAAAGTAATTTTTCCACTTTGTGTTTTTTGTTGAAACGGTTCTTATTTATTCGCTGGTGGCGTGCGCATAACTTGCATTGAGGTTAATTTTTGCAGGGGATGTGATTGGAGTGGGTGTTTTGGGTGGTGTGGGTGGAGTGGGTGGAGTGGGTGGACCGAAGGATTGCAGCTACCCCGGCCAGCTGATTGTCAATCGCTCGGGGCGGAGACACAATCAGTTGCGCTCGCTTTGGGCCAATGACGCTTCATTTGAAAAGCAAATAAAATTAAAATACGCACGAACGTGTGTGTAAACGTACGCGTATATTTTTTCGTCAGATCAAACAGTCGAATTATGGGCAAATACGTGTCTGCAGAGGCGCTGCGCCTTCGCCGGGCAAATTAAAAGCAAATATCGCTGGCGAAAAAATCAATTAAAATCAAATAAGGCTTTGGGTAAATATGCAGCTGATTTAAAATAATTTTAATGTGCAGGATTGGCAGCTGATCCCTTTTCGCCCGTTCCCACCCGTTCTCCTCGCGTCTCATTAAAGCACACAAATTATAATTATTGAAAAGGACCCGACCGGAACGAGGACCAGCCCTCGGAATCCGCAGGACCGCCGACACTCGATAGTGTTTCAATGGATGCCAGCCACTCGAAGTGGCATTCCACCGACCGCCCCTGCCACGCCCTCAGCGGTTCGCTAGTCGAGTGCCGTTGAAGTGGAATCGTGGGGTTAAAGATGAAAACCCAACGGACTCCGATCCGAGGACAAACAAGAAAGCGGACAATTAATAAAAATGGAATTTACTTTTATATGTCTCGTCGTCGCAAACTCTGCACATCCTGCCAGTCCTTCGAATGGCAATGTCAAACCATCTTTCGTCCTTTCGTGCACTTGTTGGCAAATTATTCCGCATCTCATCATAACGATAATTGCGTGGAGTGAGTGTCGGAGTCGAGAGCGAAAATGTTTTCGCAAAGATTGTTGAAATAATCGATTGACCCATGCGGCCGGCCGTCTGGGAGTGATTTATACCGAAAACAGTCAATCAAATTACGGCATCGGCGGACGAGGAAGGTCTGCCGAGAAACAAAGTAGCTTTCAATGCGCCGACTGATTGAAGCCTTTGTTGATCAACTTCCTGCGGGGAAGAGCCTTTATTTACTTTAACGAAAAGCGGGGAAAAGCAGCGAATGAGCGGAAAACACAAGGAGGCTTACAGCTCTCTCTGATTGTCGCTTTATTGATCATCTTTTGAGTAAACTGTTAAAGTTTTTCCATCACTTGATTTATACTTAAGCAAATACTCTTTTAAGTATGATAACTTCCTTGTTTTCTCTTTGATATAACATTTTAACAACATTATTTTATGTCACTTTCAGATATTCAGCATTTGCATGAAGAGGTTGGGATTCAGCTTACTTCTCAGTATATTTCCAAAGTTTCTTTAAAACATAAAAATGTTGAAATGAATCATTTTAAATTGTAACGTATTTCATCTTAAGTTTGAATGTATATAATTGCATGTGCAGATTTGAATGCCATGGCTTTGGTGTTCTTACAAAAAATGTGCCAAAAATAAAACTTATTTGATTTCGTTGACTTTTTTGTTTTAGGCCGCCATCGAAACTCGTCCACTTACCATTTCCTCAACAATTAAGTAAATTTGTATTAAAATAGCCCCACAACTGCTAGAAATAATCTTGCAAATGACATCAGACTCGGACTTTGCCTTTGTCATAAGTTTCGCCGGTTATTTACTCCGCCAGCGACATCTCATTTGGTTATCTCGCATCCGCCAAGTACAAACACTTTTGTTGTTGCCACATTTATTTTGGCCCAACCTTCTTCACTTGACCCTAAGCCCGCTTAAGTGGCTCAAAAAATAAAGGGGGCCGGGAAAACTTTCCTGGCCGCAGCGAACTAAAAATTAAAATTAAAAATTATTACACGCAAACCTTTTTTCGCTTGGCATTTCCTTCCCAAATTACGGCGACAAGGTATTCGACTTAGGAAATGGGGACCTACCGGTCAAACAAAGGCCAAAGGCAACCCTTGAGCAAATAATACTTAAACCCTCATTAAAGGAACTGAAAAAGTAAAAGGAAAACCAAGCAAATGAAAAACAAGAAAAAGTGTCACCCTTGCTCAGTTAATATAAACAAAGAGCGGCAAATACGAATGCAAACTTGCTAGCAAGTCAAGCAAATTTGGCCAATTTGTTCTGTTCCCGTTCCCCTCCCGCTTTCTCCTACAAAGTAATTAAGTTTTGTTTGGAATTTTTCTTACGCCTTTGTGCCGGACACTACTTAACGAGTTTTACATTTTACATTTCCCTGTCTCTCAGTTTGGCAAATAATTTCCGCCCGAGTACAAACAACTCGTAAATAGTTGGACTTTCGGGTGGGAGTGAGACCTCAGTTGGTGAGTTTTCCCAGAATTCCCCTTCCTGCGGACTCATTAAGCCTGGCTCTTCAACGCATTAGGGTGGCGAACGGGCCTTAATTTAATATCTTCTGTCAATGGGCAACCAATAATGTGAGCGAAAGGGCGAGAAAATGACGACAGGCAGGTCAAGTCAGCTCGGAACATGGCCCGTGGTCCTTCGGTACGGATATCTTTTATCCTTGTCGCTGGTCAATGCACGCCATAAATAATTCGCATATTTCATTGTGTTTTTAAATAAAAATGATGAAATGAGGCTTCTGGAATGGGACTATGGCGAAGAAAGGATACTCTACTTACAAAAACATTTATATAAGCCTAATAAAAATATTTATTCTCCGAATCCATTTGTTAACAAAGGATTTTAATATTAAATAAATTATAAATTATTACATTATATTAATATATATAAATCATATGTTTGCTTATGTCTAAAAATACGATCCATTTGTACTCTTGTTTTTTGTCTTTTCTTACATTAAAAAATTTTATGAAGTATTCGGTTTTTTATAGAATAATTTTTTATCAATTAGTCAGTTCGATTTGCGCGCTACATAGAGTAGAAAACTTTGAATACGTATGTATGTCCTTTTGTCATCATGTATTTAATTACTCAGGCAGTTTTCATTAAATGTGTTGGGGTCCCGCATCCTTACTGACCAACCGCCCAGGACTCGTTCTCTTCCTGCCTTCGACCATAAAGTATGCGAAATATCTTCCAATTATTTTTCCCCGTGAACTGCATGTGCATGTGTGCGTGCCTGTTTGCCCATGTGTGAGTTCAAAGTGTTTGGGCAGCAAGCGCCCCAAAAAAAAAAAAAAAGATGGGAAAAAGTTGAACGGGCCAGGCAAATAAAGGCGAAATAAAAACTTTCTGCTGGCATTTCCCGCTCTCCCATCAGCGCACTGTAAATTTGAGTTGAGGATGCATTTTTCATGCGTTAATTTTTCATTTTTAATTATTCGATTATAAAGACCTTAAATAATTGAAAGCCTGCCCAGCGGCAATCACGTGCTGCAGGCCGATAAAAATATACGACAGCCGTGTTAAAAAGCGGTGAGATAACAAGACTTTCTGACTACGTGTTAAGCGTTGAATTATCTTGTAAGGTACGTTAAGATGCTGGTATTGTTTTCACAGAAATGTATTTAAAGCTCTATTTATTTCCATGTCAGCTTAATGTTCTTATTTAAGTGGTCTTTCAGATGTATTATTGTATTATATCGTTCGTTTAGATTTGCTTTAAATAAACTAGTAAAATTTTCGTTACCAAATTTCCTAAAAAAAATTTAGTTTTTATTCAAGGCTTAGCTCTCGCAAATATGTTTATTCCCAAGCTTATTTTTGCACTCAAAGTCAACAAAGGCCACAAAGTCACAAAATATTTAAGAGAACGCAGAATGCACGAAAACAAGAGTGAAACAAAAAGAAAGCATTGCCAAAAACAAGCCAGCAAAATACCAGAAAAGAGAAAGCAGTGCAAGGTATGGCATTTTATTTGGCTCTCAAGCAACTAACTTTATAACGAGTGCAACTATTTTCCCAGTAAATAAGTTTGCTGAAAAATCACCAAGCATGGACCATGGGCAACTATTTGTTAACGTTTATAAACTAAACTAAACTCGATGCTTAACGAAAGTAAAGCGAAGGCAAAGGCGTTCCAGCCCCGAAATTGTTGGGCTACACATTATTTTTATAAAAATATGTTGCTAAAAATGCAAGCACAAGGCAAACATTTGTTTCGCATATTTGTTGGCGTCCCCCGGCTGCGATTGTGTGTGTGTGTGTGTGTGTGTGTGCGAGTATCTGTGTGACGAAGGACTAAACTATGCTGCTGCCGTCGGCGCTCGCCTTGAATTTTCCGCAGGAACCGACGTCAGGGGAAATCTTGCGCCAATAACTTGCAACTGCTTATGAGACGAGCCGGAAAACTCGACAACATCGCGACAGCCATATGAGTTAGTGGGCGCTCAATTGGGGGGCGTGGCACTAAGCTCCTGCGGGAAAAATAGTCCACGAAATATCTGGAAAAATGCGCTAGTTTTTATGCGCATTATCGTGTCACTCCGAGCGCTCAGCTGCAAGGGCCATTCGAGTCTGCCCCGAGGTCTGGTTTCGGTCTGCTCCTTAGTCACACTGAAAAAAATTTACAATGTGTTGTGCGTTTTAATGATTTTTGCTAAGTCAAAACAATATTTTTCCACATTTCATTTATATATTTAACTAAAGACATTAAAGAGTTCTTTTAATTCAAAATAAAAATAAATTAATTTTCAATGGTTATTACTTAGATGTATCTAATACCCTATTACTAAGCAACAGCATTTCAAGTTACTCTTAATTTTCAATTACAATGACTTTAAAGTTTTATTGTACAGATAAAAAATATCTTTTTTATTTTCTTTTCCAGATGGAATAATTTTGAGTGACAAAGTTGTTAAAATACCAATCTCAAAAGAAGATTACATGAAACTCCAAAAATGATGACATAAATTTAAAATTTGATTAGGTTTGATTTTAAATTTTTATTTAGGGATTGAGAAATTATTTAAGTAATTATTCTTACACAGAAAAAAAGCTATTAAATTTTGTTCAGTATTTTATGGTATTTATTGTATTCAGATTTAAATACACAATTTCTTGCCAAGTTTATATGTGATAATACCAACAGAAATTTTTAAGTGTTTACATCACTACTCAAATATATGAATTGTTCTTATTGGCAAATAATAAATAATAATAAACATCAAAGCAATTGTATTCTTAAGACTTCAATAGAAGAATATTAAATATTTAAAGCCATCGCAGTTAATAGATCCTCAAAAATGTTATGTAGACATTCGCGTGAATTGTTTTCCACGTTCCTAACTTTAGTGAAGCTGCTTTGAAAGTTTTAGCAGTTTCTAACCATAATTGCCTGAAGCTTATCGTATATTCGACAATGTTTGAACTGAAAAAGAATTTCCCAGGCACAAGCAAAGGCAAAAGGAAAGTCGTCGGCTTGCGAAAATATGCTTAAATTCGCCTTCAAGAAAAAGTTTTTCTTATAATGAGGCCAAAGTTAAAAGAAATCTGTGGATTTCATTATCGTTGCGCTGGCCGACAAAACTAAATGCGACTTGATTGATTGTTCGGTACACTTAATTTAATGAATTATTTAAGCAAACGAAAACAAAGCTAAATGCTTATATCTTTTTTGTCCTTTTTTATTCAGCTTCGTATACTTATTTTTTAGACTTTTTGAACTTTTTTGTGACTTTGAAGGACGACGAGAGGCAGCAGAAATAAACCATTAATAAAATGTCTCATTTATTCATTCATTTATTTGGCCATTCTCTCTACGGCTGCGTGTCTGCTTTTCCGCTTGATTAACATAATCCTCCATTTATTATGAGTATATGTACGAGCGGATCGGATGGTGTGTGCGTGCGTGCGTCGCTGTGATTTAATTATGTAATAGTTTGACTGAAGTGGACTTTGGCCTAAGCTGCGTGCTGTCGCTCATTGTGTGTGTGCCGGTATTATTTTAATTGATTTGTTTTGCTGCTGCTCTCGGCCAGGTCCAAATCCAAAGCCTGCCCGTAGACGGCTTAGTTGAGTGCTCCGGCCGCAGCCTGATTGCGAAATGGTTGAGCTACTTGATGAGACATGAGATTGGATTTCTCCATCTGCTCGAAGTATGAGCAGTTGATAAGTGATGGACAGGCCGTACTGGCTGGTTAATTAACTTGGCTCTAGGACTTGCAGAAATTATTAAAACATGGTTTAATGGTTTTAAGTAATTTTCAGATCGGTCTTGGCACAAAATCCAACTCATAAATGTCGCCCTTACTAAGCTTTTATCAACAGACCGCACTTGTCCCCTCAGCAAAGTATAAATGAAAGTCACAAAAAGTTCCCAAATCCTATCTTACCACCCCTCACACGTAAACAAACAAACAAAAAACTGTCAAGACTCTAAATACTTTTGAATACTTCTTTTCAACTCGCAGGGAATAGAAAAGAAGGAGCGCCGAAAAGGAAAAACAATAAATAATATAAATGTGTAAGGAATTCCAAGAAATTAGCATAATTTCTGGGTGCTGCAAGTGTCCGCAGAGAGTCCCTGCCACTTCCATCTCCCATCGTCCTCGAGCACCGCTGGCATATGGGCCACGATTCTGGCCAACTGTCGGCAACTCCCTGACCTGACCCGACCTGATCTTGGGCACTTGCCGGCATTAGTGCCCGGTGCCGGCATTGTACTCGCAAAACTTTTTTCCTTTCGACCATTGTGATTCCGAATTCAAGACTGCTTAGATACCCCTTGGTCATTAAAGCAGGTGAGTGTGCTGGAATAATGTCAAAATAAATGTATACAAATTATTGTTTGTTCTCATTATCTAGATATAAAAAACATTAATAAATAATAATTATCACATTTTTGGATTTACTAATTAAACATAGAGAATTAAAAATATATATAAGTTGATAGAGTTATCAAGAATGGTATTAGTTTATTACATTTTTATTTACGATATTAATATTTATAAAAGATCTGAAACGTTTAAAAGTAACATTTGGCTAGCTTACTAGTTTTATCCCAATGTGTACTCTACAGTCATAGTGCAAGCTCATCTATATTTAAACAGGAGAAGCGTATTTTCAAGAAGCTATTGAGGACTAATTGTTCTTAAAACATAATCTGACGCTCTGCTTCCATCCCCGTAGATAGCTGATGAGTCTGAGGTGACGTGCAGACGAAACTAGCTAGTCCTATCATAGTCGGGTTCACTCCCCAGGGAGTGTAAGGGTGATGAAAGTTAAGTGGAATAAATCGTTGCGTTATAGAAGAAATTAAAATATAACCAACGTATGACCTCGAGTAATTCAATAACACTACAATCATAATCCAGGACATGAAATAAATGTAATAAATTCCTTCACATATTTCTTAACTTCTAATTTGCCTAGGATACCATCTAGTCGAACTTAAAGATTCAGATTTTTGTTTGTTCGACTCTGTTCAGCTGGACAAAGTTTAAACTTTGGTGCTTGGCCTGCGCATAAGTCAAACACGTGCCAGGAAGAAGTTGCCAAGTCGTTTTCCTGGCCACACTCGAAGGCACTCCCACACCTGCTAACTGGACAAGACAAATTTAAATTCCGTACTTGCCACCGCGTCCAGTGGGTGTAACAATTCTCTTTCGACAGAGAATTTCGGGAGCAAAACAGTGAAATGAATAGCTAATCTTTAGAATAAATTAAATGAATTTTCGGTTCTTTTTCTTTCTTTGCTGGTAACACTTTCACCGAGCTGTTTGCGTGTGTGTGTGTGTGTGTGGGGCCAAGTAAATCGCATTAATTTGGTATGCTGACCACAAAACTGGGATTTATTAAATAGTCAACTGAAACTCACACCAACAAAAGGCTGTGGCCAAGTGAGACGTGCGTGACACACACACAAATGCCTGGTGCGAGTCTTACTTAACTTATTCCATGTGTGTATACGTCGAATTCGCTGCATGCGATAAAGTTAAAAGGTTCTCCCACAATACACACATAGTTACACATGAGGCCAGGACCACCAACCACTGACCCTTTTTTTTGTATCTGTGTGCGCTTTTCCGCTTGCCATTCAATTGATCACAGTGGAAAATCAGTTTGAGTTATTCTCGTCAGTGCCCCCGAAAGTGTGCCATAAAATGCTTTGATTGTAAAGTATGCGGAAAAGGAACGAAATCAATGATCAGCGTGTAAGATGGGCTAACAATAGAATTCACAAGAAAATGTATTTATGTATTTTTGAAGTGTCTTCTCTTGTCATAACTAGCAGTGTCAGAGAGAGATTCAAGGCTTTCAATATTTTGTGTTGTTATTTAAACTAAAAGTCTTATTAAATTAAAGGTATAATTTGCCCTGATTGGAAAATGAATGATAAATTAAAATATTATTAAAAAATGTGTCATGAAATGCTTTTGAGTTTTAATGATCATCAAGAAGGATGGGCTAGCAATGTAAATAAATCAATTGATTTTTAAGTAGCTCGTTTTGAAACAAATAAATTTGGGCCTTCCATTATTTCTATTTTGGAGTACCCGTTACTCTGTTAACCAATTAAATAAATGCATCCAGCAGATGGCGCCATTAGCAATCCTATTGGGTCGGCTAATTCTAAAGATGGCACGCCATCTGGTGGTATGGTATACCTGGAGCGAACCGTATTAACCAAGGTAAACCTTATTTCTTAATAACTTCTAAAAATGTTGTTAAATTTTAAATTATTATCTTATCATAAAGATATAGTAACCTAACCAATCACTTAACAACTTTCAGCGCTATACAAAAATGGTAAACGATTTCCCTAATAATCTTAAAGAAGCCTTAATTACTAGTTCCTTCACCACTGTGACTCACAGATAACCCCCGTTCCCCGGTTGCGCCACTTTACTTCGCCCTTCATTATACGGACCCCTAGAAAACGGGAAAGGCAAAGAGTGGAGGGATGAGGGGGTCAGGGGGTCAGGAAGCCAGGGAGCGTGAGCTTACACATCCGCTGCCGACGGCAGTGCAAGAGGCTCCATCCGAGCCACTGAGTCAAGAGTCTTTCGACTGGAATGCAAATGCCGACCCACCAAGTCAATAAATAAATTCAAACAATTTGACAACTTGCTCAATGGAACTCGACTCCCGCCTCACGGATGTGGATATCGGGTGGCTCCCTTTGATTGTCACTGGGTGCGTGGCTAGCAATTGCGTTTGAGCGAATTTAAATTAAAGTGTCATTGAAATTGGCAGCCCCTCAACGAAAATAAAATTTATAGTTTCGGCAGGAAACGTTGGATGTTAAGGGAATGCCTCTGGCTGCCCTTATACATTTTCAATTTCTATAAGTGTACACGCACACGTCCGGTTTAGATTTATCACTTTTGATTCGGGGAGTTCAACAAAGGCTTCATCCCAAGCTCTTTCTTTAAGCAACTTGTATTGATTTAAAACATTTATTTGCTGCCCAGATTCGCATTCCCCTTCCTTTTAACGGACTTGATTCGATTTTTGTTTGCGTCGAAAAGGAAAAGTTTTAATTTAATTTCGTGTTTGGATGTTGGCCATGTTCATCAGATTAAAAACTTGCCCTTTTCCACTTGGCCGCTGAGCTGGATGCCCATGTCCGTAGACTAGATTTGTTGAAAAAGGCCATTCGTTGGGCAGGTGTCAAAAAACGTAATCATTTTTAAAGCAATTTGTACTATTTAATTCACGCGGATTAACGTAGATAATTTTTTAATTATCCATAGCTGCAATAATTTCACTCATTATTCCACTTGATTTGTGTTAGTTTTTTGCCTACTTTAAAATGGGGTATAATAAATATTGCAACTAATTTATATAAATTGTGCTAATAAATTTTTTTTTTTTTACGTTACTTTTTTGTCTGTTTAATAAAATCTATCAATCCGTTTACCTCCTTGTGAACTGTTACTAAAAGAGACTTTCTGTATAATAATTTCCTTTTTTTCCATAACTAAAAAAGTTTTGCAAATAATTGTTATCTAGTTAATATTAATTTGTGCAAATATGTCAAATTACTAGTAAACTAACATTTTTGATTATGCGACATATAATTAGTCAACAATTTATTCTGTTTTTATCTGATCGCAATCAGTTAACAATAATTTACCATTTCATTAAATCTGAAACAATTTGTTTTTTTGCGGGCTGCATTAATGGGAGTTTACATTTTGTTGGTTGCTCTTGTACAATCAACCAAATCAGTAGAAATAATATGCGATAATCAGCCCAATGTCATTCACCTTTGAGATACAGTTTTGTATATTTTATCTTTACGCAATTTATTCCCAAGCTTAATGCGTTTTAAGGGGCTTACAATTATTGAGCATGTCAATATTCAGTCAACACCTTGCTTTTTCTCTTGTCTGATTGTCTGACCCACAGCAAAAAAAGGGAAAAATTACGAAAAGAATCAGAACCCTCACAAAAACCAACAGCTCGGAAAATGAATGCAGACAATGCACGCTGAGGACAACAAACCCTCGAAAGAATCCATGAACCCACACATTCTTACCCGAAATCGGTGGACCATTAAGGGCTAAGCCAGAATGATGTGTCTGACTTGCTGGCCAACTGAGCTTGGATAACTGCAATGCAATGACCGCTTTCATAGTCGGTGAAACTTTCATTTCACCTTCAAAGTTCGCTTTGCATTCAGCCAAAGATTTTGGAGGCTCCAGGGGAAGTCGTATATTGCATTTATGAGCGAGTGCGGCGGAAATGAAAGTATAAAACCATAAAACTGACACTAGGTCCACACATCAGCCGCTGTCCTCAATCAACCTCGATTCCAGCCATTCTCCACTTCGCCCAGTCTGCAGTTTTTCCGTGCTCCTGTTTCCATTTTCTTTTTAAACCCCTTTAAACCACCTTGGGCAGCCTCCATGGTCTTCAATATCCTGCCATTCTCCTTTACGGCCAACAATGTACATTGCAATTTTCTTATAAAATTATAATGTCCAGTGGAAGATTTCTTTATTCTCTTATTTTGCAACGAAAATTGAATGAGTTTTCCGTTCATCTTCAGCATGGCCATAATGTGAAATGTTAACATGATTTTCCAGCTCTTTACTTTGCATATGCATATGCAGCCTCCTTTCTCCTCTTTTGAACTAGTTGTTGTCTGTTTGTGTTTGGCTGGGGGCATGTTCGCAAAATTAGAAAAATATTTCCTTTTTCTCGGGTCAGTTCATCGATGGCAGGGGACCAATCAATGGCAATTTTACCAAGGAGATTGCGGAGGAGGTCGGTGCATGTTTTGTGTGGTCAAGCTATTAATTTATTTGCTTATTAAGTTATGTCTTTTTATTGCGTTTGCTGACCCAAGACATTGTCCAGGCATTTGCAATATACGTGAACTAATCTAATTAAACAGGACTCGTTGCTGGAGGCGATTGGGGATCTTTTAAAGATGATATTGGTTAAGGAAAGCAAAGTTTTCTACATCAATTTCCTTAAACTCCTCGTTTGAAATTTAAATGACTCAAAAAATACATACCTCAGAAGTTCTCTTGGTGATTATTCATTGAAATCATTATCAAAAAAACCTTGAGTACAAATATGAATCCCAGACAAGTTATATTAAGACTGATTCAATTGAAATAAATTGAATTTATTTATTGGATTAGGTCAGTACTACAAGTTTAAGCCATGAATTCACTAATTAACTTAATCCTAATATTTGTTTTTATAATATTAATTGTTCCGTTTTAATCAAAAGTTTTATATTTTATGAGTTTAGCACTTTTTAAGTTTCAAATATTACTAGGGTTTTCAACATTCTTAAAATTTAATTTTAAAATTGAGTTGCGCACCCAATCGTTGTGTATTGATGAGGTAGATTGTTGCACATTCAAATATAATAGTCATTTATAATTTATAATGTTGCATTACTTAAAAGATTTTTAATAGATGGAAAAAACCGTGCTTGACCATTCCCTAGAACCATTTCGTAATGCAGTTGTCCTAAGCATCGATTTCCAAATCAAATGTTCATTAACCTCACCTGCAGGACTATCGACGGATACTTCAAAGGTGCGAGAGGAGGACACCGAACCGCTGCAGAGTCCGCTGGGAATTGGGCAACACACAAATGCCATTAAATAGTTGGTGGCGCGACAACTTTTCACATTTTGGCCGCTGGGCATCCACAGGGCGCCTTGCCTCCGCTCAGTTCGGGGCAGCTCAGCTCGGAATGCCAGCTGGAGTGCCATAAACACCAAGAGGGAGTCGGGCGTCATCATCATTACCATCGTCATCGGGAGCGGCATCCTGCAGGAAGAACGGTGGAGGTCGTGGCATCATCCTTATGCTATTATCAACAACATCAGCCATTGTCAAAGTTTGGCGCATTTATTTGGTTGCTCAATCAGCGCCCAAAGCGGTTTTGCCGCCAATGTTCCCCCAGCCCACAACATGCCCCGCCCACCACGACCGGGACCACGCCCACGCCCCCTTTGGGGAGCAAGTGCTGGCTTATTTTTATCAAAGACCCGGCGAACTCCCACTTCCACCTGCGCCGCTGCCGCCATTTACAATAATTACCATCAAATGAACAAACAAACTTTTGTGCCGCTCTTGTCCTGGACTAGCGACAAAGCCAAAAGCTGGAGGAAAAGCACCGCTGACCCCGCGACCTCCTCCCCAGTGCGCCCACCACCCACTCAAGCACCATCTCAGCCAGAAGAGCAAACCTCGTTTACTTGCTCTAATAACACTAAGCAACCTGGAATTAAGAAACAACAGACGCTCAATAGTTTTGTAAAAAAAAAACAAAATATGTAAATATGTTCTTTGTTTAAATTGTTAATAATATTTTTGTATGTTTAAATAAATAATACAAAAAAACTTACCTTTAAAAATATCTCTGCGGATAGCTCTCAATTTGCCAGCCTTTATATTATATCTCTTGCAAATACTTTTCATATAAAAACTAGATTTTATATTCAAATTTCCGATAAAAATACTTATTTTTTATTTACATGAAAAGGAACATCGAATTTTATTGTTCGAAAATCGACTGTTAAGAAAATCACCTATGAATTATTTTTATTTTTAAAATATTATTGACTTTCAAACATAATTAAGGTCTGACTCTTAATAGGCTTTTATGAATTTTTTTGTATCCACACTCAGAATTTAGTCGTCCTCAATTCTAGAAACTACTTTGAAAATCAGAAAATAATTTTAATTTTTATAAAAAATTGCTCTTTAGTGTCGATTTAAAAAGGTTTCACAAAGTGCATCATTTTTTACCATATAGCTCTGGGTCGAATCTGCTGATAAGCTTTTATCAAATCCAGTGCTTTTTATAACATATACATATGTGTGCTATCATCAAGTTTCAATTTGAAATTAATTGTGAAAAATTTTATAGAAAAACACCTTAAAAATCGGAAAGAAATAACCACAAATTGAAACATTTTTTAAGTTCAAGTTTATTTCTGTGGGCCTTATTACTATATGTTCAATTGTACTGACTTTTTAGTATGGAGAAATCGCTTTTTAGCTTTTGCCTGGCAGGACAGTGTGGTAGTGGGGAAGCCTTTCCAAGGACAGCTCCCCACCGAAGCGGATTCAGAATCTGGTTAGCTGGTGGTGCTTATCGTGCTGCAAGCATCACTCAAAAGTTGCGTTCTTTTTCCCTGTCGTGTTTTGTGTTTTTTGTTTCCGCTGCCTTATTTTCACTTTTGCTGTCGGCTCAATTTTCCAACATTTGAACATTAGGCCGCCGAGGATTAACAATAAGTGGACGTGGTTTGAGGAGCGGGATAGCTGTGCCGCGGGCAAGGAGAAGTTAATGAGGAACAGGGGATGGAAGCCGCGCAAAAGCTGCAGCCTGTCAACTCCGGTTAATGTCGAGGCCACTTGAGCTCAAACTTAAACTCCAACTTAGGTTGAGACACTGAGGAAAAGTAGTTTATACCTTATATCCATAAGTATTATTAGAAAAACTTAAAAAACACTTTTTGCAAGTAAATTCAAATAACCACAATTTAGTTTGTTTGACATATGCCATTTTAATCACTTTATATTTTAAGCAATAGCTTAAGAACATTAACTAATAGACGGAATAATTTTAAATGTTTTCAGCCTATCATTAGAAATGTATCTAAAATCTACCTAAAAGCAAATCATAAATTAAACTCAGTGCTAAGAGAAAATCAATGATTTTATTTTTAAGTTTGTTACTTACATTGAAACTTAGTTAATGTTTTCATAACACTGACTATAATTTATGCGTTTTCTGCTTTAAGATTATACATAAATATTTCTGATAATAACGAATAACTTCAAAACTAAAATAATGAATTATTTTATATTATTATATTTAAAATTAAATTAATTAAATTTGTGCGAATAAAATAAGCTATATAATTACATAATCTTATATAATATCAGTATTATTATGCAGCCTACTTGAAAAGCCATTTTGCGTGTAATTTCTCCAGTAAGCAGCGGCTGTCCACTTAAAGCTGAAGGCCAAGTGGTGAATAGTAAACAGAATAATTTCGATTTAAGTAATTGACACAAGTAAATCCCAAAGTCCCTGCACTTGCACTCTCAGCCAAACCGCAAATTAATTAATAACCAGTGACTTCTTGAGGGCACACATGTGCAATTAAAAACCGCGACAAAGTCAAAAAGTCGATGGGAATTACGTCTCCAATTAGGTTTTAAGACGCGGCCGAAAAACAGACAGTTGACTGCCAGAAGTTTTCCACTCAGCCAGCGCGGCAATTAAACAGAGTCGAATTTCCTAGTTGGCCAAGGTAACAAGCTGCTCGCAATTAACGCGATTAAACATGATGCCAACTAGGGGAAAATCTCCGGAGGAAGTTGGGGAAATCTCAGAGGACGCCAGGCGAAATCTCCCTCGATGGAAAGGGGGGAGGGGGATTTTCTCCATCCAGTCGAGAGTCGTCAGTGTCGATGTCAAGCCATGTTTGCACTCGTATTTGTGTTTGGGCCAAGCTCAAACGCCTTGCAGCTTCTCAATTTATGAGCCCAAGTCCTTGCCACGCCCTCCGCCCCCACTAACACTACCTGGCATGTGTGCCTGTGTGTGTGTGTGTGTGTTTTATGTGCCTTGTAAATATTTATGCAACCGGTAATGACGAGTTGGCAACTGCCAAGTGGCTGCTTGAAGGTCGCCACTCGGGGAATCTTAAGGCTGCAGCTTGCCATTTCTGCTGCCGGTGTGGATCCAAAATCTTGAGGTGTTTACCGAGATCCGGGAACCTTCAATGGCCACATGATATGCCCCTAATGAAATGGTTATGGTAAACTAACTCTCAAGTGCCGCCAGAGGACAGACAATTGCAACTTCCTGGGTGCAGCTGTCTCTGAGGGTCTTAAACTTCATTAGAAAATTTTTAAAGTGCATATGTGCGGCGAAAGGCTGTGATTTTCCTAGGGAAAATGTGAACAGTAAAATGTATAGGTGAACGGAATAAGGAATAATGTTTTTAAGTTTGTGTAAGACCGAAACCATTTGTTATTTGAGACATTTTTTTAGAACTGCTGTGATTATCCATTGGAAACAATAAAACTAAAACTCTATTCAGTTTTGCCACAAAGAGCTTAGGAATCAGACAAATTGGAAACAAAAGAGTGAAACAATCCCAGTAGTCTTTTAAAAATAAAACGATTATTTTTGGACCATGCCAAAAACAAATACCAAATATTTAAACAATTTATTGAATTACATATCGCACCCTTTTCACAATATATCATATTTCTTGATATATTTTCGTTCACTTCCTCGAACTTCGTCTGTTTTAGAGGCAGCCATCCATTTCTTTTTAATAGGGTTATCCATTATGCATCTCTATATTATTAAGCCTGGCCTCGATGCGCAGTCGGTGTTTGTTTGGCACCGAGTCGCAGGTGCCACTGAGCGTATACTTAATATGCCATTTATTCTGGCAAAACTCAAGGCTAAGCGAACGAAACGAAAGCCACTGAGATGAAATGAAACGAAACCCATTCACACAGATGCGACCATCTCGACGACACACATAAATACTCGCATCTGGAGGAACTTGGGCAACTGCAGACGAAGAGATGTCTTGCATTCGATAGTCGAATTCATTGTCGCCTTTATTGTTGCTCCGTTCCGTTGTCGAGAATCAATTTGGCAAAAGTCATTGCATTCAATTGTCACTTGACAAACGACAAATGGTGTTGATTCACAGACACTCACATGCACGAGCAAGAGGATGAGGAGGAGCAGTCGATTGAGCCGGCCCAGTATTATTTATTTTGGACACATGTAGTTTGAAGACTTTCAGCACTCGAGATGGACCGATATGTGGGCCTGCCAAGGCGTTTAAAAAGTTATTGGCCACGGCTCGGGCAACTTTTGAATTGCCGGCAACTTTGGCCTGCCAAAAAATACATTTAAAGAAGAACTGGCCCAGACAGAGCATAAATTTGCAAAGTGCCGGGCCTCGGTTAGTGCATAACTTCTGTGGCATGCCAAAAGCCACAAAACAGCAAAGGCATTGCCGTCATGAATAAAGCACTCGCATTCACATTCGCACCCATACCCACACTCACACTCACACTCACACTCATTCAGAGAAGCACTTCAAAGGCATTCAGTGTGTGTGGCATACTTTTGTGGGAAATCAACTCGGGCCAGTCGGGCGGCGACAGAAGTTTTTGTACGTCTGGGTCTCGTCGAGTGAGTGACAGGTCGCCGGGTCGACGAACCCGGACCTGGAAACTAATTACAAACCGATTCCGCAATGTGACCGCAAAAGCCGCAAAAAATATATCAATCTTTGGCATGCTTCATTATGCATTTGAACTTTTTCCATGAGTTTGGTGGCAAACTTTTTTAATCCAACTCTTTAAGCTGCCAAAGTCAGACCCCATCGAAAATAAGGTATTTTTTATAGATCTATAAATAAATTTTTGTCTTTGATATACACACAGCGCCACAATACGAATGTAATTGGGACTAGCCTAATGAAAACCAAAGAATAAATTTGTGTTTCATAAATTTTATCAGTGTTAAAATTTTGGCACGCACCACAGTATTTTGAGACTTGATCAAAAACTGGAGCTCTTTCACCCAAAAATAATTAAATAATAATCAAATAAAAAAAGGGAAATAAATTAATGATTTTTTAAGAAATTGATGTGTTAAAATAAGACTTGTCGAAAAACAAGACTTTTTAGGATTGGTTACAAACATATTCATACTCGAATTAAATGATTTTATAGCCTTATGATCGAGTTATTTATATGGAAAGCCAACTTAAATATTGCTTCATATTTACTTGTATTCTGATAATAGTTCAGCAAGTTAATCAAAGATTTATATAAACAAACAAATCTTTTAAATTGTACACTGGAAATCAACCATGCAGTAGGAGGGGGATTTTCGAGTAAAACTTGTAAAAAATAAAATAAAATTATGTTTGAGATTCACTTGTTTTACAATGAAAATCCAAACTTGTCAAGTATCGATTAATATAGGAAAACCAATTTATTAAATTTAACTTATAAGGACTAATCTTTTCGACAAAACAAACTCATATTAAATATATGACTATTAAATGACCGACAAATTTACTTTTGAAAACTATCACAGTTGCTCAAAGCTTAGCCATCATACAATAGGGTGTGAAATATATTCACTTGCGTATTCATGTATTCCCGTAGGTATTCTCACCTCAATCAGCAAATCGCTAAGCTGGAGGGCCTGTCCCATTTTCAAGCGAATGTACCTTCGGATTACGCCCTGCCTGAAATTCCTAGAGTGACGGTTCGGGTCTCACAGCTGTCGCCACTCCGCTAACTGCATTTGCCCCCGGATTCCGTGCCTCAAACTCTCGGGGGGAACCTGCCCCCCTTTGAGGCACATACGGTTAATGAAATTGTGCACTCAATCGAGCGTAACGCCGAGCAGAAGTCAGCAGAAATCGAGGCAGCCGGCGATATGCAATGCCCGTGATGATGGCACAAACCTGCGGGGCACTTCCACCTGCCAATCCCCACCTGACTGGCTGCAAAAATTAACATCAACGACACTAAACTGCTATCGCTGGCAGCATAAAGCTTGGCAGGATGTTTTTACACTGGAGGTTGGCACAAACATGGATTGCTGTCTGGGCCATAAGCGAACCGCAGCCAATCCCCGATCTCGGATCTCCAGCTCCAATGTGATTTTGGATATTTAGCGTATTAGGTAAATGGCTCGCGTTTTTTACTTGCCGCATCCGCTGCAAGTTGGCTTTGTGCAGCTCCAACCCCCGGATGTCGTGCTTGGCTATTATTTCTTTTGCTGGCTCCTCTCAAATGGCATTTTGAATTTTAACGACCATAAATGCAAGCTTATCTTAAATGCTCTTTTATGGCTAAATTTATGTTTCGCCCGGTGAGCTCGATGCTCTTCAAAGCAGTCGCAGTTCTCCATGGCTGCCAACTTAAGATGATGAGTTTCAATTGCCCTGCTCTATGTGTGCCATATATGAACAAACTGCATTCAGATGAATCGCCACTTGCGGCGGTCCGGGGAAATGGAAGTTTCGTCTGGGGCGCAGACTTGAGTTATGATTTTTGCTACTTCGTAGATTAGCCGGCATAAATATTCAGGCAAGTGCTGTGATGCCAATAAATTGCATAATTTATCTAACCATAATTTACCTATATTCCAGGGAGGGCAAATGCTGGCTTGTAGCAATTTTTTAGCTATCCAGCTCCCGCCATTTGTTTACCTTCCAGGCAATTGTTCCCCACTCGGCGCCCTCGGTGTATGAAAAATGACACTGCCAATGTCTATTATTAACACAAATGTATTTTGCCCCAGTCGACGGGCGAGTGTCCCCATTTATCGCACATGCTAAACGGCACTCGGGGGAACTATCTGGTAGGACATTTATCTAACACACGAGCCATATCTGTATCTGTATCTGTATCTACATCTGGGCCGAAGGACTCTTTTGCCGTTTGATCGGCACATGTAACTGTCATCGCTTTACTAGCTAATTAATTACGGAACAACCAGAATTGTATGTTTGCTTGGGCCGAGTAACCGAATTAGCAATTATTATTGAACTGTTTTATTGGTTTTGGCCATTTCCAACAAAAAATCTCTCCCAAAGGCACATTTAGCGCGATTTGTGGCCCAGTGCGTCGATTTGTGGCGCGTGCCCGCAATTTTCCATAATTCACTTTTGGGGCTTCGAGCAATGGCAGGACATTTCCCCAACATGACGTTCATATACGAACTTTTCAATTAAATACATTACGCCTTCTTCCGCCCCCTGTCGCCCTTTCCTGTTGCTTAATTTCCCAGCAAACACTAAGTCATTTCCGGACAAACGGCCTAGCCATTACCTTGATTATCATCTCAAGTTCGAGCCGGGCATGGAAATTCGTTTTCCCTTCCCCGCCTGCTTGCCTCAGTTTGAGGTGACCAGGTTTCAAGCACTAGCCTAAAATAAATAATATTGAAGTTTGGCTTGAGTATCGACAGAAGGATATCCTGTGCTTAAAGGATATTTCAAATATATTTCTAAAAAGTCTGATAAAACATAAGCCTTACCAAATTGGTCATCGTGTGCTACGAACTATAAATATAAACAAATAAGATAAATTAACTTTCTGGCCAAAGAATACTTTTAAAACTGTGTTTAAAATTAAATAAAATTTTAAAAAGTATATTTTTTGGTTGAACGAAATACTTTTAAAACGCTTTTATTTGGCCATCCGTGCTGAGTTTGCTAAGTTGCACGTTTCCCCAAAGCCATATCCCCTTACAACTTGTTTATACATGGAAAATAAAAATATTTCGGCTTTTTCGCTTCTTTTTTTGTGACTTGCACGCGCCACAACAAAAGTTGACAAACCAGCGAGACATCGGGGCCAAAAGGTAACATTCTCGCACGGCAGCAGGATTCACAGGAAGCGCGTTGAAAGCGGAGCCACCTGGTCCTGGTTTTTGGGTCCTTTGTTGCTGCCACGGCTCGTGCTGCGCCCAGTGAATTATTTTTTACGTAAATTGGGTGTGTTTTCTATTATTGCCCCAGACTTCCGGCGTGACACAGTGCCTGTCAGCGTGGCAGCACAGCGGCAACAAACAACAGCCACTTGTTTCAAGTCGTTTAAGTTATTTTAAATTTGAAACGTGGCTCGTTTCGGACAATGCCGGCACTTGATATGAAATATTTTCCCCATTTTTTCACTCCAACTTTGCGCTTTTGCTGGCATTATTTTGTGCCTTCTCATTCCCATCTGACGACCGCCTGTCCGGACAAAAAAATATGACAACTCAGCCAGAAAGTGACCAACGCAATCCCATCCAGACAAACGGAGGAGCTGGAACAGGAACTGCGGCGAGTGCAGGAAGATGTTGAGGAAATTAAACCCATTGTCGACAAGCACTTGACGTTTCTTTTTTAAACCACCTTTTTGTTTGAGTTCTTGGCTTGGATTTCGGATTTTAGAGTTGCGAATGAAAGTTATGAAAAAAAGCAAAATTAAATAATAGAATATTTTTGTTTCAATGATTAAATATTTTGTGTCACTTAGTTCTTATTATTTATAAGAACAGTTATTATCGCATTAAATAACTTGAATAAAAAAGTGCTTAGAAAGCCAATGATTTAATATATTTTATTATATGATTTTCTGTACCAATATAACCTGTCTTAAAATTATAATAAGTATATTAAATTATATTAAATTGTAATATAATTCAAAACAAACATCATGTAACAACCTCACTTTTTAATTTATAATTTTGTGACAGGAAATGAGTCTGTTTTTGACTTGGGAATTCAATTTTATAACATTTTCTCATGTGGGTTGCTGTGTATTTAAAAAAACCCAGGGATAAAACTTAAATTTGTAATATTGTATTAAGTATAGTGCTAAAGCAGAGTGATTAAATATTTTTATTGTCATGTACACTTAAGTTGCTTAAAAATAGTGTGCAAAAAAACACAATTGTATGGCACCTTCTTTTTTATAATTTTACCATAATTTTTCTTAAGCCAATAGACTTTTGAAAGGTTTCTAATACGAAATACAATCAATTTAAAGTATGATCTTTATATTTATCTTTCGATTAAAATAAATATATATTTTTCTGATCGGAAATGAGTAACACTTGTCCGCACACTCCCGGTGCGATTCGTCACTACGTGGACTGCTATCCTCTGTTATATTGAAAAATCCTTATTATATATTACCAATTCGTTGATTATTGACAATGCCATGGGTTCTTACATATATTTGTAGGCATTCAGAATCTATATATATGAGTTGTTATAGTTATTTTTAGTACCTTCTATATATTCTTACCCATCAATGCTTTTATAAACTAATTACAACACCTTTCCATTTATATTTAAGATTGCTACAGCACAACCGTTTATCTTACCCACTCTAAAATTCCAATTATTAAATCCTATTTCATGTCTTAAACATACAATATTAATCTGTCCCACTCCGTTTCTCTATTTCTCCACCTGCGCCACACATAGGCAATTAAAAAATGTTTGTGGCCTACTTAGCGGGGCTGGGGAAATTGCACTTTGTCAATTGCTCTCACCTAATCAATTATGTATTGCTTTGCTCTTTTAATTATCCCACACCCGCGCAGAGCAATCCACAATCAATTTGGGCTGTCACACTCGACATTTCACATAATTTGCCCGATAAAGAAGCAAACACCGAGCCAATTGACGAGGCGAGCCGTCGCATTGGTAACTGATCCAAAAGGCGACGGATTCCGGCAGTTCCCAGAGCCTCACATAATCCCAGGAGCTCGACATAGCCGTGGCATTTTGTTTAGAAACTTTTAATTAGTGTTGCGAAAGTTTTTCAATTAACACCACCTGCACAACTATTTATTCTGCGCTGCGGTGCGGCGGGGCATCGGCATCGCCATCGCCATCCAGCTCCTTCGAAACATTTGCCCTCATTGTTGTTTGTGTCGTGCTGTCAACTGTAAATTATAAAAATATTTTTGCACTTGCTGGCCGACCTTGGGGTGGCCGTTTGGTGCTCTTTGAGCAGTGCCTTGCACCTCGAACAGCTCGGAATAATTCACTACAAAACACCCTCGACAGCCCATTCATTCAGGTTTTGAGCAATAAAAAGAAAATGGCCAAGAAAGGGAAACTGTGGGCAGCCACTTTTATGGAATGTTTTCTAATTGATTTTCACTCGATCGTAATTTAATATAAATTGCGCAAGTTTTGACAGCCAACACAGTTGGCAAACAACGCGTTCCCCTTGTTTTCCAATATTAATTAGCTCGGCCGAAACAAAAACTGATGTTGCTGATGCTCTGACATCTGAAATGCCAGAAAATGAAAATTGCTAATGGAAATGGGAATGGAAATGGAAATGGAAACGGAATGGCATGGCTAATGAACAACTTCTGGAGACCTGAACGGAGGCGCATGCCATTAGCCCCGAAATGACAATCAATTATGACAATTTCTCAAAATGATAAACACGGCCTGTGGTCCAGTTTAATTATCTTGAAATGGCGTTATATAATTAGAAAATTTTGGAAGATAGAAAAAATGGCAGAAATATATATATAATTCTATATAAAGTGTTTTTAGGCTTCCTTACACAGCCAGATTTCTTAGTTGAGTTGTTTTGTATTTTCTAATATTTAAAACTTAAAGTTTGCGATCAATATAAAATGGATTTAAGACTTTGATTATACATTCCAATCTTATATTTAAACTATCAATGACAGCTCTTATGAAAAATCAGACTGTGTAAAGAGGCTTGCTTTTGGTAAACTAAGTTTATAATTGTGTTTTTAATTGGTTTCTTGGAAATTAGGGTCTCTAATATAAGAATTATTATTTCATATTTATTCTCATTGGATTAACAGAAATAGCTTTCGCTCAGGTTATGAAATTTCAATCAATCATCATTCTCAAGCTCTGGCAAAGACCGAATTCAAGGAAACTTAATGTCAAATTAAACCGATATGAGCACACATTGGAAAAGTTTGGTCCCCTTCCACATTGTAAGCGGAAAAAAGCGAAATTATTGATTCCCTTTTCGGCCTGGATCATTATACAAAGCTGGCCCTTCCTTTGGCCAACTTAATGAAATTTCTGCTTATGCGAATTCGCTTGTTGTTGACACATAAACAGGGCGAAGACATCAATAATAAAGGCCATTTGCCCGCAAATAGAGGCCAGAGATGAAGTCATTGAACCGATGACGACGCAACTTCCTAGCCAAACAATGGAAGCGATCCTGCGCATGCGGATTAACAATAATAATAAATATTAAATGCCATTACAGCTGCTTCGGATTTATCTCAATGAAATTATCTAAACGACGTAATCTGGTATTCAATTGCGTGTCCGCAGCCCAAATGAAGATGCGCCGCCCCAGCGAACTAATCCGGGTCCGAGGAAGTATTCCCCAGTTCACGTACAGCGCAAACTGTTTAGAAAAGCTTTATTTATGTCGGGACATAAATTTAATGCTAACAAGCAGCCAGAACAGACGCGCCACGCCCGGCGAAGGTGCAAGTAAAATTTATTTGGCTGATTTTCCCACCATCGCACTTGACGAAACAGCGCGGAATAGTTGAACTTGCAGCGCCAGCTGCAGCTGCAGTTGCAAAACGCGGATGCGCCAAGGGTATAAAATTAAATTTCAACTTTTAACGAATATTTACGTGTTGCAAGATAAAAGTGGCATAAAAACTTTCCGCAAAGTGCGAAATAACTGCCCCAAGAATGGCCCCAAACCTTAACCACTCAACCCTCGACCCTGCGAAAAAATGCAAGTGTTAAGTGTGAATTATAGTGCAGCATGTGGAATGCATGGAAGGTGCTTAAAGAACAATGCAATTCATTTCGATGGCACACACGTAGCCAGGCGAAACAATTCAGGCGATCCTTAGGAATCGATTAAGTGCCTCGAAGGACGAGGTCCTGTGAAGTGTAATCATTATAAAAGAGTTGCCCACTTAACTCTACTTGTCTAACTTATCACTTTCACAGCAAACGGATACGCTCTCGGTCCACAACTTTAATTGGCTATAAATATATATATAATATGGAATGATCTCATCAATATTTGAAAAAAGTATATCCTTCTATTTAGGTAATATACAAATGATCGGGCGATTGAAGTGTTACTGGTGGTTTCATAATACAAATTCACAGTTCTTAGAACTATTTACCGAGTGATTCTGATTCTAAGGCTGGAAAATTATAATACAATTTAAATTTCTGAGTTTTTAAATAACATAAAACTATATTTTTTATAAAATTCTGGAATTCTTGGAAATTGTATCTTATTATAGTTTCTTAAACAAAATTAGCTGTTTTAATTTTCTCAAATAGGTTAGTAAATTCCCGATTATAAAAAATGAATGAAAAATTTATTGAACATCACGATTAAAGCATGAAATATATTATATTCTACAGCAATATGGATATATGTGTATATAACTGCCTCATAATATATTTTATTTCCAATTGTCAGCAATATTGGGTGATTCCTTTCAGAATGCCAGATTAAATTGATGTTAACAGAATTAAAATCCTATTTTACATGCAAACTGGTACTGCATTTGTACAAAATGCAAAATGAATAGAGCAAAAAGCATCTTTTCATGCGTGCTCAGTTCAACGTAATAAACACACATTAGTTCAGCCCAAAACTCTGGTTCGGAATAACACTTAAGAATGTAATTTGGTTTCTGTTTGTATCGTCCCCAAATGTGAACATTCGACGGCAGCAGTTCTGTTTTAATTGTTTTGCGTGCAGCATATTTCGAATATTATATTCAGTGTCAAAGGCTTCTGAATCGAAAACATTCTCACAGACAATGCGAAATACATTCCGAATTACTCACAAATTGTTTCTCAAGCCAACTGAAAATAGCACACTCCCCTGTGTCCTCGTCCTCATAAACAAGGGAATGCATATATAAATGTGTAAGGATGTGGAATCCATGGTTCACATAAAGCTGGCATTAAGGTGTCTGTTGGGGGCGGAAAAATGAAGGGATTTCCCGGGGCGACAGTTTTTGTGTTACTCGAAACTGTGACTGCTGAAGCTGCAGGCCAAACGCTTGCCAGAACTGCTGCCATGCAGAATTTTTCAATTTTCTTGGCAGCCAGCACAAATGTAATTTATTTTACCATACACACACACACAGACACTCGAGTGCAGACTCAGATACAGGATGCAAAATACAAAATACAAAATACAAGATACAATGCTGTGCCCCCGGCAATAGTGCAACGCAATTAACCTTCATGTCTTTTTGGCAGTTGTGGCGCACTTGTGAACATCTTCAAATTATTTCTCGGCTCAAGTGCGCCTATATCTGCATGCGGAATCTGTAAGCAGTTGAGATTGTTTGGCCACTTCAGGTGCTTTAAAGTTTTTAACCAGCTCAAAGCCTCAATGGCCGCAATTAGCCAGAGCCTCGTGCGTTTACCTGAGCTATTTAGCCCGGCATTTATTCTTTTGGCTGAAGGGCTGCTAATTGCGCTCTTCAGCTTCCGTTTCGAGTTGCTGCACTAGCTCAAGTCTGGCTCAAGTCCCCGATGCATGCTCGACTTGAGGCTTCTTTCTGCCTGTCCAAATGATTCACTTTATGAAGTGCGCAGCACAAAAGTAGGCAAATTGCAACTGCAATTGCCTTTGCTATATAGCTGCCACTAGAGCCATTTGCTTGTCGGCAGAAGTCGCTTTAATTGCCCGAATTTCCACATTAAATTGAGTTATAGCAGCACCTTTCCCCGCACCCCAAAAACGGGGGGCTGCTTGACATTTCCATTACCATTCCCGGCATGTGCATTTGTTATGCAATCCGTGCCAAAATAGAACCGGCGGAGCGAACATTTTTCCCATTTGGCAGGCAGAGCAGCCAGACAAATCCCAGCCTGACAACGCAGCGCATTTTAAGTATTAATTTGAGCAAATCTTCGATAAGCCGAAGCGAACGACTGGGTGATGCTCTTTTCGGGAAGGAGAACCATTACTATAAACTGCTTATATTTTATTAAAAATAATATTTCCATATTTAAAGTTTTATAATCATGCCAGTTGTGAGCTGTTATCTTTAATGTATTTTGTGAGATTGTGATTTGTTGTTTGTCTGTTAGCTTGTACTATTTAAATATATATTGATTACTAATAAATGCTTTTTTGAAATATACAAAAATTTAATTAACTTTTTTTAATAGGGGAATTTTTTCTTTGTTTGATAAAACCCCATTTTTGCGAAATAATATCACTATCAATGCTTCTTGAATGCCATAATGCCAACATTCCCAACATTATGACTTATAATACCATTTTTGAAATATATTAGTTTGCTTTTAATTACCAAAATACTATTTGCTCGTATCGAAAAATGTCACAAGGACTTGCAATCTTAGAATGTACATAAAAACAACCTATGTTACGACACACCCGGGGATCCTTATCACTTTTCCAGCAGAGGTGCTAACCCTTGGACTGGAAAATTGATATGGCTACCGATTGATAGCATTTTTATATCCCTATAGAGTACATACAAAGTTTCGGTAATAGAAATTTGCCCATTGGTGCCTGTGAATCGAAACAAAAGCTGGAAATACCGACTGGGAAAAGGAACAAAACGAGCCAACTGCATCACGGCTTTGGGCCATGGCTCGATGCCAATAGCCATTCTCATAAATGTGTGTCTGTCTCAGCACTCAGTTCGCTGCTGGATGTGTGTGTTCGAGAGCTGCCCGAATAGTGAAGCGAAAAAAAGGCCAGGGCAGAAATGTAGATTTCCAGGAAATTGTGGGGCGTAAAATATTTTGCACAAAAGTTGTACAACAATAGCATTAACAAGGCGAGCAGAAGTGAAACAGAAACACCAGAAAAGCTGGAGCGTGTTGGCAAATATTCGAACAAATATTTGGAGTGCATTGAACGCTCGAATGCGTCGAAAACAATCGCCAACTATTTCCCATGAATATTCCTCTTCCGCTAAAGGTTTTGTTTCCCATTTCATCTACTATTTGCTTTTGATCTACCCACACACATTTTTCGCTGGCAAGTCAAGGTCAACTATACTGACTTTTAATTAGAGCGGGTCATAATTACAGACAGGCGGCCCACTTGATGGCCCACCACGCCCACAAAGGTCGTCGGTATCCGCACTTAACTTGGCTGTAATTCAAAGGCGCTGCCGGCTTTGTCAACTTCCTTGACAGTGCGGCCACGTGCGACACGCTCTGGGCGGAAATTAAAATTCTGGCGGCGTTTCAAAGGCAACAAAGCAACGGCGCTTGCAAAGCCAAAGACAAAGACAGACAGCAAAGAGCATCTAATAAAGTTTCGCGCGCGGGCTATGAATTTTCCAAAGCCAAGTTGTTTTTTGTTCCTCGGGCGGGCTGCTCTTCTATTTTCCGCCGGCGCTGAGACACGCGCTCTCGGTCTAGACACAAATCAAAGAACTACGTCTCGCACTGCCAATCAATGTTGGCCCTTTCCCGAGTTCATGCTGTGGATTCCAGCCCCTGGCTCAAAGTTGCATGGCGCTTCTTCGCTGAGCACGGTTTTAATTAACAAGATGCAACCATTCATACCTAAAAAAATTTATAAGATTCTGACAAAATAGATAAGCTAGAAATAATATACATATTTTTTTAAACAATCGTTTATGGCTATACAATTTGAATACAATTTTTAAGCAGTGTTCTGTTAAGGCATGTAAGGTAAAAAACTTTACAATCTTGAATTAATAAAAATGTAGAAAAGATTTGTTAAATGAATTACAAGATTATTTCATTTTAGTTAACTTTCTTCAATTGGCCAAATATAAAATCTAAATTTTAAGACTGAAGCCAATATTTTTAGTTCATGTCGATATATGTATAAATAGATTTGTTTTAAGCTTAAAAGTCTCTAAATGATTCAACATGTATGATGACACGATCTTAGGGAATCGGAAACAATTTTAAATGATCTGTTTGAACAGGAAATATTATTATGAGTGTGAGAAGTTATTCTTTGAATGGTGTGTAAAATGCCTGAAAACCTAAATATTTAAATTTAAGACCTACTTTTTATTGTCTATCTTAAAATAAATTAAAACTTTTTTCGGAGTGTGTCGAGATTGGTTGGCATGCAGATGCTGCCAGTTCTTCAATTAAGGTCCAGGGGAAGTTCGTTTATTGACCGAACCTGAGCTGGCAACAATTGTTACAGTTTATCCAAGTAAATAAACGGCTCAGATCGGGTTAACGAACGGCCAACAGCGATGGGTAAATGCAATTCTGTTCGCAGTAGGATTATTTATTTGACTTTCTTTGCCGACTATTTAATGGGATAATATTGTCAAGAAGCTGCCTGCTGAAAAGCTTTTAAGCGCCTCATTAAAATTTAAGTATGTTAATTGAAGCTCTATATAAAAAGAGCGCAAAGAATTTGTTATATATTTTTGAATACAACAAATATTTGTGTTTCTTAGCTATTTAAGTATTAATGATATAAGTTTCCTACATTTCAGAGATGTATGATGTATATAAAACCATTGTATTTAAAACAGAATCAATGTTATTGGAACATTCAGTTTTAATACAAATTCGCTGTTAGAATACAATAAATAAAATAACTATAATTTAAATTCTTTGTGTCTTTGATAAAAACAACGATGTTATTAACATTTTGTTTTTAATTTCTTGATCGTTTCTGTGGAACCTAAGAGACTTGTCCGACTTTTAATAAAATAAATTCGTATATTTTTCAATTAATTTTTCATCGTTCTGATAGATATAATCTAATCACAACATAAATATTTGAATACTACTACTAATAAGCAAATAGATCATTAATTATAGCAGAATGGTAAGGGCTCACAAAATTATAAACTTGAAGGCCAGTATTGTTAGAAATATGTTTCCCAGTTAAAGACATATTCACGTTTGTCGTAAATGATGCGCCGGAGACTTAATAATTTTCACTTTCGGTGTTGACAGTGCATGTAACAGTTTCCTCTCCGCCATCCTTCCGATTTTCGTCCTTTGCCCCGCTGATGCTGAAACAAAGGAGCTTTTAACATGTCTGCCTGCCAAAGTGTGTGTTTGTGAGCGATAGTGTGAGCGGGCGAGTTGAAGTAACCTTTGGCCGATTAAACATAAATCCCTATAAAGCAACAAAGTAAAAATTGCCAACGAGCCAAGTAAAAACTTTGGCAAAGTGCTCAACGTCTTGGAGCTTCGCTGCTTTCCACGCTTTCCTCGCTTGATGCCAAGGACGTGGTGCTGGGCGGTGGGTAGTGGGTGGTAGGTGGTAGGTGGAAAATCGGAGGCCTTTGAAAGCTGCGTTAATGCAAAGGCTAGGGGGCTAAAGGGCGGCTGAGTAATTTATATGCCAGGCACAAGATCATCGCTGTTAGAGCATTAAAAACTTAAATAGTTTTAATGCGACACAAACTATGCGGGAGTGGAGCCAAGAACACGACGAACAAGCTTCGCAGCCGCGCCCAAGGTGCGTATACTTAACGCAGCCTTAATTATTGTACTTCCCGGCAAAGGAGAATTTCGGGCGGGGGGGCTGGGTAAAGATTGTAAGCCAACATTCATAATGTGCAATGGCTCGTTTGCTCAGCAAGACGACAATCTTGTCCTTTATGCCGGTCTAAAGTAAATTTAAAGAAAAATGCAGATGGAAATGGAGACACAAACCCGGCTACAAGCTGCCTACGGAATTGATTTGAATGGCCAAGAAGCGCGGGCGGGGAAGCCCCGAAGAATAACAATAAACATTTCTATCTGCTTCATTGGTTATTTACTCATTTCAATAGAAGGAGATGGAGGAGCAGCAGCGCAGGCATCAAACAAGAAAAACAGCGGAAAAAGGAAAAGTTCCCTTCTCTGGTTTTTGTTTTTTTTGAAATCGCGAAAAGGACTTCACTTGATGGCAGCGAAACTAAAGCAGCCAAATAAGCAACCGCAGAGCAGGGTCTGCTGATTTTCTTTCTTTTTTTTTATTTCATTTCTGGGTTGGACCGAAGACAGAAGCTGCTTATAAAGCAATATACAATTCGCTGTGGGCGGCCAGGCAACAACAATCGAACCGAATCGATATTTTTCGCTGCTGCCTTTCGCCCACAGCCTCCTTTTCGTCTTGACTTTTTCCTGTCTTTGGTCCTGGCCAAAATGGATTTTTGGCACCCCCGGGGACCCGTTTTGGCCTGGTGTCACGGGCATTTGGGCGGGGTTAGGGGAAATGCACTCCCGATTTGAGCCTCCGATTCCGGCCACATATTCCTCCGCCGAGGACTTCAGCTTGGGAGTTTTCACGCTTGAGTCCGTGGTGAAGTTTTCCCATCAGCTGCTGGTTGAGGTTGGCTTTTCGGGCTACGCTTTTTCCAGAGCGGCGCCGACTCCCTGAGCGAGTGCCCTGTTATACCGTCTGTCATACTGCGAGAGCGCCGTATAAAGGGAAATTCGATGGGAACAGTTTGGCAAGCTGCTCTTATACTGATGAGAACAGGGGTTTAACTAAAAACACAGTGTATAGTGCTTATCAAAATAGGTGGAAAGCCAGCGAGGAAATCACAAACAATAACAAAGCAGAAAAAATAGGGAAGCTACAATTACATTGTTTATTCTGCCAATATAAAAAGTTTAACATTTCTTCCTTAAGTTTGTGTTTTTCAATACGTATAAAGTGCATTTAGGTCATGGTTTCTTTATAAAAATATTAATATACATATTCTATTCAACCAGATTGGTTTTTACTGCATATTACCATAAAAGTTGGAACATATAATCTTTGAAATTCTGTATTTTGAGATCAATCTAATATAATAAAGTAATATATATTTCGTCACAATACAATCTTGTGATTTGTTCAACAATTTTATAGGTATTGAAATAATAATCTATTTACTCAGTTGATTGCTTAATTCTTTCACTAAGAAGCTTATTTAAAATATTGGATAAATATATTTTTAAGTACCCACATTTTATGTTTAAACAATATATTACTAAAAATATTTTTTATTACCAATTAGTACCTACTAATTTAATCAAAGTTATAATACACTCTTACAATAAATTTGATTTTAATATTTTAAGATTATCTTTTGAAAGAATATAATTAATTAAAAAGGTGTGAACAATGTTTTAGAAAAAATCTTTTCATTATTTCTAAAATAATTTTCTGATTTCTTAAGTTAGATCGACCATGAATAATATTTTAAGATCAAATTGAACATATCTCAATTACATTTTATATGTCAATATGCACCAAATTTAATGTCATTAAAATATCATAATTATTTTTATGGAACTGCAAACTACAATTAGCTGGAACATGTTATCTTTTTGATCAACTCTTTGGCTTCTTTAATTGACATATAAATTAGTATTAATTTGCAATTGATAAATGGCATTTATTAAGCAGTTTACAGGCGGATAAATCACATCGAAAGTATAAATAACGTAGCTAGCTACTGCAGCCTCCCCCTTTTTTTCAAGCAGAGAAACCGGTGAAAGTGGTGCGCTCCCCCGCACTCTCTCGCGCTCTCTCTCTCGTTCTCTTTTGAGAGCGCGTATAACAGTTTGCCGAGTGAAAGACGACGAGGCACGAGGACACCCCGAAGACAGCCTGGTTTTCACTTGGCGGAGGCGTCTGCCTGCCTGGAAATCCGTCGAGCGTTGCGGGCGCAGCAGTTGAAAAGCGTTCGCCGTGAGCGACAGACACGCCGCAGTCGATCCGTTCGAGTCCGCTCCACTCCGTTCTGTACCGCTCCGTTTCGATCCGATCCGATCCGTACCCCGCCCGTGGATCGCTCCGCCGGACGAATGTACAAATTATAGCCGGAGTTGTGGCAGCTAAAACACAAGAAGGTGGCCAGTAGGTCAGCAAAGCCGGAGTTAACCCCTTGGTGTATGTGGCCCACTGTGCGTGTGTGTGTAGAGAAAGTGGCGAAAGCTGGGGCAGAACGTGCCACCATCTGAATTTTCCGAGTGCGCCGGGTAACGTGAGACGGGAAATTCCGAAAACAACCTGAAATCCATTTGCCGCAAATTGAGGAACCAGCGACACCACAGCATGTGTAAACGCTAACGAGCGCGAACATTTTGATTGATTTTGATTGACATGCCACTCAGCGCATGCCACCCATTACGAAAAAGTGACAGAAAATAACAGAAGGGGGAAAGAACTTGAGTAACAATCGTTGCAAACAAAAATCGCCACAACTATTCACTAAAAAATCAAACAAAGAGCAAACAAATATTGAAACGTTTGAAGCGCTTTCGTGCCTAACAAATAATTGCCTCAAGGGCTGTCAGCGAAAGTGCCAACCAAACTGGAAAAAATATATCCCACACAGGCCCAGAAACAAAATGCAATCAAATCAAGGCCCATAAAAACCGCACAAAACACGCTCGCATAAAGCCGGAAAAGCCAGCCGAAAAAAAATCATACAAAATAATAATAAAATCCACAGCATCAGGCGGCTAATCAACTACAACAAAATAACCGAAAAAAAGTATAAGAAAAAAAAACGCTGAGTTGGGCAACTGTTTTTTTCCGGCATCTCAGTCACATTTCATACTCCCTTGCTGTGTCAGTGTAGTGGTCTCTTTTATTTGTATACATATATATTTATATGTATTTGTGTGCCGCCTGCGTAAGAAAAAAGGATAAAATATGCCGGCATTGATTTTCTCCTGCGACAACAATAACAACATCAGCTAAACAACAACAACAGCAACATCCATAATAAGAAACGAGGAAAAGTTGCAGGAATCGAGGGCAAACTTTTTCGGACATTTTCGGTATGTTGTTTCTAATTTCTGCACTGTTTTAGTTATTCCGCTTGTTGTACATAAAACTCAACAATATTGCTGTCAAAGTTCTGACAGTTTGAACTTTTTATATGCTCGAACTCCCGTTTCCCATCCGCATTAAGTTTGGGGTCGAACTAAGCCGATTCGATATTTGTTATGCGGAAAGTTGCTTGTATAATTAGGTTAAATGCTTGTAAATAAACAAAAGTGTTCGATTTAAAAGAGTTGCGCAGGAAAAGTTTGGCATTGTGAGGACTGACTTCTTTTGGGGTTCGGGGATAAAGTTTTCGGTAGAGAATCTTGCAATGTTTTGAAGGGTTTATGCAAATAAAAGAGTACTTTCAACTTTGGACAGGAGCTCAAACTGATTAAACAGGGATGGCTTTCTCACGAATGGATTATCTGTTAAATTTTTCTGATATTTTTCTGAAACTGCCCTTGGGACTTGTCATTAATTTGTTAAACATTCAATTAAGCTTGTGTAAATTACGCATGTCAAATGGTTCGCAAGCCCGAGCCCTTCCGTCTGATTAAACCCCTTTGATAAGGTCATTTAATTGCCAAACACACAAAGTACCCAAAAGTAAAACTTGCTGATTTTTAAAATGTTTGCGTTGTGGCCTTTGTAAATTTCAAAAAAGGGAAAGGTGAAAGAACCACAACAAAGGACCTCACCCACAGCTGCTCGAAGTCGGCACTTTTCGGGGGCAACCAAGGGTTAACCTGTAAACATTTGGAGGCCCACAGAAAGTCCTGTGTTTGACTCGAATTAAAATGGATACAAGGAAATGCCGAAGGCGATGCCTTTTCGACGCTGACGGCGTGCAAATGAGAAAATTCATTATTTAACATTAATTAAGGCTTATTATGCACATTATCAACACAGTGGAGCAAACACGCACACAGGCGCAGAGCGAAACACGTATGCTAACCGCATTAAATGTCAGTCAAAGACTCGACTAAGTAAACACAAGCCAATGTACGTTCCACTTTGTGTGTGTGTGTGTGCGTGTGTGGTTGATTGTCGGCTTGTGTGTGTGTGGGCCTGTGGACAACTATCAGCCAACACACACACTCTCAGCCGCACAGGTGAAACTTTTACTTTTCCACCCAGCCCCAAACCCCCAAAAGGAAAGTCAGGTTCATAATTCAAAGGCCGTCAGTGGAAAGCGAGGGTGGGGGGGGGGCGACATGGTGGTGGCCAGCAAGGAGCAAACAGGATGCGAAGCGGCAACAGAAAAACAACAGGGAACATATAGTGAATTTACCAGGAATGTGGTAGACCAGATGGTACCCAGGAATCAGACTTATCTTCTGCTTTTAGTGAGATTAAACCTTGACCTGCTCTCTCCTTTGCTGTAAAAAAATAAAATTAATTAATTTAAGACTAACATCGAAATTTGTATATGTTAAATAGACTTTTTTATTTATCTGCTTAAACGTTTCTAAGACTTATTATTATTAATTGAATATCAATTGAATATGGTGTGATTTTTCATTTCGATCTTTAACTTATAGTTTAGATATCTTTATACTAACTTCTAACTAACTTTTATACAAATTCAATTTTTATGTTATTTTAATAATGATGGGGATTAATATCATTGTATGAATAGTAATAGTAATTTATTATTTAGTTTAAAAAAATGTCAACTCATGGAAATTTTTCATTCTATACCTGTTTGCCCGGCCCAAAATGCCCATCCGGATAACTTTCACCTCCCGCTGGGTGGGAAAGGTGTTTAAATTATTCAGTAAATTGTTAAGTAAATAACACGAAAGGCGCACGTTAAAAAGCAACGAAAGACAACAATAACAGCAGCCAGAACAACAGGCTCAGACATCAACACCCATCCCCCCACTCGTGTCTATGGCCACTGAGGAAATTTACCTCTCACATGGCGATGATGATGACGATAATGGTGGTGATTCTGGGGCTGGTGATGGTGCTGATGCTGATGCTCAGTCTGCAACTGAAAACGAGCCAGATGATGACACGCCGCACAGTTCACGGCTCAGCGGAGTTGCCGGCAGCAAATGTACAATAAAATAAACACCAAATGTGGAAGGCTAGCCCGAGGGTTTCCAAATGGAGGGCAGGGCGAACGGAACGGGACATAACGGAACGAAACGAAACGAAAACAAAGCCGGAAACGGAAGCAGCTATGAGAGTTCAGGCGGCTGGAACGACGCACTCTGAACCAAGTAAACAATAGCGAGAAATTTGTTAGCACAGGAGCAGGGAAGTCGATGCAGGAAAGTCGAAAGTAGACAAAGCCCTATTGACTCACCTCAGAGGCAAGTCCGCCCTCGAAGCAGCCATAAATGTGGAGGGTTGAGGGTGGAGGATTCAGGTTGGCTAAAAGTATCAAAAACAATTGCACTTCGCAGAAGCCGATGAATAATTCCGCATAGACAATTAAAAATACAACCCTTTTTGAGTGGGTTCCTCAAATACATATTGATGAGACCTGGTTATATTTAGATATTTTTAATATATTGTGATTATGGCTTAAAATTAAATAAGTTATAGTGCCTATTAATGTCAATTACAAAGGTACTTTTCAAACTCTTCGTAAAGTCTACTCTTGAAAAACATCCGTTGGATGCCACTGCATTTGCCATAATTGCTTGCATAATATCGCACTAAGAACTGAACAAACATTTGATTTGTTTTTATTCTAACAGATTTTAAACAAAAAAATTTTTTTTCTTTGGCATTATACATTTGAAATTTGGAAAAGTGAATCGTTAACCAAAGAAGCCCTTTACTTTTTCGACAGCCTTCGAAATTTTTAGGAAATCCAGCCAATTGCGCTTTTCTCCTGACTGCGAGCTCTGTACAGGCGTCCACGGTACGAGTTGGCCATCTGAAACCTGCTGCACTGGCTCAGTGTCCTCAGTACTTTCAGAAACCTCGGGAATCGGCGAGTCTCGTGAAGCATTATTTTTGGGGACGCGATAGGATTCCCTTTCCTGAGGGGTCATTTTGCGCCATAAGGATGCGCCCTCCACGGTCAATCGGTGGGGGTTACTGTGCCGGAATTCGCGGATGAAGTTTTTGAAGGTCCATAGGCTGCTGCTCCGGCGGGCCGGTACCGTTGGGCGACTAATCTGGACTGCAGGGGCAGTCGTGGGACGTCCCCGCTTTTTGGGAGAGTTTGCGGCGGGTACTAACCCGCCACCAGCCCTCTTATTCAACCGCTTCACCGGTTTCTTTGGAACCTTCTTTGCTCGCTTGGTCTTTTTTCGGGGCTCCTCAACATCACTGAGTTCCTCGGCATCTGTTTGCTGATCAATCCCATTAAGGTCATTACAATTATCCACTTGCGACAGTAACTTCAGAACGTACTTTTCTGGTTTATAGGCTTCTTTTTTCTTCAGAGTCATTTTAGCCCATTTCTTAGTTGCTTCCTCGAGATTATCCTTGGGTGAGTTGCCATGGACTAGAGAGAAGTCCTGCAGAAAGTTGGCAAAAGGCGTACTGTTCACGGACACGGTAGAGGTGCACATTTCATTAATTTCGGAAATCGAAGGACCTTCCAATTCGGATTCCTCTATAGTATCTGAGACAACTATATCCCTCCTTGCATTATTCGAATTTGAAACACTAGCTTGCCCACTAGCGTTCTCCGAGGAAATGTGAACTTCCGCCTGGATGGTGAAATTCGAACAACTCGAATAATCCAAGCTCCTAGGACTCTCAAGAACCTCTAAGTCTGTAGCGTCCAAGTTCCTCAATTTGAAGGGCCCTTCCGAAACCTGCTCAATAGTGGCCATATCCAACTTGTGGGCCATGTCAATTTTGTACCTTTCGTAAGAGAATTCGCGGCGCTGTTGTTTGTTAAAGTTGGCCCATGTTTCACTGGCCAATTCCTCAAGCTGACCGTTTTGTATCCAATCGTTCTCCTGCTTGAAGCAGGCCACGAAGTTCCTAAATCCGTTTCGAGTGCCTCGACCTGGGGTTGATCGAATCACTTTTCGCTCTCTCAAAACGGGCGGCATTTTGTACTTCCTCTGTATATTCTGTATATTTCTATGTTATCTTTAGTTGGTGGATATTAATATTGGTTATAGAAAGTGCCACAAAGAAAATATGTTGCAATGAAGAGCTTATGTTGGAACAATGCAGTTTTCGGCAGCTGCAGACTAGAATTTTAGTACTCCATGAAAGTGTATGTAATTGAATGTGTGAAGAAAGGTTCTTGCACCACAGATATTTTCTTTGCAACAATTGTTTTGGAAAAAAAAAACGGAATAAAATATTTACCTTGAATTTCAAACTGTGTACTGCGTCCTATACTGAATGAACTATACTGAATGAATAAAACTAGACGAACATAATGGCAGGGGTAACTGAGATTTAAGCCTTTGTACACTTTCTAAGGCAACCGAGAATGTATATTTTTTGGTAATTTTTAACCTATAAATATCGAAGATTTATCTGCGCACACCGAAGGAAAGCAAACAGTCCAGAGCTCCTCCAATTCGCAGTTTCTGGGCCGCAGAGTGCTCAGACGCAAATGACATGCAAAATAAGCAGCAGAACCGGTGGAACCAGTGGAGGACCCTGAGCAGCAGCATCCGGGCCACTTACTGAGCCCCAGACATCCGCTAGATAGGGTTTATTAGGGCACCGAGCCAGGCGCCGTAATTTATGCGGGTTTCGAGTAAAAATGTTTGCATAAACTTTATGCAAAAATATGCTCTGGCCAACGCATGCTGGGTTTTCCTGCGATGTTTGGTTGTGCGGTAGTGTGGGTGTGTGGGTTGCAAGGACTCTTGGCAGAAAACTCTTGGTCCGGGCACATTAACAGAAATTGATTTTCGATTTTTCCCCCACTCGCTCGTTCATTCTGCTCGGAAACAAAGTCTGGAAAATGCTTTCTAGCTGAATTAGAAAATAAAGCAATTTGTTTTGCGCATTTTGTGTCGTTTCGGTTATCCTGGAAAAAGTTTGATTAGTTTGTTTTGCATTTGTTTTTGGGGTGTTGGGTGCGGATAATGTTATTAATGTTTCTATACAGTGGCCAGGGAGTTTATCGAACTCTTTGGCCAACATTCTGTGCCAGAGCACTAGAACACTGGCCGAAAAAAGCTTTGGCAACATATTTGCCGAAAGTTTGGGTTTTGGGGATTCAAAAAGTTTGCCCGAGTGTGTTTGAGGATTTTCCATGAGTGCTGTTGTTGTTTTTTGTTACACACTTTTAGCCACAATTTTCGGTAAGCCTTTTCAGTAGGGGCGTTTAAGGTGCAGCCAGGTCAGTAGGATCCCAACCTTCTAGCACTTTGCACAAATGCACTTTGACTTTGCGCGGTTTACTGAGAGTTTACTGAGCGAGTTCAGATGGAAAGGCTTAAATGTTGAAAATAAGCAGAGTCGCAACATTGTGGGCTTATTTAAACAAATATTCATGTCAGTGCTGCTCACATTTTATATTGGTTTTTTAAATGGAATTATAACAATCATAGTACAGTTAAATAATCTGTGCTTGTAAGAGGCGAAAGATTTCTACAAGATCAGAAAATCAAAAAAGGCCAGATCATGTTGGGAAGGATATGTTATTTATGGATCCGTAGTTTTGCACCTATAAAAATCGGTTCTGATTTCATAGTTTTTTAAGGCATCTTTTCGGAAATAATCTAAAGTATCAAGCTGTTTCGTCAAATACAGAATATCCGTAACTCTACTTTTAATATAAGATCAAAATTTAGTATCTGTTCTTATCGTCTTAAGTTCAAAAGACTAAAAAACTAATTTTTAAAAACTACGGCTCAAATATGATATTAAAATCACAAATATTTTTAAACAAAGTATTGTTTAATTAAGTCTTAAGGGAATGAAAAGGAGTTCTGCCGGCATGATTCACATTGTAAAATTTTATAATGACAGCCAACACTTGTACGAAAAGTTGAGCAAAAGATTTTTGTGAAATATATAATACGTATTTATTTCAAACACAGTCATGAGCTTATAAAAATTATGAAACAATTATACATTTCTACTAATTTAGTTTGTTTTGCTGGTATACTTCATTAATTTTGAGAAGCGTTATAGTGTTGTTTCATCGGAACAGTTTCTTTTCGCGAGGGGTCATTTTGCGCCAGATGGAATCGCACTCAACGATTAGTCGACCCGGATTTTTTCGCCGGAATTGACGCAAGAAATTTTTGTAGGCCGATAAACTACTGTTTTTGCAGACTGGAACTAAAACTGATGGACGAATATTTCTTTTGATTTTGGTGGATTTCTTCTCGATCTTCCTTACACGCTTGGTTCTTGATTTCGGCAGTAAAGCCTCATAGGATTCCTCGGGATCATTTCGTGGTTCAATTAAATAACAATCAGCAAGATGGGTACTATCACAATCCGAGCAACTACTGGTTGTGCGATTACGGAATTCTGCAGAAACCGAAGAAAAAACCCCATTTTTTGAGGAATTTTTGACCGGCTTTACTTTTGCACTGAGCCGTTTGACGGGTTTTCGCGGCTTTTGGGTCGATATGTTCTCCTTCTTATTTTGCCGGTTGGCTCTTGGTTTTGTCTTCTTAATCTCATTATCCACGGAGCTCTTGTGATTTATATTAGTATCAACATCCATTGGCGTCTTAACTGGATCGAAAATATCATCACAATTATAGCGCTTTGAAAAAAGCTTAAGGACATAGTTCTCGGCTTCATAAACTTCCCTTTGTTTGTCCGACATTTGGGCCCATTTAACAGCAACTTCGTGCACATTTTCCTCGGTGTCATGAGCAACGTAAAAATCCAGGAGAAAGTTGGCAAAGGGTTTATCCTCCACAGTGATGGAAGTACTGGATATTTCAATAATATCAGTGCTAGAAAAATCAACCATTGGCAACTCCTTCGTTTTCTCAAAGTCCACATGGCCTTGTGATGAAATATTAGAATCCGAATTAATGTCTTCCCCATCAACTGTCTTTACTGAGCAATGGTCGCTTAATATCGACGATTTTGAATAACGCAAGATCGTGGGACTTTTAAGTACCAACACATCCTTCTGTACTTTCCCATTCGTAGGTTTTTCCGTAATCTGTTTAAAGGGTACCATTTCCAGCCTGCGTGGCATGTCAAATTTGTTTTTATCGAAATCGAACTTCCGATGCTGACTTTTGCTGAGCTCTGCCCATCTTAACCTGGCTAAATACTCAAGTTGACTGCCTTGCATCCAACTGTTCACCTGCTTGAAACAGGCCATGAAGTTGATGAATGCATTTTGGGTGCCACGACCTTGGGTTGATCGACTTCCCATCTTTTCCCTTGTAACAGAAGGCATATTGTTTTTCCGCGTATTTCTGTGTTATTTGTTCTAAAAGGGTGGTAAATTTAGAAACATATTAATTAAAAACACAACTAGTAAGTGGGTATAATGTTTTAGCTTTCTTGCACAGCTTTGTCTTAATTTAAAGCGCTTATTTTGGAAAATATAAAAAAAGGGAACCAAATATTTACTTTGAATTGCACAATGTAGACTTTGGGTTATACTAAATGAATACAAATTGACAAACATAAACACAGTGGTAACTGTGATTTAAGATTTCTTATATTTTCTGAAGCAAATGTAAATGATTCTTTTTGGTAGCTTTGAATCTATCTTAGTCACAGACACAAAAGACATGCTAAATAATAGTAATAGTAAAATAATGTTTCGAGTATTTCTTTCTTTGCTCAAATAAAAAAGACCATTACTCATATACGTTTTTTCAATCAAAAAACGCAATTTTACTTAAAATTTGTGAAGTTTATTCTGGCAAGCAAAATTGATTGCCTAATTTTGTAGGTCAAAGCAATTGGCAAGGTGCTAATTCGGTTTCGAGTCCCAAGATCAAAGACTGCGCTCCAATTTTCACTTCTGGGTGCCAATCTGCTGGCACCCCACAGCCTTGACCACATTCCCCGCTCAAACTGGCCGTGACCAGAAACAAATTGGCGTGCAAAGTGCTCGACAAATCAATTGCAATTACCCGGCCAGTCTGCCATCGGGGAAATGGGGCCAAGTTGAGGAGGCCAAATGTAAAACATTAAATAATTCCATTCTGCGCCTGTTATGCGCCGCAATGGGCCACGAGCTCAATCAGAAAGTTATCCAAACAAATTGCAAACGAAAACACAAATGAGATATGCCTTCGCCGGGGATGCTTTCGGCCGACTTTATTTCTGACTTTGCATTTACTTTGTTTTTTTCCCGGCAGCAAAAAAAAAGAAAGCGGGAAGGAAAATCAGGCAACAATAACAAGCGCGGCAAGGGCTTACTCAATTTTTCCGCGGAGAGCGAAAGCAATTTCCGTTCGTTAAACCTACATTTCGAAATTAAATTTTTTACACTTGAGAAGTTCGCAGCTTCAAATATTTTCATTTTGCCTCAGACGCAGCGCAATTATGCGCCGTCAGTGGGTGTGAGTGGGTGTGCCAGGGCCTGGCAACCCTGGCCTACTCGAAAGGGAACCAGGCAACCCCCAGACCCCAGTCGAAACCCATTTCTGGGAACCCCCATCCCCACAGCTTCAGAAAGTGAGTTGTAATGCGCTGTTAGGGCGTGACGCCTTTAAAACTTTGCCCCTGGGTTGAGGGTTGAGCTATATCATCGACTACGTCATACCCCTTGAGAATTCTCAGAAGAAACGTCCTTAACTTTATTTATTCGGGTTGGAAACGGTTGCCTTGTCGACTTTAAAAGAAAATAAATAGGGATATAAAGAAAATCTGTGGAAAATTGATTAAAGACTATGCACAAATTACTAAGGTCTATTGGGCAATTTAATTTCAGCAGTTAATAGATGGTATTTATATTTAAACAGAGGATTATATTATTATATACTTAAAACATAAATACATCATAAAACGAAAAAAAATAATTTTTTTTGATTGACAGCCCATTAAAAATCTAAAAAGAAAAAATATTTTTTATTTTTAAAACTTTTAAGACAAATTCGAGGAGGTGCTACTGCAGTTATTATCAATAAAATTTTTGGTGGCAGCCAGTTTGTGGGACATTAAAACATTTCATTAAAGTGCTGCCATTTAAAACACTCAAAGCGAAATACCCAAAAGCAGAGTCTCATGGGGTACTAAAAGCAGCCATCAACAACGTGCAGAAAAGCTGAAAAATATACACGAAAATATTGCTCAAACAAATGCCGAGTCTCGTCACCCCCCGACCTTCAACTCCCCATCCACCCATCCACCCACTCATTACTTCTTTCGACGTAAGGAGCGGAGAATAAAAAGTTTAGACTCTGTTTGCCGTGGTTGCCCCTCGTGGTCTGCGGGGAAGGACAAACAAAAAATGCTGCCGAGTATTAAATATATATTGGGGAAAGTGCGGAATTGAAGCCTCCGCCTCCAGGAGATGAAAATATTATGCTTGCTTTTCATTATGTTTTCCGTCGCTGGCTCGACAAATTTCCCTGGCAGCTTAATTGAGGCATTACTTGTGTCATCGATTTTCGGTGGGCTTTACTTTTGAATATCGTACGGGTATCTGATCACACAAACCGCCTCGATCCCATCTAATTTATATTATCTGCTTAATTTATATGGAGGACGAAATTGCAAAACAACAACCCTATGTGTAGGAGATAAGTCTCCTTCCTTCACTCTCGTTAGGCCAGAAAAAAGGGAAATGTTGGACAAAAATTGGAATAAAGAAAAAGGACCGAAGACCGAGGACCGCCAATAAAATCTGTTTTATTTGCATGCCCCTGGCGAGGACAGAGACGTGGCTTTCTTTTTGGTTATTCGAAAGGGGCCCGGGGCTAATAAACGGACAATCAGAATTCGAATAAACTGGTTGCAATTTGAGCTGAGGGGAAACGGAATTAAAACGAAAGTTTACGGTATTTTTATTGGATTGCAGTACGAGTTTGTTATTTGCAGTAAACAAAGGGTTGGGCTTTGAGGGCATCGCAGGAAGTTCAAGTTGTAGTTATGAAGTTGCAAAGGTCAAAGGTCCCGAGCCACGCCCCTGTTCCTGCAGGAATGCACCAAGAAAAGTTGGGCGACGCGTCTGGCATACTACGAGGCCATTAAATAGAATATTTAATTTTATTGTTGGCCCCGCAGCCTTATGGCATTGTCCTTTGTCACCAAAGATACATGACAGACACCCACAAAAGGGTCAGGCTGGCTGGCTGCTCTCACAATATGAAGCGGCGCGCATTTTTCGAGGCTTAGCTACAAATTTAAATTCCGAGCATGCTGCTGCGAGGCCTCCAAAGGCATCCAGCATCCAACACATATTTACATATTCTCCCTTCCCGTCTCGCTTTCCAAAATTTCCCCGAGTAAAGCCATTTTATATTAAAAAAAACGGAGGAACAAAACAAAATGAAACGAAAAGTTTTATACATTTCTAATATGAAACCCTTTTGCGTTGTTTTTTCAAAGCCCTTTCTTCCTTTTTTCAGGTTACTTCGGACAACTAAGCTGCGGATGATTAAAACGATAAAAAGGTAGGCTTGGAAAAATTTCAGACAGCTTTAAAATATTGTTTTGGGAAAACCGAATAAAGTTAGTAAAGGCACAATTAAAAAAAAGTTGACGCCATTCAAAATTATTGTTTTTATAAATACTTGCCTTTCAATGTAAAATCGGTACTGAAAAATTAATCCCGTTAAAGGTAAAGGTAAATGTAACTTACCTTTTATTTAATTTTTTTTGTATATCTACCTGTTGTTATGCAAATCAAATTAAATATGCAAATCAAAAGCGAAAACACGGCTTTGAAGTAAGTTTTCAATTTTGTGTAATATTTATTTCCTTTGTGCTTTTTTGCCATCAAGCTGTCATGTGCTTGAGCTTCATTTATTTATGATTATATTTATTTATTTATAAATGTTATGTGTACATATGGGCGATTCGTCAAAAACGCATGCAATATTTCATTGGGGTTTAAAAACAATATTTATACGCTTGCGGGCCAAAAGTAAAACCGAGAGTTTTTTGCCTGTTTGTTGAATTTTCTACTTTTTTCTCCTTTGGGTAGAGGCTTTATTAACTGAACGGCATAAAAATGGCCACAAAAATCGCTGGCAATGGCCATGTAAAAGTAGCGCAGACAAACGGCATTCGCAATAAAAACGAAATTGATTTATGAGTAGGCTTGAAATGTTGCCATTTTGCCATGTTGATGCCAGCTATTTCAAGCCCAATGAAAATGAAGCGCGGTTTTTGTCAACGTCCTTGACAAGTGTGCTGATGTATATCTGATCATCTAATTTTTACTTTTGCACTAAATTAAACCGCTTTTTCTTTAATTTGGGCTTTGCAAAATAACACATCTCGGATATTTTTGGTAATAATCAGGGTTTGGAGTAGAAGTAATTTGAAAAGTGTCTTGTTTAATGAGGGTCACAATTAATATTAATAACTATAAAAGGGTCAGCAATTTAAAACATTAAGTGCAAAAAATAGTGAATATAAAAACAAAACTTTTAAAAAATTTGATAAATTTTACGTGTATTACTCTTCCATTAATATTTATTCTTTAAAAAGTTTTGCTAAATACATAGTTAAATTGGTTTCTGATTTAAAAACTAACAACACATTTTTTGTGTGTTTTTACACTTGTTCATTTAACACCAAGATATCATTGTTCTATCCTTCTATATCCTTCATCAATATGCCTTCATATTAACCATAATATTTTGTATTTTATGCCGATCAAGACTGCTGTAAGCCCTTCGTACATTTTTTACTTCACCTCTCTGTAGTGCTTAAAAACGAAATTACTACAATATATTGCTTGTATTGCATTTAAAGTAACCCTTATAATAAAAGCTCTACCTTGAATGGATATGAATATTCAACCAGTATTCTTCGCTGTTCATTATTATTCCTTATACACTCAATTCTCGCCAGTTGTCTCCAAGTTATCTCATTAGATGTACTTGAGGTTGGCGAGGTGGAAAATGCGGAGGAGAATGGCAACATTTTAATTTCTTTTTAATGCGGTACGAACTCATGGTCTTAGCTTCTTGCTTGGGGTAGGCCGAAAAATTAATTATCGTTGGCAAACACGCCCCGCGAAGAGGGTGGAAAAGTGGGCGTGGCGTGGAAATCATTGCAAGTGAATTGTAAGCCGCTGGAACTGAGGCTCCGTTTTTTTCATTACATGAGCGTTGTTAGGCTAAAAATAAATTGCTTATTAAAAAGCCTTCCCAGCACATGCATAGCCGGCTTGGTGGTTGTGGGAGTTGCCGAAGGGGTGGTGGTGCGGCGGGTGGATCCACTCATTTACACTTGAGGGGGCACCACAACGTGGTGGGGTGGGGGGTTGAAGCTGTTGGCAGTGACAATGCGGAATAGAGCGATGGAAGCAGACATCCTACTGGGTGTGAATGACAAAGCCGCCAGGAATCCCTCACTCTCACTCCCCCTGCCATCACGCCCCTTTCTCCGTCCGTCTGCGCCCCTTTCTCCGCTTTCCCCGCTTTCCCCGGGGCTTCTCCACTAAGCGCGAGAAAGTCCTTGAAGCAATCGACTTAATGCCTGGCTGTGGCGTTTGTACATATTTAGTTTGCATTTACATGGCACACACAGACACAACAAGGACATCGGCATACACAGCACTGAGAGAAACATGGAATCAGAATAATAATTAGTTGTGTAAAAAAGTTAAGCTTGTTTGGAGACACATGAAAATCCTTGAAAAATTTTACATTTTTTTAAAAATTGATTCCCAGAGAAAACAAGCAAAAGCTTTGGGTGCAAAAACTAGGTCAAAATCATTTTAAGAGTTAAACTCTTTATACAAATTTGGTTTTACTTATACTGTACGTTTTTGTCATGTCTTCATAATGTTTTTCAACCTAAAATTGTGTATTACAATTTTATTTGTTTTATTTTTTCCACTTTTGGTTAAACAACATACAAAATTATTATTAAAGAAAAATCTGGTATGAAAAGTATGGGTTAAAGTAAAAATTAAGCAGCTTACTCAGATATTAGTAAAAAAATCAGTAACATTATATTTTTCATTTAGATTCCTTTCATAAAAACAGCTATTATCGAATATTTATTTTTAATGGGTATTATATAAGCAAACAAATTTGTTAAAAATTCATAAAGTTATATAAATGTTATTTAACAAATCACTCATAACAAGTTCTTTTGGATAAGAGAACGGGCTTGTTTCAGTGTAAGAGGCTCCAGCTAGCACATTTAATTTTCTACACATTGCACCATGTTCCGATAGATTAACTGGTTATTGGGATGCCACTCCATCTATGTGCTCTGCCCGAAATGAGCGCTTTATAAATATGTCCTCGTCAGCGTCCGAGGTGGGGACAATTTGCCACTCCCCCTGTCTTTATCTTCGCCAGGACCTGGCAGCAGGTCTGATTGGATAGACCAGAGTTCGAAAGTCAAGGTATCCTCCCGTCCAGTGTGGGTGATTGCGTGTGCTCGTGTGCGTATCCTGCACGCTCCAATGAATTTTTGTCAACGTGATTCGCATTAGAATGTGTATTCAAATGAGCACATAATTTGTTTGTTTGCTTGCTTTCCAGCTACCCCAAGTCTGTAGGTATTAAGATATGTCTACATGTGGGATTGGACTTCCTGGCAATGGGGTGATCGACCTGGCGATGCCAACTAGCAAATAAACTGAAGGCAAGTTAAACAAATATATACGTTGATGTTTATGTTAACAAACGTAATATTTGATGATCTTATTTCTTGGAACAAGCATTTAATATAAATATTCCTCTGTGCACTATCACATATCTAATTTTGAGTCAGGCCCTAAAAGCATTCCTTTAAATAATAAAAAACATTATTAAATACAAAATTTGAAATGTAATAAAGATAACGATAATTTAAAAATATGTTGGGATCTTTGCTATGAAATAAAAATGGCACAGATGTTGAATTGTTAGAATTGTTCTTAACGAAATAATTAACTAAGTTCAAAAACTTTACATACTAAAATCCCATAATACCCTCTTTTGCACTGGGTAGCACTTCGAGACATAAATATCGAAGCGTGCGGAGCTGAGTATTTGGCATTTTATGAGTGCAATTATGTGTGTGGCAGGGTGTGTGTGAAATAGAGACCCTCTGGGGCCAGGAAATAGGTGTGAGGCCTGCGTTTGATATAAATTTCGAACAAATTACAAATAAATTGGAGTTGTCGTGGCTGCGCCATTGTCAACCCCAAAAGCAATCGCTGCCGAGAGGCCCCACTAGTAATTTAAAATATGCAAATTTCCCAGAGCTCTGTACCAACCCTCTGAGCCCAGACACACCCCCCAGTTGGTGGAGTATTTATTGCGATTCGCTTTGTCGTCGCCAAAAAACAGTTTTAAAGACAATTTTCATTGAGGTTTCCGCAGCTTTTCTCCCCGACAGCACCCACTTGGCCCCACCCTTCACCAACAACCATAACATTTAATTTACTTAAGTTCACTAAGCCGCTTTCGGGCCAATCACTTTGACGAATATTGTGTCTGGGCCGCATTTTAATTAAATGTGCGAGAATAAATCCATGTGCAGTTTATATGGTACATATATCTGCGGCCTGGGGCTTATCCTTTTGTCATTTTGCCCTGTTTTTGTGTGTGTCTTATGTTTGATTGATGGGCGCTTGTGCAACTTTTTGTGGCCAGCAAGTCAACGCGAATTGATTTAATGCGAAATGCATTTGGTTTTATTATTGCTTGTTGTTGACTCTCGTTTTGATGGACAATCCGCGGACACATTGGTTCCGTTGATTGCATCTGGTCATAAATATAAATTCTTAAAAGCCCATATGATTGAGTTGCAGTCCTGCAGGCGAAATAAATGTTCCTCCGGACAGTGTAAATCATGGCGCTGACGAATAACCGGCAATAAATAAAGCACTTATTGAAAAACAATATATTTGCAAAATAAACATTTCTAGAAATACATAAAATACATTTTTTTATTTATGCTTTTATTGTTTTCTTTGAATTCCTTTTTGTGATTCGTGTACATTTTCAAAGTTGAAATTGTTTTAGTTTCCCTTTCATTTTCGAATTCAAAGCAAACCGAAATAAAATCAACAAAAATTCAAATATTTTTCGCTTTTTTTCTAAATAAAAATGCATTGAAACTAGGGCGGTGCCACGTCCAAATAGAAAGTACACAGAAACTCCACTTTGGAAACATTTTTGCGGCGGTTAAATAATTGCATTTTGCAGCCTTTTGAAGCGCGTACGAACTAATTTTTTGACTTTCACTAAAAACTAAAAGAACAAGAATAAAAGTGGTTTGTTGTTGCAGAAAATTCGCCTTTTGTCCTTTGAGGCAACTTTATTTTCGCGCATTTACTGTTTGTATACAATAATAATAATAAATTGTGTGGCAATTCAGAAGTCGGCTTTTGTCGCTTTGGCTTTCCCCACCTCCTTTGCCACGCCCACTTGCCTGCCCCCCCGTATCATTCCTGTAAACTTTCACTATTTGTGTTTGTATTTTGCGGGACCGGAAAGTTTTGTGCCTCTCTGCATTGAATTTATTTGTTTGTTTTTGCGCCAAGGGGATTTGGGCAAATTATTTAAGCCTATTGAACCTGCCGGTTGCCTGGCTGTGGTAATTGCGTAACCAAATAATTGCTGGCTTCTTGATTTTCACCCTAACTGCTTAACCCTGGCTTTATTAAATTTACAATGGTACAACTTGTCGTATACTCGATGCCAGGAGTGAAAAGGGGAGCGATGTTATTAAACATTTTCTGCCGAAACTCGGCATTTAAGTTCCATTGCTGCTTGTCTTCTCGTCTTTTCGCCTTTCAACCCGGATTCTTTCCCACTTCCTAGCCATCCACCTCGTCCTTTTGGCCTTCTGCCCCATGCGTTGATAGACTTTTCTGGCGATTGAGATTGAGGCGAACCGAGCGATGCAGAGAGCCCAAAGGCATAAGGAAACTGGCGCCATTTTGTATTCCGCACACACATATAAACCCATATATATATATACATATATAAATATGTATTGTGTGAGAGTGTGTGGCAAAGTGACGATAAAACATTTGCCTCGATTGCTTAAGTATGCCATATCAGGAAAGAGCTGGCAAAGCTCTGGAAATGAGGGGTTTGGGTTTGGGCTGATGAGCAGCTTGTTCCTGCACCCTAGCGAGTTGGATATTACGATACCATTACGTAATTCTATGAGCGAACTTGGAATCGTATATGCCATCACAAAAATTGTGCAAACTCAATTATTGATGAGCCCCGTTGGCAAATCAAACATGAGCTGGGGTCTCAGTTTTCAAGTGCCAAAAAGTGGTTTATGTTTCTCAGCTATCGGATTTATAAGTACTTCATATCTCATGAACAAAAATTGGTTAAGAGCATTTGAATATCCATTTCTTGACTCTTTTAATATGCATTCGTTAGAGGGTAAACTAAGAGGAAAATGGATATTTTTGTGTTGGTAACTATTTTGCGCTTGCATTTACATTTTAAAATGTATACAAAAAAGTATAAACTATTAGCTTAACAGGCTTGCAGTGCCTTACTTTCTTCATGTAAATATGTATACGAGACGTCTTCATGAGAAATATTTTTAAATCCGCTAACGGTTTTCCACATTGTCTTGCAAAAAAATTTACATATTGTCTTGCAAAATATTCTTAGTTATTCTGGGGATTTTATAAAGCGATTGCATAAGGAATATTTATATTTCCATATTTAGTAAATATTTATAGTACCATCTCGACGAATGAGAGCCGAATCGTTCTTGCTATGTTTTATTGACTTGGCTATTTAACAAATTATATAAATAATAAATATTCAGAGGAACATTTATGCCTCATTTAAGTTTTATCATGGTTAAAGTATATTTTTTCGAGTGCTCCCCCTTTGCACATGAAACTTAACGACTTAGCGTTAGTTGGGTGTCCAAAAAGCAAGGCAAGCTGCTCGTTTCTGTTAATTTAAGTAAAAAGCATTTTGCCTGATGTGTTTATTTGCCACGCCTACCGAAGAACCTCCCTCCTGCCACGCCCCCTGGCACATACACACATAGCGTTATCCTCGTGCTCCAATATTACTGATAATTTAGTTGGTCTCTTGTGCTGGCATCGTACATTTATTGTTTGCCATGTACCAATGGCTCTATATAGAGGAGCTTAGCTAGTGTCTCTGTGTGGGTTAGCCCGCCATCTGTGTGTGTGTGTGTGTGTGTGCGAGTGTGGCTGTGAATGTGTGAGTTCATTTTTGGCCTTTTGCCAGGACCGACACATTGGCGTCCTTTTATGCGAAAATGAGTTGAGGCAATGTGTTGGGCTCGCTATTTTTCGCATGTCTTTTTTCGTCGTTTTTCTCATATCATTATGAAACGCTCGAATGAGTTTTTATGTGCACAAGTGTGCGTGTGTCTGTCTATGTATTGTCTGAGAGCGTACATAAAAGGGGCTAATATATTTGGCTATTGATTTAGAGCGGCGATAAGTTAAATATTTAATAGATTCTATCAGGAATTTAATGCTGCAATGGCGGAGAGGATAAGGAAATGGGAAAGATTATGTGGACTTGTAACATTTCCTGAATGGAATATTTAGCAGCACACCAGAACGTTTCCCAAAAATATTAGTTAAAGAGTGTAAAAGCTAAATTCTACCATATTTCTGAAATACCGAAATATTGTAAATTTAATCTAACCTATTTCAGTATAAAATCGAATTTAATTTACTATAGCTTGTACCCGTTAAATATTCTATTTTTTTCCAATTCGGCTAATGCACAAAATTGTACAGAAATCCCTCTTTTCAATACATACACACATCTATGCTGGCGTTTGTTTAACAATTATGCAAATGTCCCGGGCAGACATGCAAATACATTTTTCGGTAAATAAAACATTTTCATGGCAGCTTTTAATGCCGCCAAATAAAACCAGCAACAGCAAACACACGCAAAAACATAAGAAAATAAATAAATAAGGGAAGAGTGCACAAACATTATTCGGGCTACATAAATTATGCCAAAGCATGTGCCGGCAACAACAATCGGCAGACAACCGGCAACAACAAGAGCCGCAACATCATTGTTGTTGACCTACAAAACGACAGAGACAATTTCCATTTTCCCTGGCAAGTTTTTCCGCGCAAGTCCGCGCAAATTGCGGCCAATTAATTAGCTGCAGTCTGCGGACAGTCGGAATTTGTGCCCTGTAATTTAAAGTCTGCCCGACACTTTAAGCATTTATTGGCTTGAAATTTTCGGGATTGTGTTCAGGTGTCGAGCATCCGAGAACTCGCCATAAAATATGTAAGCGCATACTGGCAGTGAGGAACTATAAGACGTTTGGTAAGCTCTTAACTCTAAATATGTAAGTTACCTTATTAGCATTATAATAATTCTAAACGAAATTACAAAAACCTCCTACTCATAACGGCCTACAATGTATAAATTTGGAATTTGCTACAATTATAGCCAAATTTGTTTGTTAAATAGACAAATCAAAGGGTCGAATAGTTTTATAGGGTTGTTAGAGATGGATTAAATATTTGTGAAGCAATGCCTGCAAAAGGTATTTCAAAATATAAATTGCTTAAAATCAGTTTCAAAATCCTTTCACATTTTATATGTAAATAAAATGTTAATTTTCATGAATTTTATTGTAACGTCTAAAAGTTTTCCAATACCCAGAGGCACATGCCCACAAAATGTAATAACAACACATAATCCCAATAATTCTGCGAATCCACAAATGTTATTATATGGATTAAGGTATTAGGACATTATGTAAATGGGGAACAGAAATCAACCAAATATTTATGGCAGTTTAAGTTTACCCTGAATTATTATGAGTCTCCGTGCGATTCCCACTTAGGCAACTCTAATCCGACTAATCCGCCAGATGCTCTTCCCACTCCCCCAAACTCCACAAATAACGTGGGATGCTGTCTTATTACCACAAAAGACATTTAGTGCCCGGGCATCATTAGAATACTCGCCTTGTTAATAAGATTACGCTGACGTATGTACGAAAAATGCTGGCAAGCCGGGTGAAAATGGTTGGAAAATATCAGGCTGCCAGCTGTGTTTCGAGCACCGCAAAAGCCAGGCGGCCAAAACCACCCACAATTCCGACCCGGGGTAACCTGACATTTAATCAAGGCACAGCGCAAAGGTAAACAAACGGAAATAAGCGAAACTTCCTGTTGCTGTCACCGCTTTTTGTTGCTGCCGCTGCCTGTTTGCTGCCTTTCTGCGCATACGAAACGGAAATACAATCAAAATTGTGTAATGTTTGCTTGCCGCCAGCAGAGGCAGCATCAGCTGGCAGCAGGAAATGGCGGATGGCAGGGGTTCCATGGGGTTCCATGGGGATCCATAGGGGGTTCCAGGGGTTAAGGGGCTCGGGAACACGTGCCAAATTGTGGTGAGGGTTTTTAGTTTTTTCAGCACCCCACAAAACCCCTTTGGAACGGGATGGCTTTTCGACTTTGATGGCGGGCTTTTTGGGCTTTTGAGGTTTGCTGAGTGCTGACAGACAGATGTGATCGCTGGCTGTGAGGGGCGCTAATGAATTTCGCAGCCATCGAGTGATTAGCATTATGCCAATTAATATTTAACGCGCCCATTTATTTGTCATGTTTATGCACGCATTCGATATGCAAAAGGGAGAACCGCGAACAAGAAACTCACATTTCGACTTATTGCCGACTTGTAAATGCAAATGGGTTTTTCCGGGAGGCGGTGAGGACCTGCCAAGAAAGCGTGAAACATTCGACGAGTGTCAAGTGTAATTGATGTTCTGACAAGTCAATTGTCAGATAATTAAAGGCGAATATGAGGCATGCGTGGAAATCAAGAAATCAATTCGGAATTGTCAAGTGTGGACTGACATTGATATGGATGGAAAGAGCTGGGAAAACTAATTATTGATTCATAAGAAAGGAACACAGTCCAAAGTGGAAAGCCAATTTTAAATAGATAAAATTGGTATTATTTTTTTGGTATATCATCAAACTAAATTTTTTGTGAATTAAAGAGTTTCCTTTTTAATATATTTCCAAAGTCATTGAACTCGTGGAAAACTTTATGGGGAGACGCCAAAATGGCGCCTGAATTTGGTTTCACAGCATGGAAATGAAAGTTTTGGGAAGAAGGCAACATTTGTAAAGTTTTTGAAAACTTTTGCCGAAAATGGCAATTAATTTATTTCAAACAGCACCAAACAGAATGGATTCACTCAGGGAAAATGTTTGCTAGTTACGTACCATTTTCACATGATGAATAGAATGAGAAACATTTGGAAAATAAATCGAGGACATAAACGTTTTTGAATATCCATAATCCAGAATTGCTATTTTAGACCAAATTCCCAGCAAATTGCCATTAGTCAATCGCAGTCGAAACTATTCACACTTAATCCCCCGATTCCAGGCCTTTGATTCATGGAATATCCTCTGACACACAAACAAACCCTTTTCACAGCGATGGCAACGCCCATTTTATTTGCTACAAAACAATTTCCAAAGTCATATTTTATGCCATCAAAGGCATTTGTCATTTATGCACAAAATGTGTGGCAATTTGGGCAAACAGTTGCCAAAACAGAACTATGTAGTTTAGAGCGAGTATCTGACGAGTGAACACGATGTGGGGGCTGCTTGTCGTAAAAATGTAGGCAGAAAGGGTGAAAGTATAATGGGAAATATGGCTACAAGTCGAGGAATGGGGCCAACAAGAGCCGACAATTTAGCAAACTTCTGCTATTTGTCTCGCTGCGCAAAAATGAAATAAATACAAAATATGTACGAGCAGAAAAAGAAAATGGTTACGCAAAAAAGTTGACAGGACAAGCAATTTGATTTCGGCTTTGGCCTGACTGACAAATTTTTTCTCATGCTTTTGGCTAATAGTAAAAAATATGCGCGATGGAGTTTCTGTGTGACAGCTCTCGAGATTGCCATGAATATATAAGCTTGGCCAGAAATATCTATATGTATCCATCGGGACATGTGCACCCAGTTTAAAAAAAGTGAGCAAGCGAATAGCAAACAAGCAAGACAGCGATTTTATTACAAATGCTTGCCATTGCCGTTGTATCTAGGGTATAGATTGGGATGGGGTATTTCCTAGAGATTATTTTTAGGAATTTAAAAGGATTTCTGTGAGATCTTAGTCGCTGTGTTTTGTTTATAAGCTATCAGTTTAGAACTGTTATTTATTTTATTTGTATAGCTTAATACTTGACACGATTATTAATGATTAAGAAAGACTAATTTGTATTAGAATATTATTTTTTATTTAATATACTTTCTTAAGCGGGACATAATAAAAGTTGGTACATCCTTTTTGTAGAGTAACTTGATGTGCTTCTTACTTTTTAGTTTCCTTCTCTATGCTTTTGAAGCCTCGTCAAAACAGTTTACTTTCTGAATGTTGTTTTTGCACAATTTCTTGTTGCTGGAAAAATGCCAAGCCACACACACGCGGATACACACCGAGAGAGCCTTTCCACTCACAAATACATACACCCGTGCACTTTGCGTTTATTGTAAGGCAATAAATTCGCAGGATAATAATTCCAGTCTGGCGTCATAGCAATGATAAACTGTAGATGATATATTATTGCGTTTTTAGTAGAATAAATAGCGACAAGTCCTCCGCCGACTCCGATCCCCCGCCTCTCCTCTATTTTTTGCCCATGAGTGCGTGGCAGGATTTGGCGGCAGGACGCGCTGCTTACCACAAAATACAGGCCGAAGCTCGGTCTAGGCTTTAGAGTACATAAATCTCATCGGCGGACCATCCGCCTCCCCCCCCTCCTCAGATCCTGCACAAATCCCTTTCACATGCAAAGTGTTGTCTCGTGTTTGCAGCCTTGTACCCCCGCCACCCCCTCGGCGTTTTAAAATCCCCCGCCCCTGGGGACCGCGTTTTTATGAGTTAGTGTGACGAGTGCTCATAAATTTGATGGCTAAGAACTGAGTGGCAGCGTATATATTTATGCCGGGAATCCGGCTGAAATTTACAAGTATTTTGGGTGCTTATAAATTGGGTGGATGAAAGGTTGTGGTTGGGCAAGACCAAACAGCACAGAGCAAGGATTACGCAAGAAATAAATCATGAAAGGAATCCGTCGCAGAGGATATATATCCAGGAAATATTTAAGGCAGTGAACGAAAAGGATTGCCAGAGTGGCAGGAGGGGCGGAGAAAACTAAAACAAACAGTTGAAAACCCATCAGAAAATAACACATAAAAAAAGGAACCCACGCAAACAAGCGAAAGACGCATGAGGCTGCCAACGAAATGTGCCGACTGTCAATGCCAGGCACGCCAAGGAAAACCAAAATTAAATGAAATATTTTTGCGAATATTGAATATGCACATAAAACGGAAGCCAATGCGAAAGAGTTGAGGGGCTACAAGGTGCTCGACATGCCGATCGATTTTCGCGAGGCATGCCTGCCCCGCAAATATTTGACATCATCTCGAAGGGTCTCGAGTGCCTTTGTCGGCTGTTTGATGGGCGATGTCCCGGCGTAATGTGATTGACTTTAAGAATCGCCGGAACTTCGGCATTCTCTCTGTATGCCCGCAACGTAAAAAATTAAAACGAGCGAAGGCGGCCCCAAAACCACGGCAAATAAGCACCGCTTTCGGGCCCCATCTCGGCCCATCTCCGCCAATTTCCTTGCCGTTTTCCCGCTTTTCCATCGGCGGTCAATGGAGCGTTGTGCCGACTTATCCGACTGTCGTAACCTGAAATGAAAGCACGTAGCGTTTTCATTTCGGTCAGTGTGCGGAATGCCAATTACAAGATGTGGCGGCCACTTGGCAAAAAAGAAAGTACAGCCTTTAGAGAAAGAAAAGGAAATTGGTCAGAAAAATGAATAGCAAAAATTCTAAATACTATATATTGTTTGCCTTCTTATTTTGTGTGTTTTTGCTATTGTATAATATTTTTAGACGGCACTTAATTAATAACTTTGTTTTCAAATACTAATTTGAGTATCTTTTACTAAGTTTCAACTTTTAAAATTAATACTAACATTTAATATATTGTACGGTATTAAAAGAATAATCGATTGCTTCCAAAATATTTCAGTGTACAGTATTTTTTCTTGAACTGGCTCCAAACAGTCCCAGCTTCTTTAGACAAACTCATTGAAATGAGTCGCGTATTGTCGAAGCGGTAGAGCCCCATAACAGATAGATGTCTTTCGACCAACATTTTTAATAATCCTCAGCAGATGTGAGTGTGTGGAAAGTGAGAGGAATGTCTGGGGCACTCAGAAGTGCTTATGTATGCCAAATATGTCTGAGTGGATTTTACTTACTGTTGAGGCAGTGGCACAGTAGGGATTCCTTGATTTTAGTGTTCGATTAGTACTTTTTTAATTTAAAGGACATAAAGCTTAACATGTCAACATTAATAAAATCATGATTCGAGAAATATAAATTAAGCTGATTAATTATACTGCAAGCAATTTCTATTTAAGAAAAAATGTTTTGTATGTTTGTATTTTAATAAAAATTTGTTTCCATTTTTAAACAGCAAGTGCCCTTTAACACAAGCTTAACTTATATAAATAATATTTTATTTAACATTTGGTTTTGATTTAATTGAGTTGTTTTGGTGAACAAATATTACAAGTCTATAAAATATCTGGTTGGCTTATTAAAATAGTGAATTTCTACTCCACTATTTTTTTTCTATTTATCGCTCACCTCGCCTCTTGATCAAAATATTTCTGTGAAGCCAGACTTAGTTACGACACACCTTAAAAGTTTTATTATTAAGGTTTGAAATTGGAATTTTAATTTGTATTTTATAAGTTATGTGTGTGGAATTTCAAATATGTTATTGTGCAGGTCCGCCAACAAGTTCCTTTCCCTTTCTATCCTATTTCCTTTTTTTTCTAGCTTGACTCTTCATCTGCTCTCAATTTCCCATGTTTGTGTGCGGGGAATTTATTATATTCATACGTGTGTCTGTGCGTGTTTTCGCTCTTCTTGTGTTTCGTATTTTCTTGTTTGCTAATGGCTTTTGCCCGAAAAGTATGCCACATGGCTGTGTCCCACGGCCGACGTGGCGGCTACTTGATATGCACACCTGGCAACGGGCCCAAAACGCTGGGAACTGGGAACTTTAAAGCCAAACACGCCTCCGCAGGTAACTAGCCAAAAAGAAAAAGGAAACAATGAGGGAAACAAAGAGGGAAACAAAGAAAAGGAAAAATAACACGCAACGCGCATTACACTTTTAATCAATCCGGAAAGGAAATACGAAAAGCAAAAAACAGTAAAATAAAATAATATAATAATAATTCAAATTGTATTATTACATATGTACAATTTCATAAATTAAAAAACAATTAATAAACGTTAATTATTTTAACCATCCCTAAGCTCAATCTATATATTTTAATATTAATTAAATCCATTTTATACTAATTATTGTTTTATTGCTTTTCTAAAAACACTGTGCAACATTTTTAGTAGTTTGAAGTCCATCTTTAGTTTTGTTTCCAGTCTCTAAATATATTTGTCGAAACTAGTTGAGACGACTAAAAAACTTGGAATACTTAAGATCTTGAGCAATTTGAATACATTTTCATGTATTCGCCATTGTTTTAGGTATGAACATAAAAAAGTATTTATGCAAAACAAATATTTATAAAAAAATGTTTTCAAATTTTTAAGGTTTGTTTTTGTACTTTTTTTGCTGATTTGTGTCCATTCCTAAAGTAAGATTAAAGGCATAAAGAAATCTAAGGCAGAAAACCGAAAATAGGTTTGCATAGGTACATTAAAAATCAGAAGATATAACTTCAGTTTCAATTTCCGCGGTGCACTGTGCTATTGCTTCAGCTTCTGTTCTCCCCTATATTTTCATACAACTCGTCTTTATCATTATCTTAAAAAGCTCTACCATCTGGTGGTTAGCTAAAATTAAATAATGATATAATCAAAAAGAGCTTGCATGCAAGGTGCATTCATACCCCTTTCCCACTTGAGAGCTGCGAAGCCAACTATATATCACAATGTCAGCGCACTTAACATGGTTTATCCTCGTGTCTCTGTCGCTGTTTTTATCTCTCTCTCCTTCTATATTTCTCTCTGTCTCTATCTTTCTCTCTATACCCCTCTCTATCGTTCTGTCTATTGCTATCTCTATCTCCTGCTTTATCTTCCTCCCATTCTGCCATTATGCACACGTCGCGCATAACCATAACGATTATGTTAATGCGTCGCGGGTGGTGCAAGGGGGCGTGAGTGGGTGGCTGGATGGGTGGGTGGTTGGAGGGGTGGTGATAGCACCCCCCACCCAGGCTGGTTCTTATGCTGGTTACCTGTTCGTCACTCGCCTTGGCTTATTTCTGCTTTATTTACATGCTCTAAGTAGTTGTAATGGGTTCTCCACAGTCGCGACAAAGTGTTGGCAATAAAGCCAGATCTCGTCCTTGGTTTTTAGCCATAGAGTGGCTATAGAAACCATGAATGACTCCGGCTACTTTTACCATTTTCGTGTGACGCACGGCTCGTGGGGGATTTGGCTAACGAGTGTGAGTGTGTGTGTGTGTGGATAATGAGAGGCGAAGTGAATTATACCACGCTTTCAATGGGCAAAAGGATTTTCTGGGGTCGTGGCCAAAATTCTGAATGCGCAGAGCCATTTCCATGCGATGAAATGTCATAAAGAGGGCATTACGACGCAGAGACCCGAAAAACTCAATTGCGCATGCAACGGCCGCTGGAAAAGCGTAAAACTTTCAATTTGCGTTAATGGCATTAAATAAAGTCACTTGCACGCACTCACACGAACGGGGGCGAACATTATCTCGGAAACGGAACAGGAAACGGAAACCGAAACCGAAACAGGGCCAGAATCAGAACCAGAACCAGAATCAGAAACCGAACCGAACCCACTCTCATTGGCCAGCCACTTAAAAAAGGTTGCCAAAGCCCCTCGAATGGGCTCGTGTGCCGGGTGTAAGTGCAGGTTGTGATGTTTTTCTTTTGCTTCGGAAATCGCATTAAAAATCATTGGCGAGCCATTTGCAAGGTGGCCAAAACACGACACGGACCCAACCAAAAATAAATAAATAAAAGTCGACTTAAAAAAAAGTGGCATGTGTGGCGGCAGCAAGCAGAGTCTCGTTTTCGGCTTAAAGCAGGTGAAATCTGGCCAAAAACAACCGACGAAGGGAGCCCACCAATCAGGCAGGAAAATAACATGAAATATCTGAGCAGAGGTTGGGGAATGTTGTACTTTAGATAAAGTTGCCGTTGCTCCATGTTTGTGCTTGATGTTTTTCAGACTTTGTTACAAACATTCGACATGCAATGCACGTAATGCCACAAAAACACATGCACACTTTTAGGCGCACACAGATACTCACTAACAAACACCTGGCAAAAGTTTTTCTTGAGAGACTTTTATCCCACTTTGCTTGTTGTGATATTTTCTTTCTCCAGTTTGTACTCTTGCAGAGAGTGTGATAAGTTTTTCTAAAAAGTTCGCCACGCCCGGAAGGTGAAATACGTATCCGAAGTATATATATTTTTTCTTTAATCATCATTAAACTGTTAAATGCAAGCCACTTTCCCAGAGTTGAAGATAGCTAAAAAGTTTCTTTGTGCAGAAACATTAAGTCTTGAATAAATTATCTTAAAGTTGTTTCTTGAAATGATTTTTTTTTAATTTTTAACCAACCAAATTCTATACCTCTACAGATCTAAATTTAAAGAAAGGAAATATACTTTAAAATCTTATATTTTGTTGTCCGTTGATGGAGTATAAATTAAATTGCTCTTATTGTTTGGAATCCTAACTAAAAAAAACTAGAGCTGCTTAAAATAGGTAAGGGTATTTTATATTTGTATTGCTTTTTCATGTTCTTTTTCACTCAGCCTGATTTCTTGGTCCCTATTGTTGAGTTTATAAAAGAGAAAAGTACACGGAGAGAGTGGAGGAACTGAGCCATTTGCCGGGACAAACCTCAGATATTCCCCCGTCACGCATCCGCCCCGTGGGCCAGTGTCAAAGAGTGTGGCTCACTTTTTGGGGCAAGGCCGAGCGTTGAACATGATTTGTATTTTACTTATGTACATACCGTTGAGTAAATCACATGCACAAGCACAGACACTTCAGAGCCCAGAAACTTGGGCATTTACCGAACAACAAACAAGAAACAACCAACAACAAACAGCTAACGGCAAACAGCAAACAGCAAACGGCAGGCGAAACAAATTCGAATCTCTCCCAGGGAACTTCACTTCGATGTCTGCCCTCGACTCACTGCAGTAATAATAATAAAGGGAATTGTTATTGTTTTCTATTAATTTACTTTTGTTGTTGGCTGTTATTGTTGTTTCCTACTGTTCTTTAGTTGCCATTGCCACGTGTGGGTGTGTTCGGGTGTTCTGTGTTCTGTGTGTAACATTTTTGTGCTGTTGTCTGCATTTGATTTGATTTGTTTGGTCTTGATTTTATCTGTTGAAAAATTGCTCAACCACGAGATCTGAGTCTGGGGTCTCTGCTGGAAATTGTATGTCAGGTCGGCACTGAAGTGGGTAAATTGATATAAATAGATTTGAATTTGGTTGTGGAGTATTGTTTGCAACTGAATTCTTGCGGCTGGAACTGGGAGATCTAAGTGAAGCCATGTTATGTGTGCCTCTAAAGGTCTTGCAATCATTTTCATTGTTGTCATGTTTAATAATGAAAGCTTCAGGCAATAACATTCAGAAAACTATTGGTTATGTTGTAGTCACTTATGCAGTTCTTAATTACTCTGATAGTTAGAAAAAAACATTTACACATATTCCAATTGTAAATATGCTATTATTTCCATAGCAATTTTGCCAAAATTATATTAGCAGTTGAATATAACCGACAAGCTGCATAATTTCAGGAAAATCCCACAAATGCAATGGAAAATGCTTAAATGTTCAGGCTATGGGCCAAAAACAAACTTCATTGCCAAAGTGCAGTTGAAAAAGATAAAAATTCTTGGCATAATTTCGTTTTTGCATAGTACGAGCCCATTTCAATAATAATAAAAGCAAAATACTGGAGTGCGGGCCTGCGGAGCAGTTGCAAAATATTTCTCATAAAATGCGCGCTTACATAAATATTTAAACTAAAGCAGGGGCTTGAAAATCATTTCTCTATCTGCACTTAGGACTCCGCTATAAATGGGAAATAAAAGCCTTATGCCAGCTGGAAGCGTTGTAGTTGCCTGGCCAGAAGAGGAGCAACTCGAAGGAGGAGCATCGTCTTCGAGTCCCATCCTCCCGAGCAGCATCCCTTCGCATCCTTGCATCCTTTGCATCGATCCTTGGGCGGCACGCTGACTAAGTGAGTGAGTGATGAATAAGTCCCTGTGTGTGCGTGGCTGTGAATGCGATTGCGAATGCGAATGCAAGGATGTAGGCCAAGCCAGCTGTCCTTGGGCCAGAAAAACGGTTTTCAATAGAAAACTCAAACTGGCAACATGTTACAGATTGCTTGCTAAGACTCCAGCTTTGGCACACTCTCAACAAAAACTGCTTTGAATGGTTGAAATGGGCTCGCAATGAGGCCGAGCATTTTGTAAACTAGAAGTCGAATACTTTAAACGCCTTTGTAAAAAGGATATCTACTAAATAACTAATGCAACTTAATGGCATGTTTTTTTTTTTAAATTTAATTCGATTTCCAAAGAGCCCTAATTTTTTATCTCGAAACGAATGAATTATTGCAGCGTAATTAACAGTGATTTCTAAACAGGTTAGGTATTTTAAAATAAAAATCAATTTAAACCAGAAATTTAAAACATCACATTGTTATGTGAATAAGAATTTTATACAAGCTCTCAAATACACACCAAAAGTGAATAAAACTGGTATGTACAATTTCTTTTTTGTAAGCAAAGTTCCTAATGGTTTTCTATTTTAAAATCTTGTCCTCTTCATTTACTGGCAAAACCATGTTTTCACAGCTGTTTTGAAAATCTACGACTTTCTGCTCTGCCAAATTTCCATTCGGAGAGCTGTCTGTCAATTGGCATTTGTTGTTCACCGAGTTGGCTTCAATTTGTTGCACGCACTTTCGACGCCTTTTGGTTGCAAGTTGCTTTTGTTTTCGGAGCAAAGTGGGGGTGGAGATGTAGAAGGCGGAGCCTCCTTCGCAGGACAGGACGGAACAGATATAAGCCAAGTGTCTATCTCGCATCTTGTTGCTGTCATTTCAGGCTAATGTCTTCGCTCCATTTTCCCTTTTCGTGTTCAATGTCTATCGTCATTCCCATTTGGTTTTCCGCTCGTCCTTGTCCTTTTTTCCCTTTTTTCCTTTTTCCAACCAGACATTGCACTGAGTTGTTGTTCTGCTGTTGTTTCTATTTTCTGCTGACACAGTTGCTAGTTTTTTCCTCTTCGTCCTTGATACTCATCATTCAAGCCTGCTTAACGTGTCCCATCATATTAACTTGGCCAAGATGCCAGCGAATGTTTTTGTCCGCCAAGTCTTGAATTTATGCTGCAGGAAAAAACTGACTGTCAGTCCGGGTGGATTGAAGATATTTTTTTGAATTAATTATTTTATTAAAATGAACTCTCTTGTCTTCTACTTTCAGATCCGCAAACTACTTGGAAAGCTCTTGAAAGGTATGTAAATTAATGGGCTTCGATTTAAAGAAGATTCCCAGAAGCCCAAAAAATTTAATAATTTGTCGGAAAAGAAATAGCCTTTATAACACCTTGAAACTTGACAAGTTGCCATGGCTATTTTTATGTAAAGTTTACGGGATAGCGAAAAATAAATAAGATAAATGTCAACATCCTCAACGAACTTAATTACAAAAGCCATGCACCACGTGTGCAACGTAGAGTGTGTGGCTGATTTTCGGCTTAGCAAAGTGAGCAGCACCCAGCTCATTTTCCAGGAATTGGCCAAATGCCTCGCAACGGGCTCGAACACCTGACTCCATTGAAAGCCTCGGCGAGGGGACTTGAAATGGGGCTCCATGGGTGGCTTGGCGCTTCGGAAAGTTAAGCAGCTTATGGCCCAAACTGATCAATAATAAACGAATTTAGTTGGGAGCTCCTGCTCATTATGGGTGCTGGGGGATTTTCACTCGGAAATTTATAATCCACAAGGCAAACTGCAATTAAAACGACTTAATTGTTTATTAATGCGCACTTCCCAGCCACGGCGTGAAAAAATAAATTAATTAGTTGCTATTTTAAATATGGCGCAGACAATTTAAAATGCCACGACAGTGAAAATAAAACTCCCGTTTCCACGAAGGGCCGACTTCTTTAATTTATGCAGCCTGCACTTGTTCGAGGGGCTGCATCTGAATCCGAATCCGAATCGGAATCCCAATCTGAACAAGGGAATAAAATGGAAATGGAAAAGGGGGAGCCAATTTAATTGCTCGCTGGATTTTCACACTAAGTCCATGTTTCCTGCAAACAGCACAGAAATAGCTCCTTGAGTGGGGGAACATTGCGAACAAGAACGCCAGAACTAGGGGTTATTTGGTGGACGGGGGCGTGGCTGGGGCGGGGGCGGTGCGAGGGAGCCGGCATGTCGTGTGATGATTAATGAGACAATTTTTATGACATCGCACAGTGGGCGAGCGCATGTAATAGTCTGCCGACATAAATATCCGAAATGTGGAGACATTAAATGGAAATGGGCAGATATTAAATTGATTACTTTACTGCTGCTCTGGAGTAATGGCTGTGTTCCCCGCAAAATACTATTCTTTAGTCTTTAAACTAGCAAGTTTAGTCTAGCATTGGTTTTTATGTTTTCCTTTGGAGTGTCAAATTAGAATGTTGTAATGTATTTACTTTAAACTTAAATAAAACCGATATAAAATAGTGTTGGCAAAACATTTGTTAGCACTATAAATATAATACTATCGGTCTTATCACTATATATTCAAGACTAAGCTATTTTTTCAATTTGAATAGTAGTTTTATGTTTAAAGCTTCGCCTTAGCACAAACTAAACATTTTTTTTACATTTTTATTTAATTTTTTTAGATTTTTAACAATGTTGGATGTTGCAATGTGTTGGAACCGATTGTGTCCTCCTCTAAACGAATACTTTTATTTATAAACTCGAAATTACACGCTTCTAATAAAAAAGTTCTAAAATAAGCCTTTTTGTCAACAATTTCAAAGAACTCTTCTGTATTAAATCCCCTGCTCAACTTTGTCTGCAGCCAAGTGCACTGCCCCAAAAAGGGGGTGAGCAGCCCCGCCAGAAAAGTAATCAATTCGGCTGTCGCACAACTGCCAATCTCCGACCACTGTGCACCTCCATCTCCATCTCTTTGTGCCACAAAGTCTGATCCAAGGGGCACGAAGACTTGTCGCTGGCACATGAATAACATGAATTGCGTTATGAAAAATGTACAACAGCAGTTCGAGGAGATGGATGGATGGCTCGGGATGGGTTTCCCGTGGGGGACTTTCGGGTCTGCTGCCATCATTACAGAGCTGAGCGATAAGCGACGTTGCATGCGGCGACACAGCCGACGATTGCAATATGATGGATATGAACAAACTCACAGGCTCACATGCGGGTACTCATACGGGTATGTGCGTGTGCCACCGACAGACATGAATGCGAATTGATGTGTCACGTGGGTGCAGTGCTGTTGACTTTGAGGGATTTATATGGAGAGCGCTGACAGCTGGCAAAAATTAGCTGCCAGTCCAAGCTCCTTGCATTGCGAATGCGAGAGTGCCCAACTCCTGGCGGCATAATTAGCACAAACTCAAAACTTTTCGACTCCGACAGCAAGTGCTTACCATTATTATTGCTCTGGTTGTTAGCCAGCCCATCCAGCATGCATACTCAAATTTTCAGCCCGAAATCCCAAAATGTCAGTGGCGGGCAGCAGACAGCGCAGTCCTGTCAGGATTCAGGACGTCAGCCAGGAGCAGCAGCTGCCTGCCAGCTGCCAGTTTGCCAGTTCGCCAGTTTTCAGCTTTTGGCTTCCAGCTAGCAACAATGGAACAGAGCACTCAGCAAACTGCAACAGCTCTCAGCGCTCTCATTATTCAAATGTGTTTTTCAACTTACCAAAAAGTCCATATTCAGGCTAAAAAGCATAGCTCTGGAAAAAGGTTAAACTTTCATATTCAGCCATTGAAAAATACAATTATCCAAAACAACTGACCGCTTGGTATAAAGACAACACCTTTTGAGGAAAGCAAAGATTCATATAACGCTAACTTTTTATACACGTTACTCGTAGAGTGAAAGGGTATATTGTATTCGTGCAAAAGTATATAACAGCTAGAAGGAAGCGTTTCCGCCCATATAAAGTATATATATTCTTGATCAGGATCACTAGCCGAGTCGATATAGCCATGTCCGTCTGTCCGTCTGTCCGTCTGTCTGTCTGTCCGTATGAACGCTGAGATCTCGGAAACTATAAAAGCTAGAATATTGCCATTTTGCATGCAGATTCTAGGAGTTCCTACGCAGCGCAAGTTTGTTTCAAAAAGGTGCCACGCCCCCTTTAACGCCCACAATCGCTTATATACGATTTTAAAAATTTAAATATTTCGGAAAAGTAAAAATTCAGTTTTATTGTGTTGATCAATACCTATCGAAATGTAGAAGAAATTTTTCAAATCGGACCATTCGTTAAAAAGTTATGCGTGATCAAAGTTTCTATCTCCATCTCCCTCGCACTCCCTTTACCTGAGTAACGGGTATCTGATAGTCGGGGCACCCGACTATAGCGTTCTCTCTTGTTTAGGCTTTGATTGTCACAAGTAAAACCAATTAGATAAACTTTCTGATTACCACATTTTTTCACCGTACTGTATTCATTGAGATGCGTGTAACAGGTGGAAACTTTCTTTGCATTTTGTTACCTTGGCCCATCCTAAAATAATAATAATGAACATAAAATTCCAATTGTTCTTTAAAAAATAGCAGTTGTTTCTCAAAGCTTTAAGTAGCTGTAATATCTAAACGAGAGGAAAACCAGAAATATATAAGCTAGAATATAAACATAATTTCAGAATATAAACTTAAAAATGCAGTTACATTTTAAAACGCTTAAAATGTTGCACAATGTAATTAAGCAATATTAGTTTTAAATTTTCTATTGAACTTTGTAACGGCAGAATTAGCTAAAAAGTGTCATAACCTATTATATATTTTATATTGATTTACATAGGTACTTAAACTGAGGCTTTTTTTAAACGAAAACATAAATGCATGTCCTGGCTAACAAAAAAGTTTTAAGTAAGAATAAGTGTTTTATTATAAAAGTCTATATAAGAAGTATACATTACTAATTAGAACATTTGGGTATTTAAACTTGAATGTAGCTTAAAATATCAAGATCTCTGGATTTTCACAGTAGGGATTTCCGTTAAATATTACCCGAGACCATTCAAGTTATTTTCCGGCTGCACCTTCACGACCACATGGGTTATCTTCTCACTTGTCATGCATTTTCCATCCAGCTCTGCGAAATCCCCATCCTTGGCCTGCCCAACACCCCTCCCCCCCCTCCCACTTCAAGTACCTGTTCTATTGCCGTAACAAATCCATTTTACCTGTCAGCTTTAACGCGTAAGCAAATGGCAAAACGGCAGCAGCTGGCTAAGAAATAGCGCAAAAAGCGCAAAAACCCAAAGTGGGGAGCTATCTACATACATGAGTGTGTGTTGGTGGGTGTTGGTTCAGGTGGGTGTGTGTGTGTGTGTCGAGTGGGTGGTGCTTGGGGGAGGTGGACTCTGATATATTGCCGAGGCGCAATTAGAGCGCAGACCGCAGAATGAAACGAAACGCTGGCTGCCGTGTAAACAAGCCACAATTGCGCTGGCAACGAAAAAGAAAACGGAAATAATTAAGCCGTTTGAAAACGAATATTAAATGCACTAACTTGACATTTACATTTTTATTACAAAATTATTAACAAAGTTTTATATATTTTAAGACATTTTATGAATTTCTGTTAATTTATTAGAATTATTTGATCAACTCATTGAATATTTCGCTTAAAAAATAAGTTAAGTCTCTCAAGTTTGTCTTAAACTCAGTCAATTGTAAACATTCAAGCTTTGTAAATAAGAAATGTTCGTTATATGTCTCCCTTACCTTCAATGAGCCAAATTTGAATAACATTGATGGAATATGTGTGTATTTGGAAGAAATTGTTCAACAATATAAAACATTTTCTTTAATTTATCCAAATCCGCCGAAAATTCCCCATACCCTTCTCGTCAGAAGAAAAACGGAAATAAATTTGTGCGCAAACAAAATCAAGCACAACTCCCACACAAACTCACCGACATTCACATTTAGACAATCAGACTTTTGTGCTCATGTCCTCCCGTGTGTGTACTCGGAACACACACCATTGAAAATTACGAAAACGAATTCCTAGTCGCAAATGGAATCGCATTAAATCAAATCAAACGAATCGAAATCAAATGAAACAATTCTGGGCACATGGTTCCCTGCAGATGGCTGCAGAATTCCCCATCGAACGCCGTGTAATCTCAGATGACAACTGAGCATATTGTCGACTAATTAAACGCATGTGCAGGGGCACCTCCTGTATGCGCTAATTAGTCCCGGGGCAGGGACAATGTGACACTGTGCCCGGGGCCCAGATCAAACGGTTGACTTCGAGACCGCCGCTCAGGTCCTCCTCCTTACTCAACGTCCTCTTTTTTTTCGTCCCTGGGCGGCATTTTTTATGCCATGCTTACCCCTCTGCATTCAGGTCGAGCGAAATTAAACGAAAACAGCATTTGTGAAAGATCAAAGCGAATGCGACAAGTCTTTGGGGATCCCAAAATTTTACAAGCTGGCCGTGCTGCGAAATTAAAATTAGTTGCACCGTTTAGCAGGGGAACATTCTGCAAACAGAAGATATAACTCCTCCCTTTGCTTTTTTATGGATTTATGTATGGCCTTGCTTAAAGGTTTTGGTTATCTTATCCCTGTGGACATATGTTAAAACTAAATTTTAAATTTACAAAATAAAATTTTTAAATTTTATTAAGATGAGATGACATTACCTGTTATACTATACATTATACCAAAAACCAAAATGACCTCAAAAATGTCAAAATTACTACATCCTTTGGGAATTAGCTGATTATAATCTACATTTGGGAAAAATTAATTAATTAATAAAAGGCTTCCAGTTTATATATTACCTTGGAACCATTTTTAGATAATTTTTTCTAATACCTAATCTATACATTGTTATATTATCTTTGGCTGTCGGACGACAAGTTTAAATCTTGTTTAATTTAATTTCTCAAATGTCGGAATCTTTTAGCTTAAGCTTCAAATGGGATCTTGCTAAGAAATCTGAATGTGAGTTCTTTCAGTAATTTGTCTGCAAAGTGAAAAAAACCTTAATCAATAAACTTTCCGTTTAGTACTTTAACGATACACAATTTAACTTAAACAATCAATATTTATTAAGGCTAAAAAATAATTAACAAAATATATTATTGTTGTAAGCACGAAATCAGTCATGTTTCTGCAGTCTCCCAAACACTTCAATACTGCGAATGAGAAGAGAGCTTAGTTTTTAGGCCACTTTCCTCGTTCTAACTACTCACCGATAAATGCAGGTGGAATTCGCGCCGTGGTTCGAGTTGAAATTGAAGGCCAGCCTCCGAAAAAAGCCTTTGTGGTGTACACTGTAGGTCTGAGAGCGCCTGTTGGCCGCGTTATCGAAGGTCCACTGTCCCAACAGCTCTCGCTTGGAATTGTCCAGTAGCAGACCCTGGTCAAAAAAGGAGATGTTACTGCGGAATGGATGACCTTGTCGATCCGTACTCACGTACACATCAAATTCCTTGGGGGCACTCTTCACGCACAGGGTGGGGGTCATCTCGCGGGCCACGTGGGTGAGGGAAATGGCCTCCACGACGATGGACTTGGCCAGGTGCAGGATCACCGTGGCCCGACTGCCGCTGAATCCGAAGCAGGATCCTGGAGTGAGGGCCGGACGCAGCATGTTCACGGGAGGATTGGCACTGAAGTCCAGGCCAAGGAGCGTCTTGATAACATTGGTGCCTCCGATGGGCGGGGCTTTAACGTCGATGATCCTGGCGCCCAGTTCCTCGGAAGCGTAGTTTATGCGGGCTTTGCCCACCGAGACGGTCTCGCTTTTGGGAGCGGATTGGCCAACTCGGGCGGAGCAGTCGGCGCTCATCACCTGCTTCTTCAGGTTGTACACGTCGTCCATCAGATGGCCCATCTTGCGCTTGAACAGAGTGTCCACATAGGCGGTTACCTCCCGGTTGTCGCACCTGCCCGATCCGCTGCCCATTCCCTTTGGTTCTCCGCCGAGGCAGTTCGAGATCTGGGCTCCCTTGCTTTCCATCTGCTGTTGGCGGAGCATATGCTGGGAAAAATTAACGGGGTCAGTGTTTCCTCTGAAAGCGTTAAATAGACAGACTCACCGATATATCATCCACATCCTCGCGAAGTCGCACTATTCCCATGTTGTTCCTGCTATTGTGCGCCATTAGGTAGTAAAAAAAGGCCGAAAGCAGCACAAATGAAAGCACGTAAGTAAGGCAGACTCGCTTGCCAGCGCGTTGACAACCGTCCATTTCAAACGTAGAACTGTCAGTCAGTACGACAATTGAATTGACGACAATTACACTCTGTTTTAGACCTTTTCTTACTCCGATAAAGTTTTCTGTGTTTGCTATATGATTGTTTTTAAGTTTTTCAAACGAAATCATCCCTTAGAGACGTTTTCTAAATGTCATGTTAGGTTTACAGGTCAGTTTCTGTTTATCGAAATTGAAATTCTTAGCTTTCAAATCTTATTGAAAACAATACAATTTTGAGCCTTAACATGACATTAAAAATTCAGCCCTAGGCGAGCTAAAAATGTAGTGACGATAGCAATTTTCTATTAACACGAATAATACTTTACAATTATCTAATATTGGAGCTTCTTATAAATATTGAAGTAATCTTTCTCATCTTTTTTTCTTCGTTAAGAAGTATTTATGAGCAGACAAAAATCCAGAAGCCAGACACTTGTCAATATTACAAAACATTTTAGCAGTACGATACATTGAATTCTAAGAAATAAATCCCAGTTTAATGAAATTATAGCAACATTTTTTCTTTATTTTCACCCGATTCATTGCGACACTCGACCACACAGAGGAGTGAGCGATAATGGGGTCAAAGGAATTCAATGAATCAGATTTAATTCCCCAAGAAAATCGCTGCAGAATGAACAATTGTTGAGAATAATGAGGCGAAATAGCATTAGGTGCGGCAGCATCTGCGAAAGTCTCTAATTGTCAATGGCTAAATAATTGAGAGCCGAGAGCAAAGGAAGCGAACGGAGGGAAAACGAACAGAACGTAATAGCATTAAGGAAAAATCCAAATGAAAATCACTTTAAATGCTAAACAGCTGGTTGCCGGCAAGGGCGAAATAAAAACACATAAAGCGCCTTCGGCCCTTTAAGCGTCCATTAAAAATTTAATAACTTTGGCCCGGGCCAAATGCAATTTCTGAAATTTTCTAGCAAAATTAATTAGTCAAACAATCCATCAGGACCGGACCTTAACGTGGCCAGTGCCAGTGCCAGTGCCAGCAAATTATGCCGGCCCAAAGGCCGGTCCACAAAAAGGTACGAAATCCCGCAGAGAAGGAAGCCCCGTGAACGTGACCATCCGTAGTTTGGCCGAGGCAGAGGATTTTTCATCCAAACAGTCCTCTGGCCCAGCTCACGTGCGTTGCCTAAGCTGGCAAAATATTGACCGGGCCGAGAAATTCCGGTTAAGGGACGAGAGCAGACGTCCGAGGCCCAACACTTCAAAGGCCGCAGCGAATGTAATTTTAATCAAAAATTGCTCAGCCCCAAAGAAATCCCAATACAGGAATTCAGGTCGCTAATCCTTCTTGAAGGCCGACGGGGGTCTTAACTGAGATATTTTAACGCATTCAATTTCCATGTATTTATTGCGTATTCAAGAACAAAACTGAATTGCTTACAGAAGCTTTTCGGGGAAAATATTTCGATAATTTGGAAGACAACGCAGCCTTGTCCACTTCGTGCTCGACAATTTTCTTGTTTAATCGACTTTTGTGCTGCGCAATCACGACCCGAAACAATGTCAATGCAGATGCAGGCGGAGGAGACTGGTGCTCAGACAGGGGACAATTAATTTTTAATGCAAGTCGCTCGACGGATCAGCAGCAGAGCCGGACACAAACAAAAACGACATCGTTGAGGGCAAGTGGCTCTGCTAATTGCACTCATTCACACGGCCAGCGACAACAAAGGCGGTCTGAAGAGGCATCCACAGCAGCAGCAACAACAACTGCAGCTGGATTGCAAGTTGCAACATCATCGACGGCAAGTCGAGGAGAAAAAGCGTCTCCTTGACGCACGGAAACGGAAGGATATGTTGCACTGCCGTACAATAGTTGGATATACCGTGGGATGATACTGAAATTTAAGACTTTAAATAAAATGGGACTTTTAGATTTTGGAGTTCAATATTGTCCCCGTTCGTTTATCGTTTATCTTATTAGGTGATTTCTATAAAATTTATAACAATTTATCGAGAGTTTATGTTGAAGAAATTAAACCTACCAAAAAATATATATTTTTTTCTTTGTACCGAAACCATTGTGTTTGAGAAATATATATATATTTTAGTAGGTTTAATTTATTTATCTTTGCATCGAAGCCATTGTGTTTCGGTTTAGATAAAAATATATATATTTCAGTTTGGTTCGATCTATAGAATTTGTCTTAGGAAAGTCGAAGTTCGACTGTTTTTTCTTTAGTTCTATATTCCTTTGAAATCGAATGATTTATACTTAAGTTATTTTTCCTAATGAAAGCAAAGTCTTATAGCTATTTAAGAATATTAAAACTGTGCGTGTGTTCCCTTATAAAATCATTTAAAGTGTAATAATTTTTTAAGCCGGACTTAACACTTCAAAATTCTTTGGCAGTACATTCCCTAATACATTTCTCATTGTGGACTTGAGTTATTTACAATTTTTTTAAAAAAATTCTAGTTGGCGTTGTTTCTTAAAACCATCGACAGCAATACCAATTACTTTTTTGGGTCTATTACCAGCAATAGGCCCCACTGTGCGCGCTGCGACTGTGTGCACTGCAATTACGTGCCATTGAGGCAGCCCATTGTTAGTGCACTGCAGATGGCAAATAGTCGCATCCCGAGCGGACTCTCCTCGGAGTCCGGTATTTACAGCACCCCCACAGTACTCCACTCTACTCCACTCCTCTGCACTCAACTGTCATTGCCTATTTCCGGCGTAATTGTTATGCCAATTTTTAAGGGCCAGCCAGTGTGTGAAATTAAATGAAAATCAAATAAAGCCAGGGAACCCGAAAAGAACACATAAATGCGGTTAAATTTGCAGCGTTAAATGTTAACAGTCGATTTTCCGATGCACACAGAGTAGACACATAAAAATATCAACGCGTATTTGCGTGCTCCTTTCTTATCTACTTGTAAAACACAGAACCCTTCGTCCTGGAAAGCCGACATTCCTCGTCATCATCATTCCGGCTTAGACTTCGGGGGAGTGCAAATTGACAATTTCTGTGAAATTGCACAAATACGAGCCTGTGCTCCAATTTTTTATGGCAAATTACCCGTCCGCATGTGTGGATAGCCGGGGGCGTTGGGGCGTTAGGGCGTGGCTTTGGTGGGATCACGCCGGCAGGAAAATGTCATAAAACCGTTTGGTAGACTCTGGGCTACGGCACGGTTTTTATGATTGGTTTTTAGCCGGGTTTCCCGCCCGAAAATGAGCAGCAAAGAGCCAAAATAAAAAGGGAAAAATAAATAAAATATAAACTGCGTTATGTTTATGCGCCAAAAAAAAAGAAGAAGGAAGCTGGAAAAGCTATCACGACGTCATCAGCCAGCGTATAATTAAACATTACGCAAGGGCAATAAAAAGATGAGACAAAAAGAAGAGGATTTTGCAGCATTTGAATGGACCTGAAAAGCGGAAGGGGAACATACAGCATATGTATTTACGATAATAGAATGACTGCTGATTAGTGTGGGGTTAAAAAGCCTGCCATTTTTTAATACACAATAAAATGCACCTTAAGTTACTTAAAATAAAAAGAATGTTCAATATAGCACCAAGCATAATTTCGTTTTATCCGAAACATTTGTAAGAAATTTGCGCTGTCGTTATTTCTTTAACCGAAAACAAACAATATGAAAAACAAATTTATTCGTTGGTTTCCTTCACAATTTCCCTTTGGCAGCTGTTGTTTTCGTGCAAACTTTTTCTTATATTAAAAAGCAATTAAGCTGCATATAAGAGTACATGAAAGTTAATAAACAACACGCAAGTGGAAGCCAAACTGCGTTGCTTTCCTGCTTTTATTAAGATCCGTTTAGAGTATTTTTAGTAATAATTTATTCAAAATAAAAAATGTCCCCTTCGGTATTTGTTTTCGATAGCCAAAATGTTGCGCAACATTTGCGAAACTTTAAAAGCAATTAAAAAGTTTGTGCAGTGCTATGATTTCCCCTCGCCACTCACCTTCTGGCCGGAATGAACTTTCCGGGCAGCAGCTGCCGTTGGCCAAGAAAACGGCAACATTAGGGCCCATATACCCATATACCCATAGTGTAAGCATAATGATAAACATAATATGCCGCTGAGTGCCTGGAAGTATGCTTAATTCTGTGCAACTTTAGTGCCTTTAAGTTGCAGGCGGGGCGTGAGAAAAGGAAAATCCCCTAAAGTGTGCGCTGGACGCTGGGAAACTGGGGGGTGGCTCGGGAAACTCGGAAACTTTCCTTCCATTCCGCCGCCCCGCGAATCCGGTGCCCCGCCCTAAGTGCACATGCCACAAACAACCTAAGCTGCTCTAGGCAAATGTACATCGAAATGCGAACTGGCAGCAGGACGAAAGTGCTCAAAGGAATGCCGGCAGAGGCGTTTATTTGCGTTTATAATGTGTGAGCTATTAAAATTTTAGAGGCTGTTAGTGGGGGGGGGTGTGTTCTGAGTGCGACTGCCGCTCTTGTCTTGAATTAAAATTGTTTCTGCTGCAGCATAAAATGAAAATTAGTTGATTTTTTATACGCTTCGTGCGGAACGCGCGAGGCTCTTAAAGCTTTTAGGGCAGCAGCAGCTGCTGCCGGGCCCTCACGAAATAAAATATATTTTAAGTGAAAATTCTCACAAACGCTTGTTTGGACTACATTCATATTCATATTTGTATTTGTGTTTGTGTTTGTGCCGGCGAGCGTAAAGTGGAAATTAACATAAAACAGCGGCAACGCGGGCAGAATTCATAATGACAAGCCGAAGCTGTGATGCCCTCTAAAAAAAATACAAAAACTAATTGCACACAAACAGTTCTAAGATCTCTATGGGACATGAAATGTTTAATGCATGCCGCAGAATTACCTACTGAGTCCATGGACCTTCTATCTACCCGCATCACTCCCATTGCAAACCCGCAGAGCTTAACGAACCCAAAAGTCCTGGCTCCTTTATTTACTTTTATATAAATATTTTTTGCTGTAAGCTATGGCATTTTTTGCACCTCTCGGATTCAGCTGCAGCTTATTTTTGATGCATATTTTATTTTGCCATTGCATGCGTAATTTTATTTGCCGCCACGCCCCTGCGCCCACCTCTCCACGGTGTTGTTGCTGCGGCTAGTTGCGGCCTGGTAATTCGTAGCGAAGGTATAAGTTTTATGACCATTGCCGCGATTTCGGTTGCTGTTGTCAGTGGTGAGCACTTGGCTTCTTTCTAGCTAAATGCAGTTTAAAATTGGATAAGATACCTTATCTGACCTTATGTTTAGTAGATGTATTATTTTATTTACTGATCATGAACAAAGCTTTGGTCAGAGTCTTAAAAAATATATGTTGGTCATTAAAGTTACGTAAAATTAAAGAAAACATATTATATTAGTTATAAAAAATGATTTTATTGCGATTATTGACAAACCATAAAGTAGAACGAAATTGTGAGTTCTAAGAGTTATGCCCTCTTAATTCTTTTGTAGATTATAAGAAAGGGAGACAACTATCACTGAAGTTAAGTGAGCAAGTGAAAATACGGTTAAAAAAAAAAAATTTTATAAAATGAATGTACAGAATTACATAAGTTACATTTTTAAGCCCAACGACTATTTTCGCGCTGTTTCTTTAATCTTTTATTATATTATATTAATAATAATTATAATATGTTTTTTTATCGCTCGAACAGGTTCTTGCCTATAAGTTTGTAATATAATATTATATGACACACATTTTAGCTAATTTTCGTTAGCTGCAGTTGACAACACAGGCTGTGTTTCTGCTGCTAGGTCTCCTTTGGCAGGTTGTAAAAAATGTATGCATTGTACAACAAAATGCTGCTTGTTGTCGCCACCGTGGCTGCACCTGGGCGGATTGTTGTCGTCGTCTCGCTGCCAGAATATGCACGGCAATGTGCCAAATTAAGTGCTCTGCCTGCCAAAAAGGAGCGGCCAAAAAAAACGGCAAAAACGGATCTCGACGGGTCGAGGGCCTGAGCCAGGACGTCGCTTAAGTTGTGATGTAAATTTTAATTTCCACATGTTATGACGTGTTCGCAGGGCCCCATTGAAGTTTTTCCCCGACCACTAGACTAATTCCGAATGCGGCTTTAAAGGGCCCACGGAACTTAAGTTCAAGGAGAGCATTTTAAATTCCTGGTCCCAAATTTGGTAATGCAATTTGTTAGCCGTTGAAGAAATCGCCCCAAGTTGTTTGGTCTTGACGGGTTTCGCGTTGCTAATGGCAACTAGCAAACTGCCTGCCATTCTACGCAGCTGTTGATAAGTTTTTAATTAGGTTTAGGCCTATTAAGTGGCCTAGGCCGTAATTCTGTGCGGTTTAAAGCACTCTAACTACTTAAGCGCTTAGATTGGCCCAAGAAAATTGAATTTAAGCTAAAACTATTTATTCCGCTATACAAATAAACCCGAATTTGAGTGCTAAAATGTTATTTCCTGAATTGTAAATAGTATAAGTTGTCTTTTGCAACATCAAACCTCTTCGAAAAAGAGTAATTTAAAAAAATAAAATAAATGTTAACCAGGAAAAGCACTCTACATAATTAATACTGTAACTGACAGACCCAAAATCCAAAGCTACCGGATACCATGACGATATAAATTCAACCTTTCAAATTACACATTTAATTATCACACATACGTCATGTTGTACATGCTCAAGCCAGAATAACTTTTAAGCTCCGATAAAGTCGTTTTTCGCACACAAATTATTCGCATCAATTGCCTGTACTATCGGAGGCATCAATATTTCAAAGGGATTTTACAGCAACCCGATTTCGCAATCAATTTCTTATGAAATTTTCATTTGCTCGTGAGTGAAAGGTCAATTTGGTGTAAATGCCTATTGATTTTTTCGATCGAGCCAACGGAATGAAATTGAAATTATTTCCAATGACAGCAGTTTAGCAGACGTGTCAACGCGTGGGCCTGCAAAAACATGGCAAATGTGAAAAATAAAATAAATATTTATCTAGCCCGAATAATTTCAGCAATAGCAGTAGCAGTCTCCATAGCCGTAGCCGTAGCAGGAGTTTTACAAATCTCTCAAATGGCCCAAGGCTGCTACGTTCATGTCATCTTATTAAATCACACAAGATAGAAAAAGTTTCAGACCAGGATGGAAGCGGGCGAAAGTGAGTGCTTCACACACTGGCAGGGGTTCAACTGCCGCTTGGTCTCGACTGTCAAATCATTCTGTGATAAGGATATAACAAATGTGCACACTCCACTCACACAAATGCGAGCCAGGATTTTCTATCTCGAGTCTGTGTCTGCTTCATAACTGACAAATGAAAATGTCAAAAAATGTTTGCTGACAAGCCAACCAAATGAGAAAGAACATTTTCCATTTATCTCTGGGCAGAAGTTGCGAAAGAGAGAGGCATTTCCGAAATTTAATTAAAATTTCGATTCGGCATAAACTAAACGAAAACAGTAGGAAAAAACTATTAAATTGTTCAATTAGGCAAAAGCCAATACAAATATCTACAGTTGACCAATGGAAAATCTAAATAATCGCAGTTTATTTTTGAGTAAATTTCAGTGTGCAATATGCGTGTTATGTCGAGTTTCCTTTACATAATATCGGTTCCATTACATTCTCCTAATTAACAAGCTCCCATTGTGTGTAAGTCAGGGCCTTAAGTATCCTCACCTGGCCGGTGTATCATTACAATCACGACTTACATTTCCTGCTAAGCACCAAACATTTGAGTGAAAGCCGAAAGAAGAAAGCAGCTGCGGCGGCATTAGGCCATAGAAAGTCGCAGGTCGTGATTAATGCTCGGTTATTAATAATGTCGTCCTGTCGGTCGAAAAACAGACTTCAGGTGCCTGCCAAATCAAGTCAATTTGCTGGAAGCCGAGTATCCATTACGGATTTGCATTGGCGCCAGACGGTTCAGTTCGTTTTCAGCCAACTGAAATTCGAGACGGTCTGTTATTTTTGGCGTGGGGGAAGCTAATGAAGCGCCGGAATCTCTTAGGATCCGCTTTTGTCCAGCGACCAGCTCATCTTGGGTTACCCAGAAAGTGAGACAAAATCCGGGGCTTTGTTTTATGGTGGCTTCCACGTACACACAGTTTCTCGGTGCGCACAATAAACCTGCATTTAAGTTAATTTTCCTGTAATTTATCTGTTATTTAACTAAGGCATCGTGCAATATGTTGCATGATTTATGCCTGACATTTTCAATTGTTTATTGCTCTCGTTTCCTGCTCTACTTTGGTATGCCTTTTGTTTTTCACTTAGATTAATTTTGACAAATATAAATGTCAGCTTGGACCTGGGGAATTTAATGAACTGCCCTCATAAAAATATGAATAATAAGAAAATAATAGCAGGGACAAGGTGGAAACATAATGATGCTTCTTAATGGGGCCAGCAAATGATTGGGATTATATCAACAAAGCGACCAATCCATTTCCATCCAATTAAAGTCGGACAATGCGCACTCAATTGGTACTTTCGCTGTGTCAATGCTGGGAGTGCGATTTACATTTCATTTCATCCAGCCCGGATATATATTTACATAACTGCGATATCGATTCGGGAAAAGAGTGCAATAATTAGCTTGTTGTGGCCCTTGATTCACTCGTGAGCTGAAATTGAACCGATCCGATCCGATTCGATCCGATTTATTATGCAAGAAAACAAACACTTGAATAATTGAGAAGGCTCGTTGAAATGCAGCCTGCAGCTGCCGTTGTAAACTGTTAAAAATAAATCAGCCCGCTCAGACACAGAAACTGGCAGTGAGCTTATTATTGGGAATATATTACCTCTGCTGCGTTTAATTTATGGGTCTATGTCAGGCAGATAATGAGCAAAATTATTTTCAATTTATTTGTGTGCTAATCGCACGGCGGAAAATTTGTTTGACTCTAATCAGAGAATACATAAAATGTGTAAGGATTAAAGTAAAATGTTTGCGAGCCACATTTTTGTTAATTTAATCGCATTTTATAAATCCGAAATCGACGGGGTCATAGATTTTAAATTAGTTTTACAAATGCACAAAGATAATAAATGATTTATCGAAAAGGGGAAATTGGTTTCACGAAATTTAAATTTATATTATGTTGTTTAAACTTTGGGTGTCATTTTCAACAGCAAATAAATACAACTTTTACCATTGTTAGGAATAATTACTTTATGATACATCATTTACATTTAAAATAACCTGTAACCTAAAATAATTGATTTAAAATAATCCAGTGGTCATACACAGGTAGATAATTTTATATAACTTAAGAAAATAAATGACTAATCAAAAAAAAGTTGTAATTTTATATATAGTGGCTTGATATTCAGTCAAAAAACCTGCACTAATGTTGGAAATTATTACCTCAGACATATAATTAGCACTTTACATAACTTTAACTCTCTGCTCAAGCGCACTTTGTTTCGAAATATTTTGTACAAAAATCATACAATATATAAGGACATCTTCGTTATAATATTAAATTATTTCCAGACCCTTTTACTAATCCTTTCTTGGTGACTTTTTTAATTTTCTTCCAGAACCCGGCATTTAAGGAGGCACAAAACAACTTCGACAAGAACTCGCAAATGCATTACATTATAATTTCATTAAGGACAAAAGCCTTTCTTTGCCGGCAGTGAAACAGCGTTGCCGGGAGATAAGAGGGAGAGGGGAGAGGAAAGCGGAGAAAGGCGTGCGGAGAAAGTGAGAAAGCCGCAAGAGGCGACAATAGCCCCCGAGCCCATTTCCATTGCCTACTTCTGGGCGCTGTGGAGCGAGAATCAAGAGCCTGGCATTTTTATGAAATTAATACAAAGGCCGCTGAAGGAGTAGAAGTGGAAGCGGAAGTGGCAGCCATGACAAAAGCCCCGGCGCCATTACAATGACGGGCGGCCCGGCGACAGCGACTAAAGTGCGGGACGCTCGGCTTTTATGGCCCGACTCTGTTCGAGTAGACGTGACAGCGTCCGATCGGCTAATAACATTTACTCGCGCACAAAACAGCGCTGCATAATTTGACATGCCAACGTGAGCCAGCTGGCGACAATATTTACCCAAGAGCTAAAGCCAGAGCCCAACAAACTAGACACAGAGAAATCCGCGAACCAAGAGGCAGCCACTTGAGACAATGAGGGGTGTGCAACGCTGGACACCGCTCCTGCCACTCCTGGCACTCCTAGCCCTGAGTTGGGCCTGTCCGCCCGAGGTGTGTGTGTGCAAGTGGAAGGGCGGCAAGCAGACGGTGGAGTGCGGCGGCCAGCAGCTGTCCAATCTGCCCGAGGGCATGGATCCGGGCACGCAGGTGCTCAACTTCAGCGGAAATAGCCTGCAGGTGCTGCAGTCGGAGCGCTTCCTGCGCATGGACCTGCTCAACCTGCAGAAGATCTACCTGTCGCGCAACCAGCTGATCCGCATCCACGAGAAGGCCTTCCGCGGCCTGACCAACCTGGTGGAGCTGGACCTCAGCGAGAATGCGCTGCAGAACGTGCCCAGCGAGACGTTCCAGGACTACAGCTCCCTGATGCGCCTCTCGCTGAGTGGCAACCCGATCCGGGAGCTGAAGACATCGGCCTTCCGCCACCTGTCCTTCCTCACGACCCTGGAGCTGTCCAACTGCCAGGTGGAGCGGATCGAGAACGAGGCCTTCGTGGGCATGGACAACCTGGAGTGGCTGCGCCTGGACGGCAACCGGATCGGGTTCATCCAGGGGCCCCACATCCTGCCCAAGTCGCTGCACGGCATCAGTCTGCACAGCAACCGATGGAACTGCGACTGCCGCCTGCTGGACATCCACTCCTGGCTGGTCAACTACAACACGCCGCTGGCGGAGGAGCCCAAGTGCATGGAGCCGGCGCGGCTGAAGGGCCAGGTGATCAAGGGGCTGCAGCGGGAGCAGCTGGCCTGTCTGCCGGAGGTGAGTCCCCAGTCCAGCTACACGGAGGTGAGCGAGGGGCGGAACATGTCGATCACCTGCCTGGTGCGGGCCATTCCCGAGCCGAAGGTGCTCTGGCTGTTCAACGGCCAGGTGATGAGCAACGACAGCCTGGTGGACAACCTGCACATGTACTACTACATCGACGAGACCATCGGAGGCAGTGGCGCCGAGGAGAAGCGCAGCGAGATCTTCATCTACAACGTGGGCGCCGAGGACAACGGCACCTTCTCGTGCGTGGGCCAGAACATCGCCGGCACCACATTCAGCAACTACACCCTGCGGGTGATCATCAAGGAGCCGCCGGTGGTGAACGAGGTCTCGTTCCCCAGGGACTACATGAACTACATAGTGGCCAGCAGCGCCGGCGGGGGCATCATCTTCGTGGTGCTCCTCTGCACCATCGTGGTCAAGTGCAAGAAGCCCTCGGAGCCGGCCAAGCAGCGGAAGAAGTGCGACCAGGTGACGAGCATTGCCGGCGGCACGGACTCATCCACGGGAAGTAACCAGGACACGGGCATGGGCATGATGAAGTGCGCCTCGATCCTGAACGATGGCGGGGACAGTCTGAACGCGAATGCGGGACTCCTAATGGGTGACACCTTGACACCCACCAAGGCGGCGAACGGAGCAGCCGGCGGAGGGATTATCCTGGGGAATCAGATGAAGCAGAACCTGCTGCTCTACGCCACGCCCAATCCCGGCCAGCAGCAGCTGCAGCTGAACGTGAACCTGATGGGCACGGGACCGGGTTCCCCACCGCTGCTCCTAAGCAATGGCCATGGCCTGGCTGCGGCCTACTGCTCGCCCCCCGCCTCCCTGAGGAACTACCAGGAGAAGAACCCGGACTTGGTCAACGACGCGGAGAGCGTGAAGCACAAGCTCAAGACGGCCGTGAGCTTGGACGGCGCCGGGGAGTACGAGACGCAGAGCGATTGCGGTCAGTACGAGGGCTGCTACCAGCTGGCCGCCGCCCCACATCCGCATCCGCATCCGGGACACCAGCATCCGCACGCGGCACACCCGCTGATGGGGCGCTTCGCCCAGGCGATGACCACCTTGCCGCGCGGCGTGCAACTGAAGCCGGCTCCCCACCAGGTGGACGTGCACCTCAACCCGGTGTGCTTCCTGGGCCAAGACGGATCCTTCGCCTACGACTACAGCAGTGCCCACCTGGTGCAGCAGCCACCGCAGCAGCAGCAGCACCAGCAGCAGCAACAGGTGCAGCCCGCCGCCAACTTCTACCGCACGCTGCCACACAACAGGCTGCACAAGCAGCAGCAGTTCCAGGCGGCGGCGGCGGCAGGCGGAAACTTGGGTGGCGGCAGCGTCAACGGCAACCCCACCCTGCGCTACAGCCTCGAGGCCGAGTTCATCCAGCGGGGTCCGGCGGTGAGCTACGAGAAGTACCAGCTGCCCAATGTGCGCTTCACGGCGGAGGGCTATCCGCAGCAGCAGCAGCTCCAGCAACAGCAGCAACAGCAGCAGCAACAGTTGCAGCTGCAGCAGCAACACCAGTTCCCCTCGCCGCCAGAGGGCTACAAGAGCGATCTGGCGGTGATGCCGGCGCCGTTTCAGCAGTGGCCCAGCTGTCTGCCCGGCTACCGCTTCGCCCAGTCGCCCACCAGCCAGCCGGCGGTGGCCACACCGACTCTGGGTACACCACCTCCGCCGGCAGCCACGGGCACAGGCACAGCCACATCCACCATCCCGGAGCTGGACGAGAGCGAGGCGAATTCGCCGCGTCTGGAGGAGGCTGCTGGGGCGGCGGCGCCACCTGCCGGCGGGGAGGAGAACAACCCGGACACCGCGAAACTCAAACAGCTTAATGGGCCCCTGGCCGACAGCCCCGACGAGGGGTACGGGGGCGACGGGCAGGAGACCAGCGACATTTGACCCGGCCAGCAGCCTGCCAGGGACGAAGCGGCCTTAGACGATTCAGTGGCTCTGTAAATGGCCTGGCTGATCAGCAAACCACTCATAGCCTAAGTTCACTCTTCACTTGTTTCCGTCCCCTGATTTCGCTTACTTTTCGCTTACTTTTCCCTTTTTCCCCGTTTTACCTTCTCTGTTTGCTGGCCTGCCCGCAAAAAACAAGCAAACAAAAGGCAGACCCAAGTTTAACCTAATAATTGGCAGAGGAGAGCTCGAGTTGCGAGTCCGAAAAGAAGAAGGCCCAGAAAACCAAATAAAAGCAGCGCAGGAACAGGAATTCACCGGCAAGCCGAAGTTCAAATACCCAAGTTTGAGTTTTGATTTCTTAGCGTTTCGATAAAGTTTATTTAAGGTATAGGTAAAACTTAGCCTATTTAAAAATTCGATGTGTTTTGAAAACATTCTGATTGCTGATTGATTTCTTTTTTTTAAGATTTAATTCTGTCAGCATGTGTTATTCAAGTGGTATATGTTGAAGGTAAAATAGCTACCAAAAATTCAAGTTCTTAGGATGGAAAATGTTGGTAGCCCCCTGAAATTTGACACTTCCTGCCACCATTTTGACCACTTTTTCCCAGGACTCCATGCGTTTAGGGTATTTGGCAGAACAATAGGCGGACCTAACCTAATAAAGCCGAAAAACAAAGACGCCGCTAAACAAAAGCCTCTTGTCGTTGTTTGTTTCTGTTTGCTGCGTGCTTCGAGTGGCAAGCTGGCAGCATTTTATTTCCGCAGATGTAATTGAAAAACTTTTTCATTTAATATAAAGTTTTCAGCAGCTTCCCCGCAGAACAATGCCCCAAGAAGGAAAGAAAGAAAGAAGGCAACCGAGGAGGGGGGGTTGAAGAAATCCCGGGCCTACGACTAGACATGTGGGGGTTCCTGTGTGTGTGACGGTGCCGATTGAGTTGTCGTGCTCTCGGAGGCGTTGTTAGTTGACAATCGACGGGGAAGACCCAGTCACCCAGAGCCACCCCTTCGGATCCACTTCAGAGCCAAGTGGCATGTGTTTTCGCCATGGCGACACCTGCTCCTCGCGACACAAAGGACTCCGGCTCGAGGACCTCCGGCTGTTGAACCTTTCACAGCGAAGGGCTAAGTCGAGTATTCCGGCCGAAAATCGCGAGTGGCATTAAGGGCTTCCCCTTTGTAGTGTGCTCCACTTTATGAAATTTTAATTCGGGCCACATCCGCTCCAGTGTTGTATTTAAATAATTTATCGCACTGGCTCTCCACAGAACTTTCTCTGGGTCCTAAGCAATCCCTTTCCTTTTCCCTTACCCTTAACCCTTAACCCTTCACCTTCACCCATCCAGACTTTGATTCTCCCGCCTTAAGTTTGTTGTATCGAATCGAACAGACATGAACACAAGCGTTTCCGGGTAACATTAAAGTAGATATCGTAAATTAGACGGCTAACATTGTAAGAACTAACTAAATATAGGATAGCCCCAACTGTTTGAGACTTGTATGTAAATGTAGGCCATAGAGATCGTTTAAGCGGAGCCCAAGCTTTCCCTTTTAACGTGAATGTTCTGTAAAGTGTTCAAATTTTCCCACTGTAACATAAATTGAAATAAAATCGAATGAAGAGGATATTGCAAAATGTTTGCAAAGTATTTTGAAGAATGTAAAAACCAAAAAGCTTACAATTAGCAAATGGAAATCTGCATATGAGAAGGCGAGGGCAGAAGCAATCATTTAAGCACAATATGGAATATTGTAAATTGCATAAATAAATCATTAGACGTAAGAACAATGCAAACACTAACACCTGCAGACACACTCACAAACTCGTACTCGGAATGATTTGTGTATGTAGCAAATGATTAAGTTTTATTTTCACCAAGTGAGTTAGTTGGCAGACGCACCTAAAGGAATATAGAAGCAGAAACTAAATTAACAATGCAAAAATACCACAGAAAAACATTTTAGCCTAGCAAACTGTTTAAATCTCAACCCGAAACACAGACACACACTTAAAGGTATATTAAACAAAAGAATTGCCTGCAGGCAGAATAATTTTAAATATTATATGGCATACACTACAATATAAAGAGAATGTTTAGCATTAAGTTAATGGTTAGGCAAAGCAGAACATATACGCATAAACCGAATATAATGGCCACACAAGGTCGCAGAACATTTAAAGGATAGCAGAGTGGGTAAACGTCAGAAGAACAATGGGAAGACACACAATCTAGTTATAAATTAGTTTTCTAAGTTAAATTAAAATTAAAATGCATAAAGATAATAACAGAAGCAAAGTGTAAAAAGGATAAGAGAGAAATTAAACCGAATAAAACGCATTAAACTGAAGAATTTAATAAAAACTAAATTATGCCGCCTTTTGTTTAGTCCGAATGGTCAGGCGCTGCATTGCCAACAAGGGGCGCAAACAATTCCAGCGATTGAATATTAAATAGAGAGATGGAGATGGAGCCTTTTCTTTTTTCCAGCTGGATAATGCCGGGATAACGACGAATGCCGAGGGAAATGCAAATGGGACGCTAAGTAGGCAACTGAAGCCGGAGGAAATGCCGAGCTAGGTGTGTTGGAGTATTGAAAGAAAATTAAAAGAGAGATGAACTGCGTTGGGTGTAAAACAAAGTGAATGAAAGTGCAGATAAATACCATCTCGTTGATTAAAATTATCGCAGCCTGAGCTATTTCATTAGAAATATGTATTTAAAACTTGAATTGAGTAAGAAATTGTTGGAAAAGTACATACAAATAATAAATAGGGAACAAACTAATCAGACAAATTCAGACCAATTATTGACTGCAAGTCAAACTCATATTTAAAATTCTAAAGGAATACTTAAGCAAACAAAACTTGAATATGAACCATTTTCTAAATTCAGTAAGGCAGAATGTAATTATCGCAAGTCAAAGGCAAAATCCCAGCAAAATGCAAACGCTTTTCGCATATGCAATGACAGCTTTACAGCCACAATTTGAGTTGGGCAACAAAGCCCGTTGCATCACAAGGTTGTTCGCAGGTCTCAAGATGCTCACATCACGCATACGCAGTGTCTGCCCGAAATGAGCACATCAAGGCGCGGCAAGGTCACAGCCCCGCTCAAAGCGAAGCTAACACAAGGCCCGGACTGAAGCCCGGAATGAAACCCGGACTGAAACCCGGGCCCTGACGCATTATACGTTTCAGTGCGCAATAATGTCATTAAAGGGCGCAAACGGAGAACGGCTGCGAGCGCCAAAAGGGAAGGCACAACTGGGTCAGTTAATGCAGCCAGTTGTTACCTCGACCTGACATTTATGAGCAGCTGTAGAAGGCTGTAGATAGCTGGCCCGAGGCGAAAGACACTTTCCAGCGCCGAGCAATTAAGAGCAGGGTTTAAACCAGCTCCGCACCAGCAGCTCCACATGAGTGTCGAAATTTATTGGAAATGCCTTAAGCCCGCCCAACCGAGAGTCGTCTAAGGTTGGCAAAAATATGGCCCCGAAAGTGGGTGGGGATGGGGAGGTCCGGGTCCTGGTACTGGGGCTTCCTCTCAAGCAGCCACATCGTTGACAGCAACTGAGAGAAAAACCAAAGCCAAGCAGGAATTGTGGCAACGGCATCAAAATCAAAGACGAGCACCCGGTACCGACCAAAAACCAAAGTCAGAGGCGCGCATAATTAATGTAGGCATAAAAACAAGTGACTTGTAAATATTGCCAAGGCAATGCAGAGGACCCACACACCAGCTCACCCATATCTCCCAAATGCCGAGTATCTTCGGGATACGAATTTGGTTGTGGGTGTGGCTACTTACAAAGTGGCAAGTACGAGCGAGGATTGCGAGGCTGAGGTTTCCAGGCACCGCACAGTGGGACCAAACTCATTTTAAAACTATAATTACCCAGAATTTAGACTATGTTGATTTCCCAAAATTAAAATTTTTGTTATTATGTAATTGACGTAACCAAAATTGAAACGAAACTTAATCTGCATCGTTTAACTCAAGAATTATTTTATTAAATCTCCAATTTGTTGCTTTAAACTAAAATTGGACATAAAAACAAGAACATATATCTATATTTAAATGAAAGGTGCCTTATTTTTAGAAAATTTGTTGTTGAAGGATTAAAAATAAAAATTCATTTTATAATATAAAACCCTTCTTTAAAAATGTTCAACGTGACCCTACTGATTAATAATATACCAATATGTTCGACAATTCGAAATAACATTTTCTGACCTTCAACGTTGAAATAAGTTATAATAAATACAAATTTTTCTAAAATTTATAAATGTTTGTAAAAATTAAATTTTATTTTTGGTATGCCTTAAAAAAAGTGTAAATTTATTGAAATATATTTCTTTTTTGTGGTATTTTCTCCATGAATACTAAGTTGCAGCCCACAGTGCATCGTCTAAGTTTCACTTGGGTGGAATGGAGCCCGAGTGGGCAAGACGCAGAACCACTTAAAAGCGCACACAAAGCCAGCCTCATATCAGCCTCATAGGAAGTGTGTGTGTGGGTGAGTGTGCTGGTTGTTTATGTGTGCGAGGGATGGCCGAACCCCCAATCCACCCACACCCCGCGTCCTTCTGGCCGCGTTTATATGGTCTAGTGATTGTGACATTGTAGCTACAATTACAAGCGGAAGTGACGCACATCAACGCACAAATATGGTGGCGTCTATCTTTGCTTTATGTTTGGCTAATGCTCCACTAAAGCTGCGCACAAATTGGGCTTATCGTATGGTTATTCCAATTCTATTTTATGCCCCAACTCGACCCCGCTGGCTGGATGCCCCTTGAACATTGTGTGAAAAATGTTGAGTCAAAGTTTGTGGCATAGGGCGGAACATCCGCATGCGAGCGGGCGTTTGATATCTACATAAGTTGGCTAGTTTGTCTTATAAAGTTATTAACCAAAATTAATGTTTGTTATAAAATTTCCTATGTGGTTCGGAAGTGCTTGTGCATAAAGTAAACGATTCAGGCAGTCGATATGTGTTTCCTTGCGAGTGTGGTTTATAACCACAAGAAAGGCAATCAGAGTCATGCATTAGTAAGGCATCTCGAAATGGCAGGTGATTCATGGAGAACTTTGTTGGTCATTAGGTTGAAAGAGATTAGGCGTTGAGCTGGCTAAATAGGCCAATTAAATATTGATGGACATAAATTTAAGTCTTTGAGCTGAAACTAGCAGTGCTCAAAACTTTCGGTATAAATTCTCCGTATTTTCAGGCACGTTCTTTGCCATTGAAAACTTAGCCAATTTCAAATCCCTGGTATCAAATGTGCCGTTGCCAACTTGCTTCATTTATATGGCTCGTTTCGGGTTGTGCCATAAAAAGAGCGGATCCCAGTGTTTTGTCACAGGTTCCTCGTAGAGTCGGAATTAAATATTCACATTCACGCATGCATGCACATTAATTTGCATAACTAATAATACCGTGCCAACGAAAAACGTACAAAAACTTTGAGTGTCCCAAGCCAAAGTGGACTGTGGAAATATGTCAAACTGCAAAACTCGGCTGACAAACAATGGACAGGACCGAAACGTGCCTGGCCACGAATCGAGCAGCTGCGGAGATGTCTTCGTCTCCAAATTAATTCAAACTCATAAAATATTGACTACAAACAGACTTGGCCTGCCAGCTGGCCCCGAAGATGATGTGGGACGGCCATTCATCTTGGAAAACCTTACACGTATTTCCCGGCCTGCTCCGTTTGGTATTTGTCTAGTTGTCAATTTTTAATGTGGCTGCTTGACAAATCAATTTTGCTGGACTGCAACAAATGAAACGAACAAAGGACTTCTTGGGAAACTTTCTATTTGCCAGATCCGGCACACAAAGAGCAATGTCAACGTCTTTAGGATAATTTGATTCGGATCTCTCGGCCCTCTCACTATTTTGCCAAATTGATGGAATTTTAAATTTGTTTTGCCAGGCAACGTCCATTGACTGGCAATTAGAATAATTTGGCCAGCTGTTGCTACAACCCAGCTCCTCCGTCTGGATTGTGATCCTTGGTCATTCTGCTGGTGATTACACCCGAACATTTGCCAAAATATTTAATGGTCACACTTTCGACTGACTCGGCAAGTAAATAAAAGAGGATTTCATAGTTTTAATAGCTAGATACGAATGTTGGATACCTTAAATGGAAATAAGTCTTTTTTCCCAATAGTTGTTCGCAAATGATTTTGCTTATCTTTTGTGAAACTTTTGGATGAGTAAGTATTTTTTGTCCTATTAAGACTCTTATGTAAATATAATTACGTATTATTTCAGGTATTTTCCGTTTTACTTTGTGCTCGGGTTGAATTTAATGAACTACATTCCTCCAGTGCATATTTTAAAGCCAATGTTTAGTCCAGCACTTCCTTCCCTGAGAAGTATGCAATATCTTATGCTTATCTCTGGGCAAATAACTACCCAATATTTTCTCTTAACACACACAAATCCCGACCAATGCCCTCGAACCCTTTGGCAGGGATATTTTGTACATACTCTAAACACAAATCACCAAATAACCAAACAGGTTTTCTGGTCAAAGCCATTCGCACACAGACACACTGGCACACAGAAGTGGTAACGCACACACGCTCACCATTACTCCATGCGTATTAAGTGTAATTAACTTGGCCAGAACTTTGCCTGGATCTAAGATGGCCCGAAGGCCTGGCCTAAGCTTTGTTTGTTTATTTCCAGCCTTTGTTGTATAGTTTAAATGGATTTTGTGGCTATTTTAAAGATAACAATTGCAGTTCTACTGATATCTTGGCCATAATAAGTCTAAGCTGGGCATGTGGTTGCCCAGTTTCCGTTCTTTTTTAGGGCAAAGGAGGGGTTGTAATTTATACAACTTCCGGCTGACCTAGTTCCTCAGGAAAAGCGCTAAAACGATTTACGGGCTTGGGCGGGCCAAAGGAGTTTAAGCCATGATATAACAATTACTGAACATTTGCAATTGAATCTTAATCGCTCTCACTGGTAAACAAAATATTGCATTTTAAAGAAAAAACATGGACTTCAAATGCTGTTCCCGACGATCCTACAAGTCTGCCACCTTTGGCCCACATTGACAATTTACAAAAGCTCAACACTTTGCTGCTGCGAAAAATCAATTTATATGTTAATTTGTAAGCAAAATCCACAACGCCAAGGGAAAGTGTGTGAAAGCTTTTGGGCTCCGCCTCCTCCCCTTTTCAGGACCTTCCCCCTGGCATTGGCAAACAAAAATATTCACTCACGCAACACCAAAAAAAAAAAAAAAAACAAGAAAAAACCGAAAAGTTCAACAAAGTGTTGTAGGTGCCAAAACTGACATTTGCCGAGCCAATATCTGTGTATGTTGGTGCCAGGATGTGTTGGTGCTGGTTCGTGGGTGAGGGGCGGAGGTGGTTGCTGGGGAGGGGGCGGACAGGAAGAGACACAAGTTTTAGCAGGCAGCTGTAAGCCATCAGTTGGTGGAACAACATGACAGCCCTGAAAGGCATCACTTTGGGCCAGGATGCACGCACCCTGCGCTTTTACGCTAGTAACAAAGGAATAAAGGACTAAATGCTTACACATATTTTTAATTTTTTTCTTAGAAAATATATTCTTAAAGACTTAAATTTGTATGTAAATTGGTTAACAATTTTAAAAATCTCCAATAAATATGATTATGTTTTAACGATTGTTACTTTTAATTGTTCTTAAAACGAACATACTTTTTTAATGGCTTGAAGAGCCTTTAGGTTTTAAAATTTAGACCTGAGCTTAATTCTGAGTTTATGATAAGAACACAAAATCACTATTTTAAATATACAAAATTAATTTATTTCCAACATTATTTTCCATTATGCGCTTTAAATCGTACGTAAGCTTCGATGGGCTCAACTACACTTGTTCCACTCTCTATTTTGTTGTACATGTATGCCTGGAAAACAGCAACAACTGTAAAATATGGCGCAAGATCAACAGAAAAAACTTGGACAAGTTAAACAGAAAAGGGAGCACCAAAAATATGGTTAACTTTAAAGCATTTTATTAAGCGTTACCCTTCAAGGGAGCGCAAAAAGGTCGCTCATAAATCTCGGCAGGGGAAATACCCACGATTTTTGTATTGTCTTCTAACTTTTGGCTTTTGAATCGGACGGGAACCGTTTAAGCCATGTCGAGTTATCCTTAGTCCGGGTAAACAACTCGGGCCATTCCCATCTGCCACGCCCACCGCCGCCAACTGCCCACATCCTAACCCAGCGCATTCGCACAAAGTTCAAGATTTAGATGCGTTAAGCGTTATTTATGGCCGCAAATAAATAAAGCTTAAACCATACGCAATGCCTCATTGTGGCGTTGAAAGTTTTCGACGTTCATTCCAATTTGGGTATGTGTGTGTGGGTAAGTCCTTTGTGTGTGCATGTGAGTGTGTGGGCCTTCGCCTGCCAAAAGGATACGCCGCAGGGTTGAGGGATCTCTGTCTAATTAGGAAATGTTCGCAGGGACATCGCATCCGGAATAATAAATTCGCATTCAAATGGTGAGATAAAAATGGAAATATGCTTGACTTCTGCTTAATAATCCAATAGATTTAAAACACTAGTTAAATAAGCAATATTAAATTCTCCATTATCGAGATAACACTTTAAAAGGTTTTTAACCATATTTGCATGATTAATCTTCTTGCATTCATCACTTGCACACTTAAATTTCAATTTAAAGATACTTATTTTTCTCGTGTCAAATAAATTGACGCACATTATTGACAAGACAGCAGCAAAGTAAATAAAAATGTTAATTGGCCAGCTGCATAACGCTGTTCATAAATAGCCATGGTCTGCTTGTGCATTCAATAGTGAGAGTAGCTTATAAAAAAAAACGTACAAAATCTCTTGAACAGGTGCATTATGAAAACATAAACAAACCGCACTGTTGTTTGAACTAATTAATTTTGAAAATTTCGATTCGCGCCAAGCCAATTACACAAACTCTATTGAACGAAAACATAAACAAAACGATCGTCTGGCGGGAGCAAAAAAGACAATTACAATTATCAGTGCGTGGCTGAGCAGTCAATAGGATACCTACAATGGGACACAAAATTGTTAATTAAATTCTCCCAAAATGAACTGCGCCCGGCGATGAGCGCCAAATCAAATCAACTGCCGCTGGACCGTATTAAACAGAATGCCAAATTCCAAATTCGAAATCCAAAACCATATACACTGTCCCCAAATCTGGGATGGCCGCAGAGGCAATCTGTTAAATTTACCTTGTGCCCGGCATCCGATAAAATGCCTGCGACAAATGCTGTGTTTGCCCGCCGTTATTATGTTTGCCTCCCCTGCGAGTTTAAAGAAATTACCATAAATACATTTTAGATATCCCAATCCCCCACGCGGGCCCAACCATTTCTGATGTTCCATCGCCATTGGCAAATTTGTCAAAAAGGCGTGTGTGTGGCAAATATTATTGAGTTTTTGCCGAAGTCGCATGAGGTTGGTCCATACATTTTGCAACATTTCGCGACTGCGCGGAAATTGCAATTAGAGTCCGCGCTGCGCATAAATAACTCGCAAATTGTTGTGTGCGGGTGCGACTCTCGAAAACAATTTTAAAACAGCATCTCGAATTGGCAATACCTATTGGACAGCAAGAACAAATGAATAACCAATACATTTGTAACTATTTTCCTGCGAAGCCTTGTAAAAATCAAGAATTTTTGAATATCACTTTAAATTTTTGTAAATTACCCAAAAAACGTATATTTACAGATATTAAAAAAAAGAACAAATTTTTTGCAATATTATTTCATATCAACTATTTCCTTTCTTTACTTTATTAAATTATTATTATTATTACTATTTTGAAAATTCATTAATTAGACTTATTTACATTACTCATAAAATATTAATTATAATTTGGTTATAGTTTACAAGACACATCTATGAGCACTTATAAAAAGAAAAAAAAAGTATTTTAAATGGGACCCATATACAAATACTTGCCAAATATTGATGCTAATGACTTTTATGAATACTAAATAATTGCAATCAATACGAACAATTTTCGTTTTGATTAAGACCCAATTTCTAATACATAATCCCCATTGACATGTCTCTTAGTCCTCGTCTTTTCCCCATACCTATATTACAATATCTTCTCCATTAACTTTATAATATTCGAATGTTTCTGTATCTTCCTGTCCAGTTCCCATCCATCCTGGTTATTTTCGATAGAGGGAGTGCGGCTTTGGGCAGTTGGCCTGCGCATCAGTGAGGCACATAAATTATACAAACAAACTGAACGCAAAAGGCAAACAAAATTGTTACGGGCCATGGCAACGGCATAAGAATCGAAATAGGACTTTTAGGATATTGGAAGGGCAGGGAAAAATTGCCATGGAAATGGGTTTGAGAACGGCATCAGAAGTGGAAGCGGCAGCGTCATCAGCAGCGTAAAATGAAAATCCAGGCGGCCCTTGTCAGCATGATTAATGATGACGTCTATAAAGGCAGGACCGCTGGCCAGCAGCCCAGGGAATCGCTTCTTTCCGGGCTCCAGGCTCTTCCAAAGTGTCCGGGCTAATCCACATCATGACTGCAAATAATAGAACTTAATCTATTTTCAATATGGCAGCGGCAGCGCAACACAAATTAAGAACTCATCAATTTTTAATGCCGGCTCCGTGGGAGATGGGCAAAAGTTCGCCCTCGCCGGGCTCCACTTGAAAAATACACCCCAGGGGATTCCTCGGAAGACTCCGACAACTTTGTTGGCTCCTTTGAGGAAAAAGGGAAAGGGAATGGGAATAGGGAGTGGGAAGCGAAAAGTGGGTGTGTGCAGCTTGTCTTGACCAACAAGAGGGCTTAAGGTTATATTTTAACAAACAACATAAAAGTTTCACACTTTCCCTTGTTATTCCCGTTGTCCTTGCGGGTGTTGATGTTGTTAGACTTGTAAAACTCAAATTAAATCTGCTAAAGTGTTTGAGAGAAATGAAGGAATTTTAGCCAGAAGATTCAAGCTAATAGAATCAGACACTGCTGTAGAAATATAGGATAAGCCAACCAGACTTTCGTGTACAAAGTCTAGTTTTGGAATGGCATGACTCACTTTTATACAAAAGAATTAAGAAAATATGTCCTCCTTTTAATAAAACATAAGGCCCATAGTTCCATACTTTTGTCTAAGTATTGTAAACAATCCAACATCTAAATAAATAAATAAGAAAAATATAATTATAATAATTATTGTCTTTATATAATATTATAGAAAGCGCCCGCATAAAGCTTATGGCACGTTAGAGAAAATCTTATTGTGCCTTTATAAACGGGTCTTTCTTTAATTTCCAAACTAAATCGAAAGTAGAGTACTCACTGAAATAGCATAGTCCTTCGTTAGATCCTGTGCTTTCGATTATTCCCTGATGGCAGCTCTAATTAGCATTCGTCTACTCAACACTTCAAACAAATCCGATCCGTGCAGGCTAAGCGATTTTAAAGTCGCGAACTGCAAGCAGTTGTCGTCGCAATTTGCAGGCTGTAATTGAAGACCATGGAAACAGGACACAGGACACAGGAAACAGAAACGCGCAAACAGAGGGCCCAAAATTCAGCGAGCTGCTGATCAACCGCCAACAGCAAACAGTCGCCAACGCGGAAAGGGCTTCAATCCCAGTGGCCTGAAATGACAGGCACGGCCTCCTTCTCCTCTGGCAGATGCTCATGGGATGCGGACACAGATATAGCCAGAGATACAGATACAGTTACAGCTACAGATACAGATACAGATACAGCCGCAGACACAGGACCAACATACTGCTAAACTAATTAACTAAGCGCAGCTGTGGCGACGTCACCTTCAGAGCCGCTGTCGTCGACCGCACTCGTCTGCTTCTGTTTTGCCGGGGGTCAGGACTTTTTCCGCTCCCAGCTGCACAAGTGCGTGCTGCAGCCCTGCGAGGGGGGAAACAAGAGTTTGCCAATAAAACAATTCAAGAAATTTAACACCTGCGAACTGCTTACAAAACAATGCAAATCAGTAGGAATTATATAAGACATTTTGAAGTTTCAAACATCTAGCAAAACAATTATTGTGTAAATCAGATTAAATATTTTCTTTGCAATATAGATTAAATATACAAACTTCTTTACAAGAATTAGAATATTTTTTAAAACCAAAAGTGTATCCCCTCGGACAATAAACATCCCATGATGGATCATAAAATGATAAAAAGCTCATTTTTTCGTATACAATAGCTCGTCAGAAATAACTTTAACAATAGCCTAATTATTACTATATATTTTACTAGTTAAAACTATAAACTAATTTTCAACAATAAAATTAGTTTTAATTGTTTGTGAATACTGATAGCTTTTTATAGTTCGACTGTCGTTTCTTGAGCTTTGAAATTTTGTTTTCAAATAAAATATTGGTAAAACAATTTTTTATACGTTGGTTTTTATTGTGTTTATCCAAGTTTAAGAAAAACATAAATCAGCGAAAGTTAAAATGGTTTTTATAAACATAGTCCCAAAAAACATTAATATAGCTTATTATTTATTGTTAAAAACATAAGTAATTGATCTAACACGTAACCTACTTGCTATATAGAGTAAAGGGGTTCTTAAAAAGGATTACGTTACGATTTTGTATCTAAGTTGCTCGGAATTCTGAGTAAGCAGTAAGTCCACACAAATATATTTTATTTGTAATCCTCTTCATTTCAAATGATGCTTGTGTGGTGCCAAGGGAGTGTCGAAGTAGAGAAATACTTGATAAAATACAACATTGCCTTTGCCTTTTTTGGTGGCTCCCCTCGCATCGACTTCCGTTAGTGTTTTTGTGAAGCGGACATTAGGCTCGGGCTTGTTGTGGCAGTTTGGTAGTGGGAAGTGGGAAATAGAAAGTGGGTAGTGGGTTTGGGGACGGCAGTTTCCAGTTGCCAACTCTGCACTCACTTGTTTGGCAATTAATTTGCCGGCGTCTGTTATTTCTTTTCGCCGGCATGAGTGTTTGCAATCTATTATTCGCTAATTAGCAAAAAACAAGCACACAGATACAATTCCGGGGGGGAAAGGGAGATGGAACGGGAAGCCCATTCCCTGTGGTTCTGTGTTTGTTTTCGGAGGTGCTTGGCCTCGTTGCCATTTATTGGCGCATCCCCAACCGGCGGGCTCCTTTTTTCGCACTCTCGCATAAAATTAGGTCGCCTTGTAATTAGCTGCTGTTGCTTTAATTTCAACACTTCACTTTGGTTTTGCTTTTTTATGTTTTTATTTTAAGTGACGTCGCGAAATGGGCTGCAATTGCAGGGAATGCTTCAAGAGCTGGTCGCATAAAATTCTAAAATTAAGCCTGAAAGGCGTGCTAATTCGATGTCTTAATTAGTGTGAACGTACGCTTCACTGACTATTTTTCTAGCACTTTTATGGAAAGCCAAAACCTTTTCCACCTCAAAGACTCTGAAACAATTTTAATTTAGTTCGACGTTGCTTCTATGGTTTTGATTCCATTACGCATACTTCGCTTGGTAAGAAAACGCATAAACGAATTTAAAAACACTTGAAGCTGCTTTAGATGCCTACTACAAAACCCATCAGAATAGTTGCCAGTGGCTTCTAGTTGTTTATTAAAATGCCTGAAATAATTTCTATTCGAAATTTCCTCAGACTTTCGGTAGTTGTCGTTTCAGTTTTCGGCTGAGGTGTGGCCTTAGTTCAGAGTTTTCCTCCGCACACACGGATAATAAATATTTGCTTTGGTATTTTGATATGAAGTTTTATGCAGTCGAGGATTTGAGGGTTTTGCAAAGTCAGCACACAAACATTCGTGGAGTGGGAGGCAAGATATCTAAACAAAGCGCATAGTTCATAAGTTGGAGCCCGAATATGCCAGGAAAGCTGGTTGTTTTTCGCTTTGCCGGGGAAAATGCCAGAAATGCTCCAACTCTTGCCGGATGCCCAAAAAATAGATCAATTTGGCATGTATAATTTATGCATACAGAATTTATGCTGCCATTTTTAGCAACATTTCACACTCGTTGCTCGCTTTTCAATTTGCTCGAATTGACTTTATCGCACATGGCCATAAATCGCAAGGAGCAAAACGAACGTGGAAATCAATTTAATTATGCGCTGCCTGCCGGGAAGAGACCCTAAACTTAATGTATTCTTTATGGCAGTGAAATCTATTGAACTGCACTTTGAATATCTCAGGCGGTGGGCAAAACTTTCCATCCGCCGAGAGTCAATATCATGAATAACGATGTAATAAAATACGTGATATGAATCCCAAACTCGGTCGGCACACATGATGAACTACGAGGTCTGTGGCTCTGTTTCTGGCTGGGGATAAGCCAGAGCCAGCACATAATTCTTGAGTATTTTCTGTGAATTAGCTGGCATACTTCAGCTATAAACAGGCTCGCATCCTGCTGCTCAACGGTTATTTGCCTGGTCCTGTTCCTGTTCCTGTTTCTGTGTCCCCACGAGCAGCAGCAGGAAATTCTAGCAATTTTGCCAGCACAAACGCAGCGCAGAAATATGATGAGATAATGCCAGAAAATAATAGCTCTGTCTACTCCAGCGTCCAGTAGCAGCCACAGCAGAGCTCGCTTCCCATAGGCCAAACCTCAACCAGATCCGACTGAAAAACACCCCGGACCAAGTTCCGAAAAGCATTCCTCTGATGTTCCCGACACTTAGAAAAAAAAATGCAGACCTATCATTAAAAACAACATAAAGGGGAATCATAAATCAGCTTTAACTGTGAGTCGCAAGTCGTTGTAGGAATCAAACTGCTTGATTTACAAATAGAAACAGAACTTTTTGTTAAAGTTGATAAAAAAAGATAATTAAATTGTAATTAAATTACGGCATATTAAATATTTACTACAAAATATTTTTGCTATTGATACTATTTTCATATTTAATTTAAAACCAAACAAAACTATATTCAAATTTTGTATACGATTGACATGAAATGGCTCTAGTTTATAAATACTTCAAGATTTAATGGCATAACAACGAATCAAATTTAGAAAAAAACAGAAGCAAAAAGCCTTTTTATATAATCCTTAAATTTTAAAGCCTACAAATATAATTTATTTATTTAATTAGACTTTCAGTGTAAGTATTTTCCAAGCCCATATACCCCGCAAAGACCACTGAAAAGTCCGAAGCTGGCTACAAATTTTGTGACAGGCAGCAGTTGAGAACGGACTTGGTCCTGGTATCCGAATCCCCATTCCCCGGGGGTCACTCAAGTCCAAAGCGTCTGTGTTTCTGCATATGCAAAATGGGAAATTTTCGCTTTGCTTGTATTTTTTGCCTCGGTTTTAGACTTGCAGATTTACTTGCCATAAGGGTATTTGCTAAGATTCAGTAGCAACATAAACTAAATTGGTATTCTTGTTATAATAACTTTGCAATCGCTATTTAAAGTTATGAGTCGAGAAAGCAAAAATAAAATAAGTTTTATTTTAAGGTACAAATGTAATGTATAATAGTTTGGATAAGTCGATTAAATATTTGAAGATTTGGACCATTAAAATCGTAACTAAAGGGAGATACTTTTATAATCGAAGACATTTCAAAAGGATCGGATTTATTTGACTTGATTTTTTTATTTAAACAAACTATTTGAATATTCATTGTTGGTTTTTGAAAATAATTTATTTTGAATAGTTCACTTGCATTAAAGTCAATAAAAAAGGCATTGACACTGGTTTTTATTGAGCTTGATTGTTAATATATTCATGGCTTCAACTCAAAATATTTAAACAGCAATTAAATTAATGAGATGTTATTTCGTATGTCCATTTCAGAGCATTAAGTAGTCGAATGTTCTCGACCTCTTAACTCTTATTTTGTTTTCTGTTTACGTTGCTGTTTTCGTTTTCATGCAACGTCGCATTAGGCAAAATGCAAACCACTTTTCCCAGTTCCTCCGCTGGCAGTGGGAAAAAATGAGGGAAATAAATGCGAAAAAAGAAAACAATCAGTGGGTGGGGGGGTTGAGGAAAATGCTGCATAAATTCGTCGCAGGACCTTCACGTTAAATGCGAGCGCTGTCAACCTGGCTAATTTGTTTCGTTTGAGCGGCGGCCTTAAGTTGCCGCGACAAGTGAACAAAAGTTGCCTTTAAGCGCCATTAAATTGGCCTGGCCGTGACAGGTTGACGTAAGGCCTCGATTATGCTGACACAAACACAATCAGATATATGCGAATCAATAAAGTGTAAATTGTAACATTAAATAGTCATTAGTGTCTAGAGCCATTTGACCGGAAATTAATCAAGCAATAACCGCACGGCCCAAACGCTTTATATTTGACCAGTCGGCTGGCTGTTGTTTTGCACACTCTCACGCCCAACCGCACCGAAAAGGGTTAATGTTTGGCCAGCCTTTGTACATATCATTAAGCACACAAATACGAGCATATACACATATTTGTGGCGCAATCAGATTGCGCCTTGTAGATGTGTCAAACAAGTGACGGAAACTGTTTATTATTGCCCCATTGCGGGCCGCAAACGGAAAAGGATAAAGGATGTGTCAGTCGGGCGGGGAAGGGAAAGGGGAAGGGGGGCGGTTGAAATGAAATGCGGGGCGTGAACGGTGCACTTGTCGGCCCAATAAATTTAAGTCCCGGGGGCAACAATTTCACTCTGCATACCTCGGGCCAGATGATCCCGAATTCCAGGGCTTCGGAGTGGCTCTCGAATCGCAGATTAAAATAGAAAATTGTCAACAATTTTCAGACTCTGTCTGGGCAACATAAAATAAATACCCTAATGGCTTTTTCTGCCTCAAAGCCGGAACTGCTAACAACACCAAAATCCAGGCACAAAGACAAGTCAGCAGGACGTTTGTCTTTCGCATTGTGATTGCTCCCCTCCCCGCCGCCCTTCTACACATCTCCACACCCACACAACAACAGGAGGAGCCATTGTGCTCAAGGACCGCACACACACACACACACGCACACACAGATATCCACATCCGGTGGCCAACTTCCGTGTGTCAAGAAGCACTCAAGCATTCATTTATGAATTTTTATTATTTTTTATCTTTGCCACCATTCGCTCTCGACCATCCGCACACTTCCGACCCCGATTGCCATGTAGTTTATATTGTTTTTGGGGGCAACTGACAGCTATTGCTTAGAGTGTCTCTGCGGGGGCGGGGAGCTGTAGATCAAAGACACACGTTGAACGGCTGCACACAGTGTAAACAAAGTTTTCAGCCACACACAATTAAATTTCCGGAAATCGTCTATGCCGAATCCGATTTTAATTAAAAACGTTTTGTGCAGGAAGGAAGGAAGCCCGATTTCGGCAGGCATTCGTAAAAAGACTCGCATGAGGGAGCACTCAGAAAAATAATATTTACATACAATTTTAAATTATAATCAATTATATTCAATTAAATTTAACAATTTAAAATAATGTAAGCAGAACGGTTTTAAACAAATTTCTTAACCTCTTGGGAAAGATGCCAATAAACTTCTGGAACATGCAAATTTTCTAACCAAGGCAACTACTTTTTTGGATGTTACTATACAAAGGTCACAAAAATGTGTACGCAGAATATGGAGAAAAGTTGTTATTAATAGAAATCACATTAATGTCGTTTTCTGATTTCAGATTTAATTATTATTAATTGTTGTACACTGTAGACAGGAGTTGCAAAATTAAGCTTCAGGGAAAATTTGGGCATAAATTATGTTTACAATTTCAATACAAGTTAAAGTAAGTTAAATGTTTTTAAGAAGTCTAGATTTTAAACATAAAGGAATTCTAAACAGAAGATTAATTGATATTTGAAGTGCGGTGCAGTCAGGAAATATACATATTTTGTATACTTTTTTGTAGTAATAAGACGATAGCTGACAAATAAGCCACAGAAGCGGCATGTAAATGCTTATTGAAATGAATTAGTGATCATAAGTTGATCAATAAATTTGGTATATTATTTTCAGTGCACACCAAAGAAATGTTCAAGCCCGAAACTTTAGCCGCAGCTCTTCTCTAGCCATAAAACCACAGGAGTCGTAACGCTGGCTTCGCCTCGAAAGTTAAACGCTGGCCGCTGATATTCATATAGATGTGTGTAAACAGCAACCAGCTGAGTAGCGCTAAGCAAACACAAACACAAGCTCTCGAGCAAATATCGCACACCCGCAGGACACCCATGTCCTCACACACACCCGGCCGAGTGTGTGAGTGTGAGTGTGTGAGTGAGCGCGATGATTTCTCGAAACCAAAGTCATCCAGCCATGAGACCAACAACTAGCAACAAGCCAGGAGCGCCGGCAGTTGGGCAGTGGCTGGGGAGAGGGGGGGGGGGTGGAGGGGCGAGTCCTGATGCGGCGGCAGTGGCTACAGTTTGTGGCAGGCGACGCATGGCCTTGTCAGCGGAGCTGTGGGCGAGCGGGCGCAGGACGAGCCACAGATAGACAGCCATAAATATGAATGCATGTCCTTAATGGTGGGGAGGGGAGGGGGTGGTTATAGGGGGCGGAAGTGGGTGGGGTGAGGGTCTGCTGGTCCGGCTTGTTATTTACAGCCGGTTTTCAGATCTTGTGGCATAATTTAAGCACCTTGTTTAGCCACTGTTTATGGTCTCTCATGTCACTGGTCCATCTGCCAGTGCGTGCACCGAAAAAATCATTTTTCTCATTAATGCCTTTCATTGCGACTGTTTTAATTACACTGTTTAATTTGAGACAATTCCAAAATACTTCCTTCAAAACAATTTTTTGTATATTTTATTAGAATGAAAATGATGAAACCCTTGTTCGTGAGTTAACAAACCATTTTAAATAAACTATTATTTTTTTATTTACTTACCATTTTATGGCTATTAAAACTTAAAGCCAAATACTATTGGCAGAGTCTTTCCAATAGTGAGACTTAATTATTATTTTTGTTTTGATATGTTAATAGAATTATTAAACAAAATTAAATGATATATAACAACTATACATTCTAATTTACCATAACATTTTGATTTATAATTTTCCATGGAACTGCGCTCAATTTAGGGACCTCCTGGGTTCTTAAATCAATATTTAAATTTTAAATCATTTTAGACAAACACAAAATCATTTCTGTACTAATATAAACATTAACATACAGGCACCAATAGTCTGTGTATTAATCATGATATAAATGTTTAGCATTTGCCTATTAAATTCATTTGTTTACGTAAGTTTTGAATTTAAGTTCCATAATAGCTAATTTCTTTTTGTGTACTTGGAGCACTGGCACATTTGTATGTGTATTTGCTTTTGGGGTCACGGGGTCAATGATGGTCAGTGCACACATTCATCAAGCCAAGCTGAGCTGGCGCTTTGCCACTTTAAATAATTTATAAATGCGACAAATGTGAAAACAACTTGGCCATAAAGATGCTCGGAAAAGGATTTAGGGTTGGGCAACGCCCCTCGAACTTTACTTACGCAAATCAACAAACAAAGTGGAAATCCTTTGCCAGAGCGAATGCTCGAACGATTCCTTGCTCCGACTCCTGTCAGCAGAAAACTCTTATTCGGCTATCAAATTGTAAAATGAAAACCGCTGACTTATTTTTTTATTCTCAAGCAATATGTGTGTGCGCGACTTGACTGCCTGGCTTTATGCAAACAAGACAGATTCTGGGCAAAACCCTTACCCCTTCTCGCATTTCGCGTTTGCTGTGCGCACTCACCGTGTTTCGTCCCCCGTTTTTTTTGGAAGTTGAGAATTTGCAAACGTTGGAGGTTAAAGGACCAAAGGGTGGGGGAGAAGGGGTTACCAACGGATTCGCACCTGAGATGTTTGTGGGGCAAAAAAGAGGGCAGCAACAGATGCCGTGAGGTGCCACTCCACTTTGGCAGTTATGATTTTTAAGTGACGCCAAAGAGTTCGTTTTGCGATTTCGGGGATTTTATCAAGAGTTATCCGTTTAATCAAAAGAGTGTAACACAAAATCATCAGCCTTAAGGAAATTACAAATGGAAGGGAATTTGCCTTTAATATTTCCTAGTATATCATCTTTATTATTGTGTTCTTTAACAATTTTTAAAAACACTATTTATAAAACACAGATATTAACTTAAAAGCATAGTTTTACTTACCAAATATATGAAACGTGTTTTATAAAATAATTTCCTGAATTTCTGATCACAGTTTTAAATATTAAATAACTAGTTGTGATTATTTTTTTAACAACATTTAAAATAAAGACTTTATACATGAGCTACAATCTGAGTTATTGGTAATTTACAAGCTCAGGTGTTGCGAACAGGGACTTAAAGCCTTTAAACGACGTTTCAGATATAATATCGTAAAAAACTTAGCCCCATTTAGATAAAGTTATTTTTTGTCGCTCTTTTAACACATAAAACCATAAGACATTAAAAACTCAAATAAAAGCTAAGTCATTAGTTTTGGATAAATGTTTTACGTTCGCTCGAATTAATCATAAATATAAATTTATATCGCTGCCCCCGGACTTTGGTTATCAATATAAAATAGCCACAGGCCGCTTTAAACAATTTCGCAAACCTAATCCTTTGCCCGCCTTAAATTGCATTAATCGGCAGCGCGAATGCGAGTCGTGGTGGCGCCACACCCCACATCATATTGATCGCAAGCCCATTAAATATGCATTTGCTGATATCGCCTAAATCCGCAACGAAAACAGCTTATGCGGCATTCGCCGTGTGCGCCATACTCCAAACTCCATAATCCATACTCCTGCTGAATGTGAATCCTTCCGTGGGCATGGGTTGCGTGTGCGGTTGACAGTCGTAAAGAAATACATGGAAATCCGGAGAGCCAAGAAAAAAGCAAACAAAACAATAGAATTTAAATGATTTTAATGCGACCATTGAATTTTATTGAAGCCGACGGATGTCGAGGCATTTTGGGCGCTTGGTTATGAGCTATACGGGTGTCATATGAATACCAACCACGCCCCCCGCCCCCCATCCACTCTCCATCCACGCCTTTCATTCGCACTGACAATAATAATAATTGTCAATTGCAGCAGCTGTCGCACAGACGGCGCACACGAGGCTTCCAATTTTTTCATATTCAATTTCAAATGAAATTTTCATGTCACACCCCAGCAAACATCCCCGTACCCCCCTTCCCCACACCATCGTTGTGTAACCATTCTGGTGTAAATTTCACGTTAGCTCTTTGCCAACTTAATTCCAGGCGAAATCTTTGCATACTTCTCAGCAGGATACGCAGCTGTTGTAGTTTTACCAACCGTTTTTTCTCCACTTTTTTTTTTTAGCATTTTGCTCTGCGGTTGTGTTATTAGCCGTACCTGAAGATATGTGCGGTGGCTGAGCTATTTCGGTATTAAGTTGAGCTGCTTTGCGTCTGAGCTGCTTACATGGTATTTGCATATTAGCCTGTCCATCGCATATTTTGATTAGAAATTGCTTCAAGCTTCCACACGTTTTATCCTGCCATATCCTCAAGGTTGAACCGGGCTTGGCACTCGGCCTTGTTTCGGAATTTTGGCATATGAAATTCATACGGATTAATATTTCGAGCAAGTGCGCCATGAAGGGTAGTCATGTGCGGCGTTTAATATTCTGTTTTGGCCAACTTGCTTAATGGTAGCATAAATGCAATGTTTAGTATAAAATAGGCATATATTTTCTTGTTCCTGCTTTGTTTGGCATACACAATACTTGTCTACATTGAGTTTTGATACTTAACACTGTCATACAATCAAAATCAATTAAAACGGCCTGTGCAATATGAGAAATATGTATTTTACACTACCATGACTTTATTTTCGAATTTTCTAATTAATAGTTTCAGTAACTTTGAGTCGAGAATATATCAAATTTTATTTGTACTAAGGAACTGTCTAAGATTTGTTGAAAAGGGTATTGTTCAAAGCGAAATAGTCAGTATGGAGGAATATTCGGAGCATGACAACTACGCTATCGGTTTCCTGTTTTACCAATCAATTTCGGTCTCATTTGGGTTGAGCTTTAATTTCATTTGGTGTTTTCGGGCGGATGCCCACGGGTGCAAGCGCCTAACTGCATCACTTTGAGTGCTGTCAGACAGCAAAGTTCGCATAATGCAAATGCTAATGACATGTGTTCCCAGCCAGGCCCGAAACAGGACCCCACAAACAACAGCCATAATAGGCACATAACAACATTATCATTAGCAGGCGCAGGCAGCACATTAAATTGCAATTGTTGTTTCGCCGGGGAGTGGAGGTATCCAGCATGGCAATGGCATCGCATCTGCAATCGGAGTATGTTAATGCATGTGTCTAATTGATTTTGTTGCATTGGGCGACAAAAGCAGCCTTTCGCCAGGGCCCACGCGTCGTATGCGTGATGTTGATGGAACAGTAGGAGCAGAGTTGCAGAGAAGCGAATGTGGCGTGTACTAAAACGCATTTTAAAGCCGTCTTAAAACATTAGCAGCATGTGTCCCGGTTACCTGGCTTGCTTACTTGATTCACTTTATGTGTTTGCTCACAAATTTCATTTTGATGAAGCCAATGTGTGGGTCCCAGTGTGTACCAATGTGTGTGCTCAGCAGCCGAGAGTTGTTGTCCTTAAACTAGCTCAAAAGCCCGAGCTGAGTGGCTGCCCCTTTCCCCTTCCCCTTCCCCTCCCCTACTACACCACCCGACTGCCTCGTCATTAGCATATGTAGTTGAGGGTCTGGCCCAAACAAGACAAGCAAAAAAGTGTACAACATCCCCCAATGCAACACCCCAACACCCAAACACCCTCCCGGCTGGGTTTGAGTTGAGCTGACAGGCGAGCTGTCAAAGCGGATTTTGGAGCACTCGCTGCCAGGTAAACAACAACAGAAGGCCAGAATGGTCAGGACAACGAATCAGGGATGCCCTAATACACTTGAGTTGGACAGTCGAACTTCCATAATTCTAATTACATCTGCCATCAAGAAATGAGAGGGTAGAAACTTGAATTACATACAATTTCAAGCTCTTTCGTAATTAAAAACTAAATATTTTAAAACTAAATCATCATAATCTGATATAACCAACCTGAAAATATTGTCAAATTAAATTAAGGAAAGCTAATTTATGCGGCTTCCTAGAGTAATATATATATTTCTGTTAAATACTTTTTATTACATATATATATATATATATATATATATATTCACAACACCACGACATCATCATCAAAAGCTTTATTTAACATAGAGTTAATAAATTAAAAGTATTTCCCACAGTTATTAAAAGTGCGGACCTTAAGAACTGAAAAAAATATATTTAATATTTGGGTAAAGTAAACCAGTCGAATACAAAATTGTGGAATGTAAAGGTTCAAAAAGTCGTTCACGTAAGGCAGGCGACTTCCTAAATTCCGTATGCCCCTGAAACGTTTTGCAGAGCAAACACCTGTCATGGGTTGAGTGTTGGCCAAAAGGGTTTAACTACGTATCTCACTTGTTTCTGTTTTGTCGTTGTTGCTGCTGTTGGCTTTGTTTTTGCTATTGCTGTGGCGGTTTGCCCTTGGCCAAAAATGCATTGTGTTGGCATATTCACGTTGGTGCCGTCGCTCTGCGGCTAAAATTTTGACAAGCGCCAGCTCGACGAGGCAGGCGAAGGACATCGAGGGACCGAAATACCTTGCTAACATATGCGTATGCGTATACTTAATTTAGCCCAAATGTAGGGCACTAAATTTATCTGATTAATGTTGCCAAAACTTGATGAAAGGCGTGACTCCGAATGTGTTTGCTTAGGACTTAGGACTTAGGACCACTTTACCTATTTTCTTAGGTTACTTTAAGTTCGGCTTAATTACAGAGCAATGAAGTCCATTTTCGACATCGTTTCAGCTGGATTTCCATCGTCATCTACCAGCAGATGAACATCTGAGTACCGAATCTTTTCCAGTTCGGTATATACGTTCTTGCTGATTTTAAGCTCTGGGTACTTTAAAAGACGGTATAGAAATAGTCAATTGGGTGGTCAAATATTAATACCAACCATTTTGGCCATTTTCCAGCACTCCAAGGCAGTTTTATTTCGGTTCAATCGTAGGTTGATGGTGGCCAAATATCCCCAGACATCGGGAATAAAGAGGTCGACTTCAGTGCAACGAGAGAGAAAGGGAATTGCTTCTTCAAGACGATTAAGCTATGGAATATATGTAAAATAAAACTAAACTGAATTTGTTTGATCGAAGCTCACATGGTAAAGTGCCAATCCCTTTCCAAAGTTGGCCGAAAAGTTCTTGCGTTTATAACTAGAAGGCACACAGAAATCGAAGGCCTTTTCAGACAGCTCATACTGTTCCATTTTAAAAGCCAAATGACCGAGGCGCAGGAAACTCAACTTGAACAACGCTTTATCATTAGGATCCGTCATTAGCAACAATTCCTGAAAGTATTTCATGGCTTCTTGGCAGCGTCCTCGGGAATATTCCGCACTGCCATTGATATGCAGTTGGTAACAGCGCTACATTAAATTATTTAATTAAATAAATTGCCTTGGAAAGGAATACAAATCTTACCTTTAACTTCCCTGGCACACTGTTATCCGTCGGCATCATAATAACCCTAAATTTATTGTCAATCTGCCGCTGAAGTATCTTTAAAGTGGTCTTTATAAGATAGACTTCGGCTTCTGTAAAGCAATGTTCTATGTCGGAAAATACAACCTCTGCAAAGGCATATGCTCCCAGCCGAGCAAAAAGCTTAAAAACAGCGTAGAACTGGATATTCATCGCGTTGCAAGAACTCTTGAATTCAAAGTCCACCGGGAGATAAAGTTCGTAAAGGGAGCATGGAGTGAAAGCCAGAGTCTTGGAGGAAACTTCAAGGAGATTCTGAAACTTCCACCGCGTGAACTCCATTCCTGGCAAATAATCTACTTGCTTGTAATAGCAGTACAACAGAATCCATGTTTCCGATTCCAGATTGTTTTGATGGGCGAACTGGCGCAGACTTTCTATCATATTCGTTTTCGCCGTGCTCAATACCTCTTCATCTGCTGATCTCAGATCCATCATGTAGTTGATATAGAGCTGTAGAAGCAATCTGTGCTATTAAAGAAAAAAATTAAATAACTTACATTTTTGTAATACTCTTGGGTGTTAAAAAAAATAATCTAAAGAAAGAGGAACGCTATAGTCGAGGCCACTACTATCAAATACTCGTTAATCAGTTAAACAAAATTTAAAAAAATATGCCCATAACAGATGGCGCCACTTAAAATTTAAATGATGATGTTTACTGAAAGTCTGTATATTTTTATAATATTGCCTCTGTCATTGGCGATGTAATTTAATTTCAATTTCTTAGTAACTTTTGAGGCAAATAGCAATAAGCAATTCAAATAAATAATTTATCGTCACGTTATGTGTCGCACTACACGAATTCTTTTTATGTTGACAACATTTATATCCACTTAAACTCACGTAAAGTAATGTCCGCTCCAGTCCCTGGTTCGAGGTTTCATGAAATACCTCGCAGCTTGCTCGAACTGGAGGGTTTCGACGCTATTGAGCAGTGTTACGAAGTCGAAAATGATTCGGTTGGCGGTGCTGTGGTCGATCTCATCGTACATGTGGATGGCCAAGTCCCGCTGGCCTGTGTTGCTGGCCAGTCGCATTTCGTTCATCAGCCGGGTCAAGCCGTGCTCCCCGTACTCCTGGTACGTGGCACAGTCGCAGCTGTTTGTCCAGCTGCAGCCAGCGAAGATGCCCTCAATGCGATCCATCAGCTCCCTGTACATGTGTGTCAGCATCTCCTGAATATGCAAATTAAATAAATAATTGAAATGAAACACGCGCTCGAGGTACTAAACACCCACTCTGAACTCAATGTTCGTTTTCGTCGGAATTCGCACGTTGAAATCGCAACCGCAGATTTTCAACAATAGATTGCAAAGGTTGCCCAGTTGGCAGCAGAAGAACTCCTTTCTTTCTTTGATGTCCTTCACACCCCGCTTGATTATGAACCCGATTGTATCGGAAATGAGATCATCGAAGGCACGGTACAGCTCTAGCAACACATCCACATCGTCCTCGTCCTCCTTAAGGAATTCCATGTCGAAGCACCGTCGCAGCTTTAACCTTTTAAGGATACTCTCGTTGAACTTGTCGAGAGGTTCGTTGCGCTCGCAAATTGGCTGAAAGAAGCAAATCTTGAAGGTGCAGAACATTGGGCCCATTAGCATTGTTTCCCTTGGAATGCTTAGTTTGACTTTGGGTTCCAGCACCGGTTTCAACTGGATGGCAAAGCGGCAGTAGTTGACTGGAGGTTAAAAAATTAATTGCAAAGTGATGTTTAATAACCCTACACTCTTACCTCCCGGATACCCAAAGATGCTGGGATTGAGGACGCCCTCGTACAGGACATTGCTGGGTGTATCCTGGTACAGTTGCAGCAGCAAGTCGTAGTCGTTGTGGACGACCGCCGCCTCGAGGATCTTCCGCATCTCCTCGTTGAGCACGAAGCGATGCATGGAGTTGTTGATCAGGGCCAGGTCGGTCACGGGATCGATCTTTAGGATCTGGAAGTCCACGTCCTGTTCCCAGAGCAACATGCGAAACAGGCGTGGTAGCTTCACTCTGGAGTTGGTCTCCATCTGGTTGAAGGTGTACTGCATGTTGCTGCTCAGATCCCGCTTGATGTTCTCCCACCCGATGCTGGTGTTCTGGTCGCTGATGATCTGCGAGACAAATCCGGAGTATGTGCACAGGGGAATCACCTTGAAGCTGCCATCCTCGCCCTCCGGTTGCTTTGCACAGAAGGAAACACTGAGTCCCAGATCAGAGCATTGGCCGTGCAGTTCCTCGGGAGCATTGTAAATCGATTCCAGGGTCAAAAAGGCCAAATTGGTGAAGTTAAAGTTCTTCAGGATGGGCAAGATGGAGTACATGTGCCAGACGCTGCACGAGGTAATCTTGTCATTCAACTCTGCCTGCGAACTGGTCTGGTACTCCGGATACAGGAAGATAGTGATGTCGCTTATAAAGCGGCGTTTTTGGAACAACTGCAGCAGATCGCAGTGGCCGCGGGATAGAAGTTCCAGCCGTTCCTCCGAAAAGGTACCACCCTCACCCTCCTCCGCTCCTTCCTCGCTGAACTGCTCGGATCCCCTCTTACTGGATCTCTTGGTTTTCTTCTGGACACCTTCACCATTTTCTGAAGGCTCTGTATTCACTTGACTGACTTCCTGCGAAGTGGCTCCTCGGGACTTTGTCTTGGCTCCTTTGCGACGTCGGGGAATCCTTTGGTAGAGGGAAATCAGCAGTGGCTGGTCGCTGAACGTGTTCATGTCCTCGATATCGTCCTGCATCACACCCAACGCGAAGACCGGTTTCTTCAGGTTGAACTCGTGCTGATAGATGATGGTCTCCGTGGTGTAGCGCTCCTGCATCTTCTGCAGCGTGTTCTTCGGATGGTACAGGTGCAGCTCCAGAGGATTGTCCGTCTTCGGCAGCTTGGTCAACTCGTTCAGCTGGATGTAGAGGAACACCCTCTGCTGGAAGGACTTCTGCTCCTTCGGTCGCTCAGTACTCGGCACCTCGGAGATCAAGCTCCTGCTGCCCTCTATTGGCCCTACGGTTGAACGCCTCCGCCGGGTCTGCCTCGAAGTTCGCCGGAGGGTGCTCCGGCCCAGAATGCTGCTACCCTGCATTGCGAATTGATGTATAGGTGTGCTGGGTGAACTGGAAAAATCTTGATGGGATTGATTTTAACAGGTTCTGACACCTGAAGCGCAGATTTCTTATTTATTTTAGCCTGATTTTTCATAAACCTACAACCCAACATACCTACTTAAAACTCAATTGGATAATTGGGTACAAGCCTCACCATTAAACAAGCAAATAGATCAATAATACTCAACAATAAAAAAAAATGGTTACAAAAAGTTGGGTTGACTTCAAAGTACTTGAAAGTCATGTTGCAACTCCCCCACATTTATTAAAAATGAAAAAATTTGGACTCTTAATTTAGTTTTAGAGCCGATTGCAAATTTTTAAAAACCATATTTTATTTATCACTCATCATTGATGGCTTATTTAATTTCTCCAGGTTTTTTCAGACTTTAATTTAATAAGCGTCTTATATATTTTGAATCGATTCTTGACGCACATACCTTATTTTGCAATAACTGAGCGCAGTTACCCATCTCAAGTCCTAACCCCACAACAACCGTCTGGAATACCTCCTTCAGACTTGAGATGCGTATCCAATTCGTTGCCATCCACCCAAGACTGGCAAAAATTGAAGAGGTTACTTACTCGTCCTCCAAGACTCTCATATGCGTATCTTTTATTTAAAACGAAAAAATGTTTTATGTATTCTGATGCCGACGCCGCGGGATTCTAAACAATAAACACTTCAACAAGTTGGCTGCTCCGTTTCCATGCGCCCTCGCAAATTCCGAACGGTCTGGCCTAAAAATCGTATGCCATTTGGTCTGAAATTGTTCTGCTGTGTGGGTTTTATGACTCCCAGACATATAAGTTTTATTAGGCACGATGGGGTCGTAAACAATATTTCGGCAAAGTGTTAAGAAGCAACTTGGATATCACAAGACAGGTGGAGAATTAAATTCGCCAAGTGCTCACTGGCATCTGCAGCCACAGATCTAATTTAATCAGACATGGTACTCGCCTCTGATTCCATTCAGAAAGCGCAGTGAGTTAGGGTAATGTCCTGAATTTATCCACTGATGAAAATATTTTCTTTGCATTTCCTTACTCCCAGTGCCATGAAAGCCAAAACAATTAAACGCCAAGCTGTTAGCTGGCAATTAATTAAAGCGGAGAAGACAAAGCGGAGCGTAAATTGATTTAAATGCGCAAAACTAAAGGCAAAGGAAAGACTATTTATTTGATTTAATTTTCAGTCTCCCATCCTCGAACTTTTCAGTTCATAGTTGACGGCTTTGTGCCACTTTCGTTTTTTTCTATATTGTTTTTAGCAGCACGGTCAAAGTCAGTGCAAATGCGCTTTTTAAATTAAACTTGTGTGCAAACTTTTCACATAAATGTGCGCACATGTAAAGGCAAGGACAAGAATAATAAAAATGAAATAAAATAGAGGAATAAAAATTAACACTTGACCTGTAACTGGCTGGAAAAAATTCCAGCGACTGCAACTATATAAAAATATTGCAAATTTATACAAGCCAGGGGGTATTTTCGAGGGCGGGGATTGCAATGCGTAAACTTATGCCATATATTGCATTTATAATGGGCTCGGAGCTCCGAATATTAATATTATTTAAATGTGGGTCAGCTGAAATTTGCATAGCGAACTTTTCGGCCGGCCGAGTCCTTTTCCACTCAAGATCGTGAGTGCGAATTCCTTGGCCTCAGCCGCATGGCTTCCTGCATTTTGCCAGCGACAAAGGAGCCGAACTTAAAATGCAGCGCTCACCACTTTAATATAACTTAATCCTTTCTGCGGCGCCTGTGTGTGTGTAACTTACGAATTATGGCGTTAATACCACTGTGTGCTTATGAGTCTCAATGCGGGTGTGTGTGTGTGTGCTTGTGTGTGTGCATGTTGGAGCTCGTGTTACTTTAGCAAGTTGACTTTAGGGATCATCATTAGGGAGCGGAGAGTGTATGAGTGTTTGCCAACATGCAGCTTGCGGCTTGAGTTTTCTCCAGCAAAATCCCAATGACGTCAGAAGCTTAGCAACGCAGCCGTGCCACAAAGAAAGTTATTTATGGAAGTAATGTTAATTATCAACGTAAGCAAAAAGTTGAACATTGAGAACCTTTGATGGGATACAACGTGCTCAAATCATAGCAAAGGATGAGTTTCTAATTTGATTCCTTGAAAAATGTAGCTGGAACATATTAAATCAATACCTGCCCACGTTGTCAAGGTAAAATATTCCTGCAGGAAATATTTTCAACATAATGAAAGAATTCAAAAATTGATTAGCCTCAAGAGGTTTTTGATTAATTTTCTTTAGAAAGTATTCAAATTTGCTATGAACCAAGCATTTTTTATTATTTAATGCGGTTCACCGACCGCTGATAAATTTTCTTCAAATTATTGAAATAAATACTTGTACCTTCTCTTGCAATTGACTTTGCTAGGTGTTGCTCCTGAATGCTTTGAAAGAAATGAAAATAATATAAATTCCCGAACGAACGGAAATGTTCAATCAAAGAAAATAAAAGTTAAACTTAATTTGGAAAACTGTTTTAATTTTCCCCCCACAATAACTTGTTTACCCGTTTCGTCTGCATATTTGAATGACCTTTAATAATCATTGCACCGCTTCCTCGTAGGGTATCATCATGAGAGCTGGTAAAAGCCAGTGAAAAAATCGGAAGCCACTACCAAACCAGTTGCAACCCCTTGGCCACACATGCCCCTCCCCTCCTGCCCTCCTCCGGTAGTGGATTCCGCACCACGAACAACCTGAGTGAGTGTCACCAGCAGGAGCAAAGGAGGTGGTGCGGGGAATCCCCCTTAGTGGCACACGTATGCTGGAACGATTACAAAATGCTGAAAACGGAATTTGCAAAATGTCACGTCTGATGCTCGTTGGCAACTAAGACGGAAATTTACCACTAAATGACGACCAACCCCGAAACGAGGTGGATCCCCGCCACTAAAAGGCAACCTCACAGCTCGATGAAGTGCAAAAAAGGAACCCAGACGAGCTACTGCAAATTATGGTCATGTTCGCTGAGGAAAAAAGTCCCCAAGGGAGCTGAGTGTTGCCAAGTGATTGCAGGGCAGATCGGAGAATTTCCAAGCTTGATTTGCTTAAACTATACTTTGATTAGAGCCAATCCAAAACGTCACATTTAATTTAATCATTTTTTTTGGTTAAACATTACCATACTTTGATTGGAGCAAATCCAAAAAGCGGTAAAACATTACATTTAACTTCATTTCTCATACTTGTACAGTAACATGGGGAAAGGACTCAGTTCAACGAATACGGCTTATAGACATCCGATGGCTGCATCATGGCATACCCGTTCCAGCCGCCTGAATCGCCGCCCGCATTCGGTTGCAGTTGTACGTTGTATTGGCCGTAGTGGCTGAAGGGATTGCCCATGGCCGCCTGCATTTGCCGGTGCTGGAGAAGCTGCCCATGGAGCTGTTGCATCATGGCGAGGTTGTGGTACTGCGGCTGCTGTTGTTGCTGCTGTTGCTGCTGTTGCAGCTGTTGCGTTGAGACAGGACCAGGACAACAAGGCAGTCCTTGCTGCCCCAGTTTCACCATGTACGTCCCCGCTGGGGCGCCACTCCGCGGACATGACCTTTGGGGATGGGGCACAATCGGCTTGTGGCACTGCGGCTGGAACTGGATCTGTCGCTGCTGGATCTGCTGTTGCTGCTGCATCTGCTGTTGCTGCATCTGTCGCTGCTGCATCTGCAGGCGCTGCTGCACCGCCACGGGCGGCTGCATGGGCACCCCGTCCACCAGCACAGGATACACGTGGCCGCCGAAGACGAGCCCGCTGCCGTAGGAGACCATGCCTCTCTGTGGACCGCCCTGCGATGGCTTCTGCAGACTAGACATGCTGAAACTGTGGCTAAAACTGTTGCTATAACTAAAATTTCGATTATCAAATTTCAAGACCCGGACACCGAAAAGATGATCGAAAGACTGGGAAGAGTCGGAAAAGATCTTGACAGCAAATTCTGAGCTGCTCTCTAGTTAACTTTTTCAAGTGCTCATTAATTTGTCACATTGTACTTCTAAGCCACAGCTCTTTTCAACATGCTTTTGTTTTATAAATGAAACATCCAAAGGATTGCACACCTTATCAGCACGTACACTCTGAATTGATACACAGAGTAGGGGCCAAGAAAAAGCAGAAGGCATTTTTAATTAAGCCAAGAGGAGAACTTGAAGTAGGCAGCCCAGACTGTCAGAGTGCAGGAAAAAGATAGACACAAAAGGTGAAAAAGATTACTTTTAAAGACAAAAGATAACCATGGCTCTCCAATTATGTGAAACACAATTAAAAACTGTACTTACCTGAGAAAACATATTTGATAAATTATAAAACACGCAAAGCAAAAGTAATTCTTACATAGATAAATTGAGGTTTGAAGTCTTATTTTATGCGCGGTCAAACTTTCCTTATCTTATCCCCATATAAATTTGTCTATTTTATGTCCAGTTTTAACTGATTTTTGTGTCAGTTTGCTCTTTATGTTTTAGAATCAAGAGCCAATTAAAATCAAACAAAAACCAGACCGGAAAGTACCATATCCAGGCCCTTAGCTTTTAAAATTAAACCCCTATGAAGTGAGTGATCGTTAATTCTTTGAATATTAAACTTGGTAAAAGCCATATGTCCCATAGGCAATGCCATCATCACTGAAAAACATGTTTCCCGATGACTTCGACGTTGAACCCTTCAATCCGTTCAATGTGGGTCCACCCAACAGCGGAGCCCGCTCGGAGTTCAAAATCCCCACCTGCGTTACGTATCCGCCACCGGTTTTCGTAGCCAAGTCGGAATATTCGCAGAAGGCTATAGGATCTCCCTCCAAGGACTCGCTTGCCCGGGACAGCAAACTGAAGTTGGGCAAGTCAAAGCGGGGTGAGGTGGCCATTTCCAAGGCCATCAATGAGGAGATGGCTGTGGCCAAGATGCAGGCCTCCGCCATTCATGAAAAAGATCGCATTGGTGCGGGCGGCGTCTCCAAGGTGAAGCTTTCACAGGACTCGCAGTCAAAGGAAGCGGTTGCAAAGGAGTCGCTTCGCACCTTAATGCCAGTAAGGTCATGTCGTCAGGCAAGTGGTGATGCCAATATATCCTCTTCAGACTTAAGTGTGGCTTCCAATAACAGCGCCACCACACCAAGTATGGCCAGCATCTCCACAAAGGCCTCTAAAATTTCCCAATCAGGATCTACGGTTACTAATAGTAGTTCTTCCAATACCAAACTCCCTCCCAAGTCAATTTTGAAGTCTCCAAAGCCCTTGGAACCAGCCAAAATTAAATCAAGGGTATCGCAAAAGCCCTCGGAAACAATCCCCATCAACACAGCCTCTGAACGATCTCTAAAGTCGCAAAAGTCAGACTCCGGCTCAAAAAGATCCTCGGCAAAACTTTCCGTGGCAGGAATGCAAGATTTCCAAAAGGATGAACCAAATCCTTCTGATCTTAGCTCAAAAAATGCCAAGGATGTCCCTTCGATCACTCAAATGAAACCGAAAACCAACATGTCAAGTGTTCTCCCTGAATCGAAGGATGGACCCAGCTATATTCAGTCGGAAACGGCCTTGTCCTACAGGCAATCCTTGAACCAGCAGGCTGCCGAGATGGCAGGACGCTTAAATGCCGGCAATGAAAACTTCAGGCGCTACAACTCGGTGGCTCGGAATCACTCGATCGCCGTGCCCCAAAAGCTGTCCAATGGAGATCGTATGACCTTCTGGTTCAGCGATGCTGTGCTATCCTAGGAAAATACCGACTTATCGGAAATGTCCTTTGCCAAAGGTTGATGACAATTGCTTGCTCTTAATTCAGGGAGAAAAATAAATAACGAAAATTAGTAGTCTTTCCAATCATTACTTTTTCAAACTGTGGAAGTGAAAATGCAGGAAAGAGAAAACTAAACTGATTTGTGGTTAGGCATTTTTTCATGATATTCGGTGTCATTAATTCAAATGCGCTAAAAATTTGCGGTCACTTGTGCGTACTAAATGCTTTGGCCCATAAAATATGCAAAAAGTGCGCATAATTTTGCAAAATAATATCGAAAATAAAGTATTAAAAGAACAGGTCAAACTCATTAAGTATACGCCACTGTGAATTAAAAACATATTTGCATTCCTGATCAATTAAAATAAAACAACATCTAGATAACTGAGCAAAATATCTGAATTGTTAATAATAAAAAACATTGCAATGGGTATGATATGCATCGAAATAGAAACGGCTAGAAACTATTCTGTTTCAGAATTGAAACCGAAAACGTGACTAATTAAAAATAATTAGCATAGACAAAAAAAGCAGTTTACCAAATTCAAAATAAGGCAAACTAACTTTTGCTTGGAAATTATTGGTTGGCACTATGTAGATTGTAAACAACAAAAACAATGCAATATGCATTAGAATGAAAAGGTTTAGAAACTATTCATTTAGTAATGAAACCGAAAAAAAATATTAATCTTAAAATATAAGAAGTTACTTCTAAACAAAATTAGCAGTTTAAAAATCCAAATTAAAGCCCACCAAAAATAGTAGCCAAGCTTTTGTTTGAAAACTAAATTAATGGGGACAATTTGGTCGAGCGTTCTGTTTGGGGTATTGTGGTTAATTTTACTTTATTTATTACAGCGCAGAATGCTAATTGCAGCTGCCGGAGGACGACAACAACAATGTTAGTTGGTTGCCGGTGGCCGCCTAATCAGCGTCAGTTTTTGGCCAGGGGCGGAATTGCGGAGTTGCGGGCCCGGAAAAGCGGAGGAGCGGGCCGTGAAGGCTGTAACAATTATAATAAATGCCTGCGGCTTACATTTAATTGCATGTCAATTTGTAAGCCGGTGGCCCGAGCACACTCGTCCGTAAGTAGGCCACAATAAATGAGGCGGAGGCGAGGCAAGTGCACAAAATATTTATATGGAAATACGGGGATTTTTATGCTTGTACTTGTACAATAAAGGAAACAACTGCAATAATGGCCACGGCGCATAAAGTACCAGAAATACCAGCAACAAACAACTTTGCCAGAGTGCAAAAAGCGACAGCAACAACAACAGCGACGGCAAAGGGCTTCGGAATGAAACAAAACGCTGGGAGAAAAATATATTTAATACGAAAAGTTTTGCAATAACGGAAATGAAATGGAAATGGACGCGCGCCAATAGACATAAATGCGAGCGAACGTAAGTATATGTGAGTATCTGTGTGCCAACAGGATACAAATAGGACACGGCAGCCGGAGCAGCCGACAACTACAAAAACCACAGTCTCAGTGCAGGCCGTGTAAAACAAAAGCGCCATCGCACAATGCTGGAACAACAAAAAACAAACAGCGAAAAACCAACACGGATCTCAAAAGTAAAACTAACAACAATATCCGCAAAAAGCAATTGCACAAAGGCAAAAGTGGCAACGCCATCAGATGCAGCCCACATTGCGCCTATAAAGAGCATAAAATATTAAAAAAGGTGGAAATATGTAGGCGGCGGTTTTCTTTAGAAATATTTCCAAAGTAATTTGAACACAGATAAAAGCGGGAAACGAACGAATTAGTTTGAAAGTTGCGGCAGAACCTCAATTACTTTTCTACGATTTTGAAGAAGGGTTATGGGCCACCAAAGCCATTAGGGCATCTTAAATAAAATTAATAAAATGAATAAAAATATTCATTTTGAGCATTTATTTATATATAAAGCGATTCTATTCAGGGAAAATGCAAGTGCCCCTGAATGGGAAAAACCAATAAGCCGTGTAGTAGAGAAGACGAGGAGACAAAGGCATGCTAATTAATTGCTGCTCTAGAAAGGATTAATTCAACACAGGTACACTCACTCTGTAGCTAAACACACTTCAGAATGTCGCAGTGCAGATATTAGCTGGAATACACACACTATCGCTCATGCGGGGAAACTTCAAAGGTGTACTTTAACATTCGACTTTAGTGCACATGTCTTTTTGTGCCGGGCCCACACTGCGTATGCGTATTAGAATTGATTTAAAGCATTTCGTGGCACACGGTCGCCCGAGGCAAGGATACAACACAGTGAATAATGTTCACCGTTTTTGAAAGTGGATACTTGGGAGAGGGCCCACTAATAAAAGCAAATATTCGAGGAAGCTTGTGACACTGACTGCAGCCTAGGGCTGATTTACTATTGCCATAATTATCAACTCAAATTTGATGCGATGCCATTAATGCGAGGCAAATGACGCAATACTATCCGTAATGTAATTTTCCATTCATGTTTATTTGACAGGCTCAAAGGAAGTGTGTTATTCGCCTGCAGCTCGAAATTAGTTGGCTGCATTTAATAACCAGTGTGAAGTGCCCCGGATTGAATTTAGTTTGCCCAATATATATTATTTGACTTAGTCAATTCAACCCAAGGCCAGGTCTAATTAGGTATTTACAATTATTGAGGTCGGAAAGGAAATAGTTCAGCTCCTGCTAATTTGATCACGACAAATATATACAATTTACTAAAATATGTTCGAAACCCAAAACTACTTTATAATTGCGTTGGTTGACTGTGGCAAGTCCCCCGAGTCACGTGCACAATTTGCACACAGCTTCTATATTTTAAATTTAATATTAAAGTTATGCATGTTTTTTATCGCTTCTATCCGCACTTTCAATTAAGCCTAAATGCAGTTGATTAACAAATTCAATTTGCATGCCGACGGCGGCTGCGGTGGAGCGTGAATTTTTCGCCGATGCAGCAAGACTTGCATAATTATCTGTGGGGCATTGAAACATTTACATTATTATCTGCTTTTCGTTAAAATGTAATTTATAATTTGCATAATGATTAATGAAGAGCGCTTTTAACAGCGACTACAAATCAAGGCGGCAAAATGGCAAAAGTGAATTCAGAAAGCGGAGTCAAGTCAGCGGGAAATGATTCATGGTCCCATTGTGGAGCTGCGGCTCTGATTTCGTAGTGAAAGTCAACCGAGTCATTTGTCGTCATAACTTTTGTCATTAAAAGCGGGGGGGCGGCGGCGGAGGAGACTGGGCGTGGCCGGCTACGTGCCGGGCGGACAAAGGCAGTGCCTTCAGTCAGTGTATACATATTTCATAACATGCTAAATTTATACGGCACTGCAAGTGTGTGCTTCTCCCAGGACAGCCAAGTCACGTTCCTTAATATGTCTGTGTATGCGGCCGCCTGGATAAGTGTCCAAGTTGCCTTATGTGTGTGTGTGGGTGCGAGTCTAACACATTTTTAATTTATTTTCATGCCACTCCCTCGCCCCGTGGTGTGGATTTGGCCACAGCCTCAAGCAGCGGGTTAAGAGCCTCCTTGAACCCTCGAGTGCCGGTCAGGCTCAGGCTCAGGCTCAGGCTTTTGCCCAGACTCAGGCCCATTCTCGGGCAAAACTCCGAGTCCCTGAGTGCTGTCCTCCCAGAAAGTGAACAGTGCACACTCTGGTGTCCTTTGACTTTGTTTCAATTCCTTAAAATCACAATTTTAGCACTCACGTACGACTAATTTTGCAGATTTCGCTTTCACAAAAACATATTAATCAAGTAAAAGTTTTATTTCAATGCTTGGCTTTACAGGAACTAATAGCCATTATTAATCGAATTGTTTTCTTCATATGAACAAGAATTATATATAATTTCGTTTGACTTCCCAGTTAATTTATATTTAAATAAAACAAACTTAAGTTAAAAGAAAATAAACAAATTATTATAAAATTGGTAGGAGTTTGTAACTCAGTGAAGGAAACATTTCCGACCCCATAAAAGATATATATCAGTTCCGCGCTCAGTTAATAAGCCAAAGATTTGAAACAAGTTTGAAAAAGGAAAAGGTCGGATGTCTATATCGTGTAACTCCATAGGAACAATCAGGTGAAAATGTTAAATTTAGCTGTTTTCTTTTTAATGTGAGTATAAGTCGCGAGTTTTGCTCTTGAGATTTGATGTAAATCGTTTGAATATATCCTATAGCTCCAATATATCTGTCATACGATACGGCTATATGCCGATTACTAGCAACTTTTCAAATCTTAATTTTGTAAATTTTTGATGCAAGGCACACAAGCAACTGATTGCTTTCGTTGAATCAAACTTACCTGTGAAATGTCAAATTCTTCTAGCAGGTCCTTTATTTGTCCTTGAATTTAATAGGCTGACAGGCGAAAGTTATTTTTATTTTGGATTCTGCAACGCTATTAAAACTTTGGCTTTTCGAAGTTAGTTTCCGTTGTGGATACATTTTAAAAAATTTCCAATGAAAGTTTAAAAAAATCGAAGCATTTTTATAAGTCTTTTTCATTTTTAAATATATTAAATTATAATAACGGCTACTTTTAAAAAACTTAAGGTTTTTAAATATTTCGTTGCTTAAAGTATTAATAAAGCAAGCGGTGCTTTTTTAGTATACGGCTTACACATGTTAACACTTCTCAGTACATTTAAAGCAACCAATCGAAACGAGTCATCATATTATTTACGACAATTTTTCTTACAACAATTTTTCTTAACAATCGGAATAATGGATAAACCTTCCGCTTTTAAAAGCTCGAATTTGTTTTTGTATGGATTGATCATTGGACTTTTAATTTTAATTGCTGTTCTTCTTTCCAAAGTTGAACGTCTTCAGCGGTTAAAAGCGTTGATCTGGAGAAACCTTCTAGAAGAAGCAGACGACGAAGGTTTTGACGAAATTTTGTTCAGGGACTTGAATCCGGATCAGAGTGTGGAGATACACCGCCGCCAACGTTTCGAGGCAGCAGCTGGGGTCCTGGGAAATGCTACACGAGAGAAAACCAATGAACGCCCACCACCCAGAAGAAGGGGAACTTACAATTAAACCTCAAAATACAAGACAAAATACGGGTAGTTGCTGGCGCTGAATAACACCAAACATCAGAGAAACACGACCGGATATTTCAAGAAATTTAAAAATAGCACAAATAGAGGCATTAAATGGGGGCCTTGATTTCAATACCATGACCGAATATCGAAACGAAAATCAACTAAATACAATTCCAGGCCCAGTCGTAATCCTTTGAAATTAATTTGCTGCCATTGCCTTCGTGTCGGGGGTCTTACAATTCCGTTGGCCATTTTAATTGGTTTGCGAGCACATAAGCCGGCCATAAGTCGCCAGGTGGAACTGTGGCAAAGGGTAAAACGGTTATATATATTTGCTCAGCTGGCTGGAGCCAAGAACCAAGAGGGACAGTTGGCCTGGACAATTGTGGCGAGTGGAAGGCGCTTAAGATTAAAAACCGACCCGGGGACTGGATGTGATGGCGAAACCACAAAGCAAACACAAACACAAATAGAGATGAGAGGGTATGAGAAGGTTAAAGGGGGTGCGGGTTTGTCTGAGCGGAAAAGGGTGGCAAAGTAAATATATAAGTAATAAGCGAGGAGTATAGACGACTCTGCAGATACCCTACCTGTTGGATGTTACAAGGGCTCTTTAGACCTTTTAGAAATTGCTCATGAATCAATAGTTCTTTTGACTTTCCATTCGGGATTCCTTTAAAAATATTAAATACTTTTGAATTAAATATTTTGTTTGATTTTTATGGTGATATTATAACACTGCCTTTTTTCATTGGATACTCAATTCAAATGCATGTTTTAAACATTTTATATCAAAGCTAAGGTTACACAATAAAGAAATAATTATTGAATATTATTATTGGTGACTGGGCAGGGTATCATACAGTCGACTTAGCTCGCTCACACTGCCGCCCACATGTCCAAAAGCAAACATTTTAAAGTTCAAAAGAAGGTCCTTAACCTGCAGCCGCCGGCGGATTGCACTTGCACTCACGTACATCACTCGCAGCTGATGTTGCTGTTGCTGTTGTTGCTGGTGTTGCAGGAGTTGCTGCTGCTGTTGCCTTTGTGCAGTTGCAACTGCTGCTGCTGCTGTGGGCTGCTAAATGAAGTGAGTGTCAACGCAAATGCAAACAAATGGGAGGAGCGCATAAAGCGAAAAGTAAAAGGCGTCGCAAATCAACAGAGGACTTCCATCAAGTGAAGCGACAGGAGCTGCCACGCCCCTTCTCGGCTCCGCCCCCGGTGACTCTCCATTTCGACTCCAATTCCCCGGCCAGACAAATGAGGTCAGTGCTCCGGGCTAGCACTCCCATTGTTGTTTAGTTTTAATAAAATTAATGCACACTAATGCGCAAAAAAAACATAAATATTTCTGCTTTATTATGGTCACACCTTTTGTTGTAATAAAAGTTCTAGACGAAAGAGAAGTGTCATTACTACCAAAGTAATGTGCCTTTGATCCTTTTTAGGGAAATGCATTTCCGTTAAAACACAACTTAATTGATCGGAATATAGCAAAGTTGGTTGAATGAATAAAGCGATACTTAAAGTAATGTCTTTAGCAAATACTTAATTTACTTTATTGTAAAGTTATGGGGAAGCCTTATAAACAAATAACCAGAGAATAAAATACTTTAAAAGTTATTCAATATAGGAAAAACTTTAAATCCTTCCGTCCTGATTTCCCCACTTTGGGGTTTTTTTAAAAGCTTCCTGAAAGTTATATTTTGTTTTATTCTTTGTTTTGCCATCTTCAAACTCTCTTTTCCGCCATCTCAAAACAAACTTAGCAATTTGCATTTGGCAGATATGCATGGGTAATTATTTTTTGCCTTGCATTTTCCATTTCATTAGCTTGCCCAGACCCGTCTTTCATTGTTTGCTGCTTAAATGCAATTTTTAATTAAGAAAGCAAACAAAGTAGAGCCAAGGCATCGACTTCTATAAGTGGCCGGGTGTACGTACTTTATTAGCCACCAAAAACTTGGTCAATCCCTGCTGGAGCGCAATGCCATTTGTTGGTGTTCATAAACTTTATGCATTTTACGCTTGCTGAAGCGAGAGTTCGCATTTTGTTTTAATTTATTTTCTCTTTTTAAAGCTCATTAAGCGCATTTGCACGCTGCTGTGCATCGATTAACAATGAAAATAATATAAATTAATCTTATAATGAATTTATATTGAATTAATATTAAATTTAGTTGGCATTATCATGTACGCGCCAAAGTCAAACAACAGCGACAACAAAAATGATTAATTCCATCAGGAATTTATGCTGCAACGCTTTGGTGGATTAAAACATTGGGCCTTTGTTCGATATTTATTATAAATAAATACGAAAGGCCAAATGTAAATAAAGAAGAATATTCATAATTGCAATTGACAAGCTAAGTAATTGCTATGTGACCTGAAAATGATTCAGCTAACGCAGCCGAACTTTGAATACCTTAGACTGAATGATCGATCAATGCCAGTATCATTTTTAAAACTTTTTTATTGTTGTTATAAACAAATGTTTCTTAAAATTTTACTTCAGAATTATGATTTTTTGGTCAATTTTATGCACTTTGTCGATTTAACTTTGTAAACTAGTGTAATTGCATGGCATATATGAAAACACTTTTCCTATTCTCTTCGCTCTTTGCATACAAATTAAATATAATTGAATTTCATGGCGCTGTGCTATTTACATAATATTAAAAATATTTATTTTATTTTCCCATATGTTGACTTTTGTTCCATTTTACTCGAATTTTTTTTTTTGTTTTTCTGTGCATTGTCCTCTGCCTTGGCTTATTATGCCATCAGCGGTGTCTAGCTCGGATATTCCATCTCAGATATTTCTGTACACATACTCGTATGAAGCCCTCGCGAGCTCACTTTTCACAATGGTGTGAATATTTAAATTGAATAAATGGCAAATTGCATGCCAAAGGGGCGGAGAAGGGGGTGCGGCTCACGTGTCGCCTGGTATTTGCATTTGGTTCGGTTCTACGACTCTTTTAACGCCAACAGACTGTTCCCTACTAAGCCACTTGAAATCCCTGCTCCGGTTGCTCTGGCATATAGTGCATACATCTGTCTTCAGCTCCTGGTCGTCGTATTATTTCGTTGCATGCTCTGCACTGAAAGGACTGTTTGTGTGGGTGCATAAATGAAAGGATATTCCCGGAGTTCAGGGGGAAGTTATTGATATGTGGGATATTAGGTGGGTCTTATTGCTTACCAGATTGCACTGATAACTTAAATATATTTCGCTTATAATAAATTACAAATTAGTTCGAAAATAAGCAAACCGAAATGCTCTATCCCCTTAAAATTTGGCGAATAAGAGAATTTTCGATTTTTGTATTTCTATTTAAATGGTAAAAAATGGTAAGTATTTGTAAAATAATTCTCAAAATTAATAGTTTGGTGATGTCAATTCAATCTCATATTTTTGCTGTTGTTATACCAAGACTAAAATTTGTTTTGGGTTGTTGGAAAAAAACTTCGGTAGCAACCCTCTCAAGTTTTGCATTCGTTTTCGCATTTGAGCCAAGCAAACTCATTCAAGTGGCATTATAAACTAAGTTAAAGCGACAATTTCTCCCGTACCTTATTGCTTGTTTGTTTGCATTCGCTTGTCGGTGCAAATCGAAGTTCTGTCGTTGTTCCTCAGTCCCAACCTACCATTCCACCCCTTTTGTGATTGTGTTTCCTGAGTGAAAGGGACCACAAGCATCTCAACTCCATCCATGGATAATCCTAAAGAAAAATCAATTCAAATTGACTAAAGCTTTCAACAATCAATATTTTTTGCCCATTTGTTTAAATAGCCACAATTTAAAACAGAAATAGTTAGTTAAGTCAGGAACATGCTTTTAAATGGTAAAAAAACATGTTACACATGTAAGGTGTTTTGTTTTTATCCTGCTGTTTAAAAATAAACGCTTTTCGTGGCTTAAGGTTGAGCATTGTCTGAGTGGTACGAACACATGCTTTGAAAAGATCGCTGGCACTTCACTTTGTCTCAGTCGGCAATTAGGAGGCACATTAATCATACGCCACGTTGCCAATAAACTTGTTGAAGCCATGAATCAGCGACAGTTCAACGACATTTGCATTTGGTTTCGTACACTTAAATTATTTCTGTTGAGTTTTTAAAGACAATCATATTATTTTTTCAGTACATAAAAATAAAACACAATGTAAAAATCCAATAGAAATTTATTTACTTTTTTGTGGATTGAAAAATACAGATTCTTTAAAAATACATCCATAGGTATTTTAATCTTTTAATCTTTTTTTTTATTTAATCTTTGTCATTACAGTTCATATAAGTGTAGAATATTTATTAATATATATCGAGAAACAGTTTCTTATTCGTAATTAAACTTACCAGGCGGACAAAATTTGGTTATCCAAGGTACAGTTTTTAAATTCAACTTTTTAACAGGAGACCTATTTTTAAAAATTTTTCAATTTTTTGCAGGTGGTACAAATAGAAATGTCTTTATTATGTGGTCTTAAAGTGCGGACGAGAAAACGAAAATCGATCAATATATCCTTGTACCAGGTAAAAGTCACCTTGCATTAAGGACGAGAAAACTGACCTTAATGGTGTGAATTTTCTGCGAGTGTTCCGTTTTGGCTGCCGTCTAAAGGGTCCTGTCTTGTTGACTCTGCATTATCTTAATTGCGGCCGGTGTGGGCAGGTCCTGGCACGTGTGCTGAACACATGTGTGCTGGTGCTGCTATTTTCGTGTGCTCCGGATCAAGTGCAGCTAATGACATTGTTTGCCGTGCCAGTGCGCGATGATGGATTGCCGTCGCCGGCTGCCGTGGAAAATTGCCTAATGCCGCGGCGCGTTCAGTTCAGCGCCAGCCCCACCAGCCCCACCTGCTGGCCGGCTGTCAATCTGGTTTGCTTGTCCGACGATGACACACCGCCGCCCGCAGTCTCTGCATCTGCATCCGCATCCGACTCCGTCGTGGCTGCCTTCGCTCCTGCTGCTCCTGGCGATGCTCCTCTGCCTGTTTGCAGGATCTGCGGACAGCTGCTGCCGTTGCTGTCTGGGCGAGAAATGCGAGGACATGCCCTGCTGCGCCTGGTGCCCCAATTCCGCCAAAACGATTTCGGGCTGGAGCTTCCCACCACTCGACGGCTGAAAAAACACGGATATCTTGGACCATATTGCAAATAAATATCTTACGGACTTACGAATACTTTTTTAGATTGATGAACGTCTTTAATTACGTATTTACTCGCAAACCTCGCAAAGCTAATATTATTGGCCAAAAGAAAACCATTTTGAATCGGAACTGTCAGCCAATGAATGCCTTTAAAACCAATTATTTAAACCATCATCGATGGAAACTTGTACTGAATGTTTTGATTGACAAAAAGATCGCTTCTCAGTCAGCCAATGCGAGCCTCAAAACAAAAAAATCTAAATCTTCCAGCATTTCGTTATTTATTTTTAAAACTTTTAGGAAAATTGTTTACTTCAAGTCTTCTTCAGAGGATCGCAATAAGTTGGGAATCTATTAAAACGCCAACTATACAAAAATGAGCTGTGTTCCAAATAACATATTTAAGGTGAAACAAATTTGTATTCATTCAAAATATGTTGTTCACTACTTATTTAAAACACCCATTTACCTTAACAGCGATGTCTAGTAGCTTCAAATTATTGTTCTTCTCTATTCATTTTTCTAAGACAATTGCCAATAGATTTCAAGCACTTCAATTTCAATGTGTAAAATCATCTAACCTAGGCGAAGAAATGATGAGCCTGAGACAGTGTCCTTGCATACAGACAGTGCCACTGAGAGCTTCATAATTCGCATGCAGGACACATCAATTCATTGCCCGAAAAGCAGAATGCTGACAAAGTGTTTTCCCAATGACCCACTCCGCTTTTCCATGTTTCCAGCCCAACCAACCGACTGACTGCCTGACTGACTGACTGACTGACTGACTGACTGCCTGACTGTCGACCGACTGAGTGACGGACCGAGGGACTTCCTGACAGCCAATAAATGTCACTTTGGCCCGGCTGATGCATGAATACATCCGTCGCCTGGCCTGGTGTCTCCCCAAACAGGACCTGGGAACTCTCCGAAGTGGCAGCTTATGCAGTCCTGCTGTGTCGCCCAGATAATTGACAGCGATGTGACGAAGATATTGAAACAGACAGTTGCCTAGATGCGAATTTAAAGGTGAAGAGCTGCGAATGAGTCAGTTTGGGAGGGAGGGTTTCGAATAGAAAGTTTCGGTGTCAATGCGACGGCTATTAAGGAGGGCCCTCGACAGACAATGCATGGCCACCAGAAAGATGGCCAAGTCATCGACATGTGGATTGACCATGACAAATAGTCGCCTCTTCACTTGCTCTCTAATTGCCAAAAAACAGCAGTAAACAGAGGTCATCGAAAGTCAAAGGTCTAGACAGCCGACAAAAGTTACTTGCGACTCCCATAAGCCGTCAGCAACTGCTGCCATAATCTGCTCCATTGGATCGGGGATAATGTGAATGTGGATATGGTAAACCGTTTAGGGGAGTCGCAGTGGTCCAGTAAATCCGATTAACTATGCATGCAAATGCCATTGGAAAATATGAGATATGGAATTAATTCGGCGTGCCATAAAAGCCACGTCAGAAACTCATTTGGCCAGCAGAGCTCCGTGGGATCCGTGTAAGCGTTAAAGCGCCGACATGACTGCGGACAGGATTCCTGTGCCAGGACATGCATGGGGATGGCTTGGCCATGCGGCAAACCAAATATTAGCTCTGCTGCTGCACAGTTTTTCAATTAAATTCGCCGAATGCTCCTTCAATCGTGCATTAAAATGAAAATTTAATCACGTCGACTGCAACGGCAGTGGCTGCGAAATGAATCGCATTCGCTGACCCCACGACACAAGCTGGCGAAGGAAAATGTGAGGCAGCCGCCACGGGGGCGCATACGTATTGTGAGGAAATATATAATTACATTTTTCCTCGCTTGTCATGGCTTCGTCCCGGCCACGACGATGGGTTTTTATGAAGGCATCAAGGGGTAGCTAAGGTACTCAGCCCAGTTAATGGCTACTAAGCAACTGGAATGTAAATTACTAAAATATTTACCCGATCAGCTCCGTTAGAATGCTTTTGCTTCGTCAGCATCTTGATACAGGCATTTGCCACACCTCATGAAGCAAAGAACTAAGGAACGAGAATTTCTTCTTATTATTAAAGCTTTTACTTGAAACTAAAGGAAATGTAGTTTGTACTTTTCTACTTATTTAACATTTAAATATGGGAAGTGACATCAAACCCAATTCCACACAAATTAAGCCACATTCCCAAATTTTCTGATATTAACTTAAGTTGACAATCCTAGAAATTACTTAGCTTATGTCATTTTTTAAATTTTTTTTTATTAAACAAGAAGCAAACATAGATTTGATAGTCTATAAATATTCCACAATTACGTGTTTACAATTTAAATAATTGTTGTTAGTCTAGATTGCAAAATTGGTCTTCAATTTAATAAATTAAAAAGACTTCTAAGTTAAAGGCGAATTAAAAAATTGGAAATTTATTGAGGTGCTTTAAGTTATTTTCAAGTGGTCGATTTTATTTCAGATTCTATCAAGTTAAACTAGTTAGCGATATATGCCAATTAAAAAGATTTATCCTGAATTAAATGCCAAATAAAAAATTGTAAGTGTAAATAAAATAGTGAAATAAATAAATGGACCTGTGGCAAGCTGTTTTAAGTTATTTCCACCACGTTTGCTTGCCCACCGAGGCAATGGGTAACTATTAATCGATTCCATGTGCGATTTTCCTCACGTGCTCGTTCATTATTTTAAAATGCGCATCACAAGTGTTGGATATATATTTGTTTATCGCTGGCTCCGACTTGCAGCCCATTCAAAATGGCTGTGGCAAGACTCTGACCACACGCCCACATTCAACGCGGGAAAAGCGAGGGCACACACGATTTTCCACGCTGATAGAACGCTGCAGTGGCCGTCGGATGAATGGAAATGAATGAATGAGGAATTTCACTTACCCCCATCCACATCCACATCCACATCCGCATTCATGTCCATGGCTGCAGCTTTCTTATCGCTGCGCGCCGCATTTATATTTAAATGTATTTAAACGACCGACAATTTGAGAGCATCGTCGTTGTCAGTGACAGAGCTCCGCAGTCCGGAGTCCCCTCATTTGTAGTCCGACCAAGGAGCCGAGAGGGACCAAGGACTCAGTACCCAGGACGCAGGACGCAGGATCCGCCTTCAGGCAGTCCCGGCTGCACTCGCGTTTGTTTGTGCCCTCCTCGGCTTTGGCTTTGGCTTTCGCTCTGGTTTTGGCCCCAGCTGCTCGGGCTGAGATAAAAGTAAATATGTGGCATTGGTTGCGGCCTGACGGTTTCATTTTGGCAGCGATTCGGTTCGGTTTTCGGACTCCCTTGCCCCCGCTGGGAGTGCGTTCTAGCGTAATTTTTAATTTATTCTCGCTCAGCCCAGATCGGGCCCACTTAATTAATATTTCGGAAATATTTACATTTGCTATGGAAACCTAATTTTAAGGCAGGCCTTGCGCCTTTACTAACACTCCAATAAATATTATTATACCTCAAGAGATAGCATCTATTGGTATTAATAAAAATCAAGATGAACTTGGCATTTCGGTGAAAATACAGTCTTTTAACCTTTTCTTGGGTACAACATTAATATAGTTTATTTTATTATTGTTGGGTATAAAAAACTGTATCGAAATAATTGACACTATCTATCTGCTTAGAAATAACGATTTCTCCTTTGTAGGCGGTCTTTTTGTTGGCCTGGTCCAAACTTTCTAATGTTGCCCCGAGATCTACATGCAGCTTGTAGCGCAAGCCTTATTAAAAAAAACACGATATTTGTTCAGTTTGGTTCGACTTTTCCGAGAGCAGCTCATTTTGTCGAAAAGTTTGGCACATTTGAAACTAATTTGCACTTCCAGTGAAAAATAAGTTTCTGGCAACTTTCGACACATCCTCCATCGCTCTGGTTGCATTTGAAATGCGAATTTAATAATTTCGGGCTTGGCAGTCAGCAAAACTAATTGAAGAATAAATACAAAAAATAGTAAATGCCAAACGCTTCCACGAATATAATTAACTTTCTTAAAAGTAAATAGAATCTTGACTGAAAACTAAAGACAACAGCTGTTAATGAGTGGAGTTTCTGGCAAGTTGTTGGCCCTGCAGTGGCAACTTTCGGCAAGAAGTCATTGTTCCCCGGCCACTTCAGCCGCACTTCAGCGGCAAGTGCAAGTACTCGTAATTTACGCAGCTGGCACCCCGCAATCGCAGCCGCCGCCCGCTAGTTAATATTTGCCAAGTTTATGGCAAGTGGAAAAGTTGAGCTTGAACCTCGCAGCTCGCAAGTGCCTGCAAGTGATATGGGCGAGGAGTATTGATTTACCGTAGCACAAAGCCAAGTCGGGACTAGACCCGCTGACGCGACGTCGCGCCGATGTCGCTGTCGCTGGTCACTTCCTATCCCCATTCCAATCCCAATTCCAATCCCCATTCCAATCCCTGCCCATGTCCCTTGGCTTCCTGTACCAAAACCCCCTCCCTGTCGCTTCAGTGGCCGTCGCAATGTCTGCTGCCAGAAACTCGGCGGAAACGGAAACCAAAGCAAGTGAAGCCTGGGAAATCGCGAATCGAAGAGCTAATGCCCTTAATTTTCAGTTTTGTATTTAATTGCCAAGTTTAGAATTCTAGAGTTCTAAATTATATTAAAGTTGAGGAAAGACCGATCATTTTCATTTATGACTTTTTGTTCAAGGTTCTCAAATGAGATCTATTTTTGAACATAAAAAGCACAATCAACTGTTATTAGCGAACTCAAATTAAAAGAAAAACTGGCAGAAAGTTCGCCTAAACAGGGCCCGGACCTGACGTTTGTAATTGTAAAATGATTTTATCTGCATATTACTTATTCGAATTTATTAGATTGCAGTATCAATTATTTGCCTTTCAAAACAATTTAAAGGTTTAACAACAACGAATCCCAGATCAGAATTAGTTAATCGAAACTAGAAACTTTCCATTTTCAAAAGTCGTGATAACAGTAACTCAAGCTTAAATAAATACTCTTCAAATTAAATTTCCTTTTTTTTTGGGGATTTTGTTTAGATTTTGTTACAATGTCTTTGAAAAAATGGATCCAATAAAAATTAAAAAAAAAAATTTATAATATATTATTTATTAATAAAACTGTGGAAGTTTGAATTTTAAAGTCAATGGATAAGCTGAGTTTGAAATCAGAGCCACCAATGTATTTGTTGTTATTAAGCCTTCAAAACAGCACCATACGTGGCTCAGATTCAAAAGTTGAAATTTTAAAGGCATAGTAAAATTTATGAAATACAATATTTTTAAAAACAATAGGACCACGAGACATTATATCTAATGCTGTAAAATAAAATAGGACAGTCAATTTGGCTTCCAAAAATGTTTTATTACCACTTACAAAGCTTATATTGCGGTCTTCTTTGAGATAGAGTATTACAACCACAACAGCAGCAATGGGTGTACATAACTCGCAGTTTTTAGCCCTCGTCACTGGTGTTTTCCTGCCACTCGCTTCTCGCAGGCAAATGCTGGACATTTTTACGGTTTGGCAAGTGTCAGCAGTGCTGTTGTCTGAAAAGAAAGAGGGGAAACACTGTCAGTCCGCTCTAAGACAAACATTTTATTTATCGTTTCCTTGGGGTGGAAAAGACCAAGGCGCGGAATCTATCAGCTACAGATACTCCTCAGACTTCTTCAGGTTCGTTGGACTTAAGAAAGTGCAGCAATTAGCCATTCGAGTGAGAAACACGTCATGATTGGTATTGTTTTAGCAACAGAACAATATAGAATTTCTATTATTAGGTTGGACGTTTAAATGGGGTTTGGAAACATTGCACTTTCCTTGGTCACGCTCTAACCAATTTCATTTCGCAGCCTGAAATTTCAGTAATTTTCAGTTCTATGGCAAAAAAATATGCTGACAGCAATTGATGCTATGGCTACTGCTGCTTTTATTATCATCATCGTGCGAATGACAAACAAAATGCCGCAAAACTGTGTGAAATGAGTCTGAAATGGGCAATAATCGTATTGAACAGCGCACAGCAAAAATGTCCAAAAAATACAGACCAAATGAAAATAATAGCAAATCGAATGGAAATATCAGACATATTTCAGATTAGTGCTCTGGTTGGAAAAATTTCAATCAGCTATAAATGGTTATCAGTGTCCAAAGCCTTCAACAAAATAATGGATATATGCAACATTTGAACCACCAATCATGAAAATTGCCAATTTCGGAAGCTCTCCACCGGATTGAGTGACTCGAGAGCTCTGTGAGAAACATTTAAAAATTAAATCGAGAAATGCAAGCCGTTTTAAGCCGGCATTTGGCAGGAAAACAATGAAACTTGAGGCCCAAGTGCAGCAAAGCTCTTATCGGAAAAGCAGACAGAGTGGGGAAAGTGCGGCGAAAGTTTTAAGCGTCTTTGCACGCATACAATTTCTCATGAGCAGCAAATACAATTGCACAATAAAAACTCACAGGACCCAGACAAGGCTAAGGATGAGAGGCGGGCTGAGACAGGCAAAAGCCACGCAAAAGGCTTAAACGAAAGGATTTTAAGAGCTTCCCTTCGGCCAAAGATTCCTTTTTTCCCTTACACTAAGAGCAGAAAACTGTTTTTTCCTTGCCGCCCCGAAAATAAAAGGGAGCCGTTGAAATTGAGACGGTGCCTTCTTCTCATAATGTCTGAGGCGTTTTTTCAACTGCTGCAGCAGCTGTCATTCCATTAATGCTTTTATGGCGCTTCAAACTGTTGTCGAAATGAGTCCATCGAAATTAAAGGTAAAACGCCCAAACTTTGGATATTAAAAAGGGAGAGTTTTTGAGCGAAAACAATGGAATTGGCATTCATTTGATTAACTCTTCCAATGGCCAATTAAAATGGGTCCTCTCCAGAGGATAATTTGTAATGAAAATACAGCAAAATACTGGGTTATATATTGACCTATCGTTTGCATCTACTTCCATATGTCTTATTTTTCATTGAGTCAACTATAAAACACAGAATGGTAAATAAATTTTAATTTTAGTACTCGCAGATACATTATTTAAAGGATCTGGCTGCTGGAGGGGAGTGAACGAAAAAGGACAAAGCCAAGCTAAGCCATAAAAATGTGTATGGCAAATAAATTTTAAGTGAAATACTTGTAAATGAAAACAAATGTAGCACACATAAAACACAGCAAAAGTGAAAAGAAACAACGAGGGAAATGGGGAGACGGGTGACCGTGGCTATGGGCCACAAAATTCTGTTTTACGTATACGCCATGTTCATGTGCAACTGTGTGTAATAAATATTGCAAGGACACACAAATAAGATCGCCAAGGACACTGGGAAATGTTTGTCTTTCTCTAAAAACTCGCCATAAATTCGGGGCCTGGCATAGGCCCAGCAAAAGCGATAAATATCGAAAATCAACTAAAAATGGCCAACAATGCTTTATTCAATTGTGGACAAAAGTGAGATGGGAAACACTCTTAATTGATATGCGGCAAAGGCCGAATAGCTTTCTGCACGCCAAACATAAATTTGCCCCTTGTATAATTTATGCTAAAATAAACACAAATTAATTTCATATTATTGTTGCCGCTGGGCCAAATCCAATTCCCCATGGACAAACAGAATAGTAGAAAAATGCTGAGTAGTGTGCAAAAAACCAAAAATATTAGCACACTTGTGTTGAAACTTAAATAACACAATTTTCAATAATTTGTTTTCCATTTACGTGAGCTCTTAAAATTCATAAACATTTTATGTGCTATGTAATTGAAATTAATTAACATTCAGCACGCTTCAATGTATCTTTACTTCATTAATTCTTTCCTCTAGTTGGGCAATTTGTCCACTTGATGTACACTTAATTTAAATGCACTTATTCCTAATTCGCCAATGACTATCAATTTCATGAACTATTTATCGTTTGACCATCGCTCTGTACAAATTGCAAATTTACATTTCTAATTACAACCACAAACAATATCGGGCTGGCACTATTAGAAATGTAAATTTGACAAACAAATCCAAAGACAATAAATTGCGAAAAATAATATTTAAATACATAAATAAATATTTCATATGCTACGTTGGCATTAACAGCTGTCGTCTTTTGTGCCACCGCCACTGCCAATGAATATTCAAATAACAAACTTTAATCAATGCAATTTTTACCCAATCCCTTCAGATATAAATGAATATATCCCCACTGCTGCGGTGGCCAACCGCAGTCGGACATAAATTCCATTTGTGTGACAGGTGAGCTGAGCCAGGCAAGCCGACCACAAAAGCGACAAAAGCAAACGTTTATCACGACAGTTTTGCAAATGATTTAGAAAAATACGCAGCAACTATGGCAGCAGCCCAGACCGCAACACAAGTGATATCAAAAAACTTTGAATTTATCATTGCCGCAACCGAAAATGTTTTACCATTTTTCGTTAAATTATTTTCAATTAGAGCTTGTCATAAGTTTTATGCAAAAGTTGACACTCACACACACAACTTTTTCCACTCGGCAAGTGAACTGGGAATCTATTTAAATTTTGGAAAAACATGCAAACAACAAATTATAAACGTCTCAGCTATAGCAATAATAAATTGTTACAAAATGAACTTGGTTTGGTTCCGATTTTAAAATGAATATAATATTTAACAATGATTTTAAGCTTTGTGGAGATTATGCAGCTTGTAATTTATTAAAAAGAACTGTAGAGTGTTTAAGTTATATAAATATTTTACCTTGTAATTGCTTTTGACCTTCAATCGGGGAGTATAATATAATATAATATTTGACAATGAAATTATGCAGATTGAAATTTACCAAAAATAACTGTAGAGTGTTTAAGTTATATGATTATTTTACCATGAAATTAAATTTGACCTCCAATCGGGAAGTATATTAAGTTTTCTGGAAATTGTGCAGATTGCAATTTAGCAGAAATAATTGTAGAACTGTTGAATTGTAGTGCTCAAATTATATGAACATTTTACCTTGAAATTGAATTTGACCTCCAATCGGGGAGTACACAAAACGGAATGAAATATCGAGGCCAGGCTGAGAAACACTGGCCACAGCCAACAGCTCAGATGCCAAATTATAATGGAGCGCACATTAAGCGACACGTTTTCTTTATCATTTGCATGCTGGTGGCGTAATCACCAGAGAAAGCAAAGGGGAAAGCAACCCACTCCACTGGAAGGGGGGAAATCACAGGACGAAAAGGAGGAGGGGTGGAGGAGGAGGAGCAGGAGCAGTAGCTGGAGCAGCAGCAGGATATCCTGTCACGTTTTCAGTTGACTTGACTGCTCCACGCCGTGGGAGTGTGTGCCGAGTACTTAACCGTTCAAGTTGCTCCGGCTTCGACTACGACGACGACTCCGACTCCAGCTTACTTGCCTCTGGGCCACTGTCGTCAATGTCTGCGGCTGCCACTACAACTGTACAGGGGAAAAAATGTGAAAGGACAAGTGCATTTATTGTTACTCCTTGCATTACAACAATTACTTGGAAAAACAAAATAACGGTCAAATATAATGTTATTTGTTTCATTTGCGATTTTATTAAATTTATCATTCATCTTTTAAAGGCTGTTAGTTGATACATGACAACATAAACATTATAATAAATATATAAATATACATTAGAAAATATAGCTATCTGCAATTTATACAATAACTTAGAAGGTTACGGTAGTAACAAAGTTGGCAAGATATATATTTTAAAAAATGATGCAAAAGTATACAATTTTAACACATGTAAATTATGTTTTTATTTCTTGTAAACTAATTTCAGACTATAAACAATAAGTAGTGCACTGCGCTTTATATTTATATTAATTTATATTTAATATTTATCAAATTGAAATTCCAAGTCAGCAGCTTGGAAAATTTGTAAATAAATCATTATCCAATGTCTCATTTTTTCACGGTGTGACTTCGGCTGGTTGGCTTGCAACCTCGCCTTGTAGTGGTGTGAAAATTAAAGGAATTCCGTTATTATTTTGCCTTTTTCCATTTTCCCCAGCCCCATTGCATGTGCATATTTTGTAGAGCACTTCGGCGCAAATTATGTCGGCGCAGCGCGGCAAATGCTGCATATGCATGTGGCATGGGGCCATGTCACAAGTGCTTAGTAGACTCATGACAGTTTCTTCTGCATAAACAACAACCTCCACCCCGCCCCCATCCTTCTCCATCTGGTGGATGCAACGTGCAAGTAATTTGCAAAGTAGAAGCTCCAGACGCCGTGTGCTGGTGCAACTTGCAGCTCGGTGGTGCGATGTCTTTTGCTGGCAGCTCATTATAAGGCGGCTTTTGTGCGGCTTTGATATATGATTATGACGCACTGGCTTGGGAAAACATGAAAGAAGGAGTAGTTTCGTTTCGAGTATGAAAGATTTGAGCACGCTGGCGGATCTCTAGCCTTAGATCCTCCTAATGTCAACGAGGATTGAAATGAAAATCCAGGTAAAACTTCAATAAAGAATTAATAAGTGTAAAGTGCTGAATATTTAAATAAAAATAATGAATAATAATTCCTTTCAGTAAGAAAAACAAGGTTAAAATTTGTATGTATCATATGAGATTCAGTTTTGAGTTTTTATCCTGCTTGTTATAAGTGGTAATCCAGGATTTTATTGTGTTTTAATAACATACTTTCTTTCACCTTTCAACCGAGTGCAGGGGTCAAAGATTAAAGAGATGCCTAGGGCTTAAATGGATATCTAAGAGATTAATCTGGTGTTAGGTTAAAAACCATAGTTCCCAGAATATCAATACTCAGCTTAAACTACCTCTCTCTTTCAATAAATCTAACAAGGACAAGGACTGACTTAGACCAACATCATCAAGCATTTATAGACAGAGTGATTTGTGGGCACCAAAAAAGGCTACCCAAAAAGTGTCTAAAAGCAGGAAGAACAGCAGACGGAGGAGCATTGCTGCAGGTTGCAGCCAATCGAAAAATGTCACCAAAAAATTCGAGGGACTGAGCTGCGCTAAGCTCTCAAATTTTCCAGTTTTTTCCGTTTCCCTCGGGTTCTTTGCGTCTAGACGGCATTTGTCATTTGGCCAAAGATACATTTGTTTGACTGCGGCCAGGCGACAAATAGGGCTAGAAATATTTATGCAGAGTGGCCAACTTTAAAGACCCTAATCCAGATCACCTCTGACCTCTGAGCTCTATCCAGGCATTATTTGCACTCGCTTCTGGCTAATTACAAGGCAGCCGTGACTCTGCTCATTAGTGGCGGCCCTTTGGGTATCGGTAGTTGATTTAAAATCAAAATGGCTGGCCTAATCGTAATTAAGGGGAACGGGTTAAAGTGCAGGTGGCAATAATTGAAAAACTTTCGGCCAGCCTACTAATTAAAAGTTTTTCGGCCCAGTCATAATCAGGAAAGGGAACAGGAACGGTAAGGGGAACAGGAACTGAAATGGGATTGGCTCTGGGAATTGAAGTTTATTAAGATGGCGCTGGGGCGGCATTGTGCCGCTGATGTTCATGACTTGCGATTATTAAATTAAAAGTTCGGGCCTGGCTGTTAACGCGATTAGGCGAAGGACACTGGGCGTGGTGATGGCTGACTTATGGCCAACGTTTGCGGCAGGACGAGTGCTCTGTTTTGCAACTGAAACCGCTGGCAGCCGAGCATTTCATTGTCTCTGATGACATTGGATAGCTGCAGTTCAATGCCTAAGCGGTTGGAGGGGACGAGGTCGGGGGATTCCCCCTTTAATCCCCCGGGGAGAACTTCTTCTGCTGCTTGTGGCATGACTGCTAATGAAATTGTGCATTCAATCGGGCGGAACGATGGGAAAAGTCAATAAAATTGATGTAGCATGGAGAGCAAGGCGTTGCCAGAAAATGCACTCTAAGGCGGGGAAAGGAGGACTGGATGTATATATAAAAGTATATATCTGTTCACAGAGGCAGGTCCACTGCCAAATGAACTTGCCGGCACAAAATGGAAATTGTTGATGGGGGAATTCGAAATGCAAAAAGCGCACAAAGCCGAACTATTTCGGAATTTCAGCAGTTCAGCAATGCAATTGCAATCAGCAAAAAGTGGAGCAAAATTAAACTAATATTAAGTATGCGTCCCGTTTGACAACGCCCTTTAAAGATAACCCAGAATATTTTCAGAGGGGTTATGCATATCTAACTTTAACAAATGTGCACAAATAAAGGGAATTTTTAAAGTTGGACTTTAAAAATTACTTGCTATTATGAAATAATCAATTTAGAGTTTGGTTTTTGTTAATATAATAAATATCCTTTCAAAAGTACACTATTTGTACTATAACCTGTGCAATTAAATTATAAATAGAAAGACTTTTTGATTTAAGAAGTACATAATAAAATATTTAATTAATTAAAAATTAAAATATTGAAATATTTTCAATTGTTGGCTTTAAGCCTGAATCCTCCGTTGTTTCATTAAATATTTAAGTCCATTTGACTTCGTTCAACTTAACAAAACATTTGTCTGCATTTTTTTTCGCGAATATTCTTGCGTCTTTCTATATCTGGACTTTTTTGTCATAATTTTAAGGATGGCCAAATAGAAGGCGCCGCGGTGACCCAACTCAACCGTGGCTTACACAATCGGCAACGGGAGAACGGCAAGTGCACTTAGCTAATAAATCTTTAATGCTGCCAACATTTTCTGCAATGGCGGGCATTCGTTTCAAGGTTGTCCTTTCAAGTGCCAGCGATGGCGAAAAGGACGAGCTGGAGGGGAAGGATCTCGGGCAGCAGAAGGAAAGCGCGAGTGCTGTCAAAAATCTTTCTTGAATAATTTGTGTGCGATTCGGTGGCAGTTATTTTCTTTTTTCCGCTCCTCCTGCTGCCGCTGCTAACCTTCGTCAGTAAGCCAATTATGGTATTAAAAAAGCGTAAAGATGGCAAAGAAGGCATTAGGAATGTGCACAGGTCCAGCGAAATGGCAAGGTCGGGTCAGAAGTTGGCCGCCTGTCGCCAGTCGACGGACTGCATTTAAATGTAAATTGAAATTAATTTCCCTGGCAGCAGAAGTCGGAATCACAAAATGGCCAGTCTCACCTGACCTGGTTAGTTTGATGTGGGTTTCCTCTGGCCCTCGAGCACCCCGGCCAGCTGAGGTATCCGAAGTGGGGGTCACTCTATCGACTTTTCTGACACTTGACAGCCATCGAAAGCGGCGTCAAATTCAATTTAAATTTAATGCACTTGACTTTCGCATAGCCAGCTGGAAAAAGTCTTCACTTTTCGGAAACCAACAAGCTGTGACAGAAAATCCCTCGGCTTCAAAAGGCTACTTGAAGTTAACTCCAGGATTCCCATTCTAATAACCCTAAGTGCTTTCAACTTTCAAATTGAAAAGTCAACAGAGGGCATTGCAAAATAGCTCACAAACGGCGCGATGGGGAAGGGGAGCGGGGAGGCAGTATTGCGCGACTTAAAATTACAAAAGATTAAAAAGCGAAATATAAATATTTATCTGCGGTGCGAGCTTGAAGTCGACCGACAGGCAGGAATCGGCATGCAAAATAGTGCCGGGATATGGCCAAAGAAAGGTGTCCTTTGTGGCCGGCGCTCTGGACACCCTGAGCTCATGTAAATCCATTTTAATTAATTCGAGACAAAGGTTATTTCCCAGCATAATAATGAAGCCGGGCGGCGGAAGGATCTCCCAGGACGAGTCCCTAAGCTCTTGGGTGCGGCCGGATTTCGTAGAGGATTTGCATTTCATTTCAAGTGGATGAATGAATCTGAATTGTCGCTACTGCTGCTACTGCTGTCGCCTCACTGGGGCTACAAATTAAAACTGTGCGATTAGAATAAATAGTGACCGAGTCAAATTCGAGTCGCTGCTCGATCAAAAATGGCAAATTTTATTACATCAAATTGAAATGGCAAATGGGATTTGAATATTGATTGCAGCTTAGTGCCGTTGAAATCGGTCTATTTGCATATTGCTTTCTGCACGACACGAACTTTTCCAGCTTGGCAGACGCCTTATCCGCTTTGCCCTTACAATGCTGCCAAATCAGCTTACCGAAATTACAGGCCACTCGGGCGTATGCTCGATGTGCCCGCCCTGCAGCTGCATGCCCCGAAATCTGCACTTGCTTAACTACATTACGCTCGTTGCGCAAATAAAATAAAATTTGAGGCCCGGCAGCAGCAGTAGCAGTAGCATCAGCTCCCCGGAAAAAAGATACTGGAAAGTCAGGGCCGTAAAAGTTTTTGGCAGAGTGAAACTGCCTAAACCGATTCGACTCTGCCTCGGGGCCAGTGTGCAGCAATTTAGGCAGGCTCATAACAGTTGGGCCGGATCGGGCCATCATTTATGCCTTTGAGCGCATAATTGCCTTTAATTAAGGTGTATTGCGGACTCCGGCAGTGGGGGAGCAAACAAAAATTCGATATCGGGGCTGGGCTTGCAAATTGCCAACTGCTGCTGCATCGGCAGGAATTCCCCCAATTCGGGCCAAGTGTCTTTGAGCTGTCATTAAACGCCAATCTGCAAATTGACAGCCTGCTAGTTATCCGCAATGAGCTGCACTGAAAACCTGGCCACCGCCCAAAAGTACTTTGGATATGTAGATGGCTTTAATTTCCTTGGGCCTTTTGGGCTGGATTAAATATTCAACGATTAATACCCAAGAAAAGTTGAAATAATTATTCTTGGGGCAATTATTCAACGGAATTCCAATGCACATTTTAAATTCATTTGCTGCAGGTTACATTTTAGCAAGGCAACTTTTGCAAAGACAGCCGCGCCATGTGCATATGTAAACGCCTGTCTCCGGACTAAACACGAGCAGGATAATCAAACACACACAGGCAAGGTAAAAGCTTTGTTTGTTAATTAAGAGCCAGAAACAAAGTCATAAAGAAGACAGCAACGTCACAAGTGGAACAAGGTGGAGGAACAAAAGCGGAGAAAATGAAACAAAAAACAGAAAACGGTAAGAGCTTAGTTACCGAAGGACCTCACACACTTCCAGTCTGTTAAAGATAAAAAGGAAATTTTTACAGGATAATAAAAGAACAAAATATTAATTAGAAAAGGCAGAAGACAACTTTTCTCTAGTTTATGGGATTTTAAAATCAAGCAGCTTAATATTTTAAATTCTTTTTGTTATTAGTTTCATGTAATAATTTAAAAGATTTGTTAATTTTTATTTATTAAAGTATTTATCAAACTCTTTATACATATTTAGCCATAACCTTGTACGAAGGAAAACGAATGTAAATCAAATCCCTGTATGTATCCTACATAAAGGATGTCTGAATACGTTAACACAAAGGGACCTGCTGATAAAAACTTTCCTGCGTTTATCCACTGACTTTGCCCGGTGTTTTGCTGATTTATTCATAATTTCTGGAAGTATTGAAACCTTCACTGTTTTGCGTTCATTGCGATGCTGTCAACTCGCAGCGACTGGTTTGTTATAATGAGGAAATTCGATTTCATTGTCACGCATTTCCAGCTGCAACGCATTCGCGTCGCTTTCCCCAGTCGCAATCGCAAAAATTACACATACGCCCCGTGCACGGCAAACGTGTCTGGGAATCCATTCTGAAGCACATCGCTTAAAGTAAAACCCGGCCCGGAACACGGCTGAATTTATTAATATATGCGCAGCGCGTTTTCCGTGGCCATTGGAGCAAAGAGCCGTTCCTGATGGTTTCTGGACATGGACCCGAACCCCTGAGCAGAGTGTATAATTATGGTTGTGCTTGTGTGCGTGTTTGTGGCTGCCAAAGAAGCAAAACCTCAGCAGAGTGTGCAGGAGTTTAATGTACAGTCAACACTGGAATTTTTTCAAGCCAAAGTAAAATTTGTATTATACCAAAAATAAATAAAATTTTTTGTGTAAGAATGTTGATATTTTATGGGCAATTGGGGCTTTTATTTATTTGAATTATAAAGTAAGCAATTAAAAATGTATTAATACAAAAAATTATTTTAGAACCAATAGTAAAAGCATTTATTCTTAACTATTGATGTTGAAAAAATAAAATTTAATTTGCGGATTTCTATTTCTTTTTTAGAAAATTTAAATGTGGAAGATACAACAACTTACAACTATTAAAGTTGTGGGAAATCTGATCTAAAAGTTATTGCTGACGATGCAAAAGCAGGACCTGTTTAAGTCAAGAATGATAATCTCCTTTTTAAGCTCTTTTATTAGGAACTTTCCCGAAAGCATTAAACTATTCCTCTTTTAGTGCCGCTCAACATCCGCAAATATTCCTTCCTTCTGCCACAACTTCTTCCACAAAAGAAGGCATCAGCAGTAGCAGCCGCATCGCAAACGCATATGCAAATTCGATTTTTTACCAAAAGCCGCACATACTCGATTTGCATGCCTCTGCCGCATGAGGAAGATAGGTCCTTGGACCTCTGCCTCTGTATTTTTGACTCCTCCTTGAAATTCGCCAGTAAACAGCTTCTTTATCTAACCCGTTTTCGTTCGTTCAGTCGTTGGTTCTGGCGCAATATTCGGTCTTAAGTAGAGCGGAAAATTAAAAACAAATTTGCCACAAATTTCATGTTTTCACTTTACACCATTCACGTTCTACTTTTGGTTCGCTTTTTACCTGCTGCTTTCCACCTGAAAATTGGATTTTTCATGTTATTTTTTAAAACGATTGTTGATGGTGCACATAAATTGCAGTAAATACAAAAGAGTTACAAAATAAACTGTTAAAGTTTTCCTTAAAAACTTATTACATTAAGAGATTACAATGTTCGTACTTGCTAATTAATTATTTAAATTAAGATAACCTAAATACCGAATGTTAGTAACAAAGCGATATAAGTTTCCATGCTTTTCTGTAAAAATAATAATACCTTTTTAATTGCAAGGTAGATTGAAGCAGTCTCTCTTATTTCGGTCATTTAAGAATACCATTTCCAGGTCCAAAAAGGGGGACATTGATGTTTTTCGAGCACGCTATTGAACTCCTACTGCGGACAGATGACTCTGTTCCCATAATTTCCATTGATTCCTAAATCCACCATAACTTAAAGTTAACCTGACATAAATACAGGGCCAGCTGCCGTCAAAGCCATTTGAATGGTTCGTGTCTGAGGCAAGTTACCTTTAAATAGAATCGACTCGGTAGCACGCTCCCTTCATTGCGCATTCATACAAGGACATTTAAAGCAATTACGCCCCCGAGTATTATTCAACTGCAACTTGCTGACTACGTCGACTAAGGCAGTGGGCAAAAAACAAAAGTGTCTGCAGCCTCGCTCGCCTCCGAGTCCCATCTCCATCCCCATTTCCATTTCCAATTCCAGATCTAGACCCGGGACTGAGTCAGCAGATCGAAAGTCGAGCATGCCGCAGGGGCACCAAGGCAGAAGTAACTCGGCTGCAGGACGGGTGAAGAAGGGGTGCTCGGAGAGACAATAACATTTAAATGATTTTAATGGCAGCTGTTCGATTTTATTGACTTACGCCCGTCGAGGACTCGTCTTCTGTTCGGGGGCCATTGTGTGGAAATGTTATTTGCTAACCGAGAGTAATCAGTGGCTTGGGCTCGAGGTGGTCTCATAATCATAAAAATTATTGTTACCAGCGGCCAAATCTATGTCACTGGCTTTGCCATCGCCGCTGTCTCCTCGGAATTCCCGTCGAATGGCCGGCGGCAATCGAAATGCGCAGCCAAGCGAAAGTTGCTCGAGTGGAAATGCAATGAAAATATCTGGAAGTCAGGCGAAATGCTTGCGGCGCACCAAGATAATCAAGATTTCGCTGCTGCACAATGTTGTCTTTGTGCCTTTTTTCAGCTCAAATGTTTACCCCTGTATATGTGCTGTTATGGAAGGCAATTTTGGTTGACTTTCCCGCAAAAACCTTTTTTTTTTGTAATCGATAAATAAAGCAGCGAGCGACGAGGCACACAGATATTAAATCTGAACTATAAGCTATAGTCTCCTTTTTGTCTATTTATTGCAGACGAAAAACACTCGATTCCATCTGTCAAAGAGTATTCTCGGTTTCCTTTTTTGGCCCCAAAAGTAAATATTGATTAAATTAAGAGCACACCGAACAGTTTAAAAACATTCAGTTTTTTGCGCTGTGACCCGATTGACAAGCCAGCGAGTTTGATTTAAATAAATAAAAATATTTCATATAGTTTTTCCAAAGGGTACAGGGCACTCAAATGATGCATTTTTTTCGGCATTCCCATATTTGAGGGAAACCAGGGAGAATTTTGCCTCACACAAATCCGAATGTCAATGGCTGTTATTACCATGTGTGCTCAGAGTAGGAAAAACAAAATTATTTTACGATGGGTAAATATGTCGTGAAAGAAGTTCGGAGCTTAAGCGAAGCATAAATACATAATTTATTCAATGTTCAATGGTATTGCAAATGTTTTTGAAGTGGGTGTAAAATAATAATTGGCAAAAGTAATTACACAGCTAAATTTAAATACTTTGAATTGCAGCCTTATTCATTTTATCGGCTAAAATATATTTTATTAATTTTATTTCGAGGACATGACTATTGAAATAACTTTTATTAAAAAGACAAAAGAAACAATAGAGATTGTAATTTGTATACTGTTGGTTCTTTGGTTGGTTCTTTCATAGGCATATAGATCACCAAATCGACATTTATTATTAAATTTTGCTCTCGGGATTACAATAAATAATGGGCTTTCCCTTTGAATTTAGCCCACTCTTCAGTTATCCTTTGAATTTCCTCGGCGTACTCGATTGACAGCCGCTATAATTAATCCCTGCTGCCAGGCTAAGCGCTCCCTTTTGGGGCTCTGTCATTCAGCTGGTTACATAAAACGCTCATCGTAATTTCACAGTCAATTTAAAATTAATACGCGCCTGTCAGCCTGCCGCCTGTCGTCTTGTAAGATCCGACAAACGTCTTTGCAAATGCAAATTGCATTTTGTCATAATCCCAAATGCAGCTGCGGAAGGAGCAGCAGCAGCAGCAGGAGCAGGATTCTGGGTGAGAAGCTTTGGCAGGATAACAGGCGGAGTGGCAGGCTGACTGCAAGGATGTCTGGGCTCACATAGGTGCAAACAACTTTCAGCTGGGATAACTGTCTTGGCACAGGACCCTCGGATCCAGATCCTCGGAGGAGGAGGTGCAGATGGAGATGGAGGTTGAGGCTGAGGTGCGAAGGGAGTGGGAATGCGTGTGTTTGCCCTGTGTCTCTGTGCAATGTACTGTGCAAAACCTCAGCTGCGTGTCAAAAGCATCTCGGGAAAAAGGATGGGGAATGACTTTGTTTGCAGTTGAGTTTAATTAAAAACGGATCTAACATTGAGGCTCAGGCTGAGCTCGGGACTCGCATGGCAGGCTTGTTTGCAAGTTTAATTGAAGCGCTGCGCTGCGCTGGCTCGGAAACTTGACATCACTACAAATTTTCGGCACATACGAGAAGTTGGCCCATATTTCGGGGGGAACGTAAATTAATTTCATTCAACTTTCAGGGGCACATAATTAATTGAGGGAAATTGTGATGCAAGGAAGCAGGGAAATCGCACAATAAAAATGCAATTTCCATTTGCGGAAGGTTTGGCAAACACCGCTCAGCAGATTCATTTAAATATGGCAAAAGGGCTGCCTTCACATGCATTCCCCATGTGTGTGCGTTTTTTTTTGTAACTTATTTACAAATTGCTCGTGATTACTTGGAAAATGAATGGAAATAAATTAAAATCTGTTTACTCATTTGGCGAGGGCAAAAGGGGTGAGCCGGGAGCTGTAAATAAGTCAAATTGATTGAGACTCTGTAATTACGTGAAATGCGTTTTTATTACCACATTTACTGATTGACTCAGCGGTGGTAATTGCTTCGCAGAGTAAACAAAATATTTCATATTTTTACTCGCGCTTGCTACGCTATTAAAAATGGAGAGTGTTTTATAAGAGGCTTTCGGCATTGTTAGAGTGATGACTTTTGAGTGTTCACGGAGTTCGATGTAATGCAACAAAAGTTTTTTCAAAGAGTTTGTTGTAATGCAACAAAAGTTTTTTTAAATCAGTATTTATAAAAATGTATATTTTTTTATTTCCCTTTCATTTTCGTATATGTTACACAATGCGTCGGGTCTAACAATAACAATTACTTAAATCTTAAATGGTCAGATTTGATAATTGCACTTGTACTGTTTCGGAAAATGACTCCACCATAAAAAAATTGAGTCTTATAATGTTTTAGATAATGTATTTTTTACATAATCAGTTTAAGCAATAAGCCCGTAACCAAGACCTATTAAGGAATATATGTTATGTTGGAATATAGATTTATAAAGAAAACAGTATACAAAAAAAATTACCTTAGATCATTATTTTCAAAATGAAGGAAACAGTTGGAAAATATTCGTGCAATCTGTGCTATAGGTCAAGAAAATATACAATTTTTTTCTAAAACTTGTTCTTAAAGTGTGTTAAAAATAAGAACAACATTTTTTTAAAAACTTCGGTCATGTGCTATACCCGTTTTCTGGCTTTCAATCTCAACACACGACTCACAGCATCGAGTTGTGTCCCCTTTGGGGAATCGGCCAAAATCAAACACATTTAACAAGTCATTTAAAACTGAGCCTGCCGCCCACTCGAGCTATCAATTCCCAGGCAAGTGTGGCCGGAACACCCCCTTCCTCCCTCCCCTGGAAGAGCTCCCAAGGGATCGCCCATTCCCGGGCCAAAATAGATGGCACGACTTCGGCTGCAGCTCCAACTGCAGCTGCAACTGGCAAAGCTGGCAAGCAAACACTTTGGCAATTTGACTGCTGACTTTTGGTCAGCAGTGTCAACAGCATCGCACACAGGGAGGGCGGCGAAGTGAGGGGGCGTGGCAGGATGGCGCCCCAATGCTGGGTACATTCATTAATTTTCGCCACAAATTTTTGCAATTAAAGTTTGCTGTTTGTTTATCTGTTTCGACTGGCATGAAAATCAAGCGCCATGAACACGAAGTCAATAAAACTTTTGGCGCTACTTAATGCGAATTTATAGTGTAAACATAAACACACATAGACGGCGAGTCCTAGAAAGGACATGGACTGCTGCTGATGCTGCTGCTGATGCTGATGCTGCTGCCGCTGCTGTTGACAAAAACGACAAAATTGTGTTACCAACAATTGCATAACAATCATTTCAAGTTTTCCTGCAAAATGGTACAAAAAAGTTTTTATTGTTATTATGAAAACTACAACAGCAGCGCCAGCTTTGGCTTTGACTTTGTGTGGGTGACCAGGACATTCGGGTCTGCGGTGTAGATATGTATTCAAGTATATGTGTGGCTGTATCTGTGTATATAAATGGCCGCACATCCTTTCGCCGGCGCTCATTTTGGCACCCCAAACAGACGAAAACCGACAACGGACAACCAGCAACATTCGCATAACTATGCAAAATTGTTGTCATTGTCTTTCGCTTTGTTTTGTTTAGCTTTTGATTTTGCCCGCTGTTTGTCTGTGTGTGTGTGTGGGTGTGGGTGTGCGTGTGTATCTGTGTGTGCATATGACTTTGCTTGGAGGTCGACGGTTGCGGGATCAGCGGTCGGCGGTCGGGGGAGTGCGTCAATTGCGGTCCGTTTTGCGGTTTCCGTTTGTTACTTGCAATTCAGCTCGCTTTTTTGGCCATTGCCGTTTTCCATAGCGGATGCGGATACGGATGCGGATGCGGATGTCTGCCATTCAGCGCGACAACTTTGCCTGCGGCTCCTTGCAACTTTTACAACTGTACAAACGCCCACAGCCCACCACCCCCCACTTCTTGCCACGCCCACTGCTGATGATTTTTTAATTGCATATGCTTTTGGCTGCCGCAACTACTTCCTCGAACGTTTTTGTGCGCTTCATTAACGCAGCGCTCATCATTAAATGCCAATTGACAGCGGACACTGGTCAGCAAAGCATAGGATCATTTGGGTGGATAAAGGACACATTTACATTTACATTTTACGGCAGGCACTCATTAAGTTGATATCCTGTATTTTATAAATACTCATTGTATTATTTGATATTTGAATTGCAAACTTAAGAAAAATTGTTTTGCAAATTAAAAATGATCCCAGATCATTGTGGGTTTACGATTCTACTGTATGTTTACGATAAGGTTTTGAATATAAGTAATATATTAGAAACTGAATTACGATTGTAGGTAGTTATGAACATTCAAAACTTCATTTACACTTAACTAAAATAACATAAAAACGGGAAAAAGACACAGGGGTTTATTCCTAAAACTTAAAACATTTTGACACACTTAAGGTCATTTTGTTGTTTGGGTATTCTCAGAGTAAAGTAAAGCATGCATACAAGAGTAGTAATCTAAAAAATAACATCTAGTAAGGTAAATTACGAAGTGAGAACGACATTTAATGAAATAACCATTGTTATTTTACCAAAAATTCGTCCTCTTTTAACTGATGTTCTTTTCTTAGCGGCCAATATAGCCATTTTACCACTGGTTACATCCCTCAATGTGGTAAGGAATTGGCTTGCCAAGTTCTGTGTTCGATAGTGCACATTACCAACGCAGTTTACGTGCTATTTAGCACGTGTCCATATGGCCTGTGGCTGCTTTGCGATTTGCTTCTGCTTTGGTTGATGCTGCCGCCGTCGATATCCATAATGATAATGAAGATGCGGCTGATGAGGTTGATGGGGTGCTGAGAGCGATGATTGCGATATTCGGGGCTTGCCAAAGGGTCCATAACAGTTCGCTGCACTTTGTGGCCAATCGAAATTGCGTATTTTGGACGTTCTCGGCTTAATTATGTGCCCGGCCCCTGAATACGCAATGCCAAGTTTTTGCATTGCCATATCGGAGCAGCTGATTTCCAGTCGGGTGTGGAATGAAATTGGTAGGGTGGATAATGGGTGGTGGGAGGAGTGTTCCTGTGTATTGGGGCTACGATAGTTGAAGGTCGGGGGTCGATTCATTGGCATTATGGAAGCAGATGCTGTCAATTGTGAGTGAGAATTATGCATGCGCCTCAAGCTGACCGCCTCAAAAACACTCAGAAAAGAAATGTAAAAGTTTTAGAATAAATATTTATACTAAATAATATCAATCAAAAAAGAAAGTTAAAAAAATTCAAAATGATAGTTTTCAGATGCTTTAAAGTTAACGATAATATGTGAATCTCATACAAAATTCAATAATATATTAGAAACAATATTAAATATTAATCTACTAAACAGCACATGTCTAAACTTACATTTATAATAAAAAATATAGTATAGTTCCTAATGATTTGCATGTTCGCTGGCAAATACTGCTACCAAGGCAGTATTTTGTTTGCTTAGTGTAACAACGAAGTCAGTCAGTTATTGGCATGGTTGATTGGCCGACTGGTCGGCTACGCAATGTCAGCTGTTGCCAGCGTCATAGTCGTGGCTATTTAGCGTAATTGAATTACCAATTTTCCGTCCACGGGCTCTAATTTATGGTTATTAATGCGAGGCTAAGAAAGCATAGCCCCTCGTGAGTCGTTGACTTCTTGCTCCAGCTCCAGCTGAAAACTTGTCTGGCTACAGAGAAAAGTTAAGGAATTTGTATATCCCGAGGGGAGAAAACTGAAAATATGTGCAAAAAGTTGAGAAAACTCGACTGCAAGTCAGGTGGGGGCGAAACGAATGCGAATGCAATCCAAACTTCAAATAACAACAGAAAAATGCTCGGCGAAAGCAAAACTCTGCACAAAGAAAGAGCTCGACCAAGTAAAGAGCAAAAATCAGCCACAAAAATATTTATAGAAATTCGAAACAACAAAAAACGCGGGCAAAGGAAAGAAATTGAAAGCTCAAAATGCACACAAGCGTAAAAAGCAATAAAAAGAAAGCTGAGTCGAATATTTTCCAGGGAACCTGGTGAAACCCTGAATACCCTAAGCGAAGGGAAAGTAGAAATGGCTTAGTGCATATATAAAGGATGATAGAAAGGGGAAAATAATAGTCTTAGATTTGGTAGTTTTGAAGAATAATTAAGAATCCTTAGAATTGCTGGGAGAAGCCAAGCACTTCCTTCCCAAGAACTATTACTGCCAATTGAAGGAGCATTTCCCTAACTGATTTCCAGGACTAATGAAATACATTACTGGCAAACCGATTGCGAATTTCCAAGAACCCTTTGGGCCTCGCCTTAGTCGAGCAGAACAAAGTCAATGGCAGGCTTTTGCGGCGGCAACCCTAATGGATTTCTTGGCATAATTAACCCATGCCGCCCATGCCAATCCCCTCGACTACAACAAGGTCAGCGGATGGGGCGGGGGTCGGGGGTCGGGGGTCGGGAAAGTGTTGATGGTTTTCGGCAAATGCCAAAGGCAGTGCCAAAAAATATATATTTGAGCCAAGTCATGCGTGGCAATTTCCAGCTGCCCTGCAACAATACACACAGTGTATATCCTGGACGGCGGAGGATGAAATCCGATTCGGACTCAATGACATTTCTCGAGCGTGGCAATTTATGTGGACCCGGGTTAAATATAATTCGTTTTAGCCAAACTTTAAACTATTTGCAGCCGAGGCGAAAGTTGCTGTCGCACATAAATCATTTCCCCGAAGCATTTATGTTATTTATACAATTTTTCCTTACAACATTCCCAGCTCACAAATCGCCGGGGAAATGTCGTAATAGTGCCGGCTGCTCCCATAGAAAATCCATAAAGTGCCCGACCACTCGTATCTGTTTCAATTTGCATATCTTTGATTCGCCAGCTATTGTTGGAGCCATTCGGCTGGGCCACATCTTCCACATCTACTCATAATTGTTGTTCCTGCTGTCAGCACAAGCCTCCAAGGACACACAGCACAATGCCACAAAATCTGCCACGCCTTTTGCTCCTTTTCGGTCCTTAGGTCCTCCGGATTCTGCGGGCTCACGCTCAGGGCTCAAGGATGAAGGACCAAGGCCCAAGGCTCTGGGCTTTCGGCTCTCGGCTCTCGGCTTAGCAGCCAATATCGCCACTAATACGGAGAAAGCATTTCATTTTACGTTTGACTAATAGAAAGGATTCATTATGAATTATACATATGCGTTCGCCTATGCGTGTGTGTCCCATAAGCAGGGATATGCCATGCGTGTCCTGGATAAATTTGTTTTCGCCGAACGTGTCCCTGCTGGCGTTGTGGTAATTTTTTAGCCCTGGTCATGGCCCAAGTCCCTGGCTGGCAGTTTTCTGCGGTTAATTTTCAGCGGAGATTTGCTCGGGACTCCGGCTTGATTAGAATTGATGAAGTTGATGTGGCCCAGTGTCAAGGGTTGGGTCATTGTCCCACTCCCGATTTTCTGCGTTTATTATTTACGAGCCTGGCAGCCTGGCTGATTGTATGATGACTGCTTGGCCACATTCGGCACTGTGTGAAAGTGAAATTTTAATTTTGAATTGAATTTTCAGTAGACAGATCCTAAAAGATTCATGAAATTTAACCATATTTAAGCAAAGATAAATCTTAAAACAATGCAATCAAAATTTAAACACAATGAAGTCGGACAAATTGTGTAAAACTGTAACCTAAGTTTTTAACATTAAGCTTAAAGTTTGTAAATAATTTTCAGAGTTTTGTGCTGGCCTTATTAATATGTACATTTCTTTAAAAATTTAAAACTCGATCTTGATAATATTTTCATTATTTTATAAGCCAAGTTTGATTTAACGTTTAATAATAAAGAGTGTTTAATATAATATAATAATATATAATTAAAAAAACCTTTTAAATTAAATTCCAAAACCATATTTATAGACATAACAGCCCGTATATTTATTTTATACAAACATGGTACAAAAATAATAACAGGGAAATTATATTTTCATGGGCTTACAAATAATTATATAGGTTTAATATCAATAAGGTATGTATGACAGAACAATTGAAGTTTTCTGCCACAAACAATTTAATCTTGTATGGGATTTTAATAGTTGTTCTGGTAAACAAACAAAATACCAAACTAATTTAAGTGCCACCTTCAGAAGTGCATTCAAAATAGCTTCCGAGATTAATTCCCAAAATTAGTTTGCCCCTTGAATAATCCGCCTTATTAAGTTTGGCCATCCATCCAGGTCCCTCATACTCTACCATTTTTGACCACGGGCCAAAAGCCGAAACTACTTGGCACATAAATAACCTGGAGACAAGGCACTCAAGTGTGTGCACAAACACAGAAAACCGAAAGGCGGAATGCAAAACTATTTTTGATATTAATTGTCGAGGCGACACAGTTTCGGTTAGAAAGACCCCAAAAGCAAATGGGCTGGCATTAATTTCCGGTCAAGTGGCTGATAGACAATCATAATTATTTATTTAGCACACATCAAATTGACCAAATGCACACGTGGTTGTGGTCCCGTCGAAAGGAAGGTGGGGGGGTTGGACCTCCAGGACCAAATGGGTTAGTTGTGCGGTTTGCCAAGGTGTTGAAATGTTTACTTTGTTCGAGGCCGACAACTACTGCGACTCGGAGTTAATGATGCATAACACTTGCGGTTGTCAAAGGCGTCGGGGGGGCGTGGCCCGGTGGGTGGTAAATTAAATGCGGGAATGTGTGGGCCTACGATTTATAGACCATAATTGCAACAATTTTGAGCCCCTGCACTTCCCCGCCGCTTTGATGCTCGCCCACGCACTTAACATTCTGATTTATCCAGTAAATGCACTCTAAAAAGGGGGCAGGTGGGCGGTGGGCGGTGTGAGGGGAAAAGTGGGCGGTAACTGCCGTGGCCGCAGGATGCCGAGCAATTTTAATGACATGCTGGCAGGCATCCAATCTATATGTTAAAACAAAGAGCAAGGCTAAAAGGAACCTTCAATTTGCCCAATAGCTTGGAAATAATTTATAACAGTTTTGCAATGGCAGCGTATAGCGAAATGGAAAGGGAAAGGGATAAGAGAGAAAGGAGAGAGCAGAGAAAGCAGAGAAAGCAACCGCTAAAGACATCCGCAGCGACATCAGGTCCTTATCACGGATCCACATATGTAAGTGCAACAAAAAATAAACTCAAATAGTTACGACATGCATTTGTGGGGGTTGAATTTATGGTCTTACATTTATTTTATTAATGAATTCCTTTATAAGACTTTTAAATATTTGATTTACCATTGGCCCTAGTTGAGTTTGGTACAAAAATATTTACTATTACTAAAGCTTTATGTAAAAATCGCAAAACCTAGATACTATTACTATGATTGTGCCATGAATTTCATGAATTCCTGCTTTTGGGATACAGACGAATTCATGAGTTGATAATAAAAGCGCCAGATTTGCTTTCTTATTTTATTAAAATCGTAAAATTCACAGGAAATTCATTGAATGCTTAAAAGACAAATTGTATTTTTCAGGTAAGAGCTGCAACTTATGGATCGAGCCTTAACTTTTATACTTATTATTATTATCCCAATTATTTTTACAAATACATTAGATGGTGTTCATGCACACACTTTTTCCCTTATTTCATGATACTATTGCATAATATGGATATCGCATAAACACAGTATATATTGATTATATGAATAAATTTGGTTTATCTTTATATGCAAATTTGTCAATAAAAATTTAGTACACGGTTTCACGGTTTGTTGTTTTTTATATTATTGAAATTCGGCGTAAGAGTCTTAAATTATTATTTTTTGAATGCAATATTTTGCTTTTTTATGGAAATTGTAGTAAATAAAAAAAAATCATTTTAACTGGAATTTGACACTGGTAGCTTTGGGGAGTATGTTCAATGTGCAATGTTATTTTTGTACGAATAACATACGCCAACAATTATAGCTTTCTTTGATAAAAGTTTTTAAAAATTTCATAATTTTTTTTTAAACAAAATCAAAACATAAAAGGCTGACTTCATTTGTGACTCAGTTTTTTGTTGAACACCATTCACCAAAAACATAGACTGCGGATCGGCTCACAACTTGTAGTGCAATGAAAAAATATATATTTAAACTTTGCCGCTGGCACTCATTAAATGCGACTTAATTTCTTTGTGGGACTGTCCCCAATATATCATGTCAGCAATCAAGTCACAAAGAGAAAATCTGCTGACAGTTTGCATTCTGGCCGGGGTCCGAGCCCCTCGTCCCCCGTCCCCCGCCCCATCCCTCGGGCCTGGTAATTTCATGCTTGGCAACATTTCGCCAGCTCTTTGAGTTTTCTTTTCGCCGGGCCGGCGATGAATATTTCATTGCCGGTCAGTGGGAGACAAATTAAAAAGTTTTACGCGTCTGACCCGCGATAGAATCGCCCTGGCATTATTAAAACTTTAACAATTTATCAAACATTCTGGTCTATTTTTGGACACGCAACGACAATTGTTTACCGGACACATGGCTGTCACATCGCTGTCGGCCGTCTGCGACCATTGTAATTGCCAGATGAGTGTGAGCCGAGGAGCTTTTCTGGAAATCAATGGGAAAATTATAAGTACCCGCTTCGGCAGTTCATTCTTATGCATAAACAGCCGAGGAGCAGCTGGCGTTTCCCACTCCCCAAGTCACCTGCCACTCGCCGGCCCATCAATCTTGGTCTATGATAACGCCTGGGCAGGTAGCTCGTAAATCTCGGCGCTATCTGGCAGCTCCTTGGCCCACCTATTTTTTGTTCTACGCCGCGGTTCGTTCCTATTTGCGTAGCTGTCAGCCCGCACATGTGGCCGTGAGTGAGCGATGAAGGGGACTCATCGGAAATCGGGAAACGGGCAACGGGCTCTAGGAGTGGCATCAAATCAATTCTGGGACCGCTCCCAAGTTTGCCCCGACGAAAGTTCGTCTTCGTCGGGGCTCGATCAAAATATTCATTGGCCAAGCTGGTTACATATTCATACTAGCAGGCCACAATGTAACACACTGCCGGGCATCATGTACTGCCTAAACAAACCACACAGGGAAAAATGAAGTCTTCATGAATTAGTTTTCAAAGGACTGCAGAAACTCACTTCGTTAAAATGTGATTTTAAATGTGTTTTTATTAGCAGCTGTTTATGAATTACCACTTACGAAATAGATAAGCACAATGGGAACCACATTATCTTTGTTCATTCGTTAACTTTTCTAATTTAAATCCTCAAGCGAAAACGTCTGTTTTGAATGTGTTGTAAAGCCTAAAAACAATAAGAAATACTACGTAGTTTAGAAAAGATTTGATAAAAACACTTAATATAAATAGCATACACCCACACACAACCAACTAAAGCCAGATTTTAAATTAATAAAAATAAACACAAAAAAAAACACCTTAAAAATTAAACAAAACAAATAAATCAAAATTAATAATGCCAATTACAAATACTGAAAATTATAATTTAATCCCAAAATACTTTTAAGCTTTTAAATCTTGAGACTTAACTTGTATTTTAAGTTATATTGTAAGATAACACTATCAAGGTGAAAACTAAGATAGTGAGATAACTTATAATTAATACAACTGTTTTACTTATTCCTGTTTCAACATTCTTTTGCTCACTTTTTCCCAATTTTCTAAGTGCAATCCCTCATTTGGCGAACAGAGAACAATCGGAGTATTAGTTGGTGCATCTCATGTATGAGTGCATTTCTGGTCGGGGCTTAGCACGCTTGAAAGCCTTTCATTATTGGTAATCGCAATCACACTCCGCCATACGGCATCAATCAAAAGCAGCTGAGGTTGCTCAGGCTGCCCAACCCCTGGGATTATTAATCAATGGCCAGGTTGGGTCAAAAGGTGCATTCGACAGTCACTGGCTTTCCTTGTAATCGAGCGGATACCAAAGCATTGTTGCAAACGGGGCGTGTTCGTAATTCGTATACGTAATGTGGCAGAGCCAGTGGCTGAGATAGTTCAAAGGTGTGGCCACTGATTCGCCCTAACTAGAGAACCAGTGGATAGACTCACGAAATGAGCTGCTAGCGCATTATTAAGTTGCATGCAATTAAAATTACGCGCGTAATCAGAGCGAAAAAAAGATAAATTCGCGTGATAAATATATTTTTACGCTCTGCTTGCCTCACGCGTGCTCCACAAATGGGGGTTTGGGTTTTTGCGGCGGACGGAGTTGGGATCTCCGGCGTAATCAGGCTGCCGCACTGGGGGCTAATTAATTTCGCCACTTTACTCCGTTACGGGATCTCCAGGGAGGAGCTTTGGCTTAGCGGCTGTATCTCTGTATCTGTGCGCCCGGCTTTGATTTTTTTCCATTTTCCGTTTTACATTCGGTCTGTGCTTTCTTGTTTGCCACAGCTACACGTTCTATATTATGTATGCCAGCGAAGGTTGTATTAGACTGACTGAAAGATGAAGGAAAATTATTAATTATTAATACTTTTAATTAAAAATTAAGTACATTTTTAAATGTATATTAAGAGTATTATAAGATGACAATTGATTTTAAGCCCTCATTTTATTCTAAAATAAAAGTGTATATTGTGTCAAAGATTATGTGATGTTATACAACCTTTTATATCTGTTAAAATTGTATTTGTTTAATAAATGTACGATTAATTAGGTACTGAGAATTTTGGTCAAATTTGAGCTATTTTACAATTGCCAAGGATGTCCTGTTTTTAGATTGTCCTATTTTAATTGTGCTATTAATTTAATTGTTGGCGTAATTTTGTTTTTTATACATTATTGTGCAATTATAGTTTTTAAACGTTGTGCTTTGATTGGGAATATCTTAGCCGGCTCATTAAGTTTTAATCCTCGCAGGGTAACTCTTAGTCGACTCCCCCTGTTAAATAACCCAACTCTTTTACACATGTTTAATTTGTGCTGCTTTTCTTGGTATTTATAATTTTCTCCCAGCTAATTAATATGGCTTATATAGATGCTGTTGCCACAGTATCTTATCCCCAAAAAACTAAAGTGCAGTGAAAGTTTAAATGAAAATTCTCGACGAGCACACTTAGTTTGCTAAGCACACGGCCAGAACCATAAATATGGCCGAAGACAAAGAACCGGGAATCAAGAACCCAACTGGCATAAAGTTTTTTTTTTCGGGCCAAAATAGTAGAGTTGCAGGCTCGACGGCCGGCCGATAAAGCGAATGCATGGGGCGAAGTGCAGATAAAATGTAGCCGGCGAAGAAACGAAAAGTGTCAGCGGGCCAAGTACAAGTTTGAGTACAAAGAGCAGTGGGTGAGGAAAAATAAGTTTTCGTGCGCCCCCCAAGGGGGCGGGGCTCGATAAAGTTGCCACTGGCCCGAGGAGCAATTCTTGTTGGCCAACTGGCCAACTGGCGACACTTTCCAGCAGCATGCAAAGCGAGGGTCCGGGCGAAGTTGGCAAACAACATTAGTTGATGGCCCAAATGGGCCAACATGGCGCTCGTGGCAGTCAATAATAAGCAGGCGACATGTTGGCCAGAGCACACTTTCGGCCATCTCCCAAAAAAAAAGGAGGCAGCATAAAAGATGGAAATGGAGATGGAGATGAAGACTTCTCAACAAGTTTAAAGTTACTGTCGAACTCTTGTTTCCTTGCGCTATTTCTCTTCTCCCAAAAAAAGGCTAAAAGGTTGCAAGTTGCTGGGAATTTATGTAAATTCGTGCTGCATTAAAGATACAGAATGCGCCATGAAGGATGCAGAAGTTTAAATTGGAGCAGGCTAGAGCACTAAAAAGTAGGACAAGCAACATTTTCAATAATTCGATCTATATCCTCCGGAGCACTTTCCACTCAAGCAAATTCAACATATCTTCATTATGTCGCTCCCAATTACAGAGGTCAAGCATGAACCATTTGAGCAGATAAAAACACGGTTAATTAATGACTGACACTGATGAGCTGGCCAACTTTTGCCTTCCCGTAGCTCTTTCATATTTAACCCATTTAACTCCTAATTAATACACTTCACACAAATTCATTTTAATTACACAAAATAAACCAAATATTTATGTAAATGCCGCCTGTCACTCACTTGTATGCGCGTACATTTCCCATGTTAATTACGCATATGCTCACCAAAAAGTCGGCGCTGCGAGGGCGTAAAGTGGAAAAAGCCTTTCACCAGACCAGAGTCGGCGTTTGTTTGCCTGTCAGCAGCATTTGGCAAGCGGTAAAATTACAAAAAATACAAAATAAATAAAGCAGCACCAGCCGACAGCATTGCCATCGTCAAAATGAAATAAAATTTATTTGCGGAAATAAAAAGGATTGCTTACTTTCTGGCAAGGCCGTTAAAGCGAACAATACAGTAAATACAGCTTAAAGGGTAAATTTGAAACACGTTTCAAAAGATTTATGGTTGTCGTAATTTTCAATAAATCGAATTTGCTTGCTTTTTATACATTTTTGAGGAGAGATTTAATAAAGTTAAGTTTACATGAAAAAATAATTTATTGTAATTAGAATTTAAGCTATCTAACCTTACAAAATTTCTTACGAACATGCTTAAAAACACTAATGTTGCATAAAAAATTATAAGATTAATATTCCCATGGTAAAAACAAGTTAAAATGCTTTTTGTATAGTATTAGAATTTCAACCTACACACAAACATAAATATTTTATAAATATTCTTCAAGATAGAATACCTCTGAAACGTATTGCTCAATTAATCAGGGATATAAATACTGTAATTTGTTACTTCGTGGCTGGTTTTATAGCCAGCTGTTCGAGGACATTGGTGGAAAACTGAGGAATTTCCCTCCCACACACAAACAACCTACAGCGAACAACCAACAACCAACAAGCTACAAACACATGCACGGGATAGACGCATTTCGTTTGTAATTAGTGTCGCAGCGGCTGTTTCGCTTTTGTTTCTGTCGCGTGTAAATTCAGAACATTAATTTTCTTAATTAGGAGTATGCCAGTGTCCTTAATTGCAAACAAGGCGTCTCGCATATGCGACCATGTGTTTCATCTGGCAAATAGAGAGCCAAATGCAAATGCTTATTAAATTAAATATGTATCTTTGAGACAGTCGCCCTGCTCTTATTACCACATAATTGAGTCGCACAGCCGAATAAGTCAGTCCTTAAGAAAACTAGCCGCGATATTTTCGCATTAAAGCGAATTGGGGAAAACCGGCTCGGGAAAATGGGGCAATAAAGTAGCTGAGTTTGAGCCCACATGCTGGCTGAATGGCTGAATGTTGGTCCATTATTTCATGATTCCTTTGCCATTTATCACCTGCAGGCAGTGACCGCAATCGTTGGGCGAAATTACAAATAAAATGAATTGGGACCGGGCCGAGAATGGATGAAAATGGCCGGCAGAGGGGTGAATTTACTACCCCCCGAAGGACCCCGTGGACAAAACAAAAGGGCTCTCACCTGGACAATTTGTCAAATCGCCACCGCAATTGCTCTTGCCGAGCTTCGATTTCCGGTCTTGGTCTCCGGGCATTAAGGCCAATTTACCTCACAGACGTTGTGGGTGGAAATTAATTGAAAAACTTTCCTCAATACACGCGGTTAGCTAATCGTCAAATACTTGAAATAATTGACCAAATTAAAATCCTGTCGAGGGCTCTCCACTAATCGTGTTAAATGGCAACTATCACGAGAAATACTTGCTCAATTTGGGGCACTCAAATTACCTTAAAAGGTAGAAAGTTACCAGGGTATATAAGTTATGCAAATTTCTCTACTACTTTTGCTCATTTCAATGTCAAAGCATTTCTTGCTAGTAAAAACGTATTATAAAACAATTTTTGCAAAAAAACAGACATTCTTTCATTTGTGAGGGCAGTCTTTAAATGGCACAAAGCGAGGGCCTTCAATGAATGTATGCAACGTTTTGGGTGACCGCCCACATGAAATTCAAATTCCAAGTTTCAGGGCAACAATGCAGTACTTTCTCCGGAATACGAGGGAAATCTGTAAATTGTCATTCCGAAAACAATTCCCTTTTCTTGCGCTGTCAATATTCTCCCCCACCTTCTCCCCGGGAGCCCGAAATTGTACATTTTCATATGCCATGTTCCCATGCCGGAATTCATATTTCGGTTCATATGCATATGCACAGGCAGATGAAATTGTTTTTGTTCTATAGGCATTCCGCACTGCCCTCTAACTTAACACGATTTTGCACTTGTCCTGCAGGAGTCCTGTGAATATAAGGACAAAAAAAATGTATTGCATATCAAGTGAGCTCTTCGAGTGGGAAACTGGGACAAGTGTACAAGTGAACAGCCATGTAAATGGCTTTTCATTTGGGCCATGTGACAGGCCAACTGCAGTCGCACTTATTTTGGCACATTGCACTGGAAATATTTTGCAATATTTAGCCATTGATTTGCGCCACACTTTTTTGCGCAATTTGGCCTTAAATCGATTTTGGACAACCGGGCCGAAACAATTTAAATTCGAAATGGTGGCAGAGCGAGCGGTAAATAAAATCACCAATTGCCAGTTGAAGAGCTAAATTTTCACCCGCTGACAGGCCAATCAAATTGGCATGAAATGGCCAAGACCGATGTCCAACAAACCGAAATCCGAAACGCGTATCTAATTGAAATTCACGCCGGTGTTTGGCTTAATTTTAAATCAAATTGCGAAATGCCAAACAAATTAATCGCCGTCAATGTGTTTAAGTCGAGTCGGATTTGGCCCGTCCAGCAAAACAGAACTCATTACAATTTTTAATTAATTTTGACAATAAATTTCGCCGGCCAGGAAAGCGGTGTCCGCACTTTCCCCCAATTCCAGGCTGACAGTTTGATTGAATCTGGCAGGGGTAAAGGTTGGGGTCGCTCTGCGGATTGATTTTGGGTCTCATTCGGGACGGGACTTACCTTTTCCTTTGATTTCCCCAGAAATGTATAACAATGTCAAAAGTTGTTAATGCCCGCAATCAAAACCAAAGCCTCCTGCCCAGTAGTGCACCTTTGTTTTCAATTTGCGGAGGGTAAAAATGGAATTTGCATACGCAGCTCTCGACTACGCGTGACTACAAATTAAATTCAATATTGGAGTTCCTCGGCGCAGGAGAAAGCTGGCGAAATGATGACCACGGCCACTCCGCACTCCTGCTGTCCATCAATCAATCAAAGCACAAAGGTGACCTGAGGGAGAAATTTGCATGGGTTCACGCAGCGATGCCGGCGACGTCCCAAACAATTTGTGTGGCTTGGCTTTTTTTCGCTCCTCCTCGTCCTTCCCCTGAGTGGTTTTCTTGCGGGGGGAGGGGGTCGAAGGATCCACAGCCTTGAATGGATGGGTTGAATGGTCCTGGCTGGGGCAAACTTAACCGCAGACGTATGGTCAAAAAGCTCTGGAGAATTGGCTCATGTTTTTTGCAAAGAGCGTTTTCTTTGCTTGCAAACTTTCTGCATACCTTGTAGTCACTGCTGGGTATCATGAGGTCTATCGATGAAATTAAAAGAAAATTTTAATAAATATATATATATATATATATTAAGTATTTAAAAAAAATCATTTCTGATTTTGTTGTAACCTTATACAATGATTTTATTAACATTACTATAAAGCAAATAAATATTTTTAAGACTATTATTTATATTTTCCGTTTTGAACAACTAATATTGTGTCAGCGAAACCGTACACTTTAATAAATAAACTATTTTCCGTATTCCTAACATGCACATCGGATTTAATTAATCAGGTATTTTAACATACTCAGAGCTGATCTTAAAAAACGTACAAATATTTAAGGCGGTTAACGTTCTTTGGTCTCAACATATATATTTTTATTACAAAAAATGATTTTCCGAATTTAATTTTTGTTTTATTGTTTATTTTTAAAATGTTAATTTTAAGCAATACAAGTTGCAGCAAAACAGGCAAATTGTTCTGCTCGACCTCAAATATTTCTAGAGCTACATTCGGTATTGAAATACACCATTGATCTTGAATAGCGTAAGAATACAAACTAAGACAAAGTTAAGAACAGGAATGCCTTCTTAAATCAATCTATCAACATAAAATGGCAAATAAAATTGAAAGTTCGTTTATTTCGTGTGCTTTGTTTTCCAGCCCAAGGGGTATCCACTTAGTCCGTTCCGAAATGCATTTTCCCAATTGCTTTGCATGTCCATTGCTGATTTCTTTTTGCGTTTTGCTTTATGCCAGCCAGGCAGTTGGCCTGAAGTGGCCGACGAGCAAGTACAGAAAGCCAGGAGAAGAAAACGGCCGGGGGTAAAAAAAATAGAACTCGATGGCCGGGCGCCGTGTGGTAAATGGTTAAGGGCATGTCATGGCAATTTGCATTTTCAGCTTGACAAAGGATGTGCAGGACTTTATTCCCGAGCCGAACCACGCCCCATTCTCCCGCCCCCACCACCGGCAATGGCCAACAAACCCACCTCCTATTCAATTTTTGGCCGAGCACCAGCTGCTGTTAATATGCAAACTGGGATTTCTTTTGTGGCTTTGATTTCGGTCCGTTCCGCTGGACAATCGCCGCTCGAAGCCACGGGCCCGGCTTCATATTCAATATCATGTTCAATAATTTCGCCTCATCCTGCGGCACAGGACATGCGATGGGGGAAAGGGAATGAAGAATGTGTGTAGATATAAAAGCAGATGGGCAATATTTGTGGCCCTGCCAGCATTGATTGCCGGCGCTGAGCGTTTAATAGACTTTCAAATATTGCCACTTCGGCCTGGATGGGATGCGGATGCTGCGGTGAGCGGGATGTAGGCCAATAAGATAATTAATGTCCTGGGAGAAGGCCAGATAGCCACCCCACAAGGCGCCCAAGGCACTCCGACAAGGACGAACTGAAAGCTGGTCCAACTCGCTGATTGCCTGCGTTAATGTTAATTGCCCTTGATGAGTTTTATGCGCTGCGCTAATGAACAAATGACTGCACATCGCCAATATGTATGAACGACCAATTCGGCCAAACTATGAGCCCCAATGGGTGGCATTGTGAGTTTGTGGGGCACATCATGGCATTGTTAGCCACCGGCCAGGCAACATTTAATTGCCGACCGGGGTCGTTTGTTTTGGAGGGCTTTCGATAGCGTAGATAGCGCCTACATACATGAAGGTGCTTAATTGAATATTCAGTCACGCAAATTAAAGTCACTTCTCGTTGGGGTTAATGGTAATATTGGGGGTGGTTTCTAATGCCATGACATTATTTATGACAATTTGGCTGCAGTAAATAGGATATTTTTAAAACAAAAATAAATTTTGCGTTGATTTTATAGAAACATTCGCATTTAGCCATAAAGTGTTTTACCCATAACTTTATTGCTAAATGCCAATGTTTCTAAGGCAATGACAGGATGGCTTCTTCTGAAATAAATATTCATGAGATCCACAGGCCTTTGGCAGTTTCCTTTTGAAAAACCATTTTCCAAACTTTCCATTAGCAGTCAGACTTCCGCTGGAGAATCGCTTTTCCATTATGTTTTACAAAAAGCCACTTCGTGCCGAGTTACAGCTGATGTCCTGACTTGTATCCGAAATTTGCATACAACAGACGCCAAAGGGAATTTGAAACCGAGAACAAAACCACCGCTGATGGCTGTCAAAAATAAAGAAGCAAACGTTGGCTAAATTAAGCCGGAAACCAAATTCACTTGCAACATGCAACGTCGCCTTTTTGCGGTAATACTGGTGACTTCAACTTCATTTCCTGGCCGCAGGACCAAGACCAAGACCAATTTGCAAGGCGCGGTCGCATCTGCTTCCTAGGCGTATACGTAACGCTGTGCGCAAGGCAAGCCGAAAAATGGACAAAAAAGGCTCCACTCCACAACCGCAATCACAGAGTTTCGGAGAGCCAGCAATTTGAGCCAAGACATTGTGTCCCCCGTCCACACCACTTAATGACTTCCGCAAATAAAACGCTTTGTTCTGGGACAAGTTTAAAGCATTAGCACATTGCTCCCGGCACAGCAGCTCTGCAGCTGTTTGTACATATTTATCAGACTGTTTTGCTGCAATCTGCTAATGCATTTGGCTCGGCGACTAATGAATATTAATGACACCACCAACCGGCGAGGGCCGGGCCAAATGGCAATAAAAATATTTCAATTAGAGCCGAGCTGCCAACACATGCAGCAAGATCAACGACTTCGTTAATGCCACAACAAGTTGAAGATGCAGCTGCAACCGCAGACAAGCCAGACAACCAGCACACGAAAAGATAAACCGATGCCAGCACGTTGGCATGCATAAATGATGGCCAACTGGGGCACTTCGCATTTTCAGTTCTCCGGGACAGCTCATGACCAGTCAAACGCCACAAACAAAGCAATCGTTAGAGTTATATACACAATGGAAAATGATTGGACATTCAGAAAGAGATTTTTCAGAGACCTTGAAATTAGAATATTATCTAACATTTAAAGCCTTACAACACTTGCAAAACCGTATCTACCTTAAGTTACACAGCACTTGACGTCAAAACAGTAAGTTTCAGCACTAAAATCAATATAACTCACTATTTACAGCCCTATTTTATCCCCTTAAATGTTATTAAAAAAATTAATTTAAAATCTATTAAAAATCAGCAAGTAGTAACACTCCATCAATCTATGAAGAATTAAATTAATCTCTGCCATAAACCTCCTGTAAACATACTACTTCCCCAAATAAATCAGCAGGCTATATTTTAACTAAGTGTCACAAGCCCTTATTTGTTTTTTATTTGGATTGACCACAAATTCGGTTTATGGAAATTTTCACAAATTTTCAATAAGACCGAAGAGGCAGTTCCTGTCAAGTATTTTTAGGGTAAGGAACCAGACAAGGAAACACCAAAATGTCAATCACCATTGAGGAAAAAAACTTCGGCCTGGCCGTGAACCCTCTCACCGAATCCCGAGAAATGGTGCGCTGCTTCACACTGAAGAACACCAAGGGCATGTCCGTGTCGGTGATCCAACTAGGTGCCATCATCCAGAGCGTTTCTCTGCCGGACGACTCCAAGAAGATGGAGGATGTGTGCCTGGGCTTCGACGACATTGCCGGGTACGTGGCCAACAAGGGGGCCTACATCGGGGGAACCCTTGGCCGAGTGGCAAACCGGGTTGCCAACGGCGAGTATACCGTGGAGGACACAACCATCAAGGTGACAAAGAACATCGAGGTAAATAATGACACTTAAAACTTTAAAAAACGGTAAGGAGAGTTCTTTAAGATATATCAAAAGCAGCGGCAGTAGAGGAAACCTTATTTTTACATTTTGTAAAATAAATATCTAAATATTTTCAGTTAATTGCAAGGGCTTAACCTTATAATAGGGCAAAGGTCTGTTCGTTGGTACCATCAAATATTTAAAATTTTTTCAATTAGAGAAATAAATATTTTTTTGTTTATTGCTTTTGGTAACTACAATTTTAGCAAAATAGTTTTATGCAAAGAAAGATAATATCTGATAGTCGACTAAGCTGATTCTGATTTCCTACATAAATTTAAATGGGATAGAGTAAGTTTCAGTTTTATTGCTAGATTTGGCAAAACAGTAAAAAAAGGAAAAAAAATTTAAAAAAAGTGAAAATAAGAGATTAATGTGTACATTTTGCTACCATTTTAAAAATTAAATAAATTTCAAATGTTTTAAAACTATTCCTTTTATAAGATGATGATCAAAAAGTAAAGATAATCCAAAAAGGTGTACCAACGTATAGACCTCTCCGCTATACCTTACAAACCAGATTGAACGTATTTGTATTCTTAAACAAAGAAACTTAAATATTTTATTGATTGTTAATACAAAAACCATTCCTAAATTCCAGGATAGATTCCAACTACACGGCGGATTTGTGGGATTCGACAGCGTCATCTGGGAGGTGGTGCAGAAGACTCCTGCGGGCGTGGTCTTCCGGCACGACTCGGAACATGGCCACGAAGGATACCCGGGCACTCTGACGTGCCTGATCACCTACCGGCTGGACAATGAGAATAGATTGTCGATCACCTTCGAGGCCACCACCGATCGCCAGACGGTGGTCAACCTCTCGAACCACGCCTACTACAATCTAGCTGGTCACGCCTCCGGGGCCAAAGGATTGGCGGAGCACACGGTGGAGATTGCATCCTGCGAGATTGTGGACACGGACGATTGGCAGATCCCCACAGGGAACTTGAACGGCGTGGCAGACACTGTCTTCGATCTCAGGTCGCCCGTCTTGCTGGGCGATCGCCTGAAGCATTTTGAGGACAGATTGATCAAAGGCTTCGACAACTGCTTCGTGGTCAATGGAGGTCGGCCCCAAAGATCCATTGTCAAGGTGGCCAAGATTGTGCATCCGCCCAGTGGCCGAGCAATGGAGGTGTGGACCGACCAGCCCGGTATGCAGTTCTACACTGCAAACAATATGTCCACCATATCTGGCAAGAAGGGCGCTCGATATGTGAAGCACGGATCCTTCTGCGTGGAAACGGAGAAATTCCCCGATGCCATGAATCACCCGGAGTTTCCATCGATTACTCTTGAGCCCAACGAGAACTATCGACATGAAGTAGTTTACTGGTTCAAGGCCGAGAAGACCTGCAGGTGCTGCTACAAAAAGTAATCCTGATATCTCTTAAATAAATCTGGAAGTGCAAAGGTTCCTAGCCCCTAATAATGCCTTAACTTTTTTCAGAATTTAGTTGGATATACATAAGCTAATCATCACTGGGTGAAAACAAAATTTAAATTCGCTTAAAACTGATGTAAATTTAAATCCACTTAACAAAAGGGTAGATTTAAGCTAATCCTGGGGAAAAATATTAAAGTTTTACATTGCAATTTGCAGCCCACAAAAACTCATCTATAGCCGAATAAATAGTATTAAATTAAAAAAAAACATTTATATATACTCTACATGGGTCAGTAAATATTAGTTAAAACTTTCATTTTTGGTTATAAAAGAGCTGCAGGGGCCATGCGATATCCAGGCTATAAATTCACCACAAACAATATGCAGGAAAACGAATTTGGTTGCTCCAATTTGCACTCACCTGTGCGAGTGTTCGTGTGTCGGTGTGTATTTGCGGCAAACCCTTTGGGGTTATCAGCTAACATGGGGCCACCTTGTCAAAATAAACCATTCAATTAGTGTTGGAAAATTGAATTTTCCATGCAGCCCGTTGATGCGGTAGCTGTGATAAGCTGCGGGCCATCGACACTCCTGCGCAAATCTTGGCCAAGGCACAAGAAATTTCATTAGCCTAACGAGTTGTTTGCTCGAAAGGCCGAGAGAAAAACTTTGTCATCTCTCGGACTACGGAAGTTGGGTTGTGGAAGCTCTAAGACCTTGTTTGCCATTCAGTTCATACACAAAAAAACTAGGTATAAGTGTTTTTGAAGATGAAACCAAGCGAGAAAACTGCATCAGCCGAGACTGGAAATTGATTGAAGTCAGCTTTGGCTTGCCAGATTACATCACAAGTAAGGACACAAGCTTAAATTTCCCTTTTCATAAACAAGATTAGAAACCTATTTAAGACAAGTATGTCTACCAATTAAACCAACAGAAAAACATTTATTTCGCCCGCACTTTTTTATTACTTGAAGGATATTTCCAGTCTTATTAATGATGACAATTCCCAAGGACGACATTAATCTGTATTCAGGCAGTAGGCTTTGGTCACATTATGGTCTCACACAAATAATGTTAACAAGCTCATAATTAAATATTTGCACAATATTTTGCGTGATTAAAATAAAAGTCAAACACAGCAATACATAAAAGAAAAAGTTGTTTAAAATGCACAGCACACATAAACATAAAATGCTGACAGCCCCGGCATCAGGTTAACCGCAGAAGCGAGCTCACTAAAAATAAAAATTAAGCTCGCCGCTCCTGATTACCTAACAAACCAAAACAAAACAAAAAAAACACGGAATAATTTCAATGGGAGAGCTTAACAAAATTTACAAAAAACCAGGGGGATGGGAAATAAAGGCAAACGCAAACAGAACGCTAAACAATCAAGACTGAAACTCCCCTTCCGCAGCTGCTTTTGCTCTTTAACAAATTCATTATAACTTTTGCTATTAAAAACATTAGAAGCGACTGTACGCATTCCATTCAGGCCAAATAAAAAAGGGGACGACTTCCCTCAGTTTGCCATATATTCACGTTTTGTGTTTTTCGGCTTGCCAGGCGGAGCAATTTAACCCAAATGCTTATCATTTAGCCATTTAATTTAACCTTTTGCCCGGCTCACACATGCCACCAAAAATAAAAGAGCGCAGACATTTCTGTCTAAAGGATATTTGAGGTATATTGAGCTTTGCCATATTATTATGTTTACCATATTAATTTAATTTAAAAACGAGTTAATAAGAAAATGCATTGAAAATGTATTTAGGATTAACAAAATGAATTAAAAAGGTAAGTAAAATTTCCTAACCGCCTGAAACAATTCTATGAAAAATGCCATGAGATATTAATAACCAATTTATTTGAAACCAAAAATTGTAATAGCCTTTAAAGGATGTTGCTTCCTTAAATTTAAATTTCTAGTGTACTTTTACAGAGTATTCCAAGTACTGCTTCCAACCTAATACGTTAGTAAACTTTTTGCATATCACAGCCCATTCCCCTTAGCTCTGGCTTTGTTTTTAATACAAACTGCTGCTCATATTGCTAATGATTTTGGGTCACAGTCATCCGCACACTCTCGAACCCTTTGCACACCCACCCAAAAACAGCAAACACACACTCACGTAACACTTATGGCAACACGTACTTGGGGTCCGTTGCCAGTTTTTTGGTACGGCTGCCAGCCGTTGTTAAGTATACGCCGCATTGCTCTGTTTTTCGGGTGTTGTGTGTTATGTAATGTGGCTGGAATCCCTGTCTCCCTGTCTCCCTCCAACCGTATACCCCACTCACTTGCACCTTCGTTGTTGCACAAATTAAAAACGCGCTACTCTATCTCATTTTGTTGCCACTGCGACTCCAGCATTTTAATAAAATGCTGTTGGTATAAACGTGATCCTGGCTCTAATTGTTGTTGCTACAAGGACTGACTGACGTGTGTATGTGTGTGTGTGGAAAACAGAGTTACAAAAAGAGAGAAAAGTTTAGGTAGCTGCTTTATTTTTTAGTAAATGGAGCTTGTGCAAAATTGTGTGCAATTAGTTAGTCGGCAACTTTCCTTTTTTACCAACCAAAATTAGTAAGCGAGCTTGTGTAATTGAGAAGTGCCTTGAAACGAAAGCTGGAATAAGAACAAAATGCAAAAAAAAACGGACTCAACAATTGGCTCGCAAAATAATTTACTTTGCAACTAGTTTTCTTTACCTACAAAAATGTTTATTTAAATATTTTTCTTCTACAACTTCAATGGGGCTTAAACTAATTTTCTTACTTCTTTGGATTAAACTAAGAACTTTGTTGTGATTTATTTAAAGACCAAAACATTAGTTTTTGTTGATGTTGTTTTGTGTTAAGTTGGTCAAGTTTTATCCTTAGGTTATTTATTTTCTACTTATTTTCATACATCTCTGGATTATACTAAGAACTTTTTAGTAATTTTTTAAGACAAGAACAAAAACTAGATGAGATCAAAAGAGACGTTTTTTATGGTTTTTACAGACAGTTTAAGTTCACAATATTCAAAGTTAGTCAAGTTTTCTACTTAGTTTATTTACTTGTCGTCGCAAAAAGCACCTCAAGAAAATATCGAGACGTTTAATGTGGAGCCAGCTTTAATGTCAACACCCTTCTACGTATATATCCTTTCAGCCAGACAGGATACGGATGAGCTCAACCTGGGCTCATGGTTATGCATCAGCTGCATTTGCCTGCTTGGGTCAACCTGGCAGATAACTATTCTGTGGGCGAGCCGGCATTAGGATGATTTTGTTAATTGAAATTCGACGGCAGAGTGCACAGGAACAATTTCCTTTTGTTGCACGTGCGTTGCGTATACGCAGTGTGTAAACCGACGATGATGATGCTCGTGGTGCAGCTACAGGAGCAACAATGCCAGGCATGCGCTAATATCGAAGAAAGCTTTTGTAGTCCACCCAGTGCGCTTCATTTGATGCAATCCTTGCCTTTTGTTTGCTCTTGCCAGCTCCTGAAAGTCGGCTGGCTGTTATGCCCACGTTAAGAGCACGTCCAGCGATTGTATTTTCATTTTGCTTGTAAGTTTTACTATCCCTTACTGACACTCCTGGTCTGGTCCTCTTTCAGCCCGTGTCTGTCCACCAGGACCTCCACTTTGCCACCCGGTCGGTCGTCGTCCACTTGAGAACTCGTTTTCCTCGCGGCTTTTCCCTTTGTGTGTGTGTGCAGCACAATAACTTGCCTTCCGCTTGCTTTGCACGCCATTGAAAATGTTAAACTTACGCTTATTGGTTTTGGGAGTATGCAGTTCACTACGTAATTACACCACCCAACAAGGAAACGCACTCTCAATGCAGTATTTTTCCCCATAACTGAAGTTACTTATAATATCAAACGCTTTAAATTGTTTTTTATTTTATTATTTGTTAACAACGTTTACGCATGTAGATGTTATCTATTATGAACTGATTGGCAGGGCCTTAATTAAAAACCAGTTGCTTATGTCAGTTAAACTCTACAAATTTTTCAACTGTTTATTAGTAGAAGTAGCAATGAAAACTCGAAATAAGCCACATCACAAGCCATAATGCTGCAGACAAAGCGGAAGAATAAAAATGCTTTCTATGTGATGAATTCCTGCCTCAGACTTTGCTAAGCGAATATAGCAACGCGTGACAGCACCGTCAAAAAATTACCACAAAAACAAAAATATTTCGTTTAGTACAGATTAGATAGTTTGCCTGTTCCTTGGCTAATTAATAAATGATTTCAATTAAAACGCCACTGCCTTATGGATAAACCATTGCAAAGGGTATTATTGTTCAAGTAAAAAGAATTTTTGACAGCATACTCTTGTAAATATTCCAGTTCAGCATAAACAGGTCTCAGTTTAATACCTCTCTGTGTCTTCCATTACAATTATTATAACAATTGAAAATGAAACCAAAGAAAAATAGTAGGTAAATTTTCATAACTTTGTCGTTTTATATCACTATATCACATATTACTACTTATAATTTTGTAAAAATGTATTACAAAAAGATAAATTATTTTAAGATTTCAGCATATCCTACATATTATATCATATTCCTCATATTAGATTTAAAACAGAATACATAATATAACCTGCCCAAACCCTTTCAGCCAAATTATATTTTTTGGAGCTGTATTTTCTGCCGGTGAGAAAAGAATCAAATAGCATCCTTATCCAGGACATGGAGGAATACTGTGGCTGACCTGCTGCTGTCATAGTGAATGCGACAACTCGATGGGCCAGCCAGTCTGACTTTCAGTTCCAGGACGAGAGCTAGAGTCCCGAATGTGCCTTTCGGGCCATGCATTGCTAAAGCCAAGCAGTCAAGTTTACTGCGGCCTGGAGGGGCGTCTTCCTCCGGCCGAGCACTCTGTCCTGATTAGGAAAACGTTTCAATAATCTCGACCGGGATGGGAATTGTCTCCGGACAAAAAGCGGGCACAACAATTGCAGTTCAGGGCACTGAAAACTTTCGAGCCGACCAACTTGGCCTTGCCCGTAATTAAGCCTTAAATATCAACAATGAGCAATTGTTGGACCAAGCTCGCTGCTTAATTAAGCCCCAAACAAAGGCGTTTTGTTGCGTTCTTGTTTTCGCTTTCGTTTTTGCCATCAAAAATCATCAGTCAGATTTAATCAGGGGCCGAAAATACCGCATTGTTAATGCGGCATCAATATTAATTAAGGAGCCTTCATTCCCTCCGAAAGCGTATGTGCAAATCGCCGAAGGGAGAACGCGACTGACACAAATCTGACAGGACTTTGACAAGGAACGCATTCTAAGCAGACTACCACAACATAAGCGACATGTCAAATGCCAGGAGTGACTCGCCAAAGATAGGTCCTGCGATATCTGAACGATCTGGAGTTGGCTCACAAGCTCGCAAGCTGAGACTGCCGCTGAAGTGGCTGACAGTTGACAGAAAGCCCGATAAAATTAGCAACAGTGGAATTTGGTTAGGACTAAATATATGTGGGCTTAGCATTTGGAGTAATGCAGGACATAATCTTTAGGTTTAGTTAAGAAATCTTTGCTATTTAAAAAATTAAAAAAATAATATTACTTTGCACTAGAAGATAATTTAAATTGGAAATGATTTTTAGATATTTAACTAATATTTCATGGTAGTATATAGTCGGAAAAATACAACATTTTGTGTGCTAAAATTAAGCCATGTTAAAACCTTTTTTGTACATTAAGTATTTGATCACAAAATAAATAATTTGGGCTTTTAAATATCATGATTTTTTGCTTTTTATTAATTTCCCTCGAATAATTATGGTACTGTTATTTACATCACTTTCATGAAGATGTTGCAACGTATTTTATTTGCAAGTTCTTTGACTATGATTTTATCACTGTGCCACGTCCGCATTATGTGGCAATAGTTTATCAAGGCTCAGCAGCGGCTTGGCTTGGCAATATTATTAATTATTTTTGCAATTAACGCGTCATTGTTGCTGCATCACGTTGGTTAAACGGCCGCGTAAGCGAGTTTTGGCTCACACGCGTCATAATTAGCGGGCTTTGTGCGCCCGAGTTCGCTCATTTGGCGCCTTTCAAGCCAGGTCGGGCAGATAAACTTCGCAGCAGGCAATCGAGGCAATACCAGTGGCAATGGCGATGGCCAGGGCTTATCCACCGCTCAGCCCGGCGTAAGCCGCTAAAAGTGTTGCTTATCGGGCGGAGACAGTTCGTCACATGCAAAAACTTCCGGCGCGGGGAGTGCACATAAAAAGTTGACGCAACACGCCCAGAAGACATGTGAACGTTTTATTGGCATTAAGGGATCAAAGGCAGCTCTGACACGAGGGCTGGAGTAAACTCTTTGTAGCGCCCTCGAGTAAAGGAAGCAGCGGCGGCCATGTTTGCACAGGCATCCACGGGTACTTTGCTGAAATTTTAGCGCTGACACAAGAAAGATTTCAAGAACAGCTCACACAGGCCAACAGACAAACCAAAAAAATGGGTGCACATAAAGAAATAAAAGCTGATTTAAACCAACATCATTACTTTCAATATGTTCAGTACGTAAGACTTATCTAAAAATATTAAAACTCTCGAACCTAGCATTATTAGGCACTTTATTATTTTAAAATCTGTATTAAATAAAGTAATAGATAGAAAAGTAAATATATTTCAAAATACCACTTAACTTTCGGAGCCCTTTTTTAAGTGCATAAGAAGGCAGGCAAAGGCAACTAACGGCGACAAAGGCAGCCATAAACTTTTAGGGCACACGCTGCGTATACGCAATCAGCTTTGGGCAAACATTTACCCAAATAGTTTTCGTTTTTAAAGCGAGAAAAGCGCCGAGAAAAAAGAGCTTGCTTAGCTCGGCATTTTATTAGCTGCTTATATGTGAATGCGAATTTAGTCATAAATCTGTAGACGCGCCGCCGCTCTGCGCACTGTCGCATGAAATTGAAATATAGTGTGATTTTCACTTTAGCCAGTCGTCGAAGCCTGCGAGCCAAGCGAAAATCTCGCCTTCCCCCCATTCCGTGACCACTGAACAGCAACGGCAACGGAATTCGATGTCAAAAGCCCTGAAATACCAAGAAAAACAGGAAAACAAGAATCAACAAGAGAGGGAGCAATCTTCGACGATCCGAAGTTTTTATACCCTTGCAGCTGTTCAAAAATTAAATATTCTATTTTTCGATTTTCCAAAACATTTTTCGATCGTTCCTATGGCAGCGTATGATATAGTCGTCCGATTTTTATTAAAGGAAAGCCGTATTTCTGAAATCGTTAAAAACAATTATAACGCATTGTATATGGATATATGTTAAAAAACAACGAAATTATAATGTTATTCCCCTTTTTTCTCCTGTGGGAGCTAAATGATATATTAGGCCCGTTCCAAATGGTAAATCTCCTGCAAAAAAACAAACGACTTCTTAATAAATTTACTCCAAAAACCTTTAAAACTGAGGGACTAGTTTGAGTTGAAACGGACAGACGAACAGAAAGACAGGCATGGCTAGTTCGACTCGCTTGGTGATGCTGATCAAAAGAATATATTCTTTAAAGGGTCGGAAATATGCCCTTCACTGCGATTCAAACTTATGGCTGAAATTATAATACCCTCTGCAAGGGTATAAAAAAGTAAAAAGTACAGTGAGGTACCTTGCAACATTGCTAAGGTAAGCAAAAACTTTATAAATATTTTATTAGGCATATTTTATTTATTTGGTAAACAAAAAAAAGGGCTTTCCTATTAACTAACATTTTTTCCTATTTTCTACTAAGGATATAACATCTATTTTTGAAAATTATTTTATAAAAATGTTCAAGAAGTTAATGGATACAAAATTCTTACCAAATTTACAACTTTTTAAACAATTAATATAAAATATAAATATTTAAAGTACATTTTTTGGACTCACCGAAAATGTTGTTCAATGGAATTGAAGTCCCTCAATCGAATTTCTCCTCAATGCCAGGGTGTGGCAAAACAAAGGAAAAAGCCATTGCAAAGGAAGCCATTATCCGTGCGTTATTTATGACAATTTCCTTATGAGTATTGCCAGCCCCCCTCCATCCACAATGGATCGGCACCTCCGACCTGCCAGCCCCTCGGCCTCCATCTATTTTCCCGTGGACACATGTGCGTTTTCACTTTCTGAGGCGTTTCCAAATGAAAGGCGACGCCTTCGGCGCTTGACTTTAACGCGGACCGCCAGTCTCCATTGCGTGCAGTTTTCTGGCGGGAAATGGCCGTGGAAATGGGAAATGGGAAATGGCGAACGGCAAATGCAAAGCGTTTCCTTGCGTGTCTGTCTAAATGTTATTATTAGTTATCAGCGGCGTTTGTTATTTGCCTACTTCGCCACTCGATTAATGTTTTCCTACCGTGTCGAACGCCATTTGTTCTGCCAGTGAATATTTTAGCAGGTTGTTCCACCTAATATGCAGAAATGTGATTAAAACTGCCGAATTAAATGCAAATAAAGCCGCACTCAAAGTTGTGGCGTGAAGCTACCTTTAATGAACCATTAAAGATCTGAAGTACTTTTTGGGCTGTACTTAATTAATAAGACCAATAAAAACTTGTTCAACTACTCTTCAAATATTATGATTGTAGTGTAAACCATTAAATGTAATCTTTCTCGGAAAACCATTGAAATGAAAGCTTTAGAAACCCTCAAGGTGAGTCTCTCAAATTCAAAATCATTTGGAATGGCTTATAAAGTCAGCTTGCAATCTTGATTGGAATAAATTGTGGGAAAATATTTTGCATTTGCAGCCGCCGTTGCCGCCAAATGTATATTTACATGATATTTGTGGGTATTTTTTCTTTGTCATGCTGGTCATATATTTAATTCGCATGTTTACTTGTCCGACATGTGGCTGGCAGCGGTGCACACGATGTGGTGAAATGGCCAATGCAACAAAGATAAATACCCTACAGCAGGGTGCACCTAAATGGGCGTGTCAGTCAGTTCGCGCCGTGTGGCATGCTCATGTCATAATTCTAAAATTTGCGGTTGGCATGCTAGACGGCACTAAAATACAGATAATGTGGGCTCACACATATACAACTAACCAATTAATAGTGTTTAATAAATACAGCTTGGGGGTAGATATTTTTTCGATTTCAATCTGGTTAGATTGTCAACAATATGATTTTCCACCCAGTTTTAAAATATGTTTTGAGAAATTATTAAAAAAGGAAGTGAAGAAAGTAACTATGCCGTGTAGGAGACTTTCTTTACTTCAAAAGAATATTTAAATTACAGTCTAAGATCCACTTTATGTTTTTAATTACTATGAATATAAGGTAACAACATTTTACATTTATTTTTAAAAATGTCCTTTTGGTTAAATTTGTTGTTGCTTACAGAAATTTGTTCCCTGAAATGTATTAAAGCTTTTGAGTCATGACAGCTATTTCTGTTCGATAAGCTGTATAAAAGGGAAGCACAGACACCCATCTCAGACTCAATAGCCGTAATCGTATGCGAACGTATGGGTACGTATATGTGCGGTAGTTAAAGGACCCGGCCAATCCTTGTATCTGGCGAATAGTTTGGAGTAATTTTCTCTGGCTAAAGACGAAGTGGCTGGAAGGGGGTGAAGGTGGTGCGGTGTTGGCAGGGCCAACAACACTTTTCGGCTGCATAACAAATACACTTCAATCAATGCCAAATGATCGTGCCGGCAATCACAGAGCACACACCCATCACCCATACATGTGCACACGGGGTTTGTCACAGTGTGTGTGTGTGGGCGCCACAAAAATGAAAACAAATTTTGGCATGATTGCTGATTGTTTGTCTTTTTCATTGTTTGGCACGAATGCTGCCTCTGCCGACGCAGGCGCACATTTATTGCTTCCCAATTGGAAATAAAAATGGCGGGCGGCGGGAAACAAGAAAAGAAGGCTCACCATGTAAAAAACGTTGGCCGTTCAACTTCAATTGAAATAAAAAGCGTAGGAAAGCGGTATGTGCACGATGTGACGTAAAACAAGTGGGCTCTGAATGGATAAGTGCCTTCTTTGATAGTTGAATACCCTTAAAAAAGGTAGTAGAGAATCGCCTGAGTATCAACACTATGCTTGTATTTGGAAGATCGGAACTGTTGAATTTGTTCTTAGAATTGGCATCATTGGCATCATTTGCGTTCATTGGCATCATTGGTTTTCATTTTTTGGCATCCTTAAAGCAGTGTTGCATTTTAGATCAATATAATTAGAAGATTTAATCTGATATAGAGGATTAAATAAGAAATAAAGGAAGCCTATCAAATTCTGTAATCGGACTGTTCTGTAAGTCAGAAACACAAAACTTTTAAGTTTAAGTTCAAACTAATAAATAACAAAAGGACTTTGGATAAATTAAAAAAAAAGCACGTGCCAAAACTACTTCCTTCTTGACCTTTTTCTCATTGTTGATAGTTTTGGGCAAAAGAAGATTCTCGTAACAAATCAATTGGCTCACCCCACATACCCACCTCACCGCGCAGGGTGAATTGAAACACTCGAGAAACAGAAGGTTTTCTTCTTGGTCTGGCTTTTGATTTGATTTGCTTGGCGGGCTCCTTTTTTCGATTTTCCCCGATTTTTTCCTCTCCGTTCTTTCGGCTGGGTTGCAAACATTTGCCGCTGACTCCGGGCCTTACAGTCACCGCTGATTAAAACAAACACAATGCCGGCGTAATGACGACATATGTACGTCTGCGGATTGCTGGACCCACCCCGAAAATTCCCAGCCCATCGCCTTTTTTCCGCACAATTGTACAATTTCGTCTGCGTTTTTTTGCTCCACGTTTTTTTGTGTGCGGCTTTGCCGTACGCGTTTTGACTTTTTCTTCGATTTCGAGCATTGATTCATAATTGATTAGCATTACTTTAGCTATTGTGCGATTTATACATACATAGTGTGTGTGTATTCGAGAAAGTTGCCCTTGGGCAACGTCTGCTATGTTAAATTAAGCGTAAATTTTTCGGTTTGCTGCCGCATTTTTGATGAATTTTATTGCTTTGTGCAATTACTTTGCTGATTTTATGTTTATTTATAGTCATGCAATACATCTTCGCTTTGATTAAACAATAGAAATGCGTGGGGCATGCTTAAAAACCAGAATAATTATTTTATGGCTGCCTTAATCTTCCACGAAATTCATTCTTCTATTTAAAATTTATTCAATTTACTTAATGTAATTTCTGGCATTTTTTCATTCATAATAAACTGCGAACTCCCGCATACATATTAATTTTCAGAATCTTCGCCTCCAAAAGAGTATGCTTTAATAATTGCCAGAAATATTTCGTGGCTCGGGCAGCAGCTACATTGCGGCATTAACTATTTTTAATTAGACTGGTTGTGCATAATCAGCTGCAAGTTGTTGCCGGGTGCTGCAAGTTTTCTTGCCCAACTCCTGGGCGAACGGACTTTCCCTAACGAACTGCGTGCTGCTGCTGCATGTTGCATTTAAAGTTTTCGTAGCGTGCAATGCAGGAAATCATTTTAACAGTTTTCTACCTCGTCCCCTCCCAATTTATAATTTTCCTTCTGTTTCGCAACTTTGCTCATATTTTCTATACACAAGTTCAGTGCACCCCCAACACAGACAACATGAAAAGGAGCCCCAACACCAACTTCGCCTTTGTTGCATGCTTGTTCGGGTTACCTGCAGGGTATATAAAATACCTATTAGTGAGAGGAGTGTACCGGTTGTTAAAGGGCATCTCAATTAGCGCTGGCTTTACTGTTTCACTGAGTTTAAGCTCAGTAAAATTAACTTTTTACATTTGATTATATCAGCGTTCCTTGCTCTAATTTAAAAGTTTACATGTGGTATCACCAAGTCTATAAAACAGCTAGTAATTTTCGATATTTGCTCCTTTTATTTAAGACCGCGGCTAGCGACTCCTCTTCGTCTTTGCGGCCGTAACTCGTCTGTAATTATGAATGGCCAGCGGGTTAAAAAAGGTACAAAAGTCATTGACTCACTGCTTCTGCACTTGCCTTTTTGTTTAATTAAAAGTTTATGCGAGCTATCTGCCTGTTTCATTTAATTTGCCCGCGAGTACAGTTAATCAACTTGCTTAAATGGAAGCTTAACCTTTGGTATTGACAGGTCAATTGCAACGACTTCTATACTCAAACATATTTATAAAAAAACAGCCATTTGTACTCACCCTCAGTGTCACTGCTGATTAAATAAACATTTGCAAATATGTTGATCGATTTCCTTATCCAGCAACCTCCTGGAAGTTACCATTATTTAGAGGCTCAAAAAATGGTAAATTAGGTGTGTGTTATCTATGGATTTTCCTGGTTTGTTGGCTGACTGTTATGTACTTTAGTGTCTCAATTGCAGTCATTACATACTGGGGGTATAATTAAACTGTCAAAAATAACAATAAAATAATAGAACAAACAATAATTTTAGCCGTCCAATACTGAATTTGTAGCCAAACAACTCAATTAATATTTCATTATAATATTAAAAACGATTTAAATATCCATTTAAAAATATAAAAAAACTAAACCACTAACATTGCTAATATATACAGTTAATATTGATCAAAAGAGCGTAATTATCATATTTTTATTGAATAATTGAATGACTCTTTAAATATCATTCTTGCTAAAAAAAACACTTCAATCCAACAAAAAAAGATAGAAACGAGTGCACTGCATTTGGTTCCACATTTTTCCCTAATTATTTTATGAATTTGCAGGATTTACTTTTTCATTTGTTTTAAATTTCAGTGGTTATTGCAAGGGCTCTTCAAATACAATTTGTAGTACCAAATTCAAACAAATTTATTTTCGCTAAATAACTAATCAAGTTCCAGTTTCTATATATTTATACATTTGCCAGCCATTTTGGGTTTTCACTCATCTTTTCCAAAACAACTTAAATGTCCATTGAGTGCGTAGAGCAAAGCTAACGTAATCGAATACTTTTCCTATTTGTTTGCTCCTAGCCGATTCTCTCCGGCCTTAAATACTTCTAACTGATTTCGGGGTGGCCAATCCCAAGGCTCTGACAAATAGACGGCCATCAAGGAGCGGAGAAAAAGCATTTTTTGTTTGCCGAAATTTTATCTATGCATGCCTCTGACCCAAGTCCAAATAACGACCATCAAACAAACTTTGATTTATGACAATCTAGTTCATTTGATTATTGCTGCCGACAACTGGACACACGCAAGGAAAAAGCTGGGAAGAGTTGGTCTTAGGGTGTGTTGTGTGGAAAACATTTTCATTTTCCATTCAAATTCAATGCTAATCTACTTGCACAACAAGCCACATTTTCTGCCAGGCCTAGCGGCTCGCTCAAGGATCATTTATCAAGGAACCGGGGACCGCTGTCCCTTTTTTTGCTTTTCCTGGGCAGTTTGGCTAGGAGTGCCTGTGCTGGGCATTATCAACACACATCGGGTTCATTATTTTTATCGTACAAGTGTTTGATACTTCCTTCTATCCCTGCTTTATATCACTCCAGCCAACACGCGCCGCACATTAAGCAGCCAACCGTATTTTAAAAGGTCGAACTTGTGCATTAACTCTGTGCAACTGTGCGTATACGTAATCCAAGGAGTTACGGCAGGAGTGAACGGGTAAAAGAAAATAGGTCTCAGAAGATTCTCTAGGGGTGTGTCCTTTTTGAAATGCTAATTTTCCTACGGCTACCTTTTAAAGTGCCTCACAAAAAAAAAGAAAAGTTAATCACAGATAAGTTGGTTCATTATTTTAAATGCAAGATTTTAAAATATTAAACCAGAAGAACAATTTAAAAATAAATTTGCTACAGACTGTTAGGACTTGTAATTATTACAGCAAGCATGAACGATGCTTTAATAACATTTCAATAATCATTTATATTTTGGTGCGTAGATATTGATCGAATTAATGGGAATATACTGTCACAAAAGCTTCACTTTACCATCATTATCTAGCTCTTATATTTTCCGAGTTCTCGCATATGGCAAGATCGAGTAGTATGATTATTCCGATATAAAATATATAAGCGCTTTATTGTGTCGGAAGCGCTTTACTATGTCTGGTAAATGCTTTTCTATATATTATTACTATATATTACTCCACACGTAACCATTACAATAAAGTAACAAAAACATTTCTAAGATTCTAAAAATAATAACCCAATTTTTTTTTTTTAATATTTTAAAGTTGTTTTTCAGCATTTCAGAGTAATTATTTATAAAAAGTAATTAGTGAACCATTAGAAGTGATCAATGAACAGACCAGAGTAATTAAATTAAAGGCGGATTATTTTTTTTACAAAAAATGGCTGTCTACATATACCTAAGAAATTCCGCTGATTTTATTTCTCTTAATTAAGTACCTACATTTTATACGGAAGTCAAGTAAGCTGGATTTTCGGTTCCATTTCATAAAGTGTCTGCTGCTCCCGGCTTCTTTGTTTCTAAGTGTTTGGAAAACCGGCAAGTCAAGCCTTTGAGTCGATTCTCGCCCATTTCTATGCGACTCTGTGCTTTCTGAGTCTGTTTTTAATTTACTCCGGCTTCGAAACAAGTTGAGTCCGTCTTGGAATCAGAGGAGACTGTCAGCTTCATTGCCGGCGGCTGCAGGTTAAGCATCCACTTGAACCTCCGAGTGTTGACGTTACATGAACTGAGGTGTTTGTTTGGCATCTGGCTTTGACATCCTGCACTCGCATATACCACACGCACACATCCACAAGTTGGAGGAGTGTCTGGCTCTCCATGTAGGAGGCCTCTTATACCCTATTTTCGCCGGGTACAAAGGTATTTTGTATCCCAGCATAAAAAATATTAATGGGCAGAGCTTACTTTCATAAATATATTTCAAAATATAATATTTTCAAATGTAGCATGATCGCAAACATAATGAGCATGCCTATTACTCGTTTATCTTAACTCCCATGTAAGTTCCTGAAATAGGATATTTCGTAGGCAGTATACTCCATTATAGCATATCTATACTTATTTTTGTCCACAAGGAATGTGAGCATTACTGCTTTTGGTTTCTTTTGCTCCACTTCTGGTTATTGCCTGGCTACAAACAAACTCCAATGCGAACGGATTTGTGAATCGTCATCAGTGGGTTACAAGGAAGTGAAATGACGTGAACATAAGTTTAAGTGCTCGAAGAGGTTAAGCTAGGGCTTAATCATCAGACTGAATGAAGTAAAAACTAACTTTGATGAGCATAAAGCAATTAAAAGTAAGGGAATCAGAGAAGGGTGACTAGAAGGGAGTTTTAATGACACGAATAATGAAAGGTTGAAAAGAAAAAATCAAGCTGAAGGGAGAAAAATAAAATGTAATAATTACAAAAAAAAAAAAAATTAAAACCATTGAATATTTCTACAGTGGTGGTAGTAATAAAATCTAGGACATGTAAGAATATATATTCTGAATATAAGAATATATATACAATAAAAAATGGAAAAAGAAATAAAAAACACATTTTAAGCCAAAAAAAAACCTTACCTTAGCTGGAAACTAAAAAATATCTGATGAATCAACATTGCTCAATGAACAAGTATCAACCAAGTAACTAAACTAAGGAAAAACATAAACTAGTTTATTGAACTATCCTTTAGACAGGACAAACTTAACAGATTTATTACAGGCTGATTTAATAGATTTCACAAACAGCAATTTGTTTGCCTTCCCTCCCATAAAACGCACTACTATGGAAACTAATCCTTCTCCATAAAATTACACCCATGGCCAGGGCTTAGTCCTCGTGGACTTTTCCATAATTCCGTGTGTGTGCCAGAGAGCCGTCAGCAAGTGGCTTTACCCCAGCCGAGCAATCAGAGCTCCGGTCCAAAATATTTGCTGGGCCCAGCTCTTGGACCAAAAGCCTAATGAAGCAATTTCCAAAGGCCGCAAGGAGTGGACAGATGATGGAGCTGCCAGCCAACAGCTAATTTTATACGTCACCGAAAAGAGGGCTCTATGGCAAAGCCGCTTTAATTGGCGCACGCACACATAACATCCATGATTTTTGTACATAGCCATCAGCCACATGTGCGTGGGTGACATTAGCAGCGAATTTTTGCGGAAATCCCTATCAGGTGGACTCAGTACGTATTTGGAACCAATACAAATATTGAAAAAGAATACTTTACAGGTAAATAAACCTTTCCTGGGATACTTTCTTTCAATTTATTCTTTATTTTCATTTAAAGTGCTAACAAACATTTTAACATGAAAAAGTACGGCTTACATAATGCTTATATATATATATATATATTTGTTTTTTGTTTGTAATAGCATAATGTATTTATTTAAAACTGTCTATCGTGGACAATCATCAAATTATATAAATAAACTTGACATTAGTTTTTTTCATTTATGGTAAAATACGGCTTATATGTTTATTGTTATTATATAAGTACTTCATAAAATGCATGTTTAAAATATCACTCATTATTGCATTACAGACAGAAATTGTTATTAAATAAAATAAATTAATTAATTGAATAATACAAAATACTAAAAGATAACTTGGTTAACTATTACTTTAAATAAATATTAAAGGCAAAATGTTAATTTCTTTCCATTAACACTTATAAAGAAAGCAATTTTTAAAAACATTTTCACATGGAATCTTAAAGGGTTATTCCTCAGAGGCAAGAATTTGGCAAAAAGGAAATTAAAGTTGCCTCTCCGAAAATATGCCTCACTTAAATTCCTAGAAGGACGAAAATCTCCTAACATTTTCCCGGTAAATCTGTTCGCATAACCAGGTGTCGGGCTCGCCGACGAGGAAAAGATGGATATATGGATATGAAAGGCGGGAACAGCATCTCTTGGGGCTCAACTTTCACCTAGATTTTCGTCATGGGCTTCGTAATTAATTATTTGCGTCACTAAGTTGTGCCATTTCCATTCCGGCCGCATATTTTCGCCAGCCTCAATCGGCCCCGTCGTCGCCGACTCGGTTTTCGGTTTTCGTCTCCGCCGTCGACTGATGGCTTTTTGCATAATTCAGCCGTGGCCAGGCTGGTCACGTATCGGGCGCAAACGGCGTGATTAGGGTTTCTCGGTTTTGGCCGGGATGCCCCCGTCTCAGCCAACAATTGCCGCCGAAAAGAGCCCGGCCAGAAGCCGCAACATGCGTGTGGCATAGTGCTGCCTTGCTTTTGCCACTGCTCATTAAATACCCGAATCAAAGTCGCTTTCTGCTGCTCCGCCAGTGTCAAGCCATTTTAATTGTTTACGTTTATTGATATTTGTGTGGTAGTGGGGCACTGAGCACTAATTTTCAATTATGCAAATGATACTAGCAACATTTTAATGAATGTAATTTGATATTTGCCCCCCAAAATAACCCATTTCGTTTTCGGTTTGTTTAATTTTAGGACCTTTTCTTGACTTTTTTTCGCTCATTAGGAAAGTACGAGACAGACATAAATAATCTCAGCACCGCACATATTAATTGCGCGTATTTTTCAGCAATGTCTAAGGCTTCATTAGTCGCCCAGGCAGCCGAAAACTTCTTAATTGTTTCATTAATGCAACGCAATCCGTTTGCCTGGCACTTAATTTCATTTTATTTGCTGTCGTCACAGCAACTCTTGTTGCTCTTGTAGTTTTTAAATAATCGTGCACAATTATTTCACCCAATTTAACAGTTCTTTTTCGTGAGCATCGTACACACTTAAATGACGCCATTTATATTCCAGCGGGATAAGCACTTAATGCAAAATTACATCCAAAGCGAGGCAAAACGGGTTGAGATGGGTTGAGTTCCTGCCAGAATAAAAATAAAATATTCAATTAAACCCGATCCTGCGGATCCGTTGACGGCGATATTAATCTGGCGTCATTTTTATTCGCCGTATTTCGCTGCCATTCCTGTCTGCTCGCTGTACAAATTAATTAATATAATTGTTGCTACCACATCGCTTCCACTCCGCAGTCCCCCGACGTCTTTTGCCTAATAAAACTGTATACCTGGGCGCTGACAGAGCCAGCCAATTTATTATTTTCCCAGTGCACGGAGCCACTCCACCAGCGAAATGGAGTTGGCAGCGGTGTTTTTTACAGCCCTATATTTTTTATTATTATATTTTTCCCCATGCATTTCGTGCTTAGTTTTAGTTGACCCCAAGTGTTCTCTTAGTTGATTGGGTGGATTCGAAAAAGCTACTGACTTTAAATTGGAGTTGCGTTTTTCCACCTAAATAAAATTAATTAAGTGGAATATGTTCGGAAACAAAACTAATATTTCCGTTGAAAAGTGTATAACAACAAAAAAAAATTAACTTTATTTATATAACGCTATGCCAATTGGTATTAAAAAGAACAAGAATATTTACATTATTTGACACTATAATTATTTATATCTTTATATGACTAAATTCATAGAGTACCCTGTGATCAACGCTGTTTCGTATTATGTTAACCCCTTCATCCTCTTTGTCAGACTTTTATTCATACATACTTTTTCGCTTTGCGGAACGCGAAATTTGCGCTTGCCGAAAAAAGCTGGGTGAAATAAAGCAAAATAAAAACCGTGAAATGTGTGTGAGTGAGTGAATGACTGCAGTGGAAATGCAAACTGCCAGTCAGTCAAATATACTGAGTGCGGACTGCACTCCAAACCAAAAAAGAAAATTTCGAAATAAAGTAAAAAACATTGCCTACTTTTTAGCTGAACTGCTGCGGTTGATGGGAGAATGCGAGTGCGGCTGCTTTTTGTTGCCACCGCCACAGGGCGCATTCACCAATGGTTAAAGTCATTTATTTCGAACAAATCATTTGCCACAACCCACTAACGAAGCTGCGGAGCCGCCTTCAATAAAAACTAACAAGTTAAAGCAAGAAGGAGCCCATTCCCAATTGAATGGATCCCGAAGCTGGAGCTGAAGCCACGGGCAATTTTTCAAAGGAGATAGGGGAAGGCAGAAAAAACTTTGACTGACGCTTGTCGTTGTCGTGCGAGATAAACTTGGTTCGATGCCCAAAGTTATTGAGGCGCAAACAGTTGGCACGGCTTAGCCAGGCCTGAATGGGCGGCTTTCACAGCGACACTACACAAAAATGTACTCTGAAATGTAAATGAAACACCATTAAAAATAATTTAATTTATTCCGATTGTCTTTGATGCTGCTTATAAATATATAAATTTAAGTGGCATAGTTTGTGTGTTTTAACTCCGAATTATAGAAATTTCTAGAACGGTTAAATGACTGAAATTGCAAACTCATATTCTTAATACTTGAGTTTTTCTTAATTTTGAATTTTTTCTTAATTTTATTTATTATTATTCTCCATAATTAAAATAATATAATATAATAATAATAATAATAAAATAAATAATTTATAATATTTATTCAAGTTACCGCTTATCTTTAAAAAAAACTACTTTTTACTACTCTCTTAAGAAATAATTTAAATGAAAATATATATAATATTTTCTTTCGTATACAAACACTACAAACACGTTATTTTTAAAGTGACTCGTGAAATTTTTTGTATTAATAATTATATTAAAAATGAATTATTAAATAATTTTTCCGTGATCTGAAATTATTTGTAATAGCTTAAAATTCAAAATCGTTCTTTCCGATATTTGAACAATTCAAAAAAATATATTTCGAGTGTTCTGTCTCATTCTTTCTTCCTGCACCCCACACACTCGTGGCAAACAAATGTCTGTCGCTTTATGTGCAGACATAATAAGACTGGCAGTCGGCATTCCCCTGCTTTTGTCGCCCAACTCACGCCCCAGACAGACCGCCATCCCCTTGAATGGAACCCTCATTGCCGTTCGGAGTTTGCCGTTGTATGATAAACTTTTCTAATTGTCAGTTTCAGCAAGTGACAAACGACAGAAATTATGTTATCTTATCAAAGTTGGCGATACTTTGGCTGCCCCATCCACTCCCTCTCTGCTGGTTGGTGAATTTAAGGAAATTATCTTCGAGTTCCTCCGTTTTTGTGCTGTTTGTGCTGTTTGTTCTGCCATTACCTATTAACATTTCAAAGCTCATGTGTGTTGCCTTGCACTATGGGGTTTTTGGCCTGTTTTTGTGGCATTAATTAATAACTCGGTCAGTTTTGGAGATATCGACATGAAATTTTACCAATCGTCATTGCTTGTCCCTAGGCACATATAGTGTGAAAATCGTTTGGATCAGGAAACAATATCCTATAGCTCCCATAGGAACGATCGGTTAAAACTAAAAAAAAATTAATGAAATTTAAGGAACTGAAATTTGTTGCTCCATGCCTATAAAAGTGGATGATAAAAAGTGCAACAAAAGCAAAAAGAAAAAATTTCATCAAACTCAAAACTCATCGGCAGCCACGGATACATATCGACTAACAATTCGCCAGTTTGTGGGCAAAATGATTCGAATTTGTCCAAATTGACGGGCAACTGACAGGACAAACATATCAAAATGATCCTCATATTATAAATAATTTGTTCATCAAACATTGTATAGCCTTTTCTTGCTCACGCCGGCCCTTCTCGCTATTCCAAACAGCAACCAAGTCGGCGTTGGAGAAAGTGAGGTTATCTAAGAAAAATTAAAATTGCACCAATAGTGCGGAAAAGTGCACAATAAGACTAACAAATTTTTGCTCAGAATTGACAAGGCTACAACATACACTTGGACGCATTGAAAACTAATGCAAACTTCTATTTCAAAACTCTTCCCAAAGTTGAAATTTGTTCCTCAAAATTCAGCTTAAGGTGCATTTATAAAATGACAAAATATTAGTATAAACACACATAATTTAAACAATTAATACATTTAACATATAGTACAAGCCTGTGAGATCAGTTTCCATTTGTTTTTTTCTTTTCAAATGGTGTTTTACACGAATTAATTAATTTCAAAGAACGCTTTGAAAAAATTGCAAACTTAGCGCTGGTGCTTTTGGATGCAACAGCTGACTTTACAGCTGTTATGCTAACATATGCTGTTAAGTATTAACATTTTGAGTATGAGGCATAACAGTTTGATGTTCTGTTAATGCACTCCAATTTTTTTTTTTTTAATTAGATCACTTTTAAAAAATGACTAAATGCCACATAAAGTGGTCAAAAACCCCATAGTGCCTTGTGGCTGAAATTGAGCTGCGCCAAATTGACTTCCTTCCCGGCAACCCCAAAGTTTATTAAAATGCAGACAGTTTCTGTTTCTGTTTGGCTTTGTTTTTGGCTATTTATTCCGATTCCGTTTTCCTTCTCTGACAGGCACTTAGCCAGGCAGCTGCTGCATTTCCCAGGCCTACTTTTCCGAATTCAGCCCGGGCATATCATTTGCCATGTCCGAACTTTGACTGCAGTGTCTGCCAAATGTTTTTATGATTGATAACCATTGGCCGAATGTTGATTTAATAAATGAAATCCCCAGTACCCAGTAACGATTTCTTTTGTTTCACAAACAGTTGACAAAACCCCGAGCAGATTTTGTGTTAGTTCTGTCTGCTGTCTAATGAAATTCCTCAAGGATAAGGAAGAACCCCGTCGAGGGAAGCTTTTCTTAAATAACAGTTAAACAAGCAAGCATACAGAGTGGAAATCTTCCTTATTTTTGTTGCCCTTTTTTTTGCACCCAGCAAAACGCTGTCAGAAATGAAAGGAAAAGGTCTCACGTAGCCGGGGATCCAAGCTGAAGTAGTAATAATATAAAATAAACTTCTTCTTCGCTTTGGCCATCATATTCCACTGCTTCTGCAATTCTTGTGTAGCGCTCTTTATGGCGTGAAGCGGAATAATTCAATCAGCGCCGAAGTGAGGAAAAAGTGCCAAAAGCTCAGCTTGATGTTGGCCAAGTAGGAGGAGGAGGGAAAGTTGAGGGGACTGGATGAGTTGTCAGTACGAAATCCGAGCAATTTAAACTCAAAACGCTTGCACTGAAGCAGGGCGCGTGCAACTTAAACAAACCGGAAAAGCAAACACAACGCAGCGACACAGTTAAGGAGGAACTTCCTGTTTGCGGGACAACAGCACCCAGTTCCAAGGAACTGACAGACAGCACGGATGTGAATGTAATGCCATCGGTAACGGCAACGTTAACGCAATGGTAACGCCATCGGTACGCACTGCCTTCCGAAAGGAGGGCGATTTGGCCAAGGACATGTGCGCTGGCAGCTTAATTTCATTTATTCACCTGAAAGCTGTTTATGTGCTTGCGAAATTACGAATTAAATTTTTAATTTGTCAAAAAGAACAACAGCTCGGCAGCAGGAAACGCTGAGCACGTCCGTGTGTGTGTGTCGGTGTGTGTATGTGTGTGTGTGTGTGCTGGCATGTGTATGTGTACGAGCATCCTGTATCCGTTACTGTTGTCGTTCCATTTCTAGATGATTAACTGCAGCTAGCATTCAGATAGCACAGACTTGGAGTCTGTACTACCCAATTTAATGGGATGGCATTAAAGCAATTTACAGAGATGTATTTAAATCATTAAGATAATATTTTAAAAACTGTATTCCAATGACTCTGCTTGATCATATATATGTATTTTTATTCGAAAGGAGTCTTATCTTAATAACAGATCTTATTTTTGAATACCAACCATTAAAATTGGGTTTACATTTCTTAAAACATGAACACATTTTCTTGAAGGACTGTATCTTATAAAATTGTATGATGCATAAATAATTAAATTAGTTATCGGGTGTAAGCTTAAGGCCTTCAAGCTATTGCTAATTTTTAGTTCGCTTGTACATTTTAAATTGCAGCCGAAGATAATAATAAAAGTAGCTCAAAAATTAATTTCTTTTTTAATTAAGCAAAACGTAAGCCACGACAAATATTGATTTCAAGATTACCCTTCTAACCAGTTGCTTAAACAAAGAATCAAAACATTAATCACAGCTCAAAACGCTTTTGCCATAAATAACAGCATTAAAAATAGCCGCTAAAAATTAAACGAATTTATATCTCGAAAACAAAGTTAGGATCAGATAGGCAATTCACTACTGGGTTATTTCTTGAAGGCTTCTGCATCATTAATTTTTCGTTCTGTCCCGTTTGCGTTTGTGTAGGTGCCAGGCGACAGCCGAAGGAGCACACAGCCCCATCGCCAGGATCTCGAATCTATATGTATTCGTATCCTTCGCTCCTGGGTGCTCGTGGACCATAAGAAATAATGTTGTTTATGTTGTGCAAACATAAAATTTTTCCTTATTCCGCGCTACTTACGTTCCTCGCCTTCGACTTCCACTAACATATTTATGTAGACACACTCATATATACGTGCGCCTATATACATTGGCAATTTTTGTCCTTTTCCCCGTGCGGCTCGTATTCTTTTTTGCTGTGCCTGGGCTGGGCAATAAAGTTGTTGGAATTTAGCTGAACCGAAAATAGTTTATGGCGGAAGTCATTAAGTGGCTCGGTTTACAGCAGCCGCAACATGAAAAACAGAAGTGCCCGCCCCTCGGCTCAGAGCCAGGATCCCGATCCCCATTTCCCCTTCTTCTGCTCGTTCCCATTTTCTGGCCGCCTTTTTACGAGATTTTTATAGACGAATTATGGTTTTTATTTGCCGCTCTACATGTGACCCTTTATGCAGCAGCTCTTTTTTGCCATTTCACCCAGTTGTCCTCATATGCACATACTTCTTTTTTGTGGGGAAATTTAATTATTTTAAAATGATTTGCGCACATATAAATAAAAAATAAATGCTAGCCGAAATGCGCAATGCAAGCAAATTGCTTTTTTATTGGGTTAGGAGCACGCTGCAATGGCATTCTATTAGGACTTCTTTATGGCTGGGTAATTGAGTTAGCCTTCATAATTCCGGGGAGGATGAGTAACCGCAGGCTTATGTCGCCCAAGTTTTGTCACACTTTAAATTCTAATTTCATGCATTTTGCACATCAATAAAATGCCTTGGCTTTTGCCTAGTGAAAGACCTCTCCGGACATGATTTGCTTTTATGACTTGGCCGTGGGAAACGTGAGAAAACTTTCGAAATTTGGGAGTTTGGGCCTTGGCCCAGGGCTTTATATTCGGCAATAGGTACGGTGATCCAGGCTTTTAATGTATTTATTTTGGCCTGAGAGGCTGACGGTGACGGAAACCGGAATAAACTTAACTTATTTTAGTAGTATAATTTTCTCGTGGCTGCTAATTTTATTGCGATGCGCTATAAAAATTTGGATCATAGCTCAAAACGTTTTTAATTTGCTAGTATACCAATCAGTCACCCAAATAAAAGGCATTTTGTCCAATAAATATGCTTTTTCATTTTGAAAGTTAAAGTAAAATGATAAACTCATAACTTGTAAACAGTTTTTAAAAATAAAATAAGAATGTTTTTTTCCATGCAGTTTTTCTGGTCTACTTAACTTGGAAAAGCAAATAAAACACTTACATGAGGGAAAAACAAAATATCAGAAAATACAACACTTTGCAAAAACTGTAAGCTTCTTAGAGCGAAATAACTATTTTTCAATAAGCCATATATTAAATTGATTTTTATCCAAACTAAAAGCAAATCACTCACAAAAAGATGGTCCCACACAAGCAAGTTAATTTAGTTTAATAACCAGCAAAAGCCATAAAAACGTTAGAATTTTCTGTAAGGAAATTTCCACTGAAGCAGAAATTTGGAGATTATTTGACCGGTATGCTTCCGACTGCAAAAACTGATTGATAGCTCTAATTAAATCTGCTGCAGCGGCATAAAAACTTTTATTAAAAGCCGTAAAAGTTGTAGCATTGGCAAATGCCCGGGCAAGTATTCAGCAATGGTTTCTTTAAAGTTTTTCCAACCGCAAAATGGCTTTAAGCTCTGGCCGGGACAAGGGCCAAAGGATCGGTGTTGTGTCGTTGTCGCCTTATCTGCGAGTCGGGCGACGATTTATGATTGCACACTCAGCATAATCAATTCTTATAAATTATTGTTATTGTTGGAGGTTAGCCAGAAGGATAACCCCGCCACTCCTGCGGGCAGCTGCTGACAACATTAAACAATTCCCGTGAGTTATGGGCTCGATGAACCTCCTTCGCAAATTTATATGGTGCCGGCTACGAATTAAATGCGAGTTTTAAAGCGATTGGGGTTGCACAGTTGCCGCAAACAGAGTCTGGCGCAAAAGATCAATGACTCCATTGAAGTTCAATAAAAGCGACCTCGGCCACGCTAGACTTCCCCAAAAAATGAAGGTGCACCAGGCACACACAAGGCTGCAAATTCACATAAATGCACAGTTCAAAAGGGGCACCTATATACCATATAATACCAAAATTCCGTTTGAGTTTTGCCTTTTAAAAGGAAAATGCTTTTAGCTCTTTAGAAACCCCTTTTTACTTTTTTGATCACAAAATAACGAACATATTACTATAAACGTCTTAATTTTTTTCTGTGTACTTACCAAACGAATGCAAAAATACTCGGAAAAAAATTGGCGCTCGCCAATAACTGCGGCAGACTCAAAGAGCGTTGTATGCATAAATAATGCGCTCAACTGGCCGAGTGTGCTGTCTCTTTCTCCAGTGCCATTTCACTCTATCTCGCTCCTTTGAATTTTCCCTGCATAGGATGAAAAACGTTGGAAAATTGAAGGCTAAAATGAAGGACTTCGGTAGTCTCTTTCGATTATCTTACCCGTTACACTGCAAAAATATACATTTTAAAGGTAAAAGGAAGATGTTATATACCCCATAAATCAAATAATAATAAACTCGGGCTATTTTTTTTTATAACTGAAAAAGTTGCATAACCATTGCATCGAAATTTAAAATAGTTCTCCAGCCAAGCCAAACCCTTTTTGTTCAGGGTATCCCGTAGATTTGGTTATAGCCAGTGCCACCAACAGACGATAAGAAGGATGACGACAACGACAATGCAAATAAAACATGTCGCAAAGAACTGCCGGGTATTTTTATACCCGTTACTCGTAGAGTAAAAGGGTATATTGTATTCGTGCAAAAGTATGTAACAGGTAGAAGGAAGCGTTTCCGACCCTATAAAGTATATATATTCTTGATCAGGGTCACTAGCCGAGTCGATATAGCCATGTCCGTCTGTCCGTCTGTCCGTCTGTCTGTCCGTCTGTCTGTCTGTCCGTATGAACGCTGAGATCTCGGAAACTATAAAAGCTAGAAGATTGGCATTTTGCATGCAGATTCTAGGAGTTCCTACGCAGCGCAAGTTTGTTTCAAAATGGTGCCACGCCCCCTCTGACGCCCACAATCGCTTATATACGATTTTAAAAATTTAAATATTTCGGAAAAGTAAAAATGCAGTTTTATTGTCTTTATCAATACCTATCGAAATGTAGAATAAATTTTTCAAATCGGACCATTCGTTAAAAAGTTATGCGTGATCAAAGTTTCTATCTCCATCTCCCTCGCACTCCCTTTACCTGAGTAACGGGTATCTGATAGTCGGGGCATTCGACTATAGCGTTCTCTCTTGTTTGACTTCGTTTTTCTTCTGCGGCCACTTTCAAAAGGTAATTTTTTAGCCACTGCAGGTGGCAGTTGAATAGAAGTTCGAACACTGCTGAGCTTAGTTTCCTGATATTGATTTTCCTGCTATGCCTTTTTATGTGTATTTAAGACGGCGGCCAAGCAAAGGGGTGAACACTGGCGAAATTGATAATTGAATCAGCCACAGAAAACGTCAATTGTTTGCACCTGCTGACAATTTTAATTGAATTTATTTAAGCTTACGGCCTCGGGACTTTTTGTGGGATTTCCAAGTCCATTTTCGATTGACCGCGGATGAAAGTCAAAACAAACTTCCATCCAAAAAAGATTTTAAACAAATAAATCAGAAAATCATTGATTGAATGAGATGGCTAAAGAATGGAAAAAATATCGTATATTTGGTAAAATTGTTTTACAAAATCACTGGGAAAACCGAATTCAACTCTTAATTGTTATATTCAGCCACTCAAAACTACGACGGCTGCTTTCCAACAGGCAACAAACAAACATTTTGTATGTACTCCAAATAATAAAAATGAGTTTATACTTATATGTAACAAACTTTATACAAGTAGTTTTGGTACTAAAAGCCGAAATTTAAATACCCATGCAATTATTACGAATCGACCACATTTCGATTTCTATGCCTATATTACTAAAAACAATGAAGCTATGTCGATTTTTCCATCGTTTCTATGGCAGCTATATGATATTGTTGTCCGATTTTACCGCAATTCAATAATATTTAAATAATACCAAATCCCAAAGAACAAACAAAAATAATCAAAATCAACAAAGTTATAATTTTTTGGAATTTTTTTTCCGATGGTTCCTTTAGGAGCTATGATATAGTCGCCCGATCCGACTCGTTCCGGACGGACAGACGGACGGACAGACGGACATGGCTAGATCAACTCTCTTGGTGATGCTGATCAAGAATATATATACTTTATAGGGTCGGAAATGTCTCCTTCACTGCGTTGCAAACTTTTGACTGAAATTATAATACCTTCTGCAAGGGTTTAAAATATTCTTACACATTGAAAACTAATTTAAGAAATGAATTAAATTATAAAACAATGATGCACTGTTTAATTAGTGTTAATAATGAATCTATGCAGTGTTATTTTATTTGACTTACTTTTTTCAAACCACTTTAGTTGCTTATGAGAATATCCATGCTGCAAACTAATTAACCACGATGTCTCCTGGAGCCCAACCTGTAGACAATCCTTACCACATACTCGGCACATTTAAAAAAGCCAAGCCCCTTAGTCGGAACTACACGGCAACGCCCACAATGATATATGATTGTTGCCCGGTGGCAAAAGTGCAAATTCAAAATCAGCAACAATGAATGCAGGATTCCACTGCGGTGGCCAAACACGCAGCAAATCAGCTAAAAGAGGGCTGATCGGCGAGGGGTAAGGGAGTGGCGGTAGATTGGCCAAGTACTTGGCAAGTGCCAAGGCGCTGTCAGCATAAAGTTAAGCCGGGCTAAGCAGATGCCGGTCTGCGGAGTTGGCCACTGCCAGTTACCAGTTCCCAGTTCCCAGGACCGGGTGCCCGACTCCAAACTCACATCTCCACTTGCAGCACCTCTGCGGCTGCACATCATCAATCTTCTTAGACAGCCACACGCTCCTCTTCGCCTTCCCAGGCGGCCATTTCGGAGCTCCGCTCCTCTGCAGCTGCATCAGTTTTGTGTACCGAACGTGCTGCCATTTCCTGCAGGAAAAGCAGAGTTTTGTGGGCTGAGAGGGGGCTGAGAGGGGGGCGAGGGGCTGCACTAGGAAAAAAAATTCGATGTTTATAAATTCTAATCTGTTCTTTGAAGATATGATAAAAAATACGGATTTTTATAAGAATAGGATAAAACCGTTTAGAGTTTCCCAAAATGAAAAATTGGGGAACGGATAGTAAGCCTAAAAATATCTCTGTTGAATTAAAAAAAATGTATTTTGGAGAATGACAAAAATTATTCCAACCGATTACAAATGATTCTTACACAAAGTTTTTAAAACCTGTTAAATTTTACTTGTTATTTTAAAAGAAAATATTGTGGAATGATTTCCAAATAGTCACTCAATTATTTTATTGAAAATATACTTTATCGTTCTGTAAAACAAAATATTAAAAAAAATATAATGCAAAGATGACCCATTATAAACGGAAAACGAGATAAAACATATACCGATATGGAAATATACCCATTTTGTTTATTCAGTGCTCTCTTGTCGCAGCGAATTTTCTTTCTTTTTTCTTCTTTGAAAAATAAATATATATTTTTATACAATTTAACTTCATTCAGAAAATAACCAAAATGGTGTTGATTTAATCTCAACAAAAAAATTGAACTTAAACGGTTGTTCACATTTTAAATAGAAAGCATTGTATGTAGTGCCTTAAATATAAGAAATTCTTGTAGTGAAAACAAATAAATAATTCGTTAAAAAAAAGCGATATCCAAGTCTCAAATTGTATTTTTGTGTAGAGCCCCAAGTGCTGGCACTATTTGGTTCGCCACCCCACAATTTTTGTCATCGCCGACTTGTCTAACCTTTTTTGAGTTATGCTCCCCGGCCAACTCGACTCGACCCCGGGTTCCCCTCTTTTCTGTTGTGGCTGCTGAGTCGTTGACTTCACCTCCTGGCACTGGCTGCATCTATTTTGCAAGTATTTTATTGCCGGGCTCTACTTGAACAACTACCACCACTCCAGAACGGTCTGCACTTTGTTATTAATGCGCATTTAAGTTTTTTCTTTTCCTTTTCCTTTGCTCAGTCAATTTTTATGCTTTTTTCAGAATGTTGTTGGAGGGCAGGGCGACAGCGACACGACTTCACCTTTTTGGCTGGCGCTTTTGTGTGCCTTCTAATTGAGGAAACATTAAAAGTCAAGTTCTGCTTGCCGCATTGTTATAACCCAGAAAAACACGAGTGCACTGCAGTCTTCTGCTCCTGGCTCCCTGATCCTCCTGTCGGGCTTCCTTTTGTGCTCCTTGTGGTCCTTGGTCCTTTTTTAATGAAGTTTCGGCTGCCATTTGTTGAGTTTGACTTTTTGACATGCAGTTGGGCTCGTTTTTTACTTGCCACCACTGCAATTGAAAGCCATTGAAAAGGCGTTCTCACAAAAATGGGCAAAAGCATTGCCAAGCGCATCAAGCGCTCAATTAACTGGCTACAAGTTGGCACCCCCAAAGGAGTACGACCCTCGGATGTCTGGGTCTCGGTCTTGGATTGTCTGGGGCACATTAATCATCTTTTGCATACAAAGAAATCTGCCAAGCAGTGCGGACAAATCATTGAGAGAAAAGTTTCAGGGAAAGCGACCAAGCTGAATCTCAGTTCAAAACTTGGGGTGAACTTTTAAAACTATGATTTATTTGAGTAAATATCTTGCTGCGGGGAAACTTTAATTTGGGTTAAGAAGTGAAACTATTAATAACATTAGCGCAACTCTGTATAATAATGTCAAGTAACACAGCGTCTATTAAAATAAATGCTGATAATAAAATGTATTATTTTATATGTAAACAAATATTTTTGGAAACAGTTAACTGCCCTAATAATATTAAAAACGGTCTTTAAATCTATAAAACAATAAGTCTCGGAGAATGACATTTAATGTAAGTAAATTACGCTTTAGAAACAAATATTTTGTATATACGAATATTAAGATACAAAACTGCAATATTAATAACAAATAATATTCTTACTTACAGTGTCTTTTTTACAGTGGCTTTAACTATTTGCTAACGAGTGAGCTAAGCAACTCCTGACAAGTTCAACGGGGTTTGGCTAAGGAAAAGTGCTTCGACCCAAAGCCAAGTGCTGAGCGATTATGCGAGTTTATAATAAAGCCGACGAGGCGCATGCAAAATGGGTCCTGCCGTTACGAAAGGGATGCACATCCTTGTCTGGGACCCATTTGTCAAAGTAGTTTGCCGGCGTAACCTCGTCACTATCTCTCTTTCAGGGCCGCAGTCATTTATCATTTATGCGCTGCATATCGGGTCTACTTGGCAGTGGGAAAGGAGTCATTTTCAGGCGGTTCAGGCCTGACACTTTGTTGAGCAGCGGTCGCAGTTGATTTGCAAAGCCCGGGGCACTCGACCGTTTGATGTTTTAGTTATGTGACATTTGAGACTTTGAAGGACGCCAAAACCACCCGCACAAAACACTCCCGAAAACCAAAGGCAACCACAAAGGGAAACTGAGTGAAAGGGAGTGTTCCTTGCATTCACACATTTCACGCGGATTTCACGCATGTCACCCAGAAATTGTTCAAGATAACAATGAAAGCTTGCTCTGCAAAACGAATATTTACATGCCCTTGGGGATTCATTTGAGGCGATTTTACATCTAATGAATAACGAACTTGTTAACGATAAAGAATAACGTAATATTGATAATGACATTATAATTATGTGGTATCAATTTAAGAAATTTAAATAAAAATGGTGACAAGGATGTGATAAAAAACTATGTTAATAGTCTTATAATTTATAGTATTAATAATGAACTATTTATAAGCACAAAGTTTAATTTATAGTATTAATAATGAACTATTTATAAGCACAAAGTTTGGGGAAGATAACAAAAAGATTTCTTTATTTTTGCTTTTATAGTAGACGATGGAACTGGAAATATTTCAAAAATTGGCCTTATATTGTTTTATACACAAATTCTTTGTGAATTCATACTAAAGACAAAAAATAATTTAAAAAATCTTTCTCACTATGACAAGCGCTTCCAGGAGAACTAAATACCCTCAGCAAGTAAACTTTCTTAGCAGAGATGAAAGATGGCCCACTCTTAATAAGCACACTCAGCTAAAGACGAGTGGGTGAACCGATGCTCCTGCATGTCTATTAGTGGACAAGTGACTTGGGAAAGACGACTGCTGTGGGTGGCTTGATTGATAGCCCAGGAAAATGGATTTTTCATATTTCCCCCCAGTAGTTTTCCTAATATTGTTGTCGCCGAACACTTGGCACGTGTAGCCGATACGCACACAGATATCCACGTGGCAGAAGCCAATATGAAGGCACATAATTATGCTCTCAAATGAACATGAACTGCTTGCGTAGGTATCGATTGTGTAACTAAGACGTTTGCCAAATTAATTTTCATCATGTGGAAAATCGGAGTCCCACAAAACAGGGCCAGTGGAAAATCGGATCGATGGAGGAAGTCCTTGTTTCCCAATTTGTTTTCCAGTTAAATGTTGACTGGCAAACACTTGGAAACTGGCAAATTTGGCATTGGGCACTCGCCATCGTCTTTATGTGTGCCAAAGCCAAGTTTACGGAGCGGAAGTCAGTTTACGGTGGTTGTATACATGGCCAGACGACTGACCAAGTTGTTATGGCATTAAGTATTTGCTTGTAAAATGTGTTAATAGATTCGCCCCAGCTGCTGTGCACTGCGCCGCTCTTAATGCCCATATTCCATATATGAACAAGAATCCTGGCAGATGCTCGGACATTAAAATACCTTTAACAAATTATGTCGCATTACTTGTACATTACTACCCGCAAACAATATGCCGGGGGCTTTGTGTGCCCCAGCTTTGTGGATGCAGGATGGCTGGTAATTTCACAAATTTTCCCAGCCTAGCATTTCATTGTTTGAATCGAATACTCGATTTAAAGAGAAAGACTTCAATTTAATTGAGTAATAAGCCTTTGGCATATAATTAAAATACTTAAAATACGGATATCAAAGATTTTTGTATCGCTCGATAAATACATATAAAGTTGGATATTGCAGAGCATGGAAATTTACTTATATGGTCAACTCCTGGCAAAATGATGAGCCGAAAATATCAAATTGTTTCTAAACTCAAAACTTCAGAACAATCGATACCCAAGGAATTTAAAGCTACAGTAACTCAAGTGGAAGTTCCTGCACCATTTCCCAGTATTGAAACTCTTACCAAATTGGCAATTACTTCTGGTCATTGTTTCGATTGGATGCCGGGACAAGTGTAAAAGTTGCAGCTTTGCATGGGATATGGATGGACTTGACCAAGCGGGATTTCCCTGCCGGCAGAAATCTATTTTCCGCACAACTTCAGCAACGAATGCGGCCAATGTGTGAAACATGAGCAATTTCCAAAAGTTGCAACTCAAAAGCATAAATCGAAGCCGACGCCAACCCAATCCCCGGGCAGTTTCCTCCAGGATTCCCCAGTCGAAAACTAAACTTCAAAAGCCAAGGAAAGCCGGTGCAGAACTTGCTGAAAATCGTAAGCGGAATGGCAAAGTGGGTTGGAAGGGGATAGTGTTGCAATGAGCTTATGTTGCTGGCCACTTGCAATGCGAATATCTTTTTAGGGAGACCCCTGCCCCCTTGCCAGTTGCATTTACAGAAAACCAATAAACTTAAATGGAAAATCCGTAGACTATAAATCATGGCTTAAGTCCATTTCCTTCGTTGTCAATACGTTTCCGCTTTGTTGTGGGTTTGAAAATGAACACACTCGCACTGGAAAGCCGAAAAACCAGTTGTAACCAGGCCTCCGTTCCCTCGATTTGTTAACGAAAGGGAAAAAGTGCACCAAGAGTCGAGTTGAGTTGAGAAATGGCCATGATTGGACGGACTGCCCTCCATCTGGGGCGGCACAGGCGACTGCTTTACATTTTTTTGGCATGTCCATTTGCAAAGTCATTTACCCACTCTCGCACACACACGGCACTCACTCAATTTCCAAGTCAACGTTCAAAAGTCGCATGGTGTCCTCGTCGTCGTCCTTTCACTGGTCCTGGTTGGATTTGACAGTCCTGCCTGTCAGTCAATATATTTGCAGCGTGCTTGTTGTGCAGCGTTTTCGACAACTCATTTTATTAGACCACACAGACAGCTGCGGTCAAGTGAGTAGGGTCTAAAAAAAAAAAACATTTGTAAGCCCAAATTAAAATGTATCGATTTTAAGAATTAAATGGAGTTTCACCAGTTGTGCTTTCTTTACAAATAATTTAAATAAATATTAAATTCTATGAAATATAATGAACAAATTATATAAGCCTTTACATAAAACTTTGGGATTTAAGTTAACGCAACTAAGAACTAAAATTTTTTTGTGTTAAAAGTCTCAAATATTTAACTTATGTGTCTTTGAAAAAAAGGAAATTAATTAGATTTGTCAATATTTACATATTTGCAAATTAATCAGGTTATATGTTTATTTTCAAAGTTTTTTTTAAAAGGTTTTAATATGATTAATTACCAACCTTTTTGGGAGTGCAATATTCTTAAATGTCTTTGGTTATTTGACCTCTGCTGTAAATATACTCTGTCTCACTCTCTCACACTGATGGACCGAATGCACATGGCGTCCTCGCACGTTTGCGGTCAGCTCTAGAAAATTGATGTGACTTTTTATCACCAAGGGTCGGGGCAGTCGATGAACTATGTTTCTCGATTTCGGTTTTCATCTGTTTCATCTGTGGTCGTTGACATTGTAGCCATTGTTGAGCTCAAGCAAACCGACAAAACAAGCAAAACAAATCAAAACGAATCTCAAAAAAGTAGGCTTGGTTTTTACCCCAACGAAGAAAAAACGTTTGATGGGAAAAATCCACGACAGAAGATATTCCTTTTAAGGAGTTGGCCATAAATAAAAAGTCTCCCTATATTTTGATCAACTAATACACTTCCGTGTTGGCATTTCCCTTTTTAATTATGAATAAAACTAGGGAGAAAATAAATTGAATTAAAAGGAAATCATGCAAACACAAATAAATTATGTATTCCTAATCAGAAGCAAGACATGCCAGGTCCGTGCTCCAATTCCAATCAGAGCCCGCCCCCCGCAGAGAAAGTCATAACTCAGCCAATAATGCCAAACAAATTGTTGACAGGCGAAGGCAAATTCGTGATACATAAATTATCTGCGAGCATTTTTTATGACTGTCACTGTGTCAGCGGATAAAACACGCAGCTACATGAGAACTAAACATTAAAGATTTACAGAGAGTAGATTAGCCGAATTGGGACTGGGATTGGTATTGGAATGGTCATAAAGCTGGTGCTGGAAATGGGAGCTTTTCCCGGGCTCCACCTTAATAATCTGTATAATAAAAGTGCCCAATGTTATTAATAACACTCCCAGGGGCTTGGGCTCCCAAAAAACCGCTAAGTAGTTGGTCACTTCAATACCTTATGCATAAGCCGACGGACCAGGGCCCAGCCGCAGCCTTAACCCCTGATTGCCCCACCCAGCCGGATCGTGTATAAATACCACAAAGCAAATAAACACGCGCCGCTCACGGCCAAACAATATGAGATATATTGAAAACGTGCATAGCGACCCGGCCACTTAAGGCGACCCGACGACGACACGAAATGGAAGGCGAACTTTACACGCTAATAAAATTTGTGCGGATAAGTCCTAGCTTTCGGCACCCAGAGTACCTATTACATTTACTCTTCCTAAAAGTATGTTTCCAAATATATTTTATTTCTAGTTAAAGAATTATAAAAGTTCTTAAGATTTCTAACCATTTAAATCTCTCTAATCTTTTAGACTCTATTTATTTAGGTAAAAAATTCCTTTTACAAAATTCTTTATTTTCTCCACGCCATTAAAATAAATGTTTTTAAAACTGGTAGCGAAGGGAAAAATTAAAAAAAAGAATTAAGTGCAAGTTCTTAGTTACAATTGTATTTATGGGAACTAAAAACTAAACTTGGTGGTCTATTCTGTGTATATATATTTATATATATACAAATTTATCTTTTAAATGGCCGCTAATTAAACATTTACATAATCAAAGATTGAGCACAAATTCTAATTTATAATATTTTTCGCTCCGCAGTGTCGAAATACAAAAATTCTTTACGATTTGCCTAAGCCACCCACTCCAACACTTCTCGCCTACACCGTAAGAAAAAGGACAACTAAAGATAGAGGACTGAGGCGGCGCAGTTGGAAGCTTTGGCATTTTATGTAGCAATGGAGGGCGCAGCACAAAAGGCTTGGCCAAATATGGGTTTATGGCTTGTAAAAATCCATGTTAATAACATCAACAAAGGCTGGGCAGCGGAAAAGGGTAACTAGAGAACAGGAGCCAGTCAATGTCCTATCCGATGCCCAAGGCTGTACGGCAACTTAAAACTCTGCCGAGGCATCCTTTTCTTATGACTTTTTGCACATTCTTGGCCACACACAATGGCGATGGAAAATGGAGAAAATCCAGGCTTTGAGCTGGATCTCCAAAAAAAGAAAAGGTAAAGCGTCAAAGCCGGCGCCGCATCATTAGTGTCATATGTGAGGTGGTGAGCTATTTATATTATTCACATGGCATAATAAATCAAAAATTGTTGCCAATAAATTTATTATTGTAGATTATCTGCACCTACCTTCGCACAAAGGTAGTCGACTGCCCACCTTGACAAAAGCTAAAAACTGCCTGCCGGATGCCGAGTTAACCCTTGGCATCCAACAATTTATCAACATCAACACAAGAGCAGCTACTATAAATTACCAAAAAAAAATCTATAAATAAGGGTGATGGAAAGATATATATTTACAAGGCTGATGTTTTGTGTAAGATTTTGGAAAGCGAAAGTTTTGCTTTAAGCGATAGGCACAAAAATAGGGCTTATATTTACCATGCAAAGGCAACAAATAATAACCTCATGTTTATAAATATTGATTGCTTTTTAAAGTCTTGATTTATTTTTTTGAATATTTTGTATGATAAATTTATTTAATTGTTATTAAATGCACACAAAAGGAATTAGCTGTTTTTCGGCATTTTATTGGTTTTATGTTTAAATATCATCGTTTAGATATCAACATTTGAGTTGCTTGAAATAAAATAAAAATGAATTTGCAAAATGGCAAAACAATTGTATACATTTTTGTTACGTTTTTTATGTTTTACCACTAACTTGTTTCCAATTAATATTGTTTTTTTAATTATACAGATATATTTTTATATAAGCGGAACACGAGAAACTATTTCGGTTCTGAATGAAGAAGCTTTCCCCATTGATTTCCATTTGCCAACTTTTGTTTTCGCTGCTCCCGCGTTGCCATTACATAATCAAAGGCAAATTAACGGTCCCAACTCCCAGTCTCCCCAGTTCCCCTCCTTTTCCTGGCCTGGTTTAGTTTCCTGCGTTTTTTCTCCTGGCTCTGCCACAACCCGCACTGCCACGCCCCTGCCTCTCGCCGCCTCCTGCCGCATTGCAACTGTTGACAAATCTCTTTTTAAGGGCGCGCTTAAAACGTCATTTGTTTTTTTTCCTTTTCCTATGCTGCCCCGCATTGGTTGCGTAGGGGCTCAGATCGACGGGCTAAACCAATCAATATTTAACACATTTAACCCTTTGACGAGAGCCAACAACGCCACGCCTGCGACTCGCTGATCGCCCTGCGTAAAATTAGCATAAAATTTGAATTTTACAGCCAAGTGAAGCGTATGCAGCGCGTGATTGACAGCAGTCAAATTCAATTGAAAGCGAAGAGCGTCGCGCCCGTCCTCAAACGTCCTCCATGCTCCACGAAAAATGAAATGAAATAAAATAAAATTTAATTCAAATAAAGCCAATTTTGAAGCGTTCCCCAAACTCCCAACCCCAATAGGTATAGGCTAACCTTTCGGCTCTAGGGCGGGCGACCTTGTACCGAAACTTTCCGCATGGTGTCAATGGTTTCATACCCTTTCTTTACTAAGGTATATAAGGTATATTTACTTTCGGACGGCATCACCATAAAAATCAATCACCCTAGAACATGAATAAATTTTCTAAAAATCGCACAACTTTTTAAGAAAGCCTACACTAGAAAGATTGAACAATTAAAACAAAATAGAACTACATTTTTGTTTTTCCGTATATATACCACAAGTTTTAGGTGTATAGAAATATTGCACAACTTCAAAAAAAATATTTTTCAATTTTATAGGAACGCATACAAATAGTTAAATAGTCATTTCAAAAATATATATACTTTTTATAGGGTCTATAAACTTTGGCCTGACGAATTTTGTTCTCTCTTCTTGTTTTTTCTTATTTTCCCGAATTTCTTTTGGTTGTTGTTGTTGTGGTGCCAAAAGGATGCACAGCGAATTGGCAACGTGTCGGCGGTGGCTCCAGGATATTTTGGCATGTCCCGTGGCTGCCGAGCGCGTGGCCTGGCGGGAAATTGGCATTGGAAAGGGGAAACACAGGGATTGGTTGACGAAGGGGTCCTGGCCCAAATCAATGACGCTTGCTTTTGAAGATTTTTCTCCGGGAAATTCAATTGTGTCAAGGCAATTGCAATGCATATTTATTTTCGATCCATACTCATGGGAATCCGATGTAAGATAGCAATAACAAAAATATGGTAGTCGCGATCATAATAAAATGCCGTAATAAACAGTTTAAATAAAACAAGAAAATGTATGTTTTAAAAAGGTAAAATTAAATAAATATTTTAAGTAACAGAACAATTAAATTCATATCAATCAAAAGCAATCTTTGAAAACCTTATATTTTAATTGAAGTGTCAAAGTCTTTTATTAAGACTCAATTTAATTAATGGAAATATTGTTTTATTTCGTTGCGAAGCAGTCATCTTGCAGAAATGTTTTATAATTCAATTTAGACAAAGTACATGGCATACATGAGCAACAGGCTGGCCCATAACACTTCAGCCATAACAATGAAAATGAAAATAAAAAATAATCATATAATATAGTTGAGCATACGCAGCACCGAGCAAATTGAGACAAGCACGGCAGACTCACAGGAGCCACTACGATGATATTTTTGCCATTGTTTGAAGCCAGCTGTGTGGCGAGGGGAAACGCAACAGTTGACTTTTATGCACGACATGACGCAGCGCGGCTTTATGCCCCCACTCGGTTTACTTTTCCGTTTTTCCCCTGCATAATTCCAAACTGATATGCATTGCAGTTGAGCTGGCGCACAACGCGGCGTATGAGTAATACCCGTAACAATGCCCACAATTGTCAGTGTTCGGGGCAGAGGACACCAGGTGAGCGAGTGGGGTCGCACGGTTGTCACTGCGGTTGGTACAAAAAATGTAACAGGTACTGAGATTTCAAGAAATAAAAGGCTCATTAAGATGTCCCTTTTAGAATGTATACTAAGACCACACGCAAATTTTTTCAATTACATATTTATGTGTAATTTAGTCTTACAAATATTGTAAGCATAAATAGTTTATAGATTATATTATATTTTAAATAAAATAATACTAAACTGTTAAAGTTATCAAAACGGAAATTTTAATCTTATTCATTAAAGAATTCAAAGTAATAACAAAATACAAATTTTTAACAGCCCTGCCAAATAATGCAAAACCATTACTTTTTCCAAATAATCACACAAACAACAAATAAATTCATTGTCTAGACTGCCCACAATTGTTGTGTAAGTCGTAACATTGTTTTAGCCACAGCCACAGTATATCATTTCGCATGTGGCATGGAATATTAGCGGTGGTTTTTCCAACATTTTCACACATTTTCATTTCTGAACAAATTACGTACATTATTGCGGAACAAAAGTGAAAAGCATCACGGCAAAAGCGACAATAGCCGAACCCTTTTCGCTGGGGGATTTTCGAGAGGGGGCTTTTTGGGGTTTCGGCATTATGAAAATGCTTTAAGCAGAAAATTGGATTTTTTCATCTTGAATGGAAAACAAAACAACGAAAAAACGAGGCGAGGTAATAACAGTAAAGCCCCCCGGTAGCTACAAAAAATAATAAGTATTAAACATCACCCGAAAGAGCGGCGGAATAAAAAATAAATGTTAGATATGCTGACAAAGGTAATACAATAAATACGAAATGACGTTGCTGCCACGGCTGCTGTTAATGTTAAATTTTACGTAGCATACTTTTGGGAACCCTTGGGGGGGATGGGCGAAGGGGGCGTGGCAGGTCGAGGTGAGCTCTCTTTTTGGTAGTTCGTAATCGTGCTGATTGTTCGTTTTCGTTTGGATACTTTAATTTCATTTGAGCCCATTCTTATTTATTTAGCATTAGTTTTTATTTTACGAGCCATAAAGCGGCAACACTTATACACTTGCCAGCATAGTTGACTGCTGCAAGCAAAAATGATAACAAAGCGGAAACAGGCCAAGCATAAGGCAAACAAAATTACAACTAACTTAAACTGTTAATTGAATTTTATTCAGTTTTTATAGTACAGCATAAATCAAGGGCACACAGTGCCTAATTGTTTAATCAAGAGTGAAAAAACGATAAACCCGAGCCATAAAAGATAACCCACTGATAAGCAGCCGTCTTACGAAGTACTGACTCACTAGCCCAGTATACATACGAAATTTCATTCCAGGCATGTGTTTACCCACAATAAAGCCCGACCAAAAATCACTAAAGATAACGAGCTGGCTGTTGCCACTGGAACTGCAATTGCAACGGCCAATCGGCACATAAAACGGGGCAGATTTGCACTTTTCGTTCGTAAACACATCAGAATCCAATTGGCTGCACGTTTGTGCAGACCGCACCAAAAAGCTCTTACACCGCAGGCCATTTTGTTGCAACTCGTACATATTGGCATTAAACTAATCCAGAGTACCGCACGCAACAACTTACTTATTGGCCATGCCAGAAACCAGTCATCAGAAGTACCGAAAAATACTGGAGAAATGGACCACTGACAAAAAGGGACCTCTTTTTGGTTTTAGAAAATATCACATCGTAAACTTAAAATAGTATGTTAAAAGTTTCTTAAGGGGGATATGTATATGTATATACATATGGATAACATAACCCTTATTTTTCCTTCAAAATCTTATATTTTCTTAAAATATTTTTAAAACTGCCGTTTGCTGTATCAAGCTAACATAGTGAAACAAATGTTGTATTATCGAGTACGTAATAATTTAAAGCCATAAACGGCTTTTGCGACTCTTAGCTGCAAATTCTAGAATAAGAATGCAACTGAGAAAAGTCATTTTTTAGTGATTTACAAATGCATTTTTAAGTATAACAAATATTTATATTCAGATAATATATTAATAATTTATATGAAAGTACGCATGAATCTGTTAATTAACTAAACATGTGGAAATTTATCAATTTCCAAAACAAAATTACCTTTTCTTCCCCAATCGTATCTGGTGTAATTAACAAATTTACCAATAAGAACTAGTGTATAGAGTGTATAAATTTTTAAATGCATTGGTATTAATCTTGGCTTAACATAGTAAGTTTCCTTTCATGTTTCTTACAGTGTGCTCCTGCTTCCGTGTTAACTGCGTTTTTTGGCGCAGAGCAGACGGAATGGTGACGCCCATTAGTCGACAGTGTGAGTCCAACACATGGCCCCCCGTCCATACCCCATTTAATGTGCAACAGCGAAAAGTTGAACGTGCTGGCAGCTAAATTCCTTTTTCATCCTCTCTCCTCGGCAACAAACACACTCACACACACTCGCTAACTGACGGCCATTATCAGCATCATTATGTGGCATTAGGAGCCGCGCCACGAGGATGATGATGTTGTTGCAGCTTAAAGTTGTATGCGATTTATTTGCGGTCCCCGTCCGTTTTCCTCTCCTTTCCATGTGTGCGTGTGTGAAAAAGTGCATTTGAGCTCATTTAAATAGCATAAATTAAGATGCTTAAGCTCATTAGGTGGAATTTTTTAATTAGCAAAACTGGACCGAACCCTTGTAATGACCACCGAACGGCAGGTGGTCTCTTATCATCCGCGGACCAAACAAAACGCAGCTTATCAGTCAAGTGTAGCCGAAAATTATACTAATTACACAGTTAATGCAGTTCCCATGAATCTGCGTCATCTATGAGAAAGATAATAATAAATGACGTTCGTAGCTTATCATAGTTTTTCACAACAATGTAATAAATCCCAATTTATAGAAGACAACTTTATTTTTAATAGAAGTGGACCTAGAACTTAGCCTTTTAGTTTCATAAAAGATCAGTAACTTTTACGTAGTAATTTTCAATATGAATATTTTAGATGGCTTGGCTCGATTCGCCTGGTGATGCTGATCGAGAATATATATTCTTTATAGGGTCGGAAATGTGCCCTTCACTGCTCTGCAAAATTTTGATTGAAATTATAAGACCATCTGCAAAGGCATACAAATTATGTAAAACGTAATACCAAATTAACAACGATTTAATTTCATATATATATTTACTGCTTTTGCTGGTATGATAAAAATGTTTATTTATAATAATTTATTACACATTTACTACACATTTGTAGTTTCTAAACATAAATGTAAGTACAAATTGCCTTTAAGTTCTCAGTTTTATTTTGTAAAATGTCCATTGCTTGGCAATAGTTAAATATCAGAGATTTATGGGACACTATTTGGAGAGTGAATTTGCGAATAAATTCTAATGAATCATGTGCTCCGGTAATCAAACGTTGCCATACCAACCGGAGCACGTGACTCACGATAGGACCGGCGTACTCAAGACTGTTTCCATAGAACGCGGCTGATAAACAAAGCACTTGACTCTGGGGCTAATACCAATTGAGCAGACATAAGGCTGCCAGGCCGCCTTCCCTTCACACGTCTTGGCAGAAATCTTTCAGTAATCCCCGCGTATTACACAGGTGGGTCGGTTGCTTTGGGTTGTGCCACTCTCAGCAGGAGATAAGCGGGTTAAAACCAGGCAAAATTATTGGAGTTGGCACTGTAGAGGTGTAAGTCCCTGGAAAGGACTGTACATTAAGCTTAAAGCTATTTTTAAAGTGTGCCATAAATTTAGAAATCGAATAAAAAAAATGTTTTTCAAAATATTTCTATAATTTGAATATACTTTTTGAGATCCATTGAGATTTATCCGTTGATAAATTGTTTGATACATTGCATTAAGTTTGGATATAGCTCTTGTTTATTATTTCAGGAAACTTTAATTTTTTCTTACCATGCCAATTTCGTAAAGTATTTCAAATTAAAATTTTTTTTTTTAAATACTAAATATGTGTGTTATAATTTTAAAGTTTTAAAATTTTTATTAAAATGAAAAAACCTCTATATTTGTTATTGGAACTAGTCCAGTACATAACAATAAGAAATATAATTAATGGAAATGGATTTTCCCTTAAAAATCTTAATTGAGCTTATTTTTCCACTTTTATGACTTTAATATCTTATTTGACCAACGCGGCTATCACCTTATGTATGACTGCCAATCCAATTCCGCGATGATTGATTGATCACTCCGTCCATCACTTGGTAATGGGTCCCTAATAAACTCTGCAGCAGTGGCATTGCGATATCAGCGGGTGTCACATTGTTGCAACACAGGGGACCCGCCCGAATAGTGTCAATCAGGTAATGGAATTGTGTGGCGTTGGCCAACTCGTGCTTACACTCAATCATTGATAAAGCCGCGAAGAATGGCCACAAGAAAAGTGACCAGTAATCGGGGAGTGGACGGCAATAATTGTGTTTCGGCTACTCGCCGATTACGATTACCTTCTCTGACCGGCGATAAGCTGTTGGCCTGTTCTGCGGGCCACAATCGCAAAGTGGCTCCGAGCGTGTGATAAAAAGTGTGGGCACAAAGATTATGGCCGCTCTCCCATGGCATTTAGCCGCGTTTTGGCGAGAGTATGGGTGCGTTGTTTAGATTAGCCCGGTCTAATTGGCCATAGAGCTCCACAGGTCTTAGGCGATCGCACAGTTCTTTCTGCGCCGCTGAGGTGGCAGGTCGCGAAAAAAATAGCAAACCCTCAATAATACATTTTTGGTGCTGCAGTGTAAGTGTCGTGATTGAAATCAAAAGTATCCTTAAATAGTTTTGAAGGACTAAAATGTGTATGATACCATAATTTGTTTTCAAACCACTTGTGAATATTTCATGGCTATTTTGAGACCCATATGCCACGTTGGCAATCATGCTGCTAATGCGCGTGTTAGCTAAATTATTATTAGCTCCCTTAGGGTTAACAACGCGAGGTTATCAGTGTTGGCATAGATAAGCTCTGAATGGCCATAAATTAAATGTTCCGCTTGTTAGGCAAAGTTTTAAAAAAAACACTCCTCACAAAATTATTCAAAATTGCATTAGACTTAATGGTAATTTGTTTAACGATAACGTATCTTAATTGGTTTCTGATAATCACTCGCTAACATTAAACATCGATTTTCATTTGCCTGACACTAATAAGGAGCTATTAATGTTTTATTTCCACTATATGGCGCCATGATTGCCCAGTGACGTCAGAGCACGTGATGGATCATGTGGGGCGAGCAAATTGAACCACTCAAACGTCAAGTTGAAATTTGCCACACAACCGATTGCGTTGTCGATAATATTTTTACGGCCCACGAACGGATTTCTTAATGAGCCCCGTAACGCCGCCTGCAATCCAATGCACAATCCCCAGTGAAGCCATGATTACGGGCATAAACCAGCGGGAACTACAACTGGGAATGGGAATGGGAATCGGCATTTGCTATCCGATAATCAGACATTTGCGTGAAGTTTTGCCCCCTAAAGATTTATGGCCAACTTAAAGACAATTGTCTGGTCTGTGCAGATTTATGGCTAGGACTGATGTACAAAACTGAATCCGATAAGTTCGTGCCTGCACTGATTTATCCAACGATGCCATCGGCAAAGTCCAACGAGCTGCACTTAATCAATTATATGAACCGTTTGTGGGAATTGCAGGGTCTCTGACTCTTAGTAAATATGAGTTCAACAATCCAGGTTGATGCTTTGGTACAATTTACCAACTAAATTTAAATAAAATTAACATAAATTTTATTTAAAACTGCTGTAAGATTTTGACCCTTGATTTTCTGAACACTATGTTCTACTTACAAATTAACCTCAGTATTTTACATGCATTCCTATTTATTTAACTTATTTTAATTGTATAGTTTCATTGAATCATGCTCCTTCTAAAAAGATACTCTAACTGTGTTTCTTCAAAGTTGAGAAAAGAATAAAATGATCAAAAATTTATTTCATTTTGACATTGTAAAGTAACTTTTATTTAAAGTTTAATGTTTCTAATGAAGAATTTGTTTAATTCAGTCGAAGCTTTTAAACTTAGATTTCGAACATTTTTATCAGTCACTCTTACTAATCACTTTCTATTTTTAAGTAAATAAAATTATTTTTAATTTACTTAGAAAGTTTTCAGAGATTATAAACTGAAGGACCCAATACATTTTCGTAACCAGGCACTCCAATTAATCTAAATTTGATTGGCAGCGTTACATAATTCCCAACAGACTTTTCCTTCACAAATTCATTTATGGAGCAATTAAGAAATCAACAAGCATTCCATTCAATTCCACAATTCCGACAATATATGAAACTCACTTCCCGCCGCTGTAAATCAAATCTCTGCTATCAGTGACAAGCCGAAACTATCAAAAAATAACTGAAGTGAGGCCACAGACTGCGCGTCTTTTTATCAGCCAGTCGAGAGCGAGAGTCAATCATGGGTTTATGGCCAGACAGGCGGAAAATCACGGCCAGGCAGTGGTCTAACCAATAAATATCTGCAATCTGGCATGCCCAAAACGGTTATCAGAAGACACTGCACAGGTCCTGTGCGGGCAATAAGCGTATAATGCAATAAACGACTTTCGGGGCTTATTTATAAACCAAGTGATTGCCGGTAATTGTTAATAATTTCAAATTATTAATGCGCTCAACGCCCACTCCAGATAGGCCCGAATGCCAGTAGATAACAGGCGAAACGATCTCGATAGACACGGCGACCCCTAATCTAATCTGCTCGTTTCGGCTCTGTTTTGTTCTGAATTGTTGAGTTCCACTTAGATGATTGATTGCGACATTGGCAGGGACTGCATTGAAGTGGACCGACCATAAACAACGTGCGTCAGTTGGATCAACAATGTTCAAACCCTTTGACAGACGCAGACCCATTAAAGTTCGTCAAAACAACTCATTAACCTAAATAAGTAATAAAGTGGGCCATGCAGTGGGACAAAAAAAGGGTTTCAATAATAAAAAGTTTATTAATATATTTATTTTTAATTAAATAAATCATTAAAAAAATTTGCTGCTCCCATTTATAATATTTTATTTAAAAGCTATACATTGTTAAGTTTCTGTCTAAAAGGTTATTTAGCCTCAACCAATTTTTAGGTTCTGAATCATAATTACAACTTGTGATAAACTAATTTTATGGGTAATAACCTTTTTATCAAATTTCACATGTATTTCTTGGTAATAAAAATGTTTAATTTAGGTTGAAAGGTACACTTTTATCTGCAAATAAGTTAGTCATGTAAGCAAATGAGTTAAGAATGTAAGCAAAGAATTTCAGTAAATATTTAATATTTGTTAAAACAAGATAAAAATAACCAATACAAATATGGAATTTCAAAAGATATACCCGTAGACAAAATAAACTTTTTGTTGAAAGTTTTTTTTTTTTTTACCGATTCTAAAAAAAATATATAACATTTTGTTAATTAACTTAAAACCTTTTATGTGATTATGCAATATCCCAATCTCAGTTATAAAACAACTCTAAAACTTCAAACGGTGAAAAAGAAAAATAAAAAAAAATAATTATATTAAAATATTCTAATTTTCGAATCTTCTTTAATCTTTTTTTTGCAGTAATAGACCCTCGATTAGAACATGGGTGATATGTTCCGCAGCGAGCAGATGGCCCTGTGCCAGCTGTTCATCCAGCCGGAGGCGGCATACGCCTCCATCGCCGAGCTGGGCGAAAGTGGATGTGTCCAGTTCCGCGATCTCAACGACGAGGTTAGTGCCTTCCAGCGGAAGTACGTCACCGAGGTGAGGCGATGCGACGACATGGAGCGCCGTCTCCGCTACGTGGAGTCCGAGATGAAGAAGGACGAGGTGAAGCTGCCGACACTGCGGCCGGAGGAGGAGCCGAGTGCCCCTAATCCTCGCGAGGCCGTCGACCTGGACGCTCAGCTGGAGAAGACCGACAACGAGCTGCGCGAGATGTCCGCCAATGGAGCCAGTCTGCAAGCCAACTTCCGGCACATGCAGGAACTCAAGAGCGTGCTGGAGAACACCGAGGGTTTCTTCTCCGACCAGGAGGTCATCAACCTGGACTCCAACCGAAAGCTGGACCCTGAGGATCCGGCCCAGGCGCAGGGAGCCGCCCAAAGGGGTCAGCTGGCCTTCGTGGCTGGTGTCATCAAGCTGGAGAGATTCTTCAGTTTCGAGCGTATGTTGTGGCGCATTTCCAGGGGAAATATCTTCCTGCGGAGGAGCGACATCGATGGCCTGGTGGACGACGAGGAGACCGGAAGACCAGTGCTGAAGACCGTGTTCGTGGCGTTCTTCCAGGGCGAGCAGCTGAAGCAGAGGGTCAAGAAGGTCTGCACGGGCTACCACGCCTCAGTTTATCCGTGTCCCAGCTCGCATGCCGAGCGAATGGATATGATCAAGGATGTGAATGTCCGTCTGGAGGACCTTAAGTTGGTCCTCAGCCAGAGTGCCGACCATCGCAGCCGAGTCCTGAATTCAGCATCCAAGCATCTGCCACGCTGGTCGATTATGGTGCGCAAAATGAAGGCCATCTACCACATCCTGAACTTCTTCAATCCCGATGTGACGGGCAAGTGTCTGATTGGCGAGGGTTGGGTGCCCACCAATGACATTCCCACGGTCCAGGATGCCCTGGCTCGAGCCTCGAAGACATCGGAGAGCTCCATTCCGGCGTTCATGAATGTCATCGAGACGAATGAGATGCCTCCGACGTACACGAGAACCAATAAGTTCACCAATGGATTCCAGAACCTGGTGGATTCGTATGGCATGGCCTCGTATAGGGAAGTGAATCCAGCCCTTTACGCCTGCATCACATTCCCCTTCCTGTTCGCCGTGATGTTCGGCGATCTGGGACACGGCCTGATCCTGCTGCTCTTCGCCTCCTGGCTGATTATCAAGGAAAAGCAACTGGCCTCGATCAAGGAGGAGATCTTCAACATCTTCTTCGGCGGGCGATACATCATCTTCCTGATGGGCATCTTCTCCATTTACACTGGCTTCATCTACAACGACGTGTTCTCCAAGTCGATGAACATTTTCGGCTCCGCTTGGCACATGAATTACACCAGGGAAACGATCGAGGATTCCACTCTGAAGTCCATAACTCTGAGGCCCAACGACACGGTCTACAAGACATACCCCTTCGGCATGGATCCCATTTGGCAGTTGGCCGACAACAAGATCATCTTCCTGAACACCTTCAAAATGAAGCTGTCGATCATTGTGGGCGTGGTCCACATGATCTTCGGAGTCACCATGTCAGTGGTTAACTTTGCCTACTATAAGAAGTACGCCAGTATCTTCCTGGAGTTCCTTCCCCAAGTTCTGTTCCTCCTGCTGCTGTTCGGCTACATGGTCTTCATGATGTTCTTCAAGTGGGTCACCTACAACGACACGGTCGAAGGACCTCTTTCGCCGGCTTGTGCTCCGTCCATCCTGATCCTGTTCATCAACATGATACTGCAAGGAAGCCAGGACACACCAGAGCCCTGCAAGGAGTTCATGTTCGAGGGCCAGAAGTCCATTCAGCAGGTGTTCGTCATTATTGCGATTATCTGCATTCCCTGGATGCTCCTGGGCAAGCCCCTCTACATCATGTTCAAGCGCAGGATGAGCGGAGCTCCGCCCCCAAAACCCCAGAGCGGCGGAGGCGAAGGTCACGGCGATGACGAGGCCATGGGCGAGATCTTCATCCACCAGGCCATCCACACCATCGAGTACGTCCTGAGTACGGTCTCCCACACGGCCTCCTATCTCCGATTGTGGGCCTTGTCCCTGGCTCATGCACGTAAGTTTAATTACCTTATTATTATATATAATGTTGTATATACTTTTAAATAAATTTATAGTATTTTTTGTTTATAACAATTAAATATTTCGACATTTTAATATACCAAAGCTACGGAAAGCAGACTTAAATTTCCTTTAAACTTTGTTCCAGACTTAAATTTCCTTTAAACTTTGTTCCGTTCCTGCATAAATTACCATATTAAATTTGTCATCCAAACTTTTTGCAAGACTAATAAATTTTATTTTTTATTTAGAAAATTCAATATATACAAAAAAGATAAGAGCTCAATTCAAAAGAAGTTTTAAATTAAATTATACATTTTTCAACTATTTATACCCGTTACTCGTAGAGTAAAAGGGTATACTGTATTCGTGCAAAAGTATGTAACAGCTAGAAGGAAGCGTTTCCGACCCTATAAAGTATATATATTCTTGATCAGGATCACTAGCCGAGTCGATCTAGCCATGTCCGTCTGTCCGTCTGTCTGTCCGTCTGTCCGTCTGTCTGTCCGTATGAACGCTGAGATCTCGGAAACTATAAAAGCTAGAAGATTGGCATTTTGCAAGCAGATTCTAGGAGTTCTTACGCAGCGCAAGTTTGTTTCAAAATGGTGCCACGCCCCCTTTAACGCCCACAATCGCTTATATAAGATTTTAAAAATTTAAATATTTCGGAAAAGTAAAAATGCAGTTTTATTGTGTTTATCAATACCTATCGAAATGTAGAAGAAATTTTTCAAATCGGACCATTCGTTAAAAAGTTATGCGTGATCAAAGTTTCTATCTCCATCTCCCTCGCACTCCCTTTACCTGAGTAACGGGTATCTGATAGTCGGGTCACCCGACTATAGCGTTTTCTCTTGTTAATATTTAAATTCGTCATTCGAAATAATAACTTCTTCCAAACTTAATAAATTCCATCAGGGAATTCCACATAGACAAAAAATAAATTTTATTAATTTACTTTGGAGTATATAAATTTAAGTCACGCCTATTTGGCACGCAAAGGTTAGGGAAATTCCAAGCAGTAATAAAGCGTTTATCATTTACGATTTGACGCTAATTGTCACCAATTTATAAATTGCGCATTGTAAATATTGTTAAGTGAAAAAAAATCCAAAAAATAACACACGCTAAGGTTATAAATATAATTGTCATCAAAAATACCTGAGAAATATATTTGAATTTCCCCTTTGCAGAGCTCTCCGAAGTGCTGTGGAACATGGTGTTTTCCATGGGCTTCAATTACGACAACTACATTGGTGGCATTCTCATCTATGTGTTCTTCGGGGCCTGGGCGCTGCTCACAGTGGGCATCCTGGTGCTCATCGAAGGACTCTCGGCCTTCCTGCACACGTTGCGCTTGCATTGGTGAGATTGGATTAATTACAGCAGTTTGTGAGGCAGAGTCTAACCCGGCCACTCTCTTTTCAGGGTGGAGTTCATGAGCAAGTTCTACGAGGGCGCTGGTTACGCCTTTGAGCCCTTCGCCTTTAAGACCATCCTGGATGCCACCGAGGACGAATAGAGAGGCTTGGCTGAGGAGAGAGTGAGAGAGCGCAGGACGCACTTCCTTAAAGCATTTTCCGTTTATTTCGTTCAGCTTCTTTCGTTTTTTCACGGAAAAATAAATTTCGTTTGATATGCATACAGAGTACTAGTGTTTCTATTTTTCCGGCTCATATCTAGATTTGTCAGCCGACGACAAATGTTTGTGATATGCTTTCTGACAGTTTTCCTTTGGTCACCCAAGTGACAACTGCAGACAACCTCTGGAGCACATATTCCCATATGAACTGCACATTTTCGGAACAATCTCAAAGCAAAGCTCAAAGCAAAGCAAAGCTTGATATCCTCAAAAGAAAGACTGCTCTGGTATGTGAGTGTGCGATTTTTTCTCATTAGAAAAGTTGTCATGTGCTGAAATTATGTTGTCAGTTCGACTGTCCATTGGGCATTGAGTTGTGAAATTGCACACTGGGCAATTTAAATAATAATAGTGTGACACAACGCATCAACCTAAGGCAAGTATTGAAGTATTGCCCCAAAGTATCTCTGTCAATTGCTGCAAGGCAGTAAGTGAACAAAGACTTGATGGAAAATAAACACCCAATTTATTGCCCTGCTACTGTTGCCAACAGTAAAAAGGTTGCCTAAACCATTGCAAAGCACTGCAAATTATTTAAGGAAATACACAAAAACAGAAATAGCAGAAAGCGCATTTATTTTTAGCAGTCAACATACAACCTCTTAAGTTAAAATAAATTTGTTTTTAATACCTTAAAAATCATATTGTTATGTTAGTTATAAATAAGTCAACTAGCCCATGATAATAAACATAAAAACACCTCTAAAACTCTGACCCAATAAATGAAAAATCTTTTGAACCTATCGTGTTCAATGGAAACTTGCTTGCTATAAAACTGTTAAATGGCGCGAAATTCTTTTCAATTTCAATTCGGAGCGTTAGCCTTTGGTTCTTTGGGTTCCTGCAACCCTTTGCCTACTGGTGTTGTTTTTGCTGCTGGTCTGCCCTCGACGAGTTTCCCAATATTTGCATTCGAACTCAATTGGTTGCGTTTTGTGTTTATTGCCTTTTGCTTGCTGCCAAAATTGGATGTGTTCTCGTGTGTATCTTTTTGGGTTTTCGTTGTCGTTGTCGCCACCATTGCCCTTGTGCTAAAAATATTTTCGCGAGCAGCGGGGTGTTGACATCTAGGCAATGGCAATGGGCAATGGGCACTGGACAATGGGCAGGTGCGTCGGCGGAGGACAGGTGATCCAGGCAAAACACACGCAATGCAAATAGGAATTCAAACAGGCTGCCAAACGTTTTGAACCCGCATGTCAAATGCTATTTTCCGAACAACCAAACAACAGAGGCAAATACCCTTGGCTCTCAAATCTTGTGACCAAATTGTGAAACTTTACAGTTTTTAAAACTGTTAATTACTCTCAATATAACAATAGCCCTTTTATACTGTTGAGACTTGCGGGTATTAATTCTATCATTCAATATATCATTTAAACATAATAAAAGTTGTATGTGTTCTAAAAAACAATATTTACGACAATACAGAAATAGACTAAAACTATTAATTTAACTTAATCAAAATAAATTTACTTTGCGTTAGATACAACTTAAAAGATACTCGAATAGAACAAATTAAAATATAAAGCTTGCCATAAAAATTTAAGGCTGTGTAAAATGATATTTCCAAAAATTCTTACTCTGAACAGTATCCAATTATTTCAGGAAAGAAATTGACACTAAAACTTAAAACATTTTGTGACAATGACCGATTTTTCAAACCAGTAGACTGAAAATATTTGGCGATTTCAGCGACCAACCAGATAGAGAACACCACAAAAAAAATATCGACTATCTGCCACCCAGCGGTTGGTAGCGAGTTCTGGCCTAGAGACGTAGATGGTTTAGTCGTGTTTGTGCAGCTGTCATTCTGGCCAAGTTTCGTGCTGCCATTGCTTCTGTTGCTCTAGTTGTGGAAACAGAACATATCGCATTACGTATACGCCGCGTATCGGCATAGACATCAGCATCATCGACAGCATCGGAAATAAATGCCCCGGAACAACAACGACGGCAGTGGCTGCAATGGAGGCGATCGGCATATAAATATGGCTACAAAATACATTAAACAAATAAATGTTTGTGCATGCATAGACAGTTGGACTGTGTGGCAGGCGGTCGTAAATTATGTGTGCTGGCCTAATGCATTTGGCCTCGTATTAATCAATGTTTGTGCTGGTTTCTGTGTGGCCTCCATTTTTTTGTGCCGAACAACTGCGGCATTTTCTCGTGCATTTGTTTTAATTTATTTGTCAGACGCAATTATTTGCATTTTATTTTACCAAAGTTTCTTTTGGCATTACTACTGCATTTTTTTTTGGCAGTTGTCGTTTGATTTTTTACGCCTGCTGCAACAGCATAAATATAAATCAAACTGCATTTGTTCGGTGTCGTTGATTTGCATTGGGATTTGTTTATAAATCCGCAAACACAACGAAATCGAAACAATAGTTTGCACCTCGCCCCATAAATGTTTTCATAGATATTGCTTTTTAATTGTTCAAATGTGCATATTTTCTTTATAATATTTGATGTTTTTTCTTCTGGCATATGCGGCAGTTGGTAGTCTAATTGAATACCACAGCCAACTAAATGCTATTTTTATTGTTTCCCAGGCTCTTTTTGTGATGACCCCTTTCTTGTTTGGGTGCAGAGAATAGCTTTTATTTCGGGATTTATTTTAAGCAATTAAATAAATTTGCAATTTTCGGTGTTGCTTTGATATAAAATGAATGAATTGTTCGACCATTAACTCAGCTAGTTTTCTGTTTTCATTACCAATTTATTTCCATCAAGTACTAAAGCTTTCATAACCATCGAAAATCAGAGCATGAGCTCAAATCTAGATCAACTTCTCGATGTCCCAATTTTATTATCACTTGCCACAAAAGCCAGGACCAAATCACCGAATCCGAAATTACCCGACATAGGCTTTACCAGATTTTACGACTGCGTCCAACAAAGTCCGTAAATCAAAAGCAGATAATTTTCCAACAGCTTCACTTTCTTGCGACCTCGCCTATCCCACATACCAAAGAACCGGACGACGAAGAAATAAAATAATTGCTCAGTGAGAGAGCCACAAATTATAGAATTTTTACGCTTCTTTTCTCCATCTCTGGGCCACTAAATTTACATACCCCATGACGAGCCACCGCCCACTCAGCTGGACGCACGTTCCAAGTTTTCCTTTATTTATGCCTGCGAAAAGGACGAATTCGAGGGGCCGCGGGGCTGAGGGGCGGGTGGAGGCGCAGGGAAAGTGTGTGAGCACAATTGCGCGTCATAAATTTGAATTATTGTGCTCTTTGCATTTGACAACGACTTAAAAGCACTTGCAGCGATTTGGGCCAGCTCAGTCCAGTCCAGTTCAGTGAGAATGCCGAGGCAGTCAGCCATGAACATGTCCTTGAGACATGTACGAGAGCTGGATGTGGCACTCAGATAAAAACTAAATAAAAGCGGAATTACAAAAATTATACTTTTGATATAAAGCCATTTTTATTAACTTATATATAAGTATATAAAAATATATATATAATAAATCCACCCCGAAAATATTTTAATATAACTTTTATATTTGTGTAATTTCTCGTTTAAGTCTATTCGGAGTTGAAATCGAGAATTGGAAATACAAAATTATATATCATTTAATAATTCGTTTCCGATTCTGAATAAATTTTATAGAGAAAATACTTGACTAATTTCTAAGTGGAATTTTTAACATTATTATCACATTATTAAATGCGACATTTCTTATAACACTTAATCGAAATGGTCAGCTAAGTTAAGTTACAAAATCACATATTTAATAAACAGAACATTCAAAATAAAATCTTACAAAATGAAAATGTAAATACAAAAATAAGAAAATAACAGTTTTGTAAGCTAAATTATATTATATAAATAAATAGAAATTTTATTTTTTCAAAGATGTTGACTGAATATTAGTAAAGACTAAAACTTGAGCAAACCAAGAAATTTATTAAACAATATTGTGAAATTATTATTTTATTATTATTAGATTAAACATTTTTATTTGCTTACATTTTTTTTAATTAACTATATTTAATTTTAAGTAAAAAATACCGAAAGAGAAATAAATAAGGCATGCTTATGTTTTAGGTGTAAAAAACGCCCTTAAGCTTTCTGCCCGTCTTCCTTTTGTTCGTCCTCTGCGTAGCTGCCCAGTTGTGCCACGCCCCCAAGGACAGTAACAACAATGCCAGGGACATTTTTAGTGGACATTTATTTTATGCTTGAAACGCATTGAAATTTGCGCCCAAGGCACCAGCTTTGTTGATGATGAAGTCGGCCATCTCTGTGCGGTGGCCTGTCTTTTGTCAAACCATAAAATATTCGCCCCGCCCACGGTTGAGCAACCAGCCTCAGTTTCCGCTTCGGCTGTCAGTGGGAGCAGAAAAGTGCATTAGCCATTTTAGCACTCGACGCACATTCATCCGAGACCGTACCGAAATCTAGTTCCTAATTAGCCAGAACTGCAATGCCAAACGGCTGCACTTCGGTGGTCTTAAAGTATTCAAGTCTCCTTCTTTGGCCAAATCTCCAGCTCCGTTTATCAACTCAGCTTTGACAAGCAGATGAAAACGGATTAATTCGTCTCTGAATGCGAACTGTGCTGACAGCCATGCCAAAGCCACAAATTGCTCAAGATATACATTCTTGAGCCGCATCAAAAGAAAGCCAAGTAATTTGATATTTTCAGATATATATATATATAAATGCCGCAGGGCAGGCGGATGGGAGGCGTTGAATTGACCATGTTAACAATAAACAATTGACCACATGACATGACAACTAACGAATGTGCTGGCCAAAACTGTTTCCATCAAAATTTTTTACGAAGGTGGAAGGGTCGTAACAGAAATACCTCTTCCTGAATTGGGACAAAAAATTGTCACAGAAATCAATTATTTTTAAATATTTATTATAATGGGATTTTAAAATGTAATTTTAATGAAAAGGTTTAATTTCTAAGTTTTCAAAGAACATTTTTAAAATAATCACACAAAAAATAAAAGTATTAATTAAAAAATTGTTGTTACAAATAAATGTGCGGTATTCAAATACCATAGATCATCAGGAATTTTAAAATAATTTACCCATATTAACAGAAGATGCACAAAAAAATAAAAATTGATAATAATTACAAGCAAATAAAAAAAACGCAATTAATAATTTCAACATTTTTTCTTACGTACTCTTCCATGTACATATATCATTTATACACTTTATTTTTGGTATTTCAGTATTTATAAAGCCATCCCAATCGTTCCATGAAATTCTTGATTGCTGAGTAGCAAGACCGCTTGTGGCCAGCAATAAAACTATTAAGCGTTCCAGCACACACCCGTACAAGAAAGTCTTTGTACTCGTCCAATTGTACAGCAATTTTATTTGGACTTTTTTTGGAGTTTTGAGATTTTTTTTTTGACCACGGGCCATGTCTGCACAAATGTTGCATAGCAATTGCTTTGTGTGTTCAATTTTTGGCATAACAACAAACAAGCGCACACACCCAAACACTCGCTCACACACACACACACACACAGAGGCAGCAACAATGGGCAGTCAAACAAATGAACAAGAGCGCACAAATTTTGCAGCTGTCAGTAGCACGAGCCTGGACACGAGGCACAACAGGAGGCACAAAGCAAAATTTTTATTTGCCAAAAAAAAGGGAAACAAGAAAGGAAAGCTAACTTCGGGCGGAGCCGAAGTTGAAATACCCTTGCAGAATATTCTGCAAATTATATTCTCCAAAATTATTCATATGATGCATTTTTAATACTCATAAAAAATCCCACCTTCCTAACTTTAAAAACACCAAAGTTATTTCATTTCCGATCAATCAGTTATATGGCAGCTATAGGATATAGTCGGCCGATCCTTATGAAATTTAATATGTCGAATTGATTGGGCAAAAATAAAACCCATAGAAAATCCCAACTTCCTAACTTTACAAACACCAAAGTTATGGCATTTCCGATCAATCAGTTATATGGCAGCTATAAGATATAGTCGGCCGATCCTTATGAAATTTGGTAGGTCGGATTGATTGGCCAAATATAAAACCCATAGAAAATTCCAACTTCCTAACTTTACAAACACCAAAGTTATGGCATTTCCGATCAATCAGTTATATAGCAGCTATAGGATATAGTCGGCCGATCCTTATGAAATTTGGTAGGTCGGATTGATTGGCCAAATATAGAACCCACAGAAAGTCCCAACTTCCTAACTTAACAAACAGCAGAGTTATGGCATTTCCGATCAATTAGTTATATGGCAGCTATAGGATATAGTCGGCCGATCCCGGCCGTTCCGACTTATATACTGCGTGCAAAGGAAAGAAGGGTGTGTGCAAAGTTTCAACTCGATAGCTTTAAAACTGAGAGACTAGTTTGCGTAGAAACAGACAGACGGACAGACGGACAGACGGACAGACGGACATGGCTATATCAACTCAGGAGGTGATCCTGATCAAGAATATATATACTTTATAGGGTCGGTGATGTCTCCTTCACTGCGTTGCACACTTTTGACCAAAATTATAATACCCTCTGCAAGGGTATAAAAAAGAGACAAAACGAACCCCAAAATTGTGGTTTAAAATAATTTTTTGGTTTCTTTTAAATTTCTGTTTTTTTTTTGTTCTCTGAGAAATGCAATGGCTAGCAGCCAAAAATTGGGTTCGGAGTGGGCGTGGTCGCAAATTGCTAAATGCTTAGATGTCTGCAAAGAATTTGTCGCCAAGAGGCGTTGAGAATGGATTTTCCATTTCCAGTTGCTGTCACGTATACGTAATATGGCCGATGGCAGCTCCCGAAAGTATGCACAACACAGGGGCAGTTCTTCCGTGGGCGGTAAACGGGTATGGATGTGGATAAATGTTTTTAGTTCGCCCACTCCATCGGTCTGCTGATATGAAAAATGGGGAATTGATAAATGGCATATTGTTTTAGTTACGGACAAGTTGTTCCAAGTCTATCAACCGAATGACGAATGCCACTCATTTCTTCTACTGTATATTAAAGCATCTAAAAAAGTTAATACAAATATTCTAGCTTTTTATAATTGTGTTGTTAAAACAGGATTTTATTTTAGTGAATACAACATTAAAAATATTCTTTTTACCGGCGTGTAATGATAGGTTTATATTTAATAATATTTCAATTTTTATATTTAACCAAATGTAACGAGTTAAAAATACACAAAAAAAATGTAAATAGCTACATAGTTGTATAGGTACATCGTTTAAATTTAATGTGAGCAATATATAAGATCAGTGAATAACTGTATTTATAAAACGATAGACTTAAAATGTTGTTTCGTAGTAATATTTGTATACTAAAAATAAAAGTTTTATTATCAAAGTTACGAAAACGAAAATTAAAAATTTGTATGGTGATTTATAAACTGAACAAGAAAGGAAAGCTAACTTCGGGCGGAGCCGAAGTTGATATACCCTTGCAGAATATTTTATAAATTATATTGTCCAAAATTATTCATATGATGTATTCTTAATACTCATAAAATGTCCCAACTTCCTAACTTTAAAAACACCAAAGTTATGTCATTTCCAATCGTTCAGTTATATGGCAGCTATAAGATATAGTCGGCCGATCCTTATGAAATTTGGTAGGTCGGATTGATTAGCCAAAAATAAAACCCATAGAAAATCCCAACTTCCTAACTTTAAAAACACCAAAGTTATGGCTTTTCCGATCAATCAGTTATATGGCGGCTATAGGATATAGTCGTCCGATCCTTATGAAATTTGGTAGGTCGGATTGATTAGCCAAAAATAAAACCCATAGAAATTCCCAACTTCCTAACTTTAAAAACACCAAAGTTATGGCTTTTCCGATCGTTCAGTTATATGGCAGCTATATGATATAGTGGCCCGATCCGGCTCGTTCCGACTTATATACTACCTGCAATAGAAATACAACTTTTGGGAAAGTTTCAAGCAGATAGCTTTAAAACTGAGGGACTAGTTTGCGTAGAAACGGACGGACAGACGGACAGACGGACAGACGGACAGACGGACGGACAGACGGACGGACAGACGGACAGACGGACATGGCTAGATCGACTCTCCTGGTGATGCTGATCAAGAATATATATACTTTATAGGGTCGGAAATGTCTCCTTCACTGCGTTGCAAACTTTTGACTGAAATTATAATACCCTCTGCAAGGGTATAAAAATAAAGTTACCATATGGATAAAATTTTAAAGCTTCTTTCAATTTAATGTTTCTTAAATATTTGTTATTTTTATACCCTTGCAGAGGGTATTATAATTTTGGTCAAAAGTGTGCAACGCAGTGAAGGAGACATCTCCGACCCTATAAAGTATATATATTCTTGATCAGGATCACCTCCTCAGTTGATATAGCCATGTCCGTCTGTCCGTCTGTCTGTCCGTCTGTCCGTCTGTCTGTTTCTACGCGAACTAGTCTCTCAGTTTTAAAGATATCGAATTCAAACTTTGCACACACCCTTCTTTCCTTTGCACGCAGTATATAAGTCGGAACGGCCGGGATCGGCCGGCTATATCCTATAGCTGCCATATAACTGATTGATCGGAAATGCCATAACTTTGGTGTTTGTCAAGTTAGGAAGTTGGGATTTTCTATGGGTTTTATATTTGGCCAATCAATCCGACATACCAAATTTCATAAGGATCGGCCGACTATATCCTATAGCTGCCATATAACTGATTGATCGGAAATGCCATAACTTTGGTGTTTGTAAAGTTAGGAAGTTGGGATTTTCTATGGGTGTTATATTTGGCCAGCCAATCCGACCTACCAAATTTCATAAGGATCGGCCGACTATATCCTATAGCTGCCATATAACTGAACGATTGGAAATGCCATAACTTTGGTGTTTTTAAAGTTAGGAAGTTGGGATTTTTTATGAGTATTAAGAATGCATCATATGAATAATTTTGGAGAATATAATTTACAGAGTATTCTGCAAGGGTATATCAACTTCGGCTCCGCCCGAAGTTAGCTTTCCTTTCTTGTTAAAAGATAAGAAAGTAATTTATTTTAACTATTGTTATACCCTTGCAGAGGGTATTATAATTTTGGTCAAAAGTGTGCAACGCAGTGAAGGAGACATCTCCGACCCTATAAAGTATATATATTCTTGATCAGGATCACCTCCTGAGTTGATATAGCCATGTCCGTCTGTCCGTCTGTCCGTCTGTCCGTCTGTCCGTCTGTCCGTCTGTCTGTCCGTCTGTCTGTCCGTCTGTCTGTCCGTCTGTCTGTTTCTACGCGAACTAGTCTCTCAGTTTTAAAGATATCGAATTGAAACTTTGCACACACCCTTCTTTCCTTTGCACGCAGTATATAAGTCGGAACGGCCGGGATCGGCCGACTATATCCTATAGCTGCCATATAACTGATTGATCGGAAATGCCATAACTCTGCTGTTTGTTAAGTTAGGAAGTTGGAATTTTATATGGGTTTTATATTTGGCCAATCAATCCGACCTACCAAATTTCATAAAGATCGGCCGACTATATCCTATAGCTGCCATATAACTGATTGATCGAAAATGCCATAACTTTGGTGTTTGTGAAGTTAGGAAGTTGGGATTTTCTATGGGTGTTATATTTGGCCTATCAATCCGAACTACCAAATTTCATAAGGATCGGCCGACTATATCCTATAGCCACAATATAACTGATTGATCGGAAATGCCACAACTTTGGTTTTTGTTAAGTTAGGAAGTTGGGATTTTCTATGGGTTCTATTTTTAACCAATCAATCCAACCTATCAAATTTCATAAGGATCGGCCGACTATATCCTATAGCTGCCATATAACTGAACGATTGGAAATGCCATAACTTTGGTGTTTTTAAAGTTAGGAAGTTGGGATTTTTTATGAGTATTAAGATTGCATCATATGAATAATTTTGGAGAATATAATTTACAGAATATTCTGCAAGGGTATATCAACTTCGGCTCCGCCCGAAGTTAGCTTTTCTTTCTTGTTTTATAGTGATATTTGTAGAACTAAAAATATAATTTAAGAAAGTTATTTAGGTCTTAAATTTAATAACTGCACGAAACAATGCTGTTTCCTTTCTGGCCTATAAGTATGCCGCACTATTCAGGCAGCTTAGGCAGATGTAATTACGCTTACAATCAGCAGCTAATAAACCTCAAAGCAGCCATTAAACGCAATGACTGCTTAAAGCGTTAAGCTCACCCACACACATACACATACACGCACACACACACACGTTCCTACGAGATATGGCCACGTTATCCTTTGTTGTTATTGCTGGCGACGCTCCTTTGGCCAGGGTCACATTTAATTGTGCACCATGTTCAACAGGCCATTGTACATGCGTATTAAATGTAATTAACTCATTATAAATGATAACGTGGTCGCAGGGAGTCGCCTCAGGTATGTCTCAAGCCGCCGAAGAGTCCCCGGAGCCAAGGACATGGAGGGAGCTGGCCAGGAGCGCCTTTGCCACGCGGCTGTCACAGCTAATTTGGCCGGGCAGCCAGCAGAACAAACGTGTTAGGTTGCCACCGTGCCGGGGGTAAATGCGAAATTATTACCGGAAAAGGACAATGAGCCGCACTGGCTATTATTCAGGCTGGGGTCGCGCAGGACTAGGATTTCTGAACCCGAACCAGGTAATAAAAACTCTTTTATGCGCTCGAGTGTGCCGCTCCCTGTGATATTTCGCCCCTCGCATTTCCCAGCCTTTGGTTTATTTTATAGTTTGTCTCTCGCCTTATTCTCACGCTCTTGCCAACTCGAGGCATCCTTTTAATTATGTAGCACGCGCCGCCACAGGAGTGTTGCCTTACGCACTTCGGTGACTGTCCTGACTCCTTTTGCCGGCAAACATTTTCCATTTTCCCCCACCTGTTCTCGCCGGCCATTTTCCTCACTTCCACACTTCCGCAGGCCAGTTGCGTGTCCTCCACGTGAGCACCTTGCTTAATTCGGATAAAGCGAAACTGCTGATAAGTTTAATTGGCGGAGAGCGCGGCCTAAATGGTGACAAAACGGTTCCATTTCTTTTCACTAGCGGCACATTTGCATGTTGTTTTGAAAATGCATATGAACATATGCATTAAAAAATATTAAACGATTAAGTTAATAAAACAACTGTTAAGAGTCCAAAAACTAAAATTTAAAATATTATTATCATTTTCTTAGTGAAGCCCTAGTTAAAATGAGTGAAACAAACTAATCTTACATTTTTATTTTATTAATATTATTTATTTTATATATTATTTTTTATTATTATTATTATATTTTTTGTTAATAAATATTTTATGACTGCAGATAAGACGAATTAATCTACACCGCTTCAAATTAAGTACAAACTTCTTAAAAACTCCTAAAAACTCGATTCAAACTTTAAGGCAATTACAGATAAGTTTAATTGGCAGAGTGCTGGGAGTAAATGGTGACAAAGCTCTTTCATTTTTCAAGCCCAAATCATCTGTGATTTCTTCTCGTTTAAGACCGCCAAACTCTGGCTGTAAGACTTTAAAAAATCTTGGAAATTCAATTTAAATCTTGAAAACAGCAAAGAGTCGAGGGGGAAGACTAACTGCCAACATTTACCATCAATAGCCGCATTTGCTTATATCAAGTGAAAACTTTCTTATCGGCAGCACAGCGGCAACTTCAATGACAAATTGAGACAGCGATGTGGTGGTGCAGCAGCGGGGCGAAAAGAGCCAAAAGTTGGCTAACACACACACACACACACACTTGCACAGATATAGATTGGCTTGTCGTTGTGACAACTTGCCACTTTGAGCACGTAAATTTCTGTCGTTTCTCGCCTTTTGAATTGATAAGAAAATTCATAAAATTTCCTGCAATTGCAAAAAGAAAAAGGAAATGGAAAGGGAGGAAAACGGGCGGGCCAGAGGCAGAAAACGCAATCCAACTCAAGTGTGTCAGCAGCCGTGAAAGTGGCATTTGAGCCGGGCCCGGGCTGCAAACTTTTGCTGCCAACTTGCTAATCTAATGAACAATTGTGGCTGCCGGCCACCTTTAACACCTCCTTGCCCCGAGGACGAACTCTGCGTGAGCTCCGGCACCTGTGCCAATGGCAGCCCAAACTTTGCGCACTGCAAATGCACGGAGATTAAAACGAAAATTAAGCTCGATCCGGAATGTCAAACGGGTGTTTTTTCTGGGCCTTCCTAATTGAATTCGCTGTCAACGGTTTCGGCAGGAATTTAATGCAATTTGGCCACTTTTTTTTTAAATTGCAGGCAAAGTTTGCAGACGACGAGCTCAAACAAGTCAACAGTCAACTTAATTGTCATAATTTGTGTTTACAAACTTGACGAATTTGCTAAAAAATAGATGTGTAAAAAAGTGAGGAGAAGCCAAATGAGGATGCTGGGGCATATGTGGCCAGCTGGCTGAGCAAAGTTTTCTGCACAGAACAAACTAACAAAAGGCCAAAGCAAATAGAACAGGAGCGGCAGCCAGCAACAAGGATCCTGCTGTGGCAAGCGAAAGCCGAGCACAAAAGAAAACTGGCCAAAAGGAAAAGGAGTAGCTTAAACATGGTCTGCGGCATATAAGTACCCTATAGTTTCAAAAACTTTCGTCCGTGAAATGGTCAATCCAGAAATGATTGCGAAACAAAAATTTAAAATTGCCAAACCAATGCCTAATTTTGCTTTGTAAAAATATAACATTTTAAGCCATAATAGTACTTATATTTATATATATTTGTTAAAACAATTCAATTATTATTAAGCCATATAAGAAAAAAAATTTCATTATCTTTGCTTTGCTTTTGAAAATAGTTTAAGTTGAAAGAAAATAAACATTTGGCTTTTGGCCTCAATCATTGTTTACTACATGAACCGTACAATTTTATTATTTTTTTACAAATTAAAATTCTAGAATTTAAAATCATCACGCCGTCAACTGATGGGTGTCATAATATTTTCACCCTAAAAATACCCCGACAAGTGGAAGCCCTGAACTAAAATTGGACACTTAATGCCGGCAAGAGGGAAAACGGAGGCAGAAGACAAATAAAGACTAAGCAAATAAAATCTAATAAAACCAAGGACACAAAAACTTGAGCCAAGCCGGCGAAAATGAGCTAAATGCTGCGAGGGGAGTGGATTGGGCCTTGGCAGGGGCTGAGATTGTTAGGGCGAGGCGAGAGAGCAAATGAAATAAAGTGCCAGAAGTATGTTTCATTAGCGGCAGTTGCAAACCAGACAACAAACAAAGCAAAGGACAATGGTCGGCCAAGGACACATGCTCCAGTGAAGCTGCTTGATGAACTTCATATAGCCGACAAACAAACGAAGGAAAAACAAGAGAGAACGCTATTGTCGGGTGCCCCGACTATCAGATACCCGTTACTCAGGTAAAGGGAGTGCGAGGGAGATGGAGATAGAAACTTTGATCACGCATAACTTTTTAACGAATGGTCCGATTTGAAAAATTTCTTCTACATTTCGATAGGTATTGATAAACACAATAAAACTGCATTTTTACTTTTCCGAAATATTTAAATTTTTAAAATCGTATATAAGCGATTGTGGGCGATAAAGGGGGCGTGGCACCTTTTTGAAACAAACTTGCGCTGCGTAGGAACTTCTAGAATCTGCATGCAAAATGCCAATCTTCTAGCTTTTATAGTTTCCGAGATCTCAGCGTTCATACGGACGGACAGACAGACGGACAGACAGACGGACAGACAGACGGACAGACAGACGGACAGACGGACATGGCTATATCGACTCGGCTAGTGACCCTGATCAAGAATATATATACTTTATAGGGTCGGAAACGCTTCCTTCTAGCTGTTACATACTTTTGCACGAATACAATATACCCTTTTACTCTACGAGTAACGGGTATAACAAGCAAGCTCATGCCAACGGAAATTCTTATTTACACTCCAATTCGAAAAGTCTTTCACTTATATGTGGCTGCCAAATCCGACAAAAATATCTTAGTTTAAAAGTAGTAATAATATAGAGATGAAAATCACGCAGCCAATAATTTAGTTGTTTCTGAAGAAATTTAATTAAAAATACATTAGTTTCTATTGAAGTCAAAAATTCTTACCCTTGGTTTTACGCTATTTGTTCAGTTAAATGTTAATATAATATTAAGTTAAAAATCATTGAAATCATTACAGTCGCGTAAAATTTCAATCGGCTTTAAAGAATTATAATTATAACTTCCTAGAATATTTTAATTTATATAATATTTTTCTTTAATTATTTGGAGTCACAGAAAATGCGTGCTATTCTCGGATCGTGATTTTAACAACAAACCCGTACATTATTGGTAAGGCACCTTACTTCATCCAAGTTACACTAATTACTTGGAGCATCTTACATGCGAATATTAAGCAAACAAAAAAAGAATGAAATATAAATTGAATGTGCGAGATTAAACATAACTTGTTTTTGACTTGCCAAGCAAAAAATGTAATGCTCTAAGTCATGTCAAAAATCTATATTTTGATTACGGCCCTGATAATTTTTGAAAATTTATCTTTCGGATTATTATTTTGCACATTTTCTGTTAAGATCATTGTTGATAACGAAAATTAATTACCATGCTTTGTAAAAACCATTAGAAAATTTGCATATAGAGACAGCACTTCTGGTTAATCCATTATATTTCGACTTTTGCTCATTTTTCCAGTTTTCATTCCACTATGACATTTTCTGATTTTTTTATGCAGAACTTTCTGCAAGCCTGTTCGTTAGTGAAGAGTCCACAGGGTTCCTTCTCCGGAATGACAGGATCGCATGTTCTAGTTATATTGTCGAACTTCCAAGTGTTTTCCTCAAAGCAAAAGTCTTCTTTTCCGCGGTTGTTGCATAACGCTAATTGGGTAATATATTTAAGGCTCCAGTGCACTGCACATTTTATTTATTCCACTTACTGTTTCTGAGTGTTAAAGAATCACCACGCTGCAAAGTGTAAAGGCTAAATAAAAGAAAAAAACAGTTGCTAAGGATATACATAGCAACTGCCTTTAATGTAACTAACATTTTTTATTTACTTATTTTCTTATATAGAGCTGAAAATTTGTCATGCGGATACCAAAGAAAATTTAATTTTTACGGCTAAACGATAGTTGTGAACAAAGCTCTCTTATACCAATATGTTTTTATGCAACAAACTTGTTTTTTACACCAAAAGAAACGCAGAAGCAATTGTTAGGTACCTTAAAAACAGATTTCTAAATTAATTTTTAAAATTTCACCGATTTCCAAATGTCGGGTTCAATCTATTACCATTTTATTTTAAAATAATCTTTTTAATATGCCTGTAAATTATAAAGTTTTAAAATTTTTTTGGGAAACCATCAATTGCATTCTGGTGGAATTTGAGTTGTTATTGATTTTATTGTTTATACTACCTTGTTTGTACTACGTCACAACATTTTTTAAAATAGATGTCATGCTTTTTTTTATGCAGAAGTCCTTGCAACCCCGTACACCATCGAAAAAGCCACAGGGTCCTTGACCCCTACGTATATGATAACATTTTCGACTCCTCTCATCAAAGCCCCAAGTGTTGTCTTGATAGCAAGATATTGATCCGCCTGTTCGCTTGCATAGAACTAGACCAATGTGACAGCGATGTTACATTTTCCATAAGCGAACATACATTTTACTTACTACTATAAACAGGACTTTGAGCATGCATGCCGAAGGACAGATTGCATAAAGCGAGTACGACCAAAACGTTCAGGCCCTTCATGATGACAGCTAACTGAAGTAGAAATATCACTAAAGCCAATTTAATAAATTTGTCAAGGAATTATATACACGTAATTTAATTACTTGTTAACAGTAAGCAGAATATAAAGGGATATATATTTCAATGCAAAGTGCGAACATAGTTTTCCAAATTATATAAAGTCCATGATTCCTTAGAGCATATTTCAGTGCATGTATTCTTTTTGTAGAAAAAGCCACAAGGCTCCATTAAATATTTGGTCTCCACACATCGTTTCAGTTCCTTGTTCCAATAAAATGTTTTCAATTTTTGACAAGATGGTCCAGCATCCGGCTTAAAGCACAGCTCTGAAATGTTTTGTGAACGGCCTTAATTATTATAAAATTAACTGGCGAAATTAAAAATAACGATCTACCGTTTATTATGTTATCTTCCGAAAGCTTCCCATGACTCACTAAGAACAGTGAAAACCAGATAAAGAGCTTCATATTTTTGAAGTAGCACTTTAACCTCAAAAAGTAAGACGACGCTGTCAGGAAAATAAGTTATAACTGAATGGCATTAACCAATATTTAATTTCTAAATTTACCGTAACATGTAGCGAATTTCATTTACATTAAGTTTTAATCAAATTTTCCATAGTACAAATTAATTTAAATCTGACTTTGCATTGTCGGTTCTTTTGCGATCGGTGTACTTACATACACGGCAGTTCACATTTCTCGATCACGAAAATACTACAATTAGTTTTTGCAACTATAAAATTATAACAGTGTTATTTTAAACAAGAAAGGAAAGCTAACTTCGGGCGGAGCCGAAGTTGATATACCCTTGCAGAATACTCTGTAAATTATATTCTCCAAAAATATTCATATGATGCATTCTTAATACTCATAAAAAATCCCAACTTCCTAACTTTAAAAACACCAAAGTTATGGCATTTCCAATCGTTCAGTTATATGGCAGCTATAGGATATAGTCGGCCGATCCTTATGAAATTTGATAGGTCGGATTGATTGGCCAAAAATAAAACTCATAGAAAATCCCAACTTCCTAACTTAACAAACACCAAAGTTATGGCATTTCCGATCAATCAGATATATGGCGGCTATAGGATATAGTCGGCCGATCCTTATGAAATTTGGTAGGTCGGATTGATTGGCCAAATATAAAACCCATAGAAAATCCCAGCTTCCTAACTTTACAAACACCAAAGTTATGGCATTTCCGATCAATCAGTTATATGGCAGCTATAGGATATAGTCGGCCGATCCTTATGAAATTTGGTAGGTCGGATTGATTGGCCAAATATAACACCCATATAAAATCCCAACTTCCTAACTTTACAAACACCAAAGTTATGGCATTTCCGATCGTTCAGTTATATGGCAGCTATAGGATATAGTCGGCCGATCCCGGCCGTTCCGACTTATATACTGCGTGCAAAGGAAAGAAGGGTGTGTGCAAAGTTTGAACTCGATAGCTTTAAAACTGAGAGACTAGTTTGCGTAGAAACAGACAGACGGACAGACGGACAGACAGACGGACAGACAGACGGACAGACGGACATGGCTATATCAACTCAGGAGGTGATCCTGATCAAGAATATATATACTTTATAGGGTCGGAGATGTCTCCTTCACTGCGTTGCACACTTTTGACCAAAATTATAATACCCTCTGCAAGGGTATAACAATTTAAGAGCTATTTCTTATTAAATTTCATTAATAGTACCATGTAGTTTGTGTTTGTGCAATTGAACAATATAAATTAAGTTTACTTACCCGTTCTTTTTCTTTATGTTAAAACCAACAATTTGAGAAAATGACTAATTTTCGAAATGAACTACCAAAATAGTCCGGCACATTCCATTTAACATACTGATTTAAGTTTTTTTCAATTTAAGTTAAATGCACTTTAAAGTGCATTTTTACGCACTTCGTTGCATATTAATTATATAACAATCTTGCAACGTCCCCTTTTTTCCATTAACTATTTTAATATTTAAAATTTTGTATTTCCAATTCAAGAAAAAAAAACTTTAAAAAAATTAAAATTAAAAAAATAATGTAATTCCTTAAAAACTCAGGATCACGTCAATTTTTCTTCAAAACCATCCTATCGTTATTATGAACTTAATTTGAAAACAAAACCCAAATATATTGCTTCGTTTTTAAGTTCTTAATGCCACAAAAATTGGTTATTATGTCCATAGTACATTGCCAAGGAAACAGTGGCAATTTAATCTTATTGCCGGCAAGCAAATTTCGGAACTGGAACAATGGCAAAAGAGGCGGCGAAATAAATAAATAAAATTCATCGCGAAGCGCCGCAAGTGCTGTCATAAATTTTAAGCGATGTTATAATGGCCGCAACGTCTAGTTTTCACATTGTGCTTACTCTTCTGGTTCTGTGCGTTTTAATAACATTTTATATATGAGCGGAGCGCCGAGTCACGATATTTCAATTATACGCTCAGTATGAATTGTGCGACGGAGACCATATTAAGCAATGAGAAATCATTTTTAAAATTATACAAAAAATGTCAAGAAATTTCAAAGAGTGACATTAAATATATATCAAACTTTTCGAGTTCATGATGCGAAAACCTACACAGCTATTAAAAGGGAAAACTAATTGTCAACTAGTTCGGTCCTATGCTCTAATGTGCACAAATAGCCTAATTAAATCATATCATTGGCTATAAAATTTGAGAAAATCTACTCAAGCAAATAAACTGTCAAGCCCAAATCATATTCAAAGCACATCAAACTAACCTTGTACAGATCGGTACCAATTTACCCCTTTATTAATCTTCATTAATCAAACGCACACGCACGCAGCACTATAACCACTTCTTGAATGGGTGATTAAAATAAACTTTAAAGGCTTAGCCAGGATAATGGGTAGGAGAAGCAGGCCAAAACTAAAACTCAACACAATTATGCAAGAAACATTGGGGATAATTTTGACAATAACTCAAGCAAAAGAAATTTTGTGTGCGTGGGCTTATTATGCATGCTTGAATAAATTACTGCTTATAATTTATTCTGTAGACTCGTAATTCGAAAATTATATGTGTGGCTTTAATTGCTCAGTCACTCAATTGGACTGAAATGCAGGCCATAAATAGAAGTCTGCAAATCAGTTAATATTTGTTGAAAGCATTCGTTTCGGTTTCCATATGATTAACATTTAAGTTGTTAATTAAGTTTACACTTGTTGTAACTTATTCGTTTGTTTTGACTTACGTTGAGTCATCACAATATATATACATTTAATTTAAGTTCATAAAACAATGATACATTATTCTCCCATGGCTTGTTTAGGCGAAAGTGCAAAACAAACATACAAAGTCCGAAAAGCCATAAGCTTAATAATCCTGGAAGGCTCCCTTAAACACCGAATAGCCACTAAATCAATCTTATTATACCCTTGCAGAGGGTATCATAATTTTACACAAGCAAGACCCTCAGTTCTAAATCTTCTTGAATGAAACTTTGCAAAAAGTATTCCTTTTGTTACTGGTATTTTATAATTCGGAATATAATATAATATGATATGATGATATTATTTGATATCAATCCCATTGGGTCTATAAGGAAAAAAGGGAAATACAATTATAACTTTTTTGTTTCTTAACATATATCCATATACTGCGAGATATCATTTCGCTTTGGAGATTTCAGAAAAAAATTCGTAAAATCGACCTAGGTTTATTGTTTTTAAGCACTGAAACCCAAAAATAGAATAATTTATATAAAGAAAATAAAACATCCTTTCTCATTTCTGGAAAAGACAACCAATGTCGGCTGAAGTCATATGTCTATCCTCATTGCTCACATTCAAAGTCTTATTTTTTCATTGGCTATTAAAACAAATTAAATTAACAAATTATCCATGTAGGCCTTTCCAATTATGACAATGTGAAAAGCATAACAGCTCCGCAAACTAATGTGACTTCGATTTAGCTGTGTTATTCTGTGGATCATAATTAGTTTTAATGAATTTAATAACACAATAAACAACAACAATAGAAATTGGGTAAATGAACTCCAAGTTAATTAAATTTAAAGTAAAGTAACTTGTAAAATTAAAAGTTAAATCCGAAACAGGCTTGTTAGTAAATGTTATCTGCAAGGGTTGCAAATTGTTAAAAAGTGGTTGTTTTTCCGCCAAATTATTTTTAAATTCTGGCGATCAGAGCAGCTCACTCATGTGGCCAAAGGACCCTCACATGTACACACACACTTGCAGGCATGGACACATAAATACACGCACTCATGCTGGCCTGACATGTTTTTACAGTTACATAACAAACAACAAGCGCAGTCGGCCCAGTTAAAAACCAAGGGGGCGGTGGGGGCGAAGCCAAAAAGGCTGCAGGCAAATGTAGTGACAGTTAACATTAACACCAATACAAGCGTAAACATATGCTTACACTGGTGGTGTTGTGCGTTTTGGGGATTAAGTCAGTGTGTTTGTTCGATTGCATATGCAGGACCTCCTAATGAGTCGCTATTGCAACTGACTGGATCTGCATGCTTGTTGTTGCCCACGCTGTCCGTGTTTGCCGGCTGTAGCTGCCAATTTTAATTGAATTAGAAAAACATAGAGCAGAGCCACTGCAAACAACGTTTACAAAAAGATTTTAAATAGTAAACTAACTAGCTTTGATAATAGCAATTTTAATATTTTAGTTTCTGCCTTTAGTTTGACAACTAGAAACTGATTATTTTCATACAAATATTCCGATTAGCAAAATCATTTAAAAAATATTTATTTAATTCTAGGAGTAATAATTATTTATGTAACTTAAGATTATTTTTACACAAGATAAAAATAAAAAGTGTTATGATAAATATTCAACTAATTTAACATTTTTAATACTTTTATTATTAATATGGGATCAAAATCTTAAAAGAGGGCACCTTACATCCAAAAGTGCAAGATTCTTGGAATATTTAAAATTTTTCAAGTTAAAACAAATTATGAAACAATTTGAAGAGTTTTACAAATTCCTAGTCTAGAATTGCATTTGGGGAAAACATACATGATGCCATATTTTTGTTAAGCAAGTAATAAGTAAATCACTTAATGTATAAAATTATAAAACATTAGAAAAATTAGAAAAATATTAATACCAACCATGACCTTTAGTTTATCAAGCAAATAAACTTCGATTTATTTATTGATATACAGGTCAGTAACACCAAGTTAAAAAAGAAAAGTTATTTCAGTGATTTAGAAATGTGCATAGGAAACATACATAGACAGGGACAAATGGACATGCAAACACATTTCAACGAGCATCCTGTTCTGGCCCTACACCATCCACACACACATACACTTTCCAGGCAACACACACACACCCTCATACACACGCAGATAATTTCACAATGTCACTCAAGCAGGTACTAAAGTTAATTACTGCAATTTCCGTGGAAAATTGTTTTATGCATTGACAGCATGTGGATTGAACCGTGGACTAACCATGTGTGTGTTGTGTGGGCGTGCCACACGCTTATTTTATTAAGTGCCGCTATTTTTCGGTTACAGCTATTTTTATTGCTCCTGCACATGTATGCGTGTGTGTGAGTGCATTCCAAGCCCCCACCCTCCCCTTTCCCACCCCCTCAGTATCATATTCTGCAAAGCGGGCGAGGGTTTCCAGTTTTAATTGTTTTCGGGGATAGGACTGTGCTAGATCCTCATCGGGTAACAACTAAATTAGACGTCGGTCTGGCGGTGAAGCTTTCTAAATTATTTTCATGAAACTTATACCGCAAATATCTCTACATTTAATGTATTGCCTGTTAGCTTGGTAAAGCAGACCTATGCAATTTTAGTTAGTAAATAAGCTGTACTTCAAAATTTAATATACAATTGCATATAGGCACTAACCATATTGTTGTATGGTTAGTGATATAGGGTAATCTTTAACGCATTATTCTAAATTAAATTTGGAAAAAGTAGTTGATAGTACCTAAAATTGTATTACTTGAAAGTGGTAATTAATTATTTTAGTGTTTGCAATTTAATATTTGATTTTTAAATCTGTAAAAAATTGTATTTATAAATACATACATATATTTTTGTTTACTGACCATAATTTATAAAGAGTTATCAGAAGATTGTCCGTAATACAACATAACATAAGAAATAGAAATATTCTATCGAGATAAAATATATATTTCAATAAATTAAAATTATTATTGATTGGTGTTATCCTCCCCTACAAATTGTACTGCCATTTCTTATTGCAATGTGAGTTCACCCGTTTATTGCTTGATCGAATTATTAGTACCCTCTCCAAGGAATATCCAGTTTGTTGCGGCCAAAGGGCATTCATTCTGCGACTTTTCGCTCGACTGCACTCTTATGACTGCTTTTGTTTTATTTTCAGCTGTTTAGTTAATGGTTTAGCGTGTTACCCGGCGCTCTGTGGCAACAATTCTTGTTTATGCGCCGCAAACATTTCTGCCACTCCGCTCCTTCCCACGCCTGTTGATGGCATTAAATTTTATTTCACTCAAAACCGCGCACCCATCGAATTGTTTGTGGGTGTGCTTGCCCGTGTGTTTTCGGCTGTTGCCATGGCCAACATTGTTAACTTTGACGAGGGACTGCTGACGGCTGCACACGCCGTTGTATTTAAATAAATTGCAGCCCTTCGCCATTGCGATTGCGACGCAAATTGCGCTAATTTTGCTGATTGTGTAGTTTTTCTATTCTATTTCCCCACTTTTGCCCCTGATAAGCTGCAGAGTTTTATGGCATTTGGCGCGGCCAACTTTTGATTGATATTGGCCAGACAGCTTCGGTTGGCCAGCCATCACAATGGTTTAGATGCAATGGAAATACAATTAAATTGTCAGTTTTGTGTTCGCTTGAGGAATGAAAATTTAATATAATAACCGAAATTGTTCAGCAGTTGAAAGAGCTAAATTTAATAATGCACGCACACTGTTGCCATCTTTTATCAAAATCTGGAAAGTTTCTTGGCCAACTTATCTGTCCATTTCGCCCTTGTCCAGTTTGTGTATTCTCACGCCTTTTAACTCAAGTTCCTCGAGTAATTGACCTTCTTGGACGGACGGGGGGAGAAGTGGAGCGGCTCTTGTCCGCATTTCGGACTTAGCAACTTTCACATCACTAAACCACTGAAAGTTGTTGACTTTATGCAACTTTTTCGTGGCCACAGACAAGTACGCAAGGGTTCTTCCAACACTTCAGACCATCCTCCAACACCCCTCCCCATGAAGGTTGACAAACAAGTTTGTTGTGCCTTGCATTTTTTGCACTCCAGCGACATTTCTTCCGCACAAATATAAACTCGATAAAGTGGGCGGTCTGCCCAGTTCCCAAAACTGCTGGCGTCAGTTGCTTTTAACATGCCCACACACTCCAGAGGCTTACGCATACACAGGGAAAAATTATATATATGATTTTAAAGATAAATCTTTTAAAAACGTCTTAGCAAACTTTGTATGCTTTATTTATTAACATCTAGAATGCAATTTGCAAATCTCTTTGAAATACCTTCATTAAGGTAACATTTTTGAATAGCATAATCCAATGAATAATATTAGAAATTATATATATTGTAAAGGGCTGTTTTAAAACGCCCCTTAGCTTTATTTATTCCTCATCAAACCATGTTTTTCTCTATGTACACGTCAGTGGAAAAATATATGTATACAGACAAGCTCTCACATATCTTTGTGTACATGGCCAAACGACACGTGCTGCAATTGAATTTGTTCGAAAAACGCAATAGAAAACACCCACAGAAACCGAACGGAACGGAGAAGAAAGGAACCAGAAACCATTCCCCTGAGGAGGACACGAATTCCTGATGATCCTCACAGTTGTTGCTGGAAAATATTAAATTTAGTAAGTCTAAAGACAACGGAATTCAGATAAATTCTTTTTACTGGCATATTGGTTAAAATAAATATTTTTAAGAATTTACCAATACTTTACTTTAGGAATATATTCAATTTTAAATTATTTGTAGACATCAGGAGCTAGTACGAAATGTCGTTCAGTTGTGGGTCCGAATATAAATATTATGTAATGTATGCTTATATAAATTGGTTTATGATCATGATAAAAACAAAAGCAAACATTACTCATTGTTCATGTTTCGTTTGTAATATCCTTTCATGGTTCAAAAGCTATCTGAACAACTTAGATTTTATTAGTAAACACCTAAACATTTTGGAATCTAACACTTTTCCTTCATAGATCCAGCACAAATGGGAACAATGTTATGTATTTGCAAATTCATGCAACATGCCCCAGTTTCGTACTTGTTTATTTACGATTCCGGTTGAAATTTTAAATTTTCTCGTAGCCAGGACACATATGGAAATATTTCAAAAATATTAAAGTCCCAATATGCCGCAGTTTTGTTGTGGGTACACACGAGAAGGACGGGCAAAAATACACAAACGCTGCAAATTCTTGTTGAAAAATCTAATGCCATGCCACTTGCCGGTCAGAGGGCAAAGTAACACGGGGAAATGGATGGAGTGTGCAGACACGTAACGCGCTGGAAATTCTGCACTTTTCCAGTTTTCCGTCCTTGCACGCACGCATGCTTCCGCAGCATCAACATGGCAGGATGCTTGCGGTAAGCACTTTTCGGTCGTGTCCTCGAGTGAAGCTGTTTTTGGCCAGGTCACCGCCTTCGCAGAATCAGCTATTAATATGCCGTGAAAACTTTCACCTGGCCGGCAAACTGAAAACTGGCAACTGGCAACTGGCTGCAGCAAGTGCATTTCATTAGCGTTTTTAACAGCATAAAACTATTAATATTTAGTGCATGGCTTCAGCAACTATAAACAAAGCATAAGCGGTAGTGGAAGAAGTACCAAAAGAAGAAGCGGACCAAGTCAACACCAACTTAGACAGAGCCGAAAACTTTTGGCTAAGCGAAAACTTTTGGCCCAGCATCGCCGACGACTGGTGAAATTATTTTGAAATTAAGTTTCTCGTTGCCGTTTCGTTGCCGTTGGCATTGCTTATTTATGGCTGGCATTGCGTATCGATCGATCTTGAACCGCCGGCAGCAACACAGAAGCCCATTCGGGGCGAGTAACTTTTCCTTAAATGTAATTAAAAATGTCGTCGAACTTATTTACGAGTGTTGTTTGCATAGTTGGGCCAAGTTTCCAACAGCCAAACTAGGCCGAGGCAGTCCCTTAAAAATCGCTAGATATAAAAATGCATTTAGCACATAGTTAAGCCGAAATCAAATTAAGTTTTTATAGTCCTCGGTTCGCTGACGCTGCAGCTGTAGTTTAAGTGTGCTCAGCTCAATGAATCGGAAGTAAACTGTTAATAAAAACTACTTTGAGTGCCCTGTAAAAATTGAGAAGGAAGAATGGGCAAAAAGAAATTGTGTAACTTTTCGATATTCTGCTTCATTCAAATATTTGATAATTTGAGGTTAATTATCAAGTAGAGAGAAGAATTGCTGCAACAAAATTTAAATACATTTTTTTAAAACAAAAAACAAAACATAACATGTTTGTTTTTTTAAATAGAACAATTTAATGACATTTTATTTTGTTATTTTAATTACTTACAATAGAAAGAATTTAAGGAACACTTTTCGGAGCTATCTTTCTGGCTAGTGTTCCTAAGGAAAATCTTAAATCCTCAATTATCTTTTTCATGGATAAAATCCCCCCAAGATGTGAATCTCCTTTGACGTCAGTTGAGTTGCAATATCGAGAATGTGTTCAAAAAGAACACGCATCGCCTGACATCTGTGTGACATTAGATCTGAGGGGAAATTCACGGACAGATTCTATTTGTTCGCTTTCAATCACATTTTCAGATTTCAGATCCGTCATGCTCTGACCTTGAAAGGTGGGGGGAGGGGAGGGGATGTTTGGCTGAAATGGAACACAAAGTTCCGTCAAAGTTCTGCCAAAGCGTCCGTCATTCATGGCAACGTTAGCATTCATTGCAACTTCGGTCCGAAATTGCTTCTCAGCGTTTTACTCAACCAAAAAAACGTTTTACTTTGCGGTCAAATGTAGCATGTACATATGCACCTCTCGAACCCCTGAACACCCCCAAAGGGGGGGGGGGTCCATAGAGCAGCCCACCCACCCAATTTCAGCGGTAGCCGAGCTTCAGTCAGAACCAGGTCACGCCCACTAAACAAACGCTCTGCGGTATGCTGTGAAAAAAAAGTTGTTTGATAGTTCTTCTTGTTGTTTGAGGCTACCCAACTTTCAGCCCGCCCGTTGATCCCTCCCACCACCCAGCGCCCAAAGCCCACCCACCAACACCCCCGTGTAATTTATGTGTAGTAAATAACATTTTTCCGTAGTTTTTATACTCTAAGCCCTGCTGCGAGTAGTTCAACTTAAGGCTTACGATTGTAATCCCTGTAAAAACAGTATTTTCGTTCTCACTTGGTATTTCTTATTTATCCAACTGACTTATGCTTAAAATATTCTTTTCAACTGAGAAAATTTAATGCTTTATGTTATGTTTTTTATTTGTATGTGGTTTGGAAACCAATCTAGCGAATGCTTCATATACCTGTAAATAAGCCACTAGATTTATATTGGCTATGAATGGGTTTCTAACAAACTTTTGCTTTCATGCTTTGTTGCTAACATAATTTTAAATAATAACAGTAATATTACAAAAGAATACATTGGCCCGTTACAAAATATTTCATAAGCTAGAGTATTGTTCAAATCGGATATACACGACAAAAGTTCGCTGCTTTTTTGCCCCACTCACTTTTCGCGAGTTTCAGTTATAGTTGTTGTAGTGGATTTTGACCTTGTGCGGAAATAAAACTGAAAATAATGGCAGTTAGCGCTAAATGGAAGCAAAGTTGCAGCAGCATTAGCGCTGAAATGTTGAAATGCGATATGATGAAATGAGGCAGAAGCGGAGAAACCCCTAAAAAGAGGAGGATTGAGTTGCCAGGATAAAACGGGGCGATAAAATTGGGGCTTATGTTTGATAGTTTAATGAGTTGGGGATGGTAAAGATTAAATATAAAATCTATTACGGAACGTTCATATCTTGTTAACGTAAATTGCTATTGTAAACGCGCGAAATCAAATTCTGTTCGTGTTTCAGCTTACCTAATTGATCCGCTGTCGCATTCGACATCTCAGCAACAAAAAGCAATCACTTAAATGGCCATTAGTGCATAATTTATAAACGCGTCCATCTTGCTTACACTTTATCTCCGGCAAAACCCACAGCAAACCCTTTTCAAGTTCATTTGTTACTGGCAACATAAAGTGTTGTTAAAACCCGGCAAGCTGACAGCAATTAATATGCCATTTGGTATATGTTTTCTTTCTCGACCTCCCACATACACACGAGGGCACAGTGTTCTGTGGTTCCACTAATGTTGATTAAATGGCGTCGGAGTCACGCTTGCAGGCGCAGATTGCACTCGTTGCAGTGGCCCTGAAAAGCCCCGGGGATACTCTGCGAGGTTTAACTACATGCACAGCACAGAAACGATGATGGGATGGGTTAGCAACTGCCTCTACTTAAAGCTAAACTAAGAGAACCATCGCACGCCTTATATAAGTTTTTTTAAAAATAATATAATAGCAATTAAAAACAAAAAGTGATTACACTGCGATGTTTAACTACACGCTGAGCACAGAAACGATAATGTGTTAGTAAGTGTTAGGAACTGCCACAACTTAAAGCTAAGCTAAGGGAACCATCGCACGCCTAACATAATTTTTTAAAAATATTTTAATAACATAAAAAGTAAAAAAAAAATATTAAAAAAAATGGTTATTATGGGAGGTTAAACTACATGCAATGATGTGGTAAGAGCTGCACACCTTAAAGCTAAATTTACAAAAACTGTTTGGGATCATATCACGCTTAAAAGAAATTTTAAAAATAACAAAAAAGTTACTCTGCGAGAAAGATGATGTCATGAGTTTTAACTTAAATCGGTAAAAGAACATCACAAGTATAAAATATATAAATATTATGTATCAAAAAGAAAATACAATAAAAACCAATAGACAAACCCTGAAATTTATAGATCAGCATTGAAATATATACTACTTTTTTATCTCTTGTGGCATAAACCTCTGTAATTATTTCCCTTTATTAATCAAAATAACATCGAATCTTAAATGTACCACTTATTTTTAGGACTTCTTATGTACTAATAAAAATTGATTGTTAAAAACTTACCATCTGGCTCCCAATTTAAGCCTTTTAATAAAACTGTAAGAAAAATATTTTGCTTTGGTCTGTTTTACTAAGAATGCAAATCTTATGCACTTACATAACCCTTTTCTGCTACCACTAAAATTCTTTATTGTAAGACTCAGTTTTTCTCACAAAAAAATGTTATCCAAAAATAGATCAAAGTGTTTGCTTTATTAAATTCTTATTCTGCTCGCCACATTTTCTCCAGCCAACCAGTTATTCCACTCCTAGTTTCTTTTGCAGCTTCAAAATTACAATGAAAATGGTTGGGAAAAATGTTATAGCCAAATTCATGATACGGTTTACCTTCCCACCACCTTCACCCCCTCGCCGTCTTCTTGCTATGATATAAGCTGTCCAGGCTCAGTTGCCAGATGAGTCAGTGGCTAAGTTGGTAAGCATTTGTTATGCACACACACTCGCACACACACTCACACACACACAAACCCAACGGCAACACCAGGATCTGAAAAAGGGGGAGGTGTTGAGGGAAGTGAAGACACCGCGCACATTTTCTTTACAGCCATTTACCAGGCGATTTACGTAAATCTTTTATTTATACAGAGAACGTATAAGTTGCAATTTATCAAAATCTAAAATGTTTACCCGCACAAGTTATTCACTTGAAATCTCTACAGTGCAGCGGTGTATATGTGTTGGGCATAGCCCAACACTATATCAGTATATCCATGTGTGTATCGCAGATCCTAGACGTATTGTAGTTGGCTGCGTTACGTATACGCGATGTGTGCCAAGCCAGCGGCGGAGGAACAACGTCCCTCGAGTCTGATGCTAGGCAGCAGCTGAACAACTGTGCCATGCATATGCTTATTTGTGCGAGTGTCCCTATAAATATGTATATGCATTTTAACACGGGGAAAAAAACGATGGGTAAATCAACAATTTAGAATTTTAAATGCACTACTTGAATAATTATTAGAATAAAGTCCCTAAGACAATCATACACATTTAAAAAAAATATAAACTGAACTATTTTTGAATTTTAACCATTTTAGTTTATATTTGGTTTTATTATATTAAATAATTATTTATATACACAATTTAAAATATATTCGTGAAAGTAAAATAGATTTGAAATTGTTATATTTTAATATAACTTGGCCTTAAAAATTTTTGAATTGCTTAAGGAATACATTTTAAAGATAAAATAGTATCTCAAAGCTAAGATAAACAGCTTCGAAAAAAATTAAGATCAATTTAAAATAATAATTATGTTTTTTGACCATTTCAAAGTTAGATTCAGGCTCAACACAAAAACATTCCCTTTTTTAATTTTCAACCACAACTTTTTTTTCTGTGTAAATGTATATGAATGTGTATTATTTTGTGTTTTGCGCGCACAAATTGTCTTGTGACAGACAGTGAAAACTGCAAAAGCGGCGCCGAGGATGTTGCGGATGCCTCTTTGGCAAACCCGCCACCACACCCACTTTTCCATCCGCCCCTTTGGGCATGGTTTTAGTCAATTTGCGGTTGGTGGCGGTGCAATGTGTTTTTCATTTGCATGTGTGCCCGTGCAAGTGTTTCCCACACAGATACTACCCACTAAAAGTAGTTTATTTTCATCGTATCTCTTAAAGCCAATAATACGCTCACAAGCCCACTTAACTGCGCTGCCACGCTATTATTTTCCTCGTTGTCACTGAAAGAACCTATTTGTTTGTTGTTAAGTTATAATTTCCATGGTACTTACCAGAAAATACATTTTTATTAAAAGTTATTCCATATGAAGAAACGTTCTGCATCAAAAACATTAAAAATGCATGTACAAAAATCTAAATGGAGTTCAAGAACGTCTGTATTTTTAGACTATATAAACTAAACATTCAATTATCCATAAGGTTTTTTAACCAAAACAAAATTTTGAATTCGTGTACATAATTTTCAAAAAATAAGTTTATAAAAATTAGAACCATTTATTCAAATAATACATGATTATGGTTTTATTATTAGCTACTGAAAAAAATAAAAAGATGTGGTTTCTTCCTATTCTTTTTATCAACTTAAAATCTATCTTAGCCAATACCTATACAAATTCCAATAAGAACTATAATTTTTTTATGGGTTTTGATGGGTTTGCTTAGACAATTCTGTAATACACCTAACAAAGTTATTTAAGGTAATAATAAATGAAAATGTAGATAAATAAGGTATGCCTTCGTCAGGCATTGTTGTATCAAATGCAAACAAATGTCTGTTGCCAAAAGCAAAAAGGCTAACGCATCCGCTTACCTGTTTGAACGGAAGTTGGGATATTCCTGGAACTCATCTAACTTTTACTTCTGTTCAAATATTTATTTACAGCTTTATAAACGAAAATAAAGCGAATGAAATTCGTTACGTTTGAAATGTTAGCTGGATCGACCACTCCATTTGATTCTTGGGCTTGGTCAGTCATCAGCTGTTCGAGGCAAGAAATTACCACACCATCTCAGACAGACCCAAATTCTGCAGCTTTGCTCAAGGAGCTTTTACTCCCACATTATTGTATAATAATAATGAGAGTGTTTGACTTAAATAGAGCGAGAGCTTTTTAAGGCTAAGCCCCGTTAGTATAAGAGTTAAAGGTATGCGATTTGAACTAGCAGAGGGACTTTAAATACTGGGAACAGTTTAATTTAATCATTTTAAGCAATGATACAAGCAGAATTCTACTGTTTAGGAAGCTCAGAACTGATTTTAGAATTTAAAAAAAATAAATAAAATTGGAAAATGCAAATTACTATTTGGAAACTCAAATTAAGTTTCAATCATTATTTGCTTGACTCCTTTTTTGTGTTACGATTTTTATAAGCAACCTATCAAAATCCCTTCCCTTTCCTAAATCCCTTCAATAAAATAATTCGCTTCCAAATAAATTGTTCCACTTTAGTTAAATATAATTATGATTTATATATATGATACATCATAAAACATATGTACCCCGATTCAGCAATTATTAAACATTCATTTTCGTAAATGTGAAATATCTCTAAAATAAATTATCAGCCAAAAAAAGATAATTATTCAAGAGAGGAAAACCAATTTCATTTTGGGGATAATAATTATACACAAGGACGGAAGAAATGTGTTAACAAACTACATAATATTTAATTCCCCCTATGTGTGTATATCAGAAAATAATTTGTCATTAATTAGAGCTAGGGCGACAACGCACTCATTACCATAAATGCAATTTGCTAATGCCAAAATCCTAAACATTTCTAATTAAACGTTTGGAAGTCTAAAGCCGAGGTTACAAATAAAATATAAATATATATTACAAAAATGATATGACTGCCAGCGTTTAAGCGAGTTGAAATGCCAGCAAAGCACAATAAATTGTAAATAAAATTTGGAGTTCTGAAACAGTACAAACCGCGACCACAAAAATAAGCAGCTCATCGGTCGCTGACTATCGACAAACTGTAATAGTTAAAAAATAATTATAGAGCTCATTTGGCAAATAGAAGGGGGCAATTTTCGGGGCTGGCACACACGGGCAAATAAATAGAGAATTGTACGCACACAGGCAGGGAGAAACACACGTAATCAGCATCTAATAACTAAAATCCAAATTAGCTAATTCAGAAATCAACACGCACAATTGACAAATTATGCCGCAGCAACATTTCCGGCCAATTGGCTGCGTGAGAGCCCAGATCGATGGGTGGGATTTTCGGGGGACCGACTCGGATGTTGGGCACGTGCGGAAATATTGTCAAATTATTGCCAATACGGACGTAGTTGTTGGGCCCTGTAAGCTGCCTCGTCTGTTGCTGAGTTATTCATTAAGTGGCATTATTCGCAGACATTTTCCACTCATAAATAAGAACCACAAACTGCCAGCGATTTAAATTCAATGGGCGGCAAGGGTACGGAGGGGGCGTGGCTCCCCAGCGGCACAGGTGAGGAGCGCAACGCCCTCCATCTGACATTTCCAGCTCATTTGCAGTTCAAACACGTCGCATGCATTAACCCCAGGCTGCCTGGTTAAGTGCGCGACGCCGTTGATGCGACTGCTGCTGCCTCGGCTTCTAATTATTAACTAATAACATCAAATTGATTTGCAACAACATCCAGATCAGGAGCCCACATGACTCACTCGCCTCACTGGCCGTACACTGTAACTCATGACATTCGGTCATGGCTATTTCCCAAAAATAATATAAAAACTTATTAAAAAAAATGTACTTGCAGATTTTGTTAAATTTAATTTTTAATTTTAAATTCCTCTTTTAAATAGAACTAAAATATATATAATAAAAGCTTCTTAAATATAATTAAGAAACCTGAAAAGTGCCAACAATTAAAAACAAGGAAAAACATGTTAAAATATATTATTGATTTCTCTCTTTAAACAAAATCAATTATAAATGTATATTCACTTGACAATTACCCGAATTTATTTGAAAAATTAAATAGGTATTCTTATTTTATCTGCCTGGCTGAAAAATGTTGAATTTATTTGACATCAGAAAACAAATATTAAAAATAATGTTTTTCTGTTAAAGTGACTGCACCGTATTAAAATTCAGTTTTTATGTGTTGTATTTTAAAGCCAAAGGTATAAAACTTAATAATTTTTTGTGACATCCATTTGCTAATAAATTTAATTATATACACATACGTATATCTTTAAAAATATTTTTTTTGACTTTCTCGAATATTTAAATAAGTCAGCCTAAAGGTAAAACAAGAATGTTTGATATTTATTTTGCGTTTGTCTTCCTTTTAAAACTGATTTTATTGTTTCTGTCAAATAATATCAGCTCATTTTTTGCGACGCCTTTGTTTTTAGCTTATATTTTTATGAAAATTACAATAAATATTTTGGGAAGGCGACATCAGATATCGCAGAGTTGTCACTCGTGTGACACATATTTTTTGCCGTGTTCCCTCGCTTCATTTCGTTTCATTTCGGTTCGGTTCGTTCGATGTACTATAATTAACATGCATTCCACATGATTGCCCCGCTGGCGCATAAATCTCTAGCACTCATACAGACCACCCCTCCTCCCCTCGCAAATAAGCCCTGAGCTAACCCCACGACTAAGTGGAGGCAGCAATCAGTTTTCAGCAGAGTCTAGACCAAAGCCCAAGGAGGAAATTAACATTGTAACATAAAACGTGGCCCAAACTGGCCATTGAACGGGCACTTAACTTGCTGCCAACTAACCGGCAAAGAAGAAGAAAGAAGAAAGTCGAGCGGACGGACAATTGGACAGGCGGACAGGCGGACGGACGTTGGCCTAATGCACGATGATAGATGGCATACGATACGTTTCAGCATTTGTCAGCTTGGCTTCGGCGAAGCGCAACACAAAGCCAACGCCCATCGCCCTGAAAATTCCGCAAAAGGAAAAGGCTTGGTGGGCGGTGGGAGGTGGGAGGTGGACGGTGGGCGTGGGCGACAGCGAAACGAAAAACCATTTTCACGCTCACGCGAATGCTTGCAGCAACTTTTCGGTCTTTCCGCTTTGCTTTTTTTACAGCCACTGCCACTGCCACAACTATCAACTGACTCACACCTGGCAATCCACCAAGGCGCTCGACTCGACGCGACTGGCCACTTTCTTGGCCCCAGAGATAAGCGACAGCCCAACCCTTCCGAAGACGGTTTCCCATTTTTTCAAAGCCATCCATTAGGGAACAGACAACTGAATACCTCTGAAGAAAAAATATACTAAAGGATTAACATAATGAAATCTCTTGAAACTATTAAAAAGTAATAATACAATATGGGTTTCTAAATATTGATCATCTAAAGGTTTTATATTAGAGGACATTAAAAAGCTATAATAAATTTGGTTTTACTTCTGCGGTATGTTTTTATTTTGTAAGTCTGATAAAATTTAACAAAAATGTAAAAAAAAAATGCAAAAATCACTTTTTTACTTTAAATAATTGAAAAAAAATGTAAAATCTTTAATTTGAGAATTATTTAATACAAAATTTTATTGAACATCAGTTTATTATTAGTTCATTAAATATATTTTAATTTTAAAAAAATAATAATAATAATAATAAAATAAATAAATATATTTAAAAGTGTAATCTTGTTACTTCACAACTCGTTATAATTGTTACTTAGTATTTAAGGCTACTATGTATCCATAAAATTTCTTTCTCGTTAATTACGCTAGGTTAAGTTCAGAAGGCACTGAACAGATTCCAGTAAATAAAAAAAAATTAAAAAAAGAAAAAAAAGTGTAATCTATCAACATTGCCCATAAAAGTGTGCTACATTTTTTTATGAAACATCTGATCACTATTCCTTAAGTGCTGGTATATCCCACCCAAAGCCCAACACGGGCAAACACAGAAAATAGCTTTTTGAGCTCGTATAACGTCCAAGCGGAGGACTGAGAACCACCGTCACCATCAGCACCACCTTTTTAGCCGTCTCAAATCGCACGTCGCGCGGAATAATTTATGTGGCGCTGTCTACGCCGGAAATGGGTTAATTTGCTATGATTTAAGCGTAAAATTATTGAATTATTGGCGCTCAAGATTTAGTGGCGTTTTTCGCGCTTCGCTTAAGATTCGAACAAGGTGTAGTCAAAATCGAAAATAAAGGAAACAGAAAACCCCAAACTCTAAAGCACATTTCATGTTTCTGTTTACGGGGCGGATGAGTAATCCGTTCTGCATGTGACGTGCCAAAAGTTCCTCCATTCCATAGAATGCATTTAGCAAATTGCTGATATTTTCTTTCTCAATCAGCTCGTTGGCAACCCCAAAAATAGCATGACCAAAGAAGATTAAATTTAAATCACTCAAATTTAGTTAAATAGACAGGGCACGGCCAATCTGCTGATTGCAATGACTCAATATGAATTTGTTTATGTGGCTTTTCAAAAATGTTTCTTAATTAAAGCTTACTTTACTTTTTAAGCAAAGTTCAATGCTCCATTCTAAGCTAGTATTAATATTTTATTGCTCTAATGCATTATCTATAGACTTTAATAATTGAAATGCAAAATATATTTTTACCCTTGCATTTATACAATTTCTTTTGTTTGAAGAGAGCTGCTTAAAGAATAATCTAACCAAATTCAGTATGGCAAAGGATAGATCATACTCAGGTTGTGTTTCAAAAGACAAAGGGGACAGAGACTGAAAGAAAACAAATGCAACGAAGGCTCAGTGACTGGTCCTTAGTCTCCGACCCACTCCATGCTTTTGTTGATGCATTTCGCATGAAAAATATGCAAAACTCTGAAGTAAGCTTTTAGAAAATTACAAGTCCAGAGCTTGATAAGGATTTGTCGGCGCACATCTACACTACTCTATTTGGTGTATATTTTTATGCTTTATATTTATGGGCCGTGGGCAAAAATTGTGTTCTTAAGTTTTTGGCATACGCAATGAAGATAAACGACATGCAACGAAAAAATGTCCCCAAATTTAAAGTGCAATAAATCAGGCGGCCATTGGAGACATCCAGAATCCAAAGTCTGGTCGTCTGCCACTTTTTAGTTGACAAGTCTCGGGCGGAAGTTGCGCCATTTTGCGCTGTGTGACGGTTTCCGGCATGAAGTCTGAGCCATAACTATCCAAGCAGACATATTTTGCCTATCCTTTTTTCAGTTTTCAGACAGCTAACAAAGTGCTCGGAAAGATTTACCGAGGAAGCCAATTATCCAGCAAATATAAATCAAAGGGGAAAAACTAATCTTAAAACAGACCTGAGCTTTCTTTTTTAATACTTTGAGGCAATAGAAAAAAAAGCTGCCTAAAACTTTGTTGTCTAATTTTGTAAAAGTTATTTATAAATAGGTCTTACCTTTAGATTAAAATTTTAAACATAATTTATGGACGTTTAAATTGTTTTATTTATAGTTAATAAATAAATAAGTGCACATTTGAGGTTTGCACATTATCATGTAGACAAAAATCTTAATTGCAAATATTTATTTAATTAGTGATTCAACATTGGAATGGTTAAATACAAATTTTACGGACAAACAAAGTAATGTTTTCTTAGTTCATCATTTATTTGTTTAATGAAAAGGATTGGCAATTGTTGTTTATGCTGTAACTTCGTTAAACACTTTATTGTTAGATGAATCAACAATAATTAATTCAATTTAATTTGCCAAAAATCATTGTGGACGGCCGTCCTCGTGTTGATGACACGCGCAGGGAGTGCAATGAAATAAATTCTCTAAGTAAAATAGTTAAGAAAATACAACTTCTTGTAAAAGTTAGTTAAAAACAGTATAATACAATGTTTATTTGAATGCGAATAATTTATACTTTTTCATAGTAGCTAGGTCCTCTTAATTATTATTTTCAAGTAACACTTCACCACCCAAAAATGGCACGGTAAAAACAACAACTAATTATTGTTTTAATTTATTATTAAACTCTGTGGAATAAGCCATTAAGTTTAAGTCTCTGTTATTGATATCATTAGGCACGTTACTAGGGAAATGGGTACCCATTATGGAAAGAAACTAAAATATTTTGCTGCAGCGGACCGAAAAAGAAAATTTAGTATCTGCGATTGTTTTCGTTTTATAAAAAGACTAAGATCAAAGCAATACTATGGGCATTCCTTGTACTTATCAGTTCAAACAGCAATTATCATATAAATATTTGCTTGCCTAATCTGTTTTAAAGAAAATCCCTGTATGGAGAATTATTTAAATTTGCATATGCAGCTTGGCTTTTACTTCTTACCGCAATTTTACAGAACTTCTTTGTACCTCTTATGGCTTTTATGGCTGCCTTCATTGGCATGTCGTAAAAAGCGAGTGACGAAACCCAGCACATGGCGTCAAATATTTCATAAGCTCGTGCTTGAATTTTTTACATGTGCAGGGCATGAAATGAGTGTCGATGGGATGGGACGAAATGCCAGCTGTGCAGATTGTAAACACGTGATACGAGCCCCCAGTTGTTTATTGGGTAGCTGGCAAGTTTGCCCTCCTCCGAGTTAATTATTAGGTCGCCCAACGGACTGCAGCCTCCATCAAAAAGATGACCAACCCCAACTGGATGATCGAAAAGCGCACAGTCAGTTTATTGAACCAAAACCCGCTGTGACACAGAACGCAGTTTTCAAAGAACGGGTAGGATTTATCGACATTCATTATACAATCACCCCGATTATTGCCTAGAAAGGTACGTTATAAAAGCGAGAGTCACACTCGGCGGGAATATGTATGCACTAATAAAAACATGCAGATACATACATGTCAATTACGAGATATTTTAATTTACAAATTTTAAGACAATGGCTTGTTAACTTTTTTTGAAAAAAAATATCAGGGTATATATAACATAAAATAAAAATCTTTGAACACTTTTAATTTTATACTTCACTACTGCGATACCTTTCTGTTATTTAACTCTTAGAAATAAACAGCTTTTCTGTTCTCTTTGTAAAACATTTATTTAAATATATAGAATTTTTTTAAGCCTTTACAATTTTTTAAGCCATTCGAATTTTGACACAAAAGCTGCCAATTCTTTAATACAATACAAATCTTTTATTTTTATGTACATTAACGAGTGAAACTAGATACCCCACTGTTCATCATTATTATTTTTCGGTGTACCTGTTATGTAGGACACAAACATGTCAGCGGGTGCACATGTGTATTTTCCTGCAGTCGATGTCAGCAACAGGCTTCTTGTTCCCCAAATTCATCCAAAGCAGCAAAAACAATCCCATCAAAAATAAGAACACCAGCAGCTATTCATTATGAGTGAAACATTGGGGGGCGAAAACCGCAGATCCCAGAGAGAACTTCATCAATGCGGTTTTTCGCAGCCAATGCATTCTCGATTTGATTCGTTGGCAATTTTCCTTTACCAATAGGAATTTGTAATCACGCACGCATATGCATGCCATATATTTGCCATTGGCAATCCCCGAATTTATAGCCTGACCGAACCGTAATGCCACTGCGAGTCAAATACGGTAAACTGCACAATCTATATTTGATTTCCCACACCGCAGGTCCTTAAACAGAATGCACATTAAATGATGTCGAAAAAAAAAGCTATGGAAAAGATACATTCCCAAAATAGAGTACTACAGCAATCCGGTAGCTGCATCAACTAATCCATTTTGGCCGGCTAATGACATTACTTAAGTTATTATTTTCCATGCTGAAATGTTATGCTCCTGCCCAAGGACAACTGGCAGCAGCAGCCGCTACAAATGCTACAAAAGCAACAAATTCGAGTGAAAGAGAGAAATTTTCTTTCAACTTACATTTGCAGTTGCCTCGATTTTGCAGTTGCTTAAGTTGCTCTTGGTACCCTGCGTTTTTCGATTTTAATGGGTATCTTGGATGTTGCTGGTAAGGAATTTATTGTTGAAATTTAATTAGTTCGATTTTATTGTCTATCAAAACATTAAAGAACATAACAAAATATTTAACAGCATTACCAAAAATTGTTATTGGATAAATTTTACACATTTGCCTTGTGAGCTAAAAAGTGAGAAAAGCTTTTAAAAATAGGGTTGTTCTTAAATGTAGTATCTTTATTTCAGGTAATTCTTTAAGCATCATTACCTAAAAAACTAACTAATAAAACTAATCTAAAAAGTGGTTAAATTAAGTAGCTTATGGAATTATTTCCTGCATTTTTTTCCACAATTGTGTAACAAATTTTTAATTTCTTAAAATTTTCTAAAAACTATTATTTCACATTACTCAAAGTTTTAGAATATTTAGGGCTTTTAAAAAATTTTCAAAACCAGTAATAATTTTTTTAAAGTGTTATGCTTAGTTTTCGTATCGAAATATAATTGGAATTACTTCAGCTTATTTATAATTGTAAATTGCTGGAAATCTTACAGTCGACAGCCGGCTTCCCAAATTTTATTTCGTGTGTCTGTGTGTAAGTTTTTGCGAAGGGCATTTCATGTAATGGACTTTAATGGAATTACAGTTTTATATACACTTCCGTAGACCTTTGTACCCGCTTACTTTTCTATATGGTATACAGTTGCTGGTGTTTGTGCTCAAGTGCATGGCATAAGCACGAAAAAGGGCGCTCGTATTTAGTTACAAAGTTTACTCGAGCTGGGGCTATTATATTATTTTTAAGTGCCAACCATGTGCGCACTTAACAACACCGGAAGCGACTGCCAAAGCGCTGCCTCAACGGCTTCAGCTTCAGAGCTTCAGCTTCAGAGCTCCAGCTTCTTTTGCTCCTCAAGCAATTTGGCTAAAATGCAACCGAGCCAAGGGCCCGGGGTCGAGGGGTCAGCTATTGACACTTTGAAGCTCCATTCGAGTGGCATAAATCAATGGCCAGCCAATGGCGAGCACGTAAAATATTTCACAACTCTCCTTGAGGTCAGCACGTGCCACTTGGCCACGCTTAATCTTCGTTAGTTTTGGCACTTTTCTCGGGCTTTGCATGCCAAGCAAACACGCTGCACCGCCCACACACCCACACACACACACCCACACACACTGGGAAAACTGCAAGGGGGCGGTAGGTTAACTCGGGGCGTGGCTGCAAGCCAAACTCATCAAAAGCGGGCGACAGGTCCTGTGGGCAGCGTCTTGGTCCCAGCTGAACATATAGAGCAGGGAAAATATTTTGAGAAGGAAATGAGTTTGCGGTGCTGAATCATTTGGCTTTCTTCTTTGCTTACAAAATTTAAGGTGTATACTTTTTTGAGATCGTTTCCAAAAATTTAAATAATTTTAAATGTAAAATTTGTATACCCAAAAAGAAATAAACGTTACCGCCCGATATTTTTTATTTGAAGTGAAGTGAAAGTACATTTATAACTCAAAACCCAATTATTATATTATTCAAATTAACCGAAAAAATAATCTAAAATACACAGTTTCAACCCAATTACAAGAGAGTTTCAACATTCTTCATAAAGTACCGAATTACGAGAATGTTCTTCAAATCTTGTTAGAAATATTACATGTATCCATAGCTTGTGATGCCGTTTCGCAGAATCGCGGCTGTTTTATTCATATTTTGTGGGAAAATGCACCGATTGCGTGTGCGTAATATGAATGTATGTAACTGCTGTCAACGCGAAAAAGCCAAGCGGATTCTGTTTAAAATGCAACAGCAGGAAAAACTGAGGGGGAAGGGGGGTGGCCGAGCGGGGTCGGTCATGTTCGGCGATGTTTGTTCCCCGTTGGTGCCCCTCTCAAAAGTTGCATGCGTGGTGCTTTTTTGTTTCCGCTGCATGTTTGCCACATTGGCAACATTATAAATGCAGCAACGGCAGCCGCAAACTATGCAAATCAGACAAATGCATCGCTCGAACCCACTTCTTGCCTCCTCAAGTCCCTCTGCATGTTCCTTTTCTTGTCTCGACTCCTTTCCTAAAGTCACCCACACCTTGTTTGGGTTGGCCACAAGTAGGAAAAATCCTACACCTAAAAAATTAATTGTTTTATAATGTAGTAAGTATTACATTCATGATGATGATTTAGAAATAATAAATTTAAATAATTTCAAATTGGCAACAACGTGATATAATAGGCTCAAATACTTTATTGAAATAACTCAGCTCAAAAAACTTAAAATAATTTCATACACACAAAAATAAGTATTTGTAATTATTGATTCAAAGGAAATGCAAGGATTTTTTAATATCTAAAAGCCTATATTTTAATAATGTATAAATATTGTAAGCAAAAGAGAAAAGATCAGAAAGTAAAAAACAATTTTTAAGTATCATTGCTCACAAAAAGTTGTATATTATTTTAAATTCTATTTAAACCTAAATTATATACCTTTGATGATTTAAAAAAATTGAACTAAAATATATATACTTTAAAAAATTTGACTCTCAAAAAAAATATTCATTTGTGAAAATAAAAGGATTTTCATAAATTAAAAGGTTATATAATATTTTAACAATTTCTATTAATTGTTAAAACAATAAAAAAAGGATAACTGTCAAAAGATAGAGTTTAAAGATACTATCGATAATAATAAATAATATATTATTATATATAAAATTATTATTATTATTATATATATATAATTTATTATAAAACTAAAATTATTATTATTATTATTATTATTAATGCAAATAATTTCCTTAATAATAATACCTAGATAGTGATATTTTCTGAAGTGCACGAAACCCCTAAGAAGTTTTGCAATATGCACATGGTATACAATTGGCTGCCTTTCAGCAGAGTTTGCATTGCATTTTCTTGGAAAATGTTCGCCTTGTCTTGGCCACCGCCCCGCCCACTGATTTCCGCCCACTCCCAGGGTTGCCTGCATCGTTGCATATGTGGCCAAATGGGTATTATCTATAAAATGCCCGCAGGTACTTTTCCACTGTTTTGGCCATATTTCAATGCGGCCCGACTGCTGATAGCAAACTGCTGCTGCTGCCACAGCCGCTTCGCATTGTTGTAAATTTTGATAATTCAGTGGGGGATCGGGGAGTGGGGTGTGGTCTGCGGAGGGGTGGAGAGGAGAGGGGAGGGGGAAAAACTTTGAAGTGGCATTAATACGCCGAATGCAGGCACACACTCACGCTTTTCGAGGACGAAGGATCGGTCGGGGCAGCCCTTTATCGCCGACTTCGCTGGGCGGCGCTTCCGTTTTTGCCAGCATTGTTTTTGGGTTATGGTGCACAATGGTGCCGTTTAAATTAGTTAGCTTTTCGGGCCATGTTCGGCCCACTCGTACTGTGTGTACTTGTATGTGGCTGACACAATTCCCGGCGCCTGTCGCTTCCCGTTGAATGGGCCTCGTTACTACGCCTTATCCCATTCCCAATTCCCTTCGCATCGTGAAGTTTCAAGTCATCGTGATTGTTGTGGTTACTATTCCTGGTTGAAGTGGGCTTTCCGAATCCCAAGTACCAAAATTTGAGTTGCAAGAAAAGGGTAGTCTTGGGTATACATGTATCTACTCAACTATACATCTAAAATTTAAAATCTCTGTTCTATCTAAACTATCATATATTTGTTTTATTAATATCCTATATATTATTATTACTTACCATATTATTTTCTCATCTAACTATTCATATTCACCATATATTAATCCTTTATTTCCTTTCTGAATAAATTATATTAAAAGTAATATTCTAATGTGACTAGCTTAATAGAAAATATCTACTAAACTTGTAGTGCTAGTGTACCAAAACATTAAATGTAAATTACAAAACTACCTGAAGGGTAATGGGTATGTCTTTAAATCATCTATTAGTTTATTATCCAACTATTCATTTATTTTAATGAACTTATTTCATATTTTAAGATTATCTCTGAAGTCGGTTTCCTTTGTGCTATTCAATTTAGCCCCGTGACTTTACCATGTATTGGTAATATATTGTGGCACAAGTTTGAAACCATCGAAAGTTTTGGCCATTGTTTAGCTTAGCCCACCACATGCTCTGCATTTAATAACATTTAATGTTTGGCTACCTCGGCGGTTTGCCATTGTGTTTCTTTGGGGTGGGCGGCATGAGTGGGCGTGGCCAGCCTGAGGGGTATACTGCAACTACATTTTTCTTATAAATATACATGAAGTGGATCCATTGTAGCGTTTACCGCATTGTTAGCCTTTGACTTATACTGCAGTGTGTGGAAAAAGTTCTTAACAAAGAATATGCATATGGCGTTTGCATATTGATTGATTGTCAAATTGTGTTATCAAGCTGACTTGAAAGCCCTGTGAATGCAGTGAAGATGAATAGAAAAGGAGAAGAAGCCACAAAAACTCTGATTCGATTGCTTTTATTTAACAAAAGAAATAGATTTATTAGGATAATAAAATATAATCAGCTTTCAACCTATTTAAGCTGTGCACATTCAAGGAAATAGATTGAAATATTTTCCTTAAAAACTAACGTAAGGATCTGACACAAGGAAGTACAATTTTTTTTAAATACATATTTTCTGGCGTTGAGCTTTTATCTAAGTCATACAAAAACAATTGCTAGTAATAAAATTTGGGAGAATATTCATATCCTTTCTATTGGCTTTTATTGGCAATTACTAAATTGTTTAAACTTTAAAGCTTTTATTACAATTAACCACATGAACAAAATAAAGTTTAGACCAATAAATATACAGGTTATATCTTTTCAAAGCTGTATAAACGAAATTATTTAGATTTTATGCAAATTTATTGCGTTCCCAGCACAAATATTTGTACAGTATAATTTTAGTTATTTGTGATGTCTATTTTTTAATTTTTGTATTTGCCGAAATTTAACACCTAAAACCTAAAGCCTAAAGAAGGTATGTTTTGATCAGTATTAGCACATATATTGCCAATTTCTAACCTCTCAGCTGCGGTTATATCTTCATCTTAAATCTAAAACCGACTCTCTTCATTTCAGTTGCAATGCTTTTATTTTCGCAACGAGTTATTTAAGCCACTTGTCATTTACCTGAGAGCGGGTTGTCCAATTCACTAACCCAACGCATCGGAATCAGCCCAGCAATTTCTCCCGAGGCCTTTGGCCGTAACAGCCCTCCCCCAGGACTCACCCCGCACTCCTGATTTTCCTTTCAGTCTGCCCCAGGACAGCCGCTTCCTTTCCTGCCCGAGATGTTGCAGCTCGGCTAGGGCAACATCTCTTGATTGCATTTTGAAAGAATAATGAAAATTAGCTGCCACAAGTACGAAACACACATTCCCAAGCAGGAGAGACTGCGAACGGTTAGCAGTGGGTTTTCATTTTCCCTTTTTCATTTTTTGTAATTTCTGAGTTTTTTTTCTTGACTGGAGGGCTGGTTGGCTGTATTGTTTTTTACGTATTCCGCGCAGCTATCAAATTGCTTTTGCCGGCGCATTTTTTAGTAGCACGCGCAACACACAAAGCCTGGCTCCGAGCTGCAAGTTCCACTTGGCCGCCAGCTACCAGATAGTGAAATTAAATAAAATTGTAACACAAAGTTTGCCACGCTGGGGTTTCTCATTCTTGGTGTATTTGAATTTGAATTATGCAGAATTAGGAATGTTTTTTTGTTTTTATCGTCTCTCGACTTATATCTGTGTATGTGTACATAGAAAAAAATTTTATAATTTTTAAATTTTTACTTGAAATATTCGACAAATAGTTATAAAATGTAAGAAAATAGTTATTTATACATTAAATTATAAATTTAGCACAGAGAAAAAAGCAATTAAATTTTACAACTCACTATTTATGTAACAATTTTACAAAAAACATTGTTTTCTGTTTGGAAAATACTGAGAGTACTTAAACTTTTTCAATGGTAAACACTTATGAAAATGATTGTTTTTTTTCCAATTTTAAACCCATTAAGATTTTTTTCTCCTTGTGTCTGTTTTTGTATTTATTTCCTTTTTTGGATTCCGTCTTCGCTCCGTTTCGATATGCAGAACTTGATTAAAGTTTGCCATAAAGACAATGGGGGATACATACTGCTGGCAAATGCATAATTCATTGCAGTTTGCCTTAGCCTTACAATTAGCGCACAACCTAAAAAATGCATTAAACTTTCATCAACAATACAGCGCAGAGCACAATGTCTGGGGCAGTTAAAGTTTAAAGAATACAAATTCCCAGAGCAGGCGTCGCTTGGCCTTCATAAATCTTCATTAGAGTGCACTGCGATGGCGGCGAGGTGAAAAGCGTTGAAAAGTGAAAATTCAGCGCTCTTAATGAGCATCGTTGAGTAATTAGCCAACATTGTGGTTGCCAGACCTTATCCTTATCCCCATTCTCTGCCCTGAACTTCCCCCCCCCCTGCAGCTGCATTCGGCATCCTGGCCGCACAATTTCTTTAACTATGCTTAATCAATTATTTATTGAAGTCGGTTCGGTTTTTCCTCGCATTTTTATTCAGCTCCCTCCTTTTCATTTTCCGCTGGACGGAGCGAAGCCAATTCAAAGCTGCCTGGAAAAATAGCCATGGCTGTTTGGATTTGGATTTCTCCTTTGCTGGTGACCTCCTCAATGACTGCCCGGCAATATTTACTGCATAGGGTATAAGTGTTCTACAAATGAGTTCATCAATTAACGCTCCACTTGGACTGAGTAATGGAGTACTTAGTGTATTGCTTTAAATCACATTAAGAGGGTTCTGCAGTTTTTGGGTTAGGAAAAGCGAAGAGCAATGGGACATATTTTTTAAAGCATTTAATTCATTAATCTACCCTTTTCTTTTGTTTTAACTCAACTTTCTATACTTAATTCGCCTGAAATGTTTTCTCAACTTTCCAAAAAACAGCACGAACATTTTAGCATGCTTTTTTAATTTAATTGAGCCTTTACTAATTAAAATTCCACTAACATGAACACTTTACTTTAAATTTCTGCCAATTTACTAAATATTTTGTATCACTCCAAATTCTCGTTAGTATAATTTACTTTTAATTTGTTGCAGAATTGCCCTGTATATACATACATATTCCTTACAAATATATGAAAAATCATGAAGCATTACTGTTTAAGCTCAACAATAAAAGATCCATTTTTAAATAAACAATAGCCAATTTCTAATTGCAACACCCTAATTAAATGTATTTTTTAACGTATCGCAATAACCACATTGTCTGCATCCCTAACAAAACAATAAAAGCTTCCTCTTTAAATAACCAATATCAAATTATCCATTTCAATAAAATAAATTAAGTAATTCTTTCAAGAAGCACAGACAATTTACCAACCATTTTGTCCCCAGACAAACTTTTATTCCGCAAATATTCAATTCAGAAAAGACAACTGTGTATTAGTCTGTTATTACCTTTTATTTGACCCTATTGAACAGAAAGACTTTTGGCCCCTTTCAGTCAAGTTTGACTCAGCTGAATCCGGTAATTAAAGTAACCCACATTCTATTGGCCTTCTACTGGCAACTCGATTGCTTTCCCTTTTTATGGATACCTGGTGTGCACTGCTAAAAACACAACAACGCACTTTAGTGCCCCACAAAACATTTAATTGGCCGCTCAACTGTAAATTCACTCGACTGCATCAAAGATTTACAGCTTGGTCCTGCAGCCGACCATCAAAGAGGGGGAGGGGGTGGATAGGGGGGAATTGTATTGGGTGCAGGATTTTCCAATTGCTTGGACCCAACGTAGACGGGCAGATGTTTTTGGTCTATGCAGGCGGTTTGCATTTGGCATTTATTGCCCCGCCAGCAATGGTAATGGCAACCCCAACTCCCAACTCCGAACTCCCAACTCCAAACTCGCATTTCCGCTCCTGTTTGGCTTAGCCATGAGCAGCTGCACTTGGCTTTTGTGCTGTTTGTTTGTCGACTCTAAGTCGGCAAATTCAAATTCAAATTCAAGTTGTGTTGAATGTAAGCCCGTGAAGGACGACCATTCTGGCCAAGCAATAAATTTGCAAATTGTTAGCTGGCAGTGACTTTGATTACGTTGCTGCTATCTGCAGAATATAATAATTTGGAAGTATTAAACTCTTGGTTTATGCTCTTGTTGACTACTTGAAATAAATTAAATTTAATATTTTGTATATCCACAGGGAGAGTGATTAACTTCTTATGACAATCACGTATATAAAGGATGTCTAGAAAAAAGGAGTTTAAAGTTCATTCATACAGAATAATCTGTTTGATTCAAAACAAATTTGGTTGGGAGACATTTTTGTGACCCCTCGGAATAATGTATATTAGAATAGTAAACAATAGTAAACACCAGCACTGAAGGTATAGAGTACAAATATTTTAAAAGATAATAAATATTATCTGTAAAATAGTTTGTACAGTTCTGTTGAAAAGTCTAACAGCACTTGGTTGTTTGCAATTTTAACTGACAGTCAAAAATACGTTTTAAGCTATTTTGGGAATTGATTGTTGCAGAAAATAACAATGATATTTTCTGGAATATGTGCAAATCTCTGCTTTTAACTTTCCAATTTTCCCAGTTAAATATCACTTAAATAAAGCTGTGCCAAAATTGACGCTTAAAAACTTGAACTCAATGTATACATTGTAGCTGCTTAATGATTGCATCCACAGAAATGCCGACCCTTAGTAGATTTTACTCCGGACAGACAATCGTTCAGCTGTAAATTTGTATTCAATTAAAAATCATTTCTTTGTCAATTATTCATTCATTGTGCAACGAGTCCTGGCAAATAGGGCGCCGTTCTGGCTCAGCCAGTCAGACAGCCAGTCAGCCGTTCATTAAATTTATGAAAAATAAAAATCAATTTTTATTTTTATATTTTATACAGGCAGCAACTGCTCCGCACATTCAGATACACGCCATCACACACAGTCCGAAATCCAACCATATTTATTATATTTCATCTATTTTTTGCCCACACTCCTTTCGTGTGCATGCGAATTGTGCATTTCGCATTTTTACTTGGCTGAAAGTTGTATAAATCAAAATTGTTAATCAATACACAGTGTCCATAAACAAAATCAAAGTGAAAAAAGGAAACTTTATTTAAACCAACGTTATTTTTAAAAGCAGCTCATAAATACAAATATTCATTTGTCACTGGCTTTATTTAACCTTTTCCGGTTGAGCTCAAAATTCATATCCAAATTAACTTCGGGAAAACATTTTTTTGACGAAAGTGGTGAAATTTCTACCTTGGATTTTGAAATGGAATGGCTTTTTAATATACTTAAAATAAAGTACTTCAGTTGTCGTTAAAGCAACAAATATTATTATAAATTATTTTTTGTGTAGTTAGCGTTTTAATGAAAAAAGAAAATGTATTTAATTTTTGAATCTTATGTTGAAGCTACACCAGTTTTAGAAACTATGAAAATATCGTGGTATTATTTATGCAAATTTTGTGTTTCCATGTGAAATATGTTATTTATACCACAGCTGTAAATTTATATGTTCACTTTCATAAGGATTGTTAGTTTTCACCAATAAAAAAGGCATTTTAACAAATTTCAATGAGGTCTAGGCCAGGATTATCCAACTTAATCAGTTGAGTAACACTAATAGTAAACATTTGATAATCTCGAAAATCTGTGCAAGCTTTATGGCAAGTGTTTTCATTGGCATCGAAGCAGATTCTGTACAGGAAGGAAAATCTCGTGTAGCTTTTGTGGCCCTAGAGTGGGGCACACATTGTGCCATGTGTGTAAGCCCTGTAATATATATCGATAATATTTCATTACGCCCCCTCACCCCTGCCTGCCCCTCCCCCCTTTTGAGTGCGTCGAAGTGCTCACATAAATTTGGCAAAAGTAAATGCACTGGCATATTGGCCAAAATGTTGGGGGACTGTGGCCCCAAGTCCGAAAGAGGTTTCCTGGACTTAATGCAATTTCCAACAACCCAACTGAAACTCCTTGCCAACATGATTTCTCAGAGCAAACATATTTTCACTTTGAACCGGGAGCCTTTGGTCAGTCAAAGAAGAAGGAAAGCAAGTTAAGAGGTAAACAAATATCGAGGGATAAAAATAAAACCAGGGAGTGGGAGAAAATGCAATTTGTTTGGCACTTGTTACGGGGCGTATACACGATGTCGACATTTGCCACTCCGGAGTCTCGCTAATTAGCTGCTGGCAGATTTGCAGCCAGAAGAACAGAATAAGCCACCCGGCAACATCTGAGCCAAGCTGGAACATGGATGGCATATTTTGCCAGTTCCCTGTTACCAGTTTCCAGCTCCTCCGCTGGCCGCATAAAAAATCGCTTAAGTTAAGCGAAGCGTCAAGTCGTTTGCCCGTCTATGTCCACCACAAAGGATTTGGCCAGTTAGCCAGCCAACACTCGAGTGGTTCTCGGCCACCCCTCAATCCTGGTCTAGAGATGTGCAGTGCTCCCGCTGGGCTTGAAACTTTGTTGGCAGGACTTTTTGCAGATTTTGCCCAGCTGGTGTCAGGGGCCATACGGAATGCAAAAGTATTTTTTTAGGACATTGGACACAGAAAAAACTGATTCAAAGTGACACTTAGCATTATATTCTTCTGCATTCCTGACATCTCTTGCAAGTAAAACAAAAGTAGTTTCCTAAGCTTTTTCGATACATATATTCTTGAACTAAATTGATTAGGTTTTTCTTTTTTAAAACAAATAATTCCGTTATTTATTTATTTAGTTTAATAAAAAAAATAGAGAGTGGGGCCTGGATAGTTTTGGCCCTAGGGCTTAAGCGGCTCTTTGAAACAGCATAATTTGTTGTTATACTATTTTCAACACTAAGGGCTTTCAATAAAAATTGAACGAAACACAGAATTTACAAATTAATTTGGAGGAGCGTGAAAATATAAAACAAAAATTTGCAAAAAAAAACCAAAAGTATTATAAAAACCAATGAAAATTTTTAAATTTTTAATGTTTGCTTACTTTTTTGCAAGTTTCAAAAGCGTTGCAGTCTACAACAAAGTTGTATTTGGCAAAGTTATAGCCAAATAAGCAGGCTTTCCAGTGACATCATATTAATAATAACTGATATCTATCCAATCTTTTCTAACTTATCTTGCCCCACTCTCTTCATCACTCACAAATTCTCTATATAATGTCCTTAATATTATCAATTTTTTAAAATTTATTTTCAATTATAAACGAATATTCCACAGGACTAACTGAAGATACACATATTTATTTTGCTATGTACAAAATAATAAAATATTTATTTTCCTATGTACAGGAATTCAAATTAAAAGCTAAAAATGGCTGAGTGGTAACCGAGCGTACGGAGTATCTTCCTGACATTTTTTCTAACCACAACCGTGGTTAAGTCGACCATCTCTAGTCGCAGACCAGTGCAGAACTAACCAACTGAAATGTTGTCTTTGACATGGCTGTCGGTTTATCGCGCCGCTTGTCAGCACAGCTTTCCCGCCCCAGTTTTTCCGATTTCCCCCTTTTTTTCAAGGAGGACAGCGCTGGTTGCATGTCATTTGCCGAAGGGGATAAAGGGGTTGGGGGTGGAGAGGCTAATCGAAAGGGGAGCGGGATGGGACGAACAAGTAACCGGAACAGCCTCAATTTATTTGCACTTAGGTTGCGGAGGACAAGAGGTTAACAATGCAAGTGGCAGCTGCTTCGCTCCGCTTCTGTTCTCCACTCTGTTTTCCTGGCTTATCTCCGTCGAATGGCTGATGGGCCACACACCTGTGGCCAAGGTGAAGCCAGGCGCCACTTAATTGCTTAAAAATGCGAAAATAATTGCACCGAACGCATTCAAGCCAGTTCACCAAAAGGGCCGACAGCTGCACAAAGAGCCATTCAAGTCATTCCGTTTTGCCCGGCCGAAAAGCGTCATGCATTTTCATTACGTTAACGGGAAAAGCACACGGAAAATGCAATGCCATTTCGCCCAATGAGCGACAATTGACATCGCCCATTGCCCATCTCCATTTGCATCTCCGTTTCCAGCTTGGGTCCTTTTGGCCGCTTAACACTGGCCTTAGCCTTCAGTCTTCAGCCATGCAAATTCAATTTGGCAAAAGGACCAGTCAGGAGAAAACGCTCGAAAAAACATGGCGACATACGTTCAAAAGTCGCGAGTCGCAAAGTGAGTGGCAGGTGAAGAGCGCGACAAAAAGTCCAGGAAGGAAAATGGATAACACTATAGTCGAAGGTCCTCTACTCTTCTTTTCCTGGAAAATATAAAGTTAAAATGCCACCCAAAATTTAGACCTTGAAAATTTGTTCCTGTCATATTCATTTCGTAAATTTTCATTTGTCAGTTAGATACTTTAATCGTGGAAAATATAACTTTATGCCAAAAAGACTGTACAAAAGTTATAATATAATAAAATATTAAAAGGTTAATGAAGAACCATTATTCAGTTATTTTAATTTAATTTTGAATGCCATAGAAATACAAGTGAAAGTAAAATTAAAAAATGTATATCAATTGATATCAAGGTTTTTTTTTAAGTTTTTAATCATATGATTTCTTCTTTCATTATAATTGTAAGGGTACAAATGATGCAAAGAAGGCTGGTCAAGGTTCTTGGTTATTTTTTCAGCTTTCCCTTTTTAAGCAATGTCGACAAAAAAGGGCAGCCAAATGACGAGTGCAATTGGGGCATCTGCCATTGTCGCTACCTCCTTTCGACGGTTAAACATGCGCGATTCCAGCTTAAAGAGCCAAACAACTGCTGACTTTTGCTTATCTGCGCAATGCAATACTGAGCTTCTTTGCCAACTGCATTCACTTTGAGTCTCATTGTGTAGGGAATTGCGATTATCCCTGGTTCTTGAGGGCAAGAGTTGCGGGTTTCGGTTGCCTTACCTTTCACTTTTGGTAGAGAGGCTAACGACTTTACTTTTCAAGTGCCCTGATACAAAGTTAAAGCAAAGGGGAAGTATTTTATATAAACAAATATATACATATCTTTTTAATTTTCTTTTCTTTTATAAAGTTCATCATTTGTTTTTTATTTGCAACTTTGTGTTTTATACTAAATCAGTATTACATGTGGTAATTTTCAATTATTCTATATAGATAAAACAATCCCTAACTCTTAACTCTGAAAAAAATGGAAAAGAATAAAACAATGTATGCGCAAACATTTGCATATTTTCTTTCACGCTTTCTCTTTCCCTCCTAAGCGCTGGGCAAATATATGTGGTATAAATTTCCTTAGAAAATCTACAAGCAGCAGTAAAAAAGCCAGTGTTGCCACCCACTTTAGTGGTAAAAATTATGATATAATTCAAAAACAGCGCCAACAAACACACACTGACGTGCATGTGCCGTTCATTAGCACAAAACCCACACATTAATTTCTTTTCTTTGTGTGGGTATGTAATCTCCAGGGAGTAAAAATGCATGCTGGTGTGTGTCTGCGTTCGACTGTGTGTGTGTGTGTGTGTGTTGCCTTTGTCGCCATAAAGGATATAAGCCGTGTTTTTAACACGCTTCGAAATGTGCATGTGTTAGTGACGTTCTGCAGCATTACGACTGCAGCAGTACCATAGAAAAAACGGTGCAAAAAATAGGAGTTATGGTGAAAATCATTAAATACTCCGTTTACGTTTTTTATTTAACCACTGTGAAAACATTAAATAAAACTCAACTTTACCTTGGCTTTTAAAGTAAAATTATCTTTTTAATAACCAATTATAATTAAGGACCCTAAATAAACTTATTTACGCTTGAGGTCCAAAAAGAATATTACTTAAATATTTGGGTATTAAACTCTTCCTTTTTAAAACTTTTACTTTATTTAATCTTAATCTTTAACATAATAGTAAAAAGTGGTTCCCAGAGAAAGAAATAAAAACTTAAGAGTTAAAGGAATATAAGTTTAAAAATGCTTAAGATTTGAAACCCTTTAACTACGATTACGAGATTACCCAAAAGCCCAAAAAATCCGTCTACTGTGCCTTGAGATCCTGCAGCAGTTTTGGCTTAATCGACGACACGCCAGCAAGGGAAAAAGCCAAAGGCAGGAGTCGAGGCCAATTTCAGTTTCGGTGATAAATTCCGTATAATAAAGAAGTCATTAAGCAAACGCCACGGCGAATGGCGAATGAGAATGACAGGGACAACGACAACAAGGACACCCCGCTGCCAGGACACATTTTACACCTTGCTGGGAGTAGCACTAAAAAATGTTATATTATCCCCGTTTTGGTTTCTTTAAAAAAAAATGCTGTATTTTATAGTGTAAACGTTTTAGGGTTCGCCGGTATACAGTGCCAACTAATTGCACCCTCCAATGGTGGCAGTGACAACCCTGGGGGAAAATGGAAAAGGGTTGTCGCCACACCTAGCAGTGTCAGACTTAATGCCAAAAATATTTCATCCGAAAAAGCTTTAAACGAGCGCTAAATATAAACTCTGTTTGCTTACCTGAAGGCAAAATGTGCATTTTAAATCGAATATATTTCGGCCATTGAACCGCATCCGAAAAATTACTCACACACACAATACGAATGGTAAAACATTGCTTCGCGTTTTGATGAAAAGCTAATAGCATTTAATATTTATGCAAATTCATTATTGATTATGATTATTCAGCTATACAACAGTAAGAGTACCTGCAATGCCTTTGGGCGATTCGCGCAAATGTACGCAAATATCTACAAATCCATTTGTATAAAAAATTAATCATTGAACTTGCCGAAAACAAAATTATTTTTGTTTATATTATTTATATGTTTGCCATTGTTGTAACTCGTGTTTGTGACTCTTTATATTGAAATCTGCAACACGACAAAAGTTGTTATACAGCTACTGCAAAAACGGATAAATAAAATAGTAAAGCTAATAATGAATTTAAATAAATTGTTATGCAATTAGTCATTTGTTTCCACTACATTTGCTACTGCGGAATACGGAAATCTGTATTTAAATAAATTTCAATTTGCTTTTATATTAAAGAAAATAAATAATTTTTAACACTTTTAATAATATAAATTTTATAACTAAAGCTAATATATATACATAAATGTCGTAATAAAATCTTTATTGCTCATTAAATTAATTGATAAATATTATAATATCTTTAAATGTTCAAACGTTTTTTTTCTCATTTTAATAAAGGGTTCTTTATACATTATAATATTTTTATTTTTAAAGCCTTAATTGTAAAATTGTAAAAATCTTCTTAAATATTTTAAATCTTCAGTATGGAATAATAAATAATGAGTTGAATTCAAATATAGATGTTGTCAAATAAAAAGCTCTACATCTTTCAAAAAGCTTGAATTTTTAAGTTAATTGATTAAAATGAAAATTTGCTTTCCATGAATTATTTATTACATCCGGAGCAACTGAAAGAGGGAAAAACCGAAAGCTCTAGTTACAGGGCTGATAAACCGCAGCTGGACATCGGGAAAGTCGTTTCACACCTGAAAGCGAGCTGCTCGACTTTTCCCCAGGCGACTTGCAGTTGCGTTTGACACTTTTCCACAGAAACGGAAGCGGGCTGCTGGGGAACTATCGAAGTGCACCTAGACAGGGACTTGAGATTGGCACGTTAAAGGCAGACAGCTAATGCTGGGCTGAAGGCCACAGCCGAACAACAACCACAAGCCAAACAAGCGGCAAAAGCAGAAAGAAATTACACGCAAGCAACAAGACAACAAAGTTGTCAATGTCGATGTCGACGTTGCTAGGCCAGGAAAAAAAGTCCATGCTGCCTCGTCAGGGGCGCCCACTTAGAAGATCCCTTTCAAAAGGGGTTTTAGGAAATTATATCGTAAAAAATATATACAAAATTATGTAGTAGGCGAAAACCTGTGAATCATCCTAGTTTTCCATCCTGACCTTATTTATATTCAAATATGATTGTGAGAAGTATTAGTGAAGCCTAACAAAAAATATTTTTAACTATATATCAAACAAAACATACTGTCACAACTGCTTCAAAAGCCATGAAATTCTGAGAATATGTCAATAAAAGAGGGACCTGCGTTGGTGATCTCACCACGAGGTGAAAAACTTTTGAAACACACCTGTAAATGCTTTCCCTTGCATGTTACTAAGTATAAATTGTAGAAAATGCTGTATTTATTAACTAGCATTAATGTATTTTTCAAAGAGTATTTTCAGTAAATTAGATAAGATTTCTGATATTATATGTAAGTATTTATTTATATTTTTTCGAGCACCTTAAAAATTATTGGTAATACTTATTTTCATTTTTAAAAAATGTAAAAAAAACTACAATCCTCGAGATTTAAAAACCCCCTGATTCCGCCCCTGTTTCTCAAGCGGAAAGTGCAGCTGAAGCCAAAACCAGCAACCAAAGCTGAGATAATAGTTATGTGGCCGCACACAGCCGTCCACCACCCACCGCCCCTTTCCCTTTCAGTGGACAAATATTAGCTGTTAAACAAGCGACGTCTTTGTTGGTTTTTCTCCAAAATTAAGAATTACATATGCAATGTTAAAATGCAAAACGAAAAACCAAGGATATACAACGACAAAAAGACAACTAAGAATTGGAATAAAATTTAACACAAAAAAGCAAAAGCCAAAAAATATTTAGCTTCGTTAAGTTTTTGGTGTGCATGCGAAAACAGCAACAATAAAGTGTTAATATGTGCAAACACCGAGTCCAAACACACACACACTCGTACGCATGTATGAAGGAAAATAACCGCAGAAAATGCAAAACACATGCCAAGGAAAAATTCGGTCCATTGAAGGGCTTAGGATGTGGAAAAGGACACACCGGAAGTGCGACTGCATCCGAAGGATGATGATGTGAGGACTTGAGGATGCAAAACATTGTCAACTTCAAGCACATGCAAATGTAATAAAACGAAATAAAATAGAATTTGGTGAAAGCATACAAAAGCAGATGATTCTGACATTCTTATTTGTTGATCCAGGATTTAAAGGTTTGCATATTACCTTTTCTAAAAGATACGTGTGCTATCATATTTATACAGCCACGCTCTGTGTTTTCCACCATTTATCGTTTTTTTGTAAATAAATACTTTTTTGTTCATATTTGTTTACACAATGCATTGGTTTGAACAACCGACAGTATTTTTAATTATCAGCTATTAATAGTAGTCAACAATTTAACACACCTGCGTTTAATCGATAGTTACAAATCTATATATTGATCGAATATTTTTCTTATGCTTATTAAATTATCATACTAAACCTTTTAAAATGTGGATGCTTGATTTAAAAAATATTCAGTCTTAAAGATTTTGTGCCTATTATCAAATTAAGACTGGTATCGGTTCTTCATGTTTGTGGGCTAAATTAATTTGTTTATTTGTAACAAGAGGATATAAAAAATTGTAGAAAAATCTTGTGCTTACAAAAAAAAAATAATAATTCTTTTCTTTTTAAAATTGTCCTTTCCAAATTTAAGATGTCCTTCGATAATTTAATAAAGTATAAACCGTCAGTCTAGTGAAAATTCAAATTTTATAAAAGTTAATTAGGAATACCTTTTTAATATTTAAGAAAATTAACTAGTAAAATATTTTTATATTATTAAACAAGACTAGCTTGTAGACCACTCCCAGATTTTTCTTTCTGATTTGAAGCACACAAATAAATGCATAAATACGAAAATATTTCCCAATACACATATTTTGCATTCACGCCCAGCTAATCAAACAACCCCCCAAAAAGCGGAAATAAATGCGGGCAAGGAAACGAAATTTGCAACAATGAGGAGCACACAAACGCATTTATTTCGCCATGAACATGCATACATGTGCAAAGGGGAAAACTGCACACAAGCATAAACATAAGCATATGCACACACACTGGCGCATCGAGGACTCACACACACCATGACGTGCATTAGTTGTGGCCCGGCATTCATTTCATTTTTATTCCGCACTCACTTTTCACTGTTAGTTATGTCTGCTTGTGGTTTCCTTCTTTTCACGTTATTTATGTTTATTTGCATATATTTTATTTTATTTTATTTTACTTTATTTTTCTGGGAAATGGGGGAGAGGAAATGCAACCAAAACACGCTCATTTATCTCCGCATACACCACGCGAAATTTGTGGTAAAGCTAGCATACTTCTGAGCGCCCGGGGTGCATCTGCATCTGGAAATGCATCTGCTACTGTGAGAGACGTTGGAAAATTAGTAGACAAATAACCGTAATGGTCAGAACGTGAAAAAGTCCAAACTTTGAACTAGAGTCCTCTGTACTCTAAAATAAATAACCAAAAACTGCCAACAGCAAACAAATACAAACCGAAATGTATTTCAACGTAAATGCACATATGAGCTTGTTTGTGGCAACAGCTTAGGTATGCAAATTTATCTGCGGTTCATAAGCAGCTTACCATTTGGTCAGCAAACAACTTCTGGCTAAACGAAACTCAAGTAATTTGCGTATTGGCAAGGTAGAAGAAAATTTTGAGGTATCCGATTTTATTTTCAGTTTCGCCACAGGATTGTGCAAAATGATGTCCAAATGAAACACCAATAAGAGTTTGAATTTAATTAAATTAACACTAAATAGTAATCAAATCAATTCTAAAATGAAATACACATTAAGAAATTACATATGTGAATTTTCCTATTTTTTTATACAAGTCTCAATGTTTTCATAGTAGTATCTATGTTGTAATTCTATTATTCATCTTTTTTGTGTAATCTAAACAAAATGTACGTACCGATAAGCCCCACTAAACTATTACCTTTACATACTAATAATACTCAATATATGTATGTTTTGCTTTTTTGGGTGGAAAAGCATCCTTTTGACTTCGCTATACCGCCAACCTGCTAGCAACAGATGTGCAGCATGAGCAACCAAAAAGAACAGCAACCGGAAGACGCAACACTCCCTAAACATCAGTAAAATATTCGAACCATTTTGTTGCCGCGTCTTTGCCATTTGTAAATAGACCGCCCAGATTCCTCCCTGGAATCGAGTGGGTCCCTTAGTCATGTTTGATTTGCAATTTTGCACAATCAAACTCTTGGCAACACTCGCACGGAGTGGAGGTCCTGGAACAGCCAGCAGGCTGAATCCCAAAAATTGCCAATAAATTTGGGCTATTGACTGTGTCTGGCTACAAATTTGCTGCTTGCATATTTTATTTGTGAAGCGTATGTTGTGAAAATGCAAATGCAAATACAGGAACTCGCAGTGAGGGTGTGAGATTAATACCTGCCCAGAGAGAAACAGCAAAAGGCAAAATACATAAACTTTACTATAAATGGGAGATGATAGGATTATGATTATTTGAGAAAATATATTTTTAAAGCCATTACAGAGTAGTTAGATAATTAAACAGATTGGATAAGTTAAATGGATATGTAGCTTGCATTTCTAGTTTTTAGGTCTTATAAAAAATAAACCTAACAATTTTTGTATAAGGATTCTTGTGCAAAAAATATATTTTTTCATACATTATTTATACAAAGCCCAAAATGGTTTGGAAAATTTAATAACACATTTGTTTTTTAATGCCAGTATACTGTAATTATAAATCTTTAAAATTATAAATTTTAATCGTGAAAAACCAATAGAAACGATTTAAGGACTAATGAGGAAGGGATCGATGCGTTAAATTAATGTTGTGTAAGGTTTCCGAATCATTGATTGAGGAGCACAAAGCCCCGGGACCGGACCTATGGCCAACATGGCGTATGAGTGTTGCGCGAATATTTTAGCAACAGTCACGCAGCAGTTACAACTGGGCGTGGCTAAGGTATTTGGGGGTATGTGTGTGCAGTCGTGTGTTATTTGGTGTAAATTATATGGCCGAAAGATGCAAAATTAGCCAAATAATGGCTGCCTAATGTGCCGGAAAGCTGGCGAGCGAAAGTTAATGGCGAAAATCCTTTAGTCCCCCATGATGAAAACATAAAACGGAGCCACTAAAAGCAAATCGAGAGCGGCACATATTTGCTAATCCAATAAGTGTTAGCTGCTTCACTGCCTGCAAAAAGGGCATTAAAGGGTTAAAGCGAAGCATACAATTTGTGTAAATTTCCAACAGAGAGTTTATTTTCATTCCTTTGGGTTAAAACGTATTTGGTTTAGCACATTCTTTTATTTTTGTTGCCCCTGTCAAACTTGTTCAGCGGTAATTGAACGGACTTTAAATGCCAGCCAAAAATTGCACAAAATGCGGGCTAACGCAAACGGCTTTGGTCCAGGTTTTTCTTCTTTCTTTCTTTTTTTTTTATTATTTGCGTTTGATGTGCCACCGAAGCTGAGGCTTGGGCGGGACGACGGGGGGACAAGTGGTGCAAAATGCAGTTGGGACTCCGTGGCGACTCCTATGCAAAAGAAGCAACGCTCGCCAACGCGACGACATAGAAAGTTTTCCTTTTTCTGTGCTTTTTAGTTTTGGTGGCGCTTGTTCCAACCAGCAAAAGAGTTTGGTCATATAGAAAAATGTGTCGGGGAAAAAATTATATTAAAATGTACAAAAAATCGACAGAATTCAGCTTCGAGCGCTTAAAGGTATACATGCCCATCAGGATGAAAAAAATTAAATGCAGAAATATAAAAAACATATAAAAAGCTTAAGAACCATAGAGTAGCTTATTTTTTAATTTTCCGGATTATTATAACTAACATTGAAAAAATATTTTGAACATTAAGAGGAACCAATAACCAATGTACATTTTTTTTGAGATTTATATGGCACCTTCAAATAAATACAATCTCAAATAGTTAGGGTATGCATTCATGAGAAAAAAGTCAAGCTGAAAACTGTTCCACATAAAGAACAATTTTCGGGTCGAAACGCAGCGAAAAAGGCAAACTGACTTCAAGTGGCATTTTGACATTTTGTTGAATTTCAACTCGGTTTTTCGTTTGGGGATAGTGGTGGGGGTCAGGGGTCATTGGGTGTTGGTGAGGTGGGGTCCGGTGGGGTGTGTTGGATGAAAAAGTGAAAGGGGCAGGGTCAAGGGGCCGGAGAACTCGCAGATGGCTGGCCATGCAAACGAAATGCATAGAGACGCATTTTTTCCTTAAATTAGAAAAACAATTGCCAGCGTTGTGGGCTAGAAAACCTGCAACTTTAGTCAAAAGGTTGACCACAGAAAAAGTTCTCAAAGCGTTTACTTTTTACACGTCGCTTTTCAACTTCACAGAGCTGATGTTAAAAGTTTCCACTTTTGGACTCAAGCTTTTACCTATAAATTGTTTTATAAGCACTTCGCCAGGTGTATACATATTTTATTATGTAATATTTGTTTAGCATATTGTCCACTGAAGTGCTGAATTTTTTATTTTATATGACATAAACAAGTTGGGTGCAGATCCCGAATTCGAATTCCGGAAAAAGTAACGTCAACGTTGAAAAAAAAACAAAAAAAATAATTTTTCTGCTAAAAAGTATTGGACTAAATTAAAATGTTTTCGAAATTAATTTTGTTATATTAATATTTGGGTCCTAGCTGCTTTACGATTTCTTCAATTATAAAATCAAATATTAGCGCCAATTCTTAATAACATATTTATAAATTGTCAGTTTAAAACAATATTTAGTTTTTTAGATAGGCAATTTATATCCAAAAAAATAAATAAATAAATGTATTTATTTATAAGAACTATGGTTGTCGCCTTTGCCCTTACAATAACAACAAAATTAGGGACATTTATTTAGCCTAACTTTTGTTCCTCGACAAATCAAAACAAAAATATGTTGTATATGTTATATTCGTGTTTTTTGGCTTTGCTTTGGATATTCAAAACAGACGCGCATCAGTGTGCAAACACTATTAGAGCGGTTATTTCAGCATCTCTAAGTGTGACCGTCGCCTGCGATCACAACTATCGATATGGCGCTTTTTGAGAATCGCTTTCAGCCTGGCAAATAGTTCCGTTATTAGTAAGAAGAAGAGCGAAAGCGAAACAAAATAATTATTTTCTAGAACTTGTGATTTTTAGACCATACAATATGGAATTGCGCAGCCGAACGCACAAGAAATTAGCGGACATCCTCAAAAGTAAGTATATACAACAAATGTTGTTATAATACCGATTGAAAGAGCTTAATTTGCGCAGGCGCTGGCGCCTATGAGGCCAACATGGAAGTCGAGGAGATGCGCGAATTGGTCACTGCCTTGGAAAGCTCGGCCAACGCCGATGATCAGGATCTGGAGAGGGTTTTACATGTGGGCTAACTACCTTAAAAATACTTATTCCCCTTAATATCACCGATTTCCGCAGGAGAGCGAGTTGGAGTTTTTGTGCTCGCAGCCGAGTGCTTTGCACAACTCCACGATGATCATACCGCCCCAGGGGCCCACGATGAATCCAAATTTGGACAGTCCGCCAAGCGAACCTATTTGCTTGACCGTTCGGGCTGTGGTCCATCATGCCATGGACTGGAGTCCCACGGCGGAAAGGCGACTTCCTGTCCGAAAGCGAAGTGCTGGGGACCACAACCAGATCATCGATCAGGATGGAAAGCGTTCCAGACCTCCAGTGATCAGCAGTGGCCAGGATCAGCAAAATCAGGAGCAAGATAACCAAAATCCGGATGCCACGCCCGTTTCAATCGGAAATGAGGGCGATTCTGGGGTCAGTTGGGAGGAGGCATCGTCGCTCTCCAGCGTTAGCGATGCCATGTCCATGCCCTCCATTGGCGAAATGCCCGATCGACACTTGATAAGCACCAGCAGCGCTGCAGTCTCCGATTTCTCAGATATCCACGAGCATAGCCACGATTAGGAAGCTCTTGTCAATATTTTGTGGGTGCCAGATTTTTTGTTAGCCTTAAGCGACAGCAGCACCGCGATTTGAAAATAAAAATCATTCTTCTAGCTTAAGCAATTGTCATAAAAATATTTAAAATTCTCGTCTGTCCAGTAAAATTACATCAAAAGGCCGGCTGTTCGCTTTAAAATCAAGAGCACACAATAAATGTAATTTCTTTAAAACACATACACCTAAAAGCTCTTGTATAATTTAATTTTTTTTGTGGCAGATAAGGGTTTCAGTTATAACATTTCAAATGTTTTGAGAAAACAAATTTTTTATTCATTATACATTTTGCAGCCTATAGAACATTTATAACAAGAAAGGAAAGCTAACTTCGGGCGGAGCCGAAGTTGATATACCCTTGCAGAATATTCTGTAAATTATATTCTCCAAAATTATTCATATGATGCATTCTTAATAGTCATAAAAAGTCCCAACTTCCTAACTTTACAAACTCCAAAGTTATGGCTTTTCCGATCGTTCAGTTATATGGCAGCTATATGATATAGTGGCCCGATCCGGCTTATATATTACCGGCAATAGAAAGACAAGTTTTGGGAAAGTTTCAAGCAGATATCTTTAAAACTGAGGGACTAGTTTGCGTAGAAACGGACGGACGGACAGACGAACATGGCTAGATCGACTCTCCTAGTGATGCTGATCAAGAATATATATACTTTATAGGGTCGGAAATGTCTCCATCACTGCGTTGCAAACTTTTGACTGAAATTATAATACATTCTGCAAGGGTATAAAAATAATAAAAGCTAGAGCAAATTGATGACTATGTTGCTATGTTTTTAAACTATAAAAACTTTTTTTAAGGAGGTAAGAAAGTCGTGACAAAATTTTGTATACATATTCTTCAATGTTCAAGGTTTTCTATTTTAAAAAAGACAAAAAGTCAGATCAAAAAACAACATTTTATTATATTTTTAAAAAATTAAAATACTAATGACTTAAAAAAAAGTTTGTTTAGAGTTTTAAAAAATTTTTAAATAAAAGAATCATTACAACTCAACATAAACATTTATATTTAGACTAACATAAAATATTTTAAAGAATTTCAAATGTTATTTTTGAATGATATTAGTTATTCGTAATTTATTATTTGTATACATAATTAAGTATTCCGCCTTCTTGTTTTTTTGGCTTAGATTACCACCATATTGAATTCAAAAAATGTTAGTTCTAGGACGTTTATTTCTAGTTTCCAAGTTGTACAGCGCAAATATTGTCAGATTTTTATCCAAAAAATAAACTTTTTTGCCCACTTTGCAACAATAGAATCGATAACTCATGAGCTTATCCTAACAGCAAACCCTTATTTAAAACACGTGGTTCTATCGAAATGGTCACACTGATAAGCAATGTGTACACACTCTTTTTGTTATAACATCGCTTTTCGCAGAGTCATTTCGCAGCCAATTTAAGAACAATATATTCTAAAAAATGTAATGGAAAATAAAAACTTAGGTTGAACTCACTGTAAATAATATGGGTTTGCATAACAGGTCCCTACAGGTTCCTCACATTGTGGGCGATGATGACGATGTTCTAGAAGATTCGTAAGTCAGCTTTGAAATTGCTAAATAATATTTTACTATATTATTACACTTTATTAATAGGGAAAGTGAACAAGACGATAAAGAAAATTCAAATGAGAATGAGTGAGTATATTATTTTGAATGCGATGCAATATTTTTTACATTTCGTACTTCCAGAATGGCTATGGATGGTTCATGTTGGGTATTGAAGGCCAACCACATGAAACCCACACCGTAAGTTTTCTTTTAAACCTTGAGATACACCCTGTCTAAAAATTGCTTGCAGTCCAATTTCAGAGATGAAGAAGTCACCAGTAATTCCAAAGGATATCTCCACCGTTCCTACAAAAGCTTTCCTTACACCGCAACGCCCGCAGCCCTACTCCTTGGCCATTCCCCACCGTCTCGTCAATTCTCTGGCGGATTTTTCTGCTCCGGAATCAATTGGAGCACGTGTATCCAGACGAAGCAGAAGCAACATTGGGTTCATCAATGACGGTATTACTACTCAAATCGCTCCACCTGTCCAGCTGGCCAAGCCGATGGATATCACCGGCTACTTCCACGAGCTGTCCGTTAATCTCGTCCAGCAACGCGTCTGCCTGAAGCCCTTCTTGGAGCTGCGCAAGCGCATCGATCGGTTGGCGGCCCAATCTTTGCAGGAATCCAAGCGGATGCAGAAGTAGTAAATCATCCGAGTCAAGAAGAATATTATAAAGAAATTATAAATGTATAAACGATACTTATTTTTAATATAATCTTTCATACTTACATTACTTTGTGCGCCAATGGAATATTTTAGTTCAGTTTTTTATGTAGTCCCATGGACTCAATTAGTTTTAATTAAGGTCTAGCTCTTTGGAAGCAAATTAGACAAACTACATTTTATAAGATTCGTGAACATTCGATAGGTATTTTCTTTTAAGAAAAAAGTTTTTTTACTTTTAAATAATATACACATATATTCGACTAGTGGTACATTTTCTAAATAAATCGAACAAATCCAAATGTATATATTAAATTCAATTTAAAATGAATATAAAATATAAAAATAAATGCAAACAAAAAACAGTCTAGTAACCACATTGTTCGTCATCCAATTCGGTGCAATTGCAGTAGTTGACATCAGGAGCGATGTCGGAGGCCAGATCGTCCTCACCAATTGTCACACAACGCACATTACAGGGATATTTCTGAAGGACTCATGATTTATACGGGATGTTAAGGAAGAAAAGGAAAGTCAAACCCACCACGACGACCAGCGGATGGCCATCCTCGTCTGTGAGTCCCACATTATCGCAACCATCACCCTCATTCTGCCGGTAAAGTATGAACTTGGTCATACAACAGAGCACGATCTTCGAAAAAAAGACTTTGTTTTAAATATAGGCTTAAAATACCCTTATAGGCCCATTTTTATATGATGATATAAAACGGAGCAATAAGAGCTGGCTGGAAATATTAATCGTGATAATAAACATATAATTATAGACTTAATAACCCAGGTGGTATATGTTGCCCCAATATCCATCAACCTACCAAAAATATATAAATCGCACCATTATTTTGAAATTGGCTAGCTGAGAAAAGTGTTTCTTAAAAAATATATAAGTCTCATTGCATATGGGCTGAAAATCAGAGAAGCTTTGTATTATTATATTCATTTTTGGTATTTTTATATGGAAGGAAATTATATAGTCGCCGATTTTTATAAAATTAAAATTGTAAGCAATTAATTTGTGACGCAGTATATAAATGTTTTAATTTTTTGTTCAACAATTTTTTCTATTGTTTCTATGGCAGCTAAAAATGTTGAGTTTTTTCTTTTGTTTTAGATAGGTGAAAGTGTATATTTATAATAAAAAAATTTTAAAAAATTAATTAAGCCCATTTAATATATTTTTGAGCACATTTATCATAAGAAGGTACTTGTCCGATTAAGCGATGGAGTCACTGTATATGACTATATGATTTTTGCAGCAACTGAAAAATTAAAGTTATATCGAGGTATCACTATACCAAGTCGCTTAGGGATGCTGATCAAGAATGTACTTTGTAGGGTTGGACATGTATTTTATACTACGTTGCACACTTTTTCCTGAAATTATAATACACTCAGCAAGGGGAAAAAGGGGTTACTTACCAGGAACTTCAAGGCCAGGACCCAAAGCGCCAGCAGGACGTAGAAGAGGTTCCACACCGCGCCGACGAACGCCGGCAGACATCCGTCCGCATTGATGGAGTCCACAGTGAGGGCGGGAAACGGCTGGCGGCTGCTGCCACCGGTGGCATGCCCCTCGCCGGGCATGAAGTTGCTGAAGCAGCTCTCGCAGGACCGCCTGCAGCAGGCGTAGGGTGCCAGGACTATCGACGAGCAGTTGTCCTCCAGCCCCGGCATCCAGTCAGCACTCATCCAATCCTTGTAGCCGTGCACCCCGCAGCACTCCTTGCGCCACTGCAGTCCGTCCCACAGGAGCTTCCACTCCGGACACGAGTAGTACATGTCGATGCCGCGGGTCAGCGAGGTCTCCGCCGCATTCTCCAGCACATCGACGCCCCGGTACAGACTCCAGATGCACCCGAAGCCGGAGGCAATGATTACGCAGGAGTAGAACCCCCACATGGACAGCAGAAGGCGAACGTTGGGCGTGCAGCGCCGCCTCCAGATCCGCCGCCACATGGCTATGCTGCAGAGGAAGGTCACCCCCAGCTGGGCCCCAAGCACGTAGACCCCAAACAGATAGCCGCCGACCAGACGGCACTCGATCTCCGACAGGTAGCCGGTGAACAGGGCGTGGTAGTAAGCGGTCACCACCAGGATCAGCAGTCCGATCACAGCCTCGGTTATCAGCAGCAGGTTCACGTAGACGGAGGCTCGGCGGAAGGGCTGGCGCATTTGGTCATCCTCGTGGGCATCGGTCGAAAGTTGGGCTTGTCGGCGAGGTTTTGGCTCTGAACTCGAATTTCATTTGGATTGACGCTGATCGCTAGGATTTCTCTATACATACATATATCCGTAACGTCTATGGTAGCATATACCTAAAGGGTATTACAGATATTCGAATGAAAATAATAAAAATAAACCTGAAGACTAAACTTAGATTTCAAATAAGAAGGTGGGTAAATGATTTAAGCACAGTCGAACTTCAATAATTTGAACCACCACATTGGATTTTATTTTATTCTATTTTTTTGTACATTGTTCGAATAATAGAATCTCCGAGACAGGATGTATTATTCACCAAATTTATTGATTAAAGATACTCTTAAATAAAATCTCCAAAATGAACTCTTAGACCACCATGGTATTTTAGGACTGATATATTGTAAATTGAAATAATAGCATTCCAATTGAAATAATATCTAAATATCTAATATATCAAAAACAGAAGACCGTTTTTCTATTTTATTTAGATCGTTTTATTTGGATCGCAAGTGATAAATGTAAATACGCTTAATTATATATCAGTTTAAAACTTTTTAATTGAATCTGAGCAGTTGAGAGTTCATCAGTTAATAGATAAACCTTATATAGTAAGTGGTTATCAGATGGTTGATTCATCAGTCTTTCATCAATCGCCGCCTTTGGGAACAATTACCGCACGAAGCTGAACTTGAGGACCCCGGAAGTATAGTCCATATTGGGTCCGATCTGCTTGGCGTCGATCTTGATAAGCTTGATGTTGTCCAGGCAGCGCGGACTGTGAACTATTTCCTGATTGATGTCGCTATGCCGGATCCAGAGTTCCAAGGGTTGACTGCGCCACCTTTGCTTGGTCAGAATAGCTATGCAGCTCCATACGAAGGACTCTCCGTGACACCGAGATCGGGTGATGTCCAGGACCCTCAGCTGCCGACAATTGATCACGAATTCTAGAAGGCCCAAAGGACTCTCTAATTGATAGCCACACAAATGGAGCTCGGTTAGCTCACGCAGTTGACTGGCCAGTTGTCGCAGCACCTGATCCTCCAGGCACTGCAGCTGACCGCCCTCCTCCTCCTCTGCTTGACCATGTAACTCTAGTCGCGACAGCTGTCTAAGATTTCCCAGCTCCCTGAAAAACCTTCCATAATCATGAAGTATTCCACTGAAGCGAAATGCCTCTATAAGTCTGGCTGATCCAGGAGGACTGCTCGGTCGAGCTATTCGCGACAGGACATCGAAGACGAAGTTTTTGGAGTAAATCGACAGCTTTTGTAGGCGTGGCAGCCGGAGAAGTTGCTGCGTAATGTCCGACTCCATGCACAGGTGATAATCGGCAATTTTGATATGCTCCAGTGTGGGGCACAGCTGGAGATCCGCGAGATCGCAACAGTTCACCTCGTCGCAGTCCTCCATAATGTCAAATTTGCGTAGTTTTAGCTGCCGGAAGAGGTCCCTGAAGTGCTGGGATTCCAGGAACTGGCAGTCGTCCAGACAGAGTTCGCTTAGGTGCTCCAGGTCGCACAGGTACTTCCCAGTGATTTGGCAGCCCCTGAGCTTGAGCCTCCTTAAATTCGGGAATACCCTTCGCAGCAGTCGCACATCCTCGTCCACGAAGCGAACGCGTCCTCGTCGATTCCCATCGCCCAGCCACTCCAGGGATTGGATGCTCTCCAGGGTGTGACTGCTCAGGACTCGCAATCTCCGGACATCAAGCTGGTGGCAACTCAATCGTTCCATGTGCGGAGCCAAAGCCAGGATGAAGGCCAGGAAGTGCCGGGAATTGCACACCGATCGCCGGAACATTTCGTCCTGCAGGACAACATTGCGGACTCGGGTCCTCCAGAGCATCTGCACTATGCTCTCCAATCGCCTGTTCAACCTGCCGATCTCGTACTGCTGGAACACATTCAGCTGGCGGACGATCAAAGCCAGGACATCGTCATTCAGCTGCAGCAGAGAAGCCGCAGTGGGTGCTGAAAAGGGGAAGGATCTTACTGTGTTCAAGGTTCTTTTCCTGGTTTTGCACATTCCTTACCTGTATCTGTGGTCATCTGTGTTGTGTTCTCGATCGTGGTGTTTGAAATACTAACGAATCTACGCCGTTGCCATGGCCAGATGATGGCTACCTAGTGCGAAGGTCATTTAGGGGTGGATTTCCAGGCAAATCGGGCGGAATTCGCGCTACCTAAATTCCTTATCCTTTTAGAGATGGCCATCCGAAACGATATTTTTTGAACCAGTAAGGATCGATCAGTTGTCTTTATAGTGTGCTCAGATAATATGCAAATAAATAGTAGCTTTAACTGCTTCTCTAACCTGTTTTTTTTATTTTTATATGTTTAAAAATTGTTTGGTGTAAGTAATTTTATGTAATGATTGTATTCAAAATAACCTTTATGTAAATAACAAAATATAGAATTTTCTTTTAATTTCATTCCATAAATTGTCGATTTTTCCACTTAAACAGTACATTTTGTATGAAAACGAATAGCCAGATTTTTATCAGATCTATAAGAATCGAAACTATTTGTAAACTTGTTCAAAAAAAGTTGAGAAGTTTAATTTCGATGTATTTTAAACTGAACTGAACGACCCTCCGGTGAGGATTCATAACATAAAATTTAAAATGAAATAAGGACTTAAAATAATATTGTAATCCGCAAACCAGCTGAAAATGACATTTACATATTTTGTTAAAAACCAGTTTTTATGCTTATGCTGCGCGTTTTTGCTGCTCATTTATTTGTTTTTGTTTAGTGCTTACTACTTCATCAATTTTAATTACATTTTACTCGTAACTTGTACAATATATACTATATATAATATATATATATATTTATATGCATTTCATTTGTTGTCCAATTTCTGTCGTATAGGCATATATTTTAGGTATATATAGTGTTGTATTGTATCTGCTTTATAGTACATTATTGTTTCTATTTAGTATTGTTACTGTTTGTTGCTTTTAATGTTTACGTTATTTGGGGCGTTCCAAGCGTTTTTTTCAGCTCCTGTTAATTTCTCCTCGGTTTCGCTGCGATTAGGAAACATTTTATTAAGGTTAATGGGTGCGTGTCTGTCTGTCAGTGAGTGTGGGCGTGGATTAAATTACTTCTATTCTCACGTTATGCACTACGCAACTTACAAATAAACTATTTCGTTTTATTAATATTGCAACACAAGTGAATTTTTTCCTTGGAGTCGTACTTAAAATTGCCTTTCGCATACTACACATACATATCCGCTATATATTAGTTAATAATCGTACAATAATATATATCTCTATATGCATTTTATATACTGCGATCTATACACATCACCAAAAATCCGAAAACACCGAAAACTAACACGGATAATCAACTACATAATTATAGACGTATGATAGTGTTTGCGACTTCCAAAATCAAGAATTTTTAGTGTGTTTAAGCAAAATTCTTGCACATGTTGAATGTTTCAATGATGATTTTTTTTACAATTTTCAATTGTTCCCTGCATTCGTAGTGTATTTAAAACTTTCACTTCGCTGCCAATTTACGTGAATAAATTAAATAAAGTTAAATAAAACCAAGTCGTGTCTTCAAATGGTCAAACAAACAGTTTTACATTTTCCGTTTATTCGTGTACAATTACAGTTTGTTAAATTATATTTAAATTGTATTTTAATCATTTAATTCTTGACAATTAAATGTATAAAATGTTGCATTTAAAAGGAAGCATAATGTGTGGGTGTGTGTCTGTCAGGATGTCTGTTTGTGTAATGTTTTTCCTCATTAAATTATTAAACGATGACTCGTGTTTAATATGTTGGTATTTTTTTTAGATTTTTAGTTTTATTTTTTGTAAAATTTAAAGCAGATATGTTGTTGCTTGTGGCGCTTGGGGCGTTCTCGTTAATTGTTACTCTTTCTTTTATTTCGTTACGGCTTTAACTTGTTCTTAATGTTTGTTGTTTTCAACATAAGCACAGTTAAGGGTTATAATTAATTTTAGAGTTGTGCCTAGTCGTATATATATATATATATATATATATATGGGTTGTTGTTGTTGTTGTTGTTTGTTAACTTTAATAGTGGGGTAATAACTTGTTGTTATAGGTTTAGTATTCATATATCATAATCGTAATTGTAATTGTAATCATAATGATTGGGCGACGCCCAACTAAAAACTACTCGCCAGCCGATTTGCGGCTCCTCTTATCTCCATTCTTGCGATCCATGTTCTCAATTATTACTTTTAGTAGTTCAACTAACATTAAATATAATAATTTTTGTTTAATCCCTTTTCATTATCTCGTTAGTTGTGGCTGCTGTTATGCTGCTTTTTTTATCCGCTGTCATATAATAATATATATCTCATAATCATCACAGCCCCACATAAGGGGCTTGACATTGTAAACTGGGTTAAGGACTACACTTGGCCAATATATGTGAAAGTGAACGCGTGTTCTTGCTCATTATCAATGATCCTCCTTGGAAAATGCAAAAAATAATACAGTTGTGATAATTTTCGATGGATTTCCAAGGGTCTTGTTGCGTGTTATTTACAAACTATAAAGTATATATTATAATTGTATGCCTATGCATAGCTGCATATGTTAATGTATGATGAGGATGCTTTCTATGAATGTCGCTCCGTATGGATATAATCATAACTTAGTCGAAACACAATAAAAAATACAATATGATGCGCTTTCGCTGGTTACGGCCAAAAAAACCCCTTCTTTGAAGTGTCTAGCGAGAAGAGTGGGCAGGTCGAATAGTCTTCGGGACCAATTAGAGCACTGAGCGCAGCTTAGTGGCAATCAGATACCTTAAAAACCTATCGATCGACCAGTCCAAAATCACGCGCCGCCTGGCACACATTTCAGAAATGTAGAAAATACGTGAATAAAATTAGACGCTATGCGCCTAAGCATTAAAGATACACAAAGAGAGAGAACAAACTATGAGATGATTCGTATTGCACGTTAAAGCTGGCGGCGGCAGACTAGTAGAGGAGTGTTGAATTTGCTTTCTTGCGATTGGGAAATTACGAAGATAGCTCCTTGACCAGCCGGTATTGCACCTGGGAATACAGAGCCAAATCTGTATTTGGATTTCTAGGGTGTCTCGATTTTTAGGGAAACAAAAATGATTAGAATTCGCAGAAGTTAGTTAAAATTGTACTGAATTTACTCTAGGAAATATCCTATAAAGGATAAATATATATATATTAAATAAAAGTACAAGGGTGCCAACAGAAGTTTCTAAAAAATTTGTAAATTAGAAAAGTTCTCATTTTCAAAAATGAAATATTCACATCACTTAGTTTTCTAATTTAAAATGTTAAGGCATTTCCACGGCACCCAAGACTATATATTTTTTTAACTGCTCAAAAACCTATATTTGCACTTTTAATTACCGACATAAAAAATGTTGGAATCTCCCCCATTTGCCTATAAAAATCGACACACCCTAGAACCTTTGCATACTTTTTGTCTGGAGCCACAGATCAGCGTAACCAGCGCGCTGCTAAAACTATTGTACATACAACTAGCTGCATATATGGGGTGTGCTTGTTATGGTGTGTGTCCTATATAGAGATGTCGGGTCAGCTCGGCTCACTAGCTCAGCTCACTAGCTCACTGGTGGCACGTTGGCCTCACCACGCCGCTTGCGTTGACGCGGTGGCCGCTGTGGCGGCTATCGATGTGCTGGTCGTGCTGCTGGAGTGGGCTGTGGTGGGAGTGTAGCCGTGCAGGAGGGGCTACTGTTAGTAAACAACCGGGTGCTGTTCCACGTTCGCAGGCAGATGCTGCAGCTGAATGGCGGCGCGTGCCAGAGCACTTGGATCGCCGATCAGGGCGATGGGCGGCGGCTGTTGTTGCTGCTGCGGAGGCGGGGCCTGGGGATGACCCTGCTGTTGCTGTTGGTGATGCTGCTGCTGTTGCTGCTGCTGGTGTTGTTGCTGCTGCTGTTGCTGGCGGTGCTGCTCCTGTTGATGATGGTGCGCCGCCTGCTGGATGGACAACTGCAGCAGTTGCTGCTGCTGCTGTAACTGCTGTTGCTGCTGCTGATGGGCGGCCACCGCAGCCTGCTGCTGATGCTGGGCGGCCACTTGCTGCTGGTGTTGCTGGTGGGCGGCCGCCGCTTGTTGCTGGGCTGCCTGCTGCTGGGCGGCAGCTGCTGCCGCGGCCTGTTGCTGCGCAGCTGCTGCGGCCGCTGCTTGCTGCTTCTGCGACTGCTGCTGGGCAGCCGCGTTATGCGAGATGAGGGTGGAGGTCACCAGGGGCACCAGGCCCGGTGTTAACTGCACTGCACCGGCTCCACCCGCCGCTCCCGCCGTGATCTGCTGGATGGTGTGCATCGTGGTGGTCGCCGAGTGGTGGGGAACTGAAACGGTAGGAGGACCGGATAAGTTGGGCGACTTGGGCACGGGGAGACTCGCTTGCGCTAGCGCAGTCGTGTTTGCCGACTCACTTATGATCGGTTTCACTTCCTGCTTGACTTGCGTCAGCACACCAGCCGGTATTTGCGGATGCGGATGCACGGGTGGTGGCGGCATCATAGCATCCGGGTGATTCATCTTCATGTGGCGCTTCAAATTGCCGCGCTCGACGAACGCCTTGCTGCACAGAGTGCACGCGTGCGGTTTCTCGCCCGAATGGGAGCGCATGTGCGAGACCAAGTGACCTGCGAAACGGACAATGGAAGCGACATGAAGATCTGATCGTCGGGGATCTCGAATTTCGAAAACGGCTCGGGTAAGTTTTGGGGGATCGCTCTCACAGTCGCTGTCTGCATTCAAATTAGCTTTAAGGGGTTTCGTCTGGTCAGAAATCTTAAAGTACTTTACAATTTGTAATTGAATTATATGGAAAACCTGACGGTTTTTTAAATGTTTGATTTTTAGGTCTACTCAAAATTACAAAATCTGTCAGCCTTGTGTAAGGACTAACTTTTTCAATTAAAAATTAGTATTGTTCATAAGATAGATATTAAGTGTTTAATTTCGATGTAGGATTAGTTTTATTCTCAATGCACCTACAAGATTGTCAAATTTGTTTAGATCTGCTTTGGATTTCACTTTCGACTGTTAAATATAAGAGTTTTAAAAGGCTATTAGTATTGAAGTAATTGTAACAAATAAGAATCGAAAATAATTTCCGCAAGTACTAACCACAGCAGATGTAAACCATTTGAAAAAATTAATAACAAATATTAGGTTTCTGACTAGACGTGACACCCAAATCAACGCATGGAAGCCGTGAGAACAATCCCCACAACAGCAACTGGTGGGCAGGACGGGATCGGGCTCGGGGTTTTTGGTTTGCGACTGTGCCTGTAGCTGGAGCTGGGGCTGGGACACTATGCTGACGCCACGCCACGCGTGCCTCCACTGGATGCATGCAACGCACAGCAGCAATCATAGAGCGCACTCACCTTTGCAGATAAAGTTCTTGGGGCACTTCTCGCAGGCGAAGGGCCGCTCCATCTCCTGGCCCTTGGTGTGGCTGCGCTGGTGGAAGAGCAGGTTGCCCTTGAGCGGGAACGACTTGCCGCACGTCTCGCAGGTAAAGGGCCGGTCGCCGGTGTGGCACCGCGACATGTGGTTGATCAGGTGCTCCTTGCGCGTGAACGGCTTGTTGCAGACGTTGCAGCAGTGCGGATTGTCGCTCGAGTGCTGGCGCATGTGGTTGTTGAGGTGCTCCTTCCGCGTAAACGTCTTCTGGCAGTACTCGCACTTGTGGGGCGAGTCGCCCGTGTGGAGGCGCACATGGTTCGTCAGGTGCTCCTTCCGCGTAAACGTCTTCTTGCAATAGGAGCAGCGGTGCGGGGAGTCGCCCGTGTGCTGGCGCACATGGTTCGTCAGGTGCTCCTTGCGCGTGAACGTCTTAGTGCAGTACGTGCACTTGTGCGGCGACTCGCCTGTATGTTGCCGTACATGATTAACCATGTGATCTTTGCGCGTGAACGCTTTCGTGCAGTACGTGCACTTGAACGGTGTCTCACCCGTGTGCTGGCGTATGTGGTTGACCAGGTGCTCCTTGCGCGTGAACGTCTTCATGCAGTAGGAGCAGCGGTGTGGCGACTCTCCCGTGTGCTGGCGCACGTGGTTTAGCAAGTGCTCCTTGCGCGTAAACGTCTTGGAGCAGAAGTCGCACCGGTGCGGCGTCTCGCCTGCTTGCGTGGCAAATGTGTGTGTGTCGCGCGGATGGGACGAGAAAACATTTAGAGATTAGTAATCATCGCCACGGAACAGGGGGCGGTCATGGTATGGGCTAGCTGGATGCGGGTCACTGGACACCTGGCGTGGCTTTTGTTTTTTGGTTGCATCTCCTCTAGTCAACTGGTTCATGGTCTCTGCGATCGATAATTACTAGCAAAAATGGGATTTCCCACGTCTATATAATCATGTGACCTGAGACATTTATTTTAATTATTTGAAAATATTCTAAGACAAATAATTTTATAGTAATGTGGAGCCTATTTATCAACCACGTAATTTCCAAAACTACCTTTAATTGTGCATGAGCATGGTTCATAAAGTGAATTAATCTGAAAGGGATTAAGTCTAATCATAACCAATAACAATGTTAAGTACAGCTCTGTAAAGATTATTATTAATAGACTACTACTTTAACAAAAACAATGTATTCTGAATCGACTGCATGTCCCATGAACAATCAATATAATTTCTGATACCGTAGAATTAGTTGCAGCCCAATCTAGTGCATAAAAGGAAGTAAGCTGATAATAAGAATATAATCAAATGCCAGGTGCAACTAGATTTCCCCCAATCCTAGCGAGAGTTCGTTATCGCTGCTCTTGCACCAAATGCGCCGCCAAGTGTCTGTGTATTCAAGGTATTTCATGTGTTGTGGACTGTAGCTGGAGGAACCATTAGCGGGGATCTGGAGCGGGTTCAGGGATCGTGCTTACGATTCGTTTTGTCTCTTTACCTGTATGCCAGAGTATGTGATTGGTGAAGTGCTCCTTGCGGCTAAAGCTCTTGCCGCAGATCTCGCAACGGAACGGCGTCTCGTTGGTGTGGGAGCGCATATGGTTGGCTAGGTGCTCCTTGCGCGTGTATTTCTTGCCGCAGACATCGCACTGGTGCGGCGTTTGACCTGAATTTTTGGGGAGAGGGTAGCAGAACAGAACGGAATTGTTGTATATAGGGAATGGCGTTTGATCTCGTTCGACAAGACAAAATCGCATTCGCATTAGCGCAAGCATTTTCTTTTTTCTCGTAGCTCGAATATGCGGCTATTTCCCCAAAAGGATCAATGTGAAGAGTTTGGAGAAATAGTGGCAAATCGGAGAAAAAACAAAATTTCAGATCCCCCGACCCATCCGCGCGCACCGCTCAGTGTTTTTTTGGTGGTGGTGGTTGGGTGGCTGCGTGGGTGGGTGGGTTTTGTATTTAAATCTTTCTTTCTTTTTTTTATTTTTTTTTTTTTGCTGTTTGGTGTGAAACTGGCCGTGGCTTGCGTTGTTGTGGTTTCGAACGAACGAAGCGAACGGAGGCTGCTGGCTCGGGCATATGGACGTGGGCGTGGTGGTGGTGTCAGATGTGGTGTGGATTGTATGTGGTGTGGATGTTCATTGGATGTGTGTTTTGTTTTGTGTGTGCCTGTCAACTCTGCTTCTACTCAATGCTGGTCTTCAGGATGCTTTTATTTTTTTTTTGCGTGGAACGTGCAGTCCCGGAAGAAAGTTTCGCCAAAGAGATAAAGATACAGATAGATCCCTACATAGCAGATAATTATGCAGGTGAGCTGGGATGTGTGTGTGTCTTGTGTTGTGTGTGTTCCAATTGCTTTGTGTGATTGAGTGTTAAATGTCGCAGTTACACAGAGACGTTGGCAATCGACAAGCAGCAACAACGAACTTTTCATTACTTTCTTGACTTTTCTTTGCTTTGGGCACCCTGTTTGACAGCAGAGAGAGCGTAGACAAAGTTACACAGGCATTAAATATCGAATCGATCGGGAATGAAGGATTGGACATGGACTTGGAATAGTGGAGTGGAGCGAGCACTGGATGAAGTGTTTGGATTGGTGGTGCATGTGAGCATGATTCAGATTTGGTGAAGCTGGGGATGTGTGATGCAGAGATCATGGTGGGGGGGAAATGGAGCGGTATGAGCGAGTGAGCGTGTTTTCTTTTGATTTTGTAGCGGGATTAGGCGCGGAGCGTTCTCCAAATCTCTGGAGATTTGCTCGCTTAAAGCGTTAGTTGACACAGAGAAAAAACCAGAACAATATTAGCATTATGTCATTTTAAAACATCAGAGTGTCCCTATTATAAATATATCCTTGCTTTGATACATAAGTAAATACTATTAATACAATGTTTAATTCAGCTTAAACAAAAATAGTGCCAAAAAAAATGTATTTCAGGTTCAAACCATTTTAAAAACTGTAAATTCATTTCATGTTAATATGGTAAGAAAATTATGTTTCAGACATTCGTTAATGTTTTAAATGGAATAAATTTCAATTATTACGAGTAGCATGTGAAGTGATTCTATTAATTTTGACATTCGAACTATAATTTCGAGTTCCCAGACAAATGAGATAATTTTTTGACAAGGACAGGTACCAATTAAAGGTAATATTTTTTCTCTCTGTGTGAGTACAGTGGGTGGGGCTATGGGAGTTTGCGGGTAGAAGAAGCACAAGCGATGAGCGAGATAGAAGAGTATGAGAGAGTGGGAGGAAGAAGACGTAGGACGCACGATGAAGTATATATATTTTTTTGCGGTGCTTGTTGTCAATTCTTTTTGATTTGTTTGGTTTGGTTGGTTGAATTTTTGATTTGGTTCTTGGTTGGTGTGATGTGGTGATGGCTGTTGTTGTTCTTGTACTCTATTGGATTGAATTTGGTCTGACTGGAGTTGGTCTTGGAGTTTTTGGTTTTTTTTTGGTTCTGAGAGATTCTGATCTGTCTTTTTGTTTGGCGCTCGCCGCTCGCATTGTCCGCCCCCACCAATCAATCACACTCACCAGTGTGCCACATGTAGTGGTTAACATAGTGTTCCTTGCGCGTAAAGGACTTCTTACAAATATCGCAACGATGTGGCGTCTCACCCGTGTGTTTGCGCACATGGTTGACCATGTGCTCCTTGCGCGTGAACGTCTTGGCGCAGTACTGGCAACGGAAGGGCGTTTCGCCCGTGTGCGAGCGGAAGTGATTGTCCAGATGCTCTTTGCGGGCAAAGGTCTTTTGGCAAATGGTGCAGGCGAACGGTTTGTCCGTCGAGTGCCGTTTCATGTGCCGCTCCAGGCTCGTATTGTTCGCGAACACATTGAAGCACACGATGCAGGTGAACATGGGCCCGCCAATGTGGATCTTGCCATGGCGCGTCAGATCCTGCGACGTGGTGAACCCCTGGCCGCACACCTGGCACATGAACGGCTTCCGTTCGCTGTGGTAGCGCCTGTGCACGATCAGCTGGTACCGGAACTGGAACATCTTGCCGCAGATGTCGCAGACGTGCGTCCCCGTCGCAATGGGCGTCCCGTCCGGCGCCAGCGCCACGTTCTGCCCGCCGCCGCCATTGCCGCTGCCGTCCACGCCATGAATGCCGCCCTCCATTTTAGGCAAAAGCAACTCACCCGCCGTGGTCGTGGTGCCCCCACTGGTGGTGCTCCCGCCGCTGCTCGTCGAGCTGCTGGTCGTCGTCACCGTCACCTGCTGGCCCCCATTGCCGCTAGTGGCCGGCGGTAGTCCTCCCACGCCCGCCGCCGAGGCGGCTGCCGCCGCGGCCGCTGCCGCATTCGCTGAGGCCATTACCGCTGCCACGGCGGCGTTGTTGGTGGACGCTGCTGCTGCGGCTGCCGCCGCACTCGCCGCATGACTGGTGACCTGCGGCGGCAGCGGCGGAGGTGGTGGCAGCTGACCTCCGTGGGCCGCCGCCAACTGATGGTTGACCACATCGCCGTGGATCTTGCCAAAGACCTCGTGGTAGGTGAAGAGCTGCGAAATGTCCTCGATGTTCACCTTGTACATTTCAATGCCGTGCGGTGGCTTGCCATCCTCTTTGTGTTCCGATTTGGGGAGGTGCGGTGGGCCGCCCAAGGTGATCGTCGTCCCACCAGTGGTCACTACAGGGGCTACAACCGATGGCACCGAGCTAGCAGCGCTCACGTGCTGCATTCTTGTGTCCAGATCCGGGCGATCGTTGTGGCGTTGCTTGTTCCCTGAATTCTATATCTTAATAATGTTGTTGTGTTGTATTGGGAATTATTGGTTTGTTGTTGGGGGTTGTTGTTGTAGTTGTTGTTGCTGCTGTTCTTGGTTGTATTTCATGTGTTGCTGTGGAGCGCCTACATATTGCTGTTGTTGCTGCTGTCGACTGCTTTCGCTGAGCGTGGCTACAACAAACAAAAAATGCAAGTGGAAGGTGGAGGTGGTGTCACTTAATCTCTGGCTGCTTAGGTATTTTTCTTGGTCTTTTTTCGACGCTGACGGGGGACAATTACCATGAAATTGCTGCTGTTGTTGCTCCTGTGGGGGTGGTGTTGCTACTGTAACAGTTGATCCGTGTGAGTGTGTGATTGGCGCACAGCCAATTTTCTTTCGTTCACCTGAAAATGGATAAAATATATGGAAATCAAATCTATTGGATTAAGAAGTTTTTAGAATCCTCAGTTGTGTGAAATTATTGATGAATCGATAATAGATGATAGTTTTAGGCATATCTTAAAGAATTCAATTTTTGTATTGGCTAACCTTTTTCATCAGGACATTCTTATTAGAAACTTCAACTTTTGATCACTTGATTTTATCTTTTGGGACAAAGCGCGAAAACCTGGCAGTAAATAAAAAAAATTGCATTTTCTTTTAAGACTTTCTCTTGTCTCTTCTAAAAGATGGTTTCATGTAAAGTAACTACAGTTTAAATAAACTCAAAGTTATATTAAGAGTTCATAGACAACCTATTCATAAAGACAGATAAAATTTATGACAATCGGGTTTATTTAAAATAAAAAAACCATTTGGTTTCATTTTGAAGCTACGCAAATTTTTAATTTGGGCTTAACGATCTTGTGACAGCTTTAAGACATAGCCGACTGATTTTTATCAAAGCTGAAACAATCCAAATGCAAATGCTAGAATTTTTCAAAATATGCTGCATACCTTAGGGCGTTTGCCAGTACAAAAGCAAGAAGTCCTTAATCTGTTATCCTCTGATACTCTGCCCGATAATCGGATAAACGGTAACACACGGCAGGGGTGTAGTTCTCACGGCATGTTGAAAGGATTCTGCTGATGAAGGACATAAAGGATTTGCAGCGCTATGTGCGACCATTAACCCTTTAACAATGAGAAATGCGAATGTCATCTGCATGTGTGTACATGCATTATACAAGTACAGTTGAGCCCTTACACACACACACTCGAAAACAATCATCACACCCAGGACTAATTCTTGTAAAAGATGTTGGTCAGCTCTTCGTTTTATTGATTTTGCTGCTGGGCATTAAAAGTGATATAAATTGCCCATTAGCGGACCGCAGGACCCACACCAACACACACCCATTTCGCTATGTCTTCATCAGGAGAAGAAGAAGAGTCAGAAGCAGTGTAAGCACAATGAAATAACTTTATATAAATTGTAAATGGCAAAAGGCAGGAAAACGAATGACAAGAGACACAAAAAAGGGAGTGGAGCTGGGATTTTGAAGCTGGTAAACTAAGGGAGGGGTAGGATCCAGGATTTAGATATCCAATCAGAGTATGCAAGCAGGAGAGAGGGAGAAAGAGAGAGCGCAACGAGAGATGGAATAGAGTGGGGGGAAAGGGGAGTGATGTAAATATCAAGAAGTACAAATCGATTAAAGACAACGCATAAGTGTGTGCGTGTGTTGGAAAAACCGAGCTGCGAATTAAAGATGGATGAGAGAATAAGAGAAAGGGGAAGAGAGTAAAGGCGCGCGCATGAGCGGAAGAGGAGGGGAGTGTTTGCATAGGTCCTGGTTTTGTCCTTTTTTGCTAAGCGCTTTACAGTTACAGCTTACAGGCTAAGGAAAAGGGGGCAGAGAAGAGGGCTCTCTCACACTCTCTTGTTTTTCTGGAGCAAATAATTCAGCAAACATCGAGAAGAGCGCAGAACGGGAGAAAGGACACCAAAAAAGGGCGCCACTTTTAATGTGGTGAGGTAGGAAAATAGAATAGGATATGTGTGTGCAAATACATACGTCTTCTACACGCATACGTGTGTGTGCAATCGCCAAGCCCGGGCAAAAAAAAAAGTGGGCGGGTTTCTGGCATGTAAAGTGCTGATGAAGCCAAGCACAAAACACAAGACAAATGGCCCAATCTGCAAACGGGGTGGACCTCCCATCCTCCTCCTATTAAGTAACTGTAACTCAAGCATCGCTATAAAACGAATTAATCGAGTGCAAACCGCAAACACGGGTCAAAAACCTTAACTGGTTAACTGATCAAATTTACATTTCTATGTTCTGGGCAAGAAAAATAATATTTCAACAATTACATCGATGAAACTTGGATTTGGGAACATCATTATGGAAGTTTCGCCTATCCAAAATTATAAACAAGCAGGAAAGTTTTAAAATTACTTTAAAAAATTATGCTAACCTAATCGCAAACCTATAGCTTTCAGAACAAATTACGAACTTTTGATTTTCGCAAATTCGGTGAGCTTACGAAAAAAATTAGGATTTTGGTTTTAATACAAAAAAATAATGTTTTCTTAGAAGCTTTTTAACATTTGGGAAACATTAAATATTTTAACAATAAACGGAAAAAAAAATGATTTACTTAAAAAATATTAAGACTTAACATCAAAGTGCGTAATTTCAGATTTTTGAAATCGAAGACCAAACAGTAGTTTCCAAATTAGAAACACCCTTTTTACAGAAAGGATTATAAATTTCGTAAACACAGTTTTTGACCAAAAACAATAGGACATATGGCACAATAAAATATTTCGTAATGATTGGGGTTGAATAACCCCTTTGGGTGGTGAGCGACAAAATCACCCTGTATTTTGATATGAAAGCAATTGAAATCACTTACCTCATGTGGTTCTCTTTTTGGCCCGATTCAGCCAATTTCTGGGGGGCTCGCCAGGAGCGGACTTAAAGTATATTTATATGGATATATGGACGTTCCTTTGGGGCCACCTGCAAGCAGAAATGAGAAAGGGGACATGGCAACAATAATAACCAGTGAGCAACAGTTTGTTTGCGGTGTTTATGTTTACGCGAAATACGAAATATACGAACGGCCCGCGGTACAGTCTTCCCCTTTTCCTTTTCCCTTGCTTCCAGTTTCAGATTCAGTTTTAGTTTTGGTTCCACTTCCACGCACACACACTCATGCATTGTGGATGTGGGAAGCAAATCAAGCGAAAATTTATTTGCAGCCAATATATGCAAAAGTCACAAACACATCTGAACCAAAGCTGCGTCTGCGTGGAAAGAAGAGCAAAAATATTCTAACTCTAATTGGAAAGGCAAAGGGAATGGGATTGTGAACTGGAAGGGGCGGGGGCATTGCAAATTTTACATTTCCAACTATTCCCCCTTCGTAGCGGTGCTAACAAATCAAATTAATTGTATCTATATCTAGAAGAGCTGTATGTGCGTGCATCTCTGCCAGTCTTTTCTGCTGTTTTTTTTCTAGATTCTAGACGGGGGGCTCTTCTGCTTCTGCCGCTCCTCTTTCTCTCCCTGTCTTTGCTTTGCTTTTGGCTGCCAGCAGGGAAAAAAGTTGTATCTTTCTTGCTATTCCACCTCCTCCTCTTCGTTCCCTTATCCATTGCTTTTCGTGCACTTTTGTACACGGCTTTGCTTTTTTTTGTTCTCTTCCTCTCTCTCTCCTGCTCTCTTTGCCATACATTGTCTCTCATTATTCATTGAACCCCACCCCCCTCGCCGACCAACAACAACGTTTTGCACGAACGACGCTACGTACAATTCCCAGCCGCCTAAAGCGGAAAACCAATAAAAACGAATTGAATCGCAAAGCGTAAGTACAAAATAAAGCGAGGCGAGACAAAAAATGAAAGCTGAGAGAGCAGCAAAGAGCGAGAGAGAAACGAGTACAGGCGGCGCGTCGATACAAGTTTTGCTTTTTGGCTCCCATTCTATATGCCGAGATCCGAAACTCGAGTTATAGTTATAATTATTGCCGCTGCCGCCGCTTTTTTATTTTTAATTTTGTTTGGCTGTCGCTCAAATTTCGAGCGAGAGAGCGGCAAATGGAAAAGCAGAGAAGGAGAAGGTGGATCGAGCTGGAGAGTCACATTTTCATTACAGCCAATTAGTGTCCATTTCATAATTGTTAAACAAAACCCACACAGGCACACAATAGGAAAAGGCTAAGGAATCGTGAGTTTGGTTCCAACATATGGCGGCGAAAAGTGCCAATTTAAGAGAGTTACCGATCGCCTATAGTGCTATAATGTTAATAAATTTCTCAAAAATGCAACCCTGCGTCGCCCCTTCTCTCTCCAACTTGCAAGAATGACACGATGATGACGTTAATGGGAACTCTGTGGCTGTGGATGTGCGCAGCTCACAGACACTCTCACACACCAATACACTGGTAGCAAAGTCGACCGCAAAGTCATTTGATTAATATTTCTCGCATTCTTTTTTGCCTGCGAATTTCACAAATAAACACAATTGTTTCCAATCAGCCCCTCTGCCGAACCTTTCCCCTTCCCCCACACTGCAGTTTTACAAGCTTTAAAAAGTACGGTTGTTCTTATGACGCCAGTATATGAAAATTACTTGATATTGCAATGGTGGTGGTGGCGGGCACACTCTCCCGTCTGTGTGTGTGTGTGTGCAACAGTAGTGGCAATCAGAATCGAAACGCCGCGCGGGTGAGAGGCGGTGGTGAACGGCGAACAGAGCAAAGCAAACTGAAAACTGAATGAGACGCGGAGGCAGCAGAAGGCGAGCAGGCAAAGGCGACCGATGTAAAGTTCTTCGTTTCGTGCGGCGCGTTCGGTTCGGGCGGCAGCCGAAACGAAAGCACAAAAGTCCGGCGGGAGAGGAAGAGAGCCAGTGCAGCCGGTTTGGCGAGAGGATCCAGCGGTTCTGTTCATTTAAAGTTTAAAACAACTTTGTTTGATCATCTAAGAAGCACCAGTATTTCTAATATCAAAACAAAAAACATTGTTTCTTAAAGGTCCTTGATTAAGATTTGATTAGGACATTTACACAAAGCTTGAATGAATCACACACTTTTTAAAACCATTTAACAGAAAACTTGTGGACTTTTTATAGTTTAAAAGATTCTGTGTAAACAGCTAGTTTAAAATAGCTCAAAATTGTTTTTTGCCATTATCCTTCCTCATAGACACGCATAATTGGTAAAAGGCAATAATGCCAACTCTCGCTTATGCCTTTAATTTAATTTAATTAACAAAACGACAAAATATAACACGGTACTATTAGAGTTACAGGTTTGCTTTATTTGTATAAGCTCTGAACTACATTTTTATACCCTTGCAGAGAGTATTATAATTTTAGTGAAAATTATTATAATTTTAGTGAAAAGTTTGCAACGCCATGAAGGAGACATTTCCGACCCTATAAGGTATATATAAATCCCTTTTTTTTAACTAGCAGTCATTGTATCGTCTTATTATCCTTTGGCGGCCAGTTAGGACAAATACAATCTCAAAAGAAAATAATTTTTGTAAGCAAGCATTTTATTTCATTTCCTTCGTCGAGTGATTTTTATTAATAAGATTTATTACTTCAATACTATCTTCCTTTTTTAAAAAATTTCGATTGACAATGGTATGTTATAACTTGTGTAATAGCTCTTTGTGCACCTGCATTTTACCAAGAAAGCAATACCACACAATCTAGTTAAGGATAGGCAAAATGCTATAAAACAGCTAAATAGGCAGTGCTGGTAAGAGGTGTGGAGGCAGCGAGAGAGCGAACACGAGAGACACCGCAAGATACAGATACAATGCGTGCTAGAGCCTGCATATGTGTGTGTGCGATTGCGTTGTTCTTATTAACGATTCGCTGTCTTTCCTTTTCTCCCTCTCCCCCTCTCTAGTGTTACTTTTTCGGGGCTTGGGCACAAAAAGGCGGCAAAATGGTTAAGCACACAAATTCGACCGGGTCCAACTGGACAATTTGAATGTAGACTATAAGATTCGCCAAATCCAATTGCACTTACCAGTATCTGAGTTTGTTTTATCCACAGTACAGACGGGCAGCTAAGCTACCACTCCTTTTTCTGGTTGCAGCAGCGTCCCTCGACAGACGCGATTCCCGAATTGGTTATTGGCGATCTAAGTTATCCCTCCCGATCTTAATTATCACTGCCAACTGGTCACTAACGGCATTGCGCGCACTGTACACTTATATTTGGCTTATTAATTAGTTCGGTGTCTTTATTTCCTTAACATTTAACGCGAATCCATAGATTGTGGTTTTAGTTGCGGGCGGAAGAGCAAGAGGAGCAGTGTGACCGGCTTTGGAAAACATACTGAAATACACCTATTAACTTTCAAAAATACCTGACAAACTAAAAATACCTTAAATAGGGATGGACACTGTGACGATAGTTTTGAGGCAGGATTTTGTTGCCTTCTTTTTATTACTTATAATTATTTTTCATTTTTAAGATCAAGCGCAATGTTTATAAACCTTTCTATAATTAACAGATTTTAATTAAAACTTACATAAAAAAAACATCGTTATGATTGGTAAACTTAAAATTTTATGTAATTTTTAATTTTTTACTAAGAAATAATAGAAATTGAGGCGACGTGATTGCATGTACTTAAAACATTACTTTAGTACATTTCTGTAAATAAACTTTTGAAAAAAAAAGGTTTAAGTGTCTTGCAACTGAGAAAATAGATAAAATCTCCGTTTATGTTGTGTCTTTACATCATTGTGATATGATTTGCCTTCAAAATCACAATAAAATTAATTGATTTTCAAAACTATTTTGAATTTCAACAAGAAAGGAAGCTACTTAAACATTTTTAGAAAAAAACGAGTTCGAAAGCTAACTACGAAAAGCTATGATTTTAAAATCTGTACAATCTGTAAAATCGCACATTAACTTTACATAAGAGTTTTCAGTCAGTTTAACTTTAACGTGATTTTGAAAAAATTATTTTTCAGGAAAAAGTTCAATTTTTGTTGCGTTGTGTATTGTATACTAGGTTTCCGATCACAATACTACGGTGTGGTTAAATATATAGCACATTTCCCATTTAATGGCACATGTATAGAAAAATTGAAATATATAATATTTTATTTTGCCTTAATAAGTTTTGTATTTATTATTCTACTGAATATATATTTGGCATTTCATAGTTATAAAATTCCGATTGACTTTGCGGGAATTCATCAAAACCAAAAGTTCAAATACATGGAAAACTCTTTTTCTTTGATTTGCTTTTATTTAGCTTTATCGTAAAATAAATTACAAAATAAAATACATTTTGCATATAATTCGTATCCTTATATGTCTAGTACATTAATTTACTCACAAATCTTTTGGGTTAATATTGCGCTGTGCTCTTTCTTGCTCATCTTCTGTTTGTTTTCTAATGCTAAAAACCAAAAAACAAATCAACCTGCCGCAGGCCGCGCCCCTTCATTTGTGCCTTAAGCCTGATGCGGGGAAGCCGAATATTGTTCATCGTATAAAGCTAAATGGAAACTATAAGAATCACACGAAATCATATTAAGATATTAGAATTGGGCAAAGTAAACAAATTAAATTCGTAACAAATGTACAGGGAAATGTTCTGGGCGCGGACGCTAAGTAAATGACGATTTCTCAGCCGAGGCCAACCGTTGAGATTAAATTGATTGGATGCCAGCAGGGTGGCCGAGTCCATTACAATATTTAAGCCTTTTTACAAACAATTCATTACTGTTTCTGTGATTTTTCGTTTGGCAATTGGTTACGCGTTGCTGTAGTACTTCTGTATCTCTGTTAAAATCCTCCAAATCCTTGACTGCATCGGTAGTTTCGCTTACAAGAATATACATCGTTCGCATGTATATGTAAAAAGTGGTCCTTAATTCGAGACGTGTGGTTAAAACGTTTTTGTGTATATATAAGAGTGTGATTCTGCACATACTATGTGTGGGCGTGGGTGTTCCTTTAGAGTGCTGGCTAAAAACCCTCCCGCAAAGTTTATTCAACCGGGTGGCCTACGAAATTAATCCGAATTATAGGGGAGCTACGGTTCTCAAGTTACGATCGATCGGACTACGGACTACCTACAGAATACAGATTTCTTGACTCATTGCTGCTGATGGTTGTTCTGTTTTAGTAAGCTAATATAAATCACGATAGTATGGCCACGCTGCGTCGCGGCCCGCCCTGGCTGATGTTGTCCATGGAGGACCACTTCTTGATCCCGTTCTTCAGCGCCTCGGCGGTGACCTTGTCCTGCATCACCCGCGACATGGCCTCCAGCTTCTGGGCCCGCTCCTTGGACAGCGGCTCCGTGGGGAAGTTGAGCTCGTTGGCCTCGGCTAGCGTCCGCAGGTCGAAGTAGTATTTGGCGTACACCGAGGACGGCACGTTGATGTTGAACTGCAGCAGCTCGAGGAACTGCCGCTCCAACTCGTTCATGTCCTCCACGGTGATGTCTTTGAGTATCTGGCAGTAATCCACATTCCAAACGGCCTGGTCGTCCCACACTTTCGAGGCGAGCAGTATTGCACCTGCAAAAAAATCAGCCACATAGTTTAGATATTTGTTGATAATTTAACAAATTCTGATGGATTAAAGCAATGTATGCATTTTTTGTAGGACTAAAAACTATGATTTTATCAAAGAATTTAAAAAATAGGCATTTTTGACATTATTGTTGAAAGACAAAGTTAAGTCTTCGCTTTTAACAAAAAAGAAAGGCCATGTATTAAAACAGAAAATTGATATGTTATATTTTAGTATATTTCAAAGTAAAGTTATTTTGAGTCCGTTTAAAAATTAAACGTTAATCCTGAATGCAACAGATTTTTATCTTTCAATGGTATGTACCGAATAAGTTTTGTTTAGATTGACTTGAAAAGTAAAGATGGTAAAGTAGGTATTTAATTTCTGCTTGGAGCATTTGAAAAGCTCGCACAAAGTGGGCCAGCTAGATAACTCACTAGTGCAGCTGCATCGATCTCTACCATATCTAAACCGCACTCACCCAACACCATTCGCTTCCAGTTGCAGGGACCCACGTCGAGCTCGGCGTAGGTAAGCAGCCGCTCCAGGTAGACTAGCGTGATGATCGCACACTCGGCCGTCAGCTGGGCAGCGTTGAAGAGCGTGCGCACGAACTTGTAGATCTGCCGGTGCTCCGGGTTGTGCGTGTCGTAGTTCTCCGGTACCTGGTCGTGGGTCAGAGGGTGCAGTTTCTCATCGAAGATGTCCAGTCGCCGGTCCGACTGCCGGTTCTTGATGTGATAGTAAATGGCCAGCGATACGCACTTGACCGTGTTCTTCAGATTCGGCTGCGACACGGTGCTGTCGTCCAGATAAATAGTCGAGCAGGAGGAGCTCTTCTTCATGCCGCCGCCTCCGCCGCAACTATTTCCGCCGGGAGTGCTGCCTCCTCCTCCGCTTCCCACCTGCTGGGCGATCTGCTGCTGCGAACGCTTGCGTGTCATGCCGCCGTTCTCCACCTTGGATCGCTCCAGGAACATGGTGGCCGCCGTGGGGTCCACCGAGGGATCCTCCTCGCCCTCCGTCGCCTCTCGCTCGGAGATGTGCTGCAGATTCTGCTGGTTCTCGAAGTTGTCGCCGCCGCCTTGCTGATTCTGCTGCTGGTGATGGCCATGGTGGTGGTGGTGCAGGTGCACCGCCGACGTGGACCCATGATGACCGTCCAGCTGGTGCTGCGACGTGTGCGGCGGATGGCTCAGCTGGTGGCGCTCCTCGAACACCGGCGGCAGGTCCTTGGACTTGCGGTCCGACTGCGGACTGGAATACGCACAGCACGAGTTCTTGTTGCCCATTTCGCCGTGGGATGGGTTGGTCGAAGCTCAATCTAAATGCAACTTGGCTTGGCACTCGCTCTCTTGACTAGCGGATGGACTCCGGATCCGGATCCTGCTCCTGGCAGTCGCTCACGCTCTGTTCTCGCTTTTGGCACTTGGTCGTCGTGCGTCTATGTCTATGGGCATGGCGCTGGCGTTTCTATCGCTCCACAATTACCGCTGCCGGGTGAGCGTTTTCTGCAAAGAAAAGATAACAATTAGCGCCGGATTCTATTCGATCTTATCTCCTATTCTGTTCTCATCCCATAGCCATAACCCATTATTATTAATTGGGGTGCTGTGGGAGTGGGTATTATAAATATAAGATTAAGTTTGTCACAGTTTTAATATGACTTGTATAGATATTTCTGATTGTATCTTGTGCACGTTATTCGTATCAAATTTGAAAGCACCACAATAAATATTCCAGAGATGTTATATCATATAACTATCATAGAAATGAGTGGCTGATATGGGTACACAAATATTTAAGATGATAAGCCCGGCACTTTACATTACGGTATGTAATATTGCTGTCATTAATTATAGTTTGTAGTTCACTAAACGGAATAAATAAGGTGTATAACCATTAAAATAATGTTTTATACATTTAAACTTTACATGGAACGCATTTCAGTTACAAGATGGGTCTGAAAACTTCTTTAGGAACACTTAGGTTGTTATACTTTTTTAATATTCATGTATACTTTTATCGTATTTTTAATGTACATAATAGGGAAAGGCAGATGTAGATATGAAATGATAGTAGTGTTGTTGTTTTTAAAGATAATGGAGTAAAATCAGTCACATGACAACAAAATATTCCACTCCAGTTTGGCACTTTAGCAAGACTATATCATTTAAATGGAATCTTTTTCCGGAAGGGTAGTTCTGGTTTCGACTTGGGAGCCTTGATATCTTCACTATCTCTCGTTTATTTGCTCTGTTTATAGACGGAATCGTTTTGGCTTAGAGGCCGGCCAGATTGTTGTGCAAAAAATTAATTAACCCCAGGCACGAAGTGGGCCGCAAGTTGCCTAATTTGGCGAGGTCTTTGTGTTATTTTCTTATGTTTTGTGGGGGGAGCACGCATACGAATACGCTTTTGGGAGGGGCGGGGCAGCAGCGCGACTTGTGACTCCGTTTGCGGGGCTGTTGGATGAATTGTCACCGCCTGATGGACTGATGGCCCAGATCCAGATTGCCGTATCACCGTCGAAAGTCGGAGCGTTTTTCCCCGCACATTAATCATGGAATGAATGAATGAATGAATGGAGCGCCGTCGACGCAGGCAGCGCTGCTCGGCCTCTGCCCGGAGAAACACCCACGAACGGCAAATAAATTCCACTAATCCGACATTGGGCATCTATAATAGTCTCACTCCGATCAGACGAAGTCCGCCTGCTGGGCGGTTAGTTTATCCGCCTATTTTCACACATCTTAATTGTTTTTCTCGCATTTTTAGTTTAATTACCTGCTCGAAAATGAAATGTATCGTATTTTATAAATATCGATATAAACGACAGTGTGGCTGCAGCTAGTTAGTGTGAATTTACCATCCGGCTTAAAAACAAATACTGAAAATGTATATAAACGAGTTAAGGGTACTCCTTCCCAATATTTGGGGTATTGCTTAAAACTTTCAGTAGGACATGAACAAGTTAAAAAAAAACTAACTAACTAATTTAATAGCATAGACAGAGCTGCATCCCAAAAAAACTGATGGAATTTTTGATAGCTGGGAAACTAGTACTTCCATCGACGAAAAACAGACAGCAACAGTTAACAGTGTCGTACGCACTGTCAAATTGTTTAAAAAGTACTTTATCAATGCACTATCATATATAACTGATATATGTTTGCCACGCCATTCTTTCAAAGATTTGGTGTTTCACGTCTGTCAAAAATCCCATCCGTTTCACTGGTCTGTGCTCTGTGACAATTTCTCTCTGCTATACAAATATACTGAAAGTATTCGATAAATATACTATAGCAATCGGCGGAGCAGGCATTTCAGTATTTCGACATTGTGGCAACCCTAATTTGAAATGGAAATGGGATTTTGAAATAAAAAATTAAAAAGAATAAATAAGGGGTTATACAAATAAAATGTTGTGAATATCTCACTGAGATCGAAGAATAAAGTGAATGTTAAAACTGAATCATTTATTTTCATAAAAGCAAGCCTTGTAAGAAAACTTCCCCCAATTAGGTTTAATAAGAATTTTATTAGTATATTAAAAGTCATATGGTGTTATTATAGTTTACTTGAAAGTATTTCGTAATAAGCATACATCTCAGCCATATTCCTTTTTTCTCAAATATTTTTAATTTGTTTACCATCGCCGTTAGTTTATGCATATTAAATGTTGAGTTTAACATAGTAGGAAAATTAAAAACGTTTCATTAGTAGGCTTTTGATTTGCGAAAACTTGTAAAGTACACAATTAGTTTGCTTATTCAATATATAAATAACAGGGCTAGAAATGAACAGATGAAACAAGGTTATTTACAGATTTCAGTAATATGCGACTTTGATTTTGGATTGGGTTTTGGGTGGTGTGAGGTGGCTATTTTATTACCATTTAGTTAGAGTGCATTTTGCTAATTTCCTACATCTTTTTGCATCCTGTGCAAGTTGTATTTACACAAAATGTATTTTTCATATTTTTATTAGGGCTTTTATGTTTAAATAGTTTATATTATTTAAATGTAATGATTGCTTTCAACTTATATACTGTATGCATGTGTGTATTCCATATTGATCCATCATCAAGGGAAATTTGAGGACTTCCAAATCCCAAAGTTTGGTCACAAATCTTTTGGAATCGAGTTCGCTCACATTGGCTGGAATTGCGATATATCCTTTGTCTTTTGTGTGTGTGTGTTTATGATACTACTAGACTACTTTTTGCTAATAACATTGAATCGTAAACCTCAAATATATCCATATGCATACGTTCGATTAGTATTTCTGTAGTTCGCTTATTATTCAACAGAGATAAATAACAACTTTGCTTTGGGTTGAAGGTCTGCAGCCTGTGTTACAGCAACTATCGCTAGGTTAATCAGGACTTTGTACAGATTTTTGAGAGAGGTCGCTATATATATACGATATATATGCGCATCGCTTTGAGCGTTCAATATTGATATACATTAACATACATGTTTGTTCAATAATATTTACTTCCACATAATAGATATTCTGGCGCTATGTTTATCCCATTAATGTTTAGGAGTAGATTATTCTGCTGTGTACGTCTGTTCTGTTTCTGCTTCTGTTTGTGTTTGTTTTTAATTTGTGGTACTGGTAGTAGACGCGGTATGCCGCCTCCCACCGCTATACACATCCGCACCACTGGTTCGTACATTTATCGACTACCTTAATAAAGCTATGATCCCAATTTCAGCTGATAATTTGGTACCTTACTGCTAAGCACTTTTACCACTGCCCTTTGACGCTGTCCCTCGCTTTCGCTGCTTTCGCTACTTTCGCTGCTTTCTCCTCATTTCCGGTTGTGTTTCGCATTTCCTGACCGGTGGTAAAGAGCAGTGGTAAATCTTAAAAGAATGGTCCCGCTATCAGACATTTTGAAAAACGTTTGAAAACATTTCAAGTTGGTTAAAGAATAGAAAACCGAAACGAAAAGAAATCAAATCCTCCTGCGACTCAAGCCCTCCTCATCCTCCGCCCACTTTCGTCCCTCGCTCGCGTATAAAAATAAATATGTTTGTAGAAACGTGACTATTATATCCTTAACAATACATACTAAATATCCTTTCGTGTAGGTAGCTATGTGCATTTGTAGAGTGGAAAGTTATAGAAATCCTTTGCCTTCGTTTTGGTTTTTGTTTTTTTTGGGAAAGTCTGTTAGGGGCTAGTAGAGAGAGATAGAGTATATACAAGTCGTACAGCTAGTTGTCAGGTATTTTTTGGTTTGGTTTTTAGTTAGGTACTTAATATCTAGACAGCTCGAGACGAGTCTGTCGTCCCTTCGCGAAAACCACTCCTAATTTGAGCAATTCGAATGCTTGGTAAATGCAAACACACAGAAATAAAGCACATAAATAATAAAGGGAAACGGTTACAAAAATATATGTATTTAATTAGAACGAAATAGCATACATCGAACTTATAGAAATCATATAATAAATTCCACATTTGACTAAAACTAATAAAAGACAAGTACAACTCAAGTCTAGGTATAAATGCTCGCAACGAACCAACAAATTCACAACAAATTTCAGTTGAACTCTTCGCTATTTACATCTAATCGCTTTTTGTCTGTTTGTATTTGTGCTTGGCCCTAATATTTCCTTATATTTTGTTTTCCGCTTGCAACAACAAAGTATACAGTATTTATACATATACATATATATATATATATCGATATTAATGTTCCGCAACTAAGCCTATATAGATGATGTACGTTAGTCTAACTCTACCACAATTCACATAGAGAGCGCATCAGAAGCGGTTTGTAATTAATATTCTAGGCTGCTTCTAAGCTTAGTAAACGTTATTCTTGGAACCGTCCCTCAGTTCCTTTCAGTGTACCAATCCGTAATCGTTCCGAAATTTCCTTCTGTATTTTGTTTTCTGTTTTTCCGTTTCCGTGCTGCTGCCGCCCGGCAGGTGGCGTCGAGGCCAGCTTAGGCGGCAGCGCCATCTGCCGGCTCCGCAGCCGCCTCAGTTTGCTCGCCATCGGCCGTTTCCGTTTCCGCCGCAGCCGGCTTGTTTTCCTCCTCTTCCGCCGCCTCTTTTGCCGCGGCTGCAGCTTCCTCCGCAGCGGTGGCCAGCGCTCGGGCCTCGGCATCTGCAAATGGAGATATTCATTAGGAATTTGTCACTCTATATAATAAATGATATATCAATATTTTAAGGAATTTAAAAGTAAAAAAAATACTTCCACTACCCAAAGAATGTTTGAGGCCAAACATTTAACACTACGAATATTAGTTCTTAGCCAAATTTAAGTTAAATTAAATATTTGTGCCAATATTTTTAGGGTAGTTCATTTCATATATTCAGTTGCACAAATATTATCTTTAGACCAACACCATCTTTTATATTTAAAAAAAGCAGATACAAATTTTGAAATCAAGGAAATTTTAGTGGGATAAAAAAACCGACTAAAAAAAGTTAAATTAAGAACAAGAAATTTTTATTTTGTTGATTTACGGAAATCGTCAGTATACTTATGTATATAAACCATTATAAATAATATCATGTTAGATAAGCTTAACATGGATATTTGCTTTAAAATTTATGATTTAATATGCCGGGATCCTCCGGAAAAATAAATTAACTTTTTAAATTAAGAAAGGAATTTTTTTTTTATAAATAATTTAAATTAAAAAATAGTCGGTAAAACTAAAAGTAGCCATACAAATTTATTGATTTTTAATTGCATATTAAATTAATTTTAACTTTTAAAGGAACGATTCGAAGAAATATTTATGAAATATTCCGTTGTTTTAAACATTTGTTTATTACTAAATGTAATAAATGTATAATAATTTGTAGTGTTTGTGCTTTGGACCAATGTGTTGTAACTGTAGATATTTTTGGGTTATTTTGGACATCTGGGATTCCTAAATCCTTAAAAAATAAATGTTCTCAACAAATTTGAACTGCTTTTCGAGGAAGTTTTTTCTATCTTTTCAGCAACATAAGGGACAGCTTACAAATCCCGTTCTTGCTTTCCAGTAACTACCCGCGAAAGCCTTTAATTGTTCATTTAAGACTTACTTTAGTTTGTAATAGGATTGAGTTTGTCTTGATATGGGAGGGGGTCTTGATTCGCCTAATGACCGCTCTTTCGGCGCCGGTCCATAAGCTCTGCGTAAGAAGGTTTATTCATGAATTATAAACGCGCATTGGCAGACGAGAGATCAAAGCGAAGGACAGGTCAAACTCAATTAGCACTGTTAATGTGACTACAAAAAGAGGCCTAGTCGGCTGGCAATTAATATGATAATCAAAGAAGCACTGCTCTTAAGGTAACGACAAATTTAATAATTTCGGGGAAGAGGAAAACATCTGTGATCTTTAGGGTTTAACAAAGTTTCTTTGAGTTGGAAACGTTTCTTAAAAGCAATGGATATCCTAAAATTTCTGGTATTTTTCGTTTTGTCGTTGCTTAATTTAACTGGAAGACCTCTTTACATTAATTAATTAATAATACATAAATTATTCTAAAAAAAAATTAAAAATAATTTTGAAAATGGTTGAGTTTAAAATATATATTAGAATGAAACATAATCGCACACTCTTTTAAATATTCAAATATTAGTTTGCGTTTTAAAAAATTATTTAAAGTTAATGAAATTTACGTATGAAATATTACGTATATATAAAAAATATATAGTTATATTTATTAACGACAATAAATAAATTTATTTCAATTTATTTTAAAATTAAATAAAATATTTAATGAAAATGATTAAATATTTTATATGGTTACTTTATAAAGGAATACTTTAAATACTTTACTGAGATAACTAACCATATTTTTTAAACTTAGGGTATAACTTTTTAGTTTCAGAAATATATTTCATAAATTCTAAATTTCAGAAATGCATTTCTTGAGCACAGAAATGTAACCTTAAAAATTGTATATTTGATTTTTGGCCAGATTTATATCGAAATTAAGTGTGAAGACCTACCTTTGACCGCCTGCTCCTTCCATATCCGCTTGTTCTCGACCAGGCAGGTGAGCCAGGGCTTGGGTATGTTGAACTTGGAGCCGGTGGAGCCGGTGGCGCTCTTGCGGGCGAGGAACTCGGCGGTGGGCTTGACTTCGGTGCGTTCGCGCGGCTTGTCCATGCTGGGTGTGATGCCGGAGGGGGGGATCACGACGGAGGAGGTGGTGGGCTCGTGCTCCACCAAAGTGGAGGGCTTGCCCTTGTTCATCGGCGCAATGGGGGCCAGGATCAGCTCCAGCATGTCGGACATGACGCCCATGCTGGGCTCCACGATGAAGTCGATGAAGCAGATCTGCGACTCGGCCACCAGCGTGTTGTTGCGATCGCACAGGGGACTGAAGGGCAGGCCCAGCTCCTTCTCGAGGTCACCCTGGCGGAAGAACTCCTCCAGCAGGAGCATCGTCCAGCGATGGTGGACTCCCCACTGCTTGGCCGGATGCGAGATGTCGCAGCAGTGGAGGACCAGCGAGAGCACCTTCTGCTTGTCAATCGTCGCCTCCTGGAGGGTCAGCAGCTGGCGCATGGCCTTCATCTGCTGGAAGTGGTTGGTCATGTCGGTGCCCAAAACCATTTCGATGACGAGGCCGCGCAGCTCGCGGAACTCCTCGCGCGACAAATGCGACAGGATGTTGCAGTCGTCCTCCCGCAGCAGCCGGAAACTGGCGCTGGCATGGTGGTTCTCCAGCACCGCCCGGTCGTTGTAGAGCAGCGCCGTCTCCGATCCGGACATCACGTGGAAGTTGTTGGTGGTGCCCGTGTGCTCGTAGTCGTGCAGCAGGGCGGCCAGCAGCGAGGCGAAGATCTCCAGGTCCGTCAGCCAGTTCATCAGGCCCGTGTTGCACAGGCAGTAGTGGATCGTCTGCATCACGTCCACCGCGTGCAGGTTGTTGTGGTACGGGTTCCGGTACCGGCAGTAGCCCTCCTCCACGCGGTGCAGGAACGCCTCCAGCGTCCCCGGCGCTATCTTGAACTTGTGGATCGACCCGTAGCGGTTGAACAGCTCGTAGGCCACGTACTTCACCACCTGCCCGCTGGTCGCCTCCGTCAGCGCGAACACGTCGAATGTCCAGTCGTCCAGGTTCTGGGGGGGAATTGGAGGAATAGTTGTTAGCGAGGTTCGGAAAAAGATCTGATAACTTTGGGACAAATTTTCTAAAGGTTACATTAAACTATCATTTCCTGTTAAGTGGGATTTACTATTTTAAAGAATTTTTATTTGAAAAGGATAAAATTATTTTTTAAAATTTTTTCTCAGTAAATGAAGAACACTTTTCCTAAAAGCCTTCAAATTTTTTTCCTTATTTGTACTATTATTTTAGTCAGGAGTTCGTAACTTAGATAAGAAGTTGTTGATCAATTATCAAAGTATTATATATATATGTATATTCTACGATGTATATTTGTCTGGGCTTACGTAAGCTAGTCTTTTGGTTTGATGTCACTGAACAAAACTTTTTCAAAAATCTGAAAGCACGATGATATGTATACCTTCCATAGAAGCAATCGGAAAATGAATATCCGATTTTATCGTTTATTTGGCTTAATATAGTCAGAAAATAAACACACAAATAATAAATACATTAACGTTACTCAAATTTATTGAAAACAATCTTTTTCGAATGCTGAATTGACATTTAAAATTCTCAAATCAAAATACGAGTTTATCTTGAGTTTAATATTTGTACACCCTTGAAGAAAATATAATAAAATTGGTCAGAAGTTTGTAATGCAGTGCAGGAAATATTTTCGATCTATATAATTATTCAGCATGACTAGATGAATTGATATAGCCATTTCAGTTTGTACGTCGGGTTCTATACCGTTTGCGAGCTGGTTTTAAATGCTAGATTTAAAACTTTCGCAATTGTATTTTTTTATGTGTGCGCAGATTTTATGTGTAACCTGATAATGTTAGTGAAAATCGTGCCGATCGAACGACTATATCCTATAGCTGCCCTAGGAACTATAAGGTCAACATTGTTTTGAGGTTTTTTTTTTAGTGTTTAAACCCTATTCCGTCAGTTCTGATCAAAATCGGTTGCCTATGTATGTCCTATAGCTTCTATATATGTCTCACACTAACCATACGATTATATGTCGATATTTCGCGCAGGTTAAAAGATAGATTCTTGGGGCATTCCAAATTGTAATTGGCGCTTTCCTTTTGGTAAAAAGGCGACAATTTGTTTTTATTTTTGAAAAAACTGCAAGGCTATTAAGGGTTCGGCTTGCCGAAGCTAGCTTCCGTATTTCTTATTTATTATATTTAAGTATTTATTCGAAAATTTTCTTTATTATATTTAAGTACTTATTCGATAATTTGAATAGGGGTTTTTTGTTTTCTAGGAGCACTCACCTTGAGCAGCCTGACCACGTCCGGTGGGAAGGCCGTGAGGGCCGAGCTGGAGACGCGGCGGTACATGCGGTCCACGAAGATGCCGGCCCGGATGGCGTGGGCCACCGATCGGAACTTGGGCTTCTCGTCGCTCTTGCGCCGGCTGGTGGCCATCTGGCGGGTGAAGGTCGAGGCCAGCCACTCGCGCACCTCCGGCGGCACTGCATCCGGCTGCACCTCCGACAGCTCATCGTCCTCGTCCGCCAGGCGCCTGTGCGAAGGGGGTGCGGGGGTTCCGGGGGGGAAGAGAAGCCGTTCGTTAGTTCGATTGCATTGGGATCCTTTTACGGGTTAATCGGTTACCAAAACAATACTCAATAAAGGTACAAAACTAAACCGAATCTTTAATTGGTTATCTGCTTTCGAGTTCGGCAAGCTAATGTTAAATTCAACTCAAATGAAAGCCAAGTGGAAACAATAAAATATAATTCGAACAGAAAGTTTTAAGTTTTTGTGTGGGTTACAATTTTGCACGGAAAAAGGAAAGTTTTCTTTTCGGGGTAGAAACAAAGTTTAGTTTTTGTATACAAGTTTAATTAGTGAGCGAGGAAAATAAGTAGTTCTTTGGTTAAAGTAACATTTACGGATACAGATAGGTGGTACGTATACATTTATTTGCATTAGCTACTTAACATCTCAAAAAGTTTTCAGGGGCGGTTGGGGGAGTGGTTTGGTGTTTTTGGGGGGGGGGGAAAAAGGAGAGGGGGTGGTGCAAAAGTTGCTACTATGCAAAAAGCTGACAAAGGCAGGCAGAGTGCAGCATGCTTCGTGTGGCATGTGGGGCGCTGGTGGGCGGGTGTTCTTGTGTGTGTGTGTTATGGGCGTGGTCGTGGCGACTCAACGGATTTTCTTAATTGCATGCCAAGTATCTGTGCATTTTATGTGCAACATCAAAAACGAGAACAGCAACAGCAACAGCAACAGACAAGACTTCGTGCTGAGGGCGACAAGTTTCACTTGCCAAAGTCGCATCTTGCTTACAAAGGGATTCTACACTTCCTAATTGGCTCGTACACATTTATGTACCTGCCCACGCACTGTCAGTAACATCTCATATAATTGGCCTATGCGGAAAGTGCCCCTCCTTTATCAGAGTCCCAATCAATGCATTCCCATAGAAACAAGGATTTCCCTCCCATTTTCATGCACCCATCTCGAATTCCTTAAAATTAGTTGAAAACAAAGATACTGGATACAGCTCAAACTTTTTGAAAAGAATATTGATAAGCTTATTTTGGCTAAGACATGATATAATTATTTTTAAAAATAAATTGACGTATTTTGTAATACCATTTTTATGAGTAAAAATCACACTAACCGTCTAACTAAATTGATATATTGCGATTGTGCTATATATGCTGCAGAGTATATTAATCTTTAAGCACACTAACCCTTAAAATAAATATATATATATATATATAAAAGCAAACATATATATCTCATTTTTTTAATTTATTCAAAAAGTTAGTTTATCCAATTTAATAGTGGTGTAATAAATATTATTAATATTATTTAATTGGAAATAACCTGAAATTCCGCCCATCTTTGAATAAATAGGATATAATGGTCGGTAATATGTATTTACAATTTTGTATCCCTCCAAGTTGTCAATGTTTTTTAGTTAAGAATATAAGATGTCGAAAATTGTGAAAAATTTATATTTAAATTTCAAACGAAGATGACATTTTTCTTGGAAAGCCATTTTCCTCTCATTACTTGCCATTTTCTTTTTAGCCGAAGCTTCAAAGCACTTAAGCACTCCTTAGAAACTGAAACTCTCAGATAGAGTGAGACAGGCGCTGAGTGAGAGGGAGGGAGATAGGAAAACCGACTGTCTGAAGCGCTTTTGACTTAAGAAAATTAGCGTAGGATTCAATTATGGTTAATTAGACAAATTAGAGCTCAGTCTGCGGCCCAAACATCATCCTCCTCTCACAACTTATCTTTAGTGTTGGTAGACGATTCCAGGCCAAGATGTTCGAGTAGCTCTTGGATTAGTGGGTTGACATGAGATGACACCACCCATCGAAGTGGGTTATCTAAGCCACAACATTAATGCCGAAGCTAAGTAGTTAGCGGTGAGTTTAAGTGGGCACGATTTTCAAGAAGAAGTCAGTAATAGTTGATGTCATGAGTCATCATATCATAAGTAATGAGGGATGTTTTCTTAGAAATTCATTTATATTAGCAACATTTAAATTGTTAAGGTGATAATTACATTATTTACTTTAAAAATCATATTCTCATATTCTTTATAATTCGAAATTATTTGTTTTGTTTCGTTGAATGGCAACAATAAGTACTGGAGATTGTAAAATTCATGGTTGGTTTTTTCAAGTTATAAAATGAGTTTACCATATAAGTTTGGATGGTTCTTAAAAAAAACTTTACCCTCAAAAAATGTGTTCCAAAACAAACCAATTTTATTATAAGTTTTTGGCGTTGCGCAAAAGTTTCAAAGTTTTTATAAAAATTACTCATACGACACGTGACGTCAGTTAAATGTCTTTGATCAACGGCAACTGTGCGTATGCGTGATAAAGTTCTAGTCCAATTCGCATTTCTTAAAAATGTTTCTGGTATGCTTTTAAATTAGATCAAAAAACACATTGTAAATAATGTTATAGATAGTTTTAAAGAGGTCTCCCACTCATTTGTATCAATAATATTTATAATTAGTTATTTATCTCAGCATCGCATTCACATTTTTAAATCTTTCACAAATTTAGTATTTTTCGCTTTGAGTCCCCTCTTCCTGATCCAATATTCTCCTACTAAACTCCCAAAAATGGGGTTCCTCCCCATCCATCATCACTGTTCTTGCATAACACTCCCTATAAACTGTGGCGACAGTTTGTCATGTGGATTTATTTTCTGTGCATTTCCTACCAAGTGTTGCGGTTGGGATGTTTATTTTGCAGCAAGATAATTCACCGGGCTTTGCATTGTTCTACTGGTTGGGTTTGGTTTGCTTGGGCTGTGTTGGTTTTTGGTTTTTGCAGTAGATTTATTCTGAATTTAATACCATTCGCTCAGCATGGCATGCTCCGCTTCAGAGACACAAAACATTTTCGGTTTCAAGGGAACACTTTAAAGTCTGGCTATGGCAATCGCACCTTTTCTTCTTCTCCTGCGTCTCCTTGGCGCGATACTGAATTATGAACTGAATCAGCTCGACGGTGATGACGCTTTGCCGGCTGCTTTCACGCCGCAGACGACTCATGGCGCGAACGGCGACGACGACCACGATGGTAATGACGGTCAGCCGGCTGGAGCGGCTCGTCGATGGCTCCTCAGGCAGTGGCACTCCGGCTGGCTCAGATACAACACCCTCCGCACGGCCACCCGGTTGGGACATGGAGGAGTCCAGGTGGAGGTTGACTTTGCGGCAATGTCGTGCCCGCTTTTTGGCACTCGAAATTAATACATTAACACATCACTCCGGGGGCAGGGGCTTTGAATTTGGGGTCTCCTCTTCACTACCCCGTCCACACTTCACTTTCGTAATTAGCTGGCCGAGCAAAATGCGCTTTTAATGACGGGACAACAACCAATATTTGTGCAGCACTTTTTTCCTTTTTTCCTGTTTTATTTTTTTATTTTCTGGGGTCTACGGAACGGAATTCTTTCTTGTCGCCGCTCGTTGCCCGACTTTTGTGTACTTGGTCCGCCGCGAGTTAAGTTTAAACTGAATTGCTCTGGAGCGGCGCAAAGCAGCAGCGAAAAAACCCGCAAACGGTTGGCAAAATTCTGCCAGAAGAAGCCAATCCGGACCCAGTTGCGTGCCCACCGGAGTCCGGAGAGTCCTGGCAAGGCAGGATTGCGTGCACAGGACTCGGCACACGCCAACTGCAGGAGGAAGAAATGTAAGGCCGGCAGAAAATGGAAAACTTTGAGAAAACTGTGCTAGGTGGCCCATATCAATTATGTCAGCAGTAAGACATCGCCGAGTCATGCCAGGCCCAACAGAACTATTATGTACCAAAATGCCAGTCACTGAGAGAATGGTTTTTTTTTTCACTTTTAAGGCATTTGAATAAATGTGTACTTATTTACTTTCTAATATCATTTCTTTACTTTTAGAGGAAGGTTGCAAATTGCTTTGCAAATCACAGGACATTTTGAGGTCTAGAAGTAAGGTAGGATAAAAGTATTTAAGTCCATACTTCAAGGATACTTTTAAAAGAGATATTTTCTGATTTTTATGTTTGTAGTATTTGGAAGTTATGCCTTTGCCTTTTGAAAACTAAAACCTTAGGCAGACAAGTTTCTATGTTTATTTTTCAACTTCTTCCTATTCCATTTTCCATAAAACTAAGATTTTTAAACTTATTTTTAAAAGTTCTCATTATTTCCTTATTTCTAAAATAAACTTGTTCCTTCCCATTTTTCTTTCAGCGTATTCCCAAGCTGGATCTAGTCCACTCGTGCACATACACCCTTGTATATTTTTACTATTTCCCACAAAACAATTACACAAAATGCTAAAAGGCATCTACCAAACAATACCAACAAAGTGGCAGTAAGGTGAAGAAGACCAGCTTTGGCTGTAATAACCAGCAGAAGTAGAGGGAATTACCGGAGCCTGATAAACACGACAACGTCACGAATTCATTTAACCAGAATTCGAGGCAACCGGCAAAAGTATCTGTAACTGAAAGTAACTTCCTTCTGGGTCCTTGGCGTTTGCCTTTTGTTTAATGACTTGCCACGACCCCTCTTTTCCACTAGGATTTCAATGGGGAAGGGTTCAAGGAGGTTTGCGTTTGCGTTTGGGTTTGGGTGGTAGGCCGCCATAAAAAGAGGTCCAATCCAATACCAACAAGCCAACCCCACTTTCTCCGGTTCTTTTACCAATTGCATTCCATTCGTGCGCGCTTCTCTTATTTTCTTTTGATTCAATTTTCATTTCTCTGGCGTGCGGCAAATTGCGTGCTACGGCGTTTGCTGAAATAAATTGCATCAGTTATTGGCACATTTGCATGATTTCTCTATAAGCATTCCTCTGCTTTCTCCCCCGTTTCCCTTATGATATGCAGTTGGCCAGCACGCGAGCTTTAATCTTGAGAAAATTGCTTAAAGTCTGCAACAGGTTGCAAGTGAATTCGGATAAGTGCAGCTTGAATTGCTCTGAAAATGCCTGTAAAGTGACTTATTGTTGGTAAAAGTGTTACTTAACAAATTCACGATTATTACATTGGGACAAAAGTTAAAATACCTCATTTTGACACCTATATACTATACAAACTTTTTTTTTTAATGATTTTAACTATACAAATATATATCCTACAATTAATTGTAACGAAAGCTTCAGGAAAAGTAGGTAAATATATTGAAGAAAACTATTGAATTATTTAAGGATTATAGTTTTCATCTTGAAGCTTCAAGAAAATGTTCTCCAAATTCTTGAAAATGTCAACTAACTTTCAAACTTTCTTTGCAGGGAATTCACAACGAATTTATTTTTATACCGCTAAAATTTAATTGTAATCCCCTAAACTTCAAAGTTCCTGAAATATGTTTCTTAATGTTTTTTGGCTGCTGGTTGATTTTAAGGGTCATTTGATGACAGGAACTGGGGCAAAAACGATGCCACTATTGCCCCATAAAAGGCCAATGATAATGCGTTTCCCTGAAACCCAGCTTTTCCCAGCCCATCCACCCATTTTCCCCGGGAAGCATGCCACTTAATAGTTATGCGTGCAATTTCCTGTACTTGTGCCTCAAGCGTTTTGTCGTTGTCCCCATGATGATTTTGTGTGGCATTCTCGGTTGTCATCGCCATTGACGCCACACGGGAAATTGCTGGCAAATTGACAGCTTTGTTTTGTGCCAATGATTTTGTGTTGTCGGCGGCTTTTGAAAACTCACCCACGAAATCGGCTCACATGTCCCATTACCCGCTCCCACCCACTCCCCAATAGTTATAGAATGGGAGGGGGAGGGACAAGGACGACCGTGTAACATAACACAAAAGCCAAGAGAAGGGCGCTCATTGAAAACCTGGGAATAATGCGAGGGTTGCTTTCAATACTAAATTCAAATGAACATCAACTGTTTGAAATTATTCTGATAAAGGTAAAAGATTATTTAGAGTATTTATAAAGTCAAATGCCTTTGCTTTACAATATTTGAAATTATATTTTATTTTAATAAAAGTATCCATTTATATTAGATTTCGGTTTGCAGATTCCAAATCTGCAGTTAAACTAATTTAAATATAAATATTCTTAAAGTCAAAAATTGATTAAAATCGCAATTTTTCAATCTATGCGGTATACATTCTGAAATAAGCTCAAATCAGTTAAAACTGAAAAATTCTATATGTTTTCTCCATTTAAAACCTAGTATTCGCTTACTCTACGGACTATAAAAGGAGACTGAATATATCCTTTTTATAATGCGTTTTCATAATTATTTTGTGGCACTTCACCTCCAACCATGTTTTGAATCAACCCTCGCAATTCAACGTGTGCCCCTCGGCTTTGTGTGATTAAAGTGCGTATTCGCTTTGTATTACCAGCAAGGCGGAAGACAGGACAGGACAAGACAGGACCTAATGGCAGGACAACAGCACGGCCGAAGGTCCTTTCATTCGATGCGACTATTCTGGATACATTTCCCCACTCACTGGCCCATTCCTTCAGCACTTCGAGTTGCCGATGTGGCAGAAATTGGCAGTTAACATCATTTGTTATTGATTTTCGCATTGGGTAATATCAGCTGTGGCGTTCGTCTTCAAGGTGGGGTCGATTGTCCTGGGGCTATTTGCTTTTTTGGGTCACTCCCATTGTACCCGCCGTAAGATGATTGATGAGAGAGTCGACGGCATTTGGCCACTGTGTATACAGCCAGTGGTGTATTGTACATGGTAACCTTCAACTTGGGCCGCGGGGGATGGGTTGCTCCGTGGACGGTTGACCCAATTTTTGTACATCGACAGATGGGGGTTTGCTTCTGACTCATTTGAATATAGTTGGCAATTTTAATTGGTTTCTGCTCCTGCAGCTGCAGGTGCACCGCCGCTAACCCACTAATTATATTGCACATACATCACTTAACGAGACCTGACAATCCGCCACTCCATCCACGTTCAATCAGAGTTAATGACTATTAATGATATCGTTCCAATTACTTGCTTGCCACGCCCTCCCGCCGCTGACGCCTCCTTTGCGTGTGCTGCTGGGGCATAATTTGCAGGATTTCCCTTTAATTGTGATTTATTGAATAATTGGTATTTATTTGGTGCTCCCAACTTTTTTCACATATTTTTCACTGTTTCGCCCGATCAGCGCGATGTGTGTGCAGATTCCGAAAACGAAAACACATTAAATTTATTTCCACCTTATCGACATGAATGAAGCCGCAAAATGGCATTTAATTTGTGAATTTTCAACAATAGATATCTGCGCCGTTGATTACGACATTCACATGCGCGCATACCCATGAGCAGTTTTATATCTACCTCAAATTTTACAGAATTTGTGAAGTTTTATTATTATTTGTTTTTATCATAATTAAACAAAGCCAAAATTGCGTCAGCGAAGGCGGCAGTGATAAGATATTTTGGGTATTCTGGGTACTTTTATTTGACTTCAGTGTAAGCAGTTATGCAAATTGAATATCATTCTACAGAATTGGAGAGCTAAACACTTTCTCCTTAATTTTAAACACATTTTTAAGGAGTTTCCTTTGAGAGCTTATAATTTAATTAAAATGTTTTCTATTTAAATTTCATTAATTTTGTATTGTATTTTGTCTATTGATTTTTATTTTTCATGACTTTAATTTCTTTAAAAATTCTTTTGATTAACTAAGTAAACTCCCCAGAGTTTTTTGTTTTGTGTCATCTTTGCAGGTCTTTGTATTGAAGTAATTTGTGAACTTTAGTGTGTGTCGTTTCTTTTTTGACTATTAGTCTTTATAAGTCGAAAGTGGGCGTCGGTAACGCCCCCCTTTTAAGAGCTTAAAACCAAAGCCCGGGATTTGCTCGCCTGATTTGGGAGGCTTTTAGTGGGGACAGTTCCCCAACCGACTGACTTGCGAGCTTCGCCAAGAGTGACACGCTAAACTAATTTCGGTGGCGACGGCACATGTAAACCGAATTAAAGTGACAGCCTCTTGGAGGACGAACATCCTCCGTATTCCTCCTTACCAGCGGCGCTTGGCTTGATTAATTTTTGGCCCGACAAGTGGGAGCCGCAAATCATCATCTGAGTGGGGTTCGTGGTGACGAGGTGCAGGGTGCGGGTAATTGCGTATTTTGCGAGTGAACACACAAAAAGACAGCAGAAGCAATCACACAAATGCACTCGGAAAAAGTACGCGCTTTCCTTGTATTAAACCAAATTTTAATTCGAAATTGTTATAAATTGTTAAAAAATTTAAATAGCTGCATTTACTACGTATGTATACAAAGTAGTCAAATTCAGGAAAGTAAAGTAATTTAGCTGCATTTATTTTCGGAGATTTTATATGGTGGCGTTCAAAAATAAATTGCTCAGTTTCCAAAACTATAAAAATATTTCTAAAGCTTTTAATTATTTTAAAATTTAAAAAAAAAAATTATTTTAATTATTTAAATTTGTAATAAAATTAATTACGTTAAGTTAATAACATAAAGAGTTGCAAATGTGTAGACAGAATCGAGAAGAATTTAATATTTTCCTTTATTATTTATGCAGGTGTATTATTTAATTTGGGTATGGAAACCATTTATAATTTCAGTATTTCGAGGTGTTAATAATCTCCTGTCCCAAATGTATTATGTCAAATGGATTTCCATTTTATGAAAAAGCTAACATATTTAAGCTTTCAAAAATAATTGTATCAAAGTACTAAAAACAATTGAAGACAAGTTAAAGGTGTTTGTCTGCAAAAGGGTGAGCACTCTTGTTTTTCGAATTACATGTGTACATTTTCCGAGTGCAGGAACATCAAAACACACAGCGTAGATAGGATATTTGGAGGAGGATGATGGGAGGACAAACCGCAGGCGGATGATTCGCCGTTTATTGGAGTTGTCGCCGTAGTCGTTCTCGTGGATGTGACTGTGGCGACGGGCGTAGCTGAGGACGTGCGTGGAGCTGGTGGCCGAGGAGCGTGCCGAGTTGCATCTGGACGGACAAACAAGTACAAATGACAGACATAATGCAGTGGAGGAGCATGTCTCCTCCAAACAAGGGGAGCATACCCGCCGGCTTCAATTTTCAATTTAATTTATGGCCCCAACCCAAAGAAACACCCACGCCAAAAAGAAGAAACTAGAACAATGGCTCCGGATTAGCCCGACTTTGCGTGTCAAGGCTAAACCCTCGACGAGTTTTGGGAATCGCAATTCGACAACTTAATGCCGATGGCAAGTCGTTCCGAGCCAACTCCAGCTAATTACTCACAGCCACCAAGTGGAGTGGAACCGGGTTGGCCGGAGATGAAAGATGAAAGGAGTGCGGTCAACGAACGGCGGACAAAGGAGATGCTAAACCCAATCAGCCAAGAACGATGTGAGCAAAAATTAATACTTCCAAATTGTAGACTTTCTGATACCCTGTCAGGAACAATGAATTATTATAAAACAAAAATCTTGTATCTTATATATATTTCTTATTTTATTTTTAGAAGAACCACTTTAAATACAAATCATAGAAAACTAATTAATAAAAGAAAGGTTTAGTTAGGAAAGTTTTAGTTAGAAAAAAATATATTTTCTATTATAAATTTTGTCTTTCTATACCCACGAACAAACTACATCTATTTTGATCTTCCAAAACACCAATAGATTAGCAATGGCTATAAAAAGCTGTGGGAAAAAATAAGCAAAGAGAAACTTTTGGCGCACTAAAAGGAACATATAGCAAAACCTTTTTCATAAATTCCTATTCATGTTTATGTTGCAGAAATAGTCCAGAGCCCCATTAGGGTTCTCATCATAATGGAACAAGCTATTTTCATAAATTTCCATTACCTACAACCAAAAAAGCCATGATAGAAATGGTCTGCACTTTCATCAGACGAAAGTGTTCAATAAAAACTGAGCTAGGGTATGGCAAATCATTGTGGGACCTTGCTCGCTTAATCAGTCTGCTGGGAGCTGTTATGGCTGCCTGGGATTGCTGTCCGCCGCTTGGTTACCCACTCATCCCGATTCCCGTTGGCAGTTTCAATTTCGTCGCGTTTATTCCCCACATTCCGACCCGGGCAACATCAGCAGATTGGAGCTCGCTGCCAGTGCAGCAATGCATATAAATGACGTAGCAATTGGAAGCCATTTGTTATGCGAAGCTTTGCTTTGTTCCACAATTAGAATTGCCAACTGGGGACACTCCGCCAACGTGAAGACGTTTACATGGCTTAAAGAGCAGTATTTCGGATTCTATTTAAGCAGTTAATACATTTTTAAGGCTTGGCATTTGTAATCAAGTAGACATTTTCACTCTATTTTGCATAAATAAAGGAATTAACTAGCTTAAGCCAGATTTTATTCAAACAAAACGAAAATTGGTTCAACAACTGTTTATTCGATTTAATAGGAATTCGGTTGCTTTCATGAATTGTAATTCTATCTTAATTATAACCAACTAGGAACTAACTGAGGGAAATGTTGTAAGTTTTGGCCACGTGAGATTTGGTGTGTGGTTTCGCGATGGTGTGCCATCAGATGGCAGCCGCCTGCCTTCTATTCCAGCGCCACACGGTGGCGTCATCGCACACGTAGACCAGCACGCTGGCGTCCCGCGAGAAGGCGATCTGTCGCACGGTGGCTCCGCTGCGCGGATTGTGCAGAGTGGTCATGTGGGCGCCCTCCGGATCGCTGGGATCCAGCTCCCACACATACACCTTGCCCTGCTGGTTGCCCAGTGCAATCACCTTCTGCCACGGATTGAAGCCGAACCGCACGAACCAAATCTCACACTCATCGTACTCGAATTCCGCGATGATCGTGCAGGAGGAGTCGCTCGGCTTTACCTGCTCGAAGCTCTGATGAAGTTGACCCGGCTTCCAGCACACAATAGCGTTCTCGCAGGATTTGGAGAGCACGAAGTTGCCAAACCACTGCACACAGTCCACGTAGTTCCTGTGTATATCCCTCGTCGAAAAGTCGGGGAAGTGCTTGGTGACCGTGGGAAACGGCAGGGTGGATTTCTCCTGGCTGAAAGTGTTGGATAGTTCGATTTTGTGGTGAAATTCGGGCGTATTCAGACACCACAGTTTCAGGGAGTGGTCCATGCCGCTGGACACAATGCGATCGCCACGCATATTGAAGTCTATGGAGAGCACCTCGTCGCGATGTCCTTCCACGCCGCCCAAGATGGCAATGCACACGTGACTCTGGATGTTCCACAACCTAATCGCATGGTCCTTGCTGCCCGAGAGCAGAAGCTGCAGCTTGTGCGGATGGAACTTGAGCTCGTTGATGGCCTGGCCGTGGCCAATATAGTTGCCCACCGCCTCGTTTTGCTCGACGTCAATGACCCTGATGACTCCGCGGTATCCAGCCGCCGCCAAAAGTGGAGCAGAGGTCTTTAGGTCGTACGACCAGGCGCAGGTGTAAAATACCTCATCGGGCTGGGGAGCAAATTAAAGAGTTTTCAATGACTTCCGCAATTCGAAGGGCAATTTTCATGACTTCATTGTTCAGTTAGTCTGGGAATTTGTTACTTTTTTCTATCTAAACTAAAATTTCAATAGATCTGGTTTAAGATTGAACTTTAGAGGTCAGTCAATTAACTGGGGATCAGAAATGAATTCCTCATATAATGGTTAACATATTTAAACTTCTAATTTTCAACTCTATTTAGAAAAGCAAAGTTTGACATTAAGAAAATGGACTTCCAACAGTGCCTTAACTAAAGAACAGGTTGTCTTCCTTCTCAAAAGGATTAAGTGATCATATAGCTCTTGTATCCAAGTGACTTTCATTCCATAGAAATATTATTCTGCCTGCAGCCATTGAAAAGCATCGAATATATATCATAACCCACTTAAGGGTGGCCCTAACTAAACAGGTTTTACAGGGTTTGAGATAACACATCGAGTTCTAGCAGTCTCTTTTCAAGCCTATCATTAACCAACTGAGCAACAGGGTCTTGAAGTTGGGTCTGTATGCTAGGGACTCACATCCGGATCGGCGTAGCAGTGGAGCAGCTGCATTCCGCCCTGCCGAGGGCACTCGTAGACCGTGACCCGGTTGCTGCCCGCGGTGGCGAAGACCTGGGGCTCATCCTTGCCGAGCAGCGTGTTGAAGGCCACGCCGAAGATGTTGGCTCCGTGGTTCTCTTTCACGTGGGTGCTTCGGGGAACACGAGAGGGCGTATTGAGGTCAGAATCAGTTTCCAGCTCGGTATTCGATTACTTTCTTACTCGTATTTGTAGGCCGGGCGGCTCTTTGGCTTCGATTTGGTACTCCGGCGTCCACGGCGTTTGCTCCTCGTACTGGACGACGGCGACTTGCTGCGCGAGGTGGTGCTGTTGGTGGTGTAACTGGCCGACTCATCCTGCACGCGGCACGGGCCCCAAAGATTCATTAATTCTCATTTCGCACATCCATTTGTCATTCGCTACTCACGCCACATGATTCCTCCGACTCTTCGGCCTCGTTGCCGTTTTTCACTTTATCACTGCTCATTTCGAACGCGCCGCACGTTTTCACGGTTAACTGAACCCCAAATTACGGCTTCGTTTGCAATAAACTATCAGTTTATGCTGATTAAAATGTTTAAATAAGGACTATAAATGTTTTCCGGCACTTTTGGCGGCAATAGTGTTACCCCATGCACAGATCGCGGAAATTACTGCGGCATTTCAGGACAAACGGTCTTACCATTGCGTAGAGTGGCCACCTAATCACGATCAGCTGGCCAGTGTTGGTTTACCATTAATCGATAAGTTAGACACTTAGGCGGCACATTCAAACTTTGAAATGACGAAACACATGCAGAAGCTAATTTTAATAAGTAAACAAACAAATGTAGGACAAATAACATGCCATGGATTCATGTGTGGTAGACAAACTTTTATATGTATGTACAAAATTACACTGGTCGGAAAGGGACTCTTTTTTCCCTCAGGCGTAAATCGTGGAAGTTATTTATAATTTTTAAAATATTACGATTTTATCTTCAATAACTTTATTTAAGTGTTTTTATGTTTTTGAATACCCTTGCAGAGGAAAATAATATCGGAATGTATGTTTTTAATAATTGCAGGTAGTATATTTTTCGGAAGGTCTATATAAAAGAGCTGTCATAATAATAATCGGAAAATTTATAGAAAATTCCATATGGCTCAGTTGTCATACGCATAGAAGTAAAGATATAGAAACCTTTAAAGTTAAGTTAATTAATTGAATAAGTGGTTTGACTAAAACATGTTTTTACTTGTAAAGAAGTTGTTATTAAATTTACATAATATTTGTACTCTTCAAAAAAGCGGACTTTCTAATGTTATATTTTATTTTTTTTATTTCTATTTATTTTGTTTTATTTGAATAAGTTTAAATCTTTAAAAAAAAATATTGCAATTTGCAGTGTTTTTAAACTTATTAAACAATATCCATATTAAAATCTGTCAAATCTTTCAGTCTCTACGCCTGAGTAAAAATGTTGTTTAAAACTTACTAAGTTTATGAGCACGATTAAAGAAATCAGCGTGTTGTCAAAGGAAGTATCAAGTATTATTATTGCAAACTTGTTTTGTACAAAAGTCGCGGCAAGGAACATTTACAATCACGCAGAGCGCGGGTGGAAAACAAGACAAGTGTTCTTTTGATTTTAGTCTAGGATAAAATAGTTATTTACAACAGAAGCGAGCAAAAGATAGGGAATAGGGGTCGGAGGCTAGACAGAAGATACAGCAGTGGAAATCGCAGACAGAGGTCAGCAGACAGATAGTTGGATAGAGGAGAGATAGAGAGACAGAGTTATAGAGTTACAGAGTTATAGAGCTATAGAGTTATAGAGAGTAGTTCATTCTGGAGCTGTGTTCTGGTTAACGCAAACGTCAAATGAAAAGGCAAATCGAACGAACTGAAGAGGCGGAACGGATAAACGGATAAACGGTTAGCTTAGAAATCAAATCTCAAGTACGTTTTGTTCGTCGACATGGACCTGGCCCAGGTGGGTGTCCGCAGGCGGCGTTGCCGGTGCACGGTCGCTGGGTTACTGCAGCTGCCACTGCTGCCGCCGCTGGCCGCACTGGCCGCACTCTCCGCCGCCTTGGCACTTGACTCGGGGGTGGGGGCGGTGGCGGGGGTGGCTCCTTCCCCGGCGGAGCCTCCTCCATCACCGACTCCCTCACGGTCTCCAGGGCTGGTTGTAGTTTGGGTGCGGGTGCAGGGGTGGTTGTATCTGGAGCGGACGGCGGACCAGTGGGTCCACTGTGGGTCTGCGGGGCCAGGGAAACGCCCTTGGTGCGACCCTCTATGCTGTTGTCCTGGTTGTCACCCGCCCCCGGCGTTGCTCCCACCCCTCCTCCAGGGGCCACCTCCTGCAGGCTGCAGCTGCTGTTGGAGTTATTGTTGTCCTGCTGCTGGTCATCGCGTCCGTGGCTGTGGCGACCGCAGTTCAGGTTCTTGCAATTGCCGTTGCAGCCCTCCCTGCAGGATTGCCCCCGAGTTGGGCGCCAGTTGGAGTTGCAAGGCAGGCGGTCAAGTGGTTCGGCGACCAGCAGTTGGCAGTGAGTAACAGCGAACCGGCAAATGGGGCAATTGTTAGGACACGAGACACCACGTTGATGTTGCATTGCATTCGGTTTGTTTGTGTGTTTTGTGTGAGAGTTTTTTATTTAGTTTTCATGTAATTTTTTAGGTAAATAGTTTTGTCAATAGAAAGAAAGAATATATAAATAGAAAATCAGTTGAGAGGTTGTGGTAAAGCTTTAGGGTTTAGTAGGGGTAGAGAACTGGACTTTTCCCACGCAGCATGGCCTGACCATCAACAGAATATGTCAAAACTAGCAATTCTTTTTCAAGCTTGCCCTAAAAGAACATTTATTTTACTTACAAATTCAAAAACAAGGGCTTTAATATTAAATACTTTTGAGATTTGACATTATTTTGTGCAAAAAATGTACTAAACATAAAAATACCGAACAGGAAAATATTGTTAAGCATAAATTTCTGGATTGGAGGCATCCAACTGAAACTCCAAACTTTTTTGGAACATTAAAAGTGTTTAATTTGTCCTTTTAGGGCAAGTTTTAAAAATGCACCAATTTCACAACCACTTACAAAGCTAGTCTCAGTGGCAAACAAAGTTAACGCCGAAACTTTGTGGCTTGTTGGCAAAAAAATAACAAAATAAATGGGGTAAAAGGGGTAAAAGGGAAGTGACTTTCAACCAAACCTCACTTGGCTATGTAAATCGAAGAATCGTGTCTGAGTGGGATTGGTAGGTACGGATATGTTAAAAATTCATGTGTCCCAGCACCTGAATACAATGGATACCGCGTACTCCATACATATGCAGATGACATTCGGGAGTGGATCGGTGGGGGATTTAATTGAAAGTGTGGTAAATAATAAAAATGCATTGATGCATTGGGCTTGTATTTGTAGAGAGTCCCCTTCTGCGGCTGGTTAGCGAACCAAAATCGGGCTCGAAAATGCAAAATCTTTCCGGAATAGCGTTATAGTTTATTTAAAACCAAATTTGTTTGTTCACTGGCAAAATGTAAGTGCCTAATACAAAATACATTAAATACTGTCGAAATAAATTAAACAGACCAGTTATTATTTTATTTTAGTTGACTAATTTCTAATTCTTTTGGTAACTTAAAAATTTTATTATTTAAAGCCCTCTAAAAACATTATTTCTGTTTGATAAAATATTATAAAAATATAAAAACTTTGCACTTCCATCCCTAACGTTCAAACCTTCAAAAATATTCAACAAAAATATTATGGCAAATAGCTTTTCAGAGGCGAAGTTATAGCAGAAGGGGAAGAATACGGGTTAGATTCAGAAGAGGCACACAGAAAATTCCATCGGGCGAACTGGCAGTCGAACTGGTTAGAAATAATGCAGATACACCGAGAGAAATGGCGAGCAAAAAGTAAGACACCGAGAATTGAAGGCAGAGAGGTGAGGTTTCTTAAGTTAGAGACAGTTCTTCAATCAAATACGGTGCTGCGAATCGTTAGGGACGGTGTTCGGGGTCTTAATCTTAACTTAGTAACTCTCAGGAGCCGAAGAATACAGTACATACGTACAACGAATACGTTACGTAACGCTAGGCTATGGCTAAGAAATACTCGATCTCTGCAAACGTTATATGATGATGTGTTCGATGAGAGATAGAAGACAGAATAGATACGATTAATGGTGATGATGATATGGTGGGCTAGAATTTCTTTTTTTACTGGCAGAGCAAGGCAAAGAATATATCTCCATTTTCGAAATACATGAACTGAAGAGCACTACAAAGTATGAGAATAGAAATATTCGGTAACAGAGTTAGAAAGAAGTTGGAAGAAGAAAGAGGTGAGATAGGTGAATAAAAGTGGTTATTGTGGGTTTCGGGTATGATGTGGACGCGAGTTGGTTTATGGTTTTATTATGGAAGAGATGTTAGAGTTAAAAATCAACAGAGTTAACGACAAAACCAAAGCGACAAGTTTGACTCGATGGGAACACTTACTCTTCGCTCTCAACGGATGAGGACGCAATCTGCCCCAACTTTGTTTTACCTGTTGTGGGGCTTCTGCTCAACAACACAGACACACACACAGTAACAGTAACAGAACGGATATAAAAAGAAAAATATTCAGATATATGTATACATTCAGTAGGTAACAAGGGCCTCAATTAATTGTTCGACTTAGGAGTACATAGAAGGTGGTTTTCTTTTCAAAAAGCGAAGTTAGATGGTTTGATGGGCAAATGGCCTTGGTTATCGGTTGATGAAAAGCTTGCCTTGGGTGCAAATCCAAAATTTTGAAACTACGCAGCGTTAGTCGGGTGGATCCTACTCAAAACGGGTTACAAAGCCTAAACCAATTCGATGGGAGCCCCCAAAGAAGCCCAAGCTGAAGCAGAGTTGTCCGAAGATCAGTCGACTCGACTCGACTCGTTATCCTCTTGGTTAGGCTAGACCGCCAAGAAGCTGGCAAATTGTTCGATTTCGGGGGATATTTTATGGGTAAGACCACTAGTGGTAGACCACCTACCTTGATTCGTCAATGAAGACGGCCTCGAGTACACGAGCCGCGTAGTGCAGATTGCGCTGCATGTCCTCGTAGGCCACGGTCTCATGATCCATGCGGCGGAGAAGACTGCGTATTCTGTGGGATTTTAAAGACGTATTAGTTGAATGATTCATGGCCAAACTTTTATATATAAATAATCAGAAATATACTAATTCAATACGCGTCCAGTAAAAAAAGCGTTTTCGAACTTAAGTATCTCTTATCAGCACTAAAGCTTTATCGCAACGCTATTACTTTCGTCGAAATTGGTATTATAACGACAGAAGAAATGGGAGTTTTAAACATTGACGAAAATCAATGTTTTTGGGAGAATCATCTAGGCTAATCATATCAAAATTAACCTAAATAATATGAGTTACAAGTAGGAATAAATCTTTACTAATGAGAAAAATTCGTAAATTAATGTTAAACATGTTAGCAAAATAAAACATGGAATTGCTATTGCAAGTAAATAAATTTGTTATTATGTTATTTATCTTGAAAAACTTTATGATCCATTCTTAAAAATAAATAGTTTACTTTCTAAACACTTGTTAAAATTACGATTACCCGCTTTGATGTGTATATTTGTAATTGTAAATTACTGAACCTTAGCACGTCAAAAAACTACGAGTTATCGCTTTAAATATATAAATTTTCCTCTTTCTGGATTTTATAAATAAGTGTTTATTGGAGGTGGATGCCCCATTGTTTCCTGACCAGTCCACACTTAAGTCATGCGTTTCCTCGTTCTGATCACCATTATCCTTTTCGCTTTTTTAGCCTTGACTGATGGTCGGAAAAAAGGAAGCCCTTGTTTATGTCCCTGGATTATTGATAATGTTTGCGGATCGGATAACATAACCTACCCCAACTCGTGTGTTTTAAAATGTGGAGCAAAGCTAAAATCGGATGAAATAACTGAAGTCAAGAAGGGAAGCTGTTAATAACCGGGATTTGAAATGCTATTTTCAGACATATTTACATGACATGTTTGTGAATATCATGTTATAAGTCCCCAACAAAAAAAAACTTCCTGGGCTATAGTAAGATAAACAATTGTTTTCTTTTTGCTACAAAATTTTTTAAAACATGGTAGTGGCAGAGGTCAAAATATGAATGACTTCTAGAACTATATACCAATGTATGCTTATCAAAGCATATTACTGACTATTGTAAAAATAATAAAAATCAGTCAACAGTGAATTTGTTAAAAATGCTAAGCACCGAGATTTCGTTTCAACTTTTTGAAGTTGAGAAATCAGGATAGGCATACTTAATTTAAAAAATATTTACGAGGTGGTGTTCTAATTCTTTTCAGTTTATAATGAATTTAAAGTTATTTGCTACGCCTGTTTTCAGCCTCTTAATTAAAAAAAAATTTTTTTTGACGCTCTTACACATTTGGAATGACGTTTTAAATTTAACAAATTTAATGATGTGATTTTAACCAGTGTTAAAATTATGATTTTACACTTTAAAATTGAACGGATCCGGGTACTAGTATAAATACTATGCCACTATATGTCATATTATTATACAGTATGGCCATGCGTTTCCTAGCGTTGATCGTCCTCTGCCTGTTCGCTCTGTTGGAACTCACAGAAGCTATACCCTGTTTATGTACCAAGGAAAAACAACCCTTCGTCTGCGGAATAGACAAAAAAACCTACGCACACGCGTGTCGGGCAAAATGCGTTGGTGTCAGTATTGCCCATGAAGGAAAGTGCAAATAACCGGAGTACGAAAATGTAGCTGGTCATAAAATGTGAAAGAAACCTTAATTTTATCCAGTGGTGGGACGGACTACTCCCCAATGACAAATCTGCTTTTTAAGTGATATTTCTATTAATTTTATAAATGATATATTTGTAAAATACGTATGTATATCTACAAATCTGTCTTATTCCTATACCATGTTCAAGTCAAATTTGATTTTAGTCCGAGTTTAAGTGAAAGCCCCTTCTCTTGGATCTTCAAAAATTAAACCAGTCTGTTCACCTACGTAGTCTATTCTTATTAAACTTATTCACGGGTATGTGGTGGGTCCCGAGTTACTAGGTCGCCTAAACTTCTCTGTGCCCAATAGCATTACCAGGAACTATGTACCTCTTACTTTAAATCATTGAAAATCCAACTACGATATTCATGACCATTTTAGAGTACTGTGTAATAAGTATAATAAACTAAGCCATATTATTTCTACTATGGACTCTTTCCCAATAATTGCATTATTTTTATCTATTTTAGCACCAAATTAGAATTACTTTTTTGTTTCGTATGTATTTTTAGCTTAGTCTGCCCGTTTCCATATAGTCATTTTTTCACCTCTCTATAATTCCTTTCAGTTAATAATGAATTTCAAGTTATTTGCTAATATTTTTTTGTCGCTCTTACATATTTGCAATGACGTTTTAAATATTAACAAATTTAATTATGTGATTTTAACCAGTGTAAAAATTATGATTTTACACATTAATATTTAACAAATCCTGGTAATAGTATATATACCATGCCCATTTATGGCATATTATTATACAGTATGGTCACGCGTTTCCTTGCGTTGATCGTCCTCTGCCTGTTCGCTCTGTTTGAACTCACAAACTCACAACTCGCCTGTTTTCGTAAATGTACCAAGGAAATATATCCCGTTTGCGGAATAGACAAAGAAACCTACGGAAACCCGTGCAGAGCAAAATGTGTTGGTGTCAATATTGCCCATGACCGAGAATGCAAATAACCGGAATTAAAAAAAAATTGTTGACCTTAAGCCAATTTATCGCTATAATATATAATTAGTCCTGGTTATTTTGTAACTTGTGTCGATGGGGTGTGGAAGACCCAGTCTTGCTTGATCAACTTAATACTATAGCCATGCTAGGCTCTGCTTTAAGTACCATTTTACTATTCGCAGTTTTTAAACTGACTGCATCCAGAAACTGGTGCTTATGTAACTACGATTATAATCCTGTATGCGGATCAGACTACAAAACCTATCCCACCGAGTGCGTTATGAGATGCCAATCTTCCCAACAAGGATTCAGACTCACTGTGCTCAAGAGGGGTACATGCACCAGATACCAGCAATAAGATGATTATACTAAAGATATAGGGAACACATCATCTCCATGCAGTTCTGAAGTCATTATTCACATGTGTGAAGCAAATACAATGATTATTCACCCAAAACCATTTAATTCGTTTATTTCTCGGATAAGAACGATTAACAGAGAGGAGACATCTTATCTATTTTCCTCAGTTAATTCATTAAAAACAAGAAAGGAAAGCTAACTTCGGGCGGAGCTAAAGTTGATATACCCTTGCAGAATACTCTGTAAATTATATTCTCCAAAATTATTCATATGATGCATTCTTAATACTCATAAAAAATCCCAACTTCCTAACTTTAAAAACACCAAAGTTATAGCATTTCCAATCATTCAGTTATATGGCAGCTATAAGTTATAGTCTGCCGATCCTTATGAACTTTGGTAGGTCGGATTGATTGGCCAAAAATAAAACCCATAGAAAATCCCAACTTCCTAACTTAACAAACACCAAAGTTATGGCATTCCCGATCAATCAGTTATATAGCAGCTATAGGATATAGTCGGCCGATCCTTATGAAATTTGGTACGTCGGATTGATTGGCCAAATATAAAACCCATAGAAAGTCCCATAGAAAATCCCAACTTCCTAACTTAACAAACAGCAGAGTTATGCCATTTCCGATCAATCAGTTATATGGCAGCTATAGGATATAGTCGGCCGATCCCGGCCGTTCCGACTTATATACTGCGTGCAAAGGAAAGAAGGGTGTGTGCAAAGTTTCAATTCGATATCTTTAAAACTGAGAGACTAGTTCGCGTAGAAACAGACAGACGGACAGACAGACGGACAGACGGACAGACGGACATGGCTATATCAACTCAGGAGGTGATCGTGATCAAGAATATATATACTTTATAGGGTTGGAGACACCTTCACTGCGTTGCACACTTTTGACCAAAATTATAATACCCTCTGCAAGGGTATAAAAATTCTACCACTAAGTAATCCATTAATCCAGGTGCATTACAAATCAGAAATCAAATGATTATTTCAGTTAATGTTTTAAGTCGAATACTTGTTGAAAATCTGCAAAAAAATACGGAACAGAATATAAACAAAAATTCTTTACCTAGACTTAAAGCGCATTATATATGAAGGTTTAAAAGATTGTTAATATCACAAATTTGTATTTAAAAAACTCTAGTTATGTAAACAAATTTAATAATGTGACTTAACAAGTGTTAAAATTATGATTTTACACCATAAAGCTTAACGATTTCCTGGTACAGGTATATATATACCATACCCCTATCTGCTATATCAGTATAGACTACCGCCATGCGTTTCCTTGCGTTGATCCTCTGCCTGTTCGCTCTTTTGGACCTCACTTTTGGATCTTGTGTCTGTACCAGGGAGTATTCTCCTGTTTGCGGATCAGACAAAAAAACCTACGGAAACCCGTGCGGAGCAAAATGCGCTGGTGTCAGTATTGTCAATTACGGAGAATGCAAAGCATAACACAAGAAAATAAAATGTGACAAAATAATCCTTCATTTCATCCAGTGGTGGTACGGACTACTTCCCAATGACAAGACTGCCTTTTCAAGTGACAATTTCATTAATTTGATGTGTGTAATTGTATCTTAGAGGTAACGAGGACGGAAGCTAACTTCGGCAAGCCGAAGTTTTAATACCCTTGCAGACTTTGACGAAATTGCTAAAAGTGAAAAAGTAGCGAAAGGAATAAGGTATACATAAGTAAACTAGATTTGCATCGTTTCAAGTCAATTGCTTTTATACTGCAAAAATGTCATATACAAATAGAAAAAAAGGGATACTTTCGCAGCCTTTAACAATTTTTCCTATCTCCTTTAAGATATAGACTTCCGAGCGGCAAGCGCTTTTACCCTAATCAAGATAAGCGTAAATAAATAAGAATTGGAAAATTTTATGTTAGTAGCTTACACACTGCGCGAAATATTCTGATAATCATCAAATTTGGACCGATTTCACCCTATTGTTCCTATGGGAGCTATAGGATATAGACGTCCGATCGTCACGCGCTTTTACCCTGATCAAGGTACGCATAAAAAAATAAGATTTGGAAAGATTTATGTCAATAGCTTTTACACTGCGCGAAATATCCTAAAAATCATTAAATTTTAACCGATTTTACCCTATTGTTCCTATGGGAGCTATAGGATATGGACGTCCGATCGCCACGCGCTTTTACCCTGATCAAGGTATGCATAAAAAAATACGATTTGTAAAGATTAATGTCAATAGCTTTTACACTGCGCGAAATATCATAAATTCTTGCAAGATATATCCAATTGTTCCTATGGGAGCTATAGGATATAGACGTCCGATCGGGGCGATTTTCAAACTTGATCTGCGTACACATGTTTTAGGACGATTGTGAAAGTTTCAGATCGCTAGCTTTTAAACTGAGCTCGCAAACGGTATTGAAACAGACGGACAGACGGACATGGCTATATCGACTCCCCTATTGATCCTGATCAAGAATATATATACTTTATGGGGTCGGAAACGTCTCCTTCACTGAGTTACAAACTTCTGACCAAAATTATAATACCCTCTGCAAGGGTATAAAAAGCTATACCTTTCACTGCTAAACAATTTATTCGCCGTAAAATATGGGGAAGAGAATACTTGCGAGCAAAAAGTATTTGTATATGAAAGCACATAAGGGCGCTTTAAGTTGGATGAACATTTTTAGGTCCTACTGCTACCAACAAAAATTGTTGAAAAAAATGCACTTTAGGTCCTTCGTATTGGGTTTTAAGTTTTTCATATATTTTCATTTAGATGGTGTAGAAAATTCTAATTGACAAGGTTTTGTAAGAGCAGTTTTTATTGTATCTTTGAGGCCAATTGTGAGATCAAAGTTTTCTGACTGATTAAGGGCATGACTAAATCCTTAAGACTGTTGATGCTGATCAAACAAGACTTCAAAGGTCGGAAACGCTTTTTTTAAACTGTTACATAATTTTGCATAAATAAGTACAATACAAAAAGGAAGCCAAATAAAGTAATTAATATCCAATAATTTGGCTTATAATTATATTGGGGGAACTCACCTCCCGGCCGCTTTGTTTAGGGCATCTGGCGTGTCGACTGGCGGCAAACTCTCCGTGTCCCATTGCCCGGCGGCGAACGAGATATTCGAGGGCGTTTCGAAGGAGTGTCCCGACTCCTGCGGAATATCGGTGTCCCCGCGGAGGAACGAGTTGTTGCCGGCGACGTTAATCGAGTGGCCGACGGTGTTGTATTCCCCTGACTCGCGACCAACGCCCATTTCGGTCTGCGACAGATTAGCCGACGAGATCTGAATATTGTCGGCCAGGTAGTTGGTGGCATTCGGCGATGACGGCTGCATTTTGGCGGCGGCGGCGACGGCGGCGGTGGCTGTTGGTCCGGAGCTCGGGAACTGATTGCTTGATCGGCTGTCGCCGGCGGACGCGGATCCGTTGCTGCCGGATCGGAAGCTTAGGCGCTCCGCGAGTGGCTCACTGAGCGGCGTCTGGGCGAAGCCAATCCCCGGAACTGTGGAGCTGGAGGCGGTGGTGGAGGGCGATGCCAGCTGGGAGTCGATTTGCGTGAAGTTCCGGCTGTTTGTGCGTCGGATAATCGTCAGTGAGCCGTGTCCTGCAAAATGCCGGAGGGAATCGGTTGGGAAGAAACTGATTTAGTTGCCGGCTGCTTATTTAGTTATATCACTCTCACTCTTGACACATTGATTGAGGCCCTACTGGGATCTAACGAAGCACACAAAGGCCCCAAAGGAAAGGGTTCAGATGCAGGGAATACAGTGGGCACAGGAAGATATATATACCAAAATAAGAAAATGATTTAAAATTCCGAGTTACATACTACCAATGGAATGGGGGGAAAATGGTAAGGAAAAGAATATATTATATAAATATATCTAAGTTAAAGAATGATTTAAAATTATGAGTGAAAGATTATGAATTCAAATATTTCGAAGTACTTATCAAACATTTAATAATATATGTAATATGTTGTTCAAACTAGTGTTAGAAACATAAATGTTTTGAGATCATGAAATAAAATAAGGCGTTACATTAGTTATACATTTTTAAAATAATATATTTTGAAAATTATACATTTTTAAAATAACACAGAACAATTTTTAAGTAATATTCATTATAAAAATCTCCTTTCCATTTTGTCCCACCGTTCGCTTTCTTCTTTGGTCAGAAATCCTTTGATACAATCGACAAGAAATCAATAATTTATCCCCATCATTTAAGGCCATTGTAGCATAGAATTCTTTATTTAGTTTAACCCCAAGTGAGGGGAAAAAGCTTAACGAGCAGCGAACAAAAGCCGTTGAAGAAGTTCCTCCTGCGAATCCTGGTCCTGCCCCATTTGTACCCCCTGAACCCCTGCCTCCAGTTGGCTGAGTGGCATCATCCCAAGTTGGCCCCAAGTTGCCTTGCCGGGCGTGTCGAAAAAGTGCAAAGGATTTATCTGTGTGTGTTTGTCAAGTGCCGAGGAGGGGTGCTCGGAGCAATCTATCTGCGAATTCCCCAACCTTCTTTAACAGAGCTGTGTCTTCGTTTTGGCTGCTGGAATCTTAACTGCATTCCATTTATTTTGACAGTGCAAGCACCTCCTCAGAAAGGTGATGGGGCAGTCATAAAATCCGCTTTATGCAGCACTTAAATTTATGTTACACCCGAGATTCCCTCGCTTAACTGCTAGATGCGCGGGCTCTTTATCGACTCGAGTTTTGGGATGAAATGTTTTATGCTCCTTTTACTGGCGACTCTTCAAGCCTTAATGACTTTCAACGCTTCATTTTACCCCACAATGTGGGGGAAACCGGAGAAAAATGCTGTGCTGGCCCCACCTGGCATCAGCTTACGGCTAAACCTAAACCCAATTCCGGTTGTCTTGACCCATGTGAGTGGGGTGGTGGAAATTGCCGGCAATTAAATGGCCTGATGGCCGCATAACGTGCGTTTCGCAACTGGTAACATGATCGATGGTTTCCCATCAATCTTTTTTGAAAAGCTAAGATAGTTGGGTTGCTCGACAATTTAGTTTGTTAACGATTGATCTCAATTAGATATTTAAATATTTTTGTAAAAGAAGTATGTTAGGGCTTCAGCGGATAACACGATATTTACTGAAAAAAATGTAGAATTAACGGTTTAGAAGTAGAAGACTTTTTGTGGACTTCGATTTATCAGATCGGAATTCATTGGGGGAATTATTTAAATATTTTATTATATTTTACCAGACAGTTTTGCCCTTTTGTCTATTTAATAAATTCCGAGTTAAAAAGTTGTCATTAAACACCATTGTTAATTAAAGTGGTTTTAAATTAGATTTAAGCTAAACATTCAGTTTAATTTGATTACATGCCATTTGCTAATTGAAATAGCTTTTTGTTAAATCAATTGTTTACATGCCATTCTAATTATTAGTTAAATTACATATAAAATTGCTAATTTAAATAGGTTTTATAATGTCCTTTAATGCCCTCCAGGTTAATGAAAACCGATCAATGAAATACCTAATTAGGGAAACTGCGGTGCAATGCGATTTCAATTAGCCAATTCTGCTCTTAACCACAACTGTCCACTAAGACCCCTCCTATCTAAATTCCTGCCATTTCCGAGCGATGTCAAACCGACTTAGTCACCGCAATCTCCGCAGCTGGTGCAGGATGAATTATGCAGGCGGTGTACGAGCTCTGCGGTGTCCTGTCCGCTACTTTAAAATGGAAATTATAATGCGGATCAGATGGTGAACTATGCAAAAATAACACACATACACACAACAGCGGGGGAGGGATTCAAAATGCCATGAGCTTGAGCTGCTCGTTACTTACTTGCCACTTGACCATTTATTGTCGCATTTGTGCCGCTGCCACTGAGCTCAGAGACTGTGGGACTGACGGCTTCCTGGGCTGGCGTACTGGCGCCACCTGCTCCTCCGGCTCCGGCCCCAGATCCAGATCCAGATCCACTTGCTGCCCCAGCTGACCCACTCGCTGCACCGCTCGCTGCACCACTGCTGCTCGATGCCGCACCACTGCTGCCGGTGGTGCCTGCCCCAACACTGGCCTCGTCCCGCTTGCTGGGCAAACTCTCCGGCGTGCTGGCAACTGGAAATGAGATGGGAATCATTCTTAGTTAAATGCACTTTTCTTATCGTCTCAGAGATATTATCTCTGTTTTTAACAAAGGCCTGGCAATAAATATAAATACGTTTTTAGCTAAATATTATTCAAATAAATGTTTGCAGATCCATGTATCACAAATTCAATGCATTTTTGTTTTCAAAAGTATTTCTGTGAATATATAATGTGTTTCTTAATATTTTCTAATTAAGTAAGTTTTTTTGGTGAAAATAAAAATTTTGTATATTTATAAAATTGTGAAATAATATACAAAATGTAAATAGAAAGACTCTGGTTATAATTAAACAAAAAATACTTGCAATATGAATTACTGCATTATCAAAATATTTTGTAATTAGGTATCCTGTTTAATAAATATCATGAATATATTTTGAAGCCTCTGCTGTAAGAGTTTTTTCTTTATAAACTATATATCTTTATTACTATAAAAATTTTGTTTTAGCTACTTAAACTTCGAAGCAAAATGCTCAATTTTATCGGAGTGATTAATTGAAAGCTGCAACCAGTTCGTAATTCTATTAACGTACATTTTGATCTCTTAGTAGTAAAATACGAAATACCCCAGCATCACATCAACAAAATAAAATTTTGTTTTTATGTGTATAAACATTTACATATAATATATCTGCCTGACTGCTCCAACAGGTCCTGCATGGCAATCAGTATTCAAACTATCTTTCTTGTCTATGTGAGCCCTAAATCCTTTTGTTGTCTTTCACTCGCTGCAAATCCCTCCTTTCTAATGCTGTTGGGCTTAGCTAAAGTGTATTTGTGTTGTGTATTTTGTTTGCTTCTTGGCCAGAAGGGTAGGAAAACGTTGTTTCGGTGATTGGTAGGGCGTCTTTTCTACTTTAAGAAAGGAGTTTATTTAACCAGAAAGCTGTTTAACAAGATACAGAAATCCAGATTCAATTTCAAGAAAAACGATAAAAGTTAAATAACATATATTAAGATGATCCCCGACGATTATTGTGGTTTTACAACTTTATTTAAATGTTTATAAAATGTCTCAAAAGAACAGTAAACCAGGTATTTTTAAAGAGAAAGAGAAATCCCACGTTTACCAAGGATTTCTTGAATCCACAACCATTTTCCTTGCGCTTAAGCTTTTTCTGCTCCATCTTGTATTATCCTATCCTTTGATTTGGCCGGGCTTAGTAGCCTCCTTCGGCACTACAAGATTAGATTGAAATTGCTTTTGTGCCTTGAAAGGATTTTATTAGGCCAAGCTAATAACGTTTTTTGCGAATGTTGCCAAGGCCAACAGCTGTGCAGTTAGTAGCAAACTAGGGTAATATTAAATATTTGTATATGCATAGAAACAATTTAGTTCAGGTCGCTAATTTTGAGTAATGCTTATACGCCACGTGTTTAAAAAGATGGAAACTCCCGCTTAGAGCGGCAATTTTTCAAGCTTTGTAATTTCGTATGTAATGTACATCATTACAATTAGTAAGTATATGGTGTTTATTTTATTTATTATTCCAAGTTGTCAATAAAATAAATCGCAAGTAAGGCGTTATTTCCTAAAGGCACGACTAATGTTTGAAAATTACGATTTGTAGGTGCAAGTGTGTACTTTTTCCGACGAAATGCGGCTTGCGAAGGGTGCTGGCCTGGCTTATCTATAAATGAGTGCCGGTCGGGTGTGAAAGCTCCAGTCTTGCCTAGCCAGTCCAACACTAAAGCCATGCGTTGCCTAGCTCTGATCGCACTCTGCCTGTTCGCTCTTTTGGCCATGGCCACGGCTCAGGCCTTCTGCTCATGTCCTCGCAACTACGATCCTGTCTGCGGATCGGACGCCGTGACCTACAGCAACCAGTGCGATTTGAACTGCGCGGCCAAAAACAATGGACGTGCCATTACTGTCGTTAAGAGTGGAGCTTGCTAACGAGCGGATTATGGAAATCCATCTGGCTGTAACATTTATTTTTATAATGAAAAGTGCGAAATAAATACTTGTTGATTGTGAAAAAATGTGGATATATACCTGAGCTTTAACGCCTAATAACGATTCTCGTTTAAAATACATTTAGATAAAACTTGGCTTACATACAATTGGTCAACATATGAACTACATATTATTTGCGTAAAAATGCAAAACGTCTATGAAAATTGTAATATTCAAACCATCTATGAATCAGGTTTTATGTAAATTCAGGTGTGGCCTAACAAATTAGTTTGTTTCTGTTACTACTTCAACTTTATTAATTCTAAGCTTCAGCAAAATGTCAAATCTTGTTATTTATTTTAGCCAGCTTATCTTAATAAGCAAAACAAAATATTTCATATTTTTTCAAGTGGTTTAATTATGCTGAAGTTAAAAAAACTCAAATTCTATGTGTGTTTTTTTGCGGTTTCTGTTATTGACCCAATTGTTTATCGACTTTTCTTGTTGGCTTGGATTCTATTTAGACAAATGTTGGCATAACTTTAGTAAAGCAAATAAATCAACAATAACAATAAGAAACCATACGAGGGCTGCAAAACCAAATTGGGAACACCTGGTTTTAAAATTGCAAAAACCTGACCCGAAATACAAGAGGTTTATCCAACTAAAGTAAAATGATGATTTATTTATTATTTATTTTCATAGATGATAATATTTCATCATTTTCATGATAACTATATCGACTATATAGTCATTCAATATAGAATGACCACTATCAACAAAAATAAATAATTTTTTTTTAATAATAACGGATTTATTTTTGTTACTAGTGGTCATTCTATATAGTCGAAGTAGCAACTTATCATGAAAATGATTAAATATTATCATCTATACGATGTGAGTCATAGCGGACTAACTTCGTTGAGACAAGTTCTTCTGTTTAAAGTTATTCACATTTGTTAAGTGGGTTAAACATAAATATAGACATATCCAATCACAATGTGTTTGCTCAGTGACTAATTTCAGAATATGGAATACCACTCATAAAGCTTTAATATGTTGATTGCCTTATTCAAAACACTGTAAATCAAAATATTACGAAACGTGTTTTCAACTTGAAGGTATCACTCATTAAATATGGTTATCATTGACAGCCAATCACTTGAACTACTTGAACTACTACCAACCACTATTGGAACTATCAAATTCGCAAATCTCTGCAGCCCTCGGAAATAGGTGCAAGTTTTTCCCAGTGTTGCGCTGTTTACGATTCGAACTTGCGATAAGGTGTTGAAACGCTATCAATTGCAATGCCAAATGCTCTGGTTGATAAGCGGATTTATTTCTATATATTTCACATTGATGATTAATACAAGGCACTTATTTTATTTGATTTCATTTTTCCTTGACGTTTCTTTGGTTTGTTGTATAAAGGTGTTTTAGTTCAGCAAGTTCCAGATCTCAAGAGTCCCAGGCTGCGTCCCTGGCGTTCCACATTTCGACGCTTGCAATCGAATTCGCAGCGATTGGGGTAGGTGACAAGGTTGCTGCCACAAACGGGATCGAAGCTCCTGGGGCAGGGGCAGAATTCATTTTTCGCCTCCACGTCGTCATCGCTGCGAATTGGCAACACGGCGATGGCCAAAATGAGGCACAGGGCCAGTAGAATGCTCAGGAATTTCATGGCGGCGGGGTTAATCCACTTGCTAGACTGATTCGATACTGCTATTTGACTTCTTTTTCAGTCAATGGAGCTTTGGTTGGCTTCGATTGGGGCACTTATCTTATCAGTTTTCGAGGTGCTTTGGAGTTGCGGGTAGTGTTGCCAGTGATATGAGTGGATTGCAGTAAAAATGCGCTCTCAATTAGCTGAAATAGTTCCTAGAATAACCTTGCTAAGTATATGCATTGCAAATTTATTTGAATAATTTATGAGCATCAGCACTTTCAATTTAATTACTTATTTAGCTTATCGCGGAACCAAACACGCAGTTGTTTATAGTTTTAACAAAAAGCTCTACGAAAAGCTATAATTACTCACTTTGTTAGAGAGCTTTTCCCTCTGCTCTCTCCGCCTTTTTATCAGCGATCAGGTGGAAATTTCCCCCCGTCTACAGAAATTTACATACCCATTACTCCGCCTTTTATGAGCCCCAGTAATTAATGGAACGCCAGTCTTTTTGTCTGGCAATTTACGCGACGCTGGCCATTCAATTGCAATTGCCATTCAATTTCAATTAGTTTGGCTGCTCAGACCCTGGGGAAATTTGACTAAGTTCTATCCAGTTGTGGAGTAATCGCCGCCATGCGAGGTTTGTTTCTGGGCCTCATGCTCTTGCTCTTTGCCATAGTGACTTCGTGGGCCCTCAACTGCCAGCCGTGTAAATTGCTGGAGGCCCGCAAGACTCATGCCAACGAAACCCACACGCCGCCGAAGTGAGAAAATAATCAGCAGCTTGTTTGGCTAATTAGCAAAACTTACGCACACACAAAGGCAGAGCAACTTGTACTCAGACTCTGAACAAACGATTGCAATTCCGCCACTCAGTCTCAGTTGAGAAATCGAAGCGAAACGACGACGTGTTAGTTCCCCCCACGAAAATCCCATTCAAGTAACAGATCCACGGAGAAGAAATGAAGTGCCTGACTTTGGTGGTCCTCTTGGCCCTGTTGGTCGCCCTCTTTGCGGGATCCTCGGAGGGCAGCTATTGTCCCTGCGACCTGAAGACGAAGGGATCGGAGGTGTGCGGCTCAAATGGCGTCACCTTCAAAAACCGCTGCGAATTCGAGTGCACGCAGAGGGACTACAAAAAGGTCGGACGGACCCTGAACATCCGAAATGACGGGCCTTGCAATCAGGCGAACTAAATATGGGATCCTTATCTATGTATATATGATATTATACAAATTATATACCTATTTTTCATACACATACTCGTAAAAGCGATGCAATCTTCTCGAATTCAAATGAGCGCTGTGAGATAATATTTGAAAAGAATAAATTTCTATTAAATCTTATTTACTCTTATCAAAGAATACATCTTTGTTTTTTTTCTGTTATCAGTATTTACGTTATAGCCGAGATACTTTAAGTAAGACAAGACTCAGTTTTCTTTGAACAGTTGCTGAAATAGGTCTACAAGTTCCTCATAATTTTGATTTAGTTGGCACTCCTACAAAAGAGATATGAAGTGCCTGGCTTTAATGGTTTTTTTGTGCCTTTTGGCTATACTATTTTCGGGAGCCACGGAGGCCAGCTATTGTCCCTGCAATCTTCTCAAGGCGGAGGTGTGCGGCTCCAATGGTGTAACATACAAAAACCGGTGTTTTTTTGAATGCACGCAGCGGGTATACAGGAAGCTCGGACGGATTCTGAACGTCCGTAAGGTGGGATCTTGCCAAGCTAATCGCTATTTTTAACCAACTTAATTATGTGCAATAATAAAAAAAACTGCTGACTTGACAATGGTTTTGTATTGTTGCTTAAATCACATTTGCCAGGCAAAGATTTCAAGGCTGAAGATTTCAAATTGTTGAGTTGAAGTGTAAGCAAGGTGACTGAATCTCATGTTATTGTTCTGTATACTCTGCGTATTAAAGAAGCGATGAATCCCTATACATTCAAGTGAACGCGAAAAGTAAATAAATGCGATTATTAATACTTACAGATTCTTAATGTATATAGTTTTTAAGCAAAAGAATTGTCTTAAAAATCGGAAAAAATAAAATATAAATAGTATTTGATTGCTTTTGGTATATTACGTTCCAATTCTTTAAGTCGCAACTAATAAATAGCCTTTGGTTCCCATTTGAAATGTGTTTCTCGACGAGTCGCATCGAAGTCGCCGAAGTTTATATACCCTTGCAGTTATTACAAAACGACTACATTTCGATTTCTATTCCTATATTACTAAAGACAATGAAGCTATGTCGATTTTGTGCTGAATTTTGGCATAGTTTCTATGACAGCTATAAGATATTGTTGGACGGACGCACATATGGACATGGCTAAATTGACTCTTTTAGTGATGGAGATCAATAATATATGTATATATTTTAAACGGTCGAAAATGTGTCATTCACTGCGTTGCAAACTTTTGACAGTAATTTTAATACCCTCTGATAGGGTATAAAAACGCCATTCAATGCTAATTAAAAGCTACGTCAAGTGCGTCATCACCTCAGTAAATTAATCGACGGCTTTCAGGCCGAGCTCGTTGTCATTGTCACTTTGGGTGGGACTGTAAATCGAAGGCGGCATCGGCTTCGGATCCGTTTAAACAGTCGCCTCACGCACATCAATCAAATTTATGCATAATTAATCGTTTGCCAGCAGCGATTCGGTTTCCTGGGGGATTGCTGATGGTTGGGTTGTGATTTATTAACTCTGCGCAGCGGCTTGACTAATTGAATCTCAATACGTGCCATACAAACATCGAAATTGGGTGCAAACAAGCCCCCCACTCCACCCGGCTAATACAATAGGCCAAGTTATAACAAGACCAACAGCAAGTCTAATAAAGGTAATGGGCCACATTTATGGGAGGAGGTTTGGCAGCTACTGTTTACTGGTTTTATGACAGGAAGCTGACAGCTGCAGCCCAGAATTCGGCTCGCCAGAACGTTATTAAAAAGATAATAATGAACGGGTTGAATCACGGCAGTAAATGGTGCTTATCTCAGGCGGTGGGAAGAGACTTATCCACATTTAAGATTATATCATTCATGAGACAAGCAAGATGAATCATAAAGACTGAGTTTTATTCACCGACATCATAAGAAATTACTGTGCGAACTAAAGAAGTAAAATGATAACAAAATAATATGGATGATAGGATGACTATATGTTGAGATACCCTTTAAAAAGAAGCGAAAGTTGTTTATATTTATCATAGATATTTCTCTACGTAATCAATTTTCCATTTTTTATCTTTAATTTTGTTGTGGTTTAGTCCTCTAAGTTAAGGGCATAACTTTTGTTATGTTTACGTAAAACTTAATAAAAAAGTAATAAATTTAAATTTTACACTTTTTAGTATATTTTTGGATTGGTTTTTTTTTTAGTTTTGCATTTACTTTATACTTACTTAAATAGAAAAATAGTTGAACCGTCACACATATTAATTTAGCATTCGCCTTTAACTGAGATGCAAATATAGCCACAATAAATAAAATAAAATAAAACGACATTTTGGAAACAAGACCTTTGGGCAAATACCAATTTAATACAAATGTAAGCTTATGCCGACAAAGTTTATCAGTCAGTGACTTGACTGTAAGCTTATCTAAAACACAGATAATATGATAAAATTCTGTCAAAAAAGGATTTTCCCGACCACAGCCATAACAATATCAGCTAGATACTAAAGGTCGGATGGGCTACAAACAAAAAACAGGCAAATACACAGGGATATTTATGCGTCAATTTACATGGGGAACCTACTTATGACAACGACAATCTCTACGAACGACAACATACCCGAACCGCTTCTGCCGCTGTCGGAGTAATCGATTTGTGATAACAAGTATTTGATAAGCGTAAACGTATTGACAACATTAAATAGCAGCCCAAAAAAGAGAACCCGCCCAATTCAAATTTGTTGATGCTTAAGGGTTGTCAAAGAACGGCCCACACACACAGAGATATAATAAATGGATAAGGCGGAAAAGAGGAAAATGCGACTGACGGAAAACCGAAGCATATGTTTAGGCGCGTGTGTTAAATTCGTAAAAATCTGGTGCCACCGGATTAGTGGGAGCTGATTTTTAATATTCCAAGCTGGCGGAGCACCCGAAATTTCCTGATATGATTAAATATTTACATAATAAAAAATGTAGGCCGTGTATTTATTTACTCGAGCTGGGGGAGACTGAGAGCCAAATTGAAAAGTGCTCTAAAAAAGAATTTCCCCTTCTCAGAATGTTTTTACACAAAAGGCTTCTGCCGCCCCTAAAAAACTCGTCCTCGTCCTGAACCCGCGTAAAGGCAATTCAATCAGCGTCGCGACATGAAAGGTAAACCCTGATGTCCTGCAAGGAGCCAAGGACCACAGACAGGTGAGACAGATGAGTGAGAGCTGGCACAGTTTGGGGAGACAGGCGGCGGATTAGCCGGGCTTCGGCGGAGATTCGGATCCCCTAAAACATTTCGCTTTAACTTTTCACTTTCACCCCGCCCATTTCCCCGGGGGTGCGGCCTCAAAATTACACTGAATTTTCTTCGCTTTGATTTCGCCGGCAAAGGAATCTCTATGCGAGCAGCCACGCCCCGTGTCAAACCCTTTTCATGTCGCGGTGAAAGCGGCGAAATTATGCCGAGTCTGCTGGGTTGCACGTGAAGATTTCAGCACATATTTGTGCGCGAATTTCCAATACACTTCTAGACAACAAGGACCACTCGCAGCATCCATAAACAATGGCAGACCTTTGTGGCCCGCTGTTAAAATGTTTAATTAAGCTGCCAGACTCAGCCTGGTGGAAATCTCCAGGGGATTGGGTGAAAAGCGGGGGTTGGGGGCTCAACAAAGTTCCATTTGGTCACGCAACGGAAGTTTGCGGTTAGAAAGCTGAATTGGCGTATAATTAATGTGTTTTTCTGAGGTTGTGTGCTTTGTGAATTCTGATAAATACAATGTAATTTGGTTTTATTTTAATTCATTAAAACTCTTGAAATCTGAAATTTAATTATAACTGACTAATTAAAGTCACTGTAGAACACATATACCATAAAAATGAACATGTATTTATTATTATAATTTTTTTTCCCTTGGCTCATGTTTGTAAAATTGAAATGTTTTATAATTAGTATTTAGTAAAAATAATAAGTAATTTATTTTAGAAAATTTTGTACACTTAATATTAAATTTCAATTTCATGTTAATTAATAGTCATTTCATTTAAAATAGTCATTTAATTTAAGAAATTAAACGTTTCAAAACTATAATGTCTTGGCCTAAAATTACATATGGGATCATAGGCTTTTTTTTAAAATGTATTACTAAGGAAATAAATTTATTTTAAGTTTATTTAATGCTTAAAATATTTTACTGCCTTTCTCCATTTACTAATTAATAAGATATTGACGATGTAAAGTCCATATTAATTATTTTTTTTTAACAAGCGAATAAAGTTGTTTTTTTTTATTTGATCACCCTTATCCATACTGCACTTTAACTATAAAAGTGCTGTGTGCACAATGCAATTTACAAAAGTACCTATAACCATGTATTGATTTACTTCCGTCCTTTCTTCCCGTCAGTTTTACTTTTTCATTGTTTCAATTCGAATGTTAGAAATAGTTCCTCTGTTTGGTCAACTGGCCAGATAAAAGCCTCGTCGAATAAAAAAGTTAAAATGTATAATTCCATTTAAACACTTTTCAAAGTGTCGCAGCAATTGGTCAAATATTTGAGCGATAAAATCGCCAAGTCAAATAAACATAACCGGAATTGTAAAGCCGGCAACAGTATAAAAAGCCGTCCGAATTGGGATGACACTAGAAAACTAGCTTGTTGGTTGACCGCGATGGGTGTAATAAAAATAGCTTTCTTGTTAAGTGTGGCTCTAGTTGGCATCCTGGCTCACAAGGCAAAGGAGCAGGATACGAAATACAATTGGTGGCAGCACGAGGTCTTCTACCAGATCTACCCGCGATCCTTTCAGGATAGTAACAATGATGGAATCGGCGATCTTCGGGGTATAACTTCTAGGTTGCAGTATTTTAAGGATACCGGAATCACGGCTGTGTGGTTGAGTCCCATCTACGAGTCACCCATGGTGGACTTTGGATACGATATATCAAACTACACGAACATTCAGCCGGAATATGGTACCTTGGAGGACTTTGACGAACTGATAGCCAGGGCCAATGAGCTTGGCGTCAAGGTCATCCTGGACTTTGTGCCCAACCACAGCTCGAATAAGCATCCCTGGTTCATAAAGTCAGTTGCTCGAGAGCCGGAATTCGAGGATTTCTATGTGTGGGAGGACGGAATACTCTTGGAGAACGGCACTCGTGTCCCGCCCAACAACTGGCTGTCGGTCTTCTCCGGATCCGCCTGGATGTGGAACGAGGAGAGGCAACAGTTCTATCTGAGGCAGTTCACCTTCGGACAACCCGATCTCAACTACCGAAATCCCGCCGTGATCCAAGCCATGGACGATGTGATGCTATTCTGGCTGAACAAGGGAATTGCCGGCTTTCGCATCGATGCCATTATCTACATTTATGAGGATGCTCAATTGAGGGATGAGCCTCGAAGTGGCACCACCGATGATGCCAACTCGGAGGCTTACTTGGAGCACATCTACACCAGAAACCAGCCTGAGGATTACGGTCTCCTCCAGCACTGGCGGCAACTCCTGGACAATTACACAGCCACCCACGAGGGTCCGCTGAGAATAATGATGACCGAGGGCTACGCCTCGGTATCCCAACTAATGGAGTACTACGAGGACGCGAATGGAGTGCAGGGACCTGAGTTCCCCTTCAACTTTGACTTCATCACCGAACTAAACGCTAATTCGACAGCTGCGGACTTTGTCTTCTACATCTCCAGGTGGCTCATCTACATGCCACATGGTCATGTGGCCAACTGGGTGATGGGAAATCACGATAATCCCCGAGTGGCATCGCGATTCGGAGAGAAAAGTGTGGATGCCATGAATATGCTGCTCATGACACTGCCAGGAATTGCTATTACATACAATGTAAGTATGGGAAAGAACCTTTTTGGGGTTTATTATATTGCATTTTTCCTATTTCAGGGCGAAGAGTTGGGCATGACGGATTACAGGGACATCAGCTGGGCCGATACTGTAGATCAGCCCGCCTGCGAATCTGGGATCGATAACTACAAGTGGGTCTCCCGAGATCCAGAACGTACACCCATGCAATGGAATAGTGATCTCAACGCAGGATTCTCCACTGCCAATCGCACTTGGCTGCCTGTCAATCCCAACTACAAGGATCTGAATCTTCGCCAACAACAGCTGTCGAGGAGTAGTCATTACAAGATCTACCAGTCCCTTTTGAAGCTAAGACAGCTGCCAGTTCTGAAGAATGGGTCCTTTGTTCCCGAAGTGGTGAATAGAAGGGTCTTCGCTTTTAAACGGTGAGTACTTAAAATTCTTTTATTTAGCTCAGATATAATACTATTAAGGTACTCAAAGTATAGTTACTTGGTAATTTTGTACTAAGAATAATTTTTAATTTAACAACATGGTCTTAAAATGTAATTTTTTATGTTTAAATCTTATCTTCGAATCAATAATTATTGGATGCATAACATTTCGCTATATCTCAGCTGATTACTAATGGATGCATTTTCACCTTCCTTTCTTTGTCTGCAGAGAGCTGAAGGGCGAGTACACTCTGCTGACCATCGTGAACGTGAAGAACGGCACGGAACAGGTGGATATAAGCGACTTCATCGATCAGCCCAATCGGCTGAACGTCCTTGTGGTGGGCGTGGATTCTCAGCACCGAGTGGGTGATAAGCTCAAGGCCGATGCCATCGAACTGGCCCCCTACGAGGGACTGGTCATTCAGCTGAACAAGCGAAAGTAATCAACGCACTACTTGGTATTCAACATTAAAGTACGAGGAAACTTTCCATTTGCCACCACGGAGCTTTTCTATTTTCGCATTTGCATGTATCTCGGGCGGGCCATCTAATTCGAGTTTCCATTTCATTCGACAACAATACACATTTCCGTTGGCATTAGCTCTTCGCTAACATTTTAATTGAATTGAGAGCACTTGGTGTCTGCCCTTCCACTTTTCACTCCGCCGCACTTTCTCTTCAGCTTACCCCTCCACTTGAATTGAAAGTCGTAATTCATAATTGTCGTTGGGTTTTTGGCCCTTTTTGGGGCTCAGGGCACCTGATAAATGGTTGCCGAATTTAATTAATTTCTCCTTAGCGAGATGACATAAATAAATGCGGTTGCCGGATGCCCCAGCTTTGTTTTGTTGATTTTTTGAATATAGATTTTTTTAATCAGTTGTTATGAACCAGATGAGCAAGGTGATTAGCAGGTACTTTATATAGCAAAAAGTGTAATGAAAAAATTTTATTTTGTGTAATTTTTTGATGTTATTTCATATAGTAATTAGTTTGTTTTTGCGCTGTCAAAAGTACATTTTCTAACCCAGCAACCTCAATTATCAGTGCTTTTGAAAAGTGTAGTCTGTAAATAAAGTCGGAGTTTCGTGTTTGAAACTAGATGGAAATAGAGCTACAAAATATTGCATAGCTTTAAGTCAAATTTAATTACTTTTACTGAAGTATCTAGGGAAAAGCGGGAGTGTTCAATTTTATAAATTATTGTGCAATTAGTTTTATATTAAATTTGTACTTTGAAACTCTATTTTTATTGTTCTTTTTTATGTGAAATATTTTTATAAAGTGGTTTGTCGTATGGTAAATTTTGTATATACAAAATATTCTCTTTATCACCTTAATGTTCTATACATCATGATCTGCTTCAATTGTGAACCTAAAGCTTTCGATCAGCTGGTGGCAATCACATCCACAAAAGCTTTCAGTCGATCGACGGCAGCTGCTAAAATCGCTTAGTTTACTCTGATTTCTTTGAGGTGAGCAAGGTGTCTTCGGTCTAGATCGGTAGTCGACAATTTCTATTAAAAAAACCGAAATTTTTCCTCCCATCACCGGCTATAATATATGCACATTGGTTTGCTGAGTGCAGTGTGCCGTAAAATTGGAAGAAACAATTTTGTTTACTCATTTAATTGGCGCCGCAATTTGTTTTGATTCGAGCTGATAAAAATCTTCCACTAATTGCTACAGTTGATAATTAGACAAAGACTAATGCGAAAATTATTTTAATTATACGTCAGAATCGCTTTAAAAGTGGCTGCCAAACTGCCGACTCTCGAACACAGCGAATCGCAAACTTGGCCGAAATGCCCGCTTCACTCATCCAAATCCTTCTTTTTAGTCTGCTATATCCCGGCTCCACAATGAGCGGTCTGGTGAGGAGCGACACGGAGGACTTCATCGACTGGTGGCAGCACACGGTCTTCTACCAGATCTACCCGAGGTCCTTCAAGGACAGCAATGGCGATGGCATCGGCGATTTGCGGGGGATCACCTCCATGTTGCCCTACTTGGCCGAAACCGGCATTACGGCCACCTGGCTGAGTCCCATTTTCCAGTCGCCCATGGTCGACTTCGGTTACGATATATCAGACTACACGGAGATTCAGCCGGAATACGGCACTATGCAGGACTTTGAGGAGCTCATCGACACGGCCTACGACTTGGGCATCAAGGTTATCCTGGACTTTGTGCCCAATCACAGCTCGGATCAGCATGAGTGGTTCAAGAAGTCTGCTGCCAGGATGCCGGGATACGAGGATTTCTATGTGTGGGAAGATGGCATCCTAAAGGAGGATGGAACCCGTGCTCCGCCCAACAACTGGCCTTCGGTTTTCTATGGTTCTGCTTGGGAGTGGCACGAGGGTCGCCAGCAATACTACCTACATCAGTTCACCAAGGAGCAGCCGGACTTGAACTACCGCAATCCCAAAGTGGTTCAGGCCATGGACGACGTTATACTGTTCTGGTTGAACAAAGGCGTTGCTGGCTTTCGCATTGATGCAGTGAATCATCTCTTTGAGGATGAATCTCTTATGGACGAGCCATTGAGCGGCAAGTCCACGGACCCGCTCTCCTACGACTACACCAAACACATCTACTCCAGGGACCTGCCCGAGGTCCTGGATTTGATTCAGCATTGGCGGAAACTTCTGGACGACTTCAGTGCCAAGCACCCGCAGAGACCCACACGCATCATGATGACGGAGGCGTACGCCGGACTCACCCAACTGGCAGACTACTACGAGGATTCCGAGGGGGTTCGGGGCTCCCATCTGCCCTTCAACTTCCACTTTATCACGGATGTCAAAGGCGACTCGGATGCGCGTGACTTTGTCTACAACGTGGAGAAGTGGCTGATCTACATGCCGCGCGGGCACGCGGCCAACTGGGTCATGGGCAACCACGACAACCCCCGAGTCGCCTCCAGATTCGGTTCCGCCAGCGTGGACGCCATGAACATGCTGCTGCTCACCCTGCCCGGCGTCGCCGTCACCTACAATGTGAGTCCCTGGCCCTGAATGGGTTGGTTCCTCTAGTTTTGGTTATTTTCCGTGGCATTCCAGGGCGAGGAGCTGGGCATGGAGGACTACCGGGAAATAAGCTGGCAGGATACGGTGGATCCGCCGGCCAGGAATGTGGGAGAGGAGCTCTACAAGGAGGTCTCCCGGGACCCGGTCCGCACGCCTTTCCAGTGGAGCAACAAGAAAAATGCGGGTAAGCTAACATTAATCTTTCAATACCTATATTTGTAAGTTATTATTAAACAATTATCAAACCCAATATTCATTTATCACTATAACAAATCACAGTCTAGAACAAAATATTAAAAATATTATTACTATTAATGTAAATGTAAGTCTTTGAGTAAGCAAGCTTAACTGATATTATTATGAAATGTAAATTTTATAAACAGATTTACGTATGGGTGGCCTAAAAATAAATATTTTATTTTGTTACACAATAGCTGCTATGAAAAAAAGCGAAATTTTAAGAAAATAGGTCTCTGATTTTAAAACTTTTTTGCAAATACTTTAAGATAAGATAGGTACTTTTACGGTTTTTTATTCAATAAACTTTTGGACTATAACATGTAGGAGTCACAGGAAAACAAAAATAAACAGTAAAATAATTGGAAATTCGACACAAGGTCGTGGTTTTTACAAATATATATTTATTTTTTGCGAGCTTAAAAACACGTTTTCAAATTTATAAAAAAAGAACTTGCTATAATAACGATCGGAAACATCGGCATTGTTTGTAGGCAACAATCATTTTTTATTATGGCTGCTATTTATTTTAATGGCTTTTTTGTATTATTCATATAAGTATATGGTAACTACACATTTTGCAACGTATAACCTCACAGTCCTTTTTGTTTCGATTAGGCTTTTCCAGTGCCCCCAAAACCTGGCTGCCCGTTCACCCCAATTATCTCGAACTCAACCTGGAGGCCCAGATGGCAGCCAACAAGAGCCATTATCAGGTCTACAAGGACCTTATTGATCTGCGAAAGTCGGCCATTATGCGTTTGGGCCGCTTCAACATTGAAGCAATTTCTCGTTGGGTCTTTGCCTTCAAGCGGTATGTGACCAAATTAAACACAGAACACAATTTGATTAGTTTGGAAGTAATTTTGCAGGTCCTATCCCAATTTTGAGACGATAATTACCATCATTAATGTGAGCGACAAGGAACAGTTGGTGAATCTCACGGAGTTTATCAACCAGCCCAAGAAACTGGTTGTTGAAGTTTCCGGAGTAAATTCCAATTATCATTCTGGGTAAGTTTCCCCTTCGATTTCCGGTTATTCATATCCCGCTTTACACAAAAAAAAATAAGATCTAGGATCAATGTGATCAATGAAAATATATAGATATTCTAAAGGAACACTAGAACATTTTGAACATATCACCGAAGTTAAATGATAAAATAACAATTAAATAACTATTATTATTATGTTATAAATTATTTAGAAGCTGATTAAATATTTAAAACCAAATTAATCCTCAATTTCAAGTTCACATGATACAAAATTAAACAATAAATAGTTTAATTTTTTTAATATGCTGGGAAACTTTTTAAATCGAATCATGCCATAAATGCAACTATACCGAAAGTAAAAATAAAATATTGAGCTTTTGCACTTTAAAAACAAGAGAGAACGCTATAGTCGGGTGCCCCGACTATCAGATACCCGTTACTGAGGTAAAGGGAGTGCGAGGGAGATGGAGATAGAAACTTTGATCACGCATAACTTTTTAACGAATGGTCCGATTTGAAAAATTTCTTCTACATTTCGATAGGTATTGATAAACACAATAAAACTGCATTTTTACTTTTCCGAAATATTTAAATTTTTAAAATCGTATATAAGCGATTGTGGGCGTTAAAGGGGGCGTGGCACCTTTTTGAAACAAACTTGCGCTGCGTAGGAACTCCTAAAATCTACATGCAAAATGCCAATCCTCTAGCTTTTATAGTTTCCGAGATCTCAGCGTTCATACGGACAGACTGACGGACAGACAGACGGACAGACGGACAGACGGACATGGCTATATCGACTCGGCTAGTGACCCTGATCAAGAATATATATACTTTATAGGGTCGGAAACGCTTCCTTCTAGCTGTTACATACTTTTGCACGAATACAATATACCCTTTTACTCTACGAGTAACGGGTATAAAAATATATTTATTTTGTATTTTAAACACACTAAACAATAATAATGAAATTAGTATGAATTGGAAAACAACCATTTCGATCTTGCTCAAACCGCATTGACCCCCATTTCCTTTTCTTTGTGTACTCCCGCTGCAGTCAATCCCTCGCCGCAAGTGCATTGTCCCTGGGCGCCCGCGAAGGTCTCGTCTGTCGGCTGGTCTAGCCGGACCGGGATTAGAGGAATTACTACCCACGATGGCGGCACTCTCTGCCCTTTAATTGCATTTCCAGTTCAAAATGTCACGCGATTGAATACAAAATGGGTGAAAATTAATGACCGTAGAGCGGCTGGTGTGTGTGTGTTTTCGTTCAAGTCGAATAGATTGAATTTAACGCTGTCAAGTGCTAATGATGGCGAGGGGGGAGCACCGGATCCGGCTCCTGACCGGAAAAAAGTGGCCACTTCGTCGCCAGTTCCTGGCAACTTGCCCAGAACTTGGCCGCTGCTGATGTTTGTATTTCACTCTCGCTTGGCCAACGTCATTTTTCATGTATGGAAGGAAAACACACCCACGAACAGGACAAGATTTATGGAACTGGCGCAGATTCCTCCCACCATTTCGGAAATGTCGCCAGCCGGGATCATAAACTATCACATGCAAAAGTTTTTAAATTGCCTTTAATAACTGAATTAAATGTTTGCGAATGGCAACTATCGCAAAGTTTGGGGAAACTTTTGATTGCTCGATGCTTGCACAAACATTTCCCCAACAATTGCCAGTTGTTTGGACAAGAAGTTAGAAATTTTTGGTGAATTAAAGGAAATTGTTTCAGGTTCTATTAAATTTGTACGTTTAAATTAGTTATTATTTAACCAACTCTCATGAATAAATTCGTTTTACAGGTTTTTAATTAAACATTTCTTAAAGGGAAATGATAATATATAATATATAAAAAGCTTAACAAAGATACAATCTTATCAGCTTAAGAGTTAAATGTCGGCTTAAAAACATTTTCCCACCTTCATTTAAAACTAAAAGCTTTAAGCGATAATTTTACTTTCAGTTTAACGAAAGTAAATTAAAAATTGTTCGAGGCTTAACCGATTCACACAAGTTTAAACATTTCATTGCCAGTACGCCACGTTGAACAGAGGCTCTCACCGGATTAAGAATATATATATATTTTGCTGTCTTTATGCCCCGCTGCGTTTCCCATCGTTTTCTTTTCCCCCCTCCCCGCCTGCTACGGAATCGAGTGAAGTATTAAATATAAACTATTTGAATAATTCAGCGACAGCATTTTGGCCGAGGCCTCTGGACTTAATCTGCCCCCCAGAGGCGGGATTGTGTTAAGAGAACGGAGCTCGACGGTAATGAGGTAAGTTCCGCCCTAAGACAATTCTTTCAGGCCAATGAAAGTTTTAATGTTCCTGTTTTTAGTGAACAGCGTCGCGCCTTGGTTAAGCAGCTCATCAAGTCGGCCAATGTGATTCTGGTCGCACTCTTGGTCTACAACTTGTGGCGTCACAAATGGACCAAAGTGAACTTCAATCAGCATCGGTTCTGATTGATTTTTGGCATTCCCCGGGCTCTCCCTTTATGTGTATCCTCACTGGCTGATTGATTGATTGATTAATTAATTAATAAATCGAGCATTGGCTTAAATGTCATTAACAGTTGTCCGGGACTAACGACTCGTGAATGTGGCCGATGGGATTTGCAAATTTAATTTCCTCTACCGGCGGATCTGTCATGTGGCAAGAAAAGTGCGGGGGCGTTGGTGATAGATGGGTTTTTACTTTTTGCAACGGACTATGATGGGGAATTGATTTCCAAGTGGTTACAGTGATTACGATATAGCTTACATTGTTAATACTTAATAATTATACATTTTTAAGGATAAACGTAATTAATGGCAACACAATTATCCACCTTTTTTTGTTTAAATAATTGGTAAATATAGAGATAAATATATTAGTTGTAAGTTGTAAGTTTTCTGGTCGCCTTTTGTTTCTATATATTTGTTCTTAGGTAATAATTTATATTTCAGACACTTACATTTTAATTTAAGAAGATTGAATTAACCAATTTTTTAACTGAGCTTAGCAACATCTAAGCTACTTTGTTTAAACAAAGAAGGACAATATTTATCCACAATGTCCTCTCCTTACTTCGACTTGCTCCGCTCATCCTGCAGTCCCATTAAATATCTGAGATTTTGCTCCATTCAAACGTCTGTAAAAACACTTATCTTCCTGCTAAGCGTTTGAACTATGCGATGGCGAAAGGCAAATAAATGTAAGTGTTATCCTGCGACAGAAACTGCATCCCTCTATATCACTTTACAAATCCCGGAGAAGGAAGCGACTTTTTATTTTTAGCTGCACTTTGAAGACTAGAAAACTTGATAAATTATCTCTGCCTGAGAGAATTTGAAGTGAGTGAGTTCAGCAGTGAATGGAAAAGTGTCAACAATCGTTCTTATTCAATTTGTTGCCGCTTTCAAATAGTTTCGCGATTTGCAAGGACTGCCGCAGTTGGCAGGCGTCTCTAGGATTTAACGCTTTGGTGCCTCCGAACAGGAGGCATCCTCCGAAGCTCACTAGTTGGGCCAATGACAGAAGCCTTGGCAACAGAAACCACCAGCATCAGAAACCGGATATGCCAATGAAATTACAGCAAAGTGCCTGCAAATTTACCAGAGCGGAAAGCTGGCAAAGACAACAAGGACCTCTATGAGTGAACGATTGACTGCAGGGTTCAGATTAGCTAGGATATGTGTTCTGGGATCCGTGACGTGTGTTTGGATTATCCTCACATGAAATGCATTTCATATATTTATTTATATTTAAAGCTCCATTGAATCTCAGATCGGGTGGAAATTTCTTACATTTAGGCTTAAAATTAAAAAATCACTTAAAAAAACATTACCAAACTCTTTGAAACTTTGAGCCTAAAACTTCAATCAAAAAACGAAAGTTGAAACCTCTAAAAAGTTATCTAGCGACTGGAATTCGCAGCATGCTGAAGAGTACTTAGAAAGTTTAAATTACATTTAAGTTAACTTAGTGAAACATTCGGGCTAAGCAAACTTCAGAGCCTCTAACAGGAAAGTGCCCCAAAAATCTCGGCGAAATTGAGTTGCAAATTATGGCAAGAACACCTTGTTGAATTTCCAGGACAACAGGACAACGACGTCGCGCTGTCTGGCTTTTGTTCTCTGACATTTGAACAGCAGGCAAATAAGGAGGACAAACTGACCCACACCCACATGCTCTGTGTGTTGAATCCTTTGTGCTAGTTAGCCAAATTGTAGCAAACATGTTGGAAAAGCTCTGACAGGAGGCGGTGCACCTTGATGCCAGGAGTAACATCCTTGCGGGCATCCTTTTCGCCAGATATTCACCAACCTTTCGGCGCGTGTGCTTCTGCTGTTGGCAGCAGCCATTTTGGCCTTATTTAATGTTCCTTTTGGCATTGTCGACTACACACATTTTGCAGACAGTCGTTGGCGCCGCTTTTAACTGTTTTAATTAAAAAATTTCCAACGTTCGGGCCATCGGTAATCATTTTTATGTCTGCCTTTGTCTGTGCGTTTTCCGAAGGGTTTAACGAAAATTGATTTTAAGCCTTTTTTCTTTTATTATTATGGCTGTCGCTGACACTCGAAAGAAAAAGTTGGTCCGCAGAGACTAAGGCAAATTGATTGCCAATTGAGAGGCCATTGCCATAAAAGAAAACACAGGGGGTACAAAAAGGACAGAGAACAGATGCATATATTATCCTTTAAAGTATGCTTTGGCCAAGGCACAAAATTCAATGAAGAACCCCCCCCCCCCACATGACAATAAAACTTTATGTGCGTGTGTGTGTGGGTGGGGCTCTGCCTTTGTCGCATTCCTTAGCATTCGGAGAATTTTTGAGCGTTTTCTGTTTGAGCGGTATTTATGCAAATTTTATTAAATTTCCTTGTCGCTTTTGGCCAGAAAGGCTGAAGTACGAAGCGCTGGCAGGTCAAGGCATTTCAGCTATGCGGTTCCCATTGCCTGAGAGTATTCCACGGATTCTGGTAATTCACGATTGGAAGTTATGTCCAGGGACTCTACCCTGAAGTTGTGAAAAGTTCCCTGTGTTAAGCGTTAATTTGGGTTAAATTATAACTGAGTGGTTTCTTTTTGCGAAACGTTTTCTTTCCTTTTTTGGAGTCCCTGGGGATCAGTTGGTGCCTAATCCGTCAAAATAAAATGTTTAAATTGTGAAAATATGATTGAAAATGAAGTGGATGTTTTAAGTCAACCTATAAGATATGACTTTAAGACGTTGGTTTTTTAAATTTATAATTTACCCATATCACATTTTCTTTTTTTGGCAACAAAATAAATAAAACAAAGAAATTTCATTAATGTAAAACGTACTTTTTGTATAAAAAGAACCTTTGAATGATACTACCGATGATTTTGTCAACAAATGGGATAAATAAATGTAAGGATTAACAAGAAAGGAAAGCTAACTTCGGGCGGAGCCGAAGTTGATATACCCTTGCAGAATACTCTGTAAATTATATTCTCCAAAATTATTCATATGATGCATTCTTAATACTCATAAAAAATCCGAACTTCCTAACTTTAACAACAACAAAGTTATGGCATTTCCGATCAATCAGTTATATGGCAGCTATAGGATATAGTCGGCCGATCCTTATGAAATTTGGTAGGTCGGATTGATTGGCCAAATATAAAACCCATAGAAAATCCCAACTTCCTAACTTTACAAACACGAAAGTTATGGCATTTCCGATCAATCAGTTATATGGCAGCTATAGGATATAGTCGGCCGATCCCGGCCGTTCCGACTTATATACTGCGTGCAAAGGAAAGAAGGGTGTGTGCAAAGTTTCAATCCGATAGCTTTAAAACTGAGAGACTAGTTTGCGTAGAAACAGACAGACGGACAGACGGACAGACGGACAGACGGACAGACGGACATGGCTATATCAACTCAGGAGGTGATCCTGATCAAGAATATATATACTTTATAGGGTCGGAGATGTCTCCTTCACTGCGTTGCACACTTTTGACCAAAATTATAATACCCTCTGCAAGGGTATAAAAATAGAATAATAATATTAAATAAATATTCCTTTTATCATCAATTATAATTTAGCTGATAACTCTTAGGTCTATTGAAACTCAAAGTTTTCTTAATCGACTTTCATTAATGGCTCCCTTTTCTGCTTCCTTTGTTCTGACTAAATTTAATTACTTATAACTTATTTTCCAAAATTAGCCCGTGGCCAATGGAAAACCCGTTGAACCACAAGCTAAATGAGCCAATTAACCCTTTTCTCAACGAGGCAAGGGGGTAGGGACAACAAAAATTATTAATATAAGGAGAAGTACCATCTGCTGTCTGCCGGCACATCAATTAGACTGCTGCCAGTGGGTCGATGTTGTCGATGCGTCCAACTTGTCGGACGAATGCTTGATCAGTCAAGCGGTGCCTTTAAGCAGACAGGAGCAGTACAGGACCATCCATCTCCAACGCCCCCATGTCAGACACGCCCCCTTCCAGAGGCGGCGCAAACAAATCGAGGGCCATAACCAGTAAACGGGCGAAAGACAAAACAGCCGCGACCAGGCCAACAACAAGTGTAATATGTCAATTGAAGGACACTTCCAGCCAAACACTCACCCAATCCTCAACACACACACACACACACACTCACACTCCGGCGAACTCTGGACTATTTATTGCAATGCTGTCTGCGCTGTCGCCGCAGGATATGCTACGGATATTTGCAAAATATTGCAGCGCCCATAAATTGAAAGCCAAAGGACAGGCGGCCGCCAAGCGACTTGGCTAAAAAGGCACAAAAGAAGGCCCCGAAATCGGGGGGCGTGGCTTCTGGGACTGGGGTTCAAGCCCGACGTGGCCTGGCTTTGTCTCAAAATCGCCGCACGATTTGTGGCCGCTACGTGACCGGGCAAACGAGCCACCCCGGGACATGCCAGGACATTCGAGGACTCAGAGGGGCTGTGGGGCACGGACCTGACCTTGGGCGCAAAGAATTGGCAATAGTATTCTGGCCCAATGTTTAATTTTTGTCTGCCGACTATTTCGGTGGAGACGGAAAATGAATGCGATGGCTAACAGGCGGATAAGATTTAAAGGATGAAAGGATTTTCAAAATATTAAAGGAATTAAAGTATAAAGTCCTCACTACAACATATATTTGCTCAGCTCTTCGAGTTGAAATTGAGTAAGACAAATAAGAAATGCTGATACTGATAACCAATGTAAATGTTTATTAAGTGATATGTTTAACAATATAAGACATACCTACATATTAAATATTAAAGTTCAAGTTATTAAAGTTACTATTGAATTATGAAAGAAACAGTTTCCATAGAAATATAAATATGGATTCTTTTGCAAGCTTGATAAACAGAAATAATAACCAATTTGAAATTAAAACAGACATCAATCTAATGCTTTCCAAATCCGACGAGAATGCCTTTCCATTTTCCCAAGCTCTTGACTAAAAGAAACTCAAAATTGCATGCGTACTTTGTGGAATATCTGATGCACTCCATCGTTGCCTGGCAAATTCGTTTCCTCCCAAATACGATTCATGAATTTTAATCTGCAACGGGCCTGCACTTGGAGCATACATTGTGGTCCTGGCCAGTTTATTAGCCAAAACACACCCGACCCGCAGCCATGTAAGCTATGCTAAAAGGGTGGTGCAAAGGAAACGGAAGGACATCGTACTTCGTACATATGGCCAACAGAAGGCGGCTATCAAACCTGGCCAGAACGGCTGCCACTCAAAATGGACGAGGCCCGAACCTTGTTTACCTGGCAATAGCCTTTTACATTTTCCCTCCGTATGTACGCAACTGGCTGGGAATCTAAGCGGTGGTGGCCAGGAAATCTGCGTGGCATATGCAGCAGGCATAAAAAGTTTCTCATAAATTTTTACCTCAACACAGGTCGGGCCAACGGGAATCCTAAATGAATTGTTGCTACCCGGGTGGCATGGGAAGAAGAGGAGATAACTTTTATAATAGCCCCAACTCGTTGGAAATTCAATTTCATTTTCAATTTAATGCTGCAACGAGCCACGAACGTACCTGCTCTTCAGAGAATTACCCTCAATCTGCTTCTTTTTGTGGAGCTTTTTTGTTGCCATTTGAATTGACTTACCTGCAATGAAATGATAGAAAAATAAGTTACAGACCCGCACATACACGTATTATTTTATGAGTATCAAGAAGAAAAATGAGTAGCTCGAAATTAAAACTAGAGCTGGAGACTCCTTCAGCCTTGGTTCTCCCCATTGTTCAAGGAGTTCAGGCGAGGGGTGGCCAAAGACGGAAACAAAGGCCAGCTTCTATTCAAGGTGACCTTTTTCTCCACATTCTTTTTGGTTCATAAATAAAGGCACCCATCCTATTTGTTCTGGTCTAAAACATGCTTTACTGGGGCACAGTGACATTAAAATGCAAGACCTTCTTATTACCTTCTTATTTTATATAAAATAATTTTTAATTTGCCTAGTAATTTGACTAAAAATTTAAAATTTCAAAGCTCATGAAAAATATTCTAAGGAATGTATTTTATTACTATTTTAATCTTGTTGTCTTTAACATTTAATATGTATTACATATTATGTAAGCAAGAATTGGAATTCCATTCTTCTTGGTAGTATTAAAAATATTTAAAACAATAAAACAAACAACATTTTAATCTTCTTTTTAACGTTTTAAATATGAAAGCAAGAACTTGAGTTTTATTTAAATATGTTGTTACTTTTTTTCACTCTTCATGATTATATTAAAAATATTTAAAAGAATATAACAAATTTTATTAAAAAGTTATTTACCAACGATTTAATTTAAAAATTCATTCATTTAGGTTTGTTCCAAAGCATTTAAGTATTGTTTAAGTATTTATTTTGTAAAAGTTTTCACAACTACCAAAGTGGTTAAAGCATTGTTTAAAATGTTCCACAATTTCCACGAATGTTTTGAACCCATCCACCGACTTGCGGCCACTTACCTATGACGTAGGAGTACCCGTCCAGCGTGAGGACGCACTTGCGGGTGGTGGTGCCCACAAGGCCGCCCAGGACACTGACGCCGATGCCGCCGGTGCCGCCGGACGGGTACCTGGAGCTGTTGAGCCGTCCCGCCTTGCCGGGACTGGTCGACATGGCCACCGGACTGCCGGCCTCGCCGCTATTCAGACTCTCCCGTCGCGGCTGTGCCTCGAGCCCCACGAACTCGTCCCGCCGTTCGCCACTGGACACCAGGCCGTCGCTCGAGTGATCGCGTTTGGGGTCGCGAACCGCGTGGCGCAACCGGTTGCGCGGTAGACGGGAGGCGGGAATGGCGGGGGTGGCGGAGGAGGCGGCGGGGGGAACGTTGGCGGGTGCGGTACCCTGCTCCTCCTCCTGGCCAATGTTCAATGTTTGCGGTTTGTCGCGGCGCGTGGGCAGCGTCTCGTCCAATGTGTCGCCCATTTTTAAACGATTCTGATCAGCACGCTCTCGGTAAATCGGTGGAATTGTGTTATGTCTCGAAATGCATTTTACGAAACCGTGGGAAATAATTTGCCTTGTCGACGTACGCCAGTTGAATTTGTATTTGATTGATATTTTATTTTAAATATTTCACTATTTAATTTGACTTTAAATCACATTATCCATTATTTCGTTATGGAATTTTATGATGTCTTTCTGGGTAAAATTTAATTTAAATCAGTGGCACAAATTAAAATAGAAATAGTGAAAGTGAAATCATGCAAAACAATTGATTGGCACTGATATTGCGCATACGCAGTGTTGTGCATTCACTAGCCCAAATAATTCAATCAATGTGGAGTACACAAAAGAATACAAAATGTCAGTTTATTTAACAAAAAAATTATGGTATAAACAAATACATTTTTATTAAGCTTTTACAGATATATTTTAGTTTATTTCTTTTTATGGATTATAAGGAACTCAAAATCGGCTTTTGTTTTTAAATTCTTGTCACACAATATTCGATATTTCTGTTGACTCTTTATTATTTTCAGTTTCCATAATGTGAGTTTTATGTGACCTTGCTATGAAAAAATTGTAGGGATGAATAGCAGTTTATTTTTGCTTTTTTTTTAGTGTACACAGCCCTCACTCTAATTGCACTTTTTTCCTGCTGCTGTCAATTATTTGCTGTCTGTTCCTATATGGCCCTGCCACTCCACTCATTTTGACTGACATTGTTTGGCGTTATTTGATTCGGATTTTATCGCCTTTCGTGTGGCTCTTCCGTTGGTCAGTTTGTCATTGGATTTTTTGCATATTTGTCATAATGCCCGTCCATTTATCAAAAATCCATCACTGCCAAATAGCTTTCCGTTTTCTGTTTTCTGTGTCCTCCTTTATTATTATTGCTTGTGTTTCGTGAAACGATTTGTTTCAACACAACACGGACGTCAAGTTTCGTTAAACTGTTACTGTGCTTCATGTGTGGCCTACCCAAATTTATTTTTATAAACATATATTTGTACAGATTTCAAAAATATCCGTACTTTTCCAAGTCGTTGCCAGTCACGTACAGCGAATAAAGCTGAATGGCGACACTTTTAAGGCGACATGGGCCCCGGGGGAACGGAGGAGAAAACTCTTTGTGCTGTTGGCACGTGGCCTAAGCGTTTCACTCCACTTGACTTGGCCAAAAAGGCAGCTGCAATACGTGCCGTCTTTTGGGAGTGTTGCAGGTCGCTGCTGCTGAAGAAGGATTATTTGCTCAATGCAAAATGGGGGGCTTCTGTCACCATTAGCCACCTAATTAAAACATAAACAAATGGCGCCAGTGGGGCTTTCATTTAATAAGCGCGCTAAAATATGCAGAGCTGCGGAAGCCAAACTGCGAATAGTGAGAGTCTGCTATGAATTATGAACTATTTTAATTTATATTATTTTGTCTGGCTGTAATTATAATACAATTTCCAAACGATGCAGCCTTTGTGTAGTTAGAATAAATTTGTATTTGTTGCAGATACTTGAGATAATAGGTACTTTAAGCATAATACTTTTGGTTTTATCTCATGTCATAATAATTTGGAAAATATATTAAAAACAAATGCTGTGCCGTAGTTTGTAGACTTTAATCAACACACAAAGCAGAATTGTTTTCGTTTCGAGATTGTTTTCGCTTATTAAACTCTGACCTCTGAAAGGTAAACAGATGAATTCCAAATGATAATCATAAAATTTTAATTAAGCTTTTATGTACATATATAATATTCTTTTTGTTGTTGTTTGAGAAAGCCCGCATTGGGTGAAAAACCCAATTGCCTGCCCTTTTTGTCCTTTTGTGGCCAAGGTTATTGTTGTTGCTGCTACCGCTGGGTTGTCCACTCGATTGAGTGGCGCAAATTCGAGAGGCAAGTGTCAGAAGCAGCTGACAGGACTTACATAATCTCGCATTTGGCTTAAAGTTTCGCTGGCTCTTTAAGGAGCTGGAATATTGCGCATACGCCGAGTTTATCAGTCTGCCTAATGAGGTATCAATAACACCGCCTTTACGACTCAATTAACGGAAGACGTTTGGCTGAAATCAATGCCAGTGCTCCGAACAACGCACAAAAAGATATTATGACCGGGTGGGGAACATTCTGCGTTGCAATTTTCGTTTGTGGCATCATAAATCGCGAAATCCGCCTTATCTTTGCGGTCAGAAGGGGGGTGGATAACCCTGGACAGAGCCACATTGCGAGTTCAGAGAACTCCTTTAACGGAATACATTTTAAATTTATATCCATCGGACAGCGATGTGGATGAAAGCGAGGGTCCCGGCCATTTACTATTGGTTTCGGGAGCAAAGTTTAGCGACCCGCATAACTAATGCTGTTTATTATAGTTTTTTGCTCATTTATCTGTGTATCAGCTATATGTTCCTCTGTTCGGCATTCTTCTGATGATGAGCCACAAAAGTCAGCCAGCAGTCGAAAAGTTTCAATGAACTCTCGACTGTCAGACGGCTTAGCCAGCATAATAAACATGTCTATTCCGAGGACTCCATCCACATCTCGTTGCTTGCCTTTTTGTCTCACTGATCTGGGAGATGAAAGCAAACAAATGAACACAGGCAGATAGTCGGAGCATAGTCAATTATTTAATTAAAAGCTGTCACTTGCCAGAGTGCTCAATGTAGCTGTTAATGTGGGCGTTGAAGCCAAGTTGAGGCGGGGCGTGGCCCCATATGAGGGCTGTTGGTCGGAGGAAAACATTGCAAGTAACAGGAGAATAATAAAAGTGAAGCGACAACCCCATCTCATGGCAATAATTAAAAGCACATACACAATTCAGTTGGAAAAAGGGTGAGAGCCAAATGCCGCATCGGAAGTTGTACACAAACACAAAACAATCGCTCTAAAACAATTGTATTAAATTTGTTGTTTGCATCACAGATAAATAATGGTATGCACTTTTCGATGTAGCCAATTAAGATAGGCAATTTCAGAAAATTATGATTGCAATTTGTTCGCGTGCAGCAGAGCATGTGTATTTTCTGCCACAAACAATAAATTGAATGGGTGTCAATTGTTTATAGTTCTTAATTCATGTATTTGAAAAGAACAAAATAAAAATCACCACAATTAAAAATAATTTGATAGAATAAAATGAAGGACATCTTGTTTTATATGCTATCGTAACATTTGCTATCTTTTGTATAGTATATTAATATTATATATATATATATATTAACAAGAAAACGGTTATTCTTTTGGAAAATTAAAACCACTTTTCTACATAGAAAAAACGGCTTAATTTCGACCAGTGTATATTAAATAGAGCTGCATTGTCGCCCATGTCATTTGCACATATAACCGAGTGTATATACGTGTGCCTTCGCTACGGTTTCCCCCCGTTTTAATTGTTGTAATTTCGTGTTGTTGCTGCCTCTTGACATGGCCCGTTCATGTTGTTCGCTGGTGTAATTTGGCCCGATGTTGAGGGGGCGCCAGTGCGTCGCCGTTGCGGGTTTGTCTCGGCACTCGAGTAAATAAAAGATGAGTTAAAGTGCGATAGTTTGGGGCCAAGAATGTTGCGCAGGACGGCAGAACAGCGGAATAGCAGGCCTGAAGAGGAGGATGTCGGCCTGTCCTGTTGAAGGACTCGGCGAATCGCACCCGTTAATCACACGCCACATTCTGCGTCGGATCGATGCGGGATGCAATAAAAAAACAGAAGAAATTGCATGTAATTGAAGGGGAGTAGGAAAAACAAACTGAGCGACAGGAAGTGTGCAATAAATTTCCCAACTGCCTGAAGGGGCGACACTTCGAGGAAAGTCGGAGGAAAAGTCAGAGAAAATAGAGTAAGAATTCCTTGACTTTGCTCATTAGCATTTTGGGGCAAAGGAAACCCTCGGAGCCATATGAGGCCAAATGTGGAAAAGGAAGTCAGACAGGCTGACTTGACTTTGTCCACCTCATCATCATCATCATCATCATCATCGTTATTGGCTTCGGGAACCACATTATCATCAGCATTTCCATTGCAAATTGTTTCTGTTTTTTTGTTATTTATACACCCTGGACTCCCAGCTGTGGGTTAAATGCAGTTCCTGCCACAAAGTCCCATTTACATAGAAGGACAAGCGTCACAGACGAAACGGCAAACAAATGAGAAAAGTCGCATTATTAATTTGCCGCACCGCACGACCATAAATAAGAATGTCTGTCTTCGTATTCCCCTCTTCGCCACCCGCTTTTTGCACATACATAAAATTCAAAGGACCTCCAAAGGCATCCTTGTCCATATGTTTCGCTTTTGCGGCTCGGTTTTTCTCCCCACGCTCCACGCAATTTTCTCTGGCAATTTATTACTATTTTGACTTGTAGATGTGCTGCTTTCTGTCTGTGTGCGGTTTCTTGTCTTCGTCTTCCCCGCTTTGCGACAATTTGTAAAGCAGGCAATTATCCTTATTAGCCGCTTATTTATAGCCATGTTTGTTTACTCGTTTTCCCATCGAGGCATAAACAATGCGAAAACGATAATAGGGGAGTTCGTGTTTTCCCGGGATGAAATAATTGCCACAGATTGGCAATCGACCATGCGAAACTCCAAGCAACAGGTATCCCCGGGTCAATTGGGGCGAAATCTATGGGCTATTGGCAGGGAATTCAATATGGACTTGTTATTAAATTTTCATGAACGTTGGGAAATTGATTGGCAGGCAACTAAAAGTAATGGACTGTTCTGAATTAAAGAAGGAAACAAATGTATTCATCAATATCGAAACGATATTAAATCCACTACAATGATAAATTGATATATTTTAAATGATCTTTCTTCCAGCGTTTGTATTATCTGCTTTCAAAGTGAAAAGTTTCTTAAAACCAATCAGATATTTCAATAATATCGGTATAGCCGATATCATTTCGGGTTCCTCGTATATCTCTATTAATAAATTAAGGTAAATTATCCGGAAGGCACTGCTACAGTAGGGATTTGACTTTATTGCTAATGAAAAAATATTAAATATTTAATGGAACAGGAAGCATTTTTCCAACCCTTTAAAGCGACTTCCAAGGTTGTTTTCTCCCCGCTAACAGCTCAAAGTCATTTTAAATTACTGCATAATGAGTTGAGCCACCTTTCGCGAGCGGAGGGGAAAAACTGGGGCGTTGAAAGCTTTTCGGGGGACTTTCTGAACATAAAGAACATTGTCAAATCAGCGACATTTTTATTGCCACCCAGAGCGGGCACCACGCCCACCGCCCACCGCCGCCCGCCCTCTGGGCAGATCATACATGTAAATGTGGGTATGTATATGAGTCCGTTATGCCAGTGCTCGCTTACATGCTGATGATGTCGTTATTAAACGCATAAATAAATTGTCAAAAAATATGTGCGCAAAAAGACGTAAGGAAGTGCCGGCGCAGAAAGGCGGAAAAGGGGGCGGGGCAGGGGCTGGGAACCGAGAGGAGCAACTTTCAGATGCGTTTATTGTGCTTACATTTTAGCTTTGCTTTATGTACTTGGCAGGGCGACAAATAGAAATGTTCGTGGGCGCAAGGGACCGCCACATAAAACTTATTTCTTGAGGCTTCCCTCCGGATTTTTTTTTTTTGGTACATTTCCTCTTCTTGGATACTTTTTCACGCTGTTGACTTTGTCAATGTTTTATGGTCTTATTCCTGTTCAGCTGCAGACAATTGTCAATTAAATGGAAGGTTGAGAGGAGCTTGCCCTAGGGCCTGCCACCGAGCAGGACCACAAAGGAACCTCAGAACGCACTGCAGAAAAGTTCTTCTGGGGTGGCAATGTGCCACGTATTTATTATTTATGACATACGCAGTGCAGAAAGGGGAGAATAGAAGAAAAGAGGCGAAGGAGGGCAGAAGTTTGTAGAAGGATTGTGCCAGTCCGGAGGGAAAACTTTAAGGTGCTGTATAAGGTGCGATAAATCTTCCGTCTTTGTACTAAGTTTTAAACGTGCTGAGTTTTGCATTAAACGTTAACCGTTAAAAAAAGCTTAAAGAAATCTGCAGAAAGTGAAAATATTTCTGATATTTTTATTCTAGAAATCTATATGGGTGTTTGAAATAACTTATTTAATAAACTGTTCAAGGTTTTCTTTAAGAGGTTTGTTCGCATTCGATTAATAATGATAAGAAATACTATTAATAAGATAGAAACGTTGCCAAGCAGTCCGAAATGCGATTTAAATTTGGTACGAAAAATCAATAAACTTTGTGAAGCGGAACGAATATAAAAATTGGCCATTGCATTATTCACATTTTGTATCTTTCTGCATGGTGAAATGCATTATACGGTACAGCGTATTCTCAAAGTCCAGCGCTGCTTTTAAAGTCATTAATGTGGCTTCATTTGCATACGGTCCTCCTCCTCCTTCTCCTCCTCCCCATCGACATTTCTATCCCTATCTGCTGCTCTGCAGAGGGTGATTAGTCGTCGACCAACGTCCATCAACAGTTTACCCTAATGCCCGAGCAACATGCAACACTAGAACTGACCTCATTCTGTTTACATTTGCAGCTGTTGCTGCCACCACCCAAGGTACCCCATGCACCACCGTACTATCGCACCACCGAACCACTGAGCCACCCACTAAACCACCACCCTCCGTTGATTGTCTGAAGTTGGCTCGGTTCGTGTGCAACTCATTGAATCCGAGTGTGGCCCAAAACAAATCAAGGCGGCGACGTCATTGTTGCTGCTTTTGTGGCACGTTCCCGGGTTTTCTCTTTGGAGTGCAAACTTTCTGCAACAGCCTTTGCATAATGCCCCACCCAGCCCCCCATGTCGGCCACAATTGTTGCCTGGGCCGTTAAATGCAAACACTTCATTTAGCAATCCCGAAAGAAAGGAACTTTCGATTAGTGCCAGAATGGCCAACCAACTTTGGCCAGGAACCCCAACAAAGTCTGTTAACTGTTTTGGCCATAAAAGTTGGTCTGTGTGCGTACATACGTTTGTGCGAAAGTCGTAATCTTGGCCAAAAAAGTTGGTTGTATTGGAAATTTGTTCCACTCAAGCGGAAAATGGCAAGGAATTGGAGAAATGGAATGAACTTACTTGCTTTTCGAAAATGCAACTTGTATTTTATGCCTGACTGGCGACACTCAAACTAAATTGGCTATCAGACATTGAAATTTGTTATAATTTAAGGTAACCAAAGGTAATAAAATAATATATTATTTTATATATATTATTTTTATAGGCTGTTATTTTTCTTAATTTCTTATGTTTTTGACGTTATTTGAGTGGTCAAACAATATTAACTGGATTTTCATTGAATGTGTTTAAAAAGGGTTACCCAAATTTTCTGTCGTCATATAGTGTAATATACTTTTTCATTCCCCTTTTTTCAGCCCACCCCTTACCAGTGCATGTGTGTATTTGAGCAATTTTCGTTTTGATGTTTGCTTATTTGTATTTGCCATACACACAACACACAAAGTTGTGACTTTTTGGGTAAGTAAACATGCCCATCCTCCTCCTCGCCTAAGTCGCTCCTCCACTCTGCGGATGATTTGGCGAATCACTCTGAGAGTCCTGGCACTCGACACCACTTGGCCTGCTCCTTTCCAAATGATGCGCCATTTCTCAAATCTTTTCGGGCACGCAATAGCAACGATTTGAACAATGCTCTCACATGTAATGGTGTGAAATTCAAAATGGCGCCCGGAGGTTTTGCCTGCGGCCATTGTCATTTATCAAGTTTATTAGCGGACCAAAATTGGTAGGGGGTCGGGAAACATCTATTCATTTGTTAAGGTATTCAAGCAATTAAATGCGATTTATGAGGTCGTATGCCTAGCATTTTTGAAGCACTCAGAGCGTTAACGTACATTAGTGACATCATCAAATGCATACTCAAGTGGTGCCATAAATTTGTGTACCTTTAGATGATGCAATGTCAGGAACGTGGGGAATATAATGGGATTCGTCTCGTGTATACAACACATCGTAAATAAGATGAGTTGGCAACATATTAAGGAATTTATATTGAAACCCATTCTTTATAAGAACAAGAATGTTTAGCAGAGTTATGTGTTAATAGGAAGAGTATCAGTAATATTAAAAGAAACCTGTATAACATAAAAATTTAAACGATGGCAGTAGTTTTTAATTAAAATTCCTAAGCTATCCCTGCCATAGGTCTTTGCCAGTGCACTGCAGTGTTTTTGGATTAAAGCATGCCAAACAGCAAATAACGCAAAATTGCGGTTATCTTCACCCTGCTGCAGAACAAGGTATTGCAATTATGGTTATTATATCCAGGAAAATGCCGCTCTGCCCTCAACAAATTCTTGGTATTTGCATGGTGCAACAAACTTTTGCTAAGCCCAAAAAAGTATGCAACATTTTCGCACAGCTTTTCAGCTTTGCAGAATGTTGAACGGCAAAAGGAACTTCCAAATGCCAGAAACTACCACTACCATTGCCAACAACTTGGCCGTACAACCCAACCCAGATTTATAACCCCTTTCGATCCCCTCGCTGAGCAACTTCCTGAGCAGTTTGTGCAGCACTGGCTTTTGACGCTTTTGGCATGTTTATCGCCTCGCTCGAACCGAGTTGAAATGGCCCAATTGGCCGAGGGCCAAGTCAAGCAAGACAGGGCCGTTGCGAACTGGCCAAGTTCGGCCGTGCCACTCTCAGCCGCTTTGTCGGCATTAATTAAAAGCAAATTACACTTGCGTTTTGTTTTCTCTGAAAACAAGAAAAACTTTAGCTGCAGCATCATTAAAAACTTCTTAGAATTGTTTTTCTCTTTTTTATCTGGGAGTTTTGCGTCACATTTCATGAATCAACAACTTGATTAGCAATTCAAATGCGCCGACTTCTTCACCCCCCCCCGCAATGATTTCCACCTGCCCGAGTTCCCAGGACAACAGCTGGCCCAGGCAACCGAAGTTTTCCTAATTAAAGTGGCTTTCAAAATAAACCGCAACTGAAAATCGGTATAGAAAAAAATGTCTGCCAAAACTGCCAGAAAATTGTCAATGAAGAAATAACAAAGAGTGGGAGGTGGGGCAGGGCTGTCAGGGCAGCGAAAAAAATTTAAATATGTTTACCCGACAAGTAAAAAGACATTTTCCAGGACCCTTTTTGCGCGGCTACAAATGACGTTGTGTTCTGCGGCCTCTGCGGCTGGCAGGCAACCAACAGCACACAGATACAGATACAGTCGCATGCGGATAGAAAAAACCCACACAGACATACAGTGTGGCATAGTTCTAGGCGCGCTGAAATGTGAAACCATTTTCCTGGGTCTGCACACCACACAACACAAACAAAGCCAATGAATGCGAATTTGTCCCAAACCTCACAAAATGTTCCAAATTGTCAGCAAAAAGTTTTCAGATTCGGTATCCACATCCACACTCAGCTCATTCGTTTCCCGTTTTGAAGTTGTGATTTCTCTGGCAGGCGTTTTGATTCCTCTATTTGGAAGTTTATGGCAGTGATTTCGAGTGGCAATCAATTTAGCCAACTTAAGCTATCCAAAAGTTTTGGGCTTGAAGTTAAAGTCATCTTGTGTGCTTTCTTGATATATATTCAACATTAAGTAAGCATACGCCTTGTGGTCTAATGGCTAATTGGAGATGGATGCAAATGAGGCACATTCCTAAGGGCCTCAAGCGTCGGTAATTATTCATGTGAGATGTTTGACATAAAATGATGAATGAGGCAATATTTAGTTTTAATTTATGGGGTACTTTTAAGATTTGGCACTTTGACTTGGCCTTTGAAGTTATGACTTTTTGGCTTTTAGACTTGTTTAAAGTGGGTTTAAAATATTTTTTGGGTTAAAGTTTTACTTTAAGCGAGTTTAACTTATATATTTATACCCTTGCAGAGGGTATTATAATTTCAGTCAAAAGTTTGCAACGCAGTGAAGGAGACATTTCCGACCCTATAAAGTATATATATTCTTGATCAGGATCACCTCCTGAGTTGATATAGCCATGTCCGTCTGTCCGTCTGTCCGTCTGTCCGTCCGTCCGTTTCTACGCAAACTAGTCCCTCAGTTTTAAAGCTATCTGCTTGAAACTTTCCCAAAAGTTGTCTTTCTATTGCAGGTAGTATATAAGTCGGAACGAGCCGGATCGGGCTACTATATCATATAGCTGCCATATAACTGAACGATCGGAAAAGCCATAATGTTGGTGTTTTTAAAGTTAGGAAGTTGGGATTTTCTATAAGTTTTATTTTTGGCCAATTAATCCGACCTACCGAATTTCATAAGGATCGGACGACTATATCCTATAGCCGCCATATAACTGATTGATCGGAAATGCCATAACTTGGGTGTTTGTAAAGTTAGGAAGTTGGAATTTTCTATGGGTTTTATTTTTGGCCAATCAATCCGACCTACCAAATTTCATAAGGATCGGCCGACTATATCCTATAGCTGCCATATAACTGAACGATTGGAAATGCCATAACTTTGGTGTTTTTAAAGTTAGGAAGTTGGGACTTTTTATGAGTATTAAGAATACATCATATGAATAATTTTGAAGAATATAATTTACAGAATATTCTGCAAGGGTATATCAACTTCGGCTCCGTCCGAAGTTAGCTTTTCTTTCTTGTTTTTCACTAAAAGTTATCTCTTCATCCTAAAAATGAAGACCCCAACTCATCTCACTCAACAAGCTCTTTAAGCTTTTGTCTTGTGTCTGTTTTTCTCTTCACTGTCATCGGCATAATTAGGCTAGCCGCCATAAATTCATTATGCCATTAAGTGCAAGCCGTCAAATCGCCACAGCGTTTGCGGTTGCTTTGTATGGTTACCCGACCATGCACTATGGGGTTTTTGACCACTTTATGTGGCATTTAGTCATTTTTTAAAAGTGCTCTAATTAAAAAAAAAAAAATGGGAGTGCATTAACAGAACATCAAACTGTTATGCCTCATACTCAAAATGTTAATACTTAACAGCATATGTTAGCATAACAGCTGTAAAGTCAGCTGTTGCATCCAAAAGCACCAGCGCTAAGTTTGCAATTTTTTCAAAGCGTTCTTTGAAATTAATTTATTCGTGTAAAACACCATTTGAAAAGAAAAAAACAAATGGAAACTGATCTCACAGGCTTGTACTATATGTTAAATGTATTAATTGCTTAAATTATGTGTGTTTATACTAATATTTTGTCATTTTATAAATGCACCTTAAGCTGAATTTTTAGGAACAAATTTCAACTTTGGGAAGAGTTTTGAAATAGAAGTTTGCATTAGTTTTCAATGCGTCCAAGTGTATGTTGTAGCCTTGTCAATTCTGAGCAAAAATCTGTTAGTCTTATTGTGCACTTTTCCGCACTATTGGTGCAATTTGAATTTTTCTTAGATAACCTCACTTTCTCCAACGCCGACATGGTTGCTGTTTGGAATAGCGAGAAGGGCCGGCTTGAGCAAGAAAAGGCTATACAATGTTTGATGAACAAATTATTTATAATATGAGGATCATTTTGATATGTTTGTCCTGTCAGTTGCCCGTCAATTTGGACAAATTCGAATCATTTTGCCTACAAACTGGCGAATTGTTAGTCGATATGTATCCGTGGCTGCCGATGAGTTTTGAGTTTGATGAAATTTTTTCTTTTTGCTTTTGTTGCACTTTTTATCATCCACTTTTATAGGCATGGAGCAACAAATTTCAGCTCCTTAAATTTCATTAATTTTTTTTTAGTTTTAACCGATTGTTCCTATGGGAGCTATAGGATATTGTTTCCTGATCCAAACGATTTTCACACTATGTGTGCCTAGGGACAAACAATGACGATTGGTAAAGTTTCATGTCGATATCTCCAAAACTGACCGAGTTATTAATTAATGCCACAAAAACAGGCCAAAAACCCCATAGTGCCATGGCCTGATGGATCGAAAAATCGTTGCATATAGTTAGGCGCTGGCAGGCGGCGATTGGCACGTGTGCGTGTGTGTGTGTGTGCTCAGCGTCGCCAGGACCATTAAGCCAACGCCTCTGCGGATCGAATTTCGGTGCAAGGCTGCGCTACGAAGTATGCTACGGAAACCGGCAACAACGCCGGCGAAATAACTTCATCAATTTCGCCAATATTCCATTATCGTCAGCACAAGTGCGCCTGTGTGTGTGTACATAAGTGTGCCTGTGTGTGTGTACATAAGTGTGCCTGTGTGTGTGTACATAAGTGCCGATGGAGCCGTGGGTGTGAGTGTGTTGATTTTATTAGGCCGCCAAGCAATTGTTTGCTTAAAAATTTTTCACACACCGAAGTCAGCATTGTCTGCTCTTTGGCTTTAGTGTTTGATTTTTCGTATTTTTTTTTTTCAAGCACGTCCTTGCTTTGTCGATGTCCCCAACGGTTTTGCACGTTTGCCACTCGGACATTTCTTGCGATTATTGATTAGATAAAAACACACAAGAAAGCCCCGGAGAACACGGATGGAGGAAACAAAAACAAAGGAGGCGTAAAGCCGACGCCGTAAAAGCTTAAATAAAAAAACGAAGCTAACTTGACGACACTTAAGTCACTTAACTTGGCCAGTGGGAGAAACTGTTATCTACTCGATAAGTTGAGAGTGGGTGAGAATTAGACAATGACAAAATACTTTATATTGAGTCAGCGGGTAGATTTTCTTGATTAGCAAAGAACTTTAAGCCGAAGTTGTTAACTCTTAGTAAGAAGCAAAAAAAGTCATCGCAAGTTTAACAAAAAAAAAAGTTTTACAAGAAAATCGACTTTTGTGTACTTTGGCTTTCGGCTTTATGAGCATGTTTTAATTGTCTTGACATTTAAATACTCTTCTAACGATATTTATTATATGATTAACATAATATATTTTATTGTCAGCACCATAAAATGGGTGTATAAATATTTATTTCTGAAGGCAAACTGTAGTTCAAAAGCCAAATTGAAATATGACATCAATAATATAATCCTATCAATGTCACTGAAACTCAAGCAGTCTAAATGCTTTTTATGCGATGTCTGATTTGGTTGACACCTGCCCAACACTTTCAAACTTTCTGCCAGTCAATCAAACGGTTCGAAATGGCGTTTAATTTTTATACCAGACGCTTTTCCGCCTCACTTCTCACCAATCCGAAAAGAAAAACTTACGGAAAGCTAAACAAAGGCAGCGAAAACAATGCCAAACAACGAAGGAAAATAAGAAAACAAAAGCATCGGCATTTCCACGCCGCCAAGCAAACAAACCAAATTTAAAAAAAAAGAGAGTGAGAAACAAAAGGAGGAAAAGACAGCAGAAATAAAAGCCGCACATTAAAAATTTTGAGAACATTTTCGGAACGCTTTTCCCTCTTTTTTTGTGGCGTCAGAGATTTTTGTTTTGAACTTTTCTGAGGTTGCTTGCTGACATCTAAATTTATCTATAAACAAGGGCAACAAATCTACTTTTTTCATTATTTGTTTTTGCTTGTTTGTTCGTTTGAAAACGAAAATATTATGACAGGCTAATTGAATTAATGTAAATTTTGTACACGTCTTTATCTAAATATGCGCTTTTTGTTTTACGTTTTGAATGAACAAAATTTCCGCTTATTCCTTTGTGGTCTGGTCAAGGTCTGTCGCTTTAATTAGCACATATCTGTGGATCATTTGCACTGCAGCTAATGACGCTTGATTGTCCAGATTAAATCGTATTCGTAATTAACACCCAAAGGGCATCGTTAACATCATTTAAGACAGTTAAGACAGTTCCCAAAAAAGCGCACAGCGAGTGGTCCACACTTCCCTTTTGGCCAGATTAAAACCCGTTTTTCTCTCGGACCTCCACCTCTGCACTTGTGATCATCGCGAGGAATGTGAAGATGGCAAGTGGACAATGCAGATACGATGACAAAAGGCAATTGGAATATGAAGTGGCCAGTGAACTGGAAAAAAGTAGAGCGATACTATCGACAAGGGAATACCCTTGAAAGAGGTCTTTCATTTGTAAGATTGTTCAATTATTAAATTAATTTAGTTTAACGCTAATTAGACAAAGACAATAATTGTGCTAATCAAACACAATTAAGTGTGCCAAAAGCCAAAGTAGCTATTACTGCTATAGTTTAAAACTTAAGGCTTACACTTTGTTATACAATGATTTAAAAGGAAATAATTAATAATAATTAATTAATGATAAAGTTTTTGACCGAATTGAATTGTAACTCAACGAAAGAAAAACTTTAGGTCCAACTAGGTAGCTTTTAAACTTGTTGAAAGTTGTTATTAATGTGTTTTAACTTAAACATAGAGTGGTAAAAATCTTGAGAAAATCTTACATTAAAAATATTACAAATGACTGCAGATAACAACTTTTCATTATACATTATAGAGAGTTTTTCCTATCGGTATCCAAACTTTGTCCCCAATAACTCAGAAAATAAATAATCATTCAATTGAATGTATCATATAAATATAATTAACTAAATATAATAAAATAAAATTAAAATTGTCAGATCTTGAGAAAATTGTTCTGTTTTAATAAGTAAAATAGGGCTGGCTTCAATATAAAGACTTTAAAGAATTTTAAGTCCAAAATCAAATGATTGAGAATATTTACTGGTAATATTAAAAAACATAAAAAATGTCTGCAGATAACAGCACATACATTGTATAAGGTATTCCCTGGGCGATGTCCAAGCTACATATGTCCCCGATAACTCAGAAAGTGAAGAGTCAACCGCAGCTGGCAGTAAAAAACATAAATGCCTTTAATTAAATTGCCCGTCTGGCTGTCCTGAGTGGCCAGCTCCTGCTCCTCCCCTGGCATTCCCATGTAGTTTTTGGCAACGTTGCGTGTAAGCCCGAAACGAGTTCGGGCCAAATAAGTTGCCGCCGTCGCCTGATGGGCAGTGAAAATTGATGGCCCGCTTCAATATCTTCTGTTGTCTTGTAACATTTTGTATCGCTGTATCGGCGGCGAATGCTGCATGAAATTTAATGAGATTTTCGTCTTGCCTTTTTGCTCGGCTCAGTTTTTGTATCATAACTGTTTGTATTAATTTTTTTTTTGAATGTAGGTCAAACATTTTTGGCATTTCTCGAGTGCCCGTCGTGGCTTAAAAGGGTAACCGAAATCGGGCAATGTACACGCGTTGTTCGAATTGCATTCCAATTCCAAAGTATTGGCATTATTTTGATTGAGTTTTTTCTTGGCGAACAGATCTAGGCCTAGCCGAATCGCGAGTGCACTACCTGGTAGTGGCTCTAATTGATCCCCTGGGCATGGGCGCAATTAGCTGGCCAACTTGGCATGTTGGCCCAAAGCAAACACTCGACCAGCTGTCCACTTCAAGACACTCTGAAAGCTCGGCGCGACTTTTTTCGTCTGTCGCATCTCGCAGCGAATGCTGGTGGACTGGATCTTGACCATGTCTAACAATAGTCCAAATCAGAAGTAGACATCGACAATGGAATGGCAAAGCAACGAGAATAGCAACAAGTGTCGTGTCCGAGAGCTATGACATACCTATTCACAGAGCGTTCTCTCATTGCAAATTTTTGCAAATGCAATAGCAGTAATTACACTTTTGGCGGCGAGTTTGAGTAGGAGGAATCTGGTTGAGTGACTGAGGAAGTTTGTTTTTCAGAAAGCGTTAGACTGCGAGAACAGTATTTGCTTATACTTTGCTCGGTTTAATGAAACATTTCATGCTTTCTTGCAATTTGTAGTTATTGTTAGCTTAAATTCAATTAGTTTCCTTCGTATTATTATTGTAAAATAATAATTTGCACTTGCTAAGATCTAGTGTACTGTTAAAGATTGATAAATAAAATAAACTAAACTTAATCAAGCTTAGAATTTTTATATTATTTTACTTACTAAGGAAAGCAGATTAGTTTAAGCAAATAAATGAAATATGCCAACAAATAATGCAAATTTGTAACTTCCAAAAATATTGTTATTTTTACAATTCCATAAAAATTGAGAAAAGGAAACTAATGAAAATGAATTATTAATATTTGATATACAGTCAGCTGTAACTTGTAAATAGCTATAACTTGAAGATAATAAACTATATTACTTATGTATTTTTTAAACTGTTTTGTTATTATCATACACATTTAGCTTTGTAAGTAGAAGATTGTTGCAAAAATAATTAATAAATATAAGAGCTTTCAATTTATTTATAACACCCAAATGCGGAATAGTTAATTCCTAGATAATTTCGATCGTTTTAAATGAATATTAAGGGTATTTTCACATCGCTTTCGGTATACATATATTTTCTACAACATCATTGATTTGATCACCGCACAGTGGGATCGATTTCATGTGCCAGCCATCGGCGACCACTGTGCCTCTTTTCGGGGGCGACAATTGCTGCGGGCAATTAACAATATCTATATATACACGATATTTCGTATTCGTATATTTCGCTTGTCTGCTTTTGGCGGCGTGACGTAGGCGAAATGCTGAAAACGTGCTAGATACTTGTGTATCTCGGTATCTTTTTGTGGCGTGCGTTTGCTGTTGATACTGCATCCGTTAGGTGTGTGTGGCTGAATGCAAACGATGTGAATTTTCGGACAACTATTTTGGACGCCGACTTCGATTTCGACTGCGACTGCGACGTCAGCGTAGACGCGTGCGTCCGGTGCGCAGTTGGCTTTGATCAGCTCTACTAGCCAAAACTTTTTTCAACTTTGTTTGCATTGAGGTACGTATGTATGTATGTAAAAGCGGCAACATGATGTGGCCACAATTTCTGAGATTTGTATAAACAATTTGCGCTGAGCGGCGCATTTTGCAACATTTAGATGTGATTTTGACGATATGTCCCGTCCATTACACATTAAAATCAAGTTGGTTAGCTCATGAAAATGCATAACACGATTGAAAATTGGTTCTTAAATTTGTATATGTTTTTATTACATTTTTCATGTCGGCTTATTGGTTCCAGATTTATGCATAAGCCGCAGACATAATGGCCCGTGGAAGGAAGTAAGTTTCCGTTTCTGTCAGCCAACAAATTATGCGATAAAACACACATAAATGCGAGGCCCTCAAATGCGTAAACGATATTATTGTATTTACTAGATTTTTATGATATCATAAACGAGGCCGAGCAGCATATTGAGAGTCAGATTTGCGTTAATCATTTGTATAAATTCATTTATTTCTTTTAAGTGTTTTTTAATGGAGTGGCGTGGCGTTTTGTATTTATTTATGCTAATATAATGACGTCAAATCTGACAGTCTGATTTCCTTCACCCAGCCGAATTAGTAGCAGCAGGGAATTATAAATTTGATTAGCAACAATTCTTGTTGTGCTATATTTTACACTTGGCTTGCAAAATTATTTGTTTTATTTTCGTGAGGGAGAACTCAGTAATTGATACAATCGATTTGTGTTGGTTAGTCTGACAAATTGCATTGAGCTGATTGCATCGAACATAAATCAAGCAAAATAACTGAAAATATACCGAGATATATATTTATCTGTGGCTTTTTTTTCGATGGGTGTGTGAGGGCGTAATAAAGTCAACACAGAGATAAAAGTCAATTGCATAAAAAGCAAATTATAGGCAAGGGCGTGGACGCTTTTGATAATGATAAACGAAAAGTTCCACAAAACGAAATTTAAAAACAAAACAGCGGAAAGACACTTGTTTCGGTTATGCACTTATTCAAGTGATTCTTAATAATTGATATTTATATTTTCGCATTACTGGTTATTGCAATCGGCTTTGGACAAACACTACGCACAGCAATTAACTTCGATATCTGAATCTCCGATTTCGATCTGCGTCCGATAAACACACGATAAGCCGGTGGATGCTCAGGTGGAAAACACGCTAACGGTAAAGCGAATGCGAACGCGATAAGAAAATGCGGCAGCAGGAGCAGCACTACGTCCGCACATGCTGCCTGCTGGGGATAAACTGGAACTGGATTTTCGGACTCGGAGTTGATAGCACCGAGCAGCAGCGGAATCACAGAGACACCGAGATCCAAAACAGAGACACCGCCACAGACACACACACACACACACACACACACGTTTCTAACCCGTCCAACAGCAGCAGCAACAACAACAACAACCATATTGGCCAAACACCAAAAGCTTTCAGGCCCCCGAAGAAATCTGCGCATGAAAATTCGACAGACGAGAGAGAATGGCAGCATGTTTCCATGGAAAAAGCTCGCCGCACATTTCCCGCTATTTTCACGAGGAAGTTGGCCAAAAGCTTGGCCAGGGAAAGAGTTTGTGGTAGGAAAAAGCTGGGTCAGAGTTGGAAAAGCTCTGATTCACAAAACGGAGTATTTAACCATTTGGTTTTTCTCAGTTAGGTAAAACTATTTATTTAAATAAAATAATTAAACTAAATATCTAAATCATTAACCGCCGTTTTAACGAAATCTATTTATTAGTAAATAAGTTAAAATAAGAAATCAAATGGCGAACGAGTGTAATTGTATTTGTCATTATTTATATTTTTTGAAATTTACGAAAGAGCTTTTGATAATTAAATAGGAAAATAATCAATATTACTTTTAATATAATAAGAGCAGCAAAATCTAGATCCAAAATTGTTACAAAGCAGATTTAAGTCAACACGCCGCACAACAAGTGTATCGCTAATTTTGACATCGCGCTTTTTGCTCCCAAATGGCAAACTCTTTTATCAAATACATTAACTCAATTTAAATGTCAATACTGGGTGTTTTGATTCTTCTTAATAAATATAATAAGATACCCGAAATATAAAAAGTTTTTCTAATGGGTTGGTGCTTTTTTACATTTAACTATTTTACACAGAATTCAAAGCTATTTTAGTGGGAAAGTGAACTGGGAACCACCGAATGAATTTCCCATTATTGTCAGGTGGTTTTCCCTCTCCCAAAGTCAAGTGCTCTCTGTTTGCGTATGGCTTCGCTTTCGGAGCATTGTTTGCTGTCCCTTTCTTTGGCATTGTTGTTGTCTACAGAGGGGCGCCTTCAACAGGTTGCCACCCACAATGAGGTGTTTTCCGCTGCTACTGCTGCTGCTTGGGAGTCAAAACAAAATGAAAAGCATTTTAAAAAGGGAGACCCCTGGGCCAACACATACACACACTGGTTCACATACAATCATGCAGACTTTCACAAAATAAACCCCACGCGAACACACTTACTCCCCATTTTGGGGTGCCCGGAAAATAAAAATATTCTAAAAATTTCTTGTTTCCCTTAAGTTGAACAAGTGTTGGCAACTTCCGTTCCCAGTTCCTGCCTCTCTTTCCCTTTCGAGCGCCTTTGTTTTGCATATTATTTGCTTTTCAGGGCTGACTTACCAGGCATCAAAAATAAACAAAGCCTCTCCAAGACTTTAAGTAGCAGAAAGTATCTCAGCGACTTACCTGAAAGAAAAGCAGATGGAAAACAGTTAGCAAAACAGTTATAATACGAGTAATAATTGTAGCAACCTTATCGGGGATTTCAAATGGAAAACCCTGCTTTGCAGGAGGGAGGGGAGCTATTTGGGGCAAGGCCAGATAATGAGGCATCTGAATGAGGCAGCCTGACCGCCTCTTCGTCATTAATTGAGAGAAACACGAGACTGTGGCATCAAGTGAAAAAAGTTTTGGGAGTTCTATTATCCAGATAATGCAGGAAATGACACAAAGGAAATATTAAGAGGACCACATTGGTCTTCCTTTGTTGCCATCAGAGCATTTAATCTTCCATAATATTATATAAAAGGTTGTCTTTTCAATTAGTATTTCCAGTTAAAAGGATTTTACTTGAATTTTGAAATGTTTCAGCTGGCTCTATAAATTAAATGTAAGCTTTCGTAGTAGTCGACAATAGTTGTTGACCATAAGGCAAAATATATAACAGGGGCTTGCTTAATACTAATTACGACTTAGTATTCTAACAAAAAATATAATAAAATAAAACAGCATAGATTAACAAAATTACTCCTTACTTTTTTAATCCTATGTAACAAATATCTATGTTATAAAATATTTAAGGCGTGATTGGTTTTGTGTTCAAAACCATTTGTATTGTAATATCTTTTTTGAGAGATTTATGTATGCATAGTCAGCATAGTCTATGAATACCCGCTCCTTTTACGTAAATAATGAATGAAAATCTTGTTTGGCATAAAATTGTATTGGCCTTGATAGGTGCAACCACGGGCAGCCTTTCCATTCTAAATAATTTGTAGTAATTTGGCTAAAATTTCTGTTCAGTTGCATTTCCTAAACTTATCAAGTGCATGACAAATTGCTTTACACACATCAAATTTCTTTGCAATGAAATTCCATTTGGCAGCCACTGCATTTGCATGTTTGAATATATATAATACTGTGCCGAAATAGAGAAATTGAATTTAAGTTCATGATTTCATCCATTAAATATTTGGCTTCTTGGCTAACTCAATGTTTATGACTTGTGCTCGGCAAACACGTAATTAAATTTGGGATATGTGCAGAGCAGTGCGAAATGCAATTTACAGCTGCACAAATGTAAATATTGCTCATACGCAGCGTTGGGCGTCTGGAATGCCATTTCTGCGGGCTAGGGGCCTGCATTGGGCATTAACAATTAGGTAGAGCAATTAGTAAGGAGCATCAGTAACTCTGACTTGGTTTGGTACAATTATCCAAATTCTAATTGCCAAATTCATAGACAAGGTAAATTGGCCTAAGTTATGTGCCTCCGTACAGATAAGCCATGTCAGGTGAGTTGAAAACTAAGTTTGCTTAAGTTTGGCTTGAACTTAAGCTGAATTTATATGAATTTATATGAATATTTATTTTATATGTTTCTATTGGCTTGTGTTATTTCTGGTATCTATTTTAAAAATGATTGGCTTAGTTGTTGTTACAATTTTGCATGATGCTGACCTTTGGGAATTCGTACAAATTTAATTGGCCATAAATATGGGCATTTAATTGGATTTATTGCAATTGTTTGATGGTCCAATTCAATTCTTTTTACTTTAACAGCAACATACTAAAATGTATATTGTTTATTTTCTTTTCATAAAATTAATTGATTACAAATCGGTTGAGCTGTGCTTGTAAAATCAAACGTTTACAAATGAACGTTTACAATTGATTCACTTGGTTGACATTTTTAAATAAAAAATGTATATGTGGTTACTTAGCTTTATTTTTAGATAAATGAAACGCAGTGAAGAAGTTGAAATCGAAATATAACGGATTAATGTTGCTTTCTTTATTGATGTTTTTTAATTTGAACGATAGTGTTTATATTTCAAGTAAGTCCGAGTTTCACTTAAACTCATGAATTGTTGAACATACAGAGTTTATCGCAACTCACCTAAGGGGTTATCCGAAATTTGACTCGACATAAGCTCAAGTCGATTTCCTGATTAATTAGTATGTATATTTCGGGCCCGTTCGACTTTATCAATAGTTTCTGTGTTAGACCGATTCGCGACCGGAGCCTTGTGCTCAGCTTAAGCGCCGCTGGACTTCTGCAGCTGCCCCAGCGCCGAGTGGTGCGTGTTGGCCAGAAAGCTGGTTTGAGGCTTGCCCAAAACTGGACAGGCTCGGCCTGGATCGGATCGGATCTTGGCATTGCGTGCCAGGCAAATAAGCTGCGGGCGCCACAGTCCGGAGCCGTGCACTTAATCACTGCTATTAATAAATCAACAACTAAATCAATAACGAATTCTAATTAAAATTAGAACTAGACAAGCGTCAAATGCGAGGTGCAAAAAAAAAAGACTAATTCGCCGCGCGTCGTTGTTGTTTGTTCGTTCAAATTTCACACAAATCAGCTTTAAATGTCAAAACGCATGTTGCACAAATGCGTCAAATGCCAAAAGCGGGCCACCGGCAATAAATCATCATGCACAGATTTTTGAGTCGCGTTGCAGTCGCCGCAGTCTGGATACATTTGCCCCGTGAACCGCTCCGCACGAAAGAGTTAAACGTCAAAACCTGTTGACAGACATGAAAGCAATTTCTGGTTGCAATCGACCGATTTGTTGACTGCCCTACGGAGTCCAATGATTAGCCAGAAAATCAAGTTCAATTGACTGAAACTGATTCGCAACAACTTTAAATTTATTTGCGAACAGCAAATAATAGTTAAACAGCCCGAGACACAGTAGCAAACAAAAAGTGGTTTCTATTACGACAAGGAAGCATTTTTGTATTTAAATTGCATTTATTTTATAATCTTATATTTTGTATTAAATTAAATTTAATAAATGTATCTTACCTCATAATAGATTTTCAAGGAAAATAATATTAAATCAATTAGATAGAATATAATTTAACAAATTTTCTCTATAAAAACATGAATTTAGTCCATCTTCAGCTATTTCTATTTAGTAATTAGAAATACATGTCGCTTGCCTCCACAAAACAAAAATGCCGCCTCAATCAACTTCGTGTAGCGTATCCATAAACGAACAAATTTAATAAAAATAATATTTGGATTTTTTATTCGTCGCAAGTTTGGACAGCAACAACAAGAGACACTTTGTATTTCAGTTTTTGGTTGCATTAATTATCGCCTTGCCATGAAATATGCTCACGCATGCGCAGAGCAAAGAAACGCAGCGGATGGGAATGGGGCTGGGGATGGGGTATCTTTTTTGGTCGGGGAGGGTGCGAGGAGTATCCGATCTGAAATTGCCGTTTATATGGCCGGGCAGCGCGTGTTCGCAGGGGGGTTTTGGGGGGCTACAGGGGGAGATGCCTTAACTGACCACCGACTGTTTGTTTGACTGACTGAGTGACTGTTTACCTGGGCTCCAATTAAATTTAATTCAATAAGCCAGTCGATCAGCGGGCGCTACAAATTGCGGATCGCAGCAACTTTCGATGTTTTGCCTAATGAGCAGCGGTACGAGAACTGCCGCTGCGGCGTTGCCATATCGAATATCTGGCCATCGGCCTATTATTTGACACCACTTGACAGCAAGTTAGCCGCTTTCATTTTTTCCTTATCGCCCGATTGTCAACGGGCGGTTAAATGCCGTTCAAATAGGTGCGCCGCCTTCCAGTTAATGACAGTGGGAGTGCTGGGCCTAGATATCAGTCTATTGGCCTGTTCTTAAATTGTCATTGGTAAATGCTTTTCTGTATTTAAGATAATATAACGTTTGGTTAGAGCCATTTACAACTAGTAAGAAAGAGAGATTCCTTTTTGATATTACAACACGTTAGTTAAATATTGCAAGTGATCAACGATTGTATATCCATATTCGTGAGTACTACCTATGTATTTATTTCAATTGCAAAACTAATTCTAATGATTAAATGTTGTCAACAGTAAGATGATAAGGCAATCAACCAATTTGGGCAAGAAAAAAAAAGTATCACTTAAAATACACTTTAAATCCGGAAAGCGACTTAAATTTATAAAATACGTTGCTTCAAAAATAAAGCAAGCTGTAAATAAATAAAACAAATATGTTAAAACACTGTTTGATAAAATTCTATCAATTTATTCCCATACACTTGCTATTACTATTTTGATATATTTATATATTTATATAAATATATAAATACTATCAATATTAGTTTAAACAAGAAAGGAAAGCTAACTTCGGGCGGAGCCGAAGTTGATATACCCTTGCAGAATATTATGTACATTATATTCTCCAAAATTATTCATATGATGCATTCTTAATACTCATAAAAAATCCCAACTTCCTTACTTTACAAACACTAAAGTTATGGCATTTTCGATCAATCAGTTATATGGCGGCTATAGGATATAGTCGGCCGATCCTTATGACATTTGGTAGGTCGGATTGATTGGCCAAATATAAAACCCATAGAAAATCCCAGCTTCCTAACTCTACAAACACCAAAGTTATGGCATTTCCGATCAATCAGTTATATGGCAGCTATAGGATATAGTCGTCCGATCCTTATGAAATTTGGTAGGTCGGATTAATTGGTCAAATATATAACCCATAGAAAATCCCAACTTCCTAACTTAACAAACACCAAAGTTATGGCATTTCCGATCAATCAGTTATATAGCAGCTATAGGATATAGTCGGCCGATCCTTATGAAATTTGGTACGTCGGATTGATTGGCCAAATATAATACCCATAGAGAGTCCCAACTTCCTAACTTAACAAACAGCAGAGTTATGGCATTTCCGATCAATCAGTTATATGGCAGCTATAGGATATAGTCGGCCGATCCCGGCCGTTCCGACTTATATACTGCGTGCAAAGGAAAGAAGGGTGTGTGCAAAGTTTCAATTCGATATCTTTAAAACTGAGAGACTAGTTCGCGTAGAAACAGACAGACGGACAGACAGACGGACAGACGGACAGACGGACAGACGGACAGACGGACAGACGGACAGACGGACATGGCTATATCAACTCAGGAGGTGATCCTGATCAAGAATATATATACTTTATAGGGTCGGAGATGTCTCCTTCACTGCGTTGCACACTTTTGACCAAAATTATAATACCCTCTGCAAGGGTATAAAAACGGTTATAAAGCTTTCTGTACACGCCATCTTGTGTCCTAAAAAGTAACCAACAGATAAACAGCTTTTGTGACAACCATCAAGAAAGCATTCGCAGTGGTGAAAAGCTTTGTTTATTGAGATAAAAAGAGAGACAGCACTGTCAACTTGTGGAGCTTCAAAAGGCAAACTCTCTTTCCAAGCCAACTTACTCTCTTAACCGTTGATAACGATAAGGGTTCCCGCACCACAAAATTCCATAATCCAACTAGGAACACTAAAATCTCATCATCCAACCCGTCTTAATTGCAGTCATTATGTGTGCGCCGCCCAAATTGATATTCTAATGTTCATAAAAGCATGTTTCAATCTCATTTTTCGGCTAGATTAAGCCACAAAAGAGGGATAGAGTCGCTGGTTGGATGGGCGATAATAAGAATATAGTAAATCATAAACGGTTGGATGGCTCGGGCTTTCGGCGCTGCCAAGTGTCGTCTGAGCCACATGACGACGGGCTTGCGGTCGTGTGGCATCATCAACACCCTTCCGTGGCCCTTCCCCGCCCCCCCCCGCTGAATTTCCTATTTCGTCTTTGCATTGCCATTGTGCAAATATTTGCATATTTAAGTTGTTGCTGGTGTTGTTGCCGCTGTCGAGGCTGCCGCAAAAACTCATAAGCGCATTTTAGTGCCCTCCATGTCGCTGTGTGTGTGCGTGTGTGTTGTGTGTAGTGTGTGTTTATGTATCCCTGTTCATGTTTGCCAGGTCCTTGCACACAATGGCCGCTGTGTGCGTATCCGTCTTGCCGGATTCTTACATTCCCTTCACGCTCCTCCTGCGAAGGTCAAGCGCTCGCATTATGAAACTGACACCTAATCCTTCCTTTGGCAGGGGCTGCGACGGGCCTTGATTGTTTAATTATGTCAGGTGCTAAAAATGCCATTATCGTTGGGTGAGCCACATCATACCACACCCTCCCCGCCACGTTGAACACGGTGCGTATGCTTAACCCCTTAATTAGCAATGGAATCATCAATCCGGTGAAGAAAAAGAAAACGAATCTTTGTCACACCCAACTTATTTCTTGTCCCAAGTTTTCTTATTTTTCTGTTCCTAAATTTTTGGTGCAATAAATAATCAACGCAAACAATAAATAAAAGTTAACGGCTAACATCTGCGTCACCTTCAAAGCCCTTAAAAATCGGATTGAAATAGGATTATTCCATTACATTGGAGTATTAAATATTTATTTTTCTTGTTTGGTCCTTTTCAACCTATTGAGAATGTCATATGTTTTGTTGATTGGGATTTGGCTTTTCTTTTGTTCATTTGTGAAGTAAGCAAAAGCAGCATATTGAATTTTGTATTTCTATTGAGTTTTAATGGAATTTAAAAGCAAACTGAAAATCTTTATACTTTCTAGGGATAAGCTAGAATGTTATTAGTTGTTCTGATTTTAACCAAGTGCTTAAACACTCGTGTAAGTAAATTTTGCTGTCTAGGGTTGTCTATATTGTTTAAAAATGTCCTAATTTTCTTATTTGGCAACAGTCTACTTAAGTATTTCTTTCTGTAATTTTTATTCTCGTGCATAGATCGCTAATGGGTTAAGCATAGTCGCACCACAGTGCGTATGCTTAACAAAAGCATGGCTTGCATTTAAAGTATATACAATGTCTTGCTTTCTCGCACCCCTGCCGGTTTAATTAATTTAAATTGTGCGGGGGCGGGGAGGTGTGGGAGGAGGAACAAGGTCCTTCAGTTGCTAGAGCTGCAATCTGTTTCACTTAGTTTGTTGTCTGTTGTTTTTCCCCCTGTTGTTTTTCCCACCACCCACATTGCAGCTGTCGTAATGCACTTTTAATGCACCAGACCCAAAAATCCGGCCAAATCCCAGCTTTTCTTGAACCCTATAAGCGATTTCCTTGCTCAGGTTAATAAGGGTTTTATTTTGGCCAGCTCTTATTTACCGACACAGGATGCCTCTTAATCATCCAGCTTTGCCCATTGTTGTTTCAGCTCTCCAGATTGCGCTCTAATGATTTGACTAATTGACTACGTGTAATTAGACTACACCAGAATGAGCGACAGCCACGAATTCCCGCGAATTGGGGGAGTTTTTAAAGCTAAATTAGATGCTTTGTTTGTAACTTTGACAGCAGCATTGTTGATTCCCATAGCATTGCAGCAGTTTTTGCAACAAACTTGAGAAACGTGTTGAGCTACACTTTTATTTTGCCTTTCACTCACTAAGCTCTACTTATTTACCTCTTTCAGTTGTACGTTGTTTTCTTAATGTATTTATTCTTATATTGCAAGTGCCAGAGGAATGCGAATGAGAAACTGAAAAACAAGATTGTGTGGATGATGAAAATGAAAATAGAATAGAAAAATAAACAGGAAGGATGTGATGGACTGTTATATACCCAAGGGAAAATAGGCAGACAGCAGGGACTTTCAATTGAAGGCTGACTTTAAAAAATAAATAAAATCCTTATTTAAAACAAAACGATTTAGTTAGTGATATACATAAATCCAATTTTTCTTTTACTTTATTGAAGAAATAAAAGAAACATTTAATATACATACATACAATTCATTGCTGTATCTTAAATTATTATTTGGAAATATATAATCCCTACGCTTATTGAACACATTTAGAAATTTAAAATGAAATTAATTTATTTTCTACTATATTGCGAAAGACTTTAGATGCATTTAAGTAGAGTTGAACTGTAAATTATTCAAAGTAAAGACTGTATACAACATTATTTAATATTTAACAGCTTGAAATTATTCGAGAAAAATACTTTCGCTCTTCAGGGGGTAACTTTAATGTATCCCTAAAGATTATCTTACTCAACTTACTATCCAAGCAACCACTTAGACAGACAAATAGGCGGAGGGAAGTCACAGAAACCCACTCATTCTATTTCATTTTGATTCATTTCGCTTCACTTCATCCTGAATTAAATAAATTGCATGCAATATAATTTAAAGCGCCATGTTTATGTTTGGGCCGCACAAATGCAGCAACAACGAAAACCAGACTTAAATAATGAACAGGGGCAACAGCACTCGCATCAATCACATTTACAGTTCATTAATAAATGCCGACATAATTTTGATGTACGACAAAGCATTTAACATAGGCCGAAGTCGAGCACACGAGCCAAGAAATAAGGAACGTGGCTGTAAAGTTGCCAAGACCTGAGGGACTCCAAAAACATACACCGGTAAAAAGGCTGCTCAAGAAAAAATTATTTAACTTTAATAAACTATTTTTAATAAAATTGTAATCAAATCGTCATATTTTAGAAGTGAAAAAATTATAAATTTTAATTTAAGTGTTAAATTAAAATCAAATGAAATTCTTCTTAGTTTTATTATTATTAGTTTTAAGCTTTAATCAAAAAATTAAATCTTTTGATCTCTTTAATTTTATTAGCTTAGAATACCTTTATTTCACCTTTATTTCTCACTGACATTTTCTTACTGACATTTGCTCACTAACATTTTCGCTTAAGGTGGCTATCTTTATATGAACCAGCACTTATGTTTAAGGATTTCGTTAATTTTAAATCAGCGTTGACAGAGATCCACTAAATGAATTATAAAGGAGCTGGCGGAAAACCCACTTAGGATTAGCATTGGTTGGGTTGAATCGAAGGAAAGAAGGGCAATGGAGATGGGAATGCGACAGCGGTGAAAGGATCCCACTCACAGCTAATTCATAATTTACAGAATAATGGGAAAACGCTGCGTAATTGTTGTTGCTCCTGCTGCGATATCAGAAGGCAAAAGGCGGAACTGCCGGAAACGGGCAATAGCCCGACTTGAGTGTTCGAGACGGAGGAAAGTGAGTGGGAAAAAGACAACGAAAGCGGTTAGTTTCCAGCGCCGCAGTTCCGGACTAAATGAGCCAAGTCGTCAGCCAGTGAAGGAGGGTAACAACTGAAAACAGCTGTTCCAATTTAACGCCCCAACTGCGACCACAAGACACAACACATTTTTAGCGATTTTCGTATAATGGATTCTGCTCTTACTTGCTCTTCTTCGAAAATAGACGATAACAAAGGCTTGCAAAAAGGGAAAGCAGCAAACAAAAAAAGACTGCAAAGGTAAAATGGATTTTTATTGTTTCTTTGACGACAGAAAAGATAATAAAGCTAAAATATCAAATTAAATATATCAAAACATAAAACGGAACATATTGAACAAAATTAAATTAATGCCATTATGAAATTTGTATTTCAAGCGCAAATTTAAGTTTTGCAAATCATTAAAATACTTGAGAATTTCCATTGATTTAATATGTTTTTATTACATAAAAGTACAGCATCCTACTCAGAAAAACCTTTTATATTTTTCCAGGAGCTGAGTATCTACCGTCTATTAATAAAAGTTGTGATAAAAAGCTTATTTTGGTATAAATGTTTCCCCATATGAATGAGAATTAAAATTGTTCACATTCTCGAGATTGTAAATTTCCAATCGCTTTGATTTATTGGCCCTACGCCTCAGGCTGTCCCTGTCTTCCGCCCCTGCTGTCTCTTTCACTCTGGGTTCCGACCCATTGAGGCGACATGCTAATCCATCTCAAGTGTCAATTCGTGCGTACGAACGGAGGCAGTCAGCGATTCATTCGACCTGCTGATTGAGCACTTTTTCGGCAGCGGCAGCTCCTCGAAAGTTGCCTTTGTTCGGGCTCTAAGGTTGTTGTCTTCTTTTTTGCGCTTTGTCTTTCGAGCGGAAAATGCTAATAAATAATGCATGCGTCCTTGTGTATTTTGTCTGTCGGCGGGTTAATGTGCTGTCAATGGTGCCAGCGACTTCTCCAGCGAACCCCGCCTCCTGGGCAACAATGCAATTGATTTTGCCACGCCCGGGAAGATGGGGGTCCTGCTATGTAAATGTCGCTGTCAACATGCAGGGTCGGGATTGTACACTCCACTCCCAAGGTCCCTGAGTACTCCCTGCCAAGATAAACATCTGATAAGTGGCTCCGGCCCGGCCAACACAGAGAAACGGGCTCATTCAAAGTGATTTAGTGGCTGTGGTCAAGTGGGCCATGATTGACTCGGCTGCATTAAGGGCCAAACGAAAGACGTATGCGTAGCAGGAGGGCAGGCCCAAAGTCGAGAATTCGGGGAATCTCGAAATGAAAACTGCCTGGAAATCGGTCAGGATATGTAAATTCTCATCACCATAATATAATACAATACATTTCAGAGCCAGTCTAATTTTATTAAACTATGTGTGTGGTCTAACTTTCCCTTCAGTTGTTTTAAGTAAGCATCTTTCAGCACAATCACTTCAGTATTTCATCATAGCGAAACATTTGACCTGAATTCAAGCTGCCATCTTATATTTTGATCTCTCTCAAAATTTCACAGCTTATGATTGTTTAAATTGGCTTTACAATGAACTTAGCAAAGTTTGCTTCACAGAGCAAAAAGTTGTCAGTTTAAACTTTAAATGGCAAAAATGAAATAAATGTGTCAAACAGTATTCAACAGCTTTGAAATCTTGATGGTACAAGCCAGTAATAGCATTTGTAGAATTTACGCTCTCTTGTTGGCCGCACATATTTTATTAAAAAGAAAGAATGACTCTAACTAAATTTAAGAAAAACCCTCTCATTCTATTTCTTTATTTTCCCCTGTCACATGCCAGTGAAATTTACAGAGGCTTCAATTTTATCACAGCAAAGGAAATGTATGTGCAGGCGGCACACATAGAAATTGGTCCTCAATGGCACATAAAAATAATTCGCGTTGTAGACATTTTGCCAGCACATAAGCGCACCAAATAAAAAATGGGGCTGCCGGTGAAGGGAAGAAGACATCACGCATACGCACTGGTGACGGGTAGACAGCCATAATGAGATGTCAGCGCTGACTATCAAGTGGCCTCAGTGGTGAGCAGAGCTGCTTGGACCCCAGCGACCGGTTTCAAGTGCTGTCCAAGACAAGACGAGAATGAGAGCGAGGACTACCGACTACGGACCACGGACTGCGGACCACGGACTTTGGACTCCGGACGAAGGAGGCAGGACGATTTCCATGCAAACAAGCCTCGACGTGCTCAACATTTTTTAAGCCATAATGAGCAGCAACAACACCGAATGCCGGGGCGTGACTCTTGAGGAGAACTGCACACGCATAAATCGTATCCTGGACCAAGGGTACCCGGCAACTACGGACTAATTTTGAGTCCTGCAAACCATCCTTAATGATGACAAATGCGCGTGTCGCCCCCGCCCTTCATCTCCATCACGACAATGATGATTGCGACTTACGACAAAGGAGTTGTGCCAAAAGGATAATGCTTAAATAAATTGCTCGGCATTCCCCTAGCTTAGACGCACAAGAAATGTTATTGAAAGTGTAAATTATGTCAAGGACATAAGAAGGAGCGAGGGAAATCCTGCGGCTTAAGGCATTTTCCTTCTCCCCCCTCCATTAATGAGATGTCTTGGCCCCAGGGGAACATTGCCGGACAGATGACAGTTAAAGAGTAAAAGTCATTGGCGAATAAAGCACTCGGCAAACTTGGCAAGAATTACCAAAAGTACAATAATTGACGGGCGTAAAAGTTTTGTCCGAAAAAGAAAAAGTTTTGATTGCCTTCAGCCCAGATTAATGAGCAAGTTCGTTGACATCCGTAGTCCGTAACTTGCCAGACCGCGACGTTGTTTAATAATTAAAAAATAAAGCCGCAATTTATGCCAAAGCTGGGTCATTTGCATGCTTATCCATAGACATTAATCAGGTGGAATGGGCGCCGGTGCATTAGCACGTACTGCAGCCAGACATGCGATGGGGTCAAAGGTAAGAAAGTGGCCGACTGAGTAAGAATTATTTTGGTAAATGTTCACGGCTTTTGGTCACAGCACTCAGTACTCACCCCGAGACAAAGCAATTAAGCTGTTCTTTCAATTGCAAACTGATTGTGAACTGGGCAAACTGTCGGCACAACTCAATGGCATTCGCATTGGCCAGGTGCTTGTCATGGCCAGGAAACCACAAACGCCCACTTTCGATTGCCAATGAACAACTGGGCTAAGCAGCAACAATTGCCGGCCAATTGTATGGCCTCGTTCGTGGGGGAAAATCCTGAAAGACGTTATCCTGTTTCCCGACTTCCCCCCCTTTGCAATCACAATTGTTAATCCCGTTGCAGGCTCCCCAGCCGACGTGAACCCAAGGGATTGGAGCCATCGGATGCAAACGGTGAGCGGATTCTGCTTTGGATTTGGAATTTCATATTTCGAATTTATCCAGACACGGAAGGCCTTGGCAAGAAACTGCACACACATAAATCAATATTTGCCGAGGGGAATATTTAAAGGCAATTGGCCGACACTTTGCCACTTTGTTGCACTTTCAATCGGAGCCTATCACGAAAATTGTCTAAATTGAATTGCCGGAAAAGAGATGCCGATAGCAGAAAGGATAACGCTCACCCCACTCTATCGATTTTTCCGTCGGCAAAAGAAACTTTTAAATGCAAAAATGCGTATTAATTCCATCGAATTGCTTTTACAACTGACAAAAAATAGCTCTGATTACGAAGCACTTACGAAACGAGTTATGCGATGAAATGTAATTAATACGAAAATGTGTTAAATATTTATAAGTGTTATGAAAATGGAATGTAAATATTTTAGTATTTAAAATTCGAGACATTGTGATGTATATTTGGCTCAAAAAGCATACACCAATAACACATTTTATGATTGTTTTAATATGTTTATATTTTATAAACTAAAATAAATTCATATCGGTAGTATTTAGTTGTTCGTAAATTATGATTATATTATAATTAAAATATGCAATAGTCAATCGATCTTTATAGAAGTAAAACCCTAGTTCTGAAATTGTTAGAAATTACTATATCCCGCAGTATTTAGATATATGTTAAGAAACAATAATGTTATAATTTTTATAAAAATGGAATCGTGTTTCTGAAACGGCTTAAAAAAAATATATTTTTGGTATGTTATTAGTCAATGATTTTATTATTTTATTTTCCTGTTTTTCCAATTGTTCTATATATGATTTATGATACTTTATAGGGTCGGAAACGTGCACTGAAATTGTAATACCCTGAAAAAATTTTAAAATGCAAATCATGGCATTTAACTAGTAAAGGAAAAACGGTGTATTACTTGGCAACATTCTTTAAGATAAATCCATTTACTTAATTAAGTTTCAACTTAATTACAATTTTCATTCGTTAGACATTTAATTAATTTTAAGTGCTCGTTTTTCAAGGTTCGCATTTAAAGCCCAAACAAAGAGCATCGAAACTTCAGTCAACTTTTCCTTTGCCATTCTTTTGCCATCCTTCCACCTTTCATATATTTTATCCCCGTTTTTCCTGGCTCTCCCTTTTCTGAATTGGCATGCAATATAAAAGTTTTATTAAGGACCGTGGCCTGTAAAGCTGCCAGATGCAATCGGAGTGCTGTTCTGATGCCCTCGACTGCGACTCGGTCACAGTCGCCCGGAATGTGACAGCTGATGCTACGTGCGAGATGCAGGGATCTCAGTCGCCACACTCATCTCTTAAATCACAGCCAGTCCCACTTGACTTTACGAGGCGAGGAGTCGAGTACCAGGGCAACTTTATGTATTAATGCACTTAAAAGTCCTGGGCACGAGCAGGAGGGCCGTAAGAGAGTGTTAAAGAGCTGCCAGGCACTTGGCAGCCATTCACCTGACATGCAGGGCATATGTACTCAAGTGCCCGGACTTTAAGCTTTATTGGGCTAATTCTACAGCGACCGGTGTGAAACCAGGAAGTACTAATCATGCAGAGAAAAAATACTAATAGTAGCAGTCTGTTAATAACTTTTTTATGTCTGAACTTTCACCGGCTTATTTTCCTTTTAATTGGCATTTATAATTTGTGTTGCCAAAATCACATTTTCGTTCGCTTTTCAAATTGAGCAAAAACTGTTAAGGATGGAATATGAAATGTTCTACTAATTAACCTTTTTAATATTTTCATTTCGTATCTGAAAATTCTGTAATCAGACCTGAAAGTTTATAAAAATTTTGCGCTGTGCAGTAACCGGAAAACAACTGCTGCCGACAGCGTGCAAACATACAACAGCCAGAGTAACAAGCTCGAGAATACTATATTTTTGCTCCTAATTAGTTTGCCTCAAGTGCCCAAACACCCGCGCCCCACAATCCACACACATTTTCGTTGCCACCCAATTCGCTGGTTATAAAATAAAAATTAATTATTTACCAGGCAGCAAAAAGTTTTCATTTTCTCTGTCCCTTTCACATATTTTCAGCATATGAAATGCGATCACATTTTATGGCTGTATTAAGTGCATTTCTGGTATAGCAGTCACATTGTAAATTAATCAAAAAGAAGAAGCAAATCCAGTCAGCTTGCATTTGAAATGGAAATCGATTTGGTTAGCATTCCGCTTTAATTTATTGACTTGTTGCAAGAGAATATGGCATCTTTTTGATTATTTATGCGTACGATTGGATGCCGTCCGTATGTGAATGATTGCCAGTGTGCGTGGGTGAAGGCTGATGTAAGTCCTGAATCCCAGGCCCAGATGTAATCATGGACTCGCTGAGCCGTTTCCTGGTCCGGCCCAAGTATTGGTTAGTCGCCTGCTTAAAAAGCAAACAACATTCCCATGCACTTCAGAGCACAGAAATCAATGACAGAGGGAGCGAGATAGAGACAGGTGGAGAAGGACAGAGGGAGCGAGATAGAGACAGGTGGAGAAGGAGCGGCTGAAGCAGGGTAAATATCCTTCCTCTGGCTTCCGCCAGGTCCTTTGCGGACCTTTGGTCAATATGCTCACTAGGCCGACAGACGGAAAATTTGAGTGAGTGAGTGAGTTTCTCTTCATGCATGATTTACTGTTCAAGCTTTTGGTCAGGCTCCCGAACACAGGGTGCTTTTTAAGAAAAAATTCTATCTAATACATTATGCAGTTTTTCTTCTTTAGAAAAACCAACTCCCAACTCATTTTTTTTAACATTTTAACAAGGTAAACATATTTTTTAATGTATAAAGTTGATTTGTAATTGCAGGCTAGGTAAAACTCAATCCAAAAATAGAAAATGTGTTGGAAAGAAAAAAAAAAGGCAAGATTTTCAAATTTTGAAATCTATTTCCTCAAATCGCTGATAGGGTGGCTTTCCGCGGAATTTATTAAAAGTAAACTTTCATTAATAAAAGAGCAAGGGGATATTTACTGAGTTTAGAAAAAAGAAAATATAAAAATTAAATTCATTAAAAAGGATTATAGAATATTTTAAAGCCAAGAGATTTGAGATAAATACAAATAAGCTTAGCAAATTATTCGGAATATTTTCTAAAATTAATCGACTAATAGAACACCCTGTACAGACCCATCACCCTTATTCAAACGGGACTGAGATAACTCGAATGCTGAGGCCTTTTGATCGAAAGTTTTTCCCTAATCGCTTCATTGGTCAATGCTTGTCTGCCTAATAACCCACATATCATTTAAGATACTCAACTGGCGTATATAAACCGCAGGCTGGCCCTCGACCATCCTTTGCCTTAACCCGCCCACATATCTCCCGTTCTCTTTAATCTAAATGAGTTCGCAAACAAATCAAATCAAAATCATTGCGCACATTTGACCAGTCGAGTTCTGAGCAAGAGAAAAATAAATAAATAAATAATTGAGTGCAGCCAACAATAAAAATGAATTTTTGTTTATTTGGTTGCGTGTGTCTGATTACAGTTGAAAGACAAACAAATATAGATGTAAGTGTTATCCAGTACCTAGATGGATATAGTAGAAGTGGAAGAGGGAGCTGGACGAGAGGGGCCAAGGTCCTGGGGGCAAAGCAGTTGCCACAGAACTTGCCAACGAGGAAAACGTAGAGCGGAAGACAACTTTCCTGTATGGCAACGAATTCCTCCCGTAAGCCACTTCGTATCCCCTCTTTATCCCGCTAAGTGCGCTGTGGCTCTCTAGTAGCGCACTCGCCTCGTTTTGGCCATAAACTTTTTAAAGTTCGCAATTCAATTTCAATTTGCCCGGGCCAACGTGTACATCGGGATCGGCTCCAGCGGAAATGGGAATAGGAACCATCAAAGGTCACATGTATACAAATCTATAGATTTTTCCAAATACACATCTATACAAATATCGTACGAATAGTAATAATAATAACACCAACAGCAGCTGCAGTAGCCGCTGCCATTCGGTGGAATCAGTTTTCCAAACACGTACCAAGTGTGCGAGGGGTTCTGGCGGGGTTAGAGCCACGTTAGTGGGGATGAAGTGCCGACTGAGGACCATCAAAATCGTTGACCAGCGCATAAATTTGATTTGTGTTCCATAAAACAGAAAGAGCAACAAAAATGTTACGTATACGCAGCGTGTGACACCGAAATGAAGATTGATTCCCGAGGGGTGGAGAGAGATATGAAAACGAGGGCTTGGCTTTGTGCTTTTTATAGGTTTTCTTTTTCTCTTTTATTCATTTTATTTAGTTGAAAAGAGATATAATCTAAGTAAAAATAATTACTTGGTGTTAATGATAAAGGTGCTAGCTTGTATATAACATTCAAATTCATTCAAATTTATTAAAACCTAAAAATTAGTACTCCACGAAAACAGTATAGTCTAAATCTATTATGAATAAATTACTCATTATTATTATCTAGCTTTATTATTATTCTATAGTAAATTCTATAGTATTTTACGGCCTTGTTGAAAGATAAACAGCATTTAGATTGCCATCCGACGGATTCAACTAAGTTTCTTGAGCATTAGCCCTGAGCAAGCAATGAGACCTTATAATACACAATTTTGCAATCAGAATATTTCTAGACATTCCTCGCATTTTCGTTGTTTGAACAAAAACCACCAAAACTTGCCTGCATCTCCATCCAATTCGCCTTTCAATTACGCGGTGCCAAGTTTAGTAGATTTTTATCAGCGCCAAAGAGGATAAAAGTAGGGCAAAACTGCGGGCAGGGTAATAAACAAGCTAAAGCCCAAGTAGTACCACACTAACTTGGCCGGCACGCCCCTAAAACACAATTCTCTAGCGTGTGCGATGGCAATGAGGCCCTCCACAGAGCGACACACCCAGCAATGCCAACCCAGTAGTCCCAGATCGCATCCCTTTTTTTTTTAGTTCGCCCACAACAAGTTGGTTGAGTTAATATTGAAAAAAAGAGAGAATTCAAAGCTGAAAGTTTTCCTTTGTCGCGTAGATTTTCAGATAAATTGCGGAAGACTGGCAAAAAGCAAAACTGTCTATGGACATTATAAACTAAGCCCCAATAGAGACTTTAGAAGGGGCGGGGCGAGAAGCGACTGCGGAGCAGTCAAAAGTGACCCAGGGCTGCAAATTATGCAAAGTGCGAGTGAGCAGTCAGAGCCAAGTCATAAGCTGGGGGATAAACTGGCTTCCGCAGTCCGTACATAATGTACCAAACAATGTCGGCAGTACCTGCTTATTGGGGGGCTTTGCTGGCCCCTTTCGTCCAGGTGGTAAATTCAATAAGCACTTTCGCTAAGTGCCGGGCAAGTCACGCCCCTATTGTGCGTGGCAAAGTTTCGCTCGCTGCAGCTGAGAGATTTCCCCGCATTGCCATTGCATTTTCACCTGATGAAGTTTTCCTTAAATTAAATTTACCCGGCCACCCATCAGACGACGAAAAGTAGCAAAAGATGCGGATGGGCGGATGCTTAATGAATGCCAGGACCAGAACGGCAACATCGAAAATAATAACAAGGACCGCCATATCTTTGGCACGTTTCATTCAGGTATTCGGGTATTCAGGTTCAAGGCGCCGCCGGCGAAAGCCATAAAAAGTACCCAAAAAAGAGCCAGCCATAAAAAATATCACCTGCTGTGTTATTGTTTTCCAGTTCTTTCCGTAATTCTGCTTTCCTTTTTCATACTGGCCGAAGCAATTTTCCTTGGGGTTTCCCAGCTGGCTCGGGACCTGAATAAAAGTCACCGATGATTGCCATAATAATTTATATCGAGCATAGCCGTCCATGGAGGCTGTCGGTCCGACACCAAGGTGGTGTGGAGTGTTTTGGTAAATTGATAAGAATATTGCTTATGCTGGCGGGCTCTGGAGTGCGCATACGCTGCGTATACGTTATGGGGCTATGATTGATGATGCTACTACAATTTCAATTAGGCTGCGGTCTGCCCGCTGGAAAGATGAACTCCCGTCATGCACGATATTTTTATCCACCCATTGACGTCGGGTTATATATGGTTGTGCATTTGAGATGTAAATGAAATGGGAAAAAATATTGTGAATATTTTCGGAAGGCAACGGAGCATTTAATATGCCTTTTGAGCTTTCAAAAGGTTAAATGTATTTCAAATGTGCTTGGGCAAACGTTGTCGGAATGTATGGGCCTTTGTAAAAACGTTATATTTAATTTAGTCCGTTTTTTCCCTTGATTAACTGCAACAAATTAAAACAGTCCCTCGTTTTTTTGTCCCTCCATCAGCTTAAACCCGAAACGTATTTTTAACACCGTAGACAATCCATTTAAAATAGTGCTTTCACTCTTTTTTGCGAAATGTTGTCACCCGCCAGGAAAAGGCTTTGGCGTTGGGCCATGAAATGTAAACAATTCTAGTTTGTTTTCCTTTTTTTTTTTGGGCTACCCTTGGCTGGAGCCCCGCTCACACGCCATCCAGTTGCTGGTTTTTTAAATTAAATTTTTCGTTTCTTTCTATGCAGTTTGGCCAATGGAAATAAACAAAAAGTTTGTTATCCTCACCGGCAATCCACGTGGGCGAGTGAGTAGGTGCGGAGTGGTTTGGTTTTCATTCGCTATTCCGGCGATAAAATAAATATGAAGCCAGCAATAGATTGGGCAAACAATAACCGCCGGAATAGATATGGCCACAGAGAATTTGGAAATGTGTAGGTTGTACAGGGAGTGCAGCGGGTTGGGACAAGCTTTCACTTTCTGTTTCATCACTCGCACGTTTCATGGGGGAAATGGATGCTCGACGTTTGCGTTTCAATTTCCGTTGATTGAAGTTGCCAAATGACTTGCCAAACACCTGGCCATGGCGACCAGGCCAGGCCAAAAACAGGCCCAGATCTATGCCTAGTCGGAGTCTGGAAATTGAGAGCAATCAGCTGCGGAAACGATGGCAATTAAATTGAATGCCAGCGCCATTAAAGATGAGAGGCTTGAGGAGTGTTGGAAATGGAGATGGAGATGGAAATGGATATTTATTTTGGGGCTGTTTCGAAAGTACTTATCCTGTCTGGTCTGAGAGTTTTATGAGCTCATCAGCTGCCGCCGGGGATGCCATCAAATGTTAAGCTCGAAAACTTTCGGCCTAAGTAGTTTCATTCAATTAACACAGTTTAAGCCACAGAGTTAACTTAGTCTTCGCTCGGCTCGACTAATAAACTTTTAATTGAATTCTAAGCCATCACTGAGACTAGAAAACCTGTAAAATGTTCCCGTCACCATCCTCGTAACGACTTTCCGTTATGGCAACATTTCAATTTCCCTGGTCCTGTGTGAAAAATTAATGCCAAATTCGAAACAAATTGCAAAAGGCGGTGGCAGAGTGTTGAAAGTGACAACGGCAGGCAGCGACAGGGACAGGAAGTAAAGGATGCCAACAGGATGTCTAACGTTGGCGCAAAACTGCCATAGGAAAACTAATGAGCGGGTGGTTATGGGCTGATATCTACCCTATAAACTATAACTAAAGGTTCATTTTAATATATTCCTTAAAGTTAGAAAAGCTTAAGATTATTATAACATGTTGTATAACTCAGATATGCTTAGACGCTTAATTAGTTTTTAGTGTTAAATTAAAAACGATAAAATGAACAGAAATTTACATATATATTTAGCACGCCTGGTATCTGCCTTTTGATTTATGAGCGTTTAATATTTTTGGCTGTTAATTTAGCAGCCTTTTTAATGCAACAAATAGGTCGACTCAAGGGAAAATACCATATAGTCAAAGGAGCGTTAAATGCACAGATTGCAATTTAACAGCATTTTTATGTCGCGGGTTAGACAAGCTTAGAATGCCATTAAAGTCTTCGGCAGACAAGCCTCGCAAAGTCCTATATACCCCGGCATCTTTTGTTTGACTTGGTGCAAAAACGTTTTTGCCAAAATATGCCCGCAAACCTCAACAGAATTTTCAGACAGTGGGAGATGGAGTTAGTGGCGAATCCACTTGTTCACTCTCCACCCGAAAAAAACCAACACTCACAACCAAATAATGTATGGCTGTGCGTGGGTCCAAAAGGCAGGCTTTGGCTCAGTTCGGTTTGGTATGGTTTGGTTTTGGTTAGGGGGTTGGCATAGTATACTGGTGGCAGTCGGTGGCTCAGCAGAAAATCAATGTTCGCAACAACAGCATTGGCAGGAAGAATAGGGACGAACAGGAGAAGGAGCAGCGACATCTTGTCAGGGCCGTCACCTCGATGCCCAAGGAATGTTTTCCGCCCACAAGCCGACTTGTTTCCTTGTTTTTCCCGACAGGCGCCCCTCTTTCTCCCACCATCAGTTTAAATTTATAAGCGCTAATATTGTCAAAGCGTAACGCAACAAAGAATTCCACTCGGAGTCCTTCCGTCGGATCAGGTCCTTGCATTGTTATCCCCGGCATGCTTCCACAGCAGTCAGCTTTTGTCGAGGGAACATAAATTAAATGGCCAAGGCAATAAAAACCAAATCAATTTGAGCGTGAAATCGATTTTCATTTCTCTCCCACTCGCTTGTTGCTCACTGGCAGGAGTGCCAGGAGTGCCAGGAGTACCAGTACTGCCAGGACCTCCTCCGGCGCCAATCGATAAATCCTCGATTGCAACAGGTACGACTGGCCGGCGGAAAGGACCTAAATCAACGACTCTGTCATGGTAATGGCGCTGGTCATGCCCGACCCAATAGCACCATCGTTTACTGCCTTGATTAATGTCGCTCTGCGGAATGGATCGGCGGACGAAAGGTGCGGATTGTGCACTGGGTTCGGGATTGGATTTTTGCTTTATTCCCTTGCCCTTTTTGTTGCTTTGCACTGCAATCAAGGTGCAGAAAGTCCTCGATTCGATTACCTGTACGGAGTCGTTGATTGTTGAATACCCTTGAGTTACAATGTTACAAAAATAATCATTAGGTGGTTAAACCATAATCAAAGTTAGTAAAGAAAAGAGCTCATACTTTTCCCGAATAAAAAGCGGGATTTAGGATATTATAGCAAAAATTAATAAAAATGTAATGTACAAAAAAATAAAAATAAAAAACGATTAGCTCACCAAGATGATTGGTGAAGACGTTCAGTAAGGATTTAGGGTTTTCCTGTTACTAAATCATTTTACATTTCAAATTAATTTACAAATATTTTATAAGAGTAACTAACTATAACATAAGACAAGCAAGAGCAACCTTAATTCGTAGCCTAACTTGGAAATCTCCGTTGTCATTATTTTTAATTTGCGCATCTATGACATCAGTCAGCCAGGAGGCCAGTTGCAGGACCTGAACTTAGACCACCGCCCAGGACCTCCTGTTGCAGATTGTCCTGCTTTTCCCACACTCGCTCCGTTGACAAAGCAATTTCCGCCAACTGCAAAGTACACAAGAAGACATCGACGATGCACAGTGGGTCAGCAGAACAAAAAAACGTTTCAAAAGTCAAACCTTTTAGTTGCGAATGAATTATTTTGATTAAATCCATTTTTGTGGGAATTCTCCAACGATTGTGTGTCCCTTTTTAGAATATAAAAGCCTTAAAATTCATAGATTCTTCACGTTCAAAAAAACGTAATCGCTTTTTAATAATTTAGTCCGCCATCAAAGTAAATAATGTGGAGACTAGGTAACAAATCGCTTTGGTTTTTAATGATTTATGTACTTATTGTATATAAACCATACAAAAAGTTGCTGTTTGCTCTACTTAAATCAATTTTTGACAACTGTCCATTTGTTCATCAAATTGTATGCCATTTTATTTGCCATACTTTCCAAATGTGTTCTTTGAGTAGAACTTTTTTACATGTAGATTTTTTTTAAATCTTGAGTATTAACAGTTTTGAATATATGTGTACTTTATAGGTTGCACAATTGCCTATCATATGTCATTTAAATGGTCTTATTTGTTTAAAAAGATGTTATTTTTGCAACATAAGCAAGAACTTCACCACTGTGCGCCGAGTGAAATAGAACGAGGGTAGAGGGGGAGGGGGAGGGTGATCCTAGGTGCAAGAACGCAGGATTGGGGCTGAGTTGGGCAGTGTTTCCTGTCGGTGGCAATGGCTGCTCTCTTGTGTGGCAGCTTCAGCTTCCGCCGCTGCCACTTGTGCATACATAATCAACAATTAAAGATTAAAGCGCCACAGACAAAGTTGGGCCTGCAGGCTGGCTTATTAATAAAGGGGTATGAAGAGTGACGCACATGTTGCCAAGTTGGCCGGACTTGGGAATTCCTTCCATTTTCTTTGGCTCTCCTACTGGTGACACTCTTAATTGCATTACGCCCTGTGGAAATTGCAAAGGATGCAACCAAGACCCTCTATTCTCTCCCTTGCATTTTCAAGTTTTAATTGATGGCACACAGCTGAGGCCGAGGCATTGTAATCAGGGATATTTCCTAGCAATTTCCTTTGAGAGCTGCTCTGATTGTCTGACCATAAATAAAACCAGCCTGACATCATTAAAAAATAATAAGTGGATCGTGTGACGTTGATACAGATACATTGATGCAAATGTAGATAAGTTTCATTATCGCGTCACGGCCTCAATTAAAAAATATTTATGTCTGCTCGCAATTTAAATTCCACTTGGCAACGCCGAGTTTCAGTTCGATATCAAACGATTTGCATATCGCCGATGAATTACGCAGATTGTCAGAACATAAACGCCCACGCACTGCCATTCAGAGGACGAGAGAAATCCTCTTCAGTCAGCAAAATCTGTTTACGAATTCGCCTTCTGGGACTTGGCAGGATTCAAAGTTGCGTGCCGTATCAAAGTTATCTTTTTGGCATTCCACTGGGGGAAAGTGGGACCCAGGAATGGACCAGAAAGACACACTTAACACCTCGGCACGTGAGTTTCCAATTTCGGCGACAATTGCTATGCCAACACACGTCTGCACAGGTAAAGCATCGAATTTAATTGAACAAAAATGGCTGCGAAAGCAGTCGTTCAATCAATACTTGTCGTCAGGTTTTGTTTTTGGAGTAAAGTAAATTAAAGCTTGAATTTTGTAGCAGTCTGAATATTGTAGCCTTGAATGGGATAAAATAAACACAGCTTTTATTAATTAACCTAAGTGATCCAGAACATAAATTGGTTTCCTTACAGTTCTTAAGAAAAACAAATTTGGCTTACTTTTGAAATTTGGTTTAAAGCCATTATATACGCACATCATTAATTCTAAATATATATTTTTTATATTTGAATCAAGTTAACATTTAATACTAACTGCACTTAAATTAAACTGTAAGCAAACTCAAGTTAAAAGAGGATTTTAATTAGACCTGCAAGTCCTAATCTGTCATTTAAAAACATTAGGCACATAAATAACCTGGTAAACATGACAAATTAAATATCAAAAACGTTTAGTTGTGTTCTTTAAATAGTTAATTTCATATTTTGCTTTATGAAAATATGGCTACGCCATACGCAACTTGCCCTTTCTTTTTGATTCTCATGCCAGCTTATTAAATTGCAATCAATCTTTCCTTAGAAGAAGTCGCGTCATCGCCGGTTCACATTGAATTACCCATATTACTGACATGTATCTGTAGCTGCAGCAAATCGATAAGGAAAGCGAAAACAAAATCGAACGAGAGCGAAGGAAACACCTGGCCAATGTCAATCGATGACCTTGCACACAATGTCAGGTGTGCAGCGAGGGGAGGAAATGGGGTATGCATATAAAACAATGGAAGAAATGCCAAAATAACACATTTGCCATGCATGCTTTCCCACTCCACACAGACACTTGTTGACCTCGTAATTGCTTTTGTTATTCCACCTTTGTTGCACACAGGAAAACAAAAAGATTTAATTTTCATTTCTCATTTAACTTTGTTACCTTTGACAAGGGACTTGTGTACCATATGCTTCTTTGTTTTATTAAAACTTAACTTTTTAGAATTTGTATTTGTGGTTTATCAAACCTTTTTCCTGCCAAGAATTTAATTTTAAATTGAGAATTGCTAAATATTAAAAATAATATTACAAACCACTTTATTTTTACAAAGACCAAAAATAAATTTATAACAATTAAGAACTTGTAAGTACGCATTCTTTTGTTTTGAGTAAAGAAATCCAATGAATAAATGACGACCACACATTTATACAGCATACCTTTATAGGTATTTTTAAAGCCCCAAGGGTTTTTGGGGTTTACCAGATGGAATTAACTTTTATGATAAGTTGATATATGGTGGTCGATTTTTCCGGAATGCAAAGTTGTTTACTTACCGATTGTGTAGGTGGCACCATCCACCGTGAATGTGGCCGCTTTGCATTTGTTGAAGAACCGCGAGGCGAAATCCAAAGCGGAGTTTTTCAAGCTCGACGATACCCGGCGGATGGGTGAGTCCGGACAGGAACTGGGATTCTGGCGCTCTGGCGACACCTGGTGGTGCAACACCTGCTGGGGCGACATGGACAGCACCCCACTGGTGACCGTGTTGTCCGAGGTCAGTCGTGCCGTGAGCACTACAGGTGCACCCGGAGTGGATGTGGATCCAGGAACAGGAGCGGGAACGGGAACAGGAACAGGACCTCTGCTGGTCACAGGTGTGGCAGTCCCGGGAGCCAAACGACGTGGCACATTCGACTGATTGAAATTCGACATTTTGCACACTCGCGCGTCTCGTTTCCCTTTTGCTTTTTGGATTTTTTCTCTGGCGCAGGTCACTTTATAACACTCATTTTGTTGGACACTGAACAAAGGTCAGGCTATCAATTAGGCACCTGCTCACCCAAAAAAATTGTTATAGGAGAGATCTGACCTTTGCCAACCCAATTTGTTGCAATTAACGTTTGGAAATTGAAAGGCAAACAAAAATTTGTTTGCCTTGGACGAGGACTGCAGGCGAATTTCAGGGTCGCAAATAAACTTCAAAAAATATGCTTTTCTCATGAGAGTATTATAAAAACTGTCTATAAAAACTAACTTGAAGTGAAAATAATTTAATTTTTCAAAAAGTATTTACTGTGTAAAGCTTAAGTAAAATAACACAAGTTACAGTTCTATTCAGACTTTTCTTTGCTAGCAAGATTAGATTAAAAAAGTTAAAAAATAATTGCTTTAGTAAACCAACAAATTAACTTTTTATTATACTATGTTTAAAGTAGTAACCAAAGTTAAAATTAAACTGCTTCTGTTATTCAAAGATAATGTTTTTAAATTGCAGCATTAATTTGAGAAGTTTAAATGCGGGTTTCAACACTTTTTGTTTTAAAAACCGAAAATATTTGTGGACTCGCCGCAGGCGTGCTAACCAAAACCCAATTTCAATTTGAAACATTTAATTGAGCAATAAAAAACGTCCGAATGTCTCATTACAAAAGTTAATTTAAATATTTTCCCGTAACCGCAATCCAACAATTTGTATCTCTGTGTGGGAATGTGTGTTTATGCTTTTCTGGGCGTAACAACAATAGATCTGTATCAATTTATCTGTCAACCCTCTTTGCTGTAGTTTTGCCATAGTTTCAATTTGCCTTACCTAAAATTTAAGCAAAATTGCAATTACCAAATGTGAGTGTGCGAAAAGCAAAATCCTGGAAAATTAGTGTCCACACACAAACATGTGTCGAGTGCCACAGAAAAACAGGTAAAGCGGCAACGATGATGATGATGATGATGGAGATGATGATTGCAGTCAATAAAAAGGGAATTACCCGGGCTGAACCAACGATTTGCAGGGTGGCACAGGTTAAACGAATGCGGAGAGGGGTTAAATGGGGGTCGGGGGAATTGCCGGTACTTTGGCATTGAGTTGATGACTTTGCCGCTGTCTCTGGCATATTTCTGGCCCTCTAAAATGCGACGAATTAAAGTAAATTGCTTGGAAATAATCACATCCAGTGCGGCATTCACACAGGCAGGCCTAGCCACGCACAGATACACACCCACACACTCTCACAGGCAAAAACAGGCAGAACCAAGCAAAACCAGGCAAAACCGCCAGACAATGAGTGGCTGGCTTTCTGCGGCTAAATTGCCCCGGTTCCTGCCCGCCGCCTATCAGCCAGCGTTTTGTGATAATGGCATTCAAATGTATACATTAGAGGTTTTGCTGTGTTCCCGCTTATCGCGCTGCGGAAAAGGCGCCGGGAATTGCCACATCAAATGCCACAGAAAAAAAAAAACAAAAACCAGAGACAAACAATGGCCATAAAAATAAATTCAAACGCAGATGGGTCACTATCCATGAAATGTGCGTTGTTAATGACTGACTACCGGAATAATTCTCTACACTTAAGCTCTTTTCAAAGGATTCTAATCCGCAGCCCGTGGTTAAACTTTCAGCAGCGCACAAATCATAATCCACATAAAAAACCACTCAACTTTCTATCCCGCTTTTATGACTTTGTCTGCCTTCCTTCAATTGAGTTATCATTTATGTTTTTCATTCATTTACTGGCGAGAAAGGTAGAACAAATTTTAATGTTACTGCGCTATATAGACACTCCTGGTTTTATATTCAGCCAGATTCGCTTGTCTGCCTTTGTTTTATGTCGTGTCAACACCCAAAAGATGAACTCAATGTCTCGGTTCTACAAAAAAAAACAATACCATAAGACTTGGACTATGGATTTTCCGGGCATAAGTTTTATGTTCTATTTCAGTACATAGAACAAAAAAACTAAATGTATAGTAAATAATTGGAGATGGAAATTGAAAGTTGAATTCGTGATTTAAATAATAAAATATTAATTTTTTTCGTAGCTTTTACATGACTCTGCTCAGGTCCGAATATAATTTAAGTGAAATTTAATTTAATGTTTTCTATTACAAATGATACTAAAATGCTTAAAATTCAAGAACACGCTTTTAGCTTATGTTTTCCTTAGGTTCTAGACGAGTCTACATAACTCCAAAAAATAAAATGGTTACCAACGCACATTTTTATTGATAGTTGTGGCAAAATATCCAAATAATACCGATTGATTTAAGTGTTTTTTAATACTGGGGATATCAACATGTTCCAAATCTATAACGCTAATTTTTGTTTTGTGTGCAAGAGGCAAGTTATAGTTGTGTGTTTTCCAGTGCTTTCACTTAATTTTTTGTTCGCTGGGCCATACTAATTAATACCTTTGGGCGTTTGTCATGCATAGGTGTGCGTGCCTATGAGTGTGTGTGTAAATGTGTGTGAGTGTGAGTGTATGGGTGTGTGCGGCCAGGTTGGCAGATAAATTGCGATGCTCAGTGGCTTGGATAAGCAGACCGGCTTTAATTTGGTAAATTAATTCTGAAATATTTAGGTCGCAAATATCCAACCCCCCGCGGACACACACCCCCGCCCGCACCGCCCCCCGCGAAAACCCAACCCCTCGCACAAGGTCACGGCATGAGGAAGCTCGTCGCAGATAAAAGACTGAGCTATGTATATATATCGAACAAAGAGCGCACAAAAAACGGAGCGGGAGCCAGCTCTAACTAAAGAGAATGCTGGAAATTTAAGGATCCCAGGATATAGGGATATAAGGATACAAAGGGGGCGGCTGTTGGCAGCCTTTGATTTGCGCCGAGTATAATCAACTCAGTTGGAAACATTTTCGCGTTGAAACTGAAAAGGAAACTGCCGGAAAAGCAGATACACCGAGCTAAAAAAAAAGAGGAACGACCCGCAATGGACAAAGGCAAATTGTTGAGGTCGGGCCCAGAAATGTATATGTGCGGACATAAATAAAAATAAAGGGCCAGCAAATATAAACTTTGGGTAAATTTTGCGGCTTAAGGACAACAATTGGCTGCTCACTTCCTTGCACTGGGCAACAAAAGCCAGACAGCAGCGACTTTTGAACTCCTAATGAAAATTAATCAAAACTGTTGTGCGGCTTGTTTTGGCTAAATGCGATCAAAGACCTATGCAAATTGGTTTAGTTTTTCGAGTTTCGTGTTATCTCCTTCGCCCCGTCCCAGTTGCTCAGTGTAATTTTGGAGTTTTATTTCCACAAGCCACCCCGAAAAGGCCACCAAACACCTGAAAAGGGTTCCTAAACCCAGTTAGATCAACTGGGCAAAAGGGTCGGGTCAAGCCAACGGCAGCGGGGTCGGGGGGACTTTTGTTTCAGGTCGGTTTCAGGTCATATCATTGCCGTCGAGTTAAGTGTTAATCCGCTTTTGTTATTGTTTGGCACACAGCGGGCTTTGGGGCAGAGGATCAGGTGTCCTTTGCCGGAAGGCGTCACGGTTTTTCTCCTCTGGGTTACATAATTGTTAATTTAAAGTGTGTTTAATGCAAAATTTAGTCGTCGCTGTCCTTATGCCCCAATTGCTAAGGACCTCGACCTAGTCCATCCAAGCATTAACCTGTTAATTTATCGAGGGGCAGAGCAAGACAAAACCAACAAATTGCTGGGCAAATATTTGCTGTTAGCCAGCGATTTGTTGTGGCTTCTATTACGGCCAGCCATCGGCCAGAAGGGCAACAGGTTCGGAACAGAATAAAAGCAACAAGTTGACTTGGCCAGCCACTCCACTCCCAGCGCAATTTTCCTCTTTTCTCCTCGAATATATATATATTTTTTTTAGCAATTTCCCGAGTAATTAAAATTGCCACTCGAATCACTTTTTTTTAGCTAGGAACTTCACTTGGTGGTTTCACCCGAACTATGCATACACACAGGACCCCAGCGAAGCCGAAGGACGAAAACTACGAGCGCGACTCGGCAGAAGTGGCAGTCGCGATGGGAGGCACTTCCTGTTGCTCTCGGCTGGGCGTATTACCTTCCGGCAAACGTGTTGCCAATCAACTGACTGGCTGCAAATCATGTCCTTGCCTTCAGCTGGTTGCCGTTCTTGGGAAGGAAGAGCATTCGCCTCAAGAGCGGAAGCTCTCGGAAAGAGCATAAATCAGCGCTGATAAAAGCTCTGGGCCAACCGAAAAGAGAGGAAAATAGCCGAGGAAGAGAGTCGTGGCATTGAAACCAGAAGGCAGTGGCTCTTATTCTTTATCAACGGACATAAAAATGCACAATTACTTTATTATAGAATAAATATTTGTATTTCTGATAGTTGTAAATGCTTAAAAAAAAAAAATAATAATGTTTTGCCTACTTTTACTATTTAATCAATCCAAATATTTATTTCTGTACAAAATATAATTATCTACTTTCTAGGGAACCATAAAAGTTTTATTTAAATTCGATTTTTATTTTTTAACAATTGTAATTGTTTTAAAATAGTTTGTGATATTTTTATCACAAATCAAATATTTTTAAGATTTATATATTTTATTTTTCCGAAAAATGTATTACTAATTACCTAATATATATGTTGCCCTAATTTTAAGATTATCATGCAAATATGAAACACAAATGCAAATAAGAAAAACTACAAAATATAAGTTTTTGTAATATAGGATTTTTTCTTTTTGTAAATTCCTATTAATTTAAACACATTTTAATGAAATTTTGAAATGTGTTTGCCATTAAAAAAATAAGTGAAAAATGGCCCGTACCATTTCTAAATTATTTATACAAACAGTAGTTCACAGATTGTGCTTGTCTATTAACATATTTCAAGCACTTTCCCTCGCTTCCCACATATCTTATCATCCAGAATAGCCTTGAGTTTTCTATTGATTAACTATGTGCGTCGGTTTTTGCTTATCTCCTGCAACAGCTGATTACAAAGGACTCGAGCCTCTTTGGGTCTCTTAATTTCCAGAGCTTTTTACCACGAAAAGCTCATAAACTCTCTTGCTTAGTTTTCCACTGCCTGCCGCAGGATGGCGCCTTTGCCGCGTGGACGGAAATCTAAGTTAGTCAGGAAAATATTTGGCGGTAAATCTGAACGCATCGTTTTGGTTAGTCCTGGCACCAAGGATATATTGACAAATGGTTGGCGTAACGCAGACGAGTCGTGTGTAATTTATAACCCCACTGCAGACACGACAAACGACCAAAGACAGCCAAGCAAAACCATAAACAAAAAGGAAAAAACCGAAAAAAGAAGAGCGGAAAATGCTAAGGAGTCACCCAAACATTCTGCAGGTGTTTAGTTATTTATGCCTTGTCACACGAAGTCTGCACTCCGCATGAGGAAGGGAAAAACAAATGCTCCGTGCTGAGTGCGCGCAGACATCATAGGAATGGGTTCCCCCAGCTCAGCCATAAAGGATTTGACCCGATCCCAATTCAGTCCTTACGCACATTGTCGCATTTCTCACATTTAAACTGCTCTGCAAAACGCTGGGCTGCGAATGCCGAAAATGCTCGAATGAAAACATTTATTGAGCAGTCGTATAAACGAGATTTGAGCAGCTGCCACAGCTAAGTGAAAGTATGTACACTTACATGCAGACAGTTGATTTTCGGGAAATAATGTGACTGCTAAAATATGCACAACACTAATTGAAAAAGTTGTCTGGGGGGGCCAAGTGTTTTGTGATCCATAATTCAGGAAATGACTGTAAATATTTTTGCAGATTGCATCTGTTAATTGAAAACTTTGAATTTTAATTGCTTCTCTGGAAAGCTTCTAGCACATTTTAATAACTAGTCGAAATTCCATAGCTCGAACTTATATAACTCGCAGAAGTTATAAAATTAATTGAACAAGTAGTAAGATTAATTCTTTTCTTTGTTAATATTTTCCTTTTAAGTAAATTGTTTCAAATAAATATTAATTATGTAGGTATATGTATTTATGACATTAAAAACTAGAAAAAATTTTAAACATCCAAAATTCGTAAATGTAATGTGTGAATTTTTGATTAGTAGTTTTATATTATTTTGAATCAATATGGATTCCCAAATTTATAATATTTATTAATTGGCAACACCCTTTTACAAGTAAGCTAGTGCTTTTCTATTAACAAAGGACCTGCCTGTCAAAGTTTATAATTCAACTTTGTATTTGCCTTTTAAAATCTTTTTATGCTGCTTTCTAAGCCACTATCTCCGGTTTCAGTCTTTTAAATTGCAAATTTCACGCTTATTAAACAGTAGTTCAAATTTCTGCACCGCCCACTTCTGTTAAACATTGTGGTTGACTCTGGCCATATATCTAGCTGGATATCACGACTCGCGTGATGGCCACAAGTCAAGTCAAGTCGAGAAGAGTGGAGTGGAGACTACTCGGTCTCAAGCTGTGCTGTCTGCTCTGCCTCCTCATCTTTGGGTATTCCACTAGACTATCATGACATTTGAATAATGCGAGCACATTTGGCATTTTATTTTATCATCAGGCATTTGCTGATGTGCTTACACATCTCCCCTCGCTTCTTTACAACAAAGGAAGCATCATCTCCTGATGAAATTAAACTGCTGCCGCCGTCCTTGGTCCTTGACTTGAGTTGCTCAGCTTTTATTTGCCTTTACTATTAAATTCTCATTCATTTGTCTCATCATTTCGCTCACGCCCACAGGGCGGATGAGGAATGGGGCGGCCATTTTCCTTCCTTCCTTCCTTCTTTTTTTTGCTATCCCATCAAGGGGCGTGGTCTAATTACAGCTTGGCGAACTTTTTCATTGTTGCTGCCGTAAAAGTGAAGATTGCAACAATTCTTTTTTAGAGGGCCATAATTTTCGGTAAACTTTCCAATTAGAAGGTTAAGTATACGCAACGTAGGTCAGACATAATTTTTGTTTGGCTTGGCAAAAAGTTTTCCAGCAGCTTGTTATTACTACCGCCACTCTGCCGCTTGGCCCATTTTTCTTACGCGAACTTCTCATAACAATGCATTGAAATTTTGATTGCAACCATTAAAATGCAAGCGCTGCTCGACGGTTTCCGCCCACTTGCCACCCACATGGCAGCGCATAATGAGCATTTCACGCAAGTCCCGCAAAGCACAAGGTCACCCAAGGACGACATCACAATTGTTGCTGGTGGTGCTGTTGTTGTTGCCGTCCTTAGTTACTGCTGCCGCTCGTGTTTTTTATAATTTGCCACAATGGGGACGAGAGCAGCAGCCCCAACAGCGACAGCCGCAGCAATTAGAGCTCGGAAAAACGAAAACAAAACAATCCAGCCCGAAAGAGGCAAAAAAGCGGAAAACAAAACTAAAACACGAAAAATGTGCAAGACAAATTGCCATGCCAGCTTGAGCCAGCCAAAAATAATGTGAAAAGACAACGTGCAACATAGCAAGTGCCCAGAATGTTGCACAATCGCCCAGAACACTCAAAATAAAAATCGGAATTCTATAAAAGATTTCATAATTTTCTAAAACATTTATTGATTAAAAACGTTTTCTTTAATGTAGAAATTTTGTGTTAAAAAAGGTTTTTTTCTTATAATTTTAATAGGAAATTAAAAACCTAAATGGGGTTTTTTTTACCTACAACCAATTTATTTGGGTCATATAATAAAGAGTGACCATCCTATTTTTTTTTGAGTGTATGAGGTCATAAATAAATAGTTAAATATAGTGAGTAACGAATTTTCGTAAATTTAGTTGATAAAAAAAATTGCATAAACTTAAATTCGAAACATATGTTAAGAAGTTTAAAATCTTTAAAGGTACTTGAAAACTCAACAGTAATTTTGCAATGCAAATGTTCTGTCATCAAAAATGCAATTCTTTCTGTTGAATATTAATTTGATTTAGCATATTTTGATGAGCATATATACAGCGACTATTGCAGCTATTGTTACACAATTCAACATAATCTTCCCATGAAAATATTTTGCATTAAGCTTCTACCAACATTTAAACTTGGATTATAATAATGACCACAATTTTCGCTTTGGTCAACCGTAGTTTCCTTGGTGCAAGGTAGTTTTTGAACCGAACGCAGGAAGCAGGCAAAGCCCGGATTATTTTCCTTTTCCTTAACTTTTCTCCTCTCGACAAGTACATCAAAATAGTTTCCCCGAAATAGAAGAGCGGAAAAAAGTGGACCGCAACAGGCACTTGTAATTTGTTTTTGAACCAAGGCAGAAGGAATAAATCAATAAAACTAAAGCATGGTCAGGCATAAAACGTTGTCGAGGCTGCCATGAAAAACTCTTGGCCTGAGAAATGGGGCCTGGGAGCGTTTTCTCGGTCTCGTTTCTCGAGTGTCCACTTGGATCAACCTCGAGGCTCGGTTGAGTGCTCCCACCCCACTTCCCGCCCGCTGAAAATTGTATTCTGGGATTTCGATGTAATACAATGCAATCCAAATATTGATTTGCTGTAATTGTTGGCATTATTATTACTATGCGAGCTGATTAATGCGACAAACGACAAATAACAAGTCCCCCGGCCGGATGTGTTATATATTCCCGGTCGTATTTCGCCAGCTGCCTCTGAAATCCAAGTCATTGTGGCACAATATTAATCCAACATTTATGAGTCACTTATTGTGCGCTCATTATGTAAAGGGCCGGTCCGAGGAGGCGGGGCTCAACATTATCCAGCAAATGACCCGCCCAGCTGGTGGCATTGACTTCACCCGCATTGACCACCCAATCCCCAGAGAAACAAGTTGACTGCATTCCGTTTGGCCCACATTTGTCGCCACTCCGCGTTATTGGACACACAAATTAGCGGAAATTTTGCAACGATAATGTTGTACAACCATTGGCGAGTCGATTTATTTTATAGATTCCTTGCCTGCGTTCCTGCGGTTGATGGGCTTTTATTATTGCTATTTTTGCATTTACTGCGAAACCGCAAATTGTTCAACATTTCCAGGAACCAGAAACCACAGGGCGGGAAATAACTTTTATTTGAAAATGTCCCTGATAACTAATTTACAATCATAAGAGGATTTAGCAGCCGTAAGAGGATAACAAGGCTTACAGGCCATGTATGTTTCAAAGGGTTAGCAGTGCAAATGCTGTAATGGAATTAGTTAAGTTATAGGGGAGCATGTGGGATAATTGTTGCTATTTAAACTAAGAGATAGTTCATGCAATTTCATTGTGGAATACTCATTAACCACAAAATGTGCTTTATGTGCACAGCAATGCAGTATCAAAGGATTTATGCGCATTTATTTTATTTGTTCGCCAACCATTTACTGGTAAACATTTAAAGAAAATTAACCTTTATTTTTATTTAATTGGAAATAATTCGTTTGCAAATAAAATTACGCCATTTCAAAGTGTGTATTTTGACAAATGCTATAAATGTTTACCTAAAATATTTAATATTGGTATAAATAAATCATTATAAATTGATACTTCTAAAAGTGGTCTTGTTTTTCAGATAAGCGATCAGACAAACACATAAATATTTTTGAAAACTGATTAAATTCAAATTTATATCAATCAAAGCGATACAATATGTATATTTTGCTGTGCCCATTTTCAATATTCATGGAGGTTCGTGTCGTTTAAATGAGTGTCGCTCACAATCATCAGCCGCACAGAATATGACAGGGGGCGCAATGATAATGCCTTAATTATGCAGCAAGGACTCCCCTTCTCCGTGCCACGAACATCACATAAAATACCATAAAAGCCCTGGCAAATGCCATTGACAGCACTTTTCATGGGGCCAGGAGCAGAGGACCAGAGGACCAGAGCGTGAACATGCTCACACGTTTTGCAGGAATGCCCAAATATATTTCATATTTATAACATAATTCGATATAATGCCCTTAGCGGTACACCAAGTCCAGCTCCTGCGTGCCTCGTCATAAAAACCGGGCAAAGCCATACAATTTTGCGGCCACATTGCGTATGCCAACAACAAATGCCCATGTTGACCACAAACATCCAATGGCCAGAAGAAGGGAAATTGGTCGGAGGAGGAGTAGGAGGAGCCCGGCCAGATAGCACACAAAAGGCCAACAGCAAAACGCACTTTGCCTACCGAGGCATTAACATCTGTTGTCGGCTATCTGCGGCCAGCCTGCTCCTGTTTTCCCACTGTCAAGTCCTTTATTTGACCCAGCAAACGAGCATAGTTCCTATTTATAGAGTTCCCAAAGGCCACCATAAATAATCGGCATGGCTAATGGATTTCGGATTTGGCAAATATGCCAAGACAGCCACAGTTTCCCCAGATTGCTTCATCGATATTGCTCAGCAACTCCTTGACCACTCCTGCACAAATAGAATTGCTTATGGAGGATTTAGGGCAAATCAGTTTGCAATTGAAGCAATTACAGTTTATTTGAATATGCCTAAAGCCAATCAATTGCCAACAGACCAAGGTTGATGACAAGAGGAAAAATGATTACAACATTTAATATTACTTTTAAGAAACTTAAGAAAAACATACTGAGTATTTTTTCTGTTAAATCTCTATTAAATCTTTATGTAAAAGTAATGGCAATACATTTAATTAAACATTACTTTTAAAAAACATAACATAAGATACAATTTTTCATATTTTTCTGGTAAGTAAACATAACATAATCATAAGATAACACTTTAAATTTCTTTTCTGTTAAATCTCTATGTAAAAGTAATAGCAATACATTTAATTAAACATTACTTTTAAGAAACATAACATAAGATAACATTTTAAATTTCTTTTCTGTTAAATAAACATAACATAAACATAAGATAACACTTTAAATTTCTTTTCTGTTAAATCTCTTTTAAATCTATTTATAAAGGTAATAACAATAAATTTGTGATTGAAATTAATGTTAAGCTTAAATTCTCGTTTCCTTCTATTCCAATCCATCATCATAGAATTTTCTAATAACTCAGAAATTCACGACGCATAAGAATAAAGTGCAAATAAAGTCGGCATAAAGCAAAGAACACTGTGATTTATCTCGTAATAAATCTGAAAAGCGCTTGTAAAGAATCTCATTCATCACCATAGAAAACCGCACAGAGCAATAATGCAATAATGCAGAAAAAAGAGGAGATACATTTATGAGTACAATAAAAAAACATATTTTACTACACACGAGATGAAAGTGCCTTGATGAATGAAAGAAATGTTGAGCAGACTGTGGCTCATTATAAATGAAAACCCAATCCTATAAAGCACCGCTCCCAGCTGGAAAAGTATAAAGTGGGATATTTAAATTAAGTTAGCTACCACCCGGGTGCATAATGATACTTCCCATTCATCAATTCAATTTGTTCGCATTTCCATTGCTAATCCGTTTCACTATGCAGAAGTAGGGAAAGTGCATATAGCTGGCCAGGTCAGGAAGGAAAACCTCTTGGCCTGACTTTCCAACTCGGAGCTGTGCATAACTTAGGACAATTCTCGGTCGCCTCATTTTATTAACTGCTCCTTTGCCCTCACATGAGCTAGAACTTGAGCTGGATCCTTGATCCTTGGCCGACTGTCATGTTTATGCCGAGCTCTCTGCCTCCTTAAATATGCTAATAATTTTCGACGCGGCTTTATTAAATTTCTATGGCAACCGAGTAAAATGAAATGCGCCCCAAAATGACATAACTTATTTAGCTATCACGATTCGCTGGTGCCGCCCCAAATTAACACCAGCCACCGAGAGGAGGGAAAACTCCCGGAAAACCAGAAGTCGACACACAACGCCCCCCTTTTTTCAGGCTTTTCCCGCCTGTCGGTTTCATTTTATGCCCACGCCCAGTAAGTGGCTTTCGCCTTCCTTTCTGCTTGCCTTTTTTATGCCGGCTTTAAACTGAAAATTGTGTCGTTAAACCGCGAGGCACTGGAGTTTAATGCAGAAATAATTATTTTATTTAATGCGTCAGCTTTAATCATTTGGCAGAGGGAAAAAATCGCTGCTTATGCTGCAATCTCTAGTTTAATGTGGTGGAAAAATTGATGACTTTGCCTTCAAGTTTTTGGTGGCATATTTGAATTAAATGTGATTTTTAAAGTGAAAATGTATGTCTTGAGTTCAAGAAGTTATGAAAAAGCTGTACCAACAAAAACCAAACGGTCATGGTCCATACATAAGGTTATTCTTCTCAATTTATGGCATTTTGACCATTTGTTATTTCGGTATCTGTTTCGCAAACAAAAGTGCACAATAAATAAGATTTTTCCGTTTAAGACCGTAATTTTTAAAATAAAATTCCCACGCATAAAAACGCAATGATAAAGCTATCAATTGTGACAGCCAATAATAGAGAGGAAAGAAAATAAAAAGCCGTTTAAAACCTTTTGGTAGGCTGCCATGGAAATGATTGTGCAAATTATGCATTGCACTATTGTTTGACCAGTCGCAAAATCTTTGTTAATTACAAACTCACAGTCAATTTGCCGATGTCTGTTTGCTGAAAAGGGAAATTACCTGCCAGGGTTCATAAATCATAATTGTCTGCTTTCAGAAGGGTCGGGGTCTTAATAAATATTGACAAAGCGGGAACCATTAATCACAAGCGGCAATGTTTACGTGTAGATTTTTATTAATTATCAAAGGCAAACACGCATCAATGCCCATGCAGAATATGCGGTTGGGAGCTAAGTGCCTTTGTACATAAATGTGCATTTCGTACATACTTGGGTTGGGGTAGTGCACTTCGTATAATTGTATAAGCTAATTAGCTTAAATCATGAAATTTTAATGTTAATCACAAAAGAACATACCAAAAAGCCAGTACCCAACTTTTTTTGAAGCTCCCTTAATCAGCTTGTTACTACTTAAATCTTATTTAAAAATAGAAGCTTAAGTGTAAGTTTAAGCTAAGAAAAATTATCTTCTCATGATGGATAGTACAGCTTCAGCTTCAAAACTTATCGCAAATTTATTTAAATTCAGATTATTTTAATTGATATGTATCGTTAGTTTAAAATACTTTCACTTACTAGATATCAACTTTCTTTTAATCATTTCTCCTTAAAAACCCTACCATAATATACACCAGCTTTAATCAGTAATCCAAGTGATTGTCTTTCCAACCGTTAAAGTCTTTCAACTTACAGGCTTTCAAGGCTTATTTATTAACTCACCAATCTCACAGCCAGATACCAAATACAGATTGACGTTGAAAAATGATTTTATTCTGTGTATTTATGTATCCCTTTGTCGAGGGCAAAAAGTGAAACATTCGTCAGGCGTGATAAATATGCAAATTGTTTGTCTGCCTCGTTGACCCCTAGAACGGGTTTTTCCCTTGATCACAATAGGCATCAAATGGCCAGGACTTACCTTTTTTTGCCTTTTATCGTCGCCTGCAAGAAAAAGAAGAACGGTAAAGAACTCGATTAGGAGGGCAAAGCAGAGATTTAAACGCCGCATAAACAGGATTCACATATAGGCATGAATATCAAATTATGGAGAACTAAAAGCTTAGACCAAACACAAACAGAAACTGAGATTGAGATTGAGTATCTAAAGAATGGGGGAACTGCTCAAGAGATGAGCCTGTTTGTATTTACGACACTCCCCCGGTCGCTTATATAAGCCGAATTCCCTGGACATCTCGACTCGAAGGGCCTCCTTCGACTCCCACACACTTGACTTGCATATTTTTGCAGCTTATAAATATTATGTTACGGCTCAATAAGCTTATGACCAAAGGAGCTCAACTTTGTTCTGATTGCCACCCATTAGTCATTAGCATCCTCCCCCAAAATTTTGCAGATGAAGTGTGACTCGAGTGGCTGCTGATGGATTGATGCTGGGCAGCTGGGATTTGTGACAGCCACCCAAACATATGTGGCATTTGAATCTGTCCACCAGGTCGTGTCCTTAATGGCTCTTGGCCAACTCTACTCTGACAAAGATATCCCCGAGAACTTGACCCAAACAAGCTGAGTTGGCTAATGAGGAGTGGGCGGCAAGGAGCCATGCTGAGGTCAGACCGAAAGTTGTTGCTGGCCGACGTGGTAATGACACTCATTAACGCGGCCCAAAGGACAACCATGGGGAGTCCTTCTTCTTTTACTTGCTAATCGTCTTGGCTTTTGCCGCGTTTGCATAATGCCAGCGACCAGACAACGTCTTTGCATCTATTTGTGTGTGAATTTGTATTTTTAGCGCAACTTTTCCGACTTCGGTTTCTTGGCCATTTTCCCGCTAGCGCAATCTAATTATGGGGCTGTGAAAATTCATTAATGCCAATGTGAGAGGGTCATCGGGACCGACACTACACTCAAAAAAAATATTATTGCAATTGAACAGCTTCCAAAAGACATTAAACAATTTTTTTATTTAAAAAAAACATGCATGCAAAAATCAATTGATTTTTTGTTGGTATTTAGACACTTTTAAATACCACAATTATGTTTTTGGATACTAATTTAATTTTAGCTTAGAAATAATGACTATTTTCTATCAAAAAGTAATAATTATTTATACGAGAAAAAAATATATTTCACAGTAATAATGATTATTCTGGGATCGATATAATTTCAGCCAAAACTATCAATATCCGATTGCAGACATTCTATATAAAACTATGAAATCCTTTGCTTACTTGTTGGTTGAACCACAGAGCATTACTGCAAGTAAGATAAATATTTGCTTCCTTTATATAAACCTTTTTCAAAACTTGTTTTAAGTTTAACTGTGCTTGAGCCAACAGCAAAGTGTTACTTTTCAAACATATACAGTTTTAAAGTTCATAAGTCTATAATCATTTAAACTTATTTTAAAATAGAAAGTAGGCTGCAAATTTAGTTGCAGACGTTTTTTCCCGCACTGCACTGTCAGACAAAATTAATTATCCCTCAGTATTAGCGGCGGATTTGGTTTCGCTTTGTCACTTTGCATATTTTTACGCCAGTTGGCCAGTCGCCTTTCGGTTGGAATTCCATTAACTTTGTCACATCGAAAGCCCTGGTCATCAATAAAAATTTAATGATTGCGTTAAGCTGCAGCTGCTGCCGACTCACACACACACAAACATGTCCTGCGATTCGATTAAGTTCTCACATGAGTGTGTGAGAGAATCCTTTCTCCCTGGAGGCGAGAATTCTGTCGAGTGTGCAACATTTTGCGCGAGGGCAGGTCCCGACATTTTAATGAAGTTGTAATGAGTCAAGGGTTTTTTTCGGGGCAGGTCCTGGCAAACTGCAGCCTCGTGACCTCTGACCCCGCCCACAAATGGCCCCATCCTGCCACCATCCCCATATTGGGGCACGCAAATATTTGTCCATATAAATTACAGACATACTCCTATCTGCGTGGCAGCGACAACGCGAGGCACATTTTACGTGCTTTGAATTTCAAATTTCATTCACTTTTTTCCTCACTTTGTTTTTCTCACCCAAAAATATGGACATGACTGGTAGGTGACTGGAGGGAAGGGACAAAATGCGAGGCTCCAACGATATCTAAATTTGACTGGGTTTTCCAGGCATATGAATTTCGAGAACATTATGTTGGGGCATAAAATTAATGGATCGCATGATAACAGTGCCCGTAACTGTTATTAAAGCAAATATAATTGAAATAAAATGGCAGGGCTGAATTTAAATTTATTAAAAGATTTTTAAGCCGGATTAGAAAAATATGCAAAATTTATTTCGATTTAAAGATTACAGACCTATAAATTATATATTTTTGAGATGAAATTTGTATATATTAGATTGGAAATTTGTATAGCACTAAGCTTATCGTATATCAATTTGTGTACAACTATAAAAGTTCAAAACATTTTATTTTTTTATAAAAAAAAACCTTATGAGTTGATGTCATTACAAATTAAACTAGTAAAATAAAGTTTTTGTTTGTTAATAACGTTTTTTCTTAGTTTGTAACAGTAGTTTGTAAAATAGACGTTTTAGAGCTTTTAGAAATGGTTTATTTCTTTGAGGAAACCCTATGCAAAACAATTTTAAAATGTAAAATATTCTAAAAACACTTATTTTTTAACTTCTCTGATCTGAATGTGTTTTTTACGGCTTCAGGGCAGCCATGTTAGATATATTATAACATAACGATTAATTTTAATGTGTTAAGCAACAAACAATGTACTAGGACTCTTCCTCTTGTTTTACATTAATTTTTCCCAACGGAATATTAAAACGAACTCAACTCTGCGCTTTGTTCCCCACAAAACACCGCAGATTATAAATCAAATCAAAGTATTGGCAAAGGACTTTCCCGGATGTCTGTTTCCACCATGACTATGACAATGTTTTCCTTGCGATTTTCGCTTCGCACACTCGAGTGTAAGTGAATTAAAGCGAGTCACAAGCTGCGTACATTTTCGTGGCGTACTTTGGAGCGCTAGGTAATTGAAATTTATGCATAAATTATGCGCATAAACGGACACGGCAAGGCAATAAACAAAAATAAAAATGTAAAGTAGAACATTTTTGGGGAGTGAAGAAACAATTTCTTCAACGCATGAATTTTTGATGAGTCCGCAGGGAGGCGGCTGTTTGAAAATGTAATTGTCCCTCGCTTGCTTTTTTATAATTTACCTATTTTCTTTTGAAAACAAATTGTTTCGTTCAATTTGACACTGTAGTCGTGTCTCGTGTTTATTGTGCACAGAAATCTACATGTTTTCATTTTGAGTTTTCCTCGACGTAATGTTTAGTGCAACAGTAGCAGAATCGTGAGCCGGAAATATGCAAATTTATTCCTGGTTGCCAAAGCGGCCGCAAAAGAGACACAGTTGCAGATATGCATCTTTGAGATTGTTTTCAGTCCTTTCGTTCGTCCTCTTTCTGACGACGACACGTTGCACAGTTGACTGCCCCGAAAATTGAGCAACGTCCGGATGGCAAATTGTATCAAATAGCCAAACGTCAGCACAACTGCACCGACCAGATGCTTTTGGCTGCTACGCCATGGAATGTATCTTTGTATCTGATGCTGCATCGGCTTTCGCCTGCACCAGTGTGTGTGTGTTGACTTGCCTCTAACATGGCCAGCACATTGTTCGGGGAATTCCTGCGAGGATGCGGGATGCAAGGCGAAAGGCTGTCAGGCGCATTTGTGCTGCGCTTTATTTAAATTACTCAATTTGCTAGACAATCTGCCCCGGAAGTGGAAATTAACTACAGATGCTGGCCATGCCACGCCCACAGCCCACAGCCCACAGTTCTATCCGACTTTATTCCTTCCACCACTTGAGCCCACAGGAAATTCAATTTAGTGGAAAGTTTTTACTCATATATAGGAAAAGTTTTAAATTTAGGTTACTCAGTCAAGGATGTCAAGTGTGCAGAAGATGGTCACAGATAGAACTAAAATAAAATACAGAATATATATAATAGAAGGTGGGTACACTGAACAAAATAATGTTGAGGAAGACCTACATTTTTTGTATACAAATTATAGAAAACATATCTGTGTTTATAAATGTATCTATAAGGTATGAAATTGAGTACAAATTACAAGTTATTTTTCTGTAGGCGTATACTTTACTTTCATTGAGTTTTTCCTTTACTCTTTTAACTATTGCCCATGTTGTTGAACTATAAATACCTGTTTTAAAAATGTATTTATTTTGAAACCATATTTATCATTTTAAATACTTTAAATAAATGTGGTACTTGTTAATCGTCATAGGGAAAAACGTTAAAAAAACAAAAAAAACAAAACAGTTTAAAAATGGTGGCATATTTTTAAAGATATAATAAATCAGACGAATATTAAAATTAATTTTTCTAAATTAAAAGTAATGCAAAGCTGTAAAACAATTAGTTTGGTGGCAAACAATGCTAAGAGAAGCCTAATTTATTATAATAAAATGCGGTTAGGGCTGCTCAAAAATGTTGTTTGTCGGTTTAAACATTGGCCTTACTGGGAATTATCGAAATATCCAATTATAATTTTTTCTTAGTGTAGACCAGTACTTACATACATAATATCTTTTTCTATGTATAAAGTGTATTTGTGGGTTTCTGTTCCCTTCCACGTAACAACTGTTCTCCTTCCAGGTGGTGTGTGAGTGTGAGGTCTCTCAGGAAGCTTAAGGCGCTTACTCTGTCACCTGGCTAACACACACACACACACACACACCCTCACTACCACTCTCTCAACCCACTGACGACGTGTGGAGTCCTTCTTCTTTGAAGAGGGCACCCTCTTGGAACCACTCTACTTTTTCTGGGCCCTGTCTGAGTGCTTTTCGACCCAAATGCGAAAGGCGTTTGCGTTTGCCATTTTAAAACAATGTTATGAGCTCACCTCGGACGTTGCCAGTGTTTATATATGTCCAGTGCTTTGCGGAATTCTGGGACAGGACAACCACAAAAAAAGGTTGGGCCAACTCTATTTCATTTATTTTTATAAAAATATTTGACAATTTTGTGACTTTTTGAGCTGTAATAAGCAGCTTACAAAAACAATCTCTAATGCGAGGCTCGGCGTCTGTCTTGCGTCCACCTGACAGTTTGTTTAAATTGGAAAAATTGCGAAAGATGAGGGGAAAATGTGATGAGGAATTTCGTTGATAAGCTCTTATTTTTTGCCGTCATTTAATCAAGTAAACGTAAATTGTCGAAGTAGAGGTTCAAAATGGACAAGGATGTCTGAACAAAAATAATGGTAGCTATATTTAGAGAACACCCCTATTAATATTATAATAAATACTACGCAAAAAAATTTTGGTGAAGCAATCATCAGTTTTTAATAAGAGAACATTTAATTTAAAAATATAATTTTGTATGATTTTGTCACAAACTTTGTTTCTAAAATTAGAGAAACTTAACTATAATAAAACATATTAGTAACTGCAAAAACTATAACACCATAATTCAATTGCTTTATTTGGTATATCTGGGTCTAACATATTTGTCTTTAATTAAAGTCAGTCAAAAAAGTCTAAGTAAGCGTACGTTCCCAACAAATTGCTTTTTACTATTTCTATTAAAACTAAATCTCTATGAAACCCATATTTTCCAGAAAACATAGAGCTAAAACAATGAATCACAAAAAAAGGAGGGGAGATTTTTATACATCAAAAGCCTAAGGAAGTATGTTCGTGACCCTGGAAATGTCCATATATAACATTAAATAAATCATTAATCAAACCCATATTTTGAAGTACTCTAAGTCGCACAACAGCCCCAATTGCAAACATAACTTACGTCTAAAATATAATCGCTTTTGACCATTTGTTCCGGCTGAAATCCCCAACATTTCTAAGCTGCTCCAAGGATAATCTGGCACTTACAGCCCGGCAAAGCACGAAAAGTAAGAAAAATACCCATCCGGAGACTAGGGAGCAGAAGCAGTGTGATCCGGTGGCAAGTCGGAGCATAAATTGCAGCTGGGCCAACTCAATCATCTGACAAACATTGTATGTGGGTGAGAGAGCGTTCGCCAAGATATGTATCTAGCAAATGGTGAAAACACTTTTGTTGTGTTTTTATACGCTGCTCTTGTTTATAGCGCATTTTGCTGAAACAAAGCAGCCTTCCGGAACATTGCACAATAAAATGGTACAGCAGCGGGAGCAAGTTGCAAACTCAAAAATAGAGCACCGAAATAGGCGACAAACTGAGCTCGTCCTTTTCCCCTCACTTTATTCTCGGACCCCGCAAATTGATTTTGATAACACGACACTGCCCCCCTGGATGTTTTGGTCCTGCAGCTGAAATAAAAAATAGGAAAGTAAACGCCACATTTTGTTTTACTCGTCACTTGTCAGGCAGTAAAAGCAAATTACTTAAAGTTCATTGCTTTAAGCGACAGGGCGGACATCAGGGGGATTATAGGGGGCTGGGGAGCCCCATTCTATATACATAGCTATAGCAGTAGTGACGGGATTTGATGGCAGTGTGATGGAATGGACTGACGGGTGATGGACGATGACGTCGGCTCGGCTGAACCTTCTTCATTCATTTCATTCGATGTCGCCGAGTATGAAGTACGCAGCCTCTCCAACAGGACAACAACAATGGATTGTTTTCCGAAATGTGATGTAAGCCGGAATTGTCCATTGTTTTGTAATTCGAGTATTGTTCGAAATCAGTCTGGGAATTTGTAAAAATTTTAATTGGTTTAAATCGAACAATAAAAATAATCTTTTTGTTCAAGAATGGACTAATACATCAATTATTTTCTTCCTTAGAGAAACCAATTACTAATGATGTAATTAATTGATGAAATATTATACGCAAGCAACACTTGACCTTTTGAAAAATACTTTAATGGGAACAGGTGTTCCAGGGGATTTAGCTCTATCATAGATGACAATTTGGGACACCAATGAACTGTTATATCTAGAGATACTTAACAAAAAAATGTATTTGGAAATTGCTATTAAATAATGTGGTTAACTAACCAAATAAAATAAAAGGTGAAACAGGCGTAGATTTAGCTGTAGCAGGGAAGCAGAGAACTTTGGAACTAAGTGAAAATAATAACAAAAATAATATTATTAAACTGTCAATTTAAGATTAACAAACACTAAGAAATAATATATTTTTTTAATTCTTAGTTGTTTGGTTTAAAAGCCAAACATGGGAAATAAGAGTTGCCTTAAAAAATCATTGCCTTATAATCTTATTCAGATTCATAAACATTGCGTTTATTAACTAATCTGATGTAAAAGCCTTTGCCTATCAAACAGAAAAGAAAACCAATCAATCAAATTTCTGTAAAATTTGATCATTCCAAAAAGGAAATGTGTAAGTATTTTTTGATATGATACAAGTGTCGCGAAATCTCAACCCAATTTGCAATTTTATTTCGTCAATGTCGAAGCACCGATTTTTCTATTTTGCTCACTCAAATCAAAACGAATTGATGAACAGACTCATTCGTTGGGTTGGTGAAATCAAAGCGAAATTGATTGTCAGCACTTGACACAAGCATTTATATATATTTTTATACATTTTCCCTTTTTATAGCAGATCGATCAATGCCGAAGGAGTCCCAAGGACATCAGCTTGACCAGCTTTTGGGAACTTTGCATAGATGATTGGACACTGCGTGGAGAGGGCGGAAATCCTTTTGTTTTACTTCTTTTTTTTTCGTTAGGGGATTTTGGCCTTGTCCATTTGGCTGTCAGGGCTAGTATTTCATCCCTGTTGGGCATTTTTATTGATCCCTCGGGAGTCGGGACACAGTACCCGATTTGTGTTTGACATAAATTATGTCAATCGCTGGCAATTTGTTGGGCTCTAATGGGGGAATATGGGCAATGTCGCGCTTGGTGGTTAAAGAGGGGTGGGTGGCCTCTGTCAACTGCATAATTAAAGGACCAAAAGGAGCTTAGTGTCGTAACAAAAAGTGTGTCATGGCAAAAACTTTTACTATAGCTTTTTTTTTGCTTTCATTCGCACCTGTCTTGGCGTTGTTTAATTATGCAAGAATAGGCGGCGTTTGTTTGCGGCAAGAAGGACACCCTGTCTTGGCTGGCTTTTAAAACAATGTGCAGAGTGGGAGTTGCTAGAGAAAAGTAATATGCGAAGAACAAGTTTAAATGAAATTTCCACCCCCATACCACCTTATACCCGCCACCCACAGCCCACCCACTCAATCACACACACATGCCTCGGAGGACAGATACTAAGAGCTGAAAGCCAATAAATCAATGACAAGCCCAGCGAAGGCTGGCCACGGAACGGGAAGCCCTTGTGTGGGCGGATGGGATGAAAAAGTTCAAGGCCGTAATCCCATTTGATGCCGCCACAAATACGCCAATCATGTCATACATAATGTATGACTCGCTCCACCGCAGAAGGGACCCGAGAGCCACTGTAGAAGCAATTTAAATGCCTGGCCAATTGTCTACGCATTATCGACAACAGGTCCACAGTATCGCAACTCAATATCGCTCTCAGCCAATTACCAAATTTCACACGCTCGAAACCCGAACTATGGCAGCCGGAAAAAGAAATGCCAAACTTTTCCCATTACCAGGCAAAACTGGCAAAGTGCTTCGCAAAGAGCGTCAAGAGCCTGAAAACCGAAAAGCCAACACCAAAAGGCCCCGCAAGGAAGGATGAAATTTGTTTTATCAGAATTTGTAGACCGGCTTCCAAATGGAATCACAACAAACTCTAATTGAGTTTCGGCCAAGTTGAAACGATTTAAAATGGTAGAAAACCAGCCGACTGCCTGCATATGCCACTCAACCAAATGTTTACAGATAAAACAAAATACAATTTGCCAAGCAGATGTTGGGCAAAGGTGAAGAGAAGATAAACAGAAATGAATGTGTGTTTTAGAAAAATATTGAATTTTCTCAAATGCAAACTTGTTATGAAGTGTTCTAAGACCCATAAATGTAATGAATTTGATATTAAATGTGTCCGCAAAGGTCATCAGAGCCTGAAATGTGGTAAGCCACATTGATTTGAATTTATTTCCCGATGATATTCATAATGTTTCAACCAATAATGGTTATTCTGATTTTCTACTACCTTTAATAAAACACAAGTCAACTGCGTAGATTTTTCGAATGACACTCTTCCGTGATTTGGTCGTTTCTGTCGGAATCAATAAAAGTAATCAGTCAAGGCAAAACAATTAACGAACAAGGCACTACAAAAACACCGAATCAAATGATTGCAACGGTTGGCTAGGATCTAAGGGGAAAACTCCCGAAGGGGTTTTCGGTTCTTTTCCAACTGCGTGCCGCACTCATTATAAATAATGCATAGAAATCGATTTATTGACTGATGTTTAGCGTTTTAGTCAGCGGCAACTACCAAAAATTCCCATCAACCGAGAGACACTAGAGAAGGGTCACCAAATATATACAAAACCCCACAAAAAAGGCTCCAGCGCCTGAAAGTATGCCGCCATAAAATGACAAAATAAACGAAACAAAAAGGCACAGACAACGGAAACGCAAGAAACGAAGGAACAAGAAATGACCATTTTATGAAGTGTTTAATGGATGTTAACTGAGTGTGTGTGAGCCCTCTCATGTGTGTGTGTGCGTGTGGTGGTGTTAGCTATATGTGTCAGTGTGTTATCTATTGAACGCTTGGCTGACCACAACCCAAAAAGCCAGAAAAGACAAGACAAAACCGGAGGAAAAATAACTTTCACATGGCTTTGCTTTGCTGCTGCTGGGGAAATTAAATTGATTTTCTGTGTTTTATCGGTTTGGACATAATTGTATACCAATTGACTTGGACACCATCAAAGGGAAGTGATTGATTTGCATTAGTTGATGTGTGAAAACTTAGTCCACAACCTCCCCTACATTTTTATTGGTTTTATTCGGCAATTTTTGGTTTATTAGTTAGATTTAATTAAATTATTATTAGTGGGTTCCAGTTAAACACTTGTACTAAATTTTATTTGAATTTAAAAACAAATTTTTCTTACACGAGAACCAACAATATATTTAATTCATTAGTGAATTGAATCTGCTTTTTTATGAGAAAATTGTGCTATAAAATCTGACGTTTTATGTGCAAACACTGAGTAAAAAGATTTTATGCCGTAAAACTAAAGACTTTTTGTTTCGACCCAATTATTGCACTCAAAACTTTTGCTAGATTTCTCTGTGTTAACTTATGGCATACACAATATTAAAAATATTGGATCTATAGCTAAAATTTATTCATGAAGAATCTTTATTTACATTAAAATAAAACTAACGTTCGATAAAAAAAAAGTCTAGGAGTCATTATTGGCTAAAACCAAGCAAATATATTTTAAGAAATTGAAGTCGGAGTTTTTAGTTAATGTTACTACTACTTAGTAGATCGAGTTGTCCCAGTAAAAATGTGTGTCTTTGACAATATATTTATCTGCGGAAATCTGCAACCTTCTGGTCACATTTAGGTGCTGAGGAAGGAGGGAAAAGCAAGCGAAGGAGAAACTAAAGCAATCCCATCAACTAACAAGAGAGAACGCTATAGTCGGGTGCCCCGACTATCAGATACCCGTTACTCAGGTAAAGGGAGTGCGAGGGAGATAGAGATAGAAACTTTGATCACGCATAACTTTTTAACGAATGGTCCGATTTGAAAAATTTCTTCTACATTTCGATAGGTATTGATAAACACAATAAAACTGCATTTTTACTTTTCCGAAATATTTAAATTTTTAAAATCGTATATAAGCGATTGTGGGCGTTAAAGGGGGCGTGGCACCTTTTTGAAACAAACTTGCGCTGCGTAGGAACTCCTAGAATCTGCATGCAAAATGCCAATCTTCTAGCTTTTATAGTTTCCGAGATCTCAGCGTTCATACGGACAGACAGACGGACAGACGGACAGACGGACAGACGGACAGACAGACGGACAGACGGACATGGCTATATCGACTCGGCTAGTGACCCTGATCAAGAATATATATACTTTATAGGGTCGGAAACGCTTCCTTCTAGCTGTTACATACTTTTGCACGAATACAATATACCCTTTTACTCTACGAGTAACGGGTATAAAAAGCATCTCAACGTGTGTCCCCACACACACACTCACACACTTACGGTTGTCTATAACACACACACATTCACGTAAGGACATCTGGGTGTGTGTGTGTGTGTGTGTCGCTCTCAAATGAGACTAAGGCAACTAAGGCGCTTCTAGCTGCAAATGGCAGCACTTAAGCCCACCCCATTCTATTCCATTCCATCCCAACGATGACAAGCGCATAAAAATGGAAATGAAAATGCCAAAGCTGCTAGCTGACTGCTGCCCCGCCCCCCTACTATCCGCCCCCCATTTCCTTCGCTCGGATTGGAAAATGACAAATTGCTAGTACGCTGAGCGTTAAAATTATTGCGGCCTGATTGCATTAGTGGCCATGAAAGCGTTGATTTGTTTAACTAGAGTCTGGCCTGCAGGCGACACGGATACGGATACGGTTACGGGTTATGGGCTATGCCAGGGGCGGGGTCTTAGGGGTTACGGGTTACGGGTTACGGGTTACGGAAAAACCGGTAGCAGCGAATAGCCCGACAGCCAAAATGGCGGCCAGGCAATTAATGACACATCCAAGACCCGAGCTTCGAGGCCACAGCCACGAGGTGTCCGACGACATCCACATCCACAGCCACAGCCGGAAAATCCTCGAGCCACGCTGACATTCGATTCCACCGAGGGCAGTGGCAAAAAGTAAAAGGTTAAAGAAAACGAAAACGGAAACTGGCAAAGTAAAATACGTAACATGTGTTTATTTCAGAGATTTTTATAGGATGGCACGGAATTGGTTGTGCTATTAAATAACAGTTTCAAACAAATAATACATTTACTTAGCTGATGTTGACAGCAAAAAAGCCTATACAAATTGTGTATTAATAACTTTAAATTACTATATTTTCTTTATATGAATTTATGAATTTAGTTATATGATATTAAAGGTAACATTGTAACAATTTAAGAAACGGTTAAGTTCACTTTTGTATATGTAAAGTAAAGGTAAAAAACTTGTTATTTTTTAGAAACGTCTCTTTGCTATTTCTGTTTAAAATATAAACAAGCTCGGGAAATTATAAATCATTTCTCTAATCACTATTTAGTAGATACTATGTAACAGAACAAACCTTTTCGGTTACTTTTAACTCCAAATTAATTTGGGAATTTATTTAATTAAGTTTTGCTTAATTATTGTTGTAAAAGAACTTTATACATTTATACATCTTTCATAAATAAATGAATATTCCATTTTATTAAAACAAAAATTGTTTTTTTTTTAGAAAAGTCGCTTTGCAATTTCAAACCAAGTTCGGGGAATTATAAATGATTTCGCCAATCACTATTTAGTATGCAATTAAATATGTAACAGAAATCAAACCTTTTCGGTTACTTTTAATTCCAAATTAATTTGAGAATTTATTCAATTAAGCAAAAAAGTTGATTTATCAATTCAAAAACCAATCCAAACAATTCATTGTTTTACAATTAGCGTTCCCCGAACTGCGAAAAATAATTGAAAATCAAGTGCAAAAACCATTTCAGGAAATAGCGAGTTGCTCGCATGTGCATTTAATTATTTTCCTAATTGTATGGCTTCGGTTTTGTGTTAAAGTTTGCCAGGTGGAATAACATGTTACGTAACCGGCTGCCCGGTGATGTTTGTGTTGGCGCCACGACTTCAAGGTGAACGGGGTGAAAGACTTTCCCCCACATTTCCGCCTCGTCCTCGCTGAACTTATACTTATCATGCGCCTTTTCGGTCCCAGGCAATGCAAGTGGCCCATTTAGCCAGCAGGCCTTTTGACATGAGTAGCCTGCAGCGGAAAGTGCGAGAAATGGATACGGAAGGCGGGGGAGGGCCTGGGAAAGTGAATGTGGAAACAGTTTCCACTCAGGAGATATGTTTAACGTGGGCAAATGTGCGAGAGGAGATGGCAACTCGTCTAATTTCGCCTTGCCTTGCTGATTCCTCGAGTGGCGGCGACGGGCGGACTAAGCTCGCTTTTGGACCACTTGATGGAGGGACGTCACCTACTCCCCATCCCCCGCACTTGGAACCCCCTCCTCTACGCAATAGAGTTGGCCATTCGTCTCATTATACGCATATCTGGCTGATTTTGTTTCCAATTGGTCTTAAGTCTTACAAAACAGACCTTGTAAATTTATCACAACTACACTAATTTAAATGGGGTGCTATTTTACAAGCAGAACCGATTTTAATATTTTAGATTAGCCGCAAATCTAGTTAACGACTGTTTAATTAATAAACATTTTTTAGTTATATTGTTTATTCAACAGTCCTTATGCTTTTCACCCAAAATATAAAAGACGTTATCTAAAGTTGTATAGCGAGGAATACAGAGCCTTTGTTCAAAATGGATTAAAATGTACAATTTGTACGTTTTTTTCTAAACGGAGCGCTATAAAAAAATTATTTTTAAAGAATTTAAGGGGGGTTGGATCAATTCAACCGGAGAAATAAACTGTTATGTAAATAATGCTTTAAACATTTATTTATTCTTTGGGAAATCATGATACATAAGTTTACTCTATTACTGATACCTTCCTGCTAATCGAAATTAAGCAAATCATATTTCAAAAAATTATAATTTGTTTTTCCATAACTCTACCAAATTGTTAAGCACATACTTTCTAAATCATTTGATATGCGAACATGACACTGAGGATATTTAGCTATTTTAAATTCTTAATTTAAGATATTTTTGTAAACTTGAGATGGCACCACTGCGACGCGCATTCTGCTTAAAATGCTAGCTGCTGTGAAAATATTTTTCGCACATAATTTCCAGACCAAGCGAGATGGGACGTCGAGGCGTCAGCAAACAGCTTCAACTTGTTAACCTCCTTTTCTAGCTCTGCCCCTCTCTTTTCCTCCTCCTATTTTTTCTCTATTCCACTCTGTTACATTGCCTCTAGCATTTACATGGACAATCTACGCCCACTTAAGCGGCGCCTCCATTGTTGGCCGCTTTACGGAAACGGAAGAATGAAAACAAAATATTTAAGCGCCACATTCCCCTCGTTCTTTGCTTCATTTCCTTCCCTTTCCCCTTGCCATTCTCCTTCCCTTTCTCTTGTGAATTTTCAATTAAAAGGCGCTTTTCCCGCATTCACACATGACTTTTCCGCCGCGCGAAATTAACAGCTCATGAAATATGCCCTGAAATGTATGCAACGGGCCATTGTTGTGGATCTCGTACTCGAGAGCTCGTCTCGTCCTTGGGAGCCCAGAAATAACGACGGCAGCCCCAGAGGCGGCAATTTAATCACCTGTACGTTGAGAAATAAAGGAAGAAAGTCATATTTTCAACTCTGAGGCAAAAGTCATTAGTTGAAATATAAATAGATTCATAAGGCAGCAGAAGCATCAGCTCTCCTTCTGCAACTCAGATAGTTTCACTTCCTGTCCGCACTATATTTTAATGAGCCTCTCAATATGCATGACACACAGCTTAAATGTGTAATTGCGAATGCGGGGAACCACGTGCTCTCATTACCATCTACAACGTCATCAGCAAAAAATTTTGATGAATGAAGACAACGTCGCGTATACGTAATATGCCCATGTAACGAGTGCCACTCAACGGGGCCAATGCTTTGAATCTATGAACATATATTTTCAATTTGTCGCTGCTCCAGATAAATAATATTCTTGAAAATCGAAATTTTCAGCGCAGAGAATAAGGATAAATATTTCTACAACCCTTGCTAGCAAACGGCAACGATTTATCAATGGAAATTGGGGGGAAATAAAAAAACATTTTAGGAACTCTCCATTCAGCTGGTATTGAGTGAGAATACATATAACACATATACCACATTCATTCTTGTACTGACAGCTTTACAAATTTCAATGCATTTGCTTGGCACTCACTGCCATTCGCATTCAGCATTCAACATTCAGCGTTCAACATTCAGCGTTCAACATTCCGATTTCATTTTGGAGATGCGGGTCATTGTGTGCGGAAAAGTTTTTGGGTTCTGCAAAGTCTGCGCTTAAACTATCATAAAATAATCACAATGAAAAATCAAAAGTTTCTCAGCCAGGACCTGGCCATACAATAAATCAGAGGGAGGCCTCCGCCACTCACATGCATAATGAAAATAGCTGAAGAAAATGGAAAAGTCTTGGGAGGGCACACGGGCTGCCGGGAAGGCAGAAACTTTTCTGCGCTTTTGTTCGAGTGTTCAAAAGTTCACAGGGCCAGGAAAAGAAAATGTGGCATCTTTCCCGCTTCGTATACCTCAGATTCGGTTTCAGGCAGCAGGTGATTAACAGGAGCCCAGGGCCAGCAGGTCAGCAAAATCCATTCTTTTGTTGTTTGTCCAGATTTGAAAAATGATTCAGCCTCCGCTAACACATTTTTGTTGATAATTAAGTAGTGAGCCAAGCGAAACGCAGTGCAGGGTGAGACTTACAAAGAAGCGCAAAATTGCTAATTGGAGCATTGCGCAAAAATAAACAAAAACAGCAATTGAAACACAGTAAAATAAACATCACATAAAGACTAAGAGACGACTGAGCAATACCCTTCAAAGATGTACTTCTGGGAATTATAGGATGGATTTTAAAGAGGATTTTTTTATAACCTAAATTATTTAATATTAATATATGCCCATAACATATCCTAAAAGGTGTTTAAGCCTTCAGATCTTAATGCCAACAAATACTCCCCACATATGCAGGGTAAGCTAAGTAAAGAAATGGTTTTGCTGGGTCTTGTTCAGTTTTTGCTGTTTTGCATACCGCGCAAAAAACAAATCAAAATCAAACTGGAAAGTAAAAACACTTTGAAAAACGTTTAGTCCTCTATTAAACAAGCTTGCTTGCACATATTTGATGTACTGGTTTTTATGTCCGTTACTCGTTTTTTCAGGGCATATGTTAACAAAATGTAATACTGTGAAAAATGTTTATCTAAAACTAAAAAAAAATCGGAATTTTAATTCTTGGCTGGTTTGTCTTGAAAACCATTCATTCGGGAAATTGTTGTTCAATTAAACTAAGTATACAAAAAAAGAAAACAACTGCATTTTCCATTATATTATGTGGTTTATTTCCAATGTTTTTCTTTCGAACAAGTTTATTGCCTTTTTATTTCATTGGTAATGTTGTTTGGATCTACCAAAAAACCAACACCTGTTAATGGATTTTTTAAGTCGATTTTTTAAATACTTTATATAGATTTTTTCAAGTAAACACAATATTGTATGTAAATTATGGCTCGAAATTATGTGAAATACTGTTCTTAAGAAATATTTCTGATATACCACTTTAAAAACAACTAAGAACTTTAAGTTTCAAGGTACACCAAATGTTGTTTGTTATGTTACGTTATTCATTTACATATATATTTCATAACTGTCTTAGTTTTTATTTAATTAAATTTAAAACTATTTGTTTTGGTGTAGTATAGGTTTATTGTAATTGTGTGAATAGAGAAAACCTTTAATTAGGGCCTCTGAATTGTATCTGACCATTTGATGAGTCTAATAAGCTGTTATTAAAATCTTCTCTTCCCTAGTTTTTACTAGATCCATTGTAAGTGCATTCAAACTGTGCCAAGTGCATAAGGAATAAGTCAGTCCGACGCCAGGCGCAACCTCAGACCCCCTTATTGCCATTTTGTGTGCTAGAAAAGTGCCAAAAACTATCCTTGACTCGCATTTGCATTATGCATGACTTTGCATTGGTTTGGCTTTTTGTTCTGTTTCAGTTTTTATTTGGTCTGCGGGTTTTGGGAAGGGATTGAGATTGAGAAACGACGCGTAGGGTAAGGTCATCGGCGTTTTCATTCCGCTTTACTTACTCAGCTTCTCTCCGGGTTCCGCTCTGTTTGTTTGCCCTTCTCGGATTCCGCTCAAATTGTAATTATTTTTGGCTCCACTGTTTGCACCCGTTGGCTTGCGTTTTGTCCGCCAAGTTAAAGCATTCGAAAATTGCTGTGATTTATTTTGCTCCTCAGTTGGTTACGACTGTAAAATCCGACTTTGATTTTGATTGATTGCAGTAAGTTTATTGTTAGTTATGAAAGCGAGCAGCTGCCGAATCGCGAATCATTTTTCGACTGTCGTAAAGTTTTGCTTTGGCACATGCCGGGAATGCGCAATATCTAATAAGCACCCAAAACACAGACACACACTCGGAAACAGTTAATATATGCTTGTATCACTCATACGTCACGTTGTCGGTTTTTGGGAAAAAGGGGGAAAAAAGCGGCAGAGCAAGTGTTCGTTCGACAGCGGTCAGGAAAAGCTGCTATTGTACAGCACGTGCACTTGACATTTAGTGCCGCAAGTAGCCCAAAACCAATAACCCAAAGGCCCGCAGGTGAGAGGCCACCCTCTGGTTTTGGGGAAACGGGGGATCTAACAACCTGGTGCCATAAAAATTCAAAGCAGACAGCAATCAATGACGTACGCAGTAGAATTAAGGAGACTAAGCTCAAGAACAACGACTGTTGGAAAAATATTGCATTTTTTGAGTTAAGACTACTTTAGGTAAACTATTGGATTAATTGAGTTTAGACGTACATGTAAAATATTTATTATGTTTAAAAAAATAAGTTAAGTTTAAATGTTTAAATACATACAATTTAAAAAAATTACTTTACGATCGAAATATTAGTTTTTTATTAAAGAATAGAAAATATTCTTCTTTCTTTAATACCTTTCCCAAAGTCGTTAAAAATTGTAATTTAAAAAATTTCAATAATTAATTTTAATGGTTTAACGGATATATCAAATAATTAATATTAATTAAAAATTGAATTCACAAAAAGCATATTTATTCATCGAATAATTTCATTCAATTCAGAATATCAAAATAGAAAACATTTATATTGGACTCAAGATCTGCAGGCTTACAAAACATTCCATCGGCTTAGTCAATAACCTTTTCGATTAGTCTCCCCCCGTCAGTTCGAGTCAATCGCATGGCGTGTCTGAACATAAAAGTACAAAGGGAACGTGGCATTTCCTCGTCCTTGATGGCAATTGTCAAGTGCGAGCTCCCGGATTGCCCTGCTCCTTGAGTTTTCCCGCCGTCGCACGAAAAGCGCAGCTGTCGCAGCCACTCCCCCTTTCAATTTCCACCTCCCCACGTTACTGTTGCCACTTGTGCTGGGTTTCCTTCGAGTGGCGCCGCCAATCATCGAAAGTGAAGTGTCCAAAAAAGAAAGTGCCGAGGACAATGACGAAAATGGAGGGGACTTGGGTGTGGGTCAGATCGAGAGGAAATAGTGGTGTAAGCGTTGGCCAACTTCCTGCCCGTTCAGTTAACCTAATGACCGGCATTCATGGCCATTTCCCTCTCGTGACGGCTCAAAAGTTTGGCTGGCCTGTGTCCAGGCTTTTATGTGCCTTGTCTTTTGTCATTTATCATAACTTTCGGTCACCCCCTCTGCCTGCCCGAAACTCTTTCAATTGTCCAACGCAAAATTTAGTGGCAATAAGAGTCAGGCACTCGAGACTGTGTGGCAACTTTAGTTTATGGCTTAAACCAAAGGAGCCAACGTATTCTAAAATTAAAACATTTTCCTTTGCGTTTTCAGGAACCAAGGAAAAATTGTCAAGTTATGTCAGCAATGAAAAATTATTGCATAAATTAATTACAACGGGGTACGTGCCTGGCAAAGGCTCGGCTTCAAATTATTAAGTACATGCCCCGTATGTAGACGAAAAGAGCTTGTTTTGAGGTCAGAGGGCGGGAGCCCATGGCGTATACGTAATGGCTGCTGCTCGGCTTCACTTGAACAATGTGTGTGTTTGAGGACAAGCAATTAACCACATGTGCATTCGTGGTCGTGGTTCTTTTGTCATTTTTACCTGGAAATGAAATTTCCAGCCAGGAAAGGCGAAATGCCTAGACTGTCTGGTTTTCAAACGAAATTTCCGCTGAAAATGTCTGCCATCATTGGGGCTCATAATTGTTTATCACCAAGTGAGCTGCCTTAGACGATTTCCACGTTCCTTTCATTTGCTTTTCAAGAGAAATTCCACCGAAACGACGTGCCATCCTTAAGGGCTAATATGAATGGTTTATCAGCAAGTGAGTTGTCTAAGACGATTTCCACTGAGCTATTTTATAAATATGCACACCCCTTTCATTATTGATTTATTCTTCGAGTGCCGAGCCTTCTGGTTGAATAAGCCTCAATAAATAAATTACTTGACAATTATCCACGGGGAACATTCGACTGGAAATCCAATTCTCACATAAATTATTAAGCGTAGGAAATGTCGTTGTAAATTGCGCATACGCCGTGTGCCGCCTGTCTGATGAAAAACAAATCCGTCAACACATCGCCAGCCACGTCGACGTTGACAGCAAGCCAACGCATCAAATTAGCTCCTCCCTTTCTATCCCTCTGTTGTGACATTTTGAAAAACAATAGAAAAAGTGGCTACTAACAATAAGAAAATAAATTCAAGAGTAAACACAAGTCACACGGGGGCCATCCATCAGAGTCCAGGACACTTGCTTTCCTCCCCTGTCAATCGGAGAACCGAGATTCTGGCAGATACTTCAACGGGCATCTCTTGATCAATTTAATTAAAAATATATTTTCCCGATGCGAATCACGCTGCAATTGGCTTTCACTTTTTATGTCTCTCGGTGTAGCAACAACAACAACAACAGCAGTAGCAGCAATACGCTTAAAAATAGCCGCCCGTTTGTCAAGGACAAATTATGGTTATTTTTGAAGCCATACAAACTGCAGGGCGAGTGGCCAGAAAGACAAAAGAAAGGTAACTATTTCTCGAAGTCGTTACTGTTGTTGTTATGGCATTGAAATAGATTTGAAGGAATGCATAGCTTTTCACTTTCACTGTCCAAGTTTTCGCCTTCATTTGTTTCAACTTTTTCTCGTTACAATTTCCACTTATTTATCTGGCACTTTTCTTTTCTTTTTAATTTGTGCTTGCGCTAGATTTATCGAGGATTATCCCTCACTTTTGTCACACCAAACACACACACACACTCTATTGTTTTTGTTTTTCACACGTTTCTTGAACAGCCTAAGTCAAACAATGAAAAGCGGCGATTGGGAAATCCGCAGAAGAGTACCGTTAGCTGCAGTGGCTTCCAAACAACTGAATTTCCGCCGACGCTTTTGAAAATATTTTTCAAAGTGCGTTCTCGGTTGCGGTTCGTGCCATGTGCTTCGAACATGTTCGATGCGGCGTTTTCATTGTTGTGTTTTGGGTTCGAAGCGAGCCGATTGCAGGGCCCGAAGTGGACTTTTCCCATCTACCGACCAACCGCCCACCCACCCAGCACCGCCCACCTTTACAAAAAGATGCTGCAACGCGCATACAAATGGCCCAAACGAAGCGGTCTTCTACGTGGAAAAACTCTGGCTGGGAAGTGTATTTCCGCGCGAGGATTTCACTCCGTTTGTGGGTCTGAAAAATTGCTTACAAATGGAAATGAAGCGTGTGTGTAAAGGTAAGTAGCGACATCAAATAAATGGCCATTGTTGCTACGGCGCGGTAGGCGACAGGTGAGGAATGCCTGACATATGGCCCACGTCCAAGGATTATGTGTGGGTCGGGCCCATCAGAAGCTAATGATAAGCCTGAAGAGGAGTATTTATTCAGATTTTACAAAAGAAACAAATATCACTCATTTTTAATCATTTACAATTTAGCTCTTTTGCAAATTAAGCGATTTTTTGCTATTTAGTGAATAAATTACTTACAAAATATATTAAAAGAAATATAATCTTTTTTCATACATATGTGTGTATTTTGGTACAATTTGTCGTAATTGATGTGAGATTTATTCGCTTTTTGAACAAATATGTTGCCGGTTTTTTAAATGATACGTTTTTTTCGTCACTTACTTTTTTTTACCATATTTGCAGATTATAATTTTATTAATTATCAATTAAAGTTAGTTATCGTGCCTTTAAAAAAAAGAGCTATTGCTCTAATTTAAATGGTTTAGATTGCCATAAAGAAACCTATACTAACGACTGCCATTCCAAACTTACTCCATAATTTGGACCTGCTGTTCGTTTATAATGAATGATGGTCCTTTTAGTGCCCGATGTCATGTATTGATGATGCTCTGGACTTTTTGTCTGACCGCAAGTCATCACATTAATTAAGAGCACGCCAGAAAATCCCAATCGAATACTTCGATTGAACTGGAACGATGAAGCGATGAAGGGCGGGCGTGGATCCCGGATCCAGGCAACACCTAATCCTTGCCGAGGCTCATTCTCCGGCGTATCCTGAGCCCTTGGCCTGGCACGTAAAATATGCCAACTGTAAGGAATTTTGCGGCAACGCCTCGCATTGCTGCCAGCGTGTAAAATGAGCGATAAGCGAGAGGAAGGATGTGGCAGGAGGGAAAAGGCAAAGGAGAAGGATGAGAGCACACTCAGAGAAAGTTATAATCTTCTATATGAGTTAAAGCGTAATTAAATAGATATTGGCTTAATTAGAAGATCTTAAAAAAATTTTTAAAAACATATATTATAAAATTCCACTGTTCTGACTACAGATTTTGAGCATAGGGACTTTCTTTTCTTTTTTCCAAAGTATCTCCTTGTATGACTAGTAACCATGAACCTAATTTCTGAATAACTTCTAAAATAATTGTTCAATCTGTAAAATATTCTGTATGGGGATAGATATTGACCGACTAATTAAAACAGATTGAAACTTATCTCTATAGAATTTTGGGATCTGTAGACGATCGAGATGTCGTCTGCAATTTTTTAAACAAGCTGACACTGCACATTCATCACTACAAACTGAATTTTTAGTACAAATTCATTAATTTATACCACAATTTTTTAAAAAACATGTATCTTTATCATTTTAAGGTTTAATATTCAATTTTTTTCAATTTATTATCTGGGTTAATATCCTATCACACACTTTCATAATAGAATTTAAAATTCAATGCTACAATTTTTACTTGGTCATCCTTTTCGATCTTCCCATCTCTCATCCCAGTGCTTTCAAAAAGCTTAAATATTTATGTTTTTTTAATGTTTTTTTCTTCCCGAAGAATATTAAATATTTTTTCAAAAACTTTTCTAACTATCTGCAGTAAATAAACTGACATTTTTATTGCCGTGCACAGGCTAAGGAATGAAAGTGTGGGAATGGAATGGTGAAGGAGGAGTAAGCTTCGCCTGCATTTTATGGTGGTTGTAGTTAATAAAGCGCAAACGGAAAACCTCAAGACGCCAAGGGGGAAAGTGAAAGAGAGGGCAACATGGAGATGGAGAGAGAGGGAAAACAGACTGAAGCACAGCTTGGAGGAGAACAATCAATTTCACGTCAATTGGTTCATATTTTATAGGCTGAGCTACGGATGCGATGACGACTACGTCGACACGGAAACCGAAGGCAGAGGGGCAGGAATTAAGGTTATAGTTCGAGGCCCTTCCCCCCGATCCCCTTCTCCCTGGTCTGGCTGGCAACTAATGGCCAAAACGCAATACTTGACCCAAACAATATTTGGCACTGACAGCACGGCTAAGCCCAGCCGAACAATTGAAATGTCAGCATTTGTGGGCGTGCAATAACTGCGCTGCTGGCTAAAAGGAAATGGAGCTGGCTCGCAAAGCCGCTTAAACAGCCAGAGCGAGATGGAAAAGGGAAGTGTGGGCTGGAAAGAGATGGCACCCAGGGAGCTCATAATTTGACATGCCGAAACTGAAATGCACTTACCCAGGCAGCAGCTGATCGAGACGTGTTGAATAAGCCCTAATCCAGGTGGAACAATCAATAGCAGAGTTCAATTCAGCAGGAGGAGCTAAAGCGCCTTTAATACACTTTACGTGAGTTAAACTCAATTTTAATCCAAGCGAATTGGTTCATTGTCTAAGATAGATTAACAAAAGTTTTAAATAAATTGTAATCTTTCAGTTAATAATAAAGGTAACTAATAAAGTAAAGGAAAGGTACCACAAATATTTAAAGTGAGAAACATATAACACATAAATAGCTGTTTTAGTTTCCTTGACGAGACAAAACGGTTTTAAACTAATTTCGTAAGAAAAACTAATTTTTGATTAATTAAAAAAAAGTATAACCATTATTAGTTAAAAGTAAATTTAAATATATATTACAAATGTGATTTCCTCACAAAATAAATGATTAATTTGTTAACTAAATACTTAATGGCGGGTGAAATAATTCGAAAACAATTTTCAAACATTTTACATAAGCTAAATTTAAAGGCGTAAAACCAGCGGGCTTGCCAAAGTTCATAATGTTACTCCAAGAGTTGAGCAAACTCTGGGAAGCCATCCTTGGACTATAATATTGTTGTTCCATTGCCAAACATAAGCTGACTAGGCAAAACTTTTGTTTGGCAAGCGAAGCGCGTCCTATGCAAAACTGTAACCGGAAACACTGTTCGCATCTAGACAGAATTCGGCCAGATTTAGGAGCATGCTGCGTAATTTAGGCATTTGATTGATTGCTGGCAGAGTTGTCTGCCCGGCCACCCGGGCGAATGCGCAATATGAGAACATAACAAATATGGAATGCGCGTGACCGCTGTGTCATGTTTACCCCCCTTCTCCTTACAGTCCCACCAACGAACGGGTCCAATTAATTTGCATCTCTTTGGCGGACGACAAAAGGCTTTCAGGTGCAACTGGGCGTGGTCACACATTCACCTGCTAATGAGCGGGCGTGGCAAGGTCAAATGTGCAAGCACTTAGTCTAATGATAAGCAAAGAATGCCACCGAGCAGAGCCATACCGAAAATTCCACGAATAGCCATTAAAAGAAGAGGAAACCACTGCCACGGCGAGTGGGCAAAATGGGGCACTGGTTAAGGAAAACTACACAAATCGTTCAACACTTGGCGGCACTTAAATGGGAAAAACCACATGATAAAATTAGACGATTAGCAGTGGCCGCAAGTTCAGACACATATACACTCGTACTGAGGAACCAAGCATTTAGAAGACAGGGGCGCACTAAGCAGGGATCAATTTTCTATCACATTATTTTATTTCAACCAGCTGAGGAGTCGCCTAGAAATATTTACATTTATTACAGAGTTGTAATCCTTATTAAAGGTTATTCAATTTAATAGTTCCGAAACATAAACCTTAAAAAAATATGCTTAACAACAATTGTTTTGTATAATTTGTATGAAAATTATCATTTTTAAAATAATAAATTAATAATTTGTATATTTTAAAATATAATTTTTTAGTTTTGCCTGCATAGTATTACAATAATTAACGCCTTCATTTTAAGTCAGAAAGAGACAGCGTTGTATTAAAAGTTTATAGTTAAAACCGCATTATTATTTAATCCGTAAAATGAAGAAACACAATAATCTAGTGCCAAGATTATCAAATACCCTTCACTCAAAATAAAATAAGTATCACCTTCCAAGTCTTTGACCATATAAAACCGACTTTCTTAATTACTCTTAAATATTCGTCAAAATTGGAAAATTATTGGTGTGTCGATTGATCGACCCAAAATCAGTCTCTACCATATCTCTCTGAAATTTCAAAATTTTTGAAATAAATTTACCTCGCGTATGAATCCCAAGAATCTGTTTAACAGTTTATCCTTGCTTTTAATCGCTTATGTTTTATGAAATTGTACCCTCCGTTAGTCGTTCAGTCACGCATGATTTGATTGTTGGCCGGGCAAACAACTCAGGGCCCCTCTGGGTCACACCTCTGATAAAAACACACTGAGCAGACCCGAGTCCATCCACAGACCCCGACTAGACTGAGTAAACAAACGGCCAACGCAGCTGGCAGTTCATGCTAGCTCCATGCTGCCGACAACCGACACTCGATTTTGGAGCCCCCAACCCACTTCAGCCCCGTGACCTCTTAGTGGTCAACAAAATAAAACGCAAAAACATAAAACCATAGAGCGCAAGAAACACACACCGTTTTCGGCGCAATTCTAGTAAATATTTCCGCTGTGAAAAATCGTTTAAAATTAGTTGAACGAAACGCAACGAACAGCGATAAAGCAATAAATACTTGACACAATGCCTTAAAGTCTAACGAAAGCAAAGACTAAATGTGGTAAATATAATGAGAGCTTTCATATCACAGAATGTGGTAAATATATTAATGGTATCTTTTATGGTTAATTGGGTATGCCATTATCCGTACATATATCTATTTATTTGTACTACTCACTAGAAAAATGTAGAACTTAATCTTTGTCTTCTTGCACTACTTTAACAAACTTTAAATAATAAGTAATAAATATTCAAAAACCAAGTAGCATAAAAATTTATTAAATCCATGGAGCCTTATAATAATCCAAAAACATTCACTTTATGTGCGCATTGAAAATAGTAATATTGAATAGAAATAAAAAGAGAACATTAGAAATTATTAAGACAATTTTCTGAAATGTAAAAAATGGTCAGCGTTTGCTGACACTGCTTCTTTATCTTTTTTTTGTGGTGTAGAGCAAAGACATTGCTGAATTCTCGTTTTATTCTGCATTTTATTGCTTTGATATTTTTTACATTTTGGGGAACGGGCACGGATTTAAGAGCCCTGCATTTTTTTGCGGATATGCAACTGAGCAGAGAAACCACATTACTGCGTGCTTATCCAGCGATAAAAGCGATGTGTTTTATGGACTTTAAGCTTTTAAAATTGAATTTCTACGCCAATTTCAGAATGAAAACTTAATTGTTTACTTAATTTCTTTGGTGTTTACCTTCTAGTTGCAAAATTAATTCCCAAAGGGTAATAAAAACTAAACGTTTGATGCTAAGCAGCTAGCGCGGACCAAAAGGAAAATCTAATAAATTACAGAATAAACAATATGACAAGTTCAAGACTGTGTGACCTTGCCTATCACAAATTGAACACCATGCACAGATGGGTCTCCGCCCTTCATTGAAGCCTTCGGCTGCTTGATAAATTTGAAAACTGTCAGCTTCGCCTGATAAAACCAGAATACTTCTACCAACTCACTCCTGCCCTCACTTTTCGGGAAGTTTATCGCAGGCCACGCGCCAGTTGCCCTCGAGCCCAAGGAAGGGAAAAAATAAGATTAAATTACATTTTGCACACAGTTGTGATTTTCATTAATTTAGTGGCACATAAACACACACTCAGAGGGCAGTCAAAGCTAAAAAATCATATAGAAAAGAGAAACTTTTCAAAAAATTTCAAATCAAATAACTTTTGCAACTTTTCCTTCCGCTGGAATGAGAGCGACCGCAAACAAAAAACACAAAAAGTTTGCCAAAAAAGTGGCAGCTGCCTCTTAATTATACTTGTCAGTCAAAGCGGGTATATTGTTTATTTTCAGAAGTATGTAACATTTTAACAGTAATACTTCATATGCATTATAAAATATTTGCTTTACAAATATTTGAATTAAAGACCATTTTCAAGCTCTTTAATAAGAATTTTGCGACTGGAGTTTTTTCGAACAGTGTTTTGTGGTCGCCTTTCTTCTGCTATTCTCATGGTTGTTCATTCTGGCATTACGTATACGCAACGTTAGCTTGAACAAAAAAGTCAAATTTTTCGTCTCTAGCCTTGACTGGCTTTATCGGCTGAAAAAGTACTGCCAAAAAGCTAACAAAAAATGGTGGAAGTTCTTGGAGTATTGTAGATGTACGTGCACAAACACCAAATTGCTGGAAAATGCCTTGACACAGTATTTTGAAGAGTTATGAAAGACATTGTTAACTAAGCCCACGTTTTCGAGAAGCTTTCTTGTATAAAAATTTGCGTACAGAAGTCCTCGTAGTCGGTCATAAAACATTTTAGTATCCAACACATTAAACGAGCTAAAAGATGTAATTTTTACAGCAACTTGCCCCTGGTTCCTTTTCTTATTTGCAAGTAGCAGCATCTACAAGATTTTAATGTCAATTTATAGCAACTTAGTCCGTGCAATTGCAACTCGATGAAAAGGCAACTTTTGCTTGACTTTTTGACTGCATTTTGCAAAATTCCTCCACAAATTTTATGAAGTCATCTGATGTGATAGTCCGATCGCAACGAGTAATGCACTAATCGAAAGATACATACCAGCCTTACGAAAATGAGTTGGTTCAGGAGAAAGGGCGGTGAATGTGAAAAAGTGACTAATTTTACTTATTTTGGGACTCGTAACAAACGTCTTTTGAAATGCCAGTCACGCTGCTTTTACATAGCTTGGTCTTTTTGGCAAATTTGTCAAATTTTCTTAACCAATTTTTAAGTAAATAGCGCTTGAGATTCCTCAACTGATAAATAAATTTAATAAAATCAACAGCCAGCTGATTTTAAACAAGAAAGGAAAGCTAACTTCGGGCGGAGCCGAAGTTGATATACCCTTGCAGAATACTCTGTAAATTATATTCTCCAAAATTATTCATATGATGCATTCTTAATACTCATAAAAAATCCCAACTTCCTAACTTTAAAAACACCAAAGTTATGGCATTTCCAATCGTTCAGTTATATGGCAGCTATAGGATATAGTCGGCCGATCCATATGAAATTTGGTAGGTCGGATTGATTGTCCAAATATAAAACCAATAGTAAATCCCAGCTTCCTAACTTTACAAACACCAAAGTTATGGCATTTCCGATCAATCAGTTATATGGCAGCTATAGGATATAGTCGGCCGATCCCGGCCGTTCCAAAATATATACTGCGTGCAAAGGAAAGAAGGGTGTGTGCAAAGTTTCAATTCGATATCTTTAAAACTGAGAGACTAGTTCGCGTAGAAACAGACAGACGGACAGACAGACGGACAGACGGACAAACGGACAGACGGACAGACGGACATGCTTATATCAACTCAGGAGCTGATCCTGATCAAGAATATATATACTTTATAGGGTCCGAGATGTCTCCTTCACTGCGTTGCACACTTTTGACCAAAATTATAATACCCTCTGCAAGGGTATAAAAAGGGTTATTTATTTGAATCCATTTCACTAAGGATGGCTAAAAATGTATCTAGTCCTGAGTAACTTATTTTAAACAAGAAAGGAAAGCTAACTTCGGGCGGAGCCGAAGTTGAAATACCCTTGCAGAATATTCTGCAAATTATATTCTCCAAAATTATTCATATGATGCATTCCTAATACTCATAAAAAATCCCAACTTCCTAACTTTAAAAACACCAAAGTTATGGCATTTCCAATCGTTCAGTTATGTATATGGCAGCTATAGAATATAGTCGGCCGATCCTTATGAAATTTGATATGTCGGATTGATTGGGCAAAAATAATACCCATAGAAAATTCCAACTTCCTAACTTAACAAACACTAAAGTTATGGCATTTCCGATCAATCAGTTATATGGCAGCTATAAGATATAGTCGGCCGATCCTTATGAAATTTGGTAGGTCGGATTAATTGGCCAAATATAAAACCCATAGAAAATCCCAACTTCCCAACTTTACAAACACCAAAGTTATGGCATTTCCGATCAATCAGTTATATAGCAGCTATAGGATATAGTCGGCCGATCCTTATGAAATTTGGTATGTTGGATTGATTGGCCAAATATAATACCCATAGAGAGTCCCAATTTCCTAACTTAACAAACAGCAGAGTTATGGCATTTCCGATCAATCAGTTATATGGCAGCTATAGGATATAGTCGGCCGATCCCGGCCGTTCCGACTTATATACTGCGTGCAAAGGAAAGAAGGGTGTGTGCAAAGTTTCAATTCGATATCTTTAAAACTGAGAGACTAGTTCGCGTAGAAACAGACAGACGGACAGACGGACAGACAGACGGACAGACGGACATGGCTATATCAACTCAGGAGGTGATCCTGATCAAGAATATATATACTTTATAGGGTCGGAGATGTCTCCTTCACTGCGTTGCACACTTTTGACCAAAATTATAATACCCTCTGCAAGGGTATAACAAGGGTATAATAAATTGTTTTTGTCGATTATGAACTTGCTAGCTACATTGTTAAAGTACTTATAGATTGTAAGGGTTCCATGTTTATATTAAAGAGTAAAAAATTAATAACAAACAAGAAAGGAAAGCTAACTTCGGACGGAGCCGAAGTTGATATACCCTTGCAGAATATTCTGTAAATTATATTCTTCAAAATTATTCATATGCTGTATCCTTAATACTCATAAAAAGTCCCAACTTCCTAACTTTAAAAACACCAAAGTTATGGCATTTCCAATCGTTCAGTTATATGGCAGCTATAGGATATAGACGGCCGATCCTTATGAAATTTGATAGGTCGGATTGATTGGCCAAAAATAAAACCCATAGAAAATCCCAACTTCCTAACTTTACAAACACCAAAGTTATGGCATTTCCGATCAATCAGTTATATGGCGGCTATAGGATATAGTCGTCCGATCCTTATGAAATTCGGTAGGTCGGATTGATTGGCCAAAAATAAAACTCATAGAAAATCCCAACTTCCTAACTTTAAAAACACCAACGTTATGGCTTTTCCGATCGTTCAGTTATATGGCAGCTATATGATATAGTGGCCCGATCCGGCTCGTTCCGACTTATATACTACCTGCAATAGAAAGACAACTTTTAAGAAAGTTTCAAGCAGATAGCTTTAAAACTGAGGGACTAGTTTGCGTAGAAACGGACGGACGGACGGACAGACGGACAGACGGACAGACGGACAGACGGACAGACGGACATGGCTAGATCGACTCTCCTGGTGATGCTGATCAAGAATATATATACTTTATAGGGTCGGAAATGTCTCCTTCACTGCGTTGCAAACTTTTGACTGAAATTATAATACCCTCTGCAAGGGTATAAAAATACACTTACTTATGCTTTCAAAATTAGTATTTATTAATTATACAAAATGCAATAAGTTACATTTCTTACGCTGAAACTCGCCAAACGGGAGTTTAAAAAATTTTAAAAGTGTACTAAAGCTGCGTTTAATGTATATAACGTGTGAGAACAATTTTATTTTGAAGCTCAAACTTTTAATACTTCTAGTTGTTTTTCTTATGTTCTTGAAATGTACTCCCCTTAGTTAAGGCGATACCTTTTCATCGGTATATGATCCATTCCGATCACCAACGTTTTTTTCAATAAGCTAAAGAATTTCCTAAACGTAAATGTTAGGAATTTATAAGAATCATCTGATGAAATGAGATAATTTTACCTTAAAACAAGAAATGAAGCAAGCTGCGTAAGACCTGCGGCTTAATGTAACAATCGCCATTAAACACTTTCACGGTTCACACCATCACTATGTGTACTGCCGTCCGTAGTCACAAACGAATTGTCATGTTATGGGGACCCTTACAGGCATTTTCTGTATTTAGTTACAAAGGGCAGGTGTTAATTGTTAGCCACAAATTATGTGTAATTATAGGCCGACAATTACCCCCATGTCGAAGACCATAATTAAATTTATTGAACAAAAACTGGCTATAAAACAAGAACCGCTTTGTGTGGCTCCTTACTGTCGGAAAAATGGAATTGGCTTTGCCAGTTGTAAGCCGCTATTGCCGCTACTATCGACTTCTCTGTGTTGAGAAATGAAAGATGGGATGTGAAAAAATTAGTGCTTTAGTGGAAATTGTCACATCTTTTATACCTATTCAACAAATATTATACTACTTGCCAATAAAAGCATTGATAAAATTATAAATTGTAGACTTATTTTAAATAAATCAGTCGAATAAATTATATAGTATTTTAGGAAGGATCCGAAACCGAATCGGATATCCTGGGCTTATAGATAATTTTACCGATGTTTTACCGATTTTAAATATTATAATCATTGGTGGACTATATACTATATCTGTCACAGGAACGATGAACATTTTATTGTAAATTATTACATTTTTTTTACATACACATGTTCACGCCAAGTATTCGCTTAATTTCTGCCCGCTGTATCGAACGGCAGTTTCTTCAGATGTCTCCATCCCGTTCGCTCTTTTGTTCCTTCGCCCTCCCCAGTTCCCCCCTGTCCCAACAATGCTGTCTGGAACGTTTTAGCTTAGGTAGCTCAAGTTAGTTCCGATTTACATGGGTAAAGATGAACACCCCACGTCGCGTAATACCACAAAGTTCTCATTTTTCGCATTCCTCCGTGGGAATTTCTGACCACATTTGCATTCAAACCACCAACAACACATCACAATCGATATATAGTGGTTTTATAAAATATTAAATTTTAATGACTTTACTTTCACACTTTGGAAACACTTTTCTGCTGACGAATAAAGAAGTTCTGGTACAGGCTTTGTCACCGATGAAATGGTTGACAGATAAACCTACCATACACACATATTTTAATTGTTAGCAGCAATTAAATTTAATTATGGTATCAGCAATTACGCTTACCCAGTCAGGTAAAAATATAAAAGAATAACTATAAAAGCAGCATCGGCTGCAAAGCTTGGTAAACTATTACAAATATGGAGTCAACCATTAAGGTCGTCAGAAGTGAAAATCTCTACAAAACATATTGGCTCTATTTGCGACTTTTGGGCGTCGAGGGCGAATATCGGTTCCGATGGCTTCTGGATTTTACTATGTGCTTCTTCTTCACTTTATGGTATCCAGTGCATCTATTACTTGGGCTATATAATCAGAAGCTGGCAAATATCTTCAGGAGTCTCTATTTCACAACAGAATGCATTTTCTGCAGCTTGAAATTTATCTGCTTTCGTTGGAAACTGGGCGAGATTAAGGCCATTGAAAGATTGCTCAAGGATTTGGATAAGCGGGCTGAAAGTGAAGAAGAAGTTACATTTTTTGAACAAAGCACAAAACGCGAAGCCCAAATGCTTTCGAAAAGTTATTTGGTGGCTGGCATATTGGCTATAATTACTGCAACTGCCGCTGGTTTATTCAGTAGTGGTCGAAATTTAATGTATTTGGGTTGGTTCCCCTATGATGTTCAGGCCACCGCATTTATCTTTTGGATTAGTTTTACCTATCAAGCTGTAGGGTCCAGTTTATTGATCCTGCATAACTTGGCCAACGATATATATCCCCCAATCACATTTTGTGTGGTAACTGGACATGTGAGACTATTGGCAATGCGTTTAAGTCGAATTGGACACGATCAGAATACATCAAGGTCAGAGAATACCAGAAAACTTATCGAAGGCATTCAGGATCAAATGAAACTAATGCAGTAAGTTATTTTATATACATAAAAAATATAAATTTATCTGTCAAAATAAGTCTTTTGGTCCAACGTTTTATAATTATACAATCTTGGATATGACATTTCATTAATAAATAATTTTCTTTCGCTTGACACAAAATCAATATATTCAATGTATACATAGTTAATTTCGTAAATGCTTTTCCATATCATATTATTGATAATTTAAATGGTTTCTCTTTTATAATCTTCCAGAATAATTCGCCTACTCCGCAGAACTTTATTTCTCTCGCAACTTGCTCAGTTCCTTTCCAGTGGTATCAACATTTCAATATCGCTTGTCAACATCCTATTTTTGGCGGAAAACAATTTTACCATGACTTACTATTCTGTGTTTTTTGCGGCCATGTTTATAGAGCTATTTCCAAGTTGTTACTACGGAACTCTTATGTCAATGGAGTTCGACAATTTACCATATGCCATTTTCTCGAGCAACTGGATTGGAATGGATATGTCATATAGCCGATCCTTGATAATATTGATGGAGTTAACGGTTGTCCCCGTGAAAATTAAAGCTGGAGGAATAGTTGGCATCGACATGAATGCGTTTTTTTCCACAGTCAAAATGGCCTATTCATTTTTCACCTTAGCCATGTCATTTCGATTTTAAGAGTACACTGAATTTTTCTCAAGAATTCACTACAAGCCGAAATCAATTGATTGTTTGAAATATTTTACTTTAAAGCTTAACTCAAATAAAAGAAACACTAAATAAAAATAAAATTTAACTTGTAAAAGCTAACAATCTACAAACAAGCAAATGAAAGTTATTGCAGATTGAAATCTATAGTCGAATGATTTTGCATAAATTACATTGCATTCTATTACAATCTTCTAACAAAATTAGAAAAACCTCTACAAGGTTTAAAAATATTAACTCGTTATATCTTAGAAAGTACTTATATCTAAATTTATTAGTATTACACTTTTGCACAAATTATTAATCAATAAAATGTTATCACCCAACCTTTAAATATATTAAAATAAATAAATAAATTATATATTTACGTTGCCACCCTTGAATTGCCAGACTGAGATATAATTTAGAGACGTCAGTTACGGCACTTTCTTCAGATGTCTCCATCCCGTTCGCTCCTTCTGTTCCTTCGCCCTCCCCAATTCTCCCCCCTGTCCCACGAATGCCACGAATGTCTGGAGAGTTTTAGCTTAGCTAGCTCAAGTTAGTTCCGATTTACATGTGTAAAGATGAACACCCTCACGTCTCGTAATACCACAAAATTATCATTTTTCGCATTCCTCCGTTGGAATTTCTGACCACATCTGCATTGAAACCACCCACTTCAAACAACACATCAAAATCGTTATATAGTGGTTTTATAAAATATTAAATTTTAAATGTCTTTACTTTAACACTTTGGAAACACTTTATCACTTTGATGCGTTCACTTTCTAATCGTTTTCTGCAGGAGAATAAAACAGTTCAGGCTTTGTCCCCGATAAAATTATTGATAAATTAAACAGTTCCTGTTTTTATCCCACCATACACACATATTTTAATAGTTAGCACCAATTAAATGTAATTATGGTGGCAGCAATTAAATGTAATTATGGTGTCCGCAATTACCAGGGTTAGGTAAAAATTTAAAAGAATAACTATAAAAGCAGAAGCGGCTGCAATGCTTGGTAAGGTATTCAAAATATGGAGTCAGCGCCTAAAGTCGTCAGAAGTGAAAATCTCTACCAAACTTATTGGCTCTATTTGCGACTTTTGGGAGTCGAGGGGGAATATCGGTGCCGATGGCTTCTGGATTTTATAATGTGCTTCTTCGTCACTTTATGTTACCCCGTGCATCTCTTACTTGGTCTATATAATCAGAATCTGACAAATGTCTTCAGGAGTCTCCATTTCACAACAGAGTGCCTTTTCTGCAGCTTGAAATTCGTCTGCTTTCGTTGGAAACTGGACGAGATTAAGGCCATTGAAAGATTGCTCAAGGATTTGGATAAGCGGGCTGAAAGTGAAGAAGAAGTTACATTTTTCGAACAAAGCCCAAAACGCGAAGCCCAAATGCTTTCGAAAAGTTATTTGGTGGCCGGCATATTGGTTATAATTACTGCAACTGCCGCTGGTTTATTCAGTAGTGGTCGACATTTAATGTATTTGGGTTGGTTCCCCTATGATGTTCAAGCCACCGCATTGATCTTTTGGATTAGTTTTACGTATCAAGCTATAGGGTCCAGTTTATTGATCCTGCATAACCTGGCCAACGCTATATATCCCCCAATCACATTTTGTGTGGTAACTGGACATGTGAGACTATTTGCAATGCGTTTAAGTCGAATTGGACATAACAAGAATACATCAAGGTCAGAAAATACCAGAAAACTTACCGAAGGCATCCAGGATCACATGAAACTTATGCAGTAAGTTATTTTATATACAGTCTATAAATTCCCAATTATTGATCTTAATCGATTTATTAAGACCAAATAAAAAAAAAAGAAATTAATCTGTCAAAATAAGATTTTCTTTCCAATGTTTTATAATCTTGGTTATGACATTTCATTAATAATTTTTTCGCTTGACTCAAAATCAAAATATTTGGAAATCTAAAAATAATTTTCAATAATATAATATATAATTTATACTTTGTTAATTTCTTATATTATATTCCATATTTTATATCATATTATTAATAATTTAAATGGTTTCTCATTAATATTCTTCCAGAATAATTTACCATCTCCGCAGCACTTTATATCTTTCGCAACTTGGTCAGTTCCTTTCCAGCGGTATCAACATTTCAATAACGCTTGTCAATATCTTATATTTTGCGGAAAACCATTTTACTATGATTTACTTTTCTGTGTTTTTTGCGGCCATGTTTATAGAACTATTTCCAAGTTGTTACTACGGAACTCTTATGTCAATGGAGTTCGACAATTTACCATATGCCATTTTCTCGAGCAACTGGATTGGAATGGATAGTGCATATATTCGATCCATGATAATTTTGATGGAGTTAACGGTTGTGCCCGTGAAAATTAAAGCTGGAGGAATAGTTGGCATCGACATGACTGCTTTTTTTGCCACAGTCAAAATGGCCTACTCATTTTTCACCTTAGCCATGTCATTTCGATTCTAAGAGTAAAGTGGAACTTTATTTAGTATTCACTAGAACCCTAAGGTAATCAGTACCTTAAGTATTCTTTTACAATAATCTAACCCAAAAAGGAAAAACCTCTACAAGGTTAAAAAATATATGTCACGCGTTCTCTTCTAAAAAGTACTTAACTAAATCCTTGTATTACACTTTTGCACAAATTGTCAATCAATAAAATGTTATCACTCAACCTCAATATATATATTTACGTTGCCACCCTAGAATGGCTAGACTTAGCTATCATTTAGGGACGTCCTCAAATAAATAAGTAACTTAATTCAGTTACTTAAGGAAAGGTGTGAATTGGTTTACCCAAATTATAGGGTTATCATGTTGCCAGCAAATTGGTGGGCGGAACATTAGTGTCTGTAATTTAATTGTACTGCGAGTATAAAAAGGAAATGCCGCAGGAATTGCCCAATTGTTTCCAACATGGAGTTAAAATCGCCAGTCATCAGAAGTGAACATATCTACAGGGCCTATTGGCTATATTGGCGTCTTTTGGGCTTGGAGAGCAATTTTGCACTGAATCGTTTGCTGGATATTCTGATCACATTCTTCGTGACCTTTTGGTATACAATTCATCTGATTCTCGGCCTATTTATGGAACGAACACTTGGGGATGTCTGCAAAGGACTACCAATCACAGCTGCCTGCTTTTTCGCAAGCTTTAAATTTGTTTGTTTCCGTCTGAAGTTGGCAGAGATTAAAACAATAGAAGTCTTGTTCAAAGAGCTGGATCAGCGAGCTTTGAGTTACGAGGAAGGCCAGTTCTTTGATAAAAACACAAGACGAGAGGCAAATTTTATTTGGAAAAGCTTTATTGTTGCCTATGGACTGTCGAATGTTTCGGCCATAGCATCTGTTCTTTTCGGCGGAGGACATAAGTTGCTGTATCCGGCCTGGTTTCCATACGATGTGCAGGCCTCAGAGCTACGTTTTTGGCTAAGTGTCACCTACCAAATAGTCGGTGTAAGTCTGGCTATTCTACAGAATCTGGCTAATGACTCCTACCCGCCGATGACATTTTGCGTGGTTGCTGGACATGTGAGACTATTGACAATGCGTTTAAGCCAAATAGGCCACGATCAAAGGGAAACTAAGTCGTCAATCGCCAGGAAATTGATTGAAAGCATTGAGGACCACCGCAAACTCATGAAGTAATTTAGTATAGCTTTACAACTTTCTATATTTTAAATTGGTTTGAATATAATTTCATTATTATTATTATTATATAATTTTTATTAACTAATCTGTGTTATTAAAACTATCCAAGAATAGTTGCCATTAACTTAAAACTTTCGTATTTTTATGAGAGCTTCGGAGACTGTAAATGACATGATCAACATTTTTTTATCCAATTTGTTATCTTTCTAGAATTGTAGAACTGCTGCGCAGCACCATGAATATATCCCAGCTGGGCCAGTTTATATCCAGTGGCGTCAACATTTCCATAACGCTCGTCAACATTTTGTTCTTTGCGGAAAATAATTTTGCTGTGACCTATTACGGCGTGTACTTCGTGTCCATGATCCTGGAGCTATTCCCGTGCTGCTATTACGGCACTCTGATTTCCATCGAGATGAACGGGCTGACCCAGGCGATATATTCGAGCAACTGGATAGGAATGGATCGGGGGTACTGCCGCACCCTGCTGATATTCATGCAACTCACCCTGACAGAGGTGCAGATAAAGGCAGGTGGAATGATTGGCATCGGCATGAACGCCTTTTTCGCCACCGTGCGATTGGCCTACTCCTTCTTCACACTGGCCATGTCGCTGCGATAATGAGTGGGCAGCCCATTTGCATACTCGCTTAATTTTAATTACCACTAATGGCGGCCATTAACGGAGGCTTTATGAAAATTGCATTGGCATCGTTTAAATGCCATTTAGCGGTGGTTTATGCACTCGAAAAAACACCACCTTAAACCAAAACAGTTTTAAATTCAATAAAACATTTAAATATTGCTTAGAATTTTATACATTAAATAGCAATACCGCAAATAATAGTTAATTGGGACTTCTATTCTAAAATAATTTGTTTTTTTAACTTGGAAATAAATCCAATTTTATATATCTTCTCTACAAATTTAAGAACCATTGTCCAAATTGGTAAACAACAATAAAAGTACCAGCAGTCCTTATAAAATATAAGTCTTAAATAACATTTATTTAATAAATAGAAAACAATTCTAAATAAAATTAATTATATACAATATATATATTTTGTTTATTTATTACGTGAATTGGGTACGATTTTAAGAAATTTCATATTTTTGCTATCATTTGGCCATCTTCTAAATAAAATAGAATATGATCCTTTATAGTTAATTAATTACTACAAATTGTTTACTTATTAAGTAAATCATGGTAGGGAAACCCGACTTGAATAGCATAAATGCATATATTTTTCATGTCTTCAAGCTTTCTGCTAAAAATTAAAAATGAAATCTTTTCAAATCGGATATGTTTAAAGTGAAACATTTTGCCTCAGTGTAACCTAATTGGCAGCTGCATAAAAACAGCCAGCTCACCGGCATATATTCATTAAAAGGACAATGGTCATCATCGATAGTGTTCGTTTTTATCGGCCGTTCTGGTTTTGCATGCGAATGCTAGTACCGACGTTCTTCAAGGATTCCCGTCGTCCTGTCCTGTTTTATATAGCGGTGCTGCATGTCCTGGTGACCTTGTGGTTCCCACTGCACCTTTTGCTGCATCTTCTGGTGCATCCTTCTCCGGCGGACCTCTTGAAGAACCTGACCATGTCTCTGACTTGTGTGGCCTGCAGCCTGAAGCATGTGGCCCATTTGTATCACCTGCCGGAGATCGTGGAGATCGAATCCCTGATCGGGCAGTTGGATACATTTGTTTCGAGCGAACAGGAACATCGCTATTACAAGGATCACGTGCACTGTCACGCCGAACGCTTTACGCGATGCCTCTACATAAGTTTTGGCATGGTTTACGCGGTTTTCCTATTCGGTGTTTCCGTTCAGATCATCAGCGGAAACTGGGATCTTATTTACCCCGCCTATTTTCCGTTCGATTTGGAGCAGAACAGATCTATGGCTGCTGCGGCCCTGGGCTATCAGATATTGAGCATCCTTGTTGAAGGATTACAGGGCCTGGGAAACGACACATACACTCCCCTGACCTTGTGTCTCCTGGGTGGACACCTCCATTTGTGGGCAATTCGCATGGGTCAGCTGGGATTTCTAAAGGAAGAAAATGTCAACGATCATCAGCGATTGCAGGAGTACATTGAGCAGCACAAACTGTTGATGAGGTAAACTCTGATAATAATAATTACTAATTACTAATAATTTTTTTATTAGTACATTACGATTTTAAAGGGTTGGGTGCCCTTGGTTTCTCGTTAGTATGGAAGTTTGTAAAGATTTCCTACGGAAAGATACTGTAAAGTAATGTTATAACATTTCTCTGCGGGCATTCGTCCACTGAGCGCTAGAACCAGTTGGGAATCATAAGCGCCTGATCGTAAAAAACTAAAAACGCAAATATATCTAATAGTTGCTTTACAAGCCAAAGTTACGTTAGAGGAACTCATTTTCAAAGTAAAACAAGAGAGAACGCTATAGTCGGGTGCCCCGACTATCAGATACCCGTTACTCAGGTAAAGGGAGTGCGAGGGAGATGGAGATAGAAACTTTGATCACGCATAACTTTTTAACGAATGGTCCGATTTGAAAAATTTCTTCTACATTTCGATAGGTATTGATAAACACAATAAAACTGCATTTTTACTTTTCCGAAATATTTAAATTTTTAAAATCGTATATAAGAGATTGTGGGCGTTAAAGGGGGCGTGGCACCTTTTTGAAACAAACTTGCGCTGCGTAGGAACTCATAGAATCTGCATGCAAAATGCCAATCTTCTAGCTTTTATAGTTTCCGAGATCTCAGCGTTCATACGGACAGACAGACAGACGGACAGACAGACGGACAGACGGACATGGCTATATCGACTCGGCTAGTGACCCTGATCAAGAATATATATACTTTATAGGGTCGGAAACGCTTCCTTCTAGCTGTTACATACTTTTGCACGAATACAATATACCCTTTTACTCTACGAGTAACGGGTATAATAACCATTTCACTAGTGTTTAAAATGCAGCAGCAAATTACTTTACTTTGCACATTGATCCATTTAAACAAGCAAATTTTTCAATTCGTACTTTGACGAACTTTTCAAGTTTTGGTATTACAAGTAATGACTAAAATGGATAAATTTCGATCTTGCAGATTCCACCACCTGCTGTCCCAGACCATCAGCGAGGTGCAGCTGGTGCAGTTGGGCGGCTGCGGGGCCACCCTGTGCATCATTGTGTCCTACGTGCTGTTCTTCGTGGGCGACACCATCTCGCTGGTCTACTACTTGGTCTTCTTCGGGGTGGTCTGCGTCCAGCTCTTCCCCAGCTGCTACTTCGCCAGCGAGGTGGCCGAGGAGGTGGAGCGCCTGCCGTACGCGATCTTCTCCAGCAGGTGGTACGACCAGTCCCGCGAACACCGATTCGATCTGCTGGTCTTCACCCAACTGACCTTGGGGGGCAGGGGGCGGGTCATTAAGGCGGGCGGCCTCATCGAGCTGAATCTAAATGCCTTTTTCGCCACCCTAAAGATGGCCTACTCCCTGTTCGCCGTTGTGGTGCGGGTGAAAGGTATATAGAGCGGATGGTTAATTAAATGGCTACCCCGGCAACCGTATTGTTATTGATTTCGCCCCCCTCTGAAATTGGCCGAAAGTGGAGCAATCAACGCGCTGAAATTGAAATTTCATTAATTGGCCCCGTCGCGATACGCAAATAAACAGTTTGCCACACGGATTCTGCTTTTTCGGCCGAACAATGGCACATTAAAACGAAATGAATTGTTTACGTATACACAATTTTTATTCTGATTTCTGTTTGCGTATTTTGTTATTGTAAGCCTTGCATAAATCTCAATGGAATCTGAATGCTTTGTGTTGTTGTAATTAAAATATAAAATGTATGCCAAAGAGCGAACAAATACACAGAAATGCATGCGAATTAAATTTATCATGGACTGCGATTTGTCCGTGAATTTTCCTTTATCAACAGTTTAAGTTCCCGGCTTTTCAGTACTTGGAAATGTCAGAATTATCTCATTTTGTCAATTTTGTTTTGTTTATTGACTTATGACCAGAGGGCAGGGTCCACTTTTTATGGCTGTCTTGGATGTTAACGTGGTCCAAACATATTTTTCGATGCTTTGGCCTTTCTTTTACGATATTTAATCAAGCTTAAAAGCCTCTTGGCATTGATGTTCAATTCTTAAGTATCCGGAGCTCACACGCACATTTTATGGCTGATTTTTAATTAAAACTCTTGCCATGCGGGAATAATTGAATTCTGAAATGTTTTCACTGCATAACTTATTGCTGTTAGTTGGTGGAGCTTATGAAACAATTAGGCATACTCTCAATTTAAAATATTTTTAATTATGAGAATTAAGTAATATGTAAATAATGAAACCAAATGGTTTTAACATTTGAAGAAAAATTCTATTGTTGGAAAAAATCAACTTAAAAAATCTTTAGACATTTCTAAAGTAAAAATCATAAAAACATATTTTACGCCCAGTATAGAGTGTCAGCGGATATGATTTTATGGTTAATCCTTATCGGAAATTTTAAAGTCTGTAAAAAACCACTGTGAAAGAGATAAAATGAATCGGCATGGATGTTGTAAGGAAGAGACAAGATATTATCTCGAAACGGAAAGCCGCGTTGCAACGAGGATGTGCTGCCGTGGAAACGAAAAATATATTAAACAAGAAAGGAATCTTATTTCAGCAAGCCGAAGTTTATATACGCTGTCAGCTATATCAAAAATGTATAGTTAGACTATTTGTCACAAGTTTAATGGGTGTTTGTTTAAAAAATATGAAGTTATGCCCTTTCTGGGATACATATTTCGATCGAAAAAATATCCATGTCTCGAGTAAATCTTATATTTTAAAAAAATAAGCAAGTAATGTGAAATATTTCATTAATTTTAGAATATATTTAGAAAAATTAAAAAAAGTTTTTTTGCAATCGAACAAATTACTATAGCTAGGCGGACTTAAAATAACCACGTTATAAAATTTAATACCTCTGCAGGGGTATAATAATAAGAAGAATAATTTAAATAATAAGAATACAACATTGCAAACTCTTAACTAAAATTATAATACTCCCAGCAAGGGTATAAATATATTCCACTGGGCTGGAGCTTTTTGTCCGAAACGCAAATGAGGATAAGCCGTTGGCGTTGCATTCCGGAAAAGAGCAACGGACAACGGACTGCATAAGTAACCAGGATGGAGGCGCCGGACAAATGAAGGCGCACACACACCAAGGAGGAGGTGTGGGGTGAGGTGGGGTGTGACCAAGGACACGCAAGGATTCGCACCGCACCCGTGGCAATTTATTGATGCCAAAGCTACGATGAGTGCGTACAAATTGCCTGAAGCAATGGCGGGTACACTGAGATAAAGTTGTAATAAACTCCTAATTTAAAATAATTTTGTTAATTATAAAAACATAGATATTTAAGCTAATATTATTTAGATATTTTTTTGAAAAGCAAAAATGTTATTTGATAAATCTAATTTATAAATTAATTTTTTTTTTTGATTTTAACAAGTTAAGTAAGTTAATTTTAAGTGGTTAAATAAATGTGTAAGTAAACAGATTTGTTTATTTGAACGAATATGACAACTAAGAACGGTTTGTTTCTCTTAAAAAAATATATAAGTTATATTGTTGTTCTTGTAATTTAAAAACTGTTTAAAGGATGAGTTCCAAATTGCAGAGCTCGGTTCAGAATTGAATTTGTCTCAATGTGAGAAGTGCGACAAGGGGTTGTGTCAGTTCAATTTGTCGCCTGCAGACGGCGCTTTCCTATCTTTCGAACGCGTTGCTTGGGCAAGCAGCCATTAAAATGTCCCCCCAGCAACACTTTGCGTCATTATTGAAAGCAATTTCCCACGGCAAATAGAAAATCGAAAAACAAAACCAAATCGAAAAAGAATGCGAAAAATAAAATAAAAGCACACAGAAAACAGTAGAAAATGCGACAAATGCCGGGGCTCAGGCCGCAGCTTATAGGCCGAAGCGCGAATATTGCGCATACGCCACCCCAGGGAGCAGCACTCAAAATGCCACCCACATCACCCAACCCCCCAACCATCCAACCACCCAGTAGACCCACCTAGAGTTGGGAGCCACAGCAGGCCCAATTGCTGGAGGTGATTTAACTTTTTCTGCCTGCCATTCATTTCCTTTTCAATAGCACAAAAGCACACAGACACCGAGCCGAGAGATGGTAGAAATATTGTTGGCATACTTTTTCAAGTGTTTCCTGCCTTCCTGCATGTTGTCCTGGCTGCTGGCTCCTTGCTCCTGGTCCTCCTGCCGATTCCCTGTTTATTTTAACTTTTGGCATTTGTGCGCGAAACGGGGGAATTCAGCCCCGACTGAAATAGGAAAGTAAAACAAAAAGCGGTTAAACAAAAATATGAAAAATAAATTGAAACACTCAACCAGGCCCAACTGTCTGTCTAAAAAGCCCCCGAAGAGGCTTCCACTCAATCAGAGCTTTGGCATTGGTGACATCGGAGTGAAGCCGTGCCCCTCCTGTAAATAACAGCAGATTTGCGACCTGGTCACCATCCTGCCGCAGATTGAGTTGCTGTCTCTGACCGAAAAACACAATTTGATTGCCGAGCCCTGCGGTATTCAAAATGTAGACGCCCCACAAAAGCAATCACCATTTTCGTTGCATTTCTTCTCTGTTTTTGTTTCAGAATATTCCACAAAAGTCAACAAAATATGCTGCAGCCCAGTGATAATGTATGCAATGCTGCATTTTTAATGGCTAGGAATGGATTTGTACAAGTTTCCGAATTTTGCAAATAGCTAGATACAACTCTTGTGCAAATAACTTGCCAAATAACAGGGGGAAAATATTGAACTTTATGATTTTCTGTTGCATTTCAATGTCAGTAACTAATATTTATTTGAAGGCGACTGTTTAGGTTTAGGTAAAGTATCAGTCAAAATATTTTGTACGCTAGTAACTTTATTCAACAAGGTCTAAAATTATTCAAAAGTAAATATATTTTTCTATTAAAATACTAAGACTTAATTTTCCTTAACAACTACATTTTGAATTTACAAAAATTTGTTTAGAAATATTAAAGAAAAACAGCCTTTAACGTGGAAAAAAAGTCTTGAATGTCCATCCATATCCACCATCCATTTTAATTTTATAATTAAAGATTAATTCTTATAAATCACAGATATTCAGTTATAACCAACTCTTTTTGTCAATTACATTTTTTTTTGTTTTTTTATCAGCTAACAAAAAAACACCTTAATAGCCCAGTTTATATAACTGAAATCATTTAGACATCAATTTATCAGTTCAACCAATTGAAAGCACTATTGGCGAACACAAGAAACTTAATTGAAATCGGAGGGGCAATTGCAATTAATTATTTAATGAACGCTAATACAGTAAATGTGTCGAGTCTAATTGCCTTTTGGCAGTTGCAAATTCTGAGAAATTGTTGAGCGCACTTTTGTGTATCAAGTGAAAAATGATTAATTACCCGCTGGCAAATTGGCCCTGACTTGGCGTAGGGATAGGGATTTTCCGTGTACAGCTGCATTGCGATTTGCGTCGGAATTGGCAGAACTATTTTCCCATTCCACGCGGCCAACTCAATTACAACGTGGCCGACGGTCGGCTGCTGGCCATTCAATTTTCCCCATCCAGCGGGAAAAAACAAGCGGAAAACGCGCATCAAAGCCAAACAAAGCCGTCGAGAGGGGAGGAGGGGTTGGAGGGGGGGTGCTAAAGGAGATGTTGGAAAAAGTGTCCAACATGTTAGCGTGTTGGGCGGACAACCGAACTGGCGGCGCCTAAAACTATGCTCCACGGCATGAATAACAGAGCGGATCAGGCCTTCAGTTTTTTTTCGCAGTTTTTGCACTGTCCAAAAAATATGTTTGACTAAACTAAAATTATTGTTTTAAAGGAATAATCAAAAATATATATTTTAAGCGGACCAATAAAAAAAGTCATTAGAAAGTGCTTAGGCTTAAATTAGATTTATTGACCTTCTTTCATAAGGGAGAAAATTAAAAATATACCAATGAATTTCATTTTTTCGTTTGCATAATTAAATGATAATAAAATAATTCCAAAAAAAGTTATCGAATTAAAAAAATCGTACTTTTAATGCTTATCTTAAACATAAATGCTCTGTGTACCGCGACTTCTGCTCTTACTCTTGTATTTTACTCATGCATGACAATTTTTTCCAGCCAGTTGCCTTTTTGCTTTGGGTTTCCCTTGGTTCGCCTCCTGTTATTGTTGTTGCTCCCTTTGTTTGGCTCACGATGGAGGACTCTTTTTGTTTTCATACGCACTGACACAGATGTTCTGGCTGATGTTGTTGGCGCTACTTTTGTTTTTACAGCTGATGAAGTTAGCGCGCTCGCCAGTTCCAATGTCGCATCCTAAACCGAGTTATCTTGCCCCCATAAATAAGTCTACCTCATACATGAGTATCTCATGGAGGAGCACTTTAAGCACTATTACTGGCTAAATTTCTTTTGATGTCACAAATTGAATTGGTTTCCTATCTATTGGATTATCTAATGTGTTAATAAGGTGTTGATACAGTAATACAATGTACAATAAAACCTAATTCTTATTATGATGACCAATAAAAAATAAAATTATTTTAAATAAGAATTGCTTATATAAAATCATATTTAATTATGAAGATAAACAATCAAACTTCTCAAGTATCAGTATTTGATTTCAATTGGCAACAATAAGACCATTTTTAAAATTACATATAAGAAATTTGAAAACTGAAGAAAATAAGCCTGATATAAACAATTGAATTTATTTTCTTTCTTTCTTCTTTTCGTTTTTTTCATATTTTGCTAGAATGTTCGAAATTAGAAATAACAAGGTATTTGTGCCTTATTCTCTGTCACTCTTAAATATAATGAAACTGACAAAACCTTATTTCAGACTAAAATTCACTGATTACCAAAAGCACAATGACCTCCGCAATTTCGTAAGTCACCTGCATTGCGTAACATCAACAACCACAGACGAAGCCCACCCAAAAACCCACTTCCGCTGACCAGTTCTCCACTTCCTACTATCTCCGCAAAAGACAACAAATGAGCCAGGGCTCTCGTTACTACGCAAGATGAAAAACCTGTCGGATAATGAATCGAGATAATCGATAAAGTGTGCCTGGTTACAGTGGAAGTACATTAACGTGACCGTTCCAGCCTGGCGCCTCTTTTACTTATGGCCAGCTATCAAATTTCCTCTTTTTTGTTTCTCCGTACGCCTTGTTTGCAGCATTTTGCAATCGGAGCTCGGACGAATGAGGGATTACAAAATTTCAAATTCATGAGACCAAAGCGCAACAAAGACTGTCTCCGGTGCAGGCCTATTTCCAATTTGCAATTTCCGTAGGCAATGTTGGCTGACCATTTTCATAAGCGCCAGCCGATTTGATTTTCCTGCCTTTTCCCTTTTCCGTTTTCCCTTCTGGTTTTGGGATAGTGGGTGACAATTTTGTGTTGCCACCGAAGCCATGGCTGAAAAGTGAATGCTGCAGTGCAGGCTCCAATTTATCTGTATCTGTGCCTCGGGAAGGTCATTTGTAACCTTAACTAAACAAATTTGAAAGCTGGGGCCGGCATATCAGGTGTGGTCAGGTTCTGGCGATGGCCCTTTTTCCGGCCGTTATAAAATGACCAGTGGGCGATGGAGGTGGCATCAGTTCGCCAACAGCAGCAAACGACAGCAGCCAAACAAATAACCAGCAACCAACTAGTCGAATACTTAACGTCAGCAGCCATGAAACGGGTAAGTTTTCCGTCAACCACTGCCGGCCATAAATTTTCCCAGCTAGCCCATTGTTGTTCTGCCGCCATGTAAATCCGGCAAAGTGGAAGTTGGGGCCATAAATCAGGATAATCAAAAATACAAAACGATAAGGACCAAAACGTATTAGGCCAATTTAAAAGACCAGTGAAATGACATAAACCAAATAGAATTCAACAGAAGGTTCAACACTCTTGAAAAACTGGGGCACAAATCAAAGATAAGAATATATTGGTAGGAAAAAACATTTAAGAAGGTTTTGTTTTTAATTAGGGTTTTATAAACGTTGTCTAATAATTGTATTTATAGCAATATTTATTTTGGAATTTAATATATAACATATATGATTTTTAATTCTGATTATTTGAAATTAGACTGTCTTATTAAGACATTTAATTTTGGATAAATGTGAGTTATTCTCAATTCTGATTACTTCAATTTAATTTATTTTTATTTCTTTATCTAAAGCTAACAGTTAGTGTTAAACTAAGAGCTAACGTTTCGTTGGAGCCATAGCAGCTTAGGACTTCAACTTAAACTTAGACTGTCTTATTAAGACTTTTAATTTTGGATAAATAGGAGTTATTTTTAAGACAAGAAGTTTAAAACAAATAGAACTAGTTAGATAAAATGTTATAAAGTATTCAAAAAGATTTGCGTTTCCTTCAATGCTCTGTCTTCCTTTTAAGATTAACTAAATTAGGAAAACTCTAAGCACTGATTTTAAATTAAATAATTATAAATGTATGCAGATTGGGACATTTTGATTAAGAATAGCAATTAACTTTTGCAGGATATCAGTGTATTTTGTAGTATTGTTTCAGACAGCTAAGCTTTTTATCTTTGTAAACTTGACAGCCAATAGAGTCCGACAAACCAACAAATCCCCACAACTTTTTGTTCAGCAACATGAATCGCTTGTTGTCGTTTTTAATTTATGGCCCTTTGCAACTAACAAGTAAAAAGTGAAATGGGAAATGGGAAAAGGGAAACCATTGTGGAATGACAAATTGATGAGGCCAACGGGTGATTTATAACGGACAGCCATTTAATTCGAATCCTGCGTGAATGTGAATCCCTTTGATTCCAGACATACCTGTTGCTCTGCCTGAGCCTGCTGACCTGCAATGTGGCCAACTCGGCCTTCCTGCGCCCCATCGATCTGAGCCAGCTGGCCAAATCCTCCGGCCTCCAACAGCAGCAGCAGCAACAACTGCGTGGGGATCTGAACCGAGACGATGGCAGCGATGATGACGACGACGCCACCACTCTGGCACCCAACTCCAGCGAGGACTACGACAGTCGCCCCCAGTACAGTTTCGCCTACGATGTGAGGGACTCGCTGACCGGCGACGACAAGAGGCAGGAGGAGAAGCGGGATGGCGACCTGGTCAAGGGTCAGTACTCCCTGATCGAGCCCGATGGCACGCGTCGCATCGTGGAGTACACCGCCGACGATGTGAGTGGCTTCAATGCCATTGTGTCCAAGCAGCGTCTGGACGAGCAGCAGCAAAGGATCTCCGCCTCGACCTCCTCGCGTTTCAACAGCCTCGAGGAGTTGCAGACCCGCCTCACGGCCCAGGCCATCGCGGAGGCCCAATCCTTGGCCGAGGCCCAGCAGGCCAGTCAACTGCAGCTGGAGGCCCAGAGTCGTCGCGAGTCGGAGAACCAAGCCCGCAACCAGGCCCAGCAACTGATGGAGCAGTTCCAGCAGCAGGTGCAACAGCAGGAGCAACAGCGACTGCAGCAGGAACAGCAACTCCGGGATCTCCAGCGCCTCCAGGAGCAGCGTGATCGCGAAGAGCGGGATCGGGAGCAGCGGGATCGGGAGCAGCGTGATCGCGAGCAGCGGGATCGGGAGCAGCGGGATCGCGAGCAGCGGGATCGGGAGCAGCGGGATCGGGAGCAGCGGGAACGCGAGCAGCGAGAGCGAGAGCAGCGGGATAGGGAACTCCGGGATCGGGAACTCCGGGAGCGAGATCGCGAGGAGCGCCGCCAGCAAGCGGAGCGTCGTCAGAGCCAGAACCAGCGACTGATCGACCAGCAGACCCTCCTCCTGGCCCAGGGCCTGCCCAGCATCCAGGCCACCGTCGTCTCCCACCCGCCCACTCTGCTGGCCTCCCGCCTGCCCGCCACCACCAGCTCCTCGAGAACCACCACTCTGCTGACCAGGGAACGCGATCTGGAGGCCTGGCGCCAGTTGCCCAACGCACGGATCACCATCGACCGCAGTGACCGACCGCTGATCCTCAGCCAGCCCTCGAGTGCCACCGTTCAGGCCCAGCTGATCAGTTCGCCGCTGCTGCTGGAGTCCGGAAACCTCAATGGATTGATAACCACCCGGCTGAACGGCAATGCCGCCCGAGCTGGAGCTGCCTTGAGCTGGTCCAACGGACGTCGCCTGCTGAACAACGATCTCTGGCAGCTGGACAGGCTGGATGATCGCGAGGATAACCGGCGAGAGGGCGAGGAACTGCGTTCCAATAGCGGCGAAAGGCGCTCGAAGAACTGGTAGGCCCTCAAAAATGTGGAAAAAGAAACCCCAAACTTCAACTGAACTCAAACGAAACTCAACCAGCGACCTCAGCGATCTGCCAACCGGACCACGAATATGTTTAGCCCCTAAGAACTAGTTCGAATCTTGTGTTTACCTAGCCTAGAATCGGGGATTTTGGTGACGTTTCTCTGTTACTCTCAGCTTTCTGTCTCAACTAACGCATACAGCAAACTTTGCCAAGAACTTAACCCAAGCTCTAACGCTTTCTTTCCTGCTAACTTTAGCCCTAAGTTTAATTGTCTTTGTGTTACTTTATAGTTAGTCAACTGCATCAATGTGAAAATGAAAAAAAAATTAACCAGAATATAGAATGAAGGCTGCTGGACGAAGTCTACATGCTCTTTTGCAAATGAAGTTTTGTAACTTAATTCATCGCAACTTCCAATTAGGTGAGGCAAACTTCCCAGAAGATATGATACTCGTCCACAGGTGGCCAGAGATTTTTTCGTTTTGGCTTTTCACTCCTCTTGGCCAACTAGCCAAAGCCAGTTGACCCTAATCGCCTTTCATGGACCCTGACACTTTGGTCATGGATGCTGCAGTCGCACACATGAGTTCTCCCCCCGTTTTCCACAACTCAACTTTCATGGACACGTGTGCACGCAACTTGGCCATAAACCCCGGAGCCAAGTTTCTTTAGGGCAGCAAATGGCTACAAATTTTTTAATAATAAACACTCGCCAGAGGACGAAGTGAAAGCGTTGGAAAAGTTCCCTTCTCCATTCCATAAAGTTTGTCTCTGGTACACTTAAAAATAAAGTTGCTCTTGAGTGTTTAGTTTGGTGGAAGAAGGTGAGTTTGGCCGAGGTTATGCCAACGCAATAACAACTTGTCCAAAAGTAATAAAAACCGGTCAGAGGCCAATGAAAATAGCGGTGAAGTGAATCGGGGTTCAATTAAGAAACAATCTATGTAGTCATTTTGTATGGTCCTTTTACAATTTGGACTCATACTTCAGGTATTCTTTATTCTCTTTCCTAGAATTTTACCCCGTTTTTAAATAGGAGGTATAAAATATTACATTCTTTTTACCAAATAAAATACATTAAGTAAGAGAATTATACAAAACTCAAACTTGCCATAATTCTTGAAATTATAAAGTTATATATTCAGATACACAAGTTCTTAATTATTTTCATCATTTCCAATCTGGCATTAATGCTCGTAGGTAAAAAAGTCTAACAATTTCGAATTCGGTGTGTCAGGCATCTGAAAAAAAAACTTATATTGATTTTTTCAACTTAAAAATAACTTTGGTAACTCACAATTTTTTTCATCGCAGCGTGTGTGATTTTTTTGGTAACCAATTGAAATGGATTATTTGGGGTGACTCCATTTTCTTGCAAAATGCCAAGCAATTTGGTTATAAATGACTTGGATAAAAGGTTATCGATGTCCATTTTTAGGTCGATATAGCGAAGATTTTGACAACTTTTAATAATTTTAAAGAAATCATCGTTTTGAATGTTTTCATAGCTGAACTTTAGGCTCTCTAAGGTTTTCGAGTGTTTCAATACCCACGCAAAAAACATGTTCTCGACATATGTAAAATTATCTACAAAGCCGATAGCTTTTAGATTTTTAAAAAACGGTAGATCTGGAGCGCTTACAATGCATTGACCAATTGTAAACTTTTCCAATGCAATAAATTCATCGATATTAATTGAAGAATGTACTTCCGTTGAGTAAATTTTTAAATTTCGAAGATTCTTTAGTGGAGAGCATAGTTCGAAAATATTATACCGTCTCTGAATGGGTCCAAAATGAAGCTCCAAAGCCTCCAAATTTAAAAAAGACCAAATAATAGGATCTGAAAAAGAAAAGTTTAATTAAATTGAATCGGTTTTTTTTAATGAAACGAACTTACCAACACCCATATAAATATCATTTAAGTGTAAGCCCTTAAAGCCGGGAAGTGTTTTTAATGTGCCGGCGATTTTCGGAAAGGTCTTGCTGTCAATGCGCACATTAATCTCAACTGATTTCAATTTTATCCCAGTGTTTAGGAACCATTTTGTACCTCTGATATCATCTGGACGAGAGCTTACATCCATGGTTATTGACAGCAAATTATCGCAAAACTTCACTACTAGATCGGCTAGTATGCGAAAATCCTCAAAACTGCTATCAATCTCAATATGGCGAACAGTTGCACCGCATAATGGCAACACACTCATTATAAACAAGGATGAACAATAGTGTACCGAAATTCGTTCATAGTTATCTCGGCTATGAAAAGCAAATGCTTTTCCCAAAATATTATTAACTCTCGCCAGTGGCCACTTATCCCACTCGTCAAGGTTCTTAAATATCAAATCAAGAACCTCAAAAGGCAAATCAATTAAATTTTTTGGTGTTCCCATTTTTACACTTCGATACAGACTGACAACTACAGAAAGGCTGATAGAGATGGAAGCTTAGAGGTGCAGAAACATCGATTCTGTCGAAATCAACTATATTTTTTGGGGTTCCCATTTTTACACTTCGATACAGACTGAGAACTACGCAGAAAGGCTAATAGAGATGAGAGCTTAGAGGTTCAGAAACATCGAGTGAAACATCGATTCTCTGTAGAGAGGCTGTGGATAAGTTTTTATTCCTTAATAAGAATTCGAATATCAATAATACTATTGATCTTGAATTATTTATTTTTTATTGTTTAAACTGCATTTGTTTTTTAGGATGTGGAAATTCAGGATGAACCCTGTGGAATTACCGTAACAAGTTTAGCCAGTATCGATACACCAATTATAATAATGAGTAGAGCTGAAAAAATTGTTTCTTCTTCAAGATCAATGTTTCACCTTGGAAAGGCTAATGCCCAAATCACAAAGAGCGCATCCTAGTGGTATGGTAGTATTTTTTATAGATTTGAAACTACTGGCCTCCATAGACACCATATACTATCAAAAAACACTGAAGTGAGCAGGATAGATTTTTGTTTCTATCAAACTGCCTTAAAATTATTTTCCCTTTATTTTTATTTTTGAAATGTTATGAGTTAATTTGCACTTTTAATTTACATTGTTACATATGTATAAACAAATAAAAAACAAGAGATTACGCTATAGTCGGGTGCCCCGACTATCAGATACCCGTTACTCAGGTAAAGGGAGTGCGAGGGAGATGGAGATAGAAACTTTGATCATGCATAACTTTTTAACGAATGGTCCGATTTGAAAAAGTTCTTCTACATTTCGATAGGTATTGATAAACACAATAAAACTGCATTTTTACTTTTCCGAAATATTTAAATTTTTAAAATCGTATATAAGCGATTTTGGGCGTTAAAGGGGGCGTGGCACCTTTTTGAAACAAACTTGCGCTGCGTAGGAACTCCTAGAATCTGCATGCAAAATGCCAATCTTCTAGCTTTTATAGTTTCCGAGATCTCAGCGTTCATACGGACAGACAGACGGACAGACAGACGGACAGACAGACGGACAGACAGACATGGCTATATCGACTCGGCTAGTGACCCTGATCAAGAATATATATACTTTATAGGGTCGGAAACGCTTCCTTCTAGCTGTTACATACTTTTGCACGAATACAATATACCCTTTTACTCTACGAGTAACGGGTATAATAATAAATTCTGAGTACCAGTCGCTAACGGAAAGTGCAAGTGTCAGCACAATTGTCAGCACAATTGTCACACGCGGACCTCACATTGCAATGTGATGCAGTGCACTGGGATGTGCTTTGGAAATTTTTAGTAACGCAATATACCCCATGGACCATCCCGCAAAATTTTTTTTTCCAAATAGATGGTTGATTATGGTCTGTTGTCAAAAGTTATTAAGAAACTAAGTTTAATATATGAAGTAAATGAGGCGGCGTCTGTTAGGGGTACACTTGTTTTTTATTAGTTTGACAGAGGTTATTTAATGGTTATTTAATAGCCTGGGCACTCAACTAAGGCTTTTCTTCTGTTTTTAGAATTGAGTCGCGTAAACCATCCAATTTAGCTTCAATTTACGCGAAAAATGTACCAAGTTAAATAAAAGGCCCTAGTTTAAGCGACTTCCAACGGCAGCCCCAAAGTCATGGTGAGCTACTTGCAGCTGTTGTGCACGGCACCCGGGAGTCCTTTCCCAGGAAATCACTTAAAAGTTCATCAAAAGCGCAGCCCGGCTCCCTTAAGCCCTCCGGCTCGACAATGGGCTGACATTGGCAGAAGAAAAAGCCAGAAAAGAAAAACTGAAAAACAGTTTGCCTGCGCTGCGAATGTCAAGTCCATGGGACACAAACAAGGAATCATAGAAAAACTAAATCCAAGAAGAGAAACGAACTAAGCTAGTAAGCGACCCCATTTGACTTTTAGCCATCACCCTGAAAACCTTCCCCACATCTTCCCTTCGTAGCAATTGGCAGCAAGAAATGTTGACCGTGTTGGGGAACAATGCAAAGAAAATCCAGATCCTTAATTGGCCACGGACCCATTACCGCGGACTCTTGGCACTGATTAAATCCGATATCAAGGCCAATAACTCACATGCTCAGGAAATGGACACACCGGTCCCCATGAAACTACCGCATTTTATACACAGGAAGTGTGTTCAAAATCAAAATCAGCTTGTAGATGGAAAGGGAAGGAAGTTCACCTACAACTATCACCCATTTTCTATTTACGATTTAAGTGAAGCCACTTTGCGTGCGAAGCAGGCAACTACCAAGTACTACAAATATATTGAACAGATCCAAAAGTCAGAGATTGAATACGTAAACAAGTAGTTGTTCCAAGCAATGCACGTAATATGAAAATTATCAGAATAAAATAAAATAAAAAGAAGTAGTTGTATTAATGTATGAAGGCAACTACAATACATATATACACTGAATAAAAATCTCCTGTGATTTTCCGATTGTTTGAATTTTGAATTTGGACCATGGGGCTAAGCTGGAGCGTTGTCCCACACGATTGTTTAGGCAAGTTAAGTTTAGGAGACTGTGGCAGATCTCTACACGAGATGGCAAAACAGTAAGACATTGACCTAAAGATGCTAAAAATACGCTCCAATTTTAATTCACAAAATATTTGGTCCCCTTCTTAATCTCTCTCTGTGTGTATGAATAAAATAAGATTTTCAAGGTTTCGAAATCATTTTTGGTTTATTAAACAATTGGAGTTTTTAACCTTTTATTTTACGAATTTTTTTTGAAAATTAGCTGATTTTAAATAGCTCATAATCAAAAATATGATCACAAAAGATTTAAAACTTTTAATAGCCTCTAATTCTTTGTCTGTGTGCAAATCAAAAATAATAATATTTTGAGGATGCTATCTATCTTAAAAATTGAAATAGTGACGTTAAATAATTAATTAATAAAATGAAGTTCCAAAAACCAGCAAACTAAAGAAAACTTAGTGCAAAAGAATGATAAAAAGAAAATAGTTTTATTTAGGTAAATTCACATCGGAGACAGGAACAAACGAACGAACTCACCACATGGGATGGTGCCATAGCTAAGCTAGACTAGACACAAGCCGAAACAGTTTTACAGCTATTGAATTTCAAACCGTGCTCTCTTTTGCTGTTGTTTTTGCCTTGAGTTTTTAACTTCAACTTGCAATTTGAATTGTTAATAAATTTGTATAAGAAATTCGCATAAAATCAATCAACACGCAACGGTTTCGTACAACGGAGCATAACGGAAACCCGAATCGGGAACGGGGTTGCTGCACAATTTCAGGGACAAATCTGCGGAATACCAAAATAAAACCGAACTCTTGATTAAGATTAAGGGATCTTCTGAAGATCCGCCTCGAGGTCGACTCACATTGACGCAATGAGGGGTCTGAGAACTGTTAACTGAGAACTGGGTATCTGTTTTGCATTGATCTCTATGAACCGATAGCAAGAGTCATTGTCATCACGTGTACGCCGCTTACTAATTAACGCTAGGAAATTCCCCGAACCCGATCCCCATAGAGAGAAGTTCAGAGCGAGAGATGTCCGCTACACTCGATAGTTCTGATTAGGAGTACTTAGACAGTATGTGTAACCTATTTTAGATATCACTTACTTAATTGCCAGGTAGTCGAAATCAGTGACCCTTTTTGCGTGTGATTCCCTTATTTGAGTGTTACACAAGAAAAAGGTTATTCACAAGATATATTTATTGATTAGATCAAAAGATGAAGTGGTATAGGAGGGGATTTATTTAAAATGAGTTCAGTAATTATAATCACGATGTATATATTCTGAAAAACTGAATCGTATATGCCATGATATTATTTTGTATAAGAATACTAATGAATATTAAAATAGTTTTTAAAGAATTATTTTTTTTCTCTTAAATATAATGTAATGTAAACCCCTTAAATATACAAGATCGTTAAATAAGAAGTAAGTATTGACATATGTATGTCAGTTATAGGATTAACTACTTTATTCAAAAGTGACCAAAGAAACTTTACTCCGTAAATTGAAAGACAGCTGCTGATGCAAATCAAGAATACATATGTAAGTTATCTTTATAGCATCGAAAGTCGTTGTAAACTTCTGGACATAATTATCGTGCCCTATGAAGTTTAAAAGAAGAAAAACCTCTGAGCCGCCAAAAGCTGTTGGGCACACGATGCGCCTCGTTTTGCAGGCATTTAAGCTGAAAATTGCTGCTAAAATATTTGCACACTCCACAAGCTCTGAGCTGCAGTCGCAGCTTATGTTGTTGTTGGTGGATGGTGTTTTCGATGGTGTTGTCGTTGCTGTTGTTGTTGTTGCTCCTCTTGGCCAGCTGCATTGATGCGTCGCCAAATGTTTACCCTAAGCCCATAACTGCAGCTATATACCCTTCTCTTTCGTACATAGGTGAATGGAAACACTGGAAAACTGACTTAGCAACTTATGGTTTGGAGTTACAAGATATTAAATCATATTAAAATAGTATGTATCTTTATTAAGATTACCAACCTTAAATAATTCGGAAGTCTGAGATTTTTCTTTTGTGTGTAGCAACTTTAAATTTACCTCGTCTTCTCGAAGGAATACAGAAATATACCGAAGAATTTGATATCGATATTTTAAAGTTGTTTATTCTGCAACATTGTATTTTTATTTTTGTATGAATTTTAACTAGAACGCAATTTATCTTTTCTAGTAAAAGTCATGAAACCAAATTTATTTAAAAAGGGTATTTAATACATTTTTAAATAAATAAAACAAAATCACTTTTCAAGAATACTTATTTATTTATGTATGTATTTATTAATCCCGTTGGCTGCCAAGAATTTCACACTCTCACAATAAGTTTTATAAACCAATTTAAAAAGGAGGTTAAGACTTAACTTATTTTAAGAGTAATCTTTATTTTTTAGCATGATCAACGGATTTTTCCAAGTGTAAGCTATTGCGCTCTGTGCTCTCGCTAGCGATCTATGTCTGGCATACAAAATGCATCTAATTTTGGGCCTAACGACAACTTGTCGCTTGTCATGGCCTCCTGGCCTGAGCTGCGATGTTGTGGCTGTGGTTGTTATTGTTGCCGCTGCCTCATCATCATTTGCAACTGATGGCAGCATCGGAAAAAGCAGCAGCAGCTGCCTCACTTGGGGATCAACTTGTGGAGATCGCCGCGCTTTATTTGTGCAGCTTTTAGCTGCGCCTCGTAATCGCAGCTCATAGATCAAAACAGGCGGGCGAAACGCGTGCTAGCTGCCTCTCTTTCTGCCTGCACAGAAAGAAATTCAGATCACTCTCGACCACGTGATAATCAACTGTCAACAGGATAGTTTTCGACAAATTGATCAAGCTTCCAACAAAGTAAAATTCCGACTGCTAGCCAGATCAAGTATACATACATGTATGTATATCCCAACATAAAAGGAAGCTAACCTTAGAAAACCGATTTTTATCTGGCATTCCAGGCATAACAAAAATGCAGTATTCTATAAAATTTTATCACGACTTTTTATTTTGAGATATACCAGTATATGTTTAAAAACAATATAGATATGTCGCCTTTCCTATATATTTACGAAAATTTCTATGGCAGCATTATAAAAAAGTCTTCCGATTTTTAAAATTTAAATCATAAAACGAACATATTTAGTTTTATGATCATATGTTGAAAAACAACAAAGTTATGGTGATTTTTCTAATAATTCCCAGATTTTTGCAAAGGCAGATGAATATTACAATGAACGCCATAATTTTTTGTTCCAAGACAAAGTCAGGATCGTTTAGCAAATTCTATTTTTAAAATGAATCGACAGTTTACATTTAAGCTAAAACTTAATGTATAAGGCCCAAAGTTTCGTGCTAATTATAATTTTTTAAACATTGATCTGGAACCAGATCCAGAATATGCGCCTGTTATTTCTGCATCTCGACACAATTGCAAGGCATTGCAGACATCCAAAGAACACTAAACTTTTCTTGCTGTGTGGCAATTTTGCATAACACGGCTAGCAACTTCTTTTGTTTATGTGAACCAAGTCCAGTTCTCATCAAGTTGGGATCAAAGAAACAGGAAAAAGGGGGGGACATTCCGACGCACAGCTGCTTTCCCTGTTGCCCACCCACGCCAAAAAGTTTTCCCACTGACCGAAATGACAAGAACGGCAATTCCCACAGTCGGCATTTTCCATTTTCCAGCCAGATTCCGATTCCGGCACACTCAAATTAGCCATCTCATTTTCGCTCTGATTAAAGGTAATTTTCAAATTTTCCCAACAACCCTGCGACAACAGCAACAGTAACATACAATCAGTGATGGTAAGGATCAAGGTACAAATCAACATGGCATGTTTTTCCTTAGCCAGGTACAAATTTATTTTCACCATAACAAAAAAGTGCCTTTAAATATAATTGATACAAAATGTATTTTTAATCTTGAATGCCCTTTAAGAATGTTTATAAATGATAATAAGTAGCATTACTCATTAATTGAATATATATTTAGTCCTAATTTACATACCTTTTTATAAAATTAAAGTATTATATAGGAATAGCTAGAAAACTGTTCAAATATGAATTATATGAAATGTGTTTACTTTTTAATCATATATCTTACAAGTATAAATTTGATTGCTTAAACTTTTTTAGCACAAAATGCATTTACAAATTTTAATTTAATTTTATAGGACTCTCCCTTTGTGTTTTTTAAATGTTCTGTCCCTAACGGAATATCTTTTTGTTATTTATTATTTATTTAGCTTTTGAAAATAAAACTCGTCAGAATTGTAGAACGAATTTTGTAACTCCAACAAAATATAATAAAAATTTAGTAAAAACTTTAACAGCTGTTTAAGCCAAGTTGGTACTTGTATTTACAACTGTCTGGTATTAAATGAATGAATATTAAGAACTTTTTTGCCAGGATATTTAATAAATTATTATTATGTCTTAAAGTTTACTAATTCTTGTATTTTCATGGATTATTTTATTAAGCCAATTCAATTTTATTCAGAATAATTAAATTCATTATAACTTTACAAATTTGTATTAGGTACAGATGATTTTTTTGATATTCATGTAGTACTATGTGCCTGGTACATTGTAAACAATTTTTTTCCCATCGCTGTTTTGAAAACAAAATAACTGCTGCAACAGCAGGCGGCAACTTTGGCACTGCAATTTCGATTTAGCCTGTCGTCTATTTAATGATTGCGAATCGGAGCAGGCCCAACAACTTCCCCCTTTCATCGTCCCCTACCTTTTCCCACCAGTTTTTCTTGACCATTTTCTGCAGCTGTGAATGCTGGAAAAAAGGAGAAGAAAATTGCCGAAACTAAAACCAGAACGCGTGCGCATTGAATTATGCAGAAATTTAAACCATTTGCCGCCAATCAATTTGTGTTACTTGCCATCTGGTGGAATTTTCTTCCGTAACTAATATAATAGAACAATGGAATGCAGATCGTATTAACAATATACTTACTTTACCACGAATATATATCCTTTTTACTTGCTCGTTAGCTACATAGTTGTTCGTTTTATCCATGAATATATTCAGTTATGAACTTGCTTGTTACCGTGATAAACCACTATAGTTTTAAATATGTATTATTTATATGGGTATATTCTATACCCAATTGGAGTATAATTTAAACCAATTGCTCTAAATTAGTTTTATTTTTCACGAGTTTAAATAAAATACATATATTTAGATTGCCAAAAGTAATTCAAACTAAATATAATGTAGAGGTATTATGAAATACTTTTTAATTATTTCTAGGACGCTTTTCTTTAATTTTAAATAAAATGTAATCACTATAAAATTATTTCTGGAACAGTTTTTTAATTACCAACAAAAATTATACAAAAAAGAGAAAGAATCGGTCATGAATCGGTTAGCAAATCTCTAATATCCTGGTATATTGTGTTTAAGCTTTCTCTAAAAAAATCAACGTTGTTCTTTAATTTAAAATAAAACATATAAAATATTATGGAATTGCTATAAATAAGTTCTGGAACAATTTATTTCAATTGCCAAGAGAAATTATAAATTATTTCGGCATTGGTAAATCTTTTATTTGCTTTAATATTGTGTTTGAGCTTTCTGTTCCAAAATGTTTCTTTAATTTCAAATATAAAATATAAAAATATAGAATAACTATCCATATATTTCTGGAACAATTTTCTTCAAATACCAACATAGATTATAAAGAAGGAGAGACTAGCAGTAATGGCCTACACATTAAATTATTTAGGAAATTGTACATTTTAAAGTTTGCTGTTAAAAATTCAACTTATTACTATGCACTGTCAGAAAACCTTTACCCTTTAATATAAAAACAAAGCTTTTCTTAACATTGATTTTGCAACCAGAAATATATTAATAAAATATTTGCAGAATCTTAAATATTACATGATAATCTTAAGCGAATAATTGCTCCAACATATCGCCAACATCACGAATTCTCAGAATTCTTTCTCAGCCGAAGATCAAAGAAAAGCCGAATCGGCGTACCAGACTTAATTAAGTACAAATTTCAATTGCAGCTCCGCCTGGGACTTATCAACGCGAAAGGTGTCTCATAAATATATGTGCGGCCGACAAACAGGAAGCATCATCATTATCAGCCCCCCTTTTCCCGCTCAAAAGTGCTCGAGCGGAACTTGGCCAGAAGGGAAAAAGAGTTCTGTGCCCGAATTTATTTGATTCTTGCTCGGCGGACTGCAGAAATTTCAGCAACAGCAAACCTGCAAAATTTATGCATGACAAAATCATTGAAGCGTTTAGCGGGACAGAGAGAGTCCCCCTACTGTGGGAGAAAGAGATGGATAGCGAGCCCCTACTAAAAGGGAACTCTCTCACACTTGCTGAACCCCTTCCTCCATTGTAATGTGTTGTAATTTGTTGCTGTTGCTGTTGTTAGTGCTTCCTCTTTGGCATACTTAGTGCTAAAAGAAAAAAAGTTAATTATCTTTTTTTTTTACCTCTCTCTCTTCCCTTCTCGCTCCCTCTTTTTTTTATCTGTAAGCGAGTTCTTTTTTTCTGTGATGGCATGCCCAACAGCTCCATTGGCTATTATCCATGGGCTTTGTGCTATTCTTCGGGAGATTGGTACTTTGTGTGTTCGTTTCTTCTGCCATCCGCTGGGCTGGAACTCCAAGGGACCACGAAGAGTCGGCGGCCTGGTTCATTGAACTGCTAATTGTGGGCAAAAACTAAAAGAGAAGCGGGAACTCTAGGCGGTGTGAAAGGTGATTTTTCAAGGCTGCCTCCATGTCCGGCCCCATAACATTAAACATTACTCCGATCCGATCCACTCACTTCTCTTTCTTCCTCAATACCTTTTCTTTATTTTTTGAAAGGTTTTCTCTCGCCGTAGCGCTTTGAATTTTATGAATTAGATTGTTTTTTTGCGGCTGACTCTGAGGCTTGAGGTGCTAATGAGTCGAGTCCGCTCTAATTATTAATTTGCCGTTAAACAAAAAAAAATGGTTTCACTTTGAGGAACCGATTGAATGCAGTTCATATTAACACGTTTTAACTTTTGATTGACTTGAATCTTTGTTCATTTGGATGTTTTATTCCCGCACCATAGATGCCACTAAGAGATCACGGGTGGTATAGAAATTACCCCGTGAATTCTTCCAGTGCCATTAACTGTGCCGAGATGTAGTAACACTTTAAAGATTGAGCATCTCATTCTTTGGATTCACTTCACTTTAATTTATATTGATTACTTACATACATTCTGTAATACTCGCTTTACATTGTTACGTTTGGTAGATCGTGTACGACATTTATAGAAAAGACCTCCTTGTCGTTACAAATACATATCTTCATTTTAGCCGAAAGCTAAGGAATAAAATTAATAAATAATAGAAGTTAAAGCATGGGTCTATAAAATCGTCAACACCGAAACTTAATCTTTAACCTTAAATCAGGCACAACTTCCGGCATTCTACAAACTCAACTTAAAGGTCTAAACTCTCCCACAAAGTTCCAGTTTTCCCATAGAGGAAATTTAAATCTAGACGCCGTAAAGATTCTGTCCCACGTTGCTTAAAACGTTGCCTCCGACCAGTTCACCGACTTGGCCAACTTGTGATAAGGTAGCTTTGATCTATCCCACGATTTAATCAAAAACGCAAATTTGGTTTTCTTCTTTTACTTTTGCGGCAGGTTAACCCGCGGAAGTCGCTTCTGCACTATAGACAAGTATATATATTTTCTGGCCCCCTTCATTTCCATTCATTGGGAGCATGCGTGGGAAATCCATGTTGCATGTTCCACGGATCCAACTGCGGTTGGCCGCATAATTTGCTGTGAAAATCATTTTGCGGCTGCGTGTTGCATAAAATTACAATTGAAATTTTTTCACTTCTTCTTTATAGTATTTTGCTTCTTGTTTGCGGCGGGCAGAGCCAATTAAAAATTATAATGATAGATAAACTAATTAGGTAGCGAGAGATTAGGAACATTTCCATGCTCTACTTGGGAAATGTCTGGTATATATTAAAAAAATGAATATGGAAATAAAATTAGCTCTTTGATGGGAAAGGTTTGAGGTTAAAGTCTGTGTTTCTTGACTGATAGCTTTATAAAATCATACTTTTGAAATAAAATATAAATGTATTTCAAGCTTCTTGTTAGAAAAAAAACAGTCTGAAGTAAAGGATTTCAAAATAAAGTAGTTATTTTAATCGGTTTGGAAGTGGATTAGTAGTGGTTGGAACGTTGACGACTGCCCCTGAGGGCAAGTAACCCCAAATTGACTTGTCGTTGGCCAAACAAATTGTAACATCCAATTGCTTTGGACATCTGTGACCCCTGGGACCTCTCATTATAGGGGCACTCTCAACTCGGATCGCTGGGAAAACGTCGCCAGTCACGAAGAAAGCTCCGATTTCGTTGCCCGTTTCGTTTCGTTTCATTTGGCTTGGTTTTTTCCTGCTTTTTTTTTGTTTTGTTTTAGGCCAATTTATGCAAATGCCAAATGCTGCTCCACTTGAGGTAATTGCCACTCGTTTTTTTCGTCTCTCGATTTTGTTTTTGTTAGTTTGCTTATCAGGCAACGGTAAATCAGTACGTCAGTGGCATAGACATGCCGCGCATGCGCCGTGAGGCGACAGCCATCAATCAAATCGAGTGGCCCGCAATCAAAATACGAGAAACAAACTCGAAGCGAAACAGTTAAAAATCAACAGCTGCCTGTATTTCGGTTTTCGTATTTTATTTTTTCGATTTTCGCCTGTTTTTGTGGGCAATCGCGTGTGTCTCTGTGGCCGATCTCAAACATGATTTTTAACGACAAATTTACGCGCTTAATCTCGACAACAAAATATGCAAATGTGAGCGGGGCGAGGCAAAAGGAGCGACGGGGAGAAACAGAGGACGATCTTGGCTTTTTACGATTGGCCATGTTCATTAGCGCCAACACTTGGCAACAACGGCCAACAAAACTCTTTAGTGTTTAAGTGCGTTTCATTAATTGAAATGGTCAATTTGTTGCCAGCGATAAGAGAGGAAGTTGCAGACCCTGTAGAATAAGCTGTTTATCGCAGCGTGCGATGCTGTTTCGCGGCCAGATGTTATTGCACTGATATTTCCACTTCGAGTCCGAGTCCGAGTCCCAGTCGATCAAGTTGCCCTAGATGGCCAGCCATCCGGAGGAGTTTGATAGTTCTGCTGTTCCCGGTGGCGCCAGCAGACTCCATTCATCAGCCAACTGCGACAGCACGCCATCGAGAGACTTTGCAACATGCATATTTATGGGATGTCAGTGAGACGAATAGGTTACACTCTATAGGCAGAGCATTTCCCACTAATAAATATATTAAGTCAAATAATTAAATTAGAAATTACTCAAGCTTAGTTACTTGTCAAACATTGAATTACTACTTTCCTAAATTTGAAGTGCTCTGTAAGTTCCGTATCACTTTCAAGCAATCAAAATGATTTGTTACATTTATGGATAGTAAAAAGTTACCCAATACCTGGTCTGTGATACAAAATTTATGTTATTCAAACTTTCAGTGGAGTTTAGTGCTTTAAATGAAGCGTTGCAAAACTAAATTTATTTACTGTGTTAGATTACTAACATCAAATGCTTTTCTATATATTACTGGAAAGTAAAATGATCTGAAATACAAAATCAATGTTATATACATTTTCGATAGAATGGTTTGATAGCTGATTTTATTTATTGCAATGCATTATTTTTGTTGCTCTCTAATCCTAAAACCAGATGATCTCAAAATAGTTTCAAGTGCAATTAATTTTGGTTTTAAAAAAGCACAATGGCCAAATCGAAAGGGGGAACAGACACAATCGGACTGAAGTGGGTAATGTGACTCCCGCTTCCGTTAGGCTACGTATCCCGTCAAGAAATCGTGGTAACCCTCGTCAGAGCGTGTGACCCACATACGGACACCACAAGTCATGGTCATGGCGACAAAACCTCTCCCAACGGTAAGCGGTCAACGGGACGGAAACCTGCCCCGCCCCCTTTCCCCACGGACGCCCCTTTTGGCCGCGGCTCTAACTGTTTATCTAGCCATCTAGCGGATTGATTTTACTCTCTTCCTCTTTGTGATCTTCGGGCAATGCTGTCAGTCGGACAGACTCTTTCCACCCACTTTTCTTTTCTTAGGCATCTGAACCTCTGAAAAACAAACACACAAAATAAATGTATCTTTGAGATCTCGGCTCGTTCTAATTGTCCGAGATGACAATGCAGATTGGGAGGGTAACGGTAACAGCACGCACACTCCAACCAGAAAGAGACGAGCCGACCGAGTCCAACTGGAAACCAATTGGCATTTCAATCACGCATCAATCTGGCACGTTTTTATGATGCAGATCACAAGGCGAAGCGAACGGGGCTAAATCATCATGATCATGTTTCTGTTTCTGTTTCTGTTTCTTACTTTTTTTTGCAGATCGAGGATGACGAACTGCAGACGCGGAGATCGGACATCGGACCTCGGACTCCTTTTTGAAAAATGAAATTTTTATTGGTCGGTTAAGTTTTCGTTACATTTCGTGGATTGTTATAAATTTCATTGATAATTGCCATATATTGATGGCATGATTATGTGCATGATTGTCTGATTGTTACTGTTTCGTTTGGTGTGGTTTCTACGTGCGTGGCATATGCACTGCAAAAATTTCTCATTTTCTGCTGATCTTTCCCCTCGCGTTTCGTGCTCTGAAAATTGTTTTCGACGAAAATTGTTGCACGAACCCAAGCGCAAGAGGTGGAGATATCAATATGGGGAATATGTAACGAGGATATTTCGTATGGTCTGGCTACAAGCATTCCTACATACAAATGCAGGTATGCAAGTTGGTTCTTATTAACCATATATAGGTCAGCAGCCTCAGTTGCATGCCTCTTGATTGAGTTGCAAGAAATGAATTTCATCTGGGGGTAATTCACATTTTTACGATAAAATTAAGTCGGGTCTTGCAATTGTTTTGGTTGCCACTGCTAAACTAGATCATCCATTCGTTGTTCAATAAATTAATAGTTGCTTTTCACTACTTTTCCATTTTCTTAACTTCAATCCATCTGAACATTTCACTTCACCATTGACTGGTCTTTGGCCTTTTTTGTTTGCCAATCCCAGGTTCCCAAGCCTCTCCAATTCTTGTTAATCATTCTGTCTATCTCTCTGTGTCTATTTGGCTCATAAATTCAGGCAAAAAAAAAATCCCATAGGGAACAACTGTCAGGGGACAATGTTTGGAAAGTCGAGCTCCACAAAACTGGCCTCCGAAAATGGCTTAATAGTTAAATTTAATGCTTGGCCATAACTAAAAGCTCAGGCTCAAGACAAACTGCCGTTCAATATGCAAATGTGGTTGAAACGGAGAGAGGCAGTAGTTGGATCCGCAGCCAAGATCCGATTGGGTCCTCTTTTCCTTCTTCTTTCCACGGTTTGTTAAACAAGTCTTGGTTCTTATCAGCTGCCTGAGCCGGGCCTATCAAAAATAATTGACAACTAAATGGACCATACAAAAGTCAATGAATGGCGTGAAAAAGAGGCATTCAATGAGGCCGAGAAAATTGTCATTTGACAAAATCGTTAGCCCTGATAAGATACCACTCAACTGGGTTTTGTGTGGGTCTTTCTACGCTTCTTATGTTGCTCACTCTTCTGTGTGGGCTGCTGCTCTACCCGATTTGGGCATAAGTGCTCGGTGCTCGGTGCCCGCTGCTCGAAGTTCGAGTTCGTTGCCTGAGTCTTTTGTTTCGACGCATTTCGTGTGCGCCCGGCCGTGATTCATTGACCAGGTCGAGAGAGGCGACTGGCACGACCACCGCAATTACATCCGGTAATTTAATGTAATTTTATATTTCATTTCAATCGCATGCGAGATACAGCGACTAAAAATAAAGGCAAACCTGAATCAACTTGCTCAGCTCACCACCGATTGTGAGATTTTGTCATCGTTCCCGACTAACGTGATTTCGTGAATTAACATTAGCATTTAAATAATGGCCCAAACGTGCATCATCGCTTGATAAGACTGGATTTGGCTAACTAAACAGACCTTTAGAAGGCCGCTTGGCGGCGGCTTCGTTTGATAGCCGATGATTGATTACTCAATTTCCCTGTCAATCTGACGGCAACTCACAAATTTGTCAACACACTCAAGTTCACTTTGCCCCCAAACTCCACCGTCTGTGGAATCTTGGGCTATGATTGATTATAGTTTCGGAGTTTCGGGGAGTCGGAATGCCTAGACAATGCAAGCAAAAGGCCGAAAAATATTTCGATAATTAGAATTTCGTTTGTGAGACCATTAACCGAACCGAGATTAATAAGCGGCAATTAACCAAAGGAAAAATTCAAACAAAACTCAAGAAAGGCCATCTCGAAAACTCTCAAAAAATAAAACTGTTAGAAAGAGGCGTTGCGCAACGGTTTAAAAACGCATTTGGCTATCTTTCTGTTTCGTTTTTTTTTGTTTGTCTTGATTTAATTATGCGTAGAGTTATTTCAGTTTTTCTTTCCATTTTGATAAATTAGTCGCCTCCGTCAGCTATGAGGTCACCACGAGTCGGGGTCGTGTGGCTTCAGTCTTCAGTCGTGTGGCTAATTAAGCCCCAGTCCAGTCCGAGTATCAACTTACCCAAACAGGAAGCGCCCGCCGGTCATCCTTGGCCATTTCCAGTTCTAGGCCCCAGCTCGATCCCAATTGATTGACAAGTCGAGACCAAATTGTAACCGAGTCCATGACATTTGTCTGCAGAGAGGCGAACGGAGAATGGTAATTGGCATAAGTATCGATGGACACAAAGCGAGGGTAGGTTGGTGAGAATTTAAGTTTAAAGCAATATTTAACAGCAGCTCCGACATTTTTTCTGAACTTTTGGTGGGAACACGTTTTGAAATGAATTTTTAAAGAAACCAGATTTTTCATATAAACCTTTTCTATTCTGTTAATTTAAGCCATCTGATACTCTTAAAGCCAACTAAATATTGACATTTATAACAATTAAAAGGATTTAATATATTTTTTGTATAGTAAGATTTAAATTAAACAAATATTATTAATTTACGAACAGCCCTCGCATAATATCCGCTTCCAACTAACTGCTACTATAACGACAGGAAGCAGGAGCAACAAAAACTTGCCTCAATAAGTTGCCACAGCTGCCTTACTCCTTTTTACTCACAAACCATGAGCGTAGCTTATAACTTTTTGACTGGGATTGGACTCTGAACCTCCAGTTGAATTAAGGACCCCCTTTATGCTCCTTCACATACTTATTTAGTTTCACACAAAATAAATGCATAAGTTATTTTAAAGAACCTATTTTATAATATGTTAAAATGTATGTTCTTTATGTATATATATTTTAATATTTTTAAAAACCAATCAAGTAACTCAATCCAATTTTTTCAAGTGGATATATTGTAGGGTGGTGCAATTGACAATTGCTCTGCTACACTTCGCTTGGTTGACTCAATGGAATGCAGTCGCTTTCAGTTTTAAGTTTGCAGTTTTCAGTTTGCAGTTTGCAGCTGCAGAGTTGTGGCAGCCAGATGACAGTAATGAAATGCCTGGCATTTCGTCCGGATCTACCAGCTCCCAACGCGAAACTCCCAACACCCAACTTCAAACTGCCAACTCCCAAGTGGTGGTAAGTAAGTTGGCTACTTATTAAGTGTCATCTCCATGTCGCCAAAGGCGCCGCAATGCAAATGATAAACTGACAGCCTTATGACAGCATTAAGCAAATTGCTCACTGCTCGCCAGACGATCAGCAGACATCAGTAAATGTGGGGATGCACATTTCGCGGAGATGGAGATGGAGATGAAGATGCAGATGCACCGCCAACTGGACTTAACGATTGGCTTAATAAAATGAAATATTAAATGCGATTAAAAACGCGACGACGACGACAACAACGGCAAGAGCCACAAACCAGAGCAACGGCAAGGCGACGATGCAATAAATATATTGGAACAGGCCGGTCGGCTACCGGGATACACCACCGATCCCCCAGATCCCCCAGATCCCCCGGATCCCCCCCTGATCCGCCATATCCCCCACATGCCCCGCCTCCCATTGGACATGATAAAAATGTGAAATGCATGCGTTCATTAAATTAATGCGCATGGGGCATGTGGAGCCGGGCAGATAATTAAATGCGTGTTTGTGGCATGGGCGCTGGGCAAGGTGCCCGTAATGACATTAAATATGTTTAAACATGCATAAATAAAAACAGCTCGATGGGATAAGGATGGGGCGGGGACCGGCCGGACAACTTTACTTTGGCCTGATGTTTTAATCAGGGCGATTCTTAGAGCGCCTCGAACCTGACCCAATGGCTGAGCTTAGCTTGTTGCAACAACTGGTTAAATTAATGACGCAACATGAGCAACCGGGGCACCAGTTCTTACACGGAGCTGCCTGCGTCGCCGAGATTAACGACGATTCAAATTGCTCGGCGATAAATTGTAAAGTTAATCGCTTGTCAAAGTTTTCGCGGTCGCATTTATCTTCGACTTCTGGCCGGTAGCAGCTGCATCGAAGGCATTAGATAGCAGATAGAAGATTAAGATATGGCCACGATTTATGCTCTACCCATGGAGCCATATTAATGTTTAGGGTTATACACATTGCGCTTTTATAATTTGCTTTGACTACATGGCATAAAAACAGATAAACTAAAGGAAACCAAAGGAATTATTAGTTTGAAGTCAAAACTAGTTATGCTTATTAAATTAGTTTATGGGCGCATAGTTGATTTAAAGACCTTCTAGCATGATTGATTTATAAAATGTGATTGAGAAGGGAAATCTTTAGTTGCCATATGAATTTTAATACTTAAATGATATTATTTGTTTTATTTATCTATGTTTTTTTTTAGGAGTCCAGAAACAATTATAATCGACTTTGATAGAGGTATATCTATTAGGTTAAGTTTTAAGAAGCCAATTTGGAAATCCCTATTCAAGACAAAGCGGCACAAATAACTATTTCCCATCAATGCCAAACCAATGTACTCATCCGATTGCAATTTACTTGCTGATAAGACAGCCTTGTGCAACGAACTGCGGCCTCAACTACAACTTGTGCTGTCTTATCGCAGTTGGAGTAATTACAGTTGTTGACTGCTACCGTTCCTGCTGATGGCCAATATTGTTACCTGTTTCTGTGTACCCGCTCAATTGAATCAACGGGCCGCGACAACAATTGTCCATTTCATGAATTGAAAGCGCCGCAGCTGACTCAAGTTGTTCGCTGTTTGTCCATTGTTTGGATTTCCTTTGGGTGGTTTCCACTTGCCGGGGGGGTAGGGGGAAATTGGTTTGGAAAATGTCATTCAAGTTGCCAGGCAAGTTGACAAATTTGTCAACTGATATGGAAGCGCACCGGCCGAACAGCCTCAATTCGAGTGGCTAAGCCAATGTAAACATGTGTAGATTTATGGGTTAAGCCCGGTGATTGTTGTGGCAGCGGCTTTTGTTGTGTCTGCTGTTTTTTTCTTAAATGTTTTTTGTGTTTGTTGTCTTCGCCTGTTTGCATATGCATGAAAAAGTGGCCCACTTGGGTGAGGAGAACGTGAGGTGCGTGAGTCACGAGATATGGCTTCGTGAGTAAAGTTTTGGGGTCAAGAGTTGAGGTTTTATCATAACCATTAACCGATTTTTGATTAATTATTTGAATGACTGTAGTTCAATTTTTCAGCTCTTCAGAAAACATAACATATAACTTTTGTATAGGAATGTGCATTCTATGTATATATTGGTACAGCTACCTACAGGAATTTAAATCTTATCATTTATATTTATTTTTACAATATATCCCATCACACTCTGTATGCACTAACTCCATGTATTTGTCACGCGTCCATTTGTCTGTCTTGTTATCTTTTTTCCCCACTTGTTTCCCTTGGAAAACCTCATGTTTATTTGCGGTTTTAGTTTAATTTATATGGCTCTGTCGGCTGTTGGTCTATGCGGTATATCTTTATCTGTGCCACGTCTCAAGTTCAGTTCACACGCTTTCACTGGCCGTAGCGTCAATTTGAATTTTATGCCCGCAACGCTTTGCGTTGATAGATAAGGCTAAGGCCCCGAGAAACACCGAAACCCAGAAACACCGAGAAACCCCGTGAGGCCGTCACAGCACACATGCATAATTAGCAGGTCCGCCGGCCGGGGAGTGGAACTGGAGCTCCGGCTCAAACTTCGGTGTTAGCTTATCCAGTATCGGGTAGTAGGCATTGGACATTGGATACTGGGTTATCTGGGGACCGCGTGGCTTCTGTGAAAAAGCTACCCGTTCGATTTGATGGCGGCATGCCCAACAAATTGCCGCTAATGAGGCGCACCAATGTTGCCCCCGTTTAATTAAAACCATAAACAGCATCGGGATGGCTTACCTTAGAGACGGCTGACTTCTGACTTCGGCGGGGGGTTCTGAATTTCTGTAATTCTGTACTCCGGCATCGTGGTTCCGCTGAAAGGACTCCTGGGAATCGGAGTCGCGCTCTGGCCTTTGATGATGTTGTTATGGAGTGCCGGGAATTTCACTGCAAAGGAAATGCATTTTTTGTTTAAACAGGGTGTGTAATACATATTAGCTATAAATCTACATTGCAACTAGATTTCTTTATTAAATAGGCCTAAGCTATTTTTATTCATTTTTCTATGTTAGTAATATAATCTTTATAATTAGCTTGCAATTATGATTTTAATCAATTCAATTACGAAAGGATTTTTTTGCGACTAAATATATGCAACTTCTCAATCCCAAAATGACCAGCAGAAATAACTAAATACCTATCCCACAAAATTCCACTTTATCAACTTGACGCCCAAGGAGTTGCCAAATATTTCTTAGCCAAATCTTATCAAGCACCAATAGCCAATAGCCGGCAACAAATTTGCGTTGCATTCGGCCGCAGGTTCAGATAAATGTCATTCCCAGGCAAAATGCCAAAAGCAATCCCAGCATGGGCTTGTCAACAACTTTTTACTTATTGCCGGGCCAACACGGCCAACAATGAGTCGTAAATCAACGAAAGGTGTTTTGCCTTCTTTTTTTTCCCCCCACTGTTCTAGGCGGGCGGCTGGCTGGCTCATAAAACATTGAAAATTATGATTTAACGCAAATTTTTGTAATTAATCTTGACAAATAAAGCGGCCTGCGGGCGAGCAGTCGCGAGAAGTCGAGCTTGTTGCAAGTGGCAAGTGGCATCTTCATCTTGTGGATGCCCGGCTCCTCTTGGCCGCTTTGGGCATAAATCTTTTCTCCACTTCTAGTCGGGCCTGGACTGAAGTTTGAATCTCGGAATCTCTGGAGCTTGGAGCCTGGGCCGTGCATCGTCATCATCATCATCATTATCCTTCATTACGCCGGCCGAACCGGTTTCAAGTGGTTTCTTTTTTGAGTTTTGCAAAAATATTTCATAATTGTGCCAAGCTATGCAGTTTTTTTTTTCGGTTAAAATATGGCCTTTTAAGAGTCGAGTCAAGAGAGAGAGATAGTGACCTTTTTGGAGACTTCATCTTGAGCGGGAACGCAGCTCAATCTTAATTATATGTTTGCGCTGAGCTCACGACAAGCCCGATGACGACCAGTAGCAATTATTACCTGCAACTCAACACTCATCATTCACACAGACAACAACAAACACAACAACAACAACAACAACAGCGGCGACGAGTCGAGTAACTATAGTGCCAGGGAATGATATACGAGCATATTGCGTATACGCCACCTGGGACAGACTCTACGCCACGCAGGCAACTAATTGCAGCTGGGGCAGATACAACCTGAAGCTGTCATTAAATCGACTGCAACATCATAATCCCTCCCCAAATAGCTCCCACTTCCTACTCCTTCTAACCGCCTTTTATTTCTGATTCCCACTATTTTATCTTCTAATCAGATTTGTGGGATTCCTGATGGTCGGCTACCATTTTTCAATACATTTTTTTCCATGATATTTATGATTTGTTTGCTGGCACGATGCGTCAACTTTGGGCGCGAGCTCTGCTCGATTTTCGTTTTTTCTCGGCTGGGCTCTTTTTTTTTTTTTTTTGTCCAGTACTTTTCTTGTTTTGTCAGCAAAGTAAATAAATGAAATAAAAAACGTGACTGTTACGAAAAAGTCGTGTATGTGATTTTTGTTGGGTCTGTTATATCGTTTATTTTTTTTTTGCCTACAGCCTTTCTGGTTTCAAGTAGTTGACAGTGAGAGAGCAACCAAGCACATTGTATAGTCATCCGAACAATGCGCACAATTTTCAATGCGTTGGCAAAGCAGCTTGGCACGGTTAGGGCCATTGTCTGACTGGCTCTAATTTTTTTCCTACCCATCTACCCGATTTTTCGTATAACTTTTCTGTATCTGTTTTGAGCCGTGTGTCGTGTCGGATTTGTTGAAATATTTATTAATTACCAAGGCACACAAAAACAGTCATCCCGCTTTTGGCCATTCTGATCTTCATTAGCGACTCAACAAAGCTGATGAGCAGCTTACGGCCTAAAGCGCCCTGAGGTGAGGAAATATAAATAGTGTAGTTGGGCCAAAACAAAGACAAGTCTCAGTCCGCAGAGTTACGTGTTGGCTGGCACGATCTTCACGAGTTAATCGAAACGGAACCTGCCGCTCACCAGCGTTCTAGTCGTATCGATTCTTTATACCACTCGTAAAACGTTTCAGCACATTGATGGCTTTCATAGTTTAAGCCACATTTATCTACGAGATCTGCCATTCTCTGGCCCTCTCCTCCGGCACAATATAGCACAATAGTTCGATTTGCGGCCCAGCTTGGAACATTCTCTTTTCGTTCGCATTTCAAAAGCTTTGTTTTAGTTGTACAGTTTAAATTATTTCATCATCTGATCTTTGCCCTCTGATCTTGGTTTGCTTTAACTTTTAAAATTTTTAATTTAAACTTCTTTATTTTATTCAAAGCTGACATATTCATTTCCAAAAAGAGCATAATAATTATTTAATGCATTTTACTTTTCCATCTTTACCATCATCTTTTTTTGTATATGTGTAATATCTCAGTTTTATAATCTCATCTCAGTTTACTTTTTAGTTTTTGAGATCGTTGCCAGTTCATTTTAAATTTAACACTCATTCTCCATTTTTTCCAATCAAAAGTTATGGTTTAATAATCGAGTATCTACACAAAATCTTTAATGTTCGAATTTCTATTGGCGGATGCCCCTTTTCTCAAAGGGCTTTCCATTCCCTACCATTAGTAACCAATTTCTAGGCAAACTCATTCCACTAAAAAGAAAAACCATTTCACCTCCGAAGAGGGGCAATCATAGGGCTCAAGATCGGCTTCTGCTTGGCGCGGATCACCGACTCCCCGCCGGTGGACCAGTCCGTGGCTGGTTACTCCTCCACAGCGATCGCGATGACTGGGTTCGGTGTTCGGTGTTCGGCCCCTAGAAATTTCAGGCCGCCCATGTCCATATTTAGACAGCGCACAACCCAGCGGTCTCGACTAGCCTGGATTTTGCGGTTTTCGGATCTCTTGCGTGGGTGCAGCCGGCCCAGAGATCGCGGTCCGGACTCCTCGCAAAAATCAAGAAGAAAAAAAGAGCAGAGAGAAAACACAGCAATTTATATTCGCTGGCTTTTAAGGCAGGGCCTTTAAGCCTGGCCAACCGAACGACCGACCGACCGACCGACCGACCGACCAGATCGATCTCTAGCTGAACCTGTGCCTGTGCCGGTGCCTCTCTTCAGTGCTCGATAGTTAATCAATTAACTAACATAATTTCGTGCAAAACTAATTAACTACCTCTGTTGCGGACAAATGTTTGCTGTCAAGAGCGTTTAGTGTCATTCATTTTGCGGCCAAGCGGCGCCCACTTGGTGGGGAAACTCGTTTCCAGCTCTTAGACATTACACATCCGTCGATAGATGTTCAATGGACCGCTGGCACCGGGCCCCGGATTTTAATTTGTTTGAATTTAATAAGTTTTCGTGTTCGGGGCGGGCAGAGCACTGCACACACACACACACGCAGTGAGAGAGAAACTTCCGCTTTTAGGCAGAAATCAAAAATCAATACATAATTCTTTTGACATGCCAATCGCACATTTGTGGCATGCAACCAGCAACAACAACATGTTCGCCCGACTCATTGAGATAAAAATGTGCAATGTGCAGAGATCCAGGAATCCGGGGAGGCTGGCAACAAAACGACGACAAGGCAGGCAACACACGGCACCAGCACTCCAGCAAATGTTGCAACCGTTCAGGCTGCACCTTCCACACACACTGCCAACTGAGAAAATACAGGAAAAAAACAAAAACCAAAAACTGACATCCCAACTTTGAGCCGGGCCAAGGAAAAAGTGAAATCTGCTAGAATTGATCTTGTGGGGAGTCGAAGTCGTCGTCGTCGGCGGCGGCTGTGGTTGCTGGATCGCTCGATTCGAATGGGCACCCAAAAAACTGGTTTACACATCTGGCGAGGAAGTTAGCCCAACGGCAGAGCAGCTTAGCCAGGAACAGTGTCCCGGGGAAACCCATAAAACCATTGGGGTACAAGCTAACAACCTGCGATTGTTAAAAAATCCATTTCCAACACCATTAAATCTTTTTTTATGATTTTGAAACCAGACGTATTTACTCATATTTGATACTGGGCTTGCTAATCAATTTACAGCAATCCTAGAATTTATCAGGTGATAAATAAAGGAAAGCCATGTTTTTCAAAACATCCTTTATGACTTTTTTATTTATCTTTGTTACTCCATATGCATTTAATATGGCAAGATCAAGTCCGTTTAAATAAAAAAGATAAAATTTCTATAATCAAAGCAGAACAAAACCCCTTGTTTCTTTGTGCATCTTTGATAATTTAAAACTTTGCAAGTTTTAATAAATTACATTTTGCCTGGTACAAGTATGATCCTCATGCATCCCCAAATAACATATTTATATCTACATTTTTAAGGATCTTCGGCTATTTCACACCACTGTGCCCTGGGTTTTGCTGTTCTGGCCGAGGTCTCAGTTGCAAACTCTCAGCCAGAGCCTTTCATTCGCTGTCAGCATCAATTGAGCCAGCTCCACACCGCAAAAGCCGATCCCCGATGGCTTCCAAGATCTGCTCTCCTCTGGCGAGCCATTCAGGCCCAAGATATATGAGCCAGAGCTATGTTGTGACTGCTGCCCGCTGTGCACCTGTGCCCGGAGACTTGGATGTGGATGTGGATGTGGATGTGGACGTGGACGAGGATGAAGATGAGCCCAGCTGAAGGTGAGGCCGAAACTGGGGAGATGAGCAGGCGAAATGGACTTTTAAATGTTGCCATTTGTTGCGTGAAAACGCAACCGGTAGCCCAAAAACGTTCAGCATTGCGATTTCGTTGAGTTGAGGAGGGTTCGGGTTCGGGTTCGGGTTTCGGGTTTCGGTTCCTTTCAGCTATTAGGAATCATTTTCTGCTCCTCATCCTCGTCGCATGCCCAGCGGCGATCATTAACGCCAACGGTTTCTGCGGCGCTTTGAGCAACATTTTACAACTTCGGCTGAAAAGAGCAGCAAGCCGCAAGTAGCAAACAGCAACTTCGGCAACCGCAGCAGATACAAAAAGGTCAGCTACCGTCAGCCCAAGCAAACATATAAAAAGTACAGAACAAAAAATAACATAAAATAAGGCGGGGACAGCCCGAGAGATTGTCTGAGCTGGGGCCATTCCAGGAAACCCAACCACTTTTTTAGAAGTGCCCAACAAAACATAAAACAGAACAAGTGACAAGCCACTTGAATGGGAACCTTTGGCCAGTCAGCCTAATAAAAATGTTGTAGCTGCCGTTGGGAACTCTCAGTTGAGTTCTTATATGGGCGGGGTGAGATTTAAGCGGAAGCGGAGCCAGGCCAGCCACTATTCTGGTTTTGTTCACTTCCCAAAATCTCTGACAGGCGATTAGCTTGAAAATAATGATGTAAGCGAATCAAAGCTCGAATCTTTCATTTGTCAACTGTCGCACAGGGCAGAAACAAATGTTCATATTCTTATTGAAATAAAAAAATAGTGGATCTTGGAAAGTATTGTGAAAAAATGGGTGTTTCTTTGACAGATGGTTAGATCAAAGTTAGCTTTCATATTTTCTGCCAAACATAATAGTTTTTATGATTGTTATAAGTGGAATCTATGTCAGATGTTTGTCCCTACATTAAACAACTTCTAGCTTTTACCCGGTGCACTTCTAAGTAGAATCTATGTCGGATTCGAGTGCTAAAGACTCTGGTCGAGCGCTCTTCAAGTCTTCAAGTTACCAGTTGATGTTGCTGCCGTAAATACTGTTGCTGCTGCTGCTGTTGCTGCTGCCTGACCCGCTGGCAATTATCGCTGGCTGACAGGTGGCAAATTCTCACGGACCCCGGGACGTGAACCCTGAGAGCCTCTCACTACCAACTTGACTGCAATTAGACATGCGCAACTGCTGTTGCCGGGCCAAGAAGAGCACTCAGGGGTCAACAGACCTCCGGCAAACTGTCGGCCCTGACTGCCCTGATGGATTGCCAGGGACTCGAAAGACTCAAGACTCTAGACCAGAGACCCGAGATCGGAGAACGGAGAACGGAGACTCTCTTCTCTCTGGTGGCTTGGCACATCACACAAATCACGCACTTTTTATTTGCCCGAGCGGATGAGGCGGCCTTTTAAGGCTGCATCATGAGTTTGCAAATTGTTGCTGCTGCTGCTGCTGCTGCTGCTGCTGCTGCCGGTTTGACTCGGTTTCCTGCAGCAACTTTATGGCAATGGGTATTGGGCACGTCGCTGGCAGCGGTTCTTATTTTAGCAGTGGTAGGTACTGGTGCTGGTACTGGTCGTGGCGATAGCTCTGGGTCATTTTCTGAGAGGATGCAGTCAAGGCAAATGCAACATGAAACCTCTGAGCACAAGGAGCATAAGGTGTCCCAGCGACTGCGACTGCCAGATTGCGAGGGCAACTGATCGACTTACCAGTGCTCTATCTCATTGGATAAAAAAGTATATACAAATATACAAAAGAATATTTCCAAATATTCAGGCAGCTTATGATGTTTATCAAATGCCATGAATATTTAAATATTCTCAATATAATAATATAATAAAAAGGTTGAAGCTTAAACTTTTATATTCCTGTAATTTTTGTATATTTAAATCTCTATGTGTTTGTTTTACTGAGAATTCAAAACTAAATTATAAAATTCTTCAACTGGAGATATCTATCTATAATTCAGATGGAGATTTCATTAAAAGAAGTTAGACACTTAGGACGTTATATATTATTGAATTCTAGTGTTGGTAACGTATGCCAAATCAATTATTTGTGATTAGAAAAGATCACTTCAACCAGAAACAAGTCAAAGATCCCACGTAATACTTCCAAGAAGTGTACATCAAATATAATCAAATTCAGAGGTATGCAATTAAGCATTCAATATAGCCGATATACCCAGGCATTATCTACCCTAACCGAAACCAGTTACTGCTCACTGCTTACTACTCCTGTGGCATGCTGTAATTGATATTGCAACTGTGTGTGTTGAGCGGGACAGATGGAGGACGTGCGAGTGGGACGGCGGACGGGGAGAGCGAGAGGAGGCGATAGTGGGTTCTTTCGCTGGCCATTCTTCCAGCACTCGTCTTCGATCCGGCTGCGACTCACACGTGTTGCTAATGAGACATAACTCAGGCATCAAGATCGGCTTTAGCCCGACGCTGCTCGGTGGCTCTGATAACCTAATAAAGTCATAGCAATTAAAGCTCTCGGAAATATACACACTCCCGCCGAGTGTCCGTACAACTTGTTTGGCAATATCTCTGGCCCGAAACCGCTCGCAGACACTCGAAATATTATAAAACAAAATAAAAGTTGCCCAAAAATGATGTCACTCGATGGCCCAAACTCGAACTCGCAATTATAGCCAACACTCCGAGCACTGAGCTCACTGAGGTTGCCTTTTATTATATCATTTTTGTTGGTTTTGTTCCTTTTTCTTTTTCTTTTTTTTTTTTTTTCTGAGAGTGCTTTTGTAATATATTTTTGTGGGCCGCTTTGCCTTTTGTGAGTGTGTTGTTGTTGTGTGTGTGGGATCTCGACTTCTTTTAGGGGGTTTTGAAAAATCATTATTTTAATCGTTTATTGACTTGTTTAAAGCGCCGCTAAATGTTTTCCATGCCATTCGAATGCTATGCTACAAATTATGTGAAATGATTGAGCACAAAACCGGGGTATTTTTTCCCCATCCATTTCTATTTTTCGGTTCTCTGCAGCTTTGACAGCTCGAATTATGGCCAGAAAATTTGTAGCAGATTGGTAAGCTTTGATTTTGAGATTTAGGGAGAAAGAAAAGGCGTTCTATAAATGGAATTGGGGATTTGAAATGTGCTAACAACTTAAAGAAGATTTTTGGTTGTCAAATCTCCTACAAGGCTTTGTAATAATCTATACAAATATCTCGGTATTTAACCTGATAAAAGTATCTAGTAAACTATTGAAAAGACAACAAGCCCTATTTTTTTTACCTTTCCCCTTGAAAATCTTGATTTTATCTGGTTTCCAAGACTAAAAACCCAGGCCTCCTCTCATAAGAAACCCATCCATAGTCAAGGTAAACTTTCGAAACCATTCATCCGGACCAGCCCAATGAATGGAATCGACTGTGGCCAGATCAATTAGTTTTCAATTTTCTCGGCGAACAATCGTTTTCAATAGATTTTCTTCGCTCGGACCGGAGATCCATTAGGTTTTCCAGCCTGGAGCTGCTCCGCTCTGCGGCGGTGATTAATGATGATGCACCCCAATAATCGTAAAAACAAAACCACAGAAAAAAAAAACAGCACCTAGATATATAAAAACTTTGTTAATTTTGAACTCACCTGCCCTTTTACAGGCCAAGGACATGGCGGCAGCCTCGTCTGGTTTTTGTGGCGTTTTTTGTTGTTGATGTATGTAGTTTTTACGATCATGGCTTTCGGGTCTCGGCGAGGTGTATACGGGCATATCTACCCGTTTACACGCGCTTCTATTAGACCTTTTGACTGTTGGCCACGCTAATTTGTGTCTAGTCCCCTCTCCTTTTATCTCTCATTCCGTCTCCGGCTCCGTCTCTGTCTCGCTCTCCGTTCAACTTCAGCTTTTCCTCCGCTTTTTTTGTTTGGTCGAAATTTGCAAGTGCTTACTAATAGAACGTTTTGAGTTGTGTTAATGAATTCGAGAGTTTTATTGACACTTTGCCGCTGACTCGTTTTGTTTTACTTGGGTTATTGTCTTTACTGCCGTTTTGCTTTGCGTTGTTATTGGTGTGCGTGAGTGTGTGTGTGTGTGAACTTTAGTTAATAGAGTTAACGCCACGTTAGTGCTTTTGTTGGCTCCGTAGTATTATCAGTTTATCTAACACTTCTGTTGATAGTGGTGAGGTGCTGGTTTCCAGAGTGGATCGGTGTGTGCGCGTCGCTGGCTGACGGAGCACTGATCGGATCGCCACAAACGTGGCCAACACGACAGGTAGGCAAGGGTAAGTTAGTGCCCCTGCCAAAAGTGACTGGCACTGGCACCGCGTTTTAACTGTTTTCCACTGGCTCTCTGAGCTCGATCGCCTCTGCGTTCCACTTTGCGACTTGCCAGGTTTCGACGACTACACGGGGTTTTTGTAACCTCGCGGCGGTGCGAACTCTCCAAACCTGCGACGCGATAGCCGTCCCGCTCGCACTCGGGGGAACCAGCGAACCGTATTAGCACAGGTGTAATTACCTGCCGTGTCTATATAACTATCCATCTCGCTCGTGCTCTCCCAGCCACTCGTTCTCTTCGCCTGTTTCACCTCTCGCTTGCACGGGCCTAAGAGAGCCGCGCTCTTCGATCCAATGATCATTAGGCCTCTGAGTCACGTCACCTGGAAATAAGTCGTTCTTGGGTCTTCTCTTCCGATGTATCTCGCATAGCACTGCATTGCACACAGGAAAGGCATCATATTATGATATTACGATGGCCAATGGATCATTTGCGTAACGTTTCTTTGATTATAATTTAATGGCCTAAAGAAAATAGTTTTATAATATTTAAATTTCCGATTTCTTCTTACGGTTCTTTGAGCATTGACATTATTCATACACGATTTACGTCGTTATCTAACACAACTAAATAATTAAAAAATTTGGTATTAACAAAAGTTATACTTTAGGCAAAAGAGTAACAAAAATTTTAAGATTCATAATAGCAATAAATGTTCCTTTATTATTAAAAATTTAGAATCGCTACGATCAAGTATTAATGTTGACATGTAATTTTTTAATTTTCCTATGTTTCTTAAATATTTTGTTGCAGTGCGTTGTCAATGACATTTTCGCTGATCAAGACTTCCGCTGGACGATCAAACATAATTTTATTGGCCATTACCAAACCGTTTAGAGCAATCTTCCTAGCAGCCTCCATACACACTCCTTATCATTATGCGCAATTCTTACCGGAACTAGTTTCCTTTGGGCGCATCGGAAGTCCCAGCACGAGGCCTTAATCGATCCCTATTATCATTAAAAAAGGTTCCAACTAGCGATGGTTACTTTGTATTAAGTTCAAACTTCCGCTTGCCAGTGCATTGAAAAATTAACAGGACAATACAAGTTAAGTATTACCTGTTCAATTTCCACATTCCTTGATTTTTCACAGAAAAAAATATATTGCGCAAAAGTAACCAAATCTAAAGCCCTAATATTGTGCCCTTTATTTTATTCCTTCCCAAACTAATTCTTAAATATAAGAATATCTTGAACAAATGAATGCCTTTGAGAGGACTTAATTTTGCGTAGAAAAAAATTATGTTTTGCAGAAGTAACCAAATCTAATTTCCTAACAAATATGACTCTAATATTATTCCTCCTTAAACAAAGTCTTTTAATATTGTGTACAACAACAATATTATAGAAAGTTATATAAGACCTTGTGTAAATCTAAAAATGCTAAAAAAAAATAATAGCCGAATACGTTCAAGCCGTTATGAATCTAATTAAAATTTCAAATGTTGTCTATTTTATAAATATTAAATAAATAAGCGAATATTGTTGAGACTTTTCAATAAGGGTGATTTTTTCTCTTCCGTATTATTAGAAAACTTTGATTTGTTGGAAAGGTTAACATTTAGAATTCAAAGATACTAAATTACTGGGCGTTTTTGGGGTTTTATTTATTTTCCACCTGTGTGCATTGAAGTAGAAATTTTTTTGCGCTACTGTTAGTTCTGCGATGGGGTGTTCGATGCTTTGATTTCGCTGCAAACAACAGAACATCAGCGGCAGAACATGCTGAGAAATAAAGAAAAACTTCAAATGTCGTTTTTCATGCTGCTTAACGGAAGCGGTCGCAACCGTTAGACGCTGGATCCGAAGCTATATGAAGCTATAGCTGGATCTGAATCCAAGCTGTTGCCGGCGATCCCAGCCAAATGCAATTAGTTGCAGCAACAAACTGCAGCTGCTGCTGCATTTGCAGTTGCAGTGGTTGCTGTGGGGCGAGGATGCAACTGCAGCAACATTGCCAGAAGCTCGGCGGTCCGCTTTCCATTTGGCTAAGCAGCAGCCTAAATGCGAGCGTTCTGCAAATGATCTCTGGCAAAATATAATAAAGGAAGTTGGCGAAACACATTTATCCGTCTAATGATGTGATTACACCCAGATGTCTGAAGAGGAGCCGTCTTAAGTGCATTTTATATTTATATGTGAACTCGATCGCTTACTTGTAAGAACTGTATTGATTTGCCCGTAAACTGGGAAAAGTATTCTTTAGTACTTTTCAGTTTTCTTTGGCAGTTTTTATGATTCTGAGAGCTTTTTTATAATTTAATACTTTCATGAAATAGGTTGTAACTAAAGCAAATTACTTATAAAACTGTTTAATAAACTTAGTGGCATTATTTTTTCTTTAATTTGATTCATTTATTTTAGGAAAGAGAAAAAGGGCAATACATGAGTCTTAAATTCTTTTAGCTCCATAAATAATAATATTAATAAGCATTTCACTAGATAATTGCCGATTTTTTGGTAGCGTTTTTAATGTCACTCTAACTAATTTACCAATTTTAACGATAAAAACATTTAAAAAAAATTAATTTTGAACAAATTATGCTGATGACTTCCTAAATAAAATATAGTTTAAAATTGTATTGTACCAAAAAATGAACCCCCAATAAAATCTTATTAATATTTTCATATTTCTTTAAATAAATTTTGAGTAGTTACAATCTTTAGTTTATTAAATAAACATTTAGATTTTTGTTTAAGTACTACATTTTAGAAAAAAAAATATTTTGTATACAATTACGATAATATTTGTCTTTATTTACAATACTTTTATTTCAAACTGAGCGTTAGGTAATGTACTGTATAAATATCGGCTATTTTAAGTTTTAGCAAGGCTGCCAATAAACACTTTTGGCTTACAAGTTTTAAAACTTTTAATATATTTGTAAATATATATATTAATGAAAAGTTATTAAGGTAAGTATTTTGACAAACAAAGGAGTAACTACAATAAAATGAAATACTTGGCATGATTTTTGTGTAGTAAACCTCGTACTAGCGTATGCACCCTTGTTGATATTTATTTTTCTAAAAAACCCTATACATTTATTTTTAGAAATCCATATGATATAGACAGCTAGCGTGGTGAACGAACGCAACTATCATTTTGGCCAGACAACAGCCCACAAAACTCGAGCTATTCGCAGCTCATGTGTTTCATTTGTATTTGAAATGCTCATTTTCGTTTTATTTTATTTTTCACATTGTCATCGAACCGTGACGATGCGCTGCTGTTGTTGTTGCGATGTACCTGTGCCTACCTATACTATATTCCGTATAGGCAGGCAGTATAACCCCCGCAGAAACTGATGATCTAAGTGTAGAACATGCGATAATGTTTATGGCCGTCGGTTCTTGGCCGGCATTTAGTACAGAACTCGATTATATAGGGGTGCACATCGGAGCCCGATCCCGATCCCAACTGTGGAAACGAGCGCCTGCATGACATCGAAAATGTATCGGAACGGTAGCCCCGAAAAAAGGGATAATTAATTATGCCGCGGCTGCTGCTGGTGACATTTTTCTTTTCACCTCACGATAAGGAAATGACGAGGCGCAAAACGCAGAAAATTTCATGGGTTCCCCCATAGAAACCATTGCCAACTCGCCTGCGGAAGTTCTAATTTGGAAAAGAACGAAATTTCCGCTTGTGATATTATTATACCCGTTACTCGTAGAGTAAAAGGGTATATTGTATTCGTGCAAAAGTATGTAACAGCTAGAAGGAAGCGTTTCCGACCCTATAAAGTATATATATTCTTGATCAGGGTCACTAGCCGAGTCGATATAGCCATGTCCGTCTGTCCGTCTGTCTGTCCGTCTGTCCGTCTGTCCGTCTGTCCGTCTGTCTGTCCGTCTGTCTGTCCGTATGAACGCTGAGATCTCGGAAACTATAAAAGCTAGAAGATTGGCATTTTGCATGCAGATTCTAGGAGTTCCTACGCAGCGCAAGTTTGTTTCAAAAAGGTGCCACGCCCCCTTAAACGCCCACAATCGCTTATATACGATTTTAAAAATTTAAATATTTCGGAAAAGTAAAAATGCAGTTTTATTGTGTTTATCAATACATATCGAAATGTAGAAGAACTTTTTCAAGTCGGACCATTCGTTAAAAAGTTATGCGTGATCAAAGTTTCTATCTCCATCTCCCTCGCACTCCCTTTACCTGAGTAACGGGTATCTGATAGTCGGGGAACCCGACTATAGCGTTCTCTCTTGTTTTTCCCTTTTTTTGTTGTCTAAGCATATGGGGTGTCTGTGCCGTAGATGATATAGTTTTTCCACGAAAATGAGTCAGCTGAGCCAGCGTCGATTGCTTTCGGCCAATTGTGCAATTTGCTGATTTCGTTATTGTTTTTAGCTGGCTTTCGTTGTTGCTTTGTTGCAATCATTGGCAAAGACATTTGGCAAATTGCATTTTGGAAAGCTTTTCGGGTACTGCGAAAAGTATCTCCAAACTTTCACCTAATGAATCCAAATCAGTCAATCCTGCAACTGAAGTTCTCCCCACGCCATCGTTTTCCACTGCAATTAACAGTCTAACGAACTTTCATCGAAATTTACAAAACAGGAAAAATCATTTCCAGAACCTAACGGATGTGCAAAGTGGGGAAACTGGAGTTCGGGTCAAAAGCAATTGGCCGACCAGCAAGAACAACCAACTCGAAAAAAGGGCCTAAAGCTTAATTCCGAATCAACACGACACAAAAAAGGAACAGAAGTCGGGTTAAGGTTCCACTGACCAGTCGTGGGGTTATCGTGACCAGGTGTTGACTTTTTAATACCCTGTAGGGTATTTACTTGAAAGAAAAAGGAAAATATTGTATCTGTAATATAAATGATTTTAAGAAAATATTTAAAAACTATTTGTTATCGTTTGCTTTATTTTTTATTTATACAAAGCGTTTATTAGTGTTTCTATAAAATGTATTTTATTATACAATTTTATTTCAAACTCATCTACCCAGGTATCCCATGTTAGTTAGTAAACCTACCCTGCGGCCGACCAAAGTAGAACCTTCATTTATTTTCGTAACGTAAAAACAGACTACTTTTGGTACCGAAATACTAGAAATAATAATAATAACCCACATGTACCGGTATGTAAGACCATTTGACTTTAAGTGAAGTCATCAAAACAGGCCGCATCAGCGACAAAACGAACCGAGTTCTGTGAAACTTTTGCCACAGCCCCGGACATAAAACCCAAAAAAAAGAAAAAATATTACGGAAAGAGGGAGAGGGACTGAACCGTAAAGAGGATTTCTTAATTACTCAAAAAAAGGGGGCGGAGAAGCGGCGGGGAGACAACAACAATCGCCGCGTTTAGGGTCGCTTCTTGTATTGGCCTCATCGTAATTACAGAGCACTTCTTCAGTTTCTGTCTCTGTTTCTGTTTCTGATTCCAGGTCCAAGTCCGTTCATCAGGCCAATGATATGTGTCGCGCTCTATCGCAGCTCTAGTAGTCGGCAATTATTTTACGACCTAACTGAAACCAGAATTACCAACTCATAACTATTCAGGGCTCTCTTTTAGTTGCACACAGAAAAAATAGGAGAAAATTTAAAGGAAATCTTTATAAACTATTTTGTTATTGATTATTTAAATTGTCTTGTACAATATCATAGTAAAATTTCTTATATCGAATGAGTTATAAATTAAGAAATAAGTTAGTTCGGCTTACAACAAAGCAATACCACAAGCATTTTAAAATATTCGTATGATTTAATATAATCTTGATCTGTTTATAAAAATAAATAAAGAAAACTCAAAAACAAATGGAAATTTATAAAATTAAGCTGCTTTTAAACATAAATTTTATAGCCAAAGGAAATAATTTGTCTTCAAAAAAGTATTTTTCAAATTCTATAAATTCTACCAGAAACTTTAATCAAAATTATGCAAGGTACTAGAGCGGATTGAAACCAAGAAATAATATAAGCTAATTCACTTGGTGATAATATTTTGACTAATCTCAATCATTTTATGTAAAAAAACAGACAAAGATAATAAAAATGAAACCACACTTAAACATACATTTCATATCCCGAAAAGTATGAGGTCGACCATGATTGGAAATAATTTTTTAAGTGTACTTTTATATGAAATTCTGGTTACGGACGGCTGCCTTTGACAGATCTACGATAGCGAAATAAAAAAGAAAATTTTTCGACCATTTCCAGGCCGAGCCAAGTGTCGCACGTGTTTTCCTTCAGGGTGTTTGCCGCAAGTACTTCCAAGTCGTTATAGTATTTCACATTTCAATGGGGATCCACTAACCCAACCTCTGGGGGTACAGTTGAGTTAAGCGGAGGATGCAAGCGGAGCCCAATGTTTCATGCAACATATCAAAGTCAACGGAGCAGAAAATCAAAAAAGTGCAAAAGGCAGAACACATCAACAGGTTGCCAAAGTCTGGGAGTGCAAAAGGGATGGCTGCAAAGAGGGAGGCAGCAAGATAGAGCTAGCGAACCTACAAGTATGATAATAATTTAGACTGTTATCTCTTCATAGAGCAAACCAACATGCGATACTATGGTACGGATCTGAATCCAACTCCTCTGTAAAATGCAAACAGTTTTTCGCTGCTCCGAATGGAAAACTGAGGAAAAATGATGTGCTAAACACGCAGTCTGAATGAGTACAGTTAGCACAAAATATAAAGCACATTCTTGGCCAATGCCTGTCTACACTAGGCAACAAAATCCTAAGCCAAGCAAAATATTTTAAAAAAAATTTTAAAGGTTTTCGGATTAGGAAAATAAAACTCAATTAAGGTATTTTATTTCCATCTCAAAAAGACTCATATAATAAAGTTAATTAATATAACCTTAGGCAAGCTTTGAAACCTTTAATTGACCTGCTGCCCTAATGTCATTGTAATATATTTTCTAAGGCTCAAAACGTAATCGTAATCAGTCCGAAATTACCTTGCCTTGTATTTTTATACCCGTTACTCGTAGAGTAAAAGGGTATATTGTATTCGTGCAAAAGTATGTAACAGCTAGAAGGAAGCGTTTCCGACCCTATAAAGTATATATATTCTTGATCAGGGTCACTAGCCGAGTCGATATAGCCATGTCCGTCTGTCCGTCTGTCCGTCTGTCTGTCCGTCTGTCCGTCTGTCTGTCCGTCTGTCTGTCCGTCTGTCTGTCCGTCTGTCTGTCCGTCTGTCTGTCCGTCCGTATGAACGCTGAGATCTCGGAAACTGTAAAAGCTAGAAGATTGGCATTTTGCATGCAGATTCTAGGAGTTCCTACGCAGCGCAAGTTTGTTTCAAAAAGGTGCCACGCCCCCTTTAACGCCCACAATCGCTTATATACGATTTAAAAATTTAAATATTTCGGAAAAGTAAAAATGCAGTTTTATTGTGTTTATCAATACCTATCGAAATGTAGAAGAAATTTTTCAAATCGGACCATTCGTTAAAAAGTTATGCGTGATCAAAGTTTCTATCTCCATCTCCCTCGCACTCCCTGTACCTGAGTAACGGGTATCTGATAGTCGGGGCACCCGACTATAGCGTTCTCTCTTGTTTAGTTGTACAAAATCTTAAAAAGTTTATATAACAAGTTTAACATAATTTAAATAAGCTTCTAAGCGCACACTTCTGTAATTTTATAGAGTTGGTGAAATATTCGTAACAAATAATAACTTAACTAATTTGATCGAAACACTCTTAAATGTATATAAATTCTATTTTTAAAAATAAAGAATTTTAACAAAAAACCGAGTTATAAATATTATTATTATATTTTTCTACCTAGAATTTTCCAGACTAGCTGCCAGGTGTTGGGAAGTGACGACGGCGCCTTGGACATGACTTCAATTAAAGTCCAATAACAACTCTATTATTGGCCAATGGCTGTATCAATAAGCGTCGTCCACTCGCCGAGATGACGTGAGATATGAAGCGCTCTAAAACAATAAAAATCTGAAATCAATTTCCACAAAGTCCGTCTGGCAGAAGCGGCAGTGATGCGTAAACGTGTTGAGGTTGAGGCCAATCGAGGGACCTGGGCTACCGGTTGAAGTTGAAGTCGGAGTCGCGGTCGAAGTAGATGTCGATTCATGTTCCATTCTAGCCCGATCACACCTTAAATGGCGACTGGTAACTCGAGAGCCTGTGATTACCTGAGAAAGAAGCGAGAAATATTTATGAACCGATGGCCCCAGCAGATCCTCATCAATGGATGCTGCTGGCCAGCTGAATGGACTATCGCTGGGCCATCTAGGGGAGTTCCTCTCACTCTATCGGCACTCCATCCACAAAAGGCCACAGAAAAGCGCTGATAGATAGTACACTTAAAATAAAACCATCCCGCCAAAATATTTGCAAAAACCTTGGAAGTAAGTCTCGACATTGATTTAAATTAATCTTATAAAATTTTAAAATGCTAGAATTTATTTGACTGGAAACTCTTAAATAAAGGGAATGTTCTAGTCAATATTCAATTCTTAACGGTTTTTGTAATAACACATACTGTTAAAATTTGTCATTTGAAAATTGAACATCACATTGAGAGATCGAATTTGTGTTTCCGAACAACAGGACATTTAACATTTACTTTCTACCACAAGCTTAAACTTTAGCATGACATTGAGAAATCGATCGTTGGTCGTTTTTCCTAAATATTTAGACAGAAAATTATACAAATAGTTTGAAAATTAATCATTAATATTATTTTATACTTAAATATGTTTAAAATTAAGTTTAAAATACATTTCTCTATAAGGTTTTTCTCAATTTTAGTTAAATTTTTCTTAGTATACATTTGCGTAGCAGGAAGCACGCTCCAGGTAACTTATGAAAATGTAAAAAGCGGGCAGAGATATAAGCCAAGAAGTTGGAAATCTTTGGAGGGGTTTCGGTGACCGAGCAACAACAGGTGTAATAATTGAAATCTGCTTTTTCTACAAAACCCTAATCACGGCGAGTGAGCGCGCGAGCCAAGATATATTCTGCAGATACTTTTGGCCTGCGGTTACGCTTGGCGGTTGTCTAAGCATTAACTCAACCAGCAGCTGTAAAATTACAGCAAATGTTTAACCAACCCCTTGGGAGGAAATTGGGAAGGTGGGCCGTACTCGGATGAAAGTCCACAGCCCCAGCCTCAAAGGCATAGCGCATACGCCATGTTGTTTGGTGAGGAGTCCTCCAGGAGCCCGGGACACCGATACCGAGAGACCTTTCCCACGATCCCGCGACTCCTGACCTGCCTTAATTAGGCAGCCAGCCAAGCGTTTCCACATGTCGCACCCAGTTGCATTTGCAGCTCTTCTCCTTTTATTTTTCCTTTTTTTTGGTGGTTGACTTACGCATTACAAATGAAGCAAATTAAAATTTACATATCAATCCCCGAAACCTGCGCCTCATGCTGATAATTATCTTTGCACACCATGGTCCCCTCTCTTTCACCATTTCTCCACCTGTCTCTCTCTCTGTTTTCCATTGCTGCTGGTAATTGAATTGGAGTGCAGCCGCGAAAAGGTCACAGACACTGCACATGGCGGGCACAGTCAGCGAAAAACGCAACACCAAGCTGCAAAATATTGAAAGATACAGCAACATTTTATTTAAAATTGTTTTTATTAAACCAAACCTTTCTCAAATAAAAACTTCAAATTGTAAATCCCTGAAATTTCTTTAAATTACCAAAATGTTGTTCAATTCGAAAAGGAATATTTAATTACCATATTACTATAACAGCTCCATGACTTTGAAGCAATGTTTTGATTTTGTTGTGAATGTATTTTTACAGCATACAATTTTTATATTTTAGAAAGTCAGCACTTTAAGTTGATCACCGTCGTATAAGACAACTATCTTTAACCTGACAGCTCTTCAGAGATTTTGAAACTTATTAAATTTTATGCTATTAGTAAGTTAGAAACAAAATTGTAATCTAACAGAAATTTATATAATTTGTACTATATGTAATATGTACATTAAAAATGTGCCTATTCTAAATATACATCTAAATATAGATTTAAGTCCCCTTCTGTACCTACAAAAACCATATTTTTTTGTTGTTGATATATTTGAAACCATAGTTTCTAAAAAATATTGGGGTTTTTGGGAACTGAATCGAGCTAGGCCAGTGTTTAAAATGCAGAAGTTGTCTGAATAGATAGATGCCGAGATCTAGAATTGAACATAGTCTGTTTGACATATTGTGGTTAGCGATGCTGACGATGAGCCTTAAGGTGTAATTATTATAATTAATTGTTGTTGAGCTTATTTTTAGTTTAACAAAATTACAGTCACAAAATACAGCGTTTTATGCTTTTTAGGGTTACAGGATTTTAAATTGGAAATTAAAAATATTCCTTCTGTGCAGTGTAATTAAAGCGAGTGCTCAACGCGTGAGATCATCCATGAATAAGGCAGAAGCCGTAGCCATGGATGTTGCTGCTCCGACTGCAGCCACCTGGGCGCACAAAATAATGCAAATTATCAGCTAGAAATTGCACGAGTGGTCAGGTGCATAATGAAGCAGCCGCAGCTGGTGAAGATGAGCCAGAAGCCGCTGCTCGCCCATAATTGAGTTGCAAATGCTCGGTGGGGTTGGCTCTCAGCTCTTTTCGGCCTTTGGTTCCCAGGCCAGCGGAAAACGTTTTAAACACTCCGTTTCATAGATAATCATCATAATTATCTGGCGAACAATAAATATAATATCTAGGCAAATTACAACAATTAGGCGGCTCCCGACTCACAGTTGGAAAACACCCAAAACTTGGGACCAAAAACCAAAAAATAAAGCCAAGCCGTGCCAGGGGAAAGCAAATGATTGCTGGCTGCCTGTATTAATGTGTCCCTCCTCTTGGCACATTGTATGTAACAATGGCTGGGTGGCCGCACAATAAACATGATTTTCACACGCGTTTCATTTTCGGTTCACAAATTAGGCAGAAAAACACTAGGCCCAAAAAACTTTAAAACGCGAGCAATGGTTTAAGCCACAGCGGGTACCGAGGGTTGAGGAAAAAACTTTTTAAAAGTTCAAAATTATTTCGTAATTTCGTTTCGATTAGAAAGTAGTGTGAAGAATGAACTGGATAGCTGGCCTTGCTATTATTCCGAAAATATAAAATACTTGAACTGATTTTCAACATAATTTCATAATTTTTTATACATTCCAATATATAATTTTGTACTTTTTATATGCTGTCACTTTTGATTTCACTTTATACCTAAACATACTTTCCTCAGAATAAAGTCGAAAGTTTACCGATAATTCCTTTTTTTTTCGATTTTATATTTAACTCATTTTAAACTAATGCAAAATAATTCAATAGAATCATTATTTTGAATGTTATTAAAGTTATGACATCCCATGGTCATAGAAATCTCTTTTAACCAAATCCGACTGAAATTATTATGTATTTGATTGAAACAGTTTTTAGTGTGACCCCCAAATACAACTTTAAGTTCATAAATAATGAAGTAAGTTATTTTATCTTTAAGTTGGGCCCTTTAAAACGTAAAGTCCCCACCAAATCGGCTCGGTTTAACTACATTTATATTTTGTTTTTGCAACTTCTGGGCATCGCATGGCATTACAAACATCGGGTGGCAACAACTAAGCCCAATGCCTCCAAAAGCGGAAACTCATTGGTAACGCTTCGTTGCGTAAATTTCTCGACGCGACTTTTCGGCCAACAGGTTGGCGAAAAAAAACAACGAAAAACACGTCAAATAAAACACGAAAGAAAACAAAATCTGACGCCAAACCAAACCAAAACCGCCAGCAAAATGGCCGACAATACCAATAACAAAAGCCAAAACAACAACAAGACAAAAAAACGGAAAAATTGTTTTTAATATTTCAGTTACGCTTCGGCAAGCGAGAACATCGCGATAGAGCCCCGACTTTGACTTCTTTTAAAGCACCACATAGCACACACACACCATATGTGGCGGGGGATGATGCGCTGGAAAAGGGTAAATCACGGAGGAGCCCCACATACTCGTCGATGGAGATCTCGTGCCAACCCAAACCACAGCCGTAGAAGACTCACCAACCCGAACACTCCAACTGGGGACCGAACACCTGAGCATTTCTTTATGGATCTTGAGCAGAAAACCTATCGCGGCGTAACGCCATTAAAATTAGTGCCGAGCTCAGCTGAACCGAACTTCGGAGCACCGGAGAGAGAACTATAGCCCGGTAAGATTCAGATAAAGATACACTCTTAAAAACTATTATAAAATTATAATGCCAGCAAACTATGTTAGACTAGGGTTTACAAAAAGTCATACAGACTTTAATATATTTTCTTTTTAAATTGTAAAACAATGGCAATTTCGAAGTATTCGTAATGTGGAATTACGGTGTGTGTGTTATAAAAAGTGAAAAGCCAGACAGAAATATCAAATTTAAGCCAATGCACGAGAAACTGCGTAAAGATGAAGTAGACGGTCCTGAAATTAAACCAAGTATAAATTATTTACTTTGTATGAACTACAAATACTTTAAATTTGTAAAGTGCCAAACCAAATGACGATCATCCCTTATTAGACAACATTAAATTACATTTTGAATATATATTCAGAATCCCAACATCTAGATTATATGTATTTGATGTCATAGCAGTTAGTACTATTTGTTCCTATTCTAAACTTTTGAAAATAATTTTATCATCAATTTCAATAAATTAGAAATATACCAAATTTTGTGATTGACATGAATTGGTTTTTTTAAAGATTGGAAATAAGTAATTATTAAAGTCTCTTCAAAAACTATTACTTAGATAATATTTTTAAAAATTGTATGACTTAAATGTACCTATGATTGAATGAACTTAGATCAAATAAAAATGCAATTCGAGTGTACCGATACAGATGTATACATTGGGGTAACAGAGCCGTCAAATGGGGTTCCAGTCACGAACGCATATCGGTTATAGCTAGTCGGTTCTTTGCCTGGTTACGCTTGGTTGTCAGATACTAAGATGGCGTTGGATATTTCGGATACGTTCCGATCCGGCCAGATGTAAAGCTCAGTATGAAGTACGGCCAACATCCGATGTGGGAAAGGGCAGACGTTGACTCCCAGGTAATTAGAGTCGACAACAAAGACCATAATTACCTTGTAACTAGGAATTATGAAAATATCATTAAAAAACTGAAAAAATAGTGAAAAGAATGTAGTCTAGGGCCACCCAGCCACAGAGATCAGGCCTTCGCCACCTGACAGTAGTCAATCTTTAATGACTTTTATTCTTATTTTATTTCGAGTTTTTCTCGTACATTAGAAGATTTCCCATGATTGTGCCTCCATTCAGCACTCGCATCTTCTCTTTGGGTCACGTCTAATCTCCGTCTTGATAATCTTGGCCCATCCAAGTCGATTTCTTGTCTGCCCATTCAGATCTCTTAGTGCGATGCAATAAAAACTCAGCCACTTGTGTGTAGTTCTCTCCTCGTGTTTTACTTTTTTATTGTTTTCAAGTGCTTGGGAAGAATGCCAATTGCCTTTGGACATGGGACAATATTATCGGCATTGATGTAGAAAAACTGAGCTCAATGCCGAAAGACTTCCCTTTCCTTTGGTCAATGTTTTTGCCAGGTTTTACGAGCAGCTGTACAAAATGAGTTAATCAACAAAAAGAAGATATTGTTAAAATCCAAATTTATGGGTTTACAATACTATTAAATAATAAAGCAGAAAAGTTACGATAGCCAAAACAAATTGGGAATAAACAATCATAATTTAAATATATTTAAGCTAAAAATTGTTTTAATATAGAAGTAACTGGTAGATTAGAAAGGGGTTGTCTCAATAAGACACAACAAATAATATTAAGGAGAAAGTGTTTCGGGGCCTAGAAACTAATCGATAAGATACTGTAATCTCTTTTTGTAACAATTAATTAACCACATATTAGAGTAAAGTTCTATAGCAAAATGTGAACTGATAAGAAGGCACTTAAGAGCTAGGGAAATCACCGAGGTACTAAGAAAAGCGTTCAACTAATGCGCTTCATTGCTCCCCGCAGAGATTAAATCTCATTATCAGCTTTCTAATCAAATTCAAGAGACTTGCAATTGTCTGAAGTGAGAAACGAAATTAGTATAGTTTGGACCTTGCCACATAGTAGATCGCGAAAATATGCTGAAAAGTATTTGGTTCATCGTAAATATAGCGCTTCTTAAGGGCTGCTTCGCTGAAACGCCAGAAACATATCTTTTAAAATCTCACAGGTAGGATTTTAATTATATATTTTACAACACGTAAAATGTCTAGGGAAATCAGTTTTGTAAGCTCTTGATATCAAAACAATGTAGGTTTTCATTACACGCATACATATTATTCTTTGTAATTATACTTTTATATAAGTAAGCGAAATTATTGCTTTTTACTCCCAATAACAATAATAATAAATGCGATTTCACAGTCTTCCCCCGGACTTGAATTTTATGCCCACCCTGGGCAATGGCCATCTGGGCTATACGGTTTTCGGAGATGCTATCTTCATGAACGGAGTCTACAACGGAGCCGGAGGTAATAGCAAACGAGCTCGCATCCCCAACTGGCTAAACATCAGCTCGGAAGTTTGTGATCGGTTCGGATGTGCCTCTGGAGAGGATGTGGAGGTAAATGGAACAAGCTACGAGATGGATCTGCGAGATGGCTACTTCCGCGAACGAACAACCTACAGAAAACTAGGATTTACAGTGGAACAGAGAACCTATACACACAAGTTCTACAATCGTGCTTTGGTCTATGAAGTGGTAGTTACCAGGCTTGACAGCCGAAATACGAGAGCTAACGGTGGGTAAACTTAAAGTTGTATTATTATTTAAAGAAGAATTGGATATTGCCTATAACATATATTAATATTGTATTTTAAAAATTATTAAATTTTATGAAAAATCAAATGTGATAATTTTTAGCTTTATGTGATTATGAAAAGACTGCGGGTTTGACCACATTTATTTTGTAAAGCAATTTTAATTTCTTAGAAACACGTTTGGTTAGTTTTTTTTTAATTCTTTAAATTAGTTATGACATCTTGTCATTTTGGAAATCGGTTTGTCAGATTTTGGATAAAAGCGTTCACTGATTAAAAAAAATGTATTTTTTTAATGAGGCGTTCAAAATAAATGACTATATGGGCCCATATCTTCGTTTGTATTGATCTCGATCGATTTAAATTTTTAATGTGGTTAAAAAAAAAAATCAAAGTGTTATATTAAGTTACATAAAGAATATTTAATTTAATTTTAAATTAAATTTACCCTAGATTTTTTCTATTTGTCTTGGGCAAAGTTACTTACATTGCATATTTATACTTTTTAGCTCCAAAGTTCCTGAAGCTTACTCAGTATCCCGGTAACTCCAGCGATGCCTTTGATTTTGTACTTGTGAGCAATGGCAGCTCTTCCAGCGGAGATTATCGCACTCTTCGGGGTCGCACAAAGGTTCTTGAGTTTGAGAAATTTCAAACGGATCCCCAGGAGATCTTTGTCCTGTTCAGTCAATCCTTGGAGCAACCCTTACAAGTGCAATGGCCCACCTGGCAGGAGCAGTTGAGCTATAGCATTATCATCACCATGGATAGAGACGAAAGTGTTGCCCGAAAGGAACTCCAAGATGTGCTCAAGTTAAGCTCCAGAACTCTTCTCCAGAAGCACACAGAATCGTGGAACAGCTTTTGGGACAACGAATTCTCCATTGAACTGAAGGGTGATGCTCTAGAGCTCTCCCAAATTGTTAACGCTGGCATCTTTTATTTGGTTAGTTCTCTACCGTCAATTAATACCAATCAGAAAAACGAACCATTCTATGGATTGAGTCCCACTGGCTTGGGACGTGGCAACCTGGAGGCGGATTATCAGGGGCACAACTTTTGGGACACCGAGATCTGGATGCTGCCGGTGGTCACTCAATTCGGCTTGGAGTACGCAAAACAGGTGTTGGACTACCGACACAGGAAATTAGAGGCAGCTAAATATCATGCCAATGCCACTGGCTATAAGGGAGCCAGGTGAGATTCTTAATGGAGTTGTGTTAAATATAAATTGTATTTCTCCTAATACTCTTCAGGTTTCCCTGGGAAAGTGCCTACACTGGGACTGAGGTCACCAATCCCTGCTGCCCCGAAGTGGCGCAACAGGAGATTCACATATCCCCCGATATATCCTTTGCTCTCCAAAGGTTCTACTCCCAATCATTGGATAAGGAGTGGGCCTGTAATACAGCTTGGCCCATAGCCGCAGAGGTGGCCAAGTTCCTGGTGAGTCGGGCATCGTGTGACGATTCCCAAAATATGTGCCACTTCCTTAAGGTAATGGGACCCGATGAGGATCACCCGGACGTAAATGATAATGTGTACACAAATGCTGTTTCTAAAATTGCATTGGATTTTGCCGAGTGGTTGGGTCCAATGTGTGGGAACACCAGCACAGAACTCTTTGAAAGATGGCGTGAGCTTAGCGACCGATTGCTGATTCTACAGGATGAGGTCCTTAACTACCATCCCCAGCACCAGGGTTATATCCTAAACACCACTGTGAAGCAGGCGGACACCATTCTACTTGGGTATCCGTTACGATTCGATATCAGGTAATAATACAAATTCATGGTTGGTATAATCCCAATACGTAATTCCAATTCCCTTTAAGCTCCACACACTTAAATGATCTTCGCTTTTATGCAAATGCAACCCGAGAATCGGGTCCTGCGATGACCTGGTCCATGTTCTCCGCCAATTATCTTGTCTCCAGGCAGGATAAGCTGGCCAACGAGTATTTCGAGCGTGGCTACAAGAGCTATGTTAGACCCGAGTTCAAGGTGTGGAGTGAGACCCCGCTCGGCTACGAAGGATCGGCGAATTTCCTCACCGGCATCGGTGGCTTCCTGCAGACCTTGATCTTCGGTTACGGCGGCCTGGACTTTGGCAGGGTTGGTGACCAGTTTTCGATGATTATACGTCGAACTTTAACGCCCCCAAACGTAGACGAGATCCATATCAATTCTATTCCATATGAAGATGCTAAGTGTAGCTTTACCATCAGGTTTCAATCCAGCGAAATTGTCTGTTGGGACAGGTTTGGTCCGGGTTTCCAGATGGTTCAAGATCAGAGGAGGACGTTTCTTGGCAGATCCTTTAACTGTAAGTTGTGGGCTTCTTTCATATTCGTTCGTAAGTTACCTGTTTTTTTTCTTTTTTAGTTACCCATAGGAACGAGGATCCCCCCATCGAAATCAGTTTCTTGAGATAAATCCAAAGTGTATTTGAATAAATATGAAGAGAATTACATATTTGGGCCGGATGCATAGGTAGAGTTCTGAACTTAATTATTTAGTACGCGGATTAGAAAGTATCTATTGCATTTGGTTATGGTATCTTGGTTATCTTGGTAGTTAAATCGATTTCTTGATGCCTTCTCTACTTGAATTTGGCTATAGAGGAGCCGCTGACACCGGGCGCATTTTTGTTGCTGCCACTGAGCACCACGTAAGCGGTTTTGGTCTCCTTTTGCTTTTGCTGCAACATGGTCAGAGTGCCCAATGGTGTGTCAGTCGAGCTCATGGTCTTCATTAACTGCAAGGAAAGGATTTATCAATTAATAAACAATTTAACAATTTATTTAATGGGCAACTCACCCCATCCTGCTCCATTTTCTTCAGACGCTTTTCAATCTTATTCTTTCCCGGTCCCTTGCCGTGGAACTTATGCGACAAATACCGGAAAGCCTCTTTCAGGTTCAATATGCGACCATTGTCGTCAATATAGTCCAGCTTGACATTAGGCTTGAAGGTCTCCTTGTCCTTGAAGTCCGTAATTGGCCCAAAGTGGAACCGATCACGACGTCCAACCTTGTCGTCCTCACTGCGAAGACAAGACATACCATTAAAAGGTTTTCTCTTAGGAGAAGTTCTTAACTTACCCAGCAGCTTTGTCTTCAATAGAGTAGTTCTTGGCCTGCAAATGGGCCATTTTCGTGTTGCTAGGCCTATTCTTTTCCTCCTTTTCGAGGTAACCCTTGGACAGAGCCAGGCGCAAAGCATTCGCTACACCAGCGCCCACATCAGGCTCCTCATCCAAAATGGCACGATCCTCCAGATCCTCTCCCAGATTGTCCAAGTCGGCGGGCTGCATGACTTCATCGGGATTGACTGAATTCCAGGTTCCATGACTCAGGGCGGGCTCGTCGTCTTGCGTGTCCATGTGCTCCTCTGGCTGATCGGTCTTGTCAAAGTCCAACATGTCATTGGAGTCCTCGTTTCGGTTGCCCGCCATCCCGTACGTGGGTATATCACCCAATGTACGGCAAAACTCAGCAGTGGCATTTAACACGATGTTGGCATCTACACCAGTAGAGGCTACTTCAGAACTGTTCTCCTCTACGGGTTCGGGTTTGATCTCCCGCTGAATGCATTCGAAATCGACGGGTAATGACTTCTTAATAATATTCTCCTTCTGTTTTAGTTTTCGAGCCTTTGCTAAAACCCTTTCTAAATCATCATCCTCAGCTTCCACCTTGACTTCAGTTTTAACGGCCTCCAGCTCCATGACCTCATCCTCGTGATCACGATAACGTCCACCACGACTACCAAAGTTTGAGGAAGCTGACGTTCCTGGCTCCATTAAAGACTCAAGATCGTCTGCTTTTAGTTTTTGGCGGAGTTTCTTAACCTTTTTCTTTGGCTTCTTGAATCTACAAGAAAATGTATATTATTAATAAAAACTAAATGGGTTTTAATAAAGAGCATTCAAATTTACTTGGCCAACTCTTCAGTACTGTACGTGTCCGATGCCAGCTGCAGATTGGTATCCTCCAAGGTTTCCAAGCGTTTGCCGGCTAATTTGGTTTTAATCTCAAGGAGCTTTCGTCTGTGTTCCCTCTCTTCATCCATATTTTCCCCGATCACAAAGTTCTTGCGCTTTTTTGGTTGACCCTCGATGTCATCATCGTACTTTTCCAACACAGAACGCTCGATTGGATTGCCCAACTCATCGTACTGCTCTTCGTACACATTGTAACCATAACTGAGCGGATTCAGCTTTTTGTTGGTCACATTCTTCTTGTAGCGCTCTTCGTCGAGCATGTTGACATTGACTAGAGTATCGCCCTCCTCTTCGTTTAGCACATCTTGATCCTTGAGTGTTAGGATGACGGTGCGTCCTTCGCCAAAATCATCCATGTCGTGATCCACTCGCAGGCCCTTTAAGTTGCTATCGCCATAGGCGCGTTGACGGGCTTTGGTTTTCTCTTTCTCAAGCAGCTCTGAAACGCCAAAGGCCTCATCCAGCTCCTCCAGCTCTTTGGCCTGAAATTAAGAAATGCATATTATATTAAATAATTAAAAGATATTAATGTAATTACCTTACGCCTCGCCTCTTCGCGTTCGTTAACCACTCGCTTGTTCTTGTCCACCCATTTGGATACATTGTCCGTTTCCTCGTCAGACTCTCCCAGCGTTTTAATGCGAGCAAGGCGCTCTTCCAAAAACCGCTTTTCTTTGCGCTGCTTAAGCTTCTCGCGCAACTTCTCTGCCTGCTTCTTCTCCTTTAGGTTGTCCGCCGGCTTGTGCAGGAATTCGCCCCATTCATCTTTGTAAGATGATAGATCGGCATCGCCAGAGGATTTCTTGCTCTCGGCCTGGCTACCGTTTCCGGCGGTCGGCGTCACCTTGCTGGGACCACTTTCCATCTCGAGTGGCTTGAGGCCCAGCTTGGCACGAAGTTTATTAGTCTCCGTAATGGAGAGGACATCCCCGGCTCCGTTTTCAGGTATGGGCGAGTAGGAACGTGATGAGGCCTCGCGTTCCTTTGCGGCGGGTTTACGGGTGGCCGACGGAGGCGACTGGGATCGGGAACGTTCACGGTTTCGTTCCCGCTCCCGCTCTCTACCCGAGCGCTTACGGGCTTCCCGCTCCCTCTCGATTTCTCGTTCTCTTCGGGATTCATATTCGGCATGCCTGGAGATTTGCGGAGGTGGAGGAGCGGTGAGCTCCCGTTCGCGTTCGCGTTCCCGTTCCCTCTCACGCTCCTTTAGGCGTTCCCTTTCGCGCTCCTTGAGGCGTTCCTTTTCGCGCTCCTTCTCGCGCTCCCTTTCACGTTCCTCCCGCTCCTTGAGGCGCTCCTTCTCGCGCTCCCTTTCACGCTGATTTTCGCGCTCCTTTTCACGGTCTCTATCGCGTTCCCTCTCGCGTTCCCGGTCCCGCTCCCTTTCCCTTAGAAGATCACGCTCGCGTCCAGAATCCCGCTCGCGATCGGGGGCTTCCCTGGCATCCCTGACTTTGCCCTGCTCCTGCACCGGAACCTCCACGCAGTCGGAACCTGTAAGTAAGGAGCACCGGTTAGAACTGTCTAATCACCAGAAGGACAATCGCTTCAACCACTTCTGCTCGCCCACTCACAATATGCTCCAGGAGCGGACCACCTGCAAGAAAAGGAGAAACGAGGAGAAACGCAACGATGGGTTTAGTACGTCCGTTAAAAGAAAAGTGCAGGACCAAGGCGGTTGCCGGGCATGGACGGTCCGTCAATCAGATTATCGCTTTTCTGCCGGATCCGCCGTCCACAGCAATCGCCCTTGAACCTGGCCTGCACTTGGAGAAAAGCGGGAAAACACTTACTATCCGAGTCCGACTCCTCCAGGGAGATGACCTCGCTGGGACGCTCGCGCTCCTTTTGCTTGTGATGCTTGTGGCGGTGCTCCTTGTGCTTCTTGTGCTTGTGGTGTCTGTGACGCGACGATGAGTCGTCGGTCAGATCCATGGTCAAATCCTCGTCCTCCGTGGCTCGGCGCTGGCGCTCCGGCGATCGCGACCTATGCCGGTTCTTCTTGTCCTTTTTGTGCTTCTTTCCGGACGACGAGGAACCCATTTTTTTTAAATAAGAGAAATTTTCACAAAAAAAAGCAATAAACGACGCAAGTGTGACCGCAAACGGAAATTAAATAATTAATTAAAAAATACTACATTATACACACAAAAAATACTGTATTCGAAGCTGCCATTCACAACGATGGGCGTACCAAAAGAGCCAAGTAATAAAAAACTATTAATATTATATAGCGCATTATTTCTTCGGCAAAGTTTTAACCAAAATAAACTGAATTTAACTAAAATTTATAAAGCAACAACCCCTTAAAATAACAATCCAAATTCAAGGCACCAGATCTTCATCTGCAACTTTTGCCATTCACAACGCAGATAATAACAAAACACCACGCGGAAATCTTGGAGTAAACAATGGAAGTAACTAAAGTAAGTAGATTAAGCAATATTAAAAACGAAACTTTACCATTAAAACCCACAGAAGTCAAAGAAATCAAAGAAAGCCAAGAAGTCAAAGGCTCCTAAGGACTCGTCCGCTTCGATTAAATTGACGGCCCTGCATCGCAAGCAAAAGGAAGTTGCCCGCGTGCTTATTCTCAAACAGGAAATATTAATGAGATCTGGAGTGTCCTACCTGGAATATCAGGAGATTCGTGCAGAAATCGAAAGACTCAATAGTTTAAAGGAGACATTTTCGCGTCGTGTGGAAAAATTGAAACAACAAGACAAGTAGTTTAGAGTCGTTTTGATTCATGTCATCATAATCATAGTCTGAACATTTGTAGCTTAAAACTTTCTGTTACTGACTTAATTAACAATAACAAATGCCTTTACGTATATAGGATCATAAGGCGTTTAACATAAAATCTAGGTAACTTTTTACATTATACTTCATCGAAAGAAAAATTATTGCATATTTCATTGCGTGCTATTTTTGGTAGAAATCTTTGCATTTCTTAATGTAAAGCCTAATTATTGTACGAATGTTTGACATCTGCAGAATGTAGGAACTGGAAATTGAAGTATTATTAATTGTTTAGTTGTATGGTTCTGAAAGGAACGAATGTTAATTTGGTGGAGTGAAATTTCACCCATTTGGAAATGAGCTGCCGCTATCAAAGTTTAAAGAATTTTTGATTAACTATTCCTGCTTTAAGTTATTCTCGGACTTCTCGAAGGCCTTCCACATGCGCGTGAAATCTGCCTGAAACATTCGCGCCAATTCCTTGTCCTCACTGAGGATGCAGTTCTCCCAGTTGCCTCCGAATCCCTGCCGTGTCCAGTTGACGGAACCGCTGACCACGACGCTGCAGTATGGACGAATCCACTTGCGCTGTTTGAGCCGCCGGATCTCCTCCACGCGCTCCACTCCATCTATTACACAGTACTTGTTGTGCATCATTTTCGAGGTGATAGGCATGCGCACCGGCACTCCAAGGCAGGCCAGGACATTGATCTGTGATCCGGAGGAGAAGACCATCTCCCGGTCGCTGATGATCCTGACACTCACGCCACGCTGTAGAGCTCTCTTAAAGGCGTCGGCCAGAATTAGAGAAGAGAAGGTGTAGATGGCTACGTCAAGGGAGTACACCGCACGATCGATCTGCTCCACTATCTTGCCAACATTCCTCAGGGAGCAGTACATGTTTCGGCACTGCAACACAATCGGTTCCGGCGATTTCGTCAATTCCGGTGAACCCGGCATGCTCTTCCGAAGATGCTGCGCTGCGCAGATGTCGCCAAGCTCATTGAAGGAGAGCACTTCGTGCACGCGGAGGGGCCTTTTTCCCGAAAGTTGGCTATGAAAGAACTTAACCGCCTTCCAGATCACCTCTGATGCCAGGATGGTGCCGGCGGCAATGCTGATGGTGGCCACAATGGGATGCTCTCGGATCTGCTGCATAAATAATGCGGTATTCAACATTTTATTATAATTTTATTTTTTTGAAAGTACTGCGCTTTAAATATCGCTCTAAGTGGGACCAGTATTTCAGTACTTAGTATTTTTTAAATACACCTTTCAATATTTTCTCTAAACTGGTCCTTGACCACACTTTGTTTCAGTGGCGTTGCCGTATCGCGGCCATGCGCTTGCCCATTCGAATTAAACAATACATTTCTGGACAATTGAAGCATTTCTCCTATTAAATGGATGATCCATCCACCACTCTCTTGCCCGGCGAATCCGAAGATCTGCGGGAGGCGCGCAATACCGAACTGAAGAAGGTGCTCAAGTTGAAATTAGTGCTGGACGAGCTGCGTCGCCTGGATTTGGGGCCAAATCAGAGTGCGGAAATCAAAAGAACGCTTAAATTGGTTTCCATTGGGAACTATGTGCGATTAGGCGAGAATGAAGGCAGTGGTCAGGAGCAAGTGCTGGGTAGATGCCTTTAAAATCGTCGTTAAGACAGTGTTTATTCATGTAATTTATCCCACAGGTCTGCCGAATGCCAGCAGTTATCCGCCCTTGAGCTATACGGATCGCAAGACGGTGCGCAACAAACTATCCGCCCAACTACGGGCCACTCTACAACCCATTGCAGAACTGGGTGACAGGATGCGCGAGGAGTTTCCGGATGCCTTTAACCAGGGGGAGGATTTGAGTGCCGACCAGAAAGAAATCTTGCGGCTAGAGGAGGAGCATCGCAGCGGTCTGGAGCAGCTGGTGGCGCTTCTGGGGCGCAAGTGCTCGCTTCTTAACGACACCGCCGAACTGAAATTGGGTCCGCAATTGGCCAACGAACTGAAATTGCAGGAGGCGCAGGCGCAACTTGTTCAAACAAAAGCGGAACTCCTGCGGGATTTCTTTGTCCAAGAGGCCACTTCCCGCACTGAAAACAGTGTTAAGGCGCACAAGGAAGTGGAAGCGCACCTGGACGAGCTTATCGCCGCCAAAAATCCGACCCCCAAGAAGTAGATAAAGCAATTTATAACTATGTGAATTAGATTTAAATACATTAGATTTGTTAGTAAAACAGGGTCGTTTGGCTACTTTTAATATTCAGAGTGGCAACGCTGGTTTTACATGGTTCACTTTTCGCAAGGCCACACTGGCGAACAAACAATTTGTAAACAAAAGGAAGCTTTAAAACTATCAAACATGACAGAAACCAATCCTGATGAGCGGGTTTCCCCCAGAGAAGAGCCCTCCGCGGAGGAGGATTCCCGAGCCCAGTCCCCACCAGAGGCATTGGCAATTCTGAGCAATAGTTCCTCAAATGCCGGCAATGGTTTAGAACAAGAGGATGAGCACGAAGCCGATTCCGTGGATCGGGATGACTCTGCCAGCTTGTTCAGCACCACGACAACCACCACTAGGAGCAAATCGCCCAACACACGAAAACTGAACCGCTTATGCCGGCGTGTTAAGGCTCCAAAAATGGTTCAACCGCTTTACAAGTACAGGTGGGATTTCTTTGGTGAAATTAAATAAGTACTATATATATATGTATTAATAACCGAATTAATTGCAGTTCCCATGTCCGCGAGGATCACAACCACCAGATCTTTGGGGTGCAGTTCAATCCGTTCCTGGACAGAAGCCATGCGCAGGTGTTTGCCACCGTTGGCAAGGATCGAGTTTCCATCTACGAATGCGAAAGGAGTAACGGCGAGGAGTCCAATGAAGGCATTCGACTGCTGCAGGTCTATGCGGATCCCGATGTAGGTACTCAAGCATTTAACACCATATCCATTCAGAAAGCGGATTCTATATCCTATGATAAGAGCTTATGTCTCTTTTACATCTGATTAAGGATACATCAATTCCTTCATAAATTTTTTTAAAATTATCTTTTAGATAACAACATAGCTTTTTCTAACAAGGTGTCCTAAAATGTCAGTAATTTTATTTTATTTATACAAAGCTAGCTTAAGGTTTTTAAACTAAAAGCATTAGCAACCATGCTAATATTATCATCAATATTAATTTATTTTAAAGGAAATAGTAGCAGTTTAAATATTTTCTTTGGTACAACTTTCAGATGTTTTTTCTATCTACATGTATTATGAATTATAACTATTGTATTTATAACTTCTTTATATTTCCTCTTTTCAAGACCGATGAAAGCTTCTACACGTGCGCTTGGTCCTACGACTCAGAAACAGGCGATCCTGTCCTGGCTGCGGCTGGTTACCGCGGTGTCATCCGGATTTTTAATCCAGTGAAGCATCAATGCAGCAAGAACTACATTGGTCACGGGCACGCAATTAATGAGCTCAAGTTTCATCCGGTCAGGCCGCAGTTACTTCTGTCCGGCAGCAAGGATCACTCGTTGCGGCTCTGGAACATCCAGTCGGACGTCTGTGTGGCTGTGTTCGGTGGAGTGGAAGGTCATCGGGATGAAGTGCTGTCCGTTGACTTTGATTTGCGCGGGGATCGCATCATGTCCAGTGGGATGGATCACTCTCTGAAGCTGTGGCGCTTGGACAAGCCGGATATAAAGGAGGCCATAGAGCTAAGCTCTGGCTTCAGCCCCAACAAGAACACTGCTCCATTTCCTACCATCAAGGAGCACTTTCCGGACTTCTCCACGAGGGATATTCATCGCAACTATGTGGATTGCGTTCAGTGGTTTGGGGACTTCGTCTTCTCGAAGTCCTGCGAGAACTCGATTGTGTGCTGGAAGCCGGGCAAACTTTCAGCCCCTTGGCACGAAATAAAACCCCAGGAGTCGGCCACCACAGTGCTACACCACTTCGACTACAAGATGTGCGAGATCTGGTTTGTGCGCTTCGCCTTCAACGCCTGGCAAAAGATTCTGGCCTTGGGCAACCAGCAGGGCACCACCTTTGTGTGGGAACTCGACTGTAACGATCCCAATCTGACCAAATGCAGTCAACTGGTTCATCCCAAGAGCAACTCCACCATCCGGCAGACTTCTTTCTCCAAAGACGGTTCTATTTTGGTCTGCGTCTGCGATGACAGCACCGTGTGGCGATGGGATCGCGTCAATTAGGTAACTTATGGATTATTTTAAGCTATACCCAACAAGGGTATATTAAATAAGTGAAAAGTTTTCCCTTCAGAGTGGTGATACCTTTCAGATATGTAGTTTGTATAAATATCTTAAGCTTAAATATTATTTATTTGACGTGTGTTAGATCCATAGTTTTATAAATGAAACCCATAGGTTAATTATTTATTAACACTTTTATAAACTATTGTTTATTAAACCATTTTTTTGTAACTTTTTAATTTATTTAACTCTTATTTTATTCTCAAAGTGTAAGAATTCTTACTAACATTTTTTACAATACAATATAATATACATAAATATTGATTGAGTATATATTTATATTTCAAAATATGCCGTAACTATATTAATCTATATACGTTAAATAAAAAAATATATTTACAAATGTATTTTGTCAATCTATACATGGATAAAGAAATGTCGTTAAAAATTGTATCTCTTTAACAGTATTTTTATTTATTTACTTAATATAAAAATAAGAAACTTTTATTTTGACCAAACATTATATATTTAAACACTTAATTAATAAAATTCGTGGTTATAATATATAAATTTGTTTATAGACAAGATAAACCATTGATTTCGGTTATTTTTTAAGCCGTCATTGGTATTTTATGCACATCGCTAAATGGTCACTCTAAGCAGCTGCGAAATTTTGTTATCATTGCAAAACTCAAATTTCTTGTTTACCTGCGATTGATTTTGCATAAAATGCTTACTGACCGAGTAATTGCCACCAAGGAGGCGCTAGTAGTGGCTTTGGGTGACAATTGGGAGCGCTACCGGGCCAACATGAAGAACTGGTTTCGCAGCCGCTGGTCCAAGGAGGAGTTCGATGCGGAGTCGCGGAAAATACTCTCTCCGGACAAATTGCACCTGCACAATCAATTTCTGCTGGCGCTGCTCAACAAGATAGATGCCTTCGCTCCCGTGGAGAATCCTCCGGCTGTCCAAACCAGCAGCAGCGGGAATCGCAGCAAGCGTCGCAAGAGAAGCTCCCGCACTTTCGCCGAACGCCTGAACTTCGAGCTCTGTGAGGTCCTGGAATTTGTGGGCGAGGACAACATGCAGGTGATCAGGCCTCCGCCCACGATCGGCGGATCCTCGGAGCAGCAGCCCATGCAGCAGCAGCTCCCGTCGCAGCGCTACTGCGCCCAGGAACTCTTCCTACCCGACGCGGGATTCATTATGGGCCGCTTTCTAATAGGCGCCTGGGAAATCGGACTCGTCTCCGTGGACGACAACGTCGCCGAGTACGTGGCCATGGCCGTGCAGGTTCTGCTCAAGGATCTGCTGTCGGCCATTATTAAGAAACGAAAGCACTACAAGACCAGCGGCGAGGGAAACTTTTACTACGATGTGGGTGCTCCGCTGCGTGATCCTTCGCTGCGCAATACGGTCACCCGCCAGAAGGTGGATGATACACCCCTGGAGCTGGACAAGGAGCTGAATACGGCTAACTTCATGCGGCGTCAGAACGACGATGTGACCTTCCTCTCTGCCTGCGAAGAAGTGTAAGGATTGTTTATTAATCACCAGTAAGAGGGCAATGAATGTCCCTATACAAGGGTCTTTTTTATTGGCAAGCAAGGAAACATTCACAGGATCAATTGTTGTGTGATAATATTTTATGCAAAATTTTTTGTTTTTTTAATACTTTTGCCCTATTAACAATATCATCTTTAACATATACGGTTCATGCTTAAAATCAGTCTTTCACATATCAATCAATTGTAGCAGAGTTTTTTGTCCACATGTCAAATGATTTATCTATATTTCAAAATCCTCAGCTCAAAAGATAAGTCTTCTTAATAACTTTCTCGTTTAAAGAAAGGTTAAACACGGATTTACAGCTGTCATAAGGATTACTTTTACTAACTCATCTGTTTTCCGGTTAAAAACATACAATAACAATTTCTTAAAATTTTCTTACAGCCTCCCCAGCGAGCGAACAGTGATCACCCTTAAGGACTGCCAGCTCGCCTTCCGGGACCGCAACCTGATCGGCTCACACGCCGTTTACTCCATCAATATGGAACGACTCAATATGATGATGCATTAGTTTATTGAAGTACTTATTTAATATTAGCTCTAGGAAATATTTACATTATACGCGAGTTTTTGGCTTAGCAAAGTTCTCTTGGCGGTGGTTTGTAGGGCAAAGCGCCTGGCAGAAACTGATCTGACTTGAAGGCTTCGATTTCCTGTTCATTGAGATCTTCCATGCGACTGTAAACCGAGGATTGGGCTTCGTTGGTCGACTGAGCTTGCTGCTGCTGCAACATCTGTTGTTGCTGCATCATTTGCTGCTGTTGTTGCTGCTGCATTTGCAATTGTTGCTGTTGTTGCATCTGCTGCTGTTGTTGCTGTTGCTGCTGCTGTTGTTGCTGCATTTGTTGCTGTTGCATCTGTTGCTGCTGCAACTGTTGTTGTTGGTTTGGGAATCCAACTGCTGCTGCCTGCGCAAATAACCCGGATGGGGGTTGCTGCTGCTGCTGCTGAGCGGCCTGGCCAAACATTCCTCCTACATTGGGATTAGAAACTTGGCCAAAAATTCCGGCCGCCTGAGTTTGTTGCTGCTGTTGAAAGCCACCGAAGGGATTGGGATTTCCGGGCTGAGCTTGCACCTGGACTTGTGCCTGGGCGAAAAGGTTGCCTCCTTGAAAGGTTTGAGCTGCAGGCTGTTGCTGCTGCTGAGGCTGTCCAAAGACACTGGTTGCTCCTCCTGCCACTGCTCCTCCGCCAAAAATGCTGTTCCCTGGATTTGAATTCGCCATGGTTCCACCGAAAATGCTGTTGGTGTTGTTTGCTTGGTTAGCAGCATTGCCGAAAATATTACCCGCAGCCAAAGCAGGCTTTCCAAAGATGGAGGCGGATGGGTTGGCCGCCGGAGCAGCTGCAGCAAAGGGATTATTGGGCTGCTGCGGGGCATCAGACACGCTCCCGCCCTCCGGCGTCTCGTGGATCTTGATCATCATGTCCAAAACATGGGGCGACATCTGCAACATGGCCTTCATCTTGTTGGTCGCCTCCATAACCTCGCGATTAAACTGCTGCTGAAATTGTTCAAAGCTATTCTGACGCTTGGCCTCGTAGCCCATAAAGCGGACCTCCTCGAAGGATTGGTCCTCGATAAAGTTGGGAAAGTTGGCCTTGTCCTTGAAGGGCCCATAGGCCGAGAAAGGCCACATCTTGCCATTGAGGCTGGACTCCATGTCGGCTTTAAGATACTGCCTATAATAAAAGTATGTGATTGTGTGTAAGATTGGGATTCCATCTTTATGGTTTAACCTCCATTCACTCACTTGACATCGAAGTGCTCGTTGTGGCATTTTGTCCCATAGCGACAGGAGCCTTGTTGGAAGAATCGGCACACAACCATATTTCTCTAGATCTATATATCTCCTACAAAATGGTAAATTAATTTTTGCTTTGATCTGGCTTTGGGCTTCAAAAAAAAATACGAAATGCCGGTGCCGTTAAAATACTAGAATTTGGTATTCAATATTTTGATCTTCAAAGCATATACTGTGTTTATGCATGAAAACTTTAATACGTGAAATAAGATGAAAGAACAAGAACTAATTACATTAAATCGGAAAAGTTAATAGACAAATAAAATCCTTTTGATAAATTTATTTCGATCAATTAATATTTTTAAATTTTACATTACTAATTATTATGCTAAAATAGAATGAATAAACTTATATTCATGAACTGTTGACAGAAACAAGATAAATGTTTTCTGGTACACTACAAATTAAAAAATTCAAATTAGATTTTCCCGCATAAACAAAGCCACTTATAATGACATTTTTGGGTATATTTTCGAGGGTCCTTTGGTATTTTGCGTCCCTCCCAACGCGGTCCCACTGATTGTGAAATCCGCTTTGATAACATAACGAAAAACACAAGAACTTCTTGGATTCCATCACAATGCAGAAAGTGCTGGGACGACTCCAGGCGCAGGTCCTGCGCTCCCGCGCTACAAATGCAGTAGTCACCGTGGTCAGACATGAGGCCACCTCCTCCAAGACAGCCACAAAGCCGGCCGCCACATCCAAAGGTAAACGAGTCCTCCAATATGTTCGATTATCCTTACTAAATCCCAAATATCCGCAGAATTCCGGGAGAGGCAGGTGCGCTTCAACATCAAGAACGAACAGACCGAGGGACGACCCTTGTACCTGGATGCCCAGGCCACCACGCCGATGGACCCACGTGTGCTAGACGCCATGCTCCCATACCTGACGAACTATTACGGGAACCCCCACTCCCGTACCCACGCCTACGGTTGGGAAACGGAGCAGGCGGTGGAGAAGGCGCGCGAGCAGGTGGCCACTCTGATTGGCGCCGATCCCAAGGAGATCATCTTCACATCCGGCGCCACGGAGTCCAACAATATATCCGTTAAAGGGGTGGCCCGCTTCTACGGCACCAAGAAGCGGCATGTGATTACAACCCAGACGGAGCACAAGTGCGTCCTGGACTCATGCCGGGCATTGGAGAACGAGGGATTTAAAGTCACCTATCTGCCTGTTCTGGCCAACGGACTTATCGACCTCCAGCAGCTGGAGGAGACCATCACGCCGGAGACATCACTGGTGTCCATCATGACGGTGAACAACGAGATTGGCGTCAAGCAGCCCATTGATGAAATCGGAAAATTATGTCGCTCCCGCCGCGTATTCTTCCACACGGATGCCGCCCAGGCTGTTGGCAAGATCCCATTGGACGTGAACAGCATGAACATCGACCTGATGTCCATATCCGGTCACAAGATCTACGGCCCAAAGGGTGTAGGTGCCCTTTACGTGCGTCGCAGGCCCAGGGTTCGTTTGGAGCCCATCCAAAGTGGAGGCGGCCAAGAGCGTGGTTTGAGGAGCGGCACAGTTCCAGCCCCGCTGGCCGTGGGATTGGGAGCTGCTGCGGAACTGGCTCTCCAGGAGATGGACTACGACAAGAAGTGGGTAGATTTCCTCTCCAATCGCCTGCTGGACAGGATTTCGAGTGCCTTGCCACATGTTATTAGGAATGGCGATGCCATAGCCACATACAATGGATGCCTGAACTTGTCCTTTGCTTATGTGGAAGGTGAGTCCCTGCTGATGGCCCTTAAAGATGTGGCCCTGAGCAGCGGCTCCGCCTGTACCTCCGCCTCTCTGGAACCCTCCTACGTGCTGCGGGCCATCGGCACAGACGAGGATCTGGCCCACAGCTCCATTCGCTTCGGAATTGGCCGCTTCACCACTATCGAGGAGGTAGACTACACCGCCGACAAGTGCATCAAACATGTGGAGAGGCTGCGCGAGATGTCGCCGCTGTGGGAGATGGTCCAAGAGGGCATCGACCTAAAGACCATCCAGTGGTCGCAGCACTAATATACTAATATGTAAGCCGTTACTGTTACCCCACTCTTCGAAAGCGAAGGGAAAATAAATTAGTTGGAAGAGTATCTAGGTTTATTTGTACACAAAACCACTTAAAACTAAGCTTAGTCCGAACGAATGTGCTTGTGTAAGAGGTGAGTCAAGAGAGACCCCAAAAAGCGAAAACGACTCCAAAGTGCGACGGCCAAAGATATGCAAATGATGCAATAATTTGCATTTGCCACTGGTCAAGGTTCAGTTGGCCTTCTTTTTGGGTGCTTCGCTCGCTCCTCCACCCAGGATCTTGCGGCGCTGGGCAAACATGTGCAGGTACAGCTGCGGGAAGATGGGGATGTATCCCAGCATCACAATCCACAGGAATCCAAAGTAGGAGAAGGTGGCGTTCCACTTGTTGGGCATCACCACGCTCCACACGCTGTTCTCGCGGGCGTAACTCTGGGCCCACCAGAAGCACAGCAGCTCACCGGTCACTCCAATGGGGTACAGGACGATGAAGGTGGTGTACCGCAGGAACACAACGAAATGGGGCACCACCTTGACAATGTTCAGGGCGTAGTACCCATACCGGATGATCTCGGTGATGGCCCAGGCCAGCAGGGCGATGGGCAGACCGGGCGACACCTTTCCAGTGGGCGTGGCCATCACAACGCCGACAACCACCATCATTCGGCTGAACACCTGGAAGCCAGTGACCACCGGATTGGACTTTACCAGGCCAAAGGACGCATTTAGGATCTCCACGAAGGCGGCGTTCTGGAATATGATCACAGCCAAGCGCGTGTACTCCCACAGCGTAACCTTTGCCCGGAACTCGGGGCCCTGCAGCAGATAGTAGTTGACCAGCTGCCACAGGATGTAGCTCCATCCGACCACCTGTCCGGCGTTGTATGCGAACAGGTAGAGCTTGGTGACCGTCGACGGCTCCTTAGAGGCGCTGGGTTTGCCTGACTTAACTGCCTTTGCTGACATTTTGGAGCTGCGTGAACTTTCACCTCGACGATCGCCACTAGTTAACTAATCAGTCGTTAAACTTATCGCTCTGTCGCGCGATAATTCCGAAGTCGCTTTCACCTGATTGGGTCAGTGTGACCGCACCGCAAACACCCAAATAATCCGAAGGTATATTAAAAATCGGGTAAGGAAACCGGCGTTTTTATACCCTCACAGCTTTATTTATTTTATTTGATATCTCGACTTCTGGCCAGCATCCATTTAAAAAATAAAAATAAATCAAAATATAAGAATAATGTTGTTGGCCTTTTATGTGATCTATCAAGATATATATATAAACATTTTTAGAGATACATACATATTATTTGTGTGGTTATGAATAAATTTTTAATGTTAAATTTTTTCTTGTAAGATTATTAACACCATCTTGGAAAGGGTATTAAAACCAGATCTGGCTCCATAAACTTAATGGTTTATTTTGGTGGATATGTGGTTCCCCCATTGAAAGCCCCGGGTACAAAAAGTGTACCCTTTACCCTTCAATATCTGTACATACATATGTACATACATTAACCATTAACAACTTTGTGGTGTGATTACACAAAAAAGGTTAATGTAAAGGTCAGTTGATTCTCGAAGCATCAGAATGAACTTGAGTGAAACAAAATAAACTAAATTGTATAAACAAATTTAAATTAATGTACTTGAAACTATTATTTGTATATTCATGTATATGCTTAGTAAACTAAATCACAATTTAAATATTTAAAAAATATACTCCTAAGGTAAAAAGCAAGATATGCAAGTTCAATTAGTTGAACCATCACCAGAAAATTACAAAAATATATTGGTTATAAGTTATATATTTTGTTTCACCTGAATTCGATTCGATTGTAAATTTAACCCGGTTAAATTGTATGTTGTCCACTTTTAAATTAAGGTGAGGGTAAATTGGTCGGCAATACCAAATAAAGCAATGTAAAGAGTACTTTGTAATCTCGCATGGGTACGTTATAATGTTCTAGACATTAAGGAAATCAATAAAATAACTATTTATTATGTGCTGACGAGCCCATTGTACACACCCAAATACATTTTAAATTTCGAGCGATATTTACCGTAGACCACCCCATTGTACTTTGCAGCTAATGTTTAGCAGCGAGCGACGGCCGGTTTGCGCGATGAGCCAGCATGCCAGCTGCTTTTCCTGATCGCCTGGTGGAAACCGAACCGAAAACCGAACGTGTCTGAAAAAGTCCGCCACCACCACGGGCCGGTGCACGTCCCCACCTGCCAAATCGCGTGTGTGGGGCGATTTCGTTCCCCAGCCGTGGAGCGAATCGCTTGTCGCCGTTGTCGAATTTCGTTGTGAATCGCAATCGGAATTGGAACTTCTGTTCCGAAAGCATGGCATCGCAGGCACGTGCTATTTGTTGTATGTGGGCGGAGGCCTGCAACCACGCCTACCGTGTGAATTAATTTGCTGCCTGTGCCTTTGCTGCTTGCTGCCCATTTAACGCAAATTACTAACTACTCCCCTAAAAGCCGACGCCTTATCAACTTGCCCGCCTTATCAGCAATCGCCGCCCGGACTCGTCGGACGGGCGGAGCGGCAATTCCGACAGAGCAGCGCCCACAAAGGCCGATTGGACAAAATTGGAAAAACGAGAACCCCGCCAAAAGTGAATTCCCTCTTTTTCACCAGGCGTCCAGAACGAGCAGAGCGGTGAAATGGCAGCGAATTCGGACCGAGCCGTCTACGTGTGAGTGCGAGCGAGACGACGGTAGTGTCGCAATGGCAGGGGTTTTCAATGTGACTGGTCGCCGCTGTGTGCGTGTGTGTGTGTGAGCAAAGAAATTGCCAAAGCTGACAAATTGCGGCAGTTTAAGGCCAAAACTAGTGATTATTGAAAGTCTTTAAGCTGAGCAAACAGTTGTCTTCTCCCTCTTTCTCGCCTGTTCTAAAGTACTTTTTTTTGGGACCAAGGGCAATCGAAGCAAATTGGCTGGTTCAACGAGCGGCTTCCAGAGGGCGCCACCTCCTGGTGGGGGGACTATGATAAAACCCCAGGGCAAAAGGCAAGGCAAAAACCCCAATGCTACACGCCCACAAATGCGAGCCCTGCGCCCCTCTTGCCATCTCGCTCTCGTTTTTACTGTGCAACACCGAGCGGAGAAAAAACAGAAAAAAAAGAAAAACATTGTTTGTTTGAACCGCAATTTCTAATGCAAACACTCGCCCCTGCAATCGCTCGAACATTTTGCTCAATTTTGAGCAGTCATTTTGTTTGCTCACATCACAGGCCAACAGAAAACGGAAAATTGCCCCCAAACGCTCTCGCTTGTTCTACGACTATAAACTATATGGCCTGTGGCATATGGTGTGGTATATGGTGGTATTCGCGATAAGATGGCGCTGGCCTAGAAACTGCATAATGGCGGCGGAGACGACAATGACGACGGCGTACCATGTAGAGCGCCGTCGGCGGAAGTTGCGGGCGCCCACTCCGGCCGGACATTTTGTTTTGTGCCCGTCATTTTGCTTATTGCACAAATTTATACTGGGCCCGCAGCAATATCGGCAGCGCTCGCTGGGCATTAAGCGCCAAAACTATCGCCTAACACCGCCGATTAACTAACAGCTAAGGCAAAGAGCGGACTAAAAGCGTCCATTATTGTGGGCGTTCAACGTTTTCCCACATGAATCATAACAGGCAAGCAGCAGCGGGCCACAAAGAGCGTCTCCCCATCTGAAAAAAGCACAAAAAGATTCAACTATTTGCCTCGAGCGTGAGTGTGTGTGTGTGTGTGTGAGTGCCCCAAGGAAAAAGAAGAAGCATCTGAAAGGGGGCTAATGGGGGAAACCAGTTTGCGTGCGTGTGTGCTGGCACTGCTCCAAGAGTCCGTTCTGCCTCTATGGTCGGCCAGTGGGACAGCGTGTGGTCAGCTTTTGATGTTTGCCCTGGCTTTTTTTACGGCCAGCAACCCTACTGCTGCATTTGGGAGCTGCTTAACAGGCGCAACTTAAGAGGGGAAAAAATTAAGCGTTCACGTTGTGTGTATTTTATATGGAAGCGCTGTGAATTTTATTATACCATTAAAAAGTTTGTGGGGTCGCTCTTTAATATTAGCTTTTTCATTTAATTTAAAATAAATATTTTAATAATTCTTTCTACCTAAAATACCTTATTTAGTGAGCCCAATTTGTATGTTTTCAATGAAGTTTTCGTCTAATTATTAAAAATTTTGACTTTCACCTTATTAGCTTAGAAAAATGTATTTTATAAAGTTTAACCACAACTAATAGAAATCAGATTCTTATTTTTAAGCAATTATAATTGTTTTTTATTTGTATTACTAATTAAAATGTTTTTGTAAAATACCGCTTTGTAAATTATTTGTTTTTAAAAACTATGCAACATTTTTAAGACCCATACTCGGGAAATCAAATATTTTCTATAATCAGTATTAAAAAGTTTGAGAGTTTTATTTTTATTTGTTTCTTTGTTTATGTGATTAGCAAAGTGCAGGTCGTGGAGAACTTGTTTCAAAAAAAGCAGAGAAAATTAGATAATTAAATAATTTTGTTAACTTAAAAAATGTACCTTATGGGAATGAAATGGCATTCGTAAAATCTACCAGCCCAAATAGTTTTGTCCTCCTCATTTTTGATGGGAAATTTGGACACTCTGTAAATACTGCATCGTCGTTATCATTCACTTTAATTACTTTGTATATTATCGATTTCCCTATGCTCCATCGGCTCCTCAATCTTGCTTCATTAAATTTTAGTTTAAATAGGTAACTGCGCATATGCCTTTTACCTTTTACGTGACAATTTTGGCAGTTTTTCTTTTTCAAATCCTTGCATAAATATTCATGCATAATTAAATGCTTCGATTGCTTTGTTCTGCAATACCTGCATTGCTTCATGTCTAAGGGTAGGCTAAAATAGAAAATCCTTTCCCCTTCCTCCTCCATTACGGGTTCATCGAATTCATCTATTTTTTCTAATTGGGTTGAATATTGAAGGGGTTTGTGATGGGTTAGATGAAGGGATCGTGGAGGATATAGAGGAACTGGTGATGATATTTTTAACAAATGCTTAGATGTTATTTGTGTTGTTTGTGGTAGTGGGATTATTGTGCATTCAGTTATAATTGGAGTGGATAGTGGTGGTGTTATTGTTGGTTGGATTAATGGTACGCATTCGGTTATTGGTGTTAATGGTGCTGGAACTGTGGTTATTAGTGTAGGAGCTGGGATATTGATCATTTTTTTTTTCCTAACTTACTTGTGGTTTTTGCTGCACAAGGCTGATGTCGTTGGCGGAGAGTCGTTACTACAGCCGAAAGATTGCCAGAAAATGAATTAATCCGTATCACGGTATTTTCATTGTTCAAATGAATACTGATTTCCTGGGCGTGGTCCATTTTTTTTTAATTTGCACTGTATTTAATTTAATGAAAAATGTAAAAAATTTCTGCAATTCACTGTCATATTTTTGGGCTTATTAAAGACTCTAATAAATTTCTGCAATTCTCTCAAGCTATTATCAATATATCGAATTTTTGGGCTTACTGAAGAATATAATAAATTTCTGCAATTCATCTCTTTATATCTTTTGTTGGGATGCCCTCAGCGGTAACCATATTAGCTTCTTTTAGTTTTGTATTAATCATCTATGATTATAGGAATCACTAACCTGACGGTCACGTGAGAATCTCCGCTCACATTATCAGTAGCTTCTTTAAAAGGTTGTAGAACATGGCAAAAATCGAGAAAAAAAATTTTCAGTTCTTCCACTGAGAGCATTTCTGGTGAGTTGCTTTCTGGATTAAGAGTGACCAAACATAAATATCGGAAATAGCATCTCAAAAAATATCAATATCGCCTTTTTTTGCCCAAAAAATGTCGCGATGACATTTTTTTTAAGAGGAAAAATATCGATATATTGAAATTTTGATATATTTCCGACATCCCTACAACAAAAGCTTTTCGCTCTTCACAGTGAACGGTCATGTTTTTCTTTTGCGCTCCGAATTTTCATTTTTTTTTATTAAAACCACCAGGGTTTATTTCAATCTTTTTTAACGTTTCTACACCTTTAAGTGTTTTTTAACAACTTTCCGTTCGCTTCGCGAGTGCATCGTGATTAACTTGTGTTTAGAAAATAAAAAGTTTTTATTAAAAGAGAAAAAATTAGATAAAATTAGAGAAAATTAGATATTAAAACAATTTTGTTAAGTTAAAAAATTTACCTTATGGGAATGAAATGGCATTCGTAAAATCTACCAGCCCAAAAAGTTTTCTCCTCCTCATTTTGGAGGGGAAATCCACACATTCTATAAATCTCGCATCGTCGTTTTCATTTATTTTTATTACTTTGTATACTATGGCTTTTCCACTCGTCCACGTACTTCTCAACCGCGCCTCTGCGAATTTCAGTTTAAAAAGGTAACTGCACATGTGCCTTTTACCTTTTACATGGCAGTTTGGACAATTTTTTAATTTTAAGTCTTTACACAAGTATTCGTGCCTTATTAAATGCTTGGATTGCTTCGTTCGGCAATATTTGCATTGCCGAGAGTCTAGTGGAAGGCTGAAATAGAACATATTGTCCCCTTCCTCCTCCATTATTCGCTCACCGAATTCATCTACTTCTATTGGTATTGTTGTGGATAAGGAAGAGGATAAGGAAGGGATTGGGGATGGGTTGGAGGTTGTTGGTATTGATGAGGTTATGGAAGGGATTGGGTATGGGTTGGAGGTTGTTGGTATTGATGAGGTTATGGATGGGATTGGGGATGTTATTTTTAATAAATTATTTCATTAATTTTGATGACTTTGTAGACTATTGCTTTCCCAATGGTCCACGTACTTCTCAACCGCGCCTCTGCGAATTTCAGTTTAAATAAATAGGTACACATGTGTCTTTTGCCTTTGACGTGGCAGTTTGGCCAATTTTTTAATTTAACGTCTTTACATAAGTACTCACGTCTTATCAAATGCTTGGATAACTTTAATCGACAATACTTGCATTGCCGAGAGTCCAATGGCAGGCAGAAATAAAACATGTTTTCCCCTTCCTCCTCCATAATTCTCTCACCGAATTCATCTAATTCAGATGGGGATGGGTTGGAGGTTGTTGGGATTGTTGAGGATAAGGAAGGGATTGGGGATGGGTTGGAGTTTGTTGGGATTGTTGAGGATAAGGAAGGTATTTGGGATGGATTGGAGGTTGTTGGGATTGTTGAGGATAAGGAAGGTATTGGGGATGGATTGGAGGTTGTTGGGATTGTTGAGGATAAGGAAGGTATTGGGGATGGATTGGAGGATGCTGGGATTGATGAGGTTATGGATGGGATTGGGGATGTTATTTTTGATAAATTATTAGATGTTGGTGGCGGTGTTAATGTTGTTGTTGGTGGCGGTGGAATTATTTTTATTTCAGTTATTATTGGTGTTGATCTAGCTATTGTTGTTGTTGGTGGTGGTGGTGGTGGTATTATTGTTAAATTTTGTTGAGTGGATTGTGGTGTTATAGTCGGTATTGTGTTAATGGGTGTTAATGGTGCTAGAATTGTTATGGGTTTTAATTTACGTTCTGGGATATTAATATATATTTATTTTTATTCCCTTGCATGGGTATTATAATTTTGGTCAGAAGTTTGTAACGCAGTGAAGGAGACGTTTCCGACCCTATAAAGTATATATATTCTTGATCAGGATCAATAGGGGAGTCGATATAGCCATGGCTGTCTGTCCTAAAACATGTGTACTCAGATCAAGTTTGAAAATCGCCCCGATCGGACGTCTATATCCTATAGCTCCCATAGGAACAGTAGGGTTAAATCGTTTCAAATTTGATGTTTTTCAGAATATTTCGCGCAGTGTAAAAAAAAAGCTATTGTCATAAATTGCGGCTAAGTCTGCAAGGGTATTAAAACTTCGGCTTGCCGAAGTTAGCTTCCGTCCTCGTTATTATTATTAATTTTAACATTTATAAGAATAAGATTATTTATATTTTATTTATTTTTTGAAAGTAGTTTAATTCCTACGTTATTTTTAATTTTAGGTTGAGGGTACCAACCTGAACGTTTACAAGCAGGTGTTTATTTATTATTTTATACATTATTAGTATCTTTACCTATATTAATCGGTATTTTTTATTTAATAAATAAAACAGGTTCAATAAATTTTTATTTAATAAATAATTATATATTTAATTATGATTTATTATATTTTTGTTTATTATGCGCTTTTTTAGTAAAAATACCTATATTTTTAGTTCATTTATGACTACCAAAGGCTCATGTAGAAGCTCCTGTTTCTGGTTCAATAATTTTAGCTGGTATTATATTAAAGTTAGGAGGATATGGATTATTGCGAGTTATTTCTTTTTTACAATTAATAAATCTAAAATATAGTTTTGTTTGAATTAGAATTAGATTAGTAGGAGGAGTATTAGTTAGATTAGTATGTTTACGTCAAACAGATTTAAAGGCTTTAATTGCTTACTCTTCTGTAGCTCATATAGGAATTGTTTTGGCTGGGTTATTAACAATAACTTATTGAGGGTTGTGTGGTTCATATACTTTAATAATTGCTCATGGGTTATGTTCATCTGGGTTATTTTGTTTAGCAAATATTTCTTATGAACGGTTAGGAAGTCGAAGAATATTAATTAATAAGGGTTTATTAAATTTTATACCTGCTATAACTTTATGATGATTTTTACTCAGATCTGCTAATATAGCTGCTCCTCCGACTTTAAATTTATTAGGAGAAATTTCTTTATTAAATAGAATTATTTCTTGATCATGAATTTCTATAATTATATTATCTTTTTTATCATTTTTTAGAGCTGCTTATACTCTTTATTTATATTCTTTTAGTCAACATGGAAAATTATTTTCAGGTGTTTATTCTTTTAGAACAGGTAAAATTCGAGAATATTTATTAATATTATTACATTGATTACCTTTAAATTTATTAATTTTAAAAAGAGAATCTTGTATTTTATGATTATATTTAAATAGTTTAAAAAAAATACTAATTTGTGATGTTAGTGATATGAATTAATTCATTTTAAATCGTGAAATATTTATCAATTTGTAGAATTAGATTTGTAAATTTAATTTCTATTAGTTTATCATGTTTTTTATTAAGTTTATATTTTTTATTAAATGATATAGTTTATTTTATTGAATGAGAAGTTGTTTCTTTAAATTCAATAAATGTTGTTATAACTTTTTTATTTGATTGAATAAGTTTATTATTTATATCATTTGTTTTAATAATTGCTTCTTTAGTAATTTATTATAGAAAAGAATATATAAGAAGAGATGAAAATATTAATCGATTTATTATATTAGTATTAATATTTGTTTTATCTATAATATTATTAATTATTAGACCTAATTTAATTAGAATTTTATTAGGATGGGATGGTTTAGGATTAGTATCTTATTGTTTAGTTATTTATTTTCAAAATATTAAATCTTATAATGCAGGGATATTAACTGCACTATCTAATCGAATTGGTGATGTAGCTTTACTTTTGGCTATTGCTTGAATATTAAATTATGGGAGATGAAATTATATTTTTTATTTAGAGGCTATACAAAATGAATTTGAAATATTATTAATTGGTAGATTAGTTATATTAGCTGCTATAACTAAAAGAGCTCAAATTCCTTTTTCGTCATGATTACCAGCTGCTATGGCAGCTCCTACTCCTGTTTCTGCTTTAGTGCATTCATCAACTTTATCAAATGCTTGGATAACTTTAATCGACAATACTTGCATTGCCGAGAGTCCAATGGCAGGCAGAAATAAAACATGTTTTCCCCTTCCTCCTCCATTATTCGCTCACCGAATTCATCTACTTCTATTGGTATTGTTGTGGATAAGGAAGAGGATAAGGAAGGGATTGGGGATGGGTTGGAGGTTGTTGGTATTGATGAGGTTATGGAAGGGATTGGGTATGGGTTGGAGGTTGTTGGTATTGATGAGGTTATGGATGGGATTGGGGATGTTATTTTTAATAAATTATTTCATTAATTTTGATGACTTTGTAGACTATTGCTTTCCCAATGGTCCACGTACTTCTCAACCGCGCCTCTGCGAATTTCAGTTTAAATAAATAGGTACACATGTGTCTTTTGCCTTTGACGTGGCAGTTTGGCCAATTTTTTAATTTAACGTCTTTACATAAGTACTCATGTCTTATCAAATGCTTGGATAACTTTAATCGACAATACTTGCATTGCCGAGAGTCCAATGGCAGGCAGAAATAAAACATGTTTTCCCCTTCCTCCTCCATAATTCTCTCACCGAATTCATCTAATTCAGATGGGGATGGGTTGGAGGTTGTTGGGATTGTTGAGGATAAGGAAGGGATTGGGGATGGGTTGGAGTTTGTTGGGATTGTTGAGGATAAGGAAGGTATTTGGGATGGATTGGAGGTTGTTGGGATTGTTGAGGATAAGGAAGGTATTGGGGATGGATTGGAGGTTGTTGGGATTGTTGAGGATAAGGAAGGGATTGGGGATGGGTTGGAGTTTGTTGGGATTGTTGAGGATAAGGAAGGTATTTGGGATGGATTGGAGGTTGTTGGGATTGTTGAGGATAAGGAAGGTATTGGGGATGGATTGCAGGATGCTGGGATTGATGAGGTTATGGATGGGATTGGGGATGTTATTTTTGATAAATTATTAGATGTTGGTGGCGGTGTTAATGTTGTTGTTGGTGGCAGTGGAATTATTTTTATTTCAGTTATTATTGGTGTTGATATAGCTATTGTTGTTGTTGGTGGTGGTGGTGGTGGTATTATTGTTAAATTTTGTTGAGTGGATTGTGGTGTTATAGTCGGTATTGTGTTAATGGGTGTTAATGGTGCTAGAATTGTTATGGGTTTTAATTTACGTGCTGGGATATTAATATATATTTATTTTTATTCCCTTGCATGGGTATTATAATTTTGGTCAGAAGTTTGTAACGCAGTGAAGGAGACGTTTCCGACCCTATAAAGTATATATATTCTTGATCAGGATCAATAGGGGAGTCGATATAGCCATGGCTGTCTGTCCTAAAACATGTGTACTCAGATCAAGTTTGAAAATCGCCCCGATCGGACGTCTATATCCTATAGCTCCCATAGGAACAATAGGGTTAAATCGGTTCAAATTTGATGTTTTTCAGAATATTTCGCGCAGTGTAAAAAAAAAGCTATTGTCATAAATTGCGGCTAAGTCTGCAAGGGTATTAAAACTTCGGCTTGCCGAAGTTAGCTTCCGTCCTCGTTTTAACCTAACTTACTTGTGGCTGCTGCAGAATGCTGGCGTAGAGCCGTAACAGTACCCGAAAGATTACCAGAAAAAGAATTAATTCTTATCACGGTATTTTCGTTGTTCAAGTGTATAGTAATTTCTTGGGCCTGGTCCATTTTGTAAATTTCACTTTATATGATTTTAAAAATTGAGGCACTGTCTCGAAGAATGTAGATTTATGCAATTCATTCAGGTATTATCGATATATCGAATATTTGGGCTTACTGAAGAATCGAATAAATTTCTGAAATTCTGCGATATATCGAATTTTTACATCCTTACTAATCACAGAAGTTTAATTATTTCTTTATGAATTTGTTTTTTTAATATTATTAAAGAGTTAATAAAAATAATAATATATTTTTTGTTTATTTTTATATTTATTTTAAAATGTGGGATTTTGTAACAAAGTTCATGATGTTGTTGAAATTGTTGTTCGGGGGGCTTATATTTTTTATATTTTTGTTTATTATGTGCGTTTTTAGGAAAAATAACAATATTTTTAGTTAATTTATTGGAATGCTGTTTACTGTTTTGTAAAAACTTGAAATAGTTGAAAAATAGTATTTTGGCAAGAGGGTACAAAGACACCAATAATTCCAATGTGATCGCTAATTTATCGAAAATGTAAGACTATATAAAAGCTAAGAAAAGTGTTCAAAGTGTTCAAGGCTTATAAAAGTGTTCAAAGTGATCAGTGAATTTATTTAAATATGGGAAGCAGAATAATTTTAGAAAGTGGCATTTTTTCGGATCAAAGTCATTTTGATCTAGAAAACATTATTTTGCATTTGAAAGCTATTCCTACTTAAAAAACTGGATGTGTTAGTTTTTATAAAAACTTGGAATTTTTCTCAGAAACACATTTTTTTTTTAATAGCTGACGAGATGCATTTTAATGTGCTTGAAATAGACATTCCAATTGGTATTCGAAAGGCTTTAGTCTTTATTGCGTGGGCGGTGGACGGAAGCATAGTCAAAGTACTTACAATACGTTTGGTAAGTAAAATTTCTTTATATGTATGTATGTGTGTATGTCTTTCGACGAAACGGTCGTTTTTGGCGGTAAATTGACTTGCATGCATAGTTTTTTTTTTTACTTTGTCTCAGCAATTTGTATAATCAGCAATTTGAGACACAATAGACTATTTTTTATTTAAAAAGTAAATAAGAATCATCGATCTTAAAAAAACAAATATTATACCCACTCTCAAGCAACTCTCCAGCAAACAACTTAATTTTTTTAGAATGGTATCTTTTGTTGGGATGCAGTCAGCGGTAACCATGATAGCTTCTTTTAGTTTTGTATTAATCATCTATGATCATAGGAATCACTAACCTGACGGTCACGTAAGAATCTCCGCTCACATTAACAGTAGCTTCTTTAAAAGGTTGGAGAACATGGCAAAAATCGAGAAAAAAATATTCAGTTCTTCCACTGAGAGCATTTCTGGTGAGTTTAAGAGTGACCAAACATAAATATCGGAAATATCATCTCAAAAAATATCAATATCGCCTTTTTTTGCCCAAAAAATATCGCGATGACATTTTTTTTAAGAGGAAAAATATCGATATATTGATATTTTGATATATTTCCGACATCCCTACAACAAAAGCTTTTCGCTCTTCACAGTGAACGGTCATGTTTTTGTTTTGCGCTCCGACTTTTCATTTTTTCTTATTGAAACCACCGGGGTATACTTAAATCTTTTTTAACGTTTCTACACCTTTAAGTGTTTTTTAACAACTTTCCGTTCGCTTCGCGAGTGCATCGTGATTAACTTGTGTTTAGAAAATAAAAAGTTTTTATCATTTAATTCGGTGCTGGTTTGTTGTTATTGTTTTCTATTGCCTCCCTTTTCAGTCTTTCTCTTCGTCGTTGGGCGCCAATATTTTCTATAATCAGTATTAAATAGTTTGAGAGTTTTATTTGTTTGTTTGCTTATGTGATTAGCAAAGTGCAGGTCGTGAAGAACTGGTTTAAAAAAAAAACAGAGAAAATTAGATATTAAAACAATTTTGTTAAGTTAAAAAATTTACCTTATGGGAATGAAATGGCATTCGTAAAATCTACCAGCCCAAAAAGTTTTCTCCTCCTCATTTTGGAGGGGAAATCCACACATTCTATAAATCTCGCATCGTCGTTTTCATTTATTTTTATTACTTTGTATACTATGGCTTTTCCACTCGTCCACGTACTTCTCAACCGCGCCTCTGCGAATTTCAGTTTAAATAAATAGGTACACATGTGCCTTTTCCCTTTGACGTGGCAGTTTGGGCAATTTTTTAATTTAACGTCTTTACATAAGTACTCATGTCTTATCAAATGCTTGGATAACTTTAATCGACAATACTTGCATTGCCGAGAGTCCAATGGCAGGCAGAAATAAAACATGTTTTCCCCTTCCTCCTCCATTATTCGCTCACCGAATTCATCTACTTCTATTGGTATTGTTGTGGATAAGGAAGAGGATAAGGAAGGGATTGGGGATGGGTTGGAGGTTGTTGGTATTGATGAGGTTATGGAAGGGATTGGGGATGGGTTGGAGGTTGTTGGTATTGATGAGGTTATGGAAGGGATTGGGTATGGGTTGGAGGTTGTTGGTATTGATGAGGTTATGGATGGGATTGGGGATGTTATTTTTAATAAATTATTTCATTAATTTTGATGACTTTGTAGACTATTGCTTTCCCAATGGTCCACGTACTTCTCAACCGCGCCTCTGCGAATTTCAGTTTAAATAAATAGGTACACATGTGTCTTTTGCCTTTGACGTGGCAGTTTGGCCAATTTTTTAATTTAACGTCTTTACATAAGTACTCATGTCTTATCAAATGCTTGGATAACTTTAATCGACAATACTTGCATTGCCGAGAGTCCAATGGCAGGCAGAAATAAAACATGTTTTCCCCTTCCTCCTCCATAATTCTCTCACCGAATTCATCTAATTCAGATGGGGATGGGTTGGAGGTTGTTGGGATTGTTGAGGATAAGGAAGGGATTGGGGATGGGTTGGAGTTTGTTGGGATTGTTGAGGATAAGGAAGGTATTTGGGATGGATTGGAGGTTGTTGGGATTGTTGAGGATAAGGAAGGTATTGGGGATGGATTGGAGGATGCTGGGATTGATGAGGTTATGGATGGGATTGGGGATGTTATTTTTGATAAATTATTAGATGTTGGTGGCGGTGTTAATGTTGTTGTTGGTGGCGGTGGAATTATTTTTATTTCAGTTATTATTGGTGTTGATCTAGCTATTGTTGTTGTTGGTGGTGGTGGTGGGGGTATTATTGTTAAATTTTGTTGAGTGGATTGTGGTGTTATAGTCGGTATTGTGTTAATGGGTGTTAATGGTGCTAGAATTGTTATGGGTTTTAATTTACGTGCTGGGATATTAATATATATTTATTTTTATTCCCTTGCATGGGTATTATAATTTTGGTCAGAAGTTTGTAACGCAGTGAAGGAGACGTTTCCGACCCTATAAAGTATATATATTCTTGATCAGGATCAATAGGGGAGTCGATATAGCCATGGCTGTCTGTCCTAAAACATGTGTACTCAGATCAAGTTTGAAAATCGCCCCGATCGGACGTCTATATCCTATAGCTCCCATAGGAACAATAGGGTTAAATCGGTTCAAATTTGATGTTTTTCAGAATATTTCGCGCAGTGTAAAAGCTATTGTCATAAATTGCGGCTAAGTCTGCAAGGGTATTAAAACTTCGGCTTGCCGAAGTTAGCTTCCGTCCTCGCTTTAACCTAACTTACTTGTGACTGCTGCAGAATGCTGGCGTAGAGCAGTAACAATACCCGAAAGATTACCAGAAAAAGAATTAATTCTTATCACGGTATTTTCGTTGTTCAAGTGTATAGTAATTTCTTGGGCCTGGTCCATTTTGTAAATTTCACTTTATATGATTTTAAAAATTGAGGCACTGTCTCGCTATCGGGCTGACTGAAGAATGTAGATTTATGCAATTCATTCAGGTATTATCGATATATCGAATATTTGGGCTTACTGAAGAATCGAATAAATTTCTGAAATTCTGCGATATATCGCATTTTTACATCGTTACTAATCACAGAAGTTTAATTATTTCTTTATGAATTTGTTTTTTTAATATTATTAAAGAGTTAATAAAAATAATAATATATTTTTTGTTTATTTTTATATTTATTTTAAAATGTGGGATTTTGTAACAAAGTTCATGATGTTGTTGAAATTGTTGTTCGGGGGGCTTATATTTTTTATATTTTTGTTTATTATGTGCGTTTTTAGGAAAAATAACAATATTTTTAGTTAATTTATTGGAATGCTGTTTACTGTTTTGTAAAAACTTGAAATAGTTGAAAAATAGTATTTTGGCAAGAGGGTACAAAGACACCAATAATTCCAATGTGATCGCTAATTTATCGAAAATGTAAGACTATATAAAAGCTAAGAAAAGTGTTCAAAGTGTTCAAGGCTTATAAAAGTGTTCAAGGCTTATAAAAGTGTTCAAAGTGATCAGTGAATTTATTTAAATATGGGAAGCAGAATAATTTTAGAAAGTGGCATTTTTTCGGATCAAAGTCATTTTGATCTAGAAAACATTATTTTGCATTTGAAAGCTATTCCTACTTAAAAAACTGGATGTGTTAGTTTTTATAAAAACTTGGAATTTTTCTCAGAAACACATTTTTTTTTTAATAGCTGACGAGATGCATTTTAATGTGCTTGAAATAGACATTCCAATTGGTATTCGAAAGGCTTTAGTCTTTATTGCGTGGGCGGTGGACGGAAGCTTAGTCAAAGTACTTACAATACGTTTGGTAAGTAAAATTTCTTTATATGTATGTATGTGTGTATGTCTTTCGACGAAACGGTCGTTTTTGGCGGTAAATTGACTTGCATGCATAGTTTTTTTTTTTACTTTGTCTCAGCAATTTGTATAATCAGCAATTTGAGACACAATAGACTATTTTTTATTTAAAAAGTAAATAAGAATCATCGATCTTAAAAAAACAAATATTATACCCACTCTCAAGCAACTCTCCAGCAAACAACTTAATTTTTTAGAATGGTATCTTTTGTTGGGATGCAGTCAGCGGTAACCATGATAGCTTCTTTTAGTTTTGTATTAATCATCTATGATCATAGGAATCACTAACCTGACGGTCACGTAAGAATCTCCGCTCACATTAACAGTAGCTTCTTTAAAAGGTTGGAGAACATGGCAAAAATCGAGAAAAAAATATTCAGTTCTTCCACTGAGAGCATTTCTGGTGAGTTTAAGAGTGACCAAACATAAATATCGGAAATATCATCTCAAAAAATATCAATATCGCCTTTTTTTGCCCAAAAAATATCGCGATGACATTTTTTTTAAGAGGAAAAATATCGATATATTGATATTTTGATATATTTCCGACATCCCTACAACAAAAGCTTTTCGCTCTTCACAGTGAACGGTCATGTTTTTGTTTTGCGCTCCGACTTTTCATTTTTTCTTATTGAAACCACCGGGGTATACTTAAATCTTTTTTAACGTTTCTACACCTTTAAGTGTTTTTTAACCACTTTCCGTTCGCTTCGCGAGTGCATCGTGATTAACTTGTGTTTAGAAAATAAAAAGTTTTTATCATTTAATTCGGTGCTGGTTTGTTGTTATTGTTTTCTATTGCCTCCCTTTTCAGTCTTTCTCTTCGTCTTTGGGCGCCAATATTTTCTATAATCAGTATTAAATAGTTTGAGAGTTTTATTTGTTTGTTTGCTTATGTGATTAGCAAAGTGCAGGTCGTGAAGAACTGGTTTAAAAAAAAAACAGAGAAAATTAGATATTAAAACAATTTTGTTAAGTTAAAAAATTTACCTTATGGGAATGAAATGGCATTCGTAAAATCTACCAGCCCAAAAAGTTTTCTCCTCCTCATTTTGGAGGGGAAATCCACACATTCTATAAATCTCGCATCGTCGTTTTCATTTATTTTTATTACTTTGTATACTATGGCTTTTCCACTCGTCCACGTACTTCTCAACCGCGCCTCTGCGAATTTCAGTTTAAATAAATAGGTACACATGTGCCTTTTCCCTTTGACGTGGCAGTTTATGCAATTTTTTAATTTAACGTCTTTACATAAGTACTCATGTCTTATCAAATGCTTGGATAACTTTAATCGACAATACTTGCATTGCCGAGAGTCCAATGGCAGGCAGAAATAAAACATGTTTTCCCCTTCCTCCTCCATAATTCTCTCACCGAATTCATCTAATTCAGATGGGGATGGGTTGGAGGTTGTTGGTATTGATGAGGTTATGGAAGGGATTGGGTATGGGTTGGAGGTTGTTGGTATTGATGAGGTTATGGATGGGATTGGGAATGTTATTTTTAATAAATTATTTCATTAATTTTGATGACTTTGTAGACTATTGCTTTCCCAATGGTCCACGTACTTCTCAACCGCGCCTCTGCGAATTTCAGTTTAAATAAATAGGTACACATGTGTCTTTTGCCTTTGACGTGGCAGTTTGGCCAATTTTTTAATTTAACGTCTTTACATAAGTACTCATGTCTTATCAAATGCTTGGATAACTTTTATCGACAATACTTGCATTGCCGAGAGTCCAATGGCAGGCAGAAATAAAACATGTTTTCCCCTTCCTCCTCCATAATTCTCTCACCGAATTCATCTAATTCAGATGGGGATGGGTTGGAGGTTGTTGGGATTGTTGAGGATAAGGAAGGTATTGGGGATGGGTTGGAGGTTGTTGGGATTGTTGAGGATAAGGAAGGGATTGGGGATGGGTTGGAGTTTGTTGGGATTGTTGAGGATAAGGAAGGTATTTGGGATGGATTGGAGGTTGTTGAGATATTTGAGGATAAGGAAGGTATTGGGGATGGATTGGAGGTTGTTGGGATTGTTGAGGATAAGGAAGGTATTGGGGATGGATTGGAGGATGCTGGGATTGATGAGGTTATGGATGGGATTGGGGATGTTATTTTTGATAAATTATTAGATGTTGGTGGCGGTGTTAATGTTGTTGTTGGTGGCGGTGGAATTATTTTTATTTCAGTTATTATTGGTGTTGATCTAGCTATTGTTGTTGTTGGTGGTGGTGGTGGTGGTATTATTGTTAAATTTTGTTGAGTGGATTGTGGTGTTATAGTCGGTATTGTGTTAATGGGTGTTAATGGTGCTAGAATTGTTATGGGTTTTAATTTACGTGCTGGGATATTAATATATATTTATTTTTATTCCCTTGCATGGGTATTATAATTTTGGTCAGAAGTTTGTAACGCAGTGAAGGAGACGTTTCCGACCCTATAAAGTATATATATTCTTGATCAGGATCAATAGGGGAGTCGATATAGCCATGGCTGTCTGTCCTAAAACATGTGTACTCAGATCAAGTTTGAAAATCGCCCCGATCGGACGTCTATATCCTATAGCTCCCATAGGAACAATAGGGTTAAATCGGTTCAAATTTGATGTTTTTCAGAATATTTCGCGCAGTGTAAAAAAAAAAGCTATTGTCATAAATTGCGGCTAAGTCTGCAAGGGTATTAAAACTTCGGCTTGCCGAAGTTAGCTTCCGTCCTCGCTTTAACCTAACTTACTTGTGACTGCTGCAGAATGCTGGCGTAGAGCAGTAACAATACCCGAAAGATTACCAGAAAAAGAATTAATTCTTATCACGGTATTTTCGTTGTTCAAGTGTATAGTAATTTCTTGGGCCTGGTCCATTTTGTAAATTTCACTTTATATGATTTTAAAAATTGAGGCACTGTCTCGCTATCGGGCTGACTGAAGAATGTAGATTTATGCAATTCATTCAGGTATTATCGATATATCGAATATTTGGGCTTACTGAAGAATCGAATAAATTTCTGAAATTCTGCGATATATCGAATTTTTACATCGTTACTAATCACAGAAGTTTAATTATTTCTTTATGAATTTGTTTTTTTAATATTATTAAAGAGTTAATAAAAATAATAATATATTTTTTGTTTATTTTTATATTTATTTTAAAATGTGGGATTTTGTAACAAAGTTCATGATGTTGTTGAAATTGTTGTTCGGGGGGCTTATATTTTTTATATTTTTGTTTATTATGTGCGTTTTTAGGAAAAATAACAATATTTTTAGTTAATTTATTGGAATGCTGTTTACTGTTTTGTAAAAACTTGAAATAGTTGAAAAATAGTATTTTGGCAAGAGGGTACAAAGACACCAATAATTCCAATGTGATCGCTAATTTATCGAAAATGTAAGACTATATAAAAGCTAAGAAAAGTGTTCAAAGTGTTCAAGGCTTATAAAAGTGTTCAAAGTGATCAGTGAATTTATTTAAATATGGGAAGCAGAATAATTTTAGAAAGTGGCATTTTTTCGGATCAAAGTCATTTTGATCTAGAAAACATTATTTTGCATTTGAAAGCTATTCCTACTTAAAAAACTGGATGTTTTAGTTTTTATAAAAACTTGGAATTTTTCTCAGAAACACATTTTTTTTTTAATAGCTGACGAGATGCATTTTAATGTGCTTGAAATAGACATTCCAATTGGTATTCGAAAGGCTTTAGTCTTTATTGCGTGGGCGGTGGACGGAAGCTTAGTCAAAGTACTTACAATACGTTTGGTAAGTAAAATTTCTTTATATGTATGTATGTGTGTATGTCTTTCGACGAAACGGTCGTTTTTGGCGGTAAATTGACTTGCATGCATAGTTTTTTTTTTACTTTGTCTCAGCAATTTGTATAATCAGCAATTTGAGACACAATAGACTATTTTTTATTTAAAAAGTAAATAAGAATCATCGATCTTAAAAAAACAAATATTATACCCACTCTCAAGCAACTCTCCAGCAAACAACTTAATTTTTTTAGAATGGTATCTTTTGTTGGGATGCAGTCAGCGGTAACCATGATAGCTTCTTTTAGTTTTGTATTAATCATCTATGATCATAGGAATCACTAACCTGACGGTCACGTAAGAATCTCCGCTCACATTAACAGTAGCTTCTTTAAAAGGTTGGAGAACATGGCAAAAATCGAGAAAAAATATTCAGTTCTTCCACTGAGAGCATTTCTGGTGAGTTTAAGAGTGACCAAACATAAATATCGGAAATATCATCTCAAAAAATATCAATATCGCCTTTTTTGCCCAAAAAATATCGCGATGACATTTTTTTAAGAGGAAAAATATCGATATATTGATATTTTGATATATTTCCGACATCCCTACAACAAAAGCTTTTCGCTCTTCACAGTGAACGGTCATGTTTTTGTTTTGCGCTCCGACTTTTCATTTTTTCTTATTGAAACCACCGGGGTATACTTAAATCTTTTTTAACGTTTCTACACCTTTAAGTGTTTTTTAACCACTTTCCGTTCGCTTCGCGAGTGCATCGTGATTAACTTGTGTTTAGAAAATAAAAAGTTTTTATCATTTAATTCGGTGCTGGTTTGTTGTTATTGTTTTCTATTGCCTCCCTTTTCAGTCTTTCTCTTCGTCTTTGGGCGCCAATATTTTCTATAATCAGTATTAAATAGTTTGAGAGTTTTATTTGTTTGTTTGCTTATGTGATTAGCAAAGTGCAGGTCGTGAAGAACTGGTTTAAAAAAAAAAACAGAGAAAATTAGATATTAAAACAATTTTGTTAAGTTAAAAAATTTACCTTATGGGAATGAAATGGCATTCGTAAAATCTACCAGCCCAAAAAGTTTTCTCCTCCTCATTTTGGAGGGGAAATCCACACATTCTATAAATCTCGCATCGTCGTTTTCATTTATTTTTATTACTTTGTATACTATGGCTTTTCCACTCGTCCACGTACTTCTCAACCGCGCCTCTGCGAATTTCAGTTTAAATAAATAGGTACACATGTGCCTTTTCCCTTTGACGTGGCAGTTTATGCAATTTTTTAATTTAACGTCTTTACATAAGTACTCATGTCTTATCAAATGCTTGGATAACTTTAATCGACAATACTTGCATTGCCGAGAGTCCAATGGCAGGCAGAAATAAAACATGTTTTCCCCTTCCTCCTCCATAATTCTCTCACCGAATTCATCTAATTCAGATGGGGATGGGTTGGAGGTTGTTGGTATTGATGAGGTTATGGAAGGGATTGGGTATGGGTTGGAGGTTGTTGGTATTGATGAGGTTATGGATGGGATTGGGAATGTTATTTTTAATAAATTATTTCATTAATTTTGATGACTTTGTAGACTATTGCTTTCCCAATGGTCCACGTACTTCTCAACCGCGCCTCTGCGAATTTCAGTTTAAATAAATAGGTACACATGTGTCTTTTGCCTTTGACGTGTCAGTTTGGCCAATTTTTTAATTTAACGTCTTTACATAAGTACTCATGTCTTATCAAATGCTTGGATAACTTTTATCGACAATACTTGCATTGCCGAGAGTCCAATGGCAGGCAGAAATAAAACATGTTTTCCCCTTCCTCCTCCATAATTCTCTCACCGAATTCATCTAATTCAGATGGGGATGGGTTGGAGGTTGTTGGGATTGTTGAGGATAAGGAAGGTATTGGGGATGGGTTGGAGGTTGTTGGGATTGTTGAGGATAAGGAAGGGATTGGGGATGGGTTGGAGTTTGTTGGGATTGTTGAGGATAAGGAAGGTATTTGGGATGGATTGGAGGTTGTTGAGGATAAGGAAGGTATTGGGGATGGATTGGAGGTTGTTGGGATTGTTGAGGATAAGGAAGGTATTGGGGATGGATTGGAGGATGCTGGGATTGATGAGGTTATGGATGGGATTGGGGATGTTATTTTTGATAAATTATTAGATGTTGGTGGCGGTGTTAATGTTGTTGTTGGTGGCGGTGGAATTATTTTTATTTCAGTTATTATTGGTGTTGATCTAGCTATTGTTGTTGTTGGTGGTGGTGGTGGTGGTATTATTGTTAAATTTTGTTGAGTGGATTGTGGTGTTATAGTCGGTATTGTGTTAATGGGTGTTAATGGTGCTAGAATTGTTATGGGTTTTAATTTACGTGCTGGGATATTAATATATATTTATTTTTATTCCCTTGCATGGGTATTAAAATTTTGGTCAGAAGTTTGTAACGCAGTGAAGGAGACGTTTCCGACCCTATAAAGTATATATATTCTTGATCAGGATCAATAGGGGAGTCGATATAGCCATGGCTGTCTGTCCTAAAACATGTGTACTCAGATCAAGTTTGAAAATCGCCCCGATCGGACGTCTATATCCTATAGCTCCCATAGGAACAATAGGGTTAAATCGGTTCAAATTTGATGTTTTTCAGAATATTTCGCGCAGTGTAAAAGCTATTGTCATAAATTGCGGCTAAGTCTGCAAGGGTATTAAAACTTCGGCTTGCCGAAGTTAGCTTCCGTCCTCGCTTTAACCTAACTTACTTGTGACTGCTGCAGAATGCTGGCGTAGAGCAGTAACAATACCCGAAAGATTACCAGAAAAAGAATTAATTCTTATCACGGTATTTTCGTTGTTCAAGTGTATAGTAATTTCTTGGGCCTGGTCTATTTTGTAAATTTCACTTTATATGATTTTAAAAATTGAGGCACTGTCTCGCTATCGGGCTGACTGAAGAATGTAGATTTATGCAATTCATTCAGGTATTATCGATATATCGAATATTTGGGCTTACTGAAGAATCGAATAAATTTCTGAAATTCTGCGATATATCGCATTTTTACATCGTTACTAATCACAGAAGTTTAATTATTTCTTTATGAATTTGTTTTTTTAATATTATTAAAGAGTTAATAAAAATAATACATATCCATTTTTTAATGATTTCTTTATGAATTTGTTTTTTGTAATATTATTAAAGAGTAATAAAAATAATACATGTTTTTATTTAAAATTTTTTATTAATACTTATTTTAGTTGTCATAATTGATGTACATATATATATTTTTTGTTTATTTTTATATTTATTTTAAAATGTGGGATTTTGTAACAAAGTTCATGATGTTGTTGAAATTGTTGTTCGGGGGGCTTATATTTTTTATATTTTTGTTTATTATGTGCGTTTTTAGGAAAAATAACAATATTTTTAGTTAATTTATTGGAATGCTGTTTACTGTTTTGTAAAAACTTGAAATAGTTGAAAAATAGTATTTTGGCAAGAGGGTACAAAGACACCAATAATTCCAATGTGATCGCTAATTTATCGAAAATGTAAGACTATATAAAAGCTAAGAAAAGTGTTCAAAGTGTTCAAGGCTTATAAAAGTGTTCAAAGTGATCAGTGAATTTATTTAAATATGGGAAGCAGAATAATTTTAGAAAGTGGCATTTTTTCGGATCAAAGTCATTTTGATCTAGAAAACATTATTTTGCATTTGAAAGCTATTCCTACTTTAAAAACTGGATGTGTTAGTTTTTATAAAAACTTGGAATTTTTCTCAGAAACACATTTTTTTTTAATAGCTGACGAGATGCATTTTAATGTGCTTGAAATAGACATTCCAATTGGTATTCGAAAGGCTTTAGTCTTTATTGCGTGGGCGGTGGACGGAAGCATAGTCAAAGTACTTACAATACGTTTGGTAAGTAAAATTTCTTTATATGTATGTATGTGTGTATGTCTTTCGACGAAACGGTCGTTTTTGGCGGTAAATTGACTTGCATGCATAGTTTTTTTTTTTACTTTGTCTCGGCAATTTGTATAATCAGCAATTTGAGACACAATAGACTATTTTTTATTTAAAAAGTAAATAAGAATCATCGATCTTAAAAAAACAAATATTATACCCACTCTCAAGCAACTCTCCAGCAAACAACTTAATTTTTTTAGAATGGTATCTTTTGTTGGGATGCAGTCAGCGGTAACCATGATAGCTTCTTTTAGTTTTGTATTAATCATCTATGATCATAGGAATCACTAACCTGACGGTCACGTAAGAATCTCCGCTCACATTAACAGTAGCTTCTTTAAAAGGTTGGAGAACATGGCAAAAATCGAGAAAAAAATATTCAGTTCTTCCACTGCACACTGGTCCCAATGCCCAAAATTTTTGCAAAAACCCATTTTTTTTTTTTGAAGTTATGAAAAAAAAAACATTTTATCTCCTTAGAATAATATACGTTGCATTTAAAAATCGCAATTTCGTTACTGAAATTGCAGCCCTGTTAAATTTGGTAGCCCTGAAAGTCAGCCGTTCGTTGATCAGAAATGTTGACTTTTTGGCGCGCTAAATAAAAGCACACTTTAAAGTAAGATTGCAGAAGTTCTACTTAATATTTTAAAACAAAGTAAAATGGAAAATATTAGTGGAGGTATGTAAAATTTAAGTGTTTAATGCAATATTTGTTTAATGTGATTTGTCTTTATGTATATGTGCTTTTGTAGAATTGTATGTTTAACAATTTTAGCCTAGCATTATTCGTGTTTCGTGGAACAAAAGTAGGTTGGATTGTGCCGGATTATAAAAACTATTAACGCAGTTTTGTTCTTGCATTTATTTACAATACGATGACATAAACCTTTTTTGCTCGTTTTTGCTCCATTTTACAAAAAAAAACTTTTTGCTAGACAACATAGACCTATCTTATGGAGAAATGCTGGAGTATTGGCTCGCACATGGACGCGAAACCGAAAGCCTTTACAACTTTGTGTTGCAGCATCGAATTAGAAACATAAAGCAAAACATAGAGGATCCTTTAAAAAAGAGGATTAAGAACTTTGTTGCTTATGTGGATGCTGGAATAAAAAATTTGCTCTCGGATAGTTCCAAGGTATAAGGCGCAGAAAGAAAGTTTTCTTGCATTACGTTTTCAAGCGAAATTTCAGCCATCAGATTATTTTAAAGAATCCCCCAATAGTGGAGGACGGCCACGATTAAGCTATGATGAAGGGCGTTCTCGATTAAAGCATAGATTAGCTTGCGAAGTTTCAGCAGAAAATAATAATGACGTCAATCTCCTTGCTCATGCAACTACTATCGCGGCCAAAAAAGCGATAGATAAATGCAGACCTAAAGGTCTATATATTACAGAATCTGTCGCGTCTGTCTCATTACAGAACTTATTAAGCCACACAGCCGAGCGTATTATGCTGTTACAAAAAGACGTGTTCAATGTTTATAAAGATATTTCCGGTTTGACATTAATTGCCAGTTATGGATTTGACGGTTCAACTGGGCAATGCCTTTACAAGCAAAATTTCGCCCTACAGACACAGACACATTCGATCAGTCTCTGTTTGTGACAACACTAATTCCGCTTAAGTTAGTGGATTCAATAGGTCGAGTTATTTGGATGAATCGGTCTCCGCAGTCTGTTCGATTTTGCAGGCCTCTACAAATTGAATTCATAAAAGAAACACAAAGTCATATCAGAGCAGAGAAAAAACGACTGGACTCGGAAATTGAAAATTTAGTGCCGTTTGTTTTCACAGATGAAAGCAACAGCGTTTTCCCCATAAATTTTAAACTGAAAATGACATTAATTGATGGGAAAGTTCTTAATACTTTGACAGAAACCAATTCGACCCAGTCTTGCCCAATCTGTGGAGCGAGGCCCCTGGACTTCATGACTGTCGCTGATGTTCAATCGGACAAATTTACGCCGAAGAACTCCCAAGTGCTCGAGTATGGAGTAAGTCCTCTACATGCGTGGATTCGTTTTTTCGAATTTGTTTTAAAAGTGTCATACAGAATTGGTATTCACAAGTGGCAAGTACGTGGCCCTCAAGACAAAGAAAAAGTGGCTGCCCGGAAAAAAGAAATTCAGCGCAAATTATGGGAGGAGCTTGGGCTCCATGTCGATAAGCCCAAAGCAAATGGAAGCGGCAATACCAACGACGGAAACACAGTGAGGAGAGCATTTTTCCATACCGAAAAATTTGCAAATGCACTTGGGTTCGACCAGGAGATTTTGAAAAATTTCTATTTTATTTTAATAGCAATTTCAAGCAACTTTGAAATAGATGCTTCAAAATTTAAAAGTTTCTGCGCAAAAACTGCATTTTTATATATAGGCAAGTATCCCTGGTACCCAATGTCAGCTACTGTACATAAAGTACTAGCTCATAGGGCCCAGATCGTTGCCGCATCGTCCCTTCCACTTGGTTGCCTAGGCGAAAATGCATCCGAAGCTCGGAACAAAATTTATAAAAATGATAGACGTTCGCATGCAAGACAAAATAGTCGCTTAAACACCATGACTGACGTTTTTTGTAGAGCACTTGATTCATCAGATCCGATGGTTTCCAGCATCCACATCAAGGAAAGAGTTCATCAAAACAAAAAATGCAGCAGTTACCCATTAGAAGTTATTGATCTTTTAACACCACCAAATGTCGATTTCCTAAATAGTTATCCTACTGCAGATAATGATGAAAATGACTTGGATACATTTGAATGTAACGATGCCTATTCCTTTGATTTAGATGTTGAAAGTGATTAAAAATTAATTAAGTATATATATATATATAATTTTTCAAGATGCATTATTTAGTTTGGAAGTTGAAAATTGGTAGGGCGGGAGGGGATAGGGGATTGAAAGGATATTTACTAAAGTTATTTTATATATATTTAAAATTTATTGGATATATTGGCTATTGGCTTTACTAAAGTTTTTTTTATAAATATTTAAAATTTATTGGATATATTGGCCCAATTTTCATGAATGTTTTGTAAATCCCAGGGTGCATTTCTATGGGGCGGAAAGGAAGGCGTGGCCCGATCGGCACAAAATTTTTTCCAGACTTTGCATATATAGTAACTATGTAGTGTGCCAAGTTTCAAGTCTGTAGCTTCATTTTTCTAGTTTATGCAAAAATATTGGTCATTGGGACCAGTGTGCACTGAGAGCATTTCTGGTGAGTTTAAGAGTGACCAAACATAAATATCGGAAATATCATCTCAAAAAATATCAATATCGCCTTTTTTTGCCCAAAAAATATCGCGATGACATTTTTTTAAGAGGAAAAATATCGATATATTGATATTTTGATATATTTCCGACATCCCTACAACAAAAGCTTTTCGCTCTTCACAGTGAACGGTCATGTTTTTGTTTTGCGCTCCGACTTTTCATTTTTTCTTATTGAAACCACCGGGGTATACTTAAATCTTTTTTAACGTTTCTACATCTTTAAGTGTTTTTTAACCACTTTCCGTTCGCTTCGCGAGTGCATCGTGATTAACTTGTGTTTAGAAAATAAAAAGTTTTTATCATTTAATTCGGTGCTGGTTTGTTGTTATTGTTTTCTATTGCCTCCCTTTTCACTCTTTCTCTTCGTCTTTGGGCGCCAATATTTTCTATAATCAGTATTAAATAGTTTGAGAGTTTTATTTGTTTGTTTGCTTATGTGATTAGCAAAGTGCAGGTCGTGAAGAACTGGTTTAAAAAAAAAACAGAGAAAATTAGATATTAAAACAATTTTGTTAAGTTAAAAAATTTACCTTATGGGAATGAAATGGCATTCGTAAAATCTACCAGCCCAAAAAGTTTTCTCCTCCTCATTTTGGAGGGGAAATCCACACATTCTATAAATCTCGCATCGTCGTTTTCATTTATTTTTATTACTTTGTATACTATGGCTTTTCCACTCGTCCACGTACTTCTCAACCGCGCCTCTGCGAATTTCAGTTTAAATAAATAGGTACACATGTGCCTTTTCCCTTTGACGTGGCAGTTTATGCAATTTTTTAATTTAACGTCTTTACATAAGTACTCATGTCTTATCAAATGCTTGGATAACTTTAATCGACAATACTTGCATTGCCGAGAGTCCAATGGCAGGCAGAAATAAAACATGTTTTCCCCTTCCTCCTCCATAATTCTCTCACCGAATTCATCTAATTCAGATGGGGATGGGTTGGAGGTTGTTGGTATTGATGAGGTTATGGAAGGGATTGGGTATGGGTTGGAGGTTGTTGGTATTGATGAGGTTATGGATGGGATTGGGAATGTTATTTTTAATAAATTATTTCATTAATTTTGATGACTTTGTAGACTATTGCTTTCCCAATGGTCCACGTACTTCTCAACCGCGCCTCTGCGAATTTCAGTTTAAATAAATAGGTACACATGTGTCTTTTGCCTTTGACGTGGCAGTTTGGCCAATTTTTTAATTTAACGTCTTTACATAAGTACTCATGTCTTATCAAATGCTTGGATAACTTTTATCGACAATACTTGCATTGCCGAGAGTCCAATGGCAGGCAGAAATAAAACATGTTTTCCCCTTCCTCCTCCATAATTCTCTCACCGAATTCATCTAATTCAGATGGGGATGGGTTGGAGGTTGTTGGGATTGTTGAGGATAAGGAAGGGATTGGGGATGGGTTGGAGTTTGTTGGGATTGTTGAGGATAAGGAAGGTATTTGGGATGGATTGGAGGTTGTTGAGATTGTTGAGGATAAGGAAGGTATTGGGGATGGATTGGAGGTTGTTGGGATTGTTGAGGATAAGGAAGGTATTGGGGATGGATTGGAGGATGCTGGGATTGATGAGGTTATGGATGGGATTGGGGATGTTATTTTTGATAAATTATTAGATGTTGGTGGCGGTGTTAATGTTGTTGTTGGTGGCGGTGGTGGTGGTATTATTGTTAAATTTTGTTGAGTGGATTGTGGTGTTATAGTCGGTATTGTGTTAATGGGTGTTAATGGTGCTAGAATTGTTATGGGTTTTAATTTACGTTCTGGGATATTAATATATATTTATTTTTATTCCCTTGCATGGGTATTATAATTTTGGTCAGAAGTTTGTAACGCAGTGAAGGAGACTTTTCCGACCCTATAAAGTATATATATTCTTGATCAGGATCAATAGGGGAGTCGATATAGCCATGGCTGTCTGTCCTAAAACATGTGTACTCAGATCAAGTTTGAAAATCGCCCCGATCGGACGTCTATATCCTATAGCTCCCATAGGAACAATAGGGTTAAATCGGTTCAAATTTGATGTTTTTCAGAATATTTCGCGCAGTGTAAAAGCTATTGTCATAAATTGCGGCTAAGTCTGCAAGGGTATTAAAACTTCGGCTTGCCGAAGTTAGCTTCCGTCCTCGCTTTAACCTAACTTACTTGTGACTGCTGCAGAATGCTGGCGTAGAGCAGTAACAATACCCGAAAGATTACCAGAAAAAGAATTAATTCTTATCACGGTATTTTCGTTGTTCAAGTGTATAGTAATTTCTTGGGCCTGGTCCATTTTGTAAATTTCACTTTATATGATTTTAAAAATTGAGGCACTGTCTCGCTATCGGGCTGACTGAAGAATGTAGATTTATGCAATTCATTCAGGTATTATCGATATATCGAATATTTGGGCTTACTGAAGAATCGAATAAATTTCTGAAATTCTGCGATATATCGCATTTTTACATCGTTACTAATCACAGAAGTTTAATTATTTCTTTATGAATTTGTTTTTTTAATATTATTAAAGAGTTAATAAAAATAATACATATCAATTTTTTTAATGATTTTTTTATGAATTTGTTTTTTGTAATATTATTAAAGAGTAATAAAAATAATACATGTTTTTATTTAAAATTTTTTGTTAATACTTATTTTAGTTGTCATAATTGATGTACATATATATATTTTTTGTTTATTTTTATATTTATTTTAAAATGTGGGATTTTATAACAAAGTTCATGATGTTGTTGAAATTGTTGTTCGGGGGGCTTATATTTTTTATATTTTTGTTTATTATGTGCGTTTTTAGGAAAAATAACAATATTTTTAGTTAATTTATTGGAATGCTGTTTACTGTTTTGTAAAAACTTGAAATAGTTGAAAAATAGTATTTTGGCAAGAGGGTACAAAGACACCAATGGTACCAATGTGGTCAAAGCTTATAAAAGTGTTCAAAGTGATCAGTGAATTTATTTAAAAATGGGAAGCAGAATAATTTTAGAAAGTGGCATTTTTTCGGATCAAAGTCATTTTGATCTAGAAAACATTATTTTGCATTTGAAAGCTATTCCCACTTTAAAAACTGGATGTGTTAGTTTTTATAAAAACTTGGAATTTTTCTCAGAAACACATTTTTTTTTAATAGCTGACGAGATGCATTTTAATGTGCTTGAAATAGACATTCCAATTGGTATTCGAAAGGCTTTAGTCTTTATTGCGTGGGCGGTGGACGGAAGCATAGTCAAAGTACTTACAATACGTTTGGTAAGTAAAATTTCTTTATATGTATGTATGTGTGTATGTCTTTCGACGAAACGGTCGTTTTTGGCGGTAAATTGACTTGCATGCATAGTTTTTTTTTTTACTTTGTCTCTTTTTAATTTTTGTTTATACATATGTATTGCTTTTCAATTTCTTTGTACAGCGGCAGACTTGTCTTGCCAAGGTAGTTGATAATATCTTTTAAAGACTCTTTCCAGGAAATACGATATTTCAAATTTAACTGCTTCTCAACAAACCCAGCTGATTGACAGTACGACCAAAGACCAATATAATCATGTTTATATTGGTCTTTGGTACGACCGTAGCACGCTTAGATCTGATGAACTCTCAAAATTTTGGACACACTGGAAAGACTAAAGTTTTTACGATAGCGTAATCGTTTGTCGATCTGGATACTAGGCTTTAATCTTATCCGCTAGGGTTCACCCAATGTTCATTTCCGCAGTCAGTTTTTATACCCTTGCAGAGGGTATTATAATTTCAGTCAAAAGTTTGCAACGCAGTGAAGGAGACATTTCCGACTCTATAAAGTATATATATTCTTGATCAGCATCACCAGGAGAGTCGATCTAGCCATGTCCGTCTGTCCGTCCGTCTGTCCGTCCGTCTGTCCGTCCGTCTGTCCGTCCGTCCGTTTCTACGCAAACTAGTCCCTCAGTTTTAAAGCTATCTGCTTGAAACTTTCCCAAAAGTTGTATTTCTATTGCAGGTAGTATATAAGTCGGAACGAGCCGGATCGGGCCACTATATCATATAGCTGCCATATAACTGAACGATCGGAAATGCCATAACTTTGATGTTTTTAAAGTTAGGAAGTTGGGATTTTCTATGGGTTTTATTTTTGGCCCATCAGTCTGACCTACCAAATTTCATAAGGATCGGCTGACTATATCCTATAGCCGCAATATAACTGATTGATCGGAAATGCCATAACTTTGGTGTTTGTTAAGTTAGGAAGTTGGGATTATCTATGGGTTTTATTTTTGGCCAATCAATCCGACCTGCCAAATTTCATAAGGATCGGCCGACTATATCCTATAACTGCCATATAACTGAACGATTGGAAATGACATAACTTTGGTGTTTTTAAAGTTAGGAAGTTGGGATTTTTTACGAGTATTAAGAATGCATCATATGAATAACCGATCCGGTTTTGAAGAATATAATTTACAGAATATTCTGCAAGGGTATATCAACTTCGGCTGCGCCCGAAGTTAGCTTTCTTTCTTGTTTTGAATTAATTCCATTTAATATACCCCATATTCTGGATATTGGCCACCTCAAGTTGTCAGCCATAAGGAGACACAACGTAAATAGAGACCTACTGACGCCATATATAACAAATTTCGCTACTGGTGAAGCAAATCGAACCATTCAGAGTATAGTTTATGAAATTGGTGTGATTTCGCTATAAATACAGTTGAACCATTTCTAATTTCATATTATGCATTATATTAAGCATAGAAGAAGAAGAGGTAAGTTGTTTTAAAATTTAATTGTAAATTCGAAAAAAATGTTTTCACTTTTTTCTATTGCAGTAACATAACTTTAGTGTCAGAAAAATATTTGTTAAATAGTTAATAGTGAATAGTAACAACGATGGATAAAGATATACGTATTTTAAAATAACAAATTATTATTAATTATTATTATTAATAAACTGAATTGACACCCAAATAAATAATAATTTGATTACCTTTAATTGAAAATTCAATGGAAATTCCATTACAATTCTTATTTTATTTTGTTTGCTTAAAAAACATTGTGGATTACAATTTGTAATTTGTAATTAAAAGATAGACACCAATAACCTAAATCAAATCAGTCTTACCTTGAACTTCACCAGCTCATGGCTGTTAGCCATGAGAACAGCCTTGAACTGAATACGCTCCAAGCTAAGACCCAGTTCAGTGGCCCTGACACTGACGACGCTCTAGTTTACTTCATGCCCGGCCTTTTTGGACGCTTGCCAAGTTGAGTCGGCGATGTGGAGAAGCCCCCTCCTCTGGAGAACCCCCAATCACCCGCCCCGTCCAACCCGAAACCAGACCCATTCCCCAATGGAGAGCCACTGGCCAGTCGACTGCCAGACCACGCTCTGACCAAACACAAATGGTATGCTTGGGGAACTTCGAGTGGATGTGATTTGCGCCGCTGCTGGCGATGACGACAATGCCGGGGCGTCGTCCACTTGTTGCTCGATCGTGCGCCCCTGTTACCGAAACTGGATTTTGGGGCCTGACTGACCGCACTATCGGTGCCGGGACGGACAAGCGAGGCGTTGACACTTGCCAATGCTCAATGTACCAATCAACCATCGAACCGCCGCGAACTGAACCGCACCACTGCACCACCGACCGCAGCAGCCACACCCACTCGGGTGGTTGACTGTGGTTAGTTACCGCTACGCGCCGACAATTAGCGAATAACCTTAACCTTAGCTTCCAAAAAAGCTCAAATCACAACCTGTGCTATGAGGCTCACAAAGTGCTTAGCTGGTGGCCGGGCCACCCGAAATACAGCGTCGAGGAAAACCGAGAGTTCATTTAACCCGCCACGCATCGAGTGAATATTGCCGCCTCCCCATTGAACCCCCCACCACCCCTCCACCCGATACCGAAAAACCGAACGCTCACAAAACACGGGGAACTTGTTTCGGCACATCTCAATGCCACTTGGAGATTATATGAGTTGCTTATGTCATCGACAGACGAGCAAAAACCCCCATGTATTCCCCTACCAACAGCCAGCAGTTTGCCAAAATTCGCTTTGACCTACTGATTGCCGAAAAAGTTTGCGAAATTCGCGAAATTCGCAAAATCCTTGAGTTTCAAGGTGCGTCCTTCACTTGGCAATGGGAACGGCCCCAAAATTACGGTCAAGGCGAGCGCTTCAACCAGCCGAAGGTTAATATTTGCAGGCGAGGCTAACGAGAACGAGAATGCCAGAAAGAGATCGAGTCGTGTGTCAGCAGAGGTCTCGTTCTCGCGGTGCGCTACAAGGCTTGGAGCATATTAATTCTTTTGCTATCATGGGCCAACCCTAGCTTTCTTATTTTCAAACATATTTATATTTTGTTTTTCAAAGCAATGCAACAAAAAATATAAGCAATGGGGGCGCCTCCAGTGAATCTCAAAAGGAATTTTAAATACTCATCAATTATGTATGTACAAATTTGCTAAGGCAATAAACATATGTATATTAGAGAAATTGTGTTCTTTGGCTGTTAATACTTATCTTACTTAATAGAAACAGTCTAAATATTACCAATCAACAAAGTTATTTACCGTTCTATTCTTGAGAAGGGTGCACTGAGTACGCCTACCCTTGCACGATTTTTGATACGTGGTACACACACACACACACGTTCACAATGAACAGGAATTCCGCCTCGCAACAAAGGCGGAGCGAATCAAGTGTGGCTCGTTGTTGTTGCTTCTGTTTTTGTTGCTTTTGGCTGTTTACCCGTGACTTTTTCGACTTGCCATGTTGTTTCTGTTGGCGATGTGATGTTGTTGTCGGCTGTGTTCTTGTCGTCATGTGTACGATATTTTCTGGCCGCCTAATGAAAATGTTGCTGTTTTTGTTTTTTGTTGTTGATATAATAAAACACCGTCGCCGCCCCCGCACCGTTTTGTTGTACAAACACTTAACTCAAACGTCAGGCCGCAGCCGCAAGAGCAGAACAGAAACGGCAGAAATCGCGCGAGGCGAAGCGTCGCGTCGCGACGCGTTTTTGCCGTCGCTGTCAGTCGTGAAGGTGGGTCATTGTGAAATGACAGCGCCGAACCAACCAGGCGCACAGAAGGCGCGAGCAGGATGGCCTCTTTCCGGTGCCAGAGCGAGACAACCCCAGGAGTCATGCCATTCAGGGGTGAATTGTAGCGTAGTGCCATCCCTGTCTGACGCCCGTCTTCGCGTGCTGGGCGCCGGTGCGCATTTTTGCGTCTGAAAGAAACAGGTCGAAGCCGGCCAAAACCCGCGGAAACGAAGATTAATGTGAATGTCGCTCGCTCGAGGCGAATGCCGAAATCTGCTTTCTTATTTGTTATGGGCTCCTGTACCTCGATGTCGGAAAATGTCGTGCAAGTGTTCGCTCGCACCCGCATTTGTCGCTGCAAGCGCCAGAAAGAGACGTTACATTTCGAATTTGACTTCTTCGTGCTGGTCGTACAGTAAAATGGTGAATTCGAATTGTGTCATTTTATGTAAAATGGAGAAACGTTTCGATTTTTACCCTTAAATATGTACATATCTGTGCCCCATTCTGGTGAAAATATGAATTTTATAGTTTATAGTTGGGTTCTTGGGTAAAATGCAGAAATATAAAGTTTACGTGGATGAGTTATAAAATAAATCTGTTGATCGATTTGGCGCATTGATAGAATAAAAATCTATTACATTATAGAAAAAAAGCTAAATAACAGACTAATAGTAATTTTAAAATCGAATTCATAGTTGTTTTAGAAATGTATCTTTAAATTACTTAAATAAAAATAAAGGCTTTAATAGCCTTTAAATACTTAGACTTAAAATTGTACAAAAAAAAACGTTTTATTTGGTGAAATATAATTTCAGATTGTATTAAACGCTGTGGAATTTTTAACTTATTTTTATTTTTGTTCAATCAATTTTATTTAATCAATTTGAATAATGGAATAACTATGAAGAGTCGTAAAATCTTACGGCTACCTTCTTTCCGCTGACGCAAACATTCGTAATTTGAGCGCCGCGAAAATGTCTTAAGTCTCAGATAAGACGCTGGGATTATCCCCCTGAGGCATGCACACGCACCCCAAGGTCAAACTTGCGCCTCTTAATCCGCCTTAATTAAATTCTTGGCCGGGCTATAAAAGCATTTTGACAGAACTTGGCCCAGGTCATAGGTGTCACAAGTCAACGGCCAGCATGTTGGGCCACAAAGGAATCTGAATTTTAGAGCGGATCAAGCAAAATGCACCTCAACGGCCCAAGTGGGCCGCAGGCCTATGTGAACGATAGCTCTGGAGATGGAGGAGTCTTCCCGATGGGACATGGATATCCGGTGGAGTACCAACACCTGGTCCACTCCCATTGGCGGGGGTTCAGAGAGGCACCCATCTACTATCACGCTGGATTCTACATTGCTTTTATAGTCCTTATGTTATCAAATCTATTCGGCAATGGATTGGTCGTCTGGATTTTTTCCACGTAAGTTGAAACTTTTAAATACATCGAATTAACAAAGTTTTAACATCGAAATGCTGACTTTTCGTAGATCAAAATCCTTGCGAACTCCATCCAACTTGCTGATCCTGAACCTGGCTATTTTCGATCTGTTCATGTGCACCAACATGCCCCATTATCTCCTCAACGCAACCGTGGGCTATCTAGTGGGAGGAGATCTGGGATGCGATATATACGCTTTGAACGGAGGCATCTCCGGGATGGGGGCTTCCATAACTAATGCCTTTATTGCATTCGATCGGTACAAGACAATATCAAACCCAATTGACGGACGATTGAGCTACGGACAGATTGTTCTTCTGATAATCTTCACCTGGTTTTGGGCCACGCCATTTTCAGTACTGCCCTTTTTTCAGATTTGGGGACGTTATCAGCCAGGTGAGTGGTAAATTCACATTGTTTTCCTTTTTCTTGCTTTTAGACTTTCGAGCTATTCTAATTAAATTTCAAACGGGTCTAGAACCATACTTTTTTATATTATCCTGGAATTGTCTAACGCATCTTATGATAAGTAATTTAAAATCAAGGAATAACATAAATTTTATTTTCAGAGGGCTTCCTGACCACCTGCTCCTTTGATTACCTGACCAACACGGACGATAACCGGCTGTTTGTGCGCACGATCTTCGTGTGGTCCTATGTGATTCCGATGTTAATGATCATGGTCTCCTACTACAAACTGTTCACCCACGTCCGCGTTCACGAGAAGATGCTGGCAGAGCAGGCCAAGAAGATGAACGTCAAGTCGCTGTCGGCCAATGCCAATGCGGATAGCATGAGCGTGGAACTGCGGATCGCCAAGGCGGCCCTGATCATCTGCATGCTGTTCATCCTGGCCTGGACCCCATACTCGGTGGTGGCGCTGATCGGATGCTTCGGGGAGCAGCAGCTCATCACGCCCTTCGTCTCGATGCTTCCGTGCCTGGCCTGCAAGTCGGTGTCCTGCCTGGATCCCTGGGTCTATGCCGCCAGCCATCCCAAGTATCGTCTGGAGTTGGAGCGCCGCATGCCGTGGCTAGGCATCCGCGAGAAACAGAACTCTGGAACATCTGGAGGGCAGGAGAGTGTGGCCAGTGTCAGCGGCGACACTTTGGCGCTCAGTGTGCAGAACTAATGGAACCCAATGGATTAAAGATGTGAAATAAAGCATGGAAGTGTAATTAGTTAATTAGTTATAAGGCGCAATGAACTGAAAGAGTTCCAAAAAATACAAACCAAAAAAAGTTGGCATTGAAAAATAATACATGGTATTTTTTTTTAACGAATAGTGCGGTGAGAAATGATTTCTTCTAATTTAAGTTTTTTAACATTCCTGTTACAAAATGAAAGAAAATGTTGAGGGAAAGCTTTTAAAGCGAGTTTCCTCTACGCAATTATCAATTCCAAACAAATTTATTATATTGTTACACATCTTTAAAGGTTTTCAAAAGCGTCAATAAATTTGGTTTATATGTACATTAAGGCGCTCGAAATTGTAAGGTCTTACCCGCTTATACTAAGCGCATTGGTGAATTAAAGGCATGCCGAAAGAAATTGGCCGAAAAAAATTCGTTTAAGGATCTGTGGATGAGCTTCCACGCTTATCACTCATACGTACTGTTGCCTTGGCCCAAAAATAATATATTCTAATTTACATTAAGTGTATGAGTGATCAATTTTTTAGGAAATGGAGAGCCCATTACGCAACTCCAAACTATTCAAATTAAATTGGTTGTCCATCAAATCCATTTATAAGTTTCATTTTTTGGCCCACCCAAATGTACAAGTGTATATTTGAACACGGAAATATTATTTCCAATCGATTTTTGCTAATTTCCTTCTACTACGGTACATTTAAAAACATTAAAATTTGCTACTTTTTGAGAAAAATAATAACCATTAATATGCTTGTAAAATACACTTTTTTAAAGTGTATAATAAATATATTTTATAGCTCGAAATAATTAATTGGTTTTCGATTTAAGAACATTTTAAAATTGAAATGCCTTTAAAAGAAAAGCCTGTTGTTTTCAGTTTGTAAACATTTAAAAAGATATTTCACATTTTTCCCTTTAATTGTGCTACTTTAAAAAAAACAAGAAGTAAAATGGTGTTGAACTATTAACTTCAACAATAACATATTATTTTATATACTTTTACAAGAAGTATTTTAGCAAGATAAACGCCAAAATGAACAAAATGAAATTTTCATTGTATTTGTTCAAGCACAGCACATGCAAATTTAATTTACATTTATTGTTACTGGCAGATTGAGTTCTTTATCCACACATCTAACTTGTTGTCTAGTTTTTTTATCCACAATATTAAAATGGAGTTCAGGGTTTCCCTAAGCCCCTCTTATCTCAAAAATTAGAGGCAAATCGAAAACAATTGGGTTTGACAGCATCAAAGAGCGCACACTCGAGAAACGGAATCGGGAACAGAAACAGAAAAGCGGCGGCAACGGCGATTTCAATAGGTGGTGGCAGTCCAGTCGGCCAGTCCAACCACCGGCGAGGTTGAAGAAGTTGTGCTTCTTTGTTGCTTGCGCACATCCAACCAATCCGAAAACGAAAAGCGGCGTTTCAATTCAGCGAATGTTCCACACGGTACCAGGTGAACAGAGCCGTTAGTAGCGGTTTACAACATTTAAACGCGGCCGTTGAAAGCGTGATTGGCTGGCCGAGTGGGAGTGGTGGGCCATCGAATCCGGAGCGAGGAGCATGGCAACAATGTTGCAGTTGTTCCCGCACCACGGGGAATAGGAATATAATATAGACCAAAACCACGACCACTACGGTGCGAGCGAGTGGCGCGAAGTGGGGCTTCTTCTTGCTCTTTAAGAAACAACAAACATTTTTACTAGGTCTCCAGGAGATTTAGCAGCATGCCGGGTGGCTGGCGAGCGATTAGATTTCCAATGGAAACTCAATAGAAACGCTGTTAGAAGCGGCGACCACAGGTGCGAGCGAGACGAGCGTAGAGAGTGTGGGATTAGAGAGATAGACAGATGTGCATTCAGCATCTGCCTGGTACTTTCCCCCGCCCCCATTCCCCTCCCACCACTTTCCACTCGATTCTCCGGATAATCCAATTTGCGCGTTGAATTGAAGTGCTGTCGCCTCGGAGCGATTCGATTCGTTTGCTTTGCCTGCGTCCGGTGCTTCCTGGTGTGTCGTTTTCGACATTCCTCTTATTGTGTGCCCGCCCGACTTGTTGCATGTAATAATAATAATAACGAACGAAACGGTATCGTAGCTGTTTAGTGGATGATTAAACTGAATTTAATCGTTTGCGAACAGGCGCTCAGCTCCGAAGAGGTGGTCGGCCGACCATTATTGCCGCTGCGTTTCTCGCACGAAATCCATACACGAGTTTAAATTGCCCACTGAATGGGCGGATCCCTACAGTCGTCTCGCTCCCACACTCGTTTGGCGAGCACCTTTAATCCCTGTTGCGAATTTGCTGCACAGAATTGTTCTCGACTCTGTAGCTATGTGAAATGAACTAATAAAACCAAAAAAAACTAATGTATGTTAAAGTATTATGTGTATCATGTATTTTTAAAAATATTTTAAATCCTCCTCACCCTTAACTTAAAAGCCTCTCCTCAGAAACATCATCATAATTTTTGACTAATGCTTTAATATCAACATTTTCCGAATAATGATGTATTTATTTATTTTTACCGTTTGAACTACTAAGGATTTAAAAACATTGATATTAAGAACACTCTATTTTTTTTATTTTTATTCATGTTCAAAATTTTTTTAGAATGATATTTGGATTTCGTTGCCGCTGCAATTTTTAAAATTTTTTTGCAGCTGCAAGTCTTTTTGATGATGGTTTTTAGCAGACCCGACAAAATTTAGATGCATAATATTCTATTAATGAATGAAATGACATGAATGACAAATCTGGTAGAGAGTAATATATATGTATATATTTGTGGTACCATTCTGCTAATTTATAAAATGGTAGAGTCACTCTTGTTTATTTGTCCAATTATATTGTCACTTTAAATATGCATAAAATTATCTCCTTACTGTTTAATTTCGAAAGCACTTGAACTACCTCCATACATTCATAATTTTAGGTTATTTTAAACTTAAGTTTTTTTAAACATATTCCCAATTCTTGCCCAATTATCCATCCCATTTTCCACAGAGCACCCACTTTACCCTCCTGTTATCTCGCTTGCTCTCGTTGGAGACATGCGACAACTGACAGCAGACCTTTCTATCTCCGTCTGGCGGCATTAATCGTCTTTCTATGATTTTGGCAATCCTAATAATGCCAATTCATGGGGTGGGCGCCTGTTAACTAGCAGCAGGCTTACAGCATTAACATGACAGAAATCGATAACAGATGATGTTTGGGATTCCACCCACTTATCCTGCGGCTCTGTTATCATTTGAACGTTAAAAATTCGATTTTATAGAATTCCAGCAACGCCCCGAAGAGCGAGAAAAGAGCAGTGTGTTTGCCAGATAATTACAAAGGCAAACCCAAACCGAAACCGAAACCAACAAGAGGCCTTTGGAACTAACTGCGCTAACAGCCCAGTTGCTACGCATTCTGCGCGCCTCTTAGTTATTATGTCAGATCTGCAATGTGCGACTATAAAATACGTATGCGGCCGACGAGAATTTATTGACTCGACGCCCCCGGCTGGGGGTGTGAGTTATAAAATTGATGGCATAAACTGTCTTGAATTTATAAACACACACGGTCCGCTGCGCCCACGGCCTGCATTTGCATTTCCTGGGCGCCTAGGCGGTTTTTCGAGTGTATGGTAACATTTTGTAGTCATTTTATGCGCCACAGAGTGTGCGATGAACTTGTGGGGGGTGGATTTGCACTGGCCACGCTCCCAGTTTCTGGAGGCCTGGTAATAATTTTCGGTTGTATGTTGGTAACATTTTGTGGTCCCAAAATGTTCGTGCCCGGCAGCGGCAGCTCTGGCAACGCTTCTCGCACCATCCCGCTCCCACTTGTGACGGGCGGGCGGCGGCATGTTGGAATTTTGGGGCGGCATTCCCGACCGCATATTTCGAATCTCGTAACGCCCGGCATTCCGCTGTGGGCGAAGCCAGGGTTGTCAAGTCACCGGACTGGATCGAGGCGCGACAGGTGGTCGTCGGGCTGACGGCCGCGCGGCAACCCTGGTCGAGCGTTCCACGGGCCAATGGCATTCCTAGCATAACAAAGCGTCTGCTTTTTGCGCTGCTTGCCTGTTCGGGCAGCTGAGTGAAATTTCATGCAGCGCGATTCTCACAAATTTCGAATTCCCCACATATTTTTGTGGCGTGCCGTTGGCATTTGTGTTACTTTTGGCTCTGTTCTCACTGCTCGTGATTATGACGTTATGGCTGGGTGGTTGACTTCCCGCTTCCTCTTCCACTTCCACTGTTTTTTCCCGACGCTTTGCGACCTTGAGTGGGCGGGTTATGGAACTTTGGGGTGACTGACATACATTTTTGAGATGGAAAGAATTTATTTATGTTTGCCCTTGAGGAGATAAGCACAGGGACAATGTTGACTGTTTTTGATTTTTGGAAAGGGAACAGAAATGAGTTTAGACTTTCTCGGGGCCTATATTTTCCTTCCTTAAATAGGTAAACTTTCACAAACAATTTAAAATGTCGAACCGAACAAAATTTTTGAAAACTGTTACAATACGGCCTACACTCTTCACAATATGTTGTATACAACAAAAAATTGTGTACAATATATAAATTTTAGAGACAAGTTCAAGGAATACTTTTTAATAGGAAATGGTTGGTTAATAAAAAATTTTAGAAAGTTGTAGTACTTAAGTTTAATTTTTTTTGTTTTCATAATAGCAGTTTTGTATAAAAATATGTGCACAGCATATTGAATAAAAAAGGTTTTTTAAATATAATTTTAAGTGACTTTTTTTAACCGACGACTAAATCTTATTTGTTAGGAACTACTTATATTAAAAGCCACAAAGTTGTAATTGGTTTGAGAAGGATTTATTTTACAAACCGACATTTTGTTTTTTTTATTTGGGAATTATTTTAGCCTTTTGTACCGAACTAAGTTTTCTAAGATACATATTTAATAATATCGTATCACTACGTTTCGAATTATTTGACTAAGCTCCTAAAAATTAGGCCAATGAGGTGCACATATCTTTTAACCGAAAAGGATATGTGATCTTAAAGGAAGTAAATTGAAAATAAATTCGTCGAAGAACAAAATAATAATAACTTGGAAAAAAAAATTGAGAATAAAATTAAGAAAGGTTTCTTAAGAATATAAATAAATTCACAAGTTGAAATCAAAATGAATTGTTGATCTTAAGTGCCGAACACTGAAAATAATTTTCTCGGACCCTATAAGGGGAATCATTTGCGGAAAGAGCTGCTTGGCAAAATGTGGCGAAAAAATCCCGACATGCCAACTAGTTTTTACCATTGGAGTGGAAGGGAGATGGTGGGGAACCACCTCATTATCCCCTCCACAGATTACGCACTGCATCGACATCGACTCCTTAAATTCAAGGTGACATCGCTGAAGTTCCACCGAGCAACCCAATCCCGTCCAGTTCCGTAAAATGGAGCCACCTTGCCGGGTCCCACTCCCACTGGCCAAAAGTGGGTGGCAGTGGTGCTGCTGGAGTTAGACGCACTATTGTCCTCTGTAAATCCTCATTGTAACAAGCGCCCAGAATCATTGCCTTACGCATAAGTCGACCTGACTCCAGACTTCAGAAAGTGCAGCGACCACAGCAGCAGCACAACAGAAATGCCAATGCAAAAAAGTTGCCATAAAGAGACGACAACGTCCCCATCTCCGCATCGGCATCGGCATCGGCATCGCCCAAAAATAAATGCAACGCCTCCGAATGGACGATCCCCAGCTACTCGCACTCGCCCCACATCCCGCTCCGACCCTGGAGATCTCAACCCGTCGGATGCAATGTCCGTTGCTGCTGGGATATTGCTGCTGTGATATTGCTGCTGGGATGTTGCTGCTGTGCTGCGGTTGCTGCTGCTCCCAGCAAGTTCATTGGCCCAGCTCAAGGCAAGGCGATGCGATGCGAAAAGGAAATCAAGAAAGAGCACACAGCGAAAATTGAACGAGCAATCATTCTGATTGCGTCCCGCAAACTGGTTTCAGGGTTACGACTGCGGTCGAAAGTCGTATCGGGTATATGATATTCACAGGGAACTGAGAATGAATCATCTGGGCAGTGCAATGAATATGTTTCCGTTTGGCTACTTTAAAATAATACAAAAAAAAACACTAGAATTATATTTGTTTGGGCGGAAACTAATAATTTGTATACTTTACCAATTTAAAACAAGAAAGGAAAGCTAACTTCGGGCGGAGCTGAAGTTCATATACCCTTGCAGAATACTGTGTAAATTATTTTCTCCAAAATTATTCATATGATGCATTCTTAATACTCATAAAAAATCCCAAATTCCTAACTTTAAAAACACCAAAGTTATGGCATTTACAATCGTTCAGTTATATGGCAGCTATAAGATATAGTTGGCCGATCTTAATGACATTTGGTAGGTCGGATTGGTAGGCCAAATATAAAACCCATAGAAAATCCCAACTTCCTACCTTTACAAACATCAAAGTTATGGCATTTCCGATCAATCAGTTATATGGCAGCTATAGGATATAGTCGGCCGATCAGTGGCGGATCCAGAGACGATTCTTGGGGGGGTGAAATTGAATTTATCCTTTATTGCAGAGAATATTTTTCTAGCAAACAAGTGAAATTTTCAGGTTCTGTGGTTCCAAGGGGGGGGAAATTAGGGAAATTTCCCCCCCCGTGGATCCGCCACTGGGCCGATCCCGGCCGTTCCGACTTATATACTACGTGCAAAGGAAAGAAGGGTGTGTGCAAAGTTTCAATTCGATATCTTTAAAACTACGAGACTAGTTCGCGTAGAAACAGACAGACGGACAATGTTTAAAAAACCATCGAAACTATTAATCATTAAGCATTAAAGATTCCTTGTCCTACTCAAAACTTATATGAAGTTTTAATCGATAAAAAATCGAAATTTATAAAATTCTGAAACTTATGGGGAATCGAAATAAACATAATCAGAAATAAAACTAAATACTGGAATAAATCTACATACCGTGCGCATCGCAAAAAAGTTGTGGTTTTCGAGAAAATTCGAGCAGCGAAATCTCACTGTTCCGCCGTCAAAGTCCAGAAGTAAAGAAGACGGAGCTAGCAGGATGACTCAAGAAGGTCCGGATATGCCCACTTTCAAGTGCGTGCTCGTCGGCGATGGCGGCACCGGAAAGACAACCTTCGTTAAGCGCCACATGACCGGCGAGTTCGAGAAGAAGTATGTGGCCACATTGGGCGTGGAGGTGCACCCGCTGATTTTCCACACCAACCGCGGCGCCATCCGCTTCAATGTGTGGGACACCGCCGGCCAGGAGAAGTTCGGAGGCCTGCGCGACGTCTACTACATCCAGGGCCAGTGCTCCGTCATCATGTTCGACGTTACCTCGCGAGTCACCTACAAGAACGTCCCCAACTGGCATCGCGATCTGGTCCGCGTCTGCGAGAACATCCCGATCGTCCTCTGTGGCAACAAAGTCGACATCAAGGACCGAAAGGTGAAAGCGAAGAGCATCATCTTCCACCGAAAGAAGAACTTGCAGTATTACGACATTTCTGCCAAATCAAACTACAACTTCGAGAAACCATTCCTTTGGCTGGCGCGCAAGCTGGTTGGTGACCCCAACCTGGAGTTCGTCGCCATGCCAGCCCTGCTGCCGCCCGAGGTCAAGATGGACAAGGACTGGCAGGCGCAGATCGAGCGGGATTTGCAGGAGGCCCAGGCGACCGCCCTGCCCGACGAGGACGAGGATCTATAATAGGATTTATTTATAGTTAACTAAGAGGAATGGCCGGATTTGCACGGGGCAACAGGAAAGAGGCGAACAGGAGAACTCGAGCAGAGCAGTCACCAGCAACCACTACAGAATAGGAGCATAAGCAATAGCCTACGATCCAATCTATCGGATTACCAGCAAAGGATCGACCTTCACCAGCAGCCCTGCCAGCCTTCTGCCGTCGATCGTAATATATATTTTTAGATCCAGTCATTTATAAGTCGGTTAAACATGATTTTTTTTGTTTCCATTAAAATAAAAAGTCAAAACACGTATTTAAAAAAAAAAACAAAAAAACAAAAAAAAAATTAAAAAATATAAACAGCATTTAACTTGACATTTTTGTTGTGTTCGTATATTTCTATATAAATATTTTACCTCTTTCCAGCTTAAGTAATAACTTGTAAATACAATTTTGTCTTCATTTGTACAGATACACAGATAACTATACACACATTGTGGATCTGGAATGCTTACATTGTATAATTATAGCTTTGAGTATAAGAACTAATTTCTTTATGCTTATAGAACGTCGCTAGAAGTGTTCCACTGTTCGACTGGGTTAATTGTGCGATGGTAAATTCAAAAGTTGCGTTGCAAGCACCACCTCAATACATAAATTAATCGGGTTAGGATATTTCTAGCGACGTCCAGCCTGTGTTTCCTGCATTAACATAATATTTGGTGCAATTTGATATAAAATAAATTAGAATATAATATCGAATTATGGTACAAGCATTAGCCGCTTTCTAACAAAGGAGGGCAATGTTTCCGCTCTCGTTGCCAGCGAGGAAGGCTCGATTCAGGGGCAACACAGCCAGGGAGGTGAGCACACCGCGGAATGTCTCCGAGCGAAGTTTGGTGATCGTGTTGAAGGCGTGGGAATGGGCCACATCCGCATAGACTCCAACGCGGTTGCCAGTGGTAGCGTAGACCAAAGAAGAGCCAACACTCTGCAGGAAATGGGCGGGTTCTGGGGGAGGTCTATAAAAAGCAATAAATTAATAACCAATTTAGAATGAACCGGTCTTTTCTAAAACTCACTTCAGTTGGTAGTGCATGATGCCATCCAGGGCATGCCAAACAGCCAGGCTGTGATCCAAAGCGGAGCTCACCAGGAACTGATCACTCGGTGCTGCCAGCTGCAGCAGATCACATTCCATGGGTCGCCAGGAGTTGATCACCATACCAGTGCGCGTGTCCAGCTGAACGATACATCCAGAGGAAAGTCCTGCGGCCAACCAATTTCCGGATGGAGCCACAGCCAGGCAGCGGACTGTGGCATTGGGCAGGGTAGCATTGCATACCCGCCACTCGTTTACGTACTCCAAACTTCTGGCGTCGACCATCTTCACCGTGGACTCTGCTGTGCCGGCTATTACCAGCGGGGAATGCGAGGGTAAGCATTTGACCACTGTCACGGCACTGTGACGAGGAGAATCTAGTATGCCAAGAGGTCTTCCAATAAACGGATCCCATAAATGAATTCCCGAGTCACAGGAGACCACATAACGCAGGGATTCCAGGAAGCCCAGGGAATTGATGGACTTCTTGTGCGCCGTGTAAGTAAACTGACAGGCGGTGGTCTTCCGGCCATCGCCTTCGCTACGCAGTGACCACAGCTTGACGGTTTTGTCCTTGGAGGCGGATATGAAGCTGTTCTCATTGTCCAGAGCATAAATAGCCCTCACTGAGTTGGTGTGACCCACAAATGACTGCAGCCGGATCTGCTTGAGATTGAGCGTTTGATTATCCTTCTCACTGCGCGTTGTCTCGTTGCGCCAGTAAGCCAACCAGTTGCCTTTCAGATGCCTCGTATTGGGCATTTGGTCCAGCTTGTATGCCACCATGTCGATCAGTTCCACGTTGTTCCTGGCCACTTGCAGCCGATTTCCAACGATCTGGGTGCCAAAGCTATTGGCGGCCAGTTCGCAACTGACATCTAGAGAGTCCACATCTTGGCCAGAACTCACACTGGTCGCCAGTTGAGTTTGGCTCTGCTCGTTCCCACTGGGTTGCTCGTGTTCGTGACACAAGGTCAGAACGAATTCCAGATTGCTCAGAGTCCTCTTCATGTTGGCCTCGCCCAGGAATCGAAGGAAGGAGAGATAAGCAGTATGCGCCAGCTCTGGCCCAAACACATCCCTCAACTCCACCAGGGCACGTTCCTGCTGCGATGCACCACCGACCAGCGAAAGATTAGCCAGATCGCAGGCAAAGTCATTTGGCAGACCAAAAGCCTTGTTGAAGATCAGGAAAAACGGACTTAACAGCGACTGACACAGGTGCTCCCGGGTCATATCCGAACCTAGGCGCACACTGAGAGCATAAATCGCATCGAGAAACTTTCGTGCCAGCAAAGAGCGTCCCAGGTAACCACTTGGCATCAGAAGATTTGTGGAGCTCAACAGCCGCAGGATGGGCAGAAGAATGGCCTCCAGCAAGATGTGCTGCAGGTGCTCCATGATGCTGGCATCGGTCAGACATGGGACCATGTACTTGAGCAGCTGCAGGGAACTGATAATGGCTCCCTCCAGGCTGCCAGTTATCCGTTTCGAGCACAGTCCAATCAGTTCGCTTATGTGCGGGAAATACTGCAACAGGAGGAAGTTCTCGCCATAGAGAGCTGGAAGGAAATGAAAGCGAGTCAAGGATAAGATGTGCTGTAACTATAGGTTTAGCTCACCCGCTATGGACATGAGGCACTCCAGAACTCTAGCCGCACTCCGATCGCCGACGACCCTCGCATTGGCAATGCTGAAGTAGTTGAGGTTTGCCGCCTCGGGGCTGGAGGCAAACCCACCATCGTCCACCTCCGGCAGCAGGTTTTCCTGGCCCACGTAGCACAGCGAGAGGAGCTTGAGAAGGTTCCTGGTGATAAACCGAGAGGTGAGCACCGGACCTAGTCGATGCGATAGCCACACCAGACTTTCGGCGCTCATTTCGCTGATTCGGTTGTTTTGCACGGCTTTGGCCTCCGACAACCGGGAGATGACCGATGCCTGCAGGGAGTCCGAGGCCTCCGCTTCGGTATCAACGGCCGGAGGAGGTAGCTGTTCCACCGCTTGGCTGATCAGGTCAAAGCTGTCCACACTCTTTCGGGAGCCAATGTCGCAATCGATGGCGCTTAGCTGGAAACTGCGACGAATGCCACCGGCAGATGGACACACTGGAATCTCGATAGTGGGTGAGCGGGGTCCCAGGGGAGGTGGAACCAGTGTAGGCGGCGTTTGACTCTCTCTAAAAGAGAGCTTGTCTGGCGATATTCTGGCTCCATAAATAAGTTCATTGATCACCAGTTTATCAGGCGATCCGTCCGACTCCCGAGCCTCCTCCGCACTGGCAGCACTGGTGCTGGGACGCATGTCGAAGGAGTCGATGGATTTGCTGTCTTGGGTGGACGCCCTGTCATCCTCGAAGGTGAATAGCTCTTCGATGTCGGGTTTCGATTCTGGTTCAGCTGTGAGGTGCCCTTCTTCTTCCGCCGCAAAGTTCAGATTCTTACTCGTCCTTCTGCTACCGCCACTGTGGTAGTGGTAGCCATTGCCCTGTTCCGGTTCCTTGTAGCCACCAACTGCTTCAATGAGAGGTGCTATAAAGTGATGCAGAAAGCACCGGAGTCCAAATCGAACGATCAAGCGGAGCAAGAAACTGTGGTGATAAAGCTTCACCGACTTACGGGACTTAAACGAACTGCTGGCGGAGAAGCGAAGATGGCCACCACTGTTGTTTGAGCCATTGGAGCCACCATCATCTGGAGAACTGACCCCCTCAACATCGTACAGCTTAAGCAGAGGCTGAAGCAGATGCTGTTGGGTTTGGGTCACGCCCAAAGCCTGGGCTATGGGATCGAACAAGTTCCAGGCAGTCAAGATCGATGTACGTTCGTCCCTCAAGAGATCGATGATGTGGGGAAGCAGCAGCTCCACTGGAGTAAATTGCTCGTAGGCAAAAGCCACAGGTTCCAGAAGCCTCTTTACATGGGCGCAGCAAGACATGACCTTACACTCAGCGATTTTACGTTCAAAAAGCACTCTTTGACGATCCATCTCTGTGTACCTGGCGCATTCCCTTCCTCCTTTGCAACTGAAGTGAGTGTGTAGCTCCAGGAGCACGGCATTGGCCTCGAAAGCATGTAGAGATCTGACAAGAGCATACACAGCCATGTAGTGACTGGGGAATGGGAGTAACAGGTTGGCGAACATGGGCTCCACCAGCTGAGCGGGATTTGGTGGTTGTGGCAGACCTTGATCCTCCTCTCCGAAATCCTCCAATTGCAGCAGAAGACGTACCACTCGGCGCACTGGTTTAGGCAACTCTTGGCGATGCATCTGAGCCACCGTTCGGCAAGCGGAGAGCCGAGCTTCAAAGACGGCACTCAAGCCATTTCCCATTAGAAGCGGACGCAAACGTTGCATAGCGAAGAGCTCCACAATAAGACATCCCAGGACCTGCAGATCCCGCTCTCTCTTGTTACTCAGAAGTTGCTGCAAGGAACTCCTTTTCTCTCTGAGAAGATTCTTTGATTTTGTGGTAATTTCTTCACCACTGGCAAAGAGCTGATTGGTGAAGGAGTGCTCCGCTGAGTTCTGCTCAAAGAGAAGATCACTGCTGATCATTTTCTCTTCAGGATTGGCCGACGCCCGCTGCTGAGGGAAAGTGCGTGTGTAAAACGTCTCTAGAGTCTCCAGATTCTGAAGCAACAGCGCGGGATTGTAGTTGTCCGGCAATTCAATAAAGTTGTTAATCGCGTAAAAATTAGAAGCCGAAGCGGATGCGGAACTGCTATGAACAGAGCTGCTGGATCCATCATCGCCTAGGCGCAGTGAGAGGTGGGACGATCCAGTTCCAGTCTCGGCTTGCAGGTTTTCCGTGCTTTTGGCCAGGCGCTTCGAGGGACTGGCGTACAGTTGACTTAGCCTGGGAGCGGCTTTACTGAACCAGGGCGTGGTGTAGCGACGCGGAGGATGAGCATTGGCAAATAGCTGGACAATACCGCGCTGGCTGAGATTCCTGTGCTGATCTACCAGCGTGAGGCAGACATTCTTAGATTTAACCGCCGCCTTGCCACTTAATTTGTATCTGAAACCAATAAGAAAATTAGAATGGGTAAGTAAAGAGATGTACATTAATCAATTTTGTTTCAAGAGAATATTTCATAGCTTACAATAAAGACATTCGCTCTTTTTCTTATTATATATATTTCCTCAAAAAGCTTTAATTATTTTGTAATCAGATAATAATCAACATTTATAATGATCATTTATGTAATCTTTTATAACTTACATATTTTTTCAAAGAAAACTCACCCGAAGTTGAGATCAATCCAGTGATGAAGTCGCTCGCTGACGTACTGCGACTCCAGAGCCTCGCGGTGCTTGCAGATGAAGTCCTCCGGACAGGTGGCCCAGGCGGGCAGCTCAAGATCCGGCAGATCTTCGTGGATGCTCTTGAAGATCATCGGATCTGAGTAGAATTCGGGGATGCACTCGTCTGGCGTCCACTCCTGGAGACGCTGAATGGACACCGGATACTCTGCCGGCACCCAGATGGGACGCACGTGCGCACAGAGGACGGCCTGTGGCGTTCTCCTCGCCATGTACACAAAATAAGTTATCTCGGAAAGAAAGTCGGAGACGTGGTGAGGCGCCTGGTCGCCGACAGGTTGATAAGCGCCGTCTGCGCCTCCATGCTGACTTGCATGGGCGTACATGAGATCCAGATGGACATCTCCCTTGTTCAGGCGATACTTGCTCTTGGTCAAATCTCGCCAGGTAGCTGCTCCGCGTCCATTGAAGTCAGTCACCCAGGGCATGATGTGGTGGTGAGCGGCATTGGTCAGACTCCTGCCACACGCATTATTCAGGATGGTAAGGTAGTCGAAGTTGGACAACTGTCCATTGCACCACATCTCGGCATACTCGCGCAGATTGAAGTGGGCGGGATCGTAGGCGAATCGCAGGTCAAACATGGTGCCGCTAGAGGGCCTAGGCTGCTGCGGCTCACCAGCCTCTCCCAAATCCTCGCTGGCCAGAGGAGACAGAGGCGATAGGTCGTCTCCCGCTGGATCATCCTCCAGAAGATTGCACTGCAGCCGTGGGATCACTTGTAGCCAGAGATTTTCGCGCAGCACGATATGCTGAAGACGTAGATCGCCCAGAAAGATTCCCTGTCCTTGGAGATGCTTGGCCAGCTGCAAGATCTGGTAGATCACAAACAGCGTCTTGTTGTAGTTCTTTCCCAATAGTGCCGGACTGAAGGTGATGCAATCGTAGAGGTTGCATTCCAAAGCCGGTGGATAAAAGAAGACGCTAAAGTGCGTGGAGGACTCGATGGCCACAAGGGCGGGCAAGACGTTGGCGTGACAGTTGCCCAGGGAATTCGATGTGGTAGTGGGAGAGTCACCATTTCCCTCGCGATCCAACTGAGAATGTAGCACGGGGCATTGGTAGACGCGTTGAATGAGCTCCTTGAGCACCACATCATGCGGTTGGAGTTGTCCCTGGCCACTGGGTGGCTTTGCCGAGGGTGCCGAAGTTGACGACTTGCACAGCTTGACATGGGCGCCATCGTACTTCCTGTAGGCATCCTCCCACAATTGCTTAAAGTTGCTGTGAGTCACGAATGACACTGCCTGCGAGTAGGAGAGGGGCAAGTTCACTGAAGATGCCTCTGCAGAGATCCTCGGCAGTGGGTATACCCTCGACTGGGGCTGTTTGCGGTAGGTCTGCACCAGAATCCGTGTCCAGGGGTGCTCCAGCTGCCCCGTGGGATAGGCCCTGCGATCCAACTGTGGCCAGCTGGGAAAGTGAGTCAGCCGCTTGTTCCGCTCCAGCGATTGCAGCCATGCCTTGTCGCAGATCACTTGGAATCTCCCCTCGCCGCTCACTTGGCACACATGCTGCGGATCCACACCAATCTCGGGCCAAATCAGCTCGCTGTCGTCCATTTTCCTGCGGGGTGCTCCAACTGAAAACTTTCCAATTCTGCGGTTCTGCCTGCTGCCGCGGCCCGATCACATTTCTCGACTGGGCGGGGTTCGACCCGCTTCCGCCATAGGCTCTTTGGGCTCAAGCACTCCGATTAGTTCGTTGTTTTGAGGATTTTATGTTATCTTATCAAAGAACGCTGCAAATTTTTTCGCGAATTTGAGAAAGAGCTATCAGCTGTTCAAAAAGTGTGACCAGGCTGCAGACTTTAATAAATAATTCAACAAAATAATGAATGGTATTTTAGTCCACTTCTTACTAATTTTAAATTAAAATAAGAAAAAGTAAATATGAATGAATTAGATAATAAATAGATAGATTTTCGCCGATAGTTTTAGGCAGAATGAACAGCAAGAAGCAACAATTTTAATTGGTAAGTATTGTCGAAAAGGTTTATGCCGCGACTTTTCATGCCGTTTCGTTTTAGAACATATGCCGCGAAAATTCAAATTTTAGTTCAAATGTTTTTAAGATAATAGATCACATCATACAAATATAAACATAAAAACATGAATTTTCTGATTTTTATAAAATTAAAAACTCATTACTAAAATAACTAATGCAAGTTAATTGACATATTTATTGTAAAACAAAACAGTTTGACACAATTTAAATATTTTTATATAAAATGATTGATCATGACAGATTAGTGCTCCTTTTATGGTACAGTTTTTTATTTTTGAAATATTATATTATTAAATTTCTGTGACTTTTTTTTTAGAATTTAAGTTCTAACGACTGTCCTTTGCCAAAATGAATTTCCCATTCTCGGGTAAGGCTAATACGGATTAGGATCAATTGACAAGCATTTTATTCAACAAATTCCAGCACCCATAATGGACATCCTTATAAAATAATTTATACATAAATGTAAATAGCTTTAAACAGTTGTCCATTTTTTCCGGTGGATGTTTTATTTCTTTTCTTACTACATATGCATTATCTAGCTATTACAAATGAGACACACTTCAGACTTATTATGTTATTAATAAAGTATTACTAAGAAAACACTTCAGTAATTTGTTTAGCGATATTTGTGTTTGCTACTGCTGAGCAAACATTTTATTTTCAACCGATGTCAATACCTTCCTGCATGGCAGCTGCAAACGCTGGGAATGCGTCGCTTCAGAGAAACACTTGACCGATAATAATCGCAAATGTAATCAAAGGGCGTGCTATCAGCAGTTTGCTTTAGGAATTTTGAAAACCAAATAAGTACAAATATATATATATTTATTCATATATTATATTTATTTATATAGGGGTATTTTTAAAAATTCCATTATTCCAAAAGCCCCTCGGGCACACATTTAATATAAAAGCACACTTTTTAATTGTTTGCACAACTCATTTGGTTTAGAACAGATCTGCTAACTAAAGCTTTCGTATCTAAGTAGTTTGAATAAGGCGGTTTAATGTTGTTTTGATATTTTATTTTCTTTATGTAAAGTGTCTTTAAATACACAGAAATTATTCAACTATTTTAGTTTGCTTTTTTTGTAAATTCCACAAGCCATTTTTTTATATATATACCATATCTAAAAATACTGATATAATAAAATTATATTTATTTAGAGTGCCACTTTTATTTTTTATTTTGTAAATATACACAAAATAAAAAAGCAAAAAGCTTGGTATCTAATGTGTTTCCTATGCTCGTGGCAATTCCCACGCTCCCCCAGCATTCTCCATTCTCCTCCTAAATCTTAATCTTATCAGTGAGGTGGCCAGTTTTTGCCATCTCTCCTTACTTTTTCTGTTTGCGATCGGCACTTGAAAGAACTCCGAAACAGCGCCCAAGTTTAAGGTCATGCAGATGCCCGTGGTCTTCGAATGTTTTCTCACATCTGAAATAGTTTGGGCCCCCAATTTATTAGATTACTCTGTTGACTCGCGGTCGCAATATTATTTTTGTTTAAGCAGTGCAATCGTGGCATCCAACTGGTTTTGCTGCCCCAAAACGATCCGGTGAACCTTTGCCAATCCGATTCCGATGCACGGACTCACTTCCGTTTTGCACAAATTAGCGGGCTTAAATATTGTGTATAAATACCAGAATCACGTGTTAAAGGCTTGTCTCCGGTTCCAGGTTCACCTGTCCAGATGCTGTTAGGAAATTCACTCGGACTGGATATGGATATTTGCAAAGTGCCACAATTAAATGTTTTGTGTGGTCAGAGGGGGAAGATCGACCGTATTTGCCTGCTAAAAGTTCTTAGCAATTTTCACACTTCAAATGAGTTGTGCAAACAATTAAAAAGTGTGCTTATTTATTACATGTGTGGTATAGTATATGGATTTATTTATCGAAGTAGAGTGCCAGCCCCCGGCTTTGGGAATAATGGAATTTTTAAAAATACCCCTATATACGAGGGCAATTGATATTGGCACTTTCCTTGCCGGATCGGGAATTAAAACGCACTCATAAAGCGGCGCACACGACTGCCTGTGATCAGAGCCAAGCGAATGTTGGCAATTAAGTTATTAAACACCTTGCGGATGACGCACCCCAAATGGTCGCACTCCCATCCATAAATCTGTATCAATGGGACTCGCCCGACACGGTATATATATGTGTTTATATATATAGAAATATAGTGTTTTTTAAACCGCAAATCACATGCTGAGCTTTATACCCTAGATTTGACGGCTCTGTTTGTCCATAGTTGGAGCGGAGATTCCCGGCTGTCCTCCCCGGCCAATCTTATCTTTTCCTTGAAGACTTGGTACAAAAGTCGCACTATAAAGCCTCTGGCGGCTATAAAGATTAGGACCGATATTATGGTTAGTACCATTGTAAAAGACATATTTAAGATAGCCAACTCTGGCCGTTCCGTTCCGCAGTTTATTTAGTTTTATGGCCGCCTCAAATATGGCAATATTTCCCTTTCCCCGCAGACAGAACAGAAAAAACCCAGAACTCACATAACCCCGTGACCCAATGGTGGTCAGCCTTCGATCACTGAACCCCCTCCATATCGCTTCGCTCCGATCACTCAATCCAATCCACTCCAATTTAGCCAAGTAATTCGAATCTCGTGACGATTTGCGGTCTCGGTTTTATTTCTGTTAGCTTGAGTATTTTCTTGTCATCGATGACCCTCGAAATGTCAATTGTGTGGCAATTTCCTTGCCTCGATGAATCGTTTTATTTGTGGTAGCTATTTTAATTATTTAAGTGCTTATTTACTGCATTTAGCTTGAACTATTCTCGCCTTAACAGATGTCGATCACCTGTTAAGATTTCGCTTGAATGATTTGTGGTTGTTACTAAAACTTAACCAAACTCGTTTGAGACATGTGTCTAAAAATGAATGGGTTAAGCTTTAGTTTTTTTTAAAACAACAATAAAGCTACACAAAAAAAAACTATCCAAAGCTTAAGGTGAAAATCAGGGTCGAATCGTTTAAAATAAAAAAATTAAAATGTTTTTTATTTACTTTTTTAAACAGTTTTGCTTCACATTATACAATCCTAAAATATAGAGTTTTACAGAGGTTTTTTCTGTGCGTATGGAAAGTTATTTACCATAGCTATAGAGCTATAAATTAGTTACAAAACTGACCCCGTTTTTGTCCCAAAAAATGTAGAGTTTTAGAGATTTTTTTTCGGTGTATAGAAATTTAATTACTATTTTGAGACTAGACAATATAACTATATGAGGTATAGATTTCATAGATGAGTATTCAGTTCTGTAACTGACTACTCATTTATGGAATTTTTAAAACACCTTAGCTAGAATAAACTGATGGAGATATCATATCTTATCTTGACGTATATAATTTATTTTTAGATTATAGGATCATTATTTTTGATCCCTTGAATAAAGATAGGATTTGATAATTTTAGCTATCTCTTATATGACTTTTTTAGACAAATTTATCTTTTAACCAGTTTCAATTGCCTTTTCCCTGAACCGGTGCCCAGAACGCAAATGGTCTTTAATAAACACATCAAAGCTGTTTTTAAATAATTATTATTTTTATACATATATTCATGATTGATACACTCCCCACGATTCGAGGTCCCTGGCTTTTGTCCTTCTACAGACACTGTTTTCAATGCAGAGATGAAATTTCCACTTGACTTCGTGGCTTTAATTGGCCGAGACATGCCGGCTCTTGGGTTCTTCATCATATTCTGCTCGCCCATCGAATTAAAGGTCTTTGGAGTAATGTTGACAGGAAAAATTGTGCTTTAAGGCAAGGCGGTGTCTCAAATACCCTAGAAATGTGGGAAATATTTTAGTTTTGATTTCATATTTTTGAAAGAAAAGTATAATCTATATTATGATTTTATTCAAATGTCTACTTATTTATATCTATGAGCATTTTAAATATATTTCGAGGAAGCTTTTTTTTTTAATTGTCTTCGCAACACACTCTAGTTCAATTATTTCCCAAGGTAAATATACCATCATTGAACAATTATCTTAAATTTTTTCCGCAATTTAATATATCACTTGTTAAATACCCGCTGCCAGAGTATTATGTTGTGTTGATATAAATATTTTGGCGCCCGTCGCACCCCATTAATGGACATCAAATATACAAGACTTTCAGGCCGCTTCAATTAATTTGCCGTATAGTATACATATAACGCAAAATATTTGGTATGCGAGTTAAATATTGAGTGCTATTCGTCTGTCTGCCGCGACTTCTGTCCGTCCGTGTGTCCATCCTATTGTCTGACTGTCCGATTACCAGTTCAAGCTGGTAGCGTTTTCGGTCATGGACGTTGGAGCCAGTTTTAGCTAGATTCTAGACCCAGTCGGACGAACATACGAAAATTTACATTTCGGTTGATATATTCTGAATATTAAATATTTATTTAAACAAACATTTCAATTGCAGAGTCTCATTTTGCGCCGCATGGTTCGCTGACTTGGTAAAGTCAACTCGAAATGACAACGCAAAAAAACGAGTTTGAAGATCGGTTTAGTTTCGCATAGCCCAGTGCTTGGATCCTATCGGATTGCATGGATCGTCTGAAATAGATTGGATCATACATATGTGCGTGCGGCTAATTGATGGGGTGCGCATTAATTGAAGTTTGTCACTTTTCATTAACCAAGAGATGGAATATCCCCAGTCCATGCAAGCTTTTAATTCTTAATAAATTATCTAGCCAAGGTGTGCATACGTAGATATATGCAGTTGTCACCTAGATGATCTTAAGTCCGGACAAAGTGTGTCATCGATAAGAATGGCAAAGTTTGACTGATAAACATGGCATACTTCTCTTGGATTCTCGTTGAAGGGTCCTCGACAGTGGATTAGATTTCCGGCGATAATAGACTGATTCCAGTGCAGATAATGCATGTGTCCAAGCTTAAGCCAACTTCACTTGGAAACGCACGTGCGAAAATTCCCTCATAAGTACACTCATTGAGACACCTAATAAGTACTTAGCTGAGGAAACAGAACCATATCGTATCACCTGTACATTTTAAAGTGATCTGACAATGCTCAGTCAATATAATGACTCGTAACGCAGTCACTTCCTAAAAAATATACATATAAATAGACTGATATAAATATGAACGAAATTATGAATGTATATTTAAGCAGCAGCTTAGCTGCATTGAACCGCATCTGTAACTGGTTAAATCAGACGTCAATATTTGTGCACCAAGTTATGCAGATACACAAATGTAGTTGTAAAAGTCAAGCGAAATAAAACTGAAATCGAAACTGAGTCTAAAATGGCATTCAAGTGGCCTGCAATGAATACGGATCGTACAATAGAAGTGTCAGGGGCGGTTTGAGGTGGTTCACCCGACTAAAACGATAAGCGTTCCCTATTCTCGCGACCGCCAGCCTCCCACCACCCACCTCCCACCGCCGCCTTCTGTTTCGTAGTTAATTGCATTGCATAAAGTCGAAACCCGCATCTAACCGGTAAACGCTGCTGACTTACTAAACGTGCAACAAAAACAGCAATAACTACTGCAACAGCTAGTCGCACAGCGACTAAACTAATTCTATTGGAGACACAACAAGTTGTCGCTCTCTACTGAAAAATACCCTACACATCGGACTGCAGGGTACCATCGCTGCAATATATCTTTAAGATGGAATATAAATACATAGTTTCAGCACTCTTTGAACATCAAAGTCCCATTTAATATCTATACATATATGTATCGCACGGTTGAATGTGAAAACAAAAAGAATTGTTTTTGTTCTTTAGATTAATCTGGTATACCTATGTAAATTAATATAGTTTTTATATCCAGACGGAAAACCTTGTCGCGTGTATAAAAAAATGTAAATCTTCTTGAAATTGTATTTATAAATATACTAAGAAAAGTCTGTTGGTGACAAGTTCTCTTGTGCCCTATTGTTTTGCTTAAACTTAATCAGGGTGGACCGTAATATTATGTCTGAAATTATGAAGAATTTATAAATAAAACAAGATTAATTTATTAGTCAACTTATGAAAACAATGTTTATTTTTATTGATTATATATACTGCTTTGATAAGCATTAACCAGGGGGTTACCTCTTTTCTTAGATCGAGCTCTAGTCTTAATCCTTATTAACTTTAATCTGCAGAATCTAATCTATGTTGTACATTAGTACATTAGTAATGCCAAAAACAAAGTTCACTGTGTGGAAAATTCTGAGAAAAATTACCAAACGAGCATATCTTGGGAGAAATCGGTAATAAAGGCCATTTCTCTAGGTGCAGCTACCAATATTGGTGAATGGCGTTTCTGTCTGGGCCATTGTTGGCAAAAATTTCGTGTATTCCGGTTTTGCTAGTTCTAAACTAGAGCAGGGTGCACGGTTTGGCACATAGTCTGGTGGGTTTTTAGATTTAGCCGTTTATAATGCCACATAAAGTGAGCGCGTGCAAGTGCGACTGAGAATGCGACTGCGACGGCGGAAAACCGTTAAGTATTCGGTGCAGAATCGATTTCCGTTGATACCAACTGAAATCGAAATCGGGCTTGAAATGGTCACATAAACCAAAGTTCCTTGGCGGCGCAGCTGAAAGTTTAGGTAGTTGTTGCATTTGTTAAAATGCTCCACGCATGCGGAGGCCCGATGGCCGATCGGATCGGATCGACCAAGATAGCGAGAGTTTTTATGAGGTGCTAGTGCTACAAACATTCATCCGTACATGCACCGAGAAAAAAAAAGGAAAACATAGTTATACATTTTAGATGGAGAATTCATATGATGTTATATTTATGACTATTTTATTTTTATCATCCTTATCTGGGGTGTCAGCAAATTAACTGAAATGCTTTATAAATGTATTTCAAATGCATTAGTTTCATATTAGTAAAGAATTCATAAAGTTTTAAAAACGTTCAGGTACATTATTTTTGTCATCAATTAATTGAAATTTACAGAAAAAAGCTAGTTATTTTAAATTTAGTACTTAATACTCGAACTTCTTCAATTTATAATACAAAAGAGCTTTATTTACAAAGCAACGTTTTTTATAACTCTCAGTTTAAAAGATGGTACTTTAGTTAGCACGTTTCTTATTTTCTGATAAACAAATTCACATATTTTAGTAATATAACCCCTTGAAGCTTTGATGATTTTAAGTTTGCCCGTACATTTTACATTGCAGTCGAAAAGAATATAATAATAATAAATTTTTATTTGTTTTAAATTTAAAAATTTTAATTAACAATAGGTGATTTAAAGAGCATAACCTTTTGATGTACTCTAGCTGTATTATAACTATTTTTTCTCCGTGCACAATTGTGGCAGTATGTACAACAAGTATAACGAGTCAACTCCTTGTCAATATAGCGATACACGATCGTTGGCCGGCGGTTAATAAAAAAAACTCCCGCGGCGGCAGAGGAGCTGGCAGCGCAGCAGCAGCGGATCGGCGCTTATCTGCTCTCATATAAACTAAAGTCGGCGGGAATAATTTCTCATTTGTAATTTGGCAGGCGGCGTGCGCGGATCGGAGAATTAGAACCCAGAGCATTAGCGATCGGGATCGGGAAATCACTTGCTTTGCTTTACAGTTGTTTTTGCCAGGGGAGCGAAGAAGAGAGACGCCAAAGTGTCACCCACTGTCTCCACATCTCTCTCCAACTCTCCATCTCCGTTTTCGTAATTGCGCGTGCGCCAAGTGCAAGGAATAAAGAAACCGACATAGAAATCGGGAAAATCGAAGAAAATCGGGGAAAAGCGAATAGTTAAGTGCGTGCGTGATCATACGATTTAAGGATCCGCCGTTGTGCTTTAACCCGTAACCGTGGCGAAGGAACTGGCCAACTTGTTGACACAGCAGAACAACAGTCCCGAGATGACTCAACAACCACAATGGGGCATAAACCTATCGAGGTGTAAGTGTTGCCAATAAAAAACAAAAAGAATCCTATCGGGTGTTAACTTATAAGGAAGTGCGGAATCCAGAATGTGGAATGTTCGGATCGTTGAACTGCGATGCGATCAAAGGGGCATTCTTAAGGCGGTTACGCAAATATTTCAGTGGTTAACCGACATTGACCGACAGCAATATAAAATCCTAAATGTATACTCGCTTGTGTATGCTGTATAATGCATAAATGAAAACAATGACAAAACGCTTTTGCCACTTCCGATTTTTTGTGTTTCGTGTCTCGCATTTCACGTTTGTTTGGGTTTTGTTTGTTGGTGCTTCTCATGTCTGCGGTCTCTTAATATTCCCGGCATGCGTCCCCATACATAATTGGTAAATATTTTGCATACGATTTGCATGTGAATCGGTGGGTTGGGCTATCAGCTAGAAGCTAGACGATAGAGAGGGTATCATCGCTTTTCGGTTCTCGAACTCAACTCCACGATTACGACCATTAAAACGTTAACAGTTATTATGGACTTGTAGAACCGTTTATGGCCCTCCCCATTTCCTCGCCCCATCTCGCTCTTTTCTTTTTTGGGCAAGGTCAATGCAATAAAGAATTCTGTCCCCTGAAATTTTTCGTCCGATTGGGCAACCATTTCTTCTGTAAGAGCTTTACCAAAATAATATGTTTAATATATATAAAGTCAAAACGCAAATATCACGTAAGCCTTAAAACGCGCATTTTACGGATAGAACAGTAGTTTTTCATTACGACCAATTTTAAAGACCAATACTAACTGATCTATATAAAATTTAATTTTTTATCTAAAGTAAAAGTTGATAAAAAGTGTAAGCTTACTCAATTAGCTAGCGGAAATAAATAAAATACATATGTAATGAACAGAGAACAGTTGTGTAAATTAAGGGGCTCATTTGAGCCCTTCGAACTCATTTTTTGTTCGCCTAATGAGCCGAAACTTTACAAGTTGGCCATAAATCAGCCGGTCGGCAGTCAGCATTACGCATTAGTTTTGAGTTATGATGATTTGATTATTTCTTGCGGGCACCGTAACCCTCGACTAATCGCCTTGTTCTATTGCCCCTCCGAGTTGCTCAAAGTCTCATTATCATATGGAAAGGGCCTCGCATAGGAAACCTATCTTGCATTCGTATGCAGCAATCGCACTTTACGGCCGGTCCGACCCTCTGCCCCCCCCCACCCATTGACATAATTTTCGCAAGACCGCAGAAATGCAAGCAAAAGAAATGGTGTTTATTCGTGCCGTCCTATCACTTGGACACTGCCGATTGCCGGACAAAGAGCCACAGACCCAGAAATGTCAACAGACTACAGACAGACAGAAGAAATTGTTTTTATTTTCTCATTACTGAACGGATATGAATGCATATGAGTGGACAGTGGTCCCGCAATCGACGTTTGTTAATCTCTTAGTACAGCTCTGACTAAATTACTTTACCTACAAATAATATTCATTTATCAAATTTCAAATTAAACCCGTTTTCTGTAATTTTTACCGCATATTAAACGATGAGATATTTGTTTAGGGTGAATAGTGCCAACATCCATATTTCAATATTTCATAGAAGAAAAGAAAACTGTAATTATATTATATAACAAAGTGAAGCTGTCTGAAATGGTTTGAGAGAAAAACCACAAAAAGTAATAAAACTAACTTTAATTATTTCACACATTTTAAAATAGTGCAATTGTATTATCTAGCTAATTAGAAAGTTTCTCTAGGGTTCAATTGAAATACTATAGTTTTATGAGTCATATATAATTAAAACTTGTGATTGTGGTATTCGTCAAATACTCGATAACAACATATATATATGATTATATCAAAGGTATACTTTTATGCTCAAGCTAATAGCTATATTTCTAAGAAATTAATCTGACAAATAGGTAATAATGATTAAATCTCATTGAAAAGTGAGTTTTCCTTCACCCAGAAAGGGGATTAAGTTTTCTTTTTATTAACGCGATAAGCTTGCGTTACTAAACTCTGATTAAATCTGAAAAGGCTTATCGTTTGAGATGGGTCCTAGCTCGAGAGCGGCCATATATTAACGCCACTAAGCGTGATTGGTCAGGTGAAATATTGCCATACTTGGCGGGCGGCGATATGATTAGCACCCATTTACATATATGGCCTTATCAACTTATCACATGGTAATCATATTAGGCGCATTGTTTTTTATGTGACACTCGTGGAGCGAGCTCGAATAAATTTTCTTGTCGAATTTCGTTAAGTAACCTGTCAAATATTGACATATTGTTAATTTTGCCAGCTCCGGCCACTGCTTTACTGCAATTTGCCAGCAGCAAAAGATTTATTAATGTTAATTTATAGGGAAAATAAACTTGTCAGTAAGTGACGTCGATGGGTTTTGCGAAACAGTCCCTCATAAAGAAAGGGAGATCCATTAAGAAGGCAAACATGTTTGTTTCACTTTTATAGGTGCGGGTGGTTGGATGGATTTGACGTAGGTGGAGTTGTGGCTAAATGTCAACAACAACAGCAGTCGGTGGCTGGTGATCTAATAATATTGTCATGAATTGGATTCTGATTGTGTTTACCCAAGAATCCGCGCTGTTTGCTCATTTCGAATGCAGAGATCCAGTCCGTATTATTAGCCCAGCGCTTTGCGTGCCGTTCTTGTTAGATCTTTTTTGGATGAAATGGGTCAATGTTAACCCAGCGTGTCCGAGAACTTGATCAATTCAACCTTCGAAATATCACCTTAGAAGTTTATTCCCCTTTAGCCCTATAAATGTATAAAACATAACATAATTGGCTCTGCCACCCGCCATTTTATGGTTTATGGTCATTGGTATCGGTTACCAATTTGAAACACTTGAGATTGCGCGAGCTGCACTCCAATTATTTATCGCAGATCTAGTACACTTGGCGTTATCTGGGCGTAATTCCGCTTAACAATTTGATTGTGGTATGGCGACCATATAAACTACGCCCGCTGATCGGTGCCTGGTGATTGATAGAGGGACTTGTGAGCCCAATTGCATAGCGCCGTTTATATAGCCCCTAATCTATTGGCCAGGGTGCTCACACTTAACTAAAACACGAGCCATAAACCTCACGAGACAGGAAGTTGGTACAAAGCGGGGATAGAATTGTTTGAATTCTTCAAATGCCATTCAGTTACTACGTTAACAATAAAATTATTTATTAATGAACTCCACGAATAAGAGCAAATAAATTTCCAATGAGATTAAGGTTCAAGAGGATTGCAAACAACCATATATCAGCAAATGGTTTATAAAATATTTATTTAATCATAATATTTAATCAACATACGTAAAGATTGTTATTTATTGAGTTTGAAATTATCCGTTGATTGGAATAATAACCATTATTCAATGGTTTGTTTATTTCATTTTGTTATTGATTTATTACAAGTATTAAAAGTTTACACTTTTACATATTCCCGTTTAGAGTTTTTATTTTGTGTACTAGAACTTTTGATTCATAGACTTCAAGAATTCAAATTTCAAATTTTTTTAGTATTCGATGAAAAAGCTTGTTTGTTTGAAAATTCAAACAGGCTAAAATTAATTAAAAACTGGTTTCAAAATAGGAGATCTGAAATCTCTTCTTAACAATAACATATGTGTTATCTATTTTAAATATCTATTCAAAATTTAAATTAATTTTGTTTTGTTGGAAGCTAAAATCTGCTGAATCGGCTATGTAAATGGTTTTGTTAAATCGCAATAAAGGGAAAATGCATAATCACTCGATTAGTAATTACTAATGTGATTTTACCAATAGCTTGAAGTGGTTTTGGCAATTACATTTTCCAGCCATTAAAAAAGAAATAAGGAAAAATTTAAGACTACTAAGCTGAAGGTGAACAACAATTTGTTTGTTTAATTAATTTTAAATAACAATTTAACTTTTTTAAGTAAAACTTATTAAAACTCAGTCCACTAAAAATAAAATTCGGTATAATTATTTAATAAACCCCTTTTTTTAAATATTCCAATCTTTTAAATTAAAACATTACCGTAATTGGTCCAGCAGCTTCGCTAATTGATATAGTGCCACAGCAATCAAATGCAATTTGAAGTTTATCAGCGCAAATTGATTTGTACCCAATTGGGCCACCCGTCAAACTATTTATTCGCACGCTAACCAAATTAAATAGGTAAATTGCTTAAACAATATGTGAGACGCAAATCCATTCCGCTCGTAAAATGCTTGACGCAGTGGCTGACAAATGTTGCCCAGCCAGTTAATTAATGCCCGAAAAGAAACCCACTGACGTCAATTCTGAACTCGATCTTCTCGCCCCCAGATTTCGTGATCCCGCAGCGAGTGATCCTGGCCATTATGGGCTTCTTGGCCATCCTAAATGCCTACACGATGCGCGTCTGTCTTTCGCAGGCCATCACGGTTCTGGTCGTAAAAAAGAATTCTACGGACGATGACTCTCAAGCTATTTGCGAACCGGATGACCTGGACTCGGGCAGCAGCGTAAGTATAGATTAATCCAGTTAATTTATAGACAGATTTAATAATCATTCCTTTAAAATCTATTAATGTCTGTAAGTTTTCTTTTATTCAATAAAAACCAATAAATATTTGTTTAAAATTATTTAAGAATTTGGTAATATGACTAATACATGACTTAAAAACTAATAAAAAATACATATGGTTTATTTCTTCCAGAGTGGTGGCCAATTCGAATGGTCAGAGGAGTTACAAGGCTTGATCCTGTCTTCCTTCTACATCGGTTACATTGTTACCCATATTCCCGGTGGCCTTCTGGCCGAAAAGTTCGGTGGTAAATGGACCCTGGGTCTCGGAATCCTTTCAACTGCCGTGTTCACCCTGCTGACGCCCCTGGCCATCGATAAAGGTGGCTCCGACTGGCTGATCGTTACCCGTGTTCTGATGGGTCTGGGCGAGGGTACCACCTTCCCCGCCCTGAGTGTCCTGCTGGCTGCCTGGGTTCCGGCCAACGAACGTGGAAAGCTTGGTGCTCTGGTGCTGGGTGGTGGTCAAGTGGGCACCATCATGGGAAACCTTTTGTCGGGAGTACTTATTGACGCCGTGGACGACTATTCAATTGTGTTCTACTTCTTCGGCGGCCTTGGTCTTATCTGGTTTGCCATCTTTGTAAGTTTGGCTTGCACTGCCAACGGAATAAATATCAGTTCATGCAACATGAAATCCCCTTTTGTAGGTCTTTCTCTGCTACAGCGACCCCACTTCGCATCCCTTCATCAAGCCCAGCGAGCGCGAATACCTGATCAAGGAGATCGGTACCATTAACCGCAACGAAGACCTGCCCCCCACCCCGTGGAAGGCCATCCTTACGAACCTGCCCATGTTTGCCTTGGTGGCCGCCCAGATTGGTCACGATTGGGGCTTCTACATCATGGTGACGGATCTGCCGAAGTACATGTCCGACGTGCTCCAGTTCTCGATCAAGGCCAACGGACTGTACTCCTCGCTGCCATACATCATGATGTGGATCGTGTCCGTGGGCAGTGGCTTTGTGGCCGACTGGATGATCCGCCGTGGAATAATGAGCACGACCAACACCCGAAAGATGATGACGGGTCTGGCCGCCTTCGGTCCGGCCATCTTCATGGTGGGCGCCTCCTACGCCGGCTGCGATCGAGTCCTCGTCGTGGTGCTCTTCACTATCTGCATGGGCCTAATGGGTGCCTACTACGCTGGCATGAAGCTGAGTCCCCTGGACATGAGTCCGAACTATGCCGGCACCTTGATGGCCATCACCAACGGAATTGGAGCAATCACTGGAGTGATAACGCCGTATCTGGTGGGCGTTATGACACCGAATGTGAGTATAAGTCGGCTTGCAGAAAAGGCTTTAGAAACAGAAATTTGATAATTTGTTGGTCTTAAAGTTAACAAAAATCTACCTTTAGGCATTTAAAGCTTATGCTTATACAGTTCTCTGATGTTTAAAAAACACAGAGAGCTGAAACAGTACTGAGCTAATATATTTCAGAACTTTTAGTCATCGCTCAATGAATCATTTATTAATTAAATTATATTTATGTATATATGAAAGAAAACAATTATTTTATACAATCAGCTCTCTTACAAATCTAAAATTGGTTTGAAACTGGGATTTCGAGTAATAAGTTAATTATAACAAATTAAATCACCTTAAACACACAATAATTAACTTATCCTTAAAGTAATAACTAGAACTGAATAATTAAACTCATTATTCATATATAGAATACAATTTTTTAAATTTAAAATTTAAGTAGCAATTTACTTATGTCGAATATGTCTACATGTGTTGACATAATAAATCAAGGTAAAGTTAACACTTACCGTCTTAGTCCTAATATGTCACAGTTAGAGGGAATTCCCTTAAGACATTTAAAGAGTTAAGTTTAGGACTTGAAATTTATTCATAATTGTTTTAGATTTTCAACTAACCCGTTTTTCTCTCATCTTTAGGCCTCGCTGCTGGAGTGGCGCCTCGTGTTCTGGGTGGCCTTTGGTGTGCTCTGCGTCACGGCCGTGGTCTACTGCATCTGGGCATCCGGAGAGGTGCAGCCTTTCAACAACGCACCCATTCAGCCGCGCACCGTGGACTTCGAGGCGCAGGAGCGCAAGCCCAATGCCAGGGGTGTGGAGAAGAGCTCTTAGAGGGGATCGCCAACGAAAGTGCCATATATACATTGTAATCTAGTTAAAATGCTGGCTAGGTGGATTCGTGAACCGGGAACGGGCGATCCATCGGGCATTGTCATACTGTATACGCCGTGGCTGCTGTTCATATTGCTAGTTTTATAGTATTCCCGATCTGGCCGATCCCTGGCACAGGTGCCAACTAACTAATTTAAGCGAATTTACTTACACTCCCGAACGTGCGCAGTGTACTTATTATGTGTATTCCTGTTTTATCTAGGATAACCCCTTTCCCCTTCCAACAGAACCCGTACCCGTACCCCCATTCGCCGCGCACGCCACGTACTCTCTTAATTATTATTTAGTATTTAAATGAAAAGCGATTTCACGTTTAAGATTTAGTGTACACAGAGCTCGTATTGCCGTATTTTAAATCAAATGATGAAATAATTTGTACATTTTAGATTGTTGATCAATGTGTAAAGTGAAACGTGTTTTTAACTGTTCCGTTAAGACATTACTGTTTTTATGACGTTAGTCAAATAAAGTGTATAAAGCAAATTAAAATAATATTCCCTGTTTTTATTGAATGTTGTACACAAACAAACTTTTGATGGAGACGTTTATCTTTTTAAAACCTTGTAGACCTCATTTTCATTCATGTATTGGGTAACTTTATTCTAAAATGGTTTCCCGAATTGATTCGGATAATATAAAGTAATGCAGAACATAATTTGTAAAAGTAAGAAACGACAAACCATCGATTTTAAAAGCAATGAAAGTTTCAGTTAAAGCAATCCAGGGAGATTCTTTAGATTCTTTTGTTAAATATTTATTTTTTATTTATATTATATTTCGACATTAAAATTTAATTGTTATGAGGATAACAATGAGTTGGAAACTCAATCTATGAGATATCCATTTCGATTATGTTATTATAGCAACAACACTAAGTAGGCTTGCAACGTTTGCTAAAATTTTCTAAATAGAAACGTGAACAAAATGCTGACCGTTGTTAAGCAGCAACTGAGCTTTATGTTTATTTGTAAGCCATATCCAGGAAATTTCGATGGTATCCGTGACAACTAGGTGATACCCAATCCATTTCCACAGATCTGGAGGTGAGACAGCGCCTGGTGCTCTGCTGCTTCACCTTCTTAGCCATCATCAATGCCTACACCATGCGGTTATGTCTGGACTTTTCGCTGAACCGGATCGTTTCGGAATGTGGAGTTGACAACGAGTACCGGAATTCCAAAGTGCCTCAGGTGCTTAGTCCAAAGGCTCTGCCCAATTGGCGTTTTGAACTGGCCATGAGTCTCAATCACACGGATAACCATTTAAGAAGAAGGCTAAAAGGCGGCAGGGAATCCGAAGATCAGGATCAGATGAGAGGAATCCAAAAGAAGCATTTTAAGAGCAGGGAAACAGTCATAGTAAATCCTCCTGTACAAGGGACTCCTCATGAAACGATCAGCTGCGCCGAGCTGTGGTCTCGTCAAACCCAATCCCTCGTGGTGATGGCCTTCTATGCCGGCTATGTGCTCACCCATGTCCCAGGTGGTCGTCTGGCGGAGCGATATGGCGGAAAGTGGGTCCTCGGGGTCGCCATCCTCTCGTCGGCGGTGCTGACTCTTCTAACCCCCGCCGCAGTTCGTCAGGGAGGTCCTTATGTCCTAGTAGGCGTCCGTCTCCTGGTCGGCCTCTGCGAGGGACCGTGCTTTCCGGCCGTGTGTGCCCTCCTGGCTCAGTGGGTTCCCGAACAAGAACGCGGAGTGCTTGCTAGCTGCGTCCTCAGTGGCGGTGAAATCGGGATAACTATGGTCCAGCTGGTCAGCGGACTGGTAATGGCGGAGCAGGACTGGCCGGTGATCTTCTACATGGTTGGCGGAGGTGCAGTGGTCTGGTTCTTAGGATTTGTGAGTTTATTAGGCCTTTTTATAGGGGTGTTACCGAAATCCCTCCCAACCAAATTTAAAAACAAGTTTCGCCGGACTAACTTATCATTCAGTTCATTATATCCAGTTTTCTCTAATCGGTTAAATCCTAATCCAAACTAAAATCGAATTCTAACGAATTTCTTTTATTATATCCTTGCAGAGGATATCATAATTTTGTTCAAATGTTTATAACGCAGAGAATGTCCCCTTCTATGTAAATATATATACATATTATTGATCTGGATGGCCAGGAAAGTTAAAGTCCGTATGTCTGATACAGTGCATCCAGCACCGGTCAGTTTAAAAGCTACGGACTTCAAACTTTCGCAGGCGACTTACATATTAACCAGATTATTTCAGTAGCTTCCATAGAAGTAATGTTTTCCTATTCCCTATTTTTGTCTTTTTTTAGATCCTTGTATGCTACAGTACGCCGGACCACTGTCCATTTATCCAAAGCGAAGAGCGGGATTATATAAGGTGCAATACCAGTGCCTCCCTAATGTTGGCCTCCAGCAGAGAAAGAGAAGTGAGGGAGCGGCCAGATGGAGGAGAAGCTGATGAAGGGGAATCCAGCAGAGAAATAGAAGCCGCAGAGGTCCCACCATCTACAGCAGCTCCATGGAGGAGCATGCTCACCAGCACTTCGCTTTGGGCACTTGTTTCCGCCTCCATGCATCAGGAATTCCAGCAGAAGTTGCCTCAGGAGCTGCAGAAACTCTTGGAGGAAGTCAATTCCCGTGGCAGCAGTCTGTGGGAAGATCTCCCCGCCACAATTGCGTTGATCGCTCCCCACATTGGCAATTGGGTGGCTGCGCTAACCACCGGAAGTCTTAGCGATCACCTTATCGCCCAGCAGATCCTCAGTCGCACCCAGTGTCGCCGCCTCATGTCCTGGCTGGTTGTTATTTGCGGATCCATGTACATACTGCAGATCAAGGAAAACGGAGCACAGATCTGGAGCGTTCTGGCCATGGGCGCCTACTATGCTGGCATCAAACTGCTTCCGCTGGATATGAGCCCGAACTATGCAGGCACTCTGATGGGCATTTCTAGCGGAGTGGGCGCCCTGCCTGCACTTTTAATGCCCTATCTGGAGCAGCTGGAGACGGATTACTCTCTGGTGAGCAGTGTGAGGGCCGCCCTGTGGGTAATCGGCGCCAGCTACATTTCCGGCGATGTGCAGGCATTTAACCAACCGGAACCGATGCGACAATAAGGACACTTGCTTGTTATTAGTTTAATCTTACGCTAAAACATAAGCTACGGGTTTTGTCTTACTGGATTCCTTAGGCAACAGATTCTAGATTACATATGTAGCATAATACATGACAATTTCTATGCTATAGCTAGGAGCATAAACGTAAACAAGCTTTATATATATATAAATAACAGGTATGGTCGATATTAACTTAATTAGAGTAGGTCTGCTGGTGATGGTCTAGCTAAATGCTCCGCTCTCGCTTCTTCGGTCTTTCAATTCCAAAACACGGGTTGCAAACTTTACACGACGCCCTGGGGCATTAAACCTGACTGTGCCATGGCTGAAACCGAGTTCATATCGATGCCCAGCTTCTTGGTAACATTGATCTGGGCCACCGCCGCGTTACGCAACGAGTAGACGTGCACGAGCTCTGCCTGGCTTTTGGCATAGAGCAGCGCCTTTTCGAATAGTTCCACGGCCCGCTTGAGCTGCGCGCGCTGCACCTCCACGGTTCCTAGTGTCTCGTACGCCAGTTCGCATTTGGGATCCACTTCGATCGCCTTGTTGAGCAACTGAACGGCTGCCTCAATGTCTCCGCGCCACTGCAACACCATGATAGCCTGGTGAACAATAAGGGCCGGATTCTTGGGCGCAAGCTTCATGGCTTTCTCGTAATACTGCTGCGCCTCGTTGTACTGCTGCTGGTCGGCCAGAACCTGAGCCATTAGGCTGTAGCACTCAACGCAGCTGGGGAACCGCTCGATGGCCTCAGCGAATGTGTGCATCACGCCCTCCAGTCGCCTCTGGTCGCCGGCCAAAAGCGACAGGCGGTACTCGGCATAGCACTTCTGGACGAGGGCGATGGCGTGGTTGGGCGCAATGCGCACCGCCTTGGCAAACTCGGTCAAAGCGGGTTCAATCTGTTCCAGCAGCAGAAGAATTTGGGCACGCTGGTGGTACACATCCGGGTTGTCTGGATTCAGCTTTTCCGCCTCGTCAAAGTCAGCCAAGCCCTTTTCGCGCTGGTCCAGCTGGATGTAGAGGGCAGCTCGCTTTATATATGCGTAGGCCCGCAGATTGGGATCAGCATCAGCTGTGAACAGTATAAGGAAAAAAAAGACATTTTGAAATCATTCCAAAACTATGTTAGATAGTTTAAATGATATGGTATTCTGGAGTTCTTAACTTAGCTACAAAAATGCTTTGGTACCACTCTTTATACTGCAAAAGAATTTAAAATCAAATGTAACTAATGTTAGGAATAAAGTTAGGAGTTAAGTTATTATCTAGGCAGAAAAAAGTCCACCGAAGAGTTATATTAAATGGCCAACAACAAAAAAAGAAAGTATTGAAAGAAGCCACACAAAAAAGATCTTGTCATTTCCTAAGATGGCATCCAAGTTATGTTTTATCAATTTAGACAGAATTCAAATTAAAATATAAATGTAAATTTAAAAACAAATTGATACAAAATAAAGAAGAGAAGATTCTAAATGACTATTGAAACAAAAAGTTATTTTTCTGGGAATAATAAATTGACAAGAGCATCATAAAAAAAATTTTTCCATTTCCTAAGATGGCATCAATTTTCACAGAATTCAAATTAAATATGAATTTAAAAGTAAAACAATAAATAAAAAGTAAAGAAGAGACGTTTATACTTTTTTATAGTCATTAAAAATGACTATTGAAACAAACATCTTTTTTTTCTGGTAATAATGAATTGAAAAGAGTCACACAAAAAATATCTTACCGTTTCCTAAGACGGCATCAAAGTCCTGCTGGCTCTCTAAATATGAGCCGCACAGGAGGTGGAAGGTGCCTCGCATGAGAAGAGCCTCAACTTTGTACTGCGCTTCGGCTTCGGAGGATTCAATCTCTTCAGTGCAGGCGGGAATGATGTCCTCAAACTTTTCCTCGAGGAAAGCGCGGTGGGCCCGCACAAAACCTTTTGCAAGTGCGTCCGACTCCGGGGCGGGTAGTTCCAAGGTCTGCAGCGGATCCGCGATGAAGGAGCGCATGTAGGTGTTCACGAAACAGGCGGACGGCACAACCGGCACCCTACTGCGCATACCCTTCTCGGCGTCCACACGCCCAGTCTCCTTAAGCACTCGGTCCGCGAACATGATGGTTTGATTGTTCTGGAACATCTCCAGGATGCAGGTAGCGGTGACATCGTCCAGGCACTCCACCATATCCTTGGTGGCCTCGTGAGCACGTGCACGTCGGTAGTATGCCTTGGCATAGCGCGGATTAAACTCCAGCGAGGCAGAGCAGTCCTCCTTGACCTTTGCCCACTTCTTAAGCATCTCGTAGGAGGCGGCGCGGTTCTGGTAGAAAATGGCCATGTCGGTGCGATGCTCCTTGGGGCACTTGTCGATGGCCTTGTCATAGAAGTTAATGGCTTCGTCGTACTTTCCATTCCGGTAGCAGTTGTTGCCCTCCGTCTTGTAGTTGTTGGCCTCCTTAAGCGGCGACAGCTTCTCGCCCAGCTCGGCGGACTTCTTCTTGCGCTCCAGCTCCTTGTCCGGTGCGGTGCCGTCCAGGGAGATGGGCTGCTTCTCGAACTTGGCCTTCGGCCGCTTCTTCTCCCCGTCCGCCTCCTTGGGGGCAGCGTTCCATCGCTTTACCGCATAGGTGCCCAGTCCGATGGCCAAAGGAGTTCCCAGGATAAGCGCCAGCTGCCACTTGTTTAGCTTCACAGAGCCAATGTTCAGAGTCATCGCCATCGTGCCGGACTCCCTGCGGTTGTGTGTCTTGTATGGACTGCAAGAAAAGAGTTTTGTCAATGCCGGTATCGCCACAAATTGTGTAATACTCCGCTAGCTTATCGCTCGGCGCCTTTTGAGCCCGCTAAACACCGGGCGGGGGGCACGTTTCTCCATCGCCTAACCCCAACCCCATTGATTTTTCGCACCCCAACCGACGGACAGCGGGCCCAGTGCATCCCGCGAACGGAACTTACACTTTTTTGAAACTTAACACTGCTGTGAATTTGGCAAATATGAAACGTTGTTTGGCCTACTTTCAGTTAGAACTTGAGAAACTTATATTCTATTGTACATTAGCCTGCTGAGTAGGGATGTCAAATATTTTTAAAATATCGTATCGCTGATATATTTTCCTTAAGAAAAATATTGATATGATATTTAATATATCGCCAAAAAATATCGATATATCAGATATTTTTGATATTTTTTTTCAGTTGAATTTCAAAATTTTAGCCGCTTAAATAAGCTAACAACAAGGAAACAAGACTTTTGCCCTAAAATTAAAGTAAAAGCACTAGAAAAATATAAAAAATGAAATACGTTTTGTTACATTTGTTATTTTATTAGTTTCATAAGTCTTTGCATATGGATTTTAAAAATACTCTTTCCGTTATGTGTCGGTCGGTCATGCGGCTGCTTTTGTCGCAGACAACGCACTTAATAGCCGACGCTAACCGCTCTGACGACACCACTACCCGGGGTAATTAGGTAGCTTAGTGCAACACTGGAAAGATTTGGTAAATTGTCTTTCTGGGAGTACCAGAATTCCACCAGATCGCTGTCCCAGTCGGTGTGAGGCATGCTTATGTACATGAGAGAAAGATATGCAAGTATCAAATAATATCGAAAAATAAACTATCGATATTTTGATATTTGGCTAAAAAAATATCACGATATAAATATTTTTTTTTTTCCAAAAAATATCGATATATTGATATTTTGATATATTTTTGACATCCCTACTGCTGAGCACACCAAATGTGGTATAGTGTGACCGAGCTTTGGAACACCGGATATGCCAGTGTTCCCATTGTCCCGCTAAAGTGGAATTTAATTTTATCCCTCAAGTGGTCACACGCCGCAAAGAAAGTTTAAACTTTAAACTTTAAAAACAGTAAATTACCAAAAACCAAAACATTTTATTTCAGAAATAAGTTTACCTATATTGGGTTTAGGTTTCTAAATATTTATATTTACTATAAATACAAATTTACTAAGAGCATAAATGTACACACAGTTAAACATAAATATTTTTTAATGAAAGGTTTTGTCGTATATTTGAATTTAAAACTTTAACCAAACTTGTACTTTTAATTTAAGTTTTTAATGTTAGTATACGACAAAACTTAAAACTAATTAAATAATAAACTTTTCTTAAATATTGTTATTAGGGTTTTTATTATTATTACATTAATAAGCAGTACTATGATACTATCTGATGCTGTTTTCAAGCACTAGTTCATTTTTTTTTTTCCCACTCGCACAAAAACGTATGCACTTCCCCTAAAATCTCGCTCCCGATAGGGTTCTTCATAAAGCAAAGATTTAAAATTACAATCAATGTATTTAAAAGTATTTCACTAGAGTTGGAATACCAGGACAGCCTAAGAGCGGATCTCCTCCTCCTGGCTGGGAATAGGCGCGGGGGCCGATGTTGTAGCCGACTTCTCAGTGCCGGATACCAGGGCCTTTTGCAGATCCTCTGACTTTACTAGGCCGTGGGAGTCCGCGTATTGCATGAGATCACAAATGGTGGGCGACTCCACAACCAGGATATACTGGCACGTCTTCGGCTCGAGCAGATACATGGACACGGCAGTTCCACTGTTGGTAACAGGCGTGCAGGTCAGTTTTACGTCCACTTCGCGGGCCAAACCAGTGCGGTCACAGTGGGTGCCCTTCCCGTAATGGTGCCAGATGGATGACGAGAACCCGGTACGACGGGCTCCCTTATCTGGATTGGAGTTGGCCCAGGCACGATGAGCTTCATCTGAGAAATAGCCCAGAAACAGTTCCACTTCGCTGTTCTTGTCCTTGTGAAACTGACGTACATGTCGCCCATAGCAAAATTCGTACTTCCACCAGCCGTTTCCCTAAAACAAAAATAATGAGTCTTAACCAAGCATTTTTTAAAGGAAATACCTACCCCAGTTAGGCAGTTTTTTCCCGAAATGAAGTCTCTTATGGGGGTTAGATCGGTGATGGGTGTGGGCCCTGTTCCAGCTCTGGCCAGCAGAAGCTGCTGATAATTGCGGTCATCCTCGATGTCTCCATTACTAACGAGCTCCAGTATGGTTTTGTCTATATCCCCGCTGTACTTGAAGGTGATCATGTCCACATCCGCCTTAAGCCACAGTTTGGCTGGGTCTTTGCTCTCCTTTTCCTTTGAAACCAGCAAATCCGCCTCGGATTCAGCCCACTCACTTAACTCCGACCGCAGCATGCTCAGCGGTCTATGTGGCTCCGAATCGGAGTTAAAGCATTGTATGGATAGCTCCTTGGTCTCCTCAGCGTGAAAGCCAGGAATAACGCACAGCGTCGATGAGAGAATGATGGCCTCGTAATTGCAGGAGGAGGTCTCTTTAAAGGAGTAGATGTCATCCTTGCCGTGCGGATAGCACACATAGCGCACCATCGTGGTGCGCGGAGAGTCAATAATGTCGCACATGGTGCCATCGCTGTATTCCATCTCGAAATAGGGATACCGTGTGTTGTCGATCTTCAGGCTCTTGTACTTTGGTTTAACGCCCGCTTTAAGGTCAGTCTCCCAGGCTTTGGTCAGCAACTCCGTCTTGTCATCAGTCCATTTTCCCAAGTAGTACTCCTGGAACTTGACGTTCTTTCCCTCGCGTTCCTCGTGATACTGTCGCACATGGTGACCATGGCAGATCTCATAAGCCCAATAAGCTTCGATGCGGTAAGTGCAGGTCAAGGCTGAGAAGGTGGGCTGCAGTAGGCTGATAGGGGCTGCAAAACAACCAAATTACACATAATCCAAAACATGTTAAGGAAAATCATAAAGATCTTACAAAACTCCGGCTTGTCTGACTTTTCTTCCTCTTTCTGGCGCTCCAATGTCGGAATCAAACAATCGTATTTCTCCTTGTCCGGCGTGTAGAAAGTTCGAAGCTGATTGCCAAAGTCCTATTCGGAATATAAGTTATATGTAAACCATTCAATAACAATACGATTCAATACTTACTGGCTGTCCAATCAATTCGGGCACTTCGAAATCAATTTTGTACAAAATTGAATCGTCAAAATCTTTGGCTTCATGAGAATCAGCCGCAAGTATAAGGGCCAGCAGCAAAGCTATTTTGGTAATTATCACGTAGGGGCTTGCCATTTTCGTGGTTTATATCGCAATTCCTTTACATGAGTTTTTCCGTGATATATATTAAAATATTTATAAACGCTACGTGTTGTTTTCGTCCAAAAATAATGAACAGATGTTGACTGTTACCGTGGCACTGTGAATGACGGCGGAAAAAGAAGAACAAATATTTTTGCTGTGAATGGTAATTTTTCTTCATGAAAAAACAACTTTTTGAATTTATAACCGTTATACTACCAACTGAGTTAATGAATATAATTTATTTGTAATATTTATTATCCTTAAGGTTGAAAGTCGTGAAAGTGAAACCTATTCACCCAATAAACTAAACTAATAAAGTGCTCGGTCAAAACATTAAACAGATTAATACCGAATTTCTTCACTTAATGGTAGGCTAATAGAAGATTTTTAACTCAGAACATTCGAAATCGGGCCATAATCTCAAACTTTCAATACCAATTTAAAACACCGAATACGCCTAGATCTTTTAAACCAAATCAGGTCAAAAGCACTACTCAAAGTTGCCAAAGCAAAGGTGAAAATACTCCCCCGAAGTACATTAAAATCAGACTTAGTTTATCTTCAACATTATTATATTTTCTTTAACAAATATCGCATATAGTATCAGTTCCTTATCTCATGGCCGTGGCAGTGTCCGTTTTCCCCGTGGGCCAGCCGGGCTCCTTGTCCTTGTCAAGGTCCAGTGGCACCTTGTCGATGGCATCTAGGATGAACTTAATGGAGTGCGCAGTCCGTGGCAGCCACTCCATGATGCGGGAGGTGCTTGAAACTGGCGGAGTCGATGCATCGCCGTCGTCTACGAAATCGGCATCGCCTCCGGAGAGAGAACGAACTCCGCCCAGGTAATCCGTATAGTCGTAATCGCTGGTCAGCGGATTTACCTTGGAGTAGTAAATGGCAGCGAACGTCGAGTAGATAATCAGCAGTGCTGTGCCCACCTGTGGATTAGGGATTATCATAAATTGAATTAATAAATATATGTAAATTTTTCACAATTTATTAAAAGCTTTTTTAACTCTCATTTTATCAATTATATATTCGGCGAATACTTTCCCTAGCTTCAAAATTTATTTCGCCAATGTTTCACAATATAGAAATGATTAAACAATTACGTATAACTACCACTTTAAAATGTTACAGAATTTTCTTAATGACCAGGATATTGAAAATTTAAGTTTCGATTAAAAAATGAGTATTAAATGGAAAGAATTCTTAGTATATATGTACAATAGAAATGTTGAGTTATACATTTTCTGTTATTCTTAAGAGTATTTAATTCCTTTCCGTTATTATGCCATTATAAAGAGAGCTTACTAGTGGTCGATATCACCCCTTTTGGCGACCAAAGTCTCCAAATTCTGCACCCTTATCATTTTCATAGTCTGTATTGACAGGTTAATTTTTGCAAGCTCTCTTTTAAAAGAAGTTAAAGGAAAAAAGAGTTTGTGGTTCGGTGATAAACACTCACCTGAAAGACGGCCCAGAACTTGTAGGAGCCCTCCGTGATGACGAAATCGTAGTATCCCTTGAGGGGATCGCCCTTGATATAGCGACCCTCACCCACATCCGAGTCAGCTTTCTCCTCGGCCTCAACATCGCGTCTGTGGCGCAATCCCCGCACAGATCTCAGATTGCCCTTCTCCCCCTTGCTAGTCTCGACTTTGGTGGATGGAGCCGATGGTGTTACTGTCGCAACTTTCTCCATCTTCTTCTTCGGCTGCTCCACTTCCTCCACCTCCTCCTCGGAGCTATCTGGGGCTGGAGACGTCGTCGTGGACGTTGTTGTCGACTTAGTAGTCGTCGTAGTAGTGGGCCTCTTGTTCTGGCTCTTTTTGTTTCCCTCCACCCGTGGGGGTTTCTTGGAGTTAATCCTCGTCTTCTGCTGCTGCTGCTGACGCAGTCGCTCCTTCTCGGCCTGCTTCGCCGCCTGCTCCTGGCGGAACTTCTCCGTACTCTGCTGATGGCGCTCGCTCACTGCGTTCCAGGCACCCATGAGGGCCTGGTAGAGATCCCAGATCTGCTTGAGACTCTTCAGCACGGTGACCAGAGTGGATTCGCTCTGGACCTGCACAACTGCATTTTCAGAGGAAGGCTGAGATTGCTTAGCCAGCGCAGTTTCCGCATGTGGACGTGGCTGGAAGCCCATGGGATAATCATATACCTCATCGTAGGCGGGATAAGGGGGTGATCTGCAAATATTCAAAAACAAGTATTAAAATTGTGTTATTCAAAAGCCGACTTTATGTTCATTATAAGTTGCGATGGTGTTATAGTTATTGACAGTCTTTTAATATTTGCAAAACTTTGAATACTTTGGTATTTGCTAATTATCTTCAATATGGTGAAATTGTGTCACATTAATATACCTATCTTTGTTTATTAAAATTGATGGTATATACATATACAATAAATGTGTTCCAAGTTATATATAAATACGTTATTGTATATGTATGTACCGGATTCTTATTTAATCTTCAAAAGGCGTCTTTGAGTTTACTTATTTATAATATGGTTTATAGGTATAGTATTGGAAATCTCTGAACGATGTGAAAGCGTTGGATTCTGTCAGGAATAAACATTTTGACTTGTAAACCTTGGATTATACTTAAAATCACTTATAAATATTCATTGCTCGAATGTTAGCCAGATATTAATTAAACACTTAGGTCCACAATTTGTAAAATGTTCACCTATTGGGGGCTGGCTGTAGCTTCCTGTTGTTGCCCTCCGCTGCGGGATGAGTAGCCACTGGAGCTGGATTTCTTCCACTAGACCAAGGGGAGTAGAAGGAATCGTAGGGACGAGCCTGCGACGCCCTTCCCTCATCCGTATCCGCCGACGAATCTTCCTTATCGTAGAAGCTTTCCTCCTCCACCGTTTGCTGTTTGGACTCCGGATATGGATATCGGCCTGGCCCATAGTCATCGGCGACATCGTAGTAAGGATCCTGGTCGTAGGAGTCCTCCCTGCGCTGAGGTGGTCCGTAGGCATCTTGACGTTGCCCCATCACGGGATCCATACTCTCCTCATTCACCACCACCGCCTGCTGCTCCTCGTATTGTCTTCCTTGCTCCGGCTGATTTGGATTAGTTGCATTTCCGGTTTCCCTTGCGACGCGTTCCACGGTGGCGATTTCGGTATCGTTTTCGGCACCAGCTTTGAAGTGATTCCACATGCGAGTGAGGATCAAGAGATCGCTTTCTCCGGCGGCGCTGCTCTGGGCCCGTCCAGCTTCAATCATAGCCACCGCCGTAAGAGTGGTCGCAAATAGAAGCAGGGTGATCACTAGAAACCAAATGGGGGACAATCGCCGTGGCGTCTTCGCCGACATCTCCTCGTAGGATGACATTACTCGTTTGGCAACTGTTTACTTTTGTTCCGAATCCTTTTTTCGCACAAGCCGCACTGCCAGTCGGCTCGGAGTTTAATCATCAACTAACCGAAGAGTCCCAAATGCTGCTCCAGAAAAACTCCGTCAAGCGATGGTGCTAATGGCGGGACTGGGTATCTAGAACATCTATCCGTAGTGGCTCGTTGAAAGGTGCTAATCCGTGGGCCGCGTGCATCATCGTTATTGGGCCAGTGCTCCAGTTTCGATTTAACGGTTCATCCGCCACCGAGTGCCGCAGCAATTAGCACCATCCATATCTCCATATAGCAGGTACTCCGATCCCGATCCATCTCCATTCATTTATGCATAATCCCCGACTTTGTTGTTTGCCACAAATTCGTTTTTTTTCGCGGTGAAAGTGTGCAATATGGTTCTCTACCCAGAAAATGGGAGAATTAGACCTGGGTCCGAGGAATTTAGGAAGTCGTAATTGGTCGCATTTGCTATAGGTCTGTAGTTCTGTGGTACATCGTCTGTCGTGTGCCAAGCGTAACTCACGATCTAGGAAGCTAGCATATTTGCCTACACATGCTCACGGATCGTGGCGACCGTGCGACTTTCATTATGGGCGGATAAGAAAGAAATCTATTAAGATCTTTTGGACAATTACCATGGGATGACATCCCAAGCGGCTTTAGGAACAATCACATACTTATTTAAGAAAAACTGCAATGAATGTGGATGTTAAACTATATAATATTACATAAATAAAGTAAGCTGAAAGAGTATCTTATACCTTTTATACCATAAATTGGCAAACTAACTAGTTCGATTTCTGGTTGAAATTGTTTGAAACCCTAGCCTTTTTTATTCTGCTCTTTAAATGTATTGGAATGTATCAAACAAGGAAAAGACTAACGGCCATAAAAATTGATTTATTTAATTTATTCTGTGTTATTTTTAAATTGCAAAATTTCTTTTATTTATGCTCTATATAATAAATTAAAAATTAAATTGGTTCAAAAATCTATTTCCCCTTTTAGCAGACGTCTCACAGGATTGGATAAATTGTTTTTAAAATTATTTTCGTAGTGTTAACTTATATCCTTTTTTTAATGTTGGCTTTAAGTACCAGAAAGCTAAATATCATGTGTCAAAAAATGTTATTTTTATTATTTCTATTCGGATTAAGTTAAGCAATTGCTATACACTTATCCAGGTAAGGGTAAAATCCTCATGTTGAAAATTTATTAAATTAAAGAAAATCAATAATGTAAACAATTAAGCGCATTAAGTTAAAAGTGTCTTACAAAGAACATCTGTATTAGCTATACTTTTATATATGATGTCGTGACAACAGACTGGGTTTTACGTCGTAGTTTATATTTGAGTATTCAATTAAAATGCGCGAAAAGGTCAAAATATTGATCATCAAGATCATATAATTTTTTTCCTGCCACATTATTGATTTTTTTCCGAATCAATAAAAGTTCATATGTAATTGGGAATATTCATGTAGATAAGTATTTATTATAGCTTATTTTGAAGGTAAACAAAAGGTAATGCAAAAGGTAGTTATTTATTTATTTGTTAGGTAACAAGTGGCACCAAATTTTATCAAGGGACGTCCTAGTTACCAGTAATTACATTTTTACTTCTCAATTTTAATTTATTTTAATTTAAAGGGAAACTTCTAGCGATTTCTCGATCTCACTGAACTGGTGCGTCATTTGTTTACCGGCGAAGCACACCGTGGCAAACTAGTTTCGTTACCCCCAAAATTGTTTACATTATGGTTTAGACTTTCCCACTTGTTTTCCTCCAAAAAGCTCTAGTCGTAAACTTTAGTTGTGTTTGTTGATTTGTTTGAAACCTCCGCGATAGTGTTTATGGCTCGATTTCGTTTTATTTTTCGTGCTGCGAGATTTTAAACCAAAGTTTTTTCGTATTTTAAAATGTTTATTTGGGATCTTCTTGCAGTTCGGCCACATTCCGGACATTGTGCCGAAAGTCCAGGCGTTTTTGATATTGACATTGGAAGCGCCTCGAATTCTGTGCACAAATGGGATTCCCCTTCTATGAAAAACAATTTGAAATAGCTTTCTCTTAATTGAATTCTGATATAGTGGCCAAGCTAAAACCTTCAAGGAGCTACCGAAGAAGATCAAGGTTAAAAAAAAGTAGACGAACAGAGCGAAGGACTCGAACCCAAAGCCGCACATTCAGAAGGAAGAGCTGCACAATATCCTCTTCCTCGCTTATCTCCCCGAGGAGACTCGAGATGAAGAGTATGGACTCTTTAATTAGGGTCCTAACTTCAAGGAGGTACGTCTAGTGCCGAATCATCATAACATCTCCTTCGCGGATTGTGCCACGTAGCTCCGAAGTAGTGCAGCCAAAAAAGCGCTCCAGGTCTTCAGGATCACGCACGCCATTAAAATCATTTATCCAAAAAGAGAGCTTAGAGAGAGTTTTTTTTTGCTATAAATTGAATGATCTTCTTTTTGGGACAGCTTTTAGATAAAGTTCACCAAATTAAAAAAAAATACAATTTTTTCGAGAGCTAATTTGAATCTTTCACAGTTTGATTAATTGGCTTATAAAATAAAGTACAATTTTTAAAAAGAAACTCTAATCTCAAAAAAAAAGGAATAGTAAACTTAGAATAATAACATATTTACAGATTTAGATCCAATTGTATTAATATGTTAAATGTGTTATACTAAAAAAATTCTAAAAGGCTTTCAGCCAAATATAATATTTATAAAAAGTTAATATTTTTATAGTGAAAATGCATGACCAATAAAAATACAAAAATGAAACGAACAGACGCATCATGAAATTCGATTGCCCAAATATTTGTCACTTGTTGATGATTAATATTCATCGTACATATAAATATGTAAATACAGCATATAGAAAACCACCTGATCGAGAGTCTGTTTTATTGTTTACCAAATATCAACAACGCAATTTAAAAAGCCGGCAAATGGCGCAAAGAGAGCGAGAGAATGGCATTAGAGTGGACCATTCTGGAAAGTTTGTTGGATCTATTTATGTTTGTGCGTTTGTATGTTTGCCTGATTGTGAGTGGAAAATAACATGGCTTTTGTAATTTTCCACATGTAATGTAAAAATACTTTTAAGTATAGAAATCCACTAAAAAGTTAATCTTTATGCATTATTTCACCCACACACGCTAACAAAAACCGGAAGAAATGCTTACATATGTATGTGTTTGCAGGTTTATTTACCTGTGTAAGCTGTGAACTTTCAATGGAAGGTTGCGGGAATATTTCCGTTTCGAAACTAAATGTCAAGCTGTATGTGGGAATACATATTTTTATGGAGTCAAGTCAATCGCTCTAAACAAAGAAATACTCTGGTGAATTGCATTTGCGATAATCGAGGAGCTGAGTGCAAATGAGTTCAACTTAAAGGAGGCTATAAATATGCACTCGCAGGGACAGCACACCGACTGCATGGGAAAGCATTGGAAAAGCTCTCTGGCCTGACTTTGGGTGCTTGGAAAGGCGCTGTAAGAGAAAAGGAAAATAAAACACAATTGCAAATATAATTCAGTTTTGGTTTTTTGTTTATTTTATAAGTAATACCTAAATCAAACTTCATAATTTGAAACGCACTAAGGCTTAGCAACTAAAACGTGTAAGTCTGAATTAGTTTAGGAATATTTAGAAGCTAAGTTTTTTTTGTTTGTGAAAATATAAGCGAAATAAAATTATTACAAGTTCACAAAGTTTTGCGCCGCATGAAAACTCAATGCACAATACAAATGCAAAGTGTATTTCCAGGTGGCTTTTGATGTTCTCTCTCGTTCTCTCTTTTCTTTGCTTCCAGCGACTGCTGCGATTTGATTTCAACTGTTTTTCTCTTCTTTCCTTTCCTTTCTTTTCCTTTAAATTCGAATATTTCTTTCCCCGTTACTTCTTGCTTTTTCCGTACCGCTCCTCCGCCTCCGATGCCCTGCATCAGTTCTTGCAGGCGGCAGCCTTTTTGTTGTTGTTGGTGTTCATCAGCTTGGTTAGAATCTTTCGGGAATGGCCTGAGGGATCGAAGTGGTTGGTGTGTTCGGTGGCCTCCTTCTTGGAGCGCTGCTTGCCGCTGTGGCCAGAGAAAATGTGCTTGTCATGGTCGAAGTTGTAGTGCTCGTATTCATCAAAGTGCGCCTCGGACATAATGATGATTTTAAGTTGCACAAACTAACTGCGTTGCGATTTAGATTTTTCTTATATTCTTCTCTGCAAATTCGCAGACTGGAATTGAATTTTTTTCGGTCGAGCAGCTGCTTTTTATAGCCAGCCGAGCTTTTAGTGCGCGTGAAAGCCCTCTCTCTGTCAGAGTTACCAGACTTTGCAATTTAAATTAGTTAAATGGAATTTAAACCTTCAAAAACAACAGTTTGTTGAAAACCAAAGTTTAATTCTTCATTTACAAGTTGTTGCGCATCTAGTGACTTATTATTTTTTTTTAAAGTTTACTTTGAAATAAATAAAAAATATTTTAATTTTCCCTGACAACCCTTTGGCTCTCTTTAAGAAAGAGAGCGCCAGCTTTTTGTCCATTTTAGCTGCGCAATTTAATTTTTTGTTGTTTACAAAGTGCGCGGTAAACAAAAAGAAAAAACACACATCGTCAAACATATTATTTTGCCTTGTCCATTTTTTTAATTATTTAAGAACTTTTCATAATACATACATACGTTTCAAAAGTGTTATGTAACGCCCGCCCGGCTTGGCCCCCACAAATGTACATACGACCCCCAAAGTGCATTTACCCATCATTTATTTCCCCACATTTTAAATATAGAACTAAATGCAACATGAAGTCTGGCTGATACACCACTACACTGCGAAAATTTTTTTTCCTGCCACCCAAAAAAAAAATGAGTATTACCATCTTTAAATTATACTTTCAAAAATATCTTAGTAATTAAAAATCTATTTAAAAAGCGTTATATTGCCGAAAAAAATTATTTTATCAATTACCAATGCATAATTTTTAGTTGGGTGCTTTAGAACTTGATCGGGTGACCCAGTTCCCTCCCACTCGAATATCATTTGTTTATTTCTAAAAACCAAAAGCTTTAAGTTTGTTTTGGTCTAATCGTTTTTATATATGTACATAACCAACAGATGTTACGTAGCGTTCTTTCGGTGATAAGGTGCGAACTATCGTGCTTGTTAGTCATTTAGCAGCTATTCGTTCTAAAAGTTCCTCTGGAACTCTCGAAACGACGCAATAGATCGTATCACATTCTTTGATAAGATAGAACGGACCCAACAATGTTGTTCAAGAACCTTCCACAATATATCACAACTTTGTTTACAATTCATTGGTATCAAACCATTTATGAATGCTTTTCACGGTTCCTCTTTTGTCTAAAAAGGGAAACTGGTTCTTTTAATTATGATACTAAATTGGTCTTTCTAAAATACTTCATTTGTAAGTTCTGTTGTAAGTTGAGTGATCACTTTGAAAACCTACTCAAGTTGTGATATCACAACTTGTTTGGTTATCAAGTGTTAGTAAACATGATGCATTTTAAGAAAAGTTTCTTCTTTTATCATAAAATTGACCATTTTCAATGTGATAATTCACTTTTCATAAATCTCTGTTTGGTAGGCATTAATAATAACCCCTAGTTTTATTTCTATTTAACCGTCTCCTTGGGCAGTAGAGTTTTCAGTCGCTTGTCAGAATTGGTATCCCTTTTCGCCGTTCTCAGTACTTTCTTGGGTTTCTTTTTAGGCGTCGACAAAGTCTCAATTACAGGCAGATCAAAGTCGTCGGGAAAGGAACTGTCCACCGTCTCAGAGAGCTCCAATTGCACCGCCTTTTCCGTGTGCACCCGCTGCACGTGCTCTTTCATCTTGTCGGAACGATGGCTACTAAACCCACACAGCTGGCACTTGTATCGATTCGGACCGTTCTCCGTGTGCTTCAAGGCGTGTCGCTTGAGGTTCTTGCTCTGGCTGAACTTGCAGCCGCAGATCTCGCAAATGAAATCCCGTCCCTGCTTGTGGGTTTCGATGTGTAGCTTGAGGTTCTCCTTGCGATTGGCTCGATGCTTACAGCCCGAAACTGTGCAAGCGAAGAATTCACCGGTGTGGAGCAGTTTGTGGGATTTTAAGGCCTTCATGTGGGTAGTGCTGTACCCGCAGACGTCGCAGAGCATCTGCTTCTCGGGATTGTGCACCAGGATGTGGTTGCTTAGGCCCTGCTTCCACTTGAAACCTTTGCCGCAATGAGGACAGATGTGCGGCGTTTCCGTGGAGTGCTTGGGCTGATGGACGAGCAGGGCAGCTCGAGTGGTGAAGCGAATGCCGCATTGCAGGCAGAAGAAGGGTTTGCGAAGGTCATTTGAGTGCCTGCGAAGATGTGTGTCGTACTCCCGCCAGTCCAGGAATCCCACTTCGCACAGGGAACAGGTCAGATGCGAGGGCTCACAACTGCCCATGTGCTCGATCATCTTCTGCACCTGGTAGCATTTGTAGTCGCAGCCAATGCAGTAGTTCACCTTACTGCTGGATTTCACGGCCCTTGGGTTCTTTAGCTGTAATGAAAGGGTGATATGAAAACTGGAAAGGGAAATGGATGTATGTAGTTCTCACTTTAAAGTAACTTTGTCGATTTTCAAACAAATCATCTACTTTTCTTGCTGGCTCCAGGTTTTGTTCCACCTCTCCAGGAGCCGTAATCTCTGAAGTTTCCTTCACCTCTCCCAAAGGCTGCAACTGGTAGAGATTTAGCAGTTCGGTGACAGCCAAGATTTGCGCCAACTCTCGGAAGTGGAGCTCGTGCTCCTTGGACACGGAGACTATGTCTTCGTAGAAGAAGTCTACAATTGTGTGCAGGCACTGAGTGCAGCTGAAATTCCGGATGGTGATCTTCAGGGGATTGTGGATGGAAAACTGCTGCTGCTTTTGGTTGGTGTTTATCAACTGGCTCTGGGCGGCCAGCACGCAGAAATGGACACTCAGGCTAAGGGAGTCATCCGAATCCAGTTCCAGGAGCAGGTCACAAAACTGTCCGGTTCTCCGCTGATTGTTCAGGTAATTCGACACCTTGGAGTGCAGCGGCTGATGTAGAGTGGGTACGGATTGCATCGCCTGAGAATGGAGCATTTCCATAGCTTGTATTTGGATATTGCCCCAGTCCACAATAAAATCAAAATAAGTTAATGTTTTCAATAGGACGCCAAAACAGCTGTTAAACAGTGTGGTAGGCAGCGGTTTGCTGAAAATACTTCCAAGTATATTTCAAATACTGATTAGTATTTATGTTCGTTACAAATAATAATTTTGAATGTATATATAGATCCAGCATCAATTTCTGATCTTTGCCTATAATCTTTTTAAATCAATTCTAAGAAATTAAAATACTTTTAAAAGCAAACAAAATAATTAATAGCTTTGCTCTAAATGGAGACATTTACTTGTTATGTTTTATTTGGAAATTATCTTGTATAATTAATGAAATGTTTTTTACAAAACTTCGAGTTGCAATTTTTAATTTTCGTTTTCTCAATTAAGAGAAAGTTTGATAGCAGAACCGACCTTTTGTCATTTATTAATAATCAGCATACAATTCTGATCGTGCCAAATATATTTAAAAAAAAACTAAGCAATCAAAAACGGATAAACTAATTTTAATTATTTAAACCTAAATTTATTTTTTTAAATTTTCAAACTAGAAACGCGCACATGGGAAAAATTTGGTTCAAGTTAAAGAAAATTCAACATTTGAACGTTTTTCTGCAGTTTGACGACCCTACATTTATTATAAAAAATAAATCAGGGAATAGAATGATATTCCAAGCAACACCTTCTGAAAATATAAATAAATGTCAAAAAAGGCTCAATAATTAGTAAAACAATCGCTTTAAAAGGCGGACTTTTAAGCCCTATATCAAATAAATACACTTTACAAAATAAGTAGCACACTTAATTTATCTCGAAATGTTTATTCAACAGTTGGCACTCAAATATCAAGCGCTTACATGGAAAGTGGGAAAGTTAAATAAATAAATAAACCCATTCCATAAGCTCTTCTCGGTTTGGTTCTCGCATTTGAGCTTCAGTTGAGAACCGACGCTGGGTTCGGGATGTCACAGATCGCTTGGTTTTTATAATAATTCGTTTAGTCGGTGCGAAGTTGAATTAAATCATAACGCCTCTATTGTTTCGTTTCCTAGAGGAAATTCGAGTATTTAACCTCCAATACTCTTTGTGTTCTAAAAATACCAGAATATTACACTGCCAATTAAAACTGAGTGCGAACAAATAAGTGCTGATAATTTGCACATTGCTGAGAATTTGCCTGCCCCTATTGTTCGGAATCTTATCGGAATCTGATCCCAGTCAAATGTTCTATTTACACAGCCATTGAGAATTTAGACCAGCAAAAATAGTGTATGTAAGCCCATTATAATCCTTCAATTAGCATTAGGCCTAATTACAGGGAATCCCAGGGTAAATAGAGATTTCAATGAACGGCACGCAACTGCCGAGAAAGTCTAAACATCTAAGCTACATAATTTACACAGAGTTTTCTTGCTAAGCTCAAGTGTCGGGTTCCAATTTGTTTTACAACTGCCACCCCTGCAAGGCATACAGATAAAGATCTGAATTAGCCACTGGATTTGGGGCCTGGGTCTCAGTTCATTAAGTCCGGAGCTCTTGGTGCGAGCGGTTGATCTGCAGTGATCTCTCTCGGGGTGTCGTGTTTATATTACTGCTCTGATTCCGTACCGCTGATTAACGTCAGTTGCAATCAGCTCGAATCAGTAGTAATTCAATCAGAGAAATGGTGGGAAAAATTATACAGCTTGCGCTGGTGGTTCTCCTCGTCTCCTGGACGGAAGCTCAGACCGAATCCTACGAGGATCCGAACAATCTCAAGGTTTGGCTGACCATCAGTGCCCGCAAGAGATTCCTGGAGGTTTCCTGGAGCAATGCTCCGGCTAAGGAGGGTGACCAAGTCCTCGTAACAAAACAAGATGCCCTCAGCTTCGAGACAAAGCTCCTCCCCAAACGGACTCCGCTGGCGGCCTTCCACAGCGAGGAGGGAAGTGGTTCCGGCGAAGGATCCCAAAGCTACGTGCCGATCAGTGGGTTCACAGTCCGACCGGAAACTAAATCGGACTCAAACGAGGTGGAGCAAAAGTACTGGGTGGCCAATGGAGGAGCCACGGAGGTCGTGGCGGCCATTCAACCAAGTCAGGGTCTCTCCACCCAGTGGTTCACCACCGGACTGCCCTTTGACTACGCCTTGTCCAGGAACGTGACAGTTCAGACCTCCTGCTATGGCTTTTGGGCCAGCTACATCGACGCACAGGGGAACATCCTGGCCAAAACTTGCCTCAAAGTATTTCCTCGGTGGATGAATAATCTGAAGTCCAAAATAGGGGAGATGCGCCTGCGAGATCTCTTCATTCCCGGTTCCCACGACTCCGGTTCATATCGGCCCAACTTCGATCCGCTACTCAGGGAAAGTCTAGTGACCAAATACGCTCTTACCCAGGACGACGACATAAGGGGGCAGCTGATGCATGGAGTGCGCTACCTGGATATTCGGGTGGGCTACTACCGGAACTCCCCGGAGCCCTTCTTCATCTACCATGGGATCACCAAGCAGCGGCCCCTTCAGGAAGTCATCAACCAGGTCCGGGACTTTGTCTACGAAACCAATGAGATTGTTATCTTCGGACTTAAGGAGTTTCCAGTGGGTAAGGAATGATATAAGATTTCTTCTTGAAATCCTTGAGCTTCGAAAAAAATACATCTTTCTATTTTCTTAAAACAATATTAAAACGAGGAAGATAAGTCTTATTTCTTTTCAAATTTGAAAAACAAAATCAAATCCATTCGGATTAAGAAATCCCAATTCCTGTTTCAATTAGGCTTTGGAAAAGGACTCGGCGTGCATCGCCTGTTGATCAGCTACTTGCGCGAGCAGTTCCAGGACCTCATAGCTCATCCTTCGCTGTCCTGGCGCGCATCCTTGCGGGACATTTGGGCCCGTAAGCAGAACGTGTTCCTGGCTTACGACCACGAGGTAATGGTGGATGAGTTCCCAGAGGTCTTGTTCGGATCCGTGGAACAGCGTTGGGGAAACAAGCAGACGTGGGCCCAACTTGAGACATATTTGCGAAACGTTAATGACTTCGACGTGTCGTGAGTTCATCTACAAGTTATTGATTAGATAAGATACATTTATCGCTTTTTACTGCCGCAGACGGTTCTCTAGTCGCCCGGTGTCCGATATGGCGGAGTTGACCCCGGAGACCTGGGACGTCATTTTGGACAAGCATGGTGGACTACGCAAGATGGCCGATAACGTGAATTGGCGGATCTCTCAGCTATATCGGAATGAATTGGGAACGAACGCCAACATCGTGTCAGCGGATTTTATACGGGGCACCACTCTCGTGGAAACGGCTATAGAATATAATACTCGTAAGATTTATATGTAGATTTAAACCACCCTATTCGGGACCATAGGTCCATCACAATTTATACTAAAACTTCCGAGTTTGCAATAATATATTTATTTGCCAAGCGGTAAGTAAAACATCAATATGTTGTTTATTGTACTGCTGTGTGGCTTCCCTAAACATGTCACATTTTACAGTTTGTTCCCATTAAAGCGTATTCAATTACTTCCTGATTGTATTAAAAAAGGAATTAGGATTGTAGCACCTATCCATAAACTCTATAGTAAACTTTTGTGGGAAGTGAGCCAAAAAGGCCTTGGGTTGTGTAAAACCTGTTAACTGATGAGCTTGCTCAAATAAATACATACATTAAACCAGGGATTGCCATTAGGTGTTGAGATTTAAAAAATTTGAACCGAAAAAATGTAGGGAGTGAAATTTGTACATAAGTTATTTTTTGAAGAATACAGAAAAAGTATTAATTTTGTTGTATTATTTATACTTAATTTTTAAGTTTTTAAATAAAAATTAAACAATAACTCCTATATTTTAATTTTTAGTAAAAATTCACCAAGAATTAGAGTTATTTTTCAATTTTTATAATACAAATTAAATTTAAATATCTTTTTTACGGCGTGGTCTATTTTAAAAAGAGACTTATTCATTTAATCTACTCTTTAATACCTTTTTCTTATTCCCTGTACTAAAAGGGAGCAAAGAATGATTTAAACCAAAAATAATTTTTGAATCTTTAAGATAAAAATTATAATTGGTACGGTCCCTGGTTAAAACTAAAATCTAATCGATGCCGATTGCGCTGTGAGGAATGCCAATTGTCTATCGAAAATATCATACAAATGGGGCAGGGTTTTCTTAAGACTGTTTACAATTTAACAAGTTTTTAGTGTTTTTAAATATCATTTACGAGTTTTTTTTCGAACTAAATGCACGAAGCCATGTTCTAGAAATAATTCTAAGGGTGCGGTATATAGACCTAGTTTATCTTTTCGTTCGATTCGATTACGGTGGTGTTAAAGATGGCCCGACAAATCTCTACAACGGAGTTGGACAATCGCCCGTAGCACTTGGGCTTATTTTCCCAGGCGATGAAGCAATAGTAAAATGGAATGCCGGCCAGGGTGATACCGATACCAATCAAGAGATTACCCGGCTCCTCCATATTCGGCAGCAGGACCAACGTCACGCAGCTCACCATGAAGATAATGGGCAGCGCAAGATTGACTTTAATGGGTCGTGGCAAGTCAGGCCTGGAAGAAAATAAAACGGTAAGTTATTCAGAGTTCTAAATGTATTTGTCAAAACTAATTTCTCTATTTTAATATACAATAAAATGTTAAATGTATTGGAAGCAAAAAATTGTATTTTTAGAGGTAAGTGTCATGAGGGTTTCTATTTATTTAAAATATTTTCAACCCGCCTTGCAAATTTTGGAAATTTCTATTTAAGATAACAAATATTTTAAATAAATTTGTTCATAATCAAAAGTAAGGTTAGTTTTAATTATTCTTGAAAAGGGGACTATCCGAAATAGACCAATAGTTTTAAACCAAATCGTTTCCGTATTTATGATAAAGTATTATGTAAATATGATAGTGATCACAATACCTCTTATGGCGAAGCCACAACATTCCAGATATACTGGCCACCACTGAAAGCCATAGCACCGAACTGAAATAGTTGATCAACTGGTAGACATTATCCGTGAGCAGCATTAGCAGCGACATCAAACACTAAGGGTATATATGCAAATATCATATCACAATTCTCAGGTAAAATGTAAATAGTCATTGCCAACTTACTGTGAAAATCAGGGAGGGAATTGGAGTCTGTTGCTTCACGTGGAACAGCTGGAAAAACTTGGGCAAATGCCCCTCTTGAGCTCCAGTTGCGAACAATCGCGCCGACGTGAAGAGCACCCCGTTCACACCTCCAAAGGTGCTCAAAGCCACGAAAATTGGCACCATGAAAGCCAAAGGTCCAAACACACGGTTACCAAAGGTCACCGCCACGGCCAACGAACTAAGCATCTCCGGTTTGCTGACCACTGCAAAATAGGCCAAATTAACCAGAACATAGATGCCCGTGACCAGGGGCATGGCTATCCAAATGGCGCGTGGAAGATTTCTGCACAAAGAAAAAATAAAAATATTAATCTCTTTTCTTATCTTTATTTAATTGTTTAAATTCGCCTTTCAGAGATGGTAAAAGAACAGTAAGTATAAGGATATTTATATTTACATTCCATACCGTTTTTTTTTGTATTTAAATGTTATGTGCAATAATTTTTGGAGCTTATAAACCATACTTGTGTTAAAAGTTGCCAAAATAGACGAGCTATTTTGTATTTATTTTTATTTCCATTGTTGGAATACCAAAAGTGGGTTTGTGAGATTACTGCCGATCGAAAAGATCGGTGTGCACTGCGGTAAGATACTCTGTTTGGACAGATATACACTATAGATATTTACAGAATAAAAAGGTTTGCGAAAATTTGGGGGTGTGACATTTAGCCAAGCTTGCAAACAGTAAAGAAACAGAAAGACATGACTATATCGACTCAATATATATAATGTGTAGGTTAGGAAATGTCTTCTTTACTTCGCAACAAAATTTAAATTAATCTTACAATATCATCAGGGTATACAAATATATTTTAGTGGTAGAAAATGTCTCCTTTAGGGAGCTAAAAATTTTAAAACAAATTTTCAACACCTTTTATAAAGGTATAAAAATATGATTATAAACATTAAACTTTTTCATTGTATTATTAATTTAAAAATATTTACAGAACAGCTTGTTTAATAGAAAAGAAATCACGGATATTTAGCAGGTTTCTTTTTTGTACCATATCCAAACCTTACTTTATATTTAGTTAAGAACTATCATTTAAAATGGTAAATTTATGGTAAATGTTCTATATTTCAAGGTAAATATTTATCGGGACGATAACCAAAAAAGTTAAAATTTTTCTCCGTGTGAATAGGAACGTGCTGTTTAACGAGAATTCCACTTGGCCTGGGAGGAGTGGAGCACTTAAATTGATTGCTGCGCTTCGAGAGCAAATTGAATTCGTTAGGGAGCAGGCAGCATCCCACCCACTTAGACCCATGACATCAAGGACGTTCAACAAGTTTCAACTTGTTGCTGCCTGCGCATGACGCATAAGGCATGAATAGGACATATAATCCCGACTCATTCCACTTGTGCAGCCATTTGTCATGTTGCCAGTATAGAGCCCTGAACCCCACTACTCACTTGTACGGATCCTGCAGCTCCTCCGTGACAAAGTTCAAGTAATTCCACCCGCCGAAGGCAAACAGACCGGAGTAAAAGGCGTAGCCAATGTTGCGGGAGGAGTAAGTGCCCTCCCAAGGGTTGCTAAAATTCTCCAACTTGCCCGTGGCCATATAGTACAGTCCGGCCAGGATAATCATGATGAGGGCCAATAGCTTGCCCACTGTGAACACATCCTGCACCTTCATGGACACCTTCACAGACAGGCAATTGATGGCGGTAAGCAGAGCTGGGAAAAAGAGAATAATTAAGGTTTCTCATTGCCCTTTATTAGTTAGTTTACTTACTTAAGCAAACGGCTGCCAATAGTTTCACTGCGTTCTCCGGTGGGTCACAGTCCGGGAAGAATGGCTTGGCGGCATAATGGGCGAAGGTTAGGGCCACTATGGTCTGTAAGCAAAATCGTATTATAAGATTTTAATACTTTTAACTAGTTAAAATCTTCTGTTTCATTCGTCCGCCTAGTTTTCATTGGAGAAAGTTGTTGTTTTTCGTAATTGAATTCAATTCCGGTCGAAGGTAGCCGCCACTTAATAAATTTCTATTTATTTGCATCAACAACCAATTCGAAGCGCTGCCCATCAATCAAGACAAATAAACATTCCGTAATTCAATTGACGGGCCTCAGGCACTGACCTGCGTGGTTGGCCGGATGATGAGTAGCGCTATCCAGAGCCGCAGGAATCCCACCAGCGGTCCAAAGGACACCAACAAATAGGCGTAATCCCCTCCAGATCTAGTGATGCTCGTTCCCAGTTCGGCGTAGCAAAGTGCTCCGATTGTTGATAGAATCCCACATGCCGACCAAATCAAAAGGGAGCTTCCCACGGATCTGGAAAATGAATATGAGGGTGGAATAAATAAACAAACCAATTTCGTAAAGAAATATACACAAATACAAGGCAGATTCATTACTATTATGGTGTAATGCTATTTCAGAATTTCAATTAGAATTTCTAGCTTAAGATGTTAGTTAAATACTATTAGCTTATTATCTTATCCCAATTCAATGAAATAAATCACTTTAAAAACAAATTTAAAAGAACAAATTAACAAACATTAATTTATAAATAACATAGTTGTCATGAATAATTTGCCGGAAATTTTTCCAACTGCCTTACGCATATGGCGCACACCTTTTTTGTGCATCTTATCAATAACTTAAATGTTGGCACTCCTCATTGACGTTATTCTTGTAACTGGAGACAACGGGCTTAAAACCACTTTAAAGCTGACGCAATATTTGTGCAAAATTTCAAGGGAGAATCTTCGAGGGAAAATCGACAACTAATAAATTCATCTTAATTGGCGCTAAAGGAATGTTTGCGACAATCTATTTATTAATTAACAGTTAAATTGACCTTTTTGTGAATAAATTGAATTAAGGATGATACTATATGTGGGCATAATTCCACTCACTCGGTGTAAAAAAAGACTCCAGTGGGTGCGATGAAGATGCCCGATCCAATAATGGTCCCCACAATAATAGCCACTCCATTGATGAGGGTTAGCTTCCGTTTCAGGACAATTTTCTCCTCTCCCTCGCTGGGATTTCCTGAGGCAGTGCGTCCATTTGTGGGCTCAACCAGACTGGTGGTGACTCCATTGGCATATCTGTCCGTCATGATTGAGTGCTGAAACCTGGTTCTCCTCTACTGCTGAGTAGCTGACATTGCCACTGAAATGTACAATCAATTTGAATTTTAAATTTCGTAGGCAAGCTTTTGCTATTAGTAAAGTTTCAGCACGTGTTGCGCAAACTGTAAACAAACATTTTCATTTTTTGTCAAAGACTAGTTACTAATTGCTTCGTTGGCAGTGAACTAATCTCCACAGACAGACATAAACTTTAATTGTGTTTTCAGACACCGCTATCTTCGGTACACAAATTGAAGTTTTAAACTGAGGGTTTTAGGGTTGACGTGATATTTTCCCATAGAGGTAGTGCGTGGGTTTCGTAGTGACGCCTTAGCCGCGTGCCAATTTTCACGATTTCGTCATCACCGATACTGCATTTTCGACGCGTGGCAATGAAAATTGCAGTTACGCTGCAGAGTTGTGCTTTCTGGCATTTGCCTCTTTGCTTTTTCGCAACGTTTGGAATGCAGTTTAGCTGATTATTTCGGTTTATCTAGTCCGACTTCGACTGCGTAAACACGATTTATTACCTCGAGCGCGACACAACAAAACGGCTTCGACTGCGAACAGCGACTGTGCGTTGGCATCGAGACCGGCATTTTCATACTAAAATTAACGCAATTTCCACCCCAAAATCAGAGGGAGAGAAAGAGAGAGAGAGACAGAGAGCGATTCGCGAGTGTGCGTCATAAAACAAAAAAGAGCTGTTTTTAGAGAGAAATAATTGCTCAAAACCGGAAATTGGTTTCGATTTGTTTGTTTACAAATGAAGTGAGGAGGTGTAATTCTAAAATTGCCATTGAAATCTGATTGTTAATATTTAGTATATTACAGAACAGGTGTCACGTTTAGTTTTCAATAACAAAAATTATATTTTTAAATATAAATTAAATCTCCCGCCTGAAATTTAAGAAAACTTGCCAGTCACCCAGAATCGCAGCTGATGCATCGATCAATTATCGATAACACACCATCTGTCGAACATTGCTCATCTCTATCCCTTTAAAGTTATTGTTTTGATAATTGCACGTGTTTTCTTTGATTGCCGTTTATAAACCTAAAACCAGCAATGTCGGACAAGTAAGTGGAGTAAAAACAACTTATTTCTGATATTGTAATTCCACGTCATATATTTTTACTCCTAGATATGCAGTTCCCAACAAATTGCCGGGCAAAACAGTCTCGGTGCTGAAGCATCGCAAGCGGCGGATTCTGCAGGATGAGTCGGTCGTTACACAAAAGAGAAATGACCGGATCAAGAAAAGGACCGCCACCAAAGATCACCACAAGTTCCGACGCGCCGAATCCTTCGTAATGGGCTACTTGAAGGCAGAGCGCACGGCCAAGCGAATCAAGCAAACCATTTTGCGCACCAATGTCACCGAACAAAGTGCCAAGGCTGCTGAGGATTGCAACCCAAAGCTGATCTTCGTAATGCGCCATGCGGGCAAGAAGATCTTCGACAAGACCACTGCCAATATATTTCGAACCCTGCGGATGGGCGCGCGCCACAATGCCGTCTTCCTAGAGAACAACAAGGAGAACCAGTTGCTGCTGCGCGTGATCGAACCCTTTGTAGTCTACGGCAATCCCTCGCTGAGCTCCATACGCGAGTTGGTCTTCAAGAAGGGCTTCGCCCGCATCGACGGCAAGAAGACAGCTATCCAGTCGAACACGATGGTGGAGGAGCAACTGGGCGATAAGGGCGTGATCTGCTTGGAGGACATCATCCACGAAATCTGCACAGTCGGGCCGAACTTTGCCGCTGTCAATGAATTCCTATGCTCCTTTATGGTGGGTTTAGTATTTTTGTGGCTTTCCTATAACAATCTTAATCCTTCATTTGATCTTTTGCAGTTGTCCAGTCCCAGCAATGGGTGGCAGAAGAAGGTCTCCGTCTCTTACAAGCGCGGCGGAGAATACGGCGATCGTGGCAATGCCATCAATGAACTGATTGCCCGCTGCCTGTAGAGAAATTAAGCTAGTAGACCTTTAAGTGATTGTTCAACCTCAATAACCCATTCTGTAGCTAAGCCCAATACACATTTATATAAAAACTGAGCCTTGGCATCTTAACTGATTTTTTTTAAGTCAATAGAAAGAAAACTTATGAATAGTAAAATACCAAAATTCTCCTTTTAAACTGTTCACTGTAGGCTCATAAAAGCAATACTCAGACCATTAAGGAACCACATGAAACTGTCTCTAACGACGTTCCTCATTATCCTACATGTTTATCAACATGATAAACTCCACCCACGAAACAAGTTCCTTGCTTCTTGGCCTTGCGTGTCCCAGCCAAGTTCCCAAATTGAACAAACCAGAAAATCAACTTTTTTCCTACGAATAATAAATAACTCATAATGGAGCACGAGCCGCAAAGGAAGGAAGGGAAGGCAAGGAATGCCAAATTGAGCTACTTGTTGCCATGAAGGAGGGAAAGTTGTTTTCCGATTAGTCGAAATCAGTGCCACTAACCTAGTGCAACTCAGAACGTCGTATTCGGAGAAATTCGGAAAAATTCTAGGCACTACAAAATTTATTTCAAAATCAACGATTAATTCATAATGAATTCAAGATTTAGCCCCGAGGAATGGGAAATGGACCGTAATGGATTAAATAAGCTGCTGGCCAGATCGCTTAAGGAGCCCATTCTGGGAAAGCATTTTGCCCTTCCCGGCCGAACAGGTCAGGGCCAACCCATCGAACTGGACACCAGTCAGAGCTACATTGCCGTATACACTCATCTTAAGGTGTACGCCACCGGAATGCCAGAGAGATTGCCCACACCAGAGGCGATTGGACGAGTGCAGGCGGAAAACCAATCAAATTTAGAGGGAAAGACTAAGACTAAATCTGCCAAGGCACGCGGAGATCCTGTTTAATTTGCTTGTCGGTTCTTTTAGAATTTTCCTTTCCTGCTCGGAAGGCATCCAAAACCCCAATCGAGTGATTATCGAAATATTTTAATATGTATGCTTGATAATACAGCGTCAGCTTAACAATTTTTTTTGTTAATAAATCATTTTAATTGCAAATAGAATAAAATTTAAATATTGTTTTCATAGTTTCCGAACCATATAGCGAACCCGAGAAGTCAGTGAAGCAGCAAGATCATTTTAACTAATATAACATTTAATTAAATATAAGACATGCTTCAGATGATATATGTACATCATATCGTTTTCCCAAGTTCTTGCTAAAAATCGTTTTAACAGATGTGTTTGGTCCTTGCTCAAACCATTTAAAAGATGGTTTCAATCTGTGTGATTAATTTGTGCTTAAAATTCTTGCTAATTGAGTGTTAAATTAATGTGTTTCAGTACGACATTCAGATTGGCTTCTTGCCAATAACATTTCAATGCGGCAATACGTTTCTTGCTATTAACATTAAATAAAGAGTGTTTCTTTGTTATCCTCCACCTCAATTCTGCAGGATACGCACGGCGTTGTACATCTGGGCTATGATGGGCAACTGCTTGGACTCGCGCCGGCAGAGGCACTTGTAGGCGTGGGAAAGCAGCCTGTCCAGGGCGGCGACATCTATTTCGTCGGGCTTGGTGGCCGCAATTTGGATGTTCTGCTCCGTCATTGGCTCCTTCTGCAGAGCGGGGCGAGAAGTGGACGTGGATCAGTACTGCGGATGGTATACGCCGGCAGCACTTACCAGGTTGTCCAGGTAGGCCAGCAACTGGTGCCCTACGGAGGCAATCTTCAGAAACGTCGACTGCGAGCTCTCTGCGTAGAGATTAAGCCGTCGGCCAGCTATCTCGAGCAGCAATCGGCCTAGCTCCTCGTCTTCACTGATGTCGTGGAGCAGCATCTGGGCCTCCGCATCATACCCGAAAGCGTACAGCTCCACCACCTGGAGGAGGGAAAAAATATATTTAATATATTTTTATTCCGTTGTGTTTCCTCTGTTGTGCTCTCTAACAAACTAACGAACGAACTGAACCTTAAATCTGAATGACATCCCCACCTGGCCATAAAATAAATAACATGGCTTCCTAGTTGTGGGTCAAAAGTCGTATGGCGCAGGACAACAAATTGTATCTTTTAAAACGTGCAGGCTTATGCGTACAAAATGATGGGGTTTATTAACGAGTGGTATCTGCGGAATAAGGTAGTGAGCAGGTTTTAAATAAAAATTCTTACATTAAAATAGTTTCTATGCATTAAGAGGAACCTATTGTCTATTGTTTAAGATAACCTTCACCTTTCTATTGCAAAAACTGTAATTTATATTTTTACGGATGACGGATGTATGAATTTATATTGAAATCCTAGTCGGGGATAAATTTGTGGGTTTAGGGTTTTTGAATTTTTTCCCTCTCAGCCTAAAAAACGCCAAAGTACTTTTTAAGTTCTTACTAAAAAAAATTATTTTGGTCAGAAGTTTATAACGCAGTGAAGGAGACGTTTCCGACCCCATAAAGTATATATATTCTTGATCAGGATCAAAAGGGGAGTCGATATAGCCATACCGTTTGCGAGCTCAGCTTAGCAATCTGAAACTTTCACAGTCATCCTAAAACATGTGTAGGCAGATTAAGTTATTATTAATATTTAGTTATCTCGTTTTCAAGATATATTCCCCAAAACTTACTCAAAAATTGTGTATTTCTTAGGAACCTAAAATCGGGAACAATTTTCTACAAAATGGGTCATTCATAAACGACATAGACATCTGGCAACTCCGGCCGGATGCAAATTTTATATAATATAAATAATTTTTATACCCGTTACTCGTAGAGTAAAAGGGTATATTGTATTCGTGCAAAAGTATGTAACAGGTAAAGGGAAGCGTTTCCGACCCTATAAAGTATATATATTCTTGATCAGGGTCACTAGCCAAGTCGATATAGCCATGTCCGTCTGTCCGTCTGTCTGTCCGTCCGTATGAACGCTGAGATCTCGGAAACTATAAAAGCTAGAAGATTGGCATTTTGCATGCAGATTCTAGGAGTTCCTACGCAGCGCAAGTTTGTTTCAAAAAGGTGCCACGCCCCCTTTAACGCCCACAATCGTTTATACACTATTTTAAAAATTTAAATATTTCGGAAAAGTAAAAATGCAGTTTTATTGTGTTTATCAATACCTATCGAAATGTAGAAGAAATTTTTCAAATCGGACCATTTGTTAAAAAGTTATGCGTGGTCAAAGTTTCTATCTCCATCTCCCTCGCACTCCCTTTACCTGAGTATCGAGTATCTGATAGTCGGGGCACCCGACTATAGCGTTCTCTCTTGTTATATTTTATTTTATATATATTTATATATATATACTTTTTTAAATCCAATTGTAACTTTTTTAAATCCAATCGTAACTTGTTTATGTCTACTGATCCAGCCCTTTTATAGAATTATGCATGGTGGACGAAGTAAGTTTCTTAATTGTATACGTGGTTAAATTTATATTAAACTACAAAAAGTGCAAACAAATTAAATTGCTGCTTAGAGTTTGGTCCACTGGGTGACATTGGCCCTAAGAAGCGTAAAGTTCCATCGAACACATATTTTCATTCCCTTGATACCCACTTATTATGGGCCTAACGTCGAGAGCTTTGTTTTTAATGGGTGCCCAGGGAATTGGTCGTCATCAGTGATTGTCTTTCATGTTTCTTATTTTTTAAAGCTATTTCCTCTTTCGAAAACTCAGCTGCGAAATTTAATAATCGCCTCAGTTTCGATGGCGATGAATATAAAAGGGAGTAATCTTTAATCAAGGGCCAGTCGAAATTGAGCTATGATCGAGCTTTGGTTTTTTGGTAGAGTTCCTATTCGAATTCTTGTGAAATTTACGCGGGCAAATTTGCAATATTCCCGGTTGATCACGTATCAAAAGGAAATCCGCTTTTTATATAATCTATTCACTATTTCTTGAGTTTCAAAACGCGAGTGAATTACTTAACCCAAGCTTAAAACAGGACTGCCACCACGATCAATAAAATCATACCACGCTTTATAACTCAACCAGTTAACTTTCCGTTTCTGTTTCTATTTGTTTAGGCGATGTGCTATCGATGATATGCATTCCCCTAACGATCGCAGTGTATCTTTACATACCGACGTTTCGAAATGTGACCGGAAAGTGCATTATCAGCAACCAATTGTGCCTTTTCATCTTTTATATCAATTTCGATTTCGTTATTGAATATTTGAACAATTTTTGGAAATACATGAGCGTTATTTTTGGTATATTATAGATTCTTAAAACTTTTGATGATATACGATGTTAATATTTATTTATCCTCCTCAGTATCTGATAGTCGGGGCACCCGACTATAGCGTTCTCTCTTGTTATATTTTATTTTATATATATTTATATATATATACTTTTTTAAATCCAATTGTAACTTTTTTAAATCCAATTGTAACTTGTTTATGTCTACTGATCCAGCCCTTTTATAGAATTATGCATGGTGGACGAAGTAAGTTTCTTAATTGTATACGTGGTTAAATTTATATTAAACTACAAAAAGTGCAAACAAATTAAATTGCTGCTTAGAGTTTGGTCCACTGGGTGACATTGGCCCTAAGAAGCGTAAAGTTCCATCGAACACATATTTTCATTCCCTTGATACCCACTTATTATGGGCCTAACGTCGAGAGCTTTGTTTTTAATGGGTGCCCAGGGAATTGGTCGTCATCAGTGATTGTCTTTCATGTTTCTTATTTTTTAAAGCTATTTCCTCTTTCGAAAACTCAGCTGCGAAATTTAATAATCGCCTCAGTTTCGATGGCGATGAATATAAAAGGGAGTAATCTTTAATCAAGGGCCAGTCGAAATTGAGCTATGATCGAGCTTTGGTTTTTTGGTAGAGTTCCTATTCGAATTCTTGTGAAATTTACGCGGGCAAATTTGCAATATTCCCGGTTGATCACGTATCAAAAGGAAATCCGCTTTTTATATAATCTATTCACTATTTCTTGAGTTTCAAAACGCGAGTGAATTACTTAACCCAAGCTTAAAACAGGACTGCCACCACGATCAATAAAATCATACCACGCTTTATAACTCAACCAGTTAACTTTCCGTTTCTGTTTCTATTTGTTTAGGCGATGTGCTATCGATGATATGCATTCCCCTAACGATCGCAGTGTATCTTTACATACCGACGTTTCGAAATGTGACCGGAAAGTGCATTATCAGCAACCAATTGTGCCTTTTCATCTTTTATATCAATTTCGATTTCGTTATTGAATATTTGAACAATTTTTGGAAATACATGAGCGTTATTTTTGGTATATTATAGATTCTTAAAACTTTTGATGATATACGATGTTAATATTTATTTATCCTCCTCAGTTGCCCTTGAAATGGTCAACTGGTATGCTTACTTTCTCTGGTTATCTGTAATAAGCTATCATTTGTGGAAAGTGTTCAAGGCTCTCGGTCGCTATGAACAGCCTAATGAGTTCCTCATCTACAGCATCTTTGTCTGGGTCACTTCTGCTATTGTTTTCGCCGTGCAATTAATGGCGCACATCTTTTTAAACATCGATAAAGGTGATTTTAAATATAGCTTTGGGAGTAGTCGCTTTTAATGAGCTTCAATCGAAATTTCATAACTTGATATGGCATTCAAATTTGTTTTTTAAATTTGCATTTTAAAGTCTTTAAAGAAAAATAAATATAATTGCATTATTTATTCGAAAGATTACATATAGGAAACAAACAAACTAAACACCTAATACTGTATTTATCCGTCCATTTTCTTTTATTCACAGTTACTGAATCTATATTAATTTTTTTTCCTTTGGTGGTCGGAGTTACCTTTAATGTAATTATGTTCAGCCTCACTGTTGTTAACATAAAGAAAGTAAAAACAGAACTGAATAGTTTTAAGCAACAGGAGGAGTCGACGACGACCTGCCTTAATTTTGACACCCAGACGTAAGATATTTTAACTCTGCAAAGTAGTAACGAATCATGATATCCACTCCGCATTTTATTACAGGTTTCTTCAGTTTATGCGGATCTCTGTCATGATGGGCTTGATTTGGATCCTGCTAATAATTTTTGACATTGTCTATTACTACGGGTTTTCGTCTCCAGTAATGATTGTTGTTGGATATGTACACAATTTGAATGGTGTTATTGTGTTTGTTGTGCTTGTCCTTAAGCGCAACACGCTGAACATGCTGATGGATAGGTAAATCCTCAATAATTAAGACAGACCTTCGATTAATTTTATTGCTGTCATTTCAGCAAAGACAAAGAGATCGGCTGACCCGTGCTCAGAGGAAAATCCCAGTTTAAATATAGCTTTGCTTTCAATGCGACAAATGATAGCGCTACACCAAAATTCGTAAAATACAGAGCTAAACATTTAGAAAAAAGTTGTGTAATTCTTTTTTTATGTGCCCTTTGTGTATTATATTCCCTATTTTCGATCAGGACTGTAGTTCGTGGTGAGATAGTTCTCGCAAAAAGAGCTACTTAACAAAATATATAACTTTTTTCCTTAAAAATTTAATTTTTTTAAATTTTTTAATGACTATCACAGTCATCCTAAAACATGTGTACGCAGATTAAGTTTGAAAAGCGATCGGACGTCTGTATCCTATAGCTCCCATAGGAACAATAGGATATACCTTGCAAAAATTGATGATATTTCACACAGTGTAAAAGCTATTAACATGAATCTTTCCAAATCGTACTTTTTTATGCATACCTTGATCAGGATAAAAGTGCGTGCCGATCGGAATAATTGTTAATGGCTGTGAAAATATCCCTTTTTTTCTATTTGTATATGTCTGCAAGGGTATTAAAACTTCGGCTTGCCGAAGTTAGCTTCCGTCCTCGTTTATAGTTATTGTTTATTTGAACAGATTGATTGATTATTTTTTATGGAGTACAGAAGCCTACATTATTTGTTTCATTAGTTTTTACTCAGATGTATTATCTTACCTGTTTTCGGAGGATGGGAAGTTTGTCGACCTCCCAGCTGTCGGCCAGAGCGCAGATCTTGGCCATATAAAAAACGTGGTCGAGAATGTACAGCTGCTCCAGGTCCTCTCTGATCAGGTCCATAGTGGCGGCCACAAGGCGGCATAGGAAATCAGTGCGCTGCTGTTGCAGGACAAGATCTGGTGCGGGCAGGACATAGGGCAGTTCCTTGTTGATGTCCGCCAGCAGTGCCTTGTTGCCCATAGAGTCAAATAGAGTGGTCAGCGGTTTGGAAACGCGCAACTGGAAGAAGGACACGAAATGGAGCACGCTACACAGTTCCGTCTGCAGGCGAAGCAATTGCGGCATGGCGTGGTGCTGCTGGAGGGCGAGGAATTGCAGTGGGAGGGCTCCCTCACTCAGTGACTGTTCGAAGTGTAGCTCCCGCTTATCGTGCTCCATAGATGTGGAGAAATGCTGAAGGAACTCCAGACTGAGTTCCAGAAACTCCGGCACTTTCCCGGCCGACATATCCAGATCTTGCTGACACATCTTGTCCACCGGCAGACGGCCCACTTTCTGAATCAGCTTGGCCGCCGCCTGGAGAGGAAACTTCAAGGTGGCATTCCAAAGCATGCAGCAAATTCCATGCTTCAGTGCCCAGTCAGGAGTCCGGAATTGGGTCAAACAGAGTAAAGCTGCCTTAAGGTGATCCAGCGATGAGAGCTGCTTGCTCCATTGGACCATGTACTGCCAGGACATAAGACTTAACAGCACACCCGATTCCAAACTGAAAGGAAAGTGAGCTCGGAGCAAAGCCAATCGCTCGAGAATCGGTTCGTGTGCATCTTTGTTTGATTCTTCCACTTCTTTTGCCATTTCCAGGCCCTCTTCTGATTCTGCCTCCTCGTTGGCCTGCTCTTCTTTCAACTCCTCCTTCGGCTTAATTTTACTTTCATCATCCGACTCCTTTTCCGGTGCCGAGATTTCCAAAATTTTACTGGGATGCAGTTGTGCACTGATTAGCCACTTGGCCGTCAGTTCGGTGACGATGCCTTTTCCGCTGCTCACAATGCTCTTGAGACTGCAGTCGGGAGGTTCGTATGACATCACCGGACCAACAGGATTCCTGCAGGTAAGCTGCTTTCTGCAAGGGGAGAGGTAATTAATTAATTGCTAAACGGGAAGGAGATATCTGGACATACCCCAGTATGGCTCCTAACACGGCCACATCTTCCAGCTTGCCAGTGAGTAATCCCCACTGGGCCTCATCGTGCGAGATGCGTTCCCAGCGCTCCTCCTCCTCGTTCTGCGAGGATTCGTCACAAGATCCCTAAAACAATTTTATAATTAACATCTAATCAGATTTAACTTTCAGTACTCACCTCTTTTCTGCTGCGCCACAAATTACTGGCCACCGTTTTGCAAACAATGGCCACCAGCAAGCCAGAAAACTGCTTGCTCTCCAGGAGAAGTTCGCGTACCTCTTGCCACCACGGTGAAATAGCATTGTAGGCATAGTCGTGGATGTGGTCGCCAGCCAAATCGCAAATGGTCTGCACCATTGCAGCAATCCTGGACATGTCATCCACAACTTCATCACTTTAATTAGAGAAAAGGTAAGGCAAGAGTAAAACATGTCGTCTTAGAGATTTTCTTACCAGTTGTTGTATTTAAAAGGCTTTTCCAGCCAAAACCAAGTAACCAACTTTAGCAAATCCATGCTCGGCAGACACGCCTGATGGATCCACTGTTTGAATTGACCAAAGCACAGTCCTTGGGCAAAAAACTGGCTAAAGAGATCGATGCTTACGACGCCAAACTTGTCGGACCTCTCCGGTAGCAGACTGATGCCATCTGGACGCTCGATGTTGAAGATGCTCAGGTAATCGACAAACTCCTCGGTCTTGTGTTCCTCCTGAAGCTTGAAGCTTACCTCGCGGGTGGAGGCGGGTTTTTCCTTCTCGGTGCCATCGTCCAAAAGTAAAACCAACTTGTTAATCGTCACCAGATCTGCATCGGAGAGCTCAAGATGCTCCACGGGTGGTTCGTTGTCTCCCCGCTGATTGGCTAGACTAAGAGCCAAATAGAGATCGGTCAAGCGCTTATAGTTCTCAATTTGATTGACAAATTCCTCGGAATTTGCCGTGTTGGGGAGAGGTTTCTCAATGAAGGCATTAATGATGCACTGAAATACCCGTGGCTGCAGCTTCTTGTCTTTAAGCAGCATCTCCAGGCACTGTTGGCGGACCTCTAGTGTAAGTAGTTCACTTGCCAGTTCCCCAATCTCGGCAATCATTACATCTTTGGTATCGCCATGATTTAAAGCTCTCAAATGATTTCTAAGACGCCTCAGCATATGGATATCCCGGGATGTCTGCGAACTGGTTTCGCTAAGGGCATAGTGAAAGGGAATGTGCACCTCCTTTAGGCTGCCATCGCTGGGATCCAGGAACAGGCAGTGATTAATGGCAAAAGTCTTTCGTGACTGGCTGCTGCCCCCTGCTGAACCACCACTTCCGCCGACGCCTAGAGCACTGTGATTGTTGTAGACCAATTGCCCGGATTTCGAAACATTAAAGGCGGCCACCTTGGGGCCGTTTTGCAGGGCCCAGATATCCAGGCAGCCCAATCGAGGTGCGTAGATCACCAGAAACAAAGCCTTTCTCTTGTGCGTCTTGATCCCGCGCACAGATCGCTCTTTGACTGGCACGAAGGCGCACTGGGCATCCCGGTAGCCCTTCCACACACGCAGAATAATAGCCTGCTGCGTGTCCACCAGCATCACTCGATCCAGATTATCTGTGACGACAGCTAAGCGTCCACCTGGTGCCACAGCTAAAGTTAGCCCATCTCTCTTTCCGTCGTACAGGCGACAGCGAATCCTCATCGGCGCTTCCTTTGTGGGCACGGGCAGCGGAGATTCTTCGGGCGATGGCAATGGCTCTGGAGCGCGTCGAAAGATCCCTCCCAGCAGGTTTTTGTATGCTATCCCAATCACATCCTTGGCCACCTCCCCTATGGACATCGTTTTGTAACCTTCCTCCGCCTGAAAGAAGCCCAAATAGGGCTCTGCTCCGGCGGCCAGAACCTGTGAGCTCCTCGGCGGCGTGGCATGCACCTTGGCGAAGTATCCAAGGCCGATACTCTGCTGGACAATATAGTCGTATGTGGGAGGCCTTTGGGTGCTGGATATGGCGGCATCGTTGATCACACCCTCGCGCTCCTGTTTGAACTTATACTTTTGGAATGGCACCACATCTGCGGTGGGATACGAACCTCGCTCCAATGCACTTCGCTGCACATTGTGCCGGCAGTTGGTCAGCGTGGGTAGGATGTCCTGGCCCTTGATGAAGCACAGGCAGCGTGGGTAAACAATGTAGAGCAGAGAATCCGCTTCGGAATGTCGCGGGGTGGACTCGAGCTTGACTCCTATGACTGGATCTTCCTGGCAACTGGAAAATATAATCGATTAGTAAGTTGTTAAGTTATTTTCCAGTACTAACCATTGAGAGAAGAGCTTTACGCCTGAGTCCGTGTAGAAAATAACCATGCCCGAGACCAGCCCAACTGCCACGCAGGTCCATTCGATGGCTCCATCGGAACTTCGACTATGGGTCATCGGCAGGCAGGTAAGACTGGTCACAATTTGGTTACGATCCTCCAGTTCGCCACACCAGCTGAGGACATATGTGTTGGCATTCCTGTGGCTGCTCCAGCAGGTGGAGAGGAATGCCAACTTTTCGCCCTGGGCTAGGGCAATCAGTTCTCCCGTGGGCGATATCGCATGGTTTACCGCATTTAACCAGTTGTCATCTGCTTGTAACATACGTATTATGATTACCCGACGCAGGGAATTAAGTCCAAATTAACTCACCGTGTCCGAGTCCAAAGTATTCCTGAACTTTCCTAAAATCACGGATTTCTCCGCAGTGTTTCACTTCGCAAGCCATTGTCTTTTGTTTTCATTGAACAGCTGATTCACTGTATTGTCGGCAGTGCAGCCAGGTTTTCGTTGGAAAACAGCTAGAGCTATGTAGCTAATTTAAATAAGGATCTTTAAAAATATATTTGTTAAGTGTTAATAAAACTACTGACTACCTTGTACATATTTACATTGAAATAAGTATAGCCAAATATTTAGATTTTAACAATTACATTAACAAATAATAATAATTGGCAGCACTGGTGTTATCGCCATTCGCAGTTTGGACTCCAGTGCAACAGGTATCGGCAATCACAACGAACAAGAGCGCACTAATTGAATATTAATTTTTTAAAATTAAATTACAATAATGTATAAAATTATTTTAAATTGCAGTTAATAGGATTATAATCAAGTATGGTAATTTGACATTTTTGAAATATATTCCTAAGCTTAAAAGTTTTTTTATTTGGATTAACTAAGTAAAAATAAAGTATTAGTGTACCAAAGCTTAATTTAATGGCATATACTATGTAATATTTAACATAAATAAAGGTGAGTTTGACAAACTTGAAAAGGTAAAAAAAAAGGAAAATGGCAGTCCTGAAAGAGTATTTGGTACTGACTCGTATTTCCTAACACCAAATAAATATGTTTGTGAATTATGACTTTAAAGAAATAAATAATGAAAAAATTGTGTAGAGTACAGCAGCAGAGAATTATTTTCGATGGGTTCTATATACCTACCAAAGCGATCTTTACCACTCCCTGGATAGATTGAGATGCTTCCACGGAAAAGGGATATGGTTTCATAGGAGACAGTCCTACTATTTATATGGGTACTTACACCTCCTAAATAGTTTCCTGTGATAATTCTGATTAAGCCAGTTTGCTTTTAACGTTAGAGCCCTACAAATTCTTGAATTGGATCCGACCGGCTTTACGACACTTAATTTCGAAAGCCTATACATATTCCACACTATGGAAAATGAAAGCATGGATTTTATTATTTATGTAAACGTTAGCAAATTTTTACCACATAAATTTAAGACTCGCAAATAAAAATGTATTTATTATATTGTGCTGGTTTTTGTTGAAACACAAGGGACCTATGTACAACAATCTAGTACCTTCCCCTGCGCTGATTATACCACCACAAATTTCAGGACTGAAAGTTGGTTTTATTTTATTACATACTCCAATAGTGAGTTTATTGTACTGCAATGTATTGTAACTCGATCTATGATCTACTCTATCGTGGATACCCTAAATTAAGTCGGAGTCGACGCCACTGTCAATAAAGTCCTTGAGCATCAGGCCACAATGATCAGGCAGGAGTCGCGTCCAGTTGTTGATGTGCAGCAGGCAGCTCGGAATGGTGACTTCCATGAGGTCGGAGCGGTGGGCCTCCACGATTCGTCTGGCCACCTGCTTGGGATCGAGCAGGCCCAGGATCGAGGGGAACTTCACCTTAGGGTGCTTGCACAGGCCAGTGTTGGTCATATATGGGAAGATGGTGGTGGTCTTTATCTGCAATGAGGAACAGTGTTTTTAGTATATCTAGGAAGAGATTCAATTTTCTTTACCAGATCCCTGTAAGGTCCCTCTCGTAACTCAGCATGCAATGACTCCATTAGACCCCGAACTGCAAATTTAGTCGCGCAATAGGGAACTAAGTTGGATATCCCCACCAAACCCGCAATCGATGAGAGGCAGATGATATGGCCACGATTCTTCTCCTGCATGTGCGACAGAAAGGCCTGGATGGTCCAGAATTGCGAGAAAACATTCACGTCAAACACCCGCTTGATTTCCTCGTCCGATTGCTGAAGGATCGGGTGGGTGGGCATTATTCCGACATTGTTCACCAGCACCGAAACGTGTCCCACCTCCGTCTTAACCCGATCCGCCAATGCCATAACCTCATCGCGCTTGGAAACATCGCAGCTGGAAGAATGATTCAAACTTGATGGCTTTTTATTTATTAATGGCAGAGCTTATACCTATAGCTGTACACTTCGCCTAGATCGAGGCGTTTGGCCTTCTGCACCGTCTGCAGGTTGTTCTTCTCATCGATGTCCACGCAAACCACAGTGCTGCCCAAGGAAGCGTAGTGAAGAGCCAATTCTCGACCGATTCCGTGTCCAGTTCCGGTTATCTTTACGGAAAGATTTAAAAAAAATTAAAAAATAAACATATATAACATTTTTAAATAAACATAATAAAAAACAATACAAATTTATAAACTTTGATCTGTCCCATTAATATACAAAAACTTTCACTAAATAAATCAGATTACAGTGCTTTAAAAAATTTATTTTTTTAAAAAATTGTTATTTTGAAAAATTAACCCCAAAAAAGTCAGACGAACTTTAAAATAATTCTTTCCGAAGTTTCAATTAAAAGAGTACGCCTGAGGAAGTCTCACTTTTCAACTAACAACACCGTTAAAAAATCTTAAAATTGTAAAATTTTCAAAGCCAAAGAAAGGCACCATATCCTAAACAAAAACAAAAACTTATTTACCAGGATTATCTCCCCGCTGACATCTTTTTGCGGTTTGGGTAAAAAAGCCTGGACCAGGGTGACAAATAACTCCAGAAGGATGCGGACAGAGAGCAAAAAAAATTGCAGGACATCCTGGAGCACATCGAAAATACGTTTTGAAGCGGGGGTCGTGCTGAAATAAAGAACAAATATAGTGCTAATATCGAAGCGAATATCCCACCAATTAGTCGCGTTTACAGCCCACTCCGAGTTGGCAAATATTTGAACAAAGTTGAGGCCCGGCAAACCCCGAAATGATTTAATTTATCTATTTGTATGCGCCCGCTGCATGTGCAATGTTCAAACGGTCAGACAGAAGGCGATCGGTGGACTTTGCCAAGTCCCCATAATATAGTACAACATAAGATAATGGAGACTGCTGAGACTGCCTCGAGTATTGACACTGGGTCTTGGCCTCTTTTCGGGTACTCAAGGGCCTAAGTGAAGTACAGTAAAAGCTCCCTTGGTTGGAAACCTATTCATTTTAAAATGGGCCTTAGATTTTAAATTAACGTTAGTAATGTCTTGTTATCAAACAATTTAAGATAAACTTTAACTTTTTAAAAATAAAGTACATTTTAGTATTTGAATAATAGATAAATTATTAGATTAAATACAAAATATAATATATAAATATTTAATACAGAATTGTTAACTATTTTAGAAGAAGCCCATGTTTTTTTAGTTTAATACATATTTACACCATTCACCAAAAAAAGGAAGTAAGCAAAGTACATGAAGCTGAGCGCCTAAAGGGTATTTTACTGTATCACTGATAATGATGCAAAATTTCATCTTGCTTATATGTACATATAGCGATAAGAATTAGTACTCACTGGATAATTTCTCGCTCTATCATGGCGACAATACGCATTCGGGTATGTGGTTTCTTTGGATTCCGAAATCCGACGCCCTTTGACAGCGAAATCAAGCAGAACCAACTGCGATTCAATGTCTGTAATGAAAAATAATGATTTTGAGTCACGGATAGTTTGACTGTCTCGACGCTCTTCCGTATTTGCGGGTTTCCTTTTCACAACTTTTGGCTTTTGAGCTTGGCGAGGAGTCGGTTTTCTTTATTTTTTATTTTTCCCCGATTTTACAACCGGCTGGCCAAGAGCAAGCGGCGTGGGCGAGTGCGGAGATGGAGCGGCAGTGCAACATTTCCACTTTCGTTTTCGATTTGGTTGCCACTAAATGGAAAATTACGTGCACTCCAATGTGGCACACAGAAAAAGAGACTTACGCACACGAAGATATCGCGTTGCAGGGGCGTTAAAAGGGGGGACTGCGAGTGTTGACTTCCCCTCAATAATGATTGAAATAATAACAATAAATATATAACAATTTCTACATAGAATATTAATTATCTTAACTTAATATTAATTAACTTATCTTAATTTTTATTAGGAACAAACCAATTCAAGCATTTATTTATAAAATGGATTTAGATTTGATTGTGGAAAACAAAATAATAATAATAATAAATATGTATACAAAAACAAGTTATTTACGGTTTTATCAAATAAATTAAATATCTATAACTCAATAGTACTTAACGTAAAATAAAATAAAAAAATAGTGCCTACTGCCACTGCGTCCTAATGAATGGCGCTCGATTACGCGGAGCCAAAAATGAAAAAGTCTCTTATTCTCTTGGTGCAGTTCTCTTCGTTTTGGCCAGTTGCAGCGTTTGACTCTTTTATTTTCTTGGTAAGAGGCAGGCATGGCCTGCTGCAATGGGGAAGCCAAATGTTTGTTGCAACAACCGAAAGCTATAACCATAAAATGCAACGAGGGTGTCTATAATACTTTTCCTGCGTTACAGTTGCCTAATCACTGTTAAATTTCTTAATGCTTACATTTCTTTATTATTGCATACTGAACTAGTTTAAACGTAATTGAAGGTAGTAAGAAAAGGTGTTATGGACAATTTGTTTATTGTAAATTCCTTAAAAGCAAACCAATTTTGTTGCCCTAAAAAATGTTGGTAAAGGAGTGACAAGTTTCTAAACAAAGAAGGTCTATAAATATATACAGAATTTGAGTTCGGTTTTAAACTGCTGACAAGTGCAACATGTTGTTCAAAAGGGAATATGAGTTTAAGTTTTGTATAGCATGATATTTTAATAGCTTAATTATTGGTTTTTGTCAAACACGTTAGTTGGTTAGATTAATGTGTTAATTTTTTGTAACAGTCATGATATTCAAAAGCCATTATTATTAATGAATCCGTTTAGCTATCCTCTGTGTAATCACTTGTTTCCATTTATTTATTAGATTTTTATGTTTACTATGTAATATCCTGAAAATAAAAAACTTGTTTTTCAGTTTATGGGGTCTTTAAATGTTGTCAAATCTATTTGCGGCAATCTCATTTCACTTTCACAAAATACACAATTTACACCGTATTATAAAAGTTTATAGCCTAAAGCCCGCGAATATTTAATGCATGTATTAATTACACAATATTTCCAACGGATCGTTGGGTGTAAATAAGATCCGAGCCCAAGTCGAGACTGGAACGACCGATAAGTCTCGTTGTTCGCCGCCAAATGATTCCAGTTGCTGGCGTTCCCAAGCGACGAAGCCTTCACTTAAGTCAATCCGATTGGAAACACAAAGAGAGGGCTTAAGAGCGTTGGATCGTAAGAGAGCCGGATCGCGATCCTTGGAGGCCATCGCAAAACAGACAAATGATTGTCACTTTGTTTCCCCTTCCAGACAAAAATCATAAAAACCGCAGGTGACCTTCAATAGTGTCCAGACGAAAACAAAAGACCGGGAAGCAAAAGCTGGGCTTCAACCAAGTTGGCTAAGCATGATTTACCGTTTTCATGTTTTTCTGTTGGTGTTTTGAGATGAGTAAGCTTAAGTTCGTCTCCAAGTTCAAGTTCAGTGATCATAAACAAGGGAAAGGGAGCGCCGGAGCGACATCTGGATAATGCCCTTATGCCGTCCTGTCCTTGGCTGAGCTGATAATCAGAGTTTATGTATGTGTGTATTTTTTTATCGAATTTCACTTTTACTCTGCATCTTATTTTTGCTTTATTTCCCTTTTGTTTACATACTTATCACTTGTTGAGAATAAGGGTGTATTGTGGTTGTGCACAATAAGTAAAAGTTGAATGATAGGTATCCGAACATATAAATTATATACATATAAATTATATACATAATACATTAGGGTGGTCCAAAAAAACTTTTTTTTTACCGGTAGATTTTGGTGTACAATAAACTAAATCGAAATCAAAAAATTAAATTTTGAGTTTTATAAAAATTACTCATACGATACGTATGCCAGTTGAAATTTTGTACTCATTAGTCTCGTTCAAAAACTAGTAAAAAAAGCTGAATTGTAACATTTTATTTGTCTGTTTAAGTGAGCGAGAGCAGGACCTTAAAATTTGAGTTCAATTTTTTTCATTTTGTTTGCATTGACAGCTTAGAAATCTAAATCTGTGTTACTCAATGCCTATAGGTATGTAATATATTTTTTAAAGATTCGTTAGTAGCAGGTATCCCATGGTCGGGACAATCGATTTCTTGTTTTATTATCTGCTTGGGGGAAGGTCATCGAAGGGCTCTCCCCGCATTTGCCGTTCAATTTAACGCGATCGACGACCCGTTCACATAATTGGTGTCAATTCTGAGTGCAACATCAACCAACATCAATACACATGAGAAAAAATCACTAGCTACAATTGCACTTTGCAGACTGTTAATTAATATTGTAACTTTTATACACAATGTATACATTTACATTTAAATGGTTTGTTTCTGAAAACTGGTTGGTTTGTCAACAATGTAACAAATCAAATATGTTTAAGAATAAATGTGAGCTACTCAGTCTGAACAGAGAACAAATATTAACGCCCAGCCTGTCACTTCAAAAATCGGTCTGAGCACAAATCAAAGTAAACAAAAAAGTTCTGCCTATTATGTACTTCCCCCAGCCCCGCCCACTCCCGGTGATTAATGGGTGGGGTTATTAGGCGGCAGCCAGCTTGTTGCTTAATGTTTAGTCTTTACGGTTCCTTTCCACCCTCCCCTTCTATTCTACCACCTTGCTTTTCTGCTTTCATTTGACTTATCGATGTGGCGTGCATTAACAATCAATATGACATGTCAGGCACCTGAATAAGTTGAGGCATAAGTTTGGAATTGCGCGAGCCCAAAAGGGTGGAAAGCTTATGGAATTGACCAAGTATATACTATATGTATATCTGATCTGATCATGTTGAAAATAGCCACTAATGCGGCATGTGTACGATTGTTACTTGAGCCATACCTCATATACTATACGTTGAAAAATGCAAATGAGAAATAATATATAGCATGATGAAGCTTTTTTTTTTGTTGTGCTCTCAACAATAAACATTTTTTATTTTTACAAAAAACTAAAACACCATTATTAAATCTTAGAAAAATTGCCCTGAACAAAGTGAAAACTCATTGAGCCTTGACATTGAATAGCATTTGTTGCTATGTACCTACACATGTTCCATTAACGTAACATGTTCTTTATTGGTATACATATTAAAAAACATTGCACTTGGTATGTTTTGCTTATTGTCAACCATCAATTCGTCTGTTTGTCCTTCCATTAACATGCACAACAAAAAGTGAAAGTTAGTGATTTTACGGAACGCGAAACAATAATACCCTATAACAAATGAGCATAAAACTAATTTGATTACATATATATAACAATATATATTAATTTAATTGAAATCGTACTTATAGACAAGAGCTATAAGCCAATCATTTATAATTAAAATTGTTTTAAAACAGTTTTCTAAGTAACTATGTCATGAAATGACTTTTTTCCTTTTTGCTACAACCTTTTCAATACAATGTTTTCATATAGTTTCTAGTTAATGACACCTAGTATTATTTTACACTAAGGCAGAGCAAGTTGTCTGAAGATTCGGCAGTACTCGCCAGCTTTGTAGGGTACTTAATTGGCCACGCAAGTGGCTGTGCTGCAGTCGGCGGCGGCCTGAAAGGCGGCTTCAGTTGCCGTCGTTGAGCCAAGCGGGAAACAACGGCCAATCGAGTGCGGAAAGCGGAAACCGGAAGCAAGAAGAAGACCGCGAAAGGGGAGCTTTGAAATGTGAGTGTCTCCTTGCCTACATTTTCTTGTTTTCCCCTCGGTTTGTGTCTGTGTGAGTGCGGTGAGCTCGTGATTTGTTTACCTGTCAAAATAATAAATATAACTTTTGTTTTCGTGGGGCATAGAATACGGCCAGTTGTTGCTGTTGGCATTGGTAGCAGCGCCGAGTAACAAGCCAGCGAAGGACTCTCGACGCCTGTCTGCCTCTTCCTTCCTTTTTCCTATTCTCGGCCAAGTGCAGTGTCAAAAGTCAAACGAAGGATAATGTGCCTGTCCGACAAGAAAACTGCCAGCCAATTTCGTGTAACTTCTGTCCAAAACCAAATCTAAGCCTGACCTTCTTTAGGCCCCCGTGAAAGATCTGCAAGAAGAAAGTTATTTATGCCAACTATGTCCTTAAATTACTTTTTATTACAAGCTTTTCAATACAAAGTTTTTATAAAGTTTCTTAAATCATGAATATCCATAAAAAAATTATCTTATGTTGGGGGCTAAAAACAAACAAAACAGGACGTTTTTTACAAGCCAATTTTTCAAAAGTATATAAATTCCTTTTTTTTTTATTTGCTAAACATAACGCCTAGATAATTGATTCTTAGTTCTAAGTTAAATTCTCAGAGAATCGGAAACACGAAGGTAAAAATACAAAAATAAAAGAGTTTCGTTTTATAATAAGCCTAAAAGTATGCAAGCGATTTCACCCATCTCCCACTCTATCCTCTTAATGTCATGTCTGGTTTAAATAGATTACTGCCATATCAACCCTTGACAGGTCTACCTATCAACAAATCAGTCAGGATGTTCCTACAGCAGCGCCTTTATGGGGCAATCTTTGCTAGGATCCTTTCGTCGCGCCACAGCCTCATGAGCAGGCCTCCAAGCAGATGTTCGCCATTGGTCTGGAGGCTATCCCATCCTGTCCAGCCCATCGGAAAATGCCGCAAGCCGAGTCTGTTGGAACAGCAGCGGGAGCAGCCGAATCCTTTTGGGGAGGATTACCGCATCTACCAGCAAAACGTGGACTTGGATGCCTTCTTCGGCGAGGAGCCCAAGTACGAGAAGGTGTCAGATGTCTGCTTGCTGAATGATCACTTCATCCTGGTAAAGATGCCGCCCCCAGATCCTTCTCCTCCTCCGTTAAAGTCAAAGATTCCGCGGTGCTTTAAATGTAACCGCGGCAGCCGGGTTTCCCCCATTCTAGAGGAAGCGGATGAGCAGTCATCTCCGGCGAAGTCCACCTGCTTGCAGCCCTGGTCAACGCGCGACCAGGACGAGATTGAGGTTTTTGAATCTAGTATCAGACTTTCTAATACGCCAAGTCAGGCTCCTCAGGAAGTTCCCGCGATAGTGGAGCAACCGCATCCCACCCTGCAGCTAGAGGCGATCCAATCGGTGGTTCCTGGACAGTTGCAGGTCCCTTCCACAAGTCGGGGACCACTCCACTGGTTCCTCTGGCCCTTCCGCCGGCGTCTGAATCATTCTCGTGGAAAATCCAAGCCCCAGCTGGCTGCCGTCCACAAAACGTACTTTGTACGATGGAATAAACCGCCGGATACGCTCTGGCCTGGATTCGGAGTGGACACGGTGGAGGAAAAGAAATCAGAACTCCGACGATGCCGCTCGGCGGTTTTCTGAGCCATCTGCTTAAGTTTTTGTATATATTTTCTACGCTTACTACAATTAGGGTCCATTATTTAAAAACATCAAAGGTTTCGTTTAAGACTTTAAATTGAACTGTTAAATGGGATGAAGAATATGAATACTTGTTATTCTTGAACTATTTTCTATACTATAAATAAACAATTCTTCCTTCCAGTTTCGTCTTACTTTGTTTTGGTAAGTTTGACATTTATGTACATATACTAAGTAAATACTTACAATATAAAGACGAGTTTGGTTAAAAGTGAGAGTTTAGTCCGTTTTGCATTTATAGTTTAAAGATATGGTTAACATAACTGAAATTAATTTACTAAGCATTAAATTAGAGATCTATTTAAAGTTGAAAAGTCCTTAAGATTCAAGTTTAAGTATTTTTTGAGTCATTTTACAATCAAAAATTGAATTTTAAAAATGATTATTAATATTAAAATTTAAATATATTACAAAATTTATTTGAAAATACAATATATTTTACAATATTTAATTTTATATCTAAAAAGTTCATATTTTGAAAATAATATTCGTTAAATGCAATCAATAGTCAAAACTATTGCTCTAAACAAAATTGGATAAAAAGCTAAGATAGTAGAAAATAAATTAAGTGTGTTATTTATATTTTGTTAGCTAACAAAAACTCCACTTTCAAAAATTTAAGTAAGGCGTTGAAAAATACCTAAAAATGTAATAGAGTGTAATGCTAGCTTGGCGATAATTTACTTAGCAAACTCCCTTAAACTATCAAAGTATCCCAACTCAAGCCCTCATGGGCACATGTCAAACTCCAATTTCCGCATACAAAATTAGTGGCTGCCGCGCCAACTTTAGCTTGCCACAATGTGTGTGGAGCCTCGACTCTGGGGAACTCAGCGGAACTGCAAAATAATACAAAAGAAGCCAAGAAACAAAATACAAACCACGTAAATTGCGGGGCCAATGCAGATAGAGCCAAACAGCCAAAGAATAAAAAGCGGAGTTTAACTCCTTTTTCAATGGAATTTGCACGCGTCCGTGAAGCCTGAAAGTCTGAGGGGCATAAGGGGTATAAGGGGACTTTTGGGGGCTTGGGCTGTTGCTTCATTAGCTTTGGGGCCTGAAAATGTCGGGCAATGTCGTTCGTTACTCCCGCCACGGCCGGTAGGTGGCGCTGCCACAGGAGCCCCCAACTAATTACGAGGCAGCCCGCCAAGACCCGGTCATAAAAACAAGTTCATGATAAAATGCCCAGGTACACGGGGCAGAGGGGGAGAGGGAAGTGGGGTGGCGGGCTGCCATAGACCGCAAGCACCCTGCGCCACCATATACATAATAATAAAATAAAATTAAAACCGTCACGCCAGGCGTCAGTGGAAGTCCCAGTACCGGCCAACAATCGCGGCACAAAACAAAGCCATCGAAACCCCAAGCGAACCGAGTCCACAAGGAGCTACTCTTTGAAGCTGGGGCCTGCACCCAGGGCTGCGTCCATGTCCGGGCCAGGTCGACAGCGGATCGGGCCAGCGGGTCACCGTAATGAACCATTAATATGCGAGTTCCCCCCGAAAAAACCCCGCGATAAGAACAGCGCGCTTTTCCTACATTCAAAATCGAAATCGAACTAAGAGCCCTGGACACGGAAAAATAAAAATGATTAATTACTTGGAATTTACTAATTATGTCCTTTAAATTTTAAGATATTTTACACTCACATTGTGTAATTTCTGAACGGTAAAACTATTCCTGGTGGTCACGCTATTTTAGCTTTTTTGACGTTTTCAAGTTTAACACAACTTATAGAAGTTAAAACTTAAAATGTTATATTTTTAAATAAAAGAAACTATTAGTTTTGTAAAAGTTCTTAAAATGTTTTTTTATGATTATAAAATAATTTAATCCTTAAATTTTAAATCCAGTGCTGTCGCTTACTCTAACAAACTTATAAATTCATGAGTGTCTTAAATGTATATTACTATTTCAAGATTCAATTGATTTAAATTTTTGAATTTAATTATAGAAAACTAAATTAAAATGAGATATAACTCACTGTATCATTCTCAGTGTATAAAATAGAGTTCTCCATTGTTTTCCCCGCCGCTGCGAAAGGGCGACTTGTGCTTATCATTAATAATAATGTCGACATAGAGGCGAGCGCATTACCATTTGGCCAAATGCTCAATTGGATGGCTTAGACTGCTTATAATGTACATGAAATGGGCTTTGTTCTATTGTATGTGGCCATGAGGTAAGGGGCAGTCAGGACACCTGTCGAGGGCGGAAGGTAAATGCAACAAGCTGAAATCGAGCTTTCAGATGGTATCTTTTGCAAATGGGGAGTATTTAAAAGGGATTAAATAAGAAGTGATGGTACCAGAAATAACGTTAACACCTAGGCAAAACGTTACATACGGTTTAAATAATAAATAAGTTGGTTACTTTTAACTAATTTCATGTACAGCCTTAATTAAAATTGGAATTGGTCATCTTCCGACTTTATTCGTTCAATCTTATATTTGCTTATTATTAAAGGACATATTTTGAATGTTATTTATAACAAAGAATTTAATATTTGTAGAGCTAATTTTTTGTTTATATTCACAATTAATTTTGTTATATTTGGCGAGGTTAAACTGTACATAGAACTTTTTTACTGACTAGATAAACAAAATAACTTAACGCCTAAAACATTTTAATTAAATTACTAACTGATTATAATTTGCCGACAAACTGAGGAAAATTTTGAGCAATTTATAAACCCAATTAAGGGTTTTCTTTCTACCAAAATGATCAAGGTTAGATTATGCAAAGATACGAAGTTATTTTCGCCACCTTAGCTCACAATGCCACACCCTATTAACCCCCCAGTCGAGCATCTTTTACATATCCAATTCCCAGTTCCAATACAACTTAAATTAGACAGCCAATCCGGCTGGCAGCTCCGCTTAATTGGTGGAAAGTAGCGTAACCGTTCCGGCCACGTTAACTTTGGCACTCCGAGTGCGATGGAACCGCTCAGCAGCCGACTTGGACAGAAGACACTTGCTGGGCGCAGATGCCGAAAGGAAGCTGACAAGTTGTCAAAGGAGAAGGCGAAGGAGCAAGAGGTCCCGCCAGGCATTCCAAATCGATTACGAGCGACTTCGAAAGATCAAAGAGGGAGTGGGACATACAGCCATCCCGTTTTCCCTCCAGCAAGGTGTTTATTAATAAAACTCCAACTATTTCGCTGCGAAAGAGACGGCTAGCCGGCAAACGAAAGAGACGGCGAAAGAGCAACAGAAACAGTTGGTGGTACGCAAAGTGTTGACAATGTCCAAAGTCCAAGTCGTTGGCACCGACTGCGCAACGACCTTCGTCCTAGAGGCCTAGGGTCCTGGGCAATCATCGTTAATGATGGCAATGTCCTTGTGCGCCCCGATCTGACAAATCAATTTGTGCGCTAACAGCATGCGCTCGACTCCCAGCCCGTTGCAAGTCAGTGGGATAACTCGAGGTCGAAGGTACCTTCCTCGATCTCCTTCTGCAGCGGCGATGACAGGGATCACAGTACGAGTAGTTGGGCCAACAGGCCAAACCAAATGTTTGCCAATACGGCTGGAATCTGTTTGGACGGTTCGTGGTGTGCAAGTGTAGCTGTTGACAAATGAATCTCAGGGGGTATCTGCGTATGACAATCATAATATCTCAATCAGCTCCTAGAACTGGAAAGATCCTTGAAACAATTTTTGTTATATTTCAATAACTAATTTAACTCACTTATAAATAAGTTTTATTTGGCATAATGGAACTCTTTTTTTCAATCGACACCCATTGAAGATTTATGAACTTATTCTGAAAGTTTTTAATATAGTTATGCAATTTATATTATGCTTAAATTCTAAAGGCTATCATTTATTTTTGATTTATTCATAATTATGATTTTTTAGCATGTTAGATTAGGTTGATTTTTGTTTAATCAAGTGATATAAGGGCATTGCATTAAAAAAATGTATTCTAGAACTCGATTTTAATGTATATGAATAAAATGTTCCCAAAAATGATACAACTTTGAAAATTGGTGAATTCACCTTCAAAATTATTCTATGAATATTAAGGTATATTTTCTATTCGAATATAATAATTCGATGTTGCGATTCCATGTCTATAGAGCCATCCTTTTCTTGTTAAGCCTATAATTATTTCTGTAAGCATAATTGCTTCATTCAATTGGATTTCTCGATACATTTTCTGTAATCCCCTTTATTCCTCTATTATCCTTGACTTTCGGACTTTCATCCAACTTGGCCATCCCAATATCTTCAGCTCTGCTTTGTACAGGACACCTCATTAGCAGGGATTATCGCTGCAGCTCGGAAATCAGCAGACAGGGCTCTACCTATCCCGACATAGAACCTCTACCTGACTTTGACTGCGTTCGAGTGACTGACTGACTGACTGAAAGCTAAGCCTTTCCTACTCTCCTGGCTTAACTCTTGCCGTCGAAAGGACCCTTTATCCTGCGAGGAAAGGGGTTCGTGTCCTGGCTGAGCGATGAGCACCGCGCACGAGGACGAAGAATGACAGCAAATAAAAGTTTATGACTCCGTCGTAAACGGGCCGAAAACGAGTTGACCTGGCCGGAGGGCTGTGCGCCGTTTACTGCATTCTTCCTGGCAGCAAAGGATTATTTCCGAAACGGCCTAATCCTGGCAGTGCGAAGTGGCGAGTGCGAGCGAGACAGCCAGCACTGACGCTACAAATCCTTTCGCAACCTTTGACCGATCGCCTCCTGGAACTGCAAATTTTGATTCGCAAACTCACAAATCCCCTTCTTGGGTTAGTCCACCTTGCTGTCGAGTAAATATTTTGAGGTTTTGCGCTGCTTATGTGCCAGGCAACGCCTGGGTTTATTGGTTCATCATCGGATCATCGGCAGGTAGATCTCCATCGGGACCTGCCCCAGATCCGACCGACATCCACAGCAACAATTAATAAAAAACTAAATTAAATTTCATCTCGAGTCGCGTCGTTGTAAATTACTGTTTTCCCTGCCTTTGATGTTCAACACTTTGTCAGCTCATTAATCACGGCTTAGGGGAGGGCATAATGCCAGAGTGCCAGAGTTGGGGAGCAGGGAGATCGGCCTGTCCATGATCTCTGGGTAGCCGTAGCCCCAACTTCCATTATCGCCACGGCAGCCTCTGCGTTTTGGAGGTTACATCGCCGAGCTTTTCCTCTCGCAGCTTTGCTGGGTAATTTTTGTATCGCTACCGAAAATTAATGCGTAATATTTCGGATTAATCGTTTCCCGATCGAAGCTTTCTTTGCTACTGTTGCTGAGAATTTTCTCCCCAGCTCAGTGGGTAACGAATTAAATCGTAATTGGTTTATTAGCCCAGTTGGCGACTTTGGGCGCTATTAAATTGGCATTAGATGTTGTCTACAAATGGCCTAGGACGTCAGATAACAAGATGGGAATCTCAATCGGGGGATTATGGTCTTTGAAAGAACGAAATCAACTAGATCTAAATGGATTTTGTGCAATTTTCCTTGCTAATCTTTCGGTCTACCTGGAAAACCTACCACTCGCAGATTCCTATGTCGATTGTAAAGTCAATATTTACTTTTCTCTCTCTGGTCAGAGGAAAACAAACAGCGACTAGGAGTTTTTTCTAGATTAAAATAATAGAGCCACTGATTTAGGCTGTCTGAGCCGTCTGGAGGTGAGGACTCAAGGATAATGACTTCATCAATTGCCATCGCTCAGACACGTAGGATGGGCTGATCCCCGAAGATGAGGTGTGAATTTGAGGTAAGTCCGAACGAGGGCAATTACTCTGTTCGATGGAATCGAGGGGCCAATTAACACCTTGGTTGGAGTTGTCTTCGCTCTTCTGATAGGATGTTTTCCGTTTCGGCAGTTTTCTCTTTTTCCGGAAACTAAGCGACCCCTCACAGCTTGATCAGCAGTTCCGAGAGGAGTCCTGTTTCCCGGGGTGGCTGTTGAGATCTCCAGCCAGGTCCGTGGAAAGCGCAGCTACTTAAAGGCTCTAATGGCCCATAGGATTTCCCATTTCCCGCTGCGAACAGAAGCGTGTCAAGGCTGCTGAATGGATTCGAGGATTTCGAGTGAAAGATCTTGGAATACGGGATAAATTAGCATAGATATTTATTTTCAAGGCACTTGCTACTTATTCTATTCGTCTTATGTCCTAAACCTTAGTGGGTACTATTTACTAGGTCTACTTAGCTCTACGAATTGGAACTATTTTGGGGGCGAGTCTGTCAGATGTTTTCCCACATGGAAAACGTCAGTACTGCCCCACACAAAAATGTTATTTTCATGTTTCTCCCCTGCTATGTATGTACATCTTTGGCGGCTTGTTCCAGGGACCTGGCGACACCTGCTCCTGCTCCTGGAGGAGGAGGTGGTGGTGGTGGAGGATCCGTTTCAGTACCAGGAGTGATAGAACGGCTGTGGCGGCATCGTTGTGTAGTTGACCTTCGAGGGCGATGAGAAGGCGGCGGCATTGAAGTTCTGCGGCATGAAGTGCGACGACGAAGTGGGTGGCGGATAGTGCGGATGGCCGCCTGCGTACTGCGGATGCGCATGCGGATGTGCATGCGGATGTGGGGCATGGGCATGCGGATGTCCGTGATGCGGATGCGAGTGGGCATGTCCCGGGGCCGAAGGATAGGTGGCATACTGGGGCGCATGCTGATACGGGTGGAACATCTGGTGGGTGGTCATCTCCAGAGCCTGACTCGTGGAGCTGGTGGAGTTCAGCGAGTCCTCCGGCGAAAGTGGGGCATTGGGACGCAGCGCCTGCATGGAACTCCATCCCCCGTACAACTGCGACTGACTGGCCGCCACTAGATCCGCCGTTTCCACCTTCAGGCCTGCGGACAGCTCCTCACTGCCAGCACTGGCGTTGGCCAGCGACTGCGAGGGATCGACGCCCGCAGCGCCTCCACTGGAGGTCACCCCGCCACCACTGACCACAGCCGAGAGGCTGTTGGGTGTGGGCGGCAGCTGGCCAAAGGCGGAGGACACCGACTCGTTGGGACTCTCGTTGCGCGGCATCGTCTGGTGGGCATCCGCTTCGGTTCCGTAAACAGAGCCCAACTGCGTCTCGTAGCTGGACACGATGATGTTGCCGGTGGGTGTGGTGTTGCCCGCCGCCTCTCCCGCCATTATGTAGCTGGCCGTGCTCCCGTTCGGGTTGTAGAACTGGTGGTGGAGCGGCGGAGTGGTCGTGATTCCCGGCGAGAGATTGCTGCTGCCCATGGGAGCGGCGGCGGCGGCGGAAATGGAGATGTTGGCGGCACTGCCGTAGAAGTCGTACTGCTGCTGGTAGAGGGGCACGGAGGCAGCGTCCAGGGATCCCGGCATCATGGCCAGCGGGGCCATGCTGGGCACACTGGAGACCACGCTGGGCAGCGAGGTGGCTGTCGGCACATGGCTGACGGAGGACACTCCACCGGGAGCCACGGCGGAGACCGAGGTGTGCTGCTTGCGGAGACGAGCCCGCCGGTTGCTGAACCACACCTGGATGCGTGCCTCCGTGAGATTGGTGCGCTGGGCCAGCTCCTCGCGGGTGTAAATGTCGGGATACTGGGTGCGCTCGAAGGCGCGCTCCAGTTCGTCCAACTGGGATGCCGAGAAGGTGGTCCTGCAGCGGCGTTGCTTGCGCTTCAAAGCGATTCCGGGCTCACTTTCACAGTCGGAGATGTCCTCGTCGGAGGGCTTGTTGTTGTGATGGCCTCCGGACACATCGGAGCCGCACGAACTCGAAGCCTTGGTAACACCGCCCGACGGAGATCCCGAGGCGGAGGACAGATCGGTGTCCAGTGGGGCATCTCGGCCACGCACCAGGCGCGAAATGGCGGAGACGGAGGGCGCCGTGCTCCTGTCGCAGACGCCTTCGCGGATTAGCTTCTCCCGGATCTCCCAGGAGAACATGCCGGGGTTGCTGCGCTTGTAGTCCTCGATCCTGTTCTCGATCTCGGGGGTGGCGATCCTCGGCTTGGAGCCACCAATCACTCCTGGTCTGATGGAGCCTGTTTCCTGATATCGGTTCAGGATCTTCGAAACGCATCCGTGGGACACGCGCAGTTGTCTGGAGATCACACAGGGCCGAATGCCGTCGGCAGCCATCTCGACGATTTTTAAACGGATGTTGTTGGGCAAAGGACGACCGTTGATGAAGACTCCACCTAGTTGATTGACGCGCCCCTGGCCGCTGTTCATGTCTGCAATGAGGAGAGGAGGAAATGGAAATTTTAGAGGCTTTTCCAATTTGCTAGGTAGCGAGGAGCGCGTGTCACTTGATTTACGACACCTTCGACCGGCGTTGACTTCCTGGGAAGAGGGAAACTCGGAGCTAAGGTCGAAGGTCAGAGGCGCGCGACTCTCCCGCCGAGCAACTAATGGCCATTAGAGAGTCGCCGACGGCCTTGGATCGAAGTGAGATATTTGAGTGATCTTTGAGCAGCGAGTTTAGGGATAGTTGAGGAAGAGATATCTGATGCTTTCTGATCTGTGAGAGATCTGTGATCTCAAAGACAAAGCTAAAAGTGAATACGATTCTGAAGGAGAATGATAAGGTCCGTAAAAACTTGAACTTGAACAAAGCTCAATGTGAATACAATTCTAAAGGATTCTGGATAAAAAGATCCAAAAAGAACTTGAGCTTTTTAGAGTTCCTTAAAATAATTGAGACGTATTTCTCATAAGGCTTAGAAAGCTTCAAATGAAATCAAAGACAGTTTGGAAACGATCAACTTGATATCTTGGAAAGATTTTACAGGACCCTTAGATCTACCAAAGACATTTGGTTCTTAATGATATATAAAATTCAAAGACACTTACCTTGCATGGTAGAATATCCATTGAAAAAGGGTCTGTGCATGGCGGCAGCAAAGGCGGTTACGGTCATAGTTTCTGGAGCTCCAAGAACCGCGAATTTGTCCCGGCACAAAACCGGCGGAAACTCAGTCTTGGAGTTCGTGTATCACTTGGTTTCACTTGAGATTTTAGACGATTTGTTGACACTCTGTCAAAGTCATAAGTTGGCGATGCGAGGTGTTGATTAACCGATTAGTTTCAGAACGAATAGTTTCTGAGGGCACAATCTCAATTAGGCGAAGAGACGGAGGCGAAGACGAAGACGAGATGCGGTGTGACTCGTTGCGCAGTCTGTGCCTAACTGACTTCACCATCCGAACGCCGGCCAAGATCGTTGCCTTTCTGTGAAGCCCCGGCCCAGACGTCGGCCATATCCCACTGCCACTTGGCACTTGGCAGGTAACCACCACGCGGACCAATCGCAGACCGCCCTGCTGCGGCCTCTCGCTCCCACTCGCTGCCGGATATAGCTCTGTATGGCACCCATCTCGCTCAGCGCCGGGGGGCGTCTCAGCACGAAAATGGGAGAATGGGAGAGAATTTTGGATGGATTCTACAGAGGCTCTCAATTCCAATCCTGGGCATGAATTCTACTTCTATTAGACTATTTTCTGGGAGGCTACACCGGTTTCCGGAAATTAAATATTGTATTAAGTGGTAGATCTAATGAAATCAAGTACGCATTTTACACTTTACAAGCGTAATATATCCTTTATTGATACCTCGTTAGAAGGACATAATCAACAATAATATAATCTATGCAAGTCACTTTTGAATGAACTACAGGAATAGTTTGAAAGACTGGCACTCCTGGGTTTAGGCTATTCTCGCTTGAGATATTCTATCGGGTTCCACTCGACCCCGGAAATCAAATTAGATATTCACTGGAACTCATAATGCAATCGAGTACGCATTTAACACTCTTTACAAGCGTAATATATCCTTTATTGATACCTCATTAGGGCTTTTAATTTATAAAGGCACGAGAGCAGCCACTTTTCTGACAGTTATAGATAGAAAACGGAACCGGTTAACCGAGCTCAAAATGTTGTGATTATTGTGTACTAAACTATTTGTGAAAAAAAATACTTGCAAGTGTCGTATTTTATAAATGAATCCAAGCTAATAATTATGTTTAAAACAATATCAATATAACAAAATTAGTACGATCAAACGGTACGTCCGTACGATTGGTTCTCAAAAGCTATACCATTTCAACATCAGATATTGATTAATTTCTTTTGGTTAGTTTCCAATTAAACATTCAACATTAGGCATATCCTTGTCACGCTTTTGAAACCATTATGCTCCGGTGCTCAAGGTGATGGCATCGTTGCGACCCTATTCTATGGGCTGCCCGTGAGTTTGATTAATTGTGGAATTTCACGCAACAGAGGCCCTCAAAAAGAAGTTAAGTAAAACCGCTGGAAAAGAAAGCGCCGAGCGGGATAACAACGAGGCCTAGAAACCAGCGAACAATAGAGAGCGCCAAGTGTTGGGAGAATTAATGATGGACCCTGGTCGAAACGCCAGCGAGGAAATTGGCCCACAGAGACGTGACGAATGGCGCATCCTTCTGGCTAGGATCTGTATCTAGATCCAGATCCATGTACAGATCAAGGACGACGGAGGCCGCAAGTTAACAAAGGTTGGGTTTCTACTGCTCGGTGTGGCTGCCCGTTGGGAGTTTGGTTAAGCAAACCCAACGGGAGGAGTTCGGAGTACCCAGTGAGGAATCCCGACATTTTCGCCTGGCTGGATAGCAAAAACCAGGACGACCTTGAGCCGGTGACCTTGATTGTAAGCTGGTATACGTGGACAATTCAATTGAAGAGGTAAAACAGATATAAACTTAATAGGCGCCTCAAGTTTCGATCAATACTCCATCCGATTCGATCCTTGTTGATTTCACAATTTAGGGAGACAATAAACGCTGAATAGACCACTCATATAACGCTAATTTCGCCCTATCAACGTTTGAAAATAGGATCCTGCAACAGGATCGCAACCCAGGGAATAGAACGGTTCTGGCCGAAATGCAGGAAGCAGTAGGAGGCATCGGTGCCATAAACGCAGCTAGTCAGCTTCGCTCGCATTTCCACGAATCAGCCAGCGGGAAAATGAAGACACATCCGTGCAATGAATAAGGATGCTTAGAGACTTTTTATGATGCCACCCAGGGTGCTATGAATGAAAATCCTCCTCGTGATCGTCAACTTTCGCCAGCGGATCTTCGTACCTGCGAAACTAAAACTCCAAGACTAGGATCGCATCTGATTTGGAGGATCTACCTCGAGAGGCTCGTGTGCTCAATCGATGCAAACAAATAGCGCTATAATCGATGGCAACATTGAATAGATTCCACGTTTTATTTGTCCCTAGTTTTGTAGGAATTTAATATTCCCTCATTCTGTACCGTTGGATCTTAAAGTTAGATGGGTGTAAATAATAATTTTATTTCACAATTTTGTCAAGTTTTTATTGACAAATCTTTAATAATAATAGCAATACCCAACTATATGAGAAATATGCCGTTTTAAGATAATATTATTTTTGTTTGCTTCTTATGATAAGTAAGCATTTGTAAAAATTTTAAAATAAACTAAAAAAAGGTTTTAATTAAGTAAAATAAACAAATCTAAAGAACAAATTATAGTGCGCTTAACAGCAATTGTCTTTTAAATTGTAGCTGTGATCCTATGACCTTTGATGTTGGTTTAATATACATTTAAATTTATTTTAAGTTATACAACATTTTGCATTTTTATTTTTTTTTAGCCAGACTATAGACTAAATATTACCAATAAAATACAATTAAGTAATTTAAAAAAATAGATGTAATAATTTGAAGCCCATCTATATCATAATTAGATATTAAAAACAAAGAAGTCAAGTATCACTCTTCGTGTGTCTTAATCATATTTATTTTTTAGTTGATGGGTATGACCATGTCGTCATCTCAACGTACTTTTTCCTACCTTTCTCCTCTCGATTTCCGCTGCTGTTTGTGTTTGGCAATCGATTCGCTTTGGCCGGACGTAATGTGGTCTGTTGCCACACATTGGAACGGCCTTGATTGTTTCACGTTCCCTGCACCTAATGTCTTTATCAGTCCCTTTGCGATTGTTGTTGCTGTTCCGTTGGATGCTGTGGTGTGCGACGAATTTCCATGCCCACAGCCCACAGAAGGCTCTTCTCGTAGAACGCCCTACGGGATGCTTAGATAATGAACTATTTAGAGCCATGATTTCTTGAAATTAGGAATTTCTGGACATAGCATCTTAACGTACCATGGCATGCCATGTCTAAAAGCATCATATATTATTCTCAGTTACTTATTCTTGGTATTCAAATTGAAACGAAAATAATGTTAATCAAATACCATTGAAGAGCTAATGATTTTAATTCTATAGGCTGTATTGAAAAACATAAAATACATTTTTTTATATTATGTTTACATTTTTATTTACAGTCAATCAAAGTCTATCATATTATTTTATTTAAATTTTGTAGTAAACACTCTTAATAGTTAGTATCAACTGTATCTTATCCAACCGATTAATTACGACTCAGGCATATTATGTTTATTTTTCTTATAATTTTGAATTAATAAAATATCTAACTAATATATTTGGTTAATTGGAATGACAACCACAAATTTCCTAAATTTTTTAAACTTTTTTTTCATTTTTTCATTGTCGGGACATGAATTCCTTTTTGATTTTAACGTAAGTAAATTCTAACTCTCCATCCTGCGATAAGCTCTTTTTGATATTTGATATAAATTTATTTTTATTAGTCAAAAATCTATCTTTAAAAATAAAATAAAGCCGAGAGCAACATTTATAGTGCTCATTATTTGTATTTTCCTCCATTAAACTGCACTTCTAACTTAAATCCTAAACCGACTGTTGATCCTCCGGTTCTGCGTTGATCCTCAAATATTTCCACTCGTTCGTCAGACTGGCAGGCGGCGATTGACTTTTTGCTAATCCGCAGTAAGTTTTAGTAAATACGAGTCCCAGAAGAGGCTCCCTGGTCATGGTCACGGCCCAGCCCGAAAACCAGCCCTCAGAATCTCCCGAGCAGAGTTTTCTCCGGAGCCAGAGCGATCGTAAATCGAAATCCCCGCTAAAGCATGCAAACAAATAGCGGCAAAGTGCGAGATTAGAGGGAAAGTCGCACCAGCTTAGGCCCTGGATCCTGGCCATCCTGACCATCCTGCATCCTGGATCCCGCGGATCGCCAGTTGACTTTTTCAAATATTTGGGAAAAGTTCTCGAGTGTTGATCGCACGATTATAGCGGATAATCGCATTACAGCCCGACGTTTTATTGATCAACATTTGTAAACGATTTGCCATGGCATTTGGGTGGGACTCGCTAAACCGGGCCAAGGACCAAGGAGTCCCAGGTAGCCTGGCCACGGCCCAACTGCCGAAGAAAAAAACGCTGCGGCTTAACGCAGCCCCCGCCCACCGTGAAAAGGGGGCGGATGGCTGAGGGCCTTTCCCGATCTCCGGGCGATTAACCCTTGCTCTTGGTAGCAGTTTAGCCGGGCTAATTGAAGGCATTAGTTGTTTGTGGGTCGCGAGGCGGCTTCCGCAGAACTGCTTTGTCTGCAAATTAGCATATTTCATGTGGCTCGATCGGAGGAACTTCGCGCCCATGCCCACAATCGTATGGTTTTGGCACTCCGACCGCATGACATTCGTCATGCACTCAGGGAAAACACTCCGGGCGAAAAGCAGGACATCATTTTCAATTCTAAAACATGGCACATTCATCCAAAAATATGTTTTTTCAGGGAGTACGGGAATGTGTACAAGAAAGGCATATTCAAAATTAGCCATATTCTATATTCTTTTTATTATTATTTCAAAACCACATTTCAAGTTCAGTTTATAATTATACCCGTTACTCGTAGAGTAAAAGGGTATATTGTATTCGTGCAAAAGTATGTAACAGCTAGAAGGAAGCGTTTCCGACCCTATAAAGTATATATATTCTTGATCAGGATCACTAGCCGAGTCGATTTAGCCATGTCCGTCTGTCCGTCTGTCCGCCTGTCTGTCCGTCTGTCTGTCTGTCTGTCTGTCTGTCCGTATGAACGCTGAGATCTCGGAAACTATAAAAGCTAGAAGATTGGCATTTTGCATGTATATTTTAGAAGTTCCTACGCAGCGCAAGTTTGTTTCAAAATGGTGCCACGCCCCCTTTAACGCCCACAATCGCTTATATACGATTTTAAAAATTTTAATATTTTGGAAAAGTAAAAATGCAGTTTTATTGTGTTTATCAATACCTATCGAAATGTAGAAGAAATTTTTCAAATCGGACCATTCGTTAAAAAGTTATGCGTGATCAAAGTTTCTATCTCCATCTCCCTCGCACTCCCTTTAGCTGAGTAACGGGTATCTGATAGTCGGGGCACCCGACTATAGCGTTCTCTCTTGTTTTATATTGATTAACATCTGTTCAATATATTATACATATGTAGCCTTTTAACAAAGTCAAACCCTTGTTTGATTTATTCCTTGTTTAAATAATTTTGTTACTTCAGTGTGTTATGGTAATTGATAAAATTAATTATTAAAAAATTAACTATTTCCTAGCAAACTTTATGTAATGTATGATTCTGTTTTCAAACAACAAAAATAAATTAGACTCTCGGTAAATGTTTTATATACGTTTTCAAATAAAGATGTTTAGCTTTATTTTGGAGATTAATAAATAAACAAGAGAAACTATAACTGTTAGTAAACGTGCAAAGTGAAACTCTTATAGAATGCTCTAGTATCAACGTAATTCACCTCAAATAGGTGGGAATTCATCACACAAAACTAATCAACAAGGGGTAATTTGTTATTTTAAAATAAATAAATTAAATAAGGATATGAAAGTGTTGTTGTTTCCACTTTAGTGATATCAAAACGATTCTTTGCCTGTGTATTTCGACGTCGCACAGTCTGGTGAAAATTTCGCAGGTCATGAAGGATTGTGCCTGAAGGGATGCCTGTGCTTCCTTGTCCCGAGGGCAAAAGGGGAGCCCCTGCCACATACACCCACTTTCGAGAAACTCATTAGCCTGGGGCACAACAAACGGAGCCCAAACAAAACAATCCCGGCCAATCGACTGCTAAACGCTGTCGGCACACATCTGAGACGGAGGCCAACAAATTGATCATTAAACAGAAGGCGCAAAGGTAGGCGCAACCCATCGTTGTCCAACAGCAGATCAGCATCAGGTCGAGATCAAACACCTGGGCCCTCGACCTGCCGAAGAAAGTGACGAGGCCGCGACGTCGACAAGATTAATTTGTTTTCCGGCCAGGTCCGCCGAGTGGTTCCATCTCTGTCTCCATCCCGTGGCCACATCCACGTTTCCCATCCCATCCCACCTCCACCTCCACCTCCATCCATCGACCAGCAACCTGTTGTCCAGTTCTCCGATTTGTAATTGCTCTGCTTTGTAGTCGATCAGCATCGATCGTGGATCGAACATGCATTCGAATACGGGTCTATCCAACGAACATCATTAGTTTTCTCGGAGTAGAGTCCACAAAGTAGGTGGCGTTTTTCTCACATCTCGTATCTCGCATCTCGCGGCTCTCGACTCTTTCTTTGGATTCTGTGTTTTGAGATCTTCGGCGGCGTTTGTCCATTAGCCACGGCTCGCATCGGATATATGCGAATTTAAATAAAATTATTCAATTGTTTCATTAATCACTGGCCCTGGGCTGCGTTTTCTATTAAAAATGCATTGCAAATGGAAAAATGATATCCAGAGCCTGTGATTATTTATACATTAGTCCGCAAGTGTCTTGAGATTTATATTATTGAGGATGTGAATCAAGAAAGAAGAGCTTTTGATCCGAATTTAAGCTGAAGATTTTGTTTATTTAAGAACTAAAGCTGCATTTAATATATTATGAATTCTTAAAATATTATTATTAGTTTATTTGTTAATGTTATAGTTACATGTCTATCCTATATAATAATAATAATAATATAATCCCAGTGTGCAAAATATTGACAATAAAAATTAGAAGATCAGTCAAGAAAATTTGGGCTTAAGGAGCATGTTAAAACTTCTTTAAATTCTTAGCAAATTTCTTCACTAAGTCTAATTTCTTACTCACAAAATAATAAGAATCAATTGCACTGAGATCGCACCAGCAGCTCTCCAAAAATTGTGACATGCCAAATCGATCGAGGAACATAAAAAATGTGTGCAGCGGTTCACGATAAAAAAGGGCATGGCGAATTGGGAGGCTGCAACCGAAACGCACACTTAATTTCCGCTTAATCAAACAGAACAGCGACCAGGGGCAGCCACACCAACCCACATCATCTGGAGCAGACGACCCTCCGCCCCCCTCCCCGGAGGAAAGCGAGCGACAGACGCAAGGGCTCATTTGCATGGGCACTTTGATGGAGAGCGATGGCTGTCAGAGCATGAAGAGCTCGCCCCATTGCGCAATGGTGGATGGAATCGGGCAGCTCATCTTTTGGAAGGCTGCGAGCAGTTGTCTTCGCCGCTTTTTTCGGGGGACGGATTTCAAAGGAAAACTTGGAGTTTTCCAGGAAAGTCTGCCATCCCTGTAATCGCATTTACCATGGCCAAAATATCAAAAGATAACGCGATCCTGGCCAGACAGATACAAATATATCAATACTATTGGCAAACTAAAAGCCAGTTGCATCTAGAAGATCTTTTAATTAAATAAATATTAATTGCATAATTAATAGTTTAACATTTATTCGATTTATTAAGTAGGAATCAATGTACGAATAATTGAAGAGATGGTACCAACTATATAAGAAAAATGCTGAATAAATGGAGTTAATAGATAACAACTAACTCGCAGTGAACTAATACTTTATAAATTCCATAATTCTTTTGTAAAAGATTACAACTCAAATTTTTTGATTTTTTTATTTTAAGAAAATTTAAAATTCTGTAACACTTTTTTTGGTACACCTTGGTTCGAGTTAACTTCTATCAGATTAAAAAATATTTTTTTATTATAAATATAAATATACAATTAATGCAAGTACAAGTGATAAATATTATTATCACTTAAGTAGAGATGATTAAGTCTATATTTGGAATAATATTTCAAAAACTCAGAGAAGATTTAAAAAACAGTACCTGACAACCGAGATAGTAAAATTAGGACTGTCGTTTTTTAAATGTATTCATTAATTATTTATATTTATATAACACTCATATAACTATTATTTTATTGCCTTAAATATAATTTGAGGTCACACGCCGCAAGCTACAACCTCTATAATGTGCATATAAAACCGCAATCATTGCCATTACCGAACAATCGCGGAATCATAAAATCGCGCCTCTTTCGCTGGAAGGATGCGGAAAAGTCGAAAAAATAACGTTGCCATCAGTGACCGTGAAATCGCAGCCAATATATGGAAAGGTTATACATGAAATCCTCGTAAACTTCCCAAAAAATATATTTTCGTGCCGGAGGGAGGAAGTGAAATGCTAGTAAGGATGCTGATGTGTATTTTATGACGGGTCGAATCTTGGGTTCCGTTCTAGCACTCTTCTAGGGAAGTATAGCGTGCGTGGGCTGGAGGTACAGGTAAGTCCAAAATCCAGCAACCGAATATATCCAAATAAACAACTTTATGACCAACCGTTAGTGCACTAAAAATTATGTCAAAAAAGAGCGAATCTTGTTTTATTGGGATCGGGTGTGAGTGTGGACCAATTCAATTGTTTTAAACAGCGAAGGGGTTTTTACGTTTTCGACTTTTGTTTTGACTTTTTGACGGTTGTCTTGACTTATAGAACTGTTTACATTCTTGGAAATATTAAATTGAACTATATTCTCTATTGTTTTGGATATGAAGGGAACGAAGTTAAACATGCACTTTGGTTTCCTACACACGAAATTTACTTTTTTTTTTATGGAAATGTGGTATTGAAAGAAAACGAATTACCTCCCTTTAAACTAACAATTTCCATATTTCTTTAGGAAATGTAAGAGTTTCAGGCGGTTTGTCCCACCCTAAGTCGAAAATAAAACACCAAATTATGCATTATTTCAGGCGAAGCTCCGCCCATGCTGGGCACTTTCGGGAACCGGGAAACGGGAACCCGTCGAAAACTCCGCCCCAATTGTGAGAAGAAAACACAAATTTACCACAATATTTCGCTGCGTGGGCGTACCGAATCGAAGATTCGTCTTGCTCTTTTGGTAAACCGTGCGGTTAAAGTCGAAAACAGCCCAGCCCAGCCCAGCCAATTGACCATATGAGAGGAATCGAAAAACCAGGCGGGGTTCCTCCGGAGAGATGACCTTCGGGCGGGAGAGGACTCCCTACTGAAAAATCCATGTGTCCCCGGCCATGGGTGTTACGTTCTGGTTTCGGAATTGGTCGCGCATCAGCGTCGCGCCGTGACCTTGGTGGATTTGCGACCCCTCACCACTCACACTCACTATGTGCGGTTTGGGTTCTGGTCGCAGTTTGGTCGCCGATCTCCGTCCGCGCACAGCAAGGTGCAATTCCCGGGGAGATTGGCTGAGAGTTTCGCAGAACAAGCGTAAATATTTTGGGTGATTATTTTAGATAATCTTCGACTAATGTCCTTGGATTGTTTCATTTTGGTCGGTAAGAGGGATATTTAAGTGATTCTTGCAAAATGGAAGTTTATTATTTCTTTAAAGGTCTAGATAACATAATGTTTTATCCAATTTAGATGGGCTTCAATTGAAACAAGCTACGGATCTTAATTTGAATTCTCTGTTCTAGAACTAAAACAGATTTAATGTAATTTTCACTTTTGGCTTGTGTTTGCTAAATTTAATTTAACTTAAATTCTTTTTTTAATTATTGTATGCTTTAAGAATTTTACTATTTACAAATAGAACGAGGACGGAAGCTAACTTCGGCAAGCCGAAGTTTTAATACCCTTGCAGACTTTGCCGAAATTGCTAAAACTGAAAAAGTAGCGAAAGGAATAAGGTATTCATAAATAAACTAGATTTGCATCTTTTGACTTCAATTGCTTTTATACTGCAAAAATGTCATATAAAAATAGAAAAAAAGGGATACTTTCGCAGCCTTTAACAATTTTTCCTACGGAAGCTATAAGATATAGACGTCCGAACGGCAAGCGCTTTTACCCTAATCAAGATATGCGTAAATAAATAAGACTTGGAAAAATATATGTCAGTAGCTTACACACTGCGCGAAATAATCTAAAATCATCAAATTTGGACCGATTTCACCCTATTGTTCCTATGCGAGCTATAGGATATAGACGTCCGATCGGCAAGCGCTTTTACCCTGATCAAAGTATGCATAAAAAAATAAGATTTGAAAAGATTTATGTTAATAGCTTTTACACTGCGCGAAATATCTTCCATTCTTGCAAGTTATTTCCGATTGTTCCTATGGGAACTATAGGATATAGACATCCGATCGGGGTTTTCAAACTTGATCTGCGTACACATGTTTTAGGACGAATGTGAAAGTTTCAGATCGCTAGCTTTTAAACTGAGCTCGCAAACGGTATTGAAACAGACGGACGGACGGACAGACGGGCAGACGGACAGATAGCCATGTGGCTATATCGACTCCCCTATTGATCCTGATCAAGAATATATATACTTTATAGGGTCGGAAACGTCTCGTTCACTGCGTTACAAACTTCTGACCAAAATTACAACACCCTCTGCTAGGGTATAAAAACATGGCTTTTTGAACCCTAAAAAAAATTTGAAATTTATGTATTATATTAGAAAAATCTAATTACAGTGTATCATTAATTCCCCAAATCTGCCTAAGCCTAATTAGTTTTATTGGTAACACAGGGAAAAATGCTTATAAAAGTGCCTTCTTAACAACTTTTAAAGTATTTTGCGGAATATTTTTGGCACCTTATTGCGAAACTATCTATAAAATATCCACCAATAAAAAGAATAAAGAACTTTTTACGAACAGTGTTTAAGGGTTATGGTCGCACTAAAATGTGTTTGCAGTGTAGCCACACCTGTTTAACTGGCATTGGGATTTTCCAGGTCCAGTTGTGCGGTCCCACTGTTTAGTCGGTCTTTATTTTTTACCATTTCCCACCCACCTCGAAATCAGGTAAAAACTGCCCGAAATTACACAATGTCCGAGGAAAAGAAGAACGGCGATGAATTAAACGACCTGCTGGACAGTGAGTACAAGCCATATATTCATATTGGGATCTATTTCCTAACCCTTACATAATGCGCAATACGTCGCCCAATTTTTTACACAGGTGCTCTGCAGGACTTCGACAAAAGTGGTGGCGACAAACAGGAAAAGGCCTCTTCCTCGGATGTAGCGGCTACTGAAGGAGCCGAGGGCTCCGAGGATCCCGATGCGTTTTTCATGTAAGTCACTGGAGGATTCCAGCTCGGCACTTGAACTTTGTATTTTGACCTGTAAACCGCTTTTCAGTGAGCAAGCCAAGGTGCTGGCCGATCGCATGAACACGCTCTTCGGAGGTCCGAACACGCCCAGTGGCGACATACCGCCCCTGCCCCAAGATCCCGACCAGATCATGGCCGGGTTCAAGAAGATGGCCGAGGCAGCTGCGCTCACCTTGAGCGGCGAGAACTCGGCCACCGACGAGGATGTCTCAAAGTATTCCGATAGCATTTCGCAGGCACTTAAGGGCCTGCAGGAGGGCTCCGAGGACCTGGCCGCTCCCGCCTCAGAGAACGACATCGCCAGCATGTTTGGATCCCTGAACTTGGACGGGGTATGCTTCATTTGACGAACACTTGTCACCATCAAACTAATCCCCCTTTAGCAGGCTGGCGGAGGGGATGGCAACATGTTCCTTCCTTTTATGGAGGGCATGATGCAGAGCCTGCTTTCGGCGGAGATTCTGCTGCCCAGCATCCGAGAGCTGCTAGAGAAGTACCCCAAGTACCTCGAGGAGAACGACGCCAAGATTTCGGCTGAGGACAAGGAGAGGTATGCTGTTAACCAACTCCCATAAATACACATTTATTAAAACCCTATATGCGCAGATACCAGAAGCAAATGGAGCTGTATAAGGTGATCGAGGGCCATTTACAAAGCGAGAAGGCCGACGACTCTGCCGCCGTGAAGCGCGAGAAGTTCCGCGTGGTGCTGGACGACATGCGCAAACTGCAAGACTACGGCCAGCCGCCGGCAGAGATTCTGGCCGAGACGGGCGGCGACCTGCCCTTCGGTGATCCTGCTTCTGCCGTAGCCGCCGGTGGACCTGGTCCCCAGTGCCCCACCATGTAGTTAATGGCGGAGCACGGTCGTCTCGTGGTGTGCCAATTGGTTAACTGTTGAGTGTTGCACATTTATTAGGCTAAGCACTTTGTATTTTATTTTATCCCCGACAAAACAATCTGGCGGTCGCTAATGGTTATCAATTTTTTTCAATCGAACTACTATTTTTGTATTATCAGTTGGTTTAATAAGTTCTCTATACCTAAATACAATGCCTCGAAATACAACTAGAGGAAGAAGCGTCGTCGGGACTCCATGGCGTGCCGCTTGTTGCTGATGATCCAGGCGTAGTCTCCGGTCTTGCTGTCGAAGGTTCCCTCCTGTAGGGAACGCAGCTTGAGGGTGAATCGCGGTCCCAGCTCGCGCAGCTTCACGCGCTTGCCCTCTTTGGAGAATTCGTAGCGGTGGTGGCGGAAAAAGATGTAGTCTCGCTGGTTGTGGAACGTCACGGCCCGGCGGCCGCGAAACTCTGGATCGTGATGAAACAGGGCGCCAAGCATGCGACCCACTGTCAGGCCCAAACGGGTGGTAAAATTGGTCAGAATGACTTCCGGCCTGTGCTTAGTTATCTCCTTGTGGTTGCGCTTTATGTCCGAAGTGAGCTTCACGTTAGATACCTTGAAGTGTGCAGTGGGTCCGTTGGGCAGGTGAATGACCAGCAGGCCATTTGGCTTCCTGCGATCTTCGTTGATAATCACCACGTCTGTGAACTCCTCGCGTTCTGCGCTCTTGCAGATCTTCTTCACCGACGACTTGTTCCTGATCTTAACCAGAGCGTTGGGAAATATGCGCGACAGTTCAAGCCCAAACTTGCGCGTCTTGGTCACCGGATTGTCAGCAAAAGTGATCAGCACCTTGGGCTCATAGGAGCGCTCGAAGTATGAGCTAAAGTCGTCTAGTTCCAGCTCTTTTTGCAGCTCCTCGTTGTCGGAGTCGTTGAGATTGGCCACCTCCGTCTGGTCCTTCTCGCGGAGGCTCTCTATGGTGTGTCCTGGATTGGCAGGCACTCCTGCCTTGCGGCGGGCCCGTCGCTCCTGCATCTTTTTCTTATGCTTCTCCTTTTTCATCTTTTTGAAGAGGGCCAAACGCTGTTCCTTGTTGCGCATCAGGCTTAGAGGATTCAAGACTGGAATGCGTGTCTTCTTGTCATCCTCATCCTCTTCGTCGTCGTCATCCTCGTCGTCCTCGTCCTCATCCTCATCTTCTAAATCCTCAACAGACTGCTTTTTGGACAGTTTACTGCTGGAGGCAGCTTCTTCATCGCTGCTGTCGGTGACTGGCTCCACCTGGACATCCACATCCGCATCCTGTGGCTCCTCTGCATCAAAGCTGGAGTCGCTGTCGGAGTCCTGTTCAACCGGCGGAGGTGCTGGTTTTCGCTTAGTTTTAATCATTTTACGTTAAATTGGGAAAAGTTTAACAAATGTAAGCGGCACGTGTTGATGCTCTTCTTCTTCTGCCTAAAACCATTCTCACCGAAACGAGGGAACCTGCTGTTAGCGTCAGTGTTGCAAAACGTTCATGCCGAAACGTGTAGTTTGTAAACAAAAATAATCACTAGAAATGGATTTTCGGGTTTTAGAATTATTTAGCGGCATTGGCGGGATGCATTATGCATTTAAATGTGAGTTGGCAACTTAAAAAACATATACAACTAAAGGATTCCTATACAGATGCAGAGCTAGAAGGAGAAATTGTAGCCGCCATGGATGTGAACACCGTAGCTAATGCTGTTTATGCGCATAATTATGGCAGTAATGTCGTTAAAACCAGGAATATCCAAAGCCTGAGTGCAAAGGAAGTTGGCAAACTGCGGGCCAACCTGCTGCTGATGTCTCCGCCCTGTCAGCCCCACACTCGCCAAGGATTGCAAAGGGACACGGAGGACAAGCGGTCGGACGCACTTACTCACCTTTGTGGGCTCATTCCGGAGTGCAAGGACCTTGAGTACGTTCTCATGGAGAACGTGAAGGGATTCGAGAGCTCACAGGCGCGGAATCAGTTCATTGAGGCTCTAGAGAAAGCTGAATTCCATTGGCGGGAGTTTATTCTAACGCCCACGCAATTCAATGTTCCCAATACCCGATATCGCTACTATTGCATAGCCCGCAAAAATAAGGATTTCCCGTTTGCTAGCGGAAAGATCTGGGAGGAAATGCCGGGAAGCAAAACAGAGGAGCAGACCCTCTCCGAAATCTCAGAGATCGTGGACGAAAATGTACCTTCCGATTTTTTAGTGCCCGATGATGTTTTGACCAAAAGAGTTCTGGTCATGGACATAATCCATCCTACGCAAAGTAGATCTATGTGCTTTACGAAGGGCTACACCCACTACACCGAAGGCACGGGATCTGCATTTACACCGCTCTCGATGGCGGAATCCCATCGGATCTTTGAGCTGGTCAAGGAGATCGACGAAAATAATAAAGAAACTGTAAAATCGGAGGAGGTTTTGCAGCAGCGACTGGATCTCCTGCATCAAGTGAAACTGCGATATTTCACTCCTCGCGAAGTGGCTCGTCTGATGAGTTTTCCTGAGGAGTTCGAGTTTCCCGCAGAGACAACGAATCGACAAAAGTATCGGCTGCTGGGAAATAGTATTAATGTTAAGGTTGTAGGCGAATTGATTAAACTGTTGACCTCTAGATAATAGCCACAGTAAAGTTTATTTAAAATAAATGTATATCCAACAGACTTTTATTAAAAAGTAAATGTTATTATCACTGGTTTATTCGTTTTACTGCTTTAAGCTAAATTTATTATTAAAGTAACCATTTAAAAAAACCCTATTATAAATTTATGAATTACTTTTAAATGGACTTATCACAAAATAACATTTGAAAACAAAAATTTCTTCCCGCCTTATGTTACTAGTGCCGCAAGCCGCTGCGGTATTTTTCCTATAAAAATATATTTTATGAGCTCAGAGACCTGGCCACACTGTCTTAAATTAATCAACATCAGAAGATTAGTTTACGCAGAAAAAAAAACAATAATATTTGCAGTTCTCGCTAGTTGCAAAACTATCAAAATGATTCCGAAAAAAACGACGGTTAAGGACTCACACATTGTGAAGATAGCGGTGGAGCGTGAGAACCATATGGCGCAGTTGATAAACCTGGATCAAAGACATCCCCTAGCAAGTAAGTAAATAAAAGATAATAACTAAGATTAGGATTAGGCAGGAACACTATGCAAAACTCCTTTTAATTAAGCTAAATAAGTTTATTAAAAGGAATAAAACATGATTTTAGTTGACATTTGTGGGAGAAAACCACAAGAAGCAAAAGCCTTAAACCAACGCCCTTTAACATATGTATGTTCTATTGCTATCGTGATGTCAGCGACCTCTCATTTCCATTCCTCATTGAAATTCAAAGCGTTGCTTTAGATAGGTAGTCGCTTTATGGTCACTTATCTCTCCTTCGCTTTCAGGCAAAATTCAGGACATATGCAATGGTTGGTCCATCAGCGATCACCAGAACTACGCCCTCCAGTTCTGCGAGTCCAACAACCAAAAGTACGTGACCGAAAAGAACCGGAACGAGATCAAGAACGGCTCCGTACTGCGGCTGCAGTACTCTCCTTCGAAAACGGCCAGCGATGCCATGGAGGTCCTGCTCAATGGAAATCCCCAGGAAAAGGCTCAGCGCCTCAAGGAGCTAACCTCGCTGAGCACTGATCACACTTTCGCCCTGGAGTTCATCAAGGAGAAGGGTCTGGACACGCTCATTAAGATGATAGAGGAGGGCGGCCAGACCAACGAGGAGATTCTGAACTACAGCCTGGCCAGCTTCGTGGAGTTAATGGAGCACGGCACGGTGTCCTGGGAGGTGCCGGAAAACTCCTTTGTGGCTCGCAACATTGAGATTGTGAGGAACTTCCAGAAGTATCCCACGAACTGCGGAGAGAGCGCCCTGTCCAACCTGGAAAACATTGTCATGTGCAGCAACAAGCACGTCCTGGTAGCCGAGGACATCAAGCTGCAAGACATTTTGCGACTTCTGCAGGAGGTAAACTCACCGGTGATGCGCCAAAATGCAATCGCCCTGCTAAACGCACTGTTCGTCAAAGCAGACGAATCACGCCGAAGAACCATCGCCCACACCATCAGCGCCAAGCAGTTCCGCCTGGCCCTTATTGGCAACGGACTGGGCACCGAGATGACCCACCAGCTGTATGTGTTACAAACTCTGACCCTCGGTCTGCTTGAGAAGCGGATGCGCATGAAGATGAATGCCCAGGACCAGGATGCCCACGAGAAGATTAAGGAGCTACGGCGTATCGCCTTCGACGACCACACCAACGCTTTGAATCAGAGTGACGATCACATCCGACGTGGTGGTGGCTCCGGAGCTGGCAACGTGAACTTTTCTCAGTACTACAAAAAACTGGGATTTAAATGCGATATTAATCCTGCCCAGGATTTCATAGAGACACCACCGGGTAAAGAATTGCTAGAATAATACATATCCTTCCCTTTTTAATCAAAACTTCTCTTTTAGGCATATTGGCTTTGGATTGCATGGTATACTTCGCCCGTAACTACACCCAGCAGTATGCAAAGATTGTGCGGGAGAATTCGTGCCGTGCAGATGAGCACGAGTGTCCTTTTGGACGAACATCCATCGAGCTGGTCAAGGTGCTGTGCGACATCCTGCGCATTGGCGAGCCACCAGCGGAGCAATCCGGCGACTTCCAGCCCATGTTCTTCACCCACGATTCGCCGTTCGAGGAGTTTTTCTGCATTTGTGTCATTACGCTGAATCGCACATGGAAGGATATGCGTGCCACTGCCGAAGACTTTTCCACCACCTTTAGCGTGGTGCGGGAGCAGATCCAACGCACTCTCAAGCTTAGACCCGAGAACTTGGAGGATTTTCGAAACAAGATCGCCTTGCTAACCTATCAACAGATCACAACGCTGCGTCAGCAGGAGCGTACTTCAAAGGAGGAATGCGATTCCACTGCCTCAGCTATTGTGAAACTTAAGGAAAAGATATCGCCCCACATCCTCGAGCTCATAAAGCAGCAGCGGCTTTCGTTTTTGGTGGAAGGTAGGACTCTATCTAGAGAAATATAATTGCGCAATATTATATTTTATTATCTGCTTTTATAGGCACTCGTTTCGCTAAATATTTGCGGGGGACTAGAACTAAGGACAAGTTCTGGTACGCCCGCCTTTCGCCCAATCACAAGGTCATACATTACGGCGATTGCGATGAGAAGAACATACCCACCATGGAGGAGTTGCCTAAGAAGCTGCCCATCAGTGAGATTAAGCAGTTGCTGGAGGGTAAGGAATGCCCGCACATGAAAGAAACTCGCATCAGGAAATCCGCCGTAAATCTGGCATTTTCAATTACGTTCGAGAATATGGAGCACTCTACGTTAGACTTTGTGGCGCCCGACGAAAGCATCTTCAATTACTGGACGGACGGAATTAACGCCCTGCTGTGCCAGCCGATGGTCAGCAAGCAAAAAAACGAGGACTTTGATACACTGCTGTCCATGGAGATTAAGCTGCGCCTGCTGGACACCGAGGGCGTGGATATCAGCAAGGACCCACCGCCCATTCCCGAGGACCCCGAGAACTACGACTTTTGCTTTGAGAGCTAAGCATATCGCACACTAACCAAACGAAATATCGATTCATTCTAAACCCCCATCACCCAAGATACATGCCAAAGTGTACCCACTACATATATTCTTCGATCTGATCTTCTGCTAGTATTACTTGTGCAATTCCCCGGACACAAAATGAACAAACTGGTGCGGGCACTCGCGAGTGGTCTCCTCCTGCCTAGCCATTTAGTGAACTTTTACACCATTTATTATTATAGTAGGTATATAATATAGAGATCATTAAATAACACATTTTATACATAACAATTTTGTACAAAAACTAATGAGAGAAGCGTATCTTTATCCACGGCTATAAGGTAACAAGTTGGAAAAGCGAAAAACCCGGCTAGCCGATGCTTGGACACCAGTCCGAAAGGAAGTATGTCGATTCCTGTTGAAATTATGGAATCTCAGCATTGTAATTATTAATTGTGTAATTTAAAAAAATGTTATGTGCTTTGATTTTAAGTGGGCTAAATTTATATTCCCTTTAAACAGGGTAATTACCAGACAACTAAACCCTATAGATACTTCTTTTCGCATTGATAACTTAATTGAATTTGTAGATGATAAAAACGCACTGGCTGACTTTCGGTTCGACCTTTAAAGCATTCGAGTAAGCACAAAGCTTGCGGAGCAAAACCAAACAGGCAGCCTACCCGAGTGGGTCCTTGGCTGCCTCCTCGCATCATTATCCACGCACGGGCAATTTGCGCCGGCGAGCAGGGGCTCGATCCTAGATCCTTAATCAAATGTTATCCTCCAGCAGAAGGTCGTTGTCATCGCCTCTATCCGGCAGGCAGACGAAGAACTCGAGCAGATTGAGGATGGGACCCCGCGAAAACGGATTTTGGTAGCGACCGCGCTTGTCCCGCAGATACGGATATCGCTTGTAGTTGAACATCTCGTTCGTGGTGAGGTTCATGCAGGCGTGGAGGATCTGTAAATACACAATAATTTGAGCTAAAGAATTTCTCTGGAAAAATAAAACCTACCGAAGTACACGTAAGTATCCAACCAAGTCCGCAGAACACAACCGCCTCAATGAGTCCCAGGACGTAGAGCATTGTGAAGCCCTCAATCATGACGCAGTAGCAGGCGAAGTATATGGTGAAGGAGCAGTTGACAGCGACCGACAGGACGAACAGGAAGAACCACATCCTGTTCCGCAGTCCCACGCAGTTGTAGATAAAGGGGCAGTGGTGATCGAAGTACGAGACGCACCGGTTGCACACGCGGCAGTGCTTGGCCCTCAGCGGACGCAGGCACCTACAGCTGTGGCACAACCGGGTCAGCATCACATTCCGCTTCTTCAGCTTGTCGAAGTACGGGATCTGCTTGATGGCCCGGTAGTAGGCATCCGAACTGAGTGGTATGTACCCCGGATCCCGCCGATTGGCAATCGCCCAGCTAATCCACATCACTGCGTTCCAATAGATGAAGCAATAGTGCGACCTTCTCAATATGTTCCAGGTAATGGGGATAGCACGGATCATGTACATGGGGTAGCCCCACAGCAGCACCGAGAAGAGGAACAGGAACAGCGGTCCCTTGGAGTCCCCCGCTCCGCCGAATAGCCAGCCCCAGCTCTCCGAAACAGAGGGAATCCAGCGAGACTTCTTCTTCACCTCTCCGTACAACAGACGCACCACATCCTGGTGCTGATGAGCCTGGGCCAGCATGATCGGCGTCTTTCCATTCTTGTCTCTTGGTTCCAGATCCAGCTGCGATTTCTCACACAGCAGACGCACACAGGTCATATTACCCGAGAGGCAAGCCAGATGCAGTGGCGTCGATCCAAAGTTGTCCGTCTTTTGGAGTTCCACGCCGGAGTACATGAGTAGTCTCATCAGATCCGCATGCCCCTTGTAGGCAGCCCAGTGGAGGGCCGTATCTCCATTGATATCCGTCAGGTTGTTCAACGCTCCCATTCCCAAGAGATAGGCGGCGGTAGCTGTCCGGCCGTACATGCAGGCCAAGTGAAGCGGAGTCAGTCCCTTGAAATCCGCCGCATTGACGGCTACTCCTGCCTGAAGGAGAACCTGCACGACAGAGACATGTCCCTTCCTGCACGCCCAGTGGATGGGCCGCGGGCCCTGCGTTCCCAAACAGGGCAGATCGATGGGTGCAGTGCGCTCGATGAGATACCTCATCAGCTGGACATTCCCGTTCAGGGCTATCCAGTGGGCGGGTGTGTAGCCATGACGATCCCTGGCCGACAAACACTCCAGGCCGAACTTGTCCACCAGGTTCTCCACTTCGCTGACCTCCCCGTTCTTGATGATGTCGAAGATGTCGTCCAGATTCACAGTGGTTGCCCCATCCAATCCCTCAAAAAGAAGCACGTTTTCATGGTCCTCCACGCCCCCACCGCCGTGTCCTCCGCCCTCCCCGCGTCCAGTCAAAGGGGGCGAGTGCGGCCGGTGATCCAAGTGGATGTCGTCGGCGTGGGCGTGGCCATCCTCCTCCGCCACTACCATGTTGCAGGAGGAGGAGGCGGTCAGGGGTAGCGCCCAAACGCTGCGCGCTGCCCCCGGACTTGGGTGCACCTTCGAGGCCATGTAGAACTCGAAGTCTACGCCCAGACGGTCCGCCGTTCCACCGTTGCCTTGATGCAGGGGGTTTTCCAGTAGATGTGCAATCTTGTCGCCTTTTCCCGTAACGCTCGGACCGAAATTTTTAGTTTGCTTGGCCAATTTTAAGCGGAACACGCTAGGTAAACACGACTGCACTCGATGGCAAGGAAATTATGTCAGCACTGTGAGAAAATCAATAGTTAGCCCGAATGGCAGGACTCGAACTGGGGCAATTTTCGAACTCGAGTTGGCGCCAAAACGGTAACAGCTGACCGTTATTTTCGGTGCCACAAGCGCAGTGTGGCCAACATGGCTTTGTCATGCCGAAACTCAGATTCAAGGTGCTCCCCTATATTGAAAAATTTGCGCCCTGATTTAAAATCGGACTGCAGACAACACAATTATTTCCGGTAATCGGTAGGAGGAAATAAGTATTTTAACGTTTTTGAATGTCAACTATTTTATTTTTGGAAAACTTTTTTAAATGAATTGTCATAGTCTAAAAATATGAAACCTTTCTTATTAAATTTGATCGCCCCGCTTAATTTGGTAGTCTTTGGTAACAAATAAATGTATTGGAAAACAACTTACATTTATTTTAAGTCAAAATAACAATTAATATAGGCTTAAAACAATTTTTTATCAATGCAACACTTTGAATTCCATGCGCAGAGCTTACAAATACAAACTAATTTGATAGGATTTATTTTTGGGCACCTTATTTTGAAGATAATAAAAAATCTTAGGTACTTTAGGTACACAATCAATTCCCAGGTGGGCATTTTGCATTTTTAAATTGCTTCCGATCCACTTTTAAAGCAAACTTTCGATGTAGAAGCTCTTTCGCCACCTGGTAACACTATCGGCTCCTTCTCTGATTAATTTGTTTCGTAAAAAATGGGTGACAACGTGGTGACGGAACTGAATAACTTGGATTTGAACAAGCAAAAGGCATGTTAAACTCTTTCCGAACTGCATTCCAGTGTATGAGAAGTGCTAGATAGCCAAGTTATGTTGAAGCTGGCGCCCCAGGGCGGCAGATTTTATAGCAACTTAACCCGCATTTGCCAGCGAATTGTGCCGAAAATTCAGACGCAGCTGAATTCACCAAAACAACAGCAACAACAACAATTGAAAGAACAACAGCACAACTACGCAACTTTGGTTGGTGTTTTAAGCTCTAAAGAATTGACCCTAACTTCAAAATATATTTTTCTGATTCTGGCACGTGTAAATGTTATGTTTTTGTGAGTGTATGTGTGTGTACTGTGTGCAATGAATCAGTGCCGGCTGCTGTGACGTCACTAACAATCATTCACTTTCGTGCTAAAAAGTATCCAGTTATTGCATCAGCTAAAAAGATAACCAAGATACGCTCAAAAACAGCGCGAGAGCAAGAGATAGGTTCTACGAAAAAAACGCCGAAAAGTCTTGTCATTACCATTGCTTTGTCCCAATTGTTTAAACACCAAGAACATCAGTCGAAAGTAGATACCGTAAAAAGCGTTTGCCTAATTGCATACGTAGCAGTAATTCAGACACTTAAAATTTCCGTTTTATTGATTTTTTCATGGATTTTCAGGCGACCAAGATGAAGAAGGAGAAAAAGGAGAAGCCGGCCGGCGCTGGAGACACTCGCAAGGGTAAGGATTAATGTAAAATAAAATGAATAAGTCCGAACATAAAATTCCCATTACTTTCTGTCGTCTTGTAAAATATGTACGTCCTATATAATGTATGTTTAGCTCCTTGCAACATCTACATATGTATGTAGAAATCAAACGTTTTCCTGCCGCAAACAATTCTTTATTTTTTGGTGGTTGAAGAAGGAAAGAAAGTGGGAAAATTATGAAACAAATTTTCTGTAAATGACCTAGACATGATCTAATTCCTGCTTTCCATTTTTTCAGAACTCAATCCATGGCCGCAGTACATCGAGGAGCGCAATGTATTCTGGGAGAAATGTAAGGCGGAGTACGCGGCCGAACTGGCGGCCAAGACGCGGGAGGCCATCAAGGTCACTCTGCCCGACGGCAAGCAGGTAGACGCCACCTCCTGGGAGAGCACTCCGTACGAGGTGGCCCGCGGCATTAGCCAAGGTCTGGCCGACAACACCGTGATTTCAAAGGTGAATGGGGAGGTCTGGGACCTGGACCGCGTCCTCGAGGGCAACTGTACGCTGCAACTTCTCAAGTTTGACGACCCGGAGGCGCAGGCCGTCTTCTGGCACAGCTCCGCCCACATCATGGGCGAGGCCATGGAGCGCATCTACGGTGGACACCTATGTTACGGGCCGCCCATCGAAAATGGTTTCTACTACGACATGCATCTGGAGGGCGAAGGGGTAAGTAATACAGTCTTTCTTACTAAATAAACGAGCTAACAAGGCAGTTAATATCAGATCTCCACCAACGACTACGGAACCATGGAGTCCCTCGTCAAGCAAATCGTTAAGGAGAAGCAAAACTTCGAACGCCTGGAGATGAAAAAGTCCGACCTGCTTGAGATGTTCAAGTACAACGAGTTCAAGGTGCGCATTCTCAACGAGAAGGTGACCACCGATCGCACCACTGTCTACAAGTGTGGCTCTTTGATCGATCTCTGCCGCGGACCCCATGTCCGCCACACCGGCAAGGTGAAGGCCCTTAAGATCACTAAGAACTCCTCCACTTACTGGGAGGGCAAAGCCGACGCCGAGACTCTACAGCGCGTCTACGGCATCTCGTTTCCCGATCCCAAACAGCTCAAGGAGTGGGAGAAACTGCAGGAGGAGGCGGCCAAGCGGGATCACCGCAAGATCGGTCGCGAGCAGGAGTTGTTTTTCTTCCACGAGTTGTCGCCGGGGTCGTGCTTTTTCCAGCCGAGAGGAGCACACATCTACAACACGCTGATAGGGTTCATTAAGGCGGAGTACAGGAAGCGCGGTTTCCAGGAAGTCATTTCGCCCAACATTTACAATGCCAAGTTGTGGATGACTTCTGGCCACTGGCAGCACTATGCCGAGAACATGTTCTCCTTCGAGGCCGAAAAGGAGAAGTTCGCGCTCAAGCCTATGAACTGTCCCGGACATTGCCTCATCTTCGATAACCGCAACCGATCGTGGCGAGAGTTGCCCTTGCGCATGGCCGACTTTGGAGTGCTTCATCGCAACGAACTGTCTGGTGCTTTGACCGGACTAACTCGCGTGCGCCGTTTCCAGCAGGACGATGCGCACATCTTCTGTGCCCCCGAGCAAATCAAGAGCGAGATGAAGGGCTGTTTGGAGTTCCTGAAGCACGTGTACACCATTTTCGGCTTCTCCTTCCAGCTGGTTCTGTCCACTCGCCCGGAAAATTATTTGGGCGAGCTGGAGCAGTGGAACGATGCTGAGAAGGCCCTGGCCGAGTCACTCAACGAGTTCGGAATGCCCTGGAAGGAGAATCCCGGCGATGGAGCCTTCTACGGACCCAAGATTGATATTACCATTATGGATGCACTGAAGCGCGCACATCAATGCGCCACCATCCAGCTGGACTTCCAGTTGCCCATTCGCTTTAATCTCAGCTACATCGCCGACGATGGCGAGAAGAAGCGGCCAGTGATTATCCATCGCGCCATCCTCGGCTCAGTGGAGCGCATGATCGCCATTCTCACGGAGAACTTCGCCGGCAAATGGCCGTTCTGGCTGTCACCGCGTCAGGTGATGGTGGTGCCAGTTGGTCCTGCCTACGACCAGTACGCCCAGTCTGTCCGGGATCAGCTTCACGATGCCGGGTTCATGAGCGAGGCGGACTGCGATGCCGGCGACACAATGAACAAGAAGATACGCAATGCTCAGTTGGCCCAGTTCAACTTCATCCTGGTGGTGGGCGACAAGGAGCGCTCGTCGAACACCGTGAATGTGCGCACCCGGGACAACAAGGTGCATGGCGAGGTCTCCGTGGCGGAGCTGATAACCAAGCTGCAGAAGATTCGCGACGAGTTCATCGCCAACGAGGACAGCTTCTAAGACTTTATTTCGATCTATTTATCAATGGTATACTTAAAATTTGCATAGCAAAGCAAGTACGCATTTTTTGTTCTTTCTATGTATTTACGCTTATGAAAACGGAAATCACAAATAAAAACCAAATCCAAACCTAATTTATTATATTATTTTGTAGGCTTAGTGTGCTGATTATGGGTCAAAAAATTGACCTTGGGTCACTTTTTAGTCATACAAAAAAAAAAAAATAAATAAAACCACCTGGTAAAAGTAAAATATTTAATTATTAAAAATTTTGAGTCATAAAAAAAAATATAAAATATTTGTGATCTCAAGTTTTAGTTTAACAATTTATTAAGTTTTAATTGATAACAAAATGAACTGCATTCTAGATTTAATTACCCGATTATGAGGTTCCCACTTCATGAAGGCATATCTTTACGATCCAGGTTAAGCCTATTACACTGTAATTTCTTGTGGAATTCGTCAGCAATTTCGAACTAGTCATGCCAATACACAGGTGTGCAGTTCATTCAAGAACGATTTGAACCGGTAACACAACCTGAAATAGATAAGATACGACGCCCCAAATATCATGAAACCCTCTTTTGGGGAGGGAATTGGGAGAGGTGTGAGCACCCACATTTTATGAGTCATGCTTTGGGTTTGTTTTTTTTTTAATTTATTGCTAATATATTGTATACTTTTCATTTTCATAATTTGATTTATTAAAAATTGCATCCATAGTTTTATGTTTTTATTCAATTATCAATTTTGTAAGCTTTTGCTTTTCGCGTAAAAAATGCACAAAGTTCTCTCGCTAATCGAAGCAAAAATCGTTAATAATGTTGTTAAGTGTTTTCTCTGCTCGTGCTGCCTGTCTGTTTCAGTTTTAGTCATAAAAATACATATTATATATCTGTGTATATTTATTCATAAGATGCACGTGGCCAAGTCCTATGCCATCCAAATTTCCAGTTAGCAGTCGCGCACGCTGTGCTAAAAAAACCGAACCAAGATGGGCGAAACAAAAGCCGCAAACAGAACAGAATGGGGCTAAAATTGGAAACAAAGTGCCTGGCTGGTGGAATCATTGAACACAGGCTGGCTGCGTGGTATCTACGACTGTTGGAGATGCCGAGAGCTGGAATGTCGGAGGATCCTGGGCCGCCTGGCCTGACATAAGTACATGGTTGGGTTTTTTTAGGGTATCGGAAATGCACAACACTATATTCTTAACTGGTAGCTAACTCGCAAATATTACTCTGATCTTGATCCCTGATCTCGTGTCAATGAGTTAGCATTCACCTACGCTCGGGATTAGCTCGTCTGCACTGCTCAATTAACATTAATTAGTTAGCCGATTTCGTTAATTGTTGTTTAGTCTATTTGCCTTTGCTATCATTTGTTACTTTATAAATAAACTTAAACGTAAAGTGTGTATGTGTGTATAGATGTTGAGGAATCCGCCGTAGATCCAGCCACATACACCTGACACCTGTGTACACTAGTGCTGTTGGCCGATCTCCTGCTCCTGCTGCTCAAAGGGGAGGATGTTTGTTGTGTCGGATTGGTTCGGCTCAACCGGTTCTAGCAGGCGCAGCCGCCCTCGGGATCCTTCGTCTCGTTGGGCGAGTCCTTGAGCACCACCTCCTGCATGTCCTCCGAGGGCTTGTTCTCCGTGGAGTCCATGCCGGGCAGTGCCGCAGCCACCCTCCGGAACAACTGCTTCACATTGTAGCCGGCCTTGGCGCTCGTCTCGATAAACATCACGTTCAGCTCCTTCGCCTTGCGCTCACCCTCCTCGGTGGACACCTGACGCTTGTCCGAGAGATCCGTCTTGTTGCCCACCAGCATGATGATAACGTCACTGCCTCGCTCCGTGCGCACGTCATCGATCCACTTTGAGGTCTGGTGAAACGAGTTGGTGTTGGTGATGTCGTACACGACGACGGCCACCGTGGAGTCACGAATGTAGGATGGGATCAGGGAGCGGAATCGTTCCTGGCCCGCCGTGTCCCACAGCTGCAGGCGCACCGTGCGATCCTCCAGGTACATCGTCTTCGAAAGGAAGTCGATCCCAATCGTCGCCTGGTACGTGTTGTCGAAGCTGTCGTACATGAATCGAGTGATCAGAGATGTTTTCCCCACACTTTGCTCGCCCAGGAAGACCAGCTTGAACTTCCGCAGCGGATTGCCAAAATCTCCGGATGACATCTTCCACGTACGTGTCTACTTTTTCTTAATTACGGGTTGGCTGACCTCTCTTCTCGCTCCGCTCTCCACTTTCCACACTCCTCGGCTGCGCACTCTCCACACTCCACCCCTCCTCTCTGTTTATAATGGGGCTGGGCCAGCGGTTTTCGGGGCCTTTTCGCACTGCGATTTCGCTGAAAGCACGGCTCCTGGTTGATGCACTTGCTTTCTAAATGCTGTCGTTTATCTAAGGCCCGAATTCCGGTTGAATTAACTTTGCAAATAGCTTGGTTAAGTCGTGGAAAAATTACGGCCAGCAAATCGTCTCTGCTTCTTCTTCAACTTCTGACTCAGTTGCTGTGTGACCATGGCGGGTAAGAAATACCGAAAATACAAAATAGTGAATGCCCCTTCAAAAAAATACTAGAAAGGTGAATAAGTAAGAGTATATTTGTCATATTCGCTTTAAAAATTAAAAAGCTTTGTTAATGGTGAATCGGCAGAATTAAAATATTAAAGTACTTATTCTTTTTCTCTGTACTATTGTAAACAGCGATTTCTGAGGAATCTCTCCCAACATTTTGGGGAACGAGAATTCGGTGACAACTCTGAAATAACCGTTAAGTAATGTAGACCAAATACATAAAGTACTAAACAAACATATTTGTATTTTAAAATGAAAGTAGTAAACTTTAAAATAATAATTTATTTTTAAAAGTTATAAAAAAAGTTTTTCGAAGAAAACTAAAAACAGTGAAATATCTTTCGTGCCAAAAAGGGATGAAATGCAATACAACAAAATTGGTGAACAGTGATTTTCAAATGTAAATACTTGACTATAAAAATGTTTAATCTCCAAAAGGTGAATTGCGATACTTGAGATATTAACGTAGTTATTTTCCCAGCCTATCGGTGCAAGTTGACGTACTTCTCCCAAAGAGTCACAACTCGGGCGTCGCTTAATCTTCAATTATAATAAGCGGTTATCTGAAGAACACGGGTCTTAATTGAAAGCCTTATCTGCTGGCGCTGGCGAAATTTAGTATCGCGAATTAATTTAAACAGCCCTCGATAAAGGCCGATGTAAACAGTTCCGCGAAAACTATGATAGCGAACGGACAGCAAACGAAGTGTCGTCCTCGGGCGCTGGGCAGTGTGATCCTGCTGGTCCTGAGCCTGTGCCAGGTGTCCGGAGTGGCCATCGCCCAGCCCGAGGGGCGTGTGGTGGGCGGCAGTGCGGCGGCGGAGAACAGTGCTCCCTACGCGGTGTCCATGCAGTACGGTGGAACCCACTATTGCGCGGCTAGTATCCTGAATGCCAACTGGCTGGTGACGGCTGCTCACTGCCTGACCAACAGTAACCAGGTCCTGGGCAGCACCCTGGTGGCGGGCAGCAATGCGGTGGCCGGAACAGCCAGCACCACGCAGACGCGGAGCATCACCTACTTCGTGATCAACGATCTGTACACTGGCGGAACCGTGCCCTACGACATCGGACTGATCTACACGCCCACCGCCTTCGTGTGGTCCGCTGCTGTGGCCGCTGTAACGCTTCCCTCCGCCGGAGTGGTTCCCACCGGCACCGCCAATCTCTACGGGTGGGGCAGCATCAGCACTACCAACACCGCCTCCTATCCCTCGACCCTCCAGGTGGCCACCAATGTGCCCATCATCTCGCTGAGCTCCTGTGAGTCCGCCCTGGGCACCAAGGGCAGCGATGTCCACTCGACAAATCTCTGCACCGGTCCTCTGACCGGCGGTGTCAGCATTTGCACCTCGGATTCGGGAGGTCCTTTGGTCCAAGGCAATGTCCTCATCGGCATAGTGTCCTGGGGAAAGTTGCCCTGTGGCCAGGCCAACTCGCCGTCGGTCTATGTGCAGGTATCCTCGTTTATTTCCTGGATATCGGCCAACCAACAGGCGCCCTAAAGTCCCGAATTTAAACCTATTTTGTCAATAAAAGCAATTCAAGTTGTGCCACTAGTGGTCAGTGACTTAAACGTGAGAATTTCCTTGGCATTGCAATGACTTTATCACACAGTTAGTTTATCTTATCAATCGTAGGGAACGAAAAATTGTCAGGAAAGGGGTCTATCTGATTTGAAATGTATTTCTCACATATTTTTGGGCTCAGCAAAACCACCCTTCTAAAGCCAATCGATCAATAAAACTTTTGTTTAATGTAAAAGTTCAAAACTTATATTAAAATAATACATACCTTTGTTGCTTTAATGTATATGCGCACTTTTTGAGATAAAAGCATTGTATTGAAACGAAGTTATATCTACAATTTTTTTTAATATTAAATTATTATTTTTTTTTAATAAATCTTATTAAAATAAATGCTTTTTTCTATTTTGTAGCAAATGATTATGGCCAAGTCACGGAAATCAAAGGAAAGTTTTTCGCAGAAACTTTTCTGTAAATAGTTGTGGTCATATCACTTTGCGTCAATAGAAACAATTAAAAAAAGCAAAGATTGCGAATAAATAAATATTACTTTTTAATAATCAGTTACATTATTTAACAGTTACCGAGTAAAAGAAAAAGCGATCTATTCGTATCGAAGGGGAATCCCACCAAGATCTCGAATAAAATGACAAACTTGAGATATTGCAGAACTCATGTTTGTACATCTATCTGTTTCGTAGACAAAGTCTTTCACTACAAGAGTATAATAAGTATATAATATATATATATATAAATGCCCACTCGGACTTCTTCTAATCTTAAATTATAGTAGGAGCTTATCTGTAAGACAACGGCCCTAATTGAAACCCCTTATCTATTTTGATGGCTCGCGTGAAATTCTGTATCGATTTAATTTAAAAAGCAGTCAATGCAGGCGATGTAAACAGTTCTGCGAAAACCGTGATTGCGAACGGGCAACAAACAATGTGGCGCCATTATTCTCTGACCATTTTCCTTCTCCTGGTTCTGGGCCTCTGCCTAGGATCGGGATTCGTCTTCGCCCAACCCGAAGGACGCGTGGTGGGCGGCACGGCGGCGGCGGCCAACAGTGCTCCCTACATAGTGTCCATGCAGTATGGAGGCACCCACTACTGCGCTGCCAGCATCCTGAACACCAACTGGCTGGTAACTGCTGCTCACTGCCTGGCCAACAGAAACCAGGTCCTTGGAAGCACCCTGTTGGCGGGCAGCATTGCGGTGGCCGGAACAGCAAGCACCACCCAAAAACGCTCTATAACATACTTTGTGATCAACGATCTGTACACCGGCGGAACCGTTCCCTACGATATCGGTCTGATCTACACACCCACCGCTTTCGTTTGGACCGCTGCAGTGGCTCCCGTCAAGCTGCCATCGGCCGGAGTGAGGCCAACTGGATCGGCCAACCTCTTCGGTTGGGGCAGCACCAGCAAAACCAACAGCCCCGCCTATCCCAAGACCCTCCAGGAGGTCAAGAATATTCCCATTATTAGCCTTGATTCCTGTGCGAAGGCGTTGGGCAGCAAGGGAGCGGATGTGCACACCACGAACCTGTGCACGGGTCCTCTCACCGGCGGCACCAGCTTCTGCACCTCGGATTCGGGAGGTCCTTTGGTCCAGGGCAATGTCCTAATCGGCATCGTGTCCTGGGGAAAGTTGCCATGCGGTCAGCCCAACTCTCCATCTGTTTATGTTCAGGTCTCTTCGTTTATTTCCTGGATAGCAGCCAACCAAAAGTTATAAACTTTCGATTCTAAAAAGTAAACTGAATAAAGATCTTAAAAATAAGTGCAAAGTCATTACGTGCTTATTATTGAAAGAACACTCAAGAACGAGGAAGCTGCTAATTTAAGATTGTTTGCTTAACTTGGCCATGACTTTTAAATCGTTACCCGTTTCTGTGTCAATTTTCAACGACTGTACAAGAATTTTGGAAAATTAGTTAGAAATCACTCTTTAACTAATGTTTGTGTCAATTTCTACTGTTTCATCACTACTTTTATATGTCCGCTGTTTACAATAGTAAATAAGGACCAAATCTTTATCTTTATTAAATCTAATCTCATTTTTAAATAAAAACGAGGACGGAAGCTAACTTCGGCAAGCCGAAGTTTTAATACCCTTGCAGACTTTGACGAAATTGCTAAAAGTGAAAAAGTAGCGAAAGGAATAAGGTATACATAAGTAAACTAGATTTGCATCGTTTCAAGTCAATTGCTTTTATACTGCAAAAATGTCATATACAAAAGGGATACTTTCGCAGCCTTTAACAATTTTTCCTATCTCCTTTAAGATATAGACTTCCGAGCGGCAAGCGCTTTTACCCTAATCAAGATATGCGTAAATAAATAAGAATTGGAAAAATTTATGTTAGTAGCTTACACAATGCGCGAAATATTCTGATAATCATCAAATTTGGACCGATTTCACCCTATTGTTTCTATGGGAGCTATAGGATATAGACGTCCGATCGGCACGCGCTTTCACCTTGATCAATGAATGCATAAAAAAATAGGATTTGGAAAGATTCATGTCAATAGCTTGTATACTGCGTGAAATATCCTAAAAATCATTAAATTTTAACCGATTTTACCCTTTTGTTCCTATGGGAGCTATAGGATATAGACGTCCGATCGTCACGCGCTTTTACTCTGATCAAGGTACGCATAAAAAAATAAGATTTGGAAAGATTTATGTCAATAGCTTTTCACTGCGCGAAATATCTTCCATTCTTGCAAGTTATATCCGATTGTTCCTATGGGAGCTATAGGATATAGACATCCGATCGGGGCGGTTTTCAAACTTGATCTGCGTACACTTGTTTTAGGACGACTGTGAAAGTTTCAGATCGCTAGCTTTTAAACTGAGCTCGCAAATGGTATTGAAACAGACGGACAGACGGACAGACGGACGGACGGACAGACGGACAGACGGACATGGCTATATCGACTCCCCTATTGATCCTGATCAAGAATATATATACTTTATAGGGTCGGAAACGTCTCCTTCACTGCGTTACAAACTTCTGACCAAAATTATAATACCCTCTGCAAGGTATAAAAATATATGACTCATTATACCCTTGCAGAGGGTATTATAATTTCAGTCAAAAGTTTGCAACGCAGTGAAGGAGACATTTCCGACCCTATAAAGTATATATATTCTTGATCAGCATCACCAGGAGAGTCGATCTAGCCATGTCCGTCTGTCCGTCTGTCCGTCCGTCTGTCCGTCTGTCCGTCTGTCCGTCCGTCCGTTTCTACGCAAACTAGTCCCTCAGTTTTAAAGCTATCTGCTTGAAACTTTCCCAAAAGTTGTCTTTCTATTGCAGGTAGTATATAAGTCGGAACGAGCCGGATCGGGCCACTATATCATATAGCTGCCATATAACTGAACGATCGGAAATGCCATAACTTTGGTGTTTTTAAGGTTAGGAAGTTGGGATTTTCTATGAGTCTTATTTTTGGCCAATCAATGCGACCTACCAAATTTCATAAGGATCGGCCGACTATATCCTATAGCTGCCATATAACTGAACGATTGGAAATGCCATAACTTTGGTGTTTTTAAAGTTAGGAAGTTGAGACTTTTTATGAGTATTAAGAATACACCATATGAATAATTTTGAAGAATATAATTTACAGAATATTCTGCAAGGGTATATCAACTTCGGCTCCGTCCGAAGTTAGCTTTCCTTTCTTGTTTTTTTATTATCTTTTGTTTGACATCATTATAAGAGCAATAAAGGGGGAGTTTGTTTTTTATGTTATTATTTTTTGTCACTTGCTCAGAACAGCTCTCTGTCACAACTTGATGCCAAAGTTAATGCACTTACAAATTTGGCCAAAAATTAAATTAAAAACAAAGCAAATTTCTGACTAAAATTTTGCAACGCAGAAAAAAACGGAACATATGTATTTTAACTTTATCTTATCTCCCTATAAACCATTAGAAGCCCTTAACATTTTATACTATTGCGTAGGATTTCAAGTCGATTTACAAATAAAAAAGTTAAAATGTTTGTACCTTCGATAAGATTAGTAATGATTTGAAAGGAAACGAGATGACGTATATAAAAAATGTAGTATAATAATTTGAAAAGAATTTAATCAAATTTTTCCAGGTTTGCACATGCAGATTAGCTCTTTTAAAATATATCATTTTTCAACGTAATCTGTAAAACGTATCTGTTATTAGCGGTTTATATTCTTTACATAGAACACTGGCAAACAATACCCCAACAAGAGCTTAAATATAATTTATAAAGTTTAAAAATAACTTATCTTCCGAAAATAAATAAACTTATGTCAACAATATATTTAATTAATCTTTTCTTACCATATTTCTAATTTCGGATAAAACTTCCATTTCCTAATTGCAACACCATTAGTAGAGCTATTCTAGCCATCGCACTTAGCCCATGAGATGACTTTTGCTTTTCAATTCTGCTCATTTTGGTGTGGGCTTCAGCACGTCCAGATTTCATTTCATCCCAGCCACTCCTCCTAAACCGGCCTACGTTTTATCAATCAAATTGATCGCGCAGGTCTCGTTGGGGAGCTAATTGGTCGGCAAGTTGCTGGACACGATCGCAATCAGTTTATTGACACGACCAGGGCACATAATTGAATGAACATATCAATTTCCCATCACAATCACACCAGAAAAGCTTATTAACTGCCCTCAAAACTGCTTCGCGCCCCAGAACTTCGCAGGGGAGGGGGTAGAGGTGGCCAAGAGCGAGGAACGTGGCCCGGAGAACGATGACCAGAACACGCCCGCAGCTAATCAGGCTCTAATGGCGATAAATATTTCATTCTATATTATTTTGTTTTTATTCACCAGCCCGGGCCCGCCTCCGAGTCAAAGTCATACTTCGAGTCCGAACGAACCGGCCTGCCAGGAGTCAAGACAAAGCGACGACTCAACGGGAACCAACAGGGAGACCGAGTGGGGCATGCCCCAGAACAAGAGGCACAACAGACCCATCGATGGACCCGCGAACACCAGACAGACAAAATCTCCGACGCGATCGATGAAGACAAGATTGATAAACGAACCAGACTGTGAAGACCAGAGATGCAACAGAGACTTCATTGCCTGGTCAAAAATTTATTAAAGTTATGCCATTTTTATAAATTTATAGAGAGATTTTCATATCATTCAACTTAATATACCAAAGTCACACGTCTGTAGATAAGCTTTTATTACCTTAAAAAATTAACAAGAAAATTCTACTTTCGATCATGAGAGAAATTGCCTTGTGAAATTCATTTTATCATAAATCTTAATATCGTAGATAGTGGCACTTGATAATATGATCTTAATTAATAATATTTAGATCAGTTTATTTATTTTTTAGATAGTAACCTAAAATGCATTTAAAAAATTTGAAATTAAATAATTAAAAGCTTGTATTACTTTTTTGATCTAAAATTTGAATTACTTAAAAAATTGTTGTATTAAAGATTTGAAAAAGCTTTACAAAAATTAGACAAGCAATTTTGTTCGGTTTTCAAGAAACCATTTTTTGTTACCAAATTAAAATAAAACGTTTTTGTATTTGTTCAATTAAATTTATTAAAATTTAGAGAGTGTATGGTTTAAAATAAATAAAAATTTGTATCAGTTGAAAAAATAAATATTATCAATACCTACAAATATTTAATTTACATAAACACCAAGATCACATCTTCGGCCAGAACAAAAGGAAAAAGAATTCAAACAAAGTCAAGGTAAGGCCAGATCTCTTTGCTTCCTTCGCAATCTTCGTGTTATGAATCGAACAGATTTATGCAACCTGGGGAACAACATGGGCGGGTGCTCCTCCGTCTCTCCAATCCCGTGCCGCTCCCTTCCCTCTGCTCCCTCAATCGGTTTCTCCTTTTCTCTGCTGGAGAAGATGAGGATGAGGATGCGACCGCGACATTTGGCTGCGCCATTATGAGTAATGGAGTAATGCCTGGAATTGTTTACTTGGGGGCTTTATTGGCGTCGGCATTTGGCATCGGAATGAATGTCTGTGCTTTATGGTATTTTATATATACACACATACGAATTTATTGTTATATATTCTCTTGCCTGGTTTCTGTGGTCGGAAAACTAAAAATGATTTTATAATTGGTAAGGAGGGGATCGGAATATTGAAATGAGTAAGCCATAAATAAAAGTCAAACATAAATAAAAAGTTGTTGAGTTAGGTAGATATTTTTATTGGAATTAGACAAATTATTAAAATGTTGCATCTTAAAGGTTTTATGCATACCTTTTAAATTATAAGTTTAAAAAGTAAATGTTTATTGGAGCAAAGCAACGAGTGCATGCTGAAATCTACTTTGTAAAGCCTTGAATAGCTTTTAATAATTATGTTAAATGAACAATGAATTAAATAAAGTCATAATATTTATGAAATATTTATAATATATGATTATCATTTAACATAATTTGTAGTTCATTCAAGCCTTATTAATAAACTGTCGGGTGTCCTACAAAAAAATACCTATGAAAAATCAATCTTTGCAATCGTTCCGCGAACCTTACACAATCGCGTGGACAAATCTAAAGCGAAATATAATTTTTAATTGGCCAACAAACTGCGGACTAGCGACATTTCAAGCTTATCAGCCGAACAACCAGTAATTAATCTCCCTTCGGTCGAGGGAACTCTCTTAGCGGGTTCTCTCTTGAGAGAATCTCTTTCGCTGCAGCTTTCGAACGAGAATCTTTGGCGCGCTCGAACAGAGTTCAGTATGCAGACAACTTTCTTTCGAATGCTTTTTCTTAAAAGCAACTCGAACTTGTTGCTGGGCCTCAGTTGGGGATCAGCACGCGACGCGTTCAGAACGAGAAAACGGAAAACGGAGTGTGGAGACTGTAGAAAATTAATAAAAAAAAAAAAGACTGAAAGACTTGAAGACTCTTCTTGTGGTCAAGGATGACCGAACCCTCGAGTGGCGGTGAAGTGCAAGCATAAACAAACAGAAAAATCGACAGAATAGCAATCGGTGGAGTCATATATTTTTGTTTCGGTGCCTCACAGTTCAGTGGATATAAGAAGACCTCACCCTAGACAGGTATGTGCACTTGCGGGGAACTCCAGGAATGCATCGCTGGGCAAACACGGACACTTCCCAGTTGTGGCTGCGGTCGCTGTTGCGGTTCTTTGCCGCCTCCCCGCCACCTTTATCCACACTTTGGGCATGCTAAAATTTAATAAGTGTTTTCCTCAAACCGTTTTTCCTGTCGCCTCTTTTTCACGCTGTTTTACGTAGCTGTTCTTGTTGTTCAATTCTTTGATGCATTGCCAAGGGGAGTTGGGGTGGGTAAAATATGCAGTTGGCAAGTCGGCTTTCCTTCTTTGCCCACCAACTTGGCAAATTCTTGCGGCACATTTCATGTATTTGTTTTGCTCCCTCTGCCAAATGCTTTTTCCTAACGTGTCGCTTCGTGTTAACGGTATTGTTTACAATGTTAATAGAACCCACCGAGTTGGTGGACAGATAAATAAACAAACACACAAACCAGCAGCCGGAGCCGAAAGTCCATGCTTCAGTGCACTCGTTCTTGCGGAGACAGAAACAAAAGCTAAATCACACAGAAACGAAAGACTCAGGCAACGAACTGGCCGAAGGCAATGATTCCTGTGTGTTAATCTGGGTGTAATGACTGCGGTAAAGAACATTTACAATTTAATTTATTTCTTGGAAGAAACTTATAATAAGGTTGCAGCTTTATTTATCAAATATTCTGGAGTAGGGAGTATTATAACTATAAATTGATAACGAGCTCGTGAATTTATCAAAGCGTAAAGGGAACATGAAAATTTATAATTTTCAAACACAAGCAAAAGACTAAGGCAACGAACTTTCTGGAGTGTGTAATGACTGAGGAAAAACTAATCATATGATTTCTTCAATTTGTTAGTCAATACTTAAAGATATCAAGGGTTGTGTTTAGTTCTATATTTAATCAAAATTTATTATGTGTTTTTTATTATAATTTAAAATATTTTATGAGTTTTTTTTTTTATTTCTGTAGAGTTCTCAAATAACCTGATCACTTTCTATTAAAATTTTAAGCTTCAGGTGGGGATGCAGATTTTTGATTTCCCCTTCCTCAACGAAAATTAAAATCCAAACTGTACAAAGTTAATCAAATGATTCTATTCCCTGCAAATCTATGCAAATTTAATGATGCTCACTATGACCAATTAAGTTCATAGTCGGCGACAGTAGAAGAAGCAGGTACTAAATTGCTTATTTATTAGTCAAAAGAGAAGAAAATATCTGGAAACGGAATGCTAATGATGTAAACTAAGCATTTAACTGTTAAAATGCCAGCAGCAGAGGCAAACAAAGCAAAGAAAAAGTCGCATCAGTGGGGCTCACTGTGAAAAAAGGGGAAGAGCGGGGGAAGATGAGCCCAACGCGACGACGACAAAACTTAGGCGACTTCCTAAGACTAATCAAAGCCGTTACAATGGTCGCACAGCCGCAAAAAACGCACTCAGCGCTTAAAAACCAGAGGAACCAGAAGGAAAAGAGACCGAGAGTGTGGAGATTCAAGGGAGAGAATGTAGGTTGCATTGGCTTTAATTACACTGCAGAAAAAAATACTCAGGCTTTGATCGAGCCAAAAAATCAGTCACAATTTTATGTTTAATAGATAAAATAGGCGGAAGTGTATTTTTATCATTGACTACAATTTTACCTGGCTTGTGGGTTTTCTATTTTGTATAAGCTCTATATAATATGCATTCATTATAAAATAGTTTTATTAAATGCGCCCAAGCCACTGAATTTAGGAGTCAAGAATTTCCTTATTTGATTTTTAATTAATTAGGTTGTGCGATAGTTTAATTTTATTGTTAAGTCCGATTTCACATGTCTCTGCGTGCTTTACATTTTGCTTCCAAGCTTAATATAAATCAAAACCTTTTGTAGACAACCGTTTACATAGTTACATTCTAAAATGTATTTATTAAGTCCGCTTATGGGACATATTTTCATGAAAATATTAAATAAGTATCTGTTCTTGTAGCACTTTATTTAAATATACTTTTATAATTTTGTTTAAATATGTCGTTTTGTGACGCTCGTTTCTGGAAAACTTAGGGTCTTAAGTAAGATTTTTATTTTCTCTGTAAATGTTTAGAGTAATGTTTTGCTCCCCAGCTGCTGCCTGTAATGTTGTTGTTATTTTTTGTTCAAGAAATTACCGTTTCATGTTGACAAAAAGAAGCAGTCGGGGAAGAAGAAGGTGAACTGGCTTTAGGTTTAGCTGGGAGTTCGGCTTCTGTGTGATTACAGTACCGCTCCTAATGATCATCATTAGATAGCCAAGGGTTTTTTTCACCAGCTGCTGCGCCGATTCTTCTGCTTCTTCTTGCCACTTCTTGGAGCTTGACGTGACGACATGCAATTGCAAACAGGAGGAACAAGAGGAAGAAGAAGATGAAGGCTATAAGAAGCGGTAGAACAACACCAATAATATTTGATAATGCAAACCGGAAGCTATAAAACTCGAGTGTAAGACGACATTTTACGTTAGACGGTCATCACAGTAAGCCCAAAGAGAATTTGCTAATTGCCTGCAATTGAAAATGTAAGAAAAAGAACCCGGGAATGGAGGAAATCTACAAGTTAAAGGCCGAAGACGGAAAGAACGCTTCATTAGGCCATATAAGGTCTTTAACCGAACTCCAAATACACTACAGTTATATACATACACACATCATAGGCGGGACTTACATGACCTGAATTCCGTGCAAAATACATTTCAGAGGAAAGATAAATTGTAAAATCTTCGCAAATTAAATCTTAAGTTACATATCGAGTATTTCCGTTTACCTTACTAGTTTTTTTTCTTAATTTAGGGAAATATTATTAGCCTGGACAATTTATTATGAAATATCTAATTATATATATCTATTATTTTTTCATTGGCTATAATATTGCTTAATTCGAGTTAATAAGCTTTTTAATTAAACTTTAAAAACTCCGCAAGAACCTAAACTAATTAACGACTTCTTTATAATCAAGTTCAAAGCACAAGGCTTCCATAGTGCTATAAAAAACCGATCATCTTTAGGATATTAAATGAACTTCCTGGATGCCCCCTGGTCATCCGTGCACTTCTCACTGCATTTTGCGATGATCTTGTAGAACGGGGTGTGCCACAAATCCGATTATCAGGGCCGGGAGCTTAGGTTCGACCGCCATCTCAAGGTCGAAAAAAGTATCTTGTATCTTGAATCTAAGCTCTCCTTTCAAGTAGAGCGCTAGAGCCCCCAGTTAGCTGAGCCACATTAGCAACATCTGATATGCCAAAAAGCGCTGCAGCACTTAAGGAAAGCCCCCATCCCCGACCAACAACAAAAGATAGCCCGCACGTAATCTGATATTGAAAACGGTGGGGCAACCAACTGAAAAGAGTGCTCTTATAAATAAAGCAGCGAAAAAACCGAACCAACTGAGCCTGGCCATATGAGGAGAATCTCTTTCTTTTGTGTCTCCACTATCCGAACAGAATCAGAACAGCACACAGAAAACAAACAGGATTTATTTACAATTTTATTGATTTCTCAAATTTTTAAAAACATTGATCTACAGATTTATTATGTCTGATATTAATATTATGTTGTTAAAATTTTAAGGTAAAATATTTAGAATTCGAAAGTACTTACATAGAAAAACCTTTTCTTATTATGCGTTTTAACCGAGTGCACACCAAAAAATGAGGAAATTAGATGAAGACCTGTGTTATGTCATTAGTATGGGCGCATTGAAAGGCTGAAAAAGAACCCAGTAAAAATAATGTAGTTACATTTTTAATTTGATTATTCATTATAATAATCTTGCTAAATAAAGTTTTTGAGTGATCACGCCAATTTTAAATAAAACATATGTACTTAATATTCTCTGAGCCGATAACTTATACGTTTAAAGAATATAAACACATTTTTTTTCCTTTCAAATGATAAACAAAATAATGATAAAATAATTTTTCGATCAATTAGTATATTTCTTTAAATATTTCTTAAGTAAACAAAACTAAATAAAACAATTAATTAAATTTGTTTAGCGATGGCTGCAAGATGGACGAGATAACTTTAATAACAATATAAAAGAAAGCATTTTTAAATTTTGGTCGGATGGCTCCAACATAAATATATAGGGGTAATAAATAGGAGAATAAATCATCACCCCAATGAGATGTGTTTCTTTTTTTCAATAGAACGTGAACCCATGAATTTTCCTCAGCCATTGTAGGCACATTTTCCCAAACGCATTCACGGCTTACTCCCAGAAACAGGAGGAATTTTAAAAGAAAGTTATTCCCTGCTAATTAACTCCAGGCTCCTCACGACTAAGTGCCCCAAGAAAAGAGTCGGAGATAACATTTTTTATGGCTCTCTTAGGTGCTCTCCCCCCCTGCAACACGTAAAGCACTAAGCCAAACCCGGGCCCTGGGTTATTTATCAGAACTGTCAGCGGGCCATAAATTCCGACTTTTGTCACTACCATTTATGGCCTAAAGAGGTAACCAATAAAACATACAAATTCGGTTGGCGCAATGCGTTATATAAGCACTCCGTCTGCATCTGATCTAACGGTGCTTGGTTCTTTGGGTTCTTTGGGCTCTTTGGGTTCTTTGGGTTTCTTTTCTTGGGTTCCTTGTTTACAAGACACCTTGACAAATGTGCCCGGAAAGAGGAAAACATTCGAGACGGGGAAACAACACAAGGCAGAAATTTGCATGGCAACTGAAATGGAAATGGGTGGAGTGGGAACCAAGCGGGCAAAACAGCGATCAGGTCTCCACTGCAGTTTTATGGTGCATTGTCTTACAGCGCTAGAAAGCAGAATAAAAAAGAAAGGAATCACCAATTGTAACAAAAGTCAGAACAAGTTTGCCACAAACCCTGTCCGGTCGTTGGCTTTGGCCTAGAGATGGGCGGGAATTATACGGAATTATGATCGTGTTGCGAGGCAGTAAAGGGGTTTTCTTATATTCAAAAAATATATCTTGTTGCTTTCTATGAACTATAATATCTTGACGTTGACCTCATAAGTTATAAGGAATGTGAATAAAGGGAAAATAGATTAAAACACGCCTTTATTTTTACTGAATGTTTCTAATAATAAGTAACTTCTCGTACAAAAATATATAGAACGCAACGATTTAAAGAGATTTATTCTACATCTTTTAAGCTTTGTATCGAAAAGGGATATTTTGTCAATATTAAGTTTAAATAAGTTACATAAAGTTTAGTACAAAAGAGGGTCTCAAAGTCCCATCTCCAGCACAAGGCACTTAGAATTTGCCCCAGGAGTCGCATCATTATGTTGTGGGAAAAGTAATGCAACACAAAAGCGCACGTTCCGTCTGCTGCATGATTTATGCATTATAAATATGAGGTCTATATTAATCGCAGCCTGTCATGTTGACAATATTATTACGCTGTTCCGACCGAATCACGAATCGATAATTTTCCCTCTAATAGAACTAGAACAGGGCGACATCGATTTGCCAATAAGTACTTAAGGGTATTAAGAACTTTCAGTTGATTGTTCGGAGCTATTTCGGTGTGGGTTCGCTGATGGCTTCGGATTTTGTGAAAGGTGCTAGCTGGACGACACAAAAACCTTTCCCAGTTTTGCAGTTTTATTTTTGTATCCATTTGCCACAATCGTGCAGTTTGTTCTAGTTTCATTAGAGTGAAGGAGATGTTGGAAGGCGACGACGACTTGACTCGACTTTCACCCGATCCACGTTTAGTTATCTCTTTTGCGGGATGAGGGTTTGGCCTGCACGTAACAGCACTGCTCTGGACTCCCCTAATTAACAAGTTAACTATTACTTCATTTAACTGACCAAAAGAAATTCAATTAAATTTTATGACTAATGGTACGAAAGAGCCAGCTCATTGGGGTTCCTATAGGAAAACAAGGAATAAAGGTAGGTGTTGAGGTATGATCTTTTAGTGGAAACCTAACAAATTTTGAAAAAATGTTATTTTTTAACATACATATACAATTTTATATTTATAAAATAAAGACTAACAAGAAACTTTAAGTACAAGAAACTAGGGTCATCGACCAGCTATATAATATGATTGTTTATAATATTATGGAAATTTAATTTACATAATTGAGTTGTGTGTTTAGATTTTTTGTTTTAAAAAGTTTAGTTTTGTTTCTTAAAAACGGTTTAACAAATAAATTGTTTCACTATTGTTATATTTTTTTAAAGCTTTTCTTAGCATAGTTATACCCGTTACTCGTAGAGTAAAAGGGTATATTGTATTCGTGCAAAAGTATGTAACAGCTAGAAGGAAGCGTTTCCGACCCTATAAAGTATATATATTCTTGATCATGGTCACTAGCCGAGTCGATATAGCCATGTCCGTCTGTCCGTCTGTCCGTCTGTCTGTCTGTTCGTCTGTCTGTCTGTCTGTCCGTATGAACGCTGAGATCTCGGAAACTATAAAAGCTAGAAGATTGGCATTTTGCATGCAGATTCTAGGAGTTCCTACGCAGCGCAAGTTTGTTTCAAAAAGGTGCCACGCCCCCTTTAACGCCCACAATCGCTTATATACGATTTTAAAAATTTAAATATTTCGGAAAAGTAAAAATGCAGTTTTGTTGTGTTTATCAATACCTATCAAAATGTAGAAGAACTTTTTCAAATCGGACCATTCGTTAAAAAGTTATGCGTGATCAAAGTTTCTATCTCCATCTCCCTCGCACTCCCTTTACCTGAGTAACGGGTATCTGATAGTCGGGGCACCCGACTATAGCGTTCTCTCTTGTTTTTTTTTTATTATTCCAACTTCTTTAAATCAGGTGTAGCATACGAATTCGCGGCTTCCAGGAATCTTTAACATGACATCTCCGCCTCCCAGACACCAACTCCGCCGAGGACATGTCCATGGGCATAAGCTTCCTCCAAGAGCATTTCCTCCTCGTTCCGCTCAGGCAACGGCGACACCTCTTCCCATTTCATGCCTCTTTCTGCCTTTTCATTTAACAACTTCCGCTTGGCCGAACAACAGCAGGGCCAGCGAATAAAAACACAGAGCTGCGATCTGTGCAATCGCTGATGATGAGGTGCATAAACGACGCCCATTTATTGAGCCCTCGCGGCTCTAATAACTTGTGGAGAGGGGAGGGGAGCGAGGAGTGAGGGGTGAGGCACTGCCTCCACTCCAGATCGTCGATCGCTGGCTGGAAAAAGGCAGAGGTGGGGAGCAGGGGATCAGGTGCTCAAGGGGCTAGGTCGAACATGTTTGACGTCCACTAAATGACAGGCATTTGTCTGCGGCCAGGGAGAGGTATATGGGTACACCTGGCCAAATTACCTACACCAAATGTCTCACTTTGAACCTTCTTAGTTCCATTAATGTAAGGCGAATAAAACCATATCGATATAACAAATGTATATATCATTGCTTTCATCATTAAAAACAACAAAGATTTTTACAAAATATAAATACATTCAAATTTAAACTTACTGTTTACATTTTTACAAAAATTTAAGTTTTTTTTTTTAAAGATCTACCAGATATAATAGATATTGAATGCTATCTCAATTTAAATATTCACGATCGGCATATTTGGCTCATTAAATAATAGTATTTAAAGCAAGGTAAACTTACCAGATATATTTCCCCATTACATATCCTACTTTTTTGACCTCGAAGTAAAACGTATATTTTGTTTATTTCATATTGTATATCGTGCTTTAAAAATATATTTCGAAAATACAAAGGTCAACTAAGGTTTTACTAACGTGGTCGCAAAAGTCATGACACAAATAATATCATAATATATTTATTGACTGCTGCCTTAGAAAATAATTGTTACTACGTTTTTCCATTGAATGTATTAATATTATAATATACGAATAACTTATTACATTTTGAACAAAACTTTTCTTTGTGCACACCTCCAGAAGAAGTAGTTGCATCAATAGAGTTGGACATGAAAATTGTTCAAACTCCTTCGTTCTCGGCTGCTTTTCTTGTACTTGTTGTGTGTTCGCAGCATATTTAATGAGCCACACATGTTGATGGCTCTGGCAGTCTGTAAGTCAGGTTTTTTTGTTAGCTTTTTTTAGCAGAGTAGTGTGTGCTTCATGCTGGAATTATTTCAATGGCTCAAGTATTGCCAAATTTATTCTCTTGCTGTGAAACTGAAGATGAAGCGTGTTGGCATTTCTTCAATTATAATGACACAAATTTCACTCTATGATGAAGCCGCATACACGAACTCATATGCAAATGTGGTTATTAAAAGCATTACAAATTGTTGAGAAAGGAAAGACAATTACACCTGAATGCAAAAAATTATATCTAAATCAGAAAAGTTCTTGATATTTATAATGATATATTGTTAATATGGCTACCAAAGTTTAATAGTACTTAAACAAATGAATGCTTATAAATTGTAGTTCAAATTAAGCTTAAGAACATTTTGTTTTTTTTTTTGTTTGTCCATTAAAATAAATGTTTATAAAGAACGTGCTTAATTATCAATTGTTACAATTAAAAAAAAACGATTTCAAGAATAGGGTCAGACATAGACAAGCCGCTTTTGCTGACTAGTGTAGTCATGCTCACGTTTCAATTCTCAATGATCGCTTATTGACTCGCACTGACTTCGATTTCTATTCATGTTCCGTGTTCTAAGACAATTTGCAAAAGTGAAAATAGGCCCAGATCTCAATCTCGAGCGAAGTATTTCTCTTTCCAGAGCTTTCCATTGTTAATAGATTTTCTGCCTGGGCGAGATTTACATAATCCTAAGTGCTAGTTGTGCCTGCCACGATTGGCCGGTGAAAGTTGTTACAAATTATAAGTTTAGAATGCGCCCAAAAATATGCCCAGTAGTCACAAAACAAAGCCTAGATCTGGAGCCCACTGAAAACAACGCAAAATGTTGCACTCGACTTTGGTTTTGCTTTTCGCCTTTCACAAATCAACGTCCAAATATGGAGGGAGTGCTCTCCATCGCCTTCCCGAAAAGCCAGATAAATAAATCTGTCAGTGGGGCGTTGCTACTGTGTCAAATGGTCGGACGAGTTAACAAAGTATCTATCAGATGCGAATGCTCAATACCCAATTTTATTGTTGCCGAATCGATGTCACGGCTACAGTTCGACTTGGAGCTCTATTTTGGCTCAAATAGAGAATTTATTGTCAGCCAAGTGGCTTTGTGGCGATTCGGGACAGTGGAACTAGTTAATTGGGTTGATTTCTTTGGCTGAACATCAGTGTCTTCACTTTTGCTAAATAAAGATGTTAAATTCCGAGGAGAGATTTGTGTTGGTTTAACGGTTAATGTTTAATTAAATTAGATTTCTGTACATTGTTTATTGTTCAATAAAAATATTTTACCGCTTCTTTAATGTTTTAACTTTTATTTGAATATATCTTTTTTTGATTTATTGAAAGTCAGAGGAAATATTCTCTTCGTATTAAACTGTACCAAATTTTTCATTTGTCGATAAACATCTCAAAGTCAAATACTCTTATCCTGAACTAAAATATGTGCCAAAACTACATTGGTTCACTTTCGATGGTGAAATTCTATTATTCACACATTTCTTTCAGGGCATTTACAGTTCTCTGCTGAGTTCATCTCCTAAAACCATTGTCGAATATCTTCTATAGAAGCTCTTCCAACTAGGTTAATGAAACTGAAACCCTAAAAACTTTTAATTTCTTCAAAACCCCCGTAAACTGGGTTGCAAAAGTCAAACTAACTCTTCATTGTGATTAACTAATCGAGCAATCAGAGACTTTTAGATCTCAACACTTTCGCTCGGATCCCGGGGGCAGTATAATAAATGACTTGATTAATTTTGCTCAGTGTATGGAAAGGCCAAAATAAAAATGAAGTGTATAAATAAAGTTGTCTGGGCGTAATTGCTTGGCCCCATTATGGGGGTTCTCGGTCTTGGACACCTGAGTGGCATTTGCTCCCACAGCCTCGCTTTCTTTCGGTTCGGTTTTGTCTTTGCTCATGTAATTACTGTAATTTATTTATGAGGCGACTGGGTTTACACACGTTCTGAATATAGTGGGATACCCATAGAGATTCTTGATACCATTTGCGAGTGCGTGGCGAGCTGGAGTTCCTCTGCGAAAATTATGGAATTATGTTTTGGCCCGGCCCCGATGCAAATCGCCTTTGGAAAATCTGTAATTAAGCCGGGGATTTCACCAGCTGCAAATTCAGGCCCTAGGCCAACCTCAGAGAAAGAGAGATTTCACCTCGATTTAATTCATCCCTGTTGCTGCCAGTAATGCCAGTGTTCTAAGCCTCCATTTTCATGGCCAAGTACACGACGTTGGCATGCAAATGAGCCACAAGTGGCTCTCAATTAAAAGCAGAGTCAACCACAACAAAATAAAAGTCAACTGCAGCTGATTTATTGTGTGAAACTGAAATTCTTTTCGGTGCTTGCCGTTTGGTTTTATTCTGTGACTTCTGCTTTTTTTTCGTGCCTCGTGAAAGTTTCTCTAGCATAGATCTGCAGTGGCCTGACATTCAGATAATGACTTGATTAAAAGTTGTCATGAGAACCGACTGCTGCGACTAAATTGTGCAAGGCCAAAAGACAGCCGAAGCGGACCCACCAATCCAGTATGCAAAGAGAGCTCCAATTAAGCGAAGAAGCTCTGCGCATTCGAGCTTGAGTTCCTGCAGCGATCAGTCGGGGTATTGCTACTGGATGGGTTTCCCTGACTCTTTCATAAATTATTTAAATAAATTAATCAATAACTTGTATTGCTGTATTGCTGCAGGAGAGGTTTTCCAATTTAATAAGTTGTTAAATTATGTTTTTTTATTGCTTTTGAATGGGTTTTCCTGACCAGTAGTTTAAATACTTGGATTAATATTTGTTATGGTTCCTTAGTCAAAATTGTCATTAGTCCTTTCTTTTCATGTTATATTTCACTTGTGAACACATCACATTTTATACAAATTTTGTTTAGGTAAGGTTTTTAAATAAATTAGTTCAACAGAAATCGTATGTCGTTTGATTTAATTTGATGTACATATGTTTAATTATTTCTAACAACATTTATCCGCGAATATTATTAATCTGTGAAAATTTCCAAGAGTAAATTATTAAAAAAAAATATTTAATATTTTACATTGATTTTTGATATTGTAACAGCTGAGTGTACATTCATTGAATGTATAAAAAAATTTAAGATTGTCATCATATGATTGAATTTAATTAAACTTTGACTCCTATGTAAACTATCTCCGCAAAGGTTATCTATGGAGTTACTCAATATGATCAATTTATATGTTTAACAGAGTATCCAAAGTCCTCTGTCATAGAACCTCAAAGTCTTCATGGTTCTTTCCAGATTTTCGTTTGCATTTGCATGCCAGTGAGTTTCGCTGCTAATCACGTTCTTAATGAAAGTGGCTGCAGTGGCCAGTTCGGAGTGGTCCGTGGACAACATTGTTGTTTGTTGTTTGTTGTTAGTTGCTAGTTGGCTCTTGGCTCTTGGCTGTTACCCGTCGGATGGGGATGGTTCTTGGACAAGTCGGTGGCCAGAAGTCTGGCAGTCGGTGGATCTTTCGCTGGCAATGACCGCCATTCGCCTGGCTTTATTTGATTTTCATGTTTGTTTGGCTGTTTTCCAGTTGTTGCGTTTGCATGCAACTCGCGTCTGGCTGGATTTCGAGGAGTGTGAAGTGGATTCTTTGGGGCAGAACTCTTCTTCGTCGACCAGACCCGTTCTTGGAGCCCCTCTCATTTTGAGTAGTATAATTTATGACTGCGGCTTGGTGTCGCTGAGACTCCATTGCCTTCCCTATTTGTGTATTTATTGATGGATTTTGGCAGCATTTGCGTTTGGCCCATTTTCGTGTGAGAATTTATGCCAAGCGCTCGAATGCAGGGGAAAATGGATAAACAAAGCGATAAAGTTGTGTGAAGTTATTGAGTAGATTAAGGAGGAAATACTGAAAGATCTGTTTCGTGTTCAGTTACGTTTTGACCGAAACTTTAAGAGGATTAAGTGAGAATAGAAAGCTGGAGCCAGCTGGAAAGATATGTTCAAGTGAATTTTAATCTATTTAAACACTATTAATCCATATATCTAAAAAAGGAAGGGCTAGTTAGTTCGCTTTGATTAAAGGCTCCATTAATCGTCATAAATAGTCTTAAATGACTGATATGATTATTTACTAAAATATTAAAAATTAGATCAGTAAATTATTTTTAAACATTCAATTTAATATGAAAATTAAAGAAATAAAATAATAAATAAAATAATTATATTCACCGCTAAACTAAAGCAAATTATTTGCAAAATTTGCCTTTTATTTAAAAAACTTAAAGGAAAATGTAGGCCTGTCCCGATCTCCACACGTACTTGTTTAAAAACTCGGTTGAACATTAACGTATAACAATTAGTTTGCGGTTCTTAAGTTGAACTAAACCAACTTTTCAGCTTTTACCTGAGTTGCTTTGATATTATTTCTTACCTAATCTTAACAATCTCTCGCACATCTTGTAGTACTCGCGTCAATTTAGCTCTCTAAAAATGCTTATTCAAATGAAGTAGTTGGCCCGGGCAACCTGTTGCATAGTTTCGCTAACATTATCCAACATCGTATAACTAATGACCACCACTTACCCCCATCTCCGTCTCCAACTTTGCCTATCTTTGCAGCTGTGAAGCGAACAAATTTTCTTTTTGTAACGCCGCGCATATGGTTCATTAAAAGTGTGGCAGAACTTTGGCACTGGCGACAAGAAGCCAACAACGAACAACGAGCGACGACGACCTGTGGCAATGCTCGGGCAAATTGTGCGGGTAATTTCCAGCTCGGCTTAATTTGGTTTTGGCCTAAGCCAAATGGGCATGTGCACCGTTCGCCGCTGTCATTCGAAAGTTGCCCCTGCGTGACACACATTCGGAGCATTAGTGTTGGACGGTCGCTGGCAGACAAGTTGGAGCGCTGCCCTGCCGCATCTGGGATCCATCGATATACCAAGGGGGACCACGAGTCGGGGGACTCCTCGCCGGCCCAAGTCCAAAGTCGGCTCTGCTGCATTATTCATGCTCTTCGGCGGCATCCACGCAACGGGAACGACCGAAGATGACGCTGCGCTTACTCAGCATATTATCGGCGGCATTACTTCTGCTCTGGCCCGCACAGCTGGACGCGTTTATCACGCCGAATACAGGTGAGTGCGGGATGCGGGGTGCGGGGTACGGTGCGGTACGGGGCCAGCGGATAAACTCTGTGAAATGTGTGGCATTGGGTGAGATGCCGATTCTACTCTAGCGGAAAAGCACCTGATAAAGTGGAAAACTTGGCATCGAATATTTTGATTTAATTTGTTAGGATTACGATTCTAGTTTCATAAAAAAACAAAAATCTAAGAAAACTGAAAAAAAATGAATTGCAAATTGTAAAACCGTCTTGTCTTATTTAAATATGTATGTATGTCATGAAACAAAAATTTAATGGTTAGTAAAGTTAGTCAGTTGTTGTAGGCTATTATTAAAACTATTTATATTTCCTTGGAAAATTATTATGTTGTATTTTTTATAGAATTTTTCTAGATTTTTTAATACAATTTAAGCAATACTTAAAATGTTAAAATAAGATAATTTTGTTTTATTGAAAAGTTTCAATGTTCATTGAAAATTTCAAGTTTAATTTTTTATTATTTTAAAGTAACTGTCTACCTTATCCACCTTAAACTCAATAAAACAACCTTTCCGCAATGACACGTTAAGCTCCACAAATCATTGCTTAAAAAACCTTTACTACAACTTAACCACAAGAAGATGGTAGGTAGTTGTAGCCGAAAACCAATTATTGTTTCAATCTACCCGTATGTGGTCACAGCAATTCAGTCTGTTCTTGGGACTCCAGTGAAATCCTGTGACTGTAAGGACAACCTTTCAGGGCACTGAAAACCCGAGGGCAGGGTAATGAACATGCTGGCATTGTACCTACGAGCCCACCATGTATTTTTGTGGCGCCGTTTCAGAAAAGTTTCAGTCAGAAAAGTTCCAAAGTTCAAGACAAAAGCCTTCAAATCCCACAGATCGGCCTTTGGCGGAAGTGAATCCATGGATGGAATAAATTTTATAATATAATATATTAAATATTAATAATAATATATAATAATTAAAACATCCTCCAACGGCGAACTTAGAATCAATTATCCTTATCGCCTCAATCAAAATACTTGAAACGAAAAGTTATAATAAATTATTTCATTGTTCTATTAGCTATGCAGAATATGGAGCGGCTTACAAGGTTACATTAAAAACAATATCAAATAAATTCAATAAATTATTTTATTCATTTCTTCCATAACTTTACTAAAGCCTCTCTTAATGTAACCTGTGATTAATTTGAATTAAAATTCACCTTTAGGCTGCCATCACAATGGCACTTGGTTCGCGGACAAATCTGTGGTTCCGAGCATGGAGAAATGCCTCAACTGCCAGTGTAACCGGAAGACGCTGGTGTGTCGCCTGAAGGTCTGTCCCGAAATGCCCATGCCGCCGCCCAGGGGTTGTGTGGTGGTCCAGAAGAAGAGCACCTGTTGCCCATATCTCTCCTGCGCAAGATTGGATGCCTTCTACAAAATACCCACCAAGCGCCGCATCATCGCCTATTTGGATCACTACGAGAGGGAGTCCATCGATCGGGTGGTGAACGACAATATGCTGCAAAGGCGCTCAGATGATTCCGACACGGATCTGTTTGGTGAGTAAATGATATATTTTTTAAAGAGAATGTGTTCTTTAATTGATTATGTAACTTGCAGTCTGTGTGAAGAATGGAACTGTCTATAAGTCGGGCTCTGCTATGTCGTCCTCGAATTTGTGCAGCTACTGCTATTGCATAGGTGAGTAGTTTCAACCAAACATAAAATTAGAAATTCATACCTTAGTAATGGTACTTAAAATTGATATGGTAATTACTCAATATCCACTATAGGCGGCACCGAGAAATGCGTGAAGCCGAAATGCATGCTGCCCGTGGAGGGATGCAAACCCATATTCGTGGATTCCACCTGTTGTCCTGTGAGATATGATTGCAGCAGTAAAACCTCCGGAAAGTCCTCGCAGGAAGTGCGCTACAGGAAGACCTCGAACAAGCACTTCCAGCGGATGTCGCAGCGCCTGCAGCGCAATCGAGGCTGCACTGTAGGAGCCCAGTTCTACGCGGAGGGTCAGAAGATGAGATCGGATGTGGACAGGCCCTGCGACATATGCTTCTGCATCCGAGGAACGCGACGGTGTGCCCCGAAGAAGTGCTCGCCGGCTCTGAAGAACTGCATTCCAGTGGTGCCCAAGGGTCAGTGCTGTCCATCCAGCTACGACTGCGGCAGTCAGCGGGATTATCGCAGATCGCACAACTCCAGGCAGTTTAATCTTTACAACATGCTCTTTGGCAAGGAGGAACCTCTGGAGCAACAGGATCCAGCTCTAATACCCCAAAATTCGATGGCCGAGAGATACCCTCACGATCGTCATCCCACGAGAGCAGCTGCGGGGAATCCCCTGGAGGCCAGTAGTGAGAAGAGCATAATGGACACCCTTCGGGAAGGTCTCGAATTCATAGATGGTAATAACAACAAAATGCTGGCAAACAATTTGGATCTTGTTGGCATAAGAACCACCCAGGCACCACCTTTGATGAGGACGGAACCCAATGAAGAGGGCAGCAGCACTAATACTCTGAGTTTCCTGGACTTGCTTTTGGGTCCCACCACGGAACACGAGGAGACTAGGCAACCTGAATCGACAACGGTTAAGAACACACTCTCCTGGATGGATATTCTTCTGGGACCCGATGAGGAGGAGCTGAGCCCCAAAACAGAAGCCTATTCGGAGACTAGTACTACTCTGAACCAACCCGAGGAAATGATGCCTTCAACAAATAGTATAAAACGCATTGCAGAGGACTTCGATGAACAGTTGGACAATGGAGAAATGGCGGTGGGTGAACTGCCAGCAGAGGCCCAGCAAATTGGTTTGTCGAATGCCGGAATTTGGCCAACACCAGCCTCGGATGTCATGCCCCCACCAAAAGAGGAACCCAGTTTCTTTAACGCCTTTATGGATGGCTTGTCTGGTATGCTCGAAGAACCACTCAATCACACATCGACAACGACCACAACCACATCCACTGAGAGACCAACCACTGTGCATGCACCACCCATGTTCCGACCGTTGCCGAGTGGAAAGCCAATTCACACGCGTATAAACTCGAAACTGGCCAACCTCACGGTGACACCGCCCATGTTGGTGGTGACCAGCAAGTATGGTCAGCCGGTGACCCACAGAACAGCGGATAAGAGGGTCAACGCAACCACTGGCACCACAATAGTCAAAAGCACAGGCAAGCCAAGTGTCGGCACCACCCAGCGAACAATACTGGATACTAATGTAAAATCCACAACAAAACCAAGTACTACGGTTAAGCCCAAGTTGAAGACCACGAGAAAAACCACTACAACTCCGAAACCTACTACTCCAAAACCCACAACTCCGAAACCTTCAACTCCAAAACCCACCACTCCAAAATCGTCAACAACAAAACCCACAACTCCTAAACCTCCGACTGCGAAGCCCACAACTTCGAAACCAACCACTCCAAAGCCAACAACTCAAAAACCTACAACTCCGAAACCTTCCAATCCGAAACCAACTACTACTACAACAACCACCACAACAACAACCACTATACGAACCACCGACAAACCAAAATTTAAGCCAAAGCCTAAGCCCTACATTACAAGCACTCCAAAACCTCTGGTAATCAAGACGAACCCCAGTATTTTGGAAGCTGAACCTCTGGACACCAGTGGTGAACCCACATTGCCACCCAGTCTTCCCAACTTAAAAATAATACCCTTCCTGCCAACCGATGCTGTGGAAACGGTTCTTAAGGAGAACTATACGCCCAACTTCTACCAGCAGAAGGTGGCCTCAGATAAAATGGATGTGGTTGGGTATGATAGCATAGATGATTCGGTAGCTCTATTCTCGCAATCCCAGCCGGATCAGGCTGCCTATAAGTACAAGTTCAATGTGGAAGTGCCAGCGGTGGAATCCGCACCAGAACCAGTTGTTCATGTGGGTGGTAAATATGAAGGCAGTGCGGCTTACGTAAACTTCGATTTCGATCGGCCGGTGGTGCCGCCCGCTCACAATGGATTCTCACCTCCCACCGAAACAGAGGGGGGCTTCATGCCCAAGGAACCACTCGTTATCGATGGGGAAGTCCTTCAGGAACATGTCACCTCAAGTGGAATCAACGGGCCGGTTGATAACTTCCATGTGACGCAACACATTGTCGATATCACAACATCGGGGGCACAGGCAAACGATACTGCTTCGATAGGTGAGCTAAAATGAATTATTTTATTAATTTAAAGAATAGAAATCAGGTTTTTTAAAACTACTTAAAATTTTTACAAATTATTTGGTTCCTTGTTTAAAATATAAAGTTATCCAATCGATTCCGATTTATACTAAAATAAATTGGTTTTCTGGAGCGCTTAACCAATCCTGCACATGTATATTTTTACATAGGCTGTTTTCTTTTAAATTAAACGAATGCCTTTGTTTGTAAAATCAAATCAATTTACAATATTTTTAAACTGTAGATTTCTGTTAGATTTCTATCAAACTGTTTCTAAATGAAGTACCACTTTAGGAATAAATACTCAAATTTAAATTGACGTCATCTAAAAATTTGGTTAGGGTGCGGTGCATGTCATATTCAATCGATTGTGAGATCTGTCTTTATCCAGATTTTACTGAAAATATCCTTTTGTTTTTTCCTTCTATTCAGAAATCACCACACCCGATCCATTTAAAGATGTCATACACACAGAGCCGTCGCCCAATCTCGATGAATTAATCGTTGACAAGGCGAACAAGAAGCCGATTGAAGAGCATATCGAGACTGTCACTTACAGTGTTAGCAACTCAACGGCATCCTTCATATCGTCATCTACCAGCAGCACAACAACAACAACAACGGCAGCAACAGCAACAAAAGCAGCAACAACGGAAAAGGAAACCCCCTTGATAGATAAATATGAAATCAATAAATTAGATAAGCTCTTGGATGAGCTGCTTGGCATGGAGTTGTCCAAAGAAGAAGTAGTGAGCAGCACAGTGCCGGCATTTAAGCAACTGCCAACGGCAACACCAACAACAGCAGTAGCAACAACAGCAACAGCAGCAACAACGACGACAAACACGCCAGCAACATCAACCGCAGGTCGGCCACCAGCGACAACACGTGCCCCGGCCAAAAAGGGAAATAGTAAAACGAAAAACAAACAGACCAACGGCAATAGACGCAAAGTCCAGAGTGCCACGCGACGGCAGAGCACGGCGGCAACCACTAGAGCTCCACCAGCAACAACGGCATCATCTGCGGCAACAACCACGGGGCAGACCACAACAACAACGAGCGGCACTCTGCATCCATTTTTAAACTCACCGTTCGACAAATTGCCCTTCATGGATACCAGCTATGAGGTAAGACCACACCGATTGCAGCCGCAGCAGCAGGCGTTGCAGGCATCGCAGCAACAGCAGCAACATGAGCAGCCACCGCAGCAATTCCACCATTACCAACATGCAACACGACCGCCGACAACCGCCCCACCAGCATCATCCCCGGAGGATGTTGCTCAGGGATTGGATGCGGGTTCGGGTTCGGGGGAAAGGAAGGGAGCTGGAGGAGCAGCAGGAATTCTAGGGGGCGATGATCCCCTCGGTCAGTTGAAATTGGCGGGCTGCAACATTTACGGACGCATGTATCGGGTGGGTCGGATTATAGTGGAATTATCCAGCCAGTGCCTGGAATGCAAGTGCACCGAGGTGGGCGTCAAGTGCGGCCCATTAGACTGTTAATTTAGATATCCTCCATGATCGTTGTCCCCCAGGGAGTGTATAGAGGTTAAGTGTCAGTTCGTAGCAGTAGTTCGTAGCTTGCATGCTAATCCCTAGCTGTAACTAACTAAGGGGTAGTTTAGGCCTTTTTAGACACTAAGTTGTATTATAGATAATTACAATGATTTCTTTGAAAACATAACATAAGATACACTGCACGGCATTTATAACATATATTAATTAAGGTTATAATAAGGACCAAATACATTAAATAAATAATTAATACAAATAATAAATACTTATATCAATTGTGGTTTTAATACGGATTAAATAAGAAATTGAGGTTTGAATTAAATGGGAACATAATTTCGTGTTGGATAATAAAATAATAACAAATGAGGAGCAATACATTATTTACTGAAATTAAAAAAAAGAATGAAATCCAATCAATTCGAGCAGATAAATATTTATTCAACCTTGTTGTAAATTTTGACAAATAACTAATTGCAATAAATTTATAAATATGTGCATAGTTGTTACTGCACTTAGTCACTTAGTTTGGCAGTGACAATTAACGCATTGTTCAGTTTTAATTACACATCGAAATTTGTTACAAATTGTTTTTGAAATCCCTGAATCTAAAATCCACTTTCCTGACTACAATAGCATTAATTACCCAAAACCATTTGATGAGTAATCAATTAATTCAGTCGAGAAGCCAATCAGCTAACAAGTGTAAACCAATTAATTGAGTGGCAAGTAAACAAGCCATAAAAACTAGCAATAAAAAATTGACCACCCTTTTAGGAGGTGTAACATTTATGTTTATTCATAACACAATAAATTGTGCTTGATGAACAGAAAGAATAATAAGTTTACAACGGTTTTTGTGACCAAACAATAGAGACCGTCCAAAAAAAACGAAATATTTTGCAGACTTTGCAATTAGGGACAGCTTGCTTACCAGAATAATAACAAGTTAAATTACTTTATAAACTTATTTAAGTAAAAGATCAGTATAATGGCAATCCAAATTTGTTTTCATAGATAAATAATTTTTAAGAAGATTATTTGTTTTTGTAATTTATACTATTCGATTTCCGATTAACCTCTTGATAAGACTTCTTTAAAAAATTTGGTTTACTTTTTTATCACATATTTTTGGGCTCGCAAATATCAAGAATAGTTTTGTTAAATATAAAAGGGGATTACAAAAATAGATGGAAAAATTAACTATAAATTAAATAATTAAAATGTATAGCTAAATATAATTCAACTAATTTGAGACTAACAGTATATGGCCGTTTGAGTCGGTTGCCGGATGCGTCGGTAGGCGATAAGACCGCAGAGAATTCCGGCCACGCCCCCGCCAATATGCGCCTCCAGACTGATACGCGGATTGCGATTGTGATTGTGGTGAAAGTGGTACATTGTGAAACCCACATCGCTGAGGAACAGAATCAACAGGGCGGCGATGCGGGCATAGCGCTGCGACAACTGCGAAAAGTTCTATTCGACAAAGTGGGAATCGTGTAAACATTAAATCAAAATTAAATTGCGGTTTCCAGCTGACTGACCCGAACCAGGTGCGGCACATGACTTCCCAGCATGGCGTAGACCCCGGCGGAGGCCCCCATCAGGAGGAGATGGGGCTGCAGCCAGGCGTTGGCCAACGAACCGGCAACGCCACCCACGATATAGACCACGGCCAGGCGCCAGTGACCCTGCTCCACTTCCAGGCAGATACCTATAAAGCACTGACAGAGACATTAACCTTTCTTAGTAACACATTGCAACAACAGGTGGCTTTCAGCAAGGTGTTAACAGTCAATGTATTGGTGACCCTAACTGGGCACGATGTTAAAAACTTTAATTAGTTTGGTCATTGAGGATATGAAACTGTTACAAATAAAAATTAATTAATTCGTTTGAATTTAACTCAATATGTTAAAATAATTCAAGGCTTACTACTAAGAAATTATAAGGAGAATATACATAGCAATATTATATTTATATTAAAGGGGGTATTGTGTAGATTGGATTATGAGGAAGAATTTTTCAATCAACTTTCGGCGCGGAAGCTTGCCTTCGCAACCATGAATCATTGTGACAGAAATTAAAATTGTACATACAGTGGATCGCAGCTTATTTCGTGCAGTTACCTAAAAATATTAGCTTTTAAATTATAAATAATAAGTTAAGAAGAATGAACTGCACGAAATAAGCTGCGGCATGAAAAAAGCCTGCACATTTTGTTTTTATTTAATAAGTATTTTGTTTTTACGATTAAGGAAATCGTTTTAATTTAATAAACAAGTTAATATTCCCTTTTAAAATACTGCATTTAAATTTTTCTGTCATCTTTCTTAGTTTAGCTGGAATAACGACATGCACTTTTTTTAGGTAACTGCACGAAATAAGCTGCGATCCACTGTATATGTAAATGTTGCAGCAGGGTTATTCTCGTCCGACATCGTAGTAGCGCAGCAAGTTTCGGTTTCGCACACCTCAAGTCCCAAACGCAACTAAATGCATCGTTCCTTCTTCCTTCTGTGCTTACCACCGAACCACACTCGGCGACAGCGACACTACGCTGTCGCCCCGCTAAAACGCAATTTCTTAAAGCGACGCAATATTACCAATAGTGATGAAATAGGCCTTCTGATGAAATTCCCGAAAATATACCCATACACTCATACCAACATCCACACACTCTTAGTATGCGCCGACATAAATATTGGTGTTAATAAATAAAGTTTCCCATCTGATATGTGACGAATGAAATTAAAAAAAAAACACGAATGCCAGGATTCTGGTCTACAAACCAAACAGATAACAGGAACCACTTGGTAATTATAATGTGTCTTAGATTTATTTTGACACAGTTTTATGGCCTTCTGCCCTTGTCCACTAGTTTGATTAATGAAATGGCAAAAAGTGAATCATTTTGTTTATAGAATGGCAGCCATCTTACAAGACTAAAATTAAGGCAGGCTTGCACCTTGTTGGCGCCCAAAACCTGATTTTTTTCTGGAATTTATTTCTTGGAAAGTATGGTAGGTGTGGGAATAAAATTTTAGCCAGTTGTAGGGTACAGTTTATTGAAGCTACACAATTTTTTTGAGTGCGATCCAAGCGAAGGGGGGAGGGGGAGTACCCAACAATGGCGGCATGTCCGCGAAAAACTCGTCCTCATGGCGGATTTTTTGGAATTTTAAGAAATAATCTGAAACGCAAAAAACGAATATATTCTTAATCTGTACACTTGCTCGCATGGCTTTAACTAGGATAATTGAAAAAACATAAAAAATGCAAAAATTATGAGCTTTTGAAAAAAAAATCGGTTTTTTCCTCATTTTTTCGTTACTCATTATTTTTTTAAATAAACAATTTTTAATATTTTCAAAAGATCCTAGTCTATGCCATGCACATACTTCTGAGGAACATGTATAACAAATTTCATGACGATTGCTCAATTTTTGCGGCTTGTACGACTTCCGCCAACTCGGAAAACATGGTTTCGAGAAAAACGCGTTTGAAAATTTGCACTATAATGGCAACGCGCTTGACACCGGTCCACCAAACGGCCGATAACTTTCGTAATTCAAGAGATTTCGACTTGAAATTTTAGGAGAGTAAAATTGAAACATGTATGTATCCGAAACTGCAAAAAAAAAAATGATTTTTTTGACCTCACAAGGTGCAAGCCTGCCTTAAATAAAAAATAAATGAAATGCCTCTTTCGATTAAATTAGTAGACTTTCAAATTAATACTTAATAACTAACAATGAATCGATAAATATCCTTATACATACATATGTTCAAAAAAAATGAAGCTATTATAAATGTATATTTCCTATATGGGATATGATAAGATAAACAAACAAGAACAAATTATCTTTAATAACTGTGTTGATATATGTATACTGTAATTATAACAAAGCCCAGATCAAAGGTGTAACTTTAATTTGGCCTGTGGTTGGTGCTCACCTGTAGACAAATGTTGAGAGTCAGGTGCCAATAATCGGAATGGAGCATCATATAAGTCAGTAGTCGCCAGCACTCCCCGCTCCACTTGGGCTTAAAGATCAGTCTTTTTTGCATGCACTCATTAGCAATAAAATACAGTGATATCTGGTGGATAGTAAAAATAAGACAGAGGGAAGAACTCTAATTACACTGCACCATACTACAAAATACTTGAAAATATGATTACTTCACTACAAAAACAATACATATAAGGTATGCGTTTTTTTATTTACCTATTCTTTTTAATAAATAATGTGTATATATATTTAATTTTATTGTATTTATTCACTAAGTGATCAAAATGTATTTATTTATAAATGGTTTATATTAAAATGTTCACAGTTCTAATTAACTGTATCTAAATTCTCTTTTTTGGAATTACTAAAGTTAAAAAAAGGTTATTCATTTTCGTATAGAAACTCGCTTTGTTCTCAAAATTTCTTATTATATAAATGGTGACTAATGCGATATTTTATATTCGTTTATTTAAGTTCGCCATTGTCATAAGTTTGACGAGTTATAATTTATAATGTTTATTTCCTTATTGAGCTTAATAAAATTTTAAAGAATTAAGACTTCTTATTGCGATTCAAAAATAGGCAATGCCAGTTTTTAAAAGCTCGCCAACAGTTTTGTAAAAGGTACTTGTTAATGGTACCTAGTTGCGGTAAAATGTGTTTACAAGTGAAAGGTACACAGTTTTCCAAATATTTCTCATATAAAATGTTGAAATATTATTAAAAAACATATTTGTTTAAGTACTCCAAATATTTTATTTTCAAGTTAAACTTGATGTCAGTATTTGTGTATGTAATTAGGATAAAAACTAAGGTACAAGTGTCTTTGTAGGTACTCCCCAATTCTGCACCAAATGTAACTTCCTCTATCGGATGCGTTTAAAGTCTTTGCCAAATCAAAGCTCCTTCAACTTTGCTGAACAGTGTCATGGCAATTGCCTGTCACTTTCGCTCAAACGATCGACACTTGGCCAACTGAGAAGTGCGAGTGTTGAGTTGAGATGCCGCACAATGTGCGCCGCATGACTTGACAGTAGCCGCAAAAACACGGCTGCGACACCAAATCGGTGCAACATGCATCCCGATCCCACCAAATATGACAAATGCCAGAGCTGCCAGTTGCAACATTCAATCGATTCGATGACTAAAATGGCAATATAGCTAAATCGGACCAGCGACGCGTTCGATTGTGCAATCACTGCAGACAGAGTTGTGGGTTGGGCATCGGCAACACAATAAAACCTTGCCGATCACCGATCTGCATAGCTGAGTGTGCGGAGTGAGTATTTTACGCATGCAGCAAGGTATCAACTAATGAGTCTTGCACCAAATGGGTCACACTTGTGGGACTTTGTTGGGGAGCGGGATTGGCCAAGAGCCCATTACTGATTAAGCGATTTAACACTTGATAGCAAATCCAATTAGCAGTCTCATTCGTTTTAAATATATTTCTTATTTTGCTGTTATTTTGATTCACTGCGGAGTAACATTAAAAACATTTGGGGAAGCATAAAAATAGTTATAATTCTATAACATGCATTGGTCCCCAAATAGATAAGCTTTTAAATGTGTTTGTTAACTTAACATTTACTTAAGCTAATACAAAATATAAGCTAATTAATTTTTGAATTATCTAAATTTAGTTAATAAAAGTATTTTATTATTTCATTCCGAAGAAACTAATTGTTGCAAAATCCAATTAGTACACATAACCAATAATTCAATTTCTTATGCGGTTGTTAAGATTTAAGACTTCACAGACCTCAAAAAGAACAATTTAAATAAATATGAATCCAATATATTACTTATATTTCACTTAGTCCAAACCACAACAAGTCCACATACAAATAATTTTCCAGTGAATGAAAATTCAAATGAATTGAGAAGGAATAATTTATGAAGCACTAATACAGTGGCACCATCCACGGGGTAACCCAAACAAACGAATGGTTTTGTTTAAAACAAATCAAATAATAATTGAGACGCGTGATTATAAACAGACACTTTTTAAGAATACTTCTGTTTACTTTGTGTAGTACAATATCAGCATGAATAAAACAAAAATCTTATTAGAACGAAAGTTTACTAAATACTTAACACTTACTAATATTTTATCAGTTATATTTTAATTAGAATTCTTTCCGAAGATATTTTTGTGGCATCCCCGAAAATATTTGTTCGTTTAATGCGGTAACTATTTACGGTTTTTACAATAAAAAAATAAGTCCACTTTAATTCAAGTTTTAATACTCCAATTAAATAAATCAAAATTTAATTTGAAGATTTTTGACAAAGATCATATTTATAAAATCAAAGTCTCTTACAGTTTAAAGCAATCAAGATTTATTTTAACACACACGACACTGAATAAACAATTGAATTCTTTGCAATCAAAACTTTTTTTGGCTCATAACAAATAATTTCACCTTTGACATCTCGCAGGTAGTTTAGAGATAACGTATTTTTTGGAACTGCATAGATTCTCTTGTATATTAAAAGCTTTTCATCGTTAAATAATTATTTTCTGAATTAAACACACATCACTTATACATCACGTTGCCGGGTAAGAAAAAAAAAATGAAGAGACAATCGAACAAGTGGAGCACCTGCATAGAATCGAACCTGCATAAAACACATCAGCAAAATAAATGAGGGCACCCGCCACACACGTTTCCTCCTCACATTCCCCACATCATCAGTCCGTCTTAGGTCATCAATGAAAATCTTCTGCAATTGAGAGCGGGAAATGACACCCGTCGGATTGCCAACCGAAGAAGTCTCTGGCAGCAGCAGGAGTCTGACATCCTTGACGCTATTGTCATTATTTTCACTGGCATTGTTACCCTCCAGTTGGGCAGACATAATGCGATTTGAAGTCGGCGACAACCGATGCGCTGAACACTTAACACGCGACTAGGCCCGATGGTTGATTGTTCTTCCAAACCCCCACGATCCATTCCATTCCGATCCGACCGAATCATTCCGGCTGGAAATCTGTACGAGTGTGCGCCCATCAAAGTGATTGTGGAGCATCTGAAAAGCAAACTTTTAGGCGGGTGGGGGTTCGGGTCTTGACTAGAACATATTTTTTTAGTTTTGTTGGACTTATAATCATTTTGGCTTATAATTTATCATACTCAAAGTACAAAATTAATTGTATGCTGTTAAAGAAGAAGAATTAATATTCTACCCATAGAAGATGAAATAAAGAGTCTCACTTTTTGTTAAAATGTTAAATATTTATAAATAAACTTCATTCATGCAGGTCCTAATTTATCGCAACTTTTCGCCTTATTTTTAAAAATTGTTTAAGTAATTCTATTTTTGAAGGTTAATAATGAATCAACGTTATTTTTGTAATAAACAAGAAATCTAAGAATGAAACCTTATTCCCGGAGGTCCAAATTTATCGCAACTTTTGGCATTATTTTTTTAAGTTGCTTATGTTATTGTTTTTCCGAAAGTTTGATGTTGAATCAACGTTCTTTTTTTGAAAAATGAGAAATGTAATAAGAATTATAACGAATACGTTTATTGTTTTAATTTTTATTTACTTTTTTTTTTTATTTTGTTAAATTTTAATAAAAGAATAAAAAGTTGGCAGTGATTCATCATAAGGATATGACATACGAACCCAAAGTTATTATGGATAAAAAATGATCAGGAAATAAATTATGCTTAGAGTTTTAAGTTATTTGTTAATTTCGTAAAGCTTTATTTAAATTGAAAACGATTTTATCCAATCCTAAAGTGATTAGGAATTTAAAATATTTTGAAATTATAAAAAGCATACACAAAAAAAATGTTTCATTATTAAGAATAAATTTAAGAAAAATTTTAATATTTATTGAATATTTGTTTTTTAAGTGAAACATAATTTTAAGCTACCCTCTTATTTGTTATAAGAATTTTTTAAATTCCTCACAATAAATTCAAACGCGTCATTGATAAATAATTTGCTTGAAAGCTTTCATAGATTGTACTGATTAGTCCTGAGGGGTATGAACATTGAAATAGTTTCAAGCAAAAAACTAAAATGGCACAGATACCCAGCGGCCAACCACTAAACACTTTAATATTCCAGCCAACTTGTAGCTCGAATTGAATTTGGCCCAGCCCCATCCTTGGCATTTGACATTTTAAAGTGAACGGTGTTGCACAGAAGTTGCAGGAACAATAACAATCCCAACACACCAGCGACTTGTTTACACAGAATTGTGGTGAAAAGCTTTCTCTCTCTTTCTCCGCGCTCGCCCCATCTCTCTCGTTCGCCTGCAGCCGTCTCTTTCGTCACTTCGCTCGGGCTGGACACGTGGTGGGCGCTAATGGTGGGAGGTGGCTGTCAACACCGAATGCTTGGTTATGAATGGCTTTTAATGAAATATTTATGTAACATGCAATGAGGAGCACTTTTGGCTTCTGGACGGAAGCGAAAGAGATAGCAGCTATGCGGAGTGGAAATGCAGAAAGAGACGGGGAGAACACAAGAGCGTTGGAAATAATTGTTTGGCTAGTTAAGTTTGACGCAACGTTAAACTAAGATAAAGCAAACACATAAACGAGGAAACACACACTTGCCACAACACACAGCTGCGGTCAAATTCATATAAGAGAAAATAACTTTGTATACGATTAATTGTGTTTCCGTTTCAAAGCTTACCTTTATAATAATTTTGGTATTAGAATCAATACCAGAATGTTTGCAGAGTTTAAGGGGCTTCATAGGCAGTGTAATTTTCCAAATCTGAAACGTTAATTTAAGTAGTAAGTAGCATAGTGCGGTATTAGCTGTATTGGAAAAAAAGAATAAATAATCTTAGATTAAGTTTCTTTTTTTTACACAATTCCTTTCACATTACTAGGTTTGGTATTTTATAAATCCATGGAATTTATAAATTAATTAATCTTAGTATTATAGTTGTATTACACAATTAAGGGTAAGATTTACTTCGTTTACTATAATTAGCTGGTATTCTCTTGGTTAATTCTCTTACACATTTACTATTTCCTTAACCGCAATTGTATATAACTGAGTTTATCTAAGTGTTTGTCATAAACTTCCCTGACTGGTTGTGTTGCCAAAAGTCATTAACAGTCAACGGTTACGTGCCACAACAGCAGGGGATGCACCCAAAACAACAATCCGAATTGACAAATGCGGCAAGGCCAAAGAAAAGCGGGAAAGTTGGCTAGGCCAGACACAAAACCTATCTCTGCAGATGTGTCTGACATGTCTGTGTGACTTTATTTGCTCGCCCCCGGCTTTCATGCCAATCCGGGTAGCTTTAAAAAGTTTAGTTACTTTAAGTTAAGTGTTTAGCAACAGAAAGTTAAATCACTTAACAAAGATTTAAAGGGGTAAAAAGATACATTTGTTTTTATACCCTTGCAGAGGGTATTATAATTTTGGTCAAAAGTGTGCAACGCAGTGAAGGAGACATCTCCGACCCTATAAAGTATATATATTCTTGATCAGGATCACCTCCTGAGTTGATATAGCCATGTCCGTCTGTCCGTCTGTCCGTCTGTCCGTCTGTCTGTCCGTCTGTCCGTCTGTCTGTTTCTACGCAAACTAGTCTCTCAGTTTTAAAGATATCGAATTGAAACTTTGCACACACCCTTCTTTCCTTTGCACGCAGTATATAAGTCGGAACGGCCGGGATCGGCCGACTATATCCTATAGCTGCCATATAACTGATTGATCGGAAATGCCATAACTCTGCTGTTTGTTAAGTTAGGAAGCTGGGATTTTCTATGGGTTTTATATTTGACCAATTAATCCGACCTATTAAATTTCATAAGGATCGGACGACTATATCTTATAGCTGCCATATAACTGATTGATCGGAAATGCCATAACTTTAGTGTTTGTTAAGTTAGGAAGTTGGGATTTTCTATGGGTTTTATTTTTGCCCAATCAATCCGACATATCAAATTTCATAAGGATCGGCCGACTATATTCTATAGCTGCCATATACATAACTGAACGATTGGAAATGCCATAACTTTGGTGTTTTTAAAGTTAGGAAGTTTGGATTTTTTATGAGTATTAAGAATGCATCATATGAATAATTTTGGAGAATATAATTTGCAGAATATTCTGCAAGGGTATTTCAACTTCGGCTCCGCCCGAAGTTAGCTTTCCTCTCTTGTTACTTGGTGAAATCTTTGTTAAATTCGCAAAGAACTGGACCTCTAAATTAAATTGATACAATATAAAAAGTCTTGGTATCTTCCTCATTAGGATGATAATTTTAATTTGACTTTTCATCAATGTTCTTATGGGAATAACTTACCAAATGAGGGGCCTCTCATAAAGCAAGTATGCCAACAACTTGAACACGCCAGTGAAACCCCAGGGGCATAGCATAATTTCGGCGAAGCCCACTTGGTTCCTTTTTCCTTGAACAGGACCAAGATGTTCCACTTTAGCAGCACCCAAATCCGAATCCGAAATTCCCCCTCAGCCAACTGAGGGAAGCAAAAAACGTTTAGGCAAATCTTTGGGCTAAAATCTTGAGCAAACAAGCTCATTACAGGGCAGCAAAATACAAAAAAAAGAAAAGCCAAAATAAGACGGGGCGAGCGTTGTAAGCGAGGCAACTAAGTGTGCCACATGATTGAGTGACTTGGCTCCAAGGGGGCGTGGCAGCGACTGAAGACCATTACGGTCACAGTTTATGACCGCAATTTTATTGATACCGCCAAGGGGAGCGAATACAAAATAAAATAAAGCAACCCAAATCGGGTAAATCCAAAGAGCCCCAAGGAATCTCAACGGATTGCCGACTATAAAGCGCAGTGGGAACATTTTCGAGAGTTCGCCAGCAATGTTGGGCGGTTTTATTACGGACTCAGAGGCAATAACAATCACTACCAAGCACTACAATAAACTAATCTAATGTGCGCATCAAATTTGCATGCAGCAGCGACTCAGCAGCGTTTTAAAAGACTTCTCCTGAAAAGCCTGCGATGATAAGGCGTAGAGCAAATTACGCCTTTCAGGGCTGACATTCTCCACTGGCAAATATTAACAAGCTTCGTTTCTTTGGCCTAGCATGTGTCCACGACCTAGAGATGGGCTCACAACCATCTACCGGCAACCAGACTCGAAAAAATGTATGACATAAATAAAAGACTATCTTTAACTTAATTTCAGGTAAATTACTATCGTTTCTTGTTAATGTAAAACCAGGGAAACATCTTAAATTTCAACAAATGAGTTTTCTGTTTTAAATTCCTTCTTGAACATTCTTTAAAATTGGGAAACTTGTAATACAAGATTCATTCGAACGAAATTTTTTCTGGCTTACGAGTCGAATGAGTAATTCTGTATAGTATTCGCTATTTTGTAAAAATATGATATTTTTACTATATATAATTTGTTTATACATTTAAAGATTGCAACCATTCTTAGGATTTAAACGATTGCTCGTTTAAAATGCATCAAATATATAAATGTTTATTTTCTTAAACTGTTTCTGGCTTACGAGTCGTATGAGTAATTCTTTTAAAGCAAAACAATTAAATTTTTTTGAGAAATCAAATCGAGAATCAAAATAAATTTAAACAAAATTAGTTTATATCTTTTGGAACAACTTACAGTGGTATAATATTTTTAATTTATTAAACCTAATAACAGGCGAACTGATTTATATTTTAGAAATTAAATAACAATAGTGCAACTATTTTGCTTCCCTCGAAAAAGAATGTTTTGTTTTAGTGGAGCAACTAGAAGAAAAGCGAGACGATCTCTTTTCCAAACTTGTTTTAAAGTACCATTTGTATAAGAACTGAGATAAGATAAAAATCTTAAAATAATTGCCAAATAAGTTTAAAATAACAAAAATAATCAAAAAAGACAAGCGAAACTTGTTGAGGTTAAGTCATGATCCGAATATCAACTTTTCAAACTTAAACTGGTGAAAAAATATTTGATTTCACTATTGGTTACAAAGTTAAGTATAGATTGATTGGATCGATTATTTAATATTTTACAAATTAGTGAGCTTATAAGTAATTGATGGCTAGAGTAGCTTGCCAATGATTTTTCCATCCCTAGAATTTATCCCTCCCTCCGATTCTGTGGTCCATAGGGCGTGCATGAGCATAAGTAAGATGCAAAGGACGTTTGTTCTTTCCTTTTCCTTTCCTCGCCTTTCGATTCCCTTTCTTAGCCGAGTCCCTTGCTAAATATGTGTGAGTGCGTGTGCGTGAATGTTGGTTGGTGCGTGCCTCCGATGCAAACTCAATTATTAACTAAGAGGGCCAAAAGGCATTCAGCAGGCGGCAAACACCTTACACGTTGCCATTTCCATCTTGTTTTAGTTGTGTTAGTTGTAACTGTTGTAGGTCCCCTCGCCCCAGCCCCACCCCCTGTTCAATGCCCAACTCAGGGGAAATTTGCATTTTATCATCTCATGGTTTTGGCCCACATTCCCCCGCCTCTGCGTCCCTTGTCGCCAGTTATTGCTGCCAGGAAGGGCTTTGCTTTTAATTGGTTTTCTTAGGCGAGAAACGTCTTAGCTAGTTGGCATCTCGAGGGTTAAGGAGAAAGGAAGGGGAAATGCTGTTGTCGGTGTTGTCTTAGTTGTCTTAGTTGTTAATTTAGTGTTAGGCGGCACTAACTTATAATTGTTTAATTAGCAGGTAAAATACGGTGAAAATATGTGGAAATTATTAAATTTCTATAACAAAACACAAAAGACAGGAAAGTGAAGGGATGGTAGAAGTGTGTGTAAATATCCTGGGAATTTGCACATGGCAATATCAATATAAATTAATAATGATTATGAAAATACAGGGCTTTCAGATAATTTAATTTGTGCATGAGGTAAGCTAAACGAATAATGCTTTTAATTATAAAATAGCAATCCAGCCAATTAAAAAATTAGTATTAGCCTTAAGCTACATTTACAAGAATTGACATTTATTTTGGGACAAAAAACTTTCAGTGCAAACCAACCAACAACATTATTAACCAATAAAATAGTGGATCAATAATTATAGCACTCAAAAAAATGTTTTTAATGTTTTCATTAGCTTTATCTTCAATTATATTAAAAACAAAACTAAAGTTTAATTTTCATAAACACAAAAACGAAATAATGTTATAGTTTATAAAACATTTTTTAAACAGCATTAAAAATAACTTTTATTAAATCACTTTTGATTTCCGTGGTTTGAGAGTACAAACATTAATAAAAAAATGTTATAAAATTTTTTTATGCAAGCAAGAAATCTTATAATATTATTTTGAAAGTAAAATAATATTCACTTCACCAACTTCTTTTTCCCACTCAATAATTTCTAATGGTGCACTGTGCGGTTCACATTTAATAAGCTAAAAGCATTTTAGGCTCCCCTATGAAGATATTTATCTTAAACATATGCGCATTATCCACTGCGTATAAGCGTTTTCATTATGCCAACAATCGAGTAAGTACATAAGGTAAATGCTAACCCTTTTTGAGCTATTTCCGACCAGTACAAACAGAGAACTTAAAGGGAAAGGTTACCAAATAACGGAGTGAAAAATAAAGCCAGCCAAATGATTCAAATTATGAATTGGTTTTCAATGGTAAAAATAAATATAAAACATATGTAGTTCATAAGACTAAACGACTGGCTTATATTACAGGTCATTGGACTAATACCACTGAATCGCCAGCAATCGGAAACCAATTTTATTGTCGACTATGCCTTGATGTATATTGTGCCTGTTTTTTATGTGGCTTGCTACCTTCTGATTAACCTGAGTCATGTGTTTGGGCTCTGTTTCTTGGACGCGTGCAATAGTGTTTGCAAATTGAGCAACCACCTCTTCATGCACCTGGGAGCCTTTCTATATCTCACAATCACTCTGATGAGTCTTTACCGTCGCAAGGATTTCTTTCGGCAGTTCGACGAGCGATTGAGTGCCATTGATGCTGAGGTCCAGAAATGTCAGCGGGTGGCGGAGATGGACAAGGTGAAGGTCACCGCAGTTAAGCACAGTGTGGCCTACCACTTCACCTGGCTCTTCCTATTCTGTGTTTTTACCTTTGCCCTGTACTATGACGTCAGATCGCTATATCTGTGAGTACTCATGTTTGGAAATATTTAATCTGTATATCCAAAAAATGAACACCTTCAGTGGAGTGTTATTAAAAAAATTAATTGTTGATCAAACTTTAAGCTAAGCTTTACAGAATTCAATAGTTTTTGAAATCACTTAAAAACAAGTCTAAAAGTATGCAGTACACAATATATAATATAGTTTTAACCCGAAAGTCCGATGTATCCTTTTTATTGCATACTTTTAGACACCTTTATAAATTATTTCACTTCCTAAATGACCTATGTATTTGTAAGGGCTTGGACCTATTCGATTTAAATATGCACTATCACTAATCGATATGCAATTAATGGTGTTATTGTACAACTCCAGTCGTCCAGTTACCTGCCATCGCCAATTAAATTTTACAGCTCACTAATCTTAGCCAAATATTTTTCGGATTTGCCGCCAACAGCACCTTTGGCAACTTCGCCTTCATTCCGTTCATGGTGTCCAGTTTCCCGTACTTGGCCGGCAGCATCATCCAGGGCGAGTTCATCTATCATGTGTCGGTCATTTCGCAGCGCTTCGAGCAGATTAACACGCTGTTCGAGAAGATTAACCAGGAGGCGCGCCACCGCCACGCCCCCCTCACCGTGTTCGATATCGAGAGCGAGGGCAAAAAGGAGCGGAAGACCATAACGCCGATTACGTCCATGGACGGCAGGACGATGTTTGGCAATGAGCTCAAGTTGGCTGGCGAAATGAAACGCCAAGTGGGCCAACAAAAGACGGATGAGGACGAAATGGACACCAGCAACGACGAGGATGAGGATGATTTTGATTATGACAATGCAACCATTGCCGAAAATACAGGGTGAGGGTAAAACGATTTGACGGCTAAGGTTTCACAACAAAAACGTTTGATTAATGCTTACAACCGTTGTTTGGTTACCTCATTTTTTTCGTATTTTGTTTAATGCTGAAAAGGGCATTTAAATGAAACGAAAACTAGAGATATTTATTAACCATTTTTTAGTTATTTGAATGGATTTTTTATTTTAGTCGAGATTAAATCAAAGAGCTATAAAACTATTTAAAAAAGGATTTACATGTTCAGTTTAAAAAAACGATAAATTTAATGTTTAATGTCCATTTTAGTAAATTAATTTTGAACATAATATTATTTTATTTAGATACAAGTCACGCCATCTACAATCGTAGGTTTTCAAAAAAACATTTGATTAATATAAGGAAGGCAATTGTTAAAAGATTATTACAATTTCATAAATACTTAAACTAATTTGTTTCAAATTAGAAATACCTCGGAGGCCAATTTACCGGACCTCTTCAAGCTGCACGACAAAATCCTGTCGCTCAGCGTGATTACAAATGGCGAGTTTGGACCACAGTGCGTACCCTATATGGCGGCCTGTTTTGTGGTGAGCATTTTCGGCATTTTCCTGGAGACCAAAGTCAACTTTATAGTCAGCGGAAAGAGTCGGCTGCTGGATTATATGACCTATTTGTATGTGATTTGGAGTTTTACCACAATGGTTGTGGCATATATCGTGCTTCGACTGTGCTGCAATGCCAATAATCACTCGAAGCAATCGGCGATGATAGTCCACGAGATTATGCAGAAGAAACCGGCCTTTATGCTCAGCAACGATCTATTTTACAACAAAATGAAATCGTTTACACTGCAGTTTCTTCACTGGGAGGGTTTTTTTCAGTTCAATGGAATTGGACTTTTTGCTCTGGATTACACTTTTATATTCTCGGTGAGTTTTGTGTTCGTAATTAATTTTATTTACGGTATATTCATTAATTTAATTTTTCAGACTGTCAGTGCAGCCACATCATATTTGATTGTCTTGCTGCAATTTGACATGACTGCAATTTTGCGCAACGAGGGACTGATGTCGTAAAAGGTCCCTTCAAACCCAATTACCAGATTTTTTAATTTAACTTTTTATCACTTATAATATCTCATTTTTATGCAACAATCTGTGAAAAAATATTGTGTGCCTCTAAAGTCGGCCAGAAAACACTCTATTAAAATAGGAAATAAGAAATCAATGATTTTTAAACATAAAATATATATTATTGTTATTATCACGTTTAGTAAATTTATCTATGTATACATGTACACATGCTCAAAAAGATTGCTACAGTTTTTAATAAAATTGCAAATGGTATTTTTAATATATATTTACCAATAGTTTTTGTTTTGAAGGTAAGAAGATCATGTTAATTCAATTTATTTAATTTAAACTTGCATTATCCCGAAATGATTGTAGGAATATTATAGCAAGGAAGAAACTAATAAAATAATGTATTTATAAAAACCGGCATCTCTTAAATATTCCGCTATTTATTATATTATGTCATTTTAAACTGAGTAATTATAGAGACACCTCATAAATCTGTGAGCCACTTTCGACATTTATTGGGCAAACATTGCCTCATAAATCACTCAACCAAAGACAATTTCTCAGAGTACCCGAAACGAACTGCAGAATAAATCCACAAGAGAACGAAGGCTTCTGTTGGGCTCCGTGATAATCGCATCAGCCAACACTTTGGGCTCCCCATGAAGGAAGCCCAAATGGGGCGAAGGTTGGCACCAGAGGTTACTAACGCAATTTCTGTCAAATGTCAATTGAAAACCCGATTTGCCAGTCATCAGTCAGGGCCTCTTTTCCGCACCCAGGTCCACAGTTTGCGGCCATCAAACGGAAGCCAGAAATGGGGGGAAAATTGAAAACGGGGACGAGAAAGGATGCTCGGCAGGAGAAAAAAGAACATGAAGCAATTTCCGCTTTCAATCACATTTAGTGCAGCGGAAATGTGTGCAGAAATATGTTTCTCCTCCCTCTTTATTATGCAAATTTTTCAACAGGAATGAGGTTAGTTTGTATATTGCATTTCGGTTTGGCTCAATATATTTTCACGAAAAAGAAGGCAAATTGACCACCGAAGAGTAGCAGGGAAACACGATTAATTGCACATTATATGCAAAGAGTATCCAATTTAATTGATTTTTTTGTCACACTTTCCGTCTCTTTTTGTTACACATTTTCCCAGCTGGACACACTGCGTGTCTCACATTACACAATTTATTACTGCACTGAAACTACATTTTTAGTTTGTAAACTTAGTTAATATAAGGTTTCCATTGAGAATTCCTAAAATTATTAATTCTAATATATCTATCTTATATTGTTTTGATTTAATTACCATGGGCGTCTTCTTTGTAACATTCAGTATCTTTTATATTATTAAATTTTAAATGGAAAACATGATTTTTATCACCTCAACAAAATATTAAAATACTGTTTTTATACCCTTGCAGAGGGTATTATAATTTTGGTCAAAAGTGTGCAACGCAGTGAAGGAGACATCTCCGACCCTATAAAGTATATATATTCTTGATCAGGATCACCTCCTGAGTTGATATAGCCATGTCCGTCTGTCCGTCTGTCCGTCTGTCCGTCTGTCCGTCTGTCTGTCCGTCTGTCTGTTTCTACGCGAACTAGTCTCTCAGTTTTAAAGATATCGAATTGAAACTTTGCACACACCCTTCTTTCCTTTGCACGCAGTATATAAGTCGGAACGGCCGGGATCGGCCGACTATATCCTATAGCTGCCATATAACTGATTGATCGGAAATGCCATAACTCTGCTGTTTGTTAAGTTAGGAAGTTGGGACTTTCTATGGGTTTTATATTTGGCCAATCAATCCGACGTACCAAATTTCATAAGGATCGGCCGACTATATCTTATAGCTGCCATATAACTGATTGATCGGAAATGCCATAACTTTGGTGTTTGTAAAGTTAGGAAGTTGGGATTTTCTATGGGTTTTATATTTGGCCAATTAATCCGACCTACCAAATTTCATAAGGATCGGCCGACTATATCTTATAGCTGCCATATAACTGATTGATCGGAAATGCCATAACTTTGGTGTTTGTTAAGTTAGGAAGTTGGGATTTTCTATGGGTTTTATTTTTGCCTAATCAATCCGACATATCAAATTTCATAAGGATCGGCCGACTATATTCTATAGCTGCCATATAACTGAACGATTGGAAATGATATAACTTTGGTGCTTTTAAAGTTAGGAAGTTGCGATTTTTTATGAGTATTAAGAATGCATTATGAATGATTTTGGAGAATATAATTTGCAGAATATTCTGCAAGGGTATTTCAACTTCGGCTCCGCCCGAAGTTAGCTTTCCTTTCTTGTTTTGTATTAAAATGACCACTGAAATATTGTGTGAATATTTTGTATATCTTTTACATCTTTACTAGTGACAGTAAGTTCTCTAATTAAAATCTATACTACACGTGTATTTTTTCTATCTGCTTGGATTCAATGACTCCCAGAACACATCCTGAACACGTAAATCAATATGTGGCTCGATTGGCTCGTTTGCACACGAGCCCTGCATGAAGGAGAAATAAATAAAGGGCCACAGGGACCTGGGGAGGCAGGGGATGAAATGTGGTTGTCCTGGTCACACAAATGGCTGGAAACAGAAGCAACAGGCAACACACATATTACCTGCAAATTACGTCAACTGTTGCTCCAGACTATCTAGGGATAAGGCTAGATACAAGGGGTCAGAGGGTTAGGGTAAGAGAGGTCAAAACCAGAGTAGGTTAAAGCCAAAATGGTTTGCTTTTCAAATGAATAAATAAGAACGGTACGATAACACACTGGAAACCAGATTTTAAAAAAACTTATTTTTGAGTCAGAACTGAACTTTATAAAATAATATAAAATAAATTATTGGAAAGTATATAATAATTTAAGCTAATAAACTAAATATGCAAGAATATCGTGAGTCATAAAATATTTCCATTCCTTGTTTTGTATAATCAACGAAAATAAAGCTATTCTGGCCCTACAATGTTAATGCATATTCCTCTAAATGTAAAGAGTTTAGGACCTGTTAAGAGAATTTTAGTTCTTCAATAAAGCAAAATGTTGCTAAAAGGTGTTTTATATCTTTCTTATAGCCCAAATATAACAATAATCAAAACCAGAATTATAACAATTAAATGAAATTATTCAATATAAATTTGAAGCCTTTGTTAAATAAGGATGCACCCTCAGGTCGATCATCTGTTTGTTCTTAGTTAAACCTTTTCTCCTTTTTTTAAGTGGCAATCTCGAGTGGGTATTTTTCCAGTGAAGAGCTTAGCATCAGCCAAGCGACCCCTGCAAGGCAATGCGAAATGTCAGAGCACTTTTAAAGGTTCATTTAGACGGGAGCAAATTTTGTACTGAAAGGCTTGATGCAGTGTCTGTGCAGGAAACATACGGGGGCAGAAAAGGAGTGAGCACGAGCAGACAAATGCCAACAGGTTGTTGCTGTTGTTTGAGTAATTGAGGCTAAAAATGTAATGGTTTTTCGGGGGAAAGAGTTCATAAAACGACCTCCCAGTGGGTCCACGATTCGAGTGTGTTAAATGAATGCGAGTTTTATTTATAAATCGTTTGGGGTTAGTTTCTATATCTACCTACGTAAAACATATTTCCTTTGGTAGTTCACTAATGATTGCGGTTGAATGGGAATTTCAATAGGTGACATTGGATTGGGTCAACTTGGAGTATAAAAATGTTATTTTTATTAAGTGTTCCTTAAGGAATACTTAGGTTTTCACCAAAATAGTCTATACGCAAACAAATGAAATTGTATAAATAAAATAATATTAAGTTAATAGCAGTATATTGTTGCTAACGACTAAAAAATAGAAACGATTTCTTTATTTAAAAGTTTATTATACAAAATGAAAAATGATAAGAAAAGGGACCTCTAAAGATGATACCCTCGCTTTATAATTAATGATAACTATGTCTTCCAATTAAATACACTTAAGTAAAAAATATAAATACGTTTTGTATAATAAATTAACTTCAAAATATAATTTAATTTAAAAAGTAAACTAAGGGTATTTTTAAAAATCAATGAAAACATTTTATTACAATAGAAATATTGCTGTATTTAATATTATCTATATGCATCATTCATGGATTAAGGATGTAAATTGATGTATTCAAATTTTTGACATTAGCATGACAACACTGACACAAGTCGAAAGCTTTCACACTACAGGTGTCTGTCCGAGCGAGACAGCAACGCCCGAGAGAGAGAGGTAATAGCAAAAAAGAGCAAGAGAGAGGGCCGAGCGACAAGTGTGGTGAATTTGGCAACATCCTTGAGAACGCATTCACCCTTGGCCAAGCGAAGGCAAATTGTGCGAGGACTGCGTGGCGAAATCAAATCTAACTGATAACAGTCGAGTGGGAGAGAGGGCCGCCGGGAGGTAAAGAGAGGGCGAGAGAGCGGAAAAGCACGAGGCGAACTTTTCCTTCAGCAGGAGCCACGGATAACGGAACAGTTCGTGGCGGAGTTTCGAGTGAGTCGGTTGTGCCTCAGCGGAATAACGGTACACCACATCCTTCAAAGAGGGCCTATGTGTGCGAGTGTGAGTGTGTGGGTGTTGTAGCCCCAGTGGCCCGTGTTGTTGTAAAAGAAAACGAGAGTTTGTGCGGTCGCTTTAAAAAAAAAATGTTTCAGAGCTGAAGAAACCATAATCAAATTACCTCAAAATTAAATGTTCATTCATTTTTAAACTTAAACCAAAAAAAACTATAAAAACAGTAATAAAGGTTTTAAAAAATAAAAAAAAACACTCTGAGCAAGTGTAAATATTAAATAAGAACCTAATAAAAAATAACTGTTTTGATGCGAACTCTGTTGAATAATCAAGCAGAGCAGACTGCGCAGTTTGGCGCCGTGTGGGCGTCTGCCCAAAAAAAACAAGAAGTAAAACGGCAGGAAAAATAAGAAATACATAAGTCCACCTAGACAGGAATGCTGTGTCTGCCCCTGACTTTAATTTACAGGTTGTATTTGGGGCTCATCGGCAAACGCGAGAATTTCGCAAGCCTTGCAAAAAAGTCTAGGATCACTGGTGCGGCATAAAATTCGACCATTTTTTTAGTTTTCCGTACTCAAATGTTCAATAAATAAATAAATTTCTTAATTAAATTAGTGTGTAACTAAATAAAAAAAAAGTAAGGAATATGTTATTTTAAATTACATTTAGTTTTTCTATAGAAACTATAGTTTAGTTTTTTTAGAAATTTCAATCGCTTTTTGGTCTTGACCATTTGAAAAACGAGATTCCAGAAATATTCCCACTCTTTTATTTAACTCAATTGTCATGCCTATTGTTAAACTGTCAAATTCTGAAATACCTATTTTAATAAATTTTAGGAATCAGTACGATTGTTTTATAGTTTATAATTTTTATTTGTGACAGTCCTTAATAAATTGCATTATTCCTTAGGTGGAGTTTCTTTTTGAAGACTAAATATATTTTCTTGGTAGAGCCATCTCCTCTTATTGTTTATCTTTAATTAATTTGGCATAGATTTTGCTTTTATTGCTGCAGGAGTCCTTGCAACTTTTCCCTTTTTCAACTTCACTACTTTAAGAGCATTCAACCTTCTGCATGCCAAAGAATAGAAAGTGTTTTTACTGGTTTCTCCAGCATTTCTCCATCTTATTCTCATGTCTCGCTTTCACTTGGTCATGAAAATCAAAGTCCCCCGTCTTCCCCGTCAATGTATTGGCCCCATCTGCGTGGATTGGTCCTGTGTGAGTGTATACACATACACATGCACCTATATAGGGATGTTTGTTGTGGGGGCGTGAAAAGTTTTCTTCCTGTTTGAGTTGCGTATTTGGGCTCCATTTCAGCATTCCGCTTTTTATTTACTACAAATTGCTTAGCATTTTTGTTCCATTTCTTCCTCAGTGTTATTTTTATTTTTTGTCTTATTGCGTTTAATGCGCTGTTGGCAATTTGTTGAGATATAAAATTTACATCACACCCACGCCATTGCCGTGCCAATGAAATATTGTAATTAACTTTGCTGCCGACGGGCAAACCGATGGAAATTTTCGCCTTAATGAGGCGGCAACAGGTTCCTAGGCAGCTTCAATTAAGTTTTTAATAAGCGACTGTTCATGGCTAATATATGTATAATCATAAATATATCAACTCAGCTGTTGGCAATTCACAAAGTACTATCCAGCAAATGAATCCCCCGCGCGCGTCTTGCCACTGGCAAAATTTGAGTGTATTTAAAAGTTTTTGCTCTATCAGAAAGTTTTTCTTTAACTTTTCTCTGCTGTCCTTGTCGGCTGCACGAAACTTTCAGTTCTATTCATTATTAACGATAATATGTGCACGGCTCCACTGATGGTTAGTTGGTAAATGCCACAGGCACAAAGTTCGCAATTAATTGCAAACTACTGAGTGAAGTGCAATAATGTGATATTTTGCAGGACAGAGTTAGGAATTTGTAAGCAAAATTGGTCACTTTTAACTATGAATACTTGAATGCAAAAGCTTAGTCATAAGTCATGAGCGCCAGTTAGAATGAGGTCCATTTTACATGTGAAAGAAAACTTTGAGGAATTCCATTTAATGCTTTTACAAGAAAATAAGATACATTGGAAATAAAAATGCAAAAATACTAAATTAATTTTATTCGACTAAGTGGCCTGTTTTGTGACTTTCAATTCGTAGAAGAACTATCCGGTGGATCCATTCTCGCAACACATTCGATTATGCACGAGGACCGATCAAAAATTTAGAAGGGAAATGTTTTCAATCAAACTGCTTTTCTCAGCTTCTTACCAACTTGAACAGAAAACTAAATCAAGAAAAATAAATAGAAAATATATTGCTATTGGTCTTGGGATTGAAACTTGTTATTTTCCCAATGTATAATGCCCCAATATCATTTCATGATTTTCTATTAACAATTTTAAAAGCGAAATCACTTTATGTCAAATTTCTAGGTCCGGATGTAATGAGTCAAAGCCCAGTTGCTGTGTTACTAGTTCTTAACTATTCAAAATAGTCTAGACCCTGTGTAGTTTGATGATAGCTAGTCGAATTATTGTTGCATTTTTACTATACTTAAACTTGCATTTTCCGTACTAGGCGATCTTTTCTAGATACTATATAGTCCAAATGCTAATAGCCCAGGTTAAAGTGCTTTTATTCTGTTTTTGACTATTTATTTTTAGGACTATTAACAATGTTCTAGACCCTGTCAATACCAGTTGCTTTAAACTAAAAGGGGCTTAGGAAACTAGTCCTTGATGTTTAATTTTGTTCTAAATGTAAGGATTAAACAACTCAATGTAATATATATCTGCATTCTAATTTCAAATGTGAATTTTCCCTTGAAAAATATTTGGAATGCTATCTTCCTATTAGCCAGAGAATTAAAAGTTTTTTATTGCAAAAGCTTCGATTACATAAAAGTTATAAATTTGCTCTCTAAAACACCATCCACAAATATTTGCTACACTTTTGTAAATATAAAGCCAATAATAAACTCAGCACAAATTACGCATAAACTCAATAAGCAAACAAAGCATAACTTGAAATAAGGCCAATTTCAACAATAACGAGCCAAATCTACGCCCACGCACATTTAAAAGGCTGACAATGGCAAATACCATTTCTAAAATGTATTTAAATATTTGTGTACACATAGAAGTAAGCAGCTCCACACCCAATTGAATAACACCAGACAATAAAAAAAAACGTTAAAGTGGAAGAATATAATAAAGTGAAAATAACAAAATCAGTGATAACTAATACAAAGAAAAGAAATAAATAAAGCGATACGAAACAATATAAAGGAAGAAAAGCTGTCTTTGACTTTGAAAAAGGCAAGGAAACGTCAGAGTCATGAATTGAGATTCGAGTAAAGGAGGTAAGTTGATGAAAATAGGAAAAGTGATGAGTTTTTGTGAGATACATTTTTTTATGCAATCAATGAACCAGACCAATCTTTCCCTATGTTTTTATAACAAATGGTAATTAGGAAGAAAATATTAACGCTAATTATATTTCGCAATGAGCTGGGAAAACTTTATAAATATTTAATTATTGTGTGTTTATTTATGAAATTAATTCACACTGCGTTTTCATATTAAATTTCTCAATTGGCACATAGCCCACAACCTTTTCTCAAATTCATAGAAATACACAACTAACCAATTTTCATAATTCATTCAACAACATCAAGCAGCTCCCCAAAGTATGGCATAGATATTCCATTTCATCAAATGTATTAGCAAAATGAGAGCCTCAACCACCCGGGTGCGGTGCTCCCCTCAAGAGATTTAAATTTAGCCCAGGCCTTTATGTACACAAGTGTATACAATTTGGATGGAGTATATGCCAAATTATTGTACATAATTGAATTCGTTAAATTATTTACCCGATGAGTTTTTGGGGTTGCAAAAGAGGAGGAGACCTTTTAACCGCTCGTTGGTTTCTTAAAGTCCGCAAAGTGTAATAAAATTAAATGACTTTAAGGCTTAGGCTTGACGGGAAAGTATAATACAAATTCTTTGCATAAATATTGATATATGCCAGCGGTCTTGTGTGCATGTATTTGACTGTTCGTTCACCCTTTTTTTCCCCTTGAGACTAAAATAAAAAAAGTCCACTCCTGCCCATGTCTGCTATCTAAATATTCAGGGCTCTGACCCTGGAGAAGGTATTGAACCTCAGTTTCCACATCTAGTATAATTTTGCATATTTATAATCCGCATAATCACTCCTAAAATCAAACATTCAATGTGTTTCTTTATGGTGATTCCAAATTTACCGCATTCCATATTATCCGTTGCAACCAAATTGATGCAATAATATTTAATATAAATAATTCACTTTATTTTGGTAAATCCAATAAACCAATTTTCGCCCACAAGATTATTTTCCTATTGGATAACATAACATAATTTTCATTTTAATCGAATTAAAGTCATTTTGCCTGCTATCAATTATGAATAATTTGCTAATGCCAAAAGTGGACTGAAGTATTGTCTGCTGGACCCACTAGCAAAATGAAAAAGGCGGCAGCTTTAATTGAAAATTATTACTTAAGTTGAAACTAACAAGGTTACATCAAGTTTTGGAAATTGGGTTTAGAACTAAAGGTCACAGGCAAACTTCCCTGATTCTGATATTATCAATTATATGAGTGTATATATGTTCAAGTAAAGATATATATTCCATTTTAAATAACCTTCACTTTTAAAGCACTTTCCTTTTTATACATTTTTTTTGTTTTTATTTTTATTAAAATGGCAATGTTTATTTTTTTAAATTGGCTTTGAATGTACTTTTAAGTCATTTATTTTAATTTATTTGGTTTTGTCTTAAACTAATTTATTCATGCGAAGTCACAAGTCATGTTAATAAAAAATAAAACAGCTTCTAAAGCCGCTGTGACTCGTTAATTTCTGCAAGCCAATCGTAGCCCTTTCATTTGTTATAATTAAACAAAGCCTTGTTTGCTTGGATTAAGTATATGTCTGCCTGCATTCGCTTTTCCACATCAATCATAGTACTCGATGTCTGACGATAATGCTCATTCAGCAGCTGAATGCAAAATATACAGAGATGGGGAAATAATAGACCTCACATAAGCCATATGTGTATACGAACTTATGGGCGTGAGTCTGTGAGCATTTGAGATGTTTGTCTGCTTATGTTCTTAAGGCTTATTAGCTGATAATTCATTTCCCGGCCGATTTTATCCTCGCAGTAAACATGTTCATCGGTAAAGAACACACATGGTTCCGTCTGACAGTGACAATAAATATTAATGACCAACGGAATTAATAGATATTTAAACAAATGTAACTCCCTGATGGTGCCATGAAATTTTATTTAGTTACCATGTCCAGAAGCACTCAACTCGCACCCTCCAACTCCAGCGAAAACGACTTGTGTTAGCTTTCTTTATTATGTGCCGATTGTGTTCCTCTAATGACAAAGGGATATTACAATATTATTGACCTGTCATGGAACAAATAAATTAAACAGTGCGAAGTTGTGGAATTCTTAACAGTTTATGTCTTTTCATTGAATAAATAAGTTTACAAATACAAATACAAACTTTATAATTCGATGCTTTAAAAGAATAAAGCTATTAATTGACGGAAAATGTGTTGATCGTTCCTACAGCAGCTATATAATTAAGTCATCTGATTTTTGCAAAAGAAAATCCATAATTAACCATAATAATATTTTTATTTCCCTTTTTCCCGATTGTTCCTATGATATAGTATGTCGATCCGGTAATTCCGACTTATATGCTACCTGGAAGAAAAAGAAGACTTTTAACAAAGTTTTATCAAAATAGATTTATAACAAAGAAACGGACAGACGGACGATCGTCTCGCTTGGTGATGCTGACCAAAAATATATATACTTTATTGGATCGAAAATGAGTCCTTCATTGCGCTGCAAACTTTTGACTAAAATTATTATATCCTCTGCAAGGGTATAAGAATATTTGAATAATTTACTGTTTAAGTAAGCATATTTTTCACGCTTTTAAATATATATTACCGGTTAACCATTTTTATATAAACTCTAATTACAGATTTGGATTTGGGGTCAGTTATGCTAATTAAGCTCTGAAATTCGCCAAATTAATTCGGGTATTAGCGATGCAGGGGGACACCAAAAAACAATCTTAAAACAGCTGAAAACCGAGCAACAGCCACTGCTAATGAATAATCCGCTCTGCCCTCAATTCCAACTTTTCTCATTACTCAAATCTATATGTGTATATATATATATCTGCATTTAATTCCCAACACAGGGCAAAGAACTAAATACCGACAAAGTGAACAAAAATGGTTTGTCTAAAACCCAGGGAAAGGGGCGTGGCATCCAGAAGGGCGTGCATTTTTGTAAACTGTTTGGGCAGATTCATTTGCATTTCCCAGTGGGTGTCTATGGGCGTGGCCCCAAAGTCAAACGCCAAAGAGTTGCCTTCAAACAGAAACAAATTTGCGCTTCCATTTTAATTTTGCTTGCCTTTTAAACACTGACGTTGGAAAATCCTTTTAAAAGTGCCAAGAAGCTGTTGCAAACAAGCCGGAATTCTGTCTCTAAAGGCAGCTACTGCACATAATGGTCGCAAAAGTGCGAAAAAGGGGGGAAATACAAATGTTGGGTAGTTTGAGACACGAGTCATGGAATCTGGGCTTCAAAGATTTTTTTTTATAAATTTATAAGTAAAAAGAAATATATTTTCTATGAAATAAATATATTGAACCTTTTATATAACATTTTTAAAATTCTTAATAGTCATTAGGATATTTTAAGAAATCTTTTAAGGCAAATATACTCTACTATAAGTACGTACTTAATATTTTCGGATGTAATCCACTTATCCTTTCTCTTTTTTTATTAAATAAGTTTTTATAATACCGTCAAATTCTTTGGCAAGAGCGACGACTGCACTTGAGTTGTGGCGGTGCTGCATTTGAAGTGCCATCAAGTTGAGTCATTATGTTTTATAACCACACACTCGTTCTCGGCTCCTTTCACTCTCTTACTTTATTCTTATTGCCAAAGCATCAAAAGCACAATTAACCACAGTTTTGTTGCTGACATTTTATAGCACTTGTTCGACGTTTAATTACACTAATTTATATGCAAACTGCAGTTGACACGGCGACAGCAACGATGGCGACACTGAAGCTGTCGTCTAACAAAGTCCCTTTCATCCTTTTTATTTAAACATGTATTTGTCCTTTTTTGGTGGGTCATGCTTTTTACATACAAAGTACTTGTAATTGTTTGAGCTTTCGCTTATTATATCTCAAAAGTATTTAAAATTTAAGCGTTTACGAACTTTAAAATATTTTACGTATTCGTTTTCCTGCTTATTATTTTTAGTAAGGTATTAAAGTCATTAGTAAGTTTTAGCCGTTGACAATTCTAATAATAATAATTCTAATATAATTAGATTCAACTTATTTATTTTAAATTGTATCATCAGAAGTATCAAAATTTGCAGAAACACTCAATTTGTAGGAAAATGTTTTAAGCAAGTTATATTTCGGCAGGAATTTATAATAGCAATCATACGATTATTATAAGCAGAATTCAAAATATCTTTTAGGTAAGAAATAAGTTTCAAGTATTCTGTTTTAAAGCTCGAGAGAGAAATGAAAATAGTTTTCGTGCTTCGTAAAACAAAAATAATTCATATCTTAAAATGCCAAAACATTTTCAGTATTTTCACTTCGCATTACCAGCTTTGTTGTCTTCTGCTCCCTGAGTACACTACACTAAAAAGTATACTATATATAATATTTATGCCGTGAGGGCAATGCAATGTCAAAACCTCCTTCCCGCCCAGCGCCTTCAGCATCCTGGGTAAAGACATCAAACGCAGCTGCTCCTGAATTCCGAGCTGTTTTTTCTGCTGTTTGTAGTAAGTCTTTTTTAGTGGGGTTCCCCTTCTGGTCGCCGACTATTTTTTCGCATTCCTTCCGCCAGCTTCAAGATGTGTTCTTCAGCGTATTTTTCCACATGACATGCGTTTAAAAGGGCCGAGCTCGAAAAAAAGGAATTGCAATAAAACGCGAGTAAAACGAGCAGAGACAAAATTTGTCAACATGTTTATTAGTTTATTTTTTATTTTCCCTATTTCTTTTTCACTTCTATTGCTGCTTTTTATATAAATATTGGTCAATTGACTTTCGGTCTTACTGTTGCTGTTTTATATTTTGCTGTGTCTTCTGATTTTGCGGCATCTTGTTAATATTACTATTGCCTTTGCTAATGCTTTTGCTCTAGGGACTGCTACTTGGCTCTATTTGACCTTCATAAGCTCTGAACCAAATGTTTTGGGTGGGATTTCATTAGGGAAAAGGTTGCTGCATCATGATAGGTTAATAAATATTTGTAAATAATGAAAATGTACCAACCTGACCATTGATTTTTATTTGAATATCCTGTTGACTTTATTCCTAAAGTACTTCTTAACTAATGATTAATCTTATTAGATTCTGAATGTTATTGAAATTAATTAACCAATTAATTGAATATAAAATAGTTACACTTTCGTATAAAAATATAGTTTTTAGATTAATAAATAAATAATTAAAAAATAAATTAAGACCCCAGCCTATTAACGATTTTGACCAAAAATAAAACTTAAATTTTAAGAATATTCTACACTATTAAGGGATGTAGGCTACTGAAAAGGTCCTACTTAAAAAAATCTTAACTTTTTAGAGTACTACTTGTGGGTTCACTTGTGCTCAAAGTGCTTGAACCAGTTATCGGAGATAACTCAAAATGCAACTATTTTAAATAGTAAGGTATTAAAAAAAGGTACGCTTACGTTAGAAGAACTACGTTTAATATTATTCAGAAATAAAAAAGTATTTTTTCTAAGTATTTTTCGTATGTTTCATTTTATGTCCAAAAATTTCATCAGAAGCAAAGGGTCACAAATTATTTTTTTTTATTTTTTTCTCAACGATAGTTTTTGTGATTCTGCTTCTGATGGTGCTATTAGTGCCAGCAGCCATATTGATATGCTGTAGCTGCTATCTCAGATATTGTCGTTGCAGTTTTCACGACACTTTCTGTTGCCTTTGGACTCGGCTGCCTTAAAGGCCACAGGAAAAACACTTGCACCTGTCCAAAGTTCCAGACATGAAAGTAAACTTTTGTTTATGGAAACGGGTTAAATTACTTCCTCGTTTGAGGGAAAAAGCTAACAAACTTTGAGCTGTTTAGCAGGCTTCCCACACTTTCGCCCCTCGGTCAGTGGCTTTATTTCGGGGACCATGGCTGCCTTTCATCGCATAAACTATATCTATGCCTTCTGGGACCTTTTCATAAGCACGTTTTTATCTGCTTTACACATTTGTGCGTCTCTCAAAATGGGAGCATTGCTTGGGGGAGGGTCAAGCGTCCTTTAAGCCCCATTTAGGGCTCGCCAGTAAGAGCTTCTTTCATTCAGTCTGCTCCCCCAGCAATTGTCCGCCTTAGTCACATTCTGCTGATTTTGTCAGTTTTCTTTGTCATTGATTTTCGATCATAATAATTTCATGTGCTTTATGTGCCGGAAAGTGCCCGCTAAAAAGGACGACAAGCATCTGGCAATCCATTGCAATGCATTTATTCCGCTCATATGCGATGGTTTCAGCTCTGCAAAGATTTGATTTTTATGATTTTATGTTTACTGCCCTTTTTCCGCTTTTCGTCTAATCTCGAAGAATTCTTTAGCTTATTGTGTGTTTTTTTATGACTTTATAATATGGCTGTTATCTATTTTTTGTTTATTTTTGGAGTTGATTTGATAAATGGCAATTTAGTAAATAAGTTAAGTCATCCGGAGAGCGAAGAAATGGCAGACAACGTATACAAATAAAAAATGACTGCAGAATAAATACTGTTTTCATAAAGATTACCAACATAAAAAGAAAGAGCTAAATTTTCTGACACTATCCCATATATAAAATTGGTTAGATAAATTGCATACATTTTTTCAAGACCTATTGCGCAACGGACACTGATCAACTTAATCTTCGAGCCAATTTTTACAACCTAATTTGCCCACACAAGGGAAAGTGGATCCATGTCAAATCAAATGTTCAATAGAGTCCAGAGCATTATGCAAAACACATGACAGTCAAACAGCTTAAGGAATCCCAGGAACAACAACGAAAACACCCTTCTGACAACTTCACTTATTCCAGTTGAGTTGTGACGTTCTGACCGCAGGCAGTTGGCAAATAAAGGCAAAGGAAAGGAAAGCCGGCAAGGAAAGCCAGTGAAAAGGCGTCGAAACGTTTCATTTCCTTCAACGTCTGTCGACACTCGGACCGAAAAAGAAATTGGGATGGTCGAAAAAAATGAACCGCAGGCAAATCAAAGGCAGATGGAACCTCATTAAATTAATGCAAGCCTCAGGAGTTTTTCTCATCCCCAAAAACCCCCCAGCGGCGACCTTGGCTAATTCATGGGAAAAGCGGATTTAGCGGGTACCGGAAAATTGTCCCAAAGATTTCAAATGTTTGATAGGCGTGGTCGAAATGATTGGCAGGACCCCCAAGAACCAGAATCGGCATTAGCCACAGGCTTAGTTATGATAAAATAGGGCACATGGAAACATTTTCTTGGATTATATGCATAGCATGCAAAGTGGAAGCGGATTTTCCTTTCAGATGGGCTTAATTTTCCAGAAATGTAGGTGGATCAAATTGAGGTCTGATGTGCTCAGGATAACATTTTACCAAGTTCTAAAAGAAACACCTAAATAAATAGTTTAATGGCTAGAATATGCTTATTGGTTCTTATTTTTACGGCATTATATGCAGACAATTAGTTAAAATTTTAAGTTAAACAAAGTAGCTAAAAAACTAAAATGTATCCTTCTATCAAATTACATTTTTTTTAAACTAAAAAAAAATAAAAAAAACCTTAAAGTTTACAAAAAGTGTTAAAACGAATTCAACCTGCAAGCACTTCCTTTTCATTAATTTAAGCTTCAGCCAATCGAACCACTTTTTGCATTTACTACATGAACCAGGCCAAAGTCAAATAAAATTCAATATTCATAAAGTAAAAAAAGGTTCGAAGAGAACCCAAAAAATGTTTTTGCAAGCCACAACAAATGCGACAAGCTGGAGGACAGAAAACAAAAACATTTTGAAACTTTTAATGGGAGCAAACATGAGAACCGAACTGCATGTTTTTTACACTTATTAACATGAGTCTGCTTCATATAGGTTTTTCAACGGAACATATGAAAAAAAAGTTTTTATATAAAGAGGGTGTCTTGAATGGTTTGACATGACTTTCTAGATTTTATTACGTTAATATTAAGACTTCTACTTTTTCCAATATTTTTATTAAGCTCTGCTGGTTATATATCTTTATTTTTTTGAATCAAAATCCAGACCTTTATAATTTAAAAGCAGAAACGGGAAAGCCGATACGCAAGTAAAACGGTTTTAAAGTATAAAATCACTTTTTAAAATTATTTTCCAAAAACTTAAATAAAAGTGATTTTTAAAAAATTATTCTAGTTAAAAATGTATCTATGTTATATTATTACCATAAGAAACAAGACAGTGATTGATCCATGTTTAAAAATATTTCACACATTATTAACGAATAAATCCGACCAGATTTAAGTTTCAACATAGGTTCCGTAAAATTTTCGACATAATCAGATAATTTTTTTTAACAAATCGCACTTGGTTTAAGTATAACTTATACTTGAATATGGACAATAACGTTCTTTAGACTAGGAGTTCGGCCTAAAATGAGATACTTTTGATATACTGGAATTTCTGAGTGTAGGAACAATTTATATAAACTCACTTTCAGGCAGACTTTTGCTGTCGAGAGTTTTTGATTCATACATATGCCACCTACATACATACATATATGCTCGGCACAGATTTAGAGGGACTTTTATCTTTTTATCCCCGTTCATGCTTATTTTAGCCTGCAAATAGAAAGGATGAACCACAACTGGCAGCCATGTTGAACAGCATTTCCGCTTACAAGTCTCTTTTTTTCGGTTTAGGTTGACTTGTGTGAGGTGTGTGCTCCGAACCCTTTCACAGCATTTGGCTACGAACTCCTGGTGCCAAAGCCAGTAAAGAGCTACCCACTCGATTCTTTGCATATTGCTCATATTTCTTCGGCATCGCTGCTCGTCTGGCGCTCTGGGCATGTGTGTGTTCTTCATCCCGGGGTCGCTGCTTAGTCATGCTCATGAAACGCGAAAAACGCGCCCAGCGATGGAGAAGTGGGGCTTTTCCAACTGTAAACAATAAATATAAACAAGGAGCGGTGTGGGTGGCGTCATCCCACCCCACCATCATCATCATAACCCACATGCTGTCGTCAGTCAAGTTCAAATGGCTGGTAAATTTTTTTATAAACATTTACCGTACGCCAACAAATGGCTCATGCAAAAAGAGTTTGGGGCTAAGTGGTGGTTACAGCTTTAGAAAGTGGATACGATATGGGGAAAGGGTTTCTGGACAAACGAGGCAGAATTTTTGCAAAATAAAAGATAACATTCACATTAAAAATTAATATTCTGTTTAAATCAAATAAGTGTGAAATTAAAGTTATAAAAAACTCAGGAAAGAATCATTTAAAGTACTTTTTTTTTTAAACGATTGTTAGAAATAAAATTCGTTTCAGGGTCTGTATTAATCTCAAATTTTGTCACTCATACGTACCGTTGCCTTTGGTAAATCAAATTATTTTAACTTACCACGTTGCGTATGTGTAATTATAAACTTTGAAACCATTGCGGGAAGTCTTAGACTCCAAATTGTTTTCTTTAAACGGTAAGGGTAAGGTTTTTCTTACAAATGTACATATGAATATGTATTAAATTCAAAGTTTGTCACTCATACGTACCGTTGCCCTTGATAAATCAAATTATTTATAAACTTTGAAACAATTGTGGGAAGTCTTAGATTCAAAATTGTTTTCTTTAAACGGTAAGAATAAGGTTTTTTGACAAATGTACATCTGTATTAAATTCACAGTTTGTCACTCATACGTACCGTTGCCTTTGATTAATCAAATTATTTTAACTTACCACGTGGCGTATGAGTAATATGAAACTTTGAGTTTTTCCTTCCACGCCGTATTTTATTACTTCTTATTGAAACAATAATTAGTTAAATTCTTTATTATTTATAATTTTCTCTGAAGTGAAGTATATAAAAATATAAAAATTTTTTATACTATATGGTCAATTTTTAAACTTTGTCTAAATTCCCAAACTTTATTCATTTTTTTTATTTTCCTTACCAACGCCCAATTACCCGTCATCTGTTTCACTTTAGCTTTTAGCACATGCCAAAATTATTGAGCCGATACATAAATAAATTGTTGATATATTTATTTATGGCCAGGGCAAGTGTAAACAAAACCAAAAGGAACTCGTGAAAGTCAGAAGGTGGAGAAAGAGCTGACAGGAAAGTAAGTGCATGGACAGATAGCGATTTGCTTACCCGAAACGACCGTAGCTTGGCTCTGAATGAAACCAACTCGTAAATAAATACCAAAGACATAAATAATATAAAAGGGGAATGGGGGGAAAACACTTTCAGATCCGACCCATTTCCACCTCGCCTCAGTGAAAGCGAGCGAAATGTAAATATCAAATAAAACGCGTAGAAAAAAAGGGAAACGCTACACACATTTTGCATTTGAGTTGAGAGGCACGAAAGTAAGTTTTGGACTTAGGTTTCAGACCACTCCAGTCTGCACATGTTACAATCAAAAGGGGGTTGTCATAAAAATGGCTTTCCTGTTCTGAAAGAGGTAACTCCCCCACATCCTTCAATACCAACGCCACTCTTTTATTTGCAGTGCTTTCAAACACAGAAAAATGGCTGTCATTTGTAAGAAAGCATAATAATGGACTGGCTAAAAAAATATGTCTGTGCAGCGCTAATGTTCCAATCGATTGAAGTTCATTTTCCCTTTTTTTGTGCCAGGCGTATGAGTTATTGAAAAATTCTATGATAGAAAAAGTGGGAAAAATACAGTTTAAGTTAAATTGTAGTATTGACTTGCATTAGTTTCCAATTTAAAGTAACTCAAATCATTTGAAATCTTTTGTCAAAGGCATTTCGTTAATTAAATTTAAATATATAAATAACGAAAGTTTTTACCTTAGACTTTTTAAAGCTAAATGAGAATAATAAATTGGCAATCAAATGATGTTTCTACATCTGTGGTGGAAAACATCAGTAGAAGTTCTTTTGTTTTAAAAAAATTCAAATTAATCACATTTTAAAATTTATTTATTTGCATTTTACGTTAATAAATTACTATAGAAAAGAGAACTTCAAAATATATGAAAGCTTGTTTTCTTAAAGGTAGATTTATAATTCCCACTCAAAATAATCAAAATTAAGCAGAAGAATGGCATTATGAATTTCGGGGTGCTAAGGGGCTAAAATTCGACTTAAACGCCATCACTTACTACCACTAATCTTCTCTTGCAGTTGCCAATGCGAAAATAACAATGAGATGCTGGCACAATGCGGTGAGGCGCAAGAGGAAGAAGGGGGCGGCGGACAAAGGATCACCTGGGGCGGGAGGCGGGGCATGTCCTCCAGATGGCGTCTGCCAGGGGCAGCAACACGTGGCCAGCGACACTTGGCTAACGACGCGGTCCGTCCCTCTTCTGTGGCTGCACTTGTTGCTGCTGGTCGCATTTGCAAAACACGCGGCTGCTGCAACCACTGCCACAAATCCCGAGGCCACCGCAACAACATTGGACAACTACACGACGACGACAACGGCAGCCGGAGCAACATCACCCACTGCAACCACGTCATCGACATCAACGGCCGGTGGGGATAAGCCCTCGGCCAACTGGGCCATTCTGGACGATCCATTCAAAAACATCGTGCGAATTGGAGATGGCAACACAGTCACACGGGTAAGTCTACATAGCCCACTAAATAAACTCACAACAGTACAGCTCTCAAAAGGACAATACCAAACAAGCCACAAAATATATGAAGACTAAATATCGAAATATATAAGGATGAAATACAAGAATCTAAACTAAGATGGGTTAGAAATTACGTTAAATTTAAATTTGGTTGTTGATCTATTACAAAGTTTTTATCAAAGTTAGGGCCGGTTTCTTGTCCTTCTGCTAAAATTTCTTAGACAGATAAAGTCTTTGAAAAGAAAATTTGCTTTACTCAATGTAAGAGCTTATACTAACCGGAACCCGACCCTTTTAAATTATTTTTCGCTCGATACAAAGACAGCGGATTATAGAACCCAGATCCGGAAGAATAGAAGTCAATTTACAATCAAAGCAACCCTTTGCTCGGGCTTTAATTCTGTACTTAACAGCAACTTTTTCTGCATTCTCGTTCTAATAAATTACAGACGTCGAGAAGCTCATTTTGCTTTATCTGGTCTTTAACTTTTTCGGGTAAATTGCTATCTGGGACTCTGACAGGGACGCGAAAACCCGGCCCTTAATTGTCAAAATGGTCTTCCAACTGATAATTGTTATCTGGAAATAAAACCGAATCCCATTCTGTTCCTGTTTAGAAAATTTAACTTATTTCAAGTTTAGTTTTTTTGGTTCTTAATGTAAGGTATATATACGTTTTTATAAAATATATCTATGATATTTATGATATTGCTTTATTTTCCATAAAGCCGGAAAAAATAATACTAGTCACTGTTATATGTCTGTTTAACTAAATGTCTATATATACAAAGTGGGTTCATAAATTTCATCAAACATTTAAAGCAAAAGTGTATTCACAGATGGCAGCCATTCCGTGTTGCCTAGTGCTAACCCCATTTAAGCTTCAATTACACAGGAGTGCAATTGAAATAATGAGAATAAGTGTTGTTCAAGAGCGGGAAAGGGGGACTTTAAGCTAATTGCTGCGTTGGAAGTGCGTTTTGCACCTTAGGGCCCTCGGCGGAATTATATTGAATTGCGATTGCATCACGGTCTACTTCAAATTCCCCATTTAACAAGTGATTATTTAGTGTGCACTTAATGATGCTCAATGAAGACGATAAATATAGTGCTTTCAGAAAAATATTTCATGGTAATGTATTTGTGTTATTATGGTAATACACCAGAATAAAAACATCTCAGCTATTACAAATATAATAAATTCTGAAAACGACTATTTTTCGATTTGTTTAATTTAATTTTTTAATTTTCTAATTTAATTTTTCGATTCTATGGCAGCTATGTATATGACATAGTCGTCCGACTTAAAATTAAAACAGTTATTTTTTATATTTTTAGAATCAACTATGTTAGTCCTTTGAATTAATTTATAATTCCCTTTACGGGGGAAAATAATTAATTTTCATATAATTATATTATACTGAATTTACAGCCGACAAATTTACCAATGCTCCACATACCTATTCATTTTCCCTAAGTATATTTTGAAAACAATTTTCGCGTATTTGCTTGCGGTTTATGTGCACATAATAGGCGCAGTTAATTAGGTTAAATGGTTAGCAGTTAAGCCGAGCGGATTCTGGTGTAGATACTTGTAGTGGAAAGTTCTTTGGGGAAAATTTTAGTGCACTTAAACATTGGCTCTCCATATCTCTTGAAAAACTTGTTGTTTTGGTTTGTACAGCAGTAGACAAAACATTCCCCTAACAATACAGGCTTCAAGCGATAATTCCGCCTAAAGTTTTCATTTTAAAGTTGTTCCTTTGTTTTTAACAATTTAAAGTCAAAACAAAGCCAACTTTTTTGGGTACCTAGGACGCAGTGGAAAATTAAAGAATAAAAAGAAAAGCCAATAACGTAATTTTCCACTCAAACGATGAAAGGGTCTAAAAGAAAAATTACGATATAATGGTCGAGCACCATGAATTTTTGTTTAACCTAAAATGTATTTTTAATGCGTTTGTCAGCGGAAGGCAAACGCAAAAAAACAAAGACTTGAATAGGCAACAAAAAATGATTTGGGTAGCCGCAAAGCATGAATAGGCACTGAAAAAAAACATAGGAAGGAAGTAAATAATAATGGAAAACCAAATAGATTTTTGGTTTTGAAAATTACTAATTGGATAATTGCTGTATGAAATTAATTTAAATTTACAGTTTACAAAAAATGTATATTGGATTTACTATTTAAAAGTTTATAGGTTTACAATTTAATGAATTTTCGTCCCATGCATACTTACACTGATTCCACCCCATTTTAAACCTATTCAGATAATAATAATAGTAATAATGGCCGATTCCCTAACCATTAACAGACGGCTATCGAACAATCGCTGGTGACGATACACGACATTGCCACCGAGAATTTGGGGACATTGTGCATCTCGACCCTATATCGACCCCTACAAGTGCCCATCAACTCGGAAAGATTCGAGAGCTCCAGACAGAAAGCCGATTTGGCCGCCTCGATACTCCAGGAAGTCGGCATCATTCGGCACGGCGGTGAGTTTGAACAGGAAATAATTCCACCTACCTTACTGCCCTCATATGTATATATTTTTTATCCCATCATCGATTATTGATTTTGTTTGCGTGTGGGCGATGTTTGGTCTGTTATCGCAGCAGAATGACATTTTCCTGCTGGAAAATTCATATATGTACCAAAGTCAATACGAGTGGCTCACACTCGGAGCCGATTAAAGTGTGTGTGCGTGGGCTTAACTGTATCGATATGAATTCAGTTCCCAAACTTTTTATTGAATGGCGGACATTTAAAGTTATTTTTTGTGGGCATGGTGGGAATATCTTACTTAACCTTTATTTGGGAATTGTGTATGGCTTGGGATATGGAGTTTTACAGCACACAACTTTAGATTAATGCTTTTAAATATCGAGAGTATCAGAGTTAATAATGATTGGCCAGTAAAGGCTTTTCTGCAGTATTCAGATTTAATTTTGATAAAATTCCATGAGACAGGAAAGTGTCATCTTTTAAGCGGAATTCGTATTACTAGAAAATATAATACAAGTTTGTTATTACCAAAAGTTTTTTTTTAATCCCGTAAGTTGTCAGAGAAATCTCTTTAAATTCCGTATTATATTTTCTCTCAGCATTCAATGATTTTTTTTTATACGACAGTTTTTAGTCATCCCAAATTCAAACACAATATCTTATATCCCTTAAGTGGAAATCTGATTCCCTTCTGTTGTGTAAAGATTTCATTTAGCCCTCGAACCTTGAAAAATGCTTGTGTATTTGTACTTATTGCCATGCATGTCCTTGCTTAATTTCACAAAAATCTGTTCCTTTTGGACCCCCGTACTCTGCCGCCCTTCATTTGTTCTTGCTGACGATGTTCCTGTAAAAGCTTCGTGGGTAAATCACAGTGGAGAACAAGAACGAATGCGACAGATGACACAACGCACAATGTGAACTTTAAATTAAATCTACGGCAACAACGTTAACATTGGGACTAACAACGGTAGAGGACAGTGCATATGAACTGAGAGGGGTGATGGGGGAGGTGGGGAGCTGGGGAGGCGAAGGGAAAAAGGACGAAGCGTCGGCATTGCTTGATGCGCCACAAGTGCGTCGTTCGTTGTCAACCCCAATGCTGTCGCGCGGCTGTCAGGACAAGACTTTCATTCTGATCCCAGTTGCCAGTCGCCCAACAGCAGCCTTGACAATGCTCAGCAAAGTGATGGAGTGAAAGAAATTATATGTACCCATTTTAATTTAAAATGTTGGTTTTTAAATGACAATTTTTTTGTAACTTATCGTTTTATGGAAATAAAAATAAATGTTGCTATCCTAAATTCCAATTTTGATATATGTTATATAATAGCATTATAAACTAAACTATTTATGTATATAAAAAGATAAATTATAGTTGTAGCTAAAACTTTTATACAATTTTGCACTCACCTTTGATTTCCTGTAAAAACTAATTTTATTGCAATGTAACATATATGTAACACTAGATCGTCAAGAAAAGTTATCGAGTATATACAAATTTTACAAACAAACTAAATATAATTCAAAATGTACAAATTCCGAGTCAAAGACCCTAGCAACCTTTTCTCGTTAAGCTAATTATGTTTAAATAAATAAATAAGAAAAGAAATATATATTAAGGTAAGGAATCTCTATAATGACCTGCATGGCTGAATTTTTGGGAGATTATTTGTGCATTTCTATGTTAAGAAAAAGGAGTAAAACATTCTAAAAATAAATTAGTTTTAAAGAATGTCTTGATTTTGCGACCTTTCCACTTAGTTTTAAGAGCTTTTGGCTGGTGGTTAAAATCCGGTGGTTTTTGACAACTAGGATAACATCTCAGGATTAAAGGATTAGTTAAGGTAGGCGTTAAAGATGTCACATTTTTCTAAAAGTGTATGAATCATCCAATAAAATGATACCAGTGTGTCATGCATAGTCAAGGGCGAGTCGAAGCACAAAACGCACAATGAACTCATCGCAGAAGCTCTGGTTCCTGGGTCTCTTCGGATCGGGATAATAGGGGGAGCTGGAAGTGTTGGAGCGCTCAAGTTGCCATTATGGCCATGATTTCCACACCGTCTTGAGGCAGTCAACCTCTCGCCTGCCAGACAGCAATATCTGGGTTTTCCTGCCGTCACTCGCTCTGTTCGTGCTCAAAAAGGTGAGGCGTGTCAGCGAAAATCGTATAAAGCGAAGGCAAATTGGAGCCCTTTGTTGCTGCTGTTTTTATTGTTCCATCATCCTGTTGAGTGCAGGAGCAACAGGAGGGCAGCAGCTTGAATACAATTTTGGCACTTGCTTCTATCTAACCCTTGGCCGACTGTGTTGACTCTTGAAATTTTGATGCGGTGCATAAATTATTCGTATAAAGTGCTCTCGCAAATCGAATAAATTTAAGCCAATTTAAAAGGGGCAACAGCGTCAGCAACCTGAAATGATGTCACTGGCTTGACTGCAGGACGTGAGAAGTGCAGAGAGAGGCTCAGGGAAGAATCCATTGCCTATTTAAGGATTAAAAGAAAATGTGCGTGAGGGGCATTGAAATATCCTTTCAATTTTAAGGACAGATAAAACCATTAGGTTAGGCTTCTTTTAGGTAGACCGAACCCATCTCTGCCTGTAGGCAACGTAATGGATTTACCAACTAAGCTAGTAACTATCAATATCACTAGGTTTTAATGCCTTAAAAAAAAACTTGATTTTATTGACAAAGAAAATGTAAAAAATTAAATAATCAGTTTAAATACAACCTTGCAATGCATTTTGCAATAAATAAAAATATAAAATATAGCACTGCAGAGAAGGCGAAACAAAGAATAAATGTATCCCACTTGAAAGTTAAGCAAAGTTAGAAAAATCGGTCTAACTTTTTTGATATTAAATTTTTAATTAAACACGAACATGTAAAAATGCATATTTCATTTTTTAAAAACGCACAACAATTTGCAATTGAAAATATTCTCTTCAGCTTGTTGTTTCCCCCAAAAGAGTCGCCGAATATTGCCCCCTGAAGTACGTTTTCAGGTAAACCGAATCTCGGGTAAATTTAATTATTCCTGAAACACCTGACATCTGCAAAAACCCACGTAGGAGACAGCAAAAACATGTCTGACTGTAGTTTGAATAATTGCCAATTTTACACACTCCGAAACTTTTGTTTGGTCCGACAGCCAAGAAAAAAGGCACACACAAATTGCTACAATTGTTGTTACATATTTTGCAACACCTTTGCTACGAGTGAAACAAAAACATGCCCAAGGGGGGCAATAAATTATCCAACTATCCAAAAAAAGCGGAAAAAAGATTGATGAAGGAATACGGACGAGTGCGGAACAAAATGGCAGAGCGGATGATGAATGAGCCCGTGACCCATAGGCACATCATTCCCGTTTTTGGACCTGACGCAATGTGTTACTTTCTCAGGTGAAACCCGACTGACAGCCATTGCGAAATGTTGTTTACCATAAGCGTTTTGTCCCGACCACATTTCTCGGGATAGTGGTACAGAGAAGGATGAAAAGGATACACATATGTCTACAAGGTGTAGGAAAAAGTTATATATAATATTAACACAAACATAACAAGAAAGGAAAGCTAACTTCGGGCGGAGCCGAAGTTGATATACCCTTGCAGAATACTCTGTAAATTATATTCTCCAAAATTATTCATATGATGCATTCTTAATACTCATAAAAAATCCGAACTTCCTAACTTTAACAACAACAAAGTTATGGCATTTCCAATCGTTCAGTTATATGGCAGCTATAGGATATAGTCGGCCGATCCTTATGAAATTTGATAGGTCGGATTGATTGGCCAAAAATAAAATCCATAGAAAATCCCAACTTCCTAACTTTACAAACACCAAAGTTATGGCATTTCCGATCAATCAGTTATATGGCAGCTATAGGATATAGTCGGCCGATCCTTATGAAATTTGGTAGGTCGGATTGATTGGCCAAAAATAAAATCCATAGAAAATCCCAACTTCCTAACTTAACAAACACCAAAGTTATGGCATTTCCGATCAATCAGTTATATGGCAGCTATAGGATATAGTCGGCCGATCCCGGCCGTTCCGACTTATATACTGCGTGCAAAGGAAAGAAGGGTGTGTGCAAAGTTTCAATCCGATAGCTTTAAAACTGAGAGACTAGTTTGCGTAGAAACAGACAGACGGACAGACAGACGGACAGACGGACAGACGGACATGGCTATATCAACTCAGGAGGTGATCCTGATCAAGAATATATATACTTTATAGGGTCGGAGATGTCTCCTTCACTGCGTTGCACACTTTTGACCAAAATTATAATACCCTCTGCAAGGGTATAACAAAATTTAGTTGGTCCAATACTCAAAGTTATGCCACTCTTTTATTTAAGTAACTTGGAAATATAAGTTGTTTATGTTGTTTACCTTTTTATACCCTTGCAGAGGGTATTATAATTTTGGTCAAAAGAGTGCAACGCAGTGAAGGAGACATCTCCGACCCTATAAAGTATATATATTCTTGATCAGGATCACCTCCTGAGTTGATATAGCCATGTCCGTCTGTCCGTCTGTCTGTTTCTACGCAAACTAGTCTCTCAGTTTTAAAGCTATCGAGTTGAAACTTTGCACACACCCTTCTTTCCTTTGCACGCAGTATATAAGTCGGAACGGCCGGGATCGGCCGACTATATCCTATAGCTGCCATATAACTGAACGATCGGAAATGCCATAACTTTGGTGTTTTTAAAGTTAGGAAGTTGGGATTTTCTATGGGTTTTACATTTGGCCAATCAATTTGACGTACCAAATTTTTTAAGGATCGGCCGACTATATAGTATAGCTGCCATATAACTGAACGATCGGAAATGCCACAACTTTGGTGTTTGTAAAGTTAGGAAGTTGGGATTTTCTATGTGTTTTGTATTTGGCCAATCAATTTGACGTACCAAATTTTATAAGGATCGGCCGACTATATCCTATAGCTGCCATATAACTGATTGATCGGAAATGCCATAACTTTGGTGTTTGTAAAGTTAGGAAGTTGGGATTTTCTATGGGTTTTATTTTTGGCCAATCAATCCGACCTACCAAACTTCATAAGGATCGACCGACTATATCCTATAGCTGCCATATAAGTGATTGATCGGAATGCCATAACTTTGGTGTTTTTAAAGTTACGAAGTTGGGATTTTTTATGAGAATTAAGAATGCATCATATGAATAATTTTGGAAAATATAATTTACAGAGTATTCTGCAAGGGTATATCAACTTCGGCTCCGCCCGAAGTTAGCTTTCCTTTCTTGTTTACTATTAAAATAGTTACTTTTACGGGATGTGTTAGAATATTGAAAGTATTATGTAAGAGTAACTATTTCATTGTTAAAGAACCATTTTAAGCTGTAAAATTAAATAGACTTATCATTTTGCAAAAACATGATAGAGACTAGTTACAAAATTATATAATTAATGTTTCAGAAATTAATAAGATATTAATGTCAAACAGTAAGATATTCCTTATTCTGAAATTCTTTAACAGATTAATTGGTATTTAATAATCGTGGCACTCGTCTTTATCGTTCCATCTTTCTCATTTTACTATCTAAAATTAGTTCAAGCAAACACTTTAGTTTTTCTATTAAAACCTTCCCGAAAGTACCTTAAATTGTTATGATTAATTTTTGTTATCACTTCAAACATTATATTAACTTAGTGCTTTGCTATCCCATTATTATCTTAATACATGTTTTTCACACTGGTGTACACTTTATTTTCTAACGCCAGTCAGTTAAGTAAACTCTGTCACTACAACAATGATGGCAGAAGTAAACATACACTGCCACTTAACTCACGAACTAAACTGCCACATCACAGATCCTTTGTTTCAATTTCACTCCCTGTTCACCGAATCAAAAAAGTTTACCAACTAAGAAAATGCACGTACACGGTTCATGTTGCTTTCTTCCGAATGAAGAGGGGGAAACTTTCCGAGATGTTACGCGTACCTTCCATAGTGGCAGCAACAAAAACAAACAGGAAAATAAGCAAACCCCATACATACTAAAACATAAAAATAAAGAAAGTACAGCGGAAGTTGCGGTAATCGAATTTAAATAAGTTTACTTTGTAAACAATTCTCGTTTCGCTTTCGTTCCCTCCCTTTTTTCTTTAGTACAAGTCAAACTTCAGTGATTCCAATGCAGCTATTTCTCGGATATCTTTATTTTTAAAAACTTTAAATTATTTTAGCGGCTTCTTAGAGTTCTTTTTTTCAATTCAACTAAATCTAATGCCTATAGTTAAAAAAGGATTTTATTTATTTATATGTTTACTTAAAAATTTAGTGTGGTGTTAGAGATATTTTCTTTTTTAAGATATGATATAAGTCATAAATTATTATTTAGCTGATAGCATACAGTATTGAATAGGCCACAAAATTATTAAATAGTTTAAAGTATTTCTGAAAATTAAAAAATATTGGTTTTGTTGCCCAGTGCTTGAAGTTTAGCTATTTAAAAAACGTTGTGCTTCTGAAAACTTGTCACCACTGAAAGCAATGGGCGGGTGGGTTTTGCAAAAATATTAGCTTTTGACAGTCACCGCCCACACACACTTACATACACCCACACTCGCAAGGGATAAAGCGAGAGCGAGAGGGAAAGGCGAAGAATGAGAAGGCCTCTGATGTCCTGCCGCGCATATTAATCATTGTTGTTGGGTTGACACTTTCACCAAGGCCGAAAGCACAGCTGCAACAACAGCTGCGGCTTTTAATGACTGTTTCAAGGTCGCAATAACAATAACAGATGTTCTGCGTTAAGCGCTTAAAGTTTCTGAAATTGCATCGCGATGGTTTAACAATGCGGTAGTCTTCGTAACGCGATTAACACATTTAATTGCACATGCATAATTATTGCGCTCGCATTTTACACCCACACAAGTGAAGTCGGCCACATTTCAAAATTTATTTAATTAAAATTCCGTTTTAATTAACAAATCAAGAGCAATTGTTGTTGACGGGTATTAATAAACGGTATAAATAAAGCTAAAAAAATAAAGACAACTTTTTATTTATGTTTGACTAACAATAAAGATAATCAATTTCGGTAGCCGAAGTTTATATTTCTTTTTAACTATAATACAAACTATTATTTTATAAAACGCCTTTATCAAGTGTTTACCGGTTCTCACAGTTTTGGCTCTAATTAGATTTTAACGAAATCGTCAGATTTGGTTTTAGGTGTTTTAATTATCTAGGGACTTATGTTTAATTTGAATTCGACTATTAAAATTCTTATTCCATTCCATACTTACTTCAGACTTAAAATGTCTTATCTGCTGTTATTGTTTGTCACAATGAACTGCATTTTCAATTGAATTTACATTTTCTAGTAACCGCATTTTAAAGTTCATTTTCCTAAGAAATGTAAAAACAAGAGCAGCTTCTTAATTTAGCTGAATTATTGGAGGCTGAAAATTAATTTTTGGTATAGAAAAACAAATGAGAATACAAACAAATTTGAACTATTGTTTTGTAGAAACTTGGAATACAGGGTCTTTGAATTTGAGTTTACTAGCGCTTACTAAGATTTGTCGATATTTTTAGGCTGTTTGATATGAAATAGAGCAGATTAACTACAACAGTTATGTGGAATATAAAAATACTTAACATGGATTGCAATATATGACAGTAATTAAGTTGGTAACATCAAATTTGCTAACATTGCTAAAAAAAATAATATGTAATTAGCGGAGAATGTAATCAAACGAAACACGTCTGGGCAGAAAAATCAACAATGTAATCGCGTTTCCCATTGGGCACTTGAAATGATGGCAGGCCGAAAATGAGAGCTCCAACCCTTTTGCCATAAATAATTAAAGTCTGGCAATTTGTACGCTGTAATCAGCAATTACGAGCAGTGAAGTGATACGACCAATTCGTTTTCGAGCGAAATGCAAGTACGACTTTTAATTAATTTGTGCGTGCTTTCATTTAATTTCCGCCACCAATTATTGAAATAACATTTTGCTTATTTGACCCAGAATGCTAGATTTCAGCCTGAATGTCTCTTTTCATTTACAGGATTGTCTGATGCTTTGGCCAAGGGACTGCTCACAGATGACTTTATAACCGGGGCCCGTATTTTGGCCCTAAATCTGACGAATGGAGCAGTTCAGTCGTATGTTTGGTGGGTGAAGGGGGCTCAGGCGGAAACGCAGCGTTACGACGATGACGGTCTGCAGATTGGCAAAAAACCCGCAGGCAGCTATCCCTGGTAGGTACCAAAAGTCCAGTGTTGGCTGAATTTTAGATTGGATCCACAAACACTTATATACAAATTCCAAGAACATATTAGAGAAGTTGGAAGGAAATGAATTTAATTTCTAAGTAATTATTGGGAATTTTACTTTAGCTTAGTAGTCTACAAGTAATAGATCGACTAAAATTTCTATGAAGATTTTAAGGTCTACTCTCAACCGCTTATACTACGCGTTTTGGTGCACATAAGGTGTGGTCTTAAAGTTATGTTAACTTGTATACGTAATTTGTAAGAAACTTTGAGGCCACCAAAACTTTAAATACAATTTTTTGGTTTTGAAATACATTTAATGTACACCAAAATCATTAACGTTCGGTTTGAACATCTAAATGAGCATGAATTTAAATGAATTTCCATTTAAATTCAGATCAATTTAACTTACTAAAAATGCAATATAAAATTCGTTTAAATATAAAAAACAATATCAACTATTTTATTCTCGTTAACTTAATTTTACAAAGCTCTATTGACTTCTTAAGCTTACGTCTTGTTATGCGATAATAATACTTTCTTTGTAATTTCAAACTAAGCTTGTAGTTATATCGATATCTAAATATATTGACTTCTGTAAAAATTTAATCACAAGAAAGCAAACAATAAGTTAAATGCTAAAAACTAATTCAAAATATTTATCAATATATTATATTAGCTATGAGCTAAAGAGACAACACTGCCACGCCCTCCTCCTTCACCGCCTGTATTCATTTTGAATCTCCTGCACAGGTTCGACGATGAGACCTCCTCACCCACCCTCCGCTCGCCGAAATTCGCGCCCAGTCCGCCCAACAACTACTACAAGGGCTGGTGGACCTTTCCGTACTTCTCGTGCTCCCTCAGCCGCTGGCTGGTGTCCTACAGCATCGCCATCCCGCCGATTGGGCGCCACGGGCTGAGGGGCTTCATCAGCATCGACATCGACGTGTCCACGCTGCGGGTTAACCAGTGCGAGGCGGAGCCCTACCAGTTCGGCAGTCGGCGCCAGAAAATGCAGCAGCTGCAGCAACAGCTCCGGTCGACGACGCGGAGGCTACCATTCCTGGGCGGCAGGATGGGAGTCCTTGAGGGCACCATCAACGATCTGCAGGCCTTCCACAGCTCCCACAAATGTCATCGCACCTCCATGGTGGTGAGTGATTCGAAGCTTCATAAAGGGTTTGAATTAATAAATAGCCCTGATTTTCTTTCGGTCCAAAAATATATGTAGTCTGTACTAAAATTGCATTTCTAAAAGGGTTCAAAGTTTAAATAGTCACTTAATTTAATACATTTGAACACCCTTACAAATTTTTAAATAAATTGTTATACACTCTTATAATGTCATAAACAAATTTGACAAAGCAGTAAAGAACATCGTTCCTTATTTTTATCGTCCGCCTGTCTTCCTGTTTTTCCAAATACAGTTTTATAACTATTTGGATAAAGCTTAAATAGGACAATAATAAAAATAATTACAATTTTTAACATATAAACATAAAACTGAAGATATTTTATTTTAATGGTATTTTTTACGATTTCAAACTTACATTTTTTATTTTATAAAAATCGATGAAGTATCAGATACCTAGACATAGGCCCGGTCGACAAATTGGTCTGAAAAGCGATAAAGCTTCATTTTTCCTAACCAAATTCCAAATTTGACTCATCTTTGTGTCTTTAATATCTTCAAGGAAAAGTATTCTTTATATAGCTTGTTATTTGATAAGGCCATCTCACCCTCTTAACAATAACTCTACTCTGATTTCATTTAAGCAAATTACAATATATTTATTTGTATATAAAGGCAACCATTTAATATTGATAAAAATGGTCCGAAAAGCCTATATTTTGTTCAACTTTAATTGATTTTACCTGCTGCGGTTGAATAACCTGAGTGTATTTGTTTGCCTTTTGGCAGTGTGACTACCGTCAGCCGAGTGCAGAGGCTCCGACAATAACCGGGGGAAAACTACTGACCACCTTGAGCGGGAGCAGCAGCTGGGCCAGGGGATCCTACCAGTGCCTCTGCCGCGCGGGATTCTACTCGCTGCGGCATCCGGACGGATTCAACGGCACCATCATGGAGATTGCCTGGCAGGAGCAGCAGGACAATATAAGCAATTACTACACGGACGTCTTCAAGTGTTTGGCCTGCGCCCCCGGCTGCGACACGTGCACGGGTCCGGAGCCATGTCTGGCCAACTACCACTGGCCGTTCAGGTGGGTATCCGTGATTATTATCCTTGATTGCCAGTGATGGGGGGAGCTTAAACTATAGTGCTACGTTTACTGCGAGGTATTGCAAAAGGTGTTAAATGGAACTTCTTAGTAACAAAATAAGGATGGGTGCAATGAAATTGGTTGAAAAACTAAACTTATGAAATTGTAAAATAAGATTTTCGAATGTAAATGTTCTTTTATCAACAAAATATTTAAGACAATTTAATTGGCAAATTGAAAAATGATTTAACAACACAAGAAGAAACGGTATAGTCGAGTAGCAAGACTATGAAATACCCATTATTCTTTTAACCAATTCAAGATAAAATATTCCACGAACAGAGGGCGCCATTTGCAATTCCATTGGCACGGCAAACCAAAAATAAAGTAACAATCGTGTTTGTCCCTATATGGAATTTATTTCTGATTGGTTGATTTTTATCAAATTTACGTTTAAATTAGGCAACATACTATTAATTTGGCACTAAGTATCAGGAATCTCTTAGTTAGTTAGTTAGGACACTTGTTTTCTAATGTCTGTCTAATTTAAGTGATTATAGTTCCCATCACTGGTGTTTGTTAAGTGACATCAAAACTAAGTATCTTCCATGCCAATGCCTTTCTTTCCCTTAGAATATCCCTGTTGACCATATCCATTGGCTGTGCCTGCGGCACCTTTGTCCTTGCCGGCTATCTCTTCCGGCATCGTCGCGTCAAGGTGTTCAAGGTGGCCAGCCCCATCTTCCTGATGATCACGCTCATCGGCTGCGCCATCATGTATCTGGAGGTGAGTACCCGGGTCATTTGGGGCGACGCTCTTAACCCATTAAAGCGGTTGAAGGCGCAGGGGGAGCTGAACACACAAAGGCCATTTGAAAACAATGTTGCTAATGCGACAAAAGGCCCAACGTGGCCGGCACGCGCTCATTCATAATTAACCCACATGTGTACCCGGCTTGGCTCTTATCCCACTCTTATTTCTGGCGGTAAAGGAATCTGCGAACAATCCACAACATAAAAGTCCCACTTATGGGTTTTTAAATGCGGCTTTTAAGCACTTACTTGTCGAAAGGGTATTCAAGGTTTGACGGTCCAACATGGCGGATGAGTAATATTTTCTTTACTTTATCGCGGTTTGTTTTTATTGAGCTTATTAATAAAATTATTATATTTATTTAAATATCTTTTAAACGAAGTGTACGTTTTCGGATTGGAATACTTTTGAAACTGTTCTTCGCGTAATTTAGTAAAGAGTGTAAAAGATGGGGACTTTAGAGCCACTTATTTTATTTGTACTAATGCTGAAAGGCAATTTAAAAAAATAGTGAATTTACAAATACAATGAAAATAAAAATGTTATGATTTAATCTCAAAAAGAGTATGCATTGTTTACCTAAAGAAAACTTTCGTCTTCCTATTCCCCTCTCGCTGGTTGGCAATTATGTGGCCAACATTAGCTAACCAACAATGCTAAGCCACCCAGTGGACATATAAAACAAGGACCCTCTCCTGAAAAAACAAACACAATGCTAACACACGTAGTTACAAACAATAACGACAAATAGGTTAAGAGGTGGAAATAGAAAAGGAACTGAAAGAGTTGTGCGGCAATAATACTGTACCCGATTTTCTAGTCAAAATGAACAAATTAAAATTCCAAAATAGTTTTGTACATTGATACGAAAGAACTATGAGCAATACTTCACCAAAGAAACAAGATGGGAACTCAAAAGATACAGATTCTGCGGAAGATGATGAGGAGGACTTGCAGGATGCGCTGAAGGAAATGGTAAAAATTCCCGATATTGACGAAAGACCGGGGACAAGTAGACGTCACTTTGAGGTGCAAGATTCCCCTGAGAAGGGTGAACTAAAAAAAAAGTCAACCCGAAGAATAATACAAAAAGACCAAGCCGAACAAGGATCGCAAACCTGTGAAAATCGTAAAAAAGTTAAAAAGTCAAGCACTGATAAAAAAGAACTGGATAGCGATGACAGCTGGGCTGCGCTGTTCATAAAGAGGTTTTCCTGGACAAGGAATCCAACTGAAGCCGTTTCGACCAGAAGTAACGCGGTCAATCCTACTACCAAAATTTCATTAGCGGAGGTCACAGAAAATAATCTCAAAACAGGTGCAACGACTAAAAGCAAATCTTCCACAGAAACTTCAAACGAAAGTCTAATACGAACAGATCACTATGGATATTCAAAATCAAAAACTGGAGAAACCAATCAAAATCAATTAAGTGATGAGGAATCAGGAGATGAATCGGCTGAGTTTCTTGATAAATTAAAAAAAATTGAGGAGGCCTCCAAGCCTAAGTCTTGGAAGAGGCCAACGCCAATAGTCATAAAAGCCAATCCGATTTCTTCTACCACCAAAAAGACTGAGGATGAAGTGCAGGCGAAGCCACGTTCCGACAATGAAGACAAGCATAGGTACATAAATATTTTAAAGGTTCCATTTCATCGTAATCTAAATTATGCTGCAGAAAATGAAACAAACAATCAAACGACAAACAATCAACCTCCTGAAGATGTAGATACTAGGACATCTCCCGAGAAAGTATCATTAGGAAGTCCTCCTCCGAATTCAGCCCTGAAATTCGCACAAAAAAATGAGAATATCGATGGGAAATCAGGAGAAAATCCCAGAGAAATTTCTGCAGAAAATGCGGAACAAAAAAAGCGTGTTAATACCGATTCGCAAAGAACTCTAACAATCACGGGGCATTCGCATATCACCACGAAATGGCAAGATCACTGCCATTTTAGGGATTCGCAGCAAACGGGTTCGGATAAGGTCGCCAAACGGAAACTAATAACCGCCTGCTTTCTGTGTACCATCTTCATGATCATCGAGATTGTCGGGGGAGTCATTTCCAATAGTCTGGCCATCGCCACGGATGCTGCCCATTTGCTTACCGACCTGGCCTCGTTCCTCATCTCCCTGTTTGCACTGTACTTGGCTGGAAGACCCTCGTCGGAGCGTCTGAACTTCGGATGGTATCGGGCAGAGGTCATTGGGGCCATGATATCCGTGTTCTTTATCTGGGTTGTCACAGGTGAATGGTAAATATTGTCCCCGGAAGATCACATTCTCCTAACAATACACTAATTATACTTGCAATGGCAGCCATTATCAGATTTTCCACAAAAAAAATCCAACTCACTTCGAAACTCCCATTATTCAAACTGCAATTAAATATTTTTTGTTTTACAAAAAACTACTATATAAATACAAGTGGCTGAAAAAAGTCCTTGATTGTTTTTGAAATTCTTTACCCCTTATTTTCGATATTTAACCTCCGATCCCATCGCAGGCATCCTTGTGTATATGGCCATTATGCGGTGGGTACACCAAGATTTCGATCTGGAGGCCAAGATAATGCTGATCACCTCGGCATTGGCCATACTATTTAACATAATAATGGCGGTGCAGTTGAACCATGGTCACTCGCACTTTTCCCCGGGAACATTAAGGCGATCGATGGCGATTGGATCGCAGGATCACGTAATGGTGGGAAGATCGGTGTCTGCTCAGTTTTCTGTGAAGGGAGAACAGAACATCAACGTGCGGGCGGCTTTGATCCATGTGATAGGGGATCTCCTCCAGAGCGTTGGGGTTTTTGTGGCCGCATTGATCATATTCTTCAAGCCGGATTGGGCCTTCATGGACTCCGTTTGCACGTTCCTCTTCTCGGTGCTGGTTCTTGTGGTCACATTTAAAATCTTAAAGGACGTACTCATGGTCCTGATGGAGGCAACACCGGACTTCATGGACTACGAGGAGGTGAAGCGAACATTTCTCTCAATTCCGGGCGTAGAGCACGTCCATAACCTGAGGATTTGGGCTTTGTCCATCAATAAGATCGCCTTGTCCGCCCACCTGGCCATTTCGAAGGACGCCGATCCCCAGCTGATCCTCGAGGAGGCCACCACCCTCATCCACAAGCGATACAGATTTTTTGAGACCACCATCCAGATCGAGGAGTATTCGCCGGATATGGAGAACTGCGAGATGTGCTTGAGTCCTTCGGATAAAAAGGAAGATCGAAGGCCATCGGACTTGGAAGAAGGCGTAGGGGGTGGTGACCGGAAAAAGGCAGAAAGGCGGCCATCGGATACAGAAAATGGTTAAAAGCTGCAGTAAATTTAATTTTGCAATTCTAAATTATAAACTATATATAAAAATTAAATGTATAATAAACAAAATGTGGTTACTAAACAAAATTTATTGTATAATACTCAGTGTACGCGTAGTCTACGCGGCTTTGAAAAAGTTCATGCTTAACACAAAACCTAAAAAAAAATACATTTCGGTTTTTTAATTATTATTATTAATGTTGTTCCGATCATATGTTTTTGGAAAGATAACTGGTTATTTTAACTGGTTACTGGAAAGATATGGTTTTTGAGATTAGAGATATCATGCGAGTCAAAACAACACCTTTTTTTATAGGCCAATGTTGTTTTTTAAAACTTATTAATATTTGTTGATCTCTTTCTCGTGCTGAATCTTTTCATGGCCTAGTTTTGTGTTAAGTAATATCCTAAATTATTATTTTTAGATGGTAGCCATATTTCCCTATTTGGATACTACTTGGTGCATTGCAACCAAATGGACGCGACACATGGGTTTCTGCATCACCTACACCTCGCTGCTTATGAAAACATGGCGGTAGGACTAGCTTTAAATTGACTATTAACTTCTTCTGATCATTAACTTGATTTACAGCGTTTCTTTGACATATCGCGTCAAGTCGGCACACAAAATAAAACTAAATGACCAGCAACTTCTGCAGTGGATGGTACCCATTCTATTGGTTATGCTCATCTACTTGGGAACTTGGACCATTTCGGCCACGCCCAACGCTGAAGTAGTAAGTAATCGAAATCGAAATATAGAATACTTCAACATAAAAAACATCAGCACGGATATATGAACTGCGGATTGCTGAGGTTTGCTTTCACTCTTATTAAATTTGAAATGCCTTAAATTACATACTAAGAAACCATTTGGCAACTTTTTTATCGACGTTGATGATAGTATTATACTTGAATACCTATTAACTAAGATAAACTTAACATTTTGATTACTATCAATTGCTATTATTATGGTTAATATTTCTCAACATTTTAATGTATATCCCTATTTAAGATCTTAGACCAGAGTCGTTTGAAGTTCAAGCAGTGTTCTTACAATTGGTGGGATCACAGTTTGGCCATCGGAGAAGTATTCTTTTTGGCCTGGGGAATCCGGGTTTGCTATAACGTGCGGAATGCGGAGAGTCTTTATAACGAGGCGCGGCTGATCTCGTATGCCATCTACAACATAGCCCTCGTCAATATCGCCATGGTGGTGTTTCAGTAAGTGTACTCTAAAAATAGTTAAGTCACTGTGAACGGCAGTCCACATAGTGACGAATTGTATTAAGCTGAAAAAAATGCAAACGATGAAAAGCGGTGACTAGTCGGGTTCACTCCCCAGGGAGTGTAAGTGTGATGAAAGTTAATTGGAATAAATCGTTGTTATAGAAGAAATTAAAATATAACCAACGTATGACCTCGAGTAATTCAATAACATAATATTATTATTTAAAATGTTTTATTAAGTTTAAGTTTTTTTAAACGTTGCAGTTATTGTTTTGTTTATTTTAAAGCTTTCTATTTACTTAAATTAAGAACCGACGAGTTAAAATTGATTAAATATTCCCTTTTGCTTGTTTTGATCTAAATGGAAATCCCCAACTGACGAAGCTCCTTTCCGTCCAGAATTGAATTATAACAGTTGACACTTGTTTGGTAATCCACGGAGTGGAGCACGCGTCGCGTCCATTAGGGAATGCAAAGCTGCCCGTCTTACGCGGCCCGCTTTTAATTAAATTCCTTTGCTTTGTGCGCGCTCGTGCCCGCGTTGTAATCCTTTTTGTTCGCCTGTAAGGACTCGCATCCCGGACCCGTATGAACGGGCTTCCATCTGTCTGTCGCTTTGTTTACATAGACATTCCTGGGCATTCTCCCCGGTTTCAAGTTGTCTGCTGGCTTCATGCGTTTCGCAACGGAAATCCCTTTGATGAAGTCCTTATAATTAATGCAATTTGTTCGAAAACTTGGTGGCCCACGCACCTTAACCAATTCCAATCGGGTTGGGTTAGTATTGTAGTTAGCCGTAATTGGCTGTTCTACAAAAGGTGTCGGAATATTTTTTCAGAATTCTTTTGTGGATAAAAAAAGAGATAGTGTGAAAGAAGAAAATAATTAAACTTAAATATATACGAATTTCATCTAACTTTCAAGAAATTGATATGCTTCTTTGAAACTTTGAAACTGCTATTTCTGAAACATTTTATTTCTAAATATAATATAATGTTAGATTTTTCTGAATGTAAACCCCTAACTAGAAGCTAGTATTTTTCGGACGGCAAAACGAAAATGACGAAGAAAAGTTTACACATGTTTTTTTTAGGCTTGGCTTCAGTGCCTACAAATGTCTTTAAAATATATGTACATATTTGTTGTTAAAAAATTAAACATGATATAGAGAAAACCATGTTCTGTTTCCCAAAAATTAGACTTTATGTTAACTTTTTCACAAAGATTACAAACAAGAATTTTAACATGACATCGAGAAATCAGCCCTTAGCCATTTTTCTTTATTGAAAATCCTATATTTTAATTTTTTGTTTTTTTTTTTCATTCCCAACAGTGTTATGCTCTTTCCGAACGCCGGACCCGATTACAAATATATGCTGGGATTTGTGCGCACCCAACTTTCGACGACCACCACCATTGCCCTTGTTTTTGGGCCAAAAATTTTGCGGGTTTTTAAGGGACAGGGCGACAAGTGGGATCAGAAGGCCAAGGTGAGGAGCATAACAGCTTCCTTTTCCCTAAATGGTGTGGGACTGGTTCCAGAAGAGTCGCCTGACCTATATCAGGAGAATGAGGAACTTAAGGTAAGCTGTAAATTACAGAGAATAAATTAAGCAATAATGAAATTTCACTCTTCATCAGGAACAAGTCCAAAAGTTGGCCCACCAAATCGAGTTCATGAAGACTGTGCACATGCAGATGAACAACAGGCATCTGAAGCCAAAGCCGGGCGGATATTTTACCATAACGTCAACCTCTTTTCAAGCGCCCTATAGCAAGAACACGGTTTCCACGGCGCAAACGCAAACTGGCAAAGATGAGACCAGGTTAGTCATAAACAAATTAACATTAATTATACAATTATCCAAAATAATATTGCTTTCGCAAAAACCGAACCAAAATGTCAGCCACCCATTCATGAGTATTCCAAGAAAAGTTCTTGCTCCGACATACAAATTTTTGCGGGATTGGAATTTAATCCATTATAAAAATTAAGCACCTTCCTTAGTCGCAGAGGATTTCTTCTTTTAAAACCCCTACAAGGGTCTATCAAATTAAATTGGCTGTATTATTAAGCCACATATTATAGATAGAACAACATTTTTTAAATGTGAACTAAAACATAAGTACAGGAAGGAAAATGTTAAATATTTAAGTTACCATGTTGTTGATATTATTATATTAATCACAAATGGAACAATGTCTGTAATTTTTCATTCCTTATAAACTATATTGAAATTCCTTAATCACTTGTATTTTAAAAAAGAGCCATACCAAGAGGCCAATACATCTATTCATTTTTAGTTACTTTATTTGTATTCATCTTAAACGTTTTCCAGTGGCACGCCAACCAAATTAAAATCGCCCAAGGGCAAAGTCTGACGAGGTCAACGAAGTGTTAAAGATTGCTCAATAGAAGTGGATGGGAGGCAGGGCATCGCCAACTTGATGGAGGATGCCATTGAATTTAATTTCCACGAAGCAGAATCGGAGGAGATGATTGCCCCAAAGGGAGAGCAGACAGGATCAGAGGAGGCGGCCTTAATCGAACAGTTTCGCCGCCTCTTTGCGCCCATTTTGGATGATAGTTTGAGTCTGTACTACCAACTCAACGAACTGGATAACGCGGAGCACGTGAGGATTCACCAAACGGTGGCCCAGTTGCATGAGCTGACCAGCAGCGAGGAGGAGACGATGGTGACCCAGGTGAACAGCCCATCGCCGCCGGTGGATGTGGAGCTACTGCTGCCACTTTCGAGTGGCACTTCCACATCCAGTAGCTCCCTCTACGCCATTCACACCCCCTCGCCGGCTCATCCCAGCGGTGTTCTCCTGATGCCCCAGTTTCTGGAGTCACCAATGCTGTCCTGCAGTGATGCCATCACGATCACCGAGCAGGTGCAGCTGCATAGTCCTCCGCATCACCTGCAGGTCCTCGAGGATGAGAACAACACATCCTGTTCGCTGTCATCGAATCTGACGGATAGCAAAACCCTGGATGGTCGTACCCCCATTGTGGTGTGATGGATTCGCAACCCCCGATCTGCTTAACTTGTGATTTTGTTTACACAGTCTTAAGAACAACAGCAAACAGTTAGCGAAAAATAAACAGCTTAATGTTTAATATAGTCTTAAATAATGTTTGTGTGTATGTGTCTGTCAAAGTTGTTTAAATATTAGATGCGTTTATGCGGAAGAGACTACATTAAATTCCTGCTAAATTTAGATTAACAATAATTTTCTTGTGTCAAATATTTCAAATGCCTTCTCAATTAAATCGAAGGACAAGAAATTGTTATAAATATCCCACCAATTAATTATCTAATTTCATGATTTTTTTTTAATTTAAAATGTTATTTCGGTTTAATTTGAACTGTTATTTTCTCAAAAATAAATATGTTTAAACGTGAATTTGGCCCTATGTTTTCGCACTTAACGAATTAGTACTTTTAGAAGCTTCTCATCATCTTCAACTTTCTTACCGCATAAGCGCATTATTACTGTATATGTTAAACTGCTTAAATTTGGCTTTTTAACCCTACACCAAACCATTTTCCCATCATCCATGATCTCCATCGGTTTTGAAAAAAGGATCAACATTGAGCAAATTTTTCTCACTTCGTTCGGAAGGAAATTGTATAGGGAACGGTAGACAGCCAGATGGTCTGATGGAACTCAAAGAGTACATCGATAGCCCTTAGGGACTTGGCATTAACAAATCTCATTTATCTCTCATGCACCTAGCGAAATAAATTGTATTTTCCTTGTTCTTTCTGCACTCATTCATAGAAAATTATTCTTTGCTTTGTAGTTAAATTTACATTATTTCCATCATCATATAATCGCTATAAATTACCACCTAAGCTTAGCAAAGAGTCGATTTTAGTGTACAAGATGACATATGCATATATACGGATATAATACATGAATAAATTGAAATTTTAGCGTACTATTTTAAGATGAGAAAGTGTTAACAGACGCGCAATTCTTCTTCATACAGTTGGGCAATACGTATTATGAAAAGTATTCAGATTATACAAACATAAAAACAAAAGAAAATTATAACTGAATACAAAATATAACATATTTATATAGTAAGTTAATGTTAAATTAAAATATTGTAATGGAAACAACATGACAAGATCAAAGACAAAGAAAAATAAATGTTTTAAAAATTAAATGCTTTAGTTGTTTCATTATGGAAATTTATAAGTGCATGTTTGGAAAATAAACCATACAAATATAGAACATTTTTATGTTTCTAACTCCCTTTTCCTTTAACTACAAACACACGCCGTGCCAATTTCACTGAAATATAGAAATTATTTTTTAAGTTTATACGAGAACCCAAAATTTTCCATGCTGAGGCAGGAGCTGCTGGACGAGGAGTTCGAGTGCCTGCGTCGAATTGCATCGGCTATTTGTCAGAATCTCGGAAGGCCAAAAGATCGTGAGATATGCCGGAGCACCTTGGAGGAGCTGGCCAAGTTCCAGCAGAGTCCGTCGGTCAGGATCAAGGAGAATGTGCACAAGTTCATGGTGTTCTATCTAAAAGTGCTAAGATGGACCCAAAAGAATCAGCCCCTGGATTTATATCGGCAATGGGTGAGTTTGTAGCCGAAGATTGGTAAGAGATCTTAAAGTCTAACTCTAATTTTTAGTATGGCCAAAACCTGGGTAGTGATTGGAAGTCTCCCTCATCGACCGCCAATTCTACGGATGAAGTGCGAGTTTGGTTGGAGGAGGGAAAGACTTTTTATGCCATGAAAACTTTCGAGGATGGTTCCACCACCGTTTTCACCGCAGTGGCCAAAGATCCGAGGGCCGGTTGGTCAGAATATGGTCTAAAAACCCTGATGGAATCTCAAAATGGTTGCGCTTTGAGCCAAAATGATAAATAAAACAAACGGTTTTCCTCTAAATATATTTATTTCGATTGGTGTTTTTTTTAACTTCGAGATTCTGAGATAAGGATTTTTAAATCTGGACAATTTTTGTAGTTTATGGTCGTGATTGGGCAGGTCTTTAATCAAATGATTATAAAAGCGAAAATTAGCCTTTATATAAATAATATAAATGTAAAAACAGATCATTACTTTTTGTGCACAAAGACTAATCATTAACAAAAGTACATCAGAAAACACAAAATAAAATGTTATGCAAAAATTAAGAATACTTTATGCTTTTAAAATATTTTAAATTGACCTGCCGCGGTGTTCCTTTATCTAGCTTTTTGTTTACAAGCGTGTACAACTGTTTGACTTAATTATAGATATGTATAAGTGGACGGATGGTGTCTCTGCTAATCAAAGCCATTCTCAGTTTAGAAATTATTAAAATTAGAGTGGTGAAAAGGCACTTTTTGTCTCTTTTTGGTGGGGACCGTGGAACTGGCTTTCCTATTAACTTCTCGCAATCCTTGAGACGACGCCAATCAGCAAGAAGCCCAACAGAAGCTGCAGGGATCCATGCATTTGAATCAGGCTGGATCCATTGCAGCTGTCGCTGGAGCAGTAGCACTCTTCCCAGTAAACGCCGTTCTCGTAGACGCCCCAATTGCAGACGCCTGTCACTCCGGTATCGGAAACGGAGGCACACCTTCGGATGACCTGTCGCCAACGACCGTCCCCTAAGGAAAAAATTTAAAAAATGCCATCAATAATTACTCAGTTAAGCAACAATTGTTTTACAATATTACTATCATAATGTGTTTTTGTCGCCGACAGTCGTTATTTTTTCACGACTTTCCAAAATATTAATTTTAATTTTTAAGAGCCAGCTTTTTTCTATGATAAGAATAAGTTAAAATAAAGCTAAGAATAAAAACATTTGGATAAGGAATAAAGGTATGGACAATAAAGGAAAAATGGTATGTGGGATCAAACTGAATTTGGATTAAAGAGATTTCTGTAACACCTGTCCCAAACAAGCATTTAATTTTCTGGAACCACATGGTCAAAACCACACTATCACTATATTCACTGAGAAATACTTGTGAAGCAAATAAAAGATAACTCGCCGAGAATCATCCTGCACAAAATTAACGTAAACGTATTCGAATGAGTAAATAAAATAGTATAAAAGAATAAAAATGTTCAAAACTCCTCTAGATGTATCTTGTCTTAACAAAGCTTTAACAACAGTGGGATTTACTAGAATGCCATGGTATGTAAGTGCATGTAGGAACCTAATCAGTCCTTTATGGAGTACAATCTCCAAACTCACAGATAAATCCACGAGGACCCTGCTGCACGACCTTCATGCAGAAGGATCCTGGCATGTGGCTCTCGTCGCTGTTGCACTCGATGGAGATGTGCTCCGTGCGGTTGAATCGCTTGTAGGCGCCGCAGCTGTCGTGTCCTTTGCGATCCTGGTCCGAGGAGCACTGAAAGCACCGAATGGCCCAGCTGCCTGCAAAAATTCGCTGATTAATTCCAATTGTTCTGTATGAAAACACTTGCAAAGCCACACCCAAAGCCGCGATTAAAAGGTGGCTTTTGGGATTTTAACAACTGGGGCGTGTTTACCCACCGCAAATGGCCAGCGTCAGCAGCAGAAAGGCGCAGCGGGTCAGGGCGGTCATCTTCAGCTTAATACTGCTTTGTGCGCTTCGGTTAAATTAAATAAAATGCGATTAAACCAAATAAATAACAAATTGGATGGACTGATAGAGCTGGAACCAAAATCGCTGTTTGTTTGATACTATCGATGGCTTCAGAAATCTCGCCACTCGATGTTTTACAATCGATTATTTTCACTCGATCTACGAAGGCGTTACTTTTTTCGAATCACATGTGCATTAATTAACTAGATGAAACTATATTTTTAGCTTGCTGAACATTTTAATTGAACCGTATGGTTACAGTGTGTCTCTTATTCGATTTAACGACAGAAACTATTCAATTTGACTTGATTTGCCCTCAACAGCTACAGAATATAGGCTTTCTATGTACAAAGCCTACAAACTGAATCTACTTATAAACTAAGCGAGTAGATTGCACTGCATTAAAAAACGCGTTATTAAAGTAACTTGACTCACAGTTATAAAGCAATTTTTTTATATATTGTATAAAATTTAAAACTGCATTTTAAAAAAATCTAAACGGTAAGCAATATTGCCACACTGTTTTTTTTTAACCATGGTTGGTGTCTGTGATAAAACCAGTGGTTGGCTTAAGACCACGTTGGTATTATTAAACGCTCAAGCCACAGCCACACTACTATTTACACGCCCAAAAATTCAATCAATTGAAACGCAACGAAAACCCAAATAAAAGGATGAAATTGCTGGAGAAATTTGCGCTGGCCGTGGTTGTGCTCTGCTGTCTGCTGCAAGTGGGTGAGTTTTCGCCAGGAAATGCGACTGCGCCTGCGCAACCTTTGCCGACCGACTAACACCCGAAAATTTGTGACTTTGCAGGCCAGGCGATCAAATGCTGGGATTGCCGCAGCGACAACGACCCGAAATGCGGGGATCCATTCGACAACAGCACCCTGGCGATCACGGACTGCCAGCAGGCACCGGAATTGGAGCACTTGAAGGGCGTGCGACCGACGATGTGCCGCAAAATCCGGCAGAAGGTGCACGGGGAGTGGCGCTACTTCCGGAGCTGCGCCTACATGGGTGAGCCAGGAATCGAGGGCGACGAACGCTTCTGTCTGATGCGAACCGGCAGCTACAACATCTTCATGGAGTTCTGCACGTGCAACAGCAAGGACGGCTGCAATTCGGCGGGAGTTCATCGCCTGGGCTGGATGGGAGTCCTTTCCGGAACACTCGTTTCCGTTCTTGTGGCGCATCTACTGCGGCAATAGTTGGAGGGATTTACATCCTCCAGTTGTAGCCAATGACACGCCTTCTCTCGTCGCTCGTTAGAAACAAGACTGTCTTGACTTTAAAAGGCTTTTTTGAGATGTTAAAATTACTATTTTTGATTCTATAATGCATCATGTTTGCTAAGAACATCAGAATTGAGTGCAGGAAAACAGGTTTAACAAGATTTTAAGCTTACTTTTAAAGCTTTTTATCATTCATTCCAAAAATTAAGTAATCCACATAGTTTTTTTTTCATTTAATGACCTTTTATCTAAAAACATGATTTTAGAGCTATGTCCCATTCATAAAAACACAATAAGGCTTCAACAGCAGTATTAAATCATAAATAATGTGCTTTCCACATTGGATAACTTTTTTGTAAGTCTGTAAAGCAGCAAAAAAGTGTAATCGCAACAGTTGCCAACTCTAAAAATTTTAAAAATCATCTTTCGATTTAATGCATTTTCTAAGAACAAAACTTTAATTTTCTGTCAAATCTGTTATTTAAACTAAGACAGTCTTGTGCAAAATGAGTGAATTGTAATCAAGTGCCTTTCTGCGAACGACTCGAATTGTAGCTTAAGCTTGAAAAACTGTTTCCGTCCGAAAATATTTACTTACGTGACATTCCCTATTTCATAAGCTCAATCTTGTAATCTCCACCTTCTACTTGTATTTTGTAACGTATTTTTACAAAGAAACGCTTAGTTTTAGTCGCCAGCAGGCTTACAAGTTTTTATTGTAATGCAAAGACAATTAGAACATTTTTAATTGAAATAAAAGATTTACACACCAATTATACAGTTATCATTATTTGAAGTTGTTTATTCTTTACATATAAGGGATGGGAAGTTAATTTCAATGTAACATATACTTAATTATTTTTTCAACAAGAAAGGAAACTTAACTTCGGGCGGAACCGAAGTTGATATACCCTTGCAGAATATTCTGTAAATTATATTCTCCAAAATAATTCATATGCGGCATTCTTAATATTTATAAAAAATCCCTTTAAAATCACCAAAGTTATGGCATTTCCAATCGTTCAATTATATGGCAACTATAGGATAAAGTCGGCCGATGGCATTTCCGATCAATCAGTTATATGCTATTAATTATGATATAGTCGCCCGATCCGGCTCATTCCGACTTATATTCTTGCAATAGAAGGACAACTTTTGGGAATGTTTCAAGCAGATAACTTTAAAACTGAGGGACTAGTTTGCGTAGAAACGGACGGACGGACAGACGGACATGGCTAGATCGACTCTCCTGGTGACTGAAATTATAATACCCTCTGCAAGGGTATAAAAACAAGTGTTAAGATTGCCAAATAACTTAAAGAACTTGTATAATGAAATGACGGATTTGCTTCTTAAAATTGAAAGATACAAAATTAGAAAAGAAAAAATGAGAGCAAGGGTTACAGGTTTTTTAATTGTAGTTAGATATTTCATTAAAACAAAATCTAAATCTTTTTAATAATCAAACACTGACTTGCCCCTTTATATAGTTACTCAATACTTTGGAACAACTCGTGATAGTAATTTGAAGCAAGCCAAATACAAAAAGGGGTCATTAGGAGAAAATACAGTTAAATTATAAAGATTTAATTCAAAATTCTGTTAATGGATTGAAATGTATAGTTTTATTTATTCATGACATTTTTTTGGGGTTTATTGGGCTGGATTTCTTATTCTTTACCCAAAACCTCAATCTGTTTGCCCAGCTGAACGACATCTTCCCCTGGAACTATATTCTGATTCTGTTGTTTGATGACTTCTCCGTCCGGAATTAGGTCCTTATTCTCCTGTGGAACGCCGTCTCCAATCAAAATATTATCCAGATTCTTCTGTTGAACGCCATCTTCTTCAGGAGGTTTATGATTCTCCTTTTGGGGGGAATCTTTTTCTGAAACTTCATCTTTATTCTCCGGATTTACAGCTTCTCCCTGATCCATGTCGTCATTCTTCTGTTGAAAGACATCTCCAGTCGGAACATTCTCCTGCTTCTCCAATTGAGATACACTCACTCGCATATCTCTGCGTACACCCCAAAAAAATTTCAAAATCTAACTTTAAACCCTAGCTGTTCGGCCATTTATGCATATATTCAACCCATTCTTTTTTTTAAACATAATTATAATTTATTGTCTTCATTGACGTATTTTTTTTGAAATTATTCAACAGTGTCTTATATTTTATTTTTAATTTTAAACTTAACACTACCAAAAAATGTACCCGCAAAAGTCTGCGTACACCTGTTTAAAACACAAATAATATTATTTTTAGTAACTGGTAGGGTATTCTTTTCTCTGCAAAACTTCCGTAAGGCGTCTCGGGATGGAAACCCCTTTTTTTTTGTCTCATTTGCAGTAATTTTCCCCTACTCCTCGAGAATCACATTCTTGAGCATTTTTTTAGATGTTATCGAGTGTCTTCGGATTTTCCTCTCAAGAAGATCCCAAAAATACTCATTTGGGCTTAGATCAGGACTTTGGGGAGGTGTTCGCAGCTGATTTATGACGTTATACAGCAGCCAAAGCATGGTATTCTGCGACGTATGCTTCGGGTCGTGGTCTTGTTGGAACCAACATTCACTTTCGAGCCCTAATTTTTCAGCACTTTCTTTTAAATTGTTTTTTAATATGTCAATATAGATTTTCTGATCCATTATTAACTCGATAAATACCAATTTTCCAACGCCACTTGCTGCCATACACCCCCACACCATTATTCCGCTTCCTCCTTGCTTTACTGTGCCAACCAAATTTTCTTAATTTGAGGCTTCTCCGCTTTTCCACCATACCAAAACCTTTCCCTTGATTCCAAATATGCAGAATTTAGTTTCGTCGGGAAATATAATCTTATTCCAGAAGTCTTGGTGTTTGGAAATATACTCATTAGTAAAGGTTAGGCGCTTTTGTCTATTGACTTCCGATATGAGAGGTTTTTTGCGGGCGACTCTGCTATGGTAGTCAGCTTTTTTATGGTCCGGCGTACAGTATCTTCGGAAACTCTTTTGGAAAATCTATCCTCGACCTTCAGCTTTGCCTGGTGAGCTGTCGTCCTTGGGTTGAGCTGAATAGATTTGATAATATTCCTCTGCTCGCGGTTTATAAGTAAAGGCGGACGGCCAGAACGAGCCTTTGGCAAGATACTTCCAGCCGAGTTGTAGTTATCTATCACTCTTTGGATGGATGAGTGGGTTCTACCAACTAAAGCACCAATTTCTCTATAAGATTTTCCATCCAAAAAACCTTTTAATATAATTTTCCACTCCTCAACAGAAATTTCCTTGCCTTTTTGTTACATGTTGCAATATGCTCGTTATTATAATGAAAAAGTTTCATTTTAACTGCGTAATGTCTATTTTTAGACATTCTAAAGTAGATCGGCGACAACAAAATTAACGGAAATCGCACAATCCTGCATTCCTCGAAGTTGAAAACTGCTGTACGCAGACTTTTGCGCGTACACTTTTTCGTAGTGTTAGGTTTAAAATTAAAAATAAAATATAACACCCTGTTGAATATTTCTAATATTTCTACGTCAATGAAGACAATAAACCATAGTTTTGTTTAAAAAAAGAATGAATAAAATACATGCATAAATGGCCGAACAATTAATGTTCAAAGTCAGATTTTGAAATTTTTTTGGGGTGTACGCAGAGATATGCGAGTGAGTGTACATCTACCTTTGTCTGATGCGCTTCGACTTCTGCCTCCTCGGATTTCAAGAAACATCTCACCAGTTTGCAGTTTAAGCCATCCAGCTTCTTACGAGCAATTCCACTTCTTTGGGATCCTTTGAGGTTGGCCTCGCGGGCTGTCGATCCCTGCGAGGCTCCACTGTAGCCAGCATTATCAACGCGACCCCTTCCGCGGAAATCTCGAACACCACGTCTGGCAACGTTTCTTCCTCGGCGATTAGCACTATTTGTGGTACTTTCCTTCTCGAAATTTCACAATTAGTTCAAATTTACTATAAAAACATCAAACTTACCATGATAAAATGTAATCAGATTTCAAATTGCTAATGGAAAACAATATCAGATATAAAAGTAAAAATTTATCTTTCGAATTGAACACAAGTGAATATGCAATGCAATTGCTTTCTCAAATGGTTTATATTTTCAATAAATTCTTACTAACAGCGTTTATTAGAGGTTTATTTAAGTTTTTGCTCTAAATTTCCTGTTGCGCAATAAAATTCAGCAACCTATTTTATAGCTTGTAAAAAATGCGTCAAAAACGTTTGTCATGGAGATGAAAGTTTAGAGAAACTTCAAATATCGGTAATAACATACACATGCAACAAGAAAATACTAAATATGTAAATATTGTTGACGGTTGAGCCTTGGTAAATAATGTTCATATCGCAAAATGCATAAATGCATAAATGTGGCACAAACTCAGTTGTATTCCTTAATTAAGCAATTTCATTAATTTGAAAGCAACATGCTCTTGTAATTAATTCTGTTCCGTTTGCAGGGTTGCATTATCGATAAAAGCCTGTCTTGGAGACCTTTTCTCCCATCTCTAATTCCTTCTTCCTTTCTTTTTGTTCGTCTTGTGCGCGTGGCTCGGATTTTAATATGTTAATTGTTTGTACTAAAAACAGTTTAAATGTTTTGGATTCTTTAGACAAACCGTGTTTGCTTTATAAGAATTGTTAGTGGGCGTTTTGTTTCGAATCTTCGTTGTGTATTTATCTTCCAATTGCGAAATATTGCAAGTCCCGTTGCCACCATCTTTTTTTTTTTAGACTTTGTCCGCCGTATTCTTTGTTTTTGTGTCAACTTTACGCTGCTTAATTGGAATACTATTTGGACCAATGGATGTAGATATCGACGGTCTCCTCGGAATGGACGTTTTTCAAAGCAATAATACACTGAACTTTAATCAGATGCGCTTGGAGCTGAGGGAATATTTCAGGTAATACAAGTAAATAAATGCAGAGGTTAATATTATAGTTGACTGAATTTGTCTACCCTACCACATACAGCTGTGAAAAAAATAATAGCACCACCTACTCAAGCTACATATGTTTAAACGGTCACTGTACCTATACTTTTTACACTATGAAAACGTTGAATACCATTTTGAAATCGAAAGACAATAAACCAACTGGAAATGAACAAATTAAGATATGTTAGATAAGATATGTTAGATATTTTATTGAAACTAAAGAAATTTGACGAAAAAAATAATAGCACCATTTTTCAAAAATGGATTTAAAACTATAACAACGACTAGTAAGTAAAAAATTCATGAGTTTTCTATAATTATACATCCAAATAAAGTGTAGATTCTTCATTTAATTTTTGGTTGTGCATCCATTATTGGCAATAACAGCCTCACAACGTCTTGGCATGGAGTCAACCAAGTCCTGGCAACGTTTAGTGGGAACATGGGTCCAAGACTCTTCCACTTCTTTCCAAAGTGATCTTACGGTGGTTGGCTTGGATGCAGCAACTGCCTTCTTGACATCGGGCCATAGATTCTCTATTGGAATAAGGTCAGGCGCAGGCCACACCAACACATTGGCAGAGTTTTTTCCGAGTCAATCCATTGCCTTTCTGCTGGTATGTTTAAGGTTTTTATCTTGTTGGAAGTGGCATTTCGTACTCTGCAAAGGGTAGCATAATCGTATCCAAAATATTTACTTACACGTCCTGATCCAGTATAGTTTTAATCCAATGTACTGGACCTACTCCATAATAGGACAAACAGGGCCATACCATCAGACTACTCCCTCCATGTTTTATGGTCTTTGTGGTGGACTGTGGCATAAAATCAGAGTTTTTGGGACTCCTGACATACGATCGAGATCCTTTTCCACCATCAGAACGACCTTACTCTCACCTGATCATTAGATATACCTCCATTTTTGAAGTGACCAATTAACATGTTCTTTGCAAACTTCATGCGCTTAGCAATATGCCTGGCATTTAAAAGTGCTAACCTTTCTGGGACTGCAGGCATTTAAGTTATGTTGTCTGAGACACTTGGGAACTGTTTCATCTGTCGCATTAATTTTAGGCTCCATTTTAAGCTCAGTAGCAGACTTGAAAGGATCCTTCTTATTCTCATGAATCAACCTTTTGGCATGTCAAGGTGTTAAGATCGTTTTTTTCCACGTGTTTTGGATTTTTTCTTATGATTTATGGCGTTTCTAATCATTTTATTGGATCATCCTACCAATCGACCTACTTTTATGTAAGAATTTCCTTCCAAAATCATTTTTTAAGAAGTTTACGCTTTTCCGCAGTGCAGTGTTTTCCACGTCCCATTTTAATGTTGTTTTTAATTTTTAAACAAAATAGTTAAAAATCAGTCCAATTTTATCAGCAGGTACTTTCTTTTAAGGCTGTTGGGCGAAATATAGGATATTCTCTAAGTAACTTGAAAGTGGTGCTATTTTTTTTCGCTGTCTTTCTGACTTTTCCACCATACCAAAACCTTTCCCTTGATTCCAAATATGCAGAATTTAGTTTCGTCGGGAAATATAATCTTATTCCAGAAGTCTTGGTGTTTGGAAATATACTCATTAGTAAAGGTTAGGCGCTTTTGTCTATTGACTTCCGATATGAGAGGTTTTTTGCGGGCGACTCTGCTATGGTAGTCAGCTTTTTTTATGGTCCGGCGTACAGTATCTTCGGAAACTCTTTTGGAAAATCTATCCTCGACCTTCAGCTTTGCCTGGTGAGCTGTCGTCCTTGGGTTGAGCTGAATAGATTTGATAATATTCCTCTGCTCGCGGTTTATAAGTAAAGGCGGACGGCCAGAACGAGCCTTTGGCAAGATACTTCCAGCCGAGTTGTAGTTATCTATCACTCTTTGGATGGATGAGTGGGTTCTACCAACTAAAGCACCAATTTCTCTATAAGATTTTCCATCCAAAAAACCTTTTAATATAATTTTCCACTCCTCAACAGAAATTTCCTTGCCTTTTTGTTACATGTTGCAATATGCTCGTTATTATAATGAAAAAGTTTCATTTTAACTGCGTAATGTCTATTTTTAGACATTCTAAAGTAGATCGGCGACAACAAAATTAACGGAAATCGCACAATCCTGCATTCCTCGAAGTTGAAAACTGCTGTACGCAGACTTTTGCGCGTACACTTTTTCGTAGTGTTAGGTTTAAAATTAAAAATAAAATATAACACCCTGTTGAATATTTCTAATATTTCTACGTCAATGAAGACAATAAACCATAGTTTTGTTTAAAAAAAGAATGAATAAAATACATGCATAAATGGCCGAACAATTAATGTTCAAAGTCAGATTTTGAAATTTTTTTGGGGTGTACGCAGAGATATGCGAGTGAGTGTACATCTACCTTTGTCTGATGCGCTTCGACTTCTGCCTCCTCGGATTTCAAGAAACATCTCACCAGTTTGCAGTTTAAGCCATCCAGCTTCTTACGAGCAATTCCACTTCTTTGGGATCCTTTGAGGTTGGCCTCGCGGGCTGTCGATCCCTGCGAGGCTCCACTGTAGCCAGCATTATCAACGCGACCCCTTCCGCGGAAATCTCGAACACCACGTCTGGCAACGTTTCTTCCTCGGCGATTAGCACTATTTGTGGTACTTTCCTTCTCGAAATTTCACAATTAGTTCAAATTTACTATAAAAACATCAAACTTACCATGATAAAATGTAATCAGATTTCAAATTGCTAATGGAAAACAATATCAGATATAAAAGTAAAAATTTATCTTTCGAATTGAACACAAGTGAATATGCAATGCAATTGCTTTCTCAAATGGTTTATATTTTCAATAAATTCTTACTAACAGCGTTTATTAGAGGTTTATTTAAGTTTTTGCTCTAAATTTCCTGTTGCGCAATAAAATTCAGCAACCTATTTTATAGCTTGTAAAAAATGCGTCAAAAACGTTTGTCATGGAGATGAAAGTTTAGAGAAACTTCAAATATCGGTAATAACATACACATGCAACAAGAAAATACTAAATATGTAAATATTGTTGACGGTTGAGCCTTGGTAAATAATGTTCATATCGCAAAATGCATAAATGCATAAATGTGGCACAAACTCAGTTGTATTCCTTAATTAAGCAATTTCATTAATTTGAAAGCAACATGCTCTTGTAATTAATTCTGTTCCGTTTGCAGGGTTGCATTATCGATAAAAGCCTGTCTTGGAGACCTTTTCTCCCATCTCTAATTCCTTCTTCCTTTCTTTTTGTTCGTCTTGTGCGCGTGGCTCGGATTTTAATATGTTAATTGTTTGTACTAAAAACAGTTTAAATGTTTTGGATTCTTTAGACAAACCGTGTTTGCTTTATAAGAATTGTTAGTGGGCGTTTTGTTTCGAATCTTCGTTGTGTATTTATCTTCCAATTGCGAAATATTGCAAGTCCCGTTGCCACCATCTTTTTTTTTTAGACTTTGTCCGCCGTATTCTTTGTTTTTGTGTCAACTTTACGCTGCTTAATTGGAATACTATTTGGACCAATGGATGTAGATATCGACGGTCTCCTCGGAATGGACGTTTTTCAAAGCAATAATACACTGAACTTTAATCAGATGCGCTTGGAGCTGAGGGAATATTTCAGGTAATACAAGTAAATAAATGCAGAGGTTAATATTATAGTTGACTGAATTTGTCTACCCTACCACATACAGCTGTGAAAAAAATAATAGCACCACCTACTCAAGCTACATATGTTTAAACGGTCACTGTACCTATACTTTTTACACTATGAAAACGTTGAATACCATTTTGAAATCGAAAGACAATAAACCAACTGGAAATGAACAAATTAAGATATGTTAGATAAGATATGTTAGATATTTTATTGAAACTAAAGAAATTTGACGAAAAAATAATAGCACCATTTTTCAAAAATGGATTTAAAACTATAACAACGACTAGTAAGTAAAAAATTCATGAGTTTTCTATAATTATACATCCAAATAAAGTGTAGATTCTTCATTTAATTTTTGGTTGTGCATCCATTATTGGCAATAACAGCCTCACAACGTCTTGGCATGGAGTCAACCAAGTCCTGGCAACGTTTAGTGGGAACATGGGTCCAAGACTCTTCCACTTCTTTCCAAAGTGATCTTACGGTGGTTGGCTTGGATGCAGCAACTGCCTTCTTGACATCGGGCCATAGATTCTCTATTGGAATAAGGTCAGGCGCAGGCCACACCAACACATTGGCAGAGTTTTTTCCGAGTCAATCCATTGCCTTTCTGCTGGTATGTTTAAGGTTTTTATCTTGTTGGAAGTGGCATTTCGTACTCTGCAAAGGGTAGCATAATCGTATCCAAAATATTTACTTACACGTCCTGATCCAGTATAGTTTTAATCCAATGTACTGGACCTACTCCATAATAGGACAAACAGGGCCATACCATCAGACTACTCCCTCCATGTTTTATGGTCTTTGTGGTGGACTGTGGCATAAAATCAGAGTTTTTGGGACTCCTGACATACGATCGAGATCCTTTTCCACCATCAGAACGACCTTACTCTCACCTGATCATTAGATATACCTCCATTTTTGAAGTGACCAATTAACATGTTCTTTGCAAACTTCATGCGCTTAGCAATATGCCTGGCATTTAAAAGTGCTAACCTTTCTGGGACTGCAGGCATTTAAGTTATGTTGTCTGAGACACTTGGGAACTGTTTCATCTGTCGCATTAATTTTAGGCTCCATTTTAAGCTCAGTAGCAGACTTGAAAGGATCCTTCTTATTCTCATGAATCAACCTTTTGGCATGTCAAGGTGTTAAGATCGTTTTTTTCCACGTGTTTTGGATTTTTCTTATGATTTATGGCGTTTCTAATCATTTTATTGGATCATCCTACCAATCGACCTACTTTTATGTAAGAATTTCCTTCCAAAATCATTTTTTAAGAAGTTTACGCTTTTCCGCAGTGCAGTGTTTTCCACGTCCCATTTTAATGTTGTTTTTAATTTTTAAACAAAATAGTTAAAAATCAGTCCAATTTTATCAGCAGGTACTTTCTTTTAAGGCTGTTGGGCGAAATATAGGATATTCTCTAAGTAACTTGAAAGTGGTGCTATTTTTTTTCGCTGTCTTTCTGACTTTTTTAATAAAAAACTAAAAAAAAATATATGTAGGTGGGATTAATTAAAACGGAAACTTTGTTTTAGACTAGAGCAATACTAAACATTAAAAAAAAAATTATTTTGAAAAAAAAACAACAACAGTAAACTAACTTTTTTTTACAATGAAAGCAGCACGATGTAGTGGTGCTATTATTTTTTTTCGCAACTGTATGTATATTAAATAAATATGTGCATTTATATATTTTGGGTCTATGCATGTCCAATTGTCGGCCCATAATATCCACCTTTTTATACTAATACACGAAATATGGAAGTTTTTGACAACAGCAAGCCATGCACTCTTTAAAAATAAATTTAATCTCTCTCAAAATAATTTTCGAAGGCTCGCGGATCGAATTATTCCTATTTCTATGAAAAAAGTTTAAGGGGCGCAGCTGTACGTTCTTATTTGGAAATCAAATATATGTAATATATTTAACATTTAATTTAAACCATTTTAGGATTATTCTTTTATTTTTTTATACCCTTGCAGAGGGTATTATAATTTTGGTCAAAAGTGTGCAACGCAGTGAAGGAGACATCTCCGACCCTATAAAGTATATATATTCTTGATCAGGATCACCTCCTGAGTTGATATAGCCATGTCCGTCTGTCCGTCTGTCTGTTTCTACGCAAACTAGTCTCTCAGTTTTAAAGCTATCGAATTGAAACTTTGCACACACCCTTCTTTCCTTTGCACGCAGTATATAAGTCGGAACGGCCGAGATCGGCCGACTATATCCTATAGCTGCCATATAACTGATTGATCGGAAATGCCATAACTTTGGTGTTTGTAAAGTTAGGAAGTTGGGATTTTCTATGGGTTTTATAATTGGCCAATCAATCCGACCTACCAAATTTCATAAGGATCGGCCGACTATATCCTATAGCTGCCATATAACTGAACGATTGGAAATGCCATAACTTTGATGTTTTTAAAGTTAGGAAGTTGGGATTTTTTATGAGTATTAAGAATGCATCATATGAATAATTTTGGAGAATATAATTTACAGAGTATTCTGCAAGGGTATATCAACTTCGGCTCCGCCCGAAGTTAGCTTTCCTTTCTTGTTTATGACTAGAGCCACTTTTAAAAAAAAAAAGCTATCTTATGACCAATTTATATTATTGTAGAAAAACAATGTTCAATTAATATTAATTAAAGTATTACAAAAAATAAAAACTTACGAAAATATGAAAAAAATCGTTTGCCCACTCCTTAAAAATCCTTATTTCGAAATAATACAAAATGCCCATGTTTGCCCAACTTTTAAGAAGTAAGAAATAAAAAAAATAATTTTGACCGACTCTAAAAAATAAACATATGGCTTCTTTTGCTTTAATAAAAACCGCCATGAATGCATAGATTTCTTAATTCAATTTAAATTTTACAAAAAAAAACCTGATGTTGACCAAACATGACTTATTCTGCCAAAAATTTAAAAACCGTTACTTTGAAAAAATATATTTGCCCACATGGGTTTTTTTATTTACAACTTTTTAAGAGGACAACATGGACATTTTTATTATTTTTTTTTTTTGTTAAAAAAATAGTCGTTTTAAGAGAGGAAAAACGTTTTCTGTCAAAATGAACTATTTTTATGAGTTGGTTAAACGATTTCTCTTGTGATTTAAGAGTTTTCAAAAACATACAAACTTTCAGTTTTAATGGCAATCATGAAAGTTTGACTTTATCAAAATTCTAGAATTGTTAAGTTAAGGCTTGACTAAGATTTTACGTTGGAATATAGAAAACATTTTATTATTATAGCAAAAACCTGCTTTTAAGTTTGGTTTAAGGTTTAAGTCTGGCTTATGCCAATTACAGTTTCGGAAAATGTTATACAAACAACCTCTGACCTTTATTTAATTTTGTTTAAGACTTTAATTAACAATTTAAATTTTTTTTACAGGTACGTTATCAATATTTATTTTTTAAATTCCTGGTTCGGTTTTGAAATCGCCTCACAAGCTCATATGAAGGGCGAAAATCGCCAGGATGGTGGTTGCACTGATAGCTAAAAAGCGTCCCGCTCCGGAGGCGTTGCACAAGTCACCTTTGCAGGTGAAGCAGCTGTCCACCTGGCGACTGTGGGTCACCGTGCACTCGTTCTCCTTCTGCCCGATGGTTGCAAAGTGACAGTCCCGAGATACAATAGTTCCAGCACGGTCTGTGGAGTAACATTTATCAATTATTAAATCTGCATAAAATATTTTTTTGATAATAGAATCACTATGAATAAAGTCCTAAAATTTTTAAGAAACTGTAAGAAAAACTATATAAATAGTCAACTGGACGTAGTGATTGGAAATTCGTAATTTCATGCTCGCCAGATTTTTAAATTTTAAATTTGTTGTTTTTAAAAAATTTAATATTTTTATATTAAACTAAATAATTGGATTAAGAGTGCTAGTATAAATTAAATATTTTATTTGTCAATATACTACATTTTTTAACCCTTTGAACAAGCCGCCATACAACTCGTAGGAAATCGACTGCAGTTGAACAAATAAAAAATGCAAATATTGCATCTTTTACAAAAACTATCCACCTTAGTCATTATTCACACTGATCCTAACAATGTTTTACAAATTGCACATCGGCATGTGCTAAAGTATAGAAAGTTATTCACAACTTTATAAACTTCATACAGTTAAAAAAAAAAATACAAATGATTTTAAAAATATCGTTTACAACTGGGACAAAAAATGTGTCATTTTTTAAAACGGTCATTACATAATTTTTTTGATTATTATGGCTTAAAATTTTATCTAAATTATTTTATTTTTTTTTTGTAAATAAACCTTTACACTACATTTATTTTATAAATTTGATTTGTAAAGATAAAGCACTACATTATAGGCACTTAAACTTTTATAATTGCTATTTTCTCGATTCCTAAGGTGAATATATATATATGTCGTCTTTGAATTTTGCTTTATTATATTTAGTATAAAGTATTTATCTAACAGTTGCATAAATTTTATTATTTATTTTACGAATGAATTGTAATACTATATTTCTCGAGTTTTTAAGCCCTATAGTTTTACGAATGAGAAACGCACTGTATTTGCTTTGCATACGATTTCACAGTTTGTGTTTTGTTTGCCATATGTTAATTGGAACTCGCCCCCTCCCTTCCCGATCTTGTCTAGTTTACCCGGGTGACATCACGTCTCTTTAAAGTGTTTATAGCGTTCAAGGTGCGTGCGCCTCTAATATTGGAATCAATATGCAAGACGGGATCTCCGTGGGATTTCACTCACCGCTCGTAACCACCTTGTTGCACCTGGTCACCGGCTGCAGTTGATCCATGGTGTTCGGTTTGGGCACACTATCGCAATCCACGGCGCGGATGTTGGAGGCGGCATCGATCTTATCCTTGGCGCAGTTGATATCCGTCAGGGATTTGCACTGGTAGCATTTGATGGCCGAGGCTAGAGACAGAAATTAATATAAATCAGTTAGTATTTATTAATTCACTCCAAAGGCTTGCTCAAGGTCGCCGATTTGAATTTGCTTTGCTTGTAACCAGTTTGAGATTTCCATTTCCCTCTCGGTCTCACTCGTTTGGCTTATAAAACGCCCTCAGAGAAATAAATTTAAATCAACTCCCATAAGATTCTCCTGTAATTTTTCGACAATGAAGTCATTTCTATATCCAAATTAAAAGCGTATCCAAAAGTGAATATTTGTTTAAAATATTTTTGAGCTGCCTGATATTGTGTTTATACATTAAATCGTTTTGTCACGTCCTCTATTGTTGAATGACGTGATAACTTATTTCGGATGACAATATTTTTTTGTTTTGGTATTTTATGAAAATTTGTCAACGTCAAAAAAATTTTCCATGTTTTGGAATCTTCACGAATTTGATCCTAATTAAATAATGAAGCTCTTGTTTCTTTTTTACATATTAATAAACCATTTCTGTAAAATAGAGTTGTACTTCTAAGTTTTTCTTAATAACAACACCTGTAACTATATTTCTTTTATAACAACCTATTTTTAAAATCACTTTTCTAAGTTTTCACTCAAAACTGGTTTTCTTTTGACACAGATTAATAAATTTTTGTATTTACATTTATGTAAATTTCCGTTAGAGATGTCACCAAAAATGGAGAGTCACTTACCAGTGTGCATCAAGCACAAAGCAATAAAGAGAACACCAATCACCTGTTTCAGCATATTTGCTAAAATATTTAATTTTTAATTAAGTTTGAAAATGTACGAAAAAGCTTTCGTTCCGATCAGTTTGGCAGACGTTGAACAACTGAAATTAGATTTGAATTTGTTTTTGCGCTCTCCCCAAATTGCAACTTGTTTTGAAGAAAAGCTTTGCTCATTCACTCGCTAACTCTCGTTAGTTGAGTGAAACTCGGAACGAGTTTTTGGTTAGTTATGTCAAATAAGCGATCCACGCATTGGGGTCGCTGAAAATAAAACTGTTTTGTTTTGATCAGCAGCTTCGTAGGCGGTCGAATACTTTTATGTACTGCCGTTATGGGTCCATTGATTGTTGTTGGTGGTAGAATTGACAACGGTTGAACTGTGGGACTTGCTCTTCAATTAAAAATAGTACGAATTATGAAATTAAATTGGTTAGTGACACAGTTCTCTGATTTGGGTTATTGACCTTTTGTTGCGAGGTGAGAGATACGGTTTCGCTTAAAGTAAAAGCCCCGACAATGATGTACTTTTTATGAACTGAAATAAACATTATTTTATGCACATATACTTGCTATGAGGTATCATTTTCCTTAAATGAGTAAACAAAATATAAATTTAAAAATTTAAACTATTTATAATAATTACCCCTTTTATTTAAAGTTAATTTCACGAAGAAATATGAAAGAAAAGAATTGTGCTTGCTTTGAGATAATTATTGAAATTACTTAACTCAGTAATAGAAATGAAATTGGCTTTTAAGCAGCTTTTTTATAGGGTTTGTTACACATTTCCAGACGAAACTCCGCATTTTCCCCTCTTTTTATACCCTTGCAGAAGGTATTATCATTTCAGTCAAAAGCAGCACCATAGCTTGCATATAAACGATCAAAAAATGCATCAAAAAGTCAAGCTATCTGTGTTTAAGCATTAAAATCAAAGTTTTGCTAATTTTTCTAACAGCTGAAAGGGTATATAAACTTCGACTTGCCGAGGCTGGCTTCCCTTCTTGTTAACTTTAATTCATGAATCTTAAATTTTTATTGATACGTTTAGGCTTTATTCAAATTATGAATATAAACTTGATACAATCAACTTTAGTTGTTAGTGCTTACAAAATTATCAAATATGGTGCACCATCCGATTTAGTTATTTGTAGGTTAATATCTCCGCCAGAGTTCGAAGACCTTGGGCAGTTTTATTAATCCTTTCTTTCTCTATTGTTGTCTTGTCCCCTGAAATTTTACTTGTAGTCTGCTCTTCTACTTTTGTTGTAAAAACTGATTGCTTATTTTGTTGCATGTTATTTGAGCAATCGACTCATTGAATCTCTCCCCTTTGTCTGTTTCCATGGCAATTTTGGTCTAAGAGGAAACTCTGCGATAAGAGCATCCGTCTGGGGAGCAACAAATCCTTTTTGAGAGGAAAAAAGAGAATCCGCATTGAAGTTGCAAAATTGCCTTTTAAAAAGAATTATAAATCTTTTCGGTCACCCTTTACTTTAAAAGCTGCATACGAACGACTCGTCACATTTTAGCAGCTTCTTCATGCTAAATTAACTTCTCGCTTCTAAAAGCTTTTTGAGCTTACTTTTGTGGAGTAAAATTTAACAGTGTAGCGAAACTTGTTTCAATTGCGCAGCAAAAACCAAAATCTAACTCATTGAGTTTGTCAATTTGTCCCACACTGAGTACAGTTCAGCAACCGATGGAAAAATTTGTTCAAATTACAATACATATTATAAGCCGAAAAAATGCAACGACATGGAGATTAATATTTATAGGGTTTGTTTGGTAAAAATTGGTTTTGAAAATAGTTGAATTTGTTTACAATTTCGCCGTGTGCAAAATACAGAAAACTCGAGTTTGTCGGATATGAATGATATTCTCTAATAAACTATCATTAAACCATTTTACCTCCTCAAATATTTTCTCAAAACTGTAAAATTGCAGGAAATTTAAACGATTACTAAAAATATATAAGAACCTCATAGAACAATTAAAAAAATATATAAATAAATATAAGATAATTATGAAACAATAACTGTTTGTCACTTTGTTTTTATAAAAGTTAAACCCCCATAAATCTTTGATATTTCGGCCTCCCCTTCAACCATCTAGCATGCCATACTTTCCGATTGTCCATAATTAGGGAATGGCTATTGGGTCGATGTGGTTTCAATGTGACCGATACTCTGTGTTTCGAATATTGCAATACAAATTGAAAAAAACAGCATAAATGGGTTTAGTTTTTAGGGAGGGGGGAATAGAAAATTTTCAATTTCCGGCCTCTCAGCGGGTTTTTGCCGTTCATTGTTCAAATATTTTGCATTCAATTGCATTGTCAAGCCGCCAATTTGCCACATCATTATGAATGCCGACACGATGGGTTTTTGGGCGCAGGGAGTCGAATGTTGTGGTTCCTGATTTATACAATATCTTAAGCGGATTTGCTTTTCCCATTTTCGCTACATCTCCATCTCACTTTTCTCAGCTTTCTTCTGTGGTCAGCTGCAGCAGCAAATTCTGATTGAATTTCTTTTATCTTTTTTTTTTCCGCCACCGTATAGCGAGCATAGAATTTTTGCTATTATATTTTAGATGAGGAGAGGGTATGGAAGTTGCAGTTGCATCCTTCGTCGACTTATTTCTCTGGAGATGTTTGCGTTGGCTTAGAATTCAATTATATATTGGGGAAAAGCACGGCTAAAAGTGAATGGAAATTGCAAAACCGACTGCAAAGTAACTTTATGGATACCCTCTATCTCTTAAAATGATTTATGTATTGGCAAATAAAATAAAGCATCGGAAAAAATCTTTTTTTATTAACTTACGGTTTCTCTTATGAAAAATATATTATCCATTTATTCGGATCTTATTGCAAACAGGCTATTAAAAAAAAGAAAAATATGTTTTATGAAATGTGTTTTTGGGGAAATTCTTTTTACCAAAATAATTTATTTTAACAGTAAACTACAATTTCAGGGCAAATAGAAAACCAGCTATTGTAGCAGCATTTTCCGTTTGTCTGCATTGTTATTGGTTGTTATCAACATTATCATCAGGATGAGGTTGATGTGACCAGGCCCTCTCCCTTCCACATTTTTACTCCTGTATCGGGACCAGTTGCTCCAGGTTGTATCTGGAGTCCAGTGTCCTGTTGCCTGTTGCTGACTATTTTTCGCAATATGATATTTATAGCTATTTCATACTTATTATATTCAATCTGCTTTTCGTTGCACTCGGACAGCAACAAATTGGAGAAAATCCCTTCAACGAAATTTGACTTGCTTTGCACAATTTTAATAAGGTCGGGGCAGAGGGATCCAGCTCGTCTTCCTTTTTGGTTTGCTTCGGCTGAGTCTGGTCTGGCCAATTGTCATTTCATTTGGAAAACTTGCTCTACCAGAAACGAGCTGAAAAATTTCAATTTCGTCTCAGGATTTTCCTGCATTTAATGGCGGGGAAGAAGGATCGAGGAAGCAAAGTCCATTACCAAAAACATAAACAAATTGTTTGGCACTTTGCAGGGAAACTAAAACACGCCCATCTAATCTGTTCAATAACTTGGAAAATCATTGCCAATAAATCAAAATGACTTTGCAGGATGTGTGTAGTATCCGAGCTCCGAGGCAGGCGAACGATAAGAAATCAATGTCTGGCCATTGTTGGCTGAACTTGAAGGGTCTTTAAGTCCTCGCACTTGTAGGGAAATTTAAAATTCAACACTTCGGGGGCGGCATAAATTGCACATTCTATTTTACGCAACATCAGCAGAAAATCCGGAGAATGAAAAGGCAAAAGAAATCCATTTCTCAACCCTCGCTTCACTTGGAGTTTATGTACTAAATTGTGCCTCCGGGCTGTTTAAGGTTAACGTTCGCTCCTTCGCTTATTTTTCTAGATTTTTAACGCTGCAGTTAACACATCATTTTTCGGGGCATTGTTTCGGTCGCCTTCCATTATCTTTCACTTGCGATCTAATGAAGTGTGCAAAGTGTTGTCTGCCCAACCTTAAGCCCCCACCTCGATGTGTATATTTGTATGCATTGCGAGGGAGTCTCCATTAGCAGATGCGTAGGAAATTTCTGCTTTTAAAGAGGGATGAAAATGTATATTTATTATACCCTTGAAGAAACTATTGTAATCTTACTCTATTCCGACCAAGATGATCAGTTGACTCGGGCTATCATACATGATTCTGCCCAAACTGAAACTTCTCCACACAAAAAATCGAAAAATGAATAAGAAAATCGTTAATAAGATAACCTATTTAGCATTCAATAATAACATTTTTTAATATTAGTTTTTCTTTTTGGTAGAAAGAGCATTTTATGGAAACGTGTGATTATTTATATAGCGCAGCTTTAAGTTTTAAACCCCTTTGTGGCTGCCTCTGCCTTATTCAAAATGAGCCCCTGACCACTCCTCATTTATGCACCGCTCCACCCAAAGCCCCATCCCATTCCAGATACCCAAAACTTGGAGCTGCTGAACTGCTGCTGCTGTCCACGTTTAATGTCACTGGCAAAGTCGCAAATTGCTGTGCATGAGCTTTTTATGTTCATGCAAATGTCACCAACTGCACCACTTTCTGATGGAGCTTCGCCAGTGCTATCCCGCCTCTTTTGGCGACGTTCCCTGTTTCCACCATGAAGACTCGAAACAACACTGAAAGATTTATATATATCTTTATATTATATCTATTGTTTATGTATATATTGTTTATAAATAACAATGTACTTAAAGATACATAACTTCATTATAATTTGGGGGTTCAAATATCAATTGCCTAAAGAGATAAGCAGAAAAGAGTTAGGTATATAGATTTATAAGTGGCAGCCAAAGTTCTTGTGGAAAATGTTATTTTCCTTAATGAATTCACTCAATTAATCCCTCCTCTTTTGACACACAACCTAAATTTTGTCAGGAAGAACCACTTTAACTACTAATTATGGACATGGCAAAACTCTGTTAGTAAACACATGCCGTCTGAAATAGATTCCGATGGTCACTTAGTAGTTCTGCGTAGAACGTGCAAAATAAATATGAAGGAATACCACAAGGTTGCCTTGTCTATGTTAAAGAGTACAAATAATTTAATTGCTAGAAAGCGAAGCAGTTTAATAAAATATTATGAGCATTACTTATAATGACCCTATGGGACCAGAAACCCATAAATACCCCTTTTGCGTCTCGTAATAATACATTTCAAAGAATTTTTTTTAATCTTAATGCCTAATACTGACAAAATTAAAATTTGTATTTAAAACTTCACCTTAGAATATATTCTCCCTGCATTTTTGTGTGGAATTTTTGCTTCGTAAGCTATTTGAATCACTTCATGCATTGAATTTCAGCTAGAGAGTCATGAGTCGCGGAGATTATGCTTTATGAAACAAATCAGTTTGATTTTTTGGGGCTTTACTTTAAGTGAAAATTTCTCCAAAATTTTAAGTAATAGTATTAGACAAAACTCCACAATTTTTGTGTTCCCCAACTCTGTCTGAGCATTTCTCTCAATGCAGCTGGACTAACGTTCCATAATGTGCCCGTTTGCCGGGTATCCCAGTCCAACGCTGCTCTCCGGTCTTTTGTTTGGACTGCAACGAAAAATGCACTCAAAAGTTTACACAGAAAGGCCATAAGTGGCCCCCAAAAAGCCGAGCTATGGCAGAATCGAGGATGGAGAATGGCGATTTGAGTCCAGTCCCTGTTCGTTTGGCCTCCTCGGCTGTTGTCCTTTTTAGCCAGTAATTTTGCGCTTAGACCCAAGGAGAGTGAACGAGGAAATCTCTTGTCCAGCCTTCCCTTGTCCCGTTTGGATTCCCTATCTCTTGTTTTCCGCTTAAAATCAGATGTCGAAATAATTTGCAACACGTCGCTTGGCACGTGGGCATAAAAGCAGGGGCTCAGAGAAATGTGTTAAGGGGAACTGACTCTGGCCGGTTTGAAATGGCAGAGGAGATGTCTCCAAAGTGGCACGTGTTTATGGACTTTCGGGGGCCTACATGATAGTGCACATTTGTTTTGGCTACATCAACAGCTCACTTGGCCGAAAGGAGCTGAAAAAAGGATGTGCTTGGACGGAGCTTAATTTGATCAATGCTATTGACTAAATCTTGGCGGAAAAACAGTTTAATTTTATTTCTCCATGGGGCTGCTATGGTAAAAAACTTGTTTCTCCCCAAAGTTAATATAATTTCACAAATTTTATTGACGTTCACGTTAAAAAAAATGTAATTAGTTGTTAAATTTTTTTAAAGAAACTCTACGTTAGGGCTTACAAATTGAAATGCTCCCACAAACAACTCTCGCAATTGAAAAATGTTTTGCAAGATCTTAATTTCTTAAAGCATGTTTAATTTCTATTAGTTTAGTCTAGACGATAAATATGGTCAGGCGACTTCAAGCGGTACAAAATAGAAAGTGTAAAACTAACTGGAAATAAATCTCTTAAATGCTTTATGCATTTAGTTTAATTTTTTATCTGTGCCTATTGCCACATATCTAAAAGCAGAATGCCTTTTAAACATGTGCACGCATTTTATTTGTTGTCTTGGTCCCAAATGCAATTAAGGGTAATCTCGTTGCGTTGCTCATGTAAATATATGTAACAAAACGAACGGGCATTTGACCAGCATGTGACAATGAAATTCCCCTCACAACTAAACTAAAACAATCAACCGAGAAGAACAACAGCAGTCCAATCCAATTGATAGGAGCCACATCTGCTGAAAGTTAATTAAATTGTACAGGCACCAGTCAGAAAATGGAATCTATATGCAGGAGGGCCGGTTAGATCGCATGTCTCTCCTTAAAGGGTGAAATCGTCCATTGTGTTTACATAATGCAAATAATGCGAAAATAACAATAAATCTAGACAAAGCTGGCAAATATATGGCAAGAGTAGATGGCAAGACGCTGCAAAATCTATACCTAAATAATTCCACAAAAGGACGCAGTCAAATTGTTGTAATTTAAAAAAATGATTTTTCAAGACTTTATCATAAGTTAATTTGCACATACGAAATAGTTGTAGAAGAAAAGAATTTATTACAATTTTATAAAACTTAACCAAAAATCAACGAACCAAAACTACAATCAGTAATAATAAGAATAAAATAATAATGGTTTTAGTAGTAGTGTTTAGTTTTGATATTTGGTGAAGATTATTACGAACTATTTTAAATTCAAAATTTATATTCTTTTGGTTTCTTAGAAACTTTTGATTATTTTTAAGCATAATAATGATTTTAGCCAGAAAATTTTATTTATTTTATTGATTTTTAATGTTTTAATTTTTAGCATATGTATGATAAATAATAATTTGTGTTTTCATCACTGTACATGAAAGTACCGACTTAAAATCGAGTCACAGCTGAGGCGATGCCGAAGTGCAATAAATTAAAACAAAGTTGAGGAATAAATTCGTTATTAATGTATCGTCTAAAAATGTCACAGTGCAATACCCTCAAAATACGGGGCGCTGGAGCCCAAACAGGAGGCGTGGCAACAATCCCACATTTGAAAGGCAAAAGGGCCGATTGGCTGTCTGAGTTTGGTAGCAGCTGAGCAATCGGGGCAATAAACCACAATGGAATGAATTCGCTCCTCAATGGGCTACTTCTCTTCCGCTTCTTCTTCCCAGTTGGGTCGTCCTTCGCATTCTGGCCAGAAACACGGATATAAATTTCAATTTCCGACACTCTAAGTGGCGGCCAAATGAAATAACATTTTCATTTAACCTGCATTCGATTCCCAAGCACCAAGAGAATCCGACAGACTGGGAGGGAATCGGAGAAACGAAGGCAGATGGAGAGCCACAGACAGCGACTGCATATGTGCGTACATGTGTGCACTGAGAAAAATGGAAATACCCTGCCAAATCATTTGGTTAAAAATACAACATGTACAAATAAGAAAAGAAATTGCAAAGCAGTTTTGCAGCTCATTATTTTTGAAGGCGAATACACCGTATATTGTCTAGATATCTATTAGCCTTTTATTTTTTATTTTTTGAGTGAATTGAGATTTGGTATGCTAGAATTTTAAAAACCGTCATTAAATCGGTGTTACTGTAGATCTGTCTACGTTTAATATATTGGCCATAGCTCTACGACTACCAGTTTTAAAATATATTGTATATGTTTTAATTTTTTCTTCATGTCGCAGTTGTCCATTAATGACTGTCGATTTAAGTGCTAGAGATGACCGTGAATATTGGATTGAAAATTAAAATAAAGCTTCTAAGGATACATTAGTAAAACGTCTTTAAAAGCTGTTATAGTTTATTTATATAATTTTTTTAAACATCTCTTCGAATCCGATTTGTTTTAAATCACTAACATTAATTTTAGCTATGACGCCAAGTAATACATAATTATATACCCGAATGTATGTAAAAATAAAATAGTAACTTATCTAATTTTTATACCCTTGCAGAGGGTATTATAATTTTGGTCAGAAGTTTGTAACGCAGTGAAGGAGACGTTTCCGACCCTATAAAGTATATATATTCTTGATCAGGATCAATAGGGGAGTCGATATAGCCATGTCCGTCTGTCCGTCTGTCCGTCTGTCCGTCCGTCCGTCTGTCCGTCTGTCCGTCTGTCCGTCTGTTTCAATACCGTTTGCGAGCTCAGTTTAAAAGCTAGCGATCTGAAACTTTCACAGTCGTCCTAAAACAAGTGTACGCAGATCAAGTTTGAAAACCGCCCCGATCGGATGTCTATATCCTATAGCTCCCATAGGAACAATCGGATATAACTTGCAAGAATGGAAGATATTTCGCGCAGTGTAAAAGCTATTGACATACATCTTTCCAAATCTTATTTTTTTATGCGTACCTTGATCAGAGTAAAAGCGCATGACGATCGGACGTCTATATCCTATAGCTCCCATAGGAACAAAAGGGTAAAATCGGTTAAAATTTTATGATTTTTAGGATATTTCACGCAGTATTCAAGCTATTGACATGAATCTTTCCAAATCCTATTTTTTTATGCATACATTGATCAAGGTGAAAGCGCGTGCCGATCGGACGTCTATATCCTATAGCTCCCATAGGAACAATAGGGTGAAATCGGTCCAAATTTGATGATTATCAGAATATTTCGCGCAGTGTGTAAGCTACTAACATAAAATTTTCCAATTCTTATTTATTTACGCATATCTTGATTAGGGTAAAAGCGCTTGCCGCTCGGAAGTCTATATCTTAAACAAGAGAGAACGCTATAGTTGGGTGCCCCGACTATCAGATACCCGTTACTCAGGTAAAGGGGGTGCGAGGGAGATGGAGATAGAAACTTTGATCACGCATAACTTTTTAACGAATTGTCCGATTTGAAAAATTTCTTTTACATTTCGATAGGTATTGATAAACACAATAAAACTGCATTTTTACTTTTCCGAAATATTAAAATTTTTAAAATCGTATATTAGCGATTGTGGGCGTTAAAGGGGGCGTGGCACCTTTTTGAAACAAACTTGCGCTGCGTAGGAACTCCTAGAATCTGCATGCAAAATGCCAATCTTCTAGCTTTTATAGTTTCCGAGATCTCAGCGTTCATACGGACGGACAGACAGACGGACAGACAGACGGACAGACAGACGGACAGACAGACGGACAGACGGACAGACGGACATGGCTATATCGACTCGGCTAGTGACCCTGATCAAGAATATATATACTTTATAGGGTCGGAAACGCTTCCTTCTAGCTGTTACATACTTTTGCACGAATACAATATACCCTTTTACTCTACGAGTAACGGGTATAAAAAGATAGGAAAAATTGTTAAAGGCTGCGAAAGTATCCCTTTTTTTCTATTTGTATATGACATTTTTGCAGTATAAAAGCAATTGACTTGAAACGATGCAAATCTAGTTTACTTATGTATACCTTATTCCTTTCGCTACTTTTTCACTTTTAGCAATTTCGTCAAAGTCTGCAAGGGTATTAAAACTTCGGCTTGCCGAAGTTAGCTTCCGTCCTCGTTAAAAAATAAAATGATGTTATTCTTATCTTATCGTGCAATTGTATGATTTTTACCAAGATTTGCTTCGACTTGGATTGAAAAAAGCAAAAATGGCAACACTGGTGCTGGCGCAGGTTCAGCAAAATACGTTTGATTCGCCTTTTGCATTACAGATTGCATTCCACCTCGATGTGGAGGCTTCAAACACGCACGCATTCCGGGCGAACCCTTCGAGATGATCGGCGGGGAGATGCCTCCGCTCCACCTCTGGCCAAGAGCTATCCGCTCCAGCTTGCCACGACATGAGCAACAGGAGGAGCTGCACTTTCCGCAGGAGGAACAGCATCAGACACTCGTGAAATTGGCCATAAATAACATTTTCTTTACATTTCATTTGGGAGAGCAGTCTACCTCCGGCTTGGGTTCCTTAATAGTGTTTGGCTCGGTTGAGTTGGGCGTTCTGCTTAACCAACTGGGCGTGGCTAAGTTGCAATTATCCGGCATCAGGAATGAGGGATCAAAGTCCTGTGCGGTTGATTTAAAAGTCCATTTTACTTAGGCACTTAAATGCATTTCCGCCCTGCAGTTTCAGAAGCTAATTAAAGTCGATTTCGCATTTTAGACAGGAAAGATTAAGGGCTTAAAAAAGGAAAAAATACTGTTTACGGAAAATAATTCAAAATAATTTCGGGCTGTCGATATAATACGCTTTTATCGTTTTGTCCAAATTTGATATAGAATATATTACCAATGACAACTCTACAATAATTTTCTTACAAAATATAAGAATCCGTAAAATTCTTGAACCTTAAAGAAAAAACTTCTGCCCTGATTATAGGTCTATTGTAAACAAAAATGCTTTCAATCATAACAGCCCTAAACTACAATAAAGCAGCTCACTATACTAAATAAAATCAAGCAGCTTAAATAGCAGAGAAATCCAAATCAAAGGCACAAATACAACAAAAAACAAAACTGAATAAGGTCTTGCCGAGCGTATCCTTATGATTTCCCCATGGAAATCAGTTTAGCAGCTACGTACAAGTGAGGAAAAATCATAAAAATTTGAGCTACAAATAAACAAACCAATAAAAGTGATGTCGTTCAGTTGACGTCTGCATCCGTTGTTCCTTCGTATTTCTCTGTTGTTATCAAGTCAATGAAATCAAAATGGTATGGCTAAAAACGGCATTCGAGGGTTAAGGGAATGGGTTGAACAAAAGAGGTCGAACGCTCAGGCTGAGAATGCGTTACGCATACGCCATGTTAAACGCTCGAAAACAATTTCTATGAAATTTGCAATTCATTGCCAGGAACACAGACTCGTTGTGAGTTCACTTCCTGTCTGTGGCTTTGTGCTGCTCCTTCTTCTGCTTACTCCTCATCCTGTCTGATATTTACTACTCTTTGGGCGTTAAAAGCTTTCTGTGTCTCCTTTCTTGTTGCTGGTATTTTCGTGGCTGCGGCCGGAACAACTTTCGCAGTTGTTTATAGACTTTGTGTGCTCCTAACTCCTCGAGATCCTTGCGGTTCATATGTTACGCTCGTATGGGTAGTTATTTTGTACAACAAACCACTACGGTCACTTACTTTGGAGAACTTCGGGTTGCGTTTGATCTCTTGTCAAATTTTATTATAGCTGAATTGCTATTTACCATCTATTAATTCTTGGAAGACAATAGTCTCATACAACATCCTTAAATGGCATTTATTTAATGATGTAGAGACCATAGATTTCATTGGGTAAATATGTTTTTTTTTTAAATTTTTTTTAATCATGGAAAATGTTTGGGTGCCTTTCTGTAATCAGCAACTTGTAACTCCAATCAATAATTTGTAAGCCCTTTTACAGCAAAATAAAAGCTCTGCTAATTTATTGGTAGTTTTCAACAGCTTCAAAATTGAGGACTTTCTAATTTTTGCAATTATTTGCCACATTATGCGGTAGCCTCCGAGCGGGGAACACATTTCAATTTATAGCCCCATTGGTGGCGCACAAACATAGCTATAAATTCCAGAGCCACTAAACAATTGTTATAGAGCCAGGGGACTGAAAAGAGATGGCCAGATAGATGGATGCATAGATAGAGGCCCCGTAAAAATAATAATGAAAATTTCGATGGGATGGGTAGAGTAAAACAGAGCGGAGCAGAGCACTTATCCTTCTTAGTTACACGCCAGCTGATGTTGCCGTTGGACTTATTGATACTTATAGCACCACACACCAGCAAACACAGGGGATCCTCCCTCTACCATGCACTGGAAAAAAAAGTTTAGGAGAGAAAACCTGGCAAAGTAAAAATAATTTTTCTTTTGGCGTATATTGTACGTATGCACAATGATAGATAATTTTTTTGTGGGCTTTAAGAAAAACTTACAAAAATATTCAAGGCATAAATTATTTTCACAGGTCCGAAAATAATCACTTTAAAAAATTGTTTAATTATAATTTTTGGTAAATTGATTCAATAGTCAAATTTATTTGAAAATTTAATTTTTTTTGTGAAACGAAAAAAATTAAACAAATTTTAAATAAAATCCTAATTTTGTAATCCTTTTTTCTAGTTTTATTATTTTGAATGTTACTAACATTTTCTTGAATATGGATACAAACTTTAAATAGTCTTAAACTTTTCGTGATTGATATGCATACTAATTTTATCATTCATTGCTTACTTTTAAAAACTGATAAAAGGCTTCAGAGAAACTTTTTTTTTTAAACAAGTAATTTTCCTCGTAAACAAATATTGCTGGAAAATCCATATTTTATCCTACTTCAGAGAAATTCATCTTTCAATAATATATGAAAATACCCTAGTTTAATAATAGCAACAGTTATACCTTGTTATTAATTTTTTGTTAAGAATTGTCCAAAATATTATATTACTATTGAACTGTTTTTTACAATGCAGGTCCCCTTGGCTGGGGATGCTGCAACGCAAGCGAAATAAATTCAATTTTGTAAAACTGATTCCCCACACAATTTTCAAACCGTTACACTCTGTTCCTCACTCACTCACTCCTTCGCCCCGTCTCTCTCGCACCGCAGGACAACTGCATATGTGCGAAAATTTTGCAACAAAATGAATATGTATCGGCATTTAGCCTGAAGTAGCTACCAGCTAGAAGGGCTTCCAAAGGTGGCAGGAGCATCACAGCAACAGGGAACATCATGTGGAGTAGATAACAATTTATTGCCATCAAGCGGGCCAAAATGCTATAGTAAAAGTTAATGAAACCAATTTGTTTCGACTGCATCGCGTGTGCAAAACACAATGTGTTCTCATACAGAAATAGGGAAGTGAGGTGCAAATAAATAGATCCAGATAGGGGGAGCGAATGAGGTCAGTTACTGAGCCAAATCTGGGATTGTGTTTTGCGTTTGATTGCCAAAATGTAGTCAACCCAATGAGTCGAGAACATTGGGCTTAAATAGACATATCTCATATGCAAATTGGTTTCAATTAACAAGTTCGAAATAAGGACAAATGGGGTCAAGGTCATCCTCTTTTACCATGCTTTTTATAATATGCTTCATGGTACTTTCATCAGATTTTCTTTGTTTTACAATTAAGGCCCTTTAACCGTTTTTTAAAAATAATACTGGAAAAGGTACAATTTCCGGAAACTGCACAGTTAAACTGTATAACTGTATAACTATATAAATTTCATATTTACAAGTGTGTTTGATATTTACATAAACGTATCTTTGTAGTAGCTTTCAATCATAACTTTTAAACGTAATAAAGGACTAAATTATAGCCATGTCCTTCCGTTCCTAAAACGTATTAAAATAATAAGTCAAAACTATTCAAAGCTTCGTTGTTTTTTTAAGATTTAAAAAGAAATAAAGTCATTTTTACAATTTCAGAAATGCGGTTTTAATTTAGGAAAAAAACAGATGACTATTTCATAGGAAAGTTTAGAAAATGAATAGAATATTAATCAAAAAATCTATATAAATTTGTTTTTACACATTTGACGAGGGTATTACAAATTTGGTCTCAAGAATATATCGATATCATCGCTAGGCGATGTGAATTTTGATGAGATTTAAAAATTTTTAGAACACAAGTTTGAATTCGGGACTAACTTTTTGTATATTTTTATTTTGGCCATACCTGCCAATTCAATTTGGCTTTAAAGAAGTATAGGTAAAGAAGTCTTCTCTCATTCCCTGAAAACAATTCATGATTTATGCACCCAAAGCACTTTAAATAAAATTTCACTACCCAGCTCAATTGGCAAATGAACATTAACTTTTGAATATATTTCAGTGCGCGCTTCCTTAAATGCCCCTCGACACGCCTGACCTGATTACATATTCATAATCAACAAATAATTTAATAATTCACCAGGAAAAAAGGGAAAATCTTTCACATGCGGAAGCATTTATTATCGTTTTTAATATGCAGTACTAAATTTAGTGTCGTAAAATTTGAGTGCCTCAGGAGAGAGGCGTTCGAGTATGATATCCTGTTTTCTGGAGAAGTGGGCCGAGCAAATGCAATCAAATCTCCAACTGATGACGATTCTCCTCCCTAACTTGCTTTTCGGGGTCGGAGACTTTTTCAATCAAATGTTGATGGCTCGCCAGCCGCTGGGTTAAGGCATTTTTATGATTGTTTTGGCTGCGCACCACCACTCACGCACATATGTATGTATGCACAGGTGCGGGCAAATTAATAGTAGTGGCATAAAAACAATTTAACAACTACCCATTATAATAATATTTACTTGAAAAATAAAGCAACATTCATTTTGGTTACAATGTCGAAGTAAAGGTAATGCGCAGTTTCTTTCAATTGTTACCAACTGTATCTTGAAAATGATATACACCCGAAATATTTTGAATCATTAAAGGCGCCATGCACCTAATCTAATGTAAGCTTAACGAAACCTTGTTTTTAAAGAAAAATATGAACGAGAATACAGGGGTTAATCTTTTAACTTTTATCTTTATGTTTAATCGTTAAAATAAATTTGATTCCTTTCCTGGTAAATTCATATATTGGTTAGGAATTGGCTAATTTAGGGCAATTCAAACTACTATTTCTGTCCGAAAATTTTGTTTTTACTTGCACGGATCTTCTTGATTTCAGTTAAATCAAAATATTTATTTTGAACGGCTTTTGCGGAAATAAAAAATGGAATAATGATTTACCCAATATCTATTAAGATACTAAATCTTTAGAGTATGCCGCTCCTTATATAATATATAACTTCGGAAACAGAATTTCGAATATAAAGTGCGTTTGATTGTTAGTTTTCTATTTAGTGGATTTACGCACTGTTATTTTACCCTCTATTGTACCTGGGTATCTTTGTAAGGTAAACCATAACCCTTTTTGACCGACATCCCCTAGGACCAAAAACGGGGAGGCCAGCAAATGTTGCCAATTCGACAACGGCACTCAAATGAATTGGCGGTTATTGCGAGGGCGAGCGTGGGAGGGAACTCCTTCCGCCTGCCACTCCCCCCGCCCACAATGCGTTTGCTTAACGGTTCATTGGATGGCGGCCTTCCTGTCCCTGGGTCCTGCCAATCTTCTGGGCATTGGGCGAGGAGTAATCACATTTAATATGAAACGCAATGCAGCAAAAATGCCGGAAACTTGCACGGATGATATTATGAGTGTGCGAGGGTGTATCCTTGTTTTCTCTCCTTTTTTAGTGTGTGTTTTGACGGCGGAAAGCAGTGTCCGTGACTAACCGACCACTAATTGAGCCAACGGAAGTCTAGAAACCGCACAACATAATTTAAATAAACACATGCATGCACACACACAAAAGGAAAGGAGCAAAAAAAAGCACAAACAAATAGGAAAAAGTAAACTAAAATGCCACTAAGAGGAGTTTCTGACCGCAAACAGGACGCTAACCAGACAGGTGAGCAAAACAAGGAGATGGAATCTAATTTTTTTTACGTGCTGCATCTTCCTGCAGTGTACTTCCGATTGTGGATCAAGCTGAAAGCTTTTCGAGGTGCGTTTTGGGGACCACATTGGAACTAGTTTTGATAGCTTGAATATGAGTCATTTGTACACAGTAATTAGTTTTTTGATAAAATCAACCAGTTGCACAGCTAAACATCTTAAACCGACGTAGGCAGGATTATTTGGTTAATTCAACCGTTATTTATATCAACAAAATTCATATTAGGCAAAAACAAAATAAAAATTGGGAATTTTATTTTATATGAATAATATTTATTTTATAGTTTGGACAACTGGGGCTGCCTTTAAGTTCTTAAGGTGAAAATTCACTTTTTTCTAAGAGTGTAGTCCTCGCAAGAACTCTGATTTTTCTACATTCGGACCAAGCTTTCTCCATCTTTTGTCACACACTAAACACATTTTTCAAAACGCTTCCGTTTGTTGGCCAACGGCCTTCCATTTTGAAACTCCCACTCTTTTTCGCCACCCATCCTCAATTACCCCTCCTTTGGCTGGGCATTATGTGAAAATGAGTGTGTTGTCATGTCGTGTAGTGAATGCCGGAGAGGTGGAGGTCGGACGAGAAGTTGAAGTTGCTAATGCAATCACATAGCATTCATATTCATCATAACCACAAAAGGCACTCCACATGGAAAATTCGCCATGTAGGCGAGGGGCTAAGGGCACTTCCACTTCCGTTTGGCAGCTGTGCGCCATTTTGCACGTGGCTGTTTTGCATGAATCCCCCTAGCCACCCCCCACCCCCCAGCCACATCTATATCTATACTTCCGCTCCTGATTTTCTTTCCTTCGTGCGACTTTTGCTCGAATGCGTTTATTTTGCTATTTTGGTTTGCCTTATTTACTTTTCTTCAATTGTTTTTGGAGGCGGTCTTTTTGTTGGCTGTGCATGTGAGGTCGACCGCAGGAATTTTGAATTTTCGGTCTGTGAGCTGGATTTTCTTGCTGAAAAGGTGAACTTAAAATGTAGGTGGATGGCAGCGTTATTCTTTAAGCATTATCATTACTTTTCCATTATTATTTAAACTGGAAATGCTAGTGAAATCAGTTTTCGTTATCATTAAAGTAAGACATGCCAAAAATGGTGACCTGTCGTAAGAAAAACAAGAAACGAAAGCTAACTTCGGGCGGAGCCGAAGTTGATATACCCTTGCAGAATACTCTGTAAATTATATTCTCCAAAATTATTCATATGATGTATTCTTAATACTCATAAAAAATCCCAACTTCCTAACTTTAAAAACACCAAAGTTATGGCATTTCCAATAGTTCAGTTATATGGCAGCTATAGGATATAGTCGGTCGATCCTTATGAAATTTGGGAGGTCGGATTGATTGGCCAATTATAAAGCCCATAGAAAATCCCAACTTCCTAAGTTTACAAACATCAAAGTTATGGCATTTCCGATCAATCAGTTATATGGCAGCTATAGGATATAGTCGGCCGATCCCGGCCGTTCCGACATATATACTGCGTGCAAAGGAAAGAAGGGTGTGTGCAAAGTTTCAATTCGATAGCTTTAAAACTGAGAGACTAGTTTGCGTAAAAACAGACAGACGGACAGACGGACATGGCTATATCAACTCAGGAGGTGATCCTGATCAAGAATATATATACTTTATAGGGTCGGAGATCTCTCCTTCACTGCGTTGCACACTTTTGACCAAAATTATAATACCCTCTGCAAGGGTATAAAAATATAAGAAAACCGGTAAATAGTATTAACTGGTCAAAGTTACCGGTTTATTTCCATTTTTACCGTTATCAATTTTGTAAACCATTGTAAACAATCCAGTAACGCCTCCAAACACATCAGAACGTTTATGACTGTGTTTATACTAAAAATACTAATCTTTCAATTGAGCCCAAGTCCAGAAATATAAAGAAAAACCCCTACCTACTAAAATCACTCATTCTTTTTCTTTCGCTGTCTTGATAGTTTTCACCTCTGTCGGATGGTTAGCTAATTCGGGAAATATTTTTTAGAACTTGTGGTTATAAAGCGTTTCAGTACAAACAAACGCTACAGTTAAAATTGTAGAGCCTCTCTCTGCGCTTCTCATAAAGTCCTAATCTAGACTGCCCCTTCTTTCACGTCACCTTCTTTTATGTCCTGTTTTTTAATCATAGCACACCTGGATCGCGTTGCTCTCTTGTGCTCGACATAATTGCAATGTTTACCTCGACGCTGGGAGCTGAGTTAAGTGAAGCGTTAAGGCGGCATCAGAAGGCAACCGACGAGCAGGGCATCTCTCCTCTTGATTAAAATTTCTGATTACTACACTGATACTGCCGCGCAAACAGAATGCAAAAAAGAAAAAAATGCAAGCAGCTGAATACAAAAAAAAAATGGATGGGGAACAAAAAGCCAAGTAAAGTAAAAGGCGCCACAAAATGCAACGACAGCGTTTTGTGTTCCACGTTCATCTCCAGCTGCTCCTCTTTCTAATAACATATCACCATCACCTGCTGTGTTTGGTTTTCATTAGTTGCTAGAATCCTTTCATCTCTGTGACTTTCAGCACCATGATTGATGGTTTCAATTTGAATTTTCATGTCAAGTGGTGATTCATAAACGAGAAAAAAAGCATAAAATTACTATCCAACTTAATTTAACTTTTTGCATCTCTGGCTTTTTTCTGCTCCTCGCCAGCATGTTTATGTTAACGCGACTGTACTTCCGCTTTGAGCTAATGTATCTTTTTTTTTTGGCTGAGGTGGTGGTGAGTAAGGGGCGCTAATTAATGATGCCCATGACAGAAATTTATGTGCTACAGCAAAAACTTTTGCAATATTTGTTCGCATTTAGTTTGCCTATCACTCCGCCTTTGCCCCTCTTATTCTCTCCTCTTTGTGTGCCGTTGCTCACATGTGTGTGTTTGTCGGCACTTCCGTTTCCTGTGTTAGGCCGGAATATTTTGCTCAGCCCACTTCATATTTGTTTATAATACACTTACCATAAGCCAATCAGGCATTGTTGGCTTGTTTGTTTTGTTAGAAATTATTGGGATTGGCCTGTGATCCATATGCCATAATCACTGCTGTCAATATTATTCCTATTGAGCAGTTCCGTTCTGTTTGTACTTGGAGCTTTCGACTATCATAAGTTTGATATTAATAATTGGGTTTAAGCTTCAATAATAATTTGTTAGAATATATAGAAGGATTAACGGAAATTAAATACGCATAATAAGTATTTCTATTCTTCATTTTTTATTTGGTCTCAAAAAACTTACCACAAAAAAAGTTTGGTTTATTTTTTATATATTAGTTTAACACTCATTAATTAATTATCGTTCATTCAATAATTAATTGGAATTGTCATTGGGACTTTAATTCATTTTTTGTTGTACACCGGAAAAGCTTTTAATTTTTCGAATTGAGAAACTCGATTGTAAATGACTTACATTTTATATACATTGTCACAAAAAGATTTAAATTGTAAACTAATTACCTACTGATAAAATCTTCACAGAGTTATCTATTACGTGCTGTATAAGAAGTATAGAAACCACAGAATACATGTACATATGTACTTTGTTTTAAATAAATCGTTTCACTTGAATATTCTAAATTTGGCAATTCAAGTGATTTACTTGATTTAAATTCAAATTCACAGTTAACTAAACTATTACTTCCCAGTATAAGTTGAAAAGTAATTGTATATATTTTATTATTCTTTTGTTAATCATTTTTGTTTAGTCGATATTTGGTCAACCTGATTATATTTTACAAGCGTCATTAATTTTCCGTTAAAAATTCATATTGACCTGCTTGGCTAAGAAGGGTATTTTCATTTCAGTCACATTTCGATGGCATCCCAATCTTGTTTATTAATAACTCGTTTTGCCTTATTGTCCATCCCATGGCCAGGACACTCCGCCAGGCAAACTTCGCCCCCGGCAACTGGGCCCCATCTAATGGTCATTGGCTGTTCCAGACTCCATTATGCAGCTTTATCTCCCCGCCCCATGGGCGTGCATCGTTAATGCTTGCGGAAGTGGGCTTAGTCCTAGTCCTCGCTGTTGTTGTCTGCCGGCTCGTGTTCCGAACATAAAACTTTGCCATTGCATTTAGGTGAGCAGCAACAAATGCAACATGAACATCAGCAGCTGCTGCCTCTTCATCGGCTGCCTGTCTGTGTCCCTGTCTCCACCGCTATTGAGTAGCAGCTTTTGAGGTGTGCTTTTAGTCCCGAGGAATGCACTGAAAACAATACTCTAATCTAAGAAATATTACCTCTAACTCTAGTTCGATTAATTTCAGTCCCCTTTTTCAATTGCGTTGTCTTTTTGGTGTTTGGTTTTTATTAAACAAATTAATTAATTCAGGCTCTAATTTTTGAATTCACATAAAATCTAACATATTTGTTTAAATTAAAAAATGTTTAAATTATTTAAATATATTTCGTAGCTTTGTGTCTTATATTTTTTAAGCCGGAGCTTAAGCAAAGATCATACCTGTAGAAATTTGTACAACCAAAGAAATGTTTTTGCTCTCGCGTCTTAATATCTTTCGTGTTTAACTGATTCAAATCATCAAACAACAGCCGGAGAGTGCAGACGTGTTTTGCGCGAGCTCCGTAAAAAAACCGCTCAAAAGTGAAAAACAATAACTAAAAATACTAGAGTGGTGTAATAAAGGCAATCTTATTGCTAAAAACAGTAAATAATAATTAGTGCTATGTAAAAAACTAGTGCAAAGTTATTATAAAAACTAAGAAGTGCCACGAGTGATAGCTCAATGAGCGGCGATTCAAAAAATGAGCGTAGAAGCTCCGTAGACCAGAGAAACAGTTATATTTCTTATTTCTCAACCCGTGATACAGAAGTAGAAAGAACTTCTTCAAAGAGCAACTCAGCCCTACTGACCATTGACAGTGCGAGAGCGCGGTCTTGTTCTCCCGCCCTACTCACACCAACTCCCACTTCATGGAGCTTGCAGTGTAGAACCCCACCCCCAGCTTCGACTCACAGCTCACCAGCCACGAGCACTGCGACCTCGTTAATTTCTGCAACCGCAGCCACTGCAACAACAACATCAACGGTCGCCGTTAACAACAACGCGATTTCGAATGCGTTTGCAACTTCTGCAGCGCCGAATAAAACTACAAAGCCAAGTGTAAGTACGAGTGCCAATATCGGCAATATCAAACAACAACAAGTGGGTCCGGCTATACAGACTGGCATGGACCGTTACATCCAAATCAAACGGAAGCTAAGCCCGCAAAATAAAATGGTTGGAAATAAGCCAAAACAAAATTGCCCTAATAAAGGCAGCGAACAACCAGGGGCATCTAGTAACAACAGATTCGCCCTATTGTCGGAAATTGATAATAATCAATCCGAATCTGGACAGGCTGTTCAAAAGAAACCAAAGCCCCCACCAATTTACATAAGGGAACAGAATTCAAATACCCTAGTAAAGAAAATTGTTGCGCTGGTCGGGAATGACAACTTTTATGTTACTCCCCTTGTTAAAGGGAATATTCATGAAACAAAGCTTCAAGCTAAAACTGAAGATCAATTCAGAGCTGTAACAAATTACCTAGACGAGGCTAGGAAACCCTACTACACGTACCAGCTCAAGAGTAGCAAGGGCTTGCAAGTAGTGCTAAAGGGCATAGAGCCCGACGTATCCACCAATGAGGTAAAAGAGGCACTGAAAGAAAAAGGATTCTTCTCCAAAAATATTATTAATATTATCAACAAAAATAAAAAGCCGCAACCACTCTTTAAGGTCGAACTGGAGCCTGAAAGCAGAGCCTTGAAGAAAAATGAAGTGCACCCGATCTATAAACTGCAATACCTGTTGCACAGAAGGATTACTGTTGAAGAACCGCATAAGCGGAATGGCCCGCTGCAATGCACAAACTGCCAAGAGTATGGACACACCAGAAACAACTGCGGGCTTCGTTCAGTCTGCGTAGCTTGTGGTGGCTTCCACAAATCCGAACCTTGCCCTGCAAGCAAAGAAGACCCAAAGACAAAGAAATGCGCTAACTGTGGAGATAACCATACCGCAAACTACAGAGGCTGCCCGGTCTATAAAGAGCTGAAGAGTCAGTTTCAACAAGCAAAACAAGCACGCTCCCAGAATGCACGAAATGCGTACGTGCAATCCCAAACCACACCTAATGTTTTCTTTGCGAAAGCAGCCAGATCTTCATTTGGGCCCCTCAACACAAATGGGGGAGTTTCATACGCCAGTGCCCTAAAATCAGGACTTGCCAATCAGACGGGGTTCCCACAAGCTCAATGCTCTGAGCAAAATATAATAACACCTCAGCAAGCAATAGGACAAATACCAAACAGCATGGAAACCATGATGCTGACTTTACAACAGGGTATGATGGAATTTATGTCCTTCATGAAAACAACAATGACAAACCTTATGCAAAATCAAAACATTTTAATAAATTTGCTCACATCCCAACAATCTAAATAATCGATGTCTTGTCTTCGAATATCCATGTGGAATGCCAATGGCGTTTCACGGCACAAACTTGAAATAACTCAATTCCTCAATGAAAACCAAATAGATGTAATGCTGCTGGCAGAAACGCATCTCACAAGTAAATACAACTTCCAAATAAGAGGTTATACTTCATACTGCACAGATCATCCGGACGGTAAGGCTCACGGAGGAACTGGAATCCTAATCAGGGAACGCATTAAGCACCACTTTCACCAGAGGTTTGCAACAAATTATTTGCAGGCTACATCTATAAAACTACAAGCAGGCAACGGCAGTATCACTATAGCCGCTGTCTATTGCCCACCGCGTTTTACAATAACTGAAGAGCAATTCATGGACTTCTACAATTCACTCGGAGATCGCTTTATAGCAGGAGGAGACTACAACGCCAAGCACACGCACTGGGGATCAAGACTAGTGACGCCCAAAGGAAGACAACTGTATAAAGCAATCATAAATTTGAGCAACAAACTCGACTATGTCTCCCCTGGCAGCCCCACATATTGGCCAGCTGACCCCAGAAAACTCCCGGACTTAATTGACTTCGCTGTGACCAAGAACATCCCAAGAAATTTAGTCAGCGCCAAATCGCTATCGGACTTATCATCGGACCACTCGCCTGTTTTAATAACTTTCCTTCAAAGCCCGAAAGTAATCGAGCACCCCTTCAGGCTGACCTCGACTAGAACCGACTGGCTAAAGTACAAAAAGTACGTAAGTTCCCACATTGAACTAACACCACAGTTAAACATAGAGAACGACATCGACTTCTGTGCTGATGCCCTGGAGTCAGTACTCGTGGCAGCAGCCAAAATCTCAACACCAGAAGAGACAATCGTGCGTAGCAACCAATACAAAACTAATCTGCAAATCGAACAACTGGTATGGGAAAAACGACGTCTACGACGCGTTTGGCAATCCTGCAGATCGCCCCATTCGAAGCAACTCTATAATGATGCCACCCGCAGACTCACCAAAACCCTCAAGCAAGAAGAGGAGCTTGCGCAGCGCCGGTACATCGAGAAACTGTCGCCGACCAGTACAAAGCATCCTTTGTGGAGAGCTCACCCAAATTTAAGCTCTCCGATAGAATCAGTCACTCCGATTAGAAACTCCTCGGGTACTTGGGCCCGCAGTGACGAAGACAGAGCCGAAACATTTGCCTTACACCTACGAAATGTATTTCAGCCGAACGCCGCCACAAACTCTCTTCAACTACCGCCGTTTAGCTCTGAAATTGCAATTAACCCGATTTTGTTTCAAACACCTGAAATTGCTAACGTCATTAGGAAGCAAATAAAACCGAAAAAGGCTCCAGGGGCCGACCTAATAACCCCAAAAATGATAATTGAACTTCCAAACTGCGCAGTGGATGTTATATGCAAGCTATTTAACGGGATCGCAAAACTTGGCTACTACCCCAAAAAATGGAAAAAGTCCGTGGTTATAATGATACCGAAGCCTGGCAAAGACCACACAATTCCCTCATCGTACAGGCCAATAAGCTTACTATCGTGCCTGTCCAAATTACTGGAAAAATGCCTGCTCACGCGCATTACACCATATTTAAGAGAACAAAACTTAATCCCGGCACATCAATTCGGGTTTCGTGAAAGCCACGGAACCATCGAGCAAGTCAACCGGATAACTTCAGAAATTCGTACAGCCTTCGAACATCGGGAATATTGTAGTGCGATATTCCTCGACGTCTCTCAGGCATTCGACCGAGTGTGGCTTGAAGGCCTTATGCATAAAATCATAACATTACTGCCAGAAAACACTCATAAGTTACTTAAGTCGTACCTCTACCACAGAGTCTTTGAGGTTAGATGCAATACAACGACATCCAACGAGTATAACATTGAAGCCGGAGTCCCACAAGGTAGCGCCCTGGGCCCTACCCTGTTTATCCTATACACAGCAGACATTCCTACGAACGAGAGGCTGACTACGTCCACATTTGCTGACGACACCGCAATCCTGAGCCGCTCGAGATGCCCAACTAGAGCAACAGCTCAACTGGCTGATCATTTGGTGGTAGTTGAAAAGTGGCTATCAGACTGGCGAATCAAAATTAATGAACAAAAGTGCAAACATATAACGTTTACCCTTAACAGACAATCGTGCCCGCCGCTAACTTTGAATGGTACGCAGATTCCCCAAGCCAGCGATGTAACATATCTCGGCGTCCACCTCGACAGACGCCTAACCTGGCGGAGGCACATTGAATGCAAGAAAGTACATCTCAGACTTAAAGCTAGCAGCCTACACTGGATTATAAATTCTCGATCACCCCTGTGTCTGGACTTTAAAGTACTTCTCTACAACTCCACCCTCAAGCCCATTTGGACCTACGGCTCCCAGCTCTGGGGGAACGCGAGCAACAGCAACGTTGACATCATACAGCGCTCACAATCAAAAATCCTGCGAACAATCACTGGGGCACCATGGTATGTTCGGAACGAAAACATCCACAGGGACCTGGGCATACCACCGGTCAAAGATGAAATAGCAAAGCAGAAAGCGGCCTACCATAACAAGCTTACACTGCACCCAAATAATCTCGCAAGGAACCTAAGACGGGTTTCGAACAGAACTCGTCTGCATCGTAACGATCTACCAGCCCAGCAATAAATATTAGGGCCCGTTAGTCTAAATTCAGTCTACATGACTGTAAGTTAAGTTATATTCTTAAGATTTGATATACTTATTGTTAGTCTCATATAGAGAAGATTCAATAAATAAAGCATATATTTACAAAAAAAAAAAAAAAACTGATTCAATCAATCCCAAATTATTAATGGCGTTGAGTTCGTTAAATATGTTTAAGTGCTTTCTCCTATCATGATTCCCCGACTCATTATATTCACGAGTTTCCACACTAAGTGTGGGTAAACTAGCTCGAACAGAGGTTCAATAGACTTTCAGTTTTGGGCTTACTTGTTCAGTTCCATTTTTTTTTTCACCATGAGAGGAGCGAACAAGTCTCATATTGCATGGCACTTTTAATAAGCCAAGAGAATTGAATAGCTTTTTGGTCGTTTGGGAAAAAGGCAAATTCAAATAGATGAGTGACATCAAATAAGCTGAGGGGAGATGACTACCAATCTTTAAAAACAAAAAAACAAAGACTTGTGCTATTCATCTGTGATGTGGAAAAAAAAGAACAACAAACAATGACTTAAACATAAATAATTAAAGAAATTCGATTAAAAAAATCTATGAAATATATTTAATAAAGTAATATAATTTCTTTAATTTTTAAAATATGTGAACAGACTTAACATTTGCTATTTGGATCATTGATTCTTAATTTGTATAAATTTGCTATCATACCGCTTCTTCTTCGAGTTCCTATAAAAAATTTTAAATCAGGATACATTTTAATTTTAAAACTATAAAACAAATGCAACTCTGCACAAGTATCCATGACAAATACAAAAGCGACATTCAAAGGGAAACTGCAAACAAACATACAAATATTCAGAAAAGAGAGCAGCCAGGAGCAGCAAGTAGCAAAGCGAAAATAGCGCTTAATACACAACGATGACGTCGAGCAGGAAAATGGGGTTGGCGAGTGAAAGAAGTAGGTGGAAAATCGGAGGATGGAGCAGCCAACGACAATGACGACTTGTCAAATATTGACGTATCTCTTGAAAATTGTGCTCCAGCGCGGCTCATCCAATGTAAGCAGCCCAATGGGATATACCCACTCCTTGTTGCGCCTCCCACCCCTCGAATCCTGACCTATCCTTTCCTGGCAACGTCAGCAACATCATCAACTAGTGTGCAACACATATGACACTGCTGCCAACAAAACTTTCTCACATGCCCACACTTATCAAAATGGGTACAGTGGAAACTGTTTAAAATTGTTTACTTCATATAAAAATGATTAAATTTGGAGAAAGTCACATTTAAAACATTTAAGTTAATCGTTATTACCTTTGTTAAAACCTTTTTTAAAGGTTAAAAAACGCAGTTATCATACAAGACTTCATTGCGAATACTTACCAACAACAGGTTATACAAATTGAATAAAGTCCAAGCATTATTAGTTATTTAACATTAAAATAGAAAATGACTATAAAAACAAAAAAAGCCTTGAAACTTATTGTACAGCTCATATTAAGAGAGCAATATTTGGCATTTGGTAAATGATATTTTCGTTTAGAATAAAACAAAAATTACAATATTTAAAATAGATAATTCTTATTTGAATAAATTCTGCATACCAAATTACTCAAACCATTTGTTTGTATATTATTTGGTTAAGTGTCCCGCAAAACTTTTCTTCACTGTACTCAGCTTGTATCATTTGTATGACTAACATCGACATTTTGTGTGCATTTGCTTCCCTTATTTTTTTGTCTTTGTTTCATGTTCCCTTTTTCGCTTTCGTTGCACTTTTACTGTCCGATCCTGCTGCTGTTGCTCCTTGTGACCGCCCACACCCCCCTTGTTAAACCCCCTCCATCGCATGTCCCGCCAACCAACTATGGCACTTCATTTGCTGCGCTCAAGTGGATCCACTTTCATTTGTTTGCCATGAAAAAAAAAGTAAAATAGAAGAGGAGGGTTGACCCTCACTCCCCGTCAATGGATATTTCTTTTCGACCCCGGTCCTTACTTTTGTCACCCAGTCCCCTCCCCCTCGTATTGTTTCCCGTACAGTGGAGAGTGGCTGATGACAGACAGTAGTCGAGTCTGCCCTGCTGATTCAGCTTTGTTTGCCTTAAGCCTTTGTGCAAACATTTTGCGCCTCCGAGACCGAGGACTCAGACTCCGACGCCCCTGGAATCAGACTGCCAACTGCAAAGCGTGAACAAGAAAAAAAACCCCGAAATGCACTAAACTTCGAGTGCACTAGAAGAAACTGGCGCAGAGTTACCCCAAATAAAATATATAAAAAAGTAAAGCTTTAAATTTGTAATTTTAAAGATACAAAACTTACGAATCTCCCAATGTGATTTTTAAATCATTTTAAATCCGGATTAAATCGAATATGGGTTTAGAAATCAATAATATAAACAAATTTATGAAAAACAAGAAAGGAAAGCTAACTTCGGGCGGAGCCGAAGTTGATATACCCTTGCAGAATATTATGTACATTATATTCTCCAAAATTATTCATATGATGCATTCTTAATACTCATAAAAAATCCCAACTTCCTAACTTTACAAACACCAAAGTTATGGCATTTTCGATCAATCAGTTATATGGCGGCTATAGGATATAGTCGGCCGATCCTTATGACATTTGGTAGGTCGGATTGATTGGCCAAATATAAAACCCATAGAAAATCCCAGCTTCCTAACTCTACAAACACCAAAGTTATGGCATTTCCGATCAATCAGTTATATGGCAGCTATAGGATATAGTCGTCCGATCCTTATGAAATTTGGTAGGTCGGATTAATTGGTCAAATATATAACCCATAGAAAATCCCAACTTCCTAACTTAACAAACACCAAAGTTATGGCATTTCCGATCAATCAGTTATATAGCAGCTATAGGATATAGTCGGCCGATCCTTATGAAATTTGGTATGTTGGATTGATTGGCCAAATCTAATACCCATAGAGAGTCCCAACTTCCTAACTTAACAAACAGCAGAGTTATGGCATTTCCGATCAATCAGTTATATGGCAGCTATAGGATATAGTCGGCCGATCCCGGCCGTTCCGACTTATATACTGCGTGCAAAGGAAAGAAGGGTGTGTGCAAAGTTTCAATTCGATATCTTTAAAACTGAGAGACTAGTTCGCGTAGAAACAGACAGACGGACAGACAGACGGACAGACAGACGGACAGACGGACAGACGGACAGACGGACAGACGGACATGGCTATATCAACTCAGGAGGTGATCCTGATCAAGAATATATATACTTTATAGGGTCGGAGATGTCTCCTTCACTGCGTTGCACACTTTTGACCAAAATTATAATACCCTCTGCAAGGGTATAAATATACATTCTAATTCACAATATTTTATAAGTTTTTATACCCTTGCAGAGGGTATTATAATTTTGGTCAAAAGTGTGCAACGCAGTGAAGGAGACATCTCCGACCCTATAAAGTATATATATTCTTGATCAGGATCACCTCCTGAGTTGATATAGCCATGTCCGTCTGTCCGTCTGTCCGTCTGTCCGTCTGTCCGTCTGTCTGTTTCTACGCAAACTAGTCTCTCAGTTTTAAAGCTATCGGATTGAAACTTTGCACACACCCTTCTTTCCTTTGCACGCAGTATATAAGTCGGAACGGCCGGGATCGGCCGACTATATCCTATAGCTGCCATATAACTGATTGATCGGAAATGCCATAACTTTGGTGTTTGTAAAGTTAGAAAGTTGGGATTTTCTATGGGTTTTATATTTGGCCAATCAATCCGACCCACCAAATTTCATAAGGATCGGCCGACTATATCCTATAGCTGCCATATAACTGATTGATCGGAAATGCCATAACTTTGGTGTTTGTAAAGTTAGGAAGTTGGGATTTTCTATGGATTTTATTTTTGGCCAATCAATCCGACCTATCAAATTTCATAAGGATCGGCCGACTATATCCTATAGCTGCCATATAACTGATTGATCGGAAATGCCATAACTTTGGTGTTTGTAAAGTTAGGAAGTTGGGATTTTCTATGGATTTTATTTTTGGCCAATCAATCCGACCTATCAAATTTCATAAGGATCGGCCGACTATATCCTATAGCTGCCATATAACTGAACGATTGGAAATGCCATAACTTTGTTGTTGTTAAAGTTAGGAAGTTCGGATTTTTTATGAGTATTAAGAATGCATCATATGAATAATTTTGGAGAATATAATTTACAGAGTATTCTGCAAGGGTATATCAACTTCGGCTCCGCCCGAAGTTAGCTTTCCTTTCTTGTTTTTTTATACCCTTGCAGAGGGTATTATAATTTTGGTCAAAAGTGTGCAACGCAGTGAAGGAGACATCTCCGACCCTATAAAGTATATATATTCTTGATCAGGATCACCTCCTGAGTTGATATAGCCATGTCCGTCTGTCCGTCTGTCCGTCTGTCCGTCTGTCCGTCTGTCCGTCTGTCCGTCTGTCTGTCCGTCTGTCTGTCCGTCTGTCTGTTTCTACGCGAACTAGTCTCTCAGTTTTAAAGATATCGAATTGAAACTTTGCACACACCCTTCTTTCCTTTGCACGCAGTATATAAGTCGGAACGGCCGGGATCGGCCGACTATATCCTATAGCTGCCATATAACTGAACGATCGGAAATGCCATAACTTTGGTGTTTTTAAAGTTAGAAAGTTGGGATTTTCTATGGGTTTTACATTTGGCCAATCAATTTGACGTACCAAATTTTATAAGGATCGGCCGACTATATCCTATAGCTGCCATATAACTGAACGATCGGAAATGCCACAACTTTGGTGTTTGTAAAGTTAGGAAGTTGGGATTTTCTATGGGTTTTACATTTGGCCAATCAATTTGACGTACCAAATTTTAAAAGGATCGGCCGACTATATCCTATAGCTGCCATATAACTGATTAATCGGAAATGCCATAACTTTGGTGTTTGTAAAGTTAGGAAGTTGGGATTTTCTATGGGTTTTATTTTTGGCCAATCAATCCGACCTACCAAACTTCATAAGGATCGGCCGATTATATCCTATATCTGCCATATAACTGAACGATTGGAAATGCCATAACTTTGGTGTTTTTAAAGTTAGGAAGTTGGGATTTTTTATGAGTATTAAGAATGCATCATATGAATAAATTTGGGGAATATATTTTACAGAGTATTCTGCAAGGGTATATCAACTTCGGCTCCGCCCGAAGTTAGCTTTCCTTTCTTGTTTTAAATAAATATTAATGGTGTTTTGTTTTTAGGTTTCAAAATATACATTTTTTGTAAACTGTTTATAAAACTACTTACACAATTTAAAATATTTCAAAAACCTACGGAATAATAATAATAATAATAATAATACAATACCATTTATTTTTTTAAGTGCAGCTCTCGGAGGAAGCAACAGCAGCAAAAAATGAGCAGCGGACCCCGCCTGCGGGTGCATTGGCCGCAGCAAGTGCATCATCAATATGGCAGCTATGCTTCTGGTCCATATGTGTATGACTGACGCCTTTGGGCCGAAAGAACTGCCACGCTAGAGTTATCCGCACGCATAATGCTGCCCTTTCTTTGCTTTGTCTGCGTTTGCATTTGCCGGGGGGCGTGGCAGGGAACAAACGCCTCCGGGGTCTCTTCATTCTTCATTTCGTTGCCTCCGTTTTAGGTCCTGAATGCATCGTGCTTGGTCAGTCATTGACAGAGGACCTGCCGCCATTTCCTCGCCGCATATCCTTTGGCTCCATGACAGCCTTTGGCAAAAGTTATTGCCGTTGATATTTTACGATTCTTGTCTACAAGTCATCGGCCAAATGGTCCATCCAGTGCAATGGATGTTGTTTGTGGATATGAAATTCTTGAGTTAGCACTCGGTCATAAAAATGATTACCATTTGCTGAGGGGAAATAGAGGAGTTGAAATATGCTGCTGGGTAAGCTAAAGCTTTAAAGCGTTTTATGGTATTACAAATTAAACTTTAATCGTGGTGTATAGTCTTCAATGTTATTTGAATTTTAATCAACAACATCTAAATTATTTTATACAAAACAAATTTTTTGTAGCATACTATTTTAATACTACTTTTTCAAGCAGTTTTAAATTCAAATAATGTCAAATGTTAAAAATGTATTTTGCATAGGCTTCTATAAAATTAGACTGTTTTCTTCCATTTTAAATATTAAATTTAAATATATTATGATAATTATATTTCCATTTTGCAATTAAACTGCCATCTGACAAAACCTGGAGATTTGACCTCCGAAAATTAAATACAAAAACAAACTCTTTAAAAACAGCCAAATTACCAAGAGCAATGATAATAATAACAAGAATGCAACCAAAAACAAACAGGGCAAAAGGCAAACTTTTGGCTAAATCCTTACAAATGTTTATATTTTCTTAATCCCGCACTTAACTGTTAGACCAGAATTGGCTAAGGCCAAGACCCATCCAAAAGGGGTGATATAAGGGGTAAGTCGGGGGAATGTGCATGAAACTGGCAAATTGCTTAACGCTTCGGAGCATTCCCTGAACTCCTTTTCCCCTATTTTCTTAACGCAGTTGTAAAAACTTTTTTGCGCTAAAAATTTGTGCTTTCCAAAATCCAAAGAAATTCTGGCGATTGAAGGAGGTTAAGAGTTTCGAGGAGTTTGGCTAAAATTTTTGCAACGACAAGTTTTTCAACTATTGGTGGATGCGAGGTAAGCGGGGTGTCTAATGACCACTTTTTGCGTTGAGCTTCATTTGCACATCGACCACAAAGTGTTGAGAAAGTTCCAACTATCTTTTTTCTTTGTGAAAAGTCTCGCCATTTAGTCATAACACTAAAATTGTCGCTGTTTCTCATTCTTATATCTTCTTAAATATTACTATTCTATTTTACCACTTTATTTGTTTCATATTTATACATTTTGTGTGGCATAAAATGTATTGATACGTTGGTACTTAAATGTTTTTGTCTACAATTTCTATTGGTATATTAAAAGTTGTAATTAATTAAAGATTTGGTATTCTTCTAAATTTTAGTTAAGATTGATTTTTTATTTGTTTTAAGTTTTATTCTTTGGTGTAAGTGCAAAAAAAAACTGTTGCAACAGCAAAACAAACAAAATATTTGCAATGTTCGCTGCTCTTCACTCTTCTGCTATTTGTGTTTTTTGTTTTTATTTTCCTTGGCTTATTTATTTTGGTTGAGCCCCGTCTGTGGGCGGGAGTATGGGCGTGGTCCTGAGCGCGTCTTAATCTTTTGTTGATGCTTGTTTATTCTGCAATTACTTAGGCGTTCTGTTTGCGTCGTCTGCACTGCGGCTGCGACGTTTTCAGCTTTTCATTTCCCCCGCTTTTCCATCGCTACACTTTCACCACCCCTTTCTTCTCCCACTGACCAGATATTTTTTAAAATATACAGTGGCATAAAGTTCGGGATTTAAGTATAATTTTTAATTATTTAGAATGTCTTAACAATTGTACTTAAATACCGTTATTGAGTATCGGGTATCTTATAGTAATACAAATTTATTATACCCTTGCAGAGGGTATTATAATTTCAGTCAAGAGTTTGCAACGCAGTGAAGGAGACATTTCCGACCCTATAAAGTATATATATTCTTGATCAGCATCACCAGGAGAGCCGATCTAGCCATGTCCGTCTGTCCGTCTGTCCTTCCGTTTCTACGCAAACTAGTCCCTCAGTTTTAAAGCTATCTGCTTGAAACTTTCCCAAAAGTTGTCTTTCTATTGCAGGTAGTATATAAGTCGGAACGAGCCGGATCGGGCCACTTTATCATATAGCTGCCATATAACTGAACGATCGGAAATGCCATAACTTTGGTGTTTTTAAAGTTAGGAAGTTGGGATTTTCTATGGGTTTTATTTTTGGCTAATAAATCCGACCTACCAAATTTCATAAGGATCGGACGACTATATCCTATAGCTGCCATATAACTGATTGATCGGAAATGCCATAACATTGGTGTTTGTAAAGTTAGGAGGCTGGGATCTTCTATGGATTTTATATTTGGTTAATCAATCCGACCTACCAAATTTCATAAGGATCGGCCGACTATATCTTATAGCTGCCATATAACTGAACGATTGGAAATGACATAACTTTGGTGTTTTTAAAGTATGCATCATATGAATAATTTTGGAGAATATAATTTATAGAATATTCTGCAAGGGTATATCAACTTCGGCTCCGCCCGAAGTTAGCTTTCCTTTCTTGTTTTTTTATATTTTTGAAATAGTCAGTATGAAAGTAGTTAACGACAAATTAAATTAGTTTCACAGTAATATAGGATTATTTTTGTCAAAAAAATGTCCAAAACCAAATTACCTCACCCATACAATAAATAAATAAATTAAGCAACATAAATAAATTTATTTGATGTAACCATTTAACAGAATATCGCGAACGTAGTCTAAAATTTTTCAACGTTATTTTTTATTAAAAAAATAAATTATTTGTTATTTAAATTTTTTTGAGTGTACGTCTTTCCTGGGCGCTCCTTGCGTTGTAAGTGCTTCAGTGCGTTTCGTTCTGTTTGCTGTTTTCACAGTCTGCCACTGTCTTTATTTCTTTGCCGTTTTTTTTTCAGCTTAGGCGCGACCTTTCTCCTTGTGTGTTTTTGTTGTTGTTTGGCTTGGTAAAGTTGTTTGCCTAATTTCATGCTTTGCTTGCTCCCTAAAGGTGTCGTCCAATGTATAAGTGATGCCCTGCGACTCTGATTTGCCGAGAGTCATTTACATAGAGTTAATGTGAAAGGGAGGGGACTTAAACGCAGTGGATGGGACTCAGCTGTTTGTATCATTCTTATAAGCACAAAGCTTGATCATTTGCTAATTGCATATTTATACCTGTTACTTGCAGAGTAAAATGGTGTAACTAACGATTCTATGAAGTGTTTATATTATTGATTACGATCATTACCCGAATCGATCCATCCATGCCCATCTGTCTGTCTGTAGGAACGCAATTATTCTGACCATTTAAAAAAATTATTTTTTACCCAGCATATTGCGTTGACTCATTCTTTAGTTGTGTATTTTTATTTTGAATCATTGCGGTGATTTCTTGACTTTTGTGATGAACTGTATTATCAGAAATAAAAAATATTTATATATTCAGTTATTGTGAAATTTTTAATTCTTTTGTATTTTTTTTCTTCCGCTATAAAACAACTTCTTATTTAAAACTTAGCAACATAATGTGAATTGGAATGTAATTCCAGCCTTACTTCTGCCAAAATGATTTATTTTGAGTTCCTTACACAAAACGTTTTCCAATAAATCACTAAATCAAACACTTGAAATTCCAAAAAAAATAAAGAATGGTTATAGCTCCCTTTTATAAAATGCACAATTAACCGGTCATTAATCAAGCGATTGATGATGATGAGGCCCGGGCAACAATTACAGAAATCATTTCAAATGAAACCTTTCGCCAACAATACAAGGGGGAGGAGAGGAGGAGGGGCAGCGGGTGGAGCGCTCTCAAAACTATTTGCCAAAGCTTTAATCGGAAACGGAAACAGGCTGTGACAGTTAGGCAGGCAGTCAACCAGTTGACATTCGATCGATGGATGAGGTTGCGAGGGGTGAAAGGGAAAGGAAAAGGGACGGGGTGCACAATCAAAGCGGAAGTCATTTTCGTACGTTAATTGACAACAGCCGAGGGGAGTGAGGAGGGTGGGGGGAGGGGGCTCAAAAGAGCCGGCTAGAGTGGTACCATAGACGTCGATGGTGTCGGTGACTGTCTCCTTGTCTATCAATCAGCCAACCAACTTTTACCCCCCCAAAAACCAACCCACTTTCGGTTCGTATTTGTTATAGGGAATAGTTTTGGCATTGTTCTAGGGGCTTTCCTCCTTGGTTTTGTTTTCAAATGGAAGGCTTAATAAAAAGGGGCGGAGTGGTGGTATAACCTCAGGACCAACCTCTCTTTGCTGTGGGTGTAATAATTGTGACTGATTTTCGGGATTTGCGGTCCTTTGCTTGATTGAAGTTTTGCGGGTGGGAAGGGGGGACAGAAAGCATTTGATGTGGTTGATGGGAAACCAGAGATAATCCCTCGAAAGGGGAAAAACGGCCACCAAATTGAATAAAGTTGTAATCGGATTCGAATGGAAGATGAAGTTCTTTAAGTTGATAATGAAAAGTTCTGAAGGGTCTTTGATGGGCACTTTAAAGTTGGGTTGTTCTATTTATCTGGAAATTACACTATTGAAATACAAAATAGACTCAAATTAGTAAAAAATTAAAAATGATTGATTTAATGGAAATTTAATAAAAATTTAATTTTATTTAATTTTTATATTATTTATCTGAATTAATCTATTTTATATATCTTTCTTTTTATCAGCATCGGTAAGTTCTATTTTTTCTGCATATATTATTAACAAATTATTATTGTGTTCTTACTCTTACCTTCTTTGACATCCAAATAAATTTTAATTATGTATGTCAGTTGAACTTTGTGGAAGGGGCCATAAAGTCAGTAATTTGACAGAGAAGCGACCTACTTTTTTAGTCCGCCTCAGCCCACATCAAATGCATTTTAAAACACATTGAAAAAAGGAACCTTTGCGAATACACGACGTTAACGAAAACGACAAAGCCGTAAACGAGCTGAACGAACAAATGGCAACTGGAGGCTATTTTTGTTTTAGTTTTCACTACAGATCCTTTTATCTCTTTTACACAATAGGAAAGAAAGGGGAATAAATAATGGTTCAAATAAGTTACAAATTAAAAACGAATGATATCAGACAAAAATAATTTAAACAAAATCGTTACAAAAATTCGAATAAAATATTATAAATTATGTATGTATTTTTTTTAAATTTAACAAGTAAGCAAATGATTGGCAATTAAATTAATTGCGTTGAAGACGAAATAGGTTTGTTCAATATTTTATACGTTTAAAACTTTATAATTGTTTTGAGTTTTAGAATCGATAGTTGTTCTCGGTGTATCTGTCTCAATTTGTATGTGATGTTTTGGTCATGTGTGGCAGTGCCGAATCCGTCAGCATTTTGTTGCAATCACCGATGGGCTTTTGGGGAGAAAGGAACGTGCCATGTTAAAAACTGCAGCCAAACCGAAGTATCGTCGTCATCGACGTCATCGTCGTAGTCACCATCAACAGCATCAGCATCAGCATTGGCGCTTCCTACGCTCATCAATACCGTTGATGGCGAATGAGATGATGGTTCATGGTCTAGATGGAGAGCAGATCGGTCTTCTTTTCTTCTTTCGTTGAGTTTTCTAATTTTTCATCTTGGTTGTTAATGTTATAAAGTTTTTTGTTTCAAACTTAAATATAATACAAACTTAAGTAATACATTTTTAATATTTAACAGACAATGATTCAGAAATGCTTTTAAATATCGGATGTGGCATTTAATTAGCTATATTATATTTGGAAATTTCCAATTTTATGCTAGGAAGTCTACTATTGCCATTTAAAATCAATAGCGTGTTTTGCAACATGTCAATATTTAATATAAAGTGTAATAAGTAATATAAAGTAGTGTGTAGTAGTAGTGAATTTAATAGAAACACCTTATTTTGTTGTGAATAAATAACATAAAACGCAAAACTTATGTTTTCTAACCGCAACACTTCTAAATAATTTTGGTTAGTCTTATAGGACATACAAAATTCGACACATCCTTTCGCGATTTGCTGTGGATTTTACTGCTACTGTTCGGGACAATTGAATCCCCATTCGATGATGCCCCAGTTCAGTTTCAGTTGCTGCTGATGAAGCTGACATAAAACAATGCAATGGATGATTTTACGAATGTGCCTCGCAAATGAATGATTCTGGTGTAAATGTGTTTTATTTTATTTGCCATTTTCGTCTGTCTTAGTTTTGGTTGCTGTTAAACCAAACAGCTAACCATCTCCATTTCCAACTCACACCCTTTGGGTATGAAAATGTCAACTATTTTGGCGAAAATTATTTGGGGAAGTGCAAAGCTTCGCCATTTTTTCATTCAGCCTTTGTTCGCTGATTTTAAAATTTCGCTACGGAAATTGATTTGGCGTCATTCCCAATTTCCATTATCTGTCCATGCTCCTTTGGTAAAAGGCTTATTATTTATTTATTTTGTTTTGTATTCAATTCATTTGTTCGATATTTTTTGAATCGAGTTTGTATGGCCAGTTAATTAAAGCTAATTGTTGAAACCATAGCTAATAATTAAATTCCATTGTTCATCACAATTGGCACTTCATTTTATTTTTTCTTTATTTTTCCCAGTTAAGTTAAATCTAATTTAATCGTTGGGGGAAATCAACAAAAATCTGTTTAGCCTTAAAAAGTTCGTTAATCACAGAATCCTAAACATTTTTATACAACGAGCACAGTTAAAATCCTGGTTGAATAAGTACATGTGCTCTGGCAGCAATTTTAGCATTTTATTGCTACGTGAATATGTATTAGTCTTTAATTTATATGTTAATTACATGCCATTTGTTCGTATATCTGTGTGTGTGTCGGCATAAGCAACTGCCTGTTGTGGCGGTTTTTGTTAATTATTTTTCCCTACACATATTTCTTTTCGGGTCTTCCCTGATATTGGTTTCCTTGTAATTATTCTTTATTAAATTTGCCAGGAAGGAGAACGAAAATAATTAAAAGTGTAGCCATAGTAGGTTTCGTGGGAGTTTATTTATGATTATTGGCAGCCCGAGCTGAATTAATTGAGTAATTCGCATGGCCTTGGAATTTTTTGCTTAATATGTATTTATCATTATATCCCTGGCTTCTTTTCCGTACAAATTGCAGCTCATTTATAACACTTTTCGCCCTATCGCCAAGTTAATCGCACTTCAGTCAATCTTTGTTTAATCAAATGGTGGATCGACTTGGGCTCCTTTGTGGTGGTTTGTGGTTGTCGGTGGCGTTAGTGGTCGGCCATTATTTGCTATTATTATGCTCATTACACTAAATGATGGCTAATTTCTTTGCAACACTCTAAAATGGTTCGGGCCTTGTGTGTTTGGCAAATTGCCGGTCATTAGATTCGAATAGAGCCATGAAAGGGAAGATACGCAACTAACTTTCCTCTATCGACCACAAGTAGAGGGTTCGTTGTCGGTAAATGAAGCTATTAACTTATTCTGTGGGCATTATTGATTCCTAGTTGGTGGAAAAAACTACGCAGGGGAGAAAAAAGAGGATACCTACTTTTTACTTTGGGGGATATGAATTTAATAAAGAAAATAAGACCATTTATATTATTTTTTCATTAAAAAGATTACCTCTTGGTTTTGTATAGTTGTATTCAACTATATCTATTCCATTTTATTTAAATTCAAAAATATTTATTAAAAAAAAAAAGAAAATATAAACCCCTTAGAAATTCCACAAAAATTATTTTGCGAAGTTAAAGCGATTAAAGCTTATCCATTTTTTCAGTTCTTTATTCAATAAATGTCCATCGAAATGACTCACATTTATCACCGACAAAAACGACAATCCCAAAAATCATGTTCGCATTTATCCTGCTATTTATAGCCAAACAAAGAAGTAAACTACTTAAGCTCCATCCTAGCCTTCTCAAGGGGTAGAAAGTAAAAGTAATGCAATTTTTGTCATCGAAAGGTATTAGCCCACACACGTGTGCTTTGAGCCGTGTCAACATGCCAACTTCATGCCCCTTCGACACTTTCCTTGGTAGCTGCCATTCATGCGACTCATGTAGCAAACATTTTCCAAATGAAAATCTTTTTCGTTCTATTAATCCAGACCAACAAAAAGAAGCGGAAAAATTTCCCCGTGCGTGACAAATTTCGATAAAAAGGCGTTGACCAGCCATCGATGAGATGAAATCGAAGCAGACCTCGTTTCTTAACCCCTCGCTGCTCCTGGCCATTTAACACTTCGTTAAACTTGAGCAGCCGCAGCGGAAAAATCGAGGGAATGTGAAATACTTTCTGTCCAGCACTGTTTTGGCTCAGTGGCAAGTGCAGGAGCAATGTGCCCCGAGCAACCCCCATAAATATTTCACACTCACACGCACGCAATAAAATGCAACGAATTACATAGCTGAAAATTTTAGCACACGCGAAGGGTTAAGGAAAGGCAAAAGTATCAGCATTGGTAATAGAAAAATCGGAAGCGGATACAGTAAAACAAGCTTAAGGAAATTCCGATACGCAAATTAGCAAGATAAACAACGAAATTTTGAAACATTTATTTTTGTAAGATGATAAATAACCATTGAAATGAACATCCCATATTTTTGTAAACATTATTTTATACTATTATAAGAGATACTTATGATTTATTCATGGAGAATAATCTGCCAAAAAATAACCTTTTTTATATCTATCAATACAAATATTATTTTACAATTTAGTAAAGCATTAAGTTAATAATTACTATTACAAAGCATTTAAAAATACATATTTGGGTATAATAATTAATCTTAAATCATTGCTTACAAATATTAATGGATCTGTTGTTTATTCAATTTAAGTTATGCAACTTTGACTGTGAATGTTGCATATCTACAGCGCAGGAGCAATAAAGTCAATAATGTGTGTTTCGCCATAGCAGTATCAACATCGGAATAATGACCAGACGAAATACGTACTTATACTGTTACGTGAGCTAATACAGTTGCGTATTGTATTGGTCAGACATTTACAGAGGTGTTTTTGCGCGTCTGCTATTAAATTTCATAGCCCTTGCTTGTTGCGAATTTACGGCTGTTAAAGTTTTAAGTAGCCAATTGAACTGGAAACATTGGCAGTGGATGGTATTTCGAACACATGCAATGGGGGTGGTCTGGGGTCAGCGGTAATACCTGGTGGTCACGTGCCCCATGTCCAGTAAATCGATTTTGTTCTTAGGTTTTCAGCCGGGGTATCAATGAACAGACTCCATTAGAAAGTCCTAAAAGATGTTTAGCTCAATGGGACGGAAAAAGTAAACTGCAGTGGAAAGTATTCAGCTAAACATTTTCTAATTGAAAGCTTCTAATGGAATTGGCTATGAATTGTAAAATCCCACTGTACTGTATGTTAAATTGTCTTTGCCAGTAAAAGACAGTTACAAATCGTTTCGAATGTAGTATAATTAATTTACTATAATTTGAATTGAAATTAGGTCCGCGGTTTAACTTCAACCATTAAAATAATAAACTTATTATAAATTGAATTTAAATGAAATATATGTGGGGAACCTAAGGTTCAGGGTTAAACTTGAAGCACTAAAATAATTAATATATGTTTTGAAACCGTTGCATAATTATTAGACTATCACACACATTAGCGATAAAGAAAGAGTAATAACTTATTAAAAAAACTTACAAATAAAAATCAAAGAAAATTTCCGAAAGTAATTACCCTTGAACGGGTTTCTATATCATATTACAAGTATTCAGAGATCTCCCCCCTCCCCACACATTTCTCTCATTTCGGACTGATAAGCATTCCTCTTGATGATTTGAAATCTATTCGATTTTATTTTTGTTGTTTTTGTTTTTGTTCGAACTCAAATGCCAATCTGATCAATTCGATGTGGTCTTATCAATTTTCGAAAATAGATCGGGCGAGGGAGCTCTCTTTTTCGAACCGAGTGCTCTGAGTTGCGATCGCCGCCTCTTAATTCGATGCTGAGCATTATCACCGATCTGTTTAGAACCGACAGTTGTTGTGGGCATTTTCATTTATTTAATTACATTTTTTGTGTTTTTGTGTTTTTTAGTTTGTCAGAGTCTGTTGTCTTGATAACGTTGCTGATCGTGTCTGATTTGCTATACTTTATAATTCGACATTTTTCTGTGTTTCGTCTGCGTTTTCGTGTTGTGCCTTTTTAAAATAATTCTGGTCGTAGAATACGTTTTGGAATTAAATTTCATATAACTGTGGATTGAACTTGGAAAAGTGCCGTAATTGTCGTGGTCGTTTCGCAGTTGAAAAATAGAAATACAAAAGTATTGTACGCTTATGTCATTACGTCTCTAAGCGTAACGTCACGTCTCCCGTAAAACGTAAAAAAAGTGCCTGTTTTGCTTTCTTTGTGGGTTTTGTGGTCTCTATTCAAATATATATCGATATCCCAGCTACCATTAACTATATCTGTTTGTGTCCTATATCCATATGAGTCTTATGTGAGTACATCTCGGCGGAGTATCTTTAGTTTTAAGCCTTTAAGTTCTCTGTTGTGTTTATACCTCGATTCGGGAATTTATTGCCAAACGTTCTCAACTCTAACCTCATTTAACTGTGTTGTCTCATTATAAACCACATGGGTTTAACTCGGCTGTATAAATCAGCGAATATACGTGTATAAAAGTGTATAAATGTGCTTATGTATATATGCAATAAATCTTTGTTGCTTGGGTTATCTGTTTTGCCTATTTGTTGTTGTTGCTGTTGCCGTTGATGCTGTGGTTTTTATTTGCTGTCGATGTGCCAATAAAGGTTTCCTTATCCTCAACATTGTGTTTACTTTTTTATGGCATTATAATTGATTAAAATGTTGTTATATGCATATCGCCTTTCCCCGAGTGACATATTAATTTAACAAGTTTTTATTCAATTTATTGATACATTTATTAAATAGTTTCTGATTGACAGTTGGTGTTTTTTTTAATAGGTTTATATGAGGCGATAAAAACTATTTAAAGTTTACATGGTATTAAAGGATTTCGGTTAGTTAATTTAAGGCATATATTTTTGCATTATTTGGATCTTGTGCGGCAAAGAATTAATGATTAAAATAACACTGTGGTATATACATACATATAAATAACTTTTCATGGTTACCTTATTATTTAAAAAAAAATTAATATTATATTTTCAACAGTAAATTGATTTAATTAGATTTGGAAATAAAAGTGTCTCTGTTTAACTAATTTAAAATTAAACCTTATTTTGTTTATTGGAAAACCAATACTTTCGTTTTGGCACACACAATAAATATAAAATTTGATCAATATTCTCCCGTATTGTATGAAAGTCCCACTACAAATCAATTGACAAATCCCGGAACTTAGAGCCATTCAATTAGCCGTAATTAGACGGAAGTTGCCGCTCTGCCATTGAGCATCACTTGTTGCATGAATAATGGCTGCCAATAATAATGCCGTTAACTAGGCAAGGGGCTCAAGTGGGGGGACCGGGGGAACGGAAAAGGATTCTTCGCACACCCCCACAAACCGAGAGCAGTTTTGTTTGCTTTGACAAATACAAGTCGCCTCCTGGAGCCATAATAATATTATTTATGGTCCTCGAGGGGACTTCGCACAACAGAAGGGGAAGCTGGGAAGCGGGAAACGATAGAACTGGCTGACAATTTATAGATGTTTCATTATTATGGTAACGAATAAGGAGCGTGGTCTCAGCCTTTCGCATATAAATTGCATTGATGGAGGGGGTGTGTGGTGGAGAAAAAAGCTTAAAGATGTTTCTCCCTTTTGCTTGTTAGCAACGTTTTTTTCGACTTAGTTCTCTAGCGTTCTTGTTATGTTATCATTGTTTTCAGGTTTTTATACACAGACTTTGTATGTCTTTTTATTGTTTTTACTTGCTTGACTTTTGTAATATGTTCTCAATGTATCTGTGGGTTCTTAGTTTTTCTTTTCTTTAACGCATGTCAAGCATGAAAAGCTTCTTGTTTACGCTTTTCGTATTCTTTTCCTTTAGCTTTTAGCATATGTTTCACTTGTGTTCCAAGCCATTTGTTTGATATTTATAAAATAAAGCAGCTCTGACAAATAAATGTATATTGATGAAGATGTGAAGTCTTGAACATATGTAAACAATTTATTATCAACTTTGGCATATTCAACTTGATGCCTTTTACAGATGGCCGACTTCTAACTTTATAAAATTAGCCAACTAAGAATAAACTTTTAGACCTTAAGCTAAGTTTGGGAGTTGTTAAACCACCTTTAAGCCTCGGGTTAAGTTAACAGGTGAGTAAGCTCAGCTGTGGAGTGGAAGGATGGATATTTATAGTAGGTTAAACTTTCAGGTGGTTTTTAAATGTTATTAGAACAAAGGAAAAACTTCATACCTCGCCAACCTAATTTTATTTGATGTCTATATTGCGAAGCATTTAAAATGTCATTGGTCTGTTCCTGAAATAAAACTCCTAAATATAGAGTCTAACAAAAAAATCGTTACAAAATTAGCTTTACCCTATATTAAATTTTTTAAATGTATATACTTAGAGTAAAGTGGTAAAATGCATTCGTTGAAAAGTGTGTAACAGGTAGGAGGAAGCGTTTATGGCCCTATAACCCTTCATATTCTTGATCAGGATCAATAGCCCACTCGGTCTAGCTATATCCTTCTGTAGAAGAGATTTGTGATTTAGCATGAAGATTTTAGTTATCACTCCGCAGTCCAAAGGCCATAAATCGCGTAACTCTGTAAGGACATGGTAGAGTCCAGTTATTTGAATGTATATGTTGGCACCGCACTTAAAAAAATTAATCACTGAATTCATTATCTTAGAGGTTATTAGCAATTATAAGTGTTATTTAAAGAAAGAAGATGCTCATAGCTTGTGGTATTGGCAGTGCATTTTGACAGATGGCAGAGCTTAACTTTAATAATTTTAAATTTTTAATATATTTTCACAAAATATTTTCGGATTTATAAAATGTCCAATGTGAATTCCTCTGAGGTAATATATTTTTGATGCACCCCTATTAAGAACATACCTTATGAAAAGTCATGTATATGACTAAAACAAAGATCCTTGCAATGGTTTTGCCTTTTAGTTTACAAGTAATCCCTTACAATTACCATAGTTATCCTTGACAATTATTTCCGCACTGAAAACTTTCTAAATGCAGCACACCATGGATCCCTTATAATAATTGCCTAGCCCAAAAAGACCAAAAAAAAAAAAACCAAGCGCCGCCACCTTAATTGCAACCGCCTTTCCTCTAACCAAGTCAACTTTCCTCCAACCAGCACTCAACACTCACTTATTATTAAGTTGTTTTCGAAACTAGCAAGAGGAAAAACAGTACGACGGCGGCAGCTCCCGGCAAAAGTTAAATTATAAAATCGTCAGAAGTTGACGAAGACATTTTGCGCCTATGCAAACAAACACACAAGGAAAGTGCTCGACCAAAAAATGAAGGGAAATGCGGGAGGAAAAGCCACTTAAGATGCTTAGCGCCATGGCAAGCGAAAATAATGACGCTCATAAAAACTAACTAAACACAAAAATAAAGCAAATACATAGGAGACAGTGGGGTGGGGCGGGTTTTTAAGCTGGAACGCTTCTTGAATGACAACGATAATGATGTGCGATAATGTTTGTTGTTATTTCGTTTGCTTTTGTTTATTGTGCTTTTTCATCTCACAATGCTGGAAATAATGATGATGATGAAGATGTTATTGTTTTTTGTTGTTGTGCAAGCTAAGACAACTGTCAAAGTCTTTGCCAAAGGATTAGTTGAGCTGGTGCCTTTCCCGTATTATACCCTGGAATAGGAGTGTGAAAGGGTATGATACTCTTTACATATGTGAACAAAAGATAAATCAAATGTGAATTCTTTAAATGTTTGGTGTCTGTGCCTTATCAAAATAAAATTGAATTCACAACATATTCTGAAAAGCAATTAAGATAAGAACTCACAATTTTATTGGTTTTTTTATACCCTTGCAGAGGGTATTATAATTTTGGTCAAAAGTGTGCAACGCAGTGAAGGAGACATCTCCGACCCTATAAAGTATATATATTCTTGATCAGGATCACCTCCTGAGTTGATATAGCCATGTCCGTCTGTCCGTCTGTCCGTCTGTCCGTCTGTCCGTCTGTCCGTCTGTCCGTCTGTCTGTCCGTCTGTCTGTTTCTACGCGAACTAGTCTCTCAGTTTTAAAGATATCGAACTGAAACTTTGCACACACCCTTCTTTCCTTTGCACGCAGTATATAAGTCGGAACGGCCGGGATCGGCCGACTATATCCTATAGCTGCCATATAACTGAACGATCGGAAATGCCATAACTTTGGTGTTTGTAAAGTAAGGAAGTTGGGATTTTCTATGGGTTTTGTATTTGGCTAATCAATCCGACATGCCGAATTTCATAAGGATCGGCCGACTATATCCTATAGCTGCCATATAACTGAACGATCGGAAATGCCATAACTTTGGTGTTTGTAAAGTTAGGAAGTTGGGATTTTCTATGGGTTTTGTATTTGGCTAATCAATCCGACATGCCGAATTTCATAAGGATCGGCCGACTATATCCTATAGCTGCCATATAACTGAACGATCGGAAATGCCATAACTTTGGTGTTTGTAAAGTTAGAATGTTGGGATTTTCTATGGGTTTTATATTTGGCTAATCAATCCGACATGCCGAATTTCATAAGGATCGGCCGACTATATCCTATAGCTGCCATATAACTGATTGATCGGAAATGCAATAACTTTGGTGTTTTTAAAGTTAGGAAGTTGGGATTTTTTATGAGTATTAAGAATGCATCATATGAATAATTTTGGGGAATATATTTTACAGAGTATTCTGCAAGGGTATATCAACTTCGGCTCCGCCCGAAGTTAGCTTTCCTTTCTTGTTTTTAATTTTTTCGCATAACATGTTTTTTTATTAAATAAATACACAATATTTTTTTTTGCGAAATTTTTAAAATAAGGTTCATTACATAATTGGAGTAGTGCTTGAAAAATTGTAGATCAATACCTAACCTTTTAAGTTATCGAAAAAATGTTTTTTTAAATCCTACATTTTTAAATAAGTTACTACAGAACACAAGATTACATTTTTGTAATAAGTGACAAATGATGTAATGTGTTTTTAAAAACATTAAATAATAAAAAAAAAGATTTGGTTATGTGGTTCGGCCTGTCGAAATATGCTTTACATCTTGTTCAGATAAATTGTTAGAATCAAAAGGAAGATGAAGAATATAAATTCATTGCAACAATGGAAAACATAGACTAATATGGATTTGGATCCTGTAGATGTTATTATGTTAGTGCAACCGGCCTTATTAAAAATTAGTTTCATAATAAATGTTATGGATAAAATACCAATTAAATCTTTAAAAAAAGGTAAAAATGATTCCAAGTACTGGACACTTTTACAGTCGAATCGAACTCCCACATCTTCCTAACTGGTTTCCTTAGCGCCTTTCCATTACTTTCGTCCTGCTCTTATCACAGTCGTAATTAAAATTGCAGCAGACGTAGTGAAGTTTTGTTCTTCCTTCGAAACCAGCTTCCCTTACTTCTCTCCGTTTTCTATTTAATCTCTTTGACTGCCTGCTGGTTGTAATTTATTTATTGCCGAAAATCATTCCCACTCTTGATTTCTCTCTCCTTGTTGTTGTATTTTTTAATTGATTAGAAACGCGAGTTTTGTTTTGTTTCTTTGCGTTCAATTGGAATCAAGCCAGGAAATTTTCAGCCTCATTGAATTTCTTTGGGTTTTTTTGCTCACCCTTTTGACTTTCTTTTTTGACTTGCCAATTTTAGCAAATGACTTTCTTGGCAAAACTTTTATATTTGTTGATTCATTTATTTTTAATGTCAATCGTTCGGTAGGCTCATCGAACTAATGAATGAATACATTTTGTATTATCTGAAACTTTGTTTCACCTTCGTGATCTTAGACAATTTATTGACCGAAAAAATATAATGGTTTTACTTTAACTAATTAAACTAAATTTTTTATTAAAAACAAGACAAAAACAACAATTTCGATCAAAGTTGGCTTGGCGGCTGATCTCAGAGAATGTCAAAAAGTTTCAATATTGAAAAAAAAAATTTTAGTTGTAGTGTTTCTAAATCAGATTGTGTAGCGTACATATAATTTTATAAAAGTTCATCAATTTCGGCTTCTTGGTGGCAAAATTCTCAATGTATTAACTTTTCGGCCGTACCGCGTCACGTTTCATTCTTTTATTAATAAAAATAAAAAATCCACAAAAAAATATATAAAGTAGTTCGCCTCACAAAACTACAAATGAAATAGCCCAGTTCTCCTCTTTCGGCTACAAATATTACAAGTGTAAAGAGAAAAAAAAAGAAGAAATATCACAAATTCCTGCAGCAAGTGAAATAGGTGAGTGCGAGAAAGTTGCTCAAGTGTCGAGACCTAAAGCGGATATTGTAGTTGTCGTTGGAGTGAATGGGGGAGTGGATCCTGTGTGGGGGTGAACGACAGGGTTCTTGGGGTCCCGACTGCATGACAGATTATCGCAAGGAGCTCTTCGTCCTTTGAGTGTTCTCAACAGTTATTGAAATTGCTGCAATTGAGTTCGGAGAACTCGAGGCTATTTAATTGCTGCCTGCCTCCCAAAACTTGGTTTACTATTTTTGGTGGTGATGGACCAAAAGTGGTCGAAAAACATCAAAATGAAAAAAATAATGAATCATCGAAGAGTATATTTTTAATACAAAAAATACTTTTACTTAGTTCGAGCGAAGATCCAACATTTTATTTTCTAAAGCAGGCTGAGAAAAAAATGTATTTGTATTTCTGATATCTGACTTAAATAATAACCATTGATTGTATGAAATCAAAACAATAAAATTCATTGCAGGTAAAAAATACAAATATATTAAAAAAAAGATTCGTTTTAACTTGTGGTGGTTTTAAGACAAGTATTTGTTTCAGTAGAAATCGCATTACATTCGACATATATTGATAGTTTGGGAGAATGTTCCAGTTTTAATTGATGGGCTTCCGAAAAGTTAATATTGCAGCGTAACCGTCCTGAAATCAGTTTTGCTGTGTTCGACAGCTAGGCTTAACATATTTAACATATCCGTGGTTCTAAATGATAAAAGCTACTTCCATTCTATATGTCGGAAAAAAGGTATTTGAATATACATTTATATATTAAGTAAAAATGGGAACTAACGTTACCTGGAAATGCATTCAAATACCTCAATTGTTATATAATTAGGATCGCCTAATAATAATAGTTTAAAAACCGAAATAAAAACTTGGTGATCTTACTAAATGAAAAAGCTTAAAATTAAATAATACCCACTCTGTACAAATGGTGTAAAAATTAAAAATGAGCTCCTTTTGAAGAAATTTTTCCGTATTGCAATTTAATTTAAAAATCAAATTATTTTTTCTGTGCAGTATTAAAAGACTCCTTCATTGCTAACTATTCAATCCCTCGTGCGCAATCGAAGCTTTTGGCCATCACTAGTTGGGGTCAATAAGGAAGGAGAGCGGCAGGAGCAAGAGGTCCTTCTATACCCGCAGGTGTTGTAAGCCAGCAACGAGTCCTGGACCTGAGCCAAAGCTGCTTTCTCTCAAGTGCTAACTAATTTCGTTGTTGTCCTTACCGCGTCCGCTCCATGTCCCTGCCCCAAGAATATTCTCTGCATCCTCAAGCTTAGCCTCATTCCCAGGTTCATCCTCGTTCCAAGGCTCATCCTCATCATCGGCGTCTTCCTGCAGTTTCGTTTTTGGTGTCAGCAACATTTCTTCAATTGGTTTCGTTTGCCTGCCCCTCCGTGCTGTTGTCCTTTTTGGTCCTCCGTTTCCTTTATAGAGTTTTATGCGATTTTCTCTTTTTTGTTTTTGATTTTTCTGTATTGCAATCTTTTGGCAAACTCTCGTGTGGCGCACAGTTGTTGACTCTGTTTCGGGGCCAGGCCAATTCCTTTCTGGCCCTGGCCAAGTCAACTCTTGGCTTGTTTCTGCTTTTTATGCACTTGTGCTCCTTTCCCATTTCTCCCTTCCCCAAAAACGCTCTTCCCATATGATCTGGCTTCTGTTCTGCATTTTTATGGCCGTCGTCTCAGTTGTCCTTGCTACCTTGGCCAAAAGTTAAGTTTCTTTCGGAGAGAACATGTCTCATTTGGATCGTAACACTTAGCTTAATGTTTATGTTATATGCTATGAAGAAAGTTTCGTCCGAAGTGAAATAGGAGGTTTTATAGTTGAGTTGGCGAGTATTTTCGAGAATAATAAAGTTTCGAAGGATACACTTAAAGTGTTGCAATAAACTGTTTAATTAACCAAATGTAAAATACATTAATACAGCTAATCATATTTAAATAGTATTAGAAATACAAAACAAGTCAGAAGTAAAGATTATTTTCCTTCAAGGAAAAATTTTTAGGAATACAAAATAAAATCTAGGATTTAATTATCACAATCTTGATCACTTACAGAAATACATATGTACATATGCTAATACACACATATAGCAAAGTATATCAATTTCTTAATGAGAGCTTTAATATAAAAGCTTTTGTATTGAAGCTTTAAGTTTGTAACTTTTACTTGAAAGCTTTTTTTCATGATCAGCTGTTTGTCTATTCAGCGCATGTGCTTCAGTTCGGGGTGAATGCCAAAAAAACAGCTGATCACAGCGTGGCAGAGCGTAAAAGTGAAAAACTCTCTTAGTTTTATCGGAGTCGGAGCAGTTTCCCCTAATTTCTGACTGCGAAAGTGATGTTGCTTTGGTGTAAGACGGCTGCTTGCTGATTTAAAAGTGTAAAATAACTTCAAAGCGTTAGTTTTCGCAATAACCTTGTAAAACGTGAGTTTGTAAATAGTCTCTGCACCACAGCATCTTAAATAAAGTTATTTTATACTAGGTTGACCGGCATAACAAAGAGAACCCATCGTTTACACGGAGTACGACCTACAATTGTTAACCGATCTTCACGTTACTCGCGGATCTGAAATTTGGATGATTGATGGGGTTTACTAAAAGTGCAAAAAGTCTGGCTGTTTCTTACTTACGAAACAAAATATTTCACAGAAGTTCAACTCAGGATAGAGTTTCATTTTTGACCAGATTTTATAGCAATTCTTGCTCTATCAATATGGATAAAGTGTACTTTCGAAATGCAAGTGATAGCAAGGACCTTGATATTGTTTTTCGGTTTGTGAACACCAACTTGAATATTAATCGTGAATTCAATTTTCGTCGTCAAATGAACGAACCTATTAATGCTATATTGGCCAGGATTCAGAGCAATATCCAAAGTAGGCTTGCAAAACTATACAAAAAATCCGGTAAACCCCCGGCAGAGATTAATGTAAAGCTTTATAGCGATAGTTACGATGGAAACTTCAATGAAATGACATTTGATGAACTTTTCACGAAAGATATCACTGGACTTAAACTGCAGGTGGTAGATACTGTATACGACATGGTTTTTAACCCACCGTGGATTTCATCCCTTAAACTGCCTTCGTGTATATTAGCAGGATTCGTGGTCTATCCGACTAACGTGCAGATTCAATTCGGTCAACGTCGGCACAGTAAGGGATTATGGTATAAGGCAAAACAGCCCACAGATGCTGAATGGGAACTATGTGGAGAAGGATTTCAGTATCTAGTGACGCCTCAAGATGTCGCCTATTACCTTAAGTTTGCATTAACCCCGAGAAATGAACAGGGAGTGGATGGTCCTGTAGTGGAAAAGGTATCAGTTTCTGCGGTACAGCCTGCGCCCGGAATTTGCCCATTTCAAATGCGCCACCGCCACACTCCGAATTATTTAAGAGACCCCAATGAAATTCGGGTGGTGACCTACAATCTATTGGCTGACTTGTATGCGAGCAGTGATTACGCAGGATCAACCTTGTTTTCATATTGCCCATCCAAATATCTGCAAATCGACTATAGAAAACCACTATTTATTAACGAAATCATTGGATATAACTCTGATCTCATCTGCCTACAAGAGGTCGATCAACGGATATTTGATTTTGACTTAAAGGAGATTCTAGAACAACCTCCGTTCAATTTTCAGGGTATCCACGCCCCGAAAGGCAGTTGTGCAGAAGGAGTTGCCATTTTCTTTAGAACATCCCGCTTTGAATTACTAGACTCTAAAGTAACGCATTTGGGATCTTGTATCTCTGAACTGCCCGTGTTTGAAAGCCTTTGGAATCAAATCAAAGAGAATACTCAATTGGCAAAACGTATTTGTGATCGGTCCACAACTCTACAAACATGTTTGCTAAGGGTAAAGGAAACCGACAAATATGTTCTTGTTGCCAACACGCATTTATATTTTCACCCAGATGCAGATCACATCAGACTTTTGCAAACGGGTTTTTCAATGCTTTTTATAGAGCACCTAATAACTCAAGCTGTTAAGGATTTCAATATCTGTAGCCGTCAAAATATTGGACTGATATTTTGTGGCGATTTTAATAGTGTTCCCGAATGTGGAATATACAAGTTAATGACAGAGCAAGTCGCGGATGAAAGTCTGGAGGATTGGCGCAGTAATTCTGAAGAGGCCGTTTCAAATGTTCAGCTTTCACAACCATTCAAAATGGTCTCGGCATGTGGAGCACCAGAGTACACACACTACACCACTCTATTTTCGGGATGTTTGGACTACATATTCTACCAAAACGACTGCTTTGAATTGAAACGGTATGTTCCTTTGCCAACGGAGGACCAGTTAAAGGCTGATGCTGGCATTCCATCAGCTGTATTCCCATCAGATCATGTTGCTCTTGTAGCCGATCTTAGATTTAAGTCAGAGTCTTGAATAAATATTTTAAGGGAATTTGAGGCTTGATAATACTTAAATTATTTTAATAACTCGGGTATTTCAAAAATGTAGATCATTATGAATCCCAAATTCTTTTGCAAATCAAATTTGTATATTTAAATCTAACCTTAAAGAAATAAATATTAACCGTTTTCAAATCCATTTTAAAAAAGTTTTTATTACATTTTTTTTTCTTTTTATGTTTTGCAAATCCTTATAAAGTAGTAGTTGTATGTTTTATAATCCATGGAATATCAAAAATAAGGAAATTAATGTATACGATAAAAAAAACAAAGAATGTGTTGGCAAAACAAACCGAAATAAATTGCGGAATAAAGTGACAACAAATTGAGTAAATCCCTGAGTGGCTTAGCTCGCTTGCAAGCTGCTGCCTTTCCCTGATTCTGCTCCTGTTTTCCGGCTGATTGCAGGACGCAGAGCAATTAACGTGAAAATTCGCCAAGGAAAAACCTTTCGACTAGGAGGTGGCAACAACAAAAAAGCTTAAAAGAAAACTGAAAGAGGAAAAAATATCCCAAGCCAACTGAAGTGATTTTCGCACTAATTAACTGCACTTAGTTGACACATACCAATCTATTCACACCGCCACTCCCCACAACGTTGTCGTTTGCCATAATCAGAGCCAGTGCAGCATTTTAATTGGTTTCCACAGTGCTGCCAATATAAAGTCCCACATGTGCAATCGGAATTTTCCACAGAAATTATTAGAAAGCGAGTGAAATGTGTCTCGATGTGCGCCGCATTGGTGGTTGAAGTAATAGTTCTTAAATTATAATGTTGTCTGTGTGTGGAGGTTTGCATTATTAATATTAAGGCATTGCCAATGTCTAAAAGATAATAATAATAAAATTACACAGAAATGGAGAAAACCCTATTAATCTAACTCTCTAAAATTTTATTCTTCAGTTGGATTTTTATTAGTTATAGTTTGTTTTATTTTTTATGGTTTCAATTTACCATCTTTTAAAAAATATTTTTTATAGTATGAATTTACCATCTTTAAAAATATTTTTTATGGTTGGACTTACCATCTTTTTTAAAAAAAAGTATCAAATAAACCTGATATTTATTTTCAGATACCGAAATGCTATTAACTTGCCCATAGCTGTTTGAGTAAGGGTGGTGTTGTATAAGCCCTGCAACTCTATAATTACGTGGGACCCGTGTTGACAACTAACTCTTTGCCATGGGGAAAAGGGAAGCTTTGCTTTCAATTCTCGGTTCGGTTTGGTTTGCTTTAGCTCCTCATTTTCCTCATATGAGTCACATTGTTATTGCACTTCAAAGTGAATTCGCTTGATTTACTTCTGATTTTCTATAGTAACATGGAAATGATGAATTCAAAAAACCTTAATGAGTTGTGGGTATGGTTAAAAATTTGCATAGTTCTGAATGGTTGCTTTCTATTTCTATAAATATTCGCTTTTATAAGCAATCAGTATAGTTGTTGCTTATTCTTTTTTATTTACTTACTGCGTTCACTTTATGACTGATACATTAGAACTCTGTATAAGTATTTTCCAAATAAGCTTGCGAAAACTGGATGCCAAATTGTTTTTCTTATAATAAGCCATATTTATGCCCAAAAAGTAATCCCATATTTATTTGAAAATACATATTTATATTTAACTTATTAAGCAAAGCCCTATGACTTCATAAAAAAATGCCAGAAAATTACCTCCGTCCAAGGGTCAGTCGCCAGGACATTTTATTTACTTTGTTGATTAAGCTAAAATGGCATAACAGCAGGGAGAGAGAGATCATCCAAGTGGCAAAGTTACGAGGCAACTGCCAAGGACAAAGCCCTGCACAAAAACTCCCAAAAAAATAAAAAAGCAATGGAGAAAAGCAAACGGAAGCATACGGAAATGCCAAGAGCGTGGATTACATTAACGCAGTATTTTCATAGACGAGGGTGTAAGAAGTGTGTAGGGATGGATGGGGCTAACGGGGGGAGGGGTTTGGGTGGAGGGGTGGAGGGTGCGAGTTGGCAAATTAAACGCCCACTTAATCTCGGCCGGGTCAACTTGTGACACGAAACTCATTTGGTGGGGAAGGTGCTCAGGAATGCTGAGTGGACAAGTATGGTACAGAGTCACTCGGGGTTTAAACTTCAAATTTTTTAACTTTTTCCTAATTTATTGTCAATTTGAACTGATTTTCGAACAAGTTAAGGAATTTTATTAATCAAGATATTTTTATAGGTTTCGTTAAACCATGAGTAGATCTTCAGATTCAAACATGTTTGGTTACAATAAAAAAATCTTTGAATCTCTTGGGGAGGCCGTAAAACATATTTAATATTCGGTATATCAAAATAGTAGTTATATTATTTTATTCTTTTTAAAAAAGTTAATTTGCGTTTCTTTATATACTAGTTAAAGTATTATTATATTTAAAGGTAAAGCTTTTAATATAATAAAAATATAAATATTTTTTTCATCAACAAATTGTTAATAAAAATGGTGTTTCATTTACAAAATGCAATTTTCAAGAGTTATAAACATCTGGTATAACCATAAACTTGTAGATGTTTGCTTTACGCCAGTAAACACCGTAACTCTAAAATTTGTAGGGTCTTTTGGGAGATGACAGGGGATAAAGGTGGCTCGCAGTGTTTGGCAAGTTCAGGGACATCGCCAGGGGACAGTGTCAAGATCAAGTCTGCGCCCCCTCCCATTCATCCACCCCCCAGAGGTCTAGTCAGTTTCAATTAATTTCACGGCGAAGGGCGACACTGGCTGGGAAACTAAAGAAAAACAGTTTTCCAGGCACTTTTGTGTCAAAAAGTTGTCGTCGCGACATTTCTACTGTGTCTCGGCTGCGTTTCCCTTTGCTCAGATTCGTCCCCTGATTTCTTCATTTCCCCAGTCAGTTCTAGTCCTCGGAATGTTTTTATTTTATTTTTTTTTCTCGAGTGCAGGAAATGCGTACTTCCTGTTTGTTGTCTCAGCAAGCTTTGGCATATTTGCGTGCTTCAGTCCTGTCTCTTTCTCGCCTTTTGGCCGCCTGTTTTTCATCTCCCCTACGGTTTTCCTTTATCTCTGTGCGAGTTTGAGGGACAATGAATGCACTTGGACCGTCTCTGTCTGCGATTCTCCTTTTCCTTCGTTGGGGTCACCCCAATAACTTTTTATTTTTTTGATGTCTCCTTCGATTACCCTGTACTGGATATTGAACAAGTAATATTTTATAGTTTTGTAAAAAAATGCTATATTTATTAATTGAAGCCACAAGAAATATTTAATTGGTTTTTTGTATTAATACATTTTAGTAAGATTTTGTGTTTGTCAGGAAGACAATCTATAAACAGTTCTATCAGTTATTATAAATATTTATACAAATTATACAAATTTATATATCTCAATAAATCACTTCCATTTTAATAATAATACTTGTATTTAGGAAACCCGAATTCTTGAAAATAAACTTCCAGGAATCTCGTAGTCGAAATATGGACTTCTAGTCCTGTTTTCCTTGAGGATGCATGGGGCGGGAAATGTCTGGGCTCAATGCACTGCCCGATGCGTTGGTTTTGTTAAAAACTTGCTACCATTTATCTGTTTTGTGTACATGTGTGTGTGGAGACGGTTCATCCTTCGGCTTCTTCCTCCAATTCAATCCCTTATTCCCCTGGTGTGGCAGTTTCATCCGCTTGCTCTTCCTTTTCAAGGGTGCATTGATATTTTTTGTAAAAGGCCATGTAAAACCATTTTTTCGGCAGCAGCTTATTGGAATGGATAGATTGGGAAAAAAGGAAAGGCCTCTGGAAATTCACTTCACTTTTTGTCGCATTAAAAAAGCCACCTAAGCTTTGAAGTTTACTGTCGAGCAGTTTGTTTTTCTTATATACGAACAGTAAATGGTTAGTTTAATTTAATTAACTCTTTTAAAAAGCAAATATATTTTATGCATTTTATTTCGTTAAGAACTCTCTATACTCAAATCAAAATTGGTAGGTGTTGTCATAGGCCAGTCACATAAATAGCGTCATTGCGTAAACATCCCTGGGCTAAGTTTGTAGGTCGATGGAGTTCGGATCTCTGAAAAGGAGTGGATACCCTTATGAGCCTTTGTCCATGTTCATAAACATGTATATGAGAGTGACTCCTTCACTGCCTCTTTCCCCCACTAACTTCTACCAAAGACCAATATAATCACTAAGATGCGTAACGCCCATACATTGGTTTTGCAATATGCAACTCGTTTTTTGGTGGCGACGAAAATTCCGCTCTCTCCGCTCGCACAAAGTTGAGAGCGTAAAAATCTAAAAATAGAATTGCACGAATAAGGAAGTGCGTATGTGTGCGTATTTGTTCGAGAAGACGATTTTCGTCCAGAAATCATTTCTGGACTAAGAAACTAATTGTGTGTCAAAAGAATTTCTATGATTGAACAGGATGATTATTTAAATTGCATTTATGTATATATGGCAATGAAGCTTGATGTAAAACTTTTTTATATACCTTAAATATTAATATCTGCATATTTAAATCATAGTTTCGTTTTACATATTTAAATTAAAGCTAAAAACATAACTTTTAATACAAAACATATAAAACTGCTTGATTAAATTTTAAAATATTTCAATAAAGTTTAATATATTTGAATATACTATGATTGTTAAACAAAAACAAAGCGAAGTTTATTTAAATTGAATATATTTAAAGGATATTAAATTAAATATATGTCGCTTTATTTTTTATCCATGGCAGTTTTTATTAACTTTAAAATGGAAATATTAAATTTTATTTTTATTCAAATATATTAAATTATGATCTAATGACTTAAAATATTTAAAGTAAATACGAATAACATCATATCTAATATTATCAACCTGCACTTAAATCTATTCTTATTTACTTAAGCAGTTTTATATGTTTTGTGTTAAAAGGTATAATTAATTTAAATATATAAAACGAAAAATTTAATTTAATATTCAGATATTCATTTTTATTTATCCATCTTTTTTTTTTGTATACCTAATAAATATTTAAAGCTCATATTATTATTTTATAAAAAGTTAAACTATTTATATAATATAATATTATATAATACGTATAATATAAAAATACCACATATATTTTAATCCATATATTTAAAATTCAATAAATATAAAAATATTCATCCTGTTCAATCGCAAAATTTCTGAGGCTCCTAAAAATCGTTCACAAGTCGTATGCTGAATACCCTAATGACAATTATTCCAATGTGAAGTCATGTATGAAATAAATTATGTTATTTTTTTATACTTAGATATATTTGGTCATTATATAAAATAAAATATTATACATTCGAATAATTAGTAAATAAAGTAAATATAAAGGCAATACAAAATAAGTATTTTTAATAATGTTATAATTTTAAAATAAAGAGTATATTTCGACAGCGCGCTGCAGCGAATTTCTTCGCTTGTGAATACATGTGCACACATACATTCGTCGACTGTCGCAGTATGCGTGCAAAGAGCGGCTGGCTTTTGAGCCCTCTCTCGCTGCCTTTTGGGCAGAGAGCGAAAAGCCAGTTGAAAAGCCAGCACAAAAAATTCGTGTGCAAAAAAATCGTATGGCGTTACGCATCTTGGTGTTTATATTGGTCTTTGCTTCTACTCTATTGACGAGGTGGGTAGGCAGTCACATCATAGAGACGAAACAACGACACATTTTCGACAGACTTCAAACAACAAGTACAACAATATGAGCAACAAGCGGCGACCACAAACGCAAAGTTCTTCGCGTCAACTTAATGGAGTTCGGCAAAATGCCACCCAAATAAGAGAATTATCTTGTCTACAAAAAGACGAATTTTAGGTGCTCTATTGTAGAAAATTTATTCTTCTCACTATCACAAATTCGTCTTTAAATAAATAGCATACATTTCATAATATATAATAATATAAATTTTACATATGGAAAATAAAAAAACAAATTGTAAAGAGTGAATAAAATTTAATGAATCAGTTTAGAATAAGTTTATTTTCAATAATTCCATAGTCAAATATTGTTTTTAACGACAAAAAAAAAGACCATTTTGTCTTTATTTAAATATCATAGTTTTAATAATAAATCTATAATATGATATAAAATAATATCACATGATTTCATAAAATATTTATTTTTTGATAAAAGTTTTTTTTATTAATTCTATAAAAAAGGTTTGTTTTATTAGGATAAATTTTAATGACATATAATTTTGGAATAACCGTGAGTTTTTCTCAGGAAAGAGATAGGTCTAAAGAAAAACCCAAGGAACCAAATAAGGAAGGGCGTTGAAAAACAAAAGAGCACAAGGTTTTCACCGCAAGGTTCCAAGTGCTTTGTTTCTGTTGTCCTTTACATGGATTTTCCGACCCCATCTCCGTTGGTATCTTCTTCCCCATCGCGCCCACCACTTCAGGAGCTTACCGCATGTGCACTTTGTAATCTGTCGGCGTTATTGCATTGTGTGGTCGCCATGGTGGGCGGTTGGAAAAGGGGCGGTGTGCGATGTCACCTAGACTTTTGAGTGCATTTTCCTGTGGTCGCCCTTTGCAGTTGCTCAAGAAGTTTATTGGGGTCTCAAGGAGCTGCCCGTTTTGGAATTTGATCCGTTTTCAGCGGTGCTTTCACGAGTATCTGATCCAGCTAATTGATTCGTATCCTTTATCTATCTTTTTCGTTGCAGTGCGCGGTTTTGTGCATTTTATGAGGAAAACCGAAAACAACCAAATTGCACTTATATTTCTAAGCTGATGCAGTATTGTTTTAATTTCCCCTTTAATTATTAAGTTTATTTTTTCAAGACCTTGAGCATTTTTATAAAAATATTTGAATTTAAGTTTGTTGAGTATAAAATGATATATTGAAAACTTTGTATTTTGTTTTATTTAAGATTGTATTTTTTAATGTTTTATACAAATAATTGAGGTTCAATAAAAAATTTTACTTAATAGATAGTAAGGATTAGATATTTTACTATATATAATTTATCCATTAAAGAAGATTACATTAGGTGTTGTTTTAAAAAACGGCTTAATGGCAATTTGGCTTATTTTAAAATGTTTAAATAAGAAAAATTCAGTTCACTTCCAATCAAGTTTTGAGCTCCGGCAGACCGCAGCAACCACAAAGGAATTTCCACTCTTTGTGTCATGCGATCTGTTTCTGCCTCCCATTTTTATACCCTTGCAGAGGGTATTATAATTTTGGTCAAAAGTGTGCAACGCAGTGAAGGAGACATCTCCGACCATATAAAGTATATATATTCTTGATCAGGATCACCTCCTGAGTTGATATAGCCATGTCCGTCTGTCCGTCTGTCCGTCTGTCTGTTTCTACGCAAACTAGTCTCTCAGTTTTAAAGCTATCGAATTGAAACTTTGCACACACCCTTCTTTCCTTTGCACGCAGTATATAAGTCGGAACGGCCGGGATCGGCCGACTATATCCTATAGCTGCCATATAACTGATTAATCGGAAATGCCATTACTTTGGTGTTTGTAAAGTTAGGAAGCTGGGATTTACTATGGGTTTTATATTTGGCCAATCAATCCGACCTACCAAATTTCATAAGGATCGGCCGACTATATCCTATAGCTGCCATATAACTGATTGATCGGAAATGCCATAACTTTTGTGTTTGTAAAGTTAGGAAGCTGGGATTTCCTATGGGTTTTATATTTGGCCAATCAATCCGACCTACCAAATTTCATAAGGATCGGCCGACTATATTCTATAGCTGCCATATAACTGATTGATCGGAAATGCCATAACTTTGGTGTTTGTAAAGTTAGGAAGCTGGGATTTCCTATGGGTTTTATATTTGGCCAATCAATCCGACCTACCAAATTTCATAAGGATCGGCCGACTATATTCTATAGCTGCCATATAACTGATTGATCGGAAATGCCATAACTTTTGTGTTTTTAAAGTTAGAAAGTTGGGATTTTCTATGGGTTTTATTTTTGCCTAATCAATCCGACATATCAAATTTCATAAGGATCGGCCGACTATATTCTATAGCTGCCATATAACTGAACGATTGGAAATGACATAACTTTTGTGTTTGTAAAGTTAGGAAGCTGGGATTTCCTATGGGTTTTATATTTGGCCAATCAATCCGACCTACCAAATTTCATAAGGATCGGCCGACTATATTCTATAGCTGCCATATAACTGATTGATCGGAAATGCCATAACTTTGGTGTTTGTAAAGTTAGGAAGCTGGGATTTCCTATGGGTTTTATATTTGGCCAATCAATCCGACCTACCAAATTTCATAAGGATCGGCCGACTATATTCTATAGCTGCCATATAACTGATTGATCGGAAATGCCATAACTTTTGTGTTTTTAAAGTTAGAAAGTTGGGATTTTTTATGAGTATTAAGAATGCATCATATGAATAATTTTGGAGAATATAATTTACAGAGTATTCTGCAAGGGTATATCAACTTCGGCTCCGCCCGAAGTTAGCTTTCCTTTCTTGTTCTGGCTCACCTTAACAAGAGTCTCATAATCGCATCAGGAATTTTCTTGTTAAGCGTCAGAGAAAAAAAAATATATACAACAAAAAAACAACGAAATTTTCGCAACTTTTAGCGGGCGACGCGTCGCCGCAGAAAAAGTCAACAGCGCGGGGAAATGGGAGGTGAGGATGTGAAGTCCTTTGTGGACAGGGCATGAGGTCCTTTGCCCTTCCCCCCCCCGTTCTCCGTTCGGATAGAATATACAAACAAGCAAAAGTTTGTAAACAAAAATTCTGGTAAAGGGCAGACTCCCCCTTCGGAGAGGTGGAAAATCGGAGGTCTTGGGGCTTTTGGATTAGGGGTTTTCCTACGGGTTAAAGCGGGGAGCCGGGAAAGTTTTTACATCATGATGCGGCGATGATATGGCTCGGAGAGTGTGACAGAGAGAGAGAGATGCTATGGCTGCTCCTTTCACCTCGGATTTCCCCAACCCCTTCCTCCCACCTGATTGCCCCTGCTTTTCCCATTATGGTTGTATTTTTTGTTGCGTATTTATTGTCGTCTAGCTTCAACATCGCCACATTCAGTTTCCATTCCGATTGTTGTTGTTGTTGATGATGTTGAATACATTCCATTTCCACTTTAACTTGCTCAATTCCTGCCTCTTCGTTGCGTGGCTATACCCTTTTCAAGGGTATTTAGAGCATTTCAATCACAATTATTTAACAGGAAATCCATTTTACAAAGAGCTCAGATCGTGTGTAAATAAGATGTAAAAGTTGTGTGATGATCGTTCCTAATATAACAATGTTGTAGCAAGTAAATCTACTTTTTTTTCAAAAGATTGGATAGTGTGTGCGAACTTTGCTGTTGGTAGTCAGAAGTGTAGCCAACCTGAGGTAAAAAGTCGGTTTAGATTTAATGTAAATTTAAGTCGCGGCATTAAATCACACATTAAATTACACAATCGCGGCATTACACACACAAAAAGAGCGACGAGGCTTCAACGAACATGCATGTTTTACCAGATTGAGAATACCAGTTTAAATCGTTTACTTACCCAAAAAGATCGAAAAACCACTAATACGCAGTTAGAACCAGTTGGGAATTATAATACACTCACTCGCATATCTCTGCGTACACCCCAAAAAATTTCAAAATCTAACTTTGAACATTAACTGTTCGGCCATTTATGCATGTATTTTATTCATTCTTTTTTTAAACAAAACTATGGTTTATTGTCTTCATTGACGTATAAATATTAGAAATATTCAACAGGGGGTTATATTTTATTTTTAATTTTAAACCTAACACTACGAAAAAGTGTACGCGCAAAAGTCTGCGTACAGCAGTTTTCAACTTCGAGGAATGCAGGATTGTGCGATTTCCGTTAATTTTGTTGTCGCCGATCTACTTTAGAATGTCTAAAAATAGACATTACGCAGTTAAAATGAAACTCTTTCATTATAATAACGAGCATATTGCAACATGGAACAAAAAGGCAAGGAAATTTCTGTTGAGGAGTGGAAAATAATATTAAAAGGTTTTTTGGATGGAAAATCTTATAGAGAAATTGGTGCTTTAGTTGCTAGAACCCACTCATCCATCCAAAGAGTGATAAGTAACTACAACTCGGCTGGAAGTATCTTGCCAAAGGCTCGTTCTGGCCGTCCGCCTTTACTTATAAACCGCGAGCAGAGGAATATTATCAAATCTATTCAGCTCAACCCAAGGACGACAGCTCACCAGGCAAAGCTGAAGGTCGAGGATAGATTTTCCAAAAGAGTTTCCGAAGATACTGTACGCCGGACCATAAAAAAGGCTGACTACCATAGCAGAGTCGCCCGCAAAAAACCTCTCATATCGGAAGACAATAGACAAAAGCGCCTAACCTTTACTAATGAGTATATTTCCAAACACCAAGACTTCTGGAATAAGATTATATTTCCCGACGAAACTAAATTCAGCATATTTGGAATCAAGGGAAAGGTTTTGGTATGGAGGAAAAGCGGAGAAGCCTCAAATTAAGAAAATTTGGTTGGCACAGTAAAGCAAGGAGGAAGCGGAATAATGGTGTGGGGGTGTATGGCAGCAAGTGGCGTTGGAAAATTGGCATTTATCGAGTTAATAATGGATCAGAAAATCTATATTGACATATTAAAAAACAATTTAAAAGAAAGTGCTGAAAAATTAGGGCTCGAAAGTGAATGTTGGTTCCAACAAGACAACGACCCGAAGCATACGGCGCAGAATACCAAGCTTTGGCTGCTGTATAACGTCATAATTCAGCTGCGAACACCTCCCCAAAGTCCTGATCTAAGCCCAAATGAGCATTTTTGGGATCTTCTTGAGAGGAAAATCCGAAGACACACGATAACATCTAAAAAATGCTCAAGAATGTGATTCTCGAGGAGTAGGGGAAAATTACTGCAAATGAGACAAAAAAAAAGTGGATTCCATCCCGAGACGCCTTACGGAAGTTTTGCAGAGAAAAGGATACCCTACCAGTTACTAAAAATAATATTATTTGTGTTTTAAACAGGTGTACGCAGACTTTTGCGGGTACATTTTTTGGTAGTGTTAAGTTTAAAATTAAAAATAAAATATAAAACACTGTTGAATAATTTAAAAAAAAATACGTCAATGAAGACAATAAATTATAATTATGTTTAAAAAAAAGAATGGGTTGAATATATGCATAAATGGCCGAACAGCTAGGGTTTAAAGTTAGATTTTGAAATTTTTTTGGGGTGTACGCAGAGATATGCGAGTGAGTGTACTTGAAATGTTGAGCAATCCCTTTGTGTTTTGTTGTAGAACTTGTTCTGCAAGTGCAGTAATTCAACATTTTTGAAATGGCCATATCATGCAAGTAGGCGAAGATAAACAAGAGAGAACGCTATAGTCAAGTGCCCCGACTATCAGATACCCGTTACTCAGGTAAAGGGAGTGCGAGGGAGATGGAGATAGAAACTTTGATCACGCATAACTTTTTAACGAATGGTCCGATTTGAAAAATTTCTTCTACATTTCGATAGGCATTGATAAACACAATAAAACTGCATTTTTACTTTTCCGAAATATTTAAATTTTTAAAATCGTATATAAGCGATTGTGGGCGTTAAAGGGGGCGTGGCACCTTTTTGAAACAAACTTGCGCTGCGTAGGAACTCTTAGAATCTGCATGCAAAATGCCAATCTTCTAGCTTTTATAGTTTCCGAGATCTCAGCGTTCATACGGACAGACAGACAGACGGACAGACAGACGGACAGACGGACATGGCTATAGCGACTCGGCTAGTGACCCTGATCAAGAATATATATACTTTATAGGGTCGGAAACGCTTCCTTCTAGCTGTTACATACTTTTGCACGAATACAATATACCCTTTTACTCTACGAGTAACGGGTATAAAAATGTTATAATAGGTAAAAATTTTTTCTGGATCCTTAGAAATAATATTAATATTTAGAGTATCTGAAAAGTTGTAGTGGTTAAACCAAGTTTTTCATTTTGTTTTTCCTTGTTATTTCTGTCGTTTTTTCGCGGTTAAAGTTCGCCGGCATTTGGTCTTCGGCTGGTCACACATTTCGTTGTCAACGTTTGTGGTTGTTGTCGTTGTTTGCTGTTATCCAGGCTGTGTGTCCATCAGTTGGTTAGTCGGTTGCTGTTTGCGGTGGGGATAACATAAAGGGTCAGTATTAATAGGTAGAATATTACCTACTTTAAGGATTACTCGTATGATAATGCTTCATATCAAGTATTTTTTCGTTTCTTTGAATGAAATACTTTGAGGGCCTTAAGGCTTTTCTTTTAAGAACACTATATACCACAACTTGATGAACGCCTGACGTGATAATAGAGTTTCTCATTTACATATAAAGTTAATAATGAATATTTTAACATACAATCATATTCTTTTTTTTTTTAGAATTATAAACTATTATTTATTTAAATTATAACTATCAGTAATTAGTAAAAGCCCTCTCAGATACTTATAATATTTAAAAGAAATGTACATTTTCTTATTTTTGCTATTATTTGTTTACCTTTTGTTACGTACAACATTTTGTTTTGGTCTATTTTAGACCATAAAATATTGCCTAAACCGTTTCGCAAGGTAAAATTTCCTCTTTACCGTTAACCGTTGGACGCATGCGCGCTCTTTTTCTTAGGTTATTATTCTCTTTGAACAAATTCCAAATTTCCCAAGGTTTATTTAGAATTTGGGTTTATTTTTTGTAAACTCTTTTTTTTCTAAACATATTCCTTTAAAAAATTTGCAAAACTACTTTTATTTTCGTTTTGCTTAGTGATGTAATACCAAGTTTTGTCATAAAATGTTAATTATTATTACTTATTTCAATTTTATTAAGGATATATAAAAAAAATTTTTTTTAATTATTACCATTGAAATTTAATTTTTTTTTATTAAATGGTTTTTTATTAAACTTTTTTTTAAATTCTTATATTTTTTTTGAAGTCTACATCTCCAATCTTTCGACATTTTCATTCATTAATTCTAAAAGCATACAATTTTCGGAGGGGAAGATATAAAGGCTTAGTCTAACAGGTTGCTAAGATGGCAACATGTGGAAGAGACTGCGAGTTGTAGAGCCGAACCCAAAAGTAAACGAGAGAAAATTTCCTTGCGAGAGTGTGCTTGTCCACTCTGGTTTTTAGTACACAACGTTTGCCGCCTGTAAACAGAGAGCCAATTCCTGCAGGACCTTAGCCAAAGGCCTCTGTGCGTGTGTGTGCGAAATTCAATTTGACAATTTGCCGACTCCGCTGCCGAAGCGAAAGCAGTATTTAGTATAAATCGTGCTTTCAAACGGTGCGGATGTCCTGATCAGCGGCGATATCCTTCGTGGTTCGTCCTCGTCAATTGTTAACCGTCGTCGTTTAATACCGCGTTATCGCGTCCGGGCGTTTTTTCGAGTGTGCCCCCTTAAGTAGGCAATACTTATTGTAAAACTCACATTTAACTCTGCAATTAACCCAACCGAATTACCAAGGAGCCGGACTCCTTTAATTATTTATTTTCGGTCCTTCCTCGTTCATTCGGTTAAGTGTACAATTAGGTGCGCCGAGGAAAATTCAATCAGTCAAAGTGGAAAGAAAGCTTTATGAAGAGCAGTGCGTTGTGTGTGCAATAAAGAAGGGACAGGCTCCAATGATAACAGTCGTAATCAAAACCTTCGGTTGGCCCTTGTCCTTTGTTGATTTAGCCGTGAATTCGATTTTTCACTGTGCAGCTTAAAGTTCAGCGTTGTAAATTACAGTGCAGCACCAAAGTAAGGAAACTAATAAATTAAGATTTTATAAAGAAAATGTAGTTTGCGAGTGATTTGTGTGAATGTGCGTTTTCAAGTGGTTTCTTTTAAGAAAGTTAGCAAATTCAATACTTAATTAAAATGGGGTTTCTTAGTACCAAATAAATTGGAAATTTTAATTGTTAAGAAACAAATTGGAAAATGTAAATTTTTATTTCTTAAAGGGGGTAATATGATTTCCTTTTTAATGTAGTGAATACAAAATATTTTGATATCACAGAAATATCGGGACAAGGTTTAACTCGTGAAAATATATTTATCAATTCAATTCATTCATATTCTTTCTTTAAAGAAACAGTTAGAAATTGATTTAAACAGTTAGATAATTGAAAATTAAATTTAAAAAAAAAATTAAAATTAAAACCAAAACCATAGTTAGTAATTTAGGTAATACTATGTGCCTAACAAGAAAGTGTTTGCTATGTCAAGTTTTTGATTTTCTTAGAGGCATTACAAGTTGCATTTAGTCGATTGCCACTGTAACTTCCTGCTGTGTGTCAACGTGTTAAATGCAAATGAGTTTTGTGGCTCTGTGGCTGGTTTCTGACTCGTTTTTTGGACTGTTAAGGTTTATCAATGGGCAACAACAATTACACATTGTTACGTCTTCAGATTGTGTCTTTCTCACACCCTCTGCCTGCGAATGTTTGAGTGTGTGTGCTTGCATACCGGAAATGCAAACCTTCAACAACAGCTATGGCAGTTGCCTTAACTGCCTTTCTCCTTTTTCCCCTTCCGTTTTCCCTCTCCCCCGCCTTTCGCCACAGTCGCATTCTGCGATGTGTTTGCGCGTCTGTTTTGCAATTGCAATTTCCATTTCCTGTACAGTGGTTGCTAGGCTATAGAAAACTTGTAAAAATAAAAGAACAAGTTTGGGAAATTCGATCGATTGTTAATCAACCGAAATGAAAATGGTATGGCATTCAGGTTCCATCTTACGATAAAACAATACTTATACGTATTTTTAAATCTTGAGGCTAGTTATCACCGAAAGAATTCCGCTCATATACCATAAATAAATTCCTATAAAGGTATTGTTTAAACGTGTAATTAAAATCAAATATGCTAAAAAAGGTGGCCTAAAAAAATTAAAAATCCTAGAGGAAAAAAATAACAAATGGAAACAATACGAATTGTCAAGTTTTTAAACCGAGGTTCTATAATTTTTGGTGCGAGAAATGACAGTTTATAAAAAGTAGCGATTATCCACGGTTTTTCTTGCTGGCGTTTAGTTGTATATATAAAGGATCTGATTGCAGTTGTAAGCAACAACAGCTGAGTCATAATAAATTTTTAATTTCATTTCGCCTTTGTGTATTTGCTGCTGCCTCAATTACATTACAGTCCCCGCTGCCTTTGTTAAATGCAGAGCAAGCATTGTTGTTGCTGTGGTAGTCATTTTTAAGTACTCTCGGCCGCCGCCATTTTGTGTGTTTGTGTAAATATTTAATTGATTTTTAATATGCGCAATGCATATTTGATAAGTGTTTTGATTTCTTCAGGGCAGCAGCTGGCGGCTCCTGAAAGAGAAAAACGAATATATTCGAGGGGTGTGCGATGGTGGCGAAGTGAAATTTCGTTTCGTTTTTATTGTCTGTGCATAATTTGTGAGTGTTTTTGTTATCTTTCTGGTCCAAGCAGGCAATTTAATATCAAATTTAGAAAATATTTTTCGCAAAGAATAGGTTACAAAATGGAGCTTAACGACGTGTAAACTAAAGATCTTAAAGTAGATGTGCTTTAAATTTAATTTAAATTGTTTTTTACTTTAAATTAAATTATTCTCTTCTAATTCTTTTCGACTGAATTTAGATTATTCGCCTTTAAAAATATCGAACGGATTCGTATAGTAAACACTTGACACAGGAATTCGAAACGAAATTAAACATATTCATTTTAATTGACGAAATCGGTCCAATAACTGCCAGGCAAAAATTAAGTTAAATATTGTACAACAATTTTAGGTCAATTTTGCACGCGAAAATGTGGTACTCAAGTGCGTTTAAAAATTTATTGCATAAATGTTAGACCGCAAAAATTAAATTGCCAATTGCTGGCCGCAAGCGCGGAAACAAACAATACCAGAAATCAACAAAAATGAAAATTCGTCGCAAATCACGTGCCGACGCGGTTGCCTAGCGGAAATAATCGCGAGTGCGTTTTCTTGCTGGCGTTTTTTCACGCGCCGTTCGTTGACAGCAAAAGACGGCGAGAATTTGGAAAAATGTGGAATAGATAAAAGACAAGCCCGGAAAAAGGAAACGGCGTTTTAATTGAAAAACGTGCGGGGGATTCAAAAGTCTCGCTAACCGTCCTTGACTTGCAATCTATTTACTTTAAAAATTTAAATGTTATTTTTAATGGGATAAATAGCATGTGTATTTCATTTTGATGTGTTGATTTTTTTCATTTGTGAATGCTGGTCTCTTGTTTTTTCATTTTGACCTAAGGCTAAAAATGGTTCAACAGCATTTGCATAAAGTTGTCAGGCATTTGATTTATAGCATTTAATTAAATCCTTGACATCTGGGGCTGATTTCTAATTCTAAGGTGGAGATGAGTGCGTGATGTTATGAAACGGGGGAGAGAAAAATGTATATCGGATTCCAGGCATTTGAGATTGGTTTTAGACATAATACATTTTATTTTTAACCAACGTTTTTAAAGGTTGACAATTATTACTTAATATTGACAACAATTACTTAATATTGACAACAATTTCAATAAAAAGCTACAAATTTTACAATAAATTTAATTGTTTTGGGTTGCCAAACAACAATTTATAAGTTTGTGAATTTTTTCATAATGTTGTACATTTTTATTATTAGTAAATACATTTTTTTTTAGTGATACGTTTAGAAACATTTTATACATTTATTTTCCTCTAAATTACTGTTTTAAGATACGTGCTTTTATTTTATTTTCCAGCTCTCTCTGAATTTTTAAACTCCCCTCATTTTACTTGCCCCAATATTTTACTAAATTCCTTCTGTCTCATTGTACTGCATTTAAAGATATATCTGGTGTCCATTCCCACATACAAATTCTTTCTAATCTTTTAGCTACCCCAGCAGATATTTTTCTAAAAACCTGAGTTATGAGAGTCATTTATATTCTGGATATAGTATCCCCTCCCCATTAAATTTGTACCATGCTCCAGCTAGAAATTTTCCTCCCAGTTCAGTGAACTCCCTCTATGCTCTCCTCCAAATTAATTTTCCACCCACAACAAATACCGAAACTCTTTGTGGAAATCTTGTTTACAGAAGAGCGAGGCAAACCACAAGTTTCAACTTACATTTGCCCATAATTATGCAATTACGTAACCATTTAAATAGAACATCGGACGAATTCAAAGTGAAATGAAATACGCAGACGGAAAAGCGGGAAAAGGGAAAATGGGCGAGGGAGACAGACTGCCTTTGACGTGACTTGACTGTTGCGTTGCCAGTCTGCGGTTTCACTGGAGGGAGGGAGAGAGCCGAACGCTGCCAGACTGACACCATCTCCCTTTAACCAGGACATCAGCGTCCTTCGTTACTAATTTGTTTTAGTGTGAGTCAGAAGTCCCCGCATGCATTCAAAAAGAAAAGTCAACAAAAAGCAATGAGAGTAGAAAAAACTCGATAATCCACTTTAGACATAATCACAAAAGGGAACCCATCTGGATATGATTTTCTTTCTTTATTTGTGGAAAGCAAAAATGATTAAAAAAGGATTTGTCAAAGGAAATACAAATTAAAAACTGCAGAGTTAATTTATTAGGTATCGAATGGAAGTAATTTAGTTCAATTGAAAATTAATTCACTGCAAAGCAACTTAATTATTCAAAAAACTTTTCTTCACTCGATTTTAAAAAAAAATTAAATCAAAATATATACAAATAAACACAAATACTTTTTTTAGTCATTTACATTTAGTGAAAAAAATGGACTTTACATTAAAATTACAACAATAGGTATTATTAAATTATTGAAAAATGCCATATTTGAATAGAATAGAGTAAGTCTTATGTAAAGTTTTCAAAAATTTCCTTGCTAGAAAAAACAACGGATAAGGCATAATTCGATCATTTAGTCATTTGGATTCCTTTTCAATCGGTTTTATTCACGTCGCTCTAACAGTCAATCAATATGTCCTGTTCCATCTGTTGTCCTGTTCTCCTCCGCTCCTTCATGCCCCTCCCTTCGCTGCCACGCTGGAGTATCTGCTTAGTAGTGCGCTTAACTTCACTTCCGTTTCCGCTTTGAGCGGCTTCCGTTGAGCGTTATTATCTAACTAACTAGTGGCACTCGTGCGCGTAACGTTCTTTATGTGAGCGGCCCCTACCCGCTGCTGTATCTGTATCTACGTCTATGTGTATACCCTCCCGTTGTATCTTTGCATCTGGTCTGCGGATCGTAAGTCTCTGCCAGCCACTCTCGGCGACGTCAGTGTTTGAAAAATTTAATTACAAACTCTCTGAGGCATTATTAGAGAGATAACAGGATAATAACGATGGGCAAGGACGTCGTCGGTCGGCAGCTGTGCTCCACTTTTTTTTGCCTCCTTGCTCTTTCCTTCGCCATCCTTTGTAGGCCTTCCCCCTCGTCATCTTTTTTGCATGGAAATTCTGTTTACTTTTCCTTCCGTCTGCCTTTCAATTAGTTGTTGAGACTAGACTGCACGTGACAAGCCTTTGCGCTTTTAAGCTCTTTAAACTGCTCGACACGGATTTTGATTATCGCCACAAACTTTAATTAAAGACACTGTCTTTATTTCATTATGATTTTTTATTGCCAGCTGCATTAATTATGAATTTAAATGTGAAAAATATGCCACTGGTTGTGGGTCATCAAGTATGCATTTAATTGGCAATCATATTTCAATTAATTGCTTATCAACAAAATGTGTTCAATACCAAAAACAATCTACAAATATGGAATGGATTGTTTTCAAAGCATTTCATGTGAAATTTTATAGTTTTAATTATTATGAGCGGGAGGTACGGATTATGAATACAAAGTATTTATATTATAACAATATAACCCTAAAAATAAAATTAGTCCTCAACATCATTTATTTCTTACTTCTTAAAATATGGCACTGTTCATCTATGCAGTTTGACAATTTAAGCTAAAGATTTTGTATAAATCTTTAGTTATTATAAATATTTTTTCGTTTTTCAATGTTTGTAACTACTTTTTAAAATGTTTTAATCCATTATAATTTTTTTTATAAACCTTTTTGTGCAGGGTATTACACAATGCATAATAATCATAAAACACGTTGAACGCACACAGCTTTATAAAAACATTTATTACTAACATCAGTATGAATTAACTTGCCCTGCATTAAGTATACGCACAGTGAACCATTAATCCATTGGCAACAATCAAAAGCTTTATTTGGGCTCCCTGTGAAAAAGTATGCCATAACAGGGCTCAGTTTTTTTTTGTTTTTGTTAACCGCGTTCACTAATTGCCCCCGTTTTGTGATGCAAAAACAACAAAATAAAAAAAATATTGTTTTCTATAAAAATTAATTCGCTTGTTAAATATTTTGTTTTGTTCGTCTCCAATAATTGAATCGAAAGCGAAAGGCAGAGGGAATCCATTTCAATTTATAGTTAATTAATAAATGGCAATGAATAAAAGCTCACTCAATGCAAATGAAAACATTTTTATTCAACTTTTGTGCATTCGAGGCTAAGCCTGTAAATTGTTTAACAATAATCGATGTAAAAACATTCTGTAGCAACAGCTGCCGAAACGCTGCATTCAGGTTAAGCTCTTGTTATAAAAATGAAAATAAAATGAATCGGTAACTACTCTGCACTCGAAATTGGCCGAGAAATATATATATTTTTTTGGGAATTTTCTGACTGCGAATCGATTAAAAATTAAACATTGAAGGGGCTATGAATAGAAATTCGTTAAGATCCCTCAAAACCCATTAGCTGCGCAGCCAAACCCAAATTACATTACTTCCCTGAAAACCACCCATGTAATTAACTTATTATGCACAACAAATCGCAGCAGCTAAGCTGTTATAAAAACAGAAGTGGATTTCCCTTGACTTAAAAAACAATATGTAAAAAAGGTAAGCCAGCGAAAACAAAAAGGAGGCAAGAAAAACAAGACACAAAAAGTTAAACAGAAAGTAAAAGACAAAGGAAAACAAAATGAGAGAAAGATGAGGCTCTCTCCTACTAATTGTTTAAGTATTAGCTAAACTCCGTGGCATTAAGTCAACTTCGGGGTACGGAAGAAATTTAATTAAAAAAGTTATATCGGTCAGAATTTAAAAATTCATTTCGAAATTGTTTTACTTACCAGCCAATGGAAAATAACTTTGTGTACTATGAAAACTGTTTGACCAGCTGGCACCAATGAATGAGGAAAGGGAAAATTGCCCCGCAACTGTATATGAAAGCGGGATATATAGCTGTGACCGACAGTAAACAAATTAGCTCCCGTTCGCAGGCATAAAGGAAATGTATTGAATATATGCCAACGTCAGCTGACGCCTCGAAAACAACAACAAAAGATTCAGAAAACTCAACCGCAATGCAAAGCATAAAAAATTCAGTGAAAATCGCCAGTAAATTGTGCAACATCTGAGCCAAATAAATAACGGTAACAATGTGGGCTTGAAACGAAACGAAACTGATGGTGGAATCCAATTCCCTGGAAAATTGGAAAGCCGAAATTGGGTATAGACATCGACAAATCCTGTGCTTTTATATGATTGGGATGATATTTATAAAAACCACACTTAGTTAATTTCTATTTTCTCTAGTTTGTATTTTGTTTTAATACATATTTGTATACTTATATATACTTAACATTGGTATATTGCAAGATATACTTTTTTGCAAAGATTACAATTTAGTATTTGTTAATGAAATTATTTTTCGATTTGTATTTCTTAGCTGGTATTTTAATTTGTTCAGTCCCATTTCTAAATTCGGTTGGAATTATGTTAGAATAGTTTTTTGTAGCGCCCCGGAATATGTTCTCTTCTGGCCATATGGTGCGTATGCGTGATAATTTAAAGTACTAAAACATGACCAAAATAACGTAGCATACTTTGTTGTGTTGTTAGGAGTCCCTGTCGAAAAAAAAACAAAACCTCTAGATACACTGACCGTGTTTTAAAAATGTGTCTTTTTTGGGTAAAAACTATTTCACTCGGCTGTTTTTAGTTTTCGTGCCCTAGACCTTTACAGCAAACTGGTTTTGTTTTTGTATATTCATATCGGAGAATTGATAATGACTTTAATTCAATAAACACGAAACCTAATATTGCTTTTTAGGTTAATATTCGAAAAATATTTTTTACTGAGATTACCAAATTGTTTTTCTCTGCAGATTAAAATACATTTTATGTTTTTAATTACCAACTCCTTGCCCATAGAATAACTTTAGAAACATTTTCTAAGTGATTTATAGCTTCCCTTAAGGAAAAACCGTCTTGCAGTTCCCCTGACTCTCTAAAACCATTTTGATCCCAATTTTTTATAAGCATTAACATAATCTTTATGGCCTCTACTCACATTCCTTCCCCTTTTTTATGTTTGTGTGCGGCCAATTAAACCCGGCCATATAAATAAAAATAAACAATTTCAGCAAACAAAAAAAGCAGAGAAAGGAGCTCACAAAATTTGAACATAAAATGAGCAATTTCCATGAAAATGTTAAGAAAAATGTGGCAAACATTTATTGTTGGCGAAAAAAGGAGAATGAAGAGCATATGGGGCATAATTTAGAGGAGGAAAAAGGAGAGAGATATCATTTAAGTGCCGCCTTTGTTATGCACAGAGAAAAAAAATTGCGTAAAATATATATTCTCTTGCCACCACCACTTCTCTCCCCGTTTAGCACTCGGAAACAAGAGTAAACACATGTCTGCTGAAGCGCATCAAATAACAGAAAGGACGCAGGACTCAAACACACTCACAAAAGGCCACTAAAATATTATATCTAATAAACCAAAAAAGTCTGGGGGCGAGGAACGAGATGAGAAATACATAAAAGAGAGAACAATAACAAAAGACATCAATCATAAGTCAGTGGGAACACGTCTACATAATCTTCCTCCCCCAACTTTTTGTGTGTTTATGTATATTTCTAGGGAAGCGGTGAAAAATTGTTCCCAACCAAATGTCCATTGACATTGAAGTTTATTTGTATTTCGCCCGTGGAACATCTTTTTCCACCTCCGACTCTTCAATCTCAGCTTGTTTCTCTGGCGGCATATGTTCATTAAATTTATTAAATTACGGGCACACGCAACACACGAGATGGAGAATATATATATATATTCGTAGACCCCCTCCATATGGTCATGGCAGATGTTCAGACATTGAGAGCATTTAATAAAGACATGAACTGGGGACACATGGTGAAAGCTGTTGCTAAAGATGTGCGCTAATTGGGCTGGGAGAAAATTGGGTGGGGAAATGGCCTCTAACTAAACTTTATTGAATTAGTTGTCAGGAGAAACAGCAGCAGCTCCATTATAAAAAAAGTAAACTGAAAAACAAACAAGCAATCAGACAAGGAACAACAGTTTTAATGAAGTCGAATTTAATTAGATCGGAAAAAAAGTGACAACAATTGAAACAACCCGAAAGAAATTAAATATTGTAAAATATATCAATTTATTAATAAATAACTATTTTTGATAGCTTTCAGCGAAACAAGTCACAAATACAGCAGCTTAATTGTGAAGAACAGGCCAAGCTTATAAAAGAGTTAGTAGTTTCCAATTTGAAATACGCAATACGTTTCTCGTTCCCACTTAATTGTTAATATTTGCGAAATAAATGCCGCGATGGCCATAAACTCAAATCTGAACGTAAAAACGACGGAAATTTAATCTCTGTCTCTGTCTGTCGGCTGTAGGAGGCATAAAAATGTCCTTGACATAAAGATGTTAGCAGCGTATCTCGCTTTCGCTCCTTACCACTCCTAACTCCCCAAAAGCAGGAGACTTTATTAAGACATTTTACGCTGAACTTTATATATATATATATATATATATATAAAAGTAGAGAAGCAACAACGAGTCGCGTAGACTGGCGGCAATAAAGCCAAGCCAAAACACAGCTGAGTTTCATGCAGAAATTGTGAGATTTATGACAGAAAACATCCACCCACCCAACCACCCATGGTTTTTCCATAAAAGAGAGAGAGAGAAAGGGATGGGAAAAGCGGAGCGGAGAGAGATAGCAAGCAACAAGGTGACTGCCGCAAGTGCGGTTTAACTGCCAAGCCAGATCCCAGATCCAGTCCCCGTAACCAGAGCAAACAAAAAACATTTGCCGACTTTCGGGCGTCTGGCGCGGTACAACGTCGGCTTATGTTTGTGCCGGGCCATAATTGGGCCAAGTTCCCAGGGCCACACCCCCTACGCCTCCTGCAGCCTGAATTTCAGTTGAATTTGTGGAGGTGAAATCACGGAAAATGTTTCAATTTGATTGCAAAAAGTGAAAGGCACTACTGCATTCGATTCTGGATCGAAAAACCAAAATTAAACAAAGTATTCTGTAAATGTAAACTAATGGCGTTTTCATTTATTTATACTTTTCACTTAAATATATATATTATGAGGTGATTTTTTAGAAGGAGTCTGATGTAGGCATTTGCTTCTTACTTTTTACATTATTAGTGTTGCATCCGATTTGTTGCTCAATCTATAAATCTTAAATTATTAAAACAAAGCTCTGTTTTTAAATTTAAATTGATTTAATCGGATCAACAAAACAAACATCAAAACGTTTTTAAATTTCCTAAACAACTTCCTCAATTAAAAATGGATGGAATTTCAAAGTACTGAAACCTAAATATCCTTCCCACGTATTTTAAAATCGATATAATTTCCCATACCCTTTTTGCAAATAACAATTTGTTTCACGCCGCGTAGCAAAAATCATAAAAAGTGTCTGCAAACCAAACAAACGTTCGCCACTTCCGGCGAGGATGAACTGAGCATTTCTGACAGCGAATATATGTATGAAAATATGTATGGAATATTCTACCATAAATTAAATTCATTTGGTAAAATGCATAAAATATAAATCAAACCTGGGAGAGGGAAAATGCGTATAGGGAAGCCTAAACAATGCCTGTCTGTCTGTCAAGTGCACTCAGCGCTCGCCGTCGACAAAAATTAAATGGTCAAAAATATATAGGAAATTAATAAAATATTTAAAATGCAAAGAGACACGAGGAAAACAGAACAACAGGACAATACAATTTCAGCAAACAATTATAAGCATATTAAACTATTAGGATTTGCATTAGTGTGTGTAAGTGGGTGTGGTGTGTGCACTGAGTGCGTGTATTTGTGTTGGTTAGTGGGGGTTAAAAATCTGGCGCAACTTTATTATGTAGGCGCAAAATTTGCATATCAAAGCTGCTAATAGAGAGACACGGACAGGCCAAACAAATGAGTGTGCGAGTGTGTGTGTGTGTGTGTGGAAATTCACACACATGCACGCATGTGTGTGTGAGTTCATTGTAATGCGTCCTGGCCCATGCGTGTGTCTGTGCCATAAATGTGTTATTTATGAGCCATATTAACAAGCGACAAACGACGGCGACGTGGGCAACGACAACATAACTCATACGCACTGTGTTCTGAGGCACATTTATTGTATTCAATTATTGATGTAGTTCAGTTTAGCGAGTGCAGATTGGTCCAGCTTTAATCTACCGCTTGTTGTAAAATATATTTATATATTGCAGATAACTATTAAAGTCTTTGAGTTGAGCACAGCCTCGTGAATTATTCATGAAAATAAATAGGAAATTAATATTTAATGCTAAATGAACGGCGTGCATAAAATCACTGAAACTTAAATTCCCTCTTAATTATTTAACTCGCCAAAAGGGATTTAAAATAAAATGTACCAAAAATTGTATTTTTAATAGGGCATCTGCTTAATGGACGAATGATTGGAATTTTCTTTTAATGGTATTTTTAAATGAAAAATTCCAATTTTAAATATAAAATTGAGTAATAATCATTTAATCTTATAATTTTTTCTCAAAACATTTTTTAATTGTTTGCAAAAAAAAATGATATTTAGTTTAAATTGCTTAACAGATTTCCTTTATCAGTAACTATTTAAAATAATCAATTTACCCTTGACATTAAATCTCTACAAATCACCGTTAAATCTTAAAATTAAATTAGGCACACCAAACAAACAAACCTTAAAACAAATCTGCACATTTACACAAACCTAATTCAATTTTACAGTTTTGCCATGAAAAACAGAACCCTTTTTTGATATTGGTTAAATAAACAGAAAAAGGAAAAATTGCTGATAATATTTTTGTTTACGGTCAGACACAAAGGTGAATCACAGATAGAGATGCCTTCAGACAGGGGAGGGTCCAGTGACTGGTCAAAGTCACCGGACACCTGCAGATTGTGTGTAAAACAAAGCAAAACCTTTTTTGATAAGCGTGCGACGGGTTGACACAAGAAAGCAAACAAAAATCGAAAAGGGAAAAATACCGCGCAAGCAAAAAGGATTCTAGCTGTATTTTTTGCACGTCCATTTGGTCTTTTTGGTGATTTTGGCCACATTGTCTATTACACACGAATTAACATGAAGCCCAAAAATAAACAATCGACAGGGCGAGGAACTGGAATTCCCAACCCAAGCTATATAACCCATTCAATCCGTATCTGTGTCTGCAGCATCCACTCTATGAATATCCTCCACAACATGTCAACAGCTTTGTGTGCACCTATTTTCCCTCCTCTCGATATCTTTCGTTTATTTTTTTGATTTCTTTATACCGGTTTTGCGTATTTTGGTTTGTTTTTGTGTATTTTATGTGCGAATGCTGCACCCAATATTTATTTGACAAAAACCTATGGCAGACCCGATAAGCACATCAGATGCACACACATCCAGCAAAAGATTTAAATGCAGCGCTGTAAATCGAATACTGAGGAAAACCTGTGCTTTTGTGCAGAATATTTTCCATTTTAAATGCCGTCACTGGGTGGAAATATGAGCGAGGAAACATTTCGCAGACTTGCCTTTGTAGTTGAAGATGGAACTAAAAGTATTTTACAGTTTCTGTTATATTTTTTGTCACTTTAAATTTTTAAATATTTATATTGCTTCAAGCTTTGACTCCCTATGGGAATGGCATAAGAATAAATAAAACATTTTACACAATGTTTTGATATTTGTTCTCATACTTTCTTATCTTTTTATTGGCTTATGAAAACTAAAGCTATTTGCTTAATAAATATTGTGAGTTTCAAAAGCTTTGGTTTCGACTTCTAAAGCTTATTAAATTGATTGATTTTTAAATGTACTTGCCAATTATTTTGTAGTGCAATTCCACTGGAACATATGCTCACATTTACATTACTTAAAAAGTGTGGAAAAATAGGGCATATATTTTTAAGAAGATATTCGTTTAGCTTCTCGATCTGTTAATATTTTCGCCCTGTTTCTGACCATGCAATGGTCTGTCAACTGCTTAACTGTTTAATACATCACAATTCAGCCAGAAATGGCTAACGAACTGCATGACAATGTCAAATTTCGAAAGCAACAAACAATAAATTTTCACGAAAATTGACAACATCAAATTGATGGGTCGCAACCATATTTGAAGGGACACATACAAACAGAGGATGGAAAACAAACGAACCCAGTTGAAGATAAGAATAAAAAAACGGGAGCATCGCGTGTCAGGGAAGATTATGATAGGATATATTATACAACGAGAGCAAACAACAAGAGCAGGAAGTCGGGCAAACAGAACCGAACGTCGCACAATTTGAGTGACATGTCAGCACAGAACGGCGAAAAGCAAAAAAAAAATCGTTGCTGGAAACGGGAAACTGAAAAAATATATTTATTTATGAATTTTTATCAACAACGACAATACAATATTGTCAAAGTTTATTGCATTTATCAATGTATAATATTCATACATATTTTTTGCCGCCATTCTCAAGGGAGTCGGGGAAACTCTCCGAGTAATTAGTCCAGTTGAGGAGTTTTCCGAACCGAAGCGAGGCGAAAGCCAGACAAGTGTCATTTATGTGGCCCATGCCCTTAATGTCTGGCTTCTGGTTTTACCAGCAACCACTATGCCAGAGCAGAATGCAAATCACTGCGGAGCAATTAAACAGGACCAAAGTCGTCTAGCCGTGCAAAATGGTTTTAGGGCTCCTTTCGCTTAATTTGTTATTTAAAGCACTCAGCTAGTCTGATTTTATGATGTTATCCTTAAAAGCAATATCTAGTCAAAAGATAATACAAATTTGAGTTAGATCGCCGTGTGCCTCGAAGCTGTCTTACTGGTTTTTCTTAAGAGTATAATTCATCATTGAGACGTTCTGTTCAAATTCTGCAGATAGTTAAGCGACCAAGAGAATTATTGTTTTTATTTTTTTTTTTATTTAAATGGGTGTGCTCAAAATAATTCAATGGAAATTAATTATTTTCAAAGGCCACTTATTACAATACATCCAATTATTGTACGAAATGAAAGTCCTGCGCATTTTAAAAATACTCACCCGACTAATTAAAGCTGACGCAATCCAGAGATAAGAACAAAGTCGACTGTTTCCTCGTTAACGAGTATTATTTTTCCCCGACCACAACTCCCCGCAACAAGGCTTCACATAAAAATCAAGGGAATTGGCTCATGTTACGCTTTAATTAGTATTTAATTACTCAATAATGCAAACCACGCGTCGTATGAGCAATATAATTTATTTCGTAGCCCCCGAGGAGGAGGAGAGGGGGGGAGGAAAGCCGTATAAATTAATAAAACATCAACGGGACGCCATTAATTTGATTTCGTACAAATATTTTTTGCGTGAGCAGTTGGTCAGAAGTTAAACGATCCTAACCTCTCCCGTTGAGAAAACACGCAACTGTGGAAAAGGCAGTTTCCCCCGTTTCGCAACATGCCAAAAGTCGTAAAAACACAAATCTCGTTGCCAAAGTCGAAAAAGCAAACGCAACACAAATTGATTTGGACATTCTTCCTTTGCGGCTCAAGAACGGTCAAAAAGGAACGAAAATTTAGTTGTTTCAGCGTTGAAATAAATGGAATTTCTCGAATTAATTAGCAAATGGTGAAGGCAGTTAAATGAGAAATGTGCCGCCATCTGCGTGTGTGGGTTCCATAAATAATCCCCCCGCACCCCATCCCTGGACAAGGGTCCGATAAAAGGTATAGAGCCAGGTCTGATATAAAATTGTTCAGTTTGCGAGTGTTTGGCACGCAATTTTCTGTTCGCCTTCTCATCGATAGAAAGTGTTTTGGCATTTTGCTTTCGGCTCGAAACATTAAAAAGGTGGACAATGTGTTAATTGCTTTGGACACGTCGTGAAGAAGGCAAGGGGACTCTTTAAATGTAGATAAATGGGCCCGAAATCTTACAATTCAAAGGACTAAAAGCTTAGAAATACTTGAAAATTCCGCAAGACAAAATTACCAATTAAAATACTTTAATCCTTGGCTTTAAAGTAAAGTAATAAGTAAGATGTTACTATTTTACAAGACAATACAATTGTAAAACTTCCGTAATTTTTTAATACTTATCAAACTATATTAGCCTAATAAAATTCAAACTATATTAGCCTAATAAAATAATAAAATTCCCGGTTTAGGAAATGATTACCAATTATTAAATAGGTTTACCGTTGGCTCACTATTGTATTTTAGTTCGTTTTCAAGTTGTTTGTTTAAATAAAGATTTAAAATCTAGGTTTTTTTTTTTGTTTTGTGCATAAAGGACCCATAAATTCGACTTACTCCCATTTCATATTTCCTCCATAAGCAAACACTTCGGTTTTCATCATCACTCGCAAGAACAGAGGCGCAGAGGGAAACAACTTATTTTCAATACGAAAATTTTTGGACCAATTTTTTTTTTTGGCTTGTAGTGTTTGCCTACTGTTGTCTGTTCATTTACTTTTACGAGGCATTTGAGATTTGCATAAACAACAAACAGTAGAGTGTGCACATGGACATGGTACATGAAAATATACCTGACACAACAATGGCAGCTCTGTCCACCCAACTCGGGAAAATCCACCCACACACCACTGCCAATAGAAATTTCATGAGGCCAGGCTCTGTTGCTCTGTTTTGGCAATTTTGCAGCTTGCCATTTTTGGTCAAATAGATAACGGAAAATAAATATAAATTATTACAGAGTCGTCGCAGTTGTTCCCCAGTTGGTTCGGAGTGAGTGGAAATTCGTTCAGTTACTGTTTTAATATTTATACTAGGTCAGTGCTGTGTCCTAGACTTCGAAAAAAAACCTATAGGCTGACGGTTATCCTACACAAGTACAAATCGTGTACAGAATATTTATGGATTTTGTATATTAAAATACAAATTATTATTTATAATATTTGCTAATCTATCTTTTAAAATAAATGATGTTTTAGTGATAAACTACATTTCTTTCGTGTTTCTTACAACAATATGCCCTTCCTTCTAATGGATATCGAAACGAAAACAAAATGAAATCAAAATTTGCCAAATATTGTTCATTTATTTTTCTTCTTTCGAGAATTTCGTATTTTGTTGTGTTCTACTCACACTTGTTTGTTTTTATTTGCCTTGGCTTAGCATTGTTTGATCTTCAAAAAAAGTTTCATTTATTAGAGATTTTCTTGAGCATTGAGGGGTAAAACTTTTTCTTACCAATGAAAAACTATAATTTTAAATTGGTTATCCGAAAAGGTAGGTAAATACGTTTTTTGTTTGGTTAGACTAAGGAAAAGACTCGATTTCCAATAAAGAAACTAATTTTAATTTGACCAAAAAACATTTTACATGGTTGATATTTGTTAGTCAATACCACAGATTAGAATAACTACTCTCTGTTGTCAGCATCACCTTCAAGAAAATATCCTTTGGAGGGTCTTTGCGTTTCACAATAAATCTTTAAATAAAAATTTCTAGAAAACCAAAATAGTTAATTAAATTGTAAAGTAACATAATAAATATTTTGCGAAGAAAGTGTGCTTGATTCCAGGAAAGTGCAATCGTATAAATTTTGGAAGGAAATTGACAGATTAATGGCAAGCAGACGACGACAGTCGATTGCTGGACACGTCAACAAAGTTACAAAACTAACCGGGAAATTGACCAAGTACTGGCCGAGATAAATAGAAAAAGTGAACGAACGCAAAGAGGACCAAAAAAGTTAAACGCAAAAGTTCGCCATTCAAAAAGGGGAGAGGGTATTACGGAAAATGAGGAAGGTTATAGTCTCAGTTCTGGGCAAAGTTTCTCGCTAATGAGAGTAAGAGTTTTTCTTATTTTGCGGTGCAAACTTGTAACTTGTCGCACTTCCTGTTTTCTACCATCAGCAATTGCCCCTCTCTTTTATGTTTATTTGGCTTAATCAGTTTGGCCGCCTTTTTTTTTAGCGCACTTGTTGGCATAAATAATTCATGAGCAAAATATTGGGCCAGGGCCAGAACTTTTAATTAAATCAAAGTTGACTTTAATTAAATACTTGAATGGGCGAGGTCGAGAGGCTGCGAAACAAAGGCGAGCCCAAAAACGTTCTTGAAAAAGCTATTAAGCCTTAAAGTCTAATAAAATAAACAGTAAACACACTTAATGCCTTGATTACCAGCATCAACATGGGGTTCAAAGTCCGTTCCCAAGGACTCGCCACAGGCCAAAGGAGTCTGAGACCGAGATGTCCTGTCCAAGATGGTTTCCTCGGTGTAGTTTGCTCTCAGATTTATGCCAGACCATCCCAGGCTGACCTCAAAATTTGTGGCCCAGTTGGGTGGGTGCTTTCGTTTAGACAGGTTTCGTCTTAACTTTGCCAGCAAAGCACATGTTCGGCACCGACCGCAAAATACAGTGGGGTCGTTTGAAAAGTGAGAGGAAATCTGGTTTCAAATTCAATATCGTTCAAATTTTTGGAAGGAATAAATTGCATTAAAAATATTGTTATTTTTCATACCGGAATTTTTTTTCTAGGTTCAGTTTCTATAAAAGTTTGTCACACCAAGAAACACAAAAATGAACATGTTGCCCTGGTCTGCATATAAAGTAAACCTTAATATAAAATTTAAGACGAGCCATTTGAGCTAAAAACTATTTATGGAACCATTTATTGTCTTCTCCAAGAACTCATCTTAATTTCTGTCATTAATTTCCAACGAAATACAAATAAAATTAAATTTTAAATTTGAATTCAAAGAACTTTAAAAATATTTTCAATTTTAATTTCCGTATATATCATACAGCTTGAGAAAATCAGGAAGGAGGAATTTATGTCTGGAACCGCCCACAAGAAGTTGCCACTTTGTTGTTCTGTTCCGTCGAGTTTGGGTCGTTACAGCAGCATGAAGTAAATTTATAGCAAATGATGTGGCTGCTCCTCGACTCCTTGTGGCCGGGTTTCTTAAAGTAAAATATTGACAGTTTGAGTCGGAGCAAGTGTAGCATAAACTGCTGTCAGGGCCACAAAAAGTTTCCTATTCACATTTTTTCGGGGCAGCACCATCGTGCTACGTCTTGTAGGAGAAGCAACAAGCAGAGCAGAAAGTAATTGCTTTCTCCCGCTCATCGTGACTTTGGCTTGTTGCGGTTAAGACTTTCTTCTTTACTGCCAACGAAGAAGGCAACAATTGTGTACGATATTTAATTTCGGGGATATCTGAAGAAGAGGGGGGTGGAATGATTTTGTTCAGAGCATTGAAATAATTTATGGAAGTGAAATCCGTATTGGTGTTTCTAGTCCATCCTTCTGGCCGAGCATCCGTCTACTGACCTGCTGCTTAATTAGTTACTCGATTCATTTACATTTACATTGCTCTGGCCCCGGGCACACATCCATAAATGTCTAATCATTTTAGCCCTGAGTTTGCATTGTTTATTAAATTGTCAGCTGACAATTTATGCCAGTTTCTTAGCAGCGGGCTATGGGTTTCTATATTCTCCTCAGGATTATATTTCGTAAAGTGACACAATATTTGCGTGTGGCAATATACGATTCATTTGATTTAATGCTGGCCGAAGAGAATATTTGCACTAGTGCGGAATTATCATGGAAAATAATACGAAGGAAAATGTGCTTTGCTGATAATTGAATATTGTGAACATATTTATTGTTCAAACAAGAAAGGATATGAGGGCATTCAAAAGCTAAGCAACTGGACATTAGTTTAATTAAGGAAAATTAATTAATGTACATCTAAATGCAATCTTCCTTAAATAGAGTCACATAATCTCTTTTATAAATAAAGAAAATCTTTATTTTTATTTCACTCTAATGCCTTTTATTTTATTTAAACTTCCATATTAAACTTCTTTTATAACGCTCAATATTTTCTAAGTCACTATCTGTCACTCTCATGACTGGAAAAATCCCATTATTTTTTTTATTTGTAGCTCCGCAGTGGGAAATCCGCATTCAATGTGTCTCTTTCGCTTTTTTCTTTGCCGACTGGGTGTTAAAAAGCTTTTGCAGTGGCCGCTTATCAACTTTTTTCCACTTATATTTCCTCATCTTTCTGCGACGGAAAGCATATTCATTTTCCTCTTGCCAGTTCGCTTTATTTATTTTTCACTAAAAGATTTATGTTTTTGGGTTATGGCGCGCTTGTCTTTGAAACTTCAAGAGAGAGTTTTCCCGTCTATCACGATTTTCTCTAGATTTTTTTTTGACTTTTCCCACACCCCTCCTTATTTTCCGTTTGTTAGTTTTGATAAAACACAGAGCGCAGTTCTTAAAGCCTTTTCAAATTCTATTATGCCTCTGCTAATGAAAAGCACAAAAAGGAACCGACTTCCAACTGTCTGGCTCCTTTGCCTTGAGGCTGTGGGTTGAGCTTGATATCCTTTGAATGTAATTAGCTGCATGCCTAATTAAGTTGCAGAATTGTTTTTTAAAGGATTAAAGTGAAGTTCATTGGAAATAAACGAATGCAAGTTTGTGTTTAATATGCATTTAATTAAGCTTTTTAAGGGGAACGCTTTATACTTTTTCGTAAAAATAATAATAATACAAAAGTAATTACTGCTTCAATTTAAACTTTTATTCAGCTTTTAAATAAAATATTTTCAGTATTCTAAATAAAATATCTTCTATCTACTTCTATCTACTTCTTTTTTATACATACTTGGAAGTTTATTCCCATCCGATTTTCATAAAACTTCTTTTAGGTGGAATATTTTGTTTTTCGATCTATTTAAAGGTAAAATCCTGTAGTAAAGATGAAAGAAATAACCTTTTTCTCTTAAAACATTGATGACTTTGTCATGCATCTCGTCATTAATTTTTTTTGTGGCTTTCACGATAAACTTTAAACGAAGTTGCAGAACCGCCTACTTCTTGCTAATTACAGGCACAAAGATTTCGTTCTTTCCGTTCCTGTTGCTGCAAAGACATCCTGTGTGGACAAACATCCTGGAAAGCATTTAGCAAGCCATTCCCACCACCATTTCCCATTTCGTTCCGCTCCTGCAACTTCCCCTGCATCTCAACCTGCCCCCATTTGTGGCTGGGACTACTTTGATAGCCGAGACTGGCTGTGTATCTGCAATAATATAATGCCATGTAATAAGGAAGTAACATTTACAAAAGCCAACTGCTTGCAACAACCAAACAAACACATTCGCAAACGTGTATGTAGTGTGTTTTAGATGCATTTGTGTGCTTATGGAAAAGCGGTCGACGCGTGTAAATTGCAAAGAGTAAAATCTTGTAAAGGCAAATTCCTTTCAAATGCAACCATTGCGCCGGATAGAGAAAGGATGTCCCTGCCACAGGAGCTGGCGAGCAGGGAGAACTACTTAAAGTTGCAAGGCACTAGAGTGAGAAGTGCAAGATTCTGGGAGAACGAGATGTGGTGAAATTTACACAGCGCATTCGAGTTGACTTTTATAGTATGTCATACAACAAACATCATGGAGGATATCACCCATCCACTCAACCACCCACACACCCACCCACTCCACCTATTTGCCACCACCCCCTCAATCATCGCTGGCAAAAGATACTAAGCAAACTTTGTAGTTTTTGTAGATACAAAGATCCGACAGCCTCAACAACAACAATGGATTTCTGTTGTAAGCTGCAAATTTGATTGCAGATATTGCAGGTGCTGAGCAGAGTGGATAAGGATTGTAAAACTACAGGATATACAGGAGTGTAAGAGGATGAAGTGCGGTCGACGTATTTGCCACTCGGGTCCTCCTTTTTCCTTAGTGGAATTGTCTAGAATGGATTTATTTTCCAGTCCTAAGATAATCCACAAATAACTTTATCTGGGAGATAATAAGTAGTATTTCTTTTTAATAAGAAAACTTGTATCTACATAAATATTTGTATGCACTTGTAACAATATTTAAATTTAATATGTAAGGGAATCGACAATTTTTTTACTTCTTCTTTGTGTTAAGAAAAAGTTACAAACTTAATTAAAAATAAAATAATAAATGAATATTCATTTTGGTTGTAAAACAAGTGTGCACAATATGCAACGAATTTAGTCTGCATTTGCACATTTGTAGAGGTATAACTTTTGCATTCCTCTTGATTTTCTTTATTTGAATGTCCCCCCAATTATTTTGACCACAGAAACTGGAGGAGCGCCTTTTGCCCCCAGAGATGTTTGTGTTTGTGGGGGTTGCAATGTGGATGATGGGCGGGCAAACACTGCACACAATGTGAGTGGCAAGCACTCCACCACTGCATCCTCTCATCCCACAAAACCCTTTGCCTTGCCTTTCAAGCTGGCCCTTTTCTAGCTCAAGTGTTTGCGTTTTACGACCACAGACAGACGGACACAGACACTGAGTGAGTGTGTGCGGGTGTGCGGGTGTACGGGTGTGTGTGTGAACTGGTTCTTTATTCTCGAGTTTGTGAGCTTAAGTGAAATGTAGCTGACCTAAGCTGCAAAATAAACAGGGGATATATTGCATGCCTGGTTGTCTGTCTCAAGGTCGCCTCACTCATTTATCTACCTTAACTAATAAATATTCATTTAAATTTACTAATCCATTGCAATTTGCCTCCCAACTTCTCCTTCAGGCAAGTTAAGCAATAGTAATAAAGTAGAAAAAAGTTGTAAAAGAAACCAAGAGCGAGAAGAGAAGGCCAACAGCAGATTCTAAAGCTGGAGCAGAGGCCAAAAAGTCGCGGACCCACCAGCTGTGTTGTCTGCATGTCAGCGAAAAACCCACCAACCGGCGAGCAAACACAGATCGACTAGCCACATCTGACCAGGATCAGGATGCTGAGTTCGCTGGACGCCCTGGCCGGCAAAATAGCCACTGCCACGCCCGGCACGGGGGCGGTGACGGCGGACAGCAAGAACACCCAGTCGCTGCACCACCACCACCGCCTGGACTACGACTACTCGGCGGTGGAAATCGAGCCGCCGGCGGAGCAGCTGGCCAACTCGCCGCGCAGCGAGCGGGAACGGCTGCAGCAGGCGCAGCAGGCCTACGAGCAGCAGGCCCAGGCGGAGCTGGAGTTCGGCCTGGCCGAGGTGGACGCCAAGCTGACCCAGCTGAAGAGCAGCCACAGTCTGGGGCACCACCACAGTCACAGTCACAGTCATAGTCACAGTCTCAGCCACAGCCACCACACCCATCAGCCGCAGCTCTCGGCCAGCAGAACGCTGCAGCGCCATCCGCACCACCAGCTGCACCACCACCACCACCATCCCTACCAGCGGCCCAGACCCACCTCCCCCCGCAGCAGCAGCAGCAGCAGTTGCAGTCCTCCTCCTACCAGCAGCAACTGTCCCAGCTGGCCGATCACCATGAGCTCCTCCAATCGCAGCAGGAGCTGTTCCACAAACAGCTGGCCAACATGCAGGAGTACCAGCGGGAAAGGGAGCGGGAACGGGAAAGGGAGCGGGAACGCGAGCGGGAGCGGGAACGGGAGCGGGATCGCAGCAGCTTTATCGATAACAGCGACTACGACTCGCAGCAGGAGTTCAAAATTTGCCTGAGGGATAGGTGAGTGTGCGAGTGACGACATATAGATCCATTCCCTGGAACCCAAAATCAACTCACACTAACCTCTAACAAAATGTTACCACTACCTTTTTGGTTTTTAATAATATTATTGTATTATTTAACAAGGCATGTCCTAAAAATAACTTAACAAATTATTTATTTTAATTATTGTGACTTACATTCATTTAGTTTTAACTTTTTAACATTTAAACATTGATAATTGGTATTTTTAAGATTTTAAAACAAAATGTATGATAGATTGTTAAGATAGATGTACAAACACAATCATTTTTCATTTCTAAGACAACCTTTTGTAAAATAAATTTTTATTTCGACCAATGCAGTAACACAATAACCTTAGAATTTAATTTGTAAATTTAAAAAGTTAACATTCAATAATCTTTTAATTTCGTGGTAGCCAAATTGTATTGCATTTACTGAGTGTCAACATCTACTCAACCAAAACAATGCTTTTCATAATTTTTTAGCTAAATATGAGCTCCTCCTGCCATCATAAATTTAATATCTAATTAATATTGTTCCACTAAAAATCATAATTTTCACTTTCAACGAATTCTTCCTTCACATAAGTAACTATAATAACAACAATTGTGACTATTTCCATCATGGTTTTTACCACACCGCCAAGTTTCGACTGCATTGCATGTTTGCGTGCAGGACAAGAATGCTTTTTAAAATCCAACTTAATTCATTAGCAGAAATCGGCAAGAAGCCGTATAATTATAAAAATGAAATCGCATTAACAACCTGTGGTCAAATTCATACATGGAAAATCCATTAAAATCGTCATTTTTTTGGGTTAACTCATAAATAAACAGTGTCAGACAAGCTAACAAGTGATGAAAACTAAAATATTTGTTTGGTGTTAAATTTTGGTTCTGTGCAAATTTATTTATAGTTAGTGTTATTTTAAAATTTTATGTTTAATGCACATAAATTATTGTATAGTTAAAGTTCTATTCTGTACCTCTTTAATTAAAATTGGGTATAGAATTGCCAGCTTAAAAACTACTTTTTGTTACCAATAAAAAGCCACTGTTTAATTCTTTGGTTGCAAATTTTATTTTAAATGCTAAAACAAATATAGGAATATTCCCCATAACCTTTTCCACCTTATTTTCCTTGTTTCTGGGCTGTCATGTTGCGTCGTATCCTCGGTGTAAACACGCCAGGAAATCAAGACCCGAAAACACGCACCTTGGCGACGCCTCCAAGCATGCATGCATCGCGGATTCGAAAAACAAACCAAAAATAATAAAAACATTTGTAATTTTTGGCCAAACGAAAATGTCACGTGACAAATTGCTGCTGGGCGAAAATGTGCTCCAGACAAGTAGCAAGGGAAAATCAGCTTGCGGTGGTAGAGTTAAGTGAGGTAGGTAGGTGCAGGTGTAAGGAAAATCGAGTTTTCCTTTCTGAGCACATGCTCGACACGAACCGCCGTCCTTACACCCCGCAGACACACGCCAGGCGGCTTTATTATTCACATTTATTTGGTCCTAACTAATTTAATGTGTAATATCATTTGACATATTGTTTTCATGTTTCTGCCTTTGATTTGTGGCCCTGTAAAGGGTTTCTCGTTATTCGCCTGCCCCCTTTTCCACCCCATCCTGTCTGAGCTCTACACACATGCAAATAGTTGGCGCCCAAGGGAGGCGCCATTTTGACAGTTACCACCTATGCCGAAAACCCTCTAGGAACTTATTTGTGTAGGAAAATAGGGTTTTATTCGTTTCAGACTAACGATGGAAAACTGGGAAAAATTTATTAAGCGTAAAAGCGATGAGTCCAAAAAGGTTTTAATTTTTTAAAAATATATTTTTCAATATTCACATATTCAGATGCCAATAACAACAATGATATTAAAAAATTCAAGGTTTTAATTTTTTAAAAATATATTTTTTAATATTCACATATTCAGATGCCAATAACAACAATAATATTATAAAATTCAATATTTCGTCCTTATAGAAATAATATATTTTTTTTATTTTTTTTAAACATTGAGTAATTATAAACTTGCATAAATAATATATATTCGTATATATATTGTATTCTATTCGCTTATACAATTTTGTAAATTTTTTGTGACTCCACTTTTCATATTCTCCTATCTCTAATTTCTTTCGCAAAAATGCAAACATTGCGTAAATTTTTTATAACCCACTGAGTATGAAATTTTATGTTTACTGCTTTCGCAATTTACAACTTTTGCTTCTATTTACGTGGTCTCCGTTTGCTCTAGGCTTTTTATGGCTATTTTAAAAAGCTTTGACATTTGCGTGCCTGCTATTGCGGCTAAGTAAAATACCGAAATACCAAATCGTTCATTGACTTTAAAGCGCGTGTTGCAATGCAATTAGCTGGGGGTAAATGTTGCATTTGCATGTGGCATTCAATTAGCTGGGCGGTGGGCGGTATGGAGGTTCAGATGGGGCAGAGATAATATAAATCGTCCTCGGGGCTTATATAATAATTATTTATCCCCGGCGGCAAATTTCTCGGCTGAAAGTGAAATGACTCTGTTCTAATGCGCGACAAAACAAACATAACACAATAATAAACAAAACAAAAATGCTGTAACTAAACATCAGCAGTGGTAAACAAATAGAAGTGGAAAACAAAACTCTGAGAGAGGTTTTTCATTTATTAAAGTGGCCATGAGTGGGTGGGTGGATGATATGAGCTTTGGACACGTAAGCAAATAATGCCAGCATAGTGAATACAAGGATGTTGGAGGAGGTCTAAAAAAGGACAGAGAAAGCAGCACAGCTTCTCTGTGGCTAAAGGTAAAGTGACAATGGAATTCATGAGCCAAAGGAAAGAAAAGGAAAAAAGGGATTCCCCTTAGTAGTAGTAGAAAATGTTTTCTTAGGCATTGCTTTGAAACATCTACAATACCCACATCATTCTTAAGATTTTAAAATAGACATTGAAATACGTCTTTCTTTAAACTAAAAATAATGAGTAGTATTTTATACCAATTTATTTCTTCTTGCAAAAGATTTTGCTAAAAACTTGTTCGTACTGATTAAAAAGCTGGCCCCTATTTTGTTATTAAATTATAAAAAATTTTAAAAAAAATTTAAACTAGACATACATACATTTAACTTTAAATTCTTTCTTCTACTTTAAATTTACTTTCTGCGAGCATTTTATATTATTTCTCTAATATTTTATATTAATATTTACCTTGCACTTTTTATGTTTGTATTATATATGGAGGTCATTTTCTTCAATTTTTCAAGTACATATTCTCCTTTTCACGATTTTTCCTCACTTTTCAGCCATCTGTACAGCAGCCAACAAAAGCAATCGAAAAGAATGCTGCGCTGTTTTTTGTTCTGGCCTTAGAAAAAGAAAAACGCACCTACACCCATTTTCCTACTTTTCCATCCCACTTTTGCACCCCTCCAGTCTATTTATAACCCAAGCCTGCATTGCATTTCACTTTGCAGCGTTCTCTGTGTTTGTATCATTTCAATTGTTGCTGCTGCTTTTTGCTCTTGCTGTTGTTTGTTTATCCGGCATCCACCATACCACCCACTCACCGCCCAAAAAACACACCCCACTTTTCTTTATTTGTGGGCGTGTGTGACCCAGGAAAAGCTATTTAGCTCCTGGCTGAGGGACATTCAAGGATAACCCAGTGAGTAAGCTCAGCTCCCGCGACTTTTTGTTGAGTTTTGTTCTAGTGAAATCGAAATCCAACAGACAGCGGCAGTTTATGCATTTTTCTAGACACTGCAAGGACTTTATACAGAACGACTGTACATGATATATTTATTTTAATTAAATCCAATATTATTTTTATACTTCAACATATTTTAAAATAAATAATATACATTAGTTAAATGTGAATTTTCGATTTCTTGAATGTAATCAACCTGGTTAAAAGTGTAGCTGAATTTTTTCCAAGTGGTTGTTGAAGAATATGTATTTTTAAGGGAGACAGGACGCGTCAGATGTTCTATGTTAGCCATTTGCATAGTTGCAATTTGAGCTGAGCTCAACATGCATTTTTGTCATGTGTGTCTGCATACTTTTCACCTTTATTGTTTTATGAAAATTTTATTTGCAAAAAATATGTTAAATATGTGTGTGGGTGTGTCAGTTGGCTTGAGTTGACTTGCATCTGCTCACTTTTTGAATTATTTAAATAAAAATGGAAAGTTGCATATAAATTACATGCATGAGTTATGTGCTTCTACTGAATGTGAAAGGGCAATGACTTTGTAGAAGGATATCTATACGAAATGGCATTTGTTTGTTGAGTAAAATTAGTTAACTTCTAGAAAAGGCATTATAATTTATTTATTTATTTAATTAGTCTCTATCGCTAATATACTAGTTTTTATTAAAATGAAATTTAAATATTTTCAATTCGATACAAATTTAACCCCTTCCGCTAAATGGTCAATAAATAATAAATTAGGCACCACATGAAAAAATAATATTTAAACAAATGCTAGACAAAATTTTGATTTACAAAATATAATTAAGTAGGTGCATTTTACAGGGTCACTGCATAAATATTACATTTTCAATTTTAATGAGCGGCAATCAAATAAACAAATAACAAACTTTCAACCAGCAAAATAAATTGTGTGTAATTTGTTAGGCAGAAACCAAAAATTGATGAGGGGATAACTGCAGGGAAAAATTGCTGGTTCGGCCGTTGGGCCCTTTTGATTATATTTTCACCCGATTTCTGTTGTTGGTTTTATTTTCCTCATTTTATTGTATTCAAGTGCGGTTTGTTCCCTGGAAAATAACTCAGCTCGTTAACTGCACAAATAACATGTCAGCACTTTTCCTTTTCTCCCTTTCGACCTCTGGTTGCCGCAAATTTGCGGAGTCCCCGCCATGGATTCAGTTCACTTTTGGTCTGGCCATCATTACTCAAGAGTCCTTAAAGTCGGGGCAAATAAAAATAATAAAAAAGGGACCACGAGCAGCAAAAACACACGGCACATGGCCCTCTGAAGTGGTTAAGTCAAATAAAACAGAGTTCGGTTTGAGTTGATTCCACTGAGTTTTTTTAATGCCTGACCAAATGTATTAATCACACACTCGGAAAGGAAGAGTGGGTCAGACCCTTCGTCTGCAAAGTTTTCCTTTGGAACACATATCAATGAACCCTCCAAATCAATAACTAAAGGTCCTCCGCAACAAAAAAATTAGTAAATGTTGATTTTCGGCTTATTTTATTGCGTGGTTTTCCTTCGGTCAGCAAATAAAAAAGAAATGAAAACGACCGTAAACAAAATAAAATATAAAGCAATAAAAAAGATGGTTCGGCAAAAAAAAGTGAAAAGTGAAAGCAGCCACTGACGGTTTGTGCAGAAAGCATTATTAAAATGGCGCCGCTGGGTATGCAATAATTTTTATTTAGGTTTGGGAATACCTATTTTAAGAATGTTCCTAAAATTTCTTTAATATATAAAAAAATTATAAATTTCATGTTTCATTTAATATTTTATGATTGAATATGTTGATTTTTAATATACCATATTTTTTTTTAATTTATGGCTGACAAGATTTTGAAGATAATGTATTTTTAAATGTCTGCAACGTTCTAAAAAAGACAATTCCGACCATTAATAAATTAAAAATAGACTATTATAATTTTTAGAACTCGTTTAATAAATGTATTGGCTTATACTTTTGTTTTGTAACTGCAGGGTATATAAACTTCGGAGTTATCTGAATACATAAAAATAAAACTTGAATATAATCTTGAGGTATTAAACTCTTCGATACGTCTAAGCTGTATTCTAAGCCTTTTTTATTCGTTTGCTTTTTCTATTTCTATTTCTATCGCATGCAAGCGCCTCGAAAATTGCGGTTAGTTTCGGGTTTTTCCTCTACCATTTTTTGGTGTTTGCTCCCTGCTGTATTGGTGTGTGTGTGCGATTTAAGAGTGTGCATGTGTGTGGTGTTTGTGTAACTGCGTTTGCGGTCTTCGACTGCTTCAGTGAAAAAACAAAAGCTGGAAAGCTGCGCTCGCCTTTCCCCTGCACCCGCTTTGCCACTGCCTCGAAATCCCATTTCTTATCTCTCTTCCACTCGACCCACACAAGCTGTGCCCCGTCTGAGTCTGCACTGGGAAAATCTAACTATTATCAAAAAAAATCTTAAATTCTTTGTAAAAAAAAAACGTTAAAATTTGTTTAACTTGGAACTGCTAATTGAGTGTGAATATTCTAAAGGCTATTCAAATAAAATAAAGTAAACACCAGAATAGAATAGTATCTTCTAAGTTATTTAAATTATAAAACCATTGCACTATTTAAATATTTTACTTAAAGCTGTCTTACATTAAAAACAAAAATATATATTTTATATTTCATTTAGCACTCTGTATCTTCTTCTAGTAATTTAAAACATTTTTCCTTGTGCACTTTACTTACTTTTTCCCATCCCTTCGCTTGCATCTGCTGGTTCATTGATTTTGGTGTGGAAATGAACTTTCCTAGTTTTTTCCTAGACCCAGTTCCCTCCGCTCCCCTCTCATCCATGTATATTTTTACAGTAGGTTCTTATGGACGATTTTGGTTTTTGTTGTTGGATTTTCGGCACTTTGTAAGCATTATTTGTTTTCGCTTTTATTTATGTTACGGTTTGCTTTGTATGCAATTTTCGGGTTTCGAGGGCAAAACTCAAAATAAATCTATGTTGTAAAAATAATAGTTTTACTGTGTTCTAGTTTAATATTACTAGTAAGAGTAAACAGATGTTCCTGTTAGATTTAAAATAATAAAATATTTTTTACTTAAAGGAAGAAGACACATCTTTTTTTATGGTTTTTTTTTTTTTAACAATACTATAATCATTTAATCCCTAATAAAAGGCTTAACCTAATCTCCTTAGTCCCATGTCAAATAAAGATCAGCATTATTCAAGCCCCACTGGTCACACCCACTCTTAAGCCTTAAACCTTCTTTTTTTCTCTTTCCACGCCATTGATGGTGGTGACTCCACTTTCATTTGTTCAAAAACATTTTCATAAATTAAAACGGCGCGTCAGCGGCAATGCACAAAATGCCAAACACATGACGTACGCAAAATGAGTTGCAGACAAACAAACCCTTTTATTGCTGCACAAAAAGAAATAAAGTATCCATTGCCAAATCTTTTAAATAAATATGTTTCATTTCATTATCGCAAGAATTTAATTTATTTTAAATAGTTTTTAATTGGTATTACTAGTACTAATGCGTTATTAAATATTTTAAAACCATAGATAGCTCCATGCTTATTTGGAAAATAAATCTTATAAATATTTCTATCAGTGCACGCTGGGATCAGCATACGAAAACATTTAAAACACAAGCGCCAACAATTGCTACCCTGTGATCCAGTCATCCAGTCTGTTGTTGTTCGTTATTACCTTGGAGATTAATTAATTGCGAGCAGAATACGCTACAAGTTCAGATCCCCCGACCCGCTGACCCCACCCCGCCCCTTAACCCCCTTAACCCACCGAAGCCTCTACAACTGTCAGTCATTTCCTGCCCCTCCCACTCGTTTTAACTCTTATCCTTGCATTTATGAGTCGGAATAACAAAAACAAGGGAGCACCCCTGCCAGAAAAAAAGGAGCAAAAAGGAACATCCATGGTAATTTTCGGGCTCGTTTTTGTCCTTCCCTTTCCATCAGGCCCCTTTTGTTTATGGCTTTTCTTTTATAAAGTGGAAAATTGCAGACAGCATTGTTTGTTATTTATTGCCATTTTGATATGAAACCTTTTTTTGCCGTCAGTTGAGCCGGTTTTCATGACTCTAGTTTGCCATCTTTATGGGGGTGCCATAGCTATATCCTGCCCTTTGGCTTGTCATAAAATCTATATAATATCGTCTATGGCAGGTTCGAATCGATGGCAAGCAAATAACAAATCATCAAAACGATTGGAATTGAAGGTATAAAAGGAATTTATGTTAAAGGCACCCCAATTATGGATGAACAAATTAAAGAGTATTTATAAGCTCACTTGCTGTGTTGATCTTCCTAAATCTTCCACCTATGTTCTTGAATTTTTTTTTTTTAAATTATGCATTTTTATTGTTTTTTAATAAGATATTATTGCAGGATGATCAATTGATAGGATTTGATATTATATGTGGTATTATTCCACATATATTATATATTATTTAAATTTAAATTTGATCACTGTAGAAATATTGTCAATCCAACATTATTATTCTGGTTATAAAATTGTATTTCTTTTAAAGTTTTAACCTAAGTTTTTAACTACAATTTCATGATTTGATTTTTATCTTTTACCTATACAATACATAGATACTACAAATTGAGTGCCTCTCACCTAACCTAGGATTTATTTAACACTGAATCTTTTTCAATAATTGTTAATGTCTTCCCTGATTATATTCATCTTATATTCATCTGATATAATGCAATAAGTAGTTTACTATCTTTAGAACTTATAAACCTGCTTCATCAAAGCAAAATCATTTATTTAGATTATAAACATATCCACTTGCCCCACTGATTACCCACCTTGTTCGCTTAGCCATTTGCCAATGCTAACTCAATCAGGGATCTTGAAAAATCGCAAAGCCAACGCCCTTTTTGGCCTAAACATTTTACCTTGTCAACCCATTTTAGCGTTGAAATCAATTTGACAAAAGCCACATAAATTTAAATAAATTGCGGCTGCACATAAATTTAGACATTGAGCGTGGCACCAATAAGAAGAAGGCCAACAAGAGGAAGGAAGACGGCGAGTCATTTGCCATTGGCCGGGCTAACAAAAAAGGGCAAACAAGCCACCGAGCTAGGGTTTTATAAACCAAAATACAAATAAACTTGCCGAGGACGACTCAACTAACAAAACAAACAAAGCAGGCTACAGTAGAAAAAGGGGCTAAATGGGGAAACTAAAAAGGGGTAAAGAAAAATGGTAGTGGCTCTGTGTAAACTAAGGGGAGTAGATTTGCCAGCCCACCCACGGAAATGGAAACAACAAATACAATTTGAGCTGAGAAAATCAAAATGAAGCATAAACAAACACAGGCCAAAAGCAAATGGAGCCAATAATAGAAAAAATATAGGAAAAAAAACTAAATAAAGTATAACAAGCAAAGACGATTTCCAGATAGATTCGATTTTGGAGAGAGAGGAGAGCTGAATGCCGGAAAGTGTATAAATGAAAAGAAATCGAAACCGATTCGTAAAAAGTTGGGGGAAATAAGGAGCGAAAACGATAAGCATGAACAAAATCGAACCCGGGGCCAGCCAGCATAAATGAATCCTAAGCAGGCAAGTGCCAAGCACAGTGGGCTAAAATCAAGAATATGTAAATAAAATCTAATCACATTAAATAACCAATAAAAAAATAATAGAATTAAAAGAAAGCAAACAGTTTTAGTTACTTTAAGCTTTGGGCTTCGCAGACTTTTTTTTCAAAGCCCAATGCAATTTTTATTAGAAAGAAAATTATTTGGAAGTGTTCTAAAAAAATTAGGTTGGTATAAATTAAACTTAAATAAATTTTTGTTCAATTTTAAATTATTTTTTTTTTCAAATAATGTAACATCAAATAGTATAACTCCTTTTAAAACGGTACATCGCTTCTGCATACCACAGAAAATACAATTCCAATAAAATTCTTTTAATATGGTATATACCTTCAGTGAGAAAAATACTTAAATACTGAAAATAAAGTTCCAATTAAATCCGTTTAATACGGTAAATATATGTCTGCATACCCCAGAAACTACAGTTCCAATTTAATGAAATGTTTAACGAATACAACCACTGTATCCTCACAAGTTTCCGAGTCCAGCAGCGGTGAATACAACCCCTTGGGGAATTCTCGCTCAGTCTATCCTTTGGGATCTGCGTCCTGGTAACGTCCTGCCACGTCTTGGACGAGTCCTGGTCCGGTCTGTTCTGTTTTGGGCCTGGCTAACAGGCAAAAGGGCTTTTCATAATATTTTTAGACATTTGACTTTTGATTGAGCGCATTACACGCGATTCAAATGGGAAGGCTGGGAATGAAGTCTGGGCTTACATTTCAACTGAGGCAATTTATTTTGCCCGCATTTCCTCAGTTTCGCAACCTTGCTGCTCTTCCTCCGTTGGCCATAAAATTAGATTGTCCTGGCTTATTTAAAGGATTTGGCTGGCTGTTGCTGTCGCAAGCATTTGGCTGCGTAGATTGGCACAGTATTTTATTGAAAATCTAAGTCAAATATCTAAACGACGGTGTTTTATTACCTGCTTTTCTCTCGCTCTTGCTTATTCTTTAGTGACTTGCCATGTTAAGCGAATGTTTTACATTTCGAAACTAAGTCAGTTGGCTGGCTAAAATGATTTGAGTAAGTGGTGGGCTTAGTGGGATGAAGTGACTACATTTCTTGTTCAATTTTGAGGTGGGTTAAATGGTTTTAAGTCTTTAGGATTTTGCCTCAGGAGATAAAAATATTTCAGGGTTTTGTAAGGTGATACTTTTGCCTACGGTTTTGCGATTGGATTTCACCCAGAAAATAAAATAAAATAAAGATGGAATGTAAAAAAGTTTATTGACAAAATAAATTTAAAACAAAAATTAGATTTTAATTATACAACGTATTAAAAATAAACGCCGTATTACTCATTCAGTTTCCTTTTTATTGTTTATTATTTACTTCCAGTAAGTCCATAATTTATCCTTTCCTCATCCTAAACCAACCGACGATAAACTCAAACAAAATTGACTCACAAATTTGTGCCCTTTTATTGTCAGTCTTAATGCTCCTTTCAAAAAGTTGGTTTAAAGAAATTAATTTTGTAAAACCCCCTCTTAATTCGTCAAGCAAAAGACGAGCAAATCTGCAAAAATTCGTCAGTAAGCTATGAAAAGTGAAAGTGACAGAAGCGCCTTAATTTTCAACTTTTCCTCGCGACTCCCCAACTTTTCTCCACTTTGTATGTGCCTTCAAGAAAAAGGGGCCTGTCCTTAAAATGTTCGTTGTGACTTTTTTTTATATATTTATTTTATATTACAAACGTCAACTTCGACGTCGCTGACTGACTTCCTTCCGCTTAGCTCATTAAACACAAAAAAAAAAAATGAATGCCTCGAATCAGACCTCCCCTTCAGTTTGTCTCAGACAAAACTCTCTGTGAAATTCGCTCTGTTCCTCAGACTTTTGCGAACAAAATGTGAAATGTGTTTTCTTTATTTTTTTAAGAGCGAATTTTCTGCTCGTCATAATGGCCGCGTTGAAGGCACCCTGGGGAAAAACCGCTCCTCTTCACTACTCCGGCTTATTTATTTGCCGTGTTTATGCTCCCCTCTTCCAGAATAATTTTATTTGTTTGCTTAAAAAAGAATTAAAAGCGGTTTTCTGCCATATTTTATTTTTTATGTGCATTCTTCCTTGTGCTTTTGAATGCGCGAAATCGTTTTTATGTTCGTCTGCGGTGGCGGCAAATTTCATGGGAGGGTGAGGATTAAAGGAGAAACTTGAAAGGGAAGCATTACTTGGCAATTGTTGACATTTACATTTTTGGTTGTAATTCTGGGATATATTTTGTCTATAAAGAGCAATTGTGTGGGGGTTCATTTTTAGCTGTGGAAAGTAACCCTAGAAAAAAGGTGCTTAAAACATATTTATACCCTTGCAGAGGGTATTATAATTTCAGTCAAAAGTTTGCAACGCAGTGAAGGAGACATTTCCGACCCTATAAAGTATATATATTCTTGATCAGCATCACCAGGAGAGTCGATCTAGCCATGTCCGTCTGTCCGTCCGTCTGTCCGTCCGTCTGTCCGTCTGTCCGTCTGTCCGTCTGTCCGTCTGTCCGTCCGTTTCTACGCAAACTAGTCCCTCAGTTTTAAAGCTATCTGCTTGAAACTTTCCCAAAAGTTGTCTTTCTATTGCAGGTAGTATATAAGTCGGAACGAGCCGGATCGGGCCACTATATCATATAGCTTCCATATAACTGAACGATCGGAAATGCCATATCTTTGGTGTTTTTAAAGTTAGGAAGTTGGGATTTTCTATGGGTTTTATTTTTGGCTAATAAATCCGACCTCCAAAATTTCATAAGGATCGGACGACTATATCCTATAGCTGCCATATAACTGATTGATCGGAAATGCCATAACATTGGTGTTTGTAAAGTTAGGAGGCTGGGATCTTCTATGGATTTTATATTTGGTTAATCAATCCGACCTACCAAATTTCATAAGGATCGGCCGACTATATCTTATAGCTGCCATATAACTGATTGATCGGAAATGCCATAACTTTGGTGTTTGTTAAGTTAGGAAGTTGGGATTTTCTATGGGTTTTATTTTTGCCTAATCAATCCGACATATCAAATTTCATAAGGATCGGCCGACTATATTCTATAGCTGCCATATAACTGAACGATTGGAAATGACATAACTTTGTTGTTTTTAAAGTTAGGAAGTTGGGACTTTTTTTAAGTATTAAGAATGCATCATATGAATAATTTTGGAGAATATAATTTATAGAATATTCTGCAAGGGTATATCAACTTCGGCTCCGCCCGAAGTTAGCTTTCCTTTCTTGTTTTACAATAATATGGCTTTGTTGTTAAAGAAAATAAAAGGTAATTTAAAAAAATAAAGATTTGGAAAATTATGAGTAGGGACAGGGATATTAATTATTATTATTATTATTTTGCAAACCATTCCCTCTTATTGCTTTTATTTTCAAGAATTATCAAGCTTTAAATTTATAAACTGATTTCGATCAAATACTTAGACCCCGGGATTGTTTGTTTTTTGTGTATAACAAAATAAACATTCTTTTGTGTGCGTGCACTTTTCCTTTTAAGTTTTAGGAATTACTTAGTGCAGACACCACCACTTTAAACCATCCCTCGAAAAATGAATTTACCCACATCCCCAATTGTATTCTTTCCTTCCATTAAACACTTCCACCACCGAGAAGGAGTTTCCCGCTCTGACATCGGCGCATAATTGATGCCTCCGGGGAGCTGTGATAAAAACAAATCAGCGGCACACCCACTATGGGGCTGCCACCCCCTCAGACCCACACTCACACACAAGCAGATGTTTTTTCCAACACGTGCGTGTGTGGGTCGCTTAATATAATTCACACCATTAAACCAAGAGCTGCGGCATTTGCCCCTGTTTAGACACACATTTTTATAGACAATGCACGGCGTTCCTTTTCCCTGAAATATGTTAAGTGAGCCCAGAAAACTGGTCGCTTATCAACTTTGTTTTCCTTTCTTGCCACATTTTGCCGTTTCATTTTTTGCTAAATTTTTTGTAGAGTTTTACGGTTTCCAAAGGGGAATACTATATCCCCACTGATGCTGCCGCTGCATCGCCCTTTGGTTTAACCCTTGAGCCACATGTGGCGGCGTTGGCAGCCCCTTGGCCTTTTAGCTTATCAGGGCGCGCTTATGCCAAAACACAAACACGCGGCGCTGGGCGGAACCATTTCGACGCTACTGTGCCTCGGCGACAGTGGGTGAAGGAAGTGTGCAGACCCATCGAGAAAATCGTAGAGGTTTAATAAAATATTAAACTAAAAGATAAAACTATTTAAAATGTATAAATAAGTATTAGTGCAACATGGAATTTCTGATTTCCTGTTTAGGATTATTTAAATGAAAAAAAAAAAAATTTAGAAATTAATAAATAAAATGATACAAAAATTATTATTTTAATGAAGGTCTAATGACTTTTAATTTTTGTTATCAAATCTATGTAATAATAAAAAAGTCATAATATAATTTTAAGTTTATTTAAAAAATTAAATTTTAAATATGAGCTCTCCTTTAGAATTCTATATTTACGAAATATTGCTGTTATCTTTATTAAGATTATACAATTCTAAGATAAGTACTAAGTACTTTAATAACATTTGAGTTTACTTCTTGCGAAGCAAAAATAAAAATAAAATAAGGAAATTATTGAAAATATGGACTATAAAAACGTTTTATATTTGATCCACTGTAATTGAACTTTTGGTATCCAGGTAGGCGCCAAGTGAGTTTGCTCTGTTCTCTAGAGTTTGTGTGTGTTTGGTGGCATTGTGTGTGCGAGTGTGTTTATGGTGGGTAACATCGTGTGTGTGTGTGTGTGCTACTTAGCCTAATGTAAACCATATGCATGCCTCGTTGCGCACCCAACACCAACAACAACAACACCAACAAGAGAAGAGCTGCGACAGCAACAACATCAAACACTTTGCTGTGCAGCGAGGCTTCACTTTAGTGAAAATGGGGTGGCAGGAAAAAGTGTTGGGGTGTGTGGGTGGGGGTATAAGGGGGCAGAGAAAGATGTGATCCTCTTGGCATACATTGACACACAAATGGCGAAAACTTGGTGCAAAAGTGAGGTAGAAAATAGGGTTGAGGTGGCTAAAATACCACTCTAAAATACTCTTTTTTTTTCAACAGTTGAAAAATATTTTTCGCCTGTCACGTGGTGCAAACTTTCAGCTCGCTTTTTGCCTTCCCACTTTTCCGCTTTCCTCCACTCGCGTCATCAGATATTCGAAAAGCGCCAAAAGTTATTAGCAAAGTGCATTCCTTACTATCTGTTTTACCTTTCGGGGTCAGGCTTGAGTTCCTCTTTTGCGCTATCTCTTTGCCGTGTATTTTTTTTGGCTTTCCATTTTTCAACTTGTTGAGCGAAAATTAAATTTTTAATGAATTTTTCCCAGAAACGAAAAGTTTTCCCATACGTGCAGAGCTACGGGGAAGAGGAGGAACAAGGTTTGCTTTTTTGATTTAATTAAAAACATTCTTTGAGTTGCCAAAGTGTTGCAAAATTGCTGTAAGCAATGTTTATATCTTCCTCGCTGGCTTTTTCTCCCAAACACTCTTCAAACAATTTACAGTGATTCCACGTTAACAAAGTCCTAATATAAACGAAAATGTTGTTATGCGTTTTCAATGTCTTTATTATTTAGTTTTTTACCGGATAATTGACCAAATTGGAAACTAAATAAAAGACTAACAAAATACAATTAGTCAACTGGATTTAATCATGAATTCGGAGGCATTAAATTACTATTGAAGATTAAATAATTTAGCAATTATAAATGTTTGTTTTAAAAATGTTCTATTTTTAAATATTTTCTGTTTTATTTCGCATTTTTTCTGCACTAACTCCATTTTGCAGCAATTGAAAATCTTTAAAGCCGCTTAAACTGTTTTGTGTGCCAAAATTGGGCAATAGATTATGTCTGTTGGAATATTCCGAGCACCAGCTGTGCTATCTGAGCCGATCCCTGCACCGTTTTGGGGCTGCGCTCCTATTGATTTTCAATTAAAAATCCATACAAACTCCGGCGGAGGCCAATTAGCCCAGTTTGCTGCCAAACAACAATTAGCTTGGCAGTAAAGAATTGCCCGAAAATTGTTGTTCTTGCCGCTGCCACTGCCACTGCATTCAAGTGCCGTTGGTGAAAGTTTTCACGAGGAAGAAAACGAGAGAAAAACGGTGTGGGTAGTTGCGAAAGACTTTTCCCCCCTTCTGTCTAACGGTGTTCTCATCGCATTTAGGCCATAATTGCAAGCAGCCGCTAATTTCACAGGACCCAGACGACAACTTGACAGGCGGCCGTGTTTGTGGCGACCGAGGGGGGTCGTCCTGCGGGGCCAGGGGCAGCCGAAAAGGGGGCGAAGTGCTTGGCAAACGGAATGACTCGTTGATTGACTGAGTGAGTGACTGCAATGACGACTGCTCTAGGTTGGCCTGTTTGTGTGGTCTTCACTTTGTGGACAGGCAATGCACTGATCGAAAATGGCCTATTTTTGCTTTGATTCTCTTATTATCACCTAGCTTAATGGCCAGAAATGGGCACGTTAAACCTTGTTAAGTGCGACAACACTGCGTATGCGTAATACACATAAGAAATATCTCAAAACTGTTAATGTAATTCTATTTAATTTTAGTAACGATTTATTTTAATCTCTTATTATCACCTAGCTTTATGGTCACAAATAGCGACATTGTTAAGTGCGACAACACTGCGTATGCGTAATAAAAATTAAAATATAATTCCATTTATTTTTAGTAATGAATGTATGTATATTCATTTTTGAAACACTTCTCTTATTCTAAGTTTCTTTTCACTTTGCTACAGTTTATAGTTTTTTATTAGTGTAGCATACCAAATGCAGGCTAACTATAACTACATTTTTCGGCTAGACGGCGGCGGCCTGTCAGCGAACACAGCGCCAGACGATGCAGTCTGTCAGCGTTTTTGACTTGGAAATGTTTTGAATGCAATTTTTGGAGTATGCCAGGCTTTAATAGAAGCCAAGTATAAATGTCGGAGAAATGAGGTGGAGAAAGCTGAATTTTGCCAGCTTGTTTTGTGCCGGCAAGTGTGTCTGCTCTTGATGTTCACCTCAAGTGCCCGTTCCATATTTTTCCGAGCGAAAGGCCCGTGCCACATTGTAAACGCATTTGGCCGGAAATGATATCGACTCCTGGGTTAAAGTGTGTTCATGTTGCAACTGCAACTGGCTGTCCGTGTTGCTGCCGTCGATGTTGCTCCTCTGCTGTTGTTGCTGTTGCTGCTGTCGTGTCGTGGTGTTGCATTTGCCGCTTCGTTGCACCGGCGATTGGCAACTGGCGGACACTGAACGGACAGAGTCCGCCTTTGTCTTTAAGTGGTCAATGAGCAGAGGAGACTCTGGCCCATGTTCCTGCCTTTGTGCTCGTGAGCCCGTCTATTGTGCACCTGTCAGTTTGTTCGGTTCTGTGTTTTTGAAATCGCTTCGATATTTCAGTATTTTCACGTGCTTTAATTTCATGCCAAAATATTGCAATGCAGAAATAAGCCACCATTTATTTCAAAGGCATTTATAATTCATTCAAATCAGTTCGCTATTAAATGATGTAGAAATAATCTACACTATTTTAATAGCAGGAGATGACAGCACAAATAATGAAACTCAAAAGCTACAAATGGCTTAACATATTTTTTTATTATTGAATTTCTTTGAATTTGATATGCTTTATATAGGCTCAGCATAATTTGATAGAGAAATAAATTATAATTTAATTTAGAGATGAATATGTGAATAACGGCACTAAAATTATACATTATCAAGAATATAAGCTTTATTTCGGATACAGCTAAAAATGGCAAACATGTATGTTAAAATGAACCTTTTTATGGATTTAAATAACCCAAATATGCATTTATTTTTTGTTAAAAAAAACAGTACAAGTACATTATAAATGTTTAGTACTTTAATTATTGAAACCATCAAACAAAAAGTTTTTATCCATTTACTTTTCGGCTAAATGCAAAAGCTTCCTGCACACACATTTTTTATTTTAATTAGAGTTTGATCCAGGGCTTTGTACAAAAAACTTATTTAATTATCACTTTATGAGCCCTATTTGGGTTAGCAGCTGCACACACACTTGCGTTAATGCGTTTGAAAAGGTTTCTTTTTCATTTTTGTGCTAAATAGGGGTTTTTATGTACTAGAGTTCTGAGAGCTTCTAAAGTAAACATTCTATATAAGAAAATAGCACGAACAAATTTAAAAAAAGGGTTTAATGCTTATATAAAGAAAATGTTTTGTTGCTAATAAATAAATAAACACTTATATTACTTAAACACAAGTTGCTAAACATTAATAAGGTATTTAAGAATCTATATCGTGGATGCTATGAGCTTTTTTTATATTTCATTTTCGATTGCCAAATTGTACTTAGAAAATTTACTAATGTAAAGGTGGCTTATATAGAATGCTTACTGTATTCTGTATTATATGTGTTTGAACATACACACAAGCTCATCAAAAAAGAACCCAAAATATTTCACGTATATTTTCCATTTCTAAAGGGGAACCTCATACAGTTTTCGCACTCACACACTCTCGCTTTAATGCCGGGTTTTCCACAGCAACAACAAATACCTCGGAAAATATGTCAAGTGAAGATGAGGATGAGGATGAGTCGACGTTGGTGTAATTAGGAAACTTGCTTCCCACTTGACTTGCTTATAAACATGAGAGTGAGTTGGATGCACAAACAAATGAAATGCTATGTGAAGAGTTGTGGAAAATGTGTCAAGAAAGTAAAATCAAAAATATTAAGAAATTTAACGACGAAATTTGCTTATTATGAATCAATTTACCTACCGGGGGAAACGCATATATATAATGCAGTTTTTTAAAGATCTATGAACATATATTTTTAATATAATTGTATATTGTATTTTGTCAAAAAACTATAATTTAAAACCTGAAAAATTTCCATACTTCCCAACAATGTTCATTTAAATGAAAACAAGAACACAAACAATTAAACGAGCACAGGCAGTTTAAAAGTCCAAAGTAACGAAGCCCGAAACATTTTAATTGTCATATTTTTAACACACATGAGGCCAGACAAATAAAAAATGTTCTTGATTGTACAGTGGATTATGGGCAGAAAAAAATTCTTCATTTAATTGGGCTAACCTCTTTTGAGTTCTTTACTTTAAGGTATTGCAATTTAAGTATTATTATATAGGATTTTATTTTAAGGCTGAGCTTAATGAAATGGTAGTTTATTTTTTGTACCAGAAGCCCAATTTTAAAAACCACTTTCTATATTCTATCAAAAAGTAATTTTAGGAATACAATATTGTTTCTACTGTATTTTCATTTACATCTCTTTGTTTATATCGTTTGGTTTTCTCTCTGTTTTCGCCTTCCTCAGCTCCCTATAATGGTCATTTTAATTGTCTCGTTTTGTGTTTAGAGTGGAGGCTGGCCGGAGCTGTGATAAAATATTTGTCTCAGCCCAAAGAAGCCGCTCCAAATTAGTTCCATTGATAGCACCCAACCACTTCCATCATTACAAGTTGTGACGGAGGAACAATTAAAACCGAATTCGGTCAGGCTTGAAGACGATAATGATGACGATGAGGGCAACTAGAATATAATTATGTTAGCAGGGAAACCGAAAAGAGCAACTACAATAAATGCTGGAACTTTTCTTTTGACCAGGCTAAATGCATGTGCCTTTTTCTTTTGTTGGACAATGAAAAGGCAAAATATGAAAGAGGCCACGCCCCCATACAAAAACACATGAGAACAATTAAGGTTTTGCTGTTTTTGATGTAGTTCTTGTTGTTGTTCTGGCTGTAAAGGAAAGCCCATAATTATGATTATGAGTACTCTGCCCCAGCGTTTTCCCGTCCCTCTCCCTCATTATTATTGTCCTTTCGCTGGCTCACTTCAAATATGGCAACTCAGTTGGTTTTAATTGTTGAGGCAGTCTCAAGGGGATGATGATGGGCGGGTCGGGGGTTTTGTTGGTCGGTGCTGCACTTGTAGTTGTAATTGTGCTCCTTTTGCCTTTCTTGTTGTTGCTCAATTGTTGGCTGCTTGAGTCCTGCTGTTGATTGCTTCATTCTTTAGTAAGGGAAAGCACTTTTTAAATGCTGTTCACGACTGGTCTTTAATTTTTAAAGGTATTTTTCACTGACATGGGGTCCGTGAATGATTTAACAAACCAATTTTAAATAATTTTAAAATAAATTACGTATACGTAATCTTTAAAAAATGTATTTTATGCCGCATTAAAGAAATCTTTTATGCATGTGGGTCTTTAAAGAATTTTCTTTTCTGTTTCCACATTAATTTGGCCATTTCCCCGGAGACCCTTGGCCTTTTCCTCATTTGCCATTTCACTCTTTCGACTATCTTTGATTATTTTGCGCTGATAAACCACAAAAGTTTCCTTTGGTTATATGTAAATTTTTATCAGGGTCATGGCGTGTCCTTGCCCCTCTTTTCGCCCCTCTCTGTTGATGATGATGATGACGATGTTTGTTTTTCTTCCACGAGTCAACTTTTCTTCGTTTTGTTGGTTCGCCTCATTGCCGCTTCATTAGACCTTGCCGCAAGTAGAAGAAAATAAAGAAGAAAAAATGTGTTGCCCATCAACAGGCGCTCAGTCGTCTGGCTAAATTTTCAAGGATATGAGTTGTTGGTTAATGTTATGTGGCACATTTCCCCAATGCTGCCGCAGTGAAGATTGCCAAGAAATTTGCTCTCGGGTTGGCCAACAAATTTTCCACGTCTTCCGTCCCCATTCTTTATCCACTCGCTTTTTGTTGTGTGGCAGAACGCTTAAACTGTCGTTTAGTTAATGATCCAGCATGTAGTGGCATTTACCCAAACTCACTCGCAGTCGCATTTAAGTCTCGTTATCTGCTCTTTCCGGTGACTGTTTCTTATCTACTTTCTATTAAAGTAGAGTAAGAATTTAAACACTCTTGAGGAACCCATATCAAACAGTAAATAAGTTTCCTTGAATTAATCATTAAAACGTTTTGATATAGATAATTACATTTCATAACATTAAACAACTAACTAATTAATTTAAAAGCCAACCTGCGGCTTTATTATAAACTTAAATTGGGGACTTGTAAATAATGTATTTACACAAATATAAATTAAAACAGAACGATTAAAGATTACAGTACGATTTTCTCTATCCATGGTTAATAAAATATATATTACGTTTCAAATATAACTTAATACGTTTTTTTTTTTTAAGTCTATTAACTTATTGTTAGCACATGTATTATCAATGGAAAATTACCTAAAATGATGTACAAAATTATCTGTTTATTATAACTATTATAACAGTTTTGGTTCACTTTTATATTTTTTTTATAATAATGTGCAGGTTTATCCATCCCAGATAAGCATGTAAATAAGTATATTTTTATGTAAATATTTAAAGCTAACAAAAACAATTTACCCAAGGACTAATATTTAAATTTGACTTTTTATTTTCATTCTTTGTCAAAAACAGATTATTACAATAAAAATAAAAAAATATTAGTGCAAGAAAAATCATAAATTTTTTAACTTTTACTATCCCTGCTTTTAATTTTATAGTCAAGCTCATCGTATTTTTCTTATGGGTCGCTTTAATTAGTCACCCAAACAGCCATTGCAAATTCTCCAAATTAAATTCTTTGCTCTCATATTCACCCTTTTCAAAGCCCCAAAAAGGACCTCTGGGAATAAGCACACAGACAGTCGCTGCAATTATTCCATCTGCGGGAGCCGAGAGTCTAGACCAGGTCCTCTTCACTTGACCAAAGGGGTGGCGAGAAGGGGGCTGCGGGAGGAAAAGCCTTTCCACGGCTATCACCTGTCACATAAATAGCAAGCGAATGAATTATTAAAGCAAAAACTGTGAAAAACAGAAGGAGCACTGCCGAAACTTTAACCCGCAAGTGTGTGTGTGCCCCAACCCGAGTGAAAAGTTTTTTTAAGATGCTTAAAATGCGCCGCCGTCTGGAAGAGAAGGTTATGAGGGGGAAATGAGGGAGGGGAGGTAAACGAAATGACTAGCAAAGTCTGGCCAGCAGCGGAAAAGTGAAAGAAATTCGTTCAGGAATGTCGACCATTTGAGTACCATAACTTTTGGAATTATTAATATTAATATTAATATATATAAATATAAACAATAATACATTTCTGAAAAATAATGGTGACTGGCAGGCTTTTCTTTACCGTTACCTATTAATAAATCAATGAAATTAAATTCTAAAAGTTTTCTTATGGCTATCGGAATCATTAAAATTTAAGTCATATTACGTTTATTTATAATCCGGAATACATTTGGAGTGTCGAAAGCGCTAATATGCTAGGTTCTTATACCCTTATTTATTATCAAAAAAGTTTCATTTGTGTGCTTCTTCTTTTTTACTGTCTTGGTTATAAAAAGCGTTATAATAAGCGGCGAAACTGCGGCGGTGGCGAAAAGCAGCAACAAAAAACGCAGTCAACTTTGCCTTTTCTCCGTTTTCCCGCTTTTTCCTTCACGGACCGCATAAGTGGCACCTGTGACCAAAAACACACACCCATTACCAAACTGTTTTGTCTATGTGCTGGAAAATTTTTGGCGTCGCGGCATTAAATTGGTTTGTTTTTGGGTCCAAATTGTCTGTTGCTTCTGGGGGCTTATAAAATATAATTCGGCAGACGACAACCAAAAGGCTGGCAAAGATAAATATATTAACAAGAACAACAGACACCAGGACGTTGTTGTCTAAACATGTCGGAACGAGCTGTTGCTGGGGTTTGAAAATAATTAAGGAGCTAAATACGAAAATGCTAATTTTTTCATTTCGAATCCGTATCATAAGAGAGAGCCTCTATTCAATTTGTAACAATTCGTTTTTCAAATGAGACATTTTTAACACTACAAATAATAAAAGTTTAAAAAATAAAATGCAAAATGATGAGGAAAAGTAAGGCTTTGATCAATTTAATTTATTAAAAATTCCGGAAATATGATTTTTTATTAATAGAACTATTTCTCTTCTTAAAATGTAAATGTTGTTACCTTTTTTAATCTAGTCTAACAATAAGAAGCTGTGGTAATTCCGGCGAATAGACAAAGTTAATAGCAGCTGAAGGACCCCTTATCCTTTTGCTCACAAGCACATAATTTTAGCCTGCCTCCTCGTGGGTTTTCTATTTTCGCTCCATTCTGCTCTCCATTTTCCAGCTCAGTCCTTAAGCAATTTGCCAGCCGTTTTATTTGCGGTTGTCGTACATTTATGGGCTCGCTATTTCTCCGACCCTCTGACTTTCCATCCTTTTTCCTTGGTGATGTTGCTCCTTTGTTTTCCTATTTGTCTGGGTGTGTGGGTTGCATTCACATCCGCATTTAGTGTAATCTGTTTTGGAGTCTTGCTCCTTGTTGACCATTTAAGTGCAGCTCTAATTACAGTGGAAATTATTCGAATTATGCATTTTGAAAGGCACAAAAGCACAAAAAGAACCCATTTTTACGATTTAATTTTGCATTGGTTTGTTTTGGTTTATTGTGAGAGCGAGTGTGACCTTTAATTTAAGAGACTATTGTATTTTAATTTTTCTCTAAAATTTAAAATATCTACTAATTTTTTTCACGTTCTTCTCTTTTCATATACTTTTGGCTAACAAATTAGGTGAGTACATGGTTTTAATATTTAAAAACAAACATCATTTTCACCATGCCATCGCAAACTGAAATATCCCCAGGATAATAAATTAGTTTAGCCATTCTTTCTAATCCATTAATTCGTCAAATCGTGCAACACATTCAACTTCAATGTTTATTTTCCACTTAAACGACAAGTTGAATTTATTTGTCTTTTTTATAGAAATGAAAAATATATTGTTTGACATTTTGCATGCATTTCTCCCGGCGCAAAAAATTTAACAAAAAGATTGATCAATGAACGAAATATTTTTTTTTCGCTGCCTTTTATTTTTGGCATATTTTTGTGGCGCCTTAAAATATGCAACGCTTTGTCCCCGTCATGTGGCATTAAGGCCGCCCAAAATGCGATTGACAGCGAACACACACAGAAATATGGCCAAAAATAATACCAAACAAAAAAACAAACGTCAAGTGGTAAACGAATGTTTGTCTATTTTTTTTTTGGAGGGATTTCTTCTTATCTCTTAACGCTTTTCCAACGATTGCTAATGCATAAAAAATTGACCCACTTTTCGATTAAATATACCTATTCATGTTTACGTTTGTTAAACCAAGGAAAAAATAGACACACCAACGGGAAAACCTCGTTTCATGAATAATAAAGTATTATATACGAAAGTTGATTCGTGCGTAAAAATAAAATCGAATCGATTTATCAATTCACCGGGTTGAGAGCAATTCAAGCTGACAATTTAATAATCAAAAGGAAATACCTCTGAAGAAAATAATCCAAATATGAAAAAAATAGCTTACAGTTTTAAATCATATTAAGAGAAGGTCTCTTGGTGTTTAAAAAACTTTCTATAAAATATTTGTAATGTAAAATTATATAAAACTTCCAATAGAATCTAAATTTGTTCCCAAATTAATTGCTACATTTACTTAGTGATTGTATTTTTTTGATATTAAATATATATATTTTTTTTTTAAATTTGAACCAACATAAAATTAAGTCTTGAACAATTCCTTTTACGTTTTCCACCTTGAAGCTACTTTTTCGCTGCCTTTTCCGAGCAGGAATGTTGCCCTCTAGCATTATTCAACTGACAACAGATAAAAGCTTCACCATCGGAGTATCTGTGTGTGCCGGCGTTTTGTGTGTGGGCGAGTGACACACTTATTGATGTAATAACATGTGCATTAAATATTTATTGTATTGGGTAGACAACATGGCACTTTCTTTCGCTTACTTTTGTTCCACTCAGACTTTTCCCCTTTCCCAAATCCCTTTTTATGGGCCACACATGGAGCAGAAATCGTAAGTGGCCTGGCCAAGGAATTGTCTTCAAGTCGAGTGAATCGAAAGGTTTTTCCTGTAGATACAAGGTGTACAAGGCGTTGGGAGGCGGGAAAAGTGTGTCACATTCGATGATGGCAAAACTGCTGCTTTTGAGGGCAAGTTGAGCCAAGACGCCAAGATGTTTGCGTTATAAAATATGAAAAGGCAAATAAAATGGCAAAAATCAAACACTCGATGCGAAATGTGTGAAAAATTGATGTTGAAATAAATTGAAACTGAAATTGGGCAATCGCATGTGTAAATACAAAGTTCAATTGGTTTTTGTTGGATATTTGCATCGTGATTTATTGCTGTTAAAGGAGCTTAAAATTTCTAATAAGGGAATTTTTGTAGAACGAATTTCTTTACCGTACAGTGTTGGAATTCCTTAGATTTTTTATATATTTTAATCTTTAAGGAATACGTTTTTCTGACATCTTTGTTCTTAACAAAAAAAGTATAATTAATTTGAAAAAAATAATGCCCCTAAAAACCTGGCAATTAGCTAAAAGCAATGTAGGCATAGGAACACTTTTCATGCAAATATTGGCTTTGTCTGCTTAACTCAATTAATAAATTTTGTTCGAGTCGGTAGAAGGGTTCTTTGTGGTCCCCAAGCAGTTAATCCGTGAAAGCGTATCCCCCTTTTTCCACCCGGAAACCCCTCATGTTAATCAGATGCAAAAAAAGGCAGCAGCTCAGACATACAAAATAATTGTGGCGTTTTTGTTGCCTTAATAAACATCAACAAAGCGCGGCAAAGTCTATTATTTCTGCGTGTCTGTGTTTGTTTTCCTCTTGCGTGTAAGCCTAAAAGCTGCTTAAATTTTTAATGACTTTGCTTGTCCTTTTAATTGTGTGCATGTGTGTGTGTTTAAGCAGCAACAATTTTCACCAATGAGTTTTGAGAAGTATAAAATTTCAATTGGAGTTTTGACAAAGTTTTTTATGGATTTTATGCGTATGCCACAGCTTTTGCTAAAAGCCTTTTGTATTTTTCGCGATCAGTAATATTTAAATCATTTTTATAAAAGAAGGAAAATAAACTTATAACTAATTATCGAAAGTTTAACAACATTTTATTTTAATATAAAAAATGACATTTACTTAAAACAAAAGTAGATTTAAAACTATCCCGCTAAAATTTGTCTTTTAAATGATTCACTAATTTTGACTTGTCATAAATATATTTTAGAGTTCAAAAAGATCAATATTATTATTTCCTAATCCAAAAGGATCTACATCATTTTAAATGCTAAACGATTTCTATTCTATTTTTATTTTCGAATAACAATTTACCCAATAATAAATTGCAGGCTACAAGTTGGCAGCTTTACTTTTGGTTTTCCCATTCTATTTCCACGGCACAAAATGGCAATAAATATTTACTCAAGGCAGCCGAGAGAAATGTTTGTATTTCAAGAAAAATCCCAGAAAAAAGCGTCCAAAGTAGAAGCACACGAAAAAATGCCGCCAAGTCACGTAAATAATTAAACACGTGACATGCGTCAAGTAGAGCCTAGCTAGAAAGAGAGAAAGACTCATGTGTGTGTGCGAGAAGGAGAGGGCAGATTGGGATATAGCCAACTTGATGTCGCGACTTTGTCTTTGGACAAGTGTGCGTGCGTGATTTCTTGTATTATATTTGCTCTTGTTGCTCTCCAGGATACGGAGAAAGTTTTTTATTGCTTTGGCTAAAAATATACTGTCAGCCACTTCAATATTTTAGTCCTACAAGGACATTTTTATTCTTAATAGTACGACAATGTTTAGTGAATTTAAGAAAAATAAGAAAATTCTTAGCTTGCTATGGATATTTCAATTTCTTAACCCTATAACCGTATCACAATTGAATACATAATAAGACAATGGCACTTATTTAACGTGGCCAGGATAAAAATATCTAAATTGAATCCCATTTAAATAAATAAATAATAAATTTCATTAAGTGACAATTGTTCGCACTTATTTTATGTGGCCAGGATACAAATATCTAAATAAATTTTCCTGCGTAATAATTTTTTAATGTTGTTCCCCCACAATCAGGAAATAAACTAAATCGTAAAATATTTGGCCCCGAAGCATCGTTTAAAAAATGTATTTTTGCTTGCCCCTGCCATTAGTCCAATTTATGTCTCAAGATTGTTTTTCAATAAATAGATTGCCCTCCAGTTTTCCGTTTTTCCTCTCCCTGAAGCTTTCACCTGGCTGAAAGGGACAGTGGATGATGCTTGTTCTTGTCCTTTTAATGGCCATTTTCCTAGGCAATTAGAGTCACGGCTAAACGACTTTACTGGCGCTTTTCTTTATACCTCATCCCCTTGGCCGGTTTCTCCCAGGGGCCTCGTTGGCTGTGTCCCATTATTATGATTATCGTTTGGTCGTTTTGTGGGCTATTTTCCATCCCTTTCTTTCAGTGCGCCATCCTTTCGCTTTCGCAGCTCGTTTCCTTTTGTGCCGCGTTGACAAAATCATAAAAATGCACACAAAACACAAACAAATTATACAAATGTCTCCCGCATGAGAATGAAAAGAGGAACTTAATTTTTTATACCCCCTCCTTTTCGTGGGCCCTTTTTGTTGTCACAATTTTGAGGTAATGGTCCCTAAGAGACCAAGATGGCCAGCTGAAAAGGACGAAGAGTGTGTTTGGGGCTAGGATAACGATGTGTTCCGGTCTTGAATGGGTTAAAAAGGGATTTAGCGGATGAGAACGATTTAAGATCAAATATTTAAAGTATACAATTGACTTTAATGGATGTATCACTTTGATGTATTTGTATTTCAATAAACTTTAAAAAAGGTTAGTGTACTATTGAATATCTGTGATAGAGATCTTGGCTGTAATGGGGAGTTCAAAGATTTAAGGGCTGCTTTTAATGAAAATAAATTCGGTTGCCACAATTAATTTTCCAATTTAAATATTCTTATGATTTTGTTCATCTTTCATCACAATTGTTTGTTTGAAAAATATAAATAAAATATAATAACCGATAAAGAAAGTAAATTCAAATGAAAAGTTTCCCTTTTTAAAATGTCACATGTTTGTTTTTTATCATTGCTTTTAATAATGGACAACAAAAGGTATACTCAACTTTCGATAAACTGTTTTTGACAATTGACAACATGAAAAATTCATTGGCATTGAAGTGCTCAAATATCGAAGTGCGTTCATATTCAAGAGAGGGGTCCCTCTACTCCTTCCTTGGGGCTTTTCCCTGAATTTTCCGTCGTCCCCTACCATCCCATTTGTAAAATGAGCGTCAAACCAACGAAATTTATGCGCCACTGCATTGAATGGTTACCAACAGAGCCATGTGGGTATGAGATGGTGGCAGGATAAAGAAAATGGCTGAGTAAAGAGCATGGAACTGTTTCAATTTCGTTGGCAAACAACAAATTGCAAAAAGTGGCGACAATTGTTGCCTGCCTCAAGTTGCGAAGTTTCATGCTCTTCTTTTTTGTGCACCCCTCAGCACTTTGGAATTTTTATTTATAATTGCCACTTTTTTTTCTCCAAGACTTATGCTGGAAAAGTGTTAACCCCTGCTGTCTCTGCCCAAGAGAAAAATAAAAATCATTTGATTCAATTTTCCACATATCTTGCTTCGTTTGGTGGGTGGAATTTTTCGGGGGAGCGTGTGGAGTATTTTTTCCTTTAACGGGAGCCATGCAAATCATTTTCTTCTTTTTCGAAGGCTTCCAGTTGTTGGTGTTGGCATTCGGTTTTCGAGGATTTTTTTTAAATGAATCAATAAATTCTTTCTCCCATGCAAGAAGTTTTTTGAAGAAATTTGAACTTTCCGAATTTTAAACGCGGACGAACTGGGGTTTTTGAATTTTTTTTCATATGTAATGCAAGATTGATGAAATTTATTTTATTTCTTTTATTTAAATTGTAAAAAATACTCTCGTTGGATGACGTTCAAGTTACAAATTTCTCTAACGGACACAAAAAAATACAATAAAAACTAAGAACGTAACATGCATAATCATTAAGAAGTAAATAATTTTACATATATTAAATAAGGTTATTCTTAATAAAAATAAAAAAACAATAATTCAAATTAATTTTTTTTTATTTTAAAAAAGATTTTTGTAACATTTATTTTAAGTGTACCTAAACTTCACATTTCTCCTCTTTCCATTTCAAATTTCTTTTCACTTTTTTATTTCCGCTCGCAAAAGCCGATGGCATTGTTGAAATTTTTTGCTCCGCAGTAGTCTGAAATGCCTGTACTTTTATTTTAACACCATTGCCCAGTAGCGCGCCCTTGATCCTTACCGGGCATGTGTGTCATTGGTGGTTCTCTTTAAGAGGACCTAAAGTTTTCCATAGTACCAACAAAAAAAAGTAAAGGTTCAGAAAAAGGGAATAAATATATATTTTTTCTGGTAAGTATTCTCGCATGTATTTCATTCATTTCATTGTGGTTAAAGCCGGGTTCGGATCGCCTCTCTTGGACTTTTGGGTATTTGGCTGCGTTAACATTACACTTCACAATTTAATTTTCTTTTTTTCCCTTTTTTTTTTCTTTTTTCCCAGTGACATTGAGAGCCCAGTGCTGGCATTCCTTTGTGCTTTATCTTTCGGCACACATATATACATATATTTTATACTCAATTCGGCTTTCGGTTCTTTATTTTTGCTTTTTCGGTTTCATTTTTTACATGCCCGCAAGATTTACTTATTTAATTTGGTTTCCTGTGTGGTGGATATTTATTGCACACTTTTTTCTTCGGTGACATTGTCAATGGTGTTTTTCGTGCTCTTGGCTTTTTAATTCGAACGTCATTTTCAGTTGTAAAGATGGAAAGTTATGTGCGTAGAATTGAAATAAATGAAATGCCACAGTAGTTTAAATTTAATTTATATTTGAAAAGATGGAAAGTTATAATAGTGTCATTTAAATTTTTAAATAAATCAGTCTATACCCAATTAATTATAGCCGAGAAGTCAAAATCCCCAACATCCCATTTATTCCCATTTTCCCATTTCTCTTTCAACTCCCCAATGAACTACTCCCCCTCATGAACCTCTAATTAGTCAACATAATCCCGTCCAGACTTTCAGTCTGGTGCCAACTTCAATAACCAAATCGGTCTCGCTGTGACGAGGAATTCAAATAAAATGTTAACTTTGATCTATTTACAAGTGATTATTAACAACAAAAATAGAATGAGAGAGCCAGGCGGCAGACAAGGACAACAACTACAAACGATTTGGAATTTTTGCTTAATTACACACGAGTCCTAAACCCAAAAAGAGACCCCTCACCGAAAAACCCCACAAAATCCCCGGAGTAGAGTCAAAAAATGAGCTGCATCATCCTCTCAGTCCCTGGATTCCCACTCCTTTGGCCGCTGTCTGCTTTTGGCCATGTCAAATATTTGCGCAAAGTCCAAGCTCCGTTCTCCAGCCCCAAATCCCCGTCTCCTACCCCTTTCGTCAGCATTTGCTCATCCAATTGTCGCAGTGGAAGGACGAAAAGGAGACCAAGTACTCGCACAGGTTTTTGGGGTCCACGAAAAAGGATGAGAACGAGTCCTTGACCAAAAAAGAGCAATTCGTGGATGGGATAAACTAGCTTATACCTCTTAGAAACTTAGAAACTGTATGAGTAGATTATGATGGTTGCAACATTATTTGATCTCTTAAATTGGGCAATTCAAGTACAACATTTTAATTTATGTCACTAAGCCGACTTTAATTTAACCAGCTTTCTGGCTCTTTTTGTAATTGATAACTTTAATCTTTTTTCAATTATTAAAATACAACTCTGCATTTTGGAGAGGGTGTACACTATTTCGGTACGCAAGAATATTTCGCTGCTTTTATTGTTGGCATTGCCTTTTTCGGGGTTCACTGACTGTCAGCATTGGGCCACCCTGCCCTCCCTTTTCTTCCGCTCTGGTACCCTCAAAAATCGTACACCCTCCCTACCCATTTCTTCCAGGGTTGCCAGACAACGCACAGTCAGCGGAAAAAGTCGCGTTGCTCGACAAAAAGAGAGAAAGGTTCAGGGAAAGGGACTGGAGAAAGTGCCAGGACCTGTGCGAAAAAAAGCAAAGAAATAATTTTTAAATGCGGCTTAAAATTATCTTTGATAAGCGTGCCGAAATGTTCTCATATTTTTATTCCCGCCTTTCTTTGCTTTCCCTGCCGTTTTTTGTGGAGTTGAGTAATTTATAGTCTCCTGAACTTGAGTCGCATTAAAAGGTTATTCGTGGGCAGATCAAAGTAAAGCCCAGGGTTGTGCTGAGTGAGAGTTTAAGCTGCTTAAAAAACGCGAAGTTGGGGATATTTATGGCGGCTAAAACTCTAAGAAATAGGAAAACGGACAGACTTGAGTTAATAGTTTTGCGATGAAGCGATTATGGCAAATAGGATAAGATTTAAATGGGGTGATCAAAGGAATTGGAAATTTGAATATTATTGCATATATAAGTACATCTGTTAATTTTAATTATGAAGTATTAAACAAACACCAATAATGTATTTTGGTTTAAAAGTTAAATTTGTTTTATTGGAAATAAATTTTATTCCAGAACATAAATTCTCTATTGCAGATGATAATTGCCGTTAAGGAAGTTCGTCGTTGATTAGTAATTAATAACCCCAGATTCATCATTACACTATCGAAAATATCAAATTCATAATAATAAGAATTATTTTTATTCACAACCTAAATGAAAGTTAAAAAGGAAAATCCTCATTTTCAAATGGTTCCTAAAGAATCTTAAAGAACTTCTTATTAACCTTTCGTCCTCGTTAGTCCTACAGTTCTTTTGCCCCACTTCAGAAATTACAATGTTAAAGCTCTTCACAAAATACACTCGGGTTCTTCTTTCATTCCCATTGATTTCCCTTCTCTAGTACACCGCACTGGCAACAAAAAACCAATCAAGAAGAACAAAGAGCGATGAGAAACAAAATAACAAGAATCAAAAGTTCACTCTTTTCAACAACAACAATAACATGAAGTGGAGGATTCCACTTTGCACTTGATTTGTTGTATAGCAGACGCTAGACATAAAAAAAATATTCAGCTTACCTGCAAAACAAAAAAGAAATTGGAAAAATGAAGACGAGCAAAAGTTGTTCAAAGAATTTTCCAGCTGCTCCACACACTAGAAAAAAAAATAAAATTATGTTTATTATAAATAATCTAAAATATTCAGTAATACGTCAAAAGGGTCTTTAAAATTATAAAGCTAAGTCAATGCAAGAAATGGTCACCAAAATAAAATAAAACTAATATAATATTTTTAGCGTATTTGTTATTTTGAACACTGATTAAAAGCCTGGATATTATTATTTTATCTATAGGTAATTTTAATAAAAATATCCTATTTCACTACTATATTTGCTACTTACTATTTTAATGGAAGATCCACTTCAATATCGATAATTATTTGTTTAATAGTTTCTTTACGGTGTATTATGATTTTAAACATTTTTGATCTTTGTTTTAAAATGTTGTAGTACCAACTTTTGGTTTATTTTTTCGAGTGCTGCCTCACAGCTGCTACTTACTATTTTTTCTTCATTTTGTTCGCCTTTGCTGAAAAAGTTCCAACTCTCTTTGTCCTTGTGCCTGTCAAAGTGTTGACCCATGTCGACGCCGCCGAAGATGATTTCCCCACCCAACTTTCGCCCACTCAGCATCTTGGTCGACGATCCCAAGGGAGCCTTCATTTTGAGGCTAAAAAAACTTTTATAATAGATTTCAAATTTCTCCGCCGCCGGATATTCTCTGGAGTAATCAAGCAAATTAGTGAGTTTCTCGGGAGAATCGCAGGCGTGGTCCAGGCACAATCCCTATGCCGAATTTTAAACACTCCCACTTTGCTCCCAGGACAATTTTGCGGTCGGCAAATTGTTGACAGCCGCTCCAGCATCAGGTCCTTCTGCTTTTCCTTCTGCTACGACAAATGAAGATAAATGCTAAGAAATTGTGGACCAGAACAAGGGCCCAAGTTTGCTTAAAATTTTAAAGAGTTAAATCTTCAATTTGTAACTGGATTTTCGTCTTGGTGTGCATTATTGACAAACAAATGCGATAGTCCTGTTAAGTCGATGGATCTCTTAGAAACTAAAACTTATTAGTATACCCTGTATTTATGGCATATAAGTACGACCTATTCTCAGTTATATTTATGGATACTTTTTCTCATTAAAAATATTTTTAAATTTTTTACATAAATTTTATTGCAATATTGAACTTTTTTATATCGTCAACGAAAATTAAAAATAGTTTATTGCTGCCATTTTCTTTTAAATAAATAAGTGAACTTAAAATCTTTTTTTAATATTTCATAAGGATTCTACTTGATGGGTATTTTAAAGGTCAAAACACCGCACTTTTTCTTGCTTGCCATTTTTATAGCATACTTTTAGTTGATGAAGATGAATTGCAGTTTGAACTTCGATAGCAACAAAGTTCAGTTCGCTTTTCTCTTTTATTCTGTGTAGGGTTTTTTATTGTTATTTTTGCTGGACTGAAAAGTTTTGTTTTTCGGTTAAAAAAGTTTCGAATAAAATTGTCGCAATTGCATGTTTTATTGGATCCTAAGCTGTGCATAGGTCATGCACCATGTGCACAGCGAAAAATAAAGTTATTGTAGCATCGATAAAAGGAATTTGAATCATAATTTTATATACGGGGTCATTTCAATGTTATTATTTAAAATGGTATATTTTTATTTAATTGATTTGTAACCTATAAATTGTGTAAAATAGTGTACAATTTAAAGAATAAATTATTACGGTACATTTATTGAGTGTAAAAAAAAGTTTATTTTTGGTGTAGTTTTTATAAAATTTTAGATTTTCCTCTAATTTTATACAGAAAATTACTCTAGTAATAAAATATCTGGAAAATATTTACTTTCTGCAGGAGACAGTGAGAAATGCAATAATTGTGTCAAAGGGTCCTTGCAATTACAGACTTTCCCCAGAGACGCCCCTCCACTTTGCTGTCTAGTGTAGAGGCGTGACATCCGCCCCTTTCTTCTGGTGACTTTCAAACTTAAACTAAATTAAAGTCAAGACGAAAAAGCCAAGCAAGGGTTAAGTGGGAAGAGAGGGAGAAACAAAGTTTTGAGTCTGGAAAACAAAGAGTAAAGGAGAAGTTCAAATTACAAAATGCAACAAAGAAGACGCCGAGGGAGGGAAAGACTGAAAAGTATTTGCTAAATAAAAGTGAAACTTGTAAGAAATTAAAAGACAAAATAAAATAAAAAGAAAGAGCAGCCTCAAAACGGCAAATTTGTGGGGAGGAAAAAAAGTGTGGGAAAAAAGATAAACAAAAAAAAAACAAAGACTGCTTTGACAACGGGAATTACAGTATTACCATAAAATGTGAACTTTCTTATAAAAATTTCGCACTAAAATTACTGTCAATTGAGAAATTTTATAAATTATTATAAATTACTTATAAAATTGTAATTTTTTAAATATAAAAACAATTTAAAATGAATATGAACATAAATAAACAAGCAAGCAAATAAAAACTGTTTTACTTACATTGTATTAGGAAACTATTTCTTCAACTTTTCTGTAACAATCAAACCCATTTGAAATACATGGCATGCAAATGACTTTTTACCACCTTTTCATTTCTCCACGTCAACCCAAATTTCTAATTACCTAAAAAAAAAAAAAATTTTGCCATTATCCATTTGTCTGCCTTGCCCACTTCCTTAGATGCCACGCCCTGTTATTCGATCCCATCCTATCTTTTCCTTTCTGGCCAATTTATTTCAGTCACACTCCCACATAAACAGTGGCGGCCAAAATACTAATATAAGTTTGCAATTAGACGCATTTATAGTATTACTTTAAAAAATTAGAGAAATTAAATTGTTTGATAGTATTTATCAGTCTGTATAAAATGTCAAAAAGTTCAACCAATATTTAGTATATTCCAAAGTGTTTTTTAAAGGATTTCGTTTAAAGCTATTAAGTTCCCGTGTACCGCAATCATGAATTTTTTTTTTAGATGGTTTCCCTTTACCGAACTTATAGTGTTAACACCATTGTTTGGTTACCGACTGCTCACGTAAGAAGACAGAAACCGTTTAATAATCAGGTGTGGAAGAGGTCCTTGTCCAAGTGTTTGCTCATCGCGTTTAAGCTGACCTAATTCCCTCCGAAAAAGCTAAAATCGTTTATTTACACAACCAAATTTCCATTAGGTTAATGCTATTTGAGGTTTACTCGGCCAGAAAATCGTCAATGCAAACAAAGGTTCACTCAAAGCGAAGTCGAATATGTTTTAAGACTATGAATTGGTTTTAAACTCTATTTCAGGGTATAAGACAAATCGAAGCGGATTACATTACACATAATTAAGATTTTCTCACACCGCTCTCTCAAATGCCGAGTTCTTTGAAGAAATTTGGTCTGCTTTAATTTATTTAATACATCTTTATTTAACTTTTAATGAATTTCTTAACTGAAGGAAAATGCATACACAAGTGCATTTTTTTAAACATTAAATGTTTATTTTTATTTTATGTAAAAGTTTTTTATGTTATAATTATGAATTTCTTTTATTTCTATACAATATGTTTATTTTGTAGGACAACAATAAATTTTATAATAAACTAAAGGATATGAACATGTCAGAGCGTGATAATTTGAAATACATTGCTTTAAACACTACCATCATGAATTTTCTTTCTCCCTTTTTCACTCTGACCCAACTAGTATATGTGATTACGCCAGACCACCTGTCTCGCTTTGCCTTTCCCAAGCCTAGATTCTCTCCCGTATTTCGATCATCTCATCTCTCGCTTGGGCTTTTGACCTTGAAGCCACACTCTTGCCGATTTTGGCTCCCACGTTCTCTCTGGAAACCACTGGAAGATTGCCTTCCACCTGTCTTATTCCATTCGCCTTTCCGATTTCTCGTTCATTTGTCCATCGACGATTGCTGGGAAAGGAAGTGCGAGGAAGAAGGAGAGGCGAAGGCGCTGCGATTATATAATTAATATATAGCTTTTTTAATTAGTCACGTTGAGTTCCGAGTGCCGTGTTAAGTGGAAGTATTTATTTAGGCCCTTAATTTAATCAATCCGACCTCGAATGTCCGTGTGCGTTAACAGTAAACGTGAAGCGTATTGGTATTGGTAATTGGCTGCCGCTAAATTAAAAGTTTCAAGTTTTCCCGTTCATTATTCGCGTCGACAGTGTAAATATTAATTTTGAGATCACAAATATGTTTAGCAGTCGCGCTTCGTTTTTGGCCAACCGCCGCATGATTTTTGATTTTTCGGAGAAGAACAACGATATCTACCTAGAGTAAGTTTTTATGTGGGTGTGTGATAACTGTAAATGTTAGAGTGGGCACTCAGTGAAAAGGATCTTCTGCAACTTAATAAAGCTTAGCTAACGAAGAAATCTAAAATGCAATTTCTTGTATAATAAAAAATACTTAGTTGTCTAACTACCTAAAAATGATTTAATTCTTTACGTAAATATAACATATGTATTTTTAAATATTAGTACAATTTGCCTAAAAATCGACGTAAAAAAATGCACATTCTTATTAAATAATATAAAATAAAGACATTTCTTGTTATCCATTTCATATTAAATCATAATGATTAGTTTTAAGTTTATGGTTAATAAGTTTGTACCGTATGCATTTTCCCTTAGAATACTGTATTAATCTTCCCAATCTGTCCTTCATCTTTCTTTCGCAGTGCTTTTGGTATGAGCGATAAGAGCAGCAGTGCAACAAATAGCCTGCCAAATAGTCCAATACACAGCAACAACAACAATCCTTCGCTGCTGAATAACAACAACAACGGCAGCAACAACAATAACGGCGGCAACAACAATCCGAGCTTGGGGAACAGCAACAATTCGTTGGTAACCGTGGGCAGTAACGGTATAATGTCCGCAGCAGGATTGATAAACAACAACAATAATCCGTGCAGCGCCAACCGAAATGTCGTAGCGATGGTCGATGATGATGCATGCTTCCGTTTGGATACGGATGCCACGGTGACTTACGGCGAAAAGGAACCGGATCCGGACAACATCAAGATGTTCGTGGGCCAGGTGCCCAAGTCGATGGACGAGTCGCAACTCCGCGAAATGTTCGAGGAATACGGCGCGGTGCACTCGATCAACGTGCTGAGGGACAAGGCTACCGGAATAAGCAAGGGTGAGTCTTGATCATATCATAAAACTAGTATTCTATTAGTTTATTAGATGCCATTATTGAGTCCAAAATTTAGTGCGGAAATGCATTTTATCCAACAATATTTTAAAACTACGAATACAAAATTTAAACAGAAAAGTTTAACAAATTATTTATTTGTTCAATGAATAATTTTTTTTACAAATATTTATTTAAAAACTTAATGCTTAATTAGACAGAACTCCCAATATTCGAGTACATTTTTAACTTCAAGTTTGCGAAATTTAAATTTCATTAATTTTAAGCTGTGAGTCAAAAAACTTTGCTCAAAACTTTCAATAAAACATTGAAAATACTTCGGATAAGGGGTTTTGTATTTGGCTTGACTATTGAAATATATTTGTATTTCTAAAAAAATGGGTGTCACTGTTAACATGGAATGACTCAATATCAACTATTTTGACCTCATTAATATCTAATTTTATGGTAGCGATTGAAATCGATCTAAACTTTTCGTAATACTTATTTATTTTTATAAAACATTTTCTAAAGAAATGTATTGCTTAAAGTTCAGCTAAAACGTTCCTATTTTTAAAGATTTGCTGCCTTCTGCCCTTTATTCATTTCTTTTGTCTGGCTGATAAATTACCCCCGAATTTGTTGCGGTAAATAGCCAAAAGCTCCGCCAAAATTCTTCCCCTTCATGGAAATGAGAGAAGTGCAGACAAAATTAATATGAGATATTGGTCTAGCCAGAACACAAATATACGAACGTCATACATCCAGTGCACACATATCTTTCTATGTCTCCTTCTCACCCTTTTAATTGCATTCACTTGCAATTGCCATTTCATTTCATCAGCAAATTGCTTTTTGTTCGCTATTTGTGTTTGAGCAGAAATTTCAATAGCCTTGAGCTTTGCTAATGGAGATTGGGACGAAAGTTGGGGGTGGGCTGGAATCTGTTAAATTAAATAATACAATTCAAAGTATTAAATTGGCTTTATTTAAGAGTTCAAGGCTTGCTTTAAACCATTATTTTATTGAAGTCAATGAATAAATTGTAAAACTTTAACCTGAATCAGAAACTAGATAAGAAAATATTAGCTTTAACAATAATTTTTAAAGTTCTCGTAAAACATAGAATAATTATATAAAAATTATTACATTGCCTTGCAATATTTTCAATAAATTGGCTTTAAACTAAATATCCTAAGAAAAGTAAAATAAAAGCTTAAGTAATTTTAATATGATAAGCGTACCTGCAGACAAAAGGATATTATCTTGTTCATTTTTTCCCGTCATTCGGATTTCATTACTATTGAAATCTCTGTAAATGCAGATGAAACTAAGTTTCGTCATATCCTTCGTCCTTAACTCCCTTTTCATTATTCCAATATATTCATTGTTCTGCTCACTTCTCTGCCTCTTTTTCTGAGGCCTCTCAACTGCAGTCAAGTTTCTATTTTATTGATGTGCTCTTTTTCCCCCATTCATTCATAACGACATTTCCACTTCTAATCTTTTTCATTTCCAATTGCCATTTGGCTCGGATTTTTCTATTCATATTTCTGTGAGAGATTTCATTCTTGTCTCGTTGCCATTGTGTATTTGTATATTTTGTATTTCGAAAACGTTTTGTTTATTTTGCGTCATTGTTATTCCATATCCAACTGTCTATTTAGCTTTTCCATCTGAATTTTTCCTTTTCCTAGTATTTGGACTGCCGCTGACAGGTTTCATCCTTATGTTCGTAAAAGTGGGCGTGGCATTTCAGCTCTGGTCAGTAGTGCCCGAAAAAAGGGGGCGTGGCCGGAGTGGGACAAACAGTTTTAGAAGCACTTAAGTGGCGCGTTGTGTTGATGATTTATGACAAGGAACGAAAAGTAGTCACAGCGTTTTTCACTCCCCAAGTTCTCATGTGAGAATGTTCGTTTTTATTGGTATTATTTTTGTCGCCGCCAAAGAGCTAAGAGAGACTTGTGCAAGTCACAAACACAAAATCGACACAAATTGCATTTCAAAGTTATTATTTATGTCAGCGCAAAGTAGGAAAAGTAGGCGGAACGCTTTTTCCGTGGGCGTGCCAGTGACCTACAACGAAACGTGGTAAAAGAAATAAAGTGGAAACGAATTTTCTTTCTTATTGACAATATTTATTCATGGGGTATATGGGGCTGCTCAAGAAAGTATTTTTACCCATTTATAAAATTGGGAAAAATTCAACTATTACCACTGTAATTAACTATTAATTAAATCTAATAAAAAGACTTTGTCTATAAATTAAATTTTAAAACGAAATACAGCAATTTACAATTGCACAGAGACAACCAGAAAAGAAATTTTACTTTTTTATATTAGATTAGATTTAGATTTATGATCTTAAATAAAAAGCGCCAAAGCTGATAAAAATACAATCATAACTCTTATTAAAATATTATTTAAAAAAATGATTACAAAATAATAATTAAACCAAAATCACTAGGTATGCTTTTGTAGTTGAACTACCTCCAATCTTTTTTCCTGCTTCTTATTTAAAATTTTTTTGCGAACACTATTTTCTCCTTCTGCATGATGCATTTTTGCTGGCCGCCTTTTTTTCGGTTTAAGCCAGCAAAACTTCCTGCTAACAACATTTCCATTTAGATGGCAAAATGTAACCCAGTTTTTGGTTACCAGTTGGCTAAAGAACCTCATCCATATCCTTAGACTTTTGCAACTTTTTTTGCAGCTGGCTTTTGTCTGTTGCATTTTTCGGAGTAGATTTTGTAGTTGCTGTCTCGCTTTTTCCTTTAAACCAAACAAAATGCAAAATGACACTTTTAAGTGCGATGGTTGACCTCTGAACCAGAAAGTCGTAAATAACTAAAAATAACAACAACAACACCAACAACAAAAAAGTATCAACCAAAAAAATTCCTTTTCCTTTCGGCCAAGTATTTCTGGGCTAATGCTTCTCCTTCTTCTTGCTCCCCGAAATTGTTATCCTTTTTGGGGCACTAAATTTTGTTAGCGGGCAGTTTTTCCTCCCATTTTCCCCTTAACTTTTCCGCCTCTTTTGGATTTTCTATGTTGTTGCGGGTGTTGCGGTTTTATGGTTGCTGTTTTTGTTGCTCTGCGGCCAGCAGATAAAGGTGAGAGGTGTGAAGGTTAAAGGGGAAAGTGGGTGGTAGAAAGGTGGAAACCAGAGCGGCACAAGGTTAAGCGCTTGGGTCATAATTTATTAGCGCTTGCGGTTCGGCGATAGTACGGGGAGTATTTTCGGAATACGGGATAAATGGGCGGTTGGGGGGCGTGGCGTAGGAACCGAAGCATAGCGACAAGGATTTTCTGCGGTTCCCGATTTGGATTGTTTCAGGTGAGAAAAGGTAGAAACAGGTAGCTTTTAATTCGATATTGAGTGTGCTGCAAGGGGTGAAGGGAAGGGGGTAACCTGTAAAATGGTTTGTGGGCTTTCTGGTTTGCCATTTTCAAGTTTTACGCGGCTTTTGTGGCCAACGAAACGCAGCCAACTATGATACTGTTCGGATTTATTCCGGAGAAATGTCATTAATGTGAACAATTTAATTTGAACTTAAAAGAAAGTGGACTTCCGTTGAGTGCTTTAAAAAGTGAATAGAAAGAGTTAAAGAGATGATGAAAATACCATTAATTAATTAAAATCTTTAAAATCCAATAAGCGATTTTCAAATGATTATATGTAATAAAACATTTAGCCACTTTATAAATGAGATATACGTTATTTGTTATACAGTATTTATAGTGATAATATAAATACTTAAAACAAATATCGACATTTTAAATAATGAACCAAAACCTTTTTGGCTTTGTTTTTAAAAATAATGAAAGTAAATAACTTTAAAACAATTTGTCCTGTTAATCCCTTTGATTATCTTAATAGTGATTGCTTTTATACCCTTAAGCTACTTCAGATAAATAACTCTAGCCATATTCAATTGTGAATTCACTCCACCCAAAACAAGACCATATGTCACATTTCCCCATTAAAACAGCCACGCCCATCGCACCCCAACGCATACTTTTTTAGTCGAGCCTGTGATTTATGACCGCCGCCTTATAAAAAACTAACTCGCTGACCAAACCAGAACAGTAGAAACTGAGAAAAGCAGATGAGAAATCCACCCGCAAACAAAAAAGAAAATAATATAATTCACACAGAGAGTGAGTTAGAAATCGGGGTTAAGTGGGGTTCCTTGGGGCGGAGTTAAGGGGGAAGCTTGGTCAGTTAGCAGATTTCTTTTGGGCGCTTGTTGCCTCGTCCCCGTTTTCCTTATCTTTTGGTTGCCTTGAGAACTTTATTTTGAAATGCTTTTCCTTACTCTAAGACCAGCTGTCCAATGTCTCCCCGGAAAAAAGGAAAAGTAACGCACTTATCTAACGCCTTCATCGGCCGATTCATTTTTTTTTTCGCCTTCTCCCAGGAACTTTGTGCTCTTGACATTTTTATTTAGCTGCTGCACTGAGCGTGAAAAATGCATAAAATTTCACTTAATTTTATTCCGCACCCCTTGCGTTTCCTCCGCGCAAACGGAAAAGGCGAATTTCAATTTCAAATGCAGGCAGGAGGGAGTGAGTAAATTTCACGCAGTTTGTGAATTTGGAACTGGTTCATGACTTTTAGTTGCCATAGAAGCATTGCTAAACATTTGTCACATTTCAGGTTTTTGATTTTTTTTTTAAGTTAAGAAAGGCCAATCGTAACTTACCTTCATTGCAAAATGTATAATGACATGGGTTTGTTTTAGTTGCATCCTTGATCCTGTGCTGCATTTTGGTTTCGTTTACTTCATGTGCTTTTGGTCGAAGTCAGTAAATCTGAGGGTGGCAATGTATTAGGACATTGATTTATTTAACTTCGATTAATTCGTTTCGTTGCTCGCCTCGTCCACAAACGTGTGTCCAAGGGTTTGTACTTTATGGGCGAGTGGGTGGATTTATATGCTGGGCTATATATACGTGTGTATCCTTTTTGCCGGACTTTGGCACGTCTTGTCTGGCGGCTCTCGATTTCATCTTCCTCCCACTTGCCGGGATTAAGTTATTTTTGTACAAAAACGTGACTGGGTGTCGTATTCAGCTTTATTCCTGCTGCTTTTCCTCCGATTTTCCTTGGCGTTTTCTTTATTTTTCCCTTTTTGCCATACTTGTTTTTTATCGCTTTGTTCTATTTGGTTGTGTGTGTCTTGGGTTTGATTCTAACTGCAGTTGACATGCACATAATGGGAATTGTGTGAGATTTTCTTCCTTTTCTGCGTTGTTTTGTTGCAGTTTCGGTGCCTCCTTTTCCGTTATCGTTCGATTGCTTTTCTTATCTATGGCCCAAACCCCCCCCCCATCCAAGAATCCTCGTTCGTCGACTATGTTTTATTGCATTCCAAACGGTTTCGATTTTCTTTCATTTGTTACATTTAACGGTAGTTTAATTTTAAGTGATATTTAATCTGCGCTTGCGAATTGAAATTGAAGTGAAGTTTAATTCTACATTTTCTCTCTGCTTTCTTTGGTTTTAAGTGAAACAAGATACTTAATGATGGAACAATAATAAAAGAAGAGGTGTTTGGTTCTGGATGAAATCTTTCTTTGTACTTTATATCAAATTACAATGTAATTTAAAATTTGATTAATAACAGAATGTTTAACGGTTCTTTTATTTAGCTTACATTTCATTATATACTAAGGTTAATATTTTAGAATGATATTTAAATTACTTCATATATGATTCATAAACAAGTTAAAGCAATTATTGTTGAACAAATTTTTTATTTTAAGAAACAAATTGAAATTACGAAGGAAAAAGAAGGAAGTTAAAAAGAAGTTACAAATTGTTTTAATGTTCTAAAAATAAATGAATTTTTTGCTTATTATATAAACGTAACTTTTCTGATTTTTTGAAAATAATGTTGGGTTGTGGTTCAAGGGTGCATTTTCAGTATTAAAGAATAATACCTATCCTTGTAAAATAAAGTTTTAAGATCCAAAACAAAAAAAACTTTCATGATAGAATTTTTTTCCTGTAGTTATCCAAAATTGTCTAACTATTCTTCCTTAATTTTTTCCCAATTTAAATGTTTGCACTTTAAGATATTTTGCAAATGGCAAAAACCTGCAGATCCCATAATTCACTCACACGTCGGATGTGGCGACGACTACGTCTAACCACTCTTTGCCGGATATTTAACGGCAGAAAAAGAAAAACCCGAAACGAGAAATGAAAATATTTGCAAATATGTGAAAAATGCAGAAAAATGTTGGTGGTGACATGGCAAAAAACTGCGACAGATTGAATTACCTGTGTGGGCTAAGTGGGGTGGGATTGGACCGGGTGCCACGCCCACTTTCCAACCGGCTGAGGGCGACCAACCAAAATGGCCACCACTAAATGCCGTCGATACGCTGGTGGGTAATTGCATTATGCAACTATTGCATTGCCGTATTAAGTTTTGTTGTAACCATCGCTGCCATCACACACCGCTGCCCCTGAGGTTGAGGTAGGCCCTAAATTAGGGAGGGAAATGGGGAAAATGGTGAAAAAGGCGAATGTGGGAAATGGGAGGCAGTGAAAAGTGTAGATATGTGTGTGCAGGAGCCGGAAATGGATTTAACCAAAGCTCTGGATGGGATTGTGTGAGTGTGTGTAACTTGGCCACAGATTTGGCACAAAAAGAAAGGGAATTTCGGCCACATACAAAAAAGAACCTACAAAAATTATTTTGGTGAAATGGAAATGGAATGTCATCAACAAATAGAAAAAAATAAAAGGTAGATAACATTTTTTGAGGTAGAATTTAAAGTGATATTTAAAATGTCTCTAAATTATTTCCATAACAATGTAACATAAAGCCAAAAATTATATTGTGCGTCAATGTTTTTTAAATGTTTTAAAAATAAATAAATCTACCTCTGAGTATTTTTTGGGTTTTGTTTATTGAATGATTTAAATGTACAAATATGCTCTCTATTTGTGTTTGTATTTTTTAATTTTGTCATTGGCTTTGTATAAACCATAAAAATGTTTGCAAAATACAGTTTTATGTATTAGGCATACACGAACTAATAAATTACAAATAATTAGATTTAAATGCTTTTTATATCCCACCTAAATGTAAAACTTATCCGGAATATATACGATGGCGGAGGAAGCATTTTCACGTTAATGTTGGACTTTAAGTATCACTTAATATGCTCGCCACACTTGCCTTCGACTCAAACCCTCATAAATTCAAATACCTTGGCCGCCCTTTTACCGCCCAAAAGTCGGGTTCAACCCCTTTCTTGGGCACACTCCGTCACCGGAAACTTCCACTCGATTCTCAAACGCGACACATTTGTTGGGGCCATAATGTTTAATTTAGTGCCAGGCTGTCATGTTGTTGCCACATTTCTTACTCCCCCCCGGCCACGCCCATGGCTTACTTCCTTTTCACACGTTTTCCATTTCGGAATTTTCCTTGCCCACCTCTGCTAATAATAATAATTTTCATAATTTCCCAGTGCCACCTTTTTCGACGCTTGCTCGAAAATAAACTCCAATTTAACCCCCATGCTAATCTTATGCTTCTTCCTTTATTTTCCAGGTTGCTGTTTTGTGACGTTTTATACGAGACGCGCCGCCTTGAAAGCCCAGGATGCTTTGCATAATGTTAAGACGCTGAATGGGGTAAGAAATTTTGATTTGTGTAATGATTTTATCAAGCTCAACCCTCTTAACTCCGTTAAAGGTTAATTTAAGCTTTATCCATCCACCAATAAACCCTTAATAATTTATAAAATAAGATTTTTAATTACGGAATTGCATTCAAAAATTGAATACGATATTAAAATTATTATTGATTATTTTTATTGCGTTAATTTTAAATAATAGAATATCATATTGTATGTATACTATTTTTGAATCGATAGTCATTCGATTCTAAATAGATATTACTAACTATCCAGGGAATGGTCAATCCATTGATTGATCAATAGATGGAAAAAAGTCTTCAGATATCCCAAGGATACCCACATAATGCAATGACACAATCCTTGAGCCTAAATGGGAATAACCAATAAGAAGTGAAAAAGACACGACTATCTTAGCCTTTAATTGGAAATTTCGCTGATCCGACACAAACAAGGAAAAACTCTATAAACTTATCATGAAACGCTATCATCCGCCTGACAGGACAACAGCCAGGAGGTGCGGGCTGGCGCGGCAGCATCATCGTCGTGATTCCGCTCGCCTCCTTCATTATGGCTAACTGACTCGCTGACTGACAGATTGACTGGCGTTTGGACTGACAGAGCCATGACACCGCACAAAAAAGGCAGAACGCGGGACTAAAATAAAATGCATCGCAAGGGGAAATGTTTTTGTAAAGGGTCGACAAAAAATCGTGGAACGTGAAATTCCTTCTCCTCTATTTTCCAATATATTTTTTTTCGCATCGTACATTTCCCTATAAAATGCAAGTAATTTTAAAAGTTTAGCCCTGTGTCCTGTGGCAGCTTAAAAATAAGGAAAGAAAACAAAAAAAAAGTGAAAATTGTTAGCACAAGACACGCGCCAAAATTTTTTTCAGAATTCTTTTTCCCACTTTTGAAAGGGTATGATGTAGTTGTAGATAACTTCGTAATGTATAAACAGGATATCCGAATATAAAATTAAACCGACAAAAACATCAAAACAATAAAATAAATGTTGAAAAACCCATTGCCTGCCTGTGTTTTAGCAAACTATTAAGATAGCAAGGATGTTCATGTGGTCGATCATTATACATATTATTTCTGGCGGGAAGAGAGCAAACCGCAGGCACAAAAATGTCAATTTGCACTTTGGAGCAGAAGCAGCAGCTGAAAAGCGGAAAAGCAAGCAAAGTCCTGGAAAAGTTGTCAGCACAAGTGCAAAGGGAAAAAGATAGTAGAATGGGTGGCACGGGGAGAGGTCAGAAGATAGCGAGAAACGTCAGCAAAAGCGAGCGACATTTGGCAATGTTGCTTTTTATTTTTCGGTTCCCAATTTTTTGTTTTTTTGTTCTACCCTTTTTTTTGTGTAGCGCCATCAAATAAGCATTGAATATTATTATTATTTGAAAGCCATGTGTTAGCTCCAAAAAAAAGGGTCGGGGGAAATGCGGGAAAGCTTTCTAGGGACAATGCTTATGTCATCACGTTATCGGCTTTGAAAAAGAGGAACTGACATAATTTGCATGTTGCTTCGTGGCTGCAGCTGCGATATTTATTTTAGAAAATTGCTATGGAACGTTTTGGTGCGATGACGGGTAAAGGGGCGGATAACGGGACATGTGCGTGCTGCATTTGATTCCCATCGTTGTTGTTCCTGCTTTTGGCAGTTCCACTGACAGGCTTTGACGTTAGCTTGTAATTTTCTTGCACAATTTGCGATTGTTATCGAAATGGGGAAAAGCTTTTTGAAATTCATGATGATGGCAAGGAATATTATCAATTCCTTTTCTATTAGCATTTTTAAATCTTTAATGTGGGTTATAACTTAGATTAGGAAAGTGCACATTAAAATAACTTTCACATATTATTTAAAAATAATTTGTGTAAGCAGAGCAAGAACTATAAATAAATCTTAAATTTTTCATTTGCTATGATTTTTTCTTTTTCCAATCGATTTAGTTTTACTACCTTTCTTTATCGATAACATATCGGAGGGCTGCAATTCACGAGTCACTTTTTGCTGATTAAGTGCAGACCGGCCGATAATTGCCCCAATAGAAAACAGACGTCGGCGGTATTTCAACCAATTACGTGGAGGCAGGGAAAAGCCAACCATGAGAGCTGGTTGACAAAGTGAGGAAAGGACTTCCACCTTCGGAGCTCCTTTTCCTTGTGGGGGCGTGAATGCCGCCTGTGTTTGACTGGTAATTGCTACTTCCTGCATATAAATAAATTGGCAAAATGAGAAAGGCAAGGAAGCGGAGGAGAAACAGGTTGACTTGGACTGCAATTTGTAACCAGTCGCGTTGCGTGTATTATTTACGGCCAGAAAAGACTAGGGGCTAGGAAAAGTGGTGGGTGAAAAGGAAGAAGGGAAAGGGCACACCGCCAAAGGGAAGTACAAGGACATTGCCTTCTAGCGTAGACTGTCGTCGTTTGTTCGCTGCCCGTTTTGCCAATAAATCACGCGCCATTAGCCAAGCAGTAGTTTCACGCAGAGCTGAACACGTGACACGCGTGAGGAGTTAATAAAAGTTGGTAGGGTGCTTGGTTGCAATTGTCGCTAAACTTACAACCTCTTGAAATACAATTTTAAATAGATCTTCAAATTAAAGAAAAAGTTCATTATATTTTTAATTTTTGTGGTTCAATCTGCTCAAATCGGTACCATGTTTTTCCCGAAACACGATTGCCCTTTACCAACGCTCCCATCTCTAGCTATGAAATGCAGCATGACCTCGTGCCCGTTTCGCGGCCTCTTTGAATGCGGAAGGGGGCGTGGCTGGGGACAGGGGCGAGCTTTAAGCTTGTTTTAATTAGAAGACGTTGTGAGGTGTGTGTGTGCGCGAAAAATTACATTTAAAACACGCTGCAAAGTCTAACGCATATTTTAGGATTTTTGCACATAGCGGCGAAATTTCCCCCTTTTTCGCATTTTGCCACCACCCGTGTCCTTTTTAGCGACCGCTGAATAAATGTGTTTGGCTTTTGTCAAGGATTTAGGCGGAGGCTTTGTTCCGTGTCCTGCGAGGCTCCTTTTTGCCTTTGCCTGCATTCCATTCATTATGCAGCTTAAGTGGAACGGGAGATGGGGTTTGTTACCCGATTTCCTCGTTTTACCATCCACCCTCGTGGACTGCAGTCCCTTGTCGCCATTTTTGGCGACTGCATTTTGGCCCTAAGCTCTGTAAATTAATCGCGGTCTTCTCTCTTACGGCCGGAACCACGGAGCATATTGCGCTCTAATATTTCAAATGTGATTAACACGGTCCGGAAACGGATTTGATTTTAACGAGAGAAAATGGCAGGATTAAGAAATGGATTAGACTTTTGTGCTATGAATACAAGTTTTTTGGTCTAGAAAAAATATTAGAAAAGCTTCAAAGGAAAACTTATATTGTTTGTAAATGTAGTCTAAATAGAGTTTTCTTATACATTTATTATAATAATTTTTTAAATTTTAGCTTTAGTTTTTCTTATCCAAAACTACATGATAATAAACATCAAATAAAATGTAATATCTATTAAATAGATAAATTTGAGTTCAAAAATTCAACGTTAACTTTTATAGAATTTATAAATTGTTGCTATCCTTGTGTTGTTTTACCCATTTTCTCCAAAACAAATAATTTTTCGATTTCATTTTAACTATATTTGCATTTCTTTTTTTCTCATTTTAGATGTACCATCCCATTCAAATGAAACCCGCCGATAGCGAGAATCGCAATGGTAAGTTTTTATACCTTTTCACATTCACGCAAAACACAAATTTATCCAACAAAAAATAAAAGTAGAAATAGAAAGCTATGTACCACAATGCGGTGTGTATGTGGGTGACTAAAAGTATGCCAGGCCAAAATATTTCCACCGCCAACAAACCAACAAAACTCGGCACAAAGTGACCAACGAGGCGTGAGAAATATGTGTGCGATGCTGTATCGAAAACGAAACACAAATTGAGGCTTACGGTTGCGAAATGCATCGGCTAAAAGGATATCAGAAGTATTCTGGAAATTGATTTCCGAAATTTATTTTTTTTATTTTGAGTAAATTGCTTTTTTCTGATGGATAATTTATTAAAAATGTGTTTTTAAATTTAAAATATATTTATTGGTAACCTATTTTGTGGTTGAAAAGGATACGATTATAAGTTTCCTTTTCATATGTTTTAATAAACACCTATTTTTGATATTGTTATCCGCAACTAAAACATATTAAACATCGAACTAAATGATTTTAAATCACTTCACCTTCATTGACGGAATGAATCTTTAAGCGAAATGCAACGGCATATGAAGTGAATGAGACAGTCAGGGAATCACAGAGATAGACAGTAACCGATCAGAATTTTGGTGGCAGTGGAAATTGCGTGCGAAAAACGCGGTCAGCCTAAAAGCGGCCAGTAGAATTTGACAGTTTTTATTGGCAATGGTCAACGCACGAACGATGAAAATCGGGGAAAAAGGAAAGTTGCGAAATACATGGAAATGGCGAGGTAGGGTGCGAACGAAATTTTTCCAACATTTTACGGATTTTTCATTGAACTTTTATTCGTACAGTTTGCTTCGCCGTCCCTTTGTTTCAAAGTTCGTTGTCAGCTGTCGGTCACTTGGTAGTTAATTAAAAACCATCAATTATGTGAGCCAGCAAAAAATGTTCAGCATAAAAAAAAATGTTTTCAAAAAGCTGAAAGAAAAGTTGGTGAACATATTTTAATTTATGTTAATTTCAGACAGGAAGCTTTAACCCGCCCACACTTTAGGGGCTGCTTCTTTTAATTACACCCATGATATTAATCTGCTTAAGTGACCACAAAAATGTTGACTTTTACCCCCCACGAGCAGAAAGGGCAGAAGGGAGAGAACACTGAAGAGAATGCCATTTTTAATTGGGGGACCTCTAGCGGCGTTTATTGTTAACAAGTTGTAACAAAAAATGAAAACTGAGTGCAAAAAAAGTTTCGCTGGCATTGCGAGTCTTCATGGCAGCCAATCTCCTCTCAAAACCTCCCACCATCCGCTTTTTCAGCACTGTGTGTAATTACGCTTGTACAACATGGCGTATGCTTAATAATTTTTGGCACTTTTTCCCTCTCTGTGTGTGCTTAACTAAATTTTTCTGTGTTTTTTTTTTGTAGTTGATGATGGATAAGTACTTTTAATGGTGGTGTTGAGGAACATGATAGTTTTTCACTGCAGAGAAAAGTATAATGGGAAATAACTTTATTTCACTATGTTTCAATTCAGAAAAAGTTGCTAATGTAAAAACAAGTTTAAAGCAAATAAGTTAATAATAATTTGGTTGTATAAATCTTAGAAATTACCGAAAGGCCGCAATGAATTCGTCAACCCTACTTTCATTTCAGTATTATTTTATGTCGGTTAGTCTTATATACCAAGTAGTCAACTTTACTTACGGCCAAGGAAAACTAGTTAATTTTTGTGGAATGTTTAGCTTATTTAGCTGCTTGGAAAACCCCATTTCGGGCCAAAGCCTTCCGTGGGGGCTTTTCAATTTCAGATAAGCCCTTTGGTAGCGGCCGCCCGCATTGCGCCTAAAACAAATTCGATGCAAATTCAAGTTGGACACCATCCAACATTTGCCGCATTATAGACAGGCAACGATGCCCTGGCAAACAACGAAATTGCAATTCGATTCAATATTCCAAACTAGACAGAGAGAAATGTAGCATGTTTCGTGATTTGGCACTTTAACCTCGAAAAGACAGCAACAAAATTTAAAAAAAATACCAAAGCGAAAACAACTGACAAAAAAGTTTGGCTGGGTCCCACAGCGGAAGCGATATAATAGAAAAAGATGGCAGAAATATTTTTTCCATGTTTTGTTTTTTTCTGGTTTACCGCCAGGGTTGAATAAAAGGGGGAAACTGGAGGTAGTCACAGCCTAGAAATCCAAAGAGAAAACATAGAAAAGACAGTCGTCGTCTCAACGAAACAACAAACGGAAGGTGGCAATTTAATAAAATGCTTGAGTGAGTCGTCGAGTTCTGTTTCCTGCTTGGCTCACGCTGCTTTTCTTTCCATACTCAAATTGTTCCTTTTGCAAAAGTTGTTTCGCAAAAGTGTTGCATATTTTTTGGCAGGCGGATATCGATAAAGAGGACAACCTTCTTCTTCTCTTTTGCTATTGCTAATGATATTCTACTGTAATTTATATACATAGTGTTTTAGTAAAAGGCTTAAACTTGCGTGGGAATCGAAGCAGCCGCCTTGAAAGAAATAGCACGGAATATTTATTGGTTTTATGAATACTGTTTAAAGAAATACTAATATATTAATATGTCAAAATAATAATAATTCCAATTTACAGAATCAAATTTTTGGTTTTTTAAATTAAATACCTTTAAATTGGTTTTTGAAATTAATTATTATTTTATAGAATTTTTTTAATGACTTGGCTTTAATTTAATATTTTTAAAAGCAGTCCAAAACCATAAAGAACTTTAATTTAAAATTTGCACAGATGTTCAAACCTCAAGTTTTCCTCAAAAGAGCTTCTCAAGTCAAATTTAATTTTCTAGATTAAGCAGAGTCAAACAATCAAACGAATTTATCCGTAACGATTTGTTTACCTTTGATCTTTCATCACAAATTCAATCAACGATTGCAACTCACACAAAAAAACTCAACCCACAAAAATTACTTTCTTTAAAATCCTCCTTTACCATAAATAACGAACAAATGACTTCTCATTTCCACTTAAATTGAAGCAAAGAGAAAAGAAAAATTGCATTCAAATTTTATGACACTTTGTGACTCCGGAGCTTTTCCTCTCTGACCCTGGGCTGAAAACCCTCAACGGAAAAGAAGAAAAACTCTGAAGGACATAAATATCTCAAGGAACAAGGAAAGGAGGGAAAACAAGCAGAATATTGTCTAAGGGCAAAGAAGTGCATAATAACAGCGATTTGCATTAGGTTAAGTAAAAAAAGGGTGAGAAACAAGACAACAGCAAAATGTGCAAGCAAATCAAATGAGTAAGCAAAAATGGAAAAAGGGGAAGGTGAGAAAAACTGCAACGTGGTAATCAGAGCAATTTACATGCAAGCAAACTTCAAACAGACAACGAGAAGAAGCGGGAAAATATGGAAAAAGGGCGGCAACGACTCGCGGGACAATGTCAAGTTCTGAAGGATTATGCGAAAAAGTGATGAAGGGAAGGGAAGCTACCAGGGGTTATATTAAATTCTCAAATAATCCACATTTTCCCTTTTTTTCGGTTGCAACTAAATGAACCAAAATGGAAAGGGGAAAAATGGTTGTTTAGTTCACCGAAGTGTATCTTTCCCTTCGTTTTTAAAAAGGGCAATTCATAATATGAATAATATAAATTTTAAAAATCGATATAACTATGATGACCTTATATATTGTTAGCCCGTTATAAACCAGTTATGTTAATGAGAATGATACAACGGGCCTTAATAATAATACGAAAAATATTTTCAAAATAATCATACAAACATACTCATCACTTTTCTTGACAATTTATATATATCTTCACGGTGAAGGAACAAAAGTGAGAGCAACTGAGAAATAAACATGCTCATATTTTTTCCATACAATTTTGGAGCAGCACAAAAACACGATTGCATTTGCTTGAGAGTTGAAAACCCGAAGCAGGGAATGATGGTGGGTTCTGTTGTTATTGTTGTGGAAAAGACGCGGGAACATATGAATTTTTCCTCACTGCATATGAAATCGATATGCAAATGTTGTGCGAGGTTTTCCCCGGCGTCAACAACAGCTACGGAAAAAAACAACGATGGCGGCTCCTTCATTCTGCTATGATGATGATGATGCACGTATTGTTTGCTTGTAAACATGATAAAAATTCAAATTAGCCGTAATATATGGCAAGTCAAGGATAGCACACATATATAAGTCTTCATTCTGTGGCGCTGAAATGCAAAATGTGCCAAGAAATTACGGCAAAAACTTTTGTCCGGGGTGTACGAACGAACCTTGAACAAATTACGTATTGTATTTGCATTTTTCATTCTTTGGCTGGTGTGGAAATCAATGAGTCAACAAGAAGGTGAAAGTTGAATACAAACACTATATGTGTAGATCATATCAGTAAGTGAGAAGGAACCGTCGTTGTTGTGTAAAAAAGTGAAAATTTTTCCCATTGTAAACTAGTTACATCGGTGTGCTAAAGAAATTTCATTCACCACAAATTCCTAGGTATGAAAAATATCGATTTTTTACGGTGTTTTGTCATTGTACAAACTTCAAACATTGTCATTAAATGTTTACCATAGTGCACTTGTATAGCTAATTACGGTTTTAAGCGGTTCTTTATTTAAAGAAATAAGATTTAAAGTCAAATATTTAGTCAAAAATATAAAACTCAGATGAAAATAAAACTCGATGCGTTTTGTATGAGTATAACATACAACTTGAGCATTAACTAATTCACAAAACTAAATCGACAAACCATTTACAAAGTAAAAAAAAAACCCAGAAATTTAAATTTTATTCTTGAAGTAAATTGTCAATTTAATTTAAATTGGTATACTTGGATTTTATCTTGAAGCTGTCTGTAACCACGATTTTTTCCTTATAAAATATTTAAAAACGTATTTTTTTTTAATATTTACTATACAAATTAAAATGTTCTATATGTATCCAATTCCGAACATTTTTCCACCAAAGTCATAATGCGTGTGCGTCTCTATGGTTCTCTAAGCTAATTTTTTTGTAAACAACAGAATGCCAGAGCAAAACGTGTTAATTAACTCATTAGCATCAGGTACTGCAGTAACAAAAACTACAGTGGGCATCGGGTAGATGCGAAAGAGCAAAGAATATATACACATTCATCAAATGTGAATGAGAATAAAAAGTAAACTAAGCTAAACCAACATTAAAAGTCACTTAAAAGAGCTAAACTCAAAGCCAACAATTTCACAACGCACCAAAGTTGTTAATCAAGTTTTTCCAGCCGAGAATCATCTTCGCATGAGATGAAATTAGATCTAATATGCGATAAGTAAGTTTAGGGTCTAGATCTCGAACGCAGGTTAGTTGCATTTCCAACGTCAATCAGTTCGAATCGAAGGAGCGGTCGCCGACAAAATCAACTTGATTTATTTTCCCACCTCGCGTACGTGCTAAAATTCCAATTTTAGCGATTTTATTTTGCTCTTTTAATTGTGCCCATTGTTTGGTATTTAAATTCAAAGTGAATCCCTTCCGTCTCCTCCGTTCTGTCCAGTTTTGTTCGCTTTCATTAATGGACGTCGCATGTGTGACGTTGCTTAATTAGTTGCCATCGCCATCGTCTGGTTCTGATGACTTTTCCTTTTTCCTCGGCTCCTGATTGATGTCAATTTATTTTTAGTGGATCGAGTTTTGCCAATACGCGCCGTCGACAAATAAAAATCAAAAGTAAATAGAGAGTAAACCTTTGCACAAAAGAATTTATTTAAATCACTGCGAAACTTATCGGCGATGGGCAGGCTGTAAAAGTGGAGTAACAGAGAATATCAAATAATTCTACCTATAGGGTGTCACCTTATAAGTTTACAAATCAACAGGGTTTCAAGGAAAACACAAAATTAATGGATGTAAGTCTTTGGTGATTTTTAAAAATGTGGTTTTAATTATTACTTTCGAAAAAGGATTTTTTTTATCACGTCTGTTTTTGAAAATATTGAACTATCGTTAGTTTTGGAATATCAATTAATCATTTAAAAATATTATAAAATAGTGCTGCAAGATCTTTATTAAGTTAATATATGTAAGTTCACATTGAAGTGTACTGAATCACCCTTTATTGAGGCAATCCATCAACCCCTCCTTCCAATTTTCCCAATGTAAATGTCGCATGTCTAAAATAATTCGCGGCGCGTTGAATCGTTTCGAACTGAAGTGATCCAAAATAAAATCGGGCGAGCGCAAGCGACAATCGAATTCTTTGTGTTCGACCATTTTTTACTGATACATTGCAAAACTATATTTAGAAGCGATTAAAGAAAGGCACATATAAAAGGAGAAGCCAAATGGCAGAACGCATTAATTGCAATCACAGGGAAGAACTTTCGATGCCAGCAGTTATCTAAAAGAAAACTCTGAAAACACACTCTAAAAGTGCGAAATCTCCAAGAGAAACTTACAATTTAATTGTTGTTCATTGTTTTATGGCAAACTGAATCGGAAAATATTATCTTAAAACCATGTGTGTCTTCATACTTCTGATTGTTATACGTTAAACGTTTTATTAAAGACACTCTGAAACAAAAAAGAAATCCCATATCAAAGTAAAATTAAATAATATTTTAATTGTGCGTGGCTAAAAAGCAAAAAGCAGTAATCACCAAAAAACGTTGCGTGTTCCTCGAGATATTCATAATAAAATTCTTAAATAAATAAACAGCGTATGGGAAGAAGTGTTAACTGGCTGATAATTGAGTTGAATATATTCGTGTTTAATATTTATTATATTTGCTTATTGAATTTTCCACTTCGCTCGCCTCTCGATTCTTGTTCTGTTTTTAACGCTCTCTGCTCTCTCTCTGTATGTGTGTGTGTGTGTCTGTGTTTGTGTGCGTGTCGAGTATCTGTGTGAGCCTGAGTGTAAGTGTGAAATATTTTCAAGAATTCTCTCCCCTCCGCTCGCCAACGTCGTCGTCATCTCATCATCATCTGACATGATAAATAATTCAACTGCAATCGGTTTCGTAAATAGCCAAAAAGGAGCCAACGGATGCGGATGCGGCGACGAATGCGAATGCGGATGCTGTGAGGGAAATACAGCCGCAGCAACAGCAACAACATCGCGAACATCTGAGCCAACAGCTGAGAATGTTGCCTTCATCGGCGGCAGCAGCAACAGTCAATTATCCTCAGTAATTGAGAATTTATCCAATAACAGCGACGTTGCAGCCGCATTGTCCTTTGCCCCGGGAACATCATCATCAGCATTATCATTATCACCAGGAGGAGCGGCGGCAGCAGCAGCAGCAGCAGCAGCAGCTTTAACATCATTTGCAGAAGGAGCAGCAGCAGCAGGATACACCTCGACAACGCACCGCGCCACGCATAAATCCTATCCGCCAATAAATTCAGCATATTGGCTGCCATCGTCGCATCCATCACCGTATGCGGTGCCAGGTAGGAGTTGCCGTCCCTCTCAGATTCCACTCGGCATCCCCCACACTTTTCCCCCGACTTCTCCTCACGTTGCTCCAGGAAAGTTCGAAATCTGGCTAGAGATGAGATCGTGATTCTGTCGAAGTTAATTAACGTTATACCCAAACATGGAAATTGGAACATTGTGAGAAACATTTGCCAAACACCAATTCAGTCGAACTTTTTTGGCTCTACCAATAGCAAATCTTTGATTTGTAGTATTGTTTTGTACCAATATGAATTCATTTCTTTTAAAAATTAAATGGCATTAGAAACTTGTTCTTTTGTAATCGCATAGGACAAATGCATTTTACACATACAAGATTATTATCTTGATTCGCATGGAAAGATTTTTGAAGAATTATTAAGATCTCATTCAAAATATTAAAAATTTTTATACTTTGAACGATGTCTTTATTTGATTTGTCAAATACTAAATCCGTCATAAAAAAGGCAACTACTTACGTATGTCTTAAAATAAACTTCCCCAATTGGTAGTTTTTTCTGTGTCCCCCAATGACATCTCTGGCTTTCGAGGTCAGTATTTGCTCACTCGTCCCTGTCCTTTGCGACCTACCAACCTCGCCACCCACTCATCCGCCCTGTGGGCCACTCTCTTATTGATGGTCTGTTGATGCTGAGTGTTATCTACCTTGTCGCAGGAGTTGCCAGGAGTCGTCAGCTGACCAAATTGCCTTACATTCACATTACGATGTATATACCTCTCTCCTGGTGTTTCCTTTCCCTGGCTTTTAAAATTGGGTAATTAAGGCAATTTATTGGACGACGCGCGCTCCGTCCTGGTTGTCATTCGCCGCTGGATTGAGATTGAGGAAGGAACCGACATAAAATTGCCAAGAAATCGTCATTAAGCAAATTGCCCATGACCCAAAAAGTCGTCTCTTAATTGTTGCCAAAATAAATACGAAATGTGAGAGGATTGTTAAGAATTTGTATCTGCGGATAGGAAATTTAATCTGAACAAATAGTATAAATAGTACAGCCATGTTTTCTTTATCCTGAATAACAGTGCTTTGAATTAATGTGCAAAGCAACATTTTTTTTTTGTTTAAACTTATTTGTTTTTAAAAAGCATCGAATTTAAAAATATAATAACAGAAATATTGTTTTCTGTTCACAAATCTAAAATGTCAGTATTTAATGTTAATAATATCAAGACTATTTTCTCCACAAGGACAAGAGTTGAGCTATACAACCTTATATCATCTGCTTATAACTAGCTTGTCAAACTTTCGCTAGATTTATTTTTTGCTTAAAACATTAAAGTAAATTGCCTGAAAAATTTTCCGGCAACAGACGCAGAACTCTTTGACTCCTCCTCTTTTAATTTTTCAACCTTTCCGCACGCAATTTCCGCTCTTCATTTTATTATCTGTTGATGCCAAACCACAAGCGAAGCAAAAAAAAGAACAACATCTGGTAAACATGTTTAAAACCTTTTTTTTTTTGGGTCTTTATCACCTGGATGTGTCCAACCCAGGCGTGCCCCGCCCCTTCCGCCCTCGCACTCATCAGTCGGCCACAAGTTTACACTTGACTTCGACATTATTAACGCACAGAAACTTTTTCTCTGTATATTTAACAATAATTTTTCCATGACATACACGTGTTGCCGGCGTGACACTTTTCCCGCTTAATACACTCTACCAAGCAGTCGATGTCAGAATGTCCCATCAAAAAGGACATTGTCCTTGCATTTCTCGATATGAGAAAAGTGAATATTTATATTTTACACTTTATTTTCAATGCGTGGGTTGGGTAAAATTTCAGTTGCGTCTGCGTTAAGATGGGTAATGGTAATGTTGGCAAAGTGTGAAAAGAGAAGAAAGGGAAAATTAATAAGGCGCTTAATATTGTTAATTTTTTTTCTCTACCTATATATTTTCTATACTAATGACTCTTTAAAATATTTTATAAAATTCTTGTCTTATTAAATTACGTCCCAACTGCACATCAATGTGTTGGCCTATCCTTTCTAAAGACCCTTAACACTTGACCTGGCCCCTATCACCATCAGTTGTTACTCCATAAATCTCTGCTGGCCAAATTGCCATGCAAATTTTAACTGCTCTTTAATTTTCTGCTAAATTAAACGTTGAATAAACTACCAGAGAGGCCATGGCCACAACGTGAACGTGACTGGGCCACAGAAAGGAGCGTATAGAAAATATAACAAAAAATATTACACAAAAAAAAAACGTAATTTTTCGCACACAAAGTGAGTAAGAGAAGGGGAGGAATTTATAACCTTTAATTGCTTTGACCCAAAAATGTGCAGCAGCAGCAGCTACTGCGATTCTGGTTCGGTAGTTGGTCCTGTGATCCCGGCCACAAAAGCCACATTGCCTATGGGCGCGATGTGGGCATTTCCCAGACTACCGGACCCGCATAATAATATTTTTTTTTGCGTGCATCCCTTCCCTGTCATTGTTGTTGTTGCAGCCTAATGCATTTTCACATTCAGAGGGATACAGCGTGTGCCATTTACCCACATAGATGCAGCTCAACCCTCATTCGCAACTTGCACTTTAAAGAATTTGTAATTGAAATTAGCTTAATTCATCATTTTCATTTACAATGAACCCAGATAAATTTTATTTTAAAAATATGTCCGGAAACTGATTTTTATTTACGTTGTTTTTGGTTTTTAAACTATTGAAAAAAAAAATTATTGAAGGAAATGTGCAGTTAAAGTTAGTTGACACGTAAAGTAAACACACAAAAAAAAAAGGGATTTCATTTTTGTGAGGTCGTTTTGTACTAAAGTCTTTTACAAGTACAGAAAATATAATCGCAAATACTGAAGTTCTCAAAAATAGCTGTTTTGTGGTTTACTGATGTTGATTTAGATACAATAGAAGAAATGATAAATAGATATATTAATATTAAGACCCTTAGTTTTTTTCAAGTGTATAGTAACTAGGAAGATTTGGCCTGGCCTCCATTTAGAGTCTGATGGCCCAGCCATGGCATTCTCTAATCTGAGAGCCAGTCGAGTTTCAGTTTCCATTCCATAGCTGCACACAAATAACACCCTGCTCTATTTTCCCAGACTAGTTGCCATTCTATGCAAATGAATTGGTTTTTAGGGAAATACTTCGCACTTTGTTTGGGCCAAACAGGAAGGCGAGAAAAGCTGGAGAAGATGGATCCATGGCCGAGTAGAGGGAGATCTTCTGGTGGTATATCTCAGAGGCAGGGAATTCGCACACAAGATGCAAATGCATTCCCAGAGCTTCTTTTGCTGCCTGGCTGGCAGTTGTTCGTTTGAGTGACAATCTGACGGACTGACTGAATGATTGCAGAACGAACTAAGGGAATGACCGACTATCTGACTGACTGACTGTCTAACTGAGTGACACTTAGCAGCATGCTGGGGGGAAACTCGAAAGGGGAATGTGGCTTACAAATTTTGTGTTGCCCACAATGCTTAAAATAGCTGCAAAGTGACATAACGCTGGATAACTTTTAAGAATGTATACTGTTTGGTTGGATCTTAAATTTTAATATAAGCCACCATAAATGTAACCATTCATTTTAGATTCTTTCTTCTTTCAAAGTAAACAAATCCAAATCAAATATATTTGTTTATGCTGAATTCATCCGCAACGAATCCGATTGTTTTACGCTTATCTCGTCTGATTTGGTCCATGTCCTTATTTATTTTTAGGCGCATAAAGCATTTGCATATTTTCAATATAATATTGATAAAAATGGTTTCAGTTGGGCCATAAAACCGAACCCTTCTTCCCTTTTTATGCAGATGTGTTATTATCATAATCAAACTGGAACTACTTACTTTCACTTTCCCTCTCTTCACTCTTTATCCACACATCCTTTTGGAAAAGCATAATAAAAAGGAAGTGTAACCCAAAAAAATGGGGGAGAACCATAAAATACAATAAAGGAAGTTGAAAGTTCTTCGACACAGAAACCCATTATCACAGTTACACACACTCGCACACTCATTGTTCAAATCAAAAGTTTTGACCCCACATACACCCCTATAATGGACATCCATTCATATTTCCCCTTTCTCTCTATAACACTCTTTTGTGTATGTCCTTCGTGTCCTTTGCTTGACCCTCAAAATGTGTAAAAATGCAAATAATTTCCCAGCAATGGCCATCTCTTTCGCTCCTACTTTCTTGCCTTATTGTTATGCTCTTGATTATGTTGTTGTTGTGAGAGGAGGGGATATGTTGGGATATCTGTTCATGTATGCTGCAAAAACATGTCCTTTTTATTGCCTCGACATGAAAATTTATGTTTCCCTGGTAGTTCTCCTTCGGTGTTCTCTTTTTTTTTGTGGCTCATTTTATTGGTTTGCTGTTGTTGCAGGGACATTTTGTGGCTTTCATGTCATATCGATTTATTAACCTGTACGAACTATTGTCCATCGTGGGGACCGAATTGATAAATGAGGCAAGTTTGTGGAAATTGGTTTCGTCTTCGCCTCCATTTTATTATTGAGGGGTGTTATAATTTATTTCTTTCGGGCGCCGCTTCTTAATGGAAATTTATACGTAAAAGTTCAATTTTTGCTGCAATTATTTTTGATATATATGCATAATCCTTGTTATCCCTTCGCTGATACAACTTCGCCGCAGCTCCACTTGATATTCAATATTTTTTGTGCGAAGGGAAAACGAAAAGAAAATAGATTAAGCACAAAGCAACACAATTTCAATGCAATTAAAATGTAAATTTCGTTTATGCATTCCCAAAAAAATATACAGAAAATAAAAATGGTATTCCTAAGAAAGGGAATAGAGGGGGGAAGGGAAGCATTCGCAGGAATAGAAGGAGCAAAATAAAAGGAAGGCTAGCAAAGTCTAAAAGGAAAGACAAATCTAAGATCTTTGAATCTAGTAAAATATATATTGCAATATATAAGAATTTTTTGTGCTCTTTAAAGGGCACAAAAATATAAGTTTCCTGAATTCTAGAAGGAACACAATCCCAGAACAATTTTTTGCCCTTCTTCTGCTGCCGATTAAAATTTAAATTTTATACAAGAGGAAAAGTATTTGCCATAATTTTGTTGGCAACTCTCCTCGGCAAGCTCGAAATTAAATTTAATAATGCATTAGAATTGTGTTGGAATTGGCGAAAGGTAAATTTCATTAGGTTGGTGGAAAAGTGATATATATAGCTGAAATGCCATAAGTATTAAGAAAAAACCAGCGCACCATCTCAACTTCGCAAAAGTGAGAGTTTCGATGGCTTGGTGAAGATTAAATATACACAAAGAGATTAAAGTATTTTATGTACAGATTTAAATATCTGCAAAATCATTATTATAGTATCATAAAATTCTTTTCTGGAGACAAAATACAAAATAACATTTTTTTTTAACATGTAATTTAATTTTTTTCAATAACTTTTGCAATAGTTCTTTGAGTTTGAAAATCTGATAGACATATACCACCCAAAACCTGGTCTTTACATAGTTTCGCGGATTGTGGTTAAAATGGACGCTGCTTAACAGCGCTACATAAGCATGTTCAATACCAAAACATACATTTTACAAATACAAATTAATTATCAACACGTTTTATTTTATAATTTTTTCACCTTCAGATTGATTTAAAACAATTGTAAGGTATCTATTATTTCCAACTGTTTATTAAACTTTTTGATATTTTAATCAATAAGTTAAAATTGGTTTTACTTGGCGATTTGCCCCCTTTTGTGGCTTGTCCATATGTCGGTGTGTGCGTGTGTATCTGCGAGTGGCCTGTATGTGTGCGATTTGATGCTGGTGTGCGACCATCGCCGCAGCGCTTGATTAGATTTTGCCACTCACTTTTAACCCCCACCCACCAACAACCCCCCGTTTTTCACTGTGTGCGTATAACCGCAGCCACAACAACAACAACATGGGGGAAAACAACAACGCGAGTTCAGCATGGAGAGTTACATTATTTTTGTGAAAATTTGTTAAATATGCCAAACACGCAGCGATGCATGCAAAGTGGGAAAAGCAGCCAGGTGAGGAGTGCTTAGGTGTGTAGGGGAGTGTACAGGAGGGGGGAAGCCAAAGGGGTGGGGCTGGTAAGTGGGCAGTTGGGAGGAGAGGAGTGGTGCTAGCCAAGCAGGGCAAGTCCATCCAGCCGTGGCATTGCGTACGCGTTTGCTCATATTTGTGACACAAATAAGCTAAGCCAAGAGTGCGGGTTGCCAAGGGGGGAGGTGGGCTCCATGGGTGGGGTGGTGGGAGGTGGGGTACTAGGGGGTAGTTTGACTGAAGGATGCACCGGCACACTAACACACACCCTCTCGGCCGGAATGGCGGCAAATATGACCCGTTTTTATGAGCGTTGCGCGGCTGCTATTTTTGGATTTATATTTGGGGAATGATGAACCCGGTGACGATTTGTATCCAAAAAAATGTACTGACTTATTAGAACTATATTAATTTAAAAGACAATTGCAAGAATCCATATAAAAAGTTTTGGGTATCTTCTATACGGGGGTCTTTAATAAAAATTCATGACCTCATGCAGCTCAAGATGTTAAGTAATCCTTTATTTGTAGAATCGTAATAGCATTAGGATTATTTTAATGAAACAAAATTCCGGTCTTAAAAAAATTATTTTCTTTTATACGAACCTTCTTAAATCCTTTTTAATAATATGGACTTTTTAGTTGTTTATTTTTGTACCACTTTGTAAATGAATTTACTTACTTTTAATTGGTCTTACAGTACTTTTTTAAGGACAATCCACAATATCATTGGCTGACAATATTTAATAGGTATTTCTATAGTCAATATTTATTAAATACTTAGCATAACCCACTCATTACATGCAGAATCCAAATAAAAAGGGGGCGCGAATTAGGAGTGGGAAAGAAGCGTTCAGAACGCCGATGTCATGGCTCGTTCGCCCTGCATTTGGTTTCGGTTTTGGGTTCGGGGTTCGGAGTTCGGGGTTCCTGAATCTGGTCGTAGTTCTCTGGCTCAGGTTTAGGCTTGGGGTTGGGGTTCGAGTGGTCGCTCGGTTAAGTTGAGTTGCATGCAAAAATGGCCAGCGCTGGAGCAAGGAAAAATAAAGTCCAGGCTAAATGTGTGTATGGATGAAGGTTGCAGAAGTGGCCCGCACTTTATCCGTTACCCTGGCCTCCGCCGCCCCCCTTCTCTTCTGCTTTATGTTTTCAAATTAAAGTCGAAAGCGTGGCAACACTTAATGTGCGCCACTAGAAGCAGATTAGTTGCATTACCCCGAAGCCGGCTCACTGACTCGTCCATTTCCCCCCTTTTGGGTTGGCTACGGGGGAAAGAGCGCTATAACTACGAGCCAGGCTCTTTGGTCCGACATATTAATAATTTAAAACTAAAGCAATTTCGCTGGCGCGAGACTTAAAGGTAAAGTTTTCTCGCTGTCTTAGTGGTGGAGTTTAAGTTTAAATTGAATGCAGCTTAAGATTTGCGAGGGTTGATATCCAGGTAAAAATATTAAAGGAATAATTCTCTCCTGAGTGCAGTATTGGACTCTAGAGTATCGTAGAAACAAATTGGCCGAATTGGAAAGGTATAATCGTATTCTGTGTAAAATAACTATAATTTCTTCTCTTTGAGAGAGCTTTTTATATATTTGAGCTGGGGTAACAGGGTACCATTAGAAATTTAACGATAAATATTCTTAAAAATGCTTTATCTTAAATCCCTTTAAAAATGCAATACAGAATGAAATTTTTTTTATTATATAAATAAAACCTAAAATATTCTTTATCGTCCTTCAATTTAATCCGTCGATGGGGATAGGAAAAGCTTTGAATTTGCGGCTGATAGAAACTAATGAGGTCACCGTCGCGCTGAGTTTGTTTACTTTTTTCGGGAAGAGCAACTTAAATTATGGAATCGATGTGGGGGTGGATGTTTTGCCAGGGTATTGGCATTCCGCCACCGCCAAGCATCGAATTCAATGAATTTTAAAATTCCTTTTCCACTGGGTACGCTGCTGCTGACTGCGCGCAATTTCTGCTAGGATTATGATAATATAGCTCAAGTGCAGTTAGTCGATGTCGCTGCTGCAGTTGCACTTGCAGTTTGCGATAATCATAATAATAATAATGGTGCAAGTGCTTCTCCTCCTTCTCCATAATTATAGTGTGTGTGTGTGTGTGTGGGGCTTTGCATTTGATAACGCTTGGGGAAGATGATAATAATGATGATGATGATGCAGCATCAGCACTCGGAATGGCAATTGAATTGGGGGCGATAGAGAGGCAGCAGGAGGATGCTCCATCGAGTAGAAGGATGGAGCCGCATTGCAGCACGATGATGCCTCGAAATGTGGCAAGTGGCAGACCAAAATGGGGGAAAACCCGAGGCATTAGAATTCCCAGCCATTAAACTGAATTTCAACACGTCTTGCGGTTACTCCTGACTATAAAAACCCCCATAATAATAAGTCTCGAATAATATTTTTAAATACCCGACATCAGCGCAGCAAAGTCAATGACCAGAATGGCTACTAAAAATCAATTTCCACCCCATAAGCAGCTTAATTATAATTTTAATTGATTTCCAAAAACAGATTTTCAAGGGGCAGCGGTGGGCGCTTGAAATTTCTGCTCTGGCAAATTGCCGACTATAAAACATAATTTGCATTGACTAAAAATTCGCCGTTTATTGGAGCGATAAAATAATAATTTATTACAAAGAAATTTAATACGATTTTTCGGTTGCCCGTAGTTTTCTGCCAGCACAGTTAAAATTAGCAAACACTAATTTGGCTCTTTTGGGAGGAAACAGGGTTAACCTGAAAGTTTGTTTAATAAAATATTACGCTAATATGGTTCAGTAAGCCCACAACTGCAGAATAAAGATTTCAATAAAATACTTATTCAATACTGTGTCGCATCAATAACATTAAGGAATTAAAATACGTTTAATTCCATTATATCTGACTTATATTTGCAATAGCACAGAAATTTTCATTATTCCATGACTTTTCAAATAAAAATAAAAAGGGAATAAAATTCGAATTTTCCTTAATTAAGTTTTTGGGCCTAATTCAATTTCACTTTGAATACAAATATTTATATGAAAAAATAAATTGAAATATTTATGAAAATCTTTAAAGTGTTATAAACAGTTGCGGACAAAAAATCCTGCAAATGGAAATTAAATTTGCCGTATTTATTTATTTTTGCCGAGTCATACAAATTTAATCCGCTTCCAGTAATCGTCAGCACTTTAAATATATTTAAGCCAATTGATTTGCAATTTAGTTTAGTTAAAAGATAGAAAGCCCAACCAACCGAACCAATCCGCCCGCACAAACAACCACATCAAATCACACCACCCCCTCACCCTTCTGGAAAAACATTCTCAGCCAATTGCACATTCGATAACAATTAATTTGTGCAGTGCGCATTTTGCGTGCTTGTGCAAATAAATTAGTTGCCCATTTTCCTCCTCAAACGCCTCTCCTCCACACTTAGAGCCCTTTTTCATGGAAAGTGCAAATATTTGGCGAAATGTTAAATGCCTGCCAATTAGTTATCGAGTCCAGACCAGTTTCGCAGGGAGCGAGAGTTTTAATTTATGTAAAATTAATTGAGCATTGCCAAATGCTGGAATTAACTAAGCCTGGCTGAGCACACAGACTCGCCCATAAAGCCTCATTCTATCGGATTCGACCAGGCCGGACCAGTTCAAACCTGGCCCTAACCCACTTGAGTGTGGCACTTTTCAATGCCAAAACACAGAGCTCTCAACCAAGGCGAGGCCGTCCGGCATTGGGTTGGGTTACACTCGCCGATGTGGTTGAGGCTTCCGCCAGCGTTTCACGCAACGATTAATTTACCAAGGCCAAGGTCTTCGTTTGAATTGGCTTAGATTTATCTTAATTTAATATACATTTTTATCAAAACTAAATGGAAAACTATTATGCTGATCTGAAGTATTGATATGAATATTTTTGGTCACTCTAGCGCTGAATAACAATCTTCAAAATTGTACACTTATGTATTGATTTTTATGTGATAATCTATAATATCACAAATAACCAATTAAATAATTAAATTGAGTGAAATTCTATGGTTTGGCATACTGACACCTAGTTATAAATCTTCCCACATCTATCTTTTAATATGAACAATTACATTTTTTTCTTTTTCATTTGCAGAAAGAAAACTTTTTGTGGGAATGCTAAACAAGAAGCTGAACGAGAACGACGTTCGTAAACTATTTGAGGTCCACGGAGCCATCGAGGAGTGCACCGTCCTTCGGGACCAGAACGGGCAGAGCAAGGGTTGTGCCTTCGTGACATTCGCCACCAAACACGCCGCCATCTCGGCCATTAAAGTGGTGAGTACCGAATGGAAAGCAGAGTCTTGCGATTGACCAAAACTGTGAATATTTTCGTATCCCCAAAGACCCTCAGCCAGAACAAGATCATGGAGGGCTGCACATCGCCGCTGGTCGTCAAGTTCGCCGACACGCAGAAGGAGAAGGAGCAGAAGAAGATCCAGCAGATTCAGGCCAACCTATGGAACCTGGCCAGCAACATCAACATCCCGCTGGGCCAAACTGCCACCAGCGTGACCACGCCCATTCTGCCCAACCCGCCGCAGCAGCCGTCGCCGGTCCTCGGCGCCGACGCCATCACCCCGGCCTCCATCCAACTGCTGCAGCAACTACAAGCGGTTGGGCTGCAGCAGCAGCTGCTACAAGGTAAGAATAGTGTACAAATATAAATTGCTTAAAATCATCAACAGGGGTCTAGGTTTAGCTATTAGCAGACAACAATTTAAATCGAATTTGGTTGTGTGTATGCTAATTAAGTCTACAAATTAAATCATGTATATACTATTTTAAATGTATTTTTGTAATTGAAAAAGATATTAAGTAGATTTCTGCTTTGATCAAATTAAATATCTTTCTTGTTCTCTATCCGTTTTAAAAGACTAATAAATATTATTAATAATTAATATATTTAGTACATATTTTCTTTAATGAAATGTTGATATTTAATTGGTAATTGTAGTGTAATCCAATTTAATTTCCCTATAATTACTATTATTATTATTTCTGTGTTATCAGAAACACAAAATCGAAGTTTTAGAAATGTTCACATAACTTTTGTACTATTCCAAACAAATTTAAATTTCATCACCTAACGCAAAAAAAGAAAAATTGTTGAACCTGTGTCTTAAATTGTAAATGCTTTTTTTTCAAATGAAAAGTTGTTTGTTGTGAGTTTTAATCTTAATTTCAATCTTAAAGATTAATATGAAATATTCATCAATTTGGGAAATTATTTAATCGAACTAAATTTAATATTATTCCTTTGCAGCCCTCACAGGTCTGGGAGCCCAGCAGAGCAGCTCGGCGACGGACACGAGCGCCGTTGCGGCCGCCGGACTCCTGACCCCGATGACCGTCCAGAATCTGGCGGCCATCGCGGCCATGACGCAGCCGAGTCTCTCGAACGCCGCCGCCGCAGCAGCCGCTGCCTCATCGCCGGGGAGTGCCCAACTGACCAACACGGCTGCCCTGCTCTGTAAGTTTTCCCTCCTTCCTTGGTAAAAAATTTAAGCAGCTTGGATAGTTAGGGGAAAAAGAAGGGGAAATACTTGAGCGGTGCCCATGGTTAATAATTTATCCCATAAAGCCCAGCCATCAGTTGCCAGGGCTAATTATCTAATTTTTTCTCTCCTCCGTACCGAAGTTTCCTTGTGTTCACAGGGTTTTTCGGCTTCTCAGCCTGTTGCTGGTGCTTCCTTTTTAGTCTGGTTTTATATTGTTTCCTTTATCGATTTCTAATTATCTTGCGGGCTCCCAAAAATGCTGGTTATTGCTCTGGTTATTGCCTTTAATGAGTGTCAATTGGATATTGGGTTATAGGAAAGCCATCTTAGGGTGAAATAATACTTTAACAAGTGAACTTGGGGTAGATTTGTTATCTTGTCCTTAAACAAAATCCATTAATATGTGAAGAAATTTCTTTTTATTTATTTGTATAATCGTTAGTTCTGTTTCTTTCTGGCTAACTAATTTGTATTAAATGATGCATTACCCCAGTATATATATTTAGACCACCAAAATAACCAATCGATAAACTCATTAATATTCATTTGTTGTTCACCTAATTTAATTCATCAATAATGAGGTAAACTTTCCACTCGAAAAGCCCTCCCCGAAATTGCTTTTCTATTCTTGGTTTCGTTGCCAACAAATGTGTCATCATCTGACATTCAAAGTACCCAATTAGCTTAATTTAGTAAAATCCTGTGTATCCTTCCACCGTCCACTGTTCTTCTGTTATTCATACTTATCCAAGAAAGGCAAATTACTTTTATGGTCTTGTCAATCTTCATTGGAGGGGAAACTCGGAGGATATTGACTTAAAATAATAATTATTTCCTCTACAATACGGATGAATAGATTGAACTTATCGCCTGTCTTATCTAATAGGCTTCAACTGTTTCTCTTTATCCTCCTACTAACAATTATGTGTAATATTTTTTCTCACCTTTAAATTGCTTACCTAATCAATCGTATGAATATATACGGATTGAAAGCAGGCCTTTTGGGTAAAAAGGCCGCCGCCAAAAAATCAGGTGAGAGTTCTCTAGGTTTTTTCAATATTTTTAAAGTTTAATTGTTATTTTCCTAACTGTTAAAAGTTATTTACTTTATATTTGGTTATTAAATTTTATGATTGTCATTATTTAAATTCTTAATTAAAATTGTTCTCATTTTATTTTAAAATATGCTTTCAATCTATGTGGTTTGTTCTTACTAACATACAAATATATACTCTTTTCTCTATTTCAATTGAATGCAGCCAAAAAATCAGGTAAGATTGAATTGAATTGTGAAGAAATAAATTAGCTACTTTTTGAGCGGTTATGGCTCGATATACCCAATTTTTGTATGTCAAGCGGGTTCCTTTTAAATTGATATAAAATCTTCATGTTATATTAATGGTGATAATCTAAGTTTTTTGTTTCTCTAACACTTTCATAATGTTCCCCCGTTTTCCTGAGTTTACGTCACGTTCTTACTGTTGCTGTTTTCATTTTCATTTTCTCATAAAAATGTGTGTGTTATTAAGTTTGGTAGTTAAAGTCAACGAAGCATTCGACGTAACGTTCACGTGCACCGTAACGCGCTTGTTTAACGTCGCCTGCTTTACGTCACCAGTCCGTAGAGAGTTGATGGCCGTATATCTGGAGAAGGGAATCGGAGGGCCAGACTTTATCCGTAGAGGAGGGGAGACCCTACAACATACAAAATTACAAGTTACACTCTCTTGCGAAATTAACAACACGGAACTTATTGCACCAAAAGCCTCTGGAGGAGGGGGCTGGAGTTACGAGGGGATTGGGGCCTGGGAAATGAGGGATAAAGGATGAGCCAGGCAGTTTTTGCTGCACTGCTCCTTCTTGGCCTCATTGACTTTTTCGCTTTGGGGGAATTGCAATGTTTTCTGCTCTGTTCACGGTTTTCATTTCTCACTTCTTAGCTTTCCTTACAGTAACAGCTAGATACCAGAACGGAAATAGAATATTTAAGAATTAAGGTTAAGCATCTAACCGTATTAAACATCTTACAGCAGTCCACCAATTGAGAAATTGTTTTTAATAATATTTTTAAATTACGAATTAATTAATATAAACAGTTGATATTTCAAAGTATCTAAATTAAATTTTTTTTTGCTTTGATCACCACGTGCTACCACTTTAATTTTCTAACAACGTAATTTTTGTATGTTCTTCTAAATATTGATTAAAAAAAATTTTTTTTTATTATAATAACATAACTAAAAATTATGGTATTTTTTTAGTCCGAATAGTAGCAAACGCATAAGTTTGCTGAAGAATTATGGCCTGTCGCCTGCATTTTATCAAACAAAAACAGCCAGAAAATTCCACTAAAATGTAGCAAGGACAAGCCAAATAAAACACACAAAAAAAAAGATGAGAGAAAAAAAGTTTTCGGTGTGGGACTAAAGGAAACGTCATTGCCTATCTGTGGGCATCGCTGACCGTATTTTCCTCCTTTTCCACACTTACTTCTTAAATAATTTCTGAGCAAGTTTATTTCGAGAGGATCTTAGAGAGTAGACGAAAAACCCCGGTCAAATAAGAAAAAAAAATCTGTGGCTGACTTAACCAGAAAAATGCCAAAAATTAAGCGGATTTTCCGAGTCTCCCCTCCCCTCACCCATCTGCCTCTTTTGCTCTGAGCTTATCTTGTGGGGATTTTCGTGAGTTTTGGCCCTTGTGCACTTGTGCGTGCTCATCGTGTGCCACTTGAACGATTTCCGGGCACTTCATTTAATGAAATATTAAAAATTCTTTGCCCTGGGAGCGGATGGAGTCCGACAATTCGGACTCCAAGAAGATGTCCTCCGTCTCCGACATCCTTCCCCTTCAAATTGAAAAAGAAATTCAGTTCAAAGTGCAGCTGACAGCGAGGACAGCAGGGATGCGCCTATTTCTGTGTCCTTTCTCCTTTCTCATACCCAGTACTTATGGAGTATGTTGAATTTGTTCGAGTGTTTACAGCCGAAAAGAGATCAATTTAATTTCTACAGAGCCTATGAAATGGGTATCAAAACTAAGAGTTTGGTTGAGTTCACTGCACTTGTAATACACCATAAAACTTAATTGAAATACTTATATTTCATAAAGAAATTTAAATCGGAATAAAGCACCTATTTAAATATTATTTATTTTTAACGTCATCAATATAAGCTCACTGAAAACTGCAACTGATTAAATAACAATACAGAGATTTCAGAATATCTTAAAGTCGAGACCTTTTTACTAAAGCCCTTCTCGCATTATTTCCTTTTGATACTTTTCTCCTTGCTGGTCGGTTATATAAACTAAACTACAAAATCGCTTTCCAAGTTGCCACGAGTAACAAACTTTTTTTTGCCTTCGGCTTTTGCCTGCCACAAATAAAATGGACAAACAAATTGAGCTCTCGACTTTGGCCCCGCTTTGTTTGTTAGCGTAGTTCCGAATATTGTTTATGGAAAATGTATCGAAGTCAGCGTCGGGGGAATGAAAAAGTTAATTGTTTTGAGGTTAGGGCGAACAATGCGGGATATACAAATTGGTGAAGATAACAATAGGTGGATGGAAATAACACTCGGATTTTGTTTGCAGATTGAAGTTACGAGCATATAAAAACAAGTACAAATTGAATAGATGTGAAATCACATTTTGAACGAAATATATTGAAAGTTTATAAATTTAAAAAGGGTTACAAAAGGGTGTAAAACCCATTTTATTATTTTTATTGAGATGTTTAAAATTCTTGAATATAAATTTATGTGCGATATTAGACTTTAAATTATAAGTTTAAATTGTTTAGATATCTATTTTATTTATTTGTGACCAAAGCAATTCAAATTTGAAACAGATATAGATGGAATGTTGTCTCTTTTATGGGGGGTAAATCAAAAATTTAAAAAAAACTGGAAAAAACAGTTGCTTTTCTTTCCCTTACTTACTAAAGCTCAAGAGCATCCAATTCAAAGTTTTTCGAAGCGCACTCCTTCGATCCCACTTCCGAGTTGAGTAGCTAAAAAAAACAAAAGCTGAACTAAGCCAACAGCAACAACCGAAAATCTTAATCAAAGTTTGGTTGAAGTGCAGTAAACTATGTAGTTTATACTACCGACCCCAGGCCCTTCAAACTGATTTAGGGTTTCAACACGTTTCGAACTCCTTCTTTCTGTTTGCCCATTGCCTTCCTGGCGTTCTCTTTTTCGTAGCTCTCCATTACGTTTGTTTATACACTTTTTCGCTTTTTGCACTTCAAAATCAACAGCAACAATAACAATAACAGTGGGAACAAAATGTCTTCTGCCTGCAAGTGGCAAATAAGATGAAGGAGGAACTGAAAATTGTACAATTTTGTACTTGAACTCGACGAACAAATTTTCCAACTGTAAACTAAAAACTTGCAAATACAAAACAGACAACATCCGGGCCAGAAATAGTTTTAGGCAATGTTTTCGACTTCTTATGCCTTTCTTTCGGCTGTTTCTTCAATTTGGCTTGTTTGTTGTTTTTGCCGGTCAGGCCAGGCCACTCATGTGGATTATTATTGGCCAACTTAGTTAGCCAGCTCCTTGATGAGTAGTGTTCAGCAGTCCATGAATATTCCACTCTTCACTGGATGACTTTTCTTGCCTTTCTTTACGAAACTTTGAACAACAATTAAAACAAATTTCGGTGCAAATATGTGCAAAACTTTTCGCTTACAGGCTTCTGCAAATTGACCATGTTTTTATTTCTTATTTTTCTGCTTGCCTTTGCCATGTGTGTTTAAATCAGTATGGTGGTCTGTTTGATTACAATTCTGTAGAGCAATTAAATAAATAAATCACACAGAGAAATCAAGCTGTTTTTTTAATAAAATGTAATTATTTAAATTTGGAACTTTGAATTTGAATTTTAGTTATACTATGATGACATTAAATCTTTATTAATTATAAAGTACTCCCATTGATTTGTTACTGGAACCATTTTGCACATGGAAAACTTCGGTAGTTGCAGTCGCATAATCGACCACACTGCTACATTTTCGCACACACACACAATGTTTTGCAAAACTCATTAATAACGGCGATCATAGACGGCGCCAAAGGGGAGTAAAAAGGGCGAAGTGGGAGTGGCGGTCAGGGGCGGATCGAAAACCACAAAATTGCATTGCATGACGGCCAATGGCGAAACACGCAAAACAACTAAATAACAAACAACAGGCGTCAAATTACACAAAACCCGAAACCAGAACACAACCAACATTGCACAGAGACAAATTAATTTCAGATTGGCTATTGCGGATGTCGTGTGTGTGCTTTGTAAAATAATCAAATGTCACCCCGCGTCGCAGCGCACAAAATTTGATGATTAATTACGTCTGACGAAACGAAACCAACTAAATAATAATTATACAGTAAAATCCGAGGTAATGCACATTGCGGCAAACTAGGTTTGTGAGTTACAAAATGTGCTGAAATTCAATATTTGATTTTGCCAAAAATTGGAAAAAAAATTTAAACTATTGGGGGTGTACAAAAATCTTGAAAAAAAAAATATTTAATTTTTACATTTTTTAAATGGTTGTTACTTTTAAGAAAGTATATCTAAACAGGACCACTTCAAGACCTTGCTCATACTGTCCAAGCCATACTTATAAGTTTTTAAAGTTATTTACGCCCAAAAAATTCAAAATTTGCTACTGCTTGACCCTAACTAAAATATGTTTTCTTCTTTCCCCTGCTCCTGCATCTATATAGGGTCCGATCCGAATCCATTGGCATCGGCATATATGTCAACAGCCGCCGGTCTACCGCAATTTGGCAGCGCCAGTGCATTGTCCACTTCGCCGCTGGCCAGCGTCGCCCTCAGTGCCGCAGCTGCCGCCGCAGCGGGAAAGCAGATCGAAGGTGAGTAACCCACTACATAAACACTGAAAAAAATATATATTTTTACTGACCATTGATTTTTTTATTGATAATAAGACAAGATAAATACAAAATTTCGTTATCAACAAAGTAGTTCATCCGACGACATGACAAATTTAGGATAAAATCCAATTTACACTACTACAAACAAAATTTTTTATTTCAATATAATCCTTTCTTCATTTCTAACAGTTTAATCGGATATATTATAATTTGGTAGGCCATCAGAGTGGTTTTGAAGTGTCTGAAAGGACACGCACACGTTAGGAATAGAAATGTCTATATGCCTGTGCCATTTTGATAAATGTAGCGAAATGTCCGAATGAATGCTGCTGCGGTTGTGTCAGTCCAATACCAAATCGTTCGTTCGGCACTTAATCCTTCTTCGTTAGCATAAGGTAGCACTTTTAATACTCTTTAGGTGGAAATTAATTCAACTTAAAATTTGGGATATAAACATCTTACTATCAAACTTTTTTAAAATTTGTATTAAAATTACGTCATTAAAGTAGACAAAATTTCAAATTTTCAATTTTAATGGTTAGGGTACATAAACATTCGATGGTCCCTGTACCATTTTCTCAGTTCCAATTGTATTTGTTTCTGCTGCTGATGCAACATCGCATGCATTAACCCGCTCATTGCTGTCAGCGTCATTCGCTCGTGATGCGGTTATTTTTTGCATCCATTTTTACTATTTTCTGTTCGTTGCCCCTGCATTATTTCCAACCCCTTCCCAGCATTTCCCGCCCTCCTTCTCTTTCCGAATCCCACTTGACATGGACATTTTGTGGATGTCTGTCTAATCTACTTAGTTTTAGTTGTGCCATTGTTCTCGTCAGTTTTATTGTGGCGGAGGAAAGGGGCCCTATTTTTATATGAAAAGTCATCTATCAAATGTTATGCAGCTGGATAAAGGATAGCATTCGGAATGAGATAAATGCAGAACGTCAGTTGGGTATTTCCACTACTTCAAGAGTGGTCCAAGCTGATTTTCGAGCCCCTACAAATCAAATCCACCAACATTTTAACCATCTTACAAGAATTTCAATCTCCTCTGCCACGCCCCCTAGAATGTGTGCTCGAAGTGCCTCTAATCCGCAATCGAATGTCTTCTGCTGACACAAATCCTTCAATGCCATAAGCCAATGCCTGGGAGAGATGTAGCAAAAATCAATAAGATCAATCATCTTGTATCCTTCACTGCTGCTTCCCAACTTTCTATCTCTCACTCGCTAAGGAGAATTTATGAGGAGCGTTTTGGTGGGGCTTAAATTTTTATCAGCTCCCGACACAGTGTAAATATTACACACACTTGACACACAATTCCATTAGTCAGACGTCGCTGTCGATATCGGGAAATATGGCAACTGAACATTTCTTTTTCCCCCACTGTGGTTTTGGGTGGCCTGGGTGTGTACTTTGGCACACATAACATTAAAGTTGCAGCAGGAGATATTCGAAATGTTGGGGAAAATGCAACGGGAAATGTTTTGGCATTGCACTTTTTGCTATATTTCCGGTTACATAAGCAAACATCCTTTGAGTGGATGGGAGTGCCGGGGGTGCTTCAGCTGATGTGTATGTGCAGAGGGAGAAATTAGCATTCAAATGTATTCCTTATTTGATGAAATGTAAAGTATTATAAATTAAATTGTGCGAGTATCCGGGTGGGTATTTTTTAATTACTTTCTTAAAAACAATTGAAAGATACTTGTAAAACCTGAAATAATAAAGTCAAATGTAGTTTTGATATAAAGTATTATCGCTTAGCATTTCGTTTAACCTTTGAAAATTTATAAAAATCTATAAAATCTCATTGAATTAGTGAGTCCTCAAATTGGTTTTCAATCTAGAAGGAATCTCGTGACCCTGAAATTTATTTTTGAATTGAGGAGATATGAAACTTCTGTACTTATATTCTCCCTCTGTATGTTATGCACCATATAGTGAGATATATTTTTGCAGTTGAGTGACTCGCTGGCCCTTCGCCTCCTCGCCTTCATCTTCGTCTCCACTAAATCCCCCACTGTTGTTGCTTCGTCCTTTCTGCGACTCCTTGTTTGCTCTGCTGACTCATGACGTCGCCGAAAATTCCCTCCTGACCAACTGCAACAACAACCATCCAGGGGACGGAGGGTCACAGTCCTGAGGAAGCGAGGACTGTGTGCCACTGTCTGTGGAAGCACAACAAATTGCTCTTGCTAGCCAAAATGCGAAATGTGAGCTGCCATGCTTTCCTTTGCTTGGTTGGGTTGTGAAAAACTATCATAGATGGCTTGGACTGGACTTGCTTAAATGGAAGCTGACCTAAAAGGGGGAATGCAAGGTCTAAGCTCTGTATAATTATTGGATGAGATAAGGAGATTGCCGAGGGAAGTGGTTAATGGGTAATTGACTTTGATTTGACAGTATTTATAAAACTGGGAATTTCTACACGTATTGAACTTTGTTTATAAGAGACAAAAAAGGTTTCGTTTTAAAAGTGTGTAGCCTCTGCAAGTAAATTTAAAGTAAATATATATATATGAAAAAAAAGTTCCTAAATTTAAAAAAAAATTTTTTTTAGTTTATACTTGATTTTATTTAATTTCCTATTCTTAGCTTTAAATTTTTTTCTAAAAATGTGTTATACAAAATAGCATTGGATTTGCGAGATCAGTGTCTTCTTTTCATGAATAAAGTTCTATTTTTCAAAATATTAGCGAAAGAATCGTTTTTTTACCATAAAAATTCGTCCTTAATAACCAAATTGGTTAATTTAACTTGAAATTAAAATATACTAGTCACTATTTGAAAACAACAGGATGATAACAGGATGAGTTGGAAAATAATATTATACAAATTATAAAGAGCCATTTGTATAATATAATAAAATATGTATATTTGCAGAAAATTTCCAATTTACTTTTCTTTACTTAGTAAACTAGTCCTATTAAATCCTGAACAACATTTGATCGGCTTTTTTGTTTGATTAAATATCATTGAACTTCTTGGGTAGTGAGAAAAAATATGCTCAAAAAATCCTAAAAACTGTCAGATTTATGCAATCTGGGTTCGGGATAAAGCCAGGAAAAACTGCAGTAACAATGTCTAGGGCAGATAAATTCTCAACATGTGAAATTTATCAAATGACGACAGCTCCACAACAGAAAGAGGAAGAGGACGATAGTGGGAGTTTAAGAAGATAAAGGGGGTTGGGAGCAGGAAACAACTTATGGGCATGTAGACAGGGCCAGACGACAGCACAAAATTAAGCAGGAAACAGAGAAAAAGCAGCAAAATAAAATAAATATAAAAATATGAAAAATATGTTGTAAAATATAAAAAAAGAGTAGCGGCACAGAACTATGCTTTAAGGGATCAAGAGGGCGGGAACTCGGGTTGAGAAAGGAACGGAAGGAAGGCTACAAATATGGCAGTGACAGACGATGGGAATCCCCCGCCTCCATCATCGCATGGGTGACCCTAAGGCGGCAGCGGTCGCCTCTCCTTCCGGCTGCATCCGGATTAAAGTCATGTGCATAAGCCGGAAGTTGGAATAAAAAATAAGCAAATGTTGTGTGTGGGTGCAGAAATAAGAAGGAGGGGAGAGGTCGACCCGAGAAGCAGAGAAGATAACCAGCTACGTCGCGAATTTGCGACTTATGTGCTGGGAGGAGCGTGGAATTATTATAAAGGGGATGTGCCTGTAAGTGAGTGCTTATAAGAAAGGGAATAAAGAGTTAAAAAAACGGATTTTTTACAAAAGCATTTAACAAACAAAATTCTTCTTATTCAAAAACTTAGTAAAAAAATTCAACAAACCAACCCTTCTTTGACAACATATTTAAAGAAATATTCAACCAGATATCCCAAAACTTATTCCAAATTATGCTTACCAAGATTTCCACAACTTCATTAACAAGATATTAAATAACATTTAAAAAAAAAAATATATATATTCAACTATATATTCATTAACATATTCAACAAAATAAGAACAAAATAAGAACGAATGTTTGTACCATAATTTCTCTCAGTTCAGCTTCATGCATAAGTCGCATTAAAATCAATAAAGAAACTCAGATATATGTGCAGGCAAAACTGGAACTGTAGCTTATGTGCCATAGATTCCATTTAGCTTCCTTCCGCCTCGGTCGTGCCCTTGAGAGGAATAGGAAAATAAAGGAAGACTTTCCCCAGCGCACTTCGGTGAGCGCGACAGCCAAGAAAATGGCAAAAAATGTTGGCTTCCACTGCGAAGGGAGAGGGAATGTGCATCTGCAACTAACATCTCCTTTCATGCCCCTCCAGAATCCAAGTGCATCAATAGCGAAAAGGGCAGGCGACATTGCCAAGGCGGATGGCGCATCTTTGCTCGGCGGAAGAGGAAAATGCAATATAGGAAATCGTTTTTCGCACACTGAAAAATTCCAACCGAAGAAAAAAAGGAAGGAGAGTTGAGAAAAACAAAACAGGAAGTTTATTTTAAATGTCCAGAGCAATGGAGAGGGGAAATTTTTGGCGAATTCCAAGAAGTTACACATTTCTGGTTACCAAAATGGGTGGAAAACATTTTGCGGTTGACAGCTAACCGAATTTATAGAAAGTTTAGTAAAACCAGGATGGATGTGGATTTAGTTTTGAATATAAATTTGAAGGTAACGCGAATGATTTACTGAAAAATATGGTTTAGCATGGAGTCATAATAAATACCTAACAGTACTCCTTTAATCTAAGGTGTGTTCAATTTTAGACTGATAATAACTTGAAAACCTTATTATATATTTGATTAAGAACCTATATTAGATAATACATTTATGTTTCTTTTCAAAATAAGATTCTTATAGTTTAGTCCTTCATTAAATTTAATGTAATATCATACACAAGCTCAAAAAGTAAATCAAAAACACAACAAACTTAATCAACCAATGTATTCTGCAGACATAGTAACGAAATTCTTAAAATTTCTTCGAATGAATGAAATTCTGGTCTTTATGATGGCTACCTTTTTCTCCATCCCCTTGAAACCTTTCCAGAAAATTGCCGAGTGCCATTCAAAATTGTTGCCTTAATTTGTTGCCTTGGGAACATTTCGTGCCTGCTCTCACATTTGTCCTTTCATCTAATTATATATCGTGTCGGGCCACACGTGTCGCTTGTTAGTCGCGTAATTCAATAGCTTGAAGTATTTTTAATTGGACTTTTTACTCCCCCTTTGCCCCTCCTCGCTCGGGCCTAAATAAATTGATGGGTGTGTGTGCCAAATTACAAAGCAACAAGTGCATCACGAGCCCCGAGTCAATTAATATTAAAATCCTGGCGACGTCAACGGCTTGTGAGTGAAGGAGATGCCGCCGGAGGACCAGCTTTCTTCGCCATTCAATTTGGCTCCATTTTGTAATCGCATCAGCGTCGGGCAATCTGTCAGCAGTCAGTTTACCTTGAGTGGAGGAGTGGGTGGATTGGGGAGGAACCTACTGGGATTGCAGGCCTACTGTGGCCAACTCATACATCAAGGTGATCAATAGCAGTGCTTCTGGCAAACGATGATGGAGTGAGAGTTATGGAGGTGGTTGTGGTTGTAGGTGGTGGATCGTGGATGCTGTCCTGGAAGCACTACAAACTTATCCGATTTCAACCAATGTGAATCTCAGCGTGTGTCCGGGAACACATTAAACAGAGGGGAAGTTTGCTTTAATGATTACTGCGACATTGTTCGAAAATTTCTATTCAAATGTTAAATTTATAATTCAGAAAGTTAATCATCATTTTGGTAGCATACTTTTCTGGGATAGCAATACTATTATTCTCATAATCATATGTTATGTTCGTTTTGTTCCAATTATTTATAATATAATATAATGGAAAAAATATCTTCTATTAATTATAATTAAAGTGAGAGAATAGAGTTTCATTATTCAGCTACCTTTTATATATTCCGGATATTTTAGATGGCAGAACCTTATCATGTGTTTCTTAACCATATGTGTTTTCCCTGCTTTTTGTTTCCGTTGTTTGATTTTTTGTGTTTCAGTCTGATAAAATTGAAAGACCGCAAAATGCCAGATGCTATTCGAAGCGTTTTGCTGTCATTAAAAAGCGTCGCGAAAGTGAAAACGCGACTGCTGACGCAGCTTTCACCACCCCTCTCTTTTCATCGCCCCGCTGTCCGTCTCTGTCTATCTGCTCACTCCATCTCGCTCTATCTGAGCTAGTTGCTTGGGATTTTGGATGCTGGTGGGTTGTATTACTGCTGACTGCTGACTGCTCATTGCCAGTGACGTTGACAGTAATTTGCACGAAAAGTGCAACCGCAGCACGAGGCGCGAGCCACGTTAATGTGCGTGCGACAGGGACAGGGCCACATGAGCGACAGGGACGGAGCGAAGATGGTAATGCCGGGAATGGCGATGATAATGCCCCAGAAGATAATGATGACGATGTCAGCAGTAGCAGTAGCACGTGCTGCTAAACAAAGTGTCACACCCACACACGTAACGCCGTCAGATGACGGGCGCAAAAGAGATGGCGGACAAGTGCGAAAGAGACAGATACAGGGCATCGGGAGTTGGGCACATCATATCCGCTTCCGTTTTGGCAATCAGCTGCTACTGGCGAGGATTCCCCCTTTCCTTAAACACCGCCACTGGACCTATATAATTTCAGTCTTTGTCCGCTCAACTTTCCGTCTCTATTCTGTGGTTTGGTGGGTGGAAATTTGGGAGGGTTACGAGGAAATGGAGACCGTGAGTGGGTGGGTGCAACTAGTTAATTAATTGCTTGCTGCAAGGTGAGGCTACAAAGCAGGCTATCAGCAGCTGAAACTTTAAACTGTATGAAATGAAGGTACAGCTCGATCATAAGATAGGTATGGGAATATGAAAATGTATTTTATTTTTAATTTGTAGGATTGCGTTCTAGACCAAATTTAAACTTGTTATTACTATTAATAGGACTATTTTAAGGTGGGATACAAATTATTTGTAAAAAATGAAAAAAATATAAACGTTCAAATGACTTACTGGTTAAAAACTATTTGTAATTAATCTTAAATTTTCTCCACAAAGTATGATCGCAAATAAATGTTGGATATTGCTCTAATTTCTTTCAGGACCCGAAGGCTGCAACCTATTCATCTACCATCTGCCGCAGGAGTTCACCGACACGGATCTGGCCTCCACGTTCCTGCCCTTCGGCAATGTGATCTCGGCCAAGGTGTTCATCGACAAGCAGACTAGTCTGTCGAAGTGCTTCGGCTTTGTGTCGTTCGACAATCCGGACTCGGCCCAGGTGGCCATCAAGGCGATGAACGGCTTCCAGGTTGGCACCAAGCGCCTCAAGGTGCAGCTGAAGAAGCCCAAGGACTCCAAGCCCTATTAAAGGGCACTGCTGGAGGACTTCGACCAACAGCAGCAAGGTTATCCGGACGCCGAGTAGAGGAGTACTGAGATTTGTGAAATATGGAGTAGTCAATGAATGAAGAGTTGCCCGTGTAGAACGCGCGCGTTTCAAGAGTAAACGATGATGCGAATGCCAACGTTGTACGTATCATGAAAAACCAAATACAAGAGCAGAAAAAGACATGAAATCTGTGCCAAAAGAGACAGAATCACTTATGATTTAGCACGTTAAATGTTGAATTGAAAAAAAAAACCAAAAACACAAAAAAATTAAACGAATAATACAACTTTTAGACCTTAGTTTAGTTAACTTTCTGTTGAAGTTTCCTTCAACCCCAATCTTTTACGACTTGTTTTCTTACTTTTACACTGTCGTACGAATTGGTTGATCCATATCTTTTTTATTACATATTTTGTACACATTTTCATGACTCACAAACGAAACTAAAAAATAAAATCGAAAAAAATAAATACAAAGATCTGTTCGAGTGTTAGTTTATAAGTTTTTGATATATCTCATAATTTTATACTCACTCTTTATCTGTTTGATTTGTTCATCTCTCATGTTGCAAGTCACAATGAAGTTCTTTATTATAAATATATACCCACATGATATATATTCTAGATATAGTTACAAGTTACTCGTTTTGTTCAATGGATTATCTCTTTTTATATATATCTACATTTATGCAAATGCGCATAATTAGTTTTTAGTCATCTGATTTGTTACTCCCAAAACTAACTTTTTTTATTTGTACTGAAAAGAAAATGTTTTTTGCTAACACAATGCTATTATTATTATAATTAGTTAAACAAACAAATTCACATACGCTTCTCATTGTTAATTATGCGATTTGTAAAGTACTATGCATAAAAAGCCAAAAAACCAAATGAAATTAACAAAAACTGAAAAAATTTGTTATTTATGTTGAAGTCTCATCAATGGAGTTTATTATATTATTTTTTTAGTTTCTATCATTCGCTACATCATCCAAATTTGCACAAATCTGGTATTATATTATTATATATTATTCATTTCGTTGTAAACTATTTGTTTTAGTTGAAGTTTATTTGGCTTTCTGTCGTCGCACATCTTTGAAGTAGATAAGTGCCTAATGTAGCATACTTTGTTTATGTAAAAAATATCATGCACATATGTGAACTCTTCATACCAACAGCATACATATCTAAATAAAGTTTTGTTCTCTGTTTCAAATGCACAAAAAATATTTTTATATATTTGTATTTTTGGTTAATAATACAAGGTAATTCTTTGTGATTTATGTTTATTTATAAGATCACTTTAAACTTGAATTTAACAAAGCTTTTAGCATCTATTTTTATTATTTTCAGTGATTTTTCAAAGATAATTGGTCTCTACACACTTCAACACAACCTTATGTGTACCATATTTAATAATAAACTAATGAATACAACTTTTTTTTATCTTCAGTTGATATGTTGACGTTTGCCAGAGTTTCGCCATTAATTTTATTTTTGGAAAGGCAAAGTCAAATGGTAGTGGATTCAAGCCGCCGATTTAAAGGTAAGTTCAACCCCTGCCTTTTGTGTCTTGCTTTACAATTTTCTAATTTGTGTCTCTCGTTTCAGTTGTATGCAAATCGTTTTTAGAAGACGCATAGGTCCCTGAAACTTGTAAATATTATCCGCTTGAGTCTCGAGAATCCTAAGAATAAATGCCTATTCCACTGCTGTCGCATACAAATTTCCAAGAACTGTACATTTTAATACACAAAACATATTGGAAAACCTGTAAAAAAAAGAACATGCAAACATATTGTACGATAGCCAAGAAAAGCCATTTTATAAGCTTGTAAAGCAAACTAATTTTAAAGAAGTAAATTTATAAAAATAAACTGAATATCTGAGTTCCAATTTGTGGTCAAATTAAATAAATTGGTTTTGTAGCTGAACAAAGGCATTGACAAATCAGATGGAAATATTAGCGAAATTATTTTCGGTTTTTAAAAAAGTTTTCAAATTGAACAAAAGGCTTTGTTTCAAGTAGAGTTTAAGCTGTGTGCATTTTATACAAACTATCTGGATGTGGCTTTAAATTAAACATTATTTCAACGCAGATATAAGCATTCACGTTAGAAGTAAGCTTAATAACATGAAAAGTGTTCTGTGTGTAATTAAATGTGTAATTAATAATTAGGTGATAAGTGTAATTTTTTAGAGAAACAAAGCAAGGCTGTGTGTTCTGACTAGATATTAAGCGGATTTCACTTTCAAATGAAATGATATTGCAATTTAGTGTGAATGCAGAAAGAAAATATTAGTTTTGAAAAACGCAGAAAATATTTGCGAAGGCTATAATAAGGCAGTCAACAGCGAGAACGTAATTCTAGTGATAAAACGCAGTTATTTAAGCGAACGGATTATATGTATTTATTAAGTCTAAAGTGTATATTGCTACAAATCACACCCCACACAATCACACATCAGCATCCAAACAGAATAAGTAAATCAATAAAAGGTGTCATGATTTTTATTAAAAAAGGAGTACGAGTTTTTTCTTGCGCAAACTGACGCTGGATAATTTATCAAAAAGTGTCTTAAGCCAAAAAACTTTGCGAGAAAAACTTTCAGCCAAGGCAAGTCAAGAAAAATGAACGGAAAACATACAAAATGTTGACGACTGCGAGAGTTACTAAAGGAAAACTTCAACAATAAACGAAATATTTTGCTAAACTTGCGATTTGCATATGAGAAACTTTATGCCAATTGTGGAGCTGTTGGGGGCGGGCTACCCGAGTCGGAATTCTAAGCCAAGGGTGCGAGGGACCCGGCAGGACGTGTAAACAAATTTACCAACTACGTGACGCAGCAGTTCGTTTTGCTCTTCTCCAGGTCTTGCATAATCCAAATCCAAGTCGAGTCTTAACGCAAGATTTATTCCCATTTAAATCATGCGTGGAAAAGTTTTCCTCAGCTTCTGTCGACAGCAGATGCCAACGGGACGGGGATGGAGCTTCTACGGCAATAATTTCGTCTTGGAATATTCAAATATTTTGGCATTTGATTAAGCCAAAAAGTTTTTGGCATTCCTCTAGTAAAATCCCAAAGGATAAACGCTGCAACAATGGTAAGAAGGGGAAAATTGATTGTTGGCATCCGATAATCGGCTCATTGATCTGGGTGGCTCATGAAAATGTGTTGATGAATCTGCGATGCCAATGGTAGATTCATTCTTATGCTTGGGCTACTAAGTTTCAAAAAGTAAGAAATTGGGTTATTGATTCAATAATAAAACCTGCAAGTGCCATTTCGCTATACGTTTTCCGAAACGTTTATATACCATTTGTAAGTGTCAAGATATATAAAAAATCGACATATGATATTGAAAATGGAGAAGATAACTTACATACTGACTCTTCCTTATTTTAGTATAACTATGTATATAGTGATTTAAACTTATTGTTCAATATATATTAAAAGATTTACAAGTGTGAAATTTTGTTTAAAACTCAGGCAATTATCAGAAATGTTCCAAAAATATTACACGTTTAAATCTTGCAAAGCCCGGTAATTGAGTTTCCATCGGTAGACCCTTGTAAACGACTCGTTGGACTAGGACAACATTTCCCTGGAATTCTCTCAATTAACGCTTAATCGAAATCCCTTCCGCTTCCATCTCCATCAGTTTCTGGTTAACAATTTGCCAACGTTTGATGAGATCTTTTGTCATGCTCCACTGGACAAATCGCTATTTAGGCCACTAAATTTGAGCCGCATCAACGAAGCGCGTTTCATCCACGAGCCTGTGGGATTGCTTGGACATGCAGGATGTATTCCAATCTAGACGTGAACATGAACCATGAACACGGACAGGGACACGAACCCGAACACTAACACGGTCATGAACAATATGGGCGAGGCTTGGGAGAGCGTTGCTGGGGAAATCGAAGCAGATTAGCAAAGTTTGTAATTACGTTGGTAATTGATTAGGTTCGAACAACAAACTGCTAATAAGATTATTGCAGTTGAGAACAAACCGAGCTGAAAAAACAAAAACCCAGGCCCACGCCCGCAGCCCTCCGATCCGCCAAATTATCCTCCAACTCTGCCAGTGAAAGAGATGCGGGGAGCAGAGTGGGGGACCAAAATTGAAGCGATTTGTGGCACAAGTTCTACATGCAGTCAGAAAAAAGTTTTACTGAAATAATAATAAATAAATAAACTGATATTAGTTACTAGTAGATAATACATTTTTTTTTATTTTACTTATATAGCAACAATGTGTGTGTGAGCCTTGTTAAAAGGGGCAAAGCGTGTAATTTAAAAGAAGGTTAACAATATACCTTCCAAGTATATATTTGATGATTCGAGTGTACTTAGCAGCATCCTTTCAGGACAACCCAATCCCGTCCTCCGCCCTAACATCCGCTGTTTGTTTGCAAAATTTGCCCAGCAGGGGGCGGGAGGGGCGTGGCTTGGGCCACAGTAAGCTCACGCAAGCCGGAAGAACAACAATCGACCACCGAAATAACAATGGATTTGGCGCGTTTGCCCGTTTTTGGCATTGGTCGTATTGTTAATGGCATTGCACGCACATCGATGGGGATCCCCGAATTCAAGGGAAGGGGAAATGGGATAGGGACTGGGTGCAGCATCGCAGATACAAGCGCAAACACACAAAAGACAAACAATTTAGCGGCGTTGCAATGTGGACAGACAATCTGTGGCCAAAAAGATGGTGTGCAAAACCAAAGTTGAAGGAGTGACATGGAGAGGGAGGCCAACTAACTAAGCCGATTGCTAATAGGTTTCGCACAGTGAAAATAAAACAATTACAAAACAAAGTCACACTAAAATTATAATTAAACAAATTTTTATTTTTAAATATTATCTTGTTCTAAATTACAAACAATAATATTGAAGACAATCAACTGATTTTGTGTTTACCTTTAGAAGTACCTTACTCGAATTCGATTTGGATCAGTTTTTCACGAAGTATAGAAAACTTTGTAGCAATATATTTTTATCATTTGAAAGGAAATTAGATAACCAAAACAGGTCTTTTAATTTCTACACCCGTTACTCGTAGAGTATTGTATTGGTTGAAAAGTAGGTACCATGTAGGAGGAAGTGCTAATTATTCTTCATCAGGATGATTGTTATAGCCATGTCCGTCCGTTTGAACGTTGATATTTAGAAAACAATAAGAGCTGATAGTTTGAGTGTCATGTGTACATGTGAGGTTAGTGACACAGAATATATAATTTATTGGTTAACTGGTAGCGATAACGTATATACATTCAGAATTTATTCTGTGAGCTTTACCGATTGTTACAGCTGGTTAACAACTGGATATATATTTAAGATTTATGCTGGAGCTTAACAGTTAGTTGTAACTTGTAAAATAATGGTTATATGTTTAGGTTTTTAGTTTGGGGTCATACAACTTGATTTCTAATAGTTAAACATTCCCAGCTAAACATATTAGTATACAATAATTAAATTGAATTGTTTTTAAACCTGATTTTATTATTTTTTTTTAACAGAAAACCCAGTTTGTTTTTATCTATTCTGTTGTTTTAGAAGTTATTTTAAAATGCTTTAATCTTTGAAATGGGTACTAATGCCACTTTGTTACGTGTGCTATACTTGACACGAAGATAATAAAACTGCCCATTTTAGAAAGAATAATAGGTTCGTAATATTTTGTGCGCAGCTCGTGTTATTCACCCAGAAAAAATAGTGTAGCTCCTGAACGGTTTCTTACTTCGAGCAACCTGAATGTGGCAAGACAAACGTTTGGCCTGGCAAATCAGTCAAGAGCCCCTTTGCTTTTCCAACTGGTCATCCATTCCTTCGGTGTTCGGACGACCGGACATCACCGCAACCGATCGGCTTCCAAGCTGCCGCCTCAACCCGACTTCATAGGGAGCGACAACAGCTGATTAAAATCCTTGGCAGTCCGTTTCCTGTTCCCATCGCATCCTGCCCGTCATCGTCATCGATCACACTCCAAATCGAACTCGAATTGCCATCGCATACGCACACAAGCTCACAATGCACTGAAAAAAAAACACAGCTTCAGAATAATAAGTGTTATCTCAAATGTAGCTGTAAGTACCTACAAATAGGATATAAAGGATTTAGATTGTACATTTTCCTGATCTTATTTTTTCTAATTTGTATTACAAATATGTATTTTTAAAATTTTGTTTTCTATTTTTCGTAAATTAGAAGCTCTCAACATTTATACCATAAATTCAAAATGCGTAAAAAAAGTAATACAAATTTAGACCCCATTTTTACAGGAAAGGATCAGTTTTGGATGGCGCTTATAATTTGTTCTCAGTGTACCCAGCCAAGTGAATTCGATTTTGAAGGAGAAACCGAAACCCGCTAGGGAATCGCTGCAATTTTGCACGTGAACACGCTCAGCGTTCTCTCCCCTTCACCCTCCACCCTTCCCCTCTATATATCCGTATCACTTCCAGTTCACTTGACAGATATGGTGGGGGCGGAGGCGGAGGGGCGTGGCCAAACGCCTTTCCCGATTCGCTTCTTCTGCTGCTCCTGTTTTGAAATGCATTGGCAGAGACATGAACGGATGGCTTTGTGATAGAGAGTGGTGAGGAGGGGAAGAGGTCAGGGGTTAGGGGGTGCAATTGTTATTTTTGTAGGGAGAGTGTGGTGGAGGAGAGGGGGAGGTCATGTTAGCCAAGGTAAAAAATCTCGGCAACTAACCTAGTTTTTGTGCTTTTCATGCCACAGTTCCCTCTTGATACAGCCAACTACTCGTATTTTTGTGTGTGCGGCTTTTATGACAGGCGGTTCAGTACTTTCCCCATCGATATGATTGCCCAGTGAGTGTGTGCGAGTGGGAGAGGGAGAGGGAGTTTGAAATCCGTTACTTGTGGGATATTGCATATTGATTTGGCAAATGTGCCGGGGAGTTGCTGTTGGGAGTTGAATGGCAGATGAACACGGGAACACTGTGATTAAATCATGCTCGCTGGCGGTGGAAACTTCAAATAATTACGGATTCATTTCTGGCTACGTCAGAAGGTTATATTGTACACCGTGGCAATAAAAACTAAATTATTCATTTTAAAATGGGTAATATAAACACTTTGCAACTGAAGATGGTGAAGCGAACATTGTTGTTTTTAAGAACTACGAGAAATACGAATGATCTTTCTCACAGCATAACTTATGTTTTATTCAAAAAAACAAAATATATATATATATATTCCTTCTTTTTAAGGCAAAACTATGAAAACAATTTCAGAGGGAATTATAATTACAGTTTACAACGCAGAGAATTAAGTGATTCAATCTAGCCAAATCCTTTTGTCCGTTTATCCTCCCATTCATTTCTAGCTAGTCTCTTAGTTATAAGACTATCAGGATGAAACTTTACCCAACGTAGGTAGTATATAAGTCCCAAAGGATATACTCCGAGTCATAGTGATTTTATATAATTTCCAAGTTGCGATTGTACTTACAACAAAAAATCGAAAAACTTTTCGGATAATCGAAATATAGTCGTTTAAAGAATAATTTTTAATAGCTGCAAGGGAATATAAACTTCGGCATGCCGTAAATAATAATTTACTTACACATTTTTCTTACCTTCCGTTATGAATATCTAAAAGGAAACTTATTTATTTATTTAATTTTTAAATGGAAATGAAAACAGCTAATCTGTAGATTATTAGCCTTTAGAAGAAAATGTTTACCCATTTTATTATTTAATCATTATTTTGTTTCAAATTAGAAACGGGAATGGGTTGAATTTATTTAAAGCTTATCATCCCGTCAAACTAAACCATTTCCGTCCAACCCAGCCTAATCACATCAAAGTTCGACCAGTTTATCTTCCCCCTCACCTCTTTTTCCACTTCCTCCCCCTTTCATTCCCTCCTTCACAGTTAGCTACAATATCACAATTTATGCTTCCTGTTGTTTACTCGAGTTTTCCCCTCCACGCCTGCATTTTATTATACAAAATGTTATTTATTTATTTATTTTTGCGGCAAAACTTATTTTTCCTGTTCCGCTTTTCCCGTGCCCGTCTGCCGATGGTTACGCAGATTTTCCGCGGGGGTGAGGGGTGCAAGAAGCCGCTGGCAAAATCAAAATAAAAATGAAAATAAAACAACGGAAAAACAGAAACATTAAAAGCAGCCGACGCCGCTCAATTGAAGTGGCGAAGGGGGTGGTGGAAGTGGAAGTGGAAATGGTAATGGGAAAGATGGAAATCCGCTTCTTGAAATCTTGCCAGTTGTTTTCTTTGATATCGAGCGGTGCACGTGGAAAATAACAAGCGCCAGACCAAGAAAACTTTGTCATACACCAGCAAGAAAATAAGTAGGACCTGAAAAGCTCGGGAAAGAAAAACTTTTTCATATGTCAATGAAAATACTTGCCGCTTTCTCTGCTCAATTTAACTGCCAGATTCGACCATAAAATTTGAGCCACACAGAATTCCATTTCATTTCACTCATATTCAGCATTTCCTTTAACGCTCCTGTTATTTCATTTCATTTGATTTCTGTCGGCTGTCGGACGAAATCTAAATGAAATCAAATTCATGTGACAAAATGGCTAAAAATGCATTTTATTACACATTCATATGGCTCGATTCGGTTCGGTGAGATTAAGTTCAGTTCAGTTGTTTCCACCCAATTTTATGCCGTTCGGTCCTCAGTCATAAATTTGCAAAAAGCATTTTGCAACATGAGAAAAACTCAATTAAAATGGACTTTAGAATTGTTTCTGCGTGACAAGACGCAAATCAGAATGTTTCACTCAGTCTCTTCCAACTGTCAGCAGCCCCTTATATCGTTCTACTCAGACATCTAGCCCAGCCACAAAATGTACATCAAATATAAATATAACAAGAAATGGCTAAACTATCCCAAACGACATTACCGAGTATTAGATGCTCTGACATAGCGAATTTTCTACGTTTTGCAAATATAGAAATGGTTTACGGCGGACTATAAATTTTGGGTTTACAATCATGTTGAAGAAAATTCACTAATTCATAAGAGAATATTTTATTATTATAAAATGAAAATTCAAAATCGGGAACAGGACTCCTGATAATTTAATTAGGAAAGTAGGTGATAGAAACTTTGGAATTCCGTTTCTTAATTACTTACCAAAGTAATATGGTTTTAGATCCAAATTTTTATTGCAAATTTTTCTCCTTTTTACACAAGATTTTTGAATTAGAAACTTAAGAGGGAGTAATATTTTGTAAGCACTGCAAACTTTCACGGCAAGATACCTTTATCACATATATAAAATCCTAAATTCGGGACACTCCCTTTGCTAAGGGTATTTAGTATCTGACCTGTGCTCAGCTGTCTTCATTTGTAATGCATTCATCTTTTTCCCATATGTACATATGTATGTTTCAAAGTATGGGTTTTAAAATTCGAGGGCCCCTGTGCCCAAAAACTGCCACACGATACAGACAACAAGTAGACAAGTCACTGACAACACACACTCCCTCGCTCACATCCTCCCACTTTGCAATGCGAAATGCGAAATGGGAAATGGAAATGGGTGTTTCCACACACTGAGCCAGACTCATTTCAGCTTAATTCTGTGGTCTGCTGCTGCAACATTTTTTGGCTTAGAATTTTGGGAACTGCTCCGACTTCGTCGACTGTCTCCTTCTGACATTTTGTTCGGTTTGCGGCTTCTGGGGAAGGGTACTGTTAAGAAATCAACTTTCTGGCTTTTGCGGTTTTGTGGGGTCGGGACTGGGCTTAAAAACTGAATTTTCCTTCTAATTGGCGCACTTTTGTTTAGCATATTACGTATACGCCTTGAGGACTGGGCAGAGATTTCCTTTTGCTTAACTTTTTTTCGGCCGGAGTGTGTGTATGTGGATTAAAAGTCTTGCAAACATCTAACAAGCTGAGCAATTACCATGTTTTATATGCCTAATGAGAGGCAGTTGTACTAAATGGGGAATTGCTTTGGGCTTTTACTTGAAAGGGACTTTAGCATCGTGAAAAGTTTGAAAATCCTTATTCTACGCAATCAAAATCAAGCCACCCCATATTTTTTATAAATTGTATTTTTTTTATATTAATTAATAACATATTTTAAAATGTATGATATGTCTTTGCTTATAATGTAATTCATTTATTTATGTTATTGTAAGTTACTAACTGAGTCTTAAGTGTTGTGGTTTGTCAACTAAATAATATAAAATCTTAAAGATTTTTTTTGTCTGTTTATTTAACAGTTTTTTAACCTTCTTATCCTCTAGGGTACAATTCCTTTTTCAGCAAATATAATACTGGTATTCTTGGATTTTATTTCTATTGATTTTTCAAAATCCTTCTTCATCTGAGTTAAAGTATCCTAAAATATATGCATTCAAATTTATGATTTGCCTTCAACCATTTATTCCCGCGTGTTCTTCAATTTATTTCCTCTGATTTGACTGTGTTAGCACCAATAAAAAATCCCGATGTGATCCAATGACGGTTTTTTATATGTTTCTACGAACAACCCGGCTAATATTACTCACCCACCACCCCTTCGCCTTAACCCCTTCCGCCAGTCTTAACCCTTCACACGTTTATGTTGGTGTACTCGCATATGGAAAAATCAACTGGCATTTTTGCCTGTGGCGTTCTAGCCTCTGGCTGTGCTATTAAATTTATGACGCAAGTAAATTGAATTTTAAATTTGAGTATGACAAATGTGCCACGCCCACCTGAGTCCGCCCACCTCCGGCGGGGGATAGAAATTGCCTATGAGTGCTGGCACAAAAGTCATAAGTCGGCAAACGAGCTGCAAAAAATGGTTGGATTCGCAACAACAACAGACGTGACTCGAACAAAACATATAACCGAAATGTGTGGGCGTGGCAGGTGTTTGCAGCCCCTCTGCCAGTTGGCAAAGTGTTGACGCAATGACTAACTGAAACTGCCTGGGCTGACTGATTGAGTGAATTTGAGATTGACTGGCAGAGGAGTTGGCGGGGGGGAACAGCAGGCAGCCCAACATACGGGCAGCAAATCAAAATCAGCACAACTGTAATGGAAACGACAAATACGTGCGTTGTTTTTCAAAAAAATCAAGTGAAAACTGGTAGTGCGGGAAAGTCGAAGGTGGAAATGCTCTAAACGAAAATGCCAAGGATCCAACACAAAACTAACGACGCAGTTATTCTACAAACAATTTATTATAAAATAGATTTATATTCGTCAGGAGCATCAATTTAAATGTAAGCCGTTTTTCAGTTTAATTAATGGATTATTTATGGTACTAAGAAAATAGTTAGAACAAGGATAACAAAATTCCAATCGCAATTTTTCAGTGCCATAGTTTTCAAGTTTATTACTATTTACTAATTAAGGCGTTCCTTTGGCAATAGATCTTAAATATATATGAGGTGTTTACATTAATAAACCAAATCCGTTTTAGTAAAGCAACTTTTCAGCCAACTACACCAGAGGTATTTGTTTTAAGGGCCCCACAGTGCGACGAAATCAAATTACAATTCCTTCAGTCAATTATCCCGCTTAAGGAAAATCGAAGCAATTTTCTTTCTATTAGCCCACAAAATCAAATATGCAAAATTATACAGTGCCTCCAACTCCAGTCCCATCAAAGGTGAATGGCGGATGGCAACTTAAAAATTCCTCACACGTTGCCGCATTTGTTTTGCCATTGGCATCAAATGTAGCGTTAACTTTAACTTCGTACCCCAAACCCCACCTGCCCCCGGGAAAATCTCAGTGTGGAAATCAAATTACCAAAAACCCAACCGAAATGTTCAGCAAAAAACTCACGTGTCATGATGCACTTGAGACTTTGGCGCATTTGTGTCTGTCCCTGCCGCTTTCCCTTTTGTCCCCCGGCTTATGTCTCCTGTCTCCTGTCTCCTGTCTCAAATCTCCCTTCTCCGGCAGGACTTGTCATTGTTTTGAACAGGAGCTGGCGACAGATCCAGGGATAGACATTGACATTGTCTGACAACGCAAATCAAAAACGTATCAAATAAAAGTTTGTACTTTCTTTCCTCGCCTCGTGTTTTCTGCGCACTCAACACGTGCTCACCTCCACTCACCCCCGGGGATAATTTCTCCGGCAGGGCGACAATTTTCGTGGGTGGCACAGCCACTCGGGGAATTTCTGGGGGGCACAGGACTCACAAAAGTCGATGACACACTAGAGATGACACGGCGTAATAACAGAGGACCCAAAGAAGCCCGAAAAATAAAAGGGAGGCAGTTGAAATACAAAATGTCGATTACATGGTGATAATTTTTCTTTGCTTTAATACACGATTGTTGTTCAATTCAGATATGCTATTAGTAAACTCAATTTTTATCCTACAATTTATTGTTTGGGTTTACTTCTTTGAGAAAGTACATTTAATCTTATGTCCAGATATCCTTAATGACTTTAGTTACCTTATTTTTTAACTATATAAAGCATTTTTATCAACGAATATTTTTTCTGTAAATATGTGAATATTTAGTACAAATATAAATAATTAATTTACCCAACTTAGTGTTATAACATTTTGTAAAATATCGTTCTTCCAAAAACTAAAATTAAATTTGATAGAAACTTTAATGAAGGCTCGGACATCAAACACAAAATGTTTGCGGACACGCGAGCTTTAATTGTGTGTGCCTGTTCGGCGAGTGTGTGTGGTGTGTGTTCTTGCGGGGGCGCTAATTAAATAACCAAAATGCTGCGTGGCAAAGCGTTGGTCGCCTGCAAAACCTCGAAATGCATATGATTAACCCACATGCGGAGTGAGTAGCCCACTGCGAAGCCTCTCAAATCAGCTGCAGGCCCAGGCACTACCCCTTCCCCTTTCCCTTTTCCCCTTTCGCACTTTGAGTGGTTGAATGTGTGAAAGTGTGCTTGCATAATTTCATTAAAATAACTGTCAAAAATTTCACGTTTGCTCACACACGCGGCATAGAAACCCCCTTCACAGGAACCTGAAACCTGAAGCCTGAAACCCAAAACCCGAAACCGAAACGCTTCAAATTCAAACGCGAAATTTCCAAAGGCACCTCCACCCCCCTGCCCCCTTCTTTTATCCTGCACAGCTGTCAATAGGAATTCTGCAGGTGTCAAAAATATTTCAGGCATGGAAGTGACTGTCTATCCATCCGCCTCCATACTTTCCCCTGCCAAATTGGCATAAATTGCTTTAGGGCTTGTGGCTTACACACTCCGACAGCGAGTGTGTGTGTGTGTGAAATTAATTTTCATTATTGGATTTTGCGACTTAGACATCATTATCGTGTTCTTATCGATACACATTTCAGCCGAATTTCCCCCCACCATCGATGTGGTGCCTAACCGCTCAGAATGAGCCCGAAATTTCCATAGAAAAATTACAAAATGACAATCGATTTTTGCCCCATGAAATGCTGCTGGCGCTTGCCAGTTCTGTTTTAGAAACGAAATTGCAAGCTCAATGTGAATACCTCACATAAGGCAAGGATCTCTCATAATTTTCAAACGGATCAACTCGGAAATTGTCAAGCTTTTTGAGAATTTAAATTTGTATACCCTTGCAGAGCATATTTAGATTTTGATCAGAAGTGTACCGCAGATATATATATTCTATGCCGATAATCGCGCATCTATAAAATATATTGTGCTTTCAAAAAATAAGATTTTTTACTAACATTATTCTAAAGTTTATTTTAATTACAATTGATGGCAACTGATAAATTCAAATTATAAATCAATAACTGGAGACGTTTTCAGGAGTAGTATAACTTTTAGTAATATTGCCAAACCGGATAATTACATTTTACTCAAGAACCCCTGATTTGCATCTGGCTTTCAAATATACTTTTATGTTTTTTTTTTTAAACCTAAATAATACAATTTTGCAATTATATTTATATTATATTAATATTCAAATACACTCTCATAGTGTGCAGATATTCCATTGTGCAGCTCTCCCATGTTGGAAAACTAATGCCTATTGTGCCCAAGTTGGTGTGTGTGCTATCACACATTTCAATTACGAGTCGACTCAAAGAGTTTTGCGAATATGTCCAGTTCCCAGGCATTGTGCTCGCAAGATAATGAAGGAGAAGCCCCTTCTGCTGCCTTCGCTCTGTGTGATGGCAAACAATTTTGTGGAAGCCACAGAACTAACCAAGCAAATAATTTGCGAAATTCAATTTTCCCATGAATATGAATATGCAGATATGAGGTGGGGTTTCGCTCGACAGTCAGAGCTAAACAAATTACAAATAATTTGCCGAAATTTAATATGATTTTCCGTTTTGAGTTTTCGATTCCGTTTTCCGGTTTTCCTGTTTGCGCTTCATTGCCAGCTTAATTGCAAAGTTTCTCCGCATCAAAGTCCTGTTTTTCTGGGGCGGGCCAAAACGAATCCGAATTGGAATCGAATCACGTCCACTCCAACGAGAAATGTCAGCTTGGAGAGCATTCAAATCTTTGGAGTACTTCTACCCTCTAGGTGGGCCGCAGAAACTTTTCAAAATCAACGCCGCTCACCTTTCGCAGGACGTGGACTGACTCGAAAATAAGTGGTGGGCGTGGTCGGAGTGGGTGAGTTGGAAATCGAAAGCGACAGGACCTGGGACTCACAGCTCGCAGCTCGAAACTCAAAGCTCGCAAACATTCTCGTTTAATGAGACCAATAAAAGGTCGGGCCTTTGACTCGACCTGCTTGCCAGCGAAATCAAAAGTTTTTGCAAATTGCATTTCGTAATGGCAGCGAGGCCTAAATCTTTTATGAGTCCTTCCCTTTTCCTGAAGTCCTGTGTTCGAGAGTGTTCAAAGCTGGCAGGCGACTCGGCGGCACAAATAAAATAGAGCCAAATGAAAGCGAAATTGAAAACTTACGCACGTGTCCCAGGATGGACCAGCCCTTCTGGGCACTAATTGTTCACATGGGAGAACTTAAAGAATGCGAAAAGGGTTCCTTCCCAAACGGAATGGCCAAGTGATTGCAGATGGTGCCGATTGCTGAGGATGGGATTGCAGATGCCGCCGATATCGATTAAAGCCCTATATGGGAAAGTATTCACCGGGTTTTGGGGAAAGAATTCGATTGAAGTACTTTATTTTTTTTTATTCAACCAATTAGTTCTCATTTTTAAGACACAGTTCACGAAATCTATAATACTGATGTTAACAGGCCTTAATTAAGGCTACTTTCGGTTTTAACTAAGCAGCAACACATAACATCAAGTTATTGTTAATAAGCCACATCATTTTTTAATAATATTTGTAATATTTATAACTCCATCTCTTAGAAAACCTTTAAAACAAATTCCAACACCTAATAATATATGTACAAAATATTGGTACGTACGTAATACTGTACTCTAGAAACTACAATAATAAAAAATTAATAAAAGAAGTAAACAGTAGAGGCAACTATATCACAGTTTTTGGTCAATTCAAAATCGCTGTTTTATGGTTAATAATATTTCAGGATACTTTAGCTAAGTCATCAGATCATACTTTACAGCCCAATACTTATAAATGGTGTGACACTTCTTAGAATCAATTCAACTTTACCTTACCAATTAAATCGGTACCCGGGGCAGTTCTGTTATAACTAGTTCCCTTGAAGAGAACTATCCTAAAATTTAATTAGATTTCTGTCACCATTCCGATTCCCCTGCTGACCCTTACTGCTGAACCCTAATTAATTTACTTGCAATCATTCAAAATTTAACCCATTAGCGAACTGCGACCATTAGCACAAATGCTGAGCACGAGTTGGAATTTTTTATGACTAGCGAATCTCAGCTGAATTTATGACCAACATTCGCCACCGTAAAATGCAAATGAAAATGAAAATTAATTGCGCAGCGAACGTCCCGACCAGACAATTAATGAGTCATCAGCTGAAGGACGAAGATATGGAATCAGAATCGAAGGGGCGGTTGGGACGGCTCCTTGAACAACATGCAACAGTGGAAAGTAATCCACTTAAACTCGAATTTGTCAAAAGCATAAAGTTACAATGGAAGCTACAAGGAAAGCAGAAGGAGAATACGAAAAAAGTGTATTGACAAACGACAAACAAGCAAATACAACTAGCAAAAGGGGGAAATACAAATGATCGCTCATAAAAAGTGACACTTTTTGGCGCTCCGCAGACCGATGAGACGGGAAATTGGGTGGGAAACTCCGTCAGTCCGCTATTCTGGCACTCGGTTTTCATCGCATCCGTCACGGCGATTCCGTCCTTCCGCGTTCTCTTAGATTGGAAATTTGTTGCAATCAAAGAGGAGCCGCGGGGCCATGTGCGCATATACATCCACCGATGGAGGTGTGCCATATCAAATCACTCAAAGTGCTGCAGAGACAACGCCAGACACATTCGAGTTTATTGCCAAATGGTTATCATATTGTTTATAGATTTCCCCATCGCCTTACCAACTTTTTTCGCTCTTCCAGTTAGGTGACAGTGATTGATCTGTATAAGCGCCGCAGTTACCTAACCCAACTTCAATTGTCAACTCTTGCCGGGATGTCCGGTGTTCCGGCGAAGAAGAACCAGCTGTTGGAAGAATTTCCGCTGCTGCGATTAATCATTTGGGGGTTTAGAGAACTTTTTCGCCCCCCAAAAATTAAAAACTTGAGCTTCATGTATTCGCCATTTAACTGCTGCACACAGTTGGCAGCCCAGCCAAACAAATTAAAATACATTTAGGCAGCTGTGGCCAGCCCACCCACAATTTACGCAGTGCAAACTTATATTTTATGACTTGGAATTGCGTGCCCCAAAAAGTAGGCAACGTAAAACTGGGAAATTTTCGGGGTGTTTAAAAACTGACAACATTTTAGCCCCAATTTATCTGCCATATACAGCTTTATGGAAGATAAAAATGACCAAAAAGAATCTATACATTTTATGAAATAAAGGAATATTACCCTATTTCGGGCTTTAAAAACTTAGTTTTTATTTTTAAATGGACGTACAGACATTATTGTGCCAGTTGGTTCAGAAAATAAGGTATATTATATTTTACTATATTTCCTTTTAATATTAAATCTATGTATTTCCTTAAACATTTTGACAGCACTGGTCGGCTGTGTAAAACTTTTCCGGTCGATGGAAAAGGAAAAACACCCGAAGTGAGTTCTGTACATTGTTTTTGATTTTATTTTGTTTGTGTTTTTGAGCAATTTCTTCGGCTCGGTAACGTGTTGAATTTGCGTTGAGAATTTATTTTTGAATTTTCCCTCTCGGCATAAAGCTTTCATATAGGAAACAGGAACATATGCCACATTCAAGTTTTCATAACTCAAACGTCAATTGTATTTTAATAACATAAAAATACACGCAAACGACACACATGCAAATCAGTCACGCATGGAATTGTCAATCAGGAAGTTTAAACTTGTCACAGATGTTCCAAATTAGACGGCATTTCATTTAATAAATTTTACTATAAAATAGCAACTGGGAAAAGTTAAATTGTAAACAAAATATTCACAGCATGTTTAATGTATTTAAAAACACATTGTGTTAAAAATTCACCCTAATATTTTTTAAGCTATTATGTATATTATTTAGTTTAAAAATGTACGTCTTCAATTACAAATAGCCTTCTACTAAGTTATAAATAATTAATTACAAATTATTGACTCGTGGCAATCAAATATGTGGAGAGAGGAGGAGTTTGAACATCAATTATCAGGACTTAAAGCGAGTCTAATATATTTTTTCAAAGTAACATATTTTTATCATTTTCTACACATTTCATTTGGCCCTCCTTTTTTGGAGAGCGAAAGGACAGCCCAAACAATTTGGTGTAATTTAATTAAATGGACACAGCAGCAGGCCGAAAAGCAGCGGTCCAGGCAGGACCTCTCAAGTCGGTCTAGACTCTGGATCCTGGACTGTAGACTCCGGGCTGATTGCTGATGGCTGGAACAGTCGACCAGAGCGACCCAGAGGTCCTGCCGCCTATCGAGATAGAGTTCCCCGTTTATGCTGCAAATTTGATGAATTCTTGCGTTATCAATATCAACGTTAATGTTTGTTTTAAATAATTATTAGATATAGAAATTAGGCAATTAATTGCTATGCGGTGTTATATTTCTTTTGAAATAAAGCAGTATAAATTTAAAATTATTAAACTCAGCAATCCCATTGTTCATTTCGTGATGCAAGTGTGACGGAGTTTTGTGGTCTGCTTCTGTAAGAAGTTTTATGGGATTTATAGTGTTTAAGGCACAAAGTTTTTAACAGATTTTTATAAAATGATTCTCGCATAAACACCGTGGATGCCCGAACGGCCCTGCCAATTCACATTGCATTGTTCAGTGGCTGATGAAGAAAAAAGGGGAGAGTTGGGAGATGGTCCGAATGACAAAAGCTAATGCCTAGCAACCTTTCAACAAAGGCGACATCAGCAGCAACAGCAACATCCACTATTAGTAGGCAGTCAGGCTCGAATGAAAATAATAAAAAGCTATGACGATGCTGACGACAATGACGATGCCGTTGATAGGCAACCACAGGAGCGGAGGGGGGAGGGGGGAGGCTCCGGGATCTGCAGGTGGGGCAATAAGTGAAAGAGAAAGCCATAGAGGACACCTGCTGATTAAGATCACAAATTGAAAATCAAGCCCAGACTGGGATGGACGCTGGCATTTCAGCATCTCCTTGTGGCCACGGCAGGCAGGGAAATGAACCAGAAATTTCTGACATTTTCATTAGTTGCTCGAAGGCAATTTCCATCAATTGCACAATTGCGGTGAGACAAGCAGGTGAGTGAATGGCTAAAAGAAAAAAGAAAGTCAGCTATCAGGAATTTAAAATAAAAAAAGCTTTCAAATTGTATTAAATATAATACCGTTTGGAAGGGTATAAAAGTACATAAAAATAACATTTTAATAATTTGGCTTATTTCAAAATTAAGAAGGCAGTAAAATGTTTTTATTTATTACAGCTAGTGTAATTAAGAAGCAGTTTGTCGCTTTTTTTTGTGAATTTTTATGTAGACCAAATAAGTCTCTTTCACTTTCGGTCTCTTAAATAAACATAATAATTATAATCAGAATTATTGATCTGTGTTTCCCCAGGCAAACAAAATTTCACCTTTTTTAAGACCTAAAGGCAATTGATTATTATACATTACATTGTTGGCATTTATGGTTCATTAGCTCTGTAATTTGTGCTATTTAATAGTAAAGAAAAACCCCTTTAAAATCGCTTGTTTAATAATAACAATAAGTATTGATAATGCATTTTAATAAGCTATTTGGAATATTAAATTCTGTTGTTTCTTTATTAAGTTTGTTGCTTGTTGTGATGCTTTAAATATTATGTATATCATAATATCAGTGTAAACTTTCACTTAGAAAAATAACATTTAAGTTTATTAGCTATTATGTATATTCACAAATTTGTCTTAATGACTACGCTCATGAACTTTAATTTATAAGATTTTCAGAACGGCGTAACATTAATAATATTGGTTCTTTAAAAACAGCTATGCAATCCAACCTTTAAAAAACTTATTTTAATTATCTTTTCACCTTCTCGCCTGAACATATTTGGTATTACCAATAGAATCAGACCGCGTCCTTGTCACTCTCTTTTTGGCCGCCATGTGTCAATCCTTGGGGGTCGTGAAAGCAGACAAAGGTAGAAATTGGCAACAGCTGTCAGCCAAACAAACAGACAGTATTCCGTGGAAGGGGGGATAGGGGGGTCGAGGCGTTAATGAAATTGAAATCAATCGAAAGACCAGAAGTCAAAGGCAGCGTGACCGCAGCGGCAAGCTGTCCTCCAAACACCGACTCTAATGCCCTCAAAATTCGTTGAAAATTTTCAGTTTACTTCAAAGGCCACAAATTGAGTTTTCTCGCAAAAACAAATTGAGTTTTTAACTAAGGAATATTTTCGTTAAATGTTCTTTGGCAAAGTTTTTGTCACTCGGCTTTTCACATATGACAGCAAGTTTGTGTGGCTGGCAAACTTTGCAGCTGACAACTTTCCTAATTGTCTGATTGAATTGATGATTTAATAACTAAAATTTAATTTCACCGAATGGAAGGGAAGCGCAACGAAACGATGACAAGTTTCCTGAAAAGTTTTCGAGCTTTGGTTTTCATTTACTGCGGATTTGTGTTGAGTTTTGCGATTCCAGCAGGAGTTTTTCGGAGAGCAGCCTTCAGCTGTCGGAAATCGCAAAACAAAAGTAAAAATCAATTGAGGCTTTCCCTTCCTCTCCCGGCTCCTTGCTCCTTGCTCTTTGCTGGCCATTAAGCCAGGGAAAACCCGAACCGGTAACAAAAATAAAGGGCGACAACATCGATGTGGACAATGCCACAATGCGATTGCGGTCAGGGCTCAGCTGTGGCCCTTCCCTCCCCTCCCCCCGCACATCGCCTTTTCCGATTTTCCCGACTTCCCCCTTTGGCCGTTCACTGGGCCGCGTTCGTGTCCGGCTTGCAGCTGGAAACTAAAACACAAAAGCTCCGGCCGGCCAGGTCCTGCACTTAACAGGCAAAAACCGAGCCGAAAATCCAAAAGAAAAACAGTTACAAGTGGAAGAGAAGATCGACTGGCGGGAAGTCGACCAGGTGTTACCCTGTGAATTGCAATATGGTTTTCAAGTAAAAGTGAATGAATAATAAAGCTGTAAACCCTTAAACCCTTACGCTTATGGGTAAAGAAACTACTCTGCAATCCAAAGAGACTTTTATAAGAACATGTTTGAAAAGTATACAAGCTTAAGCTGACTTTCGCAAATCCAAATTTGGTAACATAAATTATATGTTTGTTAAGAGTCTTACATTTACATTAAAAATTGCCACCCGCATATGTAAAAAGCCTTGGAAATCAGTAATCGGGTTTTGTATTGACTTTGTTTCCTTTGAATTAAATATTTTAAACACATAGAAACTTAAAGCTATTGAGTTTTGCTTTGCAAACGGTCAAATACCGTCAGCACATAATACAATTTTTATCCTTTTTAGCTAATAAATACCTTGCTTTACAATGTTATTCCTTTAAAAATAAATTCTTTAATCAATAATCTAAAATCACTTGTGGTCGACTTTAAGCTTTTTCGTTTTAGTTTTCGTTTTAACTGTTTAAATAGTTTCTATAAATTGAAATTTCCAATGCTGATTTGAAATAATATATTAGATTGTATTTTATTTGATGTAGTTATCATTTTAATAAATTCCATTGCTATTCTCTTAGCCATTTAAACGCTCATGGGGAAGCAATATAAAAATAAATACTATGATTTCAGGCCGAGCTAAATATTTAAGAATGCAAAAATGGAATCTTTCCGATTTTCCTCCTGTCGGACTCACCCTAAATCCTTTACAGCTGCAGGCCAAGTTCTTGTGGGCAGGTCGAGGTTGGTTTGGCTGGCCCTACCATCTGCTGGCTTGGTTCAGTGCAGAAATCTCAAAAGAAATCAGATTGTGGCCAAAAAACTTCACAACGAAGTTTAGGCAGCTAATTAATTAAGTTCCTGCACTTGGGGGTTATCGGGGACAAACCGACGTGCCTCAGGAATAAATAAAGACCAAGTTCAATTTAAAGTGCAACATCAGTGGGGGAAATTGGGGAAATTGCTTTAACCCTGTCGCAGCGGCGGCTGATTAACAGGGCATAGCCAATGTTAACAAATTGCATTATTGGAGGAACAATCGAGACATTCCGCTCCCCCACTTTCAGCACTTTTTCTGAGTGTTTTAAACGATACGGAAAGTCGCCGGGGCAGACAGTGTAAATATGTGCACAGTGGGTGGAATAAGTGCGCGGCCATCGATGCCGCTATCGACAATATGCAAATATATACGTATATATGCGGACACATGTGTGACTCCGCACGCTTCAGGTGTTAATGATATAATTTTATTTCGTGTACAAGTAAATTTCATTACCCTTGATAATGGCCCCATATAAAGAGGGTGCCCTCAAGCGATGAGGGGTCAGAGGTCAGTGAGTGTCGGGTAATGATAGCCGCCGATGTCGAGAGCCCCGGGATTATACAGATTTTTCATTTGTCACTGCAAAACTGACATTAAACTTCACTTAATTTTGAAATTAATTTGCTTATATCAATAGCAAAATAGCATTTAAGTGAGTGAGGAATGTGTTAAAGTTGTGTCCTTCACTTAAAGTACATTTTAATGGCTGTGAAATGTTGTAAAATATTTTTTTAATTTTGTAGTTTTGGTTATTTATCGCATCCGAGTACGAAAATGAAAAAATGTATTATTTTTGTAGCACATAATAATTAAAGTCGCCAATTAATAAATTCCAAAAAATAATACAAATCAATTACCAAGCATTTTGATTGATGGCAGCTTGCTTGTGGTAAAATCAAAAATACCAATAATTACCGATATCTTTTGCACTTGTTTAAATAGTGATGTGGGTTTAGTCTGCATTTATTTATTTAATTTGACTGCGTATTTATGGCCTGCAATTCCGCATGCCAGAGATATTTTTCTTGATTCGCATTCATTCGCTTATTGAAATATTATAGACAAAGGACAAAGGGTATGCAAAACATGTTGTTCGAGCCGTGGACATGGGCGTAGGAAGGGGTGCCGAGGTGTGCCAAGGGCCCCGTATCAACAGCAACTACGAATTCGGGCTGATAAATATTAATGCTGTGCAAAGTGCGCACTGAGCCCTTGTGGGCAAAGGACTTTGGTGTCCTGTCCTCGGTCCTTCGTCCTCCGTCCTCCGACCCCAGTCCTCAGCCCCGTTCTCGATTCTCGGCATCGACTGCCAGAATCCTGGCGGCATTAATATTCATTTCCATGGCTACAATAACAGGGGGCGCGGCCACAAGGGGCGACTGCCATAAAGACAACAACAACAGTGGCAGGACACGGTAGCCAGGATCCGGCTCCTCCTTCTGGGGAATGCCAGTGTGTGTCAAAGGAATTGTTGAGGCAGGACCCGAAAGCACAGGAGTCAGGGACAATCGGGAGACACATTGTGAATGCTCGGCGCCTGCTCTTTGACATTCATTTAATTGACTCCTCTTTCGGTTTTGCATTTCAAATGAGGCGAGAATTCAATTTTTGTTTTGGAAATTAATTAAATTTCTGCAGCCAGCTTTCATAGCCAACCGCAATACAAGAAATTTAAATATAAATTTAATAAGCCTGCCGAGCAATGTGCTCCCTCCTCACAGCTGATTCTCAAACGCCACTCGCATTTTCATCATTTTATTTTATTGTTATTATCGCTTTGGCAAGGGTCCGCAAAAAAATTTAGAACTGAAATATGAAAATGTTATTCAAATGCATACAACATTTCAAATACCCTTTCGATTGGTTTTTAAAAAGTTATTAACTAATTATTGTAGTCATTTTAAATACACTTTTTATTGTTTTTATAAAGCCAATGAATGTCACTTATCTAACTAATTTTATTGCTCTCAAAAATGATTAGATAATTATTTGAGTCATTTCAAACCTTCTTTTAAAACTTTTCCATTTACTATTTATTTTTTCAAGAATAATATTACTTTATTATTTCCAGAGAAACGCCCCTAATTTCCTGAAGAAAGTTATAAAGACATTTATATATAACTATTATTTCAAATTTCTATTTAAGGTCTAGTTGTATACATTTTTATGTTATCTTTAAATATATGCATATTTTTACACAAAGGGTATTTCGTAGCAGTAAATTTAGTAAACTTTATGCCTTTAGTTAAACCTACTTCGCCCTTTGTTGGCAAGAGTATGCAAAAGGCAAAAAGCCAAAGAATGCTCGTCCTTCGGCCTGCGTCCTTCACACTTTGTCAATGAGAGTTGGGTGTGAAAAATGAAATTATAAGCAGAACGACAGGCCCGAGCAGCAACTCCTTTGCCAGGACAACTCCTGGCATCGCCGTCGTCATCAGCATCATGACAGTTGAGGATACATCTTAGGCGCATTTTAATTTCATGCTTTGCTTGACTCGTGTCTCCCCAGCTTTCCCTTTTCCACGATTTTCCCAGTTTCCCCAGCTGCGGCTCCTGTCTCTCTTTTTGATTGTTGCTGCGTAATGACATTTAATGTCCATAGACCATAATTGACAGGGGGAGGGGAAATGGGGGGATTGCCGGCGGATCTTCATGCGCGACTGCACAGCAGTTAAATTCCGGCCTAATGTCTTCCTTTTGTATATCCATCTCTATATGTTTTGTAGGCCGACATTTGGCAGCCGCTTTTGGCCATTTGTTCTGCCATTGAAAGGGCCAAAATGATGGGGAGATGGCTGGCCATAATTTGTGGCACAGAGTGCAGTTGAAAGCTTTCACGGTTCGAATTTAATTGTGCGTCAACGTTATGAGCACGAAGGTGAAACTGGATGATTCTAACGAAATAATGAAAGATTTCCCCAGTCGCAGATAATAAATGGGGAGAGGCGAATGGTTTCAAATGGCATATTAATGGAGCGCCATTGTGGGAGAATAATAAGGGTAAAGAGATGGCTTTTATTATTAATCTAAGAAGGCATAAGGCTTTGAATCACTGGCAAACACACGCATGGGAAATCAAAGGTTAAAACCTTTCCCCTTCGGTTGAAAAATGATAAAACATGTTGTATTAAAAAGAATTCCCCAAAAAATTATTATATCTAATTATAATGTTAATTGTTTTTCAATTTTGTAATCAATTGGTAATTGAATATTCTAATAATTAGCATTTAATTTTCTATTTCCCCCTGTATTGTTACTAAATTTATCTAATTTTTGTTACGGGTCTAGTGATTTATAATCGCCAAAACCGATTGTAAAAAAATTCATTGGCTGGCTTAAATGAAGCCTGCAAAATGAATTATAAGCATTTATTCATAAATTATAATATATATAAAGCACATGAACAAAAATAATTATCATTTTGTTGTTCTCAGCATGGAAGTTTTCATTTAAAACAGCTGCTTCAAATTGAATATTTTATAATCGCGTATTAATAAAATCCATTCCTTTGAATTTCTATTTAATTTAGCCCACATACTGAGATCTTTTGCAAGAGCTGTCCATCTATTTTGAATTGCAGCTGTCCAAAAGGCTTTTATGCACTTGACTTGGCTGACTGACTGGCGGACTGACAGCCCGGGCAAAAGTTCATTAAATTAATTAATGGAAAGTTCTCGAAAATGCATTTTCCATGAGTATCATGTGGCCGATGGTATAAGCCATATTTGCAGCTCCTCCCCAAATGCAGTCAAAGGCAGGAGCAGGCCAAATCTTAAGGCTTAAGCCCCATCGCTCCCCCAAACCCCGCTGCCCCCCCCACCCTCCGGCACTTGAACCAGCTCACTTTAAGTTACCTCCTCCAGTGGCTCCGACTCCTTGCCAAATCCAATCCAATCCCGACTTGCCACCAACATGCGTATCCTTCGCGCTGCAGTCGAACAATGAGCCACCGCAGGGCAGCACCCCCACACCCCCTTCAATCATTTCCACCCACTCAGCCTTCACCCCCCCTCCTGTTCAACTTCAAGAATAGCTGCTCTTCAGCAGCTGCCAGGCAAGTTCAAACCCCCCCTCTGAACAGAAACCCTAAACTGAGCCGCGTGATGCATTTGATCTGAAACCAGCAAAATGGCAGAGTGCGGGGGGTGGGGAGTGGGGAGTGGGGGGTTATCCTGGGGCCGAGGAGTTCGTTTCAGCCATGGCAAGCACTTGAACTCCCAAAGTTCGGCTCGCTTCACTGGCTAACCATACTCAACTTATTTCTTTGCTTGATTTGTAGTCTTACAAAACGATTTTCCAGCTTGATCGAGCTTCCTTCTTTATTTCAGTTTTGTATTTACAATTCTAAACAATTTTTCTTAAGCTGGATTACTATTTAAATTTTTTAGTTGTTCATTAATATCAGCATTTTGTGTCAAAAAATTGAACGTGCCTTCTATAGTTATACATTTAAAGTAATTTTCAGCACTTAAAAAAAATATACTCAAAAGGAATCCTTCTTTAAAAGAAAAAGGGGTTCAAGCTCAAAAATTTAAAAATGTTCCTAATATAAATAAAAGCCCTAAGATCCTAACATGAACAATTAAAAACGCCCTTGATGTAAGATTTTAAATTGTACAAAAATTAAAAACTAAATAAATCGAATACAAAGAGGTAGGTTTGCTAGACTTTTTTAAAAGAATAACTTTGTCTTTTTTATAAAAATAATTTTAAAGGGTATTTTAGCAAACATATTTTAGATATGTTTGTAGTTTAAACTGTTTCTACCACTATCTGTTTCTACCACTATCACTATTATCTTACATATTATTTAAAATTAATTTAATTTGATAAATTTATAGCCCAAGATGCTAAATTCTACCACCTATGTTTGCCAGGGAAATTAATGACGAGGCACGCGCTGCGGCAGACAATGCATTCTCAATTGTAGAAGTTTCTCCGCCACCTGTCATACCCCTCTTTTCTTGAGGTTGTTGTTTTCCAGGGCAAATATTAATTTTAGCACCAATGGCTGTAGCTTTCGCTGCGTTTGGCATTGTTTGTGGCCGACTCCACATTGCGAAATTGTTGATGGCTGTGACAAGAGCCCACAGCAAGAACATTAAAAACAAACAGCGGGCGATCCCCACCTGGACCTCCTGTAAATGGAGCTAGTATTCCGTAATCAAATCAGGTTGCATTTAAATGCATGTTGAGCTTATTTGAATCTACTTCAAGCGTACACATGCACATGCCCATGCCATTTCCATTCCCATGACCTATCACCTCAGTTCACCTCCTCCGGAGTAAAAGCATTATTCTGGCATTGTTCCATTTGAACTTGAAACGGATGGAGAGGGTATGAAGTCAGACATAGTTTTGTTTCTTTCGAAATCTCAATGGAGATGGGTCTAAAAGTGTTTCACGAATAGCTTATAATTATAAAAGTATATTACTTGGTGATGCAATACATTTACAAACTTTTTATTTTGGTTTATACACAACATGGTATATTAAACATAAAACAAAATAAATAAGAAAACGTTCAGAAAACTTTTTATTGACTTTTTTGAAAAATGAAAAAAAGGAAATTTAAATAATGTATAATAAATTATTAATTAATTATTATAGTCAAAGGCCTCGTAGCTAGCATTTTGTAATTTATTTTGGTCTTAGTCTTATAAACTATTTTATCATTTATAATAAATAAATAAATAAAATAATAAATTATATTTGTAATGAAAAGGTAAACCCTGAAGTGTGACAGAAACCGCCTTAATGAAAATTCATAAAAATTCGAGCGGAATTTGGATGTAAAAGATTTCTGTCACACCCTAAAATTTACGATAGTACAAAAAATTAGGCTAACATTTTGATCGTGAGTCACGCTGCCATCGCCAACTGACGTTATTTTCTGTTGATTTTCCGTACGTGCCTTAACCACCAATAGGAACTCAACAGTTTCGTCCTGCGTCCTTACTCCCAGGTCCTTAGTGCTTAGTCCAAACCGGACTCGGCATAATCTCGCACGTAATTTGTATGTATGCGACAGAAATGTCCGTTGCACCTGTCGCCTAACCTTCGTCTTCCTTTCCCTTTCCCTCCCCCTGATCCGGCCCCTCTCCCATTTTCCATTTTCCGGGTTCTGTCTGCCCCAAGCAAAACTATTGTCTGGCCAAGTTGTTGACAGGCACGTTGACGTCATTGTTTCGTAATTTGTATCCTTAGCTGGCGCATTAGAGCTTAGTTTATGTCCCCCTGTAACCTTTGGAGAACTTGCCAAGAACTGAAAGATTTTGGCGCTATTTTTAGTTTACTTTGTAACTGTCCGTTTCATGACTGGCTGAGTTTAAGCAGTAATAATTGATAAGCATTTTAAGAAACACACTGCGTATGAGTGATTGCGGTTCCTAGTTCCTCCTTTCTATTGTTTCGGATGAGATATACATTTGTAGGAATTCACAAAGAGCTACAATATGATAAAACTGAATACTTGTATTGCTACATGCTTGTCTTAAAAATTATTAATTACACTCCTTAAATGAATTTGGTTTATCACAATAAAAACTTTATGAACACAAATTGAATACTGATATCGACCAATATGATGTCAAGAACTCTTTAAATCTTATCGATTTGGATCCTAAGAATCACCTCTCAAATCCACATAAGGTTTTATATGACTACTTACAAATATTGTATTTGATCTTTAATGTTAAATTAATCCAGATCCATTCATTTAGTTTTGAACACCGTTTGTCATCTTTGTGTAACCTTAAGATTCCCCTCCAATACCCAAACCTTGTGTTATACGACAAAATATATCGTAATTTTCAATTGCTCTATATATTTGTAAATGCTAATTTAAGCCCAATTTAATTTGGTTTTGAGCCGCATTTGTCAAAGATAAATAATTGATAATATACAAACTCTAACATATGCAATTAATCTTGACTTATTTTCCTAAATGACGCACAAAAAGTTGTTAAAAAACATTATTCCCAGATATGTCAACGGAAAGCGGTCTGTCACATCATATTAATAGTTTTCTCGGGGGAATGGCAAAAATGCACGAATTTGTCTGCCATTTACATGCTCAAAAGCTAAGCGGCTTATGCCAGCCAGGGAACGTTAAAAGGGGGCTCAGTCAGACAGACAGTCTGGCCGAGAGCTAAGTGCCGGGGAAATAGGACCCAGGATTCAGGACATTGGACCCAGGACCTAGGACCCAGAACCCGAACCCGAACCTAAACCCTGGACCACTTCCATCACATTCGAATCGATGGGAGACGCTAAAAAAATGCATCTCGTGTTCATTTGTGGCGGAAATAACTTTTTGAAGCTGGGGAGCCGCATTTTACCTGGTTGCCAACTCTCCTTTGCCGGGCTTACACTGCAAAAAGAGAATTCGCGCTGATGCAAAAAAAAAAAGCGAGTGCTCTGAGTGGCAGAGAAGCAAAGTCCATTACTATTAAAAAAGTTTTTTTAGAGCGACCATGGAAACTTTGTTTGTGGGGCCTAAGCACGAAGATGACATCAAAGTTGTGTGAGCTTAATGTAATGGCAAGTGCGGGGTGCAGTGGGGAAAGTGGGGAAGTGGACGGCTGGGAAAGTTCCCTCACATGTTTAGCTGCTGTCGAAAGTTAACTCCGGCCCGCTTCCTTGGGCAGCCTTTGGCAACTTTGTTGCACAATCGAGTACAAAATTCACTCGACTGGATTAAAAGATTACCGAGGAGATTATGAATCCTGTGGGCGGAGGAAAAAACCGAAAAGGGGAGCCGTGGAAAAAGCCGAGCCCTTCGGAACTGGGAGTTGGGTAGTTGCAGGTTTTCCTTTGAAGGGAAAATCTCCAATATATTGTTCGGAAATGTTCTCCCCTCCTGTCAGTGGCAGATACCCAATTCGATTTCAATTTGGCCTTAACCCTCTCCTGCCACAAGCCCGTGAATTTTCGACCCTAATTTAACGCGTTGACAATTTTTAATTTTTATTTAAAAACTTTTACCTGGCCAACCCTCAATTCAAATCAAATTTTTTCAGCTTCTCACCTCGCCAAAGTCTGTCCGAAAAAAGTTGTTTTGCTCATTAGGAATTCCAAAAGGTTTTTTTTCCCTCTTCCGGCCACGGCAACAAACAGCAAACTTTGCGCATTAATTTTATTGCTCGGACAGAAGCTCAGGCTGGGGAAATCCAGAATGACAAACCCTCCAAAGAGTTTTCCAAGGAAAAAAGTTTTCGATTAAGTTGTGTTCCTTAAAATTTTTTACCAAATTTCTTTGTAAGCTGTCAGAGATTTTCAGCTTGTAAATTGTGTGTCCAGTGCTTTCTTTTGCTGGGCAAGTGAAGTGCGGAGATTGTTTACTTGGGGCACAGGTTGCAAAAGGATTACCTGGGGACAGTTGGGGTTTAAAAGGTTGCATTGCTAATGGTATAGAAAAATTGAGTGAAGGTGGGAAACTCAATTTGTAAAATAAGCCCAATAAGGTGGCGCAATCTAAATGAAATACATTTTTTTTTAGAAAATTGTACCCAAAAGTGTTAAAGAAATAATAAATAATTTGTATGAGTTATATGTAGGTGTAGAATGAATTTTATGATTTTTTCTTTTTAAGTTGCTTAACAGTTATAAATACTTTAATTCCTGCTTTAACTCACAAACACCTAAATATACATTTTCGTATTTAGTTTGGAGATTCACTCGTCACCTGCATCTTAAACCTTGAGTCTTAATATTCCATAGGGTTTCAGTTAAGGGTTTTATTTAGTGCCCCCTGTTGACTGTCTGACCTGTTTCCTGGGCCTCCATTTCTGATTGAACCTCTCCAACATCCCCCGCCTTCTCATCCCTCTGCCATTTCATGGCCATTGACATGGTCAACTCCCATCGATGACCCCCCGTTCTGACCAGTTGCGATGCCTCTTGGCCAGACGCGTTTGTGACAGGCACTCGAAAAAACGCACTGGGCAGTTGGCTTAGGATCCACTCTTTCGGCCATGCTCCTTCACTTCGATGACAGCTCTCCAAGGACTCGTACATCCCCGGATTAGCCGGGCAAAGTAAATTTCAAAGCCGGCATAAGTTGAGTTTTGTCACGCGCCATCCGCAAAAATTCCCAAAACAGAATGAAATCCAAGAGGACGGAATCGAATCGAATGGAAAACGAAAGCAATGAAATGGAAACCGTGTATGCGAAAGGCGTATTATGTTTTCAATAAAGGTATATGTGGCAGGCCCAACAAGCACTTTTCCCAGCCCCTTGCCCCTGCTGTCATGCAAATCTCCAGCCTGGAAATTTTAACACTTGAGCGACTCTGATCCGTCGTCCCAAGAAAAGCTCCTGGAGCAAACATGAAATATGCCACAATTTTTTGTTGCCGGCCACAGGAATGTTTGTTAATGCCCACCCAACTTCGACCGAAATAGAGAAAGAAACTGCCGGGCCCCAAGGCAAATAAATAACGAAACCCGCTCTCGCAACATTTCGGCAAATAATCGCATAAAGCATTTCGGACTGCCCAGCTGCTGGATCGCATATGACGTGTGGTCGAGAGGGGTATTTTTAGGTATGCGGGATTGGGATTGGGATGGGGATTGGGATTGGGGCGAGGACTGGGGAGCTTCGCCATTGTTTGCTAAGCGATTTGGTTTTGGGTCGCTTTTGTTGCCGGCATTAACTGCGGTTTCCCGTCCAAGTGGCGAAGGGCCAAATACCTCTTTGAAGTGAACGGACACAAGCGGACATTCATTTTTCAAACCGTGGCTAAGAAAAATAACTGTTTCAGGACTCCATTGAATTTGGAGAACTATGATACTTTAATTGCTGAACTAAGAGTCGAAATATAATATAGAAGTGAGTAACGCTACGAAGGAAATATTTTCGACCCTATAAAGAATACATGTTCTTGATCAGCATCGAAATTCCATTTTGCATCTACGCTGTTCACCTGTTTCATTCCTGTTTTATTTTTTATCTCGTGTTCCGGTAAAAGATTTAGGTTATTGAGGGGCCGATTTACTAAAAATATAACATTCTTTAACCATCGCATAAGCTTAATTTCTTTATAACTTCTGAAATATATACTATCACTTGCCAAAAATATTGGTGGTGTTTTAATAATTATTTCCACCCTTCAGCATTCAGATTACATTCCCCTTATTCAAAATCAGTAAAACGATAGTAATTATGCATTTATTATAAAAAGCTGTTAAGAATAAAATTTGACTAATAATGGCGAAATAAAAATCGTCAACAATTAGTAATAATAAAAAAGATGATAGCTTGAGGTTGGACTTTCGTTTTTAATGTTGCTAGAATAAAACAAAACAAGCTTCCAGTCTGGTGTTCTTCTAAAACTAAAACAAAGGCCTCTTAAAACAGATTAAGTGTGATGAAACAATTTGTAACCATTTCCGATGCCTCTGGCTCTTTCAGTTTCAATAGTAAAATTTTGGATACAGTTTAGTTTTTAATCGTCAAAAGGATCTTCAGGAATCTAATTAGTTTAAGCTTGCGCCTTTGAGCCTTGCAATCCGTGCATTCTAGTATGAACCACTTCGATTTGATGGATGTTGCATTGTGTGGAAAAGCTACTTTTCATTTAAACTTAGTTTGGGGTTAGTTAATTAAAATATAAAATCAATGAAAACCAAAACAGTGTACAGGAGGTTTTCGTGACGTGTTTACATTTTCCCCAGTCCCCCACTTTCCAGCCACTTTAATTTATAATCGATTAGGCAGACTCAGCGTACAGGAGCTTTTCCTGACTGGCCTCAAGGGGTTTTCCGCAGCCCCATCCCATTTACCATTTAGTCTTATGTAAGTGTAAGGGAAATCAACACGTAAAATTCCAATTAATTCCGCTTAGCTAAATAAATCGTTTCAACGCAAAACACAAACTGATCATAAAACTTAATAACCAAAGGCACTCGAACGCAAAAACACACACATGAGCACACAGATACAAGCACGCACACTGGCGCAGGGATAATTGGCCATGTATGGGTTGTGTAAACAGTTTTTTGGGCTATTTGCTTATCGGCTGAATTGCAAGTTTGTGCGGCAAACTTTTTGTGCTGATTAATAAGAAAGTCTTTCGAAGGGGGGTGAGTGCAGGGATGGGGGTTACGGGGTTACAGGGCGTTATAGCCGGAGAAATTGAGACATTAGCCAGCTGGGCACGCGATTCCGATTCCGATGCCGATTCGCATCTTTGGGCACATCGCAAACGCATAAATCCAATTGAAAGTGCTTAGCTATGATTTTCGCTCTCGAGCCCACTGCCGGACTCACTCCCAATGTGCCTATATAGTATATATATCTAATATGGACTGGCTTAGCCCCCGGCTAGCCGTGGAATATGGCCAAGACCCCTCCTCCCCCCAATTGACCCCCACTTAGAGTTTAGTTTGGCTCGGTTCGGATCGGTGCGTACGTGTTAGTTTTTATGCACGGCGTTTTCAACACTTGGACACTTGAGTGTCGAGCCCTACGTGCCGCAATTCCCATCGACAGAGTTATCAGGACATGTCCATATATTGATAAATGCTCAAAGTGAAACATGCACCGGCAGAAATAAATGGTTCAAGACTGTTGTCATCTCATAGAAGTCCGAATTATCTTTTAAAGCAACGGATATTTCAACTTCTAATTTCCTTATTCAATTTATTATTTATTATTCAATTTATTGCATAAAAAAGTATAAGAAAATTGAAGTTCGGCAATAGAAAAAATATACAATATCAATAAAACTATTTCCGCTAAATAAAAATAATATTAATATTTTATACTTAGCTTTATTCCAAAATATTTGATTCCTAAACTAGTATTATAGGAAATACTTTGGTTCAATTCTATTTAGTATTCCTTAAACAAGATTTGATTTTCCATTTTCTATCGGCATACTAAATTTTATTTAAAATTAAACAAAGAATTCATTCTAAGTGAAATAATAATAATAAAATAGGCCTTATCTTTAATGTTCATATCTATACCTGAAGAAAAAGTAAAGAGTATTTTTTACTAAAAACTATACATGATAACCAAAGTTAATATTTTATTTATCAATTATTTATTCAATTTAATGAATAAGTGCCAGTGGTAAACTGTTAAATTAAACAAGCTCAATATCTTGAATAAGTGCTTGCAATTAGGGAAGTAACATGCAGGTAAGTTTCTGTAAATAACTATTCCTTCTCCACTTTCTTTCGCAGTGTAGGAGTCTAACTAACCCCTGCCCAAAATCCCCTCCCCCCTCGGATAGAACAAATATTTAGCTGTATGCCTGCCGGCGGTGGAAATTAAGTCACGTCGCGGCAATCGCGCACAGCAGTTGAAAGTTTTTCCAAGCCGTCGACAGAGTGAGGGAGCGGGAGGGCGATATTCGGAGTGAGCGGGACGGGCGATGGCTTGAATAGAGGTTGTTTGGCTGCGTGGAAAATGGTTTTGGCAATCTTGAAAGCGAAGCGAATATTGAAATGCCATTTCCAATGCAAATGCGGGATGGCAAAATTAATGATGTTCATTTCCTGCAGCCAGTGGCAGCCCACCACCCGGAAAACGCTCCATTCCCTGGAAACCCTTCAACCGAAAGCTTACAGGAGAATTATGATTGTGAAACAATAGACTTTTCGCCATGGTCTGGAGGCCGAATCGTTTGCTGCAGGCGGCGTGCAACAAGATTTTCGCATTAAGCTGAAACAGCCAGCCCCCTTTTAGCCACCCATGGAAGGCCATTACCATTTTCGGATAGCTGCAGTTTTGCGTTGCAGCTGACGGCGTCGTTTTTGTTTCTTTTGTTTCCCCTACTTGGCAATTTTGTATGCACTTTTTACCACCCCCATAACCACCCCCCACAGTCCCCACCCACTTCCCCTTCCCCTTCGCCAGTCACCAGTTCTTTCCGCTGTTGTTTACATTGTCACAGTTGCTGCTTTTCTTTGCATTCGAAGTTTGGTCTGCTCTGAACCGAGTTATTTTAAAGAAAATTACAAATTAATAAACAAAAAAATTATTATTAAATATACAAAAACTTTACATAACTACTTTATATAAATAATTACTGGCAGAACGTTAATAATCTCCTCGAAACAAATCGAAACCGTGTCTTAGATTGGTTTGGTTCAATACGACCATACAACGGAAAAAATATATTGATGTTAAAGTTCAAACAGCATAAGCGTATGAGTATTTTTACTAATTTTTTTTATATTGAATATATAATAACACAATAAATCGTAAAAAAACAAAATGCCCAGTTCTTAACGATATTTTATTTCGAAAGCTAAAACCCTACATGCTTTTAATTCGGTCAGGGTGTAAAGTGTAACTTGAAAACTTGACTTCAGCCTTCATATTCTAGTATATTGTTGTTTAACCTAAAATAGCCTCGAAAATTATTAGCAAAAATACCCAGTTGTGACAGTAAATAGAGTCATAAATCTTTTACGACCCTCATAGCTAACTCATCTGAAACATTGCCTATACAAATTTCAATAACTATTTTACTGCTTGACAGGCATAACTCATGATTATCGCTAAAACTCAGGCGCTTTATAAAGACAGCGATCCGTGGAAGAGTCAAGCAGTTGTTTGAAAGAAACCATGGCATTTTTAATTTTCGCTGCGATTCTGCTAATGTCCCACGGGATCCAAAGCCAGAAAAAAGCCTATTTGGATCCACTTATAAAGCTGAGTGATATCATCACGGCCCGCTTAGAAGAAAGCCTCAAGGATCTGAGGGCTGGAGAGTTTTCTTCTTATTACACTAAACTACAGCAAGCAGCCAAACTTCCATTTTCAAAACTGGACGAAAAAATTACGGCTCTTAATATGTTCAGACTTCTTCAGCGGACCGACGAGTCCTTCGGCTCAACTAGGACACCAGCGATCCAGAATGGAAGTCTGCCCGAGAACGGACCTGCCCTTCGACAGAAATTCACCCAGTCTGAAAAAAAAATCCTAAATCTTCTTATGAGGCTCGGCATCTACGATAACTTTACTGCTCGCGTTTTCAAGGCAATCTTCAGCGATGAACAGCAGCTGAAAAAACTCAAAAAGAAGCTCGATGATTTGGATAAGAAGGAAATGGACGACGGCAAAGACTCCTTGTGGGACTTTTTACTCGACCTTTTCTGAGTCTAAACTACACTGGGACCAGTTGTCCTTTTTCAGAGTTTAATAAATGGTTTATTTTATTTGCATGAAATTGATTTTTTGGCGAGCTTTCTTCTTGGTAAGGAAATGAAAATTTAACACCTCTCTTAAATTTTTTGGTGGTAACCACAATTTGTATGTGAGATGATGGCTCACCGAGCTAGCCACCTCATTGAGTTTTTATATAATTTTGGAAAAAATATGAATTAAGGATATGAACTGAAGGATAATTTTATCTTGCTTCGAAGGCACTGAAATGCAGGTGATGTTGGATTATAACATTGTGTTCGGAATTAAGTATTAGAATTCAATTTGATTTAATAATCTCCTTAGTAAAATATCGCCACAGTCTCAGAAATAGCGAAGTGTATCAAAAGTTTGCAAACATTATCCGATCTTTTCTTATAAAGAAAAATTCATTTCGAATCACAGTAGGAACATACAAAAGAATTAATTTGCCTAAGAAAGTATTGTAAGTGAACTATGACTTTTAGTGAACATAAAACACAAATCAATCTGTTGTCCATGGCCATGTTGAAAACAATTTTATTTCTCGCAGGTGTAATCTCAGTGCGCTCTCAAATTATGCAATTAAATAGTGAACAATTTTTGGCGCAAAGTTTGCCTTAGCTTGCCGCTCAACCTCCAGCCTTCCCGCTTTTTACACTATTTTTTTCCAGAAAACTCACTCAACACTCACTTAGCAGCATGAATAAAATTAAACTCACGGCACAAGTTTTATTTTTGGCGAAAGGCGAAACATACGAAACTTATAGCAAGTTGGGAATATTTCAAATACTGAATGAATTTTGCACATATTTCAAACTTGATTCCTTTTTCCCCGCTCCACACTCCACGTTGGAAAAGTTTGCGTGGCAAGGCAAGTTTTTCCCTGTTTAGTTGTTGTTGGTGTTGATGTTTCACTTCTCAATTTTACTTTTAATTTCTGGCAAAGAGGAGCGACTGCAAAAAAAAATGAATAAAACTCTTTGATGGCAAAGTTGCTTATGGTGCTACTTTTTAAGAGAGCGACTGAGGGGAATGTGTGTCAAAATTAATTAATTTCATGATTTATGCACGAAAACTTTTCCAAGGCAGTTTTTCACAGGAAAAACACTGCACTGCGGGTTAAGTGGTGCTAATGTTGGCCCATTGACCACTGGCACTACACCAACAAAGACCCCACACCCAATAAAAAACTTAAAACTAAACCGAAATAGAGCCACTCCCTGCTAAAACTAAACAGGTCACGTCGTCGGCCAGCAAAACATTTCCCCAAAACTGCGACCTCCTTCGGTCGAAAGTTCTGGTCCCAAAAAACTGAACTAGCCAACAGTTGTTACCAGCACTTGAAAAAACCAAGATTTAAAATATTATTTTTATTTAATTTTTAGCCGCTATCGAAATTGTTAAACAGTTGATTATATTTGGAGAACACCTTGTGCTTTTTATTTTTATTCCAATAAAAATTATATATTGTTAGGATTTGTTATGCCTTTTTCTTCCAATTTTAAATTATTAAATATATTAAATAAAATAAAAAAAATATTTTAATTACTCTGCCCCACTGATTTGCTTAATTAATTACTTACAATCACTTAAAGTATTAAATAAAAATATTATTTTAGCTTTTTTAAAAGATTTTTAATTGCTTGACTTCCTAAAATATAAATTTTATTACACAAAAATGTTCGATTAGGCATTCTATAATAATTTCTTTCAGTGTGCGGCTAATGCCCTTGCATTTCTACTTCTGTTGTAGGTGTGAACATTTATTTCAACACCATTCCTCTGATTAGAGCTCTTTCAGCCGCCTCACCCCCTTCTATCTTGATTGGCAAAGTTGAGTTTTGGGTTTTCATTTCCATTTGGCCTTCCCCGCAACCCGCGCCTTTCGACTTGCTGTGGAAATCCTTTCGGCTGCTTATCGTTTTTGCATTCATTTGTTTTCAATTGTAATTAATCTTGGCCAGAAAAGTTTTCTTTTGACATTTTGTGGCTCCCAGGGCGCTCCTTGACTTCGGCCTTAGTTTGCCAGGCTTTTGTATTGTCCTGGCAACTTATTCGTGTTGTTCTTGCTTTTTGGGGCTAGCGATGGCAACAACGTGTTACTGTCACAATTAAAATAAACTTTCTTCACTAATTGAAAAGTGTCAAGAATAATTTCTTTAAAGCTCCTCTAAAAAGTTAGTTTTTGGCCAATTGTTTGACTTTTTGTCTTAGGATTTCAACCAATAAATTGTTTAGGATAGAAAGTAAGAACAACTTATTATTGACAAATTTCTAATAGGAATTAAATAGAGATAGATAAACATTTTAAGGTAGCAAAGGCAATATTACTTAAGTGGATAATTATTTGAATTAATAGATAATGTATATTTATATTTATAAGTAGTATGTAAATTTAAAAGGTAAGAATCAGATTATTAAGGCAGGCTTGCACCTTGTTGGCGCCCAAAACCTGATTTTTTTCTGGAATTTATTTCTTGGAAAGTATGGTAGGTATGGGAATAAAATTTTAGCCAGTTGTAGGGTACAGTTTATTGAAGCTACACAATTTTTTTGAGTGCGATCCAAGCGAAGGGGGGAGGGGCAGTACCCAACAATGGCGGCATGTCCGCGAAAAACTCGTCCTCATGGCGGATTTTTTGGAATTTTAAGAAATAATCTGAAACGCAAAAAACGAATATATTCTTAATCTGTACACTTGTTCGCATGGCTTGAACTAGGATTATTGAAAAAACATGAAAAATACAAAAATTATGAGCTTTTGAAAAAAAAATCGGTTTTTTCCTCATTTTTTCGTCATTTATTATTTTTTTTAAATAAACAATTTTTAATATTTTCAAAAGATCCTAGTCTATTCCATGCACATACTTCTGAGGAACATGTATAAAAAATTTCATGACGATTGCTCAATTTTTGCGGCTTGTACGACTTCCGCCAACTCGGAAAACATGGTTTCGAGAAAAACGCGTTTGAAAATTTGCACTATAATGACAACGCGCTTGACACCGGTCCACCAAACGCCCGATAACTTTCGTAATTCAAGAGATTTCGACTTGAAATTTTAGGAGAGTAAAATTGAAACATGTATGTATCCAAACTGCAAAAAAAAAAAATTTATTTTTTTGACCTCACAAGGTGCAAGCCTGCCTTAAACATTAATATGCCATACAGTAAATAAATAAACAAAAGTCTTAAGTCAAATGTCTTCCTTACATTACACTATGGGGCCAACGACCACTTTGGTTGGCCAAAACCCATTTTTGAAAAGTCGTCAAAACCAAAAAAGTTGTTTTAGGATATATTAACAGAAGACCAATCTGCAATGTTACGTTTCAGGAATTCCGATAGAGTGCGCTTCTGTTAAGATAACAGCTGTTAAATCAGATGTTTAAGATGCAAGCCACGTGCTTTTGAAATTCGACTTATAAATTGCATTTTTAAAGTATTTAAAAAAGCACTTTATAAGCGTTCCAAAAAATTTTTGTAATATGAATTCGATGAATGGTGGTGTGTACTAGGTGTTTGTGTGTTTAAACGGTTGAAATCTATCGCGCTGTCTTTGTAATAAAGTGTTAAAGTGAGTTGTCTAAAACGCGTTTTTTAATTAGAAAACTAATTTTTAAGTAGAGCAACAAAGTGAGTCCAGCGGAGTCCACTTCTGAAACCTATTGAGATTTGTAGAGTATTAAATTCTTTTTAAAATGTATATGGTTAGAATCGCCACTTATTGCCACTTTTTCCGAAATTTTATTTTTAAGCACATAACCTCAAGTTTTTCAACCTTAACAGTAGTTACGTTGAATATTAGAATCCTTTTAATTTTCAATGAAATATTGAACTAGAATCCGAAGAGCATGATGTTTAATAGCAGGTGCCATTTTTTTTACTTATTAATAAAATTTGTTTAATTCGATTTTTGTGCATTTAAATTGAACCTTTGTGGAACGAAGAACATTTTGTTTTGAATTTTGAATTCTATTCAGAAACAGATATAAAAAATATAAAAAAAATATAATATAAATGTAATTATAAAGTATATAATAAAAAAAAAAAATTATTCGATTATCTTAAAAAATAACAAATTTGACTAAATCGATCGTATGGCAGCTATGGGATATATTTGTTCGATCCTATTCATTTTAACATATATGTTGCCTAAGGATACCAAAATACGATTGGTAAAGTTTTATCTCGATATCTCTAAAATTGAGCGAGTTATTAATTTTGGCCAACAAAAGTGGTCGTTGGCCCCATAGTGCATTATAAGTAAGTGGAAATTCGTGAATAAATACATACATCTAGATTATATTGTACTTGTAATTAAAGTTAAATGTTTTATGGTCCAACCTACAGGCTGCTTAATCAAGCATTAACAGATACATTTGTTCGGGATTTTACGCAATCTTTGCTTGCGGCACATGAGCGATTTTCATAATCCAGGGATAATAAGTAGGGCAGGGGGCTTGAAAGTATTTTGCATTGCATTAATTGAAATTTTTGCCACATCAAAGGGCATGAAAAAGCCGCAAAAACATGGAAAGCTCAAACCAGTGCATTTCCCGCCCCTCCCAAGTCCAAAGAGATTTCCCCGCAAAGCTGCAACCGCACGAGAACTAATTACACTAAAGTGTCAAGTAAGAGAGAGTGAGTCGAACGAAGTGCAGGAAAAGTGTGCAAAGTAATGCCAAGTTTGCTGTCGAAGCCAGCCAGCCGTAAGTAATGCCGAACTTTGATATAATAATTTATAAGAATATTTGCAAATTCCAATAGCGGCGAGGAAATATTTTTGCCCGAGATGCCCGAAAGTATGCAATGGCAAATGCACTCGCAGCTGGTCGACACCGAGCGGCAAAAGTATGCAGCCGGGACGATAACACAAATCTTTTGCGGGCGGGCCACCGGAGGAAGTCGAAACTTTGCCCGGCGAGAAAACTTAATCCAAGAGCCGAGAGCCCAAAGTCAAACAAACAAACAAATGCCGTGGGTACGGAGTTGAAGTTGGGGGAGTTCTGGATCCCGAATCCCGGGCTCTTAAGCTGCCATTCATCAGTTTCGACTGGCCAAGTATTTAAGCCATTTGCTCTAATGAATGCGGTCGCGCATTTTTAAACGCCCACAAAACTATCCACGGGGTTGAGTTCGAGAGTTTGGTGATTGCTCACGAAGTTTGCCAAAGGAAAGTTTCCACTTATTCGAAACACGTGCAGAATTATGCTTTCCGTCTTCGGATTTGCATACCCTGTACCTTGATTTGGTTGAGTCCATTGATAAATACTTTTCCACGCCATTGGAACATATGTACAATAATAATTACTTCGAAACAAATAAAAACATAAAGGGTTTTATACCAAACATTTTATTAGATTTCTAATCACTCTATATATTAAATAATTAGGGAATTAATAATGGTATTTTTATTTACATTTCTATATATCATTCAAACAGACCTTAACAGACTTTTAGTATTATTTAAAAGTTTGCTTCATTACTCAAATAAAAAGGATAAAAAGGTTTTCCCCTAATACCATTTAATGATCCGCGCTTTGGCAAGCTTTAAACTAATTTTAAATATGTTCTTAACTTATATAGATAGGGTGTCTAAGTTGTCGTAACTTTTCTAAGTCATTAAGTGGGTTTAGCTGCTGTTAATTATTTGACCAGAAAATAGTAAAAGGGCCAAATTAAAAGAGAAAACGTAAGTGGCTTGAAGATGGCCAAGAGCTATATTTCTCCCCTTTTGTTTTTCGCGTATTCCCCAATGCTTTCTCCTTCCTAAAATTTAGCTGAATGTAAAATTGCAATAACAAGCGGTTTATGGAACTCTCAGCCACTGACATTAAGTGTCAAGTGATTGCCTTGAATAATTACCAATTTGATTTAATTTTAGCCTTTTTCGGATCCCTAGCAATGTCACTGCCTGGGGGATACATAAAGATCTTTTGTTCTGAGTTATGGTGATGGGAAGCAGAAATGAACTTGACAATGTTGGCTGATGTATGATCGATGAATAGCAGTGGGAAGATCCCCAAAAGCTGAGTGGGAAATTATACATGTGGGCAGAAAAACACACGGAAATAATAAAGCATATGACTGAGTAGAGAATCCTAGAGATATGAAATAAAATATATAGTTAAACGTTTATAAAAAATATTAAAATAAATTAAAACATTTTTCGAAATATTATTAACAAGAAAGGAAAGCTAACTTTGGGCGGAGCCGAAGTTGATATACCCTTGCAGAATACTCTATATATTATATTCTCCAAAATTATTCATATGATGCATTCTTAATACTTATAAAATATCCCAACTTCCTAACTTTAAGAACTCCAAAGTTATGGCATTTCCGATCGTTCAGTTATATGGCAGCTATAGGATATAGTCGGCCGATCCTTATGAAATTTGATAGGTCAGATTGATTGGCCAAAAATAAAAGCCATAGAAAATCCCAACTTCCTAACTTAACAAACACTAAAGTTATGGCATTTCCGATCAATCAGATATATGGCAGCTATAAGATATAGTCGTCCGATCCTTATGAAATTTGGTAGGTCGGATTAATTGGCCAAATATAAAACCCATAGAAAATCCCAACTTCCTAACTTTACAAACACCAAAGTTATGGCATTTCCGATCAATCAGTTATATGACAGCTATAGGATATAGTCGGCCGATCCTTATGAGGTCGGATTGATTGGCCAAATATAAAACCCATAGGAAATTCCAGCTTCCTAACTTTACAAACACCAAAGTTATGGCATATCCGATCAATCAGTTATATGGCAGCTATAGGATATAGTCGGCCGATCCCGGCCGTTCTGACATATATACTGCGTGCAAAGGAAAGAAGGGTGTGTGCAAAGTTTGAACTCGATAGCTTTAAAACTGAGAGACTAGTTTGCGTAGAAACAGACAGACGGACAGACGGACAGACGGACATGGCTATATCAACTCAGGAGGTGATCCTGATCAAGAATATATATACTTTATAGGGTCGGAGATGTCTCCTTCACTGCGTTGCACACTTTTGACCAAAATTATAATACCCTCTGCAAGGGTATAACAATAAATACAATTACTGTTTAAAAGTTGGCCATACGCACTATGCTTAAATAATTCAGTTCCACATTTGGCACAATTAAAAACTAAAAACGTACCTAACAATTTTTTTTTAATATTTAAAAATTGGCAACAACTTACTTTCAAAACACAAGTATTGGCACTCTCCATGAAAAAAGAACTGCACTCTGCATTCGTGTAATTTATAGAATGCAACCCAAATGGGTCATATCCACGCCCATTAATCCCCCGAGCAATATTCAAATTGTTCGAGCAGCGCAGCCAAATTAGATTGCCACCCACTTAAGTGTCTACTTATAGAGACTGTCAAACTAACGGCCGAACTAATCCGCCTGACAACATGTCACAGGAAAATAAAAATAATAAGAGGAAACTCACCTAGGTGGCGGACCATTGGACCATCGGAAGAAATAAAAGATAAACATATGTTCTATTATGGATTTGGTTTGGTTTTGCTTGGACAGCTCGTAAAAGCTGCAAATCGATCGGAGATCGCTGAGTCCGCGAACCGAGGAAATTGTGCCTTTACTCAGATTTTCCGATGACGTCCGCTTTTTCCTCTTTCTCTCCGGTGGACACTTGATGACAGTTTTCCGCGAAAACCTGAGAAATTAAACAGAGCAGCAAGTGCAGTGAGAGAGGAGCGTCAAATTAATTTGTGTTTTGATTTAAATTATGGTCAACACGCCGCCCGGATAATTCAATTAAGTTCTATATAAATACAGCATGCATATTATTTATTTTTCAAAATATTATTTATACTTATAATTTATATTCCGGAATAAATAACGACGGGTCCGCCGGGCGGCTCCATGGACTGTCAAGTCGATCGGCGTGGACCGCCGTGGCAGTGCCATCTTGAACGTTCCGCCAGCCTCACGCGAGAAAATCGCGCGCATCGTCGTCGTCGCTTCGTCGCCGCCCACTCGCATTTTCACTTTTACACGCCCGAAAGGAAAACACACAGATATAAAGTGCAATATATATAACATAATATTTTTGTGGCCCAGTGCAGATTTTTTGGAAATCATGTCACTTGCAGTGCCAGCTCAAAAGCGAGGAAATTCTAGCCATAAAAGTGTAAAGAAGTGTTTAAGTGCCAACTGATCTCAAAAGTTCATAAAATTAAGATGTATGTAGACTAAAAAAATATATTTTATAACATTATATATATATTAAAAACAAATTTTATTGAGATACAGAATTTCATATAAAGTAAAAGAGAATCAAAAAACAAAATTAAACTACTTAAAATATAAAATAAAAAATTAACTCATATTAATATCTTAAATATAACACATAAAATCGGCGGCATAAATATATCATAAATAAACCAAAAAGGCCTATAATATATTTGAAATTACAGAAATATATAATTGAATTTTAAAGTGCTGTTTTTTTTTTAAATATTGTAAAACAAAGGATAAAGGCTTCAGTAATTTCAGTTCGCGGAAGTTAAATAAATAATTATAAATAAATAAAGCAAACAAAATAAATAAAACCGTAGCCCCTCTAATAAATAAAATAAATTGTGGTGTGGATACAAAATAGATTATTGTTTTAGTGTTATCAATTACCCAAAATACATTTCTTAAAAAACATGATAATAATTAAATGACATCTCAAGTGTTGTAAATTTGCCTCGCTTATTGTTTGTTGATTGTATCTGCAGCGCGTCGTGTGCGTATCTGTATCTGTATCTGTGAGTGGTATATCCGCGAGTGCGTTCGCTTTGCGTCCAAGAGAGATTTGACCTCGCACTTCACCCATCAAGTGAATTCATTTGTCGCTCGACTCACGCGATCTACGGTCTCTTCGTCATCGGTCGTGTGTCTTCTGGATCTTGGATCTCCGCAAACACCATCACTCGAGCAATTTGTCACACAAAAGAAATCAATTTAGTCTACGAAAGTGCTCCCACATAACTAGAGCCAATTGCCATTGAAGTAAGTCACTAGCTAAGTGGAAACTAAACGAGCTTAACACAAGTAACTAAAACTTAAACAAATTCCAGCTGATCTCTTGGGAATAGATTTTTGGGATATTTTGCCGGTCGCATTCAATATTTATTACCCCTGAATGCCCAACATGTGGGCCACATTGCAACAAAAATAGCCGGCATTGAAATAAATTTAGCGAAAACACAAAAAAATCGGAAAATAGATCGTGGAAAATGGAAAAAACAGCCATCCAAAGAGAGCAATCCGAAAAAAGCAATAGAAAAATTATTAATTAGTTTTTGGACAAACTCTCGGCCTGTGTTGTGTTCGACAGCTCCGTTCCATTAAAATCGCTATATTTAGGATAGCGGTCCATAAATCTTGCGCATCAAATGCAAATAAAAGAAATAGAATTAAGTTATGGTCTACGAATCGCTTGTTTATAGTTCGATGCCGTTGACAATTTTTATTTGTTTAGAGGTGCGTTTGGATGAATTAATGCCGATCCCGAGTCAGCTGGTGTCCAGCACGGGTCCATAAAATGGTATCCAATTAGTGGACACAACACAAATAAGCGCACACAAAACCCACCGGCAGATGACCCCAAAAACTAAAGCAATTTGTCAGGGTTTCGGGATTGGTTTGGGGCCTCGGCCTCGGCCACGGCTTTGGCATCCATTTTCCGTATTCGTATACGGTTTTGTCATTACGGTCAATAATTACCGCAAGCATGTCAACCGAAATTATTGCCCAGATAGATTTTCCAACCCCGTTTGCCACTCTTCGGTTTAAGTGTCCGGCCATGTGTTGCAGTCAAACCGCAAGGACTCTCCGGGTCCTGCCTTTCCTCCTGGGCTGCCCGTCCTGCCCGCCCTGCCGGAAATAATTACTCAGCTTGCTTTTCTTTTGAGTGGGCGGCGGCCATGAGGGGACTTTCCCCACATTTAATTTATATTATTTGTGCTTCCTTTTGTCTGCCTCGGCCGGCGCCCCAGCTCTCCACCTGCGTTCACCTGGCTTTATTAGTAGTTCACCGTCCGTCCGTCCGTCTGTCAGTCGTTCTATCGGTCTATATCCCCCATTCTCCCCTCCATCCCAGCACATCCGACCAAGGACCACGACCATGTCCTGGCTCCTGCTGTTGTCGTTATTCAACCACTAAACTGTGTTTTGGCTTTTGTTGCATTTTCAACCGCATTCCTGAGGTTTCTTCAACTTCGATTTTCCAGTTGAGTTTCTAATAATATTATTGGAATTGAAGGGTTCTCGCTGTGACCAGGGTGAATATTTGATGTGGAGGAAGTTTGCGGTTAATATTTCAACTCCACAAACAACTTTAGCTCCGAGTATTTTCTGTTACCGAAATGCTTTGGTGTGAATTATTAAATAACATTTCCGCTTAACCAACACGCTCACCCCTCAGACATTCAAAAGTCTGGCGGAGGTCGCAACCGAATCGTGGCTATAACCGTTGGTCAAATTCAATTCAATATTGATCGCCATTCGGGCCAGTCCAAACTGAAGGGCCGAACAATAAGGACACAAAAAATCGAACTGCAAGAACAAAAAGGGTTACTAGTTGCCACACATGAACACTCCGAGAATATACTGTAGAACTTTAGCTCAAAAGGACATATTGATTTAAATAATTTAAATCGGTTACCGCTTTATACGTGTGGCATCAATTAAAATGAAATCGACATATCACATCATAGCTTAAATATATTTTTGATTGCTTTTGTGACCTACGGACGGTCACATATTTATAGCCCTTTCTTATTTTTTTAATTACATTTTTGAGTAATTAAAACAGTAACAAAGGAATTTAAATATTTTTAAGTAATTAAAAAAATAACCAAGGCCTTTAAGAAATATATTTTTTACGAACAATATCTCTTATAATAGCTAGTGCAATATTTGTTACTCCGATTTGTTCAATTTATTTAAAATGTAGCTTAATTTAACATTAACATTAAATTAATAACGAATCCATTTTTAAAAGAAAGTTGTGCAATATTTCTTATGAAATTTTTCGCCGTGTAAAAAGGGCAATGAATGGACAGAAGTAACTATCCATATGCGGATACTCCAACATATATCTTGGATCTCAATGGCTGACTTTTTATGGCGGCCATTTACTGGCACCCACTGTACCTGTGGGTGGATGGAACAGACGTGACCCACTGTGTCTGTCGCAACTCGTGAGCTGCGAGTAGGATTGGTAGAGGGGACTGAGGGGCTGAGGGGGCACCTGGCATCGGAGGAAGTGCGGAGTAATTGCTCGAGATAAGAATATCAGATTAGATAAATCGGTAAACAGTTAGGTACAGACTCTAGCTCCCGATAAGCAGTAGATTGGTATCAGAACTTTTTTGTGTACTGCGTTAATTTATATTTGGCCTTAAGTCGCTGGGGTGGGGGTTATATATAACCCGATATCAGTGGTATACATATCTTCTGTAACTGCTTTAATGGGGTCTAGTTAATTGGTGCACCCGATTAGGTAAATGTACACCGAATTTCGGTGTTTGCTTTAATATAATTATTAACTAATCTGATGTAGGAATTCTTATACTATTTCACATCGTTGTAGAAATCATTGAAAGTATGGCACGCAATTCTTATCAAGTGATAGTCAATTGGCTAAAGGAAAATTTGTGAATGAAAGTCTAGAAACTATATAGCTTTAAATCAACCTTGATTGTGTCAATAAAATACAATTAATTATTTTAGCTTTTTATCTCAAAAGCTTCGCTGTATTAGTCAGCCAATGAATACAATCACATTATAACTCAAGTCGTTAATGGATAATTGAATTTTCGATTTTTCTATTTTCGATTCCGGCCGTAGCAGGTAAAAACCAATTGTCCACCCCACAAACCGATAGATATCTTTTAGGGAGGGGGAAAGGGATAGCAGCTGAGAGTCAGAAAGAGATAGAGACAGCGACTGGGCCGTATGTAAAGTGACACACTTTTACCACTAAATAGTCGCTTATTATAATTTGATGGCACAATGACAAACAAACCCACAAAACCCAGCTTTCCTTCGCCAGCCAACACGTATCGGTTATTTACCGGTTCTCTATTGGATATATAGGATTGCCCCCTATATGGTATATAGTCCGGCAAGAGAGTCCATGTTATGGCCACGGCTGAGAACGGCTGTCCGGTCTCACGACCCACAAGTCACCCACTCGAAACTCATCGATACTTTGGCTACGTGGCAAGCTCATTGGTCTCCATTTTCTCCATTTCTCCGTTTTCCCCACGAACGCTGGTATTTGTGTAATGGCCCTGCAGACACACAGACTGATGGACGGACCGAGAGATATATCCGTACATATAAATTCAGAGCGGCCACTCGCATGAGTTTAGTTTATATTTATGAGCATTATAGTGCGGATATATGGAGCGCGAAGTCGAGAGTTGGAAAGTAATTGCAGTGACTGTTTATACTCCTTTATGATATTTCCGGGACTCGTCGTTGTTTTTCGTCATGCATTTTGGCAGTGAGCGTGGTGTTTGCTGGATTAAGTGCGGTCTGAGGGACGCCATTTACCCCACCCCCCTCCCGAGTCGATGCACTCCGTGGGCTCGATAAGATAGTCAATTAAAGAGCTCGACAACCTGTACTATACTGCACGCGGATAGTGATAGGAAAATCAAACAAAGCCAACTTTTCGACTGGACGGTAGCGGGAGAACACTTTTCGGGCAGGAGCAAATGTTTGGACAGAGAAAACTAAAGCGTGAGAGACGGCCAAGTGAAACTTACCTGACGGCATTCAGCGGGCAATTATGCGATAAGCCCTTATCAGGCTGCAGATAACGCTTTTCCGAGCGGCAGACACTCACACATTTGGTGGTACAGAGAGTTATGAAATCGGAATACGAATTTCGGCTCCGTTAGTTGCCCTCCGTTGGCGTCTACGTGCGGTTGTCTCCTTGCCTTCGTCGCTTTCGATCAGTGCAGTTCGCGCGTGTTTTCCGAGTGCCTTACTTGATTGATTTCCCTGATATCTCCAGATAAACGTACACGATATCTGCCCTAGATATGGGGTTTGTGGCATAAGGTGTGTGAAAATTGAGAATAGAAAAACGTTTGGAAGAAGTTGTGTACGCAAAACTTTAAAACAACTGACATTTGTGAGTATGAGTCGTTAAAATTGAAAATGTTTATTTTATGTCTGAAAAGATTTATATTTTTATTTGCCAATCTTTAATTGAGTAATTGCGCACTTCAACAAATAAAAGTCAAACTGTTATAAACTCAAAAACTGCCTTAGATTGCAGTGGCTAAGCTTTTAATCTCGTAATAAAAGTCTTACACAGTTTCACTCAACGTATTATAACCACTTATCTTCACCTGTCTCTCCGCGAATTTCTGGGGATTAGTCATTCTACCACTGAGACTAAGACACTATCTGAAGTTTCTCTGCAACTGCAGATAAAGACCTGTTCATCCCCGGTCTAGCAACTCCAGTTGCTTGGATATGCGTATGAGTGTGCACCATATTGTCTCCAAAAAAGCAGGAAAAAAAAGAAGAAAAAACCACAATAAAGCAAACAAGCGAACGTATAAAACTCGAGATAAGATAAGGAAACTCGCTCAACAAGTGAATGGGGAACACGGAGGGGGTCGGAATGTGAATCGGACATATGGGGCGTACATGCGAGTATACGGCTATAGTTCACAATGCGACCATGGACAAGTGACATCTTTACGAAATGTCAACTGTCAGGGCGGTGGAATGGCAGGATGGCAAGACGCTGACAGAGAAAACACCGAGAATCGGGGCCAAAGTGTCCCTGGGCCCAAGAGCACGACCAAGACTCAGCTGCCCACATTTGCATACAATGGGCAAAGTTTGATTATCTCTCGGTTCCGGCGGGTGGCGCCGGCCCCCCAGCTCAAAGGCAGCTGGGCAAAATATTGTCACTAAAGTTAATTAAAAAACAGCCAGGGGCCCAATATGTATCCACATGCACACCCCCACACACACACACACGGGCGGATTGGAATCTGGTTTAATAAAAATGCCAAAGGGTGCCATGGGTCGAGGATGGAGGTGATGTTGAGGTTGAGGTTGTGGGACTGGAACTGGAACTGGGGGTTGAGCTCCGGCTTTGGGGGTAGCTCTCTGTCAACGCTGCGTGGGCAAACAAAGGCAAATAAATAGAAAAGAGATACTCAATAATCAATAGATAAATAAAATTACAAGGTGACAGCAGAGCAGCACCGATGAGGACGGCACAGCTGGCTGGCAGGCCCCTCCCCCAGATCCCCTTCTATATCATATAGCCGAGTGTGCGTTAAAGCTGCAGGAGCCACATCAGCACTACGAAAAGCAACAGCGGCGATAACTGCTCATAATGCAGCAGCCAGGGGCCATCATGAGCAGTATAAGCTCGAAAAGTGAATACTCTACTTTACTATATAGCTAATTACAGGGATACAATATGTGTATCGCTGTTAATGGGATACTAAAGAGAGTTAGTAGTTTTATTAATTAGTTAGTCTCATTTTATCCAGGAAAAGCTTTAGGCTTGAACTCAAAACAACTCTTCTTAAATTGATTAATGAGTGGCATGATTCACTGATATATATTTTCCTAAGAAAAGTGTTTTAAGTGTTAAGTTAAGTAAAATTTCATTAAAAAAACTGAATTACAGATTTAACACACTTATTCTAAATTTATAAAAAGTAAAACATCAATATAGTCTTACTCATATACTTTATATGATTGAATGCAAGACTTTAAATGAAGCTCTAATGTACGAAAAATAATACATTAATAAATCCATAAATGTAAGAGTGACATTTATACAAATTTTAAATAAAAGCTTTTTAAATCAATTAAAAAAGTAGCCATACAATTTTAAAGCATCGATGAAGATTTTAATTTTAAGGACGACCGCTCGGTTAAAAATTTAATGAAAAATGTTTATAAAAAAGAATGCTGCAAAGAAATGTAATAAAAATTACTTTTTCTAAATTTATTTATTTTACTTCCCTATGGAAATTATCTTCTATCCATCTTGACTCCTAATAAAAGTGATAATATAGCCAAAATATCCCTTCAATTTCGAATACTCTGACTCTAACTACGTTGGCGTTGGGGTGTTGTCGTCGACATCGTTTGATGTCGCTGGGATAAGCGCGTGGCAAGAGCCAAGGATCTGCAGAAGGAAGGACGTGGGCGGTGGTGTACGACGGAGGGGGGAGTGGCAGGAGCAGGAGCAGGAGCACGCCACTGGCGGACCGATGGCTGCCTTCCTAACACGCTTGCCTCAGCTCGGGGGGAATTGGGGGGATGCAACAAGCGCCTCATGGCACGACAACGATGCGGATGATGACGACGACAGTTGCCACAACCCGGCCAAGAGGAGCGGACGGAGCCAAAAAAATAAAACAAAGCACAAGAGCGCGCTGCTAAAATAAATAAGCGGGCAACGAAAATAGAAAAGCGCGAAAATATGCAAGCGTTGAAATTTATTAAAAAATAATAGAAAAACCGGCGAGTTTCGTGGCGATTATCTGGAGAACGAGAAAATGTGCCCCAAAGTGAGGGTGAACTTAAAGCGTGTGCCCTACGACTAAACCTTAAATTTAAGCAAAAAGATGTTGCAGTCAAAAAACATATTATGGGCTTAAAATATATTGCTTTAAGGTGAGAAAAACTAAAACCGAACTTTAAGGGCGTATACTTGTTAAAAAAATGGTTTTTAATCTTCCCGGATAAAATATATAACAACTATGAGCTGTTATTCATTTTACGTGCAATTTGTTATTGATGTACATGAACAAAGAACAAAATAATTGCACAGATGGGACTTTAAAAAAACTGACTGAAGCTTGTGGTTATTTGAATGACAATAAGGAACTCAGTACAAATATTATAAAACTGTTTATAATATCATAAAAAAAAATATAGTTTAACAATATGTAATAGAGTTAATAAATTAAAATTACCTTTTGCATATGTTTCTAAAACAAGAAAATTATATTCCTGGGCAAAACTGCCAGAGAATGTTTGTTTTTAAATAATATAACTAACTCAGTAAAAGCCCTTTTAAGTGTTTTGGAAACTGTAAAGTGAACAGCTTTAAGTGGCTCAAATTCATCCCGTAAAGCAATAAGGCTAACCGTAATCGCCTTCCTGGCAGTAAACCCATGAAGTGCACATATGTGCTTTTCCAAAACTATCTACCTATATATGTATACAGAAAGCGGTGTATGTGCAGGCGCGTTAATTAAGGCGCCCATGCCTGTGGCCAGTCAAGTGCGACAACAAATAATTTGATTTCAATTTAACTAATTAGCTGAAGCCTTCAACATTATGCGGCCAACTGAGCTCTCGCTCTTCACTATGTGAGCACTCGAAATGCTTATCTGTTTAGCGGCAGATGCCAGCATCTACACGGATCAAAATGTCATTTGGACTTTGATTTAGGATTATAAATTTATGTGTATTATAATGTGCACCTAATAGTTGAATCTTCTCAACGCATTACAAGAACAATACCGTAGATAGCCGATAGACTTAATAAATTTTTTTCTGCAAAAGTTCGCTTTTATAAAAGTCACACTTTTTAAATTCATAAACATCAGAACATTAAATACATATTTACCATGAATTCCCTTCTGCAAGTTGTGAAAATTTTTAAAAATGTGAAAAATTAAAGTATTGTATTACCCTACACAACGATTCATAATCATAAGTAATTTCATAATTTTATTTTCCCAGTGTACTTGCATTAGTGTGTATCTAAATGTCGGAGAGTATGTAAAAGAAAGGCTTTCTTCAATATATAACTTTATTTTCCCAGTGCACTTGCATTAGTGTGTATCCTTATGGCGGAGTGTGTGCACTGGTGTACATCAGTGTGCCATTCAAAGCGGGCACTTGAATGCAGACAGTCGAGTGGCCCAAGTACTGCGGTCAGTCTGTCAGTCAATATGCTTTCCATTCAAATGCGCTTAGCTATGCAGTTAGGCTCCATGGGCGGTGGGATTAGCTAAAGTGGGCGTGGTTTGGAGGCGAAGGACGAAGGATCCGGCAGCCATTTTGACTGCGGTTTTCCCAGTGGATACTTAAAACATTAATAAACATGTGCATGGGCTGCTTATTTCTGAAAAATTAAACTTTGAGGTTATTTTTTGGAAAATCATGAAAATAATAGGTAAATTTATAATTAAATTAAAAATGTTTCCATACAGAATCAATTTCAATAAACTATATATGTCATTGCATACATTTTATCTGTTTCTGCATTGTGGCATTAAATTTATAAATAAATATGTTTCTTTATTAAATTTAAGCAAAAAAGCCTAGCCCTACAGTCTGATATTTTGCTTAGTGACTCTATAAATTTGTCCACTTATCTTTTTACCGCATCCGAACCTCTAATACATGTCTTTTAATCAACAAACACTTTGTCCTCCATTTAATTACAGCTTAAACTCAAGCTCAACAAACTAAAAAAATTATAAGAACTAAAGTAAACGCAGAGGCTAATTGTGAAAGCGAAAAAACTGTGATAAAGAAAGGATAAACAAAGGGGTACAAAACTAAACACAGAAAAAGGAGACCCTCCTGCCAGCAGCAAAATAAAATACAATTTTAATAAAACTAAAACCCGAAGCAAATTAAAAAGCAAGCGACGCCAAATGCGGCACTAAAAGTAATTAGCGACAGGAGCTGCAGGAGTTGGCAATAAAAACAAAGCAAAGGTGTAATAAATGATGTTGCAATCCTTGAGTCTGCACGCGGATAAACTGAGCGGCAATCCACCAGCAACAGAGGCAGCAACAGCAACAGCAACAGAAGCACCAGCAACAACGACAACAGCAGCAACATCGGAGGCAACTTGCGTCGCAGCGACAGAAGCAACAACAATGCTAACAACGGCACCTGTTGCCCATGTTGCTAATGGCAACAACAGCAATTCGAGTGCCGGCAGCAACAGCAACAACCATAGCCTTTATAGCAATAACAATTTAAATACGGGCAACAATAGCCAGCAGCAACAGCAACAACATCAGCAGATACTGCCGGTCAAGTACGACTATTTAGAGAATCTAACGAGCTCGGGAGCAACTTCAGGTGCCATTGCAGCGACAACAACTTTTACGGGTGCTGCGAAAAGTTTCCATCCCTATTTGCGGCCCACCGGCAACAATAGTGGCGGCATCGCAGCATTATCTACAACAACGGCAACGGGAGCAACGGGAGCAACAGCGGCAAAAATGTCGACAACAATGTTTGAAACACTCTTGCACAACCAAATAAATTCCAGCCCAACAGCACTGCCAGCAGCCACAGCAATCGCAGCAATATCTGCAGCAGCAACAGCAACACCAGGCACCGCTGCAACCGCAGCAGCAGCAGCAGCGTCAACGCAGCTGAATTCCAGCATTAATTCCAGAACTTCATTAGGCGACCAGGGTGGCGCCATTGTTGTTGTTTCCCCCGCTCCACCCGTCGCCGCACCACCACCCATCAGCGGCCCAAATCGGTGAGTGTTTTCCCCCTTGTTCGAATTCGAATTCTTGCATCCGGTTTTTTTGCCTCAATGGCGGCTAATGACTGCTAATTACACTCAAATGATTTGATGCTGCACAAGGTAATTTTTCACGGAAAATCGAGGAAATTCAGATAGTTGTTTCCATTTTCAGTTAGTTCTGCGAAGTGCTTTAGGGTTTATTTCCAGTTTAACACAGTTAATCTTGAAAATTATCCCTGTTTTGAATAAGTGATTATGGTAGTTAAGTGTATGTTACTTTCTCAATTTTCTTATATTCTTAAAATACAAAATTACTCAACTATTTAAAAAATGTATTAAAAAATTAATATGAAATGATATATTTCAATGTTAAAGTTACCGCAAAGAAAAATGTTCTTATGATCTAAAAATATGCATTTTAAAATAATCGTTCTGTCCTTAAAACATAAATTTACCAGCTTCGCCCCCACATCTTCGTTGCTTATCACTTTGCATATTACCTTGCCGTTATGGAACATTTCAATTTCCTATAGCCTTCCAGGACATCACCTGCCACCCCCAGACAACTTTGGCTATCACATTTCAAATGGTTATTTCTCGGACGTGCGCCACATTTTCTATTTGGGGGCTTCCTTTGCCCGGAAATTATAAAAATATTCCCACCGAATGTTGAATCCATCGGCGGCCCACTTCCCAGCCTGATTTAATTAAAATAAGTGACAATGTGCATTGGCCAAAGGGCCGGGTGGGCGGAATATTGGGTGGTGGAGAAAGGGGGCGAAGGTTGTGGCAGCCATCAAGTGGCTAATGATAATTGCCATTGCATTAATGTTATTAATTGGCAACAGCCATCAAGGCGACAATTTTCACATAGCCCAAGTCATCAGCGATAATGGCGAATGATTATTGACAGGACACTGTAATTATAATATTAAAGCATCTTCATAATGATCCCAAAGACGATTATCCTGGGGGGATGGTAAGGAATCGTTGGGAACTCGACTCTTCTATGCTGAACCCAGCAATCGTCCATCCGGCCGTCTCTGCTGTCGTTCTCGGTCATTAAATAATAAAGCAGGAATTATTAAATTTATGTTGGGTCATTTTTATACGGCCTCGATTCCACACAGGCGGAGGCTGCAGCCTTATCCAGCCCCAACTTCTTGTAAATACATTTTTTTGCTTCCTCTATCTGTGAGCTGTTTGTTCTTGTTGTGACAGGCGCGGCATAACAAACTGCCATCATAAATTAAGTGCCACGTCATGGCGATGTCGCCACAGTGTACAGTGGTTAAGAATAGAGTTATAAAATTTACGCGAGTTTTTAAAGGTTAATCAAAAGCTGACCTGAATGTCAACTTGCAAAAACATGGTTTGTTCTTAGAGAACTTTGTAAAAACTGAAAGGTTTCTATAAGAAATTTGTAGAATTAATAATGGCTATATCCCATTTAGTTATTAAGAGTAAACGACTTTTATAGGGAAGTTACCAAAAGAATCAACTACAGTTGAATGACAATTTATAAAAATTCATAGAGTTTACGATGCAGAAAGCTCTCAATCTTCATGACAAGTTCGTATTAAAATGTAAAGACTGTTATCTAGAGTCACTAAATAAATATATTTACTTGGAACCATTTACTCACTGTTCGGAGACACTTTGTGCCCCTCGACGAGCAGCGAAAGCTGTTGATTCTCGCATTGAGCTGCGATACCAACATCGTCCTGAGCATCATCATCAAGCTCATTGGCGGCGTTGCTGAAGACACCTGCTGTCCTGGCCCAAATCCCCATTTCCCTGCGCCCACCCACACCAACACCCACACCAACACCCACACCCTTCCCATTTTCCGACGCGCTTCAGCTCCCACCGCAGGCGATTTTCTCATTAAGCCTGGTCGCATTTAAATGAAACTGAATTATTAATGCACAGGAGCAGCCCCGAGAGACCTCCGAGGAGAACTTCGAGGAGAATCGGGCCAAAGGAGCGATAGTTGGCTGGAGAAGGCACTCGGGGAGCGTTCACCCGACTCCCGATGGATTCGCGATGGCTGAAATAATTGCCTGCCCGACTCCAGGGGCAACACACCTGTCGCTGCTCCTTTGCCCGGCACCTCATACTTCCTCAATTTATTTGGTTTTACATTAAGAATGTATTTTTTTTCAATTTATGGTAACACACTCGAGAAATTGGCTGATGCGTAAATGCCTCCCGTTTAGGGATTTATGCTGCAGGCACAGCAATCGCGATGGATTACGTTCGTGCCCCTGCTCTTTGCAACTTGGCTTATTTACCTGCAGGCAGGCCTGAATTTATCACCTTGACATAGACAATTTGGCTCGTCCTCGTTCCGGCTCTAATAGATTAATTTCGTTTTGTCATTCGATGGCCCGCGGCAGCCGCCACGCTTTTCACGGGCTTTTCACTGAGTGTCGCTGGGCTTTCATCTGGGAACGGAGGCAGTTCATAAATGGCTAAGGGTGGAGCAAGGAGTGAGGGTAGATGAATGGCGGCTGCAAGCGCTGGAATTACTTACGCAGGAAATTGGAAAATGAAGAAATTTAAAAGTAAATTGGGAGTAATTTCCTAAATGGCATCGTTTCAGATGACTCCGTGAGATAGCTTGAGTTAATAATGTACCAAAACAGGGGAGAAGTTTGTCACTTTCTCGCCAAGATATTCGGTAATTTCAATTGTCATCCTGAAAGTATGTGATGCTGAAATTGTTATCGGTAATACTATTCCAACTGAGCATATACAAACATCTATTTTCGTTTAAGCTGGGTTAAATGGTAGACCAACCCTAATTTATATCTTACTCCTTAGATTAAGTATGTAAATTAAAATTTATGTGAATAAATTAATGATGGAAATAATTATTGCCTACTAAGAATACGATATTAATACGATTAGATTATAAAATTGTATTTTTAAATTTCATAGATACTTTTTCTTGCTACGTAAACACTGGCACCCTTACTGATTTTTTTGTTGTTTTTTACATTTTAAAATTATCAAAGAAATATCTATATTTAAAAATCCTTTACTAAATAAAAAGGTTGCTTTAGCTAGCGTTTTTCAATTACTTTTTACAATTTTTTAAGGATTAATTTTTCGTGAAACTTTTATTAATTTTCTTAAATAGTAAAGTTAAACAACCGAACCATTATTTTTTCAATTAGGAAACTTAAACATTCAAAAGTTGTAAGATGCCAGAATAGTTTTATTTACATCCGAGATATCCATCTCAACATACCGCTGTCACTCCACCGTAGAACTAACTGACTTAGCCAATTAAGTGCTGAAATTTATTGGGGCAACTGGCTGACAACTTCTGCTTACGGCAAATCGGCTCCGTAACCGAGACCCCCGAGCAAATTGACAGCCAACCAAAAGTCAATTTCGTACTCCATCAAGAGCACCCAATAAACCCCCATTAGGGGCAACAACAGCGGCTGGGAAAAGGGAAAACTTTTTCGGCAGCACACAAAAACCGACTGAAAGTGACCTCAAAGTGGAGCGTTCAATGCGTTGCCAGTCACTCAAAGACCCACATCCCCGAAACGCTCCTGGAAAACCCCCTTTTCGAACTGAGAGTAGAGTCGGAGACTGGTCAACCACAAAACAAAAGTAACAACGTTTACAACTTTTTAGATTAGATTAGTTTGCTAATAACAATTAGTATTTGTATTTTATGCTGTTAGCCAACTCGGTATCGCACTGGGATTCAGAACAAATGTTTCTCCCTGTTGTTATCTCCCTCTCTTTTTTATGGTCATTAGCAAATTAAGTTAGGAAGCGGAGGACTCGGATTCTGGAGAGATGGATAAACAATATGTTGTCCATGAAAGTTCAATAAAAAAGATGTGAACTTTTATTTGAGATTTTAAATCTCTTTGCTCGCCAGTAATGGATTTACATTTTGAAATTGGAGAAGTAAATACAGACATTTCATCCGCTTCAAATAACATAACTTCAACATAATAAGTTTATTTCAATTAAAAGATTTTGTTTTTGGATAATGCTAATTTAAAAGCAGCTTAGCTATTATCAGCTTTGGTATTTGCCATTATGATTTAAAGGAAATTCCATCCTTAATTCGGTTCTTTAATCACATCTTTAAGAATTTAATTAATTTATGAAGCCTAATTAGGGACGAACATTTGACTTAATTTAATTGTTTTAGAGCAATTCCGATTCAATTCTTTATGAATTTAACATATTCAAAGCATTTTATTTTATTTATTGCCGTTAACCAAATTATAAAAATATCTAATCTAATCCAAGTGCAATAGATAACAACTTTACATACACTTGCAACAAAAATAGATTTTACCAAACCCATCAATTGCTTTTGTTTTGCTGACATTTTATATTTTATCGCTAGACTTCAGAAATGTAGTACATTCCGAAAACCAGATTCCCCGTAAAATAATATTTAAAATTGATAGGCTTTGCCCGGCGATTAGATGGGAAAGTCGCTGGATGTCGTGGTCTTTGGGTCGGCGAATGTCGAGTACATAACGTAAGCCTAGTGTCGGACAAGAAAATCGATAATTAGCCAGATAAATACCCCAGATATGTCGCGGAGCTGCCCAAACCCGGAGAACTGGTCGCCGGAACGCACATGGAGACCTGTTTCGGTGGCAAGGGGGCCAATCAGTGTGTGGCAGCTGCCAAACTGGGGGCCTCCACCGCCCTGGTGGCCAAACTGGGCAAGGACGAGTCCGGCAATGGTTACATGAATCACCTGAGGAACCAGGAGGTGGACGTGAAGCACGTCGAGCAGGTGAAGGACAACCCCACGGGCATGAGCGAAATCGCGGTGTCCGACGAGGGGGAGCAGTACAAGATCAACGTGGCCGGGGCCAATGCCTTCCTCACGGCCAAGGATGTCACCCGCGCCAAGAAGTCCTTCCAGGCGGCCAAGGTGCTCCTCTGCCAACTGGAGGCGGACATGAATGCCACCATGTGCGCGATGCGTCAGTTCAAGGGCGTCTCCATACTGCAAATGTCGCCCCTGCGAAAGGACATTCCCGCCGCCATGATCAGTTTGCCCAGCATCTTGGTGGTGAACCAGGAGGCAGCAGCTCACCTGACCGAAATGGAGGAGGTGCAAACCCTCGAGCAGGCCCGCCAAGCAGCTGGGATTCTCATCGAGAAGGGGGCCAAGAGCGTGATCATCACCATGGGCGACCAGGGAGCGGTCTACATGTCCAAGAGGAACGCCGATATGTGCACTCATGTGCCGGCCTCCGATGTTCCCCACTTGGCCGATTCCTCGGGGGCGGGTGATGCCTTTCTGGGCAGCTTGGCCTATCATGTGGCCCGGTTCCCTAAGCTGACCCCAGAGCATCACATCAGTGCGGCCAACTCCTGTGCCGCCTATTCCCTGGGTCGCCGCGGCACACAGCCCAGTTTTCCGGGCAAGGAAGGGGCCAAGAATGATCTATGCTTTTCAACGCCCACTTTTAATGTCATACCACCTCCGAGTGCGGAAACCGAGAACGAGCCTGAGGAAGGAGCAACCGCAGCTCCACCAGTTGTGGAACCCGTACCTGCACCTTCACCCGAAGAACCTCCCGCCGAAGAAGCAGTTGTTGAAGAAGAGCCACCACCGCCACCACCACCTCCTCCAGCAGAGGAACCTGTTGCTGAAGAGCCACCTCCACCACCGCCTCCACCTAAACCAGAGGACGCTCCCAAACCCGTGGAGACTTCTGACGAGCCACCTGAACCCACAGAGAAACGATACACAAACGTGAGGGATGCCGATGAAATTGAGAAGGTGGAGAAAAGAAATACAGAGGCTCCTGCGAATAAAACTTGAAAATCTAGATTGTTAGCTGTGCAAATTAGCTGTGATCCCATTAAAAGCAAAATTTACTTGTTAAGTAATTATCAATTTTAAGCAACATTTATAAATAAAAACATTCTAATCAATCCAGGGGTATAATCTAGAAATTATATTCTTATTCCAAAGTGTATAAGGTTGGGAAGGTTGTTAATTGCAATTTTTCTATACTCGGTTTGTAAAACACATACAATGAAATTGTAATAGTTTTTCTTCACAAACAATATTTTTAGGCTGACTTAACAGGAACTAAAAATATATCTAATTTTTTTCCTTACCGGTATTATAATAATGACTGTGATAAGCTCTTACCAAAGAAAACTCTTCTATCGGTAGGTTTTTCTTCCGCTTGATATTCGAAATTTTATTATGTTTCCACAATAATAAATTCTTTTAATTATTTACTACACATCTACTTAACTGATTTCAAGTCTTCAGATTTAAGACATGTAAAATGTTTATTTCTCAATCAAAGTATCCCACAATCCTTCATATTCCTCAATTTCCATTGCAGCAACCAAAGTCCCACGGATGAGAGCTCCGTCAAAATGGAACTCATGGAGACGAACAGTCCGGACTTGATCAAGGATCAACCGGATGCGGACAACATCAAGATGTTCGTGGGGCAAATACCCAAGACTTGGGACGAGACCAGGCTCCGCCAAATGTTCGAGCAGTTCGGACCCGTGCACACGTTGAATGTGCTCCGGGACAAGGTCACATCGATTAGCAGAGGTGAGTCTCAGAAGATGTAAGCCACGGCACTGGGCATACAAATGGGCGGATTACTCGGGGGGTTCAATGAAATTTTACAATGTCCATCAATTCTGGGTCCCCGGGCTGTGCGGATAAACATCAAGTAATATGATTATGCTGATGGCGAACCCATCAACATTAAAACCTGCCCCCAGCACAGGTGTTGAGGGCAGGAATGCGGTGTTGGCCAAAGTTTTAGCCGGGGTAATTGGCCATAATTGTGCGTGTATAAACGGGAAAAACTTCCACATACACACAAGAACACACACACTGGCTGGATGCAGGACATGAGCATGTTGCTCTGGTTAATTTTCGGCTGTATTAGAATAATATGCGCATTTGCTTGCAAACTTTCCTCGAAAGCGAAAAGGGAAATTCCATTATGCATATTTATGGTCTAGAGGGGTTGATCCTGGCCATAGGTGTGCGTATGGGTGGATTAATCCTCAGAGCAAGGTGTTCGAGCACGGCTAACTCGATGAAAGCCAAGGGAGGAGTGTGGTTTATGTGGCTGCGAGTCGGAGGAGGATTATAATTTAATCTTCGTAATGGAGCAGTGGATAGTTTAGATGGGTCAGCAGAGGCGGGTTGTGTACCAACTTTCAGGAAGTTCCGTAAGTAATCCGATGAAAATAAGTGATAGCACAATGGAGAACTTACGAATATTATCAGAAGGGAACATACAAAATAAAATTTATTGAATTAAACTAAGCAGAAACAAATAAAACACTTTTAAGACTCAAAACTTAAACTTTTAAATTAGCTAACAATTAAATATATATTAAATATATACAGAAAATCAAAACAAAAGGCAATATTGAAAATCATATGCATCGAGTTTCTTGTCCATCTAATAGTATGCTATATTAGAAATCACATATATTTGCTTATTAAAAATGACAGTAGAAAAACTTTTTTATTTATTCTAGAAGATATCACGTAGCAGAAATCAAGATTTTATTTTATTTATAAAGGTGCTTAAACTATATAAAAATAATCGTCTTTTTTCGGACTTCCGTATTCAAAATATAGTGTTGCTTTCTTTAAAACCTATATAAGCAATCTCAAAATTCTTATGAAGTCTCTAGACTCCCCTATAAATTAAAATTTCTTCGTATATTAAACGATCCATGTTGATTCGTTTATCTGATAATTATTTGTAATCCCTGTCAGATTTCGCTTTATAAAATGGAACCAGAAATTTTTTTTATTTTGATTAATGTTAATTTATATATTACTAAAGCTCTTTTATAATGGAAAATATTCACAGCTTATCGGTAGCCAATTAGTAATATTTTCCAACGTCAACCTCACAAAGTCCGTAGTCCCATAGTTTTTGTCCTTGTCCCATTTGATCCGCATGGCCTGCATGAAGCGCTCGTCCCGTGTCCAGAAATCTGCATGACAATATAGAGCCATATATATCTAGCTTTAAGCCTCGGACTAAATGTTCCGGATGCATGATGAAAAGCTTAAAACAAGTAGTTATCGAAATAAGAGCTTAACTTTGTAATGGTCCCAGTAAATAATACTCAATGCATCCGGTATATATATTATACAGTATATATATAATGTTCGTTATGTATCATATGTTCTGTGCTACTGTCTATCGATTCGTTTGATTTGTATTCGATTTGTATTCGATTGTTTCATTTTCGTTTGCAGGGTGCTGTTTTGTCACCTACTATACAAGAAAGGCCGCCCTGCGCGCCCAGGATGCGTTGCACAACATCAAGACCTTGGACGGGGTAAGTACCTCCCAACACACTACACCCACTCACCCACACCCACACCAACACCCACACCGACCACCAATACACACCCTATACCATCTATGTAGCTTTGAGTTCTGCCCGTTTTCCTGTTCTCTGTGTCCATGTATGTGAGCATTTCTTTTCGTATTTGCGTATGTATGTGTGCGCGTGTGTGTGCCTTTCTTCGTAGTTCCCATACACCCATACACCCATAAACCCAGTACAGTTACTGTTTGTGCGCCCTTTTGAATAATACAGCTTGAGAAAGTCAACCGCTTGCTACCCGATCGATCGATGACATACTTTCAGCGCATGGTTTTTGGGGGCGGGCACGGGGGTGCAGGGGTGCAGGGGCTCTGGTGGACTATTGGTGTATGGCCAACACAAAATGTAATCATCAGTCAATTAGTGGATTCAATTATTGAGGACAATCTCATTGTTAACGTATTAAATGAAGCGTTCCACGCACAAGCAAACACACTAAGATTGCTGGGGATTGGATCAGCAGGGGCAGGTGGTGGGTGAATCAACCGATTGGATGTGACCATGCACAGTGGTTCAATATTCAAATGAAAGTATCCTGTAATAACTGTATAGTAACCCTTAGGATAACACACTTAAATGCAGTAAAATATCTCTGTGCGCTAAGCCAAGATCTGATTGTGGCCCTTGAAAAAAAGTAAGCACAATGCCATAATTGAGAATTTATATTCCATTTATAATGCTTGAAAAAATAGATGACCATAAGCTCATCTTCCCATGAGGGAATCTGTAGAATGAAATATAGTTTACATTTTGTTAAAATGCACTATAGTTATATAGATTATACCTCTTTATTGTGATTAAAAGTTACAATCACAAATAAATAGGTATAATCTAAAATAAAACAAAAGTGCATCTCAACAAAAAGATTACCGAATTCCGTTCAACTTGAAACCACAGTTGGCACTCGCTCCATCATTTACATATTCAAATCGTTAATGGAAAATCCATATAGGAACGTTCGGCTGGCACTAAAACAAGGACCCCAACTCACACAGGCAAACAAGGAGTTTAAGGGGGGAATAAGGTCCTAGCCAAATGGCGCCACGTGTGTAATTGTCAAAATAATGACCACATGTGTGTGTGTGTGTGTGTATGTTTGCAAGGTGGATCTTTGTTTGTATAAGTAAGTGCCTGGTCGTCCAGCTATGCGTCCCTGCGAGGGTATGTGTGCTGCAGGGTGTGAGTGTGTGAGCATGTCTGATCCTTTAATGCATTTGGCAGGCTGCCCTCAACGGAAAGGACATCGATGTCGACATGGACGTGGACGTGGAGGTCCTCGTCAGCTCCGAAGCTACTTAATTTACCTGAAATAATCGATAGGTAAACAGACGTTAAAATGCCCACATTCCCACACACACAGAGGAAATGCCCAGCTTGTCAACGGCCACAATAAATATTTTGTTTTGAACTGCCCACTTTTCTCGGCCCTCCTACTTTTCTCCCATATAACTATATGTATGTGTGAGTGTTAAGTGTCCTTGCCAAGCGTTGTCCTTTTTCTCGCTCTCATTTTTTCTGGCACGTGTGAAAAGATACAGTTGCAAGTCGGACAAAATGAAGGAGGGGACAGGGTTCAAGTGAAAAGCCCGAAAGTATACTATGAACATTTATTTGAAAATTTTGGCATAAATGTAAGCGAGGAAAGTTTTTAAGATTCTTGCAAATTTGATGAGCCATGTTTTTGCATATTGAATAATTAAATTCGGGCACTCAATAGAAATTGTTTTACAAGCTCAATTAATTTGGGCATTTTGTAGTACATTTTAAATTTTAAATGAATATTTTTGAAATGAATTTAATCCATTTTTTTTTTTAACATTAGTAATAGTCATTTTTCAATCAATTAAATCCTTCTTAATCAAACAAAGTTATTTTCAGTGTTCCAAACCACTGCTGGCATATTTAAATCAAGAAAAAAACAAAAGCTAACCACAATATTTTGAGAGCTAATTGACAATCAGAGAAGGACTAAAAAGTAACTTGCTGCAAATCGCATTATAGCCTCTATACCATTAAATTGAAAGGGTTTTCCATTCAGGATTTGGCCAACACAAACAGAGACAAATACTTGGCCAGATAAATATGTAGGCATCCACACTAGCTCGATCCTGCGAGACAGACAGTTAAATGAAATGCCAGAAAAGAGCAATTCAGATTGAGGCAGACGGCCATTTTACTCATTCAACTGTCAATTTTGAATAATAGAGGAGCAAAATGGCGCAACAATAAGTGGGAAGGGTTCAAGGATGGGCAAGTCGGTGGCTGGACAAGGACTGAGGACTACGGACTACGGACCAAGTACCAAGTACCAGAGGCGGTGACATTTTCTCGTAATTTGTGCAGAAACCTTCTGGCTTTCCCCCGTTCGGTTCGGTTTTATTTGGTTTGAAAAAGAGATGCGGGGAGGCCTCAACCCGTAAGCATTTCATTTCAATTTGCTGAACATCACTCAGTCATTCAGTCACTTTGTCCGGGTTTTGCTCCCACACGCCTCTTCTTTCGCCCGGGCAATGGGAAAAGTTTCCTGCAATTGAAGCTCCATTTTCTAATATCGTTGTAAGTATTATTATTATCATTTCCGCTGCTCGAACCGTTTGAATGAAAAGTTAATTGAAACCAAAGTAATGGCCACTGCCTGACAGGACCCAGTAAAAAGGACCTGGGACCTTATCGGTTCGCACGACGAATGTAAAATAAATTGAAAATTTGTTAAAAGCATCGCATTGAATTGCATTTTTCAAGTGCTAATGGCCACGTTAATGAAATGGGCTCTTTGGTTCCTATTTGTTTCGCCCACTCTTTTTTATCCGGCTTCCTTTTTCCGAGCTATTTCATTAGCGCTTTCCACTTGCATTGAGCCAAATTTAGGTCTGATGAGATCAAACAACTCCTAAATAATCGAATAAAATCATTGTTTATTTAAGAAGAACTCTGGTCGGTTGTTGGTTTAATTTGTTGATGGTAGAGTAAATATTACGAAAGTTTAAAATACCCTGCAATATGAATTCAAGCACAATGCAAACAATAATTTAAAAAAAAATATCTGTCATACTTAAACATTATCAAAATGTTATTTAAAATAATTAGCCATGATTATACCCAATGGAGAATAAGATAAGATATTAGACTTTGATTTGTCTTGTTTTTATCATTATTTTCTAGGCTATTTAAAACTTAAATCGAACCTTAAAATTAAAGCACTTTCTAATAAAAGTTCCATTCACAATTCCCAAAAATATTACCCTTTTTTTTAACAATTCTCTATTTTTTCTCTTTGACAGATGCACCATCCCATTCAGATGAAGCCGGCGGATAGTGAGAACAGAAATGGTAAGTTCCTCTTTAGACTTCGTTTCGGGGCATATTTGTTCTTCCCCCGCCTCTATCTCCCTTCAGTTGATTGCTAGTTCCCGGTTTTTTTTATCAGTGTGTGTGAGCCTTTTGGGCTTAATCACAAGCAAGGATAAGGGGATGTAGTGTCTGTATTTGATTACACAAAACAACACATGGAAAAGAAATTCGAACGGGGAATGCGGCAATGAAAATGAATAATGCTCAAACTGACAGGACGGGTGAAAAAAAACCAGTATGGAGAAGGCTAACTGGCTACAATCCTGTATTAGTTGGATTGTGTGAGACCAATAAATCGATTAGGATATGTGCTGAAAAGAAGAGGGAAAAAGCATTGAAGTCATTCCTAGACAAACGTAAAAAACAGTTGATACCAGCCCTGAGCCATAAAATATTACTTTTAGAAAAAAATGCCTTACGCTTTCTTTGTAGAGACCGCTTTAGAGAATTCAGTGGGGGTGATATACATATAATATTTTACCTCACTTTTAAAATGTTGAATAAAATGAAACTTACAAGCAAAGTTAATTTTGCAATGCTTATAATATTTAGGTTTCTCCTAAACAAGTTAAAAAGAAATTTGAAAAGTAAAAGTATTAGTATATGCAACACATTTTTTTTCTTTATAATATTGAAAATTATGTTAAATTAGTTTATATATAAGGTTATATAGTTTATACAATTGGATTCCTCCTGTTTTAATTCAAATCGGAAAATTGTTTTGTCTTCTCTAACCTATCGCACGATTTGCGAGGTGATTGTCCCTAATGTCCTTCTTGTGTGAATCCTTCTTGCACTCCGCATATGCACTGCGTTTCCGCTTCCGTTTTAGCACGTGTGTGTGTGTGTAGGTGTGTAAGAGTGTGTGCATGTGACTTTGGATTTTCCTGTTGTTCTTAGCATTGCTCGAGTGCAGCGGAAATGTTTAGGGCATCGCTCGCATTCACCTCGGTGTCCATCGATTGTTGTTCCCCTTTGTGTTCCCCATTCTACTCCTTCTTACATAATTGCTTTCCTTTGCTTTCGATTGTGTACAAGTGGCTCAAGAGCCAACTACCTCGCAAAGAGCACTTTTCCCCACCAGACGCCCACTGTATCCCCGACTGATCCAAAAACCATTTGAGCGTATTCTGGCCGCTGCTTTTGTTTCTCCTCGATTGCGTCCGATTGCGTCAAGTGTGTACGCGTGACAAAAATAAATCACAAAATTAAAAATACGTAACACGGAAATTTTATGGTAAATTAACTAAAAATTGGCACTCATCTGAGCAAGAATCTCTCTCGCAGTTCTCTTGGGTTTCCTTTTCGTTTCATCGTTTAATACACGAAAGATTAACAAATATCGTCACTAAAATTAAGATAAATGGTCGAATGTGCGAATACAACAAAAAATTTGTCCAATATTTAATTTAGCGGGCAGTGTCCGTTTCGTTAAACACATCTCAAAATGCACTCAAAAATTAATTGCTACAGCTAGCGATAGAGAAACGAGAATGTGTTCAAAATAAGCTTGAGATAAATAGACTAATTGTAAAACAAAGACGGTTAGTTATTATTCACTTAAATAAAGTGAAGAACATCTAAAAGCTAAAATGATTTACATAGCGAATGATTTAATAATTTTATTAAAACAACTTACATAAACTTAGGGTTATATCAAAGTCAACCTAATGTTTCTAATGTCATCTTTAGCAATTAAAAATTTATAAAATTTAAAAAATAAATATAAGTTTAGGCGTAATTAAGTTTATCGAAGCCCAAGTATTAAAAAATGTCTCCATTAAATTAATATATTGTTTTCTGATAGTGTATTAACAAGAACAAATGCCAAACATTTTCAAATGCCACACAAATTTCGCAGAATGCAACAAGTGCAAGATTCGCTGTAGTACACACAAATATGGACCTCTCTCTCTCTTTCTATATAACTCTCTCTTTCACTGTCCCTATCTCTCACTCTCTCTACCATGGTGCGTGTTGTGCGAAATGTTTTGGCGACACTTGACAAAATGCCAGAAATTCTAAATACTTTTAGCTGCCGTTTGTCGTCGTCTGTGTAGCTGTCCGCCTTTTTAGCCTGCCCTTTTGGCTTGGCTTAGTTGCCGAGTTGTTTAGGACGCCTTATTTCGCTGCTGGTTTTTCCGCCAACTTCTGGCCATCGATTGCCCCGTCTCCGTCCCACGATTTGTCGTTTCGGCCAACTAGTCGCATGCAAAATCATCCCAATTTAATGAGATTCAAGCGAATGCAAGTAGATACTCGATTGCACGATTTTATTTATGAACACAATTTTCGGATTAATGGGCTCAATAATTTGTGAATTGTCAGACGACGACAACGAATCAATTTTCATTTCACCAATTGTGTATTTAGAAATCAAAAAGGCACAATTGGTATATCTTAGTGGAAGAAAAATAAATAGCCTACAATAAATTAAAGCCATTAGACTTGTGAAAAAATTGGATGACATTTATGAATGGAATAAGGCTTTAAATCATAAGTATATTCAATATAAAGAAAAGAAACCTTAAGAATTGTCTGTTTAGAGCTGTTAAGAAACAGTTCAAGTCACAGAAGTTTAATACAAAATAAACACTAGTAAATAAAAAAAAAAGAGTTAATCTTTAAAAATAACAAGGTAATTTATCTTCACAGTCACTTAAGCATTTATTAGTTTCTTTAGGAGGTCAATGTGTAGAGAATGAATGTTCCTATGGCGGTATCTTCAGATCCGAGAATGCATTTTCATGTTTGCAGTTCAGCCCACAGATCTGTGTGACCCGGTATCTGCCAGATACTCAGATGCCGGTCACATTAGCACACTTTTCGATTCAATTATTAAGCGTTCTGCGGGCCTGGCAGCGAAAACAAAGCGCTTTTCTATGTTCACTGAGTCGGCTGCCCCGAACCGCTCTTCAATTGATTTTCGCGCTCCCCGCTTGACGTGATCACCCGTTTAGATACATAGATACAGCCTGGCATCTGCAAGATACACAGATACGGCCAGTATTTTTTGTAGCTCTGATGTTAATTGCTCGCGTCTCGAAACCTTTTAGGTCGTCGCGATCTTGTCAAGTGAGCACACAAAGTTGACTTGGCATTAAATGTGTTAGAAAAGGCGGTTGTTGTTGCTGCTAAATCTCGGGATGGTTTGCACATGAGGCGTGAAAGGGGTCTGGGCGGAGGGAGGGAGGGGTGGTGCCAACTCGTTTGGGAAGATGTGAGAAAGAGGGTTAAGCTAAATGTGCAATGATTTATGTAATGTCACGGCGGCCAAAGCTGCTGTAAATCGTTTAAGTTATTTATGAATACATAATGTACTGTTCACTTGACTAATAAACTGCAAACAATGCGAACTTAAGAGAATTAGTAATCAAATGGCGAACTTTTCCACGCCTTTTTTTCAAATATAAATATAAACCATTTTACATACGCTAAGCGCTGTCTATATATAAAATATATTTAAACTTGTCACATTTTTAGTTAAAAATATATGAAATGAGATTTAATTTTTAGATGAAATATCGTCCCTGTCTTACGCTAGCTCAGAAAACGGTTTGGGCTCCTTGATTTAGTGACTAATACCTTGACAATAGTTAATCAAAAAGTTTTTTTTACGCTAATTATCGACCCTTGGATACTATCAATTCCTATTTATATTATATATTTGTTTCTATGCTTAAAATTAAAAATATCTATATTGTGATCTAATTTAACTGGTCACAATGGATCAACTTAAATTAAACAGAGTGTCAGTTCAGCGAACGTTCGATACAAAAAAAACAACACATAAGGGAAAATTAAATTTGTCTAATTTTTCCTCATGTTGTGTTTTTTTTTATTCAAAAATTATGTGATCTAATTAAACTGTTTTAATGGTATGGTATTTATTAGTTTTTACTGTCCCATTACAAACTGGGGCCCCATTTTTGGGCTAAACATTTATTGCCGAACTTTGCTTCCTTTCTTGTTTTTTTAAGTTTATTTCGCATTCGCTTTATTAAAGCTCAACTAATCAAATATTATGAAATTCATAATATACTCTTCTTTGTCAGTACATTTGTTAGTAGCTTCTTATCCACAAGCGATTTTAAAATCTTAAAGATTTTGAGGAATTTGGCAAATTGAATATAAAGCTTTTAACGCTAACTATTTGGTAGCGTTCACACTTGTTCAATAAATATAATATTAGAATTGAAATTTGTATTTAACCCTTTGACCCAGAGTAAAGCACGATTTCATCACGTCGTATCCGTTCCGCTCGCAGGAAAACCGCTGAGTCAACCCGGCACCGATCGGAAAGAGAGGGCAACACGGTCGCAGAGAGAGAGGGAAGCGCCGGAGCGGGAGAGAGCTACTCATATGTACCGAGAACTGTCAACCGCTGATGACTCCCCAGCAAACATAAATAAACAAACAGCCAAAGGCAACGAGCGTGGATAATTGGCTTTCATGTGAGCGAGCCACAAGTGTCCGCAACAGCTGTTTAGAGAGAGAGGGAGAGAGAGAGAGAGCCGGCAAGAGCGGCATTGCCAGCGGCAAAAGTATCTCTGTATCCACCAAAGTGCAGCGCAATTGATCGCGGGGCGAAGTGCCGCGGGCTTTCAATTTTCAGTCGATCGGTGATCGTCGATCGGGGATCGTTACTCGTTATTCGCAGTCGCAGTCGCGCGCCGCTATCCAATAGATACGTTACGTGCCGTAGTTGTCATTCATTCGCGGCACGATCTCCGTATCTGCGTATCTTAGTGTCTTCCCCGCACTTTGTGGTTGGTCAGCAGCAAATGAAATTCTTTAAATTAAATCTACGCCAGCCGCAAAGTCTTAATTGAAAAACGAAACGAAACGCTCGCCCTGTGCACATATCTCTCAGATATTGATAAACTATTGGCACAGCCAATTGATTGAATCGTCCACATATATGACTCGATATACGCTCATACGTGTGGATTGTACTTAATCATCGTTGATTTGGTAATTGAGAAAACGATTTTGAAATGACAACTGTGCGGTGTGCTAACAAATTGTTAATTTGTTCAAAGGAAATTACTGCATAAAGAAATACACTTAAATTATTGAAAAATGTCTTTTTAAATACCAAGGCAGATGAAACAGAAAAAATTTAGTTTAAATTTGTATTTTTTAATTTGGTTTTTTTTTATTTAACATTTCGCAAGGGTTGTAAATTTTAAACTTTATGTGTAGCAGTAAATAAAAAACTCTGCAAAAAGATAAAAGGATTTTAAATATTCACTTGACCAGCAATTAAAAAACCTTCTCCTGGGGCACTTAATAATTTGAACATTTTTTTAAACTGTAATAAAACGCAGGTTGTCTAAGCTCAGAACTATATAGTCTTTTTATTGGAGCTTAAGAGCAGTGATTAAAACCCAAAACAAGTTAACACACAGCAATTTTCTTTAGAAAGTGTAAGAGCCGATTGGAAAATGTCTGTAAGCTGACACAGATCTGTAAACTAACTCATTCTTTTTTTCTCTTTGGTCAAATTAGAGATTGTTGTCCATTATTCAAAATTTGGTCAACATTAAGTTAATAGCTTTGCTAAATCTACCGAAAATATCGGGCAAGCATACCTCGGACATATTTCAATTTCGATTTCGTTGGGGTGCCCGAAATAAATGCCATTAAAACATTAATTTCCTATGCCAGAACGGCACAAGCGGCCACAACTCAGTCGATTGGATTTGTCATTCGGTTTGGTATTTGCCAAAAAGTAAACACGGCCAAAATGACAACAGAAAAGCGATGAAATCGAAAACGAAAACAATATGCAAAGCACTTCCCAAACGAATAATTAAGTGCAAAAGGGGCAAAAACAAAGCCAGCTAAATAAATTATAATCCCGGCTGCAGTTTGAGTCATTCTCCGCCGGCTTCTCCCAGATTCTCTTCATAGTTTCTCGGCCTCTCACTGGCGAACCGGCTGTGGTCGCAACCAGTTTCCAATTCATTTCCATTATTATTATTTTTGCGCAAAGAAATTAGCTTGTTTATATAACTGAAGTCAGCTGATTGCTGTTTTTGTTTGCAGTTTGTTTTGCTTCGGCCATCTCGCATTTCCATCTTTGTATCTTCAAAAAGCGGCTATAGATTCTAGGCAGCGATTGCGTGCCGTTTGCGATCGAGTATGCGAAGAATGCCAGGCACTGAAATTGGAGAAATTTCGTTGGTTGCGTGTGGAAAGTGCGTTGCATTCTGTGTTGCAATTGCAGTTGCAGTTGCAATCGCATTCGCAGCTGCAGTTTGTCATGTGTGGCACAAGACATTTCTTACGCTTGACGAGCGGTAATTGAAATATGTGAATAATTGCTAGATTTGTGAGCCAAAATGGCAAACGGCATCAAGAAAGATACATGGGAAAGCCGGGGAGATGACAAATGGCCGGGGAAACTCTCCACATGGAGTTGGTTTATAGATGTCGGGGATACCACGGCAATGAAGCTTAAAGATTGATACAGCGCGAGTTTATTTCAGGGAATCGTTTCTCTCAAAAGCTCCATAGTACTTACTTTTCATGCCGACAAAACTTGTTAGCTACTTTAAATCATCTTGTTTTTATCATTGCACGCCGGATACTTATTAAGCAATTAAGTTATTTCTACAATATCAAAATATTTTTGAAACTTTGAACACTAGTTCAGATACTTTTATATCAGTTTTCAAGTTCTGAATAAGGCTAGTTTGGAAATAGTATATTTAAGTGCCTCCAATAAAGAATTATAGTCATATTCAAATATAAAATGCCTGAATAAGTAAACCAGTACTTCGGAAATCTTGACTCCAACTCTTGTTGAATTTACTTCTCTGTTGTCTGCATTTGTGTCATAATTGATAAGTTTCCGTTGAAACATTTACCATATTTCTTAAGCAATCCATAATGCACAATGCTCTTTGCAGAATGAATTGCAATACCTTGGCAATTGTCATTGTTTGAGTTAGAATTATGCATATTTTCATGGACCTTTGTTGCACTAGCACAATGGACCGACTAGTTCTTGTCGGACCTCCAATTAGGTGTAGACAATGATGGGAAAAAGTGCTGTCGAGAACGACATTGTGCAGTGTTCAAAGTGCTTGGAGACAACAATTAATTGAAGAAATCACGCACGCCCAAGGGGCTGAAGGGGTTATAAATTCTATGGAAATGGGGCTGAGGAGGGGACTGCGAGAACAAAGCCGAGGCGCAAAGTGAATGACAACCAATTCCATGATGACTTCTGATGGACAAATACGGCTAACGGGCTCTATGACCCAAAAGAATGGTGAAGCGAGGGGGCGAGGGGGCGAGGCGACATGTTTTGCATACTAACAGTTACAAATTGTATTATGTATGCCCTGCAGTTGTTGCCGCTTTTATGGGATTCTTTCACTCCAATTGTGGACGTCAGGGCCGATCCTTCTCGTTTTTACCCTCCCTTCAATCAGGGAATTTTAATTATTATTTTCAATTATCGAAAATGGCCTGTGCGTCTGTTCGTTTCAAGTGTTTTCGCATTGTATCTGCAGCAGTGGCTGTATCTGTATCCGTATCTCTGTCTGTAATTAGGAGGCGTATTGTTCTATAATGCCACTGCCCCTACGCCCCTTATTCCAACACATGATTGCGGCATATGGTTTGGTTTTGTTTTCCCTTTGATTTTAATTAAATTTTCAATTTCATTCAGCGATAAGAAGGGAAAAACAGTCTACAATTTCCAAAAGCTGCATTTGCCCGAAAAATTACTCTTCAAGAGTCAGCTGACAAAATTGTTTCTAATTTTCTGCTGAATTGTGATCTCGCTTCTAAAGCTTTTAGCTCTGAGCTGTTAACTGATAAATTAAACAACTGCCTTGAATGATCCAGACTGTAGCTGGCTGCTGAAATGCGAAACGAAAGTAAACATAAACACAAGGTCTGTGGCATCTCTCAGGTAGACGTTCCATCCCAGGAATACGAGTATTTATGGAAATAACGTACATAAGGAATATGACTCGATCATGTAGCAGATGCAATGGCAGGCTTAGCCAAGAAATGGGAGACTGAGAAGCTCGGTTTTTTTCAAATAATATTTCTTGGGGATGATCGTTATAAGGTTAAAAGAGTAAGATTGAATTCAACCTTAACCAGTTAAAGGAATCATATTCTTTAATTATGTTCTATAAACCTCTATAATATAAGTAATTTATATTTCTCGTAATAAGAAAACCTATTGGCCATCAATATTCGATTGAATTCCCTCAGCGTGCACTTTAAAAACCATTCAATCTTCATAATTTTCCCATTTTCCCGGCACAGTATTCCCCAGCACGCGGTTCTTATTGCCATTTTGACACAAACCCGAAAGGCAGCGGCAATAATGATATTTTTTTTTGTATTCGAACTGTTCGCTTCTGTTGCTGGTGCCTTTGCTTTGACGTCGCCATGCGGCTCATCGTGAACTGAGTACACAATGGCTAAAGTACATACCATATACAACTACAACTACAAAAATCAAGTAAAATAAACCGCAGAACGAAGCGCAAAAACGGCAGCGAAAAAATAAGCGTCGCCAGCAGTTTGTCACTCAATCGCCCAGACATCAGTCGCGTTTTCGGATCGACTGCGAAAAAACACAGCGCCGAAAAATAGCAGAAACAAATCGCTGAAATTCTCAACGAGTATCTAACAGATACTCTCAAATCGGAGACGTGTCGCCGTAATCGGAGAGAATTCAATAAAAGCGTTTCGTGAGTCAAACGGAAATTACAATTGCCGCGCACGCGCGTGTCAAAGTTAAAGTTCAAGACGAGCGATCAATTCCAGGTATCTTTCGGATCGAGATACTCTGCGACTTGCAGTCATCGAAAAACTTAAAGAATACGCAAATTAAGCGCATTTTCGAGTGTGTAAATCAGACTTTGAAATGCACATAGCATTTGCATAATTAGTGAACGATAAGATCCTAGCTTGACTCGGTCGACAGTACAGTGGGCACTGAGTAAAGGTTATGGCTTGTAAGGGAATGAAAGGGAAAACATATTTCCAAGGCAGTCTTAAATTAAAATAGAACATTTTTTGTTGCGGTCTGAATAAAATGTTATTAATTAATGGCCTCTATAGCCACTTGCCACTGCCAGTACATATCGTGAACTTGTTGCCCAACTCTATTTACCTGTGAAAATAGCCTCAGTAATCGCGTAGAATATAATTCAATTCACACTGAATACAGAACAGCTGATGGGCTTTGAAAAAATGGGGTAAAGGGATGGGTAAGGCCAGTGTTAGTTGGCAAATATAACAGACAAAAAAAACCGATTTCCGATCCAATTGGCGTTCCGGTCGAGTGACTCGAGTGTGTGAGCTTGGAGCTGGGTGTGTCAGCCATAAATAGACTCGGATGAAGGCTGTCGATGAGCTCTGCCCCTCCAGCACCCTTCGCCACCTCTCACCTACAAGGTCAACCTTTATGCCTTAACTCAGCATCCCATTAAGCTGGATTAAATATCTCTACTCCATAACATAAGTATGCGCAAACACGTAGAATCAAAAGTCCCGACACGTTTGTTACATCTTTAATACAAATTTCCACTAATTGTAATCCCATTTTTCTTTCACGTAACGCTTTCTGAAACGAAAATGAATTATTGGGATGGGGAAAACTGTCCCTCAGAAAATAATCACTCAAGACGAAGTCAACATACGGAAATTGTCACTTGTCAAATTTTCTTTTGGTTTTCATTTTTGAGGAGCCTCACACGAGGCGAACGCCACAGAAAAGAAAACCTGAGTGCAGGCCGTATTAAATACAAAATGTCAACGGCTCGTCAAAACCTCAAAAAATTGAAATACGTTTTTCGACAAATTTAAAAATATTTAAAAATGTACACAAACAATAAAAATGTGTACTTAATAATAATCAACTGGAAACATTTTAGCGTTTTGAAAGGCACGTTTTTAGCTTATATCTGTAAATTATCTAAAGGTATATTCACTGACCTTAAGCCAAGTTTAATTCAGTAGACCTCCTACAACTACTACTAAAAAACATTAAGACTTTATAAAAATCCTCATTTAGTTCGATTTTCTTACTGTGTAGAAAAGTAGGCATAGTAATTGTTCAGTTGTGTATAATAAAAACCTATGGTGGCCTTTAAGAGAAATATTTATAAAATTTAAGTAAGGCATAATGGTGTCATGATCCTTGCAAGCTTTAAGTTTCGAAAATTTACCCATTTTATTAAGAATTACATAACTTGTTAACCAATTATGCTTAAATATACCTCAAACTCTTCCGCCTTACAGTTTTCTGAACCTCAAATTCACTTTTGATATTCCTCGAAATAGAAACCACCACATATGATTTTATCATGCTTCGAATGGCCCGCTTATAATGGAAAAGCGTAACTTTCCGCTCTGAATATTTTCATTTAACAGCAATAATAACAACAACCACAATAAAAACATCGGGCAACAACAACAAACCACATGAGGTGCTGTGGCAGAAGCAAAGTTCAGAGTGTAAATGCGAAGTTTATGTGATAATTGCGAGCAAGTTTGTTGTCAAGTAAATTGCACCTCGAAGCGCTTGGCTCAGCAAGATAATAATATAAAGTTTATAAAAAGTGGGTTAGAAAATGTTTAAATTCAAAACTTCAAGCCGACTAATCAGCTCACTTAGAAAAAAAATTACTGCACAATTTGTATTCGTCTGGAGTCCAGCGAAGCGTTAACAAAATGATTATGAAAATGTCACAACGGCCCACGTGTATATATAGTAATAGCCATTTGGGCGACGAATCAATTGGTTTCGCATATGTCGCAACCATCAACAGAAGACTGTTCCACTTTGGGGCACCTGCAAAATGGAAACTCTCGTCAATATTTGCACTTTCTTCTGAGTTACATTCCAAGAAGAGGGAAACGGCCGAGCGGCGGGGAAACTTGTCTATTTACGCATATTTATGTCTATATGTTGGCCATGTACAAACAAGAAGCCATCAGCTTCGACATCAGCCCCAGCATCATCATCATCATCATCATCTTCTGTAGGCAGTCTGTCAATAGACTGGCAAACGTCAATTTCAGCTGGGTCAGAAGAAATTGAAAATAGACAGTCGGTAAAGGTGTTGAGGGGAGAGGGGCACATTCGGGCAGGGAAAACTACAAATTAGAAAATACGAGTACTCCAAGGAAATTTGAAAATTTCACAGAATTCGGAAACGACCCAAAGCCACAAAATCAATTCGAACTTATAGCTTTTCAAACAGTTATGAAATTTTCAATAAAATGGAAATCAGTTTTAAGGGTATTTCAACAAATTTTACTTTGAAAGACATGAAAATTGGGAAAATATGAATTCTGCAATATTGGCCATTGTCTTATTGCACTTTTGTGCTATCAACGTGAAATCCTATTTTTTAAAAGTATTATATATTGAAATATTTGCAGAGCTTAACAGCACTTCTTTACATTATTGGTAACCCATTTCAAAGAAAAATTTCACAAATTTCAGCTTATGTTTGAGTTGTTTAAACTTCAAACATAAATACTTTTGTTCATATACACTTAAACCAAACGTCATTTGTAAGCAATTTGTAAATAACAATAGGAAATTCTTTCAAAAATTTTGAAACTTGGATGAATCGATACATACATAACAATGTTAAGCCCAAACTCAATTATGTTACTCAATATTAATAGCGGGCGAGCGGAAACTTCCTAGGGGAATATCCGAAGTTTCAGTGCCAAACAAAGTTTCTGTTGTTTCTAGATAAATAAGCTCAAAATTTCACAATCATATTGTTCGTATATGTTTAGGTGTCGAACAGTTGTCGGCTTGTTTAGTTTTCCAGCTCGAAACTCCCCGCCTGGGTCTCAAGTTACTTATTTACCGTGAGTTCCTTCTCATTTATTGTATAAACACAGACATTCGTCTCTTTCAAACTCTGCTCAAGCTGATTAGAGCTTCACACAGGTGTTATATACACATAAAGGTAGAAAGCCCAGCAGATGGGAGTGGCTTAGTGCTAAGTTGGGAGAGTTGTGCATATTTTGACACAGGTACAAATTTCAAAATAATTTAAATGTACTGAGAAATATAAGGTATATCTTTCCAAGCGTTTCCCGCAATTGAAATTTTTGAAAACGATTATTTTATATTTTTAATGAAGCGCAGTAAACATCCTAATAAATAATAGTGATATTCTCCACAAAGTGCCATATGAACGGCAATAAAAATTGTTTAAGCGAAAGCAGGATGGATTAAAATTTTTTTTGTTTATTTGCTTTGAATTTTTCAATGATTTTTGTATTGCTTGCGGGGCTTTTTAACGGACATTAAATGCAAAATCAAACAACTGCGCTATGTGATCACCATAATAATCGTAACAATAAAAACAAATATGGTCCATCCGAATGGACAACCCGTACGGGCGGGTCATGTCCGTCCCATTAGCGCTCGGTGCGTTGATGGGTAATGTGCAACAAATTGAAAGTAAATAACACAGAACGACAATAAAAAATACTGCGTTATTGCAAAAGGCAAACTGCACTCGCCGGACAATATGGCAAATTAATTAGTTATACAAAAATGGTAGACCATAAAACGCTGTGCTAAAAAAGAGTTAAGCGCGTGTGTGTGTGGCAAATAAAATTCAAATTATGCACAAGTGAATAATTGTGGCATTTTAATGGCAGCCCTTGCTAAAATAAATACAAATAAAATATTACCCTTCGTTTTTAATTTAGCCCAGGAGGCCCATAAAAAAGCAAAGCAAAGTTTTAGCTAGACAAAATTATTTGAACCCTTCGACCTTTTTTTCGTGTGTGTGCTGGCGCCATCTAGCGCGCAATAAATAACATGAAAAACCCAAATATCATGGAATGCAGCAGTTCCTTAAACAACAACAGCAATATCAACGGAAACGGAAGTGGAAATGGAAATGGCGGCGTTAGCGAGCAGCGCCCCCTATCGGCCAAAACCCATGCAGCATCTCCACCGCCCGTCAGCAACAACAACAACAACAACTTGATCGTCCGCTACAACAAAATGAGCCCGGGCAGCTCCTCCGCGGACTCGTCGCCGCCACATCATCAGCAGCACTCGCCCCCACCGATGCACCACCCAAACCACCCGAACCACCCTCTCCACCCGTCAGCCATGTCCACAAACATGGCCACAAATGGCCATCAGTTGTATCCGGCGATAACGGCAACGTATTGGCTGCCGCCACCGAATCCGGCGCCATATTTAGTTCCAGGTAATTAGTGTTACTTGCACGGACCAGCGTCCAGTTAAGCCCAGTCGGTCCGAGCACAGTGGGGTCTCCTTAAGACCGACCCGCTTACTGTAAGTTAGTTTTATTATTATTTATTATTATTTTTATTTTATGTGGCATTACCGTGATGTCTTGTAAAGTTGGTGTATATTAATCAAACATTCCAATGGAACAGATCAAAATTATTAATTTTGTTATCTTTTGAAATATTTAAAAATAATTACTCTTTGTTATAAAGTCTATTTTTATATATTTAAACCTTTTTCCTTAAATAATAGAATTTTTTATAGAAGCTAAACATCTAATAGATAGCAACCTTAGTGCTAGAGAAAAATAACGATGTTGCAAAAACCTCAATCAAAACAAATCATATATTTTTTAATACCAAAAACGCTTATATTTAAATAATAAAATGTAAGTGCTTTACGTTAATTTGACCAGTTAATTTTGCCTTTTTATATAATTTAAACGAAATGATTTTATTAAGTTTAATCAGATGAACAGAAGCGATATTAGTCGATGACATTTTTATCATGCGCATCTGACAGCTTACCTTATTTACAAGTCAATTGAAAAGATAAATAATTCACGAGGCTGCCAAAGGCTAAAAATGTATGTTTGATATAGCACCATTAAAGGTTGCAATTTTTTGTAGGCAAATAATTAATTACACTTCTCCTGGCGACGTGTCGTTTTTAATGACCGTTCACTGTGGCATCTATTGTCTAAAACTCATTGCATTTCTACGCTTTGGCAGCGGAAGCGCGTCGCCTGCAAAAACGTTGCAAATTATATTTTCGTGTTTATTGTGAAGCTCGCGAGGATTACAAAGCCAAGCGGGTGGGCGGACTGCCCGCTAGGGGGCGCCAACAGAGCACTTTTCCGGGGAAAACAAGGCGGTGAAAAGGGGCGAGTGTTTCATGTTTCGATGCAAGTTTCGTGTTTTTTTCCCGTGCTTTTGTTGGATTGTCGTGTATTTTATTTCCTTTTCGCGCCAAGTGGCTAAATGTTAAACCAATGTGGGTGTGTGTGTGTGTGTGTGTGAGGGTGGGGGGGGGGAGGGGGTTGAGGGATTGAGGAGTATGTAACGCTGGCAATTCGCTCCCTTTGTGTGCGTGCCTGTGTGTGAATGTGTTTGTGTAATTTCATTTGCAAACGCCACTTGCTGGGCGGCTAATTAAATTTTAGCTTTGTCAAGGGACTTTTGAACTCCCTTACAAGAGCGGATAAAAAATGGTAGATGGTTGTGGAGGATGGTTGGGTGGGAAAAACCATGGATGGATTTTACTATTTGTTCTTCTCAGCTTGGCTGGGTTTTTTTTCGGTTTTGGGAACTCAGTTCATTTTGGTTAGGCAAAGGAATAAATGTTATGAAATTAACATAATTAAATGTTTCGACTCCATAGCTTTATTTATCGTGTTTGGTTTAGTTTTGAAGGAAGGAATAAAAAAATATTATAAATTAGGAAACAACATACAGATTCTAAACAGAATTCGAAGACATTAATCTCTCATTAAGATTTCAAAGTGCTTTGCTGTTTCTTATTATTTCATTTTCCCAGACTCTATTAATTCAAGTTCGTTTATATATTGCATAACTTCAACAACCAATTCGTGACTCATTAATTAGCTCAACATCGCTAAAAGCCCAATCAACTAGCAACTGGAACTTTAATAAATTTGATATGGCTTAAGGTTTTTATTTTTAGACTCCACCATAAGGTTGAATACAATTTTGAATATTTTGTTAAGTCCACAGAGGAAAGTGACTTTACCTTCTGATGCTGCTCCTTGCCTCCTCCTCTTGCCACTGGTTTCCTGTCTGGTCTCTGAGATGTGACAGTTTCTTGGATTGCCTCGGGTCACACGACTTTTAGGGTCTTTGGGGTTCTCGGCTCTGGCGTTGGCATGCAAAAGCTACGTGACATGTGGATAGTTGCTGTTGCAGTTGTTGTTACCACAGCGAAACGTGTTACATTTATGTTAACGCATTTGCACACGTTAAGTGAGAGAGGGAGAAAATACATTTATAATGCCCTGCCGCAAATTCTGAGACCCACAACCTTATGTAATACTCACACACATCCATCCAGCTGTTACACTTCACTTTTGACTGACAGCCATTTTGACTAACACGCTCTTTTCTGGGTACCGCCCGAGTCACTAGATCTTGCCATAGAATTATTATTTTCCGTTCGACACTCGCCTGCATCGAATTGTTCTCGGAATACATGCACTTTATTTATTTATAGTTTTCTCCGTCGTTTGTTCTTTATTTTTTTTTCGTGTCCGCTGGTGGATTCCCTTTTGACTGCTTATTTATCAAAGCTTTTACTTTGGCTTTGTTTGGTCACAGTCAAAGTCGGACGCAAAGTCGAAGTCAACAATTCATTTCGCATATACCGCATAGATATGCAAGTCATGTGCCGAGTTAGACGGCAGACAATTGATGGGTTAACATGGGGATGGTGCTCTTTTTCTGGTGTTAGGGAGTTACAAGGAAGACGAAGAACCCCCTGTCAGCAGTCACAATCTGCAATTCCCCAAACGCTGAGGTAATGTCTGGTTTCTTGAAGCTTCTAAAGGCTGAATGCAAATGGGGGAAATGAGAAATGGGAATATGGAATATGAGCAGTTACTGTGGTTGAATATTCAGGGACTATCCATATGCCACAGAATTGTAAATGTTAAAACACGATGATAATTTCATGATAATAATGAGAAATGTAAAGCTATAGTATAAAATTCACAAAAACTTGTCCTACACTAAGCAAAAGTATAATTTTCCAATAGATTTTGGTGTACTGATATTGAATATGTCCATAAAGCTGTTCCTGTACGTCGGTGTTTTCAGAAAACGGATTTAAAACACTTTAATAGCAGGCGAAAAAAAAATTATAAGTTTTCAAAATGTTAAAAGAGCTATTAGCGAATGAAATTGACGACCTCATTTCCCATATATTTTTTAACAACTTTTAAATGAGACAATGATTCCAAATCTTAATACTTTAATTATGTTAAGGAAATAAAAGAAAGCCTTTTTTTTTAGCAATAATACAATAACATCAACAAGATTTGTTTAATTTGGGAAAGTACATAATTAAGAATTCCTACTTTTTGGATATAAAGATCAGTACTTTAATTCTTAACGCTTAATTATTTATTTATCTTTTGCTCTGTGTACATTCAGTCTTCTATATCTTCCTCACTCAATTCATTTGCAGCTAATTCCCAGCGAACTCTTAGGCATTTGACAATTGGCCAACGAGGCCCAGTTTCGCCCCTTAACCCTCTGGCACCCCGAACTCCATTCGGCAAATCAAACATCGAATGTCGGGCGACAAGTGACCAAAAAGTTGAACAACGAGTGAGTTCAACGAACACCGCAGAATGAGCAGCAGCCACAATTTTGCATAGACAATGCACGAGAGCAACAAATGCTGAATGCGTTACAGTTCAATGGCGGCAGAAAGGGGTGGGGCACGGGGAAGCACAGGGGCCACTGAGGGGTTAAGGGGTTCGGTGTTCGGTGTTCGGGGGTTCAATGGGTCGCTTGATCGACATCGACTGAACGTCCCATAAGAACGAAATGAAATTCTGTCGCGACAAATACACAACAATGCGGAATACGTAATCAATTGATTCGGATGTGGCAAGGGGGCAACTCAAACAGATACACTCGTATCTGAGAGTCGTATCTGCATATATTTACATGTGCCCCGAAACAAAGCGAACTCGAAACAATCGAGCATTACAATTTTGGGTGCAGGGAAATGCAACCGATAAGCAAACTTTCTGGCAAATTCGCATTTATTGCCTATTTATATGAGCAATCGGCCGTAGAAGTATCCCAAAATATACTTACACACATTGAAAGGCTATCTTTGGGCTGCAGCATCAAAGTCCTTGTGCCTACAGCACCAAAATCCTAATGCAGCTTGCCCTTATGGAAGATGAATTCCGCCTCAGGAATTTTAAGCTAATTAGATCTGGAAGCTACAATGTGCCAGGAATGCCTTATAAGCCCGAGCTGGTAGAAATTGGTTGTGTGCCGAGGAGGCGATAAAGATGCCTTGGGAGGATTATGGAGAATGCCATTCGCATTAGTGGTCAAGAGACTGAGGAGCTAGACATTAGCCCAAGATTGAATTTTTAATTCTATCAACAAGTTGCATTGTGGAACGCCTAAGAATTACATATATTGATTTAAATAATCACATTTTGATTTGATTTAATATATTTACAATGCAATTCCGTTAAAAGGCTTCTAGGCTAGACACTTTATATATGTGTATTAAATCAATTTATTTGCTAGTATTATAAAAATAATTGATTTTCTTTCGGTAATAAATTTTGTTAGTTATGTATTCAGAAACTAATAACAAATATTGATTACCATAGACAATTGTAAATAATAAAATGACAGATAATGTAACTACTCAAAACTTTCAAATATTTAAAGGGTTTTGTTTATTTGTAATCTATATTTATAGATAATGACACTATTTCTTAAAAACTGTTTATTATAAGCACTCCCTGACTACAATTTTCTCCCAAAGTAATCACCTTAGGCCATCCCATTTTGTTACCAAAGATCCCAAACTGATTATTATGCAAAGCGCATTTGGAGGCAGGTTAAAAAAGTACAAAAAACAAAAAGCAGCTCAAGGAACGAGGGACAAGTTGAGATGTTTTACGAGTGTCGGGTAGAAGATTTGAGCAACTTGTTGGCAGATGCTGACTGACTGACTGGCAATCAAAATTACCTTTGACGTGACATCTCACAGCCGCAAATATGCAGAAACACCTGGGAACGCCGGAGAGTTGGGGTAGGAGTGGAGTGAATCTACGAGATTAAATGTGCAGCAAGGCATGAGCTATAAAATGACATAAGATACGACGTCAAAATGTATCTTATGAATGTCTGAACGCCCCCTCCCCAACAATAACCACGAAAACAAAAACGTTTATTGTCTCCGGAGCACGTGCGTCATAGAACCAGTTTGCCAGAGCCCGAAACAGACCTGGCAAATAATGGGATAGCGAAAAACGTAATTTAATTTTAAATTCGAATTCTAAATTAATCATCGAAATGCAAGCAGGGCAGCTTACTTTGTCAGTTATTTCGATATATTCGGCTTCGACCTGTCCGAAATGCAATTCCAAATGATTTTCTGCATTTAGCTGACGTATTAGTTATTGGTTATGCTGTCAATTAGTAAACCAATGTAAGATGGGGAATCTTAGAGGGGAAATTCAACGCCAAGTGCACATTTTGCTGATTGATGTTGGTCAAGTGGTTTTTCATTAAGTCATTTCCATGTTCCACTTGAGACTGCAACTTCTTTGTAGTTCCATTTCAACAATCTCCAAGTGGAGGCTCTTGCCAAGAACTTAAGAAAAATGTTGATACATAAAAAAATAATACAGAAGCAATAGGAAAAAATTAGGAAATATATGTTTATGGACTGGGGGACAGCCCCCTTTCTCCATTGCACTTTCAGCTTTGTTCTGCCCTCATCGCTCGCTCCTCCGCTCCCCTTTCTCTGCTTTCCCCCCAAGCATTTCTCATCTTCAGGGCAAGTTGCCAGTGAAGCACTTGAGAACATCATCAGGGGACTGGGGCGGAGAAATAGGATGGAAAACATTAGAATAGGAATAGCCGCTGGCAGCGGTAATTGAATGAAGAGCACAAAGGCAGCCAGAAACGGTCATCGAATGGCTACAAAAATAAAAAACAAAACAGCAACGAAAAATATTTCACAAAAAATCCTTAGTTGGATAACAAAACCTTGAAATACTCTCAACTCTCTAAATTTACTACTTACTATCGCACTTTTACTTCAGTGCTCTAATCAGTTATTTTATTTTATTAATTGCTTTTTTACACATTTCAAACATTTTATTTGTAATATCTTCCAAAAGTATAACTCTAAAACCAAGTACATAAAAGTCGTTATTTAAATGCTTTTATAATATATAACTTTGTAAACTTTTTACTTTTCTTAAAAAAAATTCCAATATTTTTAAAGCTAATGTTAACATACATTTTTATAGAGTTATCAATATCAAAGAGTTGTACTTACAAAATATTTAATAAAGTATTAGTCCTCTTTTGCTAATAATTATTTTAAATATGTTGCCAATGCGTTAGTTATACCTAAAAATAAAGGTATTTACCACGATAAAGCGATATAGCTTTACTTATTATAAACATATTATTAGCTTTTAACTCACTATTAGATTTAATTGGCATGCTTGCTAATATTTTACATTTCTACAGAAATAAAAAGAAAGAAAAAATAGATCAAAGCACTTTGTTAATTCTATATTATTTTTTGACTGCTACAAAAAGTTTCTTAAAAATAGAAAACCCTTTCCAAAAGGGCATCAAAATAGAGCACAAGACACGAGATATTGCTCGCATAACACACAAATGAACCCTTCAAGCGAATGGCAGAAATGAGCAACTCCCCCTGAATCCCGTCCAAATCCCCATTTCGCTGCTGGCAGTTTGCCTATTGCAACATGCCCCCGTCCCCCGTCCCCCGTGGCTCCTGCTCCTGCTCCTGCCACATCATCTTCGGGGTACTTCCCCATTTTTGCTGCTGCTGCAGCGGAAATTGTGGCGCTCGCGGGCCGGAAGTGTTGCCAACGTAATCGAAACGTGCCGGCTCCCAGCTCCTGTCAACGGAGTGGATCGTGGTCAGCGGGACGGGCAGGCAGAGGGGATTGGGATCCGGAGGGATTGGGACTGGGGCCGAGAGGCAGGATGATTATAATGATTTCGTTCATTTGTCGCTGCGGTTGGCACAGCGAATGGAATTAGGTTTTATGACTGTTAATTGTGTTTTGTGGCCAGGAAAAATGGCGATGTATAGAAAAGAGTTATGCTATCGGGACACGAATAGAAAAGGATGAAGCCTGGGCACTTCTCATACAAATCTTGTTGCTGCCATTTCCCACTTCTGAAAATGATTTGTTATTACTTTAAGGAGCAGTATAATGACAAATATTTTTTACTATTTGGCACTTATCTTTTTTACATTATATTTTTATTCCTGATAAGCCTTAAAGACAAGTACAATAAGTACTTCACTTAAAAAATAAAAATAGTAACAAAGTAAAGTGAGAAGCAAATGTCTTCTTAGTTACCCATCTTCCACTCCTTGCACCTTTCTTATTATAAATTAATTACATGCACATAATTATTCCCTGGAAAACGTCACCGGGTGGCAAAACGTTGGCTCATGAAGGAGAAAAAAGGTTAGTTGAAAATTCCATTTTAATTTCCGTTTCCGCATCAACATTTTCCGCTTGTCAATTATTGCAAAATTATGCAAATATGCTGCGCAGAGCGCAAGAGAGCGAGCGGGAAAGAAATGTCGAAAATTTGTGCGCATTAAATGCGTCGCCCACAGAGGTTTTCCCCACTTCCCGTCTGCGCTCCTTCCTCTTGGAACCGCCAGGGAGCTTAATTGAATTAAAACATAAAAATTTCTGCACCGCAATAAGTTTGTCTGGCCCCTTTGGGCCGGGCCATAAACTCTGCCGGCAGGGGAATGAACAATTGGGAAGGACTACATCATATATGTGTGTAACTCCCATTTTAGTGCATTTTGATGGCCCGAAATAAGCATCATAATTTCAGCAGTTTACATTTTTTTCTCGATTGGCGGGGCTTTAAATTAATTATGAGAAACCCGTCCAAAAGTATGCTATGTGAATTGGCGCCTTCCACGGCACACATGAATTTTCTGCAATAAATATTTATGCAGCTGAGACTGCGAGCTGGAAACGCCCAAACTACTTAACAACACAAACAGATACAAATATGTGAAAAGTTGGCTTCAACTCGTGCAGCACTTGAAAATTGCTGCTGTGCCATGGCTGATGTTGCTGCTGCCGCTGATGTTGCTGCCGTGTTGTTGCTGCTGTTGCACATGTGTGCATGCCATTTTCATTTATCAGGCCTCGTGTGCGCTCAGCGCTTAATCCGTACAGTACACACACAGTAACAACAACAGCAGGAGCTACAACACATGCCACTTACAGTAGAAAAAATAACAATTCGTTTAAGAACCTTTAACGATGTTGTTGTTATTTATTATTAAATAAACCGGTACATTTTAATTAAAGCATCTGAATAAAGTAGATTTCACTTAATATAATTTAAAATATTATTTGTTTTTAAAACACCTTTAAAAACTTTTTTTTATACAATCTTTGTTGGTTCAACTGATTAAGTAGGACTATAAATAAATATTTAGTTGTTGTACACACAACTTTTAACATTAACTGGAAATCAAAATATAATATAATATTATTTGTCTTAGTCAATTTTCTCGAGTGCTGTAAGTTAAGACTTTCTCTGGATTTCCATTGTAGTGCGCCCAGTGCTGTCGGAGTGTTTATGTTATAATTAAAAACGTTAACTGTTTTTAGACATGGCGGATCGGGAGTGAAACATCCTGCATCCTGAGTACTTCACTTATCCTCTCCATTTTCGTGCTTAAGGCTGTCCATTGTCTTATGCAAAATTTTAATTGAAACCTGATAGGAGCTGAGATGTGGCCTAAGTAGCTTAAAATGTGATTAGAGGCTGTCTGAGACAAGCTCTATTATAATGTATCTTAATTAATTCAAGACTCAATTCAATAGCTTAGATAAGGCACATTGACGTCAAGCAAACACTGTGCACTTCCTGTGATATAACGATTGAAAGTAATTCCTTACAATTAAATAGCCCAAGGAAATGGAATATAAAATTCTTTTGACAAGATGTAAACATAAGCCAAATATAAATAATATTTCTGAAAACTCAGCTAAAGCTGCAATTGTGTGTCATTTATTAGTGGGCGAGGCACGAAGAGGAGGCAGGGTAAAGTCATGGCCATTAGCTAACTTGTTCACATCTGTTTTTACATATGTATTACTTTACAGCTCCTTCTTAGCCCCTGGCCATGTCCTGAATAATGCCACATTCCTCCAATTCGAATACCACAACTCGTATATCCGAGTGTAATTTGAATGTGTGTATTGTATAAATCTGGCTGGCGTGTTTAACATTTATCCTTTCACTTCTGCTCCTCCCGGTTCGTCCTCATTTTAATGTTCTTCACATTAGTAGCAAATTCTGCTTCATCCATACTGCGATATATGCAAATCTCGGTTGACAACCCTCGAGTGGAATTCTACCCACTCTCAGTCGGTTCCGTAAAAGTTTTATGCGCTTCATTCGTTTGCAGTTGTTCCGGTTAATGCGTTTGACTTTTGTTTGCGGTTTACCCAATATGGTACATTTTGGATATATGGGCTAGGGTGATAATTATGCATCTGCAGAATAAAATATATTGGAAACTAATTCTTAGTGTAAGGAAAATGTACAGGAATGTAGTAAAAACCTTAAGTTTATTTAATTAACAGAACATCATTTTAGTAAAATATATATAAATAATAATTTAAAATTCATTATAGTGGTACACATGTTTTTATTTGGAGTTTTATTTGTAGGTTTCAAAAGAAAAGTGTTATTTGTAGGTTTCAATAGAAAAGTATTTTCTTAGGATCATTATTGCTATCAATTTGAAACATTTGTAAACAATTCGCCAATTGTAAAGAGAAGAGAGCATCTGAACTTCTTCGAAATTAAATTCTCCTCACCATTATCTTGGAGCGCTCAAGTGCGTATCATGACTTAATATTTGCATGCACATATACTTGTATGGCGCCAGAAAGTATGCCAGGGATGTCGGATTGAAACAGCTTAGCTTGTAAGCATTCGCACAAGGCGCTTAATTTGTTTATGCCAAACAAACACAACCGAGAAAATAATTAAGAGCTGTCGAAGGATTTTTCGAAGAGCGAGCAATTTAATTGCGATGCAAATTGAATGCAATCTAATGCTTGGGTGACTGCACAGAAAAACTCTAATAAGATAAAAGATACGTAATTCGTATGTGGAAAAAGTAAATTATGCACATGACAAACTTCGCCCGGGGCCAAACATTTTTGGGGCCAGAAACCGACTTGACACAAAAGTTGATGTCTCAAGTGTGAAGTGAAATATATGAGGACCCAGCAGATATGGGGGCTCCCCTTTCGCCCCACACATAAGTGCAGTTTCCGCTTGTGACTGTGCATATAAATCTTAAGACAGTTAACGACATCATATGGCAGAGTTGGCTCCCAAGGATGAACTTACAATGCATATGCCGCAGGCGGAAGTCCCCCCTCATCCTGAAAAATCCCCAGAGGAGGTGCAACTTTGCTGCATAATTGTGAGGCGGAAGGCACGAAGAAGGACGAGCAAAACGAAACGAAACGAAAATGTTCGCCCAGCCAGTTGAGGAAACCAATTTGTGGTAATTGTCGTGAAATTGCAATTTCTGCAACTGTAATGGCCCACAGGAATGACAGAGAGATGCACCGAAAGTGTGAGCCAACGAAGGACAAGGAGGCAGGCAGTGACTTCGCTTAAATGAGATTCCTGCCATTTGGCGACAGTTTCCAGGCACTGGTTTCTGTGCCGCCGAAAAAGGTGAAAATGATAAACTGCCTAAAGCCGAATTAATGCGGAGATTGCACCGGCAACGACAGAACCAATGGAAATGAGCCATAACCCGGGAGTAATGAGTGGAATCCATAATAAAATAGTATTTGAATTAAATCTGAGAGTTATTATTGGTTGTTTGTTTCTTCATATTGTTATATAACTAACATTGCAAGTATGAACAATAGTTGTAGAACAACTAGAAAGGGATGCATTTTGTAAAATATAGTTATACCCGTTACTCGTAGAGTAAAAGGGTATATTGTATTCGTGCAAAAGTATGTAACAGCTAGAAGGAAGCGTTTCCGACCCTATAAAGTATATATATTCTTGATCAGGGTCACTAGCCGAGTCGATATAGCCATGTCCGTCTGTCCGTCTGTCTGTCCGTCTGTCTGTCCGTCCGTATGAACGCTGAGATCTCGGAAACTATAAAAGCTAGAAGATTGGCATTTTGCATGCAGATTCTAGGAGTTCCTACGCAGCGCAAGTTTGTTTCAAAAAGGTGCCACGCCCCCTTTAACGCCCACAATCGCTTATATTCGATTTTAAAAATTTAAATATTTCGGAAAAGTAAAAATGCAGTTTTATTGTGTTTATCAATACCTATCGAAATGTGGAAGAAATTTTTTAAATCGGACCATTCGTTAAAAAGTTATGCGTGATCAAAGTTTCTATCTCCATCTCCCTCGCACTCCCTTTACCTGAGTAACGGGTATCTGATAGTCGGGGCACCCGACTATAGCGTTCTCTCTTGTTTTAATATCATATTTCGAAAAGTTTAAATTTTGCAAATAACTCAATTATACTGATATAAATTTATGGAAATCAGTATAATTAAGACATTTTGAATTTATAGTCTAACACAATTAAATAATACAATGTCCTTTTCTTTTACGTAAAAAACAGGTTTCTTACAGAATTTACAGAATTTAATTTAATTATTTAATTTATAAATAGTACAGCAAATAGTTAATTCAAAATTTAAAGTCAACTTTTTTTTTTTAAGAAAAGGGTTTCAGTTGGTTAAATTTATGTATTTTTAACTTCATCTAACTCTCCTCCTCTTTTGTCCCCATTTATCTCCAGTGAAAGGAAATGCTTGAGGATTTTATTTTTCGCTGCCCAGGACTTTTCCCAACACGCCTTTATCAGCGCTGAAAAAATCACGTGCGCATAAAACTTTCCAATCAGCGGTGCCAAATACAAAAGAGGTCCTTAACAAGCTGTTCGATGGGGGAAGGGGGGAGGGGGCGGACTCAGGTGCCTGCAATAAGTTTTAACCTCCTTTTGTCATAGCCCTTTTCCTTCGTGCCACTCGTATCTTCGCTGGCAAAGTTTCAACTTAAAATGGCAAATCCATACAATAAATATATAAAATGTTACTTCTTGTGTCACACCTGAACTAACCTCAAATAAATTTTGCACATGTGCCGGACAAAGACCAAAAAGTGGGGTGCATGGCAAACAAAACCAGGCGAGGAAGAACTATAACTTCGTATGTATTTAGCACACAGGAATGCCTCGCTCCCAGTTGAAAAAAGTTCCATCCGCACCCACAGATAAGACCCATTTCAGCCACCCTTTTGGCCATGTTGAGTGCGTTCTGAGTGCCTTGGCTGGGGTCTCCGTGGATCACCTCTCCTAGTGCCAACTCCAGGCGAAAGCAACAATTTCCAATCACTTCCCTTGCAGCGGCACAAAGTTCTATATTTATATTTTACGACACCCCTGCTCAAAGGGGGGCATTCTAAATGGGTTGCCGTAGAACTCGCTTCACCCTACAATACGATACTATTTCCAATAAACCCTAAAAACAAGCTGTCATTTTCACACTCTGATATTATTAGTATTTAAAATTATATAAACGAATATTTGAAGAGCGTATTTCCTAATACATTTTATATTTTAAAACGTATTTATTTGAACTCATAGCTTTTTATATTACAAATTAGACTGTTTAAATTGCTTGGCCTTTAAACGATATAAACGGGAAAATTAACTTTAAAAACTCTTAAGATACATATTTAAAAAAATTAATTTTTTTAAGGCTTAAGTGTTAAAGTATTTTAATGTACGTAAAGTAATGTCGTCGATATTTGAACAACTGAGTCTAAATTGAGGGCTTTAATGAAGCAATTATTATTAAATTATTACACATAATTAAATAGCCACAGTAAGCTGTAAACAAATTGACAAAAAAAGGTAAAATGATATTTAGTATTTACTAATATTAATACATTTCACAATCGACTCGTAACTTTAGCTTGCTAACTGCTTTTTCAAGCAAACCTCTTCCTGAATTACGGTATCAAAAAGTGGTTTGAACGCACGCTTAGTTTGCTTTTAGGGGAATGCCTGAGCCCACACTCCCAAAATGCTTATATGTATAGTATGTGTTGTCTCGGGAAAACTTTAAGCCAAGATAGGACAGTTTAAGGAATGTAGGGAGTGTGCTCGAAAGTGTTGCAGAATGAAAAGTTCCTCTTTCTTATTGCTGCAGTTCGCACAGTTCTTGTTGCATTGATTCGATTTGTTGCGATTGCGTTTTTAGTCTTTTGCATGTGCGCTCCCAAAAAAGTTTGCAACCTCCCCTCCCCCTCCTCACATGTGGACCAGATAAAGCATAACAATTGCTATGCACAAAAACTTTTCTCTTACAAATGTTCTTGTTTCGATGAGGGGAGAGATCTCAAATCTGTAGGAGCACAGAAGACGAAGGGGATTTATTGAACCAGTTTAAAGTTGTTTCCCCTTTACAGGTCCCAGCTGCTTAAAAAGTTGTGCTGTGATTAATTGCAACCCCATCGCCCCACATGCCCCCTAAAAGAAATAGCCAAAAATATCACTCATACGTAGTGTGTTCCACAATTTGGGTTAAATACCCACTGACCAAGCGTTTAATGGAGCCAGCACGCACACTGTCGGCTCATTAAAAAAATTAAGCATCAGCTAAGAGTTCATAAAGAAAACAGTCAAAAAATAGATTCACCTGTTGTAGGTTAAATCGAGGCCAGTGATGTCAAAATTTCCTTTGATTTTCATATAATATATCAGGTATTTTTATAATCGTATCTTGAAACAAAGTATATTAGCAAAATCTGAAGGATCCTTTAAAAGATATGCTAAACAGAATTTATTAAAATTACCCAAATCACGAAAAACGTAATACTATAAGAATTTTTTACCAAGATAGCCAAAATGCCATATTTACTGCATACACTTAAGAAGCGATTTCAAAATCACTACAGATTTGTTAAACGAGTTCATCATTATAATGTTTAATAAACACCCATACATTTTTTTGACTACGAAATTTAGCTGGAAAGACGCTAGGACTTCATTCGTACGTCACCTTGGCTACCCATAAGCTTTAAAGCCGTTAAGCCACTCATACATGTGTTCATTTCGCGCTTTTTAATGCTATTTTTATGGTGACCATTTCGCTGGCAGCTCTCGTCAGTCAACCAGTCAGTCAGTCACTCAGTCCGCTAGTCACACAGTCAGCTGCCTCAGTTGGAGCAACATTTTTACAGCCCAGAATGAAGTACCGTGCAGGCCATAGTAATAGTTCCTGCAGCATTGGCAACTCATTAAGTTGGGGCTTTTAAACCAAATGTTTGCAGTTGGACGACCTCTTGACCCGCTCTCGCCCAACCACAATTGTTATTTATGTTAATTTTACCACTCTACTTCAGACCGTATTTATTTTATGTTTATTCCTGCAAGCATTCGCTGAAAAACATTCTTTCATTTCGCATTTTCCGCTGATGTATTTGCAGAACGTAAACTTTTCGTCGGCATGCTGAACAAAAAATACACGGAGGCCGATGTGAGGCAGCTCTTCACAGGCCACGGAACCATCGAGGAGTGCACGGTGCTCCGGGATCAGGCCGGCCAGAGCAAGGGCTGCGCCTTCGTCACATTCGCCACCAAGCAGAACGCCATCGGAGCCATCAAGGTGAGTCCAGGACTTCAGATAAGGTCCTAATAAGTCAGTAAATACAGCTTGAGTGACTAACTTTAAAAATAAATAGAAAATTTGTGAACATTTGGGGTGTCACAGCAATCACTTTAAGTTGAGAGCCACTTTTTACATATGATGTAAAAATAAAACTTTGTCCTGACTATTTACGCATACACATACACTTACGTAATGTTATGTTTTACATAACCGAATGTAAGTTACACAGTCTGAAATTTAATTTCTAAAATTTGGTGAACTAAATTAGATGACAGCTTATAATAAGATGTCAGCTTATAATGAGATGAAATCTTATTCTCCTTTATTTTATTTTTATAAACATTAACAATTTGAAGGAGCAAAACTGGTAGAACTTTAACGACTGCTTGTGAAAACATCAATGGAAGATCAGAAAGTAACAAAAACGATCGCCTTAAAGTCTTTTATCCTCTTTAAGGGCCTTTTGTCTTTTGGTCCTGTGGCGAGTGTGGGAAAAACTGTCGTAATGATTAATTGCAGTGGCGGCAAGAGTCGCGCATATAAAACACGTTTCTCCATGGCACACATACCAAAGCAGAGACACCCACACACACACACACACATATACTGGGACAGCTCTCCATTCCACAATGCACAATGGGGTTTTTGACCACTTTATGTGGCATTTAGTCATTTTTTAAAAGTGCTCTAATTAAAAAAAAAAAAATTGGAGTGCATTAACAGAACATCAAACTGTTATGCGTCATACTCAAAATGTTAATACTTAACAGCATATGTTAGCATAACAGCTGTAAAGTCAGCTGTTGCATCCGAAAGCACCAGCGCTAAGTTTGCCATTTTTTCAAAGCGTTCTTTGAAATTAATTTATTCGTGTAAAACACCATTTGAAAAGAAAAAAACAAATGGAAACTGATCTCACAGGCTTGTACTATATGTTAAATGTATTAATTGTTTAAATTATGTGTGTTTATACTAATATTTTGTCATTTTATAAATGCACCTTAAGCTGAATTTTGAGGAACAAATTTCAACTTTGGGAAGAGTTTTGAAATAGAAGTTTGCATTAGTTTTCAATGCGTCCAAGTGTATATTGTAGCCTTGTCAATTCTGAGCAAAAATCTGTTAGTCTTATTGTGCACTTTTCCGCACTATTGGTGCAATTTGAATTTTTCTTAGATAACCTCACTTTCTCCAACGCCGAATTGGTTGCTGTTTGGAATAGCGAGAAGGGCCGGCTTGAGCAAGAAAAGGCTATACAATGTTTGATGAACAAATTATTTATAATATGAGGATCATTTTGATATGTTTGTCCTGTCAGTTGCCCGTCAATTTGGACAAATTCGAATCATTTTGCCTAAAAACTGTATCCGTGGCTGCCGATGAGTTTTGAGTTTGATGAAATTTTTTCTTTTTGCTTTTGTTGCACTTATTATCATCCACTTTTATAGGCATGGAGCAACAAATTTCAGCTCTTTAAATTTCATTAATTTTTTTTTAGTTTTAACCGATCGTTCCTATGGGAGCTATAGGATATTGTTTCCTGATCCAAACGATTTTCACACTATATGTGCCTAGGGACAAATAATGACGTTTGGTAAAGTTTCATGTCGATATCTCCAAAACTGACCGAGTTATTAATTAATGCCACAAAAACAGGTCAAAAACCCCATAGTGCAATGGCGGCGGCAACAACAAAAACCGCATGCAACTGCAAACAGGAAGCTGGAACGCAAGCAAGACGCCGCCTCTGGCAGCGGAAGAAGTCAACGGTAATCCTGGCAAACGAATAACCCCACCCTCCCTTCTGCCACGCCCACTTTTGAGCAAACACACACACTCACACACTAACAGAGACTAATGCAAGTTTTGTGCCGGAAACAGGCAAAATTACAAACTTCCGACAGCCAAACACAAACACATACAAAGAGTGGCAGAGAGAGAGAAAGAGGGAGAAAGAGAGAGAGAGAGAGTCCGAACATGCTGTCTCTGTTCTGTGTATATTGCACATAATTTGTCGCCTTTTGCAAGATGAATGTTGTTGTGGGCGGACGGCCATTATAAAGCCATGCATGCATTCTACGGCACATGGAAACACAGATACAACAACTCACTCACAAACACCAAGAAAGTACGGTCTGAACACGCTATGAAGACTCCTAAGGACTTCCTCAAGGGAAAACACTTATAGACTAGCAATCCCTTGGACAAAACTAAACCAAATGATAGGCTTAATACAAATCATATCCCGAAATCATTTCTGATTATTTTAATTAAAAAGTTGAAACAAATAATCATTAGGACTTAGTAGCTTATTATATTAAAAAACCTTGCTAGCTATTGGTTTATGGTATTAAGTCTATACTATCGTTCTTTAAAAGTTAAACTTAATAAATTTATTTTAACAGAATACTTCAAAAAAATCTTATTATATTTATTGCTGTTCATATATTATGTCCTCCTAGATTTGTCGATTTTTGGCACACTCATTTTTATCTGGCTCGTCTTTAGCATTCAATAATGTTAAAAAATCAGTACAATTTTCAAAAAAAGTATTTTAATACAAATTTTTAAAAAATCTAATTTTAAAACACAAAAGACTCACGAAGTTCTATGACATAGCGAGTTCCTGCTTTACCATTATCTGTGTGTGTGCCAGCTATTTTAATGCATTCGAAGTCAAATTACGGGATGCTGGGCACGCACACGCCAGCAATGAGCTGGGACCAAGAGGTCCAGGGCTCCAAGAGATATTAAACTGGAAAAGGGAGCCGCAAAAGGAGCGCCGGCTGGCCAGGACCAGGATCCAAATCATTTGGATCGGCGCACTGAAGCAAGGGTTGCAAAGTCATTGCAGTCTATTGACGCCTGAAAGTATGCAGCGCCATCAAATGCAATCCAAGGCAATGCGAGTCGCCCATCAAAAAACGAAACCCCAAGCCAAAGACGCTCGAGCTGAGGCTGCTGGCAAAGTGCATTTAATATTAATGTGCCATGTTTATAGCCCAGCAATTTGTTCTCGGCTTCTGCTCCTCCATTAAGTCTCTTTTGCTTTACAAAAACCCGAATGAAAGCAAAAAGTACGAGGAGGAACGGGAGGGTGTCCAAATGATGATAGCATTTTTCAACGCATGCAGATTTTATTTTTCGCATTCGTCTCGCTAATTTGTCAAGTGGTTGGCGCTGAGTCCAGGCCAAGTTGGGAATGCGGTTGAGTCCCCAGTGCTCACTGTTGCCCAACGGGTCATTTAACCCGTTTTTTGCTGTTCCGGAGGGAAGTGAGATGACGGGCCAAGTAGTGAAAAATGACTAAGAATTAGTAGAGAACTTGGGAAGGTTCTAAGTAAAGGAATAAAAACCGTAGGGAAATAAGTAGAGTAAGAAAATATACTCTTACGAAAATATTGATTGCAGAAAGAATAAAACGGTTTTAAATTATTATTCAGAATAGTAACTCTGTCGAAAATCAAATCTTAAACACTCCTGCTAACATCCCTTAACATATTGTAGCCAGTACCTGAATTTGCCTCCTTGAGCAACCACAAAAACTTCTATACAAACACCACCCACAAACTCGCGGCATTAAGAGGTCGAAAACAGTTTTGATAAGTTTTATGGCAGCGGCAAGGCGGCTCAAAGCATCAGAATAATGACGCGCACTTAAGCAGCCCCCCGATGTCCGTCCACCCAACCAACAACCCACCCATTGCGGCGTTATCCCACCACCCACAGATAGTTCAGCCCACACAGCCATTTGTCCGCTTAGGCGACTTAATTTACACCTTTCTGCTAAGCCCGAAAACAAACAAAATGGCGCGGGAAGGGGAACGGGAGAGGGGTTCGGAATCGAGGCTGGCAACTCTGGCAGCGTCACGAAAACCAGGCCAAACATTTAGCGAAGGCATTTAGGCTGCGGTCTGATGAGGCGCTGGCGGGCATCGGCGGGGTTTGGCAAGCCACTTTACTTATTTTCCGGTTTATGTAGACTTTATCATTGAAACTCAGCCGGGGCCATGGCGACCCGGGCCGAAACTTCCGCTCAATTGTGGCGGCGGTGGCAACTCTGGCCTGCATCCTGCCCGCCTGTATCGTGGCAGCCACCAGAAGTGCTCTTTAATTACATTGACTATAATTCTTGCGGCTCTGGCGCGACTTTTATGGCCGGCGCATTGTTTTGCCCCTCCCCGAACCCCGTTTTCCACCCATCGCGACACTGCTGCTCATGGCTACAAAGTAATTAGGGAAATTTCCGAGTTTTTAAACAGGTCGCCATGGCTGCACAGTTTGAAAACAGTTTTCCGAGGTGCGGGGCAATTGGGATGCAACGCATTTTTTGGCTTGGATGGATTTAAAAAACAGTATTTTAATGACAAAGGCTGTGGACATGGTTGAATAATAATAATAATTTATTAATAACCAAATAAAGGATATATCACAAAAATGTATTACATCATTCCCAAAAAGGTCAATCAACGTAATCAAAAAAATGAAAATGAAGCAGAAATACACATATTTTTAATCTTATTCATTTAGAAAGCTAAACCTAAAATGTGGCGGATGGGAAACAGATTTATTATTGTAAGAAAATTATTGGGTCATTAAAAGTGCACTTTTTAATTTAGTGCTTTTAAGTAACATATATTTTGTAAAATTGCACAATAATTATTTAATATTTTTCTTGTTGCCTAAATAAGTTTTTCTGTCTGGAAAACATATTTAAATCTCCCTTACAAGATAAACGCCTAATAATATCTTTAATGTTTAAAGATTTATAATAAATTTCATTTCACTTTAATGTGTATATATGTATTTTAGTAGTTTACCCTTTTTGTAATATAAGGCTCGACTCTTTTAAACATAAAATAATTAGTAAAATGTTTTTTTTCGTTTGCTTAAAAAAGCTATTTAACGTTTTATTAATGGCAACACTGCGTATGCTTGATATAAGGTTTATCAACACTGCGTATGCTTGATATAAGGTTTATCAAGCATACGCAGTGTTGTTGATATAAGGATTATCAAGCATACGCAGTGTTGCCATTAAAAAAAAAAAAAACGTTAAATAGCTTTTTAAGCAAACGAAAAAATGACAAAAATGTAATAATCAAAACCACAAGCTCAACATATGCTAAAATATGGGAGTTTACACTAAAAAAGCGCATAATAAATACAAATATAATATAATAAATCACAATTAAACACACGAATGTTTATTAAATAAAAATTTATAAAAATAATAGGCTAATAACCCCAAATTCTAGTAAATTTAATATAATTGCGCTGAAGCATTTTTTGCAAAATCAGTAATTCAATAACACTACAATTATTGTTTACAAGGTCGATACAAAACCAATACAAAACCAACACAAAATCAAAATATTTACATGTAGGATTCTCAGTATGTATAGTTTTCCCATTTAGGGCAAAATCAAAACTTACTTTTGTTTTCAAACAATTTTTTAAAACTGTGTTTTTATATTTGGGTCGTATCTCTGTTATTTTCAGTCCCTTCACCAAAGCCAGACCATGGAGGGCTGTTCGGCTCCGCTGGTCGTGAAGTTCGCGGACACGCAAAAGGAAAAAGACCAAAAGAAGATGCAGCAGATACACGCCTTCTGTGGCATCAATACCCCGAGCGGTGCGTCCGCAGGTTCGGCCACGCCCACCATTAATGCGGCCACAGCGCTGATAGCTGCCCCGCCCTCGGCGGGACGCTCCAATCCGTCGATGGCGGCCGCGCTGGCGGCAGTGCCGCAGGTCCAGCAGGCTGGAGCTGCATCGGCGGCCCAAACGACCCTCGTTCCGATGAACTCCTCTACCGCCCTCAGCGCGTCCTTGACGCCCAATCTCCTGGCCAGCAACGCCCACCAGGGGGCGGCAGCAGCGGCGGCGGCGGCCGCCTATTTGGGGGCGGACCCCACGACGGCGGCCCATCTGCAGCTCTACCAGCAACTTCACGGATACGGACTGAGTCCGGCACACTATCTGCCAGGTGAGTGGGTGCCGCGGAACAAGTGCCAACCTAGGTCTATATGTTAGGTCCCCCTAGTTACCACTTCGATTTTTCTCCCACCCCTCTCCTTATTATAAAAGTCAAAGCAAAACCCATTTGATCAGTTTTAGTCACAGACACAGAATGAATCCATAGCGTGGCATCTTCCTTTTTATATATCTCTCTATCTATCCGAAACTCTTCATTCTATTTGTCCTTGTTTCCTGCACACATCTTCTCGCTGTTTTCTCCGTGTGTTTTACCCATTGTTTATCTTTATTTTTTCCAATCGCGCACTTTATATGTGTTTTCTACTGCAACCCAACAGAAACTTGTTTCAAAATATTTTTATTTCACGCAAATTTAACTTTTTTAATGTTTTCATTCATTTTGATCTTTTAGCGATTCTATGTGTGTTTTTAGCATTTATTTAACTAAAATTTGTTAACAAATATTGAATGAGCTGTTAGTTATTTATTATTCAATTATGGTTTTCTATGTGTGTGAAATGTAATTAAAAACTACAATTATTTTTAATAGTGTTCTATCTAGAACCGGATCTAGTAATTTTTTTCAAGATAAAGTATGAAAATAAGGAATCCAATTTAATAATAAACAATTTGTTCAACTTAATAAGTTCAGGTTTTCTATACATACTTTAAAATTATTTTTACATAATTAAAACCCAATTTTTTTTGGGCTCCTGAAAGTTTTTATATATTTACTTGAATAGGCATTGGTAAAAACCATCCCGCAATCTTAAAATGAAGCCTAATAAAGAATATAAAATCACCTTGGTATGCTCAACACAGCAGTTCCTAATTTACAAGATAATGACATCCATAGTTCGTTTCAGTCATTTGTTTTGACATTTAACAAAAAAGTTGAAATCACTCCATTTTTCTCGTAACTTCATTTATAACCTGCAGATTTAAGCTTGGATAAAAAAAAAGCAGTAGGGGAAGGATAGCAAAGGAGAATCCAGCAACAACTGTCAAATAATTAATTTCAATTTAAGCAACAAAATTTGCATAAATGCAAGGCGAAACAGGCAGGGGAAAAGTAAGCCGGAAAAGTTAGGGAAAAGAAAGGAAACGCGGCCCAGCCCTTCAGTCGCCTGATGAATAAAACAAAAACATTGTAATAGGATTAAAAGGTGGACAACGACAATGACGAGATGACACGATGATGAGGATGATGGCTCAGACGGGCTCCCAGATTTCTGGCCAAAACACATACACACACACATACACACACAGTCGCAGGTCCGTCACACGTACGCGGCGTCAATGTAAACGTGTTGCATATGCAACGCCGCTTCATTAGAATGACCGACGTGCCACGCCCACCCGCCCTCTGGCCAGTCTCGACGGGAACGTGGACATTTTGCGCATAACAAATCAAGCTCGAGAGCTTGAACAAACAGCAAAAACCGGTGGCAAGGGGAAAAAAGAAATAAAAGGGGAATCACAGACAACCAAATGTTGAGCGGCGCGTGATGTAATCGCACAAAGCGCAAAAAATCAGCCACTGAAATGGGGATTTTGGTGTAGATGAGATGCTCTAACGAAAACAGACATTTATCTAGTAAAGAAAACAATTTATTTGCAAAATAACACTCAAAATAATATTTTCACTAAGATGATATGACAATGAGATTTGTTTTTACAAAATTTCAGTTCACGAAGTCTGCCAACTTGTTGCAATACCAATATTACCACAGCAATTATTTAGAGAGCCTTTTCTTTTAGTTCAAAATAAAACTAAGGGTATTAAAGAATCTAAATGGTTTTTATTATAAAAAAATATAACCATTTCTTTATCTACTTATATGAGCTTATCAAATATTTGATAGATAAAAAAAGTACCCCAAAGAATATTTTTAGTAAGCTTTAATTGAAAAACTCCTGAATTCAGGGTCACTTTCACATAGGCAAATAATTATTTTACTTGCAATTATCGACAATATCTGTTTGTTAGATATCCAAGCAGGACAAAAGGCATCCTTAAGCTCACATATCCGACTAAGAAGCAGGACATGCGAAAGGGAATCGGACAGAGGAAACGCGAGAAAAGAAGGTGGGGGCGGTGGTCACCGACCTGACAGCAGTAACTGTAAACGGACAGTGAGGGCAACTGTTGGGCAGTTAGGGGAACTTAGAGCGACGACGTATGCCACTTGAATAACAAATGACGTTTTTAAATGCCAGATCCAGGGGGCAGCCGTCAGGCGAACGGGGCAGAAAGGACTCAACGACTCCGAACTCTGATGGCCAGCAAATGTATGGGACGTGTCCTCTGCGCTCCTTCGATTCCTTTATTTTTTTCTTTATTTAAGTGCCGAATGAAACCGTTAAGTGGATGCGGGAGACCTGTAAACGTTTGCTGATTTGACCAATTTCGGGAAACCAGAGATGACAGAAAAACATTATTTAATTGTGGGATTCTAAGAACAAGCCAATTATCGCAACAGTCCCCAAAAACTTTGGATTTACCCTATTGGGGGAAAATATGTAAGGAATTAACTTATGTTGGCTTTGTAGAAATCTTATTATTGTAGGAAATGATTGTAATATTTACAGTCTTTAAGAATACTTATAAATGAAAACAAAACGGAATCCGCAAAGGAATAACCAAAGGTGGCCGTCTTTGTCTACCATTTTCTCTGCTTTTCTTTGCCCATTGCCGACTTGAAATTTTTATAAGTCTTGCCAAAGGCCCCAAGGGCAAAAGGCACCATCAAAGGTGGCCAAAAAGAGAGGGGCCTCGTATATATAGTGTATGGCGAGGCACTGCCCCAATAGCCGGAGGCTTGCCATGTAAACAAATGCAATTCCAATGTGGCAACAGCAACAACCTGAAGTTGTCCGCAGGTGAGAACACTTAAAGTTTTATTATGCCCACAAAGAGGGGGATACCGGAGGGGACGTGGCAGCCAAGGATAGCTAAACTATAAACACACATGCATACACACACATAGAACCATCCGCTGTCAGCTCATTCAAAGCGAGGAAGCAATTTGAAAAATATTCCTTAAATATGCTAGACAATGCCCGGCTCCTTATGTGAATGTCTGTGCTCACCCCACCCCACCCCACCTCACCCCGTCCCCCTTGCACACATACCACACCTGCCTGCTCTCTCCCTCTGTCTCTGTGTGTGTTCATAGGATTCTTGTTTTGTGTAGAACAGCTTTCAATCTTTTGCCAGCGCCGCCAAGTATGCAATATAAAAGAATGAACAAGCAGGAAACGGGAAAGGGAGCCCTTTTCATTTCCTGTGTTCTTCCGCCAGCGTTCTTAGATTTTGAATTACTTTATGCAATTAATTTACATGATTTTATATAGTTTATGGTTAACTGCATTCGATTGATCTGATTTTATGTCTATGCGTTTGTATCTTTGATTTTACCTATTTTTGCATCCCCGTTTTTTATTTTGTATTTTTTATTTTTAATTACCATTTAAGTTTTTATTCTTTTAGATTTATTTTCTGTTTTTTAACCATTTTTTTATCTTATTGCATTATGATTATTTGTATTGACTTAAATTCTATTTAAATGGAATTATTTTTGCTTTTGCAATTAAATAATTTATACTTCCACTTTTTGAAACATTTCTAAATTTATCATTTTTTTAAATTGTAGCTTCTGTTATTCCATTTATTTTATTTTAGTTTAATTTATTTTTTCTCTTTCATTTTATGTTTCCCATTTTCATTTTGTTTTCGTTTTTTCCCTTCCCTCTTTGTTTATTTTCATGTTTTGTTACTTTTTCGAATTTTTATTTGTTTTGATTTGTATGTATGAAATTTACCGAATCGAATCCGAAAACAAAACCAAACCAAAAAATTAAATTGAAATTAATTTTTTTATAATTTTTTGTATATGTAAATAATCCAATTGGGTGTGTGTTTTCTTCTATGTTTTTTATATATAAATATTCGTTGAACATTATTTGGTATGTCTATGATTGACTCTGTGGTCATGTACAAAAAAAACAAAACAATCAATCAACTCAATCAACCAACTCAACCAAAACCTTAAACCATAAAACCAACCAACTCAAACTGTACAAAACAAAACAAAAAAAATAACTATGGAAAATCAGGACTAAATTTCCACCACCCACCGGAAAACAGTGCCCACCACAGCCAGCACGGTCCCACCGCCGCATCAGCAGCATCTCTATCGGCTGCAGCAGTCGCCGCTGCCGCAGCAGCATCTCTCCCACTTGGCAACGGCGGCCCACCACCACCCACACCACCCACAAGCGGTGGCGGCGGCGGCGGCGGCAGCGGCGGGATCCCTGCCGCCGGGCATGCTGCTGGCGCTGGACTGCTCGCCGCTCCATCCCTGTCTATGCAGAATCTGGTAACCCTGCTAGCCACGCCCTCCGCCCACCACCAGCTGACCCTCGCAAACGCCACCGCCCACCACAGCAGCAGCAGCAACAACAACAGCCAGAGCACCATTCACCACCAACGACTGGCCTACGCCGCACCACCTCCCACGGCGACCGCCTACAGCATGGGTCAGCTGATGGGTCACACGGCCACGCCCACCCAGCAGGGGGGCGGCGGCCAAACGCTGACCTTGAATGCGCTGTGTAAGTAGATCTTCTCAATGTGATTTATTTCAAAAGTTTAGAGCTCTGATTCGTACATTTAAATCGGTTTTAAATTGCCGAAGTTTTACACTCGTCAAAAATAATTATAATTCTTATTATTTTAGAACTTAGATATTTAGCTATCAAAACTAGTTAACAATTACCTTTTGTAATTAACGCCATTATGATTAATTTGGTTTATATCACAACTAAAAGAAAGAGAATTTTCATTCTTAAATTAAAGATTATCTTAATTGTTTCAAGTTCTAAGAAATCAGTGTGAATACATATCAATAAGTTTGTGTATGGGTGGTTGTGTTCTACTTTTGTATGAGTATTTTGTCCATCTGTTCGTGTTTTTTCGTTATGTTTCGTTTTGTATTGTAACCCAAACAGAGTTTTACCTCTGGCACTTAATCACACTAACTCTAAGCGATACAATCCTAAATAATATATTCCTTTTGCCTACTGCATGAGCCTACGACCTCGCCCCGCCAAGCCTTATCCTATTTTAAACTTAAGTACTAAAACTACACAAAACTCTTTTTAACTTATTTAGATAAAATTTATCCATTTTAATGGGCAACCAACCTTATTATAGCAGAAAACGTAATCACCAATATTTGGTCCTTAATAAATTACATTTAAAATAATGTAATGTCACAAAAGATTGCTTAAAGATATCGAAAAATTAACTACCCAGGTTTTTAAATTTAAATTACAAAAATATTTTATAGCACACACTGTGATACATTATTTACCTAAATTTCCATTTTCCAGCAGTTGATTTAAATTTTGTGCGGCCCTTACCGAGTTACATCTCTGTGTGAACATTTCTAATTCCAAAAAGCCCGTTTACCTTTTAGTGTCTTTATTTTTACACTCTTCCACCCCTGTCAATAAAAAATTATTTTTTTAACAAACAAACCGAAGCTAAATTGATAAAAACTGGAAAATGGCAGGAAACCAGAGAAGGCGAAAAAGAATCAAATCCGTGTTACTGACAACAATAAATAAATGGGATTCCATACAATACGTTCTTGATTGCTTAGGAAAAAAATGGAATTTTAATAAAACAACATAAAAGCGAAACAATATGGGAGCAGTATGAAAGGGAATATTTCGCATCAAGGAGAAATTTGATAGCATAGGATATGTTTTCACATTGACATGAAGCAAGGTCCTATATTAAATAATAAAATATAAAGCCTTTAAACGAAAGACAATGTTAAGGTCTGGATAGGATTTAAGAAATGCCATATTACGCATTCGATGGCACATAAGCAAAATATTTAAAATCACATGAAGTCCAAGCTGTTCATCTATACATAAATTGGTTGCAAATTGTATTTCCATATTCCAATAAATTCCTAAAAAGAACATAATAATATATCGAAATTTGGTTAATAAATTTGTGCACAATTTTCGAGATCCCCGATAACAATAAGCTTTTCAATTAGCAACTTTTATGGATACCGCAACCATTTAAATTAAATTTGTTCTAAAACTTTCCCTCACCAAATGGTATGATAAAAAATTCGGAAATATAATTTTCACCCCCAACAAAAAACCCTTGCACAAAATGCAATAAAATAAAATAAAAAACTAAAAGAAAGTAATAAATTTATGGTAGATAATGCAAAAAAGAAACACAAAAATTTTGGGCAATGCACAAAGCGAACTGCAGGGGGCGCCACGAGACTGTTTGGTACAGGGTTGGCAGGCTCAATTAAAAAAGTGGCGCCACGCGGGAAGACCCGAAAAACAAAGGCTAACAAATTTTTTCGTGATACACAAAGGGGAAAAAATCAAAATAAAATTTAATAATGAAAGGACGATGGCCACAAAAAAATGATAAAAGAAAGCATAAAATGGCTGAGCACAGAGTGTGAAAGGAAGACTAAAAATAATCATAAATAAAGGGGCGAAATCTCATATGCGTTAACTCAACTTGGGTTCGCTTATTGTTCAGATATGGTTCTTGTGTACGTTTGAATATATATATTTATCTGCGTGTGTCCTTGTGTCCCACTGTGTGTGTGTTTGTCCTTGTTCCCTTTTTGTAAGTGTTTGTTCTTGGGTAATTTGCTGTATGGAAAAACGAAATCGAGGACAACTTTTTCATTATTGTATTATTTTTTCCAGCTGTTTAAGGTCGTTGTTTTAAGAAAATAATCTATATTTGCCATCCAACATTTTAGGGCCTCCAAATGCTACAGACCCCTATGCATCCTCACTGAGCGGACTGACAAACGGAGCCGCCTACGGAGCCGCATCCCAACCTCTGACTGCCAGCGCCCTTCAAGCGGCAGCTGCGGGCGTGGCTGGCAAACAGATAGAGGGTAAGCTTAAGTTAAATGATGATATTGCTTCATAATAATAGCTACAGGTATTTTTATTTAAAATAAATAAAGGAAAAAACAGGTCTTTAAGATGTATCTAACTAAAAAAAAATTAAAAAGTTTAATCCTATAATTAAATTTGGTGCCGAACATTTATTTTTATATTATTTTGTTTTGTAAATATTTTTTAAATATCATTCGGACACTGAAAATAATTAATTTCGTTGGAACTCAGATTAATTTTGGACTCAGACTTAAATAGCCCAGTCTATTAAAAATAATTGCTTGCTAAAAGTAAAATATTTTATATATTCTATGTTCCTTTTAACATTTTGTCATTTTCCCAACCAGGTCCCGATGGCAGCAATCTGTTTATTTACCACCTACCTCAGGAGTTCATTGACACGGATCTCGCGTCGACGTTTCTGCCCTTTGGCAATGTCCTGTCGGCCAAGGTGTTCATCGATAAGCAGACCAACCTGTCGAAGTGTTTCGGCTTTGTGTCCTACGACAATCCACATTCGGCCAACGCGGCCATCCAGGCGATGCATGGCTTTCAAATCGGCACCAAGCGGCTGAAGGTCCAACTGAAACGTTCCAGGGATGCGGCCAAGCCGTACTAGGCAGCTGAAACGGCTGAGATGGCTTAAATGGGCGGGGCCAAGGCACCCAGCACACCAGTAATTCACAAACAATGGATGAAACTAGTTTATAAAATTGTGCCTTTTAAGCAACGTTCTGAAACCAAAGGACCAATTACAAAAATCTATTTAATAAGTGAACACAAAACTAAAGATAAATAGAAAGCTTACAAATAATGTTCTCGAGTGCACAAAAACGAACCGCAAAAATCAACCCTACCAAAGAAGTAGCTTAAAAGTTGCATCCTTCTTGTAATCACATTTGCTGAAAACCATCAAACATTTTCATAAAATCTATCTAACTATTCAACGTGGTCGGCAAACAAATCCTACAAATAAAATAAAACCAAAATAAAATACAGAAATTTTAAGCTGCGATGTGGCGCCAAAGTATTTTCAAAGCCAAATAGTTAAGCAAATAGAAAGAGAAACAAAAATCAACACAGAAGAGGAAATTTAAATTTTTGCACTAATAAAACGATACAGTTTAGAAAATTAATGTAAAGGCTAAAGTTAAGGACATAAAAATACCTATAAATAAAATGAAGTGGTGAGCAAACCAACAGAAAACATTCGAAATTCCGTTCGTAGTGAGAAACATTTAAAGGGATAGCTAAAAAAAATAAAACTAATAATATACATTAAAAATGATGTCGAGAACCATGTGAAAAACTGAAAACGATTAACTATAGGTCTAGCTAAAATTAAATGAAGCTGATAACTAAATAAGCGTCGGAAAATGTATCACTTCTGGTTTAGTTTCCTCATCCTTACTTCAAATCTATGTTCTATTCATTAATAGTTTTAAACTATAAACTTAACGCAAAAATAAATTTTGTCAAATTTGTACTTAAATTGCACTTGATGTTAGAGGGCAAAATTTAAATAAATAAAAGTCAGACAAACTAAAATGTAAACCATTTAGTGTATTTTAATTTAACATTTATTGGAAGGTGTAAAAAATGAAACAAATCAAGTGGTTTCAAAGATATACAAATAAAATATTAAATATTATAAAATATAAAATCATGGTGTCTTTAATTTTTGGGATTAATGTGAGCCTTATTTATTTCTTGATTTATAAAGATTGAATTGATTTTAGCATTTACCATTACCACTTAAATTAGTTTGATTTTGGTAGTTTAAGTACTTTATTATGGAGAATAACTTTTTTTTGAGCTGTAAAGTAAAGTTCAAAATTAAATTAAAATCGTATGACATGCGAATGGAACCTGACTTAACTTCCTTTCAAAGGCCTGAACGTGTTTGAGGCAAATTATATCGTTCTTAAAATGGAGCATTGAGCTAAGCCTCTGAAATCGCCTTAAAGAAAGTCACTCTTCATCCTTCTGCCAGTTGGGTCCTCCCAGGAACCCAGAGATGCGCTCGTTGAGAGGGATCTTATCACATTTATGCTATTGTACATGCATTCTTTATGCGCCAACTGACAACTCAACTGGCGCTGATAGCTGCGGACCAGGAGACCAGGATGAGGGAGTCGAGGTGGGAGTGGTAGTAGGAGTTGGAGTGGGGCGGGAATCCAACAACGACTGCCATAAATCAAAAGCATCCTGTGATGGCTGCTGCTCCCCTGCACTCCTTCCCATCACACTCCATTTCTTCTCCTGCTGCAATTCAAATGTTGGCGTTAACGCATGAAATATGCATATGCTCGGAGTCGCCGAATGTGCAGCTGTTGTCTGGATCTTGCTTTTTTCACGTGCTACCTGAGAGCAGAGCCACCGAACATGGATTAAACCAGAGAAGCTAAATAAACCATTAATGTGCTTTGAAAATAGCTGGCCAGCACTTTTTTCAAATATTTTTTTTAAGTAAGGTTCATTTTGAATACCATTTTAAGTTGTTTAAAGTTGTTAAATTAATATAAACTTTTATTTACAAAACTAAAAATCTGTGATCATACAATTTCAAATTAGAGCTGGAAGACCATTTGCCAACAAATGAGAATATAATACCATCATCACCATACAATTACCCCAGTATTATACAAAATTACACATCTATACGTTTTAAAAAAAAGGATAGGGTATAAAAAAAAAGTTAAATAATTTTGATTTTAAGACTACCAGATCTTACCTAACTTTTATTAGAGTGTTTTCGATTTTACAGCACTAAATTAGGATATACTTGGCAAAAATAAAACAGTCGGCTACCCTTAGCCTCGGTCCGAGTAAGCATTCTTTAAACTTCAAAATACGTGCCTGTCGTTGGGGTCAGCTCACACCATTATTCAGTCTGCGTTAAACCGTGCAACTTGAAATATTATTATTTTTTGCTCGTGAAAAAACAGGCAACAAATTCAAGTTTCTATTAAAAATGGCCCAGCAGGGACAGGGTGAAAAGCCGCCGGGAGGACCGCCAGGACCTCCTCCGGCCCGTCCACCTAGAACTCCGCCCCGTGGAACGCCGATGGCCTCGACTCCGGGCGATGTGACTCCAGCTCGAGGGCCACCTCCTCCTCCATCAACAAAACGCATATCGATAGGAATGGGAACGGAGAAGCCGGCTTCCAGCAGAGCCACCCGTACAGTACCTCCTCCAGGAACAGATCCTGGCGGACCGTCGACGTCCCCCGGGAAACCTGTAAGAGATTCCGGTCCCCCAACATCGCCTAGGGCAAGTCTTCGGGACTCTGGTCCATCGACTTCGCCTGGAAAATCAGCAAAAGATTCCGGTCAGGATTACGGACCAGCGCCTCGGGCAAGTATTCAGGATTCCGGACCAGCGACATCAACCCGGACTTCTATCCGAGATGCAGGTCCACCATTATCTCCCCGGACAAATGTTCCAGATTCGAGTTCTCGCCGAGTTAGTACCCAAGATCCCGGAACTCGACGTTCAAGCTTTCAGGTGTCCGACCCATCTTCATCTCCGCGGAAGACTACAGCTGATCCCCGGATAACTTTTCAGGAAGCTGCACCATCGACGTCTACCAAAACGGTTAAGCTAGCAGCATCCGCTCCAAGTGCAGCAAAGCCTTCTCTAAAGGATAGATTTTCCGCATTTAGGGGAAAGAAGAAAGCCGAGATTTCGGATGCACCGCCACAAGCCCGTGATGTGAGGTCTTCTTCGTTAACCGGGCCCGCAGCAATACAGAACAGGGCCAAAACGAATCGCATCCTCTACACGACCGATGAAGAGGTGCGCGATGCCCTCGTGGAGTTTTCCGTGTTCATCATTTTTCTTATTTTAACATCGCTGGGTAAGTGAAAAAAAGAAAATTTATAGTTTAATTAAATGTATGGTCTTAATGTTATGGTAAATGCATTAGAAGTAATCAATAGCATTTCGATATTTTTGATAGTAGGCTTCGTGTTACTGAGTACCATTTCATTACATTTGGAGCGAATGACCCTAACACATAAATAAACATATCCTTATATAAAAAGTAAGAACAACCAATTATTGGCGCTTAAAAATAATAAAAGAAAACCAATTTTAAAAACCCTAAATAGTAAAAATATAGTAAAAAAGATTTTCTTTAAATGTCAAATGTCGATACAATCTACTGTAGCTAACATCTATGTTTTCACTGCTCTAATTAACTTTGTAGTCATATACAAAATGTATATTATATTTGAACATTTATATGATTTCAACAATTTATGTACTATTGCACAATTTTTTTTTTTTTTAATACTTTTTTATCTATTACCCCACAGTCGTTTTGTCTGTTCGACACTCTTACATGTTCTATTTCAACGACACGATGAAGAAACTCTTCACGACCCGGGAACTGGTCGTGGCACCCTCGGTCACGGTTTGTTTCGACAAGCTGATCACGGTGCCCGATTGGTGGGACTACCTGATCTACAACTTTCTGATAACACTCCACGGCGACATGACCTTCATTGACGGCCATTCGACAGACAATAACACGGAACCAACCCAAGCGCCCCCTATTCCCGGAGTGGACGAGGAATCGCCCGAGGACTCGCCCGAGGAATCACCCGAGGAATCACCTGAGGAAGCTCCCGAGGAATCGCCTGAACTTGCCGACTCCGAACCGGAAAGGTTGCAGGAGGGCTTCCAATATCGCGGAAGTCCCCACGAAGACTGGGAGGCGGGGGGCAGAGTGATCCGTCAGGCGGACTCAAGTCAATTCGTCGGGGACGGCGGTGAAGATGTTATATCAGATAACAGAGGCAGCAATATAACCTCACATCATCTGGAGGTAGGTGTAATTTAATATGTTCGGGGTGCACAGGAACCTTAATGCTCTCAAATGCTGGAGCTCCAAACATACTTTCAGACAACTATAAAATTCACCCCATCTATAAACCATTCTAAGATTTTATTAGCGTTTTATATTTCAATAAAATAAAAAATAAATAAATAAATAAATAAAAAAAAAAATAAATAAATATAAAACCACCATCGAATATCGAACCACCATCTGCTATAAACGAAAAGTCGAGTGACATAGACTTCCATTTATAGAATGCATGCGCATTTATACTCTATATTGCCAATACATTTCCGACCCTATATTATATATTATTGATTAGTAAAACTAGGAGAGTCGATCTAGCTATGTCCCTCCGTCTGTTTCTATCTGGATAAAACTTTCCCCGTAGAATACTTACGTATCATGTGCATATATACTATGCCAATAAAACTAGTTCGATTTACAGAGACTTCGAGTTAAGGAAGTTCGAGTTAACCAATTTGGCTGAATTTTGTTTCCGTGAGACCACCTATTTAATTTATTTAAATGAAGTAACTACGAAATCCTTGTTATCCAGGGACGCGTCTTCCTATACGAGAATCTACTCCTGGGTCCGCCACGCCTTCGTCAAATCAGAGTGCGGAAGGAGAGCTGCTACGTGAACGACGCCTTCATCCGGTACTTCAACACCTGCTACGCCGCGTATTCCAGCGGAGCGGAGGATCGCCAGGCGATGTACAAGGGTTCGCCGTACCGCACCATGAACGACCTTGACTCGACCCCCATCTGGACAGTGCTGGCATTTTATCGCAGCGGCGGGTACACGGTGAACTTGGACTATGACAAAAATGAAAACCTGAAGACCATCAGCCACCTGAAGGACATTCACTGGCTGGATCGTGGGTCGAGACTCTGTCTAATTGAGTTCAATTTGTATAACGAAAATACAGACATCTTTCAGAGCGTTAAGTGCGTTGTGAGCTAAACGTTATAAACGTCACATTTCTTATGATATTTTACCTTTTCCAGGTTGATAGCGGAGATTCCGCCAACGGGCGGTGTTATACCTCAAGCCCATCTGCAAACTGTAAAGCAATATTCCTTTTTCACCGACCGCAGCATGGTCATGACTGTGATCTACATTTTCTGGTATATTATGATTATTTACTACACCATCTATGAAATTATTGAAATTCGTAAATCTGGGATCAAAAACTACTTCTTCTCGATGTTAAATATGCTCGATTGTGTTATATTGCTGGTAAGAGTTTGCGCGATGTCATTTTCTATTACGTAAAGAACACCCAACTAATCTTTGCATATAATGAGCTACATTTGTTTGACACCCTTGCAGAAGGTATAAAGCTCTCAAATAAACAAGTGCTTCGTGAATATAGTCCGCGAAAATTACAATTAAAATCGGGAGACTATATCATATTGCTACACAATTGGAATGATCGGAAAATCGATCCATCTTCTTATTTTACACATATACTCAAATAACTCAAAATAGTTTTATAGAATATTTAATTTTGGTAATAGGTGCCCAAACTTGCTTTCTTTCTTGTTTAGAGTATAGTCTTATGTATTATATTTATGATTGGATTTTATGTTTACTTATATCCTTTTCCAGGGCTGTTACCTTGCTTTAGTATACAATGTTTGGCACACCTTTAAAGTACAGTCTCTCACTGCCAAAGCCCGTGTCGAATTGACATATCAAAGTCTGGATGTTCTTTGTTTCTGGAATATAATTTATGTGGATATGATGGCCATTTTGGCCTTTCTCGTGTGGATAAAGATATTCAAGTTTATCAGTTTCAACAAAACACTCGTGCAATTTACGACTACACTAAAAAGGGTTTGTTATACCCCTAAACATTAAACATTATTTCTTATCTGTACATTTTCCACTTTTAGTGCTCCAAAGACTTGGCCGGCTTTAGTTTAATGTTTGGAATCGTATTTCTGGCCTATGCTCAGTTGGGTCTTCTTTTATTTGGCACTAAGCACCCAGACTTTCGTAATTTTATTACTTCTATTTTGACTATGATAAGGATGATTCTAGGCGACTTTCAGTATAACCTTATTGAGCAAGCAAATCGAGTTCTGGGTCCTATTTATTTCCTGACCTACATCCTTCTTGTGTTCTTCATTTTGTTGGTGAGTTTGAAATTTCAATTATTTTATTCTATCAAAATGATATGTCATAAAATGTTGTCCACAATGTCCTTCTTACATTACAATGAGAAAAATTAGCCAGTTTCACGGAACCCATGCCAAAAATCTTAATGCTAAATAGACTAGAAATAATATATATATTATAGGACAACGTTTCAAAATTAGACACATAGAAATTTTGCTTCAGATTCCGCTTCAACCAGTGTTTCACCAATTCTTCTTGCCTTCATAATCGCATCCCTACCCATTATTTAGAACATGTTTCTGGCCATTATCATGGAGACCTACAACTCGGTGAAGAGCGAAATCACCCAAGGCCGCAGCCACTTGGGCTCCTATATCTATAAGAAACTGACGGGAATGCTTTACTGGGTCACCCACTGTGGCCGAAAACGCAGACCTCAACCTCTGACCTCACCGGCCGAGGATAAGGATGCGGAACAGGATACCAGTACCGCTCAGGAAGAGCCCCAGGAGGTGCGAAAGAACATGACGCCAGCAGAGTAATAAACCCTTAATCCATTGATTCTTTCGAACCTTTTTTAATAAACTTTTTCTTAGAGCAAAATACTACCAGGATATTCCACCAGGAGAAAACCAAGGCATGGTTCGGTAAGACCTTGAAATTTAATTATCTGAATATGAATTAACCACTTACCTTTTAGTCTGAATAATCGTGTGGGTCTGCTGGAAGAAATTTTGGAAAAGCTGATCACCAATATGGATGATATTTTAAAACGTGTCGAGAAGGAGCGCAATACAAAGAAAAAATAGAAATGTTTATTTATTACGTTGTTCTTCAATGTTACTTAAATTAATTGAATAGATTTACAAAAATTAATATTAAATAAACATTTGAACTCAGCGAAAATTTGCTACTGTTTTATAAAGGTACACACATACTTTACGTGGCAAACAATCAAATAAGCGAAAATTAATTAACTTCAACTCTGGCAACCCAAAACTAAAGCAAACCCACAAAACCGCGAGAACCGAGCGCTAATCTCTGCCAAATCCGTGCCCGCTTTGTCCTCTTAACCCTCTATACCTCACATCCGTGCAACTTCACACCACCACTCATTTCCCTATTTGGCAACAAAGGCATAAAGAAATTACAAACACAAGTGGAAGAAAGAACCGTGAACAAAGCAGCGAGCCACAAGTTTAACTATGTATTATATAGCCGTGGAAAAGAAATACACTTAAACAACTTGAGAGCAAAACACCAAATAATATTCGTAGCCTAACAATCGGTTAAACTCAGGTTATTTAGATTAAATATTAAAAAGGAAGGGTGTCGAATCTAATAAATGTACAAAATAAATTATTTCGTATTCACAAATTAGAACATGTGAAATGATTTTGTTGTTGTCTTAAATTATCTTATTTTGCAGTATACTTTTAGGACGAAAGAAACAGGACCTGCAGATTATGACGTTGGCACGTAATGGCCTTAGCAATTTGCGAGAGACTGACACATCCACACGGAATTCAAAATAAAATTAAAAGTGTGTAGCTAATGTTACCTGTAGGAAAAAAACCATGCTGACAGTAAATATAAGCAAATGACTAAAGCTCATATTTCCCCTCAATAAGAAAGTAAGCGTAGCCATTATTATTAAAGTAAAATTGGGTTCTCGTTTTAAATATAACGTCATTCTTAGAAAAGTAAAGAAATTAAATACATCTATTAAATAAACAATATTAAAAAACTTTTAAAAAGTTTTTTCTCGACACTATAATCTTAATATTGATAATATTAATATTGATTAACTTAAAATAAAACTTCAAAGCACTTCAGTGGCCTTTTTAAGCTACAAAAATTAAAATGTCGGCAAGCTTGACTAAAGTGTTTTAAATCGAACAAACGATGCAAGTATATAAAGCTGAATTTATACAGGTATTGCCACATTTACATGCCTCGCATTGTTTCGCTTTTGTAAATACAAATTGAAAAGTTGCAATCATTGCACCGGGCAAAACAAATACACAAAGGCTGTGAATAAAGTAGGGGATGGGAGAATAAACCATTCAACAGACAGGTGGAAGAGGAACTCCAAACCAGAGGAATCACGGATTAAAAGCACGGGAGCCATAATTACTGATATGCCTTTCACTCACTCCCCAATGAGCTGAAAACAGTTTGCATCCTTTATTCTCAGGACGGTGCTGATAATGCAACTCTGGTTGTAATATCCAAATATGTCGGCCACTTGTGCTTACAATTGGCGTGCAACCCATCAGTAGGATTATTTACATTCCAGTATAATTTACAGCTTAAATAAATTGTACTGGTATTTTTCAGTAGAGTTCACTTTATGTGACTTATGTTATTCACTTTTATAAACATTTAGCTCCTCACCATATTTTGAGCTTGGTGACTTAGTCAAAATGCAGAGAAGGCCATATAAATCTGATGAATAGGTCGTAATCGTTTTTCGCCCCCAGACTATAATTTACCAATTAATAAGCTCTTATGGTCCGCGGATTTGTTTGACAAAAGAATAACAGGCAATTAAGTTAACCATAAGTTCACCACAATTAATTACCCCAACACATAGTATGGAAAAAATAATTAACTAGTCGTTTTTTTAATGCAGAGAGAACTAATGAGGCATATATTGCCTATCAAGCATTTTATGCCCATATTCAATTAAATCAGTGGAATCTCTATCGAATAGTTGCACTTTAGCCTGAAAATATGCAGCATTTTTGAAAAGGCTTTAAAAGCTCTTGATGAATTCGTTTAAATATTTCATTTATTCAGAATAAATCATGGCACCAACAAGACGATGAAGTCTGTTAACCAGAGTGATTTTGATTATTAATTTATGTTAACAGTTTTTAATTTTACAACATTTTCAAAACGCATTTTTGCTTTTATTTCATATTATAGACATAATATTTTAATTATTAAACTCTATTATAATTTAAAGTTACATTTATTTTAGGCTTTTATCTGAGATTTTACTGTATTGTTGATTATTAAAATAAATAAAACTCCTTCTTGAAAGGATACTAAATTATATTTTATTTATTTAATTTTTGTATTTTAGCAATAAATAATGCAATCATGACCACTTAATACTCGTTCTCTGTCGAAATAAATACGATAAATTACGGTTGAAGAGAATGCCGATTTCTTTGGATCTCTCAGAGATATCCTCGATGAAGTGTTACAGACTAGGGACTTAAGATTAAAGAAAATGCCTAGACTAGATGGGGTCACACAGCCCTCACTTTGAAGGCTCCCCTAAAGAAAGCTTTTCGAACATGGGCATAGTTCTCATTTGAGATGGGTCCACAAAGACCTCAGCATCAGGATTGAGAGGAAAATCTGGATCTGCGGCAGCCAAATCGTTGACAGCTATATCGTTGGAAAGGTCCACGGGCACAAAGTTCTCCTCGATATCGATATCATTGTTCAGGTCGTTTTCAAGGTCCAGATCGTGATATTGATCTTGATCTTGGTCCTGGTCGAATTCAGCCCACTCTTCGTTAAAGGTTTCGCTCATTATGACTGGAGTTGTAGCTTCGCCATCTTCATCGTCGGAGGACTCGAGTTCTTCGCGCTCCTTCTTCACTTTTTTCTGCAAGAATTCTTTTTCCTCGTGATACTGCGCCAAATGTTCTTCATGTGCCATGTCTTTTTGTTCAGAAGCCATCATATTCTGCAGCTTATCCATGGTCGCTCTTTGTTCCTTAAAATGAGTCTCCACTATATCCTCACTGATATCTGTAGCCTCGGATTCTGAGTCTGCGGGTAAGCTGTTTGCAAGTTTTGTTGTATAACTTGTGGTTTTTGGTGTTGTGAACTGTGCATCGATTTTGTGAGTATGTGTGCGTGTGTGCGAAATAAATTGAATAAAAGTTGTAATTAATTTGTAATGATTTATAAGGGCCAATAGTAGGGGTTAGTATTTCTAAAAGTTTAACACAGCGGCATCTTGCAGATTTTCAAATAAAATACAAATTATTTTATTATTAAAGAACAGCGATAAGTTTAACATTAATATATTATACATAGGGCTTAGCCTTTTACCACTATCTTATTTTGCAATTGTTAAATGTCAAATATCAATGGTTTTTTTTTATATTGACAATTAAATTTTTAAAAAATTTCAAGGTTTTTTTTTTTTATATTTTGAACTTTGTTTGTACACCGGTAAAAACTCACAATAATTTGTAGCTCTTTATTCGTTGCCTTTGAATCTTCAACTGAGAAACTACCAAGTCAAGCTTACATTTTTATAACATTAATCTATAAGCAGAGAATGTAGTATTTCAGAATGAGAAAAAGTGATAGGCTGATTAACAGCGGCTTAACACAGAAGCGGCTCCCCAACGAGTGTGAGAAAGAGCAAACGATAGTAACAGAGCTAAGCTTACATTTACCTCTCAACAGATATTTCTCAAAAGCCCTCTTTATCTTATATGCGTGTTTCCCTCTATAGTGTCATTTCATTCATTACTTTTGCTTGTTATGCGTTGCCTCACTCATGATTCATGATTAATCAGCATTAAGCTCATGCCCTCTCACTCAGTCTCTTTTAGTGACGTTATATATACAATTCTTCTTCGTCCGATTTCGCTTTGAGCTCACTATTGTTTTCTCAGAAATTTATATTATTAATACAACTTTTTACACATTTGTTCATTTTCGTTCGTTGTGATCACTTAAGTATATTTTTTTCAAATGATTTATCACAACAGATGCATTTTAAATGGGCGTTTAAATGAGAAGAATTTAAGGCAGTGGGATGAACAGCTTACTTGGGTATGTACTATAGTTTGTATGCAAATTAACGACTGAGTCACGTTCTGTGTTTCGTAAGAATTTCTCGAGAATTCGCAGTGATTGAAAAGTGGAAATAATTTTTGTGGTTTGACGGGATGAATGGAATTTTTGGACATTTAATATTTTGTTAGTGGTTTACTGACCAAAGAACTTAAAAACCAAATAAAGCAACTGTATTTATTACCTCTAACCACAAATAACTGATTTGGCCAGGAGGTAATTCATTAAAATAATTTATATGCTTTGTTCGGACATTAATGCTAAAAACAATGTCTTTTAATAATTCTCAAATGTGCTTTAGGCTGATGATCCTGATCAGGAATATATATTCAATACATACATATGTACTTCAAATCGGAAAGAACTCTTCCGGCTGCGAACTTTTGCATGAGTACATCTGCATATGCTTTTATTTAATTGGAAATAAAAAGTTATTTGGTCAAAGTTATCAAAAGCTCAAAAATTCACAACTGTGAATTTAATGCGAAAATATTAATAAAAACCCTCAGTCGTTTGCATGTTTGCGATTATGGCACATGCTTTTTGCAAAAGCTTCAATCGTCAAATTGTTTAACACCCTTCAACAATTTTTCAATATTTCAATGCAGCTGGAAAAGGAGTTTTTGCCGTGACTCCGCCCCACCCCCTCGCATTCCCTTCCGTGTGTATTAATATTTATAACCATGAATATTAAATTCAAATAAACGCATGAGAAGCCAAGCCTCCTTACACCCGTCACCCCCCCGCCTCCAAACACAAACCACAACTTTCAATATCCGCGCGAGATGAAAAATAAAGTTGAACACACAAAAAATTAAAATGGAAATATAAAAAAACAAATCGACTGCAATTCGCAACCCGTGCGAATAGTTTTTATTTTTTTTATTCTTCTTGCTTCCGTTGTGGGGTACGAAAATGTCACCGCTGGCATTATTTAAATTTAAATTTGCGTATTTAAACGTTGACATGTCACTTACAACTTTAAAATTGTTAATAATTGCGCTTTACGCTGCATTGCAATTTTTGTATGGTCATTTATTAATTTCCCGCTGATTTATGCGGCTCGCAGAGAGCAACAAAAAATTTATCCAACCGGCACTCGTCGATTTCGCCACAATAAATTCTCATAAATACAGCCCTCTTCGCCCCCTACGCCCACCTGCCACGCCCACCGCGGAACTGCCGCCCGCCGCCCAAGACAAGGATTTATGCGAGTGGAGCGCATGACTTTTAATAAAAATTAATTTTTATTATGGCCTAAAAGTAATTAATGGACTTGCAACAAAAACGCCAAGAAAAATTGTCGCATATGATGCATGTACCGCTAAAGAATTGGTAACGTGTGTGACCAATTGCCGGGGGTGGTCTGGAAAAATTCACATATTTTATAAATGGAAAACAGTGACTTTAACCCGAAATTTAACACAGGCTTAAAATGTGATCCTGACTAAATCCCCATTCCTTATTTATTTAACTTTACCCAAGGCTTAACAGCAAAATTCTTTGAATGAACAACCTTTTCTCTGCAATTTAATATGTTGAGAAGATGAAAAATTTTGACTCATATCCGATATAAATATATGTAGCTGTTCTCTTTAAGATATATATTTAAAGAACACACTATACCGAAAACGCAGGCAATAAATTTCTCCACTCGCCATTTTTGTTATATTCATGAAATTTAAAATCTATACATATAGAGCAAGTAAAGAAATAATAAACCTAAAATAATAACTGAAAATAAATCTGTGCTCGTTAAATGAGTGCTGTCATAAAAACAAAACAATAAACTCTTAAAAATTCTCTCAGTTGAAATCCAAATTATCGTGCATTAATTTTGTCATGATTCAACTCATAATTCTATCTGTCAATTACTCTGTTCAGAAATATTTATCTCTCTCATCACATTATAGTTTTTTACTTATCTACACTTTTGCATAATATTATGTTACCTCCATTTTTTGTGTTGTGGCCACAAACTATAATTTGTTTGCATTATTAATTTAGATGCATTGCAGTGATATCAAAAAAATGGATCAAATTACTCACAAATCCAATGAACCAATATGCATTTTACATGACTGCAAAAACATTATTAAAAAGCAAGAAAAACCATCTAATTGTACAATTAAACATTTTGTCGTGTTAATAAAATATTTACGAATGTGGTTTGAACAGATTATTGGCCTGACAAATTAGAAAACTTAATTATAGAGCCCACGAAACTGAAAAGAGCGATTAAATTAAAAATAAACAGTCAATAAAAGCTTTAAAAAACAGCAGTAGTAAACCACAACCAAATCAAGTCACCAATAAGTTTTAATTTCAGTTGCATAATATTGTGTTATAATTTTTAGTATAGTAAAATAAACGCAGGCATAATATGTACAATTGCATTGCTCAGTTTTTATGGAAAACTTTATTTAAAAAAGAATAGAAATATGTATATAGGTATATTACAAGTTTTTAAGAAAGATCTCATATACAATTCGCTTTTTTATTGGTTAGTACGGCGCTTGCCAAGCATTTCCAAGTTAAATGTCTTTCAAAGAAAGAGTGTTTCTTTGTCGTAAATATGTTTATACCTTGGGCTCATCAATGTCGCGCACCTCGTTGTCCTCCGGCTGCTTCTCCAGCGGCTCGCGGCGGTCGTCCTCGACCTCCTCCTCGAACTCGCCGACCTTGGTGGACGGGGCGGAGGTGCTGGGGGCCGACGCCGGCTGGAAGTCGCCCTCGCTGGTGTGCACCCCCTGGGCCACCTCCTCGCCGCTCTCCAAAGGACGCACGTTGACCAATCGCACCTTGAACACACTGTTGCTGTCCCCGTACACCGTCTCGTTGATCTCAACCTTGTGGCCATCGACGACCTGAGGAGATAGGGATTGGTTATTACATCTTTTAAAAACAAGTTTAAAAATCTATTGTTAATGAAAAAACGTATTTTGCAGACTGAGTGGCTAAAAATACATGTCAATACAGTTTCAAGGCATTTCTTAACCCGATTTACCTTAACAGTGGAAGTGGTATTGCCATTCTTGGGGTTCAACGGAATCAAGGGTCGCAGACCAAATGCAAAGCCACTACCACTCTCATCGCTAGAATCGTCCTTAGGGGAAGCCCCATCCTCTCCAGAGTCGCTGCCAATCACAGGCCAAAGACGGGTACGCATACGTCGGAGGAGATCTATTTAAAAGCAAAAAAAAAAAAACATTGGTTAAGCAAATTACTAGATTGTGGTATTATATTAAACATTTATTACATTTATTTAATTTTTTTTATCTAAAGCTAACAATTAGAATTAAACTAAAAGCTAACGATTTTCTTAGAGCCAAAGCAGCTTAGGCCTTCAGCTCGGTGCTTAAATAGGTTTATGGATATAATATAATATATATATGCTCCATATATAAGCGACCATTAAAAGTTTGAATTTTGTATTTGCAAATATTAATACTCAAACACACGTGTGCTAATTCATGTAAAAAGTAGACGGCAGTTTCATTTTGGCTGTCCATTTAAATAAATCATTGTGATTTTTCAATAATGCTATTAACACTTACTATTTTTGTATACAAAATTTGTTTGCTTTGTTTTAGATTCCTGAATTGTTGATAGGATTAATACCAATTCAACGAACTCTAATAAGTTTAACCCAAAAAATTTAAACAGGCGCTCAAGTGAGTCTGTGGGAAACACAGCAGGTGTCCTTGGTCTAGACTGGTCCATGAAATTTTCCTTGAGTGTCTGTATCTATCCTTGAGAAAGGAGAGGCATTCCGTTGTCGTCGTTGTCTCATGCTAATGTATTTTTCAGTTTGGAAATCCCTAATCCGTAAACGCACTAAAAAGCGTTTTCTGTGTCGTCGGCGCCTCTGTCTTTTTCTTGTCTGCACTTTTGTAATCCTCAACCCCTGGCTGCAACCCCTCCTACTCCTCAATACGTCCGCCTTGCCTTAGTTCTTTGGCCTTTCTAGTCTTTTTTCTGTTCTCTTCAACCTTGTCATAAATTCTTGACCGCATTGTTTGCACGACTTTGTTTTGGCCTGGTTGCTGATTGTCGTTTGTCACCAATTCATTTGCTTGCTGCATTTTAATGCGTTTAAAAAGCTGCGTGAAATAGTTTCTGCTCGAAAAAAGTTGTTACCATATTTGAGGTGATGTTTTTATTTTTAAAAGGAAAAAAACATATTTTTTGACTTCTTTAAAATTATTTTTACAAATATTTTAAGTGGTACTTATTATTTTTTCCATGCATCTAAATATTAGATTTTTTGCGTGTTCTCTCTTTTTTGATTTTCCTATCTAAGTAGAACAAAAATAATTCGCTGACAAGAAACTTCGCAGGCCACCGCAACGTTCAACTTTCTATTTGTCTATATGCCATTTTCCACGCTTCGTTATCGTTGACCCCCTACAATCCACAACCCCCAACCCAAAAATAAGTCAACAAAGAATATAACAACTTTTATGCATATACAATGCCCAGGGCTTTGGGAAGTTTTTATCCTACCCCTCGAACGTATTAGGATAAGATTTATGAAGTTTCAGCTTCATCGTCGTCATCTGCGACGTCTTACAGTCTTAGTTAAGCAGAAATTGGCAAGAAGAGGCGCAAAACTTTTCACTTTTAATGGTCAACAGACTGGTTTGACCTACTCCACTCCACTCTCTTTTTGGCTCCCCGTAAATATAGAAATAAATACAAGAGAATAAATAAACTTTGTCTGGCTACAAGAACATAATATTTTGATAAATTGTTTTTCATTTCACTTCCATGAAATGGGGGTAGGCAGAAATAGAGATGGAAAAGTTTAAAAGTCCCCAAAGGACAGTTGGCTAATTGGCCTGACCCAAGGGATGTGCCTTTAGACCATGGCTACCAATATGGAAAAATAAACTCGAAGACTCTGTTACTCATTATTTTAATTATTATTAAAAAAAAAGGACGATTTATGGTTATTGCATTTCCTTTAAATGTTCCATATGTGGGTCTACCTTATGATTGAAAGTATAAACCAAAATTCTGTAATCAATATTCATTATGCAACATAATAACTATTAAATTTATGACACTAAAAAGCTAATCTTTAAAATATTTTGTACTTATTTAATTTGTTCAAAAACCAGAATACTCCGCTTGAGTACTCTAATATTAAGTATACGTAATGTGTACACCGTTCGATCATCGTTACGCACAATAATAATTGCATTAAATGCATTCGAGACAGGTAATTGCGTTGCATGCAGTTTTTGAGGCCACATTAAAATATTGTTTAATTAAAATATCATTAAAAATGCTTAAGCCAATTAAGCAACACATCACGCATACGCCGCATGTGACGCATTGCACTCACCATCAAAGGAGTCGAAGATGCCCAGGTTGAAGCTTGAAGGATTCGCCTGGAGGAAGGGATAACCCGAGCCCGTATCAATGACGCCGCGGAAGTTATGGAAATCCGGTTCGGGTTCAGGGCGCGAGGGCACCTTAATCACCTCCGCATCGTCCTGCGGGTCGTTGCGAGCTAAAGAGAAAAATAAAAGGAAAAGGTTGTTTCAGTGCAAATTAAACGCTGTTAGTCATCATTAAGAGCCAAATTGCCTGCGAAAATTGGATTGAATTAGCCAAATCAGCAGGGAAAGACTCCTTTTTCCTGCCTCATTAACGCTGATTACGCAGTCTTTGCTTTGCATAATTCTTCTTACATTCTTTTAGTCGAAGTTATATGATATAACAGTGCTTATTTCCCTTGACCTTTGCCTGATCTCTGACATTTTAAAGTTTAAGGCGAATAAATCACTTTGATTTTAGAATTAATTCTAGCTACTTCACAAACTGGGCCAAGGCTCTATCTGCGAGCCCCTAAATAACGAGTCCTTCGCACGGATTCAGAGCGGGAGACGTGCAGTCAGGTTGCAGGCACAGATAAATTCTCCCCTCCTCCTTTCCCGGCACTCAATCTTTTTCTCCCTCAATCTTTAGTCCAGGCATGTTGCACTTCATAAATCTCAGCAGCTGACACTGACAGCGACAACAGGCAAAACAACGCAGCACAACCATCATACAACAAGTGGCCAGAGAGCACAAATAACACAAATCAGGAAAAAGAAATGACCCTGACTATGGTGCTACCCAGCACCAAGATGTTCCTTTATTAAAAATAATCATGGTATTTTTTAACTCAAAATGTATTTTATATTTCTATGTTCTAGAACTAATTTGTCGGTCGGCAAAATGTAAATGACAAGCAAAAGTTTGATCGCTTTTATTTTTCAGGTCGGTTCGAATTTCTCACTGATTTGTGGAGCAACAAAAAATGTAAATATTTTTTGTTCAAAAAATGAACATAACTTTAAAAAAGCAAATTAGAAAACCTAACATAAAATTGAAAATAGTGACATTTCTGCTCAAACAGTTCGAAATACATTGCTGGCACTCAAAGTTTACCTCGAACAAAATCGGTCAAGACTTTTTTATTTTTGCTGACCATTCCTAATGTTACGAAGCTAATATGCCAGAAGTTTTTCCAAATGGTAACTAGCGTTCTTGATAAGATTTTTGTGCAACATTTCCCAATGGGTTAAGTTGTTTTATAAGCATTATTCTGCATAGTTGAATTCCTGCTGCTACCTCTTCCCCGAATCCAATATACCCTCTCACATTGAACCCTTCCAAACCAACTAACGACGTTAAAAATAAGTCAAGCAGAGTTGGCTCTCCTCAACTCATCTCAGGGCAGCTCAGTTCGCGTGCAGTTGGAATGAAATGTGAAATATGAAAAGCTTTATGTGCTGCGTGAAATTGCTTACGCAGAAGTCGAGCGTATGTGACCCCAAGGGGTCATGGAGGGATGTGACATGATGTCTGATTCAGGGGTGCACAAAACAAATGCACTTTTGCGGGTCCCTTTTTACGTTCGCTTTTTAAGCCGATTTATGAGAAATATACCCGACGCCCGCAATATGTTGGGGTTTTTGTGAAAAAATGTCACCACCACCCCTGTCCCCTCAACCACCCCTAAAGTCCCACAGAGCTTCAACGTAAAGTGGAGCAATTGAAGAAACAAAAACAAAGATCCAAAATATGGGCCAGAGGCGCCGGGTAAAAGGGGTAGATTGGCAGACGTGAATGTCATTTACAAGTGCCAATATTTACCTTTGGTGGTGCATATGAAAGTGGGCTACCTGCTGGCAAATATGCAGCATGGATATATTCATTGGTGTAAATGCTAAGTTATCGAATGTGAATTTACTTTAAAAAACGTTTGTTAAAGTTGTTAAACAAAGAACAATCTACCAAATATAAAAAATAGTAAAAAGTCTCACACCTTTCAGTTTACAAAATTTTTTTTAAAAACATGATTTTAAGACAGCAAATAATTATGGAAAATACTAAACTCTTTCATTCATCTCCCAAATTCCACAAGCTTAACGAAAATAAATTTATTGTTTTGATTTCAAATACATTTTTCAATCTCTTCTAGGGCAACTATTTTATATAGTAAAAGAGTTAAGACTTTTGGGATATGTTAATATAGAAAGCTTTAAATCTGAAAAACGGATGGGCGGAAAGTCTGACTGACAGGCAGAAAAACTAGATTGATTGGCTAATAATTAATAATATATATAAAACAATAAGTACATTTTATGAATACAATCTAAATAATATATAATAATTAATAATATATATAAGACAATAAGTACATTTTAGGAATAAAATCTAACCGATTTAAAATTCGTTATATTTAACTTTTCTTAACACTATAAAAGATAACCCCATCGTTTGCTTTACCAACCCCTCTTTAATTGCCTTCTTTTTTAAAGCTATTAATCATGAGAAACGTGGAGAGCACAGGAAATATGAAAACAACTAACATGGCAGATTCATTAATTTTCCAATAATTAAGCCCAGACAGGGGACTACGGCTTTTCTCCCGACTTTCCGCACTAAGCCCGCGCTGCCTCTGCTGAATTATGGAATTAATAAAGCAAGTTGGCAGATTTTTGGGAAACCAAAAGGGACTGCGGAAATTTCTGCAATGCGCTGCGCTTTTGTTCTAAACACAACGAACATTTTTGTTGCTAATTATGTAAGGTTAACAAGCGACTGGGCGTGGCACTCATATATTTTTTTGGGCCTTCCACTTTTGTTGCTTTCCTGGGAGCCAAAATAAAATCCCTGGCAATCGCTTGGCCTGCGTTTTATGGCGCTAATTGGCCAACAGGCGGCAGTGGGAGTGCCCGACTGGCTGCGTCAATTAATTAACATAATTGTACAATTTTGCATAATTTAGTAAGCAGCAATGATGATTTTGTGCACCGGACTTCTTTGCCTTGGCTCTGGGAATTTTTCATGCTCAGTGGCAGGATTTGGTTTTTTTGACAAAGTGTTTTGTGGCTGCAAATAGTATCTGAGATTAATATAACTCAATTTGTTTAGTTTATTGGTTTATAATTTTAAAGAAATTAAGAACATTTTTATTTAAATAATCTGGTTTACTTATTTGGGATTAACAATTTCTCTCTAATCTACATTTGCAAGCTTTTTATTCTAATTTCCAAATTTTTATGGAGTCCAATTTATGTACACTGCAATTCGCAACGCAATTGTTGCGCCGAAAAGGTGTATACACTTTAAAAAACCAAGTGTTGGCATTTTAATCAAGTAACTATGCTTTATTTTAATACTTTCGAAAATATTTGGTTGGTACGCATCTTATTTAGGATTTTATCATACTAAATAGTTTTTGAACTCATGTAATCCTACTTCTTTTAAGTGCACAAATGTTATTACATTTCGTAAAACAATATTTTACATTCGTGTCTGAGCCATCAACTCATGATTGAAAGACACTTTGAGAAACATGAGAATTTGTGAGAAATTAGAGTAGATATAAATGCTAAAAAGTAATTGCCAACTGCTTTGCTTGGCTGCGTAGAGTTGCTGAAAATTATTAAATGCTCCTCCAATTGGCCTTTTCGCAGCGCCCAAAATGGTAATTAAACTGCCGGTCGAATTGGGCTAGTTGGGATTCCATTGGATTCCATTGGTATCCAGGGGGATGAGTCTGAACTGGCCATCAAATTTATATTGCCGCTGTTCGGGGCAGCACAGATGAGTGGCCCCAATATGGTTTTGGCCAACATACAAAATTGCAATTCGCTTTTTGGCCATCATCGATGCATGCGTTTTCAATTACTTTGACGTTCAAATTGTTGATGAAATATGTGTAATACTCGGCTCGTTTATTGCCGAGACAAGTTTACCACTTTTTCACAATTCATTTGCCATTTTCCGGATTTCCATTCAATATTGCAAATTTAATTCACAAAAAAATGTATTTGCCGCTACTATGGTGAAACTTTTCTAATTAATAGAAACAACGGTAAATAAAATGAAAAAATACGTTTAAAATAAATAAAACTTTTCAGCTTTTACTGCAGGGCATTCTCATTAGAGTTGGCTTTCTTTCTGCCCATTCCCCTCAATTTATCCTCTCGGCCATCTATCAATTATTTTACCATTTTAGCGCTCACAAATCAATTAAACTTTTCCAGCGAATTTTTGCCTCAACTTTGTTGCTCCTTTTTGCAGTTGCATGCAATTAATGAATTTTTAATAGCCGCACTTTGGTTAATGTAAAAAGTTTTTCCCCTAATGCCAGAAGGGAAGACCGGAGGTAGGGGCTTAGGCTACTTGTTGTAATTATGATTGTAGTTGCAAAAAGTTAGTTTACTATGTAAATCTTCTGAGAATCTTTTTTTTACGCCAAGCTTCTGGCAATTATTAACAGCGAAAAGGGAACAGAAAAGGCTTAAAGAGACGTTGGTTAGAAGTGTTATTATTATCCAAGACAACCATATTTATTTAAGAGTGCAATTTTTCTTTGACTGAAAACTCCGGTGAAATTATCCTAAGTTTTTGGAGAGCTTTATATTAATAGATTTATAAACTAGTGTCTGATAATTGTAAATATTTTTGTTATTAGAGCTTGAACATTTTTAATGCCATTGCTCGAAAAGTAACTACAATAGTAAATAAATCGAACGTTTTCTTGATTTATTTCTGCTCTTTCACTTTTCCCACTGTGAGTGCTTTCGCTTTTAAAATCACCTATCTGGCATTAATCCATTAGCCTAATCCCAGCACAGATTAGAATCCAACCACCCACTTTCAGAGCGATTGCAGCTGCAGGAGAGAAGCCATCAACGCCTTTGGAAGCACCCAACCTAAACCAAATCCAAAACCAAAACCGAAACCCTGAGAAAGGCATTTCAATCACATACAAACATTTGTGCTCCCTCCGGCCGGAGTGTGTGGACAGGATGTCGGGATTCCGCCTCTTAGCCAACTCGATTGTACGCAATTTGGGTTAAAATGATTTCAAATCAGTTGATAACCACTGGCCAGAGACAGTCGGAGGCCTGTCGAAGCGAAGGCAGTGGGAATGGCCCAAGAGGGCGGGCCACGGACCAGGGAGTGGGCGTGGCATGAGTGCAGACTTGTGTCACGTTCAAGAACTCTAAACAGGAGGAAAATTAGTTTGATGCCCCTCACACACGCATATCTACGACACTTGAGGGTCTGAAGGGGGTCGTGGGGCATATGTCAACAGCAGTCGAGCCGAAAGTGAAATCAAAGCCAGCTTTTGAGCTTGCCACCCACTTTCACCCACCGCCTGCCCCAATCGAGTGAAAGTGCAGACTGAAGCTTAGTTGCTGTCATTCTCCAAGTGAAATGCCATTCAATTGACCTGCGGGATTGTGTTGGTGCGTGGGTCCTGATATTTTCCTGACACGCATTTATCGCTCACTCAAAAAAAATATTGATTACTAAAAGATATATTGGAAAACTAATGTAAAAAACATTAATTTACTAAGAAAGTATCAGAAATTAATTTAAAAACTTTAAATAATTTAAACGAACATTTTCTTAAAAAAACAATCAATAGGTTCCGGAGAATCCCAAGGAATTATTAAATTTAAAAAAATACATTAGCCACCCAAATGCAATTTTAACAGACAAATAAATATCTTTACAAGAATAAAAGCATACAACAACTTCAAAAATAAAAAGTTAATGGGCACAACAAAAAGTTTATTTAAATACTTGCATCAATCCCTTAAGTATGTATGACTAATTTCAAAGTTAGCATCGAATATTTTACTATTATTTAATTTTCTTTATTATAAAAAGCTCAAATTGGTAAGAGCTGTTTTTTAAAACGTAAACAAATATTTATATTTCCACAAAGTAAACCTCATTATTTTCCACAATTGGGTAGATCTAAAAATTTGGTTAAGTGCAAATCACACGCACATGTTATCATCCCACTCCAATCAAAGTCGGATCGACGCAAAAAAAAAGTTTAACAAATGATGGACGTGCTGAACCCCTTCGCAAAGTGCACATATCGCTTCGGTTTAGCTCTGGAAAAACGAAAACGAAATTAGTTTAACGTCTGAACCCCAAGCTAACCATACTAAGTCCGCACCCCGGCCAACCCCCTTTTCATGGGCGGCTGTCTGTCTGCTTGCTATCAATTCTAATTACAAATGTCAACAATGATTTTTCGGCCATCCCCTTGATGTGCGAGATGTGCGATGACGTTAGCTTTGAGGATGGGGGCCCGGCACCCAATCCCGCCTGATTCGAAGGGGATGAAGGGGGGGCGGTGGTGCCACTGGGTGCCTTGATTAATGTGACGCGTTGCAACAACAGCTGGGGCCACACAGGGGTCTCGTTTCACGGTTGCCTCCATTCTATTGCCCACTCTTTGGTTCGAGTACACTCAAAGAGTACTTTTTTAAAATTATACATTACTCGATGGAAAAAGGTTTCAGAAAACAAACAATCCGAATGGATACCTTGTAACTGTCTTAATAATATCCAGGTTTCAAAAAATAAAACAAAAATGGTTAAACTAAAAAAAAAAATTGTAAATCATTAAAAATATATGTGGCTTTAAAAAATAATAATAATAATAATAATTTAAATATAATTATTAAGTTTAACGATTTTAACTAACTACTTTGTCAAATAAATAATAAGCAATCTATATTCAAGGTTTTAATTTAACATAAATGTTTAAGTAGTGACGAAACGTTAAGTGATTAAAATGTTAAAATCCTTCGAGCATTTTTGTATCATGAGCCTTTATTGTGAATCGCAGCACATTTGTATTAATATTTCATTCAAAATTTAAAAGTATTGAAATCATATTGATTTTAAAATCCTTTTTTTTAGTAATTGTCTTTTGACTTTGTTTTTTAAGTGCATGTGTCAGAGTGTGGCGGATGCGCTGCCTAATAGAGGATGCGGTGCAGTTCTAGTTATCTGCATGGTTATTTCCCTCTGTCTACAATTGATTGGCAGTCGCGTTGAGTGGCGACTCCATATGAGGCTGTGATAAGTTGGGGAACAGCCAGAAGAATGGGTTGTGACAGATTCGAGTTATATGGCTTCAATGTTTGATAGCCATTGGGGAAATGGGTGGACGGGGGATGTTAATGACTTGAGCAGAGATAACAAATGCGATTTAGTGGATAGCTCAATGCTGAATTACGAAACAAATTGAAAGGATTACATTAAAGGGTGCACTTATAGTTAGACAGACGAACAAGCGACGGTTACAAATATTTTCCATTGTTTATAATAAGAAGGGTAACTATGCTTTTAAATATATATAAATATGTATATATATTTTTCTCATAATTTAATTGTGATGTACTTACAAAATCAATAACAACTAAAGACCACTTTTAAAGACCATACTCATGATTTTTTGTAATCAACATCCTCGCCCTCTTTTTTCCACAATACAACTTCATTAACCAAACAAACAAATAACTTGATGAGTGAATCTTTCAACAACCCCATTTCAGTTGCCCCATAATCAGAATGCAATAAAATCAAGATTTGCATGACAAACCAATTTTTACGTACCCACAGATGGCAATAAGAAAGTGGGGAAGGAACCGCAAACCAAAACAAAACGAAATAAATATAAAATCAAATTTAATTCAATTAATTTTGGGTCGCTAGGTCAGGCTGTAACTCCCACTCTTCCAGTTTCTGCCCCACCTCCGACTTATCCTACAAGTCAAGTCAGGTGCTGCGTTCATTTTTCATTTCTCCCTCCACTTCATTTGCATTTTGGCCAAACAAAAACAAAACGCGAGTTGAGCCTAAACTAAACAGGAAAAAAACACCTTGGATGTAACTGTGAGGAGTACACGGAGAAAAAAATTTAAAAATATCAATTTTAATTTTAATTAAAATTTAAAAGAAAAGTTACTTATTTTAATGTTAGGACTTTTTATAAATATCAAACAAACAATGCTTTCGGATAAATTTTAATTTTCAAAATTAACACATTTTTTGACATTTTTTAGGCAATAATAATACATGTACCAATAAATGTAGACAATGAAAGTTTGATGAAAAAGTAATTTTATTATTTATTATCTACTAATTTTATAAATGTAGAGTTATTATTTACTTAAATTTCAATCTGAAAGTTATGTAATTCATAAGTTTTAGGTTTATTTACTTGTTAACTTAATTTACAATTATTAAAGGTAGTTATTTATAATCTTTAGATATTAACTATTTTATCAGAATTTAAAATGTGTAGATTTTTTCTCCGTGAAATCTATCTTTCTCGCTCTCTCCACCGGGAAATCTCTCCCTTTTGCCAAATGTGACAATCGTGTCACGTACTCAATGTTCTGGAAGATTGAACGTTACGTTTGTCGCGTTTAAAATGAGTTTTTTCATCTGAATTTGATTTTGATTGTTTGGTCCCGGACACGAAGCGCCCCGCCCCTTTCCGCCCCACCCCAACTCCTTTGGAATTGGATGTTGTCATATCGTCGCCACATGCAACAAATTATTCTGCAAAGCAGCAAAAATGAAATTGCCAAAAAGTAAAATTGTTTAATTTTAGGCTTTCCCCTCCATTGTCTGCCTCAGCCTTCATTATTTCTGTTGGATCAAGAATCATTTTTGCCGCCGTGTACGTGCAGAAAATTTGTAAAGAATGAAAAAGCGTTCAGGTTTGATTTTTGGGCTTGATTTGTAAATGGTTTTGCCTCCATGGAGCGGGGAAATGGGAGGGGAGAGTGGCAGGTGCTGCAATTGTTAATGATTTGTGTGTCTGAGTCTGTCCTAAATGAGTGTGAGCCTCGTTTTGAAGGCTTTCACTTTAAATCTGGCATCGAATTGCAGTCGTTAAAGCGAAACACTGGGCTACAAAATGATTGTGTGTTTGAGGGTGTGTCTTTATTTTCCAATAACTAAAATATTATAAGAATATTATAATACCCCAAACTATGAAGCCTTAAACCGTTTTTTAAATAAGACATAGTTTTGTGACCTAAAACTAAATTTAAATTTAAAAAACATAAATAAATCAAACTTATTTCTGTGCAAATATATAACAAACTATTTTAAAAACAATATATATTACTATAATGATCTAAAAATATTCCTCAAAAACTATAAATATTACTATAAAACTATTAAATCTTTTGCGGTTTAACGCTGCGTATTCTTAGAATTCGAAAAACACCTTCCCTTGGACCAAAATCGTTTGAGCTATTCAATAATTATTTTAGTTAATGTCCCCATATATTCATAAAACTAGTCAAAAACTTAAGTTGGTAAGTGTTATGTATTCTGGGAATTCCATGACGGCCTTTCAATTAAGTCTAGATATGCTCAAATAAATCGCAAAATCTCTCTACACACGCCTCAATTTGGCTGCCTTCCAAATGATTCCTCGGTTTCTTGGGCTTTGCCAGATATGCAAAATTTTCATAAATGCCAAAGCCAGCAAGGCTTGTGGGTGAGGCCCTGAACATGATTTACGATTACTAAACTACTTAATGTTAATCAATTGTGCAAAAGACTTATGACGATGATGGCCAGATAATTGCAGCAGACACTTTGTGCAATCATTGCAAATGTTGCATGGTGACAATGTCGCATGCAAATACAAATCAATTCAAAAAGGGAGATGGAGCTAAATATGGATAAGAAGGAACGGGGGAAATGGGAGTTGGATTTCGCAAATTTTTGGTTGGCTGCAAAAACCGCAAATTGCTATTAACGAAAATCTAATCATAACCGGAAATTAATTTGACAGGAATCTCATTAAATTTACGCCGTACCAGTAGGACATATGGCAACAGCTGCTGGGGGGTCCGGGAATCCGATCCCATTTCCATTTTCAATCCACAGCCCTCTTTCAGCCCATTCAATCCTAATTCGCCATCCGCAAATCCCCTTTTGGCAAATCGTTTAAAGCTGCATTGCGTTGACATTGCAACTGCCAGCTGAGTATTTGAGTAATGTACGGGATTTCATTATAATATACAATTATACTGTGCGTTTTAATGTTTACACGTTTGTTAAAGTCGTGTATTGCAAGTCAGTTTTGGTTTAAGTAGCACTAACACTATTATTTACATATACTATCTAAATATTACTTCATCCATATGTCAAAATTTATTATTTATACTATTTTACTGAAATGTTGTTTCCAATTTTAAAAGTAACATAAAAATTAAAGTTATTTTAGTTAAAAATATTATTATTTCAACAAATAGGTTAAACACTGAAAAAACAACCAAATAAAATTAATTTAATTTTTTTTAGTATCATCCAAAGTGTATCGAACATTAAAAAATGTTAAAATATCTTTGCACGAAATACCTTAAACTTTACAATACTTAACACTCCCCCTTTATATTTTGTTTGATAAAAATATAACAGCCGTGATTAAAAATATTCAATCGAAGAACAATTTTAACCCACAATTGGATTTATCTAAAACAATCAGAGCAATTAAAAAATAATAAGCTGATAATTTTTTGATTCTGATTCGCACTCTAAAAAACAATATATATGGATATCTGACTCTTAAGAATATTCCTCCAGAATGATAATTATGCCTTCTTTTTGGCTACTCCGATTCCATTTCGCATAACCGTCTTTGTGAGATTGCTCCCTGTTAATTCCCCAGTTTGTGCTGACTATGAGCAACTGCCTCTGCCGTCGACTGCCTTCTGTAATTTATTTCTGATTTTGGGTTTGCGCCATGCGTGGCTGAGCATTAGAGGCGCTTGCACATTTTGCCAGCACATAAATTAACATAAAGAGGCGGCAAACTGAGAGGTGGGAGAGGGCGTGGCGGAGTGGGCTGGGTGACGACGGAGGGGGTGACCCTCCGGGGAGGACTTGCAGCGATTACGTGACATTGAACCAGAGCCAAAGTGGCTGATTCTGATGGTTTGGCTGCTGTTGCAGTAGTTCTCAATCACAGACTACGGGAGTTTGAGTCACCGTCTAATTGGACAGGGGCGGCGAAGAGGGGGAACTTAATCCCTCCGTGACATCTGACAATTGCAATTCAGCCGGAGATCCAAAGCGAGTCCAGAGTCTACAAATACCGCCGGCCTATTGTCTCACGGGTTATTGTTAGCATTTCATTGTTGATTAGGCAAATACTATATAGAAAACTGTTTAGTTAAGCTTTTAGTTTATTTTTGCAGCTGCTGATGACTCATTGATCGTTAAGAGAGATCTCATTATTGGCATCTCACTTATCCACTCAGATGCGAGAAAAATTGCGAATGTTTATTAATCTATTATTTAAAAAACGTATATTAAAACGTATTTTAACATATATAATGACATAAAGGGGAACCCTCGATATTGATTTCGGTTTAAAACTTATTTTATATTGTTTAATATTATATTATATAGAAATGGGTGCCTGTGTCAAACTGAGGCTATACATGTTAATCAAACTCTTTATCGAACAGTAATTTTCGTTTAAATGTTTTTAAAATGAAAACCTTATAATTAACCTTATGATTTTTAATATTTATTTAACCGGCTTATTGTAACCATTGATTATAGCTCCAGCTTTAAAGTTTTACTAACACCCAGAAAAACACATATTCTAACATCCAATTCTCATCTACTTTTTTCCCTCTTTAGATCGCAGTCGCGTTACAACGACAAAGTTTTTGTATAGGTTTCCATTGAAAGTGATTAATCATTTCCCTGCAAGTGAAACAGTTGTTATTATAAAAAAGCAACAATTCGAAACACTAGGTAACCTGTCGTGTAAAATTGTCAGATTTTTCGAAAGAAAGATATTGTCATCTAAAATAAATTTTAAGGTCTACAAAATTGACAAAATAAATTATTCAAACATTTCTTTTTTAAATTTATTGTATTATTGTAAATCGTTCGACTAAAAAAAAATAACGAAGTAGTGAATGAAAAACATAGTTGAAGCGTAATCCAAAAATACCACAAAATGACAAGTTGCTTACTTAATTTTCTCTGAATGAACAAGTATGTGTAGAAAAAGAAAGAGGGCAAGGCCGAGACAAAAACTCTATAAAATAATCAACCAATTAAAGTTTGCAGATCAAATTCCAAAAAAACAATTTCATTTAATTTGAATGAGCTGCTGTTGCTCGGCGGCCTTTTGTTTTTATTTAATTTTCAATTCGAATGTACAAAGCTCACATTGTTTTCTTTCTTTTCCCTTAACTCACCGCAAAAGTCCAAAACTCCAAGGCAACAAACCAGAGTCAAGTTAAGTCATTTTAAATTAAATTACCAAGCTTCGGAATTTTATTTATTTAACAGAAGTGTTTTGTATTTAAACGATTTGTTCGTTTAATTGACTTTGATTTGAAAGCTTTAATTTAATAAGCCTTGTCTGACGATGGTATTAAATAAATTCTAGAGTGGATTAAAATCTGTGGTGAAGACTAAAAACATTTAAAATACATTTTTGTGATCAGAATTTGGTTTACTTTAATTGAAGTTTTAATTAAATGATGACCACAAAATGAAATAAAGCATAAGCCAGATGCAACTTTTCTGTTTAGAAATATTATTAATAACGTAAAGTATTAACGGCTGTATAACGTCCTTGAATTAAACCCCAATTAATTGCCGCTTCTCAGTTTTGTCAACAATTTACTATAACGAGCTTAGACCCAATAAATGAACTCTAAATATTTCCACTTGGTCACAATTGCCACTGATTTAGGCCGGCAATAAAATGCTAATTATCTGGCTATTCATTAGAGAAATAACCAAAATATTTATAAGGGAAAATTAACTTCAATTTGCACAAATAAATATCTCTCTAAATTAAACAAATTGCAACAACAACCAACTATGTAACAATATAATAATTTACAAATAATTTTCATAATTGTTTTCAGTTTTATTACTCCACGCATAGTTCCACATACGGACAGCAATAAAAAAATAACAAAAAGTGATTTATGTCAACATGCAGTTGCAATTTGTTCTGGCCAGAGAAAGACATTCCCTGGAAAAAGGCCTTAAACGCGAATTATGGCCATAATTAACCCAATTCTGTTGGCCATGAGACACTGGCATGATCCGTTCCCATAAAAGCAAAATTAAGAAAAAAGGAAAAGAAAACAAACAGTGTAGAATGCTCAAGAATTTCTCTTGCAATCAGGCCGAGAAATGGAATGAATTTAAAGACAGATCTTGGGTGCATAATATTCACATGTGAGTTCGTTCAACTGATTGAAATTGGTGAAAGCTGCAACAGGCACACTTGCCAAATAATACCTATTATTTTAAGAAGCCAGAGGAAATACATTAGCACTAAGTATGTAAACATCATCTATTTTATGGCTTATAAATAAGAGATAAAAAGCCAGTTGGATCTAGTATTTCCACATTTCCAGCATTGTATTTTTATGTTAATTTATTTAATCTGACTGAGAGCAATGGAATATTTCTGTGAGATAATTTTGAATATAATTATCTAATTGGAAATCAATCACTTGCATTTGAGAATATTTTTTTCGAATTTTTTTAAATAACCAAATATATTTCAACAAAAATCTACTTACGGAATAGGGGCAACAACAATTTCCATACATTTATGAATAATAAATACTCCCCTTACTAAGAATTGGCAAACCTGTCGACATGTTTTCTCGTCAATTTAGCAAAACTTTCACTATAATTTGAAGCACTCATTGCAACGATAAGTCGGAAGCAACCTTTGCTGAAAAATGGAGATTTACGAGTGTTGCATAAAATTTTCATATTCCTTGCAAATGATTTGGACTGCAGCGAATTTGACAATTTCAAGTGGCTGTGGCAGCTTCCAACCCACGGCCACGCCCACTTCCACTAGCCGCCCATCATCTGCAATTCACTGGCAGCTTCTTCAGCAATTTATGCATTCAAGTGGCAGCCAAAGGCAGCGAACAGCAAACGCTGATGATGACAATAAGGACGCAGCTCCCCGAATCTCAATCTCTGATGCTGCGCCGCGCATCCGAGAGCCTCAGATATTTTGCCATTTGTAGTCACTTGTGTATCTGTAAGATGCATTTGGCTGATTGTCAAGTGTCTCGCTTTGTTATCAGGAGATGCCATCATTATCCGGCAAAGAGAATCGTCTTTAAACTTTAAAATGCCTTGGAATCGGGTTAAATATCTTTTGAAATTATATAAAATAAATTGACTGAGCAAGTTAGAAACTTTTGTTGTTAAAAAATTATGGTTAATATTCAAAAAGATAAAAATATTACCTAAAACAATTCGAAATACCTAAGGGAATAGTTTTTTGAATGAAAGAAATTAGCTTTGGGTTTAGTTCGTTGTTTTTTTATAATTCAAAGGTAATACAACAAAAAACATTCGTAAATATTAATTGAAAACATTGAGATTGTAAAAAGGGCAACATAAGAGTTTCAAAATATTTATATTAATTATTGATATCAAATTTAATTATTTGCGTTGTTGGCATTTGCACGGAAGTGCTTTTTCAGATTCTACCAGAATGTACCAGAACACTAAGAAATAAAAAGTGTGCTCTCTGGGAATTTTTATTTCTTATCAATTTTCTTTGTTAATAATGTCAAAAGGTTGTCGCCGCTTTCATATAACCTATTATTATAACATAGTATATTATTGTGGACAGCCAAGTTTGTGAGTGAGAATTAAAAATCTGAAACGATGATTCCATCGATTTACACACCGGTCAGATGGCGTTTATAAAATGTAAATCATTAAGCTTTGAAAAAGTTAATTCATTTCACATTTTGATTAAAATTTGTTGTAATATTGTTTATAGTTAATTACCTTATTTATCTAATTGTATGTTAATGTTTAGGCTTACAAAGTGCGATCCTTACCGGTTTTCTGACTGGTTGGGACTTTGTTTTTACTTAAAATAAATGCTAATTTATGGGGTGCACCAAAACTGGATTTTTACAACAGGTTGGCTAAAGGGCTAAAACTCACCTGGCAATGCAAAGCATCCGCTGACGGCCAACACGGTCACCAATACACCGAGCCACAGCTTCATTTTTATTTCGTATTTCTTTTTTCACGCACTTTAAGCTTGTCTTTGATCTTTGTCAATACTTTTGCTTATTTAGGGTTTCAAGTTTTTTAAACGTGGATGTACACCGGCAACCAGATTCGATTTTGTTCTGTGTGGAAAGACAAACAATCGTCAAATGCGCTTAAATAATTTGAGGAAGCGGCAAATAAACGGCAAGCGAGTGAGTGAGTAGCCGAGTGAGTGAACAACTGACCGCTCTCTCACTCTCCCTCTCACTCAATTAGTCGCTGGGTTTATAAATATTCTAAATGGGCAGCCAAGTGTTGTGGGAAGAACGTTTTACTGTGCCGGCCGACTGGGGCAATATTCGGGGACACCACTGTACTGGTTGCAGTATGAGTAATACTCTGAATTTCTAGGTCTGTTTTCAGTTTCATCTTAATAAATCAAAAAAATTGTATTTGTGCCTTTTCTTTTTGTAAGGACAGCTAAGAATAATGTATTTTTAAGTATTCGCTTTATTTTTTAAACAAACAAAAGAAGTCAGCAATACTTTTTTAAAAAGAAATTAATCTTAAGCTCATCAAAAAGAACCAACAAATTAGAGAGTCCAAATGATTAAATTTCCCCAAAAAGTTAAATTCAAAAAATGATAGAAAATTTATCAAAAGACATTGTTTTTAAAACAAACATCGGTAGTTAAAACCATTATTTAAACAATAATAATCTTAATGAGTTTTGCGCTAGTAAAATTTAAATTAACTACTTATTGTATAAATCAGCAAAATATAAAATAAACAAAATACGCCATTAAACTTAAGAAGGTCTTAAAAAAGAAAATAATAAATTATAACTTATAAATATTCAACGTTGATTAAAAAATGTTTTTTGTTGTTTTATATGATTTTGAAATTTAAATTCTTTTCAGTGGTAAGGGTATTTCGCCGACTTTGTGCCTGCCTGAAATTTAGTGGTGTGTTTTCAATTTACTTAATCAGTTTTTGTCTATGCTTCGTTAACTGCACGCGGGCTCTCTATTCCTCTATATTTTTATTTGAGTTTTTAGCCGTGTCCCTGTCACAGTTGCTGAATGTTTTTCTATTCTACGTTGTATTTGCCATTCGTATTTAATTCCACTTCGATTTTTCATTGACTGGAATTATGTCAATTTGACGACTGCTTAAATCACTTGCTAAACGAGCTTGGCTTAGAGTTCAAGGTTGTTGTTTTGCCTTAAATGGAAACTCATTTGCTTATTTTCCAATAGGAAATTCTATAGAACAAAGTAACAATAGTTCGTATTCATGTAAGAAAACAGAGCTGAAGATTAAACGGATTGGCGATTCTCTATAATTAACTGTTTATGATAAAGTGCTTCTTGTTAATTCCCTAGATAATTTAGTCACGCCTTGATTGAGCCGAGTTCAATCACGACTTGGCTTACGTTAGGGCCAAAGATCGGTGTTTTATTGAAAATCGTTATAGGATGTTCGATTATGAATGATCTTATTTGACATTTATTATACAATAATCTAGCTGCAGTCCTTCATTAAAAATCCGATTAATCAACATGTTATTGTAAATATAAGAAGCTCGGAATAAAATTACATACATACATACATACATATGTAGTTTTAAAGCTAGACATTCAATTTAACAATTAAATTTTTACTGTACTTTTTGTAGCGTTGAAACAAAATTTTACTAAAATATCTTTTTCAAGGTCGTACAAATTGACCACTATAAACTTTTAAAAGCATTTTTATTGCCTGATTAAAATGGAAAGCATTTGTTTATGCCGGGCGCAGCATAAAAGTTAGAGTAAGTAAATATTTCGCAAGCAATTGGGTGAAAAAATCAGGGGGTGCAAATTATTGCGCAGACAGCCTAAACAAGCTTCGAATTGTTTGTTTGTAAACATTTTTGTCGGCGTCGAAGCGGAAATCGCTTACGCACACTGTTTTATACACATTCACACACCGACACCCGCGAATTTGCATAAATTTTGTTGTTGTCACCGGTGCCGTACAGTTATTTCTGTAGGTCGTTTAAAATGCTCGATCGGTACAGAACGCGCGATCTTCGCCGTGCGTTGGCTTTAACGAAATATTTCGGACTAAACGGTTGCGTACGAATTTGGCTTCATTTATACCAGAGCACGCCGCTCAGACAAAGAAGAGCGATTGTGTTGGGAGACTGAGAAACGGCGAGCGATGGGGGAACTGGAATTCTTGAAGAAGGGTCTTGGGAGCTACCAACAGTTTCAAGCTTACTATCATAACAAAGGTTTAGTTTGAAAACCTAAGGGATATTTTAGAACAATTATAAATACAAAAATGATCAACAAAAATAAAATAAAATAAACAACAGTTCAATATTTCAATATGGTAAAAATGCTATTGATTCTCACACTGATGCACAAAAACCTGTTTTGATGAATAAAATGTTTATTTATTTACATACAATATGCAATCAGATTTTATTAAGAGTGTTTAATCGTTTTATTAAGGGGGGTATGGTCCATTTTCATGAATTTTTTTACGCAATACGGTTAATGTCAGATCAATTATTTTATAACCATATTAAAGTACAACATTTAAACTACGTTTTCACAAATTTTCATAAAAAAAAGCTCCGTAGGCGCCTCCAAGAAAGAAAGGTTTTGCGGTGAACAGCAGAACTCGTTACTGGATCATCAGAAAAAACCAAACAAAAATTGTTAATTTGTTAATATGTTGCTAGAGGTAACTACGTTGAGTTTTTTTTTCAAGTCAAAAACGTGATTTTAGCCTAAAAATTCGATATATTTGTTATTATGAAATGAAAAATAATAAGTAAAAACAAGAAAGGAAAGCTAACTTCGGGCGGAGCCGAAGTTGATATACCCTTGCAGAATACTCTGAAAATTATATTCTCCAAAATTATTCATATGATGCATTCTTAATACTCATCAAAAATCCCAACTTCCTAACTTTAAAAACACCAAAGTTATGGCATTTCCAATCGTTCAGTTATATGGCAGCTATAGGATATAGTAGGCCGATCCTTATGAAATTTAATAGGTAGGATTGATTGGCTAAAAATAAAACCCATAGAAAATCCCAACTTCCTAACTTAACAAACACCAAAGTTATGGCATTTCCGATCGTTCAGTTATATGGCAGCTATAAGATATAGTCGGCCGATTCTCATGAAATTCGGTAGGTCAGATTGATTGGCCAAAAATAAAACCTATAGAAAATCTCAACTTCCTAACTTTACAAACACCAAAGTTATGGCATTTCCGATCGTTCAGTTATATGACAGCTATAGGATATAGTCGTCCGATCCCGGCCGTTCCGACTTATATACTGCGTGCAAAGGAAAGAAGGGTGTGTGCAAAGTTTCAGTTCGATATCTTTAAAACTGAGAGACTAGTTCGCGTAGAAACAGACAGACGGACAGACAGACGGACAGACAGACGGACAGACAGACGGACAGACGGACAGACGGACAGACGGACAGACGGACAGACGGACAGACGGACAGACGGACATGGCTATATCAACTCAGGAGGTGATCCTGATCAAGAATATATATACTTTATAGGGTCGGAGATGTCTCCTTCACTGCGTTGCACACTTTTGACCAAAATTATAATACCCTCTGCAAGGGTATAAAAACAAAACTCACGTGAGTACCTGCGGATTTAGGTACAGAAATTGTGTGCAAAATTTCAAAGCGATTCGTTTAGTAGATTTTGCAGGATCGTGTTCACCGACTTTGAAATTGCAACTTTTCAGGAGAGCGTTTTTAAAGTTTAGGACATCGAAAAATCGCATACAAAACGAGCTAACTCAACTACGTTCAACTGCCCATAACTTTGGTTTTACTCGGATGAATCTAAAATTTTAACTCAATATTCTTCAAATGTTGTGCATTCAGAAAAAAAATTTTAAAAAAAGAGGCTAAAAAAAAATTTTAATACGATACCCACCCTTAAATAATTTAATCTTAAAAAAAAATAAAATAATTATTTGAAAACAACATTTTAAAATGTTTTAAAGTCTGTTACTTTTAAGATATATTAGTACGAGTAAATGTTCAGACTAGCAATACCCGACGCGACTTTATTCGTGACTATTTATTCTTGCCCATGTATTTTAATTGCATAATTAAAACCGTCTACGAATACAATTTAAAGTATTCGAATGATAAACCACAAATTTTGTAGACTCGTTTATATTTGCACTGACTTTTACATTTACAAATTTTTATCTAATCTAATTTAATTTATTTGTTTAATTATTTAAGTCAACTCCAACTAATAGCAACTTTATTATTTTTTTGAAAGCTTTTTTAGTTGAAAAAATTAGATTATAAAGGAAGCATTTCTCTATTTTCCTTGCTGGACTAGTACCAGTCTTTTAGATACCCACCTGCCCCGTTCTATTTGCCAAAACAGTTTGAGGTGTTCGAAAATCAGAAATTCAAACCATATAGCCAAAAGCGTCAAAGAAAAATATGGTTATACTGGATGAGAATGAGGTGGAGGTATTTTGTGTATAGTAAGCGACTGAGGACGCGCGCCAGGAGACGTTCTTGGATTGACAATGAAGTTCACCTGCCCCTTCCCCTGAACCTCCCTTGGGAACCGGGTTCCTTTATACGTAGCTCTCGTCCAGATTAAAATCTCGATCGCAGCAGCTACAGCTGTTGAAGTCTTCAGTAGTCTACTCATCGTTTTCTACAACTTGTAATTCTTGTCGTCGCCCCGTGAACCGGATTCTAGTTTAACTGCACTTTCGTTGGTTTTATTCGAACTGCTATTTTTGTTTTGCTATATACAGGTTTGATTGCACTATGCCTTTAAGTGGCAGAAAAGCATTTAAAATTAATTTCCATTTTCGGTTAATTGTTCACACGACATTCTTGCGGTCGAGCTGCCAGCCAATGAATTCCCCAAAAACAAGATTTTTTTGTCAAGGCTTTTAAAATTGAGAAGAGCCAGAATAAATGAGAGACAGTCTGCCTTATTTGCAAATGCTTAACATCCGAATTTGCTTATCTTTTGATAAACTTTTGTTAATCGGTTTCTCGGAAAAATTATTGTCTATTTATATACCAATCACCAAATGCTTATAATATATAACCAATAAAACGATTCTTATTATTCTTCCAATTTACAAATCTTCAGATGTCGCGTAATAAAGCTTAATTTTCTGAAAAATACTGTGAATTTCAGTACCCCAATAAATGTTTTATTCGGGTCTCTTTAAATTTAATACAAACAAAATAAATTGTCATATATAAGTACAAACAAATGTGATTATATAGATATTCCAAACTTATATTTTATTTGTATTTTTACACACTTTTAACACTTTTACATACCAAAATTAAATTTATTAAAGGGCCGTTAGCTTTTTTTATGTTTTTTCTTTCTGTTTCTTATTTTTTCGCATGTGCAGCTTATTAGTTAGTCATGGATCTTTCCGTTTTAAATATAGCCACATGTCATGACTGACAGCAACAGGCAAAATATAACATAAAATGGTACTCTTGACCCTGACACTTTTGAAGAAGAATATTTTTCAAACTAAATACAGAAAGTTTTGTACAAACCCCAAAATTATTTTTAGACTGTTTATATTTGTTCAACAAATTAAACAAATTCGAGCCGCCATCTATGTATGCATTTTTAAAAACAACTGACAATGGCGCCATCTTCTGGGCAGTAGCTCTTAACAGAGCCGTTTGTTTAACAGCGTTTCAGCTGGATTTTAACATTAGTCAGCGTTGCCAACTGGAATTTTTACGTTGTCTTGGTAACGGTTTTCACTGGATTTTATTGTCAAAAGAAAAAATAAAGAAAATAAGCCAAACAAAGTAAATATGTTTCGCCGTGGAAAATTATCCTTTCTGAACACCAAAGACGATCGCATTAAAATAATCAACGAACGCATAAACATAACAGAACGACATTTAATGGAGATGTGTTCTTCATTTGCTTTGGTGACAAGGAAAATGGCCAAGTGGGTATCCTTAAAAGGTTGACCTAAGACTCTAGTTATGATTCCTTGCAGATACCGCGACTCCTTCGATGAGTTGGCCAAGGGTGTAAAAAGTTATGCGGACGACGAGGAAATCAACGAGAGTCTCTGTCAAGGACTGAAGAGCTTCACCAACGCAGTCACAATAATGGGCGACTATATGGACATCAATGTGCACCGTTTGGAACACAAAGTAGGGTATTTAAATAAAAAACCTGTATAAATGTATTTATTTACTATCATACATACATATACATATACATCGAACATATTTCAAAATCTTACAAAAATCATTAAAAATTTGAATTTTAAAAATTGCTAGTTAGATATTTTAGGTACTATGTATTATTATTTAATTCCCTTTTTTTGTAAATCAAATTTCAATATTAATTTGTATGTTATTATTTTATTATTATAATATAATTATTATAAATTTTGACCAGATTGTCAACGAGTTGGCGCAATTTGAGCAGCTCTGCAAGTCCACCCGGGACAATCTACGCCTCGCAGTTATTGCCCGAGATAAGGAAGTCCTGCGTCAACGCCAGATGCTGGAGCTCAAGTCAAAGTTTTCAGCCAACAATGTGTGTGAATAAAAAGGCTAAGTACTTCCATTATTATCTACCATTTTACCTTTCCAGAGTGCTGCCGATTCAGAGTTGTTTAAGGCAAAAATGGAGGTTCAGCGCACTAACAAAGAGATCGACGATATCATCGGGAATTTCGAGCAGAGGAAGTTGAGAGACTTGAAGCAGATAATCAGTGATTTTATCCTGATCTCCATGAAGCAGCACACCAAGGCTTTGGAGGTCCTTTCCGCAAGTTACTATGATATAGGAAGCATCGATGAGCGCGACGATTTCCTGGAGTTTCAGAAGCTAATGAAGACCAAGGAGGAGCCCACTCCCCGAAAAGCGGCCCTTAAGAAGGGTTTGCGATCCCAATCGATGGATAGCTTGGAGCATGAACACCTGGTCAGTCCGCTAAAGAGGCGCCAAAAATTATCCAGGAGTAGCAAGAATTTGGCAGGTGCCGGAATCAGCCACGGGAGTAAAACGGAACCCGAGGAGGAAACTGATGAGCAGGAAGAGGAGGAGGATGACGACGAAGATGAGGTAAGATCTGGGTCGATATTAGCTGGGAATGGACAACAAGAAATTTATTTATTGCTCCCAGGAAACCGACCAAAGTGGCGAGGAAGAAGAGGAATCTGGAACCGCATCAGACGATGAAAGGGAGCCCATCCAGCCGAGCAGCCAGCTCACTCCTCGCGAGAATGTGTTTGGGGCCAAGATCCGATCCGCTGCCAAAGATGCTCCAACGGCTTCGTCAAGCGCGAGTGCAACTCCTGCTCCCTCGAAACCAGCCAGGCAGACGGTCAAACATCCTTTCAAGGCGGTGGCATCCACGCATGTAAGGCTGCAGAAGCAGTTTCACGTGCCCCAGCACTAGCACGTAAATTATAAGCAAAACTAGAGCTCCTAGTCATCCAGAGGTCATATCAGTATTGCAGACTTTTTAGTCACACATTGGAAATAATAAACATAACATAATACTAAACTTACATAATAAAAAACCAAGCATAAAAAACGCTTTGCGGTAGTTATATTTATACCCTTGCAGAGGGTATTATAATTTTGGTCAAAAGTGTGCAACGCAGTGAAGGAGACATCTCCGACCCTATAAAGTATATATATTCTTGATCAGGATCACCTCCTGAGTTGATATAGCCATGTCCGTCTGTCCGTCTGTCCGTCTGTCCGTCTGTCCGTCTGTCCGTCTGTCTGTCCGTCTGTCTGTTTCTACGCGAACTAGTCTCTCAGTTTTAAAGATATCGAATTGAAACTTTGCACACACCCTTCTTTCCTTTGCACGCAGTATATAAGTCGGAACGGCCGGGATCGGCCGACTATATCCTATAGCTGCCATATAACTGATTGATCGGAAATGCCATAACTCTGCTGTTTGTTAAGTTAGGAAGTTGGAATTTTATATGGGTTTTATATTTGGCCAATCAATCCGACCTACCAAATTTCATAAAGATCGGCCGACTATATCCTATAGCTGCCATATAACTGATTGATCGGAAATGCCATAACTTTGGTGTTTGTGAAGTTAGGAAGTTGGGATTTTCTATGGGTGTTATATTTGGCCTATCAATCCGAACTACCAAATTTCATAAGGATCGGCCGACTATATCCTATAGCCACCATATAACTGATTGATCGGAAATGCCACAACTTTGGTTTTTGTTAAGTTAGGAAGTTGGGATTTTCTATGGGTTCTATTTTTAACCAATCAATCCAACCTATCAAATTTCATAAGGATCGGCCGACTATATCCTATAGCTGCCATATAACTGAACGATTGGAAATGCCATAACTTTGGTGTTTTTAAAGTTAGGAAGTTGGGATTTTTTATGAGTATTAAGATTGCATCATATGAATAATTTTGGAGAATATAATTTACAGAATATTCTGCAAGGGTATATCAACTTCGGCTCCGCCCGAAGTTAGCTTTTCTTTCTTGTTTTTTCTCAAAAACCTCGTCCAAATTTTACTACTATACGCACTTCCAAATGGTTTCTTTGATCACATATATTTTTGTGTTGATATTTTTAACTTTTTTAAATTATCTGCACACATATATTTTCAAATCCGCCCACTTTTTTTTGGTAGGAAGTCATGTACTATGTATCGTTTGCCCAGGCTATTCGATTTCTATAAGCAAAGTATTGAAAATGCAATTCAAGCCTTTGCTGGATAGTATACTTAATAAATCCCCACTTTACCTGAATATAGGTAGTAGTCAACGCTGATTTGCATATACTTTTAATGGTCACGGCTCACGATTTGAATTATTTGTTCCAGATAAACAAGAATGTATATATGCATAACATAACTAATCAAGCGGAAATGACATTTCTCTCCCCTTTCCCATACTAACGCCCTAACTCCGCAGACGAGAAGGCAGAATTCGGGAGCAGGTCGCCTGGTAACCGTTGTTAAATCGAAGTCCTGAACCCCCCGAAAACAGGGATTTTACAATTCTCAAATTTTTAATTAATACATATAAACTAAACGGCAATAATTCAAAATTATTAGCCCTTGCTCACAAAAGAATTACTTTACTTAAATTATGATGCCCCCATGTGGGAGAAACTTAGAACTATGCAATAAACGGATGAGCAAATGTGGGGTTTTTAGAGCAACTGGGTGCGAGGGAGATTAAATGAATGTGAGAGCCTGGAATTGTAAATTTGATTCGGGTGACTGGGTGCCAGGTGTTCGATGTATGTATCTTATGGTATTGGGATGCACTTTTTAGATGGGCGTGTCCGGACGACGCGATTCTACGGGTCTCATTTCTCCGGGCCCTGGCCCTCAATCCCAGCCTGGTTCATCAGGTCCGCGATGCTCTTCTCCAGATCGTCGATGCGGTTGCCCATGTCGTCGATGCGCGTGATAATCTGGTCGGACATCGTCTGAAACTTGTCCTGAACGTTCTGCAACAGATTTTGTACCTGATAACAGGAGGCGGATTTTACTGGGTGCTCATTTTGGGTCTCTATTTACTGGGTGGTTCCCGGATCGGGTATTACTCACGTAAATGGTCAGCTCCTGCATATTCTTTGGGTCCGCATTGCTGTTCAGAGAGTAGTTCTGGTCCAGATCGCTGTCCATCTCGTTGCGCAGTTCGGTCATTCTTTGGATTCTTTGTGGCGCTGTATAAAAGTACAAAATTCTTATCTCTTCTAGATGCTTTGCTTCTGTTTGCGGCTGCGGCTGCTTCACTTCTGCAAATTAATTTCTTTATCAAGCAAAGGGGTGGACTACGGCCCGATAAATGTGTCGATATATCCGGTGATGGCAATTTGGCTAGTGCAAAATGATTCGGTCTATTCATTTCCATGTTTGATGGCGGTTTACAAAATATTCTTAATTTAATCAATATATTATCTACCATTTTTGTAAATTCCATTTTCTTTTTGTTGTGCACAAAATTTGTTTAAAATTATTCAATTCAAAGAGTTAGATAGACTTTTAGGCCAATACATTTTTATTTCCGAAAAAACTATTTTTTAAGCAATTAGTACATTTTTATAGCTAGATAGCTATAGCTTTATTGGTTACATGGCGTTTTTCAGCACTACCAAAGCTATCGCGTTGTCCAACACAGCCCCACGTGGATGATTTTTATCACCTTTAAATGGAAGTCGACGAGGAAAAACCGCAGGTTGTTAAGAAGAACCCCTGAAGTAAAGCATTTTAACTAACCATTTCACTGCAGATTATTGCGGAGAACCCCAATGAGAGCGTTATACGAGAACGCAACGCGGAGATCGTTTCTGGCGGCAATGTTTTCTACAATCCTGTCCAGGAATTTAATCGAGATCTGAGCATCTCCGTTCTGAATGTTTACTACCGGAGATTAACTAAAGAAAGAATCGAAAAGGCGCAAAAAAAACAGCGGAAGAAGGTGAAAGAGGAGGATCAAGAAAAACCCTCTCCGGTTTCCGAGGATCCACCCACTTATGAGGCAGGTACTCGCTATGAGGATGGTCTGCGGATTCTGGAGGCCCTGGCAGCCACTGGCTTGCGGAGCATCCGCTATGCCCAGGAAATCGCTGGAGTACGCCAGATCGTGGCCAACGATCTTTCTCGCCAGGCGGTGGAGTCCATCAAAACGAATGTGCGGCACAACAAGGTGGAGGAGCTGATCGAACCCAGTCATTCGGATGCCATGTAAGTGCATTATAAAGTCACATAGATGTATTTATCCAAGTAGAAATCCTTTGAAATCCTCAAGATATTCAGTCCGAAGTTACAAAAGTCCTCATCTTACGCGCCAAAAAAGAAAGGGTAGTAAGATTGGTGAAATTTTATCAAAATATGTTTCTTAGTACATGTATCTTAATTGAACACCTATTCAATTTAACATTTCAATATTAACAGATAGATAATTATTATATGTATATATCGTAAAGGGAAGAGTTCTCATTGTAGTAATCCGATGGGGCATCTCCCTCTAAGAATCCTAAAACTGAAAGTTCTGGGGCAAACCTTTTTCAATTACTGTATCTAATAGTATGTCTCTTACAGGACCCTTATGTATCTTTCGACACAACAAGAGAAGCGCTTTGATGCCGTGGACCTGGATCCCTACGGATGTCCAAATCGCTTCCTGGACGGAGCTATGCAGTGTCTAGTGGATGGGGGACTGCTCCTAGTGACCGCCACCGACATGGCTGTTCTGGCCGGTAATGCTCCGGAGGCGTGCTATGTGAAGTACGGGTCTGTGCCGCTGCGGATGAAGTGTTGCCACGAGATGGCATTACGCATCCTGCTTCACTGCATCGAGAGCCATGCGAATAGGCACGGCAAATATATCGAACCTTTGCTGAGTATCTCAGCGGACTTTTACGTCCGGATATTTGTTCGAGTCTACGCCGGACAAGCTCAGTGCAAGCTGTCGATGAGCAAGCAGTCTTGGATATACCAGTGCACGGGGTGCGAGACCTTCACGCTGCAACCCTTGGGCACAACTAAGCCGAATCCCACGGCTGGAAATCCCCATCAGCTGAAGTACGGCATACCCACTGGTCCGGCGGTCAATTCTCAGTGCGAGCATTGCGGCCACAGGCACCACCTGGGTGGACCCATTTGGTCAGCTCCGATACATAACCCGGAATTTGTCCAGGATCTGTTGAGTGCCGTCCAGGAGACGTCGTTGCAGTCCCTGGGCACCCAAAGGAGAATCGTTGGAGTGCTTTCCATGGTCCAGGAGGAGTTACAGGATGTTCCCCTGTACTATACACCTGACAAACTGTGCTGCGTGCTCAAGCTAGAGATTGTGCCCATGCTGAAGTTCAGGTCTGCTATTCTCCATGCGGGCTATCGAGTCTCTTACTCGCATGCCTCGAAGAATTCCCTGAAAACTAATGCGCCACCAGCTGTGCTGTGGGACATTCTGCGCAGCTGGAGCAAGCGGCATCCGGTGAATCCCGAGCGGATGATTCCCGGTACTCCTCTGGAGGCCATACTTTCGAAGAAAGCCACAGCGGACTACGAGTTTGATGAACTTCACCCGGAGGCCAACCCGAAGAGCCGTAAATCGGCATTATCACGTTTCCAGGAGAATCCTACTCCGCATTGGGGACCAGGAACCAGGGCCACAATCATGTAAGCCACATACTTGAGCCATTCATTTCCACTTTTTAAACACCCGCCCGTTTTAGGATTGGTGACAACAAACTGCCAAAGAGCTACCGTAACCAGAACAAGAAGCAGCGTCACAAAACATCGCAACAGCAAGCGGAGGAGGACCAAAAAGATGCCCCACAAGCGGTGGAAGATGAGGGTGATGCGGCTCATGTGGCCAAGCAGCCCAAGCTGGAGGCGTCTGCGTGACGACTGCTTCTGTGTTACAAATTTATTGCCAATAATGTTTGTAAAATCCAAAACACGAAACTCTTTTTTTCTGGGAAAATCTTCGCAGTATTAATAGCGGAAGAAATTGCCGTCGGAGGTCTGGCGCGAAAATCCGTTGTTGATCAGCTGGTTATGGACGCCGCTACAAATTAGCTTCACACTATGCGGGTGGATCTTTTCCTTACAGCCGCCTGGAATTAAATCAAATTGATTATAAAAATAGTTGACCAGTACAGTAGATACCATATTTAAACTAGATCTAGAACTAAGATCTTTAAAGGCCTTGACCTAAAGTTTGATGTATATTTTTCTATTACCATTTTTACTGCCTCTCTTAATAATATATTTGGAATAAACTTTTAAGACATTGCCTTTGGTAGTACATTTTTCAGAAAAACATACCTTTGTCACTTTTTTTTTTTGGTCTATGGAACTTAGAATCGGCTTAATTCTTATTTGAAAACTTTACAAAACTAATGTGTTTTGTATTCTATATTCTTATAAAAATAGTTTTTAGGCTAGTTAAAATCTCGTAAATATCTTTTGAAGTTAAAAAATTAGTTTTTAAAGGACCCCCTTACCAATGCGAAGTGGATGACCTAGCACGTCTTCCTGCTTGCGGCGAATGAAACGCGTGTTGCGCAACACCCGGAATGACTTGAACTGGGCCCCGATTTCCTTAGCCGCCCCGGAAGCCGACCAGCTGCTTATTGCTCGGCACGTCTCTCGCTGCATGACGTAGTCTACTTTGTCCGGAAAGGCTTCCCGCGTGTGGTCGTAGCGCGACTGCAGCGAGAAGTCCAGAGTGTCCTTTGGAACGTTTGGATTGGCCCGGTAGCGTTTGCTCGAGCGCACCGAATTCATAGTCTGGTGATAAAAGAGCCGCTGATACGGCTCCAGGTGGCCATGCCAGGTGCCCGGGTTCAAGTGCGGTTCCGGCGGCGGTGGCTCCGGGAAGGAACACACATAGGTGCCCTCCGTTTGCAGTTCTGGCTGCCTAAGAACTCAAAACAATACTTATCCGACCTTAAAAAAATCATGAATTAAGCTCACCAGGAAACATTTTTAACCTGCACAGTGTCGTACTGAATCATCTTAAGGAGGAATCTATTTAATTTTGGGCGAACCTGAGGTAAAATGATGGACTGGTTTCAGAACAACTTGGATTTGTGATTTGCCTTCGGTTTCCCGGCAACTGTTTTGTCAATAAAACACACGATTGCCATGTTTTTGGTGCCAATGGAAACGGCCTTAAAACTTTAAGCAATTTGTTATAAGCCCGAGTTATAGTCATTAAAAAGAAATGGGGGAAATTGGTTATGGCAGACCAATTTCTTCTTTGGTATATCGAAACCACATCCTAGAAAATATATTTCTTTAATTTGTATTTTCTCTTCATTTTGTAAATAAATAATTGAGCAAATTGGTAATATTGTTTTTACGCTAGCTCTAAGCGGTTTAAGACTGCAAGTTATTCCAATAAATTATAGTTGGACACATAATTTAAAATTTTGTTTTGTTTTAGTTAAGGTTGGATACAAGTGTGCACAAGCAGTCTACACAATGCCAGTATCGTACTTTTAAATTAAAAAACGCTTTCGAAAATATCATAGTTTAGACAACCAAGTATCTGAGCAAAGCTAAAAAATAAATACATTTGTTTAAGCTGCCCCGCTCTTTTTTTCTAAGTTATCTGAAAATGAAACCATTTTCCAAATAAAAAATCAATGTTTAGGTACAATTTAAATGAAATTACATTTTATTGAATCGTTTTTTCAGCTGCAATAAAAAAGTTAGTTTTTAGACTCACCCAATTTAGCAGTTCCTTAAAGAAATCCATCGAGATCGAGTGATGATTGGAAGTCCCAACTCCGAAATGCATTGCAACATCGGCATGACTCTGCTGGAAATGTTTTTTCGCCTAAACTCAAAAGGGACGCCCACCAACATACAGGAAACCACCAATAACGCCAACCAGCAACAAATCGAGACGAGATGAGACGAGACGAGAGAAGAAGTGACGGGAAACAGGAAACTATGAGTGACTGCTGCTCCCAGCTCCCAAGCTGGAGAATCGCAGAATCTGGAGCTGTGGCAGCGTCTAACAGGAAACAGGAAGCTGCAACTGCAACATCAGCGGCACCAGCAACGAGCGACAGCAGCAGCAACAGCAACGTGCGACAGCAACAGCATCTGCAGCAGCAGCAACAGCAGCCATGCGATGTCCGCTCCCGGGAGGAAGGAGTTGTAGCTTAGATGATGCGCTGCTGCTGATCATCCCTCGCGATTTAAACACAATCTTATCTGAACCGCAACAACTGCCACACACCAATTGCCTGCATGTATATAATAAACGTGTGGGAGAAGCTTGTTAATAAGTTTGTCGTTAAAAGGTACAAAGAACGGAAACGAGCAACACAAACGCAATCGAATCAAATAGAATCGAACGGAACGGAACGCAACGCAACGAAACAAACAGGGTACTATCACTCATCCTCCTCTCTTTCTCCTCCTGTCTGTCATCTAATATTGGGTATTAAATTGAAGCCGTGTTAATTTGAGTTTATTATGTTTTGTTTCTGGTTTTGTTCAAGGATTTTTTCTACGCTACTAAGTATATCAAAAGCCTAATTGGAAAGAACCGACATCGAGGGATCGCCCAGTGAGCAGGGATCTCGCTCGGAACATAATTACATGCCTGTTCTCTACTTATTTACTCTGCCGAAACTTAAAATAGTTCGCTATAAATAGTTGTGTAAAGTGTAAGACTGTTTAATGGTTTGTATACCTGCTGTTCTGGTACAGCATGACACAGGAGGAGCCACAGATTCGTAACAGGAATCGAAATCGGGCTTTGTCAGCGAGCCATTTCTGTAATGAAAAAGACATTATTATGTTATTGTTACTTTTATTTTTTGATTGATTTGTAATGCCATATTAAGGATCTAGTTTAAAATCTGTCAGACAAAGTTGAATTTATCGAACGACAAATTCATAAATATTTGAACTTTAGTTAAGAGTTGTCGAGCACAAATCTTCTAGAGGCAGTGGACAATGAAAGTGATGCTAAAATCATACGAAATAAAAAGACTATATAATTTTTTTTTGCAGGATGAAATAAAAAATGTCTATTAAGACAAGAAGCTTTTTAATTTTTTCGATGAGAGAGCTGAATCAGAAAATTTTAGAAAGTGGAATAATTTATCATTTTTATTCACAAAATTTGATATTAGAAATGTTTATATTGAAAGTTCGTTCGTCACGACTTTTTTTTACCAGCTTAAGAGGTGTTTTTGTTTGGTCAAAATTTAACATCAGATCAAGAATTAGGCCTTGGCTATAAATGTGAAATAAACTAGTACTATATGGAACCCACCTCGCACTCTCACATCTTGGAACGTTTTTTGATATTTAGGAGCGACTGCGACTGCGAGATGCGGCTGCTGCTAGTGCCCCGGTTGCGCTCCCTATTCCATTGCGGCTGTCGCCGCGCACCGGACTGCGCGAGAACTTGGAGCGACGTTCCGGCGAATTACTGCCAGCCGAGCGGGAACGGGAGTAAGAGCGGCGGCGCGGGCTGCGCGAACGTCGACGCATCGGGGAGCGGGATCGTGAGCGGCGACGCCCGCCAGATCCTCCTCCACCTCCTCCGCCACGACGACCGCTTGAACTGCGAGTGGGCGACGACGGGCGGCCGTAGCGAGCCATCTGGACACGGAGCTCCCTGCCGTCCAACATGCGACCGTCCATGGCCTCCAGTGCGTCCTCAGCATCACGTTTGTCATAGAAGCTGCAATATTAGACAGGAACTTTATAGGATCGTTGAACATTATTTTATTGTAAAAAATAAAAAATTATTTAAATCTTAATTTAATTGTGGGGTTCACAGTATGTTGGCTAGCAGGGTTTTGGTAGGCAACAGTTGCAAGTAAACACAGTCAATCTGGCATCCTTTCGCTAAGGAAAATGTTCAGACTGAAATCTGATTCATATTCAAAGATAGCAAATAATGCACAATATACATTTGTAATTCCTTTGATCTTTTGATTAAAGTAGTTCTTAAATTCTAACAAGAAAGGAAAGCTAACTTCGGGCGGAGCCGAAGTTGATATACCCTTGCAGAATACTCTGTAAATTATATTTTCCAAAATTATTCATATGATGCATTCTTAACACTCATAAAAAATCCCAACTTCGTAACATTAAAAACACCAAAGTTATGGCATTTCCGATCAATCAGTTATATGGCAGCTATAGGATATAGTCGGCCGATCCTTATAAAATTTGGTACGTCAAATTGATTGGCCAATTACAAAACACATAGAAAATCCCAACTTCCTAACTTTACAAACACCAAAGTTATGGCATTTCCGATCAATCAGTTATATGGCAGCTATAGGATATAGTCGGTCGATCCTTATGAAGTTTGGTAGGTCAGATTGATTGGCCAAAAATAAAACCCATAGAAAATCCCAACTTCCTAACTTTAAAAACACCAAAGTTATGGCATTTCCGATCGTTCAGTTATATGGCAGCTATAGGATATAGTCGGCCGATCCCGGCCGTTCCGACTTATATACTGCGTGCAAAGGAAAGAAGGGTGTGTGCAAAGTTTCAATTCGATAGCTTTAAAACTGAGAGACTAGTTTGCGTAGAAACAGACAGACGGACAGACGGACATGGCTATATCAACTCAGGAGGTGATCCTGATCAAGAATATATATACTTTATATGGTCGGAGATGTCTCCTTCACTGCGTTGCACACTTTTGACCAAAATTATAATACCCTCTGCAAGGGTATAAAAATATGTCCAATTCTCAGTAATTTGACTAGTAACACAGTTAAAGTTTTGCACTTTTTCGGTAACAAACATGTAACAAATGATTATCATTCTTCCATTCCTCTTTTGATCATCGTAAGTAATTAGTTTGGTTAAATGTTGTATTCTCAGTATGTTGGCTAGTAGGAGTTGGGTAGGCAACAGTTGCAAGTGAACACATTTTATCTGGCACCTTTTTGCTACAGAAAATGTACAGATTTGTGACTGATACACCTTCGATGATAACAAATAATGCAAATCCTGTTTAATAATAATGCCTTCCCGAGTATGGGCTGTCTTCTATTATAAAAAATGGCAAAACATCTTTAAAGATTACATTTGACTGTAATCTGAAACTAATTCAAAGGTAATACAACAAATATAAATCGTTAACTATGTTTTCTTTGACACGGGATGTGACCACTTGGTTAGATGTTGTATTCTCAGTATGTTGGCTAGTAGTAGTTGAGTAGGCAACAGTTGCAAGTGAACACATTTTATCTGGCACCCATTGTTAAAGAAAATGTACAGATTATTAACTGATACACATTCGGTAATAACCAATAATGCCAATTCTTTTTATTTCTAATGCTTAGAAAAACACGCTGCGTTTCAAGATTATTTTTGGCGGAATGGCTTCTTTTGTGGAAACCTGGCTAATAGTGGAGGTTTTTTTTCAAAGTGAAGATGTTTTTAATAGTGACAATTTTTTAAATATTTGCATTTATTCTATTACTCTTCTGTTCAAAATAATATTTGTGGACATAATACTATGGTAGAATGTTTTAGGAGAAATGGAGGCTCGAATAAACTTCATATAAAAAAAATCTTTTAATTTAATAGAATATTTTCAAGATGCCCTGCAAGTTATGTATATCTATATAAGTCTGTTTTCCAGGAATAGGACTCGAAACGCGAATACTTACCGAACAAAGGCAAAACCGCGGCTCTCGCGCGTGTAGCGATCTCTGGGTATGTAGATGTCACCAACCTCGCCGCATCTCTCGAAGACCCGACGCAGATCCTCCGGCGTGGTGCGGTATGTGAGATTGTCGACCTGAGGGATAATAATACGCTCTGGTTGATTTACATGCCGAAAAGAGGTTATCTAACCGGGCAACGTTGCCAGCCGGCCGCCATTTTGTAAGTGATTTATTTTTTACAGATACTTGCCTTCAGCGAGACCATTCCATCGATTCTAGGCGGCGGACGCGCTGCGCCCAATCCCCCGGCACTTGCGCCGTTACTCATTGTCTATATAGAAATATTTATTTCACCCAAAACACACGACTGCGAAAAGCGAGTTTATCTGGCGACAATTTTTTTCCCTCTGCTAAAATGGCGTCCGGCACCAGTGACGTTCGTTCAGTGTGGCCGTGTGTTGAGGTTGAGCTGTCAAAACATCGATAGAATTATCGATAGTGGAGATATTGCCTTCGATTTCCTTTTAAGCTATCACGATAGTTTGGGTAAGCTATTTGTAAGCATATTTCCAAAGAGCATACCCCACCGGAACGGTTTAGATTTTTGACAGATGTAAAACTCCGAATCCCACTAAGCACAGATCCATTTGAACAATCACATATTTTTTCGGAACTTAATATTCACAAAAGCTATTACTAATTAAAATATATATCTTCTTCGTATTTGCAAACAAGCTTGGCATATAATCGTAGTATATGTTAATTTAAGGTTTTTTGCCATTTAACCTCTATCAAACTGATAAACAAATATCTCTCACTTCTTGTATTATATTGACATAATTAAATTTTACAACTATTTTGTATGTTTTGATATTAAAACCTTAATCCCACGATGCACGTGCCAGTGGAACTCTAGAGATTTTTTACAAATGTAAAACTAGTGGCTCACCATCCAAAAAAGCCGACAAGGCGATTTTGAAATTTATTAAACTGTGTTTAAAATACTTTTTTACCTGAACTTTTAAATAATAGTTTACGGCCATTCTGATAATAAATAAACCCCATATCCTCCCTTCTACGCCTCTGGGCAAATTTGCACGATAAGAACGATAAGGCACGGAAAAACCTCAAGGACCATTCCGCTAATAGTTGTCTGCTCCAATAATATACATAAATGGTCACCCGAAAATATCGATATCTATTATAAATATATGGGATAATAGATTAGTAACGAAGAACAGTCAACTTTCGTAACTGTAAAATTATAGCTTAAAGTCACATTTGTCAGCTTTGTCAACTCAAATGTAATGTCAAGTTCAAATGTAAAGAAATGTACGATCTGTGGCCTGCTATTAGGCTCCACTGTAGTTTCACCTATCGATACTCCGATAAAATTTTATGTTTGTGACAACCCTGACTCGATGCGTGGCTTGAAACGTGTAAAAATAATATAAGATTGCTAATTTCAAGCACTGCACATAGTGTTCAGGTAGTCTAATTGCACCTGCAGGTCATCAGGTGGTCACCACTGCCTCCAGCAACCGATAACCAAGGAATAGAGGGAAACAGTTAAAACGAAGTTGGCCAGGGTAGCACACACAACAAAACACCGAATCACAACACTAGTGTAGACCATATTGAGTTGAAAGTCTGGCTTTAACCCCCGCAAGTCACCCGGCCATCAACCTTAAAGGCGTGTGTGTTTCTTAGTGCTATTGCCATTCCCGTATTTCCATTTCTAATCCCGAAACGACCGCGTGTGTTCTGTGTGAGTGCGGGAGCAGAAAGAAGAAGCAGCCGTTTGAAGGAGGGCGAAAGTGTGTCGCGTGAAAAAAGCGAGAGATTTTCATCGGAAAACAGAGAAACCGCACCGCATTGGAACCATGGCCGCCCAGGAAAACACAGAGATCAGCACAAAGTTCTCCACGCTGAATGTGAACGCGGTGGAATTTGTGCCCAGTTTCAGTTACAACAGCGTGGCCGCAGCGGCGGCAGCAGTTGTGGTTGCGGCGGAGGAGGCGGATGCTCAGGCGCCGACCCCGCCCCCCACTGCCACGGATCCGGGTCCGGTTCCCGCCTCAGGATCTGCCACGCCAGCCACCACACCCGACTCCACCGGCAGTGGGGGATCCACAGCGGGCGCAGCTCCTCCTCCACAGACGACGGCGGGGGCAGGGGCACCACCCACTTCCTCCTCCAATTCCGCATCGCCAGCGCCGGGTTCGCCTGCCACCACGCCTTCTGCGGCAGCGGCTGCTGCTCCAACGCCCGTCGAAGGTCTCAACCCCTCGGACAAAATCGCAAACAATGGTAAATAGAGCCCCCAACCCAAACTCCCTTTAACCCCTCGCCGAACCTCACCGCCCACGTCCATTGAACTCTTTCCCTGTGACGTCAACAAAGAAGCGTGTTATTGTTGCTACCTGCTGGTGGAAAGACCAGAAAGAAAGAAAAGAGGGGAATGGTACAAGAAAGGAAAACCCCGAAGAAAGGTTGCATTCGTTGGGTTTAGTTTAGGTTATTATCGGTGGCCGCACATAACCTCAATCTGCGTCAGCACTGCAGTCGGCGTCGCATGTGTTGCTTGCTTTATTCGATTTGCAGGCATTATTGTGCCGTTAAACAAACGGCTAATCTCTTTTGGCCTGGACGCAAAAACCACCGTTGGTCAGGGCCTTTTCTTTGGCAGCTTTTCACGCCGTCGTGTCGCCAGCGGTGAGCTTATCGCAGAGATGCGCAGATCGCGGCCATTCACTTGTGAAATACCTGTTTCTTAACTATTATATGCAGAAAACCCATTGTTTTATACTTTATATAATACAACCCAATTAGAATTGACAATTTATGTATGCTATTCAAACTTGTATTCAAGAAATTATATGTCTGATCACATATTTGTACCAGATTTTTAAATCACTTTTTAGATTTTTGTATACCGACTGCGTGCATTCAAATACTTATTTCCATACTTCCAACTAGTATCAGATATTTCATATTTAGGTATGATAAATATGTCATGGAAAGAGATCACTTAGTCGTCAAACTTTTTAAACTTATTAACGCCTTTAAAAAAAAGCATTAAACAGCATTGTAATCAGTTCATGGCATGCTTGCAATTGTTTATAACTTATTTGCCTTAAATAATATATATACAAATAGGCACGAACTTTTTTTATGGGTTAGTTTTATTACTCTGAAGTTAACTTCACAGTACTTTGAGAGCTATTTAAGGCATTCGTGTGGCGGGAAAAATAACTTTTCACTATTAAGGGATGTGCCTGTCTTTAAAACAACAGTTTTTTTTTATTTAATGTAAAGTATTTATTTTTTATAATTAGGATTTAAAATTTAAAAAATAATCATTTCTTATTAAAAATGTATTTTAACGTTTTTTTGTTTATTTAATAGTTAATGTTAATCTTTTCCTACAACTTAAATATTTATTCTGTAAATATCTTTATCTTATATCTCTTTGTTTAACAATCTCAGAAAAACAAATCAAATGTATCCCCCGGCTTTTAAATGTATAGTTAATGTTAATCTTTTCCTTTAACTTAAATATTTATTCTGTAAATGTCTTCATTTGTAGGCAGTGATTTTTTTTAACAATCTCAAAAAAACAAATGAAATGCTTCTCCCGGCTTTTGAATTGTCTCAATACCTTGATATATATTTTGCACAAGTCACAGTCACTTGATCCACTGCTCCCATTCACGACTCATTTCCAGCGGGCACTCACACACTTGCCATTCGCCATGCGACGCCAACGAGCAGCTGTTTGCGCTGACATTTTACTCCCGCTACTCTTTGTCCCGACGTTTATTTGGCCATTTTCCTCACCCTCTTCGCACTCACACTTGCAAATATCTCCAATTTCTGTGTTTTTGACACGTTTGCGTTTCTACCAGCCGTTTATTGGAGCCTATGCTGCGCCCAGCTTCGCTTCGCGGACTGGAATGAAGTGGAATGGCATGGGCGTCCGTTCAGCTGGCTCACTCGTTATCTCAGCGACTCCACTGCCGCCACATTGTAGTTGTTTGGCCCGAATGGAAGCGCTTAGTGCAGCTCGCCGGCGGTTGAAACCGCTTCGAACCCGATTCCGCTTCCATCGCGTTTGGCGCTGTGCGGCAGCTGAAACGACTAAAAATGTGCTGTTGGCTCTTACACTTTCGCGCGATCGCAGCTCGCTCATCTATCCGCTCCTGTTACCAATCCCATTCGATTTGAGTTTTATGTATCGCCATTATGAGTAAGAGCGCCGGTTCTCGCTACATTTACTCCAAGAAAACATCGATGTCGCAGTGCAGAAAAAGTTAGTAGTCGGTAGTCGGGATTTGTTTATATATTTGTCAGGATCCAGAAGTACCACCTGGAAACCAACCCTCCTCTTCAAATGGTGTCTCCTGTAAGGCAAAGGTTCGGGATCCTCACTCTAAAAATCCACCTTCAATCGAGCACGTTGTCACCAGCACTCCAATCCGGCACATGACTCATCCGGCTGGCTAAAGCCAGTAATTACCAATTAGCATGTGGCCGCCAGGTCAAACATGGAGAGTGCATGTGGTAGTAGTTACCAGACTAACACCGATTGGCAATAAACAAAACATATATTCAGGAGAGTCTTACCTCAACTTGGTTTCAATGTAATTCCCATGAGTTAAATTCATCTACAAGTGCTCTACAAGTCGACCTAAATTTAAATGCTTTGAAAACGAAGGTATTGGCTCAGCTGTCTCTTGGGCGAAATGGAAAAGTAGAGAGTGTGTACTTGATGAATAAGTTTTGAAAAAAATGAACAACAAAAAGTTAACTCAACCAAAATAGCAAGTAATGCAATTAGAAAATAGACACGTTTCCATCTTGCAAATGCAAAATACATAAGCATAGGCTTCCCTTTGTAAGGATAGAAAAAGTTAAAGTTAAAATATGACTTACACTATCCAATCTATAGGATGATGTGGAAAATAATATTATTTTTTGCGAAAGCCATTTATTTATTCGGTTTAAAACTAGATTAATCCAGTGAATGTTTTCGCCTTTATGAGACTTTTGGCAAAACCCATAATGCTCAGATTATTCTGATGCATACGTACATACATCATACACAAATAATATTTAATAGCAACAATATTTTAATTTACATATTTATATATTTTTGTGTAAATAAATTTAAAATTATCTTAGTTTGCTTCCATTAACCCATTAATGTTATTAATAAAGCCCAAACAAACATTACCACATTGAACTATCTCTCGTTGGTACAACTATTTCTGAAAAAACAAACAATCATGGACTTTCCGCGATTGCTATGATATCCTGTTACCCAGCAACTAAAAGCATTCTATCACCCAACACCGTGGAATCCCATGTAACTGATTCAACTAACGACTATTTATTTATTTTGTATTTAGAAACCGATCCCGCTGACAGCTGGGATGTGGACGATGCTGTGATCACGCCCGAGGATGAAGAGGTCGAGGATGCTGAGTTCACAGAGGGAGAGGCCACGCCCAAGGTGACCAAAAAGAAGGTGGTCAAGGTGGAGGAAAACCGAAGCAAGCGTGAGCACGTGAATGTTGTGTTCATTGGTCATGTTGGTGAGTTACCGTTATTTATATGGCTGCTGTCAAACCCCTCGGTTACTGACATTGTGATTTTCTATCGCTTAGATGCTGGCAAGTCAACAATCGGCGGACAGATCATGTCCCTCACAGGCATGGTAGACAAGAGGACGCTGGAGAAGTACGAACGAGAGGCTCGTGAGAAGTCTCGCGAAAGTTGGTATTTGTCATGGGCGCTGGACACCAACCAGGAGGAGCGCGACAAGGGCAAAACCGTTGAGGTTGGGCGCGCCTTCTTTGAGACGGACCGCAAGCACTTTACCATCCTGGACGCGCCCGGCCACAAGAGCTTCGTGCCGAACATGATCGGAGGGGCGGCGCAGGCCGATCTTGCCGTGCTGGTCATATCAGCGCGAAAGGGTGAATTCGAGACCGGCTTCGACCGGGGTGGACAGACCCGCGAGCACGCCATGTTGGCAAAGACCGCCGGCGTCAAGCATCTGGTCGTACTGGTCAACAAAATGGATGACCCCACGGTCAGTTGGGATCAGACGCGCTACAACGAATGCAAAGACAAGATACTACCATACCTCAAGAAGCTGGGCTTCAACCCGGCCAAGGACCTTACCTTTATGCCTTGCTCCGGCCTCAGCGGCTACGGGCTCAAGGACCAAGTCCCGGAGACTCTCTGCTCCTGGTACCGGGGGCCCGCCTTTATTCCGTTCATCGACGAGCTGCCCTCGCTCAACCGCAAGTCTGATGGGCCCTTCATCATGCCCATCGTTGACAAGTATAAGGACATGGGCACCGTGGTGATGGGCAAGGTTGAGTCTGGAATGGCGCGCAAGGGTCAGAACCTGTTGGTAATGCCAAATAGGGTGAGTTTTTCCGTTTAAAATTAGGAAACAATCGGATTTATACTGATTTTACGTTTTTAATAGACTCAAGTGGCGGTGGATCAGTTGTTCTCCGACGACTTCGAAGTCACATCTGTTGGTCCCGGCGAGAACGTCAAGATCAAGCTGAAAGTAAGTTAATAATTTTTAATACATATACTTCATATCTTATAAAAAAATATGTTCCTCCTAGTAGTGCTAAAATGGATTACAATATTGTACCTATTGTGTCTGCCAATAATTTTTACTCTCTCTTATTTAATTTTCAATTTAAATAGTTTATCATATGTGATAAAGGTTTAAAAAGGTTTATTAATTTTTTTAACACAAATCTTTAGTATTTTTATCATATAGGACAATGGTATAAAGATTTAGAATTGATTGAATACTATTTTAAAATATGGGGATTTTTTTTTAAATTGTAATTAAAACACACCACTTTATCGAAAGACACCAATGGAAGTTAATATATGCTTACGGCTATCACAAAAATGTTTTATTATATATAACATCTAATTTTTAGAAATCCAATTATTTGCAAGAATATATTTTAATTGGCTGATCGGAATCCAATTTCGATTGGACAAAAGTTTGATTCAAACAAAATAATATAAGTCCATTTTGCAAATTCGACATTTTGAGCATATCAAAAATATATTCATCTTATTTTATAACACGTCTCTGCAAGGGTATAATATTCGTTTAAGTCTTGAATTTATAGTTATTTTTTTACTAACGTGTAAATGTTTATTTAACCATTTTTTTAGGGCATCGAGGAGGAGGATGTCTCGCCAGGTTTTGTGCTCTGCGATGCCGCTAATCCCATTAAAACGGGAAAAATCTTTGATGCTCAGGTCGTAATCTTAGAACACAAATCAATTATCTGTGCGGGTTACTCGGCTGTCATGCACATACACTGCGCTGCCGAAGAGGTCACAGTTAAGGTGAGTTTCCCTTTTATCCCATAAAACACTTAAAAAGTAAACTACATATATTGCTTCTTTTAAATAGGCCCTCATCTGTTTGGTCGACAAAAAGACTGGCGACAAATCAAAAACACGTCCACGGTTCGTTAAGCAAGATCAGGTTGCAATAATGCGTATAGAGTGCTCTGGAATGATTTGCCTTGAACAGTTTAAGCTATTCCCACAAATGGGACGTTTTACGCTCAGGGATGAAAGTAAGTGCTCTGCTCATATTAATCGAAAAATCCGCCTAACCGTTATTTTTTAACTTTCAGACAAAACCATTGCCATTGGCAAGGTGCTGAAGGTGGTCGAATAAATTGAGCAAAGCTGAATTCGAGCGCCCGCCTTTCACTGCGATTTTTGATAAAGCATTGCACGCCCGACGAGAGAAAACAACCACAGCAACAATAACAACAACGCCATGCCACGCCACGCTTTCTTCACATTTGACAAATCCAGAAACACAGTACACACCCACGCTCGAGCTCTTACTCACTTATGGTTACTTTACTTTCTACCAGCAATAGCAATTGATTATACATTGATAAGAAGGTTGAATAGGATTCGAATCGAAACGGAACGGCAATGTAGAGTGCATTATAAAAACGGGCAGGCGTTAAGTTAATTTACAACCCCGACGCACGGACGGAGTGTTCAGAGATAGAAACAGAAATGCATTATATACGAATTATAAACTATATTATGTATAACTAAGCAGCAAAATCGGAAGCAGCGAGCGCGAAACAAGATGAACTATTTATATATATACACAACAAACCACTCACACGTATATATACATAATGTATGCGAGGGAGCATGAGTTGGCGAAGAGCCGCGATGGTAACTGATAAGGCATTAATAGATTCTTGGTACAATTATGTTTGTTGAGACCCACTGTCAAGGATATTGAAGATTAGTTGCCGTCGTCGTTTTATTTTGGTTTAATACTTTTGTATAAACTGTAAGCATTAAATAGCGTACACGTACATGCCTAAATCGCGCGGAAGACGTGAAATTTTTTAATACTAAAACTAAAGCTGCAAGCTACCCAATTTTTGTATTTGTACAAGCGAAAAGCAAAATCCCCGATCCCCCTTACCCATTCAGCTTCCTGTATGCGCCTTCAAATTGCAAATTTGTTAAATACCCTGCAAATACAATACGATATTTCTGCTCTTCTTTTTTACATGATATAATCTAAATGCTTTAATTTAAGTTTAAGCTTAATGAACATGGAGTCAAGTTGGTTTGATTCGTAAGCTCAAAATTAAAAGTCTTTGCATCATTGAAGAACACTACAAAGATGGCATAACAGAGAAACAAACATTTATCACCTACGTAAATATCTTATTGTTAACTTCAATCTTGGCCCCTTCGGTAAATTCACTTTATTTGGCAGATTTACAAAAAATTAGATTTTTTTATAATTTAGTTAATTGAAGAATTCGTGCAGGTCAACCACGAAACCCACTTATGAAAAAATAAAATGCCTTTTGCTACCAAGCAGAAAAAAAACACAAAGGATCTACGGTTTTTATTTTATTTTACCCCCATATTTATACATTCATCCGGACCCAGGACCAAGGCGGTTTCAAAACATCCACCCCCATTATTCGGAATCTGTCTTCCCCTGTTATTATTTTAAATTTAGTCTTTGTTGAAATTGAAAGTTGTTGCCCCTACCGACACAAGTAAATAAATAATATTAGTTAAGAACGGTGAGCAGTCCCCTGTCTAAGTTAATTTAATTAACTGAATAATACCTTAATCGGTGTCATATTTAATGATGGACTTGAACCTGCTTTTAACGCTTTTCGCAGCCTCCTAAGAATCGAACTCATATTATTGTAATAATACTAAGTGCGATATAATTGTTGACAACGCGGAAACTTATTTAAAATGTTTCACACATACAACCCCGACACTGACACTCAACCAAACCATATGAGAGATAAAACGGAAGTCGAAAACTACGCCACTAAGGAAGAGGAGCGATTGTAATAATAGAAATTATATAGACAAAACGGGAATATTTATACAGAAAACGAAATTGAAATGTATTATTATTATACATATACGTATGAAATGAAGAAAAACCAAACGATCTGCATAAATTTGAACATTTTTTATCAATAAAAGTGAAAAGAAAATTACAGAAAAAAGATGAAGACTAAAGAACCAAATTCAGCGAGTTTATTTATTTGATAAAACTGGATTACCAAAATACCGTGTTTCTTTTTTTACAGATGTTCAAATGATTGACCAAATCCTAATTGGGGTAAATAAACCTTCTCCAATGCTACAAACACTCTTAAATTCAAATAGGCTTAAAAAGCGATCAAATCAATTGAAAAATTGCAAATGATTTTTCAAGATGAGCATTTTTTTTAGTTTAATTTTATTTATATACATACGTACAAATAAATTCTTTTATTTATTTTTTAAACTAAGCGTCGTGCAGTATTTTAATTGATCTTAGCGTGTAATACAAGTAATACAAAATTGTACATTGAAACATTGGATAGTAAGAAATCCATTAGCGAATATCGCTCGACATCCTTACAGAAACTTACTCTAGGAATGGATTTGTTTTATTGAATACTCGGAACTGGTGTGTATATGAATTTACTCCTTATAATTGAGTATCACGGTTGGGTTGTCTTTTCAGTATTCCACCTGGTCAGATTTCTTGGCCAGGAGCGGAGTAATGGGCTGGTCCCTTCGGTTGGCACGCTCCTCTTCCTTAGCCTCCTTATCGCCGTAAATGTCGAGAGTTCGTCCATAGTACCAAACAAGGTAATCGAAGAACAGTCCGATCAAGGTGAGCGCTGAAATGTTATAATATATTATAAAATTATAAATTATTAAATTAGTTTAATCTTAAAATTTAAGCTCAAACTATTTAGCTTAATAAATTATTATCTTTTCTTGAAATTTATGTTTAAATTCATTTCAAGAAATAATTTATTAAACTAGTTTTCTTATACATGTAGTGCAAAATGGTATTCTATTAAAAATGGGAAGATAATTTTTACTAACGTTGAAAATATCTTCATACCGTTTTTCGACTTTGTGGGAGCAAAAAGTAGGTATTAAACTGAAACATTTTTTATTTTTACAGTTTAATACCTACTTTTAGCATACTATGTTCTTCAGACTTTGGAACTTACTGCAAGACAAAAAGTTGAGGGAGTAACGGAAGCGGGTCTGGTCGTACAACTGGCAGTTGCCATTGCCACTGCAGGTCTTTGTCCACACGAGGCACGTGGAGTCGATAAGGCGGCCGAACATAATGGGACCTGGGATCAGGGCAAGCAAACTGATCATCATCAGGGCTAGACCCTGGGCGAAGCTTTTGTCCTCGGTGGCCACAGCTCGGTAATTGACCAGGACGTTGCCCACCCGACCGGACGAGCCGACCCAACCGGCTAACATCGAGATAATGGAGAAGGTCCAGAAGCTCCAGTTGCAGTTCTTCGTACAGATTCCCGGCCGGAGCACCGAATCGGGTGTGGCTCTCCTGGACCTGGACAGGACTTCCTCTTCGAAATCACCATCGTCGTTGAGAAGGGGCACTCCGCCCAGATACTCGGAAAAGTCCGTGGTGGTATCCAGCTCAGGTTCTGGAGTGGGTTGCAACAGACTCATTAGCCGCTGGGCAGCAGTGGGTGAAGGAGTTGCATTAGCCAGGCAGCTGCAGTCCTCGTACAACTTGGAGGTGGCGTTGTATCCTCGGCATCCCGCATGGCAGGCAGAGAAGAAGGTGGTGTCGGTCGGCTCGTGGCAAACGGGTGTGTATTTTATCCCTTCGCAGGAGCAGTTTGAGTTGCAGGATGCCGTCAGGTTTAACCTGAAATAAGAAAAACGTAAGGAGGGTTTTAAGGCTAATATTCGAGGTAAAAGTTCCTTTAGCCTTATTGAACTTGGTATTCTATATTCTTGCTTTAAAAATAAAGGTAAACATTCAAGAATAATAGGCTATTGAATATTATACCTTTCAACTATTTTAAACTATTGTAATTTTATAAAAACAATGTAATTGCTTACTCCAAAATATATTAAATATATATTAACTATTAAACAAAATATAGGATTGAATTTTATCTGTTACTCTTCGACGCGTTAAAGGATTTTACTCTATCGATCTCCCAGCTGCCATTTTCTAAATTTTAAATATCCAATTTTAGAAACTTTTATGCTAAGACAGCATAGGTTATAAATTTGTAGAATTCTACACCGACTAATAAATCTTAGCATTGGTCTGTATTTCAAAAAAATTAAGATGGCTAAAGTTCCGTTGCCTGGATGATGTTTTTTAGGTTAAGTTTTAAGTTAAAGCTGTTACATAAAGAATAACAATATTGATGGGATAGAAATATATAACACAATTCATAAATGAAATTAATGTTGATGTAAAATATATAAGCCGTTGAATTTGAAATGCATGTATCAGTAAGGGTGAATAAAAAATATATATAAATTATAATTCTTTAATAATCTCATTTAATATTTAATTTAGACTGGAAATTTCTGAAATAGTTTAGATTAAAAAAAATGTTTTTCTTTGGGTACTTACTGTCCCACATGAGTCATGGAGAAGGTGTCCGGGCAGTAGAGGAAGGCGTAGGAGATCTGCGCCATGATGGAGACTCCAGCAACGATTACGTTCCACATGAGCACCTTACTCACGTGGGGCTTCTTTTTAGACAGCACCACACCGGACCCAATCAGACCTATGACCATGCCCAGAATGGAGATGGGGCCAACGATCTGAAAAAAAAAGGGTTAGTTAGTAGAACCAAAAGCGAGCAGCAAATTAAAGTTGTGCATGGAAAACTCACAATGGTGGCACTTTGGGGGTCCTTGTGGAACTGCACCTCCATGTATTTGGTGAGGAAGGTCATAAATCCAGAGGCACCCAGAATGTAGAAGACGGCCGAAGTGATGTTGAAAAGCAGGAGCTTGTTCCGCAGCAGTCGCATGAGGGCGCGTGGGAAGTCCTTCAGCTGGGGCAGGTCCGCATTGGCCCCCGCAGCCGCTCCAATATTGTCCAGGGCGGCGTTCGAGGAGAAGCGGCTGCTCAGCGAGAGGTTCTCCTCCCGCTTGAGCTCCTCCTTCGTCTGGCGCAGTGCCAGCGGAAGGTGAGAGTTGGTCCTTGGTCCGTCGTTGACCTTGGGCAGCTGCTTGGGAAAGAGCCCGATGAGGCCCGAGAACAGGCACATCAGGGTGCCCAGGATCACCCAGCCGAGCCACCAGGCACCCAACCAGCGGGGGTCCTTGTTGTCGATCAAGGGAGTCTTGGTTGGATCGATGAAGGTGTTTAGCGACAAATAGCCTGAGTTGGAAAAAATGAATGAAACAATTTAATCGAAGGCATACAAAAAGTTTAAATGTGCTGAAAGCTCTGACCAAATTTGTAATAAAGCCGGCAAGGGCTTACAAATTCGATACACCATTAAAAATCTGTAGTATGTATGTAGTATGATCAATCTACTGACGAAGTGTTCTAGCAAAGTTCGTCGGTGTTTAATATTATTGAAATATTTTGAAAGGATCTTTTGCTTACCGAAAAAGAATCCCACGATAGGACCAATCATCCTCAAGGCCATGGCCACTGCCAGCATCAGGGGAGTGTTTGTCTTCTTGGTGTTGTCGTCGAGATAGGTCTGTCCCAGGGAGTAGTACATGGTGTTACCCACGCCCAGTACAAATTGGGAGGTGAAGATGAGCACCAGTGGCACGTAGGAGAAGAGATCATCGCAGTTGTCCTCCGTGTTGCCCACTCCACAGAGTCGCTCTGTCTGGACAGAGCTGATATTCTACAAGAATGGCATCATTTAGAGAGATAACGACTTGAGATTGAGCAATTAACCCACCAGCAGGGGCTGACCCGCGCTAGACGAGCCATTCAGGAGGCCCTCCTGGTACTCCTTGGTGAACTGCAGCACCTCGTGACCTGCACCGTAGATGAAATGCGGCAGAACGAGGATGTAGCAAGACAGACCACAGAAGACAATGCCCCAGGCAATCCAACGCGGACGATTGCGCTGACCACCGATGTAGGACAGGATGAGGGAGAGCATGATCTGCGAGATTTCATTCCCGCTGAGAACAATGCCTGCAATAATAAATGTATCAAGGGATTTTAAAATAAATATTCAGAGAGTAATTATTTAATAAAATAAATAATTAAAATAAACCTCTATTATTTAATAACTTTTAATCCATTTAATATTCCAAAAGCTCAAATACAACATTAATGATAACTTAGTGCTACATTGAAAATTTGACTGCAGTTTCGATATTGGATTCTGAATTAATTCATCCAATTTATCTAAAACGTATTTTCGTTTCTCTGGCTTAGTTTGGGTTTGGATACTATGTATGACGACCTAAAGATTTGGAATTTGATTCATGAAGCCAATTCAAACTTTGCTTTCATATATTCAATCCATTGTTTTAGGTCTATACCTAGACACAAAGAAGCAAAACCACTGTAAAGATCAAAATGCAATTTAAAAAAAAATAAAATAAATCTGTATAAAATACAATACATACAATATTAGATTTTCCCGGAATTTTTAAAGCTTCAACTCAATAGGAACACATAAAAACATAAAATAACAATTTTTCTAAAGATATAGGGAATTTTTACTAAAAATTTTAAAATCAAGAGCGAGATAAGTATTTTCAGAATCGGAATTCGAAATTGTAGTTAAATGTTACACATTGTAATCCATATTGAAACAGCACAAGTAAATTTCTTAATTGCAAAGGTACATTGTATTTTAATATTACCTGTCGTTTGACTGGGAATCTTGAAACGTTTTTCCAGTGTGGTGAGGGTGACGATGAAGTACATGTAGGACATGGCCTGAATGGTGCCAAGCAGTCCGTAAACGGCCATGAACATCTTGGTGGTGGCGTACTTCTGCAGCCAGGCCGGATGCCAGTTGGCCATGCCGCACAGGTAGTTCCCGGGTGGGGGATTCGATCCCCGACGTTTCACTTCCACCATCTTCGATTTCGTACCGCCTTCAACTGCGGGATGCTACTGTCTTGTCTGTGGGACTCAGCAAATCATCGATTTGGACCGATTAGATTGCGGACACGGCTTCCAGATAGACAGTGGAGTGATAGGAAGTAGACTGCAAGGCACAGAGTACAGAGGGACATTTGACCATAACAGACCATTATTATACCCGTTACTCGTAGAGTAAAAGGGTATATTGTATTCGTGCAAAAGTATGTAACAGCTAGAAGGAAGCGTTTCCGACCCTATAAAGTATATATATTCTTGATCAGGGTCAATAGCCGAGTCGATATAGCCATGTCCGTCTGTCCGTCTGTCCGTCTGTCCGTCTGTCCGTCTGTCTGTCTGTCCGTCTGTCTGTCCGTCTGTCTGTCTGTCTGTCCGTATGAACGCTGAGATCTCGGAAACTATAAAAGCTAGAGGATTGGCATTTTGCATGCAGATTCTAGGAGTTCCTACGCAGCGCAAGTTTGTTTCAAAAAGGTGCCACGCCCCCACTTAACGCCCACAATCGCTTATATACGATTTTAAAAATTTAAATATTTCGGAAAAGTAAAAATGCAGTTTTATTGTGTTTATCAATACCTATCGAAATGTAGAAGAAATTTTTCAAATCGGACCATTCGTTAAAAAGTTATGCGTGATCAAAGTTTCTATCTCCATCTCCCTCGCACTCCCTTTACCTGAGTAACGGGTATCTGATAGTCGGGGCACTCGACTATAGCGTTCTCTCTTGTTTTTATTTGTATTTCCAGACTGAATTTCGCCACGCTCTCGGTTGATTGAAAATCACTCCCGTAATCGTGACTCTCCCGATCTTGAAATCTTCAAATATCGTTTAGGGCTTATAAAAGTTGTTGATGTGAAATTCTTAGTATTGATTAAGTATCGATAATGGTGCCTACTCAAGATCATATTGGGTCTGGGCCGAGGCGATTAGATAAACCGTTATTTCTTTGCCAAATATAAGATATCTATATGGTCGGGGTAGCTAATATAAACAACTATAATTACCGCATAACGATGACCACTGGACATCTGTCCTTAATTGATCAGACCACCAGCCAAATCACCAGAATCATTCCCTTGGTTCAATAAAGATATCTTATCGTGGGTACTTTCAAATATGCTCAGATCCGTAAACAAATTTTGGGAACTGCTATCATAAACTAATCACTATGACATGGTATATTAACATTACTCAAAGAAAATGTTCTGAAACTAAAAAGGGATCTTTAAATGCAAAGTACTTGAAAGCATAGAGTTCTATTTTTGGGAACTCCAGTACATTGCTTATCAATCATAATTAGACATTTTGTATTTATTCGGACCAACAACCATTAACTGAAATCAGTTTAATGAACTCAGACTGATATACTACAACCAACTGATGTGGGAATTATATGTTTGGTAATGTAATTCTTTGCTTATCATGTTATTGAAAAAGGTATTTTCTTTTGTGAATCAGACAATTTCATGGTTATTTTATTAGAAGACTGCTTTCCATACATTGGGTCTGTAAACAACACATTTATCTCCTACAGAAGCCTTATCAACATTTCGATTTTAAATGTTGAAGTGATTGATAAGTTAAAAAAAGGTCTTTAGGCTTTCAAGTTGTAACTGCTCATTTATCATAAAAGAAAATAATTTGTACATACCCAAAAGAACAGACCTGGATACCAAGGAAGTTTTCTATGATTCTATAAAATTTTTGCAGATGTGTCCAAAAATTATTTACCAAGAAAGTTTTCAATGCGTTTAATGACATCAAATATTAATGAAAAGTTATTTATAGAAAATAATTGTTTTTTCCCTATCCATCTAAACGAAACTAAACTTTATTTAATTTTTATGAAACTCAATTTTTTAGCTATTCTATGATACTATTAAATTTTTGCAGATGCGTCAAAAAAATATTTACCTTCCTTTTTGCATCCTGAAGTCCTTCAAGAAAAAATGTAAAATCCATTTAATGAGAAAACATGACTAAAACTATAGACGTATTTAAACGCATCTGAGAGCGAAAAGCAATTAAATATTTTATGGGCAATTTAATTAAAATTGCACTCAGAATAAGTCCATGACCATAAGATTTTAAAAGTTCTCTACTGTCTGAACTAAAGTATACTGATATTAATTTTGTAGCTTTGTAAGTGGGCTCTTGATATTTACAAATCACGATCCTCCATGAACTCTACATACAATGATGATTCTTGATATTTACAAATCACGATCCTCTACGTACAATGATGATTCAAACGCCATTCAATGCACTTTAAATGCGTCAAAAAATTCTACACTCGAAAGGGGCTCTACAGATCTAAAAAAACCGCCAATGACATATATATTGAGTGTATCCACAGAGGTTCCTTCCGCATGACGAGCTACCCCAATGTCGATCGACGAATGCCGCCCCGATATCGCCGATTGTTGGCGATTACCAGACAGGTGTACGTACGTTTTGGGACTTGAGTGAAGAGTGAAGCCTATGCAATGCGCATATTATCAACTGTCGAATAGTGACCACACTCGTCTAGTTTACCGTGCAATCTAATCGACACTTATGCGATTGATTAAATTACCGTTCGAGTTCCTTTTCGCAGGAACTAGTCCCGATGCAACGCCTAAATAAATGGGCGGAGATAGTGATAGCCGATCCGTTCCGAATCGAGGCGCGAGTAAAACTGAGAAATGAAATTCAAAATTCCCAGGCAGCTCGCCGTGTCCGCTCGGTGCCAATCGAAGCCTGATAAAGCTTTATCAGGTAATAAAGCCGAGGGCGGGAACAATCGGTTCTCTCGCCGCTGGCCCACGTGCAAATCAAATTTTGGACATGTCTCAGAAGACCCATGGCTTATCGGACCTCTTTGTTTTCCTCGTGGAGAGTAGTCCAGTGGAGAGTAGTCCAGTGGAGAGTTGAGGCGGAATCGCAATGACAATACAAAACAGACAATAAAAGAACGCGACAATGACATTATTATTACGATCTCTAACCCTCTTCCCCATCCGCACCATCCGCGACCCCACGCGATTAGAATTGTAAGCAAGTGAATTAGCAGAGTGTGTAGACCGTGCCGCATGTGCATCAAAGAGCGTGGGCGAGGGTCGCCACCACAGTTCCCATACGATGTCTAGGTGTCCGTCTTGATGTGCAGGTCAGGATCGGCGGCGTTCTGGAGGAACCTGTTCTGCCCGATCGCAAGTATCATGGCCAGGCCGATCCAGAGTATCAGGGTTACGATCAGCATCACGAATATGGTCTGGGTCAGGGTCGGTGTCATCAGCACAGAACAACCCCAGCAGGGCTTAGCCTCGTACTCCGCGTCCATGCCATTGTCGTTATCTGCAAAAAGACAGCTGCTATTATCTGCACTATTTTTGTTTTATTATTTCACAGAACATTATCATCTTGGATGATTCAAAGGTTTATTATGGATAATCAAGGAACCTATACAAAAAATTATGGATATTGCTTTTAGCTGCATTATCAAACGTATCGTGATAAATTAAAACCAAAGTATGCCACGACTTAAAATATATATAGCAATATTACTTATCAGACTTGAGATTTTAAAATATTTAAATTGATATATAATATTAGCCCTTATCTTTTGTTTTAATTATTCAATATTGATAAGCATTTGATACGCAGTTAAAACCCAATTATTTAATTTTTTATAGGCTTCTTGTAGTTAATCATAATCAACCATTAAATCTTTCAAGATTTTATTGTGATATTGCTTTTACTAAATATGCACATCTCATATTTACAATTTGTTATTGTAAGGTCAAATATTATGGTCAAATGAACGATTTTGACACTTGGTCAAAATAAACGTCCTGGTCTACAACTGTTTTAAAAAATAGAACAATGCAGTAAATTTATTTTTTTAAATAGTTGCACACATTAGAGTTAATTCTTAGATTTGCTTAAAATGCATTTAAAAGCGTTTTTAAATGCCCCATTATCTTATTTATTAGGATGCTGGACTGTAAATTTTTAAAAAAATTTTAAGAGCTACTTTTTGGCTTTAAATTTTCAATTTAAATTCAAGGACATCAACAGTTTTGTAGAAAGAGTTTTCAGTGGCACCCCAATATAGTATAGTTCACTGAGCATAGACACGTCTTCCAGAACCCCTGATGACACTTACCTCGCCAAAGGATGTCCAGGTGAAGGTCGAAGATAGTCAGCCGCGACGAGTCCGAGGAAAATACTGTGATGTCCGGACAACATAGGCTGAAGTCAAGGCCGAAGAAGATGAGATCGCGCGGATAGTAGGTGGTATTGCTGCCGAAGATGATGCGGGTGAGGTGCCAATTGCCATGCGAGGGCACCAACTCAATGATCAGGGGACTGATGCTTGTGTCCATGACCACAACGATGCCCCGGTAAATGTCCACCCCGTTGAGCAAGCCCACCTGCACTCCCTCTTTCCCTTTGGGCAGGACCACGTGAGTCCGGTTGAAGGCCAGTGAGAAGTGTCGGTGCTTCGTGGCCATCATAATATTTTGAAATAAAAGGACGACCATGTTGTGTCGCAGCAAGGTCATATTATTAACAATGGTGTAGCTGAATTGTTTCGGGTCGCTCGAGTCGGTATCATTTCCATCCGTCGATGATCCCACGGTCTTCGATGGATCCATTACAATGGGCGCGGGACGTATCTTTTGCGATTTACGCCGCTGGAAGGCCCGGTCTTCCTCCGTATAAGCCGTGTACAAGTGCACCACCGGACAGTCACTGAACTGATAGGTTGCCACCGCCATGGCAGCATCTGAAATATTCAATTTGAGTTTGAACATATAGCAATAAAGTATTAAAAATTAAATAGCTAGAAGTTGTATCTAAAGATATATTTCCTGAAATTAAGATAAATTTCATATTGTAAATTTAATATTAAGTCAAAATTAAAAATAACACTTTTAAAAATGCCAATGTCTTTAAACTGGAATTATATATTTCTTAGTAAAATGGGATTTTTGTTGCATTTGAACTCACCATGAGCAAGCACATTTCGATCGTTAAAACTGAAGGCGTGTATCTGTCCCTTCTTGCAAGGTAGCTCCATCTCCAGTTCTAGTCTCCTTATTTCCGTGATCAAGGGAGTGTGCCAGATGATACCTTCTCTGGTCATCTTACTGACCTGCTCCACGGCCTTCAGGGGCTCTTCCACCTGACTGTAGTAGTTCATGGGGTGGATTTTGCTCAAGTAGGGAAAGCACACATCGCAGTTAATGTCCTTGGCGGCCAGCTAAATTAATAAGGCGTTAAGCATTCAAAATGCAATTTAAAGCTTGAGAGATTACCTCGGAGGCTAGGTAAATCACTATCATATTGTCCCTTTTCAAATTTTTTATTATTTTGTAAAACTTATCGAATTTTACAGGGCGAAAAATACTTGTGGCCTTAGAACTGCAAAGGATAGTCTTAAGGAAATACTTTCTTGGGTTGCCAGTTACTTACGTCTCGGTGCCCCAGATCAGCACCGGAGGTGAACTTGTCACATCCGCGGTGCCCAATGAGAAATATATTACCAATATAAGACTTACTAGGCAATACATTTTAAACCTCTCTCTTGACTTAATACAGTTCTAAGTAGTTTGAAGCTTATTTTCAGTTTAGATAACTAATTTTTGACACATAAGTCAGGCTTGCTTATTCAATTTGTTGGTTTCAATCAGGGTTGGTAAAATTTTTATAAGTTAAAAAAGGAATACAAATTTGTTGTAACTTAAAACAATGAATATTTTGTAAATGTCAACATACCCACACACCATAAAGGCGTTTGTGAGTCTGTGCACAGAATTCAACGATTATTACTCATACGTACCGTTGCCTTTGATCAAAAAATAAATTCTAATTCACAATACTTGTAGTATAAGAATTTTTTACTTAAGCTTAAAATAAATGTTTTTTGCGTTATCCACTATATTGAATGGTGAGACTGAATTTGGTTTTGGACCGCGTAATCTACATATATAATGATGATAATCATCACATTACTTTGGAAATAAAATGATTAGTAAAATATTTTTCAAACAAATATAAATAAAATATTTTTCTGGAGTTTTAAAAACCATTCAGCATATGTGGAATCAAAAGCAAACAAATTTACTAATATCATATAATATTTAATTACGATCCTGCTCTACTATCAATGTTTAGACACTTGTTGCGCCAACATGTTGCCAGCAATCCAAGAGCAAGCGTAAGCGGCAGAAATAAAGTTGCAATTAAGAACCTAATGACGATAAGATAAGAACTTGCTTATCAGGCGATAAAGAGAGGAATTCGGTTCTGGGCAGGTGGAGCTCCTCAGTTTGCTCCCGTTTCTCCTTTCGAATAGACGTAAGTGTGGTCTTACCGCGGCTAAGATGCCATCGAACCAGGGCCACTAACTGAAGTAATCAAGAACCAACGCAACAAGCGAGTGAAGTGACGTGAAGTGAACACAAACGAATCCAAAATCGAATACGAATATGGCGCACAATACGCGCAACTCCGATTTATCGCAGATAGCGGTCAATGCCAACAATATACCCGATGGTGGGTGACCCAAAAAGCAGCACTATTGCATACCATTTATTGAGAATTTTATTTAATTTCCCCACCCAGACAGTGTCGATTGCGGGATCAAAGGTCTGGGCTGGTGCCGCGGTCCTGGCTGTCAGAAATACGCCAGGCTGCGCACCTTCGTCCTGGTCCTGGCCATCTCGGGAACGCTCCAGGGCGCCTGCGAATCCTACTTCCGCGTCTCGGCCAAACAGGCCGCCTTCCAGTTCGGCTACAGTCCGCTGCTAGTGGGTGAGTAAGCCGCATTATCGCAGAAATGGGAAAATGCCAACATGACCGGGGAAAGATAATGGAGGTGTTGGCCCGGTTCTACGTGGAGATTTTAGTTCTGTTATCAGTTTTGCGATATTGTTGACGATTGTCCGCGCTCTCTTGTGTCCACCTGTTTTTACTTGCTCGGAATGGACACACACAATAAGTTCTCTAAATAAACAACCAAAAATTTAATTAGTTTGTTTTGAATGGAATGCACCTTGACATTATCACAATTTAGTGCATATCATAAAACAATCGTTTATGACTTAAATAGTCAATTAATTTTTATAAATAGTTAACATACTATACATTGATACCTATAATCTACATATAATTTGCTGTCTATAATCTATAATTTAAATTGGAGTGCCACAGAAATTCCTAATTCCACAGCAGTTTAAATAAAAAAGTCTCTAGCATTGATAAATTGTTAGGTAGGTAATAAATATTCGTCATCGTTGGGAGAGAGGCAATGCGTAATCGCAGCAAAAGTTAACACGTATTAAACAGGTTTTTTGTCTTTCTTGGAAAGCAAAAAAAATTCTAAACGGAAGTGGCTTTCCCTCAATTAAAGGTAGGCTCTAGATATAGAAATATTATAGTCCACTGCCGCGTTACTCATACGTCATGTAGACCTACATGAGTGAGTTAGATAAGGCTTACCAGGGATTCACCAATACTTCAATGAAACGTCTGGAAGCTATATTTATAGATTTTCTATTTTTAAACCCACAGATTGGCTGCTGGTGGCCAGTGGATTGTTCCAGGCTGTATTTGCCTTGGCCTTTGCCTACTGGGCGGATGTTTTTCATCCCATCAAATGGCTGGTGGGAACTTTGATGCTGCAGGCAGTCACCTGCGTGGTGGCCGTGATTCCGTCTATTATTAACTTGTAAGTATCTTATAAAAGTGAACAGGGTAAAGCTAGCAATTAATTAATTTATCCAAGAAAGTAATATCCAACAAACAACAAACAAGAGAAATATATTTCAGAATAGAAAATTGAATGTCCGTAAAACCAAAAAATAATTAAAATACCAAAAAATGATTCAGAATCTAAGAACAACAGAAAAAAACTTAGATTTGCTTTTGACCAGTTTCAACCAGTACAAAATACATGTCGATAAAAGTGCGGTTCTTAATAAATAACTAACTAACTAACAATTATTTTAAAAAATGCTTTAAAAACCATTTCAACAATTGTTTCATTTATTTTGAATTTTCAATAAATTGTTAGATATTTGTCAAGTTTTAAATGCAATAGACCTTTGTATTATTATTAAAGTTATTTGTATTTCAACTTATTACTAAGCATATAAAAATATTTATATAATGACAGTTTTCCTAATTCTTAATTAGCTGTTTTAGAATTTGAATGAATATTACAAATTACGTGTAGTCTTGTGAATTTGAAATTTTTTGGATTAATTTACCTGTTTTTATAACTAACTAACAAACTATTTCAGTTCCGAGGGCGGCAAGGCAAAGGACGCCCTGCTGGATGCCAATCTGTGCGCCACGTCGCTGGCGCAGTTCCAGAAACTGACGCTGACCGAGTCGCAGAGCAGCAGCCTCACCCTGGCCATGCTCTTCGTCCTGCAACTGGCCCTGGGCATGGGTGGGCTGGCCTACTACACGCTGGGGGTCAGCTACATCGACGACAACTCCTTGTCGCAGGACAGTCCGGCGGTGATAGCGGCCATACTGGCAGCCCGCGTCTTCGGCCAGCAGGCCGGCTCCTTCCTCGTCCTGGGAGTGGGACTGACCAACGTGGGCTGGTGGCTCGGCTGGGTCGTTCTGGCTCCCTTCATCTTCGTGGGCGCCGTCATGCTGGGACTGTTTCCCAAGCGACTGCCCAAGACGGTCATCCACCAGGCCGCCCAGCGGATCATCGAGCAGTCCAATATGCGCCACTTCGGCAGCCAGTTCTCCACCTACCTGGACGACTCCGACTTCTGGCCGTCGCTGAGGAGGCTCTTCAACAACCGCCTGCTCATGTTCAACCTGCTGAGCCTGATGTGTGTGCAGAGTGCGGTGGTGAACTACGGGCTCCAGGAGGAGGGCTACCTGCAGAGCAGGTTCTTCCTGCCCTACAACGAGCAGGACGGCCTGACGGCGGAGTGGAGATCGGCGTTCGTGTCCTACTTCCTCAAGCCGCCGGTGATGGCGGTGGGAATGCTGGTGAGTGGCCTGGTCATCTCGAAGGCCCAGCTGTCTGCCCGCAAGATCACCGGCATCAACGTGACCCTCAGCCTCCACCTGGTGGCCATTTTCGTGGGCCTGATCTTCGTCAAGTGCGATGTGGGCGCCATTGCGGGCGTGGAGGGTGGCAAGTTAAAGCAGCCCTACTGCTCCAGCCAGTGCCTGTGCACGCCCACCGCCTTCATGCCCGTCTGCCCAGAGAACAGCTCCATCACGTACTTCTCGCCCTGCTATGCGGGCTGCACCAAAGAGACCTCCATCAACAGCTTCCAGCTGTTCGAGGGCTGCAGCTGCAGCGGCGACCAGTCGCTGAACGCCACCGGCCAGATGAGGGCCACCGCAGGAGCCTGCAGCGCCGACAGCTGCCAGTGGGCCATCATCGTCTTCCAGATCATGACCATTTCGGTGGCCTTCCTGCTGGGCGTGGGCACCATCGGCAAGACGCTGATCACCCTGCGGGCTGTCCTGCCCCAGGACAAGTCCCTGGCCCTGGCCTTCGAGCTGATGATCGTGGGCCTCTTCGCCTATGTGCCGGTGCACCTGAGCTACGACATTGTCACCCGTAAGTGCAGTGGTTCGCGGGCATTCGATGGAGGATGAACTAATCTTCTTTCAATCTTTTATCCAAAGGCTCCACCTGCGTTTATTGGGCGCCCAACTACGAGCGCTGTCTGCTGCGGGAGACGCCCAAGCATGGCAACATCCTGGACATCCTGACAGCCTCCTTGATCCTGGCCAGTGTGCTCTTCGACATTCTGGTGTATATCTTCGCCAAGGGATTGAATCTGTACAACTGCAAGGTGACGGACACCAATTACACGCCATCTCTGTATGCCCCCATTCCACACGAGGATGCGACTACGTCGCCGAGTGCTCCGCGCGGAGGAAGTCCCGTGACCACCACCACCACCTCCTCGCCCACGCAACGCAGGGATGCCCCCCAAGAAGCCCCAACACAGACTGCGGTCTTCAGGAATCCCAGTTCGGTGACGACCTCGTCGGGCGGGGCCCAGAGCATCGTGGAGCCCAACGAGAGTGGTGTCACCTACGCACAGGTCGTGTTCCCGCCAGACAGACGCAAGCCAGATGACGGCAGCACCAGTCCCAAGCGGTTGGCCGTCCCAGCAAACGTGCCATTGCACCTTCTCTCCGAGTCGGACGTTCGCAGTCAGTTGGGCAACCTGAAGTCATTCAATCCTCCCAAGCAGGAGGCCGACCTGGGTCGCGATACGGTTGACACCGATGACGTGGTGGTCACCCAACCACAAGCGCATGCCCAACCGCAGATCCAAGCAGTGCTTCCCCAGGTCCAACCTCAAGTGCAGGAGGAGAGCTCGCCAACTATCACAGAACCACAGCCAAACCACCAAGGGCGACCGGATGACCCCAGGCCACAAAGCCCTGAAACGGATTTCTAAAGGGACCGAGGCCACACAAAGTATTCTAAACTGTTTTTACAACATTCCCTAGCTTAAGATCCAATGTGCCAAGACAAATCACTTGAACAAATAAATTTATTTTTCAATCCATAGTGAGGCCATTTAACTGTGGGATTGATAAGGGATATGGTTTTTTTGGGTTTTATGTGAAGGGTTTTTATTTATTTTATAATAAAGACCATCGGCACAAATTTAAACTTATTGTTATTTTGCTAGTCACCTTGACTTAGGATCTAGTTACTTACATCTTTAAATAATTTGTTCTTTTTTTGTAAATTTATGAGTTTTCTTTTAACTTTTATGAATGGTATTTTGAAAGTAATAAATATGAATTATACTGGGTTGAGAAATTCTTCGATAGTATTATAAAATGTAATTAAGTAAGTATTTCGTATTGATGGGGAAGATTGTGTCATAAACGGATAATCTAATCATTGGTCCTTTGAGATATATCAGAAGAAAGTTTATGTTAAGGAAAAATTTGTTCTCGATTCAATATTTCATAAATGTATACATATATATTTTCTTCTTCAAATAACAGAAGAGTAGAACACGTTGATAGTTTTTATTGTACTATTATGCTTTATAATTGTGTTTACTGTGTGAACCTTGACTACAGTGACCAATAAATATTACACATTGTGTAAACTTTTTAATGGATTACTGACATTTGTATGTTCCTGCTCGCAGAGCTTTGAGATATCCGTTTGTGGAAGGAATCCCGTCCAGGATAAGACAGTGCGAAATGGCTCCCTGTTCAAATGGGTAATGATCCGCACATTGGTCTTCTTACCATGGATGGAATCCACCCGACGACCTCGCAGATGATCCAGCACCATCTGCCCACGGGTGTGAACCCCGGATAGTTCCACAGTGGCATGGTACTCCAACTGCTCGGCAATAATTGCCTTTGGGAAGAGATATGCGGCAGCAAGGGCGGCGTCGGGAAAGCCACCTGGCACCATAATTGCTCGCTGCACTCTGGTCATCAGCTCCACAAAAGGATGGTCTGCAGAGCCCAAGACGTTCAGTCTCCAGTCGAGGGTCAAGATAAAGTCTTCAGCGATGCAGGGTTCCCAGGGCAGGATTACCGCTGGCTCCTTCAATCGCTCCAAGGTTGTGTGTGCTGCCTCGGGATCCATCATGAAATTAAACTCGGCGCACTTCATTACGTTGCCCCGGCCGTAGATGTTTCCTCCCATGATGTGCACCTCTCCAATCTTCTCCAGAAAATCATTACCATAGAGGTTAATGCAGTTGACAAAGTTAGTGAGTGGTCCGCAAAGCAGGAAGTCAACTTGTTTCGGATGCAAGCCGGCCAACCGATACATGGCGTTTACGGCGTGCTCCTGCTGCAGTTGACCCTGCAGATCTTTAACATCCGGATAGTTTCCCACATCCTTAAAGCCATCGATGCCATGGAAGGGCGAAGTGTCCAGCCAAGTTCGAGGTACTATAGGATTTTCGCAGCCCTTAAAAACTGGTACCTATATTTGGAAGAATAAGAATTAAGTTGAAGGAATAGCAATGACCAAAAATAATTATTATTTTGGAAATTTTACACTAACAGCAAAATCCTTTTATACTTAAAAAAGAAGCATAATATTAAAAACATTACCCTGCGTATAATAATATATTAAAACATTTTATAAAATTATAATTTTATAATTAAAATAAATGTACAAAATAGTGTATAACAGTACTTCCTGTCATACCTTTTAAATGTATCAAGATATGACTGTCATAATTTAGAGACTTACATCTCGCCTCTCCAGTAATTTGAGTATTCTTAAGGCATTCTGGGCTCCATTCTCCACATCCGTGTTGCCTTGGACACAAGTTATTGCAACGAGTTTGTACCGTTTTCCTTCTGGTAAGGACAACTCTTCTCCCCTAAGTAACATAGCCAGGGCCCAAGCATCATCCGATCCGATGTCGCAGTCAAAGACCACCAAGCGTTCCAAACTACTTGATTCGTTGTCCATGATTGTGATACTGAATAGTCGTCATTAACTTTTAAATGCTTTCAGAAACCACGTTTTGCGGTTAAATACATAGGCTTACAAAAAAAAGAATATACGATAAATCGCGGGGTTTCCTGCAATATAAATATACTTTTTATCAGTCGTCTAATAATACACTTCAAAACATGGGGGGTTTTAAACCCTAAAATATTATGTTCGGACATTATTTAACGAAAAAGGTATTAAAGCTATCTAAATAAAACTTTCTAAAAAGTCTTATTTATATAGCAGGTAGTGCATATATATGTCGTATCGGGTCGGATCAGACGACTCTATACTATAACTCCCACTGAAAAAATAAATTTAAACTACCTCTCGACTCTCCTGGTGAAGCTGATCAATAATATAAATACTTTACAGAGTCGGATATGTCTCCATCACTGAAATTATAATACCCTCTGTAAGGGTATAAAAATTAGAATGTCCTTGTTTTTTACTTCGAGATATAATATTTAATTTTATAAGAATTCAGTCCTCTATTTTATATAAATGCCATTGAATGGAAGAAGAAGTACATTTTACAAGTAGTAAATTAGGACCCTTTTACGAAGTGTAAAATGTACTTCTAAAAAATTGGTGCACACTTTTTGGCTGGTTTCAACGTATGTACAAGTTGTTTAAGTTATGTATATTCAGTGAAGATATACTTCTCTGTATTTTAAATTTGTTATAGTGTAAAATAGCAATATAGTAATTACATTATTCCACAAAAAAAAGAACATCGAGTTATAACAAACTTTTCCCCCTAAAAAGTATCTAAATCCAAAATAAAATTATAAGCAAATAATAAATGAGTACAATTTGTAAAACTATAATTTTTAAGGGGTAGCGATAAACCCAATTTAATGATCAAGACTTTATATTTTCTTTAATAAATTCATATTTGTTCGTCTTTTGGCTGACTACAGGTTGGACAGAATTTGAGATATTAAAGTATATATGTACTTTATGAAAACTGTATTTTTCTTTTTTACGTTTTTTTCCCCGAAATGGTATGATGTTGTATCATATAAGTTAAATAACTGATAGGTATTCTCATAAATCATCGAAAACCACTAGATTTAGCTGATTTGATCCTATTTTTCCTATTACAGCAAGGATATAGTCGTCCTAAAGCCAAATTTCTTAACGCTTTAAGTTTTTATGGTTGCACCTTTTAAACGCGAATAATTAATGATTAATTTGGAATATTATCTGAAAATGTTTGTAGTTTGTAATATAAAACTTTCTTTAAAAAAATGCTATACAAATATTTATTTTTAAACTATTATTATACCCTTGCAGAGGGTATTATAATTTTGGTCAAAAGTGTGCAACGCACAGACATCTCCGACCCTATAAAGTATATATATTCTTGATCAGGATTACCTCCTGAGTTGATATAGCCATGTCCGTCTGTCCGTCTGTCTGTCCGTCTGTCTGTCCGTCTGTCTGTCCGTCTGTCTGTCCGTCTGTCTGTCCGTCTGTCTGTCCGTCTGTCTGTTTCTACGCAAACTAGTCTCTCAGTTTTAAAGCTATCGAGTTGAAACTTTGCACACAGCCTTCTTTCCTTTGCACGCAGTATATAAGTCGGAACGGCCGGGATCGGCCGACTATATCCTATAGCTGCCATATAACTGATTGATCGGAAATGTCATAACTTTGGTGTTTGTTAAGTTAGGAAGTTGGGATTTTCTATGGGTTTTATTTTTGGCCAATCAATCCGACCTACCAAAGTTCATAAGGATCGACCGACTATATCTTATAGCTGCCATATAACTGAACGATTGGAAATGCTATAACTTTGGTGTTTTTAAAGTTAAGATGTTGGGATTTTTTTTGAGTATTAAGAATGCATCATATGAATAATTTTGGAGAATATAATTTACAGAGTATTCTGCAAGGGTATATCAACTTCGGCTCCGCCCGAAGTTAGCTTCCCTTTCTTGTTTTTAAATTACTTTTAATATATGGACAGCGCCCTATCCCTATCTTTTGTTCCAAAGACTCTCTTAAACAAGAAAGGAAAGCTAACTTCGGGCGGAGCCGAAGTTGATATACCCTTGCAGAATATTCTGTAAAATATATTCTCCAAAATTATTCATATGATGCATTCTTAATACTCATAAAAAGTCCCAACTTCCTAACTTTAAAAACACCAAAGTTATGACATTTCCAATCGTTCAGTTATATGGCAGCTATAAGATATAGTCGGCCGATCCGTATGAAATTTGGTAGGTCGGATTGATTGGCCAAAAATAAAACCCATAGAAAATCACAACTTTCTAACTTTACAAACACCAAAGTTATGGCATTTCCGATCAATCAGTTATATGGCGGCTATATGATATAGTCGGCCGATCCTTATGAAATTTGGTAGGTCAGATTGATTGGCCAAATATAAAACCCATAGAAAATCCCAACTTCCTAACTTTACAAACACCAAAGTTATTGCATTTCCGATCAATCAGTTATATGGCAGCTATAGGATATAGTCGGCCGATCCCGGCCGTTCCGACTTATATACTGCGTGCAAAGGAAAGAAGGGTGTGTGCAAAGTTTCAATTCGATATCTTTAAAACTGAGAGACTAGTTCGCGTAGAAACAGACAGACGGACAGACAGACGGACAGACGGACAGACGGACAGACGGACAGACGGACAGACGGACAGACGGACAGACGGACATGGCTATATCAACTCAGGAGGTGATCCTGATCAAGAATATATATACTTTATAGGGTCGGAGATTTCTCCTTCACTGCGTTGCACACTTTTGACCAAAATTATAATACCCTCTGCAAGGGTATAAAAACAACAAAATTTCTGAATCCCAATAAAAGCACCCATTCGCTCGATGTTTTTGATAAATAAGAAGTCAATGACAGGGTTATTTTGGTTTTCAATATAGTTTTATTTTTTCCTTTATTTTAATATAGGTTGTTTGCAGTTATTTGTTTAGATTTATTTTAATTATTTTTGCGCTTACAAACTAATTAATAAATTAATAGTTAGCTTAAAAAGAGGCTTAAATTGTAAAACTCATAGAAGAAAAACTAAACATGAAACGCGTGAAGATGGGTTTCTGAATTGCATATAAAAATCATAAAGGGGAAATACTTTCAACAGAATTACTAAGGGTTCGTCCGTCCGTCTGTCTGTCCAAAATGTCCTTCTGTTGGGTTGGCCCCGTAGACTGCTAGTTTTGGGCACTTCAGCTGGAGTATTATTTTTGGTTTTACTTCACACTTTAGTCATCATTCATTATGATTGGTCCTCACCTATGTGGGACATTAGTTTTTAGTGTTTTCCACGCTAGCCTTAGACAATTTGAGTCTCCGCAGGCTGCATTGTGTGTGGCATTGGGTCTTTGGGGCAGGATCTTATTCCTGCCCCCAAATGAGTGCACTTGGGCATTACAAAACTTGGCGTCTACGGGGCGGTCAACTTCGGACAGGGACAACTTTGGGAGGCGAGGGATCTCCTCTGGAGCTTTGCCCTTTAGTTATTCACACTTCCATCTAATAGCTGCAGCAGTTCAGCTTCTTTTCATGAATCATCTTTATGGGTTTGTCTGTCGTAGAGTGCGGGGTGGGTAACGAAAAAGAAAATGTGGAGAAAATCCTATAACAGATTTCGTATAAACATCGAGAAATTTTCAAATTAAGATTAATGCAAATTAACGACTAAATAATTATAACAAAAATAGGACGAGTTTTTCTTCATCTTAAAAATGTAGCTTTTCATCTTGTTAATTTCGTGCTTTCATATTCTTTGCATTGGATCTTCATCATCGTGACTTTAGAAGTTGGTTCTCAATTTTAGTTTTTAGTTTTACACAATATTTACAGATATATTTGGGTTTTTTTTGTTTTGCAGATAGTTTAAGAGTTTAACAATCAATTTTGATAAGCTTTCGTTTTGTTTGGTTGTTGTTCTTTTTCTTGTTTTTGAATAGCTATACATTCTTTAAAATATAGCTTGAGAGTATACTATAATTACTACAATTTTCTACGTGTTTTGTTATCGCTTTGTTTAATTTGAAACATATTCATATATATGATGTAGTTAATATTTGCTGTTGTGTTTTTTTTACAGTAAAAGTAGTAATTAAAAGTAAATTATAAAAATAGCAGCTGGCCTTTTCTTGTTTCATTAAATTGTATTTGTATTTATCGATCAAAGTTGAATATGTTTGGAAATTTGAATCCTACTTTCCTGTCCTTTACTTCTCTTGTTTGCTTATGTTTTTTACAATTTACATCTTATGTCTCTGACTGCACAATGCAAATTATCACATATTTTTTCAATAAATTTCCCTTCTGTCCTTTCTTTCTTCTGTTTGTTTTTCCTGGCACTCTATTTGACTTTATCGATTTGTATTTCTGCTGATGTTTTTCCTCTGGCTAAAATTCTACTTTCCTCAAGTATTGTTTTGCAGCCAGTCCAGTAAGTGGTTGTGTTTTTCTGGGTGTGTTTGTTTATGATTTTCATGATTTTATTTGTAGCGTTATAAACGTGGAAACAAACGGGTAAACAAAAATAAAAAGTATTAAACAAAAAGTGGAAGCGCAGCAGCGCAATGTTAAAAGAGCTCCTATACTCGTTTGAGTTAACAGCGGACGTTAACAGCGCCAGCCGCAGTCGCTGTTAGCGTGCAGTCTATCTGTGTGCTTTATATGGATGCGTGTGTACATGTGTGTGTGTGGGTGGGTGTAGTCTGTGTGTGTGTGTGTTAAACAAATATCACAATCGAGAAATTAACAAAACGGCGGCTGCAGCAGCTTAACAGCCAGCAACAACATAACAGTCCCTAACCGCAGGTTAGCCTAACATGATCTTAACATGTTGGCATCTCCGCCGCTGCTGTTGTTGTTGTTAGTGGCCTAATACTTTCGCTGCTCTCCTCGGCCCCGTCTCCTTGGCTAAGAAAGAGACCAGGCTGAGTTTACATTACGGTTTTCATTCTTAAAAACGTTCATTTTCCCCCACTTTCTAAGGCGTGGGCGCTTAAAAAACAAACACTGTGTTTTGGGCCACAGCACAGCTTAGGACATGGGACCGTTTGCTGTGGGTACCGCTGCTGCTGACGTCACCTGCTGCTGCTCCACCGCCACCGCTGACTTGACTGCACTGCCGCCGTTCTCGGCGCTGCCGTTGGGAATGGTCGTGGGCGCCACTGCGGACGCTGGGCTGGTGGCAACTCCCGTTACCGCTCCGGCGGCCACCTGGCCGCCCTGCGCTGCCTGACCCGCGGCAGCGGCAACGGCACTCTGTACCGCCGGCGCCGCCTGAATGGCGGGCGTGGCCGGGGGGCGGCCACTGCCGCTGGCTGCTGACTGCCGGCGATCTGGAGCTGCATCTGCAACTGCTGCAGCGTCTCCTGCGGGATGTTCGACTTGAGAATGTTGTTCTCCAGCTCCAGCTTGTTGATCTTGTCCATCAGCTCGGATATGCGCTCCTTCAGAACTTCCACCTCCTCGCGCACCGCTATCATGAGATGCGACTTGACCAGATCCTGAAAGTTAAGAGAGGACAGAGTATTCATAAGTAAGTTGTTGAACTCTGGGTTTGACTTAGCTTTATTAATATTTATGATATCAATTAATGTCTAGCTAAAATTAGCAATGTTGCAATATTTTTTTATAGTTCTAGTATATGACAAAAACAATCACATTTTAACTGAACCACATCGCAATTTAAGGGACTTTATCTGCGGTTTTTAAGCCCTTTGTAATCATCTCTATTTACCCAGCGGATTTGCAGTGCCCCACTGTTAGTTCAGCTCAACTAACATCCTGTTGCCACTTGCAAGAGAGCTTAACATGGGGCTGACTCACTGCAGAGATTTAACATGGCCCACGACTTCTCTGGCCATTCATAAATCACATTTTCTGCCAGCGGCGGCCAATGTTTGCCCAATGTGGCGTGTTCACTTTATTTGCCGTGTAAATGTAAATGGTTCCCCGAAGAATCAAATGCTTTCGTGTCATTGTCAATGCCACAGCTGCAGAACACGTCATCAAAAACGAAACCAAACCGAAACAGCACACAACATCCATGGCTCACCTGACTGGCTGCCCCATGCACCTTATGAAAATTTAATAAACCCACTAAAGAGGCGGAAAGTCGAAAGGAAAACGCGTGCAGGCGAATAGAATAATCGCACAGGCGTTTGTTCGTTTCTGTGCATTTAACGGCACGTGTTCGTATGATTTGCCCCCATGTTTGATGTGAAATGTCAATAGAGCGAATGCTCATGGGCGGAAAAAGGGGGAGGAAAGGCTGCCTGCGGCAGTTCCGTTTCACGAAAGAGTTTTCTTTCTTTCTCGACTCTCCACTGCGATCTCTATAAATAGTCAGCTCGTATGCTTTCGTCGTCTTCACTTTCAACAATTTCTTTCGACATTTTCTTGTCTCTGTGGCCTGGTTTTTTCAGGCACCACAAAAAATAAAAGTTGAAAGTGAAAATCTTGCAAAGAAAAAATATATAATCAGCAAAAGGATATGGATACGTAAAAGCGTATTAAAAAATCCGGCATGTCATTATGAAAAAACGTTGAAAAAGTAATAAAAATGCCCAAAATAAAGATCTAATTAAATAAAGAACTCTGAACCGAGCGACGCCATACTCATTAGTCATACCTCAAGTGTGTTACTATATACAGTAGCAATATATCTAAAGAGCATGAGCATGAGGCATGGAAACCCATCGGAAAGTCGCATGTTCTGGCACCAGTGCCAAAAACAATCGTAAGAAATTATATTTTGCACGTTTTTCGCCTGTTTCGAGGCAAGCTAATAAATAATTTTATAAAAATACAAAAATATATTTTTAGACCCACACACATTCCCTCGCTTGACCAATCAATAAGTGAAAAAATTACCAAAATTAGAAGTCAACGAAAAAAGAAGATTTGATAAATCTCGTAGCAGACAGGAATCGGTTAACAAAAAAGGCAACTGACAACAATAGGAACCGCATTTAACGAATGCAAACCGGTTGATACCGCTTCGACTTGTTAACAATGAGGTGCAAAAAGCACAAAAATAAACGAACGCAAAATATGGCATATAAGGGAGAGCCCATATCATTAAATTGTTGTTCAAAAACTAAGGCAGGTGTGCCCCTCGATTTCTGTTTTTCTACCACTTTTCTTGGCTCTATCAGCTTTTTGCACCATCTCAAGGGGATTAGAGAAAATCTCGGCAGATAAGCTGGCTCAGGGGTTACTTCCTAAAAAGATAACTCCGGTTCAGGTAAGTGAAATAGATGGGCAGGCACTTTAGAGAAAATAAATGCTAATTATACACACTCGGGCCGAGATACACACACCACAGAAAAGAGAGACCTCTGCCCCGGAGAAGCGGGTTGGGTTGGCTGGTGCCTTCTGGGGTCAGGTCACGCGCTTCTCCTGAGGTATCTCTGCTCTCGAAGTCTCATGCAGTTCTCAGTTCGTTTTTTTTTCGGTTGCATTTCTCAAACAAACATGGCGGCCACCGCGTTGAGGTTTTTTGTACACTTGTCGGGGGTCCTTAGGTAGAAATTATATTCCTTTGTTGTACAGAACAAAGGACCAACTCCTCTTCTCTTTTTTTTTGTTCAAGCGAAGGAAGTGGCGTCTCATTTCTTCCACTAAGATTTAGTAATTGTTCAGCGAAAATAAATTGACAAGTGACAGCACAAATAACGTTTCTTTTTTTTTTTGGGTTGCCTTAGACGACATTGAAAAGTCGCCAGCAAATCGCCACGAAAACGCGCGCAGCCTCACGAAATTCAAAAAAAATCAATAGAATTGCATCTAGTCAAGGTAAACTGGGGGTTTTTTCAAGGGGTTTTGCGAGGTATACATACTTTTGCATTGGGCACCATCACATAGCAGGGGCTGTCGTAGCCCTTCTGCCAGATCTCGTAGAGCCAATTCTCTGGCTGGCGGAGCGACATTGTGCCCATCATATTTGGCGTTGGATTTTTGGGTTTAATCGGGGGTTATAAGAATAATATATTTTTGGTATCTTTTTTCGGAGACTTTCTTCTCCCACTGTCGTCGCACTTTTCAAATATTTCAGTCGAATCACAGTTGAGTAAATGTATTTCTGTATTTTCACTTATTTTCTTTCTTTCTTGTTTTTTCTGGCCTTTTTCGGGCTGTGTTTGTATGGCAAAAGTTTAGCAATAACTGAATTCGCTGCTTAGCTTTATGTGAGATTTTCGAGACCGGCGCAGAGCTTTTGCGATATTGGAGCTTTTCTCGATTCAATTTACTGCTTTTAGCGATTTGCGTCTGCTTAAACGAATTAATATAATTCACGAGTGAGTTTCTGGTTGGCTTGTTTTTTTTTAGGTGGTATTAAAAGTAATTGCTTTAGCAGTGTATTTTTTTATTTTAGTATATAAAAACTGAGGCCAATTCTGTGCTGGCGATGTGGCGTGTTGCGAGCGGAACTGGCGACTGAACGTCTGCGTGCAATTAGCGCGGATTTTATATAAAATGGCAGAGGCTTTGAGTCAAAGAGAGCGCTCTCTCTCTCACTGCGCACCCACTCAGCGGCTCTGCACTCTCTTCTGTATCCGTATCTGTATCTGGCCGTCTGTCCATCAGCATTCGCATTTGCCAGATACAGAGATACTGAGATACTTGGACTCTCTGTTTGTTTTGACGCACCACTCTTCCCCCTTGTTTTCTCATCAATTTACAAAGACTTCTACTATGTATATATATATATTTGACTTTGGGCCTGCTCATTTGCCAAAATGTTTGACTGAATTTCTGAACTGCCAGCCAGCCGGTTTTTTTGTTATTTAAAAAAATATACATACATTTGTTTTTTTAGCCACTGCGACGCAAAAACTTTACGACACTTTTGTTTATCACTCGCCTCGCTCACCCTCTCTCCCGCTCGCTCTTTTATTTTGTTTTATTTCTTTATATTTTTATTTTTTGGAGAGACGTTCTTGTAGATACTTTTTCGCTTGCCACGCGGTGGTTTTCGATTACTTCGGCATTTCTTCGGGTGGGGTTGGTTTTCTTACCTTTTGCGCATTGCGTTTTCCCCCTAACCGAATTAAGTCGGTTCAAGTAAACAGTAAACAAAATTCCTCGATAAAATTCAAAACTTTACATAATTATGTCGCGGAACTGTCAGGGTAGCAATTGCGGATAATCGTTTTGGTTTTTATAAGAGCAAAATTCAAAACCACATTAGTTTTTCAGTATACTTTTTGATAAATCAATAGGTATAATCAGGCAAAGAAAATACAAATTATTTGTAGGACACATAACTTGTATGATTTTGGTTTAAAAAACGCTATTAGACAATATATTTTTTCGCTGTTAAAGAAGCTAGCATTTTCTGTATTAATATTATTGTATAAACACCTAGCCTTGACACACAATTGAATCTCCTTTTGCCAATGACACATTGCTGAAAAAATTCAAGGGCTTCAAAAAATAGGAGCGGGAAAACTAAAGAGCCCGCAGAACAAAATGTAAAAAATAAAACAAAAACGAGCAGAACATGAACGGAACGTATCGATTTCATGCGCTTGTTGAAGGAAGCGCTTTCTGTCAATCCATACACGCCAGCCATATAGATTTCGATCTATATAGGAACCAGCCATAAGCTTGACGAACGGCATGCAACGCATCAACAACAAATTGTTTAACAAAAAACGAAGCAAACATCCGCGTTAAAAATTATAAAAGACAAAAACAAAAAGAAAGGAATATTTTTAATAGCCACCGCAGCCGGAGAAAACAGCAATTAAATGCACATTTAAATAAAGAAATGACATGCTGTAAAATAATAAGTCAACAATCGCCGGGTTGCTAGGAAGAGAAGTTTCTTAATTGCTACGCAAACTGCGTAGATGGAATAGAGTAGGCATTTCAATGGATTGGGCGGCTGTGGTGGGGAGTACTGGGTTGGGGTTTTGGGCGGAGGAGTTGAGTTTCGGAAGTAAGAGAGTGTTAAGTGAAAAGGGGCGTTTGCTTAAGTTTTTTTAAGGAGTTGCTAATTGCTTTATTGAAGAAAACCCATTCCGGATGTTTAAAACTTAAAAAATAACAAAAGACTTTCTAATGACTTACAATAAAAAAAATACTTTCAAGACGGTCACATAATGCCTAGGATAATGTGAAAGAAGTTTCAGATGTTCAATATTTTTAGTTAGGTCTTACATAAATTGATAAGTTATCAAGTATTTTAAATTTAAAAGTTTTTTTTTAGCGATAATATAAAAAGTTCGACTAGCTTATCATTGATATCAGCCAAAGTATTTTCCGTTTATCAGTTTTACCTTATCTAAGCTCTAGAAAATAGCAAACGAAATCTGAAATCTTGTCAATCAATTCGGAAAATTCCAAAAGCTATTCAACAAAATTTTCCTATGCGGCTGGCTAGTGTCAGTTCTAACAGCATTTCTGTACACTCAGATTTTGCGTGCATTTGTTGACGACTGTATATGTAAACAATATTCATTAAAGTGCCACATATATTGCATACAAATTCAAGCAACAAAAACAATGCACATTCTTTGTTTCTGTATTTGTGTTTTGAATCAACAAATGAAAATTTCGAAATCGTCGCCGCGTCTGGCAATCAATAAAAATTGAAACGCAACAGAGGGGGTGGTGCGAGCGAGAGGGAGGCCGAGATAGAGCGAGCGAGCAACAATAACAAGTCCTAATGTTTTGTAATAGACTGACCACATCCCAAAAAGGGGCGATAGAAGGGGGGTCAGCGGTGGAAATCATCACCCCCTCCTATTTTCACGTTCATAATAAATTTGTACACATGCGGAAAAGTTATAAAATATTTGAAAAATCAGAAAAATAAAAAGTCCGTGTCGGGGAGAAAGAAAAGGCGTGAGGAAAATTACAGCATTTCTGTTGTTGACTTCGATGTTGATTTTCGCACGCCCCCAACACGTGTTCGCATGTGTTGGTTTTTAATAGGTGTGGCGGCGTAATTTGTAATGTGAAGATATATATCGATCAAATATAAAATTTAAATATAAAATCATCGTTTTCAGTATAATAATACGCATTGACCAAAAAGCTTGTATTCATATCATAGCTACAGAATCTTCTTATAAATCGGCAAGTTATGATCTAAATGTCGATGTTTTCACAAATTTAATACCGATACTAATATAGATATCACGCTAGCGTTTTAAGCGTTTTTTCTCAGAGATGAAGGGCGTGTCTTGGCTGTAAAACAATTAATTCTGATTCATTTAGCGGCGCGTGTCAAATTTATAGATGATGTTAAGAGGAAAGTTCGCGTTTTGAGTGTGGGAAAATTTCTAAATTTTATGACAATTGTTGGTGTAGATAGTTTGGCTGGACTTTGAGGCGAGTTGAACGAGTTTTAATTGGATTCCATAGACCCAAGTGTTGATAAGATAGGTTGTTATCGCGGTATAAAACCTACAACAACCGCCTGACAGGTTGTCTAAGTTGCAGTCCTCGAAAACAGAGCTATAAAATTAAGCCGAGGGAGCGGGGGTACAGGAGTACAAAGTGAGTCGTCGCGCAGTCTCCGACATAATACACAATCCATAACAAATGTGGTAGCCAAAGGTGCACCCATAACACGAAGGGGGTGTGTGTTGTGTGTGGGGCAAGGGAAAGGTGCGACAGACAGTCTCAGACCCAGTGGAAATTTACAAGTGTTTTTTTACTGAGTCTGCCAGTCGGACAGAAAAGGAGGGACATAAGCCAGATTGACAAAGAGACTGGCAGTTGAAAAATTTTATTTATTATTAATTTCACATTTGAGGTAACCATTCGTATATCATTTGAATGAGTTTTGAAGAGGTTAAGATCTCAAGAGGAGATGCTCAAGATCTCAGCGGAAAATTATTCAAATTTCTTGGTAACTTTCCTAAGGCCATATATAAATTAAAGGGATTTTCATTAAAAAGTAAATATTAATAGAAAAACAAATTCCTTTTTTAGGTTTTTTCCACTAACCTAAGGGAATCTATTTTTCAATCTGTTCTTACAAGTTCCCAAATAATATCAACCAAATCTCGACAATCCACTCTATCTTTTCCAAGCATTTTTTCCCATATCCATTACATTTTTAAACTATTCTTTTATTACACTCAATATTTGTTTTCCAGTAAATTTATTGAGCTCGTTGAGAAATTCCATTTTTTACTTTAGCCAATCGACAGAAAACGTTTTGATTAGTGATTTCCTTATATTGAAAAGGAAAAAAAAACATTTGCGTGTGTCTCCCAGTATCAGTATCTGATAGATACAATTAGACAATTACAACTGACTGACGGCTAGATACAAATTGATAAGCTCTTTGTAAACTGGCTGGCAATAGGATCCCCTGCCCCCAATTTTTTCCACGTGCGATCTAAACGAGACACGCGCCAGTCAAAAATATATAGAAAATTAATGGCTATATGTATAAACTATCTTTGCCCAGATTTATATAAATGATTACAAATATTTCGTATATATAAATTCAAACAAGCCTACGCAATATTCAAAAATGTTCTTTGGACACAACAATATTCTTATAAATAGTTTATCGCCTGAGATTTTTCGTTTTATTTGAGGTAAACAAACTTAGATGATTTTGTAGGAGATAAAAAGGTGGTTTCGTCCAGAATTCAGTACAATGTGTTTGTTCTTTGGACACGCGAATCACGCAAGAGGTGATCTGGGATGAGCTGGCTGATAAGGAAACACATTAATTAAGTGAATCGCAATTAAAGATGTCCGCACAGTTCAGTTAGACAAAAAGGCGAACTGATAAGGGGCATAAAAAGATGAGTTGATAGTGCTTCAATTTTTAAACTAAGAAATGCCTTTTAGAATTTTTCGTTTTTGATTTGCTTTTAATGAATTTCAATTGTCGGCCATTTAGCAGCCAGGCATACGTCAGCAGCTGTGAAACAACAAAATTGAATAAAAATCAAAATAAACAAAGAATTTTCTGTTGAGTTCAGTCTGCTTAGAACAAGTTTTGTTTGTGATTAGCTGGCATTTGCTTATATACTTTGATAAGCACATTTGGTAGTTCCGTTTTCATTTAGAGCTGCCTGATAACGGCCTTTTCTGTGTTGAGTGGCCAAGGGAACACCTTGAAGCAATAGTCAAATACACATACTTATTTGTGTATATAACGGCCAGTGTACTAGTCCAAGCAGCTGTCTGTCAACATGTCCATCAAATGGTTTCCCTTTCTCGACTATGACAAACATTTGTCTGGGACGTTATTTGGCACAAGCAAAAAAAATGTATTCGATTTTCGGAAATTGCAAACAGATGATCGACAGGTGTGGCGTGATCGGCAAAAAAGGTGAGTGAAATTAGGAAAGCCTGGGAACTGTAATCAGGGAGGGCAGCAAAAAAGCAAATACACGGGGGCTGAAGTTGGTCAAGGAACTATTTGTTTAGAGGTACATGGAAAACCAATTTTCAACGAATTATGCTCTCTCTCCGAGTATGGAAATTATATGTGAGCAGTACAATTCATTTAAATTAAAAAACAATTCCGAACCCAAAATATGCTGCTTTTCGGATGATATTCTTTATTTGTTATACTAAAAACCAATATTGGTTTCTTTTAGGCTATAACAAATTGGGTAAGCAAAAATATTTTAAAATATTCAATATTCTTGGCCAGAAAATAAACATTTTAAATGGACACTCACACAATTTATGAGGGCATGTTTATTTGTCTTTACCGCAGCAGAATTACCCGCAACAGGTCATAAAAGAATATTCGAGTACTGGTTTTTGGCCAGGCATCACAGGCAATATTAATGCGTCAGCCGAGACAGGAGAAAAGTAAAAATAAGAGCGCAAATTGCAATTAAATCGTCCGGCTGTTGCAGTTTTGGGCGAGCCATTTAATCGTTTTATGGCGGCAAAGGTTGCAGAAACTCACAGGTAAAAAAATATACAGGTAGGGGCTCGTTCGCTAATTGCATCCGAGTCCGCACAAATTTGTTGTAAAGAGATACGACCACGGCACGTGTGGCTAATTAACTTCTGGCTGAGTGTCGCGCATCGGAAAAATGTCTCGACTTTTCAAGGTTTATACGCTCAGATATTTATGTCTAACATTACTTGGAAATCCTTTCTATACAAACGATTTATTTCGAATATACATATGCATCACTTTCTTGGTTTATTTTTAAGCAGTTTGGTTGAATAGACTTTCATCTTGACCTGAATTTTTCCGATGTCGCTACTTTTTTCTTTTTCTTGCTATTCTCTCTTGTTTATTTTGGTTTAATAATAAAAACTCATTGAATTTGCATTGAATTTGTGTTTGCCTTTTATCCTTGTGACCATTTTTTGTGGTATAATTTAATTGAAACATATTCGGTACACTTTTTTGACAAGCTTTGACTTAAGGACAAACAAGCTAAAAAGAATTAATTAAAAAAAAATGATCCTAATTGAATTAGGTGATATGGAACAGTATAGCGTAACAGATGTTGAAGCCTGTAGATATTTTGTTTTATTTTATTTAAAGTATTTGGAAAACATAAATCAATTTTTCCCTGTTCAGAAATCGGAATGATCTATAAAGGCGTGTAACCCTAAGGAACCACCGAATTTAAAAATCCCAAAAGAAGTTTCGAAAAATGAAAGTATTTGCTGATACCTAACATCCTTGAAAGTAGTTTTAAAAAATAAAAAATTGTGTTCTTGATCACAAAAGCTTTAAGATCTTCGGGCCCCAAATAATTAACATATAGCGTAATTCTTCCCTAATAAGTTTTCCCAGAATACGATTTAAACTATCAAATATTCGGTCGCAAATCAAAAGTTCTTTCTTTCACGCCTTCTAAAAGGGTCTCAAAAACTTGGTAAACAAATGGGCCGAACAAAGAGGAATCACAAAAAAAAAGAAGAGCTTCGCACAAAACAAAATAAAGAGCCCCACAAAAACAACCATTAATGAAAAATTAAAACTCAAAAGCGAACAAAAAAATGCCCACAAATAATCATGAATTATTCAAGGCCAATCGAGGCAGTCACAATAACACTATTTGATATACATAAGTGTGTGGGTATCATTCGATTTGTGTGTTTACTATTTAGTGTTCTGCACCCAAATGGGTCCCTCCTAAAGCTTTCGGCAAAATAGTTCAGTTCAGTTCACCTTCTTTTTCTTACTCACACTTTTCTGTATTCTCTATAAAAAAGGTGTTTACGTTCGGGGACAGCTTTATTAATTTTAAATGTAAACCAGTCATAAAGGGTTCTTAAGATTTCGTTCTTAAAAAATATTATATTTGTATCATGCTCTATTTGGATGATTTCGGGGAAAAGAAAACTAATGCGAAATACCTTAATTATTTTGTTTTGCTAAATATATGTATGGTCTTTATCTATTTTTGGCCATGTCCGAACGGACAGTATGTCTCTTCCACCCTAACAAGAACTATTCAAATGTGTCAACATTATTTTCATTTCTTCAATTAATGTGTGGAATTTTTTGTGGCATTTTCCTCTTTTGTTTTGATTGAAATTTATTCGATTTGTGTGTGGAATAATTTTAACTGTCTTAAAAGAATATCCATATGTATTCAACATGTATATTCAACTGTGTATGGATATGTGTATGTGGGATAACTTATTAACTTACGCCGACCATAGAGCAGCAAAAATAGCTGCCTTATTTTTATGAAATTTTGTTTTGCTTACCTGCAAAGAGAAGAAGCAGAATAAAGAGTGTCAAAAATATGTAAACAAAATAAATGTCGAATTTTTTCTTAGACAAATAAATAATACTGTCAGCGGGAAATTTTATATTGTGTGAATATATCTGCCTAAGAATATAGTAAATATTGTGTTTTGTTTTAAATTCTTAGAATTGCAAATACGAAAAACATTTTCGTAACACGTTTGTAAAAAATGCTGAAAACTGTATCATAACTTAGGTTTTTAAAAATACTGTTGGTACACTTTCCAAAAGAAAGATTCATTGTAAAATATACATTTTTTAAACTGTTTATATTTTTATTTTTATTATTATGAGTTTATTAGTTATATTAACCCGCCTACTCCCATAAAAAAATAAATGAAGATGATGCCATAAGCGCAGATTTATTTTTAGTTTAATTATATATATTTAAAAAACTTTTTAGGAATTATGAATATGTTATTTGCCAGTAATAACTAATTTTTATTGTATATCGGATATTATTAGGGATAACGAGCGAGTGGAATAAAATTATTTAATAGGGAAACTTAAATGATTCGAATCATTTATATTTTTTGGGAATGTTAAGAAATAAATTAACATTCGTGCAAGTTTCCTTTCAAATGTCTGAAAGAAATTTTCCCCCGCCATTCTTAGCCAGACAAATGTTTCTCAATAGGTCTTTAGTTGAGTTATAATGCGGAAGCTAAAGCCGCCACAGTTTTATATGGAGGTCTAAACACACAGGCACACACATATCTCTTTGATATATTTATTGGCGTTTTGTTTTCGTAGCGACCGAGACCAAAGGCGGGGCCATAGCAAAATAGAAATGCTTAAGTCGGAAAAAACTTTCTGTGGGGGCCTCAAATTGCCAGTTTGTTGTTCGTGTTGTTTTAAATGACATATTGGTGTCAATTAAAATGCAAAAGGCCCAAAAATAAAGCCAAAGACAAAGGCAGGGAATAAACAAACAAACCGACACACATTAATCATCAATTGCAAAATCTTTTTTTAAGTTTAACGATAAGAGGGAGAGAGAGATCGCCATGTCTCGGGCCAAACGCGTTTCACGTTGGTGTTCGATCATGGCCAAATTTAAATCATATGTATAAGTCCGACGGAGCCCAGTAAGGTAGGTGTGTCTCGGCCAATTGCCAACGCGCACGCCACGCACACGCAGCGAATTTGTGATTTTCTCAACTCGGCTGAGATCAGCTGGGTCCAGATCAGATCATTTGCAAGTAAGTTGTCGAACAGGTCTCCCAAATAATAAAAAAAAAGCCAACACAATTCGCACCCCAACTGGAATCGATTAACGCATGTATTCAAATCAGTCGATGGCGTTGCCATTTACAATTAATTTATGTCAGCAACGCACTTGAAAATATTTTACAAATGGAAAACTTAATTGGTTGTAGGCATATTGCAAATAATTTGTGTGCTTGTTTTTGCCAGTGATTAATGATTGGATTGGATATTGAAAGGGGTTCCCCTAATTTTTAAAAATCAAATGAACAGAAGCCAGCGGTTTTTATTTCCACGATCGGGCATGATTATTATCTTGATAGACTTCCCTTTTCAGAAGTTACAAAACAGAAAATGTATATTGCCAACCACAATTTTATTACCTCAATTTTGAAACACCACTAAAGAAATCAAAAGCAAAGTAATTGGCCATCCTTGACTCTGAGTAAACCCGAAGCTTATCTGAGATCGTTAATCCATTTTTATATCCCTGTCCGAATTCATTGGCAAATCTATCAGGTAGCCCACATATAAACAACCTACAAACAACCCGCAATTGAACCATTTTAAACTCCGCGAAACTCACTGTGATGTCACTAGCCCAATAAAAAAGCAAGTGCCGCCAAAAAACCGAAAACAAATTCACAAATCGGACCCTGAACCAGACAAATTGCTGCCATCAATTTAACCATAATAAATTAACTTAAAATATATATATACTGGCATAACTGCAAAAGATTAAAGCTTTAGCAAAAAATATAAATTTATTTATACAATTTTAGTCAATTTTCGCATGATTTTTTGGAGGCTGTTTGGTATGTCAAAAAGAAAAGAATTAATTAGGTCAGCAACTGTTTTTGTCATTTCCCAATAACATTTTCATTTTGGTTTTAAACAATTTTCGCGTGAATGAATAATAATTTGCTGACTGGCTGCTTGGCAACACAATTGGAGAATCGAAAAATGGGCAAAAAAAATTGTAAAACTTTAGTGGTTGTCGAGTACAGTTGTGTGTGACAGGTAGACAGCTGATTGACATATTTAGTTGTTGTGCAAAGTGGCACACAGGCCATGGGCCAAAAAAATAATTGTTCACCCGAGGGGAGAAATCGTTTCGGTAGATCACGCCTCTTTTTTTTGGACACACCTCCCACAAACATTTTAGATTTAGTTTAACGACACCAAAGGTCAAAGAGAGCAGGAAGGTCTAGGACAGAGGCTGCCAAACTAAAGTTGAAAAACACTTTTCAGGGTTTCTTGTGTGATTATTTATTATACCCTTGCAGAGGGTATTATAATTTTGGTCAAAAGTGTGCAACGCAGTGAAGGAGACATCTCCGACCCTATAAAGTATATATATTCTTGATCAGGATCACCTCCTGAGTTGATATAGCCATGTCCGTCTGTCCGTCTGTCCGTCTGTCCGTCTGTCTGTTTCTACGCAAACTAGTCTCTCAGTTTTAAAGCTATCGGATTGAAACTTTGCACACACCCTTCTTTCCTTTGCACGCAGTATATAAGTCGGAACGGCCGGGATCGGCCGACTATATCCTATAGCTGCCATATAACTGATTGATCGGAAATGCCATAACTTTCGTGTTTGTAAAGTTAGGAAGTTGGGATTTTCTATGGGTTTTATATTTGGCCAATCAATCCGACCTACCAAATTTCATAAGGATCGGCCGACTATATCCTATAGCTGCCATATAACTGATTGATCGGAAATGCCATAACTTTGGTGTTTGTAAAGTTAGAAAGTTGGGATTTTCTATGGGTTTTATATTTGGCCAATCAATCCGACCTACCAAATTTCATAAGGATCGGCCGACTATATCCTATAGCTGCCATATAACTGATTGATCGGAAATGCCATAACTTTGGTGTTTGTAAAGTTAGAAAGTTGGGATTTTCTATGGGTTTTATATTTGGCCAATCAATCCGACCCACCAAATTTCATAAGGATCGGCCGACTATATCCTATAGCTGCCATATAACTGATTGATCGGAAATGCCATAACTTTGGTGTTTGTTAAGTTAGGAAGTTGGGATTTTCTATGGATTTTATTTTTGGCCAATCAATCCGACCTACCAAATTTCATAAGGATCGGCCGACTATATCCTATAGCTGCCATATAACTGAACGATTGGAAATGCCATAACTTTGTTGTTGTTAAAGTTAGGAAGTTCGGATTTTTTATGAGTATTAAGAATGCATCATATGAATAATTTTGGAGAATATAATTTACAGAGTATTCTGCAAGGGTATATCAACTTCGGCTCCGCCCGAAGTTAGCTTTCCTTTCTTGTTTTTTGTTTACTTTTGATTACCTTTTGTTTTGCTTGATTTATCATCAGCGCACATGTTTGCAAATTAAAAGCGATTAAGAATACATTGAGCTTTGCTTCCTGCATTTTAAAAGCGATTTTTTAATGATTTTTCTCGCCTCATTGTGTAGCGAACAAAGACGGAAGATATCGGCTAGAGTTCAGCGTATATGGCACAAAGGTCAATACTTCTAAGCCACATTTATCACATTTATCACATTGTGTCGGTTTCACTGGGGGATTAACCGAAGACAAACGTTCAAATCGAACGACTGAACATAATGCAATAAATTTTACTTCGTTTTTATTTAACCACAAGCCAAACCAGTTTGTGACGTTCACAAAACTTGTTATACCCTTGCAGAGGGTATTATAATTTTGGTCAAAAGTGTGCAACGCAGTGAAGGAGACATCTCCGACCCTATAAAGTATATATATTCTTGATCAGGATCACCTCCTGAGTTGATATAGCCATGTCCGTCTGTCCGTCTGTCCGTCTGTCCGTCTGTCTGTCCGTCTGTCTGTTTCTACGCGAACTAGTCTCTCAGTTTTAAAGATATCGAATTGAAACTTTGCACACACCCTTCTTTCCTTTGCACGCAGTATATAAGTCGGAACGGCCGGGATCGGCCGACTATATCCTATAGCTGCCATATAACTGATTAATCGGAAATGCCATAACTCTGCTGTTTGTTAAGTTAGGAAGTTGGGACTTTCTATGGGTTTTATATTTGGCCAATCAATCCGACGTACCAAATTTCATAAGGATCGGCCGACTATATCTTATAGCTGCCATATAACTGATTGATCGGAAATGCCATAACTTTGGTGTTTGTAAAGTTAGGAAGTTGGGATTTTCTATGGGTTTTATATTTGGCCAATTAATCCGACCTACCAAATTTCATAAGGATCGGCCGACTATATCTTATAGCTGCCATATAACTGATTGATCGGAAATGCCATAACTTTGGTGTTTGTTAAGTTAGGAAGTTGGGATTTTCTATGGGATTTATTTTTGCCTAATCAATCCGACATATCAAATTTCATAAGGATCGGCCGACTATATTCTATAGCTGCCATATAACTGAACGATTGGAAATGATATAACTTTGGTGTTTTTAAAGTTAGGAAGTTGGGATTTTTTATGAGTATTAAGAATGCATTATGAATGATTTTGGAGAATATAATTTGCAGAATATTCTGCAAGGGTATTTCAACTTCGGCTCCGCCCGAAGTTAGCTTTCCTTTCTTGTTTTAAATTTAACATTGCCGAGAGAAAAATAAAAGCTTTATCAATATCTGACTGAAAGTCAGATTTCTAAGTTTTGACTTAGAAAATGTTTTTGGCAAACATTAGGCATTTTACTGTGGTTTTCAAGTTCCGCATTAAAGCAGACAGGAAACTGGCTGTCAAAGCAGAGAGATGGATGAAAACAACCCCCATTCAAATATTAAAGAGCCAAATTCATTGCCTTGTGATGCGCCGATGATGTCTAATTAATTTTGATATTGAGGAACATTTTTTGGCAGGCAAATTGTTTGCTAATTAAATGCTAATATATGAAAATGAATTTAAAATTTTGTTCATAGGGGCAGGCGCACTTACACCCTCCCTGATATTCAAATTCCCTGATATTTATACCCTTGCAGAGGGTATTATAATTTCAGTCAAAAGTTTGCAACGCAGTGAAGGAGACATTTCCGACCCTATAAAGTATATATATTCTTGATCAGGATCACCTCCTGAGTTGATATAGCCATGTCCGTCTGTCCGTCTGTCCGTCTGTCCGTCCGTCCGTTTCTACGCAAACTAGTCCCTCAGTTTTAAAGATATCTGCTTGAAACTTTCCCAAAAGTTGTCTTTCTATTGCAGGTAGTATATAAGTCGGAACGAGCCGGATCGGCCGACTATATCCTATAGCTGCCATATAACTGAACGATCGGAAAGGCCATAACTTTGGTATTTTTAAAGTTAGGAAGTTAGGATTTTTTATGGGTTTTATATTTGGCCAACCAATCCGACGTACCAAATTTCATAAGGATCGGTCGACTATATCCTATAGCTGCCATATAACTGATTGATCGGAAATGCCATAACTTTGGTGTTTGTAAAGTTAGGAAGTTGAAAATTTCTATGGGTTTTATTTTTGGCCAATCAATCCGACCTTTTAGGTTTCATAAGGATCGGCCGACTATATCCTATAGCTGCCATATAACTGAACGATTGGAAATGCCATTACTTTGTGTTTTTAACGTTAGGAAGTTGGGATTTTTTATGAGTATTAAGAATGCATCATATGAATAATTTTGAAGAATATAATTTACAGAATATTCTGCAAGGGTATTTCAACTTCGGCTCCGCCCGAAGTTAGCTTTCCTTTCTTGTTTTTAATATTTTTAAAAATGGGCTCAACGTCCACTTCACATGCCGACCCTTGGGGTTATTGAAATTCCCTGATAAATTTTTCTAATATACAGACAAAGTTAATTTTCCATAAAGTGCAGATATAGCGCAATTGACTAATGTGTTTTCACTTTATCTCTTCGCTCTGGGCTTTAGTGTATACGTTCTCAAGTCCACTTCTCTGCTTAAATTGTAACCAAAATCTCACTGGTCTAATATTTCGTAAAACAAAATCTGGGCCAATATAAAGTAATAAGATTTTGCTTGTAGAATTTTCATATCTAATAAAACTTGATCATTTAAAAAAAACAATGCACTTTAAATTCCAGAACTCCAGATGTGAAGGCATTCACAGTGCACTTTTGTCCAGTGACGACCGCAGCACCAAATTTGGTTTCGTTTTGCATTTGTATATTATGAAAATTGAGAGCGCTTAGCAACAGTGGCCTGCTGGCAAGCAAACATAAACGAAAATCAACTGCATCGGGTCTACATGTGTGTATATGGGCATATAGACATGTATTGGCGATAAAACTGACCCACTTTTGGAACTGCAATGCACGTACAAACAAAAACAGCGGGTAGCTTGAACGACAATTGCAACTTAAACTAAAGGCTATCTCGTACTCGAACGTCTGGCTGCGAACAAAAAAAAAATGGTTGAACGTCTGGTCTGGTCGAGAGTGTTGAGTTTGGATTTTAGAAGGGGCAGAAGGTGGGCGAAACACGTTTTAACCTAGCACAACAAGGCTCGCTTGCAAACAAAAAACTCTTACACAAAAACCCGAACTTCACACCCAATTGCAAAACACCCACGGATTCAACCTTGAGGGAGAACTACAAAGTTCGATTCGGGGAACTTTGCTCGCATGAACTCTAATTGCAGTGAAAATTTCTCGCTAAATTGTGGAATTTGTGAGTCATTGGGAGTTCGCTGTTGGTGGGAGGTTGGAGGGGTGAGCTCATCGCCGTTTGGGAAATGTTAGCTCATTGCCTTGCTACCTTTCACTGCGCCACTTACCCACTCCCCCCAATTCCTACCGCTTTTCGTCTTGCATTTCGCGTGAATTAAAAGTCGCCGACCTCGACGGAAAGGGGAAAAAACAAAAGGAAAGAATCAAATTTCTTCGGGTTCTAAAGAAATCTCTTCTGGGTATTTCGTGTAAAACGCGTCCACATGTATTATGTTTTACAATAGCCCAGAGATCATCATCCGAGCATTGTGATACTGCACGTTGTGACGCAATTTGAGTCTGAAAAGATGACGTCAGTACGGAGGCTAGTTAGAAAGTCTGATGCATGACATTTAATGTTTGTAATAGATATGATGCAATATTTTGTAAAAGTTCTGTTGTATTTGGATTAAGACTAAAAAATCATTTGTAGGTTACGTTTAATTTATTTTCAGGCAATTGGAAAAATTGGCATTAAAAGTAAATAGATTTTATACGTAATTGAAGAATTTTTTTTTTAAACGGTATTCAGAAAAATCAAAAATTACTTGAAGAGAAATTCATTAGTTATCTATAAATTGCATTGCTTAGAACAACATCTTTTAACAATGGATTTTAAAGCTATTCAGAAACTCGGTAAAGTTCCGATTAGCATTCGATAACTATCGATAACGATACTAAGTTCAAAAGTAAAAGTGAAACATTTTTGTTTTACAGCTTATTTTCCCTATAAATTATCTATCCTTTACAAAAAAAGGATAGGAGGTAGTCCTTTTCAGGTCATCTGATTTCCCTCTTTCGTTTTTTTTTCGTGCTTTGTCTTGAGTCACGAGTCCAACGCTAGAACTATAGCTATAAAATAAAGACCAGACTAGATCAACTGATAGACACGCAGCGGGAGCCTTTGCGGCAGTGCCACGTCTAATTAGCACTTTACTGGTCCGAACCGTTTGGGCTTGGGATGGATAGACTAAGCCACCGAGCGACCGACTGACCGACCTACGATACAGATACAGTATCGATTCTGACGTCAATCGCTTTAAAATTGCGGTGCTGCGCATTGTCAATGCAATTAGACAGACTGGGCGACAGATCATGATACAGCCAGAGATGGATAATGATGCCTTGTACCGACTTGAGCATTGGTTATGGATACTCGGACTTCCCGCCAATGAATCGTTTCGGACAACTGTGATTCCAGCGCCAGTGGGATCATGTAAGAGATCAGGGAAAGGTCTCCATAAGGCACGTGGCCAGAACACGCTGTGGTGTGTCGGAGATAAGCAGCAGTGGTACCCAGACTTAGGCCGATGTTTACCCTATCCTATCCCATAGGTGCCTTTCTGGCGATTCTTGTGTCTGCGTTATGCAATCATCGCTGTTTTCCCTTAACCGATTGTCTGCTATTCTTATCGGCTGATGTCTGGCTGTCGTGGAAAAGTAAATTATTAAACACTATTCTTAAGGCTTGTTTTCCCACTTCGCTATGCCTGAAACTCCCCACACTTGCACAAATATAAGAAGACCGAACAAATCGAGTGGTAAAAACCCAGCACAACCCGACCAGGCCAATGTGTTTATATTTTTATCTTATCTGTCATGCTTTTTATGGTCTTGTTTATGGGTTCTGCATTTTGTTTTTCACTGAAGTTGAAGAATAAACCCAGCTAGGGGCTCGACAAAAGTCAAGCCATTCGATCCGCACATCGGGCGAAATAAAGCTCCATAAATGTCATTAAGTCATTAAGTTGTCTTAGCATTTCGACTTATCATCGTTATCTTGTTGTTTTTCACAACTTTTTCTTTGATTGTTGAGATTGGTTAGGAAATGGTCTTTGGTGTTATGATTTCCAAATTGTAATTAACTTTTTATTGGCCTTTGTAAATATTTTTAAGGAGAAATTCCAAAAGCAAGAGGTTTTATTTGATACAGTGACGCTTTATGTATTTAAATTCCAGTGAAACCTTCATCGCTTACAAAATCCGGCATTATCGCAAACAATAACCCGTCAAGGTTTTGCTTACATATTACCTTGACTAGTCTCTACTATAGCACTTTTAACTGATAAGTCTATTATATTCCATCAGCTTTTATTGTTTGCGACAGTTCAAATCAATTATTAAATATTGGTATAACCTAAAAGCGTTATCACTTTACTCGGGAATAGAACGAACCACTTAATCGTTGGCGCTAGGTTATATACTCTGTGTTTTTGTATTCTTAAAATTAAAATTGTTTTCTTCATCGATTGGCAGTAGTATGAAGAGGGAGAGATTAGCACTCAAATTAGAGCGTGTAAGTGGCTGTCAAGCTCTTTTTATATAGAATATATAGGCTAAAGATTGTACTTCATTGAGTTGTAAAAAATGAGAGAGTTTCCGATCATACTTTCTGGACATGGTAATTTAAATTTACTTCCATATACCGCGACGCAGCAAAATAAAGCACGTCACTGAGATCTTTTGCCTTGATTGATAAGTGATAAAAGGAAAATAAACAAAAACGACCGTTTAAGGAAGCAAAGCGCTTCCGTCCCATTTCTTTACTCGTAAGTACTCGGATTTGAAAAACAGGAAAACGCTGTCGCAAAGAGACCTGCTACAAATAAATTACATATTATTTGACGCGCCTTTGTCGGGCGTAGGCAACAAATGACTAAAAAATGTATCTCTTCTTTCTGACTCAGACAAGGAATTCGGCACAATCCGAATAACCCGCAGTCCGTAATCCGCAATCTGTGTGCTCATGTCCAATTCGTGACAATTGAACCAAACGGAATGAGTTTAAATACTATACATATATATAAAGGCAGATCAAGAAATGGGAAGTGTCCTAAAATATGAATGATATGCGACATCTGCTGGGGTTAGAGAACTTTCCTGAATAAAATTGAGGGTACACCTGGTGGCATATGTATGATACCATCGTCACTTGAGTGTCTTAAATGGATCACTTGTTTTTAATATGTATTATAATTTTATGACTTTTGACAATAAAAAAAGATGAAAAAAAGGCGCAGCTTTTTTTGTCTGGCGGTGTGACACATAAACTATAGAAAGCTGCACAAAGCCAATTTCATTCCGATGATTGAGTTGAGTAATTTCAATAATTATCTCAAAGCAAACACAATTCTTATTTTTCACATTTTTTTCTTTATTTGCTCATGAATTGGCAAACAATTTATGGCATTTTTGAAGTGTGGCATTTGTTGGCTGCCGAGAGATAAGCAATTCACACAGAAAAAACAGTCTGCCATTTTGTAAACAAGGCAAAAGCCTGATAAGCGCCGCCGGGAAGGGAGCTCATAAAAATATCAGCCCCAAAGTCTCGTACACAATTTTATATTATTTCTTTTTGCGCCAAGGTCAAAAGCAACAACAGAATTAAACGCATAAATTCTGTGGCAAACGAGAGTTGAGGGGGTATTGTACAAAATGGAAAGAAAAATTAACGTGCTTGGGGAAAATACTTTCACAAAGTGAAAAAGAGGGAAAACATTTCTAGGTGGTTAGAAAGGAATTCAAAAAAGAAAGAAGAGAATCGAAATGAAATACGTTGGCCCAAAGAAAGTGGGGAGAGCAATTGAATTGACCCAAATGACCATTATGGGTGGCAAGTTGCAACTGCAACAGAGGCAGCCACTGTTTCTCAATTGGATTTCGTGGAAAAGGAAAAGTTGATTGACTTTAAATGAGGCAAAAAAAACACTACTGCATGCTGTGGCCACAACGCAAAATGTGTCATCAAGTTCCGTTTGGAATTTTCTATTAACTCCGCTACTTTGTATAATAAATACACAATTGTGATGAATTATTAAAAGATAAATATGAATTGGGGATAACCAAGCGTTTGAGAAGAGCATACAATTCTCAGAATTATGGTTTTAAAAAGCCAGATTATAATTTTCATGTTCTCTTGTGTTTTTCCAAAGGTATTAAATCGTACGTGTAATTTTTTTGTAAGTTTAATGTTAAATGTGGCTTTAAAATTTATTAACTTGAAGTCATAATTGGCAGATAATGCTTAATCGATTACTGATAGCAAATACTTCCACACTTATTTTCTAGGGTTGGCAACAAATCGGTCTAAATGCAACAAAATATGTTATTTAAACAGTTAACATCATTGAAACTTTTATTTTGCCTGATTGCAAAAGCGATTACAAACTCGATTAGATTGCCTCACTTAAGACCAATTCGATTGTTCTTTGTGTACAGCCGTAAACCATGAATTTCAATGGGTTTTTATTCATAACTCTCGACACAGTTCATTTCAGTTCATTGAAAAAGTCTCAAAACAATTGTCATCTTCTTGGGATTGTTCATTGGTTTGAGAGTCTTGTACTGCCTTTTAATTGGGTCTAAATATAGAATCGTCCACTGAAATGCGTGCTCAGTACTCAGCATGTTCAATTCAATTGAACTAAATTTGTACTTTATACTCGCACAAAGCCGAGAATGAAGGAGGGCCACTTGATAGAATTGTATCTTTTTGTGAGCATGGCGCCCCACTCGAAAATCTTTTTGATGGGCGCTTTTCATATTTCTTGTAGCTATTTATGGATTACTGAGACTGCAGACCTTGTTTAATCGAGATTAAGAATGGACCATCAAGTGTACGCATCATTTGTCTTCAAAAACAACGACTGTTTTCACGGTCAAAAGTTCAAAAACGCTTGAGGCTGACTTTATAATGTTTTCCGTCATTGTTTCTTTGATAAGAATTTTGTATGGCAATTGTAGCCCATTATAAAGATTACCGATTTCATGTTGTTTTTCGAAGTCTTATCAATTTGGCGCTGACAATATTTTATTGTGCTACAGTAATATTTATAATTGCCTCAGATAAAATAATTACAAATTGAATTGAATTTGAACTTACCATTGCCTGCTCGATTTTGTTGTCAATCGCAACTGCACTTGTTCCAGATGCACTGTAATAAATGGGTGAAAAATAATGAAATTAGAATTGAAATATAATGTATTTATATATAGCTAGTTTGCTTTTTTATATTTTTTTGTAACATTGCAAAAAAGCAGAAAAGTTAAGCCTCTTACAACAATTTAAAAACCCCATTATCATGTCAATTTTATATCACTAAAATCATCAGTCTTCTCAATTAAAAACAAATCAAAAACTTATTTTTTAGTTGCCTTTTTGAATGCCTAAAGAGTTTTGCTGAAGACCTTCGAATTGAAGTTATTTTTGGCTATCCGACCTTGCGGATGACAGCCGCAAATTGAGGTCAATAGACAATAAAACTTCCTCCACTTCGCGAAAAAGGAAAAAAAAAAAACAAAGTTCGAATAAAACGCAAATCTCCCCCATCTAATTGCAATGCCAAATAAGCAATTAAATTGTCATAAGACCAAAGTGAAAGATGAATGGTATAAAAAGAGCTTTGCCTTTTGGATCGAATTTAAATCCGATATAATGAATTTTATGCAATCAAATCGAGTTTTCCCCCTACCCCACGATTAAATCAATCAAAAACGGTTCGGCATATTTCTTTAATTACTGAGTGCAAGCAAAAGTGCAAGTTATTAAACCACTCGTTCGATCGATTGACATACAATTAGTTACCTCTGAAAAAACTAGAAAAAGCACAGCGAAATCCAAATTCAAAAATTGATTATATAAAGTAACTCAGTTCTAAAAAATTAAATTTGCCCATGTGTTTTAGGGCTCGACTCGCCTTGAGGTTTAACGAGATTCAAATAAACCCAGATGTGAGCCGGCTTTTTACGGGTTAAAGAAACTTTTCAAGGTCGAAGTCTGATAGTCAAAGTAAAGAACTTTTAAGTGATAATTGTGTCTCAAATGACTTTATGCATCACTTCATTAAAAATCGAACAATGAACTCAGCCAACGCCTTTTCTTTTCATGTCTTTGTTTTTTTGTCTGTCATTTTATCAAACAAAATTGATTCGATTTGTGGTTAAACGAGGACGGAAGCTAACTTCGGCAAGCCGAAGTTTTAATACCCTTGCAGACTTTGACGAAATTGCTAAAAGTGAAAAAGTAGCGAAAGGAATAAGGTATACATAAGTAAACTAGATTTGCATCGTTTCAAGTCAATTGCTTTTATACTGCAAAAATGTCATATACAAAAGGGATACTTTCGCAGCCTTTAACAATTTTTCCTATCTCCTTTAAGATATAGACTTCCGAGCGGCAAGCGCTTTTACCCTAATCAAGATATGCGTAAATAAATAAGAATTGGAAAATTTTATGTTAGTAGCTTACACACTGCGCGAAATATTCTGATAATCATCAAATTTGGAACGATTTCACCCTATTGTTCCTATGGGAGCTATAGGATATAGACGTCCGATCAGCACGCGCTTTTACCTTGATGAAGGAATGCATAAAAAATATACGATTTGAAAAAATGTACAGCAATAGCTTTTACACATCGCGAAATATTCTGAAAAACATCAAATTTGGACCGATTTTACCCTATTGTTCCTATGGGAGCTATAGGATATAGACGTCCGATCGTCACGCGCTTTTACCCTGATCAAGGTACGCATAAAAAAATAAGATTTGGAAAGATTTATGTCAATAGCTTTTACACTGCGCGAAATATCCTAAAAATCATTAAATTTTAACCGATTTTACCCTATTGTTCCTATGGGAGCTATAGGATATAGACGTCCGATCGTCACGCGCTTTTACCCTGATCAAGGTATGCATAAAAAAATACGATTTGTAAAGATTAATGTCAATAGCTTTTACACTGCGCGAAATATCATAAATTCTTGCAAGATATATCCAATTGTTCCTATGGGAGCTATAGGATATAGACGTCCGATCGGGGCGATTTTCAAACTTGATCTGCGTACACATGTTTTAGGACGATTGTGAAAGTTTCAGATCGCTAGCTTTTAAACTGAGCTCGCAAACGGTATTGAAACAGACGGACAGACGGACAGACGGACATGGCTATATCGACTCCCCTATTGATCCTGATCAAGAATATATATACTTTATGGGGTCGGAAACGTCTCCTTCACTGCGTTACAAACTTCTGACCAAAATTATAATACCCTCTGCAAGGGTATAAAAATTTATGCCATACGCAATAATTTCTAATTATAGAAATGGCATGATATATAGAAAGATATGAGTGTGTCATCAAATTAGATGGCTTAATCGATAGTTACACATATGTGAAATAATAAACTAATGAATCATTTGAAAGCAATTCTAATAAGATTCCTTAAAAAGAGGTTAGCAACCGTAAATGATTTTTGAGGCGTGATTGAGATATATAGACACCGGAACTTAAAGAAACTTTATTAAATACATAATTATTGTCTCTTATATAAAAAATACTTCAAAAATTATGCAGAAACTCTGGAATTCCTTGCTTTATACCAACAACGACTCCGACCTCAACTATAATACCATTTGCGAGGATATACAAATTCACTTTTATGATTAACACATCGTGCTGTTGATACTTTCGCTGGAATGCTTTTCATTTATATGAATTGGAATGGAATAATATCGGGTGGTTGGGATGGATTTGCAGCGTGCAAAACAATTAAAGTCAGTGGAAGTCGACTGGGTAATAAAGAACGAGACGAGGGGCAGCCTCAGGACAGAATTACGAGAGTTTCGTTTTCGAAAACAGACGGGGAAACTTATGATCTACCCCCTGAGTCAGTCGACAAGGACGAAAGGCGAACAGTTTCTTAACCTGCCAGAAGAGTCAAGGGAACCAAGTTTACGACTTTCTATATCATCACTTGCCTTGCTTGCGAAAAACAAGGCGGGAAAAAGTAAAAGTCTCGCCTTTGCATCCAGACGAGCGAGTGCAATGACTCATGTCGTGACTTTTGTTCTTTCTTTGGGCTATGGGCACAAACAAAAGCCAGAATAATAAAATAAAATAACATTTATTCGCCAATGTCATTGCGGACACCGGTCAATGGCGTTTTTATGGTTGAAGTACTTTTTGGTGGGCACCCGGAGTTTTTGGCGAAAATTGGGCTTTTCGAATGGCCATTAATTGTAATTTATTCGGCAATTTTAACAGATTACACACCTATTTAATTTGAGGTGAATGGGAATACTACAATTTCAAGTAAGAATTCAGTTAAGTTAAAAACTTTTAAGTACACATTGTAAAAAAAATTTAGTTGTCATTTTTTTAAATTTTATAAAATAAAACATCTGTTTTATAAGTTGTCCTTAGCTATAAATATTAATCTTCGGATAGAAAACAAACATGTCATAAAAAAAAATATAATAATTAGTAAAACTTCGTGAAATAGACATGTACATGTTTGTTTTCGCGACTCAGATGAAAAAGGGATCGGATGACACTATCCTATTACTGCCTATAGTATCTTAAAACAGATTATTTTTCGTTCCCTAAACCCAAAAAACGAATAGTCCCCAAATCGAAATGTTTTTAAATAGGAGGGCTTTCAAATTAAAGTACTTAAAAGTTGTTTTTACAAACTAAATCGAATTACAAATAAATTAAAGCATTTCACTTTTATCTTTATAACTAACTCGACTATTGTACCTAATTACTAAACTACATCTTTCACGCACAGCTGGTGGTAGCACCATAATCATTAGAGCAGCAATTGTTAATTGGCTTTTCTTAGAATCTCACCAGCTGTTATCAGCGTGAAGTCAGTAAAATAATGTTAGAAATGAGAAGCAAACCAACTTGGCCAAAGCATGGGAGACAAAACAAAATAAAGAAAGGGCAAGCACAGGCAAGACAAATAATAAATATTGGTACGAGTGTGGAAAGAAGGCAAAAAATCACGCGACGGACAAAAAAATGAAAGCCACACACATTATAAACACATTTTCGTTATACAAACGAAGAGGAAGAAATAAGAGAGGGGAGAAAAGTGCAAAGTTTATAAAGGTTCAAACGCCGCAATCGAACGCTCATAAAAATAAGAGTGATGTCATTTATTTATTTACTTTTTTGCTTCTGTTTTTCGTGCTAATTTAAAGATTATTTAGGTATTTATTTGAGACTCGGCTGTCTGTGCATAGTGATTAGCTTTGGGGCTTATTTATCAGATCACGTGATGAGAAGTATTTATGTTACCTAAAGAGAAAAATGTGTCAGTGACTAAAAACAAAATGCAAATAAAAACTAAATTAATGCAAAGTAAACAAAAAAGGCGGCTTACGGCTTTTAAGAATTTAAATTTAAATTATTGCTTGTTTAATAACAAAAACTTGCTGTGTTTATATTTCAAAAGGGGACTTGTTAATTAGTATCTGCTTATCGCTTCGTTTGTTTTCTGTATTTTGCAGTTGGCGCCACTCGTAGACCTCACACTTTTCTTTTGGCACTTGTTTTGACTGGCAATTGCAGAAGTCGAATTACACGATGCCAATGAGTTTTTCGAATCCAATCGAATTAATCTGAATATGCGCATTTTCTGTGAATGAAACTTTGGCAAAGTGCCAGGCTAATCCCTTGATGAAAGTCGCTGCTCTTTGGCATTTTCGCATTGGCTATTTTCATTCAAAATATCAGGATTCGACGATTTTTCACACGAGTCCAAACTGATTTGTGCATTTTCGAAATTTTAAACTTGCGGATGCCGATTCTGCTATTCTCCTTATAAATACAAATTGCTAACCAGGCAAATACCGTGCGCTGACGCGGCAAAATCACACAATGCATAGTAAAAACAGATATCGAAATTGCGATCAGGCATTTGGCTGATGTAAGCGAAAGGAGAACTCGGCATATATATTCATGCCATCTTCGCAAATCCGAATCCGTCGAAAACTTCCCGTCACTCGGGCACGGCATTTTGTGAAGTGTTTATTTGCATTTTAGGGACTCAAGAGCCGGGAACGATGACACCGAGTTTACGACTCCAGGAAGTTGGCGAACGAAAACAAAAGACATCGTAAAATTGTTTAGCAAAATAGAAACAATAAACAGTTGAAAAACGGGATGTGGGTTTTCTAACAAAGTTGAACGCATGAAGAAAGTATTTGAAGTAGGATAAGAGTATTTAACATTACAAATTAGTTAAAACAAGTATTGTGCCTTTTGTTTTCTTCTAATCATATTATTTTTGACCCCTAGCCTCAAAAAAATGACAAAGATTTTTCACAAAGAAAAACAATAACGACAACTATAAAATGGAATTTTAAAAATATAAAGTCTAATTAATGAGGGAATAAAAAAAAATATTGCCCTTGACCCAAATAAATTCGAAATCTTGAAAATGCGAAAAAATACGCAAATGAAAAAAGTATCTATATATAGAAAGGGCGAAAAAGGTTCAAAAATATAAAAAAGCTGGCTAAAAAAACCGTTGAAAAGAGAGTCGAAAAAGAGTAAATTGAAATTCCGGCGCGACGAAGTGGTCCAAGACCAAGACCGGTTCACTTTACCGCCTTATTGTAGGAAGCCTTAAAGTGCCAACGAAACCACCGAAGAAATGTCGCCAACTTGGCAGGCTTCATAGCTTCTCGTGGCCCCCTCTTCCTGAATTTTCCCCGCCCATGCTAACGCAACTTTGCAACAAGTTGCCTAACTGGACGTAACGGACAAAAACAAAATGAGGTCAGCGCAAAAAATAGTATTTTATCCAACTAACGATGCGTTGGCCCGTTTTCCGATGATGTAAGGCCCCATAGACAGGAAGCAGGCGATAACCAGTCTTTTACATATAATTCGATTATTCGGTACTGTTGGGAGTTGATATGAAGTTGATCTGACGTGAGATTTGCCCAGCAATTCATTGGGAAATCTGTGTCTAATCTGCCAAATTTGATACAGATTAATTTTTAAGACACATTTGCTTTTATGGAAATTAAAATAAAATGTTGTTATCACACCTACATATATACGTATACTTTTCCTATCCCAAACCAACTACCCATAACGGACATTTATAGTCTCTTATCCAACCCGAACTAAATTTACCTATATAATTAGAGAGAAAGGCGCCGCCGACTTATCTAACCGATAAATATTTATGTATGCATATAAAATCAACACTTATTCTCGCCATCTACAACTTAGCACCTTGAAGTTAAATTTGCCATCGGATGTGCCTTACTTAGATCTGATAGAAGAGATGCGTTGCTATGCACGGGTTATAATATGGGATCCATTGTGGATCATTATGATGTCTGGGCTGGCTAATTGATTATCAATATTTCCTAAGCTGAGAATCACATCAGCTAGGGATCGGAAGTATATATTGTCGCCATCTATTTATAGTCATCTGATCAATTGTCGTTTGCTCACTTGTCTAGTTTCGTTTCCTTTTCTAGTAGTTCACACAAATTTGCTTAAATAAGATGCCATCAATTTGACGGTTTACCATAAACAATCATTGGAGACATCTAAAATTAGTCACATATTGGTTTGTCAATCATCCGGTGATAGATAACTTTTTTCTGATTGAATAAGATGATGTGTGATTAGTACTTTGAACGACCACTAAATGTCTATTTAGCATCATAGTTCAAAGCAAGTGCAGTGTTCCAAATCAGATTTGAATAAGCTAATGAAGATTACTAATATTATACTAACATGTATGGTAACAAAACCTACACCTAACAATTAGAAACTCTCAGTTAAAAATTTAGGTAAAGATATCTTAGGTTTCAACATAATACGTACTTTAAGCTTGCGCAATTTATTTTATAGTCATATAAAAAATCCTAAGCCGTGTAAATTTCCCAAGCTTTGAAGAACTGAGCTAAAAATAGAAACTCCCCATATAAACAGTTCCATAAAAGGTTCCACCTAGTAGCTTATTTAAGCAAACTGCCCCGCTGGAAACAATTTTATCTCAAAGATAATTCCGTTTGTCAACAAAAGTAAAACGAGCTACTGTTTTTCCCAACACACTGAAATCCCTAGCCAAATAGCTTTTATCTTGGGATGACCTCTTCACCAGTTTGTTATCAGCTTCGACAATAACCCCACCTTATTTAACCAATACTTCAACATGCTTTTTTTTTAAATTGGAATTGGAATATTAGAACGGTTACATGGGTTTTATGAACCAAAAACATTTTTTCTTTATTTCAATATTATTTAAGAATTTTTTCTTGAATTTTTAAGATAAGGCAGTTTTTTCTGGGGAACATGATTTAGTTCCCAAAATTTAACAATTTAATAAATATATAGAAATAAAAAAAATTGTAATTCGGTAATGTAAGGAATACTTTTCTGTTAATCCCAGTTGGACATTTATAAATATATTTTCGGGCTTTAATATTTTTATTTTTGTCAAAGTTTTTTATCAGGATAATTTTTTCCCATACTCACTCTGGCAAAAAGTAATCGATATATTTCATAACGACTTCGCGAACGGGATCCTGTTGCTTGCCCGAAATACTTGGATACATATCGAAATCCATTTTGCTGACGGTATTAATATTATTGTTGTTATTGCTGCCGGTTTCAGCTTTCATTATCGATACTACGATAGTTGAATGCGTTTCGTAAACCGTTTTTTTAAGTTGGAAGAACTTTTTTTAAAGCTAAGCTAGCAATGATATGTTTGGAGTTTGGTTAGTATTTTTGATTTTCTAATATGACAAATTTGTTTGGGGAGGTCGCAGCTGCTTCTTCTTATTAGATATATACACACACTTTCGGGAGAGCGGCAACGACAACTGGTTTTAGTGTTTGTGTGTGCAAACAGTTAATTGGATTCTCTTTTTTTATCAGCTTCCCTTTTAATGAGTTTCACTTGCAAAACACATGTATTTTAGGTGTTCGTTTGTAGGCCTATTTTTATGTTTTAACACCAAACAAACAAAACAACTAACTGAGCTGCGGAGCTCTTTTATTTATGCGCTGAGAGAGGTACTTTTTGAGAGACTGAAGTCTCTCACCTCTCTTTTGCTGAATGCGCTTCTTGCTTATTCAGCAACTCCGCCTGTCTCTCTCTCTGCTTTCTCTTCTGCTCTCTCTCACTGAGTGAAAATGTTAAAAATGCGCGCGAGACGTTTTTCGCCGTTTTTTCTCGGTTTTTTTTTGTATTCAGTAAAGTGTCTGGCTTTGCCAATTGTTTAGGCTGCTGTTGTAAACAATTTCGCCAGCTTTTGTTCTTTTTTGGGTGAAACTGTTTCCCCTTCTTCTCTTCTACACAGACTGCAACACAGGAGCACGAACAAAAATAAGTATTTTCACACAATTAACAATATAGCAACGGAATAAAATAAAAGCCCAAGCGACTAAAGCGATTCGAAGTTGTAACTTCAAGGCGATTTTCGTGTTTGAATGGAAAGAGCATAACTGAAAATGTTGACGTCGAATCGCAGTCGCCGCCTCTGCCGCTGCGAGAGAGAGGCACGGCAGAGAGCCAGCAAGAGAGCTCAACATGCAGCGGCACAAGCAAAAACAATAGCTTTATGGTGGTGGCTTTTTAAGTTTGGAAGTTAGTAAGGTGGGGAGGGGAGAGCGCGACTTTCAGAGAGCCGCAAACTGAAGCTGAAAGTTGTTTTTGCAATAAATGCAGAGTCGCTGTGAGCACAACAAAGCAAAGCTTGGAAGTTAAAGTGGAGCTTGAAATAAAACGTCGCTCAGAAAATCTTCAAAAATATTTCAAAACAAATGTTTTTAATGCCGACTAAGCTCGTTATAAAAAACCATAGCAAAAAAATCAAATGTTTGAATTAAGCCTTTCAAGTTAAGGTCATGATTGCACTGCAGAAAATTTTATTTCGAAAAAAATATACTATATATATAAAATTATACTAAAGCAGGCAAATAACAAGATTTAAAGCATTTACACATATTTCTACAAGCTTTTTGGAGCTTTGTAAATAAATTTCTAGTCAAATTCTTATTTAGTCATTTTTAGCTGCGACATCAGAAATTTTGCACAGCTATTTTCTAGACCAAATAAACATAAGAATATGCTGATCTATTTGTTTATTTTTTGAGTTAACCCAAAAAAGCTTTTTGTATCTTTCAAACTGTGAAACTTTATTCCAACCTGCCCAGATGATTGCAATTTAAAGGGCTTTCCATACAAAGGCTTCACTGTCTTATTGTCCGAGCTCTATGTATGTACCTAAATTACGGAACCCTTTTTAGAGAGCGATTCGCCGCGATATTTCCATTTCCGAACCACGTTTTCTCTGGGTCGCGTTTAGACCAAGCAAAATATGCATGAACAATAAACAAACAAACAAGCAATATAAACACGGAGGACCCCGAAAAAAGCAGCAGACAAGGCAAACGAATCTTTCCAATCAGATAATTTATGAGAGGAGAGAGTCCAAAACTCCCACACTCTCTGCCATAAACACACGCACACATGGAAGGTTAAAAAGCAACATGGCTGCTTTATCGAAAGCTTTTTAGCTGAATTTCAGATACGGAGAGCAGAAACCATACAAATGTGGTCTTGTCAGCAGAGAGCAGTGAGTGAGAGAGCGCGTGGTGTAACGGCAAAAGAACTTTTGAAATCCAGTGAAGCGATGCAGCAGCAGCATCAGCGTCCGAAAGAGACAGCGAGAGACTCTCTATGCCACTTGACTATGACAAGTTGCCACGTTGAAGGCTCAATAACCCGTGTGCTAACTGTAGATTCGTGGGGCAACCGGCCGCTAACCCACCACCCACAGCGAAAAGAGTTTTTCCATATACCTGAGTATTTTCTGACGCTGTTGCTTTGTGTTGTATAAAAAATATGACAAATATAATATATAAACGTGCATATTTCCATTAAAATCACATGTTTCTTGTTTACGGGATTATTGGGGGTGTTTACTTCGTTTAAATCTTGGAAACACTTATGCTCATTAATTAAAATGTACATCAAAGACATAAACGAGCTCATTTTTTATAAATTACCTTGATAAATAGGTAATTCTAATGTTGTTGCTATAAAAGTACAGTTCAACAAGAACAAAGCAGTAATCAATGAACTTATTTAAAAATACAGTTACACTGCACAAATAAACTGCATACCAATATGACAGCTAAGGATATAGTCAGCCGATTTTGATATAAATTGAAGAATTGGTTCGAAACAACAAAAATATTATTTTCGACATTAGAAGCCATATACACGCAGGTTTCTTCAAACATAACACAATCAACAGATTTGAACCTATTATTCCGGTGGCAGCTTTCGGATTTGATTTCCGATCAGACACAATTTTCAAAAATATAAATAAGTGAAAACAAATTAATACTTTTCAACATACAAATAAATTACAGAAAATTCTTATTTTTTATTTTGGGTGTGCAAGATAGTATAAGTACATATATTAATTAAACGAATTTTATTATGTTATTCAATGGTTTTACAAATTACATTATATTGTATTGTATTGTACCACGAACTAACTGGCAATAATTTTATTTTACCAAATCTTCCATTAAAAGCCAGTCTTCGTTTTCTTAACATCTAAAAGCTTACCCACTTCGACATTGGATACTAAAATTTATTACAGTCAATCAAACTCACCTGTAAAAGAAAAGAGAAAAATGATTAATAAATTGTGTTATGTATGTACAATTAAATTTAATTTTAATTATTCCCTTGGAAATCTTGGCTATTCCGCCTGTTCTCTTTCGCAATTTTAATATATTTGTCGGCATTTTCTTATTTTACGACTTTTGCAACACCCCATTTGGAAATCCCATCGAGAAAAGTTTATTTGGTCACGCAATGAAAACTTAGGTGATGAAAGAAAAAGAAATGTTGAGCATAATAATTCACGTGTAATAAAATTGTGAAAATTTGTATAACATTAAATTAAATTTAATACAAAAAACATCTAAGATTTTCATAACATTTTTAAATAAATAATATTTTTAAAAACCTGACCTGAATTGATCCCATTTACCTTGATTTCCGTAGCCCCATTATTTGCGTTTAACAAGCGTTCCCGCTTGATTTAAACCAAAATAAAGTAAAAATATCGAAAATATGCTAATTATTTGTGCAAATTGTTTTTTGCCAGCTGAAAAATAGGTGCAAATAAAAGCAACAAAGGCAATATTTGGTATTCATGGCAGACAGCGGAGAGCGTGTGCCAATCCCCGACGAAAAAACATGAAAACATACCACAAGTGTAACCCAGCAATACCGATATATTGCTGGGCCGTCCTGTTAATGGGTGTTATTTTGGTGTCTGATTTTATTGGGTGGTAAACAGCTGGGCGACTGTTGGTTTTTCGCACAAAACAACATCGCTGTGTGGTTCGGGCCACTCCCCGACAATTAGCGAAGGCGCTGGCATTAGAGAAAAGCCCAGAGATCTGCACGGTTGGCAACATGTTGCTAGCCGGACTAAGCCCGGCCAGCAAAAACAACAATTGTGTAACACAAAACAGTGCCTAATAACTGTGAACACTGCGGAGCGGACGGTGAGACAAACCCACAATAAGATAGATGGATATTTCCAGGCATTGTCTTGTTGTTGCTATGAAAATGAACAACCCGAAAGCAATACATACATATAACAACATTTAATCGCTTGGCTTGAGGCGCCGCCGTCTTAGCCGCATCTCTGTATACCCTGTTCGTAGAGTCCATAGACTTGGGTTTCTCAGAGTGTTAGAAACTAGGCGTTATAGATTGAAGTAAGTGTAATTTGAAGGTAAAAAGGTTATTTACAGCAGTACATAGCTTTAAGTCATAAATAGCTTGATGAAGTACATTTCCATTTATACTTTAATTTATGGGTGAAGTGAAATTATAAATTCCTCAGAATATTTCAGAACTTTGAGTTATAGCTACTTTTGGAGCTTCAAATAAATTTAAGCTCAACATCAATAGTAAATAATAACAGTTCTGATTAATAACTAGCTCATTAAATAATTTTTAGTTTTTTGTATATACTAAAAAATAAGCACTTTATATTAGACATGGTGAACTATTATTTTCAAAATTGATAATGATTCCTAGTCTATCATATCAATGAACTACCATATTACTTTTAGCTTACATTCCCTAAACCAAATATTGGTTTACTTATTTATAGATAACTTTTAAAAATTAATAAAATAATATTTGATGATAAGAATAATTAAAAAAGGGTATTTAAAGGCTTCGCTCAACGAATTTATTTACCTTTTCGGCAGTCAAAATCGTGAGCTCGGCTTGCCGTTTTTTGTTACTTTCATTTTCAGAGTTTTCCAGGCAATGGCAATTTAATGCCAGACTGCAAGTCATTAGGTGGTGCCTGCACCTCTGACCCGGCTAAAACCTGTCCCCTCATCAACCCAAGACTGTTGAAAAGCGAAAGGCGAACTCACGTCAAGTTCAACCTTTGACCTCTGCTCTCCGCGTTTGTGGCTGTGTGGGTGGTGAACACTGATTAACCACTTGAATGTTTTCCTCTCTAATTTCCACTTGACATGTCAATCCCACATTAATTCGAATTGAGTGTCGGGCTGCAGTCATTAATAAACATTTACAATAATTTTGGCTGACATTGGGATTATTGTGAAGGAAATTAAACCCGAAATGACATCAAATCACATTTCAAGACATTAATAAATTAGGTTTACATTTCCAAAACGGGTTGCTTTAACTTAATTAATTTATTTAAGGCAATATGCCTTACATTTCCATCTTTTAATTTCCTTTTTAGCATTTCAATTTGTTTCCCAAGCAAGCTCCTTAGGAAAAGTTCGCTTGCTAAATTCCGTCACGCGTTTTAATTGAATTTGTATGCAAATCTGCGGCGGCAACTCCTCTCCTTTAAAATAAATTTAATATGTACAAAAAATGCAAAAAGATGTTAAGGTTAACTTGGTGCCGGACTTTTGCCTTTCACTCACGCACCGCTGACGCAGTCGAGAGTCGTAAATTAAAAAGATAAATAAAGATGTTGCTCATAAAAACAAATAAAAAAGATGCTGAAAAATAAATGCAAAAATCAGAAGGTGACGTTAAGAGGATCTGTTAAAATATGTTTTATGAATGTAAAACAAATAAAATTATTGGAGTTATTTATTAACAACTTTTTTGCAGATAAATTTGTATTTAATTTACTACCCGGTCTTTTTGTTATTATTTAAAAAATCCTTGTTTATTTTTTGGTTCCACATGAGTAGTTTAATTTGCATCATAACACTCATAAGGATCTGTCAACATCACCTTCTATTTCAGACTCTTTTTTAATCCACCAACCAACCAAATGTCCTATTCGCCAAACTCTTTCTCTTTCATCTTTGAAAAGTGCGTGTTTGCATGGATATCCAAATATAGACACTCGAAGTACTCATAAATCTTTCAACAATTTGTTTGTTTAATGGTTGACGTCATGTGTTCGTTTGTCGGCTGCGTTCACTGAACATTGAAATGTTTGCACTTTGCGTATTTATCTTTTAATTGAGTCATAAAATCAACGAAAAGTCAAAAATGGGCCACCACCGCCAGCCGAAAGATGAAAAGTGGAAATATTTACAGTCAAAATACGATCGGTTTGCGATGGGCAAAGAGTAGTAAAAATACATCAAAAAGTGAAGAAGAAATCCAAGAAATGTACCTTAAATGGACTCTTTAAAATTTGAAATAGGGAGGTTAACTTTATAAATGTTGGAAGGTTGTGGTTCACACCTCCCTAAGTGGATTAATTTTCGATTTACAATTGAGACAGCCTGGCGGCGTTAAATTATACTATACGGTCATCATCGTCATCACCGAGACATGAGCTCGTGGCAAACTTTTTAGCGTTATTGAATCTACCTAGTGTTTATGACTAGCTGGCGAACGTAAGTTAACCGCAGCCGAGTAAACTAATCGCCAGGAAAGACACGTAGAACCGGCAACACCCACTATCCCCACCCCTTCCCCTTAAGTGACTATATGGCACTATCGCTTGACCGCCTATAGACTATCATTCATGTTTCACGTGCTAATCTTGTAAGTGGCGAGGAAAATATGGGAATGGAAACGTGTTTGTGCAATCAAATCAATCTTAAGTTGCGACCCATGATAATGTCAGAGCCATAGAATATTATGGGTTGTGAATTATCAATTCTAAGTCGTTTCAATTCCTCGTTCTTTTTGCTGTTCATGCAATAAAGTAAAACACATACATAGTCTTTGTTACCTAAGACCCAAACCTGTTTTGCAGAAATTACACCCCCCACCTGGGTGATAATAATTTTATACTTTTATAAAAAACACAATTTACAATTTGCGAAATATTTACTTTAAGTATCAGTGACTTGGTTTTAAAACATAGCTTGAAATTCGTTAAATAAGATTGAAATTAAATATATGACTAAGGTTTTGCACCTATTTAAAAAATAACCCCAAAAAATACCTCTTGACTTGAAATTGAATTTACAAGTCAATCATTATTTGAATACTATGGTTGCTATTCTAGAGATTTAAATTTTATGCTGAATGAATGAATTTTTTCATTACTTAAAGTTACCTTATTAACTCACAAACAACTTTCAGCCGTGTTAAATCGTGGCACTATTAATTAATGAATGCACAATTCTTTCAAATTTACATATGTTATCACCACCTTAATTTCTTACAACCACCACATTTTTTGGCGAAAACAAAATTCAATTTTCACACATACAGGTAAACAACATTTTAGCGGTTGAACACCTGAAGAAAAATACGCGGCCAAGCGAAAACACTTTTCATGGTCAATCTAATTTGCATGTACGTTACTGAACATATATACATATATATGTGGCTAAAGGTGTAAATATAGAAGAAAGATCTGTAGTCAACACATCATACATGTAGGCCCGCAAATTATTGTCTGGTTTTGTGGCTCCGACAGCAACTAGAAAATCAGAAAAAAAACCTCTTACAAAAAAAAGGTTAAGGCATACAAATAAAAATACATTTTGTTTTTAAATACTAAATGTTTTATGGATTATGTTTTTATTTAGGGTTTGACCTTGAAAGGTATTTTTTCCATTCAAACATGCGTAATTTTTATTATGCTTCTTTCGCATTCGTTTCGCTTTAACTGAGAAAAACAGATGGCTCTACGGAAAACTGATTTTGTGGCGCCTCATTCACCTTGAAATTTACATTTTGAACACCCTTCTGCCCTACGAGATTCATCCTTCCTCCGGAATAAGTGAATTGTGCCTCCCCCGCTGATATTGTTTATATTTTGCTAACATTTTGTTGTTTATATTCCTTCCCATTTTGCTTCGCATTCTTGTTTTTGGATTTTTTTTGTACGTTAAGCGAAAATTTATTGAGCATTATTCATTCACTTTCCGAAGTGGTTTGGCAAGGAAAGTCGGTATTCACACGTTTATACAAGGTGCAGAAGATTAATTGTTTCATACTGTTTTGCATTTTGTTTCATTTGTCTTGTCTTGACATTAAGACAATGTCAAGGTTAATGCATTATCTATATTAGCGTATTGCTTTTTTCGACTGATGATGTGATTGAAGTAGTATCATTTTATATTAAAGCTCCCTTCGACCCTGATAAGCAATCAATTTTGTAGTAAGGTGTGTTCTCAATTTTCATATTTAAAATAATTTTCTACTATAATTATTCAATATTTTAAAAATATTAGTTAACTGGCAGCTTATTGTTTCTGAAGATAAAAACTCGCTGGCTTTAAATGTGTGATGTGTATTGATTTCGTATTGAACAAAAAATAAATATTCGTTACTTCAATTCAGTTTGGTATTTTCGTTGCATAATAATTTTTAACTCAGACATCAAACTATTGCGTTCGATAGAAAATACTGAAAAATGGTATAACTTAAGCCAAATACTCAATAAAAATGTGTCCAAACCGTAATTATAAATATATCCAATCGATATCGCGATATAAATAAGTTGTTTGTCGATTTCCTGTGATAAGCTCAAGCTGTTAAAAGCTCGTCCCTCAATAAAGAACATGTGTTGCCGCTTTCACGCCGCTTTTCCACTTGAAAAACTCTACATATATCACAGTTATAAGCGCTGCTGTGCACGAAAAGGTCAAAGGTCGCGCTCGACCTTTTGAGGTGCATTTACCTTTTCAGTCGTTGACACAAAAAGACACAACAACTTTATTTTTTTGCCGTTGTAGTTCTTTTGAAGTGGGCGTGGCGGAAGCCCTCTTCCTCTTGTTATTATTGTACCTGAAGTACTTAGTTCGTCTGTCTGGGCTTTTCTAGATTTCCGAAAGCTTTTTCTTGATATTTTTGTGTTTATTCGAGTTCAAGGCAGTTCATTGATAAAAGGAAAAAAATAGCTATGAAAAAGTTTCGCCTAATTACTGCTCATTGTTGGGTTGTAGGCGTGAATTAAAAAGAGATTAGAGATGGGAAAACTCAGAAAGGTAGCACACAAAAGGTAAAACAAGAAATGACAAATTAAAGTTGCGTGTTCCCCAAGTTAATTGAGAAAGGGAAGTGAAGAAGTTGATTCAGGGAGGCAAGGGGTTAATAATGTCTTGCCTGAAGATAGTGAAAATTACTTTGAGTTTTTCTGCAACAACAATGAAGTCCTTTGCAAAAGCTCCTTGAGTATTAAAATGACATGGAAATTATGACAAAGCCGCAAAAAGGTTCTTTAACAAAGAAACAAATGTTCTTTTTTTCGCATTAAGTTTCGAAAATTTCAGATAAGATAAGATTGTGATATCAATTCACAGATTATTAAATAACAATTCATTTTTAACAGAAGATGAAAGAGCCTTGAGCTCATTAGTAGCTCCCGATTCATTATCATTAAGATTCCCTTGTAAAGACATTTCAAAGAGATAACAGCTCTATTCTAAGGGCAGTAACACAAAGGAATAAAGAAAAAAACTGTGTAAATTTGCGTCACAATCAGTAAAAAGTCAATCGTACTAGTGATATTAAAAAAAACTAATTGCTTAGACAGTTTTTTGTAATATTAAATACATTGCTAAATCTTATCATTAATCACTGGTGAAATCTTTTAATCGTTTTCAAAGCACCGCACCCTATAAGGCTTTAATTTACATTTGTTTCTACAACACTACCAACACGATCTGAATGAACATTTTTTTCTCCGTGTTTTAAATTAAAACTATGTAATCAACTTTTATTAGTCAAATAGCAATTTTGTATTTTTTTTAATGTTAGGTTTTATTAATTCAAGGCATAAACCTTATTTTATATACCGTTATTCCTAGCAGACCATCAAGATGATGTGACATCCGGCTAGAATAAAACGATTTGCCACTATATACGGGGCACTACAAAGCGCATTTTGCAATATGCAATTAGAAATGCAATGAGCGATGAATGCGATAAACGGTCAAACAAATGAACTTCTCTGCGATAATATGTGGGGAGGGGGTGGGACATGGCACATGTGCGCGCGTGGCTGTTAAAATAAACAAAAGCCACCCACAATCACAAACAGAAAAAAGAATAGAAAGGGGAAGAAAACACAGAGAAAAGGGCATAAGGTGTTTTATAAAAAATACAGTAGAAGGCGGGCGGACGTATAAAATGCAACGATTTTGTTGCAACCGCTGCTTCCTCACCGTTGACTTGTAATTTTAATTGACTTTTCTTCGACTTTTCAACCTAAGCTTTTTGCAAATATTTAAATTTGCATTTAAAATATTTTTGCTGCTGTTTTTGTTTGTTGAAACCAGTCGCGTTTGTATTTATGGAAATTAATTAAGCAAACGATTTTGTAATAAAAAATACAAATAAATTGTGGAAAATGTTACTTTTCAGAGCGCAAAATTGGGACTTGGCATGACAGAATTTTTTTGTAAAGCTGTTGACGTTAATTAGAAAAAAGGGGTATAGAACGAATATTTTATTCACTAATGGGTTTTTTTGTATATATTGCCTTTAGACGTTTAACAGAAGGTTGATTAAGTAGCACATAAAATCTGTAGAATTTTATATTTCGATCCCTTTAAAAGCAATAATTTCACTTGCCATTTCCGACCGACTGAAAAGATTTATAAATATCTTAGTGAGTGAAAAATGGTTAACTAACTTTTCTCGTGCCGTATTCATTTAATTTCCTCATTTGTAATCACTTACTATATATAACTGATTCTAGACCTTCTCTTGCATATTTATAAGGGGTCTGGCAAACTACGAAGTACTTTCCATTAGGCTTAAATCCCATAACACATGAGGCCTGTAATTATCATTTGAAATTTAAATGTTGGTTTGTCAGGTATTTGCGTTTTCTTCAAGGTCTTTCAAGGTCTTCGGAATACGGGAAGAGTGAGATTATGACACAAAGGATGTATGTGGGGTGAAAGTTACTGAACTCCTTAAATGGTATTTTAGAAAAGTTTACAAAAATATAGGTTTTATTAATTATCTTTGACTACTAAAACGGTAATGGAAATTATGGTTTATTCAACGAATATATATAGATTTTATACTATCCTCTATAAAACCATCAATGTAAGAGCAGAAATACAATATATTAGTCATAAAAATGTTAGCGAAGAGAAAAATTAAAACGATTATATATTAAAGTAAATTCCAGCATTTGAAACTCAAGATTAATTAACAAATAACATCAACATTTTATTGTTGAAACTAAAACATTTGTTTGCTTGCTTAATCTGAGTCCAGTTTTTTTCCTCTCCTTCTTAGCAATCAGTTTTAAGAAGGTCATTAGAAAACATAGTTGCCTTTATCAAAGAAAGTTAAAACTATAAAGAGGGCCTGTTCGAGGACGACTTACTTATCAACTTCAGTGCTGAACATTCGCACCATGTGGCGTTGCAGATACTGGGGCACGGATTGCGGCGATGCTGGGGGCGTTTGATAAGGATTCATCATTGCCTCATCATCGTCGAAGTAACCCGACGATGTGGACGAAGTGGTGCGCGGATATTTCAGCATTTTCTCTCACTTTTTTTTGACTTTTTTTCGGTTCTGTTATTCACTTATTTTTTATTCAACTTGATTTATTGGACTTTTGTCGTAAATATTTACTTTTTCACTTTGAGTTTATTTGTTTTTCGGGCTTATAAATTAGCGCTTTGGACGACTTGTTTAGTTTCTGTTTGTTATATAAAAAACCAGGCCGAAATATTGGGTATTTAATTATTCAATCAGGCGAAGAAAGGAGAAACAGCAAACGAATTGTGTAGCCGGTCGAACGACAACTAAAAACAAAAATTGCTTTGAATTTTCGAATTTTGCATTATTTTATTTTTCTCGCGACCAGAGAGTGAGAGTCGTAGGAGAGAAGCCGAGAGAAACATGCACTTCAACTTGGACAACAACACAACCAACAGCTCCCAATACGTTGGCCAATTGTATTTATAATTTTATTTATATATTTTGCATACATTGTTGCTGTCGCCGTTTTTGTATTTCTCTCTGATAAATTGTTAAGCGCTGTCTGGAACTGGTTGCGCGTGCCAAATAGCAAAACTAATATGAGGGAACGAGCTGGTGGAGAATTCCCCGAACGGAGCACTGAGAAAACTCCTCTCTGTGGCAATTAATCAAGTCTTGACTAAAAATAAATATTAACCAATTAAATTTATCTATTAAGATACGCACAGCAGCCGCACGAGCATTCGGGAGATACAAAGTTAAAATTGCAGACAAATTAAATGTTTGCTTAGAAGGGCCTGAGAAACAGGAGGAATTTGTGTACAAAATGTCAAAACGTGATTCTGCTCAGTATTTTTTGAAAACACGGTGTTAAAGTTTAAATGCATTAAATTTTGTTCTTGTTTACTCTTGTGAGTGCACTTTTGTTGTTCTTCTGAAATCATTATTTTTAAAAAGGGAAGAATTTTCAGAAATTATAGAACCGATTGCTACATGATTAAACAGTAATTTTCTGATGGAGAAAAATATTTAAGAATGGAAAAAAAGTTTAATAAAAAATATAAGATGAATAATTAAATTTAGTTAAATTTGATTTTCTGTTTGATATTCGTGATAGGTTTATTATTAATGGGATTATTGGCAATTTTTAAGTTTTTCGAACTTTATTTATTTTGCACATGATAATGGAACTTTTCACTACTTAGTATTAATATTTCTACTTTATTCCGGACCATTTCTGGCTCCATACGAATGTGAAATCAAATTAAACGATCCCCCACCAAGAAAACCGAATTTAAGGCAAAACTTTTGAACCACCCAAAATGTGTTCCACAATTTGTTTTTGCGTTTTTCCCTCATTTTGTTTTCGCTTGCGGTTTATTTTTAGACAAATTCGATTTAGAAAAATTGTGCGTGCGATCGCCAAGTACATAGATAGATTGGTATCTCAACTGTAAGTATATAGGGGTCAAAGCAGATCCGAAGATAAATAAGCAAAGAATTCACAATCAATCACTAGCAAGGTCAGGGTACCGAGACATCGGCATCGACATCGCCGACGAAAAAAAAAACAGCAACAATTAACGCACGTCATCGCTTGACGCGTATCCGTAAGATACAAATAGCGATGGACGGACAGAATGAGAGCTACTGCTTTAATTATAGCAAATTGTTTAAACAAATACTTTTCGGTCTTTTCTTTTTGGGATTTTCGTTTGTAACTTTTTGTTGGTACAGCTTCGCGTTTGGCGTCTCACGCCGGCGACAAGTTTTTGTTTACTGAATTCGAACCAAAAACTGTATTTTACACAAAATCCAAAAACGACTATCGGAACACAAAAAGCAAAGGCAGCGACGTCGACAGTGGTGGCTGCGCTCGGAGGCAGCAATAAAATTATTTTCAAAAATACATTTTTTCTACGCTTCTCCTCTCTTTAGTTTGTGAAGACGACGGCGACGACATAGACGAAAAATAGGCGAGAAACAAAATTTACACACACGACCGGTGCCGAAGCTATTTTTTATTTTATTGTATTTTTTTGTGGAGCAAAGCACCGACGCCGATGAACGATAACAAGAAAAGAAGTCAAGAAAAAACGAAACTCGAGAGGCGAAAAAACTGAGTAGATTACATCAAAAAACCGTCGTGTGTCCCTTATCATAAGAAGTATATCTAATCGCAGTCTGATAATTAGCATTGAGTGATAGGTGGAGTGGGGAAAAATGGAGAACGAAAAAAAAGGTAAACAGATAGGGGCAGAAGCACAGCTTTTTTAAGGGGACTGGGCATAAATAAGCCCATGGAAGCTGATTGAATGGCAATCATCATCAATTATACAATTGTTTTGTAAAGTATTCGCTTGCGAAAAAGATCTACAGCTTAACTTAGTTATCCAGAGTTTAAGAAGGTATCCATTAGAAATGTTATGATTTTTACGGCCTTTTCAACAGTTAAATTAAATTAATCTTACTACAAAACAATGGATACTTTTTATTATTATTATTTTATTATTATATATTATTATTATTTTATTATTATATATTATATTATTTTTATGGGAATATAAACTAAGCTAGTTTCCAAAGCTACCGTTTATATAGATATTATTATTTATAGTATACAATTTTTTTTCTGCAAAAATGGTTTTATATTGCTTAGAACATCCGTTGCCCTTGAAAACCCTTTATCTTGATGGAGTCTTTATCCTCCAGTCAATAAATGGGTCTTAACAGGAATTAATAACTTATTGTTTGGGTTGGTCTTAGGAAAAAGCCAATATGTAAATGAGACTGATAAGAAAGAAAACCACAAAATCAATAAGTCACAAGCTTAGTAAAAGGAAAGCTGATAGCAGTCTGCATTGAAGTAACCGCTACTATACATGATTCTCGAATTTTAATATTGCTGCTACATTTTCGTTTAAGATACCATGACTATACTAAATTTGTTCACTCCAATTATACTACCTCAACAAAACCAATAACAACTATTAGCTGACGTCAAATAAAGCAAATAACAGATATCAAATGACAGGGAAAGCATATGCACTTTATTTTAAAGCCACTCGGCTAACAAACTAAAGCAAAATAATTATGAAAATCAAAAAATTAAAGCAAGACGAAACGTTTGGGCACATGTTCCTTATCAAATGTTCTATATGATCATCTGACTGGAAACAGATTTAATGGCTAATTTTCAGTACAGATGGAAATAAGATTTCTTGAGACATGGGGTAAATTGCAGGGAAAAACAAGAAAATTAGAGGAAAGAGATTGCGACAAGTGTCGAGTTAGCGTGAAATTTATAGCCAACAACAGGCCGCGCCTGAGTGAAAGAAAAGCCAGGGAAAAACGAAGCGAAGGAAAATGCAAACGATTCAGTTTTGCTTTCTGATTTAAGCAAATTACAGCAGCTGGCCACCTGCGCGTATACGTAATGTGAATTTATTGGCTCATTAGAGTTGAGCAAATGTTAAAGCGGCAAAAATAGTTTGTAGCTAAAGCGAATTTATGCTTGGTATATTTTTGCGCTGCTTTCCTCCACCACCTATATCTATATCTGTCTATATGCATCTATATATATATATATATATATATATATATATATAGTGTAAACAGTCGTACACATGTCTAATTGGCGTTTAATTGCAATTGGTTGGTTGAAAGTCATTGGGACGACTGGACAGCTGTCAGTTGAACGTTCTCATCAAGGAACTCGCGTCTTATCTCCATGCTGCTAATCTATATGGTGGAGCGATAAGCCAGGTATGTTTGGTATTGTTTAGTCATTTGCTATATTTAGACCATTAGTCAGTGTGAGGTGATATGACATGGTTTCGGATACAGGAAATCCTTCCGAATGTTTTTCGCAATAATTTATTGTCAAGATTTTGAAAGAAAGATTACTTTTTAATCAAAGAAACATATTGATGGGTAACTATAAAAATACGCTTCCGTAAATATAATATAATCTATATCATAATTTTACCTATTCATTTTTGCATTTATGAATAATTATTGTTTTTTTTCTTTAATAATTTAAAATAATCTTTTCAAAAAATTCTGATTTGATTTTACTTATTTACTTGGGGTTTTTGGTTTTTTACTGCACATACATTTTCATTTGGTATTGGTTGAATATTTTATAAATTCTATTGCCTTATTGTAAAATGGCCGTTTAACCCCCTTCATCAACTTATTTGTTCAAACCCTGATCTGAATTATTAATCGTCCCACGTTCTTCCACTTAATTATCCCTCTGTTTCAATTATCCCACCCCGTTTAACTTACTGTATTTTGTGATGAGTTAGAAAAAGAAAACACTTACCTGAAAAGAAAATGCAAAAATAAATATCAATTAATTAACTGTAAGCCAATTCCAATCAATTTCAAGTATTTATGCCTAGGCAAATAATTAATTTTAAACTGATTGAAAGCGCTGTCAATTTGAAAACGACGCAAAAAGTCGTCTCTGTAGTCGATAATGGCGACAATGAAGATGAAAATAAAATACAGCAAGAACCGAAAAAAATGTTGGTTTAATTAATTGTCGTAATCAGGTATAGCAACAAATTTAATGCTTGGGGTTTAGTAAAAATAAATTTCAGCAATTTTAAAGAGCTTCCTGCCAAAAGACGTCACACGAGTGTAATTTGTTGGCCAACAGCCCCGACCACAAACAAAATGAAAAGGAAAATAGCATCAATTTTCGCGGTTAGCCAATTTTGGCCATAGCCGCGCGATGTGTGCCACCAAGCGAGTGGGTGTTGATGGCTAAAATTTGGGTATACAATTCGTTCGCCCTTTCCTCGACTCAGAATATTCTTTTGTCAGTCTGTTGGCAGGTGGACAGCTCGAGGATGAGTCAAAGATTGAATGGGTTTGGCCTTATAATTGAAACACTCTGCCTAATTTGGCACTTATCGCCAAGTACCAGAGGAGAGAGGCAAAGTGGTTTTGGGAAGGCTGGTTGGTTGGGCCCCTCAAAGCAAATAAGAGATTCCTAGGAAACTAAATGAATACACAAATGTAGCATAACGGTAGACCAAACTTAACGTGAACATTTTGCGAATTCCGTTTAATCCGATAAAGTTGAAAACACATTTAAAAAAGTATTCTGACGAACATTGTGTTTTGTCAGAAAATTGCAAAACAAGGTGCCCCAGAAATTTTTCAATATCAATTTTGGTTGGTGTAAAATATTTATTAACTTTGAGATGTTTTGGATTTCGTGAAAAAGTATGTAAATAGACAGTTATTTTAAGGACCTTTGAATTTATTTGGAGATGTCTTAAAAACACCCCAAGCTAATTCTAAATTTTCTTTTTATTCAATGATCAGACACTTCCTTATTAATCATGCTATCTGAATTTAGATCAATGCCAGATTTCTGTGATACTGTATCCGATGGCAAAGTTTCAGCTGTAAGTACCTCATTCAATGTCTTATTCGACAAAACATTTAAAATCTTAGTTTCTGAATCAGTTTCAGTGATTTTATTTGCTTCCAAAACATCCTCCTGGCCATCCTCTATTTCCTTAGCATTTTGGGAACTACTACCACTCATAATCTCAACTGTATTGATAAGGGGATTGCCAAGATCATCGATTACGATGCCGACACGTGTATAATTTTTCTCCAGAATGGCTTCCCAACGATCCACATAGTTGATCTCCGAGTCTTGCAGGCTCATTATCATGTTCAGGTAATGGGTAAAATCCCTGCCAGCTACATGAGACAGGGTGCCATCCAAGCCGAACTCTGGCAAATCGTTGGACACGTCGTAGATCTTTCCCTTGAGCGCCACCAGTATCCTTCCATCACTCCGCGTCCCATCAAATCCCAGCAACTGAGCCAAGGTGAGTTTGATCGGCGGCAAATCTGGCAGATTGTGAGCAAATAACTTGGTAACATCTAGCCGATTACCTCCGCCGGTTCGCAGTTGATAGTGATAGAAATATCCCAGAGCGGCCACACACAAGGTCAACCCAATGCTGACCATATAACCTAAGACTCCTAACTCCTCATACATCTTCTGATAACGCTCTTTTGATTTGGCCGAAATGGTTTTAAGTGGAATTCTGAATTTGTTTGTCAATGCGGCTGCCTCCTAAATTTTCCTATTGGGGATTTTAGGGTTCAATTGAATTCTAGCTAGCACTCAAAAGATTTTATCTCATGGCGTACTTGTGTTAAATAAAAGCAATAGTCTTTGTTAGGTTTAGGTTTAGTTTTTCATATGCTAACCTATCAGAATCAACAAATTGATCATTATTTGCAGATAAAATCTCCATATTATTAGAATGGGACATTGTGATCTGAAAGATCTCATTCTAATACTAGAAACCAAACGAAATAGAGTACCTCCTTTTCTCAGTCTAGTACTCATTCGATTTAGCTAGTGAGTCTTCTAATAATTGGTGTCATAACAAAAGCTGGTGCTACTCGGTCGCCGCATTGGAAAATATCAAGTGGCTGGTTGTTATCAAATACCCGTAGAGTCGCTGGCGTATCATTCGCAGTGCCAGGGCAGGTGATAATGTCAGCAAGTGTATCAGGAGCACAGAAATTGGAGCACAGCACACAGGCAGTCAGCACAAAAGCAGGTTGAACAGTTTTCTTATATTATCAGTTGATTAAATATGAATTATATGAACAAATAAAGGCACAAACACACATGGAATTTTCAGAGTGTGAGTGTCATGAAAAACGATAAGCGCCGGCATACAAAAAGAAAATAAAACAAAAATTCCGACACAGGGTGCCCTCCAAAAATAAGAATTTGGAGAAATGAAAAAATTAAGAAATTATGAGCTCCGAACATTCAGGTGTTAATCATAATTTACATTGATTTCAAAATTAATCTTAAATGTAGGTAACATAAATTTATTTATCCAATACAGAAATGGTGTTAATTTGTTCTTATTTGCCATGAAATCAAAAGGTACTCTTTAACGAAATCGATCGTTAAAATAAGCAACTAATACGATTAGGTATTTAAAGCTACTAGTTAATATAATTAGTTTTCTAGTAGAAAACAAAACAATGTTTTTTTTTTTTTACAATCTACACAAGTTTTGTTTTTTCACTTTTATATTACAATAGTGCTTTAAAATGTTTCTGCCTAAAGATAGTATGCATTTATACCTCCGCTTTCCCTTTGAGTACCACGTGTTTGAAATCTGTTAATTTTTAGAAAAAACTTAACCATGCTTTTTAAATTCATTGATCGAATTGAAACTATTGTTACATACATTTTAAACTTATGAGACTGCCAAACATATTATTAGTATATGTAATAAAAAACACTGTTATCTTTTTAATAAAGAAAACATTGAACACAATATTTAGTAGTCCAACTTTAAAGTATAGACGGCATTTTGAATAGTATTAATTTAATACTTTTACTTAGTAAAGATTCTTTTTAAAAACAACGATTTTTTAATTCTACCTATCCATTTTTGTTGTTACAAATTTAGTTAACTCAGAAATTCTTTGAACAAATTAATTAAGTTTTCAAGAAATAAACGGTCTTGTCATTAGGCATCCTTTATTGTTTTTATTTACTTACCCGATGAAATCTTTGATAAAACAATAAACCTTAAATAAACCGCGATCATTATTGAGTAAATATTCGGGCTGTATGACTGCAGCTGGCAATAAATTGACGTTTTGTTGTTGCTGCTGTTGCTGGTGGTGCATTTGTTGTTGCTGCAGCGCTTGTTCGCTGCCGCCGATGTTGTTGCTGCTGGTAGTCGCCATATTGGCAGCCATTTTGTTGGCTAACGCAGCCATTTTGTTGTTACTGTTGCCGCCATGCTGGCAACACTTATACTCATGCAGTTGTTGTCGATTTGTCGTTTTAGCAATTCTTGTCGTTTGTTTAATAAAAGTTAGTTGTGCGGTTTGGTAGCGCACCTAACGGGTTTGCGTGGAGCCCAATTCGTAATTAATTTAAAATAAATTGATCATAAAGCTGGAATACTAAGTTTAAAAATTTGGCCAGCCAAACAATTAAAATAACCATTGCAAAATTTTTAAAGTTTATGTCAAATCTTAAAAACGATCTTTGACTAATTAAATACTTTAAATAAATTTGTTTTTAAAATATTTAAACTTCAACTTTATTTCATCCAAATTTAATAAAATAATATCTTTAACTCAGAGTAAATCTCTTCTTTTTAGGACGGTAACAGAACATATTAAATTGTTTTCATTTGGCTTAAAATTTGAACTTTTTGAAAAACTTGTGTTTTTGGTTACTCTAAACGAAAAAAAGAGAACACTTTATTCAGTTTAAGTAAAACAGTAAACGACAGTATTTCTTTTGCCATAGTTATACAAAAACTACTTAAACTAAAAAAAACTAAACTCAAATCACAAAAGCAATTGGCAAATTTTGTTTTGCTTTCATTTGAAACTTTGCCAATTTTCATTAATTTCTGTTTCAGCTGCAATTTGTCGAGCTTTGTGGTGTTGTGGTGATTGTGTGGGTGTTTCATGTGTCATCATTAAAAGCGAAGTTTCAGCGTAGAGTAAAGTATTTAATTAACATTCACAGTGCTCTGACATGCCACAAGGCATTTCGTGGCATGCCTCGCACAAAAACACATTCGTACAAATGGGAGATGAACAACGCTTACATAACAAACGTGAAACGGATGAAAGAGCATGCGAGATGCAGTAACAGAAACAAGTGGGTTACTCAATATTTTCGAATACTGAATATTCAAACTTATTAAATCCTTTAAATTATTTAAATATCATCACGTAAGTTAGTTTTATGTATATAAAACTCTTTAAATCTTAAAATGTTCATTTTTGACGACATTTTTTGGTTCGAAATGTTTTGAAAAAATATTCTGATTGCATTTAAACCCAAAGCTAAGAATAGTTAAAAGTATGGTTTTTCAACACTCCATAGAGCCCCAGAGGTTTTTAAAAAAGAGATCAGGTGTCTGAACTAACGTGCTTTTATTAACAGATAAAAGTATGAATTTATGAGAAAAGTTATTTGACTCTACAATGACTATTTCTTATTTTTACGACATAATTTTTCGATTCAATTGGAGAGTGAGCCACCGTTTTGTTTAGCTCCGACCGCCTGTCGAGTGGTACAAAAATGTAATATGTCTCTGAAGCAAAAAGTTAGTCAGGCACTGGGTCGACGGTTTCCCACTTTTCCAGCTCCTCTCAGCTTTTGTGGGTGCAACAAATGGCGCCTGTTGACAGCTAGTTGACAGCGCGGCTAGAAATATGACAGCTTCGGCTGGAGGCACTTGTGGGACAACAACTGTCCAACAACTTGTTTAAGATGCGAGACAAGCTGAAGGTATGGGCAGTCCAGCCGTAATGGGGGATGAGATATGCCTCCCCAGAGAAACATTACTAACAGCCCCAAAAATATGTGACTAAAATTGATGTGTTACACACATTAATTAGCATTTTTAATCACCCGAAACGGAAAGAACCAAGGTTTAAAGTCACTCGACAGAATTATTTATATATTTTACATGGTGCGAGCATTACATGTTTGGGCATTTCATACTGTCAAGTACTGAGGCCTAACGATGATGTTACTCGACCCTGACTTTGACTTCCCTCTGCCCAAACAACCAGTCGACCAGTCACGTACCAAAGAGGCAGTCCAAGTATTTTTTTCCGTCAAGGGCCCACACTTCTAAGCACTCGGAAGGAGGGTTTGTGTTTGGGGCACCAGCATGCCAAGTATTTTCATCCAAAGAGTTGCTGGAAAACCTTGAGTCGCTCTGCCAAAGAACAAACTCATTCACGTACCCATTCACATTCTCATCCCACTCAATTGAAACTGACACACGGCGCCCAGCATGAAACAACACAAAAACCATTTCGCCTTGAAAAACGTTTTCATAATGGAACCCAAAACAGCACAACACAACCGAACACCGCGCAGAAAAAGAAAATAAAATCTCTGTATGAAAATGAACGGCAAGTCTAATGCTCGAGTACCATTGTAAGAGCATAATTCCTGAGGTAGTCAACACAATGGCTGAATGGATGTTTGGCAGGATTTATTTGTTTGGCTGAGCACGTGCTGGGCCAGTGGGCCTTGATACACGAGATGGAAGGCGCGGGAGTAATGGGAGATTACCGTGATGGGGCCTATTTCATCAGGCTTAGTGCAATCTTGGCACATATTAAATTTACTTGGATCCCAAACAAGGCGGAAATACAGGATGGAGATTTCGTAGGTGAAACAACTTTTAAACCTCTATAAAACATAATTTTCCCTGATGCTTAGAAACAGCTATGTAATAAATACGATATATAAACTACAGCTACAATAGCATCTCAAAAGGGTGGATATTTAGAAAAGTTAAATAAATTATATAATTTTTTAGGTTTTATGCCAGCTAAGATAAGCACTAATACTTTATATTTCTTCTTCATTTATTCTCTACGTTTTCTATCACAATTGATAGCCTTAAAATTTGCACATTTTCATTAAGATCTGAATTCTGCAAATAAAATTCGTTAAAGACAAAATTATATGCATTTCTGTGAAATTTATATTTTTTTTGCAATAATTTATAGTTAATGGACTTTCAATATGGATAATGCAAACTAATACCGATAAATTTAAAATATATATTATGTGAACAAGGCGCTCTGCCAAGCGCTCAATAAAAATCATTTAAGCGTAAAATTTATGCACATCATGGAACAATGTCAGCAAGGAGTTGAAATTCCTTTAACAATCCGCCATTTTATCTGAGTTCTTGTTTTTTATGCGAATTTAAGCGCAACTCACGCAGTGCAAAATGGAATTATGCAAAGTATCTGTGTGCGGGTTCCTTCAAGTGTATGTATGTGTGTGTCCGCGTCATTGAGCTTTGGAAAACCAAACAAAAAACAAGAAAGGAAAGCTAACTTCGGGCGGAGCCGAAGTTGAAATACCCTTGCAGAATATTCTGCAAATTATATTCTCCAAAATTATTCATATGATGCATTCTTAATACTCATAAAAAATCCCAACTTCCTAACTTTAAAAACACCAAAGTTATGGCATTTCCGATCAATCAGTTATATAGCAGCTATAGGATATAGTCGGCCGATCCTTATGAAATTTGGTACGTCGTATTGATTGGCCAAATATAAAACCCATAGAAAGTCCCAACTTCCTAACTTAACAAACACCAAAGTTATGGCATTTCCGATTAATCAGTTATATGGCAGCTATAGGATATAGTCGGCCGATCCTTATGAAATTTGGTACGTCGTATTGATTGGCCAAATGTAAAACCCATAGAAAGTCCCAACTTCCTAACTTAACAAACAGCAGAGTTATGGCATTTCCGATTAATCAGTTATATGGCAGCTATAGGATATAGTCGGCCGATCCCGGCCGTTCCGACTTATATACTGCGTGCAAAGGAAAGAAGGGTGTGTGCAAAGTTTGAATTCGATATCTTTAAAACTGAGAGACTAGTTCGCGTAGAAACAGACAGACGGACAGACAGACGGACAGACGGACAGACGGACAGACGGACAGACGGACAGACGGACATGGCTATATCAACTCAGGAGGTGATCCTGATCAAGAATATATATACTTTATAGGGTCGGAGATGTCTCCTTCACTGCGTTGCACACTTTTGACCAAAATTATAATACCCTCTGCAAGGGTATAACAAGAAAGGAAAGCTAACTTCGGGCGGAGCCGAAGTTGATATACCCTTGCAGAATATTCCATAAATTATATTCTCCAAAATTATTCATATGATGCATTCTTAATACTCATAAAGAGTCCCAACTTCCTAACTTTAAAAACACCAAAGTTATGACATTTCCAATCGTTCAGTTATATGGCAGTTATAAGATATAGTCGGCCGATCCTTATGAAATTTGGTGGGTCGGATTGATTGGCCAAAAATAAAACCCATAGAAAATCCCAACTTCCTAACTTTACAAACACCAAAGTTATGGCATTTCCGATCAATCAGTTATATGGCGGCTATAGGATATAGTCTACCGATCCTTATGAAATTCGGTAGGTCAGAATGATTAGCCAAAAATAAAACCCATAGAAAATCTCAACTTCCTAACTTTAAAAACACCAAAGTTATGGCTTTTCCGATCGTTCAGTTATATGGCAGCTATATGATATAGTCGCCCGATCCGGCTCGTTCCGACTTATATACTACCTGCAATAGAAAGACAACTTTTGGGAAAGTTTCAAGCAGATAGCTTTGAAACTGAGGGACTAGTTTGCGTAGAAACGGACGGACGGACGGACAGACGGACAGACGGACAGACGGACGGACAGACGGACAGACGGACATGGCTAGATCGACTCTCCTGGTGATGCTGATCAAGAATATATATACTTTATAGGGTCGGAAATGTCTCCTTCACTGCGTTGCAAACTTTTGACTGAAATTATAATACCCTCTGCAAGGGTATAACAAGTACGGACAAGGATCGGGCGAAGGACTCGTCAACTTTCGAAAAGCGCATTACTTGCTTGAAAAAGAAAAAAAATATATATAATGTAATCGTTTTTGCCACAAGCACACACACAGATGCACACCAGCAGGCCTGACCTTGACCTGAAAATTGCGCCATGTGGAGCAAGCGAGAGGGTGGGCTGTTCTCCCCTCACCTTCGCTATCTCCCTGTGAATGGGCCAACAGAAAAATACGAAACCTGAACATGTTGTTATTTGAGTTTAGTTCGGTTCTTTGTTGCAACTGCTTCGCACAGATACAGATACAGATACTAGCGGACACACAGATACAGCCCACAACCAACGGCAGCTTCAGATACAGATACACACAGATACGACATAAAGTGCTCGCAGTCATTGTGTGGGTTGCAAATGTGGGTCGTGGCGGATGCTTCGCTATGTTCTGCCCCCCATTCATCCCTTGATTTTTATGATAAAATTTTATAGTTTTCCCCAACTTCGTTGAGTTTATGGCATCTCCAGTTGCAGTTGCTGAGCGACTGACAATTGGCCAAGGACGTCAGCATTTTCAAAACGATTTCATCACGTAATCTGCATTAAAGTTGTCCGAGGGAATACAATTGCACTCTGACAAAAATTTCCAGTTTTATGGGTGAAGTATAAAAATGAATTGGTTGATCTGGATTTTTACGAGTACTAAAATTAATAGTTATAATTAACATTGTTCATATTCTTATAGCGGACCACAGTTATTTTGGTGCATTGCCAAAATTTAAGTACCTTAGTTTTTGGGTCTAATGTGTGCAATTCTATTAGGGGTTTGATGCTTCTTTCGCAATTTATAAGAGCCCATCTCACGCATTCATTATGGTGACAATTTTAATTTAAGATTCATATATTAATTTGAAGTTGATCTTCATACCCAATATTCGTTATGGTAAAGACTGTAACAGCTAGATAATAAGTTACGATTTTTTCAATCTCTTTAAGTTTGAATTCTTTTAATGGAATTTAGACTGAAGCAAGGAAAGAAAGCAAGTTATTAGCCCTAACAAAAATGTAATAAAAGTGTACATTCAAAATATATTTGGGTTTGCTGAATATCCCAGCTTTTCTGCTTAAAACTCTGTTAAAAAATAAATAAAGCGAAAATTAAAAAAAATTTAATTTTTTTGCTCAACAATTTGAACTTTAAACAACATATAAAAACAGTAATAGTCATTTATTAGCCTACGATAGCGACAGTTATGTTTTAAATTACTACCGATGACTTAATTCAAAAGCTCATTAAAGTTTGTGCTCAATTAGGTTCCGTAAAAGCCACTTCTTTGCTCAATTATTTTAACGTTATATCAATTAAATTGATTTATCATTCAATCATAAATCAATAATACATAAAAGAACCATCAATGATCTAATATTAAAGACGTATAAAAATACCGCCGAGAACCGCTCTAAGCCAGCTGAGTTCATCAAGATTCATTTACTCAAAATCGAGAGATGCACAAAATGCGATCCACTTAATAGGCAAACGTCGATTAAATGAACCAGCCAGATAATGTATCTGTATATGTATGACGTATACAGTCGCTGATGATGTTAAGCAGTTTAAATCAAATTATCAGCATGAAAAGATCTCAAATTAAATTGTTTTTGTTCGAATAACCAAAATTGGCAAATTATAGGCAAAGTTGCATTCAAGCGAAAAAGATCGCACTCGCAAATAGAAGTTGATAACATTTTTGGGGTGTGTGTATTTGTCTTTTTTTTGTGTTGTGCCTCCACCTCCCATTGTTGAGGTCACCAGTCAAAATATTGCGTATTCGCAGCGTTGACGTGACGCCATTTTGGCTGGCAGAACGATAACCAAACTATAACGAAACCCAAGGGTATTCCACCAAAATACGTCAAGGAAATGAATGAAAATCAACTTGGAAGTAAGGGTTGCGTAATCAAAGGGGGTGGTGCTTTTTCTATGGTTTTAGCCAATGCGTGGGAAACAACATTACACTACAGCAAACAGAAATAAGCTGACAACCTCAAATGGTCTGTGTAGGCAAAAGAACAACAATGATTCGTTAAGGCAAGCACAAGAAGGAAAAGCAGCATAAGAAAGAGAAAAATCAATGATTTTGTTGTCTTTCGTAGAAATGCCCTCAATCATGTTTGCACAATTAAACTTTTTGCGCTTAACTTCTAGGGGAATTGGCCGTTTGGATTCCCTTATTTATTGATTTCTGATTAATGGCCATTCCGCTTTGTGCAGAAGGACACTTTTATTGGCCCATTAAGGACGTCGTGACATTGAAGGCAAAGTGCCAGTCAAGGCGATTAAATGTTTGCCTTTTCAATGACTTGCCTTTCCCCGTATTGATTTGAAGTGTTGTGAACTAATGGGAACTAGAGGGTGTAAATATATACTGCTAAAGGATTGCTTCTCTATTCCGATCTGGGCTTTAACACTTATGCAGCTTATATTATACAAATGATCTTATAGCTTGTGATGTAAATAACTCGGTTAATTTGTAAAAATCAGGATATTATCTATAAGAAATTGAATAGAAACAACTATTTGTAAATTGAAAATCTGGAACAACGTATTTGGAATAGGAAATTGGTATTTTATACTACGTCATATTACTGTGTAAAATTTAAATAGGTATTAATCGAAGAACTATTAATAGTATTATTGATGTTGTGCAAGCTCTAAATTAAGATCATGATTGTAAAATGTTTTTAATTGCCATGCTAAAGCTGACCAGTAATTAGTGGTTGAAAATATTAATTTATCTTGTAACAATGTTGGTGGCCAAAAACATCGATGTGTGTTTTTTTCAGCTTAGACTATAGTTATAAAAGTGCAATTTACAGTGACTTCATAGGAAATAGTACTATATAGTTAGTATATATGTATGCCCAACTTCACATGTTGACTTTATTGTTCATTAACGACAAGTCATGCGTAACGAACAACTGCATGCCAACTATTCCTTTTATAACGAGGACGGAAGCTAACTTCGGCAAGCCGAAGTTTTAATACCCTTGCAGACTTTGCCGAAATTGCTAAAACTGAAAAAGTAGCGAAAGGAATAAGGTATACAAAAATAAACTAAATTTGCATCGTTTAATGTCAATTGCTTTTATACTGCAAAAATGTCATATAAAAATAGAAAAAAAGGGATACTTTCGCAGCCTTTAACTATTTTTCCTACGGAAGCTATAAGAAATAGACGTCCGATCGGCAGGCGCTTTTACCCTAATCCAGATATGCGTAAATAAATAAGACTTGAAAAAATGTATGTCAATAGCTTATACACTGCGCGAAATATTCTAAAAAACATGAAATTTTGACCGATTTCACCGTATTGTTCCTATGGGAGCTATAGGATATAGTCGTCCGATCAGCACGCGCTTTTACCTTGATGAAGGAATGCATAAAAAAATACGATTTGAAAAAATGTACAGCAATAGCTTTTACACATCGCGAAATAATCTGAAAAACATCAAATTTGGACCGATTTTACCCTATTGTTCCTATGGGAGCTATAGGATATAGACGTCCGATCGTCACGCGCTTTTACCCTGATCAAGGTACGCATAAAAAGATAAGATTTGGAAAGATTTATGTCAATAGCTTTTACACTGCGCGAAATATCCTAAAAATCATTAAATTTTAACCGATTTTACCCTATTGTTCCTATGGGAGCTATAGGATATAGACGTCCGATCGCCACGCGCTTTTACCCTGATCAAGGTATGCATAAAAAAATACGATTTGTAAAGATTAATGTCAATAGCTTTTACACTGCGCGAAATATCATAAATTCTTGCAAGATATATCCAATTGTTCCTATGGGAGCTATAGGATATAGACGTCCGATCGGGGCGATTTTCAAACTTGATCTGCGTACACATGTTTTAGGACGACTGTGAAAGTTTCAGATCGCTAGCTTTTAAACTGAGCTCGCAAACGGTATTGAAACAGACGGACAGACGGACAGACGGACAGACGGACATGGCTATATCGACTCCCCTACTGATCCTGATCAAGAATATATATACTTTATGGGGTCGGAAACGTCTCCTTCACTGCGTTACAAACTTCTGACCAAAATTATAATACCCTCTGCAAGGGTATAAAAAACATTTTATTTCGAATACATTTGCAACATTCACCGATATGATACCCTTGGTATTAACCTGTCATTTCTCGTGCCAATAAAAGTTAGGTACTTCGTACACCCCAAATCCCAAGGTTTTGACCTCACCCAACAGTCAAAGCAGTGAAAAACCTCGCTTGGTCTTAAACAATCAATCGAAATTCTCATAAATGTTTGATGTTCGTTTAATGTTGATCAGATGTGAAGAATATTTTTAGGTGAATAATTTGCCATTTATTTTGTTCTGGTCAACACAATAAAATTATAAACCGAAACGAAATGAAACAAACCAACCAACAACACAAACACAAATAATTAGAATTTAGTTTGGTGACATTACCTTTTAATAAAAATATTTCCGTTATTAAAAGCGATTTCTAAATTGTTTTTGTTTTCCATGAATGAAACTTTTTTGGTCACTGATGTTGGATATAATTTTTATAAAAAATATATATAGGTACTTATCGCGTTAAAAAGAGAAATAACAAATGGGCGCGAAATTCTAGAAATTATCTATGCAGTAAGAGCGAGCGAGAGCGAATTGTAAGAGCGAGAGAGAGGCTAACACACACGCACACACTCAAGTCAACCGAGGCGTTTTGAATGAAAGATTTTTGGTAGCTTGCTTTTCCTTCACTTTTTGATTGCCCAGATGCAAATTTTCATCTCCTTTATTTGCTAATTTTATATAATCAACTTAAACACTGTGATTTGGTTTTAATTTAATTTATTTTATTTTTTTTACAACATTGGATTGTTGTAAATTTTATTTTGTTGCAGGCACACACACACACCACAAGCACACTCAACGCACACAAACGCTCGGCGATGATGTCCGAATACGACTGACTGACGACAGCAGCGAAAACTTCCGCGTTTGCCACAAAAACAACAGGCAGAAAAAATGGGGTTTTCTGCAGAGCGAAGGAAATCGAGCGATAAAACCCGGAGTGGACTAAGTAAAATTTATGCAAATACTTTTTCTTAATTTTATTTGCAGATTTTTGAATCTTTTTTATGCACGAAAATGTTGTATTTTGCCAGCTTGTTTTTGTGTTTGGTTTAGCAAGAAGCCAAAGTGTAGATTGACTGACTGAGGGTAGGATTTTTTTTTGTTGCTAGCTTTTTGTGGCGCGTTCATCGCCAAAGCATGCAGATGAGAGAGTGAGAGAGAGAGAGACGGAGTGAACTTGGGAGAAAGAGAGCAAGCGCGGGTTCATTTTCGACAGAAGAAGAGAGCCACGTGAGAGTCACAATTTTCGCAAAGAAAGCGTATTTCGCGCTCTCGCCAAAGGAAAATTGGTATCTGCCTTTGGTTTTCCCTTCCAATTTGAATTTCTTTTCTGTCTAATTAGCTCTGCAGTCTGCAGTGGCCCTTTCTCTCCCCAAATCTCTCTCTCTTTCTCTCTCTTTCTCTGTTGATGTATACATAAATATAGAATATATATGGGTTTGAGTGAAGCATAAATAACACCTGCTCCTGTTTGGGCTCTCATTTTTCTCGCGCCTGCGCCAATCGGCCAAGAAAACGTGCTAACCCAACTAAATATATAGAAAATACAACAATAGAAAACACAAATTCATCGTTATCATCTGTAATAAGTGGAAGAGAGATAGGCAGCGATTGCATGAGTCTGTGCAGAAATGAACACTGCACAATAGGCCAAAAGCCAGAGAGAAAAGTGCCTCGCAGCTGTCCCTGTTTTTTGTCAGTTCTCCGCTGGCCAAAATAATTACACCAATTTATAAATTATCAACGAGGCGAAACCGTTTGAAAGGTCCTTACTCAAGGCTTCCTGAAAAGGCAATGGCATAGGAATACTATAAACGAATTTGTAATATCGCATGAAGGAATGAAATGCCAGCGAAAGAATTTCAATGACAAGGTAAATCAATGTCAGTGGAGGAATTGAAGGAATTTCCTTTGTTTCCGAACTGAATAGCTAGTTTTTCAGGGGGCATTCTAAGGACATCCCGACATTAATTGCTTATATGTGGGGTTCCCCCTCCCGTTCCCTGCTGTTCTGATTACAACTGGAGCATGACCCACATAGTTGAATAAACAAAGCATAAAAATCAGCTAAGCGAATATATGTTCACAGCGAAAAGCTCAGAGTCCTAACAAAACAATTGAATTTCGGTGCGTGTGTGTCGCCCAAGTTAGAGAAGTTAACTGGGAAAAGGGAACAAAAGAAGAAGAAATGGACAAGCCTTGATTCTGGTAATAAAACGGAAACCCAATCAAATCTATGGATCCCCAGTTGATAAGACAAAATATGGCAGTTGACTTACAGAGGGTTGGTGCGCTAAAAATAGCCCTTGAACATGTTGACTATAATAGGCGTATACGTAATATTTTACAATACGTAGGTAAATCATTTAATACAATAATAAATATGGTAAAACGTTTACCCTATTTAAATGGTCTAAGATAAACGTTTTGTCTAAGGGAACTTACAAACTTTAAAAGTGATTGCAAGTTTGACTTTAAATTATTTGGGCTACTAGGCGTATACGTCATACTCCCTAAAAGGCATATACCTCCCATTAATTAAATGTTTTATATATGGGGCCTGACTCGCATAGATAGGTTTCTATATCTTTCAATTTTTTAAGGTTAAATAACTAATACAACGCAGTGATATTTTGTATAGCATACTTAGCATGATATTGCTAGCCACCCCTAATCAAAAATCATCCACTTAAATTAGGCTATACAAATTTATATATTTAACCCACTATAAATCATATCGCATTCTATAAAAGTCTGTCGTTATATTCAAACATTTCAGTCTGATTAATAGACATGACTGTAGTCAATCTACATATACTAAAAATAAATAAAAACCCACTTCTCACGTTCTTATAACATTAGTACTTACTACACTTATAAACTAGGAAAGCAGCGATCGATATTAACATACCTGAAAATAAAAGAAAAAATATGTTAGTGTAAATTTTAATTATCGTAATAAATCTAATTAATATAATAAATTAATAAGGCTGCAAATGAGGTTATTATAACACCATGCAGTGCACTTCATTATTATGTTTAGCACAATTTGGCAATTGCTGGTAAATCAATCAAATGCATATCATTGAATTCAAGTCATCGAGAAGTAAACAACGTATGATAAGATTAAATGTGGCGGGTGAAAAACTGATTAGACGATGAAGCTTAAACGACTCACTTTGTTCACCTTTAATATTGCCTTAATGGCGGTAAGCAGACGTTTATTAAATACTACTTTATAGAGCAATCATTTACGCTGTCTGGGACTCGATGAGCCCAAAGTAAACAAAACTGGTTGCCTGTAATTTTCCACATGGCAATGGGTGCAGTCCCCAGACCAGTTCTGTAAAAGGTCGCCACCTCGATGGTCACGATCAAATCCACTCTCAAATGTTTGCCTTTTTTTCGACCAATGTGCCGAACAGCTTGAATGTATAGCTTTGATAGACAGAATTGGCATAGTCATGGTATTGATATTATAGTTATACCATAACATTGGGCTACTTAGAAAAGCACAAAAGACAATATGTGGTTATTTTGATAAAGTGACAAGTTGAATTTTTAGACAAGAAACAATCAAATTGAAATCTTTATATAAGTAAATATATTATTATTTTGAATATAATATCAAAAAAAGTTTTTGGTGAGAAAAAATAATTTTAAGGTGCTAAAATTTACCAAATTATTTATTACTGCTGTCATATCATGTCGTATGAGTAATTTAATATTAAAACTTAAGAACCATTAATTAGCTCGTAAAACTTAAAAAAAATATATTGTTAGTTTTTAAAAACTTATTGCCGATGGTTATTTATTTTGGGCCACCGTAATGCACATATCTACAAGTTTTCAACATTTGTAGAACTTAACATTGGAATTCAGATAAAAACTTCCCATCATTCTTTCTAGTTATACCCGTTACTCGTAGAGTAAAAGGGTATATTGTATTCGTGCAAAAGTATGTAACAGCTAGAAGGAAGCGTTTCCGACCCTATAAAGTATATATATTCTTGATCAGGGTCACTAGCCGAGTCGATATAGCCATGTCCGTCTGTCCGTATGTCTGTCCGTCTGTCTGTCTGTCCGTATGAACGCTGAGATCTCGGAAACTATAAAAGCTAGAAGATTGGCATTTTGCATGCAGATTCTAGGAGTTCCTACGCAGCGCAAGTTTGTTTCAAAAAGGTGCCACGCCCCCTTTAACGCCCACAATCGCCCATATACGATTTTAAAAATTTCGGAAAAGTAAAAATGCAGTTTTATTGTGTTTATCAATACCTATCGAAATGTAGAAGAAATTTTTCAAATCGGACCATTCGTTAAAAAGTTATGCGTGATCAAAGTTTCTATCTCCATCTCCCTCTCACTCCCTTTACCTGAGTAACGGGTATCTGATAGTCAGGGCACCCGACTATAGCGTTCTCTCTTGTTTTGTATCTTAAGGTCTGACCTGCAAATCGGTTGGAGTACCCAGCTCTCCAACCCGTGATAGGTCGAAAGACTCACCTGAGAAAATCTAGGTTATTCATGATAACCTACAGGAAAATGATAAGAACACCTCTCCAAACGGAAATTTACGTGGCAGTAGAAGGGAAATCAAATCACTGATGTGTGGGGTCAATGAAATTGAAAAGCAATTGTCAGAAGCTTTTCAGATCGGAGGGAACTCGAAAGGTAAGCTATAGCCAAAGCCGACGAAAAGCTTCAACCGATCGAAAAAAAAGCGGGAGAGATAATGGCCAGAGAGGAAGAGAAAGAGAGACGGAGACCCAAAACCGGCACAACCAAACAAAGAGCCGAAGTGCCAAGCGAACGAACGACAGCAGCAGCAGCAACAACAATAGCACGGCAGCAACAGCACGACAGCAACAGCAACACATCGGTGCCCATCAGCAACATCGTCGACAAACACGGGGAAAAGGTTCGACTGGCTCAGTTTGACAGCGAACGTCGTACCTGTTGTGTGTGTTTCCACGCTTTTTGGAGTGCTGAGTGCTGTTGTGTTATGGCAGCAGTTCGAAATCCCAAACAAAGAGCTCTGTGAACGGTCCTGCATTGCAAACAAAAGCAACAGTTGGCAGATCGAAGGACGAGGCCTGCAAAATGATTGAAGTCGCCTGCTTCATGTTCATCGGTCCAGCGATCATAATCGCCCTACTAATGCTATTCGCCATGACTGTAGTCTAGTTGAAGAATGTAAAAACAAACAGCGCAATGGGCACACGAATTGCAACACATCGCCTGGCTGTGTGCCCAAATATAATCATCGGAAATTAACAGAAGACTTCCTCTGGCACCACCAAAATATTCCTATGAAAATGTGCTTTGATTGTTTTGATTACTCTATTCATTGTTTGTTAACCCATTTAGTTTAAAGTATTATGTAATTAGGCTTTAAGCTTTGAAAATAAATTAAGATGGAATAAGAGAATGAAATGTTTTTATGAGGTGGACAAGGTTTATATATGATTCCATTGTTAACTGCTGTTTTTAAACTACCATTATAAACCCGTTTTCTGTGCGATTAAATCTACTTGAGTTTTCGCTCTACTGCCCGCGGCCCCTAATCCAAGATGTTGTTTACAAACAATGTGAAAATATAATAATGCTTAATATAGAAGGCTGAATATTTATACACATTAAATTGGTTTCACAATCATTTTTTGGTTTTAATTGTTTATTTTTAATAGGTATTTGTATAAAAAAATTCTTAGCCAAATGTCAACTTTCAACTTTGGATGTGTCGTAAAAAAAGATTTTCGACATCGACCGACTGTCATATACAACATTTTTGGTTATCTAGCAAGTACTTCTGCCGTATCATTCATTGATAAGGGTTAAATTGGGACATGACCTAAACCATTTCATTTATAGACGTGTCTCTTTTCTATTTTCAAATTGTAATAAAAAACAGAAAATAAATATGTTTTTTAAATTAACATGAGGACATCGTTAAAGTTTAAACAACTTCCTCGAGTTAAAGTATGCAAGTACTCCTAAAAAGTGAAAGTTTGTCACAAAAACGTAATAAGTGTAAAGACAGTTGCACGTTTAGTATGTATATATACTCAGCGTGTCGTCACTCTTTAAGTATAACATTTTTGAATAAGTAATGAATGAAACAAAAGAGCACTGCATAAATCGTTTCAATTAATTATACACATATTTTTAAATCAAACAAAACTGAAAAGATTTCGGAGATTTGTTTGCAATATTTTCATTTGGTTGCTTGTTAGTATGCAAGGTAGTTTTCTCTTTCGTATTTTCGTCTGGATGTTTTCAATGTCATTGAACCTAATTAACAAAGGAAAGAATAACTCAATAAAAATATTGAAAAATATTTGTTTATAAATTCCAACTGTGCTGAATACATTTATTTTTCTTCTCCTCGGCTTGTCCTATCTTTATTATTTATATTATATTTAAACAATTCGATAAAAAAAATGTTTTATATTTAAACAATGAGCTAAAAAAAAACGCATTTTAATAGATTTGTTTGTAGTAAGTTTGATTTTTATACCCGTTACTCGTAGAGTAAAAGGGTATATTGTATTCGTGCAAAAGTATGTAACAGCTAGAAGGAAGCGTTTCCGACCCTATAAAGTATATATATTCTTGATCAGGGTCACTAGCCGAGTCGATATAGCCATGTCCGTCTGTCCGTCTGTCTGTCCGTCTGTCCGTCTGTCCGTCTGTCTGTCCGTCTGTCTGTCCGTATGAACGCTGAGATCTCGGAAACTATAAAAGCTAGAAGATTGGCATTTTGCATGCAGATTCTAGGAGTTCCTACGCAGCGCAAGTTTGTTTCAAAAAGGTGCCACGCCCCCTTTAACGCCCACAATCGCATATATACGATTTTAAAAATTTAAATATTTCGGAAAAGTAAAAATGCAGTTTTATTGTGTTTATCAATACCTTTCGAAATGTAGAAGAAATTTTTCAAATCGGACCATTCGTTAAAAAGTTATGCGTGATCAAAGTTTCTATCTCCATCTCCCTCGCACTCCCTTTACCTGAGTAACGGGTATCTGATAGTCGGGGCACCCGACTATAGCGTTCTCTCTTGTTTTTAATAGATTTGTTTAAAATAAGTCAGATCTTTATTTATTCCAGCTTCTCGTTTGCTGTCTTTTGTTTTGGTCGCATTCCAATCGCCTCGTGTGCAAATGGGCAAATATTATGGTTTGGCTTTTATTTACCCAAATGAATAAGAGCAAATATTGACCCTTTGATGACTGGGTAAAGTCAACTTAGTCTAATCCCATTTTGGCAAACTTTTGACTGACTTTTGGAAATATTTATGCACGACTGCTTGGGAAAACCAAGTGCATTTTCAGTTTCAACGATTCGTGGAAAAAAGGCCTGCAAAGGCCTTTGAGACACATCGCGTGCCGTTCGCCTTCGAGGGCAATTTCTGTAATGTTCGGTGGGTGTGGACAAGGTGGTGCTGCCATAGTGCAATCACCTCTGGGACGAGACCCTTTTTGTGGGTCAGCAGGACTGCAGACTGCAGTTAGAAGGGAGTCACCGGTGCCATTGTTGCTGCTATAAATTTTGAATGTTTACCCGTACAATTTCGTGCTCGAATCGGAATGTCTGCGTGCGAGTGTGGTCTCTGGGCCTTTCGCCCTTTCGTATTTTGCATTTCTCGTAATGGGCACTATGAACTCATAGTTCCGGCTGAGACAAGTCAACGTGGCCACAGTTCATTGCTCTAATTCCCCAACAACAACAAAAGCAGCTGAAGCGAATAATATCGTATGCGTTGAGAGAACGATCCGAATCCCAAAGTGCGGCACGTTCTTAGATATTATTTTCCCTTGATACCCTCTAGTCTTGTAGATATTTATGGATTGCTGTGCAAGTCAAAATCATCTTGGGGAATTTGTACTTCGTAAACAACTTTCTTGAACATAGTTATTGATAAGTATAGAGAATTGCAAATTACTCTTTTCTAATGCCAGTAAAAGATATTCAGGTCAATTATTAAGCGTTTTTTTCTTAAAAACAAAACAAGTTTAAATTTTGGGATACAACTTATATTATTTCAAAATGTATGACGCCAATTATTTCTAGATTTTTATGTTTTTATTACGAAAAACCAATATGAATTATTTTGAAATCTTCGCAGTATTAATATAGAGTATTCCAAAGTCGAAACAGCATTATTATTTCAGTGCCTCATGCTTTTGTTTGCATTCAGGCAAAATCGGTTTTATCGCTGCTCATAAAATCACGAATTTCGCACATAATTAAATGCAAAATGGCAGCGAGGAAAAAGCAACCGCAAGGCAAAAGGCTGGCTAAAATCAAATTACAACTAATCATAATTTTAGCTTGTTTTCCACACTCATGTATTTTCTTTGTTGCGGTTGGAGTTGCTTTGAAGTCTGACGTTTTTGTGGTCGCCGGTTGCATTGATGATTTTTTTTATGATTGACTGGGGACTTGCCTATGCAATTATTCGAAATGGGCGGCAACACTTTTCTTTTTAGTTTTTTTTTCCACTATAAGAGTTGCCTGACTTTAGGCATTTTGGGCTTGTCATAGAGCTTGTGATTGCGCCGATGACTAGAGGGCAAAACATGACCTCCTTTGGTTGCATTGTAATTTTGTTGGTAGGTGGAACGAAAACTTACAAAAAATTACTGATTTTACAACTTAATAAATATGATTAAGTTAAAATAATTTAATGGCTAACCTATTGCTGTTTTTTATTAGTTTATTGAATTAAGTTCAAGTCCATAATATTGTTTAATCCTTTCAAGAAAGTGTATCCAAAGCTGCATTTGAACTCTTTTGACAATTATATCAGCTTTAGTCGGGTCTTGTTCGTGCTTTCCACGTTTGCATAATAAATGATATACCATAATTTAAGCCGAGCTGTTCGTTCCATTATTTTCCACATTTTGCAAGCATAACATTGCGTGGCCCGAAGTTTCATAAGAATTTCCTTGCACTATGCAAAAATGACTATAAAGTGAAAACTTGCGTCTTTGTCTTTGTCTTTGGCTTAGTCAACAGTTTAGTTTGTTTTTGCCGCATTTTTCACTGTCTCGGTCTGTTTGTGCCGCCAGAATGTCTGCCGCGTTATTAGCCATTTCTTGATGTCTTTCTCTGTGTGCTTTTGTAACCCAAAACCATAATGAACTTAAGTATTCTAAATATGCTGGTGTCCACCAACGATTTTCCCCCACACTTTCCATCTCAGGTTGCTGCCTGCTGCCTTTCTTTGTTTTGGTTTTGGCAACTAATGAAGCTAACCATGTGCCAACAGCAGTCTTTGGTTTATTTTCTGGTTAAACTGTCTCACCTACGCCCCCCTTTTTCTCTCTACCATTATCGACTCATTAGCTTGGCCAAATAAAGGTGGCTAAATGGTGAGCAGAATGGTTTTCCCATGCGGGTGTTTTTGTGTTTAACATGTGGCTTCTGTTTAACATTTGCCACGTGGCTGCCAGTTCTTAGAAAAATAATTAAAACTTCAGCTTTTCTATTGCCCAACAAGGGTCAGGCCAAAATTTCTGCAATCAAGTGGAAGTCAAACTGGGTGGAAGAAGGTTCATAATTTTTAATTGTTTGTAAAAAGTTGATTTCATCGGGACTTATAAATAAATATAAAAAGTTTTTTCAAATGAACATTAGCAACTGCATTGGAATAGTTATATTTATTTTAATTTTAATTTGCTTGTGTACAAATTTGTATCAAAATTAAGAAGTTTTACTAGGTGAAATTAAATTTTTTTTACAAGTTCTGCGTCATTAAAAATGTCGTTATGTAGAAGTAGATGATGTCAATTCTCCCGAGATAAAAAATTCGTGACGCAACTCTTACGGAAATATAAAAATAAATGTCGCGATTCTGACGAGATATACAAATATACTAAAACATTATAGGTCTGCTTAAAATGAACTATTCTTATAATGGCTTTGAATACGTAAATCATGAAACAAGTCGTTTTATACCCCAGCAATAAATACAACTGCAATATACCCATTGCACGGATTTAACTAATGATCTCCGCAAGTCAAACAGTCTCATCAGAATAAGGTGCAGTTTTCATCTTGCACCTGCTGACCCTGAAATATTCTGCTCACGCCATTCCAGAATACAAAGCCGCAGCTGGCTGAGCATTATCAATGCGTTCTAAAGTTCAATCGGAATCTATCAAGATGCGGCCATGCCCCGTAATTCCTTTAATTGCGTTCAATCTTTGTGCATTTATGCAACAGTTTCCCATCGAGAATTATTCTGTGAAATACAATGGCAATTAAAGTAATTAAAACGAAAAACGATAATCGACTCGGACAATCTTCAAAGCGTCAAAAGAAGCCGCTATAAAAGATATTCGACACGCCCAACCAAATGCACCAATATATGGCCACTTAAATTCACATTAATGAAATGTGAATTTTTTAATTTTTTAAATTTGTTACTAATAAATACTTTTTTTTATTCTTTTGTATTCTTTCACTATTGCAACTAATCTGTTCTTAAGCCAACAGACTTTAAATAGATTTGTCTTATCATAATAAATATCTACTACAATATTTTAACACATTTATCTGATTTCCCAGAAGCTCCGATTTATTGGGCAAATTAAGATATATATATCTTTAAGCACACGTGTCGAATGACTACTGCCTTACAACGCTTTTCTGGGAAATTTTTTTAATAATAAACAACTCTTTCTGCCCCAACTTTCCTTTCTCCCTCCATCTATTTTCTCCCCTTCTCACCAACCGACATTTAAAGTGGCAGCCATTTAAATGTAATTTGTCTCACATTGCAATGTAAAATGGAACAACGAAGTGTATTTATATCTGGAGGTTTGTCTCTGGCTCGTGGCCCACCTCGACTTGTGGGAGGGCTTGGGGATTCGGTGCAGAATTAACGATTTCCAGTGAACGAGCGAGTGTGCCAGACATTGTGGCGTCGACATCGGTTGCCATTGTTATTGCTCGTTAGTCGTCAAGTTCCCCATTTCGCTCCACACATTTCATCGATGTCTATGGCTATTCCCAGTGTATATGTCCACGGGTAATGCCGTTGTAATCACATCGATTAGTATGCGAGAGTAGAGCTGAGTTTTCCTTTAACCACTTCCTTATGGACTAGATTTGTGGTTATTACAGTTCATCAACTATCGGGGAAAAAAAATACAAGAAAGGAGGCAATGTTCGATAAGCTAGCTTAAGTTTATAAACCCTTGCCGCTAATAAAATAAATATGTTTAAAGACAATAAAGTTTTGTCAATTTCCCAAGCGATATAACTAAATATATATATATTTAATACAATTTTCTAAACCAAAACTGATGGATTTAGTGTATTGACCAAAAGCTTTTTTTCCTGTAAGGCTATATTAACATCGGCTTGTCGAAAATAGCTTACGTTTTTGTTTTGCATTTTTCAAGATTGATTGATTTAATCATAACCTTCTTCGAAATACACAAAACTCAGCGATTTAAATATTTATCAGATGACATGCCAAATTTTTAATCATTTCTTGTCATTCAAAGTGAATTTGTTAAGAGCAGAAATTCAATTTGATGGCCATTATTTTTAATTGGCCCTAAAAGATTTCAAAATATTTGCCATTTATACATGGGATATAAATTTGTCACGGCGATTAAAGCACATTCGATTTTCGAAAGAAATCCATGTATATGTATTGAAATACATGTATTTCAACTAACCACCTAGTACATAAAATAAAAATATTGCATAACATAACTGAACACAATTAAAAACGGACTCAATCAATGAACATTTTTCAGTAGGCCTAAATATAGATTTCTCAGTCACGATTATTGCATATAGGTAACCAGACAACAGACCGCATTTAATAAGTTAAATAAACATAAATATAACAAATGAAAATAAATAAATAACAACGACTCATCGAGTAGGCAATAATTTGAAATGACATGACAAGAAATACTTGTGGAAAAAAACCAATAAATAAATCGTTATACTTTGCAGACAAAGGTGGGCGGCGAAGAACGATCTTTGGAGGCAGCTGGGGAAAAGGGGAAGAATTCCTCTATACCAGGGGCCAAACAAAGCCATCGACCAGAAGAATAATAAGGGGAGAAATCTCCAAGCCAGACAGCAGAGTAAACAAGAAGAATCGCTTCAGGAAAGATCTCAGCCTCTTCTGGGCCAACTTACATTACTCTTGGCCATAAAAGACTCGCCTCTGGCCGGCACTTCATCACCCAGGCTGCTTAAACCATTTCCATAAGATAATTGTTTGTGTGCGCTCGTTTTTTTTTTCTGATTTTCCCTTACTTGAATATTATTTTTGGCATGTTTTGCGGCTTTTTTGGTTTGCCTTCTGCTTGCTTTTTGTTTTTCCCTCATTTTTTGGGATTTCTGTTTTGTTTTGCTTTTGTTGTCTGCTCTTTTTTTTTTTTTTTTTGGCCATTGTGTTTTGCTCGGCTGGCTGCAAGCATTTTGTGCCAAAAATAAATGCTGACATCATACCAACCAAACCAAACCATTCAGCCGCAGCCACACAAAAAATCGAGCTCACTTTTATTTATGGGGCAGGGGAAATGGGGGGGAGAGCATCCAGAAAGGAGGAGAATGGCAAAAACAAACACCACATTTCATTCGCTTCTCTTGAGTGAGATAAAACCAAAGTTGTTCAAGACGATGCCTAATTGAAATTCTAATTGGTCTGGGGAGTCGTCAGCAGCCCATCCCCTCCCCTCCCCCTCCCCCACCCGAAAATGTACTGAGAAAACTAAAGGAACACCCGGTTCCCCGGGATTGTTGACCTTGAACTTGAGTCGATTCGGTCTGCTCCCCAGCCAAACTTTCGGGTTGAGCGGCAACATCTTGCTTTTGTTTTCGACCAGAATATCATTTTCTGCGCTTTTTGAGTGCATTTGCACTGCATTTTTGGAAAGAGAATGCGATGTTTGAAAACGTTTTGATGGAACTGTACTTAAGTTGAGAAGGAAACGTGATTTTACCAGTTAAATCTGTTAAATTTTGGATATTTTTAAAAGGTTTAATAAATCTAGTGCGCTTAGACCAAGTTATATTGATTAATATCATATATATAAGGCTGTATATCTATTTATACTTTTCTAATTCAAAATACTCACTATTTTTACATAAGCCTACAATATCATAGATCTTTAGATGATTATTAAGGGTATTGGACTATTTTACTATTACTTTAATAAAACATAATTTGGATAAAACCACATGCGTTGTTAATCATTATATTACCGGCTGCTAAAATTAGATTTTACTAACTCATCAGAGTTATTTTTGTGTGGGAAATATCAGAATTCATTCTACATAGTTTCGAGTAAAAAAGTTTTCTGATTAATCATAACCGCTCCTTAAATAGCAGACATTAAGCGCAATCTTTGAACTTTACTTATGATTCAGATGTGAGTCACTGAAGGAAGTCATAACAATACTATTAAATAGTTTTCTAAATTGGTATGCTGATCTCCAATTGAAATAGAAACTCGACAACTGCGCCATTTGACATTTTTTTAAAGCAAATAACCATAAGGGCGGTATTTTTGACAACATTCATAGAGCTTTAGTGCGACATAAAAAGTAATTTATCAGGCGTTCGCAGCCCCCAAAAACATATGAACTTGTCTGTCATGGATACCTTATTTAGTGCGCCATTCCCCAACAAAGCCCCGCCTTTGTGGGACTCCATGTTTTTCGGGGTGGATGGGGAACTATCGGGAGACCCTTTTCACTTTTTGCGCAGTTCGCTGGCGATGAATTGCGTTGTGGCCGGACCACCACCTCAAAGGAATTGCTTTTTTATTGCTTATGAGCCAACAAATGCTAACGCATCATCATCATCATCATCGAGGAATAAATGCACGAAACACGAAGCAGAAATTACAAGAGAAGTCAAGTTTAGGAATGACATCATTCCAAGTCAAGTCAAGCCAAACCAAAACCGAAACCAAACCCAAGAAAAAATTCGCACAACTTTTAAATGCGTTGAATGTTGATTGAATAGTTTGTGGAGAGTGGCGGGGAGGGACGGAAGGAACTTCCTCCAGATTGGTTTTTTATAATTAAGCAAAAGGTGGAATAAAAACGAAGAAGCCTTGAGGGCCAAGACTGGATTATAAATTGCTTGGAACCACGAAAAGGATGCATTTTGCGATTGCCAAATGAATCACCTGCGAGATGACGCAACATGATTGGAAGTTGAAGGCAAACAGGATCCCGAGAATTCCTGATAGGCATCGTCTTAGGTTGCCTTTATAAAGGGAAAAAAGCTAAGAACCATTTAGTTGGTCTTAAAGATACGAAAATCATGGATAGTCTTAGTCCAGTTTAACAGAAAGAAATACAATTTTAGTTAAGTCTACAAAATGTCTTAAAATATTATAAAAATCATTTACCCATTTCGAACTTTTGGATTGTTATTAAAGAAATCATGCTTAAATTTTAAAATCCCACGGTAGAAGATCAATTCATGCCGAATTTATAATAATAAACTTAAAATTATTAAAAGGGATGTGATCAATTTAACTTTTTGTAATACATTTTTAAAGTTTTACATTAATGTCAAAAGTTGTAATATATTACAACATTAAATAATTTATCACCCATGTTATGATTTTATTAGTTTAGTGTTATTTTGGATTATTAAAATGTGCTGTTAGAATGTATTCTTTGAGTATTTTAGATAATTGGTTTAAAATTGTTAAATTAAACAATGATTTTTTTTAAATTATAATCAAGTATTGAAATCTGAAACTGTCAATTTACTTCATTCTTTGTCAATTTAAATTGTAATACTAAAAGATTAAATTACTTTTACACAAAATTCATGTATTATTGATAGTGCTATCATTTTGTATAACTATTTTAAAATCCCCAATTACAGTTTTCTGTCAGCGTAAAATTAAACTGTTAATAAGTTTTTCTTTTTGAATTACAATAATACGTACAGAGTCGCCATAGGTATTCGTGCAAAGGAATCACCGAAATACAACCCACAAAATAAACATAACCCAAATACACAGTAACATTCAGCGTGCAACACCACAAGCCAAGCGATTAGGAACACCAAACATTCAGGGGGAAGGGCACGAAAATAGGAAATCAAGCGACAAGTAGCAGACAGGGAAGACATTAGAGCCCACAACCGGAAAGGAAGAGTGATCGACATCGACCCACACCGACCTGTTGATCATGGTATCCGCTGCACCACCTGCACCACCGCAAGTGGCAGCTGCGGCCACGGCGGCGAAAACGGTGGCGCATTCTAGCGGCGACCGCGGCCTTCGATCGCCGGGCATGAAGGGCACTTGCAACCGCTGGAAGGCAGGATCGTAGCTAATGGATATGCGGGATGCGGATGTGGCATGCGGATGCGGATGCAGGCATCCTGGCATCCCGGTCGCCGTTTGAACTGGTGACGAAAGCAACGTGTCCGGCGAACTGGCGTAGAAGGGCGAATGCGGGTAGGCGTAAATCGAGGGACTGGCGCTGAAAGCAGCCGTCGCAGGTCCTCCTCCTCCTAATCCTAATCCTCCTCCTCCCACCAAACCAATCCCAGTCGCAATCCTCGGCTGCGAGTGATGGTGCTGCGAATGCGAAAGGGGATGCGGATTCGGATGCGGATTCAGATGCGGATGATGCTGAGGACTACTGCCGGCACTACTTGGAATCGGAATCGCCCGACTCGCCGCCGCCCTCGTGTACATCGTGGGCGAGAACTGGTCAATGGCCTCCTCGTAGTCCTCCTCCGTGCTGGAACCCATGTACAGATTCGTATCGCTGGCCGTTCCATTCGGATTGCTGGTGGGCCACAGGGACTCGTCCACGCAGAAGGAACTCCGCCCCGACTGCGACTTGTTGTAGTAGTAGAGTTGCGGGTTCAGTCGATGGACGAAGGTGGGATCGTTGGGGCCTCCTATGTGGGGATTGCTAAAGGCCCGCTTCCGACTTCCGCTGATTCTGGAGCTGGGGATTTGGGTGTTGGTGTTGGCAAAGCAAAAGGTCGCACGCGGTTCAAATAAAAATAAAAGGTTTAGAGGTATAAGAGAAATTGAAAGAAGCTTTAGATATATAGAATTCATTTAATTTGGAATTTTGAGTAGCTACGCCAATTGAAATAATAATTTATTTTTTGCAGTTCTTTGTGGGGTGGAAAGGGGGAGGGGGATTCGGTGCCGGGCAACAAAAGTCGATTCGGTGTTGCTGCAATGAGGTGATCGGGTTGCGATTCGAAAGTGAACTGTGTTCGGTGGCAAACAATCAGGTGAATTAATCTTATGGATTGATATAGCCAGATTAAATAACTTATTTGTTTTAAATTGAACTGAATTTGTTGCATGTATAAAGTGAGATTTTTGGCTTTGAATTTTATCAAAGGTTTTAACAGCCAATAAAGTTGATTTGAAATGTTTTCAATCATGATAGAAATTATGTTTAACAGAAAAAGTTGCGTGATTTATGTTACTTGGTTCAATTGTTTCTTATATTTTTCTGAATATGGCTGTCCTTTTTGCAAGTCAGACGTTTTCTTAGATATCTAACATAAACATTGAAAACTGCAAAACCTATAATTGCTTTAAAATATTCCACATTCATTTACAATTTACAGAATTCAACTAAACCAACTCTAAGCATCAGAAAAAAAAAAGAAAAATCCAAAAGAAATGCGACGACAACCAACAAGAGGAGCCAATTCAATTTCCACTTCATTTGCCAGCACAAAAGCAACAGGGAAAATTATGATGCAACATTTGCGGCAACGTGTCGATGCGCTCCAATTCTCAGCATAAACAACTTCCAACTGCCGAGGATGCAACATTGCAGCGGATGATGGATGTGGCATGCCACATGCAATTTCTGCGAGGAAAATGAAACTGACAAAAACTGAAATCGGGGGAAGTGCAGACATTTGTCAATTACGTTGGGGCAAATTAATCTCCTTAAATAGGGTAAAAACGAACATTTCCTTTTAGAAATTGTTTGATCTGCGACAGTCTGTCTACAACTTTGTTTTTCTTTGGGGGCGAAAAATGTATTTCCGTTAACGAAATGCATCATTTAAATGCAACTAGGCATGGATTAAAGATTTTTGCTTAAACTTGTCGAACTTTTAATAAAAAAGAAGAATAAAAGGTGGGGGTACAGAAGGATGACATTGTAAATTTTTTTTTCTGACGAAATGATTATAAAACTTTATTGTTTATACAAAACTTCTTTATCTTGTGTGATGTATACTTATATTTATTAACAATAAAATCTTTGCAGCTTATTCTATAAATTCCCCAATTGTTCCTATTTCAACTATATGAATTTTTCGATTTTTCTTCTAACTGCAATACACTAATGAGAAAGTTTTACAAAGATTTAAATCTGAGAGTCTTTCTTGTCTTACAAACTCACTAATAATATACAAATACATTTTGTAGAGGCTGATAGGTTTATTTCACAACGCTGAAAGCTTTCAGCTAGAATTATAAAACTGGGTAAAATAAATTTAACTTTTGACTGCAAAATCTTGTATGTGGATAACCACAAAAAAAAACAAAGTGCGAAAAAAAAAAGGGTAACAACACTCAAAAGGAAAGCCTGGGCTATACCAACAATAGCAAAAACAACTACTTTCAGCTGCAGTCCAACCACAATTTACTTTATTTTTGTTTTTGGATCACCCTCAGAAGTAAAATCAGGTTCATATGTATGTCTGTTGGTGCTTTTGCTTTGGGGCTTGTGGTTTTCAGTTTTTTTTTTTCTTTTTGACTGCAGTTTGGCTTTTACAACTCTGTACATTTGTATTTCCCTGCCACGATTTTAATTGTTAATTTTGAGTTTCAAGAAACTTTTTGATGTACCCCAAATTAAGAAACTAAACTTTTTAGAGGGCAAGTTTTTATTTCGGGCTGAGGAAACTACGGGGATCTATAAAAGTTGAACGAAGAAGAAGAAGGCAGTTAAATATTCCCAATGTTGCATTAAAAAATTTGATTATTTTTTGTCTGTAATAAAAACTTACAACTTCTGCGCGATTGTGTCGATTAATAAGATTTAAGACAGATTTTCTTGACAAAAAAAATATATATAAATGGGCAATCCTTTTCCGGTGATTCGAAATGTTTACTTCACTTTTTTCGCTCCCTCAATTATGATACTTTCCCCCTTTTTTCTTGAGTCATCCTCTTGAAAAACCCAGTGTCATTCTTGCAACTGGGTTGTCATCATCCTTTCCTTCCCCACTTTGTGCTTGCATAATATCAAAGTAGCAAAATTAGCATAAAATGAACAACACACGCAAAACAAAACAAAAAAAAAAAAAGAAAACGTCCCTATTGAAAACTATGGAAAATTGCGGCTGCACTGTTGTTGCTGCCACAAATTAAATGCACATTACATGCTGCATTTTCCCCCCGTACATTCCCATTCCCATTCCCATTTTCATTTACCATTGTGTTTTTCCGCTTTGTTGTTGTTTAGTATGTCGCCCCAAAGCCAACAAGGAAATAAAAGTTTTCGAAAAAATAGAGAAAACAAAGCACTTGTTGTTGTTGAAGAAAATTAGGTGAATGGAGCTGAGCCGAACAAAAAGTGCAGAGAGCGAGGGGGGAAATTCCAAAACGGGAGCCTCGAAAACTGCGATCAGAGATAAGCCAACACAAAATCGTTGAAAAGAAATTTGCAGTCAGTTCAAAGGAAAAATTCGGTGGATAAGGGGGTAAATTAATCGCTTCGCCGTTTTGTTTTTCCAGTTTATCTGCGAATTTTCATCGCCCGTTGCTGCTGTTTTCTGCTTTTGACCAATTTTACCCGCCAAGCTAAAATTTATTTGCGAATTGTCTTTCGTTCGTTTCTATTTACGTAATTTGATTTCCAATGCTGGCGGTTTTATTCGCCATTCGGCAGTTTGATTTGACAGCACAATTAGCTTGAAAGGACAGCAGAAAGGATTGCGTAAGCAATAGATAGAAAAAGTGGACAACACACCAGAAACTAAACTACAAGGGTGGCATCTAATATCCGCATGACAGTTTATTAGGAATTCCTGCGATTTAGTGATAATAAACTTTATTTGCTTTAAAGGATTAACTGGCCAGAGAAAAGAAACAGTATTTTAATTTCCTTTTTTACGTTAAGCTGGGCAACAAAAGTTTCCTTTTGCTCAACAAATAAATTGTCTATATTATAAATTTATTTTTGTTAATTTACAGATTTATAGGCCAAGAATTACATTTTAATTTATTCAAAGTATTATACGAATATTGATTAAAATATATAAGTGAATACTACTTTTTTACTACTTTTTCTTAACGTTAAATTTTAAAAAGAGTAAATCTTTAAGGAACAATAGAATTGCAAACAATTGTCATGCGAATATTCAAGGAAATAACTTCCGGTTAACAAAGTGCTTCTGAATGAAATTTATTTACAGGTTAGTTTTTCGATGCATGATTAAATTATTTAAATGCATTAAATGGTCAGACAAATACAGCGATATAAAAAGATAGATATAGAGAAAGTGTATGCATGTTGTTTTGATGGTTGAAAGGGACTAGGTGGAAATAGTACTTACATACACACAAAGGATGGTAAATCAAAAACATTTAAATTTCGTTTTGGTTTTAGTTGCTTACCTGAAAATAAAAGAAAAAAATGGTTAGAAAAGTTGTTTTAGTCAAAAATGTTCTTTATTATGTAATTATTAAAAAATGTGTTTTTATAGTCTAAATAGAAATTTATAAGGACCTTAAATCAACTTTAATGTAAGTAAAATTGGTTTAAATCGGTACAATGTGTTTACTGCTTTACACTCGTTTAAGCAGTTTTCACTGCTTATTCACTGTCAGTGTTGATTTATTCCGCCAGATGGCGCAGTGAACTGCTTGTCTTTGAATATTGTCAGAACTGTTTTATAGGTGGCGCCTTTAAACTGCTTTCAGCATTGACTGCTTTGATAGTTGTCAACTGCTTGAACATGCTTGGTTTCTAAAATATTTAGCAACGCACAATCCCACTCAAACTGTAAGAAAGCAGTTCAAACAGTTTCAATGTATGAAGGCAAATTCAAGCAGTGACGTAAAATATAGAGTAAGTTTGTGTAAAATGTAAAATAATATTTTAATAATTTATCAAAATATAAAGTTTAAAAGAAAAAAACAAGAAATCATAATTTATGGTAAAACAATAAATAAAATAAAAATTGTTTATTTGTAAAATCATTTAAGAAAAATAACAAACAACCATACATATTAAAATAAACACATAATAGCAGTTTAAGATATAGAGCGAAAATCCTACCAAATTTTTGGTAACAGAACATTTCAATCTGGTAAAATATTTAAAAAAATTAACAAAATAATTTCAAAATTGAAGTAAAATTATTAGTCAATCACACATAATTTTAATTTTTCAAAGGCCAATTATTTAGCCAAATTATGAGAGTGTAAGTAAATTTGAAGTAAAGCTGAGTATAATGTTAAATAGTGTAATTCTTATTATTTTTTTCCATTAAGAAGTTGAATTTTAAAAATAAAGCTAAAAACCCAAAACGCAATAAAAAGTGTGTTCACATGCGCCGCAAATTCGTTCGTTATTTTTTTTATTTTGCAAGAAAAATGGCAACAAATATAAACAAGGCGATAATTTGCAATGCACAAAAGCGATCAATAACAAAATTGGAAAGAGAGCAGCAGATGGAAAGAGAAGACGTGAATGAAATCAAAAAACAATAACAAAACAAAGCAGACGACGATAGAATGCATTTAGAAGACGCAGATAGAGAGAGAATTAGGCAATGAACGAGAGAAAAAACAAAACAAAATAATTCACGTGTGTAAAAGCCAAACGATGTAAGAGAGCGACTGAGAGGGAGAGCAAAAGAGAGAAGAACTTACTGATAAGCTTTTTCTCGGAGAATTGATTGACTTCAAATCTTTGTCGCATGTTTTGTTTTTGTTTTGCATTTTTGTTGTCCGTCTACAATAAAAATAGCAATTTGCGCACTATTTTTATGTTTTGAAAAATTGTTTAATTTATTTATTTTTTTCTCTCTCTATTTTCCACGTTTTTTATTTGTCCGCTTCAGTTGGTTGTTGCTGTCAATCACAACAAGAACAACAAACAAATATTTAAAAGGAACGAGAGGAAAAACAAGTAAATATGCTAATTCCGAAACTTTTATACCCTTTTAGACATACAAACTAACTAATAAGCCAATATGATCATTTGATTAAAGTGATTAATTGTAAAACACTTTAGCATACAAAACGATTTTTAATATATTAATAGTGACATTGTTTGGCAGACTCTTACCTATCAGAAGGGGATATCGACAGAAAGAAGACATTTTAAAAAGTGTAAATAATGTAACGTAAACACGTGACCATTAAAAATATAAAATATACAAAAGTATTTACTCTTTGAAGCTAGAAAAATATTGTACATTCCCCTTTTTTTATGAATCACCCACGTGTGATAAAAATATGAATACTCTTCGCAAGGGTACAAAAAAAAGAAAAACAGAAAACATTCTCAAACGAAAAGAGAATTGGCGAATTGGAATAACCCCTCTCACGCCCCTTTCGATATCTCGTATATACCTATACTATGTACACACTCATGACAATTTGCTTAAGCGCCTTGGCGCCAACCGACAAAATCTATTATTTTCGATTTTTTTTCACTATTTTGTTCATGTATAACATTCTGTTTAAAGCCCCTGACTACTTAGTTGGGAATATGTGTCTATATGTCCATATGACCGGGGAATTCACGTAAGACTCGCATAATCGATGGGTTGTTTCTTATCACAAAACCGACTTGACTTGATAATTGATAAGAGGAAAGAAAGCAACAAAACATACAAAAAGAAAGCAAAGAACGTGCTGCAACCGAAGAGAATTTTAATTTCCCCAATTGATAAATGCGAAAAAATTCGTTCTTTTGGACATATTTCCGGGTGATATAAAAGCACGGAGGCTCAGCAGAACAACCTACTTTATTTTGGATTTTTTAACGTTCTTTTCTATAACGAGTTTTTAACTGATATTTTATAAATATTTATTTCAAAATATGAATAGTCGTATTTTAGCTTTGTTGTGTATTTTTTTTAAACAAATGGTTAGTCTAAAATTTCCGGAACTTTTAAATCTTGATTATACCGAAAATAGGACAAGGAACGGGTTAGACCCCGAAACCTATAAATTTTTATTTGAAAATACTACAAATATAATAGCTAACCAGGAAGCATTGTAATAAAAAATGTACTGTGCTGTAAAATTCCAGTTTTGCAAATTATTTAATGAGTGAGTCCCCCAACACCCTAAAAACAGCAAATATAAATCACCAATATCGTAAAAATGCAATTAAATGATCGTTTGCCGACCTCCATTTACCTTATTGGAAATTGCCTTTTGCAATGGATTATCTATAAAAAAAAGTATAGTTCCGTTGAAATTCGAAGAAAATAAATTTTCAATTGATTTATTATTTGGCCTCAGAAATAAATGTATCTTTAAAAATGTTCTCATATAAATGATGCACTCTGTGCGGAAATCTAATTTGGCAATGACAAATTGACCGATCACAAGGCAATGTAAAATGCAAATAGAAAATCAAAATAAACAGTGCTAGAGCCATTAGATAAAACATTGATTTGGATCAAGGGGCTACCCCTTAAAAATTAATTAATTGAAATGACGCAACATTTTATTTATTATCGGCAATTAATATTTAAATAACATTAAAATCACCAATTTATTCCATTTTATTTACTAATTAATCCTGTTTTAATGATGTCTTCGAGTATGCCTAATGAACTCGTAAGGTAAATTAAATAAAACAAATGGGCAGTGCAACGTTCATTAAATTTGCATTTTCTTCTATTATTTGGCGTCGACACCGTTCGTTCGTGCGAACATTTTTATTTATTTAATTTTAATTTATCTCATTTTCTTGCTTTTCATCCGTTTTTCGTGTCCATGACAACTGCATGTGTCTTTCTCAATTTTCCGCCCCTCTCTGTTTTTGTGTTTATCCCACTGACAAACAATAATTAGGCAAAGTAAATAATTAATTTCGCATTTTCGCGCATGAAGAAAATTAATGCGAAATTAATGGAGCGTCAAGGCGTCTGCTGCTCACTTGAATCGCCCAGCCATATCCCCAGACATATAGACATATATTGGCCAAGTGTTTGGTTGCAATTTAATTACCAATTTATTAATTGGCACTTTGGGCAGCAGTGCAGCGCCCGACACCAACAAACGTGATTCAGAGGAGAGTGACTAAATGTAGACTGTTGTGATAGCATTACATGGAGGAACAAAATATATTGTAAGTAATAAGGGTTTGACGATACGTCTTTAATTATAGAATTATTCAACAATCTTTTTTCTTGTATTCCCCTAAATCTGTTGAGAAACTGACAAACGAGCCAAAACTAGGGTGTACAACGTTAATGATTAATCACAATTTTAAATTTTGATATATATTTATAATCATAATAACGATTATGGAAAATTGGGAAAAATATATCCATAAGAACCGAAATTAATTAAAGATACCTGTTTTACAAATAATATTATATACGTAGATCATACTGGGTATTTCTTCGGTCAAATTGTTTCTATAAGCCTATGGAATTGGTTTAACCAGAACTAAGTGTGAATTATTTGCACTGCAAGGCAATTATAAATCTCAAAAGTCTCCCTAATCCCCCTTGAAATATGGAGAACTTCAATCTCCCCACGGATCTTTGATTAACTTCCTCTGCCAATATGCTTGTGTGCATTTGTATTAGTCACCTCACGTGGGTGTGTAAGTTTGTGTGGATGCCATGTGGGCGTTGTCAGTTGGTGAAGAAGAAGAAACAGGGAACGAAACAGCTGTTGACTGGCGACTCCACACAGCTGCTATACATATACATCTTATAAAAAAAAATTGGCAAACAAAGGGGTGTCTACACAAGTTAAAAAGAGAGGGGAATACCAAAACATTTATGGAGTTTCTGTAAGTGGAAATCGGAGTGCATGTGGATGATGATGACTAATAAACACTCGCACACTCGCAAACAACAAAGAGACTCTCCACTCTGCAAAACAAACAACAACAAACAAAACAATAAAAAATCACAAGCACTAGGACCAAAAACAAAAATAAAAGCCGGCGAAATAGCTTAAAACGAACAAGCAGCCAGACAAAGAAAAAACCGGCTCAAAACTATATGTAGATAAAAAATAATAAAAACAAATGAACAAAAATTATACTCATGAAGCAGCAAAAAATCCCATAAAGCTGTGAAGTTTTTTAATTTCTTGTTTAATAAGGAGAGTGAAACGATTAAATTTAAAAAAATATATATAGCTTTTTTTACTATTTCAGAAAAAATTAATGAAGAAATTAATAGGTCTATAAAAATGTACTTGCTAAAAGAAAATCCATTTTATTTTATATAATAAATATAGTTATATATAATATGTAATTTAATTATTTTCATTCTGAAAAGTTATTTTTTATACCGTTAGTTAAAAAAATTGACTATGGTAAAAAAAATAGTTAATTATATAAACAAGAAATTAATCAAATATCATTTTCTTTTTTAAGTCCCTCGAATCTTTAAAAATACTGATATTTTCAGGGGAATTTCCCGTTTATCTGCGTGGGCAGAAATATCCGACTAGAATATTTCTTAGTCAGCCATAGAAAACTCAAACAGACAAGATATACAAGAAAACATTTATTACTATAGAAAATCTTTCCGAGCTAATTAAAAGCTAATTAAAAACTGTTTTAAAATATAATAAGCGACACAAAGTTGTATTAATTAGTACAAATGCACGAAATTATGCAAACTTGTGGAAGAAGATATGAAAAGAATGTGAAAGGAAAACAAGAACGACGAATACAGATAAAACAAGAGAGAACGCTATAGTCGGGTGCCCCGACTATCAGATACCCGTTACTCCGGTAAAGGGAGTGTGAGGGAGATGGAGATAGAAACTTTGATCACGCATAACTTTTTAACGAATGGTCCGATTTGAAAAATTTCTTCTACATTTCGATAGGTATTGATAAACACAATAAAACTGCATTTTTACTTTTTCGAAATATTTAAATTTTTAAAATCGTATATAAGCGATTGTGGGCGTTAAAGGGGGCGTGGCACCATTTTGAAACAAACTTGCGCTGCGTAGGAACTTCTAAAATCCACATGCAAAATGCCAATCTTCTAGCTTTTATAGTTTCCGAGATCTCAGCGTTCATACGGACAGACAGACAGACAGACGGACAGACAGACGGACAGACGGACAGACGGACAGACGGACATGGCTAGATCGACTCGGCTAGTGATCCTGATCAAGAATATATATACTTTATAGGGTCGGAAACGCTTCCTTCTAGCTGTTACATACTTTTGCACGAATACAATATACCCTTTTACTCTACGAGTAACGGGTATAACAACCAAAAAAGCGGATTCAAAATATCTGATAATATAACTTCCTGCAAGTCATTCCGTATTTTATATTTATGAGATTTAGTTTTATTATTTTTTAAGCCCAAAAAGTTGATTCAAAAAAATTTCATAATATAACTTTTTGCAAGTCATTCCGTGTTTTATATTTATGAGATTTAGTTTTATTATCTGAGAACTTTTAATCTTCGAAAGAAAGTTGAATTGAATGGAAAACACAAATCTCTTGATAAATGAAAGGCAACACAAAGAAGTTGATTAACAAATATGAATGGAAATGAGAGAACGCGATTGTGAATGCAAGTTAAGAAAACGAACGAGAGATACAAACGCTTAGCTTAGTGGAACGGAAATGAATTGAGTTCCTATAAGGCACACAAATAATGTGAGTCGGTTATAAAGGGAAATATTTAAACAGAAACTTATATTTTCCCAGTTCAATGACCTCTGCCCACTAGCCCACAATAAATAAATTAGCAAATTAGGTGCGAAAACGGGGGAGGAAACCCTCCACTAACTAGGCCTATTACAGACCGTATTGGGTCAAAACAAATGCGTGATAAGAGAAATGCATTTTGACACGCACATCTTTGTTTTGGAACCGCTTTGAGGTTCGGTTCATCGTTCATCGTTCATCACCTCCCATTTAGGGAGGGAGTATTTAAGACGCCGACACGCTTATTAAGTTTTTCTTTCCACTCGCCCACTTGTGGCTTTCAGGTCAACAAATGTTAGTCTGGGCCAAATGCGTCAGAATCAGAATACGTCAATCGGGGTAACCAAAAGGTTCGTTCACATTTGTACTCAAATGATTCTGGGTAATACAATTAAATTTTAGAACTATGTGTTTGTATGTATATTTCCGAACACTGAAATAATAACACAAAATATTGCTCCAAATTTTACAGTATGGTTATGGATACATTAATAAAGTAATTTTAAGTCCTTAAAGGTTTCTTTAGAGAGCATAAATTTGTACAAAGATACGAAATCTGAAGAGGAAATTAAGAATAATTATATATACCCTACTGAAATGTTTGACAACAGCGTTTTCAATTGTCGTTAAATTATTTTTTTAATATAGATTTTAGTCTATAGTATACTTAAAGTATGTTACTAAATTTAATTGTTTAATTTTAAGTATCCTCGAAAGTGGAATTCGCTAAAAGTGTTTATAAAAAAAAATTACATGCATGAAGTAGTTAGCATGCATTTAAAAACGCTTATTCTGTCCCGCTTTAGATACCAATTTATTTTGTAGGACCTAACATAACTTTCAACAAATCATTTAAAAAGTCAAAATCTTAAATAAAAGATACTTATGGATTTGTTGTCGACGACGCTTTAACGACCTAAAGATAACTCACGCCCACGAAATCTCTGCGAATGATGCTAATTGGAGGAAAGGTGCAACTAAAAAGGTGTAAACATTTTTTAACACTTTTCATGTCTGCAACTTTCACGTTCATTTTTAGAGCCGCCACTTTTCACCCAGCACCTTTTGACATTTTGCTGGCGCTTTTTATTGATTTTCAGTTCGAGTAACTTTCCCGCTGTGGCAAGTGGAAATTGCGTTTCAGTTCAGTTTCGAGCCTTCCCCCAAAATGCAAATCCATAATCAACTTTCTGCGACTTGCTGTTTGTTTGCTTGTTTGCCCACACACGATAATATTAATTTCGCTTTTTTCCAACCGTGTACCGGCTGTTATTTTTTGCTGTCAAGGTCGTTCTTCGGCAGGGTGGCACCTCCTCTCCCCAGTCTCCCAACCTTTTGCCTAAGCAGGCTCTTTGTTGTTGTTCTTATCGCTTTTTTGTGGTCATTGTTGTGGTACTTTTATCTGGCAATAACCCCCCAAAACGTTGAACAAGTCGGAAGTTACAAGTTTATTTGCAAACTAGAAAAATCTATTTGAAAACAGCTAGCTATGTTTAGGGTATTTCAAAAATAATAGCTTACATTTTCAGACTTATTTCCAATCCATTTTTTCTATAAATGGATAAATAAATTAAGAATTTGTAATTATACATTTTATTTACTGTTAAACTTTATTTTACCACAAACCACAATTAACCCTGATTTAAATAAAATATTTATAATATTTAAGTATTGAAAAAAATATTACCACTTCCTTAATAAACAGGATTAAAGCCCACTTCTCAATTTTAAAGCTGTAGTTCACTTAAAACTAAATTCATAATATTCAGTTTATCGATTTGAGAATTAAAACTTCGTAAAAAAGAACAATAAATAGCGTGTCAAATTTTGAATATAAACCTTTTGCATTTATATAGCGTTCTTTATATCTTGTTAATGCTTTAACAATATTAGTATAGCCCCATGGAACTACCCATATCGAAATAATATCCTCACACTCTGTAAATTTGCTTCATTTGTTAGTTCGATTTTGTTGCTTTTTGTTTACATCCCAAGTCCTGCCCACAAAATGTTTGAGGAATGGGTGCTTTCTGTCCTCAGTTTTGCCGAAATATCAAATTAAATTTGACATGCAAAAAGTGTAAGAACGAATGAACGAAAACTTTTGGCACTGTTTGAGAACTGACATGATTAAATGAAAAGAAAACGTCAATTAATGAACCATTCACTTTTTAATAAGACTCAGTTCTGAAGTCATTTAATTATGTTTTCCTTGGATCGAGAAAGTAATCTTAATTTGCTCGCAACGCAATTCGATTCAGTTTGAAATGGCAGTAAAGTTTTAAATAGATTTAGAGATTTAAAAATTTGTTTGATATAACCGGATTTAAGTTTTATAATCAAATTTAAAATTAAGTGATCAAACCGCTCTAGTCTCTAAAAGATAATTTTAATAGATTTAACTACCAAAATTAATTGAAAGAGTTAAATCCACGAAGGCGTCGATCTTGTCATTTTAATCCACCCACATTATATCCATTAAACAAATTCCCCAAATTGATCAGACATATTCAATTTGTAAGAATTTTGTATGAGAAACACCAATTTGCAGTCACAGCACATAAACTCATTCAATTGATTGCGATTATTGACCCACTGTGAGAAGAACCCCACCAGAAACTTGGCACTTGGTACGAGAAATGAAGGGAGAATCAGAGTGAGGAGATAGCAGAACAAGATGGGGACATTGTCTCTGTGGTGGTTGCTATCTTTCGTGGACCGTAGAAATTTATGAGCAAATAAATATGCCTGATATTGTTGGTTGTTTTCCTTTTCGTTTTACTTGGTTCTTTGTTATTCTTGCCTTTAGTATTTAAATCATGTGCTCTGGTCCTGCCCTCTCCCCCTGCGATTTCCTATCTATAAAATCACAGCCCACTGACGTCTATCAATTATTTCGTTCTGTATTTTCGGTCTCTTTTATGGGGAATCGACTTTTTCCCAGTGCTTTTGCTTTTTTGCACTCTTTGAATTCCCTTTTTTTTTGGCCGAATTTGAATTGCAAATATGCAAGAAGTCAATACCCAAAGTCAAAGCCAATCATCAATCAATCAACCAGCCGATACGAGCTCTCGAAGAGGCGCCTATAAATCAATAAAAGGCGTTTCACGCTCTGCCAAGGCTTCAATTTCAACAAAAATGTCTAAAAACAAGTGAGAGAAGTGTCAATTTGTATTAATCCAAAATTGGGAAAAGACAAGCCAAGGGGGCAGGCGTAATCTGTGAGGTATTCCCTCTGCCAGCATTTACTTTTGAGCGATGAAAGTTCACCTCCCATCACATGAAAACACCTGTTCAGCATTTCTGTTCCCAGTTCGCATCGCAACCGCAGTGAGGCAGGTTGTGAGTCGTCAGTTTTTTTTTATTATATTATTTTTATTTATTTGATAATGACTAGAGCGAACAACAAACCAACACCACACACCTCGTTAACATTCCTGCCTGGCAACAAAGGGAATTTTTGTGTTGCAAATGGAAATGGAATTCGATTCGGAGCGATTGCCTTATTTTTATACCCGTTACTCGTAGAGTAAAAGGGTATATTGTATTCGTGCAAAAGTATGTAACAGGTAAAAGGAAGCGTTTCCGACCCTATAAAGTATATATGTTCTTGTTCAGGATCACTAGCCGAGTCGATCTAGTCATGTCCGTCTGTCCGTCTGTCTGTCCGTCTGTCTGTCCGTCTGTCCGTCTGTCTGTCCGTCTGTCTGTCCGTATGAACGCTGAGATCTCGGAAACTATAAAAGCTAGAAGAATGGCATTTTGCATGCAGATTCTAGGAGTTCCTACGCAGCGTAAGTTTGTTTCAAAAAGGTGCCACGCCCCCTCTAACGCCCACAATCGCTTATATACGATTTTAAAAATTTAAATATTTCGGAAAAGTAAAAATGCAGTTTTATTGTGTTTATCAATACCTATCGAAATGTAGAAGAAATTTTTCAAATCGGACCATTCGTTAAAAAGTTATGCGTGATCAAAGTTTCTATCTCCATCTCCCTCGCACTCCCCTTTACCTAAGTAATGGGTATCTGATAGTCGGGGCACCCGACTTTAGCGTTCTCTCTTGTTATTTTTGGAATATGTGGGGAAAAATAGCATGTACTTGGTCTCTAATGAATGCTTAGGATTATTTATTTATGTTGGTCCAAATTTAAACGGCTAATATTATACTCATGTGGTAAAATACCTCTTGAAATTTGTTTTCTTGAGTTTTGGGTTGATGCTGATTGTTTTCATTTAAATATTAGACTCTTAAACTTTAATTAAAAATATTGTTTGAAATAAAATTATATTTTATTTATAACCAAGTGGAAAATATTATATGAAATAAAATATAATTTTATTTCATATAATATTTTTCACTTGGTTAACTATGTATTTCTTACTAACTTGGTGAAATATCGAAAGGGCCTAGGAGGGGTGTGGCTGAATAGTTTCTTTGTTCAGATGTGCACACGTTTTCTCTGGTTATGCTGATCATTAATATAATCTTAAACTGAACGTATAGAGTAAAAAAAACTGAAATTTAAAGATGACATGTCTAAGATAAGTTAAGATAAGCAAATTGCTAAATTCCATATAAGTTGTTTTCTTTGTTTACTCTTTTCCCCTGCCATACCATTAAAAAAACACTTGCAGCGTTCTGGGCCATCAATGGGTTAAACGGCCACTCGAAACTAGGCAACTTTGTTGCACTCACCATACGCCGCCCCCTCCCTCTACGGATTTTATCTGGGAAAAAACAGCTCGTGGCGTTAAATAGGAAAACAAACAAAAACGTCAGCGACAGAGAAAAAATGGAGAAGGTGCTAAAAATATTGGCGCGAAAAAATACAAAACAAATATTGCAAAATACTGCGCAAAAATAAAAAAAAAGTTGGCAGTCCATTGGAATAGAGTAAAAGTACACAGAACATAATTACTTGAATTTTTATAAACATTTTAGGGAAACAACAATTGCTTTAAAAGTGTCTATATGAAATTAATATTTAAAAACCAACTGACTTGTGTTTTTAATAAATGGTCAATATAATTAATACACAAAAAATACACTTTTAAATATTAATAGGAGATTGGAAGAATGGAAAATCATATCAAAAAATCAATATTCCAAATGATTTGGATGATGATGATTTAAAATTTTCAAACACGTTTTAATGAAATATTAGATATACATATATGTTAGAATTAAACAATAATGCGATTTTGAAATAATAGATAGTAAAAAAAGTATTTCTAAATATTAATTTAACATTACTAAGTTGTTTGGTGTAAAATAATATTCATGAAAAGAGTATCATTCAGAATATATATTATTTACTCTGTGTAATGACTTAGAATATTGGAGAGAGTCAAAACATGAATTAAATCTAATTTATTTCATTGAGTTTAATCAACGCATGAGGAGACTACTCAATCGCTCTCTCTGCCAACTTGCGTGAGAGAGTAGAAATAGGCAAAAATGCCACGCGCAGCACAGTTTATTTTTAAGCAACAACAACGCATTATAATGAAGGCAGCAACAACATAATGACAATAACAACAACCAGTGAAATAGTCGCACATTGATAGGCGATGCTTGATAGCAACAACGAACTCGCCAAACGACTCGAGGGCGGGGGGTGGTGATGGGAGGTCTTCTCAGGGGTGGGGAGTGGTGGGGACTGACGATGGCCGTATAAAAATCAACTTCAATATTTGAGTCTATTTTTAGACACAAACGAAGCGATACGAACGCATGACCGTTGATTGCGAGCGTCTGTGAGTGTGTGGGGTGTGCGAGCGCGAGAGAAAATAAGAGTGGAAGAGCAACAGACACAGAGAGCTTGTTGTAATTGTAATGCCGGCCAACGATCAGTTGCACTTACACCGACAACAAAACCTAGGAGTGCTGCAGAAATCTCTCACCAACACGTTTCTGTGCTTTCTACGTATGTGTGTGTGCGACGCCAGACAGACGAAACGACGTCAAAGAGGCGTCGTGTTGTTTTTTTAAGTACCCACTATATTTTGAGTAACTGGGTATATTAAACATTGGTCCTTTTTATCATCTTTAACTTACAGTAGGTCTAAGAAATACTTTTAGCTTACCATGAACACGAGAATACTTCGAAAATGTGAGACACCATTTTTTAATATATAATAATCATTTTTTTTAATCATGCCATCTTATTTCTTAAGAAATATTTTTTAGTCATTTATTGTATGACAAATTTATTTACATTTTTTTAAAATGTAATTTTGTGAAGTCAATTTATTTCTGGAATGGGTTTTAAAGTGATTTTGAAATGTGTGTGTTAAAAAAAAATGCTAATTGGATCTTATTTGAAAGTTACTAAATGGGTAACTGTTTTTTTTTAACATTTTTATTCAGTTGTTAATACAATTTTTCAAAAGTGATCTTGTAGTAACAATTTTAACGATTAATTATCATCCAACATTAAAACGTTTTATAGTTACAAATTGGTTCGTGTTTATGAATCAAACTGTGAATTGTATCTAACTTCCCTTAAAATTCCATTAGCAATTTCCACATTCAACGTAATAATGGTAATTATAAACAGTTAACAAAGCATTTGAAACAATTTCATCACCAATTAGAAAGTTGTGTGGCGCCTAGATTAGCACACACCATCTCTTCCCTCTCCACCCATCGCTTCTTGAGCATCGAATTTCCCAAGCGAAGGTCAAGCTGTGTTTTTGGATTCGTTACATTTTCCTCACACTGTTTGTAAACGAATTATTTCTAGTTTTTACTACATTTTGTTACTTTTTACATCACAATTTTTCCCCACACTTGGGCAGCGAGTAAGTGCGCAGCGCATAAGGCGAAGCTCATTTTAGCGTAAAGCGTGGCTTTTATGTAAGCAAAGGGGGGTGGAAAGATTACGGGGGCTACAAGCCCCCAATATGGCGTATTTTCAGATGTAAACGAGACGAAAATAAAATGGAAATGCATGTTTGTATACTGTGTGCATGTTTATTTAGCTTCATATACAGGTAATGCATTATGAGGAAGTGAACGATGATTTCATCTAGAAAAGGTGTTTTTGGTTATTTATGAGACAATATCTACGATGAAAGCGGCCAGCCAACAAAAAGTTAAGTTTTCAGGTTTTCATGGAAATACAGTGAACGATAATTTAAAGTTCAGCGAAGAGGCCTGTTTTGTTTTAACCTTTTGACAAATTATTTAGAACTTGATTTGAGATTGGATTTATTTTCTGCATAGTAACTAACAATATTTTTGTGTGAATTTTCAAAGTTTTTTTTGTTGATAAACTTGTTTACAGTTTCATCAATCACACACTTGAATCCCGCTTCGGTCATACATTTTTCCCAGTAAAAGAAATTAGTAATGTAAATAATCTTTTGCTCGGAGAATGGCAACAATTGTTACTGATAATAAGGGGTTTTATTATCTGAAGATTGGAATCATTTCGTGTTAAGCAACTGACTTTACCAATAAAACCGCATTTGCCACATGCAACTTACATATTCATCGTACTTCCGTGAAATATGTTTATAAATAGCGAATTTAATTTTGGATATTTTAAACAAATTATAAAGTTATAACGTTATTAGGTATGCTTTAGTTCACCACATAATTCTGTCCCTTCGAAAATATTTGCCCCAGCTGTTAGTCTGCTTTTATATTCCGACATGCAGATACATTTGAATAATTTGTTGGCTTGACAAGTGGGTGTATGAGGTTCAATTTGGTTCAGGCAAATTCGAGATAATTAAGATAAACAAATGATAGGGAGAGATGGAAGAGTTGGTCGGTCGCCACCCGATAAGGCAGAATCCCAAACGGAAGTGACAACCGCGTCAGGAGGTTCTTGAGCGTAAAATAATGGCACAGAAAGTTCACTCATTAGTAGGTCAAATACGTCAAAAGGCGACAGGCCCCGAAAAAAACAGGCAGAAAATTTAGCCAAGGCAAAGTAGAAGAGAAAGATATATAATTTGGCACATGTGAGGCGGGAATGTTTTTGACCTTGTGAGAAAAAATAAATACAATATTTTCAATATTTTCATTTCTCCGCAAAAATGTTCTGCAAAAAACTGGAATTTGTTTGGGCATAGTATATGATTTATCATTTATGTATACCCTAATAGTATATGCATCGTGGATAATGAATCCGTTTAAATTGATTTCCAATATGTATGGTTACTGATATTTAGATTTAGTTATACAATTTATAAGACAAAAATATATAGTCATATTAATATACTTTTAAAAATTCGAAATTCAACCTTGCTAAATTTCCTTAATTTTTAATTGGAAATCCGAGCAGCAAAAACCTCGAGCAGGTGTCTGATAATTTCGTTATGAATATTTGGTTCAGTTCAGAAATCTGACAAACCAGACAGATATACCTTTCTCTGTGACTTTGACATAGATTTTTGCTTCAATGTGCAAGTACGCAAAAAATGGCCAAACAAAACAAAAATGACATTAAGAACACTGTTGAATGCTCAATTTGATTCTTCTTCCTCTATTTCTTTGGCTACTTCTTTATTCATACTTTATTATTGTTGATTCCGCTTGGCGTGTATAAATGATTCAACTTCGATCGAAGGAGAGTGAGTAATTGACAAAGCATTTCTTGGCGCCTCTCCCTCGGTTCGTTCCTCCCATTACGGAAGTTCGTTGGTCGAGGTCATTGGAATCCAAGAACAGGCCCAACTTCCCCATTTCCCAGCTCCTGTTTCGGGGCTCTTTCAATTATTCTAAGTCGGTCAATGCCAGACACGCGTCAAGTTAACATTTCGATATGTATTCGTATTTGTTGGGCCCTGCCTTGGTCGCGATTTAAGCAACGCATGAGGTAATCACACATTCAGTGATATATGTACCTATATAGTTTCATGTTTCAAGGGGATTGGGATTGAGGAAAAGGTAGAGGTGTCTCCTTCTTATCGGTTCTTCTTTGCGGCGCACAGTGTCCGAATTGAACAATACGGGACGTATAAAGACACATTTTTAACTTTTGGACTCCGTTTTTTTTTTAAATATATTTTCTATCCATTGATTTCTAGATTTTTCGAACATAATATTATAGTTTTACATTTATTGGTGTATCAACTGAGTGCTTTTATAGTGGCAAATGATTTGTCAAGTACATCAGCTGTTCCGTTTTTTGCAATATGAGGTAATAATATTTAAAACTATTCTGTTCTATATATTTATGTTACAGGTTAAAATAAAAATCAGGTTGTTCTATATCTTGTAAACAAACTGTTATACTGTGCCCCTATTGTTAAGAAATTATTTATTTATACGTCTTAGATTCAGGATTTGGGCCACTGTGCGGCGGGTGACGCATTATTCCTGGGTCTGAAAACGCCGATCGGGTCGTTGCCTGCGGCAAACCAAAACCAATTGCAGTAAATCTGTCAATTGCCTGCACACAATCACTTGATATCCAAAGAAGTCGGGAAAGAGGCGGCTGAGTGAAACATTGTTCAATATAAATTATGGCCACAAAGTCCGGAAAAGATTAAGCCAAAGCTGCGAGAAAGACGAAGGAACCCGCATGGCAACTTTATACGATGAGTAAAAATAAGAGAGGGCTGAGAAAAACATTATTTACTTTATTTAACAGCTTTTAATATCTTTAAATAAATATTTTAGAATTTTCTGGCAATAATTATGAAAGGCACTTCTTTAAAACAATCGCAGATCCTTATATTTATTACATTTTTACCTTAATTTTGTTAAAAATTTGTACTAAGATACGACTTTAATGAACAGACTACGGGTTTCATCATGTGGAGAAATGAATTGTGGCAGCCATTCTGCATAAAATATTTATCTTTATGGAGACATTTTGATTACTTCTGCTCGACTAATTGGCAGCTTGGACAAAGGCAAATTAGTTTCCAGTGTGTGTGTTGAGTACAAGTTATGAGCTCAGCTCTTGGATGATGACAACATTTGACCATGGGGCCAAGTGGGGTATAAGAAGTTAATGGAATTTAGTTTTGTCATTAAAGCTATTTGAATATTGCAAATTTCAACGTAAGCGGACCAAATTTATATTCCAGATGCTTGTCGGACGCAAGCAGCGATTTATATTCCAGCAATAAACATTTGCTGATTTCGGGAAAATAATGATGATTTGTCAGTGAATGTACACATTTGAGATTTATGAAAAGCATATGTTTGAAGAGTTATCTTAACCCTGTAATCAAATTGCAAATACGTTTTTTTAAATTGTTTTGCTATCATTTTAACTTTAGTGACCTTTATCCATTTTAGCTTTGTATTTATTTTTATTCCGTTAAATAACTTTTTCAGAAACATTATCAACAAAATACATTTTTAAATTATGTAATTATTTATCAATCCTAAGAATGACAAATGTTAAGGGGTAACAATGCAGTTGTGATTTCTTTATCAACTGAACCTTTGTTATTGTTCACAATAACAAATAAATATTTTTTCTTTCAATTACGGATAAGTTGCCTGAAGCAGTTGTAATTTATTTGTTATTCAATTTTAAACCAAGAAAATCGTCTTCTTTTATGTAAAGTAAAGTGATCCACAATTGCAATTGTTGCAACAGACCACATCGAGTGTCATTCAGGGAAGACTTTCATTTTCATTAGACAGGGCTGAAACTGGTTTACCCCACTCCTTTTCCTTTATGTCCACTTGTCCAATGTAAGTGACGTAAGTGAAAAAATGTGGAAAACCATGGGTGAGACGCCCTTGGGCCTAGTGCATCAATCAGTTGCTCCAATAAAGAAAAGCATGGACAAATTGTCTGGCAGAGAAAGACGAGTTGGAGAAAAATAAATGTGAAATGAAGATTGAGAGGGCCTGTGGAGAAAATGTCAAGTGCAGTCCGTTTTGGTTGCTAAGCCGACGAGCGCAAACACGAACAAACCAATTCCAAGTACGTATGGGGAGGCATTACTCATACGACGCACTGTCACCCCCCTGGACCCTCCATGAAAACCCCCCCTCTGCAGTCCACGGCCCTGTGCCGGCTATTTTTAATATCCAAGCCACATAATTCATTGTAATTTGCCTTTTGCTGCCACAGTCTGCCCTTTTTTACATTTTCCAGTTGCATTTCGTTGGGGAAGCAAAAAAAAAAAAACGATCGTTCAGAAATAAGGGGAATGAGCAAAAGGCAGGGGATCTCAGGGGGTTGCAGGCACTTGACTGGCTCCTCGTCACACGCAAATGCGCAATCTGCCAAGAATATAATATACACATATCTTTTGTATCTGCTGTATCCGCTATATCTGTATCTACACATGTTTCATTTGCCTTGACTTTGGTCTCTCTTTAATCTCTTAGCATTTGCTCAATGTACAAACAACTGAAAAAGATCCCCTTTTTTAATGCATTTCTCTAGTTTAATCAATCGGTTTAGCAGCGGCACATGCAAAATCCCCAAAAAATGAGTCATCTACTAAACTTTTTCTATGGCAAACAAATTAGTCATCAGTTTAAGGGGGCACCAATAAAAAAAAAACTGTCACCAAATTGTAGCTCGAAAAAAGTTGGCCAATGAGTTAGTTTTGAAATACTCTAACAACAAACGGCGATAATTACGATTTTAATTTACAACTGGTGATGAAAGCTTTTTATGGTTTAATAAACAGATAAAAACTCAACAATAATCAAAGAAAAATTAATGCAATTTGTAATGTATTGTTTAAAACTGAAACTCAATGAATACATATTTAAAATTACAAGTTGTTTTTAATTTATTCAACAAAATTCAAATCATTAATGAAATGTGATCAATCAACTGTTATAACATTTAACATAATTCATGGGAATTAAATTCAGGATTTCAAACCAGACAAAATGCTCGAATTGATTTTAATAATAACATTGAGGTGTGTTTAAATAACAGATTACATCTAGACATTTAAGTTAGTTTAAATTACATATGTACATACAAATAATTTAATAAATCGGAATTATTTTATTCAATTTAGTACAATCATAGCAGCCATTTCTTTTCAGAACTTTCTCAGTGTATGGCAATTGAGTAAACGGTTGTACGCTTTAAAACGAACTTAATTAAAGCGACCTTTTGTGTCACGCTCGAGTTGTTGTTACTGTTGTTGTGAGCCACCGCCCCCACATAACCAAGCCGATCCCCAACCCCCTTTCTCCACACCCTTCCCATCATTTCCCGAAAAAAGAATAAACCGTTCGTTTTATGTGCAAACATTCCATGACTAATTTCATTGATGAATTTTCATTAAATAAATTTTTATAATGAGGTTTACCCACTATTTCTCTTTTTCTCTTTTATATCTTCGCCGTATTTTTATTTTTTCTACGCTTCCCGCCTCAGCAAGCAATTTCAGCAAATGGATGTAGCAAATTTGCAAACAAACAAAACTAAAAAAAAACTATGTAAAAGAGCCAACAACAAATGATTTGAGTGGCGAAATTATTTCTTGTGACCGAAAGAGACGGCGTAATACAATGAGAAAGAGAAGGCGGCGCGTGTTGGCACTTTAGTGGCTCGAAACAAAGCTGAAACTAGCCCTAAATGATAATATTTTCAAGGGAGCAGGGTACCAGGGGACTACCAGGCCATTGGGCATTCTCAAAACTTGTTCAAACAGCCTTTATGCGTTCTAAATATAGCCGAATGCAAAGCAAAGGCAAACCTCGACTCTGTCCATAAATAACTTTCGGGACCGTCTTTGACTTAATTGATTAAGAACCCCGTACAAAAGTAGACAGAGCGGCAGCGTTTTGAGTATAATCGTGTAAATATTTGATCAGCCCAATACTATTTGAGATAAGAACGAATGCCAGGTCCGTAAATGTGGAAAAGCAAAGTCACAAGTTTTTGTGAATGAATTTGAAGAGGAAAATGGAAAAACCGATAAGATAGCAGCTAAATACATTCACCGATTGAACTAAATACTTTTGTTTTCAGAAAAAGAACATTGTAAGATAAACATGCAAGTCAGTTGGTTTGAATTGGTTATTCTGAAGACGCAGAAATTAAATTTTTAATTCTATGTGATAAATTTCGTTAAAATGTTTCATAATGGCATTGAACTTTTTTTAAATTGATTAAGAAACTGATCTTAATATAAAAAAAAAATTAAACGTTCTTATAAATGTATATAAGTTACCCATGATCTAAATTTTATATCCCCTAATAAATTATGTTCATATGGTAAAGCTTTTTAATATGTTGTATGTTTTTCTAGTGACTCACCTTTCAGTCTCGGATTCTGCATTTGGTTGCTGTTGTAGCTGTTGGATTTGCTGCTGCGTTGCTGCTGCTGTCGATGTGGCTCCTGTTGCTGCTGCAGCTCCGGTTGCAACTGCGGCTGCAGCTGCAGCGGCGTTTGCGGCGGTCGCCTGATCTTCGGTCAAGGTTAGCGCGTTTGACAATGCCTCGGCGGTGGCCACAACATTCGCATTCGTTAGGTTAAGATTACTATTATTGGCACTAGCACTCGCGATATTTGTTGGCGGAATCTGTTGCTGTTGCTGCTGAGTCTGCTGCTGTTGTTGCTCCTCCTGCTGTTGCTGCTGCTGCTGCTGTGGCACCATCAATTGCTGTGGATCGGCAATTGTCGAAGGAGCACTCTGCAATTGCAGCGTGGGAATTGCCGGCGAGGCAGTCACCGATGTTGCTGCCGTGACTGATGCTGCAGCTGCTGCTCCTAGATTGGGCTGCTGCTGCTGCTCGTAGCTGGTCATGTGTGATAACAGCGGCAATGTCTGACCCTGGCCAGTGGTCACCGTTGCATTGGAAGTGTTTGAAGTCTGTTGTGGTGGTGCTGCAGCAACTGCAGATGTTGCTGCTGCTGGGGTTTGCTGTGGGTTTGATTGCAGTGGGGTCTGCTGCTGCTGCTGTTGGTTAAATGGCTGTGAGACTATCCCGTCAATCTGCGATGTTGCTTGTTGCTGCTGATGCTGTTGCTCCAATTGGAAGTTTGGCGCCTGCCCGGCAGCAACAGCTGCGAATGTGGGCGTGGCCTGGGGCGTGAGTGGTGCCGGCGACAGCGGCTGCTGCTGTTGCTCCACATAGCTGGTGCTGAGCTGCGACTCGCCAGCTGCCGCTCCACCGCTGTTGTTGTTGTTGGCCGCCCCGCCAGCAACATCGCCGCCGTTCTGGTAATTTTGATAACCCCCTGGCGGCACGTCCATGGCCTCCTCGCGCTGCTTCAGCTGCTGCAGCGTTTGGTGCAACTGCATGGCCGCTGTTCGAGCATAGTCCAAGTTGTTGGGGTCACCGGGCGGGTTGGGTGAACTGGCATTGGCATTGACGCTGTCGAAGAGTTGCTGTTGTTGCTGCTGGGCCTCCATGTGAAGCTGATGCATCCCGTGCACCACTGTAGCGGGGGCCGTCATCACCCCACTGGGCGTGGCACTTATCTGAGCCTGTTGCTGCTGCTGCTGCGAGGATTGCTGCTGGGATTGCGACAGCTGCTGCGACTGTTGCTGCTGCTGTTGCTCGGCATAGTTCCAATTGGCATCGGTCGAGTTGGCCTCCAGATGATTCTCGTTCAGCTTCTGGGTGGGCGGCAGAATCATACTCTGGGTGGTCTTGTGCGGCAGGGCCTCCGACCCACCGGCAACACCTGCTGCACCGTCAGCCGTGGCTGCGTGCGCATCGGAAGTAGAAGAGCCAGTCTTTTCGTTGTTATTACCACCATTACCCACACTCGAGTGGTCCAGGTAATCCATGCACATCCAGCGACCCCGCTTGAACGGCTCCGTGGACTCGATTTTGACCACCTTGAACCGCTCGCTGCGATGCTGCGTCTCCTTGATGTCGTCCTTCTTCTTGGTGCCCCCCGGTGTGACGGCACCACTCACCACGTTGATGATGTTATCCGACACGTTCACCTGCACATTCTGGATCGTCTGGCCCAGCGACGGACCAATGGGATCCACCACCACGAGGCCGTATTGCGAGCTAGTCGGTATCACCGGCGCATTCGTGCTGAGGGCATTGTTGGCATAGTACACCTCCTCCTTGGAGAACGTGTCCTCGGACATCGAGGGCGTCTCGTTCTCCAGGTCCGTTATCCGACTATTGTCATCCGTGTGAGATTCGTCCAGATCATCGGCCGACTCGTCTCCAGTATCGCCGGCAGCATTCAGCTTGGGATGGCCCACCGTCACCGAGGTGATTTCGAATGAGGAAGTCGTCTTTGGTTTGCGATTGGTGGCACCTCCAGTGGCCCCCGAGGAGCCCCCGCCACCCCCACCCGCAGCAGCCCCACCGGCGACGGTCAACGAGGCGTGTCCTTGGCTGAGGCTAGTCTGATGCTGATGCTGCTGCTGGTGGTTGTGATGCTGGTGGTGGTGATGGTGATGATGGTGGTGATGTGGCTGATGGTGATGGCTGCCTGCTGCTGCCGCTGGAGCTGCAGTTGCAGTTGCTCCGCCCACCGAACGTGCCCCATTATTGTTGGGGGAACTGGCCTTGGTGTAACCGCTGTTGTTGCTGCCTCCACTGCTGCTGCTGTTGCTGCTGCTTACCGGCTGCTGTTGCTGCGGGGTCGAGTTGCTGCCACCACTGCTACTGCTGGATTTGGGGGCCAGCGATGTGGAGGTGGACGTGGCCAGGCTCGAGTTGCTACTGGCTCTGGACACCGATGTGGCTGCCGCTGCTGCCACACGACTCAGCGAGTTTAGACGCAAACTTTCGCTGGTCGTGCGCTGCAAAGCCGAGTTGCTGCCGGCATTGTTGCTGTTCTGATAGATGTTGCTGGGGGGATAGCACGGAGCAAAGTGATGGTTGCTGGTCAGGGAGTTCACCTTGGTCAGCTTGCGTATGTTGCCGCCAGTGCCGCCCACGCTGACCCCTCGGGCCGGTGTCAGCATGGAGTTCCTGCGTCCCGGATTGTTGCCGGTTCCGGCATTTGAAGCGGCCGGCTTGAACTTGGCATTCACCGTGCGATCGAACATGTTGCTGATGCTGCTGCGCTGCTGCTGCGGAGTGTTGCTGCTTGTGGCTGCAACTGTTGCTGCTGCTGTTGCTACTGTGGCTGCTGCTGATGATGATTGGCGTCGCACCAAGGGCAGTGCTTCCTGTGAGTTTTCCGGCGATGAGGCCTGCGAGTTAGTGGGCGACTGGTTAGCTAAGCTCGATGTGGCTGAAGCGGCGGTGACTGATGTGGCGGCTAGTGGTTGCTGATGTTGGTGGTGTTGCTGTTGCTGCTGCTGCTGTTGGTGACCGGAATCTTCGCTGGCCGCACTTTGATTCTCGGCCATAATCGAATTAGATTTCAGCGTGCGCAAAGTCTTTAGCAAATAATCCAGGATTGCTGACGATTCTTGGATTATTTGGGCCACGGAAAAAGTTACGATACACCCTCGGTTGTCACAACTACGGGTAATTATTTATTATTGACTGTTTATATATTTATTTGCGTTCTGTCAGTTGTGTTAGCTGCTGTTCGCCCGCCAATTTGAATGCGATTTTTGCACTGGCCAGCCGACGACGCCGATGCATAATAGCGGTTAGCGTTGCGTTGTCAGGTGCCACCGACTGCCAACTGATCCGATCTGATCCGTAACCGTCCGTACTATAATGTTCCGTTCCGATCCGATCCGAGGACTAGCGACGATCGCGACGCGACGCGACGCAATTTGAACCGAGCGACGATGGGTAATGCGAAACTCTTGTTATTTATTATTTTTTTGTTGGGGAGTTGATTTTGTTATGCTAATAAATTGAAATTTATTTATTTATCCGACTGCCTTTTGGGGGGTGGTTTTGTGTTGTGGGGTTTGGTGGGCGGTTATAATTTGCCTTTCCGCGTTTTATTAGCTGCAGCATCAACATCAACAACAACAACACTGGTCACAGGCGGCAGGGACAGCGCCATCTAGCGTTTGACTTTGTTTAGCGGGCGTTTCAATTTTCGCCACTAACAATGTGACACACACACACTAAACACTCACGTACACGCACACGCGCGCGCCCCCTCACACACACAGGTGCATGTGGACAGCACAGCTGTTAATCGAATCAATTCGACTTGATTCGATTCGAAATGGTTTGCAGTTGATTTGTTTTTGAAAATAACTTCTTTTGATGTGTTTTAGAACTTGCTATCACACTTAAAATATTTCTTAAAAACTATGAAAATATTTTGGTGATTTTGGTTAACTAGGGATTTAATTTAGGCTTCACGTTGATCTATTAATTGTATTCATGTATTTGTTGCACTTTTCTTCTTCGTCGTCACACGCTTACGCATAGGTTTTCAATTTGTTGTTTTTATTTTTAAATTTCTTTCGTTGAATTAATCAATTTCTTCGGTTTAGTTTTACTAGCACATTGCAGTAAATTGTAGAAATGAAATTCCTGTGAAATAGCAGAGCAGAACAAGAACGACAATAAGAATTAAATTCATTAACATGGTTGGCCGGAAAGCAAGATATACGAAATTCGATCAAAAATAAACATAAATATTTTTTTTCTATTATTTGTTTATTAAATTAAATGCACACGAAACGAAGCCGGCCACAAAGATCGAGGGACAGAGAGGCGCAGAAAAAAGTAAATAATTGCACTGAACAACGCGACGCACATATACGGTGGCTTGCAGCTTAATTGACTCAACACATAATACCAAATTTAAGCTGGCTTAACTATGAAACGAAAGGTTTTAACCTTCACAAAAGGTAAAATCTCAGAAAAATCAAATACTACTACTACCTCATATGGTTTATCCATCAATATCTTATTTTATTGGTAAGCTTTTCTCCCAAACTATAAATCTTTTTGTATTACCCTATCTAACTAGATTTTAATAGGCCATTTATAAAAAAAGTTTTTTGTTAAAGATATCCTAACATCTCAAACGAGCAATCCATCAGAGTCTTAAAAAAAACAATTATCTTATGGGCCTGAAGCTAGACCCAACCTTCTGTTTTTTTATATGATTTTCTATAAGTATCTAGTTAAATTTCATACTGCGTAGTTCATGTTCGTTTATTATCATCACGACGATGTTGATGATGCTTTTGTGTGCTTTTCATTATTTTTTGTGTAGCCTCCTTTTTATTATTGATTTCATTGAGTTGTCTGTATTGTGGGTACGTCGTAGTTTTGTTGAATTAGTTAAGTGCTACATTAGAGAAAGAAGGTTTGGGGAAGGGGTTTCCTTCCGAGCCAATGAAAAAACCGATTGTTTATTTTTAATAACTTTTCTCCCTCTTATTTATTTTTGCATTTGCAATTGAGTATTTAAATATTTATTTTCTTTCGGCATTGATTTTTTTCGACTCACTCATTATTTAATCGATTTCGTTTACGGAAATCAGAAATGAGCACGCCAACCAAAGAGAAAGAGATAAAAAAGCAGCCACAAAAATTATTTGCAAAAAAAGTTGCCGAAAAAGTTTTGCAAACATTTTTGGGCACACGCGCGGTTTTTTGCCGCACTTGTGTTGGTTAATAACCGTAAGCTTTGACGATCATTCATAAATTGCGTGGACTGGTTAGAAAAGAGTGTGCTTGTATGTGCTAGTACAGTGGTCACTAAATGTTGAATTTAAAATTTTTAAATATTGAATAATATAATGTCATTTTATTGCTTTTAAATATTGATTATAAAATGGGGACAACTTTATCTTCATCTATAAAAAGCTATGTAGTATATTTTCGGATAATTAATATTAATATTAAATATTATTTTGGAGTGATTACTGTAGTTGCGTTTGAACTCTGCGTGTGCCCTGCCAGAAGGCAAAGTCAAGACCTTGACGGTGCTCTTTTATTCTCTCTCTCGCTTAATTTTGTTTTATTTCTTTTTGCCTAATCGAGTTATAAACGACGTAAAAAAATCTGATTATTTCGTGGCTAAAAGTGGAATAAGTTGAAAAGCAGAGAAAAACAACAAAATCATCAAACCAGAAGAACAACCGTACAACAACAAAAAATCTGTTATAGGTCAACATTGGTCGTAGCACTCTGTCAAGGTGTTTTTTTCTGTGGGATCTTAAAGAGTATATTGGCCTTGTTCTTGAGCCACACAGGTGTTAAGCGAAGCTTCTACTTGATCTTGCGATTATTTGGAGATCATTTGGGGGAACAAAGGACTGAAAATTGAACATCAAACAGTTGTAAATGCACGCAAGATTTATTATAAATAGGAACCATGTCGTAATATATCTTACTAAATATTTCCTAGTCTTTTAAGCTAATAAATTGACAAAAAAAAACACCTCGATTTATTAATATAACTAGACTGTGGATCCGATATTGTTAATCTGTTTCAAAAAAAATGAAAATAATTTTACAAATATAATAAAACATAAAGAAATCTTTCCTTCGCTCTAAAAAAATATATTTAGAGAATGTCATTTAAAATTCTGGTCACCCTCCACATAACCCTTGATCAAAACTAAATCAATCAAGTCTTAATTCCACCAATGTACACAGCCAAAGAAAAGAAGGCCCCACCTATTCAGGACTATTAAGGAGTCGATTCTTATAACTCAACTTCTGGACAATAAACTTGGGGTCCCCCTTTAACCCTTGGCAGACGATAATCAAAGTACTGCTGTAGGCACCAGATTTCACACACAATCAAATCGGCGAATGAGGAGATGGAAATGGAAGGAGGATTTCTGCCTCTCTCCTTCTCACTGCCTGCCTCAATAGCAAAAACAACAAGGTGATGGAGAAAGGAAAATGAGAACTAAGAGTGCAGACAAGAAACAAGCAACAGAAGAAGAACTAATTGCAACGACAAAGCATAAAATCGATGGGAAGCCAACAACAATAATAAAAACAACAAATGTAATGAAAAGCAACTACAACAGATAGTACTGAAAGAGAGGCAGAGAGAGAGCAAGCGAGTGCGCGTTAAGCAAATTGCAATCAGAGAGGACGAGCTCCAAAAGAGCGAGAGAGCCTGTTGGCACCCCTGCTCCTTCTTCTTTCTTCAAACGTGGGCGCCTACAAGTGGGCGGGGCGGGACGAGGGCCGCATACCAAACAAACCGCAAAAGGAGAGCGGCGGGTCCTCTCTCATTTCCTTTCTCTCGCTCTCATTCTCGCGGACAGCTGCCGGTAATCAATATTGATGATGATAGCAGCGCAGCAGCAGCCGAAGAAGGCGAAGAGAGAAATGGAAAGATGTCCTGATTGTTCGAAGTGCACCGAAAGAGAATCAGACAAATTTAAAAATACGCTTAACAATATAAAAAATAATTTGATCACATAACGAGGAGCATTCTTTCATCCAGTTATACTTAAAAAACCAATCATTTATGTGTATGAAGAGTAACGAAGAATTTCAAAAGAATCTGGATATTTTGAAAACAATTAAAGGATTTTTAGATTCCTTAAATAAAAAAAATGTAAAACTACGGTCGAAAACTTCCTTAGCTTGAATCCTCAAGATTTTTTCTATATTTCAAAATTCGACGTAGCGCTATTGTCGAATGCCTTTACTATCAGATACTTGTTACTGTTTTCTAAATTCAAAATAATTATGCCTCTAGCGGATGGGGTTTTTTAAATTTAAGGGCCATTTTTTAAAAAAACTTTATCAACATTAGTCTGCATGTTAAGTCCTAACCTCTAGCTCTTATTGTTTTCGTTGATCATGATCAAGAATAAATAAACATATGGGGCCATTAACACTCTCCCTGTTTTGCATGTTACTTTTTATTCATAAGACATACCCTATTAGGGTGCCATCCACACTGCAGTCGATTGAGGTAGGGGTAACTAGTGATTTCAAAATTGGAGTAAGTAGAGTTTCGACGGTTTTTGCTGTAACTTTTAGGGAATAATCGAATATTTAGGACATTGTTGTCCTATTGGTCGGCCATATTATGATACTATCCCCACTCGCACAGCTGTTTCAAGCAACATTCAAAATGGCGGAAAAATATGGCTGACTTTTTTTTTACCAACCGTATGAAAATCAAAACAAAGAACAGCTGTTCGTAGTTCCAGGTATTGCTTCGATAGATAACTCGATAGGAAACTGGTAAATACCGGTTAAATTAAAAAAAATGCTTCTGCCATAAACAATTTTTTAAATAACTAAAAATGCTGGGCTTATCATAGCTGAAATGAAGTGATATAATTTACTGACCTGTATTTTTACCAACCAAAACTCAATTAACAGATACAAAAATAATAAAAAATATATAAAAAATCGTTACGTTTTCAGAAGAACCCATTTCCTTATATTTTTCCACCCACAGGGACTTTCCACCTTTTCTCCTTTTCTTTTCGCAAGGAAATGATTCACAATGCAAAAAAAAGGGGAAAGGAAAAGAAAAACGAAGGCGTTGTAGTAGGAAGTAAAAGAACCCGAACGGGAAATAGGGAGCGAGAGAGACCGAGAGAAGGCAATGAAAATGTTTATCAAACGAGAAAAGAGCAGCGAAAGGGATGCCGAGGAAGATGAGGAAGAAGTGGCGGCTGCAAAAGCAACAACAAGTCAGAGATTACAATGAAAATGCATCCACGAGATACTCAGAAACAATTTAAAATCAAATAAAATTTCCCAATAGAATTGAGTCGCAGAACAAAAAATTATTCTACAATAATCAAACGAAATTATACCTAAAAGTAACGAAAATGGATATAGCACAAAGAGTTTTTGAGGTAAATAATATAAAAAATCTAAATTTGATTCGATAATTTTAATACTTAAAAAATACGTAACAACAAAAAAATTGTTAGCAACATTGTCTTTAAAAAACAGATTTTAAATTTGTTTTGCTTTTATTTAAATAAAATTAAGGAGAGGCTCATTCTGAAATCTCAAAATAAGCTATACTTACTTTTTAATTAATATTTGTTTAATTTAAATAAATTTGTATTTTAAGCAATACAAAGGATGTTTTTAAATAGTAAACCTTCAAATAATAAACACAGTACACGGGAGAATGAAATGTTTGGTAGACGTGACTGCACGCATGTGTTGTAAATCCCTCTAAAAAACACAGCTCATTTCTTTAAACTTAAATGCAACCTGATACAAATTAGCCTCTCAAAACTCAAATAAATTTTATGAAAAAAATTAGTATCCACATATTTAAATGTCTAAAACGAATAGGATTACTAAACACAAACTTATAAAATCAAGGGTAAGCAGGAAGCTCGGCAAGAAAACCAAAGAAAACCGATCTGTCCTGAGGTTTGTTGTTTCGCTTTGAAATCGGAGATGCTATGGGAGGGATGATCACAATGATCTTCAAGGTGATATATGTAGGTAAGTTCAAGGGCAAAAAAAGCTAATCAGATTTATCGATGGTGGGAGTTGCAACAAAGAAGGTTCTTATATGGTATATGAGATTTTGAAATGTTATTTTTTTTTTACCAAAAACAAACTGTTGATCCAGAAACAAACAAGAATAAGTATTTCTTTGTTGCTTAAACTAAATATAATACAAACAAATTAAAAGAAGGACGCTTTTTATTTTTTGTATTATATTTTCTACGTTACTCTATAAAGAATAATATATACACAAATAATGTTGCTTAATAATTATGCATTGCATCAAGACAAAAATAAGTTTACAGAGGTGTAAGCTTATTGAAACAACTTTCTTTACAAATCCACTCTTCAATTTCATAGTACCGTTATTTAATATCTCTCCATATTTTTTAAACACTTGTGTGCAATACGAGTTACCGTTAAACTAAGCACAACTCACAATGTTGTACTCCAATTTCTGTAGAAAATCACAAAAATACCCCATAATATCGGATGTCAAATAAGCAGAAAATTGCAAAATGCCACAAAAACAAAACTAACACTTGACTAAACAATCAAGGCGAAGCAGAACAGAAAATAAACAACAATGCCGGACCAGCTGACATTATAAACAAAAGCAAATGTCAAAAAATACTAAAAAAAACATAAGAAGCAAAAACTGGAGTTAATCAATTGCTTGGCCAGCTGTTTTGGAGAAATAAGAATGAAAAGGGGATATGGGAAAATCAAAGGTACAAAGTGCAAACTGCAACAACAAAAACCGAAAGTAATGAAAATGAAACAACAAAAAGGATGGGCACACACACATTCAAACAATTACGCGAAGTTTTTGCACTTTTGTTTCCTTGAATTTCTATAAATTTTTCTTCATTTAAATCATGTTTAGTTTTGCTTCCTTTTCTTTTTGCTTATTTTCTGATCGATTTGTTGCACTGTGCGGCGGCGGTGATTTTTTCGTTTTCCCTCTCTATCCTCTGACTTTTTCTTCTTTTTGTTATAACACTTACACGACAAACGAATTAAAAGTACTACGTTTCGTGGTATAAAATTATAAACTAAAAACAAACGAACGACCACAATTTAAATTTGGATGGGATTTTAGTTTTTCGTTGCGTTTTGCTAATCGGACAAAAGGAAGGTAAATGACAGTTTTGACAGTTGGCTGGCATAAGCAAAAAAGCGGAGAGCGAGAGAGCCGGAGAGGAAAAGCAAGAGAGAGAGAGAGTGGGAGAGTAAGGGAGAGAGGCATTAAATAAACGAAAAGCGTGCATGAAAGATTGGCAAAAAAAAGTTTTGTGCAAAAAAAAAACGAAACGCCGAACTAAGGAAAGCAAACAATCGAATTCAACAATTTTTTGCACATTTTAACGCAAGGGATTTTTTCTTCTTAGTTTTCCTGGCAAAGGCGGCTCACACCCACACATACACAAACTAATCTCCCGCTCTCTCTGTCTCTTCAATTTGCAGAGAGTCGGCAATCAAAAAAATGTTGTTTGCCCGTCTCTCCGCTTGTCACTTTACTTTTTGCAGCTATTTTATTTGGCTTTTTGCAAATATATTTATTTTTCAGCACATATAAATTTTCCATCAGTGCCTTTTGTGCTCCGTTTTCTTATTCAATTTACACGCACACAGCCGCAGCACACACACATACACATCATCTGCATGCCAGCTCGCTCACACACACAGCGAACGCACACGTCACACTCACACACTTACACGCACGCACATACACAGTTTTTTCTTCGATTTTGCGCTGGCCTCTCAGCCTTTTTTCGCTTTTTTCTCGACGATTTGAGAGCGCCGCGAGTCTTGCGATTTTGCAATAAATTCGAACTTATTGCAAAATTCTTTTGATTTGCGATTTGCGGTCTTCGCTCGCTATTATCAATAACAAAACGAAAATTCTTTCACCTTGAAATTTTTACGGCAGCCCAGCGACTGGCCTTTTGCAACACTTTTGACGCGTTTATTTCCAGCACTGGCCGATAAAGGCGACTGCATTCGATAGTTTCGCCAACTATCGATTAAATACCAAAAATACCAGACTGTGTTGGGCATCAGTGCTGGAAAGCGATCACAAAACAAGCCGTTAGCGGCAATTTTAAAATTCATTGTGCTTATTAAGGGTTCTAATATTATAAATTTTGTGTGGAAAATATATTTTCATTAAATAGTTTGTCATCAAAGCGAGCTAAATAAATGTACACTTGATTTCTAGACTTATTTCTTAATAATTTCTTATTAATTTACATGTATAAAATTTAATATGCTAAGCACGCCGTGAAATTATAAAAAAAAAAAAGGACTTTGGAATACGAAAGAAGGCAATGATGAGTTGACATTGTATTGTTATTTTTTATTTCATTAAAGTTTATTGTCATTATATAATTTTGATTAAATGTTTGCCTAGAAACCACCCCACGGAGACCGCTATTGATATGAAAACCATCGCAAAATCATTGCGCATATCGATAGCAAAAGTGAGGGTCGATAAATATCTTGAATTCAAAAATAAAAACGGTTTTATAATTGGATTTTATAAACAAATAGAGTTAATTAATCAGTAATTGATGTAAGAAATCACAAAATCAGGTAAGCAAAATTCAAATCTTCTATATCATATAGAAAATAAAAGTGTTTTGTTGTTTTTTTTCGAAGACTGTTGCGTTTCTACAAAGTGAACGAAAGGGATGCGAAATGGGAATCATACAAAAAGGGAGACCAACTTCACTGGAAAACGAAACTTTCATTTTTGGAAATATTGTTTTTAATTGCTAAGTTTTCCGAACTCGCCCCCCTGTGACAGACCAGGGTTGCCAGCCTTACTACCCCCAGCATACTGGCGTTGCCATATTTATCTAACAGTGTCTCAACACATATCTGCTGTCAACCGCCTAGATGGCGCTATTGTAATTACAAATATCATTTTGAATTTGAACTACGCCCAATTGCACGCAATGTATTTTATAAGTTCAAAAAATTCGAATGCCCAAAAGTATGCAATTCCATAGTACCGCTCGAAAGTATGCAATTTTTGCAGGCCATTCGATTGTTTTTGTTTAAGAGCAAAATCGTATTTTTATTGTATTATTCTATTAACATAGTTGCGCCTGAGTGCTTTAAATATCACCTTTTATTATTAAAAATTTAATTTATATATTTATTTTTAGGACTAATAGAATTAATAACAATACACACTCTTAAAATTTTGTATTCATACAATTGGTTACAAATACATTTTTTTAGGTGCAGTTCGATTTCCTGATTGAGAAAATGACATCAACATTTATGCCTATTTTATTTTTTTCTCGAGTTATGGTAAGCCGATTTTAGTGATTTACATAAATGTCACTTTAAAAAATAAATGCATAAAAACCGATGATGAAATTTCAAACAACACAACCATTTAAAAAAAAAATTCTTTTATTAATATATAAATATATATATATATATATTTCTGAGGGAAAATGGTGTACCAAAAAAAGAAGGATTTAGGATTTACATGTAAATAATAAATAAATGGAATAAATCAAACTAACTCACAGCCAAAAAAAAAATTGTAAATTGGTCAATTATTATTATTATTTCGTTAATTTCGCGTATGTTTGTTGAAGAACTACTATAAGAAGGCAGAAAGTTCTCTTTTATATTTTTCTGTTGGGCGACTACACCTTCAATTTCAATATCCAATTAAATTTTTCTGGTAAGGTAGTTGCAGTTCACTGAGGCGTTCCGATTTGCTTGCCAATTTTTCTGTGGCTCATGGATGTCAAAGCGGAAAGAAATCACGCTAATGATCGACGCACCCTCCACCGGTTGAAACTTAGCGCAGGAGCTTTGTATGTACATATATATACGTACATACTGACCACTTCGTCTGCGATGGAACGTGTCCGGGATTAGAATTAATTCCTCTGGCCCGCCCCGCCCACTTCCACCCACCGATTGCAGGCGACGCCCTCGCTTTCGGACAACGTCTCATTTAAATTGCAGCAGGCAGGAAAAAACACTGGGCAAACAGACGCCTTGAGGTCCAGTCTCCCCCAAAAACTCCCCTTTTTGCGCCATGCAAAGGTTTCGCCGGACATGTTTTGTGCGTAATTAGTGCAGACCGATGCATGCACCCTCGTTAAATGCCAAGGTCCTGCGATCCAGTCAAGCGTGCTCCTCACCGACCCGCTCCCATTCGATTTCTCTGCTTCTCAGCCGCTCAGCCTTTCGGGCATTTTCGCTTTTCTTTAACAATTTCCATTTGATTGCATTCCGAACGGAGGAAAATGCCTGCTCGGGAATTCATTAGGGTGACCAACGTCGGCTTAACTGTCATTTCCATAAGACGCCCATTTGGTCAGGCATACACAGAGCGAAAAAGTACACAGTGAGTTAAATGCACACAAAAAAATAAATCTCAAAATTAAATATATTTACTTGTAAATTCAGCTAAGCGTGAATTACAGTGTTTTAATTTTATATAGAATACGTATTAATTTAATAAATGTACATATGTAGATTGATTTAAAATGTTTAAATGATGGTTTGAAGCATTTTAAAAATGGAGCATTTCAAAATATTTCCGATCAGTCGACTATAGGAACAAAATGTTTAAATGATTTATTACTTTTTGACTGTGGATTTATTTTTCCCTTGTTTAAATTCCTATTTTTGGTAAAAAAAAAACCTAATCTCAATTTTTAAATATAAATAAATTAAATAATTGTTATTAAAATCAATGTGTTATAAAAATATAATGTCCCACCATGATCCGAAATAAAACTAAATTTTTTAATTTTTTCTTATACTTTAAATACAGTTTTTTAATAAACATATTATTTATTTATACGATTTTTTAAATGGAAGTTATGAAGGAAGTTATAAAAGTTTTTCCATAACATTTAAAACCGAAAATATTTATTTTCTATTTAAGAGTATCTCTTAATTTCAGATTATTTTTTTTAGGTGTAGTTTGAGCTAAAGAAGAAGAAACGGGAGCCTATACCCAAACTTCCCCGAATAACACGCACTTCCCCACCGCATATGCAAAACTTTTCCGTTTCATTTGAATTTCTTCACTTACGTATTCCACATCTTGCTCTTCGCCGGCTTTCTCCTCATTTCGTTGCCCGTAATTATGAAGATGAATGTCCTTATTGCTTTTATATCCCTTTTGCGTGTGTGTGTGTGAAAGTGTTTTCAGTGTGTGCGGTTGAGTTTAGCCGCCGACATTCTCTATTAATAATGCTTTCAGTCACACTCTGCATACACGTTCGTTTGAATTTGTTGCCATTCGGACTGTAGGCATTTTTTTGGATACCGAACAGTGGAAAATTTGAAAGGAAATCTGGAACATTTCAGGAGTAAGTGTAATTTAAAACAAACAATTAAACAATAAACAATAAACAATTTTATTTATGACCGGGTTTGGTTAAAGACTAAATTTTGAGCTAATAATATTATTTTTTATCTCCTAACTTCTAAAGTCACTGGTTTTTAAGACTTTTTCCCTCAATCAGATTTTTAGTGGCTGTTAATAACTACGATAATTCTCAAGATTAAATTCTTCGGATATATTTTTATGATTTATATTTACAATTGTTGCTAGGAACTTAAAACAATATTATTTCTTTAAGCTGTTTGGTTTACCAAAATAAAAACAACTCTAAATGGGTGTCATAAAAGTCTTCAGTTATTTAAAATCACTTGAAACTTTTACAATATTAAAAAAATAATAAAGCAATGTCGTAAGCTTCTTAAGTGAATTTAAAATTGATAGAGACATTTGTGGTCGGCCGATAAGATCGAAATGCTTTTACCTTTCATTTATATAAAAACAAATAAGAAAACTATACCGTATAACGTATACCGCTGAAAACATCGCACCCAGTTTCAAATAATTTGTTATCTTTTATATAGTAAAAGCGCTATGAGTGATTTAACATTTGTATAACTTCATAAATATTGTTGCACAATTTATTTTTGACCACTGTGCCCCAAGAGCAGCGCGTGCAACGTGCGACGCCTGCTCGCCTCCCACGCATCTCGTTTCTTTTCGTTTCGGAGACGGCCACCGCAATAATAAAGGAAAATCCGACAGGATGCTAATGCGTATTTAGTTATTTAGTTTGTGTGTGTGTGTTTGCGGGGGGAGGGAAGGGGAGGGAAGGGAAGGGGAGACTAGAGTACACAGGACTCGCCGCGTTTATGTTTGTCTTAAGCCCGTGTGTGTGTGGGGGATGCAAAAGATATTTGCATATTATCGATTTTTTGCCTCCCACTCTGTGAAAATGGAGTGAGAAATAGTGTACAGAATACACATTCATTCTGATATGAGTGGAAACATCCTTAAAGTACGCAAACGAAGCTCATCTTACATTTATAGAAACTTAAGGACATTTAAGTAGCTTAGTATACAATTTAAACCGATCAATTTAATTTTCAAATGAAAAAGGAAATTCGAGACTGAATACAAAACGTGTTTGACAAACACAAAATGGCCGAGGTCCTTTGAGAAACGTAAGCGGATTTCAACAATTTAAATAGAATATTTTTTTAGAGGGCAAAATGTCAAACGTAAAAGCGAAACGAATGCGTCCAATTAGATTTGGGCTGGGCCAAAAACTTTCCAATCAACCCTCACAATTTTTTTGCTGCGTGGGATTTTTGAACAGCTGCCTTGAGAGGTGGAGTCCTTCCAAGTCCTTTGGTCAGTACAAGGCAGGAATTATGAAAAGTAATGAACTGTAAATTGAATTGATATTGTAAGGAAAAATTGAGTAAGTAAATTATTTATTTTGCGTTTATTGTCAGTTATGAACGAATTCTCAATGAGATGTGCAGAGCGCATAAAAAATCATTCATAAAGTATCGCCACTAAAAATGCGTAAAACGAATTTTATATAGAAATTATTTTTAGCACTTATTTGTTGTTTAAAGCTACATCAAAAGTATATAAAGTATGCAATGTTACCGCTGTTCATTATTTATTTATTTTCTTATAATATTAAACTTCAATTCAGAAAAGATCTGTATAAAATTAGTCAAATTTGATAGTCTAAATGAAATTTTAGTAGCTGAAAGTAATACTATCATGAAACCAAAGAGGCATAAAGAGAGCTTTAGATAACTTTAAATATTGCTTATAACAAACAGAATTTTTTTTACAACATTTTTCAAAAGCATTGCATAATGAAAATAATTAGCTTAAAAATATTCTTTTGTTTTCCATTTTGTATATAAATTTCCTTTCCGAAAAGCATAAATAAAGTATGTTTTCGGATTAATGGCAGAGTTGATTACAATTAATTAAAAACGAAAAAAAAATATATATACATATCTACATAAAATATATAACAATTACCTACAAAATATTCTTCATTTGTACAATATTGTATAAAAAGTTCCGTTTTCAAAAAGCATGGGAAAAAATATGTTTTCGGAATAAGGCGGATGTACTACAATAAATTAAAACAAGCAGAAAACATATCCAAAATACATGTTTTTGAAATAATAATATACCAATACTGTTACATTTTTATATTCATAGGATCTTAAAGATAATCCAATTCAAACAGCTTGATAAGCCATAACAACAATCATATACACGTAAACACATTAATAACAATCCAATAAGAATTATACAGCATTGCAAATGTCATAAATATCAATATGAGAGACAGTTGACTCTTTCCGTTGCTTTTTTAGATATAAATTTAATTTTAATGGTCGCAATGTCTAGGCAGGATAACATGAATGTCCTATTTAAAGGATTAGCGCATTGAGTTATGAGCTAGCAAAGCCGAATCGGACATTGCCACATAAAATATGTGTGTGAGAATTTGCTTTTTAAGTTAATTTTATTTAATGTCCCATCGCATGCGGATTGTCCACTGCGAAACGCGTTTCTTTTTTTAATGGTGATTTATCTGGAAGGACTGAAAGCGAAAGTGAAGGAGTTCCGGGGGTGTAGGCCATGTGGGGTGCAGCGGCAGCTTTTTTATGGCCACATCCTGGCTGACAAATGGCCGAAGGACTCCGCCATTAAAGGCTGTTGAATCGCATTCGGATCTAACGTGTTACATATTAATTGCCCATAATTTATGGCTGGCATTATGGAACAACTTCCCCTGATTTGTGGCCCCTCTTCTATTTTCGATTTCGATTCGATTCTGCTTGCTTTTCATTTTGCAGAACTAAATTAGGCGTATGGAACCAAAAAACAATTTCAAAGCTCATTAAATTCGCTCATTCGCTCTCCAGATTTTCGTCGGCAAATCACAAAGTGGATAAGTCTAGTCGGAAATTATAGCTTAGTTTTTTTGCGGCTTCCTCGATGAACTTGGAAATCGTATCAGGGTTGTCCAACAGCCAGACTTTTACGCTTTATTTGGCTGAGGACATATATCATCTTTATAAGGTGGGGGTTGAGTGGTCTTGAGGGCGTGCAAATACTCATAAGCGACGCAATTGTTGAATGATTTCTACACGGCAAATGCTTCAAATAATGGGAATATCTGACTGAAAGTGTTCAAAATGTCTTGAGTCCTTCTTTTGTATACCTGAGATCAACTTTAAGCGCAAATAAATATGCAACAATTAAAAAAATAATTTTTTAAAATAGAAATAGGTTTGTTTTTGCTTATATATTGTATATAAAATTTGTTGTTCTTTAAAAGTAAAAGAGTTTTAAATAAATAAATAATTATATTTTTATTTTTAATTTTATATTTTACATATCTAGCTAAAAACAAAATATTTACATAAGATTCTTAAAAGTAATAGTTTCTTAACCTTTAAAAAAATTAATATATTTTTTCCAGGCCAAAGAACTCTAGATTCCAGCACCCATTCTTCATATTATGTGTATATTATTTACAAGACTTAATTTGATTAATAATAAATAAAAAAATAAATATTTTTTTCTTATTTATTTTGAGAAGGAACGTTTTTAGAATAATAAATAAATAATTATTTGGTTACAGAATGAATCTTTTTTCGAAGTTTTTCAATGCAAAAATCGAAAGAGTCTTACTTATCATCCAATTCGACCCCTTCCAAATCGTATGAGTAATTTTCCTTTGACAGCTCCGCTCCCTTCACATTATGTTTTTATCTCGACACTTGGCAGAAATCTATTAGATTCTGACTCAGAGATCTGAGTAGTCGGTCCCCTCGTAATTCCAGGACACTGCATCAATCCGGCCCAGGACCCATGCACGTCGCCTGCATTCGTAAGTCTGCACATTTGTTTCCCTTTTGTGCCGTGCTGGTCCATCCGGGGTCTCTACATATTCACAATTAATATTCAAGCAACCGTTTCCCCCCAAAGACCTCCCCAGGACCCATCCCACCTCCGATCTACTTGGGATTGCCGAGTCCTCCTTTGACTTCACGCCCGCCTTTTGATGGGGTGCGAATTGCGATTCAGCAGGGTGCGATGTGCGATGTGCCTTGCGACTTATCCGCATCGAGTTCGGGGTTCGAGTTGGCATCGAGTTGGAGTCGCCACATCCAGGGCCGCATTAAGTGTAGACATTATTCATTTTTGATGATGAATTTCCATGTCTCGCATGTCTAGGGTTTTTCCTCGCCCTCGCCATCGTGTGTGTCCAGTAATAAGTAATAAGTGCCGAGCTGGGCAAAAAGAGATGAGGGAAAAAAGTAAAATAAATAAATCCAAGTGGGGGAGGCACATGAAAAAACTTTTAGTTCTGTTGCTGTTTGGCATACAAATGAGTTAAAGTTTGAGTGCCAGTGGGTGGGGGCTGTGTGGGCGGTGGGGAAATTTCAGGGAAATGGCTACTGTTTTGGGTACTTTCTCTGAAATCGTGATGATGATGGGGAGAAGTGAATTCTGAAGATTTTGATCTTGTGGTCTATATGTGGTTTATTATTGTAAGTGAAAATCTAGTTAAATCGCCCCAAAGAATGCATTCCACATAAAATAGAGAACTTTTAATCTTCATCTCTAACTCTTATGTAAACCAGAAACCAACAATTTTAAGAATAAGTGTCTAAATTTAATTTATAATTGTAATTTTATAATTATTTAAAATTTTTTAATTTTGGGCTATTTTATATATTTTTATAAAAGGGCTTCTATTATTTTGAGAGAATTTTTAAAGAAAATAGTCTCGTTCCATTCTGAATTCAACTTTTTTTAAACTTTATATATTCAAAAGTCAATTGTTCATTCAACTTATTATCTTATTCAGCGCAGTTAAACAATTTTAAGGGTCTCACGTCATTCGCCCATATTCCTTACAACGAAAAGAAATTAAAAAATAAATAAATACTCTTCTATTCTACTTTTTCTTTTATTGCTCGTGTCTTCCACGCCCACGACATTTATCTCTGAATCAAGGCAATGACAGGGCCTAACCATTTGGGTCCCCTCCTCTCGCCAGAGTTGTCATCACTTTCACGACGCACACAGGAAAAGGGAAAGCAGAACGTTTGGAGCGTGTAAAACTCATAAAACACATTAAATCCAATCGAATAATCGAAATGTCACATTAGTTTCTAAAATATGACCGGCCAACACGTAAGGAAGTTACCTACCCCAGTGCTTTTTCGCCTTGAAACGCACAACCCACGCAGTTAACGAGAACACAAATGTGACCAAACGAAAGAAACTCTTTTCAAACATCTTCTTCTGCCTTCGTGCACTTTTCCAAATGCCAATTTGGTCGCTGGGCATTTCCAAACGATTTCATATTCGAGTGGGAGATATAGACAGTCCCCGAACACCTCGCATCCTCTGCTTTTTATGCCCTCTCGTCCTGTGGGTATAATTTTAATGGTCAAATCGCTGCTGGGGAATCGTATCTGCTCCCCCTGTTGAAATGGAAATTGCTTTTCCATTATTTCCATGAGATTTTGTTTGTTTTGCCTTGGAATTGGCATTGAAATCGCATAAAAATAAGCATTTCGCATCTACAAATGCCTCGAAGAGCCAAAAGATTTATTTGCACGCTGAGCCTGAGGATATAGTCATGAATAAAATGAGGTTTGAAACACAGAAATTGCCATCTTGGGATTGGCTGAACATTGTTTACAGGTTTTCTAATTTTAAAAACAGAATCATGACATTTGTGGGCAATTGTAAAAAGTTTTTAAAAGTGGTTGGTATCATTTATTTGTTGAAAACTCTTACACTTTTTGAATAACTATTTCACGGTTCATTTTTATTAAGTTTCCATTTGGGACAGTCAGTTCCCCATGATTAAACTTTAATATTATTTACATGCTTTCTAAAGAAAAATATGCATGCTTTTAAAAAAGAATCATAACATTTGTGTGCAATTGTAAAATGTTTTTTAAAAGTTGTTGATATCATTTATTTGTTGAAAACTCCTCTACTTTTTAAATAACTATTTTAACTATTTCCATTTGGGACAGTCAGTTACCCATGGTTAAACATGCACATTATTTACATGCTTTCTAATTTTAAAAACAGAATCATGGCATTTGTGACCAATTAAAAAAAAATTTTTTTTAATTGTTGGTATCATATATTTGTTAAAACTATTATACTTTTTGAATAACTATTTTAAAGTTATTTTCTATTAGACAGTTTTATTTTCATGTTTTCTAATTAAACAAAAATCAGGCCATTGAGTTGCAATTGTAAAAAGTTTTATTCAAATTTTCGGTATTATTTAGTTGTTGTAAACTTTTATACTTTTTGACTAACTACATATTTCAAGGTTATTTTCAATTAAGTTTCCATTTGGGACAGTCAGTTCCCCATGATTAAACTTTCCCCCCTTCTCGGGATAAACCCATTAAGTAACCCAAACTGAGCTGCGTAAATGATTCAGCTATGCAGGAAATATGATTGATGACTTCCCCGCTTTCCACAATTTCCCCCCACCCCACCTTTTAACACTTGTTTAACCCTTTTGTGTGGTAATTTTACCCCCACAACCCCCTATTTTCTTGGCAGTCTGCTTAAAGTTCATTAAGAAGTTTTGCGTGAGCCGAAAATGGCGCCGCATTGGAATCGTGACGGTGTGGAAACTCTGTACTTTAGGGTTGCAAAACTTCGGAAGCTGAAAGCATTTCGCTGTACCCTTCGAAGGTTTTTCCCTTCGAATCTGGATCCACATCCAAGTTTGCTGCAAAGTGCCTCAGACAGGTTAATGACCATGGCCCGTTTTGCATTCAAACGAGGAGAGCTCGGGCTGCTGCAGCAACCCTCGCACAAGGGTTGTCATGACAGACGAAAATCTAATTTACAACATGCAACTGCCAATTCGAGGGTGGCTTTCGCCTTTCTCCAGGGAAAGTGATGGAGAAATGGCGGGGGAGAACTCTGCGAGAGAGAGATTAATTACGCTTTGGGGCAGTTAATGAATGCTCGTTTCGCTGCGCGGGGGCGATAAGGGGTTAACGCTTTGGCCTCAACGCTCAAATTACCGGGAAAACTTTCCCCCATGAGCATGACAAAAATTGGAATTTTCAACTCTTTTCCTGCGGACAGCATAACTTTTCCATTAACACAATGTCGACGATGATCCGGCAAATCGACGAAACCAAATCGGCAAAACGTAAATGAAAATTATACTTGATTGATTTCATATTAATTTCTTTGAAAATTATGAATCTGTGGTAGAAGGGGAAAATTGCATGAACGATGATATATAGATTTGTTTTCCTTAGGAGGATGGGAATTATATTAATGGCAAAAATGTAGTATAGAAATTAGGAAAATAATGTAATAGTTTTTGTCAAGATGATTGGGATTATATTAATGGCGAACTTTTTCCAATCTATAAAACATTTTTTAGCTTTTAATTCCCATCCCAACATATATTCAAAATAAAATACACTCCAAATTGAACTAATTTAATAGCTCATATCCCAGGGACTACTTAGAAATCAGGACACGTTTTTTTGGCTTTACACTCGCCCCCAGCCACCTTAAAAAAGAATCGAGGAAAATGTCAGACCCTGGAGCTTGACAAGCCAAGATATGGCCCATCAAAAATGTTAAAATGTTCTTTTTAAATAAATGTCTCATTATGTGGCAGCCACGCCCCCCGCCCACACACGTGCCGCCTTCCGGTTTAGTTGTAGATACCTGGCCAAGATTTTTCACTGCCGACATGTGTCCAATCAGTGGCAACGTGCAACGAACCGTACAGCACACGGAAAGAACCTCAAAGTTCCCCAAATTCCCAACCTCTCGAGTTGGACAGTTTTTCCACAAAAAAGAGGCAAAATTTTGCAACATTCTATTTACACTACACAGAGACACAGCACAAAGTTGGAGTGGGGACTGATTATTTGCCTTGTGCCAATATATGCCCTCCTGCATATAAAATACGAGATACGAAATAAAAATAAATAAGAAAAAAAAGAAAACAGTTTAATTTCAATGCTGATGAAGCCAAGTTTTGTGTTGTTCTTCTTTCATGTTTGTTTAACGTTCGAAAATTTAAACAACTGCCGAAATGGGCCAGATAAATACTGCTAAAACGTTGTTATATTGGCTACACATAAAAGGGAAGCAATTGAAGTTAACAGGTGATTTATAAAAAATAACATAGTTGTAAAAAACTATTGCTGGAATTCGAGTATTTTAAAACAATTGTTTGCTTGCCTACTTTTAATAACGTTTAAAGTAAGACTGAATCTCTACGGAGTTTTTTCATAAATAATTTTATTTAGTTTATATATAATGCAACAATTGAACGATATTTTTTTGAAGATATGATAAGCGAATATTCATTGATTGCTTATAATAAATATTTAAAAATAATATACAATATATTGAGTAACAAATCATATTTTTGTTGTTTATTATCAATAAATACCGATATTTTGAATATCGAAGTAGTTTTAAATGGTTAAGTAAGTATGCCTGATTAAACACTGTATGGATACAATATTTACTCACATTTTACTATAATTTGTGGTAAATATAAAGTCAGTACTCATTATAATAAATATATTATATATATGTTGAAAAAATACCAAAACATAGAATATATTCTTTACCAATAAATACGGACGTTTGGAAAATCGAAGTTGATATAAAATGTATGTTCAAGAAAGAATGACTTAACAACAAAATATAGTTCCATATTTATACAAAATAATTGAAAATGTGTTCAAAGCAGTAGCCTCAATTCCTTTTTTTTTTACCTTATGAGCACCACAAAGCGGAATGTTCGCTTAAAATCGAAACGGCTTTGAAGTATAAACCTGGTGGATAGAAACGCCTTTCTTCCGAATCAAAAGTTCAAATTAAAAACAAAATGGCAGCCCCACTTGTCAGGCATGCCACTTTTCGACTAATCAAAATGCCTTTTGAATGCCTGAGTAATCAACTTGGATTTTTTATTTTACACCCACCCAAAGTCACGAATACATGTGTGTGTTTTCCAAGTCAAAGGGAGAGTAAAATGCGTAGAAATTAGCACAGACTTGAATAGACACACGAGTGCCGAATGCCTGTGGAATGGGTCTTAAAAGGGGGACAGGGATTGGCATTGGGCTACCAGGATCAGGATGAGGATGGGGATGAGTTCGAGTGTGTTTGGCCTCCAGATAAGACAGTTTACACACTTACGCACATATATATGTCAATTTCATTACTTTGTTGGTAAAAGGAGTCCCCGCATTTCTCTTCTTTTTTTAAATGAACAAAAAGTGCGGAGAAAGAAATGCCAAATAGAAAGTTGAAACAGAAATGCGCCAACGCCAAATATTTGACTTTGTATTGTATGTGGTATATGGTATATATGTTATATGTATTTCTGCCTGTGTCATGTGCGTGCCAATCAGGCGTGTGTCCTTTTTAGGACTTACATGAGCATTTCGGGTATTTCTTTCTTTTCTAAATTTTAAATTACGTTTGCCAGGAGCTTTTTTGTTGCCTTCTTCTCTGAGGGTCAAAAATTCTTGTTGTTGTCTGCTCCTGACACAAACGCACATCAAGTTCACAAGGACCCTCTAGTCAAACTTTAGTTTTCCACTTTGAAAAAATTTCATTTGATTTTCCCATGTTGGTATTGTTTATTTTGCTGTGGGCCTATTGTACAGATAATGATTGGATGCCAAGATATATTTATTCTCTATATAAAATTTCTTAACAGTTGGAAAATCAGAAGTATAACCAAACCTTGTAGTCAATAGCAACAGAAATGTTTTTTATTGATTAATAAAATTTCAGCAAAAAAAAAATTTGGTAAAATTATTTTAATGCCTCTTGGTTTTGCATTAAATTTTACAATGCAAAATAAATTATATTTTACATTACAGAATAAACTATATTTTACAAAACAATATATGTTTTTCAATACTAATGTATTGTACAATATATTATGTTCCCGAAAATTTAAATATTCTTTCATCATTAAATATTTTTATTTGCAAAAAAATTTTAAAAAATTAATATTTATCAAAGATATTTCAAACAATTTTAAAAACAAAGCCAAAGTGGCATTTAAATATTTGAAAAAAGATGTTTAAGCTCAAGTCTAAATACACCATAGGTTTAACTTGTTTCAAGCCTTTATTCTGGTATTAAAATTTAAAGGTCTTCTTGAAATGTATTTAACAAATGTCTCCTTTTAAAAAAATTGGTAGGATACGCGAAATTTCTGTAATCATAACCTGACCTAAATAAATCTTTAACTTTTTTCCCCAAGCTGTTAAAGAAATAAAGTGTTTTTGTTCTAGGAATAATTTGAGGCTCTTGCCACTTGAGCTGCCCGCTCATCAATCAACATCAGCGGCTCCGGCTGAATATGAATATGACATTTTTACGCAAATTACACGCCACTCGACAATTGGGCGAACAAAGGCCTTGGGGCATTGGCCACCCATACGATACATGGCCAAATCAAAGTCGGACAGGGGGGACTTCCCCCACCGCCGTCGCCGAGTAATCAAGTGAGTAAATCAAATTTGAACAGTTTTTCAGCTACTGACCAGCGGCTACAGTTGCGAATACTGTTGCTATATTGTTTCTGTTTGTCCACCCCGCTTCCTCTTTTTAAACGCATGAAAAATGATGGTCCTGGACGCAGGACAATGGAGGAGGATCAAGTGCGGACCAGAAGAGTCCCCGGACAGCTCGGTCATTCATCATGACACCCTTCGGCGGGGCCAGGACTTCGTCCTCGTTTGTTATGCAAGCTCATGCCACTGCCTGTGCCACAGGGCGTATGAGCGACGAAATGCTAATCTCGAGACAGGGTAGCCCAGAATCCACCACCGACTGGATATTAATGAAATCTCACAAGTGTCTGTCTCACATGCAAAATGGCTCTGGCAAATGCCATGATTGATTGACTTTATGTAAATTCCCGGCAAGTAGCCACTTAAACTTCAGCTGCCCCAAACTTCCACCCACCATCCTGACTGACCAATCTAATCAGCGAGAGTTTCGTTTTTATCGTGCTCTGGGGTTCGATCTGTTTCCCTACCCATAAATGCAGTTTTTTATGGCCGCATATCTGGAATTGTAAAATCTAATTTGTTGTGAACATTTTGCGTCGGCCTGAAATGGAAAATGAAAACACAATTCGATTTTCAATTGCGTAATGTTGCGTATGGAATTGGTTTGGTAGGTAGAGTTGGTGATTCGATTTATAAAGTTATGGTTGGATCTGGTATGTGAACGCCTTTGAGAAGGGTCCGTTTAAAAAAGAAGGTGAATGCGTGCAAAAGAATATAAAAAAAGTCGGAAAGCATTTTGAATCAGAAACATTTATTAGCTTATTATAAGACAACACAATACAATGCGTTAGAAGATGGTATAGAATCAATTTTCAGGAATAGAAAATATTGTTTTTATTAATTAATTTCATTAGTGTTTAAATATAGACGTTTTATGTGGTCTCCTTACTATTATAAATAGAAACAAACCAGAAAAGAACCTAACTTCGGCAAGCTACAAATTTTGTATATTCTAGCAAATTTTATGTTAACATATAATATTCAAAAAAAGTTACAAAAACAAAATAAACGAAACAGAAAGCTAATTTTAAGCAAGTTGTTATTACCTTGCATATTTTATGTCAGAATTGTTAACAAAAAACACCCGAAGGAAACGATTACGAAAGTTTGAAGTCCCTGTCCTTTAAAATGAACGAGTTAATTATGCTGAAGCATTATACTATACATTCGGTTTTCGACTTACTGGTGATGATAAAGATTGGGTCTCTTACAAAAATCTGGCCAAAATTATAAAACTTCTGTTTTCAAATTTTATATTTAACCAATTGAAAATATGAATCACTCGAAAATAATTAACCTTTCATGCTAATTTGACGAGATGAAGTTAAAATAAATTAATTCGATTCTGCTCTTTTAACTAGCTAATGTGCCCTAAAACTAGTCGTCAATAAGTTTTAGTACTTCAATGATATGTTCCAAGTTGAAATACACAACAGGTAAAGGATGTCGCATGATGTTTTATGATATAAGATTAACAAATACTCATTATTTCGGTGCGCCGAGAACATGCAATAATGGAAGATTTGCCGTAAAATTTGCAAGTTTGGAGTGAAACAAATGTCTACGCTTTAAAAATCATTAAATCTGTTTCGTGTTTTTCTAATGTCTTTCAATTTTAATAAACATTAATAAACATTTCTTCCCTTACAATGTCTTAGTACTTCTTATTTAGAATTCTATGCTCATGTATAGAATCATATATAAAGGAAACATGGTTAAGGAAAAAATCTTTCAAGGAAATACTTTTGGTGAATGTCTCTTTTCAGAAATATTTTTAACAATTGTGCGTATTTCGCGGACAAGAAAAACAGGAAATGCTGAGATGTCACTCTGGTGCTGCCATCAGCATTCTCCATTCAGCATTCACCATCGTCGTAAGGCGAGTGGGATGTGGATGTGCCACCAGGAATGAAGTCTCCCAAATGGAATAGCTTACTCAGACGTCATCTGCTAGTCCCTTGGAAGATGGCAGGCGTAACGAATGGGAAACGGAGCGGAGCACAAAAGAACCACATGAAGGAGCAGGAAAAATAAATAAATTATAAAATTATTTCAGCATAATAACATGTCAAAGTATCCCTTCGCGCAACCCTCGTGGGGTCGAAAAGGCGGAAAAAACAACACTGTTAACATGGAGAAACTCGCCCGTGGCCACAAAATACAAAATTATACATTTTTTGAGGTTTTTTTTTTTAGATTTTATTCATCTTTTCCCACCCTCACATGTGTGTGTGCGTCTGGCATCAAGTGCTTTTTGGGCTTGTCTCTGGGTAATCTTTCATGTGGGATTTACAGCCAGACACCCTCCCAAATGCTGGACATTCCAAATTTTGTACTTTTTTTGCGGCTAGATTGTTTCCACCTTCATGGACCCTTGCCCTTTTTATTTGTAAATACATTTTCCTTGGACAGGGGGAAGTAGAGTTTTCTGGAGGGTTGAGATGGAATTGCGAATTCGTTTTACATTAGAAAAATAAAATAACTCTGTCATACATATAAGAAGTTGTACATTCGTTTCGCACTCAAAGACCAATATTTATTTGAAATATTGGCATTTATTAAGCGCTTCAAAAATAATTAAAATTATTCGCATTTTTTGACACATGACATTCCGCAGAATGTTATTCATTTTTTTATGGAAACACTTAGGCAATAATTTTTGTTTACACCCTATTCAGTCTCTGGGGGGATTTGTGCTGAGTTCCCTTTGCGACCCAAAGTGCTAATGCCGGCCAAATGGAATTTAAATCTATTTTGTATTAGCTACGTGCACTTGGCATATGTGTATGGGGTTTTTGTTATAAGTGAGGCTGTTTCGAGGGGTGAAATGTTAATAATCTGTAACGATCTTTAATAGTAGCCTGAAAAATTTATTTTAGTCAAAAAACAATTGCTTTTAAAAACGTACTTAGCTAAACTAAATTGATGGATACAAGGCAGCGAATATTTAAAAATCACTAATTTTTATGCTAACTGGTAGACTTATTGATTACTTCTTCATAATTTTTAATAATTGTTAGTCGCTATTTTCAATAAAAAATTATTGGGAATAGCTAGATTTTGGCCACATTTTGGCCTATGAAATAAATCTAATTTTTACAGTTTTCCAATTTCTTGATTTCCAAACAAAAAGCCGAGCAATAATTCTGCAGATCAAGGCACATCTTCCAGCATTCATCTTACACCGAAATTTATCGCTTTGCATGACGCACTTTGTGGCCATATCTCTTTGTTCAATTTGATAGTTCCAATGCCATTTATTATTCAAGGCTTCGCATTTCCATGCGCTTTATTCGAGCTCTTACAAGCATTTCTTATTTATGAACATAAAAACAGTTGCAGCTAAAAATGGCACACAAAAAAAAGAAATATTGAAGAGCGAAATAGGGAAAAAAGGAAAGAGAGAAAAATCAACATAATCATCGATGCAATTTCATTGAGCAGCAATTCAAAAACATAGCCTCAGACAAGGGGATTGCCAAATGGACAAAGATGATGACAATGGATGAAAGCAACGAAAAGAGGGTGACTGTGGAGGAAGGAGAGTGCCTGGTCAGCGCACTTTTTGGCACACAGTGGGTTGTGGCATCTGAAAAACCTTTATATATAAAACTTATTTAACAAAATATACATTTTAGAGGTGTACAAAACTATAACGTGTTTAAATTGCAATGGACAATTATAATATAACGTATAAGAACCAAAAAAAAGAGCAACTTAAAAGAATGTAAAGTTTTAAATAATTCAAATATATTTAAATTTAAAATGTATGGTGCGTAACAAATCTAACAAAAATATAGTCAAAAGGCATTTTGATATTTTGTTTTTTATACCTTTAAGAAATCAAAAATTAATAATTAAAAATATAAAAATGTATGAATTTATTAAAAATAAAATTGTGTGATCGATATGAGATATCAACAAATAGTACTTTATTTTTCTCAAGACATATAGTAAATTAATATGAGAAAAAATTTTATATTATGGCAATTTAATGTATTAATTTATTAAACCAATAATAAAATAAATAAATTTTCCCTTACTTTGGCGACCACTGTGCCTCAGTAAGCAAATTGAGTTTTGTTTGTGGCTGTTGCTCTTGCTTTTCACATTTAGCAGTTTTATTGGTATGCATACAAACGCACACACACACACACACACACGCAGGCAGAGGTCCTTGTGCACACAAACACTCAAGTGAAGATACATTTTATTACGCTGGACAGCTATTTTCAATATATTACCCGAAGCATAAAAGGCGAAAGCGCACTTGCTCCTCCGGAGTTTGTTCTTTACATACGCGACGCTGAAAGGATATCACTGGCTGTGTGTATCCGTGTGCTTTCCATACTAAAAAACGCATAAATAAGGACCCGTCCGAGAGGAAAATAACGGTTATGTCTGTGCTGGTGGTGCGGCGCTGGCTGCGTGGTGGTTTGCCATCATCGCTGGTCCATTGGTGGTTGTTTTCCCTGCGCCTCCTGCTGCTACTTTTTCTTTTTTCTTTTTTGCTTTTTATGCATAAAAAGTGCTTAGCATAAAGTCGTAAAAAACGTATTTGCCGCTATACACAAACGCACGCAGGACGAGCCCATCGATGTTGTTATTGGCAGGATGCCTATGGCCACGGCTTTAGCCGCTTCGACCGATTTAGATGCCTCCGATAAGTTTTGCGTTCTGCTAGTGCCGGTGCTTATTTGCGTTATTATGAATTTATGACACTTGGCCCAAGACGTACGACTCGCATGGGCTGGTGGAGGTTTGGGTGGCATGGCCGGATTGAGTGGGTGATTCCGAAATTCCCAACTCCCACCACACAGTGCGAAAATCTCTACTAAAAATGGAGGTTTATTAAAAACACATTATACAATTTTTGAATCCATGTACACAATCTAAAGGGAAAATTAAAAAAAAAATGTTTTTGGTTGCATCAGGCCTTCTTTTATCTAACATTTTAATGATATACTTACTCGAGCTTGACTTTCACGTAATATTAGGTCGGCTCAAATGTAATTTTTCCAGAGAAAATAATTTATCTAATACTGACCAAACGTTTGCAAAATTCTATGAAAGGACGAAACAAACTCAAATCGAATTAAAAAGTAAAAACCAAAACAGCTTTTATATCTTAAGTTTTCCTTAATGCCTGTCATAAGGTTTTTAAGCTTTTTTATATACAAAGAATTTCAAATAGAAAAACCTTGTTTATAATAAATGATATTTAATAGTCAAATATTCCATTACTAATATTAACAAGCATAAATTAATACTGTTTATTCTAATCCAACTCACTAATTTTTTGCACTACATTCTCATCCGAAAAAGTTATGATTATTTTTCCAGTGCATTTGCCTTCCATCGCAGTGGTGAATAATCGCTGCAGCATGAAAAATACGCTGATTCGCAGGAAAATTTCTTTGGTCGTGCCGTTTGACCATTTCCCCTCGGCTTTTCTGCGCTGCTTTTCCGGCCTTTGCCTTTTCGCTTGTGGTGCTTGCTTGCTTTTTTATCTGCGCAAGGACCCTGCCATTTTTTACGCAAATCGTCGCCGGCACTCGACGCGCCAAATGTCCAGGCCTATCGAGCCAATAACCAGCTCGCTCCTGGTGCCCGGAGAGGACTTGAATCAGCTTTATTGCGGGCATCATTATTTTTATTATTATGACCACTTACATTTCCCGGCCCATAGCCCCCTTCGCCCCCCACCCACACACAGCCATGAATTTCGCCCTCTGCTTTTTTTTAGCCGCATGTGGGAATGTAAATGTTGCCTTGGCTTTGGCCTGTTGGAAGCAACCGAGATCGCGTAAATAACTTCAACCCATTTGTCCGGGTTGAGGGGCTACCCGGCCGTATATAAAAATAAATTGAATTGGAATGCTAATTTTATGTTAATTGAAAGAGGCTTTTATGCAGCTGTAGATTTTATGTCCTGTTTTTTGGCCACTGTTTTTTTCGGGATGTGCTGTGGTCAGCAGATCCGTGGACATTTGAAGCATTAGCACTAAAAGCATGTCATCACTCGGTAATTGTTCGTGTAATCTTTACTTTGCGTTCAGCATAAAATTCAATGGCAGAATTGCCCTCTACGTCTAATCATCTTTCTTTACTTCTTCGCCAATTGATAGTTTCGCCTAAAAGCAAGCTACATAAATTATTTTTATGGGATGCTCAAATGTTTTTGTTTTCAATTTTTTGGTGGGTGTAATTTGTAAGCAGCCACAACCATATAATTTACATAAACAACACACTCAGTGGTTAAGTTAATCAACAAATTGGTGTTGTTATTATTGTAATTTACAAAATAAGCATAAAAATCACAACATTTGTCTTTATTTTAATGCTATATAGTTTTTATGAAAATATTATTGGATGATTTCAGTTTGAATGACTTTTATATTGTTCAAAAATTATTCATTTTAAAAATTGTTTTAGTTGGCATATTTAAATGTAACACATAGAGCTAACCAAAAATTGTAATCATTTTTAATATAATATTTTGTTAATACTACGTTGTTGGTTGGCTTATGTGTTATAAAATATAAATACTATTTAGGTACAGCTTGCCAGATTTCTTTTAAAAAAGTACAACCTTAGAAACCGTTCCTTTAGGAAAAATGTTCCGGTTCGAACAAATCCAAAACTTTAAAAATATTAATAACCAGATATCATCAATTTTAATTTGCATCATTCACTACTAATGGTGGCTTAAATACCATAGAACTCTTCCACTCCAATCAACTGATGGCCCAAACCAATCGCAGGACCCATTCCATCGACTGTCTGTGTGACTACATTGCAAACCGGATATCCTGCTGCAGGGTAGACAGATCTCACACACGCACACACACACACTCACAGTCGCAAGTTCACTTGCAACAGGAAACTCAGAGGCAGACGCCCCCTTTCCTTTTGTCGTTTTCTTTCCTATTTTCCGAGTTCTTTCCTCTTTTCCGAGTTCTTATCTTGCACGCACAGTCTGGAAGCTGTTTCAGCTTCTGCCTGAGGCACCAACTACAATCTTCGAGGACATGTCCCCAAACCCACACCCCCGCACATGCAAAGCAATGCCCCAAAGAAAAGTTTACCTCCAAAAAGGGGGAAGCCCCGAGAGCAAAGAGTATTTTCTTGTTCAGTCTATCTTTTTGCTCGCTGCAGACACATAGGAAAATGGCATCGTGGCAAGTGACATAAAATCGATTTCATTTGCCCTGTCTAGAAATATTTGGATATACATATTTGCCAGACTTTGTGCATTATGAAAAACTTTCACCTTGCATTGCTGTGTGACACATGGGCACATGGCTCTCTATAAATTGCAAATATATGTTAAACCGTTTTTATGTTTTATGAAACAAATAAAGATATGTGTGAAAAAAAAATGTTAATCACGAACTGTTTAGATTTTTACCTAATGGTTAATATATGTGCAGTGTAAATTTTGTTTATATTTTTAAAAAAATTAGAACAAAAATATAATTTAAATAAGAGCTACACCACACTCAATGTGCACGGCCATTTTAGAAATATTTTGCTTTTTACAAAAAGAGAAGGCAAACAAAAAGAGTTCCATTTTTTGAATGTCCGCCATTGGAGAATTTAAAAAAATGTAAATTTCAATCCTGAAACACCCTTTAATGCCATCAAGCTTGTGGTGAATATTACCCCCGATTTCTCTGCGCTTCATTTGCATTTAAATTAAGGGTAGCATACATTTACACAATGGTGGCTTCCACCCATAAAGTTCACCCAAATCAGCGCACATAAATCTTTGGCTAGTAAAAATTATATACATTTGATTAGTCATAAATTCAAATGCAGAAGAAAACTTTAGCAAGGAAAAGAAGCCATGAACCATGATTATTGTATGCATAATTTGGTTCCGTCGTTCTCCTCCCGCAATTTTTATGATTGTTATTATTATGCATGCAGGGCAAACGGAGATATATGTATATATCTCCAACCCAGAATTTTGTGCAAACTTGGCAGTTCTAACGCTTCACTGGTGGCTGCGAGTGGGTTGTGGGTGGATTGTAATTCATTGTTGGCGTTTTGGCACAAACTTTCTGCGCACCACAAAAGGTGAAAGCCAAGGGAAAATCCCGCCATATCCGCCCGGAGCTTCGACCTGGACGCGGCTCATTAGCATCGAACAACCCTTAGTCCTTCATTGTTAGATTTATGTGCTGCGCTGTCATAAACCTAAATATGCAGCCATTTGAATAAGTTGATGGCGAAATGTGAACGGCCTTAGGCCAGCTTTGCTTTCTTGGAGTGAGCTGAGATTTTGGTCTCAAAATGCCCCTTTGTGAAATGATAAATGTTTGCATTAAATTGCGATAGGGAAATTTATTTAAATTACTCCGAAAATAGATATGAGTGATAATTTATAAACAATTTATTTAATATTTATTGATCTCCTGAAATAATGATTATTTTTAAAATATTTATTAGTTTTAGTTTAGTTTATAAAAATAATTTTTAAAATTAGGAAGTTTTTGTAAAACAAGTATACTCGTCTCTTGTTTTAAAAATGTTATCATATGGAGCATACAAGGAAAAGAATCAAATATGTATTTTTTTTTTGATGTTTGATAGTTATTATAATGGTTAAAGTTTCAAAATGTGTTTTTATTCATATTACAACAACTGAGATTTGAATCACATCTTTAAAATAATTGTTCTTCTGTCTTGTTTTTCTTAAATGTTTAAACATTTCCGTTAAAAAAACTGGAACCAATTACTAAAATGTATTTTTTTCTATTTATTTATATCACAATTTCTTCCCTTTAATGTGTATTTACTTCATTATTTAGTAAGTTTTTTTGAGATCAAAGGTTGCTTATCTTGATTAGCATCTCTTCATAAAACAAACTAATTTAGCAAATGTGTCCGTGCAAAGTATTCAACAAATTGTAAGAGGAAAGAAAAAAAATTGGCAAATCAAAGAAAGGGAAAAGTGAGTTTTCAAGAGAAGCTGAGAAGGAGAAAATGGAGCCAGAACCTGTCAGTCAAGTGAAAAAATGGCATTAAGAACGAATTTTGTTGGAATTTTCGCTTTACAATTTGTGGGCCAGAAAATAAAAGCAAATAGAAGGAAATAAAATCGAGAAGGAAAAGTTCGACACAGGGTCCGAGTGTGTGGGCCAAGATAATGCAAGGAATGCGAACTGGGGGTAGAACTGGACTTTGATTATAATTCCAACACCTACAAAGTGAAGCCGACGGAGCGGAGGACGGAGAAATTGCGACGACGATTGACAGTTGAAAATATAAAAGCGGATTTGTGTCCATCCAAGTTCCATGTGTGTTCGAGAGGGTGGGATGCAGGATTCGGGACTCACATTCACCCTTAGCCAACATGAAAGGGCAGACGACCCAGTCCAACGCGAGGTCCTGTGGGAAGTGTGAACGAATGTTTTGCTGCAGATAAGCAAAATATCTGTAATAAGAAATTCTTTTTTATTTTCTCTCCTTCCGTCCGAAGTGTTTTTTATGCCACACGTCCTTTCATTCATTCGCTGTTGTGTTTTATTCGCTTGCTTTATATTCAAAGTGATGTCCTGTGGGGCATTCGTTGTCCTGATGTCCGGTTTTATACGTCTGTGTGCGAGAATGTCCATCAGCCGCCCGAGATGCGTGCCTAAGACGATTTCTTTTATTATTTACGGTAGGTTTTCGCTGGGGAGCGATGGGGAGATTGGAAATGGAATCGCTGGCTAGAACAGACATTTGTCTAATGCTCATTGTTGTATGTCCTTGTATTGTCAACGCTAAAAGACAGACGAAGAGTTGCGGATGTTTCCGCCGATAAGCTTCACTAACTTTGTTTCTCCTTTTTTGGCCATTATATAGTACTACCTCTCGCGAATATTGTCTTGGCTGCACTTAAATAATTAATATAGTTTATATCTCTTAATAATAACAACACAAGTTTCAGCATATGAAATACAAATTTAAGGCTCATTTAATTCAAATTGACAGTTTATTAGGATTTATATTTAATTATGATGTTTTAATACAATATGTTCACTAACAATTTAGAAATGGGTATAGTAAGAAACAACATGATCTATAAATTCAAATTAAAAAAAAAACATATTTGGGGAACACTGCTTTAGAGGGTAAATTCTTCAAACGAATTTATTACAACTGAATTTATAATTTCTCACAAAACAAAATTATCAAGCTGCGAACAAATCTTCAAAGAGTTCACTATTTTCCCCGTTAACATAGCGCAAACTCTATGAAATAATACATTAAAATAAAAATAAAAATAAACATTTTTAAAAATAAGGCCGATTATTACTTAAATCTTATTTTACTTTTTCAGTCAACATATTTAGATGTCACGGTCACGATATTTACACTTAGGAAGTTACTGTGCAGTATACACATATTAAGTCAGATTTTATTATACTGTAAGCTATAATAACAATAAAAAAGTGTTTTTCGCAATTTCCTGCCTTTCTCATAAACCCCAAATTGTTTTAAAAGCAAAACCGAAAGTCTATAACAATAATGTACTTTGTAACTTCCAACTAACACTTTTGCGATCAGTCTGGCGTGCCCCTAATGCAAAACTGGAGCAGAAATGCAATACATTTTCGTATGCATAGCTAATTGCTGAAGGAAAACTCTTTTCGACCATTTTCTGCATTGGCCAGTTTGCATGCGATCTGGAAAAAGTATTGTTTGAAAATAGAGTGTTAATTTATTTGTCTGGAGGTCCAGCAGCGATGACCACCTGTGGTGCCAACAGCCGCTCCGCTGTCTGCATGAATTTGCAATATTTCACACTTTATTAAATTTGCATGATGCACCGTGCCACACGAATTGCGATTATAGTCTTCCTCCGATCCGAGTGCGATTTTAATTACTTTTTAGTCCGGATTCTAGCTTACTCATTTCCATAGAGCTCCTGCGTAAAGCGTTAATAATATTTATGCAGCCAACGCGTATGTATGGGATTTAGTTTTTAGCACGAAGTTTGAGTGTAGGAAACATTTTCAAGACATGAATTATATTCATAACATAATGTTTGTATTTTAGTATGAGGTTATGGTTTGTTGGCGATCTAAGCTTTGATTTAAGGAATCATATTAAATGTTTAAAGACCATATACATACGTTCTGCTTTAATGCTGAAACTTGAGCTTAACTCAAATTTTTATGCGTTGTTTTCTTTCAGTAAACAAATTTTAATTAATTAACCCGCATCCTTAAATGCATTTTCTATTCGTTTCAGTTAATCCCATCTGAAAATAATACACCAAAGACTGCAATAAGTTCCGGTACTATGCAAAAACGAAGCCTCAGATGATCGCTATATCATTAAGAGATACGGACACGCCCCAACATATCTAAATCTTTAAAAGTGATTAAGCAAAGTACGGCTAATACAGCTCCAGTTTATGTGAAGATCTTCACGCGAGCCGAAAGAGTCTGGACTAACTGGATCAGAGCAGATTTATTAAATTATTCCCACAGACATGTTATTACGTTGCTTAATAATGGGTTGTGGGCTTCCAACTAATGGCTGAATGCCTTGTAAAGTGCAAGACTTCAAAAGTATTTTTTTTTGTAAATGTATTAAAAACAGATTACATTTTAATGTGTTTATTAGTGGAACACGCGGATTGGGATTGGGGGATTTGCATGCTTGATTCCCATAAAACTCTGCCTCAGTGAGCTTTTCGGGGCGTGGCTTTTGGACTAAAGTGCAAATTCGCAATGTATTCGTAAGTTTTACATATAAATAACTCCAACGAAAAAGGCACCTGATGGGAGTCTCTATCATTTGCATGTCAAAGTCGCATTAGAATTAAATGCTAATCGCCGACTCCCCTGACTATACCCCACCCCCTTCGTCGTCAAGTCATTATCAATTTCCATTCCATCAGCGGCGGCCGTCAATTTCCGTAGTTAGCATAATTTTATGTCTTACTCGAGTGTATGGACAGGCTCAGATAGCCCATCTTGGGCGGTATAATGATGGGTTTATAGTTCTGACCCGATCTGGGTTGCTGCCGCATTCGTTGTGAACTCTTTTCACAATTTATCTATGCATAGACAATTTATAAACTTAATTTTCGTATAACTTAGATGGGTTGCATGACGGTTGCTATTTAGTTGGAACGTTATAGATGCGGATGGGGAGTTTTTTATTATTATATATTTATATTAGAGCTTTCATGAATTTGCTAATTTCTTACGTTTCTCTAAACGAATTTGAGACTGCAGTTAAATGGGCAATTGTTCTAGAAAGGCTTGGGAATTATAATGGTACTTTGATGTTTTCCAAATTATTTCTCGCATTGCGGATTCTTTGTATTATTTTTTATTACAAAAACTACCTCACTGGGACCTAACTGGGAGACTAAAAAAGACTTTTCATTCTTATCTATGGGCATTTCCGACCAAGATTAAGTAGGCCCAATCTATGGCTAAGGGTATAAAAACAAAATGAAAAAAATGGTACTAATTAATTAAAGTAAGCCAAAGCTTGGATACCTTAATACCTTATACAAAAATGTAATATTCTCAAAAAACCCTATATCATGGATATTTCCCTGGAAAAAGGACAACATAAAAACATAATTTTAGGTATAAGAAAAATGTTTTGAAATTTTAGAAATATTTTTAAAAATAACTATATCTTGAGTTATTTATGTTAACAATTGATTTAATTTTTTTAATAATTTTAAATTTGTTTGTTTTTTTTAAATTTCTATAGCAGAACAAAGAAATGGTAGTGCGACTTAAAAATAATGTGTTAATAAAAAAAATATTTTTAAGAAACAATAAAGTTATATTTTTTGATTTAAGGACACCGGGAGATGGCTAGATTGACTTATGCTGATCATAAAATATGTGTATGTATATACTTAAAAGGGTTGTGACTCATATATTTTATCTTTTATTTAACTATATTTCTAAAAAAATATTATTTTTAACAACATTTTTCAAATCAAATGAATGAAAAATAAAATATTTTCAAATTTTTTCTTTGTGTGTAATAAAAGCGTACTTTCGCAATAAAAGCAATTTTCTTTTTCTTTAATTCATTGCTCCCTAATATCAATTAACTTTTTAAATACACTTTTTCGTTAAATTAGTTTTTGTATTAGTTTAGTTTCTCTGCACAGAGCCCACGAAACCCGATTCCAAATTAAAATCAAGATTACAAATGGCATTTTATGATTGCCGCTAATAAATCACATTTAGGCTGCAACAAAAGACTCAAGGAGCGAGTGCACTCTGAGCAGCCGTAAAAAATGGAAAAATTATGCCTAAATATTAAGTTTGAAATATTAATGTTATATTTCAAAATTAATTTTATTTTCTTGGTCCGCAGTTGCACACAATGAATTATGCTGAGGAGCAACAAATCGCTTTGCAGCGAAAATACAATAAAATAGAAAATGAAATAAAAGAAATATTAAATAAATTATAAGGCGAAATGATAGATGTTGGTTTGGGTGCAGTTTTGCGTATCCGAGTATCTTTTGCATTGCCTTTGCAGCCAGTTAACGTCTTTATTTCCTTCTTGTTGTAAAAGAACTATTGTTGTTGTTGGCAAGCGACAGCAGCGGAAATTAATGAGCTTAATTAACAACACGCAGGACGGCGTGGAGTCGAAATGATATCATTGCATGGTCGCTGGGCTGAAATTTTGGTTTTGTGCATTTTTATTGCCACTTAGCTAAGGTTTTTACTAATTTTTTTTTCCCCCAGTATTATTAGTTTTGGCTTTTACTGCCAATGCATGTCTATCGGTACAATTAAATTTGTTGCACTCGCTGCACAAAATGCATAAACAGTTTTCTGCCTTTTCGAGGCGGCTGCCTCTTCTGTTCACAAATTGGCACGCAAATTGTTGCTGGCTCAGATTTCGACTCCAAGGCGGATAAGTATTTGCTTAAGGCCTTCAACGAGGCAGAAACTTGAAATCAAATTATATACACATCGGTTCGCAATGTTTTCGTTGCTAATTACAGCAAATTAGAAGTGATAAAGATCGGCGAGAAGAAATTAGGTTGCAATAAAACAAAAAATCTCGCTAAAATTAGCCACAAAGACATTAATGTAAAGAAAATGAATTCATAGTGGAAAATTGTATTAATGAATTATTACTCGTAACAATAGTAAGTATATTTCTTGTATCAGAACTAATAAACCAATTTTAAACCTATTCTACTTAGACTGGTTTAAAAGCTGAATACAACAAAAATTTAAAATTTATAGCGATTTTGACATTTGACACATTATCTGTGTATTGATTTTTGTTGAATGAAAAAACGATCTATTTTATTTTTAAACAAGTTTTTAACATTAATATTAAATTTGCTTAAAGTTTTCTGTATTCTCACAATATTGTCGATATTGATGTACACTGATTTCAATAAGGTACATTATATTGAAGACCTTTACAAAAATATAAAATATATACTAATAATAATATAATATATAAAACAATGTTATCCAAATTTGTCAAGATCTGCAATAATGCTTAAGTCAACTAAAAAATTAAATGTTTAATTTAATTAATTTAACTTAAGCAGTCAACATAAATTAAACAAACTAAAAAATTTAAAATATCCACGGCTTTTGTAATCCAAAGAGAAGTATAATCCAGGGCAGAGTAATCCAAAATTCAGGTCCGTTCGCGATAGACGTCAAAGTGCGATTAAAAGCAAAGTCTGGCGTTCTCCCTGCCTTTTATACAAATTTCATGCATTGGAAAGGTTTCCAATTTAAAGGAAACTCACAAAAATTTGAATATGCGCACTGAAATGTGCGCGACACTAATAAAAAAAGGAAAATAACCCGCTCGTTGGAACGGTGAACACTGATTTTGGGGTGGCATTGGAATGGTTAACCCACCCTATGATAAAAAACGAGCAAGAGACCATCCATAACTCTTTTTTCCGAAAAAACACTTAACCCCTTTCTTGTAGACTTTTTTAGAACGATTTCAGTGTGACCTTGTGCAAAAAAATACTTTAACCCCTTCGATTCCAGTCAACTATGAAACCCCTTTTTTGGAAACGGCATTGCCAGCACTCAGACTTTTAGTACATTAAAAAATACCACACCTTTCAATTTAAAATAAAATTTGTAAGGCTAACAATTTATTTTACCTTTTGTTTAGTGGAATTCTTCTTGTTTTTGTCTGCATCATTATCACATTTGCCAAATATGCATCCGTGCGCATGTCCAATTTCGACAATCTCCTGTGCTGTCAATCAAAATGCAAATAGTTTTACCTCATTAAAAGCAACTTGAGGGGCAGCAAAGGCAACAACAAAGTCGAGAAGAAAAAAAAATGCCACAGAGCATAATTTACATTTTCCAAACTGACAAAACAAACTTTTGAGGAGAGGCGCGCGCTTGCGCATTGCCAGCAATTAATCGGTCCGAGGGAAAAGACGGGGGATCCATCGCCAGGGGCTGACTGACTGAGAAATCTGGTGACAAAAAGCGTAAAAATCAGCCTGCCATCATCGATCGGAAAGGGAGGGAGGAACTAGGGATGGGATACTTAAGAAATAATTAAATAATGCAATTAATTTTTGAACCATGCTTACACATGATTTGGTGCAAATTATTATTTAGTAAAACCAAAATAGTCAAAAATAATATGAATATTATTTAAAAGAGAAATAACAAGAAAGGAAAGCTAACTTCGGGCGGAGCCGAAGTTGATATACCCTTGCAGAATATTCTATAAATTATATTCTCCAAAATTATTCATATGATGCATTCTTAATACTCATAAAAAGTCCCAACTTCCCAACTTTAAAAACACCAAAGTTATGTCATTTCCAATCGTTCAGTTATATGGCAGCTATAAGATATAGTCGGCCGATCCTTATGAAATTTGGTAGGTCGGATTGATTGGCCAAAAATAAAACCCATAGAAAATCCCAATTTCCTTACTTTACAAACACCAAAGCTATTGCATTTCCGATCAATCAGTTATATGGCGGCTATAGGATATAGTCGTCCGATCCTTATGAAATTTGGTTGGTCGGATTGATTAGCCAAAAATAAGACCCATAGAAAATCCCAACTTCCAAACTTAAAAAACACCAAAGTTATGGCATTTCCGATCGTTCAGTTATATGGCAGCTATATGATATAGTGGCCCGATCCGGCTCGTTCCGACTTATATACTACCTGCAATAGAAAGACAACTTTTGGGAAAGTTTCAAGCAGATAGCTTTAAAACTGAGGGACTAGTTTGCGTAGAAACGGACGGACAGACGGACAGACGGACAGACGGACGGACAGACGGACGGACAGACGGACAGACGGACATGGCTATATCAACTCAGGAGGTGATCCTGATCAAGAATATATATACTTTATAGGGTCGGAAATGTCTCCTTCACTGCGTTGCAAACTTTTGACTGAAATTATAATACCCTCTGCAAGGGTATAAAAACGGACTAAAGTAAAAATATATCAACATTTGCAGACGAATTAGCTTTCATACTGTTGTGTACTTTTACAAATAGTAAAAAATAATATGAATATTATTTAAAAGAGAAATAAAAGAGGACTAAAGTAAAATTATATCAAAATTTGCAGACGAATTAGCTTTGATACTGTTGGGTACTTTTGAAGGCAATTGCAATTTTTGAGAATTAAGAATAGACATTTCTTATTAATTTTTGTTTCTAAAACACATTGAAAAAATAAAATAAACTTTAAAAAAATCCAAAATAGGTGTTTTATGTTAGAATTAAAACAAGTTAAACATTTGGGTGTAACTTATCGATCAGTATCGAATATGCCATTAATAAAATATGGCTTTTCGTGTTCTTAATATTAAATAATATTAAATTACAGAGGTTTCTGGACTTCTTCATCTTAGTTCAGATTTTAAGTCATGCTATATATTTAAATCTCTTAGCTGTAGAAAATTGTTTTGAACGTTAAGACAGTAGCATTCAAAATTAGGCAAATCTGCGTACATCAAAATAATTTGTTTTTAAATCTCAACCCATTTATTGTGGTGAGAAACTAAAGTTATTTTTTGCATTCCCCTCACGCAACCATCTCAAAAAGTTTGAATTGAAAAGCTTGCATCTGTTCGAGACTTCAGCGGCTGGCGACGTGTCGTTTGTCGATTTCAACGGTTTTTACACGATTTGGTCAAAAACGTCAAACTGACTGACAGCTGCCAGCCAAGCCAGCCAGCCCAGTCAGCCAAGTCAGCCGGCCAAGTTGTGGCCCCAGGCCAACAACACTTCAACGGCAATGTCGCCTTGTCGCCAACTTCTCTCTCCTTCGCCGTGTGTCAGATTTGAGTTCGATCTTGCAGCTGTTGGAAAACAATTTTTCGATTGAATAATTTGCCAAGTTTTTTTTCGAGCTGCTGCTGCTTTGGCTTTGACTTCTGCTTATTAACGTAACAATAATTGCAATTGCAAATCAAAAATTTGCATAATTATTTAGAAATCACGAGGCTAGTTAGTCAGTTAATCGACCGCTGATTGGAGTACATTACCATGAACTAAGTTAAATGGAATGCTGGCAAAAATCGAGCACACATCGAGATTTGGAAATTATCAATTAAAGGTAAAGCTTTTTTTTACATACACAGAAAGAAAAGGAACGAATGACAGTGACATGTGTTGACCAAATGTTTAAGATACATTTAAAAGATTATGACATTAGTTGTATAACAACAATTTTATTAAAAATAAACCGAACTATTTTTAAATGTTCATAGGTTACACCTATTATCTTTGGCACATTGCAGTGAACAAGTTTAATGATTTCTAATATGAATTAATATTAAAATATAAAAAACTATATTATAAATTTGACTTTTTTTGTGTACATCATGAGATATTTCCGTTCGAATACTACTAACATTGTAGTAATCCCCATTATTATTCACACATTCGGAAATGTTGCATAGAGAGGCCGCTTACAATTACAAAATAGTCTACAAAAGTGTGCATTGTTTGAACGCTTTTTACAATGCCAAGACGAATAAGATTTCCATTTCCAACGAATGTAAATTTTCCGTCTCTGGCTTTTCGCCTTTCAATTCAGCGTGAGTCAGGCCTCAATTAATTTAAATATTGCTCAGACGCTGGCAAAAAGAATGTTGGCATCTGACGGCTACTGTTCGGGCTTTCAATGACGCAGATGATGATGTGTTGAGGTGTCGGCGCTTTTCAAGATTGCCGACACGCCCCAGTCGAGTGCATCTGAAGTGGGTCGGCTGCGGCATATTCCACTCCTGATTTTGCGCTTATTTAAGATTTTTAAATACTGTAATTTGGCCAAGAGATTCAAGATGGACCAGAACTGGCCGGTGGTAGAGTGCCAATTTATCAGAGATTCGTCACGGTCCTTCAGAAGTGGCTAATTTACAATGCATTTATGAAAAATCATCCAACTAATTGTCCCTGACTAAAATCCTTTTAAGTATTTTTCACCGCCATTATTGGAGCTGTGTTTATGCACAATTGATAATTGTTTGAAAACAATTACGGCCAGGTTTCCTTTTCAATTTATGCAAACATTTTGCTGCCCTCAATTGACTCGATTCGAATCGCAAACTTACATATTTGTTCTGCTTGTCATTGAACTGATTGTTGTGCCTTATAAATGTGAATGTTGTTTTCGAACTGTTTAAGTGTTCATTAGCTAGGGGAAGGCTTTAATAAAGATCTCTCTATAAAACTTAATCGAGATCGATTAGTTTTGTAAAATGCATGCAACACGTTCATTAAAAGAAATATGTATTGATCAGCCAATAAGAAGAAAAAAAAGAAATGGTTTAAGAAAGGTTTAAAATCTAAAATGACAATTAATTTGAAAATTTTTTAATTTTTAGTGAATAGAATAAAATAAAATAATGTTCACCTATAAAGTAATATTTGTTAAATTCACCAAGCCTTTATATTTGAGTATCTCCTTAGGGTATCTGCACTTTGCCTTTTAGTTTCGAAATTCTCAATTTCGCTTGGCATACTGGGCATTACGATCAAATGCACTTGAGAATTAACATTCGGAATGCCTTTAACAACTGATCGAGCTTTGGCATTTAATTGAAAGTCGACATACTTATGCAAATCCCAGCGGCTGACCACCTAACGAGCCACCTCATCTCAGTGGACTTGAATCGGCCGGGACAAGCGGATTTGCATAGAATGAGGTTCGCCGAGGATTTTGGCCAGCTGATTTGCATGCCTGTGAAGACCGCCAGTGGGAGGGGATATGTATCTACCGGATACACGGATTCCTCGGGCATGAAACTGGCAATAAATTATGACAAAAGTTGCATTAAAATAATTTACAAATTAAACAGCAGAAATTACATTAAAATGAGTGAAAATGTGGCAGCCGACGAGAGACGGCAAAAAGCGGAGATTCCTTTCCGAGAAAGCCAGTTGGATGCCGCGGACCAAGCCAAAGACGAGGCTCGAAGACTGAATCTGCGCTTCTGCCGATGCTGACTGATGTTAATAAGGCGTCTCATAAATTATCAAGGCGAAACGTGCTGAGAGACGAAGAAGAGTGGCTGCCAGCGGCTCTCCACCGGACTTTAAACTTTGGAGATGGCATCGTGTTGGGGAATTGTTATGGCACGAAAAAAGATCATTTGATTAGTGAATGTTACTGAAACTATTAGCTTAAAACTATATTTATATTAAATGACTTCTAGGCAGCTTAAACTGCCTATATTGCAGCTTATTGCATTAAGTTCGTTTGTGATTACTTCTACTTAAATTGGCTGTTGATTTGTTTGAAGTATAAAAATACTTTGATTTAAATATTAATTAATAAAGAAAAATGTTCATTTAAAGAAAATGTTTATAGTTGCTTGAAAAATAATTTTTAATAAAAATTATTTATTTATTTTGATTTCGTATAAAAATGTTAAATTGTTTTTCATTAAAAATATTGAATGAAAACAGTTCATATCTTATATGACCAACATACATTATTTTTCCTTTTCAATAATTTTCTAACACTTAATAATAAAAATGCTTGGTAATTGTTTTATTATAAAATGATGGAAGATTAATACAGTCTCAAAATAATTGAATATCAGGTAAAAAAAATTGATTGTTTTAAAATACTTTTAATATTGATATTGTTTTGACCGAATAAAACATATACAACGACCAAAAAGTTTCTCTACCATATATCTACAGGTCTTTGTAAACTTTGTTGTGCGCTAACTTTGGAAGTTTCAATGATCTCGACGTTCTTTTGTTACATACTTTTCAAGCAATACAATAACTTACAAATATAATTAAATTGTGCTAAGCAACCCATGAATTCAAAAAAATTCATAGTATTTCAGACCTCACGAAGCCATCCTCTTGGTCAACCGCATCTTGGTCTCTTTGACCATCTCCTGCGTCAGCGTTTTGTTGTTGTCTTGACATATGCAATGGCGCGCACAACACAAAAAAATTTACATTGCATTTATACGGATGCGAAATGCAAGACAAGCTCAAATGAGGCGGAGGAAGGATGGAGGTGGGATGGGGGATGGGGGATCGGGTATGGGGGATGGCTGCCACTATTAACGTGACAATTTGTGATTTGTGCTGGATGCTGCTGTGACTCGTTGGTATTTAGAATTTCTTTCTCAGTGCCAGCTTCTCAGCATCCTGTTGCCTCTGATGAGGAAAACGTCGCCAACGTTCTTGGGCTTGTTTTGCTGCTTTGACGATGACTGCATTTAGATTACGGAATTATTTAAAATATTTTATTAAACAGCAGCTGAGAGATCTCTCCTTAAGTTGCGACTAAATGCCAGCTGTGCGTAGTCAACGTAGCGGGGTATTAATTATATAAATTATTCACAAGTTTTTCTGCCTTTAATGAATGTCATCGTATTGGAAATACTACAAAAATGGTGCAACAGCGCCATCTGGCGTTCGGATCGGGTTCCACCTCCTCATCGAAGGGGTTGGAAAAGTTCTAAAAAAGGAAAGACCTCTGCGTTATGCAAAAATCTTTGACTGGAAGTGAGAGAAACACGTAAAGGGTTGAACGGATGTTCATTTTTTATCGGAAGGGTGGTTGGAATACTTTTTACTGCCAGCACTCAGTTTGATTCAGACTTTGACAAAGTAAGGACCTCGTTATAGAAATAAAACCAAAATTCTCATAATTTTACATTGGAATTGCTGTTGTATTTTTTTTTTATTTAATTTGCTACAGTAAGTACATACGAAAATTAATAAATATAATTTTATATTAAATATCCAGACCTTTTTAGGCTTTTTTATATAATGGAAACTGTCTGTATGTGTAACACAAAACATCTTGTAAATTATGGATTATATGGAGAATACCAGGTACTGAGAGTACATATGTGCTTACTTAAAATGTATTGTTTTAATAGTTTTAAGCTTTCCATGGTGTGTCAATTCTTAAATAATAACTTTCATAGTTGTTAAATTGCAGAGCTTTCACAATTTTAAAGATAAAATTTCTTAAAAGGACAATCCAAACGTGTCTTCTAAAGTGTCTCAATTGAATACTTATACAGTGGTTTATGGTTTTTAAAGGCAAATTATTTAGTCGTTACATGATTTCGCAAGTCAAAATTAAAATTAACTTTAAGTCACTTTTTAAATTGCTTGAACATTTTTTGGTGGCACAATTTAGAACACACGTTTAGTTTGTGTTTTTGTGGGAAAACTCTGCAACTAAAATTTACTAAAATAAAAGCAATAATAACGTGGAGATAATAACTAATAACAAATGTATACAAAGTTAAATGGATTATTTTCCTATGAATTTATCATCATTTGTATTATAACGATTTTTGTGAAAGTATGTTTTAGTTATAATCTAATTAAAATACATTAAATATTACATAAATTAAATATTTCTTAATAATACTGACATCAAGTACACACTTATTGCTAATTTTCGAAAGTCAAAAGACCCTAACATTAAGCTGCTTAGGCTACCCACACGCTTCTATTTGTAAGCCAAAAAGCTAAAGATAAACTTCCTTATGTATGCTCGGCCACGAATCGATCAAAATAAACAAACACCGAGCACGCTTGCCTCAATCGGGTCGCAAAATAAGCATTGTTTGAACACGAGCCCAATGGTATCAATTTAAATATGTATTTTTCCCGTTTCTGCCCAACCCAAAAACCTGGACACGCTTTCAAATTGGTTCGAAATTCAAAAATCTGTAAGCCACAAACTTTTTGTCGGATCATTTCCGTTTTACTAACAGAAAATATTCCAGTCAAAACTTGACAAATTAGACAAATAGAAAACATGTCAAAGAACTGAGCGGATCGAGGTGACTGTCCGCCCCAATTAAGCGGCTCAAATCATTTTTCTACCAGTCATGGCAAGTGCGTAAGACCGGTAGAGGAGGGTGATAGGTGTTGAAAGGGGAAAAGGGCGACCACCTTGCTAATTAGAATAAAGCCCTAAAGGAAAACTGTGTATTCATGATGTACAGAAGGGAAGGGGCATAAAATAACGATTTTAATCTGTGTGAGGGCAGATAAATGATGGAAACTTTTTAAAGATTGAACTAACGAATAATATGTGTGATTATATTTCCCATTTCTCTTACTTTTTAAAAAGTAAAAGATTATCGGCTCTACATTGATTTGTAGTTTTTTCTTTAGTTTATAAGTAAAATACAAGTAAAATACTAATACATTTTTTATTGTTTAAATATTTGCTGCATGAATGCGTAATAGAATTTAAAATTAAGCATTAACTATTTTGTAGCTACTGATTTTTAAATAAAGTATGTATAAAGTAAGTATAAAGTAACATATAGTTCCTGCATCATCAAAGGTGGAAACTCTCAAAACCAAAAACATTGGGCAGCAGGGGAAATAGTGGATCGAGATTTGAATTTTAATTCCACAGCTTCCCGATATTGATCAATGAATGCTGACGACCAGAAAAAGGCGTCCAGTCATGCTTCCGCCTTCGGGAGAAAGAGCCTCTCTGCACCACATCGCATCCCAATAGAATTCAGACACCTTGTGCCCATGTTGTCCCGCTGGCGGGGCCGGCATTTGGCCGTAATCAAAATCCTTTTATAGCATTTACATAGCAGCACATACAAATCAAGTAATGCCTGCTATTGGCCAGGTTTTTTTTTACCCGGCCAACTGGCCACTTGTTGTGCAGTTAGAGTTAGTCATTGAGACTTGGGCCGCTGACAGCGGAGCCGATCTTAGCCGATCCAGTCGATCGTGGGAAAATGATCGATTTCATCAGGCCCGGAGAAGTGTCTCTCCCTCGACTGCAGCCATGGAGTACATGACATCGAACATGCCTGGCGAGCTGGCAAAACGCAATTGAAACGTGTTCATAAAGCAATTTTCGACTTTTTTCCACTCCTGGCTGACGGGAGTAGGGGGTTTCTGTGGCCGCCGTCCGAGCTTTATGAAATGCATCTGACAGATTGTTGCCAATTTGGTAGTGGAGGCTTTTTGAATATTGATTTGATGACCGTGGAAATTTCGTTTTTTCACTGCTTATTATGGATCGTTAGCCGTAGATAAACACTAATAGACATTTAATGATTGATTAGGTAAAGATATCATGGATTAGAAGAAGAAAGAGGCAGCTACAAGGTAGTACATCAATGGGTAAATACTAGTAATTTGTTTTATTATATATTTATTATATATTTATATATTAATCTTAAAGTAAATCCATTGGTTATCAATTAAGTTTAAATAATTAAATAAGGAATATAGCACAGTAACACTGAATTCTTAATATGTATTACCACTAAGTGAATGAAAAATATATTATGGCGTCCTATAAATAAATATATAAAAATAAATCAAACAAACTAATGTTAATTTTACAATCTAAAACACTTAGTTTAAAAATGGTACACCAAAAGGGTCCTAAATATAAACAACTATCAATTTAATGCAAATTGAGTGTCTAACGTATTGAAATTTTTTTAAAAGTTCCATTTGATAATAAATAGTATTAGTTTATTACAAATTACACTCATAATATTACATTTATCGATCAATATTTTTTTTGTGATGTCATTTTTTTTTGTTGAACAAATTTAAGATAACTTCTAGTATTTTAAAATATCATAAATATTTAAAGAGCCCCATCGCATTTAATTCCCACACCATGAAAAATGATAATATGGCTTCCCATCAGACAATCATAAATTGGAATATGAATAACAAACTTGCTCCACCCAAAAAAATATTTTATAAAAGCGCAGCCTTCTAAGCTCCTAAAAGCCAAAACGACCTTATTGGCAATGCTAATTTTTTTGCAACGATTTTTGATGAATTATTTTGCCACTTTTTAGTTGGCCATGCCTTTAGAGGCATTTTTCAGCGCTCTCTCACCTTGTAATGGAATTTGTGTCTAATTGCTTCGTTAATTTATTTCATACCATTTTAATTAATTCTCATTATTAGATTAAGAAAAAATGAATTGTATATCTGAGAAATATGTATATAATATTTTCTGTTTAAATTCAGGAAACTCACTCAGCCAAAAACGGATTAAGTGGATGGCGGGGACGGCAAAAAGGCTGGCAAAGAGGCGCAAAAACTTGACCAGGCCAACGATGGCTGGTGGGGAATTATTATGCAGCAGCAATTACTCGCCAATTGTCGTCGCAATGAGATAGAGACCGAATGGCCACTGGACTGGTAAACTGGCAACGAGAATGGGAACGGGAACAAAAGGAGAAAAAGCTGTTCGAAAAGGCGATAATCCAGTCGGGAACGACGGACGCCGAGGATCGCAATGATCAAACGCGTCTGGATCTCGGATCTTGGCCAGCTCAGCGTCACAATCAGCGGTTTTGGACCGGCCGGTTATGACCAAATGCAGAGGATCGAGCGGCAGTCGCCCCCTGTGATTATTTTTATTATAATTGCGCGTTTATTGGCGTGAGGATATGTTGCCACTCGAGTCCGTGGGGACACCACACAATCATGCCGCAACGAATGTGAGTGCATCAAATTTCATAATCAAAAATCAAACACCAATTCGATTGAATACCTCTCGCTCTTTCCCCACAGCAGCCACAACTGCTAATGACGACGACACCTTGGACGACACCCCCTGGCCACCCGAATCCACCATCTCTCTGGACACTGGACAATCTCAAAACATCCCACTAATTTTTCCATATATGTCCAAAGTGGTACACAAACGGCAAACGGCAAGTCGGCTTTGATTTGTGAGGCAAACTTGGCGCTTGTTGTACAGCATTTTTGCGTCTCTTAAACGCAGCATTTTCCTCTGCATTTGTTGCTCTTTAGTTTATAGAGTTTTATGCCTTTGGGTTATAGATAAGTCAAAGCGATTTACCGACAAGACATGTAAAGAGGGTATATAGTATAGCGATTTGTAAAATGTTAGAACCTTGGCGAAAAACTCTAGTCTACATTCAAAAACCCTGTTGATTTGTAGACAATTTTGGTTTTTAAATAAATGTTAGCTTCATTATATAGTTTTACACACTCAAGTACAAAACTAAATATAATTTTGTCCAGTAAACCCCCCTACTCGAATATACTTTTCATCATTCAATTTATTTTGGTCGTTTGAAATCTCTAAAAAAATCTCATTAAGTGAAACAATTATTAAAAGGTGAAAAGATTTTGTACCTACTTCAACATCAATGGTTCTTTAAAATGCCTTGAGGCCAAACCAATCATAAGTTGTTTACAAGAACCCAAATTAAATTATATTTTGTATGTTATTTATATCAGATTTTCTATATTGTAATATCTAATGGCTTATTTCCCACTTGACATATCTAAAATCTCAAGCGAAGCCTCACCTTCATTACCTCATCAACTATTTTAAGCAACTGCAATTCAATTAGGAAGTGCATTTATAATAACCCAAGCCGAACTGTAAACTTAATCAAACAACTGAAAAAGTAGATTTCAAATCAACCAAATGCCGTTGGCGCCAACAGACCCAACAAAGCTGTTAAACTGTTGAAAATCTTCCTGAAATAATTAACTATTGAACTGAAAAGCAATTGAAAATACAAAAAAGTGTTTTACAGATGGAAATCTTAAGAAATTTTTTTTTTTTTTCAGACCCCATACAGCCCCAACGAGCTCAATTATTATAGTAAAGAAAAACCACTTGTAAATCTTTAATTATTTCCTCAATTAAGAGAGCTGTGCTTAGAGATAAGATATGCTAATTTAAATTTACTTGTTTTACCTTTTACCTTTTATCAATAATTAAATTTTTATTTATTAAATTTTTATATTCTTATTAACCCATCGACAGATTTGGTAACATAAATGATTGCTTTTAAAAGCAAAAGATTTATTTTAGTTGTCGTCTTCATTTTTATTTTATAGAGCCAAATCTTAAAAATATACATTTGTCTTTAGTTTTGTTTCTGATATATCTTCAAAATCGAGACACTGTTACTTCATAAAAAAATACAGAAAATGTACTATCATTAGACCTTACCATATATAATTCTTTAGACTGATAAGCAAAAAGTCTACCTCTGATATATATATATAATTTTATTAGTATTTTTTTTTTATTTATGCACCATAAAGTTTTATACATCCGAGATTATGGCTACTCTAAAAGGAAATATTAAATTAAGGCCAGACAATTTTGCCCTAAGGCGTGATTGGCTTAAAAACAATTAAACAAAAGAAAAAGCGTTAATAAAAAATTAAAATAATCAAGGGAACTGCACGCCAATGGCTCATTTGTAATGCTCCAGAAGAATTCCGTGTGTCAGAGGAGAGGCTAAGTGTGTATAGAGCCCTCTAATTACATGGCCTTTTGTTGTCTGCACTTTGCGTTTGCTGCTGTGGGTGTTGTAACGCGACAATTAAAGTAATAAACCTTTATATTTCTTGCCCGGCCCTAGCATAATCGCACAATTTGTCAACGAGCCGGACGCAGGCAACCCTTTTCATTTCACGTTTAATTGTTATTCCCCGATTGCTCGCACTCGCGTTTTTTTTTAATTTAAATGCAAAGTTTGGGGTTAACCAGTGGGGTTTAAATGCGTTAAAGAGAATAATGTGCGCAGCATGGCGTGTTTGCAAGTGTGAAGTGAAAAATTGTCTTGCAGGAGCTCCATATGGATGAGATGGCATTGGGGAACCAAAGGTAATAAAATCTGCCCTCGACTAAAGTCAAGCTTATTGATTAAAATAGCTTGGGAATATTTTAAGCCACAATATAAAGCTTGTTTGGAAACCATACCACTTAGCTTAAACACCTTCATTCATTTAACATCCTTTTTTTGAGCACTATAAAACTTACGCTTCTTAAAGTATAAAAAAAAATTTAGGAATTTCACTAGGAAGTAATTTTTTTGGAAATAGGGAATACATTTGTAAATATAATTAAAATTAATTCAGAATAATTTTAATTAATACGTTTAAAAATGAAAAGCTAAATGAATTTTTAATCATTTTTTGTGTTACAAACTGTTAAACTGTTTTTTCTGTAAAAAGTTGTGGCGAATACCAGTTTTTTTCAAAATATTGGCTGAACTTAGCTTTAGTATTTGCTTTGCATCCACTTAGCTTAAATACCTTCGTCCATTTAACAACCTTTTTTTGGTCCTTATAAAACTTACGCTTCTTAAAGTATAAAAATAAATTTTGGAAATTCACTAGGCAGTCCCTCAAGTAATTTTCCTGGAAATGGAGAATACATTGTTAAATCTTAATGTGAAACATAAATATGTTTAGCTTAAATATTAAAAGGTTTTTGATGTTTCAAAGGTTAGGTAATAGTTTTTTAAGAAGATTTTTAAAGATAATTAAGAATAATTTTAATTTTAATAAATACGTTTTAATAATTAAAATTTAAATGAATATTTAAAAATTTGTAAGATTGAATCATAATTTTTTGTATAACAAACTGTTATTATCCTTTTTCTGTAAAAAGTGGTGGCGAATGCAAGATTTTTCAAAATATTGGCTGAAGTTAGCTTTAGTTCTTACTTTGCATCCGTCAGATATTTATATGCATAAATACAAGACCAGTAGTACTTCAGACAATACACTTCAAGTTTAGCCCCCTCTTTCAACCCATATCAAAATCGTAAAACCCCATTAACTTTGGCATAATAATCATTTGGAATATTTTATGCCTTTGTCTTACCAATTATAATCAGATTAAACAAGGCAAATGCATTTGGCGTAGTGCGAAAAAAAGATAGAGTCCCATAAACCAACCAAATTATGGCAAATAAATATGGATGTAAACGCGAGGAATGAGCTGGATAAGAAGTTGATTTGCAACAACTTTCTACGACATTTAAATGGAATACATGAAATCGAGCAGTTTATGTTGAACAAAACTAACCATCGGGATTAGACCATAAAGCATGCTAGAGTGCGAGCCGTATCTGGCAGATACCTAGATGCGAACTGGCAGTAGCTCCTCGCATCTAGACTGTGCGTGTCAGCAAGTGTGTCTTTTTCGGACTCGGATGCTTCATGGTGCACTGGGCCTGGGCCTGGACCATCAAACCAGAACGGCCGCCTATGAAGAATTCTGCCATAAATCATGGTCGTAAAACTTAGCTGTAATCTGCGGAGAGTAGCAAACACGGCCAGTCTGCTCCTCGCCTTTTTGCGGAAGCATTGCGGACTTTCAACTGAGCATAACTTTGATTGATAATGATGTGTCAATAATATGTGTTTGCAATTTTATGCTGCCTGAATAATGTGAATGTTACATTGTGATGAAATGCCGCCGCTGGAGTATCATTTAAATGGTAATTTAAACATAGATTTGAGTTCCAGGAACCAAACCAACCATGGGGAGCCAGGCCCAAGGACAGCCCATCATGTTTTAATGGGTCTAGACAATGGAAATGTACTAGGCAAGTATTTAATAGATCTAAGAATTAAAATTTTTTAAATTTTAAAACTTTCCTACTACATTTACTCATAATTATATACAAATTTTATAAAGTTATTCATGTTGTAAAATAATAAATACTTAAGTGATAAGATTTTTTGACTTGTTAACTCTTAATTGTAATAACCGTAATTATAAGTTTAATACTATAAAAATAATTATAAAAAATAACCATAAAACTAAAACATTTAGGGGATGGTAGCCTAAAAAAATAAATATGTTCTATGTTAGATAACATTTGTCAGGACTGACTATTTTTTGATACAAATCGCCAAAATTTTCAAACAATTCATTTGGTAAACATTTCTGTGAAATAAAAACAATATAAATATAAATATAATTAATTGTATATAATTATATTAAACCAAAAAATTATATTAAGAGGTACTTATAGTTGCTTATCTAAAAAATTATTGAAGAAATAAATTAATGATAACAATAAATAATTATATATTTTTGAAACATCCGCACAAGTGGCGGATCCAAAAGAAGGTTTTAAAAAGAAATATTGTTAAACAATCTTTTAAATACAACATACTCTTTCAGAGGGTATTATAATTTGAGACAAAAGTTTGCAACGTATTAATGGAGACATTTCGGACCATATAAAGTATATATATTTTTGATCATTTTTACGTCGTTTTTTTTGCATATAGAAATATTCTCCGATATATAATAGTTTTAATCTAGTACGGAATTATGGTTTTAATTTTATAAAAATAATAATATTATTTATTTGCCTAGTGCTTTTCTTTTTAGAATGGGAAAAATATATGGACTTATCTTTTCTGGAAGTGTATTCGGATTAAATCCATAACTTCCTGGCCACAGAGCAGCGGCAACATTTGAATGACCAAAAGCGCGTTATGCCTGGAATTTGCATTCAAATTCAACCGCGTTCACCGGGGAGGCCGGCGCCTTCAACAAAGTGGAAATACCGCAGAAATGCAAACGACAGGCTAATAAGCCCGAGCGGACAGTTTGGAATGCCTGGCCGGACTGCATATGGTAAACAATTGGCCAAGTTCAGCTCCAGTTGGCCGGCATTATGCACCCGGGTCGCAGATCGCCGTTGACAGCTTTTTTAAACGCCGGCAAATTGAGCGCCAGGTAAAATCCAGCCCGCGGAGGAGAATCAACTTAATTGCTGGCGGAATTGTGTCAGCAGATCGTGCGTTTGCGATACGCGATATGGGATTTGCGGTGCAGAAGAAGCGGCGCCCGCGTCAACAGCCAAAGACAATGCCCTTCAATGGAAACTCCTCGGGGCGACTCACAGCTGAATGCTCTTCCATTTTCAATGGAATATCTTGTAGATTTGTTGTTGAGTAATTTGTTTTACTGAATTTATCAAGATAATGAAAAAATTAAGTATACGTCATAGCACTAAATTGGTGTAAAAGACGAGGATCAAACGTTTAGAGAAAATATATACAAATGTAACGTTAAGCTCGTCTGCTTATTTAAAACAATGAAATTGTATTAATTTTTTGTGTATAATTGTTTATTTAAGCTATATATTTATTTAAAATTAAGAATGAAAGACTATACATGTACATATCTTTATTTTACTATATTCATTATTGTATAATTTTGTATTTAATGTTATTTAGTTGATCGTTGACATACTGTGAAACGGATAAGAAATTATTGAAATTTTCATAAAAAATATAAATGAAGTATTTCTAAAGTGAAGCACAATCTATCCCTTTTTTATAAAGAATTCTTAACAAAAACAAGAAGTGAAAATATTTTGTTTTCAAAATCACTTTCTTAAGCTTTAGATAAGAAAATGTTTTTTGTATTAAGGTATTCTTTCTTGATTAAACTTCAAATATATTTACTTTGAAGTTATGGGTGAAATTTTCTTGCCAAGGCGTTAACCGTTCAAAGTTACTAATATTAAATCTATTGATTTTACAGATGTAAAATATATATATGTATATACCTATTATGAACAAATTTAAATTAGCTTGTTCATTATATATACATTACAACCGAATTTGGTTGAAGAATTAAATTTAATCTATTTAATTAGACTCAAGAAACCATTTTTTTCAATTTAAAAAAAAAGCATTGTTTGTATATTAAATCACCTCTTTAGTTTATAGATATAAGTTTCTAGAGATGGTTTTCTATGAAAACGCGATCAATTGTTAGTTAATACCCAAAAGACGCCTAAAATAGCCCTGCCAATAAGAGGCGTTGGCGAAACCAGTTTTCAAAACGCAAATCCAATTGGATGGAGCCGGGGCCTGAAATGAAAATAAATCCCCCACTGACGTCGACGTGACACTTAACGAGGCGATATGCAGGCGAAATGAGAGTCTATGCGAGCGTATCTCCCAATTGGATAGAGGAGCACGGCTCCACCTCCAATTGGATTAAGCAGACAAACACACACACGGAGCGATAATCATAAATTTAAATAAAGCGAGGGAGAACATGGAGCAGGCGTAGGTGTGAGCGGGATGGCGCACTGCTAGATTTGAATAATGCCAGAGTGTGTGTAGTGAATCAGTTAGTGGGATTAGTTGTCTCTTTTCCGCCCATTGAGGCAGCTTTTTGTGGAACCTAAGAGAGCGATCGTAGCTTTTTACCTTGGTGTGCGTGAGAGAGTGAGAAAGGGAGACGGTTTTCTCTGAAAGTCTTTAAAGATACATTTTCAGAGAGAGAGAAAAGCGCAAGAATTTTTGCTTTCTAAGGAGGCTTAAATATTTTTTAAAAGATACTCTAAATAAAATTATTTAAAATCTTAACTTATCAGAGCTTGAGAGAGCGCACTCTCTTTTTCTCTGCCACAATTGCAATGTTGCAAGCAGGTGTATCTGTGTGTGCAAGTGGACTGCATCAGATACATACATTCACAAACAGATACAGTGCAAAAGATACAGACACAGAGACACTTCAAATTGCAATTGTTTGAGTGCACTGCCGTTTGTTTATTTGCCTTTTGTTTTTATGGATTTGGCAAAAACTTGTTGCAGCTCGCTGCCGTTAAAGTTGCCGATCTGTTGCGCATCTTTAAGATACTTTTGGCGAGCTCGCCTCAGTTGAGTTCAGCGTTCAGTGGTTGTAGCTCAAGTGCGCGCGCTCCCCGGACTTTTTGCAACTTTTGTCCTCCGCGAGATCTCATGCGATACGAAACGATCCCATCCGAAGAACCCCCTCTAAGTCCCCCAATACCATCGCTTTCGCGTCGCGATTTTTGCCGAGCTCTTTTGTGCAGCAGTTTTTGCGTTTTGACGACGGCATTTGCGAACCGAGGTGCGCTGTGAATGAGACGCCAATTCCGCTTGCGGAACCATCAAAAAATTGTTGAAAAACTATAGATTATAGTTTTTGGAAAAGTGCCTGCGATTGTGCAGATAAAGAAATGTGAATACCAATTTAAGTCCATTCACTTGAGCAACAAAAATTTTAATTTTTGGTAAAGCTCAAACCAATTAAAAGAGTAAATAAAGGTAAATACCATGGGAATTATTGTAAGTTTATGAAAGACATTAAAGAAATGTAGTAAATTTACCAGTGCTGTCCAATTGTACTTTTATTTATAAACGTTTTTGTTTTTTTTTGTTTAAATAGTGCAAATAATGAAAAGTGAACAATATTTTAAAACCAAATTGATTGAAATTTATTGAATGAATGAATGTTAAATTAGACTTAAAAAGTCTAATTTACACTTAGGTAGGTGGTTAGTAATGAGCTGTTAGTAATGAAAAACCGAAAAAGAAAATGCTCTTAAATTATTTTAACATGAACATTAACATTACAGAAAATATGATTATTATTGACAATAAATATTTATAATTGAAAAATCTATGGTGGGTCCCAGTAAAAAAATATGCCAGATATATTTACAATTTGAATAAACGGTGCTTGCAATTTTCCTTAAAAAACCACATTGTTATGCTCTTTTCATTCTTCCTACTCTATCACTTTACTTCATTAAAATTTTTAAATATATCTGGTATATATTTTAAATAAATAAATTATAAAGTATCATTTCTAGAACGTTTTTAAAATAAGTCGATTTGCTCAGCCAAAAATCAAGGGATCTGAAAAATCAAATTGTAATGGACAATTCGGTGTTTTTTTTATGTTTTGAATAGATCCAATTTTAAGGTAGATATTCAATATATAAAAATTGAGTGTAGGTGTACGCCGATTTTTAAGCCAACCAAAATGTATGACTTCTTTTTCAAAAATATTAAATAAAATTAATCAATTGTAAACCCGTTGACATCCCACATTTCAGTGATAAGACTTCCAGGCCACCTGGACCCCTAATCATGAATCACACAATTAATCAAAACTGTGTAGAATTTCACAATCCCAATCTATAATCTTTAACAACCTTTAATAAATGAAAAATTCTTCGATTTATGTTGCTCGCCTTTGCTTCAGGGGTTTCCCCCCACCCGCAATGGTAAATATTGTTGGTTATCATGAATATAGGGTTTCATTTGCAACTATTTAAGGCACCGATTGAGAGCTACAAGGTTATTGAAAGTTAATGCAAGTATTCGAAATCTATTCCATCTGAGCAGGCGAAGGTTGTTTAAACCTTTTTGAGTAAGGCGCCATGAGTTTCAGCCTGAATGTAAACAGAACCTGCATCAAAGTTTACTCTAAAAAAGTTGAAGTGGGGCGCCCATACTTCTCCGTAACTTCAATGCCTTTCGCAATATCGCTGGGGTGAACCGTCAAGCGATAAATAATATTGAAATTGAAATAAATACTGCAAACAAAGTGTAAGAAAAACCGATCGATTTACACTTTAAATATCGTACCTCTCTCTCGATTTGTTTAATGTATATATCTATATCTATATACATGCGAGTATTTTGTTGCCTTATTGATAAGGCGATCGCCTCGATATGTTTTATTAGCATAACACTTGTGGTGCGCCGCGTTTTGAGTTCAAGTGCCTCTGGACAAGTTGGAACTGCATTTTCTTTTTGTTGCACTCTTTTTTCTTATTCAAATGCCGTTATCTGGACGGCGTATATAGATACAGCCGTACAGATACCATTACCATTTGCTGTAACGATCGAGTGATTGATTATTTTTACAGTACAATAATAAATATTTGTCCATCGTTTGTGGCGTTGGCTGCTTAGCCTAATTAGATAAAAATGGAATGGAACCTGCTCCTTCTCGTTCTTGGCGTAGCATTATCTCGACTGCGTTTTCCCATTTACCATATTCGGTTCTCCTCCGACCGAACTGAACTGATTAAGCCCGACCAGGCCAAGCCAAGACGAGTTGGGTCTTATTATGTAGACCCGTGTCGACAATTGCGTCGAAGCTGTTGTTTAAAAAGAAAAATGAGTTCAATTTGTTTGCTCTGGCCTGATAAGACACCGCCGGCAGGTGAGGTGAGATAAAGTCACCAAAAGAACCTGTGTCATGCCAACTCTTCGACTCAGCACTTTGCATATCATTGTCGACGTGTTCGACTTTTGAAAAAATCAATTAATTGGATGGGTATCGGCTTGATTGAAGGATTCACGACGGTGACTATTGTATGCTCTAAATTTATAAATGTTCATACAAAAAAACTTGTACACATTGCCCAGACTTAAAGTAATAACAAAATCAATTGAAAAGGGCTTAATATACTGGAAGTTATATGTGAACATTCTGATATGATCCAAAAACAAGAAAGGAAAGCTAACTTCGGGCGGAGCCGAAGTTGATATACCCTTGCAGAATACTCTGTAAATTATATTCTCCAAAATTATTCATATAATGCATTCTTAATACTCATAAAAAATCCCAACTTCCTAACTTTACAAACACGAAAGTTATGGCATTTCCGATCAATCAGTTATATGGCAGCTATAGGATATAGTCGGCCGATCCTTATGAAATTTGGTAGGTCGGATTGATTGGCCAAATATAAAACCCATAGAAAATCCCAACTTCCTAACTTTACAAACACGAAAGTTATGGCATTTCCGATCAATCAGTTATATGGCAGCTATAGGATATAGTCGGCCGATCCTTATGAAATTTGGTAGGTCGGATTTATTGGCCAAATATAAAACCCATAGAAAATCTCAACTTCCTAACTTTACAAACACGAAAGTTATGGCATTTCCGATTAATCAGTTATATGGCAGCTATAGGATATAGTCGGCCGATCCTTATGAAATTTGGTGAGTCGGATTGATTGGCCAAATATAAGACCCATAGAAAATCTCAACTTCCTAACTTTACAAACACGAAAGTTATGGCATTTCCGATCAATCAGTTATATGGCAGCTATAGGATATAGTCGGCCGATCCCGGCCGTTCCGACTTATATACTGCGTGCAAAGGAAAGAAGGGTGTGTGCAAAGTTTCAATTCGATAGCTTTAAAACTGAGAGACTAGTTTGCGTAGAAACAGACAGACGGACAGACGGACAGACGGACATGGCTATATCAACTCAGGAGGTGATCCTGATCAAGAATATATATACTTTATAGGGTCGGAGACGTCTCCTTCACTGCGTTGCACACTTTTGACCAAAATTATAATACCCTCTGCAAGGGTATAAAAAACCTTAAAATGTTTGCTAGACTAGGATTAAATTAAAATTGCCTAATATATTTAATAAGATAATAAATCCCTTATCAACCAAACAAAAACATATCCATTCATTGCGATCCCGGGTTTCTTTAAAAGGTTTATATCAATATAATTTGAAAATCAAATTAGATTTTTTCAGAACGATCTTTATGAGAAGGGTTATGTAAATTAAATATTTTTTTTCGTTTCTTTTTAATAAAAAATACATTTGAATAATAGTTCATATAATTTTATATATTTTTATTCATTCTAAGAATAGTTTATATGTCATCGTCGTTAAAAATTTGAGGAAGTGATGCACACAACAAAGCCAGATATCAGTTGATTGAAATCTTATCACGCCTATAATTTTCACATATAATTTAAATATGAATCACTTTATTTATAAAGAATGCACATAACACTTGGCGACAAAAGCGAGTCAGTTGATAAGTGATAAGAATTATTGATTTCTTTGCGGTTGATAAGCCAATTTCGTCAAAAGGATCCTGCATCTCCTCCACCTCCATCCTCACCATGCAGAAACGCGATACGAACGATCCAATAAAATATAATTTGCAAAATTAACAAATAAGTTGAAGGCTTGTGATTATAGTTTATTAAATTCACCTGATTTCGTTTATTGCGCCCTCCACTCGAGCTCACCTCACTTGAGTTCTCGGTTCGGTTCTGGTCGGTGAGTGCCGCAGTTCTAGGAATTCGCGATTCTTTCGCCAGGGTAAACAATAGAATCTCGAAATATGGGCTGATGTTTAGTCCGAGCGAAGTTCATTGGGGGCTTGTTTGGTTTAACACGTTTCACATTTCGCAATCTTTAAAATCGGTTCGTACCGGTTTTCGGTTCTTCGTTTCAATGTTTTGGGTTAGGTAAGGTCCGGTGCGATAGTACTTGCGTCAAGTGCCAATTTAAGGGTGAACGATTGGACGGGGTTGAGGGCTATATGCCTGTTATTTCGTCCATTTTATGAGTTTTCAATTGGGAGTTTTAACATTATTTTTGGATTTGTTAACGCCAATAAAAAGGCGTTAGTCAAACAAATTTTTTTTTTAATTTAACTTTTTTAATGTCTCAACTATACATACTATCTTTTGAATCGTTGCTAAGCCTTTTATTTTAAAATCTAATTTGCATTTTTAAATGTTTAAACAAAACATTGAAATAAAACTTAATGTAATAACTTATTGATATTAGAAGCAACTTTTAAAACCCTTAGGTTTTAAGCTTCAAGAGATACATTTGTTTGTTGGTAATTAGGATTTTTACACAAACAGGTTCTTAATATTTGTCTGAAAATAAAATTAATCTACATTGGGCCTTGCATTTTTTCTTATCTAGAAGGCGACTTGGAACGTGACAATATAAGCCAAATATCGCAATTCCCAGAAGCATTTCCCCTTTTATAGATCTTGACTTAGCCAAAGTTATGTGCTTCCCCTTTATTAACCTTTTCCACTTCCGCACTTAAGTGGTTCTTATATAAATCGATCAGTTAGTACCACGTGATGGCTTTTAGATCGGCGTCTGTTCTTGAGAACCCGCCTGCCAATAAACGGAACCAATAACAATTCTGCCTGACACAAGAACAAAACCAAAAACAATGATAAATAAAATTTGTCACAAGTTGAAAAAGCTGGAACAATGAATGGCATTCATTAGTCAATTACAGTAAGACCTGGCTAGTTAACAAACACAGGCGGTTATCAAGATAGGGCCGGGTGATACCGCGAAATGGAAATGAGTCAAAGGCAAGTGCCAAATGGGGGAAATGATGATGTCTAGATAGAAAGACAAATAATTTGTTTAGAATTAGGAATTTGGGTTTCGGCGACAAGGCAATCGGTAATGTGTTGCTAATTAATATTGAGCTGCAATGGGGTTAACTTGTCTTAGTTGGTAAGTCACAAATTGTTTCATTTAGTATTTAATATTTTGCGTTTTCTGTTCTTTTTTGTGGAGTAGAGCTAAGTCGACTTGAGCCACAGGAAATCTCCCTTTGGCACTTTACGAATGGCGCCCCATTATTCATAAATATGAAAAAATTCAGACCCCCTTCGATATTAGAAGGGTGACAGAAATCGATGGGAGACCTCTTCTATTTGGTTATGCATTAAATGTAATTAATTTTGTAAATTCCGTTAATATTCATGGACTTTTAACTAAACTTCTATTAGCATTTTAAGTCCACAAGCTAAAAATATATTTCTATTAATTGTCAATTTTTTAAATGAATTTATCTACATATTTCTGTCGACCGTAAGCCTTTCGCTGAAATTGATTAGCTAGGCAAGCAAAAATAAATATTTGCGTGAAATGTTTCAGCGGAGGAGGAGGCCCACTCCTTATGAATGCCAAGCCATTGTCACACTCGGGTAAAGGTCACCCGATCTTATCCATATATAGGAGCAGACCTGTCCACCCAGCCCATCAATATTTACATTTTACTATGGATCGTGTCGAATTTGCTGGCGAAATTGAAATTAAAGTTAAATATGACTGAGGAGTTTTTCGATACTAAAAAGCGGTTCAAGATTATTTGTATTTGTAAATATTTACAAACCAAGAAAATTGTAACTTTTGAATGACTTTTGGCCCGCAAATTTGTTCATGTTATGAATAAGCGCAATTAATAAACTGATTCTAAAATCTTATTAATTTAAACTACAATCAACTTAAAAGTTGTATACCTTTACCAATAAAAGATTAAAGACTTAAACAAATTGATAAAAGTTACAATAATAATTAATTTTCTGAAGTCCATTTATTAAAAAATAAATGTTAAAATTGTCCCCTTAAATTAGCTGTATATTTTACAGAATTGGACATCTAACTCTTAACAAAGCAAAAGATGATTGCCTTGAGTAAAATTAAAAATAAATAAGAGTAACATAAAGTCTCTGCAACTCAAATTTTGGGCGGTTTGAGATTGTAGCTGAGAAGGTAGGAGTGTATATAACTTTATATTAGTCACAGTTTTGACTTCCGGTCCCATTAATAATACCAGTTGATAAATTCACAATCGCTTTCTTTAATATAATCTAAACATGTAATAAAAAGTACATATACATGACATAGATCGCTCTGACTAAGGCTTCCCCTACTTAAACTGTTAACCGTCTGGACAAACAGTTTGTTCCCATTTAGAACCAAAATAAGTTTCGTAATACGCTTATGGGGTTAAACGCTGGTAAATATATAACAATAGCGAGGAGAGAAATCGGCCGCGTCACTTTCCACATTTCCGCTGCACTCGGATCTATATCAAAATCGGGAACTGAAAACTCTTTCTGCTCAAATAATAGAACATGACTTGGTCTTAACAATTTGTTTTTTTATTAAAGGCACATTTAAATGGCATTAGCAATTATGCGTGTTTAGGGCTTATACATGAATGAAAATTTGTTTCTGTCGGAATTTATTGTCTGATTATTATTTTATTTTTATACGATTGTCCCCGACCCCTCGGCATAACTACTGTTTCGTCTATTCAACTCTGTCTGCTTCTGCGTTTGTGGCTTAAATGGTCAAAAACATCGGGTAGATGACTTGTAATTACGATGGCGGGATCGGAGTCTCTACGAGTATCGATGTTGATGTGAAGGGTTTAGTACGCCGAAAGCACTGGGAAGCTTGTAAATAACCAAAAGTACACTGAGAAAAGTTATACCAACTTAAAATATATACTTAATAATATGTTTGGGCTCTCTTGAATCGATATTTTATTTAAATTATCATCAGCTAAAATATATATTTTTATTACATCATGTTGTTTTAAGCTTTATATTTCAAAATCAGTTGCGTGCAAATAGAAAATAATTTTTACCACAAAGAATAATTATCTTTAAAAATAAGTTTAAAAAAACATCTTTCAAACGAAAAAAAATATATTGTATTACAAAATAATTAAAAATGTACTATATTAACAAATAACTACCATAATTCCTATTTTTAAGGGAGTTTAAATATTTTTCAAGTAAACAAGCCTTTTGTTATGTAAAAAAACGTTAATTATTCAGTTTAATATTTGTTCAGTGCAGAGTAGCTAGCTATTTTCTTCGGCTGGCGATTATGAATATTCAGCTTGATTGCCTGCTACCGTTGAAAGACTTTGTCAACTGTTTAGGGCACCTCCATCCCCCCTTTGCATCATACAACTGATAAACCAAACAAAATTAATAATGAAATGGCATTTTTGGTTTTTAGTTTTCGGCCACGTCATGTTGTCGCTCTTGTCCCCTAGTGAAATTTCAAGGGAATGAGCAGATTTAACCAAAACAACATAAACCGAAATTGAACTAATTAAAATGACAAAAAAAAAGCGAGAAATCAAGAAAAGAAGAAGCTCGTCAGGTGCTTTCAACCTGCAGATAAACAGGTTCACATGTCCATCATACTTTGCGTGCGGAGTGATGAGTTTGCATAAATAATTTTCTTTCCTGCTCGTCTTCTAAGCTGAAAATGCGATTTGAGCTCTTTGAATTTCTAATTGTGGCGGCTTTTCGCTTACCCAGAATTTCCTTGGCTCTAAAATATTTTTTAAATTTATTTATTACCATGACAATTGCTTTGATATAATTTATGGCTCGTTCATGCTCGCCCCCACGACACACCCTTTATGGCTAATTAATCTTCTTTGCCTAATTACAGACCAGAGTTTGTCCACTTGACCAAGTTGCGGCTATCGGCTCTAATCAAGGTTCCAAAGTGTTTTTGGAGAACTCTTTCAACTGCTATCTGCGCCGGGAGTGATTACCTATGTGCTCTATGCTGTTGCTGCTGTTGGCACAGTTAGCCGAAAACACTGATTATGCCATTGTTGCTAGCAAACTACTATCAGCAGCAACTTCAGCGACGGCAGCAGCGTGTTGCTAGCAACAACGGCATGTTACTTGAATACAAAAGCCATTGCAATACAAATCAGGCCAGCAACAATTGCAGCAGCAACAGCAGCAGCGACAACAGCAACAACCAGCGACAGCTGTCCGCAGCGGAAGCACTAACAATGTCAACGCCGACAACAACATCGAAGTATACAGTCAATGGCGAGGCCACCGAAAGCGTTGCAGCATCCACACTGCTCTACCACCATCCGCACCACAGTCATCATCATCATCATCACCATCAGCAGTCACAGCAGCAGCAGCAGCAACATCATCACCAGCAGCAGTTGTTGCTGCAGCAGCAGCTCCTGCAGCAACATGTGGCCAGCAGCTCGCCGCTGCAACATCTGAGCAATCTGTTTGGCCAGCATTTGCCTACGCACAGTCTGCAGCATTTGATTGCCGCCGAGTACTGGCAGCAACAGCAGCAACAGCACCCAGCGACAGCAATTAAAATCGAGCCAACAACTCAATCAGGGGCAGCAGCATCGGTCTTTAGCTTCACGCCGCAGCAACACGTCAATTTTGCCGCCTCATTAGTCGCATTACAGCAAAATGATGCCCTGCCCGAGGCAACAATGGCAACAGCAACACCGACACCAGCGACAACTGCAGGAGCAGCAACAGCAACGGGCCCTGCAGCAGCGACAACATCAGCAGCATTGCAGGCGCCAACAGCAACACAAGCAGCAGCAACAATTGACGACATCGATGATGATGATGACGACAGCAACATCGACAACCACATGCAAAATGCAGGCGGTAAGTTTGATGTTTTATGATTATTTTGGCAGCTGCAACAGATCTAAAAGGGGAGCTTGAAAAGTTTTAATAATATTAAAAGTTTTATTTTCCAAGCAAGTATTTTAATATTTTTTTTCCCTTGTGGTTTAGGAAGATAAAGGTTTTAAACGTTTTAGTTTTATCATTATTATTTTGTCTATTTCCCTATGCATTGTTAAGATAATAATTTGTATACATTTATAAAAATATTTTTTTACCAAATTTTTGGTAATTTACTTATATAAAGAAATCGGGCTTTATAAACTAAACTCATGACATTGAAATACCTTTTGCAGCACCTCAAATTTTAAGTATATAAACAATGGAAATTGAAACTATTTTTATTATTATTAATAAATTATTCCATATGCGATTTTCCATATTATTTTCGGATACACAGCCTTTTGACCATTTGTCAATATACATATGTGCATAAAACTACAAAAATGTTTTTAATGAATAAAATCGTATTCGTTTGTATTTCATTGTTTGGTCCCAATTTTTCTTCTAAGGCTCATCCTTTTAGCACCCTTCGCTGTTTTGATAATGCAAGCTCATTTCCATTTCCTGTCCCGATCACGCTTCGTTTTAAGTCTGCTTCGCTTCGATCCACCTCTCATCTCCGTTTTGGCAACGTGTGTGTCTTTGATTTATTATGCGGCCTTTATTTCATTCATAAAATGAAATGATTATGCTGTATGCTATGGCTGCTCGCTCACACTTTCGTGTCATCTGGGCCCGGACTTATTTTCATATCATTAGCCTCATCAGCAGACACGTTTGCCGCACTGCACTTCCGCACCCACCTCCGCAGCCGTCCGAAGGTTTGGGCTTGGATCCCGGCTCTTAAACATCATCATCAGGGCCAACATTACCATCATCGCAGCGCCCTCTCATCAGCCAATCGTCGACTTCTGTTTCCCTTTTCTTTTAGTGTCTTTCAGTTTGCTTTTCACAAAATCGTCTGCTGTCTGTTGTCTGCACGCAATATTCGTAGATGTAGAAATACTTTTGTTGGTTTAGGCCACCACTTGACGTGTTTGGTAGGAAACTGGAATGAATAATATTCTGTGGTCAAGTTTTGAATATCTGCTCGCTTGATAAATGTCTCGGTCTGAGGAAATTTACATGACCCCACAGCTCAGGAAACGAAATCGCATGTGGAGCAATTAAATTATATTTGTGGTCGGAATTATGGAAATCATCATAAAGCCTTTAGGGTAATGTGCTCTGCTTAATTAAGAAATGACACTAAAAGTCTGTATAATGGCTTTTTTACAAGCCAAAATTATTTTAATTTGTATTCTGCTAAAAATAAATAAAGTATGTAATTATTATTGCGTCCAGGTGTTTAAATTGCAATAAATATATGACTTATTTAGGTCTGCAAAATGAAAATGGCATTTTTTAGTTGCTTTTAGCCCTAGAAAATATTTTTACTTACGCCTTATAAGCACTCAAGTCTCCAAACCTTAGGAATATATCTCATATTTTTTTGCTATGCCTTCTATTGAATATGAAAATCATTAATAACCAACCATAAAAGTGTTATAATCACGTCAGAGGTGTCAAAAGCGAGTCCCCTCGTGCTTCTGGGCCAACCCACCGCCTAGACATCTAACAAATTGCCAGCCTCTGTGAGCACGTGGATAATTGATGAGCGGAGCCACAGTCAAGCCTCTGTCGACAGACCGGGGCAGACCGTACCTGTGGCAGTGCCACCAGCTCGGTCACACCTCCTCCCCGTTTGGCATTTTAGCATAATTTCAAGTGCCCTCGAAGTGATCCCAAAGTGCTTTGTGTCTATCCCATAATTATGCCATTTGTACAACAGTTTTGAGCCTCTGCCGAGACGGCAACATCAAACTAATTTGAATATAATTTCATAGAAAATTAACCACTTCGTTCTCCGCTCTCAGTTATTTATTGCTTAATCCTTGTGGTTTGTGCTGCGGAGAACTCGTGCCCCGGTTTGTCTTTTATGCAAATTCTTTTTTAATAACCCCGGCGGACGGGAATTCTCCGCCAGCATCTTTTGTTCGCTCCACCTTGATTGCAGTCTGTCAGCTATTGTCTGCGTTCTTTTGGAGGCCTCTGACGCCTTTTTTTCGGTTTCATTCAACTCTTTTGATGGCTTTTGATTATTATTGAAAGTGATAAATGAAGATGAGTTCGTGTCCGGGGCGAGTGCAGTAGCAATTTGAACTCATCAAGCAGCAGCCAGTTGACTGATAGCTCTGATTGCTACCTGAAAAGCTCACAAAAGAATGGCAGCCGAGGATTATGTAAAGTGTTAACAACTGACAGTATTCAAAATAACCGAACAATAATTTTCTAGCTAGCCTGAAGACTCTAGTAATGACAAAGTTCCAAGTTTTTAAAATATTTTGGGTTGTATATTAAAACAAATATTTATTTGTGCTCTTATACAGTTCATATCCAAATTTAATATAAATTCAAACCATTAAACATAAAAAAATGTTGAGCTATTTTGCAATTATGTTTTATTGACATCACTTAAGAAAACGTCCTTCAGAAAACAATATAATTAAATATGTTAGAATACCATTTTAGTTTTTAAATTTTTATCGGTATTGACTTGTTTTACTATCAGGATCAATATCAGAATTTAAATAAATTCAATTTAATTATTAGGACTTAAGCAACTAATGCCCTTACTTACTAATGTTCCTTACTTAAAAGCTAGCACTGCTAAAATCGTGTGTCCACTAATTTAGATTGATAAAGTTATACTGTTTATACTTATATTATCGGCGAAAGCGATCGCCCTGTGAAATGATGATTTATTAATTGTATTAAAATAGAGCCGGCGACCGCCTATCAGAATCATCAATCAATATAAATTTAGTCAGATTCCGCTTTCAGCCAGCTTTTCATGAGCGAAGTAGGAAATTTCAATGAGCTGGTCTGGGCATTAAAGTTCAATTCGTTATCCCATTAGGCCATTAGGCTGGAGTACTATTACCGGCTAAATGCCCAGTTAGGCATTTGGAGTTGCAAATTGCTGGGAGAAACGTTCTGCGGCTCCTTCGCCATCATTGCCATATAACCAAATCCCTGGCCAGGGCGATCATCAGCCATTTGGCCAAGTGCAGCAGCCATTAGGCCCAGTCGATCCGGGCTCCTAACTACTTAACTTGGCTGCGAGACCGAAACCAAAGCCGCGAGAGCTGACAACTGTCAGAATTTAATGGCGGCTTCAATTTTTATAACCAAAGCACGACTACCGTCAAAAGCGGGGAGGGCAGGCACATCCACAACCACAACCACATCCACATCCATCCAGCGTTCGAGTCCGAGTTTGAGTTTCAGTTCGAGCCAAGTTAAAACAGATTACGCCAGCCAATCTGACGAGGGCTGAGGCCGCTGCCGCCGCAAATAAGAAATGCAAACGAGTTGGGGCACCGGCCGAGGCCCGAATGCAGATTTCAGAGGCACGATATCGGTTCAGAGGGGAGTTACGGACTGCGTACCGCTCTCGTGGTGAGTTGTATGTGTGCAGCATGCAACATGAGTTCCCACAGTCGCCGCGGCGGTTGCTCTTTGGCAACGCCTTCGAAAACTGATGACGTTGTAAGGCAGCCGCAGAGTTGAAGCCGCCGCAGCCTCCCCAGTCCCTCCCCATCCCCCGCGAACTCCTACTCCTTTGGCTGATGACTCGGAGACCTCGACATGCATATGAGCTCGATGGGTTGGAGATGGGAGCGTGAGGCACGGAGACTTACGATAGTCCAGGTGAAAGCAAGATATAGAAGTCCCAAAGGCTTATGTATAACGTTCAAAATTAAGTTTTTCTTGAAAATTAATTTATAAATGTTGTACCTATTTTATAAGGTATCATCATCTTTAAATTATTTTTTCAGTTCAACCGGGTCTTTGGTTCATAGTCCTTTCAGTGTGATCAAGCTATATGTTAATGGTTATTCCAGTGTGACCAAGCTATGTGTTGCGGTTTACTTTAGTGTGGCCAATTAAGTTACTGAATATTAAGTGTTACCATGCAGTTTCCCAGTGTGTTAATATTTTACCTTGTTTGTATTTACCGTATGCTTTAAGAGTATTTGCAGATGATTGTTATGGTAAATCATTATCCATCTATTACCTATGAAGAACACTGATGCTTTTGCCTGCAGTTTAAAATTCATAAGACCTTATTAGTGTTAATAATAATGAACTATGAATCTGCATTTACCTATAATGTGTAAGAAAATCGATATAACTATTAAGCACCCATTCAGATTTCCATTACCCCATCGCCATTTCCTTAATTTCATTAAATTGACTTTTGCACCTGCTTAAGCTTGGACCAATTTCAATATGCTTCAGTCACGCTCACATCGCAAAGCTCCGGGTTTTGGACCACAACCATAACCATCACCATCATCATCCACGCTCGTCTTCGTCGTCGTCGCTTATCTGGCAAAATTTGATCAACGTTTTCGCAATTCGGGAGCTCCGCCCCGAAGGTATTTCCATAAATATTCCTTGGCCCCAGCTTCAGTATTTTGCCTGGCTTTTGCTGCTTTTGCTTCATTTTGGACTGCTCAGGTTTTGCTTTTTACTTTTATTAGTTGGCCAGTTGTCTGTGCTGTTTGGGCTGATGTTGCTGCTGCTACAAATAAATTAAAATTATGCATGCTTAGGCATAGGGCCCTGGGAATTTGTTTTGTGGGAAAGCCTCTTTTGTCTTTGGCTTTGCTTCGATTTTTGTTTTGTGTTTTTTTTATTTGGGGCTGCGTCTTTTTGGGCTGAACTTAAACAAATATGTTTCGATGGGTGCAGATAATAATTTTTTGCACTGAAATTTATGTGTGTGGGAGCCGATCGTTTTGGGCAGAAGTTGCTTATGTCAATGGGTGGGTAATAAAATGTACAATTATGGTAATTGTGGGTTGAGTTTGTTTAACAAGGTTTTCAATTGCGAAGAGGAACTTGTTATTTTTTTACTAATGTTTTAAAAATAAATCTTTTCATATATATAAATAAGATGGGGCATTTATAGTATAAAATACCTTATTTTTCATTTCAATGCTTTTACATTTATTATGTTTAAGAGTTAGAATGATGGGTACAATTTTGGCGTAATAAGTTACTTTGAGTGCCAAATGTATTTTCTTTTTTTGAAGAATTGGTTTTAAGAAATCCAGTCATAAATCCAAATTTTTTAATTAATATAAGAGCATTTTAATAATCAACATTAAACTGTATATTTAAATAACATAAAATTGATCAAATATGAATAAAAAGTTTAACCTCTTGTATATTATTTGGATTAATCAATAAAGTTGGAAAATAATGAAGTAGTTTAATATTCTGTATCTGCTGACTTCCATTTTTCGTTAATATAATATCTTACTTTTTCTTTAATGAAAACATCCCCTGGGAAAGCTCTTTAAATGCATGGGCATTTAAAAATTTTAATAAAATTGCAAGGAATTGCATTCGATTCCGTTCGAAACGAATTTGTTCAGGCACGTTCGGGCAGTTAACTTAGTTTGATTGCTGGCCAATGGGCAGTCGCCTGAGTGCCTCTTCGATATGTTTACCATAAAAAATGGTAAATTTGTGCTACGTTCTGTTTGAATTGAGCATTGCAGTCTGGGAAGCCGAGGCCTGCATCCTGGCGCCTTCATCAGAACGCATGCCGCTGGATTTCCAGCGAACTGAGCGCGTCGTAACTCATACGCCTCGTGGGCTCGCAGCCAGCGATTTAATTTGCACCGCCGCAGTCTTCGCCTCCAATTAGCCATAATAAAGTTGAGACGTGATATTTTATTTCGGTTTTGTGGCTGTGAGGAAATTTGCCTACGTTTTGTGCGGAGGGGGACTGCTTCTCATAAAAATCCGTCGACGACTCTTTCCGCAGAAAACCCAAAAAGGCAGCTGGTCAAATTATATGCATAAATAATAATTTCAAAGAGCCTGGCGAGCAGCAGGCGCAGAGACAAAGGAATAAGAACTATAAATTTGTTTCATTTTCGAGTGTGGAACGTGAGTTTTGGGCCAGAAAGGATATGTTCGAGGGAGGACTGGTGGAACTCCCTGCTCACTCAATGTTCGAACTGCGAAACCCTATCATTAGCATTTCCGCTTTTTATTATTGCTCGGCATATAAGCCATGGGGCCATGTGAGAGTACCAGATGATCATACTTAATCATAATTTAAAGTCTTCGGGTCTCCGAGGATCTGCGGATTCAAATTGCTCGAGAATCTCGCCTGGCTTGTCATATGAAAATTGCAGACCCATTAAAGGGAGTCGCGGATCCGCGGGTCAGCGGATATGTTGTTCTTTGAAAATGTGCTCAAATTATCCCTGTGCCGGGAGAGAAAGGGTGAAAGAGTTTTGGGTCAAATTGTTGTCGGGGCCACAGTGGTTGGGGCATGATAATTGAGGCTATTTACATTTTCTTTACAAAATACTGTAAGGATTCAAATTATACGGTGCAAAAAACGACTATAAATTCAGTCATTTAGTTTTATAGGAATATTTATTTTAAGTATTTGCTGTAATTTTATTACTTTTAATTGTTTAATTTTATGGAGTTTACTTTGTTTATATATATTTTTTTAAGCTTTTGGTCTACATAAGGCTCTTTAATTTATAATAGTTGGTTCATTCCATTTAATATTTTAAAAATGATTTTCCAACAGGCGATTAAAAATCAATGCAAAAAAAATATAAACTCCGTTTTAAGCATCCCGCCCCACTGTTCTTCCTTGTTCCAAAATTAATTGACTTTGCCCAAAGACCCCGACAACATCTCGTAGGCAAATTAGCTTTGTGGCCTGGACAGAGTTTCCTGGGAACACAATTAACCAAGTTCCTTTCGGCCGGGAGGCGTTAGACGGCAACCTCTTTTACAGTTAGCTGGCAAATTGAGTTTCGAACAAGGCCAAGAGCAGGAACCCGAGGAATCGAAGACTAAACAGGACCTACCTGAGTTGCAGAGCGAAACACAAAACAATTTGCCAGCTAAGGAAAGATTAATGGTAGCCACAAGGAGCTGGGTCTTCGGTAGCGATTGCTTAGACAGTTCCCGGTATTAATTTTGAATTCATAATTCAGAAAATCCCATTCAGGGAGCCAAACACTCCCCTGGCGGCAAACTCTTTTCAAATCGCTCTCACTCCCCGACGATGACGACTGACCTTCAGAGTCTTTAGTTCAGTCTTTAGCAGGCGCCGAAAAGGAGTCTTCAGGCCTCGGTCTTCGCGCCACTCTCCACTATTCACTCGCCCCATGACGCCGACTTTTATGAGCCTCAGTTTAACGCCAGTCGCTTCCCTGGTGCAAAAATTGTGCTCGACCGACGCTCTTGCGCTTATAAAATTGTGCCAACATTTTTATTACTTTTCAACACATTTTCAAGTTGACGTTCAGGTCACTCGTCCTCGGCGGTGTCTTCGTTTTCTTTTCAGTTGACCACACTATGTATGTAAAGGGAGCGCCAGTTCAGCGGTTTCCCTTAACTGCTAAAACATTTATCAGTGGTATCACTTTCGGGGTATATGGTTTTGTAATATTATTAAAACTAGAATACCATTTGATTGCTTGCAAGCATATTTCTGTGAATCATTAATTCCGGAAACCTTATCATCAAAAAAGCTAGACCAAATTATCGCCAGCACTTCTATATTTCTGAGAAAACCATAAAATTAATCAATTTAAAAAAAAATCAATACCATGAAATCAATAAGAGAAAAGTACAACATTTTACCAGTTACCATATCAGCAAACTTTAGTTTTCAATTATACTGTTACCAAAAAGTAAGTTACCATTCTATTTCTAAAAAATCATTTTGAATATATCAAAAGACATGCTTTGCGTTCCAACAACTTTAGTTGCCGCCATTATTGAAGCTGCAAGAGTCAGCCACAACTATGGAATTTACAGAAAGGTGCATATTATTAAGCCGAAAGGATTTATGACACTTGAATGCGAGCAGCAACAGCAGCAACGTGCAAAAGAAACGAAAAGCGCACAGAAAAGAATTACAGCATACAACATGCAATTTAAGCAATAAACACGTATTTCGATAGACGATATTTTCGAAATAAAAAATTAGATTTCTAAAATGTGTTAAATATATGAATAAGAATATATATTTACAAATAAATGTTTTCAATTAAATGAATTTATTGATCGTATTAATTATTTAGTGTCCACGATAATATACAAATATTAATCATACGAAAAAAAAAATTAAAATATAAATATAAATTCGCAACGAAAGTAAATAGAGTTGTTAAAATGTGTCGAGCATATGAACCTCATATATTATTTATATGAAAACCATTTTTGTTGAATTTATAGATCATGTTAAGTAATCCACAATTTTTAATATTCATCATACAAGAGAAGTCTTATAAAACTGATAATTTGATAATAATAAAAATATAAAATTATCTGGTATTTAAAACCAAGCAATGATTTTTATTCGATACGATCTTTTTTTTCGGTGCCTGGCAACAACGCAAGTGAATTGAATGGGATGAATGGGAAAATGAGGCGCAGCTAAAAGAGCGTACAAAGTACAGCGAGACCGCAGGTTGGACCTGTGCCCGACTGCATCCCGATCTGCAAGTTGCCAGAGTCACTATCCCCCTTATAGGCCCCCTCCCCTGCCCTCCCCTCTACCACTCCCCTCAACGTGAACCTGAACCGATCATCCATTGCCAAAGTCATGGGAACTTTTTGCTGCTTGCGCCTTTCGTACGTTTCATTTAATTTGCATGGATCGTGCGGACGTCGTACGTAAGACTGACGACTTGGAATTGCCGTAGTGCCTCCCCCTGCCACTTGGCCCCCTTCCCCTCCCCCCACTATATGCGGCTACTTTGTGAGTTGTTGCTGCTGTGCCTGCGAAAGAAGGACGCGAGTCATCATCATAATCAACTGCCATGGCGGCTGCTGCTGCTGCAGCTCTGAAAGCCTATCATTATGATTATGACGAATATTACTTTTGTATATAACTTTAAGGCTGAGCCAAAAGAGATCCTCTCTCTATATATAAACAGGGGCAGTCAAAATGATAGCACTCACAAGGTTATCAAAAATATGTATTTGACGTGAATCATTTTGCATTATTTGTTGATTAAATAATATTCGAAGTTAGTTCTTTTCATTTAGGCCAATTTTTTTTGGGTGAGACAAAATATTTTATAATAAAATAAAAATACGTTTATGTCATAAAGATGCCATAAAAATTATTGGAAAATTAACAGAAATATAAGAACAAAATACATTTTTGCTTTGATATACAATTGATATTTATCCGTTTTTAATTAAAGTAATATTTATTTATTTATTTATATCTTAAAACGAAACAAAAGTTTTCTTTTTCCTATCTTGTTTTTTATAGAAACAGAAATATACTTAATGGAGTCTGATACATTTTTATATTTATATGAGCTTGAATAAAATGGTCTTATAATTGTAAAAGTATGTAAATCTTTCTTTCTTGTTCTAAGAAGTTTATCAGGGCGAGCACCGAATTCGCTTTAATTAATTAATTTTTTATCAGCTGATTTTATTGAGCAATACTTAGTTTATTTTTTATCATTTCATTGGTTGTTTTCAAATTATATAAAGTATCAATGAAATTTAAACAGTTCTCAATTTAGTCATCTCCATTGTAATCCCCCAGAAATTTAGCTGCAGTATAATAAGTTAGTTAGCCTAAAAAGTAGAAGACTCATAAGAATCTTCTTAGTGCTATTGCTCTGACCCCAGGTGTATGTACATGCACTCGGCCAACATGTTGCTGCAGATTCTTTTTGCATGTTACTGTGATTGGTTTTAATTCAAGCCGAAAGAGCCGGGCAGGTTAAGGCTGCTCTTTCGGCCGGGATCGTCCAACAGAAGCGACCTCTTGGCCACAATGGAGGGCGTGCTGCGGCAGCCGTGGCAGCAACATCGGCCGATGCATATCTGAAATTAGTTTTGGTAAACCCTTGCGTTCCCTTTTTCGATTTTTCTATACGGCCCCCGCCTGTCCGCTCGACTAATTAGCCCCCTGCCCACTCCCCCCTTGGCCCCTTGTGCCATCCCCGATCTGCGATCATAAACATCTGCAGGAATGACAAAAACAACTTCATAAAGTAGTAATTGTTATTTAACACTTTGGCCCCCGCCGCTAGATGTCGCTGCAACTGTCCGCAATTGTCTGTCACGAGATCGCTTTATTGTGGCTTTTGCCGGCTTGGCTGGTGAATCATTGTGGCCTGGTCGCCGGCAAAACTTGTCCAATTCACGGCACTTGCTTTTGTTGTGGCTATAAAAAGTTATTAACTGTTTCGCTTTTTTTGCACCACAATTGCAACCGTAGACAAGCGGCAGACAAGCTCCGTAAAGAAGTCAAACAAGTTAAAAATAGTCTTGAATAGCAGAATTTTTTGTTTTGGCTGCCGGATAAAAGAAACTTTCTTGAAGTGTTCGCAGTCTGAGAAACGGTAGATTTATAGGTAAGTAATAGCAACAAAATTAATTCCAATATTTCTATTGTGTTGGGTATTTTTAGGTTTATTGATATTCGATCATTTTTATAGGTCAAAAATACTTAATATTTTATTAGAGAGTATTAAACTGTTGAGTTAAACAAATAAGTGTATCTATAAAAGGTTGTAAGGGAGTAGATTGTAGGGAAAAACAATATAAGTCTAAAAACATTTTTGATAATGAATATATTTCCACCCCTATGAAGTCTAATCAGAATTTTTTAAGTCAGTGTTGAAAAATATTTACCATATATTGATGCTTCAATTGGAGGAGAAGTCACCCCTAGATTTCAGTTTTCTACTCAACGCTAGATGGCTTTTTGCAATGTTAAGCAAATAAAAACCAATTATATTCATCTTTGTCTTCTAGAGCTATTACCTATTCTATCTATTTCAAAAATCCACAGTTATAAAAATATTTTCTATGGAAAACCACCAACCTAAAGACCAACTTCTGGATAACTGCACTTGACTTAAGTCCTCACCTCTTCTTATTCACCTCTATGCAATGCTCAAAAAGCAAAACTAATTACAATTGACAGGCAATTGTGTCAGTTCTCCTGCTGCAGCAACTACAACTCACTTAGTTGCTCGGCAAGTCAAGTCAAGTCACCAAGAGCAATTAGTTAAGCCAAAAGAACCCAAGCCGAAGCTGAAAAGAAGGAGCAACTAGCGAATTGTGAACTATAATTAAACATTTGCTAATTACCCCAGGTAAAGTGCGGCCCCTAGGCGAAGTGGGACGAAGGGGGTGCAGCCTTCAAGATGCAATACAAAATATAAATGCAAACTGCAGGCCAATATAGAATGACAAAGAAACGAAATACACGCAAAACTAGGGAAATGTTAATGCACTGGAAATAGGAGGATCAACGATTTTAAGGCAATATTTAATACAGTACTTAGATTTAACTTTAAGGTGAATAAATAAATAGTTAATATCAGAATAGGAAAGATACATTTTAACCAATATTAATTAAATATATAGTTAAAAAATGTTAGTTAAAAATAAATTAATTGCAATGAATTACTGAGAACTTCCTACGTATCCTTTGGATGTTTGCTCTTAAATTAAATTTAAATTAAAAATAAAAAAAAAAGCTTACAATTTGTAGATGTAACCCAATTATTTCCAGTGCATTTTGGCCTGTCCCAACTGGTGGCTGGTGGCACCCCCCGGGGTCAGCTAATTGAACGCTTTTGGTCCGATTGCTGTTGAGAACATAATTTCGCGATCGCAGCTGGAGATAGAGATATGGCTTTGAATAGATAGATTTCAGCTGATTTATAGGGAAATTTGCATATGCCACAGTGCTGAAAGGCAATTGCTTGCTCCAGCTACAATCATCGCCCCTGCTCCTTGTTTTCCCACCCCCCGCCAATACAACTCTACGAAGATGCCAGCGAGGTTCGTTGCCTCAGTCTTTCGATTCGCAGACGTTCTGGCCTGTTTGAGCTCTTAAGTGCTGTGTCCCCTCTGTCCCCCGCCCCCCTACTACTTTATCTCAGAGCACTACTCTATGGATATGCGTTAATTGAACTTTTGCCGAGACAAACTGTTATGCGCCTGCAGACAAATGCTGCATCGACATCGCTGCTTTTTCCACCCGAGTCTCAATTACAAAGCTCAGTTCAGTTCAGCTCAGTTATGAAGGCAGCAGAAACAGCAACAAATATTTGCGTATCTTTTGTTGTTTTTTCGGTCTGTTGTGCAACTAATTAGTGCGCAATGCATTGCACCTGTTGCTATCTGAAATACACTGTATTTATGGGCGGGTATCTAATGCTTTAACGAGGAGTTTGCTTTTAAATTATTGACAATAGTTTGCATATTGCATTGGATAGCCCTGCTATTATAAAGATTATTAATTTTAAGACAGTGATATACTTTGTTAATAACATTTAGTTTGTTACTGAAAAAAACTGCTTTTTTATTTTATAAAATAACATTTTTGAATGTTTTATTAAATATTAATTCATAAAACAATTTAATGCTTAAAATATAATTTGTTAATCGTTACTACCTTTTCATTTTAGAACCAACCAATCGGTTAAATATTGATATTTGGACTTTTAAAATCTTGAAGAGCTTTTAAAAATCAGTTTGTTTAAAATCTAGGCAGAAGGGATTCCATATATTTCTTATTTTTATATTGTCTTAAACAGCTGCAATTTTAATAGTACAGTTCTAGCCACTTTTATTACTCATTAAGGGTATTTAATCTGCCGATGATCCCTGCTCACCTTTGTCGCTCTTTTCGTGTTCTCTGCGATATTTTGCACCCAGGGAATGTATTTTGCATGCGATCGCCGCTTAGATCCCGTCGTTGATAATTATTTGTTGTTGCTCTGGCTGCAAGCTCTTTTGTTTTTGTAGCAATTTGCAGGGAAATATAATTTGTTGCCGTTTTTTTTTCGTATTCTACCTACAATTAATTATATGTTAATCGCAATGCATGCTAATTACCCATCCCCCTTCCCCCGCAGACTTGTTGGTAAGGTAACCCTGACTGCGAATATGCGTGAGTTCTACAACGAAAATGCAATTGTTGTTGCCGCTGTTCATTCAATTGAAAAATTACAACTTCGGCTTATTTGCGTACATTTCGTGTTTTGATTGTTGCTTCCATTTAGAAGTTACTCTTTCCTCTCATAAGTTTGCATCATCTGGGATTACTGTAGTTTAAGCGCAAATTAATTACTAATCTTGAACAATAATAATATAAAGCTTTGGGTAATTAAAATATGATTATCCATGTAAGGAACTGTAATAAATATATATAATATCACTGCCAAAAGTACATGCTTTTGTGTATTCTTCTCAAGAGATATAAATTCTATCCACATTGTGACTACTAATCTCACTGTTAAATTTGTAATCTAATGTAAATACTTATTTTATGTCCCAATCAAAATTTATATTTGGAGATAGCGAATAAGATAAATTTTAAAATCCATGTGAATTAGAAAATAACTCAAGAAGATTATGATATTGACAGCCATAAAGATCTTGCTGTTTTAACTTCGCCTGCTTGACATTTATATATTTTTTTTAATTTCAATGTCAATTTGTTTTTAAGCCGCGCTTAGAGACAGCCTGGGACTTAGCCAGGAACTCGGACTGTGATTGAGTCCAAGATGAATGTCAACTAAGGCAGAAAAATGTTTTTTTTTGTATCTCGTTTAACGCTGTCAGGAGATCGCCAAGTGGTGCAGGGGTCTCAAAACGGACTTGTTGAGCGGCTTTTGTTTCAAGCTGAGCAAATTTTTTGCACATACCCCCCTTTTGACTCTTATCCGCTGCCGCTTTTGATTCTCTTAACTTTTGTTGCCGATTTTCGCATTATTATGAATGGATTGGATGGATGGATTGGCTGGATGGACGTTGGATGGATTGGTGGCTGGGACGATGAGAAGACAGCCGAAGAAATCATCATAACAAGACAAGAACAGAGTCGAGATTTCCGATCCTTGACTTTGATCTTTGGCTGCCACATTTCAACAGCGGCAAAGTTGAAAGCATTTTTCAATGATTTTTCGCTGTTTTTGCCTTTTGTTTTATATTTCAGTCGCTTTGGCTGTGGCACGCATCCCCAGTAAAACTGTAAAGCTAATTAGGGGGTTCTGCTGCCACAGCCAGTTAAAAAATTTATGAAGTGCAACGAGTTTCTTTTTTTTTTTGCATACAGATATGGAAATTCGTGCCAAAGGAAGAGGGGAGAAATTATTGCGTGTTGTACGCGGAAAAAAGTGCGAAAAACTCAGGCAACTAACAAAGCGAAATGGAAATATTTGAAATTTATTTAGATGGCATAGAGCGAGAGTGGATTATAATGAAATTCAAATAGCTTACAGCGTTTATTTCGATTTTGAAAAGTGTGCAAATAATAATGAGTTTTGTTTTAGCAAATTGAAAATTACAGAAACTCATATACAGTGAGGCACACACACAAACGACTCAAGTAAATTGCAATAATTGTACTAATTGTTATTGCAATTATTGCTGGCAATTACCATGACTTATGTGGGGCACAATGTTTGTGTATATTACGAGTGAAGAGACAGCCAGCTGAGTTTAAAACAGTTGAATGCTCGGATAGCTTAGATTAATGTATTTAAGGCAAGTTCGAGAAAATAAACTTTAAAATCAATGTAATTTAATAAATATTTTCGAAACTGCCTGCTTGAAATAATATTGATAGTTTTCATCTTACAAAATTAAACATAGATTAGACATAGCAATTTTAAAAAAATGTCTAACTTTCATTATTTTGATTTAATTGATAATCAATTTGTAGATTTTCCAACTCAATATATTAATCTCAATAAATTTGTATGGCTGCCAGGACACCTGCGTTTCCCTTTCATCCTCGACAATTGGGCATTATTTGATTTATATACTTGTGCACTTCCGTGTACCCCATTTCCCAGTTGCAGCATTGACCGACTGACTGCCCCAGACAATCAAATAAAATCATTGGCTCAATATCCGCTCCGGCAGAAAAAATGGGAACCAAAAACATAAAAACTGGGAATCATCTTTGAGGAAGGCTGGCGGCAATTCCCTTCCTGGGTTTTTATTTTGTCCGAAATATAATTAAAATTCGTTTAATTTATGGAACGCACAGCAAGTGCCGGGAGCACACTATTGGGAAAAATCCTTTGCAAAAAATAATACAAAATTAGAAGAAAACTCCCCCAAGAAAGGCGACTTGTTTACATTCCCACGTCCCAGAACGCACCTTGCTGCATATTCAAAGAGGAGAAATAATAAATAATAATGAGTGCCCATCAATAGGATAATGCGAAATGAGTTTCGGATCCTTTCGGTCCCGCACTCCTTAGACCAATCTCCGTTCAAGTGGAAGGCAGTGAAAGTTGTCCTTGCATCCTGGCTACCTGGTGTTGCAATTTTCCATGCACTTGCAGGTGAGATTGCCTCATCCGATGGGTCCCACAAAATGTTCCCAGACTTCTTAGGGTTGTTTTCCAGCTCAATCTTATGCAAAATCACCTTAAGGAAAATTTGCATGGGAAAGTGTTTGTGCGGGTTCCTAAATGGAACATCTTAAGGCTATTGTATGGGGGATTTATTTTTGAGCAGGAAAGTGAAATTTCACGCCGACAGGTTTATTGAATCTCTACAAGTAACTGAATGAATGTTCATGTTTCATATGTGCTATTAAAATATGTATGGGATATTTTTATACCCTTGCAGAGGGTATTATAATTTTGGACAAAAGTGTGCAACGCAGTGAAGGAGGCATCTCCGACCCTATAAAGTATATATATTCTTGATCAGGATCACCTCCTGAGTTGATATAGCCATGTCCGTCTGTCCGTCTGTCCGTCTGTCCGTCTGTCTGTCCGTCTGTCCGTCTGTCTGTTTCTACGCAAACTAGTCTCTCAGTTTTAAAGCTATCGAATTGAAACTTTGCACACACCCCTCTTTCCTTTGCACGCAGTATATAAGTCGGAACGGCCGGGATCGTCCGACTATATCCTATAGCTGCCATATAACTGATTGATCGGAAATGCCATAACTCTGCTGTTTGTTAAGTTAGGAAGTTGGGACTCTCTATGGGTATTATATTTGGCCAATCAATCCGACGTACCAAATTTCATAAGGATCGGCCGACTATATCCTATAGCTGCCATATAACTGAACGATTCGAAATGCCATAACTTTGGTGTTTTTAAAGTTAGGAAGTTTGGATTTTTTATGAGTATTAAGAATGCATCATAGGAATAATTTTGGAGAATATTATTATAGAGAATTCTGCAAGGGTATATCAACTTCGGCTCCGCCCGAAGTTAGCTTTCCTTTCTTGTTAATTTAATTGTTTTAGTAACAAATAAATACAAATTTCGACATTTAACATTCAACAAAAATTGTACTAATTGTTTTTTATTTCCCCACAGTTTTGTTATTTAAATTATTATTAAATTATGACTATTATTGCCAACGATTTGAATTAAAATATTTATTCGCTCGCTCAGTGCCGATCACAGCCACTCCCTCACCCAGCTAACCCATAATTATTCACTTATCACATATCTCAGCTAGGCATCTAAATTAATAACTTTTTGCTCTGAAAAAGAAGAATTGCAGGGAAATGGAAACGTAAATAATATTTTCTTGCTCATGTTGCAGGGCTCATTAATTTCGCTTGTTAACATTTTTAGCTAACCGTTTTTCGTCGGCGTTTGCCACATAGCCAGACGAAAACCATTTTCCAAGTCGAAAAACATCTGTTAAGGCATTTGCATGGCTTTCACTTTTGTGTGTGCCAATGGAAATGGAAATGGAAAATGTGGAAATTTGTCGCAAATTACTTTCACTCTGGTATCGTGTTACAAGGAAGTCAGCGGCGACAGATCGAATTTGAATTGTGAACTGCAGAAATCGAAATCCTTTCGCGGGACATGGGACACCCCCAACAAAAGGGGAAAATGTGAAAATGTTTGCATGTCAAATTTAATTTCCAAACAAATAGAGGGAGAGCAGCTGCGACCCGCAGTGGCCACAAGCCTTTGGCACAAAAGTGAAAGGATGCCGGGGCAGGATATTCGATCGATACCGATATGCGTGTGCCGAGTATCCTTTAATGATGATAAATGCGATGCGATGCCCTTGGAAGCTGCAAGTTCCGCCACATTTAGCGACGGCGACAAAACATTCTCTGTTTTCAAAAATTCAGCGACTCACTCGAAACAATTTTAAGGCAGAACCCTCTAACCCTTGCAGGATCCGGGGATTGGGTTACACAACAGGGACAATAACAAACAAGGCGCGCATGCGCAGCACGCTTGGGTTAAGGACTCGGGCGAAAGGCGCATCCTTTTCCCAGCACGCGCTGCTTTCGATTTTTATTTTTCGTGATGATCACAATGATATCTCCTCTGATACATAGCCTCCAACCCCCATTCACTTTTTTATTTCAAACAATTTTTTATTGGCCCTCGGCAGTTTCTAAACTTTGTTTTTCGCTTATCATTCATGTTCATGCAAAATAGGGTTGAAAACTCATGTACATTCATCTTTTTACTTTTTTGATTTTAGAGCCATGCCCACTTTTGCTGTAGCGCCCTTTCCACCCCTTTACTGCGTCATGAGCAGCTGCCATTACAATTCCCTTATATTTTGCGCGCTTAAAATTTGGTAAAAAATCAGCAAAAAACGGAAAGTAATTGCGTGAATCTCAGGGTGAGAAAAAAATTAAAATCGAATCCGCTTAAGTGACATTTAACCTCTTGAAATTATTTCTACCATTTTTGCACCATTTCGTAACGTATTTTTTGATACCAAAATAAAAAGGATTTTATTGCCACCAGCATTAAATCGACCATTTTCTTGGGAAATGTTGATTTTAAATTGTAAACAACAAAAATCCATTAAGAAAATGCGAAAATATTGCGGGTATTAATCGTGTAGCGTGAGAAAGGGTAGAATTAAGGGATTATTTTTGGAAAGTAGTTAAAGTTTAAGCAATATATCCGAACCTTTAAGCCATTCTTAAATCTATCGTATACGCAAATAAATGAATGTTAAAATATGTGAAACCGAAACTTTAATATCTTCACAAAGTTTTTTTTAAATGAAATACAATTTCGATCATAAAATGCAAAAATTTCTATAAAAACGAAAAATGAATAATTTATTATTTAATTTCAAACATATCAACCTTAGCCTATAATTTCCACTGACAGCAATTGAAAAATCCTCTATAATTATAAACTTGCAACACATTTTCACTTCATTTGCAGTGCTGCCGAGTCAAATTTAAATGCAATAGATATAAAAATTAAATTAAATATATGTATTTACAGTGAGTTTACGCAACTTAAAACCATTTTTTGCGGCCCGCTGATGTTTGCTTTTATAATGCGCGACTTGGGCAAAATAACTGCAATTACAAAACGCAAAAAACGCAGAAGAGCGATGGGGGAAAGAGAGGCAAGAGCGGTTGCGGGCGTCTCGAGCGGTTGCGCATGCAAAGTGTGGAAGCGAAAGAGACGGAGCGAGAGGGGCGCAGGTGCCTGGCACGAAATTTATGCAAACAAGCAGCGAAGTGTGGAAAGGCGTGTAAGAAGCGGGGGTGTCAAACGAGTGGACGAGGGGCGGTGGGACGGTGGGGCGGAGGGACGAACGCACTGCAAATTAAAAGCGCTAATTGCGCTCAGTGTATGCAAAAAAAGCCGCGTTGCGTGTCAGAAGCGCATTAAACAGAGCGCACCGTTATTTAAATGAGCGCCAAGCTCCGAAGATTTGCTGTCAGTGTATTATATGCTTGGCTCAAATACATGCATTGGGCGGGATCGAAAAAAGGAAAAGAAGAAATGCATATCATATGACAAAACAAAGAGCGTAAAACAGCCTTAAACATGAATTTAACATTTTTAATGTTCGAAATTCAAAATCTTAATAAATAGAAATAATATTCTATTCTTTGGCACACAATCAGGGGTTTCCCTAAAATTTATATTCGAATATAAAATGGGGTTCCTTTACATTTTCACAATTTCAGGCATATTTTTATTTTTATTTATTTTTTTTTTGTACCAACCAAAACAATCAAGTAGGCGATAGCTACTTTTTATTTTCTTTGATAAAATGATGTAAGTGGGTTAAAAACTTCAAATCATTTGAAAGCAACAAAATTGAGTTTTCTGTACATATTTATACAAAACTTTTGTTGCGGGTTGAGTAATGGCATTCTTATGTAGCAATGTAACTATCAGTATATAAATTGTTTATGTAAAAATTACAATTCTGGGTTATTGGTTTTTGTTGTTCCATGCTGAGACTGGTCCATACTGCGGATTGAATACTGCCTAAATATAATTAATTGACGGAGATCTACGAGTCCAGTTCGGCAGCCAGGAGGAACTCGATTCTGGATAGGTCCTTGCGCGCACTTCTTTGGACTCCTTCTTATAGTTCGATTCCGACCTGAATTTGCCCCAACTTGCAGAACCACAGCTACCAACTCGCTTGTAATTGTGGCGTGTAGAAGAACGGGATTTGAATTGATCACGCTTGAAAGGACCACTCTTAATAGGACCACTCTTGAAAGGACCAGTCCTGAAAGGACGGGGCTTGAAAGGACTACAGTCGGCATTGGATGCGGTCGTAGCCCGATATATTGTCATGGGGCGTCCATCCAATCGCACTCCTTGGAACTGTCGGATGGCCTTCATGGCGTGATTGCGATACTTGAACACCACTTCGGCGGTCCCCAATGAGCGACCGAAGGAATTATAGTGCACATTCGCCTTTTGCAACGCCCCAATGTCACTGAACAGTTCTATAATGTCCATGTCGGAAACGCTAAAATCCAAATTGCAAACCATGAGACGAGTGGGCACATACTCTCCACTGACCACTTTGCCCCTTGTGTACTTGGACTTCTGAATGCGTCCAGTTTCTCCGCGAGATTTAAGAATCCCCTTGCCTCCACTTCCTGGCGCTGGATTCCGGATCGATCCTTTACCTCCTCCGTGTCCGCCAGGGCGACAAACTCGTCCATAATCTCCACGAGCTTCTTCTTTCTCAATCCGATTTAACTTGATGATATCGTCAAGGCTCATTTCAATTTTGTTCATCTTGGTGCAATCAGCTGGACTTGTAGTTGTTTGGGATTATAAAAACGATGGCTCTGTGCTGGCTACCAAAAATCAAAATGAAAACTGATTTTTACTTAAGGAATCTTGGGAAACTCTTAAAAAGGCTTTAGACAGACATTACAGTCGCCTTCTTAGATCTGGATAAAAATCTAACAAACAGAAATACTCAATTCCATGAAGTTTTCAAAATAAGCTGATTAAGTTTAAATACTTAAAGCTTTAAAACGCAACATTTGGCCTAAAATTTCTGAATTTCCTGATGGAGTATATACAAATTTTACCCTTGTATCCCATTGCGATGTTTCAAATATCTACACTACATACAAAAAGTCGCAAAAGAAGAAGCAATAAATTCACGTTTCGCACACACAAAAGAGCAAAAGTCGCAACAATAATCACTTGGTTCATTGTGCTGCCGTTTTGTTTCGCTTATTTTTGGTGCGTAGCCAAGTGATCACAATGGGCTGGTGATCATCATTCCCCGATTCTCCAGATTCGCTATTGTCTAGCACCGGGTTCTTCCTCGATTCTTGGCCAGTGTTACAGTTACACTTTGTGTGCCGAAATACGCAGCGGGTGTGGTGCAGTTGCCATGGGACAAAAGCCAAATTGCACTTGGTTATGTGAGGTCGACAACCATTGTCCTTTGCGCAATGTGCAGTTCCCACGATGTTCCACTGCTCCTGTATTGCGGTACAGAATCCTTCTGGACCCCAGCAACACCTCCTTTGATTCCGCTTACACCTGGTTTTCGGGGGAGGAAGAGAGATGGACGGACATCGATCTCGGGCAGGTCGCTCCTCTGATAGCTCCTTAATTAAAGAAAACCTAGCTGACATAAATTTATGACCGCAGGAGGATCCTTTTCTCGGTGCTGCCACTTCCTCGTAATTGTGCAATTGAAATGCCCTGTCAAACGGTAAAAAATCTAATAATTTCAGCGTCTTTGTTGTCTTCTGTTTAATGCAGCAATTCGTTTGTAGTTGCAGTTATCCTTATTATATCCCTTGCGGCCTTCCCTCAGAAGTTTACTTCTTCTAAGATATTCAGGTTGCGCAACAGGCAGAGATTTGTGTGCCGAAGCGAGAAATTGAAATCCTGAAATATCGCAGATCCTAAATACTTTGCGATAAAAAACTAGACGAAAGGAATTCTTGGAAAAAGAAAGCGGGCTAACAAAGGTGACATTGTTGGTTACTTAGGGTTTATCTTTGCGGTATGTCTAGTTTAAGAAGATTGCAAATTTGTAGATATAAAGATTTGTACCTTAATGGTTATTCATAAGTCTGATGATCGTGTCCACTGAACAGAATTTAAAAGATCAAACACTAAAAAGATTTGTGCATTTAAAATTTTTTTTGTTTCAAATCAAATTAAAATCTATAACACTCAATATTTTTCATATTTAAAAATCTGAAGAATAAAACTCTGCTAAATATTACTTCTTAAGATCACCTTCCCTCATTTAAAATATCACACATTCCTGCAGATTTAGGCTTTCCCCTTTTCATTTACTACTCCCTCCAAAAACTTTCACACTTCAAACCCATCCATGTGACTCATTTTTTAGTGGCATTCCGGAACACAGAATTTACCCAGCAACAGGAACAGGACTCAATGAACACATGATGGCGATGTCCTGCCGTTATTTCAAGCATCAGTTACCCAGAGACATTTCAACGCCTTGCCATGAAAATATTTTTCATTTTTCCCCGTTCATTTTTGGGCCACATGCCGAGGGCAGGCTCTTCAGCCAATGAAAAGTGCCCGGTTGGTTGCTTTTTTAAGAGTCCCCCCTCCGGCTCACCCCCCGCCCATTCTCCACTTCTGAGGCGGGGAAAATATGACCTTATCAGCATATTTCCAGGAGTGTGCGTATTGGGCCGTCAACCCCTGGGGGAAAATATTAAAATGAAGGCACGACTCTGCCCGCCCGTTTTTTATGTAAATCAACCCCTTTTTTATGGCCCACCAGGGGGAAGCTTATTCAAATGGGACGGGGGGTGAATCATAAAAAAGGGTTGCTGTGATTCCATAACGAGAGGCTTATGTAAATGCCGAAGTCAACCCTTTAGGAGATAGCGATTTGTGCTTGTGATTGGTTATCTGGCTGCGATTTGAATATATAAGCCTACAAAATGGTGTTTGTAGTGATTTGGTGCTGAGCTGAATGGGAATTGTTAAGAAATTGTATTTGATGTAATACAATATTCAGGTCAACACTTACCATTTTTGTTGGTACACTTATAACTGCAATATCAATGAATACAAATAAAATTAAATTTTAAAGCTTAAAATATTCATATTTCCTGTCCTAGAATATAAAAGATTACAAAAATTTTATTTAATTTTAAATGATAAAGTTAATATTTTGTGGTAAAAATACGTTAACTTTTGATAAATTTATAATTTATAGATTTATAACTTAAGACTTTTTGATTAACTAAGTTGGGCCTTCTTACTTACATAACTAGCTTAGCAAAGTTAAATCCTTAAACATCTATTTTCCTCATTGATAATATAACCAGTTTCAACTGTCCTCTTTTGCAGTTGGCAACTTTAAATTCGAGCCAGGCCAACAACATGTCGGGGCTGCGAATGAAGCCGTCTTAACGAGCCACGAGGATAACAAAGATGGAACTTTGACTGCTGTTGACACAAATATGCGCGATGTCAGCGCAAATCACAGCAGCTCCTTCGTCTCGTCCTCCCCCGCCTCCTCGACCCTGGTGTCCTGCCCCACCCCCTCCCCCCTGTCGGAAAAGGACGAGGACGAGGAGACACGGGACAAGAAGCTAACGCTCGAATTGAAGTTGCAATCGTGTGATGAATATGTTGAGCAGCCAAAGGATAAAGGAGTCGAACGGCTGCATCCAGCTCAGATTGCCAACAACAATGCTTCGTCGCCTCTGCAGTTGAAAGTGGAGGAGCAGGAGGAGGAGCACGAGGGGGAGGGGGAGGAAAAGGACATGGGACTGACCGGAGCAGCAGTTGCTCTCTATGGCCACTTGAACAATGCCAGCGAGGATGTGCGAGATTTAGAGCAGTGCCTGAAATTGCAGGAGCCAAGTGGTGAGTAGAGAAAGAATTGATACGATGGAAATTAAAATTAAAGTTAAAATTAAAGTTAAAAAGACTTTCAGAAAGCGAGGAGAGTCAAATTAATATATATATATAGAGTAAAATAAAAAAAAATACATGGGTAGTTAAGCTTAATAAACACACTAATAAATTTAATAGATGATTCCACAAATATTCCCCTCTTTGCAATATATTCTGTATTTTAAATTTATGTTTATTGGTTTATTGAGATGTCATATTTTATAAAGTACTGAAATGGTCGTTATTTCATACATTTTATTTGATAAATGTTATCTGATACGTTTTCCAAAAGGTCAATAGTTCGTTTCCAAAACTAAAGATCTTAAGCCCCGCATTTATAGTACTTATCTTTGAATATTTTTCATTCCTCCTATTCCTACCTTCCAATTACCCTAAGCAAATACTTAATTTACCGACTGTCCTCTGTCCAAATGACAGCTCAAGGCATGCAAAAAGATTTCCGTTTTTTACCCTAAAACTCGTGGGAAACTTCCGCAAAATAAGTCTCAAAAAAATGCAGGAAGAGAGTACCTCAATTTATGTTTTTTGAGAAAAAAGGAGCGAAATAAATCAAAAACCGTTAGCAACCACAATCGGAGATCTAGGTATACTCAAAATAGTAAGAAAAAGAAAGAACGCAATTAAGGAAACTCGCTATAAAACTGCCAAAAAATAAAATGCAGAGAAAGTTCCCTAACTACCCCTAAACAAACACAAGGAAACTCAAATTTTCATGCTAAAAATTGCATAAAAAAGCGGAAAAAACTGCTGTTGGGGGTAGGTAAACGCCTCGGATATGCATATCTCAGGACTCGGCACTCACTACCTGAGGGTCCTGCCAATGTGAGTCCTGTCAAATGCCAGCAAAGTACCGTAGCGTGTTCTTTGCCATTCAATTGTTTAGCCTGGCTCAATCGTTTGTTTTTTAAGGAATATTCCATGGTAGGCAGACAACGCAATTGATTTCTGTTCTTTTCTATCCAAAAAACAGACCGAGATTTTCTGTAAGAACATAAATAAGAATCAAAGAATGTCGTTGAATGTCATCCTCGACATCGATGATTCGGTGCTTCATCATGTTACCCAAAACAATGGCAAAGTCTGAATTGAAGTTGCCATCGGAGATATGTAAAAAACCATAGGGGAATGCGATGCCAAGACTAATGAATAATTTGGCCAAGGACGGCTGCTGCAGCTTTTCCTTTTCCCTCCTCAATTTCAGCAGAGCTACCCTCTTTGGTCCATCCCCAAGTTATTTGAGTTCAAATTTCGTATAATTTCAAGCAAAAATGTGAGCGGATTTTAGAAGATGCTTAGCTGCTGATTAGAATGAGGGACAAATTTAATTAACGCACACACTCTGGAAGAATTGAGGGTGAGTTTTCTGATGCACTCTATAGTTCCTAAAAGGGTGCAAACATATAATCTTGATGGGCGGATGACTTTTAAAAATATGTGCAGAAATTATTGTAAAAATTCATTTTATTTCATCGAAAGTGATGTAAGGATAAAATATGGGATCCTGAAATGTTACATAATTATAAGTGACTATGTTTGTGATAAAAACCGTTTTACTCAAGAATTGTAAATTCTTATGTTTAAATTAATTAAAATATATTTAACGAATGCAGTTTCTCATCTTCATCATGTGTGTTCCGCACTTAAACTAGTCTCATAAAATCTCTTAGTCCAACAAATATTACCTCTCTTTTTACCCCAAATTCAGCTTCCTTTTCCTATTAATCAATGCACTAAAATCTAAAAATCAGAAAACCCACAAGAACAAGCCCCAAAAAGGGAGATTCACTAAAATACAAACACATGCCAACATGTTTGCTGGTCCAAAACACTTTACGACTTCATTAGACATTTCACTTTTCATTATTTTCTCAAAGAATTTACCAAGTGCCCTCCAAATGGGCACGGAAAATTCCCTTTCCATTTTCTTTTTAATATTTTCCGGCTGCCCCAATAAAAATGTTGTTTGCCAGGTTCAACTCTTCTGGACTTTTTGACTTTTTTATGATCTTTGCCTACATTGACTTAAGTAATTCTCGGCAACGAATTTTCTTTTACGATGGTCCGCAAGGACGCCTCGCAGTGTGAGGTGAGTGCGAAAGGGCAAGGGAGTGCCGCGAAAGAGAGGGGGATAGCGGGCGAGCCGACAAATAGTTTTGATATTTTTTATGGACACGCACAGTAGGCCACATAGACGCAGTTTGAGTTCACGCAAATAAAAAAGTCAAACGGTCAGCAAGTCAATACCAGCGAAATTATTTGAATGACATCGACTTTTTGATACCTTGCACTGGCTTATTGAAATAGTAATAAAGAATTAAATACAGATCTTAAGAAAAATTGGATGTAAGCTCCTTATCAATAAAACAGGATCGACAAATCGAAATTAAATCTAAAAAAAAATATTTTTGAATAATATTTAGTGTATATTATTCACCAAATTTTGTAGTTAATTTGAATAATATAAAATCTTGCTTTTGGAATATACAAGACTTCACAATTCGCTGCCCGCCTAAAATTCAACATACAGCCTGGAGGACTTCCCAAAAATCCCTTTTTTAACAGCTCTTTGCGAACGTGAGAGAGCGGATGACCAGTAGTCGAATGCCTCTTGGGCTAATTAACATGTAGACACAGGATGATGCTCAAAAATCGACTTTCTGACTGACCGACTGACTCGAATGACTTGGTAACCCAGTACGAAACGTATCGAATGTTTTATGATTTACGTGGAAATCGAGCCAGTTCACAGAGCCGAAGCGCGTCGTAAAAAAAAAGATGGCTAGAAGCGCGAAATCCTTTGGACTGGAGGAAGACTAAACAGAACCGAACAGAACCCTAGGTGTCTATCATTGATGGAAGCGTTAAACGCTTGTCAGGACCCAGTCACTGATTCCTCAGGTCTGTCCTCCCTCTCCAACTCACAAGAAGCGATTCTTACCTGTTTGTAATTTTTAACTTTTATGACTTTGTAACATTTTTTTATGATTTTTTTCCATAACAAAGAAATGTACGTAAAAAAATGTATGTGTACATTGTGCAGTATTCAGGTAGTTGGGCTAGTTTTTTATATGGGAACGATTTTTTTACTCTCGCCTTGAAAATTTGACTTTTTCATTATAATTCGTTTGTCTTGCAGTTCTTGGGAATATAAAAATATTTATTTTTCAATATGCATAAAATAGAGATTCATGGAAGAAGAACTCTGTGTAGAATTTGGTAGGTCACAGGATTGTTTAAATGGCGTTGAGTAGGCTAATTTTTACGTTACATTTTTAGACACATTTGTTTTAACATTTAAATATCTATCATTTAATATTATTTATTTTTTCAAATTTCAGGTCAAGTTAATAAAAATATTTAATTGTGACCATTTCTTAACTTTTATTTAAAATGTAACTAGACATTTTTTTGAAAAAGGTGAAAATGTCTTCTAAATCTGATTAAATTATTTATATGAGTATAATATGGGTAATTTCTAAAAAATCGAAAATATATTTAATTTTTCAACATGCTTTTGAATTTTTAGGAATACCATTGCAGCTAAAATTTAAATAACGAAACAAATGTTAATAAATATACTTTAAAATAGTGCGTTGAAGTTTAAGGGGGTCTTCTAGTCTAGAGGCTCGAATATCGACCTTTTTTTAACAATTAATAAAAAAAAAACAATAGATATTTTTAGTATCCGTTTTTTTATCATTTGTTTATTAAACTTAAAGGAGTACATAAAATAAATTTGCAAAAAAAAAAAAATTAGTTTTCATTGAGTTATTCCTTCTTAAAGAAGAGGGGAAAAAAAGAAGCCGTGTCCGCGTCGCCATGATATCTATGCTTGTAGTTATCTGAAAAATAAAACAATGATAGATTCTTAATGAGTACGAATGTCGCTATGGCATGAACCACCAAAAAGAAAATATCTTTTTTTTTCATGAAATGGCGGCTAGTCAAAGAAAAAAGTCGATTTTTTCACTAATTTTTCCACCTTGTCAAATTTTTAAAAATATTATAAATTTAAAATTTTTATTTTTTTTTGGTTCATGCGATAGCGATATATTTAAAGAATATTCATGCCAAATTTCAAGTAAATCGACTGATTAGAACTTGAGTTAGAGTGGCGACCGCATCAAAAAAAGTAGTTTCGAGAAAAACGCGTTTAAAGTTCCAGTCGTTCCCTCAACTGGTCTAGTTGCCACGTCACTAAAACGGCTATAGCTTTCAAAATAATTTGAGTTTTGAAAAATCCTTTTAGGGAGATATTTTTGATCATCCAAACTATCGAATTATGAAAAAAAAATTTTTTCGATTTTCTCAAATTTCTAGACTAGAAGACCCCCTTAATGCCATATTATGGGCTTTAAATATGTTATAATTTTCTTACATTGTTTCAGTTATTTCTATTCGGCCAATATTTGTCACCATAAATGTCTTTTCTTATCGAAGTTAAAATAAAAAGAGAACCAAAACAAATCATAAAAAAAGAGGAAATCTGCGAGGACCGAGAAAGAAAAGCAAAACGTCAGAAAATACTGTCAAGTGGGTGGCAAGCTCAAAAAGGAGATGCCAACTTTTTGAGGGGAAGCGGGATGGTGGGTTATTTTTTTTTTTTTTGAGTTAGGGACTCCCCGCACATGTGTGCATACATGAATGGCAAATAAAATTGCGAAAGCGGAGACGAAACGGGAGCCAGAACAAAGAGCGGAATCAGAAGACGACAATGCTGCAAATATAAAATGAGGTTTTAGTGAGCGGAGGGAGGGGGTTCTGCTGCAGTCGACGTCGACGCAGCTTTAAAATATTTTTACATAGACCAGCCACACATACAGAGCATTTTTGACTCGCCAATCATAAAATAATATGCATACACACACAGCCCCAAAAGAGCGCGGCCGTATAAAAAATCCATTGCCATTTGAAAGCCGAATTTAAATTTTAAGCCACACCCCAAACAAGCGCACGCATCTCACACAAGCACACACACACACCTAACAATGGAGCCCACGAGAAAAGTGAACGAACCACAAGCGAGGGAGCCCCCCACTCACACACTCACACACTACATTTTAAAGCGCATAAAATGTGTGTGTTAGTTTACAATTCACTCGCACACTCGTCCAAATCACTCAAATCGAGAGCGAGAGAGCGCAAGAATTTCTCCTCCGCACTCCAATTGGACTGTGTGTGTGCGTGTGTGTGGAACGCATTTCTAACGCTAGAGCGGCAGAAAGAGAGAGAGCGTGCCCCAAAGCTCCAAATCGCTCTCTCGCTCTTCTGCCTTCGATTCTGCCTTTTGCCTCAAATCCCAACTCGACTGCAGTCGACGCGCAAAAGTGGAACCAGTTAAACGTGTGGAGCGCATCGCAAGAGCGACTGAATCGCGTTTTTTATCACGTATACGCCACCATTTCCCCACTCGGTTTTTTACCCCCATTCGTGTGTCTGTCTGTGTGTTCGTGTTAAAAAAAAGGAAAATCAACCCTTAACGCTTTTTTAGGGGTGCAACAAACACACCAGTTTTGAACTCAAAATCCCAAACGCCGGCAAAGGGAAAGGGAGAGAGAGCGAGAGAGAGCGCCCAGAGAGGAGCGAGAAAGAGAGAGCAGACACCATCATCATCATATCATCATCATTCGAACCCAAACATTCAGTTCAGGCCTAGAGCGATTATCCGTTAGTTCGCAGAGAGGTGTCCTGACCGCTGCGACCGCTTCTCTGTTGTCAGTTTCACACGAGACACGAACGCGTCCACACGAAAGCGGCGCTTCCAAACAAACATACTAAATATAACAAAATATATGACAAACAAAAAACAGATACCAAACACCAAATAAGAATCAATCAGATCAGAACAGAAAAGAACCCAGTGCTAAAGTGAATCTACAGTGCTTAAAACATTGAACATATCGCATATAAACATTTGCATTGCACTATTGAGTTGTGAAAATGGTTATGTCGGAGCTACGTTGGCACACCGCTAGTCCCGAGGATAATAAGAACTCCTTGAAGCGCGATTTGCTCAAATCCACACCGACCAGCGCCCGCGAGGCCGCCGTCCACATAATGCAGAATCGATGTAAGTGAATGCCTTCAGAAAAACTTAAATACATCAGTTACAGTTTAAAAACTTGAAATAGAAAAGATAAGAACAAATTAAAATTACCATTTCCCTAAACATTTTGGTAGACAATTATGCCTATAAAGCTTGTATTTGAAACTTTACCTTTTTTAAAGTCAATTATGCTTTACTAAGTTTGTATAAACTTTTATTTCTGGTAAATCATAATTATTGGAAATATATCTTAATGATTGCTTATTTAATTTAACTTTTTATTTATATGTGTGCAATGGGAAATATATATTTTTCTTTATAAAGCTTATTTTTTGTTTATCATTCAATCTTTAAGAGAAGGGACTTCGATTATATTTTTTTAACTTAACTATGCTTTAAATGTCAATCCCAAAGATTTTTAATTTTAGATTTTTGTTTATGATATTTTAAAATTAATATGACTTACAATAAAATTACATTATGGCTTAAGTGGATTAAGTCGACCTTTTAGAAATTAATTTATTTGATTAGGTGACCAAACTTTGAGTTTTTGACAATGCAGATCAAATAGGAAAAAAGTTATGCAATTTTTTGTGATATTTTAATTAATCAAACAATATCCCCACTAAGAACGTTTCTAATGGGAACTCATAAAAATGTTCTCATTAATCAAACAATATCCCCACTAAGAACGTTTCTAATGGGAACTCATAAAAATGTTCTCATGAAACACCCACCAATATCCACCCAACTCCGATTTCCCCAATTGCTTGTGCCAAATCCGCCTTTCCATTGAATTACTAAGCCAGACCTCGTGAAAATTACCATGACTGAGTCAGGTGCTCTGCACAAACTAAAACCCCAAGACTCAATGCCCAACACCTAGAACAAAGAAAACTGCAATCTGCTTATTGAAAATAAACACCGGCACAGGTGTATCTGCCATAAATATTAACTCCCAGCGACCCACTTAAAGTCGGGTCTCAAGAACCGGGCGGTGCCAGGCGGGAACCACAAACTAACAAATGAGAATTACAAATACCGGACCATAAAAATATTTATTAAAGACGCATTTCTTGCACAACTAGCCCACAAATATGACCATGTAAATAGGTACGGTTAGGGGTACTGCGACTGGTGGCGATGGGCACTCAATGGAACCGCTTGGCCGTTGTAAACAATACTTTTAATTTGTTACCTTATCAATTATCGTTTTCGAAGCGCGGCAAATGCAGGGCAATAAAAAGGCGCATTTCGATGACAAATATTATAAAAAATCGTTGAATGTGGCATACGGAATATGCGTAATAATTCCGATGAGCCATACTTGAGGTGCACCAAGTGGTACGGGCTCAAGACGTGTACTTTGGAATGGGCTATGATTGATTATGTAAAATCCGACGAATGAAAAGTGAGTAATTTGGTAGTTAACTTGAGTATTCGGGTCGGCAGATAAGCAGGTGACTCTGGGACATTCAAATGACATAGGCGTAAGATAATAAAAACGGGGAATTTTTCACTATATGCAAAGTTCCACTTCTGTGCCTCGTTTCGAGCACGTGACGCAAACGGCACTTCTAATCTAAAGAACTAACGATAGCTAATATATGTCTCATGATATTCATATAAGAGTTTACCTTGTACAATACGATTTGCTTATCGCGCCGCTTATCGCCCAAACCAAAATCGAGCCAACATTTCGCACACCTGCAGAATTATAAAAGATTCCGTGAAGTCCACCTCTAAGAGTAAACAAGTTTCGTCATTTTGTGATGATTTTAATAAATTAATCGAAGCCCTCAGAAAATACTGTTTCGCCAATCAGTTTTAAATTAATATATTTGGTCGATTACGGTCCCGCCAATTGACGACAATGTCCAACTTGAATAATAACATTATTTTTAGTCATTGTCCATGAGCTCATGCAGTCTTGTTGTTGGTGTTTTTGTTCTATATCGTCTTATCACCTATCACCGCCATAAAAACCGATCAAGAAAGAGGGCGTGTGTCCGCTGGCTCAACTTTTTATGGGTAATTCTTAGAACCAAAAGGAAATAAATGAAGAGTCGTTTAAGATTTACAATTGGCAAGCGGAAATCGATTAAAAATGGAGACAATATTGTTTTGTAATGCAGGTTGAGTGATAAGCAAAAAGTTTGTTTAAGGGGGGCTTAAAAAGTGGTTTGAAATCAGTTAAGACGTAAAAACCATTTGAGTTGTTTAAAAATGGCTTAAATGGATAGTTGAATATTTAATTAGCATTTATTTTAATATGCTCAGTCTACAATTGCTTGCCTAGTATATGAAATTAATCAGAAGTCATTTTAAATAATAATTATAAAGTATCTGAAAGACAAATGAGAAATTCTTATAGCAATTGTTGAGATTAAATACAAATATTTGACAACAAACTCAGCTTCTGAGCCTAAAGGACTACTCTCCCTAATTGTTTTCGCACTCTCTCAAATTCCCTAATCAAGCTTTCATTTCGCCGCATTTGAAGCTTTCTCTCTTTGCGATTTTGCTAGTTTTGTTTTGCTACGAATATACAGGCGAAGACAAAGGCCAAAGAGCACGCACATCATGTTTGCTTTCCCTTCATTCTATTATATTTTATTTTATTTATTTATGTTATTTTTCGGCTACTTTTCGGGGGTCCCAGCAGCACTCGCGCTCGCACTGCCGCTCGCACTCGCACTCCCATGCCGAAATGGAGGGGTCAAGAGTTCAAGACACGCAGCTTCCGCCGCCGACAACGACGACTCAATCGATAGTCAGTCTCAGTCTGCGCACGTGATGGCCATATAGCATATATGGTCGGTGGTCGATTGGTCTGCCAGTGTGTTTGTGTTGGCAAAGCCAGCCCAGCCACCCCCAGCCAGCCAACTGTCGAGGTCATTGACTAATTGTGTGCGCCACACAGCCCAATGTGGCCGACTTCCCCCTTGGCCATCATAAACCGCCACCCCCGCTGGGCGATTCTCTAAAATTTTACTTATTTCCCTGCCGCTTTTTTTGGGGGTGGCCTGTGGTTTTCGCAAATTCTCTGCCAAAAACTGTAAAATTCTCAAAACAATTCAAATACTGCTCATTTCACTCGTGCTGGACACGCGCGAGGGTGTTGAATTTCCCGGGCTCTCCACCTCCAAGTTACATAATTTATGTGGCATTTTAACGCCCGGTTTTTGTAAAATGTTCCTCTACCTAACCCAACTCCAGCCGATATATATTCTGGATCCGCACATATGCCGCACCACTTCAACTGGCAGCAGTTGTGCCGCTTAATTAGCGGACCAGAGGCGTGGCCAAAAGAGGCGACAGAAGTGTGCCAGAAGTGAGGAAAGATTGTGGAAGCGAAGGGAAGAAACCCATTCCAAGTAAACTGATTCATTGGGAACAGGATCTTAGGTAGCGAAATCAAAAAGGAGTCATTCAACTTACAGGGTCAGATTTGGAGAATATCATATTAGAAAATATCAGTCGGTAATTATTCTATAAGAAATCAATTATCACTTATATCTAAAGAAAAGTAGAAACAAGTATAATATTAACCACTAAGAAATTATGCAAGAAACTAAGAGTCTACTAATATTTAAAAACTTGAAACATGGTATTCTAAATAATAATCAAATTTATATTTACTTATTAAAGACAAGCTCTTAAGAAAAGACTTATTCATGCAAAAAAGAAACATTTAATCAGCTAATAGAAGCCTTACAAATTTAAAAACCCAAACCTCTACCGTAATACAACACCCTAAAAGAGAACTCGATTTCTAATGCATTTTAGAGAGGTCACCACACTGCACTCGTAAATTAGCCTGCGAGACCAAACAAAATTCAATTTCTCCAGACATAAAAATGCAGCCAGCACAAATGTTGTCTGCTCCGAACTCCAAACTCCAAAATTCAAATCGTGCACGGACCAGGTGTTCCTTGGACTCCATTTCAGCTCTCGACTGCCCCTCGACGAGGTCCATAAAAATATCCTTTTATAGGCAACGGTATAGATGTCTGGACTGGCCATTTGGTCAGTCCTGGCTTTGAATGTATATCGATATCGATTTTGTGTATCGTAAACTTGAGCGTTTGGCTCTCCCAAAATTTGTATTTTTGCTACTTCCGTTTTATGCCCGCGACGTGTGTTATTTTAGTTTTAGCTTTAAGTGGTCTCAATTTAGCCAGTCTAAAATTTTTGTTTTCCCTTTTTCTTTTCAGATATCAGTCGCCTGTCGCGTTCGCCGTCGCCACTGCAATCGAATGGTAAGTGTGTTTGCTTTTCCCCATTTTAGAGCATCAGCTGTTGTCCGAAAACGATTTACGAGATTTGTCCACTTCATGTGGGATATATACGTATACATACTTTGAGTCTGGAACATCTGCTTTTTGGGGGCAGCGGCATGAGGCATCTCGGTTTCACTAAATCACTCGCATGTTTTCGGTTTGACAAAAAGACAATAAACCGGAGGGAATAGCAACCCTTGCCTGCGACAGCCACGCGCTAGGCCCTCGTATATAGGGTATATATCTGGGTTACTATCGGGGTTGGTTTGTTTTCCCCGGTTTCCTAGGGAGGCTACCCCTCGCACAATGGCCTGTCAAAACTTTTGTCACAACCGAAAGGGCTGTGATTTAACTGAGAGGGGGAAGGCGTCTTTAAGTTGATTTTGATGTCTTATTAAATGGGTGTTTCGACTTAACAGCTTCTTAAGTAGTTTCTGAGGTGACAATTGGGTCTGTCAATTCCCCCTAATTGTGCGATAACAGACGAGCGAAGGAAAACCATTGTGGATGGCTGTCTTTGGGTGCATTATACATTTTTGATAGATTCATAAAACCTTCGATTATTATTCATAACTCGTTCCTCGAGGAGGCTGCGTTCAATTTGCAATTCACACTTTTCAAATTTCATGGACTTCGTTAGTCACGGTCCGAACAAAAACCAACTTCAACCTTTTCTGGCCCCTTTTCATTTTTTTTACCACATTATTGACAGCATTTCGCTTGATTTGAATTCGAATATGTGTGCGGGAGGCTGTCTGGACGTGTGTGCGTGTGTGCGACTGGACACAGTTGCTGTGATTTCTTTCACGAACATGAACATATATATTTACATATATTTTATGCAAAAATTATTCCGTTATGCCGGCCGTATGTGGGAGCGCTTTTGGGGTAGCTCGATGTGCAGTCAAACTGACCATTTGGCTTTTTTTTATTGGTTGTGCTAAATGGAACAGGAGCGTGGTCAGAAGGGGTTTGATTACGAAGTTCGTTTTGGTGTCTTGGGTTCTTTAGATACATTTGTATTAACACTTTTATTTCTAGTTTTCTGTTGTTAAAAATGTTTTTACAAAAGAATAATATTTAAAAATGTGAAAATGTTTTTCCTTTCTTTCCTTGAAATATTGTATAACCTACTCATGACCATTTTTTGGGTTATTCGTTATTACGAGCTCCTTTTCTTTAAAATGTGTCTAGTACATAGCATTTTATAGTTACGCAAGAGTACCCAATGCAATCCAGATTCCTCTCAACTTACCTTAGATTCCCTAAAACCCATGTATAAGCAAACCCATCTACGCCAATGTCGATAGCCATTCACACAACACATACAAATCGAATTTGCACATCATCTGAATACCAAATGGACGCACGTAGCCCGTCCAAGGAGAAGGAAAAAAATCGTTCCTGTCCCGGGCTCGGTCGCATATGTAAAAAGGATGACCATGTGGTCGGTGGGTCGCCCACTTGGGCGAATAAGTCATCAAATTCACGTAGCATCCAACCACCAACGGGTCGGGAATCGGGAATCGAATATCAGGAGGCGAGCACAAGTCATAAAGTAGCCCAGGCAAACATATGCAAAAATTGCCTGCAGTGGACAGGATGTGGAAATTGGTTGGGGGAATGGGATTGAGAATGGGAGTATGGGAGTATGGGAATGTGAGATTCGGGGTCCCAGACCAGGGTCCACTTCAAAGGGTTTAACTTCTTTGATTGCCATTTATGAGGGAGGAAGTCTGGGCTTCTAGTTTGCAGTTTTAGCTCAAAAATGAACTCGTCCTGTATTTAAATATTATTGCAAATCAATTGGCCTGGGCCCAACCCTCTCATATGCCCGTCACCCTGTTGTATAAATAAAATGCATACAAATAGCAAATTTATACAAATCGCTTGGCCAGGCATTTGAAATGCTAAAATGCCACTTAAAAGCAGCTAAAAGCGTCAGCCAAAATGAAAAGAAAACACGAGAATTCCATTTGATGTCAAGGTGGAACTATGTAAACTATGGACCCGGCTCGAAGGGGGTGAAAAGCTGAAGAGCTGAAGACATTTTCGCATAATAAACCCACTGCGGTGGGTGGTCACGTGAAAGGCTTTCACTCGAAACCGAAACCCAACGGACTATGAAATTGAACGAAAATTATACAAAACGCTCGTGTGGCCTATGCTAAATTTATGCAAAAGGACATTCGAATGGGAACCGGTCAGGGGAACTCGAGGTCCCCACCGGGTGACTCATTTTGCATAGCTTGGGAAGATGGGAAAATACATTTTCCATGGGACTTGACCAGTTGGTTACGCCTTTTTCTAAGTAAGATTGAAATAGCTTTGAGGGTTTCTATTTGGCAACATTTTTTCTTTACTGGGTATAAATATTGACATGCTAAAGGGAGTTGTTACTTTTAGGCTACTCAGTTCTTCTAGAGATTATTTAAGGGAATATTTGATTTACTTTCGAATAGATAACATACATATTTTTGCTCAAAGTATATTATTTATTTGATTTCCCTAACCCATAAATTTGCATTCTTTTTTGTAGCTTCAGATTGCGATGACAACAACTCGAGTGCGGGCACCTCGAGCGATCGCTGTCGATCTCCGCTGAGTCCTGCTCTGTCCTTGACCCACCAGCAGGCCAAGCGGCAGCTGCTGTCGCTGCAGCCCCACCCGGCCCACCACCACCACAATCCGCATCATCTGAACCACCTGAGCCACCACCAGTACAAGCAGGAGGAGGACTACGAGGACGCCAATGGCGGTGCCTTGAACTTGACCAGCGACAATAGCCGCCACAGCACCCAGTCGCCGGCGAACTCGGTGAAGTCGGCGATGGCGTCGCCGGTGCCGGTGATCTCGGTGCCCTCGCCAGTGGCGCCCATGATCTCTCCGGTGCTGGCGCCCTCGGGCGGAGCGACCACGCCCCCTTCGATGGCAGCAGCGGCCGCGGCGGCCGCCGCCATGGCCTCCTCCATGGGCTCCGGCATCTCGCCCCTGCTGGCCATTCCGGGCATGTCCTCGCCACAGGCTCAGGCTCAGGCACAGGCACAGGCCCAACTGGCCGCCGCAGGCTTGGGCATGAACAATCCCCTGCTGACCGGCTCCCTGTCGCCGCAGGACTACGTCCAATTCCAGCAGTTGCTGCAGCAGCGCCAGGTGGCCTTGACGCAGCAGTTCAACAGCTACATGGAGCTGCTGCGCAGTGGCTCCCTGGGACTGGCGCAGGATGACCCGGCCCTGACCACCCAGGTGGCCGCCGCCCAGTTCCTCATGCAGAGCCAACTGCAGGCCTTGAGCCAGGCCACCCAGCAGCTGCAGGCCCTGCAGAAGCAGCAGCAGAGGCAGCAGGAGGAGCCACTGCAGCTGAACCACAAGATGACCATGGGGCAGCAGCCGCGCAGCTCCACGCCCCATTCGGTGCGTAGTCCCATTGCGATCCGCAGTCCGGCCAGTTCGCCCCAGCAGCTGCACCACCACCACCACCACCATCCGCTGCAGATCACGCCGCCCAGCTCGGCGGCCAGTCTGAAGCTGAGTGGCATGCTGACCCCCAGCACGCCCACCAGCGGCACCCAGATGAGCCAGGGCACCACCACGCCGCAACCTAAGACGGTGGCCAGTGCCGCTGCTGCACGGGCGGCGGGTGAGCCCTCGCCGGAGGAGACCACCGACCTGGAGGAGCTGGAGCAGTTCGCCAAGACCTTCAAGCAGCGCAGGATCAAACTGGGCTTCACCCAGGGCGATGTGGGTCTGGCCATGGGCAAACTGTACGGGAACGACTTCTCGCAGACCACCATTTCGCGGTTCGAGGCCCTCAACCTGAGCTTCAAGAACATGTGCAAACTGAAGCCGCTGCTCCAGAAGTGGCTGGATGACGCCGATAGGACCATCCAGGCCACCGGCGGGGTCTTCGATCCGGCAGCACTGCAGGCCACCGTGAGCACGCCCGAGATCATTGGGCGCCGGCGCAAGAAGCGCACCTCCATCGAGACCACCATCCGCGGTGCACTGGAGAAGGCCTTCCTGGCCAACCAGAAGCCCACCTCCGAGGAGATCACCCAGCTGGCCGACCGCCTCGGGATGGAGAAGGAGGTGGTGCGCGTGTGGTTCTGCAACCGCCGGCAGAAGGAGAAGCGCATCAACCCCTCGCTGGACAGTCCCACGGGCGCCGACGACGACGAGTCCTCCTACATGATGCACTAGGCATGGGGCATCCAGCGAGGTCGCGTTTAGGGACAAAGACAGTGCAATGTGCCGGAGAAATCAAAGGAAGCTTAGCAACACTATGAGCAGGTGTGTATTTCTTTTTTAAAAATATTTAAAGCACTGGTGTATAGGGTAATCAGTATATGAAAGAGTTTTTATTAATATAAATATTAATATAGTATATATAGGTATCAAACTAAATATCATTAAACTTTTTTTTAATATAAAACTAGTTTATTTATAAAATTACCATTCATGCAGTTTCTAAATTTATTGTTTTGTGTATGTAGAGGTATACAATTATTTATTTTTTTTAAATTACTAGAAGTTGAGGTTTAAAATTAAAATGCCATGATGTCAAGCTATTTGTGAAACCTAACCTTGGAACCTTATTATTATTATTTGTTTATATATATTTCTTAAATATTTGAATCGTTTTATTTGTCAAACCAAGCATTTCATGTACCTAAAAGCATTTTTTTACAAATTAATGTGAAATAGTTTTATTTTTAATTTAGAGATTGTCAGCCTGATTAAGAGAGTTATTTTAAAAATGTTCTATACCTTTACTAACGTTATCTCTTCCTTTGCTTATTATCTTGCAGGTTCAAAGTCGCAAACACATCAAATACTAGCATAATTCTGTACTACGGATAGGTATACACTCCTACACAAAATGGGGTTTGCTATGTTAACTATTATTGGTATTTAGTTTAATGTAATTGAATTGAAATTGAAAATATTGCTGTGCAAGTGAACTGGTTTAAGCTTGTGCGACAAAGTTCACTTGACCATCAACATTTTGCAGGCCATAGGGAAATGGTATTTTTTGCTTCGACTAGCAAATCAATTCGATTTCTTTATGGTTTTTTGTGTCGTTTGTGTATTACTAATATTTAAGTACAGTCTATCCACAATTTTCAAAGTCAACATAATTCCTAGCGAATAATTATAAAGTTAAACACTTTCCACACAAACAAAAAGTAAATTACTTACTAAGCATATTTATTTTTCGCGTGAATACTGTGATAATCAATTTGAATGATTTTAATTTTAATTAAAAGAAAAAGAACACAAAGAAAAACAACATAAACATTAATTAGGTATACTTTGTATGTTATGGGCAAGTAAACTAACACAAATAAAACAAAACATTAATGTAAACTTAAATCCATCGTATTTATGTGTAAAAACCAATTGAATTTATGAAAAAGAAACACAAAATCTTTTCCAATTGTAAAACATGAAAAATCATTAGAATTTTTAAATGTATAACTACAAAAAGAGAATCGAAAACTCACACAAAACAATGAAATAAAAATTATTATCATACAAAATAATTTCGAAAACCTTTTATTTGGGAACAAAGCTTTCTTAAAATTTCAGCTCTTTTCCGCAAAGTATTTATTTTGCTCTTGCATGCATATACAGAACATATCTCAAAGATATCAATCACAAGGAATGGAATTCGTTTCTGAAATTAGCTCAGCGGCGCATATGAAAGGGCATCACGAAGAATTGCAAACGTCTGGGCAGAAGGCGATCTGAAATTTTAATAAATAACAACATGCAAAACTGAAATTAATTCATGGAATTCAAGTGAGAGGGAAGCGCGTGCAGAGCTAATAAGAACCAGACACCCGCAGTAAGGCAACTGGACCGCTTCGATCTCATGACCAAGATATCAGCATGCAGATGAGCCACATGAAACGAGGTTCCACAGTCTTTCAGGGGGGCGAACCCGGGTCACTCCGAGTACCCACACTATCAATGGGAAGCCGACAAAACAAAATGAATCTACTGCGATTTGGTGAAGGCGGAGGAACGACGTTTGCTGTCATTGTCGCTCCAGCTTTGAGCAATTAAAAATTGTATACTATCTCTGTGAGTTGGCAAGTCGAAAGCACAGGGTGTACTCGCTAAATAAAAAGGTAAGAAATCTTCAGGACGTTATTAGTTATGGTATAATGAGTATGGTGCACAATGTTCGCTGTAAATTAATGGATTTATTTATAGAATTTGGGTTGTTAATGTGCTTAAGTTTAAACCTGCAATGAAAAGGTGGTAAATTTGTCTTAAAATACTTTTTTTTTTTTTTTTATTTAAAGCCTCTCATTGACAAATAATTTAAGCTCTGAACAAATATATATATTTTTAAACTACTCAAATAAATTAAAATATTATTAAGTTGTCAAAACAAGTTTAGTTTGTGAGTCTAAAAATGACTTTTTTTGTAATTTTAAACACTTTTTAGTTATTTTTTTTTTTGGTATTAAACTAATAATACATTTTTAATTTGACGGTGAGCTAGATTATTCAAGAGTATTTTTAAAACTATTTGATAACGTTTTTGCTCTATAAGACGCCCGTTCTTCACACACTAGAACTGACTGTATCCATTAGCAGAGCAGAAGCTCGACATATACGCAAATGATGTTGAAAGCAGATGCAGATGCCCTCCCATCGACCTCCTGGTAAATTCGTACCGCCGCTCTTCCGCAGACACTTGTTTGCATGGAAAGCGCATAATCATCGCGTGTCATGTGGAAATTTATACTATTTATGGTCTGTTTGTTTGTAGTCAGATGGAATCAAACGGAATGGGTAGCGCTGGGCTTTGGTGTTGGGCCTTGAATGGGGTGGGAGTGGGATGGGGTTGGGTACGAGATGTTAGCCCTGGGCACTTAAGCCTGGCTTTTGTCTGCCTTGCCCTTAATTTTAATAAATTCATGGAAAATTGCTGGTAATTACGAGACAAGCGACGACTATTTCACAGGAATTCAGCGGCTCAGCCCGCCATTTCCTTCCGAAAGAAACTGCCTCAATAGGGGGACATTTGCATATAAGAAAATTGGAGCTCGTAAACCCCATTAACGCGTACAGCTAACATTGTAGATGGATTGCGATAAATCTTTTTGGCCCTCGGGGGCGTCTAAATATGAGTGTGACTCCGAGACCCCCAATTGGCATTTCCCAGGCAACTTTCTTACCAGCGCGAAATTGTGAATATTCATTCCGGACCTCTAAGTCTGGGGCTTAAGTTCTACATGCTTAAATCAACTGAATTATACAAATTAAAGCACATTTAATTACCGGCCCAAGATGGTGCGGAATTATAGCTTTAAGGTGATGGGTCGCTTGCAACCTCTTCGCTTTTACTCCATTTAAATCACCGATATGAGCAGCCTAACACCTGCTTTACTTCTTGCGGGACTGTCTTCTTGTCATGCAGTGGCATCAAAGACATCAAAACTAACCTGAATGAGGCATAAATTTCATCAGACTCTTTTTTATTTGCCTTCCAACTTTCTAGTCGCGAGCTGCGGCTACAAAAAAAAAAGAGGAAAATTTGCAATGCATTGCATTTTAGTTGGAATTGCTTAATTTATCAGTTCAGCACACAGTTGGCATTTCCAGCCCGGAAAATGGAAAAGGGGGAGTCGGGCGAGGCACGGACCCATGAATATGCATTGTGGAACTTGCCTCTGCCACATACTTTTAGTTAGACATTTTATTTCATTGCTGCATTATAGATACACCCTGTTTTTCTTTTTAAAAGAGGCCTTCGGTTCAATACCAGGAATTGTGAGGTGGTTGTTGGGGAATGCCACTAAGCGAACAATTCAAAAATCCAATATGATTCATTCAGGGTTCGATATATGCAAAAATATACTCGAGGCTGTAAGCCACTTTTACAAACCTATCCTGGTTTGAAGATAAAATTCCTTTTAAATTAAATATATTCGTAGGTTTTGAAGGCAAGCTTGGCAAATTATATGGTTAATATTCATTGTCTCGAAATTTTGTTATTATAAAATATATTTTTTCAAAAATGTATGGTATAATGATAATTAATTATACTATTTTTCAAAGAATTAAGAAAGGTTTAAAAGTAAGTACATTGGCCGAATGCATTTAATATAAATTCCTTTCCGTTCAGCTTCAGCAAACTGAAAGTCTGAGTCATAACCGTATTGCCACTTACATCCCACCCCCACCAAATCAATAGCTAACCCAATAACTACCAATACTGACCTCAAAATCATACAAAGCACTTGGAATTAAAGCATTTGCGTGTACCTAATGAATGCAATTGCAGACCACAATCGAATGCCAAAACTCGGAGCTCGACAACCGCGAGCAGGTGTTCTCCAATAGCAAATTATGCAACTTTAATTTGCCTTCGACAAAAAAAAAAGAACGAGAAACAAAGAAGCCTTATTAGCATTCGGCCAATGCAAAAGGGAGCCAATTTGTAAATTATATGAAAAGGTCGAGCATGCAAGTTAACCACTTCCCGTTCCTGCTGGTCATTAATTAAAAATTAGTTTTGTAAATAGTTTGCTCGCCTTTTTGCGCGATTCGGCTTCAGTTTGTGCGGCATTTTAGTATGTATTTTCTTTGTTTGTTCCTTTGGAAATTAAATTGTTTTATAACGAAGTGTCTGTGGGTTGCGAAGCGCAAAAGTGGCGCCGTCCCCTTCCCCCCTCTCCCCTCCCCTTCCGGGGCAAATGGTTAACTTCCCTGCACTTTGCATGCGATCATGCAATTGCACCGGGCGGAGTGGGCGGTCAAGTGGGCGGGTCGGGGGGTGGGGCCCGCAACCCATCCCGGTCCATAATATTTTTGAATTTAATTTACGGCCCGAGACTCATTAAAGCTCGTGGCCATAGAATGTCTCTGATGGCCAGCTTGTGATTGCCCAGGGAACCGGGATCCGGTAACGAAATGGAGGCCCAGAACCCCTTCCCCCTATTCGACTCTCTTGGCTGGGTATGTTAATTTCGGCTGGAGGAAAAAAGAGGACTGTGTAGCCACAACACCTACTTCATTACAGGTTGCAGAAATATAATGCAGCTAGTGTTTCATGCCTCTTTGAGGTAATTTTTCATAAATGAACAGTGGGTCGAAGTGTGAAGAATACGAAATGGTAAGAAAACTTAACATACCACGAAGTACAAGAAACTCTTAACTCAAAACGCAAGCATGGTATACTAAATACATATTAGAAATGTATTATATTTATCACAATATGCATCCTAAAAATGTTTATATTTATATAATAAAGTTTTGTCCAGAAAGAATGAATGAATATAATAAGAACTGTGGCAAACATTTAGCGCAGTCTCCTTGAAATGCAATATTTTTATTTGTGGTAAATTTAAAGTATCGTCTCCCAATACCCCACTATTTGATACCACTGTTCTACTACAAATCGAGTCGGTGCATTATGCCAAGAACTATCAAATTCTTATTAAATAACAATGTAAAGCCGATCCCCTGAGACCAGCGCATCGCGTTAATAGAAAACATCATCAAAGCGAACAAATATACATTTTATGATTGCGATAATCAACAAAGACACACAAAGAGAGGAACGTTTGGCCATGGTCAGTGGCTAGGTGGAAAATTATAATACATATAACTAATTAGTAAATATCATTTGCTGTCCGGAATCGCGTACATTAGATATAGACACCAGCCATGCAAAGACATAAAATCAGGCTAAAATCTGCAATCTACAATCTTACAATGATGAAGAGCGCAGAAAGAGGGCTCGCACGCAATCCAAACGGACAGTATTTTTATTTCTCATTAAATGCACATTAAATGCACATTAAACCCGCTGTTAATTGTATTTTCTTGTTCCGCGGGAGCCATGCAAATCGCCTTTTGTGGGTGTTTTGCCTGTCAACCGATTCCGATCATGGAATTCTCTCACAAAACCCCTTGATTACTTTTTTTAAGCGGGAGGGATCGTTCTCATCTCGTGTCGGCCGACATGAAGCCAATTAAAGCTGCAACTGCACTTGCAACAGCAAGTGTCATAAAATTTAATTTATTTAAATTAAGACAATGGCAAAAAATTTGCGTTTTTAATTGTCAAGTGCGGCCGGCGTAAATTTTCCTCCAACGACTGAGGAAGTAGCGATTCTACTCTTGTGTTTTTTAATTTCCTATATCTTCCGATTGTGTCAATTATATTCAATGACCAGAATACTAGTAATGAAGTCACCTTTGATTAGCAATGGTATTTTTAGTTATATTTAAAAACAAGATTATTCTTCCTATAAAAACAAAGAATTTTGTTCAAAAACATCAGAAACCTTTTTTTGTTTACTGAAATCGATTTAAATATTGATCTAGATTTTCAGAGTTCTTTAATAAAAATGTAAATTACATATATGAGGTCTTATTTAAAATGCAATGCATTAATTTATTGTACTATTTATTAACTTTTGCGGCTCAGTTATTACAGTTCATAAATAGTTTTCGTCAACCATAACTCAATCGTTTTTATTAACGATGATCCATAGAGCTCACCACCAGTTAAAATATCTCCAACCTCACAATGCAACACAATCAGAAGGAATATCCTTTTCCCCATAAATTTCAGCCTTTCAAAATTGCAGGCGTTCCAGTAGCTTCCAAAATGCGAAGATTTTGTTTAACCATTCTCACCGGACAATACTTGAAATTGAACAAAGGCCGTTCGAAATGCGCTGGCTGAATGCAATAAAAATTAAATAAAGTCATCAAGTCTATTTACAATTTTTCGAAATTGTCTCATTCAGCACGAGACAAAAAGCCATTGTCAAATGGAGCGTGCAAGAAGAGCGAGCAAATCAAAGAACAGCAGCGGCGACTGTTGAGTAATTTAGTTGAACTGCAGAGGCAGAGGCATCCCAACGAATGAACTATGACCTGCCCGGCAGTGTGTGGGTCGCCCACAAAACGCTTCCAGGTGCAAATAGCGATGGCAGCTTGTATCTATCTCTGCCAGTGATTTATGATGCGTTTTTGTCTCGCATTCTGGGGAAAAATTCCGTTCAAACCAACTGCCCAACTTTGTGTAGGCGTCCAAATAACACTCGATGTCTGGACCCGATCATCCGCACTCTGTGGTCATCTCCCTTTTGCCCGATATCATCCCCCATTCCGCGGACACAATGCATCCTGTTTGACCAACTCACTTTTGGCACGCTTCCCAGTCCCTATACCATACCATATCACTAACCCTACCCAGAAGTCCTTTGTTACCTACCCATACTCCCACTCCCTAAACTCCGATCCCGGCTAAACGCTCCGTTTAGGCTGCCCTTAATTTCTCGAGTGGCGTGGCATTAACCTTGACTCGGTCCGATCCCTATCGCGACTGCCTTTATTGTTTATTGTGTAACGTCCATCGAAAGTGCTTTGTCATTCCCGCGAGAGATCCACAAAGGAGCGGAGGAGGAACCGCGTGCGAGGGTGTTTCTGGCCCCTCGATTACGTATTTCTTCTGGTTATACTATCGGTATCCCTTCGCTTTGTTCGCTACAATTTATTATGACATTTGGCGCGTGTTGAAAGGTTTTAATGCGGGGAGATCTGGAGTGTAACCATGCTGAGCGGTGAATAACGATCAATTTAGGTAAGGAATCAGTAGTATAACTTTAGTGTTTGTTTTCAAAATCTAACCTTTTTAATGAATTTCTTTTATATCATTTAATTAATTCTTTTCTTTTAATAACTATTATTTATTTTCTGATTTTCTTAACCAATGAAAGGTTTTAACCATGCCGAGCGGTGAGCAAAGATCAATTGAGGCAAGGAATCAGTAGTCTGACCTTAGTGTTTGTTTTCAAAAATTCAACATTTTTAATGAGTTTCTTTTAAATCAATTATTTAAAGTTTTTCTTTACCTAGCTATTATTTATTATCTGCCTTTCTTAACCAATGCAAATTTAAACCATTTTTTAGGGTGACAAGTTTTTAGAAGTGTTGCATTTTAATAAAAAAGTACTGCGAAATCGAGACAGATTGCGAAATAAAAATCCGATCAGAACAAATTATAGACACATATTTTATTCCAATTTTTAATTCGAATGGTACTAAAATCATTCCAATACGATACGATAAAAGTTATTTAATTTACAGGTTTCATACCTATTTCAAAGGTCTCTTTATTTGATACATTGATAGATAAAAAAGGCTAAAGCAATTATTTTAGTGATTAAGAAGTATATGTTTTGACAAGCTTTTTTATACCTTTATTAAGCCTTTCAATGAAGCCCGTTTTGCCCTGATTAAGTCCCACGAAAAGATCTTCCCATGACAAAGAAAATTATTAATTGTCAAAGCAAACCTTTAAGCCAGCGGCAAGTGAAGATATCTAACTTGCAATTGGTTTCCACTTGCCAACTTCTATATACCTCTCGTTCCTTTTTTTGACTTCACACACCGACGCCCACTTTTCTGGAGCACCGCCCCATTTATCAATATTCATTTAGTGTCGTCGTCAACTTGTTCTTATTGTTGTTCTTGCCGCTGCTCCCCTCAATGTTTTTGTTGCTGCTTCTCCGCCTGTTTGATGATGATCATTAAACGAGGGGTGGGGGCAAAAATTAATTGACGGCGCATAATGACAGTTTATCTGGAAAAAATTGTTTGCCCCGAGTGTTGAGTTTTAATTAAAAATTATTGGATTACTTTGTTTGTCCCAGGCACCTCCGCACGCCTTTATCGCAACTTCTTGTGGTCCTACTTGGCTATGCCTAAGTGTAAGCCAAAGCATTTCATCATTTTAATGATAGTCTAAGAAAAAGCTAACTTCTTCGAGTGACAAAACAATTTGCGAGGCAGCTCAGGTCTTGCCAGTTCATATACCCTATACTCAAAGATGGTTTGAAGGGTGTTGCTGGCTTCTGCGAAATTATTATGGCAGATGGAATGTGCAGCAATAAGGCGTTGGATTAAGTTGCTGCTGTGTAATTGGTGTAAGCCACTGCCAAATAAAGGTACGACTTCTAACACTTAGGAAATTCTGCGAAACGTTAAGCCCGTCTTTTGATAATTTTCAAGACTGAAAATCTTCACGAGTCACTTTGATTCAAAGTTTAAGACAAATAGAAAATAATACAAAATATAAAATTTTTAAACAAATCTAATTAAATAGGAATCTGTGTTTAAATGTTGAAGAATGTTTTTATTGGTGCAAGAAAATTTTAAAAACTAGTTTAAAAAAGTTTACCCTATTTTAATATATTATATTAATGAATAAAGGGAGTGTCTTGCAATTCTGATTTAAATAATATTTAAATTTTCAAACAATACAAAATAATTTTTATATTTCTAAAAATCTATTTGATTTTGATCATAATTTAATTTTTATGATTCATGTTTAATCAGTCTATTTTAATTATATTATTTTAGCCTCCATTTATCGGGAGAATACCGAAATTTCTAATCAAAATAAAATTTAAGTTTTCAAACAGTATAAGATGTATATTAAGATATGAAAAAAAAAACATTTTGTAATCCCTATATTAAATACTAAGCTCTTAATACTTAAACTAATAAAACTTATGGAACAGAACATATGATTTATTAACTTAAGATCAAGAGAGAAATTATGAACAACGCTAGATTCTCAATAAGCAAACTATGAAAAATAAGGAAAATAAAATCGAAAGATGCTAAATTACACTCACAATTTGAATTTACGATTAAGGTTAAATCAGTCTTCGAAAGTCCAATTCGTTATTTCTTTATACAAATGATCCAGTTGCTTAAACCTCCCGCCTTTGGGACAAACTTCTTCATTAATCCGAGGGCTCAGAAGAAAACGAGACTGCATCCTTGACACTGTCCGATAATTCCGATTGTGAATCGCGATGATCCTCGGTTATGGCCACGATGTCAACTCATCATCATCATGATGTTGGCCATCGGAGAGCGGCTTTTGCCTTTCTTGACTTCCACTGTCGGCCGTATGATTTTTGATCATGCTGAGGCTCGGACCCTCCCCTCCCCTCTCGCCCTTTCGTTGGCTTTGGTTTTGGCCTTAAGGAAGCCATTACACGCATATATTCAGGAGGCAGTCGGGCTTATAAACTGCAATCATTTCTGCCGCAATGTCTCTCGATCTGCGCCCTGTCCCGCTCGCACTTTTCCCGTCCCTGTCGCACTGCAGACGTTGATGGTCGGTTACGCTTTGTTGTTGCAGTTGTTATTTTCGATGGCCGCTGTAGATCGCACAATTTATTACAACAAATTTAAATGTCTTTGCTTTGTGTTCGGCATTTTATGGTGTTTCTTTTTTGAGTTTCTTGCCCACTGAACATGCAGATGGATATTAAAACGCATGTCGCATTGATTGTATTCGTTTTCGAGGCTTTTCCGTTGATATGGAATCAGTCACATATTTTACATACGAATTATACCGCGATAGTAGTTTTTTTCATACCGTTTTGGCTTTGTAAAAAAAAATGTTTTCGGTTCTATTGTTTATGTAAAAAAAATGTTTTTTTTATAAATATATTTTTTTTGTTCTATTGTAATTTTAAAGTAAAGATGCATTATTATTCTACAAACCAAAATTTTTATTTTAAAATGTAAGAAACGTAATGAAAAATTCCAAACAAATATTTTTTAAACCTTATTTCTAATAAAAAAATTGTTAATATAAAATGGGGTTGTTAGTACGAATTCTTATTTAAACAATACAATTATGGTATTGAATTTAATCAAAATAGATGTGCCTAAAAATAAAACAATGGTTTTTAATAAATTAGTAAGTGATTATGGTTATTATGATTAAATCTGGCAACAAATATAGCCAAGGCTTCCACATAGACCGAGTACGCCAGTCAATTTTCTCTACGCCTTAACAATGAAGCTTTGGCCCGAGTTGTGCATAGTTTTTAAACTCAAATTAAAGCACAAATTGCTACCGCAACGAGCGACTTCAAAGGGCCAAAGCCGATGGGGGCCACGAACAACAGCTTGGAGTCTCCCAACAGTAGCCCAAAAGATTTGCGTTGCGGCCCGGAGACAAAGTCCCTGGCCAGAAGTGCCCTGTTCCCCCTCAGAAGCCCTCACCACATTCAGCAGGCAACATTCACATCCATCAATTTCTGACGCTTTCATCAAGCGGCGACGACATTTGCCACAAAGAAAAGGCAAGGAAAGGAAAGGAGCGGAGCTGGGATGAGGCCAGGCCATGTTCTGATTATTGTTGCCACTGTGGACCGGATCAGGTTCTGCCGCTCCTCCTGCCCCTGCTCCTGCCCCTCCCCCCGCCGACCCATCTGCCTGGGACCGCGCATTTAAATTGTCGGCAGGATCCAAGCGTTTTGCACTAATATCCACCAAAAGCAGCCAGTCCTTGTCCCCAATGCATTCCTTCTGTTTCCAGCTTTTGTCTTTCTGCGCGGCTTACTTTTTGCGACTTCTTTTCATGGCATTGACATCTTTTCGTCAAAGTCAAATCATTCATTTTGCCGCATCAAAATGCATAAATATTTTCGGCTTTCGGTTTTCGGGTTATAGATTGAATTGGTAGTTGATTGTTGCCGATTGTTTGGCTTTGCTTTTGGCCGTTGCAGTGGCAGACGTTTCTTGCCGCTGCCAAACATTTAAATCGCCAACATTCTGTCTGCTGAGGTAGGCGAAAAAATTGTGCAGAGTTACCGTAATCAGTAAATAAGGAAAGTATTCTGATTTATTATCTTAAAAAATAAAATTTCGGTAAGGATTATATCATAAGTTATAAAAAATGTTTTGAAATTTATCAACTATTTGAAATGTCTGAAACTAAAGTTAATAATCAAGTTTTTCTGATTTTCTTAATATGAGTTTTTTCTTAACAGCCTTTGGTAGTAACTTGCTTAAAATGTCTCCTATATTTTTTAAATTCAAAATATATATATCTTAATAGCCATTTGTTGAAAAATTTTTTTAAAGAACAAATTACAATTTCTTTACTTTTTTATATATAATATATACATGTTGTTATGAAATCTTGATTTTAGATTTTCATATTTTATTTTAAAAATACAAATTCCAAATTACATAAAAATCATAAATAATTTTGTTAATTTAAAATGATTGTTTTTAAATAGTTTTTATATCGTTATTTCTGGGCATCTTAAAAACACTTCACATTTTATAAAAAGTTTTGTAGCTTGGCAACTCTGCCAACTACCGCTAGCTGGGAGCCGTTGTCGGTCCAAAGAAGATCCAAAGATACATCAAAGGCAGATCGATGCTAATGCTGGCTGTATTCTATTGCTACTGTATTCCGCACCGGATTTCGACCCCACCTTCCCCCTCGCCGGCGAAAGGACTTTCGGAACCGCTTTGAAGGCCGATCGTTGTTGGTGTTCACAATGCCATCAAAATTTAAATAGTGAACAATGAAGGAGGGGCGGAAAAAACACTGCATTCCCCTATGTCTGCGACATTTTTTTGACGCTGCCCGAAAGTTGTTCTCCTTTTTTCGAGGCCTTGCTTTCTTGTGGAATTTTTGGCGAATGCTTTTGTTTTGCAATTAGTTTTTGTGGCATACAGCGCCTAACGGTACACCAAATGCTTAGCTTGCGATTTAATTATAATAAACTGCAAACGGCTCCGAATGTCAAGGTCAGGCGGTGAGGAGGAGGAGGAGGCTGCGAGGAACCAAAGACTGTTGACTCCCCATTTTGATTTATGCGACTGTGAAAACATCGGAGACCCACAATTACAGAGCCCCAGAATGACAAAGATGAAAAACGAGCTCGATCCGCGGCTATGGAAATGTGATAAGCTATAATTAAGCGGCCGAAAAGGATGCGGAACGCTGCGAGCCTCACGGGGGGCGTGGCATATGCTAAACAACATGCAAGGGGCGTGGACAGTGTAAGCAAATTTAATTTATACAATATCATGCCAATATGCAAAGAATTAATTTCGTATTGCGGATAAGACGAGCCTGGGGGCGAAAAGGGGGTTGGGGGGTTGGAGTCCCTGCTGGATGCTGGGGGCGTGGCACTCGTTTGGCATTTCAATTGGATAAAGTGGCGCCCCGAACTGGTTTTCGAATTACCAATTGGCATTTGGTTAATCCTCGGCGGAGAACAGGAAAAATGGTTATGATTAACCCGTTGTGGTAGGGAAAGCTCAGGATCAGCATTTACTTTAAGACTTATAAAATTATAATATTAAGGAAACCAATTTAACCTTTTGGTAGGATTATAATAATTTGGTACCTTAATTTAATCCTTGACAATTCTTATGATGTGTAAATGATAAATAAAATCCTAATATGATAAGCTAAGAGCTTACAATTGCTAAAAAAATAAATTTTCCGTGTCTGTGAAATGTAATACTTTTTTTATGGGTTTCGACATTAAATATTTACGTAAGGTTTCCCAAAACTTACCATTGATTTATCAGATAGGCTTAGCTTAATGTTAAGAAATCCTTATCACTTTCAGTGATATAAAAAAAAAGCCCCAAAGGATCTCTTAGTAGATATGGGTTAATCATGCAATGGTTGTCTTTCGGGTTCGCCCCTTGGTGACCACAGAAATTATGTGCAAACATGCAATATGTCATAATATTTATTGTTTTTTGATCGGAACTCCCCCTCGCCTTAGAGTAAGACCCCTAACCGACGACAACAGACGTAATCGATCAGGTGTAGAACCCCCGGCAATTGAGTAATAATTCATAAACATATTTCCACTCGAAAGAAATTAATTTGCCGGCCAAGTTCCGTCTGGTGGTCGGTTCAATGGGGTTCGCTGGTCATTACTGGACGTGTTGACGTTTGAAATGACAACAGCTAGCACACACAACTGTCAATCAATTTCGGGTGTTCCAGTAACTACTCTTATTGGCTATGCCCAATTATTCATATTGTTCCAATGAATCGAAACAAAAAGCCGTCAGCTGTCGCGGTCGGAGGGTGGTCGTAATGGGAAACTTTTTCCTTCTCGATTTCCCTCTAATCGTCAGCGGAAATATCCGTTACTTAGAGTCACGCAAAGTGCTGTGAAAATTTGTTGAAAATTGTTTTAGTAGAATTGTGAATAATTTACAAATGTGAGAGGATTTTCAAGAATAGTATACGATTAAAGAACCATTGATTGATTCCCAATAATACTCAAAAAAAAAGAATAAATAGCATTTTCGTTTCTGACACGTTTGGAGCGAAATTTGGTTTACTTATTTAAGTCCATGAAATGATTTCCACATTTCGTTTCACAGCCGTATCCTATTTTTGGTATATTCCCCCAAGGAACTTGTTCCTCCTTTATTTACGTCCAAAACTGCAACTCATTTCCCATACTCCCCAACGTTTCCGTATTATCTACTATTAAATGGCCAATTGAATTCCCAATTTCAGCATTTAAATGTCCGCTTTCGAATACACAAATTTCTATTTGATTAATTGCATGTATGATGGAAGAGAAGTGAAAATATTTGAGAGTCATGCTGAAGTGTTTATTTTTTGGTGGGTTGGGAGACGACGAATTCAACTGTCTGTGTCTAACGAGATTCACAATTGGGTGACTTTCTTTAGGGCCTTTTGTCATTTGAATATGAACCACTCTAACGTTGATTATATTAAATGTAAGTAGGGCTCATAACAAGCATTTTTTCAGTTTTGCTAATTTGAATACACATGCTTGGAGAGGTTTGTAATGAGGGTTTCGTTAGTAAAAGTGGAAATAGTAAATAGTAACTAAAATAATACTTATTCACAATAAGTATTTTTGTAGTTGGTAAAAATTAAATAACTTGTAATCCAAGAAAATCAGGGCATTGAAATACAGTCTATATCTGATATAGAAATTTTAAAATTGTTTAGAAACTTATTCCATAAGTAACCTAAATTTTATTGAAAAATACTTAAAATCAAGTTTTAACCTTATGTCCTACGTACTTATTCTAGTGTCTAGTAGATTACTGAACCATTATTTTTGTTTTCAGCTTTGCGTCTCTACAACGATACCTTTTGTTAATATTTGTCCTTTCATTGGTCAATAAACTCTATAAACTGCCAGTTCTTTAGCTGCCCGTGTCATTCAATCATCAATATCGAACACACCCAGATGACACATATCACCTACGAGTTATACAACCTATGCATTCGTACCCACATATTTACTTAGCAAATTAACTAAAAAGCAAATGGAATAAACGAGTTCTGGGCCCTGGAGTGGGAGAGCTGAAATTGAAATTCAATATGATGAGCGAAGCAAATACAGTTCGAATACAAATAAATTGGAATGCGATAAACGTTGCAATCAAAGGTGGAACAGAAAGGAAATCCACACCCCTGGAGAGCCTTGGCCAGTATTTTGACCAGCAGGTCCTGGCCATGCGATACTTTGTGACAATTAATACGCTAAACGATGGATGAAACGCCGGCCAGGACGGCAGTTCTCACCGGACTGGTTGGGATATAGTTAAAAAATAATGGCCGGGGAAGGAGCACGCCTAGCAGGCTGAAAATTGCCACATGACACGCGCCGTGCTCGTTTGCGCAACTAAACTGAAATTAGTTGGTAAATGATGCGACTCCACCCTCTGATAAAAAACAGATAAAACTGAAACTTAACGCGGGCCAACCAAAAAGAAAGGAAAGGGGGTGGTCGAAAGCAACCGCACGACGACCACAAGAACGCATCGATAATGACTGTAATAAGGATTCAATGATTGTCGTGGATTTTGTTTTATTCTATTTTTTATCGACTTGCGCCACCCTTTTTTTGATAGGGCGCCCAGCCAGGGTTGTTTCAGTCCGAAACCGAATCGAGTTGGCTTGGTGGCAGGGTCAACCCTGATCGGCTGGAATAAATATGCATTTTGCATGAAAGTTTCACAACGATGACGAAATTTGTCAAGGAATGGTTCCCCCACTTGGGAATATTTTTTTTTCGGCTACGCATGTTCAAAATGCAAATCATATTTTGCTTTATTTTTATGGCCAGTCATAGTTATTATTATGCGAAATTAATTCTATGGGAAAACTACAAAAAAATCGGAAAAAAACAAATAAAAGAGAGTTTTCTGTTATTGCAAGGGAATCACGCTTAGTAATAAATAATACAAAAAATAAATAGAAAAAGACAAATGCTTTAAGAGACATAAAAATCAAAATGGTTTTAAATCTTACAATCTTTATATGTAAGTGGCTCCAGCATTATCTTATAAATCTATATTAATTAATTATTAATTTTCATGTTCCCATGTCGAAGGCTCTTATCAATCTGCACACAATATTATAATTATGGCATTTTAAATGCAATTTATGTAATTATTTGTCTTTCATTAAGTTCGACAAACATTACAAGATAACCAGAGACAAGCGAGCGGCAAACAAGCGACCAAGGACCAAACAGGAATATAACAAGGGGAATGGGAAAAGGCCCATCGACAAACCACAAGACGCGTCATTAGAAGCCATCGCAGGCAGCAGAGGCAAAATTGCATATCGAACGCTCGAAACGCATAAATTAAGATCCGACCAGTCCCCAGTCGAGCAAAAAGTGGCAAGCCCAGCAGAATGCAGATACCAGATACAGGAGCTGGAGTCGACGACGTCCATCGTCATTCGCGGCGGATGGGTCTCCACTTCTGGTCGCGGGATGGGACCCAAGGATGGACTGCTGGATGACTGCGCCCAGAGAGCAGTTTGTCATTGTGACTTCGACTACACGACGTCCATTTACCAGTAACAAAAGTATATTAGCTACTCGGAAAAGTCTATTAAAATGCATTAGAAATCAGAGTTTAATCGTTTGGATGTCCTAAACATACCATATAGTATTAGGTGTTTCATGTTTTAATCTAATCAAATATCTGAAAATTATATAAATTTAGTATCGGTTAATTAAGAATCAAAAATCAATATTGCAAAACTAATAAGCCAAATATCTCATAAAACAAGTTATTAAAATTAGTGCTTGACAAATATTTAAAATGATAATTTATAAATAATATACTTTTATAATAAATACTTTTATAGGTCATTTAATACATTTTTTAAAGTCTTAACGGTATAGTTTTCAAGCTCGTGTTTGTTGTTATATATATTTTTATTGATTTATATTATAATTTTAAAAAAATAAAAACTTTTATAGGCCATCTAATAAATTTTTTAATTTTCAAATGCAAAAGTATGGTTTTATACTCCTGTTCGTTGTTATATACCCTTTTACGGATTTAGACCCATATTAACCTTCTATAAAAATAGATAAAGAACGCTTTTTAGGTTTGGCGACATGTATTTTAAAAAATTATAAAGTTTATTTGCTTGCTAATTCCTATAACGGTTTTAAAGAGTATTCAAACACAGCTTATTTAGTTCCTATTGGCTACCACCTGCAATGTAAATTTGCCCTCGGGTGTATGTGTGCACCTCTGGAAGTTAAGTTCTTTTTTCTGGCACCACGAGGGCCTTGCATATTTATGTGTTCTCCGATGGAGCGGTTGCATCCGATGGATGGAGGAGGCCTTAACCCGACTCCATCTTGGATCTTGGCGGTGCATGCAAAAGGCGACGAGACAAAAAACTTGATTGATTGGCCTGCCAACGGCACAAGATTGGGGTTGGGGTTAAAGGGAGACAAAAAAGAGAATGCAAAAATCTTGGGAAACCATTTAAAATGGCTGACGCAAGTCTGAAGTGCAAACTCGAACTGGGACTTTCCGAAGGCATTTCCGCCTGCAACCAGTATCAATATGCACTTCGACTTTGACTTGCCTTGCTCTAGCACATGTAATGTGTATTCCTATTGATTCTCAATTTTCTACGGGAAATCGTAGCTGCATTTCCAGGAATTTCAATATTTGTTATTTATATCAGTCGCAAAGAACGAGATAAGCGGTCGCCGCATCGTCACCTGTGGAAAGGTGCTCAGCGTAAATATCATAAACAAATAAGAAAGAATGAATTTAACAGCAACAACAACACCGAAATTTGTTTATACATCGATAGCAATTACAATCGCTCCGTTCCACTCGGTTCCGGATATTTATTAATTGCTTGTTCCCTCACCTCCCCCCTCCGATACGATTTGAATTGAATTACGCGCCCGATTATTGTGTGCATTATCAGTTCGCCTGATATTCAATGTATTTATTTAGGCCATGACAGGTTTGTCCACCTCTTTTCCGACGTTCTTTAATGAAATCATGTCCCGCGTCCAAAGATATTCCCTGCCATATCAATCTTTCACACGTCGTTCACAAATAATCGGTCATTCCTTATTGTCTACCCCATATATCTCCCTGAGCTCGAAATTTAAATTCTTAAAATTTTAATTTCCTTCCAGATAAGCAATATCATACATCGCACAACCCATTTGCGTTTATTGACTTTTAAAAATGGTTAATATCTATTGCTTATCGTATTGGGTTTTCCATATTTTCCGAATATTTATCATTGATTACCATTGATAGGAAAAAACCATAAAACGATCACTTGTTCATAAACTTTTACGAACACTGTTTTTAATAATTTTATCAGGTTATAATAGTAGTATTATTTATATATTATTTATATAATTTTATTCTGAAGCTAGTTTTTCTTCTGATAATTTTTGCCAAGCCTGTAACTAATAATAAGACAAATGAAATATATATTGAAAAAAACAAATTTTAATACGAAATTGCATTGTTTTACCTAAGTGTGTTTTGACTAAGTCTTGCTTTAATCATATATTACTTTAATAAAGCTCCTACCCTAAAAGCTTATAGTTTAAAGCCAATACAAAATACAACCTTTATTATAATTTTTTTTCAACATTATGTTATTCTTTTGTATTTTCACCCTCAAAGACTTTGATGGTATACAATTTTATTTAAATGACCCTCATAACAATTATGCATTCAATTGCGGGCCGAGGCAAGTATCCGAAGCCAATTAATTAATTAAACCGTTGATCAGCCCACGCAGCTCAGATCTGCCCCTCGCAACATTGAGTGGTTAGTTTTTTTACATAAAACAAAGTGCAATGAGAATTTATGGCCCCTGAGAAGTCGGTGATGTCAACGAAATTTGTCAAAGCAAATCAATAGGCACAAGGCGACCCCGCTTCAAATACTTATGTATAGTTCTCAGGCAGACCGAAATGGTTAATTGTAACTGACGCCCAAAGGAGGTCCACGATTGTTATTCCAGGGGAAAGGGAGCCAGCTCACTCGAAATCGATACGGAACTACGCGGCTGTTGTTTTGCTAATTATTCAATTGAAGAACGTTTAATTTATTTCAATATAATCGAATTGAAAGATCGCTGCGAACAAGTCGAGCCAGTTGGACAAAAGGAGGAGCAGTGACGATGAGGGAAGGAGTTAAGCTAGAGAACAGAAGGCCAGATGAGGCTCCCACGAAAGTCAAGCAAATTAATTTAAGGTTTAATTGGTGGAATAGAGAGCGAAAGGGGAGTACAAAAGTGCATAAAAGGGGACCAAACAAAACGTTTTCTTCCGAACTTTGATATCTGAAAAAATATGTTTAAACACAATTAATATTAAAATTAAAAAAAATCTTGAACATTTATTTATAAAAAATTTAACTACAAAAGCTTTGCTATTTTAGGATAAAAATCGTTTTGTAGGACTAAGAATAACAGATTTAGGGGATTTTAATTACATTTTTAAAATCAAATTTTTGTTTAATAATTTATTTTTGAATAAAATAAAATAGTTTAACCCCTTATCCTACACCACTGCCCGGCGCCTCGAAAATTGTCGCCCTTACATTGACAGAAAGAAGCCGCCCACTTGAAGCGCAATAATTAAAGACAGTGAATTTAAATTTGATTAAAACCAAGCGGAAAATTTAATTGCGAAAACTGGAGTTTAATTAAATTGTCTTCGATTTGATGGGAAAAGTTTTGAAACTTTACGACTCTGCAATGGTTGGGGTCAAGAATGAATAGAGCAGATGATTTCTTGTTGTATATGTGTTGAATTTACTAGTGCAAATTCTTGTTATAGCTTCCACATCCTTTTTACTTATTCTCCAATATGGCTTTTATTCTAGAAATTACTAGTTCTAAAAATGAATTTCATTAAGATGGAAATATTAAATAGACGTCGATAAAACATGTTTTACATCTCATGTCAAGGCAAATGACCGTAAGGTTAGGCACTCGATTGCTATGGCTAATGGCAATTAACGAATCATTTTAATGAGCGTCAACATTACGCATAAATTAATTAAATGCCCGCTCCCATTCGCAGTGACAATGAAAGCCGGAGTCAAATCGTAAATGTTTTCGTTATTAATACGTTATTGGTCGGTCAGTCAGTCCACGACAATTAAGCATATATGCACTTGTCGCTATGTGTTACTACTATGTATTACTAATGTATTTACGATCAGCACAAATGTGTCAGCAATGACAACCGCCATCCAGTCGATTGGCAATGGGGCAAAACCGTAACACGGCCACACAACATGACACAAAATTTAATAACAGAAACGATTTCATTGTATCTTAAGTGTCTCGTATAGACCCCCCTACACCGCCATCCACATGTGTCGGTTTGAGGTGAAGTCATTAAATTTACAATAATGCGTACAATAACTAAAAGCGTATTAAAAGCCAACGAAAATAGACTAAAGCTGGCCAAAGAGATATCGTCGTCACCCGCCGAAAACGGAACGATATGAGCAAATGAAAAAGATGTCAGCACTGAATGATAACACGAGAATAGAATTTTGGGAGTGAATTTGGTTGTTAGAGGTGGCAATGTTATAATTAATAGATATTTTTAACGTTGGTAAAAATACCTTAAAACATCTTTCTTAACTAAGAAGCTGCAGGTCTTTTAATCTAAATTTATTAATATAATTAAAGATAAGCTCAATCTGCTAATCAGATCTTAAGATACAAAAGAGTTACAAAATTGAAATTCATTCATCATTACATTATACCTTTTAATAACCTATTACGAATAATTTTCATTTAAACGGCGGTTTAGTAACTTCTGGAATGACATACATTTTTGTTTCAAATCTTTTCCAATATGTATATATTTTATTAAATAAATCTATTTTTTAAGCAATACCGTCACTTACTCATCTCTAACTCAATACAACGACTGATAAGCATTGTGAAAAGGAGCCATAATTATTTCCTTTTAATTCAATTACGTGGTACAACATTTTTGGTAAATGATTTGATTTTGTGAAAATTAGAATTGTTAAAATTGTAGGCAAACAATGATTGGTAAATACAGTCAACGATCAAAGAACATAAATTCATTAATAACCAGCAAGTCAGAAAGTTCTTTCTGCGGCTGGCTGAAGGTTATCAGTAAATTAAACGGTGATAAAGCGAAATGGAATGCGGTTAATTTGTTAAAGGCTTCTTACGCATGTTAATTCTGGCTAATCAGAAAAGAGTAAAACAGAAGAGACCACTCCGCAAGTGCAAAAAGTGAGTAGAAAAAATCATTTCCGATACGTGATCGTCGCATATTTATCGCCAGCATCTTTTTGCACTGGTCTAGGCCATTAACAGGCCCAACTTGGCCGTAATGAGGCCAGAGATAGCAGAGATACAAGATCTGATCGGAGTGGGAGTGCGACTGGAGGCGGAGATGGAGGAGGAGGTGGAGGTGAAGGTGGAAGTGGGACCAGGAGCCATTCGAGATGGGCCCCTCGATATGGTAAGCACTCAAAACTGAGCTGCACTTGCGCGTCTATGCAGAGCAGGATCCGATGGCTCCGCTTCCTCTGGAGCTCATCTCGGGCTCCTCCATCGCATCGGAGATCGCTATCTGGAGGAGTACGCGAAACGCGTGCACGAGCTGTCAAATGGTTAGCTCGATCCCAAACTTTTTCACCATCGTGCACTCATTATGATTATGACTCGCTCATTGTGTTTTCGCTGCCCGGGTGTAAAAAGTTGTGCAAGGAATGCGGCTGTTCGGATGGAGGCGAAATTTGTATACCGAAGTTAAGACTTTAGGAAGTTCCAGGGTAGCTGTTGATTATTCGTCGTGGTTATACAAGGCAATTTCATAAAAGCAAATTCAAAGCTTTGCTTTAAAGCAAAACAATCGTTAAGATATACAAATATTTTTCTTTTACAGGTCTGTTTAATTAAATTCAAACCAAAACTTTAAGAGTAATTAAATTTAAGAGTGGTGGGCAATGTATTTAATTTTAGGCAAATAAATTAGAGTTCTAAAAAAACAATTAAAATACATTTTTCTTTTCACATCGTGTCATTTAAGGTTAAAAACCTAGTCGTTTTGAATTAGATTCTAGGATACAAACATTTTCTACTATTTAATCTTCAATTTAAGAGAAAAGTCACAATAAATAGTAACCATTTTTTGTCTATTTCAAATAACACATTTTAGTATTTTAAAATGAATTCAATATAATTGGGCTGTCTATTGCATTTATTTTAAAGCAACAAAACTTTTATACAATTTTATCTTAAGCCACAATAAATAGCAATCACTAATTACATTTACTTGTACTCCTTTAGCTTAGCTTATTAGGCTTAAACTCTTAAACGTTCCACAAGGAATCCCTTAAAGCAAAGCTATGAACATAACTTTTAGTTAATTATCCCAAATAATTCACTGCATATCTCTGATAATTTTCATAAATTCTATGGCAATCGTCTAGCATTTTGAGTTGACAACTAATTGGCCCAGTTCCCCCTCTCGCCGCCCAAATAATGCAATCCAGGCACTAAGGATTCTTTCCTGGACCAGAATTTCAACCGAAAAGAGAAGGCGCAGACAAAGTACGAGTATAAAAATGCTTTACAAGTACACAAAAGTGTCATTCCATCACTCACTTAAAGTATTCATCCATTAATTGCCCGAAAGCCATTGCCCAGGAACTCAGGGGAGGGATGGGGGCTGTGGCGGAGGGGCGGAGGATCCGAGGACATGTCGATGTCGCCACCAACTGACGCCAGACGAGGACGGCCAAGTCGGTGCGACTTTCAAGTCACAGGCGGCATCGCTGGCAGCCATAATGCAAAGAGGAGCTCTAGAGGCAATTACCATGAGTCGGAGTTGCAGTTGCCGGGATGGAGATGGAGATGGACCTGAAGATGGAGTCTGGGTTGGGGCAGAGCTGGAGATTTAAATCAGACTTACGACTGCTTTTTGCAGACCCATCAGATGGTGATGGGTGCGTGATTGAGGGTGTTGAAAAAATCAAGGAATGGCACTTTGTATAAGGCAACATTTCAAAGACGTTTTTAAAATTTTAAAAACTTAGGTTAAAGCTGAATACAAATATTATTAAATACATTATTGAAAAGCTTTTTATCTATTAAAATAAAATGAAAAATTACAAATAGCTTTGTTTATTGAAATACTTTCCTTAATAAATTTATTTAAGAAAAAAATTTATTTAAGAAACAAGGTTAAGCTTAATAACCTCTTTAATCAAAAACGAAATGATAACTTAACTCTTAATAATTTAAGAAATAATTTATTTTAAACGAGCATAAAATGTATATCATTTTCTAAGTTCAAGGGCGACAAGCTCAAAGCATGTGACATATTTTTTAAGCCCTGATATGCGTATAACACATCTAAAACTTTGTATTACCATTAAATTGGACAAAAATATCGGCTTTCCCGAACCGATAGCCGTGGTCACGATGTCCTCCCTAAATTGAACACCGACAGCCAGCGACGTTGACATCCCGACTGGACTTGGATCGTCTCCCTCTATCCTCCGACTGACTGGTGATATTCAAAGTAATTGCTTGAAAAATGCAATAAAAATGTACAAGCAACAACAAGCTGGCAAAAAAGAGGAGCAAAGGACGTCGGATAGAAGCGCAAAAGGCCGAAAGAAGAAGATGGTGGAATCTGGCTGGGAACGCCTGAGTATGTGAAAAAGTACAATTGTTATGGTGGCATAAAACTCTATATAAGTGGACGCCAGACCACTGGACACTGGAGAGCCTCGGCAGCAAGATGCCGACGATCCCCATACGATGACGACCAGACAGCTGAAGACTTTGACAGGCCCAACTCTGGATCTCTGGACCTCGGGACACTGGGACATCAGGACATCGGGGCAAATGGCGCGCAGTGATTGGATGCATATCAAAGTAGACAGCGCGGAACAATGAAAGGCGGCAATCGTCGATGGAGTCAGGCGAAACAGCGAAACTCCACTCCTCAACTCCTTTTGGATCCCCTACGCCCCTTCCTTGTCTATCCCCATCATCATCCTTTGTACATCCCGAGCTCTGTTTTCGGTTTATTTGGGTAACGCCTCTGACTGACGGTGATGAATGCTGCAGCTCTGATTCGTCCAGGGAATGAGAGGCATTCGGCTCGGAATAGCCAAAGAAAAGTGTTTCTGTCACCAATGGAGGATATAAGCCCTTTCAGTAAAATTTGAGACTAGAATTAACTGACTTAAAAATAAAACAGTCCGAAATAAAACAGATTTTAAGGAATAAGCCAGAAAAAATATAAGGAAAGCACATAATCTTTCGGTTCTCGATTTAGTTATCTTATTGTTATAAAACTCAAGTTGTTCTTTAAAGATTAAACAACTTTATACTAATGTATTTCTGAACGTTTATTCTAGAACCTTAATTTTTTTTTTTTTAAGTATGTTTTATAATTTGGTAATACTTTCTCATATTTCAGTTACAATTAAATAGCATGTTATTAGATTTAATTGCATTTAACCGTAATATTTAACGTAATCCTCCGATTATTTCACTATGGAAACTTTGCAGCATAAGTCGTTTTTATTTCATCAGGATGTAACCCATTATGAAACGATCTAAGCGTTAAACTCCTCTTCTCCGAAACAATTACCAACTTGGTGCCATAAGAGTTGCATTGCTGGAAATTGACATATAACCAGACGGTTTACATAATTTAATGTATTACAGTCGATTAACACTAAGGTAGAGCAAACAACCGTAAAACATAATTCTGTATTTTAATAAATTGTCATTCAATTGGGCAACAATTGACTCAAACCTTTTCGCATATAGAAGAACACATTATTAGCCTTACCAATTAACCTTAGACTTAACCTTTTACCTTATCCTCCCACAAGTTCACTGTGGAAATCTGATACAGCTAGGTATATTAATCACATCTGTATACAGATATTATAGAAAGTCCTAATCGTTTGGCACCTCTTCTCCAAAAAGAGACTTGAGCTTGACCCAGGCTGACCCACCGAAAAAACCGGGGCGTTTTAACCAGACGGTTTACATAACCCAGGACATTTGCCAAATCGAGTGCAGTCGATGAACCCCAAGGAATGGATGCCCAGATACAAAGATACAGATACAGAGATACAAGTTACAGCTGCGGAGAGAGTGGGAAAGTGCCCACTGCTAAATACTCGTACTTGCAGTTTTATGAGCCAGCGGAAAAAGTGAAAACTGGCTGCGAAGAAGGAAACACAATACAATTGGACACAGTCGGTGGCCAAGACGCAGGAGTCAAGGACATGCCACAAATCCGGGCAAACAGCGGGGTGGGGAGGGGCAGGCAGAGCCAGAGGGCCGGCGAAGGTCAATGGAAGAAGCCAGAGTGCAAGTGAAAAATTCGCGCGAAAAAATAATCAAGTTTTGCAGCGAAAGTGAGATAAATAAGAGGTGGATGAGAGGTCGGGGGTAAAAGGGGTGGGAAAGGTCACTGAAAGGGGGCGGCACGTTATCGAAGTCAACAGCTCGCACTTGTTTTGGCAAATATCTTTAGCTTTTTGGTAGATTTTCTTCAGGCCTAAAGCAAGTTGCCGACGGCGTTTCCCGAAATTCTTGAAAGAGTTTCTTTTTAAATCGGAAACTACTGATAAATGGTAAAAATAAATTAAACTTTACAACTTGGAGATCAAATACTTCAAAAAACGGAAATAATAAAACATAAAAAAAAGTGCATAAAATAAAACCAGGGCCCTTGACGAATTACAATTACATTATTAAGCTAAGATACAAACAATAATTTATGCTGTGTCAGAATCTTTTTATATTTCCGCTACTGTTTTTATCAGCTTTTTTAAACTAAACAAATGGTAAGGCACAATTAAATACAATACTCTGGACTTAAAAATGACTTTAATAATATTTAATTACTTGTTTGTTCTGCTTTTATGATCAATAAACATGATTTTGTTTTGCCCTGGCTTTTTACTAAGTTCAGTTTTAATTAATCCACCCCGACCAAACTCAATCCGAGACGCATTCTAATCAAAAACTATTGGGTGCGTGTCCAGAGAAAGACCATGAATGAATGAGTATGAGTGAAAAAGGCAGAAACACAGATACTGCACACACGCAAAGGAGTTGGGGAGATTCGATGTGGAGTCGGGGGAGGCGAACCGTTTTCGCGTCTTGAAGGCGACGGTCGCGCGCATGACTCGTAAATAAAATTGTAGCCACTAGAAAACTCAGTACTTATCTTCTGGGACACACGGTAAATATTTTTTTATTTTTTGTAAAAATATATTAGGTAGCATTTTAGTTCAGTCACAGTTTATTTTAAAAATTATCACATAAAATATTGACGATTTATTTGGCACTTCGATTAAAAAATTCACAGAAATGTGAGGATAATTTAAAATATTTAAAGGAAAAAATATTTTTGTTCCTTATAATTTTAAAATGAAAACATCGGACACCGGTCGTACAAATAAGTCAGTAGTCAAAGTAATTTTAATAACGAATTCACTATTAGACTTTTTATTGTCCTTTAAACCGTATTTATTTACAGCTCAAATCAAATGTCACAGGAATGTCTTATACAAAAAATTGCAATTCACATTCCATTTAAAGTGTAGAAAAAGTAAGCTATAGAAAGCAGAAAGCTTGATTCGTAATAAAATGAATAAAAATAGCATTGAGAAGCTTTAGTAACATTAATTAATTTAATTATTAATTAATTAATTAATGCATTTTATGACTATATCGTTATTTTCGGAAAATGTGAGTAAAGTTTGATTTTTTAGTCTCAAGTATTAATTTTTTGTTTCAGTGCATGCTCTGGAACAGAGGAGACTGAACTCTGCAAGCGGAAGCCAGCCAAGATCGGACCGCACAGCACCCAGCGGATTGGGCAAGGTTAGGATCAGCTCCATCTCTTCGGCCGGTAAATTGCTGGACTCGGTTCGGTTTTGGGGTCTTATCAGATCGCTGTGAGGCTGCCCGAATCGAGCCCAGATGTGCTGGCAAGTGCTCCCGATCCGAGGGGCGGCGGGGTCCTGGATCTCGATGTGTGGGAGCTGCTTCGAGCCATTTACACGTGTGCATCCTCAACCTCATCCTCCGATTTCTTCGCTGGTGCGTGTTCCGTAATATTTAAAAATCGCAAAAAGTTAATTGCGAAAAACTCTTTCATTTGGTTCGGTTTCCCTTTCTTGTTGCGTGTGCAAAGGATAAATGATAGTGATAAGAATGGCAGCCGGAGAAAAGGCTATGCGGATAGCAGCCTTAAACTGTTTATACTTGTTGGATATAATTTTAAAAACAAATTCGATAAAGGCAAATTATATTCATGCTAAAAATTATTTCACAATAGCCGAATATAACTGTAATTAATAACACGTTGGATGCCATTTAAATGGTTTTTAATGCAACCCATGCATGATTAAATAAACATTTATATAAACATTTATATAAAGGTCTGAAATTAATTTTTATTTTCTGATAAATTAAAATGTCTAGCCTTTTTAATAAAAAACTGTAATTTATATCGAATTAAAAAAACAAGTTCAAAGCTAAAATTAGTTATATAATTAACTGTTTTAATATTGCAGAATTGCTTTTAATCTTTATATTGGCCTATACAAAAATATATTTTAATTTAACAAGCACTTTTTTTATAATCCGGGTTCATCATCATCTTTTAATGGTGTTATAAAAAATATTAAATATATAATTATTAAAAATAAAATATCAAATACAGTTTTGAATTTCAAGGAGCCAGTTTTATAAGTTCTATCTTCAAAGTTAATAAGGAAAATAAAGTTTTGAGCTCAATTCAAATCGTTACCTTCTGATTACCATCAAAACATATCTTAAACTATTGATACCGCTGGTCCCAATGCATTATGTCTAGTTAAACTAAAGCGACCTACAGCACTTGGCCCTAAGCAGCGCAAAAAAAAAACGATAACAACCCAACAAAAACGAAGCAAATATAAAAATAAATAAAGTAAAGTGAAGTGAACTTAAAGGAGGGACTTGGCGGCGGAGGAGGACTAGGAGGAAGACCTCCCTCCGGCGGAGGTTACTGCCACACCACGGATAGTGGTAAGTGCCGGGCTAAATGGCTCCCCCATTAAGGCTCATTTGAAATCAGACACGTCCGATTAAAATCTCATTTCTCACCTTGTGGTCCGTTTCGACTGCAGCTCAAATTGGAGTTGGGCTCAAGCTCAAGCTGGAGCTAAAGCTGAAACTGCGACTTCCATTTCGAGGTGGTGCACTCAAAAAAATATTGGTCTAACATATAAAGAAGAACAATCTTCTGTTTTCCTTTTTTCTTTTTCTTTGAAATAGCTAAAGAACATAATTATCTTAAATTTATTTACAGTTATAAATTAATCGTTGTTAAATTTGTACACTGTGCTACTTCAGTAAAATAATTTATAATTTTTTAACTTTTAAATCGCACAACAAGTATACCTAAAGTATTTATATACACTTAAATTATATTTAAGCGAAAACATTATATTTTATAATGTAACAAAAACCATGTAAAGTGTTTTAAATATCATATTCATAAAGCTCTGAAAAAAGGAAATCTTATTTTGTATTCTTAATAAATAGTTAGTAAGTAAATTATTTTTCGATGACTGTACTATTGGTAGTCTGGCAGTCAGGAATGGGGAAAGGTAGAGACAAAAAACAGCTGCAGAAAAAAATAATATTTAGCAGGCGAGCAAGGCAACAACTTTAACTTCCAGTTCAGCCACCAAGGTGGCCAATGCAGCAGCTCTTGCCATTGATAGGCTGCGATAGAGCCCGCCGAAGGTATTTCCCAAACATCCCGAAGGCAGTCACTATTTCACGCCTTTTTGCCACTTATTAAAATAGGCAAAATGTCTATTAGTCCTCCAGTGAGCATCCAACGAGCAAAACAAACCAGACTCAGCTCCATGTGGGTGGGTAAAAAGACCTGGATGCGGGGATGGGGCAAGTACTCCAGCTACCTTGGATTCTCGTAATCATTTGGCTGGCCAAACTCTGGGTGTCTTTCTTCCAGATGGCGATCACTGTGAGCTTGATTTTATATATCATTGATTAAATATCATGGGCAAGTGAAGAGTCTGATGGGGAATTTATATTTCGGATTAGAAAAGTTTTAAAAAGGCCTAAGGATTATTTTAACAAGAAAATTAAAAAGAGTTTAAAGACTTTAGGGTAACCAACTACTGATTCAAACTACCACATCCAAAAATTAAAATAGTAATTAAAATGTAATTTCAAAGCTAATCAAAATTAAAATCTTACTATATTAAATATTACATTTTTAAATTTCGATAGCATTATCATCGCAAACTTATAAGTCTTGGTTAGTTTCGAGTTGTTGCTAAAACCACAAGCAGTATTCTTTTTAAATTAAAATTATTTTTATGAGCCTGGCAAAACACTTCAAATCTTAATTTAAAAGATAATATAACCTTTTAAAATCACCCCAACATCCCCGTCATCCGCCATTCCCCCCACTCCTTTGAACCATTAAAACCTTAATAATTTTCTTTGGTTTGTGCATCGCGATAAACACGCAAAATCCACTCCACACACTCGACACCTTTTTGTTCTTGTTTCTGGTCCTTTTCCGAATGGCCGAAGGAGATTTGCGCCAAGCCACCCATATTCCGCAATGAATCGGATCGGCCGTTGTCCCCTTTGGGCTATTTAAGCAAATGATCAGCGGCCACAGAGCACAAGCTGCCGACACGCAACGCGGCGGTCCTCTTTCCCCCCTCGCCCCGCGAGTCCTCGGCCAAGTGTGAATTGTTTCGTGCCCAGAGCAGAGTTGGCCAGATAAGTTGCAGGTAAGGCCAAAGAAAAACCTCTCTGGATAGGCACAATTTTGAATACCCTTACAAATATCCCTTTTCTGATTGAGCTAAGCCTTTAAACAATTAAAAATCGTCCTTAAATTAAACAGCCTTGCATTTACACTTAAATCAATTAAAATTTAGAAGGTATTTAGTTTGATTGCGTTAAAGGGGAAGCAAGGGAAGAACTTATGGGTAGGACTTTAATGTATAACATTTTTTACTTTCTGATTTTTGGTTGACATAAAGAATTTGTAGTACTTCATAATCTAACAACAATTTTTTCCAACAATTTTCAAGAGCACATCTTAACCTAGCAATGAAAATAAATAAAATTAAATGTTATCTACCAATAAAAGTAAGACTGACTTGCAAAACCTTTCAACATGTTATAAAAAACTAAAATGATGGATTCCTCAGTATGATATTATAAAGTAAACGTATTCAAAAATATATCAAAACCGCTTGGAAGGGTATAAAGATTTGGTTTAAGTTGCAGCTGCCTCACTGCAGGCTTTTTGCATATGCAGAAACTGGGGCAGAAGAGATGAGGAACCGAGGGAAGTTGGCGAATTCTGTTGTGGTTCCTGGGCTGCCGTGCAAATTCTTGACGTTTTTTCCCACATTAAGTGCATTGTTTCGGGGCTACCGGGCTTGAATGTTGTGGTTCAGTGGTTCGGTGGTTCGTAGGGCACCTGAGATCTGGCTCCATGCAAAACAGCTTGTTAAGCACTTGTGCCTCCAACAACAGCAAAGGCACCAACAAGGTCTCACATTGTGTGCCCGACTTTTGGCTTGTGGATCTCTTTAGGGGCCGGGGCCTTAGACCTCAGCTCCTCGGCCTTATTAAGCGAACCATACAAACAGAGCCAAGAGAATGGCTTATAAAAAGGTAGCAATTTCCGCGCTTAACTCGATCACGCATTATTATCATAATCAGTTTATACAAGGCGGAGTTGCACTCGGGGCATCATTATCGCTATCAAACTATCACACGAAAAAGATTTTCATGCTAAGATTAGGGGAATGAACTCTAAAACGAAAGAAATATAAGTATAAGAACAATTATACTTGTTAACAGCTTAAATTTAATATAATGAATAAATGAAATACAAAATAATTAATAAATGAATTACATCAAATTTTAGTTCGTACCTATCTTATATTAGTTCTAAAGTTTATCATTTTATTTTTAAGTGCTATTCATTTACTAGTTACAGACTAAGAAAATAACTTATGAATAATAATAAAAAGTAAGGACATTTTTAGTGTTATTATTGTTTGAGCTAAATTGTTTCTTAAAGATATATTTATAGTATAAAATGATTTTTAATTGTGAGTATTGAGAGAAGAGTGTTCTAACTTGTTAAACACAAATTACATTTGAATTTCTTATACATATGCCTTGAGGTATTTTTCCTAGGAAGTAAAGATTATTTTCTTGTTAAATTCAAGTCCACTTATCCCCTGCAATAGCCCACTTATATTTTCAGTAGCTTGCCAACCTAAAACACGAAAAGCACATTACTCATACGCCCTGTGGCGGCCTTCTGTTTAGCGAAATGAAATTTCTCTCTCATATTTCATGGAATGAAACGAGAAGCAACTACAAAATGAACTCGAGCACACACTTCATTTGAAAATTCAATAAAAAACCAAGAAATTTATCAAAATTGAAAATGGGCAATTGCCCAACCTCCTCCAAAATTCCCTCCTCCAAATTCAGCCTGTCTGTTAGCCCCTCTCTTACCAACGTAAACAAATATAGAAAAGTTTTTGCTGTTGGAGCTGCCTTTGGTACAGTTGGGCTTGGGCTCATAAATATTTAAAAATTAATTCCACAATATGTTGAGGGGTGAGTGTGTACCGGTCTGTGAGCGATTTTTCAATTTCATACTTAATTTTATGGCATAAATGCCAAAGTTTCAGTGGCGTAGCAAAAGAAAGAGAGAACATATTTGGCTTATATAAGCTGGCTCATATTTTATAGTTCCATATGAGTTCGTATGTGTGTGGCATGCTGCTCTAAGGTGCAACACTGAGTGCCAACGTAATTATATACGACCTCCCACTTCAGGACAAGGAAACGCCTTTTATATTCTAAAAACTTGCACACAGGCATGGCCGATAGATTGTGTATGTAGAGTGACTTTATGGGGGTGAAAGGGGGCGGAGAAGGGAAAGTTGCGATGGGGGACTCCCAAGAAATACCTTTCATATGTAGCACTTTGCTCCACAGTTATCGTATTTTATGTGCTAGTGCTTCGTTGTCCTGGAGCCAGGACCTCTTTTTTCGGGTTGCCATGCACACGTCTTCCCTTCTTACAACCTCCTTCCTTGCCACCCCCTCAGGTCATGTAGTTTTGCAACATTTTCTGCACATTTGTGCAGTTTTTCATGTTCCATACTCTCATGTGCACCAGCACCAGCCAGGATATGAAAATTTTCCAAGCGCAATGAACGAGTCCTGCACACTGGCTGTGTGTGTGTGTGTGTGGGACCGTGTGCGAAAGAGAGGCACTGGGAACGGGAAAGAGACAGACTGAGTGCATCTGTGTGCGCATTCAAGTTGGGAAAATTGTGCACTTATATTATCATAATGGAAATGCTTTTGACTTGAGTGACCAGGGTTGTCAAAGTTAAATTTAATAAAATACATTTAAGATATATTTTTTAAACAGAATTAAGAAAGTGACAGCTTAAATTTTTAAATTCGTAAGCGGCATTAAACTCGAAAGAATAAAAAATTGGGAAGTTAGAAAAGATGATTTTTAAATCAAAATCAAAAAATGATTTTTTAAGTCACAATCAAAAAATTAATTTTTAAAAGATATTTTAATATAACATACAAAACCTTATTTCAGATAAGGCAACAAAAAGTGGGTATTAGTAATAAAGAAGTCTACAAAAACTATATTGAAATGTCTTTAATCTCAAAGATTTGAAATTGTTATAAGTTTTTAAATTGGTATTGATGTCTGTAATACAATATGAATTATTAATTATTTTGTATGGTCCCACGGTAATTCAACCACCAAAATGGTGGCCACCCTGTTTTAAGCACCTCTATTCTGCAACTCTGTACGTAAATGCAAGCGGAGCCAACTGTGCCACACTGCCCCTCGCCACTCCCTACACGTACATTTACACAACGCCGCCCACCACCCACCACCCCCTTTGGAAGCCCTAGGCAGCCATTGTATTCTGATTGTGCGCCTTACGGCCCAGGACTCCTTCAGGGCTTCTATATATTTGGGTGTGTGTGTGTGTGCGAGCATAGAGAGATGGAAAAATATTATTTTTCATAAATTTTAAAATATACCAGGGGCAGAACTGTGCGAGTGAGAGAGGGAGGACCGAGCGAAACTTGTGTGAGCTTCTTTTGTCCTGCTCCCTCTGCGTATAACGGTAAATGGTAGCTATACATGGACATATATGTATATATACATCGAAGGCAAAGTAGAGGAAAATGTATGCAACATTTTACAATGCAAAAGCCATTTACTTGGGTAACGAAGAAAAGCAAGGGAGATGGAAAATGAAGAACCTAAGAAAGAAAGAGAAAATGGACCTTTTCCGTGTGAGAGTGTGTGTGTGAGGCAGTCAGCATATGAAAAATGAAAAGTCAGAACTGCGAAACGGAAAATAAGAAACGAATACCGTTGAAATACAGCCTTAGGAAAGAAAAAAATTATTTCTCCTCTTTGTTCCCCTATATACTACGTATTCCACCCGCAAACACTTATATACACATAAACATTATGGGAAACTTTCAACTTTTATGTCGCCTCGTCCACGGTGGGTAATGTAAATAAAAAGAGACAGGAAATGTTTGCGATATGTATGAGCACACAAAAAAAGGAAAAGTGCAAAATTCTAAAAAGTTTCCTCAGAATGTGGGTAGAGTGGATGATCTGGCAAGAACCATAACTTAAGGAGCCGTCAGCTTAGCTTTGTTGGTTGGTCCTTAGGTGCTCGCCCTTCAATATGAAAAATGAGTCAAGGGAGGTTGGTGCAGTAGGAATGGGCGACATTTTCAAGTTTTATGGGGCGTATACGGAATGTTAGCAGTGGAAAATTTGTCGGCAGAATTCAAGGGGGAGGCGCTATTTGCAAGGCTTGGGCGGTACGCTCTGCATATGGAAAAAAAAAGAATAGCAAAACATTTAATTTATTTTGCAGTAAAATACCGCTCTTTTAACAGGGTTTCTTACCACATTTGAAATGTAGGCAGTTGTTCCCTTTTTGGCATTTATCGATAAGAAAATTTCAATAGTTTTTAATTAACAAAAGTGAACAATCAAATCAACCCATGTCCAATTATGAGAATAATACTTTGTGAATACTTTTTTATACACTTCAGTTGAAGCAAGCAATCTTTTTAATTGTCATTAAAATTATTTTCCTTTATAAATAAAATGAACAATAATGTTTATGATTTCTTTTAGAATAGTTTCATTTTTTCTAAATGCAAATTGCATTAAAGGTAGAAATTATAAAAACGCCCAAATTTAACTGCTTTAATGTTAATGTTTATTGTTCCTCCCAACTCCTTTATCTCACAACTATCTTAAGATTACTAAATGGCTATTCCATGAATAGTTGCGCACACTTCCCAGAACCTACCCCCACAAACTATTTTATTTTCAGGCCAAAAACCCATCGTTTAGTTGGTCTTAACCATCGCAAAACAGCGACATCTTAAATGCTTACAAAACAGAAAATACAAAAAAGATAGTGGAGAAGGGGGAGAGGAAGGGAGCCGTTAAGGAAACCAAAACACAAGCAGACAGGCAGACAAGTGAATAGAAGTGACAAACCAAAAATAAAAGGGCCAAGGAGGGAATTTCCTCGGCGCTAATCAATGAAATTAAAGTTGCGGCCGAGGCGAAATAACTTTAAGGACTACGGAGGGGGCGGGACACAAGGGGGTGTGGCACATATAGAATAGTGAGCGAGACGCTGCCAACTTTAATGAACGGAAATTAGCAGCCGCTGCTTCCAAAGGCAAAGTCAAAAGGTAAAGGGCCTCGCTCGTTCTCTCTTTTTCACAGCATCTGTACGCTGCGGCGAATTCGCACACAAACTCAAGAAAGCGGCGAAAGAGAGAGCGAGCATGCGCCGCGGAGAGCGCCAAAGCTCCAAGACGATTGGCTGCCGGCTGCCCACTTTGCGTGTGTGTGGGTGAATGGGAGAGAGCGGGCTTGTGGATATGGATATTTCCCCAGCCAAGATATTTACCTCTTCCTCCTCTCACTCTCTCTGTTCAGGCATAAACAAACCATTTTGAATAAAATCAACAGCAGCGCAACAACAACATTGTTGCAACAATGTGGATCCCAAGTTGCCGAATGAGAAAAATCTGCTGATGCTGGTTCTACACTCAGAGATTATTTGATACTAGGGAAAAATTAGCTTAAAATAATGGTAAAAAGGTATTTGTTTAAGATAGGGCATTATATGTTTGACAAACTTAAAAAAATATTAAATTATAAACAAAATTTATTTGACCAACATTTATTTAATAAAAACCAATTACTACATAAATGTATATAGAAACAGATTTCAAAGTTTTTCTTGCAGTCCATAGTTACAAGCTGCTGCTGCTTCTTCTTTCTTTTATTCAGCTAGTACTGCTCTTCTTCTAGCTGCTGTGGCCTGGTCAAGTTGCATTCAATTGCAGTTTTTCAGTTGCCACTCCGTTGGTCGATTGTCGCTGGTCGTTCTCGCAACTTTTCTTGTTTTTTTCTCGTCTTTTTAACTAGCCGTGTGTGCGTGACAGCAACAACAACCATCTAAGGACGCCTCTTGTAATTATTTTAATTTATGCGTTTATCGCTTTTTGCCTTTTGCCGCCGTTTTGTGGTCGCTTCATCGGTTTCTGTTGGATTTCTTACTTCATTTGCTTTTTTTTGCCTTGACATACGCATTTTGACAGCGCAGCGAATAATTCTCGGTTCTGCCATCATTGCAATGCCAACTTTTTTTTTACTTTGCAGATTTTTCGAGTCGCTTAACGGGGCGTATGCGTAACGCAAGCTATGCTGTGGCGACATTTCTGACAAGTGCAATGCCGTCGGAAGGTTTTTTTTTAAAAGGAATATATCGAACTTTGAGTCGTCTCTACAACGAGTTTTAAGGTTAATATAACACAAATAGAAAAGTGATTTCGAGTTTTAAGAAGACAGTTTTTTAGTTGCGAATAAAAAGTAATTTAATTAAAATATGCAGGAAACTAAACAAGGAAATAATTTAAAGCAAATGTTCTACATACGTTGCTTTTATATAAATTACAAATATTTATAATCAATAATTCTTAGCACTTTTATTATAATTGTAATAATATTAACTCATTATATTTTTTTAACTCTTACAAAATTAAGTAGGTCATTTGTCTTTTTTACTTTCTTTACTTGACACTTGAAAGCCTTAAAAATTTGAGTTTGCTTAATTTATAAAAATATATTCACATACTTACATACATTATTTAAATTTATATATGATTTTAAGACCCTATATACATACAAAGATTTTTATGCTTTTGAATTCTCAGTCACTCGTAATTCCCTCTTCTTTTCCCATTTTCCATCCCATTCAAAGGAATTTTTCAAATCAACTTAGGAGCCCCCATATTATTTCTCCCCTGAGCGCACAGAAGCAGCGGCAGTCAATACATACATAATTCGAAATCCGATAAGAGCCACCCACCCGTATATACGTATATAAAACCCGCACACACAGACAGCCATATCCCACCCACACAATACACGCTTTTGATTTTAAAACCTCCTGCAAAAAAAGCAGCGAGAGAAAGAAGAAAGAAAAACGAAGTCAAACGCCCCAAAACACCCACGCACCACCCCCTCCACCTGTTTTATAGTCCCCCTTCCACCCCCTCACACACACAATCGCAGGCAACCCAACACACTCACTCACTCTCTCCAACATCTTCTATAAAAAAAAAGTATTTTTTTGTACTCGCTTGACATTTTGTGGATACGTCGGACGTCGTCGGAAGTCGTCGCGAACTTGGCTTCTTTTTGCTCTTTCTCTTTTTTTACTCTTTTTTTTTTTTTACTTTTTGCCCATATCTCCTTGCGCGTTTTTTTAAGTCAGTCGTTTGTCGGAAGTCAATCAAAAAGCGTGTCTCGGAGAATTGTCCCAAAAGGCAGAGATCACCTCACCTCACCTGGCCACAGAAAATCAAGAAAGGGCGTGAAGCTGTCGCGATTCTCGTTGGCAATTACAATTTATAAAAGTGTGGCAAAATAAACAATTAAATTATAATTCGAGACAGAAAGAACTAAACATAAAAAAGTGAAAAACCACGAAGGAGGTGCGCCATCATCCAGCCCAAGTAAGTTTACCTCTTTTTGAGACCGTATGAGTGTGTCAAGGAGCTTGTCTTGTAACGCCCACACTCAATTGGATCGATGGATCAGCTAAATCCAGCTGCAGGAGAATCGAGGGGCATAGTTTCTTCTGGCTTGTCAGATTCTTAATGAGGTCGTCCCCAGTGTGTGCCTGTATTTCTGCGTCCTTAATTGGCCATATGTGTTTGAGGGCCAACAAGTGTCCCGATATGGCTGACAGTCGCAGCTAGACAGCCGAACTAAATCCATCAGAGATCTTAGCCAGACTTTCGCTAGCCCTAACCCGATTTTGACAACTTTAAGGCAAACCTTAAAAGGAAAAGTTCGAGTCCCTCTACTTAAGATTAATAATAATTTTAATCATATTTAATCCTTAATTTCTTAATACCAGAAAAAGTAGTTGTCTTGAAGTTATTTCCGATGAAATGATTTCAAATTCGAGTTTTTCAATTTTCTAATATAAATTATAAAAATATTTGTCTGCTCTTTTGGTAGCTTACAAAACATTTGTCATATAGAAATCTAAAAAATTATATTTTATTTTAGTAATCAATTCATCATTTCATGAGTATTAATTCTAAAATATTCCTAAGCATTTTAATATTTATTTTGTAAACCGCCTCAATTAAAACCGAATTTTCATTACATTAATGAATACTATCTAAAGTTTGTCAATAACGAATAATAAACTAGTAATGACTAAATTATTATTAAACAATTTGAACAATACCTTTTACTAAATTACATTGTTGTCTATTTCTAAATACATATAACTATTTTTAAATTGATTGTGTGTTATGGTAACACTATCTCGTATTTTTATGAGCTGTTAAACTGTTCCACTCCTGGCAATGATTCGATAATCACGACAAACAATTTCTCAACCAAAAGTCGACAAATCACATCATCAACTTAGTTGCCCCGTATCTTTACAACCAAACTGTGTACACCCAATGGGAAATTATAAAAACACACATTTCAAATTGGAGACAAACAATCGCAATGTTCGGTATTATACGATAGGCGATACGATCCCAACTGGAGTAAGCAATTGTGTTTAATTTTAAAACAAGATAAAGTTAAACAAAAATAGCGAAAACCCCGATATCGGGCCAATAAGAAATTACCGGCTCGATTGGGAATTATTGAAAGTAGCAGTGGGGAAAAAGCGACTGCATTTAGTCGGCGGCCACTTTGATGTGGCCGGTATATCGACTCCTGGCAATTGGTTGCTGACATGCAAAGAACATAATTTACCGACTGGCAAAATTGATAAACAATCTTCGTGTGGCACTTTGGCTGTGGCCAATTTGCCGTCGATACTGACAACTCAATTGATTTGTTTACAAGTGCCATTAATGTTAGTTGCCCCGTCCCGCCTCTATAAATGGTTAAGGTTATGTATGTAAATGCCCCCTCCTCACCATTTCCATAAACTCGATGCACTTTTCAGCGCCATATCTTATCTGCGAGGTGACTTGTTGTTCGGGGCATTTGATCGTCATCGCAGTTCGTTCTCCTCCTCGATGTAGTTTAATTTTCCATTTATATTTCCTTTGATTTCATCGCCTTTAGCTGTGATTTTTCGACTCCCACCCAGTTCTTCCTCGGGCCCTTATCACATTTGACTTCAATTTGTTTTCAATTTACAACAATTTCGTTTCAAGCCACAATTGGTAAATATGCCCGTCAGTTTGCCCATTTTCTTTCCATTTTTGTTTGCATAATAATACAAAGTTGAGGTTTTAGTGCCTTATATGATATTTACTGCTGTAAAATTTTATACAACCACTTTAGAGCTGTGGGAGCTGATTTGATAGGCCATGGGAAATTTTAAAGAAATTGTTTGGACTGGTCATAAGCAATTTGGAGAAGGAAAGTATGTTATCTTTTTACATTTTGATAGCGATTTTAATATCCTGTATTCTACATTATCTTAATTTATATAGTTCCAAAATCAGCACACTCTTAATAAAAGAAAATTTGTAGATAATTTCGATTGCTTCTACAAGAATTAGTGGCTGACCGTTGAGTCATATCAGTTTTTAAGAAATCTTTGTAGTAGGATATAGATATTAATAAACCTTTTTGAAGAATTTGATAGTTTTGGCCTACGTTTGTAAGAACAATTCCAACCTTTTCAGACCTACCCTCTCACAAAGTCCTATCGAAATACAAACTTGTTAATCGCGAAAGGCGTAGACAGACCGACTTACTCATGAACCATCTATTAAATGAAACTGAGTAATCTAGGCAATAAATTCGTATGCAAACATCAGTTCAAAATCAAACCATGTCACTGTTTTCAGCTGCAACGTGATCCACAGTCCTAAGTCAGGTGGAAATGGGGAATGTTAAGGGAAAATCAATTACTTCCGCTATCGAGTAACAAAGATCACTGCGTTATATGTTTAATAACAGCTTTTTAAAATGCACTTAACAGCAAATTAAGCTTTCAGCAGAAGAAGACATTTTTAATTATCGACCGTTTGCAGGCAGGAGGCAGGAATATATATCGCCAGCGGTCCATGGGTCAATATCATAATCTGAGACAGCAACCGGAGCGGCAAACAAGTCGCCACAGGCAGCAAGGAGCAGCAGAGGTTCCCATAAATCAAAGCGACGCAATTTGCTGCTGACGAACTGCAACGCAACGGCAGCAACAGCAGCAACAAGAGCAACTGCAACATCGGCGGCAGCAACAACTATGCCATTACTGCTGGCAACAACACTCGCCGACAATTCCCATCATCAACGCTTGAGCTCGACAGCAGCAACAGCAGCAACAGCAACAGCAGCAACTGCAACAGCCATGTTGCTGACGTCGCCGACAGCAGCAACTCATTGCCTGGCAGCAGCAACATCGGCGGCAGGTGTTAATGTTCAAATTACTGGCCAAGGCGTTTCAGCAACTCTAGTCGACGATCAACTGCAACTGCCGGCAATGGCAGCATCAGCGGCTAATTATGCCGCTAACGTTGGCCATTTGAATGGCTTTAACCCTAAAGACAACTGCCCACCAGTTCCACCCACCAAGGAGTCTTTTGAGGGATCGCTGCGCCTCCCGCAGATTCAAGTCAAGCAGGAATTCATGGAGTCGCCGCCAGAGAGAGTCACCTGCAATCCCATGAACCACCAGCAGACAGCATCAGCACCAGGTGAGTTGCCCCTCTCATGGGAATGGGAATATGTTGCAAGCTTAATAAGCCATACATGGGCAGGGGGCTCAAACGCTGGGAATATGTTATTAAATATGTTTAATTAAATATTATGAGTTGCAAACTGGGTTTTGGAAAGTGATAGTGGGTAGAATATTTTATTTAAATAATAAATTAATACAAAAATCAATAAAATACTACATGTTTCAAGAAATTTAATTGTAAACATTTTTACTTTGTCAGAAACTCCCAATTGTGTTAGCTCATTATCGAAACTTCGAATATCAAGGTTCTATTTTTGGGTTAAACAACCAATTTTCGGCAAGCCGTAGAATTTATACCCTTGCAGTTGCTACAAATATGTAATATTTCGATTTATATACTCAAAAACAATTAAGTTAGGTTGACTTTCTGATATAATATAGTCCTCCGATTTTTTAAATGTTAAACCGAAATTCTGAAATCGATAAATAAGATAATTTTCATCCAAATCGGCTTAAGCTTTTTAAATTAAATTTGTTTAATGTAAATACATAGAATCCAAAAATGTTCGCTTATTCTTAACTTATTGATCCCTTTTTGTTTTCCTTTTTTAATAATATATATTAGGGTTTCATGACAACAACATTAACAAGAAAGGAAAGCTAACTTCGGGCGGAGCCGAAGTTGATATACCCTTGCAGAATACTCTGTAAATTATATTCTCCAAAATTATTCATATGATGCGTTCTTAATACTCATAAAAAATCCCAACTTCCTAACTTTAAAAACACCAAAGTTATAGCATTTCCAATCGTTCAGTTATATGGCAGCTATAGGATATAGTCGGCCGATCCTTATGAAATTTAGGTAGGTCGGATTGATTGGCCAAATATAAAACCCATAGAAAATTCCCACCTCCCAACTTTACAAACACCAAAGTTATGGCATTTCCGATCAATCAGTTATATGGAAGCTATAGGATATAGTCGGCCGATCCCGGCCGTTCCGACATATATACTGCGTGCAAAGGAAAGAAGGGTGTGTGCAAAGTTTGAACTCGATAGCTTTAAAACTGCGAAGAAACAGACAGACGGACAGACGGACAGACGGACAGACGGACATGGCTATATCAACTCAGGAGGTGATCGTGATCAAGAATATATATACTTTATAGGGTCGGAGATGTCTCCTTCACTGCGTTGCACACTTTTGACCAAAATTATAATACCCTCTGCAAGGGTATAAAAATCAACATATATAATCTAATACAAAATACATAATTAAGAAACCAACAGATATTAAAAGTTTAATTAAATAATGTTTGGTAATCAAGTTATGAAGTGTAACTAAAGTTAAAAGTTAAAGATTTATTAAAAACTGAATATTCCCTTAAACGTAATAGCTTACGTTTATATAACATATTTAAACATTTATATTTTAATGGTCATTTTAAAAACAATAACATAGCCACCTTGCAAACTATAGTTTGCTGTATACAGCCTGATATACGTCCCCTTTTTTTCATTTTACCTCCCAATTCCCCTGCCCAAAAGCCTCCACTCAAATGCATATGTGTATTTAAAAACCCGTTAAGTGAAAAATGAGGTATTTACAACGTGTTAACAAGAACCCGGCCATTTTTCATAGCCTTCAGCCCAAGAAACAAGCCTCAAGAAAAGGGGGAACCCCTTTTGCCAAAGAAAAACTCGTGCCAAACGCATGCTTATGGGATTTTCAATTTTTTATGCATCGAAACAGATTTCATTTTTTATTGGCAAAAGGTCGCCGTCATCTTGATAGTCGAAAAAAAGGATGCGACACAAGGGACCCGGCAGCCAAGCTAATATTGCAACAGAGACGCCCTGTGCCACGAGTGCGAACATTTATGAAGATTGAAAGGGTTGTCAAACACTTCATCCGTCTTAAGGGACAAGGACGAGAAGAACCACAAGGGGTTGAAGAGGGTGCCGCACATCCTGTTGCTCCTGCTCAACCCAAAAAGGGGTTGCAACATCTTGTTTTCTTTCGATTATTGAAATTGCCATTTTGCCGTTTGATGATCTCACTCGGGGGACACGAAAACACTTCTTGTGACCTCAATTGTATTCAAAGGCAAGCGAACCGAAACCCCAATTTAAGCATATTTAAATTTGACTCATTACCATTCATCTTCATATGTAAATCCATTTCCTCTGCTCCAGCTCGGAAATGCTCGTCAGACATGCAAAACCCACAAAAAATCAAACCTCTTTAAGTGCGCAATTATCAAAAATTTAAAGTAAAACAAAGGGAGGGGAGTTTAATCCCAAAAAAATCCCAACACGCGACCGGAAATTAAAGTCGATTTAACCAAATGTAACTCACCGAGGTTGGTTTCTTTGATTAGATTTTCTGTTAGATGTTCGTGATATTCATCTAGGCCCAAGATCGTTAGCATTTGAGGCGATCCATCACCCAAGTCTAAAGCAAGCTTCCCATTACGATTTGAACAATAATTTGCCATAAATGAGCCAGTGCCACACAATGGCACATCAACGGCAAATACATCAGGGGAAATGGTAAAGCAAGCTGGTAGATGCAATTCAAAGATTGTATGAGTAAATATATATGTCTAATATATAAATGTAATACAAATTATTCGTTTTGTCAAAGTTATTTATCACAAATATTATGATTAAGTTTTCCATGTATGATTTTAAGAAAAGTTAACTTAACTAAAAGGCACAATTCTTTGATTAGAGTTTTGAAAGTTCGACTCCACTCGTCCAAATGATGTAACACTCTTTACACTTTTTTTATTGAAATAAATATATAATTTATATTTTATTATTGAGAAAACAAATTAAATCAATAACAATCTGACTAAATAAATATCAAAGAGCTCTGGAGTCTTTTCAGCTTATTTTAGTCAACTTCCATCAAGATCTCAGGAAGTATCACAGGCATAAACCCATTCCCCACAAAAGGGTATTCAAAATAAGTGCAGTTCCAGCCAGCAAGTGCCGGAAATGCAAAGAAAAAGAAAACATCCTCTTCCCAACTTCTGCAACTGGGATCTGTGAGAACATAAGGCCGGGATAACAAAAGGGAAACGGCGTTAGGAACTCAGACATTTCATTCAGGGCAGACTCGGATTTATCTCGCCAATCTCCACCAGGGAGAGATGAACTGTCAGTCGGAGATGCTCAATGCGTCGCCGCATGAATGAAAATAATTATGATAATTGCAACTGCCACAAGATCGGAGGGAATGGTCTAGGATAGGGTCTTCTTGAGTTCCCAACTAATTGTAGGCTCGCTGGCATCGTGGACCGCAGAAGCAATTCGATGGTTGTGGATGAGGAAAACTCAATAAATCCATTGTTGCGCTTAATTATTGTCGAAATTCAAATTGAAATGGTTGGGCTACCTGCCAGCTCCTCTACCTGTCTTACCTGCTCAATCATTTGTCTTCCCGAGATGCGCGAAATTTGAATGCTCAACGACTGCACCTGATCTCTCTATAAACGCATCTCCATATGATCTTTTGTCGATCTCCTCATGTAAAAAATGGGTTTTTCTTGTGTGGAAATTAGATCCTATTTGGCCCAGCGTGTGATTAGCGCGTCCCTTTGATCCACGCTGATGTGCGGCTGTCGGTTGCATTTGATTTATATTCAATCGAGGTTCTCTGACGGAACTCAGACGGGTTCTGCCTGCCGCAGCAATTAAATTCAAATCAAACATTTATTTAAATTTTATGCATCGGTTGGTGGTTGATTGAATCGCATTGAACTGGGGATTTCTCAGCTTCTGAAGATGAGTACGATTCGAGATGGTAGGGAAATGATTTCTTTAATATTTAATGAATAGCTTTTATTTTCAGAGGAGTAGAACGGTTTGTCACTGACAATGCATTTCACATTTGCTTATCAAATTCTTAGGAAATATTAAATGCTGCAAGCTCATTTGTTGTTACATTTGTAACTAACTATTCTTCCTTAAATTAACTAAAATAAATTTGTAAAATATTCTTATTTTATCATCCGTCTTCCTGTCAAGAAAATTTTGTGAAAGCATTTTAAATATTGTACAAAACCCTGATTCTGAAATGACCTTCTGAAAATCTATATAACATTCTATAGTTCCAATCAACATACTAAAATGGATTATATTTACTTTTTCTTAACAAACAATTCAGAGCACTTTCTGAAACATTTTAATAAGGAGGGAATTCAAAAATGTTTATCAAATCATTTTTAATATGTATAGGGTGACCATAAATGACAAAACAAAAAAATGGTTTTAAATAAAAATATTTAAAATGCAGCAACATTCCTCTTCAAAGCAATAGTTTTATGTGCTTCTGACTTCTTCAACCCTTACTGATCTTATTTAAAAGAAACCATACCGGAAAGGCGTCAATTAACCAAGACCCGACTAATATTCCCCACCAAATTATGCATCATTAATCAATAAACGGTCACGTTTGGTAAGATGAAGCCCCAGCTGACGCCGTCACATCTTCACACCTTCTACAGGGAAGGTTTAAGAAATTGCCGAAGGAAAACCTTTGCAACAGATGTGACGTCCACCACTAATATCATTTTAATCGCGTCAAATTAAAGGTTCATTGAACAAACAAGTCAACGGCACCGAAAATTTCCAGCGTTTTCAGATCAATATATGGTAATCGAAAATTTCCTTGAGAGGAAGGAGTTCCATTTGATCCAAAAAGCGAACGAAAAAAGAGGTTGCCTTGCACCGTGTAAGGCGGCTAAGAAAATTAGATTTTTAATTAAAATAATTTCGTATGCAATTTAGATAATCGTTGGCGAAAATACAGAAAATCCAGCAGAAGCCATGGGCCGCCAGCGATCCATGCGATCCACATGCGATTTGTTTGGCTGCATTTTCGGCTGGCCTGCGTTTTCGGAGTTGGGGGACTCGCAGTTTGAGGGCTTGAAAGTTGGGGCGTTTACCCATGGAGGCGGACGCCGGTCGCGGCCAAATAAAATGAAGCACATTTTTTATACAAATCGAGAGGAGGCGGCAGCATCGGCAGCAGCAGCAGCAGGTTGCATCAAGATCCGCAAGCATTTGCCCCACTCCAATGATGTTGCTCCTGCTCCAGCTGCGGTGGCTTCTTGTGGCGGACACCGCCAAAACTGAGGGTCAGGGTGCTCACGCATCACCGGCAACCACAATTGCAAAATATTTAAATTGATCATCTCCATTTAATAAAGCCAAAGGTCCAATGGTTGCAGGAGCTCAGCGGTGGCAGCGTGACCACCAGTTTTAAGGGTTTTACAGGAAAATACAAGTAACTCAAAATAGTTACAGTATTAAAGAATATTAATACTTTTGAGCGAGTTAAATATTGCCTTCATATTCGCGATCTATAATCGCCAAATCTTTTATTGTGTTTTATTACCTTTTTATTGATTTTCTGAGCTGTCAGTTTTGATACTCCTTTGTATTGTAATTGATGGATGAATCGATCTTATAAGATACTACATAATACTTAAGGCTTAATGCTGACAAAAAATGTATATTATTTTAAATTAATATAAATTTAAAAAATATAAATAATTATTAAATTTTTTTTTTTTCTTATCTTATAAAAACAACAAAATTAAAAATGCAGCTACTCACGTTCTCCTCACGCTGCCATATCCATTTGCAACTTCCACTGCTGCTGCCTTTTTGCTTCCTGCTAAGCTGAAAAAAGTTCTTAACTTAATTTCGCAACGATTTTCATAATTCACCATGAACACCCGACTTGGCAGCTAGTGCACCGATGGATTCCTGCCGCTTCCCGCCACAAATCCCCTCCCGAAAATCCCCGGCAAGTGCAACTGTTTTGGTAGTTCCTACCTGACTGTTGGCCTGGCTAAGCTTAACTCTTAGCCTGGCCTGCGACGACGCCCCTTTTGTTCAATTTCTGCTGCGATGGTGGAGATGATGACGAGGACGATGATGAGGATGAGGATGAGCATGGTGGGTCAGCCAGTTGGCTAACTGTGGATGTGGATGGGGATGTGGAAAGGGGTGATGGGTGAAGGTTGAGGCTGGGCTGAGGTGGATGAGGCATTATGGGCTAAGCGGCGGAAGCAGGTTGCCGTGGCATAAAAGGCATTCTGCATGTAATTATGGAAACATGGTTTTGGCAAGTTGTTTACACAGTACGCGAAGTCATAGGGTTGTCAGGTCAACCACTAAAAATTAATAACGAATAAAAAAATCATTTTAATTGGGGCTCAGAAAACGTTAATAGGTCTGCAATGAAATTTGAGTTAATAAACAGAAAAGGATAAACATTTTTTTAGTACAAATTTAAATATCCGTAGATTTATATATAGGATAAAAGATAAACATTTTTTAGATACATTTTTTTTAGTTAAAATTCAAATATCCGTAGATTTATCTTTATACCCTTGCAGAGGGTATTATAATTTTGGTCAAAAGTGTGCAACGCAGTGAAGGAGACATCTCCGACCCTATAAAGTATATATATTCTTGATCAGGATCACCTCCTGAGTTGATATAGCCATGTCCGTCTGTCCGTCTGTCTGTCCGTCTGTCTGTTTCTACGCGAACTAGTCTCTCAGTTTTAAAGATATCGAATTGAAACTTTGCACACACCCTTCTTTCCTTTGCACGCAGTATATAAGTCGGAACGGCCGGGATCGGCCGACTATATCCTATAGCTGCCATATAACTGATTGATCGGAAATGCCATAACTCTGCTGTTTGTTAAGTTAGGAAGTTGGGACTCTCTATGGGTATTATATTTGGCCAATTAATCCGACCTACCAAATTTCATAAGGATCGGCCGACTATATCCTATAGCCGCTATATAACTGATTGATCGGAAATGCCATAACTTTGGTGTTTGTAAAGTTAGAAGGTTGGGATTTTCTATGGCTTTTATATTTGGCCAATCAATCCGACCTACCAAATTTCATAAGGATCGGCCGACTATATCCTATAGCTGCCATATAACTGAACGATTGGAAATGCCATAACTTTGGTGTTTTTAAAGTTAGAAAGTTGGGATTTTTTATGAGTATAAAGAATGCATCATATGAATAATTTTGGAGAATATAATTTACAAAATATTCTGCAAGGGTATATCAACTTCGGCTCCGCCCGAAGTTAGCTTTCCTTTCTTGTTTTACATTGCATTTTAAAATCTACTTTTACTTTCACAAAATACAAAATACAAAATACAAAAGCAACATTAAGTAAAATATAAATATGTACAAGATTATATTGCCATAAAAATAAAAGTTGTTATAATTAAATATAAAGAAACAAACTATTGAAGCTGATTTTTATTCAAGAAACACAACTCTTTGGCCTAGAATTCTTCTTTATTAATAAGATAATATTATCAGAACTTTTTTAAAGTCTTATTATAAACAATTTTACAATAATACATACTTACCTAATTTTTCCCTGTGTAAAACCTTTTTAAACTTACCATTGAGACGATCAAAAGGGCCTAATTTTTGTACTCTATTAACTTTTAGTAAAACCATTTGCAATTCATAGAATTATTTGGAAAAATTGAAGTAAATTAAGTTTCCAATGGCCACCCGACAACCCTTCATCCTGGCCATATTTCCCGCCATGGCCCCAATCCCGTACATCACCGTACATCACCCACCCAGCCTGGACCCACCCCCTCCGCTCCCCAGGAACTTCTCGAGCAAGTTGATTTTTTATTACACCGTCTACGCCTTTCGAATTACTTGCGACAAGCCCTCTCTGCAATGGTTTACATAAATGGAATTAATGCGATCAAGTGGGGGGAGGGGTTGAGGTGGACGAGGAGGGGGCAGAGACCGAGGAACCTGTGCTAGAAGATTACAAATGATGGCTAATTTGACTGGTCCATTGTGCAGGGTAAATGCAATTATGAGATAGAGCACTGCAGTCTCGAATTTCCCAGCCTGGGAGATTTCGCAATTTGATTTGCCCGAAGACCACCTCCACGATCAGTTGTGTGACGTGGGTATCCGTATACACGGCAGTGCACTTTGCATTTCACAGTGCACAAAGGCCATTAAATTAATGATCTATCTGCAATGCATGAGCAGGATTTTTACGACCTGCCAGGAGTCAGCAGGAATCCCGCTGCGAGGATGCAAAAGGCAGCGGGATCAGTTACCTGCCTGTTGGCCAGCTAATAAGAGACCTGGCGCCGAAAATCCATAACAAATGCTCGAAAATCCGTTAGGCCGCCGCTCGGACGCCCGAGATAAGCCCGAATATCCTTAAGCAAATACATATCCTTATTTCGTATGCAGGCCGCTGCCTCGATCCAACGGTTTGGCTTCCTTTTGACTCCTTTGCCAGAGCGCATTGGTTTTTGTTCCCCGTATCTGACTCTCAAGTGACGACTAATGATAGTAAAAACTGTTTTTCTTTTTGAGAAAAACAGAACATGCCAACGGTTTTCGGCCGAAGCCTCACTTTCTGCACCTTTTCTTGTACCCGGTGACTTTCTTCTTGCTCTTTTGTTGCACCTTTTGTTTTCGGGCCGAAAATGCCATTAATTCGTAATGAGAAAGGTGTCATCGCTGCAAAGTCAAAAGACAAATATTGCCGGGACCCGCCCACAGTTCGAGAACCCATTGCCGGTGGGAGGACGTTCCTGCAGCAGGTTCTGCATCAAATCAATTAGTGTTTCTGTTCTATTCGATGGCCATCAGCTGTTCCAAGTGGGGGGCGTCAGTTTAGTCCGAGAAAAATCGATTTTCTGCCGGCAGAAGAACCAAGAAATCGCTGATTGCACTGGGGCAGCTATAAACTCTGGATGAGTAAATTAAGTCTTCATTGGGGCAGACTAACACAAAATTATTTGATTTTTAATTTCTCAAACGATACCAAAGACAAACTATTTATATTGATCTTATTTGCATCGAATTTTGAGGCAGAATGATTATAAGAAATCATTGCAACTATTTGGCTTGTGGCCTACAGTCTCTTTGAATTCTCACTCAACAAAAACAAAAGTTTGTTTCGGAAGAGAACCAACAGTTTCACTTGGCCAAGTTATTAACATATTATATTTCGGAGACAAAATTCGGTTTGCCTTTTATTAAAGTTTAAAAATTAAAAACTTTGAGCTCCATTTTCTGAAAACACTGCCGTGGTGAAACATTCTTGTAAACAAACTAAAAACTATTAGCAAAGTAAACTTTATTAATGTTAATTTTTGGTTTAACATATTATTATTGTATGATCAAAATGAAATCTACTATATTTGAAAATATTTGATCTAAATATTTACCATTTATTTCTGGTACTTTTATTTTCTAATATTTTGCCACCTATAAACTCTATAAATAAAAGCAATAGCCCCCTGTTCTCTTTTCCCATTCAACTTTATTTCACCATACCACGCACTTCTTGAGCGGATTCATTTCCGTGCCCAGTTTGCAGTTGAAAGCCTCGCTAAACTCGGGCATATTGCTCAGGGTGCCCTGAACCCGAAACTCGTCGTAGGCGTGGACATCGGTCCTCAGTCTCCTGATCTTCTCGCCATTATCCTTCCCATTGCACCAGGTTTGGGCGAACTTCACGAAGAACAGCTGTTTGTTGTTGAAGTTCACTCCCCGCAGTGGTTTTTCCGACCAAGCCTTGTCGCCAGTTTTCCGCTTGAACGCATAGTAAGCCATTCGGGTGCCAACATTATCGGCAATATTATCGCCAGAGGTGAGAGTGCCATTCGTTTGGATGCCCATCAGAATGAACTTATTATACTGCGATTCCAGACAGCGATAGCGCTCTTTGAAGTTCCTCAGAGAAGCTGTGGACCACCAGTTGGTCTTCTTGCCATCATAGTTGTACTGATAGCAGTAGGAGTCGAAGCCGTGGGCCATCTCATGACCAATAATATTACCCACTCCGGCGTATTTCAGCACATCCGGGAAGTCCAAATGGTAAAAGGGCCACTGGGCCATTCCAATGGTGATGAAGGCTAGATTTAGGAAATCTGCATAATATGCATTCACTGATCTCGTGGGCATGAGAAGGGGAATCAATGCCTTATCCACCGATCGCAGACGTATCCGGGCTCGACTGCCTTCCATGATGCACAGGTTCTCAAACCAGTTCCCTGTCATGTTGATATCAGTGTACACCCCATCAATCACCTCGCGATGCTGCAGATCATCCGTATAACCCACTAAAATATCCATTGAAGCCAGCTTGGTTTTGGCCTGCGATCGGGTTTCATCATCCAACCAGGTATGGTGGTCCAAGAGATCGTAAAACGTGTCCTTGATGTCCTTGGCCACACCCAGGATATCAGCACGTCTCTCCTTATCGAACACCTTACCAATGAACCAGGGCAGCAGAGCGAAATTGTAGTACGTTTCCGACAAAGAGCGGCATTCATTTTGAACTCCGCCTATTTTCGTTTGAGTTTTCCACAAGCCATAAAACTTGAGCAGTTCTCGCATTTTAATATAACCTTTAAGCGTTTCCAGATTGGCTTGCTCCAGAAAGAAAACCAAGTCGTTGACATTATCCAGTTGATTGAGCACTGGCCAGTGGCCTTCCTGACTGCCATTGAAGGCCAGCTCAAAGAAGCGAGTCCAGTTCAAGCGATCGTGTTTGTGTTTTGCCAGGAAGTCCTTGTAATTTAACTGCTCCGTTTCATTTCGCGATTTGATTACTGAAATCAAATTCCTTTCGAATTGTGTGAGGTTGTTAAAGTTCTCCACAAATTGTTTAACCTTGTCTGCACTGGTATCCAAACCAAACTCTCTTGTCATGTTTTTCAGCTGCTCTTCACTTATACCGGCCAGAACTTTACTGGGAAGCGTTAGCAGTAGATCAAACTTCCTGGAGGAGGTACTATAATGCACTTTTAGAGGCAGCAGGGGATATATATCGTATTTGGACATGAAGTTTATGTACATCCAATCGTAAGTCGCGTTGCTCTTCCTCAAACGATCCTCATCGAGATCCAGAAAATACTGATAGCCCAATGACAAGTTGGCCTTCATTTCCACACAACTGGCGTAGAATTGTTTGGCTTTCACCTCCGCCGACCTTGTGCCATTGACACCCAAGTCATCCAGCTCCCTTTTGGTGGCATTTTGCAGGAATCCCAGGACCTGCTCGTCGATCTTGTGCTGGATGGCGTGGAGAAAACTGGTATTCCTGGCCTGTTCCGGTACCAGTTCCGCCTTTTTCCAACCGCCACAGCTGAATTCGTAGAAGTTCTCGCAGGGATCGACGCTCCTGTTCATGGTGGACAGCAGGAATTTGCCATAGTCCTCAAGCAGTTCCTCTTTCTGGATGGTGGTGGGTGGCAGGAAAAATAGATCGTTGGCGAAAACACGATGGGCTAAAATGAGCGATATTAACGTGGCCCACAAAGCGTTGACCATGGTCCAAACTCCACTCAAATACACACGATTCGAGAGCAATAATTAAACTGGAGTTGCGCGCCCGGCCGCAGACGGAAAAGTTCTAAACTTTTTTGGCAACGCGCTTTGGCAATTTATACAATCATGATCTGGCAAAAGCAAAAAGGGGGGCATTCGGGTCGGAGGGGAGGGAGCACACGCTTCAGTGGCTGAGGTAATACAACTCACACTCGGATTCACCACAGAAACCGCATTAGTGGCACAATTTATGCTTCTACCTTAGAACGGCTGAATCTTCCGCACAAATCTTGGCATTCTTCAATTAACCGCGATTCTCCAAAAAAACCCCTTATCAGTCTAGAAAGCTCTCGCTGCCCTAAATGCTGATTTAACTATTTTATCGCTCTCCAGAGATCTCATCCCAGAGTGATTCTCTTCGGACTCTTTTCGGATTTGTTTGCTTTATTTTTGTTTGAATGTCACATGTTAATGACCCCGTTCCGAAATAATCACCGCAATTATAATGCAAACATTTCTAAATGGTTTTTAACTCTCTCATCTGCTGGTTTTATTTTGTATATATTTTATATCGTTTTTTATGTGTTACGTATTTGTCTGGCAATAGACTCGTTACATCAGTCAGTAGGCCGAGAGAAATTGGTGGAGAGGGGGCCTTGGAATAGTACCAGTTATAATTGCAGAAACCGAACCACCAAATTGTGGAGTTAAAAATAGTGATATATTTCAATTTAATATCGGCGAAACAATTTACGAATTTTTGTACTTTTTGCTTGCCGAATTTTATTTCAAGCAATGCACTCAACAAAAAAGTGGCAACAAGCATTGCAAAATAAAAAGCATCAATGTAAATGGAATTTAATGAATTTATTTATTTTTTTATTTATTTTTATTTTTTTTCTAGACAGCTATAAATAATTGTATGCTAACTGGTCCCAAATTTGAAAACATTATAAACACACCACAATTTGGTTTTACAGAGTAAAATTGAAAACACAAAAGAAATCAATAAAAATGTTCTCTTTATTACCACTTCTAACCATATGAGCTGCTGATTTTGTAATAACCTTTAAGACTGCACACAAATAGCCAACTCAATTCCATTTGCTGCTGTGTGGTCCAATTTCTCAATTAAAAATATTTCCAAAGAAAAATCATAAAAAAAACTCATTTCAATCAACCGAAAAAAGAGATATTCAGCGAATTTCCTTAGCAGGCATTGCGTAATTGAAAATTCTTAAAGGATCGAAGGGAAGAAGCCAACTGGCAATGCATTGCGCTCCTGTCACTTCTGCGGGGCTGCCCCTTTGCTTCCCCCCGCTTTTCACTTTTTCTAATGTGCTTGCCAGCCGGTGCATGCAACAAAGGAGCACAAAGGATAAAGGATGTTGCCGCAATGGGAAATCAAAGCGCATAGGATAGCAATAAAGAGGGCCCAGGTAGAGCAGGATGCGCGTTAATCGCCATGTTGCAGGTAAATATAATCGCACAAAGTAACAATGCCAAAAAATCGGGGAAATGGTGATGGCAGGCGGCTCCCTTGGAGCGCCTTCGATTTGGTTGAAACAGCTTGCGAGGCTTAGGAGACGGGGCCAAAGGATGCACGGCACCAGTGGCAAATTGAGCCTGAAAAAAGGATTTAATGTTCAGTTTTTTAACAATTGCGGCTTGTGCGGCTAAAGCAGCTGCTCCGATGGCAACTGTGCAAGCAAGGACTCCTTTTGGTCCCTTCATTTGATTGAAACTTTCACCTTTGGATCTTCATCTTTCAGCGAGAGTCTCCCCTCGACAGATTGCACTCTCAAAAGGACCTTGACTGGCACGCGCATTCAGGCATATTGACAGGAGCTAAAAAAAATCATTTACAGAAAACAGGAAGCCTTTCCAATTATGGAAAGTCAGCTTTCTAACCCGACCCGCCCTCATTTCATTTTCATAATCCCAAACACGCTTCGCATTCAGTGGTGACATTATTGTTTGCAAAAATAAGCAAGCATTAAAAATACTAGAAAAAATACATATTTTTCTATTTTTAATTTAAGAAACTAAAAAAAATATTGTTTTTATTAAAATTATACATTTAACAAATACAAAGTAAGCCCTAGTCCATCAATTAACATTAAAAATTTTAATTTTTATGTTCTTTATCAGGGGTAAACAAAAAAATTAACATTATTTCGTTTATTTTTGGTTTATAAATATTTTGTAATTAATTTGTTCAGGAATAAAAATGGTCTGATTTTTAGGTATATTCCTGTTCTCTAAATTATTTATTAAAAATTATTTTTGCTAAATAGATGCAAAATATTAAAAAAAAAATTAAAAACAGATTAAAAACAAGAAAGGAAAGCTAACTTCGGGCGGAGCCGAAGTTGATATACCCTTGCAGAATATTTTATAAATTATATTGTCCAAAATTATTCATATGATGTATTCTTAATACTCATAAAATGTCCCAACTTCCTAACTTTAAAAACACCAAAGTTATGTCATTTCCAATCGTTCAGTTATATGGCAGCTATAAGATATAGTCGGCCGATCCTTATGAAATTTGGTAGGTCGGATTGATTGGCCAAAAATAAAACCCATAGAAAATCCCAACTTCCTAACTTTACAAACACCAAAGCTATGGCATTTCCGATCAATCAGTTATATGGCGGCTATAGGATATAGTCGTCCGATCCTTATGAAATTTGGTAGGTCGGATTGATTAGCCAAAAATAAAACCCATAGAAAATCCCAACTTCCTAACTTTAAAAACACCAAAGTTATGGCTTTTCCGATCGTTCAGTTATATGGCAGCTATATGATATAGTGGCCCGATCCGGCTCGTTCCGACTTATATACTACCTGCAATAGAAAGACAACTTTTGGGAAAGTTTCAAGCAGATAGCTTTAAAACTGAGGGACTAGTTTGCGTAGAAACGGACGGACAGACGGACAGACGGACAGACGGACAGACGGACAGACGGACAGACGGACGGACAGACGGACATGGCTAGATCGACTCTTCTGGTGATGCTGATCAAGAATATATATACTTTATAGGGTCGGAAATGTCTCCTTCACTGCGTTGCAAACTTTTGACTGAAATTATAATACCCTCTGCAAGGGTATAATAAATAGAATTATCTATCAGTTTTTTAGCTAGTCAATTGAAATTGCTCTAAAAAAGCTAAATTGACAGCTCAGCTCGAATCAGATGTTTCTGCTCCATTTCCGGTGTGTCAACCCTTTTTGCATCTTTAAGATGTCGCGTGGCCGGCACAAGCCGAAGGGGTGACAGAGGGTTAAACGTTAACTAATATTTTCCTTATTGTTATGCTAAAGAATCCGGTTCAATCTGTGCCGGCGAAAAGAAGGGGAAATGACTTTCCTGCGGCTTTGCCGGCTTTGTTCTACCTGAACCCCGGCCATAAATCAAATTAATACGCATAACATCGGCTCTGATCCGATCTGACTACTGGCTTCAATCACAATTATCCCGGACCCGTGATTCGTGAACTTCTCTCATTATTCAGACGGTGTTGGGCGCTCTAATGAACATTTTGTGGTCGCCTCGGCTGGACTTGAAGCGATGGCAATTGTATTTGATGCTTTTTTATTTTTGTGCATCATTAGCCATAGGTCAAAGTTTCATTCATAAAGTGTTCTGTATTTTTCTGTTGAGTGCCGGCTCATAAATGATCAACAATGAAGTGATCATGTGCCATACGGTAGCAGTGGTTGGCGAGAAAATAAATAGGAGGTCGAAAAATGTTGAGGGGGAAATTTTCTAAATTTATTTTGGGTTTATATGGCGCCTATATTTGTAAATAGGAATCAACAACCAAATTCTTTGAAAATTCTTAACCATTCCGAGACTTTTTTTTAAATAAAAATAGGTCTAATTGATTAAAAAAGCTAATATAATTTTTAAAACATAGATCCTTTTAACTTTTTATGCTTTTGGTGAACATGTATAGACATATATTGTCAGAATACCTTAGGAAATATAATAGTATGTAGGAAATTTTCGTAGATCCCTATCATTTGTGTATTCTCTCTGTCATTTATTATACCTATTCTTTGAAAATTCTTAACCTTTCTGAGACTTTTTGTAATAAAAATAGGTCCAGTTGGTTAAAATAATGTTTTAGCTTCTATAATTTTTAAAACACACATTATTTTTAAACTTTTTATGGTTTTGGTGAACAATATAATAATAAGTAAGAAACTTTGTAGATCCCAGTAAGATCCCTGAATTCACTCCTGACTATTCTCTCTGTCATCTATTATCCTACCACTCGTTTCTCTCCATTTGTAGTCCTAAAATGCAGCTAATAGAGTTACTCCATCGCTGAGCGAAGGGCGTGTCACTCAGCCTGATGACGTACAACGCCCACACTTCGATGAACAAATGTTCGGATTTCACTCCCTCCTGTCCTTATCTAAAAACTATAAAATGAAAATTATGTACAGATTTCATAATCAATCAAAGTCGTAAATGAAAAGATCGACGAAGAACAAAGAACTGATTGAAAACTGGATATAGCGAGTATGGCGTACAACCCCCACTAAAAAGCAGCGTAACCAAATGGGCAAAGGGTGCAGTGCAGAGGGGGTTACAAGGTAAAAAGGCGTATCAAAGTTCCATAATGATGAGTAATTGGTAGTGACATAAACGGTTTCCATTGGCAATATTAAAAGGGGTTGGGAGGAGCAGGAACAGGGCTGTTTACCATCGAAGGGGTGAAAAGCCAGCAAGTGTTGATAATGATATCGAAACCCCTTTTTTTTTACCCTTTTTAGCCCATTTTATCAGCACTTTTTTTTGGGAAATTCTCACTTCATTTCGGTTAGTTCATAAAAATACAATTGTTTAACCCTTTTCTCTGCTTTCACTTATTTCTCTGTGATTTATAGCGCTGGCTACAAGCTGTCGTGGCAAAACAATATTAAATCCCTGGTATCTAAGGCCCGCCGACGGCATTGGATATCATAATTATAATAGCAACAACGGCGGGGACATCAACAAGGATGTTGGCCAGCAGATGACTTCCGCAAGTGGCGATGGCCAGACATGTCTGCCAGTCTCGTATTTTGGCATGGAGACGCTGGCATCTGTCAAACAGCGACAAAAATCCCTGCCAGACTTTCTAATACCGCTGCACGAAATCATGTTCCAACAACATCATTACCAGCAAAGGACAATGGGCACATTAATTAATAGTCTGCCGCCCGGCTTGGTCGGGTATCCCCCCAAAACAGAGACGTTCAAGTCGTTAACCCCGCCGAAAGCAGCGCAGCACCACCAGAATAACCCGAATCACCAGAATCACACCGGCGACCACTCCTTCGTCCGTCATTTCCACGAACGAGATCGCCTCATTCGGGAGCACCAGCTCAAGCAGCAGCAGTTGCGTGACGAGGAGGAAGTCCTTCAGGAGCAGGAGCAGGAGCAGGAGCTGGAGCAGGACTGCCTGGTGGTGGAGCCGGGGAAGGGCCAGGATGTCCCATCTGAGCTGGGGCATAACCATCATTGGCATGGCGTCGTTTGCGCTGCCAATGGCCATGCCACGAAGCTGCTCCACGTTGCCCCACCAAAGGCAGTGCCACCCCCATTGCCACCACAGCAACCGCCAGTCAGGGAGGTGCAGGTCCCGAACTCCACGTCCTCCTCGACGATGGTGGAACCACCCAGGCAGCCCAGCATTTACGAGCAGCCAGTACCAAATGGTCGACATTGTCGTCCTGCTAACAAAGGTAAGTTTTATGCTCAAATTAATTGTTTGGCGGCGAAAAAAACGAGCGGGAATGGGTTAGTTAGTTAAGAAATGACCAAATTATATTCAATATAAATATTTATGTGTTAAATGGATACTTTTGAGTAAGCTAAGCGTAGATTATGCTTTGCAACTACGCACAATTTCATACAAATTTCCTTAAAGATGGTTCTAAGTTTTCTTAAAAAAGTTAATTTGTATATATTTTCCAAAATATTTTAAATATTGTTAGTTAATTGCTAAACTCTTAAGCTTCACATTCTGATACTTTGAATATCTAGCGTAAAAGATTTCCTAAAAACTTCTAAAGCGTCCATCATGTATTTCCCTCAAAAGCATTACCCAGCCAAATCTAATCCAAGGTAACTCTACACCAAGCACTCAAAAAAGTGAAAAAATAAAACGAAATTCAACTCAATTACAAGCTTTCAACTTAATACAATACCTTTTATACCACCACCTACCCCAAACTAAGAGTCCAGCAAAAAAGAGAAAGAGGGGGAAGTCCCCCTCAGAATTGCCAACATACAAACTCCATTTAAAATCACTAAAATATTAATAAATTTACAAAAGTGCGAACAAAATATGCGTGAAAATTCTCAAGTACACCAGCGCAACCTTTACAACTTTATTTAATGGAATTTAAAACCACTTTGTGCGCCCAGTGGGTGGGTGGGTCAGGCCCGGGTCATTGGTGGGTGGATGTTGTCGGGTTGTTGGAAAAGGTGGCTTGCGGCGCTCAAAAAAACCGAACCACAATTGCATGAGGTAACCTTTGACAGGACACAACAAAAAGCGAAAGAACCCACCCCGCGCCGTAAAAAGCAAGGGAAAATCCGAAGAGGAAAGCTCTGGCGCAAACTGGTGTCACTACCAACTGTGACCTGGTATTCTGAGCAGCTTATGGCCAATTGAGCTCCGCCTCGGGGAACAAACTCCGCTGAGGGTGGCCGTAAATCCAATAAAAACGCTTTACAAGCTGTAAAGCAAAGATCATAAATCCATTTTTGTTTTTACCCACCACCTCCATTTAAATGCGATTTACATTTTTCACCGACTCTAAAATGGTTGCGCAACAGCATAAGGGTTAGATTTGCATAGATTGATCTTTAGCTGGGAAACAATAGGAAAAGGCTGAAAATGGCGATGTAAAGAGAACAAGTTAACCTATTTTTTTTATTTTTTTATTGTTGTTTTATATTTTAAATCTTAAATTTTATAATCTTTTTATTGTAAACCTTATTTTTATAAGTACTACAGTTTAAGTTCTCGCATAAGTAAGAATATAAATTTAAGTATGAGAATATAAATTTAAATAGTTAAACAAAATTAGATATTTCACTTTTTAATTCTTTTTTTAGACTACCAACTATACAATAAATTTGTTTTGAAAATACAAACAAATATACAGATATAACTAAACCTACGTACTAAAGCAAATCAAAATTTTCTATAGTTTCAATGTAAAACGGAAAATAATTGTATAATTGATCAAAATCACTCGACTTTGTTATATCCTTAAGTGCTTAAAAGTTTTTTTCAAATGTCAACCGCTATAAAAGAAGGACCCTTTCGAAATGGTTTTCCCTCCAAAACTTTTCAACTCTTTCCATCTGCTGACCCAAAAAATCTTATACAAAAACGCACAAAAAATAGCGCGCCAAAATAGTAGAAAGGAACCCGATTAAAGCGAGTGCAAATCGATGAGGAAACCTCAGCAACGGAAATCAATAGAGGAAGAGGACAAAGCAGCCTCTAAATGTCCTTTTACTTCCGCATTTGTAGCGCCGCATCTTCCCTTCTTGGATTATTTATTAACGTTTATTGATTTCGACTTGCCCAGCGGCAATCTGCCACAGAAAATCGCTGTCAATCGGCAGTGCAACCCTTCGCAGAAGACCAAACTCAGATATTTCGACAAAAAATAATGAATTTTCTACACATTTTTTCCCCGCACAATGCCGAAGAAAATTGCGCGCCGTTTTTTGGGCCAGAAAAACGAAGAAAACGACAAGACTCAAGGGTAAAAATTGAGGATCACTGTCAAGGATTACCCGAGATCTTCCACAGCTTAGCTCTAAGGTAAACTCACGAGGGGTAGCAACCCCTTGGCTTCGACTACCTAAGGGTGAATGTACCCCAATAATGCGTAATTTTTTAAGGTAAAAATAGCTCGAAATTGAAAGAAATTCAAATTGAACAAAGGCCAATTTTTTGGGTGATTTTTTGTGCGATTTTTGTCTTTTGGGGAGGGTGAGAAAAAGGCAAAAAATTGCGGTTCCCTTTTATATTTTTTTTGGGTGCCAGGACTCTGATTAAGTACGGGATATCTAACGGAATTTTCGCAAAATTTTCTCACAATTTTGTTGGGTAAAGAATTATTGATTTATGTGCCTGTTTTTAACCCATTTTGGGTGTAGAAAATGGAATGTTATGCAAAAAAACCGTTACTTTTGTGTGTTGCAGAAAAAGTATATTTTAAAAGAAATTATCGTTTACATTTATTGCAACAAAAAAGTAGTTCTTATATTTAAAAAAATATTTTAAAGGCATTAAAATTGGGTTAATAAAGCCACAATATTCTTTTTAATGTCATTAAAATTTGAGTAAGGTGAAGGTTGCGGCAAGAAATATTGATCTAAACTTTAAATACCACAAAAATTAATTTTCTATGTGTTAGCCATTGGTCTTGGGAACAAGTTTTATAGATTATTTATTCCACAGATTTTAAAAAATATTTAAATTTTATTTTAGCAAACGGAGCTTTAATTCTTCTATAAAGACGTAAAACCCGTGCAAAAACCACCCAGCTGCCGAAAGATATGAACCCCAGCCGCAACTACTGCCCCCAGCCACTTAACCTCCCATTTTATCTGACCAAAATGTACGACTAACTTGAGGACCGAATGCTAGTCTCGTCTTATTTGCTTAACGCAAATTGGTATGTCATTTTAATGCGTTGCAAGAGCAGCACTGGCCGAACGAGAAGCGACAGGGAAATGTCGGAGTTTTCACAACCACCCGACATTGTTTGGTTCCGGGTTAGTGCTCCCACCGCCGGTCCTGCCGATGTCCTTGTCCTTGTCCCGTCTGTTTTCGTCATGCAAAGTGTGTGTGGTTTCCACACAGCACCCGCTTTTCCTCTCGATTTTCCGGCGATGCTGCCAAGCGTTTATTTTCTTGATTAATTTCAATGCCCAAAAACTTCCATGTTGCCATGCACATGTGTGTATTCGAGTGTGCCTCCCCCTTTTGGTCCTGTCTGGTGTGTCCAGTGATGTCCTGGCTGTCTGTGCCGTCTGCTCCTGGCAAATAATCAAATTGCCTAGACACCGCCCAGGAACAACGCAAAATAAGGCACAGGGAAACTATCCGAAGTGAGGAACTGTTTATCTTTTGTCTCCCAGTGACAAGTTTAATCAGCAGCAGCGCCAGTAACGCCAGGACCAAAAAGGATAACTATTGAAATTAGTTTGGGGGAGAATCGAACGATTGCTATTGATTTTCCCGTTTTTCCTTTGGCTCTTAAATCATGTTGGCACTTTAATGTGAAGTAATGTGTAAATAATGATAGTGAAAACCTTTTATATACTAGTAAATCAAGTTATTGTTCTATATAAATTCTGTTATTCAATTAAAGTTTAAAGTATGACAGTTAAAGATACATTTATATTAGTTTGTTAAATGTGTTTTTACTCCCAAAATTGTTATACTAAATTTATTATTAGAAAGTTTTTTGTGAATCTCTTGACCTCTAGAGCAACCAGTTCACCTATAGATTATATTATAAAAATAAAAGCAGCGGTATCAAACACAATTGCAAACTACATATTTAATTTAAGAGGAAAAGTCAAATTTGCATGTTACTTGAACTTGAATGGATAATTAATGCAGTTGCGTATTTTACCGTAAAGTCAAAAAACAAATTAAAAATTTGATTATTTATGAAATCTATATTATTTTTGCAATTTTGTGTCTTAATTTTTTTAAGAAAATAATATTTTATTCATAAAGACATTCTCGTTCATAGTTCGTTTGATTTTATTGGTTCTTTCTAAATTCTTTAATTGTTTTGGTCCTTGAAGCGAAGAGGAAATCGAGTCCTGAAGGCAAAACATTAATTTTGCAGTTTTAATTAAAATGCTTCAGACGAAACGGAAAATGGGCGCAAGTCAGCCAAGGGAAAACAGGAGAATTTCCTCCATTATTTTCCCCAGCAGGACCCACAAACTTGGGCGAATGGAGAAAGAAAGCAATGGGAAGTGCAGTCACAGTCATAATCATAAAATGTATGCGCTGTCACCAGGGCTGCAAAGGGCCTTTTCCTCCGCTTTTCCTCCTCAAAAAAAGCAAAAACGAAAATCGCAGCTCACATGTTTGTGTGGGTGGAAAATGGCAAAAAAGGAAAAGGGAAAAGGGGGCAGTATGAACGCGGGAGAGCGCAACAACACTTGTTGTAATTACTCGAGAAAGTCTCGGTTCAATGGCTGCGCTGATGTTTATATGAATGAGTTTTGTGTTTATATAAACACAACGAAATGCTCAATTTGATGGGTGGATTGAATGGCAGGATTGCAGGATTCGGAAAACGCTGCCATATGATTCTCAGATTTACAGTAGAATACTGTGAAAGTTCAAAGAAAAATATGGTTGGGAAAATATTTCAGAGACTTTAAGCGGTTTCTTTATAAAGATCTTGATCTATCTTATCAATGTATTAATGATTAGTTTATACAGAAAGAAAAATATAAGTTAATACTAAAAATATTCAATAGTAATATTCTAAAATAAGAAAAAACTGATAAAATCTTTAAAAAATATTTGAAAATGATTCACCTTATTCACTACCTTATTAGAAAAGAACTAGATATTTCTAATCTGTGTTTCTTTACTGATTCACAAGTATTTGACCAAGGGAATCTTTCATAAGATAACTGAGTTGACCGTTTGGGGTTACAAAAGTATTACAAAAAAAGCATATAAGACCTATATATATACAAATTCCCTGAATATTAACCAATATTAAAGTGAGATCCCCCAAGACTATCCTTATATCAATATATATAAATGTATATATATAAATGTACATATATATAAATGTACATATATATAAATGTATAAACCAGACGACACCTTTTAGGAGCACATAAAACCCCCATTTAATTATGATTTACTTGCAACGAGGGTAAAATCGAGGTATGCAAAGAAATGTTGCATAGTGCGCAGAAAGTCGAAAGGCAAAGGCAAGGAAAACGGAAAATGCATTATACATAGGCCACACCCATTTCACAGGAGAAGTCAACTTGTGGCCTATGCTAATGCAGGAAAATGTAGAAACGCAGGGGAAGGCAACAATGGAGTGCAAGGAAATTCTGATCAGAATGCAGGCGACAAAGAATACGTTCCACACGCACACACGGACTAACGGTGGTGCAGGGTTGATTTTGAGTGCAAATGAGCGACTGAGTGAGAAGTTTGAATGGAAGGAGGAGAGCGGAGAGGAAATGAGGAAAACTACCGCTGCAAATCATAAAGTATATCACACACACTCACAGCCAGGAGAGAGAGCGAAAGAGAGGCAGCGAGTGCGAGGGAGAGATAGCATGCACATAACGGGTCCCACAGAGAATGCAGCCAAATACGATTCCTCGAATTTCTGAGTCTCAGTTTCTCAGTTTCTCGGTTTCTCAGTTCCTCAATTGCATTCAACCAACGAAGTTGAAGCTAGACGGTCGGGTTCTCTCAACTAGCAAACAAAAAAAATCCGAGAAGAACAAATCGGAAGAATAGAAAATCGAACGAAGACTTTCTTTCTTGTGAATGTTTCAAGTGCAGATTTAAATATCTTTAATTATAAACATTTAAAAATAATAAAACTCACAAAATGATGGTGCTACAGCAACAACAACAGCGTCTGTGGGATGCAACAACAGGAAATAACACAAATACAACAACACAACAATCGGCGGATGCAGAAAGCACTCCAACAAAAGTTTGCCATCAGGAACATGCAACAACAGGAGCACACACATGTGAGTTATTTAGGGCTGCCACCGCACAACAAGCTAGGGAAGCTTTCGATATGTTTGGCTAGGGCTGTCAAGTGCACTAGGATTTTGTCACTAATAATGGAATTATAAATGGTATTTTAATTAATATATTAAATCCTTTTTTTTAATATTTATATTTATTTAACTGGTTAATTTTGGAAATAAAGAGGTGTTCTGTTGACAAGGTAGACCAAACATAATAGCTTTTAAAAAAATGTTAAAATAAAACATATGGGGCTTTAACGTTGTTACCCTACATGGTAATTCAAATTAATACTTTTAAAATGTCTTAAATTTTGTATTTGTTTTATGAATTTCTAAGAAGCTGTTAGATAATAACAAACAAGTCGAGGCGGCTTACCGAATAATACACCAAATCTTAACCTGATTTATAGGACCTGGTACCTGTTACCAAAACTTTTCACTTTCTCGAGCAATAAATTTTGTCAAAAAAGGACTAAGGGCTAAACCAGTCCGGCGCAAACAAAGGTCATCGATGATGATTACACGCCCACACATTATCCCGGGCAGAGGGTCCAGATCAGATGGAATAGAGTATAGGAGAGTGCACACAATTTCCCTATCAGATGAACGATTTCATGGCGTTTTGCAATAGATTTGATGCGATGTCCTGCTGCTGACGGTGTCGTTTTTGGGCAGCAGCTGTCCTGGAGCGTCCCACTGTGCGAGCGTGTGATCGTAGTTTTTAGATTTGTTGTGTTTGCATTTGCATCCTGGCAGTGTCCTTTTTACCTGTGTCCGAGACGTTGTCTTTTTTTCAGAGGGTATTTTGCATGGACACAAAGGAGAAAGAAAACGATGTTTTTTCTTATTCTTGGCATTTCCTTCGTATTTCGTTTTTTAGGGGGAAAACTATTCTGCAGCCTAAAGCGTAGGTAATTTTTAGGGCGGAACAAAGAAAAAGAAACCAAATTAGCCACAAAAGGCAAATTTTGTGTAATTACATTTAAGCCGAAGGTGTGGGTATAAAAAGGGAAAGAAATTCTAACATGCAGATCATGTGCGCAACTGAAATCCCAAAGATCCTTTGACTAATGCCACTTGTTATCCTGCCAACAGGAGAGGTGTGAGGTCAACCACCGCCCCTCCTAAGCCGGCCCCAATCCCATCGCACACAACCATTACCCGACCACAAGGACAACGCCATCCCAATGGCCAATGCGTAATCTGTATATTTATATTGTCCTGCACTGGACATTATGCACAAGGATTCCCCAAGTCAGAGCGTCCTCACAACAATATATTGTCGTAAAAATATGTTACTTTTTCCGTGCTGCCCGATGTCCTTCTCGGGGAAGGATACTACTTTGCTTACGCCCCGGGGGAGCTATAAATTTAATATCTACTTTGCAAAACAAAAAACCAAATGGCACAAAAAAAGGCTGAGGGAGGATGGAAGTGGACGGTGGGAAATGAATGAAAGATGTTGAGGATTTTAGTCTGAGTCCTGTGGACAGTTGGGATTTTGCAGCTTAAATGGGGGAAATTTATTTAAATCAAAAGCGTATTTTAAAAGAATTTAACATACATTCAACAGAAAATCTAAACCAATTTCTACGGATATAGCTATAGAAGTTGACTTTTTCGAAACGTACTAACTCAATTTTCTTGATAATAAATTAACTAAGAAACATTACAATTATTTACAGTGCTTTTTTCATCGCATGTAAAAATTGCGTGAAAACTACTTTAAGCATTCTTCCAACCATTTGTTCGCGGAAATGGGTCCTTAAAAACTTTACACCAGCGAGCACTCAGCTCAAAGCTGAAAACATTTTTGCATGTTATATACGCCATAAGAAATGTGTTATGTCCGAATTCCTAATGGACATTTTACGAGCCAGACATGAAATGAAAACACCCTGACGCTGGGACATCCCCACTCCTTAAAAAATTATTTGTCTTGTCCATTTCTGTCCTGAAGCTGAAGTACGTGTCATTTGCATTTGAGTTTGCTTGTGCCAAGCATTATTAAAAATATAAAAATATTTTTTCTTATTTTTGCAGTTATGCGGCACATGTCCAACTCACCCACACCGCCCTCGCCGCTGCGCTCCCTATCAGGTAAATACATAAATACATATATCTACAATACGGCTAATCCTTGGCCAGCATTCAGCCGACATGTCCTTTTTATCCTGCTCCCGACTCGTGTCGGAACGTGGCTACTTTGTGGCTAAATTGATTACTCACACGACAGACAATTTTTATAGTTTTCAGTTTTCCTCTTTTTGCAATATGCAATCAGCCACGCACCCCTCTCCTCTCCTCTCCACCACTGCATCCCCAGTCCACATCCCCTATCCACATCGCGTTTATTTGAAGGTTTGGCTTAGGTAGTAACTCAGAAGTGCGGCCGAGGACTGGAGTTCCTGGCTCTGTTATTGGTAATGAGGCATTAGGTTCGGGAACCTATAATATTTATGGGTGCTGTTGAGGAACCAGCACGTGACTGAAGTGTGACTGAAGGCCAGAAGCCTTTGCAGGTCGCAATAAGAAATTCGATGACTCTTAAAGGTCTTATATGAGATATTGAAAGATGGAAGCTTCTTTATTTGAAGATGTAATGCGGCATTGAACATAACCTTTTTGTTTATGTTAAAATAATAAAGTAGATGTGTTTGTTGATGGATGAAAATTAAGCCCTGTATAGAAAAACTATTACTAGCAAAATGTCAATATACGTAAATCTAGTACGTTTTTATTATAAACAATTATAAACATTAAACACATAATAGACATTGAAACATTTTAGATATACAAATTTAAATAATATTGAGTCCCAACACTAAAGTAATTGGTATAAACAGGCATTTATTATGTTCTATTGTCAAACTTCATTCAAACTTTAAATCTCTTTCATCCATTACTATCACAATGCCACCCAAAATCTTTTTTTCCACACCCACCAACAACCTCCCCCGAAAACAACCCCCGCAAGGGAACAAGCTTAAACTGGAGATCATCCTTCTGAGACCCCTATATGCTCTTTTGACCTCCGCCCCCCACCCAGATGACCCTAACACGACCCTCTTCTGTTCGCAAACAAACAAAAATAACAATTTGTCAAAATGTAAATTTCTGCTTTGGCGCATTTAAATGATGGCTCGAGCAATTATGTAAGGACCCCGAACCAAAGCCAACCCCTAACAAAGTGCAACTAATCTATGCAAAAACATGCATGGAATTCCACCCCATTTGAATAAATGCGGCGCATTAACAGGGTTGCCAATGCCATCCGATATTAGTTGACAATTATACTAGCATTTTTATTGGTTTACACAAATTAGGCGAGTCAAGCGAGCCAAGGGTGCCTAACCCCTCTCACACTCCTCTTCAGGCCATTATGCATATTCAAATGTTGTCAAAATACAGAGGGGGGAACTCTTTTCTAAAAAAGGGTTGCTTCAACAGCTAAAAAACTCGAGTGCCGCAACATTAGCATCACACACAAAAAAAGGCAAACTGTTGATCCTGCTCAACCCTGTTTAACATATCATTTGAATAGCGCCGAGGTGTGAAGTCGATTGAGGGGGTAACCCTAAGCAAAGGGTTACCCTTGCCACCTCATTTTTTAAAGTACCACTTGTTGAACGACATCCCCTCGTCTCTTTATTCAAATTGAAAGGATTTGGTTGCGTGAAGTTAATTGAGGCTCTCTCAATGCTTGAGGGGTAATTCCGAAGAGGAAGCGAGTAAAGGATATTATAATCAGCGGTTCTGATTGGGTGCTCCTTGTTTTTTGTACTTTTCAAAACTTTGTTCTGGGGGCGTTTCAAGGGCGTTTTGTGTGGCATGCAAACAAGTTGAGGAGAATCGATAGGCGTGACGAGTTTTTAATGAAGAGTTAAGAGTAGGGACTGAAAGTGCGAAGGGTTAAGCTTGAAAACATAAAGGAGTTAACGAGCCTCAATTTGAATAATGAGCAATATTAGCGTACTAAATAATACCAATTTAAATATAAGTATCGAAGCAAAAGTTATAAACACAGATATAAGTTGATGCTTGGCTTTTGACTTATTAAATACTTTTGTTAATAATAATTAGTTTTGCTGTGATAAGCAAGGACTATATTAGATTCGTTAACAATGTATATTTTATTTTTGGTATTACCCAAATAATTTCGAAACTTTCAAATGTAAAAGTGCTTAAAACGCAATAGAATTAGGTTGATTGATAACAATTTCCATTTTTTTTTTGGTATTAACCAAATATTTTGGAAACTCTAGTTTCAAATTTAAATGTGTTTTTTGGCTTAGTTTTTATGTAGATAAACTACATAAGATATACAGAGATAATTGGATTGCCAGACTCTGGCTCTCTACCGCAAATCTCTCTCAGTGCAGTCTCTATATTTCTAGTTTTATCTTTCCCATAAATCGAAACGCACTTTACACTCCCTCTTGCGATTGGGAAAATCAACCCCTAAAAACTGCATGGAAAAGGAGTACACAGAATTCCGAGTTTGCAAGGAAAGGCAACACTTCATTTGTCAGTGGAAACATTCACACATTGCCATTGTGGCAGGACGAGGAACTTGCATTCACCATGAAGTCCTCATCAGCAGGATAACACATCTGCCCCGAGACAGACAAAGCGGCATCACCTGGTTTTGGGTTTCGGAAAATCGAGGCTCGAGGATCGTGGATCGCTCGCTGCAGGCGCATTCCACTCACAAAGGATCACAACAGTGTTTCTTGCCTTGGTTTGAACTTGCTCCTGAGGCTTCTTGACTTTCCCCATATTTTCTAGAAGCCAAACAATGCAACTTGGAACCCTTTCTTTGGCTGGTCCTTTTTTCCACCCAATGGCAAGTTGCATTCTGCTCTAATCCGCGACTCGTGCATTCGAATTGTAACGAATTTTAAATTCGAAACTCCTCTATCGAGAGAGGGTTGAAAAATCCTTTCAAAAAGGGTGACATGTTTTTGAATGTGTCTAACCCTTGGATGAATTTCATTTCTAACTGGTTCCCAATGCGTTTCCAATGGCTAATTTTATTACGGCGTATTCAACTTTCGCCGTTCTACATAAAGGGAGTCATAAAAACAGCTGCCCACATGCAATTTATTTGCAAAGTTCAAACGCCCGCATTAGAAATATTTTTTTGAAACAGTTCCTAATCCCGTGAATCCAGTTTAACATGGGGTTGAATCCGCTTACAGCTATCATTTCTCTTTATTTCTAAATCGGTTTAAAGCGCTACATTTTTTACATTTTTGAAAGATGTTAGGAAGTTGATTTTAGATAGGAAGTCAAAAGGAAGGAGGTCTTGAAAAGTTAAAAAAAAATGTTAGATTTTACATATTGATCACTAAAGAAACAACCAACTTAGAATACCTTATAGTTCTTGATTTTTTAATAATTCTGTTTTATTGCTTTTACCTTATGATCAAGGTTCATATTTCTCCTGTCGGATGTTACTCACTCATTACTTTTCTTCACATCAAAATCAATAATTTTCCTTTAGAAAATTATGAAACCTGAGCTCCTTTCGTTGCCTTACTGCGCATTTATCGGAGACAAAGGAGCAAGCTTCCTGTTTGACTCCGCCGTAGCCTCTGATGTATGGCTATTTTTCAATTATTATGCATGATTGGGTTTTCAACAACGATGTTGGGGGAGGCTGCTGGATGACGGGGAGAGGGGCCACAAAGGCAAACCCTTCCGCTTGAGCGTCTATCGTAGCTAACCGCAGGACGCAGACATTCGACAGGATAGCGAAAAAAGGATGAGCATTCAATTGGAAGATTGAATAAAATTTGCCTTAAAAAGACTGAAAAGAAAACGTTTAGAGAAAGTCGGTGAATGAATGCACTTATAAAAGGCATGGAAAATACATTAAGGAATTATTTTTTTAAATCATCTTTTGGAAAACCCAATTTTATTATAAATAAAGAACAATATAAAACAATTTATTATATTTAAACAGCTATAATTATGAACTCTTATTTCATAATTTGAAAGATTTCTTCATTTAATATAATTGAAATTGGTTGGCTTTAAGACATATCCATCAAATCCCCGCTATACCCTCAAAATAGCTGCAGAAATATTGAAAAACTTGCACAGTCTTTTGGTTAAAATCAAATTATGCGGCGCGTGCGTTGACCAGTCCGGCTACTTGAACTTCATTGAGTTGGAAAATTGAAAAGCAAACTACCCACAATCGTCTACTATAAAATATCTTTTTCCTTTTCTTACAGACTGTGGAAAGAGCTTTGAAGAGGAGGAACTGGAGCTGGGCGAGAACTGCGAGATGCCACAGAACCTGAGCAGCAAGCGCCAGGCCAGGGAACTGGATTCAGAGCTGGAAAACGAGGTGCTCGACCTAGCACCGCCACCCAAAAGATTGGCGGAAGCCCAGCTGAAGGAGGAGAGAGTGGAGGAGGCGGTGGCAAGTGCCATTCCACCGCAGCCCATGGGGTTTGCTCCGGAGGAAATGCATCAGGCGCTGCAGCTGCAGTTGCATAGTTACATAGAAATGGTTCGCCAATTGGCTCCGGAGGCTTTTCCCAATCCGAACATAGCCACGCAGTTCCTGCTTCAGAACTCCCTGCAAGCCTTGGCTCAGTTTCAGGCCTTGCAGCAGATCAAACAGCAGCAAAGGGAGGATCCTTTGCCCAGTTACTCCACTCCCTTGGCAAAGTCTCCCCTAAGAAGTCCTTCCCTGAGTCCGGTACCCCGGCACAGCAAATCGCAGCAGCAGCGAACTCCTCCAAACTCCATGACTGCTAATTCTCTGGGATTGAGCAGTGCCGTGATGACGCCAAATACACCCAGCATGCAGCAGCAGCAACTGCAGCAGAGCACTCCGAAGCCCACGAGTGGACTCACCGTGGCATCTGCGATGGCCAAACTGGAGCAGTCGCCGGAGGAGACCACCGACCTGGAGGAACTCGAGCAGTTTGCCAAGACCTTCAAGCAGCGCAGGATCAAGCTGGGCTTCACCCAAGGCGATGTGGGTCTGGCCATGGGCAAACTCTACGGCAACGACTTCTCGCAGACCACAATTTCCCGCTTCGAGGCCCTCAATCTGAGCTTCAAGAACATGTGCAAGCTGAAGCCGCTGCTCCAGAAGTGGCTGGAGGATGCGGACAGCAGTGTGGCCAAGTCAGGCGGCGGAGTGTTCAACATCAACACGATGACCAGTAGCTTGAGCAGCACCCCAGAGAGTATTTTGGGACGCAGGCGCAAGAAGCGCACCTCCATCGAAACCACCGTGCGAACCACGCTGGAGAAGGCCTTCCTGATGAACTGCAAGCCCACGTCGGAGGAGATCAGTCAGCTGTCGGAGCGCTTGAACATGGACAAGGAGGTGATTCGGGTGTGGTTCTGCAATCGGCGCCAGAAGGAGAAGCGCATCAATCCCTCGCTGGATCTGGATAGTCCCACGGGCACTCCCTTGAGCAGTCATGCCTTTGGCTATCCACCGCAGGCTCTGAACATGTCCCACATGCAACTGGAAGCCGGGTCGGGTTCTTTCTGCGGCAGCTCCATCAGTTCCGGGGAATAAGAAGAGTGCGGAACCTGGAAAATCCGATTTGTACATAGTCAGCTTATACTCCAAACTCTTCCACGACATTCCACAAGCCACTCTCTCCATATCAAATGCAACAATGCCATGGATGTATTTAGTAAACTAGGTGATAGCCAGTCGTATCAGAAAATCATTACGAATTTATGAGTACATATAGTTCACTACACTACCTATTCGTATCTGTATGCAAATAGAGTTCCTAGATCTAACTATCCCACAAAATGCCATATATCTGTTGTGTCCTATACCCACTACGCCACAAGCCAATTCCCCTAGTTGTATTTAATATGTATTGACTTAGATGTGTATGTGTACCGATGTTGTTGTACGATGTCCAATTGTAAATTGATCTTAAACACACTTAGATCCTAACATCCAAAAATTTCAATAAAATTATTCCGATAAAATAATTTATAAAAAATATAAAATGTTTATTTATACTTGGGGGAATTCAAAGAGGGAATATTAAATTAAAGGGCAAGAAATCTGTTTTCTTATGGTTATGTTCGCATCATCTAAACGAGTTTTCTCAAAAAATAAGTTCTGTTTAGACTGTGTCTTTTATAAATTTTCAACTGTTTTGCAAATTTTTGGGTTTTTGAGTAACTTTTTTTTAACGCATAAGATATCTTAAAAAACGCCTATGGACGCACAATTTTAAAAAATATCTTTTTATATATAATATATTTTAATATATTTTAATATATTTTAACATATTATTTTCAAATATATTTTATATTTAACAATTTTAAGTGGGTCAAACAACAGCAATTTAATTTTATGAAAAAAAATGTGTTTAATTTAATTTACAACTATTGCGATTCTTAATAAATATACATATAAGTCCGTAGGCATCCCGTTGGTATTGTTTTAAAGCATAAATACAGCAGTGTAAAGTTCACTTGATCAGATATTACATCTTTTATCAAAACGAGGTACTTCAGGCGTATTATTTTGTTAAAAGAAAATGGATATAACAATTTGAAAGCACTTTAGTCTGTAAAGTTTAGAATTAAGGTTTTTAAAACCAAAATATTACTCGCGAAATCTCAATCATCATATGCAACTTTATATGTCTTACAAGGATAGCAGCTCATCATAAAATACCATTGCAGTTCAGACACACGTTTTGCTATATTTTAGGTACCCTGGAATAATAAAATTAAATAGCTGTTGAGTAGTTCGTACAAATTTTAACTGCTTAACTATTAACTGCTAATATTGTCGAGACAAAGTAATACATTTCAAAACGTCTTAGCTTATTATTCAATTAGCCAACGCTTTAGGTTTATAGTCTGTCGTGTGCCGTCCACAAATACACTCGAATCTCATTAGGCACTGCCTAAATAAATATTGAACGAGATATTTAGTTAACTGATTTCCTTGGCCCGCTCCGAAAGCGTTTGCCAGCCACGCGACAAAGGCAAACACGACCATTTTTTAATAAACTTCCTGGCAAACGCGGGCCAAGGCAGAAAGGATGCGAGTGACCCACACCAGCAACCCCTTTTTTTGGTTGTCGAGTGTGGATTTGTTGGATAAGAAATCACTTCATCTTTTTGGGCCCGGCGACAGTCAATATGGCAACCCAGACAGAACCCCTATTTGTATATCGAGGCAAGCGTGTAAATCCTTTCCGAGCAACCCCAACTCCGATTCCTCATCCCGAATCCTCTTCCCTGCCAAAGTTTGCCCTGCTCTGATTCGTTCAGGACACGAATCTCTAAAAAATGATAAGAGTTGGGGAAGGGAAAGGGTTTACGCCATCAATTCACACATAGTTATGTCATATGGTGCTCGCTCCGGTGGTTGATTTTGGTCTTGTCCTGGTTCTAGTTCCTGTTGTTTGCTGTTTTCTGTCCCTGATGTGGGCTGTGGAAGTATTTTATGTTGTCCCAGTTGTATCCTTTTTAAATCGCTTAAGCAAGTCAAGTCCTTGATGGAGATATCTTAATGGAAGTGTGCCAATGAATTAGGTAAATTATGGTGTAAGGGAATGGGAAATAGGCATATGTGCAACACTTATTCCTAAAATTGTTCAAAGGGGTAAAGTTCATTAAAATAATTATTTTTATGCTTAATAGAATTTATTTGTGGTGAGCAGTTTGAAGTTCAAACTTTGAACAGTATTATTAGATATTTCACAGTGCTACATTCAGGAGGAAGTTTAATAGTCAAAAACTTTATTATATTTATTTATATATTTTATAATAAACACAGAAAGTTTTAATTTAATGTAATTTGGCCACAAATAAGTTAATTAATATTTAAATTAAAAAAAAGAAAGGAATTAGGTAAATGATGGTGTACGGGAACTGCAAATAGACTCATGTGCAACACTTATTCCTAAAATTTCATTAAAATAATTATTTTTATGGCTAATATATGTAATTCCTTTGTGGCGAGGAGAGTTTGAACAATATTATTTGATATTTCACAATGCCACATTCAGGACGAAGTTAAATAGGAAGGAATCACATATTTTAGCATAAAATTAGAACGTGTTAATCTAATGTTACTTGACCACAAATAAGATAATTAAGATTTAAATTACAAGAAGAACGGGAGCTCTTACCTAAGGTTTTGTTACTTTTTTTTAAATGTAAGCTTACCTATTTCTTATGGAATACTTTTTTTTAATTTTCTATGGCTTACTTGACCCTTTGAGTATTTTTGGTACTTCTATTGAAAACCGAATCCCAATCTTTGGTAACGTATTATTTGACCATATTCGTTTAAAACTTGACGGTTTACTTGCCCGCAGCTGTCCAGAGTTGCGAATAAATTTTTAATCTGACCAGAAGTGAAATCTCGACCGAATGGTTACCCTATTTAATTTGCAGGCCATTCGCCCACTCGAGCACACATCAAACGGAGGCCAAAGGAAAGCCCATCGATGCCAGCACTCACACTTAATTGGCGAGCACTCGAATCTCGGCTCGGGGGTTTGGGACTCTTTGAATGTTATCAGTCCTGTGCAGACGTCGTCTGGCCATTCCAAATAACCAAAAAACGAATGGAAACGGACGCAAAATGGCTTTGAGCCATTTCGGTTTTCAATAGGGGAAACTTCAATTGCATTGGTCATATTCAAAGTGCCCTAACCCTGAGCTGGTCAAAATGGGTTGATAAGCCCCGTAGGCTTTTTCAAGGGGTTTCCCGGTGGTTGGAGATCGCCAGCCCGAGATTTCATTCAGGTTTCGTTTGATAGATTTAGTTTGGCCGACAGGCAAACAAACACTTGCTGCATTTGCAAATTGAATTTTCTATCCCAGAAATGTTTCGCTTTCGCCCGCTTCATTTATAACAATTTAATGAAATTTTCGAATGCGTTTTCATAATATTGTCGTGGCCCCGCCATCATTAATCACTCGCCACTTGGCAGGACTAACGAAAATTAAGTTTCCTTTATGCCTTTGCTCCAATATTTATTTTCTTGATGACGTTTTTCTTCCTTGAGTGGCATGAACTAGATGGGATTCTTTTGCTAAGCAGATTCGTTAAATATTAAAGATATTTTTGAAAAAGTTCACCTACATTTGGTTAATTTTTTTTAAAAACAGCCTGACAAAAATACAAAAAAAAGGTTGATTCTAGGGCTTGATTGCCATTTTAAGGAGATAACTGCAAAAACTTCATGTAATTGTATGGCAAATATGTGTGAAATTTTTGCATTACCTTCGTAAAACACTTTTTTAATCGTTTAAAAGTAAGTAACAAATAAAAAAATGGGTTTGAGACCCTGTACTGCCGTGTCAATCTAATCAAAATCGTCTGTCCGATTCTACGCAAAAAAGTCTGTCAGATTTAAAGCAAAAAAATTTAAAAAATTCTACAACTCATTAAGCAAAAAAATTTAAAAAATTCTACAACTCATATAATTTTTTAGATCTAGATTTCTTAGATCTTATATGTAATCAATATTAAAGTTTCCTCGATAACCCAAAGTATGTATTGTACAATTTTACAATTCATATCATTTTTTATACAATGCTAATTTTAATTGCTCTTATGTTAATGAAACTTTACTTTAAAGCCCTCCAAAATAAATCTACAATTTTTTTTATAAGTCTCCTTTGTTCCTCTTCAATCTTTTAGACAAACTAGATGTGAGATAGCAGACGTTGGTAATTTCAGATGAGTTTTGCGAAATAAAAAGTGCTCGCAAATTATATGGCGAACATATGTTAAATTTCTGCGTGACTGGCTGACAATTCGGTGCTTTGAATTTCAATTCGACTAGCGCAAAAAAAGGAACACGGACAACTGGGACACACCCCTTTTCGCCCGACTGGAGAACATAAGACTTGTGCAAACATTTGGCCAAAAACAACAGCAGCGGGGGAAACACAATTGAATTACAATGAAAATATGAAATGAGCAAAAAGTAGATGAAGAAAATAGCATACAAAAATTAAGCAAACAGGCGAAACAAAGGGAAAACCCCCAAAATGAAAAGTTTCAAAAGTGTGGGCCACTGGCTCCGGCAAATAGCTTGAGAAAAAAGCGCAAATTCAATATTTGCTCAAGAAACAAATGGGAACGAGGACGTGAACGACAATGCCCCAAGACAGTCGAGCAAATAGCTAAAAAAAAGTAACGAAAAATAGAGTAAATAACTGGGATGAAAGCCGCATAAATCGAATTTTTCAATACCCTTCAAGTTACACATTTTGATTCTTTGGCAATTTTATTTATTAATTTTGCCAAGGTTTTGCAGTACTATAATAAGCAGTTTCTTAAAGAAGAAGGGCTTTTATTGTATTTCTTAAATTAATGCACCCTTTTTTTATATGTTGTCTTTATTTATTAATAGGTAATATTGAAACTAAGTTGCCAGTTCCAATATATAAAAATAAAACAACCTTTGCCATAAACATGAGATAAATAAAGAAAAATGGTCAAATATGAAAGGAAACTTCTGAGAGCAGAGTTTTCCACCCTCTAAAGACCAAAATGAAAAACGCAAATCAATGGCCGCTGAAGGAAAAACTTTAAAATGAAAAAAAAATTAGCATACGACCCCCGAAAGCGAATGGAAAACCTACCCCAGATATTTGCACGAGCCAATTAGCGAAATAGCTTTTTTGAGGCTCGAAAATCAAAGCCAATCAAGGGCGTGATCCGAAATCAACACCATCTCGGCAGATGGGTGGTTGGAGATAGTGGGCTAGAAAACTTGATCCCTTTGACATGTTTACACATTTAATTAACTTACACGCGCCGAAAGTTTCCGGACACGAGAGATAGTCCCCATCTAATCACACCCAAGCGAAAACCCAACCCACACGAAATTCCAAAATGGGGCTAAGAAAACAAAGGATAAAGACCCTTGCCCGACCCACCCCGCCGCCTTCTTTTTTGACAATTTGAAACCAGTTCAAGTGGTTTAATCATTTAACGCACATCATAAAAATCGCATCAAGTGATTTTTATTTACACGCCCAGAACAAAAAGGATCCCCAAAACGAATGGGGTGAATTTGAGGCGGGGGTGTGAAATGGGTGGGGCTCAGCGAACCCCTTTGAAACCCAAGGTGGTGGCTGAAAGCGAGGAAAATGAGTTCGCACATTAGATAAGGGTACGGTTGGTAATAATTCAGGTTTAAATGAAATCAAAGGAGTTGCTTTATGCTTTTTAGCTAGATTTGAAAGTCTTACAAAATTTTCAGCATTACTATAATAAAATTATGAATTTCCAAAACCAGTTCAATAGCCCACAAGCGATAAAAAGTAAAAGAAAGACATTTTGGAGGTGATCAATGTGAATTTGATCACTAAATTATACAGACAAACCAGACAAACAAAAAATACATGTATTAAATCCCTAAGACTGAATAAGGTAAAAAAAAAGTTAAGCTCTAGTTAGGGACTTTACGTAATGTGTGCTCGGGTGCCATAATTAGGGCAATTAAAATTTTTTTAAATAAATAAAATTATTTAAGACAAATTTAGTATTGAAGCCTTTACATTGGCGTTATTTACCATAAAGTCAAGAAGAGTTAAATATTTATTTTCACTCTGCATTGAAAACTAATTTTATACTTTATAAATAAGTTTTGTATATAAAGCCTCTCTCACCAATTAATTTCGTTATTTTTAATTGTATTTTGAAGACTTTTTATTTCTTTTCTTACTGAAAGTAAAACGATAATATTCAAGGATGGCACTTAAATCCCATCTGAGCAAATATAACAAAGATACTTTTTGGCGATTTTATTGAGAAGGTAATTTTTGAACACCGTGAATTAAATCAAAAAATCAACAGGAAACATTAACAATCGAGGTAAAAGCCTTTTTCCCAAAAAATTAAGATTCAAGGTTCATCAATGATTTTGTTACCACTGACAGTTTAAAGCGAACTTTAGCTCAACTCATATTGGGCCTTAATAGGTACGAAACAATTGCCGGTTGTGGACTGCCTCTTGTTTTTCACATACATTACAATAGGTCTTAGCTAACTGCCAGTAAAGGAAATGTATTTAATTCTTTAATAGAAAAATGTTTTTTTTTGGGAATATATTAAAGTTACCATATTTTGTAAAACACAAATGTTGTCAAAAAGTAAAACCTTTTGAATATTTTTGAAAAAAGTTGAAGGAAACTATAAAAAAAGATAGATATGGATTTTTTTAAATATATAATCTTACAGCGACAAGAAAAATGAATGATTTTCATATTTGCGAATTTATAAGTTAATTCCCCAAACTGGTCGGTGCTTGGTCCAGAAGAAAAGTTCACGTTCTGTAAAATTAATTGAACAAACTTTTTTTAAAAAGGAAATATACATCCGGTACCATGGTACCGGACCACACACATTTTTGACGTTAACATTTAGTTGAAACCAATATAAATCACGAAACTCGATAATCATTAAACGAATCTTTTGCCCATAATGTATTTCAATTGAAGACCAACAACAACCGTTAGGTTATGTGTATCTGTTGGGTACCCTTAGTTATTTAGCCATCTCCGAATTAAAGAGTGATTATAAGATCCTAACAATAATTATGTGACAAAAATCCTTCATAACTCAAAAAAGGTTTTTATTTGGGTTGTGTTAGCGAAGTATTTAATCTTTTAGTTTTCGTTTTTTAAATACATATTAAGCTGGTAAGGCGTAGTGTATATGTGAATTTTATTCAAATTTAATGCGAAATCGCATAATGGGTAATAGATGTGAGGGATTAGATGAAAATGCTTTAAGATTGATCTTGATCGGAGACAGACAACCGAAGGAGGTGGGTCACAATGCTTAACTGAAGGTATTGACCTGAAATGAAAGTGGGGCAATAATTAACAACCAATAAAATTATTTAATAAGTTTATACAACACTTACAATATCATCAATCTTCAAGATCGAGCGAATCGTCTCCGTGGCCAGGGTGATTGATGAAATACTGACCAGCAGCGGTTGCACTACATTCTCAGCGTAAATGTCTGTGATGGCGCCCTTGCGCACATTAATACCAGCTGTTTTCTCGCCCTGGGCGTGGCGGTTGCGCAATTCCGTGACCGTGGCAATGGGGTTCAAGCCGGCGTTCTCAGCCAGAGTCGAAGGAATGACCTCCAGGGCATCGGCAAATGCCCGGAAGCAGTACGCATCCACACCCTCAACCGTTTGAGCCAAGGCTGCCAACTGCAGCGCCATCTCGATCTCCGGTGCACCACCGCCCACAATCTGGGCGCGCAACTTCACCAGGCAACGCACCACACACAGGGCGTCGTGCAGAGAGCGAGCAGCCTCCTCAAGCACCAGCTTGTTGGATCCACGGCAGATGATCGAGACTGTACGTCCCATGTTCTGGATGCCGGTGATCTTCACAAACTTGTTGGTGCCACTGGCCACCTCCTCGACCAGCTCAGCGCTGGAAAGGTTCTCGGCTGTGAAATGATCCAGCGAGGCGATTGGACGGCAGTGCAGAGTCTTGCACACGAACTCAATGTCCTCGCGCTCCACATCCTTGACCACCAGGCACTTGATCTTGTCCAAAAAGTGCTGAGCGAGGTCAGAAACAGCATCGCTAAGGAAGAAACAGGAAATTATCAGCAAAAATAAGGCGAAGAAATTTCTGAACCTACCGCAGGATGGATTTCTGAACCAGCAGGACATTGCATCCGGACTTCTTGATCTGCTTGACAATGTTGAGGATGTATGAACGCTCCTCCTTCAGCACACGATCCATGGCAGCGTAGTCCGACACAATAACATTGTGGTCCATCTGGAAATGTGCATAAATATGGATAAATACGAGTAATAATAAAAGTTTATTCGGTATTATTGGTACTTACATCGGTCTTGGGTGCCGAGATGCAGAACTGGATAAGACCGATCTTGGCCTTCTCGATGCGCTTGGGAGCATTGGAGCCGGCCGAGCGGCAAGTAAAGACCAATCCATCGACCAGCTCGGTGTCCTCAACGGTGCCGCCCAGGCTGGAGATGACCTTGATGTTCTTGAGATCCACAGAGCCCTCCTTGCTGGGGTCCGTGACCTTCAGCACGGCATCCACGGCAATGGGGGCCAGGAGGCTGCTCTGCTGGGACACCACCTTGGAGTTCAGCGAGGTGGAGGCACTCTTAATCAGCGTCTCGCGGTCGTTCAGCTCGATAGGGGTGGACATCTGTTTGAGGATCTCCACTGCCTTGTTGGAGCAGCGCTGGAACGAGTCCGAGATGGCCGTGGGATGCAGGCCCTTCTGCAGCAGCTTCTCGCAGGCTTCCAGCAGAGCGCCGGCAATAACCACAACAGAGGTGGTGCCATCGCCAGCGGCCACGTCCTGGGCACGAGACAGCTCCACCAGCATCTTGGCGGCCGGGTGCAGCACGTTCATCTGCTTCAGGATGGTGGCTCCATCGTTAGTGATGGACACTTCGCCATTGCCCGCCTGGATCATCTTGTCCATGCCGCGGGGGCCCAAACTGGTACGAATAGCATCGGAAACAGCTGCAATAAAGGATTATTTATTAATTTAAGTTCCTGATTGAAACAATAATATATGTACATGGAACCAAGATGTAATAAAAGGTCGAAAAACAGTTTAAAGAAAGTTTGTTAAAAATTAAATCAATTGAGCCCTCTTGCTTAAAATTTCAATTTGTCTAATTTAAATCTCTAAAATTAAAAAACGAAGTTATCCGCATTATAAAATACTCTGCTATTCTAACACTCGAAGCTATAAAAAAAACATATCATAGTTTAAGTTGAAATTATTCCCCATTCATGATTCGGGTCTATAGTTCTTTATACCGTTACGTTATTATCTTTAATTTTATAAAATGTATATAAAGAAATAGTCTATGTATAATAAAAATAGTTTAGTGTTCAAAAGTTACCATACATTAATGTTATAATTATAATTATAGTTTCATTATTCATAAAATTGGATTTGAACTGAATTTTTACTAGACATGCACTCATAAGCTGGAGAACCTTTATTATATGAAGTTTAATTTATGTGAAATAAAAACAATTGAAAATTGTATTGGATTGTGCGTTTAAGCATTATAACCAAACGTATGCAGCTTGAAAGAATGGCATGTGCTTAGTTTCATACAGACTGTTTAACATCGGATGACTAATTTCCAAAACAGACAGATGGTCTTTGCTTTTTAATATCTTATCGACTTAAATTAATTTTATTTTCCGAAACAGGAGGCAGAGTAAACATCCTATCGGGAGTTTAGTTCCCCCAAGAAGGGTATTATAAACCTTAAATTTTCACAGCTCTGTTCATCACATGAGTAATGCTCGCTCTTCTTCTTACGCCCAAGAAGTTTCCAGACACAGCCGGCATCCAACTGCGATTTTCATTAGCCATTTGGCCAGCAATTCCGGCATAACACTCCCCGGAAACCCATTGCCCAGGCTTCTAGGACCACAAATATTCCCTCGGCATAGGTTTCTCATCACGCATGGCTTTATTTCAGTTTAATTTTTCACATTTTCTCACCTTTGGCCGCCTGGATATTTGACAAGCGCACATCAGTGGGCTTCGACTTGTCTTTAAAGGCCTTGGCCGTGGGCTTGATGCCAACCGATTTTGCCTTGGGCGCCATTGGAACGTTGAGACTTAGTTTTTAGCAAAACACAATTATTCCACACTAAATTCACAGCGATTAACACAGATTAAAATTGGGTAAATTTAATTTTTTTGTGCTGAAATTAGTGTGACCGCCCTCAACGAGCTGGAATTTACCGCTGTCTTGACAATCGGCAGTACTGAGGGCTATCGATGTCATCGTTCCGTGTGAATGCTGGGGTTACCGTTTTCTTAAAGGTGACTCGGCTGGTTTATTTACATTTGGATTTGGTTTAATTTTAAATTAAAATCATGCCGCACGGACACTCGCACGATCACGGTGGATGCAGCCATGAGGCCACGGACGTGGACCACGCCCTGGAAATGGGCATAGAGTACAGTTTGTACACCAAAATCGACCTGGACAACACGGAGTGTCTGAACGAGGAGACGGACGGCCAGGGAAAAAGCGTTTTCAAGCCCTACGAAAGGCGCCAGGATCTCTCAAAATTCGTCCAGAGCGACGCGGACGAAGAGCTCTTGTTCAATATCCCCTTCACCGGAAACGTTAAGCTCAAGGGAATCATCATAAGCGGTGCCAATGATGATTCGCATCCCAACATGGTCAAAATGTAAGGACGATTATTCTATAAGGTTTAAAATCCCCTCTAAAATATTTATACAAAGAAACAGTAGTCGGATCTTTGATGCGGTATTAGCTAAAAGGTCTACATAGATCTATCCGCATATAAATCCTAATCGAATTCCTGTATACGTAATAGAATAAGGATCGTATTTAAACATACATATATACATAGGTCGTTCAACTGGTGTTCAAGTAGAATTACAATTTTCATAACATACCAGTATTAAACAAAAACTTTATTTATATCTTTTATGTATATAGACTATGCAATCTATAAGGATAGGTGTTTTAAAAAATTTCAATATTATTCTAAAGCTATTGTAATGATTTTGTGTCCCTTTAGCTAGGATAGATTCAATTTGAATTGATTAATTTTGAAAATACCAATTAGGATTAGAGCCTAGAATATTAATTTTGAATTTTATAAATCAAACTAAAGCACTTTTTGAGTAAGATTCCACATAAAAATTTACCTGTAAGGTAATGCAATCTTTGGTTTCTGAGAATACATCCGTACACTATAAAATAAATACTTTTTCAGCTTTAAGAACCGCCCCAGAATGACCTTCGACGATGCAAAAGCTAAGCCCGATCAGGAATTCCACCTAACCCGCGATGTCCGTGGAGAAATCGAGTACTCACCCAAAGTAGTCACCTTCTCATCCGTGCACCACCTCTCGCTTTACTTCCCTAGTAATTTTGGTGATGACAATACTCGCATTTATTATATAGGTAGGTGACGCAGAATCCCTTAGCATTTAATATTACCCATTACAATCATATATTTAAAGGACTCCGAGGGGAGTTTACTGAAGCTCATTATCATGGTGTAACCATTTGCAATTACGAAGCTCGTGCCAATGCCGCAGATCACAAGGATAAAGCTTTCGATGGAGTAGGAAGAGCCATCCAATAAATTAGAACTGGACTGCTTTTATGTTATTTAAAATTCGCAATTTAATTGAGTATCTGTGTGAAGTATATTTTGTGATCATTTAAGGCATAAAATGTATTTCCTTATCATTTAAATAATTGAGTATTTGTATTGCACTGGAATTGAAGGGTAAAATCTCTCAAGAATACTGTGTGGGAGGCACCACATCGGGTCCAATTTTCATGGCTATATTGGGTACCTTATCCGAATGGATTTCAGCCGTGACCTCGGTAAAGAGTTTGTCCCACTGCCAGAGATCGTCCTTCTCATTGAGACTCTCCTGGGGGACCAAGCATTCAGCTAAGATTGAGAGATCAAATCCATCCACCGCCGAAAAGGCATACTGGGAAAGCAAATCAGAATTTGCCTCCTTTAAAACAGTAGACCGAGTAGTGCCGATACTGAATTTTAAGCATTTAGTTACTATAGTGCACAAATTGCATAAACTCAGGCTTACGTAGGTGGTTCCACTATCTCATTCAGCATAATTTCATCTTTGAGATCATCCATATCTGGGATGACTGGAATGTCATCTGTTGGTATTGAATTTGTAGTCGATTTTGTTTGCCTAAAACGTTCGCTGCAAAAATAGATTTATATTGTTAGTTAAGCTACTGAAAAATTTAATCATGTGTACGGAAACCAAAGACCAGTTTTACATTTTTAAAGAAAGTAAATGGTATTAATTCACTGGCTTTTGCGGGTATAAGTTCATGATTTTTGGATTCTAAAGGAAAGAAAGCCATTTTCAATAGGTATCTCAAAAATAGCCAATCCTTTTTAAATAGTTTTAGCTAATCAGCCAATATATTGTAAGCGATTGATAGAAAAATGGAAAAATACCCAGCATTCTGGGATAACATATACAAAATCCTATAAATATTTGACAACCTTTAGATACACTTACTCATCAAAGGAGTTCTTCTTGGACCTGTAAAGAAAGAGTAATCAGTAATATTACCTATACACGGCGTTACTTTACCCACTTTAATCCCTTTAGTCCAGAATCAGCCCAGCCCCCCGAAATTCGACGGATAGGTGGACGGTGAGACTCGAATTCATTGTTGTAGGTCGACGAAGTGGTCGTATCCGAAGTTGTGGGAGGAGTTCCTGCCTGGACATTCAGGGTGATGTCGATGGATATATCCTTGGAGCCTGTGGCCGCCTGTGAAGGATCTTCCTTCAAGACATCGCGACTCTTGGAGCGCCGACCTTTCCTGGCCGTCGTCTGGGGGTGAAAATATGTTCAAACCTTAGTATCCATCTATTTAAATGTAATTTTTTAACCTTTCTTATGGTCATCTTTAGTTCTTCGGCCCAGTCCATCATTTTCTGTTTACGTTTTTCTTCACCGTTTCCAAGGCAACAAGTGGTCATGGTTACTCCGTGAGAATGGCTGAGTTTCTCCTGGAGTTTGCCATTCGCGTTGCGATACGATAGCTTTCAAATCAGTTATTAATCGCCGATGACAGTTCGAGGAATTTCAAGTTGCCAAAATAAACAAAAAAATAATTTTTAATCACGGAAAATGCTGACGGACACGGATGATGACTTCTTTTTCGAGGAGGATAAGATGTAAGTACCCGATTGGGCCCATCAATTAACAAAAACTCTCTGCCCAGCTTTATTTGAGCACAACAATCTGTTGCGATGTGCCAAGTATCTGTTAAAAATCAATAACCGTCCCAACCGAAACATATTGTTGGAATCAGGCCAGAACCGCTGCTCATCCAGTTGGATGAGGACAAGGATCTTCCCGTGGAGGTGGAGAAACCCTCCGCAGCTCCCCTCGAGACCACCGTTATGCTCTGCTCTCCGGCGGGCTTTTCCTCCGATTCCGGATCCGGGGACAGATTCGGCATCGAGTCGGCCAATAGGCAGAAATATGAGTTAGATCGTCTGTAAGTCAACCCCGTTGACCCGGAATCGTTAGAATATTGTTTTTACTGTGGCCGCTCGTTATTTAGAAAAGTGTAATTCAAGGTCCTTTTATCTAAGCAATTTAATATTTATTAAACATTATTTAATTACGAACTTTTTTGTATTATTTATATTTAGAATTTTTTAACAGTACAAATTTTGTGTGTGTTATATTATTATTCAATTCGGAAAATATTTCAAACGAACTTTGTTTTTATCAATAAATAAAGTCAGTAAAGTTAAATTCGAAATAATTTAAGTTTTAAATTAAAACCACTTACAAGGGCCAAGATAATTGTCAACCTATTATTTGAAGTTTAAATTCAAAATAAAAAAATATTTTTATTTATTTTTGTGGCTATTGTCATTTATAATTAATATTATTGTATAGTTTTCGATCTTATTTAACCAAGCGAGCACTGTATCCTTATTGTATTTTGAACTATAAAATAACCAGAACTAGAGCGGTATTTTATTTTATTTCAATTACTGATAAATAGGACAAATTTAATTTTTATTTCTGTGTAGACATCTAGATGCTTATACTAAACAATAACGTATTTATAGCTAGGCTAGCTAGTGAATTAAATAAATTACATTAATTTGAAGCGTCTATTGGCATTTGGATTACTAACAATCGAAGTCGATATTATCACGACGCCTTAGCCTAAACTGCCTCGATCAACAGTTTTCCCAAACAGCAGTAGGTAAATTAATTAGAGTCCAATGGCCTTGCTAGAACTGGTAACATGGCTAATTAGAAAATTTCACCGATCGATGTGAGTACGTATGGCAAATTGATATAAAATCACCCACACATAATCGTATATTTTAAATCAAATAGCACGCGTAGTCTACGCTCGAATCTTTCTTCCAATTTGACAAAACTAATAGATATCCACTTTATAAATCTAAAATTAGGGGTATGACAGTCACCACAAATGCCGTTGTTATTACCAAGGATCAAAGCAACCTTATTGGAATTAGCATCGGTGGTGGAGCACCCATGTGCCCCTGCTTATATATTGTACAGGTGAGTTTTAACTTTAAGCTTTGCATAAAAAATATACTGAACAATCAAACAAGTAGAAATAAAATAATAAAATGTTACCTAAATATTAATATTAACTATATTTGTTTACCCTTGCTGAAGGTTTTATTATTCTTTCCATTCTAGTATATAAGTAGAAACGAGATGGATCGGTAGTCTATATCAAAAAGCTCATACAGGAGCAAACGCAAATATAAATTAAAACAATTTTAACTTTTTTGTTTTTAAATATATACGGATGTACTTAGAAAATAAATCGGATGACTATCGCTCAAATAAGTAACACAGAAACGATAAAAAAAATGTTAATCTACAAAGCCTTATTGATTTTAAACTAGCTACAAGGATAAATAAACTTCGGCTCGCCGAAAATAGCTTGTTTTCTTGAATAAATAGATGTGTATATTAAAATAATATTAATCAAAGCGAATTTCATGAAAATGCAATTTTATTCAAAGTCTTCTTCCCACAACCGAAATTCAACTGATATAAGTGCAAGACTATCTGTACAATTTTCGGTGAATTTGTGGGAGGAAGTTTTTTCAGTGATTTTGAAGTGTTTTTACATTAGTTTTTATGAAAGTGAAAGTTCTGGAATCATCCTGCAGTGCTGACCGTTGTACGCCTCCAGGGATTTGGATTAGCCTTAAAGTTAGTCATTTTACGGAGCTTGAGGAACTCGGCTCTTTCCCGCTTGAACCAGTCGCTGGCCTTTTGCTCCAGGCGCTGATCCATCCGCATCCTTTTCCGCTCATCATACAGCCGCCGACTCAGAGCACGGTCGGAGGTATGGAGATGAAAAGGCTTGGGACGGGTATAAGTAGACTCGATTTGCGGGATGAACGGCTGGCGGTGCAGGTAGTCCATTGAAGAGCCAGGATTGATCCTGGGAATGAAGTCAGTCGACTTTGTGCGCTGCTTCTCCTCCTTCTTGCGTTTGTGCAGCGCCTCCATGGACGCGGCCAGGGTGCCAGGACATCGGGGCCTCGTCACCTTCTGCAGAGAGTTGAGGTAGAGCTTGCGCCTCTCCAAACGCTGATGGAATCGCTCGAAATTGGGCACAGGTCTACTCCGGAACTGGTACTCCATCCCTTGGATTTTAGCCAAAAGCTTGAGCTCCTTGCGCTTCTCGCTGTATAACCTTTGGAACTCACAGGCCCGAGGCGTCTGCTTCTTGGTCGTCTTGAGCTTCTTGGACTTTCTCTGATTCTGGCCACCACCAGCCGGTTTTCGCTTAAGCAAATCATTCTGCAAGTCCTGCTCGCGGAGCACTGCCCTCAGCCTGTCATCCAGCCGATCGACGCCAGGGATCAGCTTGGGTCTGATATGGGGATCACATTTGAAATGCTGCACGGACCACTTATACCAGTCGGTGATGGTCATAATTTGGCTAGCCAAATGTAATTGGGATGTTGATTTATTTTTAAATAATTTTAAAGCTTGAACGAAAGTCTACTACTAACTTGGTGAGATAGAAACAATGTTTGGCGTTGAAATAAAATGAATTTAATCAATACCCTGATAAATGAATTCTTCACGGCAGAACAAAATTTGAAACTGTTCAATTTACACACCAATTGGTGGTAATTTAATTTATAAGTAGTTGTGACCCCAAGCGCCTACCAAAATAGACTTCAGACTGGCAGATAGTTATCGCTCCTTAAGAAATAAATTATAATAATCCCTCTTTAACTCCAGATCTTCGATGGAACGCCTGCCGCAAGGGAGGGATCCCTGCAATCCGGGGACGAACTGCTGGCGGTGAACTCGGTGAGCGTAAAGGGCAAGACAAAGGTAGAGGTGGCCAAAATGATCCAGACGGCCACCGACGAGGTGGTCGTCCACTACAATAAGCTGCACGCTGATCCCGAACAGGGCAAGACACTGGACATTATCCTGAAGAAGCTGAAACACAGGATAGTGGACAATTTGTCGAGCAATACGGCTGATACTTTGGGACTCTCCAGGGCGATACTCTGCAATGATTCGCTGGTGAAGCGACTGGAGGAGCTGGAAGGCACTGAATTGATGTACAAGGGTCTGGTCGAGCATGCCCGCCGCATGCTCAAAGCCTACTATGATCTCCTGCAGACCTACAAGTCCTTCGGGGATTGCTTCACCCAAATTTCGGTCCATGAACCCCAGCAGCGAGCCTCAGAGGCTTTTCGAACCTTCGGGGAGTTCCATCGCACCTTGGAAAAGGATGGATTGGGGATTATCAAGCAGATAAAGCCAGTGCTGGCCGATCTGGGAACATATCTGAACAAAGCCATCCCGGACACAAAGCTCACTGTACGTCGTTATGCGGATGCCAAGTTCACATATCTCTCGTATTGCCTGAAAGTCAAGGAAATGGATGATGAGGAGCATGGCTTTGCGGCCCTCCAGGAGCCACTTTATCGGGTGGAGACGGGAAATTATGAGTACAGGTTAATCCTAAGATGCCGCCAGGATGCGCGCAGCAAATTCGCCAAACTACGCACGGATGTTCTCGAAAAGATGGAGCTGCTGGAGTGCAAACATGCCATGGATCTGAACAATCAGTTGAGAAGCCTGCTGGAGAGCTTGGCGGAGCTTCACAGGAGTTTGGTGGAACGACTGGACTCGCTGCCGCCGCTCTTTCCCATTGAAGTGGACTTCAAGGAGACGGACTTCCAGTACAAGTCGAGCACTCTGAAGCCGCAGGAGCTGGATGATGATGAAATCGAGGCCAATAATCATGCCAGCTCCACTCCCTCTCAAGTCGATTGCGGATTTGAGGCTGTGGAGCAGCCGGCGGCCATTATCAATGTGGAGGTCAAGGCATCTGTGGAGTCGCCTGCTTCGCAATCCACCAGTGAGAACGAAACGCTTCTCAAAGAACTGGGTCTCTACGATGTTGACCTGCTATCCAATCCGCAGACCATCAGCAATCAAAAGGACTCTATTGCGGCCCAAAACGATGGTTACGACTTTGATCTGTTCCTCAACCAGGCGACTGCAGCCACCACCAGTTTGGAGAGGGACCTGATGTCCTCGAATGCGGAGGAGATGGATCTACTCCTGCAATAAGTTTTTTAGTACAAATAATATTAAATATATTAGAAAAATATTAAATTATTAAATGTTCGGTGAAAATAATACCACAAGACTATGAAAAATCGTTTTCCTTTTGAAATTTCGCTAAATTTATTATTATAATATTTATCTTTTTGCGGCGGTGGCAGCAAATGAAAAGTATTTACATTCTATGAATGGTACAAAGAATAATAATTAATGAAATATTCGTTATGTTAATTTGTCTGTTTATACAATCTTAAAACATGTTATTTTAAAGTATGGAATTTAGTATGGATTCTATAAATTATGTTGTTCTAGGAGGCACCCGTATAAGAAAATTCCACGTTTCCAAAAAATACCTGTGCAAATACTACTTACTACTAAGTACTAGACACTTGTTAGTCGATTTCTTTTCTTTCACTTTGAGAAATTATTTTAGTTTTTAAATAATTAAAACTTGTGTTAAATTCATTCTAGTCTACGATAAGGGAACCTCGTTACTATCATTTGCGTTGCTACTTCTGCAGAAGAATTTCGCCAAGACAGACCCTATTAGGTAGATCCCAGCCAAAACTATGAAGTAGCTGCCGTACACCACGTACTGATCACGTGGTTTCAGGGCTAGCCCAACTTTCTCCACCACTACAATAGTCAGAATGGTCTGAAGGAGCAGCCCCACCAGGGTGTTAATACCGAAGATCAACCCGAAGCTGTCCTCCACCAAGTTCTCGGCCACCACTGCACCCGCCACTGTGATGATGAAGAAGAAGACGGCGCAGAAGAGTACATAGTTTATATAGGCCACCCAGATCTCCTGCGTCTGGGAAGCATAGATGAGCAGGGCTCCCAGGACAGCAGCACATATGGATATGCCCATCATGTAGGATCCACGTCGCTTATTGGAGTTGAGCAGGCCGGCCAAAATAGCTCCGATAGCTCCAAGCAGAGTGGCCACGGCCTCGACTCCGCCGTTATATACGCTCAGGTGACCCGGGGCCACCTCTTTCCACAGGAATTGGATGTAGGAGATTACCTGCGGATTGAAAATTCTTGTTTTATGAAAACTTTTTTGATAGATTTTAATATACTGAGTCCACTCTGGTGAAGAACATGACAATTATCAACGCATAAGTGCGACTATTTGGAATTCGAATAATTCTTACCATTTAAAGATTTTTTAACGGACTTGTTAACGAAAGAATGTGATTATTTGTATAAAAATAAAGGTATACACAAATATATATATTTAAATTCTGTTTAAAGCATTTGATTTACAACAAACACAACCTATTACAAAAGTACTTCAATACTTGGGTAACATCCATTAAATAAATACGACATTAAAATCTCAACCCGGAAAATAACTGAATACCTCTAAGAAATTGCTTAACTTGCAGAAACGCGAAAACTTAAAGTCGAAAAACACCAGACTCACCTGAATTTGCCCGCACGTGGCCAGTGCCCACCACAGACTCCACTGCAGCACCACGGGATTGGAGTAGGAAGAGACGAGGTGGTACCACAAAAGCCGACACGCGTTGGAAAAGGAGAATGTTGGGGCCGTTTCCTCGCCACCGGAGGGACTTTTATCGGAGGCTGCATAGAAGTAGAGGCTTCTGGGAACTCCAGGGAGGAGTAGGGATACCGCCAGGGAGATGACCTGCGTGGTCAGCGATATGTAGTGGAGCTGCCGGTAGCTCATGCTATCGGTGGACACCAGAATTTGGGCCAATAGGCCGCCCAGGAATTTTCCACTCAAAATGGCAGCCCTGGTGTGACCCGTGACGATCTGGTACTGCTCCTTGTCCACCTTGGCGTACATGTAAGTGTAGTAGGCCACCTCCGCGGCAGTGAAGATCCCGAAGAATATCTGAGCAACCTGCAACATCCTCACGGTTTCCGTCCAGATAAGCAGGGAAAAGAGCACGATCCCGGCCAGCGCAGACAGCACGATAACTAGCTTGTATCTGACCAGATCCGTAATGAGAAACACAATGACCAACTGGGCCAGCACCATGTAGGTGCCCAGGGGGTACACATCCTGGTAGATCTCTTCCGAGGTCAGATTTCCGTAGTCCGAGGACAAATACTCCGTGACGTAGGGCTCCGAGGGTCGAAGTTCCCGGAAAAACCCGAACGTGCACAACAGCAGCGAGATCTTCAGCCAGTTTTTCATGTCGTAAATTGCGATACCAGGCTATTGGAATTCAATCTTTTCCGACCACCGATGTTGCGCGAATTGAAACGTGTCGTAACCAACGCGACGAACGCCAGCCGGCAACTGATCGCGCAATTGGGGAGCGGAGTGTCCCAAACGCTCTCCGGCACACCGAATACAGTAGTGTCAAGAAGTATCCATACACAACAACCCAAAAACGAAAACCGTTTAAGCTTTCAGTGCATCGATACCAATTATTATATTTTTCCTGAGATAAACTCTATAAGTCTTACTGAATGGTAAATAATTTTTAAAGTCAATATTTGCTTTAAAAAAAATAATGATAATTTTGCAGGGTAACGAATTAAATTCCATCACAATTATTTAAAGAAACTAATAATATATTTATATATTTTTCCTATCATCATAGTTGAAGCTAAGTTCTGGTGGAGAATATAACAATCGAAGCTATTTATTTTATACAAATCGGATAACTATTTCTGGAATAGAAACAACATTATCTTTTTAAAAAAATTAGTTAAGGATATAAACAAAAAAATGTTTGTTGGGTATAATTAATTTTTTATAAGAACATAAAACAAACGACTATTTCTGCAAAGATTATAAATTTTCAACTCCAATTTAATTGGGGTAGGTACATAGGTTACTCATATATTTTTTGCAAGAACTGTTTGACCTTAAAAGACCGTGAAACAAAATTTCTATTCTGTATTTAATTAAATTGCAGGTTTTTCAGCCTGAGTTTGTCAAATTTATGGATTTAGTCATAATAATGAACCAAAAACGCCAGTTCTCAGAAAAATATACATTAAAAAGTTATCTAAACGGTCAATTGGTCTCACCAAAATAAAATCAATTTCCCAATTTCAAAGATATTTGAGAAATTTCATTGGTTTTCCCGTATCAATTTATTTTCAATTGAGTAAGGCAATAATTAGAAATTCTTTTTATGCTCAACGTTTAAACATTCTTAACAATAGAATCAACTCTCGAATTCAAAATTAGCTGATAACTTTGAATTTGCCATCTTATCTTTTTAGCCTAATCTTTGCACACTAAATTAGGTTTTCAGTAATGTCTAAATGCGAGTATATATCAAGTCGTTCTCATTTTACAACCACAATTTCGAGTTAAAGGCTGATCTAATAAACACCTTTTGAGAGCAATGCTTTGATTTAAAGTTTTTTGGGTTTCCTCCTTGACTACATTAATTAGAATTTTAGGTACTCAAGGTATTTTACTTTAATACAACTATGAAGATGTTTATACCAATATAATTGAAATAGATTAAATGTCATAATAGCCATTAGGTCTTGACATCCGTTATACATTTTTTTTATACAATTTTACGGTATATATACAATTTAAGCTTGCCAAAATGGTGATAATGATGATTTTTAAGACCTGGTTTCTCCGAAACAAAATCAAGAATTTCTCTTTTATTTATTACTTCCGTTTGAGATAATCTTCATAGAGGTTAAGGAGTTCCGGACTTGTCCGTGGTGGTACGGCCTGCAAGGCGTGCTCGAAGTCCACCCACTTGACCTCCTCCGCTTCAAAGCTTTGCTCTAGGGCCCGCAGGGCAGCCTCATGGCAAACGGCTTGGATTTCTGCTCCAGAATACCCCTCTGTCAGGTGCACCAACCGCTCCATATCCACTTCCTTCGAAACCGGCATCGGGCGCAGTTTGATCTTCAGAATTTCCCGACGTGCTTCATTCTGAGGTAATCCCACATAGAGAATGCGATCAATTCTTCCTGGACGGAGTAACGCCTTATCAATCATATCCGGGCGATTGGTGGCAGCTACAATGGTGACATTTTGCAGGGCCTCTACGCCATCCAGTTCGGTGAGCAGTTGGGTGAGAACGCGTTCCTTGACGGAGGAACCTGAACTGGAACCCTCGCCCTCCCCTCGCTCCCCGCCGATGGCGTCAATTTCATCAAAGAAGACTATGGCGGGTGCTACCTGGCGAGCCTTTCGGAATACCTCACGCACTGCGCGTTCCGATTCGCCCACCCACATGGAGAACAGCTCTGGTCCCTTGATAGACAGGAAGTTTAGTTTGCTTTCAGTGGCCAGGGCCTTGGCAATCATTGTTTTTGAGCAGCCCGGCGGTCCGAACATGAGAATTCCCCTTGGTGGATTTATGCCCAGGCGTTGGAACTTCTCCGCATGAAGCAAGGGCCACTCGATGGCCTGCTGCATCGCTAAACGGAGCTCGGATTGACCGCCAATATCCGACCACTGTACGTTGGGGCACTCGATGAGCACTTCGCGCATCGCCGATGGTTTAATGCGAGTCAAAGCATTCTGTAGGTGCAGAAGCTGCAAAGGATTGGGCTGCGCCTGTAGTACCGCAGCATACACTAGGTTTGCAAGATCCGCTCCGACATAGCCATGGGTAATAGATGCTACATTATCGACTTCGTCTTCACTCATCTGGTGCTCTAAAGTCTGGATTAAGCAACGAATAATATCCCTTCTTGCCTGCGGACTTGGGGCACCCAACTCTAGTTCACTGTCCAATCGACCAGCTCTCCGAATGCTCGGGTGCAGAGCCTCAATCTGTGAACTGGTTGCCAGCAGGAAGGTCCTTTTCCCCTTAAGTTGCCTGGGAGTACTCAGCTGATCCAGCAAAGAAAGAAAGGCCAATGAGACGCGCTTGACTAGATCGCTACTCTCCTGCTTGGGACACAAGTTGTGGACATCCTCAATCAGCAGCAGTGTTGGATGCGGATAGTGATTGTAGGCTCGCTCAAAAATGGCAGCCAGTTTCTGTTCCGTTTCGCCTAGAAATTTGCTGTACACTTCGCCACTGTTGATACGGATCAGTTGCACATTTCCCTGGCTGTGGTCCTCTGCCACTGCGCACATGGCTTCCAGGATCATGGACTTGCCACAGCCAGTGGCGCCGAAAAGAAGCATGCCGCGAGATACCCGTAAGCCTAAAAGATGAAAACAATGAAGATGATGGAGAATCTTAAGATACACTCACCTGCAGGCAATGCCCGGAAGCCCAATGCGTACTCCATGCTCTCCTGAACTAGTTGCAGTTGCCTATCCAGTCCTCCTATTTGGGATTTGGTTATACGGTGACTTATAGTTTCATCCACCGACTGCTGGTTTGAATTTTCCGATATCAGTTGGACTTTGGTAACATTGGTAACCTGGACAAACTGCATAGGCTTGGAGTCGAGACTGAGACCAGCTAAAGCCTCTTCCACGGTGCCTTGCCATCGCACCAGACGAAATATCAGTGATTTGTTAAAGAAATTCATGTGAATTTGACTGTCCTTGCAAAAGATTCTATTGACCATCTCTCTTTTAAGAAGGGCTATCGCTTCTTCGAGTTGTCCTGATTTTAGAAAGGTTTCTGTATTGTTCAGATGCTTAAGGGATACGCTGGCAGCCGCTGTGAGGCAACTGGGATCTAAGGCAAAGATCTTTAAGAGATTTCCCCGCAGCTGCGTGCAATGAAGTTTAAAGTCTAAGAAATAACATAATTATTTATTTTTTCTTCAGAGATTCCTCTCGTTAAACTTGGCCTCACTCACCACCTTCGCTCACAAACACTGCGGTCAGGAATTGCTCCGAAATGGGCCACACAATCCTCACCTGCGGCTGGACCGCCGTCGAAGAAGCTTCAATCACCACATGTTGTCCAATGTGGAGCTGGGCCAACTGCATCGCTCCCTCAGAGACGAAGACCAACATGTTGGCATACTTGGCAGGGAGATCTTTTAGAGAGTCCAACTCGAAGTTCCGCTGCTGAAGGCTCCTTGTGAAGATCGCCCCACTTCGCACGTACTCCGCTTCAGATTCGGGACCCACATCACCCTGGGCAATGGCGGAACAGGAGCCTTCGTGATTGTCCCTCGCCTTGGAGGGAATATGCACCCCGCAGGACTCGCAGTGGAACCAACTGGCCTGGTTTTTCTTGCTGCTCGACTTTGGCGGCATTTCTTTGGCCGGTTGCACGTTTTGTTTTCATTTTCGGTGGAGGCGTCATTGGTGAATGGCAAACCGAATGGCAAAGCGGCTCTGCCCTGATTTGGCCTAAAATCACTAAAAAAAATCTAGCTAGTTGGTTTTTTAAGAAATTATATTAGAAAAATGAACAATCAGTTTTTTTTAATATTGGAAATGGTTTTGAAAAAACTATTTAAGTTATCCAGAAGTATTACTTGTGAACATCTATTTGGGCATTTATATTGTGTTTGAACTAAGTGTACAGTTCCAGGATTTCCTGAATCGACTTTTAAACGAAATTGTTTAGGCTTACAAATAATTCATATTACAAAATTAAAATTAAACTTATATAAGAACACTTTTGTTTTATACAAATAAATATAATCCTAGCGTTAACAAAATTATTACATTTTATTTCTTTCAGAAAAAATGGTAAATTTTATCAAATTATATTGCAATATTTATGTATGACAAAGCTTCTTGATTTTATGAACAGTTAAAAGTAAATTTTATGTAATAATTTAATTTTATTTATTTATACTGCACCTTTAAGTGTGTAAATTAATCTTTATAAAATAGCTAGATTCGGCCAAGATGCCAAGACTATCAGTTTTGTGAATTCGGTATTTTCTGGCTGCCCGCATGCAGCCACTCCTGAGATTCATTGTTTGTGAGTCAGACTTCTAAGAGCGAAAAGGCGGAAAGCAGGACCGGATTACAGTGCGGATTAGCTATGAACAGCGAAGCCTCATCACTGCAGATGCCCCATATGACGGACGGGGGCATCCTCCCAGGGGAAGCCAACCAATCGCCCGGCCCCGCCCCCCTTTCGATAGCGGAGGCGGTGTCCAACACGGACTTCTACATCGGAGTGGGCCTGGCCATCTCCTCCTGCTTCTTCATCGGTTCCAGCTTCATCATCAAGAAGAAGGCCCTTATCCGGCTGAGCAAATATGGCGAGGTTCGTGCTTCAGCGGGAGGATTTGGATACCTAAGGGAGTGGATCTGGTGGGCGGGTCTTCTAACAAGTGAGTGGAAAACAAAAAAAGTACCTTTGTTTGGGAATGCCCTTGAAGTGTGCTTATTCTAATGGTAGTAAGAGAAATAGAGTGTCGGTTTTAGCATATAATGGTAGAAGTACTCGGAATTCCATTTTTAAAATAAATGAAAAAAAATTAAAAGGCAGAATATTATGCCTAATAATTATGGCCCATCAAATATTTCAAATTTCATTTATATATTCAAATGATTTTCAACTCGACCTTAGAACTCCTTTAGCGGATTATATTCTTCAATCAACTAATGGCAATTAACATATATGTATTTCCCTTAAACATTGCTTGCTTAATCATTAATGTATCTATTAATTTAAAAGTAAATTGTGAAATTTAACACTTTTTAGATATCGGAATCTTTTTTCCCTGCTATGTATGTCTCATTCAATTATCAACAAAATACCAACAAATAATCTCATTAAGACGGATCGTTCTTTGCATAGATAAACATATTGATGTTTAAGTGCAGTAGTTCCCATTTATTTACAACGCGCACTAAATGATGGGAATACTTTTAATCGATTAGCAGATAATATTTGAAACATTAAATGTATGTAATTGAAAATAATCTATAGAATCTTAAATGTTAAGCAAACCCACTCAAAAAATTTGAATACCGCCTGCAAGGGTATATAGACAGACAAACAAACCCCTTATCTCACTGACTCATTCACTCACCGCCTCTTTTTCTTTACAGTGGGTGTGGGAGAAGCGGCCAACTTTGCGGCCTATGCCTTTGCGCCGGCCTCTTTGGTTACCCCATTGGGTGCCCTGAGTGTGATTATCTCCGCCGTGATGGCCTCCAGATTCCTTAACGAGCAGCTCAATCTGCTGGGAAAGATAGGCTGTTTTCTTTGCATACTGGGATCCACGATCATTGTGATCCACTCCCCGAAAGAAAAGGAAATCGAGGACCTGCAGCTGCTGTTTGACATGCTCTTGGATCCGGTTTTCATCCTGTATGTGATCTGCATCATTGGCTCCACGGTGTTTGTGGCCTGCTTTATCGCCCCGCGTCATGGACACACCAATGTGGTCGTCTATATCTTCTTGTGCTCGGGGATTGGCTCCCTGACGGTGATGTCCTGTAAGGCTTTGGGTCTGGCCATCCGGCAGACGTTGAACAATGGAGGGAACGTATTCCTCACATGGATGCCATGGTTTCTGATCCTAGTCACCGTCACGTTTATAGCCATCCAGATGAACTACCTAAACAAGGCGCTGGATATATTCAATACCAGTATAGTGACGCCAGTTTATTACGTGATGTTCACCACCTTGGTCATTGCTGCATCTGCCATCCTGTTCAAGGAGTTCACCCACATGCGGTTCGACGATATCCTAGGCGATGTGTGTGGCTTCCTTATCGTAATAACCGCTGTCTTCCTGCTCAACGCCTTCAGGGATATTGATATATCGCTGAAGGATGTGAGGGGTCTAATGCGACCGAAAATGCAGCGGGTATCGCAGTTCGACGAGGAGGTGCTGGTCACCAGCAACTCCAAGGAGCGACGCCTGTCCTACGGATCGGGGGACATGTTCCGGAAAGCCTGACACAAGCAGCGCTACCAGGTCTAGTTGCATCCTCCGCAGCGACTGGCCTGAAGAGGAGTTTACTCCGCAGACGAAGCATTGGTCCAAATATCTGTGCATATCACTTGCCCACACACATCTCATCCCCATCTTTGTTCCTTCGATCTTGTTATTCACACATTCGCTAGCTTAAGAACTTAGATTTAGGCTGAAATTATATTACAGACGATTTACTTAACAAAAACGATTTGTCTTTGTATTTGGCTTTGAAATGCCGTTTTTTAAAATTAAATTTCAAAACTTATATTTTGCTTATAAAATGATTCTCAAAATTAGATTCATTTCGGTCAATTACCATATATTCAAAACAGCTTACGACTCTTAATAGCGGGATTAGCGATATTCAACATATTAATGACTATAAGAATTTAAATTCTTTGTTTATCACTATTATTAAAGTATAAGCAAAAAATTAATTGAAACTTATACAAGAAATGTTCAGGTAAATACATTGTTTTTGTATATATACATATATATGCGAATGCTCAATTCAGTTTCAATACATTTTTCAATATTTTCTACCTAAAAAAGTGTAATAGTATTTTAAGTGACTTTAAACATATTTTGATTTTAAAAAGTTAATTGCGTGCTCAAAAAAAGAAAACTCCGTTGCTAACTGACGAAAGAGTGAACAAATATTAAATGTGTTTAACTTTATATAGCCGTTAAAAAGTTTCTTTACTTTTTAAACCAACTTTACTGGAATTCAATCAATGTAGTGCAGACCGATGGGCTTTAAAAGTTGATCTTCCTTTTGCTGGCGAAGTCTTTCCTTTTGGCTTGGCCGCTGGTTCTTCCTTTTTCCCTTGGATTTTTCCGTGTTAAATGGGATCACCCTGGGTTTATTGACGAAGGTCTCCCGCTTCCTTTCTTCGCTCTTCTTTTCTGGGCTACTCCACACTTGGGGCATTCCCGTTCCATAGAGCCAAATGCAGCTGGTCATACTTTCGGCTGTGTGAAAGGAATTATCCGCTGAATCATTGAGACTGCAGTCCGATGATGGAGGATTCTTTGGTCTCCGCAACCCACGCGGAGTGAAGATTTCGGGATTTGTTATGAGGGGAAATCGTTCGCTCCCGTGTTCCTTGATTTGTGGAAAAGTAATCTTCGACGTGGCGGGGAGTGAGTCCTGCCCCAGGGACTGCATGCCGAAGTGCCGCATCATGGCCACCGCCTCCTGCTCCGCCGTTCCAGTGTCATCCCAGTCCTCCATGGTGGCGTGCTCGCCCAGCGGTTTCGTTCCCGCTATTTTTTGGATCTTCTCCATCATTTGGAGACTGTGCCGGATTTCCCGGCCCTTTCCACCAGCTGATTCATGCAGTTGTTCCCGAACAGTCAGATGTTCGTAGGGATTTTTTGGGGATGTCCTGAACTCCAATTTTCTCTTCTCCTCGTAGGCCAACTGACCCTGGATGAGGTTAAAGCCCGGCTCCATATGCACTAGGTCGTGCTCGAAACGCGAATTGGGGACCCAAGCCATAATCGGTGTTTCTTTGACTCACAGTTCTCGGAATTATTGAATGCTATTTGCTTAGTACTTTGAGAACCAAGAAGCAGGCTTTTCATTTTTTCCAAAGACTATCAAAATTTAAAAATATAGCTTTGCTATCGATATCGATAACCAAAACAGTAATTTCCAGGTGAATAGCAGAGTGGCCAACAAAAGAATTGCCTATAAACTGTTATTTAATTAATTGCTAAGGGGTAAATTAACTATTAAAGATGAGCTTGGTGCGGCTAAGAGTGTTGCGTAATCTCAACCGTAATGCCCTAATTGGATTTTGGAAGGATTTACCTCGATCAACCGCTGTGAATGCCAACTCTTCAGCTGTCAACTTTCCGGCCGCCATTAGAACGCTGAAAACATTTAACAGCGGACTGCAACTACGCATCCTAACCAAAGAACCGCTCTCTGCATTTACCCAATCTCAACGGCAGTATTCTTGCGAAAACATAGGTAAAACCATGGAGGAAAACTGCGTGGTCCCGGACGTGATTGCCAAGGCCCCGGCGCAGACGGCTGTGGTGGAATATCCCTGCGACATTGTGGTGAAGCCGGGTCAGGTGCTCACGCCCACCCAGGTGAAGGACGAGCCGTGTGTGAAGTGGGAGGCGGATGCCACCAAACTCTACACCCTCTGCATGACCGATCCGGATGCTCCGAGTCGCCAGGATCCCAAATTTCGAGAGTGGCACCACTGGCTGGTCGGCAACATTCCCGGCTGCGATGTCGCCAAGGGCGAGGTGCTTTCCGCCTACGTGGGATCGGGTCCTCCTCCGGATACCGGACTCCATCGCTACGTGTTCCTGATCTACGAGCAGAAGTGCAAGCTCACATTCGACGAGAAGAGGCTGCCCAATAACAGCGGTGATGGACGTGGCGGCTTCAAGATCGCCGAGTTCGCCAAGAAATACGACCTGGGCGATCCCATTGCCGGAAATCTCTACCAGGCGGAGTATGACGACTATGTGCCGATCCTCTACAAGCAACTGGGTGCCTAATTTCAACGCTATATAGGCAGAGCTATGGCACACAGTATATGCATGCTTATATAAGGGCGGTCGAAATTGGATTTATAATTCGCATATCTATTGTAACATTAAGCCTGAAAAAGACATTTGTGAAACATTGTTGCTGGCAATAAAATTGTTAAAAACATCGACTGCATAAGCGACCTTTATTCATTTTATTTTATCTCACGTATTTAGTTACTTTTTACCAAATATTTTGTTTCACTTTCTTTGCTGTGCTGTGTGTTGTAATCATTTCTTGACTTTTAATGTAGTTTTTTCCTCAATCCTTGGTTTATATCTTATCTAATATATATTTTTTTAATTGGTTGTCTATAAATAGATTAATGACTATCTAGGGCATAGTTTCCAAAAAATACTTCATTATTTATTGGTGTGGTGATTCTTAGGCTAGATAGATATTTAATGACAGTACCAACTAATGTCGAACCGAGAATAAAAATTTCGTTTGAATTTGGTTGAAAGAGCTTGCATATACTTTATAAAACATTTTCTTTAATTTAAGTTTCATACAGAAAATGTTTCATACATAATAAAATCAAATGTTCAATTGTCCGTAATTAACAATCCCCCCTTTAAAAGAAATTTTGTGGGGCGGTTATTTATTTTTTATTCATTTCAATTACTTGCTAGTTTTTTATAAATAGGATTCTTCTAGCGTCATATAAAATGTTATGCTTACCAAAAATCAAACCACTCTTGTGTTTTGGAGATACATGATACAATTGCTATTGACTTCCTAGTGGGAAGAACATTTCTGATCATATTTATTGTGGGAAAGTTCTTTATTTGTTTAAGCATTCTGATCTAATTACAGACTTCATATAGTCAGGATGATTCTTCATAATGTGTTTAGTAAAGGTCTTTAATACATTCTAGATACGTTATCATATAATTCATAAAAGAGTCCTGAAAAAGAACCTACTTTTCGTTCGCTAAAAGACTTGTGTAGGTCTGGATGTTAAGAAGAGATAAGGTCTGTGCCTTTAAAATTATCTGAGTGTTTTTTACTCTAAAGCCGGAAAGATGCTGCGGTGGTCCTTATATTCTGTTTCACTGATTGCCTGTAAGAAAAACATTCGGGATAAGTAAATGATGCCAATAAGTATAACGAGACTATCGAATATTACAAAATATTATATTAACTTACCACAAGTTCGTCAAAAGCCTGCTTGGACAACCAGTGAAAGCAGGGACTCTTCCACTCGCGGGCAATGGCCTGCTGGTCCTTGACGTCCTCCTCGGCGGTGGATTTGGAATCGGAGATGGACTTATACTTGGCCCACAGATAGACCATGCTGCGCATCTTATATACCCAGAGCTCGTTGGGTATGCCGCGAATGATGTCCTGGATCTCCACCATGTTGAGGTCTGTGAGGTTATCCAGAAAGGTGCGGTTCATCAACGTAAATATAGTCTTTAGGGTGTCGTACGGCACATCCGCGTTCTTCTCGAGTCCAAAGTGAGCGGACTTGATGATTGCATAGACCACCTGCTCCGTGGTGAGCTTGGGCAGATTGGGCAAAAAGCAGTGCTCGAGATTGAGGTTGCCACATTCCAACAGCTGCTTGTCGATCTCCTCGCCTACATTTTTGTAGTCCTTCCACCAGTTGGCCCAGTCCTTGTATTTCTTCGATTCGTGCAGCGGTGCCCACTCGGCCCTCAGGCGCTTCCTATTGCGCTTTGCGATCTTGCGTGCCGACTTGGCATCATCGGCCACCGACTCGTCCTCCGAATCCTCATTGAGCACTACGGCAGCTTCCAAGAAGTCCTCCTCGGTGGCGTTCTGGTTTGTACTGTAATTGAAAATCTGCTCGAAGAAGGACAAGGCATACGAGTCGGCCTCTGGTTGCGGAATCTTCTTCGGCTGGTCGTTTAGATAAGGAATCTTGAATCCACCCATTAGGAAGCCGCGTTTGCGTGCCACACGGCGCCACTTCTTGACCGACTTGGAAGCAGCCTCAGTTTCCAGCGGGGGAGCGGGAGCGACGCGCTTCTGGCCTAAAAAATATTGAAGGGGTATGTTTAGAGTCTTGCTGAATAGATTTGCAGATAAATTTCGTTTTTATTTTACTATTATTATGGGTAATTAAAATTAATATGGTAATGGTAATTATCATTAGCTTACCTTTTAGCTTTCAAATGATAGTTAAATAATCGTTTTACTTTGATTTTTACTTTTTAAAGTGATTTCTAATTGAATATGTGAATTAAAAAAAAAACTTTATAAAAAACTATCAAACTGTTGAGAAATTGTTCTTAAAGTGAAAGTCTATTAAATTCGATTTCCTAGGAGACAGCTAAGTTTAAATTATTTAAGTACTTACCGACTTGTACAGGAAATCCAGTGGCGTTTGGTGGCCTATATGCCACTCCGGCAGGTTTGCCTGTCTGTGGGCCACCTTTTACGGGGGGCTGGCCAGTCCTTACAGCCTGTGGTCCCGTCTTCTGTGGTTGTGTTCCTTTCTTCTGAGCCTGCGGTCCAGTTTTTACAGCCTGAGGTCCAGTTTTGGCTGTCTGGGCTTGTCCTGCCACCAGTGGCTTTTTGTTGTTTACCACAGCTGTTTTCGGCTTAGGAGCTAAGTTGTTGACCTTATACTGATTGGGTGGTGCATTGGGCGGTTTCTTCTGGACTACAACTGCATTGCCCGGGCGTATATTGCCGGGCTTGTTTGGCTGGTTGTTCCTGTTGTTAAGCACATTGTTCCTGCCCGTGGCAGTGACGATTGCAGCAGCCGTCCGTGGGTTGTTCCGCAAGTTCTGCACTGCCTTGGCGGCGGGCTGGGGTCCCGGCTTGCGAACAGCCCCACCGTTGTTCAGGTTCATCTTTTGAAGCTGGTTGCGCTTGGAGTTGAAGGCGCGCTGGCTGGCCTCCCAGCCGGAGCTACTGGCTCCTCCTCCACCTCCTCCGCCGCCTCCGCCACCTCCTGCCCCTCCTCCACCACTGTTCGACCGATAGCCAGAGCTCTGGAACGAAGAGGATTGCGATTGCGATTGCGCCTGCGAGCTGTTCCAGTTGTTGCGAGAGTCGTTGAACGTGCGACTGATGTTGTTGCTGAAGCCGCCTCCAGAATTGCTGCTACTGAAGCCCGGTACTCCTGGTCCTCCGACTCCTGGTCCTCGATTGTTGAAGTTGCCTATGTCGCGACTGTTGTCCCCAAAATTGCCCGAGTTGTTACCGAAGTTGCCCGAGTTCTGTCCAAAATTGCCTTGTTGTCCACCTCGTCCGTAGGAATCACTGAAACCAGAACGCTGGTCATCAAAGTTTGGTCCTCTTCCTGGGAAATTGTCATTGTTAAAGTTGCCCGAGTTGCGTGGATTATTTCCTCCAAAGGAAGGGCCATCGTTTCCTCCAAAAGAAGGGCCATTGTTTCCTCCAAAAGAAGGGCCATTGTTTCCTCCAAAAGAAGGACCATTATTGCCGCCAAAAGAAGGCCCATTGTTTGGATCAAAAGAAGGTCCATTATTTCCGCCAAATGAGGGTCCGTCGTTGGGACCAAAGTTGCCGAATGAACCCTGATTCCTGGGCTCGTCGTTGAAGAATCTATCGCTGTTGTTTTGCGACTGCGGACCGCGATAATTGATCTCCGAAATGCGCATATCCGAGTTGAAATTTCCGGAGTTTCCGGCATTGCGGTTTACGAAATTCTGTGGGGACTCCAGTTCCAGCAAACGCGCTAGGTTGCCCAAATTGGATTGTCCTCTGTTGGATGTTCCAAAGTTAGATGGTTGACCCCGGAAATTGTCTTGGAAATCATCGCCTGAATTGCCGCCGAAACGCTGATTGTTTGGATTAAAGCCGGAGCGATCGTCTGCGGAACGCGGGTAGTTGTTGTTGGCGTTGTAGTTGCTGTTGTAGCTACCACCGAAGTTTGAGGAATACATTCCCCCTCCACCGCCACCGCCTCCACCTCCGGAGTTTCCCATTCCACTTCCACGCCGCTGGCCAATGCCGTAAGCGTCGTTTTTCAGTTGGCGATAGTCCATTCCGACTTCTGTTTACCCGGAGTCACCTAATCGTTGGGCCCTCGGCTCTTTGATTCACACGCTTCTCGACGCTTTTCAACACAATTATTGCGGCCTAGAAAATGCTCCCCGAATTTTTCGCAGTCTGTCAACCAGGGTTGCAAGGCAATGGAAGCCGGCTACACAAAAAGGAAAAAAATCCGATATACGGCGTTGGTATTTTTAAGAAAAAATACTAACTTCCCCGAAAGAATATCACCATTAAATTTTTTATAATTCCCGTTACAGCTTATATTAAATGTAAAACGAATATGGAAATAAAGAAGAATTAACACTTTGTTTATATAATCGATACTGTGACCCGTAACAATGAATTTAAAAATTATTTTTGTAAAAAATATAAAATAAAAGGCGCTTGGAATTTGCAATGTAAAAGTATTATTTATTTAACGGACATAACCCCTTTTTGCAACTTAAACTAATTTAAAATTAGGAAATGCTTTTCTAATAAAGGAACCTCGTAACTTCGAAATTTTTCACAAGTTTTTAAATTGATGGAAAATAGAGACTTTCTATGTTGCGACTATTAGGTAATTTTCCCTGTGCTTGGCAAACCGGTTATAAGCCGCATTTATCCAAACTATTGTTTTATTTAATATCGTATTGATTGATTGAAGGTTTGACCGATTTTAATTTTAAACCAGGGATAGCAAATAATGATTTTTGATTTATAATAAAATAATCATTATTTTGGAGCAAAATTAATATTGATTATTATTTAAAATATACCTGTAAAACGATTCAAGGTGTACTACATCTCAAGCGAGACCTTGGCCTAAAACAACTTTGTAAACTTAAAAATACATAACACAAGATTAAATTAAAATTCCTCTGTGAGGAAATCTTAATCAAAAAGTCACAATTTAACTTTTAACGGCGATCGCGAGTTGCGATATTAAATAAATTTCGACAACATTTTCCAAGTCTAATTTGATTGATACATGCATTTTATTGGCAGCCCCAACCAAGGCAAATAGGCACTAAAAAAATTAAGTTTAAAAATAAACTATCGGTTTTAGTATTTCTTTATCCGTGTATTCTCAGTACTCTTAGAATAGTCCGATTCTCTATTCAGTTAAGTATCCAAAGTTAGTAGGATTAGGTAGTATAAACCCATACAATCTTGGACAAGAATTACGGTGAATATAAGTTGCTAGAAAAATTAATAAATACAGTGTAATTGGTAACGTGGACATTTTATTTTATTTATTAACAATCACGCTGGAAATGATTTGTTACATTAAGAATAAGAACTATGATATATTTATGTTTTCAGTTACAAAAAACCGGGATGCGGATCTGGAGCATCTGAAAGAACAAAGAAATACATCTAAATTATAAAGATTTGATTTCCATTGTGAATCCCAGTCGGTTACCTTGCTGGTCTTATCGAATAAAGCTTGGGCACGATCTTGCTGCAGGCGGTAATTCACAAATTTGTCAAAAACATAGCCATGCTTTTGGGATTCTACTAGGATACGATCCTCGCCAACATCTAGACTAACCTCCTGCGAAGAAACCTACGGTGTGAAAAAAGGTTCGATTAGGTTCCTTTTCTAACAAGTTTATAGTAATGTAATTTGCGCCTGTAAGCTTACACAATTTGGTAGGTAAATCTCAGCGTGGATTTCATCAACAGAATCGTTTCGAACTCGAGCGCGAAGTTTGTACTGCAACTCAGGATTTGTGGGTGCCAGTTGGAAGCTTTTCCTTATGGCCGCTGCATCCTTTTCGTTAATCTCCTGGACTAATTTTCCAGACTTGTCTGGTGTCGCAGCCTGATCCTGGCTGGTAATAGCTGCTGGGCCTCCAGACACAGGCTGAGCCCTTTGAACATCATCATTGCGTACGCGATGGGACACCAAAGAGCCGATAAACTTGCGATTGTTCAAGATAATGGTCTTATCCATGTTGAGCTGCACATTGTACTTTTCGCTCAAAGCCTCGGCCACAATTTGCAGAAAGAAGTTGTTGAACAACTGTGATTTCTGCATCTTGACCAGGAACCTTGGATTGATGGCAATGTCGCAGACATCGACGGTTTTGTCGGAACGATCCTTTGTGTGCCTTGGCTCTGAGATACTCATGGGCACCCGATACGAGCCAGGCGTAGTGGATTCCAGAATGGCAATTAGTTCCTCCTCGGTGACATCTTGAGGTGCTGGAACTTCCTGAGCCTGGCACACGTTAATAAAGAACTTCTCATCACTATTCAACTTAAAGCTCTTCACGCAGAAACCTGTAGGGAAGGCAGAAAAGGGAAACGGATAAGGATATTAGATTTTGTTCTCAGCAAAGTTCCATGTAACTAATCAATCTTATGGTGATTCAAGCGTAGTTTTCCATTGCAGAAACTAAATCCATGATTTATTTGGCTGTAATTCCGTATACAATCTAATATACATAATGTTTAAAGTTATATGTTTAATAAGCTCCGCGTTAAATTATCCTTTTAAGCCAGGATAGATTTTATTATGATCCGGCCAGGCGATCTCGCTGATTGCCTATAAATAAAGACAATGTAAGTTTTTAGTTGAATCTCAGAAAGATAAATAGATAAAGGCACCTGACAACAATACTAGTGATTTAATGTTATCTTTTCTGTATTGTATTATATTTAATTAATATTCAAACCATTTTAATGTTTTGTAATAGGATTTGTAATTCAAATTAATTTTCTTTTTCTGATTGTTTCCAGGTGCTTTTCGGTATTTAAAACATTCACTCCCACCTTTAGCTCATCAAAAGCCTGCTTGGCCAGCCAGTGAAAGACGGGATTCTTCCATTCGCGCGCAATGGATTGAATTTCCTTGGCCCTATGCACATTTTTTGAGGCTGGACTCTTTAGAGTGCCATGGTACCTCTCCCAAAGGTAGACCATGCTGCGTATTTTGTACAGCCATAAGTGATTTGGAATGCCACGGATTAGGTCCTGCAAATCCTCCATTTGCTTCTCGGACAAATTATCGAGAAACGTCTCGTTCATTAAAAGGAAAATGGAACGCATGTTGCGGTAGTGGCTGAAGGTATTCTTCTCCAGACCCACGTGGCCCATTTTGAATACCTGATTGACCACTTGTTCGGTGGTGGCTTTTGGTGAAGAGGGAATGAAGCGGTGACGCAAGGAGCGGTCGCCGTACTTCTCTAGCTTTTTGTTGATTTCGCTTCCGCACCACTTGTAATCCCTCCACCAGGCACTCCAGTCCTTGTAGTTATTCTTCCTATAGACTTTCGTCCACTCTTTACGCAACTGGGAGCGTACCTTCTTCTTGGAGTTACGATTGTTAAAAGTCGACTGAACATCAGATCGATTCGAGTCAAGAGATTCATTTTCAGATACGTCCTCTTCATCCTCCTCTTTACAAATCGCGCCATCGTCCGTAGCATAAATGTTTGTGTTGTAGATGGGCTTCTGCTCGAAGAAAGTCACCGCGTAGGACTCCTCCTCTGGTTGTGGCAGTTCCTTGCTATTGTTGTTGATATAGGGCAGGCGAATACCGCCTATAATGAAGCTCCGATTGGTGTTCACCCTCTGGCGCTTTGGGTTAGATTTTTTAGCCTGATTTGGAGCCCCCAACCCTGCGGCCTCCGCTTCCCTTTTTTGGCCTGTAAAATTTAATATGGCTGTATATATTTTGTAGATGCTTTTAACAAATAGGAATGCAAACTAGTGTGACAGTTCCAAGGGTTCCAAATTGGAAAACAAATTAAATTTTTTATTCGGTTCAGCTTTGTACCGTTTGGTACTTAAACTTGCTCTTGATTATTTTTAATTGGCTTTTTTCAGAAAAGCCCTTCCTCAAATAATAAAAAAAATTAAGAACAAAATTAATTTGGGACTGTAAACGCTTTTTTATAAATATACCCATTGAGGGACAGGTTTTAAAATTAAATATATTTTCAGTCTGTTTGCATTCCAAACTACGTCTACGTGTAGTTTTAAAATTAAATTGAAGAACCAGTCTGTTTAACTCGAGAGTTAGCTATTAACTTTCGATTGGTTCGTTCTAAGTTATGTTTTTATGATGAATTTAAGAGCTTAACCCTTACCAGCGCGTGGGTTTGCCATGGCCGCATTGTTCTTAGGTGCTTGTGGTTTGACATTATTCGTCTGCTGGCCAGGTCTGGATGCACTAGGATGGAAGTTCTTAGTTTGGATGGCCGGCTGATTGGGCTTGTTCTGAGTCGGTCCCCGATTGTTTGGTCTGGATGCACTAAGATTGAGGTTCTTAGTTTGGATGGCCGGCTGATTGGGCTTGTTCTGATTCGGTCCCCGATTGTTTGGTGCAGCACCTGGCTTCTTGTTTATTTGGATTGGAATACAAGGTTTTGCATCTTGTGATTGGTTTGCAATTGGTCTGCTTTGATTGGCATCGATCCTGGTTGCCTTGCGATCTTGACTTGCTGATGTATTTGGGCGGTTTTGATTGGGCCCGCTTGAATTCCTATATGTGGTACGATTTTGAGTTGTTAATGAGGTGGATCTATTGTTTTTATCTTGACATAATCTTGGTTGGTTTGGCCCGCCAGGAATAAAGTTTGGTTTTGAGTTTCGATCCCGACTCATATTACGCTGTTGTGGACCACCTGGATAAATATTCCTTGCCAAATTTCTATCGAGACTTGTTCTGGGTTGATTTGCATTTTGATTTGAACTATTTAAATTGGTGTTTCTTGGAGCAAATCTATCAGCAATTGGTCCGATTTGGTTAGGACCCACAGGTCTGTTAGGATTGAGACCTCGCGACTGTTGGTTATCGCGGTATCGATCTCCAGAACCCGATCCGCGATCCATAGTTTGCTGATACTGGTTCGGCGGAAAGTGGGGTTTATTTGAGCCTCGGAATGTGTCAGCTTCCCTTGAGGGAAGGCGTTGCATGTCAGCGCCACGCGAAGAGTTGTTCCGCTGATTGAAATCGTCGTTTAAATAATGACGATCGGGTTCGCGATCAAACTGGCACCTATTGTCGACAAAGTTGCGACCGCGTTCATATGAATTACGATCATCAGTGCCATGTTCTCTGAGGCTATGTTGGTTGCCCTTAAAGTTTCGTTCTTCTCGGTTGCGCATGCCTGGTCTTCTGAAGTTATCCTGTGGATCATCAATAAAGGTGCGTTCGTCGGACACAAAGTTGTCGCCGTCTAAATTTCGTTGACCGACTTCAATCAAATCAGTGCGACAAAGTGTAATTTGATTGTTATTGACAATACGTTGGTAATTGCGAACGGTTTGTTGTTCACGATTTTCAAAGTTTTCGTTCATTTCACGAATATCCTGGTCAGTATATCGCAGCTGTTGTGGGTTGTTATCAGGTGAGTCGAATCGATCTCTCGGCAACTGAAAATTGTCAACGTTTTTGCCATGTTGATTAATTTTTGAATTTCGACCCCAGTTGGTTTGTTGATTGGGAACAAAGTCCTGAGTACCAGACCCACGATTGTAGTTTGTACGGGTATTTCTTGAGTTAGAGGGATTATCTCCAACATTTGTTACCTGACCACGAATGTTGTTATTGCGATTTAATCCTTGAACATGTTGGTAATTGTCACTGGGTTCCTGATTGCTGTTAAATTGCTGTGGATTTCCATAATGATGGTTACGATATGGCTCTTCCGGACAAAAATCGCGACTATTTTGATTGAGTTCATCCGAATTGCGATTACTTCGATTAAGCTCCTGCGGACTCGCAATATGATTGTTTTGATTAAATTCATCATTTCGATTATTTCGATGAAATTCATCATTAAGATTATTACGATTTAAGTTCTGGGAATTTACATTTCTATTAGATCGATTGAATTCCTGCGGATTCGCATTTCTATTAGATCGATTGAATTCCTGCGGATTCGCATTTCTATTAGATCGATTGAATTCCTGCGGATTCGCATTTCTGTTAGATCGATTGAATTCCTGCGGATTTGCATTTCTGTTAGATCGATTAAATTCCTGCGGATTCGGATGAGAATACTCATTTCTAGTCAACTCATCTGCATTTCGATTACAGCGAGTAAGTTCTTGAGGATTAGCATTACGATTTGGATTTGCATTTCGATTGCCATACAATTCCTGTGGATTCGCATTACGATTATTGCGATTTACGTCCTGCTGAGTTGCACTGCGGTTATTCTGATTGAATGAATCACTTCTTTTATTGTGGTTAAACTCTTGAGGATTTGCATTTCGATGCACTGGAAATCCCCGACTGTTGTCCCTCCGTCCTTGAAAGTTGTCCTCCCTTTGCCGATTCCTCGGACGCGATCGATCAATCCTCTCCTGCGAATTTTCCCTGCTGATGTTGTGCCAATCAATGTTCCTCGGCGGCGATGGGGTTCGGGGACGTAACTCTGCGTCGACCTGGTTCTCCACCGCCTCCCCGATGGCACGCAGCACCTCCTTGTCCACCACGTCCTGACGACTGTCGCCCAGCTCGACGCTGAGGCGGAACCTCTGGCGCTGAAAGTGGCGCAGGTTGAAGTTGGGCACCTTAAAGGTGCGCTGTGCCAGGGCGTTGGCCAACATCCGACTGGCGCCCAGCTCCCGTAGAAACTGCCGGCGGTTGTCCATCTCGTTCTTTCCTAATTTCATACCACATGAAATTAGAAATTTAAAAAAGCAGACACGTTTGGGGTTAGAGCTATTATACACGTCAATCTATTCATGACAATATTGACACTTTATGCAGTGCTCGCTGGAAAGTTTTTATAAGTTTAAGAATAGGAAACAAAAATAAAACAGCTGATATTATTTAAATAATTAAAACAAAATAATAATAAACTACAAATAATAAAAAAAACAAATTAATCAATTGTTATTGCGAATAGTCATTGTCAAATTGCTGACTAATGTTGATGTTTGGTGTTTTTCGCTAATCTATTAACGAATTAATGCCATTATCTAGTATTTTAATTTAAACATTTACTCGTACCGATAAGATTGGCAATACTATCAATTTTATTTATAGAGTTTTGAAAATTCAGACTAATTTCTCTTGACTTCTAGAAACTTCTTAGTATATTTTTCCATATACGGAGCGAGCACTGCATTGACATACTTATGTATAAAATATAAATATTAAATCAAAACAAAAAAATTGATAAAACGCAAAGAAACCTTTGCGCGCACGAAAATCTACACTAATAGTAATTCATCCTTATAACCAAAACACGGGGAGTACGCCAGTTGCTTAGACGCTTTTTGATATCGTTATCAGCTAGGTGTTCTGTTGCTCTTGTGACAACAAAAAGCTTAAGAGTGCGCCACTCTTGGGGTTTTCGTAAGTTTCTGTGCTTTACACGCGTTGAAATAATTTCACCAGAGCCGGAAAGCCCATAGTGTTCGTATACCACTTAAAAACGTGGAAGAGAGCGGCGTTATCTACCTGTATCTGATAGAGCGATTTTTTCTGGCCAAACATAGCCCTATTGGGTGAGAGTCGGGCCTTGAAGGCCTGGGTTTTAATTGATCGGTGGCAAAAAAAAAGAGCAAAGTCAAACGTTTTCTATTGTGTATACATTTGCTCTTGATTTTTGTGTTCTCCCTCTCAGCGGGTATTATCTCATTGTTGTTTTGTGCGCGCAAACGTAAAACAAATAAGTTTGTTCACCGCGCTTGGCTCGCATTCAGTTGCCCATTTAGCTCGTAACGAGCCGGTTGTCCGTCGATATTCTGTGCTCTGCTGCTGCCCTCCATCCAAAACCGATCCCAACCGCTCCGAGTCGAGTCGATTCAAATCTATTCGCTCCGATCCGACTTTTTTCAACGCAGAGGTAATTATAAGTGACATTTTAGTCGCATCGATACCGTCCAGTGTGGTTTTTGTTGCCGCAGTCCGCTAAAGCGGAACAAGTGTGAGTGTTTGTATCTATGTGAAATTTATCTGCTTTTCGTTGTGGGTGCGTAAATTTCTTTGCCTGAAATTGTGAAATTTTTAAACAGATCCAGAGAATCCCGCGAAAACATTCCTCAAAGTAGGTGATTCACTATCAGAACTGTTTGATAATAAGCATTAGTGTTTTGTCATGCTTGTAGAGCGATTATTTAATTGATAAAAAAATTTATAATTGAAGTGCGCAAGGCTGTTTCATTCAAATGAAATTACACGGCGATAGAAACTAATTGCCTCGTGGGCTCCACTGTAACCACTATGCTGACGTCACGGGCCTTGAAAGAAGGTGTTCTATAGTTTCGACATAGCGACAATAGTGAGTTAAAAAAAAAAGAGCCCCGAGATTTCAAGGAGATGAAGCAGCAACTAGAGCAACCGAGTGTGCGATAAGCAACAATATAAGGATTATAAACTGCAATTCATAACTAGAGTAACGACAAACACAATGGAAGAGTCTAGTATATGGGACCGATAAGGTTCAGCCGGGGGGCCTGATAAGGAACTGCTATTAAAAAGCATTTTCGCTACAAGGAAGTTCCTTTTTCGGAGTTTGCACTCAGCAAAAGGCAGTCGGCCTTATCTTTCTGTATTAATAAAGACAGCCCCTGTCAAGTGTCGTTAATATTCTGTAAATAAATCACGTTTGTTTGTCGGTGCAAGGAAAGGCGCATAAACAATTTATGCCGGCTGGTAAAATCCAAAGCAAATAAGCAGAGCAAAAGCCCTCTCTTTTATAGAGTACAGTAGAGAGATTTCGTTTCCATTTCGCTTAGCATCTCATCGTGACTTCGCGCTTTTCGTATTTAAAGAGAAATTTTGCCAAAGACAAAACAACTCACATTTTGTGCAATTGAAAATTACTTTGCAGGGGGTTTTCGTCCATCAATTGTTGTGCTTATATAATCGCTGCGGGAACAGGTTTCGCCATTAATTATATTGAACTTAAAATACCCGTTTCTAGTGTGCTAGAATTTTATCTAAAGCCGAATGCTTAAAACACATGCGTAAGCGGGCAAACAAGTTTATGGCGCCCATAAAATGTGACTAGCCCAACGCCTTAAACGAATTTCGCGGCTCCGGTCAAGATTAGCTCCGAGCTTGTCTTTCTTCTCTTTTTGTTAGTTAGATCTTCGAGGAGGGAAAACTAGTTTTCCTTGAATATTTGTCATTGACAATGATTGTTGGACAATAAACTATCGTTTCAAGTGGGTGCGATGAGACCTTCCACGGAGTGCCCTGGGCATGTAAACACTTATCTGGACATAGCACACTATTACAGGGGGTTAGATTACAAACTAAACTGCACAACCTTCCAAACTCTCAAAAGCCACATTCCCTAGTTGGAACTTATCTATTAATTAATTCGGTTGGATCACACATTCGCTGAAATGATTTTTTTCTCCTGATAATACGAATGGACGTTTGTTATTTACCAAAGAATAGATTTTTATAAATATTAATAATGTAAATTTTGACTTAACAAAATTATAAAAAAATCTAACAGCTGAATATATTTGTTTAAATACGAAATAAAATTGTATTCTCATTAGAAATTTGGACTAAGAAAAATATTTTCACTGTATATTGTTTGGCAAAGCAACAAATAAGTTATGCTCTAGAAAACTAAATGAGTTAAAATTATTTTACCAATTTGCATACTAAATTTAATACTTTTTTGGAAACGATTAGCATTTGAGGGCATTGGCAGGGACAATTTTTGTGTTATCGCACTCCCCGTCGCTTTTTGATAAGATCTACTATATTATCAGAATACATGTCAATATATGTGATATCGCGTGTGCAAGCTCGCCTGTTTCACGTTCGCCTTATCGCGGGTTCACTGTACCGGCCTCATGCGGAATCGATAGCGACGTGAGATGATTATCTAGCTGACATGGCTCAGCACTCGTAAGAGATTATAGCGACAACCATAAGTGTTATAGACCATAAAGTTGTCGTCATGCCTAGCCGGCTAGAATTTGCGGTTTTTCCGTTTTACCGCTCGCAATTTCAGTGCCCTGCGAAATTCCGGTTACAGCAATGGACGCCACTCACCTGCAGTCGGCTGCACAATTAGCGAGTCCCGCGGTGGAGGCTTCTGCTGGCCACTTCCGCCTGGATTCGAACCTCCGAAGAACTGGTTGATGTTGTCCTCAAACTCGTTCTGCGTTAATAAATACAAATTAATGTGCTTCTCCACACCGCACAACGTTCATCGCGTTTTTCTTACCCGCACAAATCGCAAGTTCTGCTCGCGAAAATTGTCGTTGCCCTCAATGAAATTGGAGCGACGTGCCATTTTGTATCGCGCTTTAAACAGCCAGACACGAGTAAAACGAATGAAAAACTATTTTTAAGCTTTGCGACTCGTAGAAAACAAAATTTTTTTATTTTGCTTAACAGAGCTGTCAACTCGTTTGAAATAATAAGATGTGATAGAGTGACCATCAGAGGAAAATACTGTTATGCCACTAAATACCAAAAACTATCGCGTGTACAAGAATAAAGAGAACTTCACGGAAAAGTTTCCATCAAACCAGCTTTTAATTAACATAGCGGTTTTCTTGTATTTAAGGACTAACCCAAAAAGTAATATAGTTGGAACTATCAATGTTTTAAAAAGAAAATTGGAAGAATCATTTTATTTAAAAAAAAGTAATATCTCCATGTATCTCAGCCAAAGATTTTCGGATTTCAAAAATCTTCAATAACGAAACTGTTTTGATTTTAGTTGATAGTCATATAAACTAATTGATATAATTAATATGTCAAAATATTAATTTATAAAAAATTAAATTACTACTAAAATATATCGAACATTTTTGAGCACATTCTCCGCTTCTAAACTCACTGTACAAAATACAGTGGGACACTGTATATACCAAGAAAAATACCACTGTAAAGACACACCACTTTCCACTGCGGTGATTAGCGGTTGTTGTAGTTATGCGGCTTGGGAAGAAACAGCTGTTTGTCAGAAAATATAGAAAACTATAAAACTGCTTCCCTTCGGCATTACAGTTACCACATCGCCCGTTATAGCATTACACATAACCCAATTGCACGTGGAAGAGGTGGCCGAAAAAACCAGCGACCATGGCGGAGGACACAAGTTCGCCGATGGACGAATTCTGCGGTTCCACATTCTGGGTAAGTGCGTCCATGGTTTGGCCTGAGCTCGGGGAACTATAGATTTTCCGTTTATCCGCCGAACAGAACGCAACGGAGACATGGTGGACCAACAATCCCGACTTCACGCCGTGCTTTGAGCAGACGGTGCTGGTCTGGACGCCCTGCGCCTTCTATTGGCTGTTCGTGATATTCGATTTTTACTACCTGAAGGCGAGTCTGGACAGGAACATACCCTGGAACAAGCTGAGCGTGAGTAAGGCCCTGGTGAACCTAGGTCTGCTGGTCATCACTGCCCTGGATCTGATAATGGCCCTGATCAAAAAGGGCGGCGACTCCGAGTTGCCCCTCTACGATTTGGATGTGTGGGGTCCCATTATCAAGTTCGCCACCTTCCTGCTGATCTTCATATTCATCCCGCTGAATCGCAAGTATGGCGTGCAGACCACGGGATGTCAATTCCTGTTCTGGTTTCTGCTGACCGTGCTGTCGATTCCACGCTGCCGCACGGAAGTTCGGCTAGATTCGAATCGCCAGAAGATCATTGACTCTCAAGAAACGGAGCAGCACGACTTTTCCTGGGAGGAGTACCAGTTTGCCAGTTTCTTTGTCTTTTTCACCTTCTCCTGCATCATGCTGATCCTTAACTGCTTTGCGGACGGTCTGCCCAAGCAAACCAAGTACCAGAGGGGAGAGAACGAGATACCCGAGCTCTCGGCCAGCTTCCTCAATAGGATCACCTACCAGTGGTTCGACAGTATGGCCCTCAAGGGCTACCGCAATCCGCTAGAGGAGAAGGATCTGTGGGACCTGAGACCGCAGGACAGCTGTTCCGAGGTGATGCCAATCTTTGCCCACCATTGGAACCAGAACGTGCGCAAGAACTACAGGAGTAAAGCCCGCGTGGAACCGAAGGCGCAATTCAGCAATGGCAACGTGACCTTTGAGAATCCTCATGGCGATAAGAATGGACGCAAGAAGGGCATGGCCAGTATTATGCCGCCCATCTACAAGTCCTTCGGTGGCGTTTTCCTGTTCGGCTCCCTGATGAAATTGTTCACCGATGTCCTAACATTTGCCCAGCCGCAGGTCTTAAGTTTGATCATTAGCTTCGTTGAAGCCCAAGAAAAAGATCCGCAGCCCGAGTGGAAGGGCATTATGTATGCCGTCCTGCTTTTCATTTTGGCCGCTTTCCAGACCTTTATTCTGGGTCAGTACTTCCACCGAATGTTCATCGTGGGCCTGCGTATCAGGACAGCTTTGATCAACGCCATATACCGCAAGGCTTTGCGCATTTCAAACTCCACCAAAAAGGAGTCCACCGTGGGAGAGATCGTTAACCTGATGGCCGTGGATGCCCAGCGTTTCATGGAGCTGACCACCTACCTGAACATGATCTGGTCGGCGCCTCTGCAGATCGCCCTGGCACTGTATTTCCTGTGGCAGCAGTTGGGACCGTCTGTCTTGGCCGGTCTGGCTGTGATGATTATCCTTATCCCCGTGAACGGAGTAATTGCCAGCCGCATCAAGACCTATCAGATCAGACAGATGAAGTACAAGGATGAGCGTGTTAAGCTGATGAACGAAGTCCTAAGTGGCATCAAGGTGAGTGATCCTGGAATTAAGAGTACATTAAAAAAGCTGTTTCGTAATGTCTATAAAAGATAATTACCTTTTTACCTGATATTTCGGTTAAAGACTAATCCCATTGACCCACTGACTTAAGTCGGGATTAGTATTTGCCGTGTTTCTCTTTCCGCTTGCCCGCTTATCTTCTTTGCCAATCCAAACATTAACAAAGTCTACAACATCAACAGGTCCTCAAGTTGTACGCCTGGGAGCCGAGTTTCGAGAAGCAAGTGTTGGACATCCGTGACAAGGAGATCGCTACTCTGCGATCCACCGCTTATCTGAACGCGGGCACCTCGTTCCTGTGGTCCTGCGCCCCCTTCCTGGTAAGATATGCCAGCCCCGCAGGGCTCTGAGTCCTCCGAGATTTCTTTACAGCTGACCGAGATGAGTTGGACGTGTTTCATTGGACTAATCTGGCAAATATATGTACTTCGTGTCCAAACAATCAAAGGTTTCCTTGGTCACGTTCGCCACTTACGTGCTGACCAGCGAGGCGAATCAGCTGACGGTCGAGAAGGTGTTAGTCTCAATCGCCCTTTTCGACCTCATGAAACTCCCGCTGACCATCCTGCCCATGCTGAGTGTTGACATAGCCGAGGTACTGCGCCCACGATGATGATGGACTATCAACCTCTTCGGCTATGGTGCATCCCCGCCTCCTCTTAATCCATCCACTTCAAAACAAGGATCAAGAACATCCATTTTAGCAACGCCTTAAACGATATTGTGTATTATCTTTTAGGTTTCATTAGTCACATTCGCCACTTACGTTTTAATCGATGAAAATAACGTGCTTGATGCCACAAAAACCTTTGTCTCATTATCATTATTCAACATTCTGCGTTTTCCGCTAACAATGTTGCCCATGCTGATCACCAACCTGGTGCAAGTAAGTTACGCTCGATTGCAATACCAAATACTACCACTTTAGTCGATCACAGTGGGGCTGAGGGATTATGTTTTCTATCTATTTCGTGCTGATCCCCGGCCCCACTGTGATCGGCCGTTTTGTGCCGTTTTGTGATTGTGATTTATGTTTGTTTACTCAATTTGAAATCTTTTTTAGCCAACCAAATGTATCCCGAAAAATATCCCTCTAACCAAAGTTACCTCTTCCTTCATTGATTCCCTGCATTCATTTTTTTTACAACTTAAATTTACATATTCACCTGGGATTTAAAGTTGTCCGAACCAAACCAGTTCCAATTTGTAATTTATCTGGTGGTGGGGGCCTTTCCATCAGTTTCAATAGAAACCATTTGTTTGGGTTTTTAAAATATGCCCTTGCAGAGGGCAATAACAGGGGATTTAATTATAGTTGAAATGAAGACATGATTATTCGTCCGTGTGCTCAAAAAGAAAAGAAGGGTTTCATGTCAGGTAGTTATAGGTATAAATAAATTATTCTCAGTTATATAGGGCTAATCAAAAATAACCTTTTATCTTTATGTCTTCTACGTTTTTGTAAAAAATTGTAAGTAATATATAATCAATCGCCAATTTTGTTCTTTAAAACCCATTATATCACTTATTAAAATTGCTTTATTATTTTATTAATTTGACTTACATATCCCAAGACATTAGCCCTTTCATTTTGTTTGTTCTGCAGGGGTATATTAAAACCTCGGCAGACCGAGGATATTCCTCATTCATCCAATTTCGGATTAGAATATCTTTTCCCATCTGCCCATCATACTTTTCCTTTCCCAAACCTTTTACTAACATATTCTGTGTATTAAAATAACTCCTACTGCTCAAACCATTCTAATCGATTTCCCATTTTTTATGTGCGAACGAATAGACGCAAGTTTCTGTGAAGCGTATAAATAAGTTCCTGAACAGTGAGGAACTCGATCCCAACAGCGTTCTCCACGATCCCTCCAAACGTAAGCATATTCAATAATTTGGTATAGCATATTTGTTAACATATTTATTATACATACAGCCCACCCCATGAGCATTGAAAATGGCGAGTTTTCCTGGGGCGATGAGATCACCCTGCGCAACATCAACATCGAGGTGCCCAAGAACAGTCTGGTGGCTCTAGTGGGCACCGTGGGCTCCGGCAAATCCTCGGTTGTGCAGGCCTTCCTCGGCGAAATGGAGAAACTTGCGGGCGTTGTCAACACCGTGGGCAAGTTGGCCTATGTACCGCAGCAGGCGTGGATTCAGAATGCGACGGTGAGGGACAACATCCTCTTCGGCAAACCCTACGACCGAAAGCACTACAACAAGGTGATCGACGCCTGTGCCCTGCGTGCCGATATCGACATCCTTTCGGCGGGAGATCTCACGGAAATCGGTGAGAAAGGCATTAATTTATCAGGTGGTCAGAAGCAGCGTATTTCGCTGGCCCGTGCCGTGTACAGTGATGCCGACCTCTATCTGCTGGACGATCCTCTGAGTGCCGTGGACTCCCATGTGGGCAAGCACATTTTCGAGGAGGTGATCGGACCCAAGGGCTTGTTGGCTCGCAAGTCACGCGTGCTGGTTACCCATGGCGTCACATTCTTGCCCCAGGTCAGCAGTATCTACGTGATAAAAATGGGCGAGATTAGCGAGAGCGGCACATTTGATCAGTTGGTGAAGAATAAGGGCGCTTTCGCCGACTTCATCATCCAGCATCTCCAGGATGGCAATGAGGAGGAGGAAGAGCTCAACCAGATCAAGCGCCAAATCTCCAGCACCGGAGATGTCCCTGAGTTGCTAGGCAGTGTCGAGAAGGCCATTAAGTTGGCGCGCACGGAAAGTCTGTCGGATTCCATGTAAGTAATTTAGGTTTATTTGCACATGTATTTATTGTAGTAATTACTTAATTTCTTATTGTTAGCTCGGTTACCTCCGCTGATAGTTTAATGGGCGGAGGAGGAAGTCTTCGCCGGCGAACAAAACGCCAGAATTCCCACGATTCCGTCGCTTCCGCCGCTTCTTTGAAAAAGAAGCAGGAGGTAGAGGGAAAGCTTATTGAAACTGAGAAATCGCAGACTGGTGGCGTGGATTTCGCCGTATACAAACACTATATCAAGAGCGTTGGTATCTTCTTGTCAGTGGCCACGCTGGTGCTGAACTTCGTTTTCCAAGCATTCCAAATCGGGTCGAACCTGTGGCTCACTAAGTGGGCTAACGACGAAAACGTGAGCAACGACACTGGCCTCAGGGACATGTATCTGGGTGTTTATGGTGCCTTCGGATTCGGTCAAGGTAAGTTCATTTTAATTCGATTTAGTCTTGATATTCTTTCTTGGAAGTTATCCTTGTTTCATGTTCGTTTTGTCCATTTTGTTGTGTTAGATTACGTTTATTTTAATGGTTTTGCTTTCTTTAATTGCGTATTCTTGCTTATTTTGTATGCCTATTATGTTTTTCTTTATGTATTTCTGTTAATTTATTTATATACATATGAACAAAGATGGTCTTAGAAAATGAAAAATTCATTTTATTAACTTTGAGAAAAATCATTAATTTAAAAAATATTGCATATTATTGAGCCACGTCAACAACAGGTTCAAATAACATCTTGATGATCTGCATTTAATATTCACCAAACGTTTAAAACGTTTCAATTCATAAAAGTAATGCTTTTTTATATTATAAAATGTTTTGTGCATTTATTACCATCTTTCTTTATATTCTTCAGTTTGATTTATGTTTGGTTTGGGGTTTTCATATATGTATTGCTTATCTAATTGTTTCTAACTTTGGCACCAAGAGAACACATGCTGCTCAGCTACCTTTAGGGGGCTTTAATTAGTTTTAGCCTCAATCTTTAGACCACCACAGAAATTGCAAGCAAAGCTCACAAAGCTAAAAGCACTAACACCTCAAACTAATAGCTTCTATCTTGCTTCTCGCTTTCCAAACTAAACACAAAAAGCTTTATATATTAATAAAAATCTATTAATATTAAACTTATACACGTACACAAATTCGTTCTGATATCGATAAAGCTGATTTGGTTATCGATGTTATTGTATATCAGAACATTACACTTAACCAAATTAACTAACGGTTCCCCTCTTGTGTATGTATGTTTGTGTGCGTAAATGTGTTGCATAGTAAATTTGATTAATGTATTCAAAAATAATATACTTTGTCAATACTTTCGGATCTCACCTAATCCAAAAAAATTAAAATAATCGACCAATAATCGCCAAATTCGAAACAAATCGATCGCAAATTCTAGTCGTGGCGAACTTTTTCTCATCCCTCGCCATCTCATTGGGTTGCCTCGAATGCTCGCGGGTATTACACCAGACACTACTCTACTTCAACCTCCGCTGGCCGATGGAACTCTTCGACACGACGCCGCTGGGACGGGTTGTCAATAGGATCTCCAAAGACATCGATACAATCGATAATGTGCTGCCATTCAACATTCGCGTCGTCCTTGGTCAGGCATTTATGGTAATTCATTGGAGTCGGAGCAGATGCATTCAACGACTGCCACTAAGAACATTAAACAATGCACGACACTTAATTAAGCAGGAGAATCACCCTATATCTCATGGTTCGGCTGGTTCATCTTGCATTACCACACTCTAACAATAATAATATATACCATAATAATATTCCTCCGTGCTGTTAATTTTGCTTGTGCAATATTCCAATATTACTTACTTCAATTAAAAACCTTACAAAATGATATTTCCTATACTAAACTTTTCTATTCAAATTTTTTGAGATTTCTAAATCTAAAGTGCAACAAAATGAATTCTAATTGTAAATACCTTCTTTTGTAAATTATACTTTTTTATCTTACGAGCACTTAAAAGACATCCAAAATAACTTAAATAAAAATGATATGCAAAAATGGGAGCACGGTTGGAAATCTATCATCGTTGGGCAAGATGTTTTGTTGCGGTATCTGGTCACTAATTGATTTACCCGTGTCTTCGCTCTCTTCGAAGTAATGGCAGGATTTCTATCCACCCTGATTCTTTCGCTGGGCTGCGTTTACAGTGCCCGATATATGCACAACGTCCTGCTGCATGGCACTATGCGTTGGCCAATGGAAATGTACGATATCACGCCCCAGGGTCGAGTTGTGAATCGGTTTTCCAAGGACATAGACACAATTGACAATACCCTGCCACAAAACTTGCGATTCGGCATCTTGCAGTTGTTTGTGGTAATTACCAAAGAAACAAAGAACATTTGAAAATCCCATTCCCATCCTCAGCTGAGTAGGTCAGTTCTTCTCTGTAGGTTGTCAAAGCTTTATAGAATGTTTTGTCCCCGCTTCAGCCACGTAACTCAGTTAAATTGTATGTGAACAAGATCTTAAAGAAATAATTTAATATTCCAGTTACCTCGTACTTATTTTGCTCGCTCTCGCTGGCCCTTGGGTGCATTTACTGCTCCAAGGCGCTGCACGAGAGGCTTCTGACATTCGTCTTCCGCTGGCCGATGGAGCTGTTCGATACCACGCCCCTCGGGCGCATTGTCAATCGGTTCTCGAAGGACGTTGACACGATCGACAATGCCCTGCCGATGCTTTGGCGAATGGTCATAAGTCAAGCGTTTGCGGTAAATGTCTATCCTCCTTGAAAGGGCGTTTCAAAGCCATAAGGCAGTATTTAACCCTTCTTAAATTTATGTAATCAATTGATTTCCGAATCTGCTAAGCAGTTAAATCAATTGCATCTCTTGTCTTATTACTATGAAACGCTCTTTATCTTAAACATATATTTTTCCATTAATGTCCCTGAACGAATTTAATTGCTGCTATATAGGAGCTTAAGGTCCAGGTAAAATTAAGTCGTCTTTTAAATTAAACCATGTTGCTTAATTAATTTTCTTCAGTCGGTACCGATTATACTCACTAACTTTATCCAATTGGCACAACCCCTTTAAGTTCCCCGATGCTGCACTTTGCAAAAGTACAGAACAAAGTAATGTTGTTTGGCACTAACTCCAATGTTCTATGTTGTATATATGTAGATATAATCACTAACCTTCTGGGGGCTTACAACAATAAAAATAGAAGCATGATCAGTTGAAACTTAATTATTTTCTTTAGAAAGATTTTTTTTGTAACCCAAAAATGCCAAACACCCTAACATATTTACGTTACATGCAGTACTGGCCAAATATTTATCGGGACTGGCTTTAGCTATCGGAGGACTTCATTGCTCGATGAATGTATTCAACAGTCTGCTAAACACTGGCCTCAAATGGCCGATGGAAGTGTTCGATACGACGCCAATAGGTCGCATTCTGAGTCGTTACTCCAAGGATATCGACACGGTTGACAGCGTGCTCCCAAGTATTGCCGTACAGTTGTTGAACACGTGTTTCGGGGTAAAGATTGACCCTTAACCTTCCACCCTTTGCCCGAGCTTAGATCCGTAGCCCAACACCTAATTAACCCTGCAATTTACTAACGGAAAATACACTCTTACCTAACCGAAATTTCATATTAACAAAAACCACTTCTTAACTTTTTATTCCTTCCCAATCTACTTTACTCTCACTTTAATCCTTTTTCATTTAAAACGTTTCCCTACACAGCTTGCAACAACACATAAACCAATCATCTAAACAATTTTATTTTACATTTATTGCCTTTTATTTTGGATCGAATAACGCCTTTACCTGATATTAGATTCATTAGTACTTTGCTCATTATAATGAATGTATCCACAATCCACAATTGAATTAGAAACCATCTTTTCTGGATGTGAGAGTTGTGTGTGCGAAAGCCCAAAAGGGGACCTGAAACCATCTTAGTTTAAGCCCAGACTTAATAAGGGGATATGGTAAAAACCACTCTGCAGATGTACTGGTCTCAGAGCCTTTAATGCTAAATTTTCTTTCTAAGTGGGAGCTGCTAGTACGCTTCGGTTGAACGACATACGATAAAAGAAAAAAGATAAAGTAGGAAATCGCCTCATTTGGTCAACCATTCAATTAAAACAGTTTCTCAGACATTCACCAAGTGCTCGTTGGCGCACCTGTTCCGCTCTTTCCCCTTTCCGATTGCCCCAGGTGTGCTAGCCTACTTTGCGGTGGTAATCGTCTACCTGGGCGGCTTCCATGCGGCCCAGACCATCCACAATGAACTGCTGGCCGTCGTGATCCGAGCCTCCGTGTGCCGCTTCTTCGATATCACTCCGATCGGGCGACTCTTAAACAGTTTCAGCGGCGACATGGATGTTGTCGACGAAGAGTTGCCCGCCACCATGGATTCCTTTATGACCTTTATCTTTATGGTATTTGCATATTTGATTTCCCCAATTTTTTCAGTATTTTTTCTCTTCCCCTTACTGTTATTACTTTGATAACTTTTGATTTGTAGCCTTAAAAGAGTTACGGTTTGTACATGCAAAACTTTCGTTTTGGAAAGGTTTTGCACAAATATTCGTTCATATCTCTAACATCTCTCTTTATCTCATTTATCTCTCCCTCGTTTTCTAATGTCCATTAAATCAAGTTAGGTCTTTGCAATTACGGCGCCGCTATATCCCTTTTCACAGCCACCTTACATGCCTCATCTAGAGTATTCCATCGCCTCTTTAACCACATCATGCATTGTCCCTCTGAGTTTTTTGACATCACGCCCAAGGGTCGGATATTGGATCGCTGTTCGAACGATATCAACTGTTTGGACTTGATAATGCCAATTAATATAAGAATGGTCTTGAGTACGGCATTTCAGGTAATCTATCATATCAAAAGATCAAACGGGAAAGTTTTAAAGAAAGATCTTAAACCTATTTTTCTTTGATCCAAATAGAAATTGAATATTTTGACTGTTATATAACTTATTTTGAAATCCATTCATATTCCGTTGACTTTCATTTACTCGTTTGGTATGTCCCTTGATGAGAGATCTTATTTCTTATGTTTTGTCCTAAAAATAAACTATAAACTAACACGAAAATAGTTTGTCTCCTAACCCTTGTCCTAAGCCCTGTTCTAGTCAATCAACTATAGATTACAAAATTTGAAAAAAAAATTTCGTCCAGAATTTATAAGAATATATTCACTTCGAATTCCCAAGTCTTCAGCTATATAGGCAGCGTGGTTATCGTTTACTTGGGTGCTCTGATTGGGGCTCGGAAAGTATTTGTCCACCTATTTGGCCACATTATGCATGTTCCGCAAGCCTTTTTCGACACAATGCCTCGGGCACGAATTCTCGACCGTCTGTCAAACGATATTTACAAGTTGGATATTGTATTGCCAGATCTAATACGCGTCTTTAACTCGCAAGTGTTTCGGGTACGTTCCCTGTAACTAACCACCTATCAAAGAAATATTTTACAACTAATTCCGACTAACATAGTGATATTAATTTCATTTCTCAGCCCGTAGCAATTTGAGGCTTTTTCCGGCTCTCCGCATTCTTAGAGCTTAGTCTGTAAATATATAGTTCGATTAACGGGGCGGGCGCATGTTGTAACCTAAGATTATTTTTCCTGTGGTTGTCTTCCCTTTCTTGAAAGCCTAAGCACTCAAAAAATACAAATATTTACAATATTCTTTTGAAATCCAAAAATTATTTAAAATAGTTTAAATAAAAATAAAAATACATTTTAAAATCAAATTAAAGTAAATAAAACTCAGTAAATATTTTGTTTGGAGAGTAAGCCAACGCATCCATTTCGATTTGGCTGGGCAACTCTATTAATTTTACCTACTCGAAGAGTCTTTTTCGAGCGTCAAATTCAGCTGGACTCGGACTTTTGCCAATCGATGTGAAATTTAATTCTCCATCCATACGTAATTGCCTAATCGCAGGTTTCACGTCATTCTTTTCGGATTTGGCTCCGGCGCTGGGCAGCTTGCATGCCGCGACAGTACTGCACCAGATGCTTCTCGAAAATGTGCTGAAAGCACCAATGACCATGTTCGATACGACGCCGGTGGGTCGCATCCTGTCCCGATTCTCGAAAGACGTTGAATCGGTTGACCAGAAAATGCCGCAGGTCATTAATGATTGCATTTGGTGTGCTTACGAGGTAATTTCACACAGGCATACGCACAAGGCACTAGGAACCGTCTTCAAATTGCTACAAAAGACATCGGAAGTAACCCCAGTGCCATTAACCTTGTACATATCAAAGAACTAACTAGTCCAGATAAATTGGCGGCGCCTCATGACTCCTCCCTTTCCCTTATTTTTCTGCCATCAAGTTAAAGCGTTCGATCCAAAAAAACAGACAAATTCATTACAAAAATATCCTTTCATCATATTTTCCTATTAACCCCCTCGCACCTCCACGCACTTTTGATTCGTTTTTTTTACCCTGAATTGCGTTTACTTACATTGCTATATTGATATTGGCTAGGTTCTGGCTACCATTGTGGTTATTAGTCTGTCCACGCCGATTTTCCTGGTCGTGATCGTGCCCATTGCCCTGCTGTATTACTTCGCCCAGCGCTTCTACGTGGCCACTTCTCGGCAGCTGATGCGTCTGGAGTCCGTCTCCCGATCCCCAATCTACTCGCACTTCAGCGAAACTGTGACCGGTGCTTCGACTATTCGCGCCTACAACGTTGGAGATCGGTATGTTAACCTTATCCGTTTCCTTAAACAAGTATCTACTTCCATATCTCCAAACTTTAGCTTTATTGAGGAGTCCGATGCCAAGGTAGACAAGAATCAGGTGTGCAAGTACCCCTCTGTGATTGCCAACCGTTGGCTGGCCATTCGTCTGGAGATGGTGGGCAATCTGATCATCCTGTTCGCTTCGCTCTTCGCCGTCCTGGGAGGACAAACTAATCCCGGCCTGGTGGGTCTGTCGGTGAGCTACGCCCTGCAGGTGACCCAAACCCTCAACTGGCTGGTGCGGATGACATCCGACATCGAGACGAACATCGTGTCCGTGGAGCGCATCAAGGAGTACGGAGAGACAAAGCAGGAAGCTGCCTGGGAGCTGGAGCAGGACAAGAGCAAGCCCAAGAACTGGCCGCAGGAGGGACGCGTCGAGTTCCAGAACTTCCAGGTGCGCTATCGCGAAGGTCTGGATCTGGTGCTGCGCGGTGTTAGCTTCGACATCAGGGGTGGCGAGAAGGTCGGCATCGTGGGACGCACGGGAGCCGGTAAATCCAGTCTCACACTGGCTTTGTTCAGGTAAGTTTATAGCTAAAGCCATGCTATTCAGCTCTAATATTGCCAATTTCATTTTAGAATCATTGAAGCTGCCGGTGGTCGGATCTCGATCGATGGCGTGGACATAGCCTCTATGGGTCTGCACATGTTGCGCTCCCGCCTGACAATCATCCCACAGGATCCAGTGCTGTTCTCTGGATCCCTGCGCGTTAACCTGGATCCCTTCGAAATCAAAACCGACGACGAGATTTGGAAGGCCCTGGAGCTGTCCCATCTGAAGTCGTTTGTAAAGAGTTTGGCTGCAGGCCTGAACCATGAGATTTCCGAGGGCGGTGAGAATCTTTCTGTGGGTCAGCGCCAGTTAGTTTGTTTGGCTCGTGCTCTGCTGCGAAAAACCAAGGTCCTGGTGCTGGACGAGGCCACCGCAGCTGTGGATCTGGAAACAGATGATTTGATTCAGGTGGGTTGCTTGCTATTCCACATTTCCAATAAAACAATTTGCAATAATTAACTTGAAAACATTTCCCTTGTAGAAAACAATCCGTACGGAGTTCAAGGAGTGCACCGTTCTGACAATTGCCCATCGTTTGAATACTATTTTGGACTCGGACAAGGTGATCGTCCTGGACAAGGGCCAGATCACTGAGTTCGCCTCGCCCACGGAACTGCTTGACAATCCGAAGTCGGCCTTCTACAGCATGGCCAAGGACGCCAACCTAGTTTAAGATCCACGAATGTCAGCTTGAAACTTCAAGAAACTCAAACGGAAGAGTGTGTGCCCCAACAAGAAACCCTAGGAATATAGATGTACGAAGAGAAAACTATTGATCAGTAGCTTTAAGCCATTTGGCGCTGACAACTGGCAGTCGGAAAGTGCTCTACCTCATGGATAGAACAAGCAACTAAATAAAACAAAGAAACAAAGCAAAAGAAACAAAAGAAACAAAACCCAGAAGAAATTAGCAAATACCGACGGAATGTTCATTAGCATAAGCAATTTTATTCGACCCAGTTGCGCCTTCGACGGTCACTCTATGTTCGTTTAAAATATGTATTGTATTTACATAGTCAAGTGTATTTTTCTATTGTCTATTGTACTTAGTTTTCTACGCAAAAACAAACCGATGTAAGAGAGGAAGACCACATATTTATGTACTTAAATTAACAAAAGAGAAAGATTAGAATGATACTTAAACTCACTCAAGAATTTTCTGCCTTCAACTGATAAGATCAGTGATAAAAATGGTCAGCGTATTTAAATCAATATATTGAAAATTTTGTAAAATGTTTACTTAAATAATGTAATAAACATAGGGAATGAATAAACCCTAACAAATCTTATTGAATCTATGAAGTGTTTTTATGACGATTAAAAAACAAAAAATACTTTAAACATTTGGATGCAATCAACATTAAGTTTTTTTCCAGTGTTACAATAATCTTGTTTTTTATCTAGAAAGAATTTTTATGATAAAAGATAAAGAGCTTTTAGTGAAGTTGCTTTCCCCTACGGAAAGTCCTTTTTGGATTGCGCCCGGACTTAAAAGTTCTCCGAAAAGCTTTTTAATTTTCTTATTAGAGGATGTCGTAGTTGACCACGAATATTTAAAAAAATAAATATATAAAACACATATATTTTAAATTGAGTCGGATTGATTCTGATATTAACATTTTTTAAAAATACAGGTAAAATAGTATAATAATTTGGTGGCAATAAGATTTTATACTCAGATTTGTGCAAACTTTAAAATCGTTTATTTTTAATATTCGACTCACTTGGGAAGTTTGGATGATTTGGATGCCGATCATTACTGTTTAATGGGGTCGGAGGTATTATTAAAGTCTTTATAATAAATAAAGCTGAAAGTTTCTTTAAAACTGCAAAATTTCAAACTTCTCTGTTTAAAGCATGAATTTTTACCATAAATAGAGACTTACATTTTTTAAGTAGCTTAATGTTTATTGGTTCGGTGATGATAATGCAAAAAAATTTTTATTAATATGGGCAATGCCTATATTAAGTTCCCAATTAAAATATTGAAATTTGTTTATTTTCCAGATAAATTTCAAGCAAAATATAAACGTGTTGAAATAAAGTTTGCGGAAATTAATCTGCTAATCAATGAATCACTAACAGTTTGTAGATTGTAATTCCCAAAAGTAGGCAAAAAACTTGACTTCGTTTCACTACTGTGTTGTATTTTAAATTATTAACATAAATGTATTTTTAAATGGCTCTAGTTTTCCTAGAATGGTGAAAATTATTATTAATTACATAATAAATACAAGCCTGTTAAACTGGGCCCCCTTTACTTTGTAATTAGCCATAAGCTGCATAAATTGAAGAGTGCTATTGATGGTCTTTTACTTCTGATGCCAATGATTGAGAATTCGACAGAGGCTATAGTGTGGTTATCTCTAAAATCCTTCCAACTTTTCAGTTTTGCATTTGACAGCTTTAAGCTTTAGCCTCAAATTTTGTATGACTAATGTGGCAGTGGACGGGCCATAAATTATATTTATAAGCCCCGAAAGCAGTCCAAACTGTTAGGAGACAATTTTCAGCCACTTATTACCCATCCACCTTGAGATATATGTATTTACTTTAGATATTTGCTGGGAGCCACCCACTGAAAATAAGCATTCCATTTGTCTTTATTTAGCCACACACAAAATGGTTGCTTGGAGGCTGCATTTATTGACAATAAACAGGTCATAAATTACGAATTGAATGGTCTGAGAAAAATACGGGAATGTTTCCCAAATTTCTAAAAAAAATATATATAAGTCCTTGACTAAGCTTTAGTTTGTTTTAAGCAGGGCGAAACGAACTTCAAAGTGGAAGTTGCAAGGCCTTTGTTTTTTTCTTTTTTGGTGGGCGGCATGGGGCGTGCCTGCGGAGTGCACTTGAAAACAAAAAGCGTAAAGTTATTAAAGGTTTTGTGTGCGCTTTGTGTGCCCGCTTTCATGTCACTTACACTTTTGCCCATGTTTCAAAGCCCCTTTTAGCCAGCCCCTTTGCTGGCTTTTATGTGTGCCGTCTGGTCTTTCACTTGGTAATCTTGGCAACGCCTTTTGCATACACTCCGCTGCGGGTTGGGGTACCCAAAACTTCAAGCGTGCGGCAAATTCAATTTGAAATTTTCAAATGTTTTTCTTATTTTCCAGCCCCGACCCTCCCACATCAATGCATATATTTTTTGTTTTTCTGCTGTTTGGAAATTACATTTTTTATGAGGGGTGTTCGGCTCCTGGCTGGAGTGTCAATCCCCGATCCCAGGACGTGAATGGGAGGGCGTGGCCCAGGACCGCCTTCCTCGAACTCCTTTGAAAGTTGCATCGCCACCCAGAAAAGGAGCCAAATGAATATTTTATTGCCCGCGCATCAGCGGCAGCCGAAAGTGAGTGAAAGATTTTTGATGTATGGCAAGTTGCTACCCAGAAATTGGCCACCCGCCGTGCACCAGCAGGCATAGAAGGTCCTTGAGGCCAGTAGCACAGTGGAAGGATTTGTCAATCTATATTGTAATTTTCGACTTTATTGGGTGAAACCACCAATAGCTCTTATATTTTAAATGTTTAGCTTGATTTCTCATTTGCTTCTATTTTTTTTTAAGTTTTACCCTACTTTGATAATTTTCGCGGACATAAAATAGAGAGCCGAAATGCCAGCAATTGTGGGAAAATATAAAGCTTACAAAAATCTAGGGGCCTCTATGCTATATATCAAGAATTTTAGAATTTCTGATATAATTTTATAAAAATCTGACGATCTCAAAATATATCGAAAAACGAAGCATATACATACAAATCGAAATATTCTATATTTTTTAAGTTGCAAGGGTATATAAACTTTGACCCTCCGAAGTTTGTTTCCTTTCTTATTTTACACAAAATGTATTTTTCTGGGGAGCAAAAGAAATTCAAGCGAATAAATGTGCGTGCCGTTCACTAAGGAAGCTTATTAAAATTTGTTGTATGTTTTGCGAGCCGTAATAATTAAAGCACATTTTACTAAAAAACTTGCTGACACGCGCAATAAAAGGGCCTTAAATTCTTAAAACCGAATTGCAGTTACGTTTATTAATATAAATTAAACGGAACATCAGCTTAAGTCAGACTTTACAAATAAGTTTTAATTTATATTTACAAATTTAGTTTTTAAGGCTCATGTGCCTAAAAGGACTCATTTAAAGAAGTTTCGAGTACAAATTTCTTTAAAAAAAAAAGGTTTTAAATTAATGCTCTAGGGAATCAAATTGAAACTTTAGTTTTTTGGGTATTTTAAATAATGATAGCAAAAAAACAACACGGGGGTTATTAACAGTGCACCGTAAAAATATATAGCATTGTCTATTTGTATTTATTATTTACGCAATGATTACAGAAGGTGGATCTTTAGCATTAACTTTAGACCCCATCGTGCGGAGGAGAAGAAAGAAGCTGTTCCTGGGGCAGAAGCATCTTCTATGGCCGCTGTGGGATTGTGCGTGCCACGCAACTAAACACAAATATATTTCGAGGACTCTGCTCTGCTTCCTGGGGGCAGTTCCTCCGGTAGATCGCTATGCTCACGCATCAAAGGACCCATTTCGGATGTGCCAAGAGCTCCATGGTGGATGTCATGCTGCGCTCCATTTTCTATTGCTCTCGAGATGCTTACTGCATCAAAATGTTGAACGAAAATAAATCGTATATGAATATTTTAAAATTTTATTTTTTTTGTAATTGAAAGTGTGAGTGAGTGGACTTTTTCTGTGAAGCGAGAGAAAGTCAAGCGAGTGAAAGTGCGTGCCCTTTACTCAGGAAGCTTGGGACAATTTTGTGTAAGTTTTGGGAGTCATAATATTAAAGCACTCCAATAAAGAGTTTAACAATAAATAAAACTGAATTTAAGTTACGTATATAAATATGAACCAAGTTAAACCTTAAAATAAATCAGACTTGGAATTTAAAAGAGCATGCAGGAACTTAATAAAAATCATTTTAAATTTTGAAATATTTTATAAATTATTTTTTTTTAAATACAAAATAAAGACATTAAGTTAAGTCTAAGTTACTTACCAAACAAGATTAAAAGTGTTTCCCAATAATCCAACCTGGCTGGAACGGAAGAACCACAAATTGTTCAGATTCAAAATCACTGTTGGACACCAACTCTCAAATGATTTCATTCGGTTTTCATGTCCTGTCTATCATGCAAGTCATATGGAAATGGGACCGCATACTTCCGCGCAGGTGACAGTGAGCATAAGGATTTTATAGCATACTTTTTCGCGCCCCCTTCCCTTTCGGCGGCTGTCATTTCTCCTTCTATTCATGTGACAGCTAGAGCTATGCGGGTGTGCGTGAGATTGCGTGTGTGTTTACACTTAAAAAATAGTGTAAGTTCTAGATTTTAGATGTTAGGTGTATACAATTTTTATGGCCTTGCATAATGTTAAAATAAAAATTTAAGCCAGATGTTTGCAACGCGTTGCAACGGAGTAAATGTACATTTCCGAACATCAAAAATATATACATTCTTGATCGGAAGCATCAGTCGGGTTTAGTGCACTATTTAAAAGATTTTAGAAATACGGTGCCAATTTAATTAAATTCGAACTAAAATAGCTGCTATAAAAACAATAGGAAAGTAATAGGAAAATCGTAAAACGTCGTTGTTTTTTACATATTCGAATAGAGCTCAAACTATAAATAATTAAAGCTTACGTTTTTATTAAATTTTAAAAGATACATTCTTTATTTTTTTTCTCTGTATTTCAGTATTTGAGGCAAGGGCGTAGCATTGTAAAAAATTCAAAATTAAGTATAAAAAAATGATAAACCTATTGCGACATTTTTTTTCACGCTTTCAGTACGCACGGTCAAGTAGACTAAAAAATTTTACGCTGCCCCCTGAATATATTCCTGACTACGCCGTTGGCAAGGGGACGTGCTAAAATTCATTTGTCAAAAGGCTTACCATGGTAATAGGGTTTTAACCATATCCGGCAAACATTCACAGCTTTTTTGCGTTAGACATTTTTTTGCGACTCGCTTGGCTTTGTTTGGTTTTGGTTTCGGTTTGTTTTGCTTTGTTTGTTTTTGGTTTTGGCGGCCACAGGTGGCAGCTAATTAAAAAAGCGGGATTAAGCAATTATGACTGACATTTGTACAACACACATAATCGCACCATACCCCAGGACACACGTTTAGCTCACCTTTGGCAAACAGATTTCTTTTGGCGGCAAGCTGCTAATAAATTGACTGCAATCAAAGCTGTCATAAGTTGAGCAGGACAACGCCCACGCAGCCTTGGTCAAAGGACAGATAACAGAGGTCACGTATACGTGGTCAGAGGCAGGTGTTCAAAGGGATTCGCAATGGTCAACCCAAAAAATAAAAATAGAAAAAATAAGTCAATATTATAAGGCCCTACAGGCATTTATTTTAATAATTATTATAAATACCAAGATATGCCAATGACAAAGGTTAGATGTTTTTTATTAGAGACAAACAATTATTTATTGTAATTAATATTTAAGATTTTTAAAATATAAAATTCACATTTATTAAAAAAATTGTATAAATATAAATTCAAAACTTATTTATTAATAGAGTGTTTAAATAATCCCATAAAATATCAATAATTATTATGCAATTTTTATATGGTATTACATTTTTAAAACTTATTTTTTGATAGATGAAATTTATAAATAATATTAAATAAATGTTTAATCAATAAGTCAATTTTGATTTTAATTAAAATTGTTAGATGATTTAATAAAATTAATAGCTTTTGATCAAAGATACTACCTCTAAAAGTTCGATTTAGTTTTTAAAATGATTTTTGCTCATGCAAACTTTTCTTTTCTAATTTTGAAAATGACGTATTAAATCCTTAAGTAAAATTTTTGCAGAACCTTTTTTTTTTGTAAGTCCAGACACTCTTTATTTTAAATATTTTAGATTACGCGTAAAATCTTAAAATAATATTTTAAGTAAACCCATTTTATGTAAGTTTCGCCACCTTATATTCGGCATTGTCTACCCCCCTTAAGGACGCCCCGGGCTTAGCGGCAACACCCACCCGCAGCCAAATGACAGCTTAATCGCCCAAAAAATCAAGCCAAGCGAAGACATTGTCCTCTCCGGACTCAAGGATTCCTGCTGGCTGCCATGTGTCGCCTTTGCCATCATCTTCGCCGCTGTGGAAAACTAACTCCCCGGAACCCCCGGAAAAACGCCTTGTGTGAGACTCCAACGAGGCGAAAATGTACAAATTGTTGTGATTTATTTTAACAGATTTTTTGTTAACCCAAAAGGAGCGAGTGGGAGCCGAAGGAGGAACCGGGTGAACGGATAGAAGCATTTGCTACTCTATTGATGAATATGCTGGTGGGTCACTCACATGTGACAGGGGCGTCGCTGGGAGGGGTGAAAAAGGGGGGAGGGGGGCTGGAGAGCCCGGCGCGTGACAATGCGCCAATGTGTGGTCAAGTGCGCACGACTGAGCCGAGGGAGAAGCAAAGGAGGCTCCATCAATTTGTCCCAGCTGGAGGACTGGAGGTGTGGAGACCCCAAGGGGGATGAAGCAAAAGTTAACGTTAACAGGTTTAACCAGGCTAAGGACAAATGTGGAGACAGTGGCCAGAATGGCTGATGCCGGGATGGGAACTGTGGTGTGGATGATGATGGGGCACCCTCATCATTAGTGAGAAATGCTTGAGTTTTAACTGAAAGATTTAGATGAACACGTGTCCCTCAGCGAGTGTGTGTGTTCATGGTGGCCATCAAGGGCGTTCTTAAGGGGGAGATATATAATTAAGAACATATAAATTGGAAAAAATGTGGAAAACCAATTGACTTTGGACCTCAGAAGTTTTTAGAAATGTTAATAAATAATTTTGTTGCTTAAAAGGTATTTTTGAAAAAATAATAAGAATTATAGCATTGCAATAGCTTACATTGCAAATATTTATGTGTATCGGGAGGTGTTCCTAATCGATTTGAATGATGTGGATATTATAAAAAGTTACATGTGCTCCTTGTTTGTCATATTTTGACCCCCTGGTTTTTTATCGACTCCCCTTAACCCCTGGAGTACGCCCATGGTTGCGATGAAGATTCCTTTGGTAAGATTTCCCCGCCGAGGACTAAACAGCTTCACTTTAATGTGAACAGCATTGTAACAAAATGTTTAGCACATCTGATAACCCTTCGCTTTTGTCTTATAGAATGGTGCTTAGGTGAAGTTTTACCGGCTAGGAGTTGGTTTTCCTTGTCTAAAAGGCTTTATCGTGTGGCTATTTGTGCTGGTTAAATTACTTTCCAGCTGACTTGTGTAAGTCACCTCTACAACTCATTATTTATAAATTTACATTTAATTAATTTCCTGTTATGAAATTGATTTTCAAACAATTTTGTTTTAAGAGTTTGTTTTTACAACAAAAGGACTTCAATACGTTATATAACCCATAAGAGAAAAAGGTTAACGTTTAAAAATGAAAAAACATCTGGCAATGATTTTTATTTACAAAAATTGGTTATTAATAATGTGTACGCAAAATGTTAATAGTAGCTAATCCAATTTAATGGGATAAGAGCACGAATCAGAGTACCTAAATATTTTGTTTTATCAGAATTAAGCGTGAAATTATCTAATATAATCTAATTATTGTTAATTCCTTACTGATTTTTTGTCCCTAAAAATCGTTAAATCCCGTTAGCTTTTTCTCTGTGACTTTCCATCAAAAGCAATTATGACGTGAAAATAATAAAATTAGTGTTTTTTGTGCTGGGCAGAAATGCCAATTAGCGTGGACTTGGGAGCCTCTTATCCTGCAGCTTATTCCCCAGCACCGCCCCTTTGCCAGTTACAATTGGCGTGGTTTTCCCTTATTTAGGCTAAACAAACGATGCCCCGGGATCAGGTTCCTTTCTTGGGTGTCTATGTCAGCATTAGCTAATTCTATAAGGCTGCTCCAGCCCCTCCACTTTATGAAATATTGCGGAACACTTTTTTCGCCTTCTCTGTGACGGAGATGCTGCACATCGATGGAGGCACGTACTTTGGTTGGCATTTCAGCTCAGCTGCGGCGACAGGGAGACAATTTAATTTATTTGGCCGCTTTACAGGGGCGGGGGCGGTGGATTGGGCCTGAGTGGTGGGCGTGACAGGAAGTCAGCGAATTTACGATTGACATTTGCGTTTAACCTACTTATGCTGATTTGATGGCAGCTCATAAATAAAATTTAAACCAATTGCTGGACTCGGGACCTAGACCTCCTAGATCATTTTTGCCCCTCCCCCAGTCATCAATCGCAGCTGCTATCAATGTGGGCCATCATCTGGCCCATCATCCTAATCGTCATCCCACTCTATTATTATCCTCCACGAGCTGCTCGTAATTGAACTCTTAGTAAGCCAAGCAATTTGAATTTTTAGTGCGAGTACCAGCAACGACAAATATTTAAAGTCCCCTCCATACACGCAGAAAATAACAATATCAGATTCATAATTGTATTGCATTTATAACTTTAATCCCAAATCAAATCAATTAGGTGAGACTAACAGACAAACATTGTTATTATTCTTTGGGCTTTTTAATATATTAAGTATATTATTATAAATTTATTAATATTAACTATAGTTACGATTTTTTTTCTGATCAGTGATAAATTATTATACTGGACAATACATTCAATACAATTATACATTACATATTTATTTGATCATTATTAATAAATAAATTTCATATTACGTCAAACGAAAACAATGTTATTTTGATCAAGATCAACGAACAAATACATAGCTCCCAAATGTGATAAATATATATTTATAAAAAAATATCAACAATTTAAAAAACCTTTTTTTTAAATATATCTTTTATTGACGATTTGCAGTTAAAAGATATGATATTTTTGTCCGTGCACTCATTCACTTCACCCTGTCCAACTGCTCGACAAATTTTTGTCGTCGGTGTCAAATGACGCAGAAAGTCGGCGCAACGCCTAGAAATTAAAACGTGAAATGAGTCGTAAGAAAAACAATGAAAAACTCCTAGAAATGAGAACGAGAAGCGGAAAAGTTTTTCGATTGTCTTGGGAGTGTCTCAGTGGTGGAGGGGGGTGGCAAGAGGCTGGGCCTGTCGAGCAAGTGAAAGGTTAGAAGTTTGGCTAAATGTGTCACTGGGGTGCAATTTGAAAATGAAATTTTACGTATTTTTTAGCAGTTTTTGATTTTTTTTATTCCCTTCCATTGCGTTCTCGTAACGCTCTGCCGCCAGATGACCTTGAGGAGGTGGGGGCTGGGTCGCGAGGGATTTTGTAGGGTGTGCGTGTCCTTGCTGGAGATAGTTTCCCAACTTTTGTAACTTTTCATGTATATGCAGAGTAAGTTAATTTGATTTTTTCCAATAGTACGCTTATTGGAAAGGGGACTTTTTTATATTTTCAACAAACTGTTCTCCGGAGAACAACAGTGCGTTTCATCTCCTTAAACCAGGATCATCTGTAGGTAGCACACTGAATTTATAGGAGTCTCTCAATATATAAACATTAATGTATTCTATTTACTTGTATAGTTTCATAAAGTGGAGTAAGTGACGTTATATATGTACAGGCAGGCCTTTATTAAAAAATGCCATTGTTGGCCACCAGATTTTCTTTTTAAATAACGTTAAAAAACTCTCACTCCTCGAAATTAAAATACCCTTAATGCGATTATTAAATATGTAATTTTAATTACACTTAACGACTGCACAGACGCTCATATGTGAAATGTGATGACCGACCCTTTGAATATTTAAATACACCCATTTTATTACAATATCTCACTCCACAACATAATCTCTTCATAAATATAATATTTATTAAATTTCGCAACTGACCTTGGCCCAACGAAGCCCCCAAAGACGCTTTAAAAGCATCAGCTTCACAATACTTTTTGCAGTTTTTTTTCCGTTTTATGCACTGGCCGGAGCCAGTAAATGGTTTGAAATTTGACATACTTATGCCCAAACAATTCAAATAAAGACCGGGGCCGAACAAAAGAGCAGTGTGAAAGGTTGCGGAGAGATTTTCCCCCCGATTCTTTGGGTGTCAGCAGCATCCCCGGGGGGGAAGGGCTGCAGTGGGTGGGAATTGGGAGGCACGGGATTGCTCACGGGGGCCAAAAGGTCGGCAACCCGCTTTCAACTAAAGCCCAATTCAATAACTCAGGCAGAACAAGGAGTCTGAGATGGCTTCAGTTTGGTTTGGTTTGGTTTCGTTCGGTTCGGTTCGGTTTGGCTTGGCTCCTTTGGTTTAATGTGCAGTCGAAAACTGAGGCAAGCAAATATTTATAAATGCTCAAATAGAAGAGATAACTGTATTTTTATATGCACACACTCAAGATCTCATCACACACATCTTTCCGCAGAATATTTATATGTATATGTATTGGCGCTCACTTTGCCGGGGCCAAAAGTTTTTCGAGATTCGATTCCGCATCTCGTAGAAGTTGAGTCGTCGATGGGTCGACGCTTTCATTCATTCATTCAATGGCATCGCATCGGCAGAAACAACATCAGTAGCAACAGCCACATGAGCAACAACAACAGGAGTTACATTTTTATTGCTTGGCATGGAGCATATGAAAGCCGCTCGAACAAACCCATTCCCCCATCAGAAAAGCACACCCACAACCCTTTAATGCCTTTTTTTTGCCGAATACTCTATATGAGGCCTGGGCAAATTCATATATTGAAGGAAAATGGTAGATCAGCGGTACAGTGCATACGATTTGGATTTATTCACATATAATTATAATATTTTTTTGGCCTAAACTACCGACTTAAACTATTACATTCACAAAAACCTTTCGAAGTTAGCACCCATCTTTATCATGATTGTCGTAAGAAAGTAATCAACAATTTTAGACTTACGAATCAATCGAATTTACTAAAATTAAAAATACAGGCCTCAAAATTACAGTGTTGCTTCTATATGCCGACATAAAAACGCCATAAGATGAACTCGTTGGCAATCGAAGAAAATTTACTTCCGTAATTCAAGTTTAAAAAACTCATGTTTACCATTCAGGAGTTTTGTTATCTTTTAAAGAAAGTACCATAAAGTGAAATTGTTCGAAACACATTTTCGCTTTATTGATTCGATTTCAAACAATAAATCTTTACAGGGTCTGTTTTTAAACAAGTCGGTAAAAAATGTGGACTGTCAAAACTGAAAAAAAAAGTAGCCAAACTTTTCTTCGTCATTTTCGTTTTCTTCACAAATATCCTGGTTAAGAGTCAGAAAAACTGTACAATAATATTGAAAAAATAACTGTTTCCAAAAGAGTAATTTAACTCAGCGTCAAAACCTAACAAGACTTTCAGAAATTTATTAAAGGATACAAAAAGTAAAGTTTCCCTTTTATCTATAATTTTTTACAAGTTTCCAAAGTTGCATAATTTATATTCCATTGAATATGCCATAAAAGCTTCAAAATATTTATAAATAATCCGAAAATTTCAATGAAAAATATACAAGGATATTTACTATTCGATTTGGGCATATTGTCCTTGCTCCCGTTTCCTGGTTATTTCGTTTTTTTGTGCTGTTTTATTTCTGCTGCCAACCCAAACGAAAAGAGCGCAAAGGCGGCAGAAAAAAGGTGGGTGCGGGAGGAGGAGGGGGTGGCGAATCGAAAAAGGGATTCCTTGCTTGCGCAGGAAAGAAATATATATTTTTCCGATATTTTAACATGAATTTTGCATATTGTTAATTTTGCCTTTCAACTGAAAACGTAGCGCAAACAGTGGGGTGTGGGAAAGCTGCGGGGGGAGGTGGTGAGGAAACGGAAGTGGGTGTGCGCTTTTATAGCATTTAGCTTCCGCTTCTGAATATGTGTGTGTGTGTGTGTCGGGTCTGCTTGTGTGTGACTAAGCAAATGTGGGCCTTTGTGTGTGTGTAATATTTATTTGACAAGCGCATTGAGTTTGATTTTTGCTCTTAAGTATGCGAAAAGGAGGAAATGGAATGGAAAACTAGAAAGTCATTTTCCACCTGTTGCTTTCCCCAACTCATCATTTTCCAGGTAGCGAATAACATGCCCCCAATCGATATGCATCGCATAAAAAACATGCCTTTCGCTCTGCAGCACGGTGCGTTTTATTTAAAAATTAATTTAAACACGAACATCATTGAAAAAATGTCGATTTTTAGTGCAAATACTTGAAATGACCAGCAGCAGGCTTCAAACACGCTTCGAGCCATGGTTATTAATGTGCTTTTCCATCACTTGTAGAGCTGCAAGAGTGTTAATAAACATATGCATTAAAATCAACATATGCACTGTTAAATCTGAGTGTGCTTGCGGCCATCGAATAACTTAAACTGGTAGTCACGAGTTAAGTGGACAAGATTAAATCGAAATGATTCAGAAGTGCTGCAATTTGAGGCGCAGCAGTAACGTCATTTCATGTAGTGTTCAAAGGCACTTTTAAAGGGAACACACAATTTAATTGATCCAATTAAAATGGATTAATGAGTGAATTGTTGAATTCAATTTATAATGCGTTTTTATTATTTATTAAAACCGTGTTGAAATGGACTGCAAATCTTTAGTTAATTGTTTCTAACGACATGGAAAATTAATGACCTGAAGCAAAATGTAATATCATCCATTTATCTAACTGCAGTTGCACTTATCTTACAGTGATGGCAGGTATTCTTTTATATAGATTATATCGAATTTTATCATTTTACTATCCTTAACTTAAGTTATCATTTTGTTTAACAATAATAATCTTATTTTAATCTTATTAATGTTGCATACCAAATAAATAAATCCTAATGGTTGCAACATAATTGGTAGCATATTTAATTGCAAAATAGCATGCTTAGCAGGCCAATTAAAATGATAAAGGGAGCCAGAAGTAAGGAAACATACTAATAATTTAATAACTGAATCCGGCTTGTTGGTGCAGCTTGTTTGCGAGATCGCCGTCATAAGTTAACCCATGTTTGTGTACGAAGTATAGTACATGTATTTGTGTGTCTGCATTCTATTAGTTGTTTGCATATGAAATTTGTCCGCTTGCCGTTTGGCCTTTTGCACATTTGGCAAAACACTTAGCTTTAACCTTAACCTTACCCGTTTCTTCGTCTAGTTATGCATATTTCATGTGCTGGTGTTGCTTTGGCTTATGTTGCAGCTGCAACGACTACCTAATGCAGTGCAACAGCAACAGCAACAGCAACAAGCACTATCGAATTGACTAATGGCCTTGACTGGAGGTGGGTCTTAGTGGGTTAAGAGGGGGCCGGTGGATGGAGGCAGCAGCTGCATGCCCTGATAAACATTTGTTTAACATGACCATTAAGACAAGTCAAACTGCAAACGCACACGGGGCACTCACACACACACGAGAAGGCTCCTCCGATAGAGACACTCATCCATGCAAATGGCGCAATATGGCATAGGACATGCAATATGCCACACACACACACACACACACACATACAACAGGACACATACTAATAAGTAACAAACAACAGACACGATTACAACCAAATGACACAGAAAATCACTACTGGGCGTTATGTAGATGCTCATTGCATTCAGCCCGCTTCGCTTCGTTTCGGTTCCGTTAAGTTCCGTTCAGTTCAGTTCGGTTCGGCTCAGTCCGTTCCCGCCACGCCCCCTGACCCACCGCCCCTCCCTGCCCAGGATTCCGTTCGGTTCATATGAAAGTAAATTAGCTTAGTGCCCCTCGGTGCACGGAACAAAACTCATAACTGTACGACTTAAAGTTAGAAACCGAACCCTTTTCTAATTTTATTTGTATTAAGTTTTGCTTAGTCAGTAAAAACCTTCAAGCCTCAGAGCCCACAATTTGAATAATTATGATTTCCAAAGCCCCATAATAGATAAATTAATTAAATTTAGAGCAATAGATACCTTAAAAGGTTTATTCATTAGGTATTGTTAGGTAAACATGTGAGCTTTAGTTTTGTAAACTAATCTATCATGTATTATAAATGAATAAATATTAATTTATGAATAATGAAAATAAATAATTATTTTTTATAGAAAACTTAGATGTAGCCCACTTAAACACAATTTTGTTATGAATAACTTCATTTTGTAATTTAACTTCATACTGTGTTTTTGTTATACCCATTAATATTATATAATCAGATTTTCATTATCTTCAACCATTTTAAATATGGAAACTTGCATATTATATTTGAGAGATACAATGTATAAATATGTTCTCTTTTCTCAGTGTAGCTCGACTGACTTGTGGCAGGCATTTATGTGCAATCTGCGCCCCTTCCATCAGACCTCATGCATGTTCCATAGGCCGGTGCGTGTCTGCAGTCCACAAAATACGCCGTGCCACAATTCCAATGGCGGACAGAGGACGAAGGACGAGGGACGGAATAAGCACAGCCGACTGACTTAGTGACTCTTCATATCCTCCCGAACCTCCTGGCTTTCTTTATGGGCTCGGTCCAGCCGATATGGTTTAAATCGACATAAATGCGGTCATTGGGGGGCCATGGCGAGCATTTCGCTTTCGATTTGTTTATGGCTGCGTTTAATAAATTGCAAATGAACTTGGAACTCCGCTTCATCTTAGCACCCTCCCCCTGAAGTGGCTTTCTCTACGATAAGCCATCGAACTAGGGGCATTTGCATTGTTTTCTGGGTTTTATGTTTGATGTGTGGGGGGATTGCAGAGTCTCTGAACAATCAAGAGAAACTGGTAAAAGAAAAATTATGGGGAAATGCTGGTTGAGTACTGAAACTACTTGAGCAACTGCACCTGTTATATAATAGCTTCATTCAGATAGTGAGGAAAAAATGGAAGATAATTAAATATATAATAAAAGTGCTCATCGAATAGTTTATATACTTAATTTCTAGGACATATATTAATTTCTTTAGGAATCTTATCCATTTTTAATGGGTATTGGGTCATCATATTGGTTAAAAAATATATAAAAAGTAAGTAATGAACAATATCACTCAATTTGTTAAGCAACTATTTTAAGTACCTTTATAAAGGCAAATAATAATATAATATAATAATAATATTTGTTCTCTTTAATTTCTTTAAGAATCGTATCCATTTGTTATGGCTTTTGGGTCATCATATTGGTAAAGAATAATTTAAAAAGTAAGTAATGACCAACATTACTCAATTTGTTAACCAACTATTTTAGTACCTTAAAAAGTTTAACTTGTGGGAAACGATTGAATTCTGATGAATCTAATTGTTAAAAAGTGTTGGAACTATTTTTTATGAATGAACAATTTAAAAATTAAAAATGTACTGCTTACACCATATATTGATCGGAAGTTTTTGTATTTGTTCTCTGGCTTGCCAGTGTTTATTTTGCTCGGCGCTCGATTGCTTTCTCTATTAGTTTCTGTGAGTGCTTATATGAGTTCCAAGAAATATGAGTGCCTCGTGGCTGGTCCAGCGGCTGCTCCAAGTTGCAGCCTCCCGATTCCTTTCGCCTTAACCCTCGCGTGCCTCTTGTGCCACTGCTTCCCCTGTAGTGAGTCATAAAAATAGTGCAAAATAGCAAATGCTGCAAACGCCAACGAACCAAAAATGAAATGGCTTAAGCTTTCCAAAGCGTCGCCGATGGTAAGTTCACCCTTCCACCCCTTTTTCCCGCCCGATTCCCTACTTTCTCTTTCCCTTTCTCCCTGTTCAGTTGTTGTTGCTGCTGCTGCTCAAATATAAATGCATTTGCGCCCGACCACAAAATGTGTTCAGCCGGAAATTGTACGTGGAGAGGCTGCACTGCTCAAAATTTACTAATAGCTTTTCATTTACCTAAAGGATTTAATTTCAATTATGAATTTAAATTTATTTAGATTTGCTCTAAACTATTTAATTTAATTTTAATATAACTTACTTTTAAAGGCTAGGGCGTTTTTATCCCTTTGTTTTTGTACAGATATAAAACAATTAAATACAAATTGTTTACATTTTTTTGTTCAAAAATAATACAATTAAATAAAATTTTTTTTAATCTGCTCTAAGCTATTCGATTAGCAAAATTAATTTATGCTTATAATACCAAAAGATTAATAAGTGTTTTACATTTTGTCAATCAATCAATCAATTTATCACTTAAATGTGACTAGTGTGGGTATATCATAAAATTAAGTTGTGTGCATTCTAGTTTCATTTCTATTATGTTTTGCTAACTTAATAAAAATCTTCAGAGTTTTTACAGTTCTAATTAATTCAAATTAGAACAAAATGGTAGATCAAAAACCACCAAGTCTACCTGGAGGTAATAGCATATCCCTATCACTATGAGGATAATTATTGTGCTATTTTTCTTTAATACATATTTGACAAGACCAACGTGTCGTATGAGTAATTTTATTCTAAAATATAATATATGTAACAATTTATAACAAATTATCAGGTTCCAAAATATTTTATTTCCACAGATCCAATCCATACTGGGTGAATTTGTTTAAGTGAACAGCACATGTGGGAAGGTCGATGGGCAAACGAAACCCCTTCGGTTTTGTGGGGATATGTGGTGGCCTGAGAGGTTGGGCGTGGTTTGAGTGGGCTAAGATCCGCTTGGCCCTGCTCCGGCAGCAATATGTTCCATTAGCTTTTTTAAGCGCCTATTGCCACTGCTGAAATTTTAACAGATTTTCTCCTCCTGTTCCGCTGCTGCTTTGAACATTGCGGTTGAAATTTTCGCTAACCGACAACACGAGTCAAAAATAAACGAAATAGCAACTTGCAACCGGCAAACATAGATATCTGTGTAAAAGACTGGCTTATGGAACTCCAAATACTCTGACAGACAGATCGTTTAAATGGCAGCTAAAACTGAGTAAAGAAAATTTGCCACTTTGGTCTTTTCAATAATGATTTGCCAACAAGTATTAAGCAACAAAATGTATCAATCAAATTTGAAACACTTTTTCTTGTTTAGGCTTTAAAACGTTTTACAATTTAATCTGTATAGTTCAATAAATTTTAGTTTGTACTAACTGCAAAGTATGCAAATTAATACATTATTTGTTTTAATTTTGCGAAAAAATATAATATAGAAATCATAATAAACAGTAAAAACCATTTACTTCATTTTGTATTAATTATGTCTAAATTTTGACAAAAAACATGTGACCGTTATTTAGTTATTTGAACACAAATTAATTTTGTCAATCTCAATTTGGTGTAGGCAATTAAAGGCTTGATTGTTATTATTATTATTATTATTATTCAATTTGAGAGCTGTGCTCTGGCCAACCTTCTGTTTACAATCAACATACTATCTGAAAGAGCAGCAAAGCGTGTTGGGCTTTTGGGGACTCAACTCCTAAACTGGGCAATAGCGTCGCCTTTGCTTATTTGCATCGATTTGCGGGGGCAAACGATGGGGCCAAATGGTTTTTGGAATGCCAGGGAGGGTCCAAAGGGGGTGCCAAGTTCCTCGAAACTGTTTTGTGGACTCGTTAACATCGTCATCGCCGTCAGCTGCACCTGCACCTTTGCCTGCACCTGTCTGACGCTGCAGTTTCGTCCTGTTTTGTCCTGCCACACGATGCCGTGTCATGGAATTCAGAGCTGAGGACGCGTCAAAGTGCAAATGAGCTCAGCGATGTCTGCTTTGACTCCCACACCCCCTCCTCCCCCTCTGACACTCCTCTTAAAGGATATACCATCAGGACGAAGGAGCCAGGAGACGCTGGGCAAACACAATAAATGCATTCATGCAATATGCATCAGGTAATCTCGTTGCTTTTAATCGTTGTTTGACATCAAAATTACAATTTTCTTAAGACGCTTAGCCCATCTATATGGCATTTGTATGGAAAACATATTCACTCAATGGCAGGTGTTTGCTTAAGCTCTGCTTTTGAGGGGGTTAAAAAACTGGCAACATCTTAAGAAAGTTTCTGGCCATTCTCGAATAGCAATTTCTATGGCACAAAAGCATCTGTATTCTAACGCATTTTTGCAATCTTTTATTCAAAGGGAAAATTGATGCCGCAATGGTTTAGCTTTGAGGAAAATTCCCCATTTTGCCTATCTTTCCAACTGGACTTCCTGATAAAAACCGGAACATTTAATGTGCAAAGTGAACTCCGATAAATTGCTCATATATTACTTTAGAATAAGATGGGCTGCACACTAATGGAAACATTAAAAGAACATATACTTATTTTAGGTGGAGGTAATTTATTTTAAGTTAGCTTCATACTTGCATAGAAATGACTTATACATTATAATTGACTATCGGTTTAGACAATCTTTATTTCGTAACTGAAATGACTTTGCTTAGAAGTTGTTTTTTAACCAGCCTAACAAACTGATCACTCCAAGTGAAAAGTCAAGCATTCAGGGAATTAGTTTCATGGTTTAGTGTACACTTGGACCTTCTGTTGATGTCCCGACACGTTCAAACAATCGCTCACTTTGACGGCTGCCAATTGTTTGGAGTTTTCCCACCGCTGTTGTTCACTTTTTAGTTTTTCCTTGCTACTTTTGTATTTTTCTTGTTTTGTTTCGTTGGTCGCTTTTCCCTAGTTTTTCATACTCCACAACAATAGATGTAGCTGGAAAACTGGGGGTTTCTGTTGGGGCCAAAGGACTTATTGAATGGTGCTCTGCCACTGTGCTTCATTGTGGTCAATGCTAAAGGCTGTCAATGGGCCATCTTGGGTCGAGTAGCCTTTTCGAGTTTTCCCTGAACTAAAAAGTGTTTCAGCCTAAACGATAAGGGGACTAAGGTACATTTAAGCTTGTTTGCATAGAATTTAACCGTATTTTTTCGACAAAGACCGCAGCTAATAAGCAAAATGAAACATTTCCAAGCATAAGTAAGAAAAAACCAATGCCGAATGCAGCATGAATTACGACATATAACTTTAATAAATAATAAAAAAGTCAATTTGGTACACAAGGTAGGGAAAAAGGTTTTTTTTAAATAATTGATCTAAATTATATTAAACAAGAAAGGAAGCAAACTTCGGCAAGCCGAAGTTTTTATACCCTTGCAGTTATTACGAATCACCCACATTTGATTTCTATATTATTAAACACAATGAAGCTTTCTATGACAGCTATATGATATTGTTGTCCGATTTTGACAAAACTAAAAGCGTAATTCTGTGATTGTAAATAAATACTAAATCTCAAAGGAATATTTTTTAAATAGAAAAAACACCAAAATAACAATTTTTTCATTTTTATTCTATTTAATTTTTCGATTTTTCTATGCAGCTATATGTCCGGTTTTAATTTAATTACAATAGTAAATCGTAAAAAAAAAAAATTAAATCAACGAAGTTATAATATTTTTGAATTTTATTTCCGATTGTTCCTATAAAAGCCATATGATATAGTCGATACTATATATACTACCTGCAATAGAAAGACAACTTTTTGGAAAGTTTCAAGCAGATAGCTTTAAACTGAGAGACTAGTTTGCGTAGAAACGGACGGACGGAAAGACGGACAGCGAACATGGCTAGAAGAAATAGAAAGATTCCAATATTTAAGTGGAACGACATGAAATACCAACTAAATACTGCATACTGGAATATATTATATTCTTTTAATCTAATAATAATGGTATAATTAGCTCAATACTTATGACTTCATTTTGACCGGCAATAAAACCGATATAACAGAAGTATACTGTTGCTGAGTTAGTTTGATCAAAATCAGCATTTAATAATTACACTTGACACCATGGGAACCGGATAAATAATTATATTTTAAATTCCGGCCTTTCATGTTGCTTTCGAACAGAGTACCAGTGAAACTAACTCTTTCAAATTTATTCCTATCAATTTAATTATTTGTTTCGTTAAGAATGCTTCGAGATTCAAGTTTAACAACTTTGTTTTTGATTCAGTGGATGAATCTTGGATTTTAGCGCACAAATGTCGTTTAAAAGCCATTCGAAGGGACAAAGCTATACTGAGTTCCAATGGAACTCTTCGAAAAACTGTCAGAAATATACGAATACACGGTCAAAGTTTCAAGCGGACCAGTCGATTTTTTCAGAGGCCCTATAATGCGCTGGTAATACTTGTTTATAATCTTTTTAAACAATTTTCCAATTTCACATGTCACTATGAGGTAAAGGTCCTATTATTCCAAGACCATATAATTTACCCAAAATATTTATTTTACAGGATCCAGTTTACGCAATGGGTTTCCATCTCACAGGGAAAATGAGTTCCAGTCCCGTTTCCCTTTGGGGAATACCTAATATCAATAAAGTGGTACATCGATAAGGGTCTTATACTTTATACGGGCATAGCGTTAAAACTGAGGGACTAGTTTGTGTAGAAACGGAGGGATAGACGGACGGACATGGCTAAATCGACTCTCCTGGTATTGCTGATCAAGAATATATATACTTTATAGGGTCGAATATGTCTCCTTTACTGCGTTGCAAACTTTTGACTGAAATTATAATACCCTCTGCAAGTATAATGAACTGAATTTGTCGGGCAGTGTTGATTATTTTGACTGATAACCTTAATTAAAAATATAAAGCGTAAATTAGTGTAAAGTCACAATGTTTAAGTCAAACGCATCATTCTGGAAACAACAATTAGAGAGAAAGATGGACAAATACTCATTTTATAAATAAGAAATAAATACATGATAATTATAAAGTAATTGCAAGCGATGGAAGTAATTAAGGGGCAATTAAACAATGAAACAGTTTAGAAAAACTTTTCTGATGTTATTCGAGATCAATTTTAAGCGCGATGCGGGCCTTACTGATCATTCCGGCTCTCTGCGGAGTATTATTAACTTATAACACAGGATTGAACGTAAGTCCTTCCGTTAAACTAACTCATATATGGAGTGAATACTAATTCATATTGTCAGAACGCGGTCGTATTTAAGTTTACGAACGTTATTTGTGAGAGCTACAACACATCTTGGTTTGTGTTTCACAACTGTCGCTTAAAGGCTGTGAGTCGAAACAAAGTGCTTCTTAATATCAACGGAACGGTCTTACACCCAGCTTATGATATAACCCTTCATGCACAAATGTTTAAGAGGGCCAATGGCTACAAACCGTGGCTATTTGACCTAAAATTCGATGGGTGTCAATACATGCGACACCGTTCCATTCCATTTGCAAACCTTGTCTTCGGTCTTTTTAAGGAATTTTCAAATTTTAACCACACATGCCCCTATATGGTAAGTGTTTCAATACATTTGTTCTACATCTCACTAACTATTATTTTAGGGTTCACAGATCGTAAAGGACTTTTATCTGAGGTACAAACTACTACGGCTTCCGTTTCCAACTGGCGATTACATGTTGACTGTGCGGTGGTTTTTTGATCAAAAAATGCAATTTGATACAAATGTCAGTTTTATGTTTGTCGAAGATATTCTCCGAAACAATTAAGAAAAGGTATAAATTCTTTAGATTTTTGTTATTTCCAAACATTATATATTTTAACAAAAAACGCCAACGATTTTATTTCATTTATTCGACTTGATGTACAATGTCTGTAGTTCTTGTTACCCACCTTTAACCAGCCCAATTCGTTTTAGACGGACGGCCGGACAGATCAAGAATATATATACTTTATAGGGTCGGAAATGTCTCCTTCACTGTGTTGCAAACTTTTGACTGAAATTATAATACCCTCTGCAAGGGTATAAAAATGTTCAAGATAAGGCTCCTATAAAATAATAAAAAAAAAAGAAAGGAAAGCTAACTTCGGGCGGAGCCGAAGTTGATATACCCTTGCAGAATTCTCTATAATAATATTCTCCAAAATTATTCCTATGATGCATTCTTAATACTCATAAAAAATCCAAACTTCCTAACTTTAAAACACCAAAGTTATGGCATTTCGATTCGTTCAGTTATATGGCAGCTATAGGATATAGTCGGCCGATCCTTATGAAATTTGGTAGGTCGGATTGATTGGCCAAATATAAAACCCATAGAAAATCCCAACTTTCTAACTTTACAAACACCAAAGTTATGGCATTTCCGATCAATCAGTTATATGGCAGCTATAGGATATAGTCGGCCGATCCTTATGAAATTTGGTACGTCGGATTGATTGGCCAAATATAATACAAATAGAGAGTCCCAACTTCCTAACTTAACAAACAGTAGAGTTGTGGCATTTCTGATCAATCAGTTATATGGCAGCTATAGGATATAGTCGGCCGATCCCGGCCGTTCCGACTTATATACTGCGTGCAAAGGAAAGAAGGGTGTGTGCAAAGTTTCAATTCGATAGCTTTAAAACTGAGAGACTAGTTTGCGTAGAAACAGACAGACGGACAGACGGACATGGCTATATCAACTCAGGAGGTGATCCTGATCAAGAATATATATACTTTATAGGGTCGGAGATGCCTCCTTCACTGCGTTGCACACTTTTGACCAAAATTATAATACCCTCTGCAAGGGTATAAAAATGTTTTGTTATTTATGTATTATGGCATTAAATATATTAACTGATAACATAATTAATTTGTCATAGAATATCCAACAGAAACCAAATGAAACAAGAAAGGAAAGCTAACTTCGGGCGGAGCCGAAGTTGATATACCCTTGCAGAATACTCTGTAAATTATATTCTCCAAAATTATTCATATGATGCATTCTTAATACTCAAAAAAAAAACCCAACTTCCTAACTTTAAAAACATCAAAGTTATGGCTTTTCCAATCGTTCAGTTATATGGCAGCTATAGGATATAGTCGGCCGATCCTTATGAAATTTTGTAGGTCGGATTAATTAGCCAAATAAAAAACCCATAGAAAGTCCCAACTTCCTAACTTAACAAACAGCAGAGTTATGGCATTTCCGATCAATCAGTTATATGGCAGCTATAGGATATAGTCGGCCGATCCTTATGAAATTTGGTAAGTCGGATTAATTGGCCAAATAAAAAACCCATAGAAAGTCCCAACTTCCTAACTTAACAAACAGCAGAGTTATGGCATTTCCGATCAATCAGTTATATGGCAGCTATAGGATATAGTCGGCCGATCCTTATGAAATTTGGTAAGTCGGATTGATTGGCCAAATATAAAACCCATAGAAAGTCCCAACTTCCTAACTTAACAAACAGCAGAGTTATGGCATTTCCGATCAATCAGTTATATGGCAGCTATAGGATATAGTCGGCCGATCCTTATGAAATTTAGTAAGTCGGATTGATTGGCCAAATATAAAACCCATAGAAAATCCCAACTTCCTAACTTTACAAATACCAAAGTTATGGCATTTCCGATCGTTCAGTTATATGGCAGCTATAGGATATAGTCGGCCGATCCCGGCCATTCCGACTTATATACTGCGTGCAAAGGAAAGAAGGGTGTGTGCAAAGTTTCAATTCGATATCTTTAAAACTGAGAGACTAGTTCGCGTAGAAACAGACAGACGGACAGACAGACGGACAGACAGACGGACAGACGGACAGACGGACAGACGGACAGACGGACATGGCTATATCAACTCAGGAGGTGATCCTGATCAAGAATATATATACTTTATAGGGTCGGAGATGTCTCCTTCACTGCGTTGCAAACTTTTGACCAAAATTATAATACCCTCTGCAAGGGTATAAAAACGGGTACGGCAAAGTTGGAATTGCTTTTATTTTGTAGAAAATTATTGCTTTTGTATGTTATTATTTAATGCCACAAAAAGGGGGGAAAAAATGTATCTATATTTATACCCTTGCAGAGGGTATTATAATTTTGGTCAAAAGTGTGCAACGCAGTGAAGGAGACATCTCCGACCCTATAAAGTATATATATTCTTGATCAGGATCACCTCCTGAGTTGATATAGCCATGTCCGTCTGTCCGTCTGTCCGTCTGTCCGTCTGTCTGTTTCTACGCAAACTAGTCTCTCAGTTTTAAAGCTATCGGATTGAAACTTTGCACACACCCTTCTTTTCTTTGCACGCAGTATATAAGTCGGAACGGCCGGGATCGGCCGACTATATCCTATAGCTGCCATATAACTGATTGATCGGAAATGCCATAACTTTGGTGTTTGTAAAGTTAGAAAGTTGGGATTTTCTATGGATTTTATTTTTGGCCAATCAATCCGACCTACCAAATTTCATGAGGATCGGCCGACTATATCCTATAGCTGCCATATAACTGAACGATTGGAAATGCCATAACTTTGTTGTTGTTAAAGTTAGGAAGTTCGGATTTTTTATGAGTATTAAGAATGCATCATATGAATAATTTTGGAGAATATAATTTACAGAGTATTCTGCAAGGGTATATCAACTTCGGCTCCGCCCGAAGTTAGCTTTCCTTTCTTGTTTACATTATCATTTCCATATTTTGAAATGCAATCATCTACAAATTTGTCGCTCTTGGCAATTTAATAGCTCATCTGGGAAATTTTCCAGCAGGTACATTTCGATTCGACCATTTTGTTGATGCCAACTAGTTTCTTATTTACGTATTTGTCATTGTCTAATCGAGCAGAAGTCTCAGATGTGTTTTGAGAATGGCCAGCTGGTACAGGGAATCAGGCATTCAGGTGAAACAGTTTTGCAATTTCACGCGGCTCCAGGCTTTGTCCCAGACTCTTTCCCACACAGTGGACTTAATCGGAGCTGCGTCTGTGCCACTTTTTGGGGCAGATCCAACAATGTCAGCAGTTGGCTGGAAGACAAATGGAAAGCTTTTGCTTGCTCGACTACTGGGGGCAGCAATTAAAAGATTTTCATGCTGCTTCAGCTGCTTTCGTTTTTCGTACTCCTTCATCCATCCAATTCTGGTAGCCTCCAATGAACACCCCCTGCCCCTGCGCCTTGCCCCTTCCCCTCTTGGACAGCTCCACCCAGGGCTCACACAAATTTTTTGCTCTTGTCTCCATTTAGTCACTGTTAGTTTCAACTTTCGGGGTCATTTGTCTTTTTGGAAAACTTTTGGTCTCACTTTGTTTCGCCAAGTTGCCATGTCATTGTGACGGGAATGAGAAGGACACTCAACTGCGTCCCGCTCTGGTCAGTTTTTTATGCTTTTCGCATATTTATGTTTTGCCAGGGGACAACAGTGGATATTTTCAACTTTATTGGGCTCCGAACAAGCCGCAGGCCTGGGTTCATACACTTTCGGATATATGCCGGTTATGGGACAGCCGAATCAAAAACGGATTATGAGGCAGGTCATTTGAATAAGCAGTTTCAAAGTTTGTTTCTTTACAAGATTGATTTAAGTGATATAGGATAAGTCTGTTACCATTAAATTAAATTGTATTAGGGGCCGTATCGATATTGACATGTCATAAAGTTACGTAGATACATTTAAAGAATTAAATTTTTATAATAATTTAAAAAAAAATAAAAAATTTGCTTTAAATCAAGTTGATTTTCTATTTAACCAATTTTCAAATAAATTATAGATATATTTATACCCTTGCAGAGGGTATTATAATTTCAGTCACCAGGTTGGCAAAATGCAGCCCAAATTTGACATATCTTCATTGATTTTAGTAATATAGGTATTGAAATCGAAATGTAGTCGTCTTGTAAGAACTGCAAGGGTATATAAACTTAGGCTTGCTGAAAATGCTTTCTTTCTTGTTTAATAATAATATACTTTATCAGTTTTATTTAAAAATATTATGTAAATACATTAAAGTTTTTGAATAAATTAATTCAAAATCATCATAATTTTTAAATTCTATATAAACTTACATTTTTGCATTTTTACTTAAAGCACTACTTTTTATGTTAAATTTGACAATTGGAATTTCTATTTAAGAAAGTGGAAAAACAAAAACTCATGGGCCAAGATAAAATGGCTTCTTTTCCAGCTTCGTAGAGTTAATAAATTTTAAAATGTTTTATATGTGTTCTTAATAATATCCAAGCAAAGACTTCCAATTTAAATCTTTATTAACTTTTTATTAACATAGATATTTAAAAAAAAAGTTAGTGATTTGCATGGATAATGTTGCATTCCACAGGATGTTTATGTTGAACTGAATCTGCATCTAAAATATTAAATACAGAATTACTGAGCTATTTTGCAGTAGCTTATTTATTTAGTTACTTTATGGTTCCATAATAGGTTTCTTAGGTTGCTGTTTATCTAAACACTTTCCGTCAAAACGTATCTTTCGGCACTCAGGACGAAGCCTATCCACAGCCTGATTTGGAAAAACTTGCATTAAAATGTAAATAAATACCGCAAGTAACCACACTATTTTCATTTTCGATTTGAATTGTGTTTGCGTGTTGATTGTTTCCGAGTCGATTTGCTACTGATTTCGGACATACGACGGCGGCCAAAAAATACCTGATACTGTCCGCAGATAATCATTCGTACTCGAGCTTCCAAGTCTTTTTCCTTGACGGACTATGCACTCAGCGAAAAAGAGCCATTATACAATAAATTTTACTGCAGAGCACAGGAATTTTTGTTTTTTGAAATTATTACCTTGCAAGAAGGAATATTCAGTTACTTTAAATTTTAGACAATAGAATTGTTTCTGTGGTTATGAACTTTCAGAAAAAAGTCGATTTTTTTTAAGACCTCCGTTTAATATATAATTAATTTCTATAAAAATAAAAAGTTTGTAAAACATTATTAAAAGTTTAAAATCTTTTTTTTTTTCAAAACGACTTGTTAAGTGTTATTTAGTTTCGTGCTGTTCCTAACGAATAAATGATGTAGTCCGATGTATTGATGTTTTGATGGCCTTCGGGTCTTTTGATCAAGTCACAGACACGTCACGAACGTTATCAGCATTGGCAACTAAGAGATGTTGTTAAGTCTCAGTTCACCATAAAAAGATGTTGATAACACCTGATCTTTAAGCCGAAGCCATTCCTCCTGTTTTGTTTATAGCTTTTTAACAAAATATTGAATAATAATTAATTAATAACTATAACATTATATTATTAAAAACTTTATTTAAATACCTTTAAGTTTAAAAATAAATAAATTCAAAGTCATGATTGTTATTACGTTATATAGAAACCTATATTTTTGAATTTTACTTAAGGCACTACCATTTTATTTAAACAAACAAGAAAATTTGCAACGCAGTGAAGGGGAAATTTCCAACCCTATAAAGTATATATATTTTTAATGAGCTTTTAATAACTGCAAGGGTATATAAGCTTCGGCTTGCCGAAGTTTGCTTCCTTTCTTGTTTTAAATTAATTTAGCTTTTTTCGTATGTAATTATTTGAAAAAAATATTAAACCCAAAAAGAATTTTAAAAAAATTTCAAATAGCTAATCTATATATATAAATTTAATTTAGCCTAGAGTTTATCTCATTACAGGTAGACTTCCTTTGTTATTAATTTTGTGGCTGTTAATAATTTTATTTTTTATTTTCCTTAACAGTTTTGAATTTGTAAGTAATACAAATTAAAACAAAATTAAAATGCTTTATAAAACTATTAAATTCATATGTTATTTAAATTGTTTTGTCTAGTGTCACAACTTTCCAAACAAGTCATAAGTATTGGCCACAAAACAAACTCATTGAACACAACTAATTCGAATAGTAATTTCGTTAGTTTAATATGAAGGCTCTGAGGCACTTATGAATTGGAGTTCGGGCCCTTGAGCCAAAATTATCAAACCACACAGGCGAAAAACGATGGATCCCCGTGCAGATAAATAGGCCACGAGGAGTCCAACACCGGCACTTGGGTCATCCGCAGAGAGCAGTGGACCGCAAATATGGCATATGACCTCGCACTGGGCACTCACACGAGTGCATTGTGTCTGTGCATGAACCGCAATAAACAATATGAATTTATATGCGCTCGGAAACATTTTAATTAATCACTGGAGGGCATCAATTGCATTTTGTATGCTAATAATTTGCGCTATAAATATTCCATAACCCTTTGGCCGCCGCTCCAATCAGCCCCTAAAAATCGCGGCACTCGGAAATCATAAAGGCCTCATCTACTATTCGATTTCTTTTTACTATCCCACTCCTCCTTTTATTCCTTGCATTTTAAAATGAATTGATATTCAATTAAGCTAAAAATTTCCCTCTTTCATGGGTCCGGCATACAAAACACACAAAACCAGTAAAATGCAGCAAATAACAAATATTTATTTAGGTTTGCAGTTCATATTTTATACTATTGATGCTGTTGCGTTTGCTGTTGATTTATTTGTTAACTGCACAGCAGAAAAAGTTAAGCAAACATTGATGGAAGCGGAAAAGGGTTTTGCCCTGAGCTACTACGAATTTTAAGTGCCTTGTAATTGGCTTATTTTTATTAAAATAAGAAGACTTACGATGAATTTTTGTTTGTTAATAATTTAAAAATGTAACATGTAATAATATCCCGACCATATAATCTAAACAAATGCAAAAATCCATTTGAATGTGTTTTTATAGCCCCAGCCAAAAGAATGCATTGCAATAAAGAGCACATTTTCGTCCCTAAAAAGTATATATATTCTGGATCAGTATCACCAGGCAAGTAGATCAATTCATGTCCGTCTGTTTGTCCGTTCTTACGCGAACTAGTGACTCATTCTTAAAGTTATTTGGATTTAACATTGCAAAAAGACTATTTTTTAATGGAGGAGGTATAAGTCGAAACGGACTTGTTCCCATAGAAACAATCGAAAACAAAGGGAAATAAAATTATAACTTCGTTGATTTAATTTTATAATAATCGGAAGACTATATCAAATAGCTGGAACGATCGGCCATCCAAATCGAAATCGAAATATTGAACATTTAATTTTGGTAACAGATGCAAGGGTATATAAACTTTGGCTACGGTTTGCCGATTTTGGTCTTAAATCTTTTATTATAGAAAATTTAAAAATGTAACAAAAAAAATTATTTTTGTTAACATAATAGCCAAATTTGACATACATATAAATAAACATCGAATTTAGAATAATACACATTGCACTTCTAAAGGACACAACCCGCTCGAGAACCGTACATGATGCGCAGCTCCCGGGAGATCTTTTTATTGATGAGTGCGTCGTTGGTGCGGCGGGTCTGTGGGAAAATTGATTTGCTCTTATCGGGTTGTTTGATGCCCGGCTTGTGGACCAGAAAGGAGTTGTCCAGGATGTGAAACTCGTAGTCCAGGACGCACATGGCGTACGCCTGCGTCATCTTGTCCCTCTGGCCCTCCCAGCTCAACCGCTCGTCGTACGGCGGATCCTCGACGGTGCCTATGAAGACCGGCTCCCACATATTGTCCGATTCCGAGCGATGACCCACATTGAAGACGCTCAGATCGGCGGAGACCTCGGTGGCATTCACCCACTCGTCCAGCTTCGGTCCTCTGTGGCACACCGCACAGATTTCCATGTGAAACGGAATAGCTTCGTTCGATTTCAACAGCTTTTGCAACTCCGTCTTGGTGTTCGGCACGGAAACGTTGGACATCACCTCAAAAATACGCAGCACATGCACCACCGGCGATGTGGGCTGCTGCCCCGGCCTTCCAATTACCTAGGAATATAGTTAAATCAAAATGAAAATCACTTTCAAATACCCTTTATAGTGCTTAATTGTAACCAAACATAATACAATTATATATATTTTTAAATTTTATTATCTTTTTGTCTTTTATAGCAATTTTTGAGTCATTAAAGCAAAATCATAGAAATTATAAATATTTTCACCATTTTAAAAATATTTTCCATGTTTTAGAAAAGGTAAAAAATGAAACTATTCTAAACTGTAGAAAATATTTATGTATGTTGCGTAAGTTTCATTTTACACAGTTTTAACAAAGAGATTTTTAGAAATTAATTTTAGAATGAGGTTCTCTATTATTTAGAAAAACTGTCTTTAAAAAGTTTGTACCGTTTCTACTTTCATATAGAAATTGTTTTTTGTGCTTTGGACAATATATGTTTAAGAGGACAAGCTCAACATTTGATAAAACTGTTCTTACATTAGGAACTATTTTCTTTTCTTTTAAATGTCTTGAAGCTAGAATAATACTGTAACTTTTAAGTGAAACTTCAGCATAGGATTGAATAAGGTGAGTGGTATCAGGAAGTTTGTTTCCTAATGCTTAAACGCATGGCGAATTAATCTAAAACTTCAGAAGAGAAACGCAACTAGTTTTTTTTTAATAGGTAGTCGTCTAAATCGAAAAATGTAAAATAACGGTCTAGGACAGGACTTTTTGTTTGTGATCAGATTGGAAAAAAAACACGGAACTCAAATGGTAACAGGTGGTACTTTAGGAATAGTGTGAAATAATCTAAATGTGAAAATAAACATTACACGTCGGCTCAAGAAACGCAAGTAGGCGGGCACCAATCCTGGCGAGGGATATAGTTCGATGTCCGAGGCCAGGACAAAATGGGTCAGCGAAGCCTTGCGCGCAATATTGCGTCCCATATTGACGGGATAATCCAGCTTTGTGCGAGACTTGTACAAGGTCTTCTTGGCCACATTCACATAAGGCGGTGGGGCGTTGCAGTTGGCCTTCCTTTTCAGAGCCATTTTGGGCGAGGGCACCACCTGGGGCAGGTGCTGCACGTTGAAGTACAGGTGGAAGCTGGTCAGCTCGCGAACCAATTCCCTGCCGGGATGGCACTGCAGCAAGTACAGGATGCTCTCCAGAGTGGGGATGAAATCGGAGCCGGGGGCATATATGGCCAGGCTGAGGGGCGATCGCCAGCGTTCCAGCAGAGGCACCACATTATCCAGATACGTGTAGTCTGCGTGACTGGTGTAGGTCACATTTGCGAAGCACGATAAAGGACCGTGATCTGCCATTATATAGTTCTCCAGCACCCAGTAGTCGCGATATATCCCCTTGCTCGACTTGTAACTCTTGTCCTCGCAATTCACGAACTTACGCAGCTTCACAACGGTGGCTTTGTCCAGGGAACTGACATTCAAAACGAGGGACAGAATCGCAATTACAATCAGAAAACCTAAGATTAAGTACATATTGTGCTTTAAACGCCTAGAATTTCCTTTCCCGGTACTACAAAAACTTTTTTTGAGCATGAACTTTATTTCTTTGAACACTGTGTTACTTTATTTAATTTTTAAGTGAGACGATAGTGCTTTTAACAACATTTTTAAAAGGCAATCTAATAATATGTTTTAGTTTAATTGATTTAAATCTAAGTTTGGTTAGAATTTGTAAGAATTTTTTCTATAAAAACGAATGAATAAAATTTGTACTAGCTAGTTATAAAAAATTTATTAATAATTATAATATATTCATAAGACTAACCAATAAGATAAGAATTACAAACATTTTCACTAGGGTAAAAAACTCTCCTTTAAGTCAGCTTTATCCGAAAGCTTTAAGAATCATTTAAAACTCAATTAGTCTAACCTTTCCCAAAAGACTTTCCCCACCACCCATGAAAACGCAATCCCAACGAAAAATAATCTGTTTCAAATGGGGTTTATTATTGATTAGCAGAAATTTTAATATGCAGCCTGCGCAAATAAACAATTAATACGGAAAATTAATGTACATTGTTCATTGTTATTCATTGTAAAAGGTAAATCCCCAAACCCGGACCATCCCAACCCACGATTTCACAGTAGGCGTGGACAACAAATTTTAATTACGCGCCAGTTTTGGCTTCTATTGGGGCGCGTGATGGGGTGGTGTGTATATAGATTATGTATTTGTATGTATATTGAAATATTAGTAATTACGAGTTGAAAATTCATGAAAATACAATTTGCGATTATTGTTATTAGTGTCAGGCAACAGGCAGGCCCTCCGATGGGACTCTCCCCTGAAAACTTTTCCCGGTGGCTGGGAAAGTTCTCACTGTGCGGTGTGTGGGGGGAGGAGGGGGGAAAAAAGGGGGCGGAGGACGAAGGACGCACAACGGCGACAGCAGCTGAAAAATTTATACATTCAATAGCACCTAATTAAAATTAAATCTGAAAGCTCTCTGTATCGACGATGGAGCACGGCTTAGGCAGGCACCATTGCAAAAGCTACAGCAACAGCTACAGGATACAACACAACAGAGCAGGCCAGACCAGAGCAGAACAGCAGGAGCGTTGGCCAAGGATACCGGGCAGGATATGCACGGTAAATGCTGTAGCCGGAAATGAACACGTGCTGATGTGTGCCAGAAGTTCACTTGGCGAAAAAACTTAAGCTGGCAGAAAACTACAATACCTACATGTTGGTATAGTAAAACAAGTTCTGAAAAGAAATGTCTATGTATAATATTATTATTTTCTTTATAAAATTCCATGCGAAACAAATTAGATGGAAGCTAAAAGCACTTAGTGTTTTACGAAGAGGCTTAGAATTTATTTTTTTTGTATAAGTTGAAATAAGATTTTAGGAAACATGTTTATTTTGTGCTGTTAATTTTGTAAAAGAGATATATTTATTTTAATATTTTGTATATATTTTGCTCTTGTTAATTTTATAATACAATATTATATGAAAGGAATGTTATATTAACATATTAATTAAAAATTAATAAAAAAATGTTCTTTTTTCCTAAAGTTATATTAAAAATTGATATTATTGTTATTACATACTCCTACTAATCATGGATGAGTATAACATATTTAAAGCCTGCTGTATAAATAAAATATGTAGAAGTATAGACCCAATACTATTTTTGAGTCACCTAAAGTTTTGGTTTTTGTGACGTGTAAACTTATGAATTTACATACGGTGTTTATTTTTGGCAGTGTGTGTGCGAGGCATGGAAAACTTTACCAACTGAAACGTCTGTGTGTTTATTTATGAACCGGCGTTTGTTTGCCCAGCCAGTTCGACGCCGTTTTGTACCTTTCCCTGTGGGTGGCTGCGGGCCATATTAATTATTGAAAGATTTGATATCGGCTTAAAGTTACGTTCGCCGTCTGTTGCTCTTATTGTTTCAGCTTGCTGCACCTCGCCACCTACATATAGTGCCACTGCCACACACCCAACCCTTTAATCTGCCCCAGAAACTTATCTTACTTGTCGCATGCATCATCATCAAGGCAGTGCCAAATCTAATTTACCTTGTCTGCCTCTGCCTTACAACTCTGTTCCTTTCTCCACTCAACTTTTACTGAGCTGGCTGCACTTAGTCCTTCAGCCAGGCGCCTGGAAATGAACCAATAAATCAGTTTATAATAGCAAAGAAAAAAGGGAAAAACTACATCGAAGTCAGGTGCAACTTTTGATGCAGGCCGGATCAATGGCCCCCCAGAGAAAGTTGAAAGTGTTTTTTTCCAACGAAATTATATTTACCTGTGCGTTGGACAGAAATATGTCAGGTGAAAAGGAAGAAGTGGAAGCATCAGGAACCAGATGGATAGATGAAGATGCAGAGTTTCATTGAGAAATACCTGCAAAAAATTAAGAATAATTGCTAATCGAAATATGAACTCGTTTCTAGGGCCTATAATTAAACTTTTTCTGCCGGGCAGCAGATAAAATTCCAATATAAAATACCTTGATGATTACGTATTACGTTTTGATAAAAAATTAGCTTTTTGCTATTTAATGGAATTTTGACTAGTTGGTTTCTAAAGACAAATTAAAAGATATACTCTTTTCAAAAAATTAAGGAAAAACAACCCCAGTTCCCTTTAAAGTATTTAAATTGTTGAAAGTCCAACAAAAGTAATACATAAAAAGTCTTTTTGTATTTTCTTATACACGAAAAGTTAAGCTTAAACGCCTAAAATGTTATTGCTATCAAGAAACCTGTACAGGTTAAAACAAAAATGGATATTTCAGCACATTTGCCCAATTGATTTTTTCAATTCAAATGCTTTGCTGCGGACCGAGATTCAATTTGCTGGATGAAATGTTTTGTGTTGACGTGCATGGTTCATAATTTAATTGCGGTGTTAGCATTTATCGTTCGAGTGAGCCGATTGTTTCTGTCCTGAGCCGATTCACTGCTAATCGCCGAGGCCGGACAACGACGATACAGACTGACCGGAAGCTTAGCTTAAGAAGCTTCCCAAATGCGAACTCGAATTCTGTATTTTATTTAAAGTCGAGCCATGGCCATCTCTGGCATACTGCAGATGGCATTCAATGTGGCCCAGAGTCCGCCTGTCGACACCAGCCAACGTCAACATCCATCCAGGACAATGCAAATGAGGCGGAGGGCGAGCCAGGACGGATGCCAGGGGTGTGGTCGGGTCGAGAGTCAGAGGCACGCTGCATATTTTAACATTTCCGGTTTGATTTCACATTCCAAACAAAATGGCCGGCAGACGTGCTTCCGCCATCAGCTGCACGCACCGCACCTGAACCAGGAACAGAACCTGGACCAGAATCCGGACCCGGGTCTGGTCAAGTCCATATGCACATGCCGAGCCCTACACTGACAGAAAAAAATGTACATAGGTAGCTAATATAAATTAATTTAAATATATGTTTCTTTATATTATTACCAAAAGTGTAGAGTTAAGTTAACTCAATTTTTTGTGTTGAAATTAAAAAATGTTATATATTATTCAAAAAACCCAGTAGACTTTCATTATTTACTTAATTGCTGCTTTCTGGCTTAATGTGAATTTGTATTTTCCATTCTAAAGACTCTATCTCTTCAGAATGCAACTTGTCAAAGATCAGATTCCTTTTTACTTGTATTATATTTATTTTGAGGATTGGTTACAATTGGCTAGAAGCTGTCATAACTCGACAAGCAAGAGTTGTTTTTAACTTGACGTATATCTAGTTGTATTTTATACCAGTCCACATTTTCCCTCCAGGAATATTTGTGGCTTTCGATGTTAATAAACGCGTGATATCTTTGTAAATATTAGGAGTCATAATATAAACTTTATAGTGAATAGGTGTATAACAAAAACAAAAACAAAAACAAACAAATTTTCAAATGCCGCTTAACTTGTTGTTGGGCTCGGCATTTTGGCTAACTGCGTTTAAAATATGTAATCTGTGATCTCTATAAAAAATAAGATTTTAGTTTAAAATCGCTTAACCATTGACATAAATTTTAAAAAATTAAATGTCTTTGCTTGCAGGAAAATGAACTGAAAATTAATGATTTTTATAAAAATATTTAGTTTGTGTTAAAAACAGCAACATAAATATCTATGAAGAGTATTTTATTGCTGATTTCGTGCAGTGCACACAGCTAAGTTCTGTAAACTGGGGCGTGGTTCAATCGACAAATTTATTGTAAGCCAATTGATTAGATCACATGTCCTTTCCATCATAACAGGCTTATGTTGCATAGAGAGATAAAAAACAGAAAATAAGAGCTTGCATGAATGAACCCCTATAATCATATTCGATGCCAGTATATAGTTTTAGGCTCGATTCCCTGCCACTCGCAATGGGTATAACATTTAACTCTTTAATCTTTTTGATGGGGGAATCGGCGGGCAGGGGCACATAAAAAATTTACCAGTTGATTTTATGCTGGATTAGGCTTAAACTTTATACCAAAAGGAACTAAGCAAGCGTAAATGGAGTTTTTCCCCTTTTTCTTTGGCTCTGGGAGCCCGCCGCTGTTGTTTCCAGTCCCTTTCCTTGTTAAAATAGCTTTAGTGCGGTCGTTTGCCTTCATCTGGCCCAGTCCCAGCCCCGAGTCCTTTTTCCACTGCCTTGCCCGCTTCATGTGTGTGGGGGGATGAAGCTCTTAAGCCACGACTGACTGATTCCGGCACATTTCGGATGGGATGTCGAAAAATATTTGCTGTGACAGTTTTTGGCCCGAAGACTCCTCTGCCCTTTTTTTGGCCCGGTTTTTCAGCCAAGGGGGTTGCATTTCGGCCTACCGCATCTGCAGACCATAATTCGCATCGAAAACCCATCAAGTAAATTTTTGAAAAGGGGAGAAAAGGAGAAAAAATTGCTGTGCTTTGACGAAGGCAATTTCGTGTTCAGGTAATAGCTCTATTATATAATTATTGTACATTATTGTCTGCGGTTTGGTCTGCTGCACACGCACTCAATATATATAAATCGAAGGTGCATATTCAGTAGGGATGTTTTTGGAGACGACAAATCCAATATGATATATCGAAAACAATTCTAATTGCAACTTCAAAATATGTATATTTAATACAAAACAAATATTTTATATACTTTATACTTACACTTTTTGAGTAGATTTTAGCGATTTTAAAATTGTATTCTTTTTCAGGACAATAAATATCTCGTTCAATATTCTTTGAAAACTGCATTGTACCGCGGACTTTAATGTCTACTATTTGGCCATCCCTAAATTGTAGTGCTTTGACCTGATGTACTGGTCACCTTCAGATTGGTTGAGGTATCCGTATTAATATTCTTTCGCCCGTCCGACCCACGATGAAAAGGCAATAAAAATTTGTGTCATTCAACTGCGATGACAACGATGAATCGAACTGCGAGTTTACCCATCCAACTATGAGCCACCCCTTCGCCCTTATTCCACGTCGATTTATCCCGGGCACTATCGATATGCCTTGACAGAATCCAATTCCATTTCAATTGACCGGGCAATGCATATATAATACTGTGTATATATGATTTGCCACCCATCAACATCCAGGGACTCCGGAGCGTAAGTGTTGACATTATTATACCCGTTACACGAAGAGTAAAAGGGTATATTTTATTTGCAAAATTAATTTAACAGGTAGAAGAACGGGTTTTTGATCTTATAAGGTTGGTATATACATGATCAGTATCTGTCTGTTCGTCGAAATCCGGGGCATTATAACAAAAAGTAAATTGGTATTTTTCAAAGAAATTCTAGTGATGCAGCTGTTTTATAAATTTGGCCACGCCTACTCTAACGCCATTAAATCGGCAGACTAACATAAAGATTTGGCGGTGTATATTGGGTCAATATTAATCAATTAATAAAATCAAATAATTAATTGTAGTAATTTGGAAATTAAGTTTCAAAGGATTAATGTAGTCGATAGCTTCAGGGGTAGCACGTAAATAAGCCTCACCGCTAGATGGCGCACCGTCTCTTTTATTTGCACTGCCCTTTGCGCCACCTGCTGGGGGTTTTTACATTTTGAAAGAGAGTAAAGGGTATTTGATTGTCGAGACTGTCGACTATAGCGTTTATTCTTGTTTGTTATGTAGCTGTTGCATATGATTGGCTTTTTGTATTTCTCTGCCTTTGGATTTCCACATCCATATCTATTATGCACGAAGATGTATATATGTAAGTATAATATTACTTTTTGTATTTCCATAAAAAATATTACCGCCTGAATATTTAAATAAACCTAGCAATAATGTAAAAATAAGTTTTAAAAAACATAATTGAAAAGAAAAATGTCTCAAAAGTAAGTAATTGGTTCTAAATAATTATTGGTAAGCCTTTTTTTAAGCTTTCATAAATACCTAATACTTTTGGTTGATTTTGTTTTTCTGTTAGGAAAATAATCTTCTGTCTTGACCTTTTAATGCTTTATTTTATGAATTCAATTGTCTTGAACAAACCTTTTTTATATACTCACTCCTTAAAGAATAATAATATAAGCCATAGCATACACTTTTGACTTTCCACTATGAAAGATCCAAATCAGAATAATTTTTCAGAATTTTCCAACAAATTGAACTTAAATTTTCTCCGCCATTAATCTTGATAATCAATGGTTCATATCTGTCTGTAAATATTGGAAAATAATTGTTAAAGGATGTCTGGTTTCTGTTCGTTGCGGTTCCTGCTGCCGTCGTTGTATTTTTATACCCTTGCAGAGGGTATTATAATTTTGGTCAAAAGTGTGCAACGCAGTGAAGGAGACATCTCCGACCCTATAAAGTATATATATTCTTGATCAGGATCACCTCCTGAGTTGATATAGCCATGTCCGTCTGTCCGTCTGTCCGTCTGTCCGTCTGTCTGTCCGTCTGTCTGTCCGTCTGTCTGTCCGTCTGTCTGTTTCTACGCGAACTAGTCTCTCAGTTTTAAAGATATCGAATTGAAACTTTACACACACCCTTCTTTCCTTTGCACGCAGTATATAAGTCGGAACGGCCGGGATCGGCCGACTATATCCTATAGCTGCCATATAACTGAACGATCGGAAATGCCATAACTTTGGTGTTTGTAAAGTTAGGAAGTTGGGATTTTCTATGGGTTTTGTATTTGGCTAATCAATCCGACATGCCGAGTTTCATAAGGATCGGCCGACTATATCCTATAGCTTCCATATAACCGATTGATCGGAAATGCCATAACTTTGGTGTTTGTAAAGTTAGAATGTTGGTATGGGTTTTATATTTGGCTAATCAATCCGAAATGCCGAATTTCATAAGGATCGGCCGACTATATCCTATAGCTGCCATATAACTGAACGATTGGAAATGTCATAACTTAGGTGTTTTTAAAGTTAGGAAGTTGGGATTTTTTATGAGTATTAAGAATGCATCATATGAATAATTTTGGAGAATATAATTTACAGAGTATTCTGCAAGGGTATATCAACTTCGGCTCTGCCCGAAGTTAGCTTTCCTTTCTTGTTATTATAGAAATGATCTCGCAGCAAGTCCAGCTGTGGGTGGATAATGAAACCATAGCAAATAAATCAATAATTTTTACTCTTTTGTGAATTGCCCGCGGCTACTTTGTGTTTGTCTCTGAACTCCCCTATCACGCCGCCTCTTTATCCTGCTCCTCCGCTCTGCCTGGAGAACAAAAAGAATATATATAATGTATATTTCTTTTTTATGTATAAAAAGAGCTGAGCCAAAGAAAGGAGAACACATTTTATTTGGCTTGTTGTGGTTTTGGCTGCGAGCGGAGTCGAAGCGGAGGCTTCAGTTCCATGGCACTAGTTGGCCAGCTAAGCACTTAAAGAAAAGTGTACTTGATCTTTAAGTAAATTAAAAGCCTTTTCGTGCAGTTTTTCTTATTTGAAAAATGTTGTTCATTTGACAGCTGGGTAGGTATTTACCTTAGTTTAAAATCAATTAAGAAAACGTACATTTTTAAGCCTTAATGCTTCATTAAGTTATGGCTAACCATATATTTATTTGGTAGGATTTTAATAATAGCTTGTAATGTTTTGAATACAATTTTGGTAAATTTAAATATACTTGTCATAGAAAATAACATATTTTTATGAAACATCGGTTTTATTTTGCATGTACATAATTGGTAACGTTCTTTTTCGTTAAGGAATTCCAAGATCAATTCAAGATAATTTTCGGAATTAAAGACTTGACTTTATTTTTCAGTGAGGCCCGTTGGGACTATTTGTTGTTGGCAGCGGTTTTTGTGGTTTTCATCCTTTTCAGGCTGCCGAGAGTATGTCCTGGCTTGGCCTCTTCTGTTCTGGTCTGGTCCTTTTGGTTTGGTCTGGTATGCTCCTTTCTTTAACCGAAAATGTGACGAAGGCCCTGCCTGTATTTTACCATCTCACGGATACAGGCTCAGTCGCACACATGTGTAAGTAGACTCATTGCCATGTTATCCTCTTTCCTTCATTATTTTGGCTCGTTTCTTGTAGTAGCCGCATAAATTGGTTGGCAAACTAATTGAAAATGGTTCTTGCCCCTCTGTCACCCACACAAGCTTACATATTCAATAAGCTGGATGTGTGTGTGTGTGCAATCTAAACGCTAATTAAATGATTCAATGATTCCCCTTCCGCACGCCTCGCCCCCTTGCTCCTCCCCTCGCTGGCTACTTTACCTTAATTTCTTTTTATTGTTTTTCGCATGTTCTTTCAATTGCTTTTATGTGTGTGTGAGTGGGAGTGCGGGGTGGGGTGTGCTAGTGTGTGTATAGTCCAAGTCCAAGTAACTCCTTCAAGTGAGCTGACAAGTGCTAGGGGCTGCACTGCCTTCAACACTCCACCCCGCCTTTTCTCTGTGTGTATTTGCGGGTTAATTGAATTTTATGTGTTGGTCGCCAATCCTTAAGATTGTCTCCCCCCGAACCTCTGTCCACCCGATTTCAGCCCTAGTCGGTCTGGACTTTGGAAATTAATTTCCTTATATTGACTTTTTTCCCTCTGCTCCACATTCCCTCTCTATTTTCTGCACTCCCCTCGACTTCCGTTGCCGTCTGTAGAATTTCTTTGGAATTTTTTCGCTTCTGCTTTTTTGGGATTCCTTGGATTTATTGCCTTTGTGGTATATAGAAATTCTTAGGCTGACTAATGAGAAAATTATAACCAGGCTCTGGGGTACTAAAGAATCTCTCCCTACACTTAAAAGCTCTCCATCTTAGTCCTCCCCAAAAACCAGCAATGATTTCTCCTATCTGCAAAATAATTTTTTACACTTCTCAAATCGTCAAGGACTTTGTCAATGTTTAAAAAAGTAAACAACATGTTATTGTTCGCTTTTTGATTTTAAAATACATTTGACATACATATTATTACCACAAAGTAAATAATTAATAAATAAATCATTTTTGTATCACTTTTAAAACTATTAATTTGAGTAATAAGCTTCAAAGCCTATGTGCGGAATCTTAAACTCATTATTTTAACAAATTATTTCTGAAATGTCGCTTAAAATTAGGATCTTAAAATTTTCATAAAAAATCAAGACAAATAAAAACTTTTTGTTATCAAACAAAGTTTTAATAGTTTTCTCTGGGGTTTAAACTCAAACCTATCTGACCTTTTATTAAAAATAATAAAAACTTAACAAGTTGGTAAATGATTTCTTACAAAAAAAGGCAATTCTAAAATGAAGAACTACATTGAAAATTGAGAAGAAATATTTCAACTTCACAAAATCGATATTAAGTAAACAATTTTGGTCTTAAATATAAATCGTATTTTTTTCCTTCAGTGCTTTGGTTTTGATGTTAATGCTAGCAGCCTTTTTCTGAGTGCACTCCATCTAATGCTTCACTTGATGTTAATGGATTCGCACTTGCAATGAACCACAAACATATGCAAATGTCTCAAGCACCTGCTAACAACATTAACTAGCAGGGAGTCCACCGCACCACCCGTCCCCCCCCGCCCGTCGCCTGTAAGTATACTCATAATTTTCAGGCCTGCTCTAACACTCGCACTCCATCAATAATTATATGCTGCATACATTTTGGCGTCGCTTTTCCACACCGCCCCCTCCCCGTTCATCATCGCCTCGTTTCACTGTGCAAATGTTTGTGCAGCACTCGAAATGTGTGTTGCAGAGGCAGTGCTGCAGCAGGGGGATTTTTGGGAGGGGGGGGTGTACGATGGCATCACCAACGTGGCAAAAATAAGACGGTTAACATTTTTGAGTGCGTGGTTGCAATTGGGGCTGCCTTCAGATGGTTTGATGTGGGCTGGAAAATGGTGGAAAGCGGTGGGTGGGAGTGCGAGTAGGTGTTTCGGGTTCTAGGAAGGTGAAATCGGGGGGCGGGGCTGCCGGATTCCTGTGGAGTGTGTTTTGAGGCTTTGCTTTGCTCTTTGCCGGCTGCACTTAAATATTTTGCATATGCGTAAAGTGGAGCATCAGCGACGACAACGGCAAACACTTTGTTGCAGTCAGGCCCTTCCCGGATTTCTTTGTACCGCCGCTGCACAACTCCTTATACCAATTTGTAGTGCTCCAAAGGAGCTGAGAAGAATGTCTGGGTAGTTAGTTAGTGAGTCGATGAGTTGCAGGTAAGTGCACGATTTCTGACAAATTGCCCCAGAAGAGAAGACTTCCAGAATATATTAATATTTATCTCTTGGTTTGATAGAACTGATTAATAATCTAACTTAGACAGTTAGATTGACATCCAAATTAAAATATTAGCTGAAATATTTTGATATATAAAATATTTTTTAATATGGTGGTTTTACTATATTATAAATAAAACAACAATTGAATGAAAACGTTTTTCTTCTTTTTTCTGATATGTCTCTAAATAACTAGGCATGGATTTGTACCACTCTTGCAGAGAGTAATAGAATTTCTGTATGACATAATATTATTGTACCAGCTGTAAGGATATGTAAACTTTGCCTTGCCAACTCTGTTATTTTTGGGCTTACATTTTTGTATTTAAAAACTACTCTTGGAAATTAATGTATATAAACTTTTTAGGTTTTTTGTATATTTTTGTTTTTTGAGCTGACTTGTAAATAGTAGTTGGCATAACAATTAATCTATTTCCTCTAGTCTTACAAATGTTATTTGTAATTTTTTGATACCTAAGTGAAGCAAACGTTAAATAATACTATTAATATATTATTTAAAAGTCTTTTTACACTCAGACTAATGAATATCTTGAAAGCCTTTTCCTATTCCGTTATGAACATTTAATAAAAATTCCTTTTGACTAGCTGACCGAGTTTCTACACAAATTGAGTTTGAGGGAACCATTCTATTCGATCCTGTCGGTTAATTGCATTTGGCTCATTGGCTTTGAAGTGGGAGATATTACCACATGGCCGCAATTCAATTATTTTATTAGAGAAAAAGGGGCCTAAGCAGAAGCAATTGCTTTGATTGCCGACGGCACTAACCGCAAGGCGAGCAGTCAAGGCTGTTGTTCCACCGCCCAGCATCCTCCAAGGACCTCCCTCAGGCAGAAACCGCAACTATGATAAGGATAAAAGGTCGGGCCAGGAGGGGCCGATAGCACAATGCGTTTTAAATATGAGATGTGGTGGGCGGGACTCTCGAGTGAGCTGCAAGGACAATAACCCAGAGCCACCGCTCGCTACCCTGGGTTCTAAAATTTAACCGCCACGCTGATGACAGCAATTAAATAGAAAATGTCGGGCCGAGAAAATACTCAAGAATTTGTGGTACAAAAATTCAATTAATTTTTGCCCCAACACACAATGGAAGCGTTGGGATGGGCGGGTATACTTCCGGAGGATGTTGTATGTTGTCTTGTTCGGTGGTTAGCGGTTAGCAAAACTATAATAAATTATTCCACGACATTTTCGCCCTTGATTAGCATGGCTATGGGCATTCCAAAATAAAACAAATTACGTGCCAGGAACTCCTCTGAATGGTGGGTGGTGCAATCGACCAAATTAGTGGCCACATACTGCAGGAAGATAGCGAAAATAAATATATATCACATCATCGGTCAACTTTCTCCAGTGTTGATGCTAAAAAATTAAGTTATCAACTTGCCGACTTGTGTGAAAAAAGATATAGAAAACTCAAACCTAAATTAGTTCATTGTGTTACACAATTATGCTGGAAGCCAATAGAAGTTCAGGGTGGCTGGGTGGTTTTGAGGGTGGTCCACACAAGTTCGTTGCTTGGCTCAAATTTTGCCATTGATCGAATTATTTGACTTTCATTTCGTAATTAGTTGAAGCTTTTTGTTTTCAAGAGTAAAGAATTTGTTATCGATGAGTGAGTGGCAGGAATTTTATAGCATGGTGTACAGAGAAATTTTTTTGTAATTACAGAGAGTGACAACTAGATGTGTGAAAAATAAAAAGAACTTAATTTATTTAGAAAATAACAAGAAATATGCGTTGGTTTCCAATAAAAATGTTCCAAATTTCGATGTACAACATTGGAATTAGAATTAATATATTTTAAAAATTCAAGCATGAGGAAGTTTATCGATTTGATGAGCTGTTATTGATATTTTGGCCAATATTCGTCGTTTCATACAAGGGCAGAATTTGTTTAGTTTGATTTTCTTACCAATAAAAATGTTCCGAATTAATTAAAAGCATTGAACTAAAGGCAGGCCTGGCTAACTTACCATTTCTTATCGGGACTTCCCTAAGATTTATTTAGACTGACAAAAAGAGCCAATTTTCAATTTACTTGTGAAGAAAACGATTTCTCAGTGCCAGTATAATTTATTTGATTTGTGGGCAATATCGACGGCAATTAAGATAGCAAAAATGTACAAAAAAATCCAAACGAATTTAAATTGAACTTTTATTATGCCCTTCTTTTTGGTCTCTTCTATTTTATCTATGCTGCGAGGTAGACAACAATAAATTTTTATAAATAAATGTGTGGGTTTGGTTTGGAAATGAAAAATAAAATGAGAGGGACAGAGATGAGAAAATTTTCTTGGCGGTCGAGTCAGCAAAGCTTGAATTGCCTACGCAGGCAGAGACAAAAAGAGGACGGTGAAATTTGAGGGGCAGGGGGGAGCCTATTTACCATTAAAAAACAAACGTACATACAAAAAACCAACAATTCACGATGCATAAAAAATGGGCATACCATAGAAGCATTTCCAAATTCTTTTGACACTTATCCCTTACCTCCCTTCGGTTGTTTACTACACTTTAAATAATTTACAAATCTAACACTAAACAAATCTAACACTAAAATCAAAATTAATTGAAAAATGTCGTGAACTTCCTGAAAAAAATAATAAAAGCGGGCATCTAAGCGAATTTTAATTAATTAATTATTTAATATTTCTATAAACAACGAAAATAATAATACTAATCTTTCAGCTAATTTACTAACAAATTTTAAAATTGATTATTTTATTAGTCGCTGATTTTGTATTCTTTAAAAAAATTATTAAATCTTTGGTTCGCTTTTAATAAGTTAAATACAATGTTTTAATTCCTTGAAAACAGTTTCTGTTTCCTATAAAATATATATATTTATGTATAATAAGAATATTTATTAAAATATTTTGAAAATAAGGATTTTCATTTAAATAGTAAAACGATTGTTGGCTGCTCAATTTCAATTCGAGTCAAAGTGATTTTACATTCCTTTTTTCGTTCATTACTTACAACCATTTTTTTTTTGAGTGCATCCGAATATATGGGTGTGTGAGTGTATCTAGGCCCCTTGTCACCTGTCTCGCTTGCACAGTCTCGGGGAGCCTTCATTATTATTATTATTTTTATTTTGTTTTATATTTGTGTATCGTGCATGTGGGTTGGGTCTTCTTTGGGGGCATTTTCGCTTCTTGATTTTTATTGTGGAAATGCGAACGTCGGCCGTTTTTTTAAAGCCACCACAGCACCCACTCACACACACACACACACACACAGCGAACTTAAGGCTGGCAAGGATTCCAAGCTTTGGTGTGCTAGTGTGTGTGTGTGTTTTGTTTGAACGTGTAGCCCAACACTTACACGAAAATGATGAATGATTTTATGGTTTGCTTGACCTGAATTTTATAGTATGCATGCATGGCCCCTCAACACCCCCCTCCCCTCCTTGACGGCCCATTGCGAGTGGAAAATTTTATGTTTGCATAAGAAATTGGATTTTTGCATTAGTTATGGAAATGAGAAAACTTCAACTTGATTTGTTTTTCACTGGTTCACTCGTTTCGCTACCCCCTCCGTCCCTCTTGCCATCGAAATTTTCTTCATTTTTTCTGTGAGTGTGTGTGCCGGTCAGAAGAAAACGGATTTTGGCAACTCTCGGAAAACTGTTTGAATTTCCTTCATTCATTTTGGTTTTTCGCTTCGTATTTTTTCTTGTTGTTGCCGTCCATTGGTTTTTGGTTTTGTGCATTTGCTCTTTGGGCTTTTGCGGTCCATGGAATTGCAAAAAAAAGAACACGGAGATGAAGAGAAGAAGGGAAATATACTCTTGCCTAATGCTTATTAGATTTGGCTCATGAATCAACCCAATTGCAAAGCGACTGTCCGAGTGAAAATGGAAATGGAAGGAGCCTTCTGTGAGCTTACGTTTAGAGGGACTGTGTGCTTTTGACTGTGTCTGTGAGACTGAGCCTGAGCCTTGCAGTTGCACTTCCAGTTGCATATTAAGTATACGCCAAGTGGTCGGAAAGATGAAGCACTTACCGGCGGCAGCTGCATCCACGTTACTCCGGCCAATGTTTCGCAATATGCCAAAACAATCGACGATGTACATCTCAACCCACATTCACAAACAAGTTCCCTCAAGGATTGGGGACATTTAAAGACATCTAAAATTTGGAGAATTGGGTACACCCTTCAAATAAATGTACTAAGTCTAATAAATAAATATGTAGACATTAATGGTTTAATGGTTTTATGTCTACGGGTATTCAGGTATTTAATAATAATTAAACAGTCTATTGACCATGTTTGCCACAGCTGAGCATGCAACTTTAGGCAGATAACGTTGCACATAGGACTCTACAATAGTTAATAGTTTTTAAAGCAAAAGCCGTATTCTATAATTTTTTTATCCAGAACTTTACTCCGCACTGGCTTGGTTTATTATTCATAATTTTTTTTACGCTCATTGACTCGTTTTGAGATGCTTTACGAACAGTATATATAAAATAAGAGTATTTCACGAAAGACTACCTCATCCCGCGTTGAAAATATCTCATATAAAACTGAGTTTGTTTATATATACAGATATATATTGTGTTTTATAGAAAAAACTTATGCTCCGAGAAGCAATAAAGCAGTTGAATGCAGCGCCCTCGAGTGTGTGGTGGTCCTTGGTGAAAAGGAGGATGAATGTGGGATCTGGGATTGCTGGTGAGTCTGGAGCTGTGGCTAACACAAGGTTCAATAAACAGACACTTTCCCTCGGGCCAGCTGAACAGAAGACAGTTAATGTCTGGGGCCACTGAGTTTGACCGATTATAGATCCAAGCCGAATTCCTACACAAAAATAGAAGATAAATGCTGCTAAGGATTTTAAACTGTTTGAGGTCAGCTCACGAAGACGGGATACCTTTATTTAAAATGGGGTTGTATTTGCTGATTTTGGTTAAAGACTTTAAATCATAATAATAACTGGGAATTTGAACAAAATTACACATTACAATTATTGCAATGCAAGGTTATAAAATATAAATTAAAATCTTTCTACCATTTCATTAATAACAGACAATAATATATTAAGATAATAAATTAATTCCATGAAAAATAAAAAAAAAGCCCTCCGTTTTCCTAACAGCTACAGAAACAAAGATTTACAAAAAATGTTCCCTTTCTGGAAAGTGTAAAGCATTGAAGGGCATGATTGTGGTGTCCTAAGTTTAAAAAGATTACTTAATGAAAATATTTTAAGAGCTTGTACAAACCCAGAAAAGATTTCCACTCTCCAAACCATATGAAGACTAAATCCCTTTCCACTCCCAATTTCTGTTGGGCGTCCGTGATGCTCTGGATCAGTTTTAATAATGGCAACTTTTTTAATTATTTGCTCGAAACGCTTGTCGATTTGTTGGATGTTGCCGGTTGATTTGTTGGCCTTGTTGTTGTGCCCGATGGTGCCAAACTATGGCGGCAATATGTGCCAACAGTTGAATAATCTGTCAATAAGCTTTTGTCATCGCTTGGGGTCCTGGGTCCCGCCTTTTTGTGAGAAGGACAACAGCGCCAACTGCTGCTCCAGCTCCCGATGCTGCCACAAACAAACATTTTTCTATTGGTTTGCCGGCGGAGCCCCGAGGGTCACCCACAGATGGGTTTTCCGGGCGCGGGGGTTGGGATCGAAGTGAGTGGAAGTTTTCCCATATATATTGCGTCTTGGGGGCCACTCTCTCTTTTTCCTCCGGTCGGTTTGGCGGTTGGCGAAAAAAAACTTTTTAATAAAGGTCGATTGCTGCATGTCAATTTGCCACCTCTTCAACTTGCCCCACTATTTTCCCTCCTTTTTTGCGATTAGCTTTGGCAATAGTTCTGGCACTGCATGCGCATCCGGTGCCTGCTCCTTGTCTTTGTGTTTCCGTTTTATCACTTATTACTTCCGTTTCGACACTCTGGCACAAGGTGCTTGGCTCCTTGAGCTTAATGCCGTGTCACCTTTTGAATTTTAATTTATTTCCCTTCTCGTCCGTAATGAGCTGCAATTGCAATTGCAATTTGGAACGAGTTTTTCGCCTCGGTTTCAGGGAATTAGCATTTATATGAGCAACTTTTCATTCGTCTAATTGCTAAGCTAGATGGCCGAAATAAATCTTGGCCCTGGCTAAGACCACTCGAACAAGTTTGCCGGCCAATCTCAAGGCTCTCGAGTCCGTGGGTGGTGGTTTCAGGTGCAACCGGGGTGGCGATAAAATATACATAAATAACCTTTATTACACATGCTGACGACGCTCGAGTGCTCGAACTTTTTCAAGTCCACTTTGCCCAGTTGTTTCTCGAGTAGTTTTTCTGCGGTTCCTTTGTTGCCGCTGCTGCCGAAGACCACCCAACCACCCACAGCCTGCCTTGGCAAACCACGTGCAAAAACGAAAACTCCTTTTATTATAGGCCAAAACGGTAAACGAAAGTCGATGGTTGAAGCATATATAATTTAAAGAGAGAGGTTTAAGAAGTTGGACTTACTTTGATGTTTGGTTTCAACTGAAACCCAAAAGAAAAACAGAAATATAAATTATTTACCATAGACTAGTTGTCAAACTTAAAGTTAACATTATAAAACATAATATTGTTTAGAGTGAAAAGATCCTCTAGGTTTAATTTATTTGTAAGTAAGAAGAGTGAAAAGATCCTTATGTTTTCTTTATTTGTAAGTAAGAAGTTAAAGCAGACTTTAACCAAATGACAGGGCCAATATCACATAACTATCTGCAACCAGGCCAACGTTAGATAACCCGATTTTCCCAGCTGTCCTTTTGCACCGTGGAAATGGATTTGGTCAAAGACGAAGATAAGGCACTCTGTCCTGGGTATTTGCAGTCCGTGCAACCAATTTGAGTTAATTAAACCACGCAAATCCTAATGTGACCTAATTGGGTTTAGTTCGCTACAGATTGGCAGATGTCCCTGGAGAGGCGGTGAACGGAATGGAAGGGGAGGAGCAGGCCTAAACACTTCCTTCGCACTTCGAGGGCTGCTCCCTCCACATTTACACTCATTTCGGACATTCTTTCTGGCTGGGCTTAATGTCCATCCCGTTGCCTTCTTCTTTTCCCTGATTTTCTTCGCGCAATTCCTACACAAAAAAAAATCCATTTTTTTCCAGCCATGGATGATGGCTTTGAAAAATATAGTTTAAATAGTGAAATAGTTACTTTAAGGTTATAGGTTTACGAAATCTCTACTATTAAAAGTTGTTATTATACCCTTGCAGAGGGTATTATAATTTTGGTCAAAAATGTGCAACGCAGTGAAGGATACATCTCCGACCCTATAAAGTATATATATTCTTGATCAGGATCACCTCCTGAGTTGATATAGCCATGTCCGTCTGTCCGTCTGTCCGTCAGTCTGTCCGTCTGTCCGTCTGTCTGTTTCTACGCAAACTAATCTCTCAGTTTTAAAGCTATCGAATTGAAACTTTGCACACACCCTTCTTTCCTTTGCACGCAGTATATAAGTCGGAACGGCCGGGATCGGCCGACTATATCCTATAGCTGCCATATAACTGATTGATCGGAAATGCCATAACTTTGGTGTTTTTAACGATAGGAAGTTTGGATTTTTTATGAGTATTAAGAATGCATCATAGGAATAATTTTGGAGAATATAATTATAGAGTATTCTGCAAGGGTATATCAACTTCGGCTCCGCCCGAAGTTAGCTTTCCTTTCTTGTTTTATTACTAAAAGCATATTGTTTAAAATCCAAAAAAACAAAGCCTATGGAAAATGTTGCGGTTAGTTAACGATGTTTGTAGTAAGTTAATTTAACCACAAAAATATATAAAATAAAATAATAATTGAACTGAAACCAATGTATATTACTTGTTTTAGTTTTAAAAAGACCACTTAAAGGTGTGAACCCTCTTCAGAAGAGTTTCTGTAAAGTAAAGTTTTCAGTTTCTGAATTATGGGGGTTGGTGCACGAAGCTCTAAAACTAGTTAAGAATTATAAGTGCACAAGTGAAGAGGCTTGCTTATGGTTTTTGAAAGAAAATTTATTCATTTTGTAAAAGACATTTGTTAAATAATTTAATGATTAATTCAAGGCCGTCTGACCTTAGTTTAATAAATATCTCACGATTTCTAAAAGCTTTAGTCGTTCATATTCCTGAAACTAACAAATGTTTAATTAAATATTGTCTTACAATTTTATATTTAATTATTTAAAGTTAAGTCAATCTCAATGCAGCCCTTTTTCGTCTGCTTTTTTTTTAAGGGCATTTCCATATTCTTTGAGTGTATTCCTCCTTTTTTGTATTCATAGTTATGACCCTTTGAGATGTGTGCTGGTGTTCAGGGCTGCTTGTTGCATCCGCGAATGGCGAGAGCTGCTTACTCCACCCACGTCCTTCCCCTCCTCGTTGGACGCCCACTCGCTGACCGACTCCAGTTGTCCTGGCCGCATTTTGAGTTGTCCTGCCAGGACAGTCTCGTCCTCGTTTCCTTTTCGCCGCGCCTCTAATCCTACAAGCAACTATAAGCCCTGGTAATTATCTGCAAAGTGACCATTAGGCGATTAGTTGATGCTGCCTCGTTGCTTCGCCTTGGTTGCTTACTTCCACCTCCGAGTCCAATTCCTGTCCCCTTTTAGTTTCTCCATTTACTTCTATTTCACTCTCGATGTGTCTCAGCTAATATAACGCCTCATGCGAAGCTGAAATATGTGCCAAGCTCTTGGGTAACTGGAAGTTAAGGCGAAATAATCGCTTTACATTGCCACCAACTAAGAAGCCAGAGATTGAAACATGAGTACCTGCAGAGTGGTTTGTATAATTCATTAAAATTATTTTATTCATTCTAGATTGTACATCTTTATGTTATGACACCACCAGATTATAAACTGAACAGTTTCATATTATTTTTTAGCTTACAAACTTAGGGAAAAAAACTCTTAACACATAAGCGGAAATTGCAAATAGCAAATGTTATTAATTACATTAAAAAAAAACAAATTTAAATTATAGGTCAAAAATGTTAAAAATAACTAATACATCATTTGAATCAAAATATCAACAAAAATAATTTAGAAACCCACGCCAATCACAAAAGTACAAACTCGGCTGACAAAGCCCGCAATGTAGTTAAACATTTCAACATTATTATAATTTATTTTATTTCGAATTCAAGCGTTTTAATAGTTTTACAGTAGTTAGAATAATGATTTCCGCAACTATGGACTACAACTAAATGCGACCGGTAATGAATCTAGTGGCTGATAACTCGCTTATTAGGTTATTAGCCTTAATTAGCAGTTCATTTCAGTTGTCAATGATGGACACTAATTAGACCAAAAACTAAAATAGCAATTTTGCTCAACTCAAATTAGAGCACGGAGATAAATTTTCGTGATATTAATTTTGGTTGTTATTTTGTATTTTAACTCATATTAAAAGGCTACAATATATCTCATCTTACAACACATCCTCAATTAAAATATTAATTGTGAGCAAAAATGTTAAGTAGTAAATAACTTTAAGCAATTTAAATCAAATATATATGAACGGCTATTTAGGTAAAATATTGACACTAACCACAAATAATCTTGATGGATTTTACTAAAACTTTTACTCAATACACCACAAAAATTAAAAAAATGGAATCCGACCTCAACCATTATACATGTTTGCGGATGGAGCTTACAATCTTAAATTTTTGTTTTTAAAAAGTTTTAAAAGTTTTATTCGGCTAATTATTATTATAATTTAGTTTAAGGAATATTCGAAAAAATTTAAATATTGGCCACTGAACTAATCAATAATCTAATGCTAAAAAATACAAACATTAAATATGGTAAGTGTCTTATAATAAGTCTATTATAAGTTGACATTTAACAAGAAAGGACATTTAGTACGTTCTTATTTTTGTATATTTTTAATTATCAATATTCTTATACCAATATTTTACATAAGTTTCTATTTGACATCGATTAGTATCAAAAGAACTTCTTCCCCACTCGATTGAGTTCCATAACCTTACATTACAATCTTAATGTCCACCAACCGGATAGATAACTTTTTCCGTCATATTCAACCGCATTTTCTTGTCTCGTTTTCATCTAATTTGCATTTGCGTGCTTAAATTCTTCCTGGCCATCATCTATGTATATACCTTCGCTTTGTGACGAAAATTATGATGACTTTTCTTTGCTCATTTTGCATTTTGCTTTATGAACTGCTGCATAGAGCAAAATGTTCTAAGTAGCTGACTTAGTATGTGATAATTTCGCTGGCCGATAGTTACATTTTCATGTTTTTGTCATAAAGGAGGTCCCTCCGAACCGAAAGAAAGAAAAGCGTTGAAAAAGAGCGAAAAGCCAAAGCGGATTTCCATAAGCAGGCGGAAATGGCGAAGGAAGGAGGGAAATTGTAGTCGAAGCACATGCGAAGCATTGAAAATTGTTTACGATAACGATCGCATAATCATAATAATAATCACATTATAATAATTCTTGGCTTTATGTGGTCCGTTGTGGCCTGTCGCTGGTTTTCCAGTTTTCCACCCCGGCGGTTCCTTCGGGGACGTGTAATAGTTGCTAATAAAATGCAATGCCCATCGACAGGGCAGCGTAGAAAAAGTGGGCGAAGGATTGTAAATTTGCGTGGTGGAAGTGGGGGATGGGATCGACAGTTAGGGGTGTGGGTCTGAAAAAATGGCAACTGCATTGATGTTATTACCTGGGCCGACAACTATTCGCCAAAGTCAATAAACCAAAATGACAGACTGCCCGAAAGGGGGTTCAGAAAAGAGGTTGTGGCTAACTACGAAAAAACCCCCTCACTGCAGTTATGTTGTTTTTTGCGCTGCCAGCAAATTATTGTTATGCTTTTGCCTTTTGCGCATAATTCTGCAGTTTTCCGTCCTTTATTTGGAGTATGTTACTCATACGCCACGTTGTCGGGCCGTGGCAACTCTAGCATGCTCTTCTAAATGAGCCATATCCACAGACATGGCACCAATTTTTATTTTGTCCCCTTCGCACTCCTATTTGCGTGGCTTTGTTCACCTATTTTCAATTTGTTTTGGGCTGGTGGAATGATGGTGAGCTGTTGAAGCAAGCTGTCGCCGGGTTTTTCACTATTTTTTTCATCCAACTTCTATATTTGTATTTTCAGCAAGCAGAAGTAAGGGCAATGACAAAGGTAGTTAAGCATAGATGTGCAATATGTGGTTAGAAAAATCTAAAAAATCTAAATGAGGGGAAGGTAAAATATGATTTCTAAAGAAGAAGCTTTGAGATAAAGTTGTAAAATAGAATGAGTCTTCGGAAATAATTTTATTTTGAATTATTTCTTGTTTTCAATTGCAAGAAGATAAGTTTAAGTTATAAGTCGTCTCTTTATTTTGTAACTCCTTTTAAGCTTTTTTAAAAATTATTTTCTTATATTTTAACATCATTAACACTATTTTACTAAGTCTTAAAGATGTTAAAAAAAATTAGTTTAATTTTGATATATTTCAAAATTGGTCGTCAATTTTTTTTTAACTATCCTCTTGGATTTTGAATTAAATAAACACAGTAGCACAACATAAAGCAATTTAAATTCAAATTCATTATGTATTTTTATTTATTTTGAAATTGTATAGATAACCATAGTGCTCTGTCAGGATGCAAAAATGGCAAAAACACAGTAAAAATTTGGGTTATCCATTATATTGATCTTTAATTTGCCAATGTTGACTTATTGAATTATTTATTAAATTTCACGCTTGTTTAAGCTATACTAATTGGGTTTTATTTGTCTCAAAAACTATTTATCATTTTTCAGAGCCCAAAGCAGTTTAATTCGATAAAATAAACTACTGATTTATCATTTGCTTGCTCTGATATTAAGTCAAGTAAATACCTGCTAGAGTATTTCTATATCCGATCTTCGAAAGGGTCCAAACTGGTTTTTTTCGCGAATGGCTTGCGGTTGAAAAACAACTTAAAAAATAACGGAAAAATCGACAAAAGCGATGATGGAGACAGACTACAGCGAGTTTATTTATGCTTTGCGTGTCTGCTGTGAATTAGTGCCAAATTTGATTATCTATGACTGCACACATACATCCATAGGCACAACCCCACCCAGTTATATGGATCAAGGGGACAGGGGGCGCGGAGGTGAGGGGACAAACCCAAATAGCGTGGGAAACACGCCTCTCAGTAAGTCATGATGACTCCGTTGCCCCTTTTTCTTCCTGGCTGTGACTTTCGTTGAAAATTACGCCCATCTTAAATTGATTTTTCTGATCAATTTGGAAATTTATGAATTTTCTTTCATTTTCCCTTTTCAACAGGGAGCTTCAATCTGCCCGGCGGCGGAATATGATTTTAAATTTCAGTTTTAACTTTTCATTTTTAACAACGAACGGGTTGTGCGCGAGTGGGCGCTAAAGCCACGCCCACTAAAAACACACTGTTGTGTATCCATAGATTTTAATGTCATAAGCCACATGCCAAGCTGTAATTAGCCAACTTTCGCCCCCATCATGCTGATGGCCTGGCGAGGCTTTAAAGATGTCGATTTAAGCCAGTCGAAAGATATTCAGACTGTTGATGGAAAATCACCGAAGCGAGTGGGCCCTTGCAGATTAAAATAATACATTTGATTAGTTTATTTTTGGCTCCTATTAATCTATGCTTTTAATTTAGCAGTTGATTGATTAAGTTGATTGAAATGTAGGGATCCCAGCAAATTAAAGTACATTATTAGTCTTGGTAAACATCTTTTTAGAGGGAATATTTTCGTCAACTTGATTAAAGTAGCACAAGCTCTTGGACACAATTTATTTTAATATACAGACAAGCAATATACGAGAAAATTTTGTTTTTTCTTATATGCACTTTAGGGTGGGCCAAATTTGTATAAGTTTTAGGGACGGGCATTGGTTTCCAAGCATATCACTCATACGCACTGTTGCCTTTAATCAAATAATTTATTCTAAATGACGAAAACTTTGAGACTTACAAATACATTTTATTGCACGCTAAAATCTAACATATTCAACAAAGAAAGTAATAGGTGAATTACAAAAAAAATGTTAACCCACCATAGATTTTAACCCGGTTGCCAGTTAACTTATTAATGCTTTGCAGATAAGGCGCCTTTTCATTCATTCTTGAACTTTCATCATTATCACATAAACTATTAATTGAAGACCATCTTCACTAATAAGACCATCAATCGGACAGTATAAAGAACCGGAAATATCAAATATTCTCCGCACAGTATGTGCCACATCAATTATGTTTATTCCTTATGATATGCCATAACAGATCTCTGCTGTTTCACATTAAGCTATTGTGAGTGAATTCAATGGAAACATATTCATTGCATCGTGGGCGAGGGTGGGTCGGGTCGCCAACAATGAATTCAGGCTCACAATATCTAAATCTTTATTAATTCGACTATTTTGTGGCAAGTCGCAGCCCCAAAACGCCCCCATTCCGCCATTTTCCTGGCTTTCATTGGCCAACGCAACTCAACAAATAAATTAATAGCTATCAATCAGTAAATCTGCCAAAGGACCTTTTCCTTTGAATGCAAAAAAGTGTGTGAGTGTGTGTGTGTCCCTTGTGTTTGTATGTTTGTATGAGTGCTTGCGGAGGATTCGCACAAAAGCGCGCTATAAACGCACTCAATGAATGGCTAATATGACGACTGCACGCGCTTACTCTTCCCGAATGAGTTGGCGGTTACCTTTAAAAGAGGTCACCGAAAAGGCATGAAAAATGGGTGGGTGGGTGTGTGTGTATGTGTATGTGTATGTGTGTGCGGGAGTGAGAGTGACGAGGCGATGACAGGGATGGAAAGAGTGAGCCAGCAATTACATTAAAGGACGTGCAAATTAATTGGAAATTATGTGGTTTCAATTGTTTGTTTAGACTTTATACTTCACTGCGTATTTAAGTACTAATATAATACCACTAGCATTTAATAACATTGCACCTCTTAAATAAAAAATGAATTGTATTTATAGACTTTATCTTTAGATTTCAGGTATTGGATGGTGGCACAATAGAGAATTAATTTGCCTTTTAATATAAACCAGACTGTTCAACTTGGACTTTCAATTGATATTCTTATTCAGTACATATATTTAATGAGTAAAATGCAATAATGCTGTGTTACATATCTTCAGAATAAGTACTAATAAGTGATCAATATATATCCTGTTCCTGACTTTATTTTATAAAGTCACTTCCCCTCCGTCTCACTTTTCAAACAGCCCACAGAAATGAATGCGGCTGATCTCAGCTTAGATCTCAAGCTGTGACAGTTAAAGAAATTACTGGGATTGCTCCATGCCAATGGGGCCAAGTGTGTGACAGTTCCATTTTATCAACAACAATGGAAACGGGAATGGGAATGGGAATGGGAGCCGGAGCAAGCGACTCATAAATCATTCGCGACGTCGATGTCGACTACGATGACGACTGGCAATCGCAGCATCTGATTGACTACCGTCAAACGGATGGACAAACGGGGATCGCCGGGGAAAACCCCACAAACAAACGAATATATGAAAAACCCACCGTGATGCTGCTCCAATAGAGAAAATACATCCCTGCACACGCGAATGTTTATGGCGCATGTAGTTCGTACAATGTACAATACGATATATGATGATGATGTACTGCTCGACTTTGGTGTCTCATTCTCTGACTATATATATCTGTGTATATATTTGTATATATATATCTGTTTCGCCTGCATTTGTTGTAAGCGACACTCCTAGGTGGCTCCTGCAATCGGTCGTATTTTAGCCTTGGTTCGAATGGGTTGGATTCCTCACGTCGAAAGCTCGATGGAAATGTTGCGGCATTCATATGCACAATCATATAGGGGACAGTGTCATGAGCTACCTATTTCATTCGAAAAGGTGTCCTGGTGTATGTAGGGGATTGCATTTTGTTTACGCATTTTTTAGCATCATATCAGTTTGCCCTATTTTCGTTTTTAAAGTAGGTCACTTTTGTAGAAAATGGGAAGGCAATCTGCCTTGCATTTAAAAAAATATATAAATTATTATAACAATTAAAATTTTTGCTGTACACTTGCAAGTAAGTTGAATCAAAAGTAAAGTTCACAGAAACTTAAAAGAACTTATGAAGCTTTTGATGTATCGGATTTGTAATGGAACTTATCAACGAAGGTATACAAACTTGAATTACAGTAGCAACAATACAAAGTTAGTTTCATAATACATAATTGATGTACGAAAATGACGATAAATTTGTTACTAAACAAAATAGATGCATTAGTGTTTGTTTTGTAATAAAATCCCATTTATATTTTATAACGTTTCTGCACCAATGTGCATTGTCGCATTTTGGATCTCATTCGGCAGAGCGTAACAAATGAAATGTGACACATTATGCGACCAGGCGTATAACTGTCTTTCCCTCCGCCCATCAATTTGTCTGTGTTTGTGGGGGTGTATTATATGAAATCGCAATGACTTTCGTACTCCATCAAATGCCAAAATTATGCAATAACTTCAATTGATTACGAGCGCGGGATTTATCTAGTGGCTCCCGAAGTGCATTAAAGGATGTCTAACAAAAGGCAAAATCAGAGCAAAATGGGTTCTCGATGGCAGAAAATCGTTTAAAGTGTCTCCAAAGTGGGGTGGCCCATAATTCGACTGCCTTTCCTTCGGTCTGCTTTGCCATTTGCGTTTTATTATTATTCGTTGTTGTGATGTTTGCTTTGACAAGCCACTTTAACTAGATGGAGCCAACAAACCTGTGCTCGTCATCTCCCCCGTCTCGGATTTTTCCCTTTCGACAAGCAAATTGCACACGCATTGGCAACACAAAAACCGAATAACCCAAGGGGTTGGGAGTTACGGGGGTGGGGGTGGTTCAGGGGCGGGGGAACCCCTTCAAGTTGTTATCTGCTTGCTTAGCTATTGCTGCTGTTTGGCTGTCGGTATTTGCTTGCCATGTGTGTGTATTTATACCCTAGGTTTTTTTGATAGCAAAGTGTATAAATAATAATAATAAAAAATAATTAAAAAGCGTCTAAATAAACAAGAAAACAACGCAAAATCGCCTTAAAATTGGATTAATTTAATTAATATATATTATTATTATTATAATGTTGGTTATGTATTTATTTTTATATAGCCAATTTCTTTAAATTTCTCTAAAAGTTATTATGCTAGTCACTACAATATATATTTAAAAACTTATTAATTACCAGATGGCAATGAGTTAAATAGTTAAAGGTTTTTTTAATTTGGCTCGCGATCCAAAATTTCTTTTAAGTTTTTTATCACTTTTATATCACTTTCAAAATATACGAAGTTACTTTCTAATCTTTACCAATTGAAGGTGAAAGAAAATATAATTTGGTCAGTAAAAACATATGTTTAATGTATGATATTGCAAATAATGCTCAAACATTTAAAAATTAATAAGATCTTATAAACACTTTGTCCAAGTCGTGGAAGAGAAAATATGCGAAATTAATATATGTATTACTATATTAAATGAATGACTAAGTCAGTATATTGGGTATCCGATGGTCTATCAAAACGTTTGGACAAAGGGCTTGCTGTGTGTGAGTGTTTTTGTGCAGTCCCCTACATATCCAGTTAAAAGGATAATGGAGCACAACAATTTTTACACGCATATATTTTACAAATATTTGCATTTTTGCAGGTTCTACCTGCCTGACAAGTGAACGCTGCTGTGGAGCCATGTGGAATACAAAAGGGATTGAGGTGCTGGAAAGGGTAGCCGTAGTCACATAACTTTGGCGTACCTTTTGCATTGCTTCTCCTTGACAAGAGACATTTACCTCACTTGGTTCCGCGTTTTGGGCCCAGGCCTCAAAAGCCTTAACTCTCAACTAAACGGGGATTGTGAATAAGGCTAAAATAGGAAGAGCGGCGCAGGGAAGCGCGTTTGAATGCGCTTTATTGTGTTTTATTCCCCCGATCGAATTACGTGCCCTTTACACACTCCTTAATGTGATCGGCTGCCGTTGATATTACGACGAAAGCAGTTTGTATGCAAATTTAAAGGAGCCGCAGTGAAAGTATTCTTTGGGACAAATTGTATATAATCTTGCTTTTGCGGATGAGCAATTGTAAGGGATGTTTTCTCTTATAGATGGACAGATAATTTAAACTGAACTGGTTCATTTAGTTTGCAATTGAAATTTGATTATTTTTTAATTTTAATCATGGCGAAATAAATAATTTTTCAATCTGAAATCTTATATTGTCTTTATCCTAAAATTACTTTTAAACATTTATTTATTTTGTCAAGCCTATGCCAAACTTTTAGGAAAACATTTATTAAAATGAAGCTGGCAAGTAAAAAACATTTGTATAAACTGATTTCTAGTTTTACATTTTCGTATAGTCATAATCGAGTCAACGTCAAAGAAAGAAGTGTTGCACAGCAAATTTAATTTAAGCTGTGTATATGCCAGCACTAATCTGCACATTAACTCATCTGTCACAAGCAATTCCGAGCAATTTCTGGATGGCGAGAGCTACTGCCTTTAAAGAACTGCGCAGAAATGCTATTGGATGCCAAAAAAACGTCATTCCCTATTAAATCGCTGATAGAATAATGCATTTGCCCAGCCATTAACAAGCCATTCGAAATAATGAAGAAAGATGAATTGAATGAATCTGAGGGGGCAGTGAAACAAAAAAATGTTCAACTCGTTATTTACCAATTTATATTCAAGCAGATGCAAATTGGCATGTACAAAAAGATGGTTTCGGATACATAAATTATTTGGAAATCTGTATTTGAAAGCCATTAACCTGATTGCCGAATCAGGTTGGTTGTCAAATGAAGTCTATTTTCAAATTTTGGTAAATTGGGTCGACAAAATAATTTATCATAAACATTTTTGTATAATTTTACTCATAAGCGGTCCGAACTTGACAAGATTATATTCACCGGATAATTATATGATTAATTGCTATAGTGATTGTAGATTGGCAGTAAATTTGTTTTGTTTTCTAAGTTAATTTTAAGAAGTACATAAATATAAAAATTGTTGATGGCTATTTGATAATTTTAAATCCGAAATAGTAAAACTCTCCCAGTTTTATGAGAAGCGTTCTAAAATATGGTCGGCATTTGACTGCACCGACGAAACTTGTTTTAATTAGGTTCGCAGGTTGGCAAAGGTCAATGTGCACGGCGCTTATTAAGTGTGCATCCTGCGGATATGGGTCACCGTAGGCTCATCCATGTAGCGCCCTCTCTATCTGTCCCTGTCTGGCTCTTGTCCATCTCTTTCCAGCTCGCTCCACTTGTACCTTTTGCATAAAAAATGATGTGCGTGTCATGGAGGAGATGATGATGATGATGGGCCGGAGCCGGAGCCATAGCCAGGTCAGGTCAGGTCTGACCGGGTTTAAAGCTGCCACGATACGGCCTTTGTTCTTTGCCCGTATTCAACTTGGACGGATTTCTCTGCACTCTTAAAAATATCAGCCCATTTTTGCACTCTAATTCCCATAAAAAGAGGCAAGTTTTTGGTAGTCAATATCTATCGGCACCCAATTATTTTTTAAATTAAACATTTATTTGTAGTGTTATTGAATTACTCGAGGTCATAAGTTGGTTATATTTTAATTTCTTCTATAACACAACGATTTATTCCACTTAACTTTTATCACACTTACACTCCCTGGGGAGTGAACCCGACTATGATAGGACTAGCTAGTTTCGTCTGAAAGTTATTAAGTTACTAGTTTAACAGGGTAGTTAACGTCAGCGCTAGCAAATAAATAAACCCTACCGGCAGATGGCGTCACATCTTGTTGTTTTCGAAGACAATATAATTACAAGCGCCATCTGTTGGGGGATATATATTTTAGAATTTAGAATTGGTTAACAGAGTTCAAACTTATTAGTCCGTGTTGCAGAATAATTATTTTCTTTTTTTTGTGATTTTAAAGCAAAAGGTTGTCAATTTAATGATTCAAAAACATTATTCATAGTTATAGTAATAAAATACAACCATCAATAGATTTTACGTTTAATAAAAATGGATCTTTGAATATTATTAAATTAGAATTTTTAATTTCAATTCCCTAAAGGTCTAGAATAAAGGTAGGTAAATATAAAAAGAAAATAAATAGGTTTTTTCTCCATGTGCACAATATTCCCTTCAGTTCTGCCTGCTTTATTTGAGCGAGGAGACGTGCGGCATACTGTCAGCGTCGTCCTAGTAGTCGTCGTCCTTCTAAAAAATTGTTAGCCTAGCGGCTGCGTGCAAGGCAGTTTGTATTGTCATCCTTTTTGCAGCGCTCCTTCTGCGCTTTCCTTTTTTCCAGCTCTCAGCCTGTGTCACTGGCTCCATTTCCACGACTGTGTGTGTTGCTGTGTGCGAGGAAGAGCTTTTTCTTTTCTATTATTGTCTCACTTACAAGTGTACCCGATGTATTATGCATATCCTGTAACACTCCACTTTTGTTGTGCATTAGTCAAATGTGCGACAGTTGGAAAATGGCGAAGCCAGGAACGTTGAGGGGGGCGCAGGATTCGGGGGGGCAGGCCAAGGGGCAGGACACCCATTTAAGGCTCACACACAATTGGCCTGGGACAAGAAAGAGCCGGGCTAAATATGTTGTTTTCTTGGCTTCTGTTTTGCTTTGTTCTCGCTCAAGGTGGATGGCAAATTAAGAAATTAAAATGCTGAAAACGGCAACGAATTAATAAGCACCTTAGCCTCAGACTTAGTTGCTTAATTGGTTAGCATTTGGCTGTGAGCCCTGGCTGTTTTATTTATATTAATACCGAACTGTAAGCCCGGCTAGATTGGACTCCCCGCCCTTAAAGGTGGCAATTATCACAGTTCCATTCAGCTGGGCCAATGCCATAAAAGTGACACTTAGACTGTTTTAGTTTTTCCCTTCTGTGTTTTCCTTTGTCGGAATCCAGTTGCAGGTGGCAATGGCCCAATGGCTAATTGGGGGCGTTGGCTCGGCCACCCTGATTACCCATGGATCGAAGCGGGTAACGGGAAAGGGATTCGGATTACTTCTTTTGGCCCGATTTCGAGCCAATATGTGTAGAGGAAAAAGACTAATATATGAGGAAAAATCAAAAAAAAATATTAAAAAAACCTTAAAAAAATTAAAAATAATAATGTGAGAACACGTTTAACAGATTGTCTAAAATTGTTCAAATAAATTTCAATTTTCAACATATTTAAGTGAACCTAATCTGCTCAAATAAAATTGTACGAAGGCTCTTACAAGTATACTTTTAATTTTTAAAATTAAATATCTAACAATTTAAGTTATACTTAAATAAATATTTTTAAATCATCTATATATTCTTTTTTTGACTACTTTGTTTCTAAATGTTCTATGTTAAGTAGTAATACAATCAAGTATTTTCAGTGTGAAAAATCACACTTGAAAGAAGTGTTTCAACTCTTGAGTTCAGAATTTTAACGCTTTGCTTTTTTTCTGAGTGCTTGTATACGCCTTCAAAGTCAAGTTCATTGAAGAAGGGGTATAATAACATAGGTTACATATTCAAACTCAAAGTCATTTGTAATGACCTAATTATTTATCTGTCTGCTAAAGAAAACAGTGACAATGTATAGGAATAGCTTCGGATAATTACTTGAATCGATGTTTTATACTAATGTATTTGACCATACTAATTCGATTGTGTCGAATTCACCAAAGGTTAATTCTAAATAATACTCCAAGCCTAGGAGTCTTGATTGCCATGCGAGGCGATGGTTTTTTACTTATTGATTCCATTTCCATAATACATTAATTAATGTGCAAAATATAAATATATCGATATTTTATCAAAAATGTCCAAGAATTGTAACATTCGAATTACAAGAATTAAAGGTATTAACCAATAATAATAGTAAATTAAAAAAATATATTGTTTTCAAAATCTTTCTTTTTTATAATAATATACATTGTACAAATGAGATAGTGCATAGGGAAATATCAGCTTGAAAAAATAAAAACAAGAGTATTAGGTTCCTTTCTCTATATTTCAACGAAAACTTTCACACCATTCAAGCCATAGTTCCATGCCTGAATTAAAGGAGTGTCTCGAATGCCGTTCAGTTTTGTGTGAAGAACATGTTTTAATTACAACTTCGAATGTAGCTGGATGACGGTGCTCTTTCCCATTTAAAATGTTCAGCTTTTGACAAATGCTTTCATCCTTCAAGTTCTGCTCTGAATACGCACCTGTTTCCTGCAGCGCTTTTGAGTGCCAATTACGGGACGTGTTTAATTGCTCGATTAGCGAGCATTTTGTTTGGCCCAGTCACGCCACGCCCACGCGAACGTCGACGCCCCCATTTTCCGTCGCCATCCACAGTGGTGCTTGTCATCGCTTTTCCTGCTGCACACAAACGAAAAGCGCGTCATCGTCATCGTCCGTCTCTGTTTCTGTCTCCGGAGTCATCATCTCGCCCCCGGAATTCCCAAAGCTATAATCTTGAACTTGCTACCCTTCGAGGGAGTTCGCTGTGGGGGCTACTTTCAGTTGGCTCGGGATGGTTTTTAACTAAATCTCGTTTTCAATTTCATTTCCACTCCAGCCACACTTAAAAACAGTCGCCGAATTAAATTATTCAAAATGTCAAACAATTATTCAAACGCCAAAAACGGACGCAAGGAGAAGTTCCACCCCTGCTCTTGAGTCTGGCTTTGGCTTTAGCCTTGGCATCGGGGAGTATATAAGCCAACTTATGATTTAAAAAGATATTAGACTTGTTCACAGTTTGCCGCTCCCTTTGTTGTTCCTTTTGTCCTTTATGCTAAACAGAAGACGGCGACGGTGGAGCAGGCAAACAAAAAGAAACAGAAGAAATCTGAGAAAGCTGGTGAAAAAGTAGCACAAGCTTTGGCAAATTATGTTGACAATGGCATATAAATATATGTACTCAGTTGTGTATGCGTATAAAAATGTTGCCACAGTCCGATACCACTAAACTGAAATTAAAATCGGAAGAGGTGTGTGTCGACTTTAAAATGAAATGCCAAAGATTGTGTTTCAAAAAGTTTTTACTTTGAAAATATGTCCCCAAAGGATATTAATCGGGGTTATTAAAATTCCGTCCTTTGATGTTTGAGCGCTTTGAAGAATTGTATTAATTCTTTTAAAACTAATTCCTTTGTGTCTCATGAAAATAATTAGAGTTTATTTTATGTTTAAGTTACAATTATATACAATTTTATTATATACATTTTTTATTAAGAACATAATTACTTTTGTAGATATTGAAAAGTATTATATTCTCATATGTGATATAATCCCTTAACACTTCCAATAAAAATTAAATTGATTTAATTGTGACAAACCTTTATTAAAAAATAATAAAAATCAATAATAATTATTAGTCTAGAAGTTTATTTAATTGTTTGTTGATGGTCTTACAAAGTTCCTATGTAATTTTATATAACCTTTTAATTAAATTATATAAGAGGTTTTCAATATTCTATTTGGTGGTTCGTCTTTTAGAGGGTCGTCTGTTACTTAATAGGGGATAGCGAATTTCATTATATTCGAAGTTGAGGGCAGGTTTATGGACGAATTCTAAGCATAAACTTTTATTAACTGTGTGCGTATTTTGCAATTTGGAAAAGTTTCCATTTCCACCCACTTGGCCTGCAGATTTTAAAGCTGCGCAAAGTATGCAATAAGCCCTTGGCGAAACCGTGGACTCATCGTCTATTTAAAAGAGATGGTCGCTTAGGATTCTGTAACTAGTGCATAGAACACGTCTGGCAGGCAATTATGCAGCTTGTTTCTGTCAATCAAAGGTCCTCGCCACAGAAGCCGCACACCACCACACCCACACACACGATTACAGTTGTATGGGGGCAAATTTAATGGAAATGCGGTTTTTATTTTAATTCCCCAACTATTTAGAATTGATCAAAGGTGAGCAAAAGCCTAAAACCCGACATATATGCAAATTCTACATGTTTCTCCAATCCGCCGTTTTTGACTTTTTCGTTGTGCGGCTTGGTTTGGTAAATAGTAGAGTGATTCGGTGCCTAGTGTCAGGCTTAATGAGTCGCATTTTGGCTTTGACGTTTGGCAAACTAAGTGGGTTTTGCAAGCTTCGTGCTAATTGGTAAGCAGATAAATAAGGTCTGACTAAAATAAGACTATATTTATAACTAATTAACTTTTTATCTTAAAAAAAGAAAATGGTTTTGCAAAATAAATATTTTCACTAACTAACTTAAAATGTAAAAGATAACTTGAAGAACTCACAACATTTAAAATACATAATCATAGCTAGGAAAAATACTTTATTTGAGACATCTAGTTTTTGCCACCGTTTTCAGAGCCATATCAAAACAGCAGATACTCAACACCGCAAACACGCATTAATTATGAAACCTCAAAGCGAGGTTTTTCCCGCACACCCATATGCACCTTTATTACGAGGCATATTTGAAATGAATTCTGGTCGAAGACCAGTTGCCGTCTTAATTATGTTTTCCTTAACTGTCACTTCTCACGCCCAGGCAATCGAACACTCGCCGCAAACCAATAGCGCAACAAATGAAAATCCTTGAGGGGAGAATAAATATCGGGAAGAAGTGTCATAAATCCATAACAAAAATGTAAGGCCATTAGCGGGAGCAAAAGAAAACGGGCCAGAGCAAGTTTTGCAATGGCTTTCAATTACACTCGACGCTCATAAGTATGCCATGATTAATGTAAAAGGTACACTCGAAATCCGAAAGCGAAATGCGAAATGCGACCCCTCATTATGGCCTGGCCTCGCCCCAGTCGATTTATCTTAGACACATCTTCGGTTAGTTGTGAGTAGAATATGGTGAGAGGGGGGGCTCTTAGCTCTTTGGCAAACTTTGGCTTTCTCCACTGACACACATAACATGGGTCATAATTACAACGGACCAAGCGCTAATAGATGGTCCACAAAATATTCATTTGTTCTACGCTATTTTGGTACTTTTGAAAAGGGGTATAGCGAGCTAACACGACTTTGTGAAAATCATTTACTCTACTTTGAAAATGTTTAATTATATGAGGGTTTTTAAGCCCTTTCAATGGATTTTATCATTTTTTTTCAGCTTTATCAAAAAATTTAACAATGGGCATAATTTATTGATCACCTTCGAGGGTATCTACACATTTAAACTTTTCTAACACGGGTGTTTAGCTTCTGTCGTGGTGCAAATTAAGTCATTAGACTAGCACTGGATTTTCGCTTGATTGACACAACATTTCGCATGGCAACTAATTGATGTTAATTATTCGTTTTTAGTTTTGCTCCAGGATGATGCCTTGATGGATGGTTGTCTATTAAATAGGTGGATGTCACCCCATGCCCCCTCACTCTCCAGCTGCCGTAAGTACCCGCTTAAAGCCTTTTTATAGACTGGATTAGCAGGGAAAATGCTTTTCAAAAGCAATTTTGTTGCCTCAGCTTTGGCGTGGCTAAAAATAAAAGGCGGAATCTCAATCGAGAGTAAAGTTAAAGCGACGCAAATCGAATCGTCGAGTTGGTATTAAGTGGGGAGATGGTTCTGGGAAAGCGATGGAAACATCTTTCAGCATCGACACTTGAGGAAAAGTTGTCCTCGGCGACAGTAGCGAAACGGTAGCAATTTCTGAATTTATTTTTATCCGTACGAATGCCGCGGAAATCCTTTCAACGATGTTGACGCGTTTCTGCGTGGGTAGCTGCTGCTGCCACCGCGATGGATTCTTTATCCCCATCTTCAGATCCAATCCCCTCCTCCCCCATCCATCTGCTCCGAGTCCTCCTTTTCCATCAGTCTGCGTGTCTGTGATAACAAATGCAATGGCGTAATCAGGACCAGACTTGGCTCTGCAAAACAATCACTCACTGTTTGACTTGAGTTAATCGCCGTTGGCCTTCGAAAACCACATCATCGACTACTTCGACTCGTAGTGAAAGTGCACTGAAAATAATTACTTAAACTGTTTTGTCGTTAAATATTTTGAATGCATTGTTTACATTTTAGCAACGATAATACTTAAGGAGTTTTGCGCTAGGGAGTCGAAGAGATTTTTGCCAACAAACCTATTCTTTTATTCAATTAATTTTTTTATGGAATGAAGAATCATAGGGTTTGGAAATCATTAGCTCGCTTAAGATATTTTTGGGTCCTTTTTTTTGTAATTTAGTTGATGTTAGCTACATTTTCTTTGACTGAATATCGAAACTCCTTTCCGAAACTTCGACACCCGCACTCTCCCACATTCATCGTAGGATACACACACGTATCGAAGGAGCTTCGGGGGTAAACAGAATTGATTGCGTGTATTTTCATTTTGCGGGCATTGCCGCAATGCCATTTCATTTTCGGCTTGCCAGATGAATAGTTTGCCCAAGCTCTGGGTTGGCATTTGACTTGACTTGCTCCTCGACTCTGCTCGACTATGATATGAAACATTTGAAGTATGCACTTCGTCCAAAAACATTACCCAGCGATGCATGCCCAAAAAAAATCTTTAATGAACAATGATAATTGGCCTAAGGGGGGATACGTATAAAACACTCATTTCACGTGTTTGTTTGAGTTCTTTTGACACTTGAGCATTTTGAAAACTTGGGAGAAATAAAAACATAAACAAATTTCAATTACCTAAACGTAAGGAAAATCTATACTATTTGTATACCCTTGGAGAGAGTATTACAAATTTAGTCAAAAGTGGAAGGCAAATTTCCGATCCTATAAAGTATACCATCTATATTCGTCATCATCCCGTCTGTTTGTATGTACTTCTGTCCGTCTGTATGTCCAATGCTATTAGATGCTATTTAGATGTACCTTCGCAAAATATCTATATAAATATAGATCCCATAGGAATAATCGGGAAAATGGAAATATAAGTTATACATAGTTTGGTTGTTTCTTAAGATTTACCCATATACTCCAAGATATAGTTATTTAAACGACTTAAGAATTACGATTTTACTTTTATGAAATCGGACGAAAACGTCCGATTGTTTACCGAAATCGAAATATAGAATTGAAATTTTGTGAAAGCTGCAAGGGTATATAAAATTCGGCTTGCCGAAGTTGGTTTCAATTCTTGTTTTTAATTGTATCTATGTTTCTAAACATATGCTTATCTTTTACGACTAATTGAATAAAGTCGAATAAAATAAAATTAACTGAAGTACTGACAAAGTATAGGTTTTTGATTTAAGTGTATCTATCTATAAATGACTAAACAAATTAATATTAAAATTTTACAGCGAAGCATAATTCCACCATCGAAAATAATTTAACATATTTGCTTATGTAATATGTATGAATACTGGAATGTGATTAGGTGTTTGAATAAAATTTATGATCAACCGGTCAGAAAGTGTTAAAACAAATTCAAAGGTGCTAACTATTTGCTGCTGCGTTGAAAATATTTTGTATACGTAAATTAATCTATTTACCCCCCGAATAAAAAATATGAACAAACTTTTAAAGTCAACCGGTAGTACGATTTGAGTGATCTAGAAACGGTAAAGAAAACATTGGCTAATAAGCACCTGATACTGACTATAGATGTATAGGTGTTGGCAATAAAGAGTATGTAATATCATATCCCCCTTAAAAACATATGCTCTATTTTTAGATACTTTTTGGGAAATACACTTTTTAAGTCATGTAATTTATAAATTCTTATCTAAGTATAGTGCCTTAAGGTAGTCATTGCAGTTCTAATCAAACCCGGGGGAAACCCAAGGAAGAACACTTTAAACAAACCTCATGGAGTGCACTGTTGTTTCCATATCGTATTAATGTCAATTGTGGTGCCTATTGATTAAAAATCGCTCGTCCTGCAGCCCTGACACGCACTCCTGCAGTGTTATTTGTGCGGTAAGTGTGTGTGTGAGTGTGAGTGTGTATGCGAGTACGTCTGTTTGTGTGCGTGTCCTTTTGGCTTAACTTGCAATTTACTCAGCTCAGTTCAGCTCAGATCCTGGCTCTGCCAGACCCACTCTCCGCATCAATTTGCCGGCGTTTCCTTCGACCTGCTTGCTTGCAACTTATGCGTGACTCAAGTGCATACTCGAGGGCTCAGAGCCGGGCTAAAAGAGTACGCAGCTAAAACTTTTGCCACTTGAAATAGTTTTCCGCAACCCACTTTTCATCTCGCTCCCAGTCAATTGCTATCTCATTCCCGGCCAGGCCCGGCGACTGGTTGACTTTATGCAAATAAATGTTTTTACTCATTTTAATACACATTTTTATGGCACTTTTGCTGGCAATGCGCCGCCGCCGCTTCTCGTCGCTGTCATAAGCATTCCACTGCCGAATTTCCCCGCTTTCCACTTTCCCCACTTGCCACTTCCACTTGCCGTCCCCTTTTGGTCCGTGCTCATCTTTCATCTCGTTAGTGCGTAGTATTTATACAGAAATTGGCTCAATTTGGTCTCGATTTATGCAGGAGATACTCGAAATGCTTTTCCGCTGCGATTGTTTGCACTGATGGCCTTCGAGAGCCCCAAGCCGAACCATTTGATACTTAATTGACTTGCATTTTGCCCAGTAGCTGATTGCCATAATGATGAACCATTAGCGATGAGTGCGTGAGCGATTGTTGTGCAAACAAGACAATATTGGTGCAGGATTCAAGCTTCTCGGAATATTATAAGAATTTTTATAAGTGTACTTTAAAGAACCGAATTTCAGTAAATTTAAAACACGGTTTTGTAATAATATTTAACTACAAACCAGTTACAAAATTTTTAATTTATTAAAATTTATTCTTTCAATGATTATAAATTACTTTAAAGAATATAAATGGGGTAACTACAAAATAAAAAAAAATAAAACGAAATAATAATATTACAATAATTCTAGAAAAAATAAAATTGAAAATTAACATTCAAAAAATCATGAATTAGGATAAATATTATATAGTTTTTTTCAAAAATGAACAGAATTCTATTTTGTTGACCTGAAAAACAAGTATACGTTTGGTTTTCGTACTTTGTCTTGACTATCGCATCAGGACCGTCTCCATTGGCAGCTTGATGATGTCCGCTAAGTGCATAATCCCCCCTCCCAGTCCTTGTAACCCCTGACCCGCTAACCACTTAGAATATATACATTCGTATATATTTATGTGCGATATTAGTTCTCGGCGCTTGGCCACAATGTTGCCATTTTATTGTGCAATTGCGAGGAGCTCGCGACATTGTGAGTGAAAGTGGGGAAATGGCTGGGCGGTATGATGGGGCTTATGGTATTGGTAAACCTTTCTTGCTCTCGCCGGCATAGTAAGCGATTTCCGGCGCAGGCCGAAAGGTGGCGCTTTACCAATTGAATTGCAAATGTTGGCGGACGACAATGAGAAGGAGAAGTCCTGGGCAAGAAGTGGGCGGGGCAGGAACGAGGGCGGAAGCGAGGCCATCAGAGGCAGCCATTCAATGGCTTACTGGAGGCGACTCATGATGCCTGATGCGGACACTGAAACAAATGGAAACGTCATCTGAAACAAAGGGTTAGTTTTATAATATTCTGATAAAATAATATTCTTAGTAATAGTATAGTATAAGTTGGCTTTAATATGGGTTTATAAATAATGTATAGTCCGTTGCAGCATAGTTTAGTTTCGACAAACTTCTAATATACTCAAGCTGAAATAAAAACATTTTCTCATTAAAAAAGAAAGAAATTTTACTGTTAAGAGCTTAAAGAAGATACACTTTGAATTCAAATTCACAAAATCATTTAACTGCCGGTCTTGATTTATGTATTTAAGAGGAGAATGCTTTACAAGTAAATATTGTGAAATATTAATATCAATATAAATATGATATTAAAGGAATAAAAATCAATTGCAAACGTGAATTATTCTAGAGCTCTAACTAACTAGAGCACTCTAAAAATTTCTGTCATTCTGTTTAATATAGTGATTTACAATTAAGTTTAAATAATGATTCAATTAAATTGTCTTCTAGGTCGTTTGGTTATTTTGGGACCCATTTTATGGGAATTATTTTAACGAGTAATTTTAATTTGCAACATGTTTTATACATTTTTAGTAGGTTTATATAATACTCATCAGTTTAATTTGATCTTCATGATTTAGTGGCATATAGTTTTATATTGGGTATTTTTAACATATAATTGCGTATATATTCAGTAGTTTGAACACAACTTATTTGTTTTAGTGTACAGATGGCTCTGTTTGGCCTGCGGTTTGCCTAACGCGTTGTTTGCTCTGCGGTTCCTCCGCCCCGGATCCTCCGTCTCTGCGACTCCGGCTCTGATTCTGATTCCGATTCTGATTCCGCCTGCGATTGCCGCTGCGTCGTCGGCGCCTCCCCGCACCGCCTGCACCCCCTGCTCCTCCGGATCGTTTGTTTGCTTTTGCGGCATATTTATTTCAAACGAGCCTGCACTTAGCGCTCCGTTGGTGGAGAGGAAGGGGGTAGCTGCGGGGTGGGGCTAATGCAAAATTCAAACGAAAGGCGCTGCAAATGAGAAAAGGGGGAGGCTGCACGGGAAGGGGGAGATGGGACGGGGATGAGTTCACGCCAAAATGGTTTCCGGCACGAAAGCGGAAGTCAAAACACGGGCGGGGGCCATTGACTTGCCTTGCCTTATTTATGTTTTCTGCCCCCATCCACACCACCACCCCATTTCTCACCTCAAAGTCCCCTTGCAGTCGAAGGGATTGCCTAATTTAATTAGTTGTCCTGACCGGGGGTGAAAAAAAAAGTGAAATCTGAATCACTGGCAGATGAAGGGCAACTTCGGGAGCTCAAGTTTGGAAAAAACCATTAAGAGCCTCAGGCAATTATTGGATTATAATTTAATCATTCTTAAATGTTATTTTTAAGACATTACAAAAATCCTTTTACTTGTGATTGAAATTAAATATAAAATTCAAAATGTTTGATCTTTTGTAAGTTTCTATTTTATGTTTTTTATTTAATTGGACCCAATCTAAGGAGCTATCTTCTTATTTAATTTTCAAGAAAATAAAACATTTTAAACTTATTTACAATGTGTCTGGTTTGCTATTTATTGAATATTATCAGAAGCGGTACTAACAATAAAAAAACAAACATGGTTGGAGAATTAGTACACAGCGAATATTGATCGACATAAAAATCTTAAATCAAAAACCGATATTAACTAAGATGCTAACGAAAATGGCTAGACTTAAAAAAAAGCGTCAAGAAACACGCACAAGTATATTGCGAAACAGGTTATCCTGTTTCCTTCGGATTTCATAATTCTAAGATTAATTAATATTATTATTAATTAATATTATATATAATTAATATTATTCTTAGATTTTCAACAATATTTCAGAGAAAGATCCACAAGCTAAGTACTATTGCTGTAATCCTCGAAGACCGTAAAAATTAGGCCGAAAAACTGGAATGCCCGTTCAGGGGGTATAAAACGGAAAATTAAGAACCGCCTTTTAACGCATGGCTTGGCCCAATGATTTACTCAGTTGGTCTGCAGCTGCAACTGCAACTGCCGAGGATTTGGATAAGGATGAGGATGCGGCTAAGGACGACGGCGAAGCAGGTGGTCGAGGCAGTGGAACCTGGCAATGGGACGTGGCAGCTGCTGGCAGCAGTTGGCAGTTGGCAGCTTGACGTCGACATTGCTTGTCATGTTTGTGACACACACTTCAGCCTTCCGTCTTCAGTCTTCAGCCAGTTGAGGTGGCAGCTCGGGCCAGACCAGCCAGTCCTGTTTTGTCGTGGTTTTCCACCGCCTTCCTTTTCTATTTTTCAAATTTTTTATTTTGCGTTTTCCTTACCATTTTTTTTTGGCGTGCCACATGCAAGTTGCAGGGCAACAGGGCCGAGTCCATAGGCTGCCTACCTGCTGCCGTGTCCTTGTCAGAGGGGCTTTTGCCGCTGTCAACGTGGAGGATACCCTGCAGGATTTGTCAGATGTCAGGGTATATCCTGGCTAGGCTTGCAAAATCATTTGGACTGGGATAACAGACAGATACTTGGCTGCAGCAGTACTTAAAGCTTACTATAAAGATGGAAATACGGACACAAAATTGCATAAATTTTGTATATTTTCTTTATTATTTTACCATAATTTTTTAATTAAAGAGTACTTTTAGAGTTTCTGTTTATATAACCCGGAAAATATGACTGTTTGTGTATGTCATAATAATTTATTCCTGTGCAAGCCATTTGATTTATCAAGTAAAAATAAATAAATAATAAATAATAATAAAATATTTATTGGCTATATAAGGTGGCAAATATTTAACTTATTTCGTAATGTTCTTTAAATTTTCAAATCGCTGAAAATAAAAGCGACAAGCTTTTATACTATTCAAATTTGCAATAAATTAAATAAATTAAAGCTTTAAGAAACCATTAGCTCCCAAATCAGAAATGGAAATTAACTATTTTGCTTTTGTTGACTAATCAACAAAAGCAAAATAGTTAATTTCCTTTTCCTTTTTAAAGCTTTTATATAAGAAATAATTTTAAATCAAAAGCTAAGTTCCGACGAAATTGTCCAAAAAAAGATGATGCCTACATTACATTCTGATTATCTGATTATCGTATGTTGCTCCTGCGATTGGGTAATTGAAAGCCAGAAAGGTAACAAGTCAGACAGCCGATGACAGATTGACGGATAACAATCACCGCCAGTCGGTGGGTCTCATCGCCACGTTCATTAACATCAGCACCCATTCAAATCTGTAGGGTTCGCCACTGTTAAAGTTCAATATAAAATTTTTTCGGGGTATTTCGTAGTCAATCACTCTCAGCCACGTCATTCTTACTTAGATTTTGTTTTCTCCTCTTTATCAAGCACTGCATAAAAAGCTGAAGCTGTCAAAGATGGCAGCGCCAGGGAGGTGGAGAGGGGGGGATTGGCGGACTTCGGGCGGGATGGTTTAAGGTGAGGTTGCCACGGCGATAAAAATCCTTTTGATTAGAGGGAGGATGAGGGAAGACGACTTGAGAAATTAAATTGTGCTCACCTGGCAGCTTGGCCCCGCCCCTAAGCCGCCACGCCCCCCCATCTCCAAGTGCATTTCTGCTGCGTCTGGCTTTTGGCTTCAGCTGCGCTGCTGATAAATTTCCTTATTTCATGCTTCGTTTTTTAATTTATTTTTATTTTCATGATTTTCCGTTGGATTTTCGTTCCCTTTGCTGCGATTCTGCTAACCGCTCGCGGCATTTCCGCTGAGCCAGACGCAAGGATATGCCAGGAACACACTCACACTCGCATACAAACACACACACACACTCACACATACACATACAGCGCGGCAGCAGTTGTGTATTCTTGTAATTACAGTTATGTCTCTGGGGTAATAGAGAGTACGAGCGACGAGATTCGCTTCTGATCAAATGAGTACAACGTTTTCTCAGGCATTATTTTATTTTAAATTTTCGATTTACGCTGTTCGGAAATTCATTTTGGATTTTTTCACTTAAATATTACTTTTTGGCTTTAACGCAATGATACGAATTCTGATAATGGAGCTTGCAAGATGAGAAATCGGTTTAGTTAACGTTTTCCTTGAACATGGCTTTTGTTTCCTTTCTTTTTCCGTCCTATGTGGACGTGTTTGCAACAGATTCTCTTTGGGATTTGCTCAGGACTTAGCTTTTCTGAATGTGTCTGTGTGAGGGGTTCCTTATCGGGGTTTGTCATTGTCGCTGCTGTCGCCTGTCGACTGTTTTCGTCCTTTTGGACTCCTATCTTGTCTGTTATATGCTCTTTGATAATGACAAGCGGGGATTTTATTCATTTCTCACTTCGCCTTTTTATGGCTTCGTGATTGGTCTTTGATTTGAATTATGTCGCGATTTTATCGAAAATCCCTTCACTTATTTAGAAATGTATGTAAATGTATCAAATATTTTTCTATTAATAACCGACATTTCGTTTTTGTTTTTATTTATTTAAATAAATTCTAAATAACTTTAGCTCATAAACTTTTTTAAAGACTTTTTTCTTGCAGATATTTTGTTAAAATACTTAAATGTGCATTTACAAGGTAATTTATGTTCGGCAAACTATATTTCAGTGCAAGTCACGAGAAGACCTAAGCCATTTTTAAGTGTTTGATTTTATTGGGTCTAAAAAAATTGCTTGTATGTAGAAAAATTTTTAAAAAGTTTAAGTTAATTAAAAAATGTAAATGTAGGACTTCGCGTTTTTATTAACTTTTATTCAAAGAATGTGTTTATCAAACTTTACAAGTTAGCTGCTATTTGCTATAATTATTAACTGTTTAGTGAAAAACTACGAACAATTTTATAAATTCAGACCTCCTGGCAGCAGAAAACTTAATTGTAGGGCGTTCTGCACTGAGTTGAAAATATTCAAGGCCACCCCACCTGGGAGAAGCCCTTTTTCTTCCTGTTCATATTTTTTCAATGTTCCGCATCGCTTTTGTTATTTTTTGTTCCACTTATTTTTTATTTTCTGGCCTTTTTAGAGCTGAGTTGAGTGGCTTGGCCTGGGGCGCGATGTTGTCGTGGGGTTTGACATCGCGATGGTTGTTGCCACCGCCGCTCATCGTTAGCCACCTTAGTGTCCAATATGCCAGGACACCCAGGGCTTTTCCACCTCTTATATACGTACATATATATTTGTGCCCCATCCTCCAGTCTTATCATCCATGGTCTTTTTATTATGACAGCGAAAACAACGAGCGAGCGAAAAAAAAAGGGAAGAAAATTTAATAATGCCATCAACAATAAATCTATTTGCTGTTATTGTTCCTAGACAAGAGCAAAACATCTGCCGGCACTGGACTCCTCGCAGTATCCGGTTCATTCCGTTTAATAGCTTTTGGGTTGTTTGGGCTTAAATAAATCTGCGGCTCTTTTCAGTTTTACCTACTTTTTTAATTGCATTTTGATGACGTCTTAATTTTTATTTCGGCTGCCGGACTTGGACCCGAAATCCAATTTTCCCAGCATCCCTTTCCTTCGTTTTTCACGCTGTAAGAGTTCCATTTTTATGCGCTTAATCTGCTGTTGCCATTTTTCAAGGTTTTCCCCTCCCCCCTTTAGCCGCCCGGTGGGTTGTCACCCACCACCCCCTTTTTCAGCAGTACATTAAAACTCCCTGTGGCCGTTACAATTTCATTCTCGTTCTTTTTCGCTCGGTTTGCTGGCGTTTTGCTGTATTGTTTTTGTTTGCGGCAATTTTTGGCATTTGCTGCGGGCAGTAAGCAACCAAACAACGACCAAAGTCACTCAGCAACATTGTAGTCGTGTTGTTTTTGCTTTCGTTGTTGTTTTAATGTCGCGTGATAAGCGATTTATGGCGGAGCTCTCTTGAATTGGTACTTCAGTTTTGGCATTGCGCTTGACTGACTGAGGAAAAGCGGGGGGAAGGCCGGAGGAAAGCGGCGGAAAAGCGGGACAAAAGTGTGGAGAAAACATCGGCAAGGGGTATGTCTTAATTCTATTTAATGGCATGCCATGGTTATAAACTGTAAATGGTTTAATTGTTAGGCACCCAGCAACAGCAAAAATATAGCCAATAAAATAACGACTTTTATTTCCTCCTGTCCCCCCCCAAAAAAAAAACATAAGAAAAATAAATAAATAAATATGTATAGATAAAGTTTAAGGTTTCCCGGTGGGATGGGGGAGTTACCAACTGGCACCTGCAGCGGCGTCTTGCAAATGCCTTTCCCTAGATATAGTTAGTCAAGGTTCGGCAGATGGCATGACAAGATATAGAGTCCACATTATAGACATGCAATCCGAAGGTAAGGGAGTTTCAGAGGCGGAAAGAGCCAGAAAAATGGTGCAGTAAAGAGAAATAGCTGGCTCTTTGAAAATGCCTTTGTGTAAATTCACCCTTAGGCCCCGGTCGATTTTACGTAATTGAATAGTAATGGTGGCGAATTAATTAAATAAATAGTTATTAGAGCATTAAAAATTAATCATACACAGCGCATAAAGAAATCGATGGAAAAAACACTTCATCTAATTTGCGGATAAATTATTCATTAACCATTATTTCAGGACAATTTAACCGTGTAATTTATGAATAAATAAAATATGTAGTCTTACGAATTGAGTACGGGTACAGAATAGCAATAGGCTAAAATGCAGATGAAAATGTTATTATTTACAAATATTTTAGGTGTATTAACGAATGAACGAAAAAATTCCACGCACAAGAACTTGTAAACTTTAAAAATTTATGAGCAGTTGATTGTGATATAAAGGTTACCTTAAAATATTAATGCAGTTATAGAAATCAATGATTCTTTCCGACAATCAAGCTTAAAAGCTTAACAACTTATGTAATTTCAACAGCTTAAAAAAAAAGAAAATTTAGATATTTTATATAAGATATTTCGATAATTTCCCCTTAGTTGTTAGGCATACGTTTTCCTTTCTTGTTTTCCCTGAGTTCAAAGTCCATTGAATGTTTTCGTTCTGGCCCCTGCCACATGGATACTTTCGTGCACCTTTACCGGTACTTAATTGAGTTACCAAAGTATCTTATCGTCGTAAATGCACTCTCAACTCCCCACCCAGTGCCAAACTACCTTTTTGGGCCAAAAAAGGGGAAAACTTTAATGGGGCATCGACGCCTGAGCCGCTTAAGAAAAGGAAGGATGGAAATTTCGAGAGCGGAGTCCGAAAATAAACAGAAAGTGGAAAAACTCGTTCATACATATTGTACACACTCATGCTGGCAATAAATAATGCGAATGCGAACGCTCCTTGAGCCGAGGCAAATCATAAAAATTGCCGTTCTCCACAGCGTTTCCTTTTCTCCTGATCCTTGTGCTCCTTTTCCGATTTTCCCGATTTTCCCGTTGCCAGGGGCCGTCGCTTGGTCAGACGTTTTATTTTCGGTGTATAATTAATAGTTGTTCTGCCCACCTGACATTTTCCGTGCTTCGGCAGCGGCTTAAAGCCGGGCCAATAATGGAATTCACTTTAAGTTTCCTCCGTGCGATGAAAGCAAAAGTTTTCCAAGCGATTCGTGGAAACTTGTTGAGACGCTCTACTCTCAAGGCATTGATGAAGGCTTATAAGAAGTTGCCCCCTGTATTTGTTAGCGTCTGAGTGCGGTGTAGATTACGCCTTAAAGTTGCCAATTAAAAGTTTCTTCAATCTCAGATGAATCGGGTAGTGGAATAAGGGGGAGTGGCTGGGAGGTTTTGTAGCATATCACGGTTAAATAAAATACCAGGGTATTCTATGGTGGCCAGCTGATGGTCGTTACAAGGTAGCACAGCACGCGTTGCTACCGGCTCTGCTCATTCGGGACAATGGGGGGGTTTTTCTCTACGTGTACTACTCGCAGTTGCTGGCTTTGCATACATAAACTTATTTGATCTCGCGTGCATCGGGATTGAAAAGGGATTCGCAAACTCTCATTAAGATAAGATAAGAAAAGGTAAACAAACGATCGACAGTAGGAAACAAAAGAAACACTAAAACATGCTGACTTGAATGTTGCTGCTGTTGTTGTTGTTATAGCAACGTGTAATAGCCCTCCCAACCATGATCATATTCTCCAGTTGATAAAAATATTTTTTTATTATGATCCCTTGTTCAAGTCGGTTTCTCAATACCCTACCATATTTCCGATCTGCATGACCCCATTATGTAAACGCCTAGCAGTTATTCATTTTAAATTCACAATTTTTATTTAAAAACAATAATAATAACTACACTCCATGTGAGTATGAATATATTTAGTTTCTAATAACTTGAGTAAGCTATATTTTAATAAAGGCATGTAAAGGTTTAATTTTATTTAATTTCAAAGAAAAATCTAGAGTAGTGAGAATAATCGTGAGAATGGCGCTGTGTGAAGATAATATGATAGGGTAGTTTAAGGTATGATAATAATAATATATTTAATATATAATATAGTATAATAAAAATAGGGTATATTTAAATTCGGGCATTATTTTTGTTCGGGCGCGAACAGAAGTGGTTTACGTTAGCAATATTAATTCTCTTTTATTGTGTTTTCTGTTAGTTTTTCTTTTTTTTTTCTAATCATCGCCGTTTAGGCACAAAATTTCTTTTAATCGGCTTTAACTTTACTTTTTGCATGTGTTGATCCAAAAACAAGACAGGTTTGGGTAAACTTACCGCTCCATTTCCAGTCGGTCGAAAGCGCTTTCGGCGATTCTGCGGGGAGGGGTTATGTAAACCTACATATAAGATTTTAGATCACTTTTTTTTTTTTTTTTTTATTTTCTGCATATTACACCTTTTTTTTTTGTTTTAATTTGTTTTGCTTTGCATTTTTTTTTTTTTGTTTGTTGTCTTGCGTACGTTAACTAGGTTTTATGTTTATTTTTCTTTCTTTGGTTACGCAAGCAACACATCACTTTTATTTTCGCCAAAATAATTTTATTATTTTTCCCAGTTTGCCCAATTGGTTATTTATACTTTTTTCTTCATTATTTCCTTCATTATTCATTGATCTTTTCTTGTCATATTATGGTTTCACATCACCATTCTCTCACACATTTTGATTTTCTCACTGGTTTTGCTTTTAGATTATGCCTTCATTAATTTCTACCTGATCTTTTTTTTTTTTTTAACTAATAAAAATTAAAAAAAAAACATAAAAAAATGTAACTCGATCTGGTTTTCCTTCGAGTATAACCTTTTCTAAGGCAGGCCATAGCACTTGGTTATTACTTCTTGCCGATTTACACCATTATGAGGTTAAGCACGAGCTCGATGGGGTTAACACAAGAGAGGCACGAGCTCGACGAGGTTAAGGGGTTATTTCCGACTTTTCCGACTTTTCCGCACTTTTACGCCTACGGGGTCATCATAGGAAGCGATTGATTTCCCTTTGACGGACTTAAATTGTGATGAAGCTGCTGATGTTCCCGCTGCCTACTCCCAACTGGATCGTAATTCCTTATCTCATCTGGATTTTGGGGACCGAAGAAAAATATGTATGTTTTTTGGGCTTACGCCCCACACCTCTCCGCAGCTCTGCACTCACAAGCTTTTGGCTCTCGCTAAAAGAAATCTTGCGGCGACAGAGGCAGTGGGACTTCAGAAGTTGGCCTGCAAGAAATATTGCCAAATTACCCAAAATTCGAGTCTGCCATCGATTGCAGATTTATATTTACCCTGAACTGAGCAGAAAATCACTATATTTTGTGATTGTAAATGCGCTTGATCAGCCTGGCGTCGGCTTTTCCACGTGAGGTTAAGAAATAAACTTGGCTTGTAGATAAAGGTGAACTGATCACCTCAAGAGTCAATCGGCAAATAGACCGAGCTTAGGGTTTGGATCCCGCTTGTAGGCCTATTTCCGCAGGCCGCGAAGGTCTCCAGTGTCACTGTGACATTTGACACTGGAAAAAGGAGATCATCCCTGCGGATCTAAACTCTGCTACCATCTAGTACTTTTTCTTTCCAGTATTAATTTTAAGTATTTCTAAACTTAAAAAAAATTAATTATTCATTTCTAGTTTTAAATTTTCAAAATTTTCTTCTTAAATTACCCATGAATTTTTTTATTTCTTCAACACCTAAAAATAAGTATATATATTTTTTTTTATAAACTTAGCTAATTTATAACCAAAGTTATGCAGCAGACGGACCCTAATTATCTTGTGCATGGTTTAATCAGCCTACTTAACTTTGTGCACAGTTACACAGCCACTGATAAGTGCATATCCAGGAAAACTATTGCCTGCTTTTAGGCATTTTGATTATTTTTATTTGTTTTGAAAATTAAGTTTTAGCCAGCGACAAGCGTTCCTACAAAACCCCCCCACCAAGATCACGCTTACGAGGGAAAGGAAAAACCTGAAAAGCGCGATCCACGCTTGGAGCTGAGAGGTTTCTAACGCTATTGTTTAAGGTCTTTAGCATGGAATTTACCTATATAATGGCCCTGTAGATCCTCTACGTCATAGTAACTATTACCGAGTTTCCTTTTAATACGAGCCTTAAGAAACGTTGGGGCGAGCTTGGCATTATAGCCTTTTGCAAAATTGCTTTGGGAGAAGTTCCGCCTATATACTTCCTGACCTGGGGCGAAAGTTACATCACGACTTCTGAGATTGTACGCGTTTTCGTTTCTCTGATGCTGTTTCCTCATGGTCACTATTGCCTTATTGCGCTCTAAATCGAAACTATCATCCCTCTGAAAGCATACTGAGCGGTCTTCGAGCATATCCAAATTACGTAAAAGCTTATAGGTGGAACCATTGGTAACCATGTGTTGGCCAAATGTCAACCGATATGGAGTAGCATTTACGGCCGTATGAAAGCTAGAGCGCAGCGAACAACAAATCTTGCTTAGTTGCTCATCCCAGTTGGTCTGATTCGGATGTATATAGGACTTAATTGCTGCGATCACAGACCTATTTACTCTTTCGGAGGCGTTTCCCTGAGGTGCATAGATTGCAGTATATGAGTGACGAATGCTATATTTTTCCAAAAGACGATTAAACGAATGAGATTTGAACTGCACGCCGTTGTCAGATACAATGACCTCAGGAATGCCAAAGCAGTGCAACAAATCTTCCTCAACGTATCTCAAAATTGCCTCAGCGGTAAACTTTTTAATGGGCTTTAGAAATGGAAATTTTGAAAAGTGATCCAGCACTACAAATACTCCTATATGGCCAGATCGAGAACGCGGATATGGCCCCAGAAAATCTACGTATAGTTTTTGGAAAAACCGTTGTGTTTCGCCTGTTTTACTTAGATTAGGTTTGAGGCTATAATTGGGGTGTTTTGAGCATTTACATATTTCGCAGCTATTCACATGGGTCTTTACGTCCGCTACTAGATTCGGCCAGTAATAATACCTACGAACTCGCTCTAGCGTCTTATTTATACCACAGTGGGAAGATAAAGGGTGGTCATGTGCTATCTGCAATACGGTCGGAACTAATCCTTTTGGAATCCAAATCTTCCAGGCCATGTCATCGGCTATTCTATCGCCTGTTGCGTGCTCCATCCTGCGATACAAAAACTCGTCAATGACTTTTACATCTGGAAGTTGAGATTGATTCTGTCTAACTTTGCTCTTTAGCTCTTCATAATCCTTGCTTTTAAAGTGAACTGATTGGAGGTCAATAAACTGGTCTACTTCTAGGGCTGATAAGTCTTCTGTGAAGGTCCGTGAGAGAGCATCCGGAACAATATTTTGGCTGCCTTTTCTGTGTGTAATTTCGAAACTGAATCCCTGAAGCTTGAGAGCCCACCTAGCTAACCTGCTGCTTAAGTCTGACTGGGACATGAGCCATTTTAGCGAGGCATGGTCGGTGACTACGGTAAACTTATGGCCCTCAACATATGCTCGGAATTTCTTAATAGACATGATAGCCGAATAACATTCCTTTTCAGTAACGGAATAGCTCCTTTGGCATTGATTCAGCTTGCGAGACATGAAAGCAATTGGCACTTCGTCTCCACTAGAATTTAACTGGACCAACACTCCACCGATTCCCGTATGGCTGGCGTCACAATGTATGAAAAAGGGTTCCTCGAAATTCGGACTATGCAGAACTGGTGCTTCGCACATTTGCTTTTTTAGAGCTTCAAACGCCTTTTGTGCCTCTGTCGACCATTCAAACTTTCTCTTTTGTCTAAGAGCATCAGTTAAGGGTGAAGCAATAGTGGCATAATTCCTGATAAATTTGTGGTACCACCCTGTCATACCTAAAAAGCGTCGAAGCTGTTTGACTGATCGTGGTTCCGGAAATTCTACGATGGCTGAAAGTTTATCTGGGTCTGTGGCTATTGTTCCGTGTCCTACCACATGGCCTAGATACTGTATTTCCTTTAAGCAAAACTTGCTTTTCTGCACATTTATTGTAAGACCTGCCTTGGAAAATTGCGATGCCAGTTCTCTTAACGTTTTGAGATGTTTTTCTAGAGAATCTGATACTATTAATAGGTCGTCTAGGTAAACAAAAACTTCCCTTTTCAAATTCGCCGGGACAATTTTGTCCATTAACTTGGACATGGTCTGGGGTGCATTGCAGAGCCCGAATGGCATTACCGTATATTGATAAAGGGGACGACCGGGTACAGTAAACGCAGTTTTGTCCCTGGACTTGGGGTCAAGTGGAATTTGCCAGAAGGCATCCTTCAAGTCTAAGCTTGAAATGAATTCAGCCTTTGGCAAACGACTTAGAATTCCGTCGATAAAAGGCATTGGATAGGCGTCCTTTACTGTTACTGCGTTCACCTTTCTACTGTCTAAGCAAAGGCGGACTTTTCCTGGCTTACGTACAAGAACCACAGGAGAAGACCACGCACTATTTGATTCCTCAATCACTCCCAGCGACAACATACGGTCTAGTTCTTCGTACATCATCCTTTCTATAGCAGGAGAAACTGGATAATGTCTCTGCTTAATCGGTTTCGCGTCTGCAACATCGATGCTATGCGAAAGAACAGATGTACGCCCTAATCCATTTTCGGCAAACGAAGGAAATAAAGCTACGGTGTCTGTCAGTTGTTTACGCTGTTCCGTGGTTAACGGTCGCAATAAAGGGTCATCAAAAGTTGACAAATTAAGGCTGGAGACACCAGATGGAAGCAACTGAAAACTGATCCAAAAATCAATCCCTAGGTAAAGGTTTTGGGATAAAGAAGGCACAATGTAGAAAGTAATTTCTTTTGCCTGATTCCTGAATAATACCTCTGTGGTTAGCTTGCCTATTATCTCCTGTGACTTTCCATCTGCTGTTTTTACTGAACATCGAAAGGGTTTTATGGGTTTCTGGTCATTTATCAGTTCTTTTGCCAACGATCCGCCTATGCAACTTATTGATGCTCCGGTGTCAAGTAAACCACTATACGATTCGCCTAACATATGAACCTTTGCGTATGGCCTAACGTCTAATGAACTTTCTAAAATTGATGAAAGCACCTTCGCGCGTTCTTGCCTAATTGTTTTAAAATAAATTCGATGTCGAACTCCTGATTGGCAAGGCTTGTGCTTATTTACTCCAAATTGTTTGTTGACTTTGCTATGTAATGGTAGTTCCGGGAAATTATGAATATCTGGTATATTTTGATTATTTACTGAAAGCGTTACTGAATCAACGTTTGTTAATCCAGTTTTGGTTCTCTCGGTGGATATTTTTGGCGAGCACTCCCTACTGGTGCTCGAGACCCCCAGTTTTTTGACGCCTTACATTTTGCGCATGTGGGTCTATAAGTATCTGGCTTTCCGCATCCATAGCAGAAAACTCGGCGTTCGCATGTGCAGTCATGGTATCTATGCCCTGCTAAGCCACAGTTCCAACACTGCAGCTCAATTACCGCAATTTTTTCGATTCCTTGATCTTCGCCAGGTGGTTCATCCTCTGGCTGAGTAGCTATCTCGTTTACATGTCGTTTTTGAACAGGTCGGATAAAGGTATTATGGAGTTTGGACACATTCTGCTTAAAAATCTCATGTCTTCGCACGGCTTGGCGTAGATCAGCCACGCTTTTAATCGATACATGAAGCAGCTCATGTTGTATTTCTGTTAAAAGGTTGGACCTTAACAACCCTAGCATATAGGAGTCTGACATTGGCTGAGACAAGTGGTCTGCCATAGCAGCTATAACCTGATAGTATTCATCAAAAGATTCGTTGGGTTTTTGCTTGCGCTGATCAATAGTGGCCTGAATATCCCTATCTGTACGCGCATCTTTGAACTGGGTCCTCAAAGCCTGACACAAATCTACCCAAACTATGGCTTCCACTGACTTGTGGTATCTCCAAAACCACTCGGCTGCACCGCCTTCGAACAAGTTGCTTGCATATTGAGCCAACAAGTCAGATCTTCCTGCTAGTGTCTGCCTAGTCAAGGCTTCGGCCCGATAAATAAAGTCATCTACTGATAAGGCACCTTTGCCAGTGTATCGCAACTTCCAATTGGTCATTATTTGAATAATACGGCCTGGACTTAGGTCGGGTACCTCGGACTGAGAGCTAAACAATCTGTTTACATTGCCTACAACATTTGTGGAAATTAGTGGAGGAACTTGGGTTCCGTTATTGTTACCACTGGTCGCTGCTTGGCCCTGAAATGACATTCTTTGGAAGCCGGTCTCTATTGCCCTCGTTAGAACTTCTGATTGCTTATTGGCAGCGGCTCCCATTGCAGTCGTTATAGCCTGTACTAACTTGTTTATATTTGGATCCTCGTCCTGTAAGTCCATTTCTGGGGTATTGGCGTCTGACTGCCTGTTCAAATTTTGAGAACCTGTTGCTTGTTCTACCTGGGTGTTGTCTAATGATTCAGGTGGTTCGATCGGAGCTTTGCAGACGGGACAGTGACTACGGGCTATGCAGTTAAAGCACGCCAGGTGGAAGGTATGTTCACAATCTGTTGTTAGCAGCTGCGTCGTATACTCAATCTCATGTGTGCAAATAAAACAATGTAAAGGTCTTTCCTCTCCACGTAAGTTTTCTGGACTGCGAGTCAACGGCATTGTTTTATAAATATGTTTATGACGGTTAATGAATGATAAAAAAAATAATAAATATTAAGAAAATATCCCAAAAAAAATTAAATCGAAGTAGTGAATTATAATATCAATATTACTAGGGTCATGCTATCACTTATTTCCGGAAAGGTATAATACGTTTTAGTTATGAACGAGAAATAGGCATTGTTCTGAATTTTGTATAGAGAACTCTAGTAGGAACGCACCACGACTGAGTTTCATACACACATTCAACAATAACCAGAAAAACACAAAATTTAGCTAGATGCGGTAATTATTTTGAAACTAACCGATTTCGATAGCTAAACAAATAAAAGAATAGAAAGAGAGATAATTTAGCTAGGTTTTATTGGTTGCTAAATAAAAGAAATTTAGAAAATAATAAGAAAGACAGAAATGTAGCTAGATGCGGTAATTATTTTGAAACTAACCGATGTCAATAGCTAAATAAAAGAAATTTATAAAGTATTTAGAAAAACAGATAATTTAGCTAGATGCGGCAATTATTTTAAAATTAACCGAAGTCAATAGCTAAATAAAAGAAATTTATAAAGTATTTAGAAAAACAGATAATTTAGCTAGATGCGGCAATTATTTTAAAATTAACCGAAGTCAATAGCTAAATAAAAGAAATTTATAAAGTATTTAGAAAAACAGATAATTTAGCTAGATGCGGCAATTATTTTAAAATTAACCGAAGTCAATAGCTAAATAAAAGAAATTTATAAAGTATTTAGAAAAACAGATAATTTAGCTAGATGCGGCAATTATTTTAAAATTAACCGAAGTCAATAGCTAAATAAAAGAAATTTATAAAGTATTTAGAAAAACAGATAATTTAGCTAGATGCGGCAATTATTTTAAAATTAACCGAAGTCAATAGCTAAATAAAAGAAAAAAAGTATTAAAACAATAATTACAACCAATTATTTAAAACCAAGCAAACAAAAAAAGATATAAAGATTAAAAACAAAATACAACCAATATTTAAAAAACCAAGCAATACTAAAAAAAAATAAAAGTATTAAAAAACAGATAATTACAATCGCAATTATTTTAAAATTAACCGAAGTCAATAGCTAAATAAAAGGAGGGTATAACTATCGAGAAAACTCAAGCACGGGAAAAGGCTTTCACTTAGTCAAAACACTATAGTCAACCGTGCAAGATATCTCAACTGAAATACAAATTCCCTAGCATTTTGATGGGTCGAGTCGTGTTTACTTGGAAAACGTCCGCTAATCTAAACCCAAAAATACTAGGCTGCGAATGAAATGAAATATGAGAAAGATAATAAGAATTTTTGATAAGAGTTTGTGAGGGAAGGGTGGCCTAAATTTGATGGAGATGGCCAATAGGCATGAATTAATCGGCTTGCCGGTTATGGCCGACACGTTTGGGCGCCACAAATAATATTTATTGTAGCATATCACGGTTAAATAAAATACCAGGGTATTCTATGGTGGCCAGCTGATGGTCGTTACAAGGTAGCACAGCACGCGTTGCTACCGGCTCTGCTCATTCGGGACAATGGGGGGGTTTTTCTCTACGTGTACTACTCGCAGTTGCTGGCTTTGCATACATAAACTTATTTGATCTCGCGTGCATCGGGATTGAAAAGGGATTCGCAAACTCTCATTAAGATAAGATAAGAAAAGGTAAACAAACGATCGACAGTAGGAAACAAAAGAAACACTAAAACATGCTGACTTGAATGTTGCTGCTGTTGTTGTTGTTATAGCAACGTGTAATAGCCCTCCCAACCATGATCATATTCTCCAGTTGATAAAAATATTTTTTATTATGATCCCTTGTTCAAGTCGGTTTCTCAATACCCTACCATATTTCCGATCTGCATGACCCCATTATGTAAACGCCTAGCAGTTATTCATTTTAAATTCACAATTTTTATTTAAAAACAATAATAATAACTACACTCCATGTGAGTATGAATATATTTAGTTTCTAATAACTTTAGTAAGCTATATTTTAATTAAGGCATGTAAAGGTTTAATTTTATTTAATTTCAAAGAAAAATCTAGCATATTTTTGTTCGGGCGCGAACAGAAGTGGTTTACGTTAGCAATATTAATTCTCTTTTATTGTGTTTTCTGTTAGTTTTTCTTTTTTTCTAATCATCGCCGTTTAGGCACAAAATTTCTTTTAATCGGCTTTAACTTTACTTTTTGCATGTGTTGATCCAAAAACAAGACAGGTTTGGGTAAACTTACCGCTCCATTTCCAGTCGGTCGAAAGCGCTTTCGGCGATTCTGCGGGGAGGGGTTATGTAAACCTACATATAAGATTTTAGATCACTTTTTTTTTTTTTATTTTTATTTTCTGCATATTACACCTTTTTTTTTTGTTTTAATTTGTTTTGCTTTGCATTTTTTTTTTTTGTTTGTTGTCTTGCGTACGTTAACTAGGTTTTATGTTTCTTTTTCTTTCTTTGGTTACGCAAGCAACACACCACTTTTATTTTCGCCAAAATAATTTTATTATTTTTCCCAGTTTGCCCAATTGGTTATTTATACTTTTTCTTCATTATTTCCTTCATTATTCATTGATCTTTTCTTGTCATATTATGGTTTCACATCACCATTCTCTCACACATTTTGATTTTCTCACTGGTTTTGCTTTTAGATTATGCCTTCATTAATTTCTACCTGATCTTTTTTTTTTTTTAACTAATAAAAATTAGAAAAAAAAACATAAAAAAAATGTAACTCGATCTGGTTTTCCTTCGAGTATAACCTTTTCTAAGGCAGGCCATAGCACTTGGTTATTACTTCTTGCCGATTTACACCATTATGAGGTTAAGCACGAGCTCGATGGGGTTAACACAAGAGAGGCACGAGCTCGACGAGGTTAAGGGGTTATTTCCGACTTTTCCGACTTTTCCGCACTTTTCCGCACTTTTACGCCTACGGGGTCATCATAGGAAGCGATTGATTTCCCTTTGACGGACTTAAATTGTGATGAAGCTGCTGATGTTCCCGCTGCCTACTCCCAACTGGATCGTAATTCCTTATCTCATCTGGATTTTGGGGACCGAAGAAAAATATGTATGTTTTTTGGGCTTACGCCCCACACCTCTCCGCAGCTCTGCACTCACAAGCTTTTGGCTCTCGCTAAAAGAAATCTTGCGGCGACAGAGGCAGTGGGACTTCAGAAGTTGGCCTGCAAGAAATATTGCCAAATTACCCAAAATTCGAGTCTGCCATCGATTGCAGATTTATATTTACCCTGAACTGAGCAGAAAATCACTATATTTTGTGATTGTAAATGCGCTTGATCAGCCTGGCGTCGGCTTTTCCACGTGAGGTTAAGAAATAAACTTGGCTTGTAGATAAAGGTGAACTGATCACCTCAAGAGTCAATCGGCAAATAGACCGAGCTTAGGGTTTGGATCCCGCTTGTAGGCCTATTTCCGCAGGCCGCGAAGGTCTCCAGTGTCACTGTGACATTTGACACTGGAAAAAGGAGATCATCCCTGCGGATCTAAACTCTGCTACCATCTAGTACTTTTTCTTTCCAGTATTAATTTTAAGTATTTCTAAACTTAAAAAAAAATTAATTATTCATTTCTAGTTTTAAATTTTCAAAATTTTCTTCTTAAATTACCCATGAATTTTTTTATTTCTTCAACACCTAAAAATAAGTATATATATTTTTTTTATAAACTTAGCTAATTTATAACCAAAGTTATGCAGCAGACGGACCCTAATTATCTTGTGCATGGTTTAATCAGCCTACTTAACTTTGTGCACAGTTACACAGCCACTGATAAGTGCATATCCAGGAAAACTATTGCCTGCTTTTAGGCATTTTGATTATTTTTATTTGTTTTGAAAATTAAGTTTTAGCCAGCGACAAGCGTTCCTACAGTTTGCCGGAACTCGCACTGATTTTCTGATTATATTTGGTATCCGATGGAAATATTTAAGACTTTAATTAATCTTCAAGGGATTTTGTATTTTATATTAGGTAACTTACTTTATTGCACCTAAAGCTAGCATAAATAATTGAATAGCACAGCCAAATTGGATATATTTTTTAAATTTTATACTTCCAAACTATTATTCAACCCAATTATTATTGAAATCTGTGGTTATTTCAATTCACTCCTTGATTTGTCAAGTGAACATCGATTTTAGGAGCTGTGTTTTTTTGCCATTGTATATATATTGATTGTAATCATTTAAAGCTATTTATTGCTGGATAAATTTACAGTTTTGTTGTCTCAAATATTTTATGAAATAATGCTTAGATTTTCAGCATTGTTAGGTAAAAATTCATAAATAACTTTCTTTCACATTTTAAAATATTGAGTTACTGTTACCAAGCAAAAAGGAACATTGAATAAAAACAAGTTATATTGATTTTTCAAGATATTAAAAATCAATCAACCTGAAAATTTCTACAGATTTCTATGGTAATACACTGCTTAATATATTCATGTATAAAGACTAGGAAAGGTATTGAGAGCACAGCTTCGAACTGCCTTGCCCTAAATTTTTGATACCCGTATGCATCTGATTACGATTGATAGATCTTTAATTAACACACAGGCACGCAGGAAAAGCAAATTGACACGAGCCGTTTGTCATTGACCCTGGAACTGGAACTGGCACCCGGCACATGCCAGTAGGGCCAAAGGGTTCGGCCTTGCCACAAAGTCATTCAAAAGGGCCGAAGGGAGTCGCGTGTGCGGGCTGTTATTGAATTTTTAAGATTTATCGATTTTTATGTGCACATGAAAAGTGGCAGGCCATGGCAGTAAAAGGGGGAGCGGGGAGGAATACTGTGCTACCTGTGCTACCTGTGAAGAGCTTTGAACTCTCGGCTCGACTCGACTTGAAACGACTCCCCGTCTCGACAGCTGGCGGCATATCATACGATGTTATAGTCAATGTAAAACACAGAACATAAAAAAAAGGAACACATCGTAACCAACTGACTAGGGGCATCATAAATTAAGGGCCTTAATAATGATGAATGCGGGGTGAAAGCCCAGGTACTGCTGCAATCAAGTCCTTTAAAGACTGCCCCCAAGCGACTGGCTTGTAGGTCCTGCGATTTTCCAGGGGCTGGGGAATTTATGCTCCTAAACCAGCCATTGATGTATATGATATATGACTTGAGGGGGCTTCCGAGTTTACGACGTATTGGAATAATAGTTATGACTATATAAACTCCTTCCAACCGACACTTATGGCTCGTTAATGACGCCTGAAATCGAGCCTTAGTTGACGGCAGCCAACGGAGCGTATACGCAATGTCCCTGGATTGAATTTGGTTTGGTGCTGAGCTTCCACAGCTTTTAATTAATGTTTACACAGTTTTAAACTCAATAACGTTTGCGGCTGTGAGGTCATAGATGACAAACTAAAAACGTATAATTGCTAAATGTGAAAGGGTGATGGGAAAACACCTGTAACCTATGTTGATCTAACCACTACGAAAGTCAAGAGGTTGATTTTAGCTGCCCTGGCTGATGTTTATTCAGATTACAAAAATTACATCAGTCAATCATTTTATTTGGCCCAAAGGCTGATGTAGCAAATTAATTGATTTATTGAAATAGTTTGTAATAAATGTAGGTGCCTCTGTAAATGAGTTAGGATGTCTTGTAAAGTTTATTTTTGCTAGTATTTGTAATTTACAATTATTTTTGAAGCAAATATTAATTTGATATTTGAAATTTAAGTTTTAAAGGCATACGTTTGTAGTTTCCTAACAGATGGATGCTTGTCTAATAGTTTCGGAGAAGTAGGTGGTCAGCAATAACTAAGTCATGAAAATATAGATTGGGACGAAAGCAAATAGATAAATTATTATTACCTTTCTAATTTTTTTTGATTATAAAAATTATTTAAGAATAGTAACAATGAATATATATATCTATATAGAATAATATTGTTCAAACAAATTTTAAGCCTTTGAAAAAGAATCAGTATTTGTCTTTTCACATTCTCACAGATTAAAGAGATTGAAACCTCCAGAGATTTAACTCATAAATTGAATTTATTCCACATTCCGTTTTCTCCTTTGCTCATTCGTTGACTTGCACGGTAATCACACTTTGTCACATAATTACCATTCAATTTTGCCCATTATGAGCCATCAGACTCGATTATTGAGCTGGTCTCCGATTTGGCTGCCAGTTGCACTTTTCATTCGCCGTCTGCTGTTTTCCGCCCAACGTGCAGTAGCGGCAGCTCGCTCTTCATTAACACATATTTGTCAATCTGACGAAAATTTTTCGTGATATATGAAGATAATTATTGACGATATTGTCAGACAGAAATTGCGGGGGCGGTTCGGCGACGAGGTGAGGATTTGTCGGGACTCACGCACTCATGCGCCTGATGAGGTGTGACAGATGGTGGGCCAAAAGGGAAAGTTTTTCCGTTGCACAACGTGAATTATTAACCCCTTATGTCCTGCCACGCCCTTGCGCCTACATTTCAGTGCCGTGCTTTTTGACAAATTGACTAAATATTTGAGCTGGCGTTAGGAAATGAATAACAATCGATAAGTCATAAATGTCTCTGAATCAGACACGCAAAAACCACCAGCCGAGGAGGATATTACGGCAATCGAGTGGGTGGATGTGGGGTGGTGGGTGATGGGTGGTGCGTGGCGGTGCCAAGGTGGAATGATTATTATTTAATCACGCTGACAACCTGGGCGTTGGAGGTGGCAATGAACTTAAGTTAACTAGCCGGCTGCCTCGACACTCAATGAATCAATAAGAGACGAGAACTCGAATCGATTTGATTGGCAGCCGTTCGATTCGATTTGGATTGCGGAATGTTATCTCAGGTGTGGCGACACACGTGCCCAATTATCCTGGGATATTGCTTTAATGCCGCGCCAAGATTAAAGTCAAATTGCAAATTGTTTTTATAATTTTCCTTTGCGCAGCGCTAAGCCAACATCTTTTTCCAATTTGATTTGCATGGAAATGTAATTGTTGCTGGTGAGCCTGGGCGTGGGCATTGCGGGGGCGGGAATGGGCGTGTATATATCTCCTCTCCAACCAATTCAGGTAAGACTAGCAGGCAGCACAGCAACAACTCGGCATTTACAATGTATTTTCTATTGAATTTTTAATGAGTTCGACGGCGAACATGGATTAAACGAGAAAGACTGGATGGAAAAAAACACGCCTTAGGTGCTGGAGAAGGAGCTTATATAGACTAGGATCTTGATATTCCCATGGCCTTGATTCAAAAACATTGCGGTTTTGTTTTTCCTGTTTATGGCTGAGTTTTCGATGAATGAAACGTGGCGTTCAGAAGAAAACAAGGCCTAGAAATGGGGGGCTTTATATAATGATATTTCCAGGAAACGGAAATTGACAAAACAGCAGAAGACATATCTGCCTCACTAGATAGTTGCGGCAGGTGGATTAAAAATAAGTAATAAAATGCGGTCAATCCAAAGAAGAGATGAGAGAGAGTTTATTATTTTCAATTTTTATCCCTATGAAATCTTAGAAAATGTTAATTGGATTGATATCTGATATCTATTTAAACAGGCAAGGTTTTTAGTTAGTGTTCTATTCTCTATTTTTATTCAAAACTTAAGCTCTCAATTAAATTCAGAAATAACCCAATCCGAATGATGTTATCTTACCATCTCCCTTTAAACACATTTATAATAACTCTTCAATGCATATGCGAATAATCCCAAATGTTTTTATGATTACCTTTCCGGTTGGCTTTAACATGCCACAAATCTGTATTTTACATTTTCAATGGCCTCACAAAGTTTACCATAATTTTCCGCTTCCAAAAATTTTGTAGCCTACTTTCCAGGGCATATGCTCAATGGGCTTTCCTCGTTATCTCCGCGGACCGCTTGTGGGTGTGCCGTAAAACAAATATCGATAAAAAGCAACAGACAGAGCGATACAAATACAAAATTGTGATTTGCATAATGTGGCTCACACACGCACACGAAGACCTGGGCCGGCCCACGTAATATACAATATAATTTACATTAAATTGCTGATCAATATAAATGTATCTATCTGGGCATTAGCTTAATTTGTAGCTGTATTTGTACCAATGCGCGTGTGTGCCTTTAGGATTAAATCGTTTACCTACCGCCCACGCACACACACACACACACATATTGAATATTCCTGCTGACCGCGAGTGAGAAATATTTTTGCATAATTTCTCTTACTGATTTGCTGGGGTTTTTCTGGTTTTTACGCTTTGTGCGCCATAAATTATGCTGAAAAACTGCCAAAGCCAAATAAAAAAGAAATAGAGATGCATATGTACGCATATATTTAGCCAAAAACCAAAGCATAAAGTAATTTGGTTTATGGATTTGCCTCCCCCCTCGGCGCACATTTTTCGGTTGAGGCGTCAAATTCTGTTTGCCGATCAAAACAAAATTATCATTTGACCAGAAATACGTTTTTCCGGCCCCTGCGTATTTGCATTTTGGCTGGTGATTAATGTTTGATGTGCAGTAATTAAATAGACAGAGCAGCATGTTGCATGCAAATTTTTCGGTCAGAGTCCTTTGTTTGCTTGCCGTGCCTCTATTCGGTTTATGTTTATGCAATTTCAATTTCGGGCGTGCAATAAAAGCGATTTGTTTTAATTACTTACGCACATGCCATTTAATTATTTTTATTGATTAAATAAAACAATTAAGCTTATGTAAATTAATGTAGTCGAGTCAACTCCGTCAGTGTGATAGCCCCCCCCCCCCGCTCTTTTGTGGATCGTTGGGGCGTTTGGGCGTTGGGCGTCGAGTGGGGGCGTGGCGTGCGGCTGTGGGCATAGCGAAGTCAAGTTAATGGAATAGCTGAGCAGGGCAGGCAAGTAAAATAATTTAAGGCCAAGCATACAAAATTAATGAGGCCATTAAATCCTGGAGACGCTAAAGAGACACACACACACACACACACTGGTAGGAGTCATGTGTGCGAGAGAGTGTGTGTGTTTGACAGTCAAAGGACAACTCTTTGTTCAGTCTCTGTTTATGACTGTCGGCCTGTGCCGGTGTCTGTGTGGTGTGCGTGTGAGTCCCGTGTTTGGCGTGTGTGTGAGTCATTTATACCCTATGTCAAGCTGAATTTGTAAGCAGGGTATGCATTTTTTCTGTCGCACAATATTTGGAGTCGCGTGACGTCTCCAAACGAATTTAAGCCAATTTATGGGGGGGCCAAAGAATTGCTCATTTTCAAAAAATTATTTGCTCACAAAAAAATGTATATTTAGGAAAAATAATTGATTATTTTTATCAATACAAAAATAAATACATTTTTATCACCTAAATGTAATCCTTACTAGAGCTTAGCGTTCAAAAAATGTTAACAAACGCCATTTTAGAGCTCCAAAATTTAGATTGTTCTACCCGACCTCATGTATTCGAAGAAAAATTTAATTGTTGTTGACTCTCATTCGACCGTCCGCTTAATGATAATTAATTCTCAAAACGTCATATTAAAACTTTTATTATAACATATTCTTTTGTGTTGAAGCTTAAAATACAATCCAATATGTTCTGCTTAAAGTTTAAAGTAAGCTCCAAACATCAAAAATAAATTGGTTGAATTTTCTTTAAATTACCTCTGCGATCCAAAAGACATTACTTACCATGTTACAAAGAAAATTATTAGAACGTACCAACTTAAGTACTACATTTGAATATCTGTAAAAAAGTATATTTATAAATACATATTTTTCAGAACTTAGAGTATTTCCAAGCCGTTCGTTAGATGTCGGCAAGGCGGATTGCCCAAAGTTTCCTCTCGCATGCTTCTTATTTAACTTGCGGCCGCTTTTGGTCCTTCCGCATACACACTGTAGCACGACAAGGAAAGCAAAACGGTACAAAAATATCGCTCAACATTATGCTCGTGCACCTCAAGCAGCTGTCTCTTTGTTGCTGCTGCTCACATCCATCAGCGGTTACCGATTGTCCGTCGCACCGCTCCTCGCTCACCGCCCCCTTCCTTCCCCAAGACCCTCGCATCGGACCCAAGTTGGCCTGGTCTTAGCTCGGCTTGGCTTAGCCTGGCCCGAAGCCCCTCGATTGAATGATGTTTTCTGGGCTCCCCAAAAATAAACTGCCGTTTTCAACAATATTTACGGCCCGTTGTCTGTTAGCTTAGGCATATATGAGTGAGAGCGAGTGTTTTGTATTTGCTGCGTGTGTGTGGTTTACCTTTCTTCTTTTGCCGCTTTTTTTCGCTTATAAATTTCGCATGGCAGTAGGAAGGTAAATAACGCTACGCTACACTCAAATGAAAAAAATCTTAAGTAAATACATATCTTATTGATTTTTATTCAATATTTTAAGGGAGATTTGGATTCTAATTCCTCAAATTTTTATTCAAAATTTTAAGGGAGTTTTGTATTCTAATTCAGCAATTTTATATTAATTTTATTCAGACAACAAATCGATTGGGAGTTATTTTTAAAATCATAAAAAGCATAAAAAAAGGTAACTTAACCAGTTTTTGTATAAGATGTTTTCCACTTTTTTTTCAAAAAAAAAGGAATAGTTTTAAGCAAGAAAAATATATTATATACTTTTAACCTACTAAGTACAGTCTGACAATAAAAATGAACATGCTTAGAGAAAATGGTATCTATTCTTCATTTAATACAAATTATTTCTGATGATAAATATATGTATATCCCAGTAGAATGTAAAAGTCCTCAATAATTTTGACGAGTGTAGGCATATGCTGGCCAAAGTCGTTAAACAGAGAGCGCCCAAAAACGCAGAAATGTATGCAACATAAAAGTGCGACGAGCACCTGACGATGCCACAATGGCGGAGGCTTCATTAGAGATCACCTGGTGGAAAGGGGGTGGTGGAAGTGGAGGTGAAGACGGTGCGGCCCACGTTTTGCATTTTTGGTTATTTGCACAGGCGGCACAACGGCACGTATACGTAATAAAGTTGAACAAATAAAATACACTTTCCTTCGGCGCAGAAAAGTTCTAATTTTTTGCCAACCTCCCGCTCTCCATTCGGCTGTTTGCCTGTGTTTTGTTTGGCTTTTGTTGGGCTTCAGTTGCAACCTAAATTTCATTTGAGGCACAAAACTTGTTTAGTTGGCAAACTTTGCGCGTCGTCAATAAGGCTTGCTGGCTATATCCGCAGATGAGGGGTCGTAGCTTTCGGTGGCGGGCGGTTTAGCCCAGACAGTTTGGCATGGCCGCACGCCATGATATAATCTGGAACTCGCCCGCCGTATAAATTACGCGCTGCCTAACAACTCCCACTGCTGCCACTGCCATTCCACCGCCAGCTCATCGGAGGCGCCTCATCTACAAACAGGCGTTCACTGGGTCGCAGGGTGCATATTGATGGAGTAGAGGTTGCCTAGATTTTCCCAAAAAAGGCCTTTCCAATTTGCCAAGGAAAATGTATCAGTGGATGAAGTTGTTTCCCTACAAGTTCAAGGATCAAGGAATTTGTGGGATTAAAAACCTTTGATATGAATAACGAAGAAATTTGATTAAGATATGGATTTAGGTTAGGTTAAATTGACCACTCATCAATTCCTATTTATTTATCTGAAGTGTATTAAATATTTATATTATTTTAATATATTTTTTTTTATTTATCAAAAACCCGAACTTTATTATAGTTTCAATATGGGTTGTAAATTAAAAACATTATATGGCATTTGCAAATTCAACGTAACAAAACATAAACACTGGTATAAAAAGACTAAGGCTCATGAAACTAATATTTTAAAGTTAAAGTTTTTCCTTAAATACGTTAATTTACTGAAAGTTTCTTAAAAACGTTTCGGTTATTTTATGATATCTTATATATATAGAAATATATATTTGAGGTTGTCCCAAAAGCGCAAAAATACTTTTGAGAAAATCCTTTTAATATTGCCTATTATACCTACTTATTATGGAACCAATCCCGGGCTCGTTGTAATCTCCTGAGGGTATTCCATATTCCCCGTTCACGGACATCATTTTGGCCGCAACCGATTAGCCATATCGATTCAAGCCACACTTTCGGTTTGTCTCTGCATGTGTGAGAGGTGAGGTTAGGGTTGGGGTTGGGGTTGGGGTTGGGGTTTTGGTTGGGGCTTGGGCTGGGGTTGAGGTTGAAATGCATAATTGGCGATTAGACGATTGGCCCTAATATGCCAAAGCGCTGCAACGAATAACAAGAGAAGCGCAGCAGAGCCAGCTTTGGCTTTAGCCCCAGCTTCGGACAGCATTCGAATGGCCAGCTAATTGGGTCATGTCATCCCCAGCTGCCCCACCCCCCAAAAACCCCCCGCGCCCCCGGATCGTACCTACCTTTGGCTGAAATCTTGGGGAAAAAGTAATGACAATGGTTTATGTTTTTCGTTTATATATAGATATATATAATGTTATATATATTTCCTTTTTGCTTTGTTGTTCATTCAGTTGCTTTCATGCATTCAATGCCGCCTTTTGTCTGCGGGCTCTCTACTCCCCTCTTCACCCCCTCGACTTTCTCCCATCTCTCCCTCTCAATTTCCCTTTCCCTCGCTTGTTAGCTATGCCGCTCTGTTGATAAGTGTACACATCTATAGACTATATACTATACGTAGGTTTATATTATACAATACATAATACATAAGTTCAACTTAAATGCTATGGTTTTTTCTTGCTCTTTTTTTCTCGTTTAAGATTACTTTCGGTTGTGTGTGTGTGTGTGTTTTGTATTTGTGTGTGTGTGATTGTGTGTGTGCTTACTGTTTGTCGGGAGTCCTTTGAAGACTCCTGCGCTCATTTAGAGGCAAAGAAAAAAGTCTTTGGTTTACCTTAAAAATATTATTTTGTTTGTTTTTCTTCTGGTTTTTGTTTTTGTTGTCTCCTTAAATTCTAGGTCTTAGCACATACGGGCAATTAATATCTTGTGGATACGCTTTAAATCGTTACAAGGACAAACTGACATAAATCTACATGTACACGTGTACGCCTATGTGTATGTGTGAGTGTGTGTTTGCCTGTGATGTGTTTCGAGTGTGTGTGTGTGCACTTTCAGTACAATTTACATATGCTTATTTACGTATGCATTTGACGAATATTTTCCCTCTGTCTTTACTTTGAATTTCCTTCGATTGGTTTTTTATGTTTGTTTTTCGCCTGCCGACAGGCTTTATTTTGTTTAATTTCCTTTTTCCTTTCAAGATTGCTTTCTTTTAAATTTATTGGGAAATTTAGAAACATTTGATATTGTTTTTTCAAATTTATATAAAATTTTTGGATAGCAGTAAATCAATATTTATTCAGGAATTTTTGGGTAAACTGTCTTAATTTGCTTACGAGAACATTTGTTTATGGTCGAATTGCGTTAAAATTCATTCTCTGAAAATGCACTTCAGGTCTATTTATATAAAGCTTCTGTTGTTAGAAATGGATTAAAAATTAGACTTAAATAAACAGTGAAATAATAAGTAACCTTTATTATTTTACATTAATTGAAGAATATTTTTCTAACAGAGAGCAGTCACCGATTTAAAAAAAAGGTGTTTACAATTTACAAATTTTAAACGTTTTTTTTAATATTTGGGAAATAAGGAAGGGTCACTTTTCTTTTAATAACTCCGCTAAGAGAAATCTGTAAAATGGCTGGAAAGAAAAATTTAAAGGCCAAAAAATAAGTACTTAGCTCAGTAAAATTTTGTATAAAAATATTCTTCAATTAATGGACATTTTTAGTGTAACACGGTGATGTTAAACATAAGACCAATAATAAAACTATAATTGAAAAGAATCATATTTCAAATATTATGTTCTCTCTTTTTTTAAACCGCTGGATAAGCCACGTCTAGTTTGTGAAAAAAAGTTTTAACATTTAGAGATTCTTTGCGATTACTTTTTTCTTGACTTCTGTTTTAGCTTTTAAATGAATTAAAAATGGAATAAACCATTAAAAATATATATCGTTAAATCAAAATTGAGGAAAGACTAACTATAAATGTCTGCTTTAGTTTAACATTATTTCACAGCATCTACGGGAAATAGAATGATTTTAACAATAGTCGGATCCAGAGTTGTTTTTCTTGTCTTTGGGCTATGTAAAATATCCAGTTACAAAGATCTATATATAATTTTTCTGTTTGTTTACCATATACTACATATCTAAATGCATAATTTACAAATGTTGAGCCATAAGTTTGGTTTTTTCTCTGATTTATGATTATAACTCTTGAAGGAAGGATTTGTTGGTTTTAGGTTCCATTTACTTATTTTTGACCGAACAACGAAGAAATTACACACACTCATGCACACACATAGTCACATACATATATTTATATATATATATTTATACATAGATTTAGTTACATTCACATGGTTGCTTTTCCATACACTTGTATGTATGTTTTTGGATTATTTTTAACGTTATGCGGGGAGTTGAGAGTTTGCCATGGTATTTAAAGAAAGTTTGCTGTACATTTCTTAGTTTAGTTTAGTTTACGTTTACGTTTACATTTAGTTTAGTTTAGTTAGTTGAGTTACTTGCCAAGGAGAGTGTACTTTAGTGTAGTGCAGTTGATTTCGTTTTAGCTTTCTCTTTGCTTTGGGCAATTATTATCTTCATTCGCATTATCTTTTTTGTCAGACACTATCACAAACAGTTCGCTTGCACAATAATCGCTGCTCGCCTAGGACCTCGGAGCTATCTATGAGTGTTAACCTAAAAAGAGCTACCTCCCCCCTCCGTCGTTACATCTTATTTGCTGTGTTAAGTTTAGTCAGTTCTTGGTTTGGTTTCCTTTCCTTTCCTTTCCATTCCGTTTCCTTCCTCCGCGGGCTTACACATCCGTGCCGCATCCTTCCTGGTATCCCTCGTCCGGCGAGTTGCGGCTGCTGCTGATCAGGGCCCTTTTCAGGGCCGTAACTGGCGGCAGGACGGGCACGCCTCCCTTCTGCCACACCCGTATCGTCTTGGCGTTGATGGGCTGCCCGTTGGGCAGGATGGAGCAGGAACTGGAGGCGCCGGTGCTCGCCTGGGCGTGGCTGACCGCCGGCGTGGGCGAGGCGCGGGAGCTGCCACTGCCACTGCCACTCCCCTCGTGCAGGCGTGGCAGGGTGCGGCTGCTGAAGTGCGGACTGCTGCCGGTGGAGCTGCCCTCCCTCTTCTGGTGGTTCAGCGTGGAGGTCAGCTGCTGCTGGAGCTGCTGCAGGGGGTGCATCTGCAGCTGGTGGTTGTGCTGGTGCTCCGCCCCCGGCACCAAGGGCAGGCCGTAGTCGTTGGGGTAGCCCGACGAAGAGCCGCCCGACAGATTGGTGGTCACCGTCGAGGCTGTGGAGGTTCCTCCTCCTCCGCCTCCAGAAGTGCCATTGCCACCCATCAGTCCCTGCTGCAGGTGCGACCTTGGGAAGGTCTTGTTGAAGTCCGTGGTCGCCGTTCGCTGATGCAAGTCATAGAGATGAGCGGAGTCTATGATGGGTGTCTTGTCCGTGTAGCGCTTCATGAAGAGGTCATCCGCGGAGGTGGCGCCCACCGGAGCACCGTGCTCCCAGAGTCCCGAGGGGTACAGGGAGTCGCAGCCATTGGCCCGACTGTACTCCCCACTGCCGCCCACTCCAACTCCACTGATGGGCGGGATCTTGAGATCGGCAAACTCGTCGCTTCCGAATCGCTTGGTGTCGTTGATGAGATCCGGGTTGTTGCCCCCGTTTCCGGTGGATCCAGTGGGGGATATGAAACAGGAGGCAGTCGACAGGACACTGCCGTTGTTGTCATAGCCCTGCGTGGAGTACGGCAGATCCGTCAGCCTCGGCGGCTTCTGCACGGGATTCGCACTGCGCTGGTCGTGTCCTGCATGGGACTGCACTCCCCGACCGCTGCTCTTCCGCTCCAGAGTGCCGCCCTGCACCACTCCGCCGTCGATTATGTTGGCCACCGCTCCATTGGCAATGACCACGCCTCCTATGCTGCCATTCCCCGTGGCCGGCTGGGTCTTGTTCGTAATGGAGTTCTGGTGGTTGACCGACGTTATCACCTCCATGTGATTGGGCGTCTTGCTGTCCACATACGGCTGCCGCTTGACCCGCAGCAGCAGGCACATGGCCACCCCGAGGGCGAAGACGATCAGAGCCACCAGGGCGGCACTCAGGCCCACGATCTGGCCACTTCCCAGGGAGGCCATTCCCGCGGCCCTCATGCTCACGTGCAGGGTGAAGTTGGCCTCGGCCATGCCCGCCCGGTTCTCGGCCACGCAGTAGAACTCGCTGGAGTCCGTCTCCTGGGCGTTGGTCAGCACCAGCTTGGATCTCTTCTCGAATCCGCCTTCCACCTGCTCGAACATGTGGATCCTTTGGTAGGCGGTGAAGGCTGAGTTGTTTGCCAGAAGCCGTCCGTTCCAGTACCAATTGATGTTCGCTGCGGGAACCGCTCTCGCCCGGCAAGTGATCGATGCATTCTCCCCCATGGCGGTCTCCACGTAGTGGGAAATGGGCAGCATCTCTGGTCGGCAGGCGAACTCGTCCACATGGAGATCCGCGAAGCTGCGATCGATAATCCTTTCGGGTCCTCCCGAGCAAACAGGCGCGACGGGATAGGGGATATTCCGTTGCATCAGCCAAAGTTTCGTGTCCCTCAACCGGCAGTCGCAGAGCCAGGGATTGTCGTGCAGTTCGATGCCATGTAGCCGACTCAAGGTCTCAATGGTCTTGGGCAGCAGCTCGCTCAACTTATTCCCATTCAGCCGGAGCAGCGTCAGTCCTTGGAGGCCACCGAAGGCCTGAGCCGAGATGGTCTGAATATCGCAGTGCGAGAGATCCAATTTGTGCAGCGAGGGTGTGTTTCCGAAGGCCTGGCTCTCGATTTTGTGTATGTGATTGGAGGCCAGGGTGAGTTCTCGCAGGGAGGAAATGTAGCCCAAGGCCAGGCTGGGCACCGTCACCAGGAGGTTGTGCGAGAGATCCAGCTCCACCAGGTTGGTCAGCCCCTTGAAGGTCTCCCTCTCGATCTCGCCAATCTTGCAGTTCCGCAGATACAGCTTCTGCAGGTTCAGCAGATTGGCCCGTATGAACTGCTCGTTGGACAGGGTCTGCAGCTTGTTCCCGGACATGTCCAGCACCTGGGTGTTGGGATCGATGTGCTCGGGTATCTGGATCAGGTGTCGATCGATGCACTCCACGGTTTGCTTGCCGCCCTTCCACTTGCAGGCGCACACCGTTTGGCAGGTGCTCTGCTGTTGGGCGGGCGGATCCAGGTCGGAGTGGGCGGGTGGAAAGTGCTGACTGGAGGGCATGTAGCCGTCCTCCGTCATCGGCTGGCTATCCGCTATGGAGTAGACTTCGTTCTGGGACGAGGGGGAGGACCTATAGCTCCCGGGGCTCGACGATGAGGGGGAACCACCTGCTCCTCCATTCGCGTACAGGTGCAGCTGATTGTAGCGATTCCCCAGGATTAGTCCAGGCAGCAGGCCGAGGATCAGGAAAGCTACTCCCCTGATATGCATTTTCCTGGCTTTCTGTTCAAGTCTTCTAGTTGAGCGTTCTAGGCTAAAGCCCAGCGTTGGTTTTCCACTAGCAATATCATGGGTGCTTCAGTTATACTGTTTATGATATGATGAGTTAAATAATTTTCACAGAATTTCATGGGTTTGTTCTTGTAACTTTTTTATGCAATTTTGTTTTTATCTTTGAGTTTCTGATTTAATAGTTGATGTGTCTTGTGTTTAATGTTGATATGGAAACTTTCACAGTCCTTTCCGAGCCAATATTTTTGATTTAATACGTGTGCTATAATATTTCTTGTTTTTATGGATTTTTTTTATTATTTTTGTGTAACTCAAGGATATGCCATATGTGTCGTTGGGTTGACCTTTTACTCTTACTTTCGTGCGATTTATCCTTCGTTTTCTGGGTTTTCTTTTAATTATGATATGGAAACTTCCTTATGGGTCAAGCGGAAAATTGATTAATTGCCGCCTTGGCTTCACTTGTTGTTGCTGCGGTTTTCGCCAAGATTTTCATGTTTTGCCGTAATTAGCGTTCGGCCAGACCCAGTGTTATTTATAGGGCTAGCCCCCGCACACACACTCACTCTCACTCACTCACACTCGTTTGGATGATAATCGTTTTTATTTTTCGGCCAACGAAATTCGCATTTCCCCTGCTTTTCTATTATTTATTTTCTACGCAATTTTCTTCAGCTTTTCGGGATTTTTCTTTCTTCACGTGCTGCTTTTTACATATATATATAATTTTTTTTTAGGATGGTTGGTTTGTTTTGTTGCTTCGGTTAGCGCATTTTGCCACGCAAAGCTTTAATTCGCATCGCGTTTTTTCGTCGTTTTCGGTTTCGTTTTCGTTTGCGTTACGAGCGAACCTCGGTCCACGCGAAGGAGTATGACTTGTGATTTCAAATTTCCGATTTTCGAGCGAGGGCAGCGTGATTAGTTGTGATCTAGAAACGGATTGCCCTTGCACACTTGCAATTGTTTTCACTGCACAAAATAACGGTGGATCCTGGCAAGAGGAACTGCCACACACTCGCGCGCACTCTTACACACACAACACAACAGCAGCGGAGAAAGGCAACCGCTCGGCAGCGTTCTTCGACTTAAACTGAACTTCTGGTTTCGAATCAAAGCCTCGCAAACGCTTTGCCACTCGGCTCAGGCCGAAGTCACCTCGGGTGCTCAGCTGCCCTTCGGCTACGCGAGATAGAGAGAGAGACGGAGAGAGAGAGAGAGCGAGGAAAGCAGTCAGAGAACTTTCTCATGTGTGTTGCCTTAACCGATTCGCAACATTCACATGCAACTCGTGGGCAACACAGCACTCAGAAAAAAACTAAGCTTTCGATTTGAAAACCTTTTTGTCGGGGGATTACACAAAAATCTTTTCGCTAGGAAAGTATTTACATATGATGTACATATAAATTTCAACCGAAGCTATTTTCGTGAAACTCCTTAGAAGTATAAGTTTTACTTGTACAAAAAAAAAATTGATTGATCTGAAAATTTGATAGGAAGTTATGATCGGCTTAAGATTAAGTTTTAATACGCTTGCAGATTTTTCAAACAAATTTATGGGCTTCTCACAATAAGAGAAGCGCAAATTACAAATTTGAAAAGTTTCTAGAATCCATATTTAACCATGCGCAAAATATAGGCACATACCCGTATGGTTAGAAGGCTATTGGATATAATCAACCAATTTTTATTAAATCTCAACATGAAAAAATTCAATTTAGACAAAAACCTTAAAAAAAATACAACCGTTTTCGAAATTTGATCTGCGACCACAAATATAATTAAGATTGCGAACAATTCAAATCTATAGCTTTATATTTAGCTTGCAAATGCTATAGAAACACACGGATAGACGGACATGGCTATATAAACTCGCCGAGTTATGCTGATAAATAATATATACATGTACTCTATAAGGTCGGAAATGTCTGCGCTTCAATGCGTTAAAAACTTCCGACCAGTTTTATAATATACTCTGCAAAGGTGTAAAAATTGGGTTGAAATTCTAAAAATGGTAGTTCATGTGTTTTGTTGTGGCTTGGCTTACAAATTTATAGTAAAATAGCATAAAAATAGTTACTTTTACGTTTTATTTTGTTTTTTATAAAATACTTTTGTAAACGTAAAATCATCCATATTTTTTTTATGTTGATGCGTATATTTACGTTGTTACTTCTAAAATATATATTAAAAATGAATGCCTTTGGAATGTTTTCCGTTTTTGCGATTTATATTTGATTTAAGTGCGAACAAGACCGACATTCTTTAATCAAGAATTGCCAAAATCAAGTACAAGCGCACCTAAATGTTTTCTTTTTTTGAATGTGCGGACCAGTTATAAGGATTATATTACACACGCAGCCGTTGTAAAGATTCCAAATTGTCTTTCCGGCGTATAAATAAGGATTTATGTGAAACAAATAAACGACCGTTGGGTTCAAGCGTGGGCGATCGCATGACATCATTAAAATGAATTTAATTGGGCCGAAGTCTATTACATTTCCCTCTTTTGTTTTGCTTCCCAAAGTGAGCTGGCTTATGAACCACTCTGAAATTCCTGGAATTTGGTTGTGATTATAATATTATCATTTAGCTGTTTAGAAAAATTTTGGAATAAGCTTAACTCTTAGAAGAAAACCAAGTTTGAATGGAGCAACAGCAGAATAATAAGGTGAAAACATTGAAGCGAGGACATTAAACCGAAACACAGGCAAATAAAATATGAGTAAGCGAAACAGGTAGAACAGTTGATTTCGGTTAGAAAATAAAAAAAATGTTAAAATCTTGTGTTTACATTTCCTTAACTTTCTCACTAATTAACACTTTTAGCCAAGAAGAGAATACTGTTTACAGCGTTTGAGTATACTTTGCATGTTTCTAAGTAGTTCCTCATTTTGTATTCCCATTCATCAGGGCCCTCACTATTCTCCTCTGTCTTCAGTCAATCAGCGATCAACCTACTCAGGCATGAAACACCAACAGAAAGAAACCCAAAAAAGTGGAGAAAAAATACAGCAGAAATCAGTACACTATCCAAAAAGGAAAATCAAATTGTTTACTTTGTGATATGTGTACAGATTTTTTAATAATTTTTTGTCTTGGTTTAAGTGACCTGTAAATAAATACATAAGGCTAATTTGATGTGCTTGTTTTAAGTATGTTTGGTTTTAATCATTTTTATTTATTAAATATTTATTGTTTGTTAATATTTTAATACTGTTTTCGTGTTTGCAATGCCTTCTATATAAGCAATTTTTGTGTGTTTTATTTTTAATTTTAGTTCTTAAAAAAAAATTCCAACAAATTACAGAACTAATTTGGCTCAGCCTTTTTTCTCAGTGTTTAGCAACAAAAAAAACTGCTTAGCTTGCAGCCGGCAAATACGAATAAGTAGCTGAAAAAAAGAGACTGAGACTTCGCTTCGTTTGGCTTTGCTTTGCCAGTCGAGTGCGGCGTAATTTCAGTCTTGACCGAATGAGTCACATCCGCCAGATACAAGATACTCGAGCTCAACTGAATGAATTCTCGGCTGCATTGGTGTGCAGAAATTTCACAATGTGATGATTTTATAGCCCGTCGACTCGTTCATTCAAGATCGGTTTGCATAGACGAGAGAAAGAGCTCTCATGTTAGTCGATCTGGTGGGGAAAAACTATCTCCGCCTCGTTTAATGATGCCCAGAACGAGAACCACACCGAGAATTTGAATGGGAATGGGAATGGGAGAGCTGCAAAGTAATTAGCCCGAGGGGCCTCAAGTTGAGCTTGAAGTGGATCCAGAAATTGCGTATAAGTTACTTCACCTGCGGACGACTGCGGGCCAGCTACATGATACCTCTCGTGTCTTTCGGCCAGACAGGAAACGCTCTCAGTGTTACCTGCTTGGCTCAAACCCCCCTCACCCCACCCCCCTCGGACCCTATTGCATATGAATGAAACTGCAGCGCAGACTTCGCATCCAGCATCTGCCTTCGTCCAGATTCAGATGGCCTGAGAAGTTTTCGCAGCAAACTTGTTTACTGCCAGGGAAAAAAGAGAAGTTGGCTTGTTGTTTGTCCTCTTTCGGCCGAGAAAAAACGCGATTGCATATGCTTGCTACAATCCAAGATACATTTTCAGAAAAGATACATTTCCATTTTCCCACCCACTCAGTCAGTCACAGATGGAGGCGAACGAAAACAACTGGAAACTCAACATCGTAGACATTGATTAAGGTCAGTTATGATTGTGTATTGTTTTCTCGTATTTTTCCCTGCCTCGTTCGTTTGTCTAAGCTTCAAAAAGTGAAATCTCCTCTTGCGTGTTGGATTTTTCGTTTTTGTTTTTTTTTTCGAATTTTTCGGTGAATTGCTGGGCAGCCATGCATGGGTATCTCTCAGGTACCGAGAACTGAGCAGATTGGGTTGAAAGTTGGAACTTTATTTGCTTGAATTATTAAGTGGAAAAATCTTCTCATGCTTTGACATTTTATGGAAGTCAAACATTTTGTCAAGTTAACTCGAAAAGTGTAATAATTTATGTTGTACTTAAGTTTTGTTGTCATAAATTTTGAGGATGAAACAATTCAGGCATTTAAAACGAGTAACATGCTAACTTTCTTGCAAAGACTGTTTTAAAAACGGCTTAATTCGCATTTTTAATAACACTGACTGGTATTAAAAGTCATGAAAATTTGTTTCTCTAAAATACTTTTTAAGCTACTTAAACGCACAAAAAATCGATGGGTTTCTTATAAATATGTTTGTTCTATTATTTTATGCGGATTAAGGATTTTTTATTTAAATGTTGATTATATATTAAAATATTCCTTGCATGCCAGCAAACAATAACAGTAATTATTTGCTTAATTACTGTACTTATAAATAATGAATAATCTTAAAAGTGTGTAGTTTATGATGAAAGTCATAAACATGCCTTTACAGCTAACTCATAAAAATAAATTTGTATTCACCGCACTCAAATACTGCACTTCCTTTTAGTTTAGCCTCTTTCAGTGGGTTGTGGCCACGCTTGACCGTCTTTGATGATCTTTTGCTTGGGTTGGCGAAAGTAGAACTCGGCCACTATGCAAATATCGTTTGGCCGCAGCGGAAGTGGCCAGGAAAAACGCTGATCGGTTGCATATGATCAACAGTTTTCGACTTATTTTTTGCACCTCTTACAATTTTTTGCTGCATTTCATTGTTGGCTGACTCCCCCGACTTCTGTTGTTCATAAATTTTGTCGACTTTCACGTTTCGCATTTAGCATTTCGCGTATGAGCGTTTTCTGCCTTTGCCTTCAGTACGCAACAATTAGCCGCAGTCAATTGGCCAAAAATGCTGTTTGCTGTTTGCTGCTTGCTAGTCACTATTTGCGTTACGCTTTCTGCACTTGTCTGCCGGGAAAACTTACCGCTAATCTTCGAGCCGAACAACTTCCGCCTTCTCTGTTGCAAACTGTAAAATGTTCAGTGTGGAGTGCGCAATTAAAAATCGCAGCAGCCGCAGAAGAAGATGACTTTGAGTTGTCTGCCTGCCGCTGGAATTCCATTCCGCAGAGAAACCTTTGCGTTCATAATTTGAAAAATCACCTGGCAGTGGGTCTCCGAGTGGGTGGGTATGCTGGTCTCCCGGCGACCTTTGTGCCCGTAATGCTGCGCCTAATTGCCCTTAATTTATTTAACTTCAAGCTGTGCCCATTCCCCACTGCCGCCCCCGATTTCCACGCAGTCAAGGGTTCGCTGCGTGTCCTTTTGGGGTCACTTGGGACGTGGAGACCCGGAGTCCCGTCTTCGGCGACTCGAACAAGTGTCCCTTGGCCCTCTCGTCCGCTGTCCAGTCCCATCGGCGTCATCGCCGGCTACTCCGCTAAAGATATTCGCAATTTGTCATGATCTCAGTGGCGATTAATGCGAAAATCTCTTGAAAAAGTTATAAATTGTTAAATGCGAACATCATTAATAAGTTTGCTTTAGGTGGGCATTACTAATTGGATTTTTATGCTTTCTATTTGGTTAGATTAGTATTTGCTAACAATCTTTACTTATATTGAGGACTGCGATGTTAAAATAAACTACAATTAACTGAAAAAATTAAGCGGAACTCTTTTAAATTGTAGTCCTTTGTTTTGAAATAATGTTGCAGATAAATATTGTAAAAAATGGTTCAATTAAAATATAAAAGGGGTTTCTTTGCAGGCTGTATTCATTTATTTAAAGCAGGTACCATAAATATTTTTGTTTATTTTATTTACCGATTTGGCTGATTTTGTAGACAAGAAAAAATTAAAATTCGCTTACAGTTTTAATTGTTTCCCAAATTTAAAGACTTTTATAAACTTTGTTGACCACAACGAAAATAGTGTTATTTTGGACGTTAGAAATAAAAATCAAAACAGCCTTTAAAAAAGGTCCGTGCATTAAATAAACAAACAAGAAATTTAATTAAAGAATTTGCAATCAATTAAAAATAAAACAAAGCTATAATTTGGAAAGCTTATCACCACATAAGTGGATTCGAGATTTATCTTAATACATTGATTAATTGTAAAACTATGCAATCACACGAGCAGAACGGCTTTAAAACACCTTTTCACAACTACTGCATTTCCCAGAGAGATGTTTGTATCCATCTATTTATGTCTCCGTCTTGACTTGCCTCCACAATCCACAATTTCCGACGTGGCAGACAACATTTCAACGCGTCCCCCAAAGGGAAAATTGCAGAGGAAGGAGGTCACTAAACGCTCTAATTATTTTCGAACTGTTTGGATTTAAATGTATCTGTGCAGTGGCAAAAGCAGCAACGGCACTGGAAATCACTTTATCTTCATTTTGGGGCATTAAGCCGCTTAGTTCAGTCGCCGTCCTTTGCTATCTCTCTCTGGGTATTTGGAATTTTAGTCCTCTGCAATTATTCAAAGCGCTCCAAATTAGGTAATTGCCCTTTAAAGAATCATTCTAATTATTTATGTTTATGTGTGGCCCGCAGTTGCCCCTTAGACGCCACCACCCACCCGCCGCCCACTTGCATTGCATATCGCCGGCATTGTCATCGCCTGACCTCCGACCCATCCCCGCCCCCCCGCCTCCGCCCGGCGGGTGCCACGCTTGTTTGCGGCCTTGATTAATGGAGTCGTCCTGAGGCCATCGCTTAGACCGTCCCGAAAACAACAACAACCAGGAAGGGTATCGCAGGGTATTCTATGTTTGAGCAACACCGAACAAGGCTTTTGTATTTATTTTAACTAAGCAAACATTTCTGTGTTTAATATATGCGTATTTGATATTTATTCAGGTTTCAAGCACATCAGTATTTTGTTTGTGCTCTCTTAATAAATTTTTGATGAACAATTATATAAGCATTGCGTTAAAAATCACAATCAATAACTTTATTTTGTTTAAAACAATAACTTGTGGTTTAATTGTGGTAATGTGCCTTTAAGTACCAGTAAGTTAAAAAATTCAATTGATTACATTGAATACTAGTATAAGTTTCCATATTATTATTTTAATAATTTGTATGGTTCAACGAAAGGATTCAAGAGTTAGTTATTTTTACTTAAATAAATTCTAAAGAATAACTTTGTCTAGACCGAGTTTTATCTAGAGCTAAATAAGTTTCATAGTTCATTGTTATATTTTTTTTGTTATCAGAATAAATATTACTTTTAGAAATTAAAATATCTCTAACTGAATAATTTTAAAACAATTTGCAAATAAAGCTTTATAACCATTTGAAATATATAATTTGGCCCAGCACATATATAAATTTACAAGCAATACTGTCAGTAAAAGCTTAAAAAGATGTTGTTTCTGACAAGAATGTTTCATGTAACTTACAAAAAATGTTAATAGTCTTTTTAGTTTAAAAATGGATTTTAAATATCAAAAGATTAATTAAATCTAAAAAATGGCCACAAATCTATGATTCTTTTTACAGCACTTAATTTAATTTGCATGCTCCCTGATTTAATGATAATGCCCTCTCGCAGGATATGCCACCAGCAGCTACAACAATTGCAAAAACAGTTCAACAGGCTTCCTAGAACTACGGGTGCGGACTTTGCAGCCCGAGTGCTTGACTTGTTTTGTTTAGATTTATGTCAAATTGCTGGGGCCATGCGCGACGCAATGCGAGGGTGAAAGGCGGGGAAAGTCAGGAGATGGGTGGGCGCGGGGGGGTGAAAGCGGGGGAGGGAGGCGATGGTCCTTTTAAGCTTTTCAATCAAAACGCGTTTAAGTGGTTTCCAACTCAGTTTTCGGCCCATGGGCCTCGGCAGAGGCGCCACCATAATTGGCCGAAATTAATTGTTTGTCTAATCAGTTCATTGGATGCGACGGCGGCGACTCTTTCGACCATTGAACTCGGCGGCTTAGAGCCATCGAACATGGCCCGAAACCGATGCCCATTCGAGATATCGACGGAAAGCAGCTTTTATGGTAATCTCTGCGAAAGATGAAATCGATTTGGCGCTGGCAATTTATGGGGTTCTATCCGAGAGTTGGGTTCCTAAAGCTGTCCACTCTTAATTGGAAATCAGTTGTAAATTTATGAGGGGTTAAATGTTGAACACAAGCTGCAAAAGGGTTTCAATCAACGACTTAAATATGAGGGAATATTTTGAATCTATTATGGCTAATAAATATTATATTATAATAACAACTACAAAACCCAAAACATGACAGATTAAAATATATTCTGTTTTAAGGTATTTTATATTGTTGAAGGAAAAAATGTATGCCGAAATAAAACCAATTTTGCCAGAATGTTTTTTAATAAAATAATCATAATAAAGCAAAAGAGCCCTACGGATGAATAAAAGTTTAAAGTTTAAAAAAATTGCCCTGGAGAATTTTAAAACTATAAATATTTCGATTTCGGTATAAGCATAATTTTTTTTTTTTTTAATTTCGAGACTGATATAATTCTTCTTAATTGGAAGTTCGACCAATCCACTAATAATGATACGCGTTGAACTATACAACCCACAATGTAAAATATGTCAGTAAAATTGTTTTAATAACGATGGCAATGGAAATACAGAAAGTTAAAAATCAAGTTTTATTTCCTTATCTTGTCAACGTTTCAACGATTCGTTAAAAAAAGAGTTTAAAACCAATTAGAATCCCATTTATGCTGACAGTTTTCACACATTTCCATGACTGTCAATGCTTTACCAAATCCCTTAATCGATGTCCAGCTTATCCCATTAGGCAATCACAATTTATATGTCTGCGGCAAAATCATTCCCATACCTCGATGTGTCATCATTAATTACTTGAACGGAAGTTACATTCCATCCGTTCGGTTCGGTCGCTCATTCATTCGCTCGTTTATTCATTCGCTCGGGTCTTTTAATTTTCTATGATTTATGCGTAATTTGCTTTCGAACCGAACCGAACCTGCTGTCCATTAAAGTTCCCCAACAAATGCCGCAGAAGCGGAGACATGTGCACCTGTGTTGGCCACATCCTGTGCGAGAGCAACATCAAATATACTTGGGCGAAAATAAAGAAAAAGGTAGCAAAAACACACCAAGAGATACTTTTACCAGCACTACAGGTATAAGTGCTCTATATTGTTATTCGACGAGGATGTTACCCTTTTTTAAGTTTGTTTTGACAAAGTTTGGAAGCATTAGATCTGACTCAGCCGATTTCATACCCATAATTTCAAGACTAAGTTATATTTAATGTGGCGATGGAGATTAGTCTTAATTCTATACTATAAGTTAATTGAAATGTTATATTAAAGTATATAAATATATACAAATTATTATAAATCAACGTGAATTTATATACAAATAATCAACGCTGTATAGAATTTTTTACTTTGCTTTACAAATACGAGATAATACATATTTTTATTACTTTATCATGCATTCATTATATATATTTCGTTTTTATAATAAATTTTTATCAACGCTGTAAAGAAGTTTCTACTTTGCTTTAAAATACGAGACAATACATATATTTATATTAGTTTGTCATACATTCATTATATATTTATATATATTTTTACTTGCTGATAGCTTATTTATTTTAAAATTTGTTAATCGAGTAATAGGGCTGCATCTTTGACGTGCTATGAAATGTATAATGCTTAAAACTCTTAAACTGTAGTTAAAAGAAAACTTTAAAAAAATATTTTAGTTTATAAAAATATAACTCTGTTTACCAGAAGAACGCATGGCCCTAAATAAGTTACATATCCAGCTTGACCAGCTTTAAATCCCAAAAATGTAAGCCGTAAACTGGTGTAGAGCGTATTGTACAAACTTCTATTTTAAGTTCCAGCATACCCTCGCCCGCAGTGCTACCGAATTTCAGGTTTAACTAGACCTGCCGCACTCGTGGAGACCCTCGAGGCGAGAACCAAAACCAGAACCAGAACGAGAACGCAGCGGGAGAAGAGCCGAGTCCAGGTCGCAGTCCCTCAGGTCGGGACACCTGAGAGCTCGGTAAGCTCTCCTCCACTCAAAGCGCCTGTGTATTTAGAGCGTCCAGTGCTGGTCGGCGACTAAATATTGGGACTGCGACTGAGACTCTTGGCTGGAGTCGAGCTGGGAGTCGAACTGGGAGTCGGACGAGGAGTCGGAGTCGGCCCAGTCGGCTATTAAATGTCAATGGACTTCTGCATGAATGAGTTGTGCGACTTCTGCTCGCTGGTCCGGGTGCGTCTGGGACTGTTTTCTGTTCCACTTGGCATTTCGGTCTGCCTTTGAGGGCATTCCCTGGGCACACACTCGCCCCTCACATAGTTTCATTTAAATTTCAATTGCCGAAAATAAATCTCCCAGACGGAGGCCACCTACGGCTCGGGGAATTTGAGGCATAATTTTATTTATAGAACTTATTGAAATCTGCAGGCCTAAAGCTGTAGTCGGATCGCTCATGTGTCCATGGGCTCGGGCCATTTCTTTTCGTCTTAATTAAAATGTACAGCCGCAAGTTCTGGCCGAGCTACGTGTCCACGGGCCAGGAGAAGCCAGCAGGTCGGGGCATAATTTCCGAGGAGTCCAAGGAGCCCACAGCAGGGCGGCCAAATGGCAAAGATGAAACCTTAAACCCCAGACTCATTATGTAATTCAGGCAGCGCATTCCGGGGCTTATCGCAGCGATACCAAATGCCAGCGAGGAGAGCGTGATGAGATGCCGCCGAAGGGAAAAGATTTTAAGGGGTTTTGATGATCGCTACAAATCGAGGGAATCTGAAAGTATTCTTTAAAAAGGACCAAAAAAGGACTGGAAGGCTGAAAACGAACAAAAACTGCATTTATTTGCTTTACATGCAGCAGGACTCTAATTGTTATTAGTTCTTAAGTTTAAAAATATATAATTTAATTAAATACCTATTTAGATGATACTTTAAAGTTGTTTCAACACTTTCAAAGTATTTTTCTTAAGGAGCTCTACCTTGGTAAATATGTGTTGTATACATAAGTATTTTCGCCAGTGAAAAATGACATTTCTAATCTATTAACATGTAATCTCCCGTGACACGCTTTCATCTCCGCTTTCCACCTTCTGCTGTTCCGCTCCCCGCTGCATTAAATCTTCAACTAAATATTAAACGATGTCTTCCATTCACCCCCTGCCATGGGATTCACCCCACATCGACATAATAAAAGGTCGTGGCTTCAGTTTTATGCCACTTATTGTTCGGGCGGGTGGGTGTATTGTGGTGCTTGAGATTTTGAAGGCTTGTCGAGTAATAAACGGGTAACCTCCCTTAATCCCGGCAGCACAGTTGGAAATATTTTTCATTAGCATTAAGAGGCAATAGAAGCCAGGAGAAAAAATATATGTGCAAAGGAGGGGAGAAAAAAAAGTAGTTGAGCTTGCCGCACATTTCCACGTGTCTGGCTGGTAAATCTTGGGGCTTGGGTTGATAAGATTTTCCTGCCCTTTCCCATCCGAAGTCTTATCTGCGACGGCTAACTGCTTGAGCGCATAAGTTTTCCTCGCCGCGTGTGTCGTTCGAGTCCACATCCCCATCCCCCATCCCCATCCCCCTTCTCCAGTTTTGGGCTTTATGGCTACGTGTTTGGCAAACGGAAGTGGCCAGAATAGACGTATATATGTGATATATAAACACACGCATTTCCGTGGGGTCTGTGATTTATACACCGCTGCTTAACGCCCTAACGACACTCATTAGAAACAATTGCGAGAAGTTTTAATTAAACATCGCCCACCATTAGCCCGGCTTCAGTTTCACTTCTCCTCGGATATGATAGCTTCGCCGTTCTCGGGGACTTATAATAAACGCTAACCGCTCGACCAGATCTTGGAGAATTAGTGGTAATTACACTTTTCACGCTCCAATTGCTCATTTCCGTTCGCAGCGAATATTATTTACTTTCCGTTTTTGGGCGAGAAATTACAAATAGTCAGATTACAATGTATACGGCTTTAATTGCTAAGGTCTAGCGTCTAGACCTGAGATATTAGTCAAGCGAAACGAAGTGAGTTTCTTTCGAAAGTTTGGTTTATCGAAACGGGGCAGGGCTTTGTATACATTATTTTTGCTGAATGAATGAGTGCCACCAGAAATGATTCATTGGAAAGTCTATATATGGATGGATTCTGCATAGCTCGGAGTCTCAATTCATGCTCCATTGCAGTTTGTTAGACCGAAACAAGATCGAATTTCAAGATTGCTTTAACAAGCTTAATGTAGAAACTGCAACCTTTGTCAAGTTTTCTTGATTGGATTTATATTGATGAAAATGACTAGGTTGTGAATGTTGTCGAATTATATGCCAAAACATGTGATTTGTTTAGCGATTATTTATCTAGGTCTTATATTTTTTGCCTCTTGTAATATATTTATTAATTAATGTGCTATTTAGCGCCACAATTTGTTCTCGCTCTGGAATGATAAATCATTCATATAAATACACAAATTAGTTAATAAATGCATGATTAAATTTGTCTACTTTCTACATACTCCATTTGATAACTAACTTCATGATTAATTAAATCTGATTTGTTTTACTTATTGTAGCGTAAACAATTTTCTAAAACTGCACCATCAATTGTACACCTATTCACATCTGCTGCTGATTAGCTGATCAAGATCCTCGACTTTATCACGCACTCCAACCGCGCTCAAAGCCCTCAACTCCAACTGTTTGTGACAACTTTGCCATGTAAACTCCAAGAGACTCTCCACTCGGCAACAATATGGCAAACATATTATGGCCATTTGTACTGGAGTGTATAACACAACAGAGTGTGCAACCCCCGCAACAAGGGGGAAAGTTTGGGGGAAGGGTGAGAGTCTCTCCCTTGGCTAACTGAGACAATCAACTGGAGGGAAACAAACTCCGCTGGGCAAGGATAACAAGGGCCTCTGCCCTCTCCCTCTCGCTCTGACCAGGACCTCTCTGCCCATCTCTTTCCCTCTGTTTAAGCTGCCGCGATACTTTTGACTTCCTGCGGCAAAAACAGGACAACGAAAACAAGAACACGAACTAGGCTTAGGCTTCCAACTGTGAAAATTCTCCCTGCAGGCTGGCTTGGATTTGGTTTTTGGTGAGGAAAACTAGTGGGAAAATGGTAGCGAAGAGAGGGCCCCATACGCCGCACTAAATTGCGGCTTTTGCAGTCCAACAATGAGATACTTCAGAAAGAATTAGTTGCACTAAAAATTGCAAAAGTCTCCCAGGACTTGGCCAGACTTTCACTCTCCCTTTCGGTGGGGCCTCGACCCCCCGCCCTTCATTTTTCATTTCAGCTGGTTTTCGGGTACAGCAGGCGGCTCATGGGTTAAAGTCGCTGCAGAAAAGGATGCCAAAAATAAGGAGTCAGGAGCACGGAGTTAAGAGCCTGCGGGTCCGGAAAACGACGACTGTTTTAGCGGTTTTTTGGCTGGACACTTTATCTGCCGTCTCTATAGCGTCACTTTTTTTTTACAGTCTGCCTTGTTCCATGTTTTTCAGCACCCCCAAAACTTTTAATGCAATTTATAAGGGAAAGAAGACATTTCTACTTTAAACTTTAAATATTAATGGGAATAGAAATTATGTTCGAGGGGTTTCCGACTATTCATTTTTGTAAATTAGTTAAGATAGTTTATTTTTAAGATAAATCGAAGGTATATTTAATTAATGCTTTAAAAATGTTCATATAAAAATAATGTAATCAAAAAGTTATTAAGTATGCAAATTAAAAGTGTCGGAAACCTAGTTATTTGTTATATTCTATATACGACACATAGTCGTATATATCCTAAATTGAAACAAAGAAATTGAAATATTTAAAAAATCTAATTTTTAAGGAGCATTTAAAATAAAATAAACTGGCTTATTCTTGTGAGACTACATTTATTAAAAAGTGACTTTTGGATAGAATTTGGAGAGTACACAATGTACTGAATGTGGAGTTTAAAAATAACTTTTTCAACTATTGTAGTTGTTGGTTCTCATCTTCTTTGGAGCATTAAGTGGCATTACAATAAAGGCAACGTTTTTCCGCTTGCCGCTCCGTAATCTCCACTCCCTGCCCCCTTTTCCCAGACCCCCCTCCGCGATGCCTTGCCCCGCCCCTTGACCCTTTTTCGTTTCTGCCTTGCAACAACGTTTAGTTGGTCCAAAAAGTTGCAGTTGCCGCAGTTTCTGTTTCTTTTTTCCGTTCTCTCTCTCTCTCTCTCTCTATCGTTTCTTCCGCTTCTTTTTCTCGTGTTCTTCTTCTTGTTTTGCTGTTTTGAAGGCCAATTTGGTTGCTGTTGCCAAAGTTGTTACTACAGTTAGTGTTGTTATCTAACATGTTTAATTCAAGGCGCATCGCTCGAAATTAAAGCGAAGTTGTCAAGCATGACGATCGGCGAGTGGGTGAGGGGTTGCATACATGGGCGGTGGGCAGTGAAGGGGGAAAGGGGGCACTTGCACATGGCTAATTTGGCGTGAAATTTTACTTCATCTTCGTTGTCTGTTTTTTACTTTTGGGCTGTTTTGATTGCCGTTTGACGAAATAACTGTGATTACACTCTAAATCATTTACACAAAAAAAATATTTTGGGGTAATCTTAAAATTTAAATTATTTATATATTTATGAACTGTAAAATTGATAAGATGCTTAAAACTAAAATCATACAAAGTAAAGTGACCTAAAAAACTGGAGATATATACGGAAAACAGACATTTTAGAAATCATTGGATACTGCTAGATACTTTATGAATTTATAGTTTTTTTCCACTGAATATCAAAAAGTCTCCAGTCGTTCAGTCAAGAAAAGTACTGTCTGCGAAACTATATATTTTTCCTATCGAGCTTTACTTATTATACCCGTTACTCGTAGAGTAAAAGAGTATATTGTATTCGTGCAAAAGTATGTAACAGCTAGAAGGAAGCGTTTCCGACCCTATAAAGTATATATATTCTTGATCAGGGTCACTAGCCGAGTCGATATAGCCATGTCCGTATGAACGCTGAGATCTCGGAAACTATAAAAGCTAGAAGATTGGCATTTTGCATGCAGATTCTAGGAGTTCCTACGCAGCGCAAGTTTGTTTCAAAAAGGTGCCACGCCCCCTTTAACGCCCACAATCGCTGAGATACGATTTTAAAAATTTAAATATTTCGGAAAAGTAAAAATGCAGTTTTATTGTGTTTATCAATACCTATCGAAATGTAGAAGAAATTCGTTAAAAAGTTATGCGTGATCAAAGTTTCTATCTCCATCTCCCTCACACTCCCTTTACCTGAGTAACGGGTATCTGATAGTCGGGGCACCCGACTATAGCGTTCTCTCTTGTTTTTAATCCATAAAGACACTGCTTCATTTGTATAATATAAATTTGTATTAGATTATTAACAGTTAATTAATAAAATAATACATTAATTTTTTTCCGTGTACAAGCTTTCTTCATCCTCTGACTTTTGAGCTTCTTTCCACTCTTCGCTCTGTTTCACTGAGAAATTGTCGCTGTCATTGCATTTGTCGTCATTGGACTTCTGCTTACATAAAGCATTTCGCTTTGATTGCCGTAAAGTGATACAACATAATTATGGAGCCAGGCCGAAAGCAACTAGACCCAAACCCTGAAACCAACGAGTCTGAACCGATCCCAAAACCAAACCATAACCCTTTTATTGCAAATGAGCAAAAGCAAACAAATGAACTTAAAATGTTGATAGCCCCAATCTCGATGAAAATTGGAAGAAATGGAAACCATACAGTGACCAAACAGTAAAAGCCACTTATAATAAAGAAATTCAAACATTTTTCTCTGAGAACAATGCTGAGGGACTCTGACAAAATTAAAACTGATTTATTTCGTTTTAACTATTTTCTATTAGTAATTATAAAATATTTATTTATTTATTGAGCCCCAGCTAGACAAACTCCTTTTATAATTTAAAGGCAAGAATTACTCAAAAAGGAATTGAATTAAATAAAACCTCATTTAATTTCGAAATGTATTTTTTATTAATATTTTATACGAATATTTTATTTATATAAACTATTTCACTATTTCGGTGCTTAGCATATCGAAAACTTTAAAGTCCCCTGCCCCGATGAAACGAAAAATCTGTTTGGGCCAGTCCCTGGCTGTGTATGTGTGTGTGTGTCTATGTGGGATTGCGTTCGTCTGTGTGTTAACCATTGTTGACAGACACAATCAAGCAATCAGAACCTAAAAACTTTATCGCATCCATGGAAGTCCGTGTGCGTGTGTAGGTGTGTGGGTGTGTGCGTGTGCAGGGTATGGCATGTGTCTACCCTCTAGGCATAATCAAACACAGAAGGCTCTCGCACTAATGCAGTTAACAAACTTGCGGAAACCCAACCCCCACTCACATACACACACACACACCCACACACTCGCAGAGGGGGGCAATGCGTGTGAGAGTCTTAAGTGCTCCAAACGAACATACACACACACACACACTCAATGATGATGATGTATTGTGTGAGATGTGAATGTGATTAAATTTCCATAGCAGCTCGTCTTTCATGCCAATTTTCCATTAGTCCTCACAGCTTCTATGCATGTGGAAAACCCCGCACACACACACTTAAAAGCACATCAAGAGGGGGGGTGGTTGGGGGTGAGGGGCGGAAAGGGGGCTGGCATATGCTGCTCTCTGATGTTTGCTGTGCCGCGTCAAAAAGTGATGATGAATAGTTTGTTTGATGTTACTTTGACCATTCCCATGATCAGCACAAAATACACTCCACATATGCGTGTGGATGTGGGCCAGATGAATGGGTTAGGGGCGCAAAGGGTTAGATTGAGAAATAGGCTAGTTAGCGGCGCTTTAAGGAAACGCCAAGGGTAGCCGAGATTACTCAAAATGATTTCGGGCAAATTTATGATAAGCCAGCAATGACAGGGCAAAACTTTAGGTCCCATTATAAATGGACTTTTGGGGATAAACGTAAGACGAACACGTTGTAATTAAACTTGATGGGATAACAATCTTGTTCTTGAACAATTCTCTCCTTTGAGATTTAAATGAATGGAAATAATTAATAAAACAATTAATTAATAACAATGTAACCATGAAAAACATTTTAAGGAAATTTATTACTTTGATCGACGAGTAAAATTACAAACGCTTAGAAAGAAAGTTGCAAATCAACTTGCATTTCCCCAATAAGAAGATCCACTAGAAGTTGATTACTTTATGATATTATTAAATTATTTATGAGAGTGTTTAGCCTTAGGGAAATTATTTTATGTGCATCATTGTATAAAACAAAGAAAACGAAAACAGTTAAGACTTTAAATATATTTCATTTACTATTTTCTGAGATCTTACAAACTTAACTAATATAAGCGATAACTTTAGAAAAAATTGAATAATAGCAAATTTTTAATTGGTATTTTAAAGTTCTGTTTTTTTGTTGTTAAATGGTGGTGACATGTTTTTCGCCAGGTCCATATTAAAAATTCAACTACTTAATTAAAAACCAAAAAAAAACATCTATAAATGCTTTGTTTATAGAAATTCACTTACATATACCAAAAAAAAAGTTCGATAGTGATTGTGGTCTAAAGTCAATTAAAAAATGAATAAATATAATTTATTTTGTAAATCACGATTAAAAGCCTTTTATTCGCATTTAAAATAAAATGTATTTTTATATTTCATTATTTTCATCTTTGTTTCTTAAATTAAAAGCTGACGTTTGCGACCCCAGTAAATGGGCATGTAAATTATTAACCAACCGCTTTTCAATTTAGTTAAGATCTTTGGAAATTTGCATAAGTATTAATGTAATATTAAATGGTTCTTTCAACAATAAACCATTATTTGATAGCAATCTTATAATGAACGCTTCGCAAATTGCCACAGCTCCGAAATCCTTTGGGGTATTTGAGCCAAGAGCTCTCGACACTTAGCCAAGCCAGAGCTAAGGCCAAACCCAGACCTTACCCAGACCTAACCCAACCCAATGCATTTTTGTGAGCACTTCCCTCCCGCCCCAAAGCGAGCTCCTCAAAACAATTAAATGCTTAGCTCGACAAAAGTCTGCGGTTCGCATTAAATCATCAGTCTGCAGTTGACTCCGGCTCCGGCATTGCACCCAGATCCTCATTTCCCTCATTTGCCCACATCAGCTGAATAATTTACATAAGCAGCGACCACGGACTGCAACTCCCTCCCATTATCCTCACTCCTTCACCGCTGCTGGCGACAAAAAGGATGCCAAATTAAAGCCAAAAACCCATGCAGGCAAATCCCTCAACCAGACCTCAGCCGAAAATAAAACAACATCCAGACTGCTTCCCCTTGGCATTATTTTTTACCCATCGTAGTTTTTATACACGGTATTCGCAGTGAAATATTTCTTTATAGCGAGAAAACGCTTTTGGAATGTGAATCCATTTTAAAATATTAATACAGTATGTTTTTATATACTCGAATTATAGAAATAAATACTAACATTACTACATATTGCGTCTAATAACACTTTGATTTAGGAGTCTATATTACTTATTTTAAAGGCGTCCAAAACTTTAATCTTTTAGACTTAGAATTTGTACTACCAAAAATTATAACTATTTTTTCAATAATGAAATTCCAGGTTTTGAATGCAAATGGCAACAACAAATTTTTTATAGGACAACACAGTACTGTAAATCTTGTACAGAATGTATTAAAAAATATTTAATAAAACTTCGATTAAATCTAAAAATTATGTTTTGTTATAGACACTTAAACACTTATTGTTATTGTTTATTTAGCTTGGGTATCGCATAGTCGCAATGTCGTGATCAGTTTTTTGTGGATTTTCTCCATTCTTTCGCTGCGTTTTTTTACGATTTGTTTTTTGCTCAGAGGTTTTGTTTGGATTTTCGTGCATTCACTTGCGGAATTTTCGTGCTGTTGACTCGGCAACGCATATGAATGTAAGTCCCCCCGAACCCTATATAGAATATCCCCCTCCCCGCCCCTGACTCCCTCTTTTTGCATTTAGGGAGTGTGCATATGTGTTGGCGCATACATAAACAATGGCAACAACAACGGGAAGAACGGCGAAGAGCGACCGGGCACCCAACGCAGGCATAACAATGACAAAAGAACGCATTTCTCCCCATCCGACCCATTAGATACCCCTTCCATAAGATACCCACCTCCCCCTCCACCCCCTTGCCAACGCCCATGGCTGTTCCCTGTTCCTGTTTCTGGTCCTGGCTGGTTTATTATGCAAAAGTTATGCAAAGATAAGCAAAACTATGAGCAACGACAGCAGCTCACCAGCCAAAAAATTGTAAACGAAACCCAGCCTCAGTGTGTGCACTGGGAAAAATATTTAATATTGTTATCTTTTGAAGATGTATTTTTATCCTTTTATTTATTAATGAAGTAATGAATTAATAAAATAAACTTAGTTTATAATCTATCATTACATCAATTTGGGATCATTTTATTCAACTCTGCGTCATATACATTCTACATTTTCGTTGATTGTAATCAGTTCCTTATTTAATTATTCAGATGGGATAAGCATTTCTTTATGTGCAATCTCTCACCAAAAAAAAGACAAGCGGGTTTGGGTGCCTGTTCTTTTTCGAGTTGATTTTTTGGGTGTTTTTGTTGATTCGGTGGGAAGTCGGGCAGCTGTTATGGGACACCCACCAAGTCATTCAAGTTAATTGTGCGGCCAAATGCAAAAATCAACTTTTTTACAAGTTCGGTCGGAGGGGGTGGATGGGGTGGTAGACGGGGGCACGGGGTTTATGGGGGCTCGTCGGCACCTCGTGAACGAAATGGACACTTAAACTCTAATCGAAAAACTTTTCCCCATATACAAGTCACTTTAAAATGCGCTTAATTTGATCAGCGTGCGCCGATTGTCGACGGTGGAGAGGAGTTGGCTCAATTCTTTTTCCCTTCTTAGTTATCCAGTTACCTTAGTTTTCCAGCATCCCGGACTTTCCCTTTTCCCTGTGCAGATTACCATAATGACCTTCGAGATGGGCACCATTGTTATAAACTTGTTACTGCCATTCGACTACAATTTGTAGGCATTCTCTTCTTTCTATTCATTATTTTATTTCCTTCCCTCAACATTTTTGAAATTGGTTATAGGATAGCCTGGACTGTATAGACATGAAATGATGCGGAAATTGCGATAGCATTCGGTGGAAGTCCTCCAATGCGGGCGATTAGTCTTTGAAAGGGGAGTTCTTTTGTGGGGTGTTATCGGTCCTACGATCTTTTTGATGGCCAAATAAGTTTCTTATCTGGATGGAAAGCAGCAGAAACGATCTATAAATTAACAACTTGGTGAATAAAAAATTACTTCTCTGGCTTGTTTTTATGACTTTTCAAAAATTCACTGTGAAAGGAATAGCGTACTCAGAAAAATGAATAAAAACAGGAGTTGAGTAAAAATATGTATTGTTAATTTTAAAACCAAAACTCAGAAGGTAATTAAAAATATCTATTATTAATTTAAAACTAGATGTCTTAAATTTATTTAAGTTATAAAGAGTGCAATTCTTCCAAGAAAGACGCCTCGACTTTTAATTTTGTGGACTTTTTTTTCGTTTTCCGTTTACAACCAAAACAAAATTAGATTGCTATTGAGAAACTTGAAGTGCAATATAGTTTATATTTTGTCACACTTTTTAAAAAGTTTCAAATACCTTTTCTTTTGTTTTTGGATTGGTAGTAGATATTTAGCTGATTCACTGGAGTTGTTTGATTGAATTTGCCTTTGGTATGCAAATTAAAAAAGCGCTGCATACAAGGTGCGCGTTATGTCAATTAAAATAAATCTTTTAATAAACTTAATTTAGTTTTAAGATACTAAATTTAAAATAAAAAAAAATATAAAAAAATAAGTTTTAAAACTAGGTAAAACTTATTTAAAAATATGGCATATTGAAATATTCCCAACCTCGGTAAAACTTCGTTTACTTGTAAGAAAAATATAAAAAATATCTATAGGAACATCACTTAAATAAGACTTGGTAATAAGTATTTTCTTTCGTTAATTATAAGGTAATTTATTCTATGAGTTTTAAATAGAATTACGAGATAGGGAATCTTTAATTCGCTATTTAAGCCATTGAAACAATTCCCTCGACTGTTTGTGACAACATCAAGTGTGCATTTTGTATGTGGGATTTTTTCAGCTTGCCTCTGGAGTGAGTCAAGTGAGCACTTTTGGTCCACTCCGCTCTCAGCCACACCCACTCACATATCGCCGGTCGGATGACAGCATTCTGTGGTAGCAGATTCCACTCGACGCGGTCTGCATTCAGCTCCCTCAAAACAGCCTCGACTCGTTCAATTGAAAAATTAAGCAGCCACTTTGTCAAAATGCTGTTTCAATGGGCTCTCGCCGGCAAGGGTTCGGGTCAATCCCAAAATCCCCACTCCGATCCCGAGCCCAATCGCTATAGCTGCTCCTGACTTTCAGCCAAGCCCGCTCGCCTTGCCGGCTTTAATTGTCGACATCTGGGTCTGACATGTAAATGCAAAAGGTTCTTCAAAAAGCAGGATCCGGACCACTACAGGCTCCACTTCTTTGCGGTGGTGCTCACTAAAGACTACAGAATATAGCTAGATCGGGGATAATAAAGTGATTAACCCATCAGGCTTAAGACTTAGTAAAGTCTTATTTAAAATATATTTGTAATGCAATACAAAAATTCTTTAGGGTTGTTCCTTGCTACGATGAAATCATTCCAAAATATTTAGATTTTTTAATTGATGTTGGCATAATAATGTAATGTAATGTTTTTTACATATATAATTGAATTGTTCATATTCAAGTGAATTTGACCTTTTGAACTTGTCAATATTTGGCTAGAAAACCGCTGGGTTGACAACCCTGCTCCGCTTCCCTCTTTCGCCGACTCGTTTGGTTGATGGAGCATACTCGTTTGGCACTTATTACATTGGCATCTGCGTATGGTTTTGGCGTTTATTGATGCAAATTTCACCCCTTCCCTGATCTTTTGGCCGGGAGCCCTGTCGATGGGTACATGGCCACCTAATTGACGTCTAACGTCGAACACAAGTGCGCCGCGCGCTGATTAGGGTTGCCTCTCCGGCTGTCTCTTTTCCCCATCCTCTTTGCATCGCTTTTTCCCCATCCTCTATGCGTCTCTGTCGCCGACCGTAGTCCTGTTCCTGTCATTCCGTTGTCAAACAAATTTTTCGCCTCAAAACCTTTTTTACTCCTCTTTTATAATTCTTTCATCAGGGTCTTTTTTCACGGCTACTCGTTTTTTAATCGCCTTATTGTTGTGCGCATCTTTCGAATTTTGCATTCTCCTTGATTGAGTTGACATTAATGGGCACTTGGAGGTGTCAGCAAATGGCAGCGATTGGCAAACAGTTGGCATTGTTTAGCATACCAAATGGGGTGTTATCGCCAATATAAAAATAATAATAAATATTATTAAGCTCGTTAAGTCAAGAGAGATAAGAATAACAACTCTCATCAAAGGAAAACAATAATTTGAATTTGAATGGAATGCCAAACTTAAATTCTAGCCTATGACGATTTACAATACTGTAATTTTTCCTTTAAGCTCAAGTTTTTGTATTGTAATACAAATCTATCTAGTTTTGTTTACATATTACAAGGCAATCTAAAAATCTCCTGCATCAAAAAACTTCAAGATGCTCCCTGGACTGTGCATAAGATTAATGGTGTTTTTAAGTTATGTCAAACCAACAGATTTAGCTATGCTTTCTTTTCCTCAAGCAAAGCCGGCATCAAGCTCATAATTATGTGGGAGTTCCTGATCCGTGTCTTTCCTGGTCTCTCCCCGATTTCCAGCTGTAGCCCACTCGTCATCATGGAAGTGGGCGTCTTCAGGCATTCCTCGTTCATGTGATCTACTTGGCGAGATTTTCAGCGACTGACATTGCCTGAGACTCAACGGAGTGTGGGCGAACCCGGGGCATTCCTTTCGCGAACATTACTTTGCAAAGGTACATATAGCTCTTTTATTTTTTTACCCTGTAATTGCAGAGGACAGGAGTATAATGCGGCTTATAGAGAAGCTTTTCTTTTATACATTGAAGCATGAATAAAATTATATTTAAGTCGGGTATTATGTATATTTTAGAAATAACAACTTAATTATTAGCCTCAAAAATAGGCAGGAAAAAATGTACTGATTTACTGAACATTAATAGATTTTTGCACAACACACTTTAAAATTAAAACTCAAATTTATCCTATCAAAAATGAATCTATCTAATTTTTAAATATATATATGATTCAATTGTCTGTCGTTCTATACATATCTAGACATTTTATTACCAACTTAACTAACTTTCTTGGCAGCCTGAATTAAACCAGGAATGTTATCCAAACTGGTTCAGGTTTGTTATTGTTCTGCTAACTCAATCGATAGGGCGTCGTGTGTGCTTCGTGAAAGTCCAATTTATTTATGGTCCCCAAAAATGCAAATAAATCTCGGCATTGGGTATCGTATGTTCGGCATCTCACCGTGTTCCATATTTTTTGTTTGGTTTTTCGGCTTGTTGTCACTCCTCTGGTGCATCCACATCCACTGCAGTCGACTCGAGGCTGAGTGCAGTCCTCGCCTTCGCCATCGCTATTGCTCCATTGCAATTCCGTTTGCTGTCGCTTTATTTTTATTTAATTAACTTCATTGGATTGCCATGTCAGGCCACGAGGAGTGGGGAGTGGGGAGCGGGGAAGGAGCAGGGAGGGGCAGGCAGTCGGAGCCAGTCGTCAGGTAGGTGGGCAAACCTGCTTGCATCTCCGGCCCTGCCCACATGCAAAAGCCCTGGCATCTGCTCCGTCTGTCGTTGTCGTTTTCAGCACCTTGACAATGACTTATTGTCGCCAGCCAGAGACAGCCAGGAGAACAGAGACGGGCGGAATCCAGGACTCCGGCCAGAGCTCATCTCCAGTTCATTGGCAATTCTTTGGCTAAAGTGGCCTTTCTTGTCTGGCGTGGGCTCAGTTCCTTCGGCCTCGAATCATTTGCACAGAGAAGAACAATGTGGGCAAACATATTGAGCAATATCTTCATCTGGCAATGCATTAATGATAAGTCCAATGGCTTTGTAGACCATTTACATAATTTTTTGATATACCAATAATAATTCCTAGAGGAAGTATGGCTACAATTATATATGGAAGGAATTACAGTTTATAAAATGTATTACTTCTGATATTTTCAACTGAAACGGGAGTTATACTATAGTAATATATTATTATAGTATTTAATTTTCTAAGTCAATATTTTTATTATCCTTCAAGTTCAACAGTCATTCACATTAACAATATACCTTGTAATGTCATGAACTTAAAATTCTATTAGAATTTAATTAATTAAGATTATTCTTATTTTTTTATTATTTTAAATAATTATTGAGTGTCTTTAAAAATAACTTTAAAAGCAAAAAATCTAAAACAACGAGAATTTTGGCAATAATTTTTTTGGGTAATATCAACTTTTGTCGATTTGAAAATTATTTTCTCTGCACTCTCGGTCAATGTGAGGATTGGCCCTGCCCGGATGTAAATCAATTTATTTCGCTTAACTTAAATCCGAGATTCGGGGCACAGTTGCAGCTGGAAGTCAAGCGAAGGTCGGCCGAGTCGAGTCGGTTCAATCTGCATTTTTCGGGGTCGCTCGAGCACTTCCTGTGCGAGCCTGCTGAGAATTCCAAAATGCACATCCTGCGGCGGCCTTATTCATGACGCTGCAACCAGTTAAGTGTATCCCAGGGAGAAGTAATTATAATAACCCATCCGAACTTCCCCACCAGCAGCCAGGGCCCAAGCCGCATCCCGGCCCAAACTGAGACGGTGTTAGTCCCCATTTCGGTTTCAGTTGCTTCTATTTCGCACAGAGGGCCAGTTGAGCTCACAATGAAAACCGCAAAGTCATCTCCGGTTTATTTACTGGCTAGCAGAAAATAAACCAGAAAGCGAAGATGAGACCAAAGGAATCAACAAAAAACAAAAAGGGCAAACCAACGAGGTTTGAGTTTAAACCGATACAAACGTGTGAATACTCTCAAGAGAAACAAGTTTTATTTCTTAATTTGTATAAATATTTAATATATATTTATATTTTTCCTTTGCTATTAATGCACATTTTATTGAACTATTTTCGTGTGACTATGATATAAAGACCACAATACACTAAAAGTTGAACATCTTTTACAAAAATGAGAAAATCTTTTTTACCGATGTTACTATTGTATTAAAAAAAAGTTACTTGCTTATCTAAACAAAATATATAGTATTTTCCATAACACTTAAATAACTAAATATAAACATTCATTTATTTTACAAACACCTTAAAAATATGCTGTATCGCTTATCTTTACAAAATATATTGTATTTACACTTATTGCACTTAAATAACTAAATAAAAACATTCATTTATTTTACAAAAACCTTAAAGATATGCTGTATTGAGAAAGTTTTCTACTCTTTTTGACAAACATATACTTAAAGTTATAATGCCCTCCCGAAGAGTACACATAAATAAGTGAAGCCGCATGAATTTTCAGTTGGCAAAAGGCTCTTCTCAGTTGGCAATAAGCAAAAAACAAAAGCCCAGTCAAGCTGGGATCCAGCTCTTTCCTTTCCATCCCCACCTTGGGCGATACATCGAATTTAATTTCCTGCCAAAATCGACAGATAGCAAAACATTTTTGCCCTGTCGTTGCGGTGTGGGGCTCAGTCGAGCGTTAAGAATTCGCTCGGTTACTAAAACTTAATTTTGCGGCTTGCATTTCAGAGAATCTTGCAGGCCGATGAATGAAATTCACACAATTAGCTGGTCAGATCCTGTCCCAGATGGAGGCCCAACAACTGACGACCGGCACGTGATCGAGCCAAAAATAAGCAGGCAGAAAAAGTAGGTTTTCTCCGGCGACAGTTGCTGCCAAGTTTTAGGCCAACATGTGGCACTTTCGGCCCGAGTCCCAGTCATATTTCAGCGCCAACTGGCGCGCAACTTATTAGCAGGCTTCTTCTCACTTTCGCATCGATACGGAATTTGGTATTTTATTTTTGGCCCTCAAAGGCGACAACATTGAAGGTCAAACCAGGCCCGTTCCAAGCATATTATTTCGGCACTCACGACTCCCATAGCTTTCTAAATTTGTATATTGTATTAAAATTATTATACATTTAAATTAACATCACAAATTTAAAGATTATTTTTGTAAGGCTTAGTTATATAACATAGCATAACATTTTGGACATTAATTTTAAATGTTTTTAATTTTTAAATGTTTTTTATATATGTATAAATGTATTAAAAGTATTTTATTTTTAAATTAAGATCACAAATTTTTAGACAATTTTTTTAAGGACTTAGTTATATAACATATTATAAAATAACTTTTCTTTGAATTAATTACCTGCTTATTACCTGCTTATTTTACAGTACTGTTGCCAGTAACAACAATATTTTTTTTAGTATTTTGATAAAACTATTAAACGATTTAATAAAACTGTTTTTATTAAATACAAGAAAGGAAAGCTAACTTCGGGCGGAGCCGAAGTTGATATACCCTTGCAGAATACTCTGTAAATTATATTCTCCAAAATTATTCATATAATGCATTCTTAATACTCATAAAAAATCCCAACTTCCTAACTTTACAAACACGAAAGTTATGGCATTTCCGATCAATCAGTTATATGGCAGCTATAGGATATAGTCGGCCGATCCTTATGAAATTTGGTAGGTCGGATTGATTGGCCAAATATAAAACCCATAGAAAATCCCAACTTCCTAACTTTACAAACACGAAAGTTATGGCATTTCCGATCAATCAGTTATATGGCAGCTATAGGATATAGTCGGCCGATCCTTATGAAATTTGGTAGGTCGGATTTATTGGCCAAATATAAAACCCATAGAAAATCTCAACTTCCTAACTTTACAAACACGAAAGTTATGGCATTTCCGATTAATCAGTTATATGGCAGCTATAGGATATAGTCGGCCGATCCTTATGAAATTTGGTGAGTCGGATTGATTGGCCAAATATAAGACCCATAGAAAATCTCAACTTCCTAACTTTACAAACACGAAAGTTATGGCATTTCCGATCAATCAGTTATATGGCAGCTATAGGATATAGTCGGCCGATCCCGGCCGTTCCGACTTATATACTGCGTGCAAAGGAAAGAAGGGTGTGTGCAAAGTTTAAATTCGATAGCTTTAAAACTGAGAGACTAGTTTGCGTAGAAACAGACAGACGGACAGACGGACAGACGGACAGACGGACAGACGGACAGACGGACATGGCTATATCAACTCAGGAGGTGATCCTGATCAAGAATATATATACTTTATAGGGTCGGAGACGTCTCCTTCACTGCGTTGCACACTTTTGACCAAAATTATAATACCCTCTGCAAGGGTATAAAAATGGAGTACTCAGTATCTTTTGGTCGACGTTCTCTATTGCTTATTATTATAGGGTCATTGAAAAATATTGTTTGCCTAAAAAGAAGTTTGGGCAAAATAAATTCGATGCTGGGTGAAATCATAAAAATAAATGGCAAGTGATTTCAAGTTTTGGAGGCAACATGTGTAATTAATAGACTCACCATATATACTATACTATATATATATACTATACTATAAGGTTCTGGGCCTGGGTGGAAATGATGAATGCCTCTAAAGGCGCTAAAGCTGTGGGGACTGAAGGTGTCTATTGTATTATTTACGTCTGCAGTGCTCCGCCACCCCCTTCCCCATCCCATTCCCCTTCCCCAGCCCCTGTAATCCACCCCTCCTTTTATTTCATTCCATTCCATTCGAGATCAATAAAATGGGCTCCCTTGGTTTTTCGCCATCTCGTGTAGAAGTGTCACACATGTCCTTGTGCGGCTTTGACTTTGGCCCCAGCCGAAAATAGCCCACTGTGGGGAGGGGAGGGGGTCTGCCATGGCAGCTGTTGTTGTTGCAGCGAGTGTGTTGGCCACCAAGTGTGTCACTGTCACACTCTTGACGATTTTTCGAAACGGCAATGGCAGATGACAGACGAACGGAGCCTTAGAGTCGCAGTTGGTAGCACCCTACAGGCCTTTGATCGACGGCGCTTCGAATAAGGATATCATTACCAATCGAACAAAATCGGGACACATTCAAAAGCATTTGTTATTAATAAATAAAATATATTCACAATTAGGGCCACTTTAAATTTGTATATCTTGTATCTTGAACATAAATTAATAAATGAAAATGAATCTGTAATAATTATGTTAAATAACACTTACAGTATTTTTAACTTCAACTAACAATACCTAGAGAAACAATAAAACAGAATATTGCCAATTAATACAAATTATTAATTGTTATAAAAATGTCTAAATATAAATACAGGCAATTATAATACTTATTTTTTAACTGAATTTCAATTTAAATAATAAATTTAGTTTTATTCTAAGCTATGTTTAGAATTACAAAACATTTAAAATGTATCTAGAATAACTACAAATAAAAATTAAGTATACGTATTAAATTAATGTGTCTATTAATTTTGTGTTTTACATAAATACATAAAAAACTGAAACTATTTAAAGTTACATATGTTAAAACTTCTGCGAGGCTAACTGATTTTTGCTGTTCTCCCAGGAAGCTTAATGTGCCTGAGGGTCCTGCAGATCACACTCCAAAGTGTTGGAATAAAAGAGAAGCAGATAGAGCCCCTGTTCTCTGGCACTGCTCAAGTGTTTGTTATATCTGGCCAAAGTCCCCGTGTCCATGTCCCTACTAGTATGGTGTCCTCGTGTCCTGCTCCCTGTGTCCATGTGTTGTTGGCCGCCTCTTGGCAAGGACAATGTTCTGTGGGAGGAGGTCCTGCGGTGGTATGTGGGAGACTTGGAAGAGGAGCACTGGCAGCTGCGTTCACGCAAATAGAAAAGATACTCAAGGCACTCGTTCAGCCGGGGGGTCAGGAAAAACTGTTACGTGATGAGTGCGCATCATGCGGGTCCTGGAACCGCATCGCCTGAGGGGGCGGCACTGGCCACTGGGAAAATCAGGCATCAATGGGCGTTTAAGCCAGCTCGCTTGATGTCCGCAATGAGATTTAAATAGAATCAAATTAGTCTGGCATTTGCTCACTATCAATTGCCTTCGTCAGCCCCGCCCATTCAGTGGCAGCAGGCCCAACCCAGTTCAAATCCCTCTGCAACACCAAAACCAAACCCCAGGTTCAATGGACGCTTTGTAGCTGCATGAGGAATTGTTTGCTTTAGCAGCTTAAATCGTTTACCTAAAAACATAAATCCGTAGCATATACAAACGGTCGTCGCTCGTCGAACGTTACGTTTACCTTTGTCAACGGTTTTTGCTTACAACCCACCCAATTTGCCACCCACTTTGCCACCCACATTCCCGCCCACGCCCTATATCTTTCTAGTCAGGTGCACAAATACAAACACCGGACGGACGAGGAATCGAGACTTCCAGCGAGCTACGGTTCCCAGTTCCATGTAAAGTTGAGTTCGGCCCAAGCATTGACAGTTTGAGCTTAAAAATCCAATTAGTCTTTGATTTGCATACAAACACACCACACAGCAAAACAGGCCAAAATGGCGGAATCTAAATATCGACTGGGGGATGCTCACTGGTTTTATCGCAATTCACAACAGTTAGTACTTAATATCTTTGGGTTACAACCATTAAAGATATTAAGTACTAACTGTTTACTTATATGTCTTATTCTGAATGATATTTTAAAACGTTTACAAGGCAAAGTGCATCTGTAACTTATTTTATTTGCACTATTTGTTATTATTATTATAAATGTTATTTTTAAAATATTTAGAAACTGGGTTTTCTTTTATTTTTAAATTTTTTAAGCATATCTTATGTTTTTAGGTATATACTAAATTTTAGTATTAACATATTCTCATTTCCTTTAATTAACTAATTGCTTCTGGAGGATATTTTTATTTTGTTCCCATTTATATGACAGTATATGAGAATTAAAATACAACAGTTGAAAAATCGAAATTAATAAAAATACTTACATCTGATTCAGAGTTTAAAACTTTGTTATGAGTTATTAACATTAACATAATTGGATATATTCTGATAAATAGGTGTATTTCATTGGCAAAGACAATATACCTCCGATTTTTCCGATTACCGTGTATTAAAAAAAAGAGCGAATCAAATACGTAGGGGAGAAGGGGAGGTGCAGATAAAGAGAAAGCGGCACACAAAACAGTCGCAGAATTTCTTGCTAAATATTTTAAGACCATTCCCCGACTGTGAACAGAGCGAATTTGTATTTTGGCTTTGATTTCGGCCCTCGCTTTGAGTTGTTGCTTTTTGGGGCCCAGGACCTAAGCATCTTTCCCGCTTCTCCCCACCTTCCACTCCTCCATTTCTCCCCCGCTTTCTCCCTCGCCCGTCGACTTTCTCAGCAGTGGCACCACAATAGACAATTGGATTTTTGCGGTTTCTAATCCAATTTATTTCGTCTTAAATACAAAAACTTAAAGCTCGTCCTTTTTGCCTTCGCTACAAAGTGTCTCCAGCGTGCACCTGTATATGTGTGTTTCGGTGTCCTGGGTGCGGTTCAATGTAATTTAATGGATGGCCAACACACACACACACACACACACATCCGGATACAATAAGTCGGAAAGCTAAGCCCTAAAAGGGAGGAAGGACATGCATAGGCACCTGCTCACTCAAAATCAACGAGCAGAGGACAGCTCTCAGCAAACTAATTTAAATATTTCAACAATTAAGGAGTCCGGGCAATTAAAATAAACCAACGCCACCTCTGACCCCCGAAAACAATGGGTAAATCGGGGATTATTCTGCAACCGGAAAGTCGAAATTTGTATGCACTATTTATGAGGAAAAACAGAGAGAGAGAGATTAAGCTCTGTCTCTCGCTCCCGCATCTATTGGGCAGGATATTGTTCTGAATAAGCCGGACTACTTTTGGATTATGATGAAATTTATGCAACACAATGTGGAAAGTGGCAATGGCAACGCTCCACACACAATATCCTATTAGAAACTGTTGATCACTGGGAGCCGTTTGCTGATTGAATGCGACATTGAAATACGACTCTATTGCTAATCAATGATTAATTCTATAGACTAATAGCTTATGTCTTGTATAAACAGCACAAAATTCAATTTCAATGCCCGGGTATTATTTTGCAATTCGAATACATGTTTTGATAAGCCGACAAAGATGATGATATAATATTGCAGACAAGCCAGACAGATATTGTAAAACTATTTATATGAAATTAAATTTTGATGTGCTTCTCTGATGCGAATACATTGACATGTTGTACTTAATTCAGAATTGTATAAGACATATGTAATATGTCATTGCTTATGTCATTGTATTGAAAATCTGTTTGAGACCAGAACATTTATTTGGGATGCAGAGACTTTTGGCACATAAGTTATAAGACAAGCACATGATTTATATAGTAAATGCAGTTATACGTAACGAAACTTTTAATGTTTATTAACATATTTAACCCTATCTGTATTTTTTAATTAAAAACGAGTTTATCTAGTCTTTAGCGACCATGTAATATCTTTCATTTTATTAGCCGCCAACCATACCCTGATGATTGCCTAGAGTAGAACAATCAACACCGTGTGACTAACAACCAGCCATTTCAGCCTTTTATTTCCTATTCCCGGTTAACCTTCCCTTTCCCCCAATTCAACCATTTTGCCTGTGTTTTGTTGTGGACAACGTTCAATCAATGTCAACGTCATTGTCCTGCTACCTGCCCGATCCTGTTGCTTCAATTCTCCTGATTTCCGCCCCCTTAATCTGCCATTCATCTTTTGTTCGTACTTTACTTCTACGCTCCATCCACAATCCGAAGCAAAAATTTCTCCACATTTGCCTACCATAATTTGGAGCAACCTGCTGACGATTTCCCTCGTCTTCTTCTGCTGTTTTGGCAATCCTGCACCTAAAAAATAGCTTAAAAATAGTTGGAAAAGGCCAGTTGGTAATAGAAGAAATAACTAATTAAAAACAAAATTTTTTTATTTTGTAATTAATAAAAAACTACTTAAGGTATTCTTTTGTATTTTTAAATTTTTTTGTTGATGAAGAATTGTTTACAACATTAATTCTAACATAGAAACTTGTAGCACTAGCAATATTTTTATTTAGAGAAATGTTAAACTTTATCTGAATTGTGTGCTTAGATGCTATGGTTTATTTTGGCTTTTGTTATTTTGTGGAGTTTTCCTTGGAGCGGACTGTTGCCTTAGGCTTATTTCCGCAGATAAGTCCACCATTGGCCTCCCGATTTCTCCGAGTGTCTGCACTGGACACTTGATGTCGGAGAAAGGACCTCGGTCTTCCTTCCGTCCGCCGAAGCGATTCAAAGGCGCCCGTGCAACTGTCAATATCACACGCAGAGCTGGACACATGAGCGACACATTGACACATGGCGTACAAAGGAAAAGCCAGAATAACACACTCATACCAACACACCGGCACATCCTTCCTGCCGTTGTGTGTGTGCGTGTGTCGATGTATTAAGTGGAAACACCTTGTAAAATGGCTGACAGGTGTTAGAAGACTTTGCAAGATTTATGCGCTGACATTAACATGAATATGTATGACTGCAGCTGTGTGTGTGTGTGTGAGCGAGTGTCTCTCTGTCCGTGTGTACATGTGTGTGGCTGTGAGTCGCCCAAGCAGTTAAAGGATAACAGCGCATTAACTTAAGCATTACATTTCTCCGGGAAGGGGGGTGAGTGGGGAGGAGGCACGCTTATTTGAACAGGTGCCAGGACACGCTGTGGTTGCAACAATTAAAGTTTATTTGCCCCAGCATAGACACACACACACACACACACACGCACACACACCCGCACGAGCTCGCTAGTAAATGTGTATTTATAGTCACCTTGCCACAAAATTAAATAAAAGCAAAAGTCAACAAGGAACATAGATTTGCTTGCCAGCTTTACTTGCTTTGCTTTGGTCAACTGAACAACAAATACCAACAGCCACTACAGCAACAACAGCAGGGGCAATATGAGGCAACATGTTAGCCATCATCGTTATAACGCTCGACAGGACCCGTATAGGGACACTCACAGGACATTTTGGCCGGCCCAACGAGCGGCAATGTTTTTGTTATTCGTCGCAGAGAGAGGCGACTGCGTGAGACACGCGTGAGTCGTCCAAAATGTGGAAGTTGTTTGGATATGTCGAGACTTAAAGGGTTGAAATATATTTACCTTAAGAAGGATGTTGTATTTATTTTTTTTTTTGATTTTTTTTAATGGATTTGTGCAAATTGTGGTACTATATTACATATTATTTTTTAACCTAAATAACTGGTGTATGGACCCATGACTTTTAAATTCTTTAAAATCATGGCTTTGGCCATGAATTGAATTGTATATAATTCTTTCCAAACAATTTTCAGATTTTATTAAGTGGAGTAATTAGTGCGAACACCTCATTTTCCATATAAATTTTGCTTCCAAAAATTTATGTAGTCTTTCAAAAAAATAAATATATTTAATTTATTCATCAATACAAATTATTTTAAATTAAAACTTATTTAAAAACAAATCTCATTTAAACACGCCACACAAACATACAATATATACATTATAAAACTTAACTGAATCTTATTTATATCAGTAATAAATAATAATAATAATAATAAATTTACAAACAGAAACCCATATATCATCAATGTATTGTAAAGATGCATTTTTTTCGCAGGCCTGTTGTTGTTCCAAAAAAAACATAATTGACCGTTTGAACTGGCTTGATTAGTTTTTGAGCGAAGAAGGGCAGTTGGCCAGATAAACTCCGTTCGGGGACCATCTCTAACTGGGTCAGGGTGTCAGTGTCCTGCAGTCAGCTTTGCTGCTTTTGCTGCTGTCAGCCATTTCAGAGTTTGTTGTAGACGTTGTTGTTGTTGTTGCTGTTGCTGCTGCTACCTTGGCTTGGTTGTTGCCTCATTATGATTGTCAAAGTGACGGACTGGTCATGCAAAGGTAAACACAAAATGTGTAAATACAATGAGACATGGACGAGCCAGCGGACATGTGAGTGTGTTTGCGGGGTGGATGGATGTACATATGAACGGGGATATTACAATATTGCTCGACTCACATGCTGACTCCCAGTGTTGGCATTGTAATTATCATTGCGACACTATTTGCTGTTTGGCTTAAGTGCTTTGTGTGAGCAGCCAAGCAAATCAATAAGCCCAGTTACCAGCCCCTATCTCTAACCGTCACCTTTTGGAGACCTCAACCCAAACCTCAACCCAAACCCCAACCCAAACCTCAACCCACCTGCCTTATCGCTGCATACTTGATGGCTTTAAGGCGCCGAGGCAATTGGCTTGTTATGCGCCTTTAAGTGGGCTAAACGCTTCATTTTTATGTCATTTCGCTGTCATCGCTCAATGCCCCGCCCCCTTTTACACCCCCGGGTGGTCCGCCCCCACCCCCCGATCCTGCAGGGTCCTTCCTGGTCCGTCATTCATTATTTGCACGTTTTTGTCTTGTTGTTTCTTTGTTTGGTTTGTTTTTGTTTGAGCTGCTTTCCGCTCATGAATTTTTTATTATATTTCGCCACCACCCCTCCGCCCCTCCACCCCCCTCATCAACACCTTCGACTTGGCTGTTGTTTCATTTTTAAATTATTAAATTTTATTGGCGTATCACTTTTTATGGGCCACCGCCGCCAGAAACATTATATTTCGATTAGCACCTGTTTGCCAACCTCCCCCCCAACCCCACTTTCAATTTCTTTTGGCTGGTTTATATTCAATTGCAGGCAATTCTCGGCTTGTTCTGGTTTTCGGGACAACAGGTGTGACCCTAAATTCCACCAAGGCATCGCCATTGCCACTGCCATTTCTATTTCTCATTTACTTTTATGCTTTATGGAAATTTCATCCGCCTTCGTCATCTTCTTTTGATTTCCAGTAAATTAAATGCGATTTGTGTTTCGCATCAAAATCATCGAAGCGAGTGGCGCGTGCTCCATGCCAGACGCAAAGTCGAAGACAAAGTGAAGGCTAACAATCCAGGCAGCAAAATCGATTTGCATGCCCTGAACACCTGGTGAACTCATTAAATGTGTGCTCTAAAATTAGCTACTTGTATGTAGATTTAAATCGACCATGTTCATTTTCATTACATGTTCTCTGATATTCATTTAATTAAGTTCCAGAGCTAAAAATAGTAAGTTGCTTTTTATTTGATTACCTAAGACAGAAAGTGAAGGATAAAACATCGGTGATGCTACTGATTTATTATTAATTTTACATTTTCCAAAGTGGTACATATACACCAGCTCGCGAAATTTAAGCAATTATTTATAATTTTAACAATGGCACTTAATATATGTTTAATACATCGGGTATTGTGTTTTTATTGTGATTTAAGTAAAGGCGTCCTTTCTTGAAAACGCAATGTCTGTCTATTATGTCTAATGTATTTATTCTGTTATTTTAAAAGCAATTAAACAGTCTTTTTACAATATATGTACATTGCTTTGTTTTGGTATTAACATTTTGTAAACTTTTATATTGAAACTTTGGTCTTAAATAAATAATTATATTCTTTTAAAGCTCCATAGAAGATTAAAGTTGGAAAACTATCAAATTAAATTCTCAACAGCCAACCCAAATCCATGGAATCTCTTCAAATGTGGATACCGACCATTCCAGGGAAAGCTGCATTTAATTGAATTTATCTCCCCCAACAACACAATAGCCGTCCCTAGCCGATTACCACTGTTTGCCTACAGTTTGAACTGCAGTTTCGATGGGTGGCCCGTTGAGGGAAAAAGTTTTCTTGTCGCTGCAATTGTCATCGTGGCTGGCCGTTGTCTTGCTATCCGCCTGGAAATTACCCCAGGGAAAAGCGCACGACGATGTCCATTGCAACTCAATGGCAACTAATTAATGTGCCCATTTAATGGGCCATACCGGAGTCCAGAAATCTCCGCCAGCCTGCCACTCCGCCCTTTTCCCTCAGAAGGTTGCGTGTGGGCTGTCAAGAATATTTCGTGCTCGGTCAGTTAATAAACCGTCAACGTGTTTGTGTCGATGGGCTATATGTACTATGCACTTAAAATATTAGTTTTATATAAAACATACATTATAAATAAACAATATAAATATATAAACATAAACATTGTAAAAAAATATATGCCAACAATGTTTTTTTTAAGCTTATGCTTATTTTGGAATGTTTAATTTGTTTAATTTATCATTTAGCTGCCGTAGGAACGATGGGAAAATTAATAAGAAAATCAACAAAGCTTTGATGCTTTTAAGTATATACGCATATAAATTGAGAAATAGTCTTTTTATGTGGTTTCAGTAATATATATAGATGAGAAAAGAGTACATTGATATGCTATATAAAGCACTACTTCTAGAAGCTATATAGTGTCCTTTCATGATCCGTATAAAACGGTGTATATAAGTTGAAACTGAAATCATGGACAAGGTACGACTACAACAAGCATAAGAATTGAAATATTTTTATTTATGAAATAAACTCAAAGATTTTAGTTGCCAACCTAGTTATGATAATATTCAGAAAGTTTTCTTTCCCATGATCACACTTTTTCTCAGTGCACTATGGAGAGACTCGCATGTGGCTGGAGTGCATGTAGATATGTTCGTTAGTGGTCGAAAGGCGTTGACTGGCCGATGAAATTGATTTTGGTGTGGCATCAATGAGCCTGACAGGTTGCCCGGCTCCATTCCTATGGCACAACTCTGTCATCCGTCCGATTGTCAGCCATGCTCGCATCGCCTCATGCGTATTTTAATTGAATAAACATACAGCCGCAGTTGGCAACGAGCAAAGAGCAAAAAATAAAATTAAATATCCTCTGCTGCAATGGAGCCGAAGACAAACAACAGCCAATGCCAATTAAATGGGAATTTTAATTAGCGTAAGTTTCCCGGCATGACGTCACATCGTTGGCGGCCCAAAGACCAGGACTGTAATGGGGGGAGGGGGGGAAGCTGGGGCTTGAACCCAGGGCAGGTGCAATTCGATAAAAAATAATATTAATATTACTTATCAATAAGACGGCCGGCACAAAGAGCTTGTTTACAGCGAAGGAACGTGCTTCTGCTCTGGGATCCAAGATAAAGCTAACAGATGACTCAAATAAAGAGGATTCGAGAGCTGAAAATACTACTTTCAATTCAATAAAGCCTGGTTCCGGAAAGCAAAGGGAAATAATACTTAACATTTTTTAAATAATTCAATTTATAGGAAATAACTAAAGACAATATTCGTTAATACTCTGCGTACATCAGCTATTTTTACTGCCAATCATTACTATAGCCTTTTCAAATAAATGGATTTCATGAATAACAAATATACCATAACAATGTAAATTGTTTTAATCTCTCTTATTATTTTTTAATACTTCTAGATTTGTGAACAAATTTCTTTTGTGGGGATTTGGGGAATTAAATTCGCACTCGCTGGCATTTTTTTTGGACGTATAACAAAACCTATTCAAACAACAATTAAAACACACACCCAGAACGAACATTTGTTTCAAATATTTACCAACTCAATTTGATTTGACCCCATACATTTGCCTTATATATTTTAGATATTTTCCAAACACAGACCGAGGCACAGTGGCCTAAATAGCTAATCTGGGGCGTATTGATTCAAATTTAAATGTTTTTAATTGGTACACTGTTTTTTTATGCTTTTGTTTTCTAAAATATTCTAAAATATTTTGAACGCCAATCGCAGATCGCAAATTTACTAGTAAAGGCGCTGATACAGTCAGAAAATGTGTTGTTTTCAAATGGACGCAAATGAGGCGTTTGATAAACCTTTTAAAATTGTTGGGAATATAATGGAAGATCTTTTTAACCGCTAATTAGTTTCTTCGACAGACTAAAATGGTCAAAGTACAAAAATTCTTAAAAAATAGGAACAAATATATATAAAATGTGATGATAGGGTAAAGCAACTGCTAACAGAGCAGAATAGTCTAGATATTAGTAAAATTTTCGACAGCCTCAGATTATAAATATATTTTTTTTATTTTAAAATTATTTTATAGACTACAAAAAAATTATGTTTTAAGCTTTAAGAAGTTATTAGTTTATACAGCCAGAGTGGCCATTTTGAGCACTGTGCGAGGGAGCGGCAGAGGCAAATAAAAATGCACATTCGATTTGGTCGACAACTGGCGCACACTTTTAACAATTTCAAATGCCGCTCTTCATTTGTTTAAGCAGCATTTCTTTTTTTTTGTTGGATTATCACCAGCATCCCAATCATTTTTGCAGCCACACGCCCATCATGCCATACAAATTTCACACTTTCCAAGCCCCATCACTGTCCCCTTTATCGGAGAGTAAATAAATAAAAATTTCAAATTCAAATTTTTGCAGATTGGCCGAGTTGAGTTGAGTTCCCTGGCGACTGCCGGCAGGACATGGACGGAGGATGGCAGGACGATGACGAGGACAGGATCAGCACCAGGAGTGGACTGAAGGGCTGTCCTAGTTAGTCGTTCATCAAACATGACCAGTGAATGTGGCTACAGTTAAGCCTGCGGTGTGTGAACTTTATTTTGATTTACATTATTTAAAGTGGATTTAATTTTTATTTTTAGTTGCCTTGTTACTCTACTGCACAATTGTATTCTCAAAATCTGAGCCATACATGCAAGTGGATTGCCTAGAAACTATATTCTTTCGAAAATAAGTCATTATGGATTTAGCCATGACTTCCATGAGCTTTTAAGAGGATTTCGATGTGACAATAATAGACTTTATACTTTCAGCTTAAACTTGACTCTTCGGCGCTCTTTAAACTCTTTTTTTTCTTGGATTATTATCTGTATTTGTATGTCTTTTTCCAAACCATTAGTGCGACTTAAATAAGAATGTTTATGTAAAACTGTAAAACATAAAAAAAAAAATCTTTTTTATTTGTTTGTTTTGTAAAGTAATATTAATAGTCTATAGTTATGCATTTTAAAAAGTTATAAGAAAACAAATTCTTGAAAGTGGTAATTCTAATCTTACTTAGTAAGACTGTCTGCGAATTCTAAATACATGTGCATATCCGCACTTCATACAGCTGAAACTATCGGACTGCTTTGGGCCTCTGTTGCTGTTTCCGCTTCTGTTTGATTTCATTACATCATTTGGCGTCTGACTATTTGCCGGCCGGCTGGGCGGCTTTTTGGCCTGGGGCTGGATTGGTTTCGGCCAGAGACTGGATGCTGGTCGGGATGGAGGGGATGGATTGGATGGATGGGAATGGGAATGGGAATGGGCAGGGTGACAATTCCCCCGTGCACTCGCCGTGTGAAAATTGTGCGCTATGATTTTTGTAATTTGATTTGCAGATTTTCGTCCTCCGTGTCGGTCTGCCTGTGTTCCATCCATCGGCACACATCACATCACATAAATTGTCCTCCTCGCCTCGCTTTCCCCGAACTGATGAGCCCTGACTACTCCTGGGACCTTGGTCCTTGTTTTATCCTCGTCCATGTTAGTTGTGAGTGGCTGTGAAACCACTTTTTACGACGATACTGCTGCTGGAAAGTCGTCCTTATTTTGAGTCTGATCAATTTGTATTCTTGTGCCATATAGTTTATTTTGCTTTCATGCATTCCAATTTGAATGCCTCCCCTTTGCGAGCCAGCATCCTTGTCATGTGTCAATTGCAATGTTGGAATTAAAATTCAATTCTGTTTTCATATGCACAAAACGGAAATTGAAAAATAGTATGCAGCAGCGGCAAGTTTTGCCTGCTGCCGTTGATGTTGCCGCATTTCGCCTACCCCTTCTCTGCCTTTTCTTGCCAGGCTTCACTTGTCTCCTGCTCGGAGAATGTCATCAAAAGTCTGCAGAAAGCTGCGAGACAGCTCTTCCCTTTGACATTCTCCGCCGGAGCACTTTCGGGCTTCCTGGCACATCTCCCTGGCTTTGTTTTAACCATTAAGTCAAGTCGGTCCCTAAGACATTGTCTCAATCCGAGGGTCGAAAGATAAACTGGAACTGCTTATAAATTCTTTTGTCCTCGGCTGCAGCTGTCAATTCAGCATCTGAATCTCCCGATCTGACGGATCCTTGGCTTGTCTCGTTGGGATCGCTTTGCCCTCGACTGCTCCAGAGCGGCGAACCTGCACTCGATCGCAATTTATATGCAAGAATGCATCCCGTTTGGCAAGAGCCTTAACTGGTTTAAGCTTTTTGCTAAAGCCCCAGCTGCTTTAACCAGTTCTGCGGTTAAGGTGCTTAAAATGGATATTTTAGTGTTATAAAAATATAAAGAAAAATAAATAACAAATAAAATACAAGGTTTTTAAATTAATTTTGCAAACTTTTTATAAACCATTTTAAACTAAACTATAATAGGTAAACATAACATAAACGTATAAAGTAAACGAATTCATATTGTGCAGCGTAAATTAAATTATTATCTCAAAAGCATGTTATCAAGTCTCTGTATTAACTAGTAATCTTGTAAAATTGTATTTAAATTAATAAAGCTTTAATATGAGTTAAAATAAATTAGTAAAACTTGTATAGCTTTTTATAAAATTTGAGCCACTGAAATATTTTTAAGTTCTATCTTGAATTCAAATAAGTCTACATATATCAGTTTTAGGAGAAATCAGGAGAAATAATAATAATAATGTTATACATCAGGAGCTCATCAATAATTCATATTACTTAGGCAATTAGTATTGGACACTTAGCTTTAATGAAAATAATCTCTCATTTCCGAGCTTCAAATTTAAAAGGAAGAACAACTTTAATAGCCATAAAAAAATGTGTATGCCTGTTATCAATTTTTTTAAGGCTACTAAAATTGCAAAATCCTAAACTCAGGTAAACATTTTTGGAGGTAAATCGAAAGAGGTAGACTTCCTCCACTTTCACATCCACATTTATATCCACGTCCATTAGAGGCGTCGATTATTTTATGATGGCCATTTGTCCATTATCATCAGCAGAAAAGGAAGGAGATGCAGATGAAGATGGAGAAAATAAGAGTGAGGACTGAGATTGCGTGGATCGCAGGGATATCGTATCAAAATGAGCCATAAGTGGAACAAAGCTCGGAAACGTGACCAAATCAAATTTAATGTTTATTTCCATCAGTGGGCCAAAGATGGCATACAGAAAGATTGATAGAAACAGTTGCCGGGAAGAATGAATGAAGGGTGGTAAATAAAAATGAAAATGAAAGGGAAAATGTAAGCGAAAATGAAAACAGATGCAGAAGCTGTCAAAAATTAACAACAACAGTCAAGCGATAATAAAAGGATTTAGGAAGAAAACAAATCGTAGGGTTGCAAAATAAGTTAGGGCGACAACTGAATGGTTTTTTACACTCATTGCATGTTTTCAGTTGAGACAGGCAACCAGAAGTCTTATGTAATCTTTATAAAAATCTGATTTTCCATCTGTATTCCTATTCGTCTATTAAATAATTTCTCAATCTACAATTACCAACAAAAAAAAATACAATTGTATACACAAAAGATACTGAAAAAATATAAAATGTATAGTCCGAATACTATTTTTTAATGAATAACGAATTATTTTTTTTGATTTAATAAATAATACATGAAATGTAATCTACAATTTATTATTGAACTATTTATGTATTTAATAATTTTTTCTTTTGCAGCGTTAAACAGCTTTTCAATAAAAATGTTTAGATTATTTAATTTTAATGACCTATAAATATATATTTGTATATTTTTATATATTCTTGTTCGATTAATACAAAATAATCAAGTAAAAGTTCTTTTTATTGTGCTTTTGTACAACTCAATATACCTGGATTTGTTCCTTAAAAAAAGAAGATAAACTTCATCAGCACATAGCACTTCATTGTAATAAAGTCCTTTTCGGGTTTTTATATATTTATTGGGCGCTCAGATTGTTTGAGTAAATGATTTATGCCTGTCTGCACAGTTTCCCTTCCACTTAGTAAGGGAATCAGTTTGGATTCGCATTTGAAATATCCATATAAATATTTAAAGAGCACGTGGCCATTGTAAATGGTATGTCATGTTAGATGGCAAACAATTAATCAAAGATTTGTATTTCCCTAACTCCGAATCTCGTTCTCGGGCAACAAAGCAATTGCCAGAGCTTGGCCCCAAAGGAGCAGCAGCTGAAATCATTATTTTCTCGGGGGTCTTTCCGTGTTTTCTTCCTTATTTTTTTTGGGGGATTTAAGTTTGATTTTGGGCCAGCTTTGTTTCACTTGAATGTTGCTGGCAACATTTACCCGCTGACTCTCTCCGGCTGAATTCGCTCTCACCCGCTCTTAGCCGCTCTCAGCCAGTTCGTCGGCTTATAGCTCTCTTCTCTCTTCTCTCTTGTCAGCGTTTGGCCAACTTCCATATACACAGGAAACGAAGGAAGAGGGATTCGACGCATGTCCGCCGATGGGAAATCTGTTCAGGCCAGGCACAGGGTGATCCCTGCCAGACCTCAGGCCCTATGTCAAGTACGTTCCGTCATAACTCGGCCATTAATACACACACGGTCTCACTGGGTCTCCGGTATCCTTGGCAGGAGTTTAAGGTGCTTCCTCTCCGCACACGCATTATTTAATATTTAATCAACAAAATTTAATGCGTGGTTCTCGACTCCTTCGAATTCGGTTCGGCTTCCCTCATTTTTTTATTGCCGCCGCTTTCGTCATTGATAAATATTGTAGAAGGTGCACGTGGCTGGTCGAAAGGTGTCATGATTTTGTGACACATCAGTACCTGCCCGTAAGCTTTCGTTTATTAAAAATTATTTATAAACCGACTGACACTTTAGTCGTGGGACCGAATCCATCAAAAAGAAATCGACCTAACAATTGTGTAAATATAAATAGAGGAGAATAGGGAAACTTTATGGGTAAAAGGTGTTAGGCGAAAGTTTAAGGGCTCTTGCGTGGACATTTTGTTAAAGGCCAGTTTAAGTTTTGTTAGATATGTATCTTGAACATAACATAACATGCCTTTGTCGGTCATTATTGTTTAAAGGTCAGTCTACTTTGAGATAAAAAAATATAATTTAAACTAATTATAGAAAATATTGTATTAATATTTTTTTTTTCAGCGAATTTAAGCGCCAATTTTTAATATTATTTATTTATAAACATAGAACAAAAGTACTTTTTTGGAGATCATATTTATGAATGTCTGATTGTTTTAGCGAACCCAAGTCTCTTGAGCCGTCTGAGCGGTCTAGCTGGCAGGGGTCTTCTTGCGAGTCGGTTCCGATGACTAAGGAGTCTGTCGCTGTACCTACTGGTGTGTAGGCCAATCTGCTGCAAGTATTAATATTGTAATAATATTAACACGTTTAAAATTGTTCAGGAAAATATTATATACCAAATATATAGTATGTATGTATATATATGTATTTAGATTCTTGCTTAAATGCTGAAAAGATTTAAAAGCTACAATTCATTAGTACATAGGTACATTTAAATATTATTTCCAAATAACGTTTAGTTTCTATTGACTTTTGAACGTATCAAAACAAATAATTTAGATCATAATGCGTTTTGAACATATTATGCAATTTAAAATACATTTATTTTTTTTATTAGTAGACTGCCCCATTCAAACAAAAATAACTCTTAAAAAGATATTAGACTCATAATTTCTTCACTTGAGGTGAGCAGTTCTGAGAGGAAAGAAAAAAACGGACGGAGCAAAACACAAAAAGAAGGCCCGACCTTAAGTAAACTGTTATATTTTTTATGCAATTATTTTTAATTTTTGTTTGGCCAGTTGTTTGTTTGTTTCGAGCAGTGACGAAACTTTTAAGTGGCAACCGAGCCTACAGGAGTTTTTTTTGGGTGGCATCCAGGGCTATCTGCTTGGCTCAATCAAACAGTCAACAAAACGATGCGCACTTTAAGGGAACTCCGCAAAAACCGGCAGCAACAGAAACATAAAAAATTGTTGCGGGCAAATAAAAAAGTCGTAAACTGTCCGAAAAAAGGAGGAGTTTCTCAAAAAGGAGCAATGGCAGTAGCCCTGCGGTCAGTTTGCTTATATTTCTTATTTAATTTTACACTTTCTCGCCCGTCACCCCAACTGAGCAAAATGGGGCTTTTATTATTTTCCCAGCTATTTGCATAGCTCGAATCGGAAAAGAGCTCGAGTCTTTCTTGGACTTGGTCACGTTTTGTCAAATATTTTCGTCTGGCGCAAAAATGTTTTTAATATTTTAGTTTTGCAGCCGGGGTCGGAGCAATTTAGTGAAATATTTGATTGCCAAACATGGCAAACGGCAGCATGGCGCTTGCATGTGAATATCAGACTGCACTTAGGACTCTCGCAGACACAGATACAGCTACAGATTCAGATTCATATTCGAGTGTGAGTGTGTGTGTGTGTGTGTGTCTAAACGGAAGTGGCAACATTGGCGCCACAAGCAAAAGTTTTTGTCGCTGACAGGAAGTTGCAATTTTGTTTGCAATTTCCTTCAGCGCACATTTCGGAGCCCAAGCGGGGGAGGGGATGCGGGGCTGAAGGGCACAACAAATCGAGGCGGTATGCCACGCCTCCTGCCTCCCGCCTCCAGCCCGCTGTCAGCATGTTTAGTTAACTAAGTTGTGGTTATTACAAGTGAGAGGTGCGAGCTTAGAGTTACTCGGTGGTGCAGAGCAGCCGCAGAGGGCGATGCGTTTCCAGTGGTGTCGAATTGGCTTGTTCTACCTGAACAAATCAGAGGTTCAATTGCTCATATACCTAGTATAGTGGCTTTAAAAATGGATACTTGGATGTTTGTAAAGCCTATTATATATTTATTTTTTTAAATACAAGGTTTTTGATATTTAATATATGAATGCGATCTGAAAAAAATATATTTTAATTCGTTTTTTCTACTTTTGAAAGGGTACCGATACGTACATCGGCCACTGACTTAGACAACTACAAAAAAAACACTAGCCCTGAGTGATAATAGATTACACTTCTCATTCTCTAGGCATCCGATAAATTGATTTATCTTTGAATTTCAGAAATCTGGATAACTATTGACCCATTTCCGCAAATTTTTCAAGGCACCTTCAATAAAATGTTGAAGTAAGTTTGTTTTGCTTCGTATAAAAAAAAAGCACTTACCTTTGGTAAATCATTTGATGCATTTAGGATCTTTCCTCTTATTTTCAGACTATTTCACAAAAATGCGAAAAAGTTAGAATAAACGTAGGTGTACTTAAATTTAAAAAGCATTTTCTCGCAGCAAGCTTAATAAATAAAGTTTAATAAGGTGATAAGGTAATAAGAGAAAGAGAAAAATTAAGCTTCTGCTGTTCTTTACAGTTTTTCAAACTGACTGAATTTAAATAAAAAGTTTTAAGATCTAAAACTCAATAACATTTTTAAAGATTTTAAAGTTTTTATTATAGATAATGTCACAAAATCAGAGATAAATTGTTTAAAACATGACTTCTTGTGTAAGTAAGAGTGGAAAAAAATTATTACTTGTGTGTGTTTAATGTGATGTGGCTTTGATTTGGCTTTTTTAAAGCTCGACTTAGCTTCTTTTGGAATCCATAGTAGGTAACACTGTTTTGGCCAGTAAGTTACACGTGCGTGCTGCTGCAGCGCTGCCGCAGCTCTGCCGCTGCTCTGGCCATATTTTCGCAGTCAACTTTCGTGGCAAATTAATTTGCAACAAAAGTTGCACGGCGCATTACACAAATTGAAATATGCAGAACACGAATTTCGCTCTCTGTTCTCACTCGATTTTCGTTTTTTACTGGGTTTTAGTTCTCGAGTTTTTAATTTTTATTCGCCCGCAATTTGTGGATTAAAGTGGAATTATGAAAATGACAATGTAAGCTGATGCCAGCGTAGAGGCAAAACATAACCGAAAACATTTTATCGCCAGCAAATTTCAATTAGTTTTCTGAGGTTTTTGTAATGACTTTTAATTCATATTCATATATATTTGATATTATTGTTGGCTTATATTCCGCTAATCGTGCTTATGACAGCTTAATTAACGAACAAACAGCTCTAGTTGCACGTTTGCCAGCTGCTTGCCACAAACTATTAGATAATCCTTATGAAATACTGAATCACGAATCAAATAACTTCATATCCAAATATCATCGGAATTTATTGATTGGTAAATTAAAAATGCATTAAGAAATGGCAGCTTAAAACTTTATTTTATTTTATTTAATTCAGCAATAGGCAATCTTGCAGTGTTAAATTTTGAAAAATCAAAACTATCCATTTTTAAAACAATTTAGACTACATATAAAATATATAAAAAATGTCTCATATACAAATTTAGATTTCTACAACCAATATGGTTTGGAAGAGGGTTTAATATTAAAAGTCCCAGTCCCACATTTTGCATCTTCACCAGCACTAAGGGATCCCTAATTAAATACCACTCGGGGCAAGTTTAATTTCCCAGTAGTCCCCCAATTAACAAAACCTTAAACTGCGGACTTCACGCAGGTGGACTGAGCATGAGGGCAATTGCCCCCAATGCCATTTTCATACATAATTTCGTTCACATATAAATTAATGCGGATGCCAGAGAAGAAAAATGTTTTTCCAAAATATTTTCTTCAAATCATTTTTGTGCGTTTTTGTTTTTCTGCCGCTTGTTTTTTGTTTACCAATTTTTCAATTGACGGCATTTGCTGCCATGGACATGAAGTGGGAAAAGGAAGGAGGCCCAAAGGTCAGCGGCAAATATACAGATATATGTGCGCCAGTATAAATGCTGCTCTGACATAATTTGCTCAATCATTTGCATAATTTTTAACAGTCCACAGCCCTTGGCACGCCCATGCCGCCCTCCTTAGCATATTTGGGTCCCTCACTGATTTATTTTGTTTTTTATTTATATATATTTTCTGGTTGTGTTGCGCATCTCGTTAACAGGAGACGAAGCGCAAAAAAGAGAAATATTCAACACCAAAACAAACAAACAGACAAAGAAAAAACCGAATTTCGTTGGTGTGGTTGGTGTTTTTGTTGGTGTGGCCCTGTGTGTGTGATAAGAGGACATTTTTGCGTAGCATACTTTGTGGCGAAGGACCCGATGGCTGACCGAAAAAAAAAGGGAAGCGAAAAAATGCGACACGTGTTGCCGCAGCAGTTAAAAAATTGCCGGCTGCCATTTGCCACATTTTGCACATAAAAATAATTGTGTTTACTTTGTTTAATGCGATCGAATGCGGCAAAGAACGCCCCCAACCATCTGAGCCAACTTTGATGTAAGCGTATCTGCAAGATACACAAGCCAAATGAGTGTATCTGCCCCAGTGTTGGTTTTAAATGCCAAAATGTGTTGGAAATCGATTGCAAATTCGAAGAGTGCGTGTGTCTGCCTCTCCTTTCCCTTTGATTTCAACAGGTTTCTGGTGTGACATACTCGCACTTCTGCTGGGGTTTTCAGGACCCAGAACTCTTGTTGATTTTATCTAAGCAGGCAAATGGCAGGAATTCTTAATTGAAACCCATTCCTGATTGTAAAATGTGTTTGAATTCTGATTTGGATTTCGATAGCTTGAATTGTTTGGCAGTGGAAAGCTCGTTAATTTAAATCTTTTACATATTTGTGAAATCAGATTACAATGAAGGGTTGTTTTAATTAATTGATGTTGTATTTTTATACTAATTCAATACCAATCATAGTGCTACAACAATTTCTTGCCTTTAAGACTACAGTCACAAAATGATACAGTTATGAGATTTTAGTAGAGCAGTCCAAATTTCTAAGTAAACATTTTAAATATAAAGATCATATTTTCTAGAAACTGTATGTTCAGATAAAGACCTTATCTTTTAGTTGCTAATTATAAATTTAACATAGAAAGGTAATTCTTACATAGAAAGAAGTAATCAAACACATTGCAATAAAACTGAGAACAGTGCTACTCAAAGAAATCCAAGAGCAAAAATGAATTTCAACTTTCTTAGCTTTATTATACATTTTCAAGAACGTAAAAACATGAAATTCAGCTCATATATGATTTATTTTGAAACAACTCAAATGCGGTTCGCAACAGTGTTAAGTCGGAGAATATATACTTTTCCTAGAGAAAAGTATTCAACTAATCAGCCCATGTAAAAATAGTCCAAACTTATATCGAATTTTGGTGATACGTTTAATATGGAAAGTCGTAAAAGGCCTGTAAATCTGTTATAATGGAATGGATAATGAGTTCGATATAAAAACATTATTTCCTATCTAAATACCACAATCAATCCAAGATGACCAATAATCTTTAGTTTAATAAGCCATCGCATTGCTTTCGTTACATTACAAGCCCAATTAGCCTCCTCTGATATTCGGTTTCGTTAAAATCCATTCGTCTGCCTTTATCCCTGGACAGTGGTGAATGACATCTGGCCCAAATTAGGTCCAATATGTTTCCTCTGTTTGGTCAAAATATCATCTTCTTGGCCAAAAAAAGAGTCGTGGGTGGGATGACTGCAAAGCCTTCTACTATTGACGGGTGTTGCTGTCACGGCCACAGGATGTCAGGTGTTGCTCGGCTTCTAGTTCTGCAAAGGCAAACAAACAGGAGACAAAAAATGTTGAAACCTTAACTCCACGTTTCGAAATCTCCTGCCTGTAATGCCTGCAGGACACGTCACAGAGGTCCATCTGAACATTTCAATCAGAGCCCGGTTGGCAGGGGTCCTGCCAGTTTTCTGTTTGCCTCCGAATCCTGCAGTCGTCCTGCAGTCTGTGAATGCAAATGCCTGAACACGATTCCACACCCCTCGTTATTGGCACCGACTCAGCCAATTCGCATCCTGTTCCTGCTCTGGTTTTTACCCATTCTTACTCTGAAATCGGTTCGGATTTTAGCTTTTAGCTGTGGTGAAAATACATTTGAAGTGGAAAGGCACTGCATGTACTTGGGTGCAAATGTTTTCCCTGTTTTAGCAGACATAAAAATGTTTGTGCATCAATATTTAACAAGGCTGGAATTTTTCCATTTCGCTTTTTTCATGTTTGCATTTTTTGGAGCCACTCGACTCATTTGCCATGCAAACTTAATTACAATTTCATTCGGTTGTTGTGTAATACTCCCACATCGCCTCTGAAATAGTTTTGCATTTCCTCTTTTTTATGTCCAGTTTGTAAAATGAAACTAATTCACTTTGCTGCCTAAATATTTTAGAGTCTCAAAAGGGCGGCAGAGCTTTAAGTGCAGGGAGGGTTTCGGCTTGCAAATTAAGTTGTCACTTCTCTGGCATGGAATCAAATTGAAATTTATTACAACAAAATGATTATTTAATAACAATGCAGCATCAACTCATCCCCGATGACTTGACAAGACTTGACTGCACTTTTCATAAATATGCATAAGACGAGCGAGCGGGATGGCCCGATGTCTGCATCTCGTTCTCGTGCTCGATCTCGACATGATTTGTGGCATTTTCCGACTGCTGCCTTATGTCCCCATTTTCCAACTGTAATTGTAACTGTCATGTTGTGCGTGTGTTCGCCCCTCCCTACCCCGCCTCTGTGTGTGTGTGTGTCGTCTGCAAGTTAGAAATTGAAATTTATTTGCATTTTTGATTTGTCAGTCATCATAAATATGCAAAGACCAAGGAAAGCAGCAGCGGGCAGCAGGGAAATGGGAAATGCGAAGCGAGCAAGCGAGTGGCAGCAAGTGGCATTTGCTTTTTGATGAGATTTTTTAATGAACTTCTCTCAAAGCAAATCCCAACCAACCCCTGGTCGACCCAGACCTCGAACAATCCCTATTACAACTCTACTCCCGAACGAATCCCACACCTAATACGCTTGCACTGGGAGAAAATTTTAAAAAACAACTACTACATATATGACTTAAATATTTAATTACAGAATGGTTAAGTTTGTAATTTCTTATTTAGTTTTATTCGCGGTCGAACTAATGTAGTAACCAGTTCTTTGGATAGAAGGCAAAACCATGGTCTTATAAACCAATTTAGAATTGGTAAAATCTTCGTGGTAATAACAATACTGACTAATAGTCTCATAGGATTTCTAAATAACTGAGTTTTATTTTTGTTACATTCAGAAACTATAGATAATCTCTTATTAAAATGTTGTCATCCTGAGGCCAACTAAAAACATAGTAGATTGACAGCAACGTCTATGAGTATTTTTCGAAAATGTTAAATATACATAAACTATTTTCCAGATTTCTTCGAGTGTCGGTGGCGAGCCGCTCCTAGAGGAAGCCACAAGAAGTCGCATTAATTGTTCTGATCTTTGCCTCGCCTGCTGCTCCTGCAGAGCCAAGTTCAAAGCTAATGACGAGAAGCCCCTGGATGACTGGCCGCTGAAAAGGAAGCGGGCAATGGAGTGAGTGGCTCGCGATTCAACGATTTCAACTCTGATTGAAATGGAAACCGAAAAGGATTTTACTTTGCTGCGGACTCGAACTCGGCCTTTCGGCTTAAAAGTTCAATGCATCTAGGCTTACTGAAAGAAAAGACGCCCAGGGCGAAACCCTGGAAAACGGTTTGGTAAGCTTTCGCCGGTCCCCATCCCCTTTTGACCACCCACTCCATCCCTTTGGCTTATATTCCCTCAACTTTTTGTTCCTATTTATCTTATCCCGTTATCCCATTTCTCCCCCGACAGACAATCGAATGTGGTTCCATTTCCAGCTCTCACAAAAACTTGCACGTCACTAAACATCATTTGTTTTGCTTTTTGCTGGCGGGCGTGGGGGCTTTTCCTCTGCCAAAGCCCCACCCTATTTTTCCACCCCCCCCAAATCCTGCAGGTTTTCACCCTCCCTTTTGGGCATGTGCTTGGAAATCATAAATTACCCCAGAAAGTATGCAACATAATACCAGAAATTTGTGTAAGCGCACTCACAACGCACATTCACTGCCAAGGGGTGGTGGTAAGTTAGGGGTGGCTGGTGGGTGGTGGGTATGGGGTGGTGGGTAGCTGAGACAACAACCCTAAGCGCATTTGGCTTGCACTCGACGTGACCCACACTTACACACTCACACACCCAGAGATGGACAGACACAGCTGTCAGGATTCGCCGGTCCTTCGCTCAGTTCCCCCATCCGAAGGCGGTTAACTAACGTTTGCTCTAAATGTTATAAATAAATAAATAAAATAAATATACAAATACAAATACAAATACACACGAGTTCGTGTGTGAATGAGTGCTGCTTTTGTTTAGCTTTCCCCCAGGACCTTGCACAACCACAGCCCCCTGAAATAAAAACCCAGCACTACAAAATATCCTTCTTCAGCTCCAATGAAAGTTGCAGTTGGGTTTTGGTCAGCCCTTGGGCATTGATTCAGAAAAACCCCAATTCCATATAGTAAGACAAAACCAATTTCAGGGGGAAATTTACACTATTTTGTTTGTACTTAAATGCGTTTTTTCTCTGTACTTACATTTTTGCTTCAATTAAATGTTGCATTGAAATTGGGCACTTTCTCTGATTACGTTTCAATACTACAATGTTAAATTCTGCTTCTTTAAGTGCAAGACAAAAATATTTGAAATTAAATGTAAATACTAGGTTTGAAATATCGAAGAAAAATATCATTTACTTTCCCAAAAATGTACTGTATTACATTGCAAGGAATTGGTTTTTCGCCAAACATTTACATATATAAAACAAAGATTGCAGCTGGTGGTGTATTTTGAATCCATTTCCTAATCTGGAATCTTATGCAAATATTAGTTTTACTATACACAACTTCTCTTTTTACAATATCATTTTCTAAAAGAACAGTATTTTCTCTCAACACATTTCGTGAAAGTGTACTTAAGACCATATGTTTTCATGAATGTTCTTTGAGTGCCAAATTCCAAATATTCGAAATAATCGATTCTCATGAAGAATCTGTGGCTATAAGCCCTCCATCTGCAAACAGTTTCATTTAATTTACAATTTTTTTTATCGAGCTGAATGGAAATGCCACAAGAAGTTTTTATGATGTGTATGTGCGTGCGAAATATGATCTATCACCTCCCCGCCCATCTATCTCTGTTTAAAGGGGGGATTTGGGGGCGTGGCACTGCTCTGCAATGCCAGCTCACTAATTGCAAGCGGTGCGTGCAGAGGAAAAAAGAGTGTGGAAAAAGATGAAATAATAACCCAATGGTACTCAAATGAAGACCGTTCCAAAGGGGATTAAGTAAATGCGCGGAAAGCGGGAAAGCGGGAAAAATGCGGGGTTGTGGGAGCCTGGCACAGCACTCATTTAAATTTCATGCTTATTGCCACAAAATAGCTCAGATGGTGGCTGCTGCTGCTTTTTCCACAGGAAATATTTTACATATATCACTGACAAGCGACGACGGATCAGGAAATGGTCAGGAGAGCAGTGTGGTAAGGGGCTGGAAGTTGGGAACTGGGAGCTGAAAGGTCGGAGGGGGGCCACGGGCAGCCAACCAAAAAACAAGCTTGGGGAAGCACCAAAATAACACCGAAGGACCCCACGGACCTCATGTGTGTGTGTCTGTCTGTGTGTGCTTGGTTAAGCTTTCAAGTAAAAATAGCAAAAACGCTGTCAACATAATAACGAAATTTTAACGCGCCCAGCGCAACGAGAGACTCAACTCCGGACTGTTGGGATCTCCGATGGTCTGGCAGCCCCATTTCAACGCATCAAGCGACTTCTTTTTCCTGTTCTCTTGCCGATACTCTACAAAAGGGCATCTTTACTGGATCAGGAAAAATATATGGTACACAAAACCGACATAAACTATATGTTACGAATTAATAAATGCACAGTTATACTTTAAAGTAGTCGTTTTTAATTCCTTTTTATTTCACCGATTTAATTTATTGGATTATCTTAGATTTTGAGAAATGTTATTGATTTAAAATCATTTAAGCAAAGTAATCTTATTCCAACTTTATTTCATTAATTTTCAATTTCAAAATAATAATTAATTGCTAAAATATTTATTTCTGAATAATAGTATTCTTAAACTCCGAATGGGTGTTAATAAAAAAATAAGTTGCTGAAACACTAGCAGAGCATACTTAGCTTCGTTCAGGGTTAATCTTCTCCCTGCACTTTTTTTTGAGCCCCGCCCTTCCCCCCTACCGCCACCCCTTGCCATCCAAAACCCACTGTGAAAGTATTCTGTGGAAAAACGTACGGAAAACTAAAAACTGAAATCCAGAAATAAATAAATTGACGTGGCTATGACGCTTACACGGTTCAGATGGGCACGGCGAAGGGGAAAGCAGGGAGCTGGAGGTTTCTGGGATTGCAGGATGTGCAAGGACACAATCATCCGCGGCGAACCGAGCCCAGCTCCGAGCTGAGCTCCGCTTCTGTTGCAGCTCCTGCAATCGCTCGTAAATTCGGCATGAAAAAGTTGCACGAATAAATTAAATTTGTTTGTAGAGAGAAGGACCAAAAAAAAAAGGAAGAATCGAGCAGGAAAATCTCCACTCTTTACTGCTTTTCCTACCCGCCGTCGCCTCTGCAAATTGTCTGGCTAGCATGTGAGTGCATCTGTATTTAATTTTGCCATTTTAAACGAAATTTTCACGCTGCCTGCATTTGGATTTTAATTTATACATTCGCATACCTCGACACGAGCGATGACGAGTTGAGGCGTCTGGGGAATCCATTAGGAATTTCACTTAGCCGGTAATGAAAGCTCAACAAGAGAGCCAGGAATAATAGAAGCAGCAGCATTTGTTTTGGACCGACAGGCAAATGATTCGGTTAGTTTAATTAGAGAGCTTTCTGCCGTTTCTCCAAATTGGTTAAACTCCTGTGTCTTTTGATTATTCTTTGCTTCTTAATTTTTAAAAACCATTTACTAGGAGAAAACTAGTTTCATGAAAGAGCATTTCCAGAATTTCGGTTTGATTTTATTCCCAGCTCCATTAGAATTTGTGGATTTTGAGATGTGCACCGACACAAGTGAAAGACAAGTATGCTAAAGTGGCTCATGCTATTTAGGTTCTAACTGGATGTTCAAGAAAGTTTGACATTTGTGGACACCCTACATCTTTTACACCTTCAATCACTCCTGGAATCCACCGAATCCCTGCAGATATTAAATTCGTTTGATTTGGCTTGCAAATTACATTTTACCTATATATGCCACTTCCTCACCGATTTCACCTTGATTTCGTATCTCCAGAGCTATTCAGACAGGTAAAAGTAAGGGCGAAAAGCGAATCCCGTGGCCAATCGGGCGTGCATCTCACGCAGCGCTTAGCGCAAGTAGTTGCCCAGGTGATGAGCAGGTGAAAGGAAGCTCCGGACCCGTCTCCACCTCTCCCTTCTCCATCCCTCATCTCTCCAGCCCGGGTGCTAATACGCCAGTGCCATTCACAGTCCCGGGCGCCAACAAAAGGCCCATGCATCTGCTCGATTTCCCTGGACTTTTCATTCCCCGCTTTTGACGCTGCCTCGCCACTTGAGCGTGCAATTGGCCATGCAACGAGTCCTGCAAAGGCGACAACAACAGAGCGGCGATACAAACAAGTGGCGATGCCTTAAAAGGACTGTAATTGGACTGAGCAGTACCCTTTATTTAAATACATTTTCAGGGCGAACAATCGAGATAAACTTGGGTGTTAGGTTTATAGTTTATAGACCTGTCTTAGTACCTAGAATAAGGTGGTAAAGGAGTTTCTTAAATAAATAAATATTCCATGAACATTATACCAAAATTGATCGTATAAATTCTTTTGGAGACATAAGCTTTGGGAGTTGCGGCTTTTATCTTAATTAGCTTTATGTGTCTCAGCTTAGTCGTGATTTTTATAAAAATAATTAATTTTCGTAAAGAACATTAGGATTAGCATCTGAGCAACATGCTTAACAATAAATTTTGTTCAGATTTTTGTGGCATAATATCAGAAGGTATACTTTTTAGAAATATTCAATTTTATGTTAATAATGAAAACTCAAAAGCCAAATACAAAATTATTAAAATTCTGTTTAACTTTGTAAAAGTTCTTCAAAAAATTCAAATATTATTTAGCTTTTATTTTCCATTGCCAATTTTATGGAGCTTATTTAATTTTCAAATAATTTCTTTTACACTTTTAAGCTTTAATTCCATTAAAATTATTACGAATACTTTGCTTTTCAGTAAGTTGTTTTTATTGGTTAATCTGCAAAAACCGGGTGTCTTCACACAAGTCCAAGTCCTGCTTTACCGAATAACCCCCATGAATGGGTAGAACAATCAGGCAATGATTTGACACTTGAGCAAAGCGAACGATGCTCGAGTGGTAAGTGGCGGGACGGGTGGAGTGTGTAGTGGAGAGGATGCAAAGCAATTTTGGGCAAAATGCGATCTGAAGGACAAGGGGGCTCTGCTCCCCCGACGCCCTTGTAAATTGCAAATTGCGCGCGACCCGCTCACAAAATAGAAATTAAATAAAACCGGGGACGATGACCACCTGGATTAGCCACGTCTGGTGGGCAATGCCACTGACATTGCCATTATCATAGACTCAGGGCGGCAGCACACAATGCCCGGCCTAACGACAGTCAAATATAATTATGGCCGTAACAAGATGGAGACATTGTTGGCCAAGGAGCACCACAATGAGGGGGGCGGTGGTGCGGGCAACACGCAAAACAGCCGCAGAGCAAGTGTCACTAACATCCCGCTCCAGGGGGATGGACTGCAAATGAAAGACCAGGGAGTACACTGAAACTTTCGTCTCGAATACAGAAGCGTTGAAGATAAACTTTACTCATTAATTCATTATTTATAGCACCAGCCTTGGAGAAATATTTCAAACTATATACTTTGAATTATCAATCCCCACTTTTGTTTCGAATATTTTCGGCTATAAACAATTAAAAAAACGGAAACTTATTTTTTTAATTATAATTATTTATATTTAATCTAAAATACCCAACATACTTTACTGAAGAAACCTAATGGGCTTATCTGTTCTATAAAGAGAAAATTAATAAATGAATTAACTTATAATTTTGAGTTTTAATATTTGAAATAAACAAACGGCAATCAGCAAAAAAAATATATCGGCTCTAACCATTCTGTGAGTCTTTTTCAATTTTAAGAGAAAGTACTTATTTTTGTTTCCAATATTTAAACTCAAAATTATAATAAAATTCATTTATTAATTTTGTCGTAAAAAATGGAGTTGAATTCTGTGGGTCTCTTGACGTCCTAATGAAAACAACATCTTTATATATAGATTTTTTTTGCTAAGAAATCAACTATACTTATTTTAATTATATTTTTACGCATTAGTTACGCGAAGAGACTTCAATGAAAAATTAATGTATTATTACGACCTAAAAAAAATGAAAACAAAATTATTAAGTACGTTTAAAAGTTAATAGCTTTGGACCATATTTCCCATAGTTTCTTTCAGTGCTGCCAATCCAGGGCCACGCAAAACTCTCGCTGGGGTAGAAGCAAATTATTATCATTTTTAAAAGTTGGCGAACTCATCCGGCTGAGGTCCTCATCCCGCTTTCTCCCATCTGTCCCGTTGTTGAGGTGACGCTGCGCTTGTTTAATTAAGCCAGAAGCAGTTGAGCAGCTGAAAAGAAGTGGGTGGCAGTGGGCGGTGGGAGGTGGTGGCTCAGCCGAGGTCATTGGGGTGGCAACGGTGCTGAACTGGCGCGAGTTGACTCCAGTTGTAGGACTGGTTCTGGTTCTGGGTCTGGTTTGATTGCCACTCAACTGGGGATTTAAAATATGCGACAGGCGTAGTGAAAAAGCAATCGAGATGAGTTGGGAAACAGCGTGGATGTTGATGGTCCCGGGGATAAACTGGCAACTCAGGGCACTTAAACTATATACACGTGTTGTTTGCTTTTTTCCACTGCCTCCCTTTATGGGCGGGAAATCAAAGTTTTGCCGGTTCACCCTTAGATAGTTGTTCAAATATGTCAACAGCCACGATGGCGGAAAAAAGTGTTGTGAAAATTTGCCAGACTGACGCAATTTATTGCTCTCGGTTGACATTTTGTTGCAATAACCTGAAGGAAAGTTGGAGCAAACAAGTGCGAGGAAGAAAGCCAGAATGTTTCATATTTTGTCAACTACGAGCGGGATTCGCTTGGCTTTCCCTACGCTTTCTTTCGCCGCCAGCGATTCGTCTTCTTTTGTACTCTTTCTGGGAGTACTTTACTCTAGCCATATCAAAACAGTTTTTAAATCCAATTTATGACCACTGGAATCCCTATTTCAACTTATAATTTTTAATTTTCTTTGAGCAGAAATATTTCTAAGTTATATCTGCAAGTTTGAATAAATAATTACTCGTCTGTAGAAGCAGTTTTTGTTAAAATATATGTGTAATATTTACTAAACTTTATGTAGGTATAGCTTTTGTTGCTATGATATTTATGATATACTTTAATAAAGTCCGTTATAGTTTTTAAAAATTCAGAGTAGGGCGTCTCACCCTTCGACCTGTTATTTTCAGTTAAAATAAATGGAAAATTGTTACAGCTGCTGTTTCAGTTGCATATTATTGTTTAGTTACCCGGGGAACACGTGTAAGGATGCGCCAAAAAATTGGAAAAAAGGAGGAGAAATCCATTGTATTTATTCAGCCACGCTTGTATCGCAGTTATATGGGTCAAGTCATGACCCACTGCAGCAAAGTTCCGTTAGTGGGATTGTGGGGTGGTGGGGTAGTGGGGTAGTAGGGTGGGCCAGGTTCGAGGACCTTGGTTCGGGGACACACCCCGAGCACGTTTTGCGTTGGCTTTGCGCGCTGTAAACATGTATTTTTCCCCAGCCTCGGGAGGGGGCGGGTTGGCACGGGGGGCGTGGCCCACTGCACACGCATCGAGGCCAAAACTGTGGGGCGTTAACAAAGCCACTTCGTGTGGGGACTTTTCCGAGGCAGCAAGGAGAGACAGAAGTTTGGACATTTGTTTGCCTGATGAGGGGAGGAGCTTTCTCGGCGGGCTGGGAATTCCTGGGGTCACCCAGGTGAGCAAATGACAAATGGCAAACGTTTAACTCGGAATTGGCTGGAACTGCTGCACTGCAGTCAAAGGAGCAAAAAGTTTCCATTTGCGGGCGAGTAAGTTCAACTCGAAATGTCAGATGTCGTGGAATTCTCTTTGACCCGAGTTGATACCCCACTTGATGTTTTTTGCATTGAAATTTCAATTTCAACTGCAGACCTGCTCAAGTTTGCCAGACAGTTTTAAATATTCTTCGAAGACTTTAATCCTCTTAAGGAAATCGGTTTCAATTTACTTAAAGAAAAGTGTTATAGGAACTCGGAAATCATATTTTAAATATAAAACCTTTTAATTTCAATTTTTTCTTTCAAAATTAAACTTTTATATTTAATAACAAATTTTTATAATTTTTAGTTTCAAAATTAATTCTAAAACCATGAAACATATTACTTATATCTAGTTTAATATAAATGTTTAATATAATTCTATATGCTTCTTTCTAATATAATTATAAATCTTGTCCACTAATTCCTTCGTCCATTTAACTTGTTAAATAAATTATGATTCAGTTTAAGATTCAGCTTTTTGTATACATATCCCTGCTTCAGCTAAAAAGTAGCAATTTCCCGTTTACAATTTATTCCACGCCGGAATGCTCCCATTTACGTAATGGAAGTCCGGCTTAAGAGACTTGACACCTTGTCCGTCCCTCAGTGATGCCCCTCCACCCCCCATCCCCCATCCCCCATCCACCATCCCCTTAGCCATCCCAAAGCTCCCTTTTGGCCCTGTTTTTGCCACCCATAGTGGCAGGCCCTGTGGCTGGTTTTAATGGCCTGCTCCAATTGCCTCAAAAGCAACTTTGAAATGCAAAAATAAATGCGCTGCGATAAAATGCAAAAACAATACGGCAGCCGAGGAAGGCAACAAAAAGCGGCACGAAGATCTACCAGATCTACAACAACCATAATTTAAAGGCAACACAACAAGGACAACTTCATTACGCGTGATTTAAGGACAATCGTAGGCGCCACACCTAAGGGGTGGGGAGTTTGGAGGGGGAGTGGGGGAAAGGTTCGCTTTTGGTGCGTTTTATTTATTTAAACGCATTTGTGTAAATTATCATTTTAAATTGCTGCCAGAAGAGTGCCGAGCGGGTGATGGAGAGCGGGATGGAGGTAATATATAAATAAATGAATGTTGCTTATACGCAGAGCAAGGACACAAAACAGAGTCATTCCAGAGCCTGCCACTCCGCCTTAGCAACCCCTACCCCTCCCTCTCCCCATCCACCATTGACTTACTTTACAATGACATTTGCAATGTAATTTAATGAGTCACAATCTTGTTTCTCCAACTGCCTGACACTTCCTGCCGCCAGGCCACGCCCCCCTGGAAAAGTTCCTCCACTCACTTTCCCTACGCCCCCGACTGCTACATGATTTTCCCCTGGCAGGAGCAAGGGCAGCCATATATAACAGCTTCTGTCAGTCATTCAGGGGCCAAGATTGATGTTTCGCCTTTACAAACTTTAAATGGAATTCAAAAATGAGGAAAATAATCAAATTTAGAGTGAGAGAGGTTAGCTTGGAGGAACAGGTACTCGGTATACCCTGGAAAATCACCTTTTTGAACTTGTTAATGTTACTTTCACTTCTAGGTTCTGAAGAAGTCCTTAAGGCTGTTTAATTTGATATTCTTCAATGCTTGAAATAATTATTGATGAATACAAATCAATCTGATTAATTGCCCTTCCTAAGTTAGTTGGCTATTTGATTTGATATCCATATTACATATAAAGGTGCAACAATTTTGAGATGCGATGCTTAAAACAAATATTTATAAAGAAAACTGATTAATTGCCATTCATTAGTTAATTGGCTAAAAATAATAATCAATTTGAGAAAGTCCAAGTCACCTCAAACGCCCTCGCAAAGGGTGCAAAGATGGGGAAAAACGGTTTCAAATTATTCCCACCAATTGCCGACGACCTCGAGCATCGTGATGATAAAGATGGAGCTGACGACTTTATTCTGTTGCTGTTGGCTCATTTTTTCTGCTGACCATGTCTATATTATGATTTTCCTTCCTTCTTTCCGTTTTTCTCAGTTAATTTGTGGCCACACGCCACTTGCCACTTGCCACTTGCTACTTGCCACTTGTGCCACATGTGGGCAGGATTGCAAGGGCAAAGGCTCTTTCGGCGAAGCAGAAGGACTGCAAATTTTTGCGCACGAGCGAAGCAAACGGAGCTTCCAAGTGGACCCCCTGAAATATCCAATTTGTGAGGGCGACAGGAGGGTAGGGGGCGGCGGGGGGGGCATGGTCCGGGCTCCTGGTCATGAATGCCAAGTAAGGCGACTAAAGGAGTCGTCCTTGTCGTCAGTCGCCTTCAAAGTAAATCACTTGAGAGCGGACAGCCACGGAACGCGTTGAGCTGCTGCCATTTTGATTTGGCGCAAAAGACGCAAAAAGGTAACTAACAAAGGGCCAGCCAAGGACCTTGGACCTCTTACACCCCCCTCAACCTCCCCCTCCACCAGTTTTTTTCACCAAGGACTTTTTTGCTTGGACCGCACAATTTTTCTTACTTCATCTGTAGATTTGCTCAGCGCTGCGTTTGAAAAATTGGCTGCCGTTGGCTGAGTCTTCGGCTCTTTCGTTGTCACGTCACGTCAGGATGTCGGGACTTCACCTTGAGAAACGGGCTGCACTCCAAGAAATGGTAAGCCCATCATTGGGAAATCATCAATTGTCCTGGAAATAAAGCTTAAGCTGTGTGTTTTAAATATTTTATATGAATATTTGCAATTATTTGGGTTGATACTTTATTTTCGTACGCATAAGTTTTAAAGTCCTTTTTAATATCAATGAAAACAGTTTTAAGGTATATGTTTTATGTATAAGGTAATATTGAACTAAATCTACAATCTATATTTATCTTAATATTTAGGACTACATATATTATTTTACTTAGTTTAAGGGACGTTTATGAGCATTTCCTCAAAATATTATTTTAGTTTTAAAATATTTATTACAGGATACAAAAACAGGTCTTTTTAAAATTATTACAATAATAACGTTTATATTAACGTTGATAGAATTTTAATAATTTTCTTGATGCACACTTTTATTAATAATTTTGTAATTTAATAATAGAAATTAACTTGAGACCTTTTCTTATTTCTAAAAACAAATGTATTTTAAAATTAGTAATTTTTAGATAAAAATAGAAGTATTAACTGCTGTTATCACTGATTTATTTAGAATTCAAGCTTATTTGAATCTTATCAGAGACAGAATATAACTCCAAGTGCAGGAATGTCCCGGCAAGGAGCACCGCACCCACACCTCGGCGAACTAGTTTCCTAACGCCATAATGATGATGTCACCATCAGTAGACGTCACCTCACATAATGATGAGCTGGGGTTTAGTGCGGAATTGGTCTAGTCGCGAAAGTCTGGAATCGGGATGGATTTATTTGCGGCTGACGCTGCCCAACTTATCTCCATCAGCGGCGGCACAGATTGATCAGCCAAAGCGGCGGTGCAAAACTTTTGCCCGGCACTTAATGAGCTTTTAATAAAAGTCAAGCCGACGAGCAGGCGAGAAATCCCCCCACCTCCCCAGAAAGGAAAGGGGAGGAAAGCGTGGAAAAATCCCGAGAAAAACTGGCCACGCACGGCGGCGAACGAGGCCTTGTGCCTTGTGTGCATTTGAGCGCGAAACTTATTTCTGTCACGGAAATTAAATTTGCTCGCTCAGGCGCCGCCGCAGGCACAAGTGGAATCGGAGCACTTTGCCTAAATCATGCCCGACAGCCCGTCCTTGGGCAAAAGGGGGGCTGGCCAAGTGGGTGGCCACGCCCCCGGAAACTTCGCACAACTTCCCACAACCCTCCGGTGAGGCCACGCCCCCCCCCCCCCCCACTCATCCCCCAACTCACGCTGCTAAGGCGACAATTATACGCTTTTAATCTCTTTTGAACGTCGCGAACGTGCCCAAAATTCTCAAAATCTTTTCCGAAAAGCATCTGAAACTTCTTGGCCGGAGCCAAGGTGTCGCCGCTGTACACACACAAAAAGGAAACGGGAAATAACTGCTTCAAATCCTTTGGAAAGTCCTGGCGAGAAGGCTTTGACAGCAGCAGCGAAAAAATAAAGAGATCTGCTAAGAATTAGCTGGAGATGGAAAGGAAATTTCCATTTCACCTGGACCTGTTAAATGGAAGCGAAATTTAAAGTATTTAATTCATGACATTTTTTGGTGCTTTACCTGTTTACATTTTAATTAAACGTTTGTATGCATCCCAAAACTTGTTTAATTTAATTTTGTAGAGAAAAGTTCAGTAACTAAACAAAAAACAAAATTCGAAACAGAGAGCTTTTAAAATTCACTTGTTTCATTTGCAATTCAATTTTCAACCCAAGCTTATGTGATGTTACTGTCCAAATAGTTATTAAAATGTAGTTTTCCAACAAATAAATGTTTAAGTCTCTTGAATGTAAGTAAAAAGCCGTCAATCCCACAGACGAAATAATTACCCAGCTGTATGACAATTGGAACATACCTAAGCCAAACAAGAACTTTGAGCCCGGCAAATTAGACAAAATGTTTTGGCCCAAACAGATTGGAGCCGACGCAAATTGCGGCACTTGGCTTTGGTCAACGACAACCACAGCAGGAGCCGCTGGTCGATGAAAATTCTATTGGCCCTATAAATCTGTACCTGGTCAATGGCTAGCAAACTTGGTTGGGGCTTACAACTCAATTCCCGTTAATTTCGCAAAAAATCCTGGTCGGCAGCGGCAAAATTTGTGATATAGCTCTCTTGGCTACTGGCTGTGGTTTTTTGGCTAAAAGCAACAATCGCCCGTACAACGAAACTAGAAGCAATAACAACAATGGCCAGGACACCAACAAGTACAACAATTGTGTTGACAGGCGCGGCAATGCGACGCTGCCAACAAACAAACCGCGCTACAAACCGCGCAACAAAAACGCCGCAACAAAAACGCCGCAACAATGGCATGGACAGGGGGAGGGGAAGTGGGCAGTAGCAGGGGCAGGGAGGGGGGTGGAGCAAAAATCAGGCAACCAAAATCCAACAGCAGGCAGAAACTGTAATGACAATCGACAACAATTACAATCAAAAATGGCTGAGCACAAAAATTCCGCAATGGAGCAGTCAACCATTCGGGTTGGCCCACCAGGACCATAATTACCTTTTTCCCAACAGCCGAGGGCGTGGGCAGGAAAAGGGGGCGTGGCAGTCAGCTAGTGTCGTCCATAACATTTGTAATTTTTGACACACAAGGCAGCGTGAGAGAATGCCTATTTTAGCAGTTGTAGCGAATGTGTAATGACTATTATGGAGTAGGTTTTCCGAAAAGTTCAGAATAAGATGGAAATTTACAAAAATACCAAAATGCTGTATTTAAAAAATCAATAAATTTTACAAAATAAAATCATATTAATTAAAGTAAGCGCAAATCAATAAACAATAATAGTTATTTGTTTATTTATTATAGACTATCGTGTACAAAACTAGTGCTAGCTGCCGGGCAATAATATTTATTATTTTTTTAGTTTTGTTTTGATTGTAAATCCACTAAATATTTTATTTTAAAGTAAAATAAAGTAAAGAACCTTTAGGTCAGCATTTACTACAAGTTAATAGTAATTTTTCCTCATATAACTCAAGAACTTTGTTAGAACACACAGACTATATTATTAAATTGAAATGGATTAAGTAAAAGTAAAAGAGTCGGTAACAATGGTTCTCTAATGGAGAGCCCGTATTCGACAGGCTGGAAGTCAACTGCGATTTCAGCTGCGCGGGTCAATAACTGACAAAATGTTTCGCTACATCGACGACAGGTCAGCAAGTTGATTGCCTCATTTATTTTTCAATTACAACATTTGTTCCGGCCGAACAACAGCAACAAGCGAATTGGTGAAGGAACAAAAGAAAAACAATTGCACGGACTAATTAAAAAATTTAATGAATAAATGAAAAATCACAAAACTCATTAGTCCGATTGCCAAATGAAATAGACTCAACAACAACAAGAAACTGGAATCGACAAGTTTATTTGACACGAAATGTCAGCAACAGCATAAACATGAGCATAAATAACAACAAGGACAGCAATTACAAATGATAGCAATCGGAATAGGTATAAAAAAGAAAGGCACCTAATTGATAGGTTGGGTCAACAATGACAGAAAAAAAAGTATAACAAAGATAAAAAATTGAATTAAAGTCGTAACCTGCATGTCCTTTGACATTCAAACCGATTTGCTGGCTTATTCCGCTAATTTTTCGTTTATCTTCTATAAATTTCACTCCATAATCAACAGTTGCAAGTAGAGATGCAATTTTTAAATATGTAAATAATTCATTTAAATTGATAGTACATTTTCCGAACTTGTGCTGATTTCCCTTTAAGCATAAATTCTATTCACCCTAAAAAAGAAATGAAGGGCTATTCAAGCACATGGAATTTCTTGCGTATTATTATTTATTTAACTTTAATAAACCAATATAGGCAGATTGATCTGATTGAATGTTTCCCATTTTTTAATGTAATTATATGTCGTTACACACTTAAAAACTAAAATTGTAACTGTGAACTTTTATGATTGTACACAAATTCGTATTAATTAGCATAATTAACTTATAATTTGATCTAGCGCGAATGCATCAATTTTGTAATGGTCATTAAATATTACGAGTACTTTTAATTGAAAAGGAGGAGATGGAGCAAGTTTTGAAAAAACATTTTGTAGGTATTGTAGGTATAAAATTCAACTGACTTTAAATGTTTATGAATTGAGCTTATACGTTTTATTTCTTATTTTATAATAAGCAAACAAAATGTTGTGAAATTATTTATGCCAACGAGAATACCATCGATAACGAATTGAAAATTTATTGAGCCAGAAGAATGTTCTAATATTTTTGTCCGCTCTTGGAAATGTAATTTAAAAGTTGTATCTACAACAAATGTGTAATGCTGGGTTGGGTAAATTCAATAATCAGCTAACCCACGATCCTTCGCAGCTAGTCCCATATCACGAATCAAAGTATTGCCTTCGCTGCGAGTCTATTTGGCACCACGCTGTCCAGTCCCTAATCCTTCCTGACATACATAGGGCAGCCGGCAGGCAATCGCTTCATTTCAGGACCCCATCTCCGGATCCCACCAATCACACCGAAATTCCCAACGATGTGCGCCGCTCGATGTCGATGTAAAGCTAACATGTCTATGCCTACATGCTAATATGTCTGACAGTTGGTTTCGATTTGGGTTCGGGTTCGGTCCTGGTCCTGCTGCTTCTGCTCCTGCTCCTGCTGCTGCTTATCCTGCCAGCTTAACTGTCATGCAACTACAGCGTGGAACGCAAAGTATCCTTGAATTTGGGGCGGGTCGATGGTACCGGATCCGGATGCGGCTGCGAATTTGCTGCGACCGCCGAAGGACTCTATACAGGGCTTGTCCTTCTGGTGACAGCTACACACCCCCCACGCCCTCTCCCCTCCTTGGATGCCGAGCCAAAGAGGCGAAAATAAATAAAATAGAATGCTAAAAATTCAATTTGCAAAACGTTATCCGTGGGATTTACATAAAGCAGTCATTTTGAAGTTATACGCATCCCCGAAACTTTTCCACTGCTACTGCCTTTCACACTGTTCTTTTTTTTAGGATTCTCTATATACATCTAAGTAAATCGTATGTTCATACACGGAGAATAAAACTTTATGAAAATAAGAGCATTTACCTCAAGGCTATATATTTATTTATTTAAATATTAACACTACAGAAATAATAAGTTACAAGTTTGTAGGGCTACGACTATGGGATAACTGGTTTTAGCTGCAATACTACAAGTTGTAATATATAAATTTATAAATGAACACAAAAGATATATAAAGATAAGTTTGCAATAAAATAAAGATTCTTATTTGTTTAGGACCCCGACAATGGTAGACCTTGTATTAACTACACTGACATCTTTTTTATCTTTAGTTAACGACTATACAAAAATTTGTGAATTTTTTTCCAGTGCCCCTCTGAGTATTCGATGGGAACTTAACGCAGAGAGTGTTACCCTCTTTGAGCGCAATGCCGCTGCCATGTCAATAACTTGGCTTGTATTAGTCATTTGAGCGCCTCCCCCATTTCACTCATCCGGCCACCCGAAATCCTGGCCCTCCCTTTCGTCCTGCGTAATTCGAAATTTTTTACTGCGAATAGACGATTGAGTTTGGGTTGCAAATGGAAAACCATCAAATTTATTGAAATCACTTGCTTCTGCTTCTGAGACTCTGGCCGGGCTTAAAAGTCCTCGCAGTCTAGGGCCGTATCAGTCGCATCCCTTGCTATTGTAAACATCAAATCACAGACAGTAAAACCCGAGGCACACATACGGAGGCAGTCGGATACATTGAGACACGTTCAGGCGTATCCTGGATACCGCACACACGCACATAAACATAAACGTAAACGTAAACATAAACAGAGAGAGGCGCTGGTCCAAAGTGCGTCTGGGCGAATGTCCTTTTCGGCCCCAATGTTCCCAGTCCGCCCTTCACTCCAATCACTCCATTCGTCAATCCCCCGTCAGTGGTTGTCGATGCGCTGTAAATTCTGTTCAATTTTCTAAAAAGTTTTCGCCGAAATTGACTTCGGTTGTTATCCAAAAAAAGGAAAATGGGAAAAAAGTTGCGAAAACAAGTCGAGTTTTGAGTACAATAAATAAGAAGCGTAGAGGACTTAAGTAAACTAAAAGATTCCCTGCAATTATAAAAAAGCGGTGCTTAACTGAATGTATTAGGAAATAGCTTAATTGCAAATTCTAAAGAATATATAATGGGAAATAAATAAAAATGTCTTCTAATTTTATGACTTGTTTCTAGATCGTTTCTATTATATTTTATCATAATAAAATAATAAAACATATTTTTAGCTAAGTTCCTATATTTTTGTGTGATTAAATAACCGATATGCACTCCAACTCCAAGGCGATATGCTCGACTGACATCCCACTTATTTATAGACCACAAGAAACCACAGTCGCAGTGACATCCGTCCTCGTCCTTCGTCCTTCGTCCTTGGTCCTTCGCTCCTTCTTCCATCGCAGTCTTCGTTTCCTGGCCATTTTCCGTGTGTCATTTTGCAAATGTTGTCAGTTGAAGTGTCCGGCAAAAGACAGAAACGGACAGCGCACGACGGGATAGATAGAGTGCGGTATATGGATAGGGAATCAATAAACTTGGCCAGTGGTTAGCAGAAATCTTGAATACAAATATTTTACAATGTTTACAATGTTTGCAGTGGTGCTGGCTGCTTGGGCCCTCCTTCACCTGGCAGTCGCCTTTATCGAGCAATAAAAATTCAATCACACACTTTGTGCGGGGGAAGTTGGGTGTGAGGAGTACAAAAGCCATGATAGTTATGTAGATACAAGCCCAGGGATCCCTGCTTGTCCTGGCTGGAGGTCCCAGCGCAGTGCTTAAATATTCACATATCGCAAATTCAATTGAACGCAGCGCCCAGAATAACGCAGTACATGGCCCAGCTCCTGTCCTGTCGTCCACGCAATGCCAAGGATAAAACGGTGTTGACAACAACTATGGGAATTCCAGCACACATGTGAGGGGGGGAGAGGATGAGGGCGGACCCAGACAGCCGGAGCAACATCTACGAGAAACGTAACTTTTTATATGTTAAAAAGGATTTGCGGTTAAGCCGAATGGACAATGGCAAGGACGTACACACACATAACCCCGCACAGTGACTGCGAAAAGTCTTACAACTGGTTGCATTTCTCCCCTCGGAGAGACTGGCAGATAGCATCTGCACATATCCCGGGGATTGCGATGGGCGCTTGAGCCTCGAATTGTTTGTGCCCCTAATAGGGATCAACGTTGGTCAGCCTCTTGAGACATCCCTGCCACATCGCAGGTGCACGCAGCGAGCTCGCACAGTTTATCCTCGTTATCCACCTAGGGTTTTCCCACACACTCACGCTATTTGCGACATGACAGGGTAGATTATTTTCCTGTAAACAAGTTTATAAACGGGGTAAACAAGTTTCTAAAAAATGAATCCGATTATCTAGCAATTATGGCACAAGAAACATTTTTTATTAGGTATTGAAAAGGGCCTAATAATAATAATAATTTGTATTGTTTAGTGAAAAAAAAGTATTTCCGCTAGAATTTAATTAGTTTTGAGTACATTATAATTTCCAAATAGTATGATAATAATTTATACGGCGTAAATTCCTATTTATACATATATATAAATATATTTAGCACATATTTCCCTCAACATTTAACCTAAAAGGTAGTTTTCCTTTCGAGTTTTTCCTTATCCTTTACTCGTCCTTCCGTTCGATTTTTTCTTTACCTTTTCTAGAGCCAGCTAATATGTAAAAAGTTATTACGCATACGCAAAAATAGTCATTATTTTAAAAGCGGAAAATAATCGCATCAAAGTGAATTAAATTAAAAGTTCCATGGCATTGCGTAAATCACACGTTTCCAAGGAAGGAGCACTGTGGGTGGCGAGTGCGTAACGTGCACATGTTGAAATTCACTTAAGGATTCGCCTGCAAGGCTCGTAAAAGGCAGAAATCAAAAGGAAAACTTTTTCGTCTCTAAAAAATTTGCACCGAACGTGCCGAGGGAAGAGGACTCCCGAGGGGATCGGAGCGGAAAGACACTAATACGGCGACCAAAGTGATTTTAACGCAATGCAAATGACGGCAGCTCGTGAAGGAGGGGGTGGACGGGCGGTAAATTAATGGCGCTTAACTCCATGTTTACAAGACGAATGTGCACGGGAGCAGAGCCCGATCCCGGGACACACACGTGCTGGCGCAGACGACTCTTCCTTCCGCCGGAGTCCTCCTCCGAAGCGCTCGTAAGTCTCCGGGCCCCGTGACTGATGGGCGTATGCAAATGTCCTGATGACAGGCATCAGCAGCCAGGATTCCACCGCCGATGAGCAACTGCGCGACACAGAGCCGATTAAAAGTTGCCATGACAGCACAGTCACATCCCATCCCATCACATCGCATCCCATCACCACTCACATCACACACTTGAGACATGCAATGTATTTGCATTTGCGGGAATCAGGGTCGGCAATAGATTAGATGACAATCTGAAAAAATTATTTACATCAAAACTGAAAACAAATTCTAATAATGTAGAATATAGTTCTCAGGAAAGTAATTAATATGGGTTTTTGTTTAATAAAATGTAAGTTATTTCTGTATTTTACTGTATGGTTTAATTAATCTGCGTAAGTTTAAGACATCTTCAAGAAATTATCCTAATTTTACCAAATTAATTATTTGGAACCAATATTATTTAGTAAGTACTAAAATAAAATTTATAAACTTAATTAAGATGTGTTAAAAAATGCTACTTTAGGAAGGAAAAAAAATATTTAATAAAGGAAAAAATCAATAAGAGTATTGTCATTAGCAATTTTGTTTTACATATAATTGGTATATTTTTTATAACAAATTACTTTAAAAATATTAGTTTGATTGAAAAATAGCTCTTTTGTTCTCGAGAGATGGCTCAAAAAGTCTTATTTTTTATATATTACAGACGATTATAAAGCTGATAAAAATATTACATAGTGCTTCATGCGATACAAAATTGCTTTATTCTTCCTTTAGCAATGAGGTTTGAATTGGAATTAAGTTATGTTCTATCATCGCATTAACAATTCTTTAAAAATTGACTAGGTCAACCGAATATACATAGTTTATATATTTTCTTTTTCGAAACACAATCCACTTGAACTCCAAATCTATTCTTGAAATCAAAACGTCATTCAGGGCAAATTAAGTTTCAACACTGTTGGGGCGAAACTTCTTGCATTACCCCTTCCATTTACCCATCCCCTTTGGCCCCTCAGCTGCGCTGAAACTTTTCGAGCTGCCATTAGAATAAGTGCAATAATTATATCACTAATGTGCACTTACAATTGTTGACTTTTCGTCTTGATGGCACTGGCGCACCCCCTCCGGGGGCAAGAAACTCCCATTTATTGGCACTGGGGGAAGTTTACTGGCCCTGCACCTTGGGGGGTTCTGGGCGCCGGCCCCGGAAGGTGAAAATCGTTATTTGAAAATTTATCGACGCTGTGGGAGCGTTATTATGGCAGAATCAATAACAAATATTGACATGCCCGAAAGTTGAGGTCAGGGCTGCCTCGAAGGGCGCCACCTAGCGGCAGGAACCGCCACCCCCCGAGTTCTCCATCCAATGCCAATAGCAATGCTTGATGAAAGGCACGTGACATTTAAATTTTTTATATCGCTGCTAGACATGTGGTACGAGCGGCACGTCGAGGGTTTGAGTGGTTTAATGGTTCGGTGGGACTGATAGGTCGGTTGGGCACGAGGACGAAACAAATCAGAAGCGAAATGCTCTCGATACACAGAAATTTATACAGAAAAATCATTGGAGCGACTTCAATGAAGATGGCGATGATGATGATGGCGACAGCAGTGGGGGCGGCCGAATTGGGGCGTGGCGCGACCGTGACTGATGGCAAATGCTGCAGTTGGGATAGACAAATACAATGGGGGCAGGGGTCGGGGGCTGGCTGTGTAGATAGCACATAACAAGCTCAATCAAAGACAAAAAGCAAAAAAAAAACATCAAATCAGCACACACAGGGGTTGGGGTTTGGGGCTTGAAGGACGCACTACGATTGGATTTGTATTGATATAAATTGCTGGAGCGTCTAACGCGAATTACAGCTGCGAAAGCAGGACTCTCCGGTCGGAAAAGGGCGGCGACGGCAAACAGAAACAAGGACGCGAACCAGGACGAGTTCGAGGACATCAACAATCATGGCCAGCGAAATGAAAATAAAGGAATAATCAAATCAAGCAGCATATTGATTGATTATGCACCATAAATAATGAATAAATATGAACTGGAACAAAACAAAAATCAGGGTAAAATGTTCGAAGAGACGAACCTAAAGTAAAATGCAGAAAGGATTATCGTCGTGGGTTTTCACAGGTGCCTAGGACAGCGTAAGGATTTTGCCTCCGAAAACCGTAATTTATTTGACATTACGCATACGCCAAGTGAACCAAGTCAAACAGAGTGCATGGAGCTGGAGTTGCTTTAACTTAATGATTAATTGATATATTTGCAGAGTGTGCGTAAGCGTGTAAGGGATGTGAGACCCATTGCCTCTTTTATTTATTTAGAACGAAATTTATGTGTGTGAGGAGTCCAATGGGGTTCCTAAGCTATTTTAATAAGGTTGACTCTCAGTTGGAGAAAAAGGGTTAAGAATTATGTAAGCATAAGCCTATAATTAACTCATATTTAAAGAAATAAGGTTTTATTAAATTTTACTCTACTGTTTCTATATCGATGTCAACATTCACTGAACAAAGATATATTCTGTAAGAGTATTTGGCCCTCTCTGTCATTCGCCTAAATGTCATTTCCCTCGTGTGTTTAGTTTAAAATTTATGTGTGCCAACGCAGCGATTTATATTTAATTAAATAAGCTACTGCATATGTCCGCCCCCAAACACAATAAACATATACGTGTTGTGTGTTTGCGTTGACTTAATCTAAATAGGAAATGCGATAAGTAATGTCAGAAAGGGAAGACAGTGTAATTTGAGTGAAAATGGGTTGTTTATTTCTTCGGGGCATAATTTATGCTTTAATTTCCACTAAGAAGGATACAGTGAGATTGGAAGTACAATCTGTTTGTTTTTGTTGTTTCCCAATTTCATATCTCTATTTCTGATTAAATGCTGGCTAATCAAAAATGTGTATGATATTTGCATAAATGATTAAGCCCGATACTCCATTATATCTTACTTTACTTGGCTGTTCTATCTCCTGTCAAATGAAACTGAAAACGGTGTGAAAATAAAGCCCAAGGAAAACAGGAATTTCCGCAACACGAAAAGTTTCGGTGCAAATTTTTTCGTATTTTTTCATGTATTGTTCTGTTTTGTTTCCACTGGGTCCTTTATAGATGGTGGACTCCTCCCCTATATATATATATATGTGTGTGTGTGTATGTGTGTGTTTGGAATGCGGCAAATTGCTCTGGCCAAGCGAACGTGAAACGAGCAACAACAGCGGGAAACTGCGTTTTCCCAGCGGACTGCAAGTTGAGTTGAAAATTAAATACCAATTTTTGGTACATGGCGCTGGCCCTTTGTTGTTCCCGCTACTGTTGCCTCCTGACTGGCTGCAACATTTCAAATAACATTTCAACTTTTCAGCACTCGCCATCGTCAGCAGACAAAATTCTGCTTCGCTTGCCACAGGTTCCCGTTTCCCCCCTTTTGCAGCGGCATTTATTTATTTGTATTTGTGCGCGCAGCTCAATTACGTTTAACGCTTTTGACGTTTTACAACATGCCCAATACCCACACAAGCACGCACTCCCACTGGCCCACACACACACACACTCACACACACACACACACACAGGGAGACGGAGAGAGAGGCTCCAGTTGAGTCGCTGATTGCGGCGGACAGCGAGCAGGATCCCCCCGCACTTCCTTTCGCTCATCCCTTTCACACAAACCTTTTTGGAAATTGTTGAAATTTTTCAACCTTGTTTCGTATTTCTGATACACTCACAGATGGTCGTGTGACTTTCGAAGAAGATTGGTCACTATTCAAAGGACAACAATAACATATTTTACATTTAGTTATTTTTAAAGGTATATTTGTTGGATCATACAGAAGTTATCTCCATTATAGTATAACTGAACACAAAAGATAATAAAATACAAATCAGCTCTTGTAATTCACGCTTCATAAATAGTCTCAATAATTTAAAATGTTATATTTTTCCAAGTCGTTTCATTTATCTATTTCAGTTATAAAACAATAATCGTAAGAAAAATTAGAATTTGGTCCCTCGATGGTTATTCTTTTCTCCCAGTGTATTCTGTTGCGCTTAATTGGTTCTGTCAGCGGCAGCAGTAACGGTGGCAGGAGCAGCAGGGGCAGATTAAAAAAGTTCTCCTAAAATAACATTAGCAGCATGTCCGATGCCAAGGGATTGGATCTGGGGATGGGTGAAGGAGGGTCCGAAGGACACGGGGCAGCGGCACCGACTGGAATTTAAAGCATGTGCCTCGGCTGCCGGAGCTGGGCAAACAATTTGCTTAGTTATTGATATGAGCCGCACAAGAAATTTAGAGAAATCCATAGAACGAGGAGATACCATTCGGACGAAGGAGAAGGCACTGCGGCACTTCATTTCCGGGCTTCCGTTTTTCTAATAATGAGAGTTTGCTGTAATCTCGCGAAATGTACAATCCGATTGGGGAGGGTCAGCAGGCGGATGGTGGATGGAGGATGAAGGATGGAGGATGTAGCCAGCAGTCAGTAGCCAGAATCCAGCAACTGGCACGTGAACAATGCGAGTATTTTCGATTCGAAGGGACGGAGAGGGGGAAAGAGCGGGACGAGGACTTGAAGCCATGGTCCCAGTGTCCTGTAAGTGCGCTCATTCGTATCAGAAAGAGTCACGTACAAATGGCAGCCATGGCAGCCAGACTCTCCGCTTTACAGTTTTGCACTCAATTGCTTATGAAATTAATAGGATATGTCAGTGGTTAGTATTGACCGGAAGTAATACAATTGATAAGGATTATGGATGTCCAACTGTGTGCTCCTGCTGCTGCCCTGGCATGTGCGTGCCTGGATTCCTTAATATCCTGCCGCACCTCTCCCCCCTCCTCCTGTCCCCCTGAACCGTCACTCATCATCGGCTTGGCCAACTGGGCGTATGAGTGTTATTGACGTGTGTGTCCTGTTAGGTTCCTGTTTCCCAGTGGTTATTGGCTTAGCCCGAATTAGCATATATAATGCAGGGGGTAAGCTGCAGGCAGCACATTTCTCCTCCGGCGCCCCCTCTCCCCTCCCTCCCCCACAGACACCCGCACACACGCCATTGTTTAACACGGCGTATGCGCAATTATTAATTCAGAATTTTCATTATGCTTGCAGCGGCCACGTTTATTGTTCGGCCTTCTGCGGTCGATGTTGTTTTTATTTAAATAATTTAATTGCTTTTCGATTTGTTTACAAGTTGAAAATGCAAATTTGCTGCCTAGGCCGCGGGGCAGTAAATTGACTGCGATTTAAGCCACGCGTTAATCCTTTCGCCCACTTAAATGAGCAGACGGCACACACAGTTGGGGACGCAATATTGGTTGTGGGCTGATTAACAAGTTTTAAGTTAAGTTAAGTTAACCAAGAGGATTTTTAATGGGTAGGGGTGCCTTCAAATTATTATTGTTCTGAAATCAAATAAGTAAAAAAAATCATAAGTGATTTCTGTAGCACTTCATAATATTACAGCTGATGCGCAACTAATAAACAAATTTCCACCAGTTTTTTATATATTAAAGTAATAATTACTTTGAATCACTTAAAAATTAAAAACTTAGACATAGTTCTAAAATTAATAAATTTTTGTAGACTTAACAAAAATAACAGAGAGTAAACATCGAAGCTATGTTAGTGACTGCATTTGTACTTGATATAATTCAATATAGTCTTTGTGTGCTTGAAGCAAATACTGTGTGCTCATAATAAAATAACAATTACGACTATAGATATAAATATGCAGAATATATTTTTAAATAAATAAATAATAATTGCTGCTTCCGTATTCGAGCTCCGGCGCATTTGAATGGGACATCGATTTTTCAAATCCCCTGGAAGTGGCTATCTGTAGCCCAACAATATTTACATTTGCAATATCCACAGCCAGCCAGATTTCCTCTGGCTGCTTATATAACCGCATTAGGCCAAGGGCGGATGGAGAGCGTCGGAGCAAAGTCAAAGCAGTGGGCCAATTCAATTTGTTTGTCTCACTATCAGACGAGCATCCGCTGACGTCGTCGCTTCCTTGCCCGACCCCACCTCCGACCACGCCCCCGGTCCCCGGAATCATATCCTCGACTATTCCCAAGTTGCATTTGCAGCTGCTGGAGATGCTCTGCCGCCGGAAATTATTATTGGTTTGTTAGAGCGAGTTGCTGATCCAAAGATCCCAGTGGTAAACTCTCAGCGGCGCACTGATGAAGCTAACCAAAAAAGTTTCTCTCGCCATCTCCCTCGTAGTGTCTCCATCGCGTTATTTTATACCTGGTAATTGGAAATGTTCGGGTGTTTCGTATTCAAATGTGGTTAGTGACACATTTTAAAAACAGTCGAAATACTGCCTAATAATGATTGCCATGGGCGCCGCAATCGAGGGTCCCGATTTCAATTCAAAACGGTTCAATTACCTTTATCTATTTTTACAAGACACAATTTGCTACACAAGTTAAATACTAATTATTCAACAATTTAAGGATTTTTCTCCGACGTAGTCAAAAAAAAGTATTTTTATTTAAAATTTTATTTTACTCTTTTGTGTTGTTCAAAAAAGTGATTTCAGAAAAAAGTATGAATACGTATTATTTTTTAAAATATACAAATATCTTAAAAATATAAAAGAAAATGTTTTGATTCGTTAAATAAAAACTTGATTTGTAATTAATAGAGTACTTTTCCACGGCATGGCCATGTTTTAATTAAATAAAGATATTAAAACATATTTATGTCAAAGGAAAATTTGGATCTAAATATAAGCACTAACCATACAACATATATTGTTAGTGTTGTATGGTTAGTGGTATAAGCAAATGAGCCCAGATGAACATTTACGCGTTTCTTATTAAATATATTTGTATATATATATAAAATATATCAAAAAATCCAAGTACGTGGTATCTGTACGTGTCTACACATAACTACGAAGTTCTTGCTTAAGCATACGTATATTTTTTCCCAGCCAAGACGGAGTAAACTTTTGCCATCGCAACGCATCGCCTGGCCATTGTCTCCGGCTCTGGAAGAAAAACTTTGCTCATGAACTTAATGCCAGAGGTGAGGGTTGAAAGGATCTGCGGAAAGTGCGGAATAAAGGGATGGAGGAGCGGAGGAGCGGAGGTGCATAATGCGTGGCAGGTTCTCAGGGGAGCAGCAAGGAGCAAGGAGTCCGGGCGAGAGCACGCATCCTGATGACTTTGGGCATTATTCTTAAATCCGATCCAATTAAAATGCAGCCAACTTGCATATGCAATGCAATTTAATTAACGTCGCTGGGGGATTTTTGTTTACTGCCCTTTTGGCCAGTGATCCACTCATGCCTTCAGCTCCATCCTCCCCGATCCCCGATCCCCGCTGCCGGCTCCTCCTCTGGTCAGCTTCAAAAAGCATATAAATATCCACTCAGACATGCGTGTGTGTATGTGTGTGTGTGTGGATCCGGGTATGCATGGCCAGCATATCCTTCATATCCTTCAGTTCATTATGCAACAATTATGCAGAGCAAAGCATGCGTTTAATCTTTTACCCAACACACGTACGCAACCAGCTATCTGCCTCTCGCTCCCCCATTCGCCATCTCCCTCTGGCATTGCATTTTCTGTGCGATTTAATACACATTTAAATGCAAATTTATATACGAAATTATCTACGTGAAGAAATCTTCGGGTTTTAATAACATTTGCCCGAATCACCAACAATCATTCACCAATAATATTTTTACCTTTATTTTTCCTGTTTTTATAACTGCATGGTTGTGTAATGGAAGAAAGAATTTAAAAGTCAGTTTAAGAGGTTTTAAAGGGAATATATTTTGAGGCAGAGTGCTTTACTTACAAAAAGTGGAAATAATTAATGCACTTTATGTGTTTTTGTTAAGACAAACATATATTGTTAGCATATGCGCAGCTAATAGAAATTGAAATATTTTGTAAGTACATCAATAGTTAAATTCAATGAAATCAGACCATATAAAAAGTAGATATAAATTTTAGTACAGCAACAAAAAAGTATATTTTAACTTTCTTAATCTCAATGAGTTCAGTAAAAATTTTAAAAAATAAGAACAAAGGTTAACATTTAAATTTTTCATCGGATTTGAATCATTATTCAAATAAATACACTTTAGCTTTGTGTCACTTGCAACAAATGTTTTACCTTTTTACACATTAATTTGAATGCCCCAGCATATTTGTCATACCTCTTCACTGAAAAATCACCATCATGGAAATGAAAAATAAGCACTAGGGATGAGGGATTGCACGGAGATGCAATAAAATTCATTAACCCGAACATAATTAAAATTGATAGACAACAAAGGCAAAGTTGACTCGAGGCAGCCAGTTTATTAGTTCACGAAGCGTTAATTGCATTTGCCGACCGGATCCCCATCCCCTCCCCCCATTTTCCCTTTTGGCCCAGCGACAACGAGCAGCTATCACGTCCACAAAAACAAAAACGTGAACAAGATGAGACGGCCATAAATCGAAATCAAATCAAATGCCTGGCAATGTGGACTATAAAATACTTGGAGGGGACTTTTTCTGTTTGCTACTGCTTTCCTCTGACCACGCCGATGAGCCCAGTATTTTGGCTGCTGCCCTCTCACTGGTTTCCCCTCTGCCGCCTTTTATGAAAGCACACAACTTTATTTGTTTTCAATGGCAATATTTTTGCAAGCAAAAAATGTCTTTCTTTGTTATACCTACTATAAGAAAAGTTTCTAGGGACTTGAACTTTTATTCGATTTTTAATAAGATATAATTAAATTCGCAAAACGATTTTAAATCCCAAAAGTTATTTCTGCATCGATAATCAGTTGAAAAAAATTTGTATGGGCTGACATTACTAAATTTTTGAAATCGTTCACTTCAACTAAATTGAAATACATGTATAGTATAAATAACTTAATTTAATTTATTTTAATTTAATTTTATATACTGCCAATCAAATTATAACAATAAAAAATAAAAAATGAAGGGTAGATGAAAGTCTTAACCTTAAATTCAATGTAAGTGCTTGTTTTTTGTGTGTTATTGTTCGGCTCTCAGAAAAATCTCTGTGATACATTCCCCTAAACTAGTCGAGGGCATGGGTTGAATTTCCCCGAAAGTGAATCGCTTTTTATTAGTTGAGGCAGCTTGCGTTGAATTGATTTGTTGTTATCGCATTGTTTGTGGGCTGTGGCCAAGTGGCTAGATGGATGGATAGATGGATGTGGATGTGGATGCGGATGGCTAAGCCGGACGAAGGGATCTCGCCTCGTCTCGTCTCGTTTAGGGACGTGTCATGTGGCAATCAAAATTGAAAATAAAAGGCAACAGCTGCGTTGTCAACAAAATAAATCAGCGGCAGCAATTTCATTATTTGACAGTAAACGCGATAAACTGTTTCGGCCTGCACTTGGAGCAGATGTCCGACCCTTCTTTTATAGTAGTGCCGAAAAAGTGAAAATTGTTATTTGTGCTATTTTTCACAGGCTTACATATGTACGTACGACTGCGTACGACAATTAGCAGCATCCTCTTTATTTTTGCATTAATTGAGCTGCAAAAAGTTAAGCTGCCTTCATTTTAAACTTCACCTGATCCTTGTCACCTCCTTGCACTGCAAACTAAAAGTAGAATGACAAAGTCTGCAGAACTGACAATTTTTAAGTAATTAAAAAATATTATATATTTATACCCTTGCAGAGGGTATTATAATTTTGGTCAAAAGTGTGCAACGCAGTGAAGGAGACATCTCCGACCCTATAAAGTATATATATTCTTGATCAGGATCACCTCCTGAGTTGATATAGCCATGTCCGTCTGTCCGTCTGTCCGTCTGTCCGTCTGTCCGTCTGTCTGTCCGTCTGTCTGTCCGTCTGTCTGTCCGTCTGTCTGTTTCTACGCGAACTAGTCTCTCAGTTTTAAAGATATCGAATTGAAACTTTGCACACACCCTTCTTTCCTTTGCACGCAGTATATAAGTCGGAACGGCCGGGATCGGTAGACTATATCCTATAGCTGCCATATAACTGATTGATCGGAAATGCCATAACTCTGCTGTTTGTTAAGTTAGGAAGTTGGGACTCTCTATGGGTATTATATTTGGCCAATCAATCCGACGTACCAAATTTCATAAGGATCGGCCGACTATATCCTATAGCTGCTATATAACTGATTGATCGGAAATGCCATAACTTTGGTGTTTGTAAAGTTAGGAAGTTGGGATTTTCTATGGGTTTTATATTTGGCCAATTAATCCGACCTACCAAATTTCATAAGGATCGGCCGACTATATCTTATAGCTGCCATATAACTGATTGATCGGAAATGCCATAGCTTTAGTGTTTGTTAAGTTAGGAAGTTGGGATTTTCTATGGGTTTTATTTTTGCCCAATCAATTCGACATATCAAATTTCATAAGGATCGGCCGACTATATTCTATAGCTGCCATATACATAACTGAACGATTGGAAATGCCATAACTTTGGTGTTTTTAAAGTTGGGAAGCTGGGATTTTTTATGAGTATTAAGAATGCATCATATGAATAATTTTGGAGAATATAATTTGAAGAATATTCTGCAAGGGTATTTCAACTTCGGCTCCGCCCGAAGTTAGCTTTCCTTTCTTGTTATTATATTCATTTTTATATAGTGAATGCTACATTTCTCAAAGTTTAATTAAGAAAGTTAGGAATTTTTACTGAAAGTAGACATAAATCGCCAATTAACAAATATCAATTCAGAACAATTTTATTATAGGGCTTTTCTTCCTAAGCATGAATGGACAATCATACAGAAATATAATTCCAAAATTATTTTGAAAAACAATTAGGGCTTTGGTGGCTCCATCTGCCGAACTCTCTGCTGTACCACTTCTTTCGCTCTCTCCAACTCCGTTTTTCAAATATGCAACTTAATTTCCTAATAAAATCTAAAACAATAGTTTGGTGTGCCAATAGATATTGACCGAATAAACATACACTGGTATCTACCATGTATCAGAGTGACATTACAGAATTTCGCGATTTGTGGGCGTTAGAGTGGTCTCGGCCAAATTTGGAAACGACCTTGCGCTTCGAAGACATAACTGAAATCTGCAAGTTAAGTCCCAAGCCTTTGGCTCCAAAAGGTTATAAAAATAATTATATTTATGTATAAACAAAAATACATTTTTAAATATATAAAGGTGGTATCGCAATAACTACAATATAAATATAGGGTCGAAACGCATTCTTCTATCAGTCTCATGCTATTAAATAAATACAGAATATTATTTTGTACAATTAACAGCTTTGTTTTAAATTGTACGGTCTATTTATTGGAGTTTCTTGGCAATAACAATTTTTTGCAGTGTGGAGGTTCCTGTTTCCGTATCCTGCAGTTCCCGTGGAGTAGCGACGACGCCACACCGCCGGCAGCCAGCGACAACAGGAAACCGAGTTCCCAGGGCCAGATTCAGATTCGGATGCAGAGTCAGAAGACCGGAGTCAGAGCCGCAGTGGAAGTCATGGCAACAACGTATGGAAATCCCCAAGTGCGTGTGCACACAAAAGTTGTTCTGGGAATTGCTTGCGGGGAGTTGCGGGGGAGGCGGGCAGAGGAGGACGGGTAGGGGAAGACCCAACCACAGGAGGCTCTGCGGAGCTGCCGAGATTGGTGGGAATGCTACGAATAAAATTTCATTAAATACACCAACAACAGACAAGTGCACGCAATTATGGTGAGATAGTTAAGTTTTTGATTGTGGGAATCACGCATGAGTACGCACACTCGCACACACACTGCTCAGAGTTTGCCCCTCACTCTTGGAAACTTTTTTCCTTTTTCTTGTGGTAAAAACAATTCTCAACTCGAGTCGTGACGCAGAATTTTCGTACATTTTGTGCGAGGATTTTAGTTTTAACAATTGCCTCAATTTATGTCGCAAAAGTTTTCTCCCGTACGTAAAACTTCCTATTGCCTGGCGAGGGGTAATCGGGTAGACGGGAGGGAAGTCAACTACGCGTGTAATAAATTTCAATGCCTTGTCGTTTAATTAATGATAACAAATTGGGGTGCAGGGGGCAACGGCGGCAGACGACGCCAATAAACACCCCCAACGCAAGGACATGCCCACGCATTCAGCCAAAGAAATCCTTACAGACAACGGGGCACATACGGACGCACATTCGGCGTTAATTCAATTTAACAAATATTGACATATGCTAATTCGTACAAATGTTTGCCAGACCTCGTCGATTTAGACCGAACCGGAGTTGGGGATAATGGATTATAAAAACTGGCAATGAGCCGCGTTAAAGCCCAATTATTTGCAGAAGACATTAGCCGACTTGAGTTTGACGAGGGGTTGCCTGAACATTTATGGAGGGATTTAGTGGCGTAGCAGAGAAAATCGGTTAACTGAATTGACACATTAATCATTTGCCCATGTGGCACTCAGAAATGCCATGATGAGCATACGTTTGTATAGGTATTCATAAAATTATGGGAGTTAATCTAATCACTTTACTTTCGAGTGGATTATGTTAAAGGATTACCTTAACGAAAAAAATCCATGCAATTTAAAAAAAAATTGGTAATTTCTTATTTTTTTGTTAAATTAAAAAATTATACAAATATTTTAAAGTTTTGTTCAAATATGATCTGTAGATCAAAACAAACATTGTCCCTTTCCGTTTTGACATTCATATTTAGTTAAGTTGCATAAGAACGACGTCATGCTTGATTCTCTATAATTATTGTTCTTACTATTTCAACTTTAATTGAATTTAAGTTTTCATACTTTGGTGCCGATATTCCCTTAGAATCGATTTGTTTTGGGAACAATGGAATCGTACATTACGCCACCGAAAGGTGAAAGCGCTTTGAGTGGGATCACCTGAGGCTTTCCAGCACACAATCAACCTCACATTAACTGAATGAAACCTTCGCTTTCACCAACACAATTGGGCTCACTTTACACTTGCTGCTGCTGCTGCAGTTGAGATCCCGATTTCCATTGACTTTGGGTCTGCGAGCCCGAAAGTATTGAACAATAACTCCGCAATCAATGGCCCGAACGCCCCAAAGCCTTCTAAACTAGAGCCCATCGCCATCATCATTGACGGCATCTGAAGTTGATGGCCAACACATAATGGCAGACTAATGACAATAATCGCCCGGCCCAAAGAAGAAGGGGTGCTTCGGGTGGGTGTGGAAAGAGCCATAAGCAGTTGGAAAATTTATGGCCAAGGGCAATGGCAAATGGCCATGTGAATGGGCCCTGCCAGACTGGTTAACTTTGCGTAAAGGTCCTTGGCGGCAAAAGCACAGCAGGACATTCGATTTATAAATGAGGCATGCGTTCTCTCCGCTTATGTGAAAAATATGTTGAATTAATGCCTCATAAAGCAAAATGTGTCCCATTTTTATTCCCTAACAAAAGGTGTTTTACTTTTGCTAGGATGTTTTTTTAAAGCAATAATATATTTTTAGTGTTAAGGACCGTTTTCTCGTTTTTCCTGTGAAGTTAATTTGAATGATAGCCGCCAAAATTTACAATGACCATAAATCCGCCTTGATAGACCACAAGAAAAAAAATATATTTTGCGACAAGGGGCTACTCTACTCTAGAAGATTCAACTAATCTTCAAAAAATTGTCAATAACTACAAAAAATTATTATAAAATATGTATTAACAAGGTTATTTATTTAAAAAATCAAAAGAAAAATCCATGATGCGGCTTAGAACAGTCTCTAGTGGATCTGACAGTAAATAAAAGCCTTTTCTATTTCCAAATTTCAAAATTTCATCATAAATTTGACTTCGCTTCAGCTAGCGTTCCGAATATTCTTCTGCCAAATTAATGAAAGGACGAGAAAATTATCGTTAGAATAAAATTTAATTAATACAAAAATATGAACAAAATTATTTTTTACTGCTTGCACCAATTGTATATAAAATATAAATTATAAAAATTAGGACGAAAATAAACAAAAAGTGTTTATTTAAAATGATTTATGAATTTTAAATTTTTTTAAAAAATGTATATTTTACAAATGGGTGATCTTGTCTAATTTATTTACAGTGCTTTCGGATGTTATATATTATAGTTTACTTTACTTTAATGTTCAGGACAGTCGTACAACAAGGTTCATTTAATTTAAATATAAAAAACAATTTCATTTAAGTTTTTCTCGCTTTAGGGCATTAGAAGTCTCGACTTTCCGAGCCAGCATTCCAGTCATGTTTTCATGGGTGTTAGCCTGTTTAGGTGTGGGGCTTGGTCGTTGGTTTTTAACTCGGCACTTGGCAAGGTCGCCGATTTCGAGTTAAGTGAGTAACTCCGGGGCAGACAGCGCAGTCACTTTATTAAATTTAAAATCAACTTTTGCTCGCGGTCGTGTCAGGAGAGCACCGCACCCCGGTCACCCCGCTCCCCAGCCGGGTATCTCCATCTCCGTATCCCCGGGCTATGACCTCGTCTGGTTGTGCACACATCCACACACACCCGGCACTCATATGGGCGTGGCCCTGAAGGCGGCATGCACAGCCATTATTGCTCCATTAAATTTGTAAGTCAAGCATTTTAATATTTGGGCCAAACAATGCAAACGAGAGGCAAACCAAACCAAGCCCGGCCAAAATAAGAAACGAAGAACGGAAAACAAGGCAAATACGCCACGGCGCTGCACACGCGATCCCTGGAGGAGTCCTTGGAGCAGCAGAAACACCAGCAGCAACATCAGCGACATGTTCGCATTTTTATAATAACAACAGAGCAGAGGAGCAGAACGGAGAGGGGGAGGAGGGAGAGGCCAAAGGCACCAAAGGAGCAGCGACGACAAAGATATGCAATTTCGCATATGTACTTATATCCTAGCGACATGAAAAGGATCAATTGTGGCAAAACGAATTGCATACGAATGCGATGCCAGTGCCGCGTGCTGGCGTTAGGGGGATAGTGTTTCCCCCCGGGGCAGTGGCGTCGCTCGTGGGGAGCGTTGTCGAGGGAGGGGGCGGTGCCTGAACGACAGCCAGCTCTCCAAAGCAAAACGACGAAGTAATCCCGGATTTGCATTTTATCGGAATGCGGCGACGGCAAATGGAGGGCATCGTTGGTCTCGTTGTTGCTGCTGCTTCTGCTTTTAGCTGAAGACAACATACTGCATGAGCTTGAGTAGGTTTATGCGCCACGAGAAATCGTGAAAACCTCTAAAGTACATGCCTGCTTAGTTCTCGAGCACGAGGGACTTACTAATCATTTCCCTGGTACTTAATGGGTAAATGTAACCATGTTTTACGATACCAGAATTCTTAAAATTTATTGTACAAAAATTAAAAGAGAGGGGAGAGCTTTTTCTCTAAATAATATATTTTTAGGTATTAGACGTAGACCCGGATAAACAAATTAGAAAATATTTAGTAGGGAATCAAACACTTTGAAAGTGCAATTGGAAAATTACACAGAATAAAGAATTTTGTTTATGAATACTAATGCAGAACATTAGTTCTCGATAGGAATTTTTACAGTTGAATTCATTAAATATATATTTAAAATATATTTAGAAAAACCATTTAAAAATAAATTTGTAAATGGTCAACTAGGTGTACAATTGAAATAATAATCCTATCTTTTAGGTATTTAAAATTGATCAACTTACCCGCATAAACATCGCTTCTATCCCCATCTTTCTCAGTCGCACTTCCCATGCCATCTCCCTCTGGCAGTAAGTCAGTCATTTGCATGCGTCGCATATTTGTCGTTACAACAGCCAACTGTTTGTTATGCAATTGTAGTCGGTGAGCTTGTAGAATCGGCATCTCTCTCCCGGTTTCCCAGGATTTGAGCGTGAGTGTGTCAGTGCTGTAACTGCTGTGTCCTTTTTAGTTTTTATTCTCTCTTTTTCCTCCAAGGTATTCGTGGAGGGCAAGAGTATTCCGAATTCGGAGATATGGCCGTTTCAAAGTTATAAAATACATACATATGTAAATAATTACATATTTGAAAAAGTTAACTTAAAAGCTAATTATTTTAATTTTATTATTTTATTAATTAAAACAGTCTAGGTTTATAAGAACTCAAGGAAAGCACTTTGGTATTATTATTTTAAAAGAGGTTATCCTGCAATTTTAAGATTAACATCAATAAAGCTTACAAATAAAACCCCGTTTATCTTTCTATATCTATATCATGAAACTTTTGTTTTTTAAAGGTCAGAAGCAAAAATGTCTTCAGAGTATTAAATAGTCTGAAAACCAACCCGAACTAACTTGTTTACTCACTATTTTTTCGTTGCCCTGCATTGCCAACGTTTTGTTTGCATGTTTTGCAGTCGGCGGCTTATTCATATTATATAAACTAAATGCGCTCGCGTCTTGCGTAACGAATTGAAAACTGCAATCCATGGGGAGCTTGGGGAAATTTGGCTGATGAAGTGCCGGAGGCTGCGGAGCGTGTGTGTGGAGGGCCGGCTGTCCTTTCCCTCAATCTCTGGGCAGCAAGGCGGAAAATACACAACACATCCACCGGAAACCAGAAAAAAGTGTTGACATTTGTAATCAAATTTTTGGGCTCTAAATGCTGTTATCATCAAAGGAGAAGAAAGGCCCAGAAAGAGGTAACAGCTTGCCGGGAGGAAGTCGTGGGGTGGTGTACTGGGGGCCAGCCATATGAGTTATATTTTTGACACGGCCATAACAGACACACTCACACACACACACTCATACACTCACACACACACTGCCTCACGCAGCGGAGAAGTTATAGAAAATGTGCGATTTGCCAAGTACGTGACGCTTTTGTTGGATCCTTTCTTTGGGCAACAGTTGCCAGTTGAACTCGAATGAGCGTAGAACCCGCGCCCCCCAATCCCTACTTTAGTCACACACACACACACACTGCAAATGGCAGTTACTTTTGTTGTTGGCATTCCAAGTTGTGCCCACATTTTTTAACGTTTTGGCGAGAAAACGCATTAAAATTTGTTGCACGTCGCATAAATGCTTCCACTGTGTGTGTGTGCTTCCCTGTAAGCTGGTGTGTGTGTGTGTGTGTGTGCGAGGAGCTAAACGAGCTAAAAGGATGCGGAGGAGAGGGGAAAGAGTTGGGTTAGCTGGCGAGAAAAGTTTACTACGCTTCTGCACTGCAGGCAAATAAATTTGCGGATACCGAAACCGAAAACAGCACATAAAATCACAGCCTGGCCGAGAGATTTCTACAAAGGTGAACGAGAAATAGCGAACCTGAGGGAGATAGATTCAGAGGGAAAGAGAGAAGTGCGGGGAGAATGTCCTGTTGCGAGCGATATCCTTGACTCGACATTGCCACATTCCTGGGGTCAAGGCGTCGATTTAACTTGGATTTTCCCAGCTCTTGGTCGCAGTTGATCACCTGGACAAAGGAGAATTAGGGAAAGTAATGAATACTCAAAAATAACTGGGAGAATACTGAATACTTTAATAACATGAATAAGCAATATTAAAAAGAGATAAATATTGTTTCGTATTTCAAGGGTTGAGTGCCATTTTATTATCCCATGATGATTTTTGGTTTCGAAAGATTAAACCCTTTCGAAACCAAAAATCATCATGGGATAATAAAAAAATAAGTATAAGTTTTAGCTAAAGCTATTTAAACATTATCTTAACCCTTTTTAGATGGCATTCTTTTGAATACAAGTAATAAGATAGGTAATTTGCAATTATTTAAACGTTTCTCGTGTCAGTATAATATTGGTTCTCCGCATTTGAAAGCATTTTATTTGAAATCACCCCCACAAAAAAATAAAATATATATATATAAAATATAGACTAATTTCTAGGCTATGTTTGACATACTAAAAATTTCAAAATGAGATTAATTTAATTTTTAGGTAAGATAATTCACTAGTGTATAACCTTGTTCCCTTAATATAGGAGACATACCACAATATAGGATATTTTCCTAAATTTAAGGTAATGGGTAAGCCAAGTTTACAGAGATTTTTTTCTTAAATTAAGTCCAATATATAATTCATAAAATAAATTATAAGATTGGGCTTCTATAACTAGTTCTTGGTTTCTCCTCTCTGTGTATATAAGCATAAATCCAATATATACTTAAATTTGAAAATTTAGAGAAATTTTTTATATTTTTGTCTTAACTTTAGGTGATAAATCTGTTATAACATTCATGTTGTTATAAACTTTAAGTCATAAACTTTAAAGTCATATTTAGTCTTGGTGCTCTTTTTATGTAATTTTTCCATTCATTTTAGGTCATCATAAAAAGCCACCAGAATGGAAAAGCTATTTCTCCAGTCATAAGCAGAGCCTGACTTTCATTTTTCCTTCTCAAATCCACCAAGCTTTCGACCACCAAACCACCGTTTCCAATCTCTTTCGAGTTCATCTGCTGCTGCCAGTGCTATAAACTCTTCATTTCCGCATTATTGGTAGCAGTCCATCATTAACCGCAAGTTTGCACCCAGCACCCACAACAACCCTCGAAGGGGCCAACTATGTACATGGTGGCAACCGCAAAATGCTTTTGCCATATCTTCGAAGTTAGTTATGGCCAACCAATCAACAATTTAGCATGCCAAATGTGCAATCTCAGACCACTAATTGCAGCGCATTCATCAGGGGCAAGTAGACAGACATTTGGCACACAAAATGATAGAGAGACCCCTATTTCGCCACCCCTTTCATCACCCACTCCACCCACCCCACCCACAATGCCAGCTGGCAATTGGTTTATTAGGCCCGAAGGATTCCCAGCTCGATTTGTGCCGGGCTGTTCTGTTCTGCTTCCTGGCAAATGAAAGAAAATTGTAAATTGCTTTTAATTAAAAGGCACAAACATAAACACCTGCTGCCTGTCCACACATACACACAATGATATATATGTACACACGCACTCACGCATACTGTGTGGAAGCGGAAATGAAATCGCAGCTAAGCTACGGCCAACAACAATTCCACAATTCTCATTCAAACGCAGCCAGCTGTTGGTGTCCTTTTGTCTATTGGTTGCGGGTGAGGACATTAATAAGCCTGAATGGTTAGAGTGTGGGGAGGGGGGGAGGGGAAAGAGCATTCCCGACACAGACACACACATGCAAAGACAAAAAGGACAAGGAAATATGGCGGCATGTGTTGCGCGTTTGTTTATAAATCGCCAGCCGCTCGACTAAGAAACAGAGAGAAAGTAGGAGAGGCAAGGTGGAAAATAGTGGCGACGAATCTGGATATTGTTACTCATACGCAGTGTGGGACCTTTGGTCCTAGTTCTCATTTCGATGTTTACAATCCAGCCAAAATGTTAAAAGCTTAGCGTTCTAATTAAAAACTTTTGAATATTATGAGTCTGATAAATAATTAATATTATATCACCAATAAAATTAAAATAAAATCTACAACAATTGAACATGTTTTTCACAATATGCATTTATATTTCCTGCACCTGCTACACTAGGTAGCTATAAATGTTTTTATAACCTAATTTATCGGATCTTTACAACTCCCACAATATATATTTCCTCCCAGGGAGCTTTCCAATTAACCTCTCTCGGTATTTACAAAGTATTAGTGGTCTTCCAGCCCGACTTTGTTCATTAGGGGCCACGAGGAGTCCTTAGACTTCCGCTCGGCCACTCGGCCCACTCAATTTGAATGCAAATGCAGGCGCTCACCCGACTTGTTGCCCCACAGACAGCTGCTGTGGTTGTTGTTTTCGTTGTCGTTTTGTTGTCGTTGTCGTCGCTGCATTTGCATGCAACACTTTTTGGGGCGGGCCAAAAGGCAGGAGGATCCCAGCCAAGTTGATTGTTTTCCTGCGGTTGCTCGGAGCTGCAAAGTGGAAAACATTCGCTGAGCAACAAAAATTGAAAATGCATCTTCTTGCGGTGCTGCGAATGGAGTCTGGAGTCGGGCCATAAATAATGCGGCGTTATTTTCAAATAAACTCCCAAAAACAGGTTCTCTGCCGCTTTTCCTTTCTGCTCAGGAAAATTTTTGGGCCTTGCCGCCGAATGATTTTCACACATGAGAAACGTGCACAACTGTCCATAAATCTTGGCAGGATTCGCCTTCCCCTTTACCTTTTTTTCCGTATCCTTCGGAGGTGTTTCTCTTTTGCGGTTTTTGGTTTATTTTTGGTTCCGTTTCCGTTTCGGCTTTTTGTGTCGCCGCTTTCATTGATTCTGCAGTGCAGCAAACGAAACAACAATGGCAGCTCGGGCGGCATTGTCGTTTAGCCTTTTCTACATTTGCAAGTGAAATGTTTTGCGGCTTGTCAGGCTCAATGAGGCGGGGTGGGCGGAGCCGGGGGAGGGGTTCTAACCAACCAATATGCAATTGTAGCCGGCAATGCCAAAACAGATGCCAATAGACTGCGCTTGGCCCCAAAAAGTAGGCTACAAAAAGCCACCACAGGCACTCCGCCCAGGAAAAGGGGAAACGGGGGCAGGAAAAGCAGACTGTGTGGGAGGAAATGTGGAAATGAGCAATGCCTGTATTGGCATATTCAATTTCTGTGATACAGTGGGCGGCATGCCCGGGACACAAGGCAAATGGAATTGAATGAGAATAAGAACACGACTGCAAAGGCAATCGGAAGATTATCATTCGATTAAGAGATTTTTTAAAAATTTAGAAAAGAATGATAAATGTAATAGGTAATTTCAGAACTACAATTTTGTAATAAGGCCCTTTTTACCTAATTTATTTTATTGCAAATTGCGGCGTCCTTAAAGTAAATAAATAATTTCACAGTAGTAAAAATATTGTATTTAAGTATTGAATAAATTTCTACAACATAACCCAAATGTATTTAGTTTTCTTCTTGTCAAAAACTTTGCACGCTTCCCCAAAAGAATTTCAAGGTGTCTTCGTGCTTCTATAAAAATTCTTTCCAAACTCTTGTTCTTTGTTAATTACTTTAGAAAATTCTTTGCTGTCTTGTGCTTTCCCTCCTCGCTTCAAGATCCCAAAAGTATAATTCACCTCAGATCTCAATTGCATTCTCCTGATTCACTTAAGATGGCATCCAGTGCATCCATTGTGGCACAGATTTATGGCAAGTTAATATCCCCATTCCTAGCATTTCGCTTGGCCAGAAAGGATCCCGGCACAGGGCAAGGGCATAAAAAGTTCTCGCTGCTCGGAGCTGGCACACGGCAAATTATTAGTTGAGCATGTGCCAAAAAATATTGCTGAAGACGACGCCAGGCAGTCGCAGGCCACTCCGCCTATGGCATTCCTCCCATACTCGTATATAGAGAGTCTTGGCACTGGGTCGCAAAAATTTATGGCCGTTGTCTGTCGCGGACAAAGAACATCTTTGAATGTTGTATAACTTAAGTGCCAGTGCAAATTTTCTGCCACTTCATGGCCCAAACTCACACTCACTCGAAATCACATGAGAATGCACTTTTCTATGACTGTCTGAGTGTGTTAGTTCTTGTTGCCATTTCCGCATTTATTTTCGGGGCGGAATTCTTAACTTTATTAAATGCCATTTGGCAATTTGGCGCAGCAGTGCAGCTCGAATTAGAAATGGAAAAGAATATAAATAATCTGGCTTCAAATTCCGGCTAATTGCTTCGGGATTAGAGCATTCTGAGCTCTTGAGTTGTATTCACTTAAGTAAAATGTAAAGACACTTATCTTTTATTTATTGCAATATATTTGTAGATATTAAATATGTATTGGTTATTTTTAAGAAAAAAGAATCTTTTATTGAAGTTTATTATTTATTGCGAGTCGATTACAAGGTAAAAATTGTAAACATAATTGTTACAGCATTTAATATGTATTTTTCATTTTCATATGCACATTTCTTACCCTTTGACCTCGAATGTTACACACATATTAATTTTAACTCCTGTCGATTAACTCATAATTGTGGCCCACCTGCAGAGTCACCGCATCAAGTTAGCCTTAGAGCCCCAGACTTTTGCCGTTTTTGGGTTAAATACGTTAATTAAGCCAAACACTTAGCAAACGAGTGGGGTGGACGCCTTGGGAGGGGGACAGTGTGGTCACTCAATTTGCCGGGCAGTTAAGTGCTGCAGCAGCAACGCCAACAACAACTACAACAGCAACAGGAGGCTGTGCAACAGCAGGCACGGACCATAAACAAAATGCAATAATGCTCGACATGACACCGAAAACCCGCAGAAAACCGTACGGACAGCAAGAATGACCGGACAGCAAGAATGACCGGACAGCCGCAGAGGAGCGGACAACTGGACCAACGATTATGGCCGGATATGCACACACACACGCGCGTTTAAGTATGTAGGTGGGCCTACGTATGTGCACTTGGCCAGACACACACATACTATATATATATATCGAATGGCCAATGGACATAAGCACCCTGATATTGGCTTAATTAAGCAGTATAAAATATAAAACAACGGAACGCAATTCCGAAACGGGAATTTGTAGTGTTTGCGGTCGCTCCAGTTGACATTTGCAGCTCAGAGCTGAGTGCGTGAGGAGAAAAAGTCACGAAACGAAATTGTTTGCTTAATTTAAATATGTATTTACATAAAGACAACAGTCTTTGAGTCTTTATTTTTAAGAATCCGTCAATATCAGTTCTTTATTTAAATAAAATAAAACGAATATTCTGCATTTCTTGGCTTTAAATGTCAGTGACTGTGCAAAGTTTTTTTTTTTTTTGGAAAGTACACTTTGGCAATGAAAATATTATATTTAACAAAACTGTACTTTGAGTCCATGAATAATTATTTTTTTATTCAGGTTTTTAACTCACGAAAATAACTTCTTTAGAAGATTTTAAAGCTCAATCATAAGGTCGTTCAAAAATCTGTTAGATACATTCTGTTCTATGAGTATTGATGGACTGATATTTCTGGCCGACTCCAAAAAAGTCTTTTCAATAAAAAAACCCATTTAAAGTTTATATAAAATTAGTATTATAATTTTAAGCTACATTATTATAGATAGCAGTTATTTATTTGATCCCTTAATATATTATCTTTAGAGCCCTAAAGCTCTTTTAATCGAAATAAACTTCTGCCGATCTTAGCTCCATTCACGTCCCAACTCTGTGCACACACAATTTGAGGTCAGTAGCGTTGACCTCCTGCTGCAGAAACCTAGGTTATTACAGCCGATCGGATTGGATCGGCTTGCATTTTAATTATTCACCTCATTCCATTCGACAAGGATTAAAGCCGATTTTAAGGCAATTACAAAAAAAACGTATCCAAACATTATATTCTGCATTATTAATATTATTATTGCTTTTATTGTTATTACCGGCCTCGAACATATGTTGAACCATTTGTAGCAACATGAAAATTACACAAATCGTTTAATTTCTGCACAGTTCTTTTTTTTGGGTCTGTTTTACTCAACCCACCGAGAGTCATAAATTTTATTGTAGCCTCCGACTCTGACATTTTTACCTGTGACATTTCCATTGTTGTTGCTTTGTTTTTTGTTTTTGTTCTTTTTTATTTGTTTGTCGTAATTGTGGCCAGACAAAACAAGTCAAAAAAAATGGGGCGAAAACAACTTTAGTACGGGCAGAACAATGCGCGGTCATAAAAATTTAATGAAAATTAAAATGAATATAATTTGTGTGCTTAATTTAATTTTATGGGGCCCCGAAGACCGCGGCCGGAGTAATATTGTGCGGAGATGGATGCCGGCAATAAACCAATTGCGCCTAAAACTATGCAACAGATCATAAATCAGCAGCATAAATTACGAGTGCCGAGCCCCAAGGCCGTGGCGAAAGCGTCCTTTGCTCCTTGACAAAACGAAGAAAATGGGAAAACAATTCGCAACAATCACTTGGAGGCAACGCATACACACCCACACACACACACCCAAAGGAAAAGAAAAGATAACAATAACAATAACGGTAACGGTTACAGTAAAATCGATGTTAACAATAACATTACTTCAAATTTAATTTAAATTATTGCCCCCGCACCCCGCTGAAGCAAACAATTGCCGAGATGAGTATCTAGCGAAGATTACCTGTAATGTTGTCGAGTATTAGCTAGCCTACACGTAGAAAAAAACAGATTTTGTTGTAGAAATAGGAAATAATAACAACAACTTTATTCTTAAAAACGAAATAATATGAACTTTTTTACAAAATATTTTTAATATATACTAATATTAATAAAATAAATCAATTTGTACTAAACGTTTGAAAGTGAGCCTTATTAATTATTTTGTTTAATGGCTGTTTGAAAAACAAAATTTACATTTATTCATAATAGACTCATTTTTCGATATAGTTAATTCAAGTATGTTGGGATTTTTAAAATAAATCACTACGATTTTTATATAAATTTTATAACTATACAAATAACTATACAAGTGTTTATACAATAATATATGTTGGAGGCTTAAGTCTGGGGCCCCATCACGAAATTCTTTTTTAGTGCACTCCTTTAGACACCTTCAGAAGTGGTTATAAGCCCCTAGTTTTTCAATATCGTTCATACACATATACAAATTTAAAGGTTTTCTTTTTATTGGGAAAGTTTTCTCGCAGGCCTTATTATTTTATATTGAAGAAAACCAACATTTTTGTGTCGTTTTTTTAAGTGAAAGCACCCATCGACCATCATCCATAACAATAAGGCGGACATGTGTGCCTGGGCCGAGGAGCTTAGGTCAACAATGGTGGGCACAAGGCGGACAACAATAGGCCACATTGGCCGGTTCGCGTTTTAGATACAAATCGCGGTCGATGAGGCCAACCCCAGGATATGGGATTTGCAGACCGCCGCCAAACTAATATTCCATGTAAGCTGCGAGCGCCATTGTCAACAAAAGAGGATTGCGGCAGCCGACCGACAATTAGTTGATATTTACCAAATGGAACTCCTCTCCGATCTGAGGGATAAACACTTCCAATTGTTTGGCAAAATTAGGGGAAATTAAGTGAGCGGAGGTGAGCCTTTGTTTTTAGGCCAGGAATTTATGAGACCGCTTATTAAGATTATGCTGAAAAGAGAAAATTATTATATTATAATTTAGTGACTTATTTGTATCATTAAAATAATAAACAGAAAATGATAACATTTGAAAGTAAGTATACAGTAATAGTGTTATTGATTTTGTTGACTTGATTGTACCACTCCATTTATACCTTTATTAAACTTCTCATACACATAAATTATATATATTCATTTTATAGATTCCCGTGCTTTAATTTAAATGTAAAAAAGAAATTTAGCAGTTTTAGAGCTAAAAATCATAAAATTAGAATTTCTCAATTTCTAGCTCAAATAATTTTCAAATTATTTGGCTTTCAGCCATATGATACGTACCGGAAAAAGAGCCATCTGCTATGAATATCAATCAATGCGCAATAAAAATCCAATTTTTCCGTCACCATAATTGTTATGCAGGTGATTTGAACTAACTCATTAAAATGAAATAACCAAACGCCAGCAAATTAAATTGCCAAATCGCACAGCTCCCACGAACACAATACGAATATCGGTCTGGTTTCCACTAATTACAAAAACATAGCACCGCCAACGATGACAGCCGCAACAACAATAACAAAAACAACAGCAACAGCAAAAGCAGTGGGAGCCATACAAAACATTCATAAACTTGATTTCCAGTTGCATTTTCCATTTCCAGCAGGATGTGCATTAGCAATTCAAATTCAATGCTCGCCATTAAACTCATTAACTGCACACAGCTGCCAGGAGCATAGAGAACAGGACACTCTGGGTCCCCACCTCTGGGGATTCGATACGACATCTAAAACTACATAAACAGCACAGACAGTCCTCTGGGCCTTGAAGCCTGAACGGTGTTGGCTGAATGGTGTTCCGGCCCGCCCTTCACGGCCATCGATCGACAAATTGAAGAACTGTCTTCATTAGACATTAGGCAGCGACATCTGCGAAGGCTGGTTAAGTGTTTGTACTAGTTTTTCCCCCATTCTCCTTTCTTTGCTGCGATTCGAAGAGCTTCCGCACAGGTAATTTGGCTAAACATCTTGGGGACTTGAAGAAACAAAAGGGGATAATTCGGCTAAGGCAATGCTCGACCCTTGGATATCCTTTAAGGGTAACTAAAATGGTGACCGTGGCCGTGGTCCGTTGCTACACAGACTAGGTTAACTATTAGCTCCAAGTTTTAGAGCTAAATGGATGAAATTTTTCCAAAAGTCTATTGCAGAAAGTACATACGTCGAAACGAGCATACATAAATCGGAATAACAAAGTTATAACATTGTTGGTTTTTAACACATACTCCGAGATAAAGTCATTTAAAACAATTATAGTTTTATAAAAATCGGTAACTTGTAATAATGACCTAAAATACAAGGTTAGCTTGTTTGTTTCAAGATATTTTATCGGAAAAGGTCATGCTCATATTTTAACTAACATTTTTGTATTTTATATGTTATCTCTAAACATATTTTTGGCGAGTTTTATGTTTGCAATATGTATCAATTACACAAATTATTATTATGAATAAAGATAAGCAGACAATATATTGATTTAAAAATAATAAATGGGAGTGCCGCAAAACAAGCCAATTTTTATTTAGTAGAAACATAATTTATTTAATAAGTAATCAGATCCAAATCATCAAGCTTATTAATAATTATGTATTACATAATATCAAATTTATTTATAATCCAAAAGTACAGCTCCTACAAAGCAAATCAAATTTCAAAGTACAATGTTTTTAAAAACGTAAAAATGTGTTTCAATTATTTTATTATGCGAAATGCTCGTTACACTTAATGGCGATAAGACCATTATTTTTTAATTGCGTCCAAAAAATTGTTCTACCCCAAGCAATCTCCCCCGGTGCCAGGGTATGACTCCTGGACCTTAAAGCATAAACTAGGTTGAAAAACCGGAGACTTGGCTCGTTTGCATAGAAAAGCCATTTGCACGCCGTTGACTTCGATGGCGGCTGGGCCAGAATAGTTGACTAGCTGCTCGCTGGCAGAGAAAGGAGTGGAGGAAGCTCCCGAGTGTTCCTGCTCCTAGGTGGCAAAGGATAATTGACTTTCAAATCAGTTTGCTATAAATTTTTATCGGCACTTCTGATGCTGTTGCTGGCAGTGCCGGCACTCGAGTGCCCCGATAGACCCGCTCACGGCGACATCGCCATCGCCATCGCCATCTCCATCTATATCGCCATCGCACCGACAACGGCTGCAATCAATTGCCAAAGTCAACGGGGGCAAGCCTGTGATAATTGCCAGCTCCGTGGAGTACCCGAGGTCCTGGAGGACCGGAGTGGCCGAGTGGCCCTGGCATCGACAAAAACGCCACTAATGAGTTTTATTGAGTGACCCCGCCCGGAGGAAAACTCCAGCCCAGCCGTCCTCCAACTCCACGAGCTAAAAAAGAATTTGATGACGCACGGAAGCAGTTAATCAAATCTGCAAGTGGCCCCCAAATCGGCCCGAGGGGTCTTCTTAATTGCATTTACCTGTCCCACACATGACCCACTCCACTCGACTCCACACTTCACCTCACCACACCACACGACCTCATCCGATTCTTTGCTAAAAATAGTCGGGGCCAAAAAAAGATTGCAGCTGGAAATGGAGAATGGAAATGAACGTGAAAATAAAAATTGGCATAGGCACGTAAATTATGTGCTGCCAATTAGCATGCCACAAATTCTTGCACGCAATTCTTTTCTCGTCCTTTAGAAAAATCGTACAAGGAAATGAAAATGTGACCAGAAATACGCAACGAACAAAAACGGGAAAATATGGAGTTGGGAAATCAAAGCAAAAGAAGTCGTAGGCAATTCGTATAGCAAAGGCTAGGCTATTTTTTCCTTTGGCACATCCATATATTGTATAATAGGCACAACACAATGTTATGCACAGGAGGAAATCGTGTTGGAGCGAGTAAGCTGAAAATAGTCGACATAGATATGACCTAAAACCTCCTATAAATAATTATTTAGTATTTTTTAATTTTATAAACGAAAGTTTATTTAACGATTATCTTTTCTTCAATCCATTTAATTTTTTGGAACCCATTTAGTTGGCATATATGTATTTAAAAAGTTATATCCATGAAAATAAATCTAAATTCCTTGGAAAAACGATTAATCAACAAATTCAATAAAAGTAAGGTATAGATTTAATTTAGTTTGGTACAAAAAACTTTAGTTATTAAAAATGTTATTTAAGTTTTTAGTTTATGTTTCCTGAGCATGACCCCAAAGTTAATAGTATTAGCTTTTTAAAATGTTAATAAGAATACAAAGCAATATTTATTAATTCTTTAAGGACTATCGTTCAGCTTTAATCCCTGAAAATATAACTTCTTCACTGCCGGAACATACCTACAGGGTATTTAAGAAGGGAAATATGTATATAAAAATAATTTCGTCACGACATAAGTGGCATCATTAGAAGAAGTATGTTGGCAGCCACCCACCGGCAGCCTTGACTCCCATGGCAGCCCCGCCCCCTCACCACCCCTCGCCACCCATCACCACCCGTCTCAAGTGCCTGACGCAAAAAAGTCAAACACCAAAATTGCCAAGCACCAACAACGCAAAAAGGAGGACAGAAAAAGTTATATATGTATATATAGTATATCGCGGCAAGTGCTGGGGCCAAGTGAAGGCGTCAGATTGGGGGCGTGTTTTGGGCCAAGAGGGTGTCGAAAGGGGGAAAGGGGCGGCGGGGGTGCGAGTGGAAATGGGGCGGACCACTGCGAATGAGTGCGAAGAAAACATGGTAATTTTTCATAAAAACCGCCAAATGCGCACACAACCCGAAGCGAAGCAAAGGCGAAAAATAAAAGAAAATATATAAATTTTCCTCCAGCCCGCTTTCCCACTTTTTTGCTGGCCTGCGCGGTTTTTGCGGCGGATGGAATGTGCCTCAAAGACGTGGGCACTGCCTGAGCTGGGGGCGTGGCATGTCATGTTTATGCGACGTCTTTAGCCATTTAGGCATGCGAAATGCGTTGCGCCCGAAATCCTTTCTACGTGAATCCGTAATGCCCAAGGACAAGACAGGCACAGAGGCCCAGCAAATGGAATGACAGGCCAAGGAAGTGGGTGGCAAGTTTTTTTTTCGGTCAAAAAGAAGTCGGTGGGCTGGCCAGGCAAAACAAACTTCGAGCGGAAGTGGCAAACGGCGCGGCGGAAATGTCAACAAAACAGCAAAACGCTTTACCACCCACAGCCCCATAAATCCCTGCTCCGTCCCCGGCCACTCATAATCATTCCCTGGTGAAATATTATCAAATTGCGGCAATTGATTTAACTGCCGGCGGGTCTACGTGACGAGGTCCGGTCTGGGAAAGAGCCAAATCGCGACTCAAATCGACGCAGTAAGCCATCAAAGCAGGGATCTCAAGTTGCAGATGGATAGTTTGGTTTGGCCGGAGGAAGATAAACACGAGAGGATTGAGCAACTTATTGGTAAAAGGATAGGCAACGGTCCTGAAACAAAAAGCCAGGGGGATAGTCAAATTAAATTAGGAGCTTCACCTGATCAATGAAATTTCAAACTTAATTAAAACATCTCAATTCTGTTTTAACAACAGCTTTGTTAATGGATAAGAATTTAATAAATACACTCTGTAATTTCAAATATGTCTGTATATATAGCACCTCTTATAAATACAGAAAATTAAAGAAGGAAAGGATTAAAAAAAGTAAACAAAATACTAAATACAAAGAAAAAATAGTAAGCAACCATTTTGGGAATCCAAAGTCAGCAGAATTTTAAAGGAAAACAAGAAAGGAAAGCTAACTTCGGGCGGAGCCGAAGTTGATATACCCTTGCAGAATATTCCATAAATTATATTCTCCAAAATTATTCATACGATGCATTCTTAATACTCATAAAAAGTCCCAACTTCCTAACTTTAAAAACACCAAAGTTATGACATTTCCAATCGTTCAGTTATATGGCAGCTATAAGATATAGTCGGCCGATCCTTATGAAATTTGGAGGGTCGGATTGATTGGCCAAAAATAAAACCCATAGAAAATCCCAACTTCCTAACTTTACAAACACCAAAGTTATGGCATTTCCGATCAATCAGTTATATGGCGGCTATAGGATATAGTCGTCCGATCCTTATGAAATTCGGTAGGTCAGAATGATTAGCCAAAAATAAAACCCATAGAAAATCTCAACTTCCTAACTTTAAAAACACCAAAGTTATGGCTTTTCCGATCGTTCAGTTATATGGCAGCTATATGATATAGTCGCCCGATCCGGCTCGTTCCGACTTATATACTACCTGCAATAGAAAGACAACTTTTGGGAAAGTTTCAAGCAGATAGCTTTGAAACTGAGGGACTAGTTTGCGTAGAAACGGACGGACGGACGGACAGACGGACAGACGGACAGACGGACGGACGGACATGGCTAGATCGACTCTCCTGGTGATGCTGATCAAGAATATATATACTTTATAGGGTCGGAAATGTCTCCTTCACTGCGTTGCAAACTTTTGACTGAAATTATAATACCCTCTGCAAGGGTATAAAAATTCCTAAAAATTACTAATTTTAACCTCTTTATTTAGCAATTGCAAGGTTTTTCATAGTTAGCGTACAAAAGAAGTGGCAGGGATTCATTGATATATTTAATTGTTTAATTACAACACAGAGAACAGGATGTGTGAAACAAAAGCCTGATTAAGCCCCAAGTTAGAACAGTTAAGTACAGACGCCCACTTCTGAGAAGTACCTAGAATTCAAGGATTTTCCGTGCTACAAGTCGATGGCGTTTTTCCACCGTTGATTTATTTCGGTGGTGTAATTGAATCGCGTTGCCAGGACTCTGATCAAATGCTGAAGCATAATTAGTCCTCCGCTCAAAAATAGATCATAAATAATCGCTGCCGCCTAAGGGATGAGAGCGCTGCTGAAGGAGAAGCCGCAAATTGTCTGAGGGGCCTGCATAAATTACTTAAATGTTCGTCTTCCTTGGACCCTTTCACATCCCTTTCGCCGGGCTCTTCCTCCCAGTCCCTTAGACACAACGCGTCGTATGCGCAATTTTATTAAATTACATTCGTGTTTTGGCAAATTAATTACGAAATTATGTTGTCGTCTGGCGCCTAACGAGCTCTATCTCCAGGACCTGCCACCACCCCCGCCGATACATATGTATTCATCTAACAGGCTAGTGGGGGATGTGGAGCGGTTGCCTTGACAATGCCTTCTCCTAGCCTTCGGTTATGCCTTCGTCCTTGTTCACAGCGCGCCATGCATTTCACTTATCTTTGACTGTCAGAGTAACCGCATCGTCCTGCTACTCCTGCCCCGCTTGGCCTATAGTTCATGCATATTAAAAGTAATTTCAGCTCATTTTTGGCATATTTCGTTGTCTGGCTGGACAAGGACACAGCAGTAGCAGCAGCAGCAGCAGCAGCCCAAACAGATTACTCAGCATTTGAATGGACCGTGTCGTCGTTTTTCGGTTTGATTCTGGCACAGAAATATTAAACGAAATCTCAGTCGCCATAAATTTGACTTTGTGTTCATGGCTCGCTTACCAAACCGTGTTTACAAATCATACAAATCTCTGTTTCGTTCCGTTTCCCCCTTTTCTTATCTAATTATAGCCCAGCAAGGTCAAAGCTATAACATTACTCATACGCCGCATTAGCCGGCGTAGCCCACATCATTGTCAAAATAAATTACAATAATTTGTTAAATCGCTGCCAGAGAACGTAGGACTTTGAAATCCAGGAAGGGATGGCGTCCAAATGGAAACCAAATCAAATTGCGAGCAACGTTTTAAGTTAAAAATCACATTTGCATATTTTCTGCATAACAATCAGGGGAGCAATGGCTTGTGACGTCAGAGGGATCGGTGAATTCAACCGCATCACATATGATGCCAAAAGTGCACGGCGAAAAAAGGTATTTCTAAAGTGTATTAATAATAGCCCTAAATATGATTTTACACTGTATTATTACCGCTTAAATAATTGCAATCAATTATTTACTAATTTTGGTTTAATTATTAACTGAAAATAATGGTGTGCCCCCTGCTATAGTAATTTTTTTAATTCTTTTAATTAAAATGTTGTTCATTTGTAAATGAAGTATTTCCATTTGGTGCAAAATTAAATATAATAATCAATATAATTTTATACAAAACTTATAAGGAAAATTGTAAAACTTAGAATCTAAATATAAATTAAAGGCGTTCAGCACCATAGCCATTCCATTTTTAATGTTCTATTATATTCGTAATAGATCGTTTTTATACCCTTGCAGAGGGTATTATAATTTTGGTCAAAAGTGTGCAACGCAGTGAAGGAGACATCTCCGACCCTATAAAGTATATATATTCTTGATCAGGATCACCTCCTGAGTTGATATAGCCATGTCCGTCTGTCCGTCTGTCCTTCTGTCCGTCTGTCTGTCCGTCTGTCTGTCCGTCTGTCTGTTTCTACGCGAACTAGTCTCTCAGTTTTAAAGATATCGAATTGAAACTTTGCACACACCCTTCTTTCCTTTGCACGCAGTATATAAGTCGGAACGGCCGGGATCGGCCGACTATATCCTATAGCTGCCATATAACTGAACGATCGGAAATGCCATAACTTTGGTGTTTGTAAAGTTAGGAAGTTGGGATTTTCTATGGGTTTTGTATTTGGCTAATCAATCCGACATGCCGAATTTCATAAGGATCGGCCGACTATATCCTATAGCTTCCATATAACTGATTGATCGGAAATGCCATAACTTTGGTGTTTGTAAAGTTAGGAAGTCGGCATTTTCTATGGGTGTTATATTTGGCCAGCCAATCCGACCTACCAAATTTCATAAGGATCGGCCGATTATATCCTATAGCTGCCATATAACTGAACGATTGGAAATGTCATAACTTTGGTGTTTTTAAAGTTAGGAAGTTGGGATTTTTTATGAGTATTAAGAATGCATCATATGAATAATTTTGGAGGATATAATTTACAGAGTATTCTGCAAGGGTATATCAACTTCGGCTCCGCCCGAAGTTAGCTTTCCTTTCTTGTTTTATGCTAATATATAAAAGATGGTTCAATGTTCATTAATAAAATGCCATTAAGGTTTTAGTTCCGTTTTTCGTTTGCATCTTAGTAAAAATAAAAATTAGTTTTAATCACAAGTTCTTTCCGAGCAGTGTTACCTGGGATTTCTCTGTGAAATGTCTTTCAGACATTGCCAAATTGCTTTTAGCTTGCAACGAGGGCACACATCACCAAAAATCAAAGCGATGAATTCACCCCCCTCCCTCCCCTGCTGGGATTCACCCCTAGCAGCACTCAATTTACCCTCCCCCAACCCCGCCGCTATCCCGGATGTGTACGCTTCATTTATGCATTCATCAATCAGCTAACCAAGTGTAAATTTTGCATTTCCGTGCGCGTTGAAATAAAACAGAGAACTTGAATTTGGCTCGCACCCACACCGTCCTGCTGGAAAATGCCGCAGCAAACTCCTAGAAGCTTTTGTCTTTTGGGCTTTCACCTCGCATCGAATGCTCCCTCGTTCGCCCTTCATTTATTTTATTTTGAAATATATAAATCGCACCTAAAAAGTATGCTACACTAAACTTTGATTCATGGCGCAAACTTTCCGTGTGCGCTGGGAAATTTTGCTTTTCCTTACGCACACACCCACACTTCTTTGCAGCTGTTGCCCACAACGTTTCGGTTCAACGCTTTTTACGTGCTCAGCTGCCACACAGCTCCCCATCCCACCTTTAAATTTAGCTGGAAGCATAAGAGCAGTGTCGAAAAAAATAGAAAAAGTAAAGGGAATGGGAATGGGAACAAGAATGGGAATGGGAATGGAAGTTGGGAGTTGGGTGAGCCAGCTCCGAAAATTTTTTGCAATTTTCCCTGGCGCCCATTTAGCACTTGGCCATGATACGCAGTTTTCTCTTTTATTTGCTGTGAAAATAATAGAATCATAAACTGAAACGAACCAGGGCGAGCGGGTAGCGGGGAGCGGGGAGGAACTGGGACGGGGACACGTGGTCCCGCTTTGAAGTGTTTGATGAAATTTTCAACACTTAATGATAGCACACGCAACCTTGGTGGAAAGGGGGGGGCTGTGAAAAAAGGGGAGGCAACTCTGGCAACATCGCGATGTCCTTTCCTCGGCCAACCAACCAACACAGCACATCATAAACGTCAACGGCAATGACCGTGCACCACACAATTGTGTTAACCAAATGATGCTGCTGCACCCGTCCCAGCCCCCCTCCACTCCCCTCCCCCTTCCCTTTTGGCCACGTCCAGTTCAGTTTCAGTTTCGGACTTTCCGCCAGATCGGCGACTACATAAATAGCAGCCGGACAGTGACCGGGAGTGGGCAGGCGAAGGCCGTCAGCCAACCGGCCAATAAAACCAACGAACCACTCCAAAATAGGCTGCATGGAGAAGCGCGAAAATAAAATAGCTGGCGGAGAGGAATGCAAAAAGTGCAGGGCCCATTGAAACAGAATTTTTATATACCCTGGAGGACAGTCCATAAAGGCTTTTTAATGCTCACTGTTAAAATATTTAAACTTTCAGGGGAGCTATGCGCGGCTGTGCTGGTGATTTAATTTTCCCCAGATATTTTGCTGAACCAAATTGCAAACCGGGAAAAACATTAGGTGTATCACACCTTAAGTAAGAATTATGAAAAATCAAATCTTTCTTTGAAGTGTTCAACATAAAATTAAAACAATTTTAAACAATAAAAATTTTTAAATCTATATTTTTGAGTGTAAAACAAAACAATATTGCTTAAGAGAATATTAATTATTTTATATACAATTTCTTTTTTATTTTATTTTCTAATACCTTCAATCTGAGACTAATTTAAAATTCAAATAACTTTTTTGCTATTCTCAAACTTTAAGTTAAACGAATTTTGAATTTCAGCCTATCCACCGAAGGCATTTGCATTCATTACGAACCTGCAATTACCATATAAGGCACTTCTGGCATTATCACATCATTATTATACCCGAAATTTGCATGCCCCGTCCAATATGCTCGGCCCCGTTTTCCCTTTCCCTTTCCCATTTCCCATTTTCGCTTTTCCGCATTTTCCAACGTAGTGGTGTCGGCCTGCTGTTGTCACTGTTGGTCAGCAGCTGCTGTTGTTCTTTTCACATTTTCCCCGCCGCCGGTAGCTATTGTTGCTTTTTGTTTTTGTTTATGGCCGGGAATTATGTTGTTAGTGTTGTTTATATTTTAAAGCCCCGCGAATGCTTAAAGTGTTGCATTGAACGCGCCAAACGGTTTGCCAATTGCCAAATAAATTACGAAATTTACAGCACGACCCCAAAAGAATCGACGTCGAACTCACTAAAGCCCCCGTCAAACAGTTTTCCCGCTGCGAATGGCTGCTGAGTGTTGGCCCATTTGGACACAATCAACGGCAACATTAACGATATCGCCTTCAAAGTGCCGACCCGTACCCAGTCCAACCCCGAGTCCCTGCCAAAAGCAAAACCAAACCGACCCAGCCGGATCCGGGCTCTGGTCCGGGTTCTTGTCCGGGTCCGGGTCCGGGAAATAGCGCGGCAAACACGCAGGTCCCCCAATGACAAACCCCAAAAAGTTTTGCAGGTGAAGCAGATGGCCTTTACTTTCTAGCGATGGGAACGTGAAGAACTTATTTTTGATTAAAGGATTTAAAAAATATTATTTAATGCAAATAAGTATTTTTAATTAAAACTAACCATAAACATTAAATCATTTGCTGTAATTATGTATTATTATGTATTATATTTTATTGACAAAATCTTTTGATCCATTGGATCATGAGCACAAGAAGGAAAAAATGTTAAACGGATTTTGCCTGATACTTTAATAAGTAAATCATTTTACGACAAGCAAATCAATTTACAATTTGTAAATCTTACAAACGAATTTCTATGATTTTAAGAAACAGATCAAATGCCAATTTAGCTGTATTTACTTAAAATCAAAAATCAAACAGTTGTTTGCACCATATGAAAACCTCAATAAGAAACCGGATTGTGTTAAGAGCCAGTAAGGTATGTTTTATATAGGGTAATTAAAAAGTTTGAAAGAAACGTCAATACACTTTCACGTTGACATCTCTAACTCCTATTTCCGCTGGCCCAGTACCAAAGAGTTTCCCGAGTTTTGCTTGTTGCGTGTCCACTTTCACTTAGTTTTCATCGGTATGTGTGTGCTGGAGCCCCCGTATTAGTGTGTACCGAGAAATTGCGGTTTGTTTGCCAGGTAATTACATTTCGGCATTTTCTCTGTATGTATTAACCCCAGGACCCCGCCACTTTGCACCGCTCACCCCGTCGATCTTCTGTGTGTGGGCATGTCAGCGTGATAATTATGCGACTATAATCGCACTTTTACATGCCAGTTCTGCGGGGAGGGGCGGGGGGTGTGAGTGGAAATGGAAATGGAAAGGAAAGCAAATAAGGGCTGGGGCTGTGGGGAAAACTCAACTTGGAACTTCGAACTTGGCTAAAACACTTGAACCTTAAACGAAATATGTCGTCAAGCGGCAAAAGTCAGCAGTGCCAGCTAATTAACTGGTCGCCAGGTACAGACTTACTTCTCGACCCGTCGACGACCCCGAAACCCGCCCACCGACCACCGCCCACAGCCCACTGCCCCCTGCAACACATTCATGCAATATTTAAGGCAAGTTGGCCGGCCGGGCTTAAACAAAAGCGAAAGGCATGTTTAATCATAAGAGCAAAAACAACACGAAACGGTCGCCGTTTGCCGTTTCCCGTGTTGCCAAAGGCAGAAGGTTCCTTTCGCTCCTCGGCCAAAGCTGAAGCTGAATTGGTCGAGAAGTGACGTCAACGTGGCGGGCATACAAAAAAGGGTTAAGCAAATATTGAAGTGAATAAAAACCATGAAAAGGGATCCAAGCAAAAAATTACTACAAAAATACCAGCATACGTATAGATCTATATAAATTTACAGCTGCGGACAAAGTATAAGTTAAGATAAGTCAAGTTAACAGCAACCATTGCGCATTCCACATACTAATATTTGAATATATCGCCTTTAAAACACCTTCACTGAAATAATTTTTAAATTTTATTTTAGTTTGAAAATATCTCTGATAAAAACTATTTTTGATTTTTTTTTTTTCGATTTTAAACTTTTACGCCAGGAAATTATAATAGTAATTGTGTAATTGTAATTGTATAATTTTAATTTGATAAATACGGCCTTAGAGATTAAACGTTTCCTATCAATTTTACCTCTGATAAACCCTTTTAAACACTGTTTTTCAATTAAGGTGCTGCTGTCTGTGAATAAAATATAAATATTCGCTGAGCTATGGAAAACCATGACCAGCATTAGACCTTAAGTTCTCCTAAAGTTTATTTTCTTTACCAATACGGGTTAGCAAAATCCTAATCAGAACGGCAGGGGAATTTGGAAATAAACAAACAAAATAAAGGGGCTCCAAACTTTTGGAAAGGTAAAAGTGCTATTATTTTGGCTGCAATTGTGCTCGCTGGCAAAGCAAAGCAAAGAGAGATGAAACGCAACGCATACAGCTTACTACTCTTTTGGCCGTGTCGCGCGGCTGTGGGCGTGGCACATAGAGGAGGCGTACGGACCACTGCGAAAGGCATTTCCAGCTCTGTTGCAAAACCCAAAGCCAAAGTCCCAGCCAGGCTTGCTGGAGCAGCAGCTACCAATTAATGTCCTTGTTAGGCAGTGGCCTGTAAAATTGGCTTAAAAAATGTAACCTTATGCGAGAGCGAGCCAAACTGAATTCTACTATGTGTGAGTGAGCGTTTATGTGGGAGGCTAGGGGAAATATTATTTTATAAGCTAAAAATTCTTAAATAGATTTTGTAAATATTGAATTCTATGAGAAGAAGCCTCAAGCATAACAATACTGTTTTTACGAACAGTTAATCATAAAAGCTTTTCTGGTTTCTTTGGCAACCTATTACTTCTTGCCTATGAGAAGTGATAAAAGTCGAATTCGAAAAATCGATTCTTGCGCACACCTGCAATTTCAGTAGTTATTGAGGTCTTAAACAAGTTTAAAAACAGCATTAAGATATAACATTCAAAACTCGAACTCCGGTTTTTATTTTATTAATTATAGGTTTTTTTATTACATTTTTATTTAATCGATTATTCAAATAATTATTAACAGAAAACCTTTTCATATTCGAATTTAAATATTTTTGTAAGTGAAAAAGTTTTTCATGGTTTAATGGCAGGCAAAGTTCCCGTACTTATCCGCGGCATAAACCGCGCAATGCACGTGTGTGAATAGGTCTGTTTATACGACCAGCGAGTGTGTATGTTTGGCCAACCGAAGGGCAGGAGGAACTCTGGCCACGACAATGGCTACTGTTACGTACTGGCTGGTGTTGCTTTTGGCTTTAAGTGAAATAAAGTTCACTCCGCTTTCTTTTTTATGCACTCGCGGCTATTATTTAATTTGCGCAGCTGGGCGTAAATGGGCGATGGAGATGGCGACGGGTTTGACATGACCGGCACGAAGGCTCTCGGAATGCCAGAGTTGAGCTTTCAGCGCCCAGCGTTTCTGCACTTCAGCATTTCATTATGGGCCACCTCATGCGATGCCATGGCGAATCATCGGATCCGAATGGGGCCCAAAGTGGTTGCTGGGCACGCAACTTTTGACCGAAACGAGAGCCCAAATATCGAATGGAAATGCAACGTTTTTGCAGATGTCAAAGTTGCCGCAGTGATTTTCAAAAACCAAGAAGGACAAGTCAAGGAGGCTGTCTGCGTCCGTCTGTCAGAGGAGCAACAACCGCAGTCGGACCGGGGGAAGTGCCAATCCCTGTGCTGCGAAATGTGGGCCAACAGGGACTGTCTAATCTGTAAGCATAAATTCCAATCATTTCGCAAATGGAATGTGCCGGCGCAATCCAATGAAACCGCAAAACACAACACAGCAGATGGTCGAGGCCGAGGAGCAGGACTCCGTCAAACTGCATGCGGTTCTCGGGATAAGTGGAATTTTTGGGCCCAACATTGATTTTGGCGCGTTCTCTGCATTGGACATACCCCTTTCCTTTTGGGGCTTTATTTCGATTGAACTTGTTCGTGTAAAAACTCCTTTGAGGCATTGTGGTTGGCCTAAAACTCAAGTGATCAAATTTGATCAAATAAACAACTCTTCAATCATAATAATCAGTGAAACGAACTCGCAGACAAAATAGCAAAAGAGGCAACGAAAATGCCACTAATATATACTCTCAACGAAAATATAAAAGACATTAATAAATTTCTCAAAAATCAACTAAAGCTAGAAAATGAAACCTTAATAAATAAATGCAACTCATGGTACAAAAACATTAACACTAACAACATCCACACATCAACACTCTCTAAGATAACTCAGGAAGAAATTAGCCGAATTGACCAAATTAAATTTATAAGACTTCGGTTAGGACACACAAACATAACACACAAACACCTCCTTGATCTCAATACTACACGAAACTGCCCCCTCTGCCAATCATCAACCCCCATAAACATGGAACACATCATAGACACATGCCCAGCAATCACACAGGACAAGCAACATATCTTTAAAAACCTACTAGCCACCGACTACCTAAAGAACCCTACATCAGAAAATATCAAAACAATTATATCTTTCCTAAAAAAAAACAATTTATACAACGAAATCTAAATCCAAAAATTAAAACTAAGAAATATTGTTAATTTAAGTTAACCTACAATAAAACGTAGTCGAAGGCCCCGCAGCTAGCACTACACCACCATATGTTAGTCTTAGTTTTGTAAACTTTACTATCATCTATAATAAATAAATAAATAAAATAAATCAGTGAGGGTCTTGTTTTATTAGGGCTTCCAGTAGACATGGCAAATTTTTTAAATAAACTTTCGTGACTATGTATCACTAGAATTGGCATTTTTATTCTCGAATCTCCAGCTCTCATAATTTCAGAAATCTCGACGATCAAACGTACAGACAGACGGACATGGCTAGATCGACTCGACTATAGATCCTGATCAAGAATACATATGTATATTTAATACAGACGGAAAGTCTTGCTTCTATCGGTTACATTTTTTTTCAGGAAAACCATTTTACTTTATGAATAACAGTTCTAAAAAATCAAATTTATTATAAAACAAGAAAGGAAAGCTAACTTCGGGCGGAGCCGAAGTTGAAATACCCTTGCAGAATATTCTGCAAATTATATTCTCCAAAATTATTCATATGATGCATTCTTAATACTCATAAAAAATCCCACCTTCCTAACTTTACAAACACCAAAGTTATGGCATTTCCAATCGTTCAGTTATATGGCAGTTACAGGATATAGTCGGCCGATCCATATGAAATTTGGTAGGTCGGATTAATTGGCCAAAAATAAAACCCATAGGAAATCCCAACTTTCTAACTTTACAAACACCAAAGTTATTTCATTTCCGATCAATCAGTTATATGGCAGCTATGGGATATAGTCGGCCGATCCTTATGAAATTTGATATGTCGGATTGATTGGGCAAAAATAAAACCCATAGAAAATCCCAACTTTCTAACTTAACAAACACCAAAGTTATGGCATTTCCGATCAATCAGTTATATGGCAGCTATAAGATATAGTCGGCCGATCCTTATGAAATTTGGTAGGTCGGATTAATTGGCCAAATATAAAACCCATAGAAAATCCCAACTTCCTAACTTAACAAACAGCAGAGTTATGGCATTTCCGATCAATCAGTTATATGGCAGCTATAGGATATAGTCGGCCGATCCCGGCCGTTCCGACTTATATACTGCGTGCAAAGGAAAGAAGGGTGTGTGCAAAGTTTGAATTCGATATCTTTAAAACTGAGAGACTAGTTTGCGTAGAAACAGACAGACGGACAGACGGACATGGCTATATCAACTCAGGAGGTGATCCTGATCAAGAATATATATACTTTATAGGGTCGGAGATGTCTCCTGTACTGCGTTGCACACTTTTGACCAAAATTATAATACCCTCTGCAAGGGTATAACAAGAAAGGAAGAAAACTTGGGCAAGACGAAGTTTATATACCCCTGCAGTTATTGCAAAACGACTACATTTTGATTTCTATTATTAAAAGCAATGAAGCTATGTCGACTTTGCGCTGCATTTTGCCATCGTTTCTATGGCAGCTAGATGATATTGTTGTCCGATTGACAAAACTAAAAGCCTAATTCTGATATAGTAAATAACTACTATATCTCAAAGGACGGACAGGCGGACGGAATACTTATACTTTATAGGGTCAGAAATGTCTTCTTCACTATGCTGCAAACTTTTGACTGAAATTATAATACCCTCTGCAAGGGTATAACAAGTCAAAATTGTAAAAGCGTATTAAATACTGACGCCAAAAATATACGAACAGATATAATAAAAGAATTACAAAATTGTTTATTGTTCCGGATCTCTATAGCACTTAACTTGTACTGTTTTAAAAATGCTTTGCTTTATGCTTCAGTGAAATTGACATCATATTTGTAGTTACTTTTGCCACACACATAACTCCACATTTTCAATCCTAAATATCTTACATAGAAACCGAAATAAAATAAAACAAATACAATGAACATAGGCCCAAGAAAATCAATAAGGACGACGTACAGAGGTACAAAGTTAAGACCATGTCGTCTTGATTACAATGATGAGCGCCTGTGGGAACTAAGTTATTTGAAGGTAAGCAAATCGATAACTCTTCAGCTTATTAATTTATTTTCTATAGGCCAAATGCAAGGAGCTACGTTTAGAGGAAGAGTATGAGCGTTATCAGGTCCGTCTGCTGATCAGTTATCTCACCGTATTCTACCTTCTGTTCATATTTGTGATGGGTAGCTTGTTCGTAACTCTACTACTTTTCGTCAGGGTGAGCGTTGAAGGATGATCAATTAATGTTTTTGTTTACATAAACTCTTTTGCAGCCCTTGGAGGTCATATACTTTGATTTGATCACCTGGTCCTTAGCGTTTTTGCTCGTTTTATCATTGTTGAGTATCAACTTGTTCGAACATTTTGTAAATCGGCACAGGTGGGTTATGGTTTTGAGCTCAGTTTTGGCGACATATGTTCTAGTATTCACTGGTAAGTCTGATGAAGTAAGCACCCGACCACTGTTTTACTTGGCTGTTTATCTTCAGACATTGCGCAGAACTCGTATCATCATTCCCAGAGAAGCTGGCCCCTAAACGCCTCCTTTGACGTATTCGTGCTCTGCATGATTTACATGTTCATGCCGATTCCCTCGATCATGGGAGCTGCCGTTCTAGCCACCTCGGTCAGCATTATTTACGTGGTCTACTTCCTGCACTTCCTCACGTTGAACCCGGGTTTCGCCCTCCGCGACTCGTTCGGCTACGATGTGATGTTTGTCGATATACTGCACTACTTGGGCTTCAACCTGATGGGCATATTCTTCCGCATCATGAACGACACCATGGTGCGCGCCTCCTTCCTGGATCGCCACCAGTTCATCATGGAGGAGACGTGGCTGCGCAACGCCCTGCTCCAGGAGTCGATGCTTGTGAACAGCATCCTGCCGCCCCAAATTGCCAAGCCCATCCAGGACAGCATCAAGAACAAGATCATCCAGGCTGAGACCGGCCCCGACCGCTTCCACCTGGGTGGCTCCCGCAGAAAGGAGAACTTCATGGCCATCCAGATCCACCCCGATGTCAGCATCCTCTACGCCGACGTGGTGAACTACACCCACCTGACCACCACCCTGACGGTGGAGGAACTGGTGAAGGTGCTCCACGACCTGTACGGCAGATTCGACATGGCTGCCTCCCATTTCCGGGTGCAGCGCATCAAGTTCCTGGGTGATTGCTACTATTGTGTGTCGGGCCTGGCCAGACCTGATCCCGATCACGCAAGTATGGCGGTGTCCCTGGGCCTTGCCATGATTGCGAACATCCAGGAGGTGCGGTATGTTGGACATCGAGAGCTGCAATTGGGTCTGGACTTGAGCTAATCCTCCGATCCACAGGGCGGAACGAGAATTGGATATCGACATGCGCATAGGGGTCCATTCGGGGTCTCTGCTGGCGGGAGTCATCGGAGAGGCCAAGCTGCAGTTCGACATTTGGGGTATGCCTTTCTTTGGAGGCACTTCCAATCTAATCCACCAATTTTTAGGTGTCGACGTGGACATCGCCAATCGCCTGGAGGCAACTGGAAAACCGGGCTTTGTGCACGTCAGTGGGCGGACTTTGAGTAACCTGAAGGCAACCGATTATGTAATAATGCAGAGCACAGAAAAGGCTCAAAATGATCCCATGCTGAAAGCCATGAGAACCTATCTAATTACCGGCATAAACCGCGATTCAATCCGAAGCATGGATGGAGTCCTCTCTGGGGCCAGTCTGGAAATTAAAACAATAGACAAGGAGCGGCCAACCATGGCCAATCGCATCTCAATGTCCGAAGAGTTGCGTGCGGAGTTCCGCAAAATGCCAGTTGGGGGCATAGAGTAAGTGATATTTTAGAACTCTCCTATAAAAGTGCTATTTTTAACATGAATCTCCAACATACTTTCACAGAGTTCTATTATATTAAATTCTTTCTTTAAAATATTTATATTTTGGTAATTTTTTAAGAAACATGTTTTTAAAATATTACTATATTTCTTCGTTTACCCAATTTCAAATTTTCCAAATCCCAACTTTCTGATAGTTATCTTGTAAATTGACAGTGTCTCATGTAAATTACGTACGTTTAAAATTTGTGTTTTGTGAGAAAATTTAAAAGCCCTGTATTCTAAATCTTAATAAATATTTGACTGAGCAAGCTTTATTTCATCACTAAACTATTTGATTTATAGTAATGTCTCAAATGTAAATGCACCTTCAAAAACCATTCATGCAATTTACTATAAAACTTTCTTTCTTACATTTTTAAAAATATTATAAAATGTTTAATTTGCGGAGGGTTTACCATTTTCGCCACAAAAGTTGTATACAACAAAGTTGTATACAAAATTTTGAATGACACGACCTTATTACATCCTAAAATAGTTTTGTTTGAAAACATAAAAAAAAAAAAAGACAACATTTTTATAAAAGCTTTTTAATCCTTTATATGATGTAGAAAAGGAGCGCATTGATTAGATTACTAACAATTTTTATTGTAGCTTCCGATTGCTGTGCTGCTGCCGCAAATCTCGTCGCGAGATTGATCAGAAAGGCCAAATAGGGATTTTTTGCGCAGCGTTCAAGGACTCATCTCTGGAATGGAATTATCTGCACCAGCCGGACTTTATTTTCAAGTCCTCAATGCTGCTGGCCTGGGGCATTGGGTGCTGCCTGATCTACATCCAGATCGTGACCAATAATTTTGTGTGCAAGGAATGCATTGTTGTCGACCTATTTGCGCTTTTCATACTGACCTTCATGCTGTGCATCGCGTGGTACAAAAAAGTGTGTTGGTGGAGAAATGGACGCGGTGAATCTACTATTTACGGCAAACACAGCTGCATGATATTTAAAATGTTTGAGAAGATACAGCACAGTGCGACTCTGCGCATTACCGCCTATTTGCTGATCATAGTGTGCTACTACGCCGTAATTTCCCTAATAATCGTGAGTTCTGAATAAATACTGAATATGTAAAAAATATTTTTAAAGTAGTTTTACAATTTTCATTATAAGTTAAAAGTGTTTTCTTTTAGGTTAACATTTACGTATCTATATAGGCATAATTTATCAAAATTATATAGTACTGTGTGTGCAGGCACTTATGAAGGCTCTAAGTGCACAAGAAATATTACTAACATTATTTTACACTTTCTTCTTTCTGTTGATATCCTGTCTTTTTGTATCAAATTTTAATCTAATTTGTATTGGTGCGTCCACTGACTCAAATAATACGATTTTTTACGAATCGACCTTTTATTCTCCAGTTAAACTGTGACCGCGACCAATATGAGCTAAGTTATATTGAGAGCAAGCTTTTTCACTACGAAATGGATCGGGATATATGCTTCCATCCGTGGGCCTTTACGAATATGATATCCCTGATTATTGGCATGAGTTACACCTTCGCGCGCATCCCGTTCGCACTCAAGATGGTTGTCAGTGGCTGCGAGACCATTGCCTTCGTCTTAATCGTGTTTTTCCAGTACGGGTTCGTTTTCCAGCATAGCGCCACCACCACTCCGTATTTAAAAGCGGAAATAGCGCACTGTTTCCGGGTTTGCATGATGCTGGTCACTTTGTATGCGAAGGAGCGGCAGGCGGAGTTCAACACCAAAATTAACTACAAGTAAGTAAAATTAATATAAGTAAATAAATTTCTTTTGACAAAGGCTCTCCCCAGACTCAACGTAGACTTGCATAAAAAGCAAAAAGCGGCCGATGTTACAAACCAATCAATTATAATTCTGCTGAATAACATTCTTCCTTCTCATGTTGGTCAGTTTTGTAGTGAATATTATCCCAAATGATTTAGCATGCTAATATAAAACTACCTTCCGCAGTCGACCTCTACCTCAACTCCATAGCAAACCACGAACTCTACTATGAAAATTATCAAATGGTTTCAGTCATGTTCGCCATGCTAATTAATTTTCAAATGGATTTGCCCAGCTTACGAGTTCTGAACGATATCATAACGGAGTTCGATAGACTGGTAAGTCAATGTAGTGAACATTTTTAATATTCACCTATCACTACCTTTCGATCGCAGTTGACTACCTACAAAGAATATTACGTGGTTGAGAAGATCAAAGTTGTGGGTTGCACATATATGGCAGCTTGTGGATTGGATTTTAACTTGGCTTCAAAAATCCGAAACAACAATGAATTTCGTAATAGTTCACTTCAGTTCGAATGTGAGTATTTAACCGCGATGAAAAAATTCTATCTGACCAATTTCTATACCCAAATACTATTCCAAAACGAGAAATAGACTTTATGGCCTTGTTTCCAAACTATGAGAGCTGTTACTTTGCAAGTTTCGACATATAAAATAATATTATATTATATTAAATTAACAATTTAGGTTAACATTTTACATTTTTATTCTAAGAAAGAAAAGAGTTTGTTTCATCATTTATAAATTTGTTTCTTAATTCCTTTCTCTTACTTAATTTAACCTTTTATAGTCATCTATGATTATATTAGTCATCCAATCTTCATTTCAGTGGAGCGGGTGCTCAATCACAGGTCGTCCGACGATAAAAACGAGATCGAAAACAACAACGATGAAGTAATCTTCATGATGACCACCTTCGCCCTGGACCTAATGCGAACCCTATCGGCGTGTAACAAGGCCTACTCGAATATTCACTTCGATCGGGCCCTGTCCAGTGGAGAGATCTGCATCGGCATCTCCAGTGGGGAGATAATGGCCGGAGTGGTTGGCGCTTCCCAGCCGCACTACGACATCTGGGGAAATCCGGTCAATATGGCCTCTCGGATGGAGTCGACGGGGCTGCCTGGACACATCCAGGTGACGGAGGAGTCGGCCAAAGTTCTCGAGGAGTTCGATATTAAGTGCATTTTCCGCGGCTTGACCTTTGTGAAGGGGCGCGGTGAAATTCCAACCTACTTTGTGGGCATCGATGAAAACTTAAAATTTATATCCTCGAAATTGGTCGATCGGACTTCATCTAGACGTTTTTCAGTTATGTCCTCACTAGATCCTGATGATCTAGAAGATGACTCGTCTATTGAGGAAGAGAAAAATGAGTAGCTCGACAAATTTTGGACTATTGTTTCAAAAATATATATTTAATACAAGTCGATAGAAACAGCTGCCACAATTGGTTAATAAAATTAAATACGTTAAGCCTAAATAAACTTATATTACACTATTCAAGGTCCACTAGAGTTCGATGGTAGGATAAGGTTGCATTTCAGTTCCGATCGTGTTTATATGTGCACAAGAATCCGATGGACTAGTGAAATGAATTAAGTATTTGTGACATAGATATCATTAAATTCCTTTGACAAATTTTGTAATAAATAGAAAATAGGCTTTATTTTCAATGCATCTTATATAAGGTTTGGGTCCAAAAGACGACTGATTCCAGTAATACACTGTTGGTTAACTTGGAAAAATGTCATTACACTGCACTTAAGTGGGGGTGAGGAAGCTTGGGAACAGCAGGTTTATAACGGATTACTACTTCCAAATAAAAGTGAAGCAAGACGTTTATAGATATGGTAAATAACAAAAAAAAAGGGACTTCTGTTTATTTATCGATGATTACAACGATGATAATCAAAACGTAATCGAAACGAGTTAATGGCCAAACGCAAATTTTCATTAGTTATGTATACCTCCTTAATGAGTATAATTTTCCATGAGCGCTTTGTAAAGCGTCACAGATGAGTTATGATGGTCACTCCAATTTGTCGGCGTATATTGTGGTATTTATTGGCAAGTCTGATAATATAAATACAGTAATATTTACATTTTCGACTGTGTTTAGATATAGCACAGAACACATAATTTTTACTAGCACCACAGGCCTCATTAATTCCTCGTACGACGTCTTTGTGCTCTGCATGATTTACATGTTTTGCCCGATTCCCTCTATCAGGGGAGCTGCGCTACTGGCCATCTCATTCAGCATTGTGTACGTGGTCTACTTCCTGCACTTTATAGCGTTTCACCAAAATAACAGCGTGCGAAATATTCATGGCTTCGATATGATATCCGTCGACATATTCCACTACCTGGGCTTTAACATGATGAGCATATTCTTCCGCATCGTGAACGACACCATGGTGCGCTTCTCCTTTTTGGACCGACACCAGTTCATCAAGGAAGAGTTGTGGCTTCGCCATGCCATGCGACAGGAATCGATGCTTGTGGACAGCATCCTGCCGCCTCAGATTGCGAAGCCCATCAAGAGTAGCATCAAGAACAGGATCATGCAAGCCGAAACTGAATTCGAACGCGTTAGCATGGGTGTTTCGCGAAGGTCGGAGAACTTCATGGCCATCCAGATTCATCCCGACGTCAGTATCCTCTACGCCGACGTGGTGAACTACACCCACCTGACCTTGACCCTGACTGTGAAGTTGGTGAAGGTGCTGGACGATTGCTGCTGTTGGCAATTGGTTCCAGCTGTAAGTTAATCCTCCGAGACTCAGGGCGGAACGGGGCTTGGATATCGTCATGTGCATAGGGGACCATTCGGGGACTTTGCTTGGAGGTGTCATGGGAGAGGCCAAGCTGCAGTTCGGCATTTGGTCTACGCCATTACTCGGGTGCAGTCCCAATCTAATCAATGAGTTTTCCGGTACTGATGACCACAAGTAACTTTAATAAAACCGACTATTTAACAATGCAGGGCACAGAAAAAGGCTTATAATAAGCACATATCTTCTTACCAGCGCAGTAATCCGCGATTCAGTCAAATCCACCGCCAAAGGCGTATTGGCATTGGGACCAATTTGGAACATCCAGATCGTCAGTTTGGTCTCAATGTCACAAGAGTTGCGCCTGTTGGGGGCTTGGTGTATGTTGTGTTTTAGTGTTTCATGTTGATTTTGTAAACTTTCTACTCTCCCTGTTTTGAACGAGTAACTTGAAAGGTTGCCTAGCATACTGAGTGTAAGACTTTTTCACAAAGCCTTCGGTTCGATCACAATCGCCTGCTTGCATTTAAGAAAATGTGTCGGTGGCGATATGGACAACATAACTTAAAATACAACAAATACAGCTTAAAGATTTGCCACCTGTTCAAGAAGATTCAGCACAGTTTTATCCTGCTCATTACTGTCTATATAATGACAATAGTATGATATCTCCTAGATATTGGTTAGAATTCTGGATCTGGACCAACCTCACCATGACAGTCGATCTAGACATGTTTTAAAGTTATCTAGTATAAACTTTATCCTATTACGCTAGGTTAAGTTCAGAAAGCACTGAACAGATTCCAGTGAATAAAATATTATTTAAAAAAAAAAAAATAAATAAACTTTATTCAAAATTGTTTCTCCTATTGCAAGTGGGAATGAGCCGGATCGTTCGAATAAACTCAGATGTATAGTAATTTTAGCATTAAAACAAGAAAGGAAAGCTAACTTTGGGCGGAGTTGAAGTTAATATACCCTTGCAGAATATTCTGTAAATTATATTGGTTGGCCCAAAATAAAACCAATAAAAATCGTCAGTATCACCTTTTTCCCAATTCGCGTATGACGTTGTCGGCATAGACTAAAAATCTATGTACATAGAGGATTCATTTGCTCTGCCCGCACCTCTGCCAAAGCTCTGTTGAGAGCCATGTTCGAAGCTAACTGCACTTAAGAAACCGAAGTTAGCTTCGAACATGGCTCTAAGCAGAGCGTTGGCAGAGGTGCGGGCAGAGCAAATGAAACGGCTTATTTGACCCACCTTGTATATTCAAATTTAAGTGAGAATAACTTATTTAATTAAAACCGTAATTCCATAGTATTTAAATATTACCAAATCCGAAAGAACAAGAAATATTTTGATAAATAAAAAAACAGCAAAATAAATTTATTTTTCATATTTATATTTTTTAATTTCTTGGGAGCTATATGATATAGATGTCCGATTTTAATTTAATTCCATATTACTTAATATTACCAAATTCCAAAGAACACAGGCGGTTTGAGCGTAGAGGTTTTTTGAATCTTATGAAAACTGCAGTTAAATAGGTTTTATAAAACAAGGGCAAGGAAAGAGAAGGAGCGAAACAAACGCATAAATTAGTATTTGGTATGTTTTTTATTTATTATTTATCATAAAAATACAATTTCTGTCCCATTCGTACGCATAGGGAAATATGACTATTCAGCAGCACTGCTGTCTCAATAAATGGGCTTACCTGAAATAGGATAAGGGCTTACAAAACTTCTTAATAAATTACATTTCTAATTTTGTGCAAGCCATAATGCAATCAAATTCCATCTAAAAAGTATAAAGTAGGCGTTTAAAAACTTGGACAGAAAACAGGCTAAGTCCTGATACTCATCATTAATTTTAAACTATCGTACACTAGCAAATTTATCCGGGAAATATGAATCACACAAGAACAACTAAACAGCCCTACAGAGAGAGGTTTAGGCCATGTCTTCTGGACTACACTGATGAGCGCCTGTGGGAGCAGAGCTATCTAAGGGTAATCTAATCTACAAACAAGTTCCCACAGTTACTAAATGCAGTATTCGCAGGCTAAATGTAAGGAGTTGAATTTGGAGAAGGAGTATAAAAAGTATCAGGTCCGTCTGTTGATCAGTTACCTCACCGTTTTCTTCCCCTTATTTATAATAGTGATGGTATGCTTTGAATTAGTCGCATTCATTAGTGTCGAGGTGAGAGTTCAGTCGAAAGTTTGACTTTTCCAGCTAAATAAACTTCTATGCAGTATACGCAAATCCACTACATGGATTTTCTCTTTAATGGGATGACATTACTTTTGGTTATTTCCTTAATGAGTATAAATTTCTATGAGAGCTTTGTGAGTCGGCACAGATGGGTTATGGTGGTCACATCGGTCTTGTCGGCGTATATTGTGGTTTTTTTTGGTAAGTTTGATAAATAACACACAAGAATATGTACATTTTTTTTTTATATCTTCAGATATAGTACAGAACACCTATCACTATTACTATCACGGCTGGTCGCTCAATTCCTCGTTTGACGTCTTTGTGCTCTGCATGATTTACATGTTTTTGCCGATTCCCTCGATCAGGGGAGCTGCGTTACTGGCCACCTCAGTCAGCATTGCATACGTGGTCTACTTTCTGCATTTTTTAGCGCTTGACAATAATCAGACCGTGCGAGATATTCATGGCTTCGATGTGATATCAGTCGACATATTCCACTATCTGGGCTTTAACATGATGGGGATATTCTTCCGCATCATGAACGACACCATTGTGCGCGCCTCCTTCCTGGACCGACACCAGTTCATCAAGGAGGAGATGTGGCTTCGCCAAGCTCTGCGACAGGAATCGATGCTTGTGGACAGCATCCTGCCGCCTCAGATTGCGAAGCCCATCAAGAATAGCATCAAGAACAAGATCATGCAGGCCGAAATCGAGTTTGAACGCTTTAGCATGGGTGTTTCGCGAAGGTCGGAGAACTTCATGGCCATTCAGATACATCCGGATGTCACCATCCTCTACGCCGACGTGGTGAACTACACACACCTGACCACGACCCTGACTGTGGATAAGTTGGTGAAGGTACTGCACGACCTCTACGGAAGATTCGATGTGGCTGCCTCCCAATTCAAAGTGCAGCGCATCAAGTTCCTGGGCGACTGCTACTACTGTGTGGCGGGTCTGGCGGAACCTGACCCCGATCACGCCAAGATGGCGGTGTCCCTGGGCATTTCCATGATTGCCAACATCCAGGAAGTGAGGTATGTTGTTCATGTACAGCTGCAATTGGTTCTAGTTGCGAGCTTATCCTTCGTTTCACAGGGCGGAACGGGGCTTGGATATCGACATGCGCATAGGGGTCCATTCGGGGTCTTTGCTTGGAGGTGTCATGGGAGAGGCCAAGCTACAGTTCGACATATGGGGTATGCCAATCCTCGAAGGCACTTCCAATCTAATTAATGCCTTTTCAGGTGCTGACGTGGACATCGCCAGTCGTCTGGAAGCAACCGGAAAACCGGGCTATGTGCACGTTAGTGGACGGACCCTAAGTAACTTGAATACAGGCGACTATATAATAATGCAGGGCACAGAAAAGGCTCAAAAAGATCCAGTGCTGCAGAAGCATCCAATGAGCACCTATCTTCTTACCAGCGCAGTACACCCTAATATAAGCAAATCCATTGCAGTGCAAACCCGTTCGAATCTTATCTTTCAGACATTGGGACAAAATCGGAAAACACAGATGGGCGGTTCGCTTTCAATGCAAGATAAGTTGCGCGAGGAGTTTGAGAAGATGCCAGTTGGGGGCTTGGAGTAAGTGGTGGTTGACTTTCATTCTCCCTGTTTTGAACGAGTAACTTGAAAGCATACTGAGGGTAATACTTTTCCACACAGCTTTGGTTCCTTATGCTGTCGCCGAAAAAGCAATGACAGAGAAGATAAAACTGCGCGCCAACTTGGCATTTTTTGTGTAGCGTTCAGGGACTCATCTCTGGAATGGAGCTATCTGGAACAGCCGGACCTCATTTTCAAGTCCTCAATGCTTCTGGCCTGGGGCATTGGGTGCTGCCTGATCTACATCCAGGTCGTGACCAACAAGATTATCTGCACCACATGCATTGTGATCGACCTGCTTGCGTTTTCCCTGCTGACCACCCTTGTGTGCATCGCGTGGTATAAGAAATTGTGTTGGTGGCGATATGGACAGGAGTTCAAAAAATTCAACAGTTGGAGCTGCAAGATTTTCCACCTGTTCGAGAAGATTCAGCACAGTTTTGTCCTGCGCATCACTGTGTATATAATGATAATAGTATCTTATTACATGGTGATCCTTTTGATATTGGTAAGTTTTGAAATAACCCCATCTAGTGTGTATATTCTTGAACAGAATTACCAGGAGAGTTGATCTAGCCATGTTTGTCCGTATCTAGATGAAACTTCTTAAAATTATATCATTCAAATTTTAATGAAGAAGCTTTGGCGCCCAGAATAATTAATACAAACTAAGAGTGTTTGTTGCTAAATATTCAGACCTTTTTATACCCTTGCAGAGGGTATTATAATTTTGGTCAAAAGTGTGCAACGCAGTGAAGGAGACATCTCCGACCCTATAAAGTATATATATTCTTGATCAGGATCACCTCCTGAGTTGATATAGCCATGTCCGTCTGTCCGTCTGTCCGTCTGTCCGTCTGTCTGTCCGTCTGTCTGTCCGTCTGTCTGTCCGTCTGTCTGTTTCTACGCGAACTAGTCTCTCAGTTTTAAAGATATCGAATTGAAACTTTGCACACACCCTTCTTTCCTTTGCACGCAGTATATAAGTCGGAATGGCCGGGATCGGCCGACTATATCCTATAGCTGCCATATAACTGAACGATCGGAAATGCCATAACTTTGGTGTTTGTAAAGTTAGGAAGTTGGGATTTTCTATGGGTTTTATATTTGGCCAATCAATCCGACTTACCAAATTTCATAAGGATCGGCCGACTATATCCTATAGCTGTCATATAACTGATTGATCGGAAATGCCATAACTCTGCTGTTTGTTAAGTTAGGAAGTTGGGACTTTCTATGGGTTTTATATTTGGCCAATCAATCCGACTTACCAAATTTCATAAGGATCGGCCGACTATATCCTATAGCTGTCATATAACTGATTGATCGGAAATGCCATAACTCTGCTGTTTGTTAAGTTAGGAAGTTGGGACTTTCTATGGGTTTTTTATTTGGCCAATTAATCCGACCTACAAAATTTCATAAGGATCGGCCGACTATATCCTATAGCTGCCATATAACTGAACGATTGGAAAAGCCATAACTTTGATGTTTTTAAAGTTAGGAAGTTGGGTTTTTTTTTTGAGTATTAAGAATGCATCATATGAATAATTTTGGAGAATATAATTAACAGAGTATTCTGCAAGGGTATATCAACTTCGGCTCCGCCCGAAGTTAGCTTTCCTTTCTTGTTTTTAACTCTGTTCATTTGTTTTTAAATGGCCAGATAAACTGTGATCAAAACGAATACCAGATAGATTTCATTGAGAGCAAACTATTTCGCTATGAAATGGATCAAGAAAGCTGCTTCCATCCGTGGGCCTTCACGAACATGATGGCTCTAATCCTTGGCATGAGCTACACCTTCGCACGCATTCCGTTCGCCCTCAAGACAATCATCGGCTGCTGTGAGGCAGTGGCTTACCTGCTGATCGTGTGTTTCCAGTACGTGTTCCTTTTCCAGCACAGTGCCACCACGACACCGTATTTGAGGGCGGAAATAGCTCATTGTATTCGGGTGTGCATGATGCTGATTACCATGTACACAAAGGAACGTCAGACGGAATTCAACACAAAAATGAACTACAAGTAAGTCCTTATTATAAATGGACTCTTTGGTCAACCCCAACTACTAATGATTCCTGACAACCACCTAAATCTTTTTGTTCGTAGGCTCAACGTGGATTTGCAAAAAAAGCAAAAGGCGGCCGATGTAACCAACCAGTCAATTATAATTCTTCTAAATAACATTCTTCCTTCTCATGTTGGTCAGTATTTGACTTAATATCACTCCAAGGTATCCAATAAAACCAGGATTGTTTTTTTGTATTCCGCAGTCGAGCTCTATCTCAATTCAGTAGCCAACCACGACCTCTACTATGAAAATTATCGAATGGTATCTGTCATGTTCGCAATGTTAATAAATTTTCAAATGGATTTGCCCAGCTTACGAGTGCTAAACGATATTATAACGGAGTTCGATAGATTGGTAAGATGAATTAATAAGTCTGTTTAATATTCTCATATCCCATTCTTCCCATCTCAGCTGACTTCCTATAAGGATTATTACTCGGTTGAGAAAATCAAGGTCGTTGGTTGCACTTATATGGCAGCTTGTGGATTAGATTATAACCTGGCCTCCAAAATTCGAAACACTGATCTTCGCAGTAGCTCATACCAATGTGAAAGTTAGTACTGATAAGGGGTAAATTCACCCTTCTCTTTTAAACGCATACTTGTCTATTCTATATCTTAAAGGTTAATATTCAACTTTCTAAGAGCTTTCTTGAAGAGTAAAACATTAGCTAAGAAAAATAGAAAAAATCTCTATAGTCGTATTCCCTGACTGTAAAATGGCCGTAACTCCCAACCTTGTTATTGAAAATGTTCTTTTGGAGTTTATTACACTTAGCTTAAGTACAAATCGTGCTTAATAAAGGGATATTTTTTAGTTAAATAAATTCAGTATTAAGCCAAGTATATTTTACGATACTAGATCTTTAAAGAATTTTTATTTTCTGGAGTTCATTGTTAAATATATGTACAAGTTAAGTATAAAAACAATTATTATTTAAAACGTTTAAATGGCTATTACGCTTTGTCTACATAAGTCATTTAATTTTTCTTTCAGTGGATCGGGTGCGGAGTCGACAGGCGTCAATGGCAGCCCACATTGACGCCAACCTTCACAAGAACCAAGAGGTGATCTTTATGATGACCACGTTCGGCCTGGACCTGATGCGAACCCTGTCGGTGTGCAATAAGGCGTACGCGGGTAGACCCTTCGATCGGGCTTTATCGACTGGCGAAATCTGCATCGGCATCTCCAGTGGCGAGATAATGGCCGGAGTGGTTGGCGCTTCCCAGCCGCACTACGACATCTGGGGAACACCTGTCAATATGGCCTCTCGGATGGAGTCGACGGGGCTGCCTGGACACATCCAGGTGACGGAGGAGTCCGCCAAAGTTCTCGAGGAGTTTGACATTACGTGCATTTACCGTGGCTTAACCTTTGTGAAGGGCCGTGGAAAAATACCAACCTACTTTGTGGGCATCGATGATAACTTACAGTTTATTTCCAGAAGGAGCTGCGAGGCTTCTTCAAGTAGCTCACCAGATAACCTTTATCCGTATCTGTACGATAAAAAAGATGGATAAAAACCCTTTGTTGAAAAATTTTAAGTCTCTTGATGAAAAACACGTATCAAGATTTCATATTGTAAGTTTTGCATCTTAAATTTAAAGTTTATATGTGTTTGATGAAAATTTGAGATACGGGGCCTTACAAAAGAAACTTAAAAATCTGTTCCATATTACCATTGAAAAAAAAAATATATTTTAAATAATAAAAATGTTGTTTAAAATTCATTCCAAGCGGGAACATTGGTAAGCGAAACAACCACTAATGCAAGACCAAATTCCGGTCATAAGGACGCACGACTTTGTAGGAGTAAAGGACGAACAATAATTAAGGATCTCTTTAGCTGCATCTTGAATTATCTGGTAGGACACAAAACGTGCTATTTAAATATTCTCTTGCTTAAGTTCTCCGATTTATTACCTTTCCTTTGTTATAAGTCATTCTCGTGTACGCAGGTGATATTATTTTTAGCCCGCATATTTAGACTTGTCATTTAGACTTGCAATCCGATCTAGATAACTTTCAAAACTGGTGCCACGATAATTTACTAAGATTTTCATTTGTTTCATCGAACTGGAATCGAGTCCCGTGGTGAATACTTATTGCTGCACTGGTCGCTCTTATTGTTAAGGGCTGGTGCCAGAACTCACCATACTATTGCTGTTGCTTCGCACATGTTCGATCTGGAGAGAAATCACAGTTTGGATCGAACATGGCTCTCAGCAGAGGCTTGGCAGAGGTTCGGGCAGAGCAAATGAATCCTCTATATAGATATCTATTGCTCAAGGTTAAGGACAAGAACACCATCTCATATAGCCGACAAGGACCAGCTGGACCTGGGTTCCGGACAGAAGTATGTATTTAGTTCGGCCCCTCTTCAGATTGGTAGACCTCCCAGTCCCCAAATTAAAACGAGCAAAAACTTTCTAAAAGCTTTTTTGAACAGTAAAACATTAAATAAGAACAAGAAAGGAAAGCTAACTTCGGGCGGAGCCAAAGTTGATATACCCTTGCAGAATACTCTGTAAATTATATTCTCCAAAATGATTCATATGATGCATTCTTAATACTCATAAAAAACCCCAACTTCCTAACTTTAAAAACACCAAAGTTATGGCATTTCCAATCGTTCAGTTATATGGCAGCTATAGGATATAGTCGGCCGATCCTTATGAAATTTGATAGGTCGGATTGATTGGCCAAAAATAAAACTCATAGAAAATCCCAACTTCCTAACTTAACAAACACCAAAGTTATGGCATTTCCGATCAATCAGATATATGGCGGCTATAGGATATAGTCGGCCGATCCTTATGAAATTTGGTAGGTCGGATTGATTGGCCAAATATAAAACCCATAGAAAATCCCAACTTCCTAACTTAACAAACACCAAAGTTATGGCATTTCCGATCAATCAGTTATATGGCAGCTATAGGATATAGTCGGCCGATCCCGGCCGTTCCGACATATATACTGCGTGCAAAGGAAAGAAGGGTGTGTGCAAAGTTTCAATTCGATTGCTTTAAAACTGAGAGACTAGTTTGCGTAGAAACAGACAGACGGATAGACGGACAGACAGACGGACAGACGGACATGGGTATATCAACTCAGGAGGTGATCCTGATCAAGAATATATTTACTTTATAGGGTCGGAGATGTCTCCTTCACTGCGTTGCACACTTTTCACCAAAATTATAATACCCTCTGCAAGGGTATAAAAATAGAAAATAAATCTATAGCCGAATTCCGTGACAGGAAAAAGCCCGAAAATCTCAATCTTGGTACAAAAATAGTTTCTTTTTTCGTGGAAAATGCAATAAAATTTCCTTTAAAAAGTAGGCGTTTAAAAACTTAAGCACCAAACAGGCTTAGTCCTGGCACTCATCATAAATTTTAAACTATCGTACACTAGGTAACTTCTCCGGGAAATATGAACTACAAAAAAACAAATAAACAGCCCTACAGAGAGAGGTTTAGGCAATGTCTTCTGGACTACACTGATGAGCGCCTGTGGGAGCAGAGCTATCTAAAGGTAATCAAATCGACAAACAAGTTCACTCAGTTACTAAATGCAGTATTCGCAGGCTAAATGTAAGGAGTTGAATTTAGAGAATGAGTATAAAAGGTATCAGCTCCGTCTATGGATCAGTTACCTCACCGTTTTCTTCCCCTTGTTTATAATAGTGATCGTAGGCATTGAATTAGTCGCACTTACTTTCGTCCAGGTGAGAGTTCAGTTGAAAGTTTGACTTTTTCAGCCAAATAAACTTCTATGCAGTATAGGGGAGTTCACTACATGGATTTTTTCTTTAATGGGATGACATTACTTATGGTTACTTCCTTAATGAGTATAAATTTCTATGAGAGCTTTGTGAGTCGGCACAGATGGGTTATGGTGGTCACATCGGTTTTGTCGGCGTATACAGTGGTTTTTTTTGGTAAGCCCGATAAATTAAATACAAGAATATTTACATTTTTTAACTATCTTCAGATATAGCGCAGAACACCTATTATTTTTACAATCACGGCTGGCCGCTTAATTCTTCGTATGACGTCTTTGTGCTTTGTATGATTTACATGTTTTTGCCGATTCCATCGATCAGGGGAGCTGCCCTACTAGCCACCTCAGTCAGCATGGTGTACGTGGCCTACTTTCTGCACTTTATAGCGTTTGACCAAAATAACAAGGTGCGAAGTATTCATGGCTTGGATGTGATATCCGTCGATATATTCCACTACCTGGGCTTTAACATGATGGGCATATTCTTCCGCATCATGAATGACACCATGGTGCGCTCCTCTTTCTTGGACCGACACCAGTTTATCAAGGAGGAGATGTGGCTTCGCCACGCCCTGCGACAGGAATCGATGCTTGTGGACAGCATCCTGCCGCCTCAGATTGCGAAGCCCATCAAGAATAGCATCAAGAACAAGATCATGCAGGCCGAAATCGAGTTTGAACGCTTTAGCATGGGTGTTTCGAGAAGGTCGGAGAACTTCATGGCCATTCAGATACATCCGGATGTCACCATCCTCTACGCCGACGTGGTGAACTACACCCACCTGACCACGACCCTGACTGTGGAGAAGTTGGTGAAGGTACTGCACGACCTCTACGGAAGATTCGATGTGGCTGCCTCCCAATTTAAGGTGCAGCGCATCAAGTTCCTGGGCGACTGCTACTACTGTGTGGCGGGTCTGGCGGAACCTGACCCCGATCACGCCAAGATGGCGGTGTCCCTGGGCATTTCCATGATTGCCAACATCCAGGAAGTGAGGTATGTTGTTCATTTACAGCTGCAATTGGTTCTAGTTGCGAGCTTATCCTTCGTTTCACAGGGCGGAACGGGGCTTGGATATCGACATGCGCATAGGGGTCCATTCGGGGTCTTTGCTTGGAGGTGTCATGGGAGAGGCCAAGCTACAGTTCGACATATGGGGTATGCCAATCCTCGAAGGCACTTCCAATCTAATTAATGCCTTTTCAGGTGCTGACGTGGACATCGCCAGTCGTCTGGAAGCAACCGGAAAACCGGGCTATGTGCACGTTAGTGGACGGACCCTAAGTAACTTGAATACAGGCGACTATATAATAATGCAGGGCACAGAAAAGGCTCAAAAAGATCCAGTGCTGCAGAAGCATCCAATGAGCACCTATCTTCTAACCAGCGCAGAAATCCGAGATTCCGTCAAATCCACCGCCAAAGGAGGGCAGGCCCGTGCGAATCTTAACATTCACACATTGGGACCAAATCGGAACACCCATATCGGCAGTTTGGATTCAGTGTCAGATGAGTTGCGCGGGGAGTTTGACAAGATGCCAGTTGGGGGCTTGGAGTAAGTGGTGTTTTAGCGGTTAATGTTGATTTTGTAAACCTTCCACTCTCCCTGTTTTGAACGATTTACTTAAGAGCATACTGAGCCTAATACTTTTTCATACAGCTTTCGAATCTTATGCTGCCGCCGAGATAAAATTGACAGAGATGAGGAAGCTAAGCGCCAACTCGGCAATTTTTGTGTAGCGTTCAGGGACTCATCTCTGGAATGGAGCTATCTGGAACAGCCGGACTTCATTTTCAAGTCCTCAATGCTTCTGGCCTGGGGCATTGGGTGCTGCCTGATCTACATCCAGGTCGTGACCAACAAGATTATCTGCACCACATGCATTGTGATCGACCTATTTGCGTTCTCCCTGCTGACCGCCCTTCTTTGCATCTCGTGGTATAAGAAATTGTGTTGGTGGCGATATGGAGAAAATGATTTCAAAGATTACAACGAATTCAGCTGTAAGATTTTCCACCTGTTCGAGAAGATTCAGCACAGTTTTGTCCTGCGCATTACTGTCTATATAATGATAATAGTATGCTATTACATGGTGATCTTTCTAATATTGGTGAGTAATGAAATGACCCTATAAAGTGTACATATTCTTGAGCAGCATCACCAGGAGAGTCGATCTAGCCATGCCTGTTCTTCCTACTGCAGGTAGTATATAAAACGAAACGGGAAGAATCGTTCGACTATATCATATTGCTCCCATAGGAACACAGTTTTTAAATATATATAGAGATATAGTTATTCTTACATTTTCAGAAAAAGGTTTCACTTACATATATCAAAACCCGTCAACTATAAAGTTATAGGAAAATTTATAGGAAAGTCGACATAGCTTTAACATATAAACTTAAGAACCAAATATAGTATTTTTAAAATTGGTAATTCTAATTTTAATGCAGAAGGTTTTTTTGGCGTCTTTTAACGCCCAGGATAATTAATACAAGCAGTCATAGTTAAAATAATATGTTAAGTAATCTTAAACTCTGTTTTTCTATTTAAAAAAAATTACCAGATAAACTGTGACCAAAGCCAATATGAGCTGGACTTCATTGAGAGCAAACTCTTTCACTATGAAATGGATCGGGACAGCTGCTTCCATCCGTGGGCCTTCACGAACATGATGGCACTTGTCATTGGCATGAGCTACACCTTCGCACGAATTCCTTTCGCCCTCAAGACAATCATCGGCTGCTGCGAGGCTGTGGTCTACCTGCTCATCGTGAGTTTTCAGTACGTTTTCATTTTCCAGCACAGTTCCACAACGACACCGTATTTGAGGGCGGAAATAGCTCATTGTACTCGGGTGTGCATGATGCTGATTACCATGTACGCCAAGGAGCGTCAGTCGGAGTTCAACACAAAAATGAACTACAAGTAAGTCTCTATTATAAATGGACTCTGGGGTCAACCCCAACTGTTAATGATTCCTAAAATCACCAACCTTTTTTGGCTGTTCGCAGGCTCAACGTGGATTTGCAAAAAAAGCAAAAGGCGGCCGATGTAACCAACCAGTCAATTATAATTCTTCTAAATAACATTCTTCCTTCTCATGTTGGTCAGTATTTGACTTAATATCACTCCAAGGTATTCAATAAAACCAGGATTGTTTTTTTGTATTCCGCAGTCGAGCTCTATCTCAATTCAGTAGCCAACCACGAACTCTACTATGAAAATTATCGAATGGTATCTGTCATGTTCGCAATGTTAATAAATTTTCAAATGGATTTGCCCAGCTTACGAGTGCTAAACGATATTATAACAGAGTTCGATAGATTGGTAGGATGAATTAATAAGTCCTTTTAATATTCTCATATCCCATTCTTCTCATCTCAGCTGACTTCCTATAAGGATTATTACTCGGTTGAGAAAATCAAGGTCGTTGGTTGCACTTATATGGCAGCTTGTGGATTAGATTATAACCTGGCCTCCAAAATTCGAAACACTGATCTTCGCAGTAGCTCATACCAATGTGAAAGTTAGTACTGATAAGGGGAAAATTTGCCCTTCTCTTTAAAACGAGTTTCGAGTTTACTATTGATTTAATTTTAAAAACCAGTATAGCATATATGCCTTAAAATAATTATAAGCAATATGCAATACACATAAGTGCAAATTATTGGAATTGTTTTTAAGTTATAAAAAAAAACGATTATTACATAGATTTATTCAATTTTTCTTTCAGTGGATCGGGTGCGGAGTCGACAAACGTCGATGTCAATCGACTTTGACGCCAACAGGAACCAAGAGGTGATCTTTATGATGACCACGTTCGGCCTGGACCTGATGCGAACTCTGTCGGTGTGCAATAAGGCGTACGCAGGTAGACCCTTCGATCGGGCTTTATCGACCGGGGAGATCTGCATCGGCATCTCCAGTGGCGAGATAATGGCTGGAGTGGTTGGCGCTTCCCAACCGCACTACGACATCTGGGGAAATCCGGTCAATATGGCCTCTCGGATGGAGTCGACGGGGCTGCCTGGACACATCCAGGTGACGGAGGAGTCCGCCAAAGTTCTCGAGGAGTTCGACATTATGTGCTTTTACCGCGGCTTAACCTTTGTGAAGGGCCGTGGAGAAATACCAACCTACTTTGTGGGCATCGATGATAATTTACAGTTCATTTCCAGGAGGAGCTACCTACCTTCTTTAAGTCACTCGCGAGATAGCGTATCTATTTAGTACGATGAAAAAGAAAAAATTTAAGTCTCTTAATAAGAAATACGTATCTAGATTTCATTTTGCAAGATCGTATCGTCAATTTGAAGTTTCTATATGTAGGATGGACGAATTGAGATACGGGACTTTACAAAATGAATTCAAGAAACGTATCTCTTTCTATACCATTGGAAAATATATTTATTTTTTTGAAATAATTAAAAATGATGTTTTAAAATTATTTTCATACATGGAACGATTATAGAGGGGATCAGATGTTTTAGCAATTAAATAAGCTTAGTTTTCTATCAGTTTGGCTAATAAGCTTTGGGATTTCCTTTTTTTAGGGAAATCTCTTTTTTTACTCCCTTGGTTTACCAGTATATACAACAAGGGCTAACAAATGAAGGCGAGCTTTTCGTAATAACAAGGGCACGATATTTTTAGAGAATCAAATCACAATTCTTTAGAGGTATGCCACTTTGGAATCGGCTTAGGTTTGGTAAAGTTATGGACTCTCGACGTCCAATTTTTAGTCACATTTTTACAAGACATCGGAAAATTAGAAATAACTGACATGAAAATGGGTCAAAAATTTGATCGACGTTAAATTGAAAAATTTTAATGCAGATTTTTAGAGAATTGAATCACCATTCTATGTCACTTTGGAATCGTCTTAAATTTGGTAAAGTTATGGACTCTCGAATAATTATTATGAAATTTATGGCTTAAAAATTATACCCCGCTAAAGTAGGCATTGAGAACAATGTTCAGTTAATTTAGTTGAGTTGCACAGTCTAGTCATTCGAAGTCAGAGGCTGGATCAGTTTACGAAAATAAAGCAATATGCCCCCTTTTGGAGGAAAGTGCCAGCTCAACTACACGCGGGAGCGCATGTGGGAACCGGGCTACCTTAAGGTAAAATGTAGTTTGGCTTTACTTCAAATAAAATAAATGCAATTCCCAGGCCAAGTGTGCAGAGTTGCACTTGGAGGACGAGTTCCGATTGTATCGGATACGCCTTTGGAAAAGTTATTTATGCGTATTCGTCGATGGAGTCGACGGGGCTGCCTGGACACATCCAGGTGACGGAGGAGTCCGCCAAAGTTCTCGAGGAGTTTGACATTACGTGCATTTACCGTGGCTTAACCTTTGTGAAGGGCCGTGGAAAAATACCAACCTACTTTGTGGGCATCGATGATAACTTACAGTTTATTTCCAGAAGGAGCTGCGAGGCTTCTTCAAGTAGCTCACCAGATAACCTTTATCCGTATCTGTACGATAAAAAAGATGGATAAAAACCCTTTGTTGAAAAATTTTAAGTCTCTTGATGAAAAACACGTATCAAGATTTCATATTGTAAGTTTTGCATCTTAAATTTAAAGTTTATATGTGTTTGATGAAAATTTGAGATACGGGGCCTTACAAAAGAAACTTAAAAATCTGTTCCATATTACCATTGAAAAAAAAAATATATTTTAAATAATAAAAATGTTGTTTAAAATTCATTCCAAGCGGGAACATTGGTAAGCGAAACAACCACTAATGCAAGACCAAATTCCGGTCATAAGGACGCACGACTTTGTAGGAGTAAAGGACGAACAATAATTAAGGATCTCTTTAGCTGCATCTTGAATTATCTGGTAGGACACAAAACGTGCTATTTAAATATTCTCTTGCTTAAGTTCTCCGATTTATTACCTTTCCTTTGTTATAAGTCATTCTCGTGTACGCAGGTGATATTATTTTTAGCCCGCATATTTAGACTTGTCATTTAGACTTGCAATCCGATCTAGATAACTTTCAAAACTGGTGCCACGATAATTTACTAAGATTTTCATTTGTTTCATCGAACTGGAATCGAGTCCCGTGGTGAATACTTATTGCTGCACTGGTCGCTCTTATTGTTAAGGGCTGGTGCCAGAACTCACCATACTATTGCTGTTGCTTCGCACATGTTCGCATTCTTCCGCATCATGAATGACACCATGGTGCGCTCCTCTTTCTTGGACCGACACCAGTTTATCAAGGAGGAGATGTGGCTTCGCCACGCCCTGCGACAGGAATCGATGCTTGTGGACAGCATCCTGCCGCCTCAGATTGCGAAGCCCATCAAGAATAGCATCAAGAACAAGATCATGCAGGCCGAAATCGAGTTTGAACGCTTTAGCATGGGTGTTTCGAGAAGGTCGGAGAACTTCATGGCCATTCAGATACATCCGGATGTCACCATCCTCTACGCCGACGTGGTGAACTACACCCACCTGACCACGACCCTGACTGTGGAGAAGTTGGTGAAGGTACTGCACGACCTCTACGGAAGATTCGATGTGGCTGCCTCCCAATTTAAGGTGCAGCGCATCAAGTTCCTGGGCGACTGCTACTACTGTGTGGCGGGTCTGGCGGAACCTGACCCCGATCACGCCAAGATGGCGGTGTCCCTGGGCATTTCCATGATTGCCAACATCCAGGAAGTGAGGTATGTTGTTCATTTACAGCTGCAATTGGTTCTAGTTGCGAGCTTATCCTTCGTTTCACAGGGCGGAACGGGGCTTGGATATCGACATGCGCATAGGGGTCCATTCGGGGTCTTTGCTTGGAGGTGTCATGGGAGAGGCCAAGCTACAGTTCGACATATGGGGTATGCCAATCCTCGAAGGCACTTCCAATCTAATTAATGCCTTTTCAGGTGCTGACGTGGACATCGCCAGTCGTCTGGAAGCAACCGGAAAACCGGGCTATGTGCACGTTAGTGGACGGACCCTAAGTAACTTGAATACAGGCGACTATATAATAATGCAGGGCACAGAAAAGGCTCAAAAAGATCCAGTGCTGCAGAAGCATCCAATGAGCACCTATCTTCTAACCAGCGCAGAAATCCGAGATTCCGTCAAATCCACCGCCAAAGGAGGGCAGGCCCGTGCGAATCTTAACATTCACACATTGGGACCAAATCGGAACACCCATATCGGCAGTTTGGATTCAGTGTCAGATGAGTTGCGCGGGGAGTTTGACAAGATGCCAGTTGGGGGCTTGGAGTAAGTGGTGTTTTAGCGGTTAATGTTGATTTTGTAAACCTTCCACTCTCCCTGTTTTGAACGATTTACTTAAGAGCATACTGAGCCTAATACTTTTTCATACAGCTTTCGAATCTTATGCTGCCGCCGAGATAAAATTGACAGAGATGAGGAAGCTAAGCGCCAACTCGGCAATTTTTGTGTAGCGTTCAGGGACTCATCTCTGGAATGGAGCTATCTGGAACAGCCGGACTTCATTTTCAAGTCCTCAATGCTTCTGGCCTGGGGCATTGGGTGCTGCCTGATCTACATCCAGGTCGTGACCAACAAGATTATCTGCACCACATGCATTGTGATCGACCTATTTGCGTTCTCCCTGCTGACCGCCCTTCTTTGCATCTCGTGGTATAAGAAATTGTGTTGGTGGCGATATGGAGAAAATGATTTCAAAGATTACAACGAATTCAGCTGTAAGATTTTCCACCTGTTCGAGAAGATTCAGCACAGTTTTGTCCTGCGCATTACTGTCTATATAATGATAATAGTATGCTATTACATGGTGATCTTTCTAATATTGGTGAGTAATGAAATGACCCTATAAAGTGTACATATTCTTGAGCAGCATCACCAGGAGAGTCGATCTAGCCATGCCTGTTCTTCCTACTGCAGGTAGTATATAAAACGAAACGGGAAGAATCGTTCGACTATATCATATTGCTCCCATAGGAACACAGTTTTTAAATATATATAGAGATATAGTTATTCTTACATTTTCAGAAAAAGGTTTCACTTACATATATCAAAACCCGTCAACTATAAAGTTATAGGAAAATTTATAGGAAAGTCGACATAGCTTTAACATATAAACTTAAGAACCAAATATAGTATTTTTAAAATTGGTAATTCTAATTTTAATGCAGAAGGTTTTTTTGGCGTCTTTTAACGCCCAGGATAATTAATACAAGCAGTCATAGTTAAAATAATATGTTAAGTAATCTTAAACTCTGTTTTTCTATTTAAAAAAAATTACCAGATAAACTGTGACCAAAGCCAATATGAGCTGGACTTCATTGAGAGCAAACTCTTTCACTATGAAATGGATCGGGACAGCTGCTTCCATCCGTGGGCCTTCACGAACATGATGGCACTTGTCATTGGCATGAGCTACACCTTCGCACGAATTCCTTTCGCCCTCAAGACAATCATCGGCTGCTGCGAGGCTGTGGTCTACCTGCTCATCGTGAGTTTTCAGTACGTTTTCATTTTCCAGCACAGTTCCACAACGACACCGTATTTGAGGGCGGAAATAGCTCATTGTACTCGGGTGTGCATGATGCTGATTACCATGTACGCCAAGGAGCGTCAGTCGGAGTTCAACACAAAAATGAACTACAAGTAAGTCTCTATTATAAATGGACTCTGGGGTCAACCCCAACTGTTAATGATTCCTAAAATCACCAACCTTTTTTGGCTGTTCGCAGGCTCAACGTGGATTTGCAAAAAAAGCAAAAGGCGGCCGATGTAACCAACCAGTCAATTATAATTCTTCTAAATAACATTCTTCCTTCTCATGTTGGTCAGTATTTGACTTAATATCACTCCAAGGTATTCAATAAAACCAGGATTGTTTTTTTGTATTCCGCAGTCGAGCTCTATCTCAATTCAGTAGCCAACCACGAACTCTACTATGAAAATTATCGAATGGTATCTGTCATGTTCGCAATGTTAATAAATTTTCAAATGGATTTGCCCAGCTTACGAGTGCTAAACGATATTATAACAGAGTTCGATAGATTGGTAGGATGAATTAATAAGTCCTTTTAATATTCTCATATCCCATTCTTCTCATCTCAGCTGACTTCCTATAAGGATTATTACTCGGTTGAGAAAATCAAGGTCGTTGGTTGCACTTATATGGCAGCTTGTGGATTAGATTATAACCTGGCCTCCAAAATTCGAAACACTGATCTTCGCAGTAGCTCATACCAATGTGAAAGTTAGTACTGATAAGGGGAAAATTTGCCCTTCTCTTTAAAACGAGTTTCGAGTTTACTATTGATTTAATTTTAAAAACCAGTATAGCATATATGCCTTAAAATAATTATAAGCAATATGCAATACACATAAGTGCAAATTATTGGAATTGTTTTTAAGTTATAAAAAAAAACGATTATTACATAGATTTATTCAATTTTTCTTTCAGTGGATCGGGTGCGGAGTCGACAAACGTCGATGTCAATCGACTTTGACGCCAACAGGAACCAAGAGGTGATCTTTATGATGACCACGTTCGGCCTGGACCTGATGCGAACTCTGTCGGTGTGCAATAAGGCGTACGCAGGTAGACCCTTCGATCGGGCTTTATCGACCGGGGAGATCTGCATCGGCATCTCCAGTGGCGAGATAATGGCTGGAGTGGTTGGCGCTTCCCAACCGCACTACGACATCTGGGGAAATCCGGTCAATATGGCCTCTCGGATGGAGTCGACGGGGCTGCCTGGACACATCCAGGTGACGGAGGAGTCCGCCAAAGTTCTCGAGGAGTTCGACATTATGTGCTTTTACCGCGGCTTAACCTTTGTGAAGGGCCGTGGAGAAATACCAACCTACTTTGTGGGCATCGATGATAATTTACAGTTCATTTCCAGGAGGAGCTACCTACCTTCTTTAAGTCACTCGCGAGATAGCGTATCTATTTAGTACGATGAAAAAGAAAAAATTTAAGTCTCTTAATAAGAAATACGTATCTAGATTTCATTTTGCAAGATCGTATCGTCAATTTGAAGTTTCTATATGTAGGATGGACGAATTGAGATACGGGACTTTACAAAATGAATTCAAGAAACGTATCTCTTTCTATACCATTGGAAAATATATTTATTTTTTTGAAATAATTAAAAATGATGTTTTAAAATTATTTTCATACATGGAACGATTATAGAGGGGATCAGATGTTTTAGCAATTAAATAAGCTTAGTTTTCTATCAGTTTGGCTAATAAGCTTTGGGATTTCCTTTTTTTAGGGAAATCTCTTTTTTTACTCCCTTGGTTTACCAGTATATACAACAAGGGCTAACAAATGAAGGCGAGCTTTTCGTAATAACAAGGGCACGATATTTTTAGAGAATCAAATCACAATTCTTTAGAGGTATGCCACTTTGGAATCGGCTTAGGTTTGGTAAAGTTATGGACTCTCGACGTCCAATTTTTAGTCACATTTTTACAAGACATCGGAAAATTAGAAATAACTGACATGAAAATGGGTCAAAAATTTGATCGACGTTAAATTGAAAAATTTTAATGCAGATTTTTAGAGAATTGAATCACCATTCTATGTCACTTTGGAATCGTCTTAAATTTGGTAAAGTTATGGACTCTCGAATAATTATTATGAAATTTATGGCTTAAAAATTATACCCCGCTAAAGTAGGCATTGAGAACAATGTTCAGTTAATTTAGTTGAGTTGCACAGTCTAGTCATTCGAAGTCAGAGGCTGGATCAGTTTACGAAAATAAAGCAATATGCCCCCTTTTGGAGGAAAGTGCCAGCTCAACTACACGCGGGAGCGCATGTGGGAACCGGGCTACCTTAAGGTAAAATGTAGTTTGGCTTTACTTCAAATAAAATAAATGCAATTCCCAGGCCAAGTGTGCAGAGTTGCACTTGGAGGACGAGTTCCGATTGTATCGGATACGCCTTTGGAAAAGTTATTTATGCGTATTCTTCATGCTGCATATTTTTGTCACTTTTTTGCACTGTCTCCTGCTATTAACTACCGTTGAGGTAAGTAACCTGCAAGAGTATTATTTTAATGATGATACTTGCTATGAACACTTTAATTAAGCCTTTGGGTATTTAATTTGTAAAGCCATTTGAATAATTAACAAGAAAGGAAAGCTAACTTTGGGCGGAGCCGAAGTTGATATACCCTTGCAAAATACTCTGTAAATTATATTCTTCAAAATTATTCATATGATGCATTCTTAATACTCATAAAAAATCCCAACTTCCTAACTTTACAAACACCAAAGTTATGGCATTTCCGATCGTTCAGTTATATGGCAGCTATAAGATATAGTCGGCCGATTCTCATGAAATTCGGTAGGACAGATTAATTGGCCAAAAATAAAACCCATAGCAAATCTTAACTTCCTAACTTTACAAACACCAAAGTTATGGCATTTCCGATCGTTCAGTTATATGACAGCTGTAATATATAGTCGGCCGATCCTTATGAAATTTGGTATATCGGATTGATTGGCCAAAAATAAAACCTATAGACAATCTCAACTTCCTAACCTAATAAACACCAAAGTTATGGCATTTCCGATCAATCAGTTGTATGGCAGCTATAGGATATAGACGGCCGATCCCGGCCGTTTCGACTTATATACTGCGTGCAAAGGAAAGAAGGGTGTGTGCAAAGTTTCATCATTTTAACTTTGTTAAATACGACTTTTGAGGAAGAATTATTATTTTAAAATATATATTTATTTATTTAATTATTTTAAAATGTTCTTGTTTAGCAATTTTAGGTGGTAGAAACAATAAAAACTGGCTGTTTAAAATAAAATCTTGCATTTTTTGTTAAAGAGGGACTAAGGATAACATTTTAAAGTGTATTTAGTTAGTCGTCAAAAAATTGAATATCATAAATTGTGTATGTTTTTGTTTGATACTATAACAGCCGATATATGATATATAATAACTTTAAAAATAATATTTTTATTTCTTCTTCAGAGCCAAAAGATGTTATTTGATATATCACTTTATATTGGATGTTGCGTGATTCTTATAGTAGCATTGAGTGTCAACTTCTGCGATGGCTTCATTGCAAACAACACATGGTATATGTATGCGAGTTCGATGTTTGCATCCCTGATTTTGGTATTCGCGGGTAACCGTTTGAAAGCCTATATTAATATGATAATGACATTTCCTAACACTACTTACAGACCTCACGGAATCTATTTACCACAGTTTCGCCCACAATTGGCAACTGGGTACTTTCTACGACACCTACATAATATACATGATATACATGTTCCTGCCGATCCACTTTATAAGTGGAGCGGTTCTACTGGCCCTCCTGGTATCCGCCCTGTATATAATATACTATATTCAATTTCTTGCCAATGGCTTTCCCCAATTCGTGGCCGAACTGTTCTCAGTCGGCGGTATGTCCGTGGACATCCTGCACTACCTATGCATCAACCTGGTGGGCATATTCTATCGCGTGATGAACGACACGGTGGTGCGCTCCTCGTTCCTGGACCGCCACCAGTTCATCAAGGAGGAGCTCTGGCTGCGCAACGCCCGGCTCCAGGAGAAGCAGCTGCTGGACAGCATCCTGCCGCCCCAGATCTCGCAGCCCCTGCAGAAGGACATTCAGAACAGGATTGTCCTGGCTAAACAGGGCGCTGGCATTCGCTTGTTTAGTGCCTTGGAACGCACCATGGCCATCCAGATCCACCCCGATGTCAGCATCCTCTACGCCGACGTGGTGAACTACACCCACCTGACCACCACACTCACGGTGGAGAAGTTGGTAAAGGTGCTCCACGACCTCTATGGTCGGTTCGACATGGCTGCCTTCCGCTTCAAAGTGCAGCGCATCAAGTTCCTGGGCGACTGCTACTACTGTGTGGCGGGCTTGTCGGACCCCGATCCCGATCACGCGGACAACTGTGTGGCCCTGGGCCTCGCCATGATCTCCATCATCCAGGAAGTGCGGTAAGTCGCGTCCAAAATAAAGGTATTCTAAATTATATTCCTTGGATCGATCCCTTACTTTTTTTTTTTGAATGTCTTGGTTTTTTAACAAACTGTGTTCCGTGTCTAAAAAGCTGTAGGCATTCTTTGTTAACATACTTCAGAAAGGCTACATTCTAGTGCACACTGGCCTCCAATTTCAGAAATAGTTCAAGAAAAATAAGCATGCGCCACTTATGGCACAAAGGTTTGGAGTAAGTAAACCAAGCAAAAAAGTGGGCTCAAATAGAAGTAAATGTATTGTATGTATATTAAGATTTCTATGATGGACTACATTTAACGAAACAAGGATTTCAAAAGTAGTATTTGCATTACCTTATAAGTAGATTTATAGTCCACATTGTTGTTCTCAACCTAAAACCAATTTGTATCGATTTTGATTGCTTAGGTCATAGATAACCTAGAAATAGTCCCCATTTGTATTGGTATAATCTTAATTTATAAGCAGAATTGATTGGCTGTAATTTATGAACCAAATCTACCGCCTTCGTTTATGTTATTTTATATTATTTTTAACCCCCAATCCCCCAGTGACGTTCAAGGCTTGGACATAAATATGCGCATTGGGGTTCATTCGGGGTTTCTGTTCGCAGGGGTCATTGGCGAGGCCAAGCTGCAGTTTGATATATGGGGTGAGCTGGTCAATCTGCACCGCGACTTCCCGCTGGTAACCACTATTTTTCTAATCTTCCTAGGAGTGGACGTCACCATTGCCAATGTCTTGGAGTCCACTGGAGTGGCCGGTTTTGTGCACATCAGTGGTGCCACCCTGAACAATCTGAGCGACCAACGCTACGTTATTGGCGAAGGACCTGAAAGTGCAAGAAACCATCCGTTTCTGACAAATTACCATATAATTACATTCATAGTTCGGGAAGTATTGTCGGATAATGAGGAGGACAATGATGAGTTAATTGGTGAATTGCACACTGTCTCCCTCGTTAAATTAGCATCAATACAAAGACTAAGTGATAATACCGATGAAGGCTTAAAAGCTAGGTTCAGTGAAGAGTTGCACGAAGAATTTCGCAAAATGCCGGTCAGTCCGTTTAAGTAAGTACATGTTTCGAAGTGAATGTTTTTTAAATAATTAAAATTAAATTAAACTGTTTTACAGTCAGAAAACATTTTACGGGATGTATCGGCAGAAAGATGGTGCGACGCTCCCATTGTATCACCAGTTAAACATTTGTCTGACCTTCTACGACAACTCCCTGGAGAAGGCCTACCTCACACAAGTCGACTATATGTTCAAGTACAGCATGCTGCTGGCCTGGTGCGTTGGATGTGCCCTGTTGTACATTGAACTGATGGACACCAAAATGATATGCACCTCTTGCATCATTTTGCCCGCCATTGTGTCCACATTGGAGACCATTCTGACCTTCATCGCGTGGTACAAGAAGCTTTGCTGGGCAAGGTATGGGAAATACGGCCTGCCCCACAACTACAGTCGAGTCAGCTGCATTATATTTCGCATCCACGAGAAAATCATAGCCAGTCTGAGCATCCGAATCGTCATATACCTCTTCCTGGTGATATCCAGTTTCTGCGTGGTGTGTATTATTATGGTGAGTTATTAAAGCGATCGAAAATGTTTTTATTTACTTGAACGGCGATTCCCTCATTCAGATGACCTGCGATCCCGGAGAGTTTGAATTGATGTATATCGAGGAACGACTCTTTCACTACGAACAGGAAAGAAAGATATGTTTTCATCCCTGGGTTGCGACCAACATGGTCTCTCTAATGATCTGCCTGACATTAAGCTTCGGCCACATTCCGTTCTTGGTGAAAACAGCAATGGCCTTTTTGGAGACCATTGCCTACTTGATGATCATCTTCTTCCATTTTGAGTTTGTATTCCACCACAGCGTGACCACGAACCCCAATTTTAAGGCAGAGTACGCACATGCTCTGCTGATATGTGTCACCCTGATAATAATGTTTGCCAAGGAGCGCCAAATTGAGTTCACCAACAAAGTAAACTTCAAGTGAGTTCGATTCACTTCAAGCGAATTTGTATTGCATTTACATTTACTCCAATTTCTTTAGCTGGCGAGTTGAGTTGAGGAAAAAGGAGAGAGACGCTAATATCACCAATCACTCCATCATAATTATCCTGAACAACATTCTTCCTAGTCATATAGGTGAGTATTGGACTGAGGAGCACCAGTGGAATTGGACTGTATTCTCTTTTCGCAGTGGATGTCTACCTCAATTCATTAGCCAAGCACGAACTCTATTATGAAAATTATCAAATGGTTTCCGTCATGTTCGCCATGTTATTGAATTTTGAAATAGATCTTCGAAGCTTGCGAGTACTAAACGAGATTATTGCCGAATTCGATGTTCTGGTAAGCTATATAAGGCCCTATCTCGAGGGCAGGTAGAGAACAGTAAAATTGATAAATCACACATTCAAATATCAACATGTCCATGTATGCCTGCCGACAGCTTTTGTAGGTTATCCATAGATTTTCCCCAAAAAGGTTTTATTTCTTATATAATTGGAAGACGAGAAATATTTTTAAAAACTTCACTTTAAATTGTATACCCGATTACAGTTGCTGTTCTACAAGGAATATTATTCGGTTGAGAAAATCAAAATCGTCGGATGCACATATATGGCGGCTTGTGGACTGGACCTGAACTTTGCGGGTTCCACTAGTAAAACAGAGAAATCCGACACAGAACGAGGTGCTAAACGCTTGGATCGAAAAAACTAATTGCATTACATAACATTCCTTACGTTTCAGACAGCACCGGAAAGAATCCACGAAAACTGTCCTTCGGGCATGACAAAAACGATCTCGATGAGGTGGTCTTTGTGATGACCTCATTTGCCCTGGACATGATGCGCACCCTGGCCAAATGCAATCGCTCCTACCAGTGTATTAAGGCAGATCGGACTATTATGGATGGAACAATCGCCATCGGCATTTCCAGCGGCGAGGTGATGGCGGGAATAGTGGGCGCCTCGCAGCCGCACTACGACATCTGGGGCAATCCGGTCAACATGGCATCTCGGATGGAGACGACGGGTCTGCCGGGCAACATCCAGGTGACGGAGGAGTCCGCCAAAATCCTCCAGGACTTTGGCATACTCTGCGAATATCGGGGATTGACTTTCGTGAAAGGGCGTGGTGAAATACCGACCTATTTAGTGGGAATCGATGAAGACCTCAACTTCATCAATACAGAACGAAAACGAGCTCCAAGTCACGTGGAACGCAGTACGGTTATATCGTTGCAATCCACCTATTCTCAGCCAGATGCTTCGGATAATCGCAGTGATATGAGTAGCTATTCTTAACCTTCCTTAGTTAACTTCAAGTATTTTACTTCACTCAGAATACTTACACATTTGTATTTGAGTTCTATTTGATTTATATTACAATCTTTAAATAATTGAATAAATTCTATATACAAACAAGAGAGAACGCTATAGTCGAGTGCCTCGACTATTAGATACCCGTTACTCAGCTAAACAACTTTAGATTTTGCATTAACATAATGTGAATTAGGGTGACCACAGGAAAAAAGGACAAAAACTTAAAATTATCAATTTGAATTAGGCGATCTCTTAGAGCTGGCAGCTTTACAGCACGAGCATCAGCACCAGCGCTGCTTTAGCGCAGGCAGCTTTTGTCCTGCACCAGCATACACACATACGCCATTGTTTGACTCAGACCTCCAATTGATTTGATTTGCATAGTTCTTGGGATACAGTTCGTTATTGACAAATGAAAATTATCGCAATTTCCTTTAATAGAAATCCTTATCGAGAATTAACGTTGACTCTGTTGAGCACCTTGGCCAGCTGTTCCAAAGTCATCCGTTAGATGGCGCTATTGTATTACGCCATCTACCCTAAGACATTGGTACCACGGGCCATGAAAGGCGGAAATGTAGGCGCTAGCCAGGCTTAAGCGTTTAATGGGTTTTTGGGCCAATCGATAGGTATTGACGAAACAAATACATATCAATTAAAATTTTCATAATAGCATAAAAACTGGGGCCACAGCTTGTGGCTTGTGGGCGTCAGAGGGGCGTGGCACCATTTTGAAACAAACTTGCGCTGCGTAGGAATTCCTAAAATCTACATGCAAAATGCCAATCCTCTAGCTTTTATAGTTTCCGAGATCTCAGCGTTCATACGGACGGACAGACAGACGGACAGACGGACATGGCTAGATCGACTCGGCTAGTGATCCTGAACAAGAATATATATACTTTATAGGGTTGGAAACACTTCCTTCTACCTGTTACATACTTTTGCACGAATACAATATACCCTTTTACTCTACGAGTAACGGGTATAAAAAATGAAACCGAAATATTTTATAACATTTATTAACTTTAAAATTACGGATATTTGCTTTACATCACTTTAATTTCTCTACCAATAAAATATTTTCTCATTCTTTTAAAGGCGTACTAAATTGTCAACCCATTTTTGTTTACAGCGAGTGACTTGCATTTTCCATTCGAATTTCAAACATAATTAATGATTTTGCTACGCCTATCCATTAAAAGTGTCAAAAACAAGAGCAGCAGCAGCAAAAACCAGAATCAGAACCCTGAATGCTAACTAGATTTTGCCTTTTTGCCCCACTCCGTTCCAGTTTAATTGAATTATTCCCAAACCGTGTTAAAATGTTGAGCGCCGAGTGCCTACTGATTTCGATGGAACCCCTTTTCTCACGAGCAATTAAATGGTATTTTTACAAGCAATTTGCAAAATATGATGGCGCTGACAGACTGGAAGGTGAGATGATGGCCTCCCTTTGATGCGGATGATGCCCGTCATTGTTTGCTGTAATCGACGAGTTCTCGCCGGGGTAAAACATCAAAAAAGCACGACACACGAAAATGCGAAAATACGCGTTAGAGAAACAGCCATTTCCGGTGAAAGCCCCCAGGATACGGTGTCCCTTTCCGCTCGTTATTGAGTTGTTTTATCTGCACGGACACAGTCCAACGTCCCTTTGACATGTAAAACGCTCTCGTCCAAATGCATGTCCCCAAAAAAAAAACACGTTGGCTCGTTTTAACAAGAAAAACTCAATGCCAACAATTTGAAATTCATGTGAATTCCAAATGCAAATTAAAATGCGAAACTTATTTGTTCGAAATCAACCGAGAAAATTAAAATAAAATTATTTTGTAGTATATCTAAGGGTGGTTTTATTTCAACGAGGAATTTGTTAGCACCACAATACAAAGAAGTTGCAAAGCCTATTTCGTAATTTAAGATTTTAAATAAAAATAATTTCCCGATTTCATTTGTAGTTATATACAGTTTTTTTAAAACTCCTTTTCTTTGGCTTTCAACATTTCTTTTTTATTCAGTGATTTCTAGCATCCAAATCTCAAAACCCTGGTAAGTTGCCTGCAAACTGAATATTTATACCGAAAAATAATAAAAAGAATGTTCATTTAGATCTTATCCACAAAACACAGTTGTAAATTTGGCTAAGTGCAGCTACACATTTGCAATTAAAATTTTCAATTAAAATTAGAATAAAACGGACTGAGTTATTTTTCAGTTATTCAGTTGTTATAAACAGAGCAAAGTTTTAAGGCAACCTGGTGCCGCACTCTGTGTTACGTATTCAGATGATTACTTCAAATACCGAAACTGGAAATAAAGACCAGTTCTAGCACACTCAATAACAATGAGAAAAATGTTTTTATATGACTAAAAGGGAGAGCCAAAAAAAACAAGAACGCAATCGAAATCGAGTTTCATTCTCAGGGCATTTGCCATTCCCAGAATCCAAACTAACAACATTAACTCAAGTCCACACTAAAATGCGAAAAAAAAGATGGAACTGGAACTAAACCCTCCCAAGCTAACTAATCTTTTTTTTAGGGATTTCTTTTTCCCTTTTACTAGTATTGTGTGTGTGTTTTGCTGCCAATCCGAGCGACCAAAACGAAAATGTCATCATCAGCACAGCTTTGGTCAGAGAATGGAAGAAAACCCAACCGAACTGGGAACTATCCGACTCGAACCGCCCCGCCCCCGCTGCTGCCCCTCATTTATATACATATACACTGCCACTCAGCGTAACTTTTTATGTGCAACATAGCAGAATGATTGTGTTCCGTTCCAGAAATATCAGCACAACAAGCACGGCAACAACTCCGGCCACAGCAACAACATCTTAAGCCGTTTCGCATAAAATTTCACACACCATTTTAGCCAAGTGCCACATTACCTGCACACAAGATGGGACTCGACTCGCCTCCTCCCAAAACCCATCCCAAACCCCATCCATGCCCGGAATGTCCTGTGAACCAAACCGAGAAAGAAAAATAAAACGTCGGAAAAATGCTGCAAAACACGAAACTGAACATAAAAAATACCTTTTGACACATGCAAGCAGAACCAAATGGGGGCGTGGCCACAGCCAAAAGTGTTGGCCAGTTGAGGGAAGCGGATGGAAAGGCTTAAAATCAGCGGGCAAGGACTAAAATGGCGCCAGCCAAACGAGCTGAAAAGGAAAAGAAAAATCTTGAAAATTGCATTTTAAGAAGAACTTCGTGTGGCTACATCGAAAAATCTATAAACACACACACATGAGAGGGTACATCTATATCTATATATATACAGAACTATATGGCAAAGTGCGACTAAATGCAGACGATGGAAAAAGGATACAGGGAAGCTCAATCTGGCAGTGACTTGGGGCCACAATAGCCATTCGGTTATCCAGTTGGTCAGCAAAGCATGCAGGACCAATCCAATACAATTTTAACGGTAATGTTGGCCGAAAGCAAGCGATGGCGAAATTGATATGGCCAACAAAATGGTGAGCCCTTACATTCACTCACACCCAAACAACTGAGGTGCAGATGCAAACAAAAATATCACGTATACGCACCATAAACAGCGGAGCTCAAAGGATCCGGAATGGGAAACGATTGCTCTGCTTTCTCTTGAAAACATTTTCGATTCTAGCATTTTGAAACAGAAAATTTGATTTTGGGTGAGATTTTAATGGTTGGTCTTTTAAAGCATAATTAAGCTTTTCCTTATTTATACAAATTCAATAACCTTATTTGCTTGACGGGGAAGAATACTATTAAAAATTGTGACTTTTCAGAAAGTCCTGGATGTAAAAGTCAAACACCCAACTTTATGTACTACAAGAAATTCCATGTTGTTTGCCACTCAGAGCCAACCTACTTGGGCAGAAATCCAAATCCGAAGCGCGAAAACCGAGCGGCAACAACTACAGAATTATGGCAACAAATTGCGAACAAACAGGCAACAAACAAGTGAATCACCTTTAACGCTTCCTATGCACTTTTTGGTCCTTCGCCCTGCCACTCGCTCTCTATCCTTTTTCCGGCCAAAGGAGCTTGGGCAGTCGGCAGTGAAAAACAGGCACGGCGTTCGATGGGCGGAAGGCGTGGCAGGTTCTGTCATAACTTGCACTGCCTTCAGGCTACTCAAAGAACCAGGAATGACAAAAACTGCACAGAAGCAGCAGCAGACTGGCTGAACAGCTAAAGACCGAGACATGCATGTCAAAGGACAACGAAATCTTTGAGTGTGAGCTTTGGGGCTCGAACACAGAAAAAAATACATATTGCCGTGTTATGTTTGCTGGTGAAAAAAAAAATTTTTTGGGACTAGAATTTGCTTCTAATATAATTTTTCCCAAACAGGCTTCGCTTAAATTTGTATTTTAGTGCGATTGTTATACATTAAAAGACAACCAGCCTGGCTTAGCAAGTCATTCGAAAAATCAAACCGAATTGTTAGAATCTTATTTGTGTGGGTTTTTTTAAAAAAGCTATTGCAAATTGTAAGATGAAACTTTCTGGCCAATATTTGCGATATCTACAAAGGCGATTCCGAAGTCACATACGAAGGGTTCCGAGAAATAACTATAGATTTCTCATGCCAATGGATGTCGATGGCTATGAAGAGGTTATGCTTTGGGAAGATGACGATCAAGAAATTCAATTGATGGATACTGGTTTTAGTTTTGTATAGGAAATATGATTAGTTGATCAATTCTACGCGATTGAATGCCTATTAAAGTCGATCATTTTGAGAAACTGCTTTCATTTGCTAATTTCTTGCTTTTATAATATTTGCTTAAAAGCAGTATGGATTTTTTAAGAGTTTTTGTTACTAAAAAAGATTTTATAAATTTCAAACTTGACATTAATTCATTTATATTCATATTTAAAAACAAAATTGGTCCTACAATGGTTATTGAAACAATCAAAAGTGGGTCATCCTTGGCTTTTCAGGGTGGTCTTAATTGAAAGCCAACCCACTGAAGCTCGATTTTGTTCGCAGTGCATGAGTGTGTTTCCGTTTGTGTGCGTTGCTTAACACTCAAAAGCGGAAGTAAGCGGCGTGTGCTGCGGTCGAGGATGAGCGGAGTGAAAGGAGTGAGAGGAGCGACTGGGAAAAGGAGTGGGGCGGGACAGGAAGCAGGCTGAAGTTTGTTTTCTTGCGGCCTCATGACTGGCACTTCTGTCTGCTGCTGCTATTTCTGCTGCAGTGACAGCAAAAACCGAGAAGAGACAACGGCACGGCAGCCCACGAACGCGAAGATGGCAGCAGGTGGAGGAGGGAATGTGGCAGGTGGAAGGTGGAAGGCTGCAGGTGGAAAGGCTGCAGGCTGCAGGCGAAAGGCAACAGGACAGGTGTGCTGCACTAACCGACACAAAAATATCACTTTAAAGTTTGCCAGTGAGTCCTGTCGTCTGTGTTGGTTTTTGACATGAAATTGCATTACATTTCACACGGAAACAAGTTGGGTGTTGCAATGAGTTGGCTCTGCACTTTTGAACATTGTCTTATTTTTATGCCAACTGTCGTTCGGTTTCTCGAGTGAAGTGTACAAATTAGTTGGCCTTGTCACAAGCAGCAGCAGCAGCAGAAGCAGCAGCAGCGAGCGCCGCAACAACAACTTACTCTTGTCTGGCATCCTTAAGCTACTTTTCATCGATCCGCTCAGCAATTACGTGCAGCGTTCTCTCTACGGAAACAATTTATCAGACTGGGCAAACGACCCAAGCTGCTTTTCTCGCCGAAGGAAACAAAAAATCGAGAAAAGAAACACGAAAACAAGGGCCCCGGCCACTTTTCTTGGGTAGAATGTATGCCCAAAGTGCATGGTAAAGTAAATTTTATTTAACGGCAGCAACAAACAAACAAAGTGGGGAATTTTCACCAAGAGTTATGGTTGGAAATTTGAGATACTCTTTAAGTATGCAGTGAGTTGAACTGGAATAATATGAAAATATAAATGACTGTAAGGGTATGTTTAATATTTGACCTACTTCCTTATTTGTTTAATCAAGTATTGAAAAATGAACTATTGAATTATTTTAGTAACCAAATAAATACAAATTATACTTAATTAGTTTCCAATACAAAAGTAATTAAAAATTAAGTTAAATGCAGATTTGGCAATGTTTTATAATTCCCAATTTCTTTTTTTATGGTTAACCGTACTCTATTCCACTTTTACAAGTAGTAGTAGTTACTTGTTGTGCCCTATAATTTTGAAAACAGAGGTTCCCTTCAGCTATCATATTGGTAAGTTGGTATACCCCGGCTTCAATCAACAACCGACAAAACGGGGCCTTGAACTGCGTGGGGGAAATGCCAAGCAACAGAGGCAAACATGGCCTGGGGCCAATGAACCATATTAAGGAACGCCCTCGCCAGGGATATATGGTATGGTAAGGATCGGAGCCCATCCCAGTTCGCTCACCTCATTCGGTTGCTGCCAAATCGTCACATCATTACTTATAGTCCGGCAAAATATAGTGTTTTGTGTTGGGCCTAGCCTAAAAATAGACTGACTCCGTCCAAATTGAAAACGTTTCGGCTAAAATGCACTTAACGAGCCAGCCTAACCGGCGGAGATCCAGATCCCCGCCAGCCCCTTCCATTGACTGACAAGCGCCAGTGTTGAAATTTATTGTGCTAAGCAAACGGGCAATTTACCAAACTGCAATTGCCGGAGAAGCAGCAGAAGGGATTGGTGGTTGCAGGAAGGCCAGAAGGGCAGAGGGGCAGAAGGAGGCAGAGAGCGCGCTGTGCTTAATCGTTGCGCTAAATTAACACGTATACGCCATGTGGCTGTTCAAGATTTTTGTCTGCCTGGCGATTGCTGAGTTCCAGGTTAGACGGTCGGTTAGTTGCTCACATTTATCGTTGCATACTGTACAAGCGGTAGAAAGTTTTTTTTTCTCTTGGGCATTCTTTAGTTCGCAACACTGCTGAATTTTTAGCCGATATGCTCTCAAAATCCTTTTGTATTATATTTTAATATAAACCCATTTTATGTATATAGGATTAAGTGAAGCTTCAATGCTTTGATAAATAATTTTGAACAAATAATTAGCTTGGAATAAATTATTGAATATTTTTATAGTTGGAATCGTGCTACCAGAATTCAGCTTAAACAAGAGAGAACGCTATAGTCGGGTGCCCCAACTATCAGATACCCGTTACTCAGGTAAAGGGAGTGCGAGGGAGATGGAGATAGAAACTTTGATCACGCATAACTTTTTAACGAATGGTCCGATTTGAAAATTTTCTTCTACATTTCGATAGGTATTGATAAACACAATAAAACTGCATTTTTACTTTTCCGAAATATTTAAATTTTTAAAATCGTATATAAGCGATTGTGGGCGTTAAAGGGGGCGTGGCACCATTTTGAAACAAACTTGCGCTGCGTAGGAACTTCTAAAATCTACATGCAAAATGCCAATCTTCTAGCTTTTATAGTTTCCGAGATCTCAGCGTTCATACGGACAGACAGACGGACAGACAGACGGACAGACGGACAGACGGACAGACGGACAGACAGACGGACAGACGGACATGGCTAGATCGACTCGGCTAGTGATCCTGATCAAGAATATATATACTTTATAGGGTCGGAAACGCTTCCTTCTAGCTGTTACATACTTTTGCACGAATACAATATACCCTTTTACTCTACGAGTAACGGGTATAAAAATAGGGCAGATCAGCTAGAAAAAAGAAACACAAAAATTAAGTAGTGACAAAATAAAATTATTTTAAAATCAAATTTTCAACCACAAAATAAAAAAAAAATTGATTTGAAAATATACTTGCAAGAAATATATACTTGCACTGTTAGTTATTAAAAGATGCTTATTTCCCATTTTTTTTAAAATTACCAGCCTGTTTTTTAATGACTCTACCAAGCAAGAGTTTTTTTCTTAAAGTATTTTATTTAATAGGTATTTTAAATTTGTAAATTTTTTTATAACAATAAAAGTACTTCAGAAAAATGAAAGAAATTGTAATTTTTAATATATATTTAATATTTAAACGGATATTTATCTATTGTATCAATGGTTAAGATCAGAGTTATGAAATCAATAAAACAATAAAATATTACATTGGCATTGTCTTTATTGGTAAGACGATTTGATGTAGTAATTTTAGCTTATTTTATTTTATAGTCAAAACCTCCCGGAATTTTTTCCGCGGCAATGCTCACGTTTTATGGGCCACAATTTCACAGTCAGCCAAGTTAGCCAAGTGGAGGTGCCAATATTGTTGTAAACTGCTGATAGTTGCCTCTGCCAATGTGGCTGTTGCCCGGCAAAGTGCAATGCGCCAAATGCGATTGCCATTTGCTCCCCAGCTCGTATTCCTTTTTCCTTTTTTTTCATTTCCCTCCGGTTCGTGCTGCTCCGTGAGGAGTTCTCATTTCTGTTTCACTTTTATTGCATTTCATTCGTTTTTCGCCACTCAGCGGCAACAGAAGGAGCGGCGAGCGAAATGCGAAATACATTTTTAGTTTTCTAATCGACGCGCGTTCATCGCATAAAAATAATGCAATAAACGATAATCCGAACGAAGCCAGCTGCATTTTTGGCTCGACTTTTGTTCGGTGACTCGATAATGTCTTGTTTATGGTCGCGGGCCAAAAGGGGAAGGGGAGCTAGGGTATCTGTGCAGGAATGATGGCTAATATCGGAATATTTTGCCAATTGTTAGGGGACGAAAAACGACTAAAAGGGAAACTGCATTTAATCGATCTGCTGCTGAGAAATTACTTTTTGGTGCATATACACCACGAAAAAGTGGTGATGCGACTTTCATCAGAAAAGTAATTTTAATCAACAATAATATGTATATTTCTAAAACTTGTACAGGGAGAACATGCTTTTAAATATCTTTAAATATTTTCAAGCCATTAGGAGGGTATATGATCTTTATGGCGACCTATGGTTGATTTTCATAGAATCTGCTACTGTAGTTCACTAGATATAAAAAGCACTTTCATCAAAACTTAAATTTGGAACTTGATTTATTTAAAGCTGTTCAAAAAAGAGGCTTCCTTAATAGAGGGCTAAAGCCCCTCTTAAGTAAGCTCTTAATTTTGTTTATTAAAATAACATTCCCCATACTTTTTTCAATTAAATAAAATCACGAATATATAATTTAATTGGAATTCAAATCCGTTCCTGCTCATTTGTATTCAAATAAGCCAATTGTCAGTGACATTGAACTCCGTTCAGCTTCAATTTGTTTGAAAATTCCCCCGGAACGCAAATCGAGTCCCATTTCAACTTAAAGTTCAAATGAACTTTGCCGACAGGCAAAACAGGTGAACATGGATCCGGAACAGCTGAGCCACTTGGAGGACACAGAGCTCCTGAGAATGATAAACGGCTCGACTGATAGAGCTAAGCAAGTTGAATGAGGTGGGGTGCTTTACTGTTTTCTGTTTTCAGTTGTTTATTTTTTTGCTGCTTCCGTTCGCTACGCGAAATTTAACAACACAATAAAACACATCAAATAAATTTGCGCTGAAATTTTGCTTATCGGGGAGGCGTGGCAGGGCATTGGAGGATGTTTAAGCGGGAGATTTAATGGCAACTTGATAAGCAGACAGCCGGGAGTCGCTTTAAACTCATGGTAATAAACTCAGCGAGCCGTGAAGCTGTTTTGAGAATCTAAATAGACTCGCCAAAGCAACTTGAATTTATTTCCCCACTCCCCCAGTGCCCCCCAGGAAAAAGTTAAGAGTTGAAAAAAAATACGGAGCGGGGAAAACAAAGGCTAGAAATAATACCGCGGTATGCATAATTTCGAATGGTTTTTCGGCGTCGAGGCGGCCACATTATGCAACATTCCTTTCAGCACACCCAGCCATCTACGAGAACCCAACCCCTTACCGCATGCTCATTATGATAATAAAAATGCCGAGCGGCACGGAGATATGGCCAAGGAGGCGGACCAGATCTGCGTGGGAAATTTCCACGGTCCTCCACGGTCAAAGCCCACAACAACAATTAAAACGTTATTAAGCGGCCGACGGAGGAAAATGGGAATGATGCAGGGAGGAAATGGCGGACCACAAAACAGATACAATGAAAGGTAGAAAAGCTAAAAACGAGCAGCAAATAAATGACAATGCGGTAAAAAAATGTAAGCGGTTTTTTTTTTGGCCAAGGATGTGGACAAAAGGCAGTTCTGCTAATGAATGTGTGGGCTTAATGGAAATGTTCATTTTTTCACGTGTGTATGTCTAAACTAATGTGGCTACACTGCACAATCAATAAGTCGGGCTGCAACTAAAAATGTTATTAAATCAAGGGTTATTTAATAAAATAGACTCCTTACGTGTATTACAAATGATGAATTGAAACATTTTGGGTATTTATTAACAATAGTAAAAACGAGTTATTAACCTAACTGATGATACTCTCAATTTTCACCAAAAAAGTATTTAATGAAACCAAAAACCCATCTAAATTCCAATAAAAACCATTTACCTTTGATTACTGAAACCAAATAACCTATTATACAACGGAAATAATTGGTTGTAGCTATTAAAACCTTAACTAGTTTAATTTATATTAAAGACCTATCATCAAGTTTGAACTATACAAATTCATCGATCTTAGTGTGGCGTGTGGGGCAAGCGACAATCAATTGGAAAGAAAATTAAAACAAACTTTTGTTGCACAGTACAATGTTTCTAAATTATTGTTGCTGCTGCTGATGCTGCGTTTGTTTTCTGGTCTTGAAATGTTAATTACGAGCACATGAAAAGAATTCCATTTTGGGGCGCTGGGAACGAAACAAAAACTTCACAAATGTTAATTATTTAGTACGGCAAGAGAACAAAGAATCTTAATGCAGGCAGAAACACAAAGCAACAAACAAATAAGTACACACATATGCATAAAGGAGGCGAACGGCAGCGGAACGTACAGAATAATGCACTCTGGCACACATTCCCCCACAGATACACAACTATTTGTACAATCGGAAGGAAAGTTCATATTAGGGAGGATGGGGGAAAAAAGTTATGACTCTGCATTTTAATTAATGAAGAAAAACGAACATATTATTTTCCTGATACGAAAAAGGAACCTTTCACTATTTTTATCCGCATCTGATTTTGAAAAAAAAAAAAACTCAGAGGGGAAATAAAAGTTTGCTGGCTTCCCTTTCCAATAATAAAATAATAAGTTCAAATTATAGTTTTCTCATTATTGCTGTTTTTCCCAATTCCCATGGGAAACTGGGACTCACCAGCAGATTCTATTATTGCCTATAGTTGCCTATACAGTTTATTTTAAAAATAGGAAAACTCCACTCTAACACCCAGAAAACGTTAATTCTTATGCGAGTTTCTATTTGGTTATTTGATGAAAGTCAAAGTATAGAGTAGTGATATTAATAATGCATAATTATTCTCTTGCGAAGGCTTGCAATCAAGGGGTATCTAATAGTCGAGGCACTTGACTAAACTTAAAACTTTTAAACACAAGTTTCAACAATATTCAACGACGTGTTTTGACTAATAAAGTCGTTGGATCAATTTTTTGATAATTTTGTTATTTTTATACATTTATTTTTTATACTTTCGGTCTGAACATAATTTTATTTACTTAATTACTAATAATTACATATGTGCATTTCCATACTGTTGAATGGGATTGTAAAAAATAACAGGAGGGTTTTTCACAAAATTAGAATATCTATCATTTTAAAAAATATTATTTTATTATTTTTATTGATTTGTCCATTTCCCGTAGCTAAAGTTTTTGAATTGTTTAAGATGATCCCATTGCTTGAAGAATAGTCTTAGGAAAAATGCAAAATTGTCAGCCCAAATTTTACAGTTCATACAATTAATAAGGGATTAGAAGCAACTTCTGTTCCACTTTTTGGCCTAATTGGGTAGAATCTAGTGAAGGGCACTCGTAGTCAAAACAACCAGGGTGAAGAACTCTTGGTGCAACAGCCGGAAACAACAATAGAAAAATTCGCGGCAGAACCGGAAGCGGAAACTTTGAACCACTAGTTATGAGCATCGTTAATTAAACTACTCGGTATAAATCATAGGCTCCGCAGCGGAGGAGAATGTCTTCGAGCTGCCACGTTCTCGGCCACACCCCCATTATCTGTCTATCCATCTATCTGGCTATCTGGCCAGGCGTCCATCTCTTCGCCGGTTTTCAGCCTGCTCCACTTGTTCAACTTTTGTCTTAGCTTCCTTTTCCTTGGCCTTTGTATGCTACAACTTGAGCGGACGAGCGAGAAGGGTAGACTTGGCCAAACACTTTTCACGTTGCGCGAAATTTATCATGATTCCATTACATAATTAAATCCGTTTTAATAGAAACTTTGCACGTCTCTCTTGTTGCTGTTGCTGTTGTTGGTGTTGCCCTCGTCTCTGGCTGCTGTTGCTGCTTTTGAGATGTATTTGGTAAAGTTTCCATCGCCAGGGCCAAATTGAAAAACAAAACAGTCCAAAGGAAGCTGGAAAGTTGCCGCTGCCGCCGCTGCCGGCGTCGCTGCTATTGCGTAAATGAAATTAAGAAAGTAACCAAAGACTCAAAGCTGCTGCCCGCTCACGCTCCTAGCAGCCCCTTTACCTTATCTGCTGCGAGCTCAAAACACTGCGGAAAATCTTTCATTTCTGTTTTTAATAATCAAAATATGTTATTAACATTAAAACGCAGTTTTAAAAATTGTTTTCAATTATAAATATTATAAGAAAATTATAAATATTGGTTCCATTTATTACGCATAATATCACATTTATTATTTAAGCATTGTATTAACTGAATGTCAAATTTCTTGAAATTCTCCTTCACCGTAAAAAATATTTTCTATTATGTACAAAATATCCAAAGTACTTATGTGTACTTTTTCATTACTTATCATTTAAAAATGTCCAATTTCTTGAAATTAAAATATTTAAATAAAATAAAATTAAAAATATTATCTGTCATGTACATATATCCGAAATACCTATATAAACTTTATTATACCTATGTATACTTTATTATTACTTTTCATTTGAAAAAACCTATTATTAAATAAATTTGTTTTTCTAATTTGCTTACTTTGCTATTTATAATGCTTAAAATATTCATTTATTTTATATTATAATAAAATCAATTCATTCACACTACAAACTATGCTAGGTGGAACTTGAAAATGTTTCAGATATCCAATAAAAATTCTTCGTTCTATTATCTAAAATGAACCTTTGTGTTGGCGTAACACTTTTTCGCAGTGAATCCTTGGCTTTTATATCTGTTCCACTCGTACCCCGTCTGCCACTGTTGCTTGGTTTTTGTCTTGATAAATTACCCCGTCCTTGGCAGCGATTTCAACGTTGTCGGGCGACACAGTAAAGTGATATTTTTATTTGGAGTCTCGCTTTCTTCCCTCGGTTCCCACTCGATTCTTTTTCTTTCTTCACCTCGTCCCCTCAATTGCTGCCATTTTTAAATCTTGCCAAATTGTTAACGACGCCAAAGTTGCCATTGAATGGGAGTAAAGGCGTTCTTGAAAGTCCTGGCGTTGGCCAAAAGGGGGTGCGGTGGAAGGGCGGATGGTTGGGTATCCAACGACTAGGAACAAGAACGACAAAGTTTAGTAAATGAAAATAATTTTCAGTTGGAAAATTATTTAAAGTAGTTCATTAAGTGGGCAACATTATTTTGTTTTTTAATGTTTGTATCCGCTGTCATTTGATACGGAGCTTAAAGCTTAAACTATTTATAAACTATTTTTTACTTGCTCTCCTGCGTCATTAAGTTTGGAGAAACCATTTTGTTTGACAATATTCATTCAATTTATTTTTATTATTTTTAATATATATATCACGTTAAAATTAAAAATAAACTTTTTAAGACTTACAGAATTTTGCAGCATAAATTATATTTCCGAGCTTAAGACCTGGAAAGTCATATAAAAAGGACCTAAGCATATCTTAGGTAAGCACCGCTGAAAATAAATAACGTTCCATTTAGATATTTCCATTTTAAAAGGTTGTTCAAAAACGTTTGGCCCCCAAAAACAATGAACTTGGAAAAACCGAAAATTACAGATAGACTAACGTTCTCATCAAAAATAGGTACAGCTGAATGAGGGAAGGGATATGCCTAGAAAACCGAGCTTTTAAAAAACAACATTTATAAAGGGCTCTTTAACTTTCTACAACTAACCAGGTGTAGTCAGTTACCCCAACCGCAGCCTCTAAATTTTCAATTAAAATCGCATTAGAAAACCACATGCAGACTACAAGCCGCCGCTTTCCAGCTTGTTGCTAAGAAGACTCTTCTCCTTTTAGCCCCACTTCGTGTGCCGCACTTTCCTTATCCCCGCTTGACAACTCACTTAAATCGCAATAAATAAAGCAAAAGAAAAAAACTGAAAAAGGTAGCACACACACACCTGACAACATTGAAGGAGGGGCTGAGACAAAACGATCCTGCATCACTGATAAGGAAAATCCTCGGAAATCCCACTCAAGCGTTGGGCCACAGCAACATCGAGCAAACCCGTTCTCAAATACCCGCAACGGGCATTAAAATAAAATTAATTTTTCTTTCCACCGAAGCAGGCAGCAGAAGCAAAATGACAAAACGATTGACTATTAAAATGGATAAGGCATAATATTTTTCGCATTTTGCGGTTGCGAAGAGAACGGAGAATAGGCGGTTATGGGAAAAACTTGTGGGAGGAAGCGCCACGTAAATGTGAAAAACATAGTTTACAGTCGGAGCTTATCTCACTGAGCCAATAATGTTTGCCTTTTCACAATGACAAAAGCACTCAAGCACCGAATGGCAGAGGGGGTAAAAAAGGACATAAAACGAGCAAACTGAAGGCTTAAAATAAAAATGAGAAAAGTTTTTTCTTATGATTGTGAAGAAACAAAATACACTCTTACTCGCGCTTGAGCTTAAAATAATGCTGATATATATTTAAGTAACGTTTAAGTAACTTAAAAAATAAATGCATGGAAAAAACGTGGAAAAAATAAAAAAAATTTGAAATTCAAAAATATATATTAAATATATAAATAATTGTTAAATAACTAAACAAAAATATTTAAGTAAAAATATTATCAAAAATAAATAAATTCGATTCAACCGGTTCTATATTCCAAGTAATACAAATTCGAGACTTATTTTCAATCAATGAAACAAAACTCAAAAATTAAATTTTTTAACAGAAAATAAACTTACAAACTTACAGATTAATGAAATTATATAAAACTCGATTAATAATTATTATTTTGTGGGTAAAACTATAAATAAATAAAAATCAGGTGATAATCGTTGAAAATTAGTTTTTGTAAAACAACTTATTATTTTTACAATCCCAGGCTAATTATCTTTAAACTTTTATATTTTTTTTAAAGTATTTTCATATCATACGAAGGACTGGTAAGTGTCTGTATATATATGTATATATATATTATATATGTACATCGCTCTGTGGCTGGTTTGTGCTCTTAATGTTTTCGCAACGGCAATTAAACATTGAGTGTTTGGGCCAACCCGTTAAGCCACAGGAAGTTCAAGCTGAAGATGCCATGAATAATTTCCTGCTGCTGACCAAGAAAAAGCTGCGGGGGGGAGTGAGATAAAGCATAGCTCCAACGGAAGACAAAGCAACCGCAGCAGAGTGGGAGGAAGAGAGCAATATGTGCTGTGAGGATGTGAGTGGACTCGAAAAAAGTTTCTCCGACTGCGGTGTGGCTTAGTTGGCTTTTGGGGTCTTCCTCTTTTGGACACGACCGCCCTCCAAAAACCATCTATCCCCCACTTGCCACGTCGCCCGAGATTATGGCTCGCTTAGTGGGCAATTATCGCCTGCAGGGCCCATAATTATTATCATCACCAGGACCAAGTTGCACTTTCATTTCATATTCAAAAGGCGTTCTCCGGCCCCACTATCTGTGTCTCTGTCTCTCGCCGGGCGGTCTCCTGGGGACGGGTTGCATGTTATCTGCTGCCACACATGAGCGGCATGAGCAAGCCGAGTGAAACTACTACGAGCACATGCTGAAAACATAAATATAACGGAGATATCCCCGGGGGGCTGCAAATGGGCGGCTTTCGGGGGCAGGACCCGTCAGTCGAGCCTCCTCGCACAATGGACTCCGGTTGCGAGTGGAATCGTAAGTGCGCCGCCTGCCCGGACTCTGATGAGCGACTGCCACTAAAAATAATAATAAACGTAAATTTCTCTAATTTACACACACACACTCGCATGCTCAGGACAATGGTTTCACACACGCACACACAGTGGGAGAGAGCAGCTTTTGACAGGCACACTGACACAATGCCCTATAGAGATGCTTTGAGGGAAAATCCCAAGGAAAAGAACTTCCAATGCCCTGCAGCAACTAGGGAAGGTATCGATTTAAATAAACATCTAAAAACAATTTTTAAACTTCTGTGAGGTGTCCTTATATATTTAGCAAAATGTATTTCTAACTTGTTATGTACAAAATTAAATTAAATTTGTTGCATTAATAACAAGGACAATATGTATGTGTATATATGTGTACTCTCAAATCATCACTTATGTTATTTATAAGCTATTGTGTTCTCGGGATCGTTGTTAGCATGTACTTAAATTAGTGCCCAAAATATTGCTTTGCTACTAATATTATTACCTGTAAAATATATATTCATTATAGAAAATATTATTACCTGGAAAATAATATAACAATAGCTTTTTAGAGTTTTTGCTAAAGAGTATGGTAATGAGAAGCAGTATAGTTTAACCAGTTTTTCATTCCACTCGCAAACGTTTTCCTCGAGTCATTATGCTCCTTCTGCCACGAGCTATCTCACTCTGACCCACCGTACTCCTTTCCCCTGTCAAATAAACAACAAAGTCACTGAAATTTAATTTCCCAGCATCAGCAGGAACAACAAAAAAGCAAAGGGATGCCAAGGAGCGAGAGATGAGGGGCACTTGGCAGCATGTTCATGTTGCTGCTGTTGTCATGTAGCGACAGCGTTCTCCCCTCTCTGTCGCTCTGAAGCCGCTGCAGTAGCCGAAAAGTTGCCTTATCACTTGGGCGCATTTACATAAAAAAACCACAAATAAAAGTTGCCAACTAACGCAGCACCAAGGAGCAGAAGAAGAGGACTGTAAGGAGCAACAGCAGCATCTGAATCGGAATCAGAAGAAGAGCCAAAGAAAATAGAAGCACAATCACAATTGGGTTTGGCTACACACTGGAAGAAATAACCCTTTAAAGGAAGTTTTTGATTTCCAGCAAAGTGCAGTCATCAATATACCATAAAAATATGCATTATCATATAACAAGAAAGGAAGTTAGCATTGCCAAATTATGTCAATTTCGTCAGGTTGTAAGATAAATTTACACATCTCTCCTAAGGTAGCTTTAAAATATAATCTGGAGATTTTTATTAAATTAAAAGGAAATAACTGCACTTCCTCAAAGTGGCTGTATTTCCAGTTTTTCTATTAATTTTACGAGCCTTTATACGTCATCAAAAATATATATTTCTCAAAAACTCGTAAATATCTCTTATACTTCTTTAAAAAATTGCGGGCTTGACTGTTGTCATTTTGTAATTTAAATATTTTATTGTAGTCCAAAAATGGCACCTATAATATGGCCATGTCACAAAATATATTCCGCTGCATTACTGAAAATAGAAACAGAGTTAGTTCTCTTATAATTTGAGTTCACTGTAATTATTTCGAAATAGTACTTGGGACTACTATTTTTGTTATCTTTGAAAGTTAAGTAATCTTGTTAAGTAAGCCTTAAAATGACCACGAAAAATGAACGATCGAATCGGGAGCTATCCCGAAATAATAAATCAATGTTGATAAGAATATACTTGCCTGCCCCCTCGACTTTTCCTGCAGTGTACCCCTTTGCCTGTGACTGAGTAAGAGTGACTGTGGCAGTGAGTGGCTCACCAAGTTGGAGGGGGGTGGAGTGGAGAGGGGGACGTAATGAAGGGGGCACAGCTTAAGCATTAAAAACTTTTCACATTAAAGCACATTACAACAACAAATCATAGAGCAAACAAAACAAACGCATACAACAAACACTGTCACACACACACACACTCGCATATGTAGAGCAACACATTTAGATAATATGCTACAACTGCTGTGGCCCAAATGACAACGCGATGGGGTAGCGGGAGGGGGTGTGGGGTGTGGGGGCTGACGAGGGGGCGTTGGGAAACTCATGCGAGTTGTAAAAAGCTTTGGCAACAATGTCGCCTGAATGTCGCGCATTGTTTCCAGGCCGCTGCCTCTGACACTACCAAAACTGAAGAGCGACCCCCACCTCTTGTTTCCCCAAAATTTCCGGTAGCCCCCCACCCCCCAACAGCGACGCTACTGGCCAAACTTTTTTTAACTTTATTTTTTGTTTTTTGTTAAGCACATTTGCGCATTTTCCTTACTTATAGCATACTTTTAAGCGACAAAGCGCATTAGCCAGGCAATGCATGAAATTAAATTACATATCACGGATTTTTTGGCGAAACATGACAGACTGGAATATAAGTGCATAAGAAGATATAAATTATGGGGGAAAATCGTAGAAAGGTCGCTATAATTAAAGACTTTTTAAAATAAGATAAAAACTAAATTGGCTTTATTAATGGTGACACTCAAATCTTTTTTAACCAAATTATGTTAGAACTTATATGGAACAAGATTCCATATTCCCCTTAAAACTGCCAATAATTCAATAGTTCGACTATGGTAATAAAACTTTAAAAATTCAATTATTATCTAAGAATTTTGGGACATATATATGTATTAACTATTGAAATTAATGTATTGAGATTATATAATAATAATTCGATTAAAATTATATTATATAAGCTGTTAATTTGTATTTTTTGTAGTGAGCTATATAAGCTAACTTGTTTCAAAAGAGGTAATAACAAAACTGTTGTTCAATGACTTAATGGCTGCTTAACCTTTTATTTAAGGGTAATAGATGTACAGATCAAGCTCCAGCTCGGGATTGATACTAAGCATGTTCCTAAATATTTATACTATTATTTAAACCTAAAAGTTATACAGGCAGAGTATATTGTACGTACTTAGCTTGCACTTGCACGAGGACATCTCCGATCACATTTGACCCACTTGACGGTTTCCGTTTCAGCCATAACTCTCTCGAATTAAGCTCTCAAACGTTCTTGAAGATTGTTTCATTTGCAGCTAACAATGCGCTTCTCTGCTTCTTCACATTCGCCTTTATGAAATGACCTGCACTCAAAAATCAACGCGTTGTCGCTGACAACGCTGAGAACCCGGAAAATCCAAGAAACCGTGGACAATGTCGAGTCGCTGATGGGGAGCAAAAGGGGGAGGGGACGTGGACAACGCTCAGCGAAAACTTGTTATGTCGTTAAGTGTGAAACTTATTTCGCACATGACGCCGGTTGAGTGGAGGTAGACGGGGGAGGGGGATAGGACGGGGACAGGGAGACTGGAGGAGTCTGCGGGGGCAGCTGCCGAAAATTGCAAAAGAAATCAGCAACAAAAGTTTCCTTTCCGTTGATGTTTCGACCCTTGTCCCACGTCTTTTATTTACACTATATTTTAGACGGTTTTTTGATTTCAACGGAATCCTGAAATGCCAGTTTTTTATCCATTTTTATTATTTATCGCGTTACATAGGTATCACAGCCAAAAGCACATTTTCGATCATTTTTTTTTTAGATACAATCCTTTTTTTGAAAGTTTATCCAAAAATCTGTTAAAAAAACAAGGAAAAATAGAAAGCCATTTATTTTGAATTTTAGAAACTTCTAACTTAAATTCATTCTAAAAGTGCTTCGAATTGTTTTAGTAAGCTATTTGATATTAATAAATATAAAAAAGATCACAAACATTTAAAATTAATATTTTCTATATTGATATCAGCAATTCCAAGTTTTTAACAAAATTTAATTGAAAAGGATAACAAAAGGGCATACTAATCTTCGGTGTTCGTGCTAATTTTAACCTTCGTACACCGCCTTTCCGCCACTTGTACTCTCTTTTTGTTTCTTAAAAATCAAAATAGCTAAAAAGTAGCGACAAGTGTTAGGAGAAGTGGACGGGGAAAGTCCGGGCAGGAAAGTGTGACGAGAGTGGAAAAGTTTCGGCCAGCGGAAAGTAAGCGAAAAGCGTCAGCGATGCCACCGAAATAAGGCAACAGAGGGTGGTGAAAGTGGGGGGGGGAGAAGGTGCCACCCGGCCAATCTTAAAATAAACTGCAGCTGCGCGTAAAAAGTGACAAGTTTTGAACGGATGAGGACACACATAAAAAAATTAAGATAACTTTAAAATGAATATCAAAATAATATTGTTTTTCACTTTTAATAAACTATTTTGTTTTTTTTTTCGTTTCAAGCTGGGAGCCAGTAAATTATTAAAAAGCTTTTAAAACTCCGAAACAAGGTCAATATCCAAAAAAAATAAATATATTTATACAACTAATATGTTATTAAATACCAACCCGATGTAAGGAATTTGTTGATTTGAATTGATGTATCTCAGTTAATTTCTTTTTGTTCTGTGCCGTTTTCAACTAACAGGAACATGTGTTCGCTGTCCACAGTCTTCTTATCCTCCTCCCCCGATTCCATCCTGCTCCCCTTTTAGTTCCTCCACTTATTGGCACTCGGACATTTCAGCACGTGACATATTTTGCAACATAAATGTGTTTTCTTCCAAGTTTTCTTTTTGTTCAATTGGCGGACTTTGACTTTAACATAAGACAAGGTTTCGTAAGCCAAAAAAAAACAAGAGGGGAAGTTATGGGCCGATCTGATGTGTTGACAGACTTTGCGGCTTTTCCATTTGGCCATCAAATTTACGGTGGGGTGGAAAAAAATGTAGGAATTAATCTCAGATTACAAACAAATTGTCAAAGCTTTCAGTAATTTTTCGATTAGGTAAAACAAACATTTAAACCACAGCTGTATTCGGGTAAGGTTTAATTACTTGATTGTAAAGAAAAAAATTTTTTTTATTCAGATAACTTGTGCCTGTTTTAGTGATACTTATAAATTTATCAAGCATTTCCCAAAATTAATTCTTACATTAAGCATGAGTTGTAAATCATTCCCAATTTGATCAATTTGGAACCGTCAAGTTGAACAGACGAAATAAATGGCAAAAAGGTAAGCCAAAATCAATAAAACTGTAAGTTTCTTCAGGAAATTTCGCACCTCGAATCCCCTTAAAACTTTCTCGACTAAAAATCCCTTTTCCGCCATTCCTTCTTTGAAATTCACCCTCCCATTTACAGTTGCATTTGCTCAGCTGACAATTCATCTCTTAAAAAAGTTGCGCGAAAATATTTCCCCTTTCTTCAGGGAATGCAGGTGTTTTTTTTTTTTTGGGTGTGACTGTGGTTAAAGGGAAATGCAAATGCCAAGGCAATTTATCAGCTTGGCGGCAACATTCAAAATTAAACGCAATCACATACAAAAACGCAAAAGTGCGAACAAGAATCGGGAATGAGGGGAAAACTAAAGAAAAAGCGGATGGAGGCTGAGTGGGAAAAAATACAATTGAAAACTTTTGCAATACGCGGCTGAGCGAAAGGAGGAAAGCCGGTTTTTCCGTTGGGCGGGAAAAGGAGAACTCCAGTCGGTGCGTTTTCATATCAAACTTTGGCTATTGCATTTTCATGTGTCTTACTTTCTTTTCACTGATAAGACAGAGGAGTCGGGGCGGGGGGCGCGGGGCATATCGTTGTCAGCCAAATGCACTTTAGCCGAGTTATCAAAGAGTTGAAATTGCATTGCCCAGACCCAATGCGACGTCAGCCGAGAAGAAGAAGAAAGCACCACTTTTAGCAACAATTTCAAGCGCATTATCCAAAAAGCTGTGAAAGGGAAGTGAGCAGGGAAAGCAGCTGCTGAGCTGTAAGTAGAAATGTGGTCTTGTGACACGACACTTTCGAGGACTAAAACTAATCTCAAGCAACTTTTAATCACTCAAATGGCCAAACTTTTAATTTTCACGCCAATTTCAATTCCTATAATTATTTTTTTTGGTTACTAAGACCGAACTATTTTATTACAAGAGAATACTATATTCACCAATTTTTTTTAAAATTTTTTTTCATTTAATATACAATAGACTTTTTAGTTTTATTTTCCATTTTGATACATTTTTAATAAATAATAAGTAAAGACAATTTAAACAATTTTTTTAATCGTTTTACAAGCAAAAAGTGATTTAAGTTACCCTACCACTTATAACAATAATATTAAAACATTATTGAAGCTAGAAGAACAAAAATAAAAAATGTATCCCACTATACTTAACGCTTTATAATTAATATATATGTTTTTTTACTAGATCCACTCAATACTTGAAGATTCTGGCATTTAATTTACAATTTCCAGTGTCATACAAGCTTATGCAGAAGCAGGAGGAGCAGCATTCTCGCTGCTCTAGAGGCACAAAAGACAAAAGTCAAACTTGGCTGCTCAGACAAAGCCTGCGTCGGTCTGTTTATCTTGTAAGGTAAATCATTCGAGACTGAAAGTCAAACAGCAGCCCAGGGAGCTTGTGAGAAATCGAGAGGGGAATGGAAGTGGCATTCGGGCGCACTATGGGGCCAACGACCACTTTTGTTGGCCAAAATTAATAACTCGCTCAATTTTAGAGATATCGAGATAAAACTTTACCAATCGTTTTTTGGTATCCTTAGGCAACATATATGTTAAAAAGAAAAGGATCGAACAAATATATCCCATAGCTGCCATACGATCGATTTAGTCAACTTTGTTATTTTTCAAGATAATCGAATAATTTTTTTTTTATTATTATATACTTTATAATTACATTTATATTATATTTTTTTATATTTTTTTTATATGCTTCTGAATAGAATTCAAAATGCAAAGCAAAATGTTCTTCGTTCCACAAAGGTTCAATGTAAATGCACGAAAATCGGATTAAAATAATTTTATTAATAAGTAAAAAAATGGGACCTGCTATTAAACATCATGCTCTTCGGATTCTAGTTCAATATTTCATTGAAAATCAAAAGGATTCTAATATTCAACGCAACTACTGTTAAGGTTGCAAAACTTGAGGTTATGTGCTTAAAACTAAAATTTCGTAAAAAGTGGCAATAAGTGGCGATTCTAACCATATACATTTTAAAAAGAATTTAATACTCTACAAATCTCAATAGGTTTCAGAAGTGGACTCCGCTGGACTCACTTTGTTGCTCTATTTAAAAATTAGTTTTCTATTTAAAAAACGCGTTTTAGGCAACTCACTTTATCACTTAAGTTTAAAGACAGCACGATAGATTTCAACCGTTTAAACACATAAACACTAAGTACACACCACCATTCATCGAATTCATATCACAAAAATTTTTTGGAACGCTTATAAACTGCTTTTTTAAACACTTTAAAAATGCAATTTAAAAGTCGAATTTCAAAAGCACGTGGCTTGCATCTTAAACATCTGATTTAACAGCTGTTATCTTAACAGAAGCGCACTCTATCGGAATTCCTGATACGTAACATTGCAGATTGGTCTTCTGTTAATATATCCTAAAACAACTTTTTTGGTTTTGACGACTTTTCAAAAATGGGTTTTGGCCAACGAATGTGGTCGTTGGCCCCATAGTGGGGCGTGCGAAACTTTGGCCAAAGTAGTTGAGGCGACAAAGGCGGGAATTGAATTCAAACAATAGCCGTCATGGGACACAACCGAGTTGCACCTGCTCCTGCAAGGTTGCAGTCCCAGGCTGCCGCATTGCGTCGCTGTCGTGTCCTGCAAATTAGTTGCATATTAAAAATGCGTTGGCCAAACAATGACGAGCCTCGGGGACACGAAGCCAAAATTTCTAGAATTTCCATGTAGCCAAGAACCTTGTCAATTACACTTGGAAAACAGTTGGTGTTAATATGTGGAGGCTATATTAATTGTACAGCATTTTTTACATCAGCATTTCTACCAAGAATTTATATTCAAGAATGAAATGTAATAATTATTACAGCTAATATTAAACGGAATTAAATAAAATTAAATTTACAAAGTTGACAAAATAGGTTAATTAATAACAATCTTTGGGTTTTTGTGAGCTGTAGATAAATCTACCACACAGATTTACACAAATAATTAAAAAAATACATGAATACTACTCGCCGATGCCGATTTAATTGGAATCGTGGAATCGTGTTGATTTAACTCGAAATAAGGTGAACCGCCAAACCAATCTTAGTCACCATATCTATATAGTAAAATATGTAATGCTAAATATTTTGTAAATTTTTTAAGTAGTACTCGGCATTGTCAACACGATTACATAACTACAATTGGAATTGTGGCATCGTAAAAACTATTATAATTGTGTTTCTTAAATATTTATATAATACAAAAAACTGTTTACAAAATTAGTATAAAAATCTATATGGCCGTATTATACCCGTATTATTTTCGAAATTCAAAGTAAAATGCAATAAAATTAGTGGTCAAAAAAATATATTTTAAATATACTTTTTTTTCAAGTGCACTGCTTATCGAGAAGTCGTTGCATCCCTCTCTGTCTCCCTCCCCCTCATTGAGGACTCGATTGCCAAAGCGGCAGCGGCAGAAGGACGAACTTTTGCGCTGGCGTCGCTGCTGCCGCCGCTGCCATCAAATGAGAAAAGTTTAAATGACGCTGCAGTTTGCAAATGCCAAGCCGTTAAAAATGAGGATATCTGTATAAGGAGGCCAAGGAGTGGACAGGGCAGGGGCAACTGATTGGACAGGACGCGGGGAAGCAGATGCACCAAAGAGGAGCAACAGGAGCAGCACGAAAGGGCCGAAGGAATTGCCATTTAGGAGGTGATAAAGAGGGAGCTGCTGAAGATGAAGCACTGGAGGCAACCCAATTTGTTATCTGCGGGAAAGTCATGGACCGTGGTCAGGGAATCATCAGTTAGCCGCCCGTCGCAGTGGCCTGATCTTAGAAAATGAGGAGAGTATAAAAAGCGTTAAGATGATGGACGATGCGGCAGGAAGACAGCCAGATAAATGAGCAAATTATTCGAGATTCGAGTGAAAAAACTCTTTGTATACGGTTTCAATGGTGTGGCAGAATTGAAAATGGGTTACCAATTATTTATAATTCATTTAAAGCTGTGCTTCGGAGATTTAAATAATATTGATAAAAGATTAACGTTCTTTGACAACCATCCTCATACAATCTTAATGTTTTTATTTATACACAATGACTATTTTTCTTTGCCACCTCAGATGAATAGAGATTTCTTCTAGGAATTCCTTAATTTTTCCAAGCTTCTTTTCCATACTCTTCAATCCAGTTCCATTCAACCATAGCCGGCATTAAAACGCAATCAGTGTTTAGCATGCTCGGTTCTTGTTTTCAGACTTGCTTCTCTTGCGTACACTTAAGTCACAACAGATCGATTGTGGGTGTGCTCTGTGTGTGGTCGGGAATTTTCCCAATTTTCAGGAAAAACCAAAGGCAAGTTGGACTCCACGTCTTCCGATTTTTCGCCTTCCCACGCGACTTTGTCTAACTTTTTCATTAAATGTATTTCAATACTTTTTCGGACACCCCCTGAACTCTCCACCAATTGCACTGCCAATTTTTCCACTTGACCAATTCATTTTGGCCACCCACCCACTCCACTCCACCCCAATCGCCCAAATTTGATTTTGTTTTTTCTTCGCACCAACTTTTAGTTGATTTAGCTGCCCCGCGACGCGAACTGGACTCACTTGCTCTGCTCAACTGATTGCTTACACTCTGAGTGCAAACAGTATTCTGATTGGTTCAGGGCAATCAGTGGCTAGGGATCGCAGAAATATATCGACATTTTTTCCAATTTTGTTGCACTTTTTGCTAAGCGGTTTAAAGCTGAAAGGAAAAATAAAATTACAAATTGAGATTTTCAAAATAGGTTTAAAGAAGGTCTATAAAATGTATAGCATGTAATTGTAATTGTAACATACTTAAAGTTACCTGAAAAATAATATAAAATCAGATAATTCTAAGAAAAACCTACGACGTCAAAAAATGTATAATAATAAAATGTAGTTTGCCATTTATTTGTAAAATATTTGAATTACTGTAAATAAGTAAATAAATTTATAAATAATCTTAGCAGCAATTTTTGAAATGAAGGATCCAAAATGTATATAATTAATAATTCGATCATAATTTCATTAAATAAGTCAATTTCCTTTATTTCTTTGCTTCTTTTAAATTTTTTATTGAATTTTATTTGTTTTCTAAAGTCAACTCTGGGTTTATACCAGCTTTAAACTACATACATGTGGTCTGCCTTTTATTTGGCTACAAACTTTATAAGCCCACTGTTTTGGGGGCAGTTCAGGCCAAGGATGTTCGAAATGAAATTCGGCCGTCAAGGTGATTGTTTTCAAACCTCAAGCGCTTCAGTTGGTTTACTTAGAGGGCCAAGTTTACAACAGTTGTGGACCTGGCCGGCAATCCCCTGCAGCCCTAGTGGCCCTGCGATCCTCTTTTCTGGAGGTCTTGGAAGCCATTCGTAGGCGTTCGGCTTAACTGGCATATACATATACATTTTTACGGTCAATTGCCGTTTGTCTGTCCTGTGGACCCCGGCATCATACCCTTTAACCCCTGGTGCCCCAATTCGCTGGTCCGCTCTCCTGTTACTGTGTTTGTTTGTTTGCCCAACTCGAATTTGATTCGACGAAACGAAAAATAAAACAAGAAAACCCAAAGAGATTTGTGTGTGCGAGCCGCCTGGCGACGAACTTTTGACCGGGGCGAACGTTGAGAAAAAGTTTTTAATTTTATTTATTGAAAAGTTTGTCCTGTTATTTATTTGCTAGCCATGTTGAAAATATGACCAAACACGCTCGGGCCGCTCAACTAGCTTAAAGCCACTTTTGCCCCATTTACTTTGTTTGACTTGCAGATGGAACCGAAAACTGAAAACACAAACTAAACCAGAAGCTTTGAGAATCTTCCCTTTCACACTAAAAAAAATAAAAAAAACAAACATTATGCATTCAGGTATTGCTTTAATCGCTCTAAAACCACACAAAAATGTGTATTGAAGTTTAGATTATTTACTGAAACCATAATTAGTGATTGTGGCAACAGTTTGGCATGCTAAATGTGTGGATTATAAGTACTGATATTCATATTTAATACCCTTTTGAGATCATTTTTATATAAAGTAATTTTTCCGAATTTAATTGCAAAAGCTGAGAAAGGCAAATGAATAAGAAACATTAAAAACGCTTAACGTAAAGTATATAAAAGTTTTTATCTTGCCTAAAAAAATATCATTATATAGGAAAACTTTTAATTAATTAACATTTCTGAAGATGGACCAATTATTTTTCCAGTGGTGGCTTTTAGGCTTTTTTGCCGGACATGTTGGGCTTCATTAAAAACTCATTGCCACTTGCAAGTTTCGTTTATCATTAGAAGGATCTGTCAACTGTTACGGTTTTACAGTTTTCAACAGTTTTCCAGGAGAGGCGGAGGGTCTGCGGAAAAACTCGCCAAAAATTGTGTTTGTTTGCTTCTCGAAACTTTCTGTCCGAAGCCCATTTAAAAATAGCTTAAGACATGGACATGGAGGACCGCTCCTCCGTCAAACTTTTAGCACTGAGCACCATAAATTATGGTTAGTTAAAAGTTGATATAGCCGAAAGAAAAACATGCAAACAGCATTGACGGTACAGTCGCGCAGTCTAATTAACAGTTGACTTTGGGATTTCCTACGCAGGAAATTTATCCAGACTTGGGCACATCGTTTTCTCGGCTGCAAATTATAACCAAACAGTGGCAGTTTTGAACGAGGAAGTAATTTGTTTTTAATGGCGGGATACTTGGCAGTTAAGACTGCACCTTAAAAAATATGAATACATCGAACTTGAAAAATAAAACTACCCCATCACTTCCATACTCTTTTCTTTTTATTGTTATCCCCAAAATTGAACACAACACCCAAATTGCAATGCTTCATTTAACTTGCTTGCTCATAAATTAGCGCAAATAATGTTAAAGGAAGACGAAAGCTAAGAGCACAAAATTTTACATTTTTAATTGCTTGTTGCGTTTGTTTTGTCAACGTTTGTTGTTGTTGTTGTTAATCTAATTTACTGCCTGCAACTTTGTCTGTTCAGCTTCTGCTTTTTGGTTTTATTTTTTGGGTTTCTGTTTTTGTTTTGGGGGGGGCGGAATATGGGTCTACGGGGCAACGCATTATGATGGAGGAACATTCTAATTAACTTTTGTTTAGCACAAACTTGAGTGGAGTGGCGAAATGCTGCTTGCCTTTTGCAAGTCATGCGAATGGTCTTGTGTCTAGTGGATACAACAAAGACTGGGGCGCATATACTCGTACTTATTTATGAACTTGTGCCCCTTGCAGTGAAATTAACATTGACAAAGCAACAAGAATAACACGAAGGACCCTATTCTCTTCTTTTTTTCTGGGGCAGGCAATTAAATTCGCTTTGTGTGCTTGGGTTTATTGTTTTTCGGTATATTTTGTTGTAATTCGGGATTTTTTGTCTTTTTTTCTGGCCCTCTTCGTCGCTTTTCGCCTTTGTTTGTCTTTGCTCTTATTTGACAATTTTATTCTCCTTTTGTGTTTTTTTTTGCTTTAATTCAACTTTGTTTGCACATAATTTTTCGGAAACAAGCGTCAGAAAGCAAACAAATGCATGAATAAATACACACGAGATGGAACAAATGACAATGAATGCGAATGAGTGAATTGTAGCTGTTCATATGACTGCTTTTATTGTCGGTTTTTGTATGAAAAATGCAAAAGTCAAACATAAACCGTCCTTACACAGCACTGCCTGGCGTTTTATTTCATTTGATTTGATTTGCTTAGCTGGAGGGGAATGCGGAAGCGTGACTATTGAAGTTTAATGATTGATTATATTGTTGCAGCCCAGTTAGCAGCAAATGGGTGAAAAATCAAGAGCGAAAGCAGAGCAAAATGGTAGTTAAGAGGGATCTGGAAATACCCTTTCCTTCTTCAATAATTAAATATCTACCTCACACCAAATATTTTTAACTTATCATTTACATAGCAAGAATTAATTTAATTAAAACCAAATTAAATTTACACTTCTTGGTCAAAACACACATTAATGAAATTGAAAGTTAAGAAATACATTTAAGACCATACAACTATATTTTTCAGGTTTTTAAATTAACAACAATTTTAAATTTACATTCACAACACAAAAATAAATATTAAAGTAATATTCATATTCAATAAATTGAAAGATAAGAAATAGAGATCAAGAATACAATTATTTCAGGAAAATAATTTTATTCATAATGCAAGTGCCGACATTTGTTGAGAGTATATCAAATAACAAATGCATTTTCCAGCCAAATAGGAATAAGTCAATATGAGATTTTGTTAGACTGACTAAATAATTCTTTGTTATTTTATAGAAATGGATTTTAAAATAATTCAACTTGATTGACTGCTTTGCAAATCGAAATATCAACAATTTAAAACAGAATTTCATCGTTTAAGTGGCTCGCTTAAACAAAATTTGTGAAGCAAACGTTAGGATGTAATATTTAAAGCTAGTTTGGCAAATTTGAACTCGAGAAGGGCCTGTATAAACCCTATTAATAACGTTTAAGCTCAGCAAAAATCTCCGAAATAAGGCAAAATAAGCTAAACAAGCAAAAACATTTTCCAAACGACATACCAAGTCAATTTTCGACTCAATTTCAGCGAGTTTATCATGGGATAATACTCCTTAAATATTCAAAATGATTTCGCTTCCACCCCTTCCCCCTTCTGGCCATCACTCTGCCCTTCTGCCAAAACATCAGCATAAAGTTCTCCTCTGGGTAAGCTCTTTGCATCGACTACTTCAAAGTAACAATCTCTGGCCTTTGATTTGTGCACAAATAACCATAAACAAATTACAAATTAATAACATACTTCACTGCTTAGTGGCAGACAGGGACACTGTCTGTGTGTGCGTCTGTGTGTGTGTGTGTGTGTGTGTGCCGAAAGAGAGCGGCAACTCTGGCCATAACTTGGAGCTATCAAATGATGCCGATGAGAAACGGCCGAGATAAGAACTACACTCAGAAAAATGCAACAGCATGGACAAACTTTAAAAGTTTAAATTTTACAAATGTTTATTTATATGTCAAACGGCCGAGATCAGACGACTATATCATAAAGCTCTCCTCAGTTTTAATTTAATAAGAATTAGCTCCCATAGGAACAATCTGTATATTTAAATGATAATCCGCAAAAATCCGTTTTCAATTAAAGTAACGTACCCTTTGTCAGATCTAAAAAGTTACCTTATTCTACATAATACTATCTGAACTTATATAAAAACATAATGGAAAATTTATATAGTGGATTGAATAAGTATATTGCCGAATACGTTTTTCTTATAACTTCAAGCCTATATATACTTTGACTTTATCCCATCTTTAATGATTTTCATCACGAAACTTGTAGAAATATTGGTTGGCAATTAGAATACCTAGGCTATACCTATTTTAGACATGAAAAATAGTTTGACTTTTTAACCTTTCTCAGTTAATTTCAAAGAATGGTTGCCAAAAACTTAATATTACAAAATGTTTAAAAATTTTAAGAAATTAGATATTAAATTATCAAAATGTTTATTTAAAAATGTCTAAATTTTAAGGTTTAAGGGTTGTTTTAGATATATTTTTCCTGGCGGTTTTCCAAAAATTGTTTCGGGTGCAAAGGCAGACGAGTCCTGGACCAGGACCAAAAACAGAGGCCACGGCCAAAAGCTACAGAGGACAAGGAAAATATTGGGGCGAGCAGAAGGAGGCCAACAGAATGCGGTATAAATTTACATATTTTATTGAAAATTGAATAGCGCCAAGCAGCAGCAGCCACCAGCTCCTCATCCGACAACAACAGAAATAACAAAGTTAACAAAATCCAGAAGAGCATTTCTTCCCCTCGACAAAACCCATGAAACAGAGATCCCCGAAGAACAAAAAGCAGCGTGCAGAAAAGAATGAAACTTTTAATACGAAAGAAGCATTCAATAGAAAAGCCAGCACAATAATAACAAAGAGAACAGCGGAGGGGATGGACTCTGGGGGAAGTGCGGAACCATGGCAAGATGAAAATATGACAGTAAGTTATATGCCAAAGCGAAGCAGGAACAGGAGCGGAAATGGCAGCAGTAACAGAAACAGGAGTATCGACAAAAAGAATAGCAGATACCAAGCTGGAGAACGAAAATATATAGCACCGCATCGAAAATGTGCTATGAAAATTTAAAAAGTCGGTCAAAGAAATTTTAAAATACAAAAGAACACTATATAGCTACTTACCTTAAAAAATGCAGAGTACTTCCCTGTTTTTATTTATTAGTACATTGTCCCTTTTTGATATAATTTATATCAACTTTAAATTAATGTTTTGCAATATCGATTTAAGAAAAAAAACAAATAAATTTAATAAGTTGTGTAAAAAACATTTGAATTCCTATGCTTTTTAAATTTGCAAATAAAATAATTTAGAATCAGCATAAAAATAAGAAGAAAAGAAAATATATAATATTTAATATAATAAATGAGATTCCTTGAGTTAAATATAAAGGGCTTTAGTTTGCTTCTGATTGAACTTGAAATACCCAATAATACTTAGGGCATTGATACATTGCAATTTGTAGTTGGGAGTTTTTACATAAGTGGCGTGGAAAGGGATTGGTCGAAAAAGGTGGTGTTATAGTGGAAAAGCTCCTGCTGCAGTTGTTGCTGCTGCTGATTGCGATTCAGAAGCGGATTCTGCGCTTGGCCTCGCTTACACGGAGATTCATTTCAAATCAATACACATAAAGAATAAAAGGTAGCCAAACCGCTGAACCCACACACGATGGCAAGAACTTGGTGAGTGGGAAAGTGGTAAAGTGGGGAAATGGGAAAGTCGAGTCGAATTAAGCTGCTTGGTATGATGTCTGTGTGAGTGCTTTTGCAGAGCATCGCATAATTTTCACCATCCTCCTAAATTCAGCATTCAATTTGGGGATCTATCTCAGGTGTCGAAACAATGTGAGATATTTGCCGTGAGTCTGTGAGCTGTCATAACCTTGGCTTATGCCAGGAGAATCAAAAATATGGCTCTGATCACCTGAGAGTCGAAGTAATCCAATGATTTAGGTTTATACGTAGAAACACTTTAACTTTCTTATATTCTTCGCAAAACTAAAGACATTTAATGAGTGCCTATTGGAGCGGTCAGAATTTGTAAGAAATAAAAAAGTAGTTTTCATTTTTTAGAAACTTTGAGACCATTACGCAACTTAAAAAAAATTGTGTGGTTTTGTATTGCACACCACATGACACATTAACATGTATTGTCTAGCCGTTGAGAGTAATAAATTCACATTTGAAAGAAATTTATTTTCAAACTTTAATAAATCTTTAAAGTATTTTCAATACTCTATGAAATGATGTATACAACTTTTTCTAATCATTCATATTTTTTTAATGACTGCTTCCTCAAAAATATATTTATTATTTCGATTTCAATTTTGATAGCATCCCTAGGGTACTTTTTTCTCACATCCTTTAAAATCGAGCACCTTTTGGGGGCTCAGATTTTAATAGACTTTTCATTTCAAAATCGTATTACTAAATCTGACAGCCAATGTTAAAACTCTTATTGTGCGAGAATTCATAAAAAAAACTTTGGCCCTGACAAGCAAAGCATGAAAATCCCTTTAATGTGCTGGATCAACACGCTTTTTCAGCTGTAAAACAACAATGTAATTCCGGGTATCCGGCAACAAAAATAAGAGCAGCGGCGGGCAAAAGTTGCCTGCCATGACACCTGGCCATGGAAACCGCCGGCGGGCGAACAAATTGCTCATACGCCACGGTGGCAGCGTTCCCCGCACGCCAATGTGAATTAATTAGCTTTATTCCTCGAGTTGGGCTGCTTTCAACTTTACTTATCGATTTGCGAGGAAGCTCTTTTGGCTCGATTTTAAAGCTGCCGCAGAATCTCTTTTCTCCCTGGGCAAAGATTCGGTTCTCGGTCTTAATGAAAAATCACGATGGAACAACAACAACCACACAACAGACCCACTCCCTCAGCAAATCATTTAAAATTGTACAGACACGTGCCGCGCCCTCGCCCGCCTTCGCACACACACCCACACACACACCAGAATTGTTGCTAAAAATTCGAAGCGTAAAAATGCAGCGTACGTGCAAAATGTACCGCAAGCAGGGGTGTGGTTAAAAGGGAGGCTTTGGTAAGTCATGTTGCCCCATGAAAAGCCAACAAACCTTGGCTCAAAGTTTTCAATGTGCGCGTAGCGAAAACAAAAGGTTTTTTTATTGAATTTTGAAATGCTGCGCTGAGGTGAAGTCTCTCCTGTGCACCCCCTCCCCCCTCACCCATCAGCATACACCACTCACCCACTCCATCAACACAACGACCCACATTCCGATACATGTTTTACAGGTGTGGGTGTGTGAGCTGAGTGAAAAAGCCGCGACTGTCACGCTGCATTTGTTGCAAGAAGCAGCAGCATCAGCGAGCAGAATACCTTAGCAAGGTGCAAGTTGGGCTTAACCAAAGCCAGCACGTGCTAACGGGGATTGCACACTTTAAAAAAATAATATATCTTAGAATACACATCTACTTCTTTTTTAAACAGCAAAGGTCTATTAAATGTCTTTAATAAGTACTTAATTATTGGCTTGTAGTTAACAAAGACCTGCCAACCTAAAGGTAAAAACATAATACTTATTTGAGCACACGCTTAACCTATTTATCAGTTTTTGTATCTAAACATCCCAAAAGTATTTTTGACATAGTTCGACATTTTACAATTGATTCAGCTTTTTTTTAACTTGTCTACATTAAATAAGCGATAAATGTATTACATTTAATCAATCACCATTCAAGACATCCGACCGAAAGAAAGTGGAGCAGAATTTAATGCAATTAACTAAAACATTTATTGCTTAAACCCAAAATACTACAAGCAGAACAATACAAAGTGTTAGTCTAAACAATTTACAAATATTATAATTTGCTGTGTAAAATAATTGTAAAACAGTTTTAGAAGTACTTTAAGAATACATACGCTGCCTAAAAGTAGGCAATGGCATAAGAAAGATGATAGTCACACATTTATAAAACAATCAAAACCTTTTCCATATATAGATATATATATATATATATATTTATATATATTTATATATTATTATTTCTCAGCTTCTGTATATTTTCACACTTTTAGTTTCACTGCATCAGATGCTGCTCCATTTGGGGCTGAGATTGCAGTGCGATCAAAGTTTAGCGGGGAAATTTTAAAGCTTGTCAAAACCGTTGCAATAAATAAACGTGGCGAGCTAAAGATTGCACCCTCAAACGTCTTGAGGGAGCGGAATGAAGGCGACAAGGGCTGTGGCTTTGGTGAAAAACATTTAAAAGCGCTTGGGGGTAAATAAAGTTTATCGGGAAAGCTTTCACCTTCGGCTAGTTGACCCCAGGCAGCTGTCAGTATTTGAGGTAGCAAGGTGAAAGAAAACGGAGTGTAGCGAGGAAAATTTACTTCACAGGAAAAATTAAAAGCAGATGCATATGGCAAAGAAGAGTCTTTTAAAGTTATTAAGTAAAATTGGACATTTTTAAAAATAAAAGCAAAATATTTGGAAGAGCAATAAATAGTTCTTACAGTAAAAACTTATCAAGAAAATCTGCAAATGCATAATTAACACATTGCGTAGTAATGTAGCTATAATAAATAATTAGTAATACGTTTCCTCACCTGAATATGTTTTAGGTTTTGACAAGTAGTCTTGATTTCTTATATTCATTTCAGAGCTCCTATCGAAAAAATCTGCTTTCATTCAAGAACTCTACAAAAACCGACAACCAAATTAGGGCAGACTTTTTGCCCCAAATCGAATGAATTACGAAGAAATGTCCTGGCAAATGAAATGATTACCTGGAGAAGATTTCGAGATTTCTTTTCATGCGAAACCCACACACAGGCACAAAGTCACAATTAAGCCTTTAGTCAATGCCCCTCAGCCACCCTCCTTTCCGATGTGATTACATAAATCCCGAGGAAAAAAGAAATAAGAGTGGTGGTTGTGGGTGAACCTTTTTTGATTATGATTGGGGCACATGGGGAAATGACTGCTGGTCGACTCAATATGGCTAAAAGCCAAGCGAGAAAGCCACCAGGTCCTTGGGTATTAAGCTAATTGCTGGACCAACCTAAAAAGATATCCGGATCCGGATTGAATCTGTGGAGTGGATGCAACTCCTCGACTCATGTCAATGCCAAGCCAAGTTTAATCAACGTTCCACAGACTTTTTTCTAGCATTCTTTTTTTTTGCATTCCATTAAATCCTGTAGCTTGGATACACTTTCTGAGACTGTTTAAAGTTAGAGCTGAAATTAGAATAAAAATATTAAAATTATTATTATAAAATAAAAATTGAAAAGTACTTCTTTAATACAAGTTTGTTTAAACGAATTTTTGTTACTTTTAGAACCTGTCTGTAATTTTTATTTATAAAGTCAGCATTATAAACTATTTGCTATATAAACTTTATTTTGCTAAAATAATATTTGTAATTTTATTTAAATAAACAAAAAAAAACTTATTTTGTTGGTAGTCACAGAAACAATTTCAAACAAAATCGGTTGAAGTTTTTTAGGATTTACCTTCGCGTGGAAGAAATTTATAAATATAATTTTGGTTACTTTCTATTACTGATATACTGAATACTTCCTGAATTTCTATGATTTTGTAAGGGTATTTGTCGCATCGTTCCTTTTATGCACTTTTTGTATAGTTTTTTGTATATGTAAAGCCTGATGTTGGCAAATTAATTCAGGAAATTCAATAAAAACAAGTACCAAAACATGGCAAACAAAACTCGTCGAGTCGTCGAGAATTTGCCCTCAATGCTCGCAGCTCCATGCAATCAAAGAGTGCACAGATAAATCACCCGGCTAAATTCAGAGGGGCTGGCACATGGAAGGGGGTCTGGATAACTCTGCTGGGCGGCGGTGGGTTAAAAAACACGGCCAAAATGTCAATGCAAATTTAATGGCTGACAATTTATATGCATGCCAAGTGACTTTTGGCCAACTACTGAACTTTGTGTGAATGCGAAAGCAGCCGGGGAGCTGGGGACAGTTTGGAGTAGCACAAAAACCGGGTGGTGGGCAGGTTCGATGGGGCTAGAAAAAGTTCCGAAGGTGCCAAGTGGCTGTCAAACTTTTGCCAGCGAGCGGGCGACAAGGAATTCTACCCCCCCAAATCGAATGGAATGGAATCGAAATGCGAAATCGAATGAAATTCCTCGTTTGTCCTTGTTGCCGCGGCTCATAAATTAAGCCAACGCATCCCCATCCCCATCCACCCACCCACTCCTATTTCCCTGCACTCCATGTTAACATTAACGGTTTATTTATGCCCCGCCGACATTTAAAATGCATTTCCTGCGACCAGGTTGGGCCCCAAGATGAAACCAAGAGGCCAAGAGAAATGGCGAAAAAGCGATGGATAAACAGAGTTGGAAAAAAGAGGATTAAAAGGTTCTGCACGGCAGCAGAAATAACTTTAAGACGTGTATTTATAACGCAACTCAGGAACTTTATGGCGACGCATCGGGCCCATAAATACGGAGAGGTGTCGACGTGACTCAAGAGCGGATCAGAGGCGCGGTCCCAGAAATATGCCTCCGGGAGGAGTAGTTAAGAACTACAAAAAATAAAGAAATGGGAAAAGGCCTTGATGTGCCGTCGAGGAAATTGGAAATTTCGGGAATTATGGAACAGAAAAAAACAAAAGTCCCCAATAAAGTATCAATAAAATAAAACAAAGCACTGTTTAAATTTAACAATAAAATTATCTAATATGTCGAAAACTTAATGATCTCCTATAACCCTTTTTAAGGAATAAGGGTAAAACATCAAACAACAATCTTAATGATGTAGTAAATATAAATAAATAGACAAATGCAAGGTTAAACAGTAACCTAAAGGGCCTAACAGAAACTAGTGATGACGGAATAAATTATATGTTCATGACAACTTTTGAAATAATAAACAGGCAAATAAATATGGAAACTATTTATCAAATAGTATTTTCAAATTATAAATTCTAACGTTTTCGTTTTTGACATACCCGTATTTGTTAAATTAAATCATTAACTTCTTGGAGGCCCACAAAGCCACATATTGACATATCGCCTCTTATCGCAAACGCTTTCCTTGTTATCTTCCTTCGGTTTTGTGGTCAAATCCCTTTCGTTGTTATCAATCAACCCCATACAAGACACTCACAAGTGGCCAATAAATTATTAATTAAGTTGAAAATCAAGCAAGCAAACAGCAATGCTCATGATTGATGGGTAATTGGGAGGGGGCGTCGTCTTGCAGCGAATCCATCATGCGACTGTCGTCGAACTTAACCAATCGGAAGACATTAGGACCCACTGTACCACTTGGCCAGTCGGTCTCGGTCTTCTAGCCCGGTCATTTGGAATGACAACAACAATCGGTTTGGTTTTGCAATGTGCAGCGCAACAAAAGTCGCTTGTTTTGGCCAACAGCGGCGGCAGTGGCAAGAAAAAGCTCCCAAACCGCAAGAAGTTGGCCAGATCGAAGGGTTTTTCTGTCGGGAACAACGTTATGCACTTAAAGACAAAAGAGCACTGCCGAACAAAAACCGAATAACAAATGGAAAGAAACTGTAAGAACCGTAAAAGAAAAGTATTGCGACTGCATGACACTCAATATAATTTGTACAAAAGTCATGCATAATTTAAATTCAAGGTCAAATTTGCATGTATTAACAATAAAGGATGCTAGCTTCATTAAACGGAAGATTTTGTAAAAACTTGTTAGTCAACACAGTTAATTAAATTGACAAAAATATACTCTTACTTTTACTGACAATCAATTTTCGCAACATATTTTTATGAATTGTTCTTATGGCAGCGATATACCATTGCTGTCCGATTTTTAACGTATTTGAAATGTTATATAGTAACAATATGATAAAAATAAAATTGTTATTTGGATTTATTTAATTAAGGCATTTATTTAAGGCATATGATAAATCGTTCGATCGCGACTGTGGAGCATATACAACCTTACTTTTAATACATTTTCATTGAAATAGCTCTAAGCTGAAAGACAACTTTTCAGATGAACATGGCTAGATCACATCGGCTTATGATCCTGATCAAGAAGTTATATACATTATTTACTGCCATGCAAACTTTTAACTAATATTATAAAAAGGTTTATTAGTAATAAGTTGTTTTGGACTGTTGAAAATTAAGCATTCATATTTTTTATATAAAATACCTTACGTTAAAAATAATTTTAATGAACCAAAATAATCAAAAGCATGAAATTTCAATTCAAGATATTCTAAATGCTATTGAACATTGAGTGAATATCATGGCACGTATACCTCTGTAGTACCTCCTACTGGAGCCAGTACACCGAAACGAAAACCAAATAAAAGGGGTGCAAAAAGCGGGCAGCAAAGTTGGCAAATCAGCCGCAAACTGGGGCAGGGCGAGGAGAGAGTGGATAAAAAGGTCCGGCGGCTCGAGGCGAGTCCAGTAGACGGCGATAAGCGGGCGTGGCAGCTGCACCAGAGGCACAGAGGAATACGGAGATTGAGTGGGAAGAAGGAGCCACCCAGGATAACAAGGAGCAAAAGAGGCATCAGCCATGTGGCCGGCTTGGCAAGTGATAACGCTGCTGGGGCTTCTGGCCAGGGCTTTGGCACTCCACTCAACGCCCGACAGGGCCATGGCCATAAGCTCGGCGCTGCTTGGCCAGGACTTTGCGGATTTTCAGCCATACTTCGTGCAGAAACAGGAGCAGGTACGGCAGTCGATATTTCCAGTGAATATTTAAAATTCTTCTATTAAAAGTGATTTTGCTAGAAAGTGAGGTGTTTGACCTTAAATAGCACATATATTTTTATAGCCATTCAATTATAATTACAATTTATTGTGATGCGCTCTATTATGGCATGCAATAAAATTTTATCCACCGATTCTTATAAAAAAAAAGTCAAAATTAGGAGTCTATAAAAAACTTATATTTTACTTATAAAAAAACTCTAATTCGAGACTTTTATTATATTCCTCATAGAATCACTGTTTTTATGAAATATAAAATTTTGTATAAAATATTATAAAATATTAAATATATAATTCATATTTGCTAAAATGCAACTCCTGATATTACCAAGTAACCTTTAATAATGCTTTTTAGAATTAACAGTTTCTAGTACCATAGTGTTATCACACTCTCGTCATGTTGGGTCACCCCTTTTAAAAACTTTTTTTTTTTAATATTTTAGCAGATTTCAATAGAAGAACTCAATTATTATTATTATTATAACAAATTATATTTCTTACTCCAGAATAATCAGGCTTATTCACTTTATTGGTTAAACTGAGTAATCTCTTTGAAAATGCTTAAATTTGTATGTCGAGCAGAAAGCAGCATATAAAGCATATGCCACATAAAGTATACGCCATGTGGCATATACAGCATATGTGTGCCATATAAAGTATACGCCATGTGGCAGGCAAACCAACCAATCTGTTTAGTTACATAGAACTATATCCATTGATGTTAATCTTATTTCAGGAACCAGATCAGCAGGTGGCCGCCACGAAGCACGAGGAGCACTCGGAGGGCGGGGAGGAGGAGTCCGGAGAGGAGCACCACAGCGAGCACTTCCACAAGAAGGGCGGGAAGAGCAAGAAGGGTCACGAACACAACGAGAAGTCCGAGAAGGGGGAGAAGGGTCACCACGACAAGGAGGGCAAGAAGGGGGAGCACGGTGAGGAGGAGGGGCACGAGAAGAAGCACAAGCACTCCGAGTCTCACCACAAGAAGAAGAAGAAGGGCTCCAAGGGCGAGAAGGGCAGCGAGTTCGAGGATCACGGCTCCTACAAGAAAGGACACTCCATCAAGGGCAAGCACAATGTCCACAAGCTGGACGAGAATAAAAAGGAGAAGAAGTACTACGACGAGGATCACAATGAGGGAGGCGAGGAGAAGCACGGCGGATTCGAGGAGTCCAAGAAACACAAGAAGGGCGGCAGTTTCAAGAAGGGCCACCACAAAAAGGGCGGACACGAGGAGCACTACGGCAAGAAGGGTCACAGCAAAAAGGGCCACAAGAAGAAGGGTCACAAGGGGCACAAGAAGAAGCACGAGGAGGCCAAGAAGTGGGGCCACAAGAAGGAGCACGGCAAGAAGGGCGGCGAGGAGCACAAGAAGAAGTGGCACAAATCCCACAAACAAAGCAGTGAGCACGATCATGGACATCATTGAGCATCGAGTCGACACCCCCGAGATTTCACCTAGTTTAGTTGTATTTGAAAGGCATTAAAAACAGATAATTCAGACCCAGTTAAGAGTAATTGTCTTGCTTTGGGGCGTAAATGGTGGTGCTGACTTCCAAATACTGACTTTCTCGGGCTTACAATGCAAGTACATTCGAGCTTCCATAACTCGAACTTCCCTCAGTCGCATTTTCTATAACTTGAACCAAATTGAGTAGCAGTCCACTATTTTTATACAATTTTCTCTGCACAAGTCGAACTTTCATAGCTCAAATTTCTCTACAACTCCAAGTTTTATAGAAAACAAGAAAGGAAAGCTAACTTCGGGCGGAGCCGAAGTTGATATACCCTTGCAAAATATTCATATGATGCATTCTTAATACTCATAAAAAGTCCCAACTTCCTAACTTTACGAACACCAAAGCTATGGCTTTTCCGACCAATCAGTTTTATGGCGGCTTTAGGATATAGTCGTCCGATCCTTATAAAATTCGGTAGGTCGGATTGATTAGCCAAAAATAAAACCCATAGAAAATCCCAACTTCCTAACTTTAAAAACATCAACGTTATGGCTTTTTCGATCGTTCAGTTATATGGCAGCTATAGGATATACTCGCCCAATCCTGCTCGTTCCGACTTATATACTACCTGCAATAGAAATACAACTTTTGGAAAAGTTTCAAGCAGATAGCTTTAAAACTGAGGGACTAGTTTGCGTAGAAACGGACGGACGGACAGACGGACGGACATGACTAGATCGACTCTCCTGGTGATGCTGATCAAGAATCTATGTACTTTATAGGGTCGGAAATGTCTCTTTCTCTGCGTTGCAAACTTTTGACTGAAATTATAATACCCTCTGCAAGGGTATAAAAATGTTATATTCTTGCCAAAAAGCGTGCGTTAAAAAATGTATCAACTTTTATTTCATACCGCTTAGCTTAATTGAACGATCTTTTCATCAATATTTGGTAATACTTCTTTAGAATTGGCTAATTCGAAGAATCTATGATTGCAGTTCGACTGTACTGTTAAATTTCCTGCCAAAAATACTCTCAAATATTCTGTCAAAACTAGACTAAAATTGGAACTAATCCAGGCTACGTAATTCGATGTACTTATAATGTTAACTTATGTTCACTTAGATTCGAAGGCTATTCAGGTCACCGAAAATGACGTGCATGTACCATACAGCTTAACATGTATAATGAACACAAAACGTCTTTCGAGGACTTATCATAGTTATCTTTAAATTAAGGCCCAAAAGCTGCCCGTATTCAGGTATCTGCTCAGAAAGAGATTATGCAGGGCATTTCCCCCACACGCACACACACACACACACACACAAGCACATCGGGGAGATTAAAGAAAACATAATTAGGAGGAAAATCGGAGCCATCTTTGGCCAAGGGTTCAGAGATCAATTGGCGATGTTTGCCCTGTCCCTTTTGCACACACCTGCAATGAACTAATTGCCAAACGGTAAGTGAAATATGAATATGCCAGGGAAAGAGGGGAAGAGGGACGAAGGGGGCAGGGGGAAGGGAAGACTAACCCGTCCGTGTCAAAGGTTAATTACGCATACTGCAGGTCATTCCCTTACTTGCTCTCCTCTCGCAACACACACACACTCTAGCACTGAGATTTGCACACTTTATCCCTCATATATGCATGCGAGAGTGTGTGTGTTTGCTTAAGCCATTTCCGGTTCGATTTTAGCCCAAATCTTGTCCATTTTCCAGCCTAAGCAAACAAACGGAAACTGGCTTAGTTGGAGCAGCCTTTGGGGAGCGGACAGGACAACCAGCTCTGTTTGGTTTCGTATGCTAATCCCTCCGACCAGCGTCATAAATCATTTTCAACCAACTGGAGAATGGATGGTGGCCAAGGAACGGTCTGCAGGACAATGGAGGTCGGGGTTAAGTAAAGTTCGTCTGGGCCTAAAAGCATTTGACAATGCTCTCGCCAAGTAAGTTCAACCAAATATTCAGGGCATATCTTGCAAAAAAAAAGTTCAGTTAGTTGGTAGTTCACTTAAGTTCATTTTACTGGGGCTTGAAAACCACTCATGCATTTTTTATTTAATTTATTAATAATTTATATTTCCACTAAAATATATAAACATTTTTTAATGTACTTATATGTACTTTTTACTAAAAATTTTTTATAAATTAATTCCATGTTATTCTATTATTTTTATAAAAATTTGGCCAATTTTAAACTACTCAATAACTATTATAAGAACCAGAATATTAATTTTTTAACAGTAGCTTGCCTTTAAATATAATTTTAGCCATTGTAATTTGGTTAATGTCGAGTGCTATTAACTTTAAAGAAAACAAATCTTTAAATCTCGTTTAGAAAATGAAATTGATGCCAATGTTTGCTTACCGTGCTCAAGAGTATTTCCATCTTCTTATACTCATAACTACACTTTCAAGCTCATTCTTTTCGGGTGTTTTCCCTGTTTTCCGGGTTTGAGTTATGCTGCAATCTGTGGGAAGCAGAGTATAAAAAAATGTGTGCCAGATCCATTGGGATCTGGATTCTGCAATGCCGCACAACAACTGCAAAGACCAATAACAACAGCATGAATATAACAAAAGCTTAGCCCCAGACCGAGAAGAAGCTTCACCTGGGGCTCAAATAGCAGGTTTTTGTCTGGCTCAGCTTCCATCTTTTTGGATTTTGTGTGAGTTGCAACTGCAAGGTGAGCAGTCAACAGTTGAAATTCGCATAACCATAGATACACTGAAAAAATGTTAAGTTTGATAAAACTTGTGATACCATTTGCGGTTGCTTAATTTATAAAAAGCTATAAGTTCAATGAACTTGAAGGGAATAACATATTAAAATACATAAATATAAACTTAAATTGGAAAATTAAGGTTCCATGTGTGTGCGTAATTTGGTTTCTCTTATTGTTTTTGGAAAATTGCCTGTGCAGCAACAACAAATGCGGCAGGAGCAACACGAATCCCACATGGCCACTGGGCAAATGCATTAACGAAAGTGGCTGAGAGTGCAACAGGGGTAGCAGCTCGAGGGGGTGCATTTCGAGGGGGGCAAGGGGGGCGTTGCCGTGTGGCCTGGTGTAGCAGCACTAAGAGATCATAATTCACACAAGTCGGCTAATAATTCAGTTAAGTTGAAATGCGCAACACACAAGTTGCACAGTTTCCCCAGCACGAGGAGCTGGAAATGTGAATCCTGATGAAGTTGGGCACAGACGGGGTAGCCGGGTTTTCTAGGGGGGGTCGGGGTCAAAGGTTAAGTGCCGCCACACACACATGCGCCTGGGAGCCATTTAAAGGAGGAAGGGAGATGGCGAGAAGCTCTCCAATTTGGGTTTATGGCCTCAGTTTGAGAACTCGTTAAGTCTAGAGCCACTCCTTTGCGGTTCGAGAAATAAAGATATTATAAATTACTATTTATAAATATTCGTAATTATAAATTACAAAGCATACTTTGGGGGCGAAGTTCGGAATAAGGTTTCCCTAAGGAAGGAAATAACCAAAGTTTTAGGAGTGACCTTCTTAGATCGACATAACCAAATAACCAATTAATAAAAAACCACACAAAAATAGTTAGTTAGGAAATAGGTATTTTAAAATTGAACATAGAACTTAAAAATATTTATAATATAATAACAATTTTGTTGGTTAATCATTGATGATTTTATTTATATTTATTGTTAAATTGTTCCACTCTTTAATTAACCTTTCCAGCTAAATTCTTCAGTTTTTTTTTATTCCATCAACCATAATCCAACTACCAATTTCAGAATCTGCAGTCTGAGCTTGGCTGGCAGATAGTGCAGCAGTTTTAAAGGATTTTTAATGTTCTTCCAAATTAGTTTCGGCATCCCATGTGGGGTGCATGTTTGGAAAAGTTTATTGTTTACGGGAACCAAAAACTTCCCCTTCTTTCACTGTTGGTCCTAAGTGGAGCCTAGGTTTTCCAATGTTGTTGTTTGGCTTCTTTGCTGTTGTTAAGTCTACCTTTGCTGTGGTAAAGTGCACCCGTACTTTTCTTGGCTTTACCATTTACCAAAATACATATATTCGAGTTAAGTTTAGTTTAATTAAGGAACCGTATTCCTTAAAATAGTATAGTTTAAATTGTTTTGCATACAATTTTATTAAAAGTAAGCCTGACTAGAAAATTTTGCATTTGCTGTAATGTTTTTTACATAATGTTTGGTTGAGCCTCAATTTAAATCAGAAAAATATATTTTAACCAAAGTAACATTTATATATTAAAACACAAATCACCAAAGATATATCAAATCATAAAATTTATTAACTAATCCTTGATAAAATTAGCAAAATTTAATCATTTTTATTTTTAATAAAAAATTATTTTTAATATACTAGTATTCAATAATAACGGAAGGTAACTACGGCAAGCCGATGTTGAAATACCCTTTCAGTCATACCGAGTATACATTTGACAGCAATTGGATATAGTCAACTCAAGGGATGTATTCTAACTGATATAAAACCAAACTAAACCACTTTTACCCAATAGTTGCAATAAAAGCTTTAGGATATAGTCGTCCTATCGACAAGATTTTAGATAAATTAAATTTTAATGAAACCCAACTGTTCCAAGTACAAGTACTTAGTCAATTATGCGCTTTGATAGAATCTACATGCTCAATCCCAACTTTCTAGTTTTATACTTCGTAAGATCTTGAATAAGGTTATATATTGTTTTTTTAGTTCCCTATCTTCTACCTCTTACATTCTGACTTATAGTACCTATTTATTACATTAACAGTGCATGCATGGAATTATGCACTCATAAGGGAGACCATCAGGAAACAAGAGGTCATTAGAGACTCAGTGGTATAGAGGCCATTGGGGCTCAAAATGGCGGGGGGAGATTGGGTGATGCATCTGCTCAGGGACAATTAGGACAGCTCGTAAATATGCCAGAATGCGCTCGGATGCATCAATGAATGTGTCAATGATTAGGCACGCCGGGACAAAGGACACGATGCCACGATGATGGCGCAAATCGAAATGTTGCACTCCGCATCGGTGGGTGGTGGGTGGTGAGTAGTGGTGGGTGGTGAGTAGTGAAGGGCGGAAGGTGACGTCAGCGCCTAATGCAACTGCAGTGTAATGGGAGGGGGTGTCTGATCGCCGAAGGGAGGCTGGCGACGGGGTGTGGTAACTGCAGGCCATAATCAAGCGAATGGAAGCAAAGGACGACGATACACACAGATGCACTCTGCAAAAAGCTTTAAATGTTTTGAAATCTCCAATAAATACACAGCTAAAAAGATCATTTTTCATTGCTTAAAACTGAACTAGATAAACTTGGTTAACAAAACAAGATACTACTTACAATATGCGTTTAAATGTGAGAAACTTAAATTCAATGAGCTGATTATTGCGAAAGATTTTTGTGTTCCAAAAATTTAGTGGAAGGCCAAAAAAATTAAAATTATGTTTTTGGCATTCCGGAAAAAATACTCATACGACACGTTTTTTCAGATAGACTTTATTTCGAATGTGTATTTGGCATCATATATCACTTATATTTTAAATGGTGACTTAAAAGTTTTAAGTTTTAGATTTTAGTTTCAAAAATTTAGTGGAAGGCCAAAAAAATTAATTTTAAGGTTTAGGCGTTCTGGAAAAATTACTCATACGACACGTATTGTCAGATAGATTTTAAAGTGTATTTAATGGTGTTAAGTGGTAGATTTTCGGAGAAATGTAAATAATTAATAAAAAAATATTATTTTCACATTTGCACTTACTATATACTCTTTTTTATAACCATCAAGGCATCAAGAAAATTTTAGAACAATTAAAAAATGTATCTCGAAGCACGAGTGTCTTATATTAATTCCATTATTAATTGCTAATTTAAATTCCAATTTTTTCCAGTGCACATACACCCACACTTGACTAAAGACAGACACACACACATGGTGGTGCCATTGCAGTCAATTTATTGTGACCAATATAACGCCCGGACGGACTCACCAAATAGCTCCTGTTCGGAAGGTCGTTGAATGGGGATGGGTATCTGTATGGGCATGGGTGGGAAATGAGAGGGGGCAGGACTCACTGGGTGCATGTAAATTGAAAATTATGGCAATGCGCAACAAGATTAGCCAATGGCCGGGTGGTGCCAGTGGCGCTGGCAGTTTCCAGCCTTCCTAACAAGACCCAAATGAATTTATCGAGATGCGGAGAGATATGGGAGGGGGGGGTGGCGGTGCGCGAGTTGCACAAACATAAACTAAATGAATGCCCATGGCCACTAAATGAAGTTATGACTTAATGTAGACAGTTATATGCTCATACATATACTCGTCTAGAAATGGAATGGGAGAAAAAAAGAAAGCAGTCGAAATTTCACATTGAAAATATAGTTTTACGAAATATACACATGATGGGCAGATTTCAGCGCAAAAGCTAGCGGAATGGGTCACGTAATTTACAAAATTTAAAATAATTTGTTAAATACTTTTTGGAACCAAAAATCATTTAAATTCCTTTAATTATTGTAAACTATTTGCCAAGCACACAAATTGTTACAAATAGTATTTACCTGGTAAGAAAACATAAATATTTGAAGTTCTAAATAAAATTGGCAAACATCTTCAAACAAATTAACTAAAAAATAAACTTTCGAAGTATTTGAATACACAGTTTTCTAGAAACAAAAAGCTTGGTATTTCTGTTATTTGGACTACCATTTTTTTTGGGTGACATGAAAACTTTTTGATATGCAAGAAATGTTAGCTAGTTTCCGATGTTTAACAAATACATTTTTCAAGTTTTTAATAGAAAACAACAACTAAAAAAGTTTTTTTGGCTCACATTTCCATGTCCATAATTTCAATGTGTGTAGATGAAGATGGATTACTCACACCGAGAAACACTGCGAAGTGGCTTTGGAAATCGATTGGTTGGATGTGTCAAATTCATTCCACTTTGGCGCTCTGCAGTCAGCTCCACTCGACCATTTTTCTGCGCCATTTTGACACAGAATCCAAAACACTCAGTCACTCACACATATCCGCAGTGCGGGGGATCCCCCCAGAATTTGCCAATGAATCGCAAGAAGCTTCTCATGCTGCATGCACTGGCTGCCTTATTATGCAAATGCTCCGACTCGAGATGCGCTCCCGTCTGCCAACGTCATCGATTTATAAGTTATGCAAAAAGCGAGAGCCCGAATCTACCTACTCCTGCCCCTCGATTTATCCGTATCTTTCGCATCTAAAACATCGGGGCTTTGACTGTTTGACTACTTTGTAAGCATGGGTTTACGTTGCAGTTATCACTTTTGCTGACTGCAATCCGAAAATTTAGCTAAATCAATTTGAGTGCAGGAGCATTGATGTTCAGATTTAATATAAGGAGACAAAATAACTTTAGATTATATAACGTACATTAAAGTGAATTTCTTTTTATGAACACAAATAAAATGAATTGGGTAATGTTGTTCATGTACCTAAAATCAAAATATTAACAGTATTTTTTTGCGGAGGGTCTTACGTGATTTTAGACATATAGTTCCATTTACCATTTTTTTATGCCTATCTCTTTGGAAGAACTTTAAAATAATCTAGATAGGTTAAACAATAAGTTTACTATTTCCCCGCTCCAATCAATGTGAAGATTGCTTCTGCACAAAAACAGGGCAAAAATGGAATCCTAACTAGAACAACAGCAAAGGAAAGAATGGGTAAAACAAGTAAAAGAGTAGACCAGCAAAAAATTTAAATCATCGGTAAATATCTTTTTACAATGCGAATTTTAATCAAAGTTTTTGCCACCACAGTGAATTTCAGTCGTTGCATGAAAAACAAAAACCGGAGAGAGACTGCTGCAAAAGGCTGTTTGAATTACAAAAACATACCCTTGCACAGACAATTATCGCGAATTGATTAATTTAAAATTGCATTTCAGTGCATTAAATGGTAAACTAATAGCTTGTATAATTAATTGATTGCCATTTTTATTGGGGCATTTAACAGCATACAATATAGATGTAAAGAATTAAGCATGTTGAAAAATAATTATTTATGTTGTATGTATATTTTAATTATAAGAAACATTTTATCGAAGTTTTGTGATTGACTTTAATCTTAATCTGCGTTACAGATTATCTTTGCTTGTAATATAAAAAATTCAAAAAAAGAGCATGTTGGTTTCTGTCAGTAACTATCTTTTATCTACAATATAACCAAACTAGATGTTATGTCAAGGAATACATGTTAATTATTAAACAAATACAAGAAATTAATAGGTTAAGTCAAACACGTATGCACCGAAATTTGTTTGTGGATACAATTTATCGTCAAAAATGCAAATGCTCCAAACTGCGATTTATGCCATTTATCACATATAATAAACATAATTTTTTTAAAAATTGAAAGAAATTTAACTTACACATTTTTATACCCGTTACTCGTAGAGTAAAAGGGTATATTGTATTCGTGCAAAAGTATGTAACAGCTAGAAGGAAGCGTTTCTGACCCTATAAAGTATATATATTCTTGATCAGGATCACTAGCCGAGTCGATCTAGCCATGTCCGTCTGTCCGTCTGTCTGTCCGTCTGTCTGTCCGTATGAACGCTGAGATCTCGGAAACTATAAAAGCTAGAAGATTGGCATTTTGCATGTAGATTTAAGAAGTTCCTACGCAGCGCAAGTTTGTTTCAAAATGGTGCCACGCCCCCTTTAACGCCCACAATCGCTTATATACGATTTTAAACATTTTAATATTTCGGAAAAGTAAAAATGCAGTTTTATTGTGGTTATCAATACCTATCGAAATGTAGAAGAAATTTTTCAAATCGGACCATTCGTTAAAAAGTTATGCGTGATCAAAGTTTCTATCTCCATCTCCCTCGCACCCCCTTTACCTGAGTAACGGGTATCTGATAGTCGGGGCACCCGACTATAGCGTTCTCTCTTGTTATTTATAAGAACGTCCTTTTTTTCAAGTATATAAAAAGTTTTCTAATATACGGGGTGGTCAAAAGTATTTGCTCATTTCTTATGAGTAAGTACGTGTAATTTGTGCAAATACTTTTGACCACCTCTGTATACCTCAAAAACTTTACGATCAGCCCGCGAACTTCTTAAAGCCAGTGTGACCCCACCGGCTCTCTTTCGCTCCATCTCCCTCCCGCACGCTACCCGCCTCTCGATCCGTCTCACTCGCGCACTTCGATTGGCGAAAGCTCCGCTCACACTCGATATCAGCTCACAACTTCGCTTGGAAGCTCACGATCGGATGGGACGAAATCGATATCGAATCGCACCCGGAGCTTTTCGAAGTGCGAGCGTCTACGTTATATTACTGCGGCTCAGTCGGTTTTCGTTCGTTCTGTTGGAGAAAAGCAGCAATCACACGTTCGCCAGGTGAACGCGAAGACACAGTAAAGTAAGCCCCCTCCACCCACAAACGCCCACAAAGCAAATAATTAAATATAAATAACGTTTAAAAACGGTTCTGGGCAATTTAAATAGTTAAAGAATGCGGGCGATAAGATCCGCCTTGAGTTCGCCCCGAAAAAGTGACGAAGCAGCGATCAAAGCGGAGAGCCAAAACACGCACACGGACTGCAAGTGTGTTAGATAATAAGTGCAGTACACATTTCAAGCCAAACCCCCGAAGTCCTCAAAATGTATTAGTTTTTAATGGAGCCAAGAAAAGTGCGGTCTAAAAACGTGAAAATTTGCGCGTGGAAAATTATTTTGCCTTGTCAGCTGACCCCCTTCCCCGTGCTCGCCCCATCTCTTTCGCACCGGAGGTCTTGTGATCGCCGCCTCTCTCTCCCATTTCGAACTTCGAAACAGAAGTTGTGGATTTTAGTTTTCTGCTCTTCTGATAAAAAACCAATATGGAGACTCGACTTAAAAAGGCGGTCCCAAGATTTTTACTTTTTCCCTTACCCCCATTTTTTCATTTGTCAGCTGACGGCAATGACAGTAGTCTTGTGATCAACGTCAAAGCCAATTGTCAAATATTCGAACTCGAATGGAGAGAGCGAGAGTGGAGAGTTGCTCTCTGACTCTCTTGTTTTTCGTCTCTCCCAATTTTTTTTTCAGATAAAAAGTGCAGCCCGCATATTTAAAAAAAACAAACGTTTCATTTACATTTATCAGCTCAATTAAACATCATCAGAGAGTGTTTTCCGAATTATTATTTTATTTATTTAGCGATTATAGTTAAGCAAATTACTGTTTTCGAACTTTAAAAGCTCTGTCACGTGAAACGAAAGCTCTGCTTTTCAAGTTTTACGCAGCATAATCGAAGAGGGGGAGTTAAAAAATAATGAAATCAGTGAAAATTAGTATGCTATAACCTTAAATCAGTAAAGCAAGCAGCTGCTAGTTATCCATAAACTTAACCTGGAAATCGGGGAGAAAGACACACTTATACACCTGCGCTCTTGTCAGCTGACAATGGGCCAACCAGCAATTAGTGATAAGAAATTTTTCACCTTTATCTTTGCCCTTTTCCAGCTAGCATTTTATAATTTCCCCTTTTAATTTTCCCTTGCAGTTGTAGAAACAGAATAAAGCAAAATGTCCAACCTTAAGCGTTTCGATGATGAGGAGCGTGAGTCCAAATATGGACGTGTCTTCGCTGTCTCTGGCCCTGGTAAGTAGTTAAAACTAAAAAGAAATACTTTATTACCATTAGTGTTTACTAAGAGTAATAATTTCAATATGTGTAAATACGTCTTAAACGTTTTAATTCAATTAAACATAAAGTAATATTGGCAAATACTGCTTAAAATGTGCCATGTATGTACAACAATAAATTGCATGTTCTTGATCGAAGAACTTTTAATTTTTATAATATTAAATATATTTGTTTTGGTTATCTAACCTTTCGATTACCAACATTTTATTTTCAAGTAAAAACAAATAGTCGAATTTATAAATTGAACTATCATCTCCAAATGCTTTTGCAATTTATTGCTTATATATTTTAAAGACGTTCAATAAAATTAGATCTTTATGAAACTTGTATTATTTATTTATAGTTCCAGAGCTTTAACAATGTCTTTTGGTTAAACTAAAACCAAGTCAAATTCACCTTAACTGTCCTGACATAAAAAATTAATTCTTAATTGCTCTATTGCTATTTTGCGTTCATACTAAATAAATAAATTATTGGCAACAAATCTTTATAAATATTTTTCAAAAATTTTTACTGGCGGAAACATAAAAAACCAAATTAAATAATAGATTAATTTAAGGTTCTGACAAAAAAATTTCAATAAAGACACTAATATTAGAAAATACAACACTTACAAAACATCGACTTCATGGTAAATTCAAACACTTCTAACCCGATTAACCCCTCATTCCAGTCGTCACCGCCGAGGCCATGTCGGGATCAGCTATGTACGAGTTGGTCCGCGTGGGCTACTACGAGCTGGTGGGCGAGATCATCCGTCTGGAGGGCGATATGGCCACCATCCAGGTGTACGAGGAGACCTCCGGCGTGACTGTCGGCGATCCCGTGCTGCGTACCGGCAAGCCCCTCTCCGTGGAGCTGGGACCCGGCATCATGGGCAGCATCTTTGACGGTATCCAGCGTCCCCTGAAGGACATTAACGAGCTGACCGAGTCCATCTACATCCCCAAGGGTGTGAACGTGCCCAGTCTGTCGCGCGTGGCCAGCTGGGAATTCAACCCCCTGAACGTCAAGGTCGGCTCCCACATCACCGGCGGAGACCTGTACGGTTTGGTGCACGAGAACACCCTGGTCAAGCACAAGATGATCGTGAACCCCCGCGCCAAGGGTACAGTGCGCTACATCGCGCCCTCGGGCAACTACAAGGTCGACGATGTCGTCCTGGAGACGGAGTTCGATGGCGAGATCACCAAGCACACCATGTTGCAGGTGTGGCCTGTGCGTCAGCCACGTCCCGTGACCGAGAAGCTGCCCGCCAACCACCCCCTGCTCACCGGACAGCGTGTCCTCGACTCGCTCTTCCCCTGCGTCCAGGGCGGTACCACCGCCATTCCCGGAGCCTTCGGTTGCGGCAAGACTGTGATCTCGCAGGTGACCCTCTGTTCACTAAGTTAAAGTAGAATCCCTAATAATGTGCTTATCTGTCCTCAGGCTCTTTCCAAGTACTCCAACTCCGATGTGATCATCTACGTCGGTTGCGGCGAGCGTGGTAACGAGATGTCTGAAGTACTGCGTGACTTCCCCGAGCTGTCCGTGGAGATCGACGGTGTGACCGAGTCCATCATGAAGCGTACTGCCCTGGTGGCCAACACCTCCAACATGCCTGTGGCTGCTCGTGAGGCCTCCATCTACACCGGTATCACTCTGTCTGAATACTTCCGTGACATGGGTTACAACGTGTCCATGATGGCTGACTCCACCTCCCGTTGGGCCGAGGCTCTGCGTGAGATTTCGGGTCGTCTGGCTGAGATGCCTGCCGATTCCGGCTACCCAGCTTACCTGGGCGCCCGTCTGGCCTCCTTCTACGAGCGTGCCGGTCGCGTCAAGTGCCTGGGTAACCCCGAGCGCGAGGGCTCCGTGTCCATTGTGGGAGCTGTGTCTCCTCCTGGTGGTGACTTCTCTGATCCCGTGACCTCCGCCACTCTGGGTATCGTGCAGGTGTTCTGGGGTCTCGACAAGAAGCTGGCCCAGCGCAAGCACTTCCCCTCGATCAACTGGCTGATTTCATACTCCAAGTATATGCGTGCCCTGGATGACTTCTATGACAAGAACTTCCCCGAGTTTGTGCCGCTGCGTACCAAGGTCAAGGAGATCCTGCAGGAGGAGGAGGATCTGTCTGAGATCGTGCAGCTGGTGGGCAAGGCCTCTCTGGCCGAGACCGACAAGATCACGCTTGAGGTGGCCAAGCTGCTGAAGGACGATTTCCTGCAGCAGAACTCTTATTCCTCGTACGATCGTTTCTGCCCCTTCTACAAGACCGTGGGCATGCTGAAGAACATCATCGACTTCTACGACCTGGCCCGCCACTCCGTGGAGTCGACGGCTCAGTCCGAGAACAAGATCACCTGGAACGTGATCCGCGAGGCTATGGGCAACATTATGTACCAACTGTCGTCCATGAAGTTCAAGGTGGGTTGACATAGACACTCTAATAATATAAACTGGCTTATTAACCATATTTTCCAATCGGTTTCAGGACCCTGTTAAGGATGGTGAGGCCAAGATCAAGGCTGACTTCGAGCAGCTGCACGAGGACCTGCAGCAGGCCTTCAGGAATCTGGAGGACTAGAGACCCCGTTGGCCCTACTTTTACACTCTAATCTTATATTTGTTATATAGTTAACTTTTAAAAAAGAAAGCAGTCAAAAACCACCCGAAAAAGCCTAATCAAACACCAACAATTCCGTGCTGCAATCGAAGTAAAACGAAAGTCCAACAAATTCCACAACTTTTTGGTGCCTGCGAGAGATGTAAACATTCCGGCCTGCGGTTAATACTTCCCCTAACCACGCCCCCCTCCGCCCACAGAGGGCCGCTTAAGGCAACAGCAACAACAACAACGTCCTTCTATGTACTTCCATTTACAACAACAGCAACAAAAGACGCACACACACACTTGAATAAAAGTACACGGACACTGGCGCGCACCCACATACACATACATAAAAGACACAAATACAAATGCATGCATAAATAGTATTATTGTTTAATGAATGGAAATTCTTGTTTATTTGTGAAAAAGTCATGTTTTCTCCTTGTTTGTTTGTTAAATTTATGTAAATATTTAAAGTATGAAATATTAAATGTACGAATAAAGTGCAACAACAAATACATTTAATGTAATTGAAAGTGGATTTCACTGGTTTTTTGAGAAACATATACTTCAGCAGTTGGTTTTAATTTAGAGTTCGGACTTGATAGCTAAGTTAAAAAATTTTTCACATTGTCCCTTATGTAAAAGAGTTTCAGGCGTAGAAGGATTTGAGAAATATATCGAAAAACTGCATTGCATGTGACTAGAAGTAAAAAACAAATAATTAAGATATATTCTTAAATTCTGTCCCACTCTCTATCATCATCTCACTCTTTCCTTAACTTTCTGACCCTTTTGAATGTTTGACAAAATAAAAACAAATTATTACAAGTTGAAGTAGAAATTGATATTGTGTATTTAATCAAAATGGATAACGAGAAGACCTGGATTGCACCCCTTACCTCGAGCACTAGTGGCGATGTGAGCTCTAGCGATTCGTCCACTCCTCAGAGCTCCAGTTCCAGCTCGGAACCCGGTACCGCCCCCGCCCTTTTTGTTCAGCCCAGGCCGATGCCTTTGGACAAGCCCAAGAAGTGCACCTGCCGAACCTGCACCTGTCCGCGTCCCGAAACCTCACCCGCCCCCGCCCCCGCCCCGATACTCCTTCCCGCCCAAGGTAGCCAACCTGTGAATGATGAAGCCGATGAAGTTGAGCTTCAGGAACCATCGACGCTGGCCGCTAGTAATTCCAAGAGCCTTCGCATAACTATGGAAACATCGAAGAATGAGGATTCGGGCTATGTGTACGAGGAGGTGATGGGAACGCACACCTATTCGATTGATGAGGACGAGGAGGAGGAACCCCACAGGGGTCGTATTTTCGGCGTGTCCGGTCCGGTGGTAAATGCCGAGGAGATGGCCGGAGCCGCCATGTACGAGTTGGTCCGCGTGGGCCACTACCAGCTGGTGGGCGAGATCATCCGGCTGGAGGGCGACATGGCCACCATCCAGGTGTACGAGGACACCTCGGGCGTAAGTGTGGGCGATCCGGTCTTCCAGACGGGCAAGCCGCTGTCCGTGGAACTGGGTCCCGGGATCATGGGCAGCATCTTCGATGGCATCCAGCGACCCCTGAGAACGATCAACCAGATCACCAACTCCATCTACGTGCCCAAGGGCATCGATGTGCCCGCCCTGCCCAGGGACATAAGTTACGCGTTCACCCCCGCCAAAATCAAGATCGATGAGCTGGTCACCGGCGGGGATATTTACGGATCGGTTTTTGAGAACAGCATGATGCACGACCACCGGCTGATGCTGGCTCCAAGGTGCAAGGGGCGTGTCAAGTGGCTGGCTCCCCCGGGAGACTACTGCGTGGACGACGTGATCATCGAGACGGAGTTCAACGACGAGGTCACGCGCCACACAATGCTCCAGGTGTGGCCGGTGCGTAAGTGTCGTCCGGTGGAGGACAAGCTGCCCAGCAACACGCCCCTCCTCACTGGCCAGCGGGTCCTGGACGCCTTCTTCCCGTGCGTCCAGGGCGGAACCACCGCCATTCCAGGGGCCTTTGGCTGCGGAAAGACCGTCATCTCGCAGGTGAGGGAGATATTTAATGCTGATCATGTTTAAAAAATACGTACATACAAAACATAATTATTTAAAAATCAGTTGGAAAGCATTTAATTTATTTTTTAACATAGTTTAGAAGACGTTTTTGATCACATAAAGTATAAATCATCAATTTAACCACATCCACCTGTCCGTTTCTACGCAAAGTAGTCTCCGTTTTAAGGCTATTTCGACCTAACTTTCCCGAAATCCTTTTTTCCATTGGTGGTAGTATTAGTAGTAGTCAAGTAAAAAAATTGAGGACTGTATTTTAGTTGTTTAGGCACATACAGGAATAGGATTATTTCAATTATATTGCATCTAGAATAAATGACTTTAGAAGTAATAAGAAACGACCTAATAATATTAAATACAATTTTGCACTTCCACTTGCCGAATAAGCTTAGTTTGCGTGCACAACACAATTTTTTTGGTTTTAGAATGAAACTAAATATAATCTAAATTAAGCAAATATGCCTTACTTAAAATTATTTACCACATTGACTTAAATATTAAAATATAAGAAAATATAAATAGGAGCTTGCACAGATTGTGAGAATGCAGAATCATTAATCAAAATGAAGAAAAGTGTAATATATAAACTAAAATTTGTTTAATTTACTGAGTTTAGTGAATGATAACGGAATAATGTTGTTTCATAAATACAAAAATTGTTTAATTATTTTAACAGATATGATTAATTTATGGATTGCTCCCAGTCGCACATACATACAGTTGAGGACAAGATAATAGTACTAACTAATTATAGTGCAGTTTGTTACAAAATAGTTTTCTTAATTATACCGAATAATCTTCATGCAGTCATTTTTTGTTGACTTGTACCTATATAACGAACTAATTTAATCGCAGCTTTTTAAAATCAATCCACAACAAAACAATTTCTGATGGAATTTACAATATTTATTGCTAGATAAAATCAGGTCGATTTATTTTTATTGACCCTCTTCTACACTGGCAAACATTTATTTATGGAATTGTAAGCGAAATATTGTTTAGATGCAACGATAATGGAGTAATTTATTGCTATTCCAAAGTATAATATCAATTTACATAAGATTTTATTTATTATTTGCTTGACGCTTTTTCGGTAATATTTATAATAATGAATTGAATTCATCCCTCAATCAATTAATTTTTGGTAGATCATTGACGAATTTTTTTAAATTGGTCTCTTTAGTCCCTATCCAAGTACTCCAACTCCGATGTCATCATCTACGTGGGCTGCGGGGAGCGAGGAAACGAGATGTCCGAGGTGCTCCGGGACTTCCCGCAGCTGGAGGTGGAAGTCAACGGCACCATGGAGTCGATCATGAAGCGCACCGCGCTGGTGGCCAACACCTCCAACATGCCGGTGGCTGCTCGAGAGGCCTCCATCTACACGGGCATCACTCTGTCCGAGTACTTCCGCGACATGGGCTTCCACGTGTCCATGATGGCCGACTCCACCTCCCGATGGGCGGAGGCGCTGCGGGAGATTTCGGGTCGACTGGCGGAGATGCCTGCGGATGCTGGCTATCCGGCGTACCTGGGAGCCCGTCTGGCATCCTTCTACGAGAGGGCCGGATTGGTCAAGTGCCTCGGGAGTCCGGATCGCAGTGGGTCCGTTTCGATTGTGGGAGCAGTGTCGCCGCCCGGAGGTGACTTCTCCGACCCTGTGACCTCCGCCACGCTGAGCATTGTCCAGGTCTTCTGGGGATTGGACAAGAAGCTGGCCCAGAGGAAGCACTTTCCGTCGGTGAACTGGCTGCAGTCCTACTCCAAGTACATGCGCACCCTGGACACCTACTACGAGGAGTCCAATCCGGAGTTCACCCAGCTCAGAGCCAAGGCCAAGAAGGTGCTGCAGGAGGAGGACGACCTGGCTGAGATCGTCCAGCTGGTGGGCAAGTCGTCACTGAACGAGGAGGACAAGATAACGCTCGAGGTGGCCAAGATGCTGAAGGACGACTTCCTGCAGCAGAACTCCTATAGTCCGTACGATGCCTTCTGTCCCTTCTTCAAGACCATCAGCATGCTGAAGAACATGATGGCCTTCTACGAGGCGGCCATCCTGGCGGTGCAGAATACGGCCAACAACGAGGCGCGGGTCACCTGGGGATTGATCCGGACTAGGGCATCCAATATTCTCTACGAGCTCTCCACCATGAAGTTCATCGATCCCAAGCTGGGCGAACCGGTTGTATTGGAGATTATGGAAAAGCTCCATGAAAATATTATGATTACTTTCCGGGACATTGAGGAGAACGCCGGGGATTATTAACGCGAAAAAAAAAGATTATTGAAAAAAATCAATGATACTGTGTCCAACAAATTTTTAGTATTTTTAGAAAGTATTTTACTGAATAAAGCGTTTGCTCTTTTCAAACTTTTATCAAGACTTTTTTTTCTTTATCCAAATCATCATTCATGCCCAGAAAAAGGGAAAATTGAAAATTTGTCAAAAGTTTTATAATATTTGTAAACCCCACACTTCGGAAATTTGCAAGTCAGCTGAAAAAAACCAATTATACGATTCAAAAAAAAATGTAACGCAAGCCGTTTAAAATAAAAGTAACGGATTAAAATCTTAAATTAAATAATAAGAAAGCATTGATATTTACCGATGGTATTGAAACAAATTAGCAATATGGGCAATCGTATGGGGGTAACATTGTTAAGATATATTGTTATTCCAAGACACACTTATTTTTTATAAATATTAATAGAAACTCATTTATTTATGTGGAGTTTTTAAATTTGTTTTTAATTAAGTTCGTTTGATTTATCAAACCAGGAGCCCATAATGGGCATATATGATCTAAAAGAGTTCTCACTTACTCTCTAATGCCAATAAAAAATAAACAAATAAATAATTGTCTTAAAATTATAATCTTATTTTCGACAGTTTGTGGAAAGTATTTTTCATTGACTCTGTATTAAACATGTGCTTCAATAGATTAAGTCAATATTAAATCGTTTATAAGCGCCTTAATCACTTAAAAGCCTTATATTTTTCAATTGTTACTGATTCTTGCTACCAAATCGATTATGGAAAGCTTCGTTAAAGCCATATCAGTTAATCTAAATTATACTAACATTTCCTTTCATATTTTCAAGCAGGAGAGAACCCTTTCAAAAACCCCACCACCAACTGCGATTATCGAGTGATTATTTCCCTCAACTTATCGCGATAATTTCCTAGTCGGTGAAAAGCAATTTACCCACCGACGCGTTTTGCTCATTAGAAGCCATAATGGTGCAACGTTTGCCGCCCCTCCCCCTGAAATTTTCCGCCCACCTCAACTTTCGTCTGACTCTTTGGCATGCGGATTCCCTTCGCAGTTAATCCTTTCCCGAACATCAGAGGAGTGGTGAACCCAAAAAGAGATTATAAAAAAATTTCGTTGATTTATAGGAAAAGTTTGTTAATGCGCCAAAAGCGGCCACGCCCCAAAAACCGACCGAATTTCCCAGCTCACACCTCTGCCCGCCGCAATCCAAAAAGCAAACGTCAAGGCCCTGTGAAGGGCTTTTTTCCGCAGCAAGGGAGCGAGAGATCGATTTCGATTCAATTAGTGGAAATTAAATGTAAGTATATATGTACAATTCGCCACCTAGCCCACTGCACCGCCCCCCTGTCCCCCTCTGCCGCCCACTCGGGGGATTGCGATGATTACATTTCCGCAGCCCGCTCCCCCGCCCCCAAATACTACGGCAGACCAAGTCAGCCATAAAATGAGCGCCGAGCAAAAGGAGCAAGCCAAAAAATCAGAATCAGTTCAATTGCAAATTGAAAATCCCCTTACAACTTCCGTTTCCGCTATGCGAGGGGCCAGCACTGAGAGAAAAGCGAGTGCACTCAGCCATTTTTGTGTTTGCAATAAAATATTGGAAAATCCGTTAAAGACTTGATTCTTACTGCTGAAATTATTTCCATCTTTATTATAAATGAAACCGATTTAAAAAAGGGAAGAAAATATATTATTATATATTCGAACTAACGATATACAAATTAATTTTTAAACACCAATTTTTCTGTGGTCTTAAATGTCAATTAATTAAACATTAACTTCAACTGCTTTCCGTCTTAAACCGATCCTTTCGAAGAAGAATCTATATTTGTTTTCAATAAGAATTTAAACCCACATAAATTGAATAGAAATACACTTTTTGGAGTGTGTGGGAAGCCCTGGCACATGTGTGTGTGTGTGCTCACGAGAGTGTGTGTATGTGTGAGAGAGTGTGTGTGTGGGCGTCTGGCTGCCATGACAAACGTGGCGTATGAGCAATGCGCGCTAATTGGCTGCCATTCGATGCTCGCTCCGTTCCGTTCCGTTGGCATCGCTCTGGATCTCCGAGCAGCACAGTATCCTTGCTCCGCATCCTGCCCCCTCCCCCTCCCCCTCCTCCCCCTGCCAAGACCCCTTAGCCCCTTGTGCCCCCTCATGTCCCTGAACCATTTGCCATTTGCGAGTTTTGAGCTGAAAGCTGCTTGGGCTCAGCTTGGGATTGCGTTGCTGATGGCGGAGTTTCGCAGGACGAAAGTGGGACGGGGGATAAGGCTGGGGGTCCTGGGGACTTATTGCATAATTTGAAGGGGTTAAGCCATTGAGCTTTAATGCAAAATTTCAATTGAACGTCAAACAGTCAATTCGCTTTAGCGGCGATAATCGTAAAAGGATAATGGCGCTAAAAGCGCATAAAAAGGCAGCAGTCAGGCGGCAAGGACTCCACCCCTTTGGGGTGTGAATATGTGGTTGTGCGGGTGTGTGGGAGTGTGGGTGAATGGGTGAGTGTCTTTTTTCCTTTTCCGTCTGCTGCCCTGCCTAAGTGTGCACTCAATTAAAGGATTTCTTTTCGGGACAGAGGCTAACGGCCACACAATATTGGAATGGTTAAATAAGCTCTAAGCCAGACATTTGCTCCCTTCTACATTTTTAAGACGCTTTTCCGAGGTTCAGACAGGGTTATTACAAAGCACAAGCATGCTAGGAAAATAGAGGAAATGGAAAATTCATAAACGAGTTCTTAAACATTTGGGATTATGCAATGTGTGTCAGTTTGATTTTATGTGATGATTTTTTGGTTATTTTTAAAATATTACGAAACATTTTATTTTTTTGTATACTTAATTCATTTCTAGTGGTTAGTTTTTGATGGTTATATAAATTGGTAGATTGAATTATGTGCTTCATACATATTTAAGTGAATGCCTATCATAGATTTTTAAAGTATATTTAAATATTTACAAGTAAAATTGTTCCTAAACTACAAACAATTTTAAAAATAATACATAATAACACTTCATCTGGTTCTATTATTGATTAGTAACTCTCCATTTAATTGGATTGCTTAATAGTTAATCTAATCTCATAAGATGATATTATATTGGCAACATCGACGAAAAACTTGTTCCAATAGGTTTTATATTTATATATAAATGGTTTACTTTACCTATTTTAACTTAATTTAACTAAAACCTTCTGTAATCCGAACAATCTTCAGGTGCAACAATGTTCCGCTTATGACTATTTGTCCTTTACGGATTAGATAGGATCGCGTCGTTCAACTGGGCTCTTGGGACTTTTCCTGATATCGCATCTGTTAATTTAAGGTCTCAGCACCCAATCCTTAACCCATGCCCCCCACTCACCGCCATCGCTGACAAGTTTAACCCAAATAGGAAGCGTGTGCCGAGGCCAAGGACATGTTTCACTGCTTGTTATTGTTGTTTCTGTGTGTTGCTGTTTAGCCGCAGGGAAAAAGGATATCATAAGCACATAAGATGATGAAGTTGGAAACGCAACGGAAAACCCGAGGTAGGAGGACTAGCGAGGAGCAACAAGGACATGAACAAATGGAAAAGGAGCGTGGAAACAAGGATGAGGGCAACTTAATTTGCAACTTATACGCAAAATCCTTTTGATTTTGTTATGTCGCCGCTTAAAGGTCTCCAGTGTCCCCTGGTAAATCCTTTTCTTGTATGTGTGAGTTTCCCAGCTCGCCTGCAGTTATTTGGCAAACTTAAGGGTGCAACCTTTTCTGCCTTGTTTTCTCTGATTTCCACGTTTCTTTTGCTTTTCTTCGGTTTCAGCCTCGCCAAGTTTTCGTTTTCGGTGGAAAAAAGGTCCGCTGATCATTGTCCTTTTTGGCCCTATCCACACAGACATAGGCGGAGACATATCGGTCCGCTGTTTAAGGGAATTTAAATTAAGCCTATGCAAATTCGCCACAGGATGCTTTTCTTTCTCCACCCCTGTTTTTCTTTCTTTTTTGGAAGAGAATGAACCACCAACTGCTGGCCGTATTAACGCCGCATTATGGCTGCAGTCACGCCCTCTTCTTGGGTCCTCCCATTTTGTACAAATAATAAGGACCTACACGGTAATTTCATTCTTGGCTTAAATATGTCCAAAGGAAAATTTTAAATTTAATATGCTTAATTCAATATATTCGTTAAAATTAATCCACCTAAAAAACTTATGTGCAACCTATTCCTTTTTGTTATAAAATTTATTTATTTTTTTCTACCGATATATCAGATACCGACATATCATTCACAGTCATCGAATTTGTCGATCTCTAAAAAATAACTAATTCTTTCTTTCAATAAACAATTATAAATAATAAATAAGAATTAAATAAAGATAATTAGTAAAAACTGCGAAAATAACTAATTCCACTCAAAATTCTTAGGTAATATCTCTTAAGCATTATGCCACAAATGTTACAGACATTACTACTAAATCAAAGTTTTGTTTTTCAGAGCTTGTCAAGTCGTTTTTAAGCATGACCAGTTTATCCTGTTTGTACTGTGCACACATGAATCAGCGCTCTGAAAAATGCTATGAAAAAGTTTCTGCCATAAAAATTTGCTCGCATCTTGGAGCGAAATGGGAAAAGGAAAAGGAAAGGGGGAGAAAGTCCTTTGCCACTTGCTGCGGCGTGTCGCCTGTCACACAACAACTGCCCTATCACTCACTTTCCCCCACTTTCCCTCACAGCCCCCCGCCCCCTTCCCGCCCTCCGCTCCTCCGCAGATAATGAAATTGTTGCGAGCAGAGAGAAAAAGAAACTTTTGGCTGTGTTCTGTGTTCATCAGGCGAAGGCAGGCAAACATTTTAAATACAAAAGGATATGCGTGGGCCAGGACGAGGAGTCCTTTTACAGTGACATTGATGAAACGCTTGAAATTTACTGCGCTGCGAACTGCTCGTGCCCCAACCACGCCTTCTTTCTCTTTAAAATAAAGTAAAGGGCACTCGGAGAAATATGTTCCCAAAAGAAATGAAAAGTTGGGATTAAATAAGGGAAGCCTATATTAAAATTGTTTAAATGAATCCCACCAATATCTCGCTTTTAAAATCTTGTGTTTATAATAGTTTTTATAATAGCAAATTAGTTAACGCTTATATTATTCAAGCAAATCTAATTTTTAAACATCAAATAAAAATAAATTACCATAATAAAAGCATTGCAATTTATCCACTTTATTTATAAATTTTTATATCACTAAAATCAAAAAACGAAATATATTTTTAAAAATAAACAAAATGTTTTCCTTAGAGTTCCAGATCAAGCATTGAAAACGAATTATTTTTATGACACATTTTGTAGGTTAAACATTTTTTTGAGTGCCAAGCACCACTCTTATGTCTTTTTTTAAACTTTGTGGTTTCCTCGCTTCCTGGTCCTCGCTTTGGTCCTGTTTCTGTTTCTGCTTGCCAGCATTGTTGTGCTTACTTATCCCTGTCGAAAAATTGCCGAAACTTGGTGGAGCGCGTCCTTGGGGCGGTGTGAGTGGGAGGGAGGGGGGAGGTCGTGGGGGACCGACCGAATGAACGAATGAAAGGGAGCTCTCCAGCTCGTAGTCAGTGCATTTAGTCAAAAGTGATTGAAAAGGCATTTTGTTATAATGCCAACTTAATGACAACGAAATTACACCAAAAGCCAAGCCAGGAAAAACGCTACAGCAACGGCAACGGCAGCAACATTCGATGCTAAGCAAAATGAGTTTCCAAATACTTTGAGACCGAAACTTTGTCTCCGCCACGCATAGAGCTACCGAAATACAACAATTTCCCGGCATTTTCCTGGCTGCTATTTTTAATAGAGTGCGTGGGTGGCCGCTTTTCCGCCCGATTTTCCCCAGACCCGACCCTCGGCTGGCCTGTCATGCTGGCAAAGCGTTTTAATTGTTTGTCGTGGCCATGGATTTCGCAGAATGTTTAAGTAATCGAATCAAGGCTAAAATCTTCTTTAAGATTTACTCGATGCTGAAACTGATTGGGAAACTTTCGCCAAGGACTGCTAAACTGATAAAACTGAAGCTGAAGTGGGGATAATTAAATTCAGAGAACAATTAAATCCCAGAAATACAGCTTAGCTTCACTATAGGTTACTCCCTGTTCAGCCCGAAAAAATTTAATGTAGTTCTCGAGATTATACACATGAGGTTGGGCAAAACTACTTTAACTACTCCTTAAACTTTAAGTGCGCATTTAAAGAAATAGGAGGTGGTTTGAATTTGATACGTTTTAATTGCTCCAAATACCATAATTAAGATTTGTTAAATACAAAACTCTACTGCACGAAATTCCTCTTATTATACTTAAATTTAAAGGGGATTGTTGTTAAAAGCATTTATTAGGTTTTTCTGTTATCGAAAAATATGTCGTACTTTTCGTTAATTTTGTTTTTTTTATTATTTATTTCATTTTCTAAGGTTATTTAATTTAAGGTTTATTTTATGCGCTGATTTACAAAGAGAATATTGTGTCAAAATGTTATTTTAATCTGATCAAACATTAGAACCACACAACAATTTAAGCGTGCATAAAAGTTCTAATTGACAACTTAAAAGAGATTTTATTTTATCTTTTTAAATTGTTAACAAAAGTCTTCCACATATTCGAACGGAAAATCAACTTAGCTCATTTTTCTTTATAAATTGTTAACACAAGTTTCATACATACATGTTTTATTATAAAGTGTATGTAAAAGAAACAAGTCTCAAAAAAAATGATCAAAATATGTACTTTATCACTTATATTCCCAATTTCTGAACAAATCGAATATGTTTTTTCTGCTGCTTGCACTTCATGGGCTCGGCTCGATGAACTGAGAAATCCGGAAAGTTTTGCTGCCTTTCATTGTCAGGCTCTGGGTCAAAGGGCAAAAGAGTTTCAATTATTCACGTTGCATAAAACGCAGTAGAGCGGACACACATGCACGCATTCATACAGTTCCCATGCAACTTTTACAGCGCAATTCGTTTTGTAAAAAACTAATTTATTGCACTTTTATTTTAACATTTGTAACTAAAATTTTTCAGGAGTCATTCAACTATGCATATTTTTATTTAATGCTAAATAAATAATGGTATAACAAAGAATATGAAATAGAAGGAAAAGAGTATGAAATATACATTTTATATTTTACAACAATGTTTTTGGGTTTTCCGAAAAATGTTGCCATTGGTTTGTATGTGAAATCCTTTTATAAATTGTATGCACTTCTTTGATAAACTGTATACCGTAACTATGCAAAATAAAAAACAATTTACTAAATAATTGAACTAAGAGTTTGTTGAATGCGACGTAATAATAATAACTTGGGATGTTTTTGAAAAATAGTTACTCTTAATAAAAACTGCATAAAATATACTTAGGATAGATAGGAACTAGTACCTTTAGATATTTTATTTCGGGTTAATATGCAATTTTTGGTGCCAAACTTTTGGCCGCTGCTGTTCGAGGCAGAGATTTTTGGGGGTTGGGTGTTAAGCTTGGATCTGCATCTGGAGTTGGACTTTGGGCACGTAGTCGAAAAGTATGCTATTGAAATATTTATGCATGCCCGCCTTGCTCGTTTTCTTTGTTTGTGTCCGTCTACTTTGCATTCTTCCTGTGCCTGTTTGTGTGTTCAGGACAGGAAGAGAAAGATCAGTGTGATTGTGTGAGTGCATGTGCAAGTGTGAGTGCGGCTGATTAAGCATTTGACATACATATTTCCCTGCTGCAACGAGGTTCAAAGCGCATTAGACATGCAAAACAAACACGTGCCGACACGCAAACTCCATCTGCCCTCTCTCCCTCTCTGCTGCACTCCATGCCCTCTCCCTCAGACTCACACTAGCCCAGGGGCGAATGCGGAACTTTAAGCGGATTCGGTTCAAATAACATGCAGATTTTTTATGATTTTGTATTTTTTTTAGCTTTTTTTTTGTAGATTTTAAGACGAGACAATAGTCAGGTGCCTCGAATTAGAGATACCAGTTACCCAGTAGATGGCGCGGCCAACAATTAAATTGCAGGCGCCATCTTCCGGTAAGGCGTGTTTATTTGCTGCCCTGACGACATTAGAAAATTCTATGCCTTCCAAATTAATTAACTTTAATGTTAACTAAAAAAAAATAATTTATTTTAACATTTTTTGATCGGGTAAATATATACCGCTCTAAAACTTTTTTCCAACATGATAGAATTTTGCGATTTGTGGGCGTTTTTAATTTGTTAAATAAACTTGGAGGTAAGCCCAAAATCTGTATGTTAATTTTTTAATTTATTTTAACATTTTTTGATCGGGTAAATATATACCGCTCTAAAACTTTTTTCCAACATGATAGAATTTTGCGATTTGTGGGCGTTTTTAATTTGTTAAATAAACTTGGAGGTAAGCCCAAAATCTGTATGTTAATTTTTCTAGATCTTAAAGTCAATCGGACATGGCTTGTATTTAGTTTTGGTGGCTTTCCTGGACCAATTTTTTTATGAATACCTTTTCAATAACAAAATTTGTTGCACTTTTTCTCTGAGAAATGAAGAAAGGAACATATTATAGGGTTGATAAGCATTATAAAATTTGAAATACATTTTTATTCGTTTCTTAGATCCGGACAAAAACCTTTAATATAGTTTTTTATTAAAAATTACTTCATAAAGTTATGTAAAAGTTGTTGCAACAAAATTAAACAAGGTGATCAAAAATGTTTGTGGTAAGATTCTTTAAGGGCCATGTTGAGCCCCAAAAATGACACCGAGTTCGCCCCTGCACAGTTCCCTGTCCTATGTGTCGCATTTTCCTATTAGCAGGCAGTCGAGCAATTCGCAACAAAATATGCAAATGCAGCCAAGTGAGTGAGCTCAACTCGTCTGCCATCTCGCCCCCTTTTTTGGCCCCAAAAAAGCTTTCTCTTCTCGGCATTTGCCGCATTGTTTTTCTGTCTGTTTATTTGTTTCCGCCTGAATGATTTCCAGCCGAACGTTTGCCAGACTAATTTTCAGCACGTGATGCAAGAAATAATAATATTAAATACCTCTGTCAAAGGAAGAGGGTGAGTGTTCAACCGAATTAAAATTGAGGCAAAGTTACCGAAATTGTATGTTCTTTCTGTTAAATATGTTTTATAAAGAACAATTTCAGTTAGGTCGTCACATCCAAACAATAATCTGCATAACTGGTGTTACCATTTTCTGTTTATTTAATTGACTTAAGTTTTAAATCGACACCGTGAAATAGACTTATCTTATCTGAATTTTGCAGGTAATATAACAAATAATGAACGGCAAGTCATTTCCCATTTATTTGTCCAAGTAAGATAGTAAGAATCGAACTTAAGCCACTGCCATTCTAAGTTGTTCCTTTATTTTTTGGCAATGGTTGTCCTACTGATAAAACCCATCGGCAGCACGAACCACTTTCTTTAAGAGTTTACTCACTCGATTTACCATTTCTCCTTTGTTTCAATTATTCCTGCCTTATCTTAGTGAATTCAGCTCACCAGAGTCTGGTAAAAATGGAGAACGATGGGATGGCGAAGCTTAAGACGACAAGAGAGGTGTTTGTTGGCTTTTAATTGAATTTTGAAACCGCATAACTGAATTCGAAAGCCCAGCCAAATCTTGACCTCCACCTCCTTTTCTCACTTCTGTTCGACAGGCAATAAAAGTGTTGTAAAAATTTCGCCAAAAGTAATTTGTGCTCGGCAAGTTGGTTTTCGATCGGGGCATTATCGAATCTTTTATTACCCTAACAAGGGGAATTATCTCTAACGAAATAAGGAATACAATAAAACTACAGCTAAGTATCAATTTGATAATAAATATTTGACAAACTTATATATTTTTCGATATAAAATCAATAAGTTGTAACTAACTTATTCACAAAATCACCACTTTCTTTTGGTATTATAATTTTATTTATTTTCAACTTATAAATACATTAAAGTTTGAACCGTAATATTCTTAAAGATAAAAATTTTACCTGTATTTGTCGTATTAATATAATAAAATAATAGTTAACGATTAATCTATAAAATGTAACCAAAAATATTATTTATTCGAATATTTTTTTTATTTTGTAAACCAATATTTGAGTTTTCTAACGATATAAGTATACCCTCTTCATGAGTTCTGTACCCTTTTTGGCAGCTTTAGTTTTAGTGGCTCTGGAGGGAAGCTACCCAGTAGATTACAGGCGATTGCCACTTGGCGATAGCGCTGCCAACCGCTCGAGTACCGCCCCCTATCCAGCCCCCTATCCCGCCCTTGTGGCCCCGGTCAATTAGTTAGCGCATTAAAGGGGATTCCCGGGCTTTTGAGGAACGGAGGCGGGAGTTGGTCTGGCCGGTCAAGGAATTTATTGTTCTTCCAAGTCCGAGTTGGTTATTGCTGTAACCAGGCTGCTGGTTGGGCGGCTTAAGAACCATTCTCGGCTCGCTCGGATTCGACTCCAGTTGAGTCGTAATTGACTTGTTGCCAAGTAATCGTTGCCTGCTAACTGCTGTTGTTAGGGGATTATCTACAGTTCAGTTGAAGTCGACAGTTCCTCGCCAGCATCCTGGCTTCCTACACACACATAGCCACACACAAAGGTACAAGTCAAAGTTCAGTGAAGTGCATAAAAAGTGAAAAACAATAAACATCATCGGGCTTCTGCTTCAAAGTGGGTGTGGCCACCATGGAGTACTGGTAAGCTGATAATTTAAATTGATTTTAATTGGAATCTTCGGTGTCTTTTCCATTCCTACTCTTTGCCCCTTCGGGGAATCCCAATTCAATTGATGTGCTGCCCATAAATATATTAAGTCTTGGATGTTGCAAACAAGATTGTAAACTTGTCTTGGAACTTTTAAATATGTGATTTACTTTTGTTCAATTTGAAAATTACTATTTAAGCTAAGTTTATAAAGTAATAAAGGGTATAAAGTAAAAGTACACATATGTATATAATCCAAATTACATGTTCTGAAGATAGAAGAAAAACCAAACTAAGCTGAACTAAGTGTATTTTGAACGGATTGTATTTAATTCAAGAATTTTCATATTACAATACTATTTGAATAGTTTTTTTAATTTCCTTATTTTTCTATTAACTTTAGCAGGCTGATTTTTGGTTGTACTAACTATACATTTATTTTAATTACAATTTTATGTTTATTTTGATAAAGTGTATATCAAAAATATTTCATTTTCCCTGAGACATTGGGATTCATTGCCCTCATAAATACATCATGTACCCCCTCGGCTCCCCACTGCTCTCCAGCTAATTGGTTCTGCAATGGTCGAGAGTCCTTGAATATTTACCTGGTCCTCCGTAATCCATCATCTCCCCAGCATGCTCAATCTCTGTCTGGAAGCGGCGCTCCGGAAGTGTGGCCGCAGCAATCAACGCGCCAAGTTGGATACCACTCATCTCGTCCCGGCTGCACTGGCGGCCATTTTGGGAGCTTAACCATAAATGTTGCATTTCGCTTTTAAGCTGCAACCTAACGATGTGTGTGCGGCGGCCGATGGAGTGGGGAGGGGTGTGGTGGATGCAGGGGGCAGGGGGCACTGTTCGAGGATGAGGCTTACCAGCAATTTGGGTTGGCTTTTCCCCAGTCAACGGGGATGCGAGCTGGCAACCATGCAGCATCTGGCCACCTTTTTACACGTGCCTCGACTGCGCCGCGTCCTTCAGCCAACCGCTCATCTCCGGCTAATTCTCTATGCATTTCAGTGCCGCAATTCAGGAAGAATCCACCTGCCATTATGGCCCCTATTCCCATTTTCCCCTGCTCCCCATTTTCCATTTTCCCAGACACCAGCACGCGTATCTCCTTGGCCGGAGATGTGGTCTATTTGAATCTTCCACTTGTTGGTGCCCAGTTGGGTATTGGCATTCTTTGACGGCACCTACGTGGTGGAAAACAATTCTCTTGGTCTAAAATTATTTAGAAAATTAGTTGTCTTACACTTTTTAATAAATACAAGTTTTAGTTTATCGCAATATATTTAGTAGTTGTAAAAATACTTTAAGAGCAGAAACTTGCCCTTTGCAGCACTAAGCTTATTCGTTAAGCTACGTCATTCGCAATTTAATTTTCATAGACACTTTGTTAACCATTGGAACTTTAATGTCATTTACAAATAAATTTGGAGAAAACATAACAAGTAAAATATAAATTTATCGTTCTTAAAAAGAATAAGTGGAATTTATGAAACAGGGAATTATCTCGTTCGTATTAAAAAATCATAATTTTATAAAATACCATTAGATTTTTACCTTTTATACTTTTATACTTTATACGGAGTATTACTTTGTTATGTACGTTGAGCCATGTGAGACTTATTTCAAAGTGCATATTGAATAATATACATAAATACAATATATGCATAAGTATATGTAAATATATATTTCAATAAATATAAATATATTTTTCAGTATATTTATATGTATATTTTCCAATAAAAAAATATATTTTTTTAATTTGTTAATTAAAGAATTATTTAAATGGATAACGTTGCAGTAAGGGCATATCGGCTTTTAGCTTTTGACCTTTTGACTGTGCTTCATTATGGGCCATTTCATTCAGGCTCACATTATGCGGTAATGCCACCGCACACACACACACACACGTACACACAGACACACACACGTATACAACCGACTGACAGCTTGTTTCGCTTTTCTTCCTCCTTCGGTTTTTTTCGACCATTCAATGAGCTTTTAAGAGCGCTAATTAAAAATGTGGCAACCGTAACCAATGCAGACGCCTCCCCCTTTCGACCCGCCTTTCATGCCATTAAGGCCTGGCCCGAACGGATCCCACATAATGTGGCTGTCGTCTCGCTTTCTATTGGTCGCTCTTGAGCGTTTTGCGTCTCTGGGAGAACGCAATTAACGCCTTTACTCTTGGCATTGGCAGCCCTGGAAAAACCTAGGAAAACCGCAGAACCCCCCACCACTGATGCACCCTGCAGCCCCTGTGGTTCTTGCGGCTTTGTTTGTGTGGAAAGCGTTTTTAGATTGCATATTTATTAAAATGCAGCTAAAGTTGCAGCACATGAAAGCACAAACGCAAGACGAACGAGCTGAGGAAAAGCTAAAATGTAATAACTCTTGTAGGGCCCCTCCCGCTTTTCCGACCCCCCTTGCCTCTTAGTTTTTCCTGGCTATGCATTTCCGTAAGCAGCTTTTGTCCGCAGGTGTTTGCTATTGTGTTGGCTTAACGCTCGACGGAAAGCGATACGATGCGATGGGGAAAAAGCACTCAAGAAAATTATATATTTTTATCGAATATGGGGTCCTGATTATAGAGTAGAGATTTTTATAATTTTATCTAGGTTCTGTAAAAAGAAATGTAATTTAATTCTTAGAAAATATACTAATAAAAGTATTATTTCATATAAGTAAGAAAATCGTTAATTTTTTTGTACACTACCAATTTCTGTATTGTAAATCGCTTTAATATCTCCATCATGTTAACTATTAAATACCATTCCTACTTTTTCCTATTTATTAAGTATTTGAAAAAATAGTTATTCCTTATTAATTAAGTATGTTACTAGCACTTTATAATCAAAGAATTAAATTTAGATGTCTGTATATGTATCCTTAAAACTATTTTAACTATTTTTTCTTCGAATAAATAAAATTTTACCGCTAATGACCATTGTAAGATGTCTAGTCCTTTTACTGCAAATTAACCAAATCACATCTTTAAAATCACTTATTTCTGATGTCAATATTATTTCATTTTATAATTTTTTTTTTCATCAAAATATTTATTATTAGAAAATACAAATATTATGAAATATATTACAAATTATATCGAAACAAACTTTGAGGTGATATTAATTAAATTTTAATAATTTAGTTTAAGGGGACTAATTTAAAAAATAGTTATTTATATATTGATTCGGAAATATTATATTCCGAATTAGACATTTTCGCCAGTGTAGTTCTCAGGACGAGCGTTCATTTTGCTTCCAAGGATTTTTCAAGACCAAGCTGCTTATTATCGCGAAAAAAAAATATAATAAAAATGAGCGGCAACTAATAAGCTTATGGCCGTGCAACCTGGCATCGCCCAGCCACCCAACCAGCCATCATCCTTCCCGGACTCTGCTAATTGTGAGCTAATTCTAATTATCAGCAACACATTCGAGAGGTTCTGGTTCTCGTTTTCGTTTTCGTCCTGGTTCCAAGTCCTCCGCTCCTGTCTAGCGGCTAACGAGTGTTTATTAATGGCGCTAATGGCAAGCTACGCCTTTGATGAGCGTAAAATGCTTAAGCACACAGATCCTGGGCTTTTGGTTCCTTTTTCTCCTTTCAGGCCACGCAATTAGCGCACAAATATTTCCGCATACATTTTGTTATATATACATTTTTTTTGTGTTTCAGCTGCCTTTCCGTTTTGGCTATAAAAATGCTCAACCGAATTGTAGTAATTACAACAATTTGCATAAGAGCGGGACAGAGTGGAAGCGGAAGAGGAAATCAAAAAGCGCAAAGCGCCGAGCCAAGCTCACAGAAGTATGCTACGCATTTTGCAATTTATTCAGGCAGACAAACGGGGAAAGGACAACACAGAAACTCAAAAAAAAAAAAACGACTAAAGAGAGCTGCGAGAAAACGCTAATTATGTAATATGAAAATGCGAGGACAACGTTGAATTATTTGCATATGGTAAGCAGCAGCACAATACAACATAGAACCCTTTTTTCTGACTTTTTATGACATTTTTTACCCATTATCAAATTCAATTAACACTCCGCATGCGGCAAGGAATTTTTTAATTCTTTTTGCCATTGCCGTGGCGAATCAAAAACCACAGGCAAATCAAATCTGCATTCATTTCTGGCCTGCTTGTGCTGCAGTTGAAATTTCAATTAGGCCAACAAATTTACAATTGAATAAATTCAGACCTGGGAATCTTGCAACGCCTAATTTCGATTAGTGCAACAATGTTCAACAACCGAGCGGAAGACAAAAACACGATTGTGAAAATCATAAATTCTGGCAACAGAAGGTGGAAAATTCGATTCTTTGTCGAGAGGTCAGGCAAGTAAATCAAATGTGCTGGAAATTGCAATCAACTCTTTATTTGCAACTAAAAGGGAAATACAAGAGTGATTCACTCGAATATGTAAATTGTTCTTTATTTGAGCAGCAGGGATTCCTCATGCGAACAAGCAGATTGGCAGATAAAAGAAAACAAGTGATACATGTGTGCTTGCTTATGTTTATGCATTTCTTTAAATATCCATTTATCTTTTTTTCTACAAGCGATTAACTCACAAAAAAAATATTATTTATAAATATTAAAATATAGGACATGTTTTTTGTTCGACGTTAAAACTAGTTGTATTATCTTACAAAATTTGACTATAAAAAAGTTATTTTCAATTCATGTTTTATGATTTAAGTTTACGAAAAAGTACATCATATTTATTTGTTTTTCTTATTAAATTAGATTTATTTGATGGTTGTATAAATCATTATTTTACTTACCCCATTCAGATGATGTATGTTTTCTAAAGCTCTTGCCATCGATTTAATTCCCAGGTAAATTCCCACCCGATGATCTCCCTTTTCCGTGCAACCGAATCATAGCATAATACCCGTATAAATTCTCTCAACGAAATACCAAAGTTGTTAAAACAAAATACAATAATAGCCGGAAGCCAGGGTAAACACGAAAAGTATTATGAAAAAAGGGCATTTTATTTTGCCTGAGTCGCGTTAATTTTGCATGCCCCAAAAAGTGTGCACTGCGACGGAAAAGGAAACGAGTGCGCGAAATTCCAATATGCTGCCCACACTACTACAATTGTGCATGGCAAAAAACCAATTTCAATTTGTTAACCATTTTTTATTCCCAATCAAATTTATTACATCGGCTGACAACAAAAGTATTGAGTAAAAAGGAGAGCTTGGTCATCGAAAAAGGAGAATATGGAAAACAAATTCGCAATCGGCGCTTATTTTCTTAAAAATATACATATCCATGTGTGTGTCTCCTCTTGTTGCTTCTCATCCCGGCCCGGTTGTGTGTGTACTTGTTGTGCAGCGAGAGTGTGTGTTTGCAGGACAATTAAAACCAGGCAAACAGAACAACAGGGGGCGGCTGGGTGGTGGAATAGCAGGCAGGCGCTCGTGGCCCTAGTAAATGGTAATCAACGCAAATCCTCCATAGAGCACTGCACACGGATAGGCAATCAGCAGCTGTTGATGGTCCATGGAGAAGGCGGTGGCGAACAGTTTCGAGGCCGATATGGCGCACCAGAATATGGAGATGCCGCTCACAATTAGGCCGAGTGTGCCCCTGCAAGAGTGAAACGAGATACCAACTCAGACCAGATAGATATAGACAGCGGCAAAATCAATAAACAATGCATATGCATGAAGCATCAGCCGTACAGAGTGAGAAACCAGTATACAATTCTGAGCTCCATAATCCCAAGAGCCATTTTTCATCGGTCATATTCTCCAATTCACTAAAGCAAAAGCAATATAATACTCTGGTTGATGAAAAATTACAAATTAAAACAATTTAATATATAATAATAGTGTTGAATCGACACTCCTAATTTGTAAAAATTTTCAAAAATACTTATAAATTGAGCTTTAGTAATTCAATGTTTAATTTACTTTAAAATTCACTTCAAACTAGATAAGTAAAATACAAATAAACGATTACATAAGCAACGAAAATAATTGTTTTGGGTATGAGACCTGAAGACATAATATTATATTATAATGTCGCCACAGAAATATGGAGACTTTGACTTATAGAATTTACCTGCATTTAAGTTATGGAAAGTACGATTTCATACTAAAATATTAGTTGTGACTTAAAAACATTAAATTGCTAGTAAGATAAAAACTGACATTGATTTCAATTTACATTGTTAGTAGTAAGATAAAAACTGACTTTGAACTTAATTTGCATTGATAATAGTAAGATAAAAACTGACACTGATTTAAATTTGCATTGTTAATAGGTCACAGAATATATTTTTAATCAGAAAAAGATTTCCCGGTGCATCGACTTGGAATATAGTATTCGACTGACAGAGTGTTCATAAAAAAGGATGAGTACGTGGATGTGGGTTTGAGGAAGCGTGTGTGCGAATGAATGGGCAGGGCAAACAAAGACAGCAGGCGATGTGCCGGCAAAAGGATGTGCAAACACAGTCCAACTACAAAGCGCACACAAAACCCACACTCGCTCTCGCAGAGAAAGCCCAGCGGGAAATGAAAAATTGATTTCAAAGCGATATTCTGAAAATGTTACCTATATACTGTAGCGCAACGCATGTGAGGTGGGTAGAAGTCGAGTTAAGATTAAGGATTATTTAAAGTGCAATCCCAAAAATCCCACTACTACTTCGTTCGACAAATCAAAATCAAACATCTTTTATTTGTAAAAAATTATTATTCTTATAAAATATTTGTATCTAAGTTATTTGCTTTTCACTTGACCAAAAACTCTGTAATTAAGGCAAATATCTGACTTGACCTCCTAATCCAAACATTTTATAACCACTAAAAAATTAAAATTGATTGACTTTAGTTTGTGAATAAACAAAAGATCGTTAGCCCATAACAAGATAAACAAATCGAAACTTGAGTAAGTGATAACAAAGATTGGTTTGTCGAAAAGCAAGCAAACACTAAAAGAAAGTTTAATATATCTAACCCACTCTTGACTGACCAGTTTAAAGTTGTAAGCCCTGAATCTTTTCCTGCTAACCCGTTAAATCCGACCAAGAAATCAATTTACGCAACCAAAACATAAATCCCCATATTCCTAAGTTTCAATTTTCAGCTACACGCACGCGTTAAATGGATTGCCTTTCTGTGGTCTCGGCGGCTCAGCTGTCACCTCCGCCTCCACCTCCCACTTACCACTCAACCAGTTTTTACTGGCCCCTGCAATCTTCTCCAGAACTTTGTTGGTCGTTGGTTGTTGGTCACTATGTCCGCTGCTTGTGCCAAGTGATTTTTTGGCCCCGGACTGGGTAGCTTAAATGGACCGGCGCTAGCCTAAAAACCAATCAAAACAATACTATGTAGTGCCGGATAACTCGGCAGTCCGTGTAATTTTGGCGCACTTTTGCATCGCCAAACAAACTCAATTAAAAAGTCTGTCTAAAAAAAAGGACATCGGGGAATCGCAAAAATATTTACTGTAAACTTGGCTGGCATTCGCAGGGACTATATGAACATCAAAGCTAGCACACCCGCACACACACACACACACACGTCCACCCACAAAGTGCAAGCGCTTAAAGCCAACAAATAAAAAATGCAGGCAAACAGGCAACCAAAATGGCAATTGCACTGGGCAGTTGGACAGTTTGGTGAAAGGGGGAAAATTGGTAGTGTTTTTGGGGCCGATGGGTGGGCGCAAACAAAACGCGCTTGGTGTCGAGTAAGCCCGAGCAATAGTTGTTTTTTACACACACTCATTTCCAGCCATCACCACCCACCAGTCACCACCCACCGCACCACTTAGTTTCCCCTCGCTGCTCCGAAATTATGACATGCCAAAGGGGGCAGGCGGGTGGATCCACCAGAGGAAGCGCTAAAAACTCACGCAGCATTTGCGTGTTGCTCCTCGCATGGCCATCGTAAAAAGCGTGGAAGTGAGTGGAGCCAGAAAAAGCTGAAACAAAAAAATGGCAGAGAAGAAAGCCGAAGAAAGCCGAGGAAAACCAGGGGCGAGGGGGGCGGAAATGGCCGGGAACAGCGGGCGGGGAAGCACGGCTAGCGAGTGCTGGACACATATTTGAAAAGGAAACTACGTGAACGAAACTCAACGGGTGGCAAAACAGGACATGGAACGTTAGACAGATGGACACAGGACCGCCTGGCAGGAGCATTTCCACCACCCACTCCCCCTCCCACTCCCACTGTTTTCAGCACGAAAATTAAACGGCGCATAGTTGGCGTTATTTTGCTCCGTTTTTTGCCTGTCTTGCCTTGGCTTCAATGGAGTCCGAGGTCCGTAGCCGGTAGTCCGTAGTCCGTAGTCTGTAGTTGGGACTCCTCGGTCCGTAGTCTGTAGTTTGGAAGTTGTGGCCCTGGAGTGCACTAAAAGCGCAAATTAAGTTGGCTACTCTTTTTTATTTGCCTCTATGTGTATGCATCGCTAGCCCAAAACTGCAACAAAATTAAATACCTAAATTGTGGGAAAAGAGGCGAGGGGAAATCAACTGCAACGGATGAGCAGATAAAGAAAAAATTAAACGCTGGCCCGCCTGGAGTAGCTAACGACAAGAATCGTAGTTGGCTTATAGAAAAAATAGGTCAAGTGTTAGCACCTATGGTTTGCTTTAATTAACATTAACCTAAGAGCACAGAAGGTAACTCAATTTATTTCACGGCATCTAATCTAGTCAATGATAAGTAAAAAGTTAGAATAGTAATGCACAAACTTAAATAAAGTGAAAAAAATTGATAAAACCAAGTATTCTTTCAGTTCTAGCCAAGAAAAAAACTTTTTTTTACCAGGAACTTATTTTAAAGAATTAATTATTTAATTTTACGGACCTACGTTTCTCTCGATGTCTATTTGTAGCGCTGCATTTGTATAAAAAATATTATATACGATAAAACACAATACCTTAGTCTAATTTGAGATTTATAAGCGGTTGTATTATTATATGCCAGAAATCTAGGGAGCCGTTGGACCAAGAACTCTATGAACTATCTGAAAGAGAATATATGGACCCTTTCCGAAAACATAACAAAATAAATTGTAAACTAATGTATATACATAAAAAGGTACATAATCCTGTCTCTTATAATCAAACATAATCGGTTCATTCGTCACTAATGGGCTTTCTACTTTCAAATCAAATTACAAATATCTTGTTCTTACTTATTTTTTTTCCTTTCTATTAATCAACATTTATGTATTCAGCATTAAATTTTCTTATTGAATTTAATAAATACAAAATGCATACATAATTAGATGTTGTGACACACACTATGTGGAAATATATAATTTCCAAAAGGCATATTTAAAACTTATTTAAATGCTTTCAATTTTGCAGGATAACTATTTCAGCACAAATACAAAACCATGCCCATCGAAAAGTACAGGCTCAAATCAAACAATAGCAAAAGGGTACCCGCAACAACAATATTAATAAGACCGAGAAGTGATCAAATTGAACCGACGAGAAGCAGCCGGAGTCTAAGCATCAATTGCACAAATTTGAACGGCAGGGAAGGGATCGAAAACGTGCTGCAGTCGCAGCTGGGCGAGCTTAGGCAAAAGTTTGTAATTACAGGCCACAAACAATGAGGACTCGACGTCGATGCATTGGCAACTTTTCAATTAAAAACATAAATATAAGCACAACGACTGATGGAATGGGGGTTGCGGAGATGAGGAGCGGAATGAATGGAGCGCAGATGAAAAGCCAGCGACTTGTGTCAACAATTACTTACTGAATGGTGATTAAAATGTTGATGCCCGACAGCACCACCATGGGCAGCAGACAATAGCCGAGCACGGAGGCCACCGCCCCGAAGGTCACCTGCGACCGGCTGACCATCAGGGACAGCAGGCAGTAGAAGAAGATGCAGCCCATCACTCCGATTCCGTAAATGTAGGAGAACGTCACCTTGCCGCTCTGTGGAGAGAATGATGGGTTTTGGTTAGTGGTACTCTGCTAATCCGCGAGCAGGTAATTGGATTACGGTCCAAAACAACTATAAGTTACAATTCAATTTTTAAAGACTTACAATATTACTGATAAACAAAATTTTAATTGTAAAGGATTACACTATAATAAGAAGATTCTATTTGTAAATAATTTCTTTAACGTATTAAATGTACATTTTCATCATATGCGATAATTTGTATGATATTTCAAACCGATTATTAGGTCCGATTTCTCAATGTCATGTTAAATTTTGTAATTAAGTTAAATTGCATTACATTTCTCATAACTATGTTCGTGTGACAATAGTCTCTGTCAAAATTAACACAACCTTGGAAAAGCGAATTGGTATTTTCGAGTAATTTGATTTCATTACAAAATAGAATGTTAACATAACGTTGAGATTAGGGCCGATTTCTCAACGTTATCAGTTTAAAATAAAATTGAAACCAAATTAGCTCAAATCTGAAATGAGGAAAATGTACAAGTGCACACTTAAAGATTGTATTACTTTACTTAATTAAATGCAAATAATAATATTAAAGCTTTTTTTTAATTTGTAATAAAATGGATTGAAAAAATTTGAATATAACAAAAAATTGATTTCAACCGTAAATGGAGAAGGGCGGTGTGGGGGTAATCGGGATAACAAACCAGTAGCAGGAAGCCGCCGAGTGTGAGGCAGAAGACTAGTGGGCCGGCCATGTCCGTGTCCTGCAGGATTTGCTGGTCGGTGCCCCGAAAAGGATTCAGCACGGCGAGCGTCTGGAACGAAAGAGAGCGCGAAAGTAATACGATTAAAATTAGAGCAAGTGAAGGATTACACAGGGAGGAGGTCGGTTGTGGGGCAACAGGCCATCATCACTCATGGAGTCTGCGGCACGACACGGATTCGGACACAGGACTTCGGACTCGGGACACTACACAACACAATTCATTTGTTCGCACAGCGGTCATAAAACGAAGCCCAACTCCCGCTTCCAAACATTTGTGTTCTCTATGCGTTTTGGTTTCTCCCCTTGTTTTTGTATTGTGTGCAGTGGCAGAGAAATTTGAAAAATGGAAATTGATGATAAATGATATTGCTGACCAGCCAGCCAGCTAGCAAGCGAGCGAGTAAGCCGGGGTTTGGGAAAGTGGGCCAAAAGCTGTCAACGCATTTGACGCATGCGAATGTGGGCCAGAGCAAGGGCCATGAAATTTGATATTATTGCCAGCAAGGACCCACCAAAAATTGTCGATGAAATTCCGAGTGCCTCTTTGTGGGCTAAACCCAAAGAGAGACGCTCGGAATTTCCTCCACAACTTTAATTGAGATTGAAATGAAATTGAAGTGGAAAAACGCAGCCACACATAGTGCGCAAAAATGTAACACAAAGATTAGTTTTTTTTAACAATTTTTCAGTTCCCGCAACAGTTTAATTGATTAAATAAAATTTGGAAAAAGAGCTGCAAAGTCAATGTTGATCAAATTTTGTGTACACATTAATTTAGAAAAGTTATGAAAAAGTTTCGCATTCTCGTAGTCAATTAAAAATCCATTTTGGAATAAATTTAGAATAGAAAATTTAACTTTTTATTAAGCCATTAAAGAGTTAAATTAAATAAAAATGTAAATTAATATCTATCAAATGTTAAGGTCAACTGGCCAACTAATTTAAAATTCAAATACAACAAAAATATAATTTTTGGTTTAACATTAAAAAATATTTAAATATAATATGTCAAAACAATTTTAAAAATCATTTCGTTAAAGTATAATTTCAAAATAAATTGTGTATCTATTAGGTAATATGGGTAATATGCCCTAGTAGTGTTTATTGACCGAAGTTACTGAAGAAAGATGTAAATAAATTTATACCAGGAGGCAACTATCTGTTTACTTCCCTTCACTGCACATAAGCCTTGAAAATACCATTGTTGGCAAAGCCATTTGCCACCGATTCATTACATTAACAAACCTCCCCAAAGTCAAACACAAATCTAACCATAATTCCCCCAGCTAGCTGATGAACAATTTAATTAGCATTTCATTTCATTTCATTTCAGTTTTATGATGGCACACGGACTCATTAACATTAACATTTTCATTTTTCAATTAACACAAGCGTAATAAATTCCGTGCCGGAGCGAAAGAAATGAGAATCAGGCGCACGCAAATTTTTTACAAAATGGACAAAAATGCAGAAAGTTACACAGCGAACTGGACCAAACGGGAGTGGAAAAAAAAGTGAGGGAAAAACTTTAATTAAAAACACAAAAGTTGCTTTATTTATTTAAAAACAACTACAGCCCGGCCCGCGGCGAATGCGATGAAAAAATATGTCTTCATTAACGACACAAACCGGCAAGTGCAGCGACAACAAAGCACACAAAAAAAAATGCAAAAATTACTGGAAAAAAAAACGAAAAACAATAGAATTATTGCGGCAGGAGAAGCTTGCAATAAATACAAAAGCGAAATGCAAAAACATTTAAATTTCAATTAAAAAGGAGTTGGCCGCGGTGGAAAGCGCGGCCTAAAGTGGCCGCCCAAAAGGAAAGCCACCCGCTGCGTTGCACAAATTAGAAAAGGCACGGGTCCGGGGAAAATGCGTAAAGGCAAAGCAGGAATTATGCCGCGCGCGGAGTAATTGTCCGGGCAAACAAAGTGGGCAACTCAAATCTCGAGGCTCCTTTGTGGTGTGTGTCTGTGGCATCCGGCGGGAATCGGGCGCATAAAATATGCAATTTGCCCGGCTCCTCTCAAGATCTTTAGTTTAAAATGCGTTCAAGTGCAGAGGGGTAAAAAAGAAAGTCCTTCCTCTTTCACCTACAACCTCCGGCCAGCTCCAAAGGAGGAGTACGCAAATTATAAAAGCTTTCTTTGTTCTGCGGTTTTCTCTTACCTTTTGAAAAATGTGATTCGGATTGATGCCCAGTTCTGCAAAATAAAAAAGAGGTTTTTAATTATTTGAAACTACTTATATGAATTAGGAAATAATACCAAAACAGAATAAATTAACTAAATGTTGGATAAAAAAACTGTATACACATATATCCTATGCAATCAAAATCGGCTCTTCAGCTTAAACAAATTTGAACGAAGTTGTGATTTAATTTTAATAAAGCTTTAAACTTTTCAGGTCTTAAGATTGGTATTATACAAATCAATCAAATTTAAAAAAAAAACTTAATAAATCAATTTTATAAATACAAATATTTCCTTTTTTGGAAGGTATAAAAAGTTTTACTTGGCTAAGCTATTCTCTAATAATCAAGCTTTCCAATATTATCATAACCGATGACTTTAACTATGTCTTCTACAGCTATCAAAACATTTCGAGCCATCCTTACGTCGCTTTCGCTTACATATGTATTTATGAAAACTTATATATTAATATCACTTCTCAGTAATAAAACAATTTTAAAAGAAGTTACCATAAATAAATAAGTATTTTAAATAATAACAAATTCAACACTTTCTAAAGTGCATTATTGGCATAGTTTACGGATCATTTAAGTTACATCACACATTTTAGCTATCTTTATATAATTCATTTAATTTTAGTTGAGATAATACAATGCAGTAAAGGCCATTTTCGACATTGATCAAAGTCTTCGGACAAGTAGATCTAGCTTTGTCCGTACGTCCGCATGTCCACTTTTACGCTTACAAGTCTCCCAGTTTTAAAGCAGTCGGATGGACATTCTATCGCAGGTACTACTACTACTACTACTACTAGTGACAAATATATCAGAAAACTCGATCAAACTTTATTTTTTTTATTAAAGAATTTTATTAACTGAATAAATACAGTTTATTGAAATCAATAAAATTTTAATTATTTCGGATTGGCTAATTTTTTTCGTTGAAACAATCACAAAATCAATAAGCTACTACTGCCAAAACCCTTCCTTTGATTATTTGAAAATAATACATTTTCAAAACACACTTCACGAAAAACCGTATAGATTTTTTATAAAATTGGTAATTGCTTTAAAGTTTTAAGATTCCCTTTTTATATGCTATTGCTTGTAAGGTATTGAAATATTTCCTCAAAAAAAATAGACAGGTATAATGTTAGCGCTTGAGGTATTTGTCCCCTTTTAGAAGTCAATCTTACCCTCCAAAAGTGGGGGCTCATCGTCGAACTCGTTGCCGGCTCCTCCGGTGGCACCTTGTTTCCCGCTCTTGTCCTGTCCGTAACTCGTGTCCGTGTACGCCGTGGGATCATAGAACCCGCCTAATCCTTGGGTAGGTGGCTGGGCATAGGCCGCATCATAGTTGGGCGGCACCGAGGCCTGTGTGTTGTCGAAGGTTTGGAAGTTCCTGCAAGCAAGTCGAGCAACAATTGTGGGTGGAAACTGAAGTCCCCGGGCCTTACTCACAGTTCCTGACCAAATTCCGGCATATCAAAGTTGTAACTGGCATCCGCCGATGGCGCGGAGCCGTAGAAGTCATTGGGTCCGCCAAACTGAGACATATCTATTTTAATTAAAGCACAATTCAAATTGAATATTTACTAAATTTAACAAAACAACACGTCAACTAGAGCTGGAACAAAAATCGATGTTTATTGATGCTATCGATATCATAATATGGTTTAGCAATGTCTCGAACCTTGGAAAAAAACTTTGATAAAGACTGGGTATAGGGTAACGCATGTAACTGTCAGGAACTCGAAAAACTTTAAATTGCATCTACGTTTTTGTTTTTTAATCCCCAAAACTAACCCTTCCAAATTCAAAGTAAAATTGTGTTTTAGCCAAACATTTTGACATATCTGAAAAAAGTGTTTTCAATTCCATAAACAAACAAGGCAAGATGAGGCAAAATAAAAAGCACCCTCACTTTTTGTAACATTCATAATACATTTTATTTCCATAGCTCCATTTGCAACACACACAAGTTACTGAAATATCTATACTTCTTTGGTAGTGGAGCTACATGCTTTTGGGGCTACGTTGTTATTGCATTCTTTAAAGGTCTATAATATGTAGGAATATATAATATTGTAATTTCGTAAAGTTTCAAACTCTCTTTAGATTCGTTTAGTTGGTTTAGTTTCACACAATAGGGGAACGAACACAATCGATAACTATATGAAAATTTACTAACAATACATAGCTGTGAATTATAATTATATATCAACATAGATAGTTATACATATGTGTCGTATATGTATGGTATTTATGTATATGGCTGGTTTAACTGCGTTTCATTTGCGCTACCGACTAATTATTGTTCGTCTTTCCTAACTCGCCGTCGTCGTGTGTTTTTGTTCAGTGTATTTTCTGTTGATTCGATTCTGACCTGACTAGACCTGAAGCGGGCCAAACTGTTTGTTTAACTTATAAATAAACTTGGATTCAAATATCTTATTATGCATTATGTAAATATGACTAGATTGAATGGGGAATTCGAATAATAACCTAGCTTTGGTTTCTTATTTCGTTTGGTTTGCTTCTTTTCCATTCCTCTTGCTAGGGAATCCCGATGTTGTTCTTGGCTGGCACCGCTTAATCCTCCAGATTTCGGAAGGCCTGCTGCAAGTCCTCGTACAGCTGGTCGTAGTCCGCCTTAATCTTTTGCTCACCGTCTTTCACGGGGTCCTAAAAAAGAAGAAGTAATATTAACACATACGAAGCTAAATGTGTAATATTCACCTTAAACTTCATCGAAGATAGCTGATACATAATTCCGCCCATCGACTCCCTGATGGTGTTCCATGTGATTTTGTTGTCCGACTGGGCTGTGGACTCCACGGCGTGCCGGGCTGTCTCATAGAAGGACATGATGTTCCTCAGCATGCCCACCGTCTTGTAGAAGGGACACACGCGATCGTACGGCGAGTAGGAGTTCTGCTGTAGGAAGTCGTCCTTCAGCAGCTTGGCCACCTCCAGGGTCACCTTGTCGGTCTCGGCCAGTGAGGCCTTGCCCACCAGCTGCACGATCTCAGAGAGGTCCTCCTCCTCCTGCAGGATCTCCTTGACCTTGGTACGCAGCGGCACGAACTCGGGGAAGTTCTTGTCATAGTATTCATCCAGGGCACGCATGTACTTCGAGTAGGAGATGAGCCAGTTGATCGAGGGGAAGTGCTTGCGCTGGGCCAGCTTCTTGTCGAGACCCCAGAACACCTGCACGATTCCCAGAGTGGCGGAGGTCACGGGATCGGAGAAGTCACCACCAGGAGGCGACACAGCTCCCACAATCGACACGGAGCCCTCGCGCTCGGGGTTACCCAGGCACTTGACGCGACCGGCACGCTCATAAAAGGTGGCCAAACGGGCGCCCAGATAAGCCGGGTAGCCGGAATCGGCAGGCATCTCAGCCAGGCGACCCGAAATTTCACGCAGAGCCTCGGCCCAACGGGAGGTGGAGTCGGCCATCATGGCCACGTTGTAGCCCATGTCGCGGAAGTATTCGGACAAAGTGATACCGGTGTAGATGGAGGCCTCACGGGCAGCCACTGGCATGTTTGAGGTGTTGGCCACCAGGGCAGTACGCTTCATAATGGACTCGGTCACACCGTCGATTTCGCAGGTCAGTTCGGGGAAGTCACGCAGTACCTCAGACATCTCATTTCCACGCTCGCCGCAACCCACGTAGATGATCACATCGGAGTTGGAGTACTTGGAGAGGGCCTGGGGAAGATTCGGAGAGGATTGAAGTTTTAGATTTGATGAAACTACCTTTTAATGGTTTAAAAACTATTTATGTTATTATTCAGGTCAACTGTGCCTAACTAGCTAAATATCTACTTATTATGGTATTTAGTATCTCACCTGTGAGATGACGGTTTTGCCGCAACCGAAGGCTCCGGGAATGGCAGTGGTGCCGCCCTGGACGCAAGGGAAGAGCGAGTCGAGAACTCGTTGTCCGGTGAAGAGTGGATGGTTGGCGGGCAGCTTCTCGGTCACGGGACGTGGCTGACGCACTGGCCACACCTGCAACATGGTGTGCTTGGTGATCTCGCCGTCGAACTCAGTCTCCAGAACAATGTCCTCTAGGTTGTAGTTACCCGCAGGGGCAATGTATCGCACGGTGCCCTTGGCCCTGGGCGCCACAATCATGCGCTGTTTTACCAGGGTGTTCTCGTGGACCACTCCGTACAGATCTCCTCCGGTGATGTGCGAGCCCACTCGCACGTTCAGCGGATTGAACTCCCACATTTCGGAGCGGGACAAAGCGGTTGTGTTGACACCCTTGGGTATGTAGATGGAGTTGGTCATCACACCAATATCCCGCAAAGGACGTTGGATGCCGTCGAAAATGCTGCCCATGATGCCGGGTCCCAGCTCCACGGATAAGGGCTTTCCTGTGCGCAGGACGGGATCGCCAACGGTGACGCCGGAGGTCTCCTCGTACACCTGGATGGTGGCCATATCACCCTCCAGACGGATGATCTCGCCCACCAGCTCGTAATAGCCCACGCGGACCAACTCGTACATAGCTGATCCCGACATGGCCTCCGCGGTGACCACTGAAAGGGAAACGAGAAGTGGAGGAGCAGGAGAAAGAGCAAGGGGAGAGGCGGGGGACCAGCAGAGTCGCATTAGAAACAGAACGCACAGAGATTAGCCAGATCTTGAGGGTCAGCGATTGAAGGACGCTGGGGACGTAGCTTACCTGGTCCCGAAACCGCGTAGACACGGCCGTACTCCGACTCGCGCTCCTCGTCTTTGAATTTCCTCAAGTTGGACATGGTCGCGGTTGCTTCTCTTCTTCTTCTGCTTCGGTAACGGTCAAAACGCTCGTTGGCTATGGAAAAAGTAACCGTTTTTTTTATAAACAAAAACACATTTTTCATGCCCACGAGCGGGTTTTCCGTGTGCGCTGAGAAGGAAAATTCGTAGGTGGCGCTGTTGTGCAGCAGCAGCCCCCAGTGAAAAACTTCACACCCCCGCAGCCCAGCATCGATTTTCCAATACAATTTTCACGCATGCCACGGACGGCCAGCTGAAATCTTTACATTTTCCCCAGCACATTCGCTTTTTACACATTTTCTTTTTATTTGGGCTTTTTAAGTTCTGCTTACTGCTGGTTTTGTTCGGTAATTACTGTTTTTTTGGATGTCCTAAAATTAAATATGCTCACATTTGTTTCACCAGCTCTTACGAAAATTCTCTTGCTTTTTTTGATTTTACTCTAGTATTGATCTATCGGTTATCGCCGAGGGCTCCTTATTGTACTTAGAGATGGACTCTTCAAAGCTCATTTCTGAGCACGCATGACAAGATATTTTACCGTTCGATACAGTATTATAACAATGCCATAAGGTCCAAGCCCTTAAAAAATACCGCAAAACACCAATTATGATCGATATTTTGTCAGTTTTTGATTACGGATAATTAATTCAAGGTTCTTGGCCTGTTGAACGTTTTCATGGAATACTCAATTGTTCAAGGTTGTCGGCTTTATAAATTGATAATCTGCAATTTTTTTAAACTTGGAACGACAGAAAAAACGGTCTATCAACATTAAAAAAGTCATCAACATAACGGGCAAGGGGAATACCATAATTAATTTTTAGTCTATATTCGATATGCAAAAGAACGCAGTTCGTTCTGGTAATATAGCGTTTGTCGCCAACGGTCACACCACACTGTGCGCTCATTTATCGGCTGCGGCTGCAATTTTATTTCCAGAAAAAGTCTATTTATCCGGAATTTAACCAAGCAAACGGCTTGCATTCGCGTGTGATCCTTTGGCACCGGTGCCACCACATAAGATCCTTTCGGTTGGCCAGTGAGACAGTGCGCGTATCGCCCCAGGGCAACCGAAAAGATAACCTCTAAAGTCCGAACCCAGCAGGCAGATGCACCTGCTCCACCTTTTCCCCCTCCCAAATGCAAGTGAAAAGAGCCTCTAACTAACCGATTAAAACTGCCCAACCATGTCGACGACATCGGTGGTGCAGCAATTCGTGAACGGGCTCAAATCCCGCAACCGGAATGTGCAGAACAAGGCCACCCAGGACCTGCTCTTCTACGTGAAGACCGAGCTGCGCGAGATGTCCCAGGAGGAGCTGGCACAGTTCTTTGACGTGTTCGACCACCACATCTTCACCATGGTGAATGCGTCGGACATCCACGAGAAGAAGGGTGGTGCCCTGGCCATGAGTGAGTCTCCAGGACACCGGCGATTCACTTGAGGATTTAATGTTTCCACTTTCAGAATGCCTGATCAACTGCGAGGGCAGCCTGACAGCCAGGAAGGGCATCTCGCCCTATCTGAACCGTCTGCGGGATCTGCTGCTGATCAACGATGTGTCCGTCATGGAGATTGCCGCCCGCTCCCTGGTCAAGCTGGCCAACATGCCGACCTCCAAGGGAGCCGATTCCTTCGACTTTGACATCAAGAAGGCCTTCGAGGTGCTGAGAGGCGAGAGACAAGAGGTAAAACCACATGATTGGTTAAACAAATTGTTTTTTTTTTTATTATAAGGAGACATTTGCAGTCCTATAAAGTATATACTCTTGATGAGCATCACCAGGCGAATGAATATCTATGTCCGTCTGTTTCTACGCAATCTAGCCTCTTGGCATCTAGTACATATATATTTCGGAACAAGCCGGATCGGTCAAACATATCTATTCTTACTTAGCTGCCATAGGAGGAATAGGGAAAGAATTTAAAAAAAAACTTTGTTGCTTCTAAACATACTCCGACATAAAGTCCTTTTTTACAATTTAACAATTTATATAATGTTAGTATAATCGGACGATTCTGATAATTTCAAGTCAAGACATTAACATAACTTTATTGTTATTAGACTTCACTATTATTATTACTATAACCATCTATCACCGCGACTTTAGGAAGCAAATAAGCCAGTACAGTAAGCTATTTATAAAACTTACCAATTTTGTTTCTTTGCAATGTTAAATAATCTTGATCACTTTTTACCATAGTTCGATTTCTGACTATATCTATTCTATAATAATTAAAAAGCAATGTTTTTTTCCAATTGAACCGTTCTAAGGCAGGAGTCCTTCTTTAAAGAAAATTTTAAAAAGGTTAATATAAGAGTTTATTAAATACTGAGTTTTTATGCAACTAACATTTAAATGGGATGATATCCCTTAAAACTAGATTAAACATGATTCAAGTGTTGAAAAGCTTGTAAAAAAAATTATTGTTTTTTATTCCAGTACCGCCGTCACGCTGCCGTATTTATTCTCCGTGAGCTGGCAATAGCCTTGCCGACTTACTTTTATCAGCACATCCTCACCTTTTTTGAGGTCATTTTTAACGCCATCTTTGATCCCAAACCTGCCATTCGGGAGTCTGCAGGAGAGGCCTTGAGGGCTGCTTTAATAGTCACCGCCCAGCGAGAGAGCACAAAACAGTCCAGTGAACCACAGTGGTACAGGATCTGCTATGACGAGGCCAATAGCAGCTTTAACGCCGATATCGCAGCTAGCAAGGAGCAGAAGGGCGTGACCCGAGACGATCGCATTCACGGCGGCCTAATCGTCTTCAATGAGCTCTTCCGCTGTGCAAATGCCACCTGGGAGCGCCGGTACACGTCGCTAAAGACGCTCTTCCCCAAGGCACATCACAACAAATTCCTGGAGGCCAGTAGCTCATCGGGAGTGGGCTCCCAGCTGAACACCCTGGTGCCGCGCCTTAAGGTGCCCTTCATTGACAAGCTCGGCAGCACCCAGACGCACTTGGGCGAGGGCGAGCAACACAACGGTGTGGCCAAGTTCGCGAGCGTGAGTCTAACGATCAAATATCCCCACACACAAATGTATTTGTTATTTCAATTTATTTATTTGCTTACTCAGTAACCTTCATGTAGTAACAAAACAATAGTGGATTTACGGAATAATATCATCTGACCCAATTGTAGTTAATATTTGTGTGTTAAAAGAAAGGGGGTCGTTGCTGTAGAGTGTGTTACCCAAGTAAGGAACACGTTATGTTTTTGTTTAAAGGGTGCTTATAAAATTTATAATAATTTTTTCATTTCTTTGGAAGATTAAATACATTAATTTTGACTTTTTGTTTGCCAAACGTAACACCTATTCATTTTATATTTATTAAAATAATTTAGTAAACAACTTTTATTGTTTAACAATTAAAACACACTTTAGTCCGCTTTAATTAACCATTAACTAACATGCCCGTCCTCCCGCAGAACAACGTATTGGAGTCCGCCTACGCCCATGAGATTCTCCAGGAGCACTACACCACCATTTGCGACAATGTGTTGGAGCAGCGATCCTCCAAGTCACCTTATGTGCAGCAAGCTCTGCTGCAAATCCTGCCGCGACTGGCCGCTTTCAACCGCGAGGTGTTCGTGGAAAAGTACCTGCAGACCTGCGTGTCGCATTTAATGCAGATCCTGCGTGGCAAGGAGAAGGATCGTACTGTGGCCTACATCACTATCGGTTACATGGCTGTGGCCGTTCAAAGTGCGATCGAGGTTCATCTATCCGGGATTATGAGCAGCGTGAAGCTAGCTCTGCCAGCCAAGGATTTAACCAGCAAACGGAAGGTACCAGTGGACCCGGCAGTCTTTGCCTGCATTACCCTCCTTGCGCATGCCGTGAAGTCGGAAATAGCCGAAGATGTTAAGGATATCCTCGAGCAGATGTTCTACACGGGTCTCTCGCCTGCCCTGACCGTTTGCCTGAGAGAACTTTCCGAGAACGTGCCCCAGCTAAAGTCCGCAATTACGGATGGCTTGATCGGAATCCTTTCGCAGGTGCTGATGAACAAGGCAGCCGTCGTTCCATATACTGTCCTGCCCCCGATCGCCATCGATGCATCGCTGATGATGCAGAATGCCGACGGAGCCACCACAGTGTTGGCCCTTAAAACATTGGGAACCTTCAATTTTGAGGAACAGAACATGTTAGACTTTGTGCAGCGGTAAGCAATTATAGTTTTATCATTAAAAAAACAGTGATCCTTGATCGTGTATATATATTTCGTGAAAATGAAACATATAAACTAAACCAAATCAGAAAGCTTAGCTTTCCTCGACTATGTGATTCATTAAATGTTTTTTTTAACAAATTTTCGTCTGTTTTTAGTTGCGCCGACTACTTCATCATACACGAACAGCAGGAGATTCGTCTGGAGGCGGTGCAGACCTGCACACGACTCCTCAAACTGGCAGTGCAATCGTCGGAGAGCATGGAAAACTCAAAAACCCTCAGCGACACCGTCTCCCACGTGATCGAGCGCCTTCTGATGGTGGCCATCACGGATATGGACTGCAATGTGCGGATACGTATCCTCCGCTCGCTGGACGAGACCTTTGATGCGAAGCTGGCTCAGCCAGAGTCTTTGAACTCGTTGTTCATTACCCTGCACGACGAGATTTTTGAGATCCGCGAGCTGGCAATGGTCACCATTGGAAGACTGTCCTCCATGAACCCAGCCTACGTGATGCCCAAGTTGAGAACCACCATGATTGAGTTGATCACGGACCTGAAGTACTCGGGGATGAGCAGGAACAAAGAGCAGAGTGCCAAGATGCTAGACCATCTGGTGATAAGCACGCCCAGGCTGATATCCTCGTACATGAATCCGATCCTGAAGGCTTTAGTGCCCAAATTGCATGAGCCAGAATCGAATCCGGGGGTTATCCTGAATGTGCTTCGCACCATTGGTGACTTGGCAGAGGTGAATGGAGGATCCGATGAAATGGAACTGTGGGCAGATGACCTGCTCTCCATTTTACTAGAAATGCTCGGGGATGCTGGCAGTCCTGATAAGCGAGGAGTGGCTCTGTGGACTCTGGGCCAGCTAATCAGTGCAACAGGCAGAGTTGTAAGCCCATATCACACGTACCCAGTGCTCATCGATATCCTGATTAACTTCCTCAAAACGGAACAGCGTCGCTCCATTCGAAGGGAAACGATCCGTGTGCTGGGCTTGTTGGGGGCCATGGATCCCTACAAGCACAAGATGAACAAGGGCTTAATTGATAGCCAAAAGGATAATGTTCTGATAGCTTACTCCGATGGAAAAGTGGATGAAAGCCAGGACATTTCCACAGCAGAACTGCTGGTAAATATGGGTAACGCGTTGGATGAGTATTACCCGGCGGTGGCCATAGCTGCCCTGATGCGGATCTTGCGCGATCCCACGTTGAGCACACGACACACCAGTGTGGTGCAGGCGGTAACCTTCATCTTCCAGAGTCTGGGCATCAAATGTGTGCCGTACTTAGCCCAAGTGCTTCCGAATTTGCTGGACAACGTACGCACTGCGGATAACAATCTACGGGAGTTCCTGTTCCAACAACTCGCCATTCTAGTGGCCTTTGTGAAGCTGCACATTATCAGCTACATGGGCGATATTTTTAAGCTGATCAAGGAGTTTTGGACAATTAACACACCCCTGCAAAACACCTTAATCAATCTGATAGAGCAAATTGCCGTGGCATTGGGTTGCGAGTTCAGGGACTATCTGGCAGAGCTGATCCCACAGATCCTGCGGGTCCTGCAGCACGATAACTCCAAGGATAGGATGGTCACCAGAAGACTGCTCCAAGCACTCCAGAAGTTTGGCAGCACTTTGGGCTACTATCTGCCGCTAATTGTGCCCCCCATCGTGAAGCTCTTCGACTCGCCCTATGTGCCGCAGCAGGTATCCATGGTGGCCCTGGAAACTATCAACAACCTGGCCTGTCAGCTGGACTTTACCGACTTCTCCTCGCGCATAATCCATCCGCTGGTTCGAGTGCTGGACGCTGAACCGGAACTGCGCGACCAAGCGATGATCACGCTCCGTTCGCTGGTCAAGCAGCTCGGGAAGAAGTATCTCGTGTTCGTGCCCATGGTGCAGCGCACTCTCAACAAACATCGCATTGCGGATCCCGAATACGAGAAGCTTCTGAGTCGCATCCAGTCAAACAGCACGCTGGCGGATTCTTCTGGGGCGGGAGAGTCGGGATTGCGCCCGGCTAAGATCAAGAACAACGAGCCCTTCGTGACGGACAGGAATAGCAATAACAAAAATTTGCAGGTTTGTTAACTACAGGTTTCGATTCGTTTCAAACTCTTATGTACCATCGCCGTCTTCTTGTAGGTTACCACAAACGAACTGCGAACAGCGTGGCAGGTGACTCGTCGCGTCTCCAAAGACGATTGGGTGGAGTGGCTAAAGCGGCTGTCGATTGGCCTCCTGAAGGAATCGCCCTCGCACGCATTAAGAGCCTGTCGTTCGCTGGCCCAGGAGTATGATACGCTGCTGCGAGACCTCTTCAACGCCGCATTCATTTCCTGTTGGACGGAGCTTTCGCCGGACCTGAAGTCCGAGCTAACACAGTCGTTGATCCAAGCCCTGCAAGTGACAGACATGCCGGAGATCACGCAGACTATCCTCAACCTGGCCGAGTTCATGGAGCATTGCGATCGCGACCCAATACCAATTGAGACTAAGCTGCTGGGCACTCGAGCGATGGCTTGCAGGGCTTACGCCAAAGCTCTGCGCTACAAGGAGGAGGAGTTTCTTCTGCGGGAGGATCCGCAGGTGTTTGAGTCATTGATTCTGATTAACAACAAGCTGCAGCAGCGGGAAGCGGCTGAAGGTCTACTCACTACCTATCGCAATGCAGCCAATGAGCTAAACGTTCAAGGAAGATGGTACGAAAAGCTTCACAACTGGGATCAGGCGCTGAAGCACTACGAACGGAATCTACTGACTGATTCCTCGGACTTGGAAGCCCGCCTTGGTCACATGCGATGCCTGGAGGCACTCGGAGATTGGTCAGAGCTAAGCAATGTGACCAAAGACGAGTGGGAAACGTTCGGTACAGAGGCCAAGGCGAGGGCGAGCCCCTTGGCAGCAGTGGCTGCCTGGGGACTCCAGGATTGGGAGGCGATGCGGGAGTATGTGAGGTGCATACCGGAGGACACGCAGGATGGAAGCTACTATCGAGCAGTTTTGGCGGTGCATCATGACGACTTCGAGACCGCCCAGCGTCTGATAGATGAGACCCGGGATCTGCTAGACACGGAACTCACATCCATGGCGGGCGAATCCTACGAAAGAGCCTATGGAGCCATGGTTTGCGTTCAAATGCTGGCAGAGCTGGAGGAGGTCATTCAATACAAGCTGATTCCAGAGAGAAGAGAGCCTTTGAAGACCATGTGGTGGAAGCGCCTTCAAGGAGGACAACGACTTGTGGAGGATTGGAGAAGGATCATCCAGGTGCACTCGCTGGTGGTAAAGCCGCACGACGACATACACACCTGGTTGAAATACGCAAGTTTGTGCAGGAAGAGCGGCTCCTTGCAATTGTCCCACAAAACTCTTGTGATGTTACTGGGCACCGATCCCAAGCTGCATCCTGACCAGCCGCTCCCGTGCAATCAACCCCAAGTGACCTACGCCTACACCAAGTACATGGCTGCCAACAACACGTTGCAGGAAGCCTACGACCAGTTGAGGATCTTCGTGAACACATACAGCCAGGAGCTGAGTTGCCTGCCGCCAGAGGCTCTGAAGCAGCAGGATCAGCGCCTTATGGCACGCTGCTACCTGCGCCTGGCTACCTGGCAGAATAAGCTGCAGGACAGCCTCGGACCGGAGGCGATTCCAGGCGCTCTCGAGTGCTTCGAGAAGGCCACCAGCTACGATCCGAACTGGTACAAGGCCTGGCACCTGTGGGCCTACATGAACTTCAAGGTGGTGCAGGCGCAGAAATCGGCGCTGGACAAACAACAGCCCCCGGGCGTCAGCATGGGAATGGCAATGGGCCTGGGCCTCGACAGTGATCTGCTGATCATCCAGCAATATGCAGTTCCTGCGGTGCAGGGCTTCTTCCGTTCAATCAGCCTCATCAAGGGCAATTCGCTGCAGGATACGCTCCGACTCTTGACCCTTTGGTTTGACTATGGCAACCATGCCGAGGTGTACGAGGCGCTGCTTTCTGGAATGAAGCTGATCGAGATCAACACCTGGTTGCAGGTGATCCCGCAGCTTATTGCCCGCATCGACACCCATCGTCAGTTGGTGGGGCAGCTGATCCACCAGCTGCTCATGGACATCGGTAAGAATCACCCGCAGGCATTGGTCTATCCTCTAACGGTGGCTTCAAAGTCGGCATCGTTGGCGCGCAGGAATGCGGCCTTCAAGATCCTGGACTCGATGAGAAAACATTCGCCCACTTTAGTGGAGCAGGCGGTCATGTGCAGTGAGGAGCTCATCCGAGTGGCGATTCTCTGGCACGAGCAATGGCACGAAGGCTTGGAGGAAGCCTCTCGTCTGTACTTCGGTGACCGCAATGTAAAGGGCATGTTTGAGATCCTGGAGCCACTGCATGCCATGCTTGATAGGGGACCGCAAACGCTCAAGGAGACATCCTTCTCGCAGGCCTATGGACGCGAACTGACGGAGGCCTACGAATGGTCGCAGCGGTACAAGACCTCGGCGGTGGTGATGGACTTGGACCGTGCCTGGGATATCTACTATCATGTCTTCCAGAAGATCTCGCGCCAGCTGCCCCAACTCACCTCGCTGGAGCTACCCTACGTCTCGCCCAAATTGATGACCTGCAAAGACCTCGAGTTGGCCGTCCCCGGGTCCTACAATCCGGGGCAGGAGCTGATTCGGATTAGTCACATCAAAACCAACCTGCAGGTAGGGATTTTATCATTCTTGGCTAACTAAATATGTGCGGGGATATTAATACGAATTTTCCATTTTCATATCAGGTGATTACATCCAAGCAGCGACCACGAAAGCTGTGCATTCGTGGCTCAAACGGAAAGGACTACATGTACCTGCTCAAAGGCCACGAGGATCTCCGTCAGGACGAACGCGTAATGCAGCTATTCTCGCTGGTGAACACACTGCTACTGGACGACCCGGATACGTTCCGACGCAATCTGGCTATCCAGCGGTACGCGGTGATCCCGCTCAGCACCAACTCGGGCCTGATTGGATGGGTGCCTCACTGCGACACCCTACACACGCTGATCCGCGACTACAGGGACAAGAAAAAGGTTCCCTTAAACCAGGAGCACCGCACCATGCTCAACTTTGCGCCGGACTACGATCACCTCACGCTGATGCAGAAAGTGGAGGTGTTCGAGTATGCGCTGGGTCAGACGCAAGGCGACGACCTCGCCAAGTTGCTGTGGCTTAAGTCCCCGTCCTCGGAACTTTGGTTTGAGAGGAGAAACAACTACACCCGCTCCCTGGCTGTCATGTCAATGGTGGGATACGTCCTGGGTCTTGGCGATCGTCATCCATCAAACCTCATGCTTGACCGAATGAGTGGCAAGATCCTGCATATCGACTTTGGCGACTGCTTCGAGGTGGCCATGACCCGCGAAAAGTTTCCCGAAAAGATTCCCTTCCGTCTCACCCGGATGCTGATCAAGGCCATGGAGGTCACTGGCATCGAGGGCACCTACAGACGCACCTGCGAGAGCGTGATGCTGGTGCTCCGCCGGAACAAGGACTCCCTGATGGCCGTACTAGAGGCCTTCGTCTATGATCCCCTGCTCAACTGGCGACTGCTGGATGTGGACAAAAAGGGTAACGACGTGGCGGCTGGTGCGGGAGCTCCTGGCGGAAGGGGCGGCTCTGGGATGCAGGACAGCCTTAGCAATTCGGTAGAGGACTCCCTGCCCATGGCCAAGTCAAAGCCGTACGATCTTACACTGCAAGGCGGCTTGCACAACAACGTGGCCGACGAGACGAACAGCAAGGCCAGCCAGGTGATCAAACGGGTCAAGTGCAAGCTTACCGGCACCGACTTCCAAACGCAAAAAAGCGTCAACGAGCAGCAGCAGGTGGAGCTGCTCATCCAGCAGGCGACCAACAACGAGAACCTCTGCCAGTGCTACATTGGCTGGTGTCCGTTTTGGTAGGTGAAGAGATCTGGTAGAGATCCCAACCGACAACCGGAAACTGACTGAGCGAGATTACAAACACTACTACTACAAATTGTATGCACCATCTCTGAAGAGGATTCGGAGGTGATGGAAATTAGGCTCTAAGTATATAATATTTTTATAATTTATGTTAGAAATACGCTTTATTATCTTTTATTTGTAAATCCGATTGGAAACCAATTCCAATTTTGTAAAAATCATAAAAACCTATGAAACAATCAATACTTTTAAAATGTTTTTTCAATAACTTGGATGTTTTAGGGTCTGTTTTGTTATGCCTGATCTTTGTGTGCAAAGCTTCAATCGATTTGCCTTAAAATCCTTTCAAATATAAATCCATCATGGCCGCGAAATAACTAATAAACTTTTCTTTTTTTTCATTATTTTTATTTCTGAATCCAATTGCAAATAAATTCAAAATTTGTTTTTAATCACCAAAGACCCACGCAACGATTAGGGTAAACGAACAATTCGATATTCTGTCGTTTTTTCGCGACCGAAAAGTAAAACAAAGGAAACATTTGCAAAATTTTCAATATTTTTCAAACATCTAAATTATCCGGACTCCTATCGGGAGCGGCGATTAATGATTATTGATACTTGCAGACCACCCAAAATACGGGCGTCACAAATAAACTAAATCCTGCACAAAGAATATTTATATTTATATGTAGAAGATAGGTAGACACTAAAACTGCACATTAAACTAGTCCTAGGCGTAGCTGTAGGGGTAGGAGGGGGCTAGGGCGAGTCCGGTTGGGGACGGGGCTTAGCTGTTGTTCCGCTTCCCGCGCTGCTCCCGGCGCCAGGCGTCGATGCGCTGTTTCAGCTCGATGTTGGGCACCAGCATGTCTTCGGTGAGATGCTGCCGGTTGAACGGGTCGGTGCAGCTGTTGAGCAGATGCCTGGTGATTATCGCCCTGTCCATCACCGTCCCGGAGGGAAGCACCACTGGGTCCGACATGAGGGTGTCCATCAGCGGATCCTTGAACTCATCGGGCGCGTCGGCGCATTCATCTTCAGTCTGTTGGTTGGTAACTGCGAAGTAAACGTATACATTTTAGAAGTGTTCAACGAATTGAAACATGTTTTTTGTGAGGATATAATGCAACTTAGATTGATTCTATGTCGTTTTTTCATCTTAATTTTAATCCCGTACCATAGATTTCGTGGGCTCGCTGTGTGAGTGCCTTGAAACGCTCAACCTCGACCGCGGAGCGGAGCGCCAGGCGCTTTATCCTCGATGCTGCCTCATTGCAGATTTGCACGTCAAAGGAGCGCTCGTCGGCAGCCAAGGCCTCAGCGAATCTATCACAGTCTAGGTGGAGATATATATCGAAGATCTGGGCCAGCAGACTGCGTGGCTCCCAGCCGTACTTGGCCGGGTTCTTGACCTTCAGGTCGTTGCACTTGGGTCCGGCCAGCTGCTTCAGATTGAAGTTCAGCATGGAGCTCAGGCGATCAACCAGCTCGGCGCGCATAAACGGTTCCTTAATGTCGCTCTGAAAAGAATTACGAGATTACCTTGCTGGGACTCAATGACGTTCTCAATCTAGACTCACCGTGAGATAGTGAAACAGATCGACTGTCTCCCGAGCCAGTGTCAAGTAGGAGCGGCACTGGCGCTCGTCCGTCGCCAGCTGAGTAAGTCGGCTCTGCTGCTGCTCCGCACTCATCTTGCTAAGGTTCGCCTTATCCGAAAGCAGCTGCTGGGTCTGATGGATGCGCTTTAGGTTTTCCAAGCACTCGTCCAACAAAAAGGTGGTGTCGTTCATCAACATATTGACAAACTTCACAAACTGATTGCCCACTCTCGATTCACAAATGACGGCCTGCCGGTGGATGGGATTCTCCCACATGGATTTAAACAGATGGCTAATATGGTATCTGCAACGAGATAATATTTATTTCATTATTTGTTTTCAATTAGTTTACTTTTGTTTGAATCAAACTAGTCAATCGGGTTTATCGAAAACGAGATGCATATGTTTATAAATTCATTGTAAACTTATTAATTTATAAAGTAATCCGATGAAATTATTGTTAATATATTACATTTTAGCTGGTTATAAAATGTTTAAAGACAGCTGGAAGTGATGAAAGTTGTGTTAAGATGAATTTGCCAGTATTATGTCACTGAAATTATTGTTTTAATGGCTCATTTAAAACTAAGGCAGGCAGGTTGAAGTTCGTAAGGGTTTATTGGCATGCTTACCTTATGGTAAACTTATCGTAAAACTCAGTGCTTTGGCCCGTTGTCTCCACGTCCACATAGAATCTCATTAGGGCGCTGACCAGGGCGTTTTGGGCCAGCTCGTGGTTCCACATCTGTTTGGAGAAGACGGAGCAAGGTTAATTAGAGTCATTAACCTATTGAAACCGGAACATACCGCTGTGTTGACCGAGTTGGCTGGCTTTAGGGAGAACACAAACATCACCTCGACCAGCTTGGCAGTCACATAGGGATTCTTGATGAGGTGCGAGGCGCAGACGCAAGTCAGCAGCCAGGTGATGATCGAGTGGTCAATGCCCTGGCGTATGTCCACATTGGCGTGCTGCATTGTGAACAGGATGAACTCGGCGATGTCGTCGATGTACCACTCGGGCAGTGCAGAAAATGCATCCGTTGGCTTTAGCTGCTGTACTGGCAGCTTGGAGATGAAGGGTCCCTCGATCGGGCGTCCCTCGAACTGGTACAGCATGAATTCGCAGACAGTGGAGTAGAACTCCGTGCAGCGCTGAAGCAGGGCGGGATCCAAGAGCGTAATCTCGCTGCAGGTTTTTGAGCTAGAATTGAGAACAAATTTCAGCGATTAGACTACACTGTTTTTCGAAACAATTGAATTCAATGCTTTGTCTGCCCATACCTAAGTGATAAGATACAAAATAGCAGTGACTCATTAGCAAAATTTGAATAAGTCACCGATAAGAATTTGCAAAAGAAACGAGTCAACCTTCTGATTGCAATATTTTACCCTAAGATACGATTAAAAACTAAATACGCACCGATTGAGCTTGCGTAGCTGCTTTTCCCAGCGCTCCTTGAATTGATTATTACGGTTGGCGTAGCGGGAGTTGACCCAATGGGGCTTGGTCCGGTCCAGCTCGTCGATGAGCTTCTGCAGCTCTTTAATGGCGCGCACCTTCTGGCGGTAGCGCTGGATGGCTGGCAAGTAGCCCAGGTGGTGGGCCTGCAGCGTGAGGAACCAGCACTGCGTCTGGAAATTGGGGTTCTCCACGGGCTGGCTAAAGTCCCGTGCCAGGAAGTTGCGGTACTCCTCCTCGCTGTAACGGATCTTCGTGTCCTGTTCGATGTTGACGAGGGAGTTCTTGTAGTAGTGAAAGTTGGGCTCAATGCGGTCCAGCTTGATCTTCACCGAAAGCTGTTGCAGCACGCTCATCAGGTTGATCACAAACCCGTCCCTGGCCAACAGCTTTTCGTCACTGGCAAACTGCACGCGGCGGTCATTGTGGCGAAGGATTTTAGAGATGTACTCCAGAGTCTTGGGACGGCTGCTGGCATTTACACATAGCGAGTGGAAAACAACGTGCATGTGGGTCCGCATTGAGTGGAGCTCCTGGATAGGTTCGAAAAAAGGCAATCAGTAAAGGGCATTTTAAAAAGCTGCATACTATTGAATAAATACCCCCAAACATTTCCAAAAAGTATAATTTTTAAAACCATATCGGCTCAACGTTAAGGAATTACCATCTTTAAGCAGGCAAGAAGTTGAAGGTTGGGACATGTGGCGGGAAAAATGGGCGAATTCCCGTGGGGCGTCCAAAGTCTTTACCTTAGATTTTACCTGTCTGCTCACAGTCTACACTTTACTTATGAAAAAGACCCACAATGTGAACTTTATGAAAGATACAGTCATTCATGGTTAACTACTACGCTCTCTTTTTTACTGTTCTAATCTAAAGCGGTACATAAATATATTATTTAAAGTTTTCATTATCAAAACCAACATTGTGGTTGTAGTTTTTATGAAAATTTGATAAAGATTTGGGTAATTAGGCTTGGTTATAGGAATATCTGATAACCATTATAAAAGTAACTCACCCATCGCAAACGCGAGCTGGCCGCATCTTCAAGTTTATTCTTGGTGCTGAATTCTGCAAACTTGACATTCTCTTCGGCGAATAGCGAGACGGAGAGGAAGGGTCCCAGGAAGCTGCATTTTACTATTTCCCGCCCGGATATCTTTGTGCAGATGGGCGGCAGGAAGTTTGGCTGTCTGGACACGAGATCGGCAATGGGACGCACATTGCCGACCTTGATGACCACTAGTTTGGCCAGCCATTCGATCTGCTGCACACTGATCTTGGAAGTGCAGATGTTGCGTTGCATTCCGGCAAAGAGGCCCCGAAGCACCTGGCTGAAAATGGCGTCGAATGCATCGCGTTCCTGGTGCGTGTGCGCTATCAAGTCGATGAGGAAGGACTCGCTCACCTTGCCCATGTACATCAGTTCAAGCAGAGCCGACTGATCCATATGGCCGTTGAGATTCTGGTGGATGCGATCGGTGAGCACCAGGACGGTCATCCGCATCACCTGTTCGAAGGCCAGCTGCAAGGCTGGCTGTGTGAGGGACGTCTTTCGAGAGCACTCTATTAGGTAGTTCTCATAGCAGCGGATTAGATAGAGCAGCACGTGGTGCTTGGTAGTGGTCACGATGCTAAGCACCGATGGTACCGCGCAGGCACCTCCAGCCTCGCTACTCGTCGTTTCCATTGGGCCAGGTGCTCCACCGGCAGCCGATTCTTCTGTGGTTGCTGCACCACCGGTGGCTACCGCATTGGCCAGGATCTCCTGCACCTCCGTGTCATCTGATTTGATTTTCTTGGCGGACGAGAACTCCTTATCGTCTGTCAGAGTGGAACCGGCTTCTCCTTCGCTCAGCTCGTCGTTGTAAATCTTTAAAGCCGCCTCCATCAGCACATTTGACACAATGCACTCAAAGTCGAATCTACGACTGGGCTGCTGCTCCAGGAAGCTGGCGCTTTGGGCACATATGATGGAACCGCTGCCATACTCGTTCCATGTGGCATTCAGCAGCCGGGAGAGCAGCTGCTCGTTCTGCTCATCGACGCTCTTGGTGGGGCTGCCCAAAGACTCAACGGCCAATTCATGATTTCCAGCGGAGATCTTGCAGCTCTGCAGCACACTTCTTTTGATACCCTCGGTGGCTGGCAGGCTTAGCACTGACGTCATTTCCACATCTTGCACTGGTGTCGACGCCACCGACTTCATCTCCACATCCATATCCGGTTTGCCGCTCAGTTCCGACCAGGCGGGCGCGGGTGTGGGCGTGGTAGTAGGCAGGGATACCTCCTTGTCGCTGGGCGTGGCTTGGCGCACCAATCGAGACTCGCCAGAGACATTGGTCTGCTTACGGGGTGCCTTTTCAGGACTGGGAGTCAATGGCGTCAAAGCGCCTTGGATGCCACTTCTGGCGGCCAAAGTCCGAAGACGACGGGCACGCATCTGTAAGATTTCGAGTGGTTAGTTTACTTTAATATACTCTAATATTATTAATATGGTATAAGTAAAGGGGAATACAAGATTAGAAAGATCGCATAGCATTTCCTTAAAAAAAATCGTGACTCAATTGCCATCTTAATCAGTTTATATATATATATATATCATACAGTTTTGTTCTTTTTATGTAGATGAATGCCGCTGCACCGTTTACAACCAACTTAAAATAAGTTTCGGGTTAAGAAGTACTTGCCTCTTCTGCGGTTAATTCGGCGACCACAACTGTCTCCGCCGGCTGTTGTGGCTGCTCCTCGGGTTTGTCCTCCTCCGTCTGTTGCTGCTGACATGGCACAACGGCCTGCTGAAGCTGGGGTTGCTGAAGCTGCTCCTGATCCTGGTCCTGATCTTGGTCATGCTCCTCATCCTCCTCCTCCTCCATGGGCTTTTGTGGCGGCTCTTCTTCCGGCATTTCTCGGATCCGTTGTGAAACAATGCGCAGTTGCTGCGATTTAGTTTTTCCTCTCTGTTTTTGTTTGTTTGTGGCGTAGTTTTTCCGCCGATTCTTCTCCTGCAAGACGGGAGGCGATGATGTGGGTTAATGAACCAAACAAAAGCACGCGCAGTCGACAAATAAAAAACAAAGTCCAGCGGTCAACGTCAAGTTCAAGACGAGACAATGCCGCCATCACCTTCACCAAAACCAGCACCAGATGGATGGCCGTTTTCTCTTTGTGAGCAACTACGCACTACGAGGATGTATTCGACGGAATGTGGCATATCTGGGGGCCAGGACAACTGACCTGCCGCAAAATCAAAATCAAAATCAGACGCAGATCGCCCGAGGTTGACAAAAAATGCACTGCTGCAACTATTTATAGAAGGGGATTTCGAGCAGGGTGTACTGCACCTAGAGGTGCAGTAAACAATATCATAACATATGCGAATCGGATGGGGAAACCTTATATAATGGAAGCCGATCGGCAGGGAATGGCCAATAAATAGACTCCCCCTAAAAGTAATCTGCGCATTTGAGGAAGCAAGTAAAAGACACAGAATCGAGATATATAATCGGGCAATAAGGGTGAGTGAGGAGTCGGGGGTCGCGGGGTTCATGTGTGCACTTACCTGACTCTCCGGACTGACTTTCACCTGCTGCAAAACAATTTGTTTATGTTCCGGCTCTAAACTATTGCATTTTACTGCCTGGTCCCAGAATTTCTGTTTAGCAATTCCCGAACAAACCTCGACTGGTGACCACGCAAAAAATTTCTCTTTTGTTCCGATTTGAGGATTGGTTATCGGGCCCTATATTGACCTTATATTTTGGAACGCCCAATTGCAGTCAAATATCGAAACGAGTGAATCACTAGCAACGCTCTGGACTCAGCAAATGTGGCACACCGCCGCACCGAGCTCCAACAAAATTACTTTTAATATTTAGGTTTCGCGTCCGTTGTCGAACTGAGTTTAATTTTGGCCTTCTCCCCGACGGTCACTCTAGCCCCTTGTGCGGAGTCAGGTCGATGGGCTGGGCACACTTAGGGATGGACCGCCAGGCGATAGTTGCTTTAACCCTTGATAGGGCCGGGTCTTTACTTTTAATATATCAATGGTGCGAATTTAGAAATAGTTTTCGTTTAACAAACGTCTGTTCACTAGTTTTTAATTTGTTGAAATGTAGAGTAATATTTTAAAAATGTATGGCATTGTTTTTTTTTAGGTAAAACAAGGTATACAAAACAACATTTTAAATTTTTGTCTTTTTTTTTCACAAAAATGACAAAATTTAGTTTGGATCAAAATAATTGGATAAGGCACCACCTTATCTCTATGTTTTTAACTTCACACAAAAAAATAAAGGCAAATGGTAACATTGGCGTAATTCAGAATTGAATACAAATTTATTATATCGATAAAAGCAGGCTGGATAGGAACCAACCAAATAAATATTCAAAAGTTATTCAAACATTGACATTAATGACACATTAACGGAAGACAATTTCGGAAAGTCGAAGTTTAAATATCTTGCAGTCATGCACTGCACAGCTATATATTGGATATAGGATATTGGTCAACTCCAAAGATGGATCCCAAATTATAAAAAAACACTATAAAGGTAAAAAAAAAACAGCAAGATATACGTATAATTGTCCAAAAACAATCAAATATATCACATTTTTGCGCGATACAGCTACAAGATAACGACGTCCGATCGAAAAGGTTTTTCGATATGATCTGTGTGCACATATTTGTATATTTGTTTGTTTGCGAAAGGTACAAGTTTTTGATGCTGGTCATATACTTTATAGAGTCTGACCAAAATTAAAAAACCCTCTGAAAGGATATAAAAATGTTGCAAGAGCAACGATTAAAAAACCATACCATTATGAAAATATTCTGTCCAAAGCAACTACAATAAAACTACATACAGTACAGTTATTTTTGTTCAACAAAAGAAAATCATTTACTTCATTTTACAAAAATGTTACTTATGTGGAGCCTAATTAAGAACCTAATACCTAAGTAGCCGCTACTAGAAATCCGTGTATCGCTGTCGCAGACTCTGCCGTTTGGCAACGTGGTGCATCTGTAAAAAAAAAAGGTTCATTAAAATTACAATGGTTTAAAATAGTTATAAACTGTGGAAATAGACTAACCAAACGCTGTTGACGTCGTTCTCGATTTTTTTCGTATGCCTTGAGCAGCGAGGGACACGTACGCTTAATAAACTCCTCCGACTCCCAAAAAAGTCGGCCCTGGTTTTCGGAGCGCAAAAGAAATTCGACCTGTAAACGAATGGTAATAGAAAATAAATTATTTGGGATTTACTGAAACTCTTATGATATTCTATCCACTTCAATCAAAAACTTTACAAAACGATTTAATTAAGTATTCGGCTTTACACATTTAAATCATTAAAAATTGTTATAATCTGATTTATGGGTATTAAAGATTAAAAACCATAATTATTATTTTAAATCCAAAATTTGAGTATTTTGTAAGCCTCATTTTAATTAAGTTTTAAGAAAGTAAAAATGTTTTTTAAAGAAAATAACCATTAAACAGACTTAATATTAAAATTTGAAAGTTAAAACCCGAGCATGCCTGTATCTTTTTTTTAAGTAAAAAAATACTGGTAACTCATGTGAAATTAAACCAAAAAACTCGATAGTGTGAACCTAAACTACAGTGTAAACTTGCCTTGCCCGCCTTAGTCTCCTTGCCCAGGATTCGTTCAATGCCATTCTCGGGCTTGATGCGCCTGAAGAAGTCCTCGTCGTTGAACTCAGTGACCACCTCCTCGCCAACTTCGTTCAGCATGTCCTCGATGCTGAGCAGTCCGTCCTGCAGCCGCTCGCCGTTCTGCTCAACGCGCTGTACGAATGTCAACGGGTGCTGCTTAAGGTAATCCTCCGCCTCGGCGATCGTCTTGGCTAGGTCGAACTCCTCCTCCGCCTCCTCCTCTTCGTCCTCATTGTCCTCGTATTCCTCGGCCTCGCCGTCCAGCTCCATGCCATCGCCATCACAGTTTGCGCCGCTGGGCGAGGAGGCCCGTTTCGTCTGCGTGGAGCGTCGCTTCTTTTTCACCCAGGTGCCACCGTCGTTCTGCTTGACGTCTGGATGGAAGCGCACCTTCTTCACGCGGACGTTGGACGCGGTGGATTCTGTGTCTGTAGTGGAATTGTTGGAGGTCTGCGGCTCTAGCAGGCTGCTGTTGCTGGAGACGGACGTGGATGCCGATACTGATGCGCCGGAACTCTCGGCCAGAGTAGTTTCCTTGAGGTTCTGTGAGATTAGCTTGACTTTCGTCTCGAAGGCAGTGCAGGAGGATGTGGGCGAGTTGCTGGCCGGATGTTCTGGTGGGGTTACGCTGCTTGGCGGACTGTCGCCCTCGCCCCGCGTCCCCGCCGCAGCTTCAGTCTTTTGATCCGCCTGTTTTCCAGCTCCCGCCTCGGCGCCCCCTTTGTCCATCGATTCCGCAGCGGAATCCCGGCTGCAGTTGTCCAACTCCTCAGGTGAGGCCATTGTGTCCACATTGGAGTCCCCCGTCGTCTCTACCATCACACACTTGATTTGCATAGATTTGTCCAGCGAGTCACTGCCAGCCGAGTCATCGTTGGACTTGGTATCCATGTGGCTGCGGCTACGGGCGATCTGCGTTGGTTCTCTGTCGTTTGGGGTAGCTGCTACAGTCCAATTTTGGCTAAATGCATCGCAATTCAATTTTCTTCAAAACTTTGTTTAGAGCTGGGTCAGCCACTCACGCTAGTATCGATACATCGAGCATTTGGGCATCAGGGTTTTAGTTTCGATAGTAAGCGATAGCTCTTAAAGTACTCTCCACACTGCCTCGCGTTTTCTATCGAGATAGCAAGTGCTTGCTTTATTCGATTATCCTCCACATTGTGCTAAGGCCACACTGCACCACTCTGCGTCGAGTTATGGTGTTATCGAGTTAAGGTCCAGAATCCGTTTTTTTTAAATAGGCTTAGCATAGGAAACTAGTATTTTGCAAATGTGTAGTTAGGCAGAGTTTCGCCAAATTTTGCAAAACAAATGGTGACGCAAAAATTCCTGTAATTCATACAGAAAATATTGTTTATTACTTTTTTATGAGATGCCACATTTTTAATTTAAGTACACATAGCAAATTGGAGACATTTCCTCTAAAAAGTTGTATTAAATTATACAACTCATTATTGCCGCTGTTGTTCTTCCCATTAGTAATGATCCTTCCAAAGCTTAAACGGTCGTTCTGCCTGAATAAAGTTATGAAGAAATTAACTCCTAGAATTTGCAGGCATTTTCTTTTTTAAGACCATTAAAATTAAAATGAAAATGCTTTTATTTCCATCATTCAAAATTGCCAGAACATTATTTTATTTTCAAGTTGACAAAGTTTGCCTAATATACAATTCCATTCAATTTTTCACTGGTCTGAGGCCTTACATTTTTGGGTATGAAAATTTTGAAGGCCAAAAGCAAAGCAACAGTAATATCGATAAAAGCAGATGATTTTGCCGTTAGAGCTTTGAAAGCAAAGGACGACTGTAACTATTGCTGGAAAAGCAGCAGTTGCTGGCAACAACGTGAAAAACATAAAAGTTTTCTTTTGGAGGTTTAAAATTCTCTTAAAGTTAAAATGTTATACAGCAGCTGACAGATACAAATAAAACGTTTTATTTTATATTAAATTTTTTTCTTTTGCTTTGCTTTTATTTAAAAAGTTGGTCGCGCTTACAGCATCAGCACAGCATTGATTTTCGTGCTATGATCCTTTTATTCCTTGCTCATAGCTCTTTAAGCCCTCGGCTTAGGAACTTGATATACTCAACATATTTAAACACGTTCAGTTGTAAATGCAACTTGTGTATTTTTTATTTGATTTCTTTATTAACAATTGTTTTTTGTACATTTTTCTCTGTTGTAATTTAATGCCGTAAATCTTCGTGTGTGTTGGTGTGTGTGTAAGTGTTGTGTTTTTCTGTGTGCGTAGTAAAGAAAACTAAGTTATTTACACTAGCTTTAAGTTTAAATGTAGTTCAATGTTAAGGACTATTTAGTATATAATATATTGTGTGTATAGATATCGGTATCGATATAAGATGTATATATGCATATCAAAGGCGGTTGCAGTTATATCCAAGTAAGTTTCTGTATACATATCGCTTTTTTGCGTTATCTTCTGTTTTGATTTGCTTTGTTTTAATGTTTCCTTGCTTTAAACTATTTAAATATGGCCCCGCTATTCCACATGTGTTCTTTTCGTTTGCTTAGAGTTTATGATAACATTTTGTTTGTAGTGTTTACGCTTACACTGTACTACAAATACGCCGTTTGTTGGAAAACAATCGTAGTAATGATAAGAACATAACTATTCCTTAGTAGAACTAATAACTAATTTTAACCGTGTGCTGCACTTGTACAAAATAATATTGCAAATATTGCAAAAATTTCCCTATTCTCTGTTGATTTTTGAATTGCATTTAAATTGTGTTTGTTCTCGCAGCAGCTGTGTGTAAATATATATATTTATAGATTTATATAGTATGTATATAGTACCATATTCATTGCATGATATACGCGCTCACTTTCTTTTTTTTTCATTTACAATTATCAATAATCACAGTTCCCATTCAAAACATAAACGAATTAATTATAGCAAGACTTAATTTTGAATTTATCTTTTTTCCCTATACAAACTTGATTTCTTTGAAACGCTTTTGGATCTTGCTCTGGTTGGGTTAATTCTTCTTGTTACATTTTGCTTATTTAGCCAATGGTAAATATAGTGTCTACATTTTAACGTATGCTTACAGATTTCTCTCCGATAATTTACATTACAATTAATTTAAATTACATTTTGCACCGTTCTATCAAGTAAATACAGTAAGAATTCAGGGTTTGTCCCGTTTGTAAAGTATTCGAATTTTGTTTGATTTGATAAATTATCGATACGTAAGACTAACTTAGGGCTTACAACTAAACAAGTTTTAAGTGCAGGAACATGTTCCAACTAGGTGTGTATATGTGGTTGTGTGTTAGTGACAATAGAAATCTTTGAAAGGTGCCTAAATCGAATCCCAAACTCCATAAAATCATACCCCAAAAAAAAGAAAACATAAGCAACAACAAGGTATAAACAAAACCAAAACTCACTTAAGGCTAGACATAAGGTAAACTTAGGTGTTACGTGTTTAAACATAGTAAAAGATTGGACCTCTGGAGGTCTACTTTTTGGAAATGACTTTGCCAGTCCTGGCATTGACCAGTATCATTTTGTCCGGTGTTGGGGGTCGCTCCTGGGCCTGGGAGTCCTCCGGCTGGTTGGCACTTCCCCGGAGGATCCTTCGGCGCAGGCGATCGCTGATGTTCTCGCCTTTCTGCGACTCCAAAGTGGCTTCTTCCTGTGGTGGCTTCACACTCAGGCCGCCCTCGTTCTTGTACAGAATCAACTTGGTGCTGGGCTTCTTGGCCGGCGGTTCCTCCATCGCCTCGTCCGCTGGCTCTTCATCCAGGCTGCCCTGCTCCTGCTGCACATTCGCATTCATCACGTTGTCCTGGTTGTTGTTGTGCTCGGTCTGCTGCTCCTTGCAGGCACTGTTTTTATCCTCTGGCTCCCGCTCCACGCTGATCTCGAGCTGATCGTAACAGGTGTAGAACTCCACGGACTTCAGCTTCTCACTGGCATTGAAATGCAATGCCGTGTGCTCCTCCATTTCCGACTCCTCGACGGCACTGTAATCGCAGTGGGCACACTGCTGGCAGCCGGGCGATGGAGTATTCACACAGGCATGCTTCTGGAGGTGCTGCAGCAGCTCCTCGTGTTGCTGCGTCTCGAACGGACAGTGGAGACAGCGTTGGGGAGCCGGGACCGACTGGGGCATGTCCACTGATCCCGCATCACTGCTGGCATCCGCTGCCAAATCGCTGGTGGCCACGGAGGCACTGGTCGACGGCGTGGAGCTGCTTCGTCGCTCTTCATCTTCCTCCGGGGCGTCACCCTCGATTTTGGACACCGATGATTCCCGTGGAATGGCCACCACCTGGCCACCGCCCGACTCCAGCTGCTTCTTGAGCAGGGAGTTCTGATTATCATAGTTTCCGGTGGAGGAGCTCACCCCCCCTCCGGTGGTCTGCTGCAGGAGCTGCAAGCTGAGCTCATTGTCCACCACCCAGATGGTTTCCGGACCGGTCAGCTGCAGCAGCTTGGGGGCCGGGAACTCCACATCCTCCTTGCAGTTCTTGTACAGCTGCTGGCACTTCTCCTGGTAGTGGGACATGTGCACGGCCCGGTGCAGTTGGAGCAGGGTCTCCTCGGCTGTGCGATACTCGCAGTAGGCGCACACATATCCCTGATCCTCCGACTCCTGGTCGTTGTGGGCCAGCAGGTGCTCCTCCAGCTCCTGCTTGGCATTGCGCTCGTCATTGTGCTTCTGGGCAAATCGAGCCGGACACCTGGGACAGTAGCTGATCAGCTTGTACTGGTATTCCGGCGGCAGTTGCTGTGGGTTGAGCTCTGCATCCGAGGCGGCGTCCAGTTGCAGCTGGGACAGATCAATGGAGAGTGGCGTGGAGGCGGGCAGTTGTTGCACCTGCTTGGCAGCAGCGGCCAGCTGGTAGGCCACACTGAAGTCCAGGCACTGGGAGGGAGCTCCTCCTCCTCCGCCCACGGATGCTCCTGCCCCAGTGGCCATCTGCTGCTGGTGGACACTCCTCATGTGGCTGCTCAGGTGCTGCTTCTTGGCACAGACAAAGGTGCACAGCCGGCACTCGTATTGCGTGGGCTTGTGCAACGACACGTGGTAGTTCATCTGGGACTTGCTTTCCGAGATGTAGGGGCAGACGGGGCACTTCTGCTGCTTGCTCTTGGTGTTGTTACCACCGGCGCCGCTGTGCTCCGCGGCCGAGGGCAGCCGGGTGATCTCGATCTGGTCGTTCTGCTGCAACTGGAGCAGCTCCTCGGCACTGCTGCTGGCCACCTTGCAGGCTGCGGCCCAATAGGCCGCCGCCACCTGGAGATCCTGCTGGGAATTGGCCGCGTTCACCACCGCAGCGGCGCTGGCGGAGAGCGGCGAGTGGAGGAGCTGCTCCAGCTGCTTGGTGGTCATCAGCAGCTGGGCGTTGTTGTTGCTGGCGGCAGTCGCATTGGTGCCGGACTTTAGGACATTGCTGGTGGGGTTGGACGGGATGTGGGACTGGGACTCGTTGCTGGCACCTGCTCCCAAGGGTCGGTAGATGGGTGGTGCGTTCGTCGAGCCACTGGCTCCTCGCTCAAGGGTCTCGATCCGAATATCCCCGGAATGCTTTAAGCGACAATGCCGCTGTTTGGGGTAAATCAGAAATAGATAGTCAACAATTAGTACAACCTCAAAAGGGGGTAATTGCATTCATCAAGTGTCCTTCTGTTTTCATGTATGTATATGTGTGTGTGTGTGTGTGAGAGTGTGTAAGTATTGAGTATCCCCTTTTCAGGGAATATCTATATATAACCATGAGTTTAGCCCAATCGAAAACCCTCGCACCGTAATGGGAATCCCTTAAAGGTTAGCTTTGGTTTTTATTTTTTATGGTGTCATGGGTTTGTTTTTTATCATGATTTTGGATTTATGGATTACATTTAGTTCGAGAGGTAAATAGAGCAAGCAAGACTTTCACCAATGATTTTCTTATAGATAATAATCGTTTATCGTATAGAGTATAACAAAAGCAAGACCAGACACCACACATTTAAACAGGTAAAATCGGGGGGTAAATAAAGGGGGTACAAGATTGACTTTGCATATTTACCAGCGCAGCGCAGGGACTACGGACACAGATGGAGTGGTGAGATGGGTGGCGGAAGTGTCGGATCGGAGACTGCAATTTGACTGCTAACAAGTTTTTTCTGACTTCCTTAAGATCTACAGCTTTTTATGTTTAATTTGATCCTACATTCTTTAATTTCCGCTTAAAAAGGGCTTTGAACATCAATTGCCAATGCCTAAAAGGTTATGAGTGGGAAGAAGCAAGGAATGGCTATATCTAAATTATATGAAACTAACTTTATTTAAATATGCCATTAACTGGGGAAAGTAGATAAATTCTTTTACTATTTTTAATATCAATAAACAGACTATCTGGATTAATATTTAGGCTCGCATAATTTCGCTTCTATGATATATTCTTTTATAAATCGATTTTAGAGAATAAATTGTTATCTATTTCTGGTCTCCGACCATTCAAACAGAATCCTTATTTCTAAATAAAGTCCTTATCCGAGGAATTTGGGTCAAAAACGAAACTTTCGGGGATCGGCGGCTCGTTTCGGTTTTTCAATGGGACAAAACACAAATCCATTAAAGTGCACTGGGCCATACCTGGATGACATGCTTCCAATTCGAGACCTGGTGGCAGTGGCCGCAGCGATACGGCGACGGGTCGCGTCGATCGCCATCGGCCATGGTCAGGAGGCTGGGACTACCTGGACTATGGCTATGGAATCTCGTCTGCGGATGGGGCATCGGCACGGCAGGGGGCACTTGCACCTGCTGCTGATGCTGCTGCTGCGGCGCCATCGCAGCCAGGTAGGAGGATGAGGCTGGCGGAGGCGGCGGCGACGATGTGGATGAGGAAGACGCGGACGCGGAGGCGGAAGCGGAGCCGGCGGCCGATGAAGTGGAGGCCACCGAAGACGATGACGACGACGACGATGACGAGGGAAAGGAGTTGGAGTTGGGATGGGCTTTCGTGTTAGTGCTTATGGAGTGGGCATGGGTTAGACCCGCTGCCAGGTGGTAACCATCACCGGCCATGAGTGGATGGTGGTGTTGGTGGTGGTGGGATGAGGATGTGGATGAGCTGTGGTTACCCGCACCCAGTTGATGAGCCAGAGAGTTTGTGGCAGTAGAAATAGGAGTAGGAGTGGTAGTTACTGGCAAAGGCGATGCATTGGGCTTGCTGACTGAGTTGGAGGGTTGTGGTGGTGGTGGTGTGGTGTTGGATGAGGCGACGTAGAGGGCATCCTGCCGGAGTCCATTTCCCACAACCGAGTTACTGTTAGCGTTAGATAGATGATTTCCATTTCTGGCACTGCGCGGTGAGGTGAGCAGATCCTGCAGCGATCTGGCGGTGTCTTTGGTGGTGCTAGTGGTGGCTTTGGTGGTTCTACTAGAGGTGGTGGTGGTGGTGGTGTTCGGCGACGTCAGACTGTCGGCACTTGCCTCGTTTTGACTCGCTTTCTGCTCACCGTGCTCTAAAATGGAGGCGGCACTGGCTTTCGTCGTATTGGCTTGTGGCTTTCCGCCCACCAACGCCAAAGCAAGTCCGCTCAGAGCGCTGGCGTTGGGCGTGGGCGAGTGCTGGGCCTCCTGGATGGCCCGCTGCAGCAGTCCGGCGGAGATGGCCGGGCTTGTCCCGGCGGATCCACCGTTGGGCGACGACTGCGACTGGGTCTGCTGCGACAGGCACATGGCCGCGAAGACCTTGTTCATGTAGAACGGGTTCCCACCCACGGACACCTGCAGCGGCGAGGTGCCGGCGGCGGAGTTGGACTTCGGGTAGCTGGCGTCCTGGTAGTGGATCTTCACGTGCGCCAGCACTGCGTCGCGGTTCTGGTGGCTGTTATGCGGAGTAAGCCACCAATTAGTTCCATTGAAATAACGATCTTCAAGATCAACTCACCCAAAGTTGCACTTGCGGCACCGGTAGACCGTTCTCTTCTCGTTGCCCTCCTGGTGCACCTCGGTGATCAGATCGTCGCTGGGCTTGCCCTGCATCACCGATCCCTGACTGGGTCGCTTCACCGGCGAAATGGTCACCGAGGGCGTGATCATCGTGGACTGGTGCTCCTTTTGCTGCTGCTGCTGCTGGTGGTGTTGCTGCTGGGCCATTGCGGCATTCATCATGGTGGCCAGCAGCGGGATGCGGATGAGGTTGTCCGCCAGATGGGCGTCGTCCAGGACATTCGGCTTGCTGGGCAGCACCGGCTCCAGGGTGATGTCCTGCCCGGTGACCGAGCCCACCTTGGCGTAGTCCTTGAGAAAGGCCAGCGAGGCCACCTGGTTGGGGGTCATCTCGCCGGACTTCATCAGCTTGGGGTCACCATCCTCCTCGGTGACCTTCATCAGGGTGATGTACTTGTTGTACTTGGTGTAGTTCCTGCGGCCCGTCTCGTCGTTCATCAGGACCTTGGCCGTCTTGTGCGAGGGATCGCGGATCGTCTTCAAGCGGATGTGCTTCGTGATGTCCCAGCGCCAGTTGGAGCGGTACGAGCACAAGGAGCACTCGAACGGCTTCTTGTTCAGGTGGCCCACGATGTGCACGTGGAAGCGGGACGCCGTGGAGGCCCAGAAGCTGCAGTGCGGACACTTGTACACCTTCTTCAGGGACGAGTTGGCGGCCTCCTCCTCGGGCGTCATCTTTTTGGTTACCTGCAGTGCGTGAAAGAGTCAAATTTCATTTTGACGTGGCATATGCTCGTGCTGGGGTTAAGGGATTCAACTAAAAAAGGCTGCATTCAAGGATCCCTTGGACTATATATACTTATATATCAGATTATCAAAGTAAATGTTCTAACCCTCAATTGATTGTTTGCTTTGACAAAATAAAGAAGGTAGTTAATAAAAGTAACTGCTTTACTTAACTTTAAGATAAGTACGATTCTACAAAGTACAATAAAAGTATAAATATATAAATAATAAAAATGTAAAATTTTGAGTATCCTGAAGAACCTTAGATTTGTGTATCTTAAAAAAATTAAACTGCTTGATTTAACTAACATTTTGGGCTTTTACAAAAGTCCATTTAATTGAGGAAATAATGTAAGATTGACTTACAAAAATGGGAATAATATAGAAAACCATTTAGATTGGAAAACCTTTCAGAGTATTTCTTGGTTCTATCTCAGCAGTTAGTTTTTAAGTAACTTATTTTTAATTTAAAAAGAATTTCGGACCTTTGCTTGTGGGATCTGTGCTATGTGGACTCCGGACTTACCTCGCCGTAACCGGGTGCAGTTTCCACGCCGTAGTAGCTGTTCTCCTCGTTGCTGGCCGCCTGACTTCCGGCCGGGGACTTGACCAGGCTGTGGCTGCTGTTCTCCTGCTGCAAGGATGCGGCGGCAGCGGCGGCTACGATCTCTTTGGTGGCCTTGTTCCAGATGCAAACCCGTTGCTGCTGCACGGCCGCCTGCTGCTGGAGGCTCTGCGTGTCCGGCCGCCGGTCGCCGCTCTCGCCGGAGTTCGAGTCGTACATCTCGTTGGCGCAGCGGATGGCCTCGACGCACTGCTTCAGGTGGTGCAGCAGATCCGTGGAGGACTTGCAGCGGTGGCGACAGTGCTGGCAGCGCGTGGATCCCGTCACGCTGAGATTCAGGGCCGAATGCGAGTGGTGATCCTCGTCGTCCTCGTCGATCTCCAGTCGGTCGTCGGCATCGTCCTCGTGCAGTGCCACGTCATCGTCGTCGATGATCACCGCCGAGGCGTGGCAGCTCTTGCCGTGGATGATCGACTCCGAGAGGCACTTGGCCACATGGCCGCACTGGCACACCAGGTTCTCGTAGTGCGCCCCCGACTTCACTCTCTCCAGGAAGCCGGTCTTCTTGGTCAGCTGGCTGCGCGTGGAGTTCTGGGAGGCCACTGTGGTCGCCGGTGACAGTTGCGGCACATCCGACTTGTCCAGCATCTCCGAGATCTGCTTCTCGTTGAAGAACATGGACGCGATCTCCGTCAGGGAGCTGCGCGAGGCATTCGTCTCCTTCGACAGGTTCAATACGCTGGGGGGCAACAAAAACTGATTATTAACCGATTCGATCTGAATACTTCGGAGTTTCGAAGCTTAGGATTTCAAATACACAGAGGAATACTGGAAATTTAGCTCCAAGTTGGATATCAGATTCCAAAAGTACTTATCAAAGTTAGTCAAACTTCATTTTCTTAGGCCGATTAAAATTACACGTTTAGAACCTTTAAATTATTGCAGCTAAAGACACAAATAAGTAAAAGGTATAAGTTTCCAAAACAGTAAATTAGAAAAGGTAATGTAAAAAAATGTTGCATTTGGTATTAACATATAATAAATACGATTTGGCATTTTTTAGACAAATTTAAGCTTATTTTTCTTAAGATTACGCAAATTTACTTAGAAAATTTCTAAGCTTTCAAAATCCAAACGCGATCTAAGCCAAAAAAAAATCCAAATGGGTACGATGAGTACTTTCAGATTGTGACGTCCACTCCAAACCCCTAAAATGTAGCTCATTGGGTTACTCACTCTTTGGCTCCCTTACTGATCGGGATGAGATTGGGCACTGGTCGCTGGGCCCTGGGCGTGGTGGTTCCCACACTGGAGGTGTCCGAGGAGCAGCCGCCCTTCTGCGACAGATCCGTGGGCTCCTCCTCCTCGTCGTACTTGCTCCGCTTGCCGTAGTGGTGGTGGTGGGGCAACTGGTGCTGCTCCTCGTCGCCCCCGCTCATTGCCTCATCGGGATCGGCATCCTCGACGCCGTCCAGCTCATCGTCCACATTGTTGTTGTTGAACTGGTCCTCCAGCTCGGCGGAGTCGCTGAGGAAGTCCTCGCACATCTCGCTGGCACCGACCTTGTTCTGGCGCCTGGGCCAAATGGAGCCCGCATTGCCCACCGGTGGGACGTGGTGGTTCATCTCGTGCACCGTCAGCGATTGCTTGATATCCGCGGTGAAGTCGCAGGCGGCACACTTGAAGGCGCCCGCTCCGCCATGGTTCTTCATGTGCCTGTCCAGATTCCACTTGTAGGGCGTGCGGAAGTCACAGGTCACGCACTTGATCATCGGCATGGAGTGGTACTTGACGTGCTTGCTGAAGCGCGCCTTGATGTGGGTCACATAGCTGCACTTGTCGCACCGGAAGAACTTGGTCTTGCCGTGCTCGGCCAGCTCGTGGGCTCGCAGCTGGGTCCTGTAGAGGGTGGTGAACTCACAGGCGCTGCACTTGAGCAGCCGGTTCTGCGGCTCCTCCCCGTTGGAGGGGGGCGTGGCTGAGCCGCTGGTGGGCGAGGGGGTGGGCGGTTCGGCCGGCGACTGGCGCTCGTAGTCGCGGAGGACCTGCATATGTCGCTCATACGCACTGGAGGCCACCAGCTCTAGTTCCCGCTGCTCGCGCTGCTGCTCCTCCCGCTGCCGCTGATTGAAGGCCTGAATGTCCCGTTGCAGCTTCTCCTCCTGGAGGAGCAACTCCCGCTTCACCTGCTCCAGGGTGGGCACATCTGGGACGGCCACCGTCAGGTTCTGGCCACCCATCACACCCACACTCTCCTCCAACCGCCGCTTGCGTGCCTCCCGACTCATGCCCCGCTTGCCCCTGGCCTGACCATGCCCGCTGGGAATGCCGTCCGTGCAGCCGTGCACCATCTTCATGTGCCGCACCAGCTTCTGGAAGTGCCGCGAGGCGTACAGGCACAGCTTGCACTTGTTGATCACTATCTTCTCGCCGTGCACGTCGCGCAGGTGGGTCAAGTGGTAGCGGGGATTCTGCGTGAAGTACGCACAGTGGTTGCAGCTGTAGTTCCGCTTGATCTTGCACTGCGGCAGACCCTCCTCCTTGGCGTCCATGCCGATGACGGCCTGCTGTTGCTGTTGCTGATGATGTTGCTGCTGCTGTTGCTGCTGCTGCTGTTGCACGCTGTTCACAACTGCGACTGCTGCGGCTGCTTGTTGCAACTGCTGCTGCAGGCGGTAGCGCTCCACGTGTCGCTCCAGGAGTGACGAGCCCGCCTGTGTTGCTGCCGAGTTGCTGGTCGCGTTGCTCGCGATGTGCCCCGTGCTGCCGGCGGGGTTGTGGCCACCCTGCTCGGTGTACAGCTGATTGCCGCTGACCACGCTGCGCACGATGAGCGTGTCACCCGAACGCTGCACCATCGACGGCAGGTCCATGTTGCTGCTTGGTCTCTTGGTGTCCTGGCAACTCCCTCAAGACTGGCTGGTGGTCGACTGCAAGAAGAGGGAAGGTAATCCAATTAGCTGGAGTTGCCAATAATCTGACTTAAATATCATGACAGAAAGCATGAAATGATAATAATTAATATAATATAATTTAATTGAAATTGAGAACACATAGTTAAGTATATTGATCTGCGATTACCTCACAAAAGTAATATGACAATTTTGCCTATATCCCATGGAAATAAGGCGTCATAAACCTATCTTTCCCTTAAGAAGCTTATAAATAAATTTTGTCTACCAACATTAAAATATTTAATATAAACAACACAATACTCATTAAAATTTAGATTTTATCTGAATAAGAATAAGTACTTAAGCATAATTTAAACGGGAAAATATTTATAAACAATTTTTAAAATCTTTTAAACAAATTTGAAATACTTTTTAACAACGTACGTCTACGCTTCTTCAAAATATAAACCTCCCTCGCATTTCAGGCTATCAAGAAAAACAAAAAACTGAGGAAATGAAATCCCAAATGCGATACAAAGGCTGCCTTAAATGCAGATTTCAACACTTGCCCAACTCATTACACATACATTATCACAAGCACACATGAATCGGCTGTGTATGTGTGTGTGTCTCATAAATATTTCAGCGCTTTTCACCCCACTTGCTCCCCCTCACCGCCAACGTTTATCAGCAAAAGTTGGTTCAGTTTTCCCAACTTCCTGCGCAGGATATTAAAATGAAATGTTTTCTGTCCGCCGAAAATGCGACAAAGTAGCGTAAAATCAACAGAAAGTCAGGGAAATTGGGTAACGGAAAATGGAAAATCATTTGAGAAGTCTGACAGGAAAACGAACCCTAAGAGCCGCCACAAATCTCGGAGGTAAATGTATTGTAGTTTGTGCGTAACACAAATCCATTTTGGGGCTAATTGGAGTTGGCCAAGTTGAAAAAGGGAAATGGAGGATGAGTTAGGGAGCTGGAAAATTTCAATACACCCACACTGGCACCCACAAATAAAGGGGCCCAGGACCCAATGAAGGTCAACCTTTTTGGGGAGCCACCGTTTGCATGAGTGCACATGAAGCGAGGAAATTCAGGGAAGGTTTCCCGAACCGGCGGCTAATCCTTGGGGTGTCGTTTTTATCAAATGCAGTAATTTTGCTTTTTAAGCGCTTTTTATTGCCGCACCCGCACCACATGTGTGTGTAAGACCCCCACAGAAACCGCAATTGTGTTTTGGATTAGGGAGGACCAGGGAAAAAGAACAATTTGATGGAGCATCTCTCTGGTGTCATCATTTAAGTAACATATTTAATTATAAAGAGAGAGCGAAAAATACATTAAAACACACACACACGCATAGGCTGTGTACTCTTGACATTCAACACGTTTATTGTCGCAGAGCAACAAGCTCATCATCCCCCCAACATCCAACAGCCCAGCATCCTTCATCCCACATCCTACATCCTCATCAGCGTCAAGGCGGAACTCATTAACAGAGCGGAGAGTGTGTAAGTGTGTAAGTGCGTGTGTGTGGGTGGATGGGTTGGTCCAGGGTTGGCAGGACAATATGTAAAGGTGTAGTGTGAAGGAGTCACTGTCAACGATTACTGGCTAGGACGCACTCAAAGTTAAATATCACTTGGGGTCGGCTAGGTGGACTTTAATTGATGCACTTATTTTTCGGAACCATTAATTTTCACTGAAGTGTTTGTTATTAGCAAAAAATTAAATTTAAAGCAGATAATTTTTGAAAACTTAACTTGTTGAGTCTTAATAAATTCGTAAAGAATATATTGTAAGTGTAAATATGGATTGCCATATAGCCATCATCACAATTCTAAATGTATAAAAATCGCAAGCAATGTTACTAAAAGTATAAAATAAAATAAATTTGAAGAGCACACTGATTTGTGTGCTGTAAATAGTTGGTGTTCTTTTAAACAAGTGGGAATTTATAAACCATTCACAACGCTTTACAATATACAAGACTATTCTTTAACTGAAAAATATTAAGACATCTTTCCCTAAATTATACAAGCTAAAATTTACTTATTCTTTTTTTCTTCATTCGAATATAAATTTAAATTTTTATTCCCTGGCTTTAAATTAAGGATATTGCTAAATCTCAAATCTAATTGTTGTTTAGTGTTTCGGCATACACTTGACGAAGTCACTGTTTCAGGTAGCCCTCGTCCTGGACAGGATCGTCTTGTCCTTATGCATTGTTGACACCGCGCTTATTACGGAAGGCAAATGAGAAAATACGTCGACGAGCTGCTTCCTGCTTATTTGCCTTTGTTTACGTTTTGTTTGTGTTATTTTTGATGTTTTCTTTTTTTTCTCAGTTTTCAGTTGTTTGGCTGTTGTTGTTTTTTTTGTTGTTCTTGGTTGAGTAAATACACACACCCGGGTGCACCCACACCGGCACGCAGACAGGCACACACAACCTGCTTATGCGGCAACACGTTTCGCTTTGAAATTTTAATTTCTCACGCGACGCCAAAAAGTATGCTACAAAGGATAAGGCAAGGATGTATGGTGGGTGGGGGTTGGGGGGTTGGGGTACGCACTTGGGGGCCCAAGTTGTTGCCATTGTTTGTTCTTGTTTTTGTGTTTCTTGCTGCTGTTGCAGCCTACGCGGACTTAATTAATCTTGCTGCGGGCTTAGCCCGTTGTCCTGGCAATTCCTCAGTTATCCTGGTTATCCCTTTCTCGCTTCCCCTTCACCCTTCACCCCCCATTTTGACGCTCTAAGACTTCTCTTCCTTACTTTCGGTCTGTTTTTGGTCTGTTTTCGGTGATAATGAGACGACAGAGGAACGCCTTTTTTCTGGGCTTGCATTAAAAACTGTTGAGCGTTGGCGGTGGTTTGATTGATGGATCCCGGTTCCTAGGCCCCAAACGGTTGGCACTTTAGCTTTTTGTTATTTTAATAAGACCAGTATTTTTTTTAAATTTTCTGAAATAACATTACAGTTACAAACAAGAAAGAAGAAATTTCAAAAGCAACTTAAGAAATTTTTAATTTTTGTTTTTTAGCTTACACATTTGTTTAATCTTACTTTGTTTGTTTTTAATTCTCCTTTAATTTGTGCTTATATTTAATTTTATATTATTTATCTTTAATATTTTTAACAAATTGTTAAGAAAGATTAATTTTACTGATGTTTCAAAGTTTACCCAAAGTTGCAATAATAATTAAATGTGTAAGTTATCGCACTCTTTCAATTAATTATGTCTTAAAGTGTTATCTTTTTATCTAGCCATCTCTTAAAAAGTGTAATAAAGTAAAAAGTTCCCCAAAATAGTTGCATAATTTGTTAATTTCTGCGACTTAAATGGCTCGGTAGTTTGGTTCGAATTTTCTCAGCTTAATTGGCACTGCAATCGTTAAGGTTCTGTGGACCAAGAGGCATCTGGTAGCCAATTTCCTTGTTTGGCCATTTGCTTGCGGACCAGGAGGAGAGGAAAGGAGCGAGGAGGCGGAAAGGGAAGTGGAGCGACAGGAAATGGGCGAACGGAAGCTGTGTTGTTGCTACAAATTAACTGCAAGCTGCAGAGAAGTAAATAAGAAATGTGCCAGAGGGAAAAAGTATGCTGGGATGCTCGACAAAATGTTTATTTATCATCAATTTGTTTATTCGAAGGCAACTAACGCTGTCGATGCTCCTCATTTCGGCCATTTCATTTTAATTTCATGATCCTTTCGAGAGGAAGTTATCGCGCTGTTTATGGCAGTGCGAATTGCTTTCGAAAATGTAATAGCAAGTCTCGTAAAAAGTCTTAACAGCTGAGAATAAAAGCAAAGTTAATAATTAACGGCGTTCGGAAAATATCTTCTTTAAACACAATTTGCCTCTTTTAAATTGGAACCTAAATTGCCTACATTTAAGTCTCAATTTATCCAGATTTCTGCCACACTTCTCTTCTGCACAAAACAAAGCAGGAGGCGAAAACTTTATGCCAGTCTGGGTGCTATTACTTAAAGATGCTGTTGCTAAAACTAAAACGTCAAGGCAGTCAAAACTTTTACAAAACACTCAACCACTTCCCCACATTCTTAAGGATCATTGGGGCCGAAGCATTTATATTGCCTTCACATAAATCTCAACAGACGTCAAAGTTTATTTCGCATTTTGAAATTAAATAAAGATTTGTCACGTAGAAATCCATTTGCTGAAAGTCACCCACACATATTGAGCTGTTCCCAGCACACACACACGCAAACTGATGAGACAGCATAAAGAAAACAGTATTTCCTGTTTCTTCTCTTTGCTTTTTCTAGACAAATACCAAGGTCGAAACTTTGCCTGCTGTGATTTTTGAGTTTGAATTCGCACCACGCCTGTAATTTCTTTTTTCTTATTTTTGGTTCTGGTCGCGAAAAAAGTTGACCGGAAGTTGCTAGACCTTTTGCTTCCTGTTTTGATTAAAGCTTAGTGTCTGGAATGTGCTCGGCAATCTAAGCGGAATATTAATTAAAGTTCCTACTGAAAGTCTGCCGTTTTCTACACAGCATTTTTCGATGGAACTCTCACTGGGGACCTAGTACGGGTGTCGGTACGAGCATATGTTGGCATATGTTGACAGTCACCTGCTGTGCCGCTGGCTACAAATGTGTGAATATATTTCCATGGTCCTCCTTTTTGGGAAAACCCCCACAAGTCACCCTATTCCCTTCATACATAAACATGACGCGAAGTTGTCAGTTTCTTCTCTTGACACTCATACGGCATGTTGGCCATCCGCAGCTCAGACTTTTTCAGCTATTTGTGCACCTCAAATAATTAGCAAACACGGTTTTGTGGGTGGGAAAAAAAGAAGACAAAAATCAAAATAAAAAAAACAAACATATGCTTCGACAGCTATGGTTGCTAATAAAAAAAAATTAGAAAAATAGTTAAAAAAAGAGGAGCCGCTGAAAGAAAAAACCGCAAAGTGGAAAAAATCACAAGGAGATCTCCATGAACCCGCGCACATGCAAATTAACTGAAAGCAAAAAATGGCAGGACAACGTTGCTAATGCGCCCCGTTTGCATTGTCTGCACTCACACATATACACTAGACACACACACACATACTTACTTGACTCGTCTGTCGTCGGTTTTAACAGCACTATATTCTTTTGTTTAACCAAACCAAAAAAAATGTCTTTCTCTCTCTCTCCCTCCCTCCGTTGTGGTGCGCTGTTTCTCTCTCTTTGCTTAAGTTTTCCCGGTTCTTTTCAGCCGTCACACAACGAATCGCTCTAGCGGTCCAACAACAACTGAAGAAGTGACCGCCGCGGTTGGATTTTCACAGGAAATATGCTGTCGAAAGGATGTTGCTATTGGTGCTGCTTCAACTTCGGCTGCTGTTGGTTAGTTGGTCTCTCTTCGTCTGCAGAGAACTGTAAGTTCCAATTGCAAGACTGTTAAAGGATGCTTAACAGCTTAGGTAAAGAGAACCCCTAAGAGACTTGGAAAGAGAGGGATAGTCTACGCTGTTATCAGAAAAACGAAGAAAGTTAGGCAGAGACTGTTATTTTAAACATGGCTGTTGCGATGAGTAATCAAATCGCGTCAAATAAAATTAAAAGAATCGGTGAAATGCTTTTTATACAATTTTTATATTACTTAAATTTTAATTTTAATGAATTGCTTTTTATACTTGAAAGTATTTTAGGCTTTTCTTTATTTATTTTAGTTAAGAACTATCAAAATTATTGCAATAAAAAATAAAATCAATCACAGCGATCGGAATTTGCTTGAAAATATAAGCTTTTTTATTGATTTGTTATTAGCATTTTAAGAAGTTTTCAATCTTTTTTATCAATGTATTTCCACAGCCAAAGTCTATCAGTAAAAACCACAGGCCAGGCAACATCGCCATTTACACCATTTTAATTTGTCGCAATTCGAATGACATTTTACCGCACTTAATTTGTTAACCAGGCAGAAGAACAAGATCCACTTGAAAAGAAAAGCGGAGGCGGACAAAAAGAAAACCCATCTGAGGAAAATAATGTGGAAATCAAGCACACTTCAGCCGAACGGCAGTTGTCGAGAGGCTAAGCCGAAACCGTAAAATGAGACGAGCTGCGATGCGGGTTTGGGTTTGGGTATGGGTTTGTTTTCGGGATGGCTTCGTTGTGGTCCTTGGGCTGGGGGACTTTCCCGTGTCCTTTTTCAAGGCAATCAACACAAATGCTACTTAAAAATTTATTTGTGACACGCACGAAGCGCAGACACAAAGGGAGTGGGTAAAAACGGAAAGAGAATCCAACTGAAGGCGTTGCAAAGCACAAACACTTAACACGCACACTGTGGCAGACGGGCACGCACACTCACACACACACACACACACACCCGCAGACACAGACACACGAGGCGCCGACAAAAAAGGACAATCAACATTTTAACACTTTTAAGGCAAAGGATACAACGAGGAGGAGGGGTTTTTCAGTTGAGAAATGTGTTGCGGTCATGCATTTTTATTCGTTTGCACTGCAAGGATCTAAAAATTTGAAAAGGGTTTTTGAAAGAACCCACAGGCTTTTGTAAAATTGGAGTTGCATTTTTTTTTTATTTATAATTTAAATGTAAATATATTTTCTTTAGACCACAAAAAAGGCTTCATAAAATTTGTTACAGCAAATAAATCAATTATTCAGAAGCATAAGCAAAAACCAGTTGTGTTACTTTTCTTTCTGTGTATGCCACAAGAGCAATGAGAGGTCACAGTAACGGTTTAGAAGGACATGCAGGCCCGGAAGGACAGGAAGCATCCATGGGCAGCATCAGACATGGATACTTGACATTTAAGCCTGCCGCTGAGACGGGTTTTGTATGCTGCTCCTAGCCACTCTGCATTTACCAAAGGCTCGTGATAAATGTGGAAAATTTCAGTACGTTCGGTTAATTCCTGAGCATGCAATGCTGCATTTATGAACAGGACATGATGGTCCAGCCCACGTGCCTTGCGCAAATATTGACCAGGCGAGAGAAGGACTTAAACTGCAGTTGGTTCGGGCTCAAATCTTTTAAGCAACTTTTCTGTAAACTTTTCTAATCAAACACTTGGCCACGGAAGCGCTGAAAAGTGTGCTCCGGATATGTGGAAGGATGTGTGCGACGGGGCCACCCGTCCAGTGCCAAAAACTCAACTTGTTTGTTTGCCTGTTGCCCTGATGGAGCATCTCGTGCATCCTGCTGCTCCTCCATCGTCCCCCTTCCCCCTTCCACCGAGCTAAATGAAGCAGCTCAATTTCGCCCACAGAGAGGAGAAAGTTGCTCGAGTGCAGCATGTAGAGCTTGAAGCTTTTCCATCTGCAACCCAGGGGCACACAGAGCCCTCATCCCATGTCGTTGTGGTTGGAAAAAGTGTTGCTTGGTCAGTGAATCCTGCCAAGGAGGTGTAATGAAGCCGCACAAATGCACACAACAAAGTTCAGGCTTTCTGTTCAGTAATCAAAAATAAGGAGAGAGAAAAATAATTTGTTGCTGTTTGCTTAATCCAACTCTGACATAGTAGGATTAAAGAAGAACTACGGAAATGCTGGAATGTTTCTAAATTTGTTTCGAATTTTGTTTAGTGATGAGCAAGCGCATGGGAATTTTCGTCGACGTGTTTTATATTCATTTTTGAGACGTGCTTTCTTTTTAAAATAAATAGAGTGAGTAAAATTGTGGCAAAAATACGGCTTGCAAAGTAAATATCTCCTATAACGTAAAAATGGTGAATAAATAAACCTTTGAAGAGGCAAGCTCATCACCATTAAATAGTCAATAACTTTATTCCATTCCTTTTTACCATGAGCAGTCTGTCGTCGGCAATTGAATCGGCCATATTTCATAGCCTATTTTTTAGGGACTTATGTTGGCCGTGCTTTAGGAGAGTCCTGGCTTTACAAGTAAATTCGATTGGTTCTCAAGGGGCAAAGCCGTACACGTACATTTTTCATACAGGTGGGTGTGCTGTGGTTGTGGCAAAGAGGCAGGATGCACGCACTCGCCTCGAAGTTGCTGCAAGTTGCAGTCAAAGCCGCAGCCGCAACCAAGAGCGGTACTTCATCAAACGAACAACTTGCCGCAAGGTAACACACCCAGCCACACACACACTCTCACCTGCATACTATAGTGGTCAAAATAATAGCACTAAAAGTTCAATTAGTGTTGCATTTGTGTCAATTAATTTATATATATCTAAAAATATTTTTACTAGACTAAGATCGAACTTTACTTCTTTTAAGTGCTTTTACCTCACTTTCACTTACAAACAACGTTATTCTTCCATTTAATGTTCCCCATTTTAAGTCCTATAAAGTTTTCCGCAACTGTATATATATATACCCATATATCTAAGAACTCGTTGCTTTGGTTGCAGCTAGCAACTCGGAGCTCGCCACTTGTAGACACGTGCACAGTTATAAAAGCATATACAATTTCCTATTTAACTTCCGGCATGTTTCAACATACACACTTGCGGAGAAGCACACACTGACACACACACACACACACACATACCAATAGGGATATATAGAGTCAGGTCTGACATGGTAAGTCTAAAGAAAACATATCCGTGACAAAGTAAACCACCTCCAGGTGCAACCAACAATAATAATACTTTTAGTAGTTGATTTTTTCTTTCACTTTCCACTTTTTTTCTGCCATGGGTTTCTCCTGGGTTTTTTCCTTTTTTCCCTTTTTCTACAGAGTTGCAACTGAGTTTCGGCTTAGACAAGATGGTAGAGGCACTAAACGGACGACAAGAAATTGAATTCGGCTGCAGGTGGCATGTGGCAGGTGGCAGGACACACACCTGCCCCAGCTGCCTGATTTTCCGCCCATCGTTGCAGGATGTGTGAGGGACTTTTGAGTTGAGTTTTTGCGGCACCTTGACAGCCGCAGGATTTAGCGGTCCCCAGTCGGGCCTTTAATATTTAATAAGCTGACTTCGGTCTAGGCAGGCTCAGAGCTGATCTAAGCTAAAATACGCCATTGGCTCTGAAAAACCAGAAACAGCAGTAGCAAAAGCTGCCTTCAATTATGCAAAAGAGGCGTGGCGTAAAGGCAACTTGGCCCAGACGGTGACATGGCCAATGAATTGGGGTAAAAACAAGACCAAGGCCAGATGGAAATTATGCAGTGGTGTGGCAGATTGCAAAAGGTTTTATTCTGCGGAATAAACTAGTGAAAAAGTTGGTCTGTTTACTTAGCATAATCCCAAGTAAACTTTAATTTAAAAACAAGAGACAATCATAAGTAATATGATGAGCCATTTGCTTAATATTTGTACATTTTTTTTGCTTTAGTATTTCACATTTTAAATGGAATTTAATATTATTCTTGGAACTTTGAACTTATAAAATGACTAATTGTATTATGTGATAACCAGTGAAATTAATTGTATAGTTAATTTTATTCAGGGCCCTATATTTATATCCTGATCAAGATAAAGTTTTGTTATTTTTTATCCTGAACGTAAGCATATGGTTCAGTCTATATAAAACTAGCAAGCATTTTATAATTTCATTAGCTTCTTGGAAGTATTGCTGCCACTCCCGACCTTATCGTCAACTTTAGTGTCTTTCCATTTAACACAGCCCTTCTAATTACTCACTTCGTCACATATTATCACGTAATGCCTGCCAAGTTTCCATGTTTGTTTCCCCGCAGAGTTCATGGTGGCGCATATTTTATCACACACGACTCGCATTCAAGGACTCCACTCTGGGGTTCTGTATTTCGTTCCATCTTGAGCATTTGGTCTTTGGTCTTTTGTCTGGGATTTTGTTAGGCACGTCCGATGCTGTCGCCCGCGCTATATTGGCACGTTTTCGGTGGTCTTGGACGGAGAAGTTTGTTGTTTGTTGTCGGCACATTAATCATAATTTAACGATTAGCGCCAGTTTATTAAATATTCTTCGAGCCAGTCGAGTGGAGTGTTGCTAAAAATTTATGGGGCAACGGCGGCGCCGATGCCACGCGTTGATAGGCCACAAAACTCTCATAAATTGCAATTATTTCACACAAAGAAAGAAACAATTTATGCATCGTTTTTGGTTTGTCCAAATTTATTGGTCGCTTTTTAATTATTTTGGAGCTTCAGGCCGAGACAAAATCATTTGCATATATGGGAAACAATTAATGCATTTTGCACACAGTTCTAAAGCTCGAAATTTAAATTAAAGTAAAGAAACATAAAACCAAAATGCGGAAAATGCTGCCAAGTTTACATAGTTTTCCACTCTGGTATTTTCCACATTTATATTGTAGCTTTCACGTCATCAGCAATGTAAAACCATTTCTTTGTCACCCCTTTTACTAGGTTCATCTTCTTCCAGCTTGAAGTATTTTTATTTAGATTTTTATTTCAGCCTGAGGTTTCTCTGTATTCTTGATAAAGTATAAAGCTTACGGGAAAATCCACCCCATCTTAAAATAAAGCATTACTAAAGTGGTTGGGAATTTTGCATGCATGAAAGACTAATTTAAGTATTTTTTTGCTTTAAATAATATACAAATGACACAACACGTACTTATACTGGGATAAGGACTTATTATTCTTGCACTTTAAATACAAAGCTTTGATAAAGAGCGTGATCGAGCAGTCAACTCGTGACATATTTAAAATGATGAGCAAATCATTGCCGCTCTTTTCCCAGAGAAGAAGAGAAAAACACGAAGAGAGGGGCAGATATATTTTAGCAAGAGAAAAAAAAGGCAAATGCAAATTTCAATGACTTTGTGTTGTGAGATATTTAGCATTTGACATTGGTTTCATTTGTTCCAGGCAGGGATAGAGGAGCGATACAGGCAAATAAAGAGTGGGGGAGTGAGGAAGGGGGTCTTTGGGGCGGAGACACCGACACCTCGGCTATCTAAAGCTATCTGCCTGCTAAGGTCAGCCACTTGGGCTCGTACGAAACTAATTGATAATCAAACAATTGTCCACAGACACACACACTAGCTTGTTTATCTGCCTGCAATCGCTAATTAGTTGCATTGTCCGAGGCGAGGTCAACGCTGCGTATGCGCAATGTGCAAATATGACCAAGCACACACATGGCATGGAGAAGTGAAATATATATCGCATACAGAATACGGTTCACACACCGCATCGCAATGAGAACGCACAAGTTCAAGTTTATCACGCATACGCCCCGTTTCGCAGGGGAAGAGTGTGCCGAATAATCGAGAAGAGCACCGAGCAGAGAGAACAATTCTAATTTATTGATGCCAGTCAATGCCATGGCATACCTATAAATGTAACTCGAACAATTTTCTGTTTCTGTAGCTGGCCGTGACAACGACTGTTGTTGCTTTGGCTGCGTTTTAGCAATTTGCAATTGGTTCAAGATCAGCCGCAAAAATCGTTTTGGCTCTGCTGCAGCATTGCGTGCAAGGGGCAGGAGGCACGACGCCGGAGGAGGCTTGAGCCAAAGTCTGGCCTTGTGGCAATTGATTTTCGCAGCCACAAAGAGCGACAACCACACAGATAATAAAAGCAACACCAAGAGTGAACCACTTTGGCATCCACTTTTGTGGTTAAAGCGTGATTCATAATTTATTCTTAACTGCGGAGGCCTGAATCGCTTTGGAAAAAACAACAGTATTAATGATTGAAATCAAAACAACCATTTCAAATTCTATTCAGCAGCATTAAAATGAATTGAATTGATGTAGGATAGAATAACAAAAGAAATTTCAAAAACTGTAATCGATTTGTTTATACTTAAAAGGTTTATAATTGTGTATATAAGTGCCTTTTATAACGATAGTTTGCTAACTCTATAGAATAACATGTTATTCATAACAAAATGGAATAACTAACTTAAAACCACCTTTGCCACAAAATATCTTAATAATTGATTGTAAGGGTATGTAAAATCTATGGCAATGTTCCAGTTATTATCAGAGGCGACTTCTTGAGTCATTTGAGTCGCAGTTTGACATTGCGGTTGCCGGTGGAGCAGCAAAATCAGCAGCAGAAACAGCACTGCAACTACTGATGATGAGTGCACAATCGAGGCTGCCAAGTTGCTCAATGCTATCTCACACTCTGTCTCCTTGCCCGCTCTCTACCCATCTCCCTCTGGCAGCATGCTGCTATCTCAGTTGCTGCAGTTTTCAGGGTCTCTGGTGCATCTAAATAAACAGAGTCTACATAGTATAAATAAATTCTGTTTTAGTGTGTTATGGTCTGGCACTCGATGACTTTGAGAACTGTTTGCTGAATGACAGCGCTCGCTTGTTGACAATGGAACCTATATAGATTATGGGAACAATATCTGAAATTACTCCATAGAAGGCCCACCGATCTAGGGTGAAATGGGTAGCCAAACACTTGCACTTCAAGTGCCATTCACTGAAAAGTTCGTCTTGCCAAGGCTGTTATAGCCGAACTACACAAACACGCATATATAGGCCCTCTATATACGTGAGATAAAGTGGGCGGTGGCAGCTACGTACATCAATTTTCATTTACTTATGAAAATTAATAGCATTTCGCTTAACTTGCTCACCAGTTTTCCCAGCCAGGAGCAGATTGAATGGCCTCAAAAGGGGTGTGGAATGGGGTGGCTTCTGTGCGTGGCTAGCCATTAATCAGTGAGAGAATGTTGCCACAAACAAAATTAAATTGCTGCCTGCAGCTGATGGAAAACGCCCTCCACCAGTCTCTTTTTCTTTAGTTGCATTTTCTTTATTTTATTGCCACTTTTTTTTAATTTACCGCTCCTGGTTTGACAATTTCATTAAAATATTATTAATTATTGTATCTCCCAATTAATATAATTCTGTTCAGCATCAAGTTGCATCCATTTAAACAATTTGATTGGTTTTTGTACATGGCAGTGAATTAAATTGGAAAGTGGCAGAATTCACATTAAGCCATTAAAGAGAAATATGTGAAAGGATTTCCAAGTGGCTTATTAAACAAAAAAACAGTGAAGCGATTTTCATATGCAAAGGAACAAAAAATGTTAAACATATAGTAATACAGAACGATAGTAATTTGAAAAAAGCGTTCTGGATTATTTTTAACAAGCCCACGTCATGTAAAAGTCATAAAAGATATTTAAGTAGGAATTTAATATGCAAATTAGATAATATTTCTGTCGTGACAAAGAAGCAGTGGCTTATCATAAGTGTCAAATTAAGCACGCTCACTAAAAGTTCAATTAAAGTATTATAAATTTTAAGACAAATTATATTATAGGTTTTCTAAATATTATATTTTAATAAAATGCAATTTAAAAATTTTTAATACGTTATTTCTGTGTGCTTTTAATATAACAATATTCTTGTTCCTTTACTAAAAAATAACATATATTCTTTCATAAACTGAAGAAAAAGTCTTTCATCTAGTACTGCATTGATAAACTTCAGGAAAGCCACTTTTAAAACATATTCGTTAGGAAAATATAATATCTTCAGATAAAGGCAAACATTTATTTCCTTAATAACTTGAAGATCCTCGTTTGGGATACAATATAAAGCCTTTAATAGTTGTTCCCAAAGTGTTCTCACTTTTTCATTAATTAAGCCAACCGAATTGGAGCGAACATGTTGCAGGTCTGTGCGTTTTTTACTGCTGATCTCCTCATGATCGCCATCAGGCCATCTGGTTGTCGTTGGCCAATGTCAATCAAACATGTGTGCGCGAACTTGACTTTCAATGCAAAGCGCACAAGGCGAAAGCTGCGCTGCTCTGCCGACGACGACGGCGACGCCGACTTTGCCGCTGGCTGTGATCGCCGAGGCGCTGCAGCAACCTTGACCCGGTTCTTGAAACTGCAACTGCAATGGCAACAAACATCAGCTGCAGCAGCATTCGACACTTGTGCAACATTGCGAGGGGCTGACAAACAGGTTTGCCTCTATGCCGGCAAACGCAGCGTGACGATCGTAGGCGCGGATGCAGAGGGGGGAGGGGGTTACCACTGACACCGGCTTTGCCTTTTCGGTTTTGGATCCGTGCGCATGCGCAAAATTCGCAATGCGACAACACGCATTGATTATCTTGGTAGTTATACCAAAAAAAATAAAAGTTCACATTACGCCTTTTCCATATTAAATAATATTTAATATTTAGGCAGTTCACTCTCGCTGAGAAAGGTTAAAATTATATAAAATGTCAAATTCAAAATGATGTTACTAATAATAATTATTTTTTAAACCATTATGGGATAGAAATATTTTTAAAAAAAATTAAATAAAGAAAATCTGCTACAAAAAAACATTTATTGTGCTGTAATCACCTAAAAGGATATTAATTACTTAGGACCAATAAGATTTTTTTAGCGGTAACTTTTAGTATGATCCTTATAATTGCTTGTCACCCTATATTTTGGAGCAGTTTTTTGTATTTTAAGGTGGCAACTGGCGATGGTCAACTGGAATTCAAATTAAAGCGGCGACATGCCCACAATGTCCACCGTTCGGCATTGAAAACTAAAAAGCTGCGACGCGGGCGAGCGAGAGAGATGGCTGGGGGACAGAGGGAGACGGCACCAGTGGCCTGACGTCAGCGAGTTGTCATCGTTATTATTGCAGTTGTTGTGAGGAGAAGGTCGAGGTTAATTGAGTTGTCTTCGCCAGTGGCAACCTTGTTTGTAGTTGCAGTCTTGACATTTTGGCTTAAGCAAGTCTCCCCTTTCCCCTCTCCACTCTCCCCTCTTTTGCGTGTAATTCATTATTAATTGTGGCATCTCCTTGCGCTCTACCTGTATTTCCCCTTACTTTCTGGCTCCTTTTTGCTGGTTAATTGCTCTGCAATTTGATTAAAATTAAACTGCATTTGCGGTTGCTCGCCTGCCAGTTGCTTTAAGAGGAATTCCCTCTCGATTTTCTTGATTTTCCCCATTTCCACTTCTGTCACGTTGCTTGCAGCATTTTATCTTATTAAATTCCTGCTGGCAAACGTGAGCGAGTAAGCTGTCCTTCTCCGTCTGTTCCTCTGAGCGACAGCCGTGCAAATTTAGTCGCAAATTGGCAAAAGGAGTGCAGCTGAAAGGCGACAAGTTGTTGCAGAAGGTCCTGGTCTCCACACACGTGGGCACAAAAAAAAATCAATGCCACTGCAAAAAGTTCAAAATGCCAGCAAAGGAAGAACGTAAAATACCCTATTCAAATAATGTAATAGATACCTGCTTAAACCATTCTTTTATCGCTGTAGCCATTATAATTAAATGAATCGCTTTATATATTTAATTGGTTAATTTAAAATTTAATTAATTAAGGGGTTTTTTTTAAATAAAAACCTGTAACTAATATCTCATGCATATTTTCCTAACCAACAATTTTCGCGGACTCTGCTTAATTATTTGATCAAAGCCACCACCGCCGTAAAAGATATCTAAAAAGCTTACAAAGTGAGCAACAAGTAAGAATCACCCCACCCTTGAAAATACCCCAAAATAGGAAAAGGGAAATTCCCCAAAAAAAAACAAACAAACCTTTTTCTGCTATTTGCTTAATTAAATGCACAAAGGGAAGGGGAAAGGCCACGCGGTCCTCAAATAGTACGCAAAGCTCAAAATAATCAACAAAAATTTCTATGGAACGAGAAAGAGAACAGATAAGTAAGAGTGTATTTGATTACAAAGCATTAATAAGAAGCGGCTGCTAGAGAAAGGTAAAAAAGCATTGAGGATAAAGCCGGAGAAAAGCCACGCCAAAGAAAAGTCCTTTGGCAAACAGCCGCAGTTGGAAATGCCGCAAATGGGAAAGGTGCAAAGGGCGGCGAACAAAGTGCCAGGAATCAAGAAATAATAAGGCGCAAAGAAGTTGAAGCAAAAAATATAAGTAAGTTATACACGCAAATAAAAAATAAAAGTGTTTCTGACTTATATTAAATATTTAAAAGCTTAGTTAGTTATTTAATAATACAAATTTGTATTTATAAAAATAACAAGTCCGTTCTCAATACACCAACCAAAAAAATAAGAAAACCAATTAGCAATAATCCTGGTATTTAATATGACAAAATAGTTTTGTTTTATAAGATTGGCCTTTTGATTTTTTTATTCTTTAATTACATTAAATTGTAATTTATATAATTTTATGTTTTTTTTTCTATAAGTTTTATTTTAATTCTTGTAAGAACACCTACAACAGCTACAGATTTTTGTAAGAACACCATCAGCATCTGCAGGTAAATCATTAAAGCTCCAACTGCGGGTCGGACTAAGCTGTAATTAATGAGCGAGTGGAACATCGTTGAGCCAGGCTCCGAGCAAATTAACTTTAACTGGCTGCTGAGGTGACTGAGGGGGTAAGAGGGGATAAGAGGGGTTGTGTTGGGGTCGAAGGTTGGGGTTCAAGTGCAATTAAAGCAACGCCGCATTTTGTCTTGTAATCATCTAACTTTTCTCCCCCTTTTTATTGCTGATACGAGGAAAAAGAAAGCGAAAACCGTGGGAAAAGTGAATACGGAATGGAGGGAAATATCTTTGGAATCGCCAAGGGCGCTGAATAAATAAGGTAAAGTCCACTTGCGAAAACTTGCGGAGTTTCCAGGTATTCATGGCAGGATTTATTGATGTTGGTTTGATTGGTTAAGCATAGCCAGTCATTTCATTGAAGTTGAAATGCAATTCAATTGGTTATTAGTTTGATTTGAGGTAGGATAATTTTAATTGGCATTAAAAAAGCTTAACCTTCTAACATGTAAATAAAATTTACATAAAATTGAATAAAGAGTAAGCTCGAGGCAATTGTATTATTTATAGAAACAAAATCTTTAAACGCTGGCCTAATAGGGCAATTTTTGTAAACTTCTAAATAAAATTATCTATCAGAGTTTAATTAAATGCATGTATAAATAGTCTCATGATTTTTAATTCGATTCCTGGAATTGTTTATTATACCGCTTCAACGAATCACAATTAATCTGCAGGAAAATCGATTAAAGAGCTCCTTAAGGTTTTTAGGGATTTATTCTCACCCCAACCCCTTTCCCTATCTTAATGACATATTGAAGCTAATCTCACTTTTGATTCTGCCGTTTTCTATTGATGTGAGGCCCTTTTCACTCCACCTCGTGACCTTCAGTTGCCACATCCTTATTAAGCTGTCTTTGAGTCTTTTGTTTGGGAAGCCTCAAAGTTTTCACGCCCACCTCTCTAGTTAATTATTAAGTAGGATACACAAATTTATTGTGAATACCAAGTCGAAAGTAACACAGCCGCAGGGCCACGCCCCCGCCCCCGCCCATTTGTTGTGTGCGTTGAGGTGTAAACGTGCGGATTTAGTGTCTCAGTGTCTGCTCCCGGCCTAGAAGATGTATATCAATGGGATTTTGGGGTGTGGTGTGGTCTATTCTCCAACTTTTAGCTCTTCTTTAACCTCATGGAATTTCCGCTTCGCCCCTCACTTTCCTAATTTTTGTTGCTGTTGTTTTGGTTTTCCTTTTCCTCAAGGTGAGCATTGAAAAATTGATGAGATTTTGTTTGCTTTGGTCTTGAAGCTAAAGTTTGTCGACACTTGAACTTTTCCATCCTGACGGTGGATTTTGAAAAGGATTTTGAAAAGCAATCTCCCCACAAAAGGCAATGAGAGAAGAGGCATAGAAAAAGAGTTTTCTTTTTAGATAGTTCAATTGGCGTAGAAAAAGCCAAACAGAAAAAGGGCAGCCCAAATGGGAAACCTGGGAAAAAAAATACTGTCACAAGAAATGTGACTGGGTTATATGGCTTATATACAGTTATGGTCAAAATAATAGTAAGAAGTAGTCTTTTATTTAAATTTGTACAAAGTGTTGTCATGTTTGGAGAACTGATGTTAAATGTAACTCCTTTATTTTAATATAATATGAGATGTTTAGTTCATCTTAAAATACAAATTCAATTTGGAACATTTGTTTTTTAAAGAATGGTTTTTCGTAATTAATGTAATATGTAGTCATAGAAATCGCATATCGAAGAAGGACACCTTCTGCTATTAGTTGTACCGCAGTTGTACACGCATTCATTTATTCATTCATATTCATGCTGGGGCTCACAGCAAAAAAAATATAGAAAAACGCCGGACATGAATTTATAACGAGTCTGCCTAAGCCATATTGATTGAGGCAGGGAAATAAAGCGACAGAAAGTGAGAAAGGGAATGAATAAAGGGGAAATGGACGAGGACGACTGAGACAGAGTTGACTGAGCACTTGGAAATTGCCAGCATTTCTCCAACATTTCTCCAACATTTCTCCCGGCGCAGCAAAGTAAGCAAGGAAAAGGAAATAACGGAAAGTCGCATGCAGGAAATCAAACTTCACTTTTGAATGAGTTTCGTTTGGAGCTCGCTTTACGGCCATAAGCCGATTTGCGGTCCCTTGAAGGCTTTGTTTTCTTCCCATCTGCTTTTCATGGTTTTTAATTGAATTTTTTAACCAGCCCTTGACTCGCCATAACCGAATTTGATCCGAAGTCTGAAGGGACCTTTGTCATCCCAAGGATATTTCTATATAACGGCACACACACACAAATGAATATCAATGAACTGTCATAAAAGCAGCATCCTGTTCGACCGGGAGAGCAACTGCTTTTGACAAGACTGACACGTAGGCAAACATTTAAGTACCCAACAACAACAACAACAGCAAATGCCTGCAAACACACACAAACACAACACTGACACACAAATTTCACACTTGACATGGACTCATAAGCGTGGATAAATGGTATTACAAAGGGGATTTTTTTCATTAACACATATTACATATATAGATAATTGTTTTATTAACAAAAATTTGTGTAAATATGAAAAACACTTTTTATAAAAGTATGTTGCATTAAAAGACACACTAGCTAACATAATATTTAATTTGCATGATTGGCTTGAAAGGAGTCATACGTTTGCTAAATTTGTTTTTATTTTACTTTTTAGAGCAACAGCTGATAAGAATGTTGCAACAAAGCTGTCAAATATTACCAACTTTATGGGTGTTCAAATAACAAATCTTTAAGAAAGTAGCTTGGCCCTAACTTACAGGCCAAAGAGTCATCCAACCAAGGTGTCGCATAAAACTTTCACAGCTTTTTGCCCGAAAAGGTCCACTAACCTCTCCCCAGAGAGACCTTTCGACCCCCTTTAGCTACGCCCCTCTTTGGGATGCCTATGACGAGCACGCTCGGGTCACTTTCGCCCTGCCAATGACATGTGATTTCAACTAATGACAGCTTTTCGGGCGTTTGTCATCGCAACAACAACAGGAACTCGTGGCCCAAACCAGATTTCGACCCTTAACAGACTGGGAGACAGACAGACAATAACAAGCTTAAAATTTAATGAAATTTTCATGTGCTGGCCAGAATTTCTTTGCGAGCCCATAATAATCCAATGTGTCCCGGCCTGTAACACATGGCGTATGATTAATGTGGATGAGTAAACCGGAAAAAAGGTTTCCAGAAAGTTGATCCATTCAATTAGTTTAACTTTTGTCAAATATTCAAAACTCCGAAATTGCTTCAATGGCACTCTTTTAGACACTCTCACACATAGACAATACTTTTATATTTATGTTTGCGAAAGAAAATGGTTTGAAAGCTGCCAGCATCAGAGTTTAAAACGGATATTCATTTTTTCATTCAGTATTGGCTCAGTAATCCACATTCTCTTCCTTCCTAACTTCTGTTTTCACATCTCACATTTTACAGTCCTGGTGGTGTCAATATGTATTTTTGATTAGCTGCCTTTCTGGGTCATGTCTTTTGACTGCCTCCCTGCGAACCCCAATACAAACTTGGAATTTACATACGTGTTCATTCAATTTTTAATGAGCTTTTAAGCAGAGCATAACTCATATGCATTTGGGGCACGACAATTTCCACTTACCGATATGTAAAATGAGAGTTCCTCGTTGGCTTTGAACATGTCAACTGCAAAGAGGATAAAGAGAATATGGTGATTATAAAATTTAGAACTTACACATTATAGGATTGTTGAGTTTATATTGTGTTGAGCATAAACGATTTTGTATTCATAGGGACTTTTTTACCACGCTAAGAACAATGAAATTTTAATTTTTGCAAGGCCTTAAATAAACTTCAATGAAAATGGTATTCTGAATTATTTATTTTTTTTTTTATTCGATGCCGAACATATTCAAGCCGAGTGAAAGCAAAGGCTGGAAATGAAAATATTCTAAACACTTAGGGCCAATGCACTATGGGGAATTTGCCCGATTTTTTGGAATAAATTAATAACTCGCGAACTATGTAACATATTTCAGTGAGGTTTTTTTTATAGTGTTCTACATACCTATACACACCTGTTGGAAAAGTGAAAGTATACCCCTCCCCCCCCACCCAATTTTTTATATTTTTTATAATAAATTTAGCTCTATATGCTCTTAATTTTCAATTTCAATGTTGTACAAAAAATCATAGTCGTTTTCTTCTTCATAATTATCAACATCTAGAGACTCGTCTCCAGGTTCATATTGGCATAATAACAATTGAATGACTTCTGGTGGAAGAGCAAGCAGCTTATGTTTTCGGACGCGCTTCTTCAAATTAATTGATGAAATGATGGGGTCTGAAGTAACCATGGCTCTCTGAAAAACATCTGTAAAGTTGGAGATTCAACTGTGGGATTAACTAGCTAGCTAACAAAAGTGAATTCGCCATCTTCTTTTTCTCGAAGACCCATTTGCTTATGCAAAACTTCCAGCAGGGCTGCGTTTTTGATCAAGAGATTGGTTTCTAAAAAATGAAATTACGCGAAAAGTCGCACGAAGCGCACGATGAGACAATATGTTCTGAATTCGCAATTAATGGCTCTACAACATAGATATAGACACTCACTGAACACAGTTAAACATTTTTTTAAAACTCTATTAGAAGTTTAACTTTCTTTCCAAACCCCAAACGAAAACATCACCTGCTACATTTACAAATTGTAAAAATTGGACGCACATATTAAGCAATATATAAGTATTTTTACACAGAACATACCTTGAGAATTGGTAATCATTTCAAATTTGACTGTCTTACGTCATTTTGTTGCAGAGATAATGATTTGAAAATGAGCTTCATAGTTAAGCAAAATGTAAACAAACCATGTGCGCTTGCAACAGCTGACTTTAACAGTTGGTATTTAAATACTAGACTTTTAAGTTAACATTTGCGGTATGTTACGAAACAGCTTGATGTTTTCTTAATACATTAAAACAAAAAAATTGAAAATTGGCATACTTTTAAAAAATACATTTATTCCAAAAAATCGGGCAAATTCCCCATAGTGCAATGGCCCAGATATCGTTTGCTCACTGATGCATTAAGTGATGCACTTCACACCACACTCACACACTTGCATACAAGTTTATACACCCACACATATACACGAATTTCCCGACACCCTCTTATTGGAGCTTTCATCGTTGACAAGCGCTCCTCTATTGACCCTAAACGCAGGCGAAATTGGTCGCTTGACTGATTGATTGATTGACTGATGGATGGTTGGCGAAATGGTTGATTGGATGCATCAATTTGAATCGGGATTTAGTTGTCAAGTGGATCGTGCACTCTCACGTCGGCACACCATTATGTCGGGCGATACTCGATTAGCACACTTTTTGGGGCCAGAGAAACTTAAGATTTGATTAGACGGTTTGCATTAGTTTTTCAAATAATTTGTTGAAATATTTTTAATTAAAAATTCTGTCTTGTACATTAATTATCTGATTATTAAATACTGTGCTTTAGCGATAATTTGTGCATAGACACAATAAGGGGAAATGCCGAACTGAAATTGTTTTTATCTTCGGTGCCCTAAATAAATAATACCAAATTTCTGTTTGTTTTGCCCATTTCAATAAAATAATTGTCCTTTTTTTTTCTGGTATCGATAGCACATCGTTGAATTTACGAGGTACATGGTATAAACCAGTGGTTATTACAAATACAATTTTACAAGTCTGGCATATTTGCAAGTATTAAGTGTGTTTCATAAAAACTTTTGCATTGCAAAAACAGGATTTTTTTGATTTCACATATTCAAGATTTTATAAAATACATAACATTACCTATTATAATTAGATGCTAAGTTCGCATAAATACATTAATCACCTTCTTTGGGTAAAACTTGAACTTTTCACATGATTGAAATGTACTTTCAAGTCACGGTTTTTGCTGCTGTTGTTCAGCAGCAGGTCAATGCTAAAGTACTGCCTTAAAAGTGACCTTTTGTTTGGCTCCTCGCCACAAAATATTATCCTCACACTCGCTTTCGTTACTTTCCCTCCGTGCGCTAATGTTAATGGCTTGTCTTGGCATACAATTGGCTGCTGTTGTTTTGCTGGTTTTCCTACCACAATGTTGGCCTAATTAGCAGCTCAAAGAGAATGGCTACTTTCCACAGTCACAGTCGCAGTCACACTTGCACACACACACACACACAGACAGCCACTCACATGGGCATTAGGGATAAGCCAAGTGTTGGCTTGCATTTATCACGAATACGCCGTGTTGGCCAAAAAACCACATTGTGTGGGAGGAGCAGGGAAATGGCAAAGAAACGCCGTCAGAATGGCGGTGCGGTGACTAAAAATGTAATTTTGGCATTAGTCGAGCTTGGCAAACATAAAATTACCTTGATTAGAAACTCAAATGTGGCTCATGCCAAATAAACGAGGGGGGAGATATGCCACGGGGATCTGGCGATTGCCACGTGGCCATATATGTACATATATCAGCACCGACCTAAGCCGAAAACGACTTTGGCCCGTGCCAAGACCACCCTCTCCACCCCGCCTTTGGGCCAACCTCAAGCCCATATATCAACGGGCACCTGTGCCAAAACGCGCTGCGGGGAAATGGGAATAAAGCCAGGCCGAAATGATGCTGCGTTGGGTGTTGGCCGCCATCTGAGGAATGGCTGAGTGGGAGTGAAAGTAGGAGTTTTCTTTGGTGTGAATACCCACATTCGTGCATCGCCTTTTACCTTGAGGCGAGGCAAGCCGCAATAAAAACCAAGCGTCACACATAAAAAAAGCTAAGAGGCAAATTTATGGCAAAGGAAAACAGTTAAAAGTCGAACAAGAAAATGCACTAAGGAGAATAAAAAAAATTAAGCAGGAAGTGCACATTAAAAAAAATAAGTTCTAATTTTTAGTGTCTTTAAATTTCTTTAATTTTACAAACAAAAGTACAAATACGCTTATAATATAAATAACGATATTATTAAAAGACATACACTTATTAACAAACACATATTATCCAACATATATTTCTTTTTAACTTGTATCATTCCATAATTCCTTTAAAACGTAAGCTGTTGTTTGAAGCCTTATTCGAAAATTCCACATGTTTTCCATACCCTAACTAAAGAAAACCTGAATATAAAGGTAACAACTGTGCAAACTGCTGAGGCATGGCCTCTTCTTTCCCGTCTCGCTCTTCCTCCTTATCATTCCGTATCAATTACAGAGCATATGTGTGTGTGTGTACGTTAACGTTTAGTTTTTATGTTTAGCCATAACAAACAGCAAAATGGGCAGAGGAAAAGGTGTTGGGTGGTGGGAGGAAACTTGCCGCAGACACAAGGCTAATCAACGAAATTGCTGCAGCCTTTTAGGAGGCCAAACAGGCATACTATATAGGGGTAACATATGGCTGGCATAACCCGAACTGAACTCCCTGTTCGACACTTCATGTTTTGATTAGAGGGCGTGGCATGATTGATGAACCATTGAATGACCCCTGGAGTACTGCAGTAAATCCTCCCACTTGTCCACGACTTTGTTCCGTGCCGGCAAACTTTGAATGAAATGAGTGTTATAAAGTTTTCTACCACCCCATAATCTCCTCTTGCAACATTGAAAAAATTTGCAATGCAGCATGAAAAGTGGCACAAAAGCTCTGACGGTAAAGTTTTATTCTTTGCTCGTTTTTTACACAGCAGCTAAAAATTAAAATGAAGCTAAGCAGCAGCTGCAGCAGTTTGCATAGTCGGGATTCTATCGCCATTCGGGGAATGGCATTAACAAACTTTCAGGTCAGCTAAGAGGCAAAGTTGCCAGCATTCAAGGTGAGTCAATCAACAAAAGGATTTCAGCAAGTTGCAGCTGCTTTTATTCAGGGCGTTTTTCGGATTTTATTTACCATCCGTTAAAGTGCTTAAATTGCTTTTGTAAAGGCTGGATTAACAAAATAGGCATTTTGTTGCCAAGGCATTTAAATACATACTGATAAATTGTAACTAATCATGCCTTCATGGTCTTAAGAAGTTTTTTTGTATTTCAATAATACCGCCCACATTTAATCAGTTGCTCTTATAACATGAATTAGATCAAGTCCTCCTTCTCTAAATGAGTTATTCAAGGATTCTCTTTATTCCACATGCAGATCAAACATATGTTCTCATTGAAGGACACTTTCAATACGAGCAAAGACCTCTCGACAGCACCAATCAACATTGCTATGAGCCAGCAAACAAAGCACTTGAAGTGCTCGAAATTCGCTTGGCTCTGTCATTAAGCGACAAGTCCAAAAGGACATACTTGAGCGAGTATAGACGTATTCTCTGAATAGATGTGGTACCATATTCAAAACACGCAACACTTGTCAGCAGCAGGCGTCGGCAATCATTCAACCTCAACTCACACTACACTCACAGCCGAAAGAAACAATGAACTGCACAGAAAAAAAATATTGGTTCCGGCTTATAGGAATAAAAAATAGCAAATGACAATATATTTGAGTTTAGAATTTATAAATGAAAACTCATTGTTTTCGTTTATACATAATGACACATAAAAACACTTTTTTGTAAAAACAATCTAACAACAACAATCTAAGAGTTCATATGTTCTTACATTTTTCAATTAAGAAGAATAAACATTTATTTTTAAATACAAATTTGAATATGGCTACATTTTCTATGGAAAATATCAAAGTCTCTTAGTACCAAGACCAAAATGATTATTTGTTACCGTGTGCCTATGATTTTGGTCCTTGGCTTTGAGCTGAGTTTTTCTCCTTTTCCTGTGCTGTCATCATTAAAGCAGCTTCATCGCAGTTGTTGCTTTTGTTGCCCTGTTGCTTACGACTTTTAGTTGCCGCTCGAAGGCATTTGGCACATGATTTTATTCCTGTGAGCAGTTAAAAGCAGTCCTTAACACTCATTCCCCCAACTAATATACTTCAGTGTGCACGTTCACACCCAAACACCTGCAATGACTTGGCTGACAGCTGAGTGGGTTAAGGGTTCGAATCGGGGAGGGAATTAAAGGAGGCGCAGCTGATTGTTATTTGCGTCATTTATATGACAAAACGGAGTGAATTTCGTTGTTGTTGATGTGGCAATCATTGTGATGGCGTTAGCGAGGACTCTTCTTCGAATTTTAAATCACTTCATATGTAAATTAATTACAATTAAATAATTATATAATATAAATACTCAAGTTTTATGAGTGTTAAGATATGTTGTGATAACATAAATTTTGCATATTTGTATTGTGTATATTTAGATTGGAATACTATATTGGTTCAAGATTATAAATCCTTTTTTCAGTTTCTCATTAGTTTCTCCGATTGGAAATTTGCATTGCCTACTTGTGAGCGCAGTTTGAGTACGGAGACAAACAATTGTTTTGAGGTCGATTCTCAATTGCCTGGACTAAGCCTGTTTGTATTGGTGTTCGAGCTGTGTGTCTAACTTGTTTGTTTGTGAGGCTTGCACTTCACTTAATTGAATCAGTGTGATTGACATGTCTCCTCTGCATATATGAAAAGGCTTCAAATGGAAAAGTGTGTGTGCCGAGAGATGATCTCTGGTCAGCTTTGTTTGGTCTATGTGGGAGTGCAGGGGTGTCCTTCTGTGCAGCAGTCACAATGTTCATCAATTATCAACTAAAAAGGACCTCGGGAGAGAGAGAGAGAGGAGGAGGGGATTCGAGCTACAAAAGAAAAAGCAATAAATCTAAACAAAAGGCCTCCGGGGCCAAGTCGAATGATATGGGAGGGAATGGAAGGAGAACGTGGCCATAGATTATGCCCATATATTCAGCAGCTAGAAAGTCTTGTTTATGGCCACCTTTCCCCTTGTTGCTATTCTCCCTCTGGCACAACGGAGGCCAAAAGGCCAATGAATTGGCTTTAGATTTTTGGTTCATTGCCTGTTCTTGCTGGAGTGGCCATATAGCATCTGGATTCCGGTATACATATATAAGAAATCCGTAACTTCTACATTGTTCCTCCTCCATTCCAAATTGGTTCAGGCGAAAAGCGAAAAGTTAAGACCAACTAACCAGCAGGCACAAACTACAAGTTAGCACTTTTTTGGTAGCTCAAAAAAGGCAATTTTCCTTGGAGTTTGGGTGAAAAGTGGCAGTGTTGAAGCCTTGTACAAATACAATTTAAGTAAAACAAGCTTGGCAACAAAGTTTGTGCAGTGGAAAATGTTCGCTTCCTGTCCTGTGCTTCGTTTTTTTTTTTTTTTTTGGTGCAAGCTCTGCATTTTTGCCCCTAGATGCAGTCACATGTGTAGTGGAAAATGCAGGGGGAGTGGGAAGGAAAAGCCACGAAAAGGGGGGTAAAGTGTGAAAAACGGAACAAGAAGTGAAAGGAAGGATCAAAACGAGGAGAATACCATGAGTACAAAAGGGGCAGAAGAAAAGCGCTTGCCAAGGAAAACTCATTGATTGCAACACGCAGACAAGAGAGAAGGATTCCGAGATGATAGACTAAGGGGCGGAAAAGTGGAAGGTAGAAACGGGGAAAACGGGGAAAAGGGGGCGGGAGTGGGCGTTCAAAGGCGTTCACATGGCAAACATAAGTCGCACACTCAAATCAATAGCTTTGACAGCTTGGCATTGTTTGAAAAACGAACCAAAAGAGTCAAGCCAAGAAAGGAAGGTTGATCGAATAAGTGATATACAAGTGCAGGGGCGTAGAAAAGGGGGCTGTGCGAAGGGGGTGGGCGGTGGTGCCTCTGTATGTGTGCCAATTGCATTCATTTGACTTGACTTGGCTGCCAATTGTCTCGATGCAATGGAAAATTTCTGGCAGACGTCATTGGAAAATCGAAAACAAACATAAAACTAACAAACCAAATGGAAAGAAAATCGAAATTTAAATGCAAAAGAGCTCCTCTCAATTTGTAAATATTTAAAATCATTATTGCCTAGAGATTTTCTGTTTATGTAGAATATGGATTGGGAATAGCTTTATATATGAAAATACAACAGATAAAAATTCCTACCAGAAAGAAAAAATAATTTGAAAAGTCTATCTTTATATTTCCTTAAGAAAACGTAAATAAGGAATATAATATGCTGCTTTTGTTAAAACTAAAATAGGAAATATGGACACACATTTTAAATAAAATTATACCTTTTATATATTTAATATATATTTTATATATTTAGAAAAAAAAGTAGAAGAAATTAAGTAGAGATACAAATCTCTGTTTTGAATGAATTGTGGGTTTTCTTAATTTTTTTCCTCTGGTCTCGCAAAGGGAAAATAAATAAATAAAATTAAGTAGTTTAAAGCAAAACTATAGAGAAGGCGATGAGAGAATGGGCAAAGAAAGAGAACAAAAGTTGTTCAAGGATTGCAAATTGCAATTACAAAAGGCAACAACAAAATCGGCTAAAGCTGCCAGACGGGCCAACAACAACAGCCATCACATCAACAATGAAATGGCAAAGTAAAAAGATAAAAACTACCTTGGCCCAGTATTAAAAGCGCCTATAAAACTCAACGCCCCTGTGTGTGGGTGTGGGTGAATCTCGTATATACATAGACACTCGTGCATTGGCTATGGATATAGATACTCGGGCAGGGACCAACTGATTCTGCTGCAGCAGCAGCGCCAATAACAAGCAACAATAAATGTCACTGCACACCGTCGAACCCCCCCGCGTAAGTCACTGCCCCCCCCTCAAGTGGCAAAAGTGCATTGAAGACGTGACCAAGTCGCCAAAAAAGAACATAACAGCAAGAAAACTTTCGTTTCATTTCATTTCAGTTTCAGTGCAACGTGGCGTATGGTTATTATGGTTCTTTTTTCTGCACGGGAAAAAAAATAGCATCAAGTTTAGTCGCTGGTCTTATATAAATTGGAGCATAAGAATAATTATGTCAAAAAGTTTAACAAGTTAGTATCTGAATGAACTAAATTGAAGAATCAAAATCACTTTTAAGAATTGGTTTTACTTAATTTAATTTAATTTAATTTTATCTCAAAGAGACTTTATATGTGTCTCTTTAAGATAAAACTTTTTAAAACGGGTTTTTTGCCTTTGCCACTCGAAACAGATTAATTATGCAACATTTATCATTATTCATTATTTACTATTTAGTAAATAAACAAACATTATTTAGGTGGAACAAAAAACGAACACCCCATGAAAAAACGTTATATATCGGGTTGCTTTAATCCAGTTAAATACTTCGCTTTTGCATTTAATTCTTATTTTTGCTTTATGTTAAAAAAAGTAAAATAAGGGTTTATAATTAAAATAAGAAATCTATACGGCAAAGTTTTTTGCCAGTGTTGTAGCATAAAATTGAAGAGTTCTGAACATGAGCAGGAGAGTGGTGTTCAACAGTCTTATCAGTGACAAAGTTTGCCCAAGTCAAGCACTCGACATATTTGTCGACCAAAGATTGGAGGAGGCACCAGCAGTTGGCACAGAAAAAGTGCAAAAAAAAGAGAAATAAGGGAAAACCTGGCCAACCTCAATGCTGTCGTTGCAGCCTGATAAGACACACACACATTGTGCAAATTGGCCAAGTCATAAAGGCGAACTCAATTTGCTGTCGATCACGTTTTTTTTTAGCCATTTCCCGCAGCCCAACTAGTGCAACAATGGAAATCTTTTTATTACCAAAGAAGTAGAGCAGCCAAATAAAAGAGGAAAGTTAAAAGAAATACAATTAAAATTATTTATTAGCGAGCCGACAACAGAAATTGGCCGAGAGCAGAAAGCAGGGATGAAGGGATTATGGGAGGCTGAATTTTGGATGATGGCTAGCAGCGAGAACGGGCGCACATTTGGCCATGTCTTTTTGGCCAGTTGCCAACCTTAACAGAGCAGCAGTGGCAGCAACAATGCGACCAAGTTTTGGTACGCCCATTCTGTTGCCTTTTTGGCTTCTTGGTTTAGAGCTTATTTATGTGCGTTGGCTGCAAAATATGGCGCAGAAAATATTTTCTTTCATCGCCAGCTTTTCATCCTCCATTCTTTTTTTTCAGCTTCTTGTATATTTTTCATTTTGTGGCTTATTTACTGCACAAGGAGCCGAAGCTAATTGGGTTGGTCATCGAGGGGGTGCAGTGCCAAAAGTATAATGCATCTGCATTTTTAACAATGTTTATGGCTGGGAAATATTTGTTGCCTGGTTTTGATTGGCAGTTCTTCATTGGATGTAGTGGTCTATAGTGGCACCGAAATTTATTTGCCAAAATATCCTTTAAATCGGTCAATAACTTATAAATTATTTATTGCCAAGCAAAACTAAGCGTTCTTTGATTTGTGTCATACTGTGGAGAGTTGGTCTGATAAGAAAATGTATTTTAAATTATTTTGTACTATAACACAGGTAAATAATTTATGGGCTTTAAAAAGGATTGAGAAAAGTATGAAAGAGAATAAAATGCTATAAATTATCTTATCAATTTTATATTTTACGGGTGTGTCAAAAAAAAATACAACTTTTTGCGAGCATTGCTTTTAAAAACCATGGTTCAAAATACATTTCCCTTGTTTTACTTGTTTTTTTTAAACAATTTCAGAGAACTTAACAATTGCTTTCTGTGTAATTTTTTTTTCGGTTGTTATTACATTTCAGGGACACTTCTTGGAAAGTAAGCTTTTTGTTTTAAGTATTTAAGTTTAAGACTTTAAATATTTAAATACTTTTCCAAGAAAGGCAAACTCCTCAGCATCTTTTTACTTGTAAATTAATATACTTTTTTGTTTGTTTTAAGTGCTAACTTATTTAAGAATAAATATAGCATAAATTCTTGAAAAAAGTTTAATCACAATAAACACGAATCAGTCATTTGTCATCACCCAAATCTGAAACCTCTGCCTTTGTTGGACTGTTGCAGTGTAGTCATATTAGCTTCGGTCTCGGTTTCTTCGCCGATTCAGCCTCCGTAATTCTTATCAGCAGTAGAAAACAAGAAGTCAGAAGAACGAAGAATGTTGAGCCAAAAAGTTTCAGCAGGCAGTGATAAAGTCAAGTCACTGAACTCGATCTCAACAGAAGCACACAACACACAGGCCTTATCAACCATTCGTGTTATTTGTATTTTTTTATTATTTCGGGGCGCTGTCTCTAAAAAAGTGCCAAAATGCCTCGGATACTTGAATAAGAATGAGCGATTGATTGACAAATCGTGGGAAAAGATGAAAACACGAGACCAATATATTTGTACATATAGATTTATATCTAAGGAGGAAGGGCAAGGCAGGACAAGACTAGGGTTCAATTACCTGGCTGCGGGAAGGTAAACGAGCCAGATAATAGACTCTGGGATGTGAATAAACTCATTTCTTTGCTGCACTCGCATCACATCATTTACCGTGATGTATTACCTTTCCCAAAAACAGATTTGCTAATTAAATGCCAGCCGTATATAAGGCGTATTTCCAACAAAAATTAATTAAGGAATTGTCACATCAATCAGGTTGCAAATTATGGCTTTCGTCTTTCTTTTCTCTTTCGCATGCACAAGAATTTTTAAATAAACAAATAAAATGCAGAAAATAGATTTATGTCCGAGTGCAGGGAAATTTATGACAGATGTAAAAAATGTCCCCCGTTTTATAATATTTTTCCTCTTTCGGTTTTATGAATGACGCTGATTCCGGTGTGAGAAGTGGGATTCGCCACTCAGAACCGAGAACTCTGACTGACCAGCTGCCGGTGGTCATATCCATGGCCCTGACTGACACTTCTACTTATGGGGAAAACGAAAAAATGAAGCGGAAAAATAAGAGCGGAGAAAACACTTGCGTTGATAATGGGAAAAGTTTCGCCTTTTTGTTCTGCCTATATTTGTTGTTCTTTCTTGCAATTCTTTCTTTTGTTTTGACGATGATCCTTGGTCTGGTAATGAGATATGCACTGGGGTAATTTTGTTTACAGTACTTCGCCTTATGTGTGTGCGGGCTCAAGTATTATTCTTTGTAAACATTTCACTCTTTGCCACTGTGTCCAGGTGTTAGTGGTCAGATTGAAATGGAATCGTTTTCCCTGAAAAGTCTGTTGGGCTTTTTCAATTACCTAACCCCAGCTGCTTAAGTTTATTCCAATTACTAGCAGTTGGGCGAATTCCCCCAAAAGTGCTTTTTTCCTACAATAATTTTGAAATTATTAATTTATTTTTCGTAGTTTTGAAAACCATAATAAATAAATTTAATTGTTTTTAATTTTTGCAAAGGTTTTTTAAATTTATAAAACTACGAAAAATTATGCTTGGAAATTGTGAAATATATTTTTTTGTATCTTAGACAGAAGCCCTTTTAAATTTTGCATTAGCTTTTTAATTTCATAATTTATTTTAATCTATTTTATTTGAAATAAAATAAATACAATTATTTTTAAATGGTGTAAAATTAGGAATAAATCAATTTTATCTTAAAAAATCGTTTGGAAAGCCTTGGAATACCTTTCCATTCGATTTTTAAATTCTCAATAAAATGAAATATTCCATGGCATTTCCAACGATTTTTTGTAATATTTTATTTTTTTTAGTTACACGACACATAATTGTAATTTATTTTTGTTTAATGTCAAACAAACTACGGTTTTATATTTTAAAATAAGCCAGTTCTTACAATTTTACAAAAATCATTTCTATATTTTTTAGCAAACAAACGCCGATATTTCTTGTTTACACTATTCACATGGCCATTCGTTCATGTGGTTCACAAGCAGATTCTTACATTGGCCAACCTGTCGTATGCTTAATGACGTGTGCATAATATAAATATTTTGCGACGGCAATAAATTGATTTCTTTATGTCAGCCACAATCTATTACTCAACAATCACGGCGATCACAAACATAAGTTGTTTACCAACCTTTGTGAAATTATTTCCTTCTGCCCTCCAGATCGATTGGCAATACTAATAGAATTCACATACACGGATATCCAAAGTGGTGCTGAAGTATTCCAAAATGCGAAGTTCACGGAGTATCCAAGACTTAATTTATTTTAACACTTTAATGCGGAACTAATGGATTCCGCCTCTTGTATTTCTGTTTGTTTTGTATTCCAAAAAACGAAAGTCTTTATAAAATGCACACAGTGTGAGTAGAATTCTATTTTCCCTTTCGGTTGTTAATGTTTTGGCAGAGTATTATAAATATTTTTGCACTATACTTTGACACATTGCTTTTCCAGATTAAATATTTAACAAAATGCAGTTTTGTGCTGCGATTGGGCAGCAAATATTCCTGGTTGCTATTTTGTTGCGATTTTGTATTTGTATATTTATAGAACACGCACTTCTTCTAAGTGAAATTCTTGTTTGTTTTGGCACTTTCGAGTTTTTACCCTTTGGGCTTTTGGTTTATTTCTGTTTCGGCGGCATCTCTTTTTGTGTGTTGCCGTCTATTTTTAGCAGTACAAATATTCTGCGGTCAGCAATTTAAAAATAACAATAGCTCCACGAGCAGCAAAACCGCATGCACTTCTTGTTTCACTGGGTTTTTGGCTGAAGAATTGGAATTGGTTCCCATACGCAGATGAACAAATGGGAATTTACGTTGTTTTGATTTGATTTGATTGCTGTGTGCTGTTTTTGTGCTGGCGTTTCCACGCGAAGAACGCGATTGTGCTTCAGTTTTTCAGCGATTTTGGAGCGAGCTTCTCCGGCTGCTCAAGAGTCCATGCGACGGATTCCGATTCCGATTTCGATTCCGCTTACCGCTGCGGCGTTCCACTCACTTCGATGAAAATTTTGTAACTATTTTCGAAAAGCGCACGGAACGGACGCAGCTGCGGAGCGACCGACCAGAGAGCTCCGCGCTTAAGAGAGCGCCGACTGCGGACCGGACCAAGAAGAAACGAAGCGGAGCGGAGCGGAGCATCCGCGGTGCTGTTGGCTGTTGGCTGCGGCCACTGAAGACCGCAGATGCGTTGCTCTGCTCTGTAACACTGCCGAAGCGACAGCCGAAGCCCCACGAGCGACAGCTTGGTGGCCAGAGAGAGAGCGAGCGAGAGAGGGCGCGTGAAAGAGACCCAAGCCAAGACAAGAGCCAAGCCCCGCGTTGCACTTGGCCACTTAACAGTGCGCCGCTCTGTTAGCCGTTCTGTTAGCCACCGTTTGTTGTTCTTGCCAGATAGAAGCCATATGTTGGCAAATTTCATGGCTAAATGCCCAATCTAATTGCCCAAAGAAGCCACAGAATGGCTTCGGGGACCACCCACTCACCCCTTTGTCAGGGATGCAAATTCATCAGATTCTTTTTCAACATGGCCGCATTTTTGACATGATTTGAACATTCACAAAATTCATTTTTTTGAGTGAGAAAGAGACGGACTTAAAACAAGTAAATTGATTTAATATTTAATTAGTCAGGGATATGGAAATGCGTGTATGTGGTGAACTTTATTGAGGAACTTCCTTTGGGTAACATGTATGATGGCCGAGTGATATTCAATGATTCACAATCCAAGTCCAAGTATAAAATATATAATGAATAAGAAAGATTAAAAAAATCAGGAAAAAATATTATTTCTTGTTTTAAGAAATATTATTAAGAAATATGATTTGTAATTTACAAAATTATTATTTTGTGTTAAAAAAATTGTTTAACAAATAAATAAAAATAATAATATAAAATTGATTCTGGAGTGTTTTTATCATGGTTGATAAAATATTTATCACCTTTAAAAACTTAAAAATTGTTGTTGTCCCAATCGCTCAGACGAAATTATATTTTTGTCTTTCCAAATACATAGAATTTATATTTTAATTTCTATCAACAAATGATTTGTATTTTAATAACGTTTTCTTAATTTGAAGGCTGGAAAAATTAGGTGCATAAATTAAATTAAGAAATGTATTTCAGTAAAATTTACAAATTTAGGTTCTCAAATTTGAATACATGATTATTTCTAATTTCCAGCCTTGACATCTATCAAAAATCAAAAATTTGGTTGAATTTACTTTGCACTTTCGAAACCAGTTAATTTTCGAAGTGATCAGATCTAATTTGCGGATAAATCCTGTTTGATTATTCTTTCCTAGTTTGCCTTTTGCTTGGGCTTGATTGTCCTTCCCGGTCATTAAAGTCACTGAAAGTATTAACCGAACAACACAAATAACTATGAACGGACAACAATGAGGCTCAAGCACAATAAGCGCTTATTAAATGCCCTGAATGCGAATCAACTTTCAGCTAAATGGAAAGTGCCAGCCGAGGACGCGGGCGAAGTGGCAGCAAAAACAATGAAAATGCCATGGCCGGAAATTCATGCAACGGAAGTTTAAGAAAGGAAGAAAAAGTTACGTAAGATTGGGGTGGCGAAGAAGATTCTGCCAATGCCACTTGGGAGCGTCAGTCACCCGCAAGACAGATCCCACTCCCATCCCCTTTGTGTTTTCCCTTTCCCCAAACTATGATGGCCAGCTGCTACTCAATGAGGTTTCTTTTACCAGACGGCTTTCCTGCTCATTTTATTTAGAAATCCCCAGGATTAAAGCATTGTGGAGATATTTTCTAATTTTTAAAGAAATCCTTTCAATGCAAACTATCAAGCATTTTGAGGCTTTAGTTTTATCAGCTTAAAGTTTTGTTTAAATAAACAGACTACTTAACTTATATTTTATTTAGGTTATTACGAATACCAAGCACTAGCAATAAAACGGCTGGAATTGTCTTGTTTATTGACATGTATTATTGGATCTAGTATTCATATTTTATTAACTGAGCAGCGTAAACCAATCGTTATTTTGTGTGTATCTTAGTTAAATTAAGTGTGTCCTTAAATATGCAACCATGCCTACAACTTTCATCCTTTTGCTCGTCTTTCGTTTTTGCTTTTACATCTGTTCAACCTCTTGCTGGTATCTTTTTGCTCATTTTACCATTTTCCCCTTTCGATTTTCCTTAAACTCATCCTTCTGCCTTTCGAAAAATTTTGCATGCCTTTGCAGAAACAAAGCGAGCGCAAAATGTTTCGCCGCCTGGGAATACAAATGCCAAAAACAAGTGGGGGATCCTCTCCAGCCCGATTGAATTCCATCTGAAAAGCTTTCGTGTGAGGCGCAAGGATGAAGGATACAAGATGCCACATGAATTTCGGCAACAATCAGCAGGGAAAGACTGCATTCTAAGAAATTCTAAAAATCAAAAATAATATTCCAAGGCATAAATCAAGGCAGACCAATATGTCCCGCCCCACGGATTGATTAATGACTGCCCCGGCACTTAGCACGTGCTCCCAGTCAGTCCTGCGAGTCAGTCACTCAGTCAGGTACAAGGACATATATGTATACAGGATTCCCGGGACATTTGCAAAAGTTATTTATGGGGCTATGGGCGAATGCCATTTGTTGTGGTCAACAAATCGCTACACACGAAATTCGGTTTGTGGCCAAAATGAGCAAGATCATTAGAGTCGGGAAAAGGAGAGTGGGACAAGGGTTTATTAGTCACGTCCCAAGAATGCGAATCCCGAGTGGCGATGGCACCAAAAGGTGAAGGCGAGGCTCCAAATATCAAAAACTCTGCGCTAAAAGCAGCCAAAGAAACGAGCTTAAGCCAAATGGCGTTAATCCATGAATTATTGCCTAAAAGCATGCCAAAGCGCATTAAAGTAGAGGGGTGACATCGAGGCGATGGCGAGGAGGATTTTCGGGGCGGTAAGGTGAGAAGATCAGGCAGGTAGCCAAAGGACACAACACCAACAAGATATCAATTGTGTATTAGACAACTGAGAAGTGTGATACTCTTCCAAAATAAACTGCGTTTTCAAAGGGGACGCTCCCACAAAGAAACAGAAGTAACGATTTTATAATTAAAGAGTTAATTAATTGTTTAAACTAGAAACCGTTTAACTAAAACTATTCTGCATTGTTTTTGTTATTTTGTTTAAGTGTATATAATGTAGATAAATATTTAATAAAGACACCGTTTAAATAAAACTATTCTGCATGGTTTTTGTTATTTTTTTAAATTAATATTATGAAGATAAATATTAAAAAAAACAAGAGAGAACGCTATAGTCGGGTGCCCCGAATATCAGATACCCGTTACTCAGGTAAAGGGAGTGCGAGGGAGATGGAGATAGAAACTTTGATCACGCATAACTTTTTAACAAATGGTCCGATTTGAAAAATTTCTTCTACATTTCGATAGGTATTGATAAACACAATAAAACTGCATTTTTACTTTTCCGAAATATTTAAATTTTTAAAATCGTATATAAGCGATTGTGGGCGATAAAGGGGGCGTGGCACCTTTTTGAAACAAACTTGCGCTGCGTAGGAACTCCTAGAATCTGCATGCAAAATGCCAATCTTCTAGCTTTTATAGTTTCCGAGATCTCAGCGTTCATACGGACGGACAGACAGACGGACAGACAGACGGACAGACAGACGGACAGACGGACAGACGGACATGGCTATATCGACTCGGCTAGTGACCCTGATCAAGAATATATATACTTTATAGGGTCGGAAGCGCTTCCTTCTACCTGTTACATACTTTTGCACGAATACAATATACCCTTTTACTCTACGAGTAACGGGTATAAAAATCTGTCATCTAATTGTCGCTTTGTAAAGTTAAAATAATTATTTTTAGTATTTGCGTAAACAGAACAAATAAATAGTCTACAAGGCTTAAAATAAAATAGCCATAGGTAACTTTAGGATTAGGGAACCTTTATTTTGTTTTTCTAATATTTTAAATATTAATAGTTGCAGTATGAAGACTAAAATGGAATAAAAATATTTAAATATTTTTTATTTTTAAATTCAACGAAAAAACTTGAGTATCCTAACCTTTCCCCAATAGCCACAGAGCATTAGCAATGCCCATGAAAGTGCCAATCTGCCAATGAAGAACATGAAACATACATTTTGATTTTTTAACTCCAAAAAGACACGGCGATAAAAAGGTAAAAGAAAAAAGTACCCAAAGTAAAAAACAAGCAAAAACACTGACCGCAAAATAAATAAGAGCCCAACAATAAAAAAAGGGGTAAAGCAAGCCAAATGTTTTGGACCGCACCCATGAGCAGAAGCGGACCAATCAGCCACGCCCCCATCCGTCGCATCCCCCCGCCATAAGCCATATCGTACTTCGCTGTGTGTCACAAGTTTAGAGTTGTTCATTTTTTGTGAGCTGCTGCTTTTTGTTGTTTTTATGAGTATTGACATTATAATCAACGCCGTTTTCAATTTCAACAAACCTTCCTGGGTCGCCCAAAAAGTGGCATCCCCATCCGCTACGCCGACAAAACTTCTGTTTACTTTTGGGTTGCTTTTTGGCATCTTGAACGAGCTCTTTGCTCCTTTTTATTTCCACTTTTCATTTTGCCAAAAAAATATGTAAATTATTGCTGTGTGTGTGCTATGCGTCAGTCACCTGAGTATTTCATTTTTTCCGTGCTGAATGGTCTCGCTTTTATTGGTTTGAAAGATAGTTTCGGACCTGAGCTGATGCCAAATCCCCAAAGAATTTCGATTTGAGACGTATTCCATTTCCATTTACCTGATGGCCTGGGGCGAAAAATGCGCGGTGGAGAGTGGAAAATTCCTGGGTGACTTGAGCATGAATTCAATGGTCGAGAGGGTTGTAAAAATAAAATGAGAGTTAAGAAGAATTGGACGAACTCACAAAACTAATGCTTAATGCTTAACTAATTTTAGGACAGGCATCCCTCGACTACGATTGATTTTAATCAAAACTATCAAATTATATGTCTTTTGTTACACTAGTAAAGTTATAAATGATTGGAAAATAACTATAAAAACGATAGCATCATTGCATGTTTTATACAAATCTATGTGTATTATGTATTTAATATTTATTAAAAACAATTATAATTTCAAAGCCGAATGTGATTTCTTTTTAGTGTGTACTGTTTTATTCCTTTATTGGTATCGAATATTAACTCATAAATAAATAGTGTTATAAATGGGAGCATTTTTATTTCTTTTATTTCGACATATGCTGTCATATGTTTTGAGCTGTTTCAAGCATGAAAATTGTGTTTAAAATTATTTGTATAGAAATTTGCATACAGTTATACTTTCTTTTTGTATTTATTTGTGTTTTTTTCATTTAAATTGCGAGCTAAATGGCGAATATTTGAAATCGGACATATATATTAAAGAGTTCGCTTCCAAAAATAATATGTAATTTGTTTTATATTTTTGGTGGTACTTGATACAGTGCTCTGTAAAACATCATCAACATTTATATATTTAAAGGCCCAAATATGTCTAATATGTTGTTCAATTAAAATTATATCCAATCGAAATTGTATTACAGTAAAAATAGGTTTATGCATATAAACTGATAACTTGCATCCTTGAAACAGTTTAAAGGCCATGCATCCCGATTGATCTTTCCTGGCTGACAATTAGCTTAAACTGTTTCCCGGCAACCTAAACCAATATTGGGCCACTGCCTGTGACTGGCCATCATTGTGATTTATGGTGGGCTCCCTTCGTCCCCTGCAAAAATGCAGTATTGAGTCAATATTTTTGCAGTGGCCAGACCTATTCGATTTCAGACCTCCGATACCTACAGTCCCCAATCAGTGGGATTAAGGGGGCGGAGTGGCCGGCGTAAGTTGACCTTTGTTTCAAAAGCAAACAATGACAATGAACGATGTGAAAGACAAACCAAAACCAAAAAACCCAAACCGAAAACCAAATGAAAGTCCAAACGAATTAAGTTATGGTTATTGACATTTAATGCACACATTTGACTTGGTCCGTTCTGGATTCCTGTTGACAGATGAGTGCTGTCCCAGAAGAGGTTGGGGGAGGGGGTGAGGGGGTAGCTGGTGGATAAGCCCGGCTGAGCGTTGAATATGATCCCAGCGAGACTCAAATACGAACGACCGAACAAACGACACCTTCTCTTTGTGTCTGTATCTGCACTCCGTCTGCGACTGCATCCGTGTGTTTGTGTTTCAGTTTGGCTCTGATATTTAATGCCTAGAGCAAACAAATTGTTCTGCAATTTTCAGAGTCTGCTGCGAAGCTAATTGTAAGTCGAGATCTAAATAAGGAGCAGGGCTTTGCCTACTCTAGAAAATTCACCTTTTCTTATCATTTCATTTTTGTTTATTTTTAAAATTTAATATATTTTTTGATTGGAATTAAGGAGGCAAGGTAAATCTTATTTGTATAAGTTTCTTCATATTTTTACAAGTGCTCACTTTTTCATAAAAACTGAAAAGGAATCTTTTGAAAATTCGTTTAATGCATGTCTTTTGTTTTTAGTTACAAAGGCACTTTAAGTTTTTTATGTATATATTGAAAAGTTATTGTTAAAATAATATTTTAAAAAATTCATGTTATTTCATAATTGAACAAAAATATTTAGAAAAATTAACAATAATACTTAACACTTACAAATAAAAACAATACAATAAAAATCAATGTTTTAACAAAAATTGCTTTTGGACTTAAGCACTAACTAACATAGCTCGTTGAAAAATTGTATAAAAACTATTTAAGTATATTACCTGTTTATTTCCTCTACATCTTCATTCTTTTATGCCCCTCACCTTGCAATCTGATCGCCCATCATCCATCATTACAAAATTTCCATTGTCTTGAATTTCAAGTGCAATGTCTCGTTGCCCCCCTCCTCCTCCCCCTTTGAAGCCACCCACAATCACACGAATGTTTTTCACTATGAGCTTTGTTGTTGTCTGGGTCACACTGCCAATGTAGTTGTTTTTTTTTTGGTCGCCCTCAGGGACGCCCCTGCCCCCCTCCGCCCCGCCCATTTAGCAGACAATTAGTCTGCGCGCATGCGTCGCCAGCTTCATTGTCAACTTGGTTTTTTGGCTTGTCCGCCAATTGCCATCTGTCCGCACGTCCGTCCGTTTGTTTGTCCGCCGGTCTCCGTTTCGTTTTTTCTTTGTGGCGCTGTCGCTTTTCCCATATCCAAAGTATCGAGCGTAGTAAAATGTTAATTAAATTCAATTAAAATGCGCTGCGAGTCTTCGACGAAATGTTATTCGCATTTCAAGGTTAATTCGACGGACCGCCTCTAAAGCGCTTTGAAGAAGTGCCAAACTTTACAGGGGCTTGATTTGGGTTGATTTGTGTGTGCCTAGACCAACTGCAAAGTTCAATCGTTCAGTTGGTTCCGCAACATTGGATTTATTTTATGTGCGATTTAGTTGACGGCCAGTCAAGGTAAAGTACCGAATGGAAAAGTTTTTAACAGCTGACGACAAAAAGTCCCCTTAACCAGAATCATAAGCCCTTTGGGATTTAATAATCTGTAGAACTTTAAAGCTCTGAGTGCATTTTGTATTTTAATGGTAAAGTTCCTAGAAAACTTACCCCCTAAATATGCAAATATTTTTTAAAAAATGATTACATTTTTCTCATAATTCATAATATAATTAAAAGATAAACGTCCGACCCTATGTAAGTATTTTTGATTGTGATCTGTATAGTAATCTAGTTATACAAAATATAATGCAACATATCCAGGCCAAACTTTCATAGGGATATGTAACGCGAAAGCCAAACAATGAAATTAATAATAAATTGACTAAAACAGCATTAAGCCGAAACCGAATCGTAATAAAAATTATTTAGCTGGCCACAAATTGTGCGAGCCAACGTTCCCAGATCCCTCCCCTCGGGTCAGTGGCCACCCCCTGCGGCGTCAGCTGCCACTTAATGACTGAATGAATGGCCAACACGTTGCCGCGCGGTGGGCGGAAGGGGGCGGTGCTGGGCATGGGCGGGAGCAGGGGAAGTATGGCCAACAAAGCATTTAATGTTTTTATTTGCGGGCGGCAGAACCTGAAAGTGGCAGCCTGCTCCTCTTTAGTGCGGCTTTGCGGCAGGACTCGTGACAAAATGGTTGCTGCCCAAGGGGAGGATGGCGGAATGGGCCGTGCAACATGTTGTTGCTGTGGCTCATGCTTTAAAGGGGATTTGCCTCAGAATTTAATTTGAGAGATTTGCCCCTAGAAACGGGTTTCCCGGCTCAAGTAGATTAATTGGGCGAAGCCGTCAATAATCAAAGGATCAAAGATGAGGCTTATTTGGCTTATAATTTGACAATTATCGATGTAATTAAATATAGCTTAGTAGAGTGTGATGTCCACTTGATTTCGAATCGATTATTATAATTGAAAATGCGAAATCATGCAACTTCTTACTTAAAGTAATTAAGCTATGTAGTCGTGATTTTAAAATAAGTTTTAAATTAGTATTAAACAGATAGGAAAGGCCTTAAAACTTTTATTTAGTTTACAATTTTCTACTTAAATTCTCAAATTTCAAACCTTAAAAATAGTTTTTTATACAACTCAAATCACTTAATTATAAATATGTTTTAGCATATTAATGTATAAAATAAAATGTTATAATACAAATTATTATTTAGTTTCAACTGTTATTACTTATACTTTTAATAATAGGTCCCTTTAAAATTAATTTAAAATAAAAAAACAGCTTATGTTTTAAGTTCTTCAGCCAATTAAAACATGAGCTGTTTTTTAATTCTTCAGCCATTTAAAACATGAGCTGTTGTTTATTTCAGTGAATTTCTTATAAATCAGGTACAGTAAAAGAAAATTCAGCCAAATAAAAATAAGATAATTTCATTTAAAATTTACAGCTATGGCTAGCTAGCTAGCCCTTGTCCGATCTCAAAGTGTATTATTTTCACATTCAGAATCCTGTGGCATTCCCCACTCCCCACTCGTTCTCGATTTTCCCACCCATCTCGCCACATTTTCCCACATTTTCCTCTCGGCAGCAGCCTTGAACCCGCACCGCCTTCAGTCTGCCGATCGCGCATAGTAGTTCGTCTGTTCTCGTTTTCTTGCAATGAATTTCCATTTCATCTTTATTAGTTTGGCCTCCTTTTGGCGCGGTCTTTAAACAAGAACTTTGGCACAAATTGCACACGCAGAGCGAACATTCCGACTTGCCTCGAGATTTACAGAAAGCGAAACAGAAATTTATGCAGTCCGTCGCTGGTCGCCGGTGACCACAAAAATAGAAGCGAGGCGAAAGGGGGGCGGTGGCCACTTCAAGGCGCTGACTGACTCAGCTCGACTGCTGTCGGCCCAATGTTTGTTTAATCTGTCTGCCTTGGGATTTTCCTTTATTTCCACGTCGCTTTTTGGGTCAGTTTTCAGTTTTGCGAAAAATATAGAATTTATTCTTCGTTTCTGCTGAATGCTCAGACCTCAGCCGCAGAGCCCCCAGAAAAAAAAAGATGAAATGGTCCGTAAACATTTAAAGTCTGCGCTGGCCGCGTGGCCGGTGAGTGATTATTTGCCTTGTGTATCTGCACACATCAAGCGATAAGCGAAATTAGCGGCAAATCCCGGCCACCAAATAAATGTTGAGATAGCTCGCAGAGAGCCACAAGAAGCCGGAGGAAAAAGCGGCCACAAAAAGGGCCATCACGACCGATCCGAGTGGTATGATAAGCGGAAAAAGCAGGCCAATCAACCCTAGACGGTGTGTACATAAGGCTAAGATCAGTTAATATCGGTTAAGCCGAGAGCCTATCTAGTTTCTCTAACCAAAATGACATATTTTCTGACTGAAATCTGGATTTTTTGAAGACTTTATAAATGATTTTAATATACTTAAGATTCTCTTTATTAACAAATATTTTTTATGTACATTCTTTAAATTCAAAATTTTAAATAATAGTTGTGAGTTTTCTTCCATCAACATATTTAATATTCGAATAAAAGGCAAAGTGTAAGTATCCATATATGGGTCATTCATCTCAGGGAGAAGTTTTTCCTTGTATGATTTTATTGTACTTCATTCATTTTTAACTTTAGCTTTTTTAATAAATTTTCTCATATTAAATATTTAAGAAATGAAATAATATATTTAGTAGAATCCAGTTTTCTACGATTCTGTTTCATTACATTAAAAATGTGTTAAATAGTAAGACTAGAAAAAATGAATTTATTAACATAATTATGTTTTAAATTGGGTCAAACATCAACTTAAAGCAACACAATGCCGAAGAAAATCCTCAGTTTAAAGACTAAATTTAAGTTTCAAACCATTTTAGGTGGCAAACAAAATTTTTTAAAATGCTTAATGCCAGATGATAAAATAAAAATTCGCTGTTTCATGGTCTGAGCTCATCCTCACAAGAAGTGCTTCATGAGTGGCCACCAGAACCATTTAAAGAGTGGCCAAATCTGCGATATTTATGGGCAGAGTTGCTTTGGGAACTTATCCGACAAATCGCTGGCCATTTCGTCTTCAGCTTCAGAAGATACATATGTATCTGTAACTGAGAGAGTCGACTAAATAAATAGTTACGAGAGTTGGGGGGAGGAAAAGCGTTATTCTGAAGGCGGTGGGAGGTGCGAGGTGGGAGGTGGGTTAAGGCACTCTCACAATGTCGCGCACAATTGCCACTAATTTAACGTTGGTTTTTCTTTCATTTTCCCTCTTGGCGGTGAGCTTTCTTATGCTTAAATCTGCCTCCAAAGCTGACACTTTGTGCTGCTACTTACACACACATTACACTCGCACTTGTGTGCCCGCAGATACAGATGTGGCTGGAATGGGACCACACTCGAGAGCATTACTAATCTGTGTCTTTTTATAAAGCCACGCCAGTGCGAGGTCAGGCCCCAGAAGTCGACAGCAGCAGCAGAAAACAGCCACGACAACGACGATGATTCGTCGGCAAAGTATCTCTAATGAGACATAAGCACAGAGCACTTCAGTGCCCAACTAAGTTGGACATCTCTTTCGGATTCTTGCGGCACTCTCCTCTTTTAATACCACAGATAAGAGGGTATTCGTGAAGCTGATTTTTAATATCAACTTTAGTGGTTTCGTTTGGCTGAGACAATATTATTTGAATAATAACACAGAGGATCTGACTAACGCCATTGCTATAATAAACTTAGCTTTAAAATTATTTGTTTAAGTTATTGCTTAGTTGAAAAACTCAATGAAGAACTCATTCCAGAAAAGAACGATTGATTTTTCAATGCAGTTAGGCAGTCTGATTAAGAAAACTACACTTTCTTTATGTTTTTTCATATTTGGTCTTCACTAAAGTTCAACTTCGTGTAAAAGAAAAAAAAATCATTTTTGTTTCTATGCTTATAATTTAAAAGGTTTATTTAAGATGCCGTTTTACAATCTTTTTCAAACTTTGCCGAGCTATAGCATCTTTATTACTACAAAAATGGTTACCAGATGATCAGAACCGTTTAGCCAGAACTTGTTTTAAAAAGTGAAATAGGCATTTTTTTATGTTGTTCAGATTGATTGATTCTTATTTGTTATACATATGTGATTTTATTCTGTCGATAATTTCATTATTAAATTATAATCTACTTAATTGTTTACTTATTTTCAAATCTAAGTATAAGGTTAGTTTATTAAGTTGTGTACTTATCGTTCTTCTACAAGCTAATGATTTCTTGTACTTTTCTAGGGCTGATTGTGGTTTAGCTAGGGGAAATGCCACTTTGTGGACAATATATGTAACCAAAATTATGGTGGGCGTGGCTGCGGCTCCCCGGAAAGCTTCCACAGAAGATTACCTAAGAATAAAGCATTTCTCAGGCGGGTGATAGATAGCAGAAATGCGGATCGGGGGGATGGAGTGGGAATGTGCATTGTAAAGATCTGGAAATCAACGCTGAGGCCCCAACCGGCGATAAGAATCTCAAGTGCAAAGCAGCCAGCGAAGCGTTCGACAAAACCAAACACAGATCCACACACACACAGATACACATGCACACGCTCACTGGCGCAGATAGAGATACAAATACAGATAGGGAAAAGTATCTGCTACTGCTGGCTTTACAGCCTCAATAGTTGGCTGCTATTTGAATAAGTATTTTTCATTGAATTTCGTTTCGTTGTGGAAATTTTCAGCTTTTCAGCACTCGCAGAGTGAGAGAGGGAAAAAACTAGTAATTAAGATGCACGAGGCAAACAGCGGAAGCGAAAAGATGGCGAACCTCTGCTCAAATTGTGGGCGGCTCTGTGGAAGGAGGCGTGGCGGGGCTGCTGGAAAACTCGACGCGCGTTTCACATGAACAATTCGTGGCAACAATTTATAGAATAAATGAAATGCACTTCATGGCAAGCACAAAAATAAAACGAATAATAGTAAAACCTCCGCCGTCGTTCAAGTCCGTTCCGTAATTAATCTATCTGCGGTTTTTGACGTGCTTTGAATAGTCCCAGCGATTATGGCTCGCTGATCATCATCATCATCAGCATTAACATCAACATCAACATCAAGATTTCAGCTCATCATTGTGTGGGCTTACCACAAAAGGTACCGAGCTTATTAGATGCCACCTTCTTTTGACTTATGACAAAACAACAAAACGTGTATATATAAACGACGCGACAGCCGAAAGAATGCAACTTAATTTGTATGCCAAAAAATTATAATAAAAGCGACCAAAACGAAGCAAGACAAAACGAAGCATAACGAAACGAAAGAAGCGACAACTCAAACAAAAAGTTGGCCACTCAACAAAGGAACAGCAGACAGCGAAATGTCTGCGAGACTCTCGGATTCTCGTATTCGGACTTCAAATGAAATCAAAAGTGCAAATGACAACAAAAGACAGGAATCGGGGGACTCGGGCTCACGAGCAGGCCGAGATTGAAGAAGATTCCAGTGGCGGGGAGTGCTTTGGTTAATGAGAGCCAGCAAAAAATCTCGGATACAAGTACAATACCACGTCGCATTCAAAATCTTTACTCGTGCTGGCACTGGATGATACTTATTGATTAGCATCTTGCAGATATGGATTCGACCGAAATTTACTTCTTTTCCTCCTCTGCGTTTTTGGTTTTGGATAACTTAAGCTCGCAATTAAAAGACACTCCTTTTAATTTATTTAAATTATAAAAACTTAGTAATCAAACATAGGGTAAAACATAAATATGGCAGAAAGAGACTAAGGAGTGCCCAATTGATAATCTATATTTTTACTTTGGCTTTAAAACTGAAATTCTACACTCTAATATTCATTAAAATTTATTATCTCATTTCCAGTATACATAGTATATATAGATCATGATCAAGTACATAGATCAATAAGTTAGGATTAAGTAAGATTGCAGTAAAGTTTTAAGATTGTTTGAAAAAAATATATACAATTTTAATTTTTATAACACGATAAATTAAGTTTGTTAAATGACTCTCAAGAAAATAAAGATATTCCTACGAAATGAAACTTATGTGCAGTCACAAATCAATCATCTTTTACAGGGTAACACTCCAAAATGTAAATCATTGTGTGCGAAAAAGTGAAAAAATCAGCAGCACCAACAAAAAAGCCAGCGCCAATAATCAATTGAAGTGTCTGTCTTGGGTTTTATTTTTTTCGGGGCGTTGATGGGAAGTGGAAGTGGAGGTGGTGGTGGTGGTGGTGGTTTGGTGGTTCGGTGGTTCGGCGGTGGTTCTGCTGTGGCTCGGCTGGGTTAGTTACCGCCAGCGGCGACCACATAAAGTGGAAGACAAGTGGCGGCATGGACAAGTGCCATAGAAATTGCGATTGTCTGCGGGTGTGTGCGAGTGTGGGGATTGCACAAGAGCCAAATGAAAAGAACGCAATGCAAACGCAAGACACCAAAAAAGCAATGGCAAAAGAAGCAGCAGAGCTAGAACAAGAAGAGGATGGACGGCAAAGGCAGAACTCAAGCACGCACTTCAGACGCAAAAGAGACGGACGGAGGCCGAACGGACGGACAGCGGTACAACAAAAAAAAAGAACCCTCCGACGGGCTTTTTTATACCTAGCTTCAGATACTCTTTCAGAGGAATCGCTCTAGTACTGCTAACTTGAAGTTAATCCAAAATTGTACATTATTAATGGATTTTAATATTAATTTGAAACTTTAAGAATAGGCAAGATTAAAAATTGTCATCAAAATGAATCTAATAGCTACACCGAAACAACCTTCAGATACTCTTTCAGCGGAAATTGCTCCTGTACTGTTAACCCAAAAAGGAACCGCATTTTTGAAAAATATAATTATAATATCATAGCAAACCCTTCCATCGAAATCATAACTTAAATCATTTCATTTCTTCAAAAATCAGAACTCATTCATAAAATCTAAAATTGTTCTCATTCCCTTTAATTTAATTATTACTTATACTTAGTTCATAGTTTTAAAACTGTAGCTAGCTTAATATAAATAAATAATTATAATATAAAATATAAATTTAAACTATAAGAATACGTCTAATACCTACCCCAAAACAAGGTATTGCTAAGTCCCAACCCCAAGTTATATTACCTTCTCTGCAAAGGGCATAAAAGAGATATAGACAAGGCACAGGCTATTTTATAGCTGCCTGCTGATGAATGACTTGGGCGGTTGGTGTTTTTTAGGAGGCGGATTTGCGGGGGCATCAGGTACGGAAATGTCATTTGAGCCATTGGAGTCGATGACGATAACGATATTGATGATGATGATGATGATGATGACGAACTACGTCCATCCACGAGCTCTTGTTGTGCACGTTCCTTCGATTTGGTCTCCAACCATTACACACACGAACTTCCAACAGTACAAAATAGTACAAAAGTACAAAAAAAGAAGAGGAGGAGCACAGTCACCAGTCACCAGTTAGCAGTTCAAGTGTTTTTCCAGAAGCAGAACAATGGAGGTGGAAGAAGCAGCAGCAGCGGCAAGTAATGCAAACAAAATTTGTGTTACGAGTACGAAGAGTTAATGAAATTATGTAATTGAATCGCCGGAATTGTGATGGCAAAGAGAAAAAGAGTTGAAAATTTTATTAAGATAGTGAAAGGAGTTAAGAGTTTAAATGGAAATGGACTACTAGTGCTATACTAAATAATTTGAAATACTTGAGGCGGCTGTAAAATATTCTATTAAAACAAAGCTTATAGATTTATTTATTTTAAATTATAATTATAATTATTATAAATTATTAAAATAAAAAATTCAATGAATAACAATTTATTTAAAAATATATTAGCACTCATTTCAATGCCGAATCTCGAAGCCCTCAAGAGCAGAAAAGGCATTAAAATAACTTACTTCCTCCATCACAATTAACGCCATTAAAACATTTGCAATGTCAACTCGGGACTTGGTTGCAATCCATCAAATCGAAAGATTCAATGCGAGCAGAATGAAGAAATGTTAGGGATTTGGTGGGGAAGGGGAGGGGAGGGGAGGGAAAACCGATAAGTATAAACTTCCCATAATAGCGCTAATTGTATGATATTTAAAGTTGATTATTAAGCTGCCACTCAGAGAGCAAATAAAGCGCATTTAACAATAAAACAATTAGCTTTAGTAGTGTTTGTATATCAATAAAACATAACAGCAATTAAAATGTCACTGGCGAAAAATCACTAGCGACTGCAGTAGATCGTCCGCTCGCACATAAATACAGATACATTTGTATCTGGCAAGCGCTTGGCATTGCAAAAGTTTGTATGTTCGACTACTTGTTTGTCTGTACGGGCTTCTGCTTCCAGTTTCGCGGTGGCCGTACTTTTATTTGTACGTATTTATGGTTGTGTATATTTTAATTTAATTGCCAATGATACGCGTCATTCAAACCTCGAAGCGATACATTACTGATGACGACGACGATTGAGCGACTGTGATGTTATCTATATTAAACATATAAATGGATGAAGTTGAGGGTATAAAGCGTGTGGTGCGGGGGCATAGATGGTGTTAAGAAGACTAGCTTTATTTAAATAAAATAATTTCAAATAATAAATAAATGTGAATAAACGATATCGATACATAAATATTTATTGACAAGATAAATTTAAAGTAAAGCAATTAAAGAATATTTTAATGCGCCATGGAGATTGTGTAGAGGCAAAGATTCATATAGTCTATGTGTATATAAGATTGATCTAATGTGCAGAAGTCGAGAAGGAAAGTGATTAGAGATACGAGAGTTAAACATTTAATATTCAGTTTTCACACATTAAGATAGGTAGACTTAGATTGGTTACGCAAAGATCATTTTCGATTTCTTTTTTTTTTATGCTTTCCGAAAAGTTTTAATTTTATTTGCCATTGCATGTTTATCTAAAATTCGTTTGTCGCTAAACGATATACGAAACGACATTCATGTGCCAATTTTGATGGAGTTTCCTTGGCGCAGATGAACAGATAGATAAATGACTTAAAGTTGCATTTCGCTGTTTGCTACGATTGAAATTCGGTTAGCTTTCAATTTAAGGTCCGACAAAAGCGTTCAGCTTATGTGGATTCAAATTCAAGCTTGATAAATTGTTTGACAGCCCATTGAAGCGTGTAATTTTTTCGCATTGTTTCACTTGCCATTAGAAATGAGTTTGGAGGGGATCTATCGCTGCCAACCGATCTGGCTGGCTTTTCTGTCTTTGTGTGCTGGGTGTTAGATTTAATTTATGGCGCAACACAACGCTCCATGCTCTACATATTCCTGCTACCAGTTGGTTAAAGGTGTGCCACCCCACCGCGTGCAAAGAGGGCACATAAAATGTTTGGGTCAGAGACAAACATCATCTACATCTACCCATTCCACGCCGTTCGATGCCGTCCCATCCAATCGCTAATTGTCATCGACACGGGTCTTTGTTGTTCTGCAGCTGACTGAAATGAATGGATGGAAATTGGGGATGGGCACGGCGGCTTCTGTTGTCGATGCACTGGGAGAAAGATGTGCTGTGAATAGTCGGGAAATGTAATGAAACTTTAAAGTGTCTCAAAGTTACGCCTTGCAATAACCATAAACAATGATTCAGCAAATATTTGGTACATTTCGCATGTATTTAAAATGTTGTTAAATCTTAAATGATTATTAATCAGTATATTCTTTTTTCCGGTGAACTTCTGCTGTTGTTGAAGTTCCTATGGCTGATGATCTTCATTCCATGGCAATTGCCTATCTGCCGAAAATTATCAGTCAGCGACTGAGTGACCTCGCCTCTTCTTTTCTTTGGTTCTTCTGCTGCTGCGACTGGCTTCGCATTTATTCAATTTATTTCTATTGCCGCTGCTCTCATATCGTGCGGTTTCGTGTCGAGTTTCGTGTTGAGCTGAGCTCAGTCGTCTTCTTTAACATCTCCTTGGTCTTTGGCCACAATTGTCATTGTACTAATTCCATTAAATGATGGCGACTTGCGTGCTTTTGTAATTGAAGTGCTCATACAAATGGTAGAGGAAGCAGCAAAAGCAGCAGTAAAAGCAGAGGAAGCAGTACAGTAAAACCTTGATATCAGCTACCTAGGTACTGTTATGCACAAAAAAGTTCAGAAAAACTCAAATAACCCTGTGCAATACTTAAAGGATTTTGGAATGAAACTGCAGTTCTGACATCCCATTCTAAAAATACTCATCGAAACTAGTATCTTAAAAATACTTGTTTAAAATTAACAATAATGTTAAAAATAAGAAAGTAAAATTTTAATAATTAAAAAACTGAAATTTTAATTATCTTAAGAGATGAATTAATTAAATTTTACTCCTAATCTTACGATTCTATAATATCCAAAAGCGAGGTAGCTTAGCTAGTTTTAATAATTCTTTGTAAAATCTCAAGTGTTAACAAAGATGACATATGTGATAAGATAAAAATTGTGATAAGACTGCATACAGTTATGTTAATATTTCTTCAGTGTAACTTTCTTTTAGTTTGTTTAATAGAAAATACGGTTTGGTCAATCTTCACAGTAGAAGCAGAGCATCGGCAGTGGGACAAAGCATCAGCATACTTAATGTGAAGCCGCCGAAGAAGATTTAGACTTATAGACGGAATCAGAGGGGGAAGTGGGGTCGGAGGTGTCAGCAGTGAATAGTGACTGAAACCGAGACATCGGTCGAAAAAGAGCAGCTCGATGACTGAGCCACGCCTTTTTGAGCGCACATATGCGTGCTCGAGTGCTCGGTCTGCTCCTCGCATTGAGACATTTGACGCCATCGATGTTGCTGCTGTTGTAGATGTTGCTGCTGCTGCTGTAGATGTTGCTGCTGCTGCTGTAGATGTTGCTGCTGCTGCTGTAGATGTTGCTGCCGCCGCTGTAGTTGCTGTTGCTTGTGGGGCGCGCTCTTATCAGTTGCTTGGAATTCCTCCAGGAACGAGGGTAGACTGGCACTGGGACACTGTGAGAACGTGATACTCTTTATTTATTTAATTTAGATTCAGGTTTTAATTCTTAGCTGGCTGTGCCTTAAAATGATAGCATTAAAATTGAGAAATGTATTTTAGGTTTGGTATTTTAAAATCCTTAAAAGAGAGATTAATTTTTAAATATTTTTTTATTTTTATTTTGTTTTTAAACTGCTAAAAAAAATCAAGAACTTGTAAAAATCAAGAGCAGTTGTTTCGCTAGCAAACTATAAGGTATTTTGAATAAATTAAAATCAAAAATATATTTTGAAAAATAAAAAAAGGGTATATATACACAAAAATATAATTTGTATCTTTAGTAGAATTATATTTTAAATTCGAATGTCCAAGTAAAGATCACTATTTTAAAATTGTACAAAAGGGGTGGCTTTAAAAAAATCGTATGATCAGCCCAATATTAATAGGCGTAAGAGCAATAAAAATTATTAAAAAATCAGCAGTTACTACACGTTTCTTTGTTAGTCTTAGTTTTTAAAGAATTATGGCATTAAAATTATTTGTTAAATTACTAAAATAAATAATTACAAAATATTACGATTTTTACTCTGAATTATTAGTCACATTGTTAAACTTATGTAGTGATTTAACAAATGTGATTAAATGATAGAAACCATTGAATTATTTAAGTTATATGTACAACAAACTCCTATTAAGGCAACCTGCATTTTTGATTACCCTTCATCCAATGAGGGTATGGTTGTCGTCTGTTTCTGCTTTTCATGCATTTTTCTTCGGTCTTGCAACGAATGCTTATCGTGAGGGCAAAATCAAAGCTAAAACGAGGCCGTCGTTGTTGCTGCTGTAGAATGCAATTTTCTAATAATTTTGTTTTTTCATTCTACTTTTTTGCCCTGTATGTGTGCACTTGTAATCACCATTAAAAGCGCTTGAAAGTTTCTGCTCGCTTCCTTTGAGTTGCTGCCCCCTGACCCTGCGCATCCACCCACACATATTTTCTTATGTAACCCGCAGCAGCCCCCCCTTTTCCCCTCTTATCACCCACTGCAGCTGCTCAAGTTCTAATGAATATGTTAAATCTGACCCAATTTAGCAGCGAAAAAAATTACAAAATTGTGCGCTTAAATGCATTCGCATAATTAGATGCGCTGGCAGAGGGAGGGGTGGAGGGGGCGTGTCTGCAGTAATGTGTGCAAATAAAGTGTTGGTGTGGAGCGCAAAGTCTGGGGTTAAGGGAATGGGTTATTTTCAGTCGATTTCGTGTCGAAAAGTTTGCAGCTCTGGAGAAGAACTTTTTTTGTTTTATAGAACATTTTTTTAAAGAAAATTGCTTGTTCCCAAAACGAAAAGTTGTGTAATAAAGATAAAATCGTTTTAGTATAACTCATTTTATATGACTTCTAGGTAATTTTTAAATGAACACATAAGTAAGCTAGTAAAAAATAATACGTTCATAGGTATTATTTACAACTGATAAACTTATTTTCCAGTTTTTAATTTATCGATATTTGATATATTTTTTTTTTTTTTAATGTTTCGCTTAACTTAGATTAAAGTATTACCTTTACCGTTAAGCAACAAAAATACCACGTTCCTATTTTTTCATACACTTTTACCTAATCTAATATTCCCGCAGCGGCAATTGGAAAACAATTCACTCGAAGTCAAAAGAAAACAAAAACAATCAAAGAAGAAACCAAATTAAAAAGCAATTCCCAATTAGGAATGCTCTAAGAAGTTCCGAGCTGTAACCAAGTGGACAACACTTACAACCTATCAAAAGCATCCAAACCACCCCATAAAATGACTCAATTTTGCGCTCGACAAAACTCTGAAATCGGACCATAATAAACACATAAAAGCAAATAAAAATCGTAATAAAAAACAACAAGAATACGAAATAATTCAAAATGCCCAACAGAAAATGGACAACTCGAAGAGGAGAGGATGAAAATATTGGGCATTGCAAAAAAATAAAAAAATTGGCATTTTGGACCAAAACAGCAATAAAGTCGAAAAGCAGTTTATCAAATCTCCACGCACCGATGGGTGATATTTTTTAGGGGTTGGGGTGGTGGGCTTGAGTGAAGTCGCCCTGTTGCCACAAAACAAACAACTAAAGCTCTTGACGATTAGGCATCGTGTGTCGTCGCCAGATTCCTGACCAAACCATCAACGAAAAATGATAGAAATGACGAAGGCGAATATATTAATACACTTGGTTGGGCAGATATATGTGCTACACATACAATTGTATTAATAAACATTTAGAGAGCGCTTATATAAAATGTATAATATATTTTAATATTTTATACATACAAAAATAATTTATTTAGCTAAGAGTTAAAAATATATGTTTCCCTTTTTTATAAAATCCTTATTTATATAAAATTTAAAGAACTTTGATAAGAGATTAATATATTTATAAAAGTTGAAAATCAAGGTGGCTTAAATCTGTTTTCCCCTATTATAATTTAATTTTTAAACATCTATAAATTTTTAACTGAATAATAGGCTATCATCTAATTAGTGAAGAAATACTTAAAATTGAAGAAACAGTTTATTCCGCAGTTTCACGTTTCCTCTCGTTTTAAAATAAAGTTACTGCTAACAAACAATTAAAAGAGTACTTACAAGATTCCTCTGGGCGTCGCAAACTTCTAGCCAATTTTATGGTGCCATTTGTAATGGTCTCTCGACATCCCAGTCCCCAGGAACTTTTGCCGTTGTCATCTCGTCAAAAAGGACACGCCAACCGCAAATTGCGGGAGAAGGAGCGGAACTGAAGCTGTAATGAAAAAAGCGTTAAATGTCTTAATTTTTCTTGGTTCTTTCGGGAAAGTTTGGGAAACGCATGACAGCCAATTTCACAAAAGTTTTTTTTAAGAACTGGAAACTCAGCGAGGGGTGAGAATAAACGGCAGAGACCAATGAGCCGCACAAATGAGCAATGGGTCAGGCGGGCCACTTGTGTGGTCAGCTTTTGGTTTGAATTATTGACATTTGTGTCAAAACTCACCTCCCCTCCCCCCAAAAATATTTCCCCACCCCAATTTTTGTGGCAACGGTTCCGATTTCTGTGGCGACAGCTGTTCGGGTAGAGTGGGCTTGGATTATGTGGAGTGTTGTGAGCTATTTGAGGAATTTATGCAATTCGATGAGACTTCTGTTTGATTCTGTCCCTTTCCATGTTTGCGTTTGTGGTGAGTCGGAATTATTTAGTGGCAAAAGAGGAGGGGTAATACAAATGAAATGCAAACTGCAATAAATAGGTTGGGTTAAATCCAAAACAACATAATTGCGCTTCTTAAAATGAAAACCTGCATGCATATATTGATCAATATAATTAACGCAGGCATTGTACTTCTTTTTAAAGCGTATTTTGATATTCGAAATATTTAAAAATTAATAAGTATAAAAAAGAAAAACATCTTGTGTAAGGGAATTTATAAAAAATTATTGAACTTACGGCATGGTTTATATTGATTGAAAACATAATTACAAATAAAATTTCTGTCTAACTATTTCTATAAGCAAAGTGGAAATTTCTTACAACTCTGCGTCATTATTAAATTTGATTATTTTCTTTGTGGTTGTAATTACCCAACATATAAATTTCAAAATCTTAACAATTTTAATTAAATTGTATTAACTAGGGTTGTTAAAAAAATCGATGGTACTATCGATAGTATCGATGGTCGAAAAATTTAGCAAACATCGATGGTTTTGGGCCACCATCGATACTATCGTTTCAGAAAAAGAATATTTTTTTCTAAGTATTTGTGGTATATTTGAACAAAAAAATTAGTATATTGTGGTATATTTCTGGAAGCTTGCTTATTATACCCGTTACTCGTAGAGTAAAAGGGTATATTGTATTCGTGCAAAAGTATGTAACAGCTAGAAGGAAGCGTTTCCGACCCTATAAAGTATATATATTCTTGATCAGGGTCACTAGCCGAGTCGATATAGCCATGTCCGTCTGTCCGTCTGTCTGTCCGTATGAACGCTGAGATCTCGGAAACTATAAAAGCTAGAAGATTGGCATTTTGCATGTAGATTTTAGAAGTTCCTACGCAGCGCAAGTTTGTTTCAAAATGGTGCCACGCCCCCTTTAACGCCCACAATCGCTTATATACGATTTTAAAAATTTAAATATTTCGGAAAAGTAAAAATGCAGTTTTATTGTGTTTATCAATACCTATCGAAATGTAGAAGACATTTTTCAAATCGGACCATTCGTTAAAAAGTTATGCGTGATCAAAGTTTCTATCTCCATCTCCCTCGCACTCCCTTTACCTGAGTAACGGGTATCTGATAGTCGGGGCACCCGACTAAAGCGTTCTCTCTTGTTTTTAATATGTTATTAATATGAAGTCTTTATTTTTTCGTTTGTTATGTATAATCGTAAATGCGTCCAGTGAAATAAGATACGATTCTGAATTTGTTACTATTAATATTTAGTTTTATTTTTTTTAGCTTTCAAAATGTTCGATACTATCGATAGTATCGATAGTGGCCACCATCGATAGCCGAAAACATCGATAGTGTCCACCATCGATGTTTAAACAACCCTAGTATTAACTGATAAGCATGTATGTGGAGGCCTAAATAAAATAAAAGCAGCGCAAGTGCTCGTATTAATTTGACATAACCATTTCGCGATGACTAATTTTGGTATATAGCTTGCCTTCCGTTTCTCCTGAAACCGTCTGCAATTGTTAACAATTATTGTGCGTGTATAAATGTTTCTGGTGTGTGTGTGTGGCTGGGCTTTTTTGTTATGGCAACAGCTGCTGGGTGCTACGGCGGCTGTTGCAGTCCGACAATAAATAAACAGCGGGCCACTTGAAATTGGATCGCCAAAAAAGAAAAATAAACAGCGAGACAGACGGCAGCCATAAACCCGCACACACAAACACGAAAACAAACACTCGCCCAGGGAGTTTTCACTTTTCTGACACTTGACTTGACTTGCCCAGGGTCCGAAGTCGGCTGACCCTGCCCCCATCGCCCCAACGCCCCTCCCCCCCCCCCCTCCATACGATGATGTCACAGCAACGGCCATAATAACTCATAAATGAAAAGTGAAAATCGTGAGGAGGCCCTGCCTTCTGCTCGCCGTAGAAAGTTGCGCAAATTCTTTGGCCCTGAGGGATCGGGGCTGGGGCCCAAGTTAAATATTTGTTGAATTGTCACGCTTCTTTACATCATCAGCATCTTGGGCCCCGATTGTCATCGGAGTCATCATCGCCGGCGCTGTCTTCACCTTCATTTCAACCGCATCCTGCGTACGTTTTTGAGGACAGCCCTCGATTTGTTTTATTTAACGCATAATTCGGCGGAGAGAAAAGCGTTCATGGCAAGTGCAGATGTATACTCTACGAGGGCAGAGTTTGAACAAATTTATGGAAAACATATCTCAAAATGTAAGCTCGTGTTGGACTAATGATGACTTAAATATTAATAAAATTCTTATACCATTGGTATTGTTATTAATGTATATTTGTAAGTTTCAGTTATATCAAATACAAATAACTGAATTGGCGTTTAATTTAATATTTGTATTTGGGAATCAAATTTTAGGACTTTCTTGCCTAACCTGTTTTAATAATATTGAGTTTTCTTTGTAAAAAACCTTTAACAGCTCCAACTTTCTGTAGATTTCCTTTTTTACACAATTGTTTTAGTTCGAAGTGCTTTTAAACTCCAACTTTTTATGAAAGAACTTTGAAAAAGCATTGAGTTATAGAAGCTAGTCCTTTTTCATTTTTCATATCAATAGTAAGTTTACATTTAGATTTCCTTTTTTACACAATTGTTTTAATTCGAAGGGCTTTTAAACTCCAACTTTTTATGAAAGAACTTTGAAGAAACATTGAGTTATAGAAGCTAGTACTTTTTATTCATATCAATATTCTAATAGCTTAATTACTTGATTAGCCTATTATCATTAATTACTTATTTTATAATATTAAGTTTATATATTTAACAATAAAAACCCTGTTTCCCCTGAACTCATTAATTTATTTCAGTTAATACTATATTCAATTTCCTATGACATAGAGTGACATCACTTCGTTGAACTTTTGTTTCATTCAATTTTTAGTGTTATTCGCTTTGTATCTATTGACTGCACATTCCGGGACTTACGTGCAGTTAACGCACCAGTGTCGGATTTTATTCCAGAGATAAACCGAATATGTATCTGAATCTGAATTTGCAGCTGAAGCTGAAGCTGTTGCTTTTTATTTTTTGGTTGCCTTGCGGCAATTATGAAACGCCAGGCAGCAGACGGCGACTGCCGTTGACATTGATAAAAATCGTTGGACGCGTGCTGCGCCCGGGCGACAGATACAGATACAGATACAGACACAATCTGAGATACGGATGCCAGAAGGTAGGAGCCGAAAGTTGAGGCAAGAGGCGGAGCTGTGGTGCAGCCAAAACCACTTACCGCCGGCGGCACCACAACGTTTTTCGAGCGACTTTTGCTTTCATCGCGACGGTCTTCGACTTCTAAGAAAATTGCTTCTATTGACCGAATGCCATCCACACAAGCCACTGAAAGTTGTCTGCATTTGCTTAGCATAAATTTCCAAGCTTCTAAGTTTTTTGCTTAACATTCACTTTTCAGTTGCTCTGCTGAAATTTATGTCGCCTGAGTTCTCACGGGGGTCAAGTCGCAGTAAGAAAGCAAAAGTGTAATATGCGTAAAATATTCTTAGGGTTTGTCGGGGAGTCAAAGATACAAATTTTGTTTGAGATGGGTCATTAGATAGACAGAACAAAAAATTGCCATGATGTGATAACACTGTGTTACAAAGATTGAACATAGTTAAAATGATGATTTTCTACTAGATTTCGGGAGCATATTCCAAATCTTGCTACGATACTTTTTTACCATAACAGCGTCTTAAAAAAGTTAAATAAAACTCGCAATTTTTTAAACATTAAGGTCCTATATATCAAAACGTGGGCCAATTCAAATTCGGCACACAAAAAATCTGTTAGAAAAGTATAACGTCATGTCATTTTTGGTGTAACACAGTCCTATCAACTAAATGCTGTGTTCATAGGCCAATTTTAAAAATTAAATGAAAACTTATGTTATTAGATGTGTAGTTCAATAGCTTAAACTTGAAACTATGTTTTCGAATATAAATTTTTGATTTTTGGAGTACGCTCTTATAAAAAGCAATATGTAAAAAAATACCAAACAAATAATTCTTTTTGCAACTCTTAAGACCATAAACCTGTTTAAAGTAAACATCAAGTATTTGCAAGCCAAAGAACCCATGAATTCACCCAGTTGTTATCTACTCCCCTTTTTCGGCTGTTTGTCTTTGGATTTTCGGGTGGATGTTTGCTGGCACTGGTAACCGGTAGACGTCATTTAAATAAACAATGTGCACTGGTTCAAATTTATGCGCATATCAAGCTGACAAGGTTATGAAAATGCTAACACAGCCTGCGACTGCCAGACAGTCTGGGTCCTGTTTCCATTTTCCCCGGCTCCTTCCTCGAATCCTTCAGCTGCTCACAAGTAACCAGAGTTGTAGGCATGGCTGAGCTTAAGCCTGTATCTGTATCTTTACCTTTCCTCTTAGTCAGCTCACCTATGATTCATATCTGCCGTCTTGAGTTCCCTCCTCAGCTGGGTGAATAAGTTCTGCGAGGCATAATTGAAATGTAAATTCTGAAGTAGAGTTTTCAAATTCAGGCAAGAGAGGTGGCTTGACTGAAATTAATATTTTGTTTGTTAGCCAACAAAATAAACTAGAAATGGCATAAGAAATTAAGGTGGGAAAACAAAAGCACCTGAAGTGTGAAATGTGTGGGTAAACAAGAGATTTGATGGTGAGAGAAGTCATAAATGAATTTCGGTAGGAATAGTCAAAGCGGGCAAGTATAACTTTTGTGGAAATGTGAAAGATCTTTTCCATTTTCAATTCACAATTTGAATGATCAACCCTTTACTTTATTTTCTTATATTGTTTTAGAATTCAAGAGCAATCTTATTCTTAGTTTTTGTATTTACCCTTGCATTTCTATTTCCCATTGTTTCCAAAGCAGCCACATTTTTATCATCAGCTGCAATTCGCCAGGAAGCACACAACCAGTCGCAATACAAGCCAACCCCTCTATCTGCACACAAAGCAACTCATTTCCCTTAAGCATATGCAAAATACATATTTAACATATTTTTTGCTGGCATTTTTATTTTTCTGGTTTTTAGGTGGAATTGTACATCTTTATGGCGGCCATTTGGTTACACATTTGGTAACTGGCGTCGCTCTCACAAAACGTGACTTTGCCTGCATTTTTGCGCCACTTGCGGGTGGATGTCGCCCCCCCTGAGGCCCCTTCCCCAGAAACACCACCCCCTCCCCCGCTTGACCCCTCTAAGCAGACACACTTGTGTAAGACCCACTTTGGCGGTTTCATAATCAACACATCCAAGTGCCGACGACTACGACGACGGCCATTTTGCGGCCACCATCAGAAAATGCCCAGCAGAAGTGCCAAGCATCACCCACAGGGGCGGTCGCCGGAAAACTCTTAGGAAAACTCTCCCCAGAGCTCCCCCTCCCACACTTTTATTCTCTCAGTCGGCGTGCATAAAACGCTGCTTATTAAATTTCGCTCAATTTTAATAAGCAACTTTTTTGTGCGCACATTCCCAAGAAACAAAGTGAAAAATGCTGCAATTATGAGTTTTCCCCTTCAACAAAATATTTTTATAAAAAAGGAAATGCTTTGAAAAATCACGATACGAAGATGCTCTTTTTTTCGCACTTTTAATTCTTTATTTATAAATTATTACATTTATATTTATTATACTTTTTTCAAACATTTTTATAGTTAAAAATTTAAAGAGACAAACGTAATCCTGTTTAATTAACTTGAAATTTGTTTAATTAAATTATTTAAAAATAATAATTTTAAGTCCCGAGCTTGCTCTAAGATTAAACAATCGTATTTTTTTATTAAAAATTTAATATCTTGATTAAATTACATTTTATAACATATTATAAATTGTTTTTTACTACATCAGTAAAAATATTATAAAATACTTAAGCTCATGTACATTTAAATTACTTAATAAGAAAATTAAAACTGAAATACTATTGTATAACTTAAATGAACATGTCTATAACAAGCAGATAATTGCTGTAGTTCTAATGATTGTTAAAAAACTTATTTTCATTTGCGAAAATATGTATATACTATTATCACCCAACCACAACTGGATCCTAAATAAATTATCATTTTTTTCTAAATGATTACAGAATGACGAGTTAAAAATCTGTTAGTTTTGACTGACAGTTTGAGTTTATTAAGAATTTGATTATGACAAATCTTAAAATATCTGTAAAAGTTGCTAATACCACAAATATTCCTTCTGTTTGTTCACAGTCACTTTTAGATTGCTTATCCTCCTCGGAAATGGCAAACCGATCGGTCGAGCGACCACGCCCCTTTCTAACCCAAGTAAAAGGCAGTGTATTTAGACACACAGTACTAAAAGCAGCAACGGCAGCAGGCTGCTCGGACTATGAAGACTTTTAATGAATTTTTCACGCGCGCTTTTGCAAATGAAACTCATTTTGCAGGGGCACGTTCTTTCCACTCACATTTGGCGGGGAGTGTTTAAGCAGATTTGCTCGCATGAAAGCGAAAACTAGCAAAACTTAAATGTTATTACGCATTCGCAGTGTTGCCCAACGAATGGCCCTAAAATTTGGGTCAATTTTAGTTGCTTTTTTGGAACTTAAAAATTTCCAAGCGCAAGTGTTTTATTTTCATCGACTTTTAAGGAGACTCAGTTTGGGCGACAGTTCAACGACTGCAAAATGCTTAAACAAAAGCTGAAGAAGCAACAAGCTTTTCTCTAGTTTTTGCAAGCGAAATGAAAGAAATGAGTTCACCTGCACGTTCGTTTATTTAAATTGTAAGATATTGTTGTTTTTGTTTTCCTTTCTTTTTGCTTTGTTGGCTAACAAATAAAACAGAAATGAGCTGGGTTTTGTGGCCTAATTAGTTTCACCTGTGTCAATGTGCAAACAAAGCCACCAAAGTATATAGAATGTGTGCCAGGAGCTTTTGTTGATGCTGTTGATGAAGAAGACAACAACGGACATTTATACAAATATATACGGATTAATATTAAAAGTGAGCCAGACGAGTCGGCACCAAAAACAATGTCAGCATTAAATGAAAATCCAACCACGACCAAAGCTTCATTTGTGTGCTCTACACAGGCCTAAAATTTAAAAAATTTAACTGTCTGCACTTACCATTTACAATTTACAATTTATATGTACAATTTAAAATTTACAATTTATATGTACAATTTAGAATTTATATATATTACAATTTATATATATAGGATAAAGTCGTCCGATCGGTAAGATTTTTTAATATGATCAGTGTGCACAAAAAATACGATTTGAAAAGTTCCAAGAATCTATTTTTTAAATAGTGCTATTAATCGGAATAAACCCGTTTACTCAGAATGAACATCAAGGTATAGGTTCTAAACACTACAACAACTTATCTCGAGCATAAAAATGTCTCCTTACTGCGTTACAAACTTCTGACCCATTTTATAAAACTCTTTGCAAGGGTATATACAAATAAATTTGTACAAGCTATTTAAAACCTAACGACTATATCTAAAATAAAAAAATTGATTGCATCGCTAACTTAAAAAAAGTAAATTAAATGTGAGTGAAATACAGTTATACATTATATACATTTAACTTAGTTTAAGTCAAATATTTTATTCGAGTTATTTTGAACTTTAGTTATTTATTCTTTTATTTACTATAATTACAATAGAGTTTACAAATCTAAGGCTAACTTAGGAGGACATAGTACTACATACATTTGAATATGGCTGTTTTAAAAATAGTTAGATAATATATATATGGTATCCGTTTCAAAAATAACATTTAATTTCTTATGTCTTGTTAGATTTTGTATGTACCTTTAAACAGAAACAGTAGAGTTAAATTTTTCTTATATAATTTACTCTTATCTAATTTAATAAAATATTTAGCTTAAGGTCGGTGTGGATGTATTATTTTAAATGATTCATAAAAGGGCCAAACAATGCCACAAATATGACTATTTTTTTTGCTGATAAACATAAGGCATTTCCTGGGAATGAATGCGATGGAAAACAAAGAAACCACTCAGTTGATGATGCAGTTACTTAAAAACTTATTATAATCTTATTATTAGTAATCGCTTAAACTATGGTAAGCTAAATTAAACACAAAGGGTTTATCTTTTAACTTTTGGGTAAACTTATATTTTGAGTAACCTATTTAATATTTTCAGAGTCCGAATATTTTGGATTTACCCTCCCTAAGAAAACCCCAATCTGAATCATCAAGCGTATCCCCATCGGCTATCAAAGTCAAACTTCTAGGTACCTTTCGAATGCAAAGCACATAGCCGGGAATAACATACACTTAAATCGGTTTCATTGTCACTTCCGAGAAGTGTTTACCACTATGTCTGGCTCTATATAGATGGGTCTTGGCCACTGCCGCCATAACTGCCACTGTTTTCTTGGAATCCACTAGCAAAATAAAAGTTTAAGCCGCACACGTAAAACCAAATAAATTACGAGTCAAGCTGGCAAGAACCTGCAATCCCGCTCGACTCATAAATAAATAAATAAATAACTAAGGGAAATAGAAAAACAAAGAGGCGAACAAAACACAAGAATACTCAGCAAGGTAAAAAATGTAAATTATTGAACGAATTAATTCAAAGTTCAAGTCACACGTTTTACGTGCGAAAAAGACAAACGCAAATAACAAACCAAAATAAACAACAAGAAGGCAAACGAAAGCAAAAGTTGCAGAGAAGTGACGGCACGAGAAGAACCAGACTAGAATAAATTTTTAATTTCAATTTCAGTACTAACAGCGCAGACTTCGATGTGGATACCATGAGCATAAACTTTCTATAGACTTGAATCTGGTTCTGGTTCGGTATGATTGGCATTTGTGATTACACTTAAAGAAAACAGAATTTAAATTGGTTTCTATATTAAGAAATGGTACCATTTTTGGACTTTAAACAGTAAACCTTTTTATTTTGCTAAATCTTTACAAATATCTAGTTTTGTTTGTAATGAAATGTAATAATATTATATTTGCTATATTGATTTTAGAAAGCAATTGTTCTAGCTGGGTAACATAAATGTTGTTTAATGTGTATTGTAAACGTATCACCAGGGCAGTCTGCTAATTGCGTAGGCGCTGTCCCGCATGACCAACTAGATTTTTTTTTGATAGTATTAGAGAGGGGGGGAGGGGGATGGAGGTGGGTTATGAGGCCTAGGTGGGTCTAGTCTCGCCCGAGTTGTAGGTGAAGGTCACCGCTCTGTCGTTCTGCTTACGCTTTGTTATGTTAATTTTGTATCGCTTGGTATATTCGTTTTACATCGAAGTTTGCCGTTTTATTATCACTTAACTTATATACATCAATTTTTTATACATTAACTTATCGGTTCTTTTAATTCATTTTTTATATACTTTCCTTGGGGATCATTTTGTATTTCTTAATTTTCAGGGCTGAACACTCTTGGGACCAATTTTATTTATAAGTTATACCCAAGGGAAGTTATGGATATTTATTTTTATGGAATGTTATGATTGACTATGGATTGAGGCAATATAATTTATTAATGCAAATTTGAAAAGAATGAATATTTTTTTAGGTAGTTTATTAAGGCTACAGTTTTTTTGTTATATACATTAATATTATTCTGTATAGTGAAGGTTATAAATTGACAACTAAAAAGTATTCCTGCTCATTTTTACATAATCTTCCATATTATATTAATAATAAATAATTAATATATACAACAAACCTTGTTAGGAAAACTGATTAAAATGTATGTCATAGCGAATCAAATTTGTAAACTAAAACGAAAACCGGAAGACTTCAGTCATATAAAAATATGCTAAGCATTTCAAACGTAAAATATCTCACCTTGTTGTAATATTTAAAAATTACGTATACGCCGTGTGGTGCGTGCCTTAAGAAGATTCACGGCGAAGAGAAATATACTAAAATAGAAAGAGCAGCCAAAAGAGGCGAACATCAGAAATTAAATAGAAGAAACGACAACTGCAAATTGTATGGCATTAAGAGAAACTGTTGCCAAAGCTAAGTGCTTTTAATGTTTATTAATTATGCAATTAAATTTTGCTGGCCATTTAATTGTTTAATAGTCATATTCATACCATATACTTCAAGTTTATCTGAAGAGAGTGAGCGAGACACATTTGGCCAGCCAGCTTCTGCGGTTTTTTCTGTTGTTGGATACTTGTAATGACGCGACTAATGCGCATTTAATTTGACACATTTGACTTGGCTTTTCGACTTTTCGGAGACGCGGGCTCGTGCCTAATGGGCCAGTCTTTTACAGCTCTTAGCCAAGCAAAATTATGTCAGCTAATTATTTAGTTAACATCGTTATGAGCCAGAGTCCGACAAACAATTGTGAGCAATTTTTCTATTCATTGAGTGGAAATTGTTTTTGTACAGCGTTTTGGTGCTGGTGCTGGCGCTGGCGCTGGCATATAATTTTCAAGACCCTGAGACCGAGCCAAGGTCAGAGTATTTAGCATTAGTTAGATGGGTCTGTCTTTTTTGTGCACTTTTGGGAGTCACGAAGCGGCACGGAAGACGTCACCGCTGCCGGCTCACAATGAGCAAACAGAACTCTTCTTTAGTTCGCTTTCATTTCCAGATACGTAGAAACATACTCTTATATATCCACATAAGTCTCCGCTCCCCCGAAGGCCATATAAATTATGATAATCATAAGAATTACTTGTGTCTCCCTCAATCTTCGTCAGGAAATTCCTCTGCCTCTTAGCCTCATTTGCGTCTTTGCATGTTATGTAATGACACTGAAAAAGGAACAGCCACAAAAGGGGGCGAATATATAAATGTATGGGCGAAATTTCAGTAAAATTGAATCGGAACAGCAGCTTGGCATATTTTACGATTTCTTTACGTGCCTTACTTTAAAAATTCTTCAATTCATTTTCTTAGCGGTCTGCGACTTAATTCTGCAATGGATTCCTTATAAAAGCACATATACACAATGCCTTTTCCCCGCCTTTCATTGGCTTTAAAATTGATGAATGTTTCCTTAGGTTGCTGGGGGAGCAAATCGTTTGAGCAACGAAAATGCATTTTGATGGGCATTAAAGCTTTCAAATTGGGCTTATCGATAAGCTCTTTTGTGCTGCCAATGGAATTATTTATGGACTCTCGTCGAAAGATTTGTTCAAAGAGGGGGTGCATTTGAACTTTAAAATATATGTTACGACCAACTTTGTTGTACAATAAATGAGGGAGAAATAATGTAAGAAATAAAATGAAATCGTAGGACGGCGAAAAAAGGCAAATTTTGTTATATTTTACCATCTCTGAGTGATTCATACAATCAGAAGCAAGTTTTTGGGGGACAAACGCAAAAATAAGAAATCCCTTCCAATGTTTCTTGAACTTAACTTTGATTTATGCCTTCCAAAGTCTCCAATCGCTTTGCTCCCGAAATTTTGGTATTCAATACCTGATTATACCTCCATATGATTGATGGTGTCGATAAGCTCAGATGATAAATATTTAATTATTTTATTTAACCAAAACAGAGATTGTCACATTATTTATCTGCATGACATGACCAAACAATTTCAATTGTCACAGTATTTTATTTCGTCTGCTTCATTGTTGTTATTACAGTCGACCAAATTTGTGGAAGCCATTCGATTCCAATCGTTTTCGTATCGATTTAAAATTCAATGCATTCTGCATCCGCCATCAGCCACGCCCATACTTCAACGGATGGATCAGCCGCCCCGAAAATGGTTTCGCCAAATCGTTTTTGGGTGATTTTCATGGATTTTTATATTCAAAAGCCATCGATGAACTGCAGCTTTTGTGTCATGTACAACATGCTGAAGTCACTGGCGTTGATGATGATGATGTTATCGATGATGATGACGATGATTGCTTGCCTGACTTCTGCGCTTTAAATTTATTAAATTCATCAGCACTGACAGTTGACAAAACAAATCGCCGCCTCAGAACAGCAGCGGCAAACAAATTGCTGCCCAAAAATGTGACAAAGTCTGATCTAAAATAAAATATGGCAATAAGAAGACATGACTTTGGAGTGTACATTGAATGATGAAGTGGGTTTTTGTTATTGGGATACCCTACATGGCATATGGAGATATTGGTTTTTTTTTATTTCATGAATGGAAAAGCAGTTATATTTAATGGCAGTGAAGAATTTAATTTATTTTAAGAATAAAAAAGACACATTTAACACATAAATTGTTAATTTTGTTAATATTTAATTTAATATTGCTAAACAATAACTGAATACAGCTGCATTTGTTTAATTAAAAATGTTTGTAAATATTTAATTTAATATTGCTAAACAATAATTGAATACAGCTGCATTTGTTTAATGAAAAAATTTTCTTTATTTTATATTGTATTTATTAAATCATTTACACAAATATGTATCTTTACAAGCTAATTGTTGGTAAAGATAAGACAAATATAAATTATATTGAGAGTTTATTTAAAAAACACAATTTTTTAATTTTTTATTTTTATTAAATATATATTAATATTTGAGAGAGTATTTAAAGCTTCGTTGGCACCTAAATGTAACCACCTTTTATTCTTGTTTCGGAAGCTGCTGCAGGCGTCCAATCATCGACCACACGTTTGGCATATGAAATGATTTGTGCCCATTGTTCAGTTGTTGGACGTGTCGGCTCCTCGGGCTTTGTGGCTTCGCTGGGTTCCTGGCCTGTTCTGAATTGATTTGGCTCTGGAAGCCGGTGGCCAGTTGCCGATTCCCGACTCCCGACTGCCGGTTGCCTGTCGCCCGCTGTCGATGGCGCGTATTGATAATTGAAATCAGGCATGAAATCGCTGCGGCCACTTGAATTATGGCGTTTGCCTGGCGCTTTTGTTCTCGCCACACTCTCTCTCCACTCGGGCACCCCAAAGACATCCGACACAGCAGCGGCTGAAAATTTGCATAACAATTTGAAATTCTCGGCCAGTAACGAGAAGGATGGAGGATTCTCCGGCCGAACCCCGCTGATTGATTGCCGCACGCTTTGGCGCTTTGATTGTGAGCAAATTCCCTCTTTGGCCATAAGGCTAATTAAAATTCCCACTTTTTTGGCCTGCAATTAACCAAGATATCCTCTCTTTTTCCCTCAACTTTTGTCCACGTGCAGCTTAACAAAAAAAAGGTATTACAGCAGAAATATGTATTATCTTTTTGAGCAAAGCGCTGGCTGTTTCTTATAGTTATTTTATTTGTTACATGCCAAACCCACGACTACATATGCCTGCAGCTAAAAAACTTGACAGGCCACAAAGCGGAGAGGCAGGAACTTCAAGTTGAAAAGAGCAACCAAGGGCACAAAGTTGCAAAAGTTCGCAGAATAAATGGATCCCAGGCCAAAGCGAAAAAACTAATATGATAAAATGATACTCTGTAACAAAAAACTGTCGAAATCTAAGAAATATTTTGGGAACCCTTTGCTTAATTTTGTTAGAAAGACCTAATTACTTAAATGAAGTTTAGTTTCATATCCAGACCTTAAAAATCTTTCTGGATATTGCATACATTCCAGCAAAAGGGCCACGAAATAATCCTTCTATGCGAGTAATCCATAGACAACCATAAGAAAGGGTACTAATGAGGGCATTTAAAGCAGCCTTCGGGCCACCGGCGATGACAAGAGATGAGGATGCCTTGGAGACAGCAGCTGGCAGAGACAGTAGTTGAGATTTCTTAATGGTTTCCATGTGGGTGGCCCCCATCCCCTTGTTTTCCCCCCGCTCGTTTTTAGCTCTAGCAGTTGCATTTATTAGTTCTTGTGAAAATGTTTTACGCTTGAGCGCAGCAATTAGCGTTGCTATGGAAACGAAAGCAGATATACCCGGGAAATGGGGGAGGGAAATGAAAGAAAAAGCCATGAGACAATCGTCTGTAACTATTTTTATACCGTGCATTTTTTTAAACATTATTTTGGCGTTTGTCAAGGACTAATTTAAAAAAATTCATGTCGATCCTTTATTGATATTTAGGTTGTAAGTAGTCAGAACTTTAAAAATGTGTTCATTCCTCTTTAAAAATTTAAGTAAAAATGTTAGTTAAATAGAAAAACTCAGATTTTCCAACAAACTTTCTTACTTAAATTGACTTTTTAAATTGGTGCCTTAAACTTTTGACGGCTTTTCATGAAATGATTTTGCAAAAAGGCCCACACATAAACTAAATATGTGTTTGGCAGCTGTTTTGAGCGAAAACTGTCGATCGATGGCTTAGCCATGGCTTCTTGACACTTTTGACACTTTGTGTGCACTAAAAGGCATCTGCTGCAACCCCCGATAACCCGCTGAAATCCCTAGAGAAATCCAGCATATACCGAGACATGTGTGTTTAAAATTCTATATACGGACCGCACAAGTGTCCGTGTTTGCGTTGCCACGCTCGTTTGTCGTCTATTTGCTTAGACATTGCGCTCGCATCGTTTGGAATCGCATCGCATCGCATGGCCCGGCATACATGGCGTATGCGTAACCTTGAGCTTTGTATTCCGATGATATTGCACAGGCAAGTTGCGAGCAGACCGACATCGATGATGATGTTTCTGCTGCCGCTGCAGAATCGTCGAGCTAACGACACGCATAAGACTGCAATACGCTTGAAAAATATAACAATTATGGCTAGTTAAGAATTCCAGCATGCTTCGCTCCCTCTCTCCAGATCCCTCCATCTCTTTCTATGGCCATGCAGTGCAATTAGTTACTTGAGTGCTGAGTACATAGTGGACTCGTAATCGATTGAAATGATTGTGGATTGCCAGTTCTTCGAGGTCTCTATAGTCAGAAGATTACCAGAATCGCTTAAGTGATAAGCTACTAAGCTTAAATTATAAATTATATTAAAGTTATATGCTTTTCGTTTAATGGTGAAGGTATATTATATTATTTGTATTATTATTTTAAAAGATATTTAAGTCAAATATAACTTTATATTTAACTTTAACTTTGGGAAATGAAAACATAATTAGGAAATATAATATTACTATCATAAATTAAATGGATTTGCATATAAAATAAATGTTTTATTTATTTTTTATTTATTTATGCTTTAAAGAATCATTACTTTAAACGATAAAGGATGACAAAGTCTGCAAAATTCTTTGTTCTAGTACATTCTGTGTCGATGTATTATATTTGAATAAAATAATTTAAAATTAGACAAAACAGGATCGGAAGCTACTATCGACAAATTAAGGTCCAGATCATTACAAGATATTATCCTTTCGAGTTCCGTTCATCATTTATGCAATTCTTGTTTTCCACGAAAACACATACTTATAGCGTTTTCTTAAGGCAACTCTCCCGTTTGCTTTTTCAGTGCCAACGCTGCGTATGCGTAACCAAACATACCATATTGCGCATACGCAATGCTTCCCGCTCACACCGCCAACCTTGCTACTTCTAGGCTAACGATCTTCCGGCTGGCATAAGTACAAAGGAAATTGGCGATAGCGCAAACAACTTCGGCAGCATCAATAACAACAACGACAAGTGCAACCGGTCAGCTGCATTAATGCCAAGAATTTCTAATAGGAAATGCCAAACAGAAATACTGAATTGCTCCAGCAACTCAACAAAAGCAGCCAGCCATTAAAAAGGCGCGACATTGCGAGGGGCGGGGTCTAAAAAAGTTTTGCTTACGTGACCACAGCAGCAGCAGAAGATTTACACGTCTGACCTTGGGGGCGAAAATCTTGCTGCAATCTTCAATAATAAAATTAAATATAATTGCCGGAGGGAGACGATAGAATAGAGCGCTGCCAGCAACAGCAACAGCAACAACAGCAGTAGAAGCAGAAGCAATGGCAAATGCAAAAGCAAACTGCCAATCAAATTGTCAGTCAAGTGGAAAAGAGCAAAAACTGCAACACGAGCGCACCCGCGAAGAAATTTTCCCAAAGCAAAACTTCTCGCTCTTTCCCAGACCAGAGAGATCGGGCAGAAAACTAACACCCCGGCCATATTCCAGCCGTCCCATACCATATACTATATGGGATGTGTGCGAAACTTGGCAAAAACAAATAGTGAAAAGACCTTGAAACGCTGCTGGGATTGGAGGCAGCCGAAACAACAACAAAATGCAAAATCACCCTGGAATAACCAGCAACAACTAAAAAAAAAATGCATCACGCAAACTTAGAACCGAAACGAGCGAAACAAATCGACAAGCGGATGGAACGGCAACAATGGCAGCCGCCGCAGCGATGTTAAAAATAAATAAACAAAATACTTGCAACTATTTCGCAAGAACCCACTGGGAACTGTGTCCCAGCATCGACGAATTGAGATGACCCTTTTTGAACAAAACGATTAATTGATGGTCTCTGCCATTCGACCAAATATGATAAGATAACAATTTGAAAAAAAATATTTGGACTTAGCAATGTATATTTATATGCTTATATTCCTAAAAAACAATTTATTTTTATGCTTAAAGCTTTTTTTTTAAAAATATGTTTTAACCAATGCAAAATATATTTTAATAAGTTTATGTTAAAAAAAATGTATAAAAATGAAAATTATTAGTTCAGCATTAAAAACCTTTTTTTATATATTTTATATTTGCACATAAGTACCATCATGTGATTGTTTTATACACCAAGTGTTTTAATGGTTTTAAAAGGCATTAAAACACTTGGTGGCGATTAGAATACAATTAAAATCAGCGATAATCAGATAATTTATTTGATGCGTCTTCTCAGTTATCTTCGAACGCATAAAAAAAGCAATTTATTCGTTCGCTATCGCACTAAATATGCCGAGCTCTAGATTTCCTTCCTTTGATTAATCAAACATTAAGCACAATTGATACCATTCAAATTACGTACTTATTTGTAAGAGTATTTCAAGTTGACCTCAAATACTTTCCCGAAGATGCATTCTGCAGCAGCGGCAACTAAGCAATTTGTAAAATGAGCGGATTGCAGATTGCGAAATCGCTGGGCGCTGCAAGGGGGTGATGCTGGTAAAGTAAAGCTTGTGGTTATGGGCTTGTACTTGGCACCAGCTCATTTCATTATCATCTTCATTAGGAGAGGGCGAGGGGGGGGATGCAGCCAGGGCTGCGAGATAAGCTGAGGCGGATTCTCCATTACATCTCAGAAAAGCGCCGCGCCGTCGTCATCGTCTTATGGCGCAGTAAAGAATTTTATTCCATAGACGCCGCCGCCTATTAGCTGAACAGGGACTGCTGTTACAGTGAGCCCTCGATGTCGGTTCCTAACATTTCTTTAATATTTAATTAATTTATTTAGGGTATTAAAAAAAGCATATAGTAACAATTGGGGAAATATTTATAAATATTTAAAAAAATGTTAACTGGCTTATTGTTAAGTTGTTAATACATACAAAGCGAATGTTAATTAACAGTACACAGAAAGTGAAATAAAAATATGATTTTTACAATTCGTTGTCTGAATATCATGTTGCTTGGTATTAAAAAATGTATCCAATTTATCGATCTTGTTGTCTTTGTTTAATAAAAATAAAAATTTGGCTTATCTAATTTTATAATATTTTTATATAACAAATTGTTATGTGAATTTTTATTATATGGGGGAAACTATATCATATTAGGATGTAAAAAAAATCCTATAAAAAGAAAATCGCAAAATTCCATGATATTTAAGATTAATACTTTAGGCAGCCCTGTATTTCTGTTTTAGTTTTGCAATAACTTTTTGCTGCAGTTGTTGTGCGGAAATTTAGCTGTACTGTTTTTTGTTGCTCAGCGACGCCCATTTGACCGCAGCGCAAGAGTGCGAAAGAGATGGGCGTTGGGCGGGATGAGGAGTGCGCGAGGCTGGCGGCAACTAAATCATGTGACTTTTTCCTCTGCCTTCACAAAAATGCTTTTTCTCGTACCCCAAATGGACTTCTAAAGTGGATTTTTTTATGCGAGAATTTTGGTTATTAAGCAAAGTTCAGAACAATGCAGTTTTGCTGATTTGTTGCTGCCACCATGAGTTTAAGTCGCATTTCGTGGGAAAGGGGAATTTTTTCAGGCCACCTTCTGGGGTTAAGGTTTAGCGGGGACAAGGGTTGCGGCTATGGTGTGGTTCGTCAAATAGAAATTGAGCTGGGAATTACCTCAGCGGAGAGGAACTAATCTATTGAAAGATTCTGCTTATTACCGATGAATTCTGGGAATCCAGTATTTTTGCTGTGGAGACAGCGAAAACGAGCTCTACTCTAAATGGGCTGATTATTCCGAGCTTGCGCTCATGATTATGGAAATAATTTTTAGGTTTTTGCATTGTTAACGAAGTACTTTATTTATTGAATTGCAAGAATTCTCATTACTTACCTCACGTTGATTCTTAGCTCAGTGATTATCTAATCAAGGGATTTTCACAGCGATTTTTATACCCTTGCAGAGGGTATTATAATTTCAGTCAAAAGTTTGCAACGCAGTGAAGGAGACATTTCCGACCCTATAAAGTATATATATTCTTGATCAGCATCACCAGGAGAGTCGATCTAGCCATGTCCGTCTGTCCGTCTGTCCGTCCGTCTGTCCGTCCGTCTGTCCGTCCGTCTGTCCGTCCGTCCGTTTCTACGCAAACTAGTCCCTCAGTTTTAAAGCTATCTGCTTGAAACTTTCCCAAAAGTTGTCTTTCTATTGCAGGTAGTATATAAGTCGGAACGAGCCGGATCGGGCCCCTATATCGTATAGCTGTCATTTAACTGAACGATCGGAAATGCCATAACTTTGGTGTTTTTGAAGTTAGGAAGTTGTAATTTTCTATGGGTTTTATTTTTGGCCAAACAGTCTGAACTATCAAATTTCATAAGGATCGGGCGACTATATCCTATAGCCGCCATATAACTGATTGATCGGAAATGCCATAACTTTGGTGTTTGTAAAGTTAGAAAGTTGGGATTATCTATGGGTTTAATTTTTCGCCAATCAATCCGACCTACCAAATTTCATAAGGATCGGCCGACTATATCTTGTAGCTGCCATATAACTGAACGATTGGAAATGCCATAACTTTGGTGTTTTTAAAGTTGGGAAGTTGGGATTTTTTATGAGTATTAAGAATGCATCATATAAATAATTTTGGAGAATATAATTTACAGAATATTCTGCAAGGGTATTTCAACTTCGGCTCCGCCCGAAGTTTGCTTTCCTTTCTTGTTACTTAATTATTTTAAATAAATTGAAATTTAAATAACAACTCTTATAATATTTTTCCGTCATTGGTTTTAAAATGTGGTTTTTTATTGTGACAGGTATACATTATAATACAAATAATGATTCCTATTATTATAATTATTTATTATAATAATTAGTCATTGCTGACAGCTTAAGAAACACGTTGTTGCCATTTAAATTTTGTAATTGTAATAATTTCCCAAAAGTAATAACTAGCTTTACAAAATATGCTTTCAAATCTTAGTTAAACCCTTTACGATACTAAATTTAACGTAAGTTAACAGCCAAAACTCACTTCTGCAATGCACCAATTAAATTACATTCAATCATTTCAATGACCCTTGCATTCAATCGCATAAATGGAATGAAAATCGGGGATATTCAAACCTAATTGCTCACTGAATGTGCTCCTTACGAATTCGGGCATGGAAATTGGTTTATTAACTCACCATTTCCAAATAACAGAGAGGTCATGGCATAGCCATTCAAACCCAATTTTGCCCTAATGATGTCTAATTAATTGCACAAATAGCTTCGACTCAGAAACGCTCCTTGCATCCGAACCATGTCCTTCCCAGCTCACCAACTCCGGTTTATTGTTAGACGGGACAATTGATGAGGGGACAGCGTCTGGTTTCCATGGAAAAGGAAGACACGACGGCCAATGACTGATGGAACCATAATCGTTGCCATTAGCTACCCCTCTCTGTCGCTTATTGAATGAAATACTAAACTATGAGAGAGCTGACTGACTGACTGGCCTTGGGCACAAGATTGGCCAAGTTTATGCTAAAAGCAGAATATGCAATAAAACCGAGGCAGAAATCAAGTTGACAAAAAGGTCGGACCGACTGTTTCTTTAGCTTATTATGAATGCATATTTCAGGCTTAATCCCAAAGTGGCAAAACGAGAATGTTGCAGGGAACGACGAAACGGCTTTTGGGCAGCCGGCATCCAAAGTGGCAACATTCACATCAAGTATCTTGTATCTCGGATCGCTCTGGTTTCGTTTCGCTTCTTGTTCCCTGGCTTTTGGTCCGGTCAACTGGTCAACTGGTTTGAGGGTAGCTTCTTCTTTTAATCGAGTTCATCATTGTTCATTATTGTCGCCACGGCTCTTGCAAGTGTTTAATTTTATGCCGCCTGCTGCTGCTGTTTCTGCTGTTTCTGCCTCGAAGGTCAACAAGTGCCAAGGAGGAATTGGCTTGGCCAAAAACTGGAACTTTTTCGATTTCATATGCCTACGCCTTCGATGGAAATTTTAATAAGCAGCCGAAGGTCAGCAACAGGAGATTTTAGCCCAGGCCAAGCTAAACCAGCGCCTGCGGTTTGGTCAGCAGTTTTGCCTTTCATTTTCTGGCTTCTTGGGGCCCGATGCCACATCAAAAGCCCGAGAAACTTCCACTAGGAATTCTAATCGGAAAAGTTTCCTCGACCAGTGCAGCTGGGCCTGGGAAAACCGTTTGGTCGAGAGCAGCAATTTCCACAAGGCTGCCGTCCAAAGCCTCAATTTGTTACAACCGCACACGATGACAATTGCATGTCACATTGAGTTTCCATTTTTTCCTCCGCAAGTGCACGCGAAAACCGATCAACTTGCGAGGGCGGACAGGTGGGCGTGGCACGCCCGGAGTTGACACACAAATTAGTGGCTTCCCAGCACGCTGGCACTTCAAGTTCAAGACAGAAAAACTAGATAATTTGCATCTGTTAACCGTAGGAAACGGACAGCGAAAACAGTGAGAAAAAAAAATGGACAAAGGGTCGAAGTTAAAAAACACTTTCATTGTATAATATGGGACTTTAATTAAAATAGACTTTAGGTAAAACTTCTTTTAGTTTTTAAAGAATGTTAACGCTTGAAGCTATAGAAATGGTTTAAAAAAATCAAAAAGAATTTAAAACTTCATCTTAATTATTTTTTAGTTGTTATTTTAAATCTCTAAAATTTTTATTAAATGAAACACAAATGGCTTGTTGTAAATTGTTATAATTAGAATATTTTAATAATAACGAGCTGTGACCGAAAAAAAAGAAGTCGGGACCATTTCACTGTTAACATACTAAATTTCAAAAATTCAATTTTGCGACTGAAAATCTCTGAGACTTTGAATAAATTAATACACTTTTTAAAATGGTTTTTTTCGGCAAGCTTCTGTAAAAAATGACCGTGTAGATAACAAATTTTAAAAGGTGTATTTATTGAGTAGAAAACATAGTCATTTTTCTTCACAATATTAATTTTTAAAAATAATTTCTAAATTAAAATAATGGTTAAAGAGGAGTTTTATTATAAGATAAATGACTGTTTATGAAATCAAAGCCAAATCACAAAAGTGGCCAACCTTTATAATCAGTCGCAGTCCCCAGAAATCGAAACATGTGGCCGTCTATGCGAAAGACATTTATTGAAAAACCATTATCTTTTTACTTTTTCGGATTTTATGTTGAAATGTTATAATATTTTATTCCTGCTACCAAAAAAGCAGCCCTTCTGCTCACGAGGGTATAAAGAGATCTTCCAATGCAATTGCCATTTTAAGTGCATACACAAATTACCAATGCAAACAGACAATAGCCTACAGCAAATAGCACTAGAAACTCTCGACTAGGCATATTGAGTCACCAAGCATGGATATCATGGCCAGTGGGCACAATTGTGGGGCTACAGATAAACCAGATACAGATACAGATAGAAATGCCCAAACACATGCAGATACGTATCTCGTTGTTGGCCGCGTTTGAGTTACAAAAAAAATCGTGCAAATTGTATTTGCTCTTTCGGGCACAAATACCCAATCACTCGGCCCGGGCTTGTCCGTCATTTTCCAAATACATATACTTAACTCACAGAACGTGTTTAACCACGATGGACAAGGGCAAGGGATTTTCACACTCTGCCGTTTGCATAATTGATTCGAACAGATTCGATTGGAGGTCGGTGTCGAGTGGCCGACTCGCTGTTTTTGCGGCAGGTGTATCTCTCAAGAACTTTAATGAGATGTCGGGCAGAGCGATTAAGTTAATTCTGGGGTAAACAAATTCAGCATGAAAATGGTCTAATTAGCTGAAATCAAACGTTGAAATTAGTCACATTGTAAACGTTAATTTTGTGTGTGTCAGAAGTAGGGTATTAATTTTCAGGAGAGCCAAAACAAATTAAACGCTTGAATATTTTAAAATATTCTGAAAATTTTTAAAATATATTGTTTTTAAAATAATTATTTTTAAAATACCAATTCTGGACTTAAAAATCGGATTTTTCAATTAATTCAAAACTAACTAATTGATCAATAAGTAAGTTCTCAATCACTCTCCTGTCGCAATTGCAATTAAGACGAGAAGGATGTTTGCGTATTCAAGCCGAAATGTAAGCACCCTTGCAGTTACAGCGAAAGTCAAGTAATTATACCCATTATTTTGAGAGATTTATATTCAAAACGAATCTATGCCCGCGTCAAAATACTAAAGGGAAATTTGCATTTTGATAGTTTTAACATTCGATTTTGCATTCGATTTCTACAGTACTTGTGGAAAAAATCTTCATTCTGAAGAACTTACAATCCCTTTAAATAAAATAAATATTTTAGTGATTGAAATCGGAGCGGGTTTGCTTGTACCCAAAAATATTTGTAGCACTTCTTCGACTTTTATATATTAATCTTTCTGTAGAATTGTTGAGCAAGCAAAGTTAAAAATAGAGTTTTGAGCGTTTACAAAGATTCACCCCATTTGAATAAATAGAAAGATGTGCATAGTCTTTAAAATTGTCAGGAGTACGACATAGGTATTTCAGGAAAACTTCTTTCTTTATTAGTTTATATGAAATGTTTCACCTATAGTCTTATAAAAAATCATTATTAATTCAAACTTGAGTAATGCTTATTAACATCTTGTCTTCTCGCTCGAAAGCCAAACAAGTGGGCAGCTCAAGCACATTTAAATGAATTGATGCAAATGCAAAGAGTAAACAAATGATTGACATAAATTACAGAAAATGGCTGCCACAGCTAACCATGAATATCATTTATCGTTTGCTTCTGCAAAATCTCTTCTCTGGCTTTTTGTAGTTGCTGCAATTGAAATCATAAGTTCTAGCAGCTTAATGACCAGAGTCAAAGTGGAGTCAAGCCAAGTGGAAAATTGACTAAGAGGGTACGAGTCGAGGCTTTGTTTGCTTTGTTCGGTTTGGTTTTGTAATTATATTTTGAACTTTGCCGCCAAGCTGCAAAACGTGCCTAATTGATATTCTTAATGGCCATACACAAAGATAGACGGAGACTCGCGACGGCGACTGAGCAATTCACACTTCATTTGAAAATTTGCATACATAAATGCCAATACAGATTGCATGTAATGGCAGAGTCAGCCAATGTTTTAAGATTAACCAACTTTAAATCGATGGCAACTAAGCTTTAAATTGCGTTTTTTTTACTCGCAGAAGGTTCAATTAAAGATATTGATCAAAGGAACAAAAAAATTATTCTCGTAATGATCTCTGATTTCTTGTTTTTAATATCATAAAAAGGAAACTTTATAACTTAAAATTAATAATGGGAATATTTAACACCCTTTAAAAGGACAAGAAAATGTAAACTCTTTTTTGAAATCCTCGTACACTACTGGATGTTTCACTTGCTCAGGTAAAATATATATTTTATTAAGTTAACAAATATTTGGTTTAACATTTATAATTTAGATCCCTTTTTAAATGGTTGCAAAGTATCTGTTACATTTTAAGCCGCTGGTAGGTAAAAATGCGTTTAAGATACAAAAGCTTACCCTGATTTTTTAGAGTGCACATGGGCCCACATGGACAACTCTCACGTTCCCAATATCGTGTCCAATGTTAGGGCTTCGCCGGTGCACTGGCCCGTTAAATGGGTCGAAGACAAAGCTGCGGTTGTTGTTGCTGCTGCTGCTGTTGGTAAACGCCCCGCAGAAGAAGACCAAATAAAACCAAGAGCAGAAGCTGGCCAACACGTTGACAATGACAACAATTGTAAGCGACAGAGCAAACATCCATTCAAGCAGCCCAACCAGCAGCCATCCATCTGGCCATCGGACATTGCCGCAATTTTAAATGACCAAATTCGTCTTGTGGTTTGTACTTGAGAGCCCCAAATCGGGTAAACGAAATGCTATATCAAATCGGCCAAGAAAAAATCAGCCACTAAGAGAGAACAACTCGGACCAGCTGTCAAATTGACCAAACTGAAAACCAAAACGAAAACGAAACCGAGCCGAACTTTTTCTTCTTCTTGTGCGTTTTTTGGATTCTGTTTTGCAGCCGTTAAATGTTAAAATATGTAGCCATAAAATTGTCTTGCCCCAGCTCAAATTGAATGCAATAAATGAAATGTACAAATGAATTAAATGATTGAATTGATGGGCGGAGGGAGTTGCAAAAAAGTAAAGTAAAAAGAGATTGGGGGAAAAAGTTGAGTTGAAATGCGTTTACTTTTGATGTGGCTTGACTAAATGATAAGTTAAACATTTATTCGTTAAGATATCGACAAGTTCGTGCTGTATAATCAGCTGGCAAATGGGATGAAGTGAAACCGAAATAAAATTATGGAACATATTAAAACGAGAAAATAAAACGATTATTAGATTCAGTGAAGGGTAATAAAACATTCTTAACAGTTTTAAACAACTTAAACCTATAGAAACATTAAAATATAAGGCCCTTTAATCTTTGTTTATTAGAAAAAAATAACTTGGTCCCTTGCCAGCTTATCAATTTTTGTAATCTTTTTATTAGATTTCTTAGGTAGCTCTAAGAATTCGTTATTTTGATCATGCGATCATCATTTCATTGCCTGATCGATCTTTGTAATTAGTCTAGTGTGGTCTATAATAAAGCTGAAATGATTAGAAAGACCTGGCAAGTTGATAGGTTGATTTTTAGGCTCAAGGTCCATTTCAAGATTAAATCACTAACCAGCAGTCTTCGAGTACTTTTGGTTGCTAGAAGGGTATAAAAACAAAACTATCATATTACAAACATGTGTTTTTGTATCTTTGGGAAAATCCCTCCGTGTTCTTGTTCAAACATATTAAAGTTGTCTAGATTTTGGACTAATGTTTAACCAAAAGTTTCCACACAAATTTTGATTTGCAACCTCAATTACTCAGCTGCCCAAGAAGCCTCAAGAGAACTGAACCGACACCCGACCACGCCAAATAGCATATAGCACATAGCAGATCACAGAAAAGAACTGAACCGAAAAGAACTGAGTAAAACATCGCCATCTTCAACTGCTGGGCCATTTATGGATCTGGCAATGCCAAAAGACCGACAAAACATGAGAAGAATTCTTGGGCTCGTGTTATTTATTTATTTATTTCGTGTATCGCTTAACTGCCGAAATAAACACGATCAAGGCTAACTGCGACAACGGCGATGACAACACAGGCTGGAAAACACATTTCGGCACCAGTAATTTCAGCTTCTTTTGGCCGAAACCGCCAGAACAAGTGCAGATATGTCGGTTCTCTTAGCGACGGTAAAACAGAGGTATTTATTTATGCAAATTTCCCGCTCGGCTGCCAAATGAAGAGCATGTGGCAATGGCTCTGGTCTGATGTTAATGATGTTGGCAAATGTCGAGAAGAGTGGCAGTGCTAATTCTGGTTTTCTCGCTTTTAGGTGACAGGTCTTTGGAAGTCTATTGGTTGCGTATACGCAGTGTTGTCTCTTGGATGGCGGACTGGTGTTGGTTTACATCTATTTTTTGGGCCTATTAAACAACAACGGTCTGAAAACACACAAAAATAAACTCAAATGATTCTAAAAAAATGTTATCTGTAGATTACAGAAACTTTGATTCTTGTTCGAATCTAAAAACATTTAATAAATTGTGGTAAAAGTCATGTATTGCAAGAACTTAACGATACATCCCCGGTGTATATATGTAAATATATTTATACATTATACATATATATTATGAGCTTTCAACTTCAATGTTAAGCAAAAATATTTTCAAATGTGCCCATTGGCTTATTAGTTAAAATGCATCTTACCAATTTTATTTTTTTCCAACTTGGTGGGAGGAAGTTACTTTATTTCGAGATTCATTCGTATTCCTTTACATTTAAGTAATGTTTTAAACGTTTTTATGACATTTTAATAATACTATCTGCAATAGATTAAGAAAGTTTCGAGCAGACATGTTTAAAACTAGGAGACTCATTTTTGTAGAAATGGACAGATGGACATGATCACCTAAAGATCCTGATAAAAAATCAACATTTGCCAACTCCGACTAACATTATTAATTTAAAACGCTCTGCAAGAGGTAAAATATTTTCCGATGCTTTCCAGCAGTTGTAGGATTATTTTTTGGCGGAAAAAATGCCTGCTGCCGACACTGACTGCCAAAGTCATGTCATGTGAAATAATTGCGATTCGCGCTCTGCAGTCAGCGGAGCAACAACTACAGCCACTCATCGCGATGATGATGCGGGTGGTGGTGCTTGTGGTGTAAGTGGTGGTGCTGCGGATGATGAGCTGCTGGGCCATGGGGCGTATACAGAATGTAGAATTTGTTTCGGCTCTGCCCGATGATCTCACATGCAGTCATTGCATGAAAGAGACCAAAGCGAGCGAGTAATCTCGCTCTCACGAACACACACACACACACACACTTGCAGGTCCAGAGAGCGAGAGAAGTAGCCTTTGTCACTTGGAGCTTACAAGCCATTACATAACGCCGTAATGAAGCGTCAATCTGCGTCGCAGGTCCAGAGGCAGAAACAGAAAGCAGAAAACCGAGAGAACCCACCCATACAGACGCGCAGTGTTGTGTGAACATTTCATGGTCACCCACACCAACAAGTCCCCATCCGCAGACGAGTGTGTGTGTGTGAAGTAAATATTCGCATTGTAGCCAAAGAGCAGCAAATACAAAATACAAAAAAATAAGAACGAAGCACCAGTCAAACATTTTTCCAGTGCACTGTGAACAGTTCTCGCACAGTGGAAACTTTTTCCATGGCATTAAATACGTCCCAAACAGCGGGGAATGGGGGGCCTTTCACAAGAGAGAGCGAATTTGCTGTGTAATAATGCAATTGGCTTTTAGCTTCCCATTTCCCCCTTACCCCTCTGTATATTTTACCCCCGGCTTCAAGGGTTTGGCAGCCACTTTTGTTGAGTTTCTGTTTCAAATTTCACTTTTTTGAACTCTGCTTTATATAAATTTAATTTGGAGCCAGCTTTTCTCTGGCCTTTTCATGCTCAACTCTTTTTAAATTAAACCTTAAAGCTGCTGACAGCGAAGCGCAATTTAATGACGAATGTAAATTTTGTGTAAGGAAAGTCACACTATTTGAATAAAATTATATGAGAACGTACAAAAATTCCTTCTTATGAACTGATTAAAAAGATAAATTTAGTCAACAGAACATTTATGTACCAACATTTGTTTTATAAAAGTTGGGAAAAAATTAACAGCAGGGGTATATGGAAAAATTTCACAAAATGCTTTAATATTTCAGTTTTGCCAGAAAACGTTAAAGCCAAATTACCTTAATGTTTGTTCTTAAATTCGGAAACATTTTTCCCCAGTTAAATAAATGGATTATGTACATAAATGTAATTACCTTAATGTTTGTTCTTAAATTCGGAAACTTTTTTCACCAGCTTAATAAATAGATTATTTTAAAGGACTTCGCTTAGAAATACTAATAAGCATTACAAGCTATGAGTGCCAAGTTTCTATTTAAGGAGAAAAGATTTACAAAAATAAACCAAATATCGTTTTGAAAAATTGACCGTACCTTTGCAATGAAACTGCCAAAATAAACATAGAAATTGATTTATCTCGTCATGGTCTTAAAATGTTTCGTTAATGTATTTCGTAAATTTCTTAATGCCATATTCGCTCCATCCAACTCATGGTTCCGTGATTCCATTGAATTGCTTTTGCAGCGACAGATGCATTTAGCTGGAATCCAAACAAATCGCACCGTACCATGATGCGTATGAGTAATGTGAAACCTATGCTGGTATATAGATTTCCTTAGAACTTTTTGCTTGAAATCCATCACTAGCTGAGTCATCCAACTGGGTGGGCATAGAATCTGCGCAGCTTCCAATTACCAACTGAAAAACAAAACACTCTTGCATTAGTCACTGTGTTTTTGTATTCTTTCTAGGGCTGGGCTTGGCAACGTATACGTAATATTCAGTACAGTGCAGTTCATGAGAAGCATTTGGTTAGCAATGCAACCTGCGCTGCAGTTGGATTTTATAATTTATAATTACAGATGTTCAGCCCTTGGTTGCCCCCTGCCGTCGATGGCTTGATTTATTTAGCTTTTTTATTAGTGCATCGGCGTGTTAGACCCGTTTCTGGTCGGCGGCAATTGCAACCTTGAACTTGATATTAGATACGAGCCGCGCGTGAGTGAGATTGTGAGAGAAATATTTGTCGACATCTCGCAACCGGTTTTCGCATCGATCCAACGGCCAAGGGCAATGGAATCTCTGGCACATCATTTTCTTCCCGCCCAGTCATCAAAATTTAATTTAAAGATACTTTTGCCAGTCTATATGGCCCGACTTATCTTTTCGGGTCTGCCTTTCTCCACCTTTTTTCGGGGTTGACTCATATCAGCAAAAGAATGCCAAATATTTGCTGGTTATGTGCGTTTAGCCAAAGCAAACACCCCACCACCTAATCCTCACCCATTCGTCCTGTTTTTCTGCAAATATGTAAATCAATGTGGGTCGACCCTAATGGCAAGGGCCACCCAAAGGAAGGGCGAAAGGCGGTCTCTGTCAAGTGGTTGGCGGGCTACATAAATTGTGTGACAACCAAGGAAACAGCCCACCTTCTCAACACCCCCTCCCTCCCTCCCATCCGCCCACTTGGGATGGCCTCTGGGGAGCCTCGTCAGATGGAAAATAATTTTACGGCCACGCATCGCCATGTCAACGTAAAGTTTAAGTGAAATAATTGCACATTAAAATGCATTTAACAGACAGACGCAGCCAAGTAGATGTGAAAATATGGAATATATTTTTAGACACTGTAATCTTATGTGTGGATACTCTAAGACGGGTTATTTTAAAGCTAAAAACCAGCAAAGAACTGTATGCCTAATCAGGTTAGATTTGAGCTTAGGACAAGCAAATCGTATAAGAAGGAATCATTATAACAGCTAAATGAATTTATATTCCCTATTTAAGTTATTTCGTTGGAAAATAATCAACCACAGTTTAAATTATTTTGTTGTTCATAAAAGTAAATAAAAGTAATATGGTTTTCACATCTTTAACGTAACTTTTTTTTATTGTTTTATTTCCACATACCCATCCCTTACAAAAGGGTATAGGCACTTGCAAAAGAAAACATTCTATATAAAATGACTAACATAAATACCCGAACATACATATATGAATGATCTATATGTGCATATGGTGGCCGAGACGGCCTACAATAAATTTCATCCAAATTACGTTTCCATGCCGTTGGCGTGCAATTTTCATTTAATTGAGGCTTATTGCGGTCTTTCGGGTGGGTGGTTTCGCCAGCCTGTTGGCTTGGCCCGTTCTCCAGCTGGTCAAGTGTCCATCTGTTTGTCCGCCGGACCGGGAACTTGCCTTGTGCGGTCGTTGGCGCAACAGATGCGCCCGCATTTCAAAGAACAATACAAAAATTAATCATTAAAGACTTTGACGACTACAACGACGTTGACATCGAGAGCTGGCATAAAGAAGACTCTCTATATATACGGCTTGTATCTGTCAGATAGATACGCTTTTTTGTGCAAGTGGAAGCATTGTTTATTGACTTGAACGCTACTTTACTGTTTGATATATAACATTGAGCGTTCTATAATTAAGCAAAAAAAATCACTCACAATAATGCAGATTGAGAGATGATGACAGAAAGGTGAAGGGGGTAGGGTTTCCACAGCGCATTGCCACCGTAAAAACCATTCAATGTCAAATTTGATGGAAAATGCAACCCACGACGCGTTTCCATATTAATGTTCACTTAGAAAATATTTTCACTCGCCCGCGTGCATTTCCCCTTTTTTGTGATTTGATTTCCGCATTGCGTTTTCTTTGTGACAGCCTTTAAATAGGTTGAGTGAACCTAAGAGGTTGCATTGGGGAAATCATTTTAGTGTTGTTTATTTTTCACGCCACTATCTTGTGGGCTTTGACTACAAAACTGATGCTCACACATTTATTTCAAATAAAAATTTCCAAAAATAATTCTTGATTGTGACACACATTTGGATGGGTGGGAAAATGTTTTTTTAAATATTCTAAGCAGCAGCGGCGCGCACAAACAAAATAAACAAATTCCATGACAATGACCTTCTATCCTAAGCAGATAAATAGAGCTCCAAGTAAATGAGCAAACATTTTGAGCAAGCCGGCCAAATGTTCGAAAGTCCACATAAACAGGGGGAAATTGGGAGAGAGTGGCAGAAAGTGAACAGAATCTAGAGCAAATAAAATATATACATATGAGTGTAAACAAATATATGCCTAGAACATTTCGTCTGAACGATAATGAAATAAAAACAAGTTCACTGCACGGAAGTATCAAAGCAGGCGGGTTTGGGGGAGGAGCACAGCCGGAGACAGCGTCACAAATCGAAATAGAAATAGAAATAGCAGCAGAAATGGAAACAAAACAATTATAATTAAATACTACAGTAGGCCCGACTACAATTTTCATACGTCATCATTGGGTGGGCACAAATGCTTAATTAAATATTTTGTAGATAACTGGGGCAAGTGTGAATAGCCAAAATTGCGTGGGAAAATTCGAATTAAATTCAGCAGACTTACGAAGGAAAAAAAAATAGAGACAATGCCTTAAAGGAATAACAGCTGCATTAGTTTAACAAAATAATAAAATAATAGTAATGAATTTATTTAATAAAATGCATTTTTAATTTTGTTAAAGAGTATTCGAAAATATATTTTTTATATATTATTTTTAATATTAACAGTATCAAAAATAAATATTGCTATGACTCATTTAAAATGTAAGTTCTTCAAGAGAAATATTCAAAACTACTAGCTTAACAGAAATGTTTTAAAGTAAACCCAATATTCTGATTACTGATTCTATGAAATCAATTAATTTAGAACACATAATCTTAAATTTTACAATATTTAGTTCGGATTTCCATAGTTATAGACAAACTAAGCAATTCTGAAAACATAATCATAAATGGTTACTTAAAAAAATGAAAAGTCACTTAAAGATACTGCGTAATCCGATTTGCAAAGTGAGCATTATAGTTGAAGACAGCATTTTAATGTAATGCCATCCAATTTGCAACTCCCCTGCTGCACTTACAAGCCTTAAATTAATTTGAGTCACTCGGTTTCGTTTTCGGTTTTTTTTATTTTGGCCATTCCCGAAACCTGCTGCTGCCCCCACTCGCAGCGCTGCAGAGTTGCCGAAAAAGTGTGAGTTGCCAGCGCGCTTCGGAACTTGAGATACATTTTATGGACATCATCGTTAAAGTAATCAGCAGTAACAACAAGAATCATCAGACGCGGCAGACGACGGCAGCGCAAGGCATTAAACCAAACCAAACATACACATGCGCCTATATAAATGGCCAGCGCAGCGAGCGAAATAAATTTAAAAGACTTTTAACCAAATTCAAGGTCAACTTCGTTTCAATAAATTGCAAACGGAATGGTAAAGGCAGATCTGTGGGCAGGTCGGAGTCGACCAGATGACAGGGGACCGGACTGAAGGAGATCTGCGACTTTTGACTGCATGACGCAAATGAGGCGAAACAAAAAAGTCGTCAGCGGCTTACCTGTAACTGAAAGGCTGCCCCCTCACCCCTGCCCCCTTAAACATCCCGCATCCCTCATCCCAAGCAACGATTTTTCAAGCGAATTTTTAGCGTGTTAATAAAGACTGTCGAAAATTTAAAGAATGGCTTTGATAAAGCAGAACAGCAACAACGTTAATGAAGCAAAGAAGAACAACTGGTATAATAAATGCCTCTCTCGACGATGTTGTATAAAATACAAAGTGCAATTGTGTTTACCCACAACACACAAAATGTTGTTTATGTTATATTCAAATTTATCACAATCAATTCCCAATTTGGAAAGAGAAACGTTTAAACTAAGTATGAAAGCAAAGTAAAATAAAGCCAGGACAAGCTTACAGAAATACATTTTGAGTGTTACATTGATACATTTATACAAAATATTAATCCAAAATTGCATTTCTGATTGTCTATTTTCTTTAAAAAAAATTCAAATTAAATAACTTGATTTCGGCCCCAAAGTTTCCAAATTAGACATTTCCCATTAGACATGAATTCAGAACTGCATTTGATAATACTCTTTAAAACCGCAACGAAACCAAAAGGATGAAATGCACCCCCTTAATTTTACCCTTAAAAACCCAACCGCAAAAATACACAAATATTTTTAGCATTTATTTAGCTCTGCGCTTAATTTGTTTATTTTACCTGTTAACCAATTTATTTCTGATAAATTGTTTATATGTCGTTGGCACACACAAGTCTGGGTCTGGTATCCGTTTCTTCTGCGGCTTTTGTTTACACATTTTAAATGAGCTTCATGTATTAAAGTTCAATAAACTTTGCACCGCAGCCAAAAAACCAAAAACGGCAACCACAACAATTGATTAATTAATGAATTATTTGTTAAACATGCAGCAATCAAAAATGTGTTTTTCACATTCTATGTTTGTGCATTAGTCAAGAATTAATTGGGAAAGTTTTAAAATGCATCGAAGATGTACGAGTCTTACTAATACAAATTATAATTTTTATAAATTATACCGTACTTTCTATTAACTTAGTAAAACTAAGATGTAATATCAATTAAATTATGGTATTCTTTCAAGATTAGATCTTTGAACTTTAAAGCACAAAGAATATTTTTTGAAATCGAATTATTAATTGTGGTTGTGGCGGTCCAAGATTTAAGGTACTACTCTCACCGGCTTATAAAATCTGATTTAATAATCTATTTTCATCCAAAAAAATTTGTTTCTAATCTCCATACTTATGTATTCTTATTTGAATAAGATCAATAAGTTGGCATGCTTAGAAATGGAAAGATTTAAACTGGCATAGGAATCCTGTTATTGATTTCGATTTTCAATTCTTAGGCAACAAAGAAGATATAAGAATTTTGTTGGTTAATGAATTTTCAATGAAATATGTAATGTAAAAAAATGTAAATATAATTTATCTGCCCTGAAATAAAAAACAACACAATTGAAAAAAATTGGAAAATAAAAATTTTTATTTAATGCTGTAAGAATCAGTTGACTACATCGTATAGATCATAAGGAACAAAATGAAAAAATGAATGAAACATATTTAAAACCTTCGTTATTTGATATTTTTTTAGAATTTCTAAAACGTGCATTTTAAATATCAAGAACAGAATTGAAAATCAATAGTAAATTAATAGGGAAAGCAACCAACCTTTGTTGTATAACTCAACATTTTTATGTTTCTCATGATTCCAAAAGTCGTATTATAGCTGCAGGGTATATAAATGACGGCTTGCGGAAGTTTGCTTTCTCCCTTTTTAAGATTTCATGAATTTAGAAATGTCAGTCAAAAATTGTTTCTTTCTAAATGTATTTTCTGTAGAGATTGTAACGAAAAGCTATTCTGCTCACATTGAGATACACATATATTCGCTTTTCTGGAGGAAGTCTAAACATTTGCACTTCACACACTTGTTAGAATCCAAACAAGATGCAGCCGGCGAATAGAGATAGAATAAGAAGGGAGGCGGGCGGGCACAGCTGGATGGTTTATCGCAGCTGCTTGAGCAGTTCCTCCACAGTGCACTCGAATGCCCTTCATGACAGCCACCCCAACACCCCACCTCCCCGCCAACCGCCCCTCCAGGCCCACCCCCACGCCCTTTGTCATACTTTTCGCTCGAACTGTGTCAATGGCCTTGAAATTGTTTTGCGCCTTAGTTGTTGCTGCAGCTACGAGATTAGTGGAATTATTGCGCTCTCAAAGATCTTAGAATGCCAGAAGGAAATGCATATAGTTCACATAATGCTTGACATGCTTTTCGAACTCTTTGCTTATTTTTAAGTGTAATTGGTGCAAAAGTTTATAATAATTGTTATATGATTCTTGCCGTATTGCCTGAATACTATTTCGTTTTGCCCACATCAAAGAAATAATTTTTAATGAAATTATGACATTTTGGATACTTTTACAATTAGACTGCTAACAAAAATAAGCATTACTTAAAGAGTAAAGCTCTTTTATTTAATAATTATATTTTACAAGTGATTTTTAGTCATCTAATTATATTTAATCAAACATTTAATTTGTAATGAATTTTGGAAACTTCTACAATTAGACTGCTAACAAAAGTAAGCATTATTTAAAGAGTAAGCAGATATTTTAGTTACAAATTATTATTTAAGAAAAATATACTAGATCTGGGTACATAGTTTTTAAAACAGAACAAATGTTTTCCGATATCCATAAAAACCGTGTAAGCATTGATCTGCCTTAGGCTTAAATACCATTAAAAATATTGAAACGATTTTGCGATTAAATTATTTTTCCTTAAAAAAGCTATACTTCTCGCTTTTTAAAATAAAGTATTGTAGTTCAAAGACTGTTATTTATTTAATATCAGCATTGAAAGCTTCGAGCAATTCCCCTTTTTTTCCACAAAGCAGGAAATGCTCGCGCTTCGATTCTTTCTACTATTTCCTCTTCGTCTTCGCAGTGTGGTTTCTCATTGTCAGTTCTCTGGGGCCAAGTGAATTTTTTTATGGTCGCGGGACAGGAAAAGATTGTGCCACAAGGTCAGCCAAAGTAAACCGCATTGTTGTTTTCGCTTTTTTCTTGCCACTAATTTATAACTGAGATGATGCGCAGAGATGTTAGTTAACGATAATGATTTCTAGGTATTCTTACATCGTGATGTGCTAATGTGCGGGCAAAGTCAAATGGAAATGTATCGAGTGGGTGGTTGATATAAAATCGTCATACTTATCAAAGAAGTCATAACATAATATAAATGGACTAAGATGTAATATAATTGTATTTGAATAATATATAAAAATTCAGTCTACGGAGCAGACCACTCATTCCACCTTGGTTCGATGACTTAACTAAGCCTTTGACTCCACTGACTGGCCATAAAAAAAAGCACTTCCAAAGTGCAGCAGCAGCAAAAGCAGCTGAAACAAGACTTTAGGACCGAACAAGTGTTAATTTGTGGCCACATCAACCCGAGATCTTGTTGAACCCAGCAACCCTGAAAACAGTCCTCCAGCAAGTGCAAAACAAAAATAAAGCAGCAAAATATTAAGAGATTAATACGAGACAAGCAAATGCAAAATTCCAACCATAAACAAGTTCAGCAGGGAGTGCAATAAAACCGGGAAGAAATAAAGTCAAGATTCTGGAATCGAACCGGGAAATAAGATCTAAATACAACGGATACAATGATGAGCACCAAAATAAAATGTCTATTTTGCTAAGAGTTAAATAAAATTTAAACAAGACATCATAAATTGGAAAATTAATTTGTGTGCTTAAGATTTATAAGACTAAATCCAGACTAACAGAGTTTCTCATACACAGAAACACAAATTATTCAACGAACTTCTGTGAGAAATTAACCGAAATAATATGGTACCCTGTATTTTCTGTATTTAAGAATACCCTTCCCAAAGAAAATTTAAAAATTAAATTTAAATGGTTTAGCGAAAACTGAAGTTATACAGAAAACGAAGGGAACTACTTTTTCACATAAAAACAAGGTTACGAATTTGTAGACCCGTTACTCAAGGATTTAAAGGGTTATTATATTCGTTGAAAAGTATGTCGAAGGGAGTATTTTCGTATCTTAAAGTATATACATCTTCATCAGGATTATCTTTCCGTGTGTTTTTGTTTGTATCAATGACGAAATATTTCCCAATTTTTTGACCAGAATTCTGTGGCACCTAACACCCCAACATATACAAAAAATCTATAAGTTATATAAAGTTTGAAAGTTATATTATATAAAAATATTACGCCTACGTGGATTGGATTGAGTAAGGGGTATCTCATTGTCGGGTAACTCGGCTAAAACGTTTTTGTTGTTGCTTATTGCATTCCAGTTTTCCTCCAAAATTTCGTTAGCTGCATGACATAAAGGGGTTATAAATAAAAACAAGATACAAAACCATATTCCACATGACATTATCAAAAAGCCTCGCTTTGTGTTCTTGCCAGAGTCTTGAGGCAATTAGGCCGCAATAACTCGACGAAACAAAACTTGAACTTCAGCCTGCTGGCACCTTGAGCCTGTGTGCTTGTGTGATATCTGGTAATTGCCAGCATCAATTTCATTACTCATGCGCCGCGTTGTCGCTGTGGCCGCCGAGTGCCGCGTGCGGTTAGCCTTAGGTCTGGGGGATCGAGAAAAACTAATGCTCGGCGTGTGACATTGTAAGAAAATGCAGTTGCACTTGATGCTGCCAACTAAAGATGCGAGTCGCAGCTTGCGATGAGTTGACATGAGAGGAAAACGTTTAGCTGACATCAAATGCATTTTTATTTTGCTGCCACGATTTCCAGTTCACCATGAAGCGGGACGCAGCTGGCTCAGAGACTCACGGTCGCGGTTTTGAACCATTTTAGCCCAGAGCAGGAGCGCGAGAGCAGGCCAAAACCCGTTGTGCAACATTTAGTGGTCGCCGCTTTTGGCCAGACGGATGACGGCCAGCAACCTTGACCCGGTTCTACTTCTAGCTCGGAGCCTGGCCGCCTTCTAACCTCCATTCGGGCTTGACAACTGGCCTTCCAGATACTCCCAGTGGGTTTGGCTTTCAGACAGACACAGAACCTAATTAGCATTTCCGCACGTTCGCCTTAGCGGTTGTCGGTGTGGGGTTTCCACAAGGAGACTGTTGCTCCTTGGGAAACCTAATTAAAAGTGCTCCTTGAACTCGCCGCCTGAAAGGCTTCAACACGGATTAATGCCTCCGGTTGCCAGCTTCCAGTTAACACTTTAAGTCTTCCGTCAGCAAGTCAAGAAGATGGCGGCGGCAGCAAGAGCCTTTAGCCATCAAGATGCTAAAGTTTTCAATTAGACAATTTTCTCATTTACATTTCAAATGGATTCCTTGCGCCCGTTTGGCTCTATCTTAATTGGTTTTTATGGCTGAGTTTTGGCCAGGGAATGAATACAGTTGATACTGTTCTGGCTGTGCAATATATTAGAGTGGAAAGGTGTGTAGCTGGAAAATTATTTATTTCCCTTTAATTTATAAAAATAAATGTATAAAGGAATTTTAAAGGGTTAAAAAACGAATTATAGTTTAAGTTGACATGTTTATTAGACTTCTAGTAGCTCTTTATTTTCAAACTTTTACTGAGCTGGAAACCGACAGCTCAAACCACCCTGGCTTCAACGTACCACAACCAACTGTTGCCTTTTACCGACAAAAAGCGTTTCCTTGACACTCGAAGCAAAACAAATAAAGGTCGCCATGGTAATACCGGCAAGCGACCATAACAAAGCGCTTTCAAGTAAATTCTTCATTTACTAACGAAGTGCTTAGCGAAAATGTTGCATCAGGGAATTATTCTGCGTGAGGGACATGTCACCAGGACAATATACAATCTGGTAAGCCGTAACATAATTATAAATAAAGCACACACACTCAAGGTCCTTGTTCCCAAGATCAAAGACAAACGCTACGAGGATGTGATCGAGTGCATAACCAATTTCGGTGAGGCGGCCAACACGAGGGCGGGGCTTTCCACCCTGGGCCATTGCTACTACCACGCCCAGAAATACGAGGAGGCGGCCACCTGCTACGAGCAGCTCTGCCAACTGGCGCCCAAGGAAGCCAAGTACAGGTCCGTTTAAAAACACCTACCAACTGGGGACATTTTTTAAGGGTTTTTTAGTTTTCCACCAAAACGTTATGGGGAAGAAAATGTTGTATATATGTACACTGATGGGAAATTCTTCATTTAGGACCCATTTAAAATTTAACAGTGTGTCTTAAAGTTGAGGATGTTGTTCTTGATCCTATAATTGCTTTCTCTTAACGAGAAATCGATACCGCTCTACAGCGAGTCCTATAGGTTGCTGAGTTTTTTTTCCAGACTCTTCATAATATTTTATTTTCATGGTTTTTCTCTTACTTACTAGAAGCCCAAATAGTCTACTGCCCACAGTTTTATCTAAATACTTGCGGTTCTTAATTCGGTTGATGGAAAAGACGACTGAGTTTAAATTTGAAATAAGAAAAAAAATCGTATAAAAAAACAAAAATCATTTGTCAATTCAAGATGTTTTTAAGTCAAGACCAATTTTCTTGATTTTAGAATGTTGGACTAGAATGATTCAAGTCCATTTTACCTTGGCGCTAGAAAATCTGACAACATTTTGTGTTGATTTAAAGAACATTTTCATGATTTTAAATTATTATTTCTTTTCTGTGTAGTAAGCTCAAATCAGTGATATAAATATTAACTATTATTTCGCATGTATTGCTATAACTCCAAGCTAAGGTGTAAATATATCTTTCAACTCACAAATTGTGACATTTTTACAAACTCGTTAACGAGCTAATCCCTTTCAGATTCTACTACGCCCAGTCTCTGTATCAGGCTGGCATCTTTGCCGAGGCTCTGCGGGTGCTCAAGCAAATTGGAGATCAGGAGGATGTGCTCCGGGAGCACTGTCTCCAGCTGCAGAGTGCGATCCTCTACTCCAGCGAGGACTTTGCGGGGGCGCAGAGCCTACTAAATCAGCGGGCAGGAGGCACTGCGGATACCCTCAATGACGAGGGATGTCTACTGTTCCAGGCGGATCAGCACGAGGCAGCGGTGCAGCGATTCCAGGCGGCCCTTCAGGTGGGCGGCTTCAATCCACTGGTGGCCTACAATGTGGCCCTGGCCCATTTCCAGAGGAAACAGCGGGCTCAAGCTCTGGACTATACCTCCGAGATTGTGGAGAGAGGGATGCGAAACCATCCCGAACTGGGCATTGGCGCCCAAGTGGACATTCCGGATGGCGGTGCCAGGAGCGTGGGCAACCCCATCACCATGGCCATCTCGGGCATTACCCAAGCACTTAACCTAAAGGCAGCCCTGGAGTTTCAGGACGGCAATGAGGAGGCAGCCAGGGACGCGCTCCTGGACCTTCCACCTCGAGCGGAGAGCGAACTGGATCCGGTCACGTTGCACAACATGGCTTTAACCGATGTCCAGGGCCCGGTGGCTGGTCTCAGGAAGCTGGCCTTTCTCCTGGAGCTGGGTGCTCCCTCCTGCCCCAAGGAAACCTTCGCCAACATTCTGCTGATCTGCTGCAAGCACGAGCTATACGAAACGGCTGCCGATATCCTGGCGGAGCACACGGACCTCACCTACAAGTATCTGTCGCAGTATCTCTACGAGCTTCTGGATGCCCTGATAACCGCACAAACCAGTGCCGAGTTGGCCGAGAAGAAGCTGGGCACTCTGGCCTCCAGTCTGGCCGGTAAGTTGCGCAGCCTGGCCGCCAAGGTGCAGGAAGTGAGGGCCACCAATGAGCAGCAGGCACTCAGGGATGCGCTTAAGGACTACGAACAGGCACTGGAACTGTAAGACTAACTTAAGTTACGTAAAATATTTTTTTATTTTCAAGATTTTATTTCTCAGATGGGTTTATTGTAACACCCTAAAACTATTTCCTTAAGAAAGTTATCCCGTGTGAATTATAAAACTAAAAAAAAGTGATAAAAAGATTATATATCGGACACCACGATTCTAGCTAATTGAATGGATCCCAAATCAAAAAAAAAATCATTTTAATCTGACTTATCTGGCTATCGCTTAAATTATATAACTTACTATAACTTAAATTATTCTAGGATTCCTACTGAATATTTCCTTTAAGATTTCGGTCCGTCTAAAAAAATTGTTTCAAGAAAAACGCGTTTTAAAAATCAAGTACGCGCGTTTACACCTTTTTGACACCGTCGAGTATTGAAAAATCGCTTTAATAATATAGAATATATGTGAAACGTTTTTAATCTATCACAAGGGAAATCCCCTTTAACCATTCCTTATACTTTTCTAGTATTAAATTTAAATTTAAGTTCTAATGTTAAGTTTTATAGATTTGTTTTTAAAGTTAATTCTTTCAAATACCCTTCCTCATCTTACATAGTTATCTGCCTGTGGTGATGGCTCGAGCCTGGATTTCCTGGCGCGATGATGACTTTGTGGGTGCCGAGAGGGAATTCCATTCGAGTGCGGAGTTCTGTTCGGAGAACTCCATTTGGCGATTGAATGCAGGACATGTGCTCTTCATGCAGGGCGACAAATACAACGAGGCGGCTGCCTTTTACGAACCCATCGTGCGGCAGCACTCTGATGATGTGAGATTAAACCATTCAAGTCGTACCCACAGATATTTCCAATTTGAATGCCCGGTATTTGAAACCAAACACGGGTATACTATACTACTACTTTAACAGCGCAGGTGTACATACATAAGTGCTAAATAAGTGTAGCCGTCCTTATACAAGATTTATTATATTTATTTAACTATGTTCTCAGAGACTAGATTAAAACAATTTATTTTGATTAATCATACCTTTCACAAATTCCAATTAGCAACTTAAAAAAAAATGTATTTTCCAAAGCTTATGTTTAGGCCTTATATACACCATGTGAGAATTTCAAGAATGTAAAATAATTTATTCGGCTTAATCCATCACATACTACCAAATATGATGATTAAAATAAGACAATATATTTTTTCCAAGCTTTTGACAGCACCATTAGAGAAACTCAGTTCATGTAAACTGAAGAATTAATGAGCATATTTTGCATCAGTAACGGGTATCAAAGGGTCGGTTCCCCGACCATCCCACTCTCGGCCAGCCCCAATTATAATCCACAATCTACAATCCCTTATCCCAACCAGATCATGTCCGTTTCGGCAGCGGTGCTGGCCAACCTGTGTGTTTCCTACATCATGACATTCCAGAACGAGGAGGCCGAGGAGCTGATGCGCAAGGTGGAGAAGGCGGAGGAGCTGAAGGGCAACCTGGGCAAGCAGTACCACCACCTGTGCATTGTCAATCTGGTGGTGGGCACTCTGTACTGTGCCAAGTCCAACTACGAGTTCGGTCTCTCCCGCATCGCCCACGCCCTGGAGGGGGGGTCGGGGAACAGGCTGTATGCCGACACCTGGCTGCACGTGAAGCGCTGTATCCTGGGCCTCCTCACCGGCATGGCCAAGCAGAACATCATCCTGACATATGCCACCGTGCAGGAGGTCCTCAACTTTCTGCGATTTTGCGAAGCCTACGGGCTCTTCACCCCGGCCAACATCTTTGCAGCCACCGAACAGGTGCCGGAGGAGCCCCTGACCATCGGACTGGAGGCCAGGAAGTTGCGACTGCTGATGATTAGGCTGAGCGAATATGATAGTTTGTAGATTGAGCATCAATTATTTGTTAAATGAGTGCACTGAAAAATAAATGAAAATTTAAATATATAATTAACAGAAATGCTTAGCATTAAAAAGAAAACTTTTTTTCAGAAAATGTAGGTGGCACAATTACGTATTGTTGATTCAAATTATGCATGTTTAGCCTCTTTCACAAGAGTGGAACTTAAACCGATCGTCCGTGCGAGACAGAGATAGACACAGTGTTCGGTTGACCATGAGTTTCGCACAAGATTAAATGAGACATATATAGGATATAATAATTGTGGAACTTAACTTAGAGTTTGTATGTATAATAGGATCCTTAGTACCCTGCAGTTCCGAAATTCATCACTACAAAAATTCATCACTGTTTAATCAGCAGCGGACTGCGACGCCGGCAGAGCCAAAGGCAAAGTCGGCAGAGCCGAGAGCGACGCAGGCAGAGCCGAAACTCTCAGTCCCCGATCGTAGGCAACGCAGAAAAATTTCCATCTCCCTCTCTTACTCCTTCTCTCTCCCCATAAAATGAGCTGAGAGGTGGAGGACAATGTATTAAAATCAGATCGACCTTTATACACCCTTGAAAATAAATTAGCATAATTATACCCTTGCAGAGGGTATTATAATTTTGGTCAAAAGTGTGCAACGCAGTGAAGGAGACATCTCCGACCCTATAAAGTATATATATTCTTGATCAGGATCACCTCCTGAGTTGATATAGCCATGTCCGTCTGTCCGTCTGTTAAGGCGAAGCTTATAATAAATCTGTTGGGCCAGCATAAACTAAGCTGGACTTGGCCGGCGGCAAAACAAAAAACGCAGTAAGTTTTTATTTTTTTAATAATTTTTCTATTTCAGATATACTTGGTCAGGAAGAGCCAGTACATAAAGCACGAAGTCAAAAAAAGGGCACGGAAACCGAAACATCCTCAACACCTCCGGGACAACTGAAAACGTACATATGTAGATTGAATTAAGTTAAATTAATTAGTTATATGTAATGAAATAAATGAAATAATAATGAAATATTGTAATAAAATAAAAAATGAAATTTATATGAAAATTTACTGAATGAATTTTACTGATGAAAAAAAAGCGATGAAAAAGCGATGAAAATGCGATGAAAATGAGATGAAAAAGCGATGAATTACTGATTAAAGAGTGATGAATTACTGATGAAAATGTGATGAATTCATCACTCTTTAATCAGTAATTCATCACTCGTTAATCACTATTTCATCGCATTTTAATCACTCGTTCATCGCATGTTCATCAGTAAACGCTGTTCAAAGAGTGATGAATTACTGATTAAAGAGTGATGAAAAACTGAAAAAGAGTGATGAATTACTGATTAAAGAGTGATGAATTTTTCACTGATTAACTCCTAGGACATGCCAATGTTAAATTCATCACTAATTTGTATGAAGTTTCATCGCCGATTAATCAGCAGTGATGAATTTTTGGTGATGAAAAAGCGATTAAAAGGTGATGAACGGTACTGCAGGGTACTTAACTGTAGTATGTGTATGTAAAGAAATAAGAAGACACCGACTTACACGCAACCATTTGTGCTTGAAAAAAAAACAATAAAATAGAGGTGTGTTTGGGAATTATGCTACAATTTAAAAGCTTTTTGATATACTTTTTGATATACAACCCATATTTTTCTCAATTTTCCCCAGGATAAAAACCAAGACCAGGGTTTTGTGACAGCTGGGAATGCTTAGAAGGACCTCTAGACAATCTGAATAGGCAAAATAAGGTGGATAATAAATATAAATTACGAGTGGAAGAGCAGAAATCTGTCATAAATCACATAAATGGCTGATTTTCATCAGGCAGGTTAGCGCTACCAGGAAGTTGATTGTATGCCAATCTATTGACAAAGAACCCGAGGAGCACGTGCTAACCGGGGTGAACTGCCTTCCCATTTATCCAGTGTTTCCCACCCCATAAACGTTCTGCTCGGCGGGCACGTGAGCACTCACGCGTTCGATTTGACAACGTGTTTATGTCGCAGCTCAATTCCGCATTGACAGCCTCATCGACATCATCATCATCATCATCGTCATCAATGAGACAACAAAAAAGAAGAAAAAAGATAGCTCGACTTCGAGATACTTTGCAAAGCCCATTTGGAAAATAAATGGCCTACCTCTAGGCGATTTTTCAACTGACAGGGGTTGAATTTAAAATCAAATAGGCCACGAAGACTGAAAACAGTCAAGTGAATAAAAAAAACCAATTTATTGTGATCTTTATAATATTTTTAGGAGTAGGTGTTTTTAGTTAGAGTAGTTAGTGACCATTAAGGTTTTATCAGATGACAAGTCATTTACCATAGAACTTTACATTTACATTAAACTTTGTTTTAATTTGTGAATTTTTTGTTTTTTCTACCATTATTCCGAGTAACGTAAATTCTCGTTCAATATGAGGTAGGAAAATGGCGAAAAAGTCCTAACAAGCACTTTAAGCTGCTACTGGCTCCTGTGGCATGCCCATCCTTTCGCCACTCTCCTCCCCCTCCCCTGCCCCATTTCCATCACCATCAGCATTGATGTTGTCATTATACTCATCGACATCCTCCTTGTCATTACGCGACGCATACGAAAAAAGAGGAGGAGCATATACAACATGAAAACACTTGTCATTAACACAAACAGACAGAAACACTCGCCCCACACAAACCAGCAAAAACTCGCAGTTTTATACACAGACTTGGGGCTAAAGAATGGCGCCTGCATCGCTCCACAAAGGAAGATAGTAACACCTTTTTGCGATGGAATTTGGTTATACCCTGACGGAAAAGGGAGTATTTAGACCTTGGCTGGAGATGATGGGTTGTTATGGGGATATAATACTTAGGCAACATAATTATGGATGATTATGGATGGTGATAATGAAATTATAAATTATTAGATACTTATAAATCGAAAATCAATTTTTTTTTTTAGAAAATCTGGTTAAAGTGTTTTTTGTTGATATATTATGTGGAATGAAGATTATTTAATACCAATGAATTACATGTGTGTGTACTTAGAGAATTTAGAGATTTTTTTTGATATTATGACACACTATTTTGTAGTATATCTTCTGCAGTAGTTCACATACTTATGTATCTATCGAACAGTAAAATGAAAGGTTTATTTAACATATTTTATTATTTGTTGTTGGGAAAGCGATTTGCATTCCCATCAAAGCCATTTCCATTAATATAAATATACCCAAAAAGTATTTCGGTGACGATACGCTTAATAAACGAATTTTAGTTTGACTTTTTTAGCTCTCGTTTTTTTTCTCCGTTGGCGTCAAGTGTTGCTCATTTTATTTTACTTTATAAAGTTTGTTGTTTGTTGCTTGTTAGCCGCCTTTTGTTGATGCCTGCTGCCTGCCTCGTTCATCCTTAATCCTTCTTCTGTTTCGGTCCAATTTCAATTCAGTCTGCCTCCAGTAAATTGTGCATTTCAACTTTGCCTTAATACTTCATGACCCCCCATTTTCCTTTAAGCCCCCGAGTGACGTGGCAATTGTTAATATGCCTTTTAAGCGGTTTTCCTCTTGAGTGCCATGCAAAAGTAAAGTTGGCTAGAATTCGCCACTAAATTTTGCCTGCCACTCAAATTGATTTTCCAGGCCATTTAAATCAGAGACCCACAAGCACATAAATATGTATTTTTTAAGTGTCCTGGCTAACGGCTTCAATGGTGTGTCTGTTTGATCCTGTCATCGCCATTGTGTTGGGCTCAAACCAAAATGAACGTGAAACTGAGAAAATCCGAAATTTTTACACCCTTTACATCGGAAAATGTAAGTAGGCATGTTTATGTAATGAAAAGTCTAAGGCTTGGAGGAAATAAAGAAGGTTTACACTTTATTCAATGAAAACTGGGCCAGAATGGTAAGGAGCAATACGTAGAGGTTTGAAAGAAAGAGTTTTTCTTTAGCATTCAACGTCTCAAAAATATTTTTGTAAAATGTTAAATCTGCACTTTGGAAATGAAAGCTTATGCCTAAAACGACAATTTCGGCCTATGTGCAATGGCTGTGCAAAAACTAGTAACTTTTTAAAGGATTTTCCTTCTTCTGTAAAGAAATAAAATGCTTAATCCTCATGGATAGGTCTTAATTTAACTTTTAAAACATCAGTTTTAAAACATCATGCTTTCCAAATTTATAATGCACTTTGAAAGCGTATTTAACCATTTTTATAAACCGCATTCAAGTCAAAAATCAATATGGCTTTGTGGTTGTTCCCGATGAGGTTTTTGTTGTCTTTGTTGACCGTCGGAATTTTGCGGGAAGAATTGTTGCACGTCAATAAGAGTGTGTGTGTTTGTCAACTAATAAAAAAATTGAATATAAAAATAAATATTTTCTCTAAATAAGAAGTTGTGTATTCTATATTTAAAATAAATATAAAAAAAGAATGATTTAAGCAAAAATATTGGAATTGATATGGTAATTAAAAGATTTATATATTTATTTATTATTTATTTTAAAATAAAATTAAATTACTATAAAAGGCGAACTTCCACCTTCAAAAATGTATTTTGCTTATATTTCTCCGCTATTAAATTAACTATGCTCATTCAAAATATAAAATCTAATTTTATATTTGTATATTTTAAATGACTAAAAACGGCTATGAACACATTTTAGAGTAAAAATATTTAAATTAAATATAAAATACTTTGATTTACTACGTTATTTACATGTATATATACTAACAAAAAGTGGTGGATTTTTACATATACGATAAATTATGATCATAACATACATTACAGTCATATCTACGAAAAACAACTTATAGCAACTTTGATTATGTTGTTTAAAATAAAATGTTAATATAGATAGAACAGTTTCTCAGAATGCACTTTTTAAAATGTTCAACACATTCACAAGGCTTTTCTTAAGGAACTTAGTTAAGCAACACTTGCGCGGTGTAATACGAACAAAAATATTCAATTTTTGATCCTAATTCATTCCTTTATTCATTCATGAATTTTTCCGACCCTTTGATCCGCTTTTGTCGACAAATTCACACAAAGTTTTGCCCCGCGGCTGTCAAGAACTGGTGGGGACAATAAATCAAGCTTTGATTGCTTTATCGACAGAATAGCAACACAAACTCAGACACATGCGAATAGAAATAGTAAATCACTTTACGCTATGGTCAAAGCAACAAATAATACATTGGCACAGTACGAGTACTTTTTCATACACAGATGCATGGAGTGGCATTGAAAAATTGTTGAAAAATTAGTTGAACCGAGAAAAGAAATTGTCATGGTTCCATTTAAAATGCCGTTACATCCATTACGTATACGCAGCGTTGATATATGCACCAAGGAATCAAAAGAGGCGAATCGAGGGGTTACATTAAGTATCAATAATTGTTGGGCATCGATTTCTGTGCACAAGAGCAAAATAAAGGAAAGAACTTAGTCTTGGACTATAATTTCAAGCACAATTAATGAATTCTATTCTCTGATTCTGATATGCGATCTCTGGACCATTTGTTTTAGTTAAATTGGCAATTCTTTACACCAACCCATGTCATTCGTATTTCCATTAATCAAAGGCTTATTTGAAAAACCAAACACAAAGAAGGGTCAATATTGGCATTTTTTCCAGTCATGATTGATGCAACAACGTCATTCACCGATTGTTGGCTGCCTTTAATCGCTCATAGAGAACGGTTTTCACTTGGGCACGTTTCGCCAAGAAGCAGTCCAGACAGCCAAAGCCCGGAATGTTGCTCTTGGGAGTATTAAAATTTTCTACACCATTTGGCCGAAATGCTGAGCTGTCAGGACCCAAGGAAACGAAGTTGAGCAGGATCCTTAACAGCGGCCAATAACCTTAGCAGTTCGATGGTCTCAGTTTTTGCAGACCTTAATAACGGCTTAAGAGTATTATCTTAATACTGTTAGAGGTCCATTTCAGCTGACGAGAACTTAACATAAAGGCAAGGAGGATAATTCCATTCTAAATTAAGAGATTTTCCATTCAATTGTTTTCTTAAAATTGAACTACCAACATTACGTTGACATGTCCTTATAGCCTTCTTTAGAGCTTTAAAGCTACTAAGAGAGCAATATCGTTTCTAATTTTATTGTTCGGAAATATAATTGTTAAGGATTTACCCTTTAAAAGTAATACCCACTGTATCCGCACTTGCGCTTTTTTGCTAATACAAAAGCACTAATTTATCAAAACTTAAATTTACTAGAGAAAAATATTAGGAAAATTTATTTTAGTGTAACTACAGTCATCAGTTACGAAAAATAATATTTTAATCTTCTTTTAACTAAAAGTCCAATAACATGGCAGTAGCATAACATTTTCTGCTTACTTATCAGACCCCAAGACAATTGCAGCATCACTACTCTGTTAAGCCAAACCGAAGAGATTTTTCCGCTAAAGAGAAGTAAGCCAGTGAGTTTCTCTTTAAATCACTTGGAATCTTTTATTTCTCTTAGTTTATTTTTAACATTTACAGATTAACTCAAGAAGGTAAGACCAAGATAACTTGAGCTTCTATAAACAAATGTTAGCGGAGGAAATGAAGACAAGTTGTAAGCATTGTAAGAATAAATAAAAATATAAATAAATAAATAAAAAAGGAAACTGAAAACTGTATTATTGCTAACTTTTATTTATTTTGTGTTATATGCAAATAAAGTTATTTTCATTTTTTATATATATATGATATAGTTAATTTATATAAAATAGAACATTTAATTATAAATTTACAAAAAAAAAGTTTTAATAATAAAAAAAAAGTTTATTTGTAAAAGTTATTCAGTTTTGGCCTTAATTCCAAATATATCCTTAAACGTTTGAAGACAACGAAGTTATTATTTTATTTTAATTTCCTCTGATATCTAATTACCTCTAGAATGGGCATAAAAACCTTTAGTCAGGGCCTTAAGCGAAATTGGTTCGATCCAAAACTCTCAAGCAATTTTAAATTCCAGAAGGGAAAGCCAAGAACGAAAGCAGCCAGTGCCAAGGCAAATTTTTCACAATCCGGCCGAATAAAAATAAAAGACCAAACAAATTGTGCATGAAATGCTTCCCAGGCGGAGACCGAAGAACTGGACGCTGCCTTATATATATATATATATCCTCAAGTCATTTGAAATTTGCACAAATGAAAATTGTGGCAGTAAATTGAATTACCCAAAACAGCAGCAGCAACAATACTGACTACCGCAGTGAAAACAGAACAATAAAAACGACGGATAAGGAATAAAAGTTGAAAGGCCGAGACCGTCATCCAGCCTTCCTCCCTTCTTTATTTCCCCAATCTTTTTCACCCCTCTGCCACCAACTCCTTTCCAAAACAAATAACTTGGCCTCATCGTCGTCAGCCCAAGAAAAAGCAAAAAATCAGTGGACAAAAAAATTGTTTGTTGTTTTCCGACTTCTAGATACCTGGTATCTTGTGCATAATAAACCACAAAATTATTTATTTTTAATTTAATTATTTACTTATTCCGGAGTAAATGGAAAGTCCTTCTCAAAACATTTTATTTTTACGTTACCATCAAATTTGTACTTGATATCTACAACGAATGCTGGGTGAGTAATGAAAAATGGTGGCTACTGACTGCAGATTCAAATGAAAATCCCCGCTGGGCTGTCTACCCCCTCCCGCAAGTATCGCCCCACGTTGTTGTGACATTAGCCACGCCATGCTGTGCGCCCTTAATGAGCATCCCAGACATATGCCACGGGGCACGGGCCAGGAGCCTTGAGCCCGGAGCCTTGAGGCCAGGCCAGGGGGCGTGGCCAGGATGACGGGGGCGGGGGCGGCGGTCAGAGGTCGCGGGCCATGTCCCGGATGCTTTTATCGCCGTTCAAATCTCTCTACTCCCGACCAACGCAGATTAGTATGTTTAGGTTGCCCTTGAATTTCCGCATGGACAGTGGGAGCAATGGTGTGTTTGGTTTCGTGGTTGGGGATCCCGTCTTATGTCTGAGCAAACACCCCTCGCCATATGTAAATGTCTTGATTGTTGTTCATCCGACACTGACACTGGCAGTTGCCTTCAGGAGGGGTTGGCATGCGCTACTGAAGAAATGCGTAACATATGGTGAGCCTTTCAAAAGAAACTTGCATTCGGAAGTAAGAAATGGGAAAACATTCAAACAATAATTCCAATAAAATATAATGCATGAATTTCAATTTGGTACTGTAAAATTTCTTTTACCAGCAAATTATGCGCTTTGATTTTAGTTTTCTTGTTTTTTATTTATTTATTTAGACTTTTTTAATTATTTAAAATATCTAAATGATCAAAGTTGGTGAAAGTTAAATGCATTTTAATATTATTAATTCATAAACTTACTCTAAGACCCAAAGAAATCTTTAACAAAAGTCTGAAGAAAACTGTTTAAATGTATGGCTTTAGGGAAACATATTATGAATCGTATCGGTGCTCTTACAAAAAGTTCTCCCATCTAAAACGGCCTGTTAGCGATCCAAACGTGTGTTTTAACCAAGTGGAGCAGACCACAATCCCCACCAGTTAGGGCCGTAATCATCATCATGATTATTATTGGCATCATTATTTCAAACATTTCGCCGCTCTCAAAGGCCCTGCATTGAAAATCATTTTGAAATGGCATCCACCATAAATTTGTTGTTGGCACTGTTCCCATTTGCAGGGAGCACACAATTTCCAACACCATTCGGCCGCCTCCTCCTCCGCCCCATAAAACCAACAAATACCCACAAATCTAGGCGAATTTTCCTCCACACTTGTTGATGTTAATGCACATTACGTATACGCACTCTGGATGTTTTTATATCTCTCTTTTCGTGCTACATTTTGCATTTTGCGGTCTGCAGTTTTCCGTCTGCCGCATAATTCTTATTTTAATGCTGCACGTTAGGCACATGCCAAAAAATAAGATAGTTTTAGGGGAGATGACGCGAAAAAGAAGGGGAAAAGACAGAAACCTCCAGACAAAAAAGATAACAACTTTACTTTGCCCATTTTTCAGTGTGCCGCATGCTCGCAACACTGATTTTTCGGTTTCTCGTTTCAGTTGCGAGTCCCAAGACAAGAAGTTGTCTAAACAACTGCAGATGCATGTCTACATTGTGTATGTGTTTTGGGCGAGTGTTCCACAAATGCTGCTGACGTCAACCGCGCCTGCCACACGAGTCGTGTGGGAACAATCCCAACGACCAAATCGTGGGCCACATCCATCTAACCAACTGCAATTCCATGATTATGTCCGCTTTGAACGGGAATAATTGAACGCTGTTAGTTATGAGGCCATAAACTGGTTTATAAATCAGCCATGATCGGAGAACAATTATAGACTTTTTAACATATTTTATAAAATATGAATTAGGCATACATAGTAAGTGAAACATAAGTGTGACATAAGTTTTTGGACTAGTCGGCCAAATTAAATTTAATATAATTAAGGTAGTGCCATGGCCATAATAATTCATTTTCCTTTTAACAGTATCAACATAATCTGAAGCTCTTGCTCCACATTTCTCTACATTTAGTTTTCCTTACCCATCTTTTTTTAAAGTTTTTAAAATAATATGCCTGTCCTGCCAAAAATTGTTTGCGATGTTCGCTCCGCTTCTCCCGAGCGCTTCTGTTTGCTGCAGTTTTGCTCGATTTGCGGCAAATTAAGTTGGCCTGGCCAGCAGACCATGGGGCACACCCACCGCCAGCCTCATAGCACCGCCCTCCTTTGGGTGGTGCATTGTTCACGACGTCGTCTGGTTTCGGATTCGGATTCGGATGCGGGGACTGGGGTCTGGGGTCTGGCTGCTGCCCAAAAATGCAATAAAATTAAATGTTTTTGTGTAAAAACTTTATGACTTTGTGTTTATGTTCGCAACACGCTCGACTCTCGCAGCACTCTCCGTCCAAGTTTCCTGCGTTGTTTTTGGACTTTTGGTTGGACGCTTGGCCTGCTTTAGTTTCTGTGGCTGATTGGCAATTGTTTTTGCTGTGGCTGCTCTTCTCGGCGATGGCGAAGGCGATGTCGATGGTGGTGGTGGTAGTGGAACTGCCGCCTCGCATGTGTTGACAGTAATTAATTTAACTGGCATAAATGAAATTTATATGAGCAACACATTTTGCGATACTTTGACAGACACAAGTCTGCCCGGCATCGTTGCTGTCTTTTTAAAAATGTATTCGAAAAACTGAGAACAGAAATTTAATATCATAAGATCAGCAGTAAAATTACGCTTTATGAATCGTTGTATACAAAGTTTACTTTGACTGATGCATATAAATTATAAAAGAAAATCCTAACCTTGTTATTTAATATTTTTTATTTTATATTCGTATTCATATTATTGTATATATGCATATTTAAACATACTTAAAATTATTATTATATAAAATAAAACTTTCTTTAATATTAGCACGTACCCATGGAAACGATCTTTGGTGACCGTAAAATTAAATAAATAGTTTTACTTGAAAACTAAATATAAAATTAATATCCTTATAATTAATTGTGCTTTTAATAAATTGGTTGGCTATCTATTTGTTGGTGTTTCTGTCATTCTGAAATAAAACCAACCCAACTACTTTTTGGGTATATCCATCGAGTAAAAACATTTTTTATTTTTATATTATTCCCAAAATATTTGTGCATCTTAGCTTTGTAATATTCCTCTGATCTCCCTTCGCTAATGCAATTTTCTTCATTTTTGTTTTCCTATCCTATCAGCTTCATCTCGCCGACTTATCTTATCATCAAATTAACTGGTTTAGTCCCGAACCCAGCCTTCAGACAAACCTCAAGTAATTCCGGACTTATTACGGTTTCACTTTTTGTTATCGGCAAAGTTTTTTCTTCTTTTACTCCGCCATCGAAGGCTGGAGAAATCATCGAGTGGCGGGCACGTTCGCCCTTCAATTGAGGGGCGTGCAAAATGCATCATAAAAATCAAATATGAAGTATACTTTTTAAAAGCTCACGCTTTTTGACAACATCATTGGAGAGCGCCTCGAGGTGTGTCCAACTAAATGCTTATTAATTATGAGTCTGCAGGCCGGCATTCCATAAACACCCGTCTGAGTTTCGCACTTCGACGGCAAAAGCAATTACCTTAATATCGCTGTAAAAGGAAAACTTTATGGCCCAACTGTTGTAAAATAAAAGGATACGGAGGAGCGGTTGACCGAAAACCAGTAGTAACAAATGAAGCTGCAAAGTGCAATTTATCTGGCAGAACAACCCGAAATTGTTACAATATATATAGCTATCCTCGCTATCTATATTAACCGCAGCAATGCACAACATCAAGTTAAATATTCAAATCCCTGTTTGACCTTCTGGGCCAGAGAATATCCCCGCCCATTGTCATGTGGAAAAACTATTTATATCGCGGCTCTCGGGGAAAAAGAGGATCCACAACTCCCGCGATTGATTCACACAGTGAACTTCCGCAGCCAACGAGCTAACAAAAAGTTTACGCTTCATAGCACAAATTGAATAAATCATTTGACGTTGTCGGGCAGTCAAGTTGAGAATACGGGAGGGTAGAAAAACAGGGGCCAAAGTTCGTGGGTTCACATAATTGTTGCGCAAAATTGACCAAAAATAAAAGCTCCCCCGCAAGAGCAAAATTCAGCGGCAGGAGGCGACGAGTCTGAACAGATTTTAATTGAAAATAAATAAATTATGCTGCTTAATGCCCTTAAAAGTAGAGCATCCATGCTCGAAAGCAAACACTTAGCCGCCATGAAAGTTATGCAGATTTAAAGAGGCTGTGGCAATACGGAACTTTTGACATTGAAAAAGAAAATTATTTTACTTTTTTTAAAGAAATAGCTTTAATGCTCAGGAAAAAATTGTATTTAATATAGTAGCACTGTGTCTGTATAAGTATAACTTTATTATAATAACTTGCTAAATGGTTGAATTAATTGCAGTCTTAATAGATAGTTTGGATCAGATATATTGAATAATTTTAAGATTTTAAATAACATATTTATTTTTTAAATAACAAGCAACTTTTGCTATTTAACCCCTCATTACTCATTACTCATTTTCAAAAACACATTTTTTAATCGATAAATGAATTCCACTATTGCTTCTTATTTTGACATTGAAAAAGAAACATATTTTACTTTTCTTAATGAAATAGCTTTAATGGTCAGGAAAAAAATTTAAATTTAATATAATATGTATAGAAGCACTGTATAAGTATATCTTTATTACAATAAGTTTAGTTGCTTGTAACTTGCTAAATGGTTGAATTAATTACAGTCTTAATAGATAGTTTGGAGTCAGAGCTATTGAATAATTTGAAGATTTTAAATAAAACTTGTGCTTATTAACCCCTTTACTCATTTTCAAAAACACATTTTTTTTAACCGAAAAATGAATTCCACCACTTGGACTTCTTATCGCAGCACGGCCACTGGGGGATTTTACAGCGGACAGATGGACAGGAACAGCAATTGGGCCATACCTCAATCAGTTGCATCAGGATCAGCAGCATTACTAACCAACTGGAGACAGGAGACAGCGATGGAATCATTCCGGCGACTAAAATAATTATTTACAGCTCGAGACCAAGACACGTTGGGGCCTTGTCGAATCAGTGAACCAAATGGCGATGACGTAATCGCATCAGCATCAGCCGCTGCAGATGGAAATCGTTGGAACAGAAATTACACGGACCAAGTTAATATCGACAGACAACGGCGTAGTGCAATTGCGAATGTCCGTGCCCCGTTTCCGATTCCGCTGCACGTTTCCGTGATGGAATATGTACATGTGAAAAGTGGCAAAAACAACAATTCGTTATGCAATTCTCTCGCAAATAACAATACTCAACAAAAGTCAAATAAATTCAACAAATAAAACTTTGGTAGAATGCGGCACGTAAACGTTGACAAGAATAAAAAACGAAGTATTCGCTTTAAGACCCACAACGAATTCATTAGCAAGCCTACATTGATTTGCCTAGATTACATTATATCATTAAATTTAATACCATCACAAATGTTTCAGAAAATATAGGTATTTTAAGTATTTATTTTAAGCAAAAAATTATACTAATGCGGTTGATCTATATAAGCTTATTACTGACTCTTTTACTTTCAGTTTGTTTTGCTGATGGAGTCAAAATTAATACATTTTTTCGCAGGGCTACGGGGAAGCCTTTGCTGACATCATTTGAAGTAAAAAAGTGCCCCAAAGTGAAGACCTTAAAAAATGTAGACAAAACGAAAGTAAGGAATAATGATAAGCCTCCAGAAAATTTTACTAATATTATGATTCGATTTAGTTAATAGGAGTTTGGTTTGCATATGCTACAACTCCATTGGATTTACCCGTTTATCAGCGACGTTGTGCCTCATACAATATTCAAAATAATCGTGAGTCCTGAATATTGTTTAATGCCATATTTAAGTCTAAATATTTAGCATTGTTTTTTACCAATTTTAAAGCTAATTTTAACACAAATATCTTGTTCACGGACTATAGTCGCATTCTTATTACATATGCCTGCAATTACAATGACATGACCAAGATGTACAATGGTGAGTATAATGTTCTATAAAATAAAAATAAGTGGAACTCGAATACCTTTGCAGAGGAAATTATAATTTCAGTCAAACGTTTTGCAAACTAGTCCCTCAGTTTTAAAGCTATTTGAATGAAACTTTGCAAACTTTGTTCCAGATGCTATACAAGTCGGAACGTGCTACTTACTATATCATAGCACCAATAGGAACCATGATCTCCGATATATAGTATTTTATTTAGGAAATAATATTTTAGTTTTATCAAAATCAGCTGTAAAATATGGCTGCTATAGGAACAATCAGGAAAAGGATTATAAAATTAACTATGTAATTAAGTCATTTTACCGATTTCAGATTATGGTTTTACTTTTATAAAAATCGAACGACTATATCAAATGGCTGATATAGGAATGATCAAAAAATTTATAGGATAATTGACCTATATTCCTTTTGAATATTGAATTTTTGTAAACGCTGCAAGGGTATATAAACTTTCCATAGTTTGCATCCTTTCTTGTTTTTCTTTGCTTTACAAAATGTTTTTTCTATAAGCCTATGGACACATGGTTAAATAACCTCCTCTTTCAGTTAAATTGCGCATTTTAACACGCACCCGGACTCCCTTGGTTGATAACTTGAACAAGGCCCTTTTTTTCCTGGAGTCTATCGCATTTCCCACCGAAAAACTTGAGTTTCTGAAGGCGGAAGCCTTTTGCTTTGAGTGGTACCTATTGAATTACCATGTAAAACCCAGACCGGGTCGATTCAATGCACCCCTCAACCAGGTTTGGGATCATTGATGATGCCAACGATGGCGGTGACAACATGAATTAATTGCATAACTATCGCTAATTATTACAACATAGTCAATGGCTGGAGGAGCTGCGGTGATGGAGGGGAAATCGTATAACTTAATTAGCTCGGGCTGGCCCTACCAAAATCAATTACCAACGACAGTTTCACTCGACTGATTGGGCCTGTCTCTCAAGGAACCCAATTGAGCTGATTCCCGTGTCCTTGTTCCCGAAACCCACATACATATAAAACTACACTGAAAAGAAAAAGTCCCCAAAATAAGGGAACAGATACTTGATTAAAAAATATTATTTTCACTTTGCAAATGTTTAACCTTATCATCTTAAATTGGGGTTGGTGTATTATAAGGTTTTAATTCAATACCGTTGTAAGTAATTTAAAAGAAATTTTTAAGAAGTATCACTTTTTTAAAATTGAGAAATAGATTTGCTTAAGGTAATTTGCTTTATTCCACAAATATCTCCTAATAAATTAATAAATTTTATATTATTATTATTTAATAACAAGGCGAAGTGTGTATAAAAATATTATTACTCATAATTTTTTTTGATTTTTATGCGTATATGCCTAAAAACAATGAAGCTATGACAATTTTCCGAAAAATTTTTCTATCATTTCTATCGCAGCTTTATGATACAGTCATCTGATTTTTAAAAAATTAGGTTCTCACAATCGCTTAGAATGACTAGAATAAAATTATATATGTAGCAAGAAACAGCGAAGTTATAATTGGTTTTCCCATTATTTACGAACGGACATAGCTAAATAGACTCTCCTGATGAGATGAAAATGTGGAAACAAAAGCACTTCTAACAGAATATTTCCATATGAAAAAAATGTGGAAACAAAAAAATATACATATGTTTGATTTTTTCTCTGTGTGCTCTGATAGACACATATGGAGAACAGACATCCTCCTGGTATTAAATTGATGCCTTTCCAATTCTGGCGACGCTTCAATTCAATTTACCGATGGGGATTCCTCCTCCAAAAAAAAGGGAAACTTGGAAATTTCTATGGGCCCCCGAAATGTGTGTCTCTGCCCATTTTCATTTTCACATTTTTTTTCTCGTTCGGTTGTTTGGCTTCCTCTTGCCAAATGGTTTGGGCCAGGCTCAAATTGGCTTTGGCTCTGGGGTTCAGACGGTGGCCAATAAAATCAAACCCATACTGGGGCGCACTTGTCGTATGCGTAACTCACAATTATCCCTCATTGAGTGGGCGTGTCCCCCCGAGCATTTGGATGGCACTGGGATAATAGTCACTAGCCTGGGATAATTGTCATTGTCATGCGAGTTTTGGGTCCACAGGACATGAGAATTTCGCTTCCGGCTACAACAATTGGCCCCCGGCCAGAAAGCCCGGACAATCCAATTTTCGAATTTGAATTTGAATTTGCATTCGCATCTAGCCGACTGGCCATATTTTCCTGCTAATTTGTTTTGGCTCTAAGCGGCTTCCTCGATTGAGTTAACCCACAGTGACATTGTGTTTGTTTGCCAGTGAAAGCGAAATTGAATTGCTCTGAGGCTTTTTTGTTAATTTGTTTGGTCTAAATAATGCATGAGCATTTTGAATGAAAGTCGACTAAATACATAAAACTTGCGGCGAGTATCAGAACATATTGCATGAGCTTTGCCATTTCCAAGGCGAAATAATTTCAGTTAGTTTGCAAATTTAAATTGCACTCTTAAGATAGGCATCTTGCTTAACCATATTGTCGTATTTGTCTTGGCCAAGAATCTCTCTGTGTCTGTGAGTCATAATTGAGGCTGACGTAAGTTCGTAATCAGATCGCTGGATAGAATATGTCTTGCAGATACATCTTACACTTGATCAGGTGAGTAACATGTTATATTTATTTTTCTATGTTTAACTTGGATCTTACTTTTAGTTGCCTTTTATTTTTTGTGGAAACGAAGATAATATCATATAATAAAGTATAAAAAAGCGTTATGAGATTATTTTTAAATATTATTAAATTGATGGACTAAACTCAATAGATTACGGATTCCAAAAAATAATAAAACTTGCGGTAATGAAATCTTGTTTTAAAAAGCTATTGCTTTTAAGAATAAAAACATTTCTTTTTTTACGGAAATACTAATAAAAAATATTTAATAATTTAAAACTAAGAACTAAAAAACAAAGAAATAAAAAATTAAATAATACTTAGAAACAATACATTTAAAATTATGTACCACAACAGCGTTTGAGAAAAGACCGTTAAGACCATTAAGACCAACTTTAATGGAAATGCAGGCCTATAAGCAACATTCCCAACATCTGCTTGCTAAGTAGCAACACCAATGACCACAGCAGCAACATCAGGGCCTACGGCTATAGGAAAATCAATATCAGACGGACCAATGGCGAAATTCGTAGTAGCAAAAAGCCACAACACCAGTAAGAACATCAGTAGCTCCGGCAAAAACAGCAGCAGCAACATCTGTTACGACAGCAGCTATTGTCATTTTAACAGAGGGCAGTGACAACAGCGACATCGCCAAGAACACGAATGTTATACCATATACTATATAGAGGGGTACATATATGCATATTGTACATGGCTGTAAGCCTAATTGATGCGCTCTTCTCGACTTTGCCTGCTTTTGTTGATCTTCTTGTTATATAGTTGAATGCTGTTGTTGTTGTTGCTGCTGCTGTAGCTGAAAGCTAAAGCAGTTATTCAATTTGATCTACTGGCAAACTGCGCTGTTGTTGCTGTTGTTGCCGTTGTTTTAGCCATTGCCTGTCCGTTGTCATTGTAACGATTTTATGGCTAGTACGTTTTTATTTCCACAGATTTCAGTGATTTTCTCTAGTCTTTTTTTTAACAAGCGCCGTTTTTTGTTTCTGTTGCCATGTATTTGTTTCAATTGCATGGCGCATTTAGCGATTTCAAGTTCAAATCACTTTTTATGGCTCTTTATGTAATCACGTAAGCGTCATTTGTGGAATACGTTTTGCGAGCAGCAATATCAAAGTCGAGACGGGGCGACTGTGACTTCACGCAGAAAGACTCTCTTAATAGAGTTGCATTTAAATTAATGGCACGAGATCTTGGATATCGATATATACATGCGAATACGAGTTAGCTGGCGCTTACCAAAACTCTTAATTAGCCGAAGAAGTTCTTTTGGTTTGGTAAGATCAGTGGGCTTGGTTTTTATTTGTTTTTTCATCTGCTGCTCGACTGGTTCCACCAGTTTCCGTTTCATTTCGATTTCGGTTTCGTTTCTTTCACGTCAAAGAACAAGAACAACAAGAAGATGAAGACTAGATGCTGAAGACGCCGCCAAAAGAGCAGCGGCAAAACGACTGCGACAAAAAATAAGAAGAATAAAAAACACGAAAACCATTTATTGATGTGATAATCTAAAGATCAAGGTCTTCCTTTTGCCATTTCAATAAATTTTGTTGTTGAGCTGCGTACATTTCGTGGACCCCCGAATCGTTAAATCTTGGATTCCGTAGAAGCAGCAACGAAACTAGAATTCCGACCCAAAAGATGAAGTGTGATTAGCAATAGGACAAACAGGAAGTGCTACACTGAAATACTTTTAATATTTACAAAGATTAATTACTTACCAACATTTCATTTAAAAAGTTTACAAAATTAACATTATTATATTTTATGTGCATTAAACAGAAAACGTTTAATTGAAAGAGAAGCGCACGTGACCATTCGTGATGTTTTAACAAACCTAGTGACTTGTTTGATTTAAAACATATCCGTTATAATATCCGATCCAAAATAATAGTTTTATGTGTACAAAAGCACGCAGAAAAAAATAATGAACATGTTAGAGCAAAAGAAAAACCAAAAGTTCAGACTGTTAGAAGTGGAGCATAAGCCGAGGATTCAGTTTAGCTTTGGGGAACAGTCGTATTCCCAGCCTCCGGTTCAGACTCTCAGTTATGTAAAACACATGCTAAACTAATGTGGGTAGTTGCTGCTTGACAGAGGGGGCGGAGGGGATCTGGGTTTGCAATTCAAATGCAGTTTGCAACTTGCTATTCATTGGGGGATTTTCTCGGATGCAGCAGCAGCTGCGGAATCAGTGCAAGCAGCGATGAGAACGATGAGTGATGATTTTGTCCCTCCATCCAGAATCTGGCTCCCTTTGTCAGTACAAGGAGCCTATGGACTATAAATGTATGATATTATTGTAAAAGAACCGACATTTACGTACTCTAATGTTAGTCCTTGGGCTAGTCTTTTTTTGTGCTTTTCAATACAAATAACAATTAAGTTTCCTCAATTAAGCCGTTCCTCAGATGCGAATAGAATTTAAATACACATTTTTAATTAAAAATTTATTGTGTTATTAACAAATACGCATAGAATAGACAATACAAAACTGTGCAATTTGATTTTCAGCTAATAAAATGTAAGCTCTTCTCTCCTAGGACGAACTTACCAGCTGCGTTGGAAACAATTGAATGAGTGTTCGATCCTATTAAATATGAAAATAAAAATGTAATATGTATTTGACATTTAATTATATAACTCAAAGCCAAAACCAATTTAGAAATTGTTTAGTCGTTTAGGTCAAGAAAAAATAAAACTCTTTTAAATTAAGACTGCCGATATTTCATTTTATTGCACCACTTTGACACTTATTTTATTTATTACAATTAATCTAACACTATGTGCCATTTGCATGACTACCTCATCGATCCCTAAGAATGATAAGCCTTAGGCACCCTTTTCTATCCTTGATAGGCAATTTTCCATACCCCAAATGAAAAATAGAGTGCCAGACAACAAATCCGAGTCAAGCACGGAGGCAAACAAATAGTTACCCCCAAAAGGGAAAAGAGAAGAGTCAAATGCTCACACAAATATGTCACGCACAAACAGCAGCAACAACTGAAAATAAAGAAAAAAACAATTCCAAAAAAAATGTTTAAAAAATATGTGTATAGAAAAAAAGTAAAAGGGAATGGAACAAGGTTCGTCGGGTTCAAATGAGGCGAGGCAAGAGGCACAAAAACCAAAAGACAGCCAGCGAACCTAAGCCTCTTTTTTTTCATTGCCTATTTGCTTGTTTCGAGGAAGAAGCAACAGTTTCGATGATAAGCAAAGCGGTACGAAAAACAAGAGCTTTGAAAGGGAAATCGAAACCGAAATGGAAACTTAGAAAGAATGAAACCGACTGAAAAAATATGTTCAAGAGGGCGTCAAAGTTGACGCTTATCTTCGCCTCATTTGCCAAGGCAGCAGCAAAGGCCTCATCAATTTCAAAGGCCTCGACCGTCGGAGTCAAAGATTGGACAACTGACAGCTGTCTGTGGAAGGAGCAAATGGGATAGAGACTACGAGCTATTACCAAAATGTTACTAAGTGGAAAGCCGACAATTAGATACCCAATGAGATATCATTTTAATACAAGCCCCAGATAGAAATAACTAACTACCTAGAAATATAAAAATAATATTAACATTTGATATATCTGATATTTATCGCTAAATAAGATTACAATTAAACGTAACAATAATATATTAATGTGACAATTATTATATACTAGCTTAGCACTTAAGTAGCAACTGCTTCATTTTTATAAAAAAAATTAAATAAGGTTTCTTTGAAATCTTTAAATAAGTATAATATTAATTATCACTTCAACTGCAACTTAGATACCTCTTTTCTGCTTTAAATATTATATACTAATTTGCACTGCTTCATTGTTATAAAAAAATTAAATAAGATTTCTTTGATATCGTTAAGTAAGTAAAATATTGTTTATCACTTCAAAAGCCAACTGTAACTTAAATGCTAGATACCTCTTTTCTGCTCTAATTATTATATACTAGTTTAGCCCTGCTTCATTGTTATAAAAAAAATTAAAAAAGGTTTCTTTGATATCTTGTAATAAGCAAAATATTATTTATCACTTCAAAAGCCAACTGTAACTTAAATGCTAGATACCTTTTTTTCTGCTCTACAAAGAGCCAAATTAAGAGGGAGAACAGTGGACACTGTCGCGCCAAAGTTCACTCAACTTTCAACTCGTAATTTGTCATTGTGCCAGGCACTGTGAGTAGCCAACTGAAAGCGACCTCCCGACAGCTGCCACCGCCTTCCACTTCCCACTTTCCCCATCATAACCCCCCGAATTTCCCCTGAACTGGCGCAGAAAGTGTCCACCACCGGACAACGTCATTGCTAGCCAAATAATAAATATTAAAATCGTTTGCGGCAGTGGGCCATTTTCCCCAACATATCCGATCCCCCAAAAATCGTAGCCGTCGTCTGCCCAAGCTGATGCCGCTGCAACGCTGCGTATACGCAATAAAATTTATGATAATGCAAAATGATTCCGACTGTCGCATTTTTGTGGAGAAGAGGCTAACGAATGGCAGATCCCAAGCACGAGTTTCGTGTGGGTGGTGATTAATTTGCGTATTGTTCCTTGAGATATATTTCTCTTTTCAATATATTCTTTATTTCCACATTTTATTTTTATTATTTTCCCGTCGCGACATTTCCCCAGATGGTTGGTTGGCTGGCCGGCAGTTGGCATGTGCATTGAACGCATTGTGTGTTACACTGGATGTGGATGTTGTGCTTAAGTGCGGTGGTTGTCCCATCTCTTAAGCGGGAAAGGGCATTCAATTATTATGGTTGGGTATCATAAAACATGACAGCTTTTGTACCTGACTTGTGCAAGGCTTTTATTTACTTACTGTTTGTTGTTTTTCTAAGAGAAATCACATTTCTATCAACCCACAAAATATGACAAACACATCTTTATTTCACAAAACGCATCATTGAAAAAATGTTCTTAATTATTACAAAAATATTTCTTGCAATTTGCGCTAAAATCTCCGAGTGTAAACCTTGCTTTGATGATTTAGATTCTTATATTTAACAGAGCAATCAATGTCCGACTTCAAAAGCTCAAATATATCGCACTGCCTTTCAACATTTCCACTCATTTCCATCAGCTTAAATCAATTTGCTTTTACTTTGACTGGACAGGATGAGGATTTTTTCTCCGTCCAGCTCCACTTCGAGGTCTGCCATATAATTTGCAATGCAAACAGGACTCGTGTCCTGTCCTGAGTCCCACCGACAGCATACGTGGTGGAAATATATTGAAGGGAAAAAGCTTATATATATTGGTTAAATTTCAACTTTGACAGACGATGACAAAGAGTTTCTTTTGTGTCGTTAATATTAATAATAACAACGATGCCAGCGCGGAAACCCCGCATAATGAAATTCATTTCTTTAAAAGGAATAATGCTTTAAATGCGCCTTGAAAAAATCTGAACTTCAAAAGCTTGTCGTGATATGAAAATTCCTCGAATAGCTAAATGAAATGGCTTTGGAATGGAATTAGAGGCGTCTTTTTCCACCACCCAATCATCATTATCGTCATCATCGAGTAGACTGTAAAAAGTAATTTACAGATACTAAGAACTCTGGCCAACAGGTTGCCAACTGGTTTTCATCGCGCTTATAAAACCCACAAAGAATTACAATAATGATGAAAAGAGCCCAAAGCGGAAGCGAATTCTACAAATTTCATTTACAAACAGTCCTTGAAGACCTCGACAGGTGAGTTCCAATTAGCACATTACATCGAAAGAAAATCTATCCGACGAGGGCGAAGAGTAAGACTCTACGGTTCGATATTGAAATAAAGAGGCGCTGTGCATAAATCGCATAAATATGTTAATTAGTCAAGTGCCGCATGACTCGAACGTAAACATTCTGCGCTGTTCGCTTGAATTTTTTTAGAATTAATTTCAGCTTCATTTCATTTGCATAAATTGTGTGAATGTTTAATGGACTTGTTTGCCGTACAACCGAAGGCAATCAAAATAAAAGCGCGAGACGAAACGGCGGAAAGTAAAAGTTAATTATCGCATAAGACTAGAATCGTCAATTGGGTCTCATTTAGAATTGGGTCAATGGAAACGGGAATCGATGAATGAAAATAAAATTGCTTTCACAACCGCATGATAAGATTTCAAATTGTTTAGTAATTTGAGAAGCTAAAAATACATAAAGAAATACTTCTTGTGCGCCACACATTTGCCCTCCGACTTTTGTGCCGTGATTAAGTATACGCAGCCGAGCTATATTGTCTCGATGCGACGAAATGTCTGAAAACACCCAAGAAGCTGGGCATAAGAGAGATAAGCCGACTCTTCGGCAGATGGAAGAGGTCGAAGGCAGGGCAAGTTTTGAAGAGACTGTCGAATACAAACTGCTGTCTCAAAGTGAACCAGAAGTCTGAGGCCCACAAAAATCATGATAAGTCGGCACAGAAATTAAAGCCGCCTAAGATTCGGATTCGGATTTCCACTCAGCTGAGCCAACGGAAGATTTCTACTCAGCAAACTGATTAAATTTATTTATTATGTCACTCTCTGTCTGCGTCCGTTGGATGGATTGAGGGGCCATCAGCCCAGGGCTGTCTTTATGCCCTGTTTTAGCTCTTAAGTCTCATAATGACAGAGCAATCGTGGCCATAAGTCTCCCCTCTGTTTCTCAATCCCCCCCTTCTTTTTCTTATCGATGGAGGGCAAATTGAATTTGGACTGCTGCTTATCAGCCTTTTGTTTAGCGATTGCCGCTTATCGGGTATCCCGAATCTCTGCAACTGATATAAGATATGGCGTTCTTGTGCCAAATATTGTGCAAACAGCACAGACAAAAGTGGAACCAAGGAGGAGCTGGCACCCAACCCAACCCAATGCTGAAGTACGTGCCGGGAGTTAGTTGTTCGGAGGAGAGCGCTTTCACCGGAATAAAAAATAAAACTGCAGTCGATTTCAGGTCTCGTCGGGTTACGTGGTTTGTTGGGATTGCTCTTTGGCTGTTTTTTCTGTGTGTCACAGGGCGATAAAAATTAGCTTGTTGAGCTCCGAAGTTCTGGGTTCTAATCCACGTCTCATGTTTACACGTGCCACCATTTCCCTGTCCACTTCTCGATGAGTTCTGCGTTATCAATGAAACCTGAGCGAAGCTCTGTCGCCCTGAATTTTCGGTTTACGGCGCTCAGTTCAATTGGTTTTGGCTTTTGAAATGGTTCCACGCTCTTCGGACATGACTCAATGCGGACATTAATCATGCATCCAACAAAGTCTCAGTTATATGTGTATGTACATGGGTTTCCAACAAACTAGTCGAACAAAGGGTGTTAGAATACTTTTTGTTTCAGCATCGCTGAGCAGAGATTTAAGAGAGAAAAAGCAACCGCAAAACAACAATAAGGAAACCAAACGAAAATTACTTTTCTACTAATTGCAACTCTGGAACTGCTGAGGTCATCAGGGGAATTGCGACTAGTGGCGAGGGGCAGATCATTTGGCCAACAGTTCAAAACAATGCACAGGAAATTCGCATTTACTCAGTGCCAGAGAAAAGCCAACAATAAACCAACAAAAATGCCATGCAACATCAACATTCCTTTGCCATTGTAGAGTGGAATTTGCACAAAGCCTTGGATTTAGTAATGATGCCAGCGGGATCAAGGGAATCAGTATAGAAATAGCTTATTTCTCAGATTAAAATACTCTCCCTGGAAAATGCAGCTTTGGTTGGGGCTCAAGCAGGGTAAATATATTTAGTTAACTGTTCCAGAGAAGAAATTTATATTTTATTAAAGTATTACTTCTTGCAATTACTTCTCACCATTCTTAATTTTTTTAAATTAGAATCTCAACGATCTGTATTCGGTTTGCTCATTTGTGGCATTATGATTATATTTAATTACTTTTGTATTAAAGCATCAGCCTATACTCGTTTACATTAAGAAGATAGTAATGTGAAAATAGCATTTCACAATTTTTATGATTCATTTTTTTAATTCTAACCTTTGTTTTTTGGCCTTTATTTACCTTATTTATTTTTTATCTATGTAAATTAAGTAGAATTTCCCTAATCAGGGAGTTAAACACAAAAATACAAAATAAGATCTCTGTGATAAATTGTTGATTTAACTACTTTGTATATTCTTATTATTTTTAGTGACATACAAATACATATACAAACTTAAAAAACCACTAAAAACATTGTAACTCTGTTTAAAATTATATTTAAGCGCAAATAAATCTACACACATCTTTCTCTGATATTCCCAGTCACTCCCCACGTACAAAACCCCTTATCATTTCCCCTCTCCCAAATTACTCCACCTTCATGTGGATCATTGCCGGCAGAGCGCTGGTTCGCCAATTGACGTGGCTGCAACCTCTATTGCATAACACCTGACAAATGCAATTCAGGCAAAATGCATAGGCGATGCTGATGATGGCCTCAAGTGAAAAACACTCACGCAAACACGCGACGCACTTTGGGCTCGGGATTGGGTGGCTTCATTCCAATGGGTACTTTATTAAAGTGCAGTCCAAATTGTGGGCCATCAGGCAGTCTTGTTGTTGTTGTTTTTGTCGGTGGTGCTGGTGATGTGGTGCTGTGGTGCGGTGGTGCTGCAGTTGCAGCCACCGTGGCGTCAATTATCGCCGCTGTACGCAAAGTGGGGCATGCAAATAATAAAAACGCGCCCAAACGCAGTCGTCAGGCTCAAAGCACTTCATTGTCAAATGAGCTTAAACACGCCCCTCGGCCCCGATTCCGCCCGTTAAAACCCTCTCCACATCCCCGACCCCATCCCCATCTCCATCTCCATTCTCATTTTCATTTGTGCAGCACTCTTCACAGCGTTTTTGTTTTCAGTTTATGTCAGCAATGGTCTGTTTCGATACCCTAACCGAGGGAAATGTTCTTAAGATAATTAAGATAAACTATAGTCGTTTCAAATTTTATAGAAAATGGTATTCTGTTACCTTAAAGATTTTATTTTTTTATCACTTTTTACAAAATCGAAATCTTTGAAAAAACTAGTTTGTCTTTAAAACAGTTTAGATATCCTAAAATTCATATTAGTAAGTTTCATTACATTTTTTTATCTAAAGTATTTAACTTTATTTAATATTTTAGATAAAAAAATTAAATTAAAATTTAAATAATATTACGTTATAATTTAGGCAAATGTATAGATCAATTAACTTAAAGCAATGGACTTAAAAAATTATTACAATTATTTGCAATACTTTTGCCCAGATAGAAATAAACAGAATGGAAAATACAGTTTGCAGATACATGTAACTCAGTAAGGGTATTCAAAGTGATTTTTTTTTAACAAAATCACCTCTTCCTGCGTGTTTTTCTTTTTTCTGCAGTTTTGTTGGCCGTTTTCACGCCTCACTTGCCGCCTTGTTTGCCTCGTTCGCTGATTTGCTGATTGATGGCGACGTCTGCAATTGAGACTGCGACTGCGACTGCGACTTCGGTTGCGTCTCCGTCTCCGCGCAGGTGTCGCCGCCTAATTAAATGAAGGCAACGTTCACGCATGCGTAACCTGCCAGCACTCCCGTGCCCGCTGCCCCCCTGCCCCCCCTGTCCCGCCCCCCTCGAGCGCCCTTCGCAATGCATTGTTAAGAAAATGGGTCAATATGCAATTATTGCATTTTTTGCTCTGTGGGCTCAGCTTCGTTTGCGTCACTTGCGGAGTTCGCAATAATCATAATATGGCTACTTCACTTGGCAAAGCAATCAAGCCGAGGCCTCCGATGTGTTGATTCTGTTAATATTTGCCCCACGGCCTTCCCCCAGCGGTTCTGTGTCTGCCGCTCCCAATTCGCGGAACTCGGAAAGGAGTCGATGCATCGGTGCATGTGCCACAGCACCCAGTTCTATGGCGCAATGATTGTTTGGCGAGGTTGAGCTCCAGTTTGGAGGGTGATGGAAAACATTTAAGGGGAAACTCAAATTGATTTTCCGAAGTACACAGAAAGTCATTTTAGGCGGAAAACTTTTTAACAAGCTCGTAGTTATTTATTATTAACGAGTTTCTCAGCAACTTCTATTGAATGTATTTAGCATGAGCATACGTTGGTTTTAAGTATTAATAAAATATATATATATTTGAAAGTGCTAAATATGTAACTGGCCTATGCAATATCAAGTCTGGATCTTCAGAAAATAAACTCTAAAGTTGGGAAAAAAGGTGATTTCGATTATTTTTAAACTTAACAATAAGCGAACAAATTCTTGCTTTCAAAAACTTGGCTTTCAGATATTTTACTCTCATATAATTGTATAATACTTACAAAAAAAAAAATTAGAAATTTCATAATCATTAAACGGAACACATTTTTAACTCATCGTTATTAGAAAATGCCTATGTAGGCAACCAAATGCAGCATACTCATCTTTCAGATATATGTCTAAATTTAAAACTATGTATACCTCATAACAAATTAGCCTCCAAAATATAGTTCTTTCGGCCACATCCCGTTCAAATTAGTCAGCATGAGGGCCCTTCTAGGCGCCGAAAGCCTCCTAAGTATCGTAAGTTCCATGGGTAACTTAACCTCTTGGAAAATTCTAATAAAATTTAACTTTGCAGTGCAAGTACCGGGTACGATGGTACAGCAAGGGCAAGTCACATCTGCCTCCAAAGGAGCTCTACGATATGGCAATGAAGGCCATCGAAAGCCGCCAACATACGATTTCAGCACGTTTAAGACAGTTTGGAAAGAAGGCATCAGAAACCCCCACATTGGAAATTATTTGTCGTGCATTAGCGTCGTCAAGCACTGCAGGCACATCGAATAACTCAGATTCCAAGGATCAGGCACCTTCCACTTTCAACAGCCAGACATTAAAGCCCGATTGTGATACCCTTACCATGAAACCTGAAAGCCAACCAAACCTTCCTCAACTTGATTTCGCAACGCTGGAAATATTTAACTGTAAGAAATGTTATGAAAATACTTCTTCAAAAACCCAAGCCCTTTCAGGTCTTATGATAGTAAACTGCAAGAACTGCCATGAAGATAACACAAAGCAATCTACAAAGTGTTCAATGGGAAAAGCAATACCACCACAACAGGGAAACAGTACAAAGGAACCAACCAGCGTTTTAAAGAAAGATTTAAAAACTCCTTCAAAGGAGGAGGCTAGCAAAGCTCCACCATCAAAACAAGATATAAAAGCAGAAGGCTCAGCTAAACCTCAAGAATCCGCCGACAGATTTTCCATGCCGCAAAAGTCTGCTTTTCCGCAAGGAAGAAATCCCTGTGAAGACGGAATGTCGCAATGTAAGCAACCCAAAAAACCTTCCTGTGACTCTGCAGTTTCGTGTAAGGGTCCACAATCTGACCCTGTAAGAACTGCACCTCAGGAGGAACATTCGGTTAAAGGTAAAATTCCTGATTCTACACCTAGTGGGAAATCTCCGGATGTATCAAATTCTCAAATTAATACAACCGCTTCCGTTGAGTTAAAAGCTCCGGGTAAAAGTAATGCTTCTGTAAATGCCATAGCTCAAGCAAAGCCACAAGTCAAAAACATCCCTCAAAATATACCAAAATCAGATCCAAGTGAAGGAAGTAAGGATGGAGAAAAAGGTGCGGAGAAATCTAAGTGTCCAACACCAAAGCCTAAAAAATGCCAGGCAGCCAAAAAAGAACCCAAACCTGAACTCATCAAGAAACCAGAAAAATGCAAGGAAAAGGAAAAACCAAAAGCGGTGGCCCAATGTAAACAAGAAAAAAAAGAAGACCCCTGTCCAGAGGCTAAAAAATGTCTGATTAAAGGGGCAGTTTCTGATCCAAGTAGCTCTTCGCAATCCAAGCCTAAGTCATTGGAACAGGTAGCACCAAAAGCAAAACCCTCACAGGAAAAGTCATCCATACAGGATAGTATCAATCAGAAGCAAAGACAGGATAAGCCGACCAGTCGTCCAGTTAAAGCCACAAGTCAACAATCTAAAGAAGGAAAGCTACCTCCACCACCATCATCTAGTTTTTCCATGCCACTCTTCTCGGCTTTTCCAATGGGAAGGAATCCCTGCAGGGATGGCCCTAGAGGAGCAGCCGAAGAGGCCTGTCCCGAACCAAAAGATGATCCCTGCTCCAAACCCAAAATCAATCCCTGTACGTCAGAAGAAAGTTCCTGTTCTTCAGGGAATAAAGCCTCGGGTGGCTCTAGCTGTTCCAGTGAGGCTTCAGGTAAAAAGGAGTCAAGTGCCTTTAAGAAACATTCCCAAAAAGATAAGACTTCAGTGTCCCCTAAAGAAATCAAGACCACATCTAGTGAGCCTGCTGCTTCACAGTCTCCACCTTCAGCGTCAACCAGAGAAATCCTAGAGCCGGAGGGTCCTTTCAAGGAAAAGGTAAACACTTCTTCCAAAGATCCAATTCCCCCAGCTGCAAAGTCACCTTCACCTACTTCGCCACCACCGCCTGCTAAAGAGCTCAAAGAGTCAGTTGCAAAGGCACCTTCACCTTCAGAAATCAAAGGTGATTCGGGTCCTCCAGAGGATAAGGCAAAGACTCCTTCCCAAGCGCCTCCACCAAAGCCTCAAGAGGCCAAAGACAAAATATCAAATGATAATGGCCATCTTAAAAAACCATGCGTTTCACTAGATGGTGACGAAAGTAAGCTAAATAGCGACATCAGCAAAGACCAAATATCATTTGATGATTGCAAAGTTAAAAAACCATGCGTTTCACTAGATGGTGACGCAGGTAAGAAAAATAGCGACTCCAGCGAGGAGAAACCGCAACCCGAGCTGAAAAAGTTTCCCGTTCAACCACTGAAACAAACTCTCGCCAGTTATCTCATCAGTATCGAACCTCTTCTCACTGAAGAGGAACTGAAAAAGGAACAAAAACTTACCAGGAAGTTCGCGGATTGCGAAGGCCAGGATCTCCAGAAGCTGCTCGAGGAAGAGGCCGAGCATTGCGCCAACTGGCTGACTCCGCGGTGGACACGAGCCGCCTATTTGGGCTACCAGGCACCGCTGACCGTCTTCTCTAGTCCGGGATTATCCTTTCCCATTCAAGAGTTCCCGGAACCCACCGATTTTCTCAACTTCACTGCAAAAGCAATTTACGGTGCCTGCGAGTTCAAGCAGCTGGTGGACCAAAATAAAATACCCGTGGTGCAAATGGGCAAATATTCCCTGGACAACAGCCAGTTCTCAAAAATCTTTGGTACAGTTCGCAGGCCAGGCCGATTTTGCGATACCCTCGAACAATGCAGTGATGCCGACTACGTCGTGGTGGTTCACAAGAACAACGTGAGTACTAGGACATCATTAATTCCCTCAATAAAAGCTGTTATATCTTTTAACTGGTTTCTTGTTAATCACTGACTCATTATTATTAATATTATTAATATTATTATTAATATTATTATTAATATTATTATTAATATTATTATTATTATTATTAATATTATTATTATGTGGTTATTATGTGGTTATATACATTTAAATACGTTAACGAAACTGAAGTGATTTTACCATTAAATAATTATAATTATTTTTTAATTGTAATTATACAGCTTATCTGCACCATCTGAATAACCTTCCACATCTCCCTCTTAGTACTTCAAGTTGCCCATCTATTGCGAAAGCGGAGAGTTGTTGCATGTCCACAGTTTGAGGGATGCGCTGCAGGAGATCATCGACTGTCCCATTTGCAGAGGCGAACCCTATGGCCTGCTCACCCACGACAATAGAGGCAACTGGGCGGAGGCCTATGCGGCACTGCGCTGTCCACATGGCAACGCCGCTTCAGTGGACACCATTGAGCAATCCCTATTCCTGGTCTGCCTGGACGAATGCGTGCCCATTGGCAAGGGAGAGGATAGCATTGTGCAGGCCCACCAACTCCTCCACGGCGGTGGACTGCGCCAGAATAGCGGCAACCGATGGATGGATAAGACCATCCAGCTCATAGTCAATCCAAATGGATTGGCTGGATTCTGCTACGAACATTCCCCAGCCGACTGCCAACCATTGGCCATGCTAATGGACTTTGTGCACGAGAAAGTGTAAGTAAATCGAATCAATATCCAATCAATATTACAAGGTTAAATACTTTGCAGGAAAGAAGAGAACTATGGTTGCGATGGCTGTGATTCGCAAAAGGAGGTTACGTCCACCCTCCTAAAATTTCAACCCATGAACGAGTGCATCAACCTGTGGATGTGTCAGGCAATGCGGAATATCCACAAGATCGTCAGCCAGCTGCAGATGAATGTGTTCCAGTTCGAGTGCCATGGCAAGTGCTTCATCAAGGCGCAGGGTCTAAACGTGGACAGCTACATACAGATGGCTCTTAGTCTGGCCTTCTACTCCCTCCACAAGAAAATTGCCGCGCAGTACGAGTCCGCTCACCTAAGGATTTTCTACGAGGGACGCACCGAGGCCATACGATCCACCTCCAACGAATCGAAGGCCTTCGTCCTGGCCATGCAATCGGAGACGGCCACGAGGAACGAGAAGTTGGCGACCCTCCACAAGGCTGTGGATGCCCACGAGAAGTTGACCAAGGAGGCCATCAAAGGACAGGGCATCGATCGCCACCTCTTTGGACTGCAACAAATGGCCTTGGAGAACGGCCTTCCACTGCCCGACTTCTTTCAGTCGACGGGTTTTGTGCGATCCGTTACCTTTCAGCTCTTCACCTCACAAGTGGCCACATCCAGCGGGGGCTTCATGGCCTACGGACCTCTGTTGTCCGACGGATACGGGTGCTGCTACAATCCACAAGAAGATAAGATAATCTTCGCCATTTCCGCCTGGAAAACTTGCCCACAAATAAGCCCCTTTAAGTATGGTAAAGCCATTAACAAGTCTCTGAACGCCATGAGAAGACTGATCCTGGAAACAGGCGGCGATCGTGTGGGCGAGCATCCATGCAAGTGTGAGGAAATCCGGCTCTAGAAGGGGATCTCTTTAACATAGAGATTTGCTTGACTACCCTCTTGTACTCCGTTTCATAATAAAGCGAATATACATTGTAATACATCATATGCAGTAACCAGGTTGAGTTAACTGAGTTTAGGTTCAGGGTCGCCGAAAAACGATTTCGTATTACTCATGCCAAAAACATGCTCACCTTTGACAAGAAATAAGCCCGAGACTCGTGAAATTCTCTTTTAGAATATAAGCCTGACTCAGAGTGAAAAGTGTGCAGCCAATTCAGAACAACTGAGATCGCCCACGGGGTTTAAGGAGAACTCACTCACTCGCTGCCAGCTTGCTAATTAATAATGCGTCCAACTCAGCTGACGTTTCAGGGGGAGAGTAAGTAGTAAGGTGATTCAGTTAATAGATATTTTCGGTTAACGCCAATAGAAAAATAACTAATAACTGCATTTGAGAACCGTTGACAAGCACACCAAAGTTCTAAGTACCCGCCTGCTATTCAATGCACCACTGACCCACTTGCCTCATGAATGAGGCGCCTTCTTCTCTCGGGGGCAAAGAGTCAACGCCGCTTGCCCCTCTTTTTCCTCCATTATCATCTCATATTTGCCTCGCCAGTTCTTATGCAACATTTGCAGATGCAGTTCGCTCTCGGCCCTGTGCTCTTTTCTGGCTGCAATTTTATTGCTAAATTAAGTAATTGGTACAAAAAATGCCTCCACAGACCCTTCCTTCGACTGTCCAGCATTCGCTTTGGATTCTGCAGTCTAAATGTTCAGCTGCATGTATCTGAGTATCTGTATCTATCAGACCTCTGGCAGCCGCGCATCTGTATCTGGGGATCGCACAATGAGAAGCGTGCTCTGTGCTCTTCTATTGCTTTCCATTCCTTGGTATTCCACTCGTGCTTTTTACTGCGAATGTGATTTGCAGATGCGGATTCCAATTCAGTCCGCAAATAATCCGACAAAGAGGGGAGATGATCCGACTAGAGCAGCTGTATCTGCATCTGCATGTGCATCTCTATCCATTTATCTACTGTGCCGCCGAACAAATCTTTCCAGGGAATTGCGACTTAATTTCGACGGACTCTTGGGCATTGCTTTGCTGTCTTTAGCCAAATTGCTGTCATTTTAATTGGCAAACTCAACTTCGTCCCAATTCACTTACTGCAGCTACTTCAGCAAATGCTACAGCTTAACCCATTAATTTCAAGGTGTTTTAGGATCATTAAAATAATGCTACCCAATTACATTTTCATTTGTAAGACTTAAAAATAATATATCAAAATATAGATCAGGTCCCTATCGTTCTAAATCGAGTTTCCCTTTTCCCGAAGGAAATTATTTTACTTAACTTACTAATAAGTGTATTTTTGAGATATCGAAATGCAGCCCTTTATGTTTAGTTTAGCTCATTAAAATTAATTGAGTATTTAAATAAGGGTATGAGTTCACTTCGCAAAACTCTGCGTGTGAATCACACGCCTATGCGAGGGGCGTGGCACGTCGGCCAGCCCTCCCCTCACGTGCTGCTCGTCATCGTCGGCCACAATCTGATCTCATTTTAATCACAGCTAATGAATGTCAACACTAATTGCCACTTGAGTGCCGCCACTCAGAGAAAGAGCGGGTGGGGGAAGGCGGGGGGCGAGGGTTTGAGGGGTGGACCCCGAAAATGATCTCAAACAAAACAAAGTTAACAAGCAGAAAACACAAAAAAGAGTCAAACAAAAGGCCACAAAACTTTGAAAGCCTAATTACGGGTTGTTATAACTATATGGGGCACAAACCTCTCTTCGGAGGGGAAACGAGTTGAAGGGCGGAGGAGTGCGTCATTTAAACGACTAAATATTTACAAAAATTTACACAAATTAATTAACCAATTAAGTGAACGTAGAGCAGACAAGTTTGGTCATTAATCACAGAGTGTTTCTATGACGAACCGCGCAGTCCCCTCGGGCTTGTGAAGTGGTAAAAACTCAATTCACAGAAGCTTTATTGGTTTTATTCAAGAGTGATAGATGGATTATTGTCAAGCCCAAAACAATAGGAAACCACATTTAGCGATTGTCACTAAATTGGAATTGTAATAGTTCCAGTGACATATTCCTAAAAATTTAAATATTTAAATAAATAGGACTTGATTAGTGTCCTAATGCATTCGTGACTAAATGTGATTGAGAGGGTTACTTATCTTAACACTGCCCGCAAAGTGCAGGCAGATGGAATCAATTCGTTTCACCGGCCACATGGCGTATGAGTAATCGGCGCAAAGCCTTAGCCATTTATGGCGCCCCTGCAGCATCGATCGACTTGGCTCTAAAACCGCCTCTTGGACAACGAATCCGATTCAACGATTGTCTGAGTCTGTTTGTTTGGCGTGGCTCTCTGATTTCGAGCTCATTCTGCTGCCATTTGGTGCCTTGTCATGCTCCACGCTGCAGTTGCCAGTTTTTGAGGATAGCCTGCGACCAAGTTGGGGTCGCAATTCTTTATTTGTATTCCGAGTAATTGTCGTTGCCGGCGGTGATGTCATACGGCAGGTAGATATACATAGGTGCCAGAGGTGACTTTTTGCAGCAGTCATCGTCGCAAGCTGCTTGTCGTTGATGGATTCGTTGAGGCGAATCTCGACTGCGACTGGATTGGTTTGAATTCGATTGACTTGAGTTGGTCTGTGCCATGGAGTCTTGGCTGCTTGCTGCGCATTTTGACCAATTTTAGCCAAACTCAATTAGTCTTAACTGATGTTTCGTTTGTGCTTTTTATAGAACTCGCACAAGGAGCGGGTGCTCATTGCTTTCTGATATCATTGGGGTCAAGGCCAGTGTGTCCAGCACCAAAGCGCCGAACCCAATTCCAGAACCGATCCCCTCGAGCCTCGGAATCTTGGTTACTGCGCAATTCAAAGAAAGCCGTGCACATAAATTCAGCTGGCCAAATGTGCACAGTATATACAGCATTCTGAGCTGGCTTCGATTCGGCGTCTTTAATTAGCACCGAAATTAAACTTTTTTCGGCGGTGCTTTTTCCATTCATTTGTCGCATTACCTGTGACTCCGTTTCCCCAACTCTCTCAGCTCAACTCGGTTCTCGAGATTCCAGTTTCCAAGCGCCTGCCGCCGATCCGTCGACTAATTCTTCTTTAAACAACCCGGGGAGAACCGAAAAATAAGCAGCAGCAGCAAAAAGTAAATTCAAAAATCTTCATAAACACGCTAACAAAAAGTTCTTTTGCCAGCGACCTTGAAATTTCAGTTCATCTGCTTTGCGTGCTTCATTTTATGGCATCGCCCCTCGCCCCCCGTTCCCGGATTTCTTTATTTATTAATTCGTAATGCCATTTTACGTCTGGCCATTTGGATGCCATAAAAAGTTTCGGTTCAGTTTTCTTTGAATTTCGCTCTGGAGGGGGATATAATAAGAACGATGCCGCTAAAGAATCTTCAGAATGCAAGTAGCAGAAGCGAGACCGTTTGCTCTGTAGTATCTGCAAAATTGCGCAACCCACACTCGCATGTTGAGTGCTTGCTTTGGCCTGGCCTCTTTGACTTCATTTTCTTTTTGTATATTTGCATTATTTTGGTTTTTGCCTCGGCCCGCATTCAACATGCGCCCTGTTGCCCCCCATCCGACTGCATCTGCAATACACATTCGCAATGGAAAGCAGAAGTGGAATACCAAAGAAGAGCACAGAGCACGCTCCTCATTGTGTGCCGCCTCGCGATGCCCAGATGCAGATGCAGATGCAGCGAGGCCGCCAGCGGTCTAATAGATACAGATACTCAGATACAGATACTCAGACACAGATGCCCGCACAAAGGCAAACACAAGCGCAGACGGCAAAGCATTTAGATTGCAGAATCCAAAGCGAGTGCCGGACAGTCGATGGGAGGGCTGCGGAGTCGGCTTCTTGTACCAATTACTTAATTTAGCAATAAAATTTCAGCCAGCAAAGAACACAGAACCGAGAAACCGAGAGCAAGCTGAAAGAACGCGAACTGCATCTGCCACTGTTGCATAAGAACTGGCGAGGCAAATATGAGATGCTAATGGAGGAATACAAGGGGCAGAGGCGTTGACTTTTTGCCCCCGAGAGAAGAAGGCGCCGCATTCATAAGGGAAGTGGGTCAGTGGTGCTTCGGATGGAAGGAGTTAGAACTGTTCGCTTTTTTCAATTAAACGCAAGACCCAATTTTTGAGCCTTTTTCCCCCTTTATACATTTATTAGGAATATGTTAAGTATTTAAAATTTGTTTTTTTAATTTTTTCTTTTTTTGAAGACTATTGTGTTTGATATTATAATTTTTTTTGTATTTTAGATTGATCCGATTAAAACTTCCAAAGCTATGGGGATTTTAACGCAGGTGTGAGGTCGTTTTGTACTTTAAACAAGAAAGGAAAGCTAACTTCGGGCGGAGCCGAAGTTGATATACCCTTGCAGAATATTCTATAAATTATATTCTCCAAAATTATTCATATGATGCATTCTTAATACTTAAAAAAAGTCCCAACTTCCTAACTTTAAAAACAACAAAGTTATGTCATTTCCAATCGTTCAGTTATATGGCAGCTATAAGATATAGTCGGCCGATCCTTATGAAATTTGGTAGGTCGGATTGATTAACCAAATATAAAATCCATAGAAGATCCCAGCCTCCTAACTTTACAAACACCAATGTTATGGCATTTCCGATCAATCAGTTATATGGCAGCTATAAGATATAGTCGGCCGATCCTTATGAAATTTGGTAGGTCGGATTGATTAACCAAATATAAAATCCATAGAAGATCCCAGCCTCCTAACTTTACAAACACCAATGTTATGGCATTTCCGATCAATCAGTTATATGGCAGCTATAGGATATAGTCGTCCGATCCTTATGAAATTTGGGAGGTCGGATTTATTAGCCAAAAATAAAACCCATAGAAAATCCCAACTTCCTAACTTTAAAAACACCAAAGATATGGCATTTCCGATCGTTCAGTTTTATGGCAGCTATATGATATAGTGGCCCGATCCGGCTCGTTCCGACTTATATACTACCTGCAATAGAAAGACAACTTTTGGGAAAGTTTCAAGCAGATAGCTTTAAAACTGAGGGACTAGTTTGCGTAGAAACGGACGGACAGACGGACAGACGGACAGACGGACATGGCTAGATCGACTCTCCTGGTGATGCTGATCAAGAATATATATACTTTATAGGGTCGGAAATGTCTCCTTCACTGCGTTGCAAACTTTTGACTGAAATTATAATACCCTCTGCAAGGGTATAAAAACCCTCCTGAAAAGTTGTTATTTTCAAAGTCGGTGGCCACGATCCTGCAAAATCTACTGGACGAATCGTTTTACAATTTTGCACAGTACTTCTTTACTAAATTTTTAAGTGCCTTTAAAAATCGGGAAAAAAATAAAAACTCGAAAGCGTTACCTGGGGAAATGTATTTAATAAATAATGACATTTGATTTTTTCAATTCAGATGATTTTGTGATTAGTTACGAGATTAGTTTTCAAGATGCCGCCCTAAATTGCCTTATCTATTGCCCATATATATTACCCATACCCCCTAAAGCTATTAGTGACAGATAATTAACCAAGATGATAGAGTTGGACTTACCCAAAAAGCTATAACCTATTTACATCCAATTAAGAGTATTCTTAAATAAAATTATTCCGAATCATTTTTGTACTGAATTTTTTACCTGTCCATTTCCCATATAAAATATGGCAAAATAATCCGATCGCTGTATGGGTTTCCATATTTTTGGTAGTGAATATGAGTTTAGGTTCTCAATAGTTATTCTTGATCCAGTTTACAACTCATTAATAGCACTCTTGCCATTCAGTTAAGGAAAGATGTTAAAGAAACATCCTACATTGTTTTCCTATAATTATATTATCCGCCTACCTTAACCTTAGGCAATTTATTTATTCCGTGAAAGTATTTAACTCGGTGGATTATGAGCCAGTATTTGCTATTTGGTAACGGTTCCCAATTAACTGCTTCACCTAACCACCGACTCTTCCCCGATCTCCGATCTTTCATCCCCTATATGTAGTATGATTTAGTGCCGACTGGGTTATTAATTAGCGAGCTGAGTGACTGCACCCCCCGCCATCCCCGTGGCGTCCCCGTTCTCGGATGAGCTGAGCTGGCTGCACTTGACTGATCTGCCGCCCCTTTCCCCGCCTCGTTTTTCTGAGTCAGGCTAATATTCGCGATCGTTTGGGGCCTTGTCAAAGGTGAGTAATAACCGGTGGATCGTATATGGCTCAGTGGATGTTTCCACAGAAATTTGCCAAGTTTCGAGGCAAATGTTTACCTTGAACTTGGCCAGACAGCAGGGCAGATGGCGAGGGACAGAGTGAATAGAGCTGGCTATTTGAATTTGAATTTTCCTATCTATTGCCCCTCTTGGTTGGCGCTTTTTTGCAGTTGCATTGCGCTGCTCAGCGGAGCTGAAAATATTTAAATGCTAAGCAACGTTTTTTGTGCGGCTCTGCGGCTAAGCAAATATGAATGCGAAATTTGTTTGGTGGGACTCACCCACGAACTGGTCATGACAATGCCGATGACGATTTTGTTGGCCTGTCCAAAAAGCAGAACCACAAGCGACAAAGTAATTACGCCGAAGAGAGAGACAGCTACAGCAGGTTATGCAAGTTCAAGGCCAAAAACTCTGCATTAATTATAATTATTTTTGCATTTGTTAAACGCAGAGGGGCAACAACAATCGGCAGGCTGCCTGTTAATTGTCTGGGCGAATGCAAAAGAGGAAAAACAGGTAAATGCAGAATTTGTTTTGCTCGAATGTGGTAATTAATTGTGGCCAGCAATCGATGGCAGAATCCCCCTTCCAGGGGGTTAATGCCATTCGAATTCGAAGAATTGAATCCACCAATCTCCTTCGAGACTGAACTTTTAAAGCACTTAATCAATTTGTAATCACTTATTCTGTATTACAAAAAGCACAAATGCGAGACTTTAAAGAGCCATCCAAAGAACAATCCGAATACGAAGGGAACTTTGTTATTTTATTTATAAATCATCTGCACCGAACACTTTATCCAAGGCACGTTCATCGGTTTTGCTGCTTTTCTTGGTTTTACTTTTTTTATCAGCGAACTATTTGGCACAAGAGCCACTATATCCCATATCATTTGCAGAGATTTGGGATACTCGATAAGGAAGTAGACAAAGGGCCGATAAGCAGCAGTCCAAATTCAATTTACCCTCCATCGATAAGTAAACGGGGGGATATGAAACTGAAGGGAGACTTAAGCCAACGATTGCTCTGCCATTAAGGGACTTAAGAGCTAGGACAGACCATAAATTGAGCTCTTAGAGGAGGCGACATCATCCATCCACCGTCACACAGACACACAGTGACATAATAAATAAATTTAATCAGTTGGATGCGTAAAAAGCTCTGCTGATGCTGCTGAATTGCAAGTGGAAACCGAATCACATTCCGATTCCGAGAAAGCTTTAACTTCTAGTGTCTGTGAGTGTCGGGGTTACTTTAAGATTGCCGCTGTCTGTGTCTTCAGTTCATATTTCGAGTGTTTAGCGCTCATTTCTGTCAATTTCGCCCTTTTACCGACACATAACTTCTCCTTGACTGGCTGGCTTATCTTATTCAGACCCCGTTTCTCATTCTTGTTTCTCTTCTGCCGCAGGAAATGGAGACAATGTTGCTTTGGCCACGTTGCGTATGCGTAATCGCGGTTTCAAATCCAACTCAAAGGACAATTGTTATGTGACACTGAGCAAGTGTTCATTGTCGGCAGCTAACATACTTTTCCAATTACTTTACGTAATTATTTACATCCTTTCATGTTTTCATGATTTCGGTAATTTATTTTATTTCGGCTTTTTATTTACTTCTATAAATTTAATTTATTTTAATTTAAAATCATAATTAAATAGAGAGAAAGTGACCAATTATAAAGACTGTTTCTGAAATTTGAAAAACTGTTATTGAAATTTGAAATCAACAATAAAATAGGAAGCTTCGCTAAGGCAAAGTTTATTTTCCCTTGCGAAATAGCTATACATATCGAAATTAATAAAGGGTTTGTGTTTAGTGATCCATCACAGCAATCTATATAGTAGTTTATTTCCAAATTTGGCTACAACAACTCAATTGACAAAAATCTACATTTTACTTTAATTAAAAAAAGGATGTAATTGACTGATTCTTTGTATTCCAGATATATGACATGGTCGCCTTGTTTTTGTAAAATAAAAAAAAAACATATTTATGTCGACGAAGCGATGTCGATTTTTAACGATTTTTTTAAGGTTTAATTTAATTAATTAATTTAAAATTAAATTTTTTTCCAAAATCCTGGACGATTGGCGAAATAAATGTTATTACTGCATTTTTTGCTTGTTTCTTATTATTTATATTCGCGTTTCAGTTTATTGTCTTGAGCTAAAGTTTTCTATACTGAAAGGGGCTCAAATGTGCCCAAAGCAATCTAGGCTCAGGGCTCTGTAAGCGTATAAAAACCTGCTGCTTGTCCTGTAGCAACAATTCACAATAGTGGCATTACTTACACTCTCGATTCGCTTTTAGTTTTGTGAATGGACAAATAATTAGCAAAGGCAATCAATTTTATTTAAGTGAAAATCCAAACGTAGAATTGTTTAATTATACGTATAGATTCGTGTGTGGCAAGAAAATTTGCATAGTAATGGCATTTCAATTGAAATAATTTATTGTTCAGTTCAATGTTTGTTTTTCATTGATTGTGCAGAAACAGATTTCGTTTCAGAATAGAAAATCCCATTTATCGTAAATTTAGAAATAATTATTTTCCTGTTCTCTATTTAATTTTGAAGAAACCGCACAAAATAATGTCTGTGTTTTTGTCTGTTCAAAACTAATTATAAACAATTTTAAGCTTTTCAGTTTGTACTATTTCCCTGCTGATTAGGTTTAATAAAATCTATTCATGATGCGGAAACCGATTTAATTTCCCTCGATAACCTTCATTTAGTTATATAATAACTAGTTAAAGCTGATATCTGAACTTCGGCTATTAGCATAGACTTATGTTTTGACGTCTCGCTGGCCACATAAAATAACATAAATATGCTAATTTATATTTTATTCTAAGCTCAAAATTGTGTTAGTTTTTCAATTTATTATTCATCTAGTTAGCATAAACTGCTCTATTACAGTTAAGCGTTATGTTAAATGGAAAGTAAATGTTTTATTTTCTAAATGTTGCCAGTTTATCTGAATATAATGGCTTAGGTTTTTAATTAACTTATATGGCTATACTCTTCAGTAAACAATATCTTACCGAATAGATTAAAATGATAAACTAAATAAAACAAATATTTTTATTTTATTTATTTAGATTGAGTTATCAATTAAAATTTTTTTATTTTTTCATGAATATTAATTGTTTGTGCCTTGATTAGTTTTGTACAATGTTTGAGTATTTCAAAATCACATCCATGTTTGAGTCGAAAACTTAACCAAAGTTAATTATTTGGGATGCGCGAGCGTCCTCATCTGAATCTCTAAATCTATCAGTATCGAAACCAGAGTTTCTCTCGTCATCGTTTCCCCAATTGTTTCTATTATTGTCACTGTTGTCCAACTTCTCCAGTCGCTTCAGTAGCTTATCGACATCAGAATTGTGAACACTATCGCTCCAGCCAAAGTCACCTGGTCCTATATTTATATTCTGGAATACATCGGATGCAGCGATCGCGGAATAGATTAATCCACAGAGCAGCAAAAGCCGGATAGTGGTTTTCATTTTCTTTCGACTAGCTCTAGCTGCAGTTGACTGAATGTCAGTCGGCATCCGAGCTTCGCTTTTATAGCCATCGCTTGGGTTATCAGCAGTTCTCAATGATTGGTATTTAATATACAGGAATTACATATTGATTAAGGTGAGTGCGGGAAATTCCAACTCACGTTTACAGTACATGGTGTCTGTTTACCACAATCAAAATTGATATTAAAGGTGAGGTTCTGGTTCAAAGTATATTAGTATATTGTTCGGATGCTGAACAATATTGATCTTGCTTATGGTTCTTGGGGGAATTTGTATATGCGAATGAATTTTAATTGTCATGCTGGCACATTGATTTTGTCTTACTTTATGTCAATTTGGTTGACATATCTTTGGATGTAAGATATTACAAATGTTCCTTACTTTTCTTAAAACTGTTTGGTTGAATGGAAATGCAGTTAACGCGGAGGGACGCATTTTTGACCTGTTTGATGTAAACATAGTGTATTGCAATAAAAGATTTCGTCTTTAATTATATATTTTAAAGCGTCATGGATCGGGTCATTTGCGATCATATTCGTTGTTTTAAAGAAATTTACAAAAAAAAACTAGGACAAAAGCGAAAACATTATACATAATTTTATTAAATTTGACATCGGTAAAAATTAATTAACGCACAAATTTTAACTGATGCTTCTTGGAATGAAACGAGTATAAATTAAAAATAATTGCGCTTAGGTCAACTGCTAAAACTAAGGGTTTACCTTTAACTTTCACAGTCTATCCTCCAAGTAATATATTTAGAAAAAATTAAATTTTTAGAATATACAAAATTTTTGATTTTTGCTTTTTCGTTTCCTTCTGTTTCTTTCTATTACAAAAAGCTTAGGCTGATTAAAAAAGGTACTCTTTATTGTAATTTTAAGTATTAGTTTATTTACAAACAATAGGAAGGGATAAATTAATATTTCAGACAGTTATTAAATTATTAAATAATATTAATAATTCACAATTAAGTTACAGGCTTGGTAACAAATCGATCGAATTTAAAGTCGTCTCATCGTAATCACCATCGTAGTAGTCAGTTGAATTTTCAGCTGTGTCGTACTCCTGCCATCGTCTGACCAGATCGTCCATTGCGTTCATGAATTCTTCGGCGCTCTTGTACCCACTGCCAGATTCCTCCAGGATATCATAGCTAGACTCCTCTGGAAATACAGGAGTGTCGTGCGGATGGGCAGCAATTAGCACCGCACAAAAGATTCCAAGTAGGAGCAGTAATGGAATAATGTGGCTCTTCATGCTGTTCAATAATCTGCTGGCAACTGCATTTCTAGTTACAATTTCTTTCGTTTTTATACGGCTTGGGTATAGATAGATAGATGCTAGTTCAGTTGAATTCTGGAAAATCCAGTCTGGGCAAAGCCCAAGTTGCATGTTGCTTGGATTTCCTCATTCAGATTTATGCGTTGGGCAGCGCAATATTCCACGCTCAAACTGAGTCATCACAGGCCAAGTTGAAACAAGCATAGCGCATACGACCCGTAGTCACTTGCAGTTCTACAGTCAAGCCAATGGGTTTATGATTAATTCTTAATTATCAATATATCCATAGTGTGGGTAGTAATTGTATGCAATCTTTAATTGTAAGTAGGAAAATTAAACTTCATATGCTTTTAATCTCACGAAGCTTTAAAATTAATTTATTAATGGCTAATTATTGATTTTAATGCATATTTTAATGACTATGTTTTAATAAAAGAAAGACTTTACTGTTATTAATATATTAATTTGCTATAATACAAATATTATTAAAAACAAATATTAATATTGTAAAAAGATTTTTATTTATAACAAGCTTGCCAAATTTCACAATAATAAACAATTTATTGTCTAATGTTTACTTGTTAAACTTCTTTTATTTTTTTCAGATCAGTATTTCTTTTGAGTGTTGGTTTTGTTTGACCTTTTGATATCATTTTCGGATTAACTCCCCAGTGAGTTAAGTCGAAGTAAGCGTTGTGTTATAGAGGAAATTAAAATATAACAAATTTTTGACTTCGAGTTTATTCAATAACTTTAATTGGGAACTAATATTATAAACAGGAGTGAGAAATGTTTATTGAACTTACAATCAGAATTTAGACAAATTTATCATTTTTGTTCTAAAACGATAAAATTAATTCCAAGACATCGAAGACTTTCCATTCGCAACTCCCTAGTAGATAGGCATTACAAAAAATAAACAAACACCGACGTTGGATGCTGCCGGCAACCCTTAAATGACTTGACTACGAACATCGAGCACTTTCCTCTGCCTCGTTGCCCCAATCCCCCTTTGGGTCCTCCGGTACTTTATTCAATTTTCCAATGCGCGCGCTTTCCACTCGCCTCCCCGTCCGAAAACCCCTGCTGAAAACATGCAATCTACTCACGAGGCTAATGCCCTTTTATGGCTTTGGAGTGTGCCGCATCAGCAAAACGGTGCTGAATCGCTGCTGAAGTTGCAGCATTCAACCTCCTAACCGCCATGCGAACAAGACCATTAGGTGGGCCTCCAGACTCTATTTGGGTGGCTGCAGCTCATTATCCTCGGTAAAAGCACCCACCCACGCGGACTTGTCTGCGAATATGTCGCACATTTACATCATCTTCATGCGAAATGGAAATCAACGTTGACTTTTACAGAGATCTCTTCCCCAGATTTTCAAATCATTTTGCGCACTTTCTATTTCATTAATAAAATATTAATATCTTAAAGATTTATATCACAGAGTTATTAAATATTATATTTTCAGATATAAACAATCATTTTTAAACTAATTGAAATTAATAATAATTTAAGCCAGAGACTTGCAAAACACATTGATGGGGACAATTCAGAATTTATAATAATTATAATATTATATTTTTCTTTTGTTCTTTGGGACTTGGTAATATTTATTTACTATGAAATTACGGTTTTAATTAAATTAAAATCGGACATCTATATTATAAAGCTCCCATAGGAAAAGCAAAAAATAAAACAAAAAAAATTTTTTAATGTTATTTTGCTGTTTTTTTGTTTATAAAAATATTTCTTCGATATATAGTAATTATTTACTATATCAGAATTACGCTTTTAGAATTATCAAAATGCGAAATGCAGCGAAAAATCGACATATCTTCATTCTTTTTAGTAATATAGGCATATAAGTCGAAAGGTAGTCAGTTTTGAAATAACTGGAAGGGTAAATAAACTTCAGCTTGCTTCCTTTCTTGTTAAATTTGAGCAAGTTCTTGCTGATAAGCTATGTAATGACTTTTAATTAAAATACATAGATTTGGAATAAACTGCTTTGGGAGCTTAAAAATCTTTGCAGTCCAGAGCCGCAAAAAATCAAACTCGAGTTTGTTTGTTGGACAGTGGTTTCTCAGCCCACATAAATACCGAGCTGTGTGTGCTTCTACGTAAGTAGAACCCTAGCAAAGTGTCATAAAAAATAAAACTGAAATGGCCCAGGCACTCCGCCATAAAAGTATGACAGGCAGTCAAATTAACATTTCAGTCACACAATGACCTTCACCTAGAAGCCATCAAAGCGTACCCATGCGACAGACCAGCCCTAGCCCCAAATCCCAAACCCCAAGCTCCGGTGGATACCAAAACCAAAACCAACTTCAACGCAACGCGACCAAATATTATAAAAACCAAAGTCAATCAAAAAAAAGAGGAAGCAATAAAACATTTGCAAGCTTATGTTTAAATACCCTTTACGAAAATTATCTTATATGTAAATACCTTTTGTTCCAGCACTGGTTTGAATTTATAAAATTAAAAAAATGAATTTCGAATATTGTCAACATAGATATTTATTTGGAAATGTACTCAATTATTTCTGGAATCTGATTATTTGCTAACAATAAAAACAAATACTACGTCGCAATGGTTTTATTTTAAATCTGGGCAGTCAAACCGTTTTAAAAAATATTCTGGATGGTAAATTACTATCTATCTATTTGTTTAGAAGATATCAGCGTTACTAACTTCTAACCAACATTATTTAGCCTTTAGCAAGGGCATCAGAAATATATGAAAAACGAGACAAAGCCGAAGCTAGCTTTTGCTCAGTCGGTCGCGTAATTTTGTTTTCGGAGCCACTTGATTAGCACGCTCTGAGCCATGCTTAAACGTGGGCTGTTTAACCAAACGGCAGACACTACACCCGACCTGGCCAGGCCGTCCAATAGCAGAATTGGCAACAACAAGAGCACCGATATTGGCCACGACTACGAACAGAATTCAGCTATAGACCGCACTAAAGACTTTGACGCAAAAAACGTGCGAGTACGTGCCGCTGATTAGTAAAACAAACAAATTAAATTGGTTTCTGCTTTTTGCCTGATTTTCTTCTTTTTTTGGCCTGCGGCTTTGGAGCTAAGAGCTAGACAAAAGAGCTGTGTTAGTTCAAAGAGATTTGTAAACTTTTCAAAGAGAATTGGATGGTGGATGTGGGCCAAGCTAAGTCAATAAAAGCTTTTCGTCATCTTATGAAGCATACTATATAATATTTAATTATATATTTGCAAGCAAAATAAAATTATTTTTAGACAACATGTTCAAATAACATCTACACAATATGTTCAAATAATATAATTGTGCCTTTCTGGGGAACAAACCTTGTTTAAATATTTTAAAACAGCCTTGAAATTTCCATTCTTTGCTGTCAAACCTAATCTATATTTGACTCTTGCAACGCCTTAAATGCTTTTGCTTCCATTTCTCCATTTTAATTTAAGATAATTGTATGCAAATTTTAAGCTTTTAATAATTTAGAGTCAACATAGAATTGAAAAAAAATAAAATACCAATAAGTTGGAATAGCAGATGTTATAATACAGATCAGTAAAAAGTTAAGAATTGATTTCAATATTAAAAGACTTCAGAAATAAAGTTGGTTTACTCAAAGTCAATTTTTTTTTAAAAGCGTTTTGTATCTTAACCAAAAATATTCGGAAATCAAAGAGAGTTTTTAAAAAGTTGTTAAGGAATGAATAAATTCTCCCTTCTATTGACTCTTTTAAACCCCTGCAAAAATAAATCAAATTTCAGTCAAAACGTAAAAAGTATATATATTCTTTGACAGCATCACCAGCGAGTCCCTCAGTTTTAAAGCTATTTGAATGAAACCTTGCAAAAAGTCATAGATATAGTTATTTTTAACAAATGTAGAATTTCGGATTTGCTTTTATAAAATTCAGACTACCAAATTTAGCTTCATTTTTTTTAAGCATCGAAATCGATGTATAGAATTTTAATAACAGCTGCAAGCCGAAGTTTGCTTCCTTTCTTGTTTAGTTATATATTCACCTGTTCTAAAATACCAGTATAATGTTATTTTAGGGAAAGCCATTCAAAGTTTTTGCTTATGCCTAATCGACTTTGGTTTGATGGAATCATATATCGAAGTCCACCAGTGATTGCCTATTTACAAGAGTTAAAAGATTAACTCTTTTAACCATCAAGGTCCACAACAAATTGATTTGATCTTTGTGACTACTGGTCTTGGCTTATAAGCAGGCACCTGTGGCCCGCAGATCTATGAAATAAAATGAATATTTATATAAGAATGGATTGCATTGTCATGAGTAGGCAAACGTCTCGCGCATTCTCGGCTTTATGGCTTGGCCCGTGGAGAAGGAGAGTCAGGTTTGTTAATCCATACCGACCGAATCAATATGCAGGTCGCGGCTTTGACTTGATTCTTATTTTGCTCGAGACGTCATTATAAACCGCAGCGATTTCGGTTGGCGAGGGGGTTTACTTGGGCTAAGCCCATTACTGGACACCAGTTGGGTAACTGCCACCGATGCTGCTGCTCCTACACTGAAATAATTAATATGGTCTGAAGATGCAAAATATTATTTTTAATTATTTTTGTAAAAGGTTACCATCGAAAGTTATTTTTTTGAGATTTTTTATTTGAAGAACCATTTGACCGTTGACCGTTTGATTTTGAATTTTCTTCATACTTACAAAATTTTTACGGCCATAAAAGAAGATTTTAGGTGGTTTCACAATGTTTGCATTGGAAAATGAAGTATCAGCAATTCAAGTGTCGGAATAAGTTTTTCTTGTAAGGGTTCAGACAGTTTAATAAAGCTTAATTTAACTTATCAAATTTAAGAATAATTAGTAAGAATGAAGGTAATACCTTATTGCAATATTAAATAATCGAGTGTTTGCTTTCTTTTTGCAAGCAAAATGGTTTCAAACTCTTAAAAGAATAAATGTAAAATAATTAGAATTTACCTACATTTTTTTTAACAGTGCATTCGCTCTGCTGCTACTACTGCATTGTTCTCCGTGGCGTTCTTAACGAGCGCAGCATGCAAAACAAGGCGCAAGACGCCATTTGGCCAACACACAGAGGGAATCGCAGAATCGTTTTTATGGCCGATGCGCCCCCTGCATGATAATCGAGCCAGTCCCAACTGGGTGAATTCCTGTCTTGGCCCTGTCCCTCTGAAAACTCGCCGTCTGATTGTGCGCACGCGCTCATAATCAAAGAGTCTTCGCCTCCCGAACCCTCGATTTCGCTGCTGAGCTGGCTTTTTATGATGGATGGAGCGTTGGCGAGCGATTCGCCTTGACGTTGATGCGCCATCAAGGAAAATTATTGCGTGCGCGCAATTAAAACTAAAATAAAGTTGCAAAAATATGAATCTGAATTCGCATGTCGCCATTCATATACCAGAAATTATATCTTGACAATGCAACCACTTCACGCGGATGAGTCAGTAGGCTTTGAGCCACTTACAATTATCTGCCAAAACAGCTCATCCGAATTTAACGTTTGACTTAGTCTTATGTTTTTAACGTCCTTTCCAGTTAAATCAGTTTTATTGAAATAACAAAACTTTATAAAGCATCTTATTTATTTAACCTATATTGGGAAATAAACAAGAAATTATATTTTGACAATGAAGCGACTTCAAGTTGTAAGATTAGATTCCCTTTCAAAGTGAACTAATATTCACACTATTTATAGCGATTTTAATAAACTTTTAATATTTGAACATTAGTGTAGCCTTTAAAGTTAGGAGGAATACGTTTTTGAGTAGATATTTAGTTTCTCTCAATATGAATTTAGTTGTCCATATTTTTTTAAACTGTGGTATGGGATTACTATTAAACACAAATCAAAAAAAAAATCAATTTTCGCTGCCAGTAACAGAAATTTTCATATTATGCGTTAAAATATACATACCTTTAAAAATCAAACGAGTATATTTAATTATTTATAATATTGAGTTAAATTTATGTTTTTCAAGTTAATAACGTCGGATAGATGTAGCAATTAAATAATTTGTATAGACTTTACTTTTTATTTTGTATTTGAATTACGATTATTTAAATTATTTAACCTAGCAGTCACAACTTAAGCCTGGCTTCTGTTGCATTTAAAATCCACATCATTTACCTATTTGCTTTGAGGGTTTAAATCTCCTCCCGTTTCAGTTGGATGAACAACTTTAAATATGTTGAATTTTGCATATACGGCAATCGCCTTTTATCTTTTACCGACTGCTGATTCAATTTGGTGTACATGTTCGTACCTTTTGCAAAATAGTTGGGAAATCAAGCGTACAGCTTTGCCTGCCCTTTTATTTTCGTTTTCAAATTTATAAAAGTTTGCTTATATTTATTGTATTTTTAATGTGACGCATTGGGAAAAATTGTCCCTTACTTTGGAGCGGAAGCCCGTGTCGTTCAGTGACAAAAGTGGCGGCATCGGGCAGCCTGAAACCATCGGACTCTGGCGCTTAACAGCGACATTGTTGACATATCTGGACACTTGAATCGCGAGGCATTGGGGCGCGATGCTTATGCCACGATATGTTGCCAGTCCCATTCTATACACACATCGTATATTCGAGCCCTGTTAGTGTGTGAATTTGTGTTTATTTGCCAGATTCGTTTTTGAATTTACGGTCGGAATTGGAGTAGCTCTGTAAAAGAACTGACAAACAAGCCCAAAAAGTTGTCAACGTAACTCAGGGAAACACATTCATTAGCTTAGGTAAGGGAAGTCTTGCATTATTTGTTGAATTGGATTCGTTTTTGAATAAAAATTGTATTCCATAGCTGATATCTTATCAGCTGATATTGATATACATACATTGATAGCCACAATGAATTGTTAGTTTAAAGGAATAATTCGATTGCTCGGCTAATAACAGGATAATTTAAGTGAAAGATTAGATTTTAACATCATAATTGTATTCTCCACGGAGTCGCTGCTCTGTTTTCGGGTGTTTTAATTTAAAGCTTGTTCAATTAGTTTCGACTTACAAATAATTAAAATAATAATAAAAGCCCGCCTTCATATTTTCTCTTGAACAAATTTTACATCTTCCAATTTTACAATCAAGCCAAACCATCCAAACAATAATGCTTAGTTCTTTTTCATTTATTAAACAACATATTAAATTAAATGTAAATTCATTAAGTATTTTCATTCCCAAATATTTTTAGAGTTTGGTTTGGTTAAAAAGAAGACTCAGTACACCAAATTTTCTGTAATATATAAAAACCAAAATGATTTTCATTTTAATTTATATTTTCAAACTTTCCTCAACCAAAGTTTCTCTTAATTATTTAAATTGAATTAAATCCCTGAAATCCCCTAAATCCCAAAAATCGCTGGCTTGTGCGTCATAAGATCCCCTGGAAAATTTACCTACATATCTACCGGCAATCAAATTATAGAGCAATTTGAGACAAGTCAAGACCACTTTTGGCTGTCAATATTTCATATTATTATCGATTTTTTAGACAAATGCACGCAGTGGCAAAATCACAACACATTCTGGCCTGTGCCACTAAAGATGGATATCTGACAAAACATATTGCCGCAGTAACAATATTTTGCTTTTCAGGCCAAGCTTCATTGACTGACTGCCAAAATGACTGACTGACTGACATCAAAAACTGAGGGAATACATTGAGGCTGTTTATCGCAGACATCAGAGAGCAGCCTTAGTTTCAGCATCAACAACGGCCAAAAGCCGCAGGCGAGCACGCGTTCTCCAAATATTTATGAGCCGCAAAACAGAAGGAGGACGACCGATGCGGGGTGTGGTTGGGGGCATATTGGGCAAGTGATTTACCGACTGAGCTTCAAGTAGCCGAAGCAGCTGTCAATCAGGCTGCAATCAGCCTCCACTTTAAGCCTATAAAAACGTCTGCAGTTAGCGGTAAAGCAAAGCCAATACCCACAAAAAACAAAAACCAACCACGAATAATATATTTAAACCGAAAACCAAAAAGTAAAAGTGGCTTACGGTAAAACGATTCGACAACGAGAATTTCATACATTTCATAAAGTGCCGCACCCAAGATCTCCATGAAATGGAGACGCGTCCGAAGTGTACAAAGACAATTAGTGACCTCAAAAACGTTTTGCAGTTAAAGATTTCTTCTCTGCAGTTGATCTTTTATGAGCGATATGGCGAAGATCCCTCATAATATCGTCGGCTGCATTTAGTTAATGAGACCTTACACATTGGCGCGCTGGATTTTCACTTCTTTTACAGCGAGCCAGACGTGATCGAAACACAGCTTAATACCGGCCAGAAAAAATATTTTTCATCCATACAATCGCTGCGTGCAAAATAAAAAAAATTTATTTAACAAATCAACAATTTTCTTACTTTTAAATAAAGATCAAAAGTTTTAATGTCGAAAAGTACTTGACAAACGCTTAAAACGTCGAATAATATATGCAAAAATGCATGCCTCCAAACTGAATAACCAAATAAATAAAAAGAAAATAAATTATAAGTTAATTTCTTAGAGACTAAAAATATATTTTAAAAATAATTGTTGAAGTTTTGTTGACAAATTTTACTTTTTAAAGTACTTTTTAAAAACGACTAAGGAAAATACATTTATGGGAAATTAAAGTAAACAAGCCCTTACTTTGAACTCTTCTACTTCTGTTAAAACAATAGTTTTTTACATTTAAAAATTAGAGTTCCTAATAATTGAGATGCCCGCCGAAAGCATAATATTTCGAGCTTATTCTTTTAAATAAATCTATAAAATAAAAGTACAATTCTGTAAAAGTTTTTAATATATTAATTGAATTTTTTATAAACATATAATATGTGAAATTAATCTTTGGAGCTAGTACTCTGACCGCCACTGTATTTTAAAGGGTGTGGTTGGGCTGTTGGTTCCCCGAAGAATGGTCATCCAATTTGAATATTGGTCACGCTGACAATTTCTACCTGGCCAAAAAATATTTATTTGTATTTGTATATCTTTTTCTTTATTTTGCAGACCTTCAGTGCGGTCTAACGTAAATAAAATCCCCAAGCAAATTAATGTTGTATCTTTTTTTTCGTTGGCCAACACGAAACGAAACTGTCAATTGATGTCTTCGGCGCCAGACAAGACGGCTTTTGGTATTTCCTTGGAATTATCTTAATGTGAAATCTTGAACTATGTTTGGGACATGGCCACAAGGGCCGTCCGGCGAAAATACCTAAGACAATTTTTAATGGATTTCGGACTTGACATGACATGTCCGAAGCGTCTTAGGGCGCATTTAATTGCAAAGTTTTGTAACATTAACAAGATGTCACAGAAACTTGGCCTGCGGTAAGAGCACTCCCAAAACAGAAATCCAACTAAAAATCTGCGGTATAATCTTTGGCTAAATATCTACCCAAAAACTTAAAGTTTTTTTGGCATCCTATCTTCACTGGCATTGCCATATGCCCACTTTAGTGAGCCACAAAACCCTTTTTGTATCCCGGCGATTACACATAATTTTCATGTTAATGGCGGCTGGCAAATTCCAAGGTAAGATAACAGGGAAAACCCTCTCAAACAAACAAAAAAGGAGTAATAAAATGGCAGGAATAACGCAACATATGCGCACTGACGTGTGCAGCTAACCGGAAATCTAACCGACATTCCAAACCGAAAGGTACACACTAAAAGGCAACTCAATGAAAGATAATATTCTTTTATTTGGGTCCTTTAAGACTTTTGAATGCCCTACAGCTAAGGAATATCGTGCTTTGCATTTCTTTAAGCCAACGATACTCAAAAAAGGAAACTATCAAATGTGATTGTACGAATTAACTTCTTATTATCCTATTTTGACTAAAGACCCCCTTTACTATTTTTTTTAAATTATCAAAGGGAAATTTTCGAAAACCTTTTCAAAAGCTATGTATGTATATACTGAACTTGGACATCTCAATCAAGCATGGCAGCAACCTGCACAAGTGCGGCGTATCGTGAGCTAATTTTAAATTGAAACGACTTCCAACTAAATAGCTTTTATATATCCGCTCCTTTTTATTAGTTTACACCCGCCCATAAGGAAGTAATATTCCAGATTACGTCACTCGGCACGACTCCTCGTAGGACAACAAAGTTGAAGCTTTAAAACCGTAGGAGATTATGTGACCAGACGAAACTCGGACTAAGCTGCACGACAAAACCCATAATATCCTGCAAAAGGCCATAAAAAAAAGGGCAGAGCAAATTAAATGGCCCAGAGACTTGCGACTCAGGTGTGTGAAAGCGGCCTACAGACCAAAACCAGAGACTGACATTTGTTTTTTCCCCAGTCCTGCGGTTGTTTTTGTGTTTTTTTTTTTACAACGCCCGGAAACGGATGCGGATGCGGATGTCTGCCATAAACGAGCTCATTAGTAGGCACAATGTGCCGTGGCTAATGTGCTTCAATAGATACTCCGCTGGCATTCCTCAAGCGTTCGGTTAAAGTTGAGCTCTTATTTCGGCCACAGAAGAAGCCTTGAAACGAACTTTTACAACAGTTTTAAAGTCGTAAACACCCAATGAAATTTTAATGATGCAAGGCAGGCAGGCAGGTTGTAGCCACGCCCCCACTCACTCACCTACTAAAGCGAGACGTGGAAAAATAAAAATGCAGAATCTGGTCCAATGATTTTTGTATCCTGTTTAAAGTTGAAAAATCCAGGGCTTATTGATTTTTTGTTCAGACGCTGGCGCTCGTTTCGTTTGGTTTTGGACAGTTTAATGCTCTATTGAATGTTGCCGGAGTCCGGGGGCGGCTGCGGTACCCCCCTCCCCCCAGGGGATGTCCATGTTTATGCCTGGATGCTCCTGATGCAGGAGGTCCTGTTTCTCCTCCCCTCCCTTCGTGTTCTCCTGCCGCGCAGAGGAACATCCTTCTCCCTTTGGTACTTTCGATTGGCAACTTTGTTTGGCCAAATTGTCTCCCCGCCATCTCTTCTGCCACCTGCACATTTCGCCCACTTTCCCAGCTTTTCTCTCTGCCGCTTTTTGAAATGTCAATTGCGCTTATTAGGGGAAAAGTTCACTGCGCTCTAAGCGAAATCGGGTCCTAGAGATGGGCTGGGAAAGGACAAAAATATCCAAGTGAGCAAAAGAAATTTCTTTAGCATTGAACTTGTTTTTCACGACAGATAGAATTAGGAATTTTTATGTAAGACTATTTTTTATTGTTATAAATATAACACCCATAAAAACGATTGAAACATTTACCAGAAAATTGACATGACTTTAAGAATAAGCCATACAAACTATATTTAATTATCAATTTTGCAAAGGTCTAATATTTTCTTGTTATTGAGCTTTTAAAAAAATGATGTATATTTATATGTAAACAACTTACTTCCTTCTCGTGTTACTTCTATTTTCTTTAAGAATTACGAAGAGAGGAAAAATTAAATTGCATTTTATTATATTGGATCGGAATCATTACTTTGATCGTACTTGCCTATATATAAAGGCACCGTGATTCTTGTATCACTCACGAAACCATCACAAACAAAAAAGGATATCTAAGAACCTGAAGAGCAGTGCGCACTGAAGTTGTCGCCTGGTTGAATAACAAAAGGGGAAAACATTCCGGCACTTGACGGAGGTGTTTTCGAAAGATGTTCAAGTGTGTGGCATAGGCTGAAGGAGCCAAGAAACCTGCTCCTAATCTCCATTTAATATACCAAATTCTCGATGCTTATGACTCGGCAGCTGTGACAAATCTAACTAAGCTGTTTGTTCGTCGACTAATGACAGCCTCCAACGTATTGTTCTGTTCGTCCTACGATTAATTTCTCCCAGGCAAAAGCATTTAGTCAATCAAATTAGTGTAAGCCAAAAGCTTAAAGCCAACTAATGGACATAGACATACACACAGACGGAGAAACATCAATTCGGCCAGTTCCTGCAGGAATTTCGTATACGACAGATGGTTTTTGGGTCGCGTTCAGCGAGATTTATTAACTAAGACGAAAGCAGTCCAAGCTGTGATTAAGAACCGACTTCTAACGGCTGGAAGTTGAGTAAATCAGGTAAAATATGTGTCTCTATTTATTTGAAAATGCAAATTACTCCAAAAGGTGTTCCGGAGCTTAATTAAATAGTTAGATGGCACTTTAGCTTTGCCAAAGATTCAAATTAATTCGACATTTTACAAATAGTGAAATAATTTCAAGCACCTCAGTTAGAGCTTCAGAATTTTTATAACATCAAACCTTAAAGTTTATTCAGAACTTTATATTTAAGCTTTATTCCATTTATCAGTTATATTGGAAAGCCTGTTTGTTAAGCTACATTTTAACCAAGTACAACTTTATTCAAGATTTTAATGCCTTAAGAATTCGCAAAAATAGCAATCTGTTCTTTTCGAAAAGTACTGGGCCAAGAATAAATAATTAGATAATTATAATTTTCTGAATTATAATATTTCTTTTTTCTGTTTATAATCGGAAATCAAATGTAGAAGATACCAATCGTTGATCAGGGATATCAAAAAATTGTGTATTGTTTTTTAACCGTTTTGGTTTTATTTTAATAAAAATACGGTTTATATTTTTTAACGCAGACGTTCGCTTTACTATTCTTGTACCCTCTCTTCCATAAAGTGCCTGAATTAGTGTATTTTTCAATAAATTTCAAAATATTTCAACAAACATTCGTTAACTTTGTTTTATTATAAATTTATTAGTTTTTGTGAAGCGATTTTCATAAATATGCAAGAGACAGTTTTGCATTGTATTTTTAGCCAAAAATGTCGATGCGCATCTTTTCAATGGAACCTAAAATACGAGTTGAATATTGATATTTATGCTTTTGAATAATTTGTATTTAAATCGCTTGGGTTCAACACCCTCAAATAGCGAAACAAGTTGACTTTGTTTTCTTGCTTAATTGTTTTCGTTGCTCGACCGATAAATGTCAAAGGCGATTAGATGCAAAACAAATACATTTTGTGGAGTAAACATGCATCCCTCTCCTTGGCTCCTCTTTCAGTTTTTAGTGCTCAACACGGCGTATGATTAATCGGAAAGCTACTAATGCACTTAGTGAGCAGGGTTATGACATTAAAACTTAAGTGTGGCCCGCACTTAATTTAAAATGCATGTTAAAACGCCATTAAGTCCAAGCAGGAAGTGCCGATGCCGATATAATGCGACTACTACTCTTCTTGATAATGATCTGACCCGGGACTCCGGGTCCAGGGGCACTCCGTAAGCGTTTATTGAACTCACCCGAGGGGCGGACAAAGCAATTGGCTCCTCATCGTATCATGTCGCCATGCAGCCAAGCGTTGCATATAAATTGCCAAAAATTATGAAAATCTGATGCCTTAACAGGTAGCTCTAATTATAGGGTTCACAGCTCATATGACTAATTAGGTTTTTTTTCGTTCGTCGTTCAGCTTGCTTTTTGTCTGCCAATGCATTTGTCAGCCAGCTGGATCCGAGCTCTTGAACCCCGAATATCTCATAAACAAGTCGAAACAATTAAAATCAGCGTTACAAAAAACAGAGTATGCCATTTGTACGATAAAAAGGGGCGAGCGAAGAAATTTGTTTCTTGCTCCCCGAAAAAACACGAAAATTACCTGTTGTCAATTTGAATTATTAAAGCCTTATACGAGACTTATACCAGTCGATTTTCTGCAACTCGATTTTCACAGATCCGAAAATTCTGTTACAGGTTTTCGTCATACAAAGTATATAAAGTTTTTCTTGCTTCAAATTTAACTGAATGTATTACAAGTTGTAATTTACAACCGAATGAGCATTAAAGAATACTGGTGGATGTAAGTGAGCTGCTGCTCTAACATCAACTAGTGTGATTAATGATCATTGCTAATAGTAAACTAGATTCCTGCTTAAGCTCCTGTTTTTCATACTTATTCTCATAAATGTTATATTTTAATACCATTTTGTCACAATAAACAATGCGTTCATATGTACATATATATTTTATAAACCCACTGACACATATCGTGAAATGTAAGAGAAAGAACAATTTGGTTGAATATCTGGCTGTTCAGGCCATGCCATATGTTGAAGCTAATATTTGAAATAAATGTATTTTCGTCACAAAAAAATCACACATTAAATTTGGATGGATTTTTTATGCTCTAAAATCCAAACACTCCACTCAAAAAAAAAAAATTCTATTTCGAGGCAAAGAAGTTCAACTTTGACTTAGTCGCAACTTAGTTGTACTCCGCCGCATAACTGGGTACAGTTCGGTTTGCCCCCAAGGCGCCTCGAACATGTTCGATCGCAACGCGATAATGATCTTCGCAACTGCGGATCAACCTTGACCTGGTTCTTGGATCTCGAAAAGGGGCGACAGCAGCCAATGGCAACAAATTGCTGCTGTCTTTGGCCGCAGCCACACGAAACGGCAGGCCAGGTGGAAGCGGGGAGCGGCGAGCAGGGAGCTGGAGGCAGGCGGAACCGGTTTGCCACTTTTTTCCCACCAACGTGCAATTAGCTGCTTTTTCCAGCGCTTAACTTTGGAGCAACCCGTGGGGCACTCACGCAATGCGGCACAACAGCAGCAACCAGAGGAGGGCGTGGCACAACACGTTAATCTAAATAGGGTTTTTGATGGTCAACAGGTTAGTGCGTGTAAGGCTGCGGGGGCGTGTTCGCAAGAAAATAAATAAGCTGACCAGTTCAGAAAAAAGGAGCGAATAAATAGGACAAGCTAATTGAATAGTAGCCATTTTTATAATATTAACTTAACATTTTAAAAACCTTTTTATATACATATTTCATCGTTTTTAGTTTAGTTTAATTTAGTTTTTAGAGGTGAAAAAAAAGACAACATGGAAACGTACATAATACTATTTTCGTGCTAAATAAGATAAAATAGTTTCTTTTAAGATTAGCAAAGTCTGTCTTAGTCGTTACACAGTACTCTAAAAGGTTCGTTCATATTAATATAACTATGATAATTGTATTATATTAGGCGACTCAGAATCTCGGGACTTCCCACATCCCCCTTGAACTTTACGAATAAAAGTAGTTCCAAGCATCGTTCTACGGTTGGTTATAGATGGTAAATTAATTCGAAGATGTATATGTACACCTTACTGGGGGCTCCAAACTGGTAACCAATACTCCGGGATTGGACGGACAAGTGACATAGGGATCATCGATTTCCTTTGACCACCTATTGATACGTTCGAGCACTCCCCTGTTTAAAAAGCATTTTAATCCGATTATATGTCGGAAACAAACTAGTCTTCGTTTTAAAGTTTTTTGGATGAAACTTAGCAATAAGTAGGTCGGTAGGTCGGAACGGTTCGGAACGCTTCGGATCGGCCTACTATATCATATATTGGAACAATCACAAAAATTTAATTATAATTATAACTTCGTTGTTTCTTATTATATATGTATTCATAAACCAGAAGGAATAGTATTTCATAGCATTTTCACAAATATAGTTATAGAATAATGAAAATCTGACGACTGTATCATCTAGCTGCCATAGAAACAATCGGGGAAAATTTAAATAATTGAATTTCATTGTTTTGTAACAGATACCCATAACATTTAATTTTTGTAACAGCTGCAAAGATATACAAACTTCGGATTGCCGAAATTCGCTTCCTTTCTTGTTTTTAATGTAATTTACACATCAGAAAAATAAGTGGCATTATTTATACAAACTGGATTCCGTCAAACTTAAAACAAAAATGGAACAAATATATGTTCCCGTTACAGAATAGAAATTATAATTTTGGTTAGATGTTGATACTGCAGAAAAGGCAAAATTTCAGAGATGTTTGTTTCATTGCCTTTTATGGCAAGTTATGTTTAAAATTAAAACTCATATTTACAAATTTTATTATTGTTATGTATTGACAGTGCAAGTGCGAGGGTGTAACAACTTAAGTTGAACGAAAAATACATATTAATTAGAATTTGTTCAAAATCAATCAGAAAGTGTCTAAACTCTTATTTGAAATGGAAATTTGTAGAATATTTGTAACTGGCCCAGCGTGCAATTGTTTTTCCCGTTTACCCTTTATTAAGCCGATATTTTGTTGTTGTCATCGCCTCGTGCTTGTCGCCGATTTCTTGCGCTTTGCCCATTAATTTGCAGTACAAAGAGCCTCCGAGAGCCGCCAACCGGTTTTGGAGAGCTTCGCATCTAATACCAAGTTCAAGGTCGATTTCGAGACCGAGACCGAGACCGAGACCGCAGTGCATCGCAAAGGTGTGACTATATACCTGCCGAGCATCGGGACAATCCAACCAACAAGCATTCGGCCAAGTTCTAACTGCCAGCACTAAGCGAAAATCGTTAACTAACATTAGCAATGCAGATTTCAAAAATAATAGTTATTGTCGAGCTTGTGCTTAAAATATTTTATTACATATACTTATATTCTTCTTTTCTGCAGTCTATCAGATAAAACTATCTAGATGAAACTCTATATACATCACTCAACACTATTAAAACATATGTCATAAAAACGACCAGAATATAAAACAAAAGTCCATGGTTTCGTTGTTTTTAAGCAAATACGCCATATATAATCGTTGCAAACGTTTTTAGTAACACGTATTATATTTTATAAAAATCAGACGACAACATCGTAATATTCAAATTTTTGCCTTTAGTCATATATAATAGGCAATTTACATGAAATATAGTTTTCTTTTACGATTTAAAAAATTTTAATTTTATAAAGCACAATGAAAATACTATACATTTTTATAAATTAATAAAAGTATTAATTATTTATTTTTATTGTTTTTTTTTATTATATTGTTTTACCAATAACTGCAAGCATATTAAAACTCCGTTTTTAATATTTTTTTCAGTTTGTTATTGTGGGAGGTGGCGCATTCTTATTCCCCACTCACTCAATTCTTGCTTAATTATACAGTGGGTAAGTCTAAACAGCAGTTTGTTCTGGGGGCAAATGCAATTATAAGATTTTTCCCACGAATTGTGAATTTCCATTAAGCCATTGGCTTTGAAACGTCAAGTGCTTGGCCACGAGAATCAGAATACGTCACGTATTCTATTCAGCACCAAAAAATACTCTCCACCTGAAGAGTACTTCCCAATATAAATATTTATTCTGCAGTTCATTTTGGTTTTGCAGCGTTCGGCAAGCAATTATTATTTACAAATTAATATTAATTTTTGTTGATGCTTCCTTATTAGTTTTAAAAAGTATTTGCAATTTTTGGCATTGCTTACACTAGTTTTCAAAATTAAGTCCACGATATACTCCAGAGATGAGCCTTACATTTTTTGATTCAGCTAGACTCAATGTTTCAATAATTTTTTGAAAAGGAAAAATACAATTTTTGCCCATTTCCTAGCCTAATTATTTTGTATTGCGAGTTATGGTAAATCGATTTCGGTCATTCGGGACTCAATGCGATAAAATAAACAATAAGGGGCTTAAAAAAGCTCAGAACGTGTATTTATTTACTCATCGTTTTTACATTGTTAAGAGTTGTTTTTGTTTGATATGACCTAAGACCAGGAATTGCAAATAAGACCAGGGATTGCAAGTAATAGAAATAAGTTTTAAAATATTTGAACCCTAAAAAATAAGTTGTTTTATAAACGAAAATATGCAAGTCGTATTTCTTTTGCTTTACTTATATTTCTGAATTTATATTTTAAAAATAAGCATTAGAGTTAATTTTCAATTTGTTAATTTAAAACTGACAAAAAACTATTGTTTCCCACTTTAAAAATAAGTGTTAAAAATAAAAATTGAATTTAAATATCCTTTGAACGGCTTGGTTTATTTTATCTAGGCTAAATATCTTTCTGTTTATATATTTGTGTCTGTAAATTTCTTATTTCCTGTGCCAAAAGGTATATTCGCGCGCAGATATATAGCTATGCAATTAAATATACATATTACCTGTGTAAGTGCTGTTTTTAAATTGACTATGTAGATCTGGCATATATATTTCATGTTTTGGTACACAGCCCTATAACTGGTTAGATATTTACAATATGATCAAGTAAATTAGTTTAATATTTATATAAGTACATACAAAATAAACAAAACACTCCGTTAAGTAGGCCACATATTTTGTAACCGGATCACTAAAAAATTAGGAGCCTTGCCTTTTTATACCCGTTACTCGTAGAGTAAAAGGGTATATTGTATTCGTGCAAAAGTATGTAACAGCTAGAAGGAAGCGTTTCCGACCCTATAAAGTATATATATTCTTGATCAGGGTCACTAGCCGAGTCGATATAGCCATGTCCGTCTGTCCGTCTGTCTGTCCGTCTGTCTGTCCGTCTGTCTGTCCGTCTGTCTGTCCGTCCGTATGAACGCTGAGATCTCGGAAACTATAAAAGCTAGAAGATTGGCATTTTGCATGCAGATTCTAGGAGTTCCTACGCAGCGCAAGTTTGTTTCAAAAAGGTGCCACGCCCCCTTTAACGCCCACAATCGCTAATATACGATTTTAAAAATTTAAATATTTCGGAAAAGTAAAAATTCAGTTTTATTGTGTTTATCAATACCTATCGAAATGTAGAAGAAATTTTTCAAATCGGACCATTCGTTAAAAAGTTATGCGTGATCAAAGTTTCTATCTCCATCTCCCTCGCACTCCCTTTACCTGAGTAACGGGTATCTGATAGTCGGGGCACCCGACTATAGCGTTCTCTCTTGTTTCTCATAAAAATAAGTAATTTTTATTAATTTAATTATTTATTAGTTACAATTTTTCGACTGGGCTTAGAAAACGCTTAGCTAAAAATTTAAAAGTAGTTAAAAATTAAGAAAATAATTAAACTTTAACTAGATAAGTTTATATACCTTTTCAAAAATAAAATATTTAGTCGCCTGATTTTTACAAAATTAAAATATTAAAAACCAAATGTTCCCTTAAAACTGCATTAAATATAATTCAAAAATAAACAAACGGATTGCACACAAATCACAATCATTCCAACGCTTTCGAGGTTCAAATAAAAAAAGTCTGATAAAGTTTGGGGGAGTGGCAGTTCAAATATTGATAAATGATACGATTTAGCTGGAGGAGTGAACTTTTTGAGTGGCCACATATGCGATTTGATTTATGAACGCACAGGCAAAGAGTTGAGGTTCATTAAGACCTATTTGACAAATGGGATAGATGTCTAATTTGCATGGAGTTTGCGAAACGTTCCAGCACAAATCGAAGCATCTAGACCACATCCATTTGAATCCATCCGAGCTAGCCACTTAGTAATTACAATGCCGAAGTGACCCAGAAACCCGGTAGCGTTGCAATAGAAGCTTTCCAAAAAAAATCCCAAAGAGCCGGAAAATGATAGATATAGGGGAAACAGCAAGGAGGGTGAAAATGCTGTTTAAACGGATATCCTAAATGTCTGCCCGGATGGGCGAAGCTCCGCAATTTTGGCCTGACAGTCATTTCCGTTTGGAAGTTTTTCATTGCTTCCCATGGAGATTTAACGGGCAAATGGTGTGGTGCGGGACGGATGAGAACCTGTTGCTTGGAGACAGATTTATGCCATCGTAAAATATGCCATTTGAATCTGGAAATCTAATTTTAATGTCGCAAGGGCTGTGGCAAAAGGGTGCCTCATGTGGAATGAGGGCATGCTCTGTTTGATTTGGTTTGGCACTTACGGATGGAGGTGCTAGATAGTTGCCAGTGGTAAAAAATATTGTAAAATATATTTTCTTAGATAATTTTTAACATTAGTTATTAAATGGTCAGATCAATCGATGTCCCATAGCCAATATACAAAATATAAATTTCCTTGTAAATAGTATCTTAAATTTTTGAATAAATGATAATGTTTTTTTAATTAAATTATAATCAACTATTTTTTTTCTATCAATATTTCACCATTCTCTGTTGGTGTGTCACACAGCAAAAACATCACTAGCCGAGGAATCCGTTCCACAATCCCACCACCCACAAATCCTGGGTGGAATCTCCCACACACACACACACACAAACAACCGAGTCGGCCATTAGTATGAGTGTTCGGCCATTTTCTCTTCTAGCGGAAGTTGTCTGTGTTAATGGAATTACATGAATTCCAACTCTGAACCGCAAAGTAAAAGCGAGAATACACTGGCAGGCGACATTTCCGCAAATGCATGGCCCATAAACTTTGACGGAGCGGAGTGAAAGTTTTTCCACGAAACAAAAGAGCGACTGAGAGGTCTAAAAAAAGAAGAAAAACATAGAGCGGAAATGATAATGGCTTGAACCGTCGACGGAATCGCTCTTCTATAACGTAATCCACTTTTGGATTTCCGCTGGTAAAACAAAATGTATCGAATATTCGCGATGTTTTTTCAATCAGTTTTATTGTAATGAGCTTACGCTAAAAACCGACTTTCGGCCATCGGGTTTTAAGCCAACATTTAAAAGCGTTTTATTTGATGTACAAAGAATTGTTCCTTAAATATCGATTCTTATATAACTGTGGCCGGCAGAACACGACATTTTGCACTTGGAAAGTGGGAGAAGGCGACTTACTATATATGATGAAATAGTAGTATGTTCACGCAAAAATCTGCTGTAAGTCAACACATTGAAAAATGTGTTTTTTAAATGGTAATCAGCCTATCTTAAGCTAGTTTGTTCAAATACAATAATTTGAAAAGTGTAAAGCCTACCCAAAAGTAAGTGAGTTACTTCATAACATCAAAAGGAAATAGTGTTCGTTTTTTAAGTAAAAAAATTTATTTGAATTTTTATCGGACTTTAAACAAACAGTTTCCCTAAAAATAAGCCACTGAAGCAGAAAGACGTATTAGACGAATAGTATCATGTTAAAGAATAAATATATTATTTTGATTAGAAATGTATTTTTCTCTGCTCTAGAAACATCTGCCTAACAATAAAATATATATATTCAAGGGTACGAGCAAAAATTTGTTGTTTCTGGTACCTTAGAATTATTTTTATGCAACAAAAACGTTCAAATCGGTATACGCAAGCTGCATTTTGTTTTAGTTTTAATTTTTTTTATCAAAATCAGAATAATTTGAGAATTTTATAAAAATTAACAGATTTGCTTGTTGCAACAAAGAAAACTGCAAAGCAAACTTCTGAATAAAATAAGATTGCCCCCTGCAAGGAAATTCAAATGCTTAACAATTAGGGTTTCATTATTTTAGTACCCAACACTTCCTCTTTTACACAACACAATTTTGATATTCCAACAAGGTGGCAATACCCAGTCGGGCCAAAAAAGGGGACTGCTCAAATGTTTTCCTTTTAGTAGTTCTGTTGATAATTATCAATTATAATTAGCTTTCTTATTTTATCTGAAGATTTCTTTTTCCCTTTATTGTGAAGTCCTGTTTAGAATGGGTGAGAATTAAGTTTATTCTTGAAGTCCATATTCTGATTAAACACTTATATTTCAAACAAAATATATCCCTTTAGATAATAAAGAAAACCATATCCATTCGCATCAGTCGGATCACATTCCTCTTGTTATTCCCAACAACTCGGTGGTCACGACTTATGCCATTGGGCGCCTCAACTCGGAACCCATTCCGGCAAAGATTGAGATAAAGGAGCTGATAGGCAGTGGGGCCTTTGGAAGGGTGTACAAGGCACGATTGGATGACTCCGAGGAGGTGGTGGCCCTCAAGCAGACCCTTCACAATCCCAAGTTCTGCCAGCGCGAGGCGGAGATAATGGGCCAGCTGATGGACCATAGCAACATCATTCGGCTTATCATGCACTCCCGCGTGACCTTAGGCCATCCTCCGAAGAGTTACATCATCCTGATTATGGAGTACATGCCGATGACACTGCTGGACTACATAAATCATCACCGAAAGCAACTTCTGCCCCCGGATGTTCTCACCTATGTCCGCATTCTTTCGTATCAGATCTTCAGGGGACTGGGGTATCTGCACTCCCTGGGCATCTGCCACAGGGACATCAAGCCGGAGAACCTGCTGGTGGACAACCAGAAGATGTTGCTCAAGCTAAGTGACTTCGGCAGCGCCAAGCACCTGGTTCCCCAGGAGCCCAGCCTAAGTTACATTTGCTCCAGGCTGTACCGTGCTCCCGAACTCTTTGCCAAATATGTTCTTTACGGCTGCTCCGTGGACATCTGGAGTGCTGGCTGCGTCCTGGCAGAGCTGCTCAAAGGATCTCCCTTGTTTATGAGCAACAAACACGATCGGCAGCAGCTAATGTTCATGGTAAGCCTGCTGGGCAGCGAGGGCTTGGACCGGGCCCCTGAGATCCGTTCCATGTGTGGAGATGCCATCCCCTCCAGGACAAGCCGTCCCAGCTGGGATCAGCTCCTGAATCTGGATGTGCCGCAAGACCTGTCCGATCTGCTAAACTCCTGTTTCGTCTACGAGTCCTCAGCCAGGATCCCGCCCATGATGGCTTGTGGGCACTGCTCCTACGATGAACTGCGCATCATGGATGCCTTGGGACTGGACATGCCGAATGGCCGTCCGTTGCCACCCCTGTTCAATTTCAGCAGCCAGGAGTTGGGCATGGATCCCAAGCTCTGGGTGATGCTGTTGCCACTCCACTTCCCTTAGATGGAAGACGAGCTGCCAGTATCCGTAAGGAAAATTAAGTTTTTTAAAAATATAAAGCTAGTCAGCAAATGATTAAAGAAATTAAAACATTTAAGGAGAAACTATTTTAATGTCCCTAGTTACAGTACTTTTTTAAGCTGGACTAAAAACAAGACAAGTTATTCTACTAAGGCGGCATTTTGATTGTTTTAATCCTATAGTAGCATGCATTGATTTAGTTTTTTAAATAGTCATTTATAGATTTCTGCACTTCAAATTTCAAAAAATACTGAAATCAACTTTGGAAGTTCAGGGTTGCTATCATACCTTCCTCTTATTAATCAATTCCTGATTACCCTAAAAAAATGTCTATTTAAGTTTTTATTTATATTTATTATATATACTGTATTATAGCAGAGTGGCCAGTTCCGAAGTCAGTTTCAAACTAAATCGACATTCCGATGGTAGAAACTTCTATTTTCAAATATAGTTTAAGGAACATTTGTTTAACTCAAGCCGCAGTCTGTATTAAAACAATAAATGAATGAAATTAAAAAAATGTATTATTTTCTTCATTTCATTGAGTCCATTAATTCCATAATTAACTGGAAACATCTAACTAAGCCGAGAAAGTAAAATTCTCTGCAAGTGGAAAATTCATGTCAATTAGGACTCTTTTTTTCTGTTACGCAACCAAAGAACATAGTAGCCCTTGAAAGAAGGACAAGAAGTCGAACTCGACCTCCGAAAAAATAGCTTAGTCTTACGGCAGCTCTCGCACAGAAAGCCCAAAAGCCTGAAAGGTGTTGAGTAAAACAATCGCAGGAAAATTAGATAGGTTTCGTACGATTTTGTCGAGTCATGGAGTTGCCATCTATGGTGGAGCGTTCTGGGGATCGCCTGGTGGTGCGCAGCCTGGTGAATGGTGAGCCGCTGTATCACACTGCTCTGAAAAGTGGAGAGGAGTTGCCATTGGCCCATGGTTTGCAGCCCCTGGTGGGTGCGGTTATTGCGGAGCAACAACTGGAGCAATATAGGATGGGCAGCTTGATGTTTCCGCTATCGGTGCCTGGTTATGTTCCCGTGGGACCTGCATCCCCATCCAACTTGGACAAGGAAAGCACGGAGAGCTCCCTGCCAGAGGGCAATCCCTCCAACAACGAGGAGGAGCTGCCCCAGTGCAAGATTCGGCGTAACTACAGCTGCAACCAGTGTGCCTTCTTCACCCAGAATCCTCGTAGTCATTTGTCCCATCTGCGCGATGTCCACGGCGAGCGGATTGTGATTAACGAGTGCAAATTGTGCCTCTATGCCTCGCGCCACTTCCAGAAGCTGGTGCGGCACATGAAAATGGTGCACGGCTGCTCCGATGATGGCGGCGGAGTCCCAGGATCCGGAAGCCAGCTGCGGGGCAAGCGGAATCTCTCCAGGGAGGTGCGCAAGCGCAAGCTGGAGGAGAGCATTGAAATGCAGGCACCGAGTGGGCCAAATCTGCACCCCAGCTTGCTGCGGATGCTGCAGAATGGACCCCCACTGGAGCAGCTCAAGGCCGAGCTGCAGCAGCAAGAACAGCAGCTTTTGGCCAGTGTCCAGGCCTACAGTCGGCAGCAGGAGATGCAGCAGCTCCAGCAGATCGTCGACGGCCACGACAACATCTTCTCCATGGCCTTTGAGTTTCAGACCAAGTTGATGCCGCCCAAGCAGTCGGAGTCTTTGAAACTTGACCAGAACAATAGCAGCTCTGATTCCGAGGAGCCCATGAAGAGTCCCTCGCCGGACACTTTCGAACTTCCTCCGGGTGCGGAGCAGTTCCAGTGCCAGAAGTGCTCGTATAGCACTCCCATCCGGGCCCGTTTCAAGAAGCACGTCAAGTACCATTCCATGCCACTGATAAAGTGCGGCTCGTGTGATTTTCACACACCCTACAAATGGAACCTGGACAGGCACACCAAAAATCATGGTGCCCATGGGCATTTCAAGTGCTCCGCTTGTGACTTCAGCACCGATATTAAGCAATCGCTGACTATACACGAGTTGAACCATCATGTGCCCACTGTGGGCATCCAGATGCTTAACAGGCGCCGAGATGACTCCGAGGTTCAGCTAGATCAGCACCCGAGTGGGTCCAAGAGAATGGAACTTGAGAGAGTGGTTCATCCTACTGCAGCACCGGACTCTCCGCTTTCGGAGTTCCCAGGGATTGTGTGCTCCCACTGCCAAAAGCGGGTTGGCAATGCCATCGAGTTGATCAATCATCTTCAAGTGTGTGCTCCGGCTTTGCGGAACACCACTCAACATCTGCAGGCTGCTCTGACAGGGGACGTGGATCTGCAGGATGAGGACTTGCCAAGTGCTCCCACTGATCTCAGCTATTGCGGTGTGGAAACGGCTCCTGGCTACGGAGAGGTAAATTTATAATAGTTACAAGACATTTTATTGAGGAAGTATACTAAGCCTATATTTTTATTCAGGTCACTGAGCAGTTCTTGCCCGAGGAATCCGATGATTCGACGCCATTGAAGAAGGTTTTCAAGTGCCCCCATTGCACCTTTTGGGCAGCCACTGCATCGCGTTTTCACGTTCACATTGTTGGTCATCTGAACAGAAAGCCTTTTGAATGCTCCTTATGTGCCTACCGCTCCAACTGGCGCTGGGACATCACCAAGCACATCCGCTTAAAGGCTATCCGGGATAGGTCCCATAATCAGGCGCAGGTGCTGATGAACGATGAGACTGGAAGGCGCAACTACGCCAAGTACAATCGGTATTTGACTTTGATGAAGGTGAGTGCGGATCAGTTGGCCGATTCCAAGGGGATGCGCACGGGGGAAATGACCGTGATGCCACCGGAGAAGCTGGTTGAGCATCACCCCATGGAGACGGAGGATTGCATGGCGGCAAGTCTGGTGCCTATTGAAATGGTGGACAGTGCTCCTCCGAACTCGGCTCTAGACTTAAGAAAGCCCAAAGATGATATGTCGGTGGGTGGTAGCAGGATGAACACTGCAAGTAACAGCGATTCCGGCTTGAAAAAGCCACGACCACAGGGAGCCGAAGGAACGCATTGGCTTACGGACTTAGAATCATTATCATTTAATGCGATGAATTCATCTAATGGCAAGCCAATGTCCAAGGTTGGCCTGGTCAAAGACTCGCCTTTGGACTTGACCAAGCCAGTAACTATATCTGAAGATGGGGAGCAATCAGACGAACTGTCATCCAGTGACGACTCCCAGGAGTCTACAGAAAGCGATTAGGTTGAACCATTGAAATGGGAATTCATTTTATATTACAATCGAAAATTTCAATAAATTCTTTCAACCGTTTATTGCACTTTTATTTTTACCATATTAGCAGGCTATTCGAATTTGTAATCTGTAATTTAAAAAATAAAAAAAAAATGTTGAATTACGTGGGTAAGTCTGACCCAAGAGGAATATATCGCTCCTACAGTGAAATAATTGTGTACTTGTTTATTGTTAGGTAGGGGTTATGGGCAAAAGTCCAGCTAAATAAAAAGATAACAATAAATACTTATATAGTTAATAGTGTAGGCATACAGTTAATTTAGCGTGGCTAATGTATTAATGACACTCCTATTGAAGATCAGATCAGCTAAGCTTTAGTCTCGGATAATAACGTATACTACAAATTTAGATCACGCGCTTTTCACAGCAAACATTCCTGTATGAAAAATAATACTATGCATATCAAGACGAAGAGCGGCACCAGGAAGCAGACTTCATCTACGCCAAAAGTGCCTAGGATCAGCCACAGATCGAGGCAGAGGAAACGCGCCTGCAGGAGCCACAACCACAGGCACTAAGCCGTCTGGCATTGCACGCCCTCAAAGTGTGGCGACTGTCCGTCCTCGTCTTCCTGATGACGGGGCTGCGGCTTGTAGTCTGCCATATGTACTTCCTCGGCGTCCTTGGGAATCACTACCTGCTGCCTGGGAGGCAGTAGATCCTCCAGCATTGCCAGCTGCGGAGCCGTGGCAAAATCGTTGTCGGGAAACTTAACCTTAAACTTTAAGTAGAGATCTCCGCTGTCAGTGGCTTTGTTAAAAACAGGCATACCGCCGCCCCGCACCATCTTGATGTGGTTGTGCTGCAGTACTTCGCCCGGATGAGTTCGGAGGCAGACGTTGCGTCCATCCAAGTGCTTAAAGCAATGTGTGTAGCCGCACAACGCCTCCGTTATGTTTATCTCAAGATCCCGCATGTACAGATTGGCATGGCGGCGCTGAAAAAGCGGATGATCCTGCTGAGCGATGACTACAATTAGGTCTCCAAACTCGCCGCCCCGCATCTGGTTGCCCTCATTGGCGAAGGGTACTTTCAGCATGTGTGGTGCTCCACGCTCCACGACCAGGTCCCGCTTCATCTTCTGTTCCACGAAACCGCTGCCCTGGCAAGGACTGCACTTTTTATCCTCCTTGATCGTGAATCCCCTGCCATCGCAAGCCGGGCAGGTCTGAAACAATGTAGTTACCAATTAAAGTGTATCATAAAAGATAAATAATATAATAATTTTGTAGTTTTCTCTATCTCTATCTTTAATGGAATGGCTTTCTAAAAATAAACCTTTTTTTTCATTTTTATTTTTTTGGTTTTCCTATCGGACCGATTTTAATTTAATTCTGTAATTCTTTAGTATTTTAATATTACCAAATCCCAAAGAACAAAAAAAAACTAATAACAACAAAATCATACTTTTTTTTATTGGGAGCTATATGATATAGTCGGCTGATCAGGCTCGTTTGGACTTATGTACATACTACCTGCAATAAAAAGACAACTTTTGGGAACGTTTATAGCATATAGTTTTAAAAATGAGAGTCTAGTTTGCGTAGGAAGGGACACAACATTATTTCAGACAAGATATTTCCGAGGCCGATCTGTAATTGAACTATTAGAACTATAATCTTTTAAATGGGACGACCAAAAGGTAAGAAAAACACCCTCAGGCGTGGTCTACATTATTTTGAATGGTACTTTCGACATATCTCGGATTGAATTTAATATTTTATGATCACTTAACATAAATTCCTACCCAACAAAACGATTTTAATATTCTCTTTCCACCCTTAACGGATTAGTCCCGATAAACTTCAGCTTATTTCGGCTATTACAAATCAAGAGAATGGTGTCCTAGACTGCGGGGGAATACTTTGAGTACCAGCGGGAGACTTCCATTACTTAAATTATTGCATCCGAAAGACTTGGGAAGCAAGCCCCCAAAAAGTTGTATAATTTGTTTTATTAATTTCTGAACCCATTAAATCCATTTGTAAATTTAGAGTTACTGCATTTAATTTAAAAGAATTACACTATTCCAGCTGAATTCAGAAAAATTTATTATCAATTGTCGGTGTAATTATTTCGACAGCAACTACACATGTGTTTATATATCCGACCTGCGTTAGGACCGGAAATGTCTGCGTTAATAATAAAATGCTCTGTAATGAATAAGACAATGTACGCTACTAAAATAAATCAATTTACTTGTGCAAAACAAAAAAATACTAACAAAAATGGAAGTATGAACCGTATACATAATCATGGGTTAACTAGAAGAACTAAAGTGTAATAATATCTTACGTTATGATCCATCTAATACTGCTGATATGAATGTTTACGAATTTATCAAGTACCACAAGATTTTCAGGACTTCTACATACCGCATCGAATGCGCTGAGACCCAAGGTAAAAGCGGCCGCCCTACCCGCTCCGCCACAGGTCTCGCAGCTCTCGCGCGCTTCTTTAGGGCCGCCGTCACCATTGCACTTGGGGCACAGCTTCTGGCGCTTGTACTCCAGCTTCTTCTTCATGCCGCCGACGTAGATCTCCTCCAGCGTCAGCTCCACCTTGACCACGACCTTGCCCTCGCGCCTGCCACCTCCCCCGGGCGACACTCGATCAAAGGGAAACCACTGGGCAAAGAACTCGGAGGCATCCGTGAATCCTTCGGCACCCTCCTGAAGGCCCTTCAATCCGTAACGGTCGTAGATGCGCCGCTTCTCGGGATCAGACAGAACCTCATAGGCGAAGGATATCTCCTTAAACTTGTCACCCGCATTGGGATTCTTGTCTGGATGGAACTCCTTAGCTAATTTCCTGTAGTTCTATAAAATCATTAATTGAGCTGATCACAAGTTACTTTCCAAACAAATCGTACTGAGCCAGTTACATACCTTCTTTATTTCCTCGTCGCTTGCATCCGGAGCCACTCCGAGCACTTCATATAAGTTTAAGTTGTCCATTTCCTAATGTAGCCTAGCCCTCTACAAACTAAAATAGTTATACATTGTAAGTGTACAAATATTTATTTATTTAACAATGTATCTATGACACTATTTTCAAGTCATTTTGGTTAGTGAGTGTGACCAAGTTCTGCCACAGGTTTTTAAATATAGAGAACATACCAAAAGAAAAAACGAAAATTCCATCTATTTTAGGAACAGTAGAGATTTGAGTTAAAAGATTGTTTTAAAAAATGAAATAGTAAAGTATATATAAAATATATATATTTTCTGGTCTTATTTTTCCATTTTGCATTCATTTATGGCGACAAACTATCAAATAACGACCTTTATATAAAATATAACAAATGTAAACTGGTGCCTAAAATGATTTTAAAACAACCCTTTTTTCTATTTTAAGAACTCACCGGTATTGGAGCGATTGGATTGAACTGTAATTCAAAAACATTTAGGTGACTATATTTTATATTACATATTTAAGATTATGGAAATTTCTTTTAAATTTAAAGACTTTTCCGAACTAATTACTAAATGAATTACCCAAAATTTATTACAAGTTCCTAAGCCATTTTATCAGTGCACAAATTCGACATGATCTTTCTATGGGTAGTACTCACTGTATCACCACGAAACTTACGCCTGAAAATACCGAAAATACCAGTAATATACCACAATGAGTCACGCTCGCGGTATTTTCCATTCTCAAACGCGTTAGTACTTTCCGCGTGGCATGTTAGGGTCCCACCCGAGATACTTCCACCAGCGCACATACACACACAGGCGCAAGCTACGTGTGCCATCTTGCTTTTTCATCGGAAAATTTTCCAGAAATTACGCTTGAAAATTACGAAAAAATCGCTACTAAATGGAGTGAATTTTTTTTTTAAATTCAAATTTAGTGCAAATACGTGAAATAAAGTCAAGTTTGGTGAAAAATTCACCGCCAAACGACCGCTGGAGAATTTTTTCAATCAAACCAAATGGGTGCGAAGCTGACGACGTAAAAATTTTTGTGTGTACCAACGAAAGAGCGGAGAAAACGGACGGGCGAGAGCGCAAAGCGGAGAGACCGAGGAAACACTCGCGCAGGAAGAAGAAGCAGCAGCGACAGTTTTCTCTCTGAGTCTGTGTGTTTGCGTGTGCGCGCGCTTGTGTTGAGGAAAATGATGGAAAACTACGAGGAAATTCGGATGGGCCACATTAAGGCCAAGGATCTAGATCTGGGCGACCAGGTGCCTGACGATTCCCAGTTCTATCCACCGGCCAAATTTGATTTTGGCGCCGAAATTCTGGCCACAACGTCGACCGAGGCAAAGGCAGCAACAACGGCAACCAGAGAACTGATTGGCAAAGCAAATGGTGAAATCAAAACAAAAACATTGGATGCCAGGGAAGAACAAGAAATTGGCGCCAATTTGGAGCAAGACATCAAATCTCCCTTAAAGCCGTTGGGAGAGGATGAAGAAGAGGAAGAGGAGGATGAAGAGGACGACGAGGAAGACGAGGAGGAGGTCACCGGAAACGAGGATTCCAGCTCAGATTGCTCCTCCTCCGTGGGTCCCGACTGGAAGTTGCGCTGGCTGCAACGGGAGTTCTACACGGGCCGTGTGCCCCGCCAGGTGATTGCCAGCATCATGCCCCACTTCGCCACCGGACTGGCTGCAGACACCGATGACTCTGTGCTGTGGGACTACCTGGCCCACCTGTTGAACGAACCCAAGCGACGTAACAAGCTGGCATCTGTAAACACCTTCGATGATGTCATCAGCTTGGTCAAGAAATCGAAAAAGATCATTGTGCTGACAGGAGCCGGAGTATCCGTATCCTGCGGCATCCCGGATTTCCGCTCCACCAATGGCATATATGCTCGGTTGGCTCATGACTTTCCCGATCTACCCGATCCACAGGCCATGTTCGATATTAACTATTTCAAACGTGACCCGCGACCATTCTACAAGTTCGCCCGCGAGATATATCCCGGCGAGTTCCAGCCCTCGCCTTGCCATCGGTTTATTAAGATGCTGGAGACTAAGGGAAAGCTGTTACGCAACTATACGCAGAACATCGATACCCTGGAGCGGGTGGCGGGGATCCAACGAGTGATCGAGTGCCACGGCTCCTTTTCGACAGCCTCTTGTACCAAGTGCCGGTTCAAATGCAACGCTGACGCCCTGCGCGCGGACATCTTTGCCCAGCGGATTCCGGTCTGTCCACAGTGCCAGCCCAATAAGGAGCAAAGTGTGGACGCCTCGGTGGCCGTCACCGAGGAGGAGCTGCGTCAGCTGGTGGAGAACGGCATAATGAAGCCGGACATAGTGTTCTTCGGAGAGGGTAGGTGTCGTTTATACATCTGCTTATTTAATATTACAACTCATCAAACTCTAATAAAAAGAAGAGCTATTAAGCCAACGATCAGAAAGAGTGTTTACTTTAGAACTAAATCCTTTTTTTTTTAATATTTTAAACGAGCTAAATTGTAACAGTCTAATTTGGGTATCTCTTTATTTGCTATTGCCAACAGGTCTGCCAGATGAATATCACACGGTCATGGCCACGGACAAGGACGTGTGCGATCTGCTGATCGTAATTGGCTCCTCACTAAAGGTGCGACCCGTGGCCCACATTCCCAGTAGCATCCCGGCCACTGTGCCGCAGATCCTCATCAACCGTGAGCAGTTGCATCACTTGAAGTTCGACGTGGAGCTGCTGGGCGACTCCGATGTGATCATCAACCAGATTTGCCACAGGCTGTCTGGAAACGACGACTGCTGGCGGCAGCTGTGCTGCGATGAGTCAGTGCTCAGTGAGAGCAAGGAGCTGATGCCCCCAGAGCACCATACCCATCATCATGTCAGCCATCACCTTCACCACCACCGCCACTGCAGTTCGGAGAGCGAACGGCAATCGCAACTAGACACGGATACACAGTCGCTCAAATCCAATGGCTCAGCAGACTACATTCTGGGATCAGCTGGCACCTGCTCCGATAGTGGATTTGAATCCTCAACTTTTACTAGTGGAAAACGTTCCACTGCTGCCGAAGCGGCAGCCATAGAACGCATAAAAACAGACATACTGGTGGAGCTGAATGAGACCACCGCCCTTAGCTGCGATCGTTTGGCTGCCGGAGCGCCGCCAACAACAGTTGAAAGCTATCGTCATCTTTCCATCGACTCCTCCAAGGACAGCGGCATCGAGCAGTGCGACAACGAAGCCACCCCCAGCTATGTGCGTCCTAGTAATCTGGTTCAGGAGACCAAGACAGTGGCGCCCAGTTTGACCCCCATTCCTCAACAGCGGGGAAAGCGGCAAACAACGGCAGAGCGCCTTCAGCCTGGAACATTCTACTCCCACACCAACAACTACTCGTATGTGTTTCCTGGAGCTCAGGTTTTCTGGAATAACGATTACAGCGACGACGACGACGAGGAAGAAGATAAAGGCCACAATAGGCACGGTGATCTTTTCGGTAACGTAGATGAAGATGAGGATGAGGATGCCTGTGATCTGAATGCCGTTCCATTGTCACCTTTGCTTCCGCCCTCGCTGGAGGCCCACATTGTCACCGAGATAGTTAATGGTGCCGACGAACCTGTGTCAAACAGCAGTCCCTGTCAGAAGCGACCCGCCTGCATCATTGAACAGCAGCCAGCAGCCATCCTACCACCCTCAGTTGAGACAGAAACACCGCCTTTTAAGAAGCGGCGACCTAGCGAAGAACATGGGCAGCAAACGCAAATAGAAATATCGGAGGAGAGTCCGCCTCCAGGACAATTAGCAGTTGTGTAAACGTAATTTTAGCTGCTTATATTGTAGTATTTATTTTTAAAGCGATTTAAACCAACTTGTAAACACGACAAAAACAATGTCCACAGAAACTCCGAAATCGATGAAAAGGGCCATGTTACCAATTTTATTTCCAAAAAACTGAAATCGGAATTGATACAATTTTTAATACTTGTGTTAAAAGTTGCATCTTTTTGATTCCGGTTTTACAGAAATTTTTAAGAAATGAACCAGGAGATAGGACTAGTTTATTCAATTCGAGGCTTTAGACATCTGACCCTCGTTGCTTTACACCCACCCCTAACGTCCCCATCCCGTTTTGATATTTTTGCAAAAGCTCTTAGTTTATTTATTATCTCTCTTCAAAACGAAATGCTGTAAATGTTAGTATTTTATTATATTAAGTTGTTATTGAGGCCTTTTTAGATAAACGAGAAGAGGAAAACGGAAAGTTGAAAAATCCTCTGGAAAGCAGGGTTTTTTGCATTCAAAGAGTACCAGCGCCTCAACTTTAAATCTAGGATTAAGCATAAAATAATCGTAACTATGAAACTACACCCAGAAAACACAACACTTAGATTTATTTAAGAACTAGACACAAACACTCTGTATATAAGCACTCGCCCTTTATTTGTATTGTACATGGTCCCTTTTCTACTTGTTTGTGTTATCCCTTTCTTTTTATATTTTTATTGGTTATGGCAACTATTTTCCAACATAAATACACATACACTTGCACCCACATCAGATTTGATCAGCATATATATGTGGTCATACAGAAATGAATACAAGTTTGACATTTGGTGTGCGTGCTTGAAATGTTTAATCAAAAATTAGCATAAATATTTAGCCACCAAACGCAGTGTAAACATAGCAGTAAGAATTTAGTCTATATGTCATAAAAGTGTATTAATCCAAAATATAAAACAATCTACAAAACTTTAAAAATAGCACTGAGTTTTTTTCTGATTTTTTGTTAGCATTTCAAATAGTCTTTTACCTGTTTAATCCAACAAAAGGTTATCGTTTATGCAGATCAAGTGTGAAAACTATTCCGTTTCGATGACTATATCCTAAGTGTGTAACAGGATCGATCGGACCTAATTGCCTAGTTTTTAAAGATTTTTATTATATCGCCCTCTTTTATATTATTTTGAGTTGATCAATGCAGCTACAATATAAATGCTTAAAACTTTAAAAGGTCAAATTCACAAAAAAAGATTTCGGGCTCGTTAAATTTACTTAATATTTCGTTTTGTTAAATAAAATTTCCCGTACTTTGCATTTTTTGTTGTTAATGCTATGCTATTTTGGACCAACGGAATAATTTGCGGTTTATTAAATTCAGATCCTTGAGTATAAACTGCTTTTAAAATCTTTAAAAAGCTACTAATTCTTTGCCAAAGATATGGATCCGCGAGACAATTGAAACCAACAATCCTTGCAAGTTAAATGTTGCAAAATAGCGTTTATAGACAGTAGGTTTAAGAAAAAACAATTATGTATAATTATAATTTATATATTATAATTTAATTAAAAATACTTTTTAAATCTTAATTTTTAATTAGAATTACTTTTGTAATATGTAATGAAATATATTTTTTGTTGCTTTCATTTTGGCTTAAAAGCTTTGGAAGCCAAAAAAAATATTTTTTAAGAGCAATGCTTTTTACAATCTAATAAAAACTTTTGCAGTGGCAGTACCTTTTTCAATGCCAATTATTCAGTGCTAATTAAGTATTTTGTTATCGGCATTACTTTTGGAAAATCTCATGTTTTTATTTTTCACTATCACTAGATTTTGACAATCTAATGAAATATTTGAGAGTAAAAGAGGTATATTGTATTCCTTGGAAAGTATGTAACAAGTAGAAGGGAAAGTTTCCGAACGTCGATATCTCGGACACTAAGGAGCTAGAGATTTGAGATTTGGTATACAAATTCTGGGCAGCTCAAGTTTATTTCAAAATGTTACCACAAATCGAAAAATTCTTTAGATGACACGTATTGGGCGGCATATGTCGCACCATTACTTTAGAAGTTATAGGACTTATAAAGTATTAATAATGAGTCACTGGATATTTGAAAAACGGAACTCACATATTTGAGAAAGGGGATGCTGCTCGGTACCCAGGCAGATGGCGCCACCTAACATTTTCGAAATGCGCCAAAGGCTGGGGGCATATTTATTTTGAAATTGGCTAGCTGAGTCGCGGGTATCTTATAGTCGATGCTATCGACTATTGCCGTTTGATGTTAGTTTGTCAAACATTTTTTTATTTGTGTTAGTTTTTTTCCGTGTATACCCAAAACCTTAGACAAAAATACATTTTATTTCAATACTTGCAATTTTGAATTCTGTTTTATTTATTATTTTGACATTAGCTGGTATCTTAATGTTATCTAAATACATATTCTATTATTAAGGTTGCCTTCTTCAAAAATATGCCTTATACCATTGATGCTCCCTGCAGAGACGTGTGATTTCGGAAAGAAATAAAGCGAAGAAGAGTGGAGCTTATGGACTAGGAGCGACTTTTAATCGTTCCGCTTAAGACTGAACGATGTATGCTAGACATGTTGTCTAATTTCCTGGGATGCTTTCTTGCGCTTGGTTCTATATAAAATATGACATTCGTGGGGCCTATGGTCGGCGACGGAACTTATGTACAATTAACAATCCTATGCTATACAATCCCCATATATATCTAGATAAATACATGTGTTGTATGCATCGATTTTACCTCCTACTTTTATAAAAATATGCGTGATTTAAAAAAATGTAATTGTCCCCAATTCAATGATCTCTATACAATTGTTGATAGAACTCTGACTGATATAACATGAGCGTATGGCTACGGTCTACGGTTTACGATATAATCGGTATAAAATAACGCGCAGTGAGACTTGAGTTAGTTATACAATTGTATCATGGATAGTTGATCCATTCTAGGCAACGTTTGTGTTTCGATTTTCAGTGCTAACAAAATACTTTAATATGTATATATATTCGTTATATATATTCTACATGCATAAGCACTAGTATACACGTATAAATGTGTGTTTTTATCGGTGATAATTTTCGTTTAGCTCTGCAACAATTTAAATCCGCGCACTATAAAAACGGCGATTTGTTGGTCTTGTGGGATCTGGACCTGCCCGGATTAACCTTGCACTTAAGCTGGGCAATGAGGTCGGAGATTTTTAGAGCCGGGCCCACCTTCATGCCTAGCAGTGGCATTATGTCGTCCTTAGTCAACTGCAGCAGTCGCTTCCCATCGATCTTACTCCGGCTGAAGGTGTCACAGTGAGCTGTGCAATCGTTGACCCGCAAGAACTGGGACACGTCGTACACGTTCCACGAATCTGGTACCAACTCCAAGTGAGCCTCACTCGAATCGATGTCAGCCAGACGTGGAATGTACTTATTATTCGTCGCAGAGGAGTTCTACGGTTGGACCATTATAAATGTAATTAGTAAAATTGTTATAAGAGGGAATAAGTTACAGGTTAAGGATGATTGATGGGACAGTGGGAGGTGGTTGGGTTTTGGTTGTTGCAAGTACCAAAAATAACAGTGCGTAAAACTAAATTATATACAAATTGACTTTTTTATGAACGATTTCGGTTATATACTTTTATGCAATAGTGTAGCGGAGCGATGGCACAGTGATTAAGGTAGGCAATTTAGTTACTATCAAAATATTTCTAAATATGCCTAACAAAATTTAAATCAAAACTAAAAAGCTTTAAAAGTCACCTTAAAACTTCTTTAAAAACAAATATAAGTTTCTGACTGACTTTTATATTTGACGCTTAATTTATAGTCTCTAATAAAAACTCTTTTCTGTTAAATGAATTTTATATTTTAATTTAAAAAAATTCTTAAAACAATAGTTATTTGAGATTTTTAATTAGAAATGTTTTTTTATTTCTAATTAAAAATCTTATTATAACAGTGATAGCTGATTCTATCTGTGATTAATAAATTTAATTATTTCGCAATAAGTTTATATATGTATATACATATAGTATACAAAATTTACAAAAAATTATATTTTCTTTTTATTTCGTTTTTTTTTATTTTATCACCACTGTGCCGTTTTGTTGTAGATGCATGAGCTAGACTTCGGGCGGGCAAGTTGGCGAGCAAGCAGGCTGTCTGGCTAGATGGCTCTAGGTGGATGATTCTACGCACTATTATTCCGCTAAGTACTCACCGCAATGTAGCTAGTGGCTTTGCGGCCCACAGTTGGTGGCGCAGGAGATTTAGTAGTGGAAGATTTCATTACCATTTTGTTGCTGCCCGGGGCGAGAGTTACCAGCGAAGCGGAACCACTTCCATTCCCAGATCCTGCGATTTGATCACTAGAGGACTGCGTGGTTGACTGCTCGGAGATGTGGCTGGTGCTTCCGTCGCCATCGCCGTCTGCATCAGGATCCTCCTCATCGCCATCTTCCTCTGGCTGATTGTTCTCGTAAAAGGCAGCATTGTGATGCTCCGGTTTCAGTTCCAGCTTAATGCTCAGCTTGGGCAAGTGAGGCGTGGTCTTTAGCGCAATTGTACGGGATTTGACTGGCATGAACATTAGAGATTATTAGTCTTAACGAATGTATACTATGCTTCCAATTGTGAGCTGAATACCTTTACAAATGTTAAGTCAATTATTTATATAATACCATCTCACCTGACTGAGTGTTATCGCTGGGCGTCTTACCGCCGACTGCTCCTTTCTTGGGCTTTCGCTTTCGCTGTATTTTGGCCTTCGGTGCAGGCTTTGGAGCTTGCTGCTGTGCAACCCTCGGCGGTCCTTCCAGCTTGTGACTCACCAATACACACCAACCAACTGGATAAATATCCGCCGATTCGCAATCCAGCCACTGGTCGTACTCGTCCGTCCATCCGTCGAAGTGAACTTTAAGTAGTCGACCCACAACTCGCGCCACCGTGGCGACGCAGACGAGCCGGGGATCCATGAGATCTGCACACTCTAGACTCATGCCCATCACAAAACCGTGATCAGGGATCACGCGATGAAACAGATGCTGATTTGCGGCTACTGCTCCTGTGTCTCGCAAGTAACCTTCCCAGGTAAATGTATGGGAGTCGTAGCCATTTGGAGGGGTCACTGAAATGCTGTTGGATGAGCAGAATCCAGCTGGGAAGATACACGGACTCTTTTCATGGTAGCAGAACCTAAAAAAATAGCATGATTCTTAGTTGCTTTCGTTTGCTTTAATAAAAGCTTTAACAGCTCACCAATCCGACCCTGAGGCATCCGGCTGATAGGAATCAATGCGTATCATCATGTATCCAAATTTAAGAACCGCCATTACGGTCGCTGGGCAAATAGATGAGAGATTGAGAGGATCCACTGCCTCCAGCTTCATGCCCTCCACAAAACTGTTGGTTTTGCCGTCACTGTAGTACTCGTCAAAGGTGAAGTTCATCTTGAACAACTCGATTGTGGCGTCGTCTTCATGAACCTCTATCATGGCTTCACGACCAGCTAAAAATAAAGAAGCAACAAATGTAAATCTCATTTCATAAAAAAAAGATTATAATCAATATGTGTATTGATTTTATGATTGTCTTTACGAATAACAAAGAATTGTTTTTGTTTAGTACACAAGTACTTAAAAAAGAGAGTATTGTATTAGTATAAATCTAAAGCGGGATAAATTACATTATTTTTAGGTTACTCACCCAACATGCGTTCCAAATAGTCCTGCGGGGCAGCCAGATTATGTCCTACTGTGGTTGCCCAGCCCACTGGGTGGATGATAGGCGAATCCTCGTGGCACCAGAAGCCGTCGTCGGAATCGAAGTAGCGCAGGAAGAGGCGCTTACCCACGATCTTGGTGACGGTTGCCAGGCGCACCTGCGAAATGCGATCCTTGTCAACGCACTCGAGATTCAGGCCAAGGCGGAAGCGCGACTGCAGGCTGTCGTTAATTTTGTTGTAAAAGTTGGAGGGAAGGGTGCGGGCTCCGGATAAGCGGCCGACCAGGAAGTCCTTCCAGTCCTTGTACTTGTGCTCGATGGTGCGGGGCGGGATGAGGGGCTTTCCCCGGGTAGCGCACCACCCCACCGAGTGCACCTCGGCGTTGCAGAGGTTCACCCAGAAGTCGTGCGAATCCGTATCGAATCCCTCGTAGCTCATCAAGGCCTTATAGCCCTTGATCTCCAGGATGGTGGCCACCCAGAACGAGGTAGGTGTCTGTCCCGGCTGGATTACCTCAATGCTATCGCAATCAGTGTTCTCAACCTCCACCTTCATGCCCACGCCTAGGTTGTCCCATACCTCGCATCCAGGCGCATGTGGAAAACAGGTCACAGGCGCCGCATTGAAGTTCTCCTTGCCAAGGCGGGGCAACCAATCGTAGGAGTGTGTGGGATCGTACATCCGTCGCCGTATGCTAATGATTTTCTCCATTTGCGGACACGGTGCCGGAAGGCGTTCGTACTTGGGTATTTGCGGTAGGTCATCCTGTGGGTAGACATCCTTAAAAAGGCGAAGGGCCTTGGGCGTCGGAGCTGCACTTAGGTAAGAGTTGGGTGTGGCTGCTCCTTCCTCGGCACCTCCAGGGGCAGCAGCATCCCCAACTGCTCCGCCGTTTAATGCGGCAATTGTTTCGTCCGCTGCCATTTGTACATTGTTGGCAGCTGCATCACCACCTAAGGACATGGGTTCGCCAAAACTATTTAACTGGGTAATCTTCGATTGATCCGTAATACGGAAGCGGTAATTGGCATTTTTAATGTGCGCAGCCTGCAGATCAAGCTCAATATCCGACTGGGACTGCAGCTGTTCGCCGGCCAAGACCTCTTCGGCGGCATCAGAACTCGCTCCGGGAACTGGGGAACTGGTGCTTGCCTGGCCTCCCTCCATCTTGCTATTGAGTACCAACGAATACAGTTCACCTCGGGCACAGGCCATGCTGCAAAAACGTCTTGATTTCGTGTAGAAGGTGTGCTTCACTCCAATTGCTCCACAACGCTTACAGACAGCTACGGAGAAAAAAAAACAAGTTCAAACATTATTTAAATTAATTTCCTACACAGTTGCACTTGTTATTTGCGACACAAACCCAAATTCTTGCAACACAAACTCAAACCGAAAACTAAAACTAATTAAACTTATGAGTAAATTATACATAAAAATCTTGTAAATGAATTTGGTGTAAAATGAGTCGATTGTTCTAATAAAGAATAGCAGGGACGGATATATAAACATTTAAGTTCTACTCTATTTTAACATTTTAATAATTTTGTATTTTTCTGCAATTATTTGGGAACTAAATTTTGTAGCGAAGTAATGCTTAAATGCTGATGGTTTCAAATTAAAAAAATGAACAGATCACCGTTTACCTTTTCCTTTACTGAAATACTTATTTAACAAGAAATATATACCCGTTTGTATTCTATAAAAGTACTATATAATGTCTATCAACTAGATATTTCGAATAATATGCATTTATGTTTAAAGACATTGAAGTTATTTGAATTTTTCCTGCCCATTTCGACTTATGGTAAAGAAGTGCAAATCATGTTCACCTTTTAAAGCAACATTTCAACATTTCAACTGCGTTAATGCTTTAAAATAACCAAAAATTCAGCCCCTACTTGGTCCTGTATATTTTTAGGTGCTTAAAACAAAACTGTTTGCCTTAGCTTGAACAATACTTTCCGCCCCCACACACACAATGGTATACAAAATCGACCCACTCTGTTGTAGAGCAACCTTACCCATGCCGTCTTTCTGTATGGGGATCACCGATGGGTCAATGTTGCCCTTGTAGGCGATGGGTGTTTTCAGCACCAGTCCCGGCCTGTTCACGGGTTCGATCTTGCGCGTCTTGCGTTGGGAACGCAACGAGGAGGAAGTGGAGGCGCTGCAGCTGGCGGTGGTTGCGGTGGAGTTTGCTCCTTTGGCCAGGCTATATGTTTGCTGCATTTGCTTGCTGGAGCTGACACAGGGTGCTTCAGAGCTCACCATAATGTTGCCAAAGGCATTTCCATTGAGCGTGGCCATCGCTGGGGCCAAAGTGGTGCCCAGCAGTTTGTGGTGCAGCAGGCCGTCGGCCAGTGGGACCAGCAGATCGTGCTCGACTCCAGCGACACCCAAGCCTCCGGGCAACTGTGTCATGCAGGAGGAGGATGACTGCGAAATATCCTTGTCTGAAGAGGTCATGAAGTCGGTGCCATCGTACGAATTGTTGTCCTCGTTCATCATCACAAAATCGTCGATGTTGATGATCTCCTGCTTGGGCTCTAGCCCTGATCCGCCATCGTCGTAGCCATCGTCCATCTGGCCATACACCTGCTCGTCGTCGTCCACAACCGCCTCGCCCACACCCACGCCCATCAGTGCTCCGTCGTGCGCAGCCATGCCCACCATACCGGTATCCACATCGCCATCCATAACCTCGGCATAGTTCTGGAAGACCGCTGCTGCCGCCGACTGCTGAAGCAGTTGCTGCTGCAGGCCGCCCATGTGTGCGAATCCGTACAGGTTGTTCGAGTTGGTGGCAATCAAGGTGCCCGGCTGAACACCCAGCGCCGCAGCCGCCGCCGCGGCCTGGCCAGTGAAATCCCCCCCCATCAGGCTCATCATCGAATTCATTTCCTTTTGTTGAGCAGGGTGGGTTTGGAGATTGGAGGTTGGTTGAGGTTCGATCATTGGTTTTGTGTGTTTTTTGTGTCGAGTTTTAAATTGTAACCAATACATAAATCATAGAAAAGAAAGTAGAAGAAATAAGTAAACGAATTCCAATTTTTAACTGAGACAGACAAAAAGATAGTTTGGAAATATGGCCAATCCCAAAAGAGTACAGGTTTAAACTTAAGGAATTTGGGTTTGCTTGCGAGTCCGATGACTATCAAATATAATGTGCTGACTTCTCTTTATCGATGATCATTTAATAACAAATTATATTTATTAGTCTTCGTATTGAGAGATTGGCTTTGGAATTAAAGCGTCTGCACTCACCAAAGTTGGCTGATGTGAGGAGAGATCCTCCATGACAGAGAGTCCAACAGTTGGATGACCCAGAAGAGTAGCCGCATCCTCTAATGTAATTCGCTCCGAGTTGTACTGACTACTCATCCACATCATGCGAAGCTCGGCTGGATTCATTTTGAGCGGATGATGCTGTCGATTTTGAACTTATCAGTATGCGAAAATCATTTAAAAGACTGTTTCTTGGATTTTCTTGATAAAATATTGCTCTTTATTCCTTGATGTTTGATTCGCATTGAAACAATCGCTGAAATAAAGTAATTAGAAAATCACAAGTTTAGTTTTTAATTTATTTTGGCTAATTGTTTTTATTTCTGGAAACCTTTAACAAATACACTAAAATCTCAAGGTTTCGTTAGTTTATTTATAATTATTTATAGTTACACTAAATAGACGTAAAGCAATAATTTTTATTTTTAATTTATATGGATAATTTTATTATTAAAAGTTAAATATAAACAATGTGAGAATTAGAATTAAAAAATTTTAAAATAAAATAAGGGCGCAAGCAATGTTGAGGTAAGAACACAAATATATATGCCGATTTTAAACATTGTTTTTGGACCGTTTTTAAGACCTTGAGTCTAGACTAATCTTGTTGTATTTCACATAGGTATGTAATGAATGGGTTGTGACCAACAACTAGGTATTCTTGGCATACAAATAAGTACTAGACTCGAATTTGTAGGATTCTTAAAGCAATAAAGAATGGGAATTTGAAATATGTTCAAAGGTATTTAAATGTTTCCTGTTTAATATTTAGGAAAATGTCTAGGCAAAGTGTCGGCCAATTTGGCAGTATTTCCTGACCGATTACCAGTGTTCCTCGTTGTCCGTTTTGATTGCCTCCTCCGCTCTTTTTTTTTGACTTATTTGCACGCAGCTGCTGCGCAGAGGAAAGGCCAAGGAAATGTGATTAAAGACTTCCGCCGAGTGCAACACTTCGGGGCTGTTTTGCGGCAACCGCCATGTGAAGTTTAACTCATTTGCACAATAAACAATGCTCGAATATGTCCGATTTGTTAAAATACTGGTGACATTTTCAGTGCGAAGCCCATTACTCGCCCGAAAAGTCAATGAAGCGTTTGCGCAGACAGCGAACGCCAACACAAAAGAAAACGCACGATGTGGCTGCCCATGGATGCAAACTTACACTTTTTACACGTTTAACGCTTCAGGCTTTAGTATTAGGTGCTACTAGCACTTGTTGTGGTCCATTTTTTTGTTTTTTCAATTGGTTTACCGAGGTTTTCCACTGTTTTTTTTGAGTTAACTTCTTTTGCATTTGCGCCGAGCAGGGATGGCAATTAAGATCCAGGGCTGCACAGCAGACCATCGCGTTTTGGCATTCTTTTGCCCGCTAAATTTCCAGGGCTGCGAGCCCGCGCACGTTCAGCAGGCAGTAACGAAAAGTGATCGCAGATTCCTTGTTAGTGAATAAATATTTTCTAAGATCGGATTCTATAATCATAAATCTTTTTCAACCAAATCTTTTTCAAGTTATGTTAATAAGTAAATATTTGCTTGATAAAATTTGGGTTTAAGATTGTTTGCTTTGGTTTTTTTGATTGCCATTTTTTGTGTTATTACATTTTTAGTGGATATATATGCCATACAAATGTTAAGTGCCAAATAAAAAAACCAAAACAAAAAATTTCAAACCCCAATTTCATCAAGATATGCGAAAGACTTAAAAACTAGCATACAATGATTTGTTTGTATATATCGATAACAGTGCGTAATGCCAACTCGGCCCAATTACTTCTCCGCTCATTTTTAAATGATAAAAGGCAAACATTTTCTGCACCTTTCTCCTACAATATGGACTTCACGTAAATAAAATATGTTTTCAGCTAAAATATTTTTTGGTAAAATTCGTATTTTATAAGATAATGACAGAAATCCTAAAAACAAACATATTTGGCTGGTTTCTTCTAGAAATCCTTCTTGCCACCAACTTCGACTTATTCGTAGATCTGAACACTCCAAGACCCACGATCCTCTTCCTGTGTCTCTGGAAGCTACATAAATCAATCGCATCTTAAAATTCGAACTTTATTTTTGGAGTGACCTCGCTGCTTTAAAAATCACTAATCGGATTGCTGAAGGCGCCCCCTTGACTGTGCACTTCCGCCGATTACCAACACTGTTTAACTTGTTTGTTGTCGAAAATGAGTAGAAAATAATAGATTAGTAAATCAATAGCCAAAAATAATGCCAGAAAATGCGTCCAGTTCTGTGCCCACAGAGGCCGGCTTTCGGAGCATGCACTGCCAATTGGGGGGCAGCACCTTTGGCCAGCGCCGCGAGGACATCTTTCGTCGCCTCCAGGAAAGTGCGCATCAGATCTCGCAAACCTACAGTGGAAGCGAGCTTGCCACGGACCGCGATGAGTCGGTCCAGGAACTGTGCGATTCTCTCGAGGAGCTGCTGTCTTACGGATTGAGGCAATCAAGCAGTGCCACCTCGTTTAGTGCCGCCGGTTTCATCCAGAACATGCAAGAGATTGTGTCCGGAAATGCGGGCGGAACCAGCAACAACAATGAAGCCACTTTCTGGGAGTTTTGCCAGACGAACTTGACGCCCCACGAACGCCAGCGGTACTTGGACCTCAAGCAGATCTGGACCAATGTGGGCAGAGGACGTGCCTTCATTCGTTCCACGCTGAATGAGAGGCGACTACATAGCCATGTACTTACTTGGCTGAGCGACGAGAACAAACTACATCGCTTCTACACACCCTGGTCGTTGCTGTTAAACGATGAGGCGGCCAAGAAGTTGCCAGAGATCATCGACTCCCTCAGGGATGTTTTGTTCGCCCTCAATGTGGACACTACGGAACTGAATGCGCCCAGGAGATCGGCGCCAACTGTTCCCGTCAGAGAGGAACCTATTATATATGCCCCCGAACCAGTGCCTGTGACGGCGCGCCAAAAAAAACAACCTGGCAAAGCCGTGGAGAGACCCATTGAGGGCGCCAGCTCCACAGAGGATTTACTGGCTGTCCTGAAACCCTTAAATTCAATGAACGTGCAGCAACTGGTCTCCGAGGGAATTGTCGAACAGGTGTTGGACAAGCCAGTGGATGAAGGCAGTGTGGGTCCCTTCGATCCCATTGGACCTGAGCTGGAGTTCCTTAAGACGCCCTTGCCCGAGATTTATCCACCAGCTCCTGCAGACCCAGATATGTTTGAAGACCGCAGTGATACGTCTTCGCAATGGAGCAAGTCCTCCTCATCTGCGAATTGCGTGTCCAACAACCAGCAACAGGCAGCGCTAGAGGAGCAGGTTAATCAACTAAGCGAAAGATGCGCTCTCCTTGAAACTCGCGTGGCGGAGCTGAATCTGCAGAACCGCCTGCTCATCCGAAGGCTTACCAAACAGTTTGAGGAGACAGGCATAGACCCCAGCTCATCACTTTGCTCCAACTTCCTGATAACCATTCCGCAAGTAAAACTGACCAAGACGCAAAGATCCAGTTCCCACTACACCTACGAGGTTCATATCACGATGAGACAGCGTTTGGAGCACTGGACGTTTTTTAGACGGTACAGCGAGTTTAACAAGCTGCACAAAACACTGCTGAAGACCCATCCGGTGGTCAGTGCCGTGGAGTTTCCACCCAAGAAGCATTTCGGCAACATGAACCTGGTCTTCGTGGAGGAACGGCGACAACAATTGCAGATATATCTACTCAATCTTGTTGAGACCCTGCCGCAAGTGGAGGCCTGCAAGTCCAAAGCGGAGCTTCAAAAGGTTTTTCCCTTTTTTAGGGATAGGTAGCCACCTTTGAGAAATATCAGCCAACTAAACCCAACCAAGGAAGCTCGAAAAGAACAAGTATTTTTCCTCATCTTCATTATATTTATAGATCTTTACTTATATGTGTAAAATCGGAGTTGGTCAAAGTGCTGTAATGATTGATATTAAATAAAGCTAAGTCTTTTTCATCTACGGGTGTGTTTAAATGTCGGTCACTATTTATTTTATTGACCACAGTACGCAATTGTACTGTATTATTTTCCGACTGAAATAATGAAATATTAAAAAAAGTATAGCTCGCAAAATATTAATAAAAATGTCGGTCAGTATCAACTGATATTTTTTAAAACAGAGAGTTGACAAAGAAGCTTGGCATTTTTTAAAAGATGGTTGTGCTGGGAAAATATAATTTTGCGCGCATCTGTTAAATTTAAATCAGCTGTGTTAACATTATGTTTAACATTCGGTATATTTAAGCGGCCAAAGCACGGTCTCACCACACGTCGAACAGCTGTGTTTGTTGTTATCAGCTCGGTTTCTAATTGCGTGTACTTTCGTCGCCGTAATTGTTTTCTGCAAAATGATCGAGTGATCCGCGAGGTATCCACGGATTCCGAATTTTCTGTCTGTCTCAACACACCTGGGACGCGTGACGTGGTCGCATTTTCGGAGAACGAGGCACCGTGCCTGCTAATTAAATTAGTGCAGTGGGGAGGCGCCACTTCAAGGTCGACCATGTCGGGGGTAGCCATAGCCATAAATGCGGCCATTTCGGTCGCCGCCTACTGTATGACGGTGCGGATGATTCCCCGCTTCCGGGAGATGTTCATCAAGGCCAATCTCTTTGGCAACGATCTGTGCAAGAAGGACAAGCCACAGGTGTAAGTTGCCTTTTGTGGGTCAATGCATTTTCTAATTCGCTTCATCCCTAACTGCAGTCCCGAATCCTTTGGCGTGCTTATTGGCTGTGTGTTCCTGGTCTCCCTGTTTCTGTTCATACCCATTCCCTTCGCCTTCGATGAGGCGGCTGCCACGGATGCGGTTACTGGTGGGAAACCCGATACCTTTCCACACGATAAGGTATATAGAAAGTGAAAAGTGTCCGAATCACCAACCTTATCGCCCGTTATCGCCTTCACAGTTCGTGGAATTGATTGCCGCACTTCTGTCGATTTGCTGCATGATCTTCCTGGGCTTTGCCGACGACGTATTGGATCTGCGCTGGCGCCACAAGCTGCTCCTTCCGACCATCGCCACGTTGCCCCTGCTGATGGTGTACTATGTGAACTATAACTCTACCACGGTCATCATGCCAAACTTTGCGAGAAATCTGTTTGGAACCTCTTTGAACATAGGTATATCACGAATTTATGAGAACTTAAATTTATAGAAATGGGTACAGCGTTTGTTATATGAACTGATTCGTAATTAAAAGAATCTTTCGTAAATTTTAAGTACTGATTCGTAATCTTGAGATTTTTACGTTTTTACGAACGGACGGATAGAAAGACATGACTTCGGCTAATTATCCTAATCAATAATAAATATTCCTTTTTAGAGACTGAAACGTATAATTATTTGAACTTATTAATTTATATTTATTTTCTTTAAGGTATCCTATACTACGTGTTTATGGGCATGTTAGCGGTATTCTGTACCAATGCCATCAACATCCTGGCTGGGATTAACGGCTTGGAAGTGGGACAATCAATAATAATTTCGAGCTCCATTTTGCTGTTCAATGCCATTGAATTGTTTCTGGGTCATCAGGTGGATTCGCATATATTCTCCATTTATTTCATGCTGCCATTCCTGGCTACCACTTTAGCGCTTTGGAAATTCAACAAGTAAGTCTGCCTTTTGTTTATCTAATTGATTTTTATTTTTTAAGTACTGAATGATTCTGGCAAGTTAATAAATGTTGTTATATGTAAAAATAATTATGATACTAGAATAGTAAACTAATAAGACTAATAACGCTTAGAATTGCGACCAAATTTAAACTCGTATAAATTAGTTTGTCCTTTGATAATTTGTATTATTATTTAAAGTATGTCTTGAAAGCTTTCTCATACAGATCATGTGTGTTTTTCTTAATATATCTTAAAAATAATGTTAAATTTTGTTTAACCAAATTTCACAACTTATTTGCAGCACATTTGAGATCACTCTCAGTTGCTCATTTCGGTTCCCTTTCTTAAATTCATTGTTTAGGTGTGGCTTTCTTATCACAGATGGCGGGTCTGTCTGTCCTGTCTGCTGAGATACTAAATTTTGAATTCGTTTGGCCAAAAACACAGAAGGGCATGTGCATGTGTGGATTAGGCAGATTAAGATATGATGAAAGCAGGCACATTTAAATATATAAATATACGTAGATCTATGCCCAAGTCAGACTGTGGCAGGTGTAATTACTCTTCCTCCTGTAGATCCTCTAGGTCGTCCGCATCGTACAGATTGACTAACAGCTCGCCATACTTGCTGCTATGCATTAGTGCCTCCTCCGGAGCGAAATACTTTTCGCTCTGCTCTCGCAACCGGAGCAACTGGGTGGTGCCATCGATGTGACCTCCATTGGCTATCAACAGCTGCATATAGGTGGCATCGATGTGCGCATTTCGGGTGTCGTTGGGTAGCTTCACAGGTAACTTTTGCTTGCTCGAGCTCTGCAGCAGGAGCACAATCTGTTCGGGGGGCAGACACAACTCGCAGTTCCATCCGCCATAGTGGTTGAGGTCGCCCAACGTGCTGCTCGCCAGCCGCTGCGGTCGTTGGGCGTCCAGTTGGGCACTGTGCAGGTGCCCCAAGGAACTGATTACCCCATTCAGCAGGGTCTTTTTCGGGTGCTGCCAGTAGAATCCGTACACGTTGTATTTCAAACGGAATTTCAGTGGAAGAACATCCTTGGCATAGTACTTGAGAAACTTGAGAGCCGCAGGCGCATAGACAGTTCCACTGTCCCCGTGGAGCAGTAGGTCCTGAGCTTGCATTTGCACGCCGCACTGCTGCCACAGCTGGCGCCGGAAGTGACTGTAGGCCTTGGAGCTGCTGCAGTCGCTCTCGGAAGAGCAGCGGAGCAGCGCGTAGTTGCTTCGGCTGTCCAGCATGTTCTCCAGACTCCGCTCCTTGCTGCCGTTGCTCACATAGTATATGAGGAAGTAGTCCACCACCTCTAAGAGGGCTCGGATTTGCAACTCCAAGAGCTCTAGACTCAGGTGGTCCCAGGCCCCCAATTCTAGCATGTAGAACAGGCGGTGCAGCGAAGTGGAACTGGCCTCGCTTAGTTGCAAGGGTGTGCTGCCGCTTCGTTTACTGGCCCGACTGGAGGTCATTAGTGTTCGCCATATGATCTCAGGTTGGCCGCAATCCCTTCCGTGCCAGCCGCTTTCACATTTGCACTGCGGCGGAGACATCAAGTAGTCCACATCATTGAGTCGCAGGCTCTCGTTTATGGTGCCCTCGCGATAACACCAAAGAGCGGGGGTCAGGCCCATCTCGGCGTCCACATAGGCGGGCACGTTGTAGTCTGGCAAGTGGGATTCGTTCACCTGGTTCGGCTTCATTTGGTAAAAGTCCCTGTCGTAGCGATTGACATTTTCCTGCGGCCGAGCGCAGCGGATTCCACTTTCCAAGGGGGATTTCCTTGCACCGTCGCTGGCTATGAAGTTCACTCGGCCGCCAATCTGGTCCAGGGCACTCCGCTGCTGCGACTCCTGGTTGCGGCCCATCTGCAGCAGCCAAATGCAGCCAATGAAGCCCACCTGCAACACCAGCACCGTCCAGAGCACCAGCTTTTTGGTTATGGCCAGGCGTCCCATGCCGGCTCCTGATGTCAGGAAGTGGGTTGTCTGGAGTGTGCTCCTCACCATGGTTGTTGGCTCACTTGCTACAGTCTTTCGTGCTCATTTTTGTCCAGTTTCTTTTACCTTTCTCGCTTTCCTTTGACTCGCTAACACGCCCAAAATTTTTTAAGGTACATCCCCTACAGCTGTTGCAAAACCCCTCTCTTGTCACTCTCAGCTGTTTGCCGCTACAGCGGGAATCCGGCTGTTTTCAGCCAAATCTAGCTGGAATTATAACATGGGCCCGGACTTGGGGTGGCCTACAACACTGGTACTTACACAGAAATAATTTTTGTTGCTCTAATTTATTAAGTTTTACAGAAAATTTTGGTTACGTTTTGTAATGTAGTAACTAAACTGTTGAACTCCCAAACAAGTATTACCTTTTCGCTAAATACTTTTTTCGGTCTTGAAAACTGTTTTTTTAAAAGTTTTTTGGCCAGTGTGTTTGCCGATCGCTGATTTATGTATATATTCGATCAACATCATCAACACATAATAAATGTTTAAAATCAAACCGTTATTTCAGAAGCTCTTATAAAATAATTTAACATGTATTCCTTTCCGGCAGATGGCGCCGAAGTTTTTTGTTTGCGCCCGCCAATATAATTGCAAATATTTATAATTCGGTTAACAGTGAAACGGTTTTTTAATAGTTTTATGTGCATATATAACTTGTGAAAATATGTGCCATTGGAATTTGACTATTAGTCAAATTGTAGGCAAATGGAAAACACTTAAATAAAGTCCTCTAAATCGGTAAAATGTTAAAAATTCAATGAAAAGTTTTCAGAATTACGGGGAACTACTCAAATTATTTTCTTTTGATCTGTCAACCCGCTGACCCGCCTAGCTGATACGATTTAGCAATGTTTTTATGAATGTCCAAAGTATAGTTATGTCACGATCGGTTGACTTTTCAGAAACTTTTTAAAAATGTTATTTTACCAGGTAATTTATGCGCTAATAAGAACAATAATTTTATCAAGTCGAAGTCGAGAAAAACATTGCAAAAGGAGAACCAGAACCGTTCGGTATTATACACAAGATGGACAAATCTTTTAATGGGCAAATCTTATTTTTCAGATATCCATCGCAGGTTTTTGTTGGAGACACATACTGCTACTTTGCGGGCATGACTTTCGCCGTGGTCGGCATCCTGGGACATTTCAGCAAGACCCTGCTCCTTTTCTTTCTGCCCCAGATCCTGAACTTCCTGTACTCCACGCCGCAGCTGTTCCACTTCGTGCCCTGTCCCCGCCACCGACTGCCCAAATACGACAGCAAGACGGACCTGCTGCACATCAGCACTACGGAGTTCCGCTTGGAGGAACTGAACACTCCGGGGCGTCTGATGGTCACAGTATTGCAAAAACTGCGACTGATTAGCTGGCATACCAAAGCTGACGGAGTCGTCAGGACCAACAACTTTACCCTCATTAACTTTGTGCTGGTCATCTTTGGACCAGTCCACGAGCGAGTGGTTACGCAGATGCTGATGGGATGCCAGGTGCTGTGCACACTGATTGCTCTGACCATTCGTTACCCCCTGGCCAACTTCTTCTACGCAAAAACGTAACCCTTAATTAGATTCTCCTTTAATTCTGAAATCGATTGTAGTAAGCCATTGCTAAGTTAACTTTACAAACAGAATACATTTATTTAATGCCTACACAAAATATTTCCCAAAGTAAGTCATATTTTCTCGGCAATAAAAAACCAAGCGTATTAAATCAAAATCACCATGACCACTGAAATGTCGGAGGAAGATCTGTCGGCGCCCGAAGAAGAAGAGGACTTGGGACCCAACATTGGCGTAAGTTGACTCTGGTTTCAAAAATTATGTGTATAGTCAAAATTGTAGGACCATTATTTGGTATAGAAATATCAATGTCAAGAAATGCTACCAGCCTATTCTTATACCTGAAACAAAATTTATTTTTAACCAAGTAAAGAAAACAGATATCAGCCGAGCCGATCTAACCATGTTTGTCGTTTCGCCTCTCGTTCTTAAAGCTATCTGGATGAAACTTTTTAGAAAGGTTTCTTTTTATTACAGGTGTTTCAGACAATGTACGCATATATCTCGAAAAACCCGTCGTAAAAGACTTGGCAAGCAGAAGTTTATATGTATATACATGCATATTATATATTTCTCAAGTTATATGCGTATATGTTTAGAAAGAATGAAGTTAACACATTTTTATGATTTAGCCGATTAATTTTTATGATTTAGCTGATTAATTTTTATAAAATTAATATTGATGATTTAGGTATTTTATTGGTCCGAATAATTTATGTTGGATAAGCTTCATTGTATATCATATAGTAGTACTAGCTAGTGATCAACCTAATTTATTCTTCAAAACTTCAGAGAAAAAGTATAGTATTAGGCTAAGCTACATAAATTCAAATATATTTTCCCCATATTCCAGCTCTATATAGGCGGTCGCAATGCGGCCGGGCAGAGACACGGCAGAGGTTGGGCCATCCTGCCCAACGGGGATCAGTATGATGGGAACTACCGGAAGGGTCGCCGTCATGGAATCGGGCTGTACGTGTTTAAGGACGGATCCCGGTACTACGGACAGTACCGCTGTGGCAAACGCTGCGGGCGTGGCATTTTCATCTATCCGGACGGATCCGTGTACGAGGGCAACTGGCGCAAGCACGTGAAGCACGGCAAGGGACGGTACAACTACGTGAATGGAGACACCTATTCAGGCGACTGGTTTAAGGGACAACGGCACGGGGTGGGAATCTATCGGTTTAATAGCGGCACCGATGGGTGCTGCCTATCCGTTAGATTGAAGTCGACCTGGAACAGTAATTTGCGGACGGGTCCCTTCGAGCTGTACATCGGGAACGAAGACAAGTGCACAATTCTCCACGGAACTTGGGACTCATTATACCCCAGTGGACCAGCTGTGTTCAGCTTTAACAACCGGTACCTGCTGCTGGGCTACTTCCTGCCCGCCAATTACAACTTCGGGGCTATTGGCAACGATGACGATGTGGAGGACATTGAGGAGCCGATGGATGACGAGCAGGGCTTCGATGAGCCAATGGCGCCCACCCTTTGGTTTGCCCAGGAAATTGCCGTTTACGACTTCTCTCTCTTGCCTCAGGAGCCGGTTCCCCTGGCCATTTCTGACTCGGAGCTGTCCATCTGCTCGCTGTCCACTGTGCCGAGCCTTCGCAGTGAGGAGAAGATCAGTTGGTACGGAGAGGGTGAGGAGGCCGAGGGCGAGGAGGGCGGCGAAATGGAGTGCTTTCCCTGCGAATGCGATCTTACCGATCTCAGTGAGGTGGAGACGGAAAGCGAGGTGTGCAAGATCGACGCTAATCCGTGTGCTATTGAGATCCTCAAGCAGCCCGAGTGCCCTGATCCCTAGAAATTTGGCTGCATATCAGGATTATTTCGTTATCTTTGTTTTTGGTTTACGAATGTATTGAAAAGTCATAAATCAGATTTTAGATCGGAACCCCTAGCATGTTTTAATCATAGGTTTCACTCAAGGTTGCTTAATGAAAATCTAATGATAACCTGGTTCGGAACTATTATATGCCGCTTTTTACATTTTTGTTCAGCTAGAAAGGGCTAATTTGCTTGTTGCTTTATAGTAAACATTTTATTTTAAAGATAATTTTTTGTTTCATACATTATGATTAAAATTTGTCGGTTTCATTTTAAAATACTTCTTGCTCTTTACAGTTTTGATACTTTACACTCGTAATGTAATGAAATCACAAATAGGAGACTCTTTTCAAGTATTATTGACATGATACCTAAGCGATAGATTCAAGGTGTGATTTGACCTCAATTTTAATTTTCTTTAAGCTTGGTTGTTGATTTCTGTATAATCGCACAACTTGCTCATGTTCAGCACTTCAATTTATATGTTTTTCTAATTAACTCTAAGTGTAATTATTGTTGTCTGCCTTACTTATGTATATCGTATTCATTAACATCAACTTTATTTGCAGATCCGTTTGATTTTTCAACGTCTTTACAATTTATATTTTCGTTAAATTTCAATGTAATTGCTAATTAAAAATTTAAAAAAAATCTCTAGGTACTGGCAGGGTCTGCCTTGTGGAGAGAAGATGATGGTGAGGCGTAGGCCAACTTGCTGCTGACCTGGCAGACATCACCGCAACTGGCGCTCGAGCTGTTAGACTCACAGCTACATTCCGATGGGGGAGTCTCACTAATCGTCACGTCGGTTGCCTGCTTTACTTCGCACAACGACGCCTTGCCGCATTCATCCAGAATGATATTTAGCTTTTCCGTCCTAGACTGCATCGCAGGACCTACGGCTGTTGTCGACGTTGTCTCCACGGTATTAAGGCGAACCATTTGGTAGGGGGCTTCACCCTCCTTCTGCAGCTCATGGAGTGTGCTACCGTCCAGCTGCTTGGAGATCTTGTAAATAGCCGGACAAGATTTCGAGTTCTTCACATCGTTGGAGTCCTTCGACTCGCACAGCTCCATTTGGTTACCGCAGGTATTCTTCAGGGGCTGCATCTCCTGCTCTTGGTTATTGTCCTCCACGCTTATGGATTGCGACAGAGCAACTGCTGCCGCCATAGCTGCCGCCTGACCACTGCTGCTTGCTCCTTCGGGATTTAAATAGAGCATCGGGGCATTGTAAAGCAGAAGCTGGGGTTCCATTTTGAAAGCGTGCTCCAACTGCTTTTGTTGGTCAAGATTTTCATCAATATAATTGATGTGAATGGGTGAGGTTTGCAAATTAAGTTGCGAACAATGCAGCAGGTCATCATCTGGTGGGGTATAATAAATCGACGCCTTGCTGGCTGAGTAATTGGTAGATAGGCGCGCTTTAATTTTTTGTATGTGCAGCTCCTTGGAGCCGGCAAAGTCCATTTGGCCTTTAAAATAGCAGTCTATGTCTGTAAAATAAGTTAATGTGTGTGATTATACATTTAAACTGACTTCTAGACGTTCAGTGTTATCTTACCCTCAGCAATGTCTTCCTCACAACGCCCGCGACAATTCTCGAAGTAGAAACTGGGCAAGTTTTCCAGCACCTTGTTCAGCGTTTGCTGTTGGTACTTATATCCTTCCCGGAGTCGCAGCACTTGATGCGCACTGAACTTCCTGATTTTGTTCCTCTGGAAGACGTAGTTTTCTCGCACCCAGCTCAACTGACCAGTCGAGTAGTCGCGCACCTTCTTCACTTGATCATAGTATTGGTCCTTCAGTGTAGTAAGGTGATTTGAACCTATATCGCGGAACTCGCGAATGTGCTTGGCCTGGCTGGTGTAACTGCTTTGAATCCACTCTACCTGCTGGGCGCAGTTTTCTCGGATGCGGTGCACTTGCTGTGCGTAGTTTTCGCGTAGTCTCTCCAGCTGCTGGCTCTTGTATGTCTCGATGCTGTCCAGCATGGCGTATATTTGGCGTGGACGCGGTGACTTTTTGTTCCGATTGGCGCAGCAGTAAAAGCGATCAAAGATTCCCCAGCGAGACAGGCAACTTCTTAGTCCCTGCACTATCAGAGTAAGCAGAAGGAATGCGGTGGCCAGGGCCGTACCAAACAGTATGCTGCCGATTTTCACCCGGTAGAACACAATGGGATCGATGTACAGTCTGCGAAAAATGCCATACGATTTAAGTTTATATTTTAGCAAAAAATCACTATCTTGTCCCACCGTAATCCTGCCGAGGCCTTGCCCATGACATTGAACGCATAGCAGGTGTACATGCCACTGTCAATTCTGGAAATATTGTGCACCAGCAGTGATCCGTTCTCAACCAGCACCACCCGTTGACCCACCAGACTCTGCTGTCGTGTCAAGTTCAACGTCTGGGTGTAACTTTCGTCCATCAGAGCAGCCAATTCCTGGGCGCTTGGTGGCTGGTGTGCATCCTCCTTGCTATCTATGATAATTGGCCGCTTGTCAGGATCAGCATGGTGGCGCAAAATCTTATTGCGAGGAGTAACCTATTAATTGTCAAGTGATTAACTCTCTATTTACCAATAAAAAGCAAAGGCCTAAAAAAAAGTGCAACGAACCATCCATAAGAGAAGTGCAATGCTTGGTTATACTCACCCAGATGATGTCCGGCACTGGGCTGCCAGAAATCTGACACTCTAGCTTGGCGGTGGAGAGGAGTTTGTGCATCTTGGGCTCGGAAAACTGCACCACTGAGGGCACCGAGCAGTTGAGATTGCTTAGCACGCGGAGCATGTCGCCGGGATAGCCATACTGACACTTAAGCGCATCGATTTGCTCGTCAATACTCTCGTACGATTCCAGCGGAGTTTGGCTGGGATTGGCATTACTCGCCTGAGCCTGTGGGGGGAGGTGTCGGAGGCTGGTGCTGGTATTAGCTAGCCAAGCGGTCAGCCAATACATGCTGCAGTCGCACTGGTACTCGTTGCCCAACATGTTGAGGTAGTGCAGCTGTCTGAGCTCCTTGATACTTTCGGGCAGAGACCCCAATCTATTTCCGCGGATACTGAGTCGCTGCAATCGAGTCAACCCCGAGATCTGTGTGGGCAGCTGCAGCAGTCCATTCTCAGCCAGCAGTAACTCCCTTATATTGGGGGCATTGGCGAACAGAGTAGCGGGCAACTGAGTTAGTTTCGCATTCTGCTGCAAGGAGACGTATCGCAGGCGATGAAGCACCTGCGGATCTACAAACAACTCATCATAACGTGATATCCAGTTGGAGAACTGCTCAATGGGCGTCTCATCGATGCGTAGCAGAACCAGGGAGCGCTGTCTCAGAAAGAGCCCGTTGGGAAGCTGCTTGAACTGGTTACGACTGAGATCCAACTGCCTGAGGGCATGCAGCGGCTGGAAGATGATGGATGACAGCAGGGTCAGGTTGTTGCCGGACACGTTAAGAGCGAGTAACTGGTCCAGAGACTCAAACGCCTTGCGATCGATGGTGGTCAGTGAATTCTGGCTCAGGTCTAGCTGCCGCAGTTCACGCAGATTATGCAGACTGTGCTTGCCGATTGACTTGAGCTGATTTCGCTGCAAATGCAGCTGACGGAGCTGAACGTTGCGGGCAAAAAAGTTGTCTGGAAAGGAGAGTAGGAGGTTGTCGCTTAGGTCCAAAACTTGGAGGTCGGCTGCTGTCTGGAAGAGCTGAAACGGCAGAACGCTCAGCCGATTTCCGGAGAGATAAAGCTGCTCCAGTTTCACGGCTCCTCCAAATATATCCCGGGGAAGCTCCGTCAGAGAATTCTGGCTGAGATTTAGCAGGCGCAGTTCGTTAAGCGTGCTCAGGAAGCGCGGTAGGATGGTCAGTCCATTTCTGTCCAAGTGCAGCTCCTGCAGGTGCTTCATGTCCTGCAGTGTCATTAGGTTGCAATTTGCCAACCGATTACCGCTAATTTTAAGTACTTTCAGGCCTCGCATCGCCTGGGGAATGGCCCAACGAAAGCACTCCAAGCGATTCTCAGCTAAATTCAGTCGTTCCATGTTCTCGTAGCAGTGCGGCTGTCGGGTAAAAAGCTCTATGAGCGATTCATCTCTTAGACCACTTTCCAGCCAAGAGAATTCCCTAACGCTTTCGTTCTGCGGGAGGTGCAGTGGATTAAATAGCTCCACAGGCACATGTACTAGTATCAGTTGGTGATAGTTGATGTGCGCACTCCGCTGGGAGATCAGTTCTTGATTAACTTGACTTAGGCGCACATGGTCGCAGCTGAGCTTGAACAAATTGGACGAGGGATCCACTTGACCACCCAGTTGAATTTCGTGATCCTCCACCTCAACGTTCTCCGATCCGGCGTCCTGCGCGTCCAGCCACAGACCCTCATCACTGTCACTATCATCTAAATCCGAATCCACCGCATGCCCCACGAACGGCAGGTGGAACTTGTAGCCCAGCAGCGAGAACTCGTGCTCCTGCCAAGTCCTCGTCCTGGGCCTGATCTGGTGACGATGGTGCTGCGGAGTTTGGGCCAGAGGCGCTTCGGCGCTACTGTATGTGGCCTGGCAGTTGGTACTGTCGCCACTGATGGCCACCGCTGTGTTGAACACGACTATCAAGGCACACAATATCAGGGGAATCTTCGATATTGCCTCCATTTTTCAGTATGTAATCTCAAATGTTTATATGGTCGCATAGTACACCTGCAAGATTGGTAGGTTAAAGTCATATTCACTGATTGTTTCAATATTATGTAAAATATTTATATGGACGCATTGTACACCTGCAAGATTGATACGTTGAAGTTATATTCATTGATTATTTATGTGAATACTTTTATGATATCTAATCAGATAAGTGTTTAGAATTAATTGTATTTACGATTACCCACAAAGCTAAGCTCATCGTTAAATTATGGTAAAAACTATAATGCCCCCTCAATGGCATTATAACTCAATCAGCCCACTTTACGTTTTTAACCATATATAATTTTATCTTCGGGTGCTGTCGCAACTCTTAACTCATTAGAAGAACGACAAACGAGCCAGAACAATGGTTAAAATCAATAAGTTAGGTAAATATTATAAATAACTCGGTGGCTGCCGGAGGAAGAGCTCGCCAAGTCCAGTTGCGTGTCCAAATGACGACGCACAACTCAGAGACAGAAAATGTGTGGAGCTACACGGTAAATAATTCATGGCGTATCTTTTGAATAATGCATTTAAATAGTGTCTGTCTCCCGTGGTTGTGCTGGATTTCATTCTTCTCCGTCTCCAGTTTTCTGTTTGCACGGAAAGGTTTTTAAATTTATCGGTATGGGAAAGACAACTACCATATTTTTGAGGAGTAAAGCGAGAATTGTGAAAAGAACTTCAATAAAATAATAATTTACATATAACAAATTTACATATGAAAAATTAACAAAATAAAAATTTTTTATTGATTTAATTATTGATCTTAAAAATTTTCTTAGTTATATTGCAACGTAAGTCAGCGAAAATAAAATGATTGACTAAAACTGGACTAGAGCAATGCAGCTTTTTAGATTGACGCATAAAACCTGAGTTATTTATTTCAGAGTGCTTGGGATAGGATTTACCATATATATTTAAATTATCTTCTCTGCGGCCCCCTTAATCTTATTTATAAACTGAAATATCGAATGAATCGCCGGCCAGCAACCGCAACCTACATCAACAAAGCAATTACGTTCAGTTCAATTCCCAAGATTATTACTCAATGGGCCAGTTTAAAGACGACGAAACTAACAGAAAAATTATTGTTTATCGTCTCTACGTCGAGAGTGACTGACCCGATGCCACGTCTAATATAGAAGGCGTAAAGCTTTTCCATTTATTTACATGCATAGATAATTGGCCAGCTGTTAATGGAAAGCAGATAAGAGCCAGCGAACCTATATAATGGATTCGTGCTTATTGATAAGCCGGAGGGTTGCAAAATGTTATCAAGATGAATGGTCGTAGGGGCTTCAAATTAAAATCGCAGTTCGCAAAGAGTTTATTTCAGAGACAACATTGTTATTGATAGCAAATATTGAACCCACAATCTTCGATTATTCAAGTAGTGTTTGTGCAAATTTCACAGTTTTACACATTGATACATCTGGCCAAAACTGCTTGGCCAAACAAAAAATAACGAAAAACCGATACAAAAATAGCTTAACACGGACAGTCAAAGGCCCACACACAAGCAAATACTGCGAAAAAAAAAACTGCCACGAATCTAAGACAATAATTAAATTAGTTCGAGAAAGTAGTAACCAAATGGAGTGTTACCAAAACATAAAGCTGTTCAGTCACAAATCAGCTGATATCGGAATTAAGGAAATTATTTGGGTAACAAAAGCGCGCAACCTTTAATGGGCAAACAATTAAACTAAATGCCGTTTTTATTGGGACAAAGAATGGGAGACGCCCGATAGAGCGATGGATTGGGTTGCATAATAAGACATAGAATCCAAGCTTAAAACAGGGAAAATGAACCGTTGTACTTGGGATTTAATGTACATACATACATAATGTACACCTAGGCAAACACATACACATGTAGCACCTGCTGACGTCTGAAAAGCCGCTAATGACGGCGGGCATAAAAATACTAATTGGAAGAGATTTTTTTCTTTTGAACCGCAGAAGCATTTAAGAAATGTAGCTCTCCCACACTTATAATTTATTCAACACTGTTCGTCTTCTTTACCTTAGATCTCAGGTGTGTTTTAAATGTGCAAGATGCAGTAAGGAGGTTGCCAGGGCAACGTAGGTGGCTCTGATTTGGGATTACCGAGGATATTACGTAGGCGAGCTGGGCAGCCAAACTGAAACCGAACGGCAATTATAGCCACCGACACTTCTGGTTTCATTTTTTTAACCTTTGTGGCCAAGCAGCCGTTTATGCTACGCACACTCATGCACCTGTCCTACAGATGGCCTATAACTGGCGTAAGCCGATGTTGTTTTGCCCGCGACTCATATCCAAACAACCAATTCACATAAAATATGATATTTTGCAATGCTTTGGAATATTATCTCACCGTTGTTTATATTCTCTGCATCTTTTCGCGTCTTTTTTCGTCTAGGTTCCAGTGCGACCGTAACTGGGCCTCAGAAACACACCAAGCTAATGTTAGTAAAATGTACTAAAAAATACCACGTATTCTTTTAAAAAAGCATGAAATATACCAAAAGTCGACTACTGAGCACTGCCTCAGGACTGTCCACTTTTTAGAAAAGCATAACTTATGGAATATTTTTATTTGTTTGTTTATGAAAAATTAGTATTTCAGAGAATCGAGCAACGAGAATTTGAAATGTGATTAACATTTATATTTACCTATACAATTTTTCTTTACAATTATATTTTAATAAAAATTATCTTTTTTTTACAACTCCATTTTTAAATGTTTTAAATTGTTTTTTAGATTTAAATTTATTTACCATAACTTTAAAACTTTTTCATTACTTTTACTCAAAAGTAACATTAGATTGCAATATTAAATCGACAACAGTTTACTCAAACGAAGGTTGGTTTTTTGGTGGTTTATTTTGTTGTCCTTTTTGTAAACCCTTTAAAGAATATTATAATTTCAGTTAAAAGTTTGCAACGTCATAGAGTAAGAAAATATGAATACTTATTGCTGCACTGGTCGCTCTTATTCCTAAGGATTGGTGCAGAACTCCCCATACTATTGCTTGTGCCTCGCACATGTTGGGGGTGGTGAGAAACCGAAGTTAGCTTCGAACATGGATCTGAGCAGAGCATTGGCAGAGGTGCGGGCAGAGCAAATGAAACCTCTATATAGATTCTTACTCTATGAACTGAAACCACTTTTTATAATTTTAAAAGTTTTACTTATTTAAAATTGGCATTTTTCAACAAACCTTTGCAAAGAATAATTTTGTAACGCACTGTATTTCTAAACGCGGCCCTACTCTCCTCTTTTAACGTCCTGAAACCCCACACCATTATGCTGCGGACAATTCTAAATCTGTATCACAGTGTAATTTTGGTAATAAATTCTTAAATCGTTCGTGAAGCTACATACATAGCCTAACAAACCGAGGGGCGCAGCCGTGTGTTGTACGGCACGGTTCGAAGGTAAAAGTCCGGGGAAAAAAGTAAGATCAATTCTGTGCTAATAAATTAAGTATTAATTGGTAAGATAAGTCGTATTTGTGAGATTGACACGATAAGTAGGGATTAACTTGCACTTCGAGCCGGTTAAATTAACTAAATTATCCTGGCAACAGTTCTGAAAGTTATCTACATTGGATGTAAGTCTAAATGCCAGGAAATATCCTTATACTGCAGGCATAAGAAGATCAAAATCGAAGATATAATTGATCTACAAAGTTGTTGAAAAATGAGAAGTAAACATTTTTCCTAAAAGCTTAGGGATAGCTGACAACTTAGATATTCCTCAATAGTTACTAGCCTCTAACTTGTTACTTTACTTGTGCAGAGGAATTATAAATGATTCCTTCCAAACAAGGGGAAATTGGAAAGTTTCTAAAGATAAGTTTCTAAAATTAAGAACCGGTATTTTTATATTTCTTATAAAGTCTGGACTTTTCGAAAATCGAAACCTTGTATTATTGGTGTCGGGGAGACCCCGGTTTTAGCAAATTTGTCATATTGAGTGTCAATCTCTATTGTAAAATCATTTCGTGTACATACGACACTCACTTTTTATCAAGTAGAAACCAAGAAATAAATTCTAGGTGTATTATCACTTTAAGCCACAATAATTAAATTGACACTCAGAGATTTTGGCAAGACTAGCACAGGTGGGATAAGAGAAGTTTTTCTTTTGATACGATTACTGAAACACAATGTTAATAGTAAATCATCAAATTAGTATAAAAGACAAAAATATACAGCTGACTAATATGAATTTGGTGCTTTTAATAATGAAAAAATTTATTTTAGATTTAATGGATTGACCTAGGGCCTAACTTTATAGTTAGATACAAAATAAAGCTCTCAGTTGACCAAGAGAAAATTCTATTACTCAAAATAATTTCGGCCTCCGCGCTGTGTAGCTTTAAACACAATCCAAGCCCAAAAAGTTAATGGCACTTTGAGCCGCTTCCTGCAAGCCAACAGCTGAGACCAACGAGTACAAATCCATAGCCAGAATTACACTTGCACCTGACTCAGTAACAAACCGAGCCCCCACTTTGCAAGAGAATTAAATTAAAACAAGAAAGGAAGCAAACTTCGCTGCAAGCCGAAGCTTATATACCCTTTCAGTTAATACAAATCGGCTACATTTCGATTTCTATGCCAACACAAAATTTAGTTCTTAAGCTGGAGTAAAAAAATACTCGAGTATATTGGTATCGTGGCATCGTAGAATCTTAGGCATTTGACCGTTTATTACTTGTTTTTGTTTTTATATAATAGTGAATAATAGTAAAATATGTATCACTCTAAGATATTTGCTAATTATACCCGTTACTCGTAGAGTAAAAGGGTATATTGTATTCGTGCAAAAGTATGTAACAGCTAGAAGGAAGCGTTTCCGACCCTATAAAGTATATATATTCTTGATCAGGATCACTAGCCGAGTCGATCTAGCCATGTCCGTCTGTCCGTCTGTCTGTCTGTCTGTCTGTCCGTATGAACGCTGAGATCTCGGAAACTATAAAAGCTAGAAGATTGGCATTTTGCATGTAGATTTTAGAAGTTCCTACGCAGCGCAAGTTTGTTTCAAAATGGTGCCACGCCCCCTTTAACGCCCACAATCGCTGATATACGACTTTAAAAATTTAAATATTTCGGAAAAGTAAAAATGCAGTTTTATTGTGTTTATCAACACCTATCGAAATGTAGAAGAAATTTTTCAAATCGGACCATTCGTTAAAAAGTTATGCGTGATCAAAGTTTCTATCTCCATCTCCCTCGCACTGCCTTTACCTGAGTAACGGGTATCTGATAGTCGGGGCACCCGACTATAGCGTTCTCTCTTGTTTTTATTATTAAAAGCCCTACAAGAGTTCTTTAATGAAATAAGTACAACAACTTACTATCCTAACACTGGCCTTAATAATGTAATATAATGTATTATATTATATAATGTATATATTATATATTTACCCTTGCAGCTGATACAAAAATTAAATATTCTAAAATTTCGATTTAGATGCTTCAATGAAGCAGGACGAACGTTCTTATGTCAGGAGAATGATATATTTGTATACAATTTTTTTTTGGGATATATATAAAAAATTACCTTTTAAAAAAACTTTTTGACTAAAAATTATTTTGTTTTCGTATAAGCAAAGACTACATTTAATACAAATTTCTGATTCGGTACGCATTATTAGACATTTTATAGTCATATAGTCATGACTTTCTTACCTTGATTTAATTAAAAACCTTAATTGGTTATTTCGATCACGTTGCACTGTCCCACCCAGAGGAAATAGTGAATTTTGTTTCATTTTGATTTATTTATTCTGCAGCAATTTCTTAAGATTAAGAATTGAATGGTTTTTATTCATAACCCTAACTTACAAACTATACGACTAAATGTAAATTCCTTTTTTTGGCGCTGAATTCGGCCACAGCCTAAATCTGTCCAAATTATTCTCTTTATTAGACTTTAGCTGTACCAGAAAATCAAAAACTTTTTATATCGTAAGCAAATGTAATTTATCTTATTTAAAAAGCTGACATAATGTGGTTTATTTTATTAGTTCTTTTTATTTAACATGATTGTGCTCAACGATTCTTAAATTGATTCGTTGCAAGAGAAACGTTTCAATTAATTAATATCTTTTATTGGATAAGATGAATGGTATTAAACTTATGTATTTTAATACTAATTATACAAAAATCACCAATTATAACACAAGTTTGATTTCCATGATTAAGAAAATAAGCCTTAAAAGCTTTATTTATTTATTCTAAAGTATAAATTAAGTTTTTAGCCTTTTGCTTTTTTGACCATAATTGGTCAATTTTTATAGTAATAGAGCCGTTTTCAACATTCCCGTTAAAGTCATATGGATTCGTTCAATAGTACAGATGTTAGGGCCTGTCCAAAAGAAAATGGTGATATAATTCAAAGCCACCTTGCCTAATACACGCCTAAAAACCAAAACATATTTTTTTTATTCTACTCGAAACACAAATAACTAATAAGATGAGATCTTTACTTTTAGAGCATGGGAAAACGTAGATTTTTTGGTGTTAAAGAGGACAACAGGGGTTAGTTAAAAAAGAACCTTTTTCCCCAACAGGAAAAATCCGTATAAAAATGAATAGATGGTGTCTTCTTTAGTTTCACCTTCGAAAAGAAGCATTCAAATTTGATTCGTGTTATATGTGTGTATTTTATGTATATTTTTAGGTGCAATTTAAAGTTGTTATTCTTCATTTTTAATAACTTTTTAAATTTGTGGAGGCTTTTGCATCTATATCAAAAAACGACCCACAATAACTAGTTCAGAAAATTATGAAATTTATTCTTAGTAAAATAAGAGAAGCACTTTAAGAAAATGGTACCTGCAAAAACATGAAAAAATTTCTTGATAGAAAAATCAAAAATTAATAAATTAAAAAAAAAACAAGAAAGCAAGCATTTTTTTTCAAACGAAATTTGCTGATAGTTAAGTAACAATTTGTCTTTGTATATTTCACAAATGTCAGGGCAGATTACTTTATGGCACTATAAATCTATGAATTTTTGTTTTTCATTTGGATTTAAAACAATTTTACAGCTTAGTACTAAAACTGATACATTTCTTGTCTAATTTGGTAATCGGTAGACTAAGTTGGTACAATGACATATTTTCTTTATTACAGCGAAACCTTTTTTAAGCATTTGATAGTGTGTAAAATAATATATATTTAACAAAATGGGTTTTTTATAGCCTAGATTTGAAAATGAATGTCTGAGTTTAGCCTAAGATTGTAACTCGAAAGAGATTCGACTTGCAGTAATATAAAGCATTTTGCATAATTGTGTTCTTTTTTCTTTGTTTGAACAGTTATTGTCAAAATGATATGCAGACTTTTAAATATTTAGTTGCTTATAGTTAATTCGCAATATATCGTCAAAATTTAATTTTGAGTTGAGATAGAGTGTCTTTTTAGGGAATAATGCAGCAGCGGCAGGTGGACATTACATATATGTATAAATATAGATTCATTTTGTGGTATTTTATTAAATATGTTAAACAAAATTATTTAATATATAGCGTTCAGGTTGAGGAGCGATAGGTACACACATATGTCAACGTTCTCATTTTTTTCGATTCAATTTTACTTCTACGAATATTATTTACATAAAAACTTTTTATGTACGACTATTATTTGAGGAATTTAATAAGCTTTTAATTGATTGTGGTTTTAGAACTAGACTACTTTTTACCGATACCTGTGTTCTACCGAAATAAATTCTATAACTCTGATATGATGAAGATGAAAAAAAATATATCAATTTTAAAAGCTTACAAAACTAAAACGACAATTTACTCTAGAAATGAAAGCTTTCGTTTTCGGTGACTTTTGATATAATAATATATTAATATATTTCTTCATCTCGATTTATGATAAACCAATAATATTCAGCAAACTAGTTATTTGGATTACAATTTTCTACGACTTTCTCTAACACGTTATAAAGTTTTCATCTCTGGACTAAATCATCGATTTATTTTTGTAAACTATTGTAATCAAATTCAGGGCTTGGCATAAAAATGTATTCCTTTTGGTATACAACATTGGGTTTACTGGGTTATTAATATTAGTTTACATGCATTGTTTTTAATTTACAAAAACCGTATGTAACTATTGAAATATTTATTAATTAATTATGATGTGCTAAAATCAAGTTTAATTTGAGTTTTTACAGATCGAATTTTTCAATACATATGTGTCTGAGTGTGTGGCTTAAATCCTAAGTTCTTGCGCTGCAGATACAAATGTATCTCCCGGAAACTGGGTCGACTTGACTCATCGCGCTGCCAGCACTCGCACATGAGATCAAACATTTCCAGCGGACAGTTAATAGGCAGGGGCAAAAGTTCCTGAAACAAGACGTTAAGATACAACATAATTTCTTAATGAAATATCTTGATTGGTTTCATCTCCACTCACATGCATTTTATAGTTCCGGTACATGTGCCCAATGTTTTCAATAACATTTTTGTTGCTCATATGTTCGTATGGCTGTTCTTTGGCGAAAGTCAATATTTCCCAAAGGACTACGGCAAATGACCACACATCCGATTTCGTTGTAAACTTTCCCTGAAAATAAATTTCCAAATCAGGGATGTCGATTATAAAAATAGAAAAGCGATATTGCCGCAGAATTTATCGTTTCGAAAATAACACTTATTATATAATATTAAGCAGCTATCCTGTTTAAATAGGATTCATGGAAAGAACAATATTCGATTTTTGTGGGGTATATACAACATATTTTTGTGGATAATACTTTATTATTTAGTATTCCTCTTGTCGATTGTAAAATGGCTAAAAAAATCTGCAAGTGCAAGTGAAAAGGTACAATCTGCCCCTAAGAGCAATCTTTATATTTTCGTTTTGGTCATAAATAAATAAATATCTTGGCTGTCTTAATTGTGAGCACACAGCATACAACTGGCTTTTTGCCGATTGTAAAATGGCAAAAAATAACTTGGCAAAGGTGTATCACTATCGCACACTGGTCCTAATGCCCAAAATCCATTTTTTTAAAGTAATTTTTGAAATGTTGAAACCATGCGAATTTATGAATGTCAATTTTGATAAGATAAAATAAACAATAATTTACATTTGGGAGAAAAGCTCGAATGGCCTGGCCATCAAAATTGTTGCGCTGGTCGGAGACAGAAATTTTCATGTTGTTCCGTCACCAAAGGGAATATTTACGATACCAAACTTCAGACCAAATCCGAAGAACATTTTCGAGCTGTGTCCAAATACCTGGAGAAAGCTAAGAAAAACTACTACACATGCCAACTAAAAAGCAGCAAGGGCTTGAAAGTTGTACTAAAAGGAATCGAGCCCAACGTAACCCCCAATGAAGTTATCGATGCCTTCAAAGAAATCGCTTTTTCTGGAAAGAACGTTAGTTACATCATTAACAGGAACAAAAAGCCGCAACCACTCTTCAAGGTAGAGTTGGAGCCAGACTGTCGAGTCTTGAAGAAAAATGAAGTGAATCCCATTTATAACCTGCAATACCTAGTGCCACATAAAAAGAGCGCCCCAGTGCAATGTACAAACTGTAAGGAGTATCGACACACCAGGACATACTGCACACTTCGATCAGTCTGTATATTTTTCGGGACGGCTGCAAGATTCTTTTTTTGTAAGGAACGGAAAACTCACTCCAGTCGAATCTAGGAAACGTTCTGTAGGTCCAAGGACCCATGCAAAGCACACTGGAAGCTTTGATGGTTACTTAGGCAACAAAGTATGAAAACGACCATCCAAAAACTGCAGCGCACTGGTTTAAAATCAAAACATGGTGTTACAGTTGCTTGCAGCTAAGCAGTCCAAATAATTGATGGCAAATCTACGAATAACAATGTGGAACGCCAAGTGTATACTTGCTTTCTTGTTAATTATATCTTCATTGTTTTAAGATATATTAATATGCTTTCCACAGTGTTGTAATGTTTAGTTTAATTTCTGTAAGCAACTTCAACTACCAATTCGAACTTGTAATCTTACCAAAAAAACACTTTCCCAAGACATCCATCGAATGGGCATAGGCTGAGTCTGTCTTCCGGAGGAGTTTTCGAGTTGGCAATAGTCCGATGCATAGGCCGTCCGATTTATCACACTTCCGATGGAGCAAACTTTGACGCTTAGTTCTGGCCCAATTATACAGCTCCTGAAAAAAGAATCGGAAGATAAAGTTTAAGCCGATGTAGAAACTAAGACCAGATACGTGCTAAGAAGCACAGATATTCTGGTATTTAGTAGAAACTAATAATACAACATATTTTTGTCCATTTTATAGACAATATAATAAGCAAAATCAGGTTTTACCAACCGCACCTTAATAAAAAAATTTTATGATATTACATTCATAGATTTTAGTGCGCAAATTTTATTCAATTTAAGTAAACTAGCCTCGTTAAGCTATGAACATTTTTTTGAAGATTTTCTTCCCTTTTTTTGTCGAAAAAAATCGAATGTAATTTATGTAATTATAGTCCATTCCGTGGATAATTTAATTACGAGTATTTAAAAAAAAACATTAAGATTCGTCAAAAATGGACTGAGAAAACGCATTTATAGTAGTACCTGCTTTGAGTCGGTCGGCTCGGAGGCTCATAACATTTAAACTATTTCGTATTTCGATTTGCCCTTTTAGTATGATATCCTAGACACTTGTAGCTTTTGGAAATATACCAAAAAAAATGTTGATTTTTTTCAGAAAACTAACCAGAATGGACCCTTAAATACTTATGTATATATTTCTAAAAGAAACCTTTTCTTCCTCGCTTTCCCATCAAGACAGTTTCTATTTTTAACTCACATAGGATAACGAAATTCCGTTACCCGATCTGTGCGTATACAGGTCCGGGTATATAAAAAGTACAGCTCTTTTTTGTTGACCGAAATGTGGGATACAGAACAAAAACACTGCACACCTTGGCGAAACCCATTGCATGCGCAAATCCCTTTTAAAAACAAATAAAATAGGTCGAATGCATTAGTTGTAGCTACTCAAGGGATTTTTTCCAATGAATTGCAATAAAAATAAATGATGTAAGAACTATTTCATAAACATTTTAAATAGTTTTTGAAGTTTTTCTAATTTGTTGTATATAATCATTAATAAATTAATCCGGAAATCAAACGCCGAATTTGTCATTAAAATATTTATGTAGATATTTATGTGTAATATTCTAATGTTTATTAAGGAATATTTGTTCATCTATTTGTTTCACTACTGTTCACATGCAATAGAGAGATTTAATTGGTTTGAAATCTTTAAACAACAAGAAAGAAAGCAAACTTTGGCAAGACGAAGTTTATATACCCTTGCAGTTATTACAAATCGACCACATTTTGATTTCTATGCTTATTTTACTAACAACAATGAAGCTATGTCTATTTGGCGCTGCATTTTGCCATCGTTTATATGGCAGCTATGTGATATTGATGTTCGATTTTAATTGAATTAAAACCGTAGTTCCATAGAATTAAAATATTACCAAGTCCCAAAGAAGAACACCAAAAAAATAAAAATAACAAAGTTCTATTTTTTTTGAATTTTATTTCCGGTTGTTCCTATGGGGCTATATGTTATAGAAAGACAACTTTTGGGAAAGTTTCAATCAGATAGCTTTAAAACTGAGGGACTAGTTTGCGTAGAAACGGACAGACGGACGGACAGACGGACAGACTGACATGGCTAGATCGCCTCTCCTGGTGATGCTGATTAAGAATTTATATACTTTATGTCTTCTTTATTGCATTGCAAACTTTTTACTAAATTATAATACCCTCTGCAAGGGTATAATGAATTGGTTAGTGTTTATTTATTTTTGCACTGTTTGTATCTTTAGAATATACGCGTGCCGTTTTTAAAAACAGGCATGGGCCTCCGGCTATGTAAATATTTTATTTTTGTAACTAAACATTTACATAAGGCATTTGTTTGAATAATATACATATTTGGAAAACCTTATAAAAGAGATCGGCGAACATATTCCAAATCAGTTCAAAGGCAAAGTTGGTCTTTCGCAGTTCAAAGCTCTAAAAACTCTGGCGAAATGTTTAAATTCGAAATATATTTAGTGTACGCTTTTGTCGGTTGCAATCTGTACAGCATAGTTAAATCCCAGGAAAATGTGGATTCAGTTTGTATCCTGAAGGATGCCCCGAGTCAATGTGGGGCATTCTGTCTTTCCGCTCAACGGCCATTCATCGATCACAATTACAAGGTTCAGAGGCAGATGGATTCCATTTCTGAAATTTTAAATGAAAACCAGAAGAGGGTGGACCGAATGGAAAAAGCTATACTGGACAAGATGGGCATAATCGAAAATGGAACACTGGTTACTCAGGCAAATATAGAAAGGATTCAAAGAGAAAATCAGGCCAATATGGACAGAATCGAAAAAAAAACTCTGGAGACTCAGCCATCTTTGGAGAGGATTCAAAGAGAAAATCAGGACACGACGGACAGAATTTTCCAACTGGTCAAGAGCATCTCGATGGGTCTCATGTGTGTCGAATCTCGATGTTTTTATATAGAAAATAATTTTAAACAAACCTGGATTAACGCTGAGGACACCTGTCGTAAAATGGGAGGTCACCTAGCAGCTTTCCAAAATCAAAAGGAATTTAACGCCGTCACAGCGAAACTCCATTATGGTATTAAGTATTGGTTGGGCATCAACGATCGGGAAAAGGAAGGCGAGTTTGTAACTGCCTCCGGCAATCCACCAAAATACTTGACTTGGGCTGTGGGTCAACCCGACAACTACGATGACAATGAGAACTGTGTCCACATCTGGGACAAAATGATGAACGATCTTCCGTGCGAATTCGATCAATATTATATTTGCCAGTTGGACGAAGTATAAATAGAAGTACAAACAATTAAGTGTCAAAATTGCTGAGTACTCAACTTACTGGTCAAAAATGTTCATATTTTGAAGATTTTATATTTATAAACTTAAAAAATATATTTAATGTGCATACAAATTGGAAGTTTTATAACTCCCTGCAAGTTTTTTTCGCTTTTCTTTCCCAAAAGGTTTGAAAAAGTCTGGAGTGAATTAAGACCATTAAGAACAATTAATCTTTTGGCATTGCATAAGAAAAAATCCTTTATTTTGGTTCCCTGGCCCTGGTAAGAGTGACGATATCCTTCACACTCGGCCTATGCAACATATTTTTAACAAGAAAAAATTGTTCATCTTTGGACGCGATCCATTTATGTAGCCAATTTTTGGCCTCTTCGTATGAAGAGCGGAAGTGCTGTTCAGGGAGGCCATGGGTCATTGATCGGGTTAAGTGGAAATCCGAAAGAGCGATGTCTGGAGAGTAGAGATGGTGGGGTAGACCGTCCCATTTCTGCGTTTCCCAGTAAGTTTTCACGACCTTGGCAATATGAGGCCGGGCGTTGTCCTGTAGGAGTATCACTTAATCGTGCCGAATCCACGTCTTCAAACTTTTTCACGGGACCTAGTCGATCATTGTCTTCCACGACAAACTCGCCATTTTTAAGCTTTGCAAACCATACTCGACACGTTCTTTCACTGATACACGACTCACCATAAGTTTGTTCAGCTGCCGTTTATTTCGAATTGAACGCGAAAAGTAAAATCTGCCACAAATGACGCTTATTCTCCATATTTCGACATTTTTTCGCATCAACAAAATGATAGACAATGAGAATACACGAACGAGACAATTTAGAGTTGTTGACCGATACTTTAGCTTGCCATGTGGCGTTGCCGATCAACATTTCTCACCGATTTGCGAAGATGGCACTACTCTGTCAAAAACGGCGGTTTTCTACTTGTACACCCAATATTTTTACCATTTTCAAATTTTGAACAATCAAATAAGTTATCTCTGCACTACCTGCAATAAAAATTCCTTTTTTTTGGAAAATTGTATCCAGATTGTATTAAAACTGAGAGAAAAGTTCGAGTGAAAACGGACAAAATGTCAAAAGTGCTGATCAGGAATATATATTCTTTACAGGTTCTGAAATATCTCCTTCGGCGCGTTTCAAAATTTCAAATGAAATAAGAATACCACCTGCAACTAGATAAAAAGCTTTGACTAATAAATGCGATATTGATTTGGTTTAAACCAGAGGGCACTCAACAGTTTTTTTACATGGATAAATCGTTATGGAAATTCCTAAGTCGTCCTCCATAGCTTAGTTTGGAAAGCCACCGCATTGTCTTATAAGGGAATCCATATTGCAGAGCAGAACAATAAGCAAGTCCAAACTTAACGACAACTAAATCCAATTATAAGAGATCCAAAGCGGCGCTAAAGGAGCTGACAGGATATGCAGGGCACTGCACATCGAACACGTGTGCGTAACGAACTCAATGTGATTCGGTGGTTGGGTGATTGTTTCCTAGGCTGAAATGGGTCCTTCGTGTTCGGATGGCAGTGCTCTTTTAAGGTTTACTTTTCATTTACGCGCAACTAGAAGGGGACATATTAATAACCTACACAAACGCATTGCACGTGGAGTTGCAGGGGCAACTACCCTTCACAGTATCTCCGAAAAACTGTAATTAAACTTAATCCGCTCAATTTAAAAGGCACACCCAGGCATCACTTCCCTGCTAAGTTTTATACTCAATTTTCTATATACTCAATTACTACTCAATATATATGATTATTATTGTTTGTTTTTTGTTTTTAGGGAGGGTAAATTGGAATTGGCGATAAATCGATTGAAATTTTCTCGTCCGGCTTTTAACCCCATTCAAACGTCATACATTTTTTCGGAAAGGTTACAACTTTATACAAGGAGTGTTTCCCTATGAGTCAAATAACTGTCAAAAAATAATACAAATTGTCAAACTTAAATTTATTTACTGTATATGGAAGTGGCTTTAGTAAAGCTGGTTCCAAAGGTCACCTGATTGACAAATAACAGTTAATAATACCCTCTGCAAGAGTATAAAAATATAATATTTGTTTAAACGGCAATGGATAAAAATCAAAGCCAAATATGTTTACGTTGTGTATGAATCACTAAAAAACTTTAAAAAAAACTTAAAACTTTATACCAATATCAAAATTATTATTGGACTCGATTTTGTGTTTCGGTGTACTATTCTTATATTTAATATTTTTCATTTTGTTTGATGTCATTTAAAGTATATATTATATTTTATATATTATATATATATTATATTTTTTTTTGCAAAAAGGAAGCCCAGTTAAAAAAAATCGGTTTTGCATCTAAATTAAAATCTAATATAGCTTTAAATTTCACTGAAAGCACTTTATTAGCATTTTAATACTCTTGCAGAGGGTATTATAATTTTGGTCAAAAGTGTGCAACGCAGTGAAGGAGACATCTCCGACCCTATAAAGTATATATATTCTTGATCAGGATCACCTCCTGAGTTGATATAGCCATGTCCGTCTGTCCGTCTGTCTGTCCGTCTGTCTGTCCGTCTGTCTGTCCGTCTGTCTGTTTCTACGCGAACTAGTCTCTCAGTTTTAAAGATATCGAATTGAAACTTTGCACACACCCTTCTTTCCTTTGCACGCAGTATATAAGTCGAAACGGCCGGGATCGGCCGACTATATCCTATAGCTGCCATATAACTGATTGATCGGAAATGCCATAACTCTGCTGTTTGTTAAGTTAGGAAGTTGGGACTTTCTATGGGTTTTATATTTGGCCAATCAATCCGACGTACCAAATTTCAAAAGGATCGGCCGACTATATCTTATAGCTGCCATATAACTGATTGATCGGAAATGCCATAACTTTGGTGTTTGTAAAGTTAGGAAGTTGGGATTTTCTATGGGTTTTATATTTGGCCAATTAATCCGACCTACCAAATTTCATAAGGATCGGCCGACTATATCTTATAGCTGCCATATAACTGATTGATCGGAAATGCCATAAGTTTGGTGTTTGTTAAGTTAGGAAGTTGGGATTTTCTATGGGTTTTATTTTTGCCTAATCAATCCGACGTATCAAATTTCATAAGGATCGGCCGACTATATTCTATAGCTGCCATATAACTGAACGATTGGAAATGCCATAACTTTGGTGTTTTTAAAGTTAGGAAGTTGGGATTTTTTATGAGTATGAATGATTTTGGAGAATATAATTTGCAGAATATTCTGCAAGGGTATTTCAACCGCCCGAAGTTAGCTTTCCTTTCTTGTTTTTATTTGTTTTTTAGTTGAAACAAAACGGCTTGTAATACTTTACTTATTATAAATTGTACGAAGGAACGTTTTCTCTCGTATTACTTCCAATCAGGACGATTGGTTTACTCATGCAGACACTGACAGTGACTCTTGAAAAATGTTCGGTAATCAAAAAAGTTGACGGCGAGAAAAGGGTACAGTAATAAACACTTTGTGTAGGCTACTGTTATGAAAAATGAACACAAAGACCTCTCCAAATGAAGATATCCCCCCGAACTCCACTGGACTTGTCGTTGGATACCCCTTTGAAAAATTATTCCCACCAGGTGACGTACATAGCTTGGCCACTGCCATTTTTAAGGGGAAAAGTCTCACAAAAACTTTCACCGAGTCATTTATCAGGCGCAGACGACATTCTCCGCGGCGTACAATGGCCTAAATGGACAATCTGGCACATATAAATAAAGAACTTATAGATCATGGAAGTTAGAATTATATTTTTCCTGATAAAATTTTAGTATGGTTTGATTTTTAATTTGCCAGTGCACTGTGGTTCCGCTTGTATGGAAGCGCGGCCAAAAATGCTTTTAATGGCATAAGAGTGCTGAAAGTTTTACCAAGCTTCGTAAATAGTGTTTGTAGTTGAAAAAATCCGCCAACCAATGAACCCCAAATAATAAAATTTAACAAATAATTAAACAATAACAATTTATGAGCCATTTAAAAACTAAAAAAATGTACAATGGCTGTAACTTCAAAATTATACAAAAATTTTAGGATGTCTCATCAAGCAAGCTATTAACTGAAGGAAATAATTTTAAATTGTCCTTTTTTCAATATTTCTCTGCCCAGTAATATATGGGTCGGACCGTAAAAGCAAATAATCCAATATGTCTGTATTTATATGTATATTAAAAATATGTAGGCGTGCCAACACACACTGACTTATGTTGCCTATGAAATTAAAAGTTAAAAACAAAAATTTTTAAATATTACGAAGTTTTTATACACAATGTAAACCACAAGTAAGACGACGACAAACACACAAAACAAACACAGGGGCTCTGCTGGACAAGTTTGACCTTGAAGAAATAAAAATATGCGTTAGATTATTGATTGTTTCACACACATCTGCAAGTTTCTGCAGCTGACTTAAACACTTTTATTAAGTAAAAACTCTGATTAATACAATGAATATAATATCTATGGGGGAATCGGGGGGGAACACAACTAAAACTTTAGGTAAACATAAAAAAGACGTTCACAAAATACACAAAAAATATTAAATCGATTTTTTTAGTTTCACTAAAAAAATTTGTTGGATTTATTTAATTCTTAATATATACATTTAAAGTAAATACCTTCAACTTCAAAATGCATTTTGAATGATGAAAATCGGATCACTCTATCAAACGTTTGACCACTTTGAAGCGCAATTTTGTTTTGTTAAAATTCTTGATAAGTACAGATGCGCTGCAAGAATGTACACATGATCACGCTTTACATTCTATTTTTATAAAGTCCCGTTAGATTTCTAGACAAAACCGGTTTGCCATCAAGAAGTTTGAACATTTTAGAGAAAATTTGCTTTCAATTTTTTTCAATTCGTTGTTATCACTTTTTTTGATTTTTGGCCTCTGGCGGAACCACAGTGCAGTGTGTTGTCCCCGAACTCTCGGATATCTCATGCGTCCTCCGAAAAGCTGACGAAGACTTTCCCATCTTTCTATTAAAAACAAAATTGGTCATTATCTGTAAACAAACTAGGCTTCGCTGCACTAAATAGTTACCGGAATATCGAAAGCTCACTATTGCCATCACATTCTCACTCGTATTAATCGTAATATGTTTAGTATTATTAGGATTTATGGATGTATCTAGTTCCGGTGATCACACTTTTCGCTATCCAAAATTGGTTTTTTGTGATAAATCAGGCAAAGCGAAATCTGTTTCTAAGATTTCTGGGTTATTTTAGAAGTCTTTCATTCAACAACGAAAAGGACTGTTTTATCCTTTTGATGTCATAGGAGCGACTTCAGTAACATTTACGATATTTCGGATATTTTGTAAATATTTATTGCTCAGAAATACACTTTTTCAGTTCATAGAGACTTAAAAACTTATAAGGACTTTATCCCAAAGCCTTTCTTTTTGGCTATTATAATAATGAGCCAATGTTGCACTATTGTAGCAACCCTTTTGTCAGCAAGAATGCAACAATAAAACTATAACATTTTGCGCCACCATAAAGGTTGGTTGATAATTATTATATTATTATTAAAAAAATGTTTACTTTTTAATACTTAAAGTATTCTGTATTGTTGTGTGCTAAAAAATACAAGACACGCATTACCTATCGAAATAGTAAAACAAATTTGGCAAATTCAGACGGTAAAATTCTAAATAAATAAGCGGCAGATTGGCCATTTCGCCCACTGTGCTACGAGGCCATTAAACTTAAGAAGCAATCATCAGGCTGTAATTATATGACGGTAATATTATAATGAGTGCCCAGACAATACATCACAAGCTCGTTGTTTAGCTTGATAATTAAAAATGTTTGTAATTTTCGCCGCACATTTTTTCTCTCCTTCACTCTTTCTCTTTAGCCGTTTTTAGCGGTCTCTCAAACTTTTCACTTTTATCTTCCGAAAAAGTTCGGTTGGCCTTTCTTCTCTTTATATATTTTTTATTTTTTGCCTTTGTGTGCGGCCAAAGTTTTGCGACAGTTTAGGGATTAGGCGGCCCCAAAAGTAGGCAAGAAAGAAAAAACTTTACGGTCATGTCCAAATTTAAGTGCTGAACAATTTTCTGGATTATGTGGCAGTTGATGAATTTGTTGCGCGAGGGAATTAGGCGCAAATGTTTGTTTCTTAAGAGAGCAGTGCACTAATGGATTTGTCTCGCCCACTGATTCGACCTCATAAAACAGCTTTTGCCCCGAGAAAACAGAAAAGTTTTCATAGTCGTAGCTGCCATAGGATAAAGTCAGTTAAACGATTACACTAGCTCAAGAAATTAATTCAACAAAATGCTAGACGAAAGAGAGTTTTAATTGTTGATGCAGTTTGACTCTCGGTCTAAGAGAATTACATCTACAATTTTTTAATTGAATACTTTTTTGCAGAGCCTGTTTTTATTTCAGTTAAAAATCTGCAACACATTAAAAAAGACATTTTCGAGCCAGTACATACGTATACTTAACATTCCTAATCAGTATCACCAAGGGAGTTGGTCTAGCCATATTTGTCAGTCCTTTTGTTCTTCCTATTCTACGCAAACTAGTCTCTCAGTCTTGTAGCCATCCGGATGAAACTTATTTTGTGTAATGATTTGTAAGTTTAACTATGTATTTTTACTGACATCAGTTTGTTAAAACGCCTCTTTCAAGCACATAATCGTAATGTCAACAGGAAACGCAAAGGCGTTACTCTACCTTTAGCTATCCCCACTCCCCCTCCGATCCTCAAAACTAAACGGCAGGTTACTGTCCCTCCCAATGAGGCAACAATGAGGGAACAATCGCTTTGCGATTTTAGCTGCTGAAGCGGAGAGTATGGACATGGAGTAAGAATCTATCAACGCAATATGTACTCGGTCTCTCTCACTCTCTCGCTCTCTTTCTCTTGGACCCTGACTGGCAAGGATATTTGAGAGCAGCCTGGCATATTTAATTGAATGCATAATAAACAATTAAGTACGTAGGGTACGTAGGCTCTCTAAAGAGAACTAAGTCCGCCTACCGCCCACTGCGTGCCGCCGTAAGCTCCAGTTTTCCCATTATCGACCTTCATTTGTGCCAACTGCAATAAATGTCAATTATTCATGAATTTTTCATTACTTGAATCAAGGCAAAAAAAATTCTTCTCTGTTTGATTTTTTTTTTACAACCACCACAGCGCTGGAAAAAGTTTTAATAACATGTAAATATGGCCAAGGGAAAGACAGAGATAGTTAAAGTAGAGCGAAGGAAAGCTAATCATTGGGGGGCGTTAACTAAGCAGCACATAAAATATAATGCCCAGCATTATAAAAGGGGAAATTCTCGAGCGGCAGGGAAATTCAGAGCGGGACAGACGACATGCTTGGCAGGCAAAGTTCTAATGGTGAATAATTAATATTTATTAATCATGACAAAAGCAGCTGTCGCCAACGCTATCGAAAGCAGCTTCCAAGTATAGGGTACTTTTTGGACCGTGATGGGAGGAGTGCATTCCTTGAGTGGCAAAGGCCAGGGCACTCATAAATTCTTCACGACAGTTGCTGGATATTCGATTTAAAATTCACCGCCAATAATAATAAAAATAAATCATTTCCCCATCTGTTGTTCAGTTCAGTTTGTTTTCGAACCGTTTTCGTTAGCCCTGCCTAACAACTTGCTAAAGTTTATGGTTACCAAGTCCAGCTCGTCTTAATTATTTACTTTTAATATCTCCGCCTTACCCAGAAAATTTCAGTTTCATGCCAAAACGGAAAATGACACCTGGGCTTTTCATTTAGCAATAGTTGAATTCGTCGGTAAGGTCAGAAATTATGTTCTGAAGGATTTTGGGTCTGTTGGTTGAGTAAATGAGCGCAACTATAACGACATTGTTTAACCTATTTTAACATCAATCTCTAAATAAAAGTATTCGAACGTCTTCGTAGATCAAATCTTAAACTATTGCAGTTTAGATGTGAATTTATGAAACGGGAAACTGAATTTTTAGGTCACATAATTACAACTGAGGGAATCAAAGCAAATCCAAATAAAATTCGAGCTATTTAACATTTTAAAATCCCAAACTCTTCAAAACAAATAAAATCATTTTTAGGGCTTTATGGATTTTATCGTAAATTTATTAAAAAATTTCCCAAAAATTGCAAAACCAATGACGTTTTGCTTAAAACAGGAGTTAAAATAAATATAAACGACCCTATTTACTATGAAGCATTTAAAAAACTAAAAACGTTAATTAGTACCGATCCAATTCTCATATATCCAGATTTAAAAAAGAAGGTATTCTTTTTTTTTTTTTTTTTTCACGACTATTGAGTTATATTTGATATTTAACTGAGAGCAGTTTTTTTCTCTTTCTGACGTTAAAATGTTCTAAAAAATGACTTATTTACCCAAATTGAGAATTTCCGTTCTTGAACATTGATACACAAGCTGAGTAAATTGAACTCAATGTGATAATTTTGTGTCTTGAATTTTTTTAAGTTCAGATACGCTCAGATTGAAAAGAATGTACTTAATTATTTATCTCTGAGTAGCTATTGGTCGTTCGTCTATGATAAAGTCGCTTGATTCTAAGAATATTTATACAAAATAATGCTTGGTAAAGTTACAAGTTGATATCCTTAAAAAAAAGCAAGCAATAATTTTTGACCAACAAAAGTGATGGTGTGCCCCATAGTGCAGCGCTCTAGAGAAATTTGTCGCCCTCCAGATCATCTGCATTGGCGCTGATGTATTTTTAGATTTATCTGTCTAAATATTCCAAAAACCTTAGATAGTTTGTTATAAGCGAGAAATTAAATGCATTTTTGTGTACAATTTAATTAAATTTTTTTACGGGATTACTTCTCGTACATTGCTTATTGCATTTTATTCTGATTAATTTTTCGAGTTGTTGCTGTAGACATGACGACGCTTGAAATGGACCTCTCCACATAATCCAATTACTCAATCCAATTCCCTTTCCACTTTAAAATAGCGTTTGCAGTAACAACTGCGAACACATTAAGCCAAATAAAATAAGTGGGCAGCCATAAATTATGCAATGTATATCACACACACGTCCGTATTCATGCATCTATCGAACATATTTCTCACTGCGCCTGAAAGCCGACTTTTCCAAATCGACAAGTGCTACATTTCGTATGCAAAATAATGCTTTGCATTTCTCATCGACCAGTGATGAATTAGAGCGAATTAATTTTACACTAAAAAGTGACAAAGCCCAAGAAGAAGCCCATGCCTGTTTGCGCCTTTCAAAGCATTTGTAAGGCTGACGTTGCTAGGGCAAACATTTTACCATATCAAATTCAAGTTCGCATAAATTTAAAAGACTGAGATTTGTGGTCGTTTAGGGAGAACAGGAAATAAAATCGATATTTCACAAAAGAACCGCTTCCCTATACCTACAGTACCTACAGGTTGAGTCGTAGGCCTTCCAATGCCAGCAAACTCTTACCAAAATCAAATCGATTATTATTTAATCGTCTGAGCTGAAGGGTTGCACGTCGTTCCACTGCAGTGGTACATGCGGGGGTTGTAAATTTAATTTAATTTTACCGGGAAAATTAATCAAAAATTGAATGTTAAGTCTTCTTGCTTCTTTATTCTGAATTCCTTTTTTAACCACAATCTAAACGGTAAAATTATTGCCACGTTTATTGTGTAAGCTGTAGCTGCTTTTATTTTGTGCCAGTCAGTCAAATTAGTGTTGCCGATGTTTTTCACAGAGGTTATGTCCACAGATTAGTCTATGATAATTTATGGGATTAGTGTAGCCGAAAAACAACTTTAAGTATAATATGTACATATGTACATAGATACATGTACAAGAACAATTTGTTCACCGCATTGCAAGATTTTGGTACACAGACGGAATAAAAAAAGTTTGAAAATAAAAATAATATCTAAAATTTTCAATTTATAAGAATACTGCAATTTCAAAAAGTGTATTTATTTAGTCGAATGCTTAATCATTTTTCGTCACAACATTTGATTTCAGAAATGGTGTATGTTGAAGGGCTGATCATGACGACTTTAACTTGTGTTTTTGTTTGATATCAAAAATTTTTGATTAAACTTCGGTTAAAGTATGACAATACCATGACCAGGAGTCCCTAAGTCTCAATATTTTTGGATTTGATTTTTTTAGGATATAAAGGGACAAAAAATTGCTTATGTTTCCCTTTTACTTAAAAAGGTTATAATAAGAATTTTTTATCATCAATAGATTTCTGCTAATTCAAATAGGCATAAAATGTTAATTATAAATTTCTGAAATATGTTCAATTTTTTATACCCTTGCAGAGGGTATTATAATTTTGGTCAGAAGTTTGTAACGCAGTGAAGGAGACGTTTCCGACCCTATAAAGTATATATATTCTTGATCAGGATCAATAGGGGAGTCGATATAGCCATGTCCGTTTGTCAGTCCGTCCGTCTGTCCGTCTGTTTCAATACCGTTTGCGAGCTCAGTTAAAAAGCTAGCGATCTGAAACTTTCACACTCGTCCTAAAACATGTGTACGCAGATCAAGTTTGAAAACCGCTCCGATCGGATGTCTATACCCTATAGCTCCCATAGGAACAATCGATAGCTCCTATAGGAACAATAGGGTGAAATCGGTTAAAATTTAATGATTTTTAGGATATTTCGCACAGTATATAAGCAATTGTCATTAATCTTTCCAAATCGTATTTTTTTAGGCATACCTTGATTAGGGTAAAAGCGCGTAACGTTTATATGCTATAGCTCCCATAGGAATAATATCATTTTTAGCAATTTCGGCAAAGTCTGCAAGGGTATTAAAACTTCGGCTTGCCGAAGCTAGCTTCCGTTCTCGTTAAAACTGAATAACGACCAAACGCGAATTTCAAAAGCTATAAGACCAACTATTAAAAAAAAAGCTAAACCGGGAATACTAAACTGTCTTTTGGCTTAGATTTCGTAATTATTTCGCAAAATAATTTGAAAATAATTTTTAAACTTAAGTTAACAAAGTTTAAATTATTTCAGGCGCTAACTTAATCAAAACCAAGACACCATCAATTCTGCGGCTATAAATAAGTAGTCTCCTCCTCACAATCTAAAAGTGCGAGTCGTCACTAAGTGTACTGGATTTCTAAATATATGTATATATTTTTGTTTCAATTATTTTTTCGATTGAATGATAAGCTGTCGGATCCGGCCGTTTCATATTATATACTAACTATAAAGTTTCAAACGGATAGCTTTAAAAATGTGGTACCAATTTGCGACGGAGGGCAGACTCACATAGCTATGTATATGATGCTGAATAAGAAAAATATACATAATGGGGTCGGTGATCACGTGTTTCTATAAAAAAGACTGCGATAAGAGCCGTTGCTGTGGATGTTGTTGGTTTTGCTGTAGTTGTTGCTGTTACTTTGGGTGCGATTGCAGAATGTTGCTAAGCAAGGGTCGAATCTGATGGTGGGGGGATTTTCCACTGAGAACTCCAAGCCGTAGGAGTAGTAGTAAGAGAAGGTATAATGCGAAAAGAAGACTACCTTAAAATTTTAAAAACCAATCTTCCCAATTTTATGGAAAAATGTGCTTATCCCGAAGACGAAATTGTTTTTCAACAAGATGGTGATCCAAAGCACACAGCAAAAATTGTTAGGGAATGGATTGGCAATCAACATTTTCAGCTGATGGAGTGGCCAGCGCAAAGTCCCGACCTCAATCCGATTGAAAATCTTTGGTCAATCGTTAAGAGACGGCTCGGGCAGTACGAAACAGCCCCAACCAATATGGCCAACCTTTGGGAACGTGTAACAGCGGAATGGAAGCAAATCCCTGAAGGTGTTATACAAAATTTGGTAGAGAGCATGCCCAACCGCATTAATCAAGTTATTGCTAATAAGGGTTTGTGGACAAAATATTAAAATGGATTTATTTATTTAATTTTTTTAAAATGTGCAAAAGTGAGTTTATGCGGGTTTTTCTGGTTTTTTCTTTCTAACTTTTAGAATTTACCTTATACGATATTGTTTCTTTTTCGCATTTGTTATGAATAAAATGGTTAACATAAAAAAATTATTAAATTATTCGTATCGTTTGGTTTTTATGGGCGACGAAAGTCAGTTTCACGAACATGCACTCACTTTTGCTCGCCACTGTATATGATGCTGAATAAGAAAAAATATACATAATGGGGTCGGTGTTTCTATAAAAAATAATGCGATAAGAGCCGTTGCTGTGGATGTTGTTGGTTCTGCTGTAGTAGTTGCTGTTACTTTTGGTGCGATTGCAGAATGTTGCTAAGCAAGGGTCGAATCTGATGATGGGGGGATTTTCCACTGAGAACTCCACGCCGTAGGAGTAGTAGTAAGAGTGAGGAGAGAGGGTGAGCAAGATCGTGCTCTTTGTGTATCGACGGTCAGTAGAGCCGGGTTTTGTAGACGTTTTTTCCACTTCGCTATCGCGCGTAGAGCTTATGCGCTTTTTATTGAAATATATATGTACATAGTTATAAGCTATGGTTTAGAAGATATTTTCTTCGTAAATAATCTTGCATAGATGGCGGCCAAGGCAATGTCTAGAAAAGAGAGTAAGTATATTTGGAAATCTCTCTCTGATGTGGAGTAATTGATCGAGATCTATCGGTATGTCCACTAAAGATGCTGCCTTCTCATTCCCACAAGCCAATCACCAAACTCCTGGCTTTCCGGCAGCATAAGGTCATACCCATTATCCGCATCCAGGTCGAGATCATCGTCCGCATCGTGGTAATTTGGGTTGGGCTTGACTCCTAGGCGAAGTGCCACCTTGTAAACAATGAATGTAAGCAGGCTCATTATCCAACCGCACACGGCGCCGAATGCAATGCACGTGGCCACCTTAATCACTACTCCAAAGTCGGAATGTAGATGGTAGTGAAAGTACGTTAACTTATTTCTTAAACATTCTTGATATTCCATGTTTCCTACTGGGAATTTGAAATATAGAAAGTAGTAATAATAACACGCACATTAGATTTGTGTGGATTTGATTTTAGAGCAGCCAATTTCACTAAGACATGTTTGAAAAAGCTGTCTAAGCTTAGAAAGGTTGAAACTATATAGGTTATATACATACTTCTATCAAAGAAACGTCAAAATGTTTTTCAACCCCATTGAAATTATCTGCACCTGTTTGATCCAGCCCATTATTGACTTTCTGGTCTATTTAATGGACGAAGTCCACTACTTGGCCTTCCTAGCTGGCCTTGCCTTTCTTGGGATCTTCCTGGGACTCATCTTTGGGATCATAAGCGTAATTTGGTACAAGTCGACACGCGACGTGGATACCAAGAAGTGTTATGCCGAAGAAAGGGTGTCTGTGTCGGTCGGTGCAAGAAAAAGCGATTAGAATGATATCGGTGTTTCAAAATGTAAGATGACCTTGTGTTTACGCTGACCAAGAACTTCCAATTTCACAGCAGAATTTGATTTTGAACATTATTAAAGTGTAATGTTACAATATGCTTTTGATCATGTTTTTTTGTCGTCCCAATATAATAAATAATAAATAAGACTAAGATAAACTAAAACATTTATCTTGTAAGCAGTGTATGATGATGTGATTAACATGTCTATAGCTATTTCTAAGTTATATTAATTAAGTACCAACATCCACATTTATGTACCAATCCCGCTGTTCCGATTTGATATAGAACTAAGTAAAACTAATATTGCAAAAGGCTAAGGATAACGTGAATATCAGAGAACGGTCACTTTACGATAAAACAGAGAAACAGAGAGACATTGTAAAAAGCACGCTAACATAAAATTAAAATAAAGTGAAATAAAAAGAATTAAAACTACGATAACAACTTCAGAAGTGGGATAGACACCATTTAAACATCCGCCTACATAAACATTGTTGGCTATCCGAAGACGCACAAGTTTTTTTTTTCCTATAATTGCGTTTTGGCGAGTGACGCCAAATTGGAATGGACAAGGCGAAAATTGTAGAGTGGCTTCAAGCCAATGAAATCAGGTTTCCAGGAAGTGCAACTTTAAGACAACTGCGCAAGCTTGCATTGGATGCCGGTTGCCAGGATGCGGCTAATATCCCAGAAAGCCTATTGGAGGAAGAAGATGCCAAAATTGAGGTTGTAAGCCAGCGGAGCGCTAGCGAAGACATCGACGAATTAGAAGAAGAAGAAGCACTACTTGACGCCGCCATAAGGGTAGCTAAGAAGAAGAAGATACTGGCCGAATTAATGCGAAACGACAGCAAGACGACAGATGACATTCGTATGGTGAAACAGCTCATGATTCCGTTTTCTGCCACTGAAAATGAGGAAGCCTTTAAGTGGATTTTGGATTTTGAGAGAATCTGCAGAGATGTTAACGAGTGTAAAAATTTCCAATTACGCTGCATACGAATGCTGATGAAACCGGGAACAGATGCCGACTTGTTCTTGCGTGTTGACCAATCGAATACTTATGACGCATTTAAACAGAACTTTATAAAAACATTTGGTCGTGGTAGTTCAACTGCTGACATCGTATTGCTGTTAAAGGAGACCATTTTCAACCCGCTGAAAAACACTGTTATGGGATACATACTTCTTATGGAGGAAATTGCTATGCGTGCTAGCATCGAAGAAAAATTGACAGTTCAGCTTATAATTGATGGTTTTCGCGATCGTTCAGCCAATATCGCCCTATTGTACACAGCAACAACAATCGAAAAAATTGAAGGAGTTGGCACGGAAGTACGAAAATCTAACAAAGAAGTCCCAACATTTTTCTCTCCGCTCAGAAAACACTAGAAAAGATCGGAACACAATCCGTTGCTACAATTGTTCCGCTTATGGGCATTACGCTTCGTCGTGCACTGCGCCGAAGCGCGAGAAGAATTCCTGCTTCCGCTGTGGATCGCTCCAGCACATGCTAAAGGATTGCCAACAGAAGCCAGCAAGTAACCCAAAAATGGTGGGAGCAGCCAACAACCAGCCGATACGGGATGACGAAGAGGAGCCAAATATGTTTATTCCGATTATTAACCAGGTAGGAGTATATTTTTACACTGATTGTCAAATGAAGCCTAATGTAACCTTCCTTTCTGCCATGTTCGATACGGGTAGCGCCATTAATTTAATTCAACACGCTGCCATTCCTTATAAAAACATTAGCGATGTATTGTTTCCGACTGACTATTGTGGAGTCAATGGATTTAAGATTAAAACTTTCGGAAAATTATTTGTTAAGCTCGTTTTTCAAAACATGGAAGAAGAAATATCATTTTTTGTTGTACCCAACAACTATATTGCAACTAATGTTCTTTTAGGGCGTAAGTTTTTGGAAAAATTTGGAATAAAATTGATTTCTAAGTATAGAGTAAAAGAAATTATTGAATTGAATAAATTAGTGAATAGTGAACCATTGAATATTTTAGAGAATAGTGAACCATTGAATATTTTAGAGAATAGTGAACGATTGAATAGATTAGTGAACAGTGAAACATATCGAGACAGTGACCAATTGATAGACAGTAGAAGTTTTGAAGACTTATGTGAAGAAAGTGAAATTGATAGTGATGACAGCATACCAGAGATATATAGTATAGACGTATTTAAGGATGATGAAAGTTTTGACATTGACCCAAAGTTGAGTGATAGAGATCGGAGTGAGCTCAGTGAAATAATAAGATTGAATTATTTATGTTTATCTAACATCCCAGCGATTCAACATAGTTACGAAATGAGGTTAAGACTAAAGTCAGAAGAACCTGTACGTTCTGTTCCAAGAAGACTTTCATATCAGGAAAAGAAAGAAGTAGATTTTAAAGTTGACGAATTATTGAAAAAAGGATTTATAAGAGAAAGCAATTCGCCCTATAGTTCTGCTATTGTACTTGTTAAGAAGAAATCTGGGGAAAAGCGCATGTGCGTAGATTATAGGCAACTTAATAAGATAACCATTCGTGATGGATACCCGCTTCCCCTTATAGATGACTGTTTAGAGCGTTTAGAAGGAAATCAATACTTCACACTTTTAGATTTGAAAAGTGGATACCACCAAGTGAAAGTAGCAGAAAGTTCAGTGCAATATACAGCTTTTGTAACACCTTCCGGACAGTATGAATACACAAGAATGCCTTTCGGACTCATGAATGCACCTGCGGTATTCATGAGATTTATTAATTTTATTCTGCAACCTTTGATCCGCGAAGGAAATGTAGTAGTTTACATAGACGATATTGCTATAGGTTCGAAGACATTGAATGAACATTTTAAGACGGTAGGAAGAGTATTAAGAATTTTAGCAGCATATCGATTGGAAATTAAAATAAATAAATGCCAGTTCGCTTACAAAAGTATTGAATTTTTAGGATACACACTCAGTGAAAAAGGGATAAGTCCGAATAACGAGCATACATCAACTATTAAACATCTTCCGATACCAAAAGATCGCCATGGAATGCAGAAATGTTTAGGACTATTTTCTTACTTTAGAAGATTTATTCCGGCGTACTCAAAAATAGCAAAGCCATTGCAGGAGCTCACAAAAGCAGGTGTTAAGTATGAACTCAATGAGGATTGTATCAATATTTTTGAATATCTTCGTGAAAAATTAATTTCATTCCCTATATTATCTTTGTACAATCCAAATCGAGAAACGGAATTGCATTGCGACGCAAGTAGCGAGGGATTTGGTGGAATCTTATTACAAAAACAGGATGATAACAAGTTCCATCCAATAGCTTATTTTTCCCAGAGAACAACAAAACTAGAGGCACGATATGAAAGCTTTAAATTGGAAACACTAGCTGTGGTTTACTCATTACGAAAATTTAGAATATACCTAGAAGGAATTCCATTTAACATAGTAACAGATTGTAATGCAGTAGTTTTATGTCTAGGGAAAGGACGTCTTAATTCAAGTATTGCCAGATGGGCTTTAGAATTGGCGAATTATAATTATACACTTAAGCATCGTAGTGGAAAATATATGAATCATGTTGATACATTGAGTAGATACCCTTCAGCCTTAAATGAAAATTTTGAATATGAACCTGTATTAAATATCCAAGAAAGTGACAACAAAGACCAAATAGTTTCAGTAATTGACAGTGACGACATCAATCTTCAGCTTCAGATAACGCAAAATAGGGATAATCTTATAGTAAAACTGAAAGAACAATTAGAACATGGAAATGTGAAAAATTTTATATTGAACGATGGAATAGTTTACAGATTAGGTGAGAAAGATATTGAATTGTTATATGTACCAGTTGAAATGGAATCCCATATAATTAGGAGAGTCCATGAAAATTTATGTCATTTAGGTACTGAAAAATGTTTGAAGGAAATATTGAGACATTATTGGTTTCCGAACATGAAATCTAAAATAGAGGCATTTATTGGCAATTGTTTGAATTGTATCATGTTTACAGTACCTACACATGCGAATAATCGAACCCTACATAATATACCCAAGCGACCAATTCCTTTTGATACATTACATGTAGACCATTTTGGACCATTGCCATCAGTTATATCGAAAAAGAAACATTTGTTAGTGATTATTGACGGATTTACCAAATTTGTTAAATTGTTTCCTGTAAATTCAACGAGTACGAAAGAAGTCAATACGTGTTTTTCGAAATATTTTCAATATTACAGTCGACCACGTAGAATTGTAAGTGATAGGGGTACGTGTTTTACTTCATTAGAGTTTGCCAACTTTTTATTAGAAAATAATATTGAACACGTTAAAGTAGCAACTGCGTCACCTCAAGCGAACGGTCAGGTGGAAAGAGTAAATAGAACAGTGAAAGCAATGTTAGCTAAGATAACTGAACCAATAAAGCACGAGGATTGGAGCAAACTACTGGTTAAGGCCGAATATGCCATTAATAATTCAGTACATTCAACGACGAAGGAATTACCATCAGTATTATTATTTGGAGTTCAGCAGAGAGGGTGTAATATTGACGCATTGACAGAATATTTAGATGATAGAAATGATAGACCACAGTGCGATTTAGGAAATGTCCGTAAGAATTCTTCAGATAAAATAGAACAGTCTCAGAAAAGAAGCAAGGAATATTATCAGAAAAATCACAAAAGTCATGTAGAATTCGAAGAAGGCGATTTTGTTGTAATGAGAAACATTGACACCACAATTGGTACAAATAAAAAATTTGTACCGAAGTACAAAGGACCATACGTCGTTAAAAGAATTTTGCCAAACGATAGATATGTTATAACTGATATTGAAAATTGTCAAATTAGTCAAATTCCCTATGATGGAATTGTAGAAGCATGTCGGTTACGAAAATGGGCAGATTGGCGTAATCAGTGTGAAATTAACTCCTAATAAATGTTAAGCTAACCTATATATATTTAAACAATTAATATCTAAATTATTAACCAAAATTTTACAACTTAACTTATTCTTTACAAATTATTTATATTTATATTTATTTTACTAAACGTAAGAACATTTTAATAATACTTATATAAACTAGAAACCCACGATCGAGGACGATCTAATTGTCAGGATGGCCGAGCTGTAAGCAGTGTATGATGATGTGATTAACATGTCTATAGCTATTTCTAAGTTATATTAATTAAGTACCAACATCCACATTTATGTACCAATCCCGCTGTTCCGATTTGATATAGAACTAAGTAAAACTAATATTGCAAAAGGCTAAGGATAACGTGAATATCAGAGAACGGTCACTTTACGATAAAACAGAGAAACAGAGAGACATTGTAAAAAGCACGCTAACATAAAATTAAAATAAAGTGAAATAAAAAGAATTAAAACTACGATAACAATCTATTGCTTTTTTCCCATTTATGCGTAAAGAATTTTATACTACTGTACGTCTGAGAGCCCAGATTGCAAAAAAACAAGCAGTTCGGCTAGGCTCTCTTTGCTGATCAATAATATTTGTAAATGTTTTATGTTCATTATGAACATATTTATAAAAGTATACAATATTGTCCCACACTTTACAGATTAGCGCGTAGCTATTGATAGTCATCTAAGTAAAAACTTAGAAAAATAAAATCTGTTTATCTGTTTGAACTCAAAAATTGTGGATGAGTTTTTATCTACCATCTTAACGCTTTATTTGGTCGTAATAGTTTCCCTTACAGCGCTGCAACTTTACACTAAATTTGCAATGTGAAAAAAGGCTTAAAGGGCGGTTCAAAGGACAACGTCTTAGGAAGCAGGAGACGAGCCCCCAAGGCGTAAAGACAATTTAAGTGGTCGCTTAGTTCTTAGAGTTCATAAACAGGACGCTTGATAAAATGAAAAACGTCGGCGGTATTTTCGCAACAAAAATGCATGGCGCGGCCAAGAAAAAAAAACGTAAATGGCAGACGGCCAATGAGCATCCCCGACTTTATTAAAATTTTGACATCCCAAAAAAGCGAGAGGAAAAGGGCTCGGGTAAGGGGAGCGGATGATTGGTTTTGTCGTAGTCGTCTGGCGCAGCGTACCAACAGAAAGCCAGCAACAAAATGGCCAAAGTTTTAGCGAATGGTAAACTTTACTGCAAATGCAAAAACACAAGTCAACAGAAGCAAGGAAATAGGTTGTCTGAGAAAAATTAAGTTTCTGCACCGATGCGTTGGCAATGAAAAGGCGTCCCTAGCGGTCAAATTAAAACCACATTACATTGCAAACAGAAGCCCCTGGTATCTGTTCTTCGACATTTCAGGAATTATAAATCCTGAAACTTGGATTATATATGCAGACTCTACACTCAAAATAAAATTAACTATTAGTATTCTAAGCTCGCCAAAAAACTAAATTTTTTTCCAGGTCCAAGAAAAGATTTTCAATTTAAAGAAATTGTTTTCTGGAAGGGAGGAAATATTTATTAAATGAAGTCGAAATATTTATTATTGCCAAAAACTAAAATCGCCCTAAAAACAAGAAAACATACCTCTAGTTGTATATAATGTTACATAAATTTTTCAAAATTGTCTTTCTCTGTTGTTTTTAACCCAAAAAGTGTAAGAAATTCAGACCTTTGAAGATTAGGACGCCCACTTGGAAGAAGTGTCAACGTTAGTACTGCAAACTTTTCGAGAAATTTAAGCAAGGGTATAAAAATGTGTTCATTTAAGGCCGAAGTAGAAATAATGATAAATTGACTGCAGCAATTAAACTATGCTTATAACTCTAGATTAAAAATTTAAATTTAAAAGCTATATGAGTGGGTCGTATGCAGACTTAAGTCCGCCACTGTAATTGAAAATAATAATTGAAAATAAAATTTATAATTCGGAAGTGATCTCGCGCACAAAATATATGCATGCATTTAAATTTCGTAAGATCACCCAAAAAAAAATATTTACATACAGTGGCTCGCAGCTTATTTCGTGCAGTTGAATAATAAAACTTAAGGTCGGTATTGCGGATAAACTAGTAAAGATAAAACAAAAATGAAAATGCAATATTTTTTAATGGAAATATTAGCATATTTACAAAAACTAAAAACTATTTTCTTAAAAATAACATAAAAATTTGACCAAAACATCAAGAAATGGACAAATAATGAAGTGGTGACACAGAGCGCATAATCACTTTAGTTGCCGAGTAAGAGCTTCCGGCTATTCATTAGCAAAAAATGTTACTGCTTCACTGACGTGTTATTTGCAGACGATTTAAATTTAATCTTTTTGTTCAGATGGGAGCCAATGTGTTTGGTGGCCACCTAATACAGAGTTCGAAAACAAACACCTAAACTTACTACAGCTTCTGGCGGGGCAACCTCGTTTTTTTGATGGGATCATGAATACGTAAATGTATTTCGAACTTAAAAATAAAAAGTTCCACCAAGACAACGATCCGAAACATTCAGCAGGCATTGTGAAGTCTTGGATCGACTGAAACTGCCCTCATTTCGTCATAACAATCACTCATACGTGCTCACTTTTATTTATGTAAGTACAATTAAACGAGAAGTGTTTTTTTGGCTACGTATTTAAATACAATAATTCAAATATAGTATAAGAATGAATGCATTTCAAATTTAATAAATGACAAAAAGGACCAATTCAGTTATTACAAAACGACTACATTTCGATTTCTTTGCCTATATTACTAAAAACTATGAATCTATGTCGAGTTTGAGCTGCATTTTGCCATTGTTTCTTTGGCAGCTATTTGATATTGTTGTCCGATTTTGACAAATCTAAAAGCGTAATTCTGATATAGTAAATAATTACTATATATATGAAAATAACGTTTTGATAAATAGGAAAACAGCTAAATACAATGTCGAAATTATAATACCCTCTGCAGTATAGGAAAATAAAGCACATTTGTTGTTTTCCAAATTAACAAACACTTACACTAATATTAGGGCACAAACAGGCGATAAGAATATGAGCTCATTTCCATTTTTATATTTCACACAGATTTTTGGCCAACGGACTAGAGAGTATGAAGGCCACATAGGGCATATGAACATTTACTGAGCTTATCAGCAATATTATACGCTCCGTTGTTTCTTACATAGGGAATATATAGGGACTACATAGGGCATATGAACGTTCACGCTTATCAGCAATATTTTAGGCTTCGTTGTTTCTTCAACTAAAAAGCACAGTTTAGTACACTTTTTGAATTCGATTTGAGTACGTGGAACAACTTTAAGTGCGGAGTGCTATTTGCTTGGCTTACTAATATTCCGCAAGGCGCAGATCAGTCGTTCTGCGTTATTGTGTAGAGCTCTATTAGGTAATATTCAAATTTTTTTCCTACCATTAATTTTAGTTTTAAATATTTGGATATCTCGATATTTATAAATTGTTCTATTGTTTTTCGTTTTCCACTTTTTCGTGTAAGCTCAATTAAGATGTACGGCACTAGCCAACTAATTAGAATATTGAAAACAAATGCAATGATTATTATTTTATCGTCTGTTCTAAATCATTTTGTACAGATTAAAATATCAGCCGATGCCAACGACGAACTCAAAAGTCAAGTAGATGCCCTAAAAGACACCATTAAAGAGTTTCAGTATCAGTTGAAAATTCAAATTTGTTCAACTGATACTGCAAGTCTTTAATTTTGGTATGACTCAAAAGCCAAGTGAATGCCTTAAAAGACACCATTAAAGACTTGCAGTATCAGTTGAACACTCAGATTGGTTCAACTGATTCTGCAAGTCTTTTATGGTGTCTTTTAAGGTATTTACTTGGCTTTTGAGTCATATCAAAATCAAAGAAGTAAAATATCTTGCGAAAGAGGAGCTGGAAAAATTATATCGAATGACTGCGGCACGACCCCACGAACTCTACATTAAGCTGGGAAGGTTGATGAATCCACAAGCTACGTTCAAAACGACGATTTTAAGACCGGGAGTGAGGAGGAATTCTTCGAGTTAAGGAATCTAGGGAAATATTCTGGTGAAGCCGGAGACTCCCTCACACACCATAAGAACCAAAAGTTCACCACTTTCGATTGGGATCACTGTCATTAGTGAAAGTGAAGGAAATTGTGCCTCTACATATGGTCCATTGTGGCACAAAAACTTTGGATTTAGGTATACCTGCTTATTTACGCTCTTTTAAATCTTCCTACTATAATCACCTTAAATTACAGTACTCTCAATGGAAAATACTTTACAGATGGCAGAGGTGTTTACGGAACTGCTTGGGGTTCATGGCATAACAACGACTGGAATAAATCATAAGGCTAAATCATAACTTATCCCATTTTATCTATTTAGCACCAGGCACCATTAGGAGTACAGTATAGATTTAGTATTTTGTATTAATATTCAAATATTTCATATTTTTAAATGGCAGAACAACGACTGGAATATATCACTTACCTTTGTTGAAATAATGATGTGTCTTATCATAAGGCCCTTATCATAAGACCCATCATCATTTCAGCGAAGGTAAGTGATTTATTCCAGTCGTTGTATAAATAGTATCACTGTTAAAATATGAAATATTTGAATATAAATTCAAAATAATAAATCTATAGTGTACACCTAGTGGAGTCTGGTATTGATTTGTTTTTCTTTGACGAAAATGATCTGAAGATCATTCTCCGGTTCTAAATTTCCAGCCAGCTAGACATTTAAATATGTCCAGAGAATTAATAATAATAATAATAATTAATTTAAGATAAAATCAATGTAACTGAGAAAAACCTGTCATTAGAAATAAAGATTTGAGAGAAAGAAACTGTGACCTTCTGAGACGGTTTAAGGGGGGTATGGTATTTACATTTTTTGAGGCCCTTTTTGTTTAAATTGGTTTTCTGAATGCACATCATTTGAAAAATATTGCGTTAAAATCAAAATCAAATTTTTAGGCTTAAATCACGGTTTTTGACTTCAAAGTGACCTCCAGAAACATATTAACTAATAAACACAATTTTTTTTTCTGATGATCCAGTAGGGGTTTGTGCTGTTCACCGCAAACCCTTTTTTTTTTGGGGGGCCTTCGGAGTTTGGCTGCGAACGGCACATTTAGTTTTTTTTTCGATAAAAATTTGTAGAAACTTAGTTTAAGTGTTGTACTTTGATATGCTATTAAAGTAATTAATCTGACTTTAACCGTATCGTGGGAAAAAATTCTTGAAAATAGGCATTTTTGGCCGAATTAATATTAAATTTATATTATCATTTCACTTAAACTCGAGCAAAAAATGAAAATTTCGAATGTCTAATTTCAATACTATCGAAGTTTTTAATTTAATACTCATCGTATTGAATTGATTAAATACCCAATAGTTTAGAATTCATGTAACAGTTTAGTTCCTAACACTATTTTTGGGGTGTACTATATTCGGCATTAAGACCAACATAATTTAGCATTTAGCTTGATGGTTCTGGTGGCTTGAATATCCTGTCAAGCTAATTACCTTTGGGTGCAGGTGTTTTGTTGAAAACACGTTGCATTGCCTTGAGTTGGCAGCTCATAAAGTTAATTCACATGAATGGATAAAATATTTGTGAACACACAAATACTCTACATTCCTACACACATTTCAGCAAAATATTTCAAGCATTGCATATTTTATAGTATATTGACGCTGTGTGCGACCTCCTCCTGCTTTATAGTTTTTAAACTAGTTTGGGGATTTCGATCCCCTCATGGTTGCTTTTTTTCCTTCACTTCGCGTATAGGGCGTCCCGGTAGGGAACTCTGCCGTTCCCATTCCTCACCATATCTCACCCCAAAGTTCTGGGCTTGTGTATTTGTTTCATTTGCCATTTTCAACCTTGACTTGCTTGGCAACTGCAGCAAAAGCTCTCGGAGTAACGTGTCGCTACATTTGGGAATTGTTATGTATGGCTTCCACCCACAACATAAAATAACATATACATATACACCAATATGCATACATAAATCGAATAGATTCATTTTATATGCTACACCATACGGAACTCTTAGCAGGTGTTAATAAAATTTATGTGCGAAAAATGTTTCAAAAACCGGACAGTTCCCAATGGGAAATGGAATATACGACTGTTTTTCAAACCTTTAACTTCGTCGGATCTTTTTATAATTTAAAATATCCTTTCAAAGAAACAAATTCACCATTTCTAAATTCAATATATTGTGATATTCCTGCTAAGTCGCAACCTCTAGAATAAATATGGTTTAAGAACATATACAATATTGCTTAAACTAAGCAATAAAGCCCAAGAAAGCACATAAAAGGTTTCCACGGAAAGCTATCGGGTACCATGCAATATTTAAATAATGTTTTTATTACGCTAAATAATTATTACTATAAGTTTTAATGTTGAACTTTAATTAAAATTTTTTAGTCAAGGTGATTTTGAGGTCTTTTATGTGAATGTGCGAACATGGAGTGGTATATGAGATCGCTGGCTTGGATGGATTTTTCGTAAGAACAAAAAAAAACTGCGCGAATGATATCCAATCCTTTTTTAACAAGAGAGAACGCTATAGTCGAGTGCCCCGACTATTACCCTGCAGTTCCGAAATTCATCACTACAAAAATTCATCACCATTTAATCAGCAGCGGACTGCGACGCCGGCAGAGCCAAAGGCAGCCGAGTGCGACGCAGGCAGAGCCGAAACTCTCAGTCCCCGATCGTAGGAAACGCAAAAAAATTTCCATCTCCCTCTCTTACTCTGTCTCTCTCCCCATAAAATGAGCTGACAAAATGGAGTGGAGTGATGAATTACTGATTAAAGAGTGATGAAAAACTGAAAAAAGAGTGATGAATTACTGATTAAAGAGTGATGAATTTTTCACTGATCAACTCCTAGGACATGCCAATGTTAAATTCATCACTAATTTGTATGAAGTTTCATCGCCGATTAATCAGCAGTGATGAATTTTTGGTGATGAAAAAGCGATTAAAAGGTGATGAACGGTACTGCAGGGTAGATACCCGTTACTCAGCTAAACAACTTAATACAAATATGCGCTATTGTATTGCGCCATCTACCCCAAGATATTGGTATCACGGGCCATGAAAGGCGGAAATGTAGGCGCTAGCCAGGCTTAAGCGTTTAATGGGTTTTTGGGCGTTAGAGTGGGCGTGGCAAACTTTTATTAGGCCAATCGATAGGCATTGACGAAACAAATACATATCAATTAAAATTTTCATAATAGCATCAAAACTGTGGCCACAGCTTGTGGCTTGTGGGCGTCAGAGGGGGCGTGGCACCATTTTGAAACAAACTTACGCTGCGTAGGAACTCCTAAAATCTACATGCAAAATGCCAATCCTCTAGCTTTTATAGTTTCCGAGATCTCAGCGTTCATACGGACAGACAGACAGACGGACAGACGGACAGACGGACATGGTTATATCGACTCGGCTAGTGACCCTGATCAAGAATATATATACTTTATAGGGTCGGAAACGCTTCCTTCTAGCTGTTACATACTTTTGCACGAATACAATATACCCTTTTACTCTACGAGTAACGGGTATAAAAATATAGCTTTTGAATTTAAGAATCAAGAGTATGAATAAGTAGAAAATGCAGTTTTTAAATTGCATCAATCTCACAATATTAAAGAATAAAAAATTTTTTTTCGAAATTTATTACGAATGGTTTATTTACAAAAAAGTCTTTTTACAAAAAATAAATTTTGAAACTTTAAAACAGCTAGGTGAAGCTTTAAAGCACATCTTCTTTAGAAGTAACAAGAAAGGAAAGCTAACTTCGGGCGGAGCCGAAGTTGATATACCCTTGCAGAATACTCTGTAAATTATATTCTCCAAAATTATTCATATGATGCATTCTTAATACTCATAAAAAATCCGAACTTCCTAACTTTAACAACAACAAAGTTATGGCATTTCCAATCGTTCAGTTATATGGCAGCTATAGGATATAGTCGGCCGATCCTTATGAAATTTGATAGGTCGGATTGATTGGCCAAAAATAAAATCCATAGAAAATCCCAACTTCCTAACTTTACAAACACCAAAGTTATGGCATTTCCGATCAATCAGTTATATGGCAGCTATAGGATATAGTCGGCCGATCCCGGCCGTTCCGACTTATATACTGCGTGCAAAGGAAAGAAGGGTGTGTGCAAAGTTTCAATCCGATAGCTTTAAAACTGAGAGACTAGTTTGCGTAGAAACAGACAGACGGACAGACGGACATGGCTATATCAACTCAGGAGGTGATCCTGATCAAGAATATATATACTTTATAGGGTCGGAGATGTCTCCTTCACTGCGTTGCACACTTTTGACCAAAATTATAATACCCTCTGCAAGGGTATAAAAAGTAATATACATTTTTGAAAATACACTTTTCAAAGCATTGGTATTCGTATTAATTCAATACCTAATAATATAATGCCTACAGTTTGTAGCTTCAATTCTTTACCGAAAGGTCATGGTCATTTGTGGATGAAGTAACATTATCCTAAGAACAACAAATTTCACGACGGTCAGGACAAACAATTTTTAAACAAATTTCATAAGTCAATGTTAAATATATAACTATATTTTAATAAGTTCTGAAAATTTACATTCTAAAGAAGGCATGATATCCACATCGACCTGCCGAAGAGAAAAAATACAGATTTTATCTCTTTTAACTGATTTGGCTACAAAATATTTCTCAATAAGCCTTTTATTTTTTTCTTTCGGGCTTACCATTAAAATTATGTTAGCAAACATAAACTGTATCAGAACAAATATTTTTGAGAATTAATTAGCAAACATGTTTGAAATATTTAAACAAGAAAAAAAAGCAACCGTTACGGCTTAAAAAAAAAATTTTGTTCACTGTTTTTTTCGTTTCGTATGAACAAAATATGAAATAATTGAATTAATTTTATTTGAGAGGGTTTCAAATATTAAGATGAAACTAATATGTTTGTTTATTGGCTGACATCTAATTTATTTAAACTTAAATCTTATCAAAAAATTACGTTTTTGCGTTTTTTATATCAGTTTAAGATTCAGCGAATAAATTCAAGTCAGCTTTTAGTATAAAAGGAGAGGTTGATATCGCCGGCTCCCCTCTTACGAGTAAATTCTTATCTTGAGCTCTTACCTTGTTGCCAGATCCCCATGAACGAAGTTCATTTGCTCCAAATGCTTCATGCCCGATGCAATTTGTGTCGCCATGTAGACTAAGCACCCATAGCTGTGCCGCCGAGGTGAAGGGATTCCGAGTGTGGGAGGGTGTCCGGACCGGATGCGGAAGATGCCAACGTCAAATGAGAATTTGAAAAGTTTTCAAGTGCGACAACGTCGCCAAAGTTGGAGGGTTGGGCGAGCCAAGTTAACGAAGTTTTAACATCCGTTTGCGCATTTCGGTGGTTGGTTCATTGGATGGTTGGAACGGTCGTTGGCGGATCGGTGTTATCATTGAACACGAGGCCGGAAATATAGCGTCGGTAACAGGCGACGGTTAAGGAAGGACGATAAAGCGCACGCAAAAAGAAAGCGGGGAAAGCAGGGAAAATCAGTAGGAAGACATTCACGCATTAGTTTAAAAGTACTCTCGAGGGCACCGCAGAGTGTCCTTACCTCAGACTTTTATTGCTAATCAGGCCGCTGTTCTCGGCAACGTGCTCCTGCAGGAACTGATTCAAGTCGCCGAGGCAGTGCGAGTAGTCCTGCACAATGCAGATAGGCTCGTCCCGCAGACAGGCCCCCACCAAACGGGCCACATTTGGATCGCTCAGCTGCGCCAGCTGCATGGCCTTGCTGCGAAACTCCTTGCGCAGGGTATCGCTGGCCCCGGGTCGCAAAGTGGCCACTGCCACGAGGGTGGCGCTGCAAGTGGGGTAAGATTGGTCAAGATTGCGCAGGGATAATGATGCGATGCAGGAAGAGAGGGGGATGGATGGGTCGTCGGAAGACACATTTTTCCTTACATAGAAAAAAAGATTTTCTAAAAGTTCAATTTAGTTAACATTTTAAGCCTTTTATTATTATTTTTTTTAGAAATTTCAATGTTTCAATTCAAGCAAAAAGAAATATATGTAAAAACAAGAAAGTAAGCAACCTTCGGCAAGCCGAAGTTTATATACCCTTGCAGTTATTACAAAACGACTACATTTTGATTTAAATGCCTATATTACTAAAAACAATGAAGCTATGTCGATTTTGCGCTGCATTTCGCCAAGACTAAAAAACTTATTGCTGATATAGTAAATAATTAAAATAAACACTGGGTGATCGTTCATCAGCCACTACGAAAAAATTACAAAATGTAATCTTTTTTCAGCAGAGTGTTTCTTGTATCAATATACTGAAAAAATCTAAAAACCAGGCTGCATGAATTAAGTGCATCTGTGAACTTTTAATAATCAAATAATTAAACAAGAACATTGTTTAATTTTTTTTTCAATTTCTTTGTACACTGGCAGATTTGTCTTGGCAAGGAACATTAGAATATCTTTTTAGAGCCCTTTACGGCAGATAAGTTTACTTTTAATTTTTAACTGCCATCCTGGAAATATTAAAGTCATTTCGCTGGCGAACTTTCTTTTCGATCTGAGTACTAGTCGCGACGAAGTTAGTCGTCTAAAAAATTGCAGCTGATGTGCAACCGACTAAAAATGTTGCTGGTGACCTCCGCTTTCATGGTGTGTCATACACTCAAGGCAAAGATGTAAGGGTTAAAACCCGCCAGAAACGGAAATTAAATAGTTGACGCAATAAATATCATGAAGTTCGAACGAACAGACAAGGTCAAACTTGTGTGGGTCTTAGGAGCCCATAGGCGCGAAGGCAAAAATTAGCTATTTACGAGTGACGTTGATATACCCTCCCCCCAACAATATATATATTTCTTAGGGTCGGAAATGTCTCCAAGACATCATGGCTAAATTTTCACTGAAATTATAACACAATCTGCAAAAGTATAAATAGTTTCTAACCAATTTATATTTTTGTAATGATAGATCACTGTTATTTATTTAAAAAAAAAAAAAAAAACTTTTTTAGCAAATGATGTCTCTGTCTACCATATAAAATAAATAAATATATTTTTAATTAAGAACTGTATTTTATTCTCGTAACCTATTATTTTTTTGTCGTTTGTTTTGCAGCTCGTTTTCTTGACTTAAATAGTTTTATTCAATTTTTTGATAGGTAAATAAAACATAAAAAACAAGTGTTATTCGTCCGCCGGAAATTAAAAATCAGAATAAGCTATGTGTGACTTAATTATGTTGCAAGTAAAGCATTAACTATTTAGTTAAGCAGAATTGTAAATTAATCTACGTCCCAAATAAACAAAAAACAAACGGTATTTGTTCGCTGACGATTTTTTAAAATTTTTTCATCTCCTTTTTCGGAATGTGGTTTTGATTTTAATGTCTTTTATTATTTTCGTTGGTGGTCTATCAATAAAATCTTCTTCTGTCTGGCAACTGTCTTTCCAGCTGACTATTAACATTTTATCGCTTTAGAGGTCGGAAGGACGTGACGACCTTAAAGTTGCCTACCTCAATATTGTTATTTTCTAATTATTTTCCATACATCTGTATGAGTTCCAGACTTACTCTCCATCTCCCACAGCCGTCCTGGTCAACTTTGCCTGCTGCCTGAGCAATATTACGTATACGTAATACGTTCAGTGGCTTTCCAACCGCAAAACTATTAAAGCAAGCTGGCAAATCGATTTGTTAAGTAACGCATTAAAATGTGCCAGGAGCAGAATATCAGACTGCCAAGTTATTGCTGGCTTTAATTGATTTTGCTTTTCAAAACCAGAGATTGAGAGCAAAAGTTATTGTAGCACTGCTTGTCCTACCGGATATATGTGTAGGTATGTTTAGAAAATCCGATGGATTTGTTTTCTTTTTGTGGCTTATGAAACAACTATGTTCACCAAAAATCGATTTATGATTCACCCATTACAAATTAAGGAATTTATAATTTCCCAAATTTTCTCAATGAGGAAAAAAACTAGCTAACGAAATTGTATGAAAGTGTATTTTATGCGAGCTGAAGTTTCTCCACTCTCTCCTTTCGCACCATCAGAAGCCAACAAACCATTTACAAGTTAAATCATTTTGACTGCATTTCCGATTTGACAATACACAGAAAAAGAAACTGTGCAAACAAATTAAGGAAAATACATCAAATATACAAGCAAATCAGGTGTTCGCCAGGGATCTGTTTGGGGTCATTATTGTTAACAATGTATTTAAATTATCTATATAATACACTGTCGATGTGTAATGTACGCGGACGACGTCCAATTATATGTAAGTATGAATTTGATTAATTATTATTTGTAGACTGGGCTTTGTAAAAATATTGACACTAGTAGCTTTTAGAAGCTTAGAACAGGAGATGCAGAGCTAGACTATACGAAATACATTTGACTGCATTGAATCAGAACAAATTAACCTAGTCAATGAACTGTCTTCATTTATAACCCTATTCGTGGTAGATTTATAGGCCCGACTAGACATTATATTCCTCTAATCTTAAATCACTGTAAATCTAAATATGACTTCCATGTTTGCGTGTAAAAAAAAAACCATTTAAATTTCACAATAGCAAAAGATACCTAACCAACTGAAATCTGGTTACAATGAAAGTTGTTTGCCTCTCTACTTTTGACTCTCTCAATTATTTGATTTTTGAAGTAGAACGGACAATCTGAACATATAAGTAACAAGAAAGTTTGTTCCTAAGGGAGCTATATGATATAGTTATATACTACCTGCTATAGAAAGACAACTTTTGGGAAAATTTCAAGCAGATAGCTTTAAAACTGAGGGACTAGTTTGCGTAGAAACGGACGGACAGACGGACGGACAGACGGACATGGCTAGATCGACTCTCCTGCTGATGCTGATCGGAAATGTCTCCATCACTGTGTTGCAAACTTTTGAATGAAATTACAATACTCTCTGGAAGGGTATACAAATTTGTCTTATGAAAGGGGGCATTAAGTGCTTAAATGCGTTTGTTTCAATAGTTTAATTTTGGATCAACTTCGCAACATAAAATATAATTTCAGTTCTCTAGCCTGAGTTATTTTATTTCGGGAACAAGTTTCTGTGTGCATTTAGATTTGGTCTGGTGGTGGAGTCAAGGGTTACAGGAGCGGAGGTGAGTGGTCTGTTTGCTATGTACAGTACTTACTTCAGCACATTTGTTTCGCACAAATGCAGCTCACCGAATACGCCAAAGCCCAGTTTCTCGACGATAACCAGCGATTGACGTGGAAACTCCTGCACTTGGCAATTCGCCCGCTCTTCGTTAATGTCGGTGAAATTAGCGCTCAAATCCGAATTGTAATGATGCGGTTTGCCCACACCCACATACGTGGGCATGGTCGCTGCCGTTGTCGAGGAGCAGAGGGACCCGCTGCTCTGGGATCCCGGCGGCGGCACAGCCAAGGGTTTGTTGCAAATTGGAGTGGCTGCGTAATATTTCTCCGGCGGCGGGGGTGCGGGGGGCGGGGGCAGCGGGAGTTTGGCGAAATTAAGAGAGTTGCGTGCACTGGCGGTGGCGTCGCCAGCGGCAACAACAGCCTCAGGACTCGACCCCGTTCCCGTTCCCGATCCCGATCCCGGCCCACATTCTGACCCACAAGTAGGAGGATTGGGCAGCAGCTGCTGCATGTGAGGCACCGCATACTCCTGACACACAATGTCCGGCACGTCTGTAATTAGATGGAGATGGGGAAGGTGAAAATAGTATAAATGCATGTGGCAACTGCATACTTAAAACTCTAAAAAACTAGTACTAAAATAATTAAAGTATAATACAACTTGAACTTAAAAACATTTGAGGAATACCTAAAACTTTATTTTTGTGAGCTGAAGCAATAAAAATAACCCGTTCATGTTTTGTATAAACCCGTCTTATATGCAAATAAAATGTCATAAAATCTATTACTGATTAAAGTAATTTAAGTATTAGCAAATAGTAAAAGATACGAAATCAGCACAAAATCTGGTCAATCGATAACATATTATTTGCAAATATGTGGGGCATATAGACCTAATCTTGTAATTATCTACACACCAAAATTAATCATGAAAGTGCAAGTATCTAAAGCAGTTTTCGGCTTATATCCATCTTTATTTTCCCATAAATTTAACATTGGCATTTACAAAAATGCCCTTCCACTATTCTCATATTATTCCGTTTTTTAATCCGTCAGTGTTGCATAAACAGGAATTCATGAAACTCATTGCAGAAATACAGTATGTATGCGTGTCAAACAGACTGGCTGAAAACGGCGACCTGCTTACAAATGACTTTCTTTCCTCGGTTCTGCTGACGGTTATTGCAATATTTATTTGCACGCAAAGTTATTAATCCTTTTTTTCCAGCTTGTGCTTGTTTACTGGCTTTATGGTCTAGTGCAAATTGGCATTTGACTTCAAATATATACTTTAATTTGAGTGACTTAAGTACAGTTGAATTGTTCCCGATGAAAAAGTTTTCAGCCGGTAAGAAGTTTCAAGCACTCAATTTGGAATCGCGCGAGACTGTGACGAGCCGAGCCAGCAACCCAACTTATAATTTATTTCAGCCAAATTAAATTAATATAGCAACTAGGCAGACTGCGACTAAAAGAGGGAAAGGGACGACAAAGGAAGCATGACAAATATTTGCTGCCCAGTTATAAAATGCACCCAAGGGCGACGTCAGGAAAGTTTTGGCCAAATTACTCGAGCGCATGAAAGGCGTGCTATTAACGTTTATGATGAGTGGGAGTTAAGGACCAGGATTGGCACGTGGATTGAAGCCAGTGCTGGAGTTCGTTGGGAATGTCTTCGAACAATGCAGACTGGATGATGGGTTATGTCGATGCGAAGCCACTAAGCGCATCTTACGTAAGGGCCGAAAGCCGAAGAGTTAAATATTTGTAACATGCCTTAGGCGACGGAGGACGTTAGAAGTTATTACAATTTACGAAGCACAGGTTGTAACTTCCAACTGCAGCTTTATGTCCGTGTGGCAATTAAAACAGTGTACAGGTCGCACACAAAAAAGTGGCACACGAAACATTTTACTTGCTTTCTGAACTGGTAATACCCTTGCTTGCAAAGTCTGTGATTGTTTCGGGATGAATAGTGCACGAAAAGAGTTCTCCAGCATTATTTTCTTAGCCATTTTGTATCACTTCAATTTTGAACCTTACTGTAAAATTGTTATGATATTTGTTTTAAATTATTCTTACCAACTGATTAGAGCAAGTTATGGGGGTAACAATTTTTTTTGTTATAACATTTTTCTTTGAGCAAAAAACAAATTATCATTATACATAGGATCAACCAGAAAATTAAATTTTTTTTTTATATTTTTAGAGACTTTTTATAAATTTTTTTTAATTTCAAAACTATTGCAGGGAAATCGCTTTAGAGGTTGGTACACCTAGAGTAAAAGGACTTCAATTGAAACAGATATTTTTTTAACGGAAGAAAATAAAGACCAAACGTGTTCTTTTGTTTAAAACTACTTAAAAAAATCTATATATTAAAGCTCAGACCTATCCACACTTCATGCCATATTAGCTGCTTATTTTGCAGCATATATCTTATTTTTTGAGGTTTTTTTAATTATTCGCATACCGGTTTTTTTTTGCCACACAATATATCTAGTCAGTTATCCAAGTCTTAAAGTAAAATGATGCATTTAATATTGCCACAAAATTGCAAAATTCTTAATTAAGTTTTGGCTAATTGTGTACAGACTTATTTGCGATGCATACATATATAATATTAATCATTTTGACTTTTTATTTTAGGCCAACTGTTATCAATTATATTTATTAATTTTCGTTACATATACCAATACAAAGTCCGCATACCCTGTCAAACATTCTGTATACCGCCCGACTCAGCAATTCAAATTTATGTCCTGCGGTGCGAGCAACGCGCTCTAGCGACCAATTTTTTATTCCTGTCCAGTTTCTTTTGCCCAGCATCACGTAACCCTGTGAACTCCGCACCACAAACTTTCGGATCCATGTTCCCCGCTAAATTAAGCATTGCGTTCTCTATACCGCCCCACCCCGCCCCTCTCCATTTGCCATCGTGCCGCAGGAACATTTGCATGTCCTGTCACAGGCAGGAGGCAAAACATCAAACTCATCAAGCGCCGTACTGTCAGCGCAGTTACTCGGCTGAAGGCAAGTGCCCACACATCATTGTCAAAGGTGCTTCTACCCTGGCACCATCATCAGCCAATCCGATACACAGGTTCATGGCTAGATAGACTTTATACATATATAAGTCCAGATGACTTTATATATTTTTCTGTTTTACCATATTAATTTTAGGAATAATTCTAATCATCATAAGGTTATATGTTGATTTTATATATTTTTCTTTTCTAACCACATTACCTTTAAGAAATTATTCTATTCATCATAAGGCTACAGGTTCGTGGCTATAAAGTCCTTATAGTCTTATATATATATTAGTCCAGATGATTTTATATATTTTTCATTTCTAACCACATTAATTTTTAAGAAATTATTCTAATCATCATAAGGCTGGGATGACACATTGAATTTCTAGCATTAATTAATTGTAGGTCGAACAATCAAATTTAGAGGCACAGCTACGAAAAATGTATTATGTATCTCATAAAGCATGTTAAGTATTTATAGTATTTTTAAAGAATTTAATCCAGAAATATGTTTTTACAATTGAATCGTGTGAAAATTAAAAAGTTACAATTTTGTTAAATAAAATAATTCTTATAATGTTAAGTGTCTATGCTTATAGATATTAAATTGGGATATTCAAATAACATTATTTTCCAAGAAATATAAAATAATAAATGCTATTTTGGGGCTGTACAGAGAAATTGTCATAATGGAAGTATGAATTTGGGGCCTACAATATTTTACCAAAGCGTTAGAATTCTCCATTCTCCATTCCACATGTGCAACACTCAGCAGCAACCATTTTCAATGAAATGATGATTTGCGACCAGGGTGCATTGATAGACTCACCTGTATAGTCCGGCAATACATGCTGACGCTGCAGGTCATTCATGGGGCAAGCACTGGCCGCACTGGTGTACATGTTCGCGTTGAAGGGCTCATGGTACAGACTGTTCTTGTCAATGGACGACTCATTGTCATCCGTTGTCGGGAGCACCTGGGGGAAAAAATGGCAGCAGATAGTGAAAAAAATCATGGCTAGCTTCGGGCCACCTTTTTTTTTTGCATTCCGCAGTCCGGTTACTACAGCTTTTAATCATGATTTCTGGAATATGGCCAGTGTTAGTGCTTTTGTATGTTGGTAACATTCTGCACGATCTTTTTTGCTTCCCTTGGCCCCAAAGCTGCAGGACATGCACCCTGAATAGTCCAAGGATCCAACTGAGCATGCCGGCGGGGTCGAGGGTTGTTGTGCTATTTGCATGTTACGTAGCCCGGTGCGTTCGGCGGAATGCATTAGTGGGGCTCGAGGTGTGGTCTGGGTTTAGGCGCTTACCTTCAGGACACCGTTACCGTTCAACGAGTCCGTGTTGAAATTGTGTTGAAACGCTCCCAGCACGTTGTCCCTGCCGCGGGAGCGTTTGCTACGAGCTACCATCAACAATATAAATGTCACTAGTAGCATGATAATTGTGGCCAACACTGTGATAATGACGCCCACGAAACTCTTCGGTGGTTCCTGGTGGTCAATGGGTTTCGGAGAGATAACTGTGGAAAGAAGTTGGGGAATTCAATGTATTACTCTATTCACACCTCCAAACCTACGCGCTTTTATATTTCAGAGCACCTGGGTATCGCATTTCATTTGTTTATAGGGACACAGACGTTGTTGCTCTTGCAACTATCTTCAAAGTGGGTAGATCAAATTGTGTATTCGAAAATTAAAACCCATGTTAAAACTTTCACAGCTTAGGGTTACAGTGTCAATCAAATTAAAGTGTGTGTCAAATATAAAAGAGAACACATGTGTCTTTGACACTCGCAAGATATCTTGGTTTTTGATCATAGACTAGTTATATTTTCTTTTTATATCAGATCTCAATAGACTTTAATTTTTGTGCGTTACTGCCTACCTTTGCCTGTTTAGTGACTTTTCTGAGGATACAAAATAAATAATAAAATAATAATTAATAAAACAATTAGAAAACAATTTTTTTTGGTTTGTTTTAAAAATTAATTTTCCAATCAAGAATTGGCTAAAAATAACTAGAATCAAAATTTTGTAATAAAAATCAAAACAAACCGTTTTCGAACTATGTTCTAGATTTCATTGACTTTTAATACATAGATATTCCAAATTATTTCCATTTGATCCCCAATTCTTAAAGGCATTTAAGGATCATTATAAATTTGGTAAGTAAGTTTCCATGATTGCCTTGACAAGTGATAAGCTTTTTATAATGTGGTTTTACGTTAATAAAAATCGAATCCTTACTTTTTTTGATGTTACACCGTAACGATATTATTTTTAAGGCTTTCATATTAACGCAGTATGAAACTACTTTCTTTCCCGTTTATTATAAGTACTAGTTGATTTGATGATTTATCATTAATAGTTGATTGGCTCAATTGTGATGGATCTACCTGGGCTTTGTTCAACTCACCTTGAGTGGTGTGCTGGCTCTGTTCGCCTCCGCTGCTCACCGGTCGTCCGACTTCATCGCGCTGCAGCGGATACTCGGTGGTGTCCAACTGACTGACGCCATTCGGCGGAGACGCTTTGGGAGGCTCATCGTCTGAAAAGTTACCGACAGCAGGCACTGAAAGTGAAATAAGTGTGCAAAAATGTATAAGTATATAAATTCTTGATAAGTATCACCGTCTGCCCGTTTCTACGCAAAAGGGGCCCTCATCTATCTAAATGAAACTTACACAGAAGTCGTCCATTCCAAGAAAGTATATAAGTCAGGACGATCGAAAAAATAAGAATACATATATTTACTTTATAGGGTCGGAAATGTCTCCTTCACTGCGTTGCAAACTTTTGAATTCAAGGGTATTTCACTTACTTAGTTTAACATTTATACCACACACAGCTATCTTGGTATTTAGTTTAAACTAAATAGTATGACAAATAAACTAATAGTGCCACTATGACTATACCGAGTGAGTTTAAATCTTAACTCGTCAGCAATAAATTTAATTGTTTGGAAAGCTTTATTTAAATACTATCGAAGTTACGTTGATGATAAAAAGCTTATCGAGAAATTTGTAATAGTCAATAGTATAGAATTTATGTAACAATCGTTTTGATCTATGACCATTTTTTTGGGTGTAGTTAACCGAATACTAAGCTGGGCGTGGCTGCCAACCGTTTATAAATTACCTCTTCAATTAGGGAGTTGGTGGGATGACGGAGTCCAGACGAAGAATGACAAGAAACGGATGATTGGCAATTAGTGCTGCATAGCATTGGCTGCACATTTTCTTAAAGGCGGTGGAGCATATGTGTGCGATTATTTACACCTCCTCGCCATCTGAGTTGATAGCTTGCTCCCGACATAGATGAACAAAAAAACAAATATATATCCATTCAAGGGCCATAACAAAGATCTATGATAACATCATAACATGGACTTTGTTAAACCCTTGCAGAGGGTATTATAATTTCAAATTCAAAAGCTTGCAACGCTGTGAAGGAAACATTTCCGACCATATAAAGAATTTATATTCTTGATCACCATCAACAGGATAGTCGATTTAGCCATGTCCGTCTGTCCGTAAAAACCCATTTTTTTCAGAACAACATTATCGCTTAATTTATTTTTTATACCCTTGCAGAGGGTATTATAATTTTGGTCAAAAGTGTGCAACGCAGTGAAGGAGACAACTCCGACCCTATAAAGTATATATATTCTTGATCAGGATCACCTCCTGAGTTGATATAGCCATGTCCGTCTGTCCGTCTGTCTGTCCGTCTGTCTGTCCGTCTGTCTGTCCGTCTGTCTGTCCGTCCGTCTGTCTGTCCGTCTGTCTGTCCGTCTGTCTGTCCGTCTGTCTGTCCGTCTGTCTGTCCGTCTGTCTGTCCGTCTGTCTGTCCGTCTGTCTGTCCGTCTGTCTGTTTCTACGCGAACTAGTCTCTCAGTTTTAAAGATATCGAATTGATACTTTGCACACACGCTTCTTTCCTTTGCACGCAGTATATAAGTCGGAACGGCCGGGATCGGCCGACTATATCCTATAGCTGCCATATAACTGATTGATCGGAAATGCCATAACTTTGGTGTTTGTAAAGTTAGGAAGTTGGGATTTTCTATGGGTTTTATATTTGATCAATCAATCCGACCTACCAAATGTCATAAGGATCGGCCGACTATATCCTATAGCTGCCATATAACTGAACAATAGGAAATGCCATAACTTTGGTGTTTGTAAAGTTAGGAAGTTGGGATTTTTTATGAGTATTAAGAATGCATCTTATGAATAATTTTGAAGAATATAATTTACAGAGTGTTCTGCAAGGGTATATCAACTTCGGCTCCGCCCGAAGTTAGCTTTCCTTTCTCGTTTAAAGGTAAATTTATTCTTTAGTTAAGTTTACAGGTTAGATGAAATATTTGCAATTTTTTTTAAGGTTACCAAACAATTTTATCTGATTTAATCATTTTACTGGATTACTCTGAAACAATTTTTCAATTCGAAAATTCATTTAAGTTCTTTAAACCAATTTTTAGAAAAGTTTCGGAATGTACCTAACCAAAAAATTGCAAGCCGTCTAAAAAATATAAGCGTAAGTCTGAGTTTATATAATTATTGATTATAATATTACAAGAACCTTTAATCGCCATTTATAATAATTTTGAGCAGGTTATTTTTAATGGCGGTCCAAAGTTTAGGCATCTCTAATAAAAAACTGCAAAAAATTCAAACTAGTTTGCTAAATTAAATGAAATGTGTTTACTAACATGCCTTTTTAAGTTAATAATATTAAATAAATTTTAGATTATATGAGTAAAAATATATATTTTTCTACTTCCGCTTGGCAATAAACTTTTTTATATACTTTTCTTGTAAGTTGCATTTTAAGTTACCCATTAAAAGTCTCTGGCATCTGGGATTGCGCCAATTTGAAGCGGCATATGTTAAGGGAAGTGAACTTCCTTTTCTAATTCAGGAATTTACATATTGAGTACCAGTTGAAATATTAGCATAGCCCAAAATTGTCATTGACTATCTTGACGCTACATACGATGATATATTAATGGGACTTTGATATATAAAATTATACAGTGAATAAGAGAATAATCCATGTCATTATTTTGCATCCTGATGATTTTTAAAGCATCTTCACTTCCCGCTGTAAATTCGACTGCTATTAAGAAAATTACAAATCGAACTCGCAATTCATCGGCTCTTATGGCCTTTGATAGAGCAAAAGATCAACAGAGTTGAGCCATCTCCATTCAATGGCACACAAACCTCTCGCACTCATCGTCACACAAAGCGATTTTCAATTAGAAAGGATTAAGCGTGGCAAACTGCACAAGAACTTAAAGCGCAAGCAGCAAAGTTATTGAATTGAATTTGTATGCAGGCAGCGAATGACTAAAGCAGGTTACATCGAAATCTGAGAGCACAGCAAATGAAGCGAAGAAAACAGGACGAAAGTCTAGTGAAACACAAAGCCAAGTGCTCTATTTGCAAAATTATATTGCAATGTTATTGATTTATAAAGGCATGAGATCTTGCAGAGCTTAAACACCCTTCCAGGAGGGGATTTATAAGATTGAAAAAAAAATTAAAAAATGTAAAAACAGAATGCAAATGTGTAGTCGCCTTTGCCAGAACCATGAACAAAAAAAAACACACACAGGGCAAGCTTAAAATGTTCGTACTCAAATACTGAATTTTTGGAAAATAAGGCGTCGAGTTAAAAATTTTTGTTTGGCATTTAGATAAAAAATATAAGGCCAATAATAATGGAATTGTTTTGAAAAATATACTTTTATATTTTTATATTATTTATATAAATACAATATTATCCTCAATAAAGTGATTTGAAATTATCGCCTGCTCTGCATACAACTACTGGAAGTATTATAATTTGAAAAACAACAGTTTTGACTGCAATTATAATACCCTCTCTTTTTGTATATATTATAAGATACTCGTTACTAAAAACTCAAAATAAATATGCCCCAGCTAAAGGCGCATTACGACATTTGGAACACTTTTTATACCCTTGCAGAGGGTATTATAATTTTGGTCAAAAGTGTGCAACGCAGTGAAGGAGGCGTCTCCGACCCTATAAAGTATATATATTCTTGATCAGGATCACCTCCTGAGTTGATATAGCCATGTCCGTCTGTCCGTCTGTCCGTCTGTCCGTCTGTCTGTCCGTCTGTCCGTCTGTCCGTCTGTCTGTTTCTACGCAAACTAGTCTCTCAGTTTTAAAGCTATCGGATTGAAACTTTGCACACACCCTTCTTTCCTTTGCACGCAGTATATAAGTCGGAACGGCCGGGATCGGCCGACTATATCCTATAGCTGCCATATAACTGATTGATCGGAAATGCCATAACTTTGGTGTTTGTAAAGTTAGAAAGTTGGGATTTTCTATGGGTTTTATATTTGGCCAATCAATCCGACCTACCAAATTTCATAAGGATCGGCCGACTATATCCTATAGCTGCCATATAACTGATTGATCGGAAATGCCATAACTTTGGTGTTTGTAAAGTTAGAAAGTTGGGATTTTATATGGGTTTTATATTTGGCCAATAAATCCGACCTACCAAATTTCATAAGGATCGGCCGACTATATCCTATAGCTGCCATATAACTGAACGATTGGAAATGCCATAACTTTGTTGTTGTTAAAGCTAGGAAGTTCGGATTTTTTATGAGTATTAAGAATGCATCATATGAATAATTTTGGAGAATATAATTTACAGAGTATTCTGCAAGGGTATATCAACTTCGGCTCCGCCCGAAGTTAGCTTTTCTTTCTTGTTCATATTGTTTTAGTGCGGTTTTGACTTATACCTTCTGAGTCTCATAGTACATAGGGACATTGAGTTACTCTTCTAGTATCGAGTATAATTAAACCAATTAACCAACTTTTACTGAGGAAATATTTATACGTAGTCCATATGGCATACGGGTAGAATCCACCTAGGATTCGAAATTAATTATCCATCCAAAAGAATAATCTGTATAACATTCTATGCAATGTGCAAACCAAAAAGGGAATTTGAAGCTGACGAAGCTCCCTTCAAGGCTTCTACAACTCGATTCGACTGGCTGCTCAGAGCTGCTCATTGAGTTGCAAATATAAAATGCACAAAAGGAAGGCAACTCATTTAATTTTCACAATATCCCAGTGCATTGGTTCGGATTTTAGTTCTGTTTCTAGTGAAGCATGTGCTGCCGGATTCTGATTCGGATTCCCGTTGCGAGCGAGTATGTGTGTGGGCACTTCCGATTCTTCTGCCACGTCACAATGGCAGTCGAGTTGCAGCAGCAGTAACTAACATCCCGCTTCTGTGCACCGTGCCCCAAAGCTTTGAATCACTTTATGCACAATTTCATTCGGGACGGGAAAACAATACTGCCAGCTACTTGTACTCATCGGTGAGCTGGATGAAAATTAGCCCTGACACATTGTAAATGTAATATAATATTATATTACATACATTATAATATGATACACTATCTTTTATAATATACGTTTTCTTGAGATCAGAGACCAAAGTGTAATACGATTTTTCTATATTTAAAAATAAAGAAAAAATATTTTGTAATATTTTGCGTTGCCATTTGAAATTTCGCTTAAAGCTAGTTGCTAGCTTTGATGGTATTACAATGTTGCGGCCAAATGTCCTAAGTGTTATAATTTTTTCTTGAACATCTTTTGAAACAAGACAGTTGTTTTTTGTTTTTAAGGTAAAATTACTATAGATTAAAAATTTCTCAAATGTAATTTCATAAAGTAGCTTTCAGGCAAAGAAATCGATTTTCTTTGCATTGCCTTGGCAAATATATCTATCTATCTATCTTCCTTTCCTTTAAATCGTCTTGGAAAAAGTTTATTTAATTTTCAGTGGCTCTTACCTGAAATAAACGATATCTCGCTGAGCATAATCCAGCGGGCAGCGAAGTACAAATGCAACTGCAGAAAGCGCCCCAGGCGATGATGTAATTTGATTGTGACGTCGCGAGCGTGATCCAACACCAGGTCGGGCATGTACGAGAACTGCACCGCCTCCCCTGAGAACTGACGTCCGCTAATGCTGAAGAATATATCGGCGTGGACAAAGACCTGCAAGAAAAAGTGAGCAAATGAATAAACGTTGCCTATGGTGTTGATTTAAAATGTATCACAGTATTCTATTTCGTATATTTCGGCATTATCTACTTAGAAAAAATAACTTTAAAAACTCTTGAGTTAAAAATATAATATACAAGGCATAACAGATGCAGAGCACGAACGGCTAAAATTATTTTGAACATACACGGTCTAACACAATATTAATTTTTTTTATTTTCTGATATTTTTTAACAAAAATGTATTAAGATTTGCAATTAACAGGCGTTACGGCCCTCGCTGAGTATTTTACCGGAGTTAGAGAGAGTATGCTTACTAACGAAAATAACTTTAGTAATGATAATTCAGTATTAAGTATATAAAAAAATGGATCGATATTAGATTTTTGGGATTCCTATGCACATATCATATTATACTTTTGAAGAGAGTATTATTATTTCAGTCAAAAGTTTGCAACGCTGTGAAGGAGACATTTCCGACTTTATAAAGTATATAAATTCTTGATCAGCATCACCACGAGAGTCGATCTAGCCATGTCCGTCTGTCTTTCTGTCTGTCCGACCGTCTGTCCATGTAACAATACTTTCGTTTATATGACAATTTTTGGTTCGGTGTAAATATTGAAAGTATACAGTCACCTGAACATCTTTGGAGAACATGTTGTTCGTGTGTATAACCACAGCACTAAAATTCCGAACTGTCTCAAACTCGAATGTGATCTCTACAGGCCGGCCAAGCAAAGTGTCATTCCGCCAGCCAATCCATTCGTAGCCTGAAAAATAAAATGGTTAAATGCGGCCAATTTATATTTTACATTTGTAATAAAACAATAAATTAATTAGTGGTTTTAGCAACAATAATCAGTAATTTTTTTTTCTGATAAAAATTGTTATTAGTTGAGATATATAATTTCAAAAAAAAATTGCTAATGTATTTAATTTTTTAGAAGTAGATTAGATTTATGTAAAAAAAAAACTTTTTAATTTAATTTCTTTCGCTTGGATCTTCAAGGGGATAAGCAGGTATATTCACTTGGTCTGGCAAATTGAAACCTTTTCCTTAGAAACTAATCTTTTATGATAGGAGTCGTTTGTTATTCACCTTTACAGAAAGGTGAGCATATACAGTGTGGTAACAAAATTGTCTGCTATTCCTAAGTTTTTTAAAAGGGTTATTGACCTCATTTGCAACACCTTTGGAGATCACTTATATTTTAATATCAAAATGGATTCATAAAGCAAAGATCGACCGTGACAAACGTCTTGGAGCATTTGTAATATAAGGCTTTAGAAATAACTTTTAGACTGGCGCAGTATTCACTGATTTTGATTCTGTAACTTCACTCACATACCGAGGATTTTTATTTTTTGCGCGGAGTTCCAGGCCTATAACCCGCTCAACCGACTAAAGGACGCAGCCGTGTGACGGAAGGCCCGATTTTCGTCCGGGGAAAATAGTAAGACCCAATTTTGTGCTAATGAATGTCAAGTCAAGTTAAGAATCAAGATTTGAGATTATATTTATTATTATATCGTAATACTCTGACAGGCTCATGCAAGTCATAGTTAGATCTACGCGAATTTAATATTAGGGGAATATAAATCGACTATAATATTTAACTGACATAGGAATGACAGGGAAATAATTTGTGCGGACGTTAGCCGAAGCGTCTCGTGTTTTTGGTTACAAATTTTTTTTTTTTTAATTATTATATATTGACCTAAAATCGAAGTGTTTTCCTTTTTTTTGCCCAATCCTGACCCACTTAAAAATCCGTTTTAAAAATATACCTTACCTTTGCCAAAGCCACTTGTATCGATGCGAAAGTTATCCTTGCCCCGCTGACTATCAACAAGCTGGCCCAAGCCATTCTTATAATGATCCTTCTCCTCGTGGCCATCATAAGTCTTATCAGACAAATCGATTTCCATGCCTCGCTGCATACCTTTGGGAATACTGTAGGACACAATTCCTTCTAAAAATACAATGGTACAAAATATATGTATATGGTATAAGTGACGGACTAGAAGGGTTAGTATATTAAATGTTGTCTTTTCAGCATTATTTAAATATTTGACATCTTAAACAAGTGACTTGTTTGCAGCAGGAAAACAAGGAGAAACGCTATAGTCGAGTGCAACGACGATACCCGTTACTCACCTAATCAATTTAAAATAAAACAGTTTACTAGTTTTGTCGCTCTTTTATTTTCTCTCAAATATATAAACCTTATTTTAAATATGCAAAAATTTCATAATTAACACTTAAAATGTTCTATAACTTGTAAAGTAATGGTGGAACTTGGAAAATTTTTAGAGTGTTAATAGATATTGACTGAATAAGTATTTTAGTGCTAGTTTTTATGGGTTATTTGGTTATAGCGCTCAGTAACAGTCTCTCTGTTTGGTGATATGTAAGCGTTAGAAGCAACATTTCGTAAATTTAGCTGCCTAAGAAACCCGGGAATCTCCATGCTAAAATACAAATCTCTAGTTCTTGTAGTTCTATATTTGAGATCTGGACATTCGTACGGATGAACAGACAGACGGACATGACTTAATCGACTCTGCTATTCTGGTATTGATCAATAATATATATATATATATATTCAAAGTGTTTCTTTTTTCTCCCTGTTATAGAGTCTTCAAACCCTATAAAGTATATGTATTCTTGCCCATCTCTCCGTTGGGTTCTATGCAAACTAGTCTCTCAGTTATAAAGCTATCTGGATGAAACATTTTGGGGATTTTTTTTTGTAGTGTAAATAAATATTTTTCTTTGTAAGCCCCAGGCCAAAAGCCAGTTCAAATGGGAGTATATAGTGTCTTCTGATGGCAAGCAAAGGGGCACCTACCTTTCCAGGCACATCCCACTATTTCGGCACGCAGGCAAACGGTGCGATCGTACTGGCTGTAGGGATAGATTCGCACCTTCGAAGCGAAGATGCTGGGCTGCAGCACGTTCTCCACCTCGCTGTAGGTGTTTATATTGCCGGGCAGTATCTGCAACGGGAGGAGAGACGGGGGAACTCAGACAGGCATTACAAATGGGTGTTTGGCTTGTGTAGGTGGCAATAGGCAATCGAAAATAAAAACAAAAGCTCTAAAATTGATTTCACATTGCTGGAGCGAGTTAATCGATGGAACGGGTTCGGGTTTTGTTTGGTCCCCAGCTCCGACACCTACTCAATTCTACTATTCCTCTACTTTCCGATGATTCGCACGTAAACGGTTTCGTTAAAAGATGCAATATCTTCTGCAAAATATTTTCCCCAGCCTGAGACGGCTCAGATTCTTATCTGCTGACCCTGGCCTGCTCATGATTAATGTGTGAATCGGGAAAGCCAGAAATGTATTGGTTATGAGGACATGAAAAGAGAATACCACTTATAGAGATCCTATTTGTTTTAACTAAGTTTTCTTTCAAATAATAAAGGTACGTAGCCGAACAAATTCCACGCACCATTTATACTCTTACATGATATTTGGGTGCTCCCAATTGAAAGTTAGGAGATATGAAACAAGGGTTCCTTCCTTTCTTGTTTCAATTTATAATCATTTTTCGTCATATTTTTTCAGTAATATTTCTTTTTGAAGGTGCGATTGTTATGTCTTTCTTACCTTGTTCAGAGGTGGATTCATCTGTTATTATAATATTTTTTACCTCATTGCCTTGAGTGCTCCTCCATCGAATCCATTTTTCAAAACTCGGTCTCCAGTAGTCGAGGACATATGCTTCAGTATATTCCTGTCCCTGACCTTTGCCAAAGCGACCTTGAGTTCGTATGGCGGTGACCAGGTGCACATTTAGTAGGTCGATTTGTAAATACTCTTTCAGCTCTCGTGATACCATGTGCTTGGGACACCACGCTCCTCCGTTAATGTCGACCTTAAGTCTGCAAGGAAATGTAATTTACATTGGGTTACAAGGCATTTTTTGTTGATTTAAGATAGGGGAGTTGATCGAGTTGAGACACTCTTGCTTTTTTAACTTTAAAAATAACAAAAAAAATACTATAAATAGGAAACAAGATAAACTTCGAAAAAGGCTTAAACTTTGATCATTTTCAAATTTAGTCGATACAGTAAAAAACATCGGGAAATATGTATTTATTGACCATAGTCATTACTTTCTTCTATATGGTAACGTATTTTAAGCTGACCATCCCATCATTAAAGTCAAGCTGCCCTACACCTTTGGAAGACAACCTTACACCCTTTACGGATGACTCTCCTTCGCGCTTCACCGACATTTACATAAATTTTAGCTTCACGGCTAAGTATATATGTAATTTATCCCCGAACATACTCTATAGAACTTATATCCAATTTCTCGCATCTTCAGCCGCGAGACGCTAAACACATTTTCAGAATTATATTTCCCCAAAAGTTTTCCATTTTTACAAATATCTAAAGCCAAACATTTTTTTTTTTTGCAAATCAGCACACAACCTGCCATTGTAGCTTTATCAAAGTTAAGAGAATAAAATTCATTCAGTTAAAAATAAGTTGTCATGTGTTATGTACATTATTATTGACAATATCATTTACTAAACATTACATACGGGTAAAAAAGCTTGCCGTGCTAATTAAAAGTGGTTGGTTGATTTATCCATGCCCGTCTATCTGTACATCCGTATAAACATGAAGACCGCGAAAACTACAATAGCTAGAGATTTGTGATGTAGATTCCATCTCTTGTGAGGCACCGTAAAAGCTGCCCCACATTCCTACAAATATTGGTAGACAATAAGCTAATAATGATAAGATAGTAATTTAAGATGTACATATTGGTAGACAATAAGAAAAAAAAAGAGAACTAGTACTAAGATAGGATAGGCCACGGAGGCAGGCAAGAAGCCAAAAGAGCCGTTAAGTTCAAAAGAACTTCGGCCGTTAGCCGGTAGTTCAAACAGGCGTTATTTAATGTAGGATCTCAGCTGATCAAGCACTCTACTCAGCGAGTTAGGCGATCTACACACGATCGGATTAGGCGACCTGCGCACGGTTTCAGTGTTGAGAAGCGAGGCCCCGGCTGGCTATATAAACCCGGCGGCTGCTAGCCCAGGTCTCTCTTTTTCATTTCGCCACCAGTCAAGGAACAAGCATCGAAGCCAGAGGAAACCACGCAAAAGGACACGCAGGACACCAAGGACCCGCAGGACATCAAGGATCAGGACGAAGGACCCTAGTGAGTAGAGTGCGAGAGAGATAGGGAGAGACAGGGAAGGAAAATAGTGCGGCTAGGGAAAATATCCAGATAGAAAAGAGGAAGAAAAGCCCACAAAGATAACCAAGCAAAAATAAAACGAAAACACGGACAATAAGAACAGCGAACATACACCGAGTTGGGTTTATTTCTTCCCGGACCCTCAGAGCCCTGATCCGCGTGTGCTAAAACAGTGGCCTAAACCGAGCTGGTTGCGTTTTCGAGAAGATTCCTCTGCGCAACTGGACCTTGGTGGCAGCCACGTGCACAGACGTGAAGGCGTGCAAGTACGGGTTTTCTCTCCGCTTGCATAGCTTTCCGTCGCGATTCCGGTCGACACACCCAAGCCTCAAGTAACCCGAACCCGACCCGCGTGTGCCAAACAGTGGCCCAGGCCAAGCCGGTTGCGTTTCCGAGAAGATTCCTCTGCGCAACTGGACTTTGGTGGCAACCACGTGCACAGACGTGAAGGCGTGTAAGTACGGGCTTTCTCTCCGCTTGCATAGCTTTCCGTCTCGGTTTCGACCGACGCACACCCATCCCGAACATAGGGAGCCTGTCCCAGAACTGGGAACGCCGACTTCTGTCCATGTTTAGAGACGATTCCTCTGCGTGGGCGTGAAACAGCGTCCCAGGCGGCGGGAGTTGACACAGTGGTACGGGCCAATTCCCCCACTGTGCCTCTTCCGGCACGCACGTGACGGCCTTCACTCGTTCGCATCCGGCCCAAATCCGAGTTCCATACGCCTGATCTGACCCACCAATAAGGACAACCGCGCGCATCGGCGACTGCGTCCAGATTGCCCGCCTCAACTCGTCCCCACTTATTTACAAATTCGATTGTAAAGGATCCTGGGGAGACTGAGCTCCATCCCAGCCGTAGAAACATCCTTACACTCTCACAAATCGCGAAACTCTTTAGGTACATGGTAAAGGATAGTTATTGGCAGGTATGTATATACTGGCACCGCCGTTGAAAACTTATTCTGTTAATACCTATCGACACATAAATTTCAACCTTTTTCAGAAGATATAAGCAACTTAAAGTATTAATTATGACAACACTGCATATCGGAAAAATGGAGCTGCTTGTTCTCAGCTTGTAATGTTGACACTGTCTATAGCGTTAGTGCTTGTTTGTTTTCAATATTATCTTCGATATGATCCTTCAGGGATACAAGGTGTAGATCTTAGAACATTCATAGGGTCGAGCTATATTATATTAAATAACAAGAAATGTCTAAAAACGAAGATTAAAGCCAGTGCAGCCCCAAGTCCATAGCGGTGAGGATATAAATATCCATTTACCAAAAAGGTGGGGGCTTAGAAGGAAGACGGGTCTGCCGCACAAAGTTTCGCACATATTCCACCCATGACCTACATTCTGTATTCTCGGTACAGTTGTATTATTTTCCGTATACATTTTCTTTCCACATATGTACGGATGTGTTTGTAGGGCATATTTTTGGCAGCCAGTGGCCTGTTCGCGGTTTTTTCGCTTTTTACGTTAATCGTGGTTTACAACGCCCGAAATAAGGATACTATAAGGCAAGTTCGTTCCAAAGCACTGAAAGGATCTCCCCAATATGCAAACCAAGTCAGCGATGCCATGCTGGCACATTGGCCGATTAGACCCTTCAGTTCCCCCTTCGCTGCGACTCCACACATTTTTAGGAGAGCGTCGAGTTTTTCGGCATTAATAACAATTTGGAAGTCATAATTCCAAAGGGTCGTGTTGTGGGAACTGTGGCTTCGGAGCTGGAAAACGTGACACACATTGTGGGGCGTAATACTTTATCAGGTTTATTTAAATAACTGTACTTTTCCTTTAATTTCAATGTATAGATAACATTATTTTATTTTTGTTATAAATGCTTTTTAGATATCTATGTATAATTTAATAATTTACATATAACTTTTTCCATATCTTACCGATTTTAAAGGTAGTTAACGAGACTGAACATATTCAGTGAAGTCAAAATTTAAACGTACCTAATAACAGAAATTTGGTGTTTTAACAGATATTGACAGAATAAGCCAATAACGCCCATGTTTCAGTGTGGCATTCAAGAGTTTCGCGATTTAAATTAAATAAACTTGCACTACGAAGGCTTACTGACCTCGATGTAAAACGGTCGAAAGTGTCTCCTTCACTGCCATGCAAACTTTAGACTGAAATTATAATACCCTCTGCAAGGGTATAAAAATAATAAAGGAAGCAAACTTCGGTAACCCAAAGATTATTTACCCTTGCAAAATGAAAATTCGTAATTCTAAAAAGGTATAAAATTGTGTTATCTCGGAGTATATCCGTAAATGTAAAAAAACAACGAAGTAAACATTTTAAAATGTATGTTTCCGATTGTTCCTATGGAAACAATATTGTCGTTCGATCCATCCCTCTTCGACTACGTGCAATAGAAAGAAGACTTTTGGGAAAGTTTCATCCAGATAGCTTTAAAACTGATGGACTGCCGATGATGGTCAATAATAAATAAACTTTATGTGGTCGGAAATATCTCCTTCAGTACGTTGCAAACTTTTGACTGAAATTATAAGTCCGCAAGGGTAAACAAATTGTTAAAGAAGTGTAATTTAATGGCCTCTTTACGGGAATTCCCTCTCAATGTATTTGAATAAGTCTGTGAAGGGAGGATTTAAAATTTTCACCTTTACGGTTTCCAACGAAAAACTAAGCAGATTTTCAAAAGCCTGGGATTCCCAAAAGTTATGTCCACTTGGATACTTAACTTTTGGTTCGAGGACAAAACATAAGCGGCTTAAATTTTATTTTTCCACTAAAAAACCTATCCAGCATATGTCCCCATCAAAGCCCATCTGATAGCCTTCTAAGGAAAGGAAAGATGGTTTGTGCAGGAGAAGGGCTTGAGGGTTCAAGAGTTCCCATTTATATCTGTTTTTGTCGGTAGCTTCCACATTGCGGTGGGGTGAAAAACTCAACCGAGCATGTAAATATTTGCGTTTTCAATATCCCTGAACATGTGTGTAAGACGCTCTAGCGCTGTCATTTTATACTTCATTTACTTTTCATTTAATTTGCAATTCTTTCATTGAGCACTTGGTGCAATTAAAATGCCATAGGACTAACAACAATTTTTTCTGTGAGCAGCTCGAGAGCTACTAAAAATCCTTTTTTACGATTGTCATAAAGACGCTTTGCTCGCCCGACTTTCTCCACCCCAACAAAACCTTACCAAAACAATGACGCCTCGTTTAGCGGCTGGCAGCGAAAACAGCGAGGCATCGTCGAGTTTTTAATTAAAATGTATTTCGTCCTTTCCTCTCTGCTCAGTTGGAAAAATATTTTGGTAAGCTTTAAGTGTTGAGGCAGTCAAATGACTGCAATCCTTTAACAAATTAATTTTCAGCCTCAAATGAGCGCCAGCTGCCTTTAATGGCTTGTTTTCACCCTCTCAAATTAGGGAACTCAACCTAAATGGCAGAAAACGATATATTAATATTAAGCCGAGCTAGGCGTCACTTGTCAATTCGGTGAATAAAATCTTCGGGTAAGGACGTTGAGTATTAATAGATGCCTTTGGAACTAACTAATATAAAAATATATTTCAACGTTCTATGAGTGAAACATAAGGGTTATGTTTCATTCATAGAACGTTGGTCTAATTTTAAAAAATTCTAGTCAGAAACAATGAAGAAAAATGAGCATTAATTAAGCATTTCTAAAAATTTCTAACCACGAACGCACTTAATTTTAATTAATGTTTACGTTTAAAATCATTCACGAAAGTATAAGCAAGAAAAATTATAGCACTGTTAAGGGTAAACTCCCAGGACTTCAGAACAATCGTCCTTAAATCATACTGAATTTCAGTAATGTCGTGCTTGGAGCAGAATTAAATACGATTTGTACTTCATTGTGTTCACTCCAGTACTAACGGACTAGAAATTGTAAGTACAAAATCAGTTTAAAATTTAGACCGATTATAGTTTTCCATGAGTATATTTACAGCAGGGATTAGTGTCCATCCAGATTATTTACTAAACGTGAAGTTACATTTGTCTTGGCATGGATGTCAAAAGAACTCTTAGCTGGGCTTGTGTACTGCAGATGAATTGATAATAATAAATTATTATCATATCTTCAAAATCACTATAAAATGTTAAGAGTCTCAATACAAGATATTGCCAAAGTGAATGGAATGGGATAATTCCCTTCTTTCCCGCAGCCGTAACCCACATTGGAAGTGAGGAGAGCATCCGCACGTATCTCCTTCCTCCTTCAGAGAATAATGGCTTTTGTGTTATGCTTTTACGATTAAAGGGAAAACAAAAAGGGGGCGGGGGGTGGTGGTAAGGTGTCCTCAACCCTTGCTCGTCACAAATTGCAAACCGAATGGAGGCTGGCTGCAAGGGCAGCTAACATATTGTCGTGTGCCTGTATTTGAGTATCGATTTTCTTTTTGGCCATAAAACGCTAATGGCCGACTCCTCGTCGACCCAAGCGCCATTCCGCTTTAACCTCTTCCGTTCCCTTTTTCCTTTTCCCTATTCCACGGAAGCTGCTGTCGCCGTTATACTATTCATATTTTCCATTGAACTTAAGCCGACATCTTTTCTGTTTTCTGTTTGCTGTTGCTTCTTTGGCGCCTGAGGCTTTGTTGTCATATTTCCCGTTGTAGTCGTTCTGCGTGCTTGCCATTTTTTCCATCCATTCTTTCTTAGTTTTCGCCTTGCAATTTTCACTTGACACAATGGCACACAAAATGCAAAACTGCCCCAACCCTCCCACACTTGGTTGGGCCACCACTTTCCACGACCACCTCATGTCCCGGAGTGTTGTCTGTTTGCGTCTAAAGTGTTCCCGGCTTCCATTTGAATTGTGTGTTTCCCCTCGCACTTGCCACTCCCCCCTGCTGCATGTTTCAATTTCTTTTGCTTGCGCCGTTGTCCCCAGCATGTCATTTTCCATTTTCCATTTTACGCGCATTTACTTTTGCTGCTTTGTGGTAGCTGTGTTGTTCCAGCGTTGCAAGTCGGCTTTGGCTGATTCCCTTGCGATTCTGGCTTGTTCCTGATGATTTTTAAGTCATTATGGTGGGCGCAATAGCTGCGACAAAGTCATCTGCCACTTTCTTCTGTTGTCTCCTTGAAGAAGCTGCAACCAGCCAGCGACACAAAGTGGTTCATTACGCCCCACTGCCCCGCCCTCGAACAGCATCCCCTGGACTTTCGCCTGACTTTTGTTTTAATGGACTGCCATATTGTGGCCCGATGCTAAGGGGCTTAGCCCGTAAATCGAAACTAGGTGACTGGGATAAAGGATTTCGTCTGGTGCAGATATCATTCTTATAAAAGGACACAAAGAGGGTATGTGGATACTTCATCCATCTGCATTTTAATTTGCCTGGCGGTAATCGAAACGCAAGTGTTCTGAGACCGCAAATTGTCCAGTGCGCATGAGTAACCCGCAGTCTCTTTAACCAACGAAAAAATAAATAGACAAGGCAAATATAGTGCCATTTTCGCTGCCAGTAATTGAAAAGCAAGCAGATGTCGCGAACAACAAGCAAAAGACGAGTTTCTCGAGGTGATCGACTGGTCAACTCTATCTGCCCTCGAGTCTTTGGACTGCTGTGCTCTTAACTCTTCGGCACTGTTGGCAGAAGATTTCACTACACCAACTTACTCTGCCTCATAACAAGCGAAACCCTGTAACAGCTGCTTGTCTATTTTCATTTGCTCAAGGGAAATGTTTGATTTTGGAGTTCCGAGACCCAATGCACACTGGTTTTGCCTTTATGATGGCGCGGCCAAAAGGACTTTTTGTAAAGGTAGAGCGCTTTTGGCAAGCGCTTTACAAATAATTTAAAAAAGAAAATGTATAAGGCTATGATTGAAACAACCCAACCATCCACAATTTGTAACAAAGGTAGCAGGAATAAATAATAATAATTAACACATGGTGCGATTTAAACAGGTTTTGGTGGGTCAATAGATATTGACGTACTGCGTTTTCAAGTGCGGTGCCAGCATAAACCGCCTATAGCTGGCCTTTACCATATCTCTATAGAGTTTCGCGATTTAATAACCAAAATATGGAGCCCACAACCCGAAGAAGACTGTGGAAATGGACTGTCAACATTTATATTGAAAATTTTTCTTCACTATAGCTATATTATATAGTCGTTCGATCTTCGACATATGCATGTGCCTGCAATTAATAAAGACTTTCGGTTTAATTTTCTTAAAATAGCTTTAAAACCAGTTTAGAAACGGACAGACAAACAGAAGGTCGTGGCTAGTTTGATGCTCCTGATCAAGAATATGTATGATTTATATGTTTATACTGACTAATATTATAAGTCCCCCTATAAAACTGAAAATTAATAAAGGTTCATTAAAAAAATAATAGAGATTTTACGGGCGAACAACGTGGCACAACACGAAATCATCGAGAAATTTTTAAATTCGCCAAATATTTTTTAGAAAAACTTTTTTGAAAGCTCAAAAAATAGAAGTTACAAAAAGGATTAAAGCGTTCAAATGATAATATTAGAATAAAGCAGCTACTAAAACTGTATCCTATAAAATGTATCTTGAAAAATTTATCCTGACAACTTGCTTTTAAGAATCGGCTTAAGCTTACTCGAAAAGCTTACTACCGATTCTTGAACCGGATTAGTGGATTTATTAATTAGACTCGTGACTGGCAGGCTGCCTTCATAGCAATCAATTAGATCAGGTGGACGTTAAGCAGCCAGTGAAGCTGGGGAAAAGGCGAAAAGCCAAATCAAACATTAATGCAATAAAATGGAAAACGCGTTAACAGCAATTGATGTAGTGGCCAAGCAGTTGGCAATCAGTGCCTAGCCACACAGGAGCTATAAGTCAGGATTGCACTATGGGACTATTCTTTCTGGACCTTTTTTAAAAACCCATAAAAAAGACTTGTTATGTATAAATATCAAATTAAACTAATTTTAGTATGGGTGTGTCCAAATAACTGTAGGAATAATTTTGTTTAAGATATAACCAATTAACCATTTTTGAAAAAAAAACTTATTTTCAAAAATAAATTTTCTAAAAAAAAAGTATTATAAACTTTGTTTTAAAATTTGATTTGATTTAAATGTATTAATTAGTACCACTAATAGGGGTTGTTCGTCCCATAGTGCACTGGAGATGAATTTGGGCCTAAAAGCCGAATGGCAAAAGGAAAAATCAATGCCTCTGACAGAGGAAACCCCACAAAATGAGCGACAGCCGCCATCGAGTGGGAAACAGTGGAAGGTGAATTTGATAAGTGGGTGGGTGGGGTTATACCTGGTTAGATGCGAGTTTTCGGGGGAAAGGCCTTGTAACAAAGCCGACATTAACACAGAGCCAAGAGCACCGTCTTTTTCGGCAATTAGGGCGCGTTGAAGGACAGGCACAATGCATAGGATGAAATTCAGCATAGAAATACACTGGCATATAAAGTAAAATCGACAATTACTCTAGAGATAAAAAAATATGGTGTACCATTCAAAAATGTTGAGTGCCATTTTGTTAATCAGGGAGTCGAACTGCACCGGAAAACCAACCATTAATTTTTTGAGTAAGTAATCTGTTTAACTTTGAAAATCTGTGTTAGCTTAGAAAAATCGTACCCCCTAAAGTATTCTACTTATTTCGTACCAATGTGTTCAGTGTAGCATTTTTACCCGTTTTGAATTATACTCCTTATTTTTCATACTATTTGGTATAACAATAATAATGTACTAGAGGCATGTAGTATACATTTAATACTATTTGGATTAACACGTTTATTATTGGCAGAGAGCTGAAGTATACATTTTGCACCCTTCCCATAAAAAGACATCCGAATTTGCATTTATCTATATTTTATTCCTATATAAAATTTAATATACATGAGTTTTTATAATTATATTTGAATAATTGTGTTCTTACTTAGAAGCAAAATAACAATTGTAATTGAAAATTGGAAAAAAGTATTAATTTCTCGTGAAAATGAACATGTAAATATAGAAAAAAAAATTGTCAATCCCATCCAGAATCTTTGTGGACGTCTCAAAAGAGATGTCGAAAACACTTTTTGTCAAAAAAAAATCAACTGTGGGATAATGTCCAAAAAGCAGGATACAACATCCCAATTGGAACGTGTCGTAAGTTTATGTCCTCCATGCCAAGACGAATAGAGAAAGTCTTGCAAAATAACGAAGGATATACCGGTTATTAGCTGCCAGATAAATAGTTTAATATATAACAAGATAGGAAGCAAACTTCGGCAAGCCGAAGTTTATATACCCTTGCAGTAATTACAAAACGACTAATTCGATTTATATGCCTATATTAGAAACAATGAAGATATGTCTATTATGCGCTGCATTTTGCCATCGTTTTTATGGCAGCTATATGAAATTGTTATCCGATTTTGACAAACAATTTGACCTGTAATAGAAATACAACTTTTGGGAAAGTTTCAAGTATATAGCTTTAAAACTGAGGGACTAGTTTGCGAAGAAACGAACGGAAGGACGGACGGACAGACAGACGGACATGTGTATTTATATTTTATAGGATCTAAAATTTCTCCTTCACTACGTTGCAAACTTTTGACTGAAATTATAATACCCTCTCCAATAGTATAAAAACCTTCAAAATACAAACTATGCGATTATCCCGTTTTTTTTTTGGTTTCCAAATAATTAAAAAACAAGAAAGGAAAGCTAACTTCGGGCGGAGCCGAAGTTGATATACCCTTACAGAATACTCTATAATTATATTCTCCAAAATTATTCCTATGATGCATTCTTAGTACTCATAAAAAATCCAAACTTCCTAACTTTAAAAACACCAAAGTTATGGCATTTCCAATCGTTCAGTTATAAGGCAGCTATAGGATATATGTCGTTCCGACATATATACTGCGTGCAAAGGAAAGAAGGGTGGGTGCAAAGTTTTAATTCGATAGGAAAGAAGGGTGTGTGCAAAGTTTCAATTCGATATCTTTAAAACTGAGAGGACGGACGGACGGACGGACAGACGAACATGCTTATATCAACTCAGAAGGTGATCCTGATCAAGAATATATATACTTTATAGGGTCGGAGATGTCTCCTTCACTGCGTTGCACACTTTTGACCAAAATTATAATACCCTCTGCAAGGGTATAAAAACACACCTATTATTTTGTCCATGAGTATATACCGTTGAGATGGATTAAAAAAAATTGGTTGTTGTTTCGTCAACCTAAAAATGATTTTCTTAACGGGGACGATATGCTGAAGGCGATCTTAAAGGTTTTCTTTTTAAGATTTCTTCTAAATTTCTCAAAATCATTACGCCATAAGAGGGGTTATCGGAGTACATACAATTAAACTTTAAAATAAATTAATGGAAAACAAGAAAGGAAAGCTAACTTCGGGCGGAGCCGAAGTTGAAATACCCTTGCAGAATATTCTGCAAATTATATTCTCCAAAATTATTCATATGATGCATTCTTAGTACTCATCAAAAATCCCAACTTCCTAACTTTAAAAACACCAAAGTTATGGCATTTCCAATCGTTCAGTTATGTATATGGCAGCTATAGAATATAGTCGGCCGATCCTTATGAAATTTGATATGTCGTATTGATTGGGCAAAAATAAAACCCATAGAAAATCCCAACTTCCTAACTTAACAAACACTAAAGTTATGGCATTTCCGATCAATCAGTTATATGGCAGCTATAAGATATAGTCGTCCGATCCTTATGAAATTTGGTAGGTCGGATTAATTGGCCAAATATATAACCCATAGAAAATCCCAACTTCCTAACTTAACAAACACCAAAGTTATGGCATTTCCGATCAATCAGTTATATAGCAGCTATAGGATATAGTCGGCCGATCCTTATGAAATTTGGTACGTCGGATTGATTGGCCAAATATAATACCCATAGAGAGTCCCAACTTCCTAACTTAACAAACAGCAGAGTTATGGCATTTCCGATCAATCAGTTATATGGCAGCTATAGGATATAGTCGGCCGATCCCGGCCGTTCCGACTTATATACTGCGTGCAAGGGAAAGAAGGGTGTGTGCAAAGTTTCAATTCGATATCTTTAAAACTGAGAGACTAGTTCGCGTAGAAACAGACAGACGGACAGACAGACGGACAGACGGACAGACGGACATGGCTATATCAACTCAGGAGGTGATCCTGATCAAGAATATATATACTTTATAGGGTCGGAGATGTCTCCTTCACTGCGTTGCACACTTTTGACCAAAATTATAATACCCTCTGCAAGGGTATAACAAACTAACTTTTTTCGGAATTAGCCTTTTACGCCAAACTGCCATCACTTTCGACAACGCACATTTCCCCTATAATAATTTTATAAGGGAAATGCTTGCAATAAAATAGCTTTTACTAAGCTGTAATGCTTAAGTCTGTTTATGATAGAATTAAAATAAAAGCAAAACATAGAAAAGAATTTGGTCACCCAGTATGGAGATTAAGCCCGGCAGCATAATAGCCAGATGTTTAATCTATCCCAGCCTATTTATCTGAAATATATAATTTTAAAAAATTAATTTCAGTGTATTTTTCTGTTTTGCTATCAACATTTTTAAATGCCTTATTTCCTGTCAAGAGAGATTTTTCTTTAAGCAATACATTTTTTTATCCTTGCAAGGGAATTATAATTGCAGTCAAAAGTTTTCAACGCAGTGAAGGGCAAATTTCCGACGTATATAACGTATATACTCTTCATACCGTTTAATCATTTTTTCGCAAACTAATCCCTGAATTTTAAAGCTATTTATATAAAACTTCGCAAAAAGTCATATTTTTTGTTGTAGGTAGACAAAATACGTATTTCCTAGTCTTGCGCTTTGTTTTGAACGAAGTGGAGTTAAAATAAAAGTATGGGTTTCCAAATTAACCTCATTCAATCTTTTAGAGGCCTTCTTGCTCTGAAATGATTTCAATTCTTTAATTTCAAGCTCCAGAACAAAACAGTATTATAAAACGAATGGGCTTCGGGTAATTGGGGGTCCTGGCTCCTGTCACAAATAGCCTTCCAAAAAGTATGCCAAACACATACATGCACACTGCCAGGAAAGTAGCTAATGCGTGATAAAATGAGAGAAAGCAGCGGGAGTAAGTCGCATATTTTCATTAGAAGACATCCATCAAAATTCACGCATGGGCTTTCCATGCTTCCCCAAAATACAATGAATCCCGCCCATTGTCATTTCATAAGCACTCACAACCGCCTTTCAGAAATAGTTTGACTTAAATAGGCAAAGAGTTGTTGGTCACGAAAGTCTCATAAAGAAAGCCGATGTCATAATTTGCCCTGTGCCTTAAGTTTCGTTTTTGTTTCACGATGGGGGTCCTAAAAGTAGGCTACCAAGGTAATAAGTTTTATCGACTTCTGTTGGTTGTCCCAAGGAGCCTTAAAGCAGGATATACACTTTGCCGTAACAGAACTTAAAAATCAACTTTAGCCGCTTGAATATGGAAAGGAAACTTTTCCATTTATCACACAAGAAAGTGAAATGCCCTGCAATCCTGTGTCCCTTTACCCTATCTCCCATTTTGTGTCTCATGTGAATTTCATTCGTAATAAAATTCATATGGCTTTGGCGCACGTTAACCAAAAACACCGCTCCAAGACGGTGGAGCATCATTAGGCTGGGGCACGCACACATTTTCAGCCACTCGGGTCGCACCGCATCGCAATTTCTTGCCATCGTTGGGCGCCACATGCAAAACGCCATGTGTGACATTTTTACTACCAAACATTTGTTTTGCGCACCGGAGCTGCTGCCCTCCCCTCCTCCCTCCCCCATGTATGTATGTTCATACAGGGCAGGGAGGCGGTAAAATAAAGGGGGGTGGTTCGGACAACCAGCACGTACAGGGCACCGTGGTCGCTTGCCTGTCGTTTGCCTGTCGCAGGTCGCCTTTCTGTTGACTTTGCATATTTTTATTGCTTTTCTTGCTTTTATGCGAGGTCCCCTTTTCCCGAACCCATCTTATTGCTCACACGCAGTGCCGCTGGCGACATTGACATTATAATCAATATTTCTGTTACTCCGGTCATGCAGTGTTTGTTTGATATGGATCAGTTCTAGCGTTTGCCTCAGTTCTGTTTGCCCTGTCTGTGCGATGTCTTTGGGGAGGTTCCTCCTCCACACCCTCGACACTCTTTCATCTTCCGCTTCAATTTTTGGTTTTATATTCAAAAGTTAATTTGATCTATTTGAATATGCTTTTATTTTCTGGTAGGTTCCGTAGCAAAGGTCTCAAACAATATATTACAAAATGTATCACAATCCAATTATGTGCACAATATTAAGAAATACTGTTCAAGACTTAAACGACAATAGTTTACTTTAAAAATTAATCCCATCAGAATCAGGTTTACCAGATTATTTCAGAACATCTCCAAGATAATTTCCAAATGTAACATGTTTTTAAAGCAAACCAATTTAAAGCGATTTTTAAATGCAATACCGTCCTGCTATTTATAATAAACTAATAAGTGTTTTTTTTTGGGAGTGTACTTTTTCTTTTTGTCGTATCGTTAAAGTTAACTATTTAATATTTATTGTCATATATTTTTCCTTAAATATTATCCCAGACGTTTATTTTATGACTTGTTTTGTTTCCGACTGACAGAAAGCTTGTCAGCTCTGCTGAGTTTGACTTTGACACTGGCTGTTTGCTTTGTAGCTCATTCAGAACATCATTTATTAGTAGTCGTTAAAATGTTTATATACGTAGGTGCCGGAAGATTTTATTATACAGAGTATGGTGTCATGATTTTAATAGTAAAAATCGTGTGTGCCTCAAAAGCCCTTGACTTTTTTCGTCCAGTTTTCACTCTTTATAACGAGTAGATAAATACACGCCAAATATAATGTGGCCCCAAGTTGTATCATTATTCTCGATGTGGGTGTACATTTTTTTACATGTTGCTGTACGACTTGTTGTTGCTGATGCTGTATTTTAATTTATGTCAGTTGTGTGTTTGGCTTGTTTCTGTCTTTTTTTGTTTCTCGTAAAGGCCTTAAAGCCATTTAAACACGCCATTAAATAATTCATTATAATAATATTCATGTACACGCAGGAAACAAGATAATGTTTTATGTGTGTATGTATGATATAAACCCAGAAGCTCACTTATATTTCGACATCTTTTGAGTCACCATTTAATGCACGATTGCTGTTTTTATTTTGAGTAAGCATCAGAGACGCGAGTGTGCGATGATATTTGGGGGTGCTCTGTTTTTAAACCAAAATAATGAACTTCATCATTAGCTTAGTCGATTGAGGAGAAAAAGAGCTGATTGGCCAATGATGTTATGAAATATGTACATTAATATTGTAAAATTGACACTTGCCTGGCATGCTGAGGACCCACATTTCCCATATCATGAGCCGAACTAGCCGATATTTGAAAATCCGCAATGACGCCAGACTCCATGCCCAAGGGCTGCTGGCATGTTCCTGTAAAGAGATTTTACATTTGGTCAAATTCGTTAAGATAAGGATTAAGAAGTACCTTTAATTAAAACGAAATTTTAAATTTAAGAATATAATGAAAACCCCTTAATGGAAAACAAATCATAAAACCTTTGAAGGTATAGTTCTTCACCGACTTCCAAGGGATTGAGTAAATTAATTTTAGTGCAGGTCAGACAAAAACGTAATCGATCCGTAGAGGAAAATCAAAGAAAAACACCCCTTAACAAGGTAAGACCATTAACATTTAAAACTTGAGATATTACATTTTGTGATTTTTTATAATTTTGTTGAATTTTATCTGTTTTGGTAAAAGACAATTGCAATCTTTATGTTAATTTAACTATTTATTTCTTTTCTTATGTTTTAGTAATAAACAAATCTCCGGGAAATGTGAAGCAACCAAATTTTGACTTATTTTATTTCAATAAATGGCTAAGAATTAATAGCTCAACAAGAATGAGTGTGGAATCTCCGTTATTCAAAGCAACTCGGTTTTTACTCATATCATTTATTCATTTCACCCATGAAATCGAAGATGAAAAATTTCTTCAGGGAGAAGACTTCAAAGGCCGTGGTCAAACAATGTTGGTGAGCTGCTCAACAGAGGTAAGATTCAGTTGTTCCGCGAATTAAAGGGTATATTCATGAAAACTAGCTTTTATTCCTTTTCGAGTGTACTCAAAACACATAGAAGATAAAAATAAAAATTGTACACCTTGTAAGTGGTATTGAAAGACGAAGACGAAGAATCCACTGAGATAAAAAGCATGGATTTTTCGCCAAAGATGTTATTATTCGCCAACAAAAATAAAAATTGCAAAGTTTGAGCTAGAGTCATACAGCATTAAAGAAAAACGAAATGCACTTAATCTACAATCAATCAAAAATCGGATGAGACGAGCGACATCAGTACGTTCCAAGATACACAAAACATGTACGTTCACTCAAAAACTACGCCTGATGTCTTCTTCGTCAAAACTGTCAGTTCCTCATTCTGTAATTTAAATATCCCAAGCGGCTCTGAAAACAGGACTTGATAAGCCCTTGCCGGCCAAGGAAAGCATGCAGCAGGAAAAGGGGCAGTAACATAGCACAATTTAAGAAATAATGATGATCCTTCAAAAATGTATGATGGACTTTATGTCATTCATAAACACAACCATGCAAGACCTTATGAAATCCTAAACAAAGGTTAAACTTTATGTGAAACTTCTTCAACCAGCTTAAAGCATTTCTTGTGAAAAGCTGGCCCAAGTCCTGGCTCTCCGATGGAAATAGTAATTCCTATAAGAATCTCATTCCTATATATCTATATTTCGATTTCGATGCTTAACGAAAATTAAGCATATAACATACATATAACTTAAAAAGCAACGAATATATTTTATTTCCCTTGTTTCTATTTCGATTGTTTCTATGGCAGCTGTATGATACAGTCGACAGATTTTTGTAAAGCTTAAGCCATATTTCTGAAATTGCTAATAAAAAAACCTAACGTACACGAATATATGTATAAACAAGAAAGGAAAGCTAAGTTCGGGCGGAGCTGAAGTTGATATACCCTTGCAGAATACTCTGTAAATTATATTCTCCTAAATCGGATTGATTGGCCAAATATAAAACCCATAGAAAATCCCAACTTCTTAACTTTACAAACACCAAAGTTATGGCATTTCCGATCAATCAGTTATATGGCGGCTATAGGATATAGTCGTCCGTTCCTTATTATTTAAGCAGACTTGATTTTTACGTAGTTGAGTGTGCAATCTTCCGGAGCATTTCGTCACTAAGAGATACTTTTCTCACATAATTTGGGCAATTCAAATTTCATTCGCCATCAATCTGTGTGAATGAACAAAAAACGCAATTATCATCTTCACTCTTTTCCCCACTTCAAGAATAATGGGGTTCCGGCCCTCGAGGGACCGCGAAAGGGCCATGAATAGGTCGTTGAGACATCGTAGTCATTATCATCCCCCCGGTTATTGTCCAAGACGGTGCTCATCCCACAAAATATCAAGAATATTATCATTCTGTGAATAATTAGATGCAATCAGTTAGTGCTCAGGCACCACGAGTTTGAGATGAGCCTCGGAAAACTAGACAGGGGTTAGGCCCAGCCCTCGTCCACTTCTACTGGGAAAACTGGCATTCAAGCGGTCAATCGCGTCATCTGCAGATATGGATACTCAGGGAACCTTCTAGTAGTTTCGTCTGGCGGAGCATCGAATATATCACCATTTTGGTGGTAATATAAAAATTGTTAATTGACTGGTGATTTAATATGAGTTTTAGTTCAATAACCATTTTTGATGGTAGCTCTTTAACTTTATGTAAGAGTAAATATTTTATAGTTTAAAGCATCTAACCGTTCATTATTTTAATTTGTATTAAAATTGTAGGCCTCTTTGAAAGTTTTTTGGTCGTTTTGTTGTTTTGTGTAGTCTGCTTCTGCCGCACTGTGTGCTATATTTTTTATCAGCAAATCCAGTATACCCGATTATATTCGTGTTGGACATATTCGAAAGATGGTAAAATGTTGTATTATATTGCGGAAGTGCATATATGCCTATGGGCCAATTAAAAAAATTGTAGTTTTTCTCTGAATTTTCTGTGATAAAAAAGAAAAATAACACTTATTTTGGGTCCCTAATATTTTCACTGTCGAATGCCATGGTTCCAAGAAAAATTCATTCATTTTAACTACATTACCCTCGCAATGTGAACACCAACAATATTTATGTGCCCAGTGCCTCAGAAAGCCACCAAAGTTTCGCCGCCTTGTCTATTCCATAACCAATTATTTCTGCAGCTCCGAAAGCCCAATTAGTCAAAGCGCAATTGCTTAATTATCTCAAGGCAGCTGAAACTTTGCCAGTAAACAGTTGCAATCAGTCAACTGTCAATACTTGAACCCCCCGTGATAGGACCCATATATTAACATAAATAAACTATTTTTTAATTATTAAAAAGAAACTGAGTTTCAAATGTTTGAAAAGTGTAAGCTTAAAGCGAAAACAGTGGCAATAAGTGCTTTAGATAATTGATGGATGATCCCGTTTTGTTTCTAGCATTTCCATTAAGACATTCGCTGGAGAACGTGAAGATTGTTTGGAAAGTGGAAAAAGTATGCCAGCTCCAACGCGATGGCCTGGTAAATGCTTGGTAGCCTGATCATGTTGTTTTTGGCCAAATAAACAAACGACATCCGAGAAAACATATCCCTGTTCGTTTCGGGAGGAAACTATTTGGGAAAACTTTGGCGGCGCAATGCAGAGCTACAAAGTGAAAAGTAAACAACACATGGCGGCAGAACTCCAATTGTTGCTCCTGGGAAAGTTTTGAGCAGAATAAATTGCACAAAATTTAATTAACTGCACTTGAGTGCGTAGCCTGGCCGTTCGCCCTTCCCCTTTTCCCCTCTTTCCCCTCTTTCCGCTGCAGTTTCGTGTGTGTACGATAATCATAATTCAAAGTTCCCTCTTCTGCTGGGCGGTTAAAACAACACAAACAAAGGGGAACACCGCGAAACTTTATGAAATTGAAAATTACACAATTTTACAGTTCACTGCAGGGCGAAAGAATCGGGAGGAGTCAAAGGGGCTGATGTGTATGTGTATGTGCCAAGCATAAGCCCTGGAAATTGGTAACAATATATTCGGGATACACTTTCGTATATAGCAGCATTGAACTGCAAACACACTTGGGAAACCACTGTCTAAGAGATCTCACCTTTCAAAACCACTTTAATGGTACGGCGAACTATAGTGGGTGTTGATTTTTTTTAACATCGTGGCCACGCCGCGATCGTTTTGCAGGGTATTCAGCTTTCACCCTCCCAGAGATTATACTTTTGTTTGAGTTACAGGCACATAGAGGCATTGCAGAAGTTTCTGGGCGACTGAAACAACGAGGGAAAAGCGTGCAAAACGCGTCAGAAACGCGCTTAATGACGCGTATCTGCTGGCGCTCATAAACAACAAAAGCAACAAGGCGTGCTTTATGACCAGGTTGCCGCTGCTGCCGCCCAGCATCCGCCCTCCCTCGAAACTCCACTACTAACCACCGGATCCACTCGCCAAACAGAACTTTTGGCCATGGCTTGTTGAAGCGGAAAGTAAGCTGAAGCTGAAATGGGGATAATTGGCTTTCAATTGAGGGTGACGAGCGCGAGATTCTTTCGGAAGCAATTAAAAAGCAGCTGACCAAGGAACTCCCAAGCGAACAAGCTGTGAAAATGAGTCCCGAAGCGACGGCCATCAAAAGTGTCACTCCGAGAAGTAAACAATAGATGTGTGAGTTATCCTTCTGATGGGATAGTAAAGGTGAGAGGAGTTGGTCAACAAAATTAAATAAAAAACAAAAAATCCAAACCAGAAATTTAATAGTCGAGAATGATATAGTTATCTAATTTTTAACCGCAATGCACTTCCTGAGAAGTGATCAAATATAATTTAAAAGTGGTTTGCGATTGTGGTAGTTTAGAGAACTAAATGTTTTTAATGGTACCATTTTTTTTTATTGTTAAAGTTTCTGGCCTGTTTTCATGCTACATTATTTTTATCTAAGTTCTGGTAAACCGATTTTAGTCATTGAGTGCTCATTTTACTAGAAATATAACTTTCATCATTTGATTATTATAAAAGTAAGCCTAATTCTAAAATCGTTGAAAATTACCATATCTCGGAGTATATGGTTTTATGTTAATAAAATAAATATATAAGTATTAATTGTATTTCTGGCAGTTATGTATATACAGTCGTTCGATTTTAATAAGACTAAAATTCTGAAATTGCTTAAATATACTGTAAGCCCGAGTATATGAATATATGTTCCTTTGGAAGCTAAATAATATAATAGGTCGATCCGCCGAGTTCCGATTTTTATAGACCTCCGACAGAATGGATCGAATCCCTTGATAAGGCTGATCAGAAATAAATATTTTATAGGTTTGGAAATGTGCCTTTTATTAAAACTAATGAATCTGGCTTACAAAATTAAATCTACAATTTTTTCTGAGGTAAAAAGTTTGGTTATCCAATGCAATTGGACTTCCTAATTAGAAATAAATTCCACTCATCACTTTTTTTAAAGTGAAAATAATATTTTTCTTATTTTGTCATGCCATATATAGATATTTTTATATCCTTTTATCGTAGAGTATTTTTTGGATTATGTAAAAAGTTTAATTTCAACCCTATTAAGCATATTAATTCTTGAACAGGATTAATTGCCGTCCGTATGCAGTCCTAAAATTATCGAATTTCACCATCAGCTCAAGGCAGTTTAGTTTGAAATTGTTTAGCTGAGTAACGCGTATCATATATTTGAGGCACTTGAAAAGAGCGATTCTCATTGCTTTTTTAGGAGTTCAATTTAATAGAAACTGTGTCATCTTGAACCTATATAGGCAATACAGATTGGTTCGTTAATATATATGACAGGGCTCGACCAAATTTGAAAGAGTTGGTAAACGGCACATTAAAAATGTTCATCCTTATACTCAAAGAAAGCCAACAAGTTGTTTTATAAAGATTTTTTAAACTGAAAAAACCGATATTTTTCGACTGAACATCTGCGAACTGCATATAATATACAGCCATTTAAATGCATAAAATTAAAGAGCCTAAAAATCAAAAATGATTTTATGTCTAAAATCGGTTGGCACGAAAAAAAAGTCGATTGTAAATTAGGCGAAAAACGTATATTCACGTAATGCATTTATGGTATGATATCAAGGGTATTAAAACTACGGCTTGCCGAAATAAGCTTCCGATTAGGTTTTTCCAAAATATTTGTATAAATTTATTCATTGCACTTGGATATTTCACTTTTAAATTATGAATTGCAAGCCTTAACAACCTTAAAATTATAAAGATACAATACAATATGGAAATACTGCTGGGTAGTGTCCTTAGTGTCAGTCATATGACATATATGTTTCTTAGATCGACGAAATCTCTTTGCAAAAGTTCGAGAGGCTAACAGCTGACGAACACTATTCGCCAGCTCCTTTTTTCAGCCCGGTACTTAGATGTACGAAATACCTGAACCTGTTGTCACAAAATAAAAAAACCAAAAAAAATGTTTGAAATAACTAATAGAGACGAAACACATCCTAAACATATCAAACTTTAATACAAGACGAAATGTTTTGTTTAAATCTCCCTATAAACTAGTGATAACTTTACATTTCTTTTAAGAAAAGTTTTTGGTTAGCCCCCTCAATGTAGAATTTTATTCTCCTGATTTATTTTTATCTTTCTCAAGTCATTGAATCTTTTTTATTTTCTTCAAACTTTATTCTTTGAAACTGGAAAATATTGTTGGCACCTTCCGAATTCGGAAAACAAGTTGCTGGCTAACGAGTCTGCGGCCTACGGAAACAAGGTGTGTATGTAACTTGTAATGGTCAGCAACCGAAATTAAAATAACAAAGCCCCCGGAACGGTCAGCGGAGGGGGGGAGGCGAGGGGAAAGACCCCACACGAGGGGAAGCGGCATCCAAAGGGCCGGGTATCGGCCAATCAGCAATGGTAATGAGTGGCAACGGCGGTCGAGGAGAAGTTGTGTCCAAGCGACCGAAGATGCAGTCATCTATCAAAAGAGCCGCTGAGGAGCTTCGATTTAGCATCCGACTCCATCCGCCCAGACTAACCCTCCTACCCCTGCTACCCCCTGCTCCATTTACCCCTGACCACAGCCCCTCTCCAGCTTATGACAAGCCTCATGTTTATTAATGACTTCGCCGGGCAAGGAGACTACGGATCAATGGCGCTTTGCGTAAATTTTCTGTAATTGGTTGTGGTCGAGTAAGGCAGCCCGCTTCCCACTTCCTTTGTGCAACAATTATTAGTTACGGTTTTGTGTTATTGGTAAATACTTGAGCACCTGACGATGGCCAAGACAGGGAATAGGAGCCAAGACCGCAGGATCAAGATCCTTTCCGCTTTGCCGTTGATTTATTTCTTAATGCATATGCTTTAATTGAACAGCTGCTCATTATGTCCATAATAAAACTTAGTCTCCAAGTCAAAATTCTTGTACACATCGCGAATTTACTACAAAGATGACTTTTGGTTTTCTGACTGTTTTTATGAGTAATTTATTTTTTATCTCAAGTTCTGCTGAACCGTTTTTTTCTCACGGAGTGCTCATTTTACTAGAAATATCACTTTTTTCCACCCAAATTCTGTTATGGCGAGAAATTGAAAATATTGCAGCTAAAACTTCGGTGAGCAAGCTCTTTAGAACGCTATAATTTTTGAGTGGTACAGAATGTATAGAGAAGATTGCCCATGTCGCAAAAACGTTGAGTTCATGTCGACAGTTTTACTATTCATTCGCTAACCAAGAAATATCATTTGAGCTTTATGCGTCGTTTTCCAAAGCTATTCGCAAAAATAAACAGAAATATTGATAAACAACTTTTGATTTTTGCCATAACAGACTGCCCTTGGTTGGAATAACCATTTTATCAAAAACTATGAAGGTTTTTTATGACTTATAAACGCTCGTGTTGGAAGACTAACAGAAATCCGGCGAATTCAGTGCATTGCAATTATAAATGCAATAAATGAAGAAAAAGTAAAATGTTACATTTATCATAGTTACTATAAAATTCGTAACAGTAAGCAATAAATGTACAAGATTATACATAATGTAAGAAACAAAGAAATACACAGAAAATATGATTATTTCAACCGCCATTCAGTACAATTTTGATACTATAATTTGCAGTCAATTTACTTTATTTTTTTATTGACGCTATTTTTGGACTTAAAAAATGTTTTAAAAAATGTGAATTTCTATGGCAAGATGGTACGGCAAAGGCTTATGCTGTGCAATACCTTAAAAGTGATTACAGGAGCTTAAAACAAAAATAGGATAAACAAACTTTATGGTCCTAATGACCTGAATGCTTTGTAAGTCGCAATGGAACATGGTGTTATGATACATTCCTCTAAACCAGTCTCCGCATCTTCAGTTATTAAATTAAACTTTTGTCTCCTAACAATTCCTGTTTTCACTCGATTAGAGATTGATATCGGATATCGTTGAAAAATTAATCGTAGATATTAAAACTTTGTTGATTTCAACATATACGGATGTACTCCGAAATATAGGGGTTTTTTACAATTTTGGAATTACGGATTTAATATAACTAAAATCTGACGTCTAAATCATAAAGCTACCATAGAACAAAGCTTAATGTTTTCAAACATATGTAATTAGTCGTTTTATATAATATTTCAGTTTTGTAATAGCTGTTCATATAAGCGTCGGCTAGCCTTAGTTTGGCATGTGTTATTAATTAAAAGTTCTGGAATCTGTTCAAACACTTACTTTTACAATTACTTCCATAACTTTTTATTTGAAGATTTAATTAGCTCATATTTTTAGTACGAGAAAAATAATGTAGGATTTCAGGGCCCTAAACCGCGATTTAATTTTAGCAAACTAGGACAAGGGACAACAATTTTAGATTTGTAAATAAAAATATGTTAGCAACGCGACCTTGTGTGGATTATACTCACCGATTTTCGAATTCGCCATGCCTCCAAAGAGCCCTTCAATCGGTACTCGGGCATCAGCTGACTCTGGACCTCCGACTGCCGTTCCCATGCAAAATCGGTCCACCGATAATATCAAAGTCAGAGTCAGCAAACATAAAGTTTTACTGTTATTAACATCATGACGATTAATTCGGCCATTGCTTTTTAAGCAATAGGTTGCAGGTCGCCAGGAGTCGTATCCGTCGACCCGTTTACGGTTCTTGAGTCCGGCTTTAATTGCTGACGGGTACTCAATGGAATTTTGGCTCTGCCTGCTGCATCCCGAATGAATTGAATTAAATTCTTTTAATTTTACTGCAGGCATTTTGATGACTCGTTTTCGCATTGATTTTTTTGTGTACTTCACAGGTTGCTCATCTGGGCGGGTATCTTATACATTTCAACTCCTTTATTGATCTGCAAAAAAAGTAGAGTAGAGTAGAGGCTTGTAAAACAAATTAAGGTAAATTCTGGAGCTCAACCTATTCATCGAGACTTTAAAAGGGCCACCCAGGGTAAAATAGAACGACTCGGAACAGGCCTCCCTAAATACATCATTGTCAGCAAATGAATGTGACGTGACCTTGCAAACTGTCGCGTTTTTGTCACATGACAGGACGATGGCAGTGAGCCAAGCGGAGTTGGCTGCCAGTTTCCCCGGCACGATTTCTAGACCTGAGCAAGCAGAAATTTATGTAAAATGTCAGACGCACACAGAGGACTGAAACTCTTGACATCCCCTTGCGGATCCCTCGGCGAAATGCCAAAACGTGTCAAAATACAAAAATAAAAACAGCGTGAAAAACTGAACACAACAGATAGATAATTTCTTCGGCCTCCTCGATATTTTTTCATTTGCAGCCGAAAACAATATGAGGACCGGGTCTGACGTTTAAACAATCTGACTTAGCCCCACTTTCTCGTCCTCTCGGTAAGCTTAATATAAGTTTAATCTGGTAAACAAGTCATTTTGAAAGTGGTTTGGCCAAAAAGATAACATTTTTATTAAATCTTCTAGGGAGTATAAGCTAGTAATCTCCACAAGTGAACTAAGGCCTAACTTACATACTCTAACACATTTCAGCTAGGCAATTTAATTCCTTGCTAAACCTTTTTATACAATGCAGTAAAGGACACATTTCCGACCGCATAAAGAATATATATTCTTGATAAGCATGTCAGTTAATGTAGCCAAGTCCGTCTGTCTGAATGAAACTTTCTCAAAAGTTTTATTATTTTTATCGCAGGTGGATGGGGAAATCGTTTAAAAAAGAAAGTTGAAAGGGTTAAAAACATTCTACTTGACTTCAGTATTATCGTATCAACAAAAATATTAATAATTTTCATAAACAAAAACACTCTTTATATTATTTAATGAAATCATTTTAAAATCATTTTGGGTACTTTTGATACTCATTAGGAAATATTTCTAAAAAATTGATATTTTAAACCACACTAATTAAATTGACGCAGATCTGCCAATATAAGAAACTTTTGATTGTGACCAGATAAATAATATATAATAATATCGATAATCCCACCGATTGTTTTTAGCAATGCTTACCAATGGACATTGGTTCCAAGCAAGTAAATCATCTTACATTTTCAATTAGACTTTAGGGGCTTTGACCCAATAACTATCAATACAAAATACGCCCCTTATTTAAATGTGGACATCTGCTATAACCAAATTTCTTGGTCAGAGCAGTCCTTATTTTTTGAGACACCCCAAGGGAAAAAGATCAAAAGGTTCCATCAAACAAAAATAACATTTTTCACAGGAATTGCGCCGTCGCAAAAATGCACTCGAGCCATTAATAAAATGTGAAATGAAAATAGGAGTCGGAGTTGGGGAATCGGGAAGAAAGCATGATGAGAGAAGGGAGGGAAAACTGGCGCCCACACTTCCTTTCATATGCGAAATGAAAAATTTTACGCCAACTTGACAGTGGAAGTGGCAGCCAAGTTGCAAATGTGCCGCAGTTCAGCTGGTATTGCTGGTTTTTGTCACCGAAGTCGCCGAAAATAAAAGGCATAAAATTGTGTAGCAACAATCCCGCGCGCCACTTGAGCCCCCAGAAAATGGAGCAGTTTGGAGTCGTGCATAGTTTTTATGGCCACGGGACGGCCTTTTAATGCCAACTCCAACTCCAACTCCCCAACTCCAACTGCCTCCTCTCGCAGTAGTTGCATGGCAATGGGGCAACAACAGCTGGTGGGTTGCGGCATCGAGTTGGAGTTGCAAATGGTCTGACCAGCGGTGTGGAAACTTCTTTTTTGCCCGGTAGCTGTTGCCACAGCAAATGCCAATTTGCATGTGAGGAAAGCAATGTAGAACAAGTTGCTCGCAAGGCGGCTCATTTGCATTGGGGTGAACTGGTAAGTGACCAAAATTTTTTGGAAAAGCTGATTTTTCTTATACAGCACTGTACTTATTTAATTTTAATTTACCGTAATTTAATAATTTTCATTTAAAAAAAAACAAAGGCAAAAAAGTCTGTGATATTAGTATAATCCACCTTGTTGAGAAAAATGTGAGCTCGTATAAAAAAACTACATACACAATTAATTTAAAGCAACTCAAGTTTAGTTACAACCGGACTAGACAGTGTCTAGAAATATATATACAAACAAGAAGAAACGATATATTGGAATGCACCTACTATAAGCTAACCAATTTCAAATCAAATATGCCCAAATATATGATGGCGCATTTCGACAATTTTAGGTGCAGCCATCTGCCAAACAGTTTTTTCGCTCTCCCAAATACACATATGAATTTCGTTTTTAACTATTCAGTGACGTAATAATCAATAATATAACCGATAACTTCAATAATATTGTTGCGATTTGGAAAATGTTTAGAGTGTCAATAGGTATTGACCGAATAAATTTTTGTTTGTTCGGTATTGACAAATACCGTCCGATAACTGGCCTCTAGCAGGTCTTTATAGAGTTTTTCGATTTGTGGACGTTAGAGTGGCGTTGGCAACATTGTAAAATAAATAAATAATTATAAACTTCATGCTAAATCCTAAATTTGTTGCCTTCACTCTACGGTAACGTAACTAGTGCATATGTTATTAAGCATTAGGTGTCCTTCCTTTACGTACTTATGTTTTTTTCCAAAAAGCAATCCTCCAACATTTAACTTTCTTACTTTTTATTTTTCAAAAAGTTTGGATCTTCTTACTTCCCTCATAAAATATCCTTTTTGTGTCTTTATAATACAGTTATTAATTGTCCCACAAAGGCCAAATTAAAAAATGGTTTAAATGGTTTTTGTCTATTCATTTTACCAAGCTTTCCTGTTGCAATGGCTTTGGCGTTGTTGTTGCCCAAAGCGACGTCGGCAACATTTGTAGCATGTGGTAATTAAATGCTGGAGACACTGCAACATCCACGGCCCAAATGAAGGGAGCCAGAGAAAAAGCATAATAATTTACGCGTTGTGTCTGGAAAAGCAAATAAAATGGAATAGCTGGCATTGGCAACCGCGCCCCCAATAACCGGCGGTGCACAGTGGACCATCCCATATGCCAGAAGTCAAAAACTTAAATTGAAATATTTGAGAGTATGTAAATCCATCCATTAATTGAATAATCTATATAAGGCAGGTTTTTTTTTCCATGCGACCTCTGAAAAAAATTTTTTAAAGTTAGTCCAATGTGCTACCATTTTAGTATGTTCTGATTTTCAAGGAACAAAGACAAAGTTTTAGAAATAAGAAACATGGAAAAACAATTTTTAATAATATGGAAATTGTATTGCCTTGTTTTTGGACTAGTCAGTTATAACATTGTTGTTATTGGTCTTAAAAAACACCGTAGATTGTCTTGTCTGTATGTTTTTCCTGAGGGAATTCCTCATAAATATGAGGTTTTCCTCAATACTCGTGAATTTTTTCGAAGGTTATGTAAATTTCTATTTTGCTATTTTAAGACTTTTGAGACTAGACGTAATTTTTCCGAAGCAGTTGTTATTACAGTTTATATTTACTACTCAAAACCTTAAACCTGGTTCGGTAAAGAATACGAAAATCAGATGTTTTTCGACAATTTTAATCATGTTTGCAATGTTTTTTGAAAAACTTTAATGTTTTTTTTGTAACACACTCTCAATATACCACCGCATTATACAGAATACTCTCCGTCTTGAACCGTTTCTTTAAATCTCTGATCTTTAGGTACAACTTATGAGACATCTTATAAGGAAATAATTTTTTTAATTCACATGTTATTACATGTTATAGGATGTTAACTATAAACTTAGTTAATTAAAAATTTCTGTCAGATTTTAAACAATTTTTTTAAGGCCTTACGTAAATATTACATAGTTAGTTAACCATTATTCATGGGTTAGAAAGTTAGTACTATTATATAAGTTTTTATTATCATTTTGCAACAAAATAAAATTGTAAATCGTCAATAGAATCCTAATAAAAGTCGTTGTATTCAGTATAGGAAGATTCCCTTAACCTGGGTTGCAAAAATAAAGATGAAAATTCTGTATGAATTTCAAAGCAACTGCCCTAAACGAGATTCCTGGACATTTGAAATCAAAACTGCACTATAAACTCGTTCGCAGCTGGTGTTGACAGTGCCTCGATTGTCTTTCGCTTTTTTATCATTTTCTTACGTCTCAATGCCCGACCGTGAAATGGGTTTTCCTATTTCGTTTTTTCGGCACGCCTTCCAGGCGTGGCAGTGGACTGTTATTGGCTGGCAACGCCTATATAATCATTTTGGTGTTGACACTTGACACTTCAAATAAAAAGCTGTAATTCCAATGTCTTGTCGTGATGGCCTTTCTCAGCGTAAAGCTTATAAGGCGGCCAAACTTTATATCAAAAACTCATTAAGTTCCACGCCTTTTTGAATATTAGTTTGCAAAAGCACCGTATTAAAAAGCATTAAACAGTACAGATGCTGTAAATATTATACCATATAGTCCAAAAGCTGCCTGTAATAATTGCCTAAAATTAATAAAAAACTTTATAAAGGCTAATGGAAACACAAATAAATTAATTCATTATATACAAATAAGTGTTCAATAATAATCAGTTTGGATTTAAATGAAACGAATAAGTAAAAATCGCTCGTCATCAAAGATGGATTAGATTAAATCCAAATCACCTTACAAAGAAATAAGACTTGAGTTCCCAAATGACGGTTTTTATGTAATTTTTTGTTTTTAAATATATGTATTATATTTTATTACCATTTTATATTGCCGTGACTGTTTAATCTTCGGTCATTATACGTCTGCTAACCCCAAACTTTAAAACGATCTCCTAAATAGTGCATTTAGATAGGGTACTGTACTACCTAATTAATATTCATTTAAAAATTTGTTGTTTTTTTCTAGGACTTTCGGTTTGAAAAACTTCTTATTTGTTTCGAAACCCTTTCTAAAAATTGAAGAAGTCTCTGAAAACCAACCCTTAACAATTGCTCGAAGAATATTTTTGCAAGACCTTTGAATATAATATGTTGAAGTTCAGAAGTTGTCTTATTATACAGTAATCGTCCTTTCAGTGGAAATCATGGATTCAGGGTCCTTATCGGCAACTCTTCATTCTGGCGGCTTTCACTTGGTGCTTTCCCGCCAAGCATAATTTGATTTGTAGTTATTTAATGTAGCCCTGTCCTGGCTGAACCCAATAAATTATGATCTCGAAGTTGTGTATTACAACGCAGGCCAAGGGGCGTTGAGGTGCGGCATGCAGTATGCAAAGCGGTGTCCGCGCAAATGACGCATGAAAACAAAATCAATAAGAGTGGCCTCGATGGAGAATGGCGGCGAAAACTTTCTGCCAGCCATTGAGGGGAGATGCCATCTCAGACCCTTTTTGTTGTCGGTTCATTTCACAGGTTCTGTCCATTACCAGGGCAAAACACGCTTATTTAAGCAATAATTTCTTGGCTGACTTCCCCTCCCTCGCTGGCACCTCATGCCTTTTTTGTTTTTGATTAATGGTCGTGTTCATAAAGTGACACATTGAAAATTGGAAAGCAAATCAAGCACAAAGAGCAACGCCAAAAAGTCGCAAAGCAAACGCATGAAATCAGCACAAAGTAAATAAATAATGCCAGCGGAGGCGGGTGAGGAGGCAAAAGAGGGGGCCGGGGGAAAACGTTGTTAAAAGTGTAAAAAGATGAGCCGCAGGCCTAAAGGTCGTCAAAGTAAAAAATTCGATAAATGAAAATGGACAGCAGCAGCACAGGCGCTGCGCACGAATTGAAACGGAAATCCTTATTGAACTAGAGTAAGCCGAGGCCCCGCCTCCAAGGACGGTCGAGTGGGCTGTGGGTGGCAGGGGGAGTGGCAGGGGGATTGGAAGGGGGAGTGGCAGGACCCAGTTGCTGCTGTGTCGGCAAACCGGAAAAGCGTGCTGCCGAAAATGTATGCTGCTGAGTGGCCACTGAGACTGCTCTACTATGCACTGGGAGAAACAGTAGCCACTTTCCCGAACTAATACTGGGATCAGCCGGAGATGAGCTAAATGTTCTAGTCCCTTATTTTCTTGCAGTGTACCCGATGCTTAGCAAGGCTGTCCAGGCCGGAAGTGAAATGGCAGCGCGTCACAAGCGCTCCCACACAACTACACGAGCAGAGGAAGCGCGCAGGAAATGGAGGGAAATGCCTTTTTCGATGTGGGATCAGCAGTCGCAGCAGCGGGAGCTAGTGCAAATGCCAATATGGTATCGACTCCGCTGGGGCACAAATGTATTTGCAGCTAAGGGGACTCGCAGTTATCGATTATTATGAAAAAGGATGCTTACCAAGGTATAGTGCGAAAATACTTATGCCTGCCAGTATACAAAACAAGTTTGTATACCATTATTTAACTTTTAAAATAAAAATACATTTTAAACTTGTCGGTTTGTATTTTTGAAATAAAAACTAATGAGCCGGGGTAAATTATTCAAAAAAAAATTACAGGATACAAAGTATATCATGCCGAGGTGCTCAATAAAAAAATAAAAACGATATAAGTAGTTCGACTATTAAATATTTTTGTCAATTTTCTAATTTTTTTTTTGTTATATCTTTAAAATAAACGAGAAAGGAAACAAACTTGGCCCAGCCGAATTTTATAAGCCCCTTGCACCTGTTAGAAAAATTTGATGTAATGTATTTATATTTCTATGCTTAAAAACAATTAAAATGGGTCGATTTCCCAATACATTTATATCTTTTTGATGGCAGTCATCATTTATAATTTTATTTCCCTTTTTTATTAATTGTCCCTATGGGAGCTATATGATATAGAACGCAGGTACGTCTAGTTCTTGTATACTACCAGCAAAGGAAAATACATTTTTTTATCCAAATAACTTTAAAACTAAGGACTAGGTTGCTTAGAAACAGACATCGACTCGCCTGGCATGAGAGTATTATGTTCTGACTATAATATATGTAAATATTCCTATTATCTCTAACGATTGACTCTCAGCCCGGACTTCTCTTCCAAGGGCTTTTACCTACACTTTCAAAAAATAAATAAAAATAAAATAATAATAAAAAGAACGGAAATGTGTTATTCACTGCGTTTCAAACTTTTAACTGAAAGATATAATACTCTCTGCAATGGTCCAAAACCAGTGATTATTCGCTGTTCTGGGGCTTTAACACGTTTTTATTTGCTTTGAGCTAACAAATATTTCCGACATTTATTTTTATAGCCCTGTTTGAAGCAACATACATAATTTTTAAATTTATTTTTAATCATTAAAAAAGTCTACATACTCCCCGCGGAACCGAACCTATGCTTTTCAGCTGCTCAACAGTCATCGACGTGATTTTGTAAATTTAAAGTTTTTGTTCTACAAATTTGTATACTTGCAAGGGTATACAAGCTGCTGACTCCCCAAGCCACCGTCTAGAATGATTAATTTAATTATATTAATTTATATTAAAGTATAAACTATCTATAAATTACCATCTAGAAAAGTAAGTCCATCAAAAACCCTTTAAATAAGTAGATCGTCTTGCTTCCAGCTAATGTAGAGGGCTATAGATTTAATCCTGACAAATGTATAAGCTTTTCAGTGTACAAACTTAAAAATAACAAAATGAATAACAAAATACATACAAGCTTCATTAATTTAATGTTTTATGGTAGAACAACTATTAATATATAGTAAAAGAAAATAAAATTAAAAAGTTTGAAGGAGCTTTTTTTGCGGTGTAAGCACTGGTATTAATGACACAAACAATTAAATTAATTTTCAAATTACAGTTGGGCCTTCAGATTGAGGCAATTTTGAAATAGTTGATAAGAATTTCCATTAAATCTATAAGATACCTTAAAGAATACACAACTGCTTAAATCAGTTTCCTTATCTATACCTAAAATGTTTAAGTACAAAAGGGATAACGAAAAATATATGTACATATATAAACACATTCGAAAATGTTTCGGGTGATTTCATTAACATCTGCAACAGCAGTGAAATGGCACAGCAAAAAACCATTGTTTATACAAGCTTTAAAAATTCATAGCAAAAATCTATTTAATGGTGGATTACTAGCATATTGATTATTAGCTTGTGTTTTTCAACGTGCAATATACGATGCGGTTCTTGACTATTACCATATTTTTGAATTTTTTCAAGCTACAGCAGTTATATACACAATTTTCAGTTGTACAAAAAATTAAATTATTGTTTGTGAGGCATTTAGTCGAATTTCTTTTTTTCTAGTTTTAGAAACCAATGGTTGAATCTCTTGTCACCTTGCAAAGGGCTTAACGTGCAGGCAATTTGTGAGAATCCTCCACTTATCCCAATCTGGGGCCATTGGACCATATGGGAGATTAACACTACTGGATGCTGGTCTAAGCCACAACAACTTTAATTAACACAAAACGCAGCAGAGAGTGCTTCTTGCCCCACACCTGGGAGCACCGCAAAAACACTCGTATTTGTGGCAAAAGGCATTGGCCCACCTTTTGAACTGGGGGTCGTCCAGTCCTAACGGTCAATTTTCGTAAAAATGCTAGAGCAGATTCAAATTTAGGCCAGATGCAAGTGCAAAGCCGTGTGTTGCTGATTTTCGTCTATACTCACATCTGGCAAAAGGAGTGTTTCCCTTCCAGCTTTGTAAACTGGTGGACAGCCTGACGGAGCCCATAGATTTCACCATAACGAATTGGATATTTGCACACAGAGCGGTCTTGGTCAGGCCGTCCTAATGTAGGCCAAGTTGCGGGAACTGCGAGGCCTGGGGAACATCCTGGTGATCACAGATTACACTGGCTTTCAAAACTTAATCGACAATTTACTCAAGAGATGAAAGCTTGGTTTACCGGTGCATTTGGACACCCTGATTTAGATTATTACTCTTACTATTTTTTGAATGTTACCATTTCTCTTTCAAAGTGCTGTTTTTTTTAAAAGCGTTTTATTTTTATCGGGAGTTCTGGGTAAACGCTATAAGGATTGGTTTGTTATTATAGATGATCGAACTTTATATCTTTAATATTAACGAAACAATTACTATTTTATTATTAAGTTAAAAAGCGTTATATTTCTAGTAAAATTAGCTTTTAGTCGGCAAAGCCGATTTTTAGTCAGAACCTAGAAAATTATTTCTTTTGCTTCTACTAATTGCTATGTTAGTAAAAGTTTTATTTGTGTTTCACCAGGTGTTGTTTTTTACATTGATTTAAACAAATATATGTAAAATATTATACTGATATACATTCCAAATATATCAATTCATAATATTGCTGCGTATTATTCCAACATTTTGCTTGATGAACAACTGTTACATACATGAATTCAGAGATTGTATAGTCCGCATCCCTGGTAATATCAAGACTTATATCCATAATATAAACATGCTGTTTTTTAAAATATTAGATTTTTATTATTAAATTCTTTAATGTTGACTATTAGTTCGTTCTAAAATATTGAAAATTACCTTCTTAATACCACATGTACTTACACATCCTTTTCGAACCCGTGCATAAAATATAAGAAGGAATTATTCGATCTGGATCACAGGAAATTATATTATTGTATTTATAGTAGAAAAATACCCAGACAGTCAATAAAATATTGATATGAAGCTTAGGAATACATAAAGAAATTTTATAAAAAAATTAATTTTGCGAACACCCAAAGAATCTGAAAAGTCAAAATGTGATTTCAAAATGCTAGTAATACCTTCCGATCCACATATTTTTTTTGGGTTACATTTAAAGTCACGAGAAGAGGTTGAATTAAAAAATTTCGGCAATAATTTTGGTGTTTTTGTTTGATATTCAATTCAGCTATAAAATTTAAGTTTCTCCCAGTCCAAATCTAAAATATAATGTTTGTGCCAAAAAAATGGTTTAAAAATACAAAAATAAGAGGGTGGGCATTGCAAATATTTCCCACTCCTTTATAAAAAGGTTTTTAAAAGAGTCAAACAGATGATGAAAAAAAATTCACAATTATGTTGGTGAAATCAAGCACGAAAAAATCTATAATTTGTATTATTTTTTAATATTGATTTGAGTATTAATTTATATTCTTAACTAAGTCGTATTTTCAATACTACTGCACTAAAAAAATTAATCAGCAATTTCAAATTGCAATGAAATTTCGTTATTTTAATTTAAACTCCATTGACCGCATAAACTATATTATAAAAAACTGGTTTCTTGTCTTTGTTTACTTGGTTCTTTGCCTGCTATTAAAATTGCCTAAGTTGTCTATTTAAATAGGCCCTAAAGATTTACGAGCTAAAGAGCCGTAGGCAAAACCAAGCGAATAGATTTCATCACTGACTGTGGTCAATATTAAATGAAAGCTTTCTATCGGTTTTACATGGATGCTGGAGGAAAAAGTTCGCTCCCTGATTCCCTCTTTTCTATTTCCACCCCCTAACAGAATTAAAAAAGTGAAATTCTCGTACATGACAGTTTCCCAGGTTGAGTTTTTGGTCTTCTGCTTTGGATCCTGTTGCTGTTTGCACATGGTCCCCTGCTCAAATTTAGTTCCTTAGCCTCTTATTTATTTTTACTTACGGCTGCGTCTCGAACTGCCCCGGCAGTAATGTGGGATTTTATGTGGAAAGCTTTTCTGAGGTGATTTTGATTAAGTGCGATTTGTACTTTGTGTAGCCTACGTGTTTTGATTTTTTAAATAATATTTACCTCTTGTGCTCCCCAGGATGTATTGTTGTCTTTGGTATTTGATTGCACAGGATGAAATGGTCTCAAAAGGACTGTGATAACGGATATTCGCTTAGATAGTATTTGCTCTTTATACAAGCTCCTTGTGTGTTTACCTTGCCCGAAGACGGAAAATGGATTTATTATGGCGAACCAAATGGAATCAGTCTCGCAGAGCCCCGACATTTTACAAGTGTGTCAAATTTTTAAGTCAATACAGAAACAAGATGTGTTTTTAAAAATATATTTCTATTCAGCTTCCGATTCTTATCTCTCGGTATTTTACTTAGGATTACTTTTTCTTTCCCTACGTGTGTAGGCATTTCTAAGTTCAAATCCATTCCTTTAATGAAAAGAAAGTTTGCTGCTCACCTCAAGTTCAATGTACACGAACCAGAGAATGCGAAGGTGGGGTTAATGTCCTCCAATCTGGCCAACTGCCGGCCTGTGTACACAGATCATAAATACGACCATAAACTGAGTACATCAGCGGTTGAGAAACATATATCTGGGGGTAATCTGTATAAGACTACTTAGCGCTAAATTGATCGTGAAAACGGACGAGGGCAAATGAGACCACAGACAAGATCTTAGTCAAATACTTTCTAGGGCGGCCAACTTTACGAGTGTAATAAACGTTGGGTCTAGAATTGATTTACGAGCCGATACGGATAAATTGCGAGTATCCACACTTACCTAGATCAACTGTGAAAATAGCACATGAACCATGGTCAGCCTCACAAGTTGAAATTCGCGGGTTTGAGGTATAAAAGCCAGTGGAGGTGCAGTGCTTGAACACAGTAATCTACAGAAGCTTTCAATTGACATACCATGAGAACCCTTTGCGTCTTGATCTTTCTTGCGGCTCTTTTTGCCTTGTGTTCTGCCCAGCAGACCTCTAAAGGCAAAAGCGTGAAGGAGAATGGTAAGTGAACTATCTATAAAGCAAAAGGATTCTAGCCTGGTATTTTTCTGCTCATAGCCTTCTCCAAAATTGTTCCCCGTCTGCTGTGGAAACGCGGCGAGAGTCAGGAGAGCCACAAAAGTCCCGTCATTTATGTGCAGAGGCCATATTACGAGGACGACTACGATAGACACGACTACCGCCACCACCGGAACCCCTACTATTCGTACTATGGTCCTCCTCCACCACCACCACCACCCCCACCGCCCAGCCGTCCTTTCAACCCGTTCAATGGAATGGAGTACGCAAATACCGCCGGCAGTGGACCCACCTTCCTGGTCATCAACCCAAGCAACATGCAGGGCATCTACCTCCCAGCAAGCACTACGGCAGGCAGTTCCAACAGCACCAACTCCACCAGTTCCCGCCGCAGTGCCTTCGTGCCCTCGATCGCCGATTTGCTGCAGGGCCTTAACCTGGACGACTTGGCCGATGGAAGTCTCTTCGAGGATGACTCCGAGGTGGTGAACGCCGCGGAAAACGGAACTGCAGAGGAAGCCCCGATCTCCGAAGGAACCACCACCCAAGCCGATGACGATGGCGATGCCGAAGATGTGATCAGCGAGGACGCAGTGGAAGCCCTCGAGCGGCAGACCAACCGGGGATTGAGTCCCAAGCACCTGGTCTCGATCATCATGCAGGACAAGCGGCGTCGGCGCATCCAGGAGGTTCTGGCTGGCATCTATTTGCGGAACTACAACCTGAACAGAAAGTAATCAAACGAACACGAGCAGAAACAAATTGAAATTGTGTGTGGCTAAATAAATAGCGGGAATCTTGCCCGAAACACCCCATAAAGTTTGCACATCTCTGCAGCGCCATATTTCGTCTTCATTACGGGGCGCACTTTATCATAGGTCCCAGGAGAAATCGAAGCTAAGTTACCATTCCCCAGAAGCTCCTCTGAACCTTCCCCCCCTCTCCCCCCCCCCCCGTCTCAGCCACCTCAGTTTCGTCCACCTGTTTGCCTTAGTTGCTACCATTCCGCATTGTTACGACTTTCCGAGTTTGCCGTAGCACTAAAATAATCTGCAACTGCAGTTGAAATATTTATTTGCAATTCCCCAACCTAACGTAAGCTTGGATCTGCAAAAATGGAGGGGAGGGGGAGAGTGTCTCTAACGACAGATGGCACAGGTGATGTGGGGGAGTGACTGTGAGGGGGGGGGGTTTGGGTTTGGTCGGCAGACAGTAAAAGTTGGGCGTGATGAGCAGCTGCAGTTATTGTTCGGCCGAGAAACTTTTTCATTGGGAAAAGTCGGGGCTAGACAACTTGAAATAATTTGCGTTGAATTTTAGTCCCCCAGTTGGAGTATAGAAAAGTTTGGCAGTCAATCGACGCAAAGGGCGCATCTATCATATGATCGCTAAGATTAAATGTGCAACAAACTACAAGTAATTAGCCATTGTTAGTACTTAAAATACATTATTTAATGATCATAAATTCTTTGATTAATTAGAATCCCAAATTGGGATTCAAAGTCGGATATGCATTTCGATAAATAAATCGACGCAAAGGGCTTATCTATCATATGATCGCTAAGATTAAATGTGTAACAAACTACAAGTAATTAGCCATTGTTAGTACTTAAAATACATTATTTAATGATCATAAATTCTGCGATTAATTAGAACGCCAAACTGGGATTCAAAATCGGATATGTATTTCTATAAATCTGGCTCAAGCCACCATCCTCCCTGCAGTCACAAACTTTGAATTCCTGCGTCTCTTTAAATTTAAATCACAAGCATTTCCGTTGCGTGTGCCGGAGCTATGCATAAACCTGAGCACAGGAATGCCTTTGCCCCAGCCACCTCAGGTGGCCTTTTTCATTGTTGCCCTGGCTGTTGCCGTGAAATAAGATAGAAGATGGAAGGCGGCAAAGGCATAGAAAAAGATGCCAGCTGTTGTACCTGTCTCGAATTCCGCCGGAGTCTGGCAACATGGCTCCTAGATTTTGCTGGTCGAATTTTTTCCGGCTGCCTGTGTCTGGAAGTTGGCCGTTTGTTGCATGTCCTGCGGCAGGCGAACTTGTTTGAAATTTGACGTGTGGGGCTTGCTGGCCAGAAGCGAAGGGAGGGGGCGGGGTGCAGCAATCCGAGAAGGACCGACAGGGGGCCTCCCACTTACTACGGAAAATTTATAGTCAAGCTGCCGTGGCATCCAGAGCTGCTCGAAAAATGGTAGTTGCTATTTTCTGCTTTTGGTACCAGGCACTCGTAGTAGACCAAATTCGTTACTATCTGTGTAACAGGTAGAAGAATGCGTTTCGACCCTCTGAAGTACATTTTTATCTACATCCGATCGCAGCCTAGCATAAATCTTCGCCCCCATGAAATTTGAAGTCTTTGGGGGATATTTCTTGTAATAAGGCAAATACCAAAAGGACCATAATAAAAACAAAATAGTGGGCAAATTATATTTGTATAATAATACAATTAATTGTAAAAAATTTTAACAAAAAAATTCGTAGATACAGAGTATCTTATATTCAAAACACTGGACTGATGATGCGATATTGCTGCTACTAAAGATTTTGCTTCTCCAGGCAAATTGATGAATGTCTCGGCACTGAAATTTAGTGAGGGAAATGCAGGCAGAATTCCCTGGCAGAAGAACTTTGTGTGCAGTGCGATTTGGAGGAGCCTGTGAAAACTTTAGTATGAGAAATGTTAGTCCAGGTAAATGAAGGGCAGCGATTGGCTAGTTGAGCTCATAATGACAGGGGCAAGCTGACGAAAAAGGGCTTGAGCTGTATTTGCTCCTTTAATTGGTTACCATAGAAAAAAATGAAAAGAACATTTGGGAACATAAAGATTGTAGTGAGCTTAAAATAAAAATTTTGCTTAAAGAAATGAATAAAATCTTTCCCAGAAAACAGGCTTATCATTTTTAGAGAAATCAAAGTGCTCTGCAATACACCTGAAATGGGAGCTCGGGGCTCAGAGAAACGTAACCTCTAGTTTCTTACAAATCATATAATTTTTGAGAGTTAATCTAAACCAATTTTAAAAACTAATTAAAGCTTTAAATAATTTACAAATGCAAGAAGGGTCCGATTTCGGGAAATTTGCATGGTCATGGACACACATAATTAAATAATTTTTCTTTTCCTTTTAATCAAACCCCAAAGTATTTCATTTCTTAGCGAAAGATTATGATTCGAATATGTATATTTTCGAAACTAGTGCTCGATTGTATTAAAGACGAAATCCTTTATTTTCAATACCGAAAATAATCCTTTTACAATTTATTTATGAATAGACTATAGCCTCACCCTAAAAAATGCAATACCTAATCGTGCAAATAGTTTAAAAATGTAATCTATATATTTTCGAAATTTTGTATCTTACCAATACCGGTAAAAACTCTTTTTTTTTGCATATGCCAAAATATTAACTTAATCAAAAAACGTTTCAGAAAATAATACTATATTGATTAATAGTATGATGAATAGTTTTCAAGAAATCGAAAAGGAATGTAAAAACATCTCAAATGTCGCAAGCTAAGGCTTAGGCTAAAATATGAACTTATTCAATTTAAATCCGATTCAAACACAACATCTCTCAGGGTTAAATCAATGCCAAAAATATTTTAATCCAAGAGTCACTATTATAAGTTATTATGTGTTTTTTCTTGGTCTAGTTTGTAGGTATACATATTTGTAGCACTGCGATAACAAAGATACATTGAGATTAAAATTGAGCATATTAAGCACAGTGTTTAATGACTGCCACAAAATAATCCTGATACAACACGACCATAATAAGGTCAACGACCATTTTGCGGATGTGCCCCTCCTCAGAACGATATTCATCGCAGCTGGCTGTCGTCCTCCAGCGCTGCACACATTGCCACTGACTACTGACTGCTGACTGGCCGAAAAGGAAGAGCTACCGAAAAGGCCATCAAAGGCAACGGGATAAGCGGAGGAGGTGCCTCGGTCTCGGTTTGCAATTTTACAAATGGATTTGTTGTAATTTCTTTTGCCACATCACCTGATGCTCACATAGTGCAAACAGAGGAGCGCAAAAAGCGGCTGGCAGCACGGCAAAACACACAAAACATACAAAAAAACAAAGTGGAATAGAAACGAGCAAAACAACGAAGAAGAATCAGCTCAGCAGCCAGGAGCCACGAACGGTGGAAAACAACTTTTATACTTTACACATTTTCACATATGAAAATATTTTTTGCAAGTTTTTATCACTAACCGTACCCCCAGCCTCAGCCGCTCCACCACCCCCTCCCCCACGTACACCACCCCGCTCCCCTCCGCCCCACCCATCACAGGGGCACAAAACATTTATGGGACTTGTGTTTGCCAGACATGTTTGCATTTTGTATATACGATATGTTTGAAAATTCCGTTTCTCCCATTTCGTGTACAAAGCAGAGAAAAAAGATACGGATATGGCCATGCCAGAAAAGGATGCAGAGTCCTCTTCATTTCGTTTTTATCCTTTTTTCGTTTTCGTCGAGGTAAGCGGGTCTCTGTGTGTGTGTGTGCCTCCATTTATGCTTGTGCGCGTGTGGTCTCTGAGATTGGAAAGTTTCCATATATTATGGAAGAGAGAAAACTGTTTGCTCACATGGGCGGCATGTTAATGGGTAACGATTAACATTTCGAAAGGTCATGAATATTGCCTTAATCTTATCTGAGAAAACCGTATAAATTAATTTATAAATTATTAAAAGATATACATTTTGAAAGGTTAGTATTTACATTTTTCAACTGTATGTTTCAAAAGTCAGACAAATTTTCTTGAGCTTAAAAAAATAATTTTTTTAAAAAGGCTTTTACTATCTGGCTCGGTTTCCCTGTTATTTTGAACTTCACAATAATTTTTTTATTAAACATTTGGAAGACAAAAGAAAATCTGAAACATGACCACCGAAGTTCAAACCATTAATAACTTTTTCTTGTGGTAAAATTGGAAAACCGGTTACCCAAATTACTAAGCGCAACTGAACAAACCAAGAAATGTTTGATCCGAACTAATCCAAATAGGCTTTTGCTACTTTTAGAACTTTTAGAAACTTAAGTGAAAACTTAGTGCAAATTAACTAATATTTTCCTACGAATTTATTTTCTACTTTACCTTTGTACCACATTAAATCAACAATTCTTCAGAGATTACATTGTAGTTTTCCAGTGTTGTTGTCAAACTCCCTGTTTAGGTGTAACCTTTGATTTTCTCTCATTTTCATGAAATTAACTTGAGGATCCATGCGATCAATCTTTGAGTAAAAGCATTGGAAGATAACCAAACATATAATATTGTAATGCATTGAGTAAAGAATCAATTTGTAATTCAAATATTTTTTTCAAAATTTGGTGGTACATGTAAATTAAACATCCAAATAATTAAATTTCCTTTTTCATAGAAGTCAACATTCTTCATTAAATGTAGTGAGTAGTGTTGATTCCACATTTGAAGATGGATCATAGTAAGCGAATAAAGTAAAGCTATACGGTATTCAATTTTTTCTCAGTGTGTTTCAAATACTAAAAAATAGTTTGGAATTAGAGCTGTGAGAAAAGAGCCGGGACACTCGGTTAATCGATCAATTTAGCTTCTCTTCCGCCGTGCTTCCATAACCTACCTCCACATCCTTGCACAACAGTTGGCTCTGATGTTATTAGCCAGCAGGTGGCGAAAGGCGCCTCTGAAGTGAGCCGATGAGATCAAAGAACAACCACAAGAAGATATTCACTCCTGTCGAGGGCGTCATTAAGCCAGAATGCATTTGTCATGCCTCCCAGGTGCCCAAATTCATTACCTTAAAAAATACAAAGTCGAAAAACTGTGAGTTTCGCTCCTACCTGCGCAAGCGCCGCTCATGGGATTTTTGGTAGTAGTCCTGTTTTCAGGACCCCGTGCTAACCAACTGATTAGATCAACGGACCGAATATAACGAAAATCTGAGAACGACAACCGCTACAGTTAGTGGTTATTGCAAGTTTTGGGTTGCGAGAGTTGAGGTCGTCTGAAGTGGACGCGGCTGAGCCGCACTGCAGCAGACACATAAATCATTTTGCTTTATTAATATCTACAGCAGTTCCCTCCTTCCGTTTCTTCATTTTTTTGCTGGCTCGAATATTGATTTAAGCATTTATAAATAGTTTGACTCTTTGGGAAATTGTGTTTTTGTATTATGTTATACGTTATTATATTAATTTTGCTTTCAAAATCTTGACAAATAGTGTCAAAAACGTAAATGAATATTTGCATTTGTGCAATTTTAGCAACTGGCTTAGAACCTACATACGGTTGATGTCACAATATCATAATTTATAAGCAAATACGTTCTGCATGTGCCATTGCCATGTGTTCGATATCGACCGTTACGAACATATTTTGACCTAACAAAACGAAATTGGACGGTGACATCTGCTCAACTCAAAGGGCAAGATGTTGATGGCAATTATATTCAGGTGTCTTAATATAGGAAAAAGAAGAAAAGACAAAACTGTAAGTAAATATAGTCCGGTCTATTATGGTTTCAAAAATTAACGTTTTATAAAACAAAATGTGGACAAAAATAGGGAATTTACCCGAGTGACTGGGCTTATTTTGGCGTAATGTGCTGGCTAAAGGACTAGGCATAAAAGACATTTTTAATTCAAATAGACTAATTCAAATTTGTGTTTTCCTTTTTTTATTTTGTTTAATATTCTTTGGAATCGAAATAAAATAAAATTTGTTGGAATATAGTAAATAGGAGACATACATTTGTAAATTATCGTTCGGTGATTTCGAATAATTAATAACTGAAGAATTCTTGTGATACCGACGGATTTTATGGTTGAATTTTAAAACAACCTTTTGAGATATTCCCTGATTTAATTAATTTTGATTTTTAAGATCGCCTTGAACCGCGACTTTTTTTTAATTATTCTCAATTATGAATTCTAAAGAAATCGCTGTTCATCGATAATCATTTTTTCGCTACTTTGTGTGAAAGGGCTGCTATACTAGACAAATGAGTGCCAGACGACCTGGAAAGAACCGCTCGAACGCATTGTTTTGAAACAAACCAAAATAAATAAAGGCCGCCTGAGGCTGGCGAAATAATTAGAATAGTAAAATCGTGCTGTAGAATTAAAATAAAGAGTTGAGTCTTCCCAAAAGTCTGAAATTCTTATCATCTTTTCTGTTATTCTAATGTGGTTACTACTCGAAAAATTATACAACTTTGTCTTCAATTTCAACAATACCAACTTCAAAATAAAACAAGAAAGGAAAGCTAACTTCGGGCGGAGCCGAAGTTGATATACCCTTGCAGAATATTCTGTAAATTATATTCTCCAAAATTATTCATTTAATGCAATCTTAATACTCAGAAAAAATCCCAACTTCCTAACTTTAAAAACACCAAAGTTATGTCATTTCCTATCGTTCAGTTATATGGCAGCTATAGGATATAGTCGGCCGATCCTTATGAAATTTGGTAGGTCGGATTGAAAGGCCAAATATAAAACCCATAGAAAATCCCAACTTTCTAACTTTACAAACACCAAAGTTATGGCATTTCCGATCAATCAGTTATATGGCAGCTATAGGATATAGTCGGCCGATCCTTATGAAATTGTGTAGGTCGGATTGATTGGCCAAATATAAAACCCATAGAAAATTCCAACTTCCTAACTTTACAAACACCGATGTTATGGCATTTCCGATCAATCAGTTATATGGCAGCTATAGGATATAGTCGGCCGATCCCGGCCGTTCCGACATATATACTGCGTGCAAAGGAAAGAAGGGTGTGTGCAAAGTTTCAACTCGATAGCTTTAAAACTGAGAGACTAGTTTGCGTAGAAACAGACAGACGGACAGACGAACAGACGGACAGACGGACATGGCTATATCAACTCAGGAGGTGATCCTGATCAAGAATATATATACTTTATAGGGTCGGAGATGTCTCCTTCACTGCGTTGCACACTTTTGACCAAAATTATAATACCCTCTGCAAGGGTATAAAACCTACACTTTGTTGAAAGTGTTGAACGCACCGACAGAATGAGTTTCTTAATAAATATTCTCAGTATCGGAAATAAAAAACAAGAAAGGAAAGCTAACTTCGGGCGGAGCCGAAGTTGATATACCCTTGCAGAATTCTCTATAATAATATTCTCCAAAATTATTCCTATGATGCATTCTTAATACTCATAAATAATCCAAACTTCCTAACTTTAAAAACACCAAAGTTATGGCATTTCCAATCGTTCAGTTATATGGCAGCTATAGGATATAGTCGGCCGATCCTTATGAAATTTGGTAGGTCGGATTGATTGGCCAAATATAAAACCCATAGAAAATCCCAACTTTCTAACTTTACAAACACCAAAGTTATGGCATTTCCGATCAATCAGTTATATGGCAGCTATAGGATATAGTCGGCCGATCCTTATGAAATTTGGTACGTCGGATTGATTGGCCAAATATAATACCCATAGAGAGTCCCAACTTCCTAACTTAACAAACAGCAGAGTTATGGCATTTCCGATCAATCAGTTATATGGCAGCTATAGGATATAGTCGGCCGATCCCGGCCGTTCCGACTTATATACTGCGTGCAAAGGAAAGAAGGGTGTGTGCAAAGTTTCAATTCGATAGCTTTATAACTGAGAGACTAGTTTGCGTAGAAACAGACAGACGGACAGACGGACAGACAGACGGACAGACGGACAGACGGACAGACGGACATGGCTATATCAACTCAGGAGGTGATCCTGATCAAGAATATATATACTTTATAGGGTCGGAGATGCATCCTTCACTGCGTTGCACACTTTTGACCAAAATTATAATACCCTCTGCAAGGGTATAATGAAGTAAAAGTAGTTTGACAAGAGAGAGGAAAATGAAATAAACGTACGGGTCTTAACTTACTTAGTTGGAGTTCTTAAAACTTGTTGCACATTTTTGAGGCAGCGAATCCGACACGCAGTCAAGATTTCTATTATCCGCTCACTTAAATATTTTAAAATAACTAAGTAAGTCATAATCATTTTGTTGACTGAGTATTAAGCCTTTAAAGTGTTACTACATATATGTTGTCAAACCGCTAGAACCCTCACCATTTGAAAACAGAAAATGCTTTTCTTAGCTACCAGAAAGTTTATTGTTCACGGTATTCTTTTTATTCAGTAATATTTTAGGTAAACAATTTTTTTAATTTTTCAGGTAAATATTATGCTATTTAGTATCGATTTTTCGTCTATTTAAATGTATTCTCCTATCATGAAACAAGAAAAGAAAGCTAACTTCGGGCGGAGCCGAAGTTGATATACCCTTGCAGAACATACTGTAAATTATATTCTCCAAAATTATTCATATGATGCATTCTAACATATCTACCCTTTCAGCCTCTTTTATAATGCAAAGGAGTGACAGTAACGCTTAAGTTTACAACCCTTTACTTTTTAGATAACAGAGACATTTCATTCAAAGAAATCCACGGGATTTTTCCATTATAAGCAGGTATAATTTGGCAAACCCTTAATTGGTTCAATGAACACGTGCAAGGGGCAAGAATTGTGCAAAGAACCTGCATTGCGCAACCGGTAACGCAGGTATGAGTGCAATTTAAGGAGTGGCTTTGTAACTGTACAATATCAGGTATACCCTTTTTTGATGGTCGAATCGGAAAAAATAGCACTACAAATTAGGACCTAAATTGCACAACAGGTAGCCAGGTACATAAAAAATGCATTTTCATTGCCTTTTTGAAAAGGGTCAAGCTAGAGAACCTTAAAAGGGTCATGGGACAATTCATTTTTATTTGGGATATTACCTAACTTGATTATATATTCAGAAATCCTATAATTCGTAGATCAGTCGATGAAAAAATTTATAGAGTGACGACGTTACTCTGCCAGTTAGTGAAAAGTATTTTTTCAAGTGCAAAAATTTAAAGAGAGCGGAAGTATTTTTAACAGTGCAAAAGAGTGAGAAAGTAATTTGTATCAGTGGTAAAATTAAAAAATTGTTTTCGAGTAATATTTGAAACACAAACTTTGGTAAGTATATTTCGCTAATAACTCATTAACTTTCAAATTCTCCTAAAATCTTATTATAGCCGTGGACGGCATTCCATGTAGGTGATTTTATATGCTATCATTCCATAATTTTTATTTTTTCATGCAGCGCTATTAGAAATGCCACGTGTAACACGCTTGTCCCAGGAGCAACGCCGCCAAGCAGCTTTAAGCCGCAGTAGAACCCGCTATGAAAGGAATGCGTCCCAAATAAGAGCTCGGAACTCTCAACATATCGCCAATGTTCGAGGCAATAACCCTAACTTTCGGGAGGAAAGTCGTGCTCAGGATTCCACTGCACGCGCGCAGCGGAGAAGAAGCGAAAGGGTTCGCAACCTTGAACGGATTCGGGACGCACAAGCGCATTTAACTCGTCGGGAGGACTCTGAGGAGCGAAGACAAGAGCAGTTGCGAAACACTGCTGAGCATGCATCTCGGAGGACTAACCCAGAAATCCGTTCTGAGGAGCGTATTCAGGATGCTGCAAGACATTCGAATCGTCGACAGGACCTGGACTATCGTGTTTCTGAGCGGGCTCGGGATATGGAGGCACGTGCAACCCGTCGACAGGACTCTGAGGAGCGACGACGAGAGCAGTTGCGAAACACTGCTGAGCACTCTACTCGGAGGACTATTCCGGAGAACCGAAATCCTGAACGGGTTCGGGACATGGATGCACACGCGATCCGTCGAGAGGACCCCGAGGAGCGACGACGAGAGCAGTTGCGAAACACTGCTGAGCACTCTACTCGGAGGACTATTCCGGAGAACCGAAATCCTGAACGGGTTCGGGACATGGATGCACACGCGATCCGTCGAGAGGACCCCGAGGAGCGACGACGAGAGCAGTTGCGAAACACTGCTGAGCACTCTACTCGGAGGACTATTCCGGAGTACCGAAATCCTGAACGGGTTCGGGACATGGATGCACACGCGATCCGTCGAGAGGACCCCGAGGAGCGACGACGAGAGCAGTTGCGAAACACTGCTGAGCACTCTACTCGGAGGACTATTCCGGAGTACCGAAATCCTGAACGGGTTCGGGACATGGATGCACACGCGATCCGTCGAGAGGACCCCGAGGAGCGACGACGAGAGCAGTTGCGAAACACTGCTGAGCACTCTACTCGGAGGACTATTCCGGAGTACCGAAATCCTGAACGGGTACGGGACGCCGGAGCGCGTGCTATTCGTCGAGAGGTCACCGAGGAACGGCGACAAGAGCAGGTGCAAAATACTGCTGACCATGCCTCTCGGAGGAACAATCCCGAATTTCGAATTTCAGAGCGAATTCGGGATGCCGCAGCACGAGCTGCTCATCGCGAGGACCCAGAGGAACGTGCAAGGGAACAGGAAAGGAACACTGGAGAGCACCGACAGCGACGAAGGGATATGGAAGACAGGCAGCGAGAACGGGAAAGGGACGCCGATAACAGGAGAGCAACCAGGAGAAATCCCATCGCTAGATCACAGGAGCAACGGATAAACACATCACAACGCCGGGAAACACGACAACAGCGGAGGATTCGGGAAGAACAAATTCGGCAAATGGCAGAGGATCGGTTATTAAACTTTAGGATGGACTCACAAAATCGACTCGATGCCTCCCAAAGGCAGTCGCAAAGAAACATGGACGCAAGAGCTCAACTTTCGGAGGATGAACTGGAACAGGAACGAGGACAACAGCGAAATAGGATTCGATCATCAGCGAGGGATTTGTACCACAGGAACATTAAGGAAGGCCCAACGGCTATTTGTATTTGCTGTGGAGGAACATGGTTCCGTTCGCAGGTAAGTGGATTATCCATCTTGGCTATCTCCTCTAAATTTCCTCTCCTAAACGTTGGCAACGCCTTTTATTTGTCAAGAAAATTTCCAAGTCCGTCCGGCAAATATAACTTTTGCCACACTTGTCGTCGTGCCATTTCTCTTGGCAAACTCCCATCACTCTGCCTTTCTAATGGGTTCGATTTCCCAGAAATCCCTGAGTGCTTAAATGGACTCACCTGCCTCGAAGAACGCCTTATTTCACCGAGAATCCCTTTTATGAGGATTATTTCCCTCGGCTATGAAAGGCAATGTGGAATCAGAGGGGCAGTGGTGAATGTTCCAATTTCAGTTCCCGATATTGTGACTGCGCTTCCACGCTCTTTCGACTCTACCCATGTCATCCAAGTCCATTTAAAAAGGAGACTAGAGTACGCTCACAATTTCATGACTGAAACTATTAGACCCGCTCGGGTTCTTGAAGCTGTACGGTACTTAGTGAATACCGAGCTCTACAGAAAGCACAACATTTCACTAAACGAATCCTGGCTAACAGAACTTCAAGGAATTAATGAAATTCCTTTTATTGCTGACGAATCTGATCGCGAAGCAGTAGAGCAACTTCTTCACCAGCAACACCACTCCCAAAATGCTGCAGAGCTCGAAGACAATTTAAATCCCGGAGGCCATGAAACATTATTGGAAAATAATGATACTGCAATTCAGCGCATTGCATTGGCACCGGGTGAAGGCCGCCGGCCAACAAGCTTAACGCTTGACGAAGACGCAGAGGAACTTTCCTTTCCAACTATTTCTTGCGGAGAAATATTTAAAGGAAATACAACCTATGCGAAAAAAGCCAGATCCCAAATCCGTTTTTACGACCGTCGTTGCGCTGTAGTTCCAAAAGTTTTATACATGTATAAATTTTACGAAATGCAGCGCATACAAAATTCAATTTCAATTGCTTTACGCAAAAAGTCGGGAGCGGTTACCGCTGGTAATCTGCGGGATGAATCATTTGTTGACCGTCTTGTGCAACATGATGATGGCTACCACATCCTAAAAGGCTTACGGTCTGCACCAGCTCATTGGGAGGCTGAGAAAAAAAAAGTTATAGCCATGATTCGACAATTTGGGCTGCCAACGTTTTTCATAACTCTTTCCGCTGCTGAAACTAAGTGGAATGAACTTTTAGTTATCCTGTCTCTTCTATTGGATAATAGGGCTATAAGCGAGGAAGAAGCGGCAGCTCTTTCCAGCTCCGAAAAGGCTCGGTTAATCCGATCTGATCCAGTGACGTGCTCTCGATACTTCGATTACAGGTTGCGACAATTAATGAAATTGTTCAAAACCGATATTTTTGGGGAATTTAATCTTTCTCATTTTTATTGGAGAATCGAGTTCCAGCACAGAGGATCTCCGCATTCTCATGGCATGTACTGGCTTGCTGGTGCTCCTAAGCTCGAAGACGCCGAAAATACCGAGCAAGTAATAAACTTTATTGATAGGTTTATTACTACAAATGGAGACGATACTGAACTACAAGAAGTAATTCAGTATCAACGCCATAAGCATAGTGCTTCTTGCCTAAGAGAGTTACGCGGACAGGAGTTCTGCCGATTCAATATGCCATATCCTCCTATGCCCGAAACGCTTATTTTGCATCCAATAGAAGAAAACGAAGTCAATATTGAAGATCATAAAACTTTGTTTAAAAAAAATTAAGGAAGCTTTAAGGACTATTTCAAATGAAGACGCAGCTTTGTTTAACAATTTTGATAATTTTCTGTCCCACCTTGAAACTAATTTTGAAGCCTACAAGCTAGCCTTACGTTCCAGCTTAAAAAAGCCACACATTTTTCTTCGCAGACAATTCTCCGACCGACTGCTCAATGCTTATAATAGAGATATTCTAAGCTTACACAGAGCTAATATGGATATTCAATTTATCCTAGATGCGTACGCCTGTTGTAGTTATATCATTAACTACATAAACAAGTCAAACAGAGGCGTATCGCAGTTGCTCCGTGAAGCCATGGCAGAAATAAGCCATGGGAATATTTCTATTAAAAGGAAATTACAGCACATAGGGAATAAGTTTATTAACGCTACAGAAATATCGGCCCAAGAAGCAGCTTACAATATTTTGGGGCTGCATATGTCGGAGGCAAGTGAAGGTACTATTTTTGTAAACACTTGCCATCCAGACAAACGAGTTCGATTGGCTCGCTCAAATGAAGAATTAGAGCGACTTCCAAACAACTCGGTGGATATTTTTGAGCGTAATATTCTTGACCGATATGTGCAAAGGCATGAGCAGTTGGAAGGAATTTGTTTAGCAGATTTCGCAGCTTGGTACAGATTTGTCAAGCGGATTGCACGATCTGCCGCTAATCATAGGGAAGACTATGATGAAGCAAATGATGTGGAGGTAGATGACGAAGATGAAGTTGCTGAGCAAAGTTATCCACTGTTGGATGGGTCTGGTTGCGTTAAGAAACGTAGGCATCCCCTGATTCTAAGGTGGGTTCGCTTTAGCATAAACTCTTCACCTTCCGATTATTTCCGAGAGCATTTAATGCTCTTTTATCCTTGGCGAAATGAAGAAGCTGAACTTCTTTCCAACGACATTGCAAACACATTCCGAGTAAACCATGAAGCCATTAAGATAATGAAAAGGAACTATGATGTGTTTGATGATATGGAGTTAGAGAGAGTTCTGGAAGATTTGCAAGAGGATAGGGGAGATAATGCTCCTGATGCGGAAGAACCTGCCTCCCAATTTTTAGACGAAGAGTTTAGAGCTTTGGCTGTACCAAATATAGAGCGAAACGTAAATATTCTTCAGGATGACAATGCGATAAACAACCCTGAAGAAGACGGCGAACTTCAATTAATTAGACTCCCCCCGTTAGTTTCCAATGATGACCTTTGCTCGCTAACTCGGTCCCTCAACTACAAACAAAGACTATATTATGCACATGTGATGCATAATGTTGTTTGTAAAAATATTTTTTACGAATATGTTGGTGGAGGGGCCGGTGTAGGAAAAAAGCAGACTGATTTCTACCATCTATCAGTCTGTGACTTGGCGAGCAAATAAGGTTCCTGGTGCTACGGATTCAGCAAAGGTTTTATTATGTGCTCCGACTGGAAAAGCTGCTTTTGGAATTGGAGGACTGACTCTGCATTCAGTGTTTTCTCTTCCAATTAATCAGGCTTCAGGTCCCTTAAGACCGTTAAGCAATGATAGTTTAAATACAATTCATTGCAAGTTGATTGATCTCCAACTGATTATAATTGATGAAATTTCTATGGTTGGTTCTAAAATGCTTTCATTTTTGGATCAACGGCTTCGTCAAATATTCCGAAGCCCTGACTTAAGTTTTGGTGGAAAATCAATTATAGTTTTTGGAGATCTAAAGCAACTTTCCCCAGTTGGAGACAGTTGGATATTTTCGGAGAGGACAATTAATCCTTATAGCGTTTTAGCAGGAAATAGCTTATGGAACAACTTTAAGTATTTTGAGCTTACTGAAATAATGCGCCAAAGAGGCGACCATGCATTTGCTCAAGCCCTAAATCATTTATCTGAGGCTTGCATGACAATAGCAGATATGGAGCTCCTTAAACAAAGAGTTGTTTCACCCAGCGAAGTTCCTGATGATGCCATTCATTTATTTTCTTCTAACGAAGAAGTTGACAATTACAATTTCCTAAAACTAGCACAAATTGGGACGGAAGAATTGGTTTCCACTGCTGTTGATACAGTGAAAACTGCGAACATATCTACACGAAACAGAGGAAACACGTTAAGATATGCTCAAAATATGAAAACCTCTGAAACACAGGGTTTGCCATATGTTCTTCATCTCAAAACAACTGCTAAATATATGGTGACCGTCAATATAGACACAAGTGACGGACTTGTAAATGGAGCAACTGGTCAGCTGATGCTAATTGACTATTGCTTAGTGAATGGCTCAAATTTAGTAACGCGACTTTGGATTAAATTTTTTGAACCCACGGTTGGCGCTATCGCCAGATCAAAAGTTCGGAACAGTCCCGATCCCGAATGGACTCCAATAGTAAAAGCCTCTCGAGTTTTTCAATGTGGAAGATCGGAGCATGCTTCTGTTGACCGAAAACAATTTCCAATTGTTCCTGCTGAGGCTATTACCATCCACAAAAGCCAAGGAGCAACATATAGCAAAGTCGCCGTGCATCTTAAAAGAGGCATCAAGCGAGCTTCGTTATATGTTGGATGCAGCAGAGCCACTAGCGCATCAGGACTTTTTCTTCTAGGCGACTTTGTTGCTCCAACAAGATTTGGAGCTCCAAATGTCCAAGACGAACTTCAAAAGTTAAGAGAGGAAAAGTTTTTGACTACGCATTATGATTTTGTGGTTAACAGAAACGAAGACATCTCCCTTTATTACCATAATGTTGAGTCTCTTCGAAGCCATCGCGAAGATATTTTTAACGACCCTATTATTTGTTGTGCAAATTTTCTTTGTTTTGTCGAAACTTGGACTCTTCCCAGCGAAGACTTTTCTTACCAAGGTTTCGACATAATAAGAAGAATTGATAGCAATCGATTGAATGGTATTGGCAAAAATGGAATTATGATTTATGCCAAGCAAAATATTGCCGAAAATGTAGTTTTCTTGTTTGAGACAAATAAGTCTTTGAGCTCAAGAACTATATACCAATCAATTGCCTTCAAATATCTTAATACATCCTTCATTGTTGTTTATAGGAATCCAACGTTTCCTATAGCTCAATTTCGTAATGAAGTTATGTCGGACGTAGAAAGGATACGCAGCTTAGAAAATAATAGCAAATTGGTTATTTTAGGAGATTTTAATATTTGCAGATCCACAACCACTGATCGACTTGAAGAAGCTTTAAATGAATTTAATCTAATTCCAATCAATAATTCTGCAACTACGAAACATTTGACGCAAATTGATTGGATATTTGCTGAAAATGAGCTGAGGAATGCTGTTGCTCTTACATATAAAACGAGCTATAGTCATCATGATGGAATTTTTTTTAAATATAGATATTATGATTAGTTTATTAATTTATTTATTAATTTATTTATTAATTTATTAACTTATTTATTTATTTGAATTGTATATATTTAGGTAAAATAGAAATATATTATTATATTGTTTCAAGATTGTGATAATTTTTTTTTTATAAAGTGCAATATAGATTAAGCTATTATAATATTTCCCTCTCGTGGATTGAGACCTTGTCGTGGTGAGGGGGCTGAGTATGTGAGGATTCATAATAAATATCACGGAAACCAGCATCAATCCTTTGTTTTAACTAGTTCATAAAAAAAAAAAAATGGATCACCGACAGATTCAAAATAATATTTAATAAATCTATTTCTATATTAATGCCAATAAGGAACAGTTCGAGGGGGTTGAATTTTATTGATTGATTTTATTGATGATGATAGCTATGATAGCCATATTCTATGACATATTCTATGACTAAGTACAAATTTTCTTATATGTACCAGAAGCTCAATAACAATTCTAAATTAGGTTTAAAGGTAAATCTGAAAAGATCCTGACGAAATTTGGTATGTCGGATTGATTGGCCAAATAAAAAACCCATACAAAATCCCAATTTCCTAACTTTAAAAACACCAATGTTATGACATTTCCGATTGTTCCGTTATATGGCAGCTATAGGATATAGTCGGCCGATCTTTTTGAAATTTGGTAGGTCGGATTGATTGGCCAAAAATAAAACCCATAGAAAATCCCAACTTCCTAATATTACAAACACCAAAGTTATGGCATTTCCGATCGTTCAGTTATATGGTAGCTATAGGATATAGTCTGCCGATCCTTATGAAATTTGGTAGGTCGGATTGATTGGCCAAAAATAAAACCCATAGAAAATCCCAACTTCCTAATATTACAAACACCAAAGTTATGGCATTTCCGATCGTTCAGTTATATGGCAGCTATAGGATATAGTCGGCCGATCCTTATAAAATTTGCTAGGTCGAATTGATTGGCCAAAAATAAAACCCATAGAAAATCTCAACTCCCTAACTTTACAAGCACTTAAGTTATGGCATTTCCTATCAATCAGTTGTATGGCAGCTATAGGATATAGTCGGCCGATCCCGGCCGTTCCGACTTATATACTGCGTGCAAAGGAAAGAAGGGTGTGTGCAAAGTTTCAATTCGATATCTTTAAAACTGAGAGACTAGTTCGCGTAGAAACAGACAGACGGACAGACAGACGGACAGACGGACAGACGGACAGACGGACAGACGGACATGCTTATATCAACTCAGGAGGCGATCCTGATCAAGAATATATATACTTTATATGGTCGGAGATGTCTCCTTCACTGCGTTGCACACTTTTGACCAAAATTATAATACCCTCTGCAAGGGTATAAAAAAAATGGATCACCGACAGATTCAAAATAATATTTAATAAATCTATTTCTATATTAATGCCAATAAGGAACAGTTCGAGGGGGTTGAATTTTATTGATTGATTTTATTGATGATGATAGCTATGATAGCCATATTCTATGACATATTCTATGACTAAGTACAAATTTTCTTATATGTACCAGAAGCTCAATAACAATTCTAAATTAGGTTTAAAGGTAAATCTGAAAAGATCCTGACGAAATTTGGTATGTCGGATTGATTGGCCAAATAAAAAACCCATACAAAATCCCAATTTCCTAACTTTAAAAACACCAATGTTATGACATTTCCGATTGTTCCGTTATATGGCAGCTATAGGATATAGTCGGCCGATCTTTTTGAAATTTGGTAGGTCGGATTGATTGGCCAAAAATAAAACCCATAGAAAATCCCAACTTCCTAATATTACAAACACCAAAGTTATGGCATTTCCGATCGTTCAGTTATATGGTAGCTATAGGATATAGTCTGCCGATCCTTATGAAATTTGGTAGGTCGGATTGATTGGCCAAAAATAAAACCCATAGAAAATCCCAACTTCCTAATATTACAAACACCAAAGTTATGGCATTTCCGATCGTTCAGTTATATGGCAGCTATAGGATATAGTCGGCCGATCCTTATAAAATTTGCTAGGTCGAATTGATTGGCCAAAAATAAAACCCATAGAAAATCTCAACTCCCTAACTTTACAAGCACTTAAGTTATGGCATTTCCTATCAATCAGTTGTATGGCAGCTATAGGATATAGTCGGCCGATCCCGGCCGTTCCGACTTATATACTGCGTGCAAAGGAAAGAAGGGTGTGTGCAAAGTTTCAATTCGATATCTTTAAAACTGAGAGACTAGTTCGCGTAGAAACAGACAGACGGACAGACAGACGGACAGACGGACAGACGGACAGACGGACAGACGGACAGACGGACAGACGGACATGCTTATATCAACTCAGGAGGCGATCCTGATCAAGAATATATATACTTTATATGGTCGGAGATGTCTCCTTCACTGCGTTGCACACTTTTGACCAAAATTATAATACCCTCTGCAAGGGTATAAAAAGAGTGTTAACAACCAAGATGCGAAAAAGATTTAGAATTGAAATTAGAAAATTAGATTTAAAAAAAAATTAGGTTGTGACAGTAACAGCTTTCTCATGTCAGCCCAACTCGACCCAACAGTTTCATTGTACTAAATCTCAATAATAAATAGAAATAGAATAGACTTTCTCAATGTGTTTTATATAGATGCCCCTGACACACCGCAAAACTCAAGTCTCGCCAGAAGTACAGTATTTTCGGTCGGTCTACACAGAATCTTAGTTGGTGCGTCATAAAAGCGAGATTTCGCTTTCAGGTTTTCAGCCTTTTAATAAACAATCAGCCACACACTCTCGCTCACGCAGAGAGTGTATCACTTGTTCTAAATTAATCTTCATTAGGGTCACTTATACAATAACAAAATCGTCGGAGGTCGGATCGTGCAGGGCAACTGGGCAGCCATATGTTGCAAGTTCTCCACCCTACAATAACAATAACCCAACCTGATGGGGAGTGCCGCAAACTTTGATTGAATTTTCATTAAATTTTTCGCTGCGGCTGGGAAGTTCACGCCATAAATTAAAAATTCAACTAGAAAATGTCAACTTTTCACTTTTAATTAGTTTGGCAGAGTGCGACGAATTTTTAGGTCACGCTTTACTAACATAAATCAAAAATTTACTTGCGCAAATATTTGGAAAAATTCCAGTGCGCCCAAAACTTTAGGGCTTTGCAAATATTCCGGGTTAACATAGCTGTAGAGCACTGTACTTTGGGTGGATGCCCTTTCATGCCTGTGGCTTAGTTTTTTTTTTTGCTCAGGTAACTTTTGGTGCATCATGTTGGTTACTTAGTCACAAAATATTTGCAATGTTATAAAATTGAAGCTTGTAACAGTCAGCTAATTTTAAATTTTTTAAAGGGTTTAGTGAGTTTTTGTAGGTATCTACATTTTAATCTTTATTTTTGATTAGTCAAATCTCGACACTACGTTTTTATCTCGCCTTAAATTTTCCGTTTCAAGCAGAGGTCAGACACAACTGGTGTTAGTCTGGCGAAACATGCTAAACAGACGGTTCGGAAAAACTGGTCCCCCCTTCGCTTTGCTGAATTTTCGTTGCCCACCCGATTTCTCTGTCGAACTTATACTGCAGACATGTAAATTACGTCGGTTTTGGGTCCGTTTGTGTAACTTTCAACCTGGCAGGACTCTGTCTGGCAACATAAAAGGACTCTCTCCATGGAGACCCTTGCCTTCTTTCACAATAATCTGATATTCTTCCAGCATCACAAGTTTTAAACGTATTTTATGTTTTCGATACATTTTATATCATTATTAAAGTTTCAAGTGACTAACTTTTTGAAAATTAAACGGTTATGAGAAAAATTAAAGTTTTACCAAAGTTTCTGTGTGCAAAATATACTATTTTTTGCACTTTTTTGAAAAAGTTGCACCTAATTTTTATTTAATAACTTGAAAATGGGAGAATATTTATTTTTATTTTTATATACGCTTCTAATAAAAAAATTTAAAATTTTTTTGTTTATAAAAATATTTTTCATTTACAAAAAAAAATGGTACTTTCAGAATAAAACAAATTGCAACTAGTCCAATGTTTTGAGTTATGCGATTTTTCATATAAATAATGAAAATGTTATACATTCAACTATTGTAATCGTTAAAATAGTTTTAATTTTTAAAAATTTCCAGATATTCGGAAAGTAGATGTCTCACTTGGAAGATTTTGGCTCACTGCGTATTAGAGATAAGCACTGTAAAATTTAAAATGGTATCAGGCCTACCTTTTTCAGTTTTATCTTATTTGGACAACAAGAATATAAAAAAGCTTTTTGATTATCACTTTTTAGGCTCAAGGTAGCCAAATGTTATCGACAAAATAATGCTTAATACGTCAAGATATCAAAACACGAAATCAAGACTAACGGAGATGTTTTTTTGTGCAATCGGCGTAATTTTGGAATGAATAAAAATAAATAAGAATGAGTTTTCAAAAGATTATACGTTTTATGGAACTATTAATATTATACTACAATTTAAGAAAAAAAGGATTATATTAAAACATGTTAGAAATAATTTTCTTTTTTGACGTTTCTTTTTAATTTTCATGAAACTAATTTTTTTCAGATAAATATAACAATTAATTATATAGCTTCTATCTTATAGACAACATTTCATTTTAGTTTAATGACTCCTGGCCTCTTAGAAAAACTCTTCAATTGGCAAGTCAACTACATATTTGCCATGGCTTAATATTTTATTTTCCGCTAAAAATGGCAGTGTTTTTAAAGAATCAAAATATATTTATTAAATTTAAAGTTTCTTATTTGTAATCTTTAGTTTCAGGTTTGCAATGTTTTTTGTTATACTTCGGCACTGTGCGTCTGTGATGAGGGGTAATCGTAATCCCACAATGTGTACCATGTGTTTCTTATATACACTTTGCGTTGTATGGCTAGTGGTTAGCGTTACGACATGGATTGGATTACAAACACAATAAAACAACAATTAGTTTTAGTGCGAAGGCGGAAGAATAAAAGCAAAGCCACCACGATGCCGACAACATTGCTGTTGCCCTTTAATGGAAGATGAAATACGATAAAGCAGCTCCCAAAGCGAAGTTCGTGGAATGTCCAGACTCAACATGAAAGCAGAAGGCTGGCAGCCTTGGGGCTTGACTTTAATTCTTTAAGTGGGAAAAAGCAAATAACATGGATTCTCATCCAGAAATAAAAATGATTAAACTACGTAATATTTATATATTTTCATATGTAAATGGCGAATGTACTTCAATATAAAGCGAGGAAATGCAAGTGCGTTTCAAACTTTTCGACATTGTATATTTTATTGAACAGCATCACCAAAAGTCTTATTTACATTGCAAGCAGTTTTAAGTCTGACTAGGAAAAATTGCTAATCGAATAGGAAAATCCGCACAATTTCGTGGCTTTCAGATTTTAAAAATACGATTTCAATTTCATAACAATGGACGACTATGTCGAGTAGCTGATATAGGAATGATTAGACCAACCAACTTGCATGTATCTTATGCAATCTATGGACTAATATTTTTTTGTTTTGGCTATAAAGGCATATATTGCTTGCTTTCTTGTTCTTCAACTAATTATTAACTGATAACAGAATGTGTGGCAAACGTTTTCAGACTACAGTTTAAAAAGATAAACAAAGCTTTTTCCATTCTCGTAGTGTTTAGAACACGTTGTATGACTTCTTTCAGTTTCAGATCGATCCGGTTTACGCAAGACCACTTCATATTGCTCTTTAACTATGCTTTATTCCAATAAATTTGCTTACTTAGCTATGAATTTTCTTTGGTGATTACCCCTGCCATTAAAGTCGGATGCCCACGACAGCGGCGGAGGTGTGGGGTTCGAGGGCAGGAAGGAGAATCTCGCCATGCTCGTCTTTGTACTCCGCGTAGTCCTTCGTCAGGACGCACTCCATGTGGAGGCCGGTCATGAGGCGGCGGGAGTGCATGTTGGTGCAGGTGGAGGTCACCACGGGGAAGCCCCGCTGGCGACCCAGCTCGATGGTGGCGGCCACCAGACGCGATCCCAGTCGCTGACGACGAACCGAGGAGTCCACGCCCAGCATATAAAGGTAGAGGGCCCGCTCCACACCGAAGTGCGCGAAGATGTTGGCCTGCCGCTCGATCCCGGCCAGGAACTTGTGAATTTTGTCCAGCAGGCACTTGACCTCCTTCGCCTCGACCTCCTGGAACTCCCTTTCCAAATCCTCGGGCACCAGTTCACCGGCCAGGGCCACGCCCACAATGCGCCCCTCGGCGACGGCCACCAAGGAGAGATTCTGGGGAATGAGCGAGCGGTGCAGCTCCGCCTCCGGCTGAACCACTTCGCTCTGCGCGGCGTCCTCCTGGGGGATCAGCATCAGCGGCTCGTGCTTGAAGAAGTGCTCGGCGAGGAAGGTCTCAACCTCGTCGAAATCCTCCATTTTCATGGCGCGTATGGCGATCGCTGACATCTTCACAAGTGACCCGCTCGCGGACTGAGAGAAATTAGCGCAATTTGTTTGTTATATATGCCGTCGCACATGAAGTGAGCTTGCCCGCCTTCCTCTGAGCTTTTCACGAATATAGCCGCAGCCCAGCCCCTCGGAGAACGCACCTCTCACCAACCAACACCCACCTCCCACCTCCCATCCACCCACTGACCCAACGCACTCTTCTTATCAGAGCTTTTCGTAATATTGTGTGCTTGTTTGCCCCGAGGTTTAATGACACCAGTGTTTTTCTGAGCGTGTGAATAATTGTCTCAAACAATTTGGAGATTCGATTTACTCCAACTGAATTCGAGGGTTCATTTCCAAGTTCAATTCAGATCTTATAAACATCATACTGCACAGTGACCTTGCCTTAGGCTACAGATATAACTGTTTGTTACCCTAATATTGTGCATATTATTTCTCTGTTCTTAAGCTAATACCAAACCGAAATACAATGAATTCTCATAATACGGGTATAACAGGTAATTGTGGAGAGATTATTTTGAGAGTGCGGAGATGATCACACAGCAAAGTCGCTTAACAGTAGATGTCATATAAAATGCAAGACTTTGTTCCTAATGAATGACCAAAAGTAGACTCTGAGAAGCAGGTGTATTGGGGTAGGGAGATGCCGAATCAGCATTTGAACGGCATTTCGTATAACTCACTAGTGAGTGGTGAGTGGTCGGTGAACCATAAATAGAACAGGTTTAAGGCAAAGCTTTGTTTGCATTTAGCACGTGTCAGATGTTGAGTTCCCACAGCTCCTCACTCCTTTCCCCAGCACTCCACCTCCACAGGATGAATTATAAAGCGCTGCGATGCTCAAACACAAAATGAAGGTCATTGGTGCATTTTAGCTCCACCCCCTCCCCCCAGTTTCATTCGTTTGACCTCGCTGACTGTCACACGCACCTACAATATTAACCCTTAATTGTCTTATCTAACTGATTACGGCATCTGGTTCTCGTTGAGCGCGTTTGAACTCAGAAACAGAATTTTTATTTATTTACTTTTACTTCATTCCTTTTGGTTTCGTTCGCGGTCTTTATGGGAATTTAATTAGATTTAAAAGCCATAAACAAACCTCCGGACTCTGATGGAGGTCGCTTTTTACTTAATATTTTTAAGTCAGCAATTGATTTAAATTATTGGCTTTTAATTTGTTGCGTCATTTTGAAGGTTTTTACTGCAGTGACTTCGAAACAAAAACGAATTAAAGTTTATTGATATCGATTTTCACTGGGGCACGAGGCGGGTAGCAAGAACATTTGTAGCCATTTTGCGCGTTTCAAGTTTAATTTTCTATTTTTATGTTCGTGTTGATGACAACACCCAGAGGGGGTGGATGGGATTTCCCGGATTACGTGACCCGCTTAACAAATTTGTGCGTGTTTGGGCTCACCTAGTCTACGACTACCCCACCGTCGATAGCATTTATAGTTATTGCAGTTTTATCTGCTTGACCATTTCAAAAGTCACTTTTGGCCTTCACCATCTACACTCTTATTTAATTAAAAGCAAATGCACTTGAGTGCTTTCGTGGGTAGGGGGGTTAATGGGGGGTGCGCACTAAAAATTGAACACCAAGTGGGGTTCCCACGATCTCTCCCTGAATTACCTAGGGTTGTCCCTAAACACGTACATTGGCTCACAGTCTATTTGACCTACCATATACAAAAACTTTTAGCTGGTTAAACTCTGAAATAAATGGATATACCAAACAAACTTAAGCCAGCCTTTTTTATTTTCTGTCAATAGGTATTTTTAGGATATATTGAAGGTGTTGAACACACCTGAGACAAAATCAAAATATTTAATACCGGATAATTGAGCAAGCAATAAAGAAAGTTTACTAAAACTGGCTCAAGGTATGGATTTTTAGTAAGAAGTGATATGTTCTGACTAATCCAGGCCATTTCTATTGATTCTAACGTGTTGAATAAAGCAATGAGCATATTGAGAAATAACTTTTAGCAACAAATAATGTGGAATGAACCACACTCAGTCCATGTAATTGTCCAGTTTCACTTTTAAGCCTCTTACTAACTTGCCACAGAAATATTTTTCCTTTTGATGTACAACAAGATTAGCTAATTTGACCCAATTGTTTATGTGTCGGCGAGAAAATTGCACTGAAATGGACAGACAAATTTTGAATCTCATTGTTATGCTGCTAGGGAATCTATGCATGTGTATACTTTTATAATCTTATAAAAGGTACAAAAGTTAGATTGAGATGTGAATTTAATAAGATGGGTACTGCCACTTACTAACGTAAAGTTATTGGAGTTTTGCTTATCTAGGTAGTTATTTTGAATATAAAGCTAACATTGATTAAATATCGTAAGGCAGCTATAGAATAGCCAATCCTTTAGTGTGATTTTCAAACCCAGTTAGGAAATACCAATTCAATTTTAGGGTAACTAATCTTTCATCTTCTTAGCAGACAGTGCTTTGAGTTATAATTCGAATTAATAAATAATTTTAACAGTTAAAGTGCTTACAGTGGGTCTGAAGTGAACTGCACAATATTTTTTCTAGTTTTTATGGCGTTAAAAATCGGGCCTTCATGTTTTAATTGGTGGCCATTAGTTCAAAAACTTTTCTTAAATCTACCCCGACCTCGGCCAAAAGCGGCTGACCTCGCATTAAGATAAGCTGAAAACCGAAGAAAGGAAAATAACTTTTATTTCACATAATCAAATTGACATTAGCCGTCGTTAAACTTTGTTTAACTGAGTTTATTGGCACCCAAGGCCAACTTTCGGGGGTGGTGAAAAAGGGGAGGGAGGGGGAAAGCATTTGCTCTCACCTGGACTTTCAGGCGCCGGCGAATCCTGCGAAAGATCCTCTCAGTTCCCGCCGTCTCAGTCGCAGTCTCGAATGATGCTGTGCCACATGGGCTAATTTCACTAATCTAATCGGCGCGCCCCGCCCCCTCACCCACCGCAATTGCAAGGAACACACGACAGACGGCGATAGTCGATAGGCGACACCGATAGCCGATAGCCGATAACGATTGACGAAACGCCGCCAATTGAGCGACACGTTACCCCAGCAAAAGTTTCGCAACGACTACTGGGCCGACAATTGGAGCTGCCTCAACAAGCGCCACAATGTCATCCACACGCACTCACACACACACCCACACACAGACACGGAGGGCACGCGCAAAATTGGATTGGACGTGGAGCATTTGCGACTTCATTGCGCTACGCTATGCTTCCTGCCGCCGCGAAGAGAAAGCAGCGGAAGGCGAAGAGAAAGCAGTCGAGGCGAAGAGAGAGCGGCCAGAGGCGAAGTGCCAGCCAGCAAGCGATGGCGCAACTCAACGAAACTATGTAAAGAGAGAGCAGCGTGTGGCATGTGGGTCGCATTGGTGGGAAGAGGGAGCGTGGGCTGTTGCTCAGGCACAGGTGAGTTCATAATTCTTGCCTGAAAATAAGAATTAGGGTACATATTTTCCACGTACAACTCGAATCTCAATTACGCAATATTGTTAAACAAGTTTCCAACAGAAGAAACCCGTTTCCTTTGCTTCCCCTCAAAGCCTCTCCAACTGGCGCATTAAATATTTAAAATTATTGATTACATTTCTGGACCTGCTTCACCTTTCACCACCCAACCCGCCCACACAAACAAAACAAACTCAACGTTACTTTGTATTAACTTAAACTGAAGCCAAGAGATGGAGAGTTTGGGAGAGGGCTTGCGCTCTCTGTCGGAGCTCTCTTTGCCGCTCGTCATTTCTGTTATAGAGCGGCGTATAAGACGAAACGCTGGGAATGGACCATGCCTTGTTGACTCCGTCGCAAAGAGAGCGCAGGCGAAGGAGCGAAATGGAGCGGTGGCTGCCTGTTGATAAGCATTTACATGAGGTATATAGAAGGCTGTGGATCCTGGAGGGCGTGCTTCGCGGGGGTGGAAGTCATGTAAACAACTCCAAAAGTTTTCTGTTTGACGAACAAATTGTAAAGAAAAAATAACAGTAGGTATTATTAGCAGGTGCCGTAATTATATGAAGTTACATAATACAAATTACGCGTCAATGATTAAATTTCAATTTTTACCTTTTTCTTATTTTTGAGTAATAAACTTTAAGTAAAAAAAAAGAAATATTATTATTATTTGTGTTTTTTATTCGCTTAAAATAAAACTTATAAGTCCGTCACATTTATTTACATTTTTGACTAATATTGTATTACTCCATTGTGAAGGGATGAAATAACTAAATATTATATGAATATAACAAATAAATTATGAGATTATATAATTAATAAGTTTTGGCTTATCTAAAAATTAAGTAAAATAATTTTTGTTTTCATAAAAAGATAGCGATTTGAAAAAAATTCAAATATTCATTGTTAACGGTCTCTAATAACATTAACTTTAATTCCCATATTTTATTTAACTCTAAAGAACATAGTTTTTTATATTTATATATTTGTTTAAGGCAAATGTTTTAAAATGCATGTGCATCGCAGAACAAATTAAATAACCCCAATATGAAAAACAAAATCCTTAATTTAAGTTTTAGAAAAATTCAAGGTGTGGAACTTGAACTATGAACTTATGCAGTGTTGTCATAGAATTCTCTAAAAAAGGACCTAAAAGCGAATTTCCTTTCAATTTAGATTTTTTTTTTACCTTGGCGAGATTTTTATATTTTGTTCACCCAAAAAAACCCAACGCTTAAATTAAAAAGTTGTCTTGCGACAGAATTAGGGTATTTGTACTAAATTAATACCAACCAAAAAATAACAGGTCTAACTTTTGTAGTTTCATTTGTATTTTATCTTCTATTGTCAGTTTTGTTATGTTTAAGTCATTTCCAGTATACTAAAATTTAGTGTTTATTTTAATATATATAATAAACTCCGGGCCAAAGTTTCGATTCGTGACCATGGTGCCAAATTAAAATAATTGCGACAATTCGAACACAAAATGCGTTTGCAGGTTTAATTATTTTTATCGCGTTAGTGCTATATTTCGGTCATCGAGTTACTGCATTCTAGTGAACTTTGGGTTCAAAAAAGGGCAATAAGTTTTTGTCTTTATTGGCAGTTTGGTGAAAATGAGTAAGCAATCCAAGTGAGCTGATTGAAATGTACATATAGACATAAATGGGTGTAACATACGTTATGCACAAATAAAACAAGTGTAACCCTTTAATTATGCTTTGTGAAAAACATTAATTAAATTACAACCAGAATCACACCTGAAACACAATAAGTAGTTGCGCAGTCGTATTTAAATACAAATGTATCTATTTTTATGTACTTTGCCAATAGGTACAGTCACCTAAATAAAAAAGTCATCGAAAGTAAACTATTGTGTCTCAATAGTTTGAGTATTAAATAAATAGCTTCAATAGCTTAGGAACAATTTTTAGAAGTTATCAACTGTATACTCCCGACAATAAGATTTAAACGTACTCGTACCGGTAAACTAAGATTATTATAATAATTAAATTTTATCTTTTATTATTTAAGAAGCTGATTTAAATGGCATTCGTTAGCCTAATGCTAACATATCTCAACGATATAATTGTACTGTTTATGGTAACAAGTAATTTCTGTTCCCGTCTTGATACTTACATTCATTTAAATATATATCTTGCCGAAGCACATACAAACATGTACATATGTATGTCACAGCTGCAAAATGTAGAGATCTAGAGTTCGTTGAGTTACAATATTTTGAAAGTTATTTCGCGATTACAAATATGTAGCCCTTACTACTTCCTAAATATGTTCTTTGATTACACAGGTATGCAGCTAACGAATTCCACGAACCATTTGTATTTCCCAGGTCGTATAAAACATTCCACAGACTTCGCAAAAAATTTTTTTTAAATTTCGTGTTAAAGAGTATTAATATGAATATTAAAAAATTTCTTATTTACTACTGTTTCCATCGAATGTGTATTTTGAAACTCCAAAGACATGTTAAATGGTTTAAGCCGGGACTCTTTTGTATAATGCTGATGTACTAAGAGTTGCATATGAAAAATATTACCAATAGAATAACTTTCAAAAGAAGATTACTAAATTCCTTACGAAATAAATATAAATATAAAAATATTCTAACAATGTACTTTAGTTGAGTTTTTTCCCAAATTGGTAATATAATTTGATATTTAAAAAAATATTTATTTAAGGCACATTTCCGGATTCAGCACTTTTTCAATATTTTTTGATATTTAATTTATTTAATTAATCTTTGCCTCATGAGTTATAATTTTCACAAAAACTGTTAATTGGTTGTGCTTCTTATTAATATTTAGTTGTTTTATTTTTGTACAGTACAATTAAAACATAAAGCCCAGTTTTATTTAACTTTCCTCGGCACGAGTTTGACCAGTTTGTGGTATTGAATTAATACTACTGAGTATAGGTGATTTATTAATTAATAATATTTAAATACAGAATTTCTGTGTGCTTCGTGCATTTTTTTTAACCAAGAGTATTAATTTTAAACTGAAAATTGATTTGTGTGTGGTTTAAAAATGACACCACAGATCACATTTGAACACTCTTCTTATTTAATCAATTTACTGTTTGAGTACAGGTTATAAAATTTAAATACATTTATTTTAACAAAGCTGCAATGGAAACATAAATTTAAGTCTTTAAAGATAAGGTATGGTAATGTTGCAAAAAGGGACTTTGTTCGTTTTTTAATATTATTTTGTTCAATAAATTGACTGTACACTATCGAAAGGATTAGAAACCCGATTTCGGCACTCTTTTACTGTATATTTAAAACTAATGATTCGACACAAAACTCGCGGATATGCCACATGAAAGACAAAAGGCGTTTGACGACTGGAAAATATGAGAAGAGCCATCCGACTCGTTTCTCAATAAGGTCTGACCGTTTGCAGGTATTGGGGATCTTAAGTCAAGCCGACATGGTGATTGTTGTGGCATTTATGAAGGGGCAGAAAGTGGCGGAAATCAATAAGCCGCTAAGGGAAGAATGAGGTAGGAACGAGGCAACTGACAACGCAGTCGCATGACGTGGCAAACAACTTAACACCTGAACTGTCTGGTCTGTCAAAAGTGATCTCGGGAGGGACTGCGGAGTGAGGCCTCGGGAAAACAAATATTAACTCGGTTTTGGCTGTGAGCAGGGAAAATTGGAACAAAAGAACAGGAAGATTTCAGACGAGTGTCTGAGGGAAAGGGTTTCCTATGACAGCCTGACGCTCCTATAAAGTCATAAGCTGCTAAAAGTCGATTGGAAAAGTCGCTGGAATTCGAAGTGGGTAAACAAACTCACCTTAAAGCAAACTGATACCCAAACTGAAACATTATTCGACAGTTAGTCGCAGTATGGAGCAACGACCCCGTGCTTTAAATAACCAAAAAGTGCCACGTGCTCAACATTAATCATATATCACTACAATATACCAGACAAATGTTTGGTTTTTTTGCTGTCATTAGGAAAAACCTACATAGCTTAGGAAAGTCACTAAAATATTCGGAAGCACAATTATGGCAAGATTACGATTGGCTTACAAACAAAAACCACACATTTGATTAAAAGACAATACCTAAAACTATAGTCAAACATTACCTATAATTATATTTAAGGGTAAGCAAAACCTATAATTCCAAAAGTGCCAATAGAACCCGTAAATTGTGCTTCCGTTAATGTATGTAACTTATTATTGAATAGGTTATATTCTATTCAAAAGAGGGAAAGTTGGGAAAGCCGATTAGTTTCGTTTAAAATTTAGTTTTTGGTATCTTATTGCTTAGTTGTGTAAAAGTGTGCAAATATGTATTTATATTATTAAATAATATTTACTACATAGTACATAGACTTCAGTTTTTTAAGCCCTGCTCAACAAACTCTTTTACTTTGAAACAAGCAGTTACAATTTTTAAAACTTAATCACAATATAATAGTTGTTTCCCAGGAAAAATGTGATTTGTTACTTATATTTAGTTTTTCAAATCAAAATCATACCAAATGATCTTTTCTTAAAACAATAAGATACACAAACTTATTAAGCCCAAATTTTGATATAAGTCCGAGGCACATTAATATGAATGTTAGATCAAAACACCTTTGAATTAGCTATGTGAAAAGACAATGTAAGAAAAGCGGAGTGTTTTCTGTCGAAAAGAAGATGATCTTCATCTAATATATTAAAGAAATTAGAAGGCAGTAAACTATTTTCTAAAATGGCTCAAAGGGCTGCGGCTCTAAAATAAAATTCAAGTTAGTTTTGCCTGGCAGGAACGGAAATGGTTATGCCTCATCCATGGCTGCTATAGTTGGCATAGCTGCTCAAGAGCCTAAATTGAGGTCTCGATACCAAAATCAAAATCACAATGTTGGACTTATGAAGGGTCCTCGAAGGGAGAAGGATGGAGAGGGGTGAAACGACAGGTGCCAGGTGCTTGGAACTCTCAACTCCTTCTGACTCCTCTAGTTTGGCAAAAAACAACAATAAATATCGCACCACACACTGAGCCAATCCTCCTCTTCACCCACCCTCGCTTGAATACCACACACGATGCAAATTGCTTAGCATACTTTACGGCTTCAATTGGCAATTGGCAGCCTTTGAATTTTGTTTTCCCCCCACCCGACCACCCACTTTCCCCGCCCCCCTCCCCCTTTTCCGCCCACATGCCACAGGCAAAGGACGTCTGACATGAGGTGGTTGACGGCTTAAGGGGACTCAGAGGGCCCAAGAACGGCGCCCGCCTGTCAGCTGGCAAGTTGGCAACTTCTGCTGTTGTTGTCGGTTCGGGGAACTTCCCCCTTCTTTCGCACAGTGCACTTAGAAAATGTGTCAATGAAAAAGACACGAAAATACGGTCAACTCTGAGCGGCCACCCAGCTTTTCTACAATCTTCGTTTATCCCAAAAATCATTTATGTCCGTTTAGTCGTGAAATTAGGTTGTCATGCAAACTATACTTCTGTTTAGGTCTCTATTAATAAAGAAATTATAAAATATTAGATAGATATTACGCACGCAGAGTCCTGTGACGTTCATACTTAAAAACCGTTTTCTATTTCACAAAACATATATAGTTGTTTTCTTTGGTGGAAGCTTCTGAGTTGGTTTCCGATCCCATTCAGAACTAATAATCATAAATTACACAAGATCTACATATATTTTTCTGACGGTTTGCAAAATAAGAAAACTTTAAGGGGGTGTTCCCCTCACACACACTTCAGGTTTATTTTTGCAACCAACTTATTTCTGACTTGGCGGGCATTTAGAAAAGACGGCTTATGAACTTTGTTTAGCAACATCTCAGCCAGAGATGCCCAGACTGCGTTGTTGTTAGAAAAGAGAGCTGACGACCTAAACAAAGGCCATTGCACAGCCAGGATTCACCAAATCTTTTCTGATCCGATCCAATCAGGACCAAGGCAGTCAGGATAGAGGCACACGATGAGCGTAGAGTCGGATCCCAAAGTGTGTGGTAACCTCCCTTGCAACCCTTGCACTTCGTCCCACTGCGACAGGATCGACCAGGACAGCGGATTGTGCAGCGAAAGCACTTAGATTATTTTATAAATGTACATACTAAGCTCCATGCAGGTTTTTTAACCCTCAGCACCAACAATCTAAAATAGTATCAAGATTACTGCTTTTGAACGGACAAAATTTACGGAGACGTTAGTCAAGACTTTTCTAGTTTTGTACAACACAAATTAACGCATACATATCGTTTCTAATTAATATTTTTATAATTTGTTACAATCAGAATAAGAATGGTAAGTTGCAAGAATGCAAATACTCCATTACAATATAGCTCCCATAGGAACAATCGGAAAAAAGAATTTTAAAAAAAATTATAACTCTGATGTTTTTAATTATTTTTTTTTGTTCTTTGGGATTTGGTAATATGTAAATATCATGGAATTACGGTTTTGATTAAATTAAAATCGGACAACAATATCATATAGTTGCAATAGAAACGATGGTAAAATCGAAATAGTTTCATTGTTTTTAGTAATATAAGCATAGAAATCTATATGAAGTTTATTTGTAAGAACTGAAATGGTATATAAACTTCGGCTTGGCGAAGTTTGGTTCCTTTCTTGTTTAATTTAAGTATTACTATATAGTAATACATCTACATATATAGTTCCTTTGCGTTGTCAAAAAATCGTGTGTCGGCTTAAAGTGCAAAAAGCTCCGGTGATAAATTGCAAAATCGATACGGGCCGGGAGAATGACAGCGTCTGCTGCACTTATAGATAAAGAAGAAAGTAAACAATATGTTAATGCCGTGAATATTCAACGGGGGAGGGGAGGACAGGGGCTCAAGCCAGAGGTTAGGGTGCATAATGCAAGATTCGAGTGTTTACCCGAAGATTACCGATTGAGATTTATGACAGAGCTTGCCTCTTGCTTAATAACAGTTTTATGATTGTTTTTTCCCCTTGATTGATAGACAAAACAAGTTGAAAAGGTGGAAAACTACGAGGGTGGCAGGGCAATTGGTCTCAGCTGTTGTCGATAAATTTGTCACACAAGAGACAAAAAACTTAAGCGCAACTTACACATGTAATCGAATACGTTCTTCCTCTGTTATTCCAACTGCATCTGGGCAGACCAATCCATCAAAAGGGAAGAGCCACTGTGTGCATCGCCACTCAAATTACCAACAATAACAATGGGGAAATGAAGGCAACCCACCCTCAACCCGAAACACACCCACTTCAAATCCAGAACTTACACCCCGGCGAAAAGCCGTGCCACATATGCAGCACTCATCCCTTCGGAAATAAAAACACTTTCCTTTCGTGACTTCCCCGTGATCCAGTGCAGATGCTTCCATTTATTTTGTAATTACTGTCACGCAATGCGACCATCAAATCAAATAAGACGAATTCCCATTTCCGAAAGTGGCGGATGCTGGGAAAGTAAAAGGTAAAAGAGTTATGTTACAAATCTATTACTGGGGAGGAATTGTCGCATCGGGTTCGGTTTAGGATTTCCATCAACCGAACAGAATTTGAGACAGAGACAGTGAAAACCTATCAGATCAATGAATGTAATGTTTTCGTAAAATCATTCAAACTTAACTTATCAAAACAAGTGAATTACTACTAATAGTAACAAAAAAAGTCAGAGAAACAAAACGATTGCTACATGAATTCTAAACTATTTAGTTTGTAAAAACTTTTCAACTTTTTCTTGGATAGTAATAAAATGCAACTTTCGAAGTTATCAATTTTATGCTCCCGAGAATAAGATTTAAAGTCACTCGGTATACTCCTAGTTTATTTTTCATACTATTTAGTAAACGAAAAATAAAACAAGAGAGAAGGCTATAGTCGAGTGCCTCGACTATTAGATAACCGTTACTCAGCTAAACAACTTAATATAAATATGCGCTATTGTATTGCGCCATCTACCCCAAGACATTGGTACCACGGGCCATGAAAGGCGGAAATGTAGGCGCTAGCCAGGCTTAAGCGTTTAATGGGTTTTTGGGCGTTAGAGTGGGCTTTGCAATCTTTTATTAGGCCAATCGATATGTATTGACGAAAAAAATACATATCAGTTAAAATTTTTATAATATCATCAAAACTGTGGCCACAGCTTGTGGCTTGTGGGCGTCAGAGGGGGCGTGGCACCATTTTGAAACAAACTTGCGCTGCGTAGGAACTCCTAAAATCTACATGCAAAATGCCAATCTTCTAGCTTTTATAGTTTCCGAGATCTCAGCGTTCATACGGACGGACAGACAGACGGATAGACGGACAGACGGACAGACGGACATGGCTAGATCGACTCGGCTAGTGATCCTGAACAAGAATATATATACTTTATAGGGTCGGAAACGCTTCCTTCTACCTGTTACATACTTTTGCACGAATACAATATACCCTTTTAGTCTACGAGTAATTGAAATCCAGTTACAAGAATCGAAACTCCGGTTTAAATTTTAAACTACAGAGTATGGGCCTTATAACGTGTAGTATTGAATTACTACTACTGAGTATAGTTGTCATATTATTCGGTAATAAATTAATACACTTTTCCTGTATACGGCCTGTAGTTTTTTCTTGAAGCCTGTGGTGTAAAAATTACACCATTTATTACAATTGTTGACTCTTCGTTATTAAGTATTGAATTAATACTGTCAAGAGAGAAAATTACACTTTCGGTTTTTTTTTGGGTAAAGGTTTTCAAAAATTCCTTTTGGAATTTGATTCCATTCTAGCTTCTGATTGATTAGTAATAAACTAATACTGAAACCAAGAGTATTCATTTTAAGTGGAAAAAATATATTTGTATGTGGCCTCAGATCTTAATCGGTATTGAAATTATACCTAAAGTAAGCATTATAATACGTGTCAAATTTGAGCTTTTCCTTTTCCTTGGGTGTATATATATTATGCTGTATAACTTATTATTACTTTTATTATATTTCTATTGAAATTGGTTTGATAATTACAATTTATGAAGACTTAAATAATAAAACTTAAAACTTTTTCTGACTTGTTGGGATATTGTATGTCTAGAGTTGTTACGGATAGCATAGTTTAGTCTACATAGGCAGTATCTGCCCAACATGGCCCGAATATGGTTTCCTGAAAACGGTCTCTTTATAATTATTTTTAAAAAGGAGATTGACATCGAAAACGGATAGTTAATGGCGACAGAGGTGCTTAAAGAAAAATCAGAGAGTACAAAACCAAGCTTGGGTGTTGCCGTGCTTTCGGGAAAACCAATAATTCCGAATCTGTGCATACATTTCAACCGAATTTCATCCGCAAAGATTTCTGTGTCATCCTGGTAGTCATTATTTTGTAACTTGAATAATAACAAGTGATGGCTTGGTAGATAACCGTAAAGCAATTTTATTACCATATTATTTCAGTATTACCGCACTTAAAGTTTTCCGAGTAAGCCCAAATGTCAAACCGAGCCCAAAGCAAGAGACACGGAATACCGACTAATAACTTATTTATGAACCGAGTTTATTGTTATGACTACGGATATGGGGATGTCTCCATCTATCTATTTTCCGCGAGAGCCATTGGGGCAGACAGCCATAAATACAATCTAAAACTTTTCAATATTGATAAACTTTTTCTGCACTTCGGTTTGCCCATGCAGGCAGAGAACTATGCCCCAGCCGGAAGCTACATTCATAACACCGGAAATGGCTCAACGCAGGGACAGAGACAAATGCCATTTACAATTTTTGGAAATAAAAGCCGCTTAAGCAGCGCCTTCCCATCCCCGTTACATGTAATTTGTTTTTTGTGTCTACCCAATACGTGAGATAACGCCATGAACCAAACACATTTTTTTCGCCTGCCCAGAACTTCGATTAACATTGGCAACATCGCAGGCGGAAATCCAGGACTCAAGAGCAGGACGCAGAACGACTGGGTGCACTGGGTGGAATTGGTGGAACTGGTGGATTTGGTGGAGTGGGATCTGGGCCGAGGCCAACAAGTGGCTCCGGCCATGGCCGTGAATTCCGTATATAATTTCCGCTCAGTGCTGTCATGTGAGAGACGTTGCTTTCTTTTTCGTCCTTTTTGTCTTTGTTGGCAGCGTGCAAAGTAAAATGAAAAACATCCTTGTCGTTTGCTGGTGCATTTGAAATTGCAGCCACGTACATGTGAGTTTCGGAATGGGTTTGGTTGGGGTCGGTTCACCGAGTCGGTTTCTGAGGGGTTGAGCTGCTTTTTACTGGACTCTTTTTGCTCTATTTTCAAACTCCTGTTTTACTTTTATATTAAACACTTAAGTGATGTTTATTTTATTCAATGCCGTGGCTTAGATATTTCAGCCTTTGCGTAGGTCATATTACTTAGCAAAAAATTACAGGTTATCGCAAAACACCACTTTGATTTCATAAAAAAATATAATATCAGCAATAAAATAGATTACGAATAAGAGAGAATTTGACTAAATTTTTCTCACAAAGAATCCATCCGACACTACATTTAGTGATTTAAGTGTCAATAACTAAGGTCGTGTTATATTATGAGGTCTACACATTTTCTCTACACGGAGAGAATTCCGACGTTCTGAAACTTTGTTTTTGGGTTCATAGAATCAGAATTTGGGTATAGACTTGTGGTATAACACATTCACATTCAGGATATTTTCACCAATTTTATTAAAAAATACTTTATTTGATCTACAAAATCTCAAAATGAGGGAATTGTTCTCAATCCGAGTTCTTAATACGGACCTATCCTTTTAGAATTTCTAAAATTTTTAAAAATATATTGCTCAAACTTGTAATTTTGCTTACGGACAAGCAAAAACAAACACGTGGCCGAGCGGTTAAGGCTTACAATAGTAAATAGTTACTATATCTCAAAGGAATATTTTGATAAATAGCTATATACAATATACAGCAATATACAATTTTTATACCCGTTACTCGTAGAGTAAAAGGGTATATTGTATTCGTGCAAAAGTATGTAACAGCTAGAAGGAAGCGTTTCCGACCCTATAAAGTATATATATTCTTGATCAGGGTCACTAGCCGAGTCGATATAGCCATGTCCGTCTGTCTGTCCGTCTGTCCGTCTGTCTGTCCGTCCGTATGAACGCTGAGATCTCGGAAACTATAAAAGCTAGAAGATTGGCATTTTGCATGCAGATTTTAGGAGTTCCTACGCAGCGCAAGTTTGTTTCAAACTGGTGCCACGCCCCCTTTAACGCCCACAATCGCTTATATACGATTTTAAAAATTTAAATATTTCGGAAAAGTAAAAATGCAGTTTTATTGTGTTTATCAATACCTATCGAAATGTAGAAGAAATTTTTCAAATCGACCATTCGTCAAAAAGTTATGCGTGATCAAAGTTTCTATCTCCATCTCCCTCGCACTCCCTTTACCTGAGTAACGGGTATCTGATAGTCGGGGCACCCGACTATAGCGTTCTCTCTTGTTTTTCACTATATTTTTTTAATTTTTTGTTTTCCCTATGGGACCTATATGATATAAATGTCCGATTTTAATATAGTTAAAAGCGTAGTTCCATAATATTTAAATATTACCAAATCCAAAAGAACAGAAACATAAATTAAAAACAACAAATAAATAATACAATTAATTAATTAAATTATTATGACTATGCCAGGGGTTAAACTAGTTTTTTATTTAATTTATGTTAACAAATAGTTCACACAGAGCATACAAAATTGATCTCGATTACATTAGGTTGAATAAAATTACCTTTTTAATCTCCAAATACAAACCAATGTTTTAAAGAGTAGCTGTCTCTACAAATTATATCGATTTCGCCGTAATAATAATTAAGATAATATTTTCAGCATGTGCGCCAAAAAGTTACCAAAAATACGCAAATAAATTTTAATGTCGATTTAATTCATTATTTTTTTATTAAAAATTTTTTATTACAAAACTGCCTTTTAATTTTATGACAATTTCATTTTCATGGTTTTTGTGAGTATGGCCACGACAGGAAAAGTCATTGCCCTCTATCACGTTGCAATGGGCAGTTCGAGACGTAGAAGTTGCATTGCATTATTTTATAAATGCAAAAAATTGACTTGCAACGTTTTCCCAATGCAAATTTTAATGTTGGATTGTAACGTTTGCCAAACACAAAACAAGAATTTTGCATTCCGACCTCTGACCCGTCCGCCCCACCACTTCCCAATAATGTCTCATGCGTCCCCAGTGTGATTGTGTCTGGCCAAATGGCAAAAAGTGCCCAAAACTTTGGCGTAAACCATCTAGCCGCGCTTCCAAATCCCCAGAAAGCCTCCGATTCTCAACGCCCCTGCCACGGTGGCACCCCACCATCGCCCTGAAACGTTTAGCATACAATTAGCCTGCAAAAGGCAGTGGAGAAAGGGATGAGAGAGGGGGAGCGGGGCGGAACGACGCACTGGGAAAGTTGAAGCTGGTGAAAACTTCGGTGAAAATTATTAAAATTTTCGTTGTGTCGTTGCCCTCAAAAGGGTTGACCATATGGAAATTAGCATATGACAGCCATTTCGGTCCAGGGGTGGTACGCCTCCTCCCACAGAATCACTCTCCTGGGTGGAGAGTTTAATTTTAAAGTCAGCCGCAAGCTTTGTGTCTAGTGATGTGGCAACGGGGCACAGCAGTGGGTGGTGCCACAGAACTGGGTGGAGAGCTAAGATTTTTCATTTTCCAGAGCGAATTTCTTTTTGATATTCTTCGTATTTGTCTGTATTTTAATTTGGCCTAAAAATTCCAATAGCCTATAAACTTGTTTCTTTAAATTGATGATAGACATTAACATTTGCTTCCATCAATTTAAAAACAGGTATCGCAAATAAATTTTGAGGAGAGTGGGGCTATGTACTGCAGTCCCTTTCCTCTTAATCCACAAAAGAACAGATTTTAAAACCTATATCGTATATATGCTCACCAATACAGCTTAACAACACAACTTAAATTTGTGTTCGTTCAATTAAGTTAAATAAGTTAGTAAGAGCAAACTGATTTGCTAAGACACATCTGGTGTACCCAAAGGTCCGTTAAAAAAACGAATTTCTAAATCGATTTTTGAGATCTTTAGCTTTTTAATATTTTTAACTGACGATTTATAATTAATCGTTCCATTTTGTCTTTTTGTTTGCCTTCTATACAAAGATATTAAGGCTTAAAAAGAAGATTTATTAACGCGACAAATTTAAAACTCTTCTGCACTGCATTGCAGAATCGTTTAATAGATCTTATAAATATTTTCGGATAGATATTGTCGGAAATAATTATCCTGCAAACTTCTTAATTTTATCTGCTAGCTTTAATATGCTTTAGCTCTTCGGTTATATTTTTCTAGTTCTAAAAACTGCCTTAAAAGTTTTATATGGCCCCAAAAATTCAATGTTGAAAAAAAAATGTTTGCATTTTTTAAGATATAAGGCAGCAGAGTTTTCGATTCGGAGTAGTCAAATTCTCGGTCTTTTGTTCAGCTTTTGTACTGGCAGCCCGAATTTTCCACCTTTTACACATTGTACTTCCAGTTGATTAGATCTGCTTTCAGGGAATCACGTTCCCAAAGCCAAAAAAGCGGCACGCATCCTGTTCTCCACTTCCCCTTTTTAAATTTGCACGCTCATGGTTTGACAGTTTATTGAGCTTATCGGGCGGCCCAACTTTCTCCGTAATCAACATCAAAAAGTACTCAAGTCAGACCCTCCTGTGTGCACATCATGAACAGCAGCTATCATTATCCCCGTTGGAAACCCCGACCCCCGAACCCCGAACCCATAATCAATGAGCTTAAAAAGTAAAAGATCAACGTGATGTTTCCTCAAGACCGTTGTTATTTTAGACCTTGCACCATCCGAACATGAACAGCTGCGGCTTGTTGGACGAATGGTTGATTAAAATTTGTTTTGTCATATCGGTATACGGTATGACTTTTTACAGCCCCCTAAACCCTCATCGTTACTCACGAGCGAATTAAAGGCAGTTCAATAACCGACCCGTTGTGCTCTATCAGTTTTTCACGAGCAAGCCATCTCTGCCAATAAGGCCCAAGCTTCTCAGACTAATGGCACCGCATAATGACGACACAATATTTATATATTTAGACTCACTGGAAAGTTGAAAAGCGGTTATCCCAAATGCAGGTGTCTTACAAAAATCGCGAAGACAGTTTAGATGTTTGTTATGCAGAGAAATCTGTTCGGCTAAAATCAAGAACAATTACCCTTAATTTTACAAAGTCGGTGGTTGGCTGAACACACCTCCTTTATTTTGTTGTTTTTTTAATAATTAAAAAAATAATTTAATGATTCATCTATTAACCTATTGTTGCTCTAAGCCAGGATATAGATTTTTATGTTGATGTTTTCTGGGGCACGCAATTTCATTGTATTTATTTTTAAAAATTTATACTATTGTTGCTTTATGTGAGAATTGCAATTTTTCCATAAATATCTGAAATCAGTGAACATATACATCTGGTACATATACATCTACATATAAAATCAGTAAGAGTTTAAAGAAAGTGTTTCTAGAAATGATTGACCAAATCCTGATAGGTATTTGCAAACACAATTTTTTTCATTCAAAAAAACAAAAATGTCCTCCTAAATTTAAGAATATTTGCCCAAAATAAATACGAAATCGACCTACCTTTAGCAAAAAGGTATATATACTTATAAAATATTCAGAAGGAATGAGGATGTACGCAGGTTTTGAACCTTTGAACTATGAAAAATGTCGAAAATTCACGCTTCAGGCGATTCGACTTAGGAAGTATAAAAATCAAAAACAAAATAGACAGTCCCAGCCGCGGGATAATAACAGCTACATTTGAAGTAAACACATTAACAAAAATAACAAACAATATGGAAGGAAGTCATCTAATGGCAAACAATAGTGGCAGCCACGCATAATTTCATGAGATCTTTAAAAGAGGGACTCAGAATTGCGACTGCTGTGTAGTTCAAGTTGTTATTTGTTTCATGGAGCTGCTTTCTCTGTAAAGGACGTGCGGAAGAATACTGCTCTATATACTTGCAACGATTTCGTTTTAGAGATAGCAAAAAAATTAAGTAAACTATGATGGTTCTTACACATGTTTCTACTTTGACAGTTGTTTTGTGAGCAATTTTGTTAACCTGAATGCTAAGTTTAATCTGCAAGATTTAAATTTTTAGTGTTGGTTAGAAGAGAGTCCCTACAAAATTTTTTTTTAAAAGAGTGGCTTATTTCCCATAATTTTATGCCTAAAATCTGTTTTCGCGTGTTCAGTCATTTGTATGCTTTGCTCACAAAAAAAAAATGATTCTTAGCATTGCGGTTATGTTAGCATTATGTAAAATAACAACGATTTTTTAAATTTTACTACAAATATGTGTGTGCTTACTCGTAATTTAAGAACTAATATGCTTATTACAATCTTTACCAAGTTATATTTTTTAAAAATTGTAAATTTTAGTAAGTTTAGAAAATACTAGCTTAAAAAACATTTTTACCCGTAAAATGGGAAGACGGAAGATGTTCATAAAACTACATTTCCGTTCTAACAGTTAAATTTTTCAAAGAAAAAAAATATTTAATACCAATTTAAACAAATTTAATCGAAGAACAAATGCTTTAAAACCGATTTTTAATACTGAAATATATGTACAACCTAAACTAATATTAGTTTGTATTTATAAAAAAATTTGTCGTACAGTTAAGCTAATAGACTTTTATTCGCCACGAAAACTAGAGCTAGACATAATGTCCCCAGGATCAAGTGAAAGACAAACCCACATCCATCTACTCACTTTTCTTGGATTATGGACGCATCTCTTTTTTCCACAGGCTGCGAAATAATTAGATGAGTACCTTGGGCTCAGAAGGTCCCCTGGTAAATCCCATAATTATCGAGAGAATTAAGCAGAAAACCCAGAAAAAGTGACATTGCCTGATGCACACAACCGCAGAGACATTTGCCAAGGGCAACTCAGTGGGCGGTGGGCTGGAGGCGTGACGGGATATGAAACATAAAAAACAAATCGCAGAGGCAACTTTCTTCCATAACCAACCCGCTCCCAGAAAACACTGCTGTCGATGACGATTGCGATGACGACGACGCCTGTCCTTGTCAGTGCAACAATGACGACAATCAAATGACGTTTGCATCAATGAGCAATTGGCAAGAGTAGGGTAACGAGCAGAAAACGTGGGTGGGGTGGTGTGGTGGAAATACTTGGAAGCGCAGGGGAAAATGATAGCGTGGATTAAACGATTTTTAATGAAAAGCCTTCAGATGGCCTCATGAATGAGTGACACAGAGCGAACTGACAGGACCTCGAGCGTCGATGGCAGGAGGAGGATAAAGGACACGCATATGGCCATCAGGCCACACATCCTCGCACGCTTACGGTCTGTTCTGGGGTCTCAGCTGGAAAAAGGGAAATTGCATGATTGAAAATTGCACTTGAGGCCGTTAAAGGAACTGCCGAGAAATGAGAAATGGAAAAATGGGCATCATATCCTTATCAGCGGAGTCTGGACACCCCAACAGAAGCCGCGAACAGCTGTCAGGACCTCTAAGCGATTCCAGGGCTTTGTGTTCCCTGGTTTTTGTCAGAACTTCTTGCTGATTGGGCCGCCGTTGTCGGCTGGTCCTCAAAAGAGGACATAGCTTTTGTGCGGGTTCCGGCAAAATTGAGTGGAAAGTTGCGGAATAGAGGCGATTGTCGGTCAGCAGTAAGTGGCATGCCTGCGGAGAACTCTGCCACGAAGGGGTTTCCGCCCAGTGAATGCTTTGAAGTGGACTCGTATTGTGGCCAACTAAATGGAGTGGACATATCAGTTAACAGTTAAACAACAAACGAAACGCACCCCCAATAGACAAACAGAAATTGGTCAGCACCAAAAGAGTTTAAGCTTAAAAGGAGAAAGTGAATTAAGAAAGCATTCTCAATCGAGATGAATGTCAAGGGGCTTAAATTAAATTAGGCCCGGACTTAAGATCAAGGAATTATATACAGAACAAGAAAGGAAGCAAGCTTTGGCAAGCCGAAGTTTATATACCCTTGCAGTTACTACAAAACGACTTCAATACTTAAAAATTAAAATCAACCAAGTTATATTTTTTTAGTTTTTTTTCCGATTGTTCCTATGTGTGCTATATGATATAGTCGTCCTATGGAACTGCAGTGCTAAAACCACAAGCTTTGTGTTATCTCCAATAAGAAACCTTTTCAACGTTAGAAATCGTTATTATTCACACACTCATACACACAATACAATATAGTTAAGACAAAATAAACGTAACAATTAAGAAGAAAAAGAATATAATTTTGATGTTTTATGTTAGCTTATGTTCGATCGTCAAAAATTTACATATATGTTAAAATGTTTAGATATTAAGTAATTTCAATAAGTTGAACAGGTTCAGTAATCTAAAAAAAAACATGCAACCAATTTGAATACAAAAGGGAAAATTTACCACCTCCCTAAAATGACGAATTTTATGGTAATGTCAATATAAAAGCTTTAAAATTTTTTAGATTTTAGGGCGTCTTTTATTGCTAGCTTAATTTTGTCAGTAGGCAGTTATTTATCTGAGCCAGTGCTACTTATAGCAACCATAACAATACGGCTGATAATTATCTTTTATAAAAGAACCTCTGTGTCCCTTTACCACGAACAGCGGCAGAAGCCGCAGTATATCCCGCTGTGCCAAGAACAAAAATAAATATCCCAAAATGCCGACAGCCTATTATACGCACCCTAAATGCGGAAGATATGGTTGGGGTGTCTAATTATGCAGCGTTGACGACAAGAAAAACGCGAGGGAGGGGCATAGGCGCCAGGACTCAGGATACAGAATGAACACTATTAGGAAAACAAATTTTCCAGCGCCCGCGTCGTATGCAACACTAATCATAGCCACGGTTATTGTTTGGGTTTAGTTCCACTTGGGATATGGGTCCCAGAAAGGAATTATGTCGGCAGTGTGCCAGAACCTCCTGCAGGCAGGACACATCCTAAATGCAGGGCTTCAAGTGGTGCGAGTCGCGTTCGTTTTGTTAGTTTGGGTGACATATTTCAGTAGCGTCGCCTTGAAGTATTTTCTAAATTTTTCCTTTCCTGGAACAGAAATAAAATATCGTCTTACAAACATTGGACTTCCCCTCGGTGCCTTCTTCAAAATCAAATAATCAATGAAATACGAATTAACATTAATTCTCACACAGTCAACTGGCCAACCCTATTTCTAATGATCAATTTGTCAGCCAATGTGAAAGCACACAGAGACAATTAAGCAATTAACAACAATAAAACAAAAACATTTAATTAATTTTGAACCTCTAACCTACCTCAAATGAAAAACGAGATAAATACTTATGTGTTTTGGGGGAGTTTCGTAATTTGTTTTCTTCGAAAATTGTCAGCGAGTATTGCTCCTTAGAGGATAGCTGACAATCGATGCTTAGCTAAATAATACGGCAGATGCAGTCATTACCTATATTTCAGACAGAAAACACATGGCAAGTAAAATCGATTGACTTTTACGGGGTTGTGACAGAAACCTCTTTGGTTGGAAGAGATTGCTGTGACACACTCGATAGGCCCAAACAGAGATTTAGTTATTGTTAAAGAAATAAAAATGGTTTTTTACGTCTCGAAATCAAGAAATCTTGCGAAGATGATACCCAACTTCAACCTTATTAAAATCTTCTGTGGCATCCTCAATTTAGCAACACACAAAATATCTGTTATTCTTAATTTAATTTTGTTAGTCTTAATTTGTAGTTAAACGGCTTTAGAAAGAAGACAGGGTATAAACAATTTGTAAGCGCAGAATAAGTCATAATTACTCTGGAAGCCTTTCTCATATACTCAAACACTAATGGGGTATATTGGCTGTGGATTCAGGGAGAACCCCAATTCAAAAGGCGTTTATTTAGACAAATCCGCAATCATAACTCTTTCAAACAACAAGAGACTGTGGAGCGTTCATGTTCTATGTACAAACAAAATAAATCCGATTGTATTTATATTTAAACAATAAAACATGACATAGCTTACTATAAAATGTTTTAAAAATCGTCTTCCCATGCATACTGGTTATTCCACTACGCTAAAGTAACTTTAAATATATTACAAAATTCACAACAACATATCCAAAACGAATTTAATCCTATACTACTTAAAGGTGTGGGTGGTCTTGGTCTTGTGGAAGTAAGTGAATACTTTCAAAGGAAAATATCCTGTAAGTAACGTCTAAACTTTTCTGTGTGGGTGCTTTACTTCAGTTGGGAATTATAAATACACAATAGGGTGAAACCCCTAAAACCCAAAAGTACGCAACAACAAAATACACACAAAAAGTAAGAGTAATTATTTTGATGTTGTTTTACTATAAATAGTTACCAAAACATCCAAAAATACTAATATACTACCTATTTTTAATAGTTACAATACTATTTAATAGTGTTATATAACCAAGGGCATTTGTCAATTTCCCCCAGCAATTTTTAAGTGCGTGAAGAATCAAGAAAGAAGGATTTTGCTCGAAAGCAAAGTAAAACTCTTTAATCGTTTAAAAATGAATCGATTATATTTCAAGGACTCATCGTTAACGCCATCTGTATCCAGTTTTGAGTTCTCAATCCGAACAATATTCCACGAAACCCCCTCCCTCGTGTTCTGATTATTATTCTTGCACACATCTGGGTTTTATGCATTACCGTCTAACTAAAGCACCAAGCCTGGATCCCGTCGCTGCTGCTAACTGGCAAACTTACTAATTTTAAGCACCGACCTCCGCTTATCACCTCCCCCCTCGACCTCCACCATGGCCAATGCCAATGCCAAAGTCACTCCTTCACTCCTTCTGCAGCTCTGCATTCAGTTGCGTGCCGAGCGTCTGCTGCCAAAGTCAGTTGCAGTTACCAAGTATTGTTGCCGTCTGGCTGGGCTGAGCTGGATTTCGGAGTCATTGGCAATATGTTGGGGCTGTCGTTTGAGCTGCCAGCAAACTGACGATAATTAATATTTTATGCACACGTCTGCGTTGATTTCTATCTTTATTGTTGTTTGCCTGCCAGACTGTCAGTCAGCCACCATTCGCATTCGACTTTGGTAGGTCTTTGTTAAGGGGTGGCCAAATGGTATGCTCCGGACATACAATTTATAAGGATGGAACCAGAACTGACCAATAACTTGGTATACATAATTACAATTTGAAAGAATTAAGAAATATATAAAAGGTTATGACAATTTCTTGATTTAATTCTTTTGGAAAAAAATTTGTTCTTACTATATGGATAAAAAATTCTTGGTATGGTATACTATCGACTATGCTTGCTTGGATGAGTATTGAATAAGTAAACAAAAGTCGACTACTCCATACTTTTACGCTTTTTATTCCGTCTTTTCTCTTCCGCTATTGTTTGGCCATTGCCAAATGGCTTGGGATGGGGTTTCATTTTGAAAATGTCTGCAGAATGTGTCCTGCGGTTAATTTACTTTCTTTTGGCTTGCTACCCAGCAGCTATCCCATATCGGCTATTATTTAGAGTCCATTAAAAACACCTTCAAAATAGAGCAGTTTTATATGGACAGCCCATTATCTTTATTTGCAACAATTTAGTGGAATACTCACTGGGCGTTGGCTCACGGACTTAGCATTATATATTTGCCTTATTTTCGTTATTTCAGTATTTTAATTTTATTATACTTTGGTTTTTTCTAAATAAAAACTTTGAATCTAAAATGGTAAAAAATCATGTTATCTCAGAGTATATTCGTATATGTTAAAAACAACGAAGTTAAATTTTGTAAAACAGTTCCGACCATATAAAGTATATATTTTCTTGATCAGAAATTAAAGTCTTGAAACTTTCGCGATAGTCTGTGTACGCAGATTAAGTTTGAAATCGCTACTGACCGGTCACAACTTTTTGAGATGGCAATCTATCAAAATAAAAAAATCCAAATCGTTTTTCAAAGTATACACTAATCATGTTGAAAATACATAGGACCAATATGGTCAATTTAGCTACTTTTTATTGTTGTTATTTTTCCGATTGTTCTTATGCATTTCATATAGCATATATCTTATATCGATCCTGCTCGCTCTAACTTAGGTATTTACTAACTGTAATTGGAAAAAGATTTTTGGCAAAGTTTTATCAAGATTTATCAAGCTTAAAAATAAGACTCTATTTTTCTTTTAAACGGATGGATTGTTAAGCAAACTTATGGTTTTATGTCCCACAATTGTAATGGTTTTTACTATTTTAGTGGTAAGATTTATTTTTTTCGAAGAATTTATATTTTTTAGTAACTACTTACTACAACTAGTAGCTACTACTCATGGTTGATTGAGAAATTTCGCATTTAAAGCAATTAACTATAACGACCTGAGTGTTATATAGATATGTAGGTTGGTTGTGATCCACTAAATTAAAGGCTAATATATTTCATAGGGCTTACCGCAGACGTCACACCTGACTTAAATGGGAAAAACGTTTCGATCGAAAGTAATTCAACAGCTAATTGTAGTAAAAATTTGGTTGAATGGCAACGGTCATTTTGTGTTCATTCAAGGGTTAGAATCTCTACTTGAGAACAATCATTCGCAAATCCTTCGAAAATTTGCGAAAAAATGGTAAGGAATAATGTTACGATCAAACGCTTGCTAAACCATGCGGGAAAAAACAGACGATAAATATTTCTTAATGTTTCAGGCACATAAAAATGAGTTATGTTTATGTTTGGTGGAGGGGTTTTACCACGAAACCGAGGCCCCCGGAAAGTTACACCTCCCTCGGCCCAATGACTTTTGGACTGGGAACTGACATGCCGTCATAAACGATTTTAATTTTCAATAATGTTAGCAGCTCTGATAGCTGGTCTCCTACCTTTAATTTGGGACTTACGACACACTTCAGGGTAGGTGGTTCAGTCTGACGCTAAAGCATAACAAGTGTACCTCGATTTCTACATTAGATATCGAAATATACCATGTTACTTATCTTAATATTTTTAAAATCAAAATAATTCTTAGATTTGAAAAATTACTTCTGAAACATACTTATTTCTTTTCGTTAAAGTGAGGGTATTTTTTTACAACAAGAAATTTCAACTCTATAGCGTTCATAGCTTCCAAAGTCTTGAAGTTAATACGAACAGCTAGACCGTCTTTGCTTTTGATCCTGATTAAGAATGTATATACTATATAGCTGCTGTATACTTTTCAACGAATTCCAGTAATGGGCTTAAAAATGTATTTTTGAAATTGTAAAACTAGTTATATAAACGGAGATATATTTAAAGTTTTGACCCGATTCATAACTAAATGGTATTTCTGGAATGTTATATAATTTTAAAACAATTTTAATTTTATTTAACATTTGCTAAATTTAAATTGGAATGAGTTTGTTTATTATTATGTATCTTCATAGCGCTAAAAATTTCGGACTAATTTATAAGCCGTCTGAAAAATTATAACAATATAATTTGGTTTACACATTAAAAGAATATTTTTAATTGATTCAATTTTGTTGTGTATGTACAAAAATACAAAACAAATACAAAAATATGGTATGCATTAACGGAATATTTCAGGAAATGATTTCAGAGCCTTTCCTGGTAATCTAAATATACAGACAAGTCTTATTACAAGCTGCCCTGTTAATTTGCCTATGTTTGCCCGCTGGACCTTACTAAGCAACCCATCAGAAAAATAAGGATAGAGGGATACGTAAGAAATAAATAATGAAATGTTCGAAGAACTACACCCGCCCACGATGCGGAACTTTAATTCGATTTGCGCAGATGTTCAGTCACAGAAATGGGAAAAACATGGGAACAATGGGGTGTTGTTCTCAGCTTTAATTTCGCATATTACTCGGTGAAATGTTGACAGTGGTAGATGCGCTACCTTGTCCCTTCTGTCCCTGTTATATTCGATTTCACCGGTGCCACTAGTTGCGGAGGATATGTGGAGTGTCCTGGTTCTGTCTTCCTTTCCTTTCCCCTGGCTGCTGAATGTGTGCTTGATCCCTCTCCTTTTTGCACTGCCCTGACCTGGAGTTTTATTTCCCTGTTTGGTGGTTGGTGTGTGTCCTTTTGATCTGGCCACTGGTTCTGGTTGGGGTTTTGTTGCCGTGTTTGCCGCTGGTAATGCAATTAATGTGATTTTTGGTTGCAAATTAAATGTATTTATCAGCGTTTATCAATTAATTTTCATTTTCATTTACGACCGTATCCCCATTTCCTCTCCTATATCCATGTCTATGTCACCGCACTCTGGATCTGCGGGAGCCTGACAAATTACAAAAAAATGATTAAACATGACACTTGGGAGTGTGTATCCTGCACTAAACGAAAAAAACCTATAAAGTGTGTCTAAAATTAAACAATAAATTAAGTAAACTTCAGCAAACACATATATTTAAAAAATAATTGATCCCATTAGCTCGTTCCCATGAGTTAGTTTTTTATACCCTTGCAGAGGGTATTATAATTTTGGTCAAAAGTGTGCATCGCAGTGAAGGAGACATCTCCGACCCTATAAAGTATATATATTCTTGATCAGGATCACCTCCTGATCAATCAGTTATATGGCAGCTACAGGATATAGTCCGTCGATCCTTATGAAATTTGGTAGGTCGGATTGATTGGCCAAATATAAAACCCATAGAAAATTCCTAACTTTACAAACACCAAAGTTATGGCATTTCCAAATAAATCAGTTATATGGCAGCTATAGGTTATAGTCGGCCGATCCCGGCCGTTCCGACATATATACTGCGTGCAAAGGAAAGAAGGGTGTGTGCAAAGTTTCAACTCGATAGCTTTAAAACTGAGAGACTAGTTTGCGTAGAAACAGACAGACGGACAGACGGACATGGCTATATCAACTCAGGAGGTGACCCTGATCAAGAATATATATACTTTATAGGGTCGGAGATGTCTCCTTTACTGCGTTTCACACTTTTGACCAAAATTATAATACCCTCTGCAAGGGTATAACCAGAAAGAAAACAAAATTCAGCTAGCCTTACAAATGCAAATTTGTATATCTTTGCGAAAACTATTTGTGGGGTATCATTTCGTAACGTAAAGAGCCTTTAAAAATTCATTATACCCTTGCAGAGGGTATTATAATTTTGGTCAAAAGTGTGCAACGCAGTGAAGGGGACATCTCCGACCCTATAAAGTAAATACACATGCAAGATCCCGATAAATTAAAATTTTCAAGGACTCTTTGGGCAGAGCAGTGTGATCTGCCAACTATCCCTCCAATTTCCCGAATAGTTTTCCTTTTATCACGTAGTTTTACTATGACTTTCCTCAAATCATGGTCAATTTCTTTTATATTTTTCCCCATCAGAAAAATAACGTCTGGTTACAACATAAATATGCCAGATTTGATTACAAACTATTAATTAAACTTTGATTATCAGTTATCAATGCCAAAACTGCAATTTAAAAGCTTTTAATACCGTCCTTTTTGATTTTTTTTTTTGTACGCATACTTTTTCTAATCCGAAATCGGACCATTTTGTACATTTTTCTTAATATCGGGAAAAGTATAAGTGTTCGAAATTTAAAAGTTACATCAAACGAAAGGTAAATAAATGTACTATATGTTAAAATAAAAATTAAATTTGTAAGATTTTTTTCAAAAGGTTTTTTTAAGCTCTAAAGTTGCGGGACATGTTTGTACGCATACTTTTTCTTGCATGTGTATATTCTTGATCAGGATTACCTCCTGAGTTGATATAGCCATGTCCGTCTGTCCGTCTGTCTGTTTCTACGCGAACTAGTCTCTCAGTTTTAAAGATATCGAATTGAAACTTTGCACACACCCTTCTTTCCTTTGCACGCAGTATATAAGTCGGAACGGCCGGGATCGGCCGACTATAACCTATAGCTGCCATATAACTGATTCAGCGGAAATGCCATAACTTTGGTGTTTGTAAAGTTAGGAAGTTGCGATTTTCTATGGGTTTTATTTTTGGTATTTTTTATGAGTATTAAGAATGCATCATATGAATAATTTTGGAGAATATAATTTACAGAGTATTCTGCAATTGTATATCAACTTCGGCTCCGCCCGAAGTTAGCTTTCCTTTCTTGTTCTTTGTAAGATTTAATTTATTATGGTACTTAGTATTAAGTATTTTAAATTTTTGCAAGTTTTTTCAAGAGGCGAGCAGCAAAAACAAAGAAACCCAGGTTACCTACTTGGTTCACATAGTAAAGGGAGCCATATTGCTATTCAGGTCGCCTGCAAATATAATATTTGAATATTTTTAGCTTAGATCCGATTTCGTCGGAAAGAGGATAGTTCTTTTAGGCCGATAACAGCAGTTTAATAATAAGTTATATCACCAGAGTCTTGCACAAATAAATGAGAGTAAAATGGAGAGAAAAGAATGTATCCATCACATTCAACAACACGAACATAAAGACTCTGCATGAACCATACTTCAGATACGTACACGACATCCGCACGACCTGTCAAACATATTTTAAAATTTTCTTGGTTAGGCTTTGTGCATTAATGTGACATATCTTAAGGCTCTTTCGGTGATTACTCCAAATTCTAATCAATTGTGTGGCTTCAAAGCCTCTGCGGTTTCAATAAAGGTTTAATTTTACTTAAAGTTCAATAAAAGCATAAACTAGCGCACCATGTTTGTGTACAACAAAGTTACTGAATGTAAAAATAATAAAAAAAAAGTTGTGGAACTTCAAAAATAAATACATATTTTTATATACATATATAGTAAGTCGAGTGAATTCCTGCGCCATGTGGCTAGAAGCAAATAACACCTGGCGATGCTGACGGAAATTTTTCATTCACAGCGTGGCAAACTTTTGAATAACAGTTTTTTTTGTTTTCTTTTTTAAAATTAAGAAAAACACTAAATTTATAAAAAAAATGTCATTAAGTTGTCTTGCTTTTGACTCATCTTGTTTTCCTGTTCTTTGGCCGGTTTTTTATGAGAGTAAAAATGCAGCTTCAAAATACATAAAGCAAGTCTATGTACTCCTCACCTGCATGCAGGCAACACTGTTGAAATAGGCCAGTGAACAGAAGGTCTGGATATCTCGATCCACAAAAATACTCATTTCCTCATTTCGGGTCATTCTACGCCCAAGGCGGGCGGTAAAAAAGCAGAGCAAAATTAATTTAAGTTTATTGACATATTGCTAATTAGACAGAACATGACAGTTTATCAAGATTTATAGCGCCCGATAAGCAACAGAAGCCGCATCGACCACTTCTCCCCACAAACAATCGTGTGGGGCGAAGGGGAAAGGGGAGTGGGGAGTGCAGGGCGGATCAATGAACGCATTCATTTTAATTGGTAGACATGGAAAATATGCCAAACAAAGAAAAGCGAGGCAGGAAAAACAAGCGAGCGAGATGTGGAGGAGGGATAAATCCCGTTCTAGGCGGAGAAAAGTCGCAGACGCTCTAATTAAATGCACTTGAGAATGCGGGAACAACAACAACAACTGTAGGAGAATATGTGTTCTTTGTGGAGCGGAGAGGGGGTGGCACGGTTCACTGGAATTTATGTGACTTCCCCTGTCCCGAAATTCTCAAACCAACAAAAGTACATAAAAATTCGACATTTGTTTTCAAACAATCTGATTTTTTTATTGTTTGCTTGGATAATGTTTACCTTTTAATATTGCTCAGTATCTCGTCGCTTTTTGGAAGGAGGGAAATGGTGAGGGCATGGGCATGACTATTGATTGCATGACAGTCTTGCCACTGGAAAAGCGTATAAAAAACGGAAATTCCTATGGAGAGCAGAAAACACAAAAATTGCTGTCGAGCGTCATAAATTTGCTTGCATGTGCACAGTAGGGTTTTATGGTGGGTGGCTGCTATGGAATGAGGTCTGGAACACAACTAATATAATATCTGAAAATAAGTTTCTGAAATGAGATACAGTTTTTCCTTTAGAGAATTTCGTTATAGAATTTTAGATATCTGACGTTCTGTGATCGAACTGTAAATGTAGATGTATGTACATAAGTCAGTGACCATAACGGATATGTGTAGCTCTTAGCTTTTTTACAAGTTACTCTGGCTACCAAAATTATTAATCAATTTACTCTAAAGATGAAAGTTTGGTGTTTCGCTGCAGTTGGACTTCCTGACTAAGAAACTGGCACAACATTTTTTGTATGGTACAGTTCGATCTTCAAGTCTAAATTTCTTTTCTTCAGTTTTCATGGCAGATTTTGTTTTTCCCGAGTTCTTGAAAACTAATGTTGTTCATTGAGTGCTTATTTCACTAGAAATATAACCTTCTTCAACCTTTGCATACACACTATTGCCATTTTGAAAGGATATCCATGATAAGTGGCAGAGATCCCCAAGTCAGCTATGTAACGTATCTCGGCGTCCACGTCGACAGGAGTCTAACTTGGCCAAAACACATTGAATGCAAGAAATTGCCTCTGAAACGTAAAGACAAATATTTAGTCGCTCTCTAAAATATTTCTAAAGTTGGATTCAAGTCGTACTAGAATCAGAACCATTTCAAGTGAATGCGATATTCAGATTGTAAATTCAAAGTCACCAATTGTTAGCTTCTTTTTAGTAATGACAACATAAAGTTAAGTAATATATTTTAATTTTGTCACTTGTGAGGTATTGCATAGTAGACAAGTCCTATTCTGAAGAATTTAGCGGATTCTTCTCCCCACATGAAAATAAATCGCATTTTGATAAAAGATTGATACAAATAACTCGAATTCTACAGAAAAGGGATACCCAACACTTTAAAATAGTTTCACTTTGACAACAAATGAACACAAAAAAATCTTGTTTTGATACATTAACAATTATTTTTTAACATATTTTAAGAATTTAACCTTAATTTTTGAGCACTCTATTTTCTCAATTTTTTGAATACTCGCACAATACATTCACAAGGATAACGCAAGAGATGGTAGGAATTCTTAGATATTGTTTATTATCGCCCTATAACAAGACTTGATCCTTGGGCACTTCACACTTCACTCTATTTGTTAGCTGATTTAGGTTGAACACACTCGCTCTGATTCTCTTTACTTTGAAATCACAGCAATATTAAAAGATATCAATTTATCACATTGTGAATGGCTGAAATACAAACCCTGGTAACTTGATACTTTAATAAAACGACTGACTATTTTTCTCAATTAAACCAGAATGGCTAGCATTCATTATTTTGACTCCACTTAGAGTATATTAAAAAGATTACTAGGAATTCCACCCCTTAAAGTCTAATAGTCTACGTCCATGTGTTTTTAAACAAGAAACATAGCACCAAAGATTTTTGAATACAAGTAAAATAGGAATGAAAACAGGCAAAAACAATAAAAAAAAGGTGTTGAGTGTCATTTTCATAATGAAATAAATGAATTGCCTGTGTTAATTTTTATTCAATTGCTTAAGTTGCTTAAAAATCAATTGACTGTACCCGAAATTTGTCCTAAATTTTATAGGAGCAGGATAAGAGCTATATACAAACATATAACTTTCCAAGTATAACTGTTTTATGTGTAAAAAAAAATGTTGTCTACGTGATTCTAAGCGGGCTAACACATTCGGAAGTGCACAAACCCGGAATATAAATTTTAAGAAAAAAATAGATTTTAATAATAAGCCAAATCAAAAACAAATTAGGGTACTTAACATATTTATTTCTTCTACTTACAGCCATTTTTCATACGTATTTCTTACTTTTTCAAATTAATTAATCATTGGTAAAATTATAAATGTATTCTTGACCTGTAGATATCAATTTGATCTTGGGCTAAAAATATTTTACGTCCTGGTATATTCAACGACAATTGCGTTTTAATTGAAAACACGTGTTGGCCAGTTAATGACCATTTGTTAATCGACGTTTTAGGCTCATCAAAAAAGTTATTTGATGGTTTTACAATTACAATTACAATTACAATTAAAAGAAAAAAGGCAAAACAATATAAAAATAGCAAGGAATGCATGGTTGGCCATCATAGAGCTGCAAACTGCATCCACTTCCGTTTTTATCTTACGAAATATGTTAGCTTTGGCAGGAATTGTGATTAAAAACGCACAGAAACAGTGGCATGGTTTGTGGTTGAGAGGTTTTATATGGGACATTGGAAATTGCCTCTCTATTAGTCCTTTCTTCGCTGCCGGCTCCTGACTCAGCTTATCATGCGACCCGGATGTTTTTTACGCATATGCCAATTTTGCTGTCGCATTTTTGAACTCGGGGTCACCCTCCCATCCAAAGTTGCCAATCAATGCGGTCGGAATCGAAGTCATGGGGGTAGAGTTCATCCTGAACCCCCAAAAGGGTTAATTGCGATTTGATTGTGGAAAACTGCGCAGTTGGTGTTCGAATTATTAATGAGTTAAACTCGCTTCGTGGCGCTTGGCGTCTTTCTTATTCCAGTGATTGTATCTTCCTTTCACTCGCACGCAAATTGAAATATAATTGCTTAATAACACCCATCAAAATAAATTTCTTGATTTGGGAAATATCCTTTGATGGAAGATTGAATTCTTAATAGTTCAAATCACTATTTTAACAAAAACGTGTATTTTTACTTGAAACTTTTTAATAGAGAAACAGAAAAAGTTGAAGAAACTAATTTTTGAAAATATAGTCAAAAGGTAGCTAAGAAGACCGCTGGCTTAATCTATACACTGAGTGGTCAACAGCTCAGTGAACGAGACGTTTTCGACCCTATTAAGTATACATATTCGTGATCAGCTTCACCAGAAAAGTTGATGTATCCATGTCCAACCGTTTTTAAGTAAAACCAGTCTCTCAGTTTTAAACATATTTGAAGAACAATTTTTAAGGGCTGACTTCTATATCAGTTAGTGTATAGAAGTCGAAACGTGGAGAAACAGAAATATTAATACCCATAACAAATTTGTATATTTTCAATTTCAATTATTTGTATGAAATAAAAAAATGGCCTAAGTTTTAATTTCCTGATTTTAGCCAATAAAAACACGAAGACTAACAAATTTGTGTAATTGCTAACGCTTTTACATGAGAGTATGGGTCTATGTTGTTTATTGCAGCCGAAGAGTAGCCAAAATATATCGAAATAAAATTCTAGATTTTTGTTTCAAAATATTCTTATTCGCACGTTTCAATAAAAAAACAAGAAAGGAAAGCTAACTTCGGGCGGAGCCGAAGTTGATATACCCTTGCAGAATACTCTGTAAATTATATTCTCCAAAATTATTCATATGATGCATTCTTAATACTCATAAAAAATCCGAACTTCCTAACTTTAACAACAACAAAGTTATGGCATTTCCAATCGTTCAGTTATATGGCAGCTATAGGATATAGTCGGCCGATCCTTATGAAATTTGGTAGGTCGGATTGATTGGCCAAAAATAAAATCCATAGAAAATCCCAACTTCCTAACTTTACAAACACCAAAGTTATGGCATTTCCGATCAATCAGTTATATGGCAGCTATAGGATATAGTCGGCCGATCCTTATGAAATTTGGTAGGTCGGATTGATTGGCCAAAAATAAAATCCATAGAAAATCCCAACTTCCTAACTTAACAAACACCAAAGTTATGGCATTTTCGATCATTCAGTTATATGGCAGCTATAGGATATAGTCGGCCGATCCTTATGAAATTTGGTGGGTCGGATTGATTGGCCAAATATAAAACCCATAGAAAATCCCAACTTTCTAACTTTACAAACACCAAAGTTATGGCATTTCCGATCAATCAGTTATATGGCAGCTATAGGATATAGTCGGCCGATCCTTATGAAATTTGGTAGGTTGGATTGATTGGCCAAATATAAAACCCATAGAAAATCCCAACTTCCTAACTTTACAAACACGAAAGTTATGGCATTTCCGATCAATCAGTTATATGGCAGCTATAGGATATAGTCGGCCGATCCCGGCCGTTCCGACTTATATACTGCGTGCAAAGGAAAGAAGGGTGTGTGCAAAGTTTCAATCCGATAGCTTTAAAACTGAGAGACTAGTTTGCGTAGAAACAGACAGACGGACAGACGGACAGACGGACATGGCTATATCAACTCAGGAGGTGATCCTGATCAAGAATATATATACTTTATAGGGTCGGAGATGTCTCCTTCACTGCGTTGCACACTTTTGACCAAAATTATAATACCCTCTGCAAGGGTATAACAAGAAAGGAAAGCTAACTTCGGGCGGAGCCGAAGTTGATATACCCTTGCAGAATACTCTGTAAATTATATTCTCCAAAACTATTCATATGATGCATTCTTAATACTCATAAAAAATCCGAACTTCCTAACTTTAACAACAACAAAGTTATGGCATTTCCAATCGTTCAGTTATATGGCAGCTATAGGATATAGTCGGCCGATCCTTATGAAATTTGATAGGTCGGATTGATTGGCCAAAAATAAAATCCATAGAAAATCCCAACTTCCTAACTTTACAAACACCAAAGTTATGGCATTTCCGATCAATCAGTTATATGGCAGCTATAGGATATAGTCGGCCGATCCTTATGAAATTTGGTAGGTCGGATTGATTGGCCAAAAATAAAATCCATAGAAAATCCCAACTTCCTAACTTAACAAACACCAAAGTTATGGCATTTCCGATCAATCAGTTATATGGCAGCTATAGGATATAGTCGGCCGATCCTTATGAAATTTGGTGGGTCGGATTGATTGGCCAAATATAAAACCCATAGAAAATCCCAACTTTCTAACTTTACAAACACCAAAGTTATGGCATTTCCGATCAATCAGTTATATGGCAGCTATAGGATATAGTCGGCCGATCCTTATGAAATTTGGTAGGTCGGATTGATTGGCCAAATATAAAACCCATAGAAAATCCCAACTTCCTAACTTTACAAACACGAAAGTTATGGCATTTCCGATCAATCAGTTATATGGCAGCTATAGGATATAGTCGGCCGATCCTTATGAAATTTGGTAGGTCGGATTGATTGGCCAAATATAAAACCCATAGAAAATCCCAACTTCCTAACTTTACAAACACGAAAGTTATGGCATTTCCGATCAATCAGTTATATGGCAGCTATAGGATATAGTCGGCCGATCCCGGCCGTTCCGACTTATATACTGCGTGCAAAGGAAAGAAGGGTGTGTGCAAAGTTTCAATCCGATAGCTTTAAAACTGAGAGACTAGTTTGCGTAGAAACAGACAGACGGACAGACGGACAGACGGACATGGCTATATCAACTCAGGAGGTGATCCTGATCAAGAATATATATACTTTATAGGGTCGGAGATGTCTCCTTCACTGCGTTGCACACTTTTGACCAAAATTATAATACCCTCTGCAAGGGTATAATGAGTATATTATTGACTTTTATCGATCGCAACTTTACTATGATTACAGCTATCTCGTTGTTATTGTTAAAATCTCCTACTTTCATTTGTATGAGGAATTTGATATGGGTAACGATAAAAGAAGAGAACTGTTAACCAAGCGTACGATTTTTTTCTTCTTTCTATTTATTTGTCTTAAAATATTTTGCATAAAATATTGATTTATTCACAACATATAATCGAGCACCGGGGACCCGGTTCGACACATTTGCGAACGGGTCGTGGAGGCCTGACATCAAACCGACCACATCTGAGGCTGAGAATCCCGGGCATACACGCCTGTGCCCGATGCCCCTTATTAAGTTTGTTTATTTATTGATTAAGCGAGTGTACGGCCCACATTCAACCCCGAACCTGCCACGTGAGCACTCCTTCGACAGCGGAAATTAAGGTGTGGGTAGACCTGCTGCAGCTGAGACTGAAAAATATTTATTTTAAAAGCCAGCACGCTTGAAAAATGATTTTTGGCAATTAGCAGCGAAGGCCTTCCCCTCAATTCCTCCTTGCCAACAACACGCTTCCATCCTTTATTCTTCGCTTTTTTTACTCGGCAAAGAACACGCGTTCGCTTTATTATCCTGTTCGGCGATTGCAACCTGAGGGATTCGAGAATAAATTATCTGGTTGCACATTTTCCCTTTTTTACCAGCTGCACGTGCTGGTGCGTGCGCCACGCCCACCTGGCCACGCCCTCGCTTACACCACCACATCGACGAGGACTATAGGACTGCATAAAAATGTTATTAAATTAAATATTTGCTTTGGGGTATACATTTTCATAATTTAATTAATTTTGTACATGCTTGACTCCAGCGTCAGCGTCTTGAAAAAGTTGGCCAAAGACGGAGCGAGGCCAGGAAAAATATTGAATTTTACGGAGCTTGTTGTTTGATAAATGATTGCCATGGTTGCAATTTGGCTGTGGGTGGTTGCGGTGGCACAGGGTGAATAAGTAAGTGAATGCTGATGACGCGGCTGCTGCCGTTTACGTTTACGTTTTGTGGGCGGTGGGTGGTGGGTGCCCCACTGCGATTGATTTTCCGGCTGCGCAGGTTAAAGACTGAAAAATAACCTTTTTGGGATCTTTGTAAATGCGGTGAATACTTATTGACGTTGATTAGTACTGGAAATAAGTCAAACCCCAAAGAGATAATCGCGTCGCTTCAAGAGTGAAGTTTACTGACATTCGTGTTCAATGAAATATTGTTATCAATAATAACACAAGGGAACAGAAATGGGCTACAGGTCCAATCCAAAGATAAATAATGCTTTTTTAAGCGTAGGCTGCCCCTACAACTTTAAATTTTTAAATAAATTGGTTTCATTATGTGTTTAAGCATGGCTAGTGAATTTTGTATGTTTGTCTCTGATTTGCTTTCCTAGGTTAAAAAGCAAAAAATCAAAGCCAAATTATAAAATCACATTGTGTTAGAAGCTGTTTAAAATCAATTACAAATATTTTTAGGTTAACAATCATTCATCATGTTTCTCTCGGATGTTTCGTATCGATTCCCAAATAGTATTTTTTCTTACCAATTAACTTTAAGGATAAATGCCTTCAATTTAGATAAAAATCGGCACGTTCGCATTTTAGATATTGGTATGTAGCGCTTTCCCTAATGTTAAATTCCTTCATGTTAATATTGTGTTGTTGAATATTGTATTGTTCTTGGAAGTAGAGATATATTGCATCCCAGTAAGTGTTAGATCCCTGGGTCGAAAAGGGATATAAACGGGATCATTTGGTAAGCGTGCCCTAAAAGGACTAGATTAAAATAGAGAGGAGCATTTTCTAAGGCTGTGGGCTTAAGATTTCATTCATTAAATTGCCCAGTTTTAAAATTACGGTTTTTTAAGTGTAGAATAATTATTTTTAATACATAAATTAACCTTTGGTCAGTTTTCTCTTCTGCCTTTCCCTTTTTCCGTTTAATGTGCTTCCTTGACTGCCTTCAATTAAAACCAGGCATAGAGTGGAAAGATTTTATTTTTTTTAAGATTTTCTCTCCTCAATCTTGGATATTTTGTTCTCTACTTCCATCGCATTCTTCATTTTTTCCACTTCTATCCACTTCTTGTTCGGTTTGCAGTGCTTTTCACTTCCTTCCTCTTGGGATCTTGGCGACTATTAGAAAACTCATCTCTCATACAACTCGTGAGCATTGAAGGCCTGCGGCTTAAGCCTAAACACGGATTCATGCCGCGTTCTTCTCACTACACCAGTCTGAATTCATTCGAGGAGAACGAGAAAAACTTTTAGCTAATTTCACGGAATTGTTTGGGGACCATGGTGAGCGGGAGAACCGGAGTGGCAGCAGCTGCGATTGCAACTTTTACATACATTCTATGCAATTTGCCACGGCTCATATTTCGGGAAGCCCCTTGCCACGCAATCCTCATTCATATTTAAGGCAGTGGGCGAAGGGAAGCGGGACTTTGCCTATTCAATGCTAGAAGGTTTTTTGAAAACGTAAAATTTCTAATTTTATTTGCCCAGGCAACTATACAAAAGCATCCCGGCGTGCGCTTATTATCCTGTGCGTGCTATAGCTACCCCCCACCCACATCCCACTACTCACTGCACCCCCGGACCTCCCCTCCCCCTCCAAAACCACCGCCGGCCCAGCTGGGCATTGTCCTGTCCCAGGACACGGGCGCTGTTGTTGCCGCTGCCGGGCATTTGCTTTTAATGCCTATTAAGCCTAGCAATTAGTGAAGTATTGGTTTTTGAATGGGATGCATTCAGCGTGGGAGCAGCGGTGGGCAGGACTATACTTTTGGCAGGACGGCAGAATGTGTATCCTTGCACTCGGATACTATGATTTACAGCTGAAAATTATTGCAAGGAAATGGTGCACTGGGGCTCATGCCGAGGTTTTAAGTGCAAGCTCAAGAATATTGTAGAAAATGCAGGAAAATCTGGCTACTCAACTAAAGTATTTTAAGCATTCTTATCTAGATGTACACTGATAAAAAAGAAATAGTATATAAACAAATAAACTGCAATTGGCTATTTTCTTCAACCTAATATTGAGGAAAAAAAGTAGAGTTTCTTTCATTTATTTTCTTTTTTGGTCAAAGGCCGTGAACTCTTAAGGCTTTTGCCAAACGTTCAAGTCTAATTAAGATTTAAAATGAAACTGTAGCTCGTTGATCTCAAAACTGTGGAAATCAAAAAATAAATAGACTAATTTAATGTGCTGATTTAAACAGTTCTTATTATTCATATCGGATGTCAATGATTAAACAAAAATTGGGAGTTTTTTAAGACTTCACCAATACGGACAAAAAATGTGAATATACTCACAGTATATATTATATAAATAATCTAAAACTCAATATGCTAAAAATATTATTTTAATTAAAGTTAATTTAATTTGGTTTTATATATAAAGAGAAACGGAATGCAGCTATTAAATAACAGTTAGCTAACAGGAGTACATTTGAAACGTAAAATTGGAATACGGAGTCAGGAGCAGAATTTAAAACTCTGAAAGAATCTCATCCATCAGTCTGGTTCGCTGTCTGTCTTTTTGCTTTTGCGATGCGTGGTTTACGCGACTTTAAATTTCTTGTGCGCCAGTGACAAAGGCGAAAATGGAATTGAAATGCAAATCTTAAATTCAAGGTTTCGATACTCTGGTATTTTACGCGGCTTGGATGCCGTGCCCTATGCCAGTCACGTCTTTCAACTTGTAATTGAAACGAATCTTGTGGCCATGATGACAAATTTAATGTATTCAACTAGTCAATCGTAAAAAATACATCTTATAAATGAAATTTAATTACCACACCGAATTGAAAGAATACATTTTAGCAAGCCCAATATTGTCTGATTTCCATATTTAAAGGTATATATATATAATATATAACGATTAATATCATTTAAATATTCTGTATTCCGAATTATTCTGATGTTCTAGTCCTAGGTCCTGTAACTAAATATTTGTGGCCAAGTAACCTTCTTAACTTTCACCCTTAAGAATGAGTCAGCACAAATTTCAATGGTTTTAATAGAGGAAAAACTTATTTTCGCCCAGGAGACAAGGATGCAGTAATTGTGTAAGCGGGGCATAAGTTTGTGCAATGATTTCTAATTATGACTTTTTGCCTATTCAAGAGTAAAGTTTAAGTTTTAAATTACCCATCCTTTTATGTCCGAAAAGCTACTGTCAATGCTGGCTTTGAAAACAATTAAAAGTTTCGCATTTCTGAAATTAATTTAAATCAGTTTAAGGGCAGAGAGTACGGTACTGCATTGGCTGTCATTGATGCCATAAACTTGTGCGATTTGTAAATTTTTGAATCTCCACTCTTTGAATGCCTTTGTCGAGCTAAAAACACCAAAACCACTATTCGTCAACTACAATTTGTATGTCAAGTTTCAATTGCTCTGACCCAATTTTCTAAGCTGTCTCATTAAACCTAGCAGCAGCTCTTTTAAAGTAACCACGACCAGAAGAAAATCAATGTCCACGTAAAACATTTCAATTGCAGTAGGGTTATGAATGAGAGCTAAGGATATTAAAAGGATTTTTTTATCGCATAAATTCAAACCGCTAAAATTAATTTAAAGCTGCAAGAATTGCATATGAACAAGAGAGAACGCTATAGTCGGGTGCCCCGACTATCAGATACCCATTACTCAAGTAAAGGGAGTGCGAGGGAGATGGAGATAGAAACTTTGATCACGCATAACTTTTTAACGAATGGTCCGATTTGAAAAATTTTTCTACATTTCGATAGGTATTGATACACACAATAAAACTGCATTTTTACTTTTCCGAAATATTTAAATTTTTAAAATCGTATATAACGATTGTGGGTGTTATAGGGGGCGTGGCACCTTTTTGAAACAAACTTGCGCTGCGTAGGAACTCCTAGAATCTGCATGCAAAATGCCAATCTTCTAGCTTTTATAGTTTCCGAGATCTCAGCGTTCATACGGACAGACAGACAGACGGACAGACAGACGGACAGACGGACAGACGGACATGGCTAGTATTATCGTTGTATCGTTGTCTTTCTTTGGGGTTGGTAGGTTAAGATCCCCCATGCGTGTCCTTTGGATTGTAGATACCACTTGCTATAAATTGGTCGCCTAATAGGATACAAATTTTTACGACTTCTGCTTCGTAAATCGGGAAGAGCGGTGGGGAAAAGCAGGTAATGACAACTGATAATGCTAATGCGATTCTTGATCAGAATACCTCCATGAGTATTAGCATCAGGATGATTTGTCGCATAACATTTATAGCCATTAAGATGAAAATAGTGTTTGTTTGTTAGGTGAGTCTTCGCTATGACATTGGCGTTAATGTCATGTTGATCTAGGAACGAAAAAAAACCTCGCATTCCAGAAAGATATTTTTAAGGAAACCAACTTAAATGATTTTTGTTCGAAAAGGAGCTCTAGGAGGAGATTTTGAGTGCGCATAAGCTCCTGCAGCGTTCGCTGTATTTCCCCCATTGTGTGTGTTATAGTTACCAGCATTGATTCTACTCCATTAGGCAATTGGGATGTATTTGCAGAGGATTGTTGGGCAGTAATTTCTGGACTCCGGTTGGATGCCTGTTGCTGCACTTTTCCTGCAGTCGTTTGTTGATAATATTTGGTTTTCGGAAGGCGCTGCTAATGTGGAACAGAAGACTTCAAAGCTTCTGTGGGATGAAAAAGCAGCTATAATCTCTTATAAAACAAATATTTATTAGTAAATGGAAAAAACTAGTGTTAAATATAAAATTTATTACATTTTCATTTTTTGTACACCAGTTCTTTCAAGCTTATAACTTTTATTAATAAACCAAAAATTACGTGTTATGTCTTACAGGACCAATGTAAAGTCTCAGAATCACACTTACTACACCATTTTTATTAAATAATATTTTTGATACAACTGGAACCACAGTTAGACAAATTTTTAAACAATTTTAGATTATTTAAAATGTACTGATAACTTGAAATTAAAATAGAGCAATGCATTTAATACAAGAAAGGAAGCAAGCATCCGCAAGTCGAAGTTTATATACCCTTGCAGTTTTTACTAATGGTTATACAAATCCCGATCGTACTTCCAACATAAAAAATTTGGCACGCTGCAAAAAAAAGCCTGTGTAGACAAAAGGCTTAAATTCCTTGTTAAAGCGGGACGAAGGAGAAAATGTAAGAAAAGTGTATTTAGTAAGACGAAAGTTTAATAATTTTTCGTCACAACGTTTTATATGAGAAATGTTGTATGTTTCAAGAGGCTTTTTTACCACGCTAAGAGTTGTTTTTGTTTGACCGACTTCTAGGCGCGCAAGTTGTCATTTTTTGGTTTTTATAAAAATCATTAAATAATTTGAATAAACAAACCAGGGTGGAGGAGTGGATTGGGTTGTATGTTTGACCGCCCGGTTTACGGTTAACCGCAATTTTTTTTGCATCCCGAGTTCGACTTTTCCAGTGCAGTGTTTATTCGCAGCTTTGGTGTTACTGGCCGTTTTCATTTCATGCAGTAACATATAAAAGTTGCATTAAAATTAATTTTATTGCACGTTCGTCGCTGTTGTTGAACAGGGCAACAAAAACGCATTTTAAAAATCCACGTCGTGTTTTGTATAAACCTTTTTCTACCGAAAAAATGTTTTTTTGCCGCCTACAGTCGCTTGCAGTGTACTCAACAATATGTATTTGTGCGTAAAATATGGTTTTTTTAAGGGATTATTGATTATATTGGCCAGGCGGTAGTGCAAATTGGCTAGAGCTGGTGTTGCACATCAATTTTATAAAGGGGTGTGTTGTAATCCTTGCCTTAGTTTATATCCTTTTTAAAATTCTTGCTATTGTTTCTCTTAAATTCGGAAAACTTTCTTATGTTTCTTATGTATTTTATTAAATATGAATAATTAATTGTGTTCCTGGGGCGGCTACATTACTCGCTTTAAATTGTATTCATTGAAAAGTTTGTCTGTATAATCCTCTGCCCGTACGAACATGTAGATCTCGGAAACTATAAAGCCAGAAATTTGATATTTAACATTCTAGTTATCCTAGTTATGCCCAAGCAACGCAAGTTTATTTCAAAATTTGCCCCGCCCACTTTAAGAGATGGTATACACATCTTTTTGCATGTATATGTTTATTGAAACACACCAACATTTTCGAAACCAAACCATTATTTCTAATTTTGGGTCTGCATCCTTTTAATTTATTAAATTAATTAAACATTATTTTTGTTGATCTAGTAGCAATTATTTATAATAGCTTAGCATAGTTTTCTGCGCATTCAAATAATAATATGCTTATTATATAGATGGGTTGTATTTTACAACGCTACAAAACTCCCAAATCGGATTTTTTGGGTAATCTCAAAAGTCTTTGATTTGATGCATATATTATACGGCCATAAATAAGAAGTCTCCTCTTCACACTCTAAAAGTGCGTTTCAAAAATGAAATATTGTAGCTCCTTTAACTTCGGAAAAACTTCGAATTACCCAAAACAATGTTTGCTATTGTTAACCCATAAAGAAAAAAGGTTCCAAGAAATTGTTAGTAAAATTTCGTACAAATGCACTTTTAGTTTACGAAATACGCATCGATCATTCTTGATCTGGAAATATTTAATACTGAGTATAGTTTTCGATTGATACTATAGCAATCATAAATATCAATTAGGTAGTACGTTGCTTGCCTGCAATTCATTATTTCAGTATTCTTCGGTTAATGCATAATGAATCGCATAAAATTAGCTTAACTTCACATGCCTGGCATTCCCCACAGTGCCCTTAGAAGGGAAGTCGAGCGTATTATGCAACTATTAAGCATATCGATCCGACTGAGTGGGCGGCAAATGACAGCTTTAACTTTAGACAGGGGTCCAGTTCGTCAATACATAAATTCGAGCCCTTTGCCATCCCCGCATGCAGGCCTCAAAACCAAACGATGCAATTTTCAATGCATAATTCATCTGCCAACAAATTGATTGGAATGTTTATGCGCTTTCGGAGCATTTCAATTTACGCACAAACAAATTTGAATTACCTTCAAAGCACACAACCAACCGCAGTCCCATCCCTCTCCCCTCATGAAAAACAAATGAAATGCAATGCGAAGTGGTTTTGCGAAAAACAAAGCAATTCAAAATCGAATATTTCCTGTACGTCTGCGTTTAAAAGGCCTATACATTATCACAGCGTCGTACGTTTCAAAAATTATTTAATGTCTGAAGATCGGGGAGTTCATAGTGAAAAGGCCGCCCTTAAATTATAGCGAACATTTGAGAACCAAACCACAACCAACACCTTTCCCACGGTGAAAAAATTGTGATGTACATCATTGAAATTGCGATTTCTTCAAAGTATTTGTTCGCCGAGCAATTTGTGTTTTCCCACCGTTAAATTTTGGGCTCTGAAAATAATTGCAATTGCAGTGTGTTAAGGGACTGCGTCCCCGGACACGTGCTGAAGGACCCCGAAAAAGTCTGATTGAAACATATCTGTTTCACGACCCATTCCAATCGACTAAGGGGTAGATTACGGCTTGTCAAGAACACTGCAATCCAGAGTACTCAATCCTGAAAGTATGAGCAGTGTGGCCTCCGCAAGTTTGTTAATTATACCTCAACAGCTGCATATAACTAAAATGTCACACAATGTGTGTGACGCGGTCAATTTTCTCGGACTATAGCGTTTATTTATATAGACACTTAAAAGGATATTTTCATACCCTTGCAGGAGGTATTATAATTTCAGTCAAAAGTTTGCAACGCAATGAAGGAGACATTTTCGACCCTATACAGTATATATTCTTGATCAGCATCACCAGAAGAGTCGATCTAGCCATGCTAGATCCGTCCGTCCGTTTTTACGCAAACTAGTCCCTCAGTGCCGAAGTTTGCTTCCTTTTTCGTTTTCAATACGTTAATATTATTTATAAATTTAATATTATTTGAAATTTTTACCATATTTGGACCATATCTGCGTAATAATAATAATCATTCTCAGTTTAGAAACTAATTGTGTGGGAGTACCGTTTATACACATACATATGGTTTATGTTAATAGCAAAATAAATTAAATGATAATCGATAATTAACAAAATTTTTCCAATCCGTTGTTTTGAATAAAAAAAGAAAAAAAAACATATATATAAGGCAAAAAAAGGCAAACGAATTTTGCTTCCAAATGAAAATATTAATTCGTGAAAATGTATTCAGTAATTTATTTAAAATAAAGAATTACAGAACGGAATTTTTTCTGATTAATAATTATTTATATACTACCTGCAACAGAAAGAAAACTTTGGAAAAAAATTGAAATATAAAGAGGGGAAACTGACCAATTTCATGCTTTTAAATAAAATGAGGATCAAGGTGACTTACAAGCATTCATAAATTTCAACCGAAGATATTTATGTGTCATTCGCAATTAATATAACTTTATACCTTTAAGCCTGCACCTTTAACAAAGTCCCATTTTGTTGTCCTACAAAATTATTCAATTTGCGTTTGGGTTTTAAAAAGAGTTGGTCGGATATTTGTGTGTCTATTTCCCAATTGCTTGTCAAGTGAATTATTGAAAGACTGAAAGAGATAGAGAAAACAAGGAACAGATGATGATGATGATATCGACTAGCTAATTTGCAATTAGGCCAACGCAAACTGAAATTAAATCAATGCATTGAATAGCTTGGGGCGCTTTAGTTTAATTGAAAACTGCGCCAAGCAGGAGCAACTTTTAATGAAGACGGAGCTTGAAATGATGGGGAAGCCACAGCCGAGGGAAAATCAGGAGCTGCCGACGAAATTGAGAGGGGGCTGTTGCAACAAAAAAACAGAGAAAATGCAAAAATGGTCTTAATTTGCATAGGAAATTTGGGGAGTTGTTGAAAGCTTCTCAAGCATTTAATGCACTTCGCTCTCTGATGAAATGTGTATTCAACTATAAAAAGGCATTGTAAATAGTAGGTCTTAGTTATTTTCCATTTGTTGTATGTAGTAATGTACTAAGACTGGCAAATATAAATATTTTAATGTAAACAATAATGTGTGATGACCTAAAATAGCTGAATATTACAAACCTCATTACATCCGTTATTGACATTTTTGTCCGTTTTCTCGTCTTTGTTAGGTAAACTAAAGTAGCTTCAAACTAAAGAAAGTGGCTTACCCTTAAAATGAGGAAATGGGGAAATAGCCCTTAGAGTATGAAGTATCATAATACAAATTACAAATTAAATCCATTTAATAAGTGAAGACATATACTTAAACTATTTCACTATTATGTATTTATTTTGGGTTTTAAATATAAATATCGATAGTAATGGGATTATCTCCTTATACGGATAACACTTTCTAAGAATTACAAAAAGACAAGAAAGGCAGCCAACTAAGGTATCGTATAGCTGAGTTAGGGGTATCTTAAAGTCAAGGCACTCAACTAAAGCGCTTTTCCTTGTTTTTGTGTCGACCGTCGAGTTTTTTTTTATTCTTTAGATAAGATTTATGTTTTTTGTGATACAATTCAGATTATTTCATAACAAAAATTTGGTTGTTCATGGTGAGGTTCGCACTAGTTTGTTTATTTGTTTATAGGTGTTTTTGTTGTACTTTCCAATAGCTCAACTTTGTCAACTACTTTTGGTAACGTATATATTATATGTCAAAACTGTTTACATTATAATATTAATATTCTTATAGTCCCTTATGTTTATCTCATATTCGTCAGAATATATGCATATCATATTAGTCACAAGTACAAAATCTGCTATTTCATGTGCCTTGTCGGTGTAGACGTATTGATATCTTATCACTGAATAAAGTGTTAACTCCCAACCGGCAACGCAGACAGCATAGTCTGGGTTTCGCTTTCCTTCAGAGCTTTCTACTTTGAAAGAGCAGCGATTCCTAGAGGCTATTCTGGAGATTTTGTCGAAACACCTGTAAGGTGACCTCGTCCGTCACGTTTTATTGAGGTCACCCACTGACTGGCTGACCGAGAATTAACCCTTTAATGAACGGAGTTTGCTTCCGGCACCATAAAATTGATCAAATGATGAGTTGTTTAATGCAAAACAACTACATAGCCGCCCATCACCTTTATGTACTTTTAAAAACTCATTAATCATTTGTTTATAAATAATGAAATATTGACAATCTTGCGACAACGTTAACAGCTGGTAAAAATACTCTATCAACTCTTAAAACAAATTAAATAACATAAGGTTATATATAAGTTGTATTTCTTATACACTTATCTGGGTACTAAAATTTATTACTTTCCCTAGGTACTGATTTCCTAGATACTTAGATACTAGGTACCTAAATTGCAGAACAAATAATTGACATATTGATGTAATGTACGTAATAAATTTTAGCAAACTTTTCCTAGGTTTTGGAAAAATTGGGTTTTTTATTATTCTACAAAATATTTTAAGCCTATTTGTAACCAAGAAACAAGTACCTCCCCAACACTACTAGTTTAGGATTGTACAAGATTTGAACGAGTGCTGACAAAAAGGTTTAAGATAGATAAAGCCTTATCTTTTGTTGTTTGTAAATTTTTAATAAAAAATAGTGTTTGTTCACACAATGACTCGTCAGGTTTACATAATTGGTAATTCTGACGAGAACATTAAGCGATTCCGAGTTATGTGATATGCCGAATATAATCTTAACTATTGGTAGCCAACAGCTGAAGTTAGAATGCCTGATAAGCTAAGTGGGTTGATATAACTTATCAGGTACCGTACCAGACCGTTTAAAGCATGAACTAGCAATAGTGAACCAGTTTACTTGCAGTTGGCGACTTGGTCAGATGGCCGGAAAATCAAATTGGCTTGCCCTTTATATTCTGGCTATAATTGCTGGAGTCCATGGGGCTGACATTCTTGGTCTTTTCACCAGCCTGAGTCCATCGCACTTGGTAATCCAAATGTCGATGGCCCGGATTCTGGCAGAGAGAGGGCACAACGTGACTGTTGTTACCGCCTTGAAACCTCCGTTTCTGCACAAGGACATCAATCACATCCTTGTGCCACTGGAGAAGGAAGACCTTCAGGCTTTCAGTTCTGTTGTTGGTGGCTTATCCAAGACAGACAATAGCAACGCCTACACATCCATGTTTCGATCGATGAGGCAAATAAGCGAGGCGTTCTCCAAGATGGGCACCGTGATGAAGCACCAGGTAGTAAGAGATCTCTACGAGCATCCGGATAACAGGTTCGACCTGGTCATCGTGGGCTACTTCATGAACAGTTTCCAACTGGCCCTGGGCTACAAGCTGAAGGTACCAATAGTGGTGGCCCTCTCAAATCCACCAGCCTTTTTGGGCGACGTTCTGGGAAACCCGTGGGAAGTGTCATACGTTCCTGCGATGCATTTGGGTACCGATAGTGGGAGTCCCATGGGCATTGGAAAGCGTGCTCTCAACATCTTGGGAAACTTGGGGCAGCGGTTGTTCATGTTCGCAATTGAGTATGGTAATGCAAAAACTTACAGGTTGGTATAAAACCATTTCTTTTGTCATGGCTTAGTAACCATTTCTCCGATTTTTTAAGGGAGATCTATGGCGATGACCCTGCTCTTCCCAGCTATGGGGACTTGAACAAAAACATTTCACTTATCTTCTTTGCCTCGCACGGTATAAGCGAGGGTCCCATCAGGCCCAACCTACCAGCTGTGATCGAGGTGGGAGGAATTCAAGTGAAAGACCGTCCGGATCCACTACCCAAAAGTATGGCAGATTTCCTGAGTGAAGCTCCTCACGGAGCTATACTTCTCAGCTTGGGATCAAACCTAAAAATAGATCACCTCAAACCTGACACGGTGCAGAAAATGTTCAATGTCATCTCGAGTCTGAAGCAGAAAGTGATCTGGAAGTGGGATGATCTGGAGAACACCCCTGGAACCTCGGAAAACATACTCTACTCAAAGTGGCTGCCTCAGGACGATGTCCTTGCGCACCCAAACATCACTCTGTTTATTACTCACGCGGGAAAAGGTGGAGTGACCGAGGCTCAGTACCACGGTAAACCCATGCTGGCCCTACCCGTATTCGGAGATCAGCCCAGCAATGCCGATGTCATGGAACGGCAGGGCTTTGGACTGAAGCAAAGCCTTCTCAACCTGGAAGAGGACACCTTCCTTGGTGGGATCCAGGAGGTGCTCGAGAACCCAAAGTACGCCACAAGGGTAAGATCGTTCTCTGCCCTCTATCGGGATCGTCCATTGAGCGCCCAACAGACGTTCATCTACTGGGTGGAGTATGTGATCCGGCACCGTGGAGCCCCGCACCTTCAGAGCCCTGTGGTGCATATGAACTACATAGAAGTCAATAACCTAGATATATACGCACTGGTTCTTGTAGCTACAGCCTCCATATACTTCATTGTTAAGTTAGTTATTGGCTTACTCTCCAAGGCATTGAAGAGCAAGACATTGAAAAAGTCACAGGTTAATCACAAAAATAAGCTAAAAATGAAATAAAAATGGCTGCGGCAAGTGAAAACAAATAGTTTCTACGTCAAGTTTTAATTATGTTTAAAAGGTACCCGTACAAATCATTAATCGATAGGCTAGGTAGTAACAAGAGCGCTGTGTGTATTTAAATTTACCTATATGTTTCGCCCAGGTTTTAGAAGTTTTGAACAGATATTTACAAATATTGCCATATTCTATTTAAAACCTTTAGGTATGTTAAGCGGTTGTTTTAATAACCTGACCGAGTGTCAACATATCATTTTTTCCAAAGTCAACAAAGAATTAAAACAAACATTTTTATAAAAAAACAAGAAAGGAAAGCTAACTTCGGGCGGAGCCGAAGTTGATATACCCTTGCAGAATACTCTGTAAATTATATTCTCCAAAATTATTCATATAATGCATTCTTAATACTCAAAAAAATCCCAACTTCCTAACTTTACAAACACGAAAGTTATGGCATTTCCGATCAATCAGTTATATGGCAGCTATAGGATATAGTCGGCCGATCCTTATGAAATTTGGTAGGTCGGATTGATTGGCCAAATATAAAACCCATAGAAAATCCCAACTTCCTAACTTTACAAACACGAAAGTTATGGCATTTCCGATCAATCAGTTATATGGCAGCTATAGGATATAGTCGGCCGATCCTTATGAAATTTGGTAGGTCGGATTGATTGGCCAAATATAAAACCCATAGAAAATCTCAACTTCCTAACTTTACAAACACGAAAGTTATGGCATTTCCGATCAATCAGTTATATGGCAGCTATAGGATATAGTCGGCCGATCCTTATGAAATTTGGTGAGTCGGATTGATTGGCCAAATATAAAACCCATAGAAAATCTCAACTTCCTAACTTTACAAACACGAAAGTTATGGCATTTCCGATCAATCAGTTATATGGCAGCTATAGGATATAGTCGGCCGATCCCGGCCGTTCCGACTTATATACTGCGTGCAAAGGAAAGAAGGGTGTGTGCAAAGTTTCAATTCGATAGCTTTAAAACTGAGAGACTAGTTTGCGTAGAAACAGACAGACGGACAGACGGACAGACAGACGGACAGACGGACAGACGGACATGGCTATATCAACTCAGGAGGTGATCCTGATCAAGAATATATATACTTTATAGGGTCGGAGACGTCTCCTTCACTGCGTTGCACACTTTTGACCAAAATTATAATACCCTCTGCAAGGGTATAAAAAGGTTATTAATATGTAATACTAGCCTGAATCATCATCAAATGAAAAGGTCGTAAGTAATCTGAAAACATTTTAAGGTGATATGCGCAGTCCCTAGATCTCAGTCCTATCAAATATGTATACAATTATTTAAAACTACGGAACAGAAGCTACGGAATGGAACTGATGCCTTAAAGAATATATAAAGCTATATAATAATAATATATCAACTCAAGGGACGAACCCAGAATGATTTAATACCTTCATATTATGCAAAAAACAGAGAGAAAAACGCTTAAGTCTTTGAAAGATTTCATAGTCGCATAGGGCTTCGCAAGTTAAACTTATTTATTTTTAACTTGCAGAAACTTTTTGCAATTCAGTGAAGAAGAAATGGCCGACACTGTATAGCTTTTATATTCTTGAGTCAATCTAGCCATGTCCATCTGCCCGTCCCGTTTCTTTGCAAAAAGCCTTCTTTCTGTGTCATATAAGTTGAAACCGGTCAGAACGGCCTACTATATCATATAGCTTCCATAGCACACTGGTCCCAATGCCCAATATTTTTGCAAAAACCTATTTTTATACCCTTGCAGAGGGTATTATAATTTTGGTCAAAAGTGTGCAACGCAGTGAAGGAGACGTCTCCGACCCTATAAAGTATATATATTCTTGATCAGGATCACCTCCTGAGTTGATATAGCCATGTCCGTCTGTCCGTCTGTCCGTCTGTCCGTCTGTCCGTCTGTCTGTCCGTCTGTCCGTCTGTCTGTTTCTACGCAAACTAGTCTCTCAGTTTTAAAGCTATCGAATTGAAACTTTGCACACACCCTTCTTTCCTTTGCACGCAGTATATAAGTCGGAACGGCCGGGATCGGCCGACTATATCCTATAGCTGCCATATAACTGATTGATCGGAAATGCCATAACTTTCGTGTTTGTAAAGTTAGGAAGTTGAGAGTTTCTATGGGTTTTATATTTGGCCAATCAATCCGACTCACCAAATTTCATAAGGATCGGCCGACTATATCCTATAGCTGCCATATAACTGATTGATCGGAAATGCCATAACTTTCGTGTTTGTAAAGTTAGGAAGTTGGGATTTTCTATGGGTTTTATATTTGGCCAATCAATCCGACCTACCAAATTTCATAAGGATCGGCCGACTATATCGTATAGCTGCCATATAACTGATTGATCGGAAATGCCATAACTTTCGTGTTTGTAAAGTTAGGAAGTTGGGATTTTTTTGAGTATTAAGAATGCATTATATGAATAATTTTGGAGAATATAATTTACAGAGTATTCTGCAAGGGTATATCAACTTCGGCTCCGCCCGAAGTTAGCTTACCTTTCTTGTTTTTTTTGAAGTTATGAAAAAAAAAAAACATTTTATCTTCGTAGAATAATATACGTTGCATTTAAAAATCGCAATTTCGTTACTGAAATTGCAGCCCTGTTAAATTTGGTAGCCCTGAAAGTCAGCAGTTCTTTGATCAGAAATGTTGACTTTTTGGCGCGCTAAATAAAATCAACACTTTAAAGTAAGATTGCAAAAGTTCTACTTAACATTTTAAAACAAAGTAAAATGGAAAATATTAGTGGAGATATGTAAAATTTAAGTTTTTAATGCAATATTTGTTTAATGTGATTTGTCTTTGTGTATATGTGCTTTTGTAGAGTTGTATTTTTAACAATTTTAACCTATCATTTTTCGTGTTTCTTGGAACAAAAGTATGATGGATTGTGCCGGATTATAAAAACTATTAACGCAGTTTTGTTCTTTCATTTATTTACAATACGATGACATAAACCTTTTTTGCTCGTTTTTGCTCCATTTTCCAAAAAAAAACTTTTTGCTAGACAACATAGACCTTTGTTATGGAGAAATGCTAGAGTATTGGCTGGCACATGGGCGCGAAACCGAAAGCCTTTACGACTTTGTGTTGCAGCATCGAATTGGAAACTTAAAGCAAAACATAGATCCTTTGAAAAAGAGGATTAAGAACTTTGTTGCTTATGTGGATGCTGGAATAAAAAAATGCCCTTTTAATGATCTTTTAACACCACCAATTGTCGATTTCCTAAATAGTTATCCTACTACAGATAATGATGATGAAGATGACTTGGATACCTTTGAATGTAACGATACCTATTCCTTTGATTTAGATGTTGAAAGTGATTAAAAATTAATTAAGTAAATATATTATAATTTTTTAAGATGCATTATTTAGTTTGGAAGTTGAAAATTGGTAGGATATTTTATATATATTTAAAATTTATTGGAAATATTGGCTATTGGCTTTACTAAAGATATTTTATATATATTTAAAATTTATTGGATATATTGGCCCAATTTTCGTGGATGTTTTGTAAATTTTTGTCCCGGGGTGCATTTCTATGGGGCGGAAAGGAAGGCTTGGCCCGATCGGCACAAAATTTTGTCCAGACTTTGCATATATAGTAACTATATAGTGTGCCAAGTTTCAAGTCTGTAGCTTCATTTTTCTAGTTTATGCAAAAATATTGGTCATTGGGACCAGTGTGCATAGGAACAATCGGGAAAACAATTGTAACTTCGTTGTTTTTTAACATGTACGAATGCTCTCCGAGATGGAGTGTTTTTTTTATAAAAATCAAAAGAACGAAAATGTTTAAATTATTTAAAAATCATTTTATTTGAGATTACTTTTTAGTAAACAAATATATATTTTGAAAATTTGAATTTAACTATTTCTATAAATATAGTAAATAGCTTTGACTCCATTTCTGATATTAAACCATAATCGAAAATAAGTAATATATAGGTAAATGTTGTGATTTCCACTTCATTTTTTTCTTGGTGTGTTTTTCTTACGGCTTACGCTTTCAGATGCCAAGTGTATGTAAACTGATTTATCAATATGAATAAATATATATTTCTTGTGCTGCATACCATTAATTCGTTCGATTATCTTCCGCTTAAGCAACAAAACTAATGGTTGCCATGTGCGTGACGGAGGGAAATGGCATACATACACATTTAATCGTCTTTCTGCCCTGCCAATTTTTAATTAACACGCACACTCAAAAGCCCACACTCACACAAATAAATTTATATCGGATGGGGCGTGTAGCTCACATTTCCCCATTGTTGGTCAGTTGCCGTTACTTAATTTCTTTCAGCGTACAGGGAACATTCCGTAGCATCATAAATTAAGTTATCTTTTAACAGTTGCCAAAACTGCAATCTCCAGCTATCAATACTCTATAATTACCGAATGAGTAAGTTGTACAGTGAGAGTGCTGTTATGGAAAGCCTTTTAGTTGAAAAAGCTAGAAAACAGCCAAAATCTAATGATGAAAGCCCTTCCCCACCAAATGTCAAATATTTGATTAGCCCCGTTAGAACAACCCCTTGGGCAGCCCTCTGGGTTTCCCAAACAATCCCACCGACTGACCCCAATACGAGCTCAAGGGTTGTTCGTTCCATAGAATAATTCATTATAATTCTCGCTCATTAACCCATGTTTCCATATGCGCTATCCTGGAGCTTGCCACGACTTTGCCTCTCGGACTTTGGTAAGGACTAACAAAATGAGAAAAACACTTTTCATAATTAAGCATTGAAATTTTTGTTTGTCTCGCATGCCGGGGTCTCTACTTCAATTCCAATTGGCTTCTCTTTAACATATTCTTTTGGTCCACTTCCCAAACTTTATTTCGCTTTCTGTTTTTGGCAAACACAACAAATATTCTCCCTTATGGACATATAGTATTATTGCCTTTGAATTGTGGTTGACCCTTTACTTCCTCTCAACTCTTCCAACCCACTCATTTTTCTTCATATCCGTCGTGTGAAGGGTGTGCAAGATCGACTGGGCTTGCCAATTAATGTTTAATTTAATTTACCCACTGAATCTATCTTCTCCGACAGCTTGAAAAGCTCTTCAGTTATGGTGGCAGGCGTTAAGGAATTTTCAATTAGTGCAGCCGAAAAATGTCAGCTCATTGGTCTCCTACCTCTTCAGACTTTCCATAAATTGGAATTTCCATAATTATGCAGAGCTGGCAGAAAGTTGTTGAATTTACATTCATTTTGTACTAAATTTAATTAGAAAACAAACTTCTCGGCCGACTCATGACATATGACATATCGAAAATGCGCTGACTACTTACTTCCTTAATCCCAATCTGCCGACCAAAAATGGGTTTTCCAGAATAGCATTGTATACGGGCAGCTACTAAATACTAATTTCGACCAAAATGTCTATAATTTGTATGTACATGGCAAGCAAACCCCTTCTCGCCCACAGTACAGCTCTCCGGCCGTTTTTGGAGCATTAGTTATTACTACCAACTATAATTTAAAATAAATGCCAAAGTAGCCGAGGTCTAAACCGCAGAACCTCGAGCCTCTCTGCCCAAAGCTGGCTATTAAGCCCACCCCAAGAAATAGCTTCCACTCATTCGTTCGCTCCCACCGCTGTTGCTGTTGGCTTTATAATAAATTTATAAATGAAAATATGAAAAATGGTCGCTGCGTGTTTTTACCAAACTAAGCAGCAAAAAAACAAGGAGAAAAACCTCTAAAAATTTCTCTAAGAGCAGAGAAAGCTAAAATCCAAAAAAGGAGTACAAAAAGTGGGTGAGTTGGGATTGGGTAAACGTGTTTGTGGATACCGCCTCGGTGTGTTGTTGATTTTTAAAGTTTTCTTAAAGCAGTTTCTGGTGTAAGATGTTTTTACTTTAAAGAATTGAGAGCTTAATAGAATTATGATTGCATTTCCTTACACACCGTGGTAAATAGATACTCGCGATAACTAAAACAAAACTTAACTAAATAACTATCGGGACTCAGATTGTATTAATGTATTTTTATTTCTATTCTCCCAACTGACCTGAAGATGTGGCTGTGGTATTTCAGTTTCAGAGTCTAGAATACCCAAGTTAACACATTTTCTCTTCAACTGACCCAACGCTATCCCCCATGTACAAATTCATGGACTTAATGTGTACCAAACAAGAAGGAAAGGAAACTTCGGCAAGCCGATATTTATATACCCTTGCAGGTTTTCTATATTTCGACAATAATTATATTTTTATAACACTAAAGCCGCAATTTTAAAATCGTTTAAAATAACTTTGTTTTGGAGTATATTGGTATATGTTATTTTTAACAACAAAGCTATAATATTATCTTATATACACCTGCAGTAGAAAAAAGAAAGGTGTATCTAAATAGCTCTGAAACTAAGAGACTAGCTTAGTAAGTACCTACTAACCGAAAGACGGACATGACTAGTTCGACTCTCATGGTGATGGGATCAAGAATATATATATTTAATGGTGTCGGAGACATTTCCTTCACGCGGTCGCAAACTTTTGACTAAATTTATGGTCCCCTTTGCTAGGGTATGAAAATACTGGAAAATACACTAACAGAGAGGCGCGGGGATAAAGCGAAATAAACTTTCACTGCACAAAGGGAGGGCGGGGCGAAATATGTGTGGGGAAGTAAACGAGAAAAGAGCAAATGGCCGTGGGCATCAGCAGAAAAGCAAACACATCCTCGTCGGTGGCCTCATCCTGTTTAAAGGGCACATGGTCACCATCACCACCACAAGCACAATTCTGATTAGATGTTGCCATTGTGTATACACAAACATATATTTTATGATTGTTGTTGGATTCTGCAGGAAAAGTTATTGCTGTGGGGTATTCCATTCTGAATCAGGAAACTCTGGCAAAGTTATTAAAAAACAAAGTTAATTAAATTTTATCAAATTTCAGTTTGATGCCAATTTACAGACTATATTATATTGTTGGGTTCGATCACAGTCTATAAAAGGGTCTTGAAAGTTTAAAAATTGTATCTCCTCAGGGTTATACAGCAGTAATCCCACTTAGCAAAATTGTTTAACATGATAATTATATCTAGACTTCCAATTCACATTTAAAAATTAAATTTTTTAAGCTGTATTTACCGTGCTTTCTTATTTATTATACTGTTTTAGATAGGAGAGACATAAAATATGATAGCTTTTTTAAGCAGTCAGCATTGAAATTCTTCCCACTATTTCTTATTTTGTTTAATGGTGTTTCCCGAAAACAAATTATTTGCTGATTGTTGGGCTTTTTAAAGACCTGATCAAATTGTTTGCTTTAAGTTCCGTTGCAGCATTAGATCTTCTGGCTGCTGGGTGATTTAAAGTGTTGCAGAAGGTGGACACTTTTCTTCGTTTCCACTTAAGAACATGGATATAAAATACAAGAGAGTGTAAAAACTTTCGCCATTTTCTTTGCCAACTTTCCGCTGCACTTGCACAGAGCAAAATGTCTTTTTGCCAAGTAGTCAACGGTGCATATAACTCAACAGGGCCTCTCCCGTCCCCGCCCCCCCCGTGCCACTAGCTCCATCTATCTTGGCAGCACCCTCTGGCGGCAACAGCTGCAACTGTGCTGGACTAAGCTGAGCGTAAAAAATAGAAAAATTTGCATATCCTGTGACCCACTTATAATCATTTTTCATACAACGTTTGCTAGACAACAACAGCGGTGTAGCACTGCCAGCAGCGCAATATTAGCCAAGAAGGCTGATTTAAAATGAGGTTATGTTTGCTCTAGGGCAGCCCTGGAACCCCCGGCCCCGCCCCCCTCCCAACCTTCTCAAACCAACCGCACACAGCATCATTTGCATAAATTGTGCATGTCAAGGTGTGGGTACCCGAAAGACAAATAAAGTTACTCGAGGGAACGAGAAGAACACTGTGTCGAAGAAGCAAAGAAACAGAATGAGGAGTGTATTTCCTATAAACTTGGGCGAAATTATGGACTGAATTCTATTTCGGTGCTCATTAGCGTAGGCACAAGCTGTCAAAGTAATTAATAAGCACAAGAAGAAGGCACCATACAAAAAAATAAATGGCGAACGGAGTGCTAAGTATTTTTATCGTCTCCCCACGCCAGAGATAGTAAATTTATTTGTCTGCAATTTATCACATCCCAGAAGGATCATAATGAGGAAAAGATTTTCTCCAAAATTTGACCAAACACGGAATGAAATAGTTTATTTTTATTGCTTTTAGGTGGGCAACAATATTATTAAAAAACGGCTTACTGCTACATCGATGCCTTAATCAAAATAATGAACGAATTCGCTTATTATTTTATTGAATAGGAGAAAACATGGCTGGCCTACTAAATCGCGTGAACAACTCTATCTGCCTGTGCAAATAATCAGCTTTGATGAAATTTATTTTGGGCAAAACCAACCATCATATATAACATTTGTGCAATGCATTGCAGAGTGCTCATGTTTCACTTTGGTTTTGCTGTTTGCCTTTGCCATCATGCAGATTTGCACAATTTTTCATTACAGTACTCGCACAAAGCGAGTTTTGTGAAGCGTCAAAATATATTCAAATATTCTAATCAAGTTTCGCTTCCCTGTTCGGTGAACATACAATTCTTCATAAATGTTTTAAATGTCAAATAAAAGAATTACAATCAGGATATGGTCGAAATATAAACACATATATTGGGGAAGGTGGGGCGAAACCTACCCCATTGGGTGGAGAAAGCTACCTATTTTTTTAATTTACAACAAATCTAAGTCATTAATACTTAATTGATATGGCATTTAACTTTTTTTATTTTTTTATTTCAATTTATTACCTTAAATTTCTGTTTTCATTGCTTGACCATTTTGGCTGTACCCAAATACTAATGTTTTCTCCTCTATTAGGGCACGATGTTATGTGCGACCACAAAAGTGCCAATTTATTCTATCGACCAAAAAATGAAACGCTTTTTTTGTGTTTTTTATTTCTAATGATTTAAGTAATCCGTCTGTGCTCCAAAATTTAAGTTTTCGGGAAAGTAAAAAGAAATCTAATATTCTTAGATTCTACTTCAATGAGTTCCTCTTGAAATTCACTGCACCATCTTCATTTGTTTGACAATTTTTCTTTACCAAAAAAAGGGCAACAATGGCACCCTTTAAAACGAAACAGTACTATGTAAAAACGAAAGGGTCGGCTTAAAACCACCTCCACATATTAAGAAAAGACGTCCTAAGACAATTGACATTAAAATATATATAAATAATTATTTTCTACAGCATATATATGTAAATCCATCTTCTTAAATATTTTCTTGCAAGAAAATACGATTTTAAGCTAATATACTAACAAAGAACCATAACTATTTTAGACGGGGTATCTCAGAAAAGCCTTAGAATAATATAAATCTTCACTTGCCATTAATGGCAATTCTTCCCGCGGTTTAGTCTGCGATACACGAAAGGACACTAGGTTTAGTATCACTCCATTGCCTTCAATCGATTGTTATATAATCCGAAAACTAAAATTTGTAAAATTGCCTTTTTTCTATAGTCTTTGGCGGATCATGAACTTTACCTATATTCACACTCTTTACATAAAATGACCATATCCATAACTAGCTTAAAATCAAAAATGCGTATGCTAATTTCTTTAAAGCCTTAAAATGTTTAAAACTTTTGGCCACTCAGTTAATTTATCTCACTCTCACTACCTCGCCGTACCACATCCATAGATATCGGTTGTATTAATCGGTTGTGGGTTTTCAGTTCGCGTCGAGAACGTGATGTGAATGGGACTTAAGTGACTTAAATAGTTCACGTGCCGCTTTTGACAAAACGCCGACCAGGAGCAGGGATTCGGAGATGTAGGGATTCGGGTGGCGACGAGTGGCCACTTGCAGGCAGGCACTATTCCAGCACTTCCGCTTCCCCTTCACCAATTTCCCGAACCCCGCCCTCCTCCATTGAGAGCAGTGGAACCACCGACCACAATTTCCGCACTGCTTGGCCCGATTCTCGACGGCCTAAGTAAATTTAGATGCCTGATTTGATTTGCAAATGCCGCATAAGGAAGGCACGTGACTTAAAACTGTCAGTTTAGCTGGAAATATGTATTGTCTTCCCCCTGCACTCCGCTGATTGGAGATGCGAGCGTGATTGGGTTGGAAAATCGAGTGCCCAACTCGGAAAACTCGACACCGATTGACCCACTAGACTTCCCTAAGTTAAAACTTTACTCCGCAAAACCTCTTAAAAGTAGATATGGAAGTAAAAACTTTAAAACGCTTAACCTCTCGAGAACTGTATTGCATTGTATTGTAACTACTCAATACAGTGAATATGAATTTGTCATTTTACCCATCTCTAGGTTCGTTTCCTGTCCGGCATTTCCCTTTCTTTTTCAAACTGCAGTGCGTGTAATGGACACGCGCCAACTGACTTAATATTAATTTCAACCACAAACCCCCCACCTGTGCTCGTGCCTTCTTTCTGTTTTTTGGTTACTTTGTGTCTCTAAAAGTTTTGGAGTCAAATGAATTTTTTATGGCAGGTTGGTTGGCTTGCTGCCGGCCTTACGTGTTTTGGGTTTGAAATTCTGTCCAGCTGGCTCCAGGCAGACCCATTTTGACATAAATGCTTTTTAAAATTCTTGCAATTGGGTGGAGGGTATCACTTTTCAAATTGAACTGGTGCGAGAAGTGGAAACGGTTGAGTAATGATTTCTCAATTCCAATGAGTCATAAGTGGTAGTGGCTAATTAATTAATGTTGTGGAATTTAATCACCCTTCCGTTAAATATTCGACACAACTATTTTGCATTAAATATTCTGAGAAAATGGTGAGAAGTGGATTCAATTCAATTTCGATAACAAGCCTGATCCATTCCCTGAAGTACTATTTTAAGGATGCAATATGTTTTAAGAGTAAACTACTAGTCTAACTTCTCATGAAAATGTATTATAATCAGTTATAGTATCTCTTGCCTACCGCAAACTTATGCAAAATCTATTCGGTTTATTGAATTATTAACCAATTGTATGTGTGTTAAAACACCTAGGGAATAAAGCCTACATTGAACGCATTGGACAGATGTGTGGTTAATTCGAGTTTTTTTCTGTTGCGAAAGTGCCCTGCTCCTCACTTTAGCAAAGTTGTCAACTAATTGAAATTTTGCCTAATACCTGTTTATGGCCAAGCAATGACACGGGTATGAAGGGGGAGGGCAGATTGCTGGCTTACCAGATTATAAACAGCAAGCTAAGACTTGGCAATAATTTGATAATTTAATTACACTAACCTCGTTGAACTTTCCCCTTCCACGCCCACGACACGCCTCCTCCTTGCATAATTATTGCAACACACATAGTGGCGTTGTGCTTCTGTAGTTGTAGGTGGCGATGGCAACATTTTACTACTGGAAACGAATGCATAAATAAGTTGAGCGCAGAGGCCTCACTTCGCCTTCGACCCCTGGCCCCGCCCCTGGAAACAGCTCAGCCCGTCTCCGCCTCCGTCTCCGATTTGTTCGCCATAGCCACATAATTGTCGGCCATGTATCTTACAAATGCAAATTAGATGCAAATGTTAATAATCTGCGTGGATGAATTTTAATGAGCAACCAAAGTGTTTGGCGACTTGTCGCCGGCACGACGCACTGTGGTATGAGCGATCGCAAAAGTGACAGTTAATTCAACGGACCGAACAATTGAACAAGCTATGCATTTTGGATTAATATTATTACCAAATATTGACTTTGTTCTTACCGCAAATAAATATTTGATTTAAAAATTATATTCAGTCGGTCCCCAAAATTTTTTTTCTATAAATAAAAAGAAATCCTTTATTTTATACGCTAAAATTTTTCAAAATCGTTCGTTTATCCACTGAGACTATAAATTTAAAATAGACTGGTAAATTTCTTGAAGAACACGGGTTATAGATTTTAAAAACTTTAGGTAACTTTAACAAGGCAAACAATTTATGCAATGTTTATATCGAATAATAAGATAAATGGATCAAATAGTTTTGCCTGCTAAATAAAATTTGTGTCAAGGAAGTAAATTAAAAATATACATTAATTGTCAACATTTAAACAGCAAATATGTGTGTTTTAACATATATATATTTTTTAGTTGAACGATTTAACAAGATGTATTTTAAAGAAATTCTCGTTAAAAAATTTTGAAAAATATTTAACTGGTATCCTTTTTTTCAGGAAATTTTTTTTTCTGCTTAAAAAATTAATAGATTTGTAAAAGTAATTAAAAATTGTTCTCGTCTGCAATGAGATTCCAACTAAAATGTTGCCTGACGTTCAGTTGTATTAAGGTTACGCACCTGAGTGTATAATAGTACATTTTTTGAGGCCAAATATTGAAGTCATGGCTTTTAAACATTTGGTGGGGATGGAACCATATTATCATTAAATTTCATTACGCCTCATTTTCTTTTTAAGTATACGTTTGGTATTCGTTTACAAAAAAAATGTACACAAATTCTTAATTTGTTTTCGTCATTTGATTTTCCTTCACATATTTTCTTTGGAGTCACTCATACCACTGTGCGCCGACTTCCTAGTCCTACGCCCCACAACTTCTAGAAGTTCCATTGGCTAGGATCTAACTACACAGTGACTACGACGCCTTAGAAATGAAAGTGTCTAACATGCTTCAAGGATTAGCTTTACCAGCTGGGTTTCTCAGGGGAAAGACAACTGATAATGGGAACTTATAAATCTAAACGAGGACCTACCGAAAAAGCCTTGCAAAACACATAAAAGCTTCGCCCTTCTTTTGAAAATAAAATGCAATTCAATACAATTTTTCTGCATATAAATATACGTATTTTCGATAAAAGTCTATTTCTTATTTGGCCAGGCCAATAATTAAAAAGAGCTAAAATGCTTTTAACCAAATTTTCCATCTTTCTGCCCATTTTTACATCTACTGGCTTTTAAAATTATTTGTACGAAAATAACTTATAAGAATCGTTCGGAAAATTAATAGGACAATCGACACAACACCGTTGAATTTTAAAAAATACTCATATAACTTGAGTTATAGTCGTATTGTATATTACATATGTATTTTATAGCGGCCTAGGATCAACCTTACTAAATAGATAGGTTCATTGACTTATTGTTATAATAGCAATGATAGATAGACTTCGCCTTGCCAAATAATGATTTAATATAAGCATGATCAAAAAGGAGGTAATTAAGTACATATAACTAATTATTTGTATTAATATGCTATTTCGAATAACTAAACTATTTTCATTTAAACAAAGATGCATTGTTTAAATAAGTAGAGTGTTCAAAACTATTTCCGCAGCTTTTCAATTCTTAGGCATTAATATGCACATCTTGTTAGGTAGTCAATTTGCGGTGAGGAATTTTTCCAACTCCCTTCTCCCAAATACCCTACCAGCTGTGCCCGAGCAGACTTCAAGAGGCTGCGGCCAATTAACGCCGCTGTAAATATCACCAGGGCAAAGAGCTCGAAAGGATGCAAAGCGACGTAAACTGACATAAAAAAGGGAAACATACACGTGCCTGCAGAGTCTGGAGATCTGAAGAGTGCTACGTATCAGAATTATGGCTTCTGACACTTTTTCTGATTCCAAATTTAGACGCGACCAGCCGGCTGACGGCGTCTGTATAATTTCCCCTTCATTGCCCGTTCATGAGCACGAGCAAATCCAAAAGAAAATGAAAACAGATGTTGAAAATCAGTTTTATTGCAAGGGCAGCTCGTGTGGAAATTTAATTGTGGCCGCAAAATCATCGGAGCTTGGCAGAAACTACAGATCCAGACCTCGATCTATCACATTCAATGTCCTTTGCGCCGAGGATGAATAACGAGTTCCCCTTTTTTATAACTTGGCATTTGCAACTACTAATGTTCAATTTAAATGATTTAGGCATAAATTTCCGTTTAGCTCACACACCTTCAAGTTCAAAAGTTAAAAAAATAAACGCAAAACAAATTTCCTGCGTTTCAAAAATTTCAATATCTCTTCATTATAATTTAAAAAAACTGTATGTTATTGATACAAAAATGTCTATACGATATATATACAGTATATCCTTTTGTGCTAGTGTCTCTTTGAGAATTGTGTGATCACTATGCACGGAAAGTTCGCACTAGTTATCATTAGGATACTGTGTGTCTGCGAAATAAGCGTTAGATATCAACTAATGCAGTTCTCAAAATATATGTGGTCGGGCAGGATCGAATTGTTCTATTTCTCTATTTTTTCTCAGACCCTAGCAGAAACGACGAAACGGGGGTTTCCTTTCAACATATTTTACATTAGAGCATAACAAAATCCGAAAACAATCACTTTTGATAAATTTACATTATAAGAATTAATAAATTTATTTCAGTATTTCAGACATGTTTCTAAATTACTTCTTAATATTATTATGATGAAATCCGAACTATAAAGTCTGCCCATTTAAATATTTTATTTATTCTATCATGGATTTTTTGTTTTTCAGATAAGATTTATGTTTGTTGTGGTACCATTCAGACTCTTGGAACAGAAGTAATAATACTGTAAAATTAAAAAATAGCGAAATCGGTTATAATTTTCAAGCTCCTGTAATTGTCAAATATTTCCGGTATATGTAATTTTTATACCCTTGCAGAGGGTATTATAATTTTGGTCAAAAGTGTGCAACGCAGTGAAGGAGACATCTCCGACCCTATAAAGTATATATATTCTTGATCAGGATCACCTCCTGAGTTGATATAGCCATGTCCGTCTGTCCGTCTGTCTGTCCGTCTGTCTGTTTCTACGCAAACTAGTCTCTCAGTTTTAAAGATATCGAATTGAAACTTTGCACACACCCTTCTTTCCACGCAGTATATATGTCGGAACGGCCGACTATATCCTATAGCTGCCATATAACTGATTGATCGGAAATGTCATAACTTTGGTGTTTGTTAAGTTAGGAAGTTGGGATTTCCTATGGGTTTTATATTTGACCAATCAATCCGACCTACCAAATTTCATAAGGATCGGCCGACTATATCCTATAGATGCCATATAACTGAACGATTGGAAATGCCATAACTTTGGTGTTTTTAAAGTTAGGAAGTTGGGATTTTTTATGAGTATTAAGAATGCATCATATGAATAATTTTGGAGAATATAATCTACAGAGTATTCTGCAAGGGTATATCAACTTCGGCTCCGCCCGAAGTTAGCTTTCCTTTCTTGTTTGATTTTATACCAATAATAGACAAATTGTATACTTTAGCAACTTTATAAAATGTATTACTTTTGACGCCCCTGTAGGATTTAACAACGTTAGAGTATTTTTTTCGGTCAGCCAAAACAATCGAACTGCGCGCATTTCACCGTTTAAAATTTATTTTCAAAAATTACATAAAATCAAAAATTAATTTAGCAATTGATGTAACTTTCCGAGCCCCGTCGAATCGATGACTGAAATTAGAAAGCATTAGTTTAATTAGTGAATTAACGCTCTTACAACCAAAACAAAGAGGCATGAAATTTAAACATACGCTGCACACGAGATGCATTCGCAGATCCCGCAGGGTGGAAAGATGGTAAGGGAAGCGCAGGAGTTTGCTGTGAAACAACTACGCAATATATCAAACAAATACACCTGGGGCTGCCCTGGAGAAATCGGGGATGATTTGTACAGAGTGTTCATAGCCAAACAGGAAAAATATTCAGCGCTGTGGAAACAATGGAAAATCCAAATGGAAAGCGAATGTGAATAGAACAAATTTTATTTATTTGCGATTAAGTGCAATGGCAAAGCGACAAAGGGAGGGAAGTCATGCGAAGGGTAAGGAGGAGCTGAATTACAAATAATGGATTGAATCAAATTTTGGTTACCATCCGCAGAAGGATGAGGAACTTAGGGTGGAGGAAACCCAAGAGGAAACGGTCGGCTTCGCTGATTTTCATCAGAGCAACTTCAGGCAACTATATTACGGGAAAATAAAAGTAAAGAGTAAATAATGAGTGGAAAGTTTGGCATTAGCAACTGCAAACTTTACCCGAAAAACTTCCTTAAAAAAGTAATTTTTAATTTGTCCGACAAGAGTATGTCCCTTTGAGGAAAGGTCATCTGAACCATTATCGTTTCACTTCGAGTCCCGAGCCCTGCCCACCCATCCGTTCCATGGTAATCCTGTAATCGAGACCCACGGCTGACTTTGCCAACTCTAAATAAGGATTAGGTCCACACATTAGCCGACTGCTCGGGAAGGGAGTCTGTTCCGCTAAGCTGACATGACCAATGACGAGCACTTGTTAATTTCCCATACTAGTTTCCCGAAACATAATTTTTGGGTTTTCTGCGCTGCGCTGAGTTTTTAAGGCGTTGCGCCTGTTCATTAATCACGCTGATCGGGTTTTGAGCACGAACCGCGACCCCGCACTCATTGCCATCATTTTTTAGGATTTGACGCAGTTTTCCCTGTGTGCCTGCCTAAGTAAAGTTAATTTCCCCAGGGCTATGTGATAAATTTCATAGCTAAGCACTTGATTAGCGCATTTGTATACGGCACAGCCGTCGAAAACTACAGTGCCTAGCCTCCCAATAATGGCACCTATGCATTTATTTATTGCCTAAATGTCTTTTACTTTGAGACCCGTCTTGTTTTTCTTTTGCCGAAGACCACTATTGGCAGTTTATGGCGACGAAGAGTTAAGCCTCTGGGAAAACTCTTCAGCTATTGCATAAAATATCCACGGATTCCAGTACCTCCATAAGCTATCAGTTTGTTCTCATGGGGTTCCTTGATGGTTATGATGGTTGGCTTTTCTTTTTTAAATTATGTGATGGAGAAATGTGCGTTAGAAGGTTCTAACAAATTAAAATTCAATTCCGTTTAAAGGTTTTAATTACAATGCGCAAGAGCTTTCTGGTTTTGTCGTATTATCTCAAAGAAGGGTCTATAAAAACTGTCATATCTTAGTTACCCCTTATGTGAACACTAAGAAAAATGAAAAATCCGCTTAAATCTGGAGAATTTTTGGGAAAACGCAGTGAAGGAGAGTCGAACTAGCACTCTTTTCTACGCAAACTAGTCCCTCAGTTTAAAAGCTATCTGCTTTAAACTTTCCCAAAAGTTGTCTTTCTATTAAGGTAGTATATATGTCGGAACGAGCCGGATCGAACGACTATATCATAAAGCTCCCATGGGAACAATCGTAAAAAAAAATATTTTTTAGAATAACCTTTAATGTTCTTTTAATTAAGTTCAATTCAAAAAATAATTCAATTCTTTGCTTATAATTACAAAACTGTGTAAATAATATTTACTGGCCTATGTATTTTACAGGGCTTTTTATCTTCTTTCTTCAAATCCACTGTAATAGTTGTGCCTCTCAATACCGAATGCTTTCCCACGTACATAAGCATCCTATTAGCCATATCCAAGACTCTGAGCAGGGGATTTGTACCAACTAAGCCGTCTGAGCAACAACTTTAATACCCGCCATTCGCTATTTCGGAAAAGCCTGCTTTGTAAAAATGCAGAAATATGCTTTTTATGCCGGCGTCGTCCTTGGTACGTTTGTCCTCTAGATGGGCCCTCCAACAACTGTGCAAATATGTAAAAGTAATCCTAATTACAATTGCGGGTTGTAAATAAACATTATCAAATTGCGAAAGCAGAAAATAATGGAAATCCCCGAACAAGCCATAAAGGGATAACCCTAACAAAACGAAACGAATGAACAAAAAAGTAACAGAGGGTTTCTAGGGTTAGTTTTAGTATTACTGATAGACACATCCAGCCAGACAAATAAATGTGCGCGCTATTACAAACTATCCCGCTACCCGTTTTTATTGGGCTCTATAGAAATAATTTGACAATACACGAAAACAAGGTCCATCCTTGTGTGGCGTGTTCAACAATAAAAAAAAAACAAGAGAGAACGCTATAGTCGGGTGCCCCGACTATCAGATACCCGTTACTCAGGTAAAGGGAGTGCGAGGGAGATGGAGATAGAAACTTTGATCACGCATAACTTTTTAACGAATGGTACGATTTGAAAAATTTCTTCTACATTTCGATAGGTATTGGTAAACACAATAAAACTGCATTTTTACTTTTCCGAAATATTTAAATTTTTAAAATCGTATATAAGCGATTGTGGGCGTTAAAGGGGGCGTGGCACCTTTTTGAAACAAACTTGCGCTGCGTAGGAACTCATAGAATCTGCATGCAAAATGCCAATCTTCTAGCTTTTATAGTTTCCGAGATCTCAGCGTTCATACGGACAGACAGACAGACGGACAGACAGACGGACAGACGGACAGACGGACAGACGGACAGACGGACATGGCTATATCGACTCGGCTAGTGACCCTGATCAAGAATATATATACTTTATAGGGTCGGAAACGCTTCCTTCTAGCTGTTACATACTTTTGCACGAATACAATATACCCTTTTACTCTACGAGTAACGGGTATAATTACAAACTACTCCAAAGAAAAGTTTTGAAATATTGCTTTATAGTAAATCTTTCTTTTGAAGTGAAAATATCCCTGGAAATGGTATCTTCGCTACTCTATTAAATTGGATTACTTAACAAAAAATTGCAATATTTGTAATACTGTGATAAAGCGTTATATTTGTAGTATTGTTGTAAAATATTATCAATAAGATACTATAAACCCTAGCACATTTGATATTTCACTGCCAAAGGCACAAATCTTTACTTAGCAAATGTAAAATACTTAATTAATTCACCAATCTATCAAATATAATAAGAAGCTAAATTGTAAATTGTTCAAAAATAAAAACTTTTTAAGGACCGGTTTATCGTCCTACTGAAAAAATTTCTCGTACAGATAAAGGGCCTGCTAAAAGCATTTGTTTAAGTATAGCTCAATTTATACACCATGAAAAAATACCATATTTTAAATTATGCCACATAAAACTAAAACATATATGTTCCTTTATACAAATTGATAAGAATTCTTTTCGCATTAGTCACTTGGCAATTTGCTAAAGTCAGTCCAATGATAACGTCTATATTGCTATAGGACCACGTACTTTTTGAAAGAATTCGGCTTCTTATCAACAAAATTCTAAATTCGTTGTTTCCATATAAAACCAATGCTATTCAGTACGTTTTGAAATTTTGATTCGAGTTGTTAGAGTTATTCAAAATGCTAAAGTTGCCAATATATTTTTTCTGTTCCCTAATTTTGCTGAATTTTCAAGGACAATTGGCCGATACCCTGCAAAATGGTACATCCGTGAGTGTCTTGCAAAAAAACCCCTGAAGCACAGAACCAGATCAATACGATTGAAGGAGAGCTGCAGGCCTTACGAAGGTCCTTGAAGGAAGACTTAGACGCGTTCCAGTCCAAAATAGATATTCAACTAGAGAGGGTTCGTTCCGAAATGAATGCCCAATTTCACGCGATTCTCAGCAAAATGGATGAACTTCAAGCAGTCCCCCAGGAAACACATATCTCAAACAATTCGGCAGGCACCCCAATAACAGAAAAGAGCCCCGGTAAAACCCCGATGAAACCCACAAATGAAAACCAGACCATCTCAGCCCATTTCGAGCAGATCGGTTCGAGGTTCTTTTACATAGAAAATGAAACTAAAGTGAAATGGAGTCAGGCTGAATCCATCTGTCGTGAAAAGGGTGGATACTTGGCGACCATTAAAGACCGGAAGGAGTATGATGCCATTACAGCGAAACTCAAAGAAGATCGCAATTATTGGCTTGGTATTAACGATCTCCTCAAAGAGGGCAATTTCGCCTCTATTGCCTCTGGGAAGGAAGCACTGTATTTGCGTTGGGCGGAGAATAATCCCTCTAATGGAGGAAGAAGGGACTACGTTTCTGTACGTAACGGTTACATGTTTAATAGGTTTGAATACTTTTTGGCTTATTTCATTTGCCAAGCAGACAGTGAGTTTTAGATTAAATTAAAAAGACCACGATACCAATTTTAAACCATGTATGTAACTATGTTTTCATCAGTAAAACGGAAGTCTTTAGATAATTCAATGTATAATGTGAAAACGATTACTATAATTGGATTTATATTTATATGTATATATATAAAATGAATAATAACGAAAATAATTTTTAAAGCTGTACATTACATATACACATAAATGTAATATTATAATAAAGGATTGTTAAATTGAGCAGGTGCTTAGTGATGTATATTAATTTTTAAAATTGTGTTTTAAAGTTACCTCTGTTAATATATAAAAACGTTAATTTTTGTTAATATATAATAAAAAGTGTAATAATTTGGAATCAGAGAAAATAGGTTTTTATTTTATGAAATGGATGTGTTATACATTTTTTATATTATGTATGTATTCTTTTTACGAGATATTTATAACTAAAGTATTAGATTATTTGGTTTTTATTATTATATAATTTTTTTGACAACGGTAAATATCTGTATTTTTTCATATATAGAGAAGATCATCTGGTAGCAGCTCTCCTGGTGATGCTGATTAAGAATATATATATTTTATAGCGTCGGAGATTTCGCCTTCACTGCGTTGCAATCTTTTGACTAAAACTATAATACCCTCTGCAAGGGTATTTTAGATGTGGTAAGTTTAAAAACTCTAGCTTTTAAACTAAGCTCGGAAAGCTATATTAAACTTAGCTTTCTTTCGTTTTGTTTTTGTAATCCATTGTTGCAAATGTTTCACCCTCAGCCCCATATTGACATGTCTCGCACCTTAGAAAAAATAAAATGTAAAAGGGTAAATTGACTTTCGACAAAAGCGGAGTAATCATCTAACTCACCCGTCAGTCACTGAGTTCTGCACCCCAGCAGGGCCGCCTTTTTATGAAGCGTTAAATTGAAGTAATTTTACACTTTATCGTTTCGTCATCGCCACACATCGCAAATGCCCGGGGAGGATGGTTTATTTGCATGGAGAGGTTGGCTCGATGCGGAAACGCCTAGAAACACAGTAAAATACGGAGTTGTCCAACTATCCGATTGGGCGGCGGCCACTGCAACTAATGCAATTCGTGCGATGACGTTCCCTTCGATCCAACCTCTATCTGCATCTATCTGCATCTATCTGTCTTTTGTTTGTTTTCCCCATGTCCTGACAAACGTCCTGTCTGTCAATTTGCATGTTACCTTGCATTCCTGTCGGTATTGAATTACTGCCCCGCTCCCTGCAGTCCAGAGCTTATCAGCTGCAGCATCCTTCCGCACGTCCTTGCCGACTTCCTTTGACCCGCCTGTGCGGGTGGGCACTTGTATTTGTTTATCTAACTATCAAAGTGCTGCTTGCGTAACTCCAGATTCTAGTGTGTTAATTGCTGCTCTCCATACTCACCCTCACACGCTGTGTCTTTTGCGCAGAGCTAATATTTTCATTGCAGACCAAGACTTGCCGGACTACTATTCAGTTTTGTATCTCTGCTTAATGGGCAAAAATCATTTGTTAACACTTCAACAAACACTCGAATTGAGTATTTAGATTAATTTGCAGTTGGTTTGGCAGATTTTTGAGATTATACTTTAGTCGACTGAATTTGTCTTGCATCGAGACTTGGACGTTTGTTCAAAAAGTAAGAAGTCAAGAGGGAAGATTAGGTGGGACGTATTAAATTTATAAAGCACTGTAAGAGACACTTATAATTTTGTTTTTTTTTTTTGTGGCTCCTTAAATCAACTTTAGTTAAAATAAACCACCTAGAAATATAAATACTTTCGGCTTTATTGCGTTTTGCTTATCCAATGTCACCACTTCCTAAATATATTTTAGAAGTCCACTGGGACATTATGTTTTTTGTATAATTGTTTCACGCGCTTTTATCACGCTTCACGCTCTTAAAGTTTTTTCCATTGGTAGATTAAATGCTCCTCCTATATCCAGCTGTCTAAAGCACACACTCAGATGGTGAAAAAAGGGGCGTGTTGAACCCTTTTTTCGCAAATATTTTCGGAAGGTCCACATAATGCGACAAATAAAGTCATTCAGAGGAACGACAAACGACGACGAGTGTTACAAATTGAAAGCCTGTAAAATGAACAACGGACACAAAACCGAAAAGTGCAATGAAAATAAACAAAGTAGAATAAAATCAAACAAAATTGTTTAACACTCAGCGTTGGGTCTCAAAAGCTGACAGACAATGCGACGAATTGAGAGATATTTTCACCCATTTTCACAAAGAGCACCCGAAATCCATGAAATAAACTCATTTATTCTTTTCTTTCGTAAACGATTTTCAAATAATTTGGCCCGGCATGTTTGACAGGTGGGACAGCTGGAATGGACCGCGAAATAAAAGGCTGCCAATCAGGCATTTATCTTTCCATTTATTTAATCGAACGCTGGTGTCGAAAAATCGAAAGTTTCAATTAAAGTGTTTGAAAAATATATAATTTTGTGCAACCATTGACTAACTTTTCTGTGTTCTATCCATACCATTACTATTATTTTCACATTAAAAAATGGAACACAATTACCAAAAACAAAAAAACTATTTCTTTGACTTTAAACGTAAAGTAGCTTTTTAAAATGCAAATGTTAATTTTAAAATTCAAACTTCTGGTTCAAACGACCGAAAGCCATCCCTCCGGATTTCTTTCAACACACGAACCATTTTTTTATTAATCATTTTTAAATTAGATGTGAGAAAATTAAAAGCTTTGGATTTCATATGTGTTCTTTAACTTAAAGAGTTAATGCAAATTCACGGCTTTTAACTTTGTTTTCCAAAAATATCTATTTTCGACCCTTTTTTTAAATCAGGACCTCAAAATTGAAAATGATCGGAGATCGACGATATTCTGAGATTTAAATAAACACTTTTTACGTTTCATCTTTAATGGTTAAACTCTGTCAATGTGAGTTGGTCGCCAGTCGTCAATTTGCTGTTTGATTACTTTACTTTCGATTTTTGCTTTTAAGTGAAATTGGAGTGAATTAAAGCAGATGTCAAGTGAGCGGTAACTGACTCACCCTCATTGAAGGAACAGAAGTGCTTGATTAATGCCCCAGGGGACATCAGGGCCTTCTGTACTATATAAACACCAACTTATGTTTACGTCCTAGATTTTGATAGTTTTTTTCTCCTTTCAGATCGATGAACCACATATTGGCAGATTTTATAGTGTGCCGTTAAGAGATGTTTACGAAAACTCCGTTGGTGGGTTTTTGTTTAGGTTTGGAAAGTCTTTTTGTTTATTCAGTGCCTTAAAATAACTTAGAATTGTCAATGATGACTATTCGATTGCTTTACTGTGCATCACTTTTTCAATAAAATTTAATGGAAACACATTCACTCCACCAAAAAGAATACAAATGAAATGTATATAAGAACAGAATGACTATTTTCAACAGGGGAATTTTTTTTCGAAGAGTAAATTAAGCTGTAAATGAATTAATCTGTCATTAAAAGAGTATTTTAAAGCTTATAAAGTTAGTTTTAGTGTAATCCTGCAATCGGTTTTTTTCAAAATTGCCGACAATAATTTGATTCTAGCCTCGAAACCTTATAGCTTCTGTAATTCCACAACTTTTAATGTTTATCGTTAAAAAGTGAAACTCGCTTTATTCGGGGAACAGAAGTTAATTACAAAACCCCAATTATATGAAGAACAAATATTGATCATATTTTTCCAAGAAAAAGGGAAAACATTTGCAGGTCTTAATTATAATAAGTTTTTGTAATTTAAATTAAAACCAGAGAGGAATCAAACTTGGTAATTGGTAAGGCTTTAACCCAAAAATTATTATTTCTGCGGTGCTAGAATTAATTTCATTGGGCAATGCCAATCTTGTTAAGATGTCGAATAACAACCAACTTGCAATAATACCACAATTTTTTTTTTTGGAAATTAAAAATATTTTACTATATAGTCTTATTAGTCTTAGGGTCCCAAAATTATTTTAACTTTGGTAAACAGCTTCTGGTTTAGCTTTTTTCCAAAAGTTTCTAAACGACTAATGGTGTGCATTTTATTAAAAGTTTTTCTCGAATTAACAAATTTACGAAATTATAGCCAAAAGTTAGGTTCTGTGTTCACGTCACAACTATTTGAACTTTATTAACTTTTACCCAACGTTTGATATAAAACACCATCTAGTCTGTCTTAATTCCCAAATCTCTAGAATTTTAGCATGCAGACTCTTATAATGCCGTCGGTGCCCAAGTTTGTTTGAAAGTTTTTAAAAAAGTTCCTAGTAATTTCTTTTCACTTCAACGCTCCATAGCGATGAAACTATAGATAATATTTTAATAAATAAATAATAATATTTTAATAAATAAATAATAAAAAATAAATAATAAATGAAAGGTATTAAATTCCATTCTAATCTATCTTCTTAACTAATAGAATTATATAACACCTTTTGGGACTTATTACTTACCAGAAAAATTCTGAAGATTGAATTAATTGTTTGCTTAAATTCCATTATCAAACCGTTTATTCCAATGCATGCCATACAATTCATGAGTAAAAAACATATTGTGTTTGCTGTTTAAATAATTGAGTACTATATATTTGCCTTTGAAAAATTTACACATAATAAATGCATTTAAATTAATTTAGAAATAAATCTAGTCGGGATATCGACCGCCAAGCGCACCGCAAATAAATAATTTGTATGACATTTGCCGTGATTTCCAAAAAACAGGATAACCATTACATTAGTATATACGTTTTTACAGTGTACTCTTATTAATTTTTACAAAATGTATTTTTAACTTAATCTCTAACCGTTTAAATTAGCTTTCGCTTACATTTTTATTATATTTTACACAAGTCTTGTAGGTAGGTTCGTGATTTGTTTTTGCTCGATAGAATTTTTTTAGTGGCGGACAGTGTTTTTTCTTGCAGTGTTTCATTGTGTCTTGCTGAAATTTTGTGTGTTTTTGTGGGGCCAGTGTTGGCAAACCTTTGGTGCATTGAAAAGGTGAAAAGTTTAGAATTGGTGCAGAAAGTTGAGGAATACATACAGTCGTATCTCAAAGCCTAATGTTATTAAATACTTTTAAAATTTATTGTAACATTTTTCATAATTTTATTTCGCTTATCAATTTTTCTCGTTAAAACCTTCGAAAATTCTTGCACAAACATTCTAAACTGTGTTTGTGTTGAGCGTGTGCCTATCTTGGTATCTTCATTGTTTTACTATTTAAGCTAATTGTTTAGTGTAAGTAGTTGTGTTTACTTTTAATGCTATTTCAAACACGCCTATTGTTTGCCTATGTATCCGGTTGCTTAAAATTATGTAATCTTTGCTGCTGCTTTATTAAACTACTACGAAGCTGCTACTTTTATCTTTTAGTAAGTTCCCGGGTGATACTAATGCGCATTAAACTAAAAAGGAACATATACATGATTATCCTTTAAAATTAATTATAAATACGATTTCTTTTCAAATATTCATAGTGCTTTTTATAGTCAGAGTCATTTGTTTGCGGGTAGTACGTTTCGATAAATTAAAGTTAGCATTTAGAACTGAATACTCGCATCTGCGTGTCTATAAATAGTTGAATATTGAATCACAAATCATTGATGAAAACTTCATTTTACTTGGTTTAGGCGAAGTCGCTCTGCACGCTCTCTTGGTCCGTTAAATTCCGTTACAATTTTATCATCATCTCACCTCGGTCGACGTTTTCCCTACGTAATTTTGCTTAACGCGGCGTTTCCATCTATAGAAAAATCTATGTCTCTAAGTTTATACACAGAAAATGTACAGGGGGCTTAAGTAGTGTGAGTGTAGGCGCTTATAGGGTCAGATAGTTCAGGTTTAGTTTTAGTTTTAGTCAGGGGTAGGTTCACAGGCATGTACAGTTAGTTTGCAGATTTTCAGTGTTCTCCTCCAAAAAGTACTACAAATCAGTTAAACATTATTAAAAGCTAGTTAGGTGTTACTCAATATAATATTTCTTCCTTCGTTTTATAAACAAATTTTGTCGCTAAATGCTAGACCTTAAATTCGTCTTAATATTTTCATTATTCGTGCCTGGGTTTCTCATTGAAATGTAACTCGCTTGCTATTATATGCATGTTATTGACTACCGATTCCTAAACTCGTATATTTACAGGGTGATCTAAACTCTTTTCGTTACCTACATGGTTGGCATATTCGCAGCTCTACTTTATAAATGATTGGTAGGCGACTTGGTTTCGTTTCCGATCGCTTCGTTTCTTGATTGCTCAGTGGGGTTAATTGTTCCAGCTCTTTGTGCTTTGCTGTATCTCTGTACGCCTTGTCATCGTTGGCGTGGGCCATCACGAAAATAGCCACGTAACGTCCTCTTAAAATTTGATGCATTCGCATTCGGATCTCCGTGTAGATGATCTCGCTGTAGGTGAAAAAATAAGATAGGGGAAATGGGGTTATTTTAATTGGAGTCTAAAAGAATAATTGTTTTTTTTCGGTCTAAAACATGTTCTTAACTTGTTTACTCTGTCAAGAGCTATTATTGTTTAACGTAAATGGATTAACAGATAAAATGATTAATCCGATTATCAAAAAAATTAATGTGAATTCAAACAATTTTACATGCTCAAAAAAAGATGATCTCGCTGTAGGTGAAAAAATAAAATAATTTAATTGGTGACCAAAAGAATAATTGTATTTATCGGTCTAATGAATGTTCTTAACTTGTTTACTCTGTCAAGAGCTATTATATAAATTAATAGATACAATTTTTAATCCGATTATCAAACAATTTAATGCGATCTCATATTTGCATACCGGTCAAAAAATCAAAGTTTTAAAAAGCTTGCAAAATTTACTATGCACTCATGAAAACCGAAATTATTCTATTTTATTTTATTTTCCTACAACAATTCAAAACCATTGATGGTATAATGCTATAGCATTAGACTAAGTATTTACTAAGAGTAAAACCTCTTTGACTTACCTTAAATCCACTCAATATGGGGTCTTCATCAATGATACCACAGCCTGTTTTTTTGTGCCCTCATGACACCGCTCGGCACTCCGCCTCCCAGTCCATTGCCACTTCCGCTCTTGGCGCCTTCGTGTCCATTGCCGCCTTCGCCCATCGACTTGGTGGCATTGCCCGGAGTGTCGCCACCGGCAGCAGTTGGCCTTGAGCGGTCCTTTGCGTTTACGCTCGCAACTTCTTCGGAGAGGACCTCCTCCAAGGTGGTGGGTCGCCGGTAGTCCGATGGCTCCGCCCCGCCCGCCTCCCGCGTCAGCCGCAGGGCCTTGAGGTGCTGACGTTGCTGGTGACCGTCGCGCAGGATCGCCAGTTGCGGGTGCTTGCCGCCAACCACGCCTACACCGCCTCCCCCGCCTCCGCCGCCGCCTCCTGGGGCATGCTTGCTGTTGTTGTGCAGGGTCAGGCTGTACTTGGGCTTGGTGGGGCCGCCTGCGTAGCCGACCAGGCTCAGGTGCTGCGGCTTCTTCGGCATGGTGGTGCTGCCGGGCGGGCCGGCGGTGGCCCGCTTCGGAGCCTCGGCGCCCGCCGCCACCAGCTGGAGCGAGGCTTCGAACTAGAGGTTGTCGGGGTAGCTGCGGAAGTTGTAGGTCCTGGCCCGCTGGAACTCCGCGGCAGCGGCAGCGGCGGCCGCCGAGCTGTTCCCGCCGCTGTAGGGATTGATCATGGGGGCGGTGGCGTTGGAGTTCATGGTGCCTATGCCGTCGTCGTAGATGCCGCTGTGGTCCTGACCGCCGGCGCTGCAGTGGCTGCTGTGGCTGTGACTGCTCTTGCCACCGCCGCTGCTCACGGTGTTGGTGTTGCTGCTACCGCTGCGCTCCGAGCCCGGTCCCTTCAGCGGCTTGAAGATGGCCGTGGTGGCGTAGTACTTCTCCATGGGCGGCGGCGGAACTGTGGGCGGTCGGGGGAAAATGCTGCTCAGCGGGGGAGGCGGGGTGCGTCGCACATTCACATAGCCAGCGCCTCCTGCCCCTCCTGCCCCGCCAGCTCCCATTTTCGAGGAGGGCATGTAGTCCTGCATGTGCGGCACGGCGTAACCACCTTCCGGTACGTCTGTGGGGATGAAAAAAGAGCGGGGAAAAGTGTGCTTAGTCAGGGGAAATGGCCACAAAAAGGTATTTGCATTAGTTGCAAGCGGCGCCATATTTTATGACTCTCTTCGCGCCAGCCAGCGGAAACATGCTCCGCTGGGGGTTAAAAGGGGCCAAGGGGGGGAGGGGGGTTTGAAGGAACTCACCTGTATAGTCGGGCGTCATATTACACTGTAAATCATTGACCGCCGCATAGCCGTTCACGCCACTCGTATACATGTTCACATTGAAAGGTTCGTGGTAGAGGCTGTTCTTGCCTATTGAGTCGTTGTCGTCCACGCTGGCCTGAAAACACACAGAGAAATGGGAAAATACTTAGTTTAAGGGACACGAATTAAAACGTTTTACATTCTGGAATATGAAAATACAAATTTCTTGTAAGTATAGATATTAAAAAGTGATTTCTTGAACTCCCTTTAATGATCGCTTTGAATAAAAAAAGGGAGAAATGGCTGAAGGCCAAACCGTTTATTTTATTCTGACCCGCACTTACGCTATTAAATTATTTTACGTATGCTATCCCCGCACTCGATTAATGCGGAACTTGGCCAACAAATCCTGTATCTTGGGCCATCTGTTGCATCGACTTCCCTCTCGATAGTTTCGCTGCCAAAAAATCGTGATTCCCTACCCATTGCGATGAGAAAGTTTTCAGCACACACAACTTGAAAAAAAGTTCTTTAATCCAATTTTATCACAAGACTTAGTCCGGTCTCCTCCTTCAGTTGGCAGAACTTTAAAGTTTATCCCACACCCTGCTCCTTGGAACTCTGGCCACTTAAGCTTGACCCCCACAAATCAACAGAGCACGCACACTGTCGTCGGGCGTTGAAAAGTCCCATTAAATAAATGCCGGACGGAGGGCTTCGCACGTAGGACTAAGCAGTGTGGAAACTCCACGCTACATTGAACAATTATGTGGAAATTCGAGACGGGCATTTGCCGTCCCCTACGCACACGTATCCCTGACCCCAGACCCCTATTCCCTCCCACATTGCCACATTCCGCAATCCATGCCGCACCCACCTTGATGCTGTTGCCATTCGGTCGGTGCTTGTCCACGTTGCCGCCGAGGGTGTTGGGATTGAAGCTGTACTGGAACGCGTCGAGGACGTTGCTGCCGCGGGCTCGCTTCGTCCGCGAGACAATGAAGAGGATGATGGCCACCAGCAGGATTATTATCGTCGTCAGGACCACGATGACCACACCGATGAAGTTCGCGTCGTTCGGCTCCTGATCGATGGGGCGTGGCGCAATTACTGCAATGAAAGCGGAAAAGAGCAAAGGACAAATTGAAATTTAAATCAACAAACGCGCCCGTCGAAACAAAATTAAATGTAAATATTGTTCAACTAAATAATTAGCCAGCGCCAGCGAGGACGTGTAAAGCGAATGGCCCGATCGGGAGCATTGCAAAAGTAAGATGTTAATTGGATTTATCAAGCTTTTCGGCTACTTACACTGCGGTCCGTTGCTGAACTTGTTGTTGCCCCCAGAATCGCTGCCCGCCGTGGCCACGCCCTCGCCCAGGCCTCCGCCCGAGCCGCCCACTCCGTTGGGCTTGTTCTTGTTGGACTGGTATTCCTTGCTCCTGGCGTCATCGGGTTGGTTTTGACTGGGGGAGATGCTGCGCTGCTCCTGCTCGTCTGTGAAATTTCCCAGGGCGGGCACTAAAGGTGGAGAAAGATTTAACGAGTTAGGCTGGCTCTTTTTCCGTTCCAGAGATTAGGCTGTCTACAGGGTCATGGTGTCAAATATTAAGACGAGTTCTTTCTTCTATCTAGAGTTGTATTTTTCATTCCCATCATAGGTCCCCAATTCAACGACTTACTATGCCTGTGATCTCAATACCCTGTTCTATTAGCCAAACTACCACTAGGTATATACCCTTTACGCAGCACCTGAGCATATGTCCATTGGCCATGCTCATCAAAGTGCCTTTGATCCCCGAGTAATGCCGTCCCAGCTTATGTTTTCTGGAATGCTTCTTATCTCGCAAACATCTTGAGGGCATGTGAAAACAGGAATGATACCGGGCGAGTCCCGTATTTCATCCACCCGCCACAACACGTTTTCTCGAATGGGTGACCTCGTTTCTTCAGACAGTAAAGGGCGTAATTACTGGGTAAAGTTCTTGTGGGAATGGCATGAAAGAGAAGGAGTGGAGTGGAGTGGCTGAGGCTGCTGTTTCGAGTTATGTCCCTGGTCCTTAGACAGGACTGGATGGTGTCTTTTGTTTCGCCATTGCCATTGTCCTTCGGGTGGCTGCGTTTTTTCCCGTTTCCAAGGGAGTATCTGGCATCACCCGACTGAGCGACCACAGAGCCATAAAACGTTTAAAATAATTAAAATATTTCGTGCCACATTTATCACACACACACAGGGGGGGGGGGGGGGAAGGGGGTGCAGGGGTAATGGCGAATACGCCGCACATCCTTTGCCACAGTGCGCAGATCTCGCTGTTGTTGTCGCATGCCTTTTATAACTAATTCCCTTTGTGTGTCCCCAGGGCCTCGCTCTCTCTAGTCCCGCTATTGTTTTCTTATTTTTTGGCCTTTGTATTTTTAGAAACCTTTAAAAACGTATATAGCTTCCTGACAACAGCAACTGCAATCACCGCGAGCAAATCTCACAAATTGGGGTTAAATCTGTGTACACTCGCACAGTGCCTGATAAAAATATACGCATACCACTCGAAAGATGTTTCCCTACCATTTTGAACGTGCGTTTCTTTTGTTTACCCTTACCCCAGTTTTGCGCTCTTTGAGGCCTGCACTCGAGGCATACAAATAAAAAACAGCTGGTTGCCACTGTGCCACAGTGCCCCGTGCCGCCGTGCCGCCTAACCTTCCACGCCATTCTAACCCACTCTACAAGATCCCCTCCCAAATCGCCTGTGTGCGTGACAAATGCTTCGTTGCGATGATTCTGTTTTCTGGATAGTAATGTTATTGCCGCAGGAAAAAAAGGGGACACAGCATGGGAGTTTGTGTTTTTTATTGTGGTTCGCTTTATGTTATCCTTGGCTCAGGACTACTGATCTTCAAGATTGGCATTCCATTGTTTGGGTTTATGCCACTCAGGAACTGAAAAACTATTCCATTTCAAAAACAGTATTGTTAAAATCCCCTAAAACCCGTTCTATGTGCTTCTTTAAGGCGATCAACTCTTTTCCTCCCCTTAAACTCCTAATTGACTTGTAAAATCTGAGCTGGGTTCAATTTATGATCAACTTCCCCTAGGTTCCCCTCCCTGTATTGTCCTCCTTTCCTACAATGAAGTACCATCTGTCCTGCAAATGTAAAATATAGGGAATCCCTATTCATACAGCACGCTTTATTAAATTCATCAATCAAACCCGATTCCCGGGGAAACTAATCCCCTTGCTCTATTTCACACCTAGCGGAAAAGGGATGGATTTACGTGGATTCACCACCGAAAACCCAATGAATTGAAGGGATCTTTGGTTCACTGACCGATCCGATACGCTCAAATAAATTCATTTGTACCCGAGTGCTCAGTGAGGTTCAGACAATAATTCTATCTAAGCACGCCGCGGGAAAAGGACTTGCAGTTGCAGAATTTTAATCGGGACAAGTCAGGATTTCCGCAGAAAATGCATATCTACCCCTAAGTCTCAGATTGTTTACATTTCGCATAGGGGTTTTGTGCATTCAATTGACTTCAGTCCGGCTAGAAGAACATTTTTGTTTGTGCTCGTTTATCTCTGGGCTGTCCCTTTCCTCCTCTCCCCTCTCATCTAGGGTTCATTGTTGTTAGCCAAAACGTTGGAATAATGTTTTATCCCCTGTTAAAAGCAATGCATTGCCTTTTCCATCTTCCCTTGTGTTGTCGCATAATCGAGAGTGAAATGAAGCTGAAAATGCATTTGTACGTATGCAATTCCATTTCCGCATATCCCCCTAAGTTACTCGCTTGTTCGTTGCTCTCATGGAAAATTCAGTTCTCTGCCAATTTTATTCCTCTTGAGATCTCAGTGTCTCACGTACTTACCGGATATAAAGCTGATCTCCGACAGCATAATCCATTTGACGGCGAAGTACAAATTGATTTTCAAGTATTTTCCCACTCGATGGTGCAGCTTAATAGTCACATCCCGGGCATGATCCATTATGGTGTCGGGCATATAGGAAAACTGCACAGGTTCCCCCGAAAAGTAGCGACCGCCGATGCTAAAGAAGACCTTGGCATGCACAAACACCTATGAAGGGCGATAGAGTTTCAAAATTATTTGTTGAGCAAAAAATTAATACGTTGTTTTTTAATATATCCATTTTACACTGATGGGTTCCCTAGATAATAAAGACTATCATTAACAATAGTAAATATATTTTCTAACACAATTCGTAAGACGGAACAATTAAATTTCATGACAAACTTATTGTCATTTTAAAGGATCTTAGTTTTAGTACCTAAGTTGTGATATTTGCTTTAAGTTTTTTAAATTAATTTAACGGCCTTATAAGTTGAACTGAATTTAATTTAGCATACAACAAATTTTCCTATCCTCTTTTTGTAACATTAAATAATATTTAGCATGAATTCTTGGAAAAAAGCTTTATATTACCAACCAATTTTTTCCTAGCGTGTCGAAAACTACTATATTTACACCTAGTTATACAAAAAATATTTTAAATATTTTGTCTGAACCCTACTACCATTCTGTTTGTTTTGAGCTATACAAAATAAGACTTGAGAACTTCCTTACAGTTAGGAAAATTGTACTGTATATATTATATATCTTTCCAAACCTTTCGGTTCAGTTACAAAAATAATGGATATATCGTTCTTCTTGAATTTGGTTTAATCTGTAGAGCTTTTTACTTAGCTTATAACAGCACTGTCACTAACCACCAAATTAATTACACTCAACATGTTTTAATGGATATAACCCTTTTTATGAAGATGAATTGACACTCACCTGAACATCCTTGGTGAACATATTGTTAGTGTGCAGCACGATGGCACTGAAATTGCGAACAGTATCGAATTCAAAGACAATTTCAACCGGTTTTCCCAGCAGGCCGGGCGTATCGTTCCGCCAGCCAATCCATTCATAACCTGGAATAAATAAAAAGCCATCAAAATGAAATAAAAAGAACATTTCATACGTCCGCTCAAGAAGGGGAAAATCAATAGAGCAGCCCAGTGGAGGACTGACATGTAAAGCTATTTAAGCCTGCCTACCTGGCAGCGCCCGTGGCACATTTGGGGTGATGTTTTCCCCAAATGCCCGAAAACAAATAAATGCTCACCGCTGGCGCACGAAGGAGGGAGAGGGGGTTTCAGCGTGGAGGGTAGTCTCTGAATAACTAGAACCATCGGGGAATGCGACATTAAAGCCATTTGTTCTGCTGCTGCTTTGTTTGCTTGGCCCTAATTTCAGTGGGGTAATGGGACCCCTACGTGGAAGCTTAGTGAGGACTTCAGGGGAGTGACATCCAGCAAGGGTTCTCCTTTTCCAGCAAAACTCCTGCAGTATTGGGTTACCGCCATTATGACTATATCCTTGCGGGATTGGAACACAAGCCCTAACCAGAATTTATGCAATTCTTTCGTGGGGAGCAAAACGCGGACAGGAAGTGGCATTCGATGCCCCAACCCGCTCGAGTATTGATTCCAACTTATAATGCAAATAAGCAAGAGACGAGCAAATAATTCCCATAAAAGTATAGACATGGGATAGCCGGAAATCGGAATTATGCCCCGGAAACTTTATCGTTGCAATGCATTTGACTCCTTTGTGACTCCGTCTCGACCTCGTCTGCAAATGCGACAGACAGAGCGACTGCATGTCTAATTGTCTAACCGAACTTTGCCCTGCGTAGAGTTCTCGATGATTTCGATTATTGGCCATTTGCCAATTCGCGAAGAATTCAATGGAAATCGCAAGGCAAGCAGTGAAAATGAGCGTCATGGCAAAATAAGCTGGCGAGATTCGCAAATTCCCGAACTTTTGCAGTATCGGGGCGGAAATGAATGGCAGCGTGGCCATAAATTATTAACTATGCATAATGTTTACATTTTTTACGGGCCTTGATGGAAGGATGGGGGACTCTTATTTTGGGGTTGGCATCGAGGCAAGTTTTACTGCGACGCCAGCAAATGGTCCAAAGATATTATTTTTTTATTGTGTTATTTGCAAAAGCCAAAAGTTTTCCCCCACGCGCCGCCATCGATGTTCAAAGAAGTGAGCTTTCAGCGGCGCAATGGGGTCAGACGTTGCCCTTTGCCTTCTCCATCGTTGAACTTTGGTCATTATATGATGTTAATCCGTTTTTCGGTTGCCATCTATTTTTGCGATTTGAATGCGCCTTCGTGGCACTGTGGGTCATTTTTTGAAAGTAGGTGGCAAAAATCTGTAGCTTAAAGCCGGACAGGAAAAGGTGAACTATTATTCAAAACAACTACTTATAAAACCGGACTGGTATTACTATGGTTGCATTCGAAGTTCACAAAGTATACAAAATGTTCCCGTTTGAAAAATATAGTTCATAGGAAATCATTTCATCAGAAAACAAAACTATTTTTTTAAATTAACAGCCCAGGAGTGTTTGCCAGAACTTATATTGTTGTATTATATATTACTTGTATTTTTCTATTAAATGCTGAATACTTTTTTTAAGAGGAAACTATTTGGGCAAAGAGCTCGCATGCGGCGCAAAAGGAAGGTACCCCTTATAATTTTTTTAAAATATATGAATGGTGTAGTTTCTCACCTTTGCCAAATCCATGAATGTCGGTACGGAAATTATCCTTTCCCTTCTGTCCGTCCACCAATTGACCGAGGCCCTCGACATAGCGATCGCCCTGCTCGTTGCCGTCGTAGGTTTTATCCGACAGATCCACCTCCATGCCGCGCTGTACGCCCTTTGGAATGCTGTAAGACACGATGCCCTCTGAAATGGTGGAAAAGAAAAGCGGCAAATTTAAAGACTGGCAGTTCTGGGAATTAAAACAAAGACCAAAAAACGAAACCCGAGCTGCTGATTAATGGGGACTGGGAGGCTGCCCCAGCCAATCACACTCATGACATGTCAAATACACATTCTGTGTCCCGTGTGAAAGACAAATATTTGTCGAGTTTTGTGGATTTATAGGGGTCCACTAAACTAAAATTTACAAATGAAAATCAGAGTGACTTATTATACAACAAAAATATTATTTTAAAGAATTTTATTTTTAAATACAATTATAAAAAAACCTATTTAGATTGAAAATACAATATAAACTAGTTTTGAAACAAATGGATTAGTTTTTAAGGGAAATGGAATTTTTGTGACTATGTCCAGTATAATTTTAAATAAAGTATTGGGATTATTTTTAAGGCAGATATATATCTATAGAAAGAGGACGAAGCATAATATAAAAAAAAATAAATATTTTACTGTAAAGAGAAATGAGTACAATTTTCTAACATTTTTCCAAAACTGACTTACAGCAGACAAAAAACAGAAAATTAAAACTTTAGCTCGTGCCACATAAATGGTAATTTTAGGGAAATTTATCCTGAAGTAGACATGCATTTACCATTCATTAAATACGGTTAAAAAATAACTCATTCCATCATCATGATCTTATTTTATAGCCTATTTAAAATTGTTAATTAATAAAAGGGTAATTTGCACAAAAACTCACTAAAAAGTATTTTATTATAACGTTATTATAACGCAATATTAGGCTTAATATCTGCTGTTAAAACCAAGTACTTTTTAATAAGGTAACAATTTAACAAACCAAACTTACAATCTAATAAAAGAAAGAACTGCTAAGGTTTAATTTTTGTTTTGAAATTGTTTTAAGCTTCAGTGTATCTGCCCCCTGTTTCTTTGGATTTTCAGACGCGGTAAATTAAAAGTTTCCACTTTGTACTCCCCCAATGCACGAGTGTAGGAGGATATTGAGTTACTTGAAAGATAATTTCGTTTTGTGGCCACTTTAGTCCCGCTTACACCCTCCGTGTCTGTCATTTGGTTTCTGTGGCTATGTTTAGCATTAATCGAAAGAAGTTCGGGGAACTTCCAGGGTATAGTTATTCAATGCCAAGGGCAAATTATTTCTGGGTAGGAGACCCACAACTTTTGTTGCACAGTGTGTATTTTTCACTTTAGGTACTGCGCTATTTTAAGGGATTACGAATCCGAAAGCCAAGGAATCCCAAAAGAAGGGGAACAGTCAGTGTTCCACCCCCCAAATGCGACTTCCAATCTGCCACCAATCGCACAAAAACACCTGACACTAATTACAAAATCGAATAGACGTCCACTTCGCCCTCGAAAACAATTACACCAGGATCAAAAAAAACCCACAACTGGCGCCACTCAGGGTTGCCAGGCACTCGAAATAATTACAGCCCCAGGAAAAAAGAGTGTTCCGCTGGAATTACACACGTTTAACTAATTCACTAGAATTTGTATTTACCCAATCGGGTCACGTGGTATTCGGGACACCCAGACAAACACTTTTCCAGGATAGGAAGGGCCAGTTAGTCGAAGAAATTTTCCAATAATTACAAAAATTCACATAATTACACATAATTAAGGGACGCCTATGGACGAATCGGAACCGAATCCCACGCATTGGGCATAGATAATGATGATGAGGCACTCGGTGGGCCAAACACCGTTATCGATCATGTCAGTGGGTGGGTTTGTTCAAACGAAAATACTAATTATTATTCAAGGCCCTTCGGAAGGATTGGAGCGCGTTTAATTACATGAATTACGGCGGAACTGAGAGATAAGTCGTCCGACACGATATTAAACCGAATGTAAACGTTATATGGCATATTTAATTAACTGCAAAGAAATTTAAGGCAGCGCGTTGTACAATTGCCTCGCTGCGACAACATTCACGCAATGCCCGCACATGGGGGCATCATCAGGGAAAAGGATACCCCCCCTTCGCTGTCTGTTTGCCTCGTTATTCGCGTGCCTGCATGCGATCCTTATTTGCGTGTCGCGACAGCCTGGGGAGCGTCGACGGAACCCAGGCTGCCCCAAAATGAGCAAAGCCAGACCAAAGTCCTTGGCTAAGTGCGTGGGGAGGGGGGGGGGGAGGATTGGGGGGTGGTAGTGGGAGATGGGGCCGGTCTCGAAGACAGCGACTGCAATATATAAAATGTAATTTTCCTCCTTTTTTGGACGTGGATGTGGCACGCAAGCCAACGGTAACGGCAACAATGTCAACGCGCTTTTTGCTGATGACTCAAATTGAGGATACGAGATGGATGGCTGAGTGGTCCCAGTGGACTTGAGGGAACTCAATGGAAATTCGAAAATAAACTAAAATGCAGAAAAACACTCCCCTGGTTTTCCAGAGCTACATTTCACACTCTTACTTCTCCAACTTGTTTCCACAGTCTTCGAAGACACCCACCTGGGCCTCAACTTTCAATTTCCCAACCTCTTCAGTTCGCTTAGATAGCGAGGCACTAAGGTAGTGGCCTAAAATACCCATAATTTATAGACCCTTGAACAGTGGGCTCCATAAATCCCGGGCTTAACGCTAATCGTTTGCTGCATTTATAATGCACTAAAGCGTATGCAAGCCTAATTCGATTCCAAGAGCGGTTGTTAAATTGTAAATTCCAGCTAAACCATGTTTTGGGTATCAATGCTCGAGATAATCTTTGGCGACTAGCCTTATTTTCTAACGCTTATGGCGCTTTCAGGCCCTTAATCTGAAAACTTCGGCTGCGTTCCTTTTTATTGCCTTAGGGTCAGCCAAATCGATTCATATTCAAATGCCACCAGTTTCGAAAACTAATAGACGTAGTTTATAAAAAATTATGATTCGATTCGGGTCTGATTTGAGTGGATTAATGGTAGCGTAATCAAATCGACACAGAAATGAAAAGAGATTTATTGATTTCCTCGCCCACATTCAGCCGTCTGGCAGTTGTCTAGACCCATCTGCCGCTGTGCCACTATGCCACTATTCCCATCTTATCTTGTTTAATTTGCATTTGAAATGCGCCATGTCGCAAATGTTCACATTCACGTGGCAAATCAAATGACAGTCCGCAAAATGTGAGCGGTCAGTAGTTTGCATGTCTGCCAACCTCAAGTCCCCCATTCCCATGAAAGTGGGCGTGCCAACCCTCGACTCCCCCGCACACAAATGGCGCCACTTATCAGGGGACCCGAGACCCGGGACCCCAGCTCCCATTTCCCATTTCCCAGTTCCTTGTTTGCCGTCCCAAAAGGCTCGGCCCAAACACTGCGTTAATTTACAGAATAATTTTCAACTTCCGCGCCTTTCCCGCTCCTCGGGGACCTGGTTCTACAAATTGTCATTAGGCGCGTTTCGCTGGCTAGCTTTGTGTTATCGCTGCCAGCGGAGAACCCTCGACTCAGCCCATGGAACTTTTAGAAAAATTTGTTTGTCCAGACTAGTTTCTGGCTCGTGCATACTTGACAATTGCGTGCAACAATCGACAAAGTAAAGGTAGAGAATAACGAAGCAGGTTGGCCATATTGCCTAAGTATACTGAGAAGAATTATTATACGAATTATGAAAGAATAAAACAATATATAATTTAATTACCTTTAAATTTAATGGATAGTTTTGACCTCAGAAAGGATTTATTAGTAACTCAAAAAAGCTATGCCTATATTTATATACATCGTTTTTAGGCACTCATTTTTAACAGTGCACTTAGTTGATTTTCTGTTTTCCCTTTTTTCCTGGTGTCAGACGACATAGCGTACAACCTGCCCGGCATGTTTTCGTCTGGGATTTCGATTTCGGTGGAGTCTAGCCACAAGAATCGGTTCGGTATGAGGTATTTTCCCAATGTCTGCACGCGATATACAAGTACACTGCTCTTGGCATTAAAAATAAATCCCAACATAAAATCAGAGAAAAACGAGACAGGAAGCAAACTTCGGCTGGCCGAAGTTTAAATACCCTTAAAGCTATTACAAAATGAAATATTCCATATTAATTCTATCTATTATTAACAATGTCGGTTGTTTTTCCGATCCATTTTTATATTATTCCTATGGCATATAACATCTCGGAGTATATGGATATATGTAAAAACAATAAAAAGGTAATAATTTTAATTCCCCTTTTCCCGATTGTTTCTATGGCAGATATATGATATGGTAAACTATATGATACAAAGATTCATCCAAATAGCTTTAAAGCATCCAAATAGACCAGTTTGGGTAGAAACGGACGGACAAGCGGACAAACGGACATGGCTTTATGGGGTCGAAAATGTGCCCTTCACTAAGCTGCAATATTTTGACCTAAGTTATTATACCCTCTGCAAGGGTATAAAAATCAAAAATGAGCTACATTACGTTCCAACGTGCAAGTAGTTCATTTGGCGAGCATAAGGCGTATTAGCCTTGATTGGATTACGTGGTTCAGGCTTCAAATTGCTTGAAAATTTCTTTAAAGATTGCGGTGAGGATAACCCCAAACTGTAGGTTTATATTCATTTGTGGGTCAGGCGAATTGGTGAAGTCTTTCATAACTTTCGTGAAACAAGCTTATAAGGCAAAAAATGCAAACTAGTGGAAATTATTAGCTTCTAGTCTCAAAATAAAAAAAAAACAAAAATTAAACTGAAATTTTTTTTTTACTGTTACCGGTATCCCAATGAATCGAATGTTTCTGCAACCGATTTTATTTCGATTTTTAAGGTTTGAGTTCTTAAAAAATTGGCTCGTTTATTATCCAATTATCATCGTAGCGGCTTATTGATCCAGAAAGACTAGTGAATGCTTTTATTGAAATGACTTTACAAACTTCATATCTTTTATTCTCCCCATTAAAAAGTGTTAAAAATCAGCTGAGAATCGTGATAAAACAGAGGCCCCTTAATTGCCTGACTTGAATGAAGAATAAAATCGAGGTTTTATTTGGCTTCTTACTCCCAGATTTTTGAAGAAACTGACATAATGCATTCTGCATTTTCATTATTTAGAGTACCCCAGAATCGCAGATCAAACCGAGCCTCACCAACTCCGCGGAACTTAAACCAGAGAATGCCATGCTAATGGCTGTCCACAAGCCAATCGCGCGAGCACTTAAGCCGCTTTTGCCTCTTCTAATAGCAAACCAGCCCCTCGAGACTGCAAAATGGTAAATTTGCGCTGACACTAAAACTCTGTTAGCCTCTCTGCATTATCATGGCTCAAGTCGGCCTCTTATCGCCTCCGCTTAAATTCCCCGATTCAACTCACCTTCCCATGGACAACCGACGATCTCGGCCCTCAAGCAAACAGTGCGGTCGTACTGACCATATGGATAGATGCGGATTTTCGAGGCGAATATGATCGGCTGCAAGGCATTCTCAACCTCGCTGTACGTGTTGATGTTTCCGGGCAGGATCTGCGGGGAGGAAGGAGCATGAGGATGGGGTTAACTGGACACTAGCCACTGATTGGCTCCGTTGACACCTACCTCCTTGCCTTGGATATTCTTCCATCGCTGCCACTTGTCGAAGCCGGGACGCCAGTACTCGAGCACGTAGGCCTCGGTGTACTCCTGACCCTGACCCTTGCCAAATCGACCCTGCGTCCGGATTGCGGTGATCACGTGCGTCTGCAGAAGGTCCACCTGCAGGTATTCTTTCAGGGCATTCGACACCATATGCTTGGGGCACCAAGCTCCTCCATTATTATCGGTTTTCAGTCTGAAACGAGAAGATGGCGGATTAGACTTTATTAACTAGGCTTTATTTTTGGTAGCTTCAAGAACCAGTTGCTGGGAGAGAATTGTTTTTATAAATTAATTGACATTAAGCGTTCGGCACCACATGAAGCACCACCACAATCCCAAGCCCAAACCCCATTCCAAACCACTGGCGGTTGGGTTGCGCCGTCTGGCTGCTCGTCTCGTTCGGTAAGCTGTTTGCGGTTTCAGGCACAGCAGGATGTTGTCTGTGTAATTAAAGATAAATTTAACCTATTCCCAGACTCAAGACGGACGTGCCCTAACTTTAATCAATTTTCAGCCAGTGGAAGTCCCTCCATCGAAGGCATTGATATGTAAACCACTTCTACTGCTGCTTTCGGTTTATATTTCAATTAAGTTTTACATGCTTGATTGCATTTCGGCTGCCTTAATGCCTGCCATTACTCATGGGCCAGCTACTAGGCCTAGACTCACTTCGTTCGGAGCCAAGTCAAGTCAAGTCAAGTGACTTGGACTCCTGGCCTCCTGTCGTCGTTGGCTCCGTGGCAAATTGCTTCATTTGGCCGCTTGTCTCTGGCCTCGAGCCCACAGCTGCCAGCGGGCTATTGGAATTGAATTCGATTGCGATGTTTATCTACTGGCCAACGTGGATTTTAAGCGCATGCTGCCTCGGAATCTCTAAAAAATGTTCATGTTCCCGCCCCTGCCTTCGGTGTGAACCATTAGTAATGCGCTTCTGCGTGAATTGAGACATCGTTTAGTGGTGGAGAAGCCAAATAAAAAATTACACAATTTATACACCGCACTTACTTCCTGCTTGAACCACATTTTAATTACTTATCCTAAATTGCAATATTCATTTCCACCTGCAGTCAATAAAATGCAATGATCAAAGTCCCAGCTTCACTGGTAAAGCTTTACTTGGTAAAAGTACTCTCCCAGAGGTTTTAAAAGGTCAATTTAATCTTCATAAAATAGGGTCCTTCTCAGTAGTCCAAAGGCAAACGGAAAGAGATGAGCAGAGAGAGAGAAGAGCGTATAAACATCGTTTAAAATGGTAATATCCGCAGTTATGTGCATTTCAACTTGACTTTAATTATTGTTATTGCCAAAGCTAACAATCTGCGCCACCGTCGGCTGCTCATTTCCAGCACTGATGGACCGGCTAACTGCCTGTCCGTTGGGCACCGACTTCTAATCGGGCGGCGCCTGCCGGAGGAGGGTTGCCTTTTTTTCTCTACTCACTGTTTGTAATATGTAAGAGGTTGTAAACTTAATGGCCCGACGGTCCTGGACGATGGGCGCGGTAATGAAAATCAAACAGCGCCAACTGTCATTAAACTAATCTTCGTAATTCAATAGCCCCAGACGGGGCCACAAACCGTCATCGCAGTCATCGCAGTCATCTCATGGCCTCCTGAGGGCCCCAATCCCTTCCAGTGATTTGTCGTAAGTGCATGTTGTGCCCCTTCCCCGGAATGAATTACGGCGAGTTTGAAGCACATCTTTTTCGAGTTAGTTAGTCTAGTTAGGTAAGTGCACGGCAGCCGCAAATTATAATGCTGCCTGCACTTTTGAACTTTGCTGGTTGACTCCGTGGAACTTTCAACTAAGCAAATTGCAGTTCGCCTGATTGGGCATGTCGAGGAGTCGAGGAGTCGGGGGAGGGAATCGAAAGACAAAAGAGAAAGCGCTGGCTCTGAAGAGTTAGGTCCGAGGGATTCAAAGTGTTTTTCGGGAAATGAAAAGTTGGCCCACCAAAGGCGAATTAGTGTAAGGTGAATTCGGGAAAAGTTCTTCAACTTCAACCAGAGTTCCCTTTAATTAGAGCTCCAAGGAGCGAAGCTGAGTTTAATAAATATATCAGCCACGAAATCCATTCGCTCTTCGGTCCCCTGGACTTTTAACCTCTACGGAATCACAACCAGGCCTCGTCAAGCGGAGCCACTTGGCAGTTCCACGGCAGCCACGAAGCGGCTTCCAATATCTCACATTCTCGGCCACGACTTCTGCAGACGGATCACAAAAACCAGATCCACTCCAATATCTCAGGTAAGTCTGTTGGCATCGACCCCCGGCTAAAGAGTCTACCGCATCGCAAGTCCCAATCCCAATCTCTTGTCTTGCTCTGGACTGCAACTTAAAATTCGCCTGTCCATCGCCTCCTTAGTAAAATTCCGGTTAATCTGCCACAGAAAGAAAAAGATGCGAACAAACCGAAATATATTGTTTTGTTTATCTCTGACGAGCTCAACATGCGTTGTCTTTGTGGCTATGTTTTAGTACCGCCATAAAGGGTTAATGGTAATGATGCCTTTGTGGTGGTGTCAGAGTGTGTGTGGTGCTTTGCCTGTCAGTCAGCCCGCAATGGAATGTTTTTAAGTGCATGTCTACAAGGGCTAACAAAAATTCTTATGGTCAGCGAAAAGGAAAGAATGGCAGGGCTCGATCTTCCATTACTCACTGCGCAATGTGCTGGCATTGATTTCTAGCCATAATTTTTCTGATAATTGACATGTTTATGGCCCAGAATGTGTTCAACCACTCCGCGAAAATAGCCCATACTTATTATACGACTAGTGAAGCCCATCTAATGGTGTCATCAATCATAACAACGGTCGGCGCAACTGCGAAACTTCCGCTTTGCCCTACTCCATGCTTCCGCCCATATCACCCTACCCCAAACCTTGGCTTACCCATTACCCATTAAGCGTCAGAAAAATGTAAACAAAACTGAAAAATTGAAATTAAACTAAGCTCCTCTAAGAAAAAGAAATCGCTGGCTGCCTTTGTCTTCCACTTCAATTCCAACTGCGACTTCATTCTTCGGCTGTTGTCACAAACTCGCTTGAACTTTGTTTTTGTGGAAGGGGAAACGAGTTTGTGCATTTCAGAAATCGCATTTAATTAGCTGGGCAAAGGGCTGCCGACTTTGGATATGTTTGTTTGGATATCGTCCGCTGTCACGTCCATTAATCGGTTGCCATGCCGCTTCGTTGGCATTTTCACGGACAGATTTCCCATTGGCGGAAAAATGATCTTTTACGAACATCATATATTTTTTCCGCTCGCCGGATATGCAAATTCAGGCCCAATGTTTATTTAAGTTCGATTTTGGAGCTTTGTTTCTGGCTATTTGGTATTTTTATGAGAAAACTGTTTGTGTCATAATATAAATTTCCCTGTCATTGCCGAGCAGCTTGAGCGGTGGCCAAAGTTTTCTATTTTATTGACTTTGCCTTATCGGCTAATGAAGTTGCCTATAAAATTAGCAATTAAATGAGCACGCCGGCCAATCACAACGAAGATAAGCCCCATCTCCGACTTCGAACAGCTTCGGGTCAAATGGTTAATGACCCGGGAGCTATTTTAGGGACAGGGGCTGAACAGAACATAACGACTTGGAGCTGTAAAAACACCGATAGTAATAATATCGAAACTATCGACCGAAAATATTGTATAAAATAGTTTTAATGTATCTTATCCACTCTAATTTATATTTGTTTAAATAAGGAATGGTACATGGCATACAAATTGGATACAAGGTTATCCGAAACTTGTATATTTAATTAACTATATATATCTTTAATTAACTTTTCAAAAATATACATGTTAGGGCCACATTAAAAACTAAGTGTTGAGTTTGTTATATTGAACCACAAGATAGTCAAATGTCAATTTTTTCAAAGAAATTGAACAATTTTTATACTTAAGCATGTAGAAATGTTAAAGTGCTCGAGCTGCGATTATAGGCCAAATATACAAATAACAGAAATGATGATTGCTCAACTAGATATTTCCGAATAAAGAGATTAACGTTAAATAAATGAATAACTATTATATATAGAGTTTGAAGTCCTAGGATTCCTACTGATGAGAAAAGATCAGGGGTCACAACAGTGTGCTTTAGTTTTGTAACAACCAAAACTTATGGTTACTTTTTTGATCACGGCATTGGGTACTTTAGTAGTTAGTGCAAAAACGTTTGATACAACCCTGAACTTACCTTGCATGTTGGGGTCCAACAAAGCCCATGTCATGGGCTGAACTCGCTGTGATTTGAGCATCTGTTATGACTAACGACTCCATGCCCAGCGGCACATTGCACGTGGCTGTAAGTAAAAAGAAAAAATATTTTATTTAAGTTTCGATCGTAAACTGAAGTCACCATTTCTCTGATCAACGCCAAGCAAATCTATCAAAGAACGACAAGTGTCAGTGTGAGTTTGGTGTGTTGCAGGGGGAAATATGCGTATACATTCCCGGGAATTTATAATATACAAGAGGCTGTATCTGGTTGTGTGTGAACTAGGCACTTAATCATGTCACGCCACGGTCAACTCTAGACTGGCAGAACGTCAACTACCTTACTTGATTTATTGCCCACCAATTGCAGACTCCTCCTCTATTTGAGTTTTATGCGGGAGAACACCGCTCCCGATCCCCAATCCTGCGTATGGCAATCCCCTGCTGACATTTTCGACAGAATCAGCACTGATTTTATATGACTTTTGTTACCGGCCCAGCAGGCTCACCACGGACCCATCCAACTTTTGATCTCCTACATCCTAGGGTGATGTGCATTCGCTTAGAAGCTTTTGAATAGTCACACCCAAAAGTGTGTGGGTCAGGGGCAGGATATTGGAAGGGGAGTGCTGAGCTTGGTGGGGCAACTTAGCCAGCCAATTCAAATTAAGCTTGGTGATGTGGATCCTTAGCTAAATTTAGTTCGTGGGGAGGAACATTTATTCACACCGAAGTGGTATATTTTACATAAAACTAATAGTTTTTTAAACATTGGCAAGAGTACATACATTTTGATTTGCCGAATTTATAGTTATTCGCTTTTAACATTTTTTGCTACCTAACATTTTTACTTTTCTTATTTACAAAAAATTTTGCCTGTATTCTATAAGTAGCAGTATTTTTAGCATAAATATATACACTGGAAACTTTGGCATCTCTGTCGGAAAGTTCAGCTTCTGGTGCATTGACACTTGATTGCGTTTGATAGCCTGCTCCGCAAATGAAGAGCGAAGTGCCTGGGTGCATGGGCCAGGTTGGGTCAAAAGCCAGCTCTCACACCATGACTTTGAATCCGGCTGCGACTCCGACATGCACTGCATATTGCAAGTGCATTCATTTGGAAAATTGTTGCATGTTTTGCTAACTCAGCTCGCTTCGATGTGTCTAGCCCCAACAACAGCAGAGTGCTCCTTTGGCATGTGTTTGCTTTTCGAGCGGAGCAGGGGAGATATTGCTAGAGCAACAGAGTTCTGAGACCTCCGTGCGGAGCCATCCGAAATGAACATGTTTGTAGATTTTTATTTATGTATTTGACTTGCTTGATTAACAATAAATGTTATGGCAGAAAGATTTCATTTTCTTGGGGCGGGGGTATTGTGACAGATGAAGACGCAAGTTGAATGACTTTATATGGGTCCGATAATGTGGCAATGTACTTTTCGGAATATTTAATTGGGACTACTTTGCTTGTACTATTCAATCCACCACTATGCTTTCAATACACTTTGGCAAATAAATTACCTTTTCTAGTGTATTATTCATTTCTGGAACCCCCTTTATTTTCCTTCCAAAATCGTTTCTTTTTTAAGAACTTTATCAACTTTGTATTCGTTTTAATTTAAGAAAAAATGTTCTTAAATTTTTAAAACAAAGAAAAAAGGTTATTTTTACATTATTCTTATTTAAAGGACAAAATGTTTTCATTTATTTAAGAAATGTTTTGAATCGTCTTATGACTTATGTATTAAAAAGCTTATTTTTCAAATTTACGATTTGTTGATGGGGTAAGACTTCATAAAATTTGTTTAGCAGTCTATATATATTTTTTACTCGACAGAGAATGTTTTTTATAAACAAATAGTTTTTGAAAAATTGTATTTAAAACAAGAGCTATGAACAACAGAGCCTAGTGAGTTTATTTCTTTCAAAAATGGTATAGTGTTCTTTATCTATGAACTAATGTTCTTAACTTAAAATGCAAATAAGAACGCAATTTTAAATTGTGTAAGAACTTCGGTCATAATTTTCTCTGAGTTTTTTTTCTGGGTGTACCATTTGCCACCGCCTCTCGTTTATTTGGCATACAAGTTATGAACCGCTGACATGCCTGGCTATTGAAAAAGCTCATAATCTCTTTATTAAAGCAGCATCCGGTTCTACCGGGTACTTTTCAAAACAAGATATGATCCTGGCTTAAATAAGGCATAAAAATGTCAATATTCCTATTAATGAGCCGGAGTATAAGCTGCAGCCTCAGTCCGAATTATGCTTCGAACGACAGCCATGTGGGGAAGTCTAAGACCCACAGGGTGCCTTTAGAGGCATGCGAGGATGGTGCAACATGTCCAGTTGAGGACACCCCGCGGAGCAGTCGTATGTTCTGGTTTGCAAGATCCAACTGTGCCGCCTGTCGCGAAATGATGGGCCATAACAAAATTGCCTCCAATGGCAATTAAACTAAAGAAGAGTATGAGTAGACTGATTCGTGGGGTCGTAACTTCTGACTCTTCGACTTATGAAATCAATTTATCTGGACTTTGCACTCACCGATATCAAATGCTGTCGTGGTCGGCGTGTTGAGCATTAAGCAGCTGCTGGCGATCACCAGCGCCCAGAGGCTGAGCGTCCGTCGGGGGTGGGGGCGCGGGCGCGGGTTGGATTGCGGGTGGAGAGGCGCAGGCCGCACGGGGCAGCTGCTGTGGGTGTTGAGCGGGTTGGGTGGGAAAGGCACTGGCGGAAGAGCATTCTGACGTTGCGGGGGGTCGCTCCACTTGGCGACGTGTGCTTCATGGTGGGGATTCTAGAGTGGCAGTGAGATCTATAAAAGAGAAACAAAATATGTTTTTAGTAAATTAGCGTGCAAAAGTAGCCCCATCACTCCCCCCAGAAATCTCCTCCTGTCCCACAATGTTACTTTTCTCACTCAAGTAAAGAGCACGCTCTGCTTTAACTGTGCACGAATCGGAAACTTAATTGACGCCAGCAAAGCCAAAAGCCTGCCAAATCTGCAGCAGCCTGTAGTCATCATCGTCTCCGTTGACTTGTTTTCCGGTCGACTCTGGCTTGAATGAATGCAAAGTGGGGATGCGTGACGGGCAGAAGTCGGGTGGTGGAGCGTTGGAGCCGGAGGATGACTTTGTGCTTTTCATTAAACATTATTTCGCAAAAATTTCTGCAGGGGCAGACATATGAGCAGTGCCAGGAAAAATGGCATAGAAAGCGGCCTCAGCAAACATACTGCTCGGCTATCCATTCACCGATGAGCAAGCCAGTTTTCGCTTTAATTTATCACCGGCTAGCCGAGGGAAACCAGAGCACAGGGCCGACGACACAGCCTGCGTAGCATTTTATGCCAGAAGCTCCCCGAGAAACTTATTTAGCCTATACAAAGTGTGCGGTGGAGTTAAAAAAGGGCCAAAGGTAGGGCGGAAAAAGGCCGAGTGATAATGAACACCCCGCCTGAGCAGTCATCCAGTAGCAGAGCATTCTGGGCCCTATGTTTGTGTTTAGTTTGCAAATTTCTTTGATGTCTTTTAATTTTAATGGGCTGAGATGTGCATGAGGTGATGGCTGTCCTAAGTAAAACTCATTATAAGCGAAAAGGGACCGGGGTCAGGGAACTCGGGAGGACTACAAGACGCAACCCGCTCCTTTTTCTGCCCTTCTACTGGTTTTGATCTAATCAATGAGTACATACAGCTGGATGTGTGTACCCATAGGGCCTGGAGCGAAGGTAACCGTACCTGTCTGCATCCAAAAAAAAACAGTCATGGGGCAATTTGTCACGCAGCCGATGTGCTGGTTTGCCAGATAAACCCCCATTCTGTTGGTGGCCCTTCAAGCCTTGGCTCTTGTCGATAACTCAGTGCTTAATTGCTCATCTTTCAACGTCCGGGTCGCTCCCTATGGCCCACTAACAAATTGGAAAAAATTCTCCAATAGCAGGGAATGCCTGAGAAATGCTGGCTGTCATACTTTCAACTTGCTGCAGACCCACTATGTAGGTTAAATTAATAGTGACGCTCAAAGCTGCACCGTTTGCAGCTGCCACCTGGCGGTGCCTCGGTGCTCGCTCTGCTGGCGACAAGTTTCCTGTTTTTCAGCCCGTCGGCAACTTTTGCCTCCGTAGCTCCTCTGTTTGCTTGTCTGCTTTTTGCACAGGCAAATATTTCATGAATTGAAAAGTACAGTTAGTTAATTACACACTCAATTGAGTCTAAAAGAGTGGCATTAGCCAGAATCTGTGGCCACAATTTGTACTGCCTGACACAGAGAGATTTATCGTTTAATGGGTGCGGTTTTGCGCAAAAGATCACTGCGAGTAGTGTTTCATAACTGCTTACCGAAACACCACTAAAATTAACTAAAATATGAGGTTATCTGGAGACTTTAATTCTCGCGCATGTCCAAGCAACCTCTAATATCCATTCTACTCATTTTAACTGACTGGTGGAAGAGCCACCAATCAAAAATGTTTCCATTTAATATGTCACCATATTCCCATAGCCCGACAGTCTCTCCCAAGAGAAACTTTCAGCGGCCCCCCAAATATGAGTCTCGAAAACTAAACAAATTGCTGCTCCAGCGCTAAAATTTAAACATCGAACTATTCGTGGGGCGGACTTCCTGATTAACTTGAAATGAGAAGGAAAGGGAAAACAACTGAAAATTCAGAGAAGTACAGAAATACCATAGGCCAATTGATTAATTGATGAAGCACAGCTCTCGAGGAAAAGAATCTGGAGCGAACGTCAGACGCACTCGAACATACTCGTTTAGTGGGCCACATGGCCCGGAACAATTTGCATAAATCGAAGCACAAAAGCGAGTTGACTGCGCTGGAAATCAGGCACAAAAGATATTTATCTTACTCTTCCCCGCGGCGGTCCGGGTGTTTGAATAAGTGTCAAATTAAATTGATCAATTAAGCAATTGAAGTGCCGAGCTTCTTTCGGTCGGAGTGGATCTACGGAGTGAAAAACGCAGCGAAAATGCACAGCCAGATTTTGCTGAAAGGGGCCAAGGGGGACCACTGCACACACAACAAGTGACGCAAATTGTGCAGGATGGGCCGTGTTGGGTTGCGTTGGCTGCTTCTAGAGGTTGCAAGTTGGGCGTTGACTACTAGGAAACTCTTGCTGGTGACAATTTCTGTCAATTCAGCGACGCTAATCAAGCCAGGAACAGCACAGCATTAAAATGGGGAGTAGTTGTTGGCTGTTAGTGAAGGACCCGGGAGAAAGTGAGCGTGCTTCAGAACTAGACAAATTGGCTGCGATTGCAGGGGGCAAAGACATGCGGGCCAGTTCCGCATCCCAGCAAACAGCCACCGTCATAAAATCCATCAGCTCGACTGACAGTTGCACAGCAGCAGAGGCAGGAGCAACGACGACTCCAGCTACCCCCCTCCCCCCTCCCCCCATCAGATGTAATCAAATCAAATGACTTCGCAGACAGAGGGGCAGAGTCAGCACAAGCTTTGTGGGAGCCCGAACGGGAGGCAGCTGTCTAACCAGGGCCCAGAACAACAACAAACTTGCGAAAGGCAGAATGCAACTCGGTCTCGCCATTGTCACATTTGACGGCCAACACTTTTGATGATTTAATAATAAATGGCCAAGAGGAGAGGGGTGTGCCGGATGCAAGAGACTGTGGGCACACAAACTAATGGAAGAGTGTGCAACCAAAGCAACGGAACCAGAATGAGCAACGTATACTACGTTTATACGCCTGCTATTTGCAACACAACCCTATTTACCACTAAATAACTTTCCTTTATACGGTATTAAGCATTTATAAAAGACTCATTTTCAGCATTACCAGATCTAGAAACCTAGAAACAAGGCGGTGTTGCTTTTTATTTGAAAATAGGGGATTACTCAATACAAGTTTTCGAGGCATACTTATTTTCCGTTTATACAGGCCCATCAAAACATTTTTATTACAAATAAAACTTGCAAATAAACGTTGTTATGCACTTTAAATTCCTTACTCGAATAGCCAAACATCGATTTTATTATGTTTTTTTTTTAATTTTTATACCCTTGCAGAGGGTATTATAATTTTGGTCAAAAGTGTGCAACGCAGTGAAGGAGACATCTCCGACCATATAAAGTATATATATTCTTGATCAGGATCACCTCCTGAGTTGATATAGCCATGTCCGTCTGTCCGTCTGTCCGTCTGTCTGTTTCTACGCAAACTAGTCTCTCAGTTTTAAAGCTATCGGATTGAAACTTTGCACACACCCTTCTTTCCTTTGCACGCAGTATATAAGTCGGAACGGCCGGGATCGGCCGACTATATCCTATAGCTGCCATATAACTGATTGATCGGAAATGCCATAACTTTCGTGTTTGTAAAGTTAGGAAGTTGGGATTTTCTATGGGTTTTATATTTGGCCAATCAATCCGACCTACCAAATTTCATAAGGATCGGCCGACTATATCCTATAGCTGCCATATAACTGATTGATCGGAAATGCCATAACTTTGGTGTTTGTTAAGTTAGGAAGTTGGGATTTTCTATGGATTTTATTTTTGGCCAATCAATCCGACCTACCAAATTTCATAAGGATCGGCCGACTATATCCTATAGCTGCCATATAACTGATTGATCGGAAATGCCATAACTTTGGTGTTTGTAAAGTTAGGAAGTTGGGATTTTCTATGGATTTTATTTTTGGCCAATCAATCCGACCTATCAAATTTCATAAGGATCGGCCGACTATATCCTATAGCTGCCATATAACTGAACGATTGGAAATGCCATAACTTTGTTGTTGTTAAAGTTAGGAAGTTCGGATTTTTTATGAGTATTAAGAATGCATCATATGAATAATTTTGGAGAATATAATTTACAGAGTATTCTGCAAGGGTATATCAACTTCGGCTCCGCCCGAAGTTAGCTTTCCTTTCTTGTTTATAGTTAAAATTAACATTTCTTTGATGGTTGCTCTTGACTCAATGAAATTGCACTAGTCATTTAATTTTGCGTTATTTTGGCATATATTCAACATTTATTTATTGACGATTTCTCGTTTTTTTTTAACTACATAGATTTGTTGTGCTTACAGTCGAAGTTTTTATAGCCATACTTCTTACGGATCAACGTCCTAACCATTAAGAATCTCCGATATCTTGTCATTCAGAAGTTTCCCCCTGGTTGTTTTTAAATTTTCCGCATTCAATAAAAATTTGCATAGCAGTCGCAAGCCAAGGAGAGTTGACAACTTTTTTATTTGCTCCTGTCTGGCAAGGAAGTCTGCTTTCCCTGTGTGACGTATTTGCCTATTATTGTGACAGGCCGGGATGGCAACCCAAAGAGCACTCGACGATGCGAGAGGTTTGAAGGACCGTCGAGAAGTCATGGCAGGGGATCAGAGGCACTTAAAGCCTGTTCCTATTGATTTTCGAAGCAGCCGGCCCAGTTCATTAAAGTCACATCAGGGGCGGATGCGCCAGCCACTCGCCGCCCACAAACCGCAAATAGACATCGAATACAACTGCAGGAACAACAAACAAACGGGGCGCCCACAAATCAACGCCTAACCGCAGGGGTGGGCGGGGTGCGGGTTCGGCGAAGGGGCCGAAAAAACCCAGACGCCGCCATTTTGTCTGTCCCCGTCGAGTCGTCGGCCATTAAATATGCAAAAAGCAACATGCGAAAAAAGTGTTGCATACTTTTAGTTGCTGCGTCAAACCGCAAAAAGGCAGAAGAGTAGAGCGGAGCGAAAGCGAAAAGAGGAGCTCCCAACAGGAAGCCGGAAAAATAAATAGAGGAAAAAGGAAGAGGGTAATGGGAACGGGTGAAGACACTTTCCTCCTTTCCTCCTTCCCCCCTTTCCACCGCTCCGCTCCTCTCAGTCTCGCTTTGCTCTCCTTCGCGAGCCATTCATTAGCATAGACATAGAGAAGCAATATTGAATTTCTATGCCTGTGTGAGTGGGCAGGGGTGGCAAAGGGGCGTGCGAGGGGCGTGGGCGGAAAGGGCATGCGGGGTCGCAAGGTTGCGAAAAATGTTTTACGCTTTGGTGAGCAGAGGAAATCACAGCGCGGCAGTGAAGCGTGAGGGGGCAAAATGGAATGGTTCCTGACAGGCTCAAGCAGCGCCTTGGGATCAAATTAGTCGAGTTTTTGAAAAAAATGCGGCAAATTCTAGACTTTATACATGGTAAGTGGTGAATAAAGTGCTTGAGAAGGGGTTGGAGCTCGGGGGCAGTCAAAACGCTGGGAATATGAGAATATGAGAGGCTAAAGCTGGAACGAGGCCCTGATGTGGCAACCCGACAGTCGTCACATGTCAGTTAGACAAACAGGAAAATGAAACGAAGAACCGCGAGGATATTGACAGCAGTTACCCAGAGAAAGGGTCAAGGAAGAAGGGTGGAAGATCGAGAAAGAAAGGATAGGGGACTCATAAAGGACACGAGTGGAAACAAGGATTAATGAAATAGTCAAGGAGTGATGGATGTGGTCGGTTGAGTAGAATAACCAGAGAGCGTCTTAAAAGAGAAGAATGAAATCAGGTTGATTTATCAATAATATTCCAAAAAACTGTGTAAATTTGTATGTACATTTTTAGAAACTACTGCTTATAAAAAAAAGTACCATCCTACATTTCAACAACTATTTTTAGGTTCCGAACCTCAGCTAAATAAACTCTAGGCAAAAGTTCTTCCGAACGTTCGCCCTAGGGAATATAATAAAAATATAATCTTTTGAAGTGTTGGAGCAGTGATTCTCACAACAACAAAAAAGGGAAACCCACAAAATCTAGGAAAAATTGCCTGATGAACCTTCTGTGGGATAATAAAGCAGATATGCATATTAAATTTTTGTTACTCTGTTCAATTTGATTTGATATGTTTACTGTTTGTCATCAAACCCAATTGACTGACAGTCAGAACTCTCAAAAATTCGGTCACACTTAAAAGATTCAAGTTTTTTCAAACATGTTTTCCGATCAGGGCTCTTGGATTAAAAAATTATGTTTCTATTTATACCGTTTAATATATTTCTGTCTAGATCATGTAGGCACACATATATCTTTTATTATCTGCCTGTCGGAATTTGTAACGGCTTCAAAAAAAATGCAAGGGTGTGTGGGGCATCAAAGCGGATCTCCTGTCTGGCCGTCTCCCCCCACACCTCCTCCCTCGGACTACTCAGGTCTGTCAATTGAAGGAGCTGTTTCAACCGTTACTTCGCCGGTCGCTCTATACAGAGCACATCCTGTTACCCGCTTTGTCTGCGGTTTGTCATCATCCACATTGTCGTCGTGTGTGGGCTTGTAAGGGAATTTTTATGAATTATAAGCCAGCTCCTCGACAAAAACCCAAACGGCGAAATATGTAAAAATGCTTTTTGAAAACATTTTCGGAGAAGGATGGCAGCGACAGGCAGCGACATTGACAATGAGCCGGTAGTAAGTGGCTGCCAGGCGCTCGCAACAACAAAGCGCTGATTGACAGGAAGGCACACAAAAGGGGTGGGGTGGGGTGGTGTGTCGGGACGAAATGCCATCACACAGATGGAACCAGAACGGTGCGCCTGTTGGCGGAGAGAGGTGGAGAGAGGCGGAAGGGTGAGGCAGTCGTTAGGCCGATCAACGAAGCGCATCCAGGACACATGTGGGCTGGGACCTGAGACCCACGCTCAAGCTCTATCGATTTTCCGAATTATTTTCTGGCCTCGCAAAGGGTTCGATTCGAATTGCTGGGTTCACTGTGCAAATGCAGCTGCGACCCAGCGCGCCGGACATTCCCATCTTTAACCTTTGTCTTTCGGCTGCATATTTCGGGCCCAGACAAATTAGTGATGCATGATTAAATTTTACTTCGGACATGGCAAGTGAAAAGAACAACAGCACCATTGCGTGGTGTTGGACCCATCCTCATAGTCACTCAAATTATGGTTAATCATAAAGACTGTCTGTTAGCGTTGTAATGAAACACATTTAGCTATGCGACCGCATTGAAAGTACCCAAAACCTGTGTGGACTGCTGGTTGCGGTGTTGCATTATTGAAGTCGCCCATGTACGCGTACTGCAGAAATTGTGCCACAGCCGTTCCAATTCACCGGACCGGGATAGCGGTTCTTTAATGGCACCCGGAACAGAGCGGCGAGTTGAAAAACAAACGTTTTGTGCTCCTTAGCGGGCTTTGCGGTTGTTTAACCGACTGCCGCTTGTTTCGGCTGCTGTTTGGCCAATTGTAGGAAACCTTTATTAGACATGGGCCTCAACATATCATATACGAGGTAATGAACATAAGGCGAATGAGTTGACAAGCCAAAAAGAAATAATAGACAACATAAGACATCAAAAAGTACGAAAAGACAAGAAACTTCAGTACATTATACAAACAAATCGAAAACAATTCTAAGAATTTTATTTGTGTATCAAGTTTTTGTTGGAACTTTTTAAAGTAGTTTGAAAAATCTGTCTTTATGAAATTCTTAAATTCAGGAAAGCTTTATAACTTTGCCTCTTAGAAGACTGAATATTATTATATTTTATAAAATTCTCTGAGTATATCCGTATATGTTTATTGTTGCTATGGAAGCTATATGATAAGAACAGATGGACATGCCGAGATCAACTCCCCTGGAGATGCTAATCAAGAATATCCATACTCCTTACACTACATTGCAAACCTTTGGCTGACCCTATAATACAAGGGTATAAAATGTATATTAATAAATGTTAATATTAAAAATTTGTTTGCCTAAAAAATGATTTTATCCATAGAGAGCTATTTCTTTAAAATAGCGCCTTTTATTCAAGGTTTCTGTAGTGGGACGGAAATATACAAAACATACAATATTTGATATCAGCAATTTAAATGTTTAAGGGAGAGCGACTCTTAACTTTAACAAAAACATCATATTTTAATGAAAAATGCTTTTTTTATTATATTCGAGCACAGATACATCAATGAGACTTTATTTTTCCCAAGGTAGTTTTTTTTTACTCTGTTACATATTGTGAAACCTTTCCTTATATCCCTTTTATATCCGTCAAAAAAAAAGCGGTACTTGGCCCATAAATAAAACCTTCCCTAATTAAGCAAACATGTTGGCCATATAAATTGCAACCCTTTGCGTTGGTCTGAACCCCCTAATGACAAAACTTACTTTGAACATTTTTGACACCTGACGTGTGGCTCCCGATGAAAATCTCCTGGGAAGCAGACCAGACCATTTCCATGGCAGGGTTAATCTGGCCTGCACTTTCAGAGTTCACTTGGGAGGACCAAAAGGGAACTCGCCTCACATTTAATACAAGACCGTGTTGACTGCGAAGACAACATTGCATGTATGACAAAGCTTTGTCAGCGTTTTTAGGAGTAGACATTTACAAATTAGCCTCGTTTCAGTGCATATGTGATAATGGATATTTCCCCTTAATTTCTGTATTTGGCAACTTAAAGCCTAATTGCCAAGCCAAATCATTTGTATCGTCTCTTTGCCAGTGTTGAAACCTCCCGCATTTTGGTGGAACTGTGGGTTGGGCTGAGTTTCGTTTGAGAACGGAACTAGGGCTGGGCTCGACCCTGAGTCCAATGCAGTCAGAACAGGGCTAATGACACCACATTGTTTTGTGATGCGTACAATTTTAGACGGCTTCAATCCAAAATCAACGATGTATAATATTGGGATGAGCAAATGCCAGCGACTTGCCTCAATGCCTCCGACAAACCATAATGCATATAGTGCGATCATTCTGTGATCAGACAAGGGCCCAGGAGAATGCGGGAAGTCGTCGTCAAGTTGATGAGCGGCAATTCATTTCCGCCGCGCAGAAGAGGGGCAATTTCGTCTTTCAAACATAAATTAAATATGCTCCGCAGCGATCGCAATTTTGCGCAGTGAACTGTAACCGAAAGTTAATTAGCTCGACGAAATCCTCGCCGTAAATGTCACAGCTAGGGGCACTCCCGGGCCTATTTACATACAATATAGACAAACATAAGAGGCTAAGATAAGGGTCACCAACAAAAAGGAAGCCAAGCAGGAAATCTTAATGGTTCTGTGGTCCGACTTGAGAAAAGGGGTTCGTCTAAGGGAAAAGGTAAGTGTGAGAACATTATCTGGATCAGAGAATACTGATGAAAAGATACGGAAATGCTCTGATCTGAGCCACAATCTACGAAAGTTCTGATAGAACTTACCAAATAGCAGCACATTTATAAATTTATTTTAAATTGTTTCCATCGCTTTTCCCCCAACGACTCACAGTGCTGTCCACTATCCGAGCTCTTGACAGCTTGAAATATTTGGGATACTTAAACACACTCAACTTTTTCTGAACTAATTAAGCACCGCAAGAAACCCCCTAGATGTCTTATAACTCTCTAGACGAAACAACGAATGTTGCCAACAAATAAAACTTTTAACAACAATAAAGGTGGCGCCAAGACATTTAATGAAAAATTCTCACCAACATGACTGCCTTGAGGAACCGAGACACTTTAGCATTTTTTCACAAGTACTAGACGGTAGCAGCCGAAGTTATTTCACAAGCTAACACAAATTAAGAACTGTATTAAGAAAACCGCAGGCAACATAAAACCAAACGAAACTAACAAACAAGAGGCACCAACGAATCGTGCTATACCTGTTCATAAGAGAGGTCTGCCAGAAATTGAAGAAAGTGTGGCACCTTTGCGCCGTCTTTGTACTTTATGCCCCTAGTTTTCTCTGTATCTGTTCTTGCATCTGGTCTGTCTTTTGTTCGCCGCTGGCGAACCAAACAAATAAACTTGGGGCCAAGTTATGACAGGCGACCGCTGCCTCCGTCGAGGGCCGCAGGAAACATTATTCTTAGTTAGATGCTAATTAATTAGAAGTCGCGGAGGAGTAGGAGGCCTGCCTGGGGCCAATACGGTGGCAGCCATGTGGGCAGCAAAAATACTCCAAATGCACACGAGAATGACACTTCTTGAGTATAAATTTTGTTGATTGTTGTTTTCGTCAGCCTTTGAGAAATGACCTGGGGGAAGCTAAATGGGAGTTGAATACGAAGAGGAGACACTAATATAAATTGTCTCGCGACGGCGGAATTTTATTTATTCAAATCAGAAGAATATTCGTTGCCTTAAAAATTTTAATTTAGGTATCCCAAATGCGAACATCTCCGTGAAAAAATGTATCGTATCATGTTTAATAATTCTTTTAATATTTATAAAATTATAAATTTTGTTAATTAATATTAAAGAATATTTTGTGCATTGCACATAATACATTTTGTATTCTAAACCCAAGACATAAAAAATAAATTGTAAATTAACATTACGTTCAACGATTAGTTTCCATTTTCAAGGCAAAATAAGAATAATATCTAAGGTCCAAAACAATGGTAATTTTAGTTATCATTTAAAAAGAGTTGATACATTTTTTAAAAATTTTTATCCAAATGTTTCCAAAAATAAGATTTTTTACTTTTTTTCTATAAATACATATTTATTTAATTTTTATTTTATTAAAATAGCCGCAGAAGCAATTCCGAATCCGAACAATAATCAAGATTTCATAATTTGTATTTATTTCTTCCCAGAATTACCGATTATTTTATCACTCTGAAGAAATAAGAAGGCTAAACATTATTTGTAAGGTAAAGAAAAATAATCAGAAATAATAAATACTTCGTTCAAAAGTATCACTCAAAGTCAAAGAATTATGTCAGGAGCTCAGCCACGGAGCACCTTTTTATTAAGGTAAGCAAATAGTGGTCACTTTTATATAAATCATTTTAGAATTGAATCTAAGTTCTCAACCGGTAGTGGACCTAGTAATAAACAAATTATTTTTGTATTGTATATAATATATAATAGTTAAGCAAAATAAAGGACTATTTTTTTTATTGAAAAAATATTTCTTATAATAATAATGTTTATTATTAGATTTCACTTGATCAGAGCATTCTATGTATGGAAAACTTCTCTCACCTCGAATACAATAGCTCCAAGAGCTAGTGCTTCAGCTATTCTACGAAATATTTCTATATAAACCAATAAATGAAATAAAAGCTAATCGAATCATTACCTATCCGCCATTAGATTAAAATTTTTGTAATATTTTACTCAAAGCACTTCGTTTATTTTAGTTATTAAAATTTTGGCACTTTATGAAATTCTAAAAATTGTATTTCAAAATATCATTGGTGTTAACAAGAAAGATAACAAAATTAATTTGACAATAAATATATTAAATAGATTATAGATTAATATGCATTAAATGTATTTTTGCTTGTACTTTTAAAACATTTTTTAATGTTCACTGATACCGCTCGATTTTGAATATTTTTTTTAAGCGCAACCTTAAAAACCCAAGAAAGTAGGTATAACTGCGTTAAATCTCATTATTGAAAGAGGAGTTAAACACCATCTCTGCCTCTAATCCCGAAACTTTTTCTGTATGAACTATAACTGTATAACGACTTCCCCGCACAATCGACCACGAAATATTTTTTTTAGCGATACCATAAAAGTGATTGCGCCCCAAACGGCGCTTCATTCAGATCGAGGGACTGGCCCGTCTTCTGCCAACTTGTTTACACAAGTTTTAATTAGTGTAATTATGATTTTTACACGAAATTAATTATGCATGCGCGATTGCGGCTGCATCTCTCGGCTGCGATAACCAAGCACGCGAAGACTCAATCTTAAATTTCTAAACCATCTTAAGTGGGCAAGGAAATCATTGGAGCTATCCACAGAGCATGAGGGCGAAAGCGAGATCTGGGGAATTTTAATTGCCAAACATATTTCCACTTAATTACCTCAGGGAACAGAGGAAAAATTATGGAATTCGGGGGGCCAGAGACCCAGCCTCATTGCGTGTCTAGCGAGCTGTGAAGTTGCCCAAGACTAGGGATTGTAATTGTGAGGTGGATAATTCAAGTAACTGCATCGCCGAGATAACAATCTGTGTAAGTGCCGTCGGCGAAACCTGCCGCTCACAAAGTGTATGGGGAAAATCTTTCTTCCTCCGATTCAGTCTCTCCCAGAACTTTACGACCTTCCCTTTTTATAGAATCCAGCAGGTTAGTTTGATTAGCCCCAGATGTTGACAGTTTGACTCTTAATTAGTGTTTAATTAATGATACGGGAGGGACCGCCGCCGTATTTAAATGGGGAAAACGAGTTTAGAATTATGACCCTCCAAGATGATTTTTTTTAAAAATAAGCATATGCAACATTATTGTCCCTTCTTTTTGGTTTTTAGGCCTGCGCAGTTGGGGGAAGCTTCTTTGATTTTTCAGTTTAATTACCAAGTATTTCGCTTTGAATAATAAATATTTCTGCGTAAATTGCCAATCGACAATGAAACTAGCATCTGCTGACCCAATTGATTTTTTGCCATCATTGTGACTTTTTCAATACCGTTGTTTATATACAGAATTGGCCTACCAATTAAAATATAGTCAAGTTTCGCTTCACAAAAAATGGGTTAATACTACGCCCTTGCCAAATCTTGGGATTAATAACCGACCAGTTTGTTTTCATTTCTTCACTCAACTCACCTATATATTCTAGGTTTTTTAATTAGATATTAGTTGACTTAAGGTGTATATTGATTGTATTCCGTTGTCAAATGGCGTTGCACAAAAGAGTTGAAAGTTCTCAACTTTCAAGCACTGCCAAATAATTGAATGGCGATCTTGGCGCGTTGTTCACTGGGCACTGAAAGATATTCTATCTGCTAGTGTTTCGATATGTTTGAGCACTGCTGGCCATTTTTCAGGTATCACATTTCACACACTTCGCCGCGCGCTGCTGGCAGCCGCAGGTGCACAATTGCCGCATCTTGCAGTGGCGTGGCCAAGTTGCACTTTACTTATCCAAGCTGAATATCTGCACTCGCGCACTCCGATTGGTTGAACAAATCCAATCCACCGAGGAGAACGGGAAGCGGGGACAGTCGATTCGCGACCGCGTTGTTCTCGCCACGAGCGCTGGGATGAGACTGAAGGCCCAACGGCGCGGACGACGGACAGCGGACAGTTGACGGGAGTGCGACTCCTTTCGACTCTTGTAACGCGCAGAACGAAGGTCGACGAGCGATTGAATCGAATCCGCCGAGCGGTGTAACGTACCTTGCACCACCACTGGGTTGCATGTAAGACCGAGCGGTTGTGGATGCTAAGAGCGGGCCCAAGAGAGAGCGTGCTTCGTTGAGTTGAAACTGAAACTGAAATTGAAACTCATGCTCTTCCCGATGCCTCTTTTCTGTGGATTCTGTGCGGGTGGCAAAGGACCTGCACATATTTGAAACGATTATTGAACATTACGAAAATCATTATTGAGTTCAACCCTTTTTTTGTGTGTGTTTACCTAGGGTACACCTTCTAACATGTTGCCTGGGAAAGTTCTCTCGAAATATTACTGCAAAGGTAAAGAATTTTCCCACATATGTGCTCTGTACCAATCAGACTCTCCGAGAGCTGCATTTACCTGCCCAGACACAGGCACTTCACCTGTGCGCCCTTCTCTCAGGTCCACCGAAACTCCAACTGGAAAAGAGTTCTCTCTGTGCGCTGTAACCGCTCTTCCGTCTAGTATAAGAGTTTTCTTTACCACCCGTTCCAATGGCGGCACAACTGGCAGCTGAGTGAAACAAAACAAGAGCGAATTCAAACTGTTGATTTGTTTTTACTTTCCCCGAGTCAAGTTTTTCTTTCGCCCGGTTTTCCCGGCGAATTAATCTTACAGTCCACATCAAAAATGGTGGACTCCCGCGAATCACGGCATTAATCAAGATTTTGCAGACTTTTCACAATGTGGCATTATTCGACATTAAATTGGCTTTGGAAGATTCATCTATTTTCAAATATTTATAATTATTTATCTTAAGCTAGACATGTCTCAAAGAACCAACAACTAGATACATTTCTATGTGCTTAATTTAATTTTTGAATAACTGTGATCCGTTTATGGAATTATCTACCCCATCCCCCTGAAATTAGAAGGGAATAAATTAAATTAAATTATAACAGTAACAATTACAACAATTAATTCCTAATATTTAGTTCATAGATAATTACTTAAATTATCAATATGTAAAGCGAGTAAGGCTCTATTTCTAAATTACTTTTTAACAAAAATGTTGTGTGTTATTTTTCCTATCAGAGAATGAAGTGAACAGAAAAATTAAGATTCCACCTCTGGAAAAAATAGTCGATTTATTTTGTATACCGAAGTGTTGAAACGATATAAATGTAGAGATAAATTGTATTTGATATGATGGCGAAAGGATAGAACAAAGAAAAAATTAAATTTTATTGAAATGGCAGAGCACGCCGATCTTGAATAATCATACATGATTTACGGACTGTAATAATTGTTGCACGAAAGCGAACCAACGCGGGGCATTTGTAGATTGTATCGCTGGCTCACATTTGATTGATTGGTAGCACCGGTGGAATTAGCCCTTTGTTCTTTGCCACTTTCGACTGCTCAGTTCGGTGGCACAATTTTGAGGGCCCACGACGAATTGCTCAAGTGGATCACGCCCAATCAACTGATTTCAAATCTTGCCAGAAATCGTTCAGAAATGGTTATAACAAGACCCATGGCAGTTGGAATCGGTAAATATTGTAATCTTCAATCTGTAATCAAATTGTAAAGTAAACATAATTGGTCTCATTTGATGGTTTTCATACATGGAAAATATTTTCCCAATTTGACATAGTAAAACAAATTTTCCCGAGAAAATATTCTGTTTACTAATTTATTAATTCTACTTACTTATGAACTAAAAACAAGAGAGAACGCTATAGTCGGGTGCCCCGACTATCAGATACCCTTTACTCAGGTAATGGGAGTGCGAGGGAGATGGAGATAGAAACTTTGATCACGCATAACTTTTTAACGAATGGTCCGATTTGAAAAATTTCTTCTACATTTCGATAGGTATTGATAAACACAATAAAACTGCATTTTTACTTTTCCGAAATATTTAAATGTATCGTATATAAGCGATTGTGGGCGTTAAAGGGGGCGTGGCACCTTTTTGAAACAAACTTGCGCTGCGTAGGAACTCCTAAAATCTACATGCAAAATGCCAATCTTCTCGCTTTTATAGTTTCCGAGATCTCAGCGTTCATACGGATAGACAGACAGACAGACAGACGGACAGACAGACGGACAGACGGACATGGCTATATCGACTCGGCTAGTGACCCTGATCAAGAATATATATACTTTATAGGGTCGGAAACGCTTCCTTCTAGCTGTTACATACTTTTGCAGAAATACAATATACCCTTTTACTCTACGAGTAACGGGTATAAATATGTAATTTACCTAAGAGTAAAAAATTTTAAAGGTAAATGCTTACAATCTTTAACTGGTACCTATTATTACCGTGTATCTTAAATTTATATTATTATAATGGATCTACAAATTGGTAAGTGAAGTGGTCGAAAAATACTACTTAATATAGAGTAGGGATAGAGTTCACCCCATTTATAAGCTTACGTAAGACGATGACTCGGTTACATATATTGTGATGTTTTAGAGATTGAATAATTAATTCCTTTTATTTTTTATAATTATTACCCAAAAATAATTTATTTTTGTTAACATGCTTACAGATTGAGGCAACAGTAAACTGCTTTTATTGCTTTGTATTTTTTACCACAGGGATGATACTTATAAATTATATAAAAGTAAAGTTAAGATAAATTTGGGATAAAATACATTTTATATCATTCAAAAAATAATATTTAAGCAAATTCTATAATTTTTTTTTTTTAATTATTACTCAAAAACATCTTATTACTCAAAAGCAACCGTTAGTAAACATGGTTATGTTCCTACCATATGTTCATGCTAATTTCTATTTAGAGGCTCTCATTAAGTTAAGAAATATTATAAAAAAACAACTTTAAAAAATATGGCAAACATAAAAAATTATAATTATTTGTAGTTCTTATCAAAGTTTGACAATAGCCATTTTCCTGGAAAAGCACAAAGCAAACATTAAGTTAATATTATATTATATTATAAACTTAATAAATACTCCTGTAATAGAAACATAAAACTGAAAATCTGTTGTCAATATAGTCATATATTATTTATTTGTAATCGTGATTGATTTTTTTATAATGTTGTCATGTGCAAAAATGGATTCTTGCCACGGTTTCTGCTCTACAGCGTCACTGTGCAAGACGAGGGGCTGAGGTAGCCGTAACCGTGTTTGATTAAATAAATTACATAAAAAGTACATTATCAATTTATAGATTATTAGAGAAAATTAAAAAAAAAAATCCCTGCCTTTTTCGTTAGATAAAATAATTATTTTCTTGTTATTTAATAAAACGTGAAAAAATGTATTTATTTTGATAACAATATATACAACTGAAAAATAATGATTACACTAGCTTGCAAAACAAATCGACAATTTACTTTTGAGGTTAAAGTCTGGTGTTTTGTTGTTGTTAAAGTCTTTGATTATGAAAATGACATTGCTAAAAGAAATGGTACCATACAACATTTTTGACTTTTTACGATTATATTTTTATAACAATTTATTTTTATATCCTGATTGACCCGCAAAAAAACTAAATTAATACTTTGAACTAGTTCTCATTTTATCGATATCCATTTTTATGATAAATTTAAAATATTTAATAGACAGAGAATGGTAAAATCGTGATGTACGGCTAGTCAGACTCTCTAAACACCATTAAAAACAGTGAATACTTGCCCAATCCATTTTAAAATCTTTATTTTTCATACTTCAAGTAAAAATTGAATTTCTTTCACGCTTTCTTAACTAGTCTTTGAACTGCAACTTCTGCAATCTAAAAATAATTTGTTTTGGATATCTGTATTGTCTAATCTTCTGTTTATTTTATTCAACCCAGGTATAATCTCCTCTCGTCCTTTCCGAGCGCAAACAACCCCGGACTGACAGCTATCTCAAAGGACAGGCAAATGCAGCAGCGAAGATTGTGGCAGTATCTCAGAATCGTTCTGATAAATTCCATGAGTCCTCGTACGCGCAATGTAAATATTTACCCATGATAACGTGCCAGTTGTTCCCGACCGTCTGCCTTCTGCTCCTCAGCCCTTGTTCTCCTCGAGAAATTTGTAAATTTATCCGTCGAGCGGATTGCATTTTTGTGTAAATTCTTGGCTCTGTTCGCAGACCCACTGATTTGTTTGACTGCCGTCAGGCGAACAAGCTGCTTGACAGACAGCGCATGCCCAACGACTTCGACCGCGCTGAGTTATGGATTGAAGTGGACAATGCTCTGGCTGTCGGCCGTTTGTTTGCATACTCGGAAATGACAAATGGCTAATTGATAAGAATAGACATGGGCGACACATTTGGCGTTTCCTGCGGGAAACTGCGCCACACCCTGCAACCACCACCCTCTACCAACCATCGCCATCGGCAGAAGTTTTCCATTCCGTCTGATACACTTTAAGGCTCGCATCTCAAGCTTGCCAACTTCGAAAGTTTCCACTGACTTGGCATACAAGTTTGCATTAATCTTTCCCGCTCCTCCCCACCTCGCTTCCCCTCCCCCCCGCGCCTCCAGCGACTGCCACCTTCCGCTTACATCAAATCAATTGCCCCTCCGACGGGAAAGCTCGGCATTCAGCTCACGTACACGCATATCAATTGTTACTGCTTCGAGGCTCCTGCAAATGAGGCTCTGGCAAATGATGGGCCGGGAATGGGTGAATGAGTGACTGAGTGAATGAGTGAATGAGCGAATAAGTGAATGGGTGAATGGGTGAATGGTGAATGGGAGGGGGGGTGAGTGACGGGTTGCCTGCTTCAGCTATAGCTTGTCTTTCCCCAAACCCGACGGCCAAAGACTGCCCATATACAGATTCTATATCCATATTGACGGGCTTTTGTCGCCTTAAGACATCCGCAAAAGGAGAATCTGAATTAATTTGTTCACCAGTTTTTAAGGGGTCACCACAAGCACCTTATTCAAAATTTTTTTTTTATCCAAGAATACTTTTCTGTAAAACCATTTAATTAGTTTTAGATACATGTTTGTCTAGTACTTGAAACAAAAATTCGCATGTCCCTTAAATTTAATTTAAAATTTCTTGACCTAAAAAACTCGTTTTATTTTACATAAAGATTAGGAAATACAATTTCTTGTTGTATATATATTATTTCTTAATTGGAATTTTCAAGAAAAAATACTTATGTGATATATATATATAGTCTTTTATATTTTATACGGCAGTTTCAACTAAAACTTAAATTTAAAGGCAAATATGGCATTTTAAGTATTTGCAGGAAGTCTGAAAAATGTTATAACAAAATCATAGAACAAGACAAACAAATTTCGCCAATTTAGAAATTATTTTCTAGAAACTTAATTTATAAAAACTAAAAATTGGTTCGAAATATAAAAAGGTTAAGGCCATAATTTGTATGGCTAAGTTCCTAATCCTTAGTTTAATTCGAGGGTATTGGATCTTACTTAAAATTTTTCATATGACGCTCCCGAAACCATGAAGCAAATAAAGGACATTTGGTATACGAAATTCAAAAAGAAATGTTGGCAATCAAATTATTTTTATTTCAGTTATATCGTTTAGGCCAGTTCAATGTCCTAAGATACTTACCAATAATTTTAGGAAATTCTTTTCCTAAATTTAAGCTTTTTGTTTACGCATTTTACATTATTTATGTCAACGTACCGAATAAGAAAATTTTAAAAAGTGTATTCCCTGCACATAAAACATAACGTTTTCTTTATATGCGTATGAGTCCAGCCTAATGCACATAGAGATGTAATGACTGGATAAATAACTGAAAATATATCGATCCAAAGCAAAAACAATAATTTAAACACCGATAATTAACACAAAAAAAGTTTACTTTGATTTATATTAGTACTTCGAAAAATCTCCTCATAAATACTTTTTAAGCCAAAACAAGGACGAAGAGCATTGATGATAAGATACTAATTACTCAGCTAACCTGACGGTGCTATTCAAAAATTTTAAATCTTACTTATTGGGCTTACTCTTCGAGTAACGCATATATAATTAAAGCACCCACAGTACAGTAGGTTCCAAGCTGAAATAAACATTTAAGATGTACTCTTTAAGATATATTCAAATGGTTCATGCCGGAATTTATTAAGATTGTATTATTTAATTTTTACTTTATATGGCCCATATAATTAAAAATGCGGCCAAGCATTAGAGTTAGCTCGACCTAGAAATTTGTGTGTGTATTCTACTTTTATTTTAAAGCTCCTGTGAAACTAGATTCTTTAAAATTTTAAAGTATACTACGATAGATTAACTATTTCGTCTACTGTGCATCATGTTCATTTAAACATCGAATTATTATTTAAACGTGCAATGACAATTTGTGCTAGCAGTTTATGGGTCATTGTTAAATATTTATATAATTTTATTTGAATTTTATGCGTCACGTTCGAAAACATTTTCGAAGAAGACTTCGACGCTTTTTATACCGCTTCTGCCCTTCCGTTTTTCTTATGAATTTATAATTACACAATTTACAACGCACATTTCTGACACCTCTCGAATGGGTTAAGCACCACGAAAAGTCGTAAAGACTTGAAACCGTTTTACGACATTTTTATTTAATTGCAAAAGTAAACAATAGTGGTATTGAATGAAGGCTTGGGGCAAAATAAGCCGGGATCCACAATGTTTTATGACAGCTGAGCACCATTTGGAATGACGATGTTGCGTAAAGTGTCAGTCAAGTCGTTACATTACAAGCTTTACTGTAATGCTATTTTAACTTTGAATATCCGCTTTCAAAGAACAGCGAATGGAATCGTGACTTCCGAAGAAACGAAGAGATGGGCTTGGACTTGGTAGTTCCGCCAAATATTCAGCTTTCTTTACTTTTCTTGGTCTCATTGGCCCATTAAACTTGCGTATTATTCTCTCAGATTTTGTTAATTTTGTGCGAAATTCCAAGCCACCTCCACATTGCCTAATGGCCGCTGCTCCTGCTGTTCATCATGCTGCTCATGCATTTCGAGTTTTGACAGTTGACTGTCATTACTCCGACCCAACCAGAGCCAAAAACCAAATCCTTGTTCAGCCATCCCGCAATCTAGTGATTTTTGCAATGCGTTTGCGTTTTACGTTAACATTTTGCTGCCTTGCATACTAAACAAACCCTCCAATCCCGACTGGGATTGCATACTGTTGCTGCAGCCCCGAAACCGCAAAATGGACAAAATGTGTTCAATTTCAGGCCTGTGATTTTTCAATAGACGACTGGGGCTAGCGCCTAGGACCGCCCCAGTTTTTGACGGTTTGGGTCAGCTGGCATCGGCATCGGCATCGGCATCTGCTTTGTCGAATTAACATTGATGCCGTGCCCGGCAAAACCTTCATTTTGTTTGTTGCTTACCTGCCCAACTGACGTGATGGCGTTCATTAGCACGCACGTCGGCGCCATTTTGCAAACGCATTTCCGCTGCAGCCGTACGTGCGGTTCGAATTGCACTTCCTCCAAATCTGCAGGCTGCAGATGAACTGCCACTGTTCTAGATCTATTTTGGAATTAGATCGGGCCAGATGAAACTGAAAAACGGTATTGAATAAAAACGAAGCCCGTACAGTAATTCATTTCCTCCTGATTTATGCAAGTGAGTAAGTTTATATTCAGGATCGATTTTTTGTTTTCGGGTGGAGCGATTGAATTTCCTGACCAAATGGATGATTAACTTAACGTGCGAAATATTTTTTTGATTTAAGCTCCAATATTGTGGTTATTACGTTCACAACTATATTTATATCCTTGCAGAGGGCGCTGTAATTTCTGTAATTTCATATTAAGGGATGTAACCTGATCAAAAGTGCAGTCAGGACGATATGGCCATGTCTGTTTGTCAACAATTAGGCATTTTAAATGTGCTTACACTGCTCGGGGCGAAGTCAAGCAATTTTTTGAACTTTATATTAATTATTAAAATTTTTAATTATTACTGTAAGCGGTGTCCCCGTAGTGACAAATCACACTGGATGGCGAATACTATGTATAGCCGTAGAATTGACAATTAGCTACCATAGTTCGAAAGGTATTGTTTTTCTCTTACTTACTTAGACTGTTTGAATGACGATTGATTTAGAAAAGTACAAATAAAACTACAAAAAAATAAAATAAATTTTTAATTGCTTTAACAAAACACATTTTTAAAATAAATCACTTTGAGCTGAAAAACTATTGTTCTACCACAATAATTTTAAATAAATAATCATTATAAAATAAAGAATTTTTTAAATTAAGACCTTTGTTCTAGAGCTAGATTACAACAATGTCTTTCACAAATTTAAAAACATATTTTAATCTTTGAAGCGAAATGTAATTTTTTTACGGAAACTGTATGTTGGTTCTAAATGGGCTTCAAACGCCGATCGTTGCAATCTTATTCTAGGTAATGAGGTATACCAATAGGAAACTAATAATTGGAAATCAATCTTCATACTCAAACATATCAAATCAGACAAAAACATAGTTTAACGTAATATTAAAAATACACAAAAAAACAAATTCATATATGAAATTTTTTGACCAAAAATATTTACTGTTTCTTATCCTTTTTCCTTTCATTTGATATTTTTTTGCCGTGCTAGTTTTAACCGAATATGTACACCCTTTAACTTCGATTAAACAAAATGTTAGATGCTATGTACTAAATTTAACTTTCCAAGAGTCCAGTTATTTGGGTAAATGCAGTAACTGTTCTATTTTTGGTGCTGCCATCGTTTGGCCATCGCCCATTCAAAGTCATTATACCCTTGCAGAGGGTATTATAATTTTGGTCAAAAGTGTGCAACGCAGTGAAGGAGACATATCCGACCCTATAAAGTATATATATTCTTGATCAGGATCACCTCCTGAGTTGATATAGCCATGTCCGTCTGTCCGTCTGTCCGTCTGTCCGTCTGTCCGTCTGTCTGTCCGTCTGTCTGTCCGTCTGTCTGTCCGTCTGTCTGTTTCTACGCGAACTAGTCTCTCAGTTTTAAAGATATCGAATTGAAACTTTGCACACACCCTTCTTTCCTTTGCACGCAGTATATAAGTCGGAACGGCCGGGATCGGCCGACTATATCCTATAGCTGCCATATAACTGATTAATCGGAAATGGCATAACTCTGCTGTTTGTTAAGTTAGGAAGTTGGGACTTTCTATGGGTTTTATATTTGGCCAATCAATCCGACGTACCAAATTTCAAAAGGATCGGCCGACTATATCCTATAGCTGCTATATAACTGATTGATCGGAAATGCCATAACTTTGGTGTTTGTAAAGTTAGGAAGTTGGGATTTTCTATGGGTTTTAAATTGGGCCAATTAATCCGACCTACCAAATTTCATATGGATCGGCCGACTATATCTTATAGCTGCCATATAACTGATTGATCCGAAATGCCATAACTTTGGTGTTTGTTAAGTTAGAAAGTTGGGATTTTCTATGGGTTTTATTTTTGCCCAATCAATCCGACATATCAAATTTTATAAGGATCGGCCGACTATATCCTATAGCTGCCATATAACTGATTGATCGGAAATTAAATAACTTTGGTGTTTGTAAAGTTAGAAAGTTTGAATTTCCTATGGGTTTTATTTTTGGCCAATTAATCCGACCTACCAAATTTCATATGGATCGGCCGACTATATCCTGTAGCTGCCATATACATAACTGAACGATTGGAAATGCCATAACTTTGGTGTTTTTAAAGTTAGGAAGGTGGGATTTTTTATGAGTATTAAGAATGCATCATATGAATAATTTTGGAGAATATAATTTGCAGAATATTCTGCAAGGGTATTTCAACTTCGGCTCCGCCCGAAGTTAGCTTTCCTTTCTTGTTTTTAATTGGAGATGTATACGGCAGCTTAGCACAATGGGTGCCAGTCGCAGTCCAGAGCGCAAATGGGAGGTAGAGGGTAGCTGCATCGAATCGGGGCCTAAACCAAAAATAGCCAAAGCGGCCCGGACCAGCATAGTCGATAATTGGTAACGCGTCACGTGTAATGCTCTCAAAGGGCAAAAATGGAATTTCTAATTAAGTTTTACTGGGATTTAATATCGACTATCTGCAGATCCTATTACAGCCCGCTGCTCCCCAACTGGCCGGCAGCTAGTGTGTACGAACTTTTGGTCAATTAACACATCAACGAGTTAAGAGGAAAAGCCAGCCCAGTCGAAGCACAAACTAGCCAATGAAAAAAGAGGCAAGTTCCACTTACCTTGCAGTACATTTCCCTGCTTCTGTTGTTGCACTTGCCGATGCAATTGCTGCTGTTGATGCGCTTGAGGGATTAGGAAGTATTCGGAAGAGCACTGGAAACGAATTGAAAGGATGGCTCTTCGCAACATACTCGGAAACGTGGTCTACTCCTCATCAGATAAATGCAAAATAGGTTGCTTAAATTAGTTTAGCAAAACTGTAAGGAGTAGTGAGTTTAAAATATATTTTTATTTGTTTTACTAATAATAACTAATTCTGCATATGATAAAGATTTCCCATACTGAGTGTATGTACAAATTTATATCAGTATAAGGCTTGATACCATCTGCAAGCTTTTTGAAATTTTGTAGTCTCTAAAGGGGATATGGATTTTCACAATAAATATTAATAATATTCTCTACAAGTCCTAAAAAGTTCAAAAATACCCACTTTTTAAAACCATTTTTTGACAACCGTTAATCGTAGAGTTCAAAGGTATGCTGTATTTGTTTAAAAGGTAGAAGGAAGTGTTTTCCCTATACTGTGTATATATTCTTGATCAGGATCAGTAGACGAGTCGATGTCGAGTTTGAAAACACTATAGAAGTTTTGAAATGGGATTAAACAATAAATTTCTAATGATGCCTTCAAAACAAAATAATAATTTAATATAATTAGCTGTCATAATAAATTCGAAAAATCAGCAAACAAATATGACTCCCTTATTAAGAAAGTTATTAATTTTGTTTAAAGGGAACTTATTTTTATACTTTTGCAGAGAGTATTAAAATTTCAGTCAAAAGTTATAGCAAATACTTTACTTTTTTTAATTTGTTTTTTATTTTTTGGGATTTGTATACTATGGAATTACGGTTTTATTCAAATTAAAATCGGACATCAATATCATATAGCTCCTATAGAAATATCAGAAAATAAAAAAAATAAAAATTTAAAAAAATCTGAATTTAAGTGAAACTTAAGTAGCCAAATAATAAAACAAAATTATTATCGCCTTTATTTTTCGTTTGCTAAAACCTTAGAATAATGGTTCTGAATTCCGATCAGCGTTGTTTTCAAATTTTGATTAATTTTATCCACATAAATCCGGACACACATACGGAAGATTTATACCCGTCTGATGATGCTGATCAAAAATATATATGTGTGTATATGTTTCACAGATTTAAAAATGCCTTCTGCTATGCTATTTTCTATCACCACTGGAATTGTATGACATTTGACAATGTTGACATTTTCCAAGCACTGACATCCACACAGGATGCACAAACTAAGTGGAATGCGGAGGACAATGGACGAATTCGGAGGGCGTGGTGTGGAACATGTTTTGGTCTTGGCCCTTTGTCAGCAACAATTTGCACACACAGCGTTTTCCATCCCCAACAATTTCCATACTAAGCCACTCTCAGTGGCGTGTCGAATAAATTTTATTTAAATAAATAAATTTTCCATTAACCGCAAACATGGATTTTGGTTCCATTGCATAAATGGAATGCAATAAATGAAGTACAGCCAAAGGCACATGGTGGAAAGGGCAGTTTGGAGGTAGGCTCCAATCCTTTATTGTTGTTATTGCGGTATATGGCGTGTTGACGCGGTCGCTTTTCAGATTCCATTACAAGTTACAGTGTTCGGTCCATTTTGGTTGTTGGCGTTCAAAGAAGGCGTTATTCATTTTTTCCCAACTAAAAATTAGTTTGTAATTTGTTTAGTTTACATTGAAAACTGCCGCACAATGTATTTACACACTAGGCACTATGTTTTGCGGCTGAATTGTGTTCCTCGTTTAAATAGTTGTAATAGCGAAAGGTCAACGGTGTGAGTGTGAGCAGTTACTTTGAGCCACAAAGCTTCAAAACACTATAGTGGAAGGATCTCATTTTGAGCCACTAATAATATAATGTAAGCTGTTAAAGGCAACTTGGATTTGCCATTGTAAGGGCTATCAACTGTGTTCAATTTAAATGGAAAAAAACTGGTTGCATAAAAATATTTTTACAAAAAGGATATATAACGTATGTAACTATTTTGTTAAAAGTACACATTTTATATTATATTATTATAGCCCGAGCGAGGGTATAACAAAAACATAAATTTCTGATGAAGCTAGTACTCAGACCCACGAAAGTGTTTCTTAAATAAACAAGAAAGACAAGCTAACTTCGGGCGGAGCCGAAGTTGATATACCCTTGCAGAATACTCTGTAAATTATATTCTCCAAAATTATTCATATGATGCATTCTTAATACTCATAAAAAATCCCAACATCCTAACTTTAAAAACACCAAAGTTATAGCATTTCCAATCGTTCAGTTATATGGCAGCTATAAGATATAGTCGGCCGATCCTTATGAACTTTGGTAGGTCGGATTGATTGGCCAAAAATAAAACCCATAGAAAATCCCAACTTCCTAACTTTACAAACACCAAAGTTATGGCAATTCCGATCAATCAGTTATATGGCAGCTATAAGATATAGTCGGCCGATCCTTATGCAATTTGGTAGGTCGGATTGATTGGTCAAATATAAAACCCATAGAAAATTCCAACTTCCTAACTTTACAAACACTAAAGTTATGGCATTTCAGATCAATCAGTTATATGGCAGCTATAAGATATAGTCGGCCGATCCTTATGAAATTTGGTAGGTCGGATTGATTGGCCAAAAATAAAACCCATAGAAAATCCCAACTTTCTAACTTAACAAACACCAAAGCTATGGCATTTCCGATCAATCAGTTATATGGCAGCTATAAGATATAGTCGGCCGATCCTTATGAAATTTGGTAGGTCGGATTGATTGACCAAATATAAAACCGATAGAAAATCCCAACTTCCTAACTTTACAAACACCAAAGTTATGGCATTTCCGATCAATCAGTTATATGGCAGCTATAAGATATAGTCGGCCGATCCTTATGAAATTTGGTAGGTCGGATTGATTGGCCAAATATAGGGCCCATAGAAAATTCCAACTTCCTAACTTTACAAACACCAAAGTTATGGCATTTCCGATCAATCAGTTATATGGCAGCTATAGGATACAGTGGGCCGATCCCGGCCGTTCCGACTTATATACTGCGTGCAAAGGAAAGAAGGCTGTGTGCAAAGTTTCAAATCGATAGCTTTAAAACTGAGAGACTAGTTTGCGTAGAAACAGACAGACGGACAGACGGACAGACGGACAGACGGACATGGCTATATCAACTCAGGAGGTGATCCTGATCAAGAATATATATACTTTATAGGGTCGGAGATGTCTCCTTCACTGCGTTGCACACTTTTGAGCAAAATTATAATACCCTCTGCAAGGGTATAAAAATGGACGGAAAAACACAGGAAAAGAACAGAAAAACCGCCTGCAAGAACTAAGGAACCAAACAATTATCAGAAATTAAAAAAAACAAGAAAGGAAAGCTAACTTCGGGCGGAGCCGAAGTTGATATACCCTTGCAGAATACTCTGTAAATTATATTCTCCAAAATTATTCAAATGATGCATTCTTAATACTCATAAAAAATCCCAACTTCCTAACTTTAACAACACCAAAGTTATGGCATTTCCAATCGTTCAGTTATATGGCAGCTATAGGATATAGTCGGCCGATCCATATGAAATTTGGTAGGTCGGATTGGCTGGCCAAATATAACACCCATAGAAAATGCCAACATTCTAACTTTACAAACACCAAAGTTATGGCATTTCCGATCAATCAGTTATATGGCAGCTATAGGATATAGTCGGCCGATCCTTATGAAATTCGGCATGTCGGATTGATTAGCCAAATTCAAAACCCATAGAAAATCCCAACTTCCTAACTTTACAAACACCAAAGTTATGGCATTTCCGATCGTTCAGTTATATGGCAGCTATAGGATATAGTCGGCCGATCCCGGCCGTTCCGACTTATATACTGCGTGCAAAGGAAAGAAGGGTGTGTGCAAAGTTTCAATCCGATAGCTTTAAAACTGAGAGACTAGTTTGCGTAGAAACAGACAGACGGACAGACGGACAGACGGGCATGGCTATATCAACTCAGGAGGTGATCCTGATCAAGAATATATATACTTTATAGGGTCGGAGATGTCTCCTTCACTGCGTTGCACACTTTTGACCAAAATTATAATACCCTCTGCAAGGGTATAAAAAAATCTTTCCAGTGTGGCAGCATTTTTCAGAGTTCATCAGTATTGAGCGTGCTACGGTCGTACTGTCAATCAACTGGGTTTGTAAACAAGCAGTTAAAATTCCCAAATCTTATTTGCGGGAAAGAGCCTTTTAAGGATCTTCTCAACTACTTTGGCGAGACTCGTCTGCCGCTATACAAAGAAATTAGAAAACAATATTATTTAAATTTAGTAGATGTTTTTATACCCTTGCAGAGGGTATTATAATTTTGGTCAAAAGTGTGCAACGCAGTGAAGGAGACATCTCCGACCCTATAAAGTATATATATTCTTGATCAGGATCACCTCCTGAGTTGATATAGCCATGCCCGTCTGTCCGTCTGTCCGTCTGTCTGTTTCTACGCAAACTAGTCTCTCAGTTTTAAAGCTATCGGATTGAAACTTTGCACACACCCTTCTTTCCTTTGCACGCAGTATATAAGTCGGAACGGCCGGGATCGGCCGACTATATCCTATAGCTGCCATATAACTGAACGATCGGAAATGCCATAACTTTGGTGTTTGTAAAGTTAGGAAGTTGGGATTTTCTATGGGTTTTGAATTTGGCTAATCAATCCGACATGCCGAATTTCATAAGGATCGGCCGACTATATCCTATAGCTGCCATATAACTGATTGATCGGAAATGCCATAACTTTGGTGTTGTTAAAGTTAGGAAGTTCGGATTTTTTATGAGTATTAAGAATGCATCATATGAATAATTTTGGAGAATATAATTTACAGAGTATTCTGCAAGGGTATATCAACTTCGGCTCCGCCCGAAGTTAGCTTTCCTTTCTTGTTTTTACATTAACTTGTAATTTCTTTGTACTGCGACCGATTTGTCTTGCTGAGATAGTTAAGAATATTATTATTATTTGCGTAGAGACGGACGGATGGACATGGCTAGAATAATATATATACTTTATAGGGTTATACCTCTGAAATGGTTTAAAAACAAAAACAAAAAAGTAAAATAATAAACTAACCGAAAGCACGAGCCTGATGCTCAACGTATTTAAATATGTCACACAAAAAAGATAAACGAAAGGAGTTGAACTGGGTTGCAAGTGTCACAAGTGCAGGTCCAAGGTAGAATGCATTGATATATTCACTTTTCGTTTATTGGCATTTGCATTCCCCTATTTACATTTTTTCTTAGAATTTTTATTGGTTCAGAACAAAATGTACTACTATGTAACTTTATGTATGCATAAATTGCATTTAAAAAGTTTCGATTTTATGGCCACATGCAAATGTCTCGAAAATGTGCTCTCTTGCTTTTACAAGCGAATTTGTCATAGTTGCGAATTAAGCAGACTGGATATGGATATATCCTGAAAAACCAAGTCCACAATACCTTCCTTTTGTGGCAGTAACACGTGAAACTGTCGATGAGTGGCAGCAATAGTTAGAGAATGTAAAGTGGCCATGAAGTTTGGTCAGCCTCATAATATTGGACAACGGGTGACAGGGCTGTGGAAGTGTCGTTCACATCACGGTGAAAAAACGAGTTACTCCGCTCGCTCGAAATCACGCATACCCACACATATGCAGACGTTTGCGCATAAATATTTAAGACCAATGCGTTTTCATTCCACAGTCGTCGGCAAATAAAACAAACTGCCAATGAATATTCCTCCAACGGAGGACTCTCCTCACGGTCCTCGGTGTATGGGGAAAAGTGAAAAAATGCGACGGAGCGTCAGTTGCCATTTTGGTTCGGCACACGTTGCGTATGAATAATTTATTTAATGAACTTGTAGCTGGAGCTCGGCATGACTTCTGTTCCCGCCGCTTGTGCTGCTGGCTATTGTACGATACAGGTACAGATACCTGCCCGTTCGGATGTGTATCTTTGTGTCTGCCGGTTCTTTTTGTTTTTCTTTTGTTTCCGGCGATTTGTTGCCGGAGAACGTTATGTACCGCTCCGCTACGTTCTGATAGTTTCTTTATCCATCCCCACTCTCTTTATTTCCGTTTTTCTGACAGCCCGAAATATACGAATACTGTTTGGCAGCGTATGGGGGCAGAGAGCAGCTAAGCAAGTTTTAATTTTCCTACGTTTTGCGATTTTCCATTTGGCTGTTTTTTAAAAAAGGTTTTGAAAAAATGTATAAATAAGCTTTTGAAGCTGTTATTTATCTGTTAAACGCCTAATTTGGGATGAAATGAAATAACTTCATTAATTAAGATAAAAAGAAAACAAGCCAAGCTAAATGATGTTTAGTTCTACCAAATAAAATAAGAGTGCCAAGGCTAAATCTCGTTTGGTCAACCCTCGCACTCGTTCTTCACAGGGACTCCTGCTGTTTGTCCGACTTTCTTGCGAGTGAAATTATTTATTTATAGTTCATTTGCGAGTTGGCATTCAAAGTTGTAATGTGCAACGTGAAGTCGGGGTTTGAGCCCAGAAGTCGGTGACAATGACAGGGAGGAAGTGGGATCAGGTATTTGGCAGGGACCTGGGGAATTTATGTGTGCCGCTAAGTACAACGACAAATTGACTTTGGGAGAGGGTAAACTTTTTGGGCAAAACGGTAATGACGTAGCAAAGGGAAACTGCATCCAATAGACACTTTTCGATGAACAGCCCAGAAAATGCGGAGGAATCCTTCAATTAGCACTGCCATTTAGGGAGTAATAGAGCATTAAACAATTGGGGATCTGCACTGGATTTCAGTCTGCATGTTTGAACAGGCATTAAAATTGCATTTCCCATGCCAATGCCGATTATGCAAGCAAACCGCAGGATGCACAAGAACTCCGGCAGAACTCAAAGCAGGCTACTTAATTTAAAATTTTAAAATCCTCTTAGGCAAATGCCATTGACCACACTAAAACACACAGAAGCCGCAAGAGTCTGCAGGCATCGCCGAAACATCTGGGCCCACTTGATGTGACATCTATAGATACATTTGTATCGCATTGTATGCATACTAGCACACCGGCAACGACAGCTCGTTGTCACATTTACAATATCCTTCAGAGTTTATTCAAGCACACACAGAGTCGACAGGAGCTATTAGATTTCTAATGTCTTTTGTCTTAGCTTATTTGTTTTCAAGTTTTCAAGTTTTCTCCTGTCAAATGTATCTGTATCTGCAGCTGCAGCACTTCATTATCCAAACACGCATACACGAGAGTGGGCTTGTCCTGGCTTTAACAGCCTCGAGTGTCCTGACCATATATTGGCAAATTGAACTTCGTTCAAGCCGCATGAAGTCAAGTATTTATAGGATACTTTGAAGCCTGCACAATTAATCAAGTGTATATGCCTGCTCTCGGGCTTGTCAATGAACCCAAAAAGTATTTGAACAACTTCAGCTAAACAGCAAATTTTCAGGAACGTTCCTCGTTTTAAGCCTGTTATTTTTGATAAATAAGGATCTTTGTATGTGGAACCTATTTCTAACAAATTAGATAAAAATACAAAAACTATAAATCTTTCTGCTACAATTTTAAACGTGTATGCTTTCTTTTCGTCTCAAAGAACCATATTCACAGCTGCACCATTCGGACTCCTAAAGCCAAACTGGTGTTCAGGGATTGTGTCATAGGATCAAAACTTTGCAGTCGGTTGAGGAGAATTATAAAATTTGCGTGCTTCTACTGCTCCGGATAATATGAAATAACTATAATAGTGAAGGTGCGTGTAAGAAAAGAAATGCAGCCACAGGAAGCCTTATTCGGCATTTAATTCCTAAGCATTCATAGGCAAAATGTTAACGTCAGGAGCAGTTTTCTCTTTTGTGTCCAAGCAAAAGGGATCGAATTTTTCTTTCAAGTTTCGTCCAAACCGAGTAGAGGCAGCATTTTAACAGCACAAAGCCACGATCGGCATTCGGACCAATCAGATTAGGATTACGTAGGAAGAAGTCTGACCTAACATCGTGAAGAGCTTTTCTTAATAGAGAGTCAAACCTTTTACAAATACTTAAGACTTGGGCATGGCACGTACTCATCCAGGATTGTTCCAAGACGAGGTACGGATACCTCTTCCTAGATGATTTATAAGAAGCTCCATTATTTCCATAATCATGGAGCAAAACTATTTGAATAAGAACAGAGGACTCCATAGAAATAGATTTCACAAATGAAAGTTGTGTTTTATAAAATGCTGGCTTAGGTTACCAATATTCCCATTATTCTTAACTAGCAGTCAGATTCTAAGGACTTACGTATGAGTTTTAAACCATATGACTATTGCATTAAAAAAATAATTGCGATAAATGGATATAAAAATCTTTATTAAATTATCCCCTACGGTATTAACATATTTTATACAAATGATTATATCCAATTAAAAAATGTAACGGAACATAGCTTCATAGTCTATCCAAAATACAGATGCAAATCCAAAGATTTAATTTTTGTAATAGCTGCAAAAGAAATATAATCTTAAATTTTCCTAGTTTAAAAAGAATGAATCAGACTGTGGCTTTTAAGTCTATGGCTCACCACTTATATTTTGTTTTTAGATATTTATCTATTTTTAAAGCATTTTGTAGGGCTTAAAGATTTTGATGAAAAGGCGCTTGCAAGCGCAGCTACACTATGTGAAAAAGAGAAATAGATACATAAATCCGAAGGGGTCCTGACTTTTTTTGTTGGTCAAGTGATTGAGTGGTGGCGGGGAATGAGAAAGAAGGGAAATCGCAGGGCAGACAAGCACTCAAAAAAACTTGATAAATTATATATAATGAAGTATTATTAATATAAACATTACTTATTATTTTCATATAAATAAATTTACAAATTTATACTTACAAAATTTATTTGTACACTCCTAGTAAATTATTTTTCTTAAAACCTTTAACGTTTTAATGTTTTAAATTATAGGGCCGTAGCGAATGCATGCTAATTATAAGTACATTTTTGTAATTGTAACATATTTGAGTTATTTGTCTGACTGCATGAGAAACCAAAAAAAAACAAGGCCATCCAACATTTTTGAAAGGCAATCTCGAAAATATCAAAAAATATCATTTGTTAGAGAAAAATAAAATTATACACTATCTTCTTTCTACTTTAAATAAGAAACCACTTTATGGTTATTTTCGAAGCCGTCAAAAATTACAATTTCAGAATCAAATTAGCAATTTATTAAAAATTGAAGGACAGTAGGAACGATCGGAAAATGTATCAGGAACCCGTCATTTTTTTAAAAACATGCACATTTCTATGAAGATATGTAGTTTGGTTATAGGAAAATATACTTTTGTTATGGCTGCAAAAACTTTGGCTTTCCGAAGTAAGCTTCCTGTCATGTTTTTAACTGATTTTATTTGACAAACCACCATATATGCGAAGTTTTTTAGAAATCAATGCAATTTTAGCGAAAAACCTGATCAGGAGGTGACTCACGGGATGAATGTCTCGTCTTTCGGCAGTTCAATGAACCGCCTCCACCCTCTTGCAGTACTCTGAATACGAAAGCGAATATTTTGAGCCAACTCAAAGCACCGAGCGCAGCAGCAAATCATTAAAAATTTATTTTCAATTTCGTCGCAAATGTGAGTAGCGACGGGGGAGGTTCGGGATAAGAAAGCGAAAGACAAAAGGACGGGAGTGCTGGTTGCAAGAATCGTTCCAGCAGCATGCCCCTTCGTCGCGTCGCAGTGAGCTGACACTCTGTCGTCCGCTAAACAAAAAATGTGGCAAGCATTTTTCACTATTTCCAGCGGCTGCCGCCAGAAATGGGGACGGATGACATCCCGTTCTCAGATAATGGAGGGGCAAAAGTTTGTGGCAGAGTCGTGGGAGTGGCATTGGGTCCGGGAAAGATAAGTTTCAAGACCCCAAAAAAAAGGCCCAACTCCCCTATCTCGACGTCGGATTTCTGCAACCACCTGCATGCAACACGTCCACGCCCACCTGCAAGCCAAATCGCAGCGAGCGCAGTTAATTAACCGCAGCCTTAACTAACTCTCGCGGCCATACTTCGCTTAATAAAATGCATCATCAGCAAGACGGAGCCGAGTGTCTTTTACTATGCCATCTCGGTGATGATCTCCAGGCCTTGTGACTTGTGGAGCGGAGTGGAGTAAATTGCGTGCACGCCTTTTTAACCCAAATACAAAGTACCCCTTCCCCGCACCGCCAGTTCCCCATACCGCTTCGATTGTCGCTGGCTGATAAGCCCAGTCGCGTGCTTTTATTATGGGGCAGCTACAGAAAAGAGGTGGGAGCGTGAGACTCGTGACTATCGGTAGAAGCCAATGCATGCGAAAGTGCAACTTTTAACAGTTGCCTACTTTTGGCTAACTGGTTTTTTTTTAAATATTTTAGAGGGGTAAAGTATTAAAATTTTGTATTTTTATTTTTTTGTATTATTTTTTCTGAATGCACAACATCTCAAGAATATTGTGTTAAAATTTTATATTGATCCGAGTAAAACTACCGAAGTTATGGGTACAAATGTACGTAGGCAAGTTAGCGCGTTTTTATTCGATTTTTGGAAGTCCAAAACTTTAAAACGCTCTCAATTTCAAAGTCGGTGTACACGATACTGCAAAATCTACTGGACGAATCGTTTTGAAATTTCTTTACTAAATTCCTCAGGTAATGCTGTCAATTTTTTTTTTTTTTGGGAAAATGTATTATTTGTACAACAAATAATTCGGATTTTTTGCAATTTGATTTTTTCAATTCAGATGATTCTGACATTAGTTACGATGTACACCGCAAGCCACCTTTTTTCGAGGTGCTGCCGGAGATTGCCTATATCTCAATCACTTTTCATTATTTTTAGATGAAAATTTTCACACGTATCGTTTAAATGTTATACTATCACATGGGAAAACAAATTTTTCTAAGAATATTCGTATTGCCAATAAAAATTTGTAAAGAATTACCGGTCTTGCACCGAATTAACCATACTCCCCATTTAAATGGTCCACACATTGTGTGAGAGTTCTACTGCAACAACTTCCAAATTTTTCTAACCTAATGTGCACTTGGGAAGCTATTCAGCCAACACGATCCGATCGCACTGCCATCGCCGTGACATCGGCGATTCGCCAGCGTCCGCATGGATTAATGAGTCGCGATCAGCGATCTGCAAGAACGGCGGCTGGAAAACTTTTACGTGACTGAATTTTCAATTATTTTTTTATTGCTCTTGAATGCGGAGGAGATCGGACTTGGGGAATGGTGGGGGGGAGCGGTCGGTCGACTTGGCCTTTAATTGCAGGAAGTTGCATTTTGAGTGTGCAATTTATTAAGAAATTATTTGTTGTTGAGCAAAATTGATTTTGAAAGTCGTGTGACTGCCTCAGAGTGAGAGCACGGTGTGTGGCAGGGTCTTCACGTGATTGGGATGGAAAAAGCGACCCAAGACACCGAACTGTTCTAACACCTCGCCTCTGTTGGCTCCATTTGCACGATCTGCTCTTTGATTTCCTGCCACACCCACCAAAGTGGAGTGCTTCTGCAATTAATTTGAAATGCAGGAGCTGCTTCCCAACGCGGCTCTCTAGCTCATTGCCAACTTTGGAAAAGTGCATGGCAAGTTGGCGTTGAGTAATTGGACTTGCTTTGATCTCCTATAAATAGCAGTTGGCACTTTGAAGTGCATCGGAGTCAGTTTAATTAAAACCTGCGCCTATCAAAATAAACAGACGACCAAGTGCCACTGCTGGGCAGGTCGAACAGAGTTTTTCCTCATCGGCAACCCACTCTCTACAATCGCTCCAAGTTCAAAATAAATTTAAGGAGGATTTGAAACACAGGACTTTGATTAAATTCTCTTGTTACCTAGTTTCCCTGGACTCCATCAAACTGGGCTAGTAAAATTCTATTTAGGAGTTTTTCGGGTGTCCTGCGGCTTTCCGATATCGCCCATTGCGGCTCATTAACCAAATTAAATTGCCGATAAATGCCTGGATGTATATAGTCGGTGGACCGGTTGCTTGGCGATTCCCAGAGTCGATAGCACAATGTGCCACCATGATTGCATAAGGGAGGGGCAGAAATCCTATGCAGTGAGGCGCAAAGATTCCAACGCGACGAGGCATTGATACAGCTACGATGTAAGAACTGAGTTGGTCGTACCAGCTCATAAATTCCCCTTTTCCGAAACAGAAAGAAGGTGATTGAAAGCACAAAACTAAAGCATTCTTACGTGCAAAAGTCGTTTCTTGAAATATAAAGGATTGCTTTTATATAAAGGCTATATAATAGGTATTAGTCCTGATGCCAACAGAACAGAAATTTCAGACACTGTCAAACACAAATTTTGTACCGGTTTTGGTTTGTGCTAAAAAATTCTTGTGTTTCTTAGGGATCTTCTTTGATTACGTTTGTTTTTAGGTTTTTGTGGCTTTTCAACGTCAATGAGTGGTCTGGTTTATGTACAACTATAAGATAAATAAATGAGCTTTATTTTCTAGTAATTAATAAAATTCTTCAGGATATATCTCGGCTCACATGTGGCCCAAGAACTCACTTTTTGGCCTGGCTTTTTTCGCTCAATTACGCGACGCGGGTACAATTTTCCTTGGGTCCTCGCCATCACCTTGGTTGTTTTCTGCGGGGCGTTCTGTCGACGTGTGGTTTCTGTGCACCACCTTGGTGGTTTCAAGACACTCGAGACACGCGCGCCCCGCATCGATTACGCTGACTTGCAGCGTCTCGGCATCTCGGCATCTTGACATCGTGGCATCTTGTTGTGTTTTCCATGTAAATACTTGTAATTTGTCATTTAACGCAACCTGTCACGCCCATCTCGTGCCGCCCCTCTCCTGACAACATTTATTCAAGCGCCGTGGCAGGCTGCTTCTCAATGGGTCATTGAGTTGGAATGATGGGAGGACTCAGGAGCATTCACAAAACAAATTAAAATTAATCTTCTAAAAATAATAATTAAGCGGAGATTGAGCTGATTTAATATTATGTTGGAAATTGACTGATTGTCTGAAAGCGTTTATAAATAAATTAGTTTTTCTGACATTACTACGTTTATTATTTTTATACCCGTTACTCGTACAGTAAAAGGGTATATTGTATTCGTGCAAAAGTATGTAACAGCTAGAAGGAAGCGTTTCCGACCCTATAAAGTATATATATTCTTGATCAGGATCACTAGCCGAGTCGATCTAGCCATGTCCGTCTGTCCGTCTGTCCGTCTGTCTGTCCGTCTGTCTGTCCGTCTGTCTGTCCGTATGAACGCTGAGATCTCGGAAACTATAAAAGCTAGAAGATTGGCATTTTGCATGTAGGTTTTAGAAGTTCCTACGCAGCGCAAGTTTGTTTCAAAATGGTGCCACGCCCCCTTTAACGCCCACAATCGCTTATATATTTTATTATATATTATATTTTTATTATATTTTAAAAATTTAAATATTTCGGAAAAGTAAAAATGCAGTTTTATTGAGTTTATCAATACCTATCGAAATGTAGAAGATATTTTTCAAATCGGACCATTCATTAAAAAGTTATGCGTGATCAAAGTTTCTATCTCCATCTCCCTCGCACTCCCTTTACCTGAGTAACGGGTATCTGATAGTCGGAGCACCCGACTATAGCGTTCTCTCTTGTTATAACTAACAATTGCCTTTAATCGGTTTAAGAAGATAAGCAAAGTCCGTTTGACCCTGCACATTGAAGATGTTTTCAAAATATATTTAGCTTATAATTGGATTGTCATTTAGGCCGTAGTGCAACAAAGAACGAGTCTTAATTGGCTCCAGGCACACATGCCGGACTCATGGAGGTCAGCTGGGTGTGTCGCTTGTTGAGCAACAAAATTCACACACGCCAACTTTAAATCGTTTCGACGCCACGCAGCGACGAGCTGCGGAAAAGACCCTGCCAATGCACTCTGTCACCTCCCACTTCCACTCAGAAATTCCGACTTATTCACAGCTCTGGGATCTGAAGATCGCATGCTACTGAGTGTGAACATCGGGGGCTCCCCTTGGTTCCCACTCGTTGCTATCGTCTTGGCCTGCAGTGTCAAGACATGCAAAAAAAAAAAAAGAAAGTGGGGGAGGCACTAAAAAGCGGCAAGGGGCTGAAACCACATGCTGACAATGGCTTGGGCCTCATAAATTGCCGCTATCTGCTGGCATTGTATCTGTATCGCATTGAATTTAATTTAACTTTCGGCATCCAGTTCGATGATTTTAATTTTTTTCAGAAGGAAGGCTTTTTCTAGTTGAACAGACAATGTTGGAGAAAATGCAAAGTTCCGCTCCTTGTCTTCTTCAAAATCTTGTAACAGAAAATTCACGCCCCTTTAAGTTTTCAGCCAATTAAACGTGTTTCCTGTTTCGTCCCGTTTTACAGAAAAAATTTGTTTAATACTCTTCCGAGTCAATTATAAATTTCCTTAAAAAATTAAGGTATTTTATACTTGAAAAAGATTTATAACAAAGATAAATAAGTGTGACTTCATTTATTTATTATAAAAAGAATTAAAGGGCATGTAACCTTAACATAAAAATAAAAAAAATACAAATAAGAGACAGTTTAATTACCAACATATTCTAGGGAGGTTCGATTGTAGATTTGTAAACATTCATTTAAAAAACTATTAATTCTATTATATTTGGCGGTGTATGTTTGCTTATAAACTGGGTTTTGGAAACTCAAAAAATTCAAATAGGGTATACACAAGGAAACAGAACCCCGCTTTAATTGCTTCCTCCTTGTTCATTTGATTGCAGACTGGTGAAATGAAACGGCATTGGACCTGCTGCATGCCATATCAGCGACGCCTTCATAATAAAAAAAAATAATTCCCAAGACAAGTCGTCTGCGCAGCCGCAGCCATCTCAATCAACTGGAACAAAAATAAAGGAAGAAACAAGCAACAAAAAGGGCAGCAGCACTTAAACGAAAAAGTTTAACGGAGAACGTGCGAATGTTTTCTTAAAAGCAATTTATGGGGAGCAGTCGACAGACAAAGAGCAAATCTGCCATTGAAGTCTAAATGAATTTTAAGGAAATCCCCCCGTAAAATATTCACCGTAACTTCGGGAGAAATCAACAGACAGTTTAAATCACCTGATGTTTGAATTGTGTCCACTGAATTTTGGTTTTTGCATGCTCGGTGAAGTCGAAATATCTCAACATGTTATTATCGGCTGTCACGTCTCACAAGAAATCTCCACTAATATTACTATCGTAGGGCCTAACATTTGTATTTATTTTCTTTTTTTAACTTGTGGGCTTATCGTTAAAGTTATGTACAAAACAACTAAAGGATTTACTTCGTATTGAAAAGTAATAAAAAATTGTGTGTTAAATATTTTTAATGTCTTAACCAAAGACTTGCACAGTTGCGACTTAACGAATTCTAAAAATAAAATACAAACAGTCTTTGGTTTTGCCGTGTCGATGTCGCCGAACTCACGAGCTCTTGAATCCCACCGACGGACAAATAAAAATGTACATTTTTTCAGGTAAATATAATCTACTTGTAAGAACTATAATAAATCATGATTATCCACATTTTTTCTCATCCCCAGGTTTTCTGTTGAATTCGAAATTGGCCATTCATCAATTAATTCTTTAATCATAATACATTTGAGTACATATATAAAGTACATACATAGATCATAAATAATGAAGTAAAAGTACATCACGAATAAACAAACATGTAACTTTTTTATTTCCCAAACTTTACCAAATTATAGAAAAAATTTCTTAATTTGTATGGCTTTTGCCGTAGATTTCAGAATTTATGCTGCGATGACATTGATAACAAAAATAGGGCGAATTTCTAGTTTTAAGGGTTTATTTTATTTTGAGTAAAATATATTTCTGACCAAAATATATAATATATAATATTTTTGTAAATATGGTTTATTATGATTGCAGTCGCTTTTTTTTTTTTTGTACAGGCACTGTGTAACTAAACTGCTTTGCTGCTCTTTTCTCAACGTATTTCAATCAAAATCAAGTGCAGATCTCCATCAGAGCTGAGTTCGGCTTTCATGAAAATTACACGCACAAAACACACAAAACTAATTTTCCAACAAATTAGACGCGCAAGTAGATGTTAAACCACCCCTGCACCCTCCCCAATCCCGTGCCACCCGCTTGTTCATAATTTATTCGCCATTCTTCTCTTTTTTGTGTGTTTTTTTATTGTCCAGGGCAATTCGTGTGCGTAATTTGCTTCTGTTAAGTTTCGATGTTTTTTTTTTGCATGGGAAAACTTTACTTTGATGGGGTCTGCTAATTTGGGAGCATGATAATTGCCCGGGCGGAGGGAAGTCTCGAGGAATCGCAGTTGTCGTCTGCGGAGTGAGCTTTCAGACCCCTGATTCTTTTTTTGTTGCCGACACGCAAATAGGCTGCATTTGATGCGAAAACATTTTCCTGCCACATGCATCATCGCACAGCAGGCAGCCATGTGCCTTGTGTACTTAAATTGGGTCACGTGACATTAAGATGGCCAAAAGAGCTACAATCGCACGGACGAGATGGAAACCTTTTGATTAACCCCAAATATTTCGTAACCGATTGTTACTCTGAATTTAGCACTTTAAATGGTCAAATGATGGATTTCAAGATAGATCTGGTTTCTTAAAGCCTAAAATGCCTTCAATTATGGTTTTATGGGCTTTTCTTTTTTCCTTCACTTTGTAACCTATGAGAGGGCTTTGCGGTCATTGCAATAAATTTCAATTACTTACTTATATTCACATTAAGCTGAACACCGCCGTCTGTCCACGTCTGAGTTCCCCAGAAATCTCTGATAATGTAACCGGTGACCGGCTACGAACTGATTATAAAACAAGAAAGGAAAGCTAACTTCGGGCGGAGCCGAAGTTGATATACCCTTGCAGAATATTCCATAAATTATATTCTCCAAAATTATTCATATGATGCATTCTTAATACTCATAAAGAGTCCCAACTTCCTAACTTTAAAAACACCAAAGTTATGACATTTCCAATCGTTCAGTTATATGGCAGCTATAAGATATAGTCGGCCGATCCTTATGAAATTTGGTGGGTCGGATTGATTGGCCAAAAATAAAACCCATAGAAAATCCCAACTTCCTAACTTTACAAACACCAAAGTTATGGCATTTCCGATCAATCAGTTATATGGCGGCTATAGGATATAGTCGTCCGATCCTTATGAAATTCGGTAGGTCAGAATGATTAGCCAAAAATAAAACCCATAGAAAATCTCAACTTCCTAACTTTAAAAACACCAAAGTTATGGCTTTTCCGATCGTTCAGTTATATGGCAGCTATATGATATAGTCGCCCGATCCGGCTCGTTCCGACTTATATACTACCTGCAATAGAAAGACAACTTTTGGGAAAGTTTCAAGCAGATAGCTTTGAAACTGAGGGACTAGTTTGCGTAGAAACGGACGGACGGACGGACAGACGGACAGACGGACGGACAGACGGACAGACGGACATGGCTAGATCGACTCTCCTGGTGATGCTGATCAAGAATATATATACTTTATAGGGTCGGAAATGTCTCCTTCACTGCGTTGCAAACTTTTGACTGAAATTATAATACCCTCTGCAAGGGTATAAAAATGTATCTGCTGGTCCCCACTTGGAACGACAAACCGATCTTAATAACTTAGTATGAGACTTGAATTTATGAAAATCACAATGTGAAGCACCTCGTGTTAAGGTTTGACAAACGAATTTGTTTATACAGAATACAAGATAAAAAAATTGTAATTTTTTTCAAAGACCATCAATTGCCATGATGGTGCTATGGACAAATTAAACTATCCGTACACTTATAATAAAATTAGCCCTATGCCTAAGCTATATAAGCTATATTTTAGATATTTAACATTAAACTTTATTTTTGCTAAAACCAAAAAATTTTTAAGTCTCAAAAAATTTGTTCTAAAAACAAGGAAATATTTCTACATTTTAGAAAAATTATTATCAAAAGTAGTGACTCTCGCCATAAACTAAAAAACAACCAAAAACTTTACATATAAGTAAAAATGGTATGGCTGTCCTAAAAAGTACTTTACAAGAAAAAATATTCTTATTTTCTATAACTTAATAAACACTTTTTAAAAATTGTCAGTTTGAAACTAAATTAAGACAACCACAAAAAAAATGTTATCTATAATATAAATTTTTGTTTTTGCATCCTTAGGCGCGTCGAACGTATCGAGTTCACAATTCTTACCAGTAATTTAAGCAGCGCAACATTTTACATTCTCTTTTTATTTTACATGTGTTTTTTTAAGTTTGAAACAACTAAAATGTTTACTTTTTTTTTATTCAAAAATTTTTTAATTTAACATTGAAATATAAGAGTTAATAATAGTTAATTGTTAAATAATTTCTTTAAATATTACAGTGCATTTATCTTTTTCTTTTGTGATTTTTTTTCGAGTTAATTTTTTTTGGGCTTTCGTAAGCGTTTCGGACAATAAAATACAATAAACTTTATCTAGAGAAAACTAATTTCTCTCCTCTATTTGTATATGATACGTAAACAACTTAAAACTGAATTTTTGTAATAAAAAATGATATATATTTTGGGTTTTTGTCAATAATTTAGGCATTTAAGCCCGTTCCGCACCTGGTGGAAGCTAAGCTTTTCGCATGAACAAACGCAGACACTGAGTTTTATTCATTAGTATCTCCACACGAGTACACCACCTAACTCTGGTTTGGGTTGGAGCCCCAGGACCTTCGAGTCCGCAAACCCCTCGCGTTCGTTTTTGCTGTGTTTTCAGTTCATTGCTCTTTTTTCCCGTTTTTCGGCACAGAATGAACCGCCCGCTGCGAGCAGTTGGAGCTCTTCTGAATGCTGCCAGTATTCGAGTGTGTGCGTAGCTCCCATTAGCCAAAGGATTTATATTACAAGCGCACACATAAAAGGCACCGCAGGATATTTGGGTTTATTTGAATTTAATTGTAGTTTTAATCCGAAAGGATGAAGGTGTTCCATCTGTTTCCCACACTGCCTTTAATAGTGCTGTGCTCAGCGTTTATTTTCCAAACTAAAACTAATAGGAATGCATTTTTAATAATTTCAGACAAACCGGCTACTCGATTTGGTTTTATGGAGCATAGTCCTCAAAGTCACGATTATGGAAAAGTCGGTCAACCCACAAAGACCAAAGGGAAAATGAGGGGGAGGTTCCACACGAAACATCAATAAACGGCGAGATCAAAGCATAATAATGTTCACCAAGCTGTTTTTCTTTCCGCACTTTTGGGGATTTGTAATATGAAAATCCTTTGTAAGGAGTTTTTGAAGGTGAATAGTTTATAACTTTGTTACCAATTTGTAATTTTTTAAAAATGGAAATAAATGTATAGTCAAGAATTTTTTTTTAAGTTCCTTATAACCATAAATAAAATTACATAAAACTAAAAACACATTTTCAACAATCAAACAAGATATATTTTTTTTAACTTATGAAATTAAGTTTGATGAAAGAGCCTTGGCTCAAAAAAAAAAAAATAATAAACTCTTGAAACAAGAAATATTTTGTTAAACATGCAATTTATTTTCTTTAAAGGGCACATTATTTCTAAATTTATTCTTAATAAAATGATAGCCAAGGAGGTAAGTGGATTTCATCAGTCGATAATTTTTTTGTTGGTTTTTTCCTTTTGCATTTTTCTTTGCATTGTTACTGAGTATCGATTTAATTTTGTAAATCAGTGAAATTATGACCTTAATATCAAGGTCTTTTTTACCCTGTAGCCGCATCTGTTATTTATAAGCAAAATATAAAATACAACAAGCCGGAGTACAACTTTTGCGAAAACCGGATGATAACAAAAGTGTAATCGTTTTTCGGCAAACGATTTTACTGGGAACAATTTGAGAAATGTTGCCAAACTCTGACGGAAATATGGCATTAAGAATTTCCATCCACCTGTGCATTTTCAAATGCCTTCTGTGGTGCCCTCGTTCTTGTTGTTGAGATCCAATGACCCAAAGTCATCCACATATATAAAAAAGAATAACTTGATTAAAGGTAAAAATAAGTTTTGGCGCTCCCAATATTTTCAGATAAAGGAAGAAAACCAGGAAAAAGAAGGAATTCTTGGCATAAAGTTGGACGAAAGTTGAAAATATTTGTTTTCGCTGAGACTTATACATTATTCCGCACCATACAAATGTATCTGAATATAACAACAATAACAGAGGGCTGGCAACTTAGATAAAGTTCAAAGGAAACAAGGCTCAGGAAAAGGAAAGAGAGGGCGTTATCGCAGAAGATGTAACAAAATAAAAAGAAAGTTGTGTCAACAAAATGAAAAGTTGTTCTGTGGCTTTGACTTTTCCTTTTTTTTGCAGTTAATAAAAACGCTTTAGGTGCACGTGCACATGGCAGAGGGCTGAACTTAAGGTTTCATATTTAATCCCGTTATCATTTGAAAGTGGGAAAGTCCCTTTTCACTGTTTTAATTCTTTTAAAAGTAAACCTAAATGTTTTTTTCCGTATGAGCAATATCTCATCGTTTACTAAATAAAAATCCGGCTAACAAAACATATCGGCAAAGTATATGAAAGAACTGTGCCGACTATATTTGTTATTGCTGCTGCTGCGAGGTTGTTTACCCTACATTTTCTTTAATGTTTATGGGCTTTTATGTCATTAACTAATTTAGTTTAATGAAATTGTTGCAGCAAATTTCATGGGTACTATTTTGCCTTGTTATTCAAATAAAGTGTTTATTTAAGAAATATTTTAATTGAGAAAATTAGTTAGGGCCTACCATATCAGGTCCAAGCCATTGGAAACAGTTACAGTAGAATCCGTTTATAGCGACTTTCAAAGGACCGACGATTTTACGTCGTTATACCCGGAAGACGCACTAACCATATAGGTTTGTATCATATACAAACCAACCAAGCCATCGAGTTTTCATCGCAATAACCGGACGGACACTATAAGCGGAGTCGTTATAACCGGATTCTACTGTATATTGAAAAGACCAGCAAATGTAACTCAAATATATTTTAAAGGGTATATACGTAATATTTAAAAATGTTAATTGATATACGCCTTTCTGTGGATATGGTATTTTTGTCTTTATCTTATTTTTTTCCTGTTTTATTGGCCATAGAATCTTAGAATTTGCGGTGTACACGATAACCGGTCACAGAATCATCTGAAATGAAAAAATTCAATTGCATTAGTTAAAAAACAAGATTTTTTTTTTTTTTCGATTTTTTAAAGCACTTGAAAGTCAAAAACACCGATTTTCGCCTAAAAAGTCGAGATATTTGTTGCTCTAAAAATAAATTAAAAAAAAAAAACTCGACAGCTTTACCTGAGGAATTTAGTTGAGAACAACTGTGCAAAATTTCAAAAAGATCCTTCCGATAGATTTTGCAGGATCGTGTACACCGACTTTGAAAAGGGTAACTTTTCAGGAGAGCGTTTTAAAGTTTTGGACACCCATACAAAACGAGCTAACTTACCTACGTTCAACTGCCCATAAGTTCGGAAGCTTTGCTCGGATCGATCTAAAACTAAAGATGTTGTGCATTCAGAAAAAAAATATAAAAAAATGCAAAAAAAAAATTTAAATACTTTACCCCCCCTTAAGGAGGAATTAACGTTTAAAAATACAAAAGTTTTTATTTTCTTTTTCAAGCTACTTTCACATAATATTTAAAAAATTTCGTTGCTAAAAGGCGTTGTCCTCTCTGTTGACATCTGTGAGATGCCCATGATTTCCAGATGAAGTAAATAAGTTCTCGTGTTGATTTGTGACCAAAATTCCCCTCCATGTTGGCCCCATCCCCGAACTAGTGTAATTGGAAGCAGATGTCTAAAGAGGTGGCTTTTCTTATTTTTCAATGGCTTCCAATTCTCAGCTGCACAAGGTACCTCAGCAAGTGGTCGTTACTGTCATAAGACAGGGATAAGTTTGGCTAGGATTGGAACTTAGTGAAGAAAACTTACTTACAAAAAAAAATGCTACATGCCATGAAGAGCCCAATAGATGGGCGGATGGCAGAGATTTCCCGGAAGTGCAAGAATCCTGGATGCCTATGATGTCGATTAACCCCTGTGCGAGGACTCTGAAAAGTGCCTTTACCGCTGCTCCCCCTCCAAGGGGACACAATTTTCATCGGGATAGAAACGGGGCATAAAAATGTCGACGGCCCGACGCAGTCCCCGCGATGTGGATCGTATATAAAACCTGGCCGGTGGCACGTTTGCGTCCAATGCCGCTTGAACCGCCCGCTTCTGTGCTTCGCATGTGTTCAGGCGACAACTCTTGAAGCTGAAGCCCATTTCCGCGATTTTAGAGCTGCCAAGACTAATTTCTCCATTGACGCCCATATCGCCGGTAAGACTGGGACTACGATCCCCTTGACAGGGATGCCTGAAGTAGGGGCCGTTCGGCCCGTAGGGATGGATCATTGGAGGTAGCAATTTGATTTCTCCTTAAAACTCAGATATCAAACTTAATAATTTTTAAATGTACTGGACGGACGGACTGACATTTCTTTTTAATAGCCTACTTATGTAAAGATCCAAACTATTTCATTATTTACATGTGCCCTTATACCCAAACTGCACAGAAATTTAGCTCTATTAAACTGTTTTAAAATAAATTTCTCTGCTTGTACTTTTTAAAGCCCTTAGATAATGGCTTCCATTTTATCACAACGGGTTATAGAAGTAATAACCTCACCGAAGATAAGATGACTGAAATGTGAATTCAAACTTTTTCCCGCAAAAAATATAGGGTTCGACACTTAAACCCTATTAAAGACAATGTGTATCAAAGTTTTCACTTCAAATGATATCAAAATATCGAAATAGTTGTAGTACTACAATAGTTGAAATGCGTTGAAAATGGGTTGAAATTGTCCTTTTTTTGATTTTTTGTTATTAGCTCTTAAAAGAGTATTCTTAAAATTCTTTAAAAAAATTATAATAAATAAATATTTGACAGCCTGTTCAGTTTTTCTTTAGGCTTTTAAGGTTTTGGATAGTTTTTGGTGGAAATACGCTGTAAATACACCATAACCAAAAACAGGCGAGTCGACATGTCCATGCTTGTCCATACTTTTGTAAATAGTATAGAGTTACATATATATATCCAACAGAAAGAATCCCTTCATCCGAATAGCTTGAAAATTAAAAGGGGTTAGTTTGGAAAAGAAATACATAAAAAAGAAAGAAACTACTATTAAAATGGGTGAATATACATTTTGTAAAACAATAATTTAACATTATAAAAGAAAATTACTACATTAATGACAATCAAAAGGCTCATTTTACATATGTATGTAAGTTAAAACATAGCATAAAACATAAGTTAATCACATAATCACATTGTGTCCTTCACTAACCTCCAATAGTACGTAGATCCTCCAAGTCAGTGATGCAATGAAATAACCTTAGACCAATAATTATAAGGCCCTTTAACCGGGTGCCAAAAATCATGACTGTAAGTTAGGTAAGTTAGTTTTCTTCTTTACTCCAATAAATTAAAGCATACAAATATTAAAAACAAAAAAGGAAAGGGCGGAACGCTCTCAAAATCTTGACATGATAAAGGTAATTATTTAGATTAGATTTCTAACGGACGTCGTGTCAGACTAATGGTGGAAATGCGAATTTTGCGAGGGAGGATTGTGGTGGTGTGATGAGGGATCGGGACCGTCAAAAGCCAAAGAGATACGAAAACAGACATTCACATGAATAAATAAAGAAGAAAATGTTTCCGAAAGCGAAGAAGAGGCGGGCGCGCTCACATCAACATTAAAAATGTATTTTAATGTGTCGCCTGTTTTGCCCATTTGGCTGGCTCTCCAATTTGACTGCTTGTTGTCGCTTTTAATGTATTTAATTTGGCAGGCAAATATACCTGCTACGGCGTATATGGGCGTGATCCGCACCACCCACCACCCAACACCTACCACCCACCACCCACCTGTCAAGCCGGAACAACAGACCATTACGCAAAAATTCTTCATTGCGTTTGTAAATCATAAAATGCTGTCAAATTTCCAAGCCCCGCCTTTTATGTGCTTGCCATGTTTGTCTTTGACTTTCAGCTAATTACTTGTGATTTAATTTCAAATTTTAATTAGCCACCAAAATTTAATTTTTGTGACGGCTCTGACAGGCGCTGTAGCATCCAACACTCAGACTCATGTGTTGCTGTATTAACGCCTTTAAGTTTTAAAAAGACAGCCAAAGTTCGGGGGAAAAAGTCAAAGTAATTCAATAAGCCATTGTTATTTCGAACTGCTTTGTGGCATAAATATTTTGAATGGTAAATAAATATTTTTGGTCACAATACGGAGAGTAACCTATATTTCTATGAATAAAATATATTTGAGTTTAATGATTTTTAAATAATTTACTATTTCACTAAATGTGTTAATCGATTAAATTATCGTGCAAACAACGCCAATATTCTTCTTCGCGATATTCTTGCCGAACATGGCAAAGCAAACGCCTTACTACACTATTAATTGATTGGCCGGTGAAATGAAACATTAAATTTTAACCTACGGGATTTAATTGCCATTTAAATCTTCCCACAGTCTTTAAACGGGATAATATTTTGGTTCAAGATGGACAACTATTCCCATTGACTTGCATCGTCAATTCGTAAATTTCGGTAGAAGTTTTACCTATTTTAAAACAAAACCTATAATGGCTGTACCAAATATTACCCCAGCAAAAAATGATCTAAAAGAAATATTTCGGAAACAATGAAGTTATGTTGATTTTCCGATACAATCGGCAGACAACACCACACTTTTTTCAGCCCCTTTTCTCACCCGGGCACTCAAGTCAACAAAAAATTTATATGATACATAAAAATATTTTCTATAAAAAAACATTTTCAATAACTCTGGATGAAGGTTCGCCTGGCCCTAGCGAAAAGATTTAAAAATTGAACTAACAAACGCCTGCAAAATATCTTCAACCGCAAAATTTGAAGTATAGAGGAATCAGTTTTATTAAAATAAATGTGATAACAATACCTCAGAACTATCCCCTATTTATATTTAAAAGTTTTTAAAGTTTTAAAAGGTATTATGTGGTTCAATATCAGAATGGCCTAATTCCAACCAACGTTCGAGGAGCTAAAACATAAGACAGTCCACAAAATTAATTTGTAAACATTAATCAAAATAAAAAAATTTTAAAAACCAAAGTGATAATTTTATTTTTAATTGCTTACACCCCTTGGATTTAAATTTAAATTTTAATTTAAAAGCCCTGGCAGGCGTATCGGGCCCACTGTGCGCTGCTATCTAAAGCTTTTAATAAAGCGCACATTAAAATATATATGTACCTTAGTATCTCAAAGATACAGTTCTGCGCTTCTCGAACAGTCAAGGTAAAACGTCCCTTATCCACAGCCCGGGATGGGGAATTCAAATCAAAAGCCGTGGGAATCAAAGGAACAGACAAGTGGAGCGGAAAGCTTTCAGTGCGTGAGCATTTGAGGGACGGAGTGGTAAAATTAAGCAGGGGGCATGTCCAGACCAAAAAATTTGTGGGGGTTCTGAAGCACTGCCCCGATTGTCCTGTAAAGAAGTCCCGCCTCTCGGTAAGTTGTTAAGTTTCGTTTTTCCCCCCACTCTTTATTTATTGCGCAGGAGTTTTTCTTTTCGCTATTTTTTGTAAATTATGAATTTTCCTTCAGCTGTTTTCAGCTTCTCAATGACTGACTGCGCTCATCCTCCACTGGCTCATCCTGGAGTCTCTCAGATGACTGTTGGCGTTATAAAAGCCCAACGCTTCATTGCACAAACATAGTGGAGGACCGGAAGGCAGTCAGGCAGGCATCGTTTATTCTAAAGGCCTAAAGGGGCCGGGAACGGCGAAAGGCATGGTATCGGAAAGCGTTCGCCACTTAACAGAACACACAACTAGGCTTGCGGTGAATACTCGGCTCAAAAGTTAAGGTCCTCGAGGAAGAGGGGCGATATCATTTCTGCATACGTGGGCATAAAATACCTACGGGAATCTTTCTAGAGAGTCTGTGGTAAAGGCAAAAACTCAAAATGAAATTAATTAATACAATACAAACAAGAAACGAAAGCCTAGGAGCAAAGAAAGTCTAATCAAGCCTTTCAAGAACATAACAGTTGGCGCAACCAAAGCTAAGGACTAAAATAAGGGAAAATATATTTATATTCCCAATTATTTTGTTAGGCTGGGCATAAGTAAACATATGAATCTTTTCTTGTAAATAGAAAAGGTTTATGTTTTCCTCTTGAAACTACCAAACTCAATAAAGTAAAGTTAAAAAACAGAAATGAACGCTATAATCAGTTATCAGTTTCCTAAAAACTTCTAAAATAATAGTCCGATTAAAAAAGTTTTAATGTGTCGATAGATATTGACCGAGTAAACAAGTACAAGCGCCTAGTCTTATTTCTGTCTTCTTTCTTTTGATCACAAACAATAGATTGATTAATTTTTATAATAAAAGTCATACAATAACAGTTAAATGAATCTTATATCTTTATACCCTTGCAGACGGTATTATAATTTCAGTCAAAAGTTTACAACGCAGTGAAGAAGACATTTTCGATCTAGCCATGTCCGTCCGTCTGACTGCCCGTCCCTTTCTACGCAAACTTGTCTCTCAGTTTTAAAGCTGATTGAAACTTTCCCTAAAGTGGTCTTTCTATTGCAGGTAGCATATAAGTCGGAACGAGCCAGATCGGGCGACTATATCATAAAGCTCCCATAGGAACAATCGGAAAAAAATATTCCAAAAAATTATAAATTTGTTGTTTTTAATTTTTTTTGTTGTTTGGGATTTGGTAATATTTAAATATTATATAATTAGGGTTTTAATTAGATTAAAATCAGACAACAATATTATATAGCTGCCAGAGAAACGATGGCAAAATGCAGCGCAAAGTCGACCCAGCTTCATTGTTTTTAGTAATATAGGCATAGAAATCCACTGCCAGTGTATATAAATTTCGGCTTGCCGAAGTTTGCTTCTTTCTTGTTTTAATTTAAAAACAAGAGAGAACGCTATAGTCGAGTGCCTCGACTTTTAGATACCCGTTACTCAGCTAAATAACTTTAGATTTTGCATTAACATAATGTGAATTAGAGTGACCACAGGAAAAAAGTTCAAAAAGTTCAAATTATCAATTTGAATTCGGCGATCTCTTAGAGCTGGCAGCTTTACTGCACGAGCATCAGCACGAGCGCTGATTTAGCGCAGGCAGCTTTTGTCCTGCACCAGCATACACACATATGCCATTGTTTGACTCAGACCTCCAATTTGGCTAACTTGATTTGATTTGCATAGTTCTTGGGATATAGTTCGGTATTGACAAATGAAAACCATCGCAATTTCCTTTAATAGAAATCCTTATCGAGAATTAACGTTGACTCTGTTGAGCACCTTGGCCAGCTGTTCCAAAGTCATCCGTTAGATGGCGCCATGAAAGCCGGAAATGTAGGAGCTAGCCAGGCTTAAGCGTTTAATGGGTTTTTGGGCGTTAGAGTGGGCGTGGCAAACTTTTATTACGCCAATCGATAGGTATTGACGAAACAAATACATATCAATTAAAATTTTCATAATAGCATCAAAACTGTGGCCACAGCTTGTGGCTTGTGGGCGTCAGAGGGGGCGTGGCACCATTTTGACACAAACTTGCGCTGCGTAGGAACTCCTAAAATCTACATGCAAAATGCCAATCTTCTAGCTTTTATAGTTTCCGAGATCTCAGCGTTCATACGGACAGACAGACGGACAGACGGTCAGACGGACATGGCTAGATCGACTCGGCTAGTGATCCTGAACAAGAATATATATACTTTATAGGGTCGGAAACGCTTCCTTCTACCTGTTACAACCTTTGGCACGAATACAATACGAGTAACGGGTATAATAAACGTTATTTTTTTAAGATTTATAAAGTCATTAAAGAAATGTTCAGATCACTTTAATTTTATCGAAAAAACGAGTTGTCAAAAACTGGTAAAAAATGTTTATAAGAAGAGTTTACTGTTAAGTTAAAAGATTTTTTGTAAAGCAAAATTACTTCATATAATTTTTAAACAAATAGATTTTATTGGCTCAAAAAAAGCTTGTGAAAGTAATATAATCAACAAAAAACCATCTTAATTCAATGATAAATGGTCGTTGGTTATTTTTATCGCAAACTGTCATTTTAAGAATTCTGCTGAGATTGGAAGCTGTATAAGCATTCCGACAAATTCTTTAAAATTACTATATCAATTGTACGATCAAAGAAAGGAAATGGAAATCGTGTCGCCTTGTTCCCAGTTCCGCCTTTTAACAACAATTAAAGAAATTAAAACTTAGGGAAAAACACCCGTTTCCGAAAGATAAAAGAAGCCATTTAATTAGCATCCTATATGAGTAACCGACTCGCCCAAGGCGTAGTTGTATCTGGCCCATCTATCAATCAAAATACCGATAACGGTAGATATCAATTTTGTGACAAAGGGCTTCATATAAAGGCCAGCGCACTTGCGACACATTCATTCAAGCTTATTGGTCTGTGCAAGTCTTATTATTGTGCAAGCATAAGAAGTACCAAGGAGCCTCACAAAGGAATAGCTGACATTAGAATGAATTTTTTAATAGGTATGACTCGGAAAAATTCTAAAAAGCCGCAGCCGAAACCGCGAACAAAGGACTAACACATCTCTCACTTACAGTACTTACCTGCGCTGCACTTTTGGTGGCCAGCACCAATGCCGCCAGTGTACAGCCAGGCGTTAAAGCGATCAACAATCAACTCTATCGGCGATACGTGTGTGCTCATAAGTCTGATGGATTCCGCGCTTTGGTTCCCGGCAGTTGCTCCCAGTACTACGAGTGTCAGTCAGGAGTGGCCCTGGTAAACACCTGCTCACGCTTCTTCGACGCGAAGGCTCAGGGATGTGTCAACTACAACACGGGCTGCATTGAGGCTCAGCCTGCTTCAGCCGGCCAGAAACCTGTAGGCTCTGTTGTAGTGCCTTGTGCAGAGGATACAACGACATGCGCGCCAACAGCAGCTCCCACAACCCCCTGTGCAACTGAGCCAACTCCCTCCACCACTACTCCCTGTGGCCCAGTGACCACTACACCCTGTGCCCCGGAGACCACTACACCCTGTGCCCCCGAGACCACTACACCCTGTGTCCCAGTGACAACTACACCCTGCGCACCGGAGACCACGACACCCTGTGCCCCGGAGACCACGACACCCTGTGCCCCGGAGACCACTACACCCAGTGTCCCAGTGACAACTACGCCCTGCGCTCCGGAGACCACGACACCCTGTGCCCCGGAAACCACTACACCTACTGTCCCAGTGACAACTACACCCTGTGCCCCGGAGACCACTACACCCAGTGTCCCAGTGACAACTACACCCTGCGCACCGGAGACCACGACACCCTGTGCCCCGGAGACCACGACACCCTGTGCCCCGGAGACCACTACACCCAGTGTCCCAGTGACAACTACACCCTGTGCCCCGGAGACCACTACACCCAGTGTCCCAGTGACAACTACACCCTGCGCCCCGGAGACCACGACACCCAGTGTCCCAGTGACAACTACACCCTGTGCCCCGGAGACCACTACACCCAGTGTCCCAGTGACAACTACACCCTGTGCCCCAGAGACCACTACACCTAGTGTCCCAGTGACAACTACACCCTGTGCCCCGGAGACCACTACACCCAGTGTCCCAGTGACAACTACACCCTGTGCTCCGGAGACCACTACACCCAGTGTCCCAGTGACAACTACACCCTGTGTCCCAGAGACCACTACACCCAGTGTCCCAGTGACCACTACACCCTGTGCCCCGGAGACCACTACACCCAGTGTCCCAGTGACAACTACACCCTGTGCCCCAGAGACCACTACACCCAGTGTCCCAGTGACAACTACACCCTGTGCCCCGGAGACCACTACAACCAGTGTCCCAGTGACGACTACACCCTGTACCCCGGAGACCACTACACCCAGTGTCCCAGTGACAACTACACCTTGTGCCCCAGAGACCACTACACCCAGTGTCCCAGTGACAACTACACCCTGTGCCCCGGAGACCACTACACCCAGTGTCCCAGTGACCACTACACCCTGTGCCCCGGAGACCACTACACCCAGTGTCCCAGTGACAACTACACCCTGCGCCCCGGAGACCACAACACCTTGTGCCACAAAGTCTACAACTATAACGACACCCTGTGTAACTGAGCCAACTCCTTCCACCACTACACCCTCTGCCCCAGTGACCACTACACCCTGCGCCCCGGAGACAACGACACCCTGTGCCCCGGAGACCACTACACCCTGTGCCCCGGAGACCACTACACCCAGTGTCCCAGTGACAACTACACCCTGCGCCCCGGAGACCACTACACCTTGTGCAACAAAGTCTACAACTATAACGACACCCTGTATAACTGAGCCAACTCCTTCCACCACTACACCCTGTGCCCCAGTGACCACTACACCCTGTGCCCCAGTGACTACTACACCCTGTGCCCCGGAGACGACCACACCCTGTAAACCAGATACCACAACACCATGTGTGCCAGAAAGCACAACTGCCTGCAGCGGAACCCCCGATGCCTCAAAGGCTAAGCCCGCTTCTGTGAAAGTGCGACCAGCAAGACCGGGTCGACCTGCCACACGCCCTGTATTGAAAACTGAGCAGTTGTCGGCTCTTGAAACCCATCAGCAAAGTATTTCTACCTACACAAAGTTTGTCTGCCGCAATAAGCCCGACGGCTTCATGCTGGCTTCCCTGAAGAGCTGTTCCGACTACTACATTTGCCGTTATGGAAAACCTTTATTGGTTAGCTGCGGCGACAAATACTTCAACGGCCTCAAGGGAATGTGCGATCTGCCAGAGAATACGCGATGCGTGCAGCCCCAAGCATAAGGACTCATAATTCAAAAAATCATCTCCGATAAAAGCACTTCCTGACCGAACCTTGATATTTGTGCCGGGTTGATCCTTGTTTTTTTATGTTTAATAAATTCCAAATAAATGCAAATGCTAATAAAAGCTAAAAATTTAGATTGACTCTTAAGAACAATACACAAAAGACAAATAATTTATAATTTATCTTACATGCTCCCACAAAACGACTCTTTTTGACTCTTTCTCGTCTTATGAGAGCGGATCAATGGAAATCTATTCTCATATATTCCAGACTTTCCTTAATTCAAACAGCTTACTTGGTTATGATTTGTTTTACTAGTTTAGAACCAACAAGTTTACAGTAATTAATAATTGTCAGCTAATTCGGGATAAAATTTTGTATTCAAGTCACAATAATAGTTTACATTCTAAATTTAAAAGTTAATTGTAATATTACTTGTATTTTTAGTTTTTACACCTCAAGCCGTCTTAAAGTGCTGGTGCACTTGACTTCCAGCTAGCAAAGAAATACGAATGAAGTAACTGTAGAAATGCTCCTGTGAAATGCGGTCTAACTTTTCCATGTTAGCATTAAGAGTTTTGGTTCATAGCGCGCTCATACCGATTGGGAATTATAAAGAAAAACAATAATACACATACATTTTTCCAGTTACCAATTTTGATGGTATTTTACTATAAAATACTAACCTTGACATAGTATTAAATACATTTTTATTAGTCACCATAATAAGGAATCTTAGTGCTAATTGACATGTTTATTGAAGTAAGGAAGGAAGCAAACAAAAATGTTAGAAAAATGAAACAAGCCGGATCGGGCGACTTTTATCACAACATATAGCTCCTATAGGAGCAATAGGAAAAAAATTTAAACAAGAAAAGCACCAAACTTCGGCAAGCCGAACTTTATATACCCTTGCAGTTATTAGTAAACTACTGCATTGTAATTTCAATGCCTATATTACTAAAAACAATGAAGTTGTCGATTTTGCGCTGCATTTTGCCATTGTTTCTATGGCAGCTATATGATATTGTTGTCTGAATTTGGCAAAACTAAAATCGTAATTCTGATATAGTAAATAATTACTATATCTCAAAGGAATATTTGGATAAATAGAAAAACGGCAATACAATTTTTTTAATTTAATTTTTTTTTTTTATTTTTTAAATTTTCTATGGGAGCTATATGATATGGATGTCCGATTTTAATTTAATTAAAACCGTAATTCCATAGTATTAAAATATTATTTTTATACCCTTGCAGAGGGTATTATAATTTTGGTCAAAAGTGTGCAACGCAGTGAAGTAGACATCTCCGACCCTATAAAGTATATATATTCTTGATCAGGATCACCTCCTGAGTTGATATAGCCATGTCCGTCTGTCCGTCTGTCTGTCCGTCTGTCTGTCCGTCTGTCTGTCCGTCCGTCTGTCTGTCCGTCTGTCTGTCCGTCTGTCTGTCCGTCTGTCTGTCCGTCTGTCTGTTTCTACGCGAACTAGTCTCTCAGTTTTAAAGATATCGAATTCAAACTTTGCACACACCCTTCTTTCCTTTGCACGCAGTATATAAGTCGGAACGGCCGGGATCGGCCGACTATATCCTATAGCTGCCATATAACTGATTGATCGGAAATGCCATAACTTTGGTGTTTGTAAAGTTAGGAAGTTGGGATTTTCTATGGGTTTTATATTTGGCCAATCAATCCGACGTACCAAATTTCATAAGGATCGGTCGACTATATCCTATAGCTGCTATATAACTGATTGATCGGAAATGCCATAACTTTGGTGTTTGTAAAGTTAGAAAGTTGGGATTTTCTATGGGTTTTATAGTTGGCCAAATAATCCGACCTACCAAATTTCATAAGGATCGGCCGACTATATCCTGTAACTGCCATATAACTGAACGATTGGAAATGCCATAACTTTGGTGTTTTTAAAGTTAGGAAGGTGGGATTTTTTATGAGTATTAAGAATGCATCATATGAATAATTTTGGAGAATATAATTTACAGAGTATTCTGCAAGGGTATATAAACTTCTGCTCCGCCCGAAGTTAGCTTTCCTTTACCACCTTGGCTTCGCAAACAGCTAACAGGACAATTTGTTACTAACGCCAGGCTTTTCCCCATTAAAAAACAAAAATATTTATACGGCCAAATTTTAATGAGTACAACGGATATTTACTTTTTTTCGTATTTCAGTTCATCCAATGTGTTAATGTAGAGCACCCTAAAAGAAAAAGGATTCTGATTAATTTACATCAAGCTGTGCACATTTCAAATTTTTGTAAGGCCTACATTTACTGGCGAACTTCAATGGGGCTTCGAAATTGGAAGGCAAGACTCGCACCGTAGGCGGCCAATAACAAGCACGAAAAATGTTGTAATAAAGCCAGCACACACGGCACTCTCCGCGTCCTTTTGGCAACGCCAACTCGTGCTACGACTCTAAAATAAAATTTGCTTTACCCCTTTGCAACTGAAGAATTCAAATTAGAGTTTTGTTTACAATCGAACGCCATCGCCAGCCCTCTTTGTACAAAAGATTTATTGAATTGCTCTGGCCTCCACCCCTCCCTACACTCATCCACCAAGTCGGTGAAATTTTTATTGCCAACGCCCGGTGTTTTTTTTGTTTTGGCCCTTAAGAAAATTTCAATTCGCACAGCCTCCCCTCACATGAACGGGCAAACTCACCTGTAGTACAATTTTCGAGGCAATGGCTCCCACGTTCCTGAAACCCTTCTGAAGTTTAGCACGTGTACAGGCCGTACGGCCAACAGGCAGGCCCACTTGGTCCGCAGCCTTTGGGCCCACCGCAGCAGGAGTAGCTGCAGGGTCCCAGCGACAGGGCACAAGGACCACACCAAGGTCCGCACCAGGGTCCGCAGGGTCCCGAAGGTCCATAGCCATAAGGACCGCACCCATAGCCACCACACATGATTCTGCCGCTGATGCTATCGATGAGGTACGGAATCACATTCCCAGTTGATTGTTTACACACTCACCTAAACTCCACGGATAAAGAAACTGAATAACTTTAGGTGGAAACTTTGAATTTAGATAGTGAATTTTTATTCAGAGATTTTCAGTCCTTTCTATGGCCTGACCTGAGAGCTCCAGATAAAAATTACAACTGAATTGATCAGGTATGGGAAACCCGCTTTAGTACATTTCTCGGTTCGAAGTTTGTTTCATAGTTTACTACGGACATTTTTAAAGCCTTACTCGGCTATAATTTATATACCCTTGCGGAGTGGTTTACCGAGCATTTCGGACCCCATAAACTAAACCATGGTAGCTTTATAATATAGTCGTCAAATTTTTCAAGATGTACTAAATTTACGTTATCTCGGATATGATATAGTCGTCCGATCCGGTCAGAGAGCTATAAAACTGCGAGACTAGTTTGCGAAAAAAAAATGAGCCAGCAAATGAAACGCGTGATCGACCCAATATATTGGAAATAAAGGTCAATGGATCGCTTAGCAAGACAGTCAAAAGAACCCTTTGACGTCTGCTCCATATCTAAAAAACTTGTTACTTAAATGCAACGTTTCAAAACTTATTGTTTTGCGGTTTCTAGTAAACCTCTGCGGGCACTACTATTATTTTGAGAGCAACTGTATATACTTTATAGGGACAACTATCAATACATTTGGGTATGTGTTTAATGGCTCTTATCGGTACATACATTAATTTGGTTAATTTCAAATTTATGTGCAACGACTTTTGTATTTTACTGAATGGCGTTTTAAAATGAACGAACAACATTGTTAACACATAACAGACAATCGTGTCCTCCACTAATTTACTTATCTCAGGAACCTTCTTGACAGGTGTCTTACAAATTGAAAACAAAAAATTATACCTAAGTGCAAAAAAAGGATAATTTCTTTTTGTTCTTTGGGATTTGATAATACTTAAATTCTATGAAATTGAGGTCTTAATTAAATTAACTCTAATAAAAAATAAAAAAATTTAAAAATTAAAATTTAAAAAAAAATGTATGCTTTTTTTTATTTATTAAAAGATTCCTTTTGTTTAAACTATTTTTTCGATTATTCGTACGGCAGCGATAGGATCTGCCTGTTCCATATTATATAACCATCAATTAAAAACTATTTGGAAAGTTTTATCCAGATATCATAAAGTCTGAGGCACTAGTTTGCGGAGAATCGTACGTTCAGACGGACATGGCTATATCCACTTAATTAGTGATGCTGACCACTATATTTAAGTTATAGAGTTGAAATTGTATCCTTCACTGTAAATATAATACCCTCTGAAAGGCTTTAAATGGTTAAAAAACCTGAATATTAAATTTTGGGTAATGAGCAGCTAAGAAAGAGTTGATTGAACAGTTAGAAAATTAAATGCCGCAGTTCCCATTAAAATCAACGAGCCGAGTGTTAAATTGAATAATACAATAACAAGGAAATCAGGGATCCTTAAATTTCAGAAATTGAAATGAAGGAAGGCCGCGAGGAGGGCAGGGCTCCAATCAAAGCCAGCTCCAGCTCGGTGGTGGGTTCAACGAGCTCGGAACCGGCGAAGCGGAGGATGGGATAAGGGCAACAGCTGCCAGGATCTCCCCTTTCCCTGGGGATAAATTAGTGGTTTTGGTCTCTAATATAGTCGTCTATGCCCCTGCCATTTGCCATTTGTCATTTGTCACCCTTAGCGCCATCCCCTTGCCGCACTGATTTAATATTTATTTTATTAATTCAAAATTAACATAAAAATTTCGGAAATATTTTGACACTTGGCATTGCTACGAGGTTGCGACTGTGCCCAAAAGCTTACTTGGGGTGGCTTGTTATTATTTTGACACTTGCCAAACAATTGGCATGCGGAATGAAAGCCCAGCTGCCTTAAAGGAACAACAAAAAGAACAGAAGGACGACGGTCTGAGAGAAAATTTTATTATGGAATTTCGTAAATTAAATATTTACACGACAGCTGTGCGAAAGTCTTAAGCTTGCTCGGCACCATTCAAAAGTGTACGTAGCTCTCCATCCCCTAACATTCCACCATTGATTCAATATTTTGCTTGGGCAATAACTGAATTTAATAGATGGCTGGGAAATTTCTTGGGCTCTTCTTTCGGGATTAAGGTGTTGCATAGGCCACGTCTCGCTTAAAGTGTTTTACCAGATATTCATGTGCACCATGTAATCATTTTTTGAAGAACTCTGTGATTAGTTACTTTACGGCATCAATTAAATTGCCATAATCAGTCGCCTAACCAAAGTCAACATCTAAATTGGGCTGTGGAAAATAAAAACAAAAGTAAATACGTCAAGAGCAAAAAAACAAAAGGTGGCAAAGGGAAAACCATTCGAAACGAGCAGCGTAAACTCGCTGAACGTTGTGTCACTAATTCAGGTAATTTGTCACTTTATTTACATTTTAAATGAATGTTATTGTTGTTGTCGCTGGCGGTCGTGGTGGTGCTTCTGGTGAGGACAGTAAGTAACCGAGAGAAAACCAATTTCCATTTTCACTCTGCGGACTACGCAGCAAACGGGAAGGACAAAAACAAATGAGTAAATGACGTGCGGGCCAAAGGACGAAACGCAGGACAGAAACAGAAACAGAAAAAACCCTTTTCCTGCTCGGCCGCCTTCTTTGTCAGAGCCCCAACACCCCAAACCCCAAAACCCCACCCCTCACTCACATACAAGTGCCGAAGCCAAAGGACAGGCAAGTGAAAAGGACTCAGCCACGGCCAAGAAATGCGATTAAAATTTTAACATTGAGGCGAAAGGAAAAAGACGTTTTTGTGGTAACCGTCACGACAGTCGAGGGGTCCATCCTTAATTTGAATAAAGTGGCAACATTGATAATAGCCCGCATCTGCCTTACACCACCCCAAACAGCTTCCTTTTAATGACGCTGTTCACTTGTACATTTTATATGAACAGATCCTCTGGCAAGAGAACGAACACATATCTTAAGGCCCCGTTTCTACTTGGGCTGTTATTGCGTTATTGCATTACGGGGAAAATTCAATTTGTTTTCGAGAAAAAAAATCCTTGATGGACCGGGACTTCTTACGAATTTACCTTACAATGGCCATTGTAGGTAATTAGAGATTGTAAATCATATTTTAGACCGTTTAGATTTGCATGAAAGAACTAGATGTTGGTCGATATATTATTATTATTAATTATCCTATGAGAAAGATAAATCTCATTCCCTGTAAGAAAAATTTAAATAAATCGAAATTATTAATTAAAGAAAACCAGAATTATTGGTAATCCAATGAATAAAAATGATTATTACCTTTTTAGATCACACTATATTAATGGTGCCCAAAAATATAATCTATAAAATGTGTTTTGTGTGTGAATTATCAAAGTAGGCCATGAACTTGGAGGAACCCAAAGACCGTAATAAGGCGACTGAACCACTAAAATGTGGTTTTACACCAGGGACAATAATCGGAACTCCGGCTTAAATTGTAAACTAAAGAGTATTAATCTTATAATGTGTAACATACTGAGTATAGGTTTTATATTATTTTGTAGTATATTAGTACTGAGTTTGTAAATACTGCCTATAGTTTTTTTCTTAAAACCAAGAGTATTCATTTTGAAAAATTGATTTATTTGTTTATTTATTTATTTATTTTTATTTATATTATTATTTTATTAATACGTATACTTTAATACTGTCTGTAATTTATTTTTACTTTCTGAACTCAGTTCGCTTTCCACTACGCATCCTGCATCTATTGGATAAAATATGATTAATTTGGATTTATCTGGAAATATCAGAACTACTTTCATTCTCCTTTTTTCCTTGGCCCTGTTTGGTCAATTTTTTTCATTCGGAGATTCAGCAGAGTCCTTTTTGCAGGTGATCTTGCAAATAAACTCATATCGTTCAGCCAACGCTGAATGGTTTGCATTGAAATCTCCTTTTGGGAATGTTTGCCCTATCTCAGCTGCTATCTCCACTGATAATTCTTTCCTTCCACTTTCCCGCCTTACCATATTAAAAAACAAAAATCAAGGCACAGAAATTTCATTGAAATAAGTTTGAGCTGCTTTTGGCGGTTCGATGCATTTTGTTCAGATAATAAAACATTATTTTGCTTGTCCCGAACCGTGAAAGGTCATGGAAAACCATGGGCATGTTTTTTTTCAAACCAATTTCAAGGTAAAGCTATATAGCAACACCGATGTTTAAATGACCAAATTTTTGGAAAATAGCTACGAGAAACACTAAAAAATATGATTCCTTTAAAATAGTATATATACGTAATTGGGTCGGAAATGTCTCCACTGAGTTGCAAACTTTTGACTGAAACTATAATATCCTCTGCAAGGGTATAATGAGAATCGTTCCGTTTTCTTCTCTGCGCCATGTATAGTCATGGGATAAGATAGAATCGAATGATTATGTCCGGAATTGATTAGTCTATTAGATATACCTTCTTCTAAGAATTGTTATAATTTTATTTGCATTAATTTCAAATAGGTTTAACAAAACATTAAAAAAAATAAATAATTTAATAGACAACAATTTTTGGGTGGCATAAATTGAATGTTTTTTACAAGTTTTGACTTTTTATACCAAAAATTTTTATACCAAAAAACTGGACACACTTTTTTATATGCAATTTTTCGCGCTGAAAGCAAATCCGGTCCAAAATTGCTCCAGCACCCAAAGTTTCTAAAAAATTCTAACCTAAAAGTGTGAAATTGCACGTTTTTGGCATATTTCAACAAGCTATATATTCGATAATACATTTTTTTGAACATTAGCACCAATTTTACCTCAAAGATCACGTCCTAACCTTTAAAATTCTCTTTTAGTTTTTTAAATACGATTATTCGTTCCTAAGAGATGACCATTTAAAGAACTGTAAAGTTTCTGTAAATAACTATTCTTATTTTGGTTTGGGCATTACGGGGTTCAATAAAAATATTAAAGTGACATTCTTTAAATGGTCAAATTTTGGCACCGGATTTGAATTCAGCTCGAAAAATTGGAACTATTTCGTGGTAATCTAAATTATGCTAAGTATTACGTGTAGTTTTTGAGCACACAACATTCCCAGTTCTGGTTTTCAATGAAATTTTTAGTTCCTTAGCTGTTTAGAAGGATCTTGTTTATTTTTTTTAAGCCGAATTCAACGATTTCCCTTTGAGTTTTTTCATGTATTATTGGAACAACTCTCTGTAATCCGTAGAATGATGTATACTCGTTATCAACCCAAGCAATTTCGATCTCTTAAAAATTAATTGAAAAACCGAGCACAAACTAAGAGTTTTCGATCATGAAAAAGTCGTTCCGTAATCGACAATGCCTTCCGGTAAATTTCAACTAGATTCACTAAAAACCAAAAGAAATAAAATAATCAAAGAACGAACATAAGTAGATAAATAAAAAGCTCAACAAAATAAATTCATCTTGTGAATATTATTAAGATAAAAAATGGTTGCCTATATGGCTGGATGGTAGAGACAAACAAATTTATGGAAAGATAAATAAATTTTAAAGGTATGCCCATTTGCACTACACCTTTCCAGCCGCGTAATTAGCCAAACATCATAAAAGAAGCGGAATGTGCCCAACATCATGAAAGAGACACGTTTTGGCCATGAACACGACACAAAAACGCCTGTTTGATATTATTTGTGGGCCCATAAAGGCTCATAGTATATGCAAAGGAAAAGGTGTCAAACTGACATTGGCACTCCGATGTGTTCGCTCCAGAAGTAAAGGACAGGATCCGTTCAGTTTACTGAATACTGATTAAATTTTTCTTTTGCATACTTTGTTGGCGACGGTTATTTTTACAAAAATTAAATACGATTCATTATTAAAAAGTACTATGCTAGGGGCAAGTACATGTTAAGCTATGTTACTGACTTTTCTACTATTTCTTGGAACAGTTATATTATTATATTTGCTGATAGCAGTTGTATACATTTTACACAATTCATAATAAAGTGTCTCCCCACACAAGAAAAACCAAGTTTTTATTTCCTTTTATTTTATTCCTTTAACAAATTTGATATATGCACAAATATTCCTATTATTATATTTGAATAATTTTTTTCTTACTTAGCTAGCAAACTATTGTATTTAAAAAGCTGAACAAAATTTAATTTGTCCTTAAAATATAGAAATAAATATATATATTTTTTTAGTGATCTCTAAATAAACGTATATTTCTTAAATATACACACAATTGGACTATTTCCATGGTAGGAATTGTTATCACTTAAGTGATTTGCGCACGCGTATAGATACAAATATAGAAATGTGAATATACACATTCGTTGGTGGAGCAGATAGAAACAATTGTTATGTATTTACGAACACCTTGCATTTTGGTGAGTGCAAAAACACTTAAAGTAGGCGGAATAGTATCGCCAATATGAATTAAGAAATATTTATTTGTTTACAATAATGGCTCATAAAATTAAATAATGTATAATTTTATTTTCCACTAATTAAATATTTTTTTGACAGCTGAACAGAATTTGATATTTATTATATTTTTACACTTATTATACTTATTATTATAGTATAATTGTTATTCGAAATAGTACCAAATGTAAACTAACATCTCAATAACATAGTTTAACATGAATACAGCACGCCGCTAACATAGTTTTGAATTAGCCATATACCTTCGCTAAATATTCTTTAAACTTCCTTCTCTTTTTAAAGAAGTTTCAAGCTACCATAACATTGATAAAATGTTAAGATTATTTGGCCAACACATGTTTTCAGCAGTAAAAGAATCTGCCGACAACAATCAACTTGTAAGCCACGTTCTTACACGGAATTTGATAAGAAAACAAGAAAGGAAAGCTAACTTCGGGCGGAGCCGAAGTTGATATACCCTTGCAGACTCTGGAAATTATATTCTCCAAAATTATTCATATGATGCATTCTTAATACTCATAAAAAATCCCAACTTCCTAACTTTAAAAACACCAAAGTTATAGCATTTCCAATCATTCAGTTATATGGCAGCTATAAGATATAGTCGGCCGATCCATATGAACTTTGGTAGGTCGGATTGATTGGCCAAAAATAAAACCCATAGAAAATCCCAACTTCCTAACTTAACAAACAACAAAGTAATGGCATTTCAGATCAATCAGTTATATGGCGGCTATAAGATATAGTCGGCCGATCCTTATGAAATTTGTTTGGTCGGATTGATTGGCCAAATATAAAACCGATAGAAAATCCCAACCATCTAACTTTACAAACACCAAAGTTATGGCATTTCCGATCAATCAGTTATATGGCAGCTATAAGATATAGTCGGCCGATCCCGGCCGTTCCGACATATATACTGCGTATAAAGGAAAGAAGGCTGTGTGCAAAGTTTCAACTCGATAGCTTCAAAACTGAGAGGCTAGTTTGCGTAGAAACAGACAGACGGACAGACGGACATGGCTATATCAACTCAGGAGGTGATCCTGATCAAGAATATATATACTTTATAGGGTCGGAGATGTCTCCTTCACTGCGTTGCACACTTTTGACCAAAATTATAATACCCTCTGCAAGGGTATAACAAGACAAGTAACCTTTGCTATCGTTGTTCTCTTCCATTTTGTTTAGTCAAACAATGTTCACGAATGACATGGTGAAGGAATACTAATTGCTATTCATTAAAAGTGATTTTTAAGAACGTAGTGACGATCCGCACCAAGACATTGCGGAAGGCGACAAATGCCCAAAATGTTCCATATTATATATAGTAACGAACTTAATTATTGGCACAGCAAGGATGTTAAACTTTATGGTTATTTTTGTTTTACATAATATGCTGATATTTAAGTGAAACAAAATATTTTTAGCTTATTAATTAATTATCATCAATTTATCTTTTATAAATATTTTATTAAAAACAAAAAACCAAAAAATGGACCAAATGTCCCTAAACTAAATTATTGGCACACTTGGGTTTCAATTAACTATTTTGTGAAAACTATCGATTTTGGCACTTTTTTTGCCTTATTCCTTTTTCCCCTATTCTCTAAATGGTATAATGACGAATTTAAAAGCCAAAATTATTTCGCGCAGTGTAAAAGCTATTGACATGCATCTTTACAAATGGATCGATACAAATGGATCTAACAATCTTACTTTGTGCTACTCTAATTGCATTTAGGTAAATTTCTAGCTTCCGTACAGCCCTAGGAATCTGGCATATCTGAGGTATACAGTGAGTACAATGTAGGGCCTAGTACACTGCCTTGAGGTCACTGTTCGATATGAATCTTTGAATGAGGAGGAAAAGCTGTGGCATAAGAAGGATCTTTAGCTTGCTCAGGAGACCGTCTTGCCATACCCTATCGAAAGCTTGTTGGATGTCCATGAACACAGCAATTGTGTACAATTTACTCTCCATAGCCTCCATAGCAACGTTGACCGTGACTTTTTCGAAAACCAAACTGCTATTTTGTAAAAGCTCTGCTCACACTTTCTGTGCGTTATTTATCAACAGAATGGCTAATAAGTGTTTTTGTATATCTGCAATTATCTTTTTAAAAAATGGTTATTTAACTAAACAAATTGTAATCCTAAATAACTCTAATTTGTGATGCTTTTGCCATTTTATGTTACAGTTGAATCAATACCAGAAGTAAAACCAAAAGGAAGAAAGAAAGGGAAAAGAAATCACTTAACCTTTGTATAAGCAACCCCGACACATGCATCCATTGGATTGCGACCCTTTTATCGAACTTGAACTCAAACTCAGTCGCCGGAAAGGAACGCAGTATGAGCTATTGCGGAATTGGAGTCAAACAGAATATAAATCAGTTAAACGATTTGGCCAGTACGAAAAAACAAGGAGAGGAAGGGGAAACTTGTGTTAAATTTCAGTATGGCGCTTGAAATCGATAAACTGCTTAAAAACATTTATGACAATTTCAATAAATAATTTTTTAAAATGGAAAATTATTAATATAGGTACAAAAATACAATATCTTGAGTTACATTCAGTTAGTTTGAAAAACAAAGAAGTTATGACGATCTTCCTATAATATTCCAATTAATTTTTGTATCTTCCCTATTGTGGCTAAGTCTAATTACAATATTTCGTAAGTACGCATGAGTTAAAAAAACCAAGCTTTAATTTGTTTTTTGCTCCCATGTAAGCTCTAATATAAAATAAGCTTTAGTGTCGGAAATGTTTAAAGTAAAGTAAAGTCTTAAGTTTTCAGTTTTGAAGGGTATTGGTGCACGGAGCTAACCAGGTATGCAATAATTGGAAGATGTTGTGTTAGAGAAAGTATATTTCATAGATGAATAACGACTTAAAGGAATAAACTAAAAAATTAACCCAAACATAAGAATAACTATATAGCTGCCATTGAAACGATGAAAAAATATAGGGCAAAATCCACATAGCTTCATTTTAATTAGTAATACAGGCATAGAAATCGAAAAGTAGACGTTTTGTAATAACTGCAAGGGTGTATAAACTTCGGTTTGCTGAAGTTTCTTTCTTTATTGTTTTGAATAGCTTTGAACTAAGAATCTAACTCTAACTAAAGAGGGGCTATAGCTCCTTTAATTCTCCGGTACCAATCACTGCTCACAGAAATAAAATACATAAAAATAAAAAAATACATTTACTACTATTTTGGAAACCCCAAAAGTAAATTCTGTAAAAATTTCCATTTTGGCATTTTTACTTATTGTACAATTTATCCTGTTATCCTTGTTAATTAGAGAAGTATTTTTTCGTTTGCGTTCATAAGAGAGACTCTAAACCGAATATTGGCAGCTGTTAAATACTGCTTTAACAACCCCTTAAAGTAAGTACAAGTTTAAAATTGCCTAAATATAATAAAGTCCAACGCTTGGGCAATTTGCCTTTGCGACCTCAGCGCTGATTATGACGGCGAACAGGGCACATTAATGCTGATGAGATGTTGCCGCTAAGTAGCATTCCCAGAACCCATTTCGTTCTCATTTGCAGTCCCACGTCAGTTTCCCAGGGCATCAGGTAAGCAAGTAGCCCCGAATAGGTAGGATGTGGAAAATTGGCGACCCGCGAAACAAAAAGAATCTTAGCGGTTGCTAGGCCGGCCCCACATTCTCTTACCTCACCTGTTTCCCCCTACCCTTCCAGCTGTCTTTCTCTCTTGACTTTGCAATTAAATATGCACATTCTCATTAAAAGTTTGCGCCATTAATAAACGCCAACAGGGATGTAATTTAATACGGTTAAAAAGCACAACATGTGTAGGGTAAGAGGAGCCGAAAGCGAGTCCTGAGGTGGGTGGGAATTCGCACACTGCATTACATTAAACATGCAGACATGCGAGAACCGCTCGCCTCGGATGGAACAAAGCTCATAAAATTTGCAAATGTAAATAATTTTCTTAACGAATTTTCCCCGTTCCAGCCGTCTGTCTTTTCGGTCCTTCGGTCCTTGTGTCCTGGTCCACATTAAAGCTCGTCAGACGCTGGCTGCAAATTTGTCAAGTGACAGGCCGCATAGAACAAGACACGACACATATGGCCAGCGCTGGAGCACCGGCTCCCCCGCCTGACATAAATAATAAATAATTGAAAACGCCTCACGGGAATTCTGTGCCATTGCCTTCGTGAGAACTTTGCCAGCCAACAACTTGGCCCTAATATTACAGCAGGTCTTTGCCAAGTCTTAGTCGTCGCCGGAGCCTTTATAATTCCAAGATTTCAAGGCCCTTCCAAAAGAATTGGCTTACAACGTCAAGTTAGATAGGAACATTTTTGGTAATTATAAAAATTGAAGCCGATAAGATAAGACCGAAGTTTTCTCTCACGTAAACAATTTGCTAATGCACGAAGGTGGTCTTACAAGTGAGTTCCTATTTACATTTGACGTAGACCTCGCTGCAAAAGTTCAATGTTTTCTTTAAATTTTGATATATTTCGCTACATACAAATATTTTTTCCAGCCACCCCGAACATTAATTGTCGGCAAAGTAGGCGCTGTGATGGCAAATTGTTGACAGCTTGCTTTCTTGGCCGTCTTTAGTCTGCTCTCTCTTTCTTGTTGCCTAGTTCTTGGTCCAATTCCGGCGGGAAATTAAAGTAAAAGTTTACGTTTTTTAGCCCTACGCACTTCGGGTACTCCCACGCTCTGGCCCCTCACGAATTGGCTCACATGTGGGGCGAAATTGTTGCTCATTATGTATTTATGTCAATTTCTGACTCTCCTGTGTGTGTTGGGCCGCAATGACATGTAAAACCTTTTTGGGGACCCAGAGCCTGCGAGTGTGTCTTGGGCGGGGGGAGGTGTGAGGGGGGAGGGGCGATATGGGACTCCCGTCACCTGGCCAACAAGCATTTAATGACTTTGGCTTGCTCTCTTTTGGGCCGCATTTAGCGTATAAATTCACTGTACATTCCCGAGCTGTTGCCATTTTTACTCCTTCGGCAATCGTAAATGTGTGTGTAGGGTTTGTGAGCCCATTTCAGGTATTTTTATTTCAGCGTTACTTTTTATGAAACTCACAAACACACACACACATAGGGACACGTTTTTTATATTTTCCGTGACGCGAAACCGGAAAAGTGAAAAGCGTTTCTTAGGCTGCGAGGGGAATTTCAGACGGAATATTGTAAAAGGATTTGCTTTGGCTGTCTTGCTAAATTTTTATGCTTGTGAGAAAGAGGTTAATAAAACTAAGTTTTTATATGGACTTAGCCCAGCCTCACATAAATCATATATTTGCTATATGTTTGATGTGTTTCGTGGTGTTGCGCCGCCACACACAATGTACAATGCTCTGTAATCGAAATATGTTGCCATAAATTCCATGCTCATACCTGGTATTCGAGGTACTTATAAAAGCGGAAGATTTGGAATTACTACAAAAAAAAAAACATTTTTGTTTTTAAATCTTTAGCAAAAATATTTCAAGCGACAAATATTTTGTGAATTTCCTAAAAATTACCCATACTTAAGAGTAAATGTTACAAACAACCAAATAGGCTTTCAAATTCTCCAGCCGACAAATTAAAAAAGAACCTTCTACCAATAAACACAGTAAGCGTATATTTATACCCGTTACTCGTAGAGTAAAAGGGTATATTGTATTCGTGCAAAAGTATGTAACAGCTAGAAGGAAGCGTTTCCGACCCTATAAAGTATATATATTCTTGATCAGGATCACTAGCCGAGTCGATCTAGCCATGTCCGTCTGTCCGTCTGTCCGTCTGTCCGTCTGTCTGTCCGTCTGTCTGTCTGTCCGTATGAACGCTGAGATCTCGGAAACTATAAAAGCTAGAAGATTGGCATTTTGCATGTAGATTTTAGAAGTTCCTACGCAGCGCAAGTTTGTTTCAAAATGGTGCCACGCCCCCTTTAACGCCCACAATCGCATATATACGATTTTAAAAATTTAAATATTTCGGAAAAGTAAAAATGCAGTTTTATTGTGTTTATCAATACCTATCGAAATGTAGAAGAAATTTTTCAAATCGGACCATTCGTTAAAAAGTTATGCGTGATCAAAGTTTCTATCTCCATCTCCCTCGCACTCCCTTTACCTGAGTAACGGGTATCTGATAGTCGGGGCACCCGACTATAGCGTTCTCTCTTGTTTTCAAATAGAGACTGTTACAGTAAAACCAGTACTGTTTATTGATGTAATTACTAACAGCTGGATTGATCAGCAGGAAGATCAAAATATTAATAATTTAGTTGTTCCAATTCTCCATAATAAATATAAGAATTTCACAAGACAAAATCCTTCGATTGACACGCGAATTTCAAGACTCAGAAATAATAATGGTCTTAAACCACTTCAGACTTTTCCAAGGTCTTACGGGCAACAAAAGCGTAAAAAATTGTCAGGTAATTTTAAAACATCCAATTTGTACACACTTCACATATATTTTTTTAGTTTTTGAATAAAAAATTCTACAAAATATGAACATTTTTGATGGGTAAGTTAAGTACTGTCTAATTTCGACACTTAATTGTTTGTACTTCTATTTATACTTTATTGTCGGACTGGCAAATATAATAACGTTGAAGTTCGCACGGGATGTCGTTCATTATCCCGTTCCAGATGTTGACACAGTTCTCATTGCCACCGTAGTTGTTGGGTTCTCCCTTATTCCAAGTCAAAAATATTGGTGGATTGCCGGAGGCTGTTACAAACTCGCCTTCCTTTTCCCGATCGGTGATGCCCACCCAGTAAGAAATATCCTGATGCAGTTTCGAAGTGACGGCGCTTAATTCTTTCTGATTTTGGAAAGCTGCTAGATGACCTCCCATTTTACGACAGGTGTCCTCAGCGTTAATCCAGGTTTGTTTAAAATTATTTTCTATATAAAAATATCGAGATTCGATCCACTGGAAGCCCATTGAGTTGCTCTTGACCTGTTGGAAAATTCTGTCCATCGAGTCCTGATTTTCTCTTTGAATCCTCTCCATAGATGCCTGAGTCTCCAGAGTTCCTTTTTCGATTCTGTTCATCTTGGTCTCTTGTGACGTCACTGCAACTTGTTGAATTGTTTCAAAATTATTCCGAGACTCTTTTTGTACCGCCAGTATAGCTTCTTCAATCCTGTCCAGCCTCTTCTGGTTTTCATTTAAAATTTCAGAAATGGAATCCATCTGCCTCTGAACCTTGTAATTGTGATCAATGAATGGCCGTTGAGCGGAAAGGCAGAATGCCCCACATTGACTTGGGGCATCCTTCAGAATACAAACTGAATCCACATTTTCCTGGGATTTAACAATGCTGTACAGATTGCAAACGACAAAAGCGTACACTAAATATATTTCGAACTTAAACATTTCGACAGAGTTTTAAGAGCTTTGAACCGCGAAAGGCAAATTATGCCTATGAACTGATTTTGAATATGTTCGCCGATCTCTTTTATAGGGTTTCCCAAATATATATATTATTTAAACAAATGCCTTGTGTGAATGTTTAGCTAAAAAAAATGAATTATTAAGGCAGCTGGACCCCCATGCCCATTTTTAAAATTGCACGCGTATTTTCTGAAGATACAAACAATGCAAACATAAATAAACACTTCATGTTTACGTTAAGAAATAAACAAGAAAGGAAAGCTAACTTCGGGCTGAGCCGAAGTTGACATACCCTTGCAGAATATTCTGCAAATTATATTATCCAAAATCGGACCAGTTGGTCAAAAATAAAACCCGTAAAAAATCCCAACTACCTAACTTTACAAACACCAAAGTTATGGCATTTCCGATCAATCAGTTATATGGCGGCTATAGGATATAGTCGGCCGATCCTTATAAAATTTGGTAGGTCAGATTGATTGGCCAAAAGTAAAACCCATAGACAATCCCAACTTCCTAACTTTAAAAACGCCAAAGTCATGGTCCGATCGTTCAGTTATATGGCAGCTAAATGATATAGTCGCCCGAAACGGCTCGATCCGACTTATATACTACCTGAAATATAAACACAACTTTTGAGAAAGTTTCAAGCAGATAGCTTTTAAACTGAGGGACTAGTTTGCGTAGAAACGGACGGACGGACAGACGGACAGACCGACATGGCTAGATCGCCTCTCCTGAAGATGCTGATCAAGAATATATATACTTCATATGGTCGGAAATGTCTCCTACACTGCGTTGCAAACTTTTGACTGAAATTATAATACCCTCTGCAAGGGTATAAAAATTAAATATTATATATTTTATGTGTAAAGCCGTAGAAAAAAGTTTTGTAAGCTTTTTGTGGTTACAAAAATTATATATTCTATATTTTATACTGAGGGACTAGTTTGCGTAGAAACGGACGGACGGACCCGTAATTTTAGTGTTTGGTGGATAATAATATAACATATATTTTATTTATACGTTAATCTGCCAATTAAATGGCTATAAAACGCAGTGAAGGCGACATTTCTGACCCTATAAAGTACATATATTCTTGATCAGCATTACCATGAGAGTCGATTTAACCCCGTCCGTCCGTCCGTCCCTTAGCTTTAAAGCTATCTGCATAAAACTTTCCCAAAAGTTGACTTTATATTGTCTTTCTGAGAAACTAATTTGGGTTGCCAATTTTTGACTGAAACCATAATTCCCTCTGCAAAGATGTAAAAATCAGGGTGACATAAGATAATGTGTTTTGTAAGTATTGATTTTTGAAAAGTACACGGAAAAAAAAGTTTTACTCAAATCAGTTTTCGACTTTCTCTCTTACCTTAAGTCGATACTGTGCTCTGTTGCTCATTTCTTTGCTTTATTTATCTTCTCCCTTTTCGTCTATTTTACTAAAGTGAAAAAAGAATGAAATAAAATATTTGGCTCTTGATTTATTCAGAAACCTCCACAGAGATTGTTATGATGGAAGAGGTGTGGGATGGGGGTGGTCTTTTGCAACAACTAGCGTGTGACTGACTGCGTATATGTGCGAGCATAGTGTGCGTTTGTTATTAAATAAATTGACTGACAAAACCCACATACACGAAGCCACAATGGTCCAGTCAGTCACAGCTGAGAGGAAATTCGAGCTGAGTCCTGACGCTGGATCTGTTCCTGGCCCTAGGTATTTCATCATGTCATGAAAATTGTATGGAAATTTAATTGAAAACATAAGCCAAGGATAACAGGCTAAAAAGGACAGGCAATCACACACCCACTCAGACATCCGAGCAAAATGGTGGCAATGGTGGCCACAGTGAAACGAGAAAGCGAGACGGATCCAGCTTAACAACTACGGCCGCCATCTGCCTCGACCCCGCCCTTTCCCCTGGACCTACTCATTGTTTCCTGCCGTGCACAGAAAGTGAACGAAATGATATAAATAAATAAACAAACTACAAGATAAAGCTATTTGCAATTTGATTGTCAATTTTCATGAGCCCTGGAGCGGCAGGGTGAGGCAGCGGTGGTCTCTCGGCTTTGGGAAAAAGTTGTGATTGTCAGGACGTTTCCACAGCAAAAAAAAAAAACTTTTTTGCTGTGAGTTTCGGTTCATCTGTCAGTGGGTAAAGTCACTTACTCATTGATGCAGTCAATCAAATTTCATGAGTGATTTTTGTTAAACCAAGAAAACTTTGTTGCTTTTCTGTCAATTTTCATTTACATTTCTCGGTTGATTGCTTCGAATGGCATTTTATGTCCTTTCCATTTCGTTATTGCTTCATCATTTCCTTCACTCAAAGTTTAATTGCATTTCGTCAATTTTATTTTCTAGCCCAACATTTTCCACACAGTTATGAAGTGCTTTTGCCCCATCCAAGCTACTGCCGTTTACAATACACCTCACCCACCACTTATTATAATGACCCACTTCAAAGGCCCAACCTCGTCGAAGCCCACGAAAAAAGAGAAACCTAATTAAAAAGCGCTTAATGCTGGATGAACTCGCTGGGCCCGGGCGTGTGCTAATTTCATAATCCAAATAAAGTTTCAATTAATTTGGCCAGCGAGAATTTTTATAAAATTCTTTTTTTTGAGTTCGTATTGCTTTTGAGAACGTTCAGCGTTCAAGCTAGCCAATAAAATGAGCAAACATTAAAATGGGCAAAGAAAAAAGATTACCTATATATAAATGTATACCTTGATAAAATGTTATATCTTAAACAAACTCTACCTTACAAGAAGCTAGCAAAAAAGGCTGTGAACCCCTACAGTGCACACCCACTTGGAACTGATTTTATTTTTTGTTCGGAACAATCATTAAAAAAATGAAAACGTCTTCAAATTTACTCTCCCAGAAATTGTCTTTCTATTGAAGGTAGTATATAAGTCGGAACGAGACGGATCGGGCGACTTATCATATAGCTCCCATTGGAACAATTGGAAAAAAGTTCATCAAAATTATAGCTTTGTTGCTTTTAATTTTTTTGTTCTTTGGGATTTGGTAATTCAGTTTTTTCTCACTACATTTTTAACGCAATGGTACGTGCTACGTATCGTTCAAATAGTAACTTTAAAGGCAATATAAATAAAAATTGTAGCCAAAAATAAGTATTTATGTTCACTTTCCAGAATTTTTTAAAACACGATTGGCCAGTTCTTTTTAGTCTCGAGCTCTAATAGCTGTTGAGATTACCCGACTTTTGATATATGTACATATAATACATTTTTGTCTGAAAAATTAGAGTTTCGGGAAAAATTGCAACCCATTTAAAATCCTTATACTGAACATTTAATGTTTTTTTTTTATGCGCAAAAAACTATGCTAAACCAATTTGATGATGTAAAATTTTCACAAATGTATTTTCAATTTACTTTTGTTTTGCAAGCCAAAGGATTACTATGTCTATCACTAACGACTTTTATTACCTGTTTGTTATTTAAAATTTTTGGGCGAGATTTGGTAGTCCATACAGTTTTATTTTTATACCCTTGCAGAGGGTATTATAATTTCAGTCAAAAGTTTGCAACGCAGTGAAGGAGACATTTCCGACCCTATAAAGTATATATATTCTTGATCAGCATCACTAGGAGAGTCGATCTAGCCATGTCCGTCTGTCCGTCTGTCCGTCCGTCTGTCCGTCTGTCCGTCTGTCCGTCCGTCCGTCCGTTTCTACGCAAACTAGTCCCTCAGTTTTAAAGCTATCTGCTTGAAACTTTCCCAAAAGTTGTCTTTCTATTGCAGGTAGTATATAAGTCGGAACGAGCCGGATCGGGCGACTATATCATATAGCTGCCATATAACTGAACGATCGGAAAAGCCATAACGTTGGTGTTTTTAAAGTTAGGAAGTTGGGATTTTCTATGAGATTTATTTTTGGCCAATCAATCCGACCTACCGAATTTCATAAGGATCGGACGACTATATCCTATAGCCGCCATATAACTGAACGATAGGAAATGCCATAACTTTGGTGTTTTTAAAGTTAGGAAGTTGGGACTTTTTATGAGTATTAAGAATACAGCATATGAATAATTTTGAAGAATATAATTTACAGAATATTCTGCAAGGGTATATCAACTTCGGCTGCGTCCGAAGTTAGCTTTCCTTTCTTGTTATCCTTGTATTATTATGCATTTAGACGAAGCCTATCGAACACTTGAATTCTACAATTATGATTTTTAAAGCAGCCACTGATTTTTAAAAGGAATAGCTTTTTCCAATAAAGTGACCTCTTCAGAATCTAATCAAAGAAAAGCAAATCCAATGTGGTGTTTACAATTTAACAGGCGGCGTCCATTAAAAATCACCATTTAAAAAATTTCCGAGGCACAAAAAGCAACCTTACTAGTGCGAAGTGCATAGAAGGCAACTGGACAGACGGATGGAAGATGGTTAGAGTTTATTCAGGACTCGGCTTGCATCAATAGCGGGCTCATAGCGTTTATTGAAGTGAATGAAATTAGACGACCGTCTGATAAAGTAGCAATTCAATGAGAATTCTATTGACTGGTCAGGCTGCCATAAGCCTAATGTAAATCCTCCCCAACTCTCTGCGCCAGCCGATGTCGTCGCAGTCTGCACTGAAAACGTCCATTAGCTAAGCAGATTAATTGCTAAAAGGTATTTAATTCGTGATGCTTATATATTTCGCTGAGTTCACTTTATTCTCCACTCTGCAATCTGTTTGTATTTGGGCCATTCCACCATCCAAACGAATATTCCCCATTGCTTTTTTCTTTTATTCTGTTCAGGTTTCTTTTTTTTTCTGTCTCCCTCAGCTGCTGTGCTTTTTGAGTTCCTTGAAAATATGGCGTTAAGTATTTTGTGCTGCCTTTTCTTCTCCTGAATTTCTTTTCGCCTTTTAATGCTTCATTAGCTGCTAATAGAAATTGTGTAAAGCTGAGCAGGGACAACTAAAGAATTAAGTGTAGATTTTGATTTGCCTTGGCACAAATTTTTATACCCTTGCAGAGGGTATTATAATTTTGGTCAAAAGTGTGCAACGCAGTGAAGGAGACGTCTCCGACCCTATAAAGTATATATATTCTTGATCAGGATCACCTCCTGAGTTGATATAGCCATGTCCGTCTGTCCGTCTGTCTGTCCGTCTGTCCGTCTGTCTGTTTCTACGCAAACTAGTCTCTCAGTTTTAAAGCTATCGAATTGAAACTTTGCACACACCCTTCTTTCCTTTGCACGCAGTATATAAGTCGGAACGGCCGGGATCGGCCGACTATATCCTATAGCTGCCATATAACTGATTGATCGGAAATGCCATAACTTTCGTGTTTGTAAAGTTAGGAAGTTGAGATTTTCTATGGGTTTTATATTTGGCCAATCAATCCGACTCACCAAATTTCATAAGGATCGGCCGACTATATCCTATAGCCGCCATATAACTGATTGATCGGAAATGCCATAACTTTCGTGTTTGTAAAGTTAGGAAGTTGGGATTTTCTATGGGTTTTATATTTGGCCAATCAATCCGACTCACCAAATTTCATAAGGATCGGCCGACTATATCCTATAGCTGCCATATAACTGATTGATCGGAAATGCCATAACTTTCGTGTTTGTAAAGTTAGGAAGTTGAGATTTTCTATGGGTTTTATATTTGGCCAATCAATCCGACTCACCAAATTTCATAAGGATCGGCCGACTATATCCTATAGCCGCCATATAACTGATTGATCGGAAATGCCATAACTTTCGTGTTTGTAAAGTTAGGAAGTTGGGATTTTTTATAAGTATTAAGAATGCATTATATGAATAATTTTGGAGAATATAATTTACAGAGTATTCTGCAAGGGTATATCAACTTCGGCTCCGCCCGAAGTTAGCTTTCCTTTCTTGTTCTTAAATATTTTTGAAAATGTGTAAACAGATAAAGAATATTTTCTTAAAGCCAACGCTTTTCCCCTAAAGACTTGTCAGTGGTATGAACTTTAGTTTCGCGCCTCGACCAAGAAACTTGTGTGATTTATGTGCAAATAAACCACAAAAGCATTGCAAGTTCTATGTTGTAGAAAAGAAAGTGCATCGGGTGGGAAGAAGTAGAGGGTAAAGGCATGCAAGTAGCAATGAAGTAAGACGTCAGGTAGACAATTCAAATTACCGTACCAGCTGTTGCCTGGCCGAACAAACAGAAATACGAAATGACAAAACAGGAAAAAAGCTAAAATTCAAAGGAAGGAGTATACGAACACTCAGTAAGTTTGCAGCGAAAAAGAAAAACGTCAGCTGCATCAGTAGTGAAAGCTTCTTCGGAAAAGTTCCAGATTTGGCGAGAGTAAAAAATGTTACAACAGCAACTTTGAAAATCACGAGATAGAGTTATTAAAGTTAGGAAGGGTGCTTCGCTTCCCTGCAGATCAATATGGAACATTTACTGGATATTTATATACTTATAGCTGAATATGTTATAGTGTTATCTATACGTACGCTGATTATTAGACTTAAATAAATTATGTGAGTTCGAGATCTTAATTTTAACAAGAAAGGAAAGCTAACTTCGGGCGGAGCCGAAGTTGATATACCCTTGCAGAATATTCTGTAAATTATATTCTCCAAAATTATTCATATGATGCAATCTTAATACTCATAAAAAATCCCAACTTCCTAACTTTAAAAACACCAAAGTTATGGCATTTCCAATCGTTCAGTTATATGGCAGCTATAAGATATAGTCGTCCGATCCTTATGAAATTTGGTAGGTCGGATTAATTGGCCAAATATAAAACCCATAGAAAATCCCAACTTCCTAACTTTACAAACACCAAAGTTATGGCATTTCCGATCAATCAGTTATATAGCAGCTATAGGATATAGTCGGCCGATCCTTATGAAATTTGGTACGTCGGATTGATTGGCCAAATATAAAACCCGTAGAAAATTCCAACTTCCTAACTTTACAAACACCAAAGTTATGGCATTTCCGATCGTTCAGTTATATGGCAGCTATATGATATCGGATATCGGATCGGGCTACTGATCCGGCTCGTTCCGACTTATATACTACCTGCAATAGAAAAACAACTTTTGGGAAAGTTTCAAGCAGATAGCTTTAAAACTGAGGGACTAGTTTGCGTAGAAACGGACGGACGGACAGACGGACAGACGGACAGACGGACATGGCTATATCAACTCAGGAGGTGATCCTGATCAAGAATATATATACTTTATAGGGTCGGAAATGTCTCCTTCACTGCGTTGCAAACTTTTGACTGAAATTATAATACCCTCTGCAAGGGTATAATAAATATTTTGGTATATGTAATAATAATAAATACATAAATCTTACCTTTGATTTTAGTAGATATAAACACAAAATAAATCTATTCTCATATACCCACTTGTCAATGTTAATTTTATAACTAATTTTTAGGGAAGTTTATTGATGAATCATCCCAAGCTTAAAAAAATTGAATATATACAATTTAATTTTGAATAAAAAAAAGTATCCTGCATTAAAATTATTACGATAGTCTGTTAAGTTTAGTTTTTAAAGGCTTTTAAAGTTTTGTTTAGTTATTGACTGAAATAAGCTGAGCCAATTTATTTTATTTTTTTAATGTTTAAGTGACGGTGTCCTAGTTTGGCAATTTGAGCTACTATTTCTTTAATTTTTATTTTGATGGCTATAGGTCAGCATTAAAGCTTTGACAGTTTCTGTGAATAACTAGTATGGTTACTATTGCAATAATAATTAATATTTAGCTATTGCATTAAACTTCAAATTTAAAATATTCAAACATGTGTGCTCAAAGCTGTGCTCTGCAAACAGGCACAACGCTGCGATCACTTTTGTATTAAAGAGATCGCAGAAAGGATCGAACTGCTGTTACTAGATGACATTCTCATACATCTTCGGGTTCCTCTGGATGTTTTCCTCCATGGTCTTCTTGTGCATCGTCTCCAACATTTCCAGCCTGGCCAGGACATCAGGTAAGACTTCGCGCACCTTCAAGCGGTTAAACTCGGGTCCGTCCCGCAGGTCAACATTGGTCCTGAAGTTGTAATTGGGCGTGTAGCCGTTGATCTTTAGGAAGTGGTCAAAATAGAAGGGCACGATCTGCTCCTGCATATTGTCCACGGTCAGCAGGGAGGTGTGGGTAATCTGGTCGCCTGTGTAGCCGTCCTCCCTGAAGGCGCGCACAAAGTTCTTCGTGTTCTCAGATATCACCAGCACCTCCTTCTCCTCTGGGATGACCCTCTTCTTGAGGTACAGCCTCGGCAGACGACCCTCGCGCTTCGGCTTCTTGTAGGGTGGCTCCAGGTTGCGTCGCACCTTCTTCATCTCCATGTCGATGCGCCGTTCCACCTGATAGGCCTGGTAGGAGAGCTTTTCCCTGTACCGGCGTTGCTTGCGCAGCGTGGCTTCCACGGACCGGACCTTCTCAATGTCCATGTGCTCGAATTTCGACAGGATCTCCATGACAACGTCACTTACAGCGGCCACCATGTCAGCAGTGCTGGGCAGGACATCACTGGTGCCGCGAACCGAGTCCGGGACCACGCGACGCCACACCTCGGCCAGCACGGCACGGTGCTTGTTGAAGTCCTCGTCCGCGATCGTCTCCTCGATGGGACGGGCCAGGTATTGGTGGACCCGCTCCTCCATCTCAATGGCACGGTCCTCCATGAAGAACTTCTTGGCAGACTTACGGGCAACATACTCCTGCTTTTCCCTCAGGTCATTGGTGCACCAGTCGACAAATGTCTCAAGACGGCCCTGCAGTTCAGTGTGAATGGATAACGTGAGGTGCATTTCGAGAAGCAACATAAACGTCTTGGTCTTCAGGCTTTCGAGGCCCTGCAGGAAGGACTCCGCGTCTGGGAAGACCTGCAGGATGGGGTGGACCTTTTGCATGTAGACGTCGTAGTAGAAAGTGCGGATGGCCCAGGCGTCGTCTTTGTCGCGCACTCGAATGTTAACGATGGCTCGCTTCGCAATCGACACGTCGTAGGGCTCCAGTTCCGTTTCCTCCCCGTCCCCACTTTCTGGCGTCCCCACACTGTGTTCCTCATCGTCCTCGCCCTCTCCACTGCCCACTCGGTGGCCATCCTTGGGGACCAGGTGTATCCAGTCGTGCACCGCTCGCCAGTCCTGGTCGCCCATTAGGTAGTGGAAATTCTGCAACATGATGCAGCGAATCCAGTGGCCCTCGATGAACACAATGTCCATGTTGAGCATCATCAGCTCGCGCTCTAAGTTGCGGTATTCCTGCTTCAGCTTGTCGGTGGTCTCATAGTACGACTTTACCTGGTACACCATCGTCATGGCCGCGTTGTACTCCTTCTTCTTCCACTTGGCGAATAGTGCCTCGTACAAGTTCTTGGTGTTCTTCATGTCCACCCAGTGGCGCTCGTTCATGCGGTCGTAGATCTTGGTGCGCACCATTTGCCCCTGGATTAGCAGGGACTCGTACTTCAGTCGCATGGCGTCCTTGAGCAATTGGATGCTTGTCTTAAACTTAAAGGACTTGATTGTGGCGCGGCTCTTGAGCTCCTCAATGTAGTTCTCGTCGAGGTCAGTGATCACCGCCCCGTAGTACTTGCGGCTGCCGGGTCCCAACAGCGTCTTGCGGACGTCCGGCACCGCAACCTCCAGTCGCAGGCGAAGGCTGTTTCGCAGCCGAGTACTGAAGGTAAAAAACGTGTCCTTGGGCCCCAGCATATCGGCCTGCTCCTTGTGCTGGCCCGAAAAGGGCAGCATGCGGTAGGGGTCCTCGTCCTCGGCGTTCACATCGATTACCGCAGCGTGGAACCGAGCTCGCCGCATCTCCTCGAACGGCACCAGCGGCTTTCGAATGTAGTCCAGGGGCAACTTGGTCTTGTCCTCGATCACCATGTAGCTGCCACTGTCGTTGGAAAGATCGGTGCAATCGGAGCTGCTCAACGAGGTCAGGCAGTTCTCAATGCTCTTGAGATCCTCCTCGAGGTCCGCAACCACTGCGCGGCGGTCAACCAAGAGGCGCTCTTCGCCGGGCTCGATGTCTTTGGTCTCGTAAATGGCTTCGCGTGTCTCACGCAGCAGATCCAGGTACTGTCTCCTACCCGGAAAGTCCACCTTGGCCAACTCCTCGGGATCGCGCGAATGGAAGACGAAGTCGTATGGCTGGCACAGGTCGGGCACTATTTCGCCAGCCGCCTCCTTGTTGTCAGTCCGTGTGGCGGCCAGGTGCTCAGCGATCACCTTCTCAAAGTCATAGCTGGGCATGGTCAGGTCCTTGTCCACATACTTGCTGCTGGGCGGATTGGCCCTCTCAAACTTCAGTACCGGCTCACGCACCTTCTTCGCCACCTTCGTAATCTCCGGCAGCACGGTCTTCGGCTGATACTGAACGTGGACATTCTTTACTTGGGTCGGTGCCCAATGGTCGTGGTGGTGTCTGGCCTCAAATATTTCTGTATACGGGCGCTTTTTAGTCCTCACATTGGCAAAGCGTAGCTTCTCTGGCTCCGGCTGCTCCAGGAGCGGCAGTGGCGAGTACTGCAGCACCTCGTTGAAAACCGCCGATGGAATGCGCTCGGCAGCGTAATCGCGCTTCCGTCTCGGGTGAATCGTTAGGGTCTTCTCCCTTTCCTTGGGAGCTGGCATGTTTCCCCGCCAGCGGGCCGGTTGGGATTCCACGCTGGCTGAGAAGGGTCCGCCCATGATGGCCTCCTGACCAGAGCGGGCGCGATTAAAGCCGGACCATCCGGACTTCTTTGGGTTGGGTGCGCTGCGTATGGCCTCCGGATGAGAGAAGCCGGTTAGCCCCTTGTGCGGACGGTCGCATCCGCCCTCCTGACGCTCCTGACCCTCCTGACCCTCGCCCTCATTGTAAGGAGGCTCTGGAGTTGGCACCCAGTCGACGTCCAGTTCCTCCTCGACCTCCAGGCAGGGATCTGCCGCCCTCAGCTCCTGCTTCTCAATGCAGGGCAGGCCGAGCAGCTGCATCCGGGCCAGCTTCTTCTTGTGGCGCTTGGACTTGGCCAGCTGCTGCTTGAGATCGAGGTACTCCAGGGTGGTGTTCACCTTGGTGGCGTCCAGCACCTCCATTTCCTCCACCGGCACGCGGTCATCGGGGACAAGCACCTTCTCGGGAAAAACGTAGCGGATCAGATTGAACTTCTTCACGTTGTACGCCGGCTTGGGCTTAACAATTTTCAGGTTTTTGCGTAGCCGGCGGTGGTAGTGCAGGCCGAGACGCTGATCGATGAATTCCCTGACGGCGCTCTGTCGCTCCCGCCTCCTCACGAGCAGAGGCTCCGGCGGAAAGAGGTCCAAGTTTGGGTCGTCAGGGTCGAGCACCTATAAAAAGCAAGGTCAAATGTAAGACTAGTAAGAATGGTTATTTAATTGGGGGAATACGTTTGAAGCACATCAAATTATTATTTTCCGTAGGTAAGAAAAATATTTGTTTTTTATAACATTATATATTTAAATTTAATAAAAACTAAACAGCATATTATAGCATGATTGAACTGATTTTCGACTTACATTTAAAATTAACCAAGCGTTGGTATGGCAATTTACAATAATCTTAACTATACTATGAGTACTAGCGTATATCTTTGAAACCAAAGTTGTGTCGATTTTCTCACTTAAAAAAATATATACATAAATAATATAATATGATAATATAATATGATAATATAATATGATAATATAATATGATAATATAATATGATAATATAATATGATATAGCTGTCCGATTCGGGTCGATCCGACCTAAAATTGAAAAAAGGCTTTTGGGTAAGTTTTATTGAAATAACTATACAAAATAAGAGACTAGTTTGAGTAGAAACGGATGGACGAACATACAGACATGGATGTATCGAATTTCGTGGTGACACTGAACAAGAATATGTTCACTATATATGTATGTAGGGTCGGAGATTTCCATTTCACTGCCTTCAAACTTTTTACCGAAATTATAACACCTTCTTAAAGGAGTATAACAATACAGACATTTTATAGTGAAAATGTTTGCTGCTAAATGTTTTACCCAGCAAACAACGGTATTCCGTTTTCAAATTTGTAAAGCCCAAAGTCGACCCCCTCTTAAATACAAATGTTTGATAGCTCGGACATACAAACTGCAGTCCAAGATTCCCTTTTTGCTATAGGGTCACCCCAAAGGCGATGCCCAACCGCCTGATTACCCACCTTGATAATGCCGCGCTCCACATCCAGCTTGATGGGCTCCTTGTGCGGAACCAGCTGGTTGAGCCACTCCTCGCGCGTGAGGCATCCCTTCACCGTGCGCTGGCCCTGCATAATTTGGTGCCGGTGCAGCTTGCCACGCAGGCCGTCGCCGTGCTTGAAGTGGAAGCCACGCAGCTGGAACTTGTCGCCAATTTTGCCCACCTGCAGGTAGTCCTCGTCGTCGCTGCTCTGCTCGCTGGGCGTGGATCCCACGCTGCCCTCGATGCTCTCGTCGCAGCCCAGCTGCTGCTCCGCGTCCGGAAGGTACTTCAGTTTTCCGGTGCGCTCCAAGAAGAACTGCTGCGTGACACGGGCCTTGTCGCGACGCACGCAGTCCTCGCGGTGCATGATCGCCTTCAGCCGCTCCGTTTCGGTGAGGGTCTTGGGGAAGACCTTCCGCTTGCGGATGATGGGCTTGAGCTCCACGTGCTTGCGGAAGCTGCGCTCGATGGCGTCGTCGATGACCGCCACGTCGGCACGCAGGTCCTCCTCGGCCACCGTCCGTCCCTCGACCTCCTTGACGGCCGCCTCCTGCTTGCGCCGCTCTTGGAGCTCCACCTCCTCGCGCTGCTTCTTCCGCAGATAGATGTCCTTGTAGCGGGCGGCCCGTCGCCTGTGCTCCTCCTCGATCTTCAGCTTGTTGGCCGGCTTGTCGGGGCTGCGGTAGAGGTGCACGAGGCGTGGCGATCGAGGCGGCGTAAGGTCCTCCACGGGCACGTCCTTGATCTTCGTGTTGTAGCGCTGCGGCACCGCCAGGCGCTCCTCCTTCAGCTCGGCCTCCACCTTCACCTTGGTGTTCTTCTTGGCCTTGCGCCTCGCCATGTACCGCTGAACGCGCCAAAAGGTTAGAGCGTTCTGCTGCTCGATCTCGTCCTGCTCGTAGGTCGTCTTGTAGTCCATGCCGTGGAAGTCCAGCTTCAGCGGATTCTGCAGGTCGATGACCTCGCATATGTGCGTATCCGAGGTCTCCGACCCAGTGCTGGCACAGAGGTTGTCCCCGTGCTTGACCAGCTTGCTGATCAGGCTGAACTCCTGCTCCTTCGTCAGCGGCGTGTGCCGCAGCGCCACCGGATTGACGAGGCAGTGCGACTTGCGCGGATCCTGGGTGAGGAAGAACTTCTGGCGGGCGGGCGTCAGCTTGGCCAGCTGCTCGTAGTTCTTCGGACATCGCCCGATGCGGGGACGCGGGGCACCGGCCACAAAGCTGGCCGGGCACGGGCGCCTCCACTCCTCGCCCTGGAAGTTGGGGGGACGCGTGGAGGGCGCGTGCATGGAGTCCACCAGCTCCTCCGAATCGGGCTCACCCGCGGACTCCTCCCAGTACCGATCGCCGCTCGGCCTGTAGTCGGTCTGCGGACTCGGCACCACACTGGACGAGGAGCATGGTTCCTTGCGGATCTTGACCGTCTCCACGCCGTCCCTGAAGTGCGAGTTGCTAGAGCTGGCGAAGTCGCGTCCCTTGCCACGGATCACGCTCTTACCGCAGTCATCGCGTTTATGGAGCTCGGTGCGCTTGATGTTGACGTCTGGGAACTCCAGGTTCTGCACCGTCAGCATGTGGTTCGAGTCGCGCTGCCCGAAGAAATCGATGTTCCGAAACTTCTCAATGGTCCTCTCGTCCCTGGTCTTCCTTTCCGGATGCTTTCGCGGCGGGCATTGGCGCTTGCCTGTGCTTTTTTGAACTTTCTGCCAGGGTGGGTCGGTGCTCCCCGGTTTTTCGGAGGAAACCGAATGTATCGTCGTTTCATTGGTTTTGTTTCGAGCGTGCATTTTTAATGTCCTCCCCACCGACTCCATCCTATAGTTCTTAGATCGCAGATCAGTGTTTGGCATCGACATCACTAAGTTTGGCTGCGTTTCCAATATCCAATCAAAAAATATATAGCTGTAATTATGGGGAGCTACAGATAGACAGAGCTGAAGGATTTTATGAAGCACCGGCTTGTTTTAAGTCTATTTCTGAACTGGATTTGTATAATGAAATTTACTGCAGTACCTCCCCAGTAGTAATAATTTTCCCTTTATACTACAAATATCCAGAAAAGAAAGTAGTATAGTAACCTGTGAAGTATAATAGTAACATCAATAATTACTCATAACAAAATTTGCTAAGAAAACGATGTATATTTATTTATAAGCAAGAACAATATTTTCTTTCTTTCCTTTAAGCTCTACCGTGTCAACACAATTTGAATTTATTTATAAGTAAATATGATATGGTACAGTTTAATCCGTTCTTTGGTAAGATTATTCCGTTTCCGGGGCTAAATATTTTCTATATATTTTTTGTTAATATTCTTGAATTGAAGAACTAGCTACATTTAATTTAATTATTTTTAAACCTAAACAAGATCTGAAGTTAAAGCTGAAATGGCCTAAAAAGTAAAGGATTTCTGTTAATATTCTTGAATTGAAGAACTAGCTACATTTAATTTAATTATTTTTAGTAAATTCTATACTGTCAAAATGTCAAATACTTCCGACTCGAGTAATGGGTCCGGCCATTAAACCCTTAAAAAACAGCATTCCATTAAATTGGGCACACGCCAACAATTTCAAATAAGAATATTTGTAAAAGAATATGTATTTTGCATACAATAAAACGTACCTTTCAGATTGTTGATTGATCATTTCATTGATCCCAAAAAAACTCATACTAACACGGCTATTTTTCGCCATTTCGTATTTACTTAGGTTTCCCCCTGAATATCGATTTCTGATCAACATTACAAATACCACAAGATCGGTTTTTTACATTTCAAAACAAAAAACCGATAATTCAATAAAATCCAATTCGTTTTTGATGAAACGTCCTTAATTGTTTCTGGCAAAAGGATAAATTAATATCCACTACAATCGCAATCCTTCAGATTCAAATACACACTGAATCATTCATAAAAAAGCTATCATGCGTGGTGAAACTGTTCAAAATGGGAACAAGACATATGGTGCCAAGCCTGATGTGCGTTTAAACCCATTAAACCGAAACTGAAAATCGTTCAGACTTTAGCCACTCTGGTGTATGCGAAGAGTGGATAGTCTGTGTGCATATGTTTGCAGTTGTCCAAAACGTTTTTCCATCAACTTTGGCGGTTATTCAATTAAAAATTACTTTATTTGTAATTAAATCGAATCACCAGCTTTGTACCGCCATCTGCTCTCGCCACCTTCACTCACTTTTGCACAGTTCTTTCTCTGTTGTGGGCACCCATGATGGTTTTGTTTGTGTTGTGTTATACCTCCCACGCCACATCAAGGCACCTTTAGTGGAACGTATTTCTTGGAAAACACAAAAACTTATTTATTCGTTAAAGCCAAATTTAAAATGTTGCGCCTTTTTCTACGGTGGTTTAAAATTTATATAACTGGAATTATAAACTGTTTCTATACCCTTATACTTATTACAAAACGACTACATATCGTTTTCTGTGCCAATATTACTAAAAACATTAAAGCTATGTCGATTTTGAGATACATTTTGCCATTGTTTCTATGGCAGCTATATAATATTGTTGTCCGAATTTGACAAAACTTAAAGCGATGAAAAAAAAATGTATTATGCTGTTTTCTATTTATTAAAATTGGTCCTTTGAGATATAGTAATTATTTACTATATCAGAATTATATCAGAATTATAGGGTCGGTAATGTTTCCGTCCCTGCGTTGCAAACTTTTGACTTAAATTATAATACCCTCTGCAAGGGTATAAACAGCATACACCATGAATTTACTTTTAAGGGGCGGGAGAACAAAATATAAATAGAATAGGTTGTTAAATATTTAGAGTTATTTAAAGAGTTTCTTTGTCAGTGTTAAAAATGTGTAATATTATATAATATTTTGTTTTATTTTTCCATTCCAAAGTATTGATTTGTTTAAGTTTTTGCACTATTTAATAAAACACACTCCATTTAACAGTTGTACATATAAAAATATTTAATATTATTTTTTTTTATTTATGCATGCTAGGTCAAAAAATAAAATTGATTTTCCTTTGTCCTTTTAAAGCACCATAAATATTAAATATTTTTTAATATTTTGATGGTCGGCAATCTGACGTGCTTTGAACCCACAAACTCGCTTGGGTTGAATTTTAAAATGCCATTTCCTAGCATTTTGTTATTGTTGTTATTTCGCCTGCTCCTTTTTCACGTTTGTCAGAGTCTAGGCACCAATCTAAGGGGCTGGTACACAAATCACGGCAAAATATTTATGACACTATTTACCGGAATGAAGGTAGCGAGCGGGGGAGACAACAGCAGACAACATCTGGCATTGGCCATCAAAAATGCAGAGACAACCAAAATAAGAGGTTCCCGTTTATGGAAACTTAGGCCCCAACCCCAATTACAATCTGGGCACCACGTGCACTCTACTTAAATAGCAATTTCAATATATTGAAATTTACTTTGTCACATGAAAGCTAAACAGTTTGCACTCAGCATCCTGGGATGGTATTGACTCTAGCACCATCCTGTCTCCCAAACTCGACTAGACTCCCTCGTGGAGCTACCGAAATGCCTTCTCCTCATGTCTTGGGGGTTTAAAACTGTATTGTATTTTATAATATTTTTATTTTAGTGCACCGCATAATTTATATATAATCAAACTTTTTTTAAACACGATTAAAATAAATAACTATTTTATTAAGTTGCGATGGTCGCAAGCGGGACAAATTGACCAAACATATTTCGTTTTTGTAAGTAATAGCAGATATACTGGTATAATTGAATTCCTTAAAAAATCAGTCGGCTATAATAATAGATACACTTAGATACAGATTTACCTTACTTTCTTATTCATTTACCTTTTTTTATGACACCAATTAAAATATTAAAGCCATACCAATAAAAAAACAGAAACATTTTTTACATATGCTCGTTTTCAAAAAGAAACAGCTTTTTATTATTAGAAGTACTTACCAAAAAATAAAAAAAAATTTTCTTGAAGTTTACACTTTGTATTCATCTCGGTTCTTAAATTACCAAAATATGGCATTTATTCGAGCCAATCGCGGGTATAACATTAAATTATATGAATTATATTTCTTAAAACAACACCTTTTATTTTCTTTAACGTTTTTTTAATATTTTGACCTTTTTATATTTTCCGTTAGCTTCAGATTTCTTATTTATTAACCAATGAACGTCGATTTATCATAAACAACCTACCTGAGTCCATTACTATATATTATAACTCTAAAAGTAGAATGACTACATTTTAAAACATTGTCTCCTTAAAATTTCTCCTTTTTAGGTAATGTTTCGAAAAAAAATGTATTGTTTCGTTCTTGGTTTAGTCTTTCGTGCATGGAGTATTGGTGTATAATGAATGAATGGCAAAACTTTTTTTAGCATTTCATTAAATTAATGAATTTGCAGAACATTGTAGTGCATTGTAATGAAATAACAAAAAAATGTTTCACTACGGTTATAACGAGCAATTTGTTTGCCTTTCCTTTGGCCACGCACTCCCCCAAAATAAACATCCCATCGACCAAAGAAGTAAGTTTAAAATTATTTACATTGGTCGAATGTTAAATGCTCTTCGCCTATGTACTTTAGTTACATACATAGAAAGCTAATCCCTTGTCAATCAGAACATTTTAATACACACTAGGTACTTACTTTTTCGTTTTTTTTATTTTCAAAGGTTCTTGTTCGCCCATAGTGTCTTGGGGTGACAAATTATTCATATTTTTCAGATTGTGGGTACAACATGAGAGAAAAAGAAAATTCCTGTTTATAATTAAATTTGTACGGAAATGCAACCGTATTAAACGGAAACGTTGGACAGTTAAAATGCAGGCAACATGACGCTCATGACCCTTGCAGCCCATCGTCATCATCATCGCCAAACCATCATTCTCTTAACATCCGCATCTTTGTGGTCCATGACATATTGTTTTTGAGCGCTCGATAAAATTTCTGTTGAATTTAATATACGGAGGGTGAAGCGATATTTACTTTTCTTAAATTTTGAGCGCATTTATTCATGAAATCATCAACATTTCTCAACCCAAATTAAGTTAATACATTTTTTTTGGTTAAAAGAATATTTAAATCTGGACTACACTTTAATTTGATTTAAATAAATAACACGATTTGGAAAGGTCCCAGAATCTATTTTTTAACCTGCGGGAAATATCGGCATACAACAGTCTGTATGACAGATATCTGGTAGCTATGGGATATAGTCAACCGGTTTTGAAAAAATTTCAAGGAATAGGTATAAAACATTTAAAATTTGAAAAAAAAGCGAAATTAAATATTTTGATCTCATTGTTCCTATGGCAGCTATAGGATATATAACGTATATATAAAAATATCCGATTGCATTTAAAAACTCTAGCGTTAAAAATGAACTCGCAAACGGTATAAAAACAGATGGAAATGGCTTTATCAACTCGTCTAGTAAAGCTGATCAAGAATATACGTACATATATACTTTATAGGGTCGGTAATGTCTCCTCCATTGCGTTACAAGCTTCTGACCAATTGTATAATGCTCTCTGCAAAGTCATAAAAAGGGGCGTTTACGGTTTTTTTCCAGCTAAATTTTGATGAGCATTAAAGGCTTGTCTCTATAAATTTGAAGTAATCGATCCTACAATAATAGGATAATTTAGAAATATGCTTATTTATACCTTAAAATATAGAATTAAGTGATTATTTACATTTCCTGCAACTCCTAACTTTGCAGTTTTTTAATGAAAACTGGAGCGATCTATAACCTTAGGTCTTTCAGTCAACAAGGGAAGAGTGGATGAAAGACAGCAAACACGGAAACAAACGGCTCCAACAGCTCTGAAGTTGTCACCTGTGTTGTTGTGGCAACACCTTTATTAGCTTTCAGGCCTTCGGCTTCCCTTTTTGTAAGCTGAGAACTCGAGATTTTCAAATGAAATTAACTGTCTTTCATTTCAGGGGAACATGTATAGCATTCGTTTCGATACACTCCGCTACAATGTGGACTTTTTCAATTTGGATGCAAAAATGTACTTTTCTTGTTACATTTCTCTTATTTTTCTTTAAGTAACTTAAAACCTTCGACGGTAGCAGAGTTTACATGGCCCAAATATGCGTATGGCAAGGGGATGCCAGAACAGAAACCAATTGAGCTGAAGCTTGGAGGGACATTCAGAGCGATGGCAACCAACTCTGGTCCTTGATGAACCCATTTTCCTTAGTATTAAATTTCACAGGCTTGTTTCCAGAATTACAATTTTTGGGAGGAAAGACAGTGACAGGACTTCCTTTAGGAAGTATTTACCTGAAGATGCACCGGCCCACTTGTTTTCCTTTTATAATGCCTACTAACTTTCACTCTCCATTTCATAACTGTGTGTCTCAACAATCTGATGGTATTTGCGCTATGATGGATTGGTTCAATAAACAACAAATCTTATTCTTCTTTCAAAACGAACTAGAAGAAACGCTGTAGTCAAGTGCCTCAACTATCAAATACCAGTTACTCAGTTAACCAATTTCATAATAAATATAGCCCTAGCAGATGGCACCATTTGCAATTCTTTTGGCACGACAAACAGAAAAGATGCTGCGCCATTTGGTGGTAAGAAATATTTATCTTCTAGCGCTGACCTCATTGTTAAACTACTTATTTTACTTCTAAAACAAAAATTATTTTTAAAATTTCTAATCACGCTGATTTTGATACTCTGGTGACAGCTGTATGTTTGTTGAATATTTTAATATTTCATTGGAACTACCAAAAATACATACAAATTAAAGAATTATTTTCCGAGACTTATTTGAACTAACATTTGATATAAAAAGCATACCAATTTGTCTTTTATTAGTATATATTATTATTATATGTAACAATACATGTGTTTTTAGTTTTAAAAATGACTGTTGAGAAAGTAAGTGCTTTATATCTTATCTTATTATTTTAAAGTTGTTCAATACAATGTTTTGTCATTTTTTTCCCTCCCACAGTAGGTCAATAAATGCATACGGTTGGTTAAATTTTAAGCAAATATTTGTAGAATAATAAAATTAAAAGCTACAGCTTTTTTCAAAACCAGAACCTGAAATAAATTCAATTTTGGGTATTGCGTCGCCTCGAGCTCAGAAAAATAAACTTCGAAATATACTGAGCAACAGAAAATACCATAAATTAATATTCTTGTAAAAATGTGCAAATATTTTACGTACGCATGTTGTTTCCTTTTCTTTTCCCACATTTCCCGAACTGGGAAGAGGAAAAGCGGAAATGTGTGGGATGTCGATATCCCTCTTTCCACGCTTTACGGTCAGTGAATTTTGTAAAGTTTTTTCCTTCGTGATTTTTTTTCTTTTTTTCGGCCGTTATTTATGAATTGTTTGCGCTTGCCGTTGAATTTATTAAATGCCACCGTCTGCCACTCGGACAATGTTTTTGGTGAAACCACCATAGCATACTTTTCTGGGGCTAGTGACATATCTGCGGGCGAGCAATTCATATGGATGCGAGCTGGAAAGTGTGTGGGACGGACGGAATGGGAAAATCGCCACGAGGTTATTTACATGCATTTTTGCTATAAGTTAATGTGCCTGCAGGTCATTGAAGCACCTAAAATATGATTGTGTACCATAGAGTATCAGCATGCTTGTGGTCTCTGACATGGGCATATTTTATGTAAATTTAAAAAACATTTACTCGTTTGTCAGTGCCCGTTAACAGATTAAAAATGCATAGAATTTTACATAGACAGTCTACTATACAATAAATATTCAAAAATAACAGAAAATAATTAAGGAAATACCCCTTTGCTTGTTATACCCGTTACTCGTAGAGTAAAAGGGTATATTGTATTCGTGCAAAAGTATGTAACAGCTAGAAGGAAGCGTTTCCGACCCTATAAAGTATATATATTCTTGATCAGGGTCACTAGCCGAGTCGATATAGCCATGTCCGTCTGTCTGTCCGTCCGTATGAACGCTGAGATCTCGGAAACTATAAAAGCTAGAAGATTGGCATTTTGCATGCAGATTCTAGGAGTTCCTACGCAGCGCAAGTTTGTTTCAAAAAGGTGCCACGCCCCCTTTAACGCCCACAATCGCTTATATACGATTTTAAAAATTTAAATATTTCGGAAAAGTAAAAATGCAGTTTTATTGTGTTTATCAATACCTATCGAAATGTAGGAGAAATTTTTCAAATCGGACCATTCGTTAAAAAGTTATGCGTGATCAAAGTTTCTATCTCCATCTCCCTCGCACACCCTTTACCTGAGTAACGGGTATCTGATAGTCGGGGCACCCGACTATAGCGTTCTCTCTTGTTTTTTAAATGGTGTCGACCAAATACTAACTAATCTATTTTTTTCATTCCACCTCAAAAATATTGGTTGTTAAATGTGCGAAGGGTATTAAAATTGCAGTCAAAAGTTTTCAACGCAGTGAAGGAGACATTTCCGACCCTATTATATTCTATATTCTATATAAGTTTCATGGCACACTGCCTACCAAAAACCTACCATTTGATGAAGGAGGCTTTAGAGACTATGATTTCGAATAAAATTAATTTTTAATTGGGTACTAAATATATTTACATTCGTATATTTGTTGATAGTAACGATATTTGGTTACTATGATGTTTTCCGTAAAACAAGTATTTTTCATTTCATTTGCAATCATGATTTTACGTACCCCTCTAACAATTTTTGCATATTTTTGAGAACAAGCCAATCAAAACATTCGACTGACTAGTATGTTATTTTAAAGAGCCGAAAGAGGTTTTAGACCAGTATTTCCATCGCCAATATTGCTTTATTAATACATTAGTGAATTCATTGAACCGATACAAATCGACACAACCTAACAGGAAGACTCCGAAAAAACCTTTTTAGATATAACTACATATTTTCATTACGTGTCATAATCTTTCAAAAATTAATCTTCCAAAATTTCTCGTTTCTGCAACATGTTGTAATTTTAATAATTCTTATTTTTTAACGACATTTCCGCAGTTATTAACAGCATTGGCGACATTGGTAGATCGCACTTGTGGTACCATTTTTAATGGCGACAGCGCCAAAAAGGAAAAACGACCAAGGCGGAGGTAAATCACCTTCAAGGCAGGCATTGCTACTCCACCTCAACTAACCCTCCATCCGTTCCCCAAGTCATTGGTGCTAGTTCATCGCAGGACCTCGTCACCGACCAGAACTCGGGTCGCCGCCAGGAGCAGAAGGTCTACACCTTTAATGACCGCCCTCCGCCGCCAAAGCCACCAGGAGCACCAGGACTTCCTGCCAAGCCGGATGACAAGACCAAGCCACAGAAGACCATCCTTGAAGAGCATGGTATTATTTTGGGTAAGGTGATTGGCACAGGCAACTATGCCAAGGTCAAGATCGGCTTTTCGGAGGAGTACGGTAAACGGGTTGCCGTCAAAATCATATCCAAGGTGAAGGCTCCCACCGAATACACCCAGAAGTTCCTGCCGCGGGAGATAGAGGCAGTGAAGGGCTTGCACCACGACAACTTGATTACCTTCTATCAGAGCATCGAGACCAGTCATAGGTGAGACAGTACCTCAATCCTCCTCAGCTGGCAGTTTTTAGAAATGGCAGTACTCTAGAAATTAAAACAATATTCTGGCAATGCTTTTTTTTCGTATTGATAGAAGCTTTTTTGCACCATCTAACTTTTTTACATGTTGCACATGTCGGTGTATGATAAAAGGGTCTCCATCCCTATATAAGAAATTAAAATTAAAGTTTAGTCCAATAAAAAATAATCAAATATAAAAACAAAGAATTCATCATTAAACAAGAGAAATACAATGTGTAGTAATATATTACAAGAGGCATATTTACTGATCACGTGACACCTTTTAAATTGAATTTCCTAATAACATCTGATTTCGGAGTGTCGATAGAAATGGACCGAACAAATCTAATCAATTCGATTTGCTTGTGATAGACTTTTGTTTTTTCATAACATTTGTTACGGATCAGCGAATCTCTGATCTATTATTTACTAAAGCAGCATTCTATGCCAATACACTATATTCTTTTTGTCGATTGATTTTCCTGATTAGACAATTTAATTCATGTGCGCATGTGACTTTACCTATTTGCATTAAATTAGCTTAGCTAACCCGTTGTTAGAAACCTATGTTAGGAAAGCCTTTAGAGGTATAGCGAGTATTTTATGATTGGTTCTTGTCAGTATACCTGCGTCGTTAACTAATCCTTGATGCTAAACCCCGAATCCATGTCGCAGAGTATACCTGATAATGCAACTGGCCGAGAATGGAACGCTTTTAGACTATGTGCGTGAGCGGAAGTTCCTGGATGAGCCGCAGTCGCGGACTCTTTTCAAGCAGCTGGTGAGTGCGGTGGAGTACATCCACAGCAAAGGAGTGGTGCACCGGGACATTAAGTGCGAGAACCTGCTGTTGGATGAGAACTGGAACCTTAAGTTGATCGACTTTGGGTTCGCGCGCAAGGATACGCGGACTCCCGATAACCAAGTGATCCTCTCGAAAACCTTTTGCGGCAGCTACGCCTACGCCAGCCCAGAGATTTTAAAGGGCAAGTCCTCATCCCTAACCCTTTCATGCATTAACATCAACATTACCTAAACACTAATTCCAGGTGTGGCCTACGACCCGTTCATGTCGGACATCTGGGCCTGCGGCGTCGTCTGCTACGCGATGGTCTTCGGTCGTCTTCCCTACGATGGCTCCAATGTGCACATCCTGCTCAAGCGCATCAACCAATCGCTGGTGTTCCCAAAATCCCCGTCCGCATCCAGCGAGTGCAAGCACATGATAATGCACATTCTGGCGCCCGTGAAGATCCGGTACAATATTCCGCAGGTCAAGGAGGACCCCTGGTATTCGCTTAAGTAAACATGTTTGATGCTCCACAAGAATGCAAAATTATAAAAAAAAATTAATACTGATTTTGATTTTTGCATTTTTTTTATTTCAGTCAAAAGCCTCCCAAATTGATATAGCCATGTCCGTCTGTCAGTTTACAAGTTATCTAGACGAAACTTTCCTAAAAGTCTTATTTCTATTACAGGTATTATATATATAAATATAAGTCCGAAAGTCAAACGACTATATGTTATAGCTGCAATAAAAACAATCGGAAAAATATTTTTAAAAAAATTCGGTAAAGAAAGAAGCAGCATGCCGAAGACAATGGGATAATTGGTACCCCTTTGGAAAATGTATGTTTGTGTACAACAATTACGTTGATTATACACAGTATCCTTGCACATCCTGTCCGAAGCACTGGTGGCAGCTCAAATCGGGGCTTGCCCTTCGCAATTCTGCATGGCAATGTCAAAAGTGCTTGTGGCAGTTGCCACCACAGCGTTGCCTGCCAGCGGAAATGCCGTTGCAATGGACACATAGATGGGAGGACTCAAGGACCTTCCCCACTACCCACTTTCCCCATTGAGTTTTGTCACACGCAAAACAACAAAAAAAACAACTGAAATATGCGAAGCTGGCCAAAATTTGCGAGAGTCAACGAGGAGCAAACTGCCGGCGGAATCTGGACTATCCTGCGAGCCGTATGCCAGCTCCAAGCTGAGACCTCTGGACTCTGACCTCTGGCGTTGTGGTTTGGGCCACGTCAGTGCATATGGAACAAACAACATTAGAGGTGTGCGCCTGTCGAGTACTGTGATATCACAAAAGAGCATTTTCATTAAAAACGCCTAAGATTTTCTGCGATAAAATCTTTGGTCGGAAAACAATTCTGAAGACATTTTTTTTCAATTCTATTTTTACTCCACATATTCATTTTTGAGTTTTTCGAAGGTATGCTTTTATATTTATAAAAATTTTAAAATTTTCTCAGAGTATGCTAAAAAAAAGTAAGCAATTTAAATATGAATCCAAATCGGCCAACTTAGAAGATTACCTCATTTCCGAAAATCGAGAATTCGGAATTTCTGGGTTCACAGCAACAAAATAAACATAATTAAACGATAAGGTATCTTATACCAATCCGAAGTTAAATGAGTGCCAAATTGGAATATAGTAACCCCTGGTATTTTAATAAAACTTTGAATTTATCAAAGCAGTTCAAATAGTCTTTTTTAGTCTTTAGAAATTCCAACCATCGGAAGTAATGAGTATATATTCATTATTTGTATATTGCCTCTATTTAAACAGGCTTCCCCAAAAATCTCAACTATTTCCAAATGTACTATGCAAGAGAATATCCTTATGGTTAAAATAATGCAACTTCCATCCTTTAGTTAAACATAAAAATAGCTCTAGCCTTTTCAGTTATGGATCCGATTATGAGTTTGGATACTCCATTTAATTGCGGTGTATGTGAACTCGATCAATGATAAATTATGCCTTTTTCACAACAATAATCTTTAATTTCATTTTCAACGTTAAAGTTGAAATGAGCTTCCCTATTCACGATGAAATCTTTGAAGACATGAAATACTTCAGATATAAAAGGCATCAAATAGTTACTACACTAACGTGTACCTTTATCGACAAAGATATTCCATTATTACTACAAGGAGTTTTCTTTACTTTCTCATACGGAAGTCTAGCTTGCTTTCTCTTAATGCAAGCTTCGCATAATTCATTATTTAGTTAAATATTTTTTACAAGTTCTTAATCTTCTTAATCGTTGCAGTTCTCTGGTATAGAGCATTTGGTTTCGCTAAATTTTATTTGGTCAACCGAAAAACTTTGCAGAAAATGGGAATAATTTAGGCATTAGTTTTAAGGGTCTTATGTTTAGCCTCAAATGGAAAGGTTCATATATATTTAAATATGATTATGATTTTTTATGATTTTTAAATATGATTAATTTTCAAATTCAGGAAGATATTTTCAGTTTCCGAAACTCAATAAGCAAAATGAGTCTTTTGAATATTTTAGTATAATTTGACACACAGAAAATTATTCATCACATCGAAATGTTTAAGCTGATTGAATTTGCAATCTCTTTTATAGTTGTATTAATTTCTAAGGGATTCTTTTGTAGCTCTGTTAACTGGTTTTGTATTTGTATCTTTAATGTCGTATTTCGAGGATGTTTTAAATCTGACACTGATCAATTGCTTTTTAATTTGTATTGTTGTTTCTTTCCATTAAAGTGTCTTCGTTACTTAATTAGTTTATGGAAGATTGGTTTTCAGTACATCCAAATGAACTTTAAACGCAATTTGAAAAGGTGTAGGTTAAAAATAGACATGGATGTAGACGGTGATTTTTCTTGATATGCGACAGAAAGTGATCAATGTTTTATTAGTATTACTTTGTAGTTTTTAAAATTAAAGAATAATATACAAAAATTGATTTAATTTAAATTAGAAAAAAATTAAATAAAAAAAACGAAGAAACCTAATGGGAAATTCAAATTAATTACCCAATATTAAAATGAAAAAAAAATATATGAATGTAAAAAAGTGATGTTTTAAATTAAAATTACTTATTTAGCTGGCATATTTTTCAAAGTTTTTTGGAAATTTGTAAAAAATAATATTGTTGGATGAATGTCCTGCATTCATCTGGGTAATTCAAATTTAAAACTAAAAAGATTTGTAAGCACACTGATACTCCACTTAAAATATCAGGCAAAATGTTTTCCAATGCAAAAAATTAATGCTTGCAAAGTTTTGTTTTTTTTTTGTAGCATTCATCTGTTTTGGTTTTAAGATTCTTTGAGTTATCCAACGTTGCTTTTGTATATTATAAAGTTATCTCGGGAGTCTTGAATTGTAAATTTTACTTTTAAACTTCCCGAAGATACTCGTTTCCCTCTCCTGATGGGTACAAGAATAGCGTGAATAACGTGGAACAGCAATGCGTCGTTTTTATCTGTGGAAGTCACAAAGGAAAGTGTTTCCCCGAGAAAAGATTCCTACGAATGTGAAAGCATATTTGCATCACTTGTCATATCTGGACTCTTCAGCTTTGTCAATTTAAGCCTGTAATGGTGCGATAAAGAATTTTGGAACAGAAATTGTCTTTCACTTGTCGCGCTTTTACTTCGATCTTGTCTTTTTCACTATTTTTCTTCGGTCTCGTTACTTTTCCTGCCGTGCTTTTGCATAATGAACCAAGTCGATTTTTCTGTTGGGTCTCAACATCCAACTGAAATGGTCGTTCATATGTTGTAATGCGTGGTGACCACATGATACGCCCACCACCCATCTTCCCTGTTTCATTCTGTGTTTGGCTCTGTTTCTGATTTTGCTCTTGCACTGCTCGCCCCCTCGAGGTGCCTGACTATGTTAGACGTTGTTTGCCGATGAAAAATTCCTGAGATATACATACATATATACATATGTACATAATAAGTATAGCGAGGAAAAAGTTCTTACCAACTAATTATGCCTTTGCCTGCGTTACGATTACGCAGGATGCTTTCTTGTCATATCCAACGCTTATCGATTTTTTAAAGGACTGATTGACTTAGAAAAGCTTTACGATGCGAACACAGACTTCTTCCTCCTTAAGCTGACAGTATTGATGGAAATCGATATTATTTGGAGCAGTGGAAGCTCGCATATGTTTTTGTGATCCCTAAGAAAGGTGCTTCCTTCCCCCATGCCGAATTTTTTCCGACCGAAAAGCTTTCTTCCGACTTTTACCAAGATCATAGAGTAAGAATCTATACTCTATGACAGCTGCGTGCCGCGCTGATGGATAGATTCCGAAGAAATTTCTGCAGAGGGAGCAGCAGCCGGAAGAAGCCGTGCGATGCAGCAGTTAGCCTTTCGCTTAAAAAAAATACTGTCAGAGCGACAGATGGTGAAAATTATTAAAAGGGGCTTGAGAGAGCATCGCAAGATTCGTCTACGCAATGGATGTGCTTACAGTGGACGAATTGAGGGAAGAGTGCTGCGGGGTGCATCGCAATTTTGGAGGCCGCGAGGATGAGTTGCGTGCGAAGGTCAGGAATCCGTTCTGAGCGGGCTGTCGACTACGGGTTTTGTGACTGCGCGGCAACAGAACACAGTAGGTTCTGCTCCCGATGCGGAAGGCCAGACAAAGTTTCTCCGAAATGTCCGGATTGCGCGGAAAAGAGGACGATCTGAGGGCGAAAAAGATGCGTCCAGACAAGCGACCCGCGAAACTGAACAAACACCAGGTTCACTACATCGTGACCCAAAAAGTGTGTCTCGTGGTCCCCCTGGCCATCTAAAAGTTCCGGCCGTCGTTTAAGCCTATTCACGCCATTCACGTGCATCACGGGCCATGCCAGTCTGAAGTTGTTAATGTCTATAAAGGACCTCTCAGGTCGGTTGGTAAGGTGGTTCAGGGCTCCAGAGATTCCACTTCAACATCGAGCACAGGGAAGGAAGCGAGAACGTCGTAGCCGACACCCTATCGCGATGTGTGGAGGAACTAGCAGTGGATCCGACAGAGATTCGAGACCACCGAGTTTGCTGGAAAAATTACTTGGAGTTGGTACAAGAATCGAGGATATGCTCATTTTCAAGCGGGTCTCTTCGGCAAATCTGGACGACGAGATGAAAGGGTGCGAGTGTAAGTTGTGGATTCCCCATATTCTGACCCACAGCATAATTGAGCATGCCCACACGGATCCAACAGTAGCCAACAGCAGCCAGGGGTTATATTGCCGAAATCCCTGAGTGGCCTATGTCGTTCACGTAGGGAACCTGTAATTAGATTTTAAGTAACTGTATACATACATTCAATCCTTTTTACACATTCTCGCGATTTTGCGCGCTTGAGTCCGGGTTTGCGCAACTCAGGGTCTGAAATTCTTTGTTTTTACTTACCCGTCCATTTAAGTCGCTTCAAGCGCAAACTTAATAATTCCCCGAGGTCAAATTTCCTGACTTTAACAAGGCCTTGTAGCTGCCGCACTTGGGTAGCTGTTTTGCCTGGTATGCAAATAATTGTTTTAATAATGTTCATAAAAATCTATTAAATGTATTGAGCTGCGAATGATGTTGGCCTAGGGCACTTACCTATGGGGAGATGAACCCGTCGTATTCCGGCCTGGCAGGGACTACGGCCATTGAACATGGGCTGTGTCCCATAAAACCCACAGGGGCACCATAGGATGGGTGGGTGCGCGGTGGCAAGTCCATCTATAGGCCACCTTTTGTAATTTCGTCCAATATTTACCTTTTTTCTATTTGTTTACCTCTTGTCGTTGGAGATGGTCCAGTTGAAAGTAGTATGGGAGTCGTCGATTTGTATCGATTCTAGTGTTGGGAAGTGTTTGGACATTGGGGGTACTTTTCCCTGAGCATCAAGTTAACCTGTGCTGTCCCCAAGAAAAAATAGTGCATTTCTATAACAAAGTATTAAACTAATAATAAATATTGTCATCCCTTTAATACGTATTTCTGGAATGCTGCTGAGTGAAAAATTCTTTGCTTGCTTAAGCCTAGTATCCAGATCGACAAACGATTACGTAAAAACTAGCGTAAAAACTTTAATCTTTCCAGTGTGACCAAAATTTTGAGAGTTCATCAGATTTAAGCGTGCTACGGTCGTACTGTCAATCAGCTGGGTTTGTTGACAAGCAGTTAAAGCCTAGTATCCAGATCGACGAAAACCGTACGCCAGTCATGAGAGAGAGCGAGAGGCAAATAGCTGGCGTTCACTTTTCGTCGGGCCTTTTTTTCACGTCGGTCTCCTGATCGACAAAAAAAAATACCAGAAAATTCCATAGCGTTGCCAGTCAGCGGAAATGAAACTTTGGGTGAACCCTAGCGAAAAGATTAAAAAATTTAATCTTTTGACGTGCGCTTCTCACTGAACATTATAAGAAATGGAGGGAAAACTCACAATCAAATACCTTGGCAAGACAAGTCTCCCGCTGTACAAATAAATTAAAAAACAATACAATTTAAATTTAACAGTTGTTTTTTTTAATTTACTGATAATTATTTGCTAATTTAAAGTTCATAGCTGCACTTTTATTGTGTTTTTTCGTACATTCTGGACCTAAAAAACATTTTGCTCTGACAAGAGGCACCCCAGATAGTATTAATGTTATTTTGTCCTCACATGTTAACACCTGCAATCGACTTTTGTGAGATTTTTGAGCTTTTCCCTCCATTTCGTATAATGTTCAGTGAGAAGCGCACGCTAAAAGATTAAATTTTTTAATATTTTCGCTAGGGTTCACCCAAAGTTCATTTCCGCAGACTGGCAACGCTATGGAATTTTCTGGTATTTTTTTCGTCGATCAGGGGACCGACGTGAAAAAAAGGCCCGACGAAAAGTGAACGCCAGCTGTTTGGATCTGGATACTAGTCTTTATTTTGGAGTTAGTGCGTCACATAGCCGCCAATAAAATGTGGTACGATTTTGGAAAGCAAATATTATCAGGATTGGCGCAGTTGCTCCGTATAAAGAAATATATATTAAAAAGTAGGTGGGAGCTCAGATCGACAAACGAGTTCGCTAGCGGAAAAACTTTAATATTTCGAGTGTGACTGCATTTTCGAGAGTTCATCAGAATTAAGCGTGCTACGGTCGTACTATCAATCAGCGGGGTTTGTTGACAAGTAGATACAATTCAAATATCGTATTTACGGGAAAGAGCCTTTAAAAGATATAATCATTAGGTACATTTTTGACCTAAGAAACATTTTGTTCTGACAAGAGTCACCCCAGATAGTATTAATGTTATTTTGTCCTCATATGTAAACTCCTGCAATCTTTTTTTTTTAAATGTTTATTTTCTGGTATTTTTTTGTCGATCTGAGGACCGAGGTGAAAAAAACCCTTGACAAAAAGTGTACGCCAGTTGTTTGACAGTTTTCGTCGATCTGAGTATTAGGCTTTAACATGTTTAAATCTAAGCTGGCTTTTGAATTTAGCGGGAAAATATGATTTTTTAGGAAATTTTAATTGTTGGTTGACCGAATTCGGGCTCAATGCTTTTTCACAATCTGGTAACACTGACAAGCAGCACACATTAGTTTATGCGATAGTCTGAGTGAACGGGTAGAAAAATCACAGCTATTATTTCAGCAGTGCCAATTGTCAGTGGAGTGAACAAATCGAAAAATTGTAGACAGGCTTACGCAGATCGACATTCATTATGTTTGCCAGCAAATTGTTGACCTGCTCGGCATTGCTAATGCTAAGTGGCGCAGGTGAGTGGACAAATGACATACTACGCGAACCCTTTACTTCCATCGAAAAAACTGCGTCGCGCGGAGGCCTTTGTTCAATATGCCATTTCATCGCAAATTATTTATATTTGTCGTCATTCGCCGTCTCGCTCGCACTCACGAAACAGCTGGGACAGTCTGTAGTATTTTATCTACGGAAAACGTACAAAAAACAGGGAATGAAAGTACAAGCCAGTAACAGCGTTTGGGGTTTGTGAACAAAGAGCAACAATCATCCGCCAACACTGCAATTACTCAGTTTTAGCAAAGTTTTTGGACGTCCGTTACTCTCTGTTCTAACAAAATGGTGTGACTTACCGTTGCAGCACCCACATCCCTCTTACCTCCCCGGCACCCTCATCTGGCATCGAGCACAGCTGGCGCTGGTACTACCTGCATGCCGAAAATCGCAGCAAGATAAAGCCGTCCGCCCCTTTATGCAGGCGTATTCTATTTATCATCGGTGCCTTCGTCTCCCTTTATCAGACATGTAATTACACTTGATTCTCAGCACAGTCTAAATAGTTATTTATTTGCCCAACTCGGTTGGCTATTGTTCTCTGCTTATCGCCCTCGTTTAGGGCAATTCCCGATGGTACTCGCACTACTCCCCCTTTAGTTGATGTCATTTGCAGTATCCGATTTCTTGCGGTCTGAGCTTTTCAGCTATTTTTCAACCGCTAATCTTCATATGTCGGGAGGTATTTGCATTTGATTTCACAACTACTACCATTCGGCATGAGGCACACATTAGGTTATGCGATAGTCTCGCTTATAGCACTAGAATGTTATTCTAGTTCATTGTACTGAATAAGGCAGAAACCGGAGAACAAAGAATTATTGACCAGCAAAACAATTGTTTCAATTACTAAATTGAATAGTTGACACATCTTGAGCATCAGAATATTAAAGCTATCGATTTCTTATATATTGCTTACAAATACAATTATACGGAGTCATGGAAGATCTCTGATTAGGCTAAGTTTGTTTGGCCCTTTTTTATAAATATTACAAAAATACAGTAATAATAAAATATAAAATATACAATTACAAAAATACAGTAATAATAAAATATAAAATATACAATTACAAAAATACAGTAATAATAAAATATAAAATATACAATTACAAAAATTGAGTAATAATAAAATATAAAATTACAATAACAATGGCGCAGCACATTTATTTGTATTTTAATCATTTTAGAACCCATCAAGTATATTTTATTGCACGCAAATTAAGTATTTGTTTTCGAACACTTTTCCTACGTGGTTGAGGCACATTTATCTTATCACAAATTATTTATATTCCCATAATTGTTCCTCCTCTGGTAAAAATTGTATTACATGTCTAAGGCGGGACACGCCTCTTGTCCGTGGACTTCCTATCCTCAGTATGTTTGCTTGCTGAACTTGCATTTAAAGGTCATCTCTCTGGAATGCATTACCGAACGGAACTAAACTAGAACGGGTGGGGTTGGTGAGACGTGAACACACATTGATAGCAGAGTTAAAAGCGGATGCCATGCTCAACAAAAAATATTAAAAAAGAAAACAGCTTTGGCAACAATTATTCAATTAGTGTATGAATCACCAACGCCGATTGTGTGAAAACAACAAGTAGTTTTTACTTTGTCTTATTGTTTTGAAACGCAAGCGAAATACGAAGAGTGCAAAAAGGGGATTAAAAGCTCGATAAAACTGCTGGCATGTTTTGTCTGGACATTGATTTTCTTTGTAGGCTTTATCATCGGCCTAACAACCAGACATTACGTTCATATCATATTAACTCGCATAATCGCTTTATTTCTGTCATAATATGTTGACATCTGTAACTAGTTGTGCCCCACATTTCTTTTAATTCATTCCTTATCACTCGGTGAAAACGAAAATTAATTATTCATCGAGTGTAAAATGACTCATATTCGTGAAACGGAAACAAAGGCGTGGTAATCTTAGCTAAGCAGTATATTCACACCGCATTTGATAGATACAAAATTAAACTGAAAATATTTACGATAAAGAAAAAATTTAAATAAATTTAAATTTTATTCTATATTTCGAAACTAATTTTCCTTTCAGTGCTCTCTCAAAAGTTTATTAGTTTGGCTGATGCCGAATTCAAGATTCCTGATACGTCTTCGGAACATCCAAGCCAGGAAACCAGCAGCACATCTACATCTACATCAACGACTTCGACAACTACAAAGAAGCCAACCACATCCAGTTCAACTTCGACGGTCACGCCACTTACATCCTCCACAACCTCTACTGAGTCACCAAAGACGACGACCACACCAGCACCAGTGACAACCACGACTAAAGCTCCTCCGGCGCCCTCCGTAGGCACTTGGAATGCCTCCTGCATTGTGCTCCAAATGGCAGCTGAAGTGAACTTCACCTATGAGGCTAAGGGTAAGAAAATTAACTAAAAACTATTTTTTGAACGAAAAACAAGAGAATAAAACACTTAATGAATAATTAAATTTAAAGATCAAATGGCCTATTTTAACACCAAATAGATAAAATAAATTACAATTTTATTCTATACTATAAGCATCAGCCATTTCATTTAAGTGGCATTTATTTTAAAAATAATTGGTTTAATTTAAATATTTATATTTTAAACATTTTAAAAATGTTGTTTATTTATTTATTTGAGTAAAGAGGACTGTTTTTTAATTTTTTTTAGATGGAAATTTCACACACGGTCTATATAACATTCCTAGCACCGCATCGATTGAAGATTCGGACTGTACAAGTCAGACTATCCAGTTTATTCATCTGAACTGGGGACCCGAAACTTCCAAGCAATCGTTTTTGATGTATTTCGATAAAAAGAACGACACCACCGAGCTCTCCTCCATTCAAATCCATCTAAATGTGCTGACCGAAGACTTTCCTAATGCCAAGGGTATGGAGATTTTAAATATTTTTTAGCAATGAAAGTTATAGATATTTGGATTTTACAGAAAACCAAACGATTCAACTGATTCATAGGGGTGCTGGAGAGTTCAAGACGCCCGACAAGATGTCCTACCACTGCACACGCGTTCAGAAGATGAACCTGACCGAGACTCTGGATGCTAAGCAGTTGATCGGATCGATCAGCGTCCGCGATGTCCAGGTGGAGGCGTTCCTAGCTGCTAACGCCACTGGGTTCTCAGTCGTACATGATTGCGACAGCTCCGAAACGTCCGACGTGGTGCCCATTGCCGTTGGTATTGCCCTAGCCGCGTTGATATTGGTCGTGCTGATCTCGTATTTGTGTGCAAGGCGTCGTTCCACCTCTCGCGGGTACATGAGCTTCTAAGCGCTGTGCATCAACTTATTTAGGGCAGGTAGGGAATGGAATCGAAGGAGAATGAAAAGCAAATCATTAGAGAGAAAATTAAGATTGAATTTGATGATTGGAAGCTGTCTGTGGGTATAAGCAACGATCCATTTTGTTTTGTACCTTTTGGCTTGTATAAGTTAAAGTGGTTTGTTTTGTTTAGGTCAACATAAAATACGTATTAACAAAAGAGAGGGAGAATTAAAAAATCAGGAATCGGAAGTATGATCTAAAACGCTGTTTTTGTGTATGTAATTGTCAAAAAATTTGTATCGTAAAATGAAAATAGTTAACTCATTCGGGTCTGCCGATTTGACACAAATTCTTGAAGAGAAGTTAAACCAAATTTTAAACATTCAATAAATAGAGGCACACATTTTACTCAATAAACCAATCAACTAATGTAACTAGCGTGTCATTCAAATGAGGTGAAACTGGGCGATCGCCTAAGCGATGTTCTAAACAATGATGATTAATTACCCAGACGATACCAACGGTCAAGTTTTTTATCCAAATGGTCAACATTTTAACTTTTCAAACATAATATCAGAACACAAAAATGTATGTATTACTGGCCTTAAAATCGCAATAAAGATAATATTTAAAACCCAACTCAATATAATTACTAAATGCAAATGCTAATGTTTTGATAGTTCTTAAACTATATTTTTAAAAATTGGAAAATATGTAAAATGTGTTCTAGGGTAAGCTTTGCCACTATATACAAAAAGCTTAAATGTCCCTATCAATGCAAACAAACTCAAATTGAAGTATAGCCAAAACAACGGACTTACTTGGTAAACCAAAAAGAGAGAATTATTCTTTAGTTGCTTATATTTACTGTTGAGTTTTGCGAAGGATAAAGACTAACAATTGATTCCAACATATGTATGTTGTAAACAAAAAAATATATTTAAACGGGCAACAAGCTTTCGGCATTCATTTCTGCATCATCGTCTGAATCGTCTTTGCTCTGCTGCGCTCGATATTTGCCAGTGCGAGGACGTTCTGCCGGAGGTCCCAAAGGATCAAACTGCTGGACTGTAAAAATAGGAAAAAGTATAGTATACCTAAGATCCTTCAGGAGCTGTCACAACCTTACCGGAATAAGTAGCAGTACTCTGAGTATAGGTCATACTTTTGGAGATGTCGCTGTTCTCTTGCAACCGTTCCTCATTGGATTGTCTGACTGCTGCAGGATAAGATAAAAAAATTAGTAAATATGTACAATTATATAAAATAAATAATATAATATAATAATATATATTCTTTTCACAGAAACTGATAACAACCGTCAGTGGATGTAATCATTCTACATACTAGCAATTAATACATACTTCGCAAGCGGCTGCTGGATGAGGTCGCAGAAGAAAGGCGCTGCTGCTGGTATCGCTGCTCGTTCTGCAGTTCCTGCTGCTGCTTTTGCAGGCGCGCGTAGTCCAATGCGTACCGATCGTGAAGATCAGCTAAGCCCAGCGACTTGGTCACTTGCATAAGGGCCCTTACGCAGGTAAGGTTGTCCGGAAAACGGGCGTAGATCTTCTGGAACATGCCTAGGTACTGCTTCGGTGGCAGGTACGAGTTGCGGAAGCAGCTAGCAATACGCAACATCAGGTTTGGATCGTTGGGATCGGCTAGAACCGCTCGTTCATAGTAGTACAGCGCCTTTTCCGTGGCCTGCAGCTTGATGTAGTAGGAGCCGATGGAGCTGGCGATGCCGATGTCGCTCATGTTAATGCGGTACGCCTCGTTGTAGTACTGATTGGCCTCCTGATGGTCCTGAATCTGCTCGTACAGAGAGCCGACCTTCTCAAACAGCCGCGAGTCGATGTCGGCAGCGGAAATTCCGAGTACCTGGAGGTAGGCTTGCAGTGCCGCTCCCGGCGCAGCGGTGGCTTTAAATCCGCCTCCCAGCCGACGTTCCTGCAACTTGGCCAGTTGGTAGAACACATGGCTGTGCTGTACAGAGTGAGGCATCATCAGTTGGGCCTTAAGCACCTCGAAACGCTCCTCGGCCAGCTCGAAATCCTGCTGCGCCAATGCCACAAGGCCTAGGTTGTAGTTGGCTTCAAAGTTCGTCGGCTGAAGTTGAAGAGCTCGCTCCAAACGGTCGCGGGCTGAAATGAGGTTCTGATTCCGCAAGTCAACTATACTGGCATTGATCAAAGCTAATGCATTATTTTCCAGTGCTCCGATTTCCTGAAGCTGATTAAGGCAATGCGTGGCCATCTCCAGGTTGCCGAGCTAAAAAAAACATTTTATTCATTATATTTGTATTTTCATAATTTTATCTGTTTGACACTTTAAAAAATTATATATTCGAATAGCAGTTTTATACTTTAATCATAAGACAGATCACCCAAGACCCCATACTAACGAACTGGGAAATATATTCGTTTTTCACTGGTATCATTGCAAATGGTGTTTAAAGTAATTAAATAACTTTGTAATAGAATTAATGGTGTACGTTTTTGACATTGTGTTTTCAAAACTCACACTAATATAGATGAAACTTAGGTTGGTCAGGGCGCTGGCTGTCATAGATCCTTCACTTTTACGGTCATACATTTGAAGTGTTTCAATCGCTTGATTTACGTCATTTTGTCTAAGGTAAACTAGAGCCTTGTTCAGCTCGAGTTCGTTGGCCAACCACGCCAGATTTGAAGTCTTGATGATCTCAATGCACCAATTGTATCCTGAAAAATTAGTTAAATATGTATTTATGACCGTTTATTTTATTTATAATGTATTCGGAATCTGGAAAAGCGATATAATAGTGTATCTAATACCTTGCATTGTTGTCGGTTCGTTTCTACATATTTTCATTATTAAGAAATTTACTTACAATATATAAAATTCAATTTATGAATAGTTGAAATTTGTTGTAATAGCTCACCATCGTTATAGTTCTCTTCGATTAAGGGTGAGATAAGATCTACAATCATTGTAATAGATCGCTTCTCCGCATTTCGGCGTTGATTTGTGTACACGGCGAGCTCGTCTTTTTTAAGGGCTTGGAGAACATAATGCTGTTTTGCCTTGTCCGAAAACTTCACGGTCTCCTCAACCTTTTCGTAAGAACCTCCACCTTCTGCATCGATCACCGCCACATCCGCGCTCCCGTTGTCCTCGCGGTCCAAGGACTTGTGCAAGTCCTGATTGCCAGCTGGTCCAACCTGGTCCGCCTGCTGCTGCAGTTTAATGATATTGCTCTCGCTTCCCAGATCGGTTTCCGTTTCCCCGGCAGGCACATCGCACAGGCTGCGAAAGGCCAACTTTAATTTCTCCACGTCGCCCATGGCGTAGTAGCAGAGGAGGAGGTGGATGCCACTCTTAATATCCGCCCGCTCAGACATGATGAACTCAAAGCTGGAGGCAGCATCCGAATAGGAGCCCATGCGAACGAGGAGGACGCCAATGTTTTCACGGATCTTAAGCCGCAACTGGCTCAAGTTCTTCGGCACCGAATCAAGGGCCATGCGATACATTTTAACCGCCTTCTGGTAGATTCCCATATTGTAGTAGATGTTGCCCATGTTTATCTTTAGCTGGTTGACGTGTGGAAACATCTTGTTCTTGGTCATAATGCTGTAGGTGTTGAGGGCCTCGATGTGCAAGTCATTACGTTCGTATTGCTCGGCAAGATTAAAAAAGACCTGTACCCAAGATATTTAATTTTTCTTTTTAATGATCCTTGTATTCTCTCACCGCATATGTTAAATCGAAGTTGTGGTAAACATTTTCGCCTTGCTGGTCCCGAAAACGGTGCAAAGTTCGATCCAATGAGAAAGCTTCTTTGGCCTTATTCAACGACTCAGCTAATGCCGACTTTGCCTCAGAGTTAATATCGCCACTCGATCGAGCCGCGGAGCTTTGCCAGGCCAATACTATGGACGATTCCAAGAGCTTCACAATCTTGCCCTCCAGATTCTTATACTTGATTTGTGGGCTATAATCATTAAAAAAATCTTCAGATATATACTTAAGTCTTAATTTAAAATAAAACAGGACACTTTCAAAACTGGTTCAAAAGCAATAAACGGTTGGTTGTAAGTATTACAACAGCAAAACGATGATTTAAAGAGTTCGTAGTTGCTTAATCGTAAATAGGAACATTCGGAAAATAGTCAAACTTTGTTGTTTTGTAATATATTCAAATTTGGTAAAAAGATTGCTATAATATGTTTATTAATTGTTTAATAATTATATGCTTACTAAGTCTTACTTCTTCCAATAAAGAGCGTTATAAGATAAGTTAAGTTAAAAGATAAGTTTATTTTACTATCAGCATTACGTATGCCAAACAACAAATATATTTGCCAGAAGTACTCGTTTAAAAAAATGATTTATCTGTACCAAATAAGTAACTATTATAGCAGAAAAAATTGCTTTATATTTAAACCAAAGATAATTATAATTTCTGTTTTACGTTAAAAAAATTGTATGGAAAGTGAAAAAAAAAATCGTTGTTCCTACTCACTTTACTTCCTTGGCGGCATCCACAGCGTTTGCCGACGAGAGGGTATGCTGCTTGGCCTTTTCCAGGAAAAACTGGTCGAACTTTTGGCCAGCAGATCCGCTATTGGCTGCATAGCCCACGGCCCGGACTGCTGTTGATGGCCTAGCCAGAACTGACTTATCGCCTCCTGGTGCCCGACTACTAACCAGATTGCCGCGCTGAATCACAGGAATTACTTAATTAATTAAATTTGCCCTAAAATCCCAGGACTCACCGAAAAGAGCTGAGAAGTGGGTGGCCTTGGCCTGCCCGCCGCAGTTGGTGGGGGAGGAGGAATAGCTTCTGTTTCGGACCCAGCCTCCAAGACTCCCTGGTTATTATTGACACTGGTTTTTAAATCCATTTTTATTATGTTGATTTTTTTCGGCGATTTTGCGGCATGAATATAGAGTAAACGAAAAGTAGCCTATCGAATATTTTTTTTTTCAATAACAACCAATTTTAAGGGTTGACGTTTGTTTTGGTCGAGTTTCCTTGGTGATCAGAAGCCAAATTCACGCACAGTGGCACGATTTGAGGTTTTCTTTGTAAAACGCATATCCCTAGAGCCAAAAGACGTTATCGAATAATTTAAATGGCATACGATAGATATTTGCTTAGCATAATTCATTGTAATAGCATACTTATAAAATATAAAACTCAAAATTTGTGATAAATCCATTATGTGTCACTTGGAAAAAATTATTTTAAACGCTTTATATGTTTTTTTAAACGATAAATTTCTGAAAATATTTTAAAATAAAGATTTTTCATCTATAAAAGTTTAATAGTTTACATATATGGAAATCTATTGTTAAAGCTTCACTCCCCAGTAAGTGCAAGTGCGATTAAAGCTAAGTGAAACAAGAAAGGAAGCAAACTTTCGCAAGCCATTTCGATTTCTATTCTATTACTATCAAGAAAGGAAAGCTAACTTCCGGCGGCGCCAAAGTTGAGATTTTTTATGAGTATTAAAAATTCATCATATGAATAATTTTGGAGAATATAATTTACAGAATATTCTGCAAGGGTATATTAATTTCGGCTCCGCCCGAAGTTAGCTTTCCTTTCTTGTTTGAATTCTTTTTTCCGATTGTTCCTATGGGATCTATATGATATAGTTGGTGAAAATATATTTATTAGTCTAATAATTTCCAAACTTTAATCATTATAATCATACTCTTCTTGGGACTTTAAATGCAGCAGAACAAATAAGTGGATCGGAAGACTCTTGGAACATGTTAAAATAAATATTCTCATTTTGCACTTTTCTTGGTATAGATCTTTATAACACTTGTTTAGGGATCCTATGCAACTTCGATAAGCTCTTCTATTGGCTTAAACTGGAATTCGATTATATCTTCTCAATGCGATAATCATTTGTGGACGGTGTCAATTTTTTAAAATTCGTTTAAAAGTGATACAATTTTTGAATCATATTTCAATTCATCTTTTTCCTTACAACTTGAAGCATTCAAAATTTTTTTTAATTGTGATTAGAGTTACTGCCTCGTGTACTTATTATCTGAACACACTTACATACTATATGCATCTGCTCATTTGGAAGGCATAGTATTAGTTTCTTTACGTATTATGTATAAGTTTATCTAAATATTGTGAGCAGACTTTGTCTTAGGCTCTTAGGGAAGATATCGATTATCTTTTAGAAAGAAATATGTACTTAGATATCTTTTAGCAATCGAAACATATTGTATAAGGAGTGGTTTATAAGATAGGATAATTCTGACACTTTTTGACATTTAGTCAGTTCTGGAAGAGTTATCTTTTGACCATCTTTAAAATAACAAATTTGGTTTTTTATCTGGATAACAAAACATCGAATTCGAAAGTATTTGAGCTTTGATATTGAAATTAATTTCAAACAAACCGCACAGTGTGTTGACACACACCGTTGAAACCAGGCACAAATATTTATTTTTGTGTGGCTAAATTAATAATATTTTTAAACGACATTTTTTCTCTGTACAGCCATCATTTTCAAACAAATATGACCCCAGCTGAAGACGCATATGCCTACGGGCGTTACAGTGAGCGTGCCTGCCCTCATATGTATCATTCAAATGTTCAATCTCTTGATCTCTCTCTAGAAACTTTAATTGTTCAAACGGGCATCGCTAGAGCAACTCGGCTATTAATCTTGGTCAATATTTTATTTGCAAGCCCTTTACAAGAGGCCGCGGTTTCATCCGTTCGAAACGCGGTTTCATCCGTTCGAAACGGTTGGGATTTTTGACAAAAACCGATCGATTTCGGTATTACCAGGTTAACGAGGCAGTATTTTTAGTTTTTATTAGTTTTACGTGATATCTAATGTAGCTTAAGAATAATGAAGTGCCTTAATAAATGCCAAAATACTACCATACATAACTGCATTTAAATCATTTTCATATTCCCTACCGTTTGCCAGCTTTATGATTTTGTGTTTCAAGTTACGTCTGCACGAAATACGCTGTGAGCCACTGTATTTGAGAGACCGGAAAAAAGTAGAAAACTTTTAGCGGGTGGTGTTTTGGGAAATAAAATAAAAACCAAAGCTAAATACATGCATATTATAAATTGTACAGTTGCTTTCAGTACTTTTATCTTAAACTTAATATAACTACTTTGGTATTAATTTAAATGTTGCTAATTTAGCGTTTAAGGTTGCTTTTGGTAGGTAGAAAATTTAATTTAAATTTGTTTAAACATATTTAAAGCAAAAAACAGAAATCATTGTTGATTCACTCACCGCGATTGGAAGCAACTACCCCATCAGCTAATTCACAATTCAAAGCAGAATTAGAAGTTAGCCCGAGATCCTAGTAAGTAAAAATAAAAGAAACTTAAAATCCATAAATATATAATAATGAATAAAGGAATATATTTAGTGGTCAATATCTTTTGAATGCTGCAAATAAATATGTTTAAGTTGCTTTTTCCGTTTAACGATCAAATGTTGTTTATCTCAGCATATACTTAAAGTTTCATTGTGTTATGGAAATTTTACGCACTACGTACATATGTAGATTGTTAGGTCTTTCAATTAAAACAGAGGAAAATAATGATAAGCGTATGTGTATAGGCATTTATACCCCCAACCATAGTTTATGACATTTTTACGATGCTGCTGTGTAACTGCCTGAGGTAAAACAAATTATAATATGACATCGCGAGAGACGTGAATACATTTCTCAGACCCAAGCAACCTGTGGGTATTTCGCGAAATAATGCGCTTGGTCTCGTGTCCTACACTTTATATTTAGTAGGGAACTACTCTTAATATTTTCCACTTGGCTACAGTGTACGGAACTTTCCATTTGCTTGACTCGTGTTATCGCAAGCAATTTAGCTGTTGTGGACTTAGAAAACGAGGGGGACCCGAGCTCCAAACGAAATGTAATCTGATTGCATTTGGCAGCGGCAGAAGCCGAATAAGGATGATGGGGAAGATAGGGAGTCATGTTCCGGAGACTGCCAAAGGCGTTTCGCTTAATCAAACGTCGCTCTTTGTGTCAGCACGACATTCACGCCGTTTCCAGGAGTCCATTGCTTCGTTTCCACTCATTGAGGCAGTCAGTCAATTAGTCAGCGAGGCAATCCTTGAGATTGATTGTGCTTGCTCCTGCCTAAATATGAAAAATGTAATCGAGGTAAGAAAGTCATGAAAATAGCACCTTCAACAGAGAAAGTTTCTGATATTAAATTTTATTAGGAAGAATGTTTTTACATTTGACTCAACTGATACTACATTTGCTATAGTCCGATCCAAACCAGTGGTCTACCGTTCGAAAGTTATTGTTAATCATAATAAGACTTTTTTTACTCCTAATTTATTCATATTCATAACCGAAATACACGTCGAACGGTACCAAAATAATTTCTTTCCTTTACCTATAAACAAATTTTCTAATACATCGTGTCAAAAAAAATTGTAGTTAAAATTGAAAAGGTGCGCTTTACCGATTAGAGTCCGATATTTGAAGAATACAATATATCTTGAATAATATGCAACTATATAAAAATGCAGCAACATTATGCCGCACCACTAACCATACAACATTTGTTGTACTAACGTTATTATTGTTATTCGGGAACGATACACCTTGGATGTTATGGAAGCTTTTTTTTTAATTTGCTATTTCTACTTCTGTTTCAAAATATTTAACTTACAAACCACGTTAGTGAAGTTTAGCAAGCGAAGCTTGTGTGCTGGAGTTGAAGTGAAAGTTAACCTTTTCTTTACCGTCGATTGGAGAAATGACAACGGGCAGTCTGCAAACCCCAATATCAATATCATGTCATATGTGGTAGGGGTGAAGGCAGTCCGCCAACTACCAATATGAGTTTAAGTTTCTGGCTAAAATTTACTTTAGCTCAAATTAAAAAGTTCAAGTTTTTTTTGCCTCGACGGGGTTCACTGAGCGTGTAAAGTTTTACAACCGATGCTCGAAAGTTTTCTTCGCCTTTCTCTGTGGGCGTGATTGCACTCAATATTGTACTTTGCCTTGTACTTTATGCGCCACCGCACAATCATTAAAGTTGGAATGGAATCGGGACTATTCTCTGGTCACAAGTCCCTCATGTTGGGTCCTCAGCCCCGAAAGTTTTTGATTGTTTGTCATTGTGCAGGAATTATTCAGTCATTCTTTTTCGTCGGTGGGGGTCATGTGGTGTTCTTCTGTAAAGTTTCAATTTGTGAATTACCAAGGAAGTCGCCTGATGGGTCCAAAAAATCTAGATAAATTGGCTTTAATAAAAACAATAGATTTGTATGTGGTAAATAAATCATTTTATCGGCCATAACTTTATGTAAGTAAATCATTTTATCGGCCATAACTTTATGTAAGGATTCGATTGGGGTTTACTAATCATCATCTAATAACCGATGATGATGATTAGTAAGCCTCAATCGAATCCTTACATAAAGTTATGGCCGATAAAATGATTTACTTACAAATTGGTTGAGGCGAAATTCGATTGAGCAACGGGTCAACGCTCAGTGGTACAAAACAAAGATGGATTGAAGAAATGCAAAACAGCAGCATCAGCAGGGATAAAGCAATAGACAGCAACCAATGCCTTCTAAGTTGGTTAAGAGCTCTAACAGATTTGGTTTGCGGGCGCGCAGCTGAAAACTTTACGCCAAAAGAAGTTCAAGAAACACCAGACTCTTAAAAGCTTTTGTGGTTATTGCTTTTTTATACCCTTGCGGAGGGTATTATAATTTCAGTCAAAAGTTTGCAACGCAGTGAAGGAGACATTTCCGACCCTATAAATTATATATATTCTTGATCAGCATCACCAGGAGAGTCGATCTAGCCATGTCCGTCTGTCTGTCCGTTTCTGGGCAAACTAGTCCATCTCTTTTAAAGCTACTTGATACTTTCTATTGCAGGTAGTATATATGTAAGTCCGAATGAGCCGGATCGGGCGACAATATCTTATGGCTCCCATAGGAACAATCGGAATAAAAAAATTTAAAAAAGTATAACTTTGTTGTTTCTAATTTTTCTTTTGTTCTTTGGGATTTGGTTACATTTAAATACCATGGAATTAAGGTTTTCCTAAAATTAAAATCGGACATCTAAATCATAGGAAAATAAAAAATTAAAAAATTAAAATTTACAAAAAAAATGTAATTGTTTTGAAATAATTGCAAGGGTATATAAACTTCGGCTTGCCGAAGTTTGCTTTCTTTCTTGTTTTCAACTATTTCTTTCTTTTATTTTCTTTTTGCAAAAATCACTGGCGCTGCCAAATATGCCGGAAATTTTTAATGATTTCCGCTTGAAGTAGTTGTCCTTCCAGAACTCGTATATGAAAACAAATCGGCGTCAGCAAAAGTCGCATCCGCAGGCATTCATTTAATTATCTTAGATCTCCACGAAATGTTTAAGTTGCTGAAGCCAGATTCGTGGATATAGCAATAATTAGTTCTATACGTCCATTCTGGCCAAGTTACCCGTTCCTTCGGGTGGTGGCAGAAAAGGCAAGAAAACAATGACACATATTTTTAGTGACACGGGTTTTGTGCTTCTTGCAGTGGAGTTAGCAGTATACAAGCAATTCTAATTTATTGTAATCCTTTCCTTGGGTTGTCTGTTATTGCAATAGTAAATGGGCAATCACACGGACATTGTCCGATTTTGACAAAACGTATAAAATAATTACTATATCTCAATGAAATATTTTGATGAATAGAAAATAATAAATAAATAGAAAAATTACATTTTTAAAATATTGTTTTTTTTTAATTTTTTGATTTTCCTATGGGAGCTATATGATAAAGATGTCAGATTTTAATTTAATAAAAACCGTAAGTCTACAGTTTTTAAAAATTACCAAATCCCAAAGAACACAAACAAAATTCAAATCAACAAAGTTATACTTTTTAAAATTTTTTTTTCCGATTGTTCCTATTACAGCTTTATGATATAGACAGACGGACGGACGGACAGACGGACGGACATTGCTAGATACTTTAAAAATATATGTATGTATATACTACTTTATAGGGTCGGAAATTTCTCCTTCTCTGCGTTGCAAAGTTTTGACAGAAATTAATAGCCTCTGCAAAGGTATAAAAATATAAGTGAGAAAAAAATCGTGTCTAAATCTATCCAAAAAGTTCTTAGAAACAAACATAAATTCATCGATTTTGACAAAAATGGAATCACGTATCCAAAAGGCAGAAAGAGTGCCAAGGTCGCTCACCAGATACGGTGGCCCACCATCGCAAGGTCAAAGAGCTGACTACGCATTCTGGGGGCTAACTCCGACTGCCCAACCCCAAAACGCCTTTGACGAATGATCGATGTCGGCCGGACTCAAAGTTCTGACACGGTGAATTATAAATTAGCTAGATTTGCACTCCGCAAGCCAAAGCTTGTAACAATCTTATTAAATCTCCTTGGCTCGAAAGAGTTTAGGATTAATAAAAGAATATAAACTGAAATCCACTATGGCAGTAACTTATTAATTTATAGTGGATTTTTGTACAAATTTATATGGAACATATTGTAACTACACAAAAAATTGCAACCTTTCCTTTTGCCTCAATGAGGCATTGCTATATAATGTCTACTAAAATGCATCCTGTAAAGTATGGCAACTTTTTGAACTAGTGATTTAAAAATAAAACGACCAGCTTTAAATACCTTTTAAATATATATTATTATTTAAAAATATGTTTTTCTGCAACATTTATTAATGTCTTCTTAATAATTATCTTGCATTGGTATGAACACGTTTTTATAACCATCCACAAAAGTACCACTTATAAAAAGTTTTTTATTTAGACTTTCCTGAAAGTGACCATATAATGTTCACGAAGGTTAGGTTCACACCTAATACCCAAAATATCAAAATTAAAAATAAAATGGTAAATTAAATATGGTAACAGTTATCTATAAAAATTGTAAGGAATATTCAAATATAAAATGATAAAATATGGCTGATCTTAACAAAAAGCTGAAAGGATTTCGAACGTGAAAGAAATATGCAAATTTTACTACCTCGGCTTTTCAGTCTGGAAGTTGACACTTAAGCTTATAAATCCAATAAAAATCACATTAGCCCTGCGGCGGAAGTTCGTGTGCAAAGTAAAATTCGCCCTACACCTTTTGCTTAACCGCTTGAGGCAATATCTACGCCCAAGAAATGCTAATAATCACCGAGCCAACCTTTCGACCAAGAGGTTGAACGGAAGTTGAAAGCGAAGGCAAGGAAAACCAGAACGCTAAAATGACAGCGACCACAAAAGGCTTTTAAGTATTTTTAAAATAAAACAAGAAAGGAAAGCTAACTTCGGGCGGAGCCGAAGTTGATATACCCTTGCAGAATACTCTGTAAATTATATTCTCCAAAATTATTCATATGATGCATTCTTAATACTCATAAAAAATCCCAACTTCCTAACTTTAAAAACACCAAAGTTATGGCATTTCCAATCGTTCAGTTATATGGCAGCTATAAGATATAGTCGGCCGATCCTTATGAAATTTGGTATGTCGGATTGATTGGCCAAAAATAAAACCCATAGAAAATCCCAACTTCTTAACTTTACAAACACCAAAGTTATGGCACTTCCGATCAATCAGTTATATGGCAGCTATAAGATATAGTCGGCCGATCCTTATGAAATTTGGTATGTCGGATTGATTGGCCAAAAATAAAACCCATAGAAAGTCCCAACTTCTTATCTTTAAAAACACCAAAGTTATGGCTTTTCCGATCGTTCAGTTATATGGCAGCTATATGATATAGTCGCCCGATCCGGCTCGTTCCGACTTATATACTACCTGCAATAGAAAGACAACTTTTGGGAAAGTTTCGAGCAGATAGCTTGAAAACTGAGGGACTAGTTTGCGTAGAAACGGACGGACAGACGGACAGACTGACAGACGGACAGACGGACGGACAGACGGACGGACAGACGGACAGACGGACATGGCTAGATCGACTCTCCTGGTGACACTGATCAAGAATATATATACTTTATAGGGTCGGAAATGTCTCCTTCACTGCGTTGCAAACTTTTGACTGAAATTATAATACCCTCTGCAAGGGTATAAAAAATTGCTAATGGCTCGCATTTCCCACTTTGAAGAGAATTCAATTCTGTTCTTTATTATTTACACTTTGAAGAGCATTCAATTATGCGTTTTTTATTATTTACACTATTTCCATTCAAATCAGCTTTCAGCAGTCAATGTCGAGTAATACTTTATTCGACTGAAACATCGTACTTAAGATTTTTAAAATCATTTCGGTCAATAGTTAGAAAATATATTTCAGATGTTAGATGAAATTTTGAATATACTATGAAATTTAGAATATATTTGGCTGTATTAGTTAGTTCCACAAGAACAACCATTATACCACAACATTATACTCTTGCAGAGGGTATTATAATTTCAGTCTAAAGTTTGCAATGTAGTGAAGGAGACATTTCCGACCCTTTAAAGTATATATATTTTTGATCAGCATCACCAGGAGAGTCTTTTAGACAAAAACAGATAATTCAGTTTGTAAAAGTTATCCCTTTAACGAAATGCTAATGAAACTGTGTTAATTTTATGATTTTGTGGGTAAAATTTCGATCTCAAATTAAATTTAAATTAAGTAGTCACACTAAGTAGTGTAACTTAGTAAAACTTTTACCGTGAATTAAAATGTTCACAAAAGCAATTACGATGGCGTGTGGCCACAATCTGGGACACTTGTCTAGGGGTGAAAGGATGTGGCAGATGCTCCTGCGAGTGCCAAGGACCAATTATGCGCACATTTCATGCATAAGAAAATTCAATTCCACGTTCATTTGCACATGCAAATCAAATTTATTTGCGGCGAACACATTTCCCGGTACTCATTCAGGCGGAAGGACCAATCCCACTGCAAGTATTTGAGTCTGTCTTTCCTTTAGACCCGTAGTTAAAAGCATCTGAACTTCTGCCCTTCATAGCGATGTGACTGATGGAATTTCACAAATAATATGTCACCAATAATCTGTCACATTTAAATATACACTAGTCGACATAATTTGTTTGACGAAAAACAAATGGTAATTTTACAATGGTTACAATACCTCCATGACTTAAAAAAAATGAAATCAACATTATGTCAAATGAACATGAAATTATATAAACTAAGGTAATTTTCAAGTGGTGGTATAGGTAGTTGGACAAGTAACTATTAATATGAATAACACAGCTTAAATTATATCCTATAGCTTCCATATAACTAAACGATTGGAAATGCCATAACATTGGTGTTTTTAAAGTTAGGAAGTTGGGATATAATTTACAGAGTATTCTGCAAGGTTATATCAACTTCGGCTCCGCCCGAAGTTAGCTTTCTTTTCTTGTTATACCCTTGCAGAGGGTATTATAATTTTGGTCAAAAGTGTGCAACGCAGTGAAGGAGACATCTCCGACCCTATAAAGTATATATATTCGTGATCAGGATCACCTCCTGAGTTGATATAGCCATGTCCGTCTGTCCGTCTGTCTGTCCGTCTGTCTGTCCGTCTGTCTGTCTGTTTCTACGCGAACTAGTCTGTCAGTTTTAAAGATATCGAATTGAAACTTTGCACACACCCTTCTTTCCTTTGCACGCAGTATATAAGTCGGAACGGCCGGGATCGGCCGACTATATCCTATAGCTGCCATATAACTGATTGATCGGAAATGCCATAACTCTGCTGTTTGTTAAGTTAGGAAGTTGGGACTCTCTATGGGTATTATATTTGGCCAATTAATCCGACCTACCAAATTTCATAAGGATCGGCCGACTATATCTTATAGCTGCCATATAACTGATTGATCGGAAATGCCATAACTTTAGTGTTTGTTAAGTTAGGAAGTTGGGATTTTCTATGGGTTTTATTTTTGCCCAATCAATCCGACGTACTAAATTTCATAAGAATCGGCCGACTATATCCTATAGCTGCCATATAACTGATTGATCGGAAATGCCATAACTCTGCTGTTTGTTAAGTTAGGAAGTTGGGATTTTCTATGGGTTTTATATTTGGCCAATTAATCCGACCTACCAAATTTCAAAAAGATCGGCCGACTATATCTTATAGCTGCCATATAACTGATTGATCGGAAATGCCATAACTTTAGTGTTTGTTAAGTTAGGAAGTTGGGATTTTCTATGGGTTTTATTTTTGCCCAATCAATCCGACATATCAAATTTCATAAGGATCGGCCGACTATATTTTATAGCTGCCATATACATAACTGAACGATTGGAAATGCCATAACTTTGGTGTTTTTAAAGTTAGGAAGTTGGGATTTTTTATGAGTATTAAGAATTCATCATATGAATAATTTTGGAGAATATAATTTGCAGAATATTCTGCAAGGGTATTTCAACTTCGGCTCCGCCCGAAGTTAGCTTTCCTTTCTTGTTTTTTCTTGTTTTTTCATAAAGGTTTATTATTAATTATTTGCAAAATAGACGTAGATGTCAGCAAATCTTCCCCTTAGGCCCCACAGTCATTTCAAACTCAAACATTTAAGATAAAAATAGAAACAATAAATTTAATTCAAACATGGGCCAGCTGTTGCTAAACGATGGATGAAAACAAAATGCAAACGTATAATTAGAGGCGAACAATTCGGGTTGAGCTCGACAACCCCCAATCTATCAATTCTCCATTCTTCGGAGATTCCAGCTAAGCACACAGATGCATTTTGGTGATGTTTTGAGTTTTTGGGTATAAAAGGGGCTTGGCATAGACTGAATTGTCATCAGTTGCGATTGGAGCGAAAGTTTAAGAATGCGTGCCTACATTGCGATTATCTTTCTGGCCCTGATGGGAGCGGTCGTGGCCCAAAGAGATGGTTACGGCGGTGGTGGCTTTGGCGGTGGTGGCTTTGGCGGTGGTGGCTTTGGACAAGACAAAGCCTTTATAATAGACCTTGAAGTCAGGTTTGGCGGTCGTCCCACACGTCCTACCCTAATTCCTACCACACCTAGCACAAGTGCTCCCAGACCTACCCCAGGACCCGAGGAATTCACCACTGAAAGCTACTCTGAAAGCAGCTTCATTGATAACTAGACCGATATCTTTACTGATCTCCACTGATATCTCGACTGATAGTTTCACTGACAACTCCACCGACACCACCACAGAATCGGGATAGACTTAAGGATTGCTCCTTACCAAAAAATAGGTATTCAAAATAAATAAAATGTAGTTAATTTGGCACATTAAACCGTTCTTTTCCATACCATTGCACTTTTTGGTCAAAAGTGTGCAACGCAGTGAAGGAGACATCTCCGACCCTATAAAGTATATATATTCTTGATCAGGATCGCGCCCTGAGTTGATATACGCATGTCCGTCTGTCTGTTTCTACGCAAACTAGTCTCTTAGTTTTAAAGATATCGAATTGAAACTTTGCACGCAGTATATAAGTTGGAACGGACGGGATCGGCCGACTATATCCTATAGCTGCCATACAACTGATTGATCGGAAATGCCATAACTTTGGTGTTAGGAAGTTGGGATTTTCTATGGGTTTTATATTTGGCCATTCAATCCGACCTACCAAATTTCATAAGGATCGGCCGACTATATCCTACAGCTGCCATATAACTGAACGTTCGGAAATGAAATAACTTTGGTGTTTTTAAAGTTAGGAAGTTGGGATTTTTTATGAGTATTAAGAATGCATCATATGATTAGTTTTGGAGAATATAATTTACAGAATATTCTGCAAGGGTATAGCTTCTCTTTCTTGTTTTCTTTGGTTTCAATAACTTTTTACAGGCGTCGCGGTACTTAATCGATTAAATTTGGGATGATCTCTGGAGATATCTCTTCCCAGAAAATGTCTCCTCTGTTGCTTTATTTAACGATACTGTTCTTTTGCGTTTCATAAATCATGAAACCAAAATTTCGAGCTGAGTTTAGCTTCAATTAATTAAAGCACTTTTTTGAAAAAAACAAGCCAAATGTGCCATTTTTATGTTCGTCTTTACTTGGCTATTGCATCGGTATTGGCATCGTACTCGTACTTAGAACTCATAGCTGTAACATTTAAAGCTAAGATTGAAATTTCTACTGCAATCTTCCGACTTAAATTACAAAACCCCTTGCAAAAGTAAAACAAATAATATTTTGTATTAAACTGTAAGAACTGTTTTAACCATTTATACCTTTTACAACTTTGCAAATATTTAATCTATATATATATACATACTACTGCCACAGTTGCTTTTTTATTAATTGTTGGCACTTATTTGAGTCAATTACGACAAACGGAGATTGTTAATTGTTTTGTTGCTGTTGCTTCCTCGGCAGTGGTTGGCAGTGGTTCCTCGGCAGTGGTGGTCGCTCAAGTCCAAGACAAACAAGGCACATCGTGGACATCCGACCTGGTGCTTCGCAATGTTCCCCTTGTTCGTGTCATATTTATTCGCACAGAGTTGGCTCTTTGTTTTTCTCGACTACGCCCTTTTGCTGCGTATTGTTCTGTCGCATTTGGCATTTGCTCTTCGCCGTTGGCCTTTCTTTGCTTTTGGCCAATAAACGGGTCATCTCTGTGCCACAGTACTACCTCTTTTGGTTTGCGTTTAATGGCATCTTAAACATTTTATTTGGTCGGCAATGTCCCGCAATTCTAGTCATCTTATATTAGATCTATGCTACTCGAAGTCCTCCTTCCCCCTTTGGTTCTTGACTTGTTGACTAACTTGGGTAAACTTTCATTTACTGTCAGTCCATCGAGCTAAGTTCTAATTAATTTTTGGCCCGTGCCTGTCTGATAAGAGTGTATATGTGAGACAACGACAAATAGTTGATATTCTAGACCGGTAAGGATAAGTAAATAAATTTTTAATTAAAGAGTAAGAATATACCTTATGAATAACATCTGGGTTGCCCTAAAATATTACTTTTTTTAATAAATCGTTTATACACTTGAATAAGGCAATTCTATTTCAGACATTTTCTACAATATAAAGTATTAATTCTTGATAAGATCAGTCTGTCCGTTCCTACACAAACTAGAGATGGGCGAAATAATAATTGTTCCTTAGCACTATTTTTCTAGTGTCATTTCTTATTTCTTAGCGACTCTCCTCGATTTAAATTTAATATATTTTTATTTTTAATATATATTATGATATTTGGTGTAATAAGATTTAAATGTGAACAAACAAAATAATTTAAATGGTTCAAACTAATAAAGACAAAACATATTACTTATGGAGAATCAAAAATTGCAAGCATTAAATGTCCAGACGAGGGATAGATCTGGAACCTGTGAAAAGTATCTGTGAATTATCGGTAAATTTACTGCACATTAAGTTTACCAAATTTCCACTTAGCCTGGGAATTTAGGTTTTTTGCTACCGGCTCTATTATTACATCAGCCAGTTTGGACAAAATCTTTTGTCTATCTCGCTCATCTTCCGGGACCGCTTTTGTACTGAAACCTGTAAATATTTTCCATAAGACATGCTTTAATTACAGCCAAAAAATTTTACCCATTTTTAATTTATTTCCGGTCGTGGCGATTTTCTCCGTTTTGACGTTTTTGTTTTCCACATCAGATGTTTTTTCTTGCGACTGCTCAACCAACTCGGTCTGCTTAGCCAGCAATGGAATGTTTTTCATAGCTCCTTTTTGGCGATCCTTTGCGTCTTTAATTGCGTCCTTGGATGGCTTCGTATATTGCCAACGAGGACTATGCTTTATTTGGGGCTTAAAATCTATAATGCCGGTTGGGAGATCTGTTTCCATTCGCCTGGCTGGCATTCTGGAAGATCGTTGGCCTTTAGTCTCGACCATTGCGATGTTGAGGGACATCAAATTGGCCAGCTTTTGGACTGTCTGCGGCTCCTTTGCCAGAAGCTCTTTTGCCAGCAGCTCCTCCGCAGAGCGATCGTTCCGCTTTTGGATGTAGTGCGCCTTGAGGGATTCGTTGCTCCTGCTGAGTTGGACAGCAGCTTTCTTCAACTCGAGTGTCCTGTTGTGCTGCGGCCTTCGAGCGGTCTCCATAATCAGGCTGACTGGCGAGTTTTTCGACCAGACCAAGTTGTCCGTCATTTTGGTGGTTGCTTCGCTTGGGACCACAGGCTCCGATGCTACCGGCCGTTGAGCAACGTGGGCATTCCTTGATTGCTGACACATGAAAATAACTACTGCAAAGAAAAAGTAAGCGCTGAATGAGTTTGGTTTCCAATATATTTGTATACAATTTCTGTTTTTATAAGTAATAACTTTTTAATATATTAGTCAACAAACAATTTTATATCTATTATTCTTAAAAGACTATACTTCTAAGAAATATTTATTTTTAGCAATTTAAAAACAGGTGGGGCAAAACAAATTTTTTTAAATTAATTGAACAGTTTTGTTTTACTTTTGTTTAATGGTGCAAAATAATATGTTTCGTAATGCATAATAATGAATATTGTTTACAGTAGTTGATAATAAAAATTATCATATAAATTATACTATTATTGTTACTTATTAATACTTATTTAATGGGAGGAGTTCGGTTTAGCCACATTTGATTTGGCCCAACCCCTAGTGCTGGTGCTGCCAACAATGGAAGGCAGCTTAACAGAGAAGATTTACTTACAGTTGCGCCAGCGATTTAGTTGTTTCGAAATGTTTGTAACACCATCAATTTTATTTAAAGCCATAATGTAACTTAAAATTTTATACGAATTCAATTTTTACGTTTCAAACCGGTCGTGTTCTCGTTCCGAATAAAAGTAATACTAAGCTGGTGACTTCTTTTAAAATATATCATTAAAAAGTCAAAGGTAACTAGTTAAAAATCTTGTGGCAAAATGAAAAATATGCAGCCCATGTTCCTCTTAGGGTCAATTAATTAGGACCTTTTTAATAATGTTTCTCATTATCAAGCATTTGGGGAAGGTCAAAATTTGTGAAGACCACTCCTATACTAAGGCTGAATCCCATACGTGTCCTTCTTGAACCCGTGATGTTTTTCGCTTATAAAAATTTCTCACGCCCTTCACTCGTCTTTTTAGGGAGCCAAAATCTGCTATACTTTAAGTGCTGGACCTTTCTTGTGGCTTGGCTTTGATTTTGTTTACCGTAAAACATTTACCATTCAGCGTTCGTGTAACGCTCGTCACCTAAACGCATTAAAAGTTTTTTTTTACCTCACTTTACCTCCATCCTTGCTTTGTGTTTTCTTTATTTTGTGTGCACTTTATTGAAAGCACATCACGTTTTGTACCTGATTTGCTGGCAATCCTTGGACATTCTAAACAGAGGCCATCAGTGTGGAGTTTTTACCCGAGCTGCATACGAAATTCTGGGCAAATAATTGAGATTAATTGTTTCGCAAAGTATTTAATGCTTAAGGGTAGGCTAAAAAATCCTGACTAAGCTTTAATTTATATGCCTTGTCTGCGGCAGACTTTAGCTAAACTGGGCCTTTTAAATCATTATTATTCAGTCATCAATAGGGGAATATTTCAATTAATTCTTACCGATTGATTTTTGTTAATTTAAACGGAAGAGACAAAAAAAGAAAAACAAATTGTAAAGGGTGTTGTATTATCCTATGCTGAAGAATGAAAAAGAAAAACAAAAAACAAAAAAACCCTTAAAAAGTAGTTACTATACTATAAAAAACAGTATTTTCTATCAATCGAATATTGTAGAAGGAAGTCAAAAATTGCGATTCTATACACCTATAGAAATCTGGCATAAAATAAAACAATGCCAAAAAATGGGGTCTATTGAAATGAGTAATAAATTGGATAATAGCTAAGACATAAAAACCAGTATATATAAAAAAAAATACCCGAACTAAAGGACTACAGTAATACTTATGTAATTATAGACATGGATGCGTACTGTTATGCATTTTCAATTTTTCAAGCCGAAAAGTGGAAAAGTGAAATTAAGCAATGCCATATAATTTGATTTTTTATAATTACAATCAGAACACTACATAAATTGACGTTGCATATTGTTGCTATATCATTATCGTTGTGATGCTTCTTTGGGGTTAGACCAAATACAAGAAGCCAGATTACGTTTTATCTGCATAGTAGTAGTAAAGTCCATTATATGTATACAAAAATGTATATGTAAGCGATGTTATCCTAATTCCCAGATATGGCCGAAACTGATACTTGATACTAGACTCTAATTAATTTTAAAATAATCCGTACCAAATTCCCGAATATTATTTTTATATTTTTAAAATTCTGTTATGCCATTTGAAATATGATATATGTTTATGCAAAAATAAGTTTTCGTTTTCATTCTTCTCATCCGCAGAGTGCAAGCAAGCCATACGTGTTATTAAGTTTCTTAAAATAAAAATGGTATGAGGAAAATAAACCAGAAACAAATTACCTTTAAGCCATCATTGGAATTAGGATTTATAAAGAAATTTATGTTACACAATTTTACATTAATAAAATTGCATAAAAAATATGTTGGCCGATTGACAATTGGTTTTATACAAGTATGTGCCTATATCGACCGAATTTCTAACATCAGCCAAATCAACGCCTACAAAGTAGTACTTACTGCACACAAGTATATGTTTATACATATATTCTAAAAAGAATGCCTTGAAATTTAAATCAAGCCAAATACTTTTCGTTGCCGTTTCCTAACTATGTCCAGGTTAGTTGAACATTAAGATTCGAACTCTTCGGACATATACGGCCCAAAAATATCAAAATTGTATTCATATTTTTCCGTGCAAAGCAAGTAATTTAAGCTGGTCTTATTTTTTTCTTGATTTTTATCCGTTAATATTTATTATGATAGGATAAACAAATTATCATGTGCAACTATCCCTGCTATCCTTGCGCCGCCTTGTGTCCCTGCGGCGGTAGTGGACCAAGTGGATTCTACGATCCTTGTTTTGGACCCTACAACGGTCCATTTAACTCTTGGTGTGGGGCAAGCGGTCCCGGTTTCTGGCGTGGTGGTTGCTGCTAATTCTTGTGAGAGGAAGACTCTAATACAAACTTAAATAACTTGCTTGCCTTACAAAATCTGAAGTCAAACGTAAGTTCATAACATTTTAAAAAAACTTCTCTTAAATTGTGCAATTTCAATCAGATATTTTCCAATGGCTTGCCACGGTAAAAAGGAAAACCTAATGTCGAAAACGAAGAGTAGAATGTTTATTTAATAAATTGTTCAAACTATTTTTTGTTTTGGGTGTGTTTTTCAATATGGGCCGGTAGCATCTATCAACATAATTGCGGAGCAGCTCGAGTTCTTGTTTTTAGTGACCTACATATAGGTATTGTCCAAAACATTGTTGAACGTTTGTGGGTAATGTATGGTTACAAATAAAATAAGATAGAAAATTAATAAAAGGCTTCCAAATTTTCCTTTACCACTGAATATTGTCAATCTACACCTCAGAATCTAAAGAAGGTACCCCGCTGATGACAACGGCATTTCAACACCTGAGTACCCAGATTTAAACCCTGGTTAAATGGCTGCTGGGCTAATGCTGAAGTTACCTCCACCCTTTTAAAACTTGGCGAGTCTTTAAATACGTTCTAAGCACATCAACTCCTGCTTAACATCCGTCCTGGCTCCGAACGCAGGTACCCATAAGTACCTGCGTCAACCATTGAATGAACCTCACTGCTTGTATAGGGACCCATGGGGGCATCGTGGAGGACTGTACAAATGTGAGGAGATGGCGACTTAAAGTTTGGACCCATATAGCATGCACAACAATAGTAAAACCCAAGAAGAAGATAGAAAAGCATTCCAGAAGAGTAGAAAAATGATGAGGTCGCCAGATCAAGGCGTTACAGAAGAAGGAAAGACGCCGCAAGTGGTTCATCTGGAGGAACAACCAAACCCATCTACGGCAATACAGCACGAGGATCAGCAAAGCCCTGCTTTATCCCAAAATGTCATAAAATGAGAGCCCTAGAAGAGGAAACGATCGAGAAACGCAGAGCAGTGCTTCGAAAAATGAAGTATGCGATGGATGGATGTTAAAGGCCGAGCGTCAGAACTGAGCGAACTCCTTGATATTGTCGGAAAAAAGTTGGTTGACTGCCGAAACAGAGGGAGTCAAGGAAGCGAACTTGGTGGCTGAAGCCAACAAAAAGCTGCCGGAAACTGACACACCAGTTTCGTCCCGCAAAAAACGGACTGCTTCTAACCCAGCCGAGCAAGAGTCATCTAAAAAGCCGAAAAGTAAGGAAGAGAAGGACGGCTTTAAAACAGTGACTCGGAAACATCTCAAACAGAGGGAAAGAATAAAGCAGTTAATGTTAACCCTGAGAGTTCAAGTACGTTCAAGATCCCGCCCAGAAGCTGGATTGGTCAATCCCGCAGAAGGCAGGAGCCACGCCGAGGTGTTGAGGGAGCTTAGGGAAAACTTGAAGCCAGACGAGACCGGTGTAGCCATTCGCTCAGTCAGTAAAACCAAGTCAGGGGATTTGCTTCTTGACAAATATAGTTAATAATTACTACATCTTAAAGGATTATTTTAATAATAATCAAAAAATTAAAAAAAAAAATGTTAAAAAAATGTATTTTTTTGTTTTTCTATAAAAATACATTTTTTTAACATTTTTTTTTTAATTTTTTGATTTTCCTATGGGAGCTTTATGATATAGATGTCCGATTTTAATTTAATTAAAACCGTAATTCTATAGTATTTAAATATTACCAAATACCAAAGAACAAAAAAAAAATGAAAAACAACAAGGTTATACTTTTTAAATTTTTTTTGTTCGATTGTTCCTATGGGAGCTATTTGATATAGTCGCCCGATCCTGCTTGTTCCGACTTATATACTACGTACAATAGAAAGACAACTTTTGGGAAAATTTCAACCGAGTTATAAAAACCGTACAAACTGATTAAAGTTTGGCCTAAGCCAGAGTATATATGTAAAACCATATGCCCAAACACGCTTTAATTGAAGAACTAAAATCTAGGCCAACTGCTGGCAGCCAACTTAATGTCGAACGATTTGTGAACAATATGTATTGTCAGATTGTTGAGTGGAATTGTTACTGGTAGTGGGGCTAAGTGAAGATTGATTTTGCAGAAACAACAACAGAAGCACCAACGGAAACATAAAACGTTGTGGGCGAGGAATTCCATGCATAATGTGCAGATGAAGAAGGGAATGATTGATTTGCCATTATGCCTGGCAAAAGCAAAGAAGGCTTCTTTGAGTTCTCTATTTGAGTTTTGGAACTCCTCCCCAATGCCTTCGTCCAGTTTTTGTTTTAAAACTGGAGCACGAAGCGCTGGCAGGAAGAAACGGCTAATTATCAATCAATCAAATTGGCTGTGGGATTGCTGAGCCTTGCATAAAACTAAAGTTAAATCTGCAATGCCGTCGCTCGAGGTCAGTTTTTACCTGCAAGGCATTTCCACAGTTTACTTTTGGTTTTCCGCTTTACTGTGAAATTATTTTTTCGTGTTGGGGTGGCTTTAAAACTGTAACTATAGCAGCACGTGTCCATTAAAATATAGTCAAAATATACAAAAGAAGACAAGGAAAATGTGTAAGAGAGACTTACAAACTGGCATAAATTGGTGATAACTGACATTATTTTGTTAATATAAAAAAATGTTTCTTTCGCACGAAACCCACACAAACTTGAGGAGCTGACCCATTGAGTCAACCAGTCGATTTGGGCATTTTCCAAATACACGAACGTTTTTGGAATTTTCAATGAAATCGAGCAAATAGTGAACTGATAGCTAAATCGGGAGTTTTAAAGCCGTGTGGTCATAGTAAATTGTTTTAAATTTATGTGGAAAATGTATAAAGTTTATTGGGCATTAAGTGCAGTTTGCAATACGTGTTGGTCCCAAAACAAAGTTTTCGAGAGTTACAACTTACTTGCCACGCTCATTGCTCACTTACTTACGCCTTCTTAAGTGGCCAACGAAGCGTTGGATTTTTAACTGAGTTCAGGGGCTCGGTTAAGTCCTGGCACAGAAGGGAACATCGAGGATGGTGATCTGCTTAAAGTTCGAGCAAAGTTTTAATTTAAATTGAAATGCAAGTGCAGTTGAAGCGAGTCGGCTGAAGCTTCCTGCCACCTTGATTGACGCAATGAATGATTGCCAGAAATCGATTTGTGCCGCTGGTACGTCAAGCGGCTCTGGAAGAGTCGGACGGAGGGATTTTGCAAGTTTGGTCCTAGGATTAATGTCCCTGATAGTCTTGGTATGTCACAGTGTGGAGGTAAAAATAACCTCAAGCTAAGTCCTTAACAATTAGTTTCAATGATCGATTACATGCTGTTAAGCCCATACACTTTAGGTGAGATTAAATTAACTTATTAACTATTCGATTTACATTTTTTTATGTTATTAATTATTAAGCTGAGGAAAAGTTCCAACTATGAGTTATAATTACTCAGCTTGAGAATACACACATTTAATACGTTTCTAATTTTTTTTAGAACACTTGGTCTTATAATGAGGACAAGTTGCACACTGTTTAAAAATCAATTGAACTGATATCCCTTCTACTCAAAAGAAAAACTGTCGAGAACCTCAATTGAGAATCGAGTTCTTGGTACAAAATTATTATTATAAAAGTTTTAGTAAAATGTAAAAAAATGAATATAAAACTCCTAATGGAAACAAAATACAAAAAAAAAATGAAACAACGCATTATATAAATAATAGAGGATTAAGAAATTAATTTAATTCGAATTATTCTTATTTACCTAGATTGTACTTCAGTGTTTCTGAAACCACTATAAATTGTTTGTTCTTATTATTGAATTTACTCTTGCTGTTTTTTCTAAGAAGCCAACATATTATATATGAATAATTTTGGAGAATATAATTTATAGAATATTCTGCAAGAGTATATCAACTTCGGCTCCGCCCGAAGTTAGCTTTCCTTTCTTGTTTTATTTCATATACTTTATCAGCAAATAAACAGAAAATAAACTATATGCCCGAAATTTCTATATTAGCTTTTGAACTTTTTTAATTAAGAAAAAATATTGCGCACATATAAATCTTTGTTTGCGATAGCAACTAGTAAAAACTATGAATATAGTATATTATATTCCACCCAAATCATTTCCATCGAATTGAGACATTTTTACTATAAAGGGGTAAATATAACTACGGTTATTTGACTCCCGTTATTATACATTCAATTTACTTTTAATTTTTGAAGTCTTTTCTCCCCTGATTGCTGTTGTTTTTGCTGTCCCAGTATTCACGCTAAGGCCTTACATTCTTAATGAGGATTTAAAATGCGTGCTCATGCAATTTCTCACGAAAATCCTTTTATTGCACATTTGGCTTACGCCGGGGGCTTACGTACCAATTTCGTCCGCCTCACTCAATCCCTTGGCCACGCCCCCATCTGGACCGATGTTATTCGATGTTCCTGCGTTTTTATTTACCCAGCCACCGCTGGAGGGCCCACCACCGCCTACTTTATTGGTCACATAACAAAAGATTACAGTCATAGCGACGAAGAATGGCCCAGAAGGGGGAAGTCGGGGAGGAGTGGGCAAGCCGAAATTCGGACCTTGTCCGTGGCCGTAGAAGTGTGGCGATAGGAATCTTTATGTCCACTTTGCTATAAAAATATGATGAGGATTTTATTTATATAATATTCGAATTTTTGTTGTATTTCTTTATTTTGCGTTTTTGTCTGGTTTGTCCCGAGTTGAGTTTTGATTGTTGGTTTTATTGGTCAAGTGTTGGCGACAAAAGGTCAGCAATTTAATATTTCAAATATTTGAAGCGTAAAGTATTGTCAGGGAAAACCCAAAAAAGAAAAGGGAATTTTCGACAGCAGTGTTTATGAAATGCAAAGAGCTAATAGACAGCTACGAGAAGACTATGCCCAAGAAGTTGCTTCGGAATCTGCAGCATGTGAAGTCGAAGACCGAAACAGATGCAGCAAAGGAGCTCTTCAAATATTTAAAAGTCATTCCATTACTAAAATGACTTGAAAATGCTTGCAAACTGAGTGAAACAAGAGAAAATCGTTGGATTCTTGACTTTATTTTTTCATTTTATCCCTTTTCTCCGCGAGCTGCTGATGCCTGTTGCGATTTCAATATATGTTAAGCTGCCTGGCCCGCTTTTGTATTTTGGCAGCCTGACAGTCTGGCGCATTGAGTTCGCACTGACAGTTCGGAAAGCGCCAAGGAAGCAGGCATATGAAGAGGCGCCAGTTGGATGCCGAGCCAGGGGACTCGTCTCTGAATGAGGGCCAAAAGATATTTTATCCCACAGGCTGATGAGATGGACTTTAAAGTTTCTGGCGAACGAATCTGACTAACTTCTCCACAAGTTTTCTTTTGGATAGTGAATCATTGTTTTATCAAATTGTTTGTATTATTGACCCCCTTATTTTGAAATCACTGATTAAGTTTGGATCATTTATTTAGAAGGCACATTGAATGCAAGTTAAAAAATGCTATAACAAGAAGATAGGCTCAAGAGAAAACTAAGTTTGCATAATTCTATAATCCATTTAATACACAAACAAAAAAGTCATAGAAACTAAACTATTGTTACATTAATTCTACGCTATTAAGTATTAAAAATTTCTCAATATGATGCGTATTAAATAAATAACTTCGATAGTATTAATCACCTTTAAATTTATAAATCCTCACTGGTGGTTGATTAGTCGATTAATTTTCATAGAAAACAGTAATGAATTTAAACCAGAAGTATTAATCTTAAACTGTGAATTTTTATGTGGGTTAATAATTACAATTGTAAACTCTTCGGCATAGAACTGAAACTACAAAGTTAGGGCCTTATATTATTTAGTATTGAAGTAATACCTGTACTTTACCTGTATTTTTAATAAAAGCTTAATAATATTAGACTTTCAGCTTCTTAGGTAAATAGTATCAGCAATAGTTGCGAAATAAAAAATAAGAAGCTAAGTTCTGTATTTAGACTATCTATCTACTTAATAGATCCTTTTGTTTTTGGGTTTACTTTAATTTTTAAGGCTATTTTCTTCAAATAAATAAAGTCAAGACACCTATTTTTTATCCTATAGCGTGTTGCTAAGCTTTTTTCGATTTTTTTAAGGTACCCTTAATAAACGATTACTTCAAATTGAAAGTGATCTCAAAATGTCAATATGATTAAAACACAAGCAAAGCTGAAGGTGGCGAAATTTGTCTTCAGGAACTGATGGAAGAGTCCTAAATTTTGAAATGTTTGGAGACGCGAGTGGGCAATGCAAAATCGATGATCTAAAGTCATTAATGGGCTTTGTAAGGTCAACAAATACATACATATGTATATGTAATAGATTCAGCACCGAAAGTAAGCTTAACCCAACCGCTCTCATCTATGTAATAAAACGCCAAGAAGAGCAGCCTAAAGTGCAACTCTCTGGGAAAACAAAAAGGAGAGGAGGAGGCCAAAGGCGAGCGAGGGAAGAAGAATAGTTGGAGGGCTATAGAAAGCAAGGCAAAAAGAAGTGGGCGAGGAATTTTATTAGAATGCTTCGCAACGGTTTTTCCATTTAATTTCGATGAATTCATTAAACGTAATTACGAAATCACAAAAGGATGCAGAGAGTGCGGCGCATCTCAAGATGGACGCAGAGTTCGTCCAAACCTCCGCCTTGTCCAACCTCCAATTCCTTTCATTCGAACAGGCTTTGGCTATTGAAATCTGAATATTTAATTGATTAGGAAATGAGTTGAGGCAAGATGGAGCTGCTTGACGTAGATCTTTTGAGTTGAGTAAGTCGAAGCCAAAATCAGCTCCTAATTACTATTCATATCGTAAATGCATTGAAAAATGTATGAAATCCCCAGGCCTAGATTCGCGATATTTTGCAATGGACTTACGATATAAATATCGCGAATCTTTATAAATATGGCGAATCTAGGCCTGGGAATTTCAGATATTTTTCAATGCATTTACGATATGAATAAAAACAAGAGAGAACGCTATAGTCGGGTGCCCCGACTATCAGATACCCGTTACTCAGGTAAAGGGAGTGCGAGGGAGATGGAGATAGAAATTTTGATAATGCATAACTTTTTAACGAATGGTCCGATTTGAAAAATTTCTTCTACATTTCGATAGGTATTGATAAACACAATAAAACTGCATTTTTACTTTTCCGAAATATTTAAATTTTTAAAATCGTATATAAGCGATTGTGGGCGTTAAAGGGGGCGTGGCACCATTTTGAAACAAACTTGCGCTGCGTAGGAACTCCTAGAATCTGCTTGTAAAATGCCAATTTTCTAGCTTTTATAGTTTCCGAGATCTCAGCGTTCATACGGACAGACAGACGGACAGACGGACATGGCTATATCGACTCGGCTAGTGAACCTGATCAAGAATATATATACTTTATAGGGTCGGAAACGCTTCCTTCTAGCTGTTACATACTTTTGCACGAATACAATATACCCTTTTACTCTACGACTAACGGGTATAATTAAGAGCTGGTTTTGATAAATACTTTCCCATTGATTTCACTGTCAAGTCAAAAGTCAAAAATTCAGAAGAGTAAATTGTCGCAATACAATAAAGAGGCCAGCATAAATAAACAAAGTCAAAAGTATAACCGAAAGCACATTTTATCACCAACAAAATCCCAAATGCATAAAAACAGCGACCAAATTACACTGCCAGATTGTGCGGTAAAAAAATTAATAAGTGATGAGTTGACTTTTGCTTCTCTGGGGTCCAAGCCAATACAGATGGCCTCCAGCAATGGTTTCACCCATTATCATGCCCTCATTTGTATGGGAATCCGCCTTTCAAGCTGAGATACCTCCCATCAGGCAAGAGCTAATCTTTTCCTCGGGTCGGCAAACGCTTTGGAAAAGCTGATGCTCACATATTTATGATCACTCAATTACTGGAGGCGGTAAGGCAGGGAATAGGGAAACTTATGGCTCTTGTTTATACCAGTTTTTCTTTCCTAGCTATTTTCTTGTTTTCCCACTCGATTGGCAGTGTCGAGTGGCAGGCCCCTTTTGTGTTTTTGCATTAGCCTTGCCCGGTGCCAGTCATTAATGTTAATAATTTATATGGGAAATGTGCGGCCATGTACTCGTAAATAGTTAAAAATTATATTTGATTACGGTCGCCATTGGTCGTAAACCTCAAACACTGAAGCTTTACAAATAAGTTGTCTCCGGAATTGGAATCGATTTTCTTGGTTTTGCTTATGTTTGGTCTTAGAGTGAGATAAATTGTTAAGTAGGCAATTTGAGTAAGTGTTTGGCAAAGAGATGTTGTTAGAGGGACGAGATTTCAGATCATGTGTGACAAGGACCGAAAAATTAAATACTTTTTTCTTAAGTTGAAATCATTTTGTAAAATATTGAACGCGAAAAACTAAATCCCGTTCGCTCAAAAATATATTTGCTTAAGCTTTGTTCCTGAATATTTCTCGGCACGGATTAAAACCACACATACATAATAACACAAATCAGAGATTTCTTAAAAGAACATAATTTTTCATCTTACCGGCAATTAATTTTCGAATGCATAATAAATTTAAATAAAAGTATTTCGTGTGACCTTTTTACAACCAACTTTTCATTTATTTCGATTTTATTTTTCTCACACGAAGACAGCAGAATTTCCATTTTACAAGGGCTTTTGCATCAAGAGTTGGTTCTTAATGCAGTTACCTTGTTAGCTGCCTGCATATGTAAAAAGTGAAAAGTGTAATCGACAGACAAAATGGATTGGTTCTAAATTGGAATTCAGACAGATTTGGTTATAACCATCAAAACTTGGTCATCCCGGGGAAATTAGTCAAATTCCGTTGGCCTAAGCAGGCATCGGTTTTTGTTTTATTTGTAATTAATTAAATATGCCCAAAGAGGAAAAACAATCCTCGGGCAATTTATTTTCTTTTAAGTCAATCCTAACCGGTTTCCCTGCCAAATGAACTCCAAAGTTGACCCTTTCAATGTGGCCAACTCGTGCATGCATATCTAAATATTAATTTTCTGATTCCCAGTCCGTACTTCACTCAACACCTCTTGCCCACCCACAGAAAAGAATAACGTTAAGTGGGTCTACATGTGGCAGGAGTAGGAATAAAATATTTCTATCCATCCTGCCTCTTCAAAGCGCGTTAAAGAAGTGTTTGGGTCTTGGTCAGCAGTGTGCGATTGGATTTGCACTCGTAAGCCTTTTATAATAACAAGTTATTTGATCATTTGTGGTTACTTATCACCAGCATCGAATGGCTTCAGATTGTGTGCACTGTTTATATAAGCCTAGTACTCATATCGACGAAATCTGTTCGTCAGCTATGAGAGAGGGCGAGAGTCAAACAGCTGGCGAACACTTTTCGTCAGGCCCTTTTTTTCACCCCGGTACTGAGATCGACGAAAAAAAAGAAGAAAAAAATTGCATAGCATTGCCAGTCTGCTGAAATAAGCTTTGGGTGAACGATCGTCGGGCTCTAGCGAAAAGATTAAAAAATGTAATGTTTTTCTGCTGTCAGAGCAAAGTGTTTCGAAGATCAAAAATGGACGGAAAACCCCAACGAAAAACCCAGAAAAATCGCCTGCTTCTTGCTTAGGGCAAAAAATTAATATCAGTAATTACACAAAAAAAATATTAAAATTATATTGTTTTCTAATTTCTTTGTATAGCGACAGACATGTCTTGCCAAAGTAGGCCCCATGAGCGGGGAGGGCAGCCGGGTCATTTCCCCGTGGCCCGCATTATTCAGAGGCACGGCAGCGAGACATTTTTTTCAAAAATTTAGATGTTAAGAAAAATTTTGAAAGAAAAATATAAATCAAAAAGTCCAACCCATTCGATCTGACCATCCTATATTTTTTTATTTTGATATATCGATAGGGCCCGTGGAAAAACCCATATCCCGGGGCCCGGTGTGGCTCTCGACGGCCCTGCTCTTCGGTATAGAATTGAAACTACATAGCATGTGTATTTGAAAAAGCTCACACGTTTACCTTTCATTGTCAATTTTGAATATTGACCCTGTTCATTTAGCAATAAAAAAGGTAACAATAATTTTAAAATATGTAGTTTATGGTAGGTAGCCCTTGACTTTAAAGTGCAATTGCAACACATTCGTTAAATAAATGTTTTTGCAGCTGCTGCTCTATTTACTGCTGCGCATCCGGACCCATATAAACGATTATATGTTTTCATTGGACCTACACTACGGCAGCTATTACGAACAGAGTTAACCGTTGCGGGTGGGCCGGCAGAATGCATTCGATCGAAAAGTTCTCATTATGTTTCAGAGAACTCACTTGTCTACGGATGGCTACGAATCCGGAGCCCAGTGCCATGGAACAGAGGCTATCAACGCTTCATTTCATATCCAACTGACCCAGCCCGATGTAACTGAGTGTGGGGCCTACCATTTAGTCAACTATTTAGCACTTGCACAGTAGGCCTTGAAATTAAATTTGTATAGCTGTAGAAGAGAAAATAGTTGCCGAGTGATATAAAAAGTTAAAACAAAATTTAGACATTTATACACATTGTAGGTAAAAGTTAAAGTAATATTATATGATATTTAAAATTAAAGAAAACTATTAATAATGTATCTCTATTTGAAAACTTTAAGCCGTACACACATATTTTATAATTTAATTGTTTTTAAAAATAAGGAGCAATGAAAAAAACAATTTAATTTGTTTTAAACTTATACACCCAAAAAATAGTCATAGAAGCGAAATTATTGTTACAGGAACTCTAAACTATTGATTATTACAAATTACTCAAGATGATAAGTATTAAATAAATTATAGTATTGGAATCCAACTTTCGAAGTTATCAATTGTATATTCCCGAGTATAAGATTTAAACTCACTCACTTTTTTGGAGTCATCTCTCGAAATATACGTACATACAAATATTGTGCATAAGAAAACGATTATATAATTTTTTATTTTGGTTTCTATATTTGTCGGGGCTGTGAACTTAAAACCCCGTTTTACTTGGTACACTTATAAATTAAATGAGTGTTGTAAACTACCTTTTAATAAGAGAATGCTCTTTAAAATATGTGTGCAAAAAAATGTATTTAAATAGAAAACTAAACACTAAGATATGGTTAAGACTAAGACTATGTATATTGTGACGATAAATATATATCTCGACTCAATACAAGTAAATGCAAATGTTGCAACTCTAGCATTCATTCATGAATTCTTTTCCAATAATTAAGGTTAAATTATAGTCGATACTAAAAGTCGACTAATGCTTCTCCTTGTTTTTGTATTAGTTTGTTGTTCTTTTCATTTTTTAAATCAGTTTGATAATATATTTTATGTCAATATGATATGTCCAACATTCAGTTCGAACTAACATTTCAAATAAAAACATTCCAATGTGTTGTGTATTCATATATCAATAATATATTAATCTGCTACGTGTTCATTAAACATTTGATTTTCATATATGTATTTTCGAATCAATATAAAAAAGGTCGTTTTGTAATTATTTCGATTCAAAAAAAATGTATATGTATTTTTATATGGCATCTATGTACATAATAAAGTCAAACGATTTTCAAAAGTGAAAAATAACATTTTATAGTTTAAAATGCGTAAATGCATTTATGTTACGTAGTTATATATTTTTTGAAATCGTCTTTCCATCTGGCATTTTTTGACCTACTACTACTATTTTACAATAGTTAGAAAATGGAAAGGGCACAATATATTAATATTGTTAAAACAAATTACAACTAACCTTACATATCTCAGAACGAGTTGTCCGATTAAGAAATATTGTTCACTCAAACGACAACAAAAAAGTTTAAAATGATACTTCGCTTTAACATGATTAAAAGATGCGGAACTCACAGACACTAAAATGTTATTGTTTTAGATTAACTTATTGCTGATTACTTTCAACCAAAAAAAAGGTCCAAATTTTATTTATATCTAAAAACTCTGTGTTTAACATACCAAATAGATGTGTTGGCGTTAATAGGCTTAACATGAGAAAATATAATGAATGGATGCTGAAAATATATTAAGGGATTGATTTTAATGTGATCACTAAAAAAAGCTCACTTAATCGACCACCAACACGCAACGGCTTTCTTTATAAAAAATGTTAAGCGTATTAAAAAAGATAAAGTCTTTTCCGGCTCAACAAAGCTCATTACCAGTTAAAATTTGGGTACGAGAAGGTGTGGAAATGATTTGACTCAAACCAATTCTCTTTCGAACTAGGTTTGAAACACATTTCTAGCAACACTGTTTTAAATTTGAAAGAAATCTTAAGTCGGAAGTTTACAGCAACATTTCCCCTATGTTGTGTCAACCAATTTCCAAATTAGCTTTTCTGTGATCTGCGTCTCTATGAACAGCTTAAATTTAAATAAAGTCAACAATTTAGATTTTAAATGAAGTAAAAAATACATAAATGTTCTTTTCATTTAGATTTAGATAATATGTTGATGAAAATATTTAAAAATAATAAGAAATAGCGGTATATTCCAATTTTATTTTTGAAGCCAACACAATTTTAATTTTTTCCCTGCAACATTAATTTAGAAGTGACTAGTAACTCTCGAACTCAAACTGTTGGCAACATAGAGGGGAAAATGTTACAAGATTTTCGTTTTCACCACAGCTGGCAACCATTTTAGCTTTTCACTCAAATTTGAAAAGTAATTTTTGTTCACAAAAACACAAGAGCTGTTCAAAAATAATTTAAAATAACACAAATAAGCTGAGATTTTCTTTAAAAATGTATATTCTTATTGGAATGATATTAATGTAGGTAATGGCTAATCATTCTAGCCTTTTGCATTTTGCACAACATTTTACATGAGCTATAAGTGATACTTGGCAACAGACTGTAAGTGACCCTCGCGAACGACCAAATCGGACTAATATGTCTGCAGATTTTAGCCAGCCTGCAGAAAAAATAAAAACAGCAATTGCCATATATTAAATATAAATATGTTTGTATTTTTAATGCCAAGGATAGCAGACAGCAAAAACTCAATTCCAATTGGATTTGTCGAAACTGTTGAGGAAATCAAAAAATTCGAAGAATGTAAAAATAAATAATTCTTTGATTTCGAAAAAATCCGATTGGACTTGAGCTTGACTGTCTGCCATTCTTGACATAATCTCGTTCTGCGCTCCCTGCATGGGAGTATGTTTGTGGTTATTATTTATTGTTTATTCAAATGGTATTGGTAAACAAGTTGCAGCATGATATTCTTGGGATATATTTAAAGCAACAACATAATTTTCAAGGAATATAAGTATATAAATATGTTGCTGCAGCTTGATTTTCTAGGGATATGTTTTTGAGCAGCATAGTAACATGTTGCTGCAACATGGTTAGAAAGCCCTTTTTAGCAACATGCTTATAGGCACTAAAAAGTTGCTGAAACACAAATCCACTTAAATTGAAACACGTTATGCCCTTGCAGAGGGTATTATAATTTTGGTCAGAAGTTTGAAACGCAGTGAAGGAGACGTTTCCGACCCCATAAAGTATATATATTCTTGATCTGGATCAATAGGGGAGTCGATATAGCCATGTCCGTTTGCGAGCTCAGTTTAAAAGCTAGCGATCTGAAACTTTCACAATCATCCTAAAACATGTGTACGCAGATCAAGTTTGAAAATCGCCCCAATCGGATGTCTATATCCTATAGCTCCCATAGGAACAATCGGATAAACCTTGCAAGAATGGAAGGTATTTCGCGCAGTGTAAAAGCTATTGGCAAAAATCTTTCCAAATCTTATTTTTTAATGCATACCTTGATCAGGGTAAAAGCGCGTGGCGATCGGACGTCTATATCCTATAGCTCCCATAGGAACAATAGTGTGGATTCGGTTAAAATTTAATGATTTTTAGGAAATTTCGCGCAGTATGTAAGCTATTGACATGAATCTTTCCAAATCTTATTTTTTATGCATACATACCTTGATCAGGGTAAAAGCGCGTTCCGATCGGACGTCTATATGTTATAGCTTCCGTAGGAAAAATTGTTAAAGGCTGCGAAAGTATTCCTTTTTTTCTATTTTTATATGACATTTTTGCAGTATAAAAGCAATTGACATGAAACGATGCAAATCTAGTTTACTTATGTATACCTTATTCCTTTCGCTACTTTTTCAGTTTTAGCAATTTCGGCAAAGTCTGCAAGGGTATTAAAACTTCGGCTTGCCGAAGTTAGTTTCCGTCCTCGTTTTATTATGTTAATAAGGAAGAAATCTCACTTGAGCAAGCCGAAGTTTTAATACCATGACAGATTTTTCGAAAATATAAACATATTTTCGCCTTTTCACGGGAAAGAGACAACAAATTACGATTTGGGATATTTCAAGAATCTATCTTCACACGGCGCGAAATATATTAAGTATAAAACATATATGGAAGCAATGGGATGTAGTTATCCAATTTTACTCAAATTCTATACCAGCTTTCTAAACTGAGCTTGCAGACGGTATAGAAATAGACGGGCAGACAGATAAAATACGATTTTGTATTTTTTATCCCTATTCTGAATATCAGCTGACTAAAAATGATTAATCCAAAACAAATAGAAAATAACGTTGAACGCTTTTTTAAAACCATTTTTAGTTTGATTGTTATTATGTTGTATGCTTGTATTCTTAAGATTAAAAACAAAATTAAATTCCAAGTTTTTATACCCTTGCAGAGGGTATTATAATTTCAGTCAAAAGTTTGCAACGCAGTGAAGGAGACATTTCCGACCCTATAAAGTATATATATTCTTGATCAGGATCACCTCCTGAGTTGATATAGCCATGTCCGTCTGTCCGTCTGTCCGTCCGTCCGTCCGTTTCTACGCAAACTAGTCCCTCAGTTTTAAAGCTATCTGCTTGTAACTTTCCCAAAAATTGTCTTTCTATTGCAGGTAGTATATAAGTCGGAACGAGCCGGATCGGGCGACTATATCATATAGCTGCCATATAACTGAACGATCGGAAAAGCCATAACTTTGGTGTTTTTAAAGTTAGGAAGTTGGGATTTTCTATAAGTTTTATTTTTGGCCAATTAATCCGACCTACCGAATTTCATAAGGATCGGACGACTATATCCTATAGCCGCCATATAACTGATTGATCGGAAATGCCATAACTTGGGTGTTTGTGAAGTTAGGAAGTTGGGATTTTCTATGGGTTTTATTTTTGGCCAATCAATCCGACCTACCAAATTTCATAAGGATCGGCCGACTATATCCTATAGCTGCCATATTACTGAACGATTGGAAATGCCATAACTTTGGTGTTTTTAAAGTTAGGAAGTTGGGACTTTTTATGAGTATTAAGAATACATCATATTAATAATTTTGGAGAATATAATTTGCAGACTATTCTGCAAGGGTATATCAACTTCGGCTCCGTCCGAAGTTAGCTTTCCTTTCTTGTTTAATATATATTTTCTTTAAATGAAAAAGGTTTTTTCAACTAGAAGAGAATTTAATCCTTAATCCTGATATTTTCGACCCCTTAACTATATATATTCTTGATATGGATCTCCAGGCGAGTCGTTTGTTTATACGCACTAAAATTTTAGATATAATTTTATAGTCGAATAGCTGTTTTATACTTTAATCATAAGACTGATCACCCAAGGCCCCATACTAACGGACTGGGAAATTTATTCCTTTTATCACTGGTATCATTTCGAAAGGTATTTAAAGTAATTAAACAACTTTGTAATAGAATTAATTAATTTTGAAATTGTGTTTTCAAAACTCACACTAATATAGATGAAACTTAGGTTAGTCAGGGCACTGGCTGTCATTAATCATAAAGATGAGATCGTCCTGAAATTCTTACCTCGATATGTCATTGCTTGAAGGAACTTACATTCCATCTCCTCAATCCTCGCTGACTTATTCACCAATAAATTTCACATCAGAACTTCTATTTGATTTTTATTTTATTTGATTTGATATTTTCTTGACCTGCGGTCAACAATCTTTGCACAAGAAATAATGACATCAATCGGGTTACGATAATTATTAGTTCTCAACAGACATCCAAGAACATGTGGCGGAGCAATTTAATTGTAATGCCAAGATGCAAGCTCTGTGTTTGCACCTGTGTTTAAAAAAAAATCCTTGTTTTCCTGTCAGAACCAGTTCGAGTTTGGCTGTGCCATTCCCGGAGACAAAAGCTTTGTATTGAATTTGCCCATGAAGGCGTATATTGCTTTTCATTATATAAAGTCCTGGCCAGCTAACTCCGAATGGATTCAAGAGCAATGCACAACCGCAATTCAAGGCACGGCAATGCTGGGACAAATAATCAGATGGCGGGAGGGAAAGTGGGTGATACGGACCTGCCTGATAAGCATTGCTAAATGGTCCTTCTGGCCATTTGTTTCTGTCTGATATATTCCGTTTCTGCTGCATTAATTAAGGATGCCTGGCATTATCGGTTGGCTGGTACTGTTTTGACAATTCTTGGAGTGCAGTTCATTGTGTTTTGAATTAATGTCAAAGTGTTCCAGTAATTGGGCTGTGCCTTTAATCCAAAAATTAAACTGATATTTGGCCTCATGTCAGCTTATTTTCTTGATTAAGTGGTGTCAATAAATCTGCTTTAACATCTTTGCGTGCGCAACACCACAGGAAGTCATTCAGACAAGAAAAATAACTCTTAAGGGGCTATATACCTCTTTCATTTTCAAAAAATCTAAAAATTTTTTTGATTTATCTTAAAGAACAACTTCATGAGAACATTTCCCCAAATTTTCATAGAGTTTTGAGCAGTAGAAAAAAAGTTACAGCGCTCCTAGCCGCGCGCCTCGTCCCCGCCCAAACCCAAACTTGAAACTTTAAACGCGAATATCTCGAAATGGTGTTTTTTGAAAAATGACTGCGGTGATATGGACTGGCGAAAAACTACTGAACCGATTTTCTTCAAATTTTTTTTTAAATGTGCGCAATGAATTTTATAAGTACTTGAACGATCGATATTTTATGTAAAAATTTGTATTTCGCCGAAATAGATAATGCGTAAATAGATAATGCGTAATGCGTAATCGTTTTTTAAACGATCGTTCAAATATAGGATATTACTCTAAAGTAATAAAATATTTTTATTTTTACGGTTTTGGTTGACCCGTTCGTCCTGGGAATTTATCACCGCAAGGCTCTTCCAAAAAAAGGAGTTTAAGGGAAACAGCCACCCCTTAAAAACTATTAAATATTTTTTCATAAATTTTTGCATAAACATTGTCAACAATCTAAACTTTCAGAATAATCATTCATTTAATAAAAAAAATTGTTACTTACATAAAAAATCCAAACTTTTCTATTTTTTCGACAAAAAAAGGTATATACCCCTTAAGACTCCGTGAAAAACTAACGTGTAATACAAGAAATGTTTAAAAAAGGTTTTTTTATTATTATAACAAAAAAACAGTTTTTGTCAAACTCAGTTTTAGCGATAATATCCACGATTGATGGAAATTGCTGGCCACCAAAATTAGCAATCGCGGATACCAAAACACGGCGTTCATTGAATGTGCGTCGATAATATAATACTGAATGTAATTGTTTAGCCAAGGACTTTGATTAGTTTTATTAAAAAATACTACTGACGCAATGTTCATCTATATCTATATCAACGATGGCTTTCAAAATTCCACTTTTATTTGGCCGCTGTTGAACGCTTAAAAGTCTATGAATCGATTTATTTTTCTGGATCGGAAGCTGTCTGAGGATAACAAATGGAACTTGAATACCGTTTATAACAACCCCGCGAATTTTGTAAAAAAAATGTCCAATATTGCTCATTAAAAATATTATAATTCAACCCAAAATCTTAAATCTTCGGGTCAAACCAAAATGTCTTCCTCCGAAACTTTCCCTTAGCAGAAAAACGCATATTTCAGTTTTTAAAATTGATTTATTTATTTATAAAAAATAGACGAAAAATATTTAAACTTCTAAAAACATACAATTAGTTTCTAATAAGGAATATGGGATTGTTAGGTAGGTACATAAAAAACACATGATTGTTGATTGATTTTGGTAAAAAGTTGTACTAAGCTTTTAGTGTATAGAAGAAACCTGGTGTTGACTGGTGCGTACAATGCCAATTAATACTTAGATACGGAAGTAATTTTTGAAATTAAAAACATAAAAATTCGAATAAGAAATAAATTCGAAAGTTATTAAGTTTATGTTTGCGTATAGAGCATAAATATAATTCATAAAATAGTAAAATGAACCTGCGTGAATTATAATTATTAGGGATGAGCCGGGTACTGCATGTAATACTTTCGATCGAATCTGTTGGTAGAGGGACAATTCCAACCCAAAACTGTTGTAGTTGTTTTATCTGTCATCTGTCTCACGGAATAATCACAGCAACATTGGTATTATGCTTTTTTTTAGCTTTATCAATTCTAATTAGCTAATTTTTCTATACAATAATAAGTTAGTCTTTCTGAATGCAATATTGAAGTAGTGTAATAACCGTGTTGTTTGCCAACTGGGTAAAACTGCTGTCATTTTTAAACGAGGACAATGGCAGGCGGAGAGAACAGGGACTTAATTGTTAAAGGTCACTTAAGTACGGTTCTAATTCGATTTAAGTGAAGGTTGTGAATATGTGAACCTTTATTAACAATTGCCCTCATTTCGCCAGATATGCAGCCTTTAACTTTTGATATTCAAGAATTCGAGCGATTCCATACTCCTGAAAATAAAACAAAAATCTGAATGAATATATTGATTACTAGAAAGATAAAGGATTAAATTTTCAAATATATTTCAAGGAAGGAAGCAAACTTCGGCAAGCCGAAGCTTATATTTATTCCAAAACGTCTACATTTCAATTTGTATGCCTATATTACTAAAAGCAAGGAAGCGTAATTCTGATATAGTAAATAATTACTATAACTCAAAGGAATATTTTGATAAATAGAAAAACAGCAAACTACAATTTTTTAAAATACATTTTTTTTCAATTTTTTTTTTTGCGAGCTATATGATATAGACGTCCGCTTTTAATTTTATTAAAACCGTAATTCCATAGTATTTAAATATTATTAAATCCAGAAAAACAAAAATATTAAAAACAACGAAGTCATACTTTTTAAAATTTTTTTTCCGATTGCTAATATACTACCTGACTAATATACTACCTGCAATAAAAAGGACAACTTTTAAGAAAGTTTCAAGCAGAAACCTTTAAAACTGAGGGACTAGTTTCCGTAGAAACGGACGGACATGGTTAGATCGACTCTAATGATCAAGAATATATATACTTTAGAGACGGGAACGTCTCCTTCACTGCGTTGCAAACGTTTGAATGAAATCATAATACCCCCCGCAAGGGTATAATAACCTATGTACTCACCCAATAACCAAACTCAATAGCCGATGTCACATTGATCACAGACCACAGGCTCCAGAACAGATGCGACAGCATTGTAAAGAACTGGATCTCGGCATCCACTTTGTCCAGCTCCTGGCCAGTGGGATTGTAGTTCTCATCATCGTGGTACTTCTTTAGATAGTTCACAATGAAGTCGCGACGCTGCTGAACACTCGCACAATTGCTGGAGTTGTGGTAAAAGTAAGGGAACTGCGGATTGGTGTAGTCGAAGGTCCACTCAATGAAGTGATTGGCAAGATCATAGCCACGGTAGTTGTAGGCACAGTACTCAAAGTCAATGATAATAAGATCCGGCTCATTATCGGTTGTAAAGCTGGCATCAAGCGCCGAGTCATTCGTGGTGTCCAACTCTGGGCAAGGCGATGGAGAAACGCTGCGCGATTTGCTGTGTAGGACGAACAGATTTTGGTAATAGTTAGCACTAAATATATATCTTTCCAATTGAATGTCATGAAGAACCTGTATTTTGTTTTGCTTTGGCCAACAAATATATTGCATTTGACCAACACACACTTTTTTAACTCAAATCACGACCGCAGCAAATTGGGGCCATCTAGAATTGTAGATAGTTTTAAACGGGTCTGGTGAGCAGAGACTTACGACTAAAGGGCCAATGATAAGTAGTTGCTGGTTAGCAGGCCACAACAAAACAACGGGTTAGCAGATTACTAATTTCTCGAGAATTGTACTTACTATGTCTCCGGTTCCGAAATGTTGCTGTTGCCATCAAGGCTGTCGCCCAAAGTTTCGTCGAAATTGGATCTGTGACATATTTAAAATATTTATGTCATTAAACGTAAAAGTAAAATTAACAGAAATTTACTAAACTAATTTTCCGTTTTTTTGTTCTTTTGGGCTAAAAAAAACTTTGTCAAGGGTTGATGGAATATATTTTTAAACACAATTTTAACAACATTATTAATAAAACATAAGCACCTCATTTTAATATTACAGCTATTGGATACAGTATTTAAAACAAAATTATATTATGTTATATGAAAAAAAGTCTCTTTTAACTTAACATTGGTTTCGAAAGAACTTCCTTGACTAATCTTAAATTCTAATTTAATGTGACTTAACCTACCTCAAACTACTAATTGACTCCCGCGGCGTGCGGTCGTTTTGACCAACTGGCGGCTGACGCAGCAGTATGTTTCCCTCCTGAAGGTCATTGTGGCAAAACACAACTGGATATTCACCCTCATTGATAATCGATCTCATCCAGGCGATCTCTTGCACATAGTCAAAGGTCTGCATCAGATCCATTTGCTTTTCCATTACTGAGGATTTCGGATTTGATTGAACATTGCCTTTCACAATGGCCTCCAAGCCTGTCACCCAACGCTGCATACAGTTCCATATCCAATCCGGTTCCTTCGACATGGGGATATTGAGGCTATGTATCTCGCCCATTTTCTCAGCCACTTTCATTAATATGCGTTGCTCTCCCAATTCCGCAGTGGTCAACGCACGTGCCTAAGTGACAGATTAAAATAAATTAAATACAAGTTTAAGTATTATTGGTTTATATCATATACCGGCGTGGTAAAAATCTTTTTAACCGGCAGTCCATTAAATTTCGGTTGGAAATAATTTCTGTGGAACAAAAAGGTTTCTAAATAATTTGAACTGTTTGCTGTGAAAATGTACCCTTTGCATTTCACACAAAAGTTTGCATCGCGAAGAAATCACCGATACTATATGAGATCTATATAGCAGAGTCTATATAGGAGAGTCGGTCTAACCATGTCCATCAGTCTGCCGTCCGTCCCTACTCAAAATAGCCGCTCACTTTTAAAATTATCTGTATGAAACTTTCCAAAAGTCTTCTTACTTTTGGAGGTTACTACTTATAGGTCGGAATGGGCCAGTTCGGGCGACCACATGGTAAATAAATGCTATTATCAAGCTTTTACTTTATATATACATATACAACTTTAAGTTAATTTATTACCTTGAGCCATTTGAAGCTCGATTTACATCTCTTCAATATTGTTATTGAAGGCAATAAGGCATATAATTTTTTAATTTAGACCAAAAAATAAATATTTTCCAACAATAATATTGCGAAGAAGTCTACGTTTATATCCCCAACATACCGGAATATATTGCTCGATGCGTCCGCCGGGAAAGATACCGTGCAGCTTGGGTCCGAAGTTCCGCTCACTGAGCAGGGCAAACACCACGGACTCTGTGATCATGCTCTCCAGCGCGTGATCGCCGTGGGTCTGGCCATAGATGCGCAGCAGGACCTGTAGATGTAAGTCAATGGCAAAGGATTAGGTTCATTCCAGGGAGCCAGGTTTTGCAGGAAATGACCTACCTCACGGGGTTCCTGTTTGGGGGCGTGCAATCGTTTCAACAAACTCGAGTCGCGACTATCGCTATCGAACCGCTGACGCTTGTGTGCCTGTTTGGCGCTAGTCGCTGCGTCGTCATCATCGTCGTCGTTATTTTCCAATTCCGTGGTCAACGTTGTCACGCCTTCCAACTTGGCCACCTCCGAATCGTCGCGTGTTAAGACGATTCCATTATTGGATAAAGTACCGGTGGCTATGACGTTTTTGCCGACGTTGACGTTTGCTTGCTGGTGTTGTGGTTCCTCCTGCTCATCGAAGTCATCCAAGTCGGGGAGACTTACGTAATACAAGAAGTTTGACAGACCACCACTGCAACCAAAAAGGGGTGATTAATTTGTGGTGAAAAAAGTCTCCTAGTTTGTATAAGAAAGAAAGTAATAGTCGGTAAGCCAAAGTATGTATATGCTTAAGAACAATGAAGCTATAACGATTTTAAGATCAACTTTTCGATCGTTCCTATGCCAGCTATATATTATATAGTAGATCAATTAATATTAAAGTTTCTATATCTCGGATTATTATGTTTAAAAAAAACCGGCAATCCGATGTTAGTCGTCCGATTTTTATAAAAGTTCAACCGTAATTCTAAAATCGTTACAAAATCGTTCTTAAAGTATATGGGTAAATATGTTAAGAAACAGCGAAGTTATAACATTATTTCCATTTATAATCAATTGTTCCTTTGGCTATATGACTATATGATCGTTTGATTTGTATAAAACTAAAACCGTATTTCTGAAATTGCTTACAAAAATACTAAATCTCGAAGTATTAGATATATGTTAAGAAACAACGAAATAATAATTATTTATTTTTCCTTTTTTTCCCAGATAATACCTATGAGAGCTATATATAGCTTACTTATTTTCTACCTGCTACAGACTTTTTCCAAAGTTTCATTCAAAAAGCTGTAAAACTGCAATAAATTTGATTTTTGTAATAATATCTTTACCTTATACGTTTGACCACCAAATTCTCGGGAGTAACCACTTTCCAACGTCCGGTTAGATAGTCCCGGCAAATGCGAGCGGCCGCATGTCGAATTTCCTCAAGGGTGGCCTAGGGGTGAGAGAGGGTTGTGATGGTAAAGGGAAGAAACTATTAATGAAAAAATAAATCTACAGAAAAAAATAACAAAGAGAGGAAAACCGATGGCGAGCTGTGAAATCGACAAAACAGTTTGCCTAGGCGAACTAAAAATAACAAAAGAACTGCAGATACGAAAATGCATGTGGAATTAGAGGCGCAGACAAGCAAAATAAAACATATTGATTAAATATCTCAAGGCAATAAAAGGAAATTTCAAGTTAATTGTGATTGGTTACACAAAAAAATAGGGAACTACAAGAAAATACACCAATCGATAGTTCTAAAGTTAGATTTTGAAATTATATAATATTTTTAAATTTATAAATCTCTTTAAGGATCAACTAACAATGAAATGTTAAATACTTAAAAATGGGCTTACATTGCGTTTAAAATGTTGCCAGATATTATCATAGTTGCACCGTTTGCTCAAACAACAGTTTTGATCTATAATGTCCTGCTGATGGCGACGTTTAAGTGCTTTGTTGTTGCTACGATTTCGCTGTCTCATGCTACGCGTAGTGTATGCAAATGTTTAAGTACTATATGAAATAAATTGTGATAACTAAATGTGGAAAAAGAAGGCACTCAGGAAGTCTTGTGGTTGGGCTCAGGTCTAAGCGAAAAGTAGTTCCCAGCTGGGCGCACAAAAACAAACTGACTCATCGTTACAAGACCAAGGCCCAGGGGTAGCCGAAATAGAAATACTCTCCGTACTGCACCGCTCTCGCTCTCTCGGCGGCGGTGATGGCCTTTGCACCACCACTATGAGCCAAGGCGCCACCCCCTCCGACCGATTGCCACTGTAAACATATGTTTACCTTATATACGGATAGGTAGAAATCGAAAAAAGATTTCGCTCACTGAGATTTTCAACAGATGTTCGTCCGCGATGGCAGGTAAAAGCAGTGGGGAAATTTGACCGTTTTTAAGGTTCGATTTGTAGTTTTTCACACTCTGTTATGGCATTGAACAGATAAGATTAATACTTAACTACGCACCTGTTAGTAATCTACAACTCTTTATATATTTAGGCCTATGGTGGCGTTGACATGGTTAAGTACATCTAATTGTTGCTATATATCCAATCAAATTGGACGCCGACTGGTTCGATGAGGCCTATGGTACATTAATTCAGATACTTTTCATAAGTGGTAGTCCAAAATTAATATATGTTAACTTTATTTTGAATATATATTTTGTCAGTAAACATTAGCTGTTTGAGGTAAACAAATGTGTCATGTTTTTTTAAGAGGCTAATAATTACTATATTATTATTTTTAATTTATTTTAAAAAAATAATAATAAGATAAGCTCATTTGTTTGCCATTAAATTAAAGGGAAATATTTATTAAATGATGGAATCAAAAAAATAATAAGGTAATTTAAATATTTGGTTTAAATATAAAAAAAACTTTCATATATTTTCGAAAACACCAGAATCATCTTGATATGGACCATACTTAAACGGAAGCAGCAAAATCTCTCGCTTAGTCCATGGAATTTTCCACGCAGCCTGTTATGATAGGCATGAAAATCTTCCACTCAAGATTTTGAAATGTATGTTAAGCAGCAAGACGCACAACACACATACTCTTATCGGCCAGTTTTGATTGTTCATATTTCCCAAGCTGTAGTTTTGTTTTCCTCGCTCGGAAGAAGTGAAAAAAATAAACAAACAAGTGCGAACAAAGATACAATTTGTATTGTTCTTTTCAACGATATGGGTAAAGCCTAGTATCCAGATCGAAAAACGATTACGCTAGCGTAAAAACTTTAATCTTTCCAGTGTGACCAGAATTTCGAGAGTTCATCGGATTTAAGCGTGCTACGGTCGTACTGTAAATCAGCTGGGTTTGTTGACAAGCAGTTAGAATTCAAATATCGTATTTGCGGGAAAGAGCCTTTAAAAGATATTATCAAATACCTTGTCAAGACAAGTCTGCCGCTGTACAAAGAAATTGAAAAACAATACAATTTACATTTAACAGTTGTTTTTTTAAATTTACTGATAATTATTTGCTAATTTAAAGTTCATAGCTGCACTTTTATTGTGTTTTTTCGTACATTCTGGACCTAAAAAACATTTTGCTCTGACAAGAGGCACCCGAGATAGTATTAATGTTATTTTGTCTTCACATGTAAACACCTGCAATCGACTTTTGCGAGTTTTTTGAGTTTTTCCCTCCATTTCTTATAATGTTCAGTGAGAAGCGCAAGCCAAAAGATTAAATTTTTTAATATTTTCCGCTAGGGTTCACCCAAAGTTAATTTCCGCAGACTGGCAACGCTATGGAATTTTCTGGTATTTTTTTCGTCGATCAGGAGACCGACGTGAAAAAAAGGCCCGACGAAAAGTGAACGCCAGCTGTTTGCCTCTCGCTCTCTCTCATGACTGGCGTACGGTTTTCGTCGATCTGGATACTAGGCTTAAATGTAAAACTGATAACTCTGTGCAACACCAACGATTAAGATTAATGAAAGTATTATTTATTAATGGATATAGCTGTGCTTAATTCGTGTTTGGTTTAAAAAAAAACGTTTCAGGAAAATCGCCAACCAAAACGACCACATTTCTTAGTTTCTTAATGGCTTAATACATTTTATTAGGCAGTTCCTGGGCCATAAAATGTTGCGTACTTATCAGCAAACTATTATATAAAGATAACCAAATACTCAAACTATGTAGGCATTTCTTAATTGATAAGCCAAACAACCAAAAAATAAAATTCAATTGATTAAATTTTGCAAACTTAGCTTGATAGCCCATGTGATTTTGGACCGCACACGTCATATTGGCATCGAATTCTCCTAGAAACAAACAACGGGCATTCTAAACTGAATCCGGGAAGGATAATTTTTAATCTTTGCAATAAATTTAACTTTCTAATAAATCAACATGTTTCGATTTGATAAGTGAAAAACACGTGAATTCATGACTTGATTTATGGGCACTTGTTGATGGTTAGATCTTATCTATTGCAATCAAGATACCATAAATAATAAACAATAAGTGGCGTTTAGTATTCCCATATAATGAGTATTTAATGATACTCAAAATTTAAGGCTTAAATTGGAGAGCCGTGGAAATTGCAAATTGCAAATATAACGCAATAGGAAAAACCCAATTATAAAAACCCAGTCTATAGTTCCATTTTTAAAAATACGCTTAATGACACTCTATTTACTGATAAAACTTACAGTGGTGCTAATGAGATTATTAACACATACGTACATATGTATAAAATTATTTACATATAAGCTTAGTCATTTATTCGTGTATACAAAAAGCTTTATAAACCTAGTAAATTACCCACAATAGATCAATTAAAAAAACATATGCGACCTTATCAGAATTAGGGCTTAAATATAGACGTGTCGATAAAAACAAGAACTTTTAAGATTTTTATCTACTAACGCTGACGTCATTGTTACGCATTTTAATCTTAATTTCCTAATAACTTAATAATTGTTTGTGAGCGTTATATATGTACAAAATGGGGATTCCAATTTCCTGCTAACATTATTTTCAACAAAAAGTCCCTACAAGTAAATGGTATTGAATTATTGGCATAAATTATTATAATTTATCTTACTGCAATTGAGATGTTAACTGCGCAATGACAAAAACACGTGACTTTAACTGGTGGCTATCTAACCGCAACAAATTCATTCGGTCATATAATCTAGACTGGTCAGAACTCGCTTTTGAAAACCGGGTGACCCCACACGCGATTCAAAAATGAAATATACGAAATTACTATACGCCGTATTACTGATAAGATAGAATAAAATAGGGAGTCATTGCCCATTTACGAAGAAGTGATCCACGAGTGTCGATAAGAAACCTTTCTGTGTGATTGCGAATCAGACAGGGATCGTTGAAATTGTAAATGGAATGAGAATAAAGTAAGCACTCAAAGGCTGGAAGACAAGGCGCTGATTTAGTCATAATAAGTCAATGAACCATAAGAAGGACAATCTTATTTCAATTCATAAGAAAAACAACAAATCTTGAAGAATAACAATGTGAATAATGGAAACAATGGGAAAAAGGGGAGACAGAAAGAAAAGTCTTTTATTATGGTGCACAAAATTACGCTCAAATTTTAACCCACTTTAATCAATATATGTCTATGTCAATATACATATGTCTATATCTTTCAATATACAAAAAATAATACTAATTGTATTTAAATATTTAAAATGCGTAAGTAGATTTTAATATAATAGCTGGTACGGGACGTACAAAAATATTTAATTTAAAACAATTGTCAATAACAAGTACACTCCAGCAAACAGGTACGATGTGAATACGAAAAGCTTCCCACAGCGGTCTTTGGACGAAAGTTGCGGAAAAAAATGTTGGGAAAACACAAAGTTGCAAAATGCTGGGAAGAAAATGTGTAAGCGACGTCTGCGACTTTTGGCCTTCTTACCTTTTGTAGGTTCGTGGACATCGTCGTCCGCTCTTGCTTTATTAATGTTCGTTGGTAATTCCGGAACGTAGGCACTCACAAAAACACGGCGTCAGACAGCAACAATATGGAGCAACGAGCACGAGGTTAAAAGCACTTGAACGGATTGCTATTGGCCGTTGTTTCGACGTCACTTGGTATTAAATATAGTTGCAACAACAATGACAATATTGTATTATTAAGTACATGCGCGAATTTAGTCACATTTACTGCTTTGGTATCGGTTTCAACGCGTCTTCTTGCGAGAACGTTTCAGTTTCGACTGCTTAACACTCGCCGCCTTCGATCGGCGGCGGCAAGTATTAAAGCTTATTTTTAGTAGGACCAATGGTAGCGAGAGCGAGAGACGGCGAGCGCATTTCCAACTCTCTCCTTTGCCTCTTTTAGCGTTTCTTCTGCTATCTTATCAGTTGTTATTTTTGCAATACGATATGAATTTGATGAAGTCCAGAAAAATACAATTATTTTTAATTGCTTTAGAAACATTAATTTTGCATTTTAGGACTTCATATTTATTTCAAAATAATGTGTCAAATAAATGTATACAGAAATATGATAAAGGCTTAAAATGAAAAACAATTTGGAATTGTGCCCTGACAGCGATGTAAAACCTGTTTATTGTTTGCATTAGGTTAGATTTTTCCACTGTGGTTTTTCTAGGTCAAATACGATCAACTGCGTTTCGAAAATATATGTACAAAAGCTTTTCTGATGGATTCTCTAGATATTTCGTGACGAACGGCACGAGCGCCCCGCAGCCTAACCCTTCTGTACTGCTAATAATAAACAAAAGTTTTAAAAAGCCAATATTTTTCAATTTTAACTAAAAAATTTTTAAATATAGCTGCATTCTTTTATGTTTCATGTTATTTTTTCTTCTTTGTTATTTCCATTCTTTGTGTAGCCATTAAGTTGGTTGATCAACGCTTAAATAAATATAAGTACAAAATGCTTATGCTGTATTGAAATCAAAAACTTCATATGTAAGTTCAGGAAAATTAATATATACGGTCCCCTTTAAAATTACCCGCTCACCAAGAAAGAATATGGCAACTCATAAATATTGCGTTGCCTAGCCATACTGGGTGCCAGTGTTGCCAACTAAAACTCAAGCCTTGCCGGATCGCGGACATGGAATTTCTCATAGAGGTTATCACCCTAGCATATTTTGAATGAAACCAAAAATGTACTGTTTGCTTAGCGTTTTCCAGGTAAATTATTTGTTTTTGATCCTCACCAGTTGATATAAGCCTAGTACTCAGATCGACGAAATCTGTTCGATAGCTATGAGAGAGAGCGAGAGGCAAACAGCTGGCGAACACGTTTCGTCAGGCTCTTTTTTTCACACAGGTACTCAGATTGACGAAAAATACCAGAAAATTACATCGCGTTGCCAACCACCTGAAATGATGTCTGGATGAACGTTCGTCAGGCCCTAGCGAAAATATAAAAAAAAATAATCTTTTGGGGTGCTTCTTGTCAGGGCAAAGTGTTTCTTAGGTCAAAAATGTAAATCACATTAATAAACTTCGAAAAATCGCCTGTTAGAAATAATTGCAGCTATGAACTTTAAGTTAGCAAATAATTATCAAATAATTATCAATTAATTTCTTTATACAGCGGCAGACTTGTCTTGCCAAGGTATTTGATAATATCTTTTAAAGGCTCTTTCCCGCAAATACGATATTTGAATTTTAACTGCTTGTCAACAAACCCAGCTGATTCACAGTACGACCGTAGCACGCATAATTCTGATGAACTCTCGAAATTTTGGTCATACTGGAAAGATTAAAGTTTTTACGCTAGCATACTCGTTTCTCGATCTGAGTACTAGGCTTAAATTTTTTAATCTTTTCTCTAGGGTTCACCCAAAGTTAATTTCCGCAGACTGCGCAATTTTCTGGTCTTTTTTCGTCGATCTGAGGACCGAGGTGAAAAAAACTGTGACGAAAAGTGAACGCCAGCTGTTTGCCTCTCGCTCTCTCTCATGACTGGCTTTAGTACCGTGGTAAAAAAGAGCCTGGCGAAAAGCGTTCGCCAACTGTTTGAGATTTGCCTGGTGATCCTGATCAAGTATATATGTATATACTTTATAGGGTCGGAAATGTCTCCTTCACTGCTTTGCAAACTTTTGACTGAAATTATAAAAACCTCTGCAATGGTATAAAAATAGGGAACTATGTAAGTTTAAAATAAATTTTATTTTGACAAACTAGTGATTTATTTTTACCTTTTTCTTTTTTTTGTTTTAGTTTTATTATATATATTATCATATATATTTAATTAATAAATAAAATTTGAATATTGACTTTTTAGCACTCCTAAGGCTTTTATAAAAACTACATATCTCAATATAGCACTGAAAGCTTTTGAAAACGAGATGTGATTCATCAAAGAGATATTTGAATGCTCCCAGAATAAAGCTTTTTACTACTAAACATACGAATAATACGTTAACATTGTATGTTTACTGAGCGGTAACAAGAGAATCGATATATGAAAGCCATACGATTTATTTGATTTTGATCAAACTTAAAGGATGGGATTGAGATTGGAATTATTCATAATCCGGAAACATTCTTTCGAATGTTTTGGTAGAATATACAATACCATAGGTTTTTATACCCTTGCAGAGGGTATTATAATTTCAGTCAAAAGTTTGCAACGCGGAGACATTTCCGACCCTATAAGGAGACATTTCCGACCCTATAAATTATATATATACTTGATCAGTATCACCAGGCGAGTCATTGCTTTGCTGTTCTTTCGGATTTGATAATGTTAAGGTACTAAGGTTTTAATGAAATTAAAATCGGGCAACCATATCATATAAAACCAAAAAGAAAATCCAAACATTAAAAAAAATTTTTAACCTCATTTGCTGTTTTTTTTTGTTATCAAAATATTCTTTTGAGATTTAGTAACTATTTACTATATCAGAATTGCGCTTTTAGTTTTGTCAAAATCGGACAACAATATCATTAGCTGCCAAAGAAAATGCAGAAATCGAAATGTATTCGTTTTGTAATAACTGCAAGGGTATATAAACTTCGGCTTGCCGAAGTTTCCTTTCTTTTAGATGCTTCCAATAGGTTACTCATCCAGTCCTTGAAAAATGTCCACCGCGATTGTTCACACCTCAGCTTTTCATCCACGAAAGTACAGTAGCGGCCACTAGCCCATTAGGTGAGCGTTTCTTAGAAACTACAACAAATATTAAATAAACTTAACCTCAAACCCATAAACAGAAACAATACTCTGATAATTTTTTTACTTGTTCCATTTATTTTTGAATGTTCTCGAATTGTTGTTGCTAAATGTCGGTGTTGTTTGCCCATTACTGATTTTCGGCCCTAAACTGATTAATGTTGGTGGCTGCCTGTAGATGTCGGCTAACTTACAAATTAGTAAGATTGGCTTAAGTACACGCGCCAAGCAAACAATTTCGAACGCAAAGACAATAGGAAAGAAACGGAAAGGTGATTTAACGGAAAATTGCGAATAAAAGTTTAAAATCTTGGTCAAATATAATACTAGTACTTATTTGATGAACAAAATGATAGCTGTGTAGACATTGCAAGCTCAATTACTTTCAATTCAATGTCGTCGCCCATCTATTCAGAAATTACGCTTTGATTTTTATATAAAAAATTGAATTCCTTATTCCGTTTTTTTTTTGTTTTTATTGTTTCTATGTGGTATGATTTGTTTTGTCTCATTGCCAGTTGGCAGAAACTTTTATGGGGGTGTTGTTGTTGGCAGCATGTTGTTACATTTTGCTGTTTTTGTAGTGTTGCTTGCTTGATATATATAAATATTCATACACAATATAGGATAAAGTTGTAAAATTATAACTTTTTAAGTGACAAAAAAAGGGTTTTTGCCGTTAAATTTCTTATGGTTTGTTTCTTATTTAGAAATTTTGTTTGCAATTTTTTTCATTCGCTTCGTATTTATTATTACAATTATTAAATTTGACGCTTTTTGTTTACAACTTGTATTCTTAAAACATAGAGGGTCTCGCATCATACTTTCGCTTACTTTTTTTTTTCTTAATCTTTTGCTTTCTATATATACTTTGCTTTAAAGTTAAGTTTTTAAGTAAGGTTTTAAATGATAATGGATTTTTTTTTGTTTCTCGTTTGTTGTTGGTTGGTTGGTTGTTTGTTTGTTAGTAGAGACAGAGAGAATCGGCACGCATTAACTACGCTCCCATTGCAGGATTGTTATAATAGAATTGCATTCGACCACCCAGTCAGCAACCCACGAATCACCCGCCCACACGGACGGGCGGTGGGCAATTCGGTGCGCGTGGCTGGTGGTAGAACCGTTATTTGTGTGATTTGTGTTTGTTTTGTGTTAGTAAGTATTTTATATGTAGATTACTGAGTCTGTTGCTCCGCGGACGATTTCCTTAGGCAGCAACTTCGCTGGCCTCGGCCCCGTTCTGCACCTCGTCCTTTGTGCTGGCCTCGTCCAGCTTCGCCTTTTTCTCCGGCGTGGCGACGGCCTCGTCAGCCTTGGCAGCAGCTTCGTCCACCTTCCGCTTCACAGCCTCGATGGCGGGCGCGTCTGGAAATGGAAAAAAAAATGGAAGTTAGCAACCTGAACGGGAAATCCCTTAGGCTGGCTGCCTTCTCTACACACCTGTAGAGTCACCGTTAGCGGCCTCCTCGGCGCCGTTCTCAACAGCAGCCGGTGCTGCCTCGCTGCTCTCTTTCTTGGCCTCCTCGCCGTCAACAGCAGACTCCTCCTTTTTGTCCTCCTCCTTCTTTTCCTCCTTCTCATCCTCGGGGGTGGCGGCGGCAGGAGCAGCGGCCTCGGTCGCCTTTTCGCCATCAACGGCGTCGGCTGCTTCGGCGGGTGCCGCACTTTCAGCAGCCGGTGCACCGTTCTCCTTGGCGGCGCTCTCCTCTTCGACAGCACCGTTTTCTGTGGCGGTTGGCTTCTCAGCTGCTGCCTCCTCGGCGGCAACGGCATCCTTCTTCACAGCATCGACTTCCTCAGCTGCGACCTTCTCGACAACAGGGGTCTCGCTGTAGATTACAAAAAATCAGGTTAAAACAGGTTCAATATTATTTACGTTTTATGGTCATCTCTTAAAATATTACATTTACTATCTGCAGTTCTAATCTTTTTTTGGTGACTTTCTGAATCATCGGTAACTTCCAAAAACAGTATCCATAACTGCATCAATAATTTCAGTTATACATATAATGTAAGTACATTAAAAAACCTATTTACGCAAACCAAAATATATAATAAAATAGACCATTGGTAAGCTACTAATGATAGTTAAAAAGGTAAATGAATTCAAAATGTCCAAACATTTCAACATTTCATTTAAGGGCGGTATAGTTAATTCGCTGCCAAATCGGTAAATTCTTACAAATTTTAATTGGGATAGTCTTCAGTTCAATTTTTTTCCCCATGTATTTAATACAACATTTCCACAATGTGTAATAATTTGCATGCAAAAATATTGAAAAGTAAGTGAGATATAGACAATCGCCAATCTCCGGCCGCCCAAAAATAGTCAGCGAAGACAGTGTTACCTGAGGAATTTAGTAAATAAGTTCTGTGCAAATTTTCAAACCGAGTCGTCCATTAGTTTTTCAGGATCGTGTACACCGACTTTCGAAAATGACAACTTTTTAGGAGAGCATTTTGAAGTTTTGGACACCCAGCGTTCAACTGCCCAAAACTTCGGAAGTTTTATTCGAATCAATTTAAAAAATGTTAGCACTATACCCCTTCCTTAACGTAGTTACATTTTTAAATATAATTCTGACTAAATAATATTTTCTCTGCTATTAAATTATAAATAATTCAATACTTTAATTTTGTTGTAAATTTTTTCAAATGAATTACAACAGGGCTTTTTCAAATTTCCAATGAATTTTCCATCGTAGCGCCGGCAGATTTTTTTTTTTATTTCTTCCTACTTTATCTTTCCACTTCTACCACCAACCCCAGGACGAGCAGGGCGCTTACCAACAACATCACCAGGCATCTTTGTAACATCTGCCGGCGTCGCTACCGTAAAATGATAAATGGGAGCAACAACTTGTGCAAACTGCGACGCAAAAAGAAACCAGAAAAGGTGAGCGGCATTTGGCAGCGTGCTCGTTTCCATATAAATGGCATGCATTCATGTGTGTGTATTCCTTCTTTACCTTCAACACAGACGAAATGTGGGTAGCATAAAAGAGATGCTTTGCAGACTTGCAAAAAGTAAAAAGCGCGACTTGTTTGAAATAAAACGAACAAGCCGAGAAATAAAAAAAAAACTGGTTTTTATGCGGTTGAGACACTATGGTCGACTCGCTCGCACATACTTTCGAGCTGTTTAAATGTGCGCGCGTCACGTAGCTAAATAGGAGAGAGGGAGTTGGGCGGTTCAAGCGACGAGTTGTAAAATGTACAACGCAAAGCGACAAAAATAACGGTCAAAAGTATCACACACACAGCCAGCCATAAAACACCTTAAGTGCGCACCTCCCCTATCCCAATAGAAAACCGGCACAACCTAAGACAACAGATATAACGGTTTTCCTGCTTTTCTTTACCACCCCCGCTGAAAAGCACAAAATAAAAGCTCGAAAAGAATCTGTGAGCCGGCCCGCGTACGATTATTTTCGGCAATGACTAAATACCTGGAAGCTAGTACAAGAATTTGTTGGCCGTTAATGCCAAGTTTTGAGCTTTAAGCGAGCAGACGTGTGAAAGAAAATTGACGAAAATTAATGGGCTGGTGGGGAAGGAAGCAAAAGCAAACAGAGCCTGAAAAAATACAGCTTAAATTAAACAGCACAAGAAAAAGAGCGGCAACCTAAAATGCTTCACTCAGTCGGCACTCTCATACATTTTTTTGCGCACTTCGCTTGGCGCACGCACACACTCGCACAAACATTACCCCGCTGCCAACACCACCGCACGCACACACACAAGTAAATTCTCGTTGTCGTTGGTTTGCCGGCCGGAGAATGAGCGAGAAGGCACCATGACGCCGCGCCAAATTCAACGGCGTCGTTTTTTGCGCGCACATCTACGGCCATCGGCGCGAGCGGGACAACTGCTTTAGTGCTGCCAAGCGGTTTGCGTATATAGACACACAGAATTCAAAAGAAAATTTTTCCAAACCGTTGCGATGAACATCCAAAAAGCGAAACTCGCTTAAAATCCAATCCATCCAATTGTTTAAACAAAATACACAGACACCCGCATACAATGCAAACAAAGTACTCACTTCTTTTGCTCAGCCACATCAGCCATTTTGATTTACGGTTTTTACTTTTCAAAAGCGAAGCGCGAAAACACGTTTAAATTAAAGGTTTTGGTATGCGTCAAACACGACTCGAAGGGCTCGAACAACACGTAGTTTTCAATAAACTGCAAATTTTATAAATTTGTGCAAACTGCCGTTTCCTCTTTAGTAGCTTTGCTAAGAAAGTCGCTGGATTGCTGGAGATTTAGCCGTAGTGAGAACGTCCACACAGTCACGAAGAAAAACGCCGAATGAGAGAGCAAAGAGCGTTGGCCCGGCTTTTAAAGCGGCGCGCTCTAGTGTTGGTAGGGGTCGTTTCTCAGTCTGGCCTACGATAACTCTGCCTGCGGCTTAGCAGTTTCCCTAAAATTTTTCGGCATAAAGTAGTTTACTTTAGGTACAGCTTAACTTTTATGAACATTTGCCTTTGTTTTTTATTTCACAATTTCCATTCCTTTGCTTTACTTGTATATGAGAAAAGCTAGCGGAAAAGCGGTGAGAGCTTTGTAAACTTGCGGCGTATATTTCGGCATTAAGCAACACCAAATGAGAGATATTTTGCAATGCTCTCTTTGAAAGCGATAGTGGTGAAACTTATTTTTTTGTCACAGTTATTTTTAAGAATATGAATGTTATTTCATCTCGAAACAGGGTTGCCAGCTTGCTTTTGTACTGCGCGGTGAATATTGTAGTCAAAATTACTGAAATTGTTAATTCCTGCCATTGGAGAAATATACCTGAGAATCCAGTACCGTTTTCAGGTAAATGACAGATGTTGGTGTTGGACGTTCGGATCCCTTAAGATGTCCTGCGACTGAACGCAGCTGCATTTACTGTCTTCTTTAGAGACATAATTTGAAAATCAATGTATTGGTAAGGCTTTTACATGTTGCAATAGTCAGAACTATGTTAGTAAAATCGCCCTATTTTCTTAACTGTTACGCAGGCGACACAATCAATCAAAAACGTTCGTTAATCACAGGCGGAAATTACAATTTTCCAGTTGCTCGGAACCGTTCCCAGGTAGCCAGGTAAATGGGTCGGTTTAATACCATAATGAAATGCACTGGCAGGCAGCTGCTGGGAAATTGTTGCCTCGCTGTGTATTAAGTGCACATGTCTCCTTTACTTTGAGTTCTCAGTAAGGAGAACCAGCTGTTGTACATATATACACTACACTGGAAAAAAGCAATTTTTATACCCTTGCAGAGCGTATTACAATTTCAGTCCAAATTTTGCAACGCAGTGAGGAGACCTTTTTGGACCCTATAATGTAAATATATTCTTGATCAGCATCACCGGGAGAGTCGATCTAGCCATGTCCGCCTGTCCGTCTGTCCGTCCGTTTCTACGCAAACTAGTCTCAGTTTGAAAGCTATCTGCTTGAAACTTTCCCAAAAAATGTCTTCCTATTGCAGGTAGTATATATGTACATATGTCGGACTAATACAATAGATTTATATTTGGCTGTTTTTCTATTTGTAAAAATATTCCTTTGAGATATAGTAATTATTTACTATATCAGAATTACGCTTTTAGTTTTATTCAAAATCCAACAACAATATCATATATGTATGTAGCTGCAATAGAAACTACGGCAAAATGGACATTGTTTCATAGTTATACCCTTGCAGAGAGTAATATAATTTTTAGTAATGTGGGCATAGAAAACGAAATGTATTCATATTGTAATAAGTGCAAGAGTATATAAACTTCGGCTTGCCGAAGTTTGCTTTCTCTTTTGTTTTTATTAAAGGGTTTTAAACAAATAAGGATATAATCCAAGACTTTTTGTTTTAAAAGTTTAGAAGTATGATTTTATAACTCATACAGCACGCAGATCGATCGATAAACCATAAACCAAAACAAACTACAAATATTCGTTTTATAAAATATTTTATTGTTTTAATAGCTGCAGGGGTTTATAAAATTTGGCGAAGTTCCTTTGTTTCTGGTTATTGCCGTGGAAAAATATATATAAATGTACATATAAAAACCCATTGCTATTAATAATGAAATTATATGGCATAAATTTATACGGAAGCAGATAAGGATTTTTAAAATTAAATCCAGTAATATTGAGGCAATCAATTAAATCAGTAAAAACATTTGTAATTGCATATAAATTCACCAAATTCAACATTCTCTACCTCGAAAATTTCGAGAACCATTTTTCTAAATAATTATTGTTAATAGGACTGTGTTTATATATGTACAAGTATATTTATATGTTTATATATATTTGTTTAGTGTTTGATGTACAGTGGCTCACAGCTTATTTGACCCACACCTAATTTTCAACATTAAACAGGTATAACTCCTGAACCATAAGAGATACCCATAAAAATAGAACGCAGAAAGGTTAACTGTTGTTTTAACTTCAAAAATATGTTTTCATTTATTTATTCTAGCAAGGAACTTCTTAATTAAACAATAAAAACTAAAAATACTGCCTTTTTCAATGCCACAGCTTATTTGACCCAGTTCATCAAATTAATTATAAAAAATTGCAAAAAAAATATTTTTTTAACTTTTAGTATTTGGTATGTCCGCCCTTTTGGTCCACAACCGACTTCAGTCGATTGGGAATAGATTCGACCAATTTTTTTGTGGTTTCTGGGGTGATTTTAGCCCATTCTTCGAGCAAAGCCGTCTTCAACTCATTTTTAATGGAAATATTGCGCTCCCGAATTTTTGAGTCCCGCAAAGCCCACAAATTCTCAATAACATTAAAATCGGGTGACTGAGCTGGCGATTTCATTATATGGTGACAATTATAACCCAGGAAATATTGAACTATAACCGACTTTTGCTTTGGGTCATTGTCTTGGTAGAACCGAAAACCCTGTTTTATTCCCAATTTCTCAGCACTTTGGAGTAAATTATCCTTAAGGATATCAAGATAAACATTTTTATTCATTATGCTTTCAATAAATTTTAGGTTTCCGACTCTTGCTGCGGACTTACAGGCCCAAACCATAACGTGTCCGCTGTCATGCTTAACGGTGGGTTTTAGATGTTTGTCCTGCAGCTCTGTATTGGCTTTACGCCATAGCTAAGAACGTCCATCGGATCAAAAATATTAAATTTTGACTCATCAGCGAAAATGACGTAATATTTTTGGGTCCAAATTATGTTCTAACGTATGGCGTAAAGCCAATACAGAGCTGCAGGACAAACATCTAAAACCCACCGTTAAGCATGACAGCGGACACGTTATGGTTTGGGCCTGTAAGTCCGCAGCAAGAGTCGGAAACCTAAAATTTATTGAAAGCATAATGAATAAAAATGTTTATCTTGATATCCTTAAGGATAATTTACTCCAAAGTGCTGAGAAATTGGGAATAAAACAGGGTTTTCGGTTCTACCAAGACAATGACCCAAAGCAAAAGTCGGTTATAGTTCAATATTTCCTGGGTTATAATTGTCACCATATAATGAAATCGCCAGCTCAGTCACCCGATTTTAATGTTATTGAGAATTTGTGGGCTTTGCGGGACTCAAAAATTCGGGAGCGCAATATTTCCATTAAAAATGAGTTGAAGACGGCTTTGCTCGAAGAATGGGCTAAAATCACCCCAGAAACCACAAAAAAATTGGTCGAATCTATTCCCAATCGACTGAAGTCGGTTGTGGACCAAAAGGGCGGACATACCAAATACTAAAAGTTAAAAAAATATTTTTTTGCAATTTTTTATAATTAATTTGATGAACTGGGTCAAATAAGCTGTGGCATTGAAAAAGGCAGTATTTTTAGTTTTTATTGTTTAATTAAGAAGTTCCTTGCTAGAATAAATAAATGAAAACATATTTTTGAAGTTAAAACAACAGTTAACCTTTCTGCGTTCTATTTTTATGGGTATCTCTTATGGTTCAGGAGTTATACCTGTTTAATGTTGAAAATTAGGTGTGGGTCAAATAAGCTGTGAGCCACTGTATGTACATCACAGCCATATTGAAGAAGGAAAACGTCTTCCGCTTTATTGAGCATTTCCTTTGCATCTGCACCCGACTCACTCGTATACGCACACTCTCTCAGACAGCAGCTGCACCTTTTTCAATGCCATTCAAGGCCAGCTGCAGCCTTATATTCGTCTTACCCGTCGTTCAATTACCGATTTGCGAGAAGCATTAATGCTCCTATCTAATTAACTTTTTGCGCTTGCGGTAATATTCTGGCGATTATGCAGGGCGCCTTATCAAGCTGGCCAGCTGTACCGTTATCAGTGGCATGCTCCGCTCCAGGTCGCAGACATGCGCTGAGCGGAGCTTTCAGCAGCAAAAGCTCGCTCCCCATCCGAGAGAACGAAAATCCTTGCTCCTGAGGCTTGTTGACTGTCGAAAATTTTCACTTGACTATCAGTCAAGTTTATCGGGCTCCTTAGTTTAGTCGAAAAAAAAGCGCGGCGTTAAGCGTGAAGAATCGCCAGGCAGCAGAAATAAAACTCATAAGGAAAAACTGAACACATCGAAAAAGAAAAATCTCCTTCAAAGTATGTATGCTTGAGAGCTCAGCAGTTTAACTGTGAGATGGTAGTAAAAGGAGCGCGGAATGCGGATAAAGATAAACTGTACATGCTATAACGGTTTTCGCAGCCTCCCAAAAATGTGTGACGGAAGGGAGGGCGTGAGGCTTAAGGTGTCAGTTATTTGGATTAAAATTAAAATCGAAACTTGTCTTCAGTGCAATAAGAAGTGTGTACACACACACCACGCTCAGCTATACAAACAAAATCAGAACGCATTAAATCGAACCTTGTGCAAATCAGCCTTACCCACACAAACACGAACGCATACCTAGACGAAAAAGGATTTTCCGTAAGGAAAAAGAAAGGAGCTGTGTTTCACAGTCCGTCAGTTGAATATTCGGCAATGAGGAAAGGAAACGGCAGTCCAATGAAAAGGAAGAAGAAGTGGCGGGGGAGAGAGAGCCCCAACGAGAGAGAGAGGAAGAACGAGAGAGCGGGAGAGATTCTTACCGTGGTCTATGCGGGTGTCAAATATGGCAGAAAAAATGAATAATTTAGTCATATCTGGGCAGAGGGTAGGAAAGGACTCTGCAGGAAATTTGACAAGTCAATTTGAATTTGTGCCTATAATAGGAAACTCGATTTTCTCTAATTAACGTTAAACGGAAATTGATTTTCTGAATACGGGAGGCGAAAGAGGAGCATATGCAAGCAGTACTGCTGTTTTTTGTGTTTTTATACATTTTTGTAGCTATTTTACAGATAATTTTGGACGATTTTTTGAAACCAATTTTTAGATTGTATTATCTCTTGTGCATGTCATTTGAACTTAGTTCCAGTGCGAGATATAGTTTTCATAATCTTATGTATGCAGTGTCCATAGTGTTAAATCAACAAAATAAAATTATGTTTCAAAGAACTCTTATCACAATTCTTTTTGTGGTGCTTGACTATCGATGCAAATATAATATTTGATTCAACATTATCACATAGAAATATTTTTTGAGAGTATCACAAACCTACAGAAGTATAAGACCAAAATATGCTTGGGAAGAAATTTTTCCGTATATATATTTTTCGGAAATGCGAACCACTATGCGGCACCCACATAGACAGATACACACACACACATTTAAAGGCAGGGACGCCCTCGTCGTTTTTCCACAAGGACGCTTCCGCTGTGCCTCTCGCTTCCACACACACATTTACAGGAGGGAAGGGGTGGCGGGAGGCTCCACAAAGCAACGCTAAGTCTTAAATTAACCGTTAACGCGAGTTTGTATTTTCACTTGTGTTTACGTTTGTGCTTCGAATTGCTTCTATCTACCCAGCCGTCGTCTCCCAGTTTCTAGGAGCTACAAACATCATAAATAAATGAGCCAAGGAAATGGTTTCGCTTCATTCATAAACCAGAAAGCCCAGAAAGGGTCGCCGATCAACGAATAATTAAATCCCGAGGGCCCCAAGGAGCATTCTAGCAGTATGACAGGGGAGAAGGAGGCCAGTCTGGATAACGGCCAGGCGACGGCCACCTCAACGCCCAGCAAACCAAAGGCGCAGCGTCAGAAGACACCAGCCCGTCGGCGGCAAAACGACAGCGATGTAGCCGGTGGTGTGGGAATCACCGGCGGAGGAGTCGTAATCCTGCCGCAGAACGTGCTCAACGAACTCTACCATAACTACTCCATTAAACAGCGCCGCAGCGGTCTAAAGTGGTTCCTCTTCGCCGCCGTTCTTTTTAACATCTGGACCATCGGAATTCCCTGGGATCAGGCGGTCCCAACAAGAGGTGATTTGAGAGTAGATGCTTGATAAAAGAAGCCAAAGAAATAGTTTGTGTTTTGAAAACATTAGTTAAATTGAATAGGAGCATGCAAAACATGTATTAAAAAGTAGAAATCACAAGACATAATGCTAAAGCCAGGTGGATGTGTATCTTTTCGAAGTAGAGTAATCAGTAAATTGTAAAAATGACAACTCTGTATATGTCAGAATAGGAATTTTCAAACTATAATGGGATTTACCTGAAACTTTAACGTAATTATAGGCGTTTGTTGGGAAATTGAATTATTTAAGCATTATAATAATTTTAGGGTGCGGAATTTTCAAACTATAATGGGATTTACCTAAAACTTTCCCGTAATTATAGGCGTTTGTTGAGAAATTTTATTATTACAATTATCTTTAACTACGAAATTTAAACTTAAAGTGTTCATATAAGGATTTGTGTTTTCGAGAAGTTTAATTATTCTTAGAAGTGTTGTTGAAATTGAAGTAGAAGAACTTTTAAAAATTCAATCTTTTGGGGTGTTATCAGAGCACAGTTTTTCTTAGGTCGAAAATGGACCGAAAAACGCAATAAAAACACAGAATAATCGCAAGACTTTAGGTTAGCTATGATCTCTAAATTACCAAATAATTACAAGTTAAATTTAAATTATATTGTTTTATAATTTCTTTGTGTAGCGGCAGACTTGTCTTGTTAAAGAAGTTGAGAATATCCTTTAACAAACGCAGCTGATTGACAGTACGACTCAATACTGACGAACTCTCAAAAATGCTGTCAGTCTGGAAAGATTAAATCGTTTTTTGATCTGAGTACCAGGCCTAACAGCTGCAATGTTTGTTTTAATAATAAATTAGATTATAAGTTAATACTTTCTTAATGTTTAATTAACTTAATTGCAGTGGTCAACTGCTGTATGCTGGTGGCGTACTTGGCCTTAACAGCTCTTCTTCACATTGGTCGGCGTTCCGAGAAACCGTCATTGTTGCGCTTCCACCAAATACTCCTAACTATTGTGCCACGGGCTCTGTGGTTGCTAAGCATTCTTCACTTTGCCGCCTATGTTTTCTTGCAGCCTAGCTTCTCTCCAAGGTTAGTGCCCACTTTATAAGACTGCTTAAATAAGAATTGAAACAATATTTATGATCGTGGTACAAATATTGTATTAATAGGGCTGGAATTACCTTACACGTTTTTTTTTTATTTATTCGCAAATATTTTAGAGACCTTCTTGGCTGGGCCATCTTACTAAACTTCCTGGTCTATGTAACGCTGCCATTGCCATTGATTTTCCTTGGGCTGTCGATTGGATGTATCACGTATTTTATTTGTCTCAGCCTGCCCGTGGCTTACTCTGGCGGGGATTCGCTGATCCCAAATCAGTTGGCGGCCAATGCGGTTTTAATAGCTACAGCAGCGCTGATAGGGCTCCTATACTACTTTATGGGCGAGGCCAAGCAGAAACGAGCCTTCCTCGAGGCCAAAAAGAGCCTCGAAGTGAAAATGGTCATTGAGGAACAGTCGGCCGAGCAGGTGATCATTGATAAGAGTAACGGCTGGTTGTAATGTAATAATTTTAATTTTTTTCAACTTTAGGAGCGTTTGCTCTTGTCTGTTCTGCCAAAGCACGTGGCCATTAAAATGCGGGAGGATTTGGGCTCATCTAGTTCCGAGGCTTTTAAAAAGATATATATGAGTCGGCACGAGAATGTGAGGTAAGTTATAAAATTGTTATTTTTAATTTCTTCCTACCCTTGCAGAAGGTCAAAAGCTGTAATCGTGGTAAATATATTTTTGTTTAGCAGTATAACGCGCTCGAAAGTAATAATGTTGACAGGTTCTGTTGGTAAATAAGTTAGCTAATAAAAAGGTTTTCTTCATCTTAAAAAAAAAACAGGTACACATGAAGTTACATTTTAAAGCCAGTTGAATAATAATAAGTAATAATATAGATCATTTAAGAATAATTTATCTACTTTTAAAGCATAATATTTAAAACTCGTTCTTTGATATAATTATAATAGCTAAGAGCTATTTCAGTTACTACCACAAGTTATGGTCCATAGTTAACATTCCTTTCACGTAATGCTGCATATTTATAGGTGTTAATACTTAAATAAAACCCAATTGCGTTTCCACTTGTTTAACGATAAAACTCCGGAATCTCTCCCACTTTTTATTTGCACGAAACAAGCATACTATATGCGGATATCGTTGGTTTTACCGCCATCTCGTCTACATATAGCGCCCAAGATTTGGTTAAAATGCTTAACGAGCTCTTCGCACGCTTCGATAGGCTTGCCGAGGTAATATTTTCTTGTGTTTTCATTTTCAACATTTGTCATTGTTTTTTTTTTGACTACTTTTCTGTATGTTTTATTTTAGCTGTTCATTCACCTGCCTGGGTTGTCTGGGAGGTCCAACTTATACCGGTTTCTTCTAATGATGATCATGATGTTTAAGATACGCCATTTAGAATAGGGAATTTTTATATTTCCTCTTATTGGGTGGCTCCTTACTTTAATTCGATTTTTTCCCTTTATTTCAGTTTCCATGTTCAACTTTTCATTCCGTTGTCTCTATTATTTTGGCTTTCTTTTTGTAATTTTCCTGGGTTGGGGCGTAGGGCGAATGACCAACAAAAGTTATGTCCAGTCAGGCGTATATAATGTTTCAAGTTGATTTTTTCCTTCGAGTGATTTTTTTGTGGTTATTTTAAGTGCTGTCGGTTGTTTGTTTATTTTTGGGTTTAGGTAATTTTAATGCGATTTTTCTCGGGTTTGGCTAAATGGGTCCCTGATGTGTTCATGTGTGTCGGTTAAAACTTCCCTGAGGTGAAGAGGTAGAGATGATTTTTTAAGGGAGTATTTCGTGGGTGTCTGGAATTGGTAAAATTAAGTTGGTAAAAATTAAACCTGCTATTAACTGTGCATTGCCTTTTACTTTTATTTAAAAATCCATTTCAAAAATCTTAAGTCTTTAAACTGTTATTCTTGTTTGACTCGAATTAAATCACCTTCTTCCCCTAGAAATATCAGCAACTGCGCATCAAGATTCTTGGCGATTGCTATTATTGTATTAGCGGTGCCCCCGATGAGCGTCCGGATCACGCCGTCATGTGCGTGCACATGGGACTCTCCATGGTGAAGGCCATCAAGTGAGTAGCGGCGAAAGACAGCTCCCTTGGGAAAGAAGAAAAACAGCTTGACAGGCGAAAGGCGACGCCAAATCAACGTTTGTTCAATTAATAATAATTGAACTTAACCACGCTCGGCCCTTTAAGCCCCTTGGTCGAAGCTCCTGTTCCCAAGCATACTTTCTGGCGCTACTAACAAACAACCACTCGCCTGGCGATGTTGCGTGTCACTTTCTCTGTTTGCAGGTATGTGCAGCAAAAGGCCAACTCACCTGTTGATATGCGTGTGGGAATTCACACGGGAGCTGTGCTCGCCGGCATTCTCGGCCAGCGGCAGTGGCAGTTTGACGTTTACTCCAAGGACGTAGAGCTGGCTAATAAAATGGAATCGAGCGGCAAGGCTGGGTAAGTCAGGTTTAACTGCTGCCACGTCACTCCCTCTGCTGCATAATTGATAACAGCCATCGTGGTCGTCGTCACTTGTGGCAAGTGCTTATTATGATTTGACTTTGCCACTTTAGCATGCAAATTTATGGGTTTATGTGCGCACTGTTCTGTTTGTTGACCACTTATGGCTTAAATTTTCGAATGTAAATTTTATTCGCTCTAATCTCCCTAGACGCGTACACATTTCGGACAAAACGCTGGCCTTTCTCAAAGGCGAATTTGAAGTGGAGCCCGCCTTTGGAGAAAAACGGGAGGAGCTGTTGCGCATCGCTGGACTTAAAACCTATTTCATCACCAAGGTGGTTAAACCGGTAAATTGCGGGTAACTTATAGCGTAAAAGTTACATTTCTGCGTTGTATAGTTAACATTTAACCATGAGTGGACGTGATTTTAGGTTTGATTAGTTTTTAACACAGGGCCTTGTGTTTTATAGAAACATTGACAAAATGTGATTTAAGCATAACACAGAAAAGCAGGTTTAAAACTTTTTTTAGACTTTTTTTTAGTTTCAATTTGTTTAAGCACATTTGCACTAAATAAATTAAATAAATTTTCCCCAGTTTGCATCGCCTTGTGCCAAGAAAATCAATGAAACGCAAGATATTAACTCCCACCACAGTCCTAATGGATCGACCAATGACGTCTTGGCAGGTGAAGATGATAACGATGCTACATTGGATGATGAGGAGCTCCTGGCGCAAAATGCCGTATCCAATGGCCATCAAATAGGGGTGACTGAAGATGAAGAAGAGCAGGTGAAATTGGAGAACTTCAAGCAACGATTGAAAGACGAACTGGTGACCCGCGATGGACATGAGTAAGCATAACAGAAATAAACCATTTGTATATGGATAAAGGTTGTAGACAGTGTTCGGTTTTTAAAACAATAACAATTTAATACGTTTTTAATAAAATAAAAACAGAAAATGTGCTAGAAAGGGAATAGCACGCATACCCTGAGATAGTGTCCTAGGCTATAAGTAATAAGCAATCGTCTGCAATTAAAAATATTAACGGAATATTTTTAAAATTTTTTAGTCATTCACACTCCAGATTTTTCAAAACTATTAATTTGGTCAGCATGTGTATCTTTAAACCATTTAAATCCTATATTATATGTATACTTTTTAGAAAATAATAATACTTTTAGTTATGGGCATTTGACATTTTTGAAACTTTGCTTTTTCTAATATAGAAATATATTATATTATTTCTGTAATATAGAAATATGTTATATTATTTCTGTAATATAGAAATATGTTCTATTATTTCTGTAAGTTTTAATTAACCATTGTTTATAGTACAGTAATACAAACCTCAGTGCCACACAAATTATTTTAATTTAAATCGTCACAGACTTGGGCCTGTGATATTAAATAGCGTTGAGTTCAAAAGGCTTACCAAATTTATTTATCCTTAAGATATGATTAAACTGAATTAAATATGGATTAAAAAATTATTTTTCATAAATATTAAACAATACTTGCATTGTTTAGGCAAATATTTTACCATATTCAAATGAGATTGGGCCTGTAGTACGTTCCCTTGAGTAATATAAAATGCAATAACCTAACGATTTTCGCACAAGGTTCTTTGAGTTAAACCTTTTGTAAAACAACGATGTATACTTTTTTTTAAGGAACCTCACCAAGGACACAAATATATTTCTGCGCTTCAAGAACCCGCAGTTGGAGCAATCGTACGCCGTATATAGAGAGCCGTACAGTTCACTTCCGCTCCTTGCCGCTTTGCTGGTGCAGTGTATCGATGTATTGTATTCGTATTTAGTTCTGCCACGATCTACCCTTCACTTCATCAACATAGCAGCCCCTTTGGTTCCGATCGCCATGCTGGTTGTGATCAGCATCGCCGAAAGTTTCAGCGGTATGCTGCCCAAGTTTTTCGTGGACGTGAGCAAGCGGTTTAATGACATTACCTTCGTTCGCGAGCTGGCCGCCATAATTATTGCACTCACCATCGGCCTCAGTAATGTCATAGACATGGTTAGTACATGCTTTTGTCATATTGGGATATGCACTTAACAAAATAATTTTGTCAAAAAATTCGTTATTTAATGAAAATCTCAATTTTTTAATCAACTGCCTAAAAAAATAAAATCTCTACAAAACAATTACAAGAGAAACCCTTTATGATTGAATTTTCGTATTGAGATTATCGCTTGGCAGATTGTTTTCTTTAAAAACCCCCTTTCTTTTTTAAAAACATCATAACATTTAATATAATGTTTTATTGAATTAAGTTTGAATTTGGACATTTTATTTTGCAAGTGTATTATGGGCGTGCTCAAGTCCTGACACTGATTTCCCTCTATTTCCTTGACAGTTCTTCTTCGTCACCTTCGTGCGCACCGAGCATATTGTGAGTGAAAGCGAATTCAATGCCACGGCCGGCATGGAGAACGATGTGGACGTGGACGAGGAAGGGGTTGTCACCGCAGAGCACCTGCTGCCCGCATCGTTCGTGGAACAAATGCGTGAGGCAGTGCCCTCGGAACGAGTTCTATATCCGTCCTACTTGAGTAATTTTGGAGTACTCATATTGATTGCGATCGCCGTGATTGCTCAGCTTACGCATCTTACGAAAATCTTGCTACTATTGTCCATTGCAGGTAATTTAGAAAAATTAACAATATTGTATTATATTATTTAATAATTTTATTATTTTTGACAAATTCCTATAGCTCTGCATTGTTACTTCAATGTATTTATTATGCAGGACCTATATGCCCTAGAGGATGATTTGGCACATCAACCGTAAGTCTAGAGAAGTTAATCTACACTGTTTATATTCCTTTGCTAAATTTTACTAATTACATTCTTTGTCCATTATTAGTATCATATCTACGCGATATTGCGCTTCAGGACTTTTGTTAGTGGCGTCTCTGGCGTTAAGCACTTTGGCCAGACACGTAAGAACAGTTAATTTGTATGTAATCGGTAGAATAAAATAATTCAATTGCAGATGGACCACGAGGATAGGGTTATTTTCAAATGGAAAACTGAGGTGGCCGAGCAGAAGGAGACTGCAAACGACATGCGACAGCGCAACGAGGCTTTGGTTTATAATGTGTTACCTGTCCACGTGGCAGAGCATTTCATGAAGAACACCAAACGCTCCCACGATGATCTTTACTCTCAAAGTTATGCTGAAGTCGGCGTTTTATTTGCCAGTATGCCAAACTTTTCGGGTAAGTTAGAATCAACTTTTAAATGTTAGATGTCCGTGATTCTATATGAACATTAAGATATCAGTAAGTTGTGTGTGATATTCTTAATGAAACATATAAAAAAGGCAGTAGAAAGCCAGAATATTTAATCATATTTGTATTTTTAACGACACTAACTTAGCGATGCAAACGACTAAAAACCCACATATTTTATTTAGATTTCTATTCCGAAGAGACGGTAAACAATCAAGGCTTGGAGTGTCTACGTTTTCTAAATGAGGTTATTTCAGATTTTGATGCCGTAAGTTCAAATATGTTTGCTATAGTTTAGTTAGGTATAAAAAAGTTTTGTGTGCCCAAAATGATTATTTTTTCTATAGAGATTTTATTTTTATTTTAGTTGTTAGAGCTGCCCCAGTTCCAGGACATCATCAAAATCAAAACCATTGGCTCCACATACATGGCCGCCAGTGGAATAAATCTGCAAAGGAATCTCCGGAACGACGCCCCCATTACGGAACGATGGTCCCACCTCGCAGTCTTGGTGGAGTTTGCACTGGAACTAAAGCACGCCCTGCAAAGTATCAATGAGCAGTCGTTCAATCACTTCGTCCTTAAGATGGGCATCAATCATGGACCGATAACGGCGGGAGTTATTGGGGCCCGTAAGCCGCACTATGACATCTGGGGCAACACGGTGAACGTGGCATCGCGCATGGAGAGCACTGGCAAGGCGGGCGCCATTCAGGTCACCGAGGAAACATGCAATATTCTACAGCCGTTCGGTTACACATTCCTGCAGCGCGGTCTGGTAGCTGTCAAAGGAAAGGGGCAGTTGATGACCTACTATTTGCAGGTCTGTATTCTCAGTATATTTAGTAAACTTAAATAATATTAAAATAAAGTTCAATTACATATAATTTAGCTATAATACCCAATTATAAAGTTCTTACATATCACAGATAACGATTGTAACAAAAAGAAAGTTTTTACAAATTTGTCCAAAATTAATCTTCAATATAAATTCATTTAAATATGAATAATTTTGTTTTTGTGTATGCACATTTCTTTTTTCTTAAATTTTTAGTTTATTTAGCTTTTATTTTAAAGTTGATTTCATTTTTACTTCTTTCCAGGGTAAATCCACGTCGAAAGCTGAGCCAGTAGCGCCTGCAGCCGTTGTGCTCCATGGACAGGAAACATCTGCTCTGGAATCCACCACCGAACTGGAGGCCTCTGACATTAAGATGCCCCTGCTGAAGCATAAGGTTCAGGAGGCAGCGGCGCCCTGTGAGGGAATCGCCCAAGAACAGAGTTTGGGAAATGGCAGTGCTGGCCAAGCGGGGGTGGGGGAATCTCAATCTTTGCTAGAATAGTTAGCTAACTTGGATATTATTTGCACCTAAGTCTGTATGAAAGTGTATCTATGAGTATGCATGCGAGTGTAGCGTGGATGTGTGTCTGTTAGAAAACAACTGTTATGAAGCTGTTACTTGCTACTAATTTGGTTTTGCCTCAGTATTCGTGTGATATTCTATGCCAGAAGCAGCAATTTATAAAAACAAAAAAAACAACATTCCAAAATTTAGTTAAATTTATAAATTTGCGTTTCAAAAGTTTATAAACTGTGTACCTAAAAAAATAAAATATAACTAACTTTGACTTCGAATAAGTATTTTTGGTTAAGGTAAATAAGTTTTTGTTGTAAACAAAATTGTTATATTACTTTAATATATAAGACAACCGTTTTGCTTTAAAAACTAATTGATGTGTAGTTTAGTATGTCACAAAATAACAATTTTGCATCTCAATGTGTAAAATATGAATATGGGAATACTTACATAAAAAAAAATTCCTAGTATCATGGTTATATGGACAGAATATTAGTTGAGAATCCGAATCCCACCACAAACAAATGCAACCCACAAACTAGTCCAAATAGCAAACGAAACTAACGATAATGAATTAGTTAACAAACTTACTTAAATATAGAAAATGAAATAGAGAGTAAAATAATATCCTTGGCATGCGTTCTTGGACGCCAGCATCCAATAAATATATACCTTATAAATAGAAATAAATAGATGTAAACAAACTTATAAATGGCATCGCATGCTTATTAGAAAATTTCAACGAATTAGCAAAGAAACAACAAACGAACTTACTTACCAAGCATAACGAAATTAATAACTTAAGTAACTTGATCTAAAATCAGTTTAATGCGTATGTCCATCAACCTCTACACTCCATTCATTTCAATATTTTGATGGCTTAAAGCATGACAATCAAGACCAATAAACGGTATAAATGATTGGGTTAGCTGGAATAATATTTAATTCTTTCCACTGGCCAACTAAAACTAAAAAAAAGTTTCTGAAGTAAAGCTTAATTAAAGAGTCAAGATTTTTTGTATATCATTTTGTTTTAAACACTGTTGTGTTTTGAGCTATGACCATTGAAACACATTAAGGCATTTGAAACTTTCTATCATTTGAAAAAAGAAAATTTAATTATAAATGAAAAACAAAATACTAAAAATTAGCAAATTATAGCGAAATAAAAAATAAATAATTCAAATGGTTTTTAGTTTTTTGGAAGACTACACGAGTGTTATAGCTGCTTTCTTTGCTTTAATGGATAATGAAGGTAAGCAAGGTAGGAAATAACCGCCTATGATAGATTACGCCTTTCAGAGCATAACCTGCTACTTTATTATCTTTGCGCTATTTTAAATATTATTATAAAAAAAGTTATATAAATTTGTTTATGAAATCTTCTTGCACTGAATATTTTATTAGTTTTTATGTAGTAATTTTCTTATTTTAACAATGTCGCCTTGAAATAAATGAAATGATATGGCTAAAAAAATTTAAAAAACCGTTTTAAATTATATAAGTATTTTCTTGCTTAAAAATCTAAAAAAAATGTTCTTACTTTAACGGTAATTTTACTGTCAGAAATATAATAATTACGACTTAAATTTTTATAACTGGTTTTACAGTTTTTAAAATTAGTTAATTTATACTGTTGTGAATTTAAACACCAACTAATTAATATTATAATTGAAGGCAAACAATGACCCTACATGCCACGGAAAAACATAACATTTATATAAATATTTTGAAAACGTAGTAATTTTTAAATATGGAGGCTAATAATCAAGCACTCAGTATTCGGCTCAACGCGACTATGAGCAAACAAACAGCATGTAGGTCAAACGCAATTGTGAGCTTCCGATGAAGACAGCTATTAAGTTTCATTTTTTATGTTTAGCCATGGGCAAACACTGTTAAACAGCTGGTGGTGCAGAAAAAAGGCTTTTCGGAAAACAGTGTGTCCATCCCTGATATCGCGCACCAATAACAACATATCGATATATCGATATCGTCCCCGTCTGACGACCCATTTTACGATAGCAAAAAAAGTGCAAAAAAACCAAATTCTCGGCGTAATTTATTAGTAAATAGCGTAGTTAAGCAGCAGGTGAGTAGGCGCTCAGCTCGAGCACCCCCGCGACCTGTGGAGCGGCGACTGACCAGCTGTGAAATCGGCCGAGTGCAAGGCCAACGGCTAGTGGCCCCCACACAAAAAAGTGAGCGAGCTGCGCGATTATGCCAAATAGCAGAAGCAGCCGTCGTTTGGGGGTCGTCTCTTCTCGCCTCTTCCGCCCGTTGTTGTAATCGCGCAGCCCGCGGAACCAATCCGTCTTCTAATCCGCCTCCATCCCGCTCTGTATACCGCACTGCTCCACTAGCAGAACCTCCACTTCCATCCCCAGACGGACCCAGGACCCAGGATCCAGACCCAGTCGAGATGTCGCTCAAGCCCAAGATAGTGGAGTTTGTCGATGTTTGGCCGCGCCTGCGCTGCATCGCAGAGTCGGTGATAACGCTCACCAAGGTGGAGCGCTCGGTGTGGAATACAAGCTTCAGGTATGTCTCGGTCTCCCACAGCAGCGGTCGGTACGATAGCACCCGGTAGGGGCAGAGAACTAGAAAAGCATAAGTTGTAAGGAGAACATCATAACAAAACTGACAATAGTCTTGGAATCCCTCCATGTCAAGCGCGAGAATCGAAGATCACTCAGTTATCAAACCCAGAAACCTCAAATTTTCGAACATTCATTTAAAGATTGCTCAGTTACCACAGGCCATACTAATTTGTATACCCTTGCAGAGGGTATAATAATTTCAGTCAAAATTTGGCAAAGCAGTGAGGAGACATTTCCGACCTTATAATGTATATATATTCTTGATCAGAATCACCAGGAGAGTCGATCTAGCCATGTCCGTCTGTCTGTGCGTCTTATTTTAAAGCTATCTGCTGGAAACTTTCCCAAAAGTTGTCTTTCTATTGCAGGAAGTAATAAGTCGGATTGAGCGTTATCGGGCGACTTTATCATATAGCTTCCATATGAACCATTGAAAAAAAATGACAGCTTCATTGTTTTTAGTAATGTAGGCATAGAAATCAAAATGTAGTCGTTTTGTAATAACTGAAAGGGTATATAAACTTCGGCCTGCCGGCAATCAATCGAAAAGTGCAATAAGTATGTTTTTTATTTTTATAATTATTTTTTTGTATTATATATATATTATTTTTAACTAAAAACGCCTTTCATTTTTTAGTTTAATTATATGTATATAATATGTATGTCCTTTTGTGTATCAATTAAATTACTTTTGTGAGCAACATAAGGCTACAATCAAGTTGTCAATGATTCGTACTATTTCTTAATCTTCAAGACTGATTATTGCACTGATGTTCGTGTAAACTTGTAGGCATCTATTTAATTTACTAATTCAAAAAAGATATGGGTACAGCAATCCAAGCTAAGGAGCATTTAATTTTAAGGAAAACATGTTCAGGAAATAAAAAGTATCCTAAAAACGATTTTAAAAAAATAAGTAAACAATTGGGTAACTTACTATTAGCGCTGCTATTATTTCGATTGACGCTGTTCGTACATATGTGTGCAGCGTGAGTTGCCAAAATGGAATTGTTAAAATAAAACACTCACTAACACATTGCTGTTTCCAATCACCTCCCCGAAACATATAGCGACGTTTACACGCTGTGCGTGGCGCAGCCGGAACCGATGGCCGATCGCCTCTACGGTGAGACAAAGCACTTCCTCGAGCAGCACGTCCAGGAGATGCTGGCCAAGAAGGTGTTGATCGAGGGCGAAGGTTCCAACTCCAATGGAGGGCCGGACCTGCTTCATCGCTACTACACTACCTGGATGGAATACAGCCAGGGCATTAAGTATCTGCACCAGTTGTACATGTGAGCATCCAACATCCAGCTATCCTAAAAACGAACTAATGGTTGGGGTTTATTGCGTATAGCTACCTAAACCAGCAGCACATCAAGAAACAGAAGATCACCGACACGGAATCGTTTTACGGCAATTTATCCAGCGATGCTGCGGAACAAATGGAGATTGGCGAGCTAGGACTGGATATTTGGCGACTGTATATGGTCGAGTTTCTGGCCAGCGAACTAGTGCGTCACATTCTTGAGGGAATTGCCGCAGATAGGGCTAGCAATGGCACACTGGATCACCATCGCGTGCAGATCATCAACGGGGTGATACACAGTTTCGTGGAGGTACAGGACTACAAGAAAACAGGCTCGCTGAAGCTCTACCAGGAGCTCTTTGAGGGTCCCATGCTGGATGCAAGTGGCACCTATTATACAGACGAGGCGAACAAGCTGCTTCAGCGCTGCTCAGTATCTGAGTATATGCAGGAGGTTATCCGAATACTGGAGTATGAAAACCGGCGAGCACAGAAGTTTCTGCATGTGAGTTCCCTGCCAAAGCTGCGCAAAGAGTGCGAGGAAAAGTTCATCAACGACCGATTGGGCTTCATCTACTCGGAATGCCGCGAAATGGTGTCCGAGGAGAGGCGCCAAGACCTGCGCAACATGTACATCGTGCTCAAGCCCATACCCGACAATCTGAAGTCCGAGCTTATTACGACTTTTCTGGATCACATCAAAAACGAGGGTCTGCAGACCGTTTCTGCCTTGAAGGGCGAGAACATCCACATTGCGTTTGTGGAGAATATGTTAAAGGTGCACCACAAGTACCAGGAGCTCATAGCCGACGTCTTCGAAAACGATTCTCTCTTCCTTAGTGCGTTGGACAAAGCATGTGCCAGTGTTATAAATCGCCGGCCCACCGAACGGCAGCCGTGCCGCAGCGCGGAATATGTGGCCAAATACTGTGATACGCTACTGAAAAAGTCCAAGACCTGTGAGGCAGAGATCGACCAAAAGCTTACCAACAACATAACCATATTCAAATACATCGAGGACAAGGATGTGTACCAGAAGTTCTATAGCCGACTACTGGCTAAGCGCCTTATCCACGAGCAGAGCCAGAGCATGGATGCGGAGGAGGGAATGATCAACCGATTGAAAGTGAGTGTTCCTTCGATGTTAGGGACAGACATAACTGTTTTGGTACCTTTAAAATACAGACATAAATATCTTAGGGAGCCGCATCATTACGTAATTTATGATGTAATTTATATGAACTCATTTCTTATCTTCCATCAATGTTTTCTTATAGAACTAAATTTTGAATTTATTTTTACAGCAAGCCTGCGGATATGAATTTACCAATAAACTACATCGAATGTTTACGGATATTTCGGTATCTACAGATTTGAATAACAAGTTCAATACTCACCTAAAGGATAACAATGTGGACTTGGGTATGTTTTAAAAAGATTGACTTTGTTAAATATTGTTTCTTAACATGTATATCCCTACACAGGCATTAATCTCTCCATTAAAGTACTGCAGGCGGGCGCGTGGCCTTTGGGATCCACGCAAGTCATACCATTCGCAGTACCACAGGAATTTGAAAAATCTATTAAAATGGTATGTTTTTAATGGCAATCCCTTAAATTAAAATAGGTCTAAATCAAATACTCCAAAAATGATTTATAAATTATTAAAATCAAACATTAAATATGAATTGTTTTGTATATTTAAGGCAAGAGAACGGCTCCTAACTTGAGAGTAATAAGCATAATACATAAGTATAATACATAAGTATAATGCATAAGTATTATGTCTATATATTATACCCTACCCAGACGGTATTAAAAATTTCGTCAAAAGTTTGCAATGCAGTGAAGGAGACATTGTCGACTCAATAATGTATATATATTCTTGATCAGCATCACCAGTCGATATAGCCATGTCCGTCTGTCTGTCCGTCTATTTCAATAATATGTTGCATAGAAATGCAGCGCCAAATAGACATAGCTTCATTGTTTTTAGTAATATAGAATTAGAAATCGAAATGTAGTCGTTTTGAAATAACTGCAAGGGTATTTAAACTTCGGCTTGCCGATGATCTTTTTTAATCCTGGGTGAAACAGAAATCAGTTCCAACCAAATTACTATTACTTTGTTTTTTTGACGACACGCTCCGTTAATATTGTTACATTTTGTTTACCATTATTTTCAGTTCGAGGATTATTATCATAAATTGTTTAGTGGTCGCAAGTTGACTTGGCTTCATCACATGTGCCATGGGGAACTTAAGTTGAGCCATTTAAAAAAGTCCTACATCGTGACTATGCAAACTTACCAAATGGCGATAATTCTTCTGTTCGAGACGTGCGATAGTCTGAGTTGTCGAGAGATCCAGAACACACTGCAGCTGAACGAAGAAACGTTTCAAAAGCACATGCAGCCTATGATCGAGTCAAAGCTGTTGAATGCCAACTCAGAGAATCTCGCCGGGGAGACTCGAATAGAATTGAATTTGGATTACACAAATAAACGTACAAAATTTAAGATAAGTTCGGCTTTGCAAAAGGAAACGCCACAGGAGGTAAGAGTAACATTCAATTTCATAAGGCATTTTTAAATCAGCGTTTGTCATGTAGGTGGAGCACACTATCAACTCTGTGGATGAGGATCGAAAATTGTTCCTGCAAGCCGCAATTGTCAGAATTATGAAGGCGCGCAAGGTCTTAAAGCACAATGCGCTAATACAAGAGGTATAACATAATATATTACACTATAAGAAAAGAAAAAATTCTTTGTTTTTCGCAGGTTCTCTCCTTATCGAAAGTAAGCTTTACGCCCAACATTGCAATGATCAAGAAATGCGTGGAATCATTAATTGACAAACAATATATTGAGCGAACCGCGAATTCAGGAGATGAATATAGCTACATGGCCTAGGCTGTGGCAGAGATTATTTAATCTAAACACTAATTAAATCCCCAGACCAGCACCCGAAGACACAAGGAGAAATTGTTAAACAGTCGGCTTATTTTGTCTTAAAAAACCTCATACATATAAAGGATTTAAGCAAACTACTTACATCCGCATGTTTACAATATTCTTATAAAGAGCAAAACGGAGCAAATGAATTGTGTAGCAATTTGGATTTGGTTTTTTATGATCCTAGCATATTGGAATGAAGGATGTGTGGGGATCGATCGATGTTACTGATACTTTTAATTTAGTTTAGCTAGTTGCCCCATTTTGATTTAATGCGTGTGTCCTTTATATTTGTAGATATATCCCTTTTATGTATTCTATATTTATTTGGCTTTATGCACACATGCAAGAAGCTGAATAAATTGCTGAAAAATGTATAATAAAACCGAAAACAAAATTTTGAATTTGATGGGAAATCCTTCTTTACCACATACTTGAGTTCATCGTCTATTTCGTGTTCATATTGAATACTACACTTAAGCATCGAAATGAGCAAATGTTAACCGCCTACATCTGAATATATTTAGTTCTTTTGAATCAATCTTACCATAAAAACACATTTTTTGGTCAAAATTTTCAAAATTATTTCAATGCATTTGTTTTCATTTTATTTTAGTATCCTCATATACATTTGTTTTATTTTTAAAATTAAAAATTGTTTTTTTTTCTAAAAAGTTATATATATATTTATTTCTTCTATTACTGGTGTCTGGGTTTATATTTTGATGTTACTTTTTTATATTTCTTCGAATTATTGTTGTAACTTGCCATTTCAATTCGAAAATATCTAAAGGGTATTTCACAACTTGCAAGTACACAAACATTTTAAGGGAAAATAGATTGTGAAAAAAATATCTTTTAATAGATTGATAATTAGAATAATGTTACTGGCCTTTAATTTGGAAATACAAAATTTATATTCAGTTCGCTTTTTACGATGCCCAGTAGTTCTAAAATGTCGATTTTAATAGTTTATTAATTTTATGGTCAATAACCATTTAAGTTTCGCCCTTACCAAATGATTCAATATAAATAGATATATCTATATTTCAATTACCCAAGGGACATGGATTGTTTTTCTGTTTTTAATAATTTTATTTCGTTTCATGCTACTTCTCTAAAAAATATATTCAATATTGTTAATTAAATAATTGTACATATATCATTAATTATAATAAATACCAACTTGCTATAGCATATAATATAATTCGTTAATAATACTTGTAACTTGCTCTTGGGGGCCAGCTCCTGCTTATAAAATGCTGCCAAAATGTTCATTCTTGGCTTTTCAGTGAGTGTTAATAAAAAATATGTTTCTTTCATTTATTTATGTTGTCAATTTTTAAATATTTAATGACTAGTAAACGTTTACAGTTTTGTTGTTATATCATATCATATTGCAGTTTCACTTTTCCAACTTCCCAACTTAAATTGCGTTCAAAATTTTAGAAATGCTTTCTCTGGTAAAATCGCATTGACTTAATAAATATTGAATTAATTTTTTTATTATCAATCATTCTTTGAAATGTGGAGGGCTTTACTTCCTTTTTTTCAGTTTTTGGAAATGTAATACGTTTTGTGTCACTTTGGGTTTTTGTTTATTGAGAGTTAGTCGATTTTGGATGGCTTGTTGGGCAACGCAACGGATTCACTTTTGGAATATTTGAGATACATAATGAAATTTAACAATACCTCCTCTTAAAATGCACTATACCTGTATTCCAGCTCATCCAATTCGCTTTACCAACTCAACAAAAATAAAAAATGTATAGTCATCGAACCCAAACCAATTTCTTAGAATATATTCGAATTAAACATCATCATAAAGTAAGTAATGTTGCCTAAAACCCTAAACGGTTTAGTTATAGTCCAAACTATATATATAGCGCTCATATCTATATACGTATATATAAATTCAGTGCTTGTATAAGTTGTAAATTTCTTACTACGCCCAATGTTGCGTGCATTCGGTTATATAGTTGTATGGCCATGGAATAATTGCATTAATTGTTTTTGGCAAGTTCAAGGTCGGGGGAGATCGCACATACATACACAAGTACATAATTATATAGCCGTGCGATTTATACACTGTTTCAATTTTATTAAGTTTGTGAGAGTGAAATATTGTTTGCATAAGATCACTTTATTTTGCTGTCTTCCATAATGTTTTTATTTTCGCTTAATTTTTCTTTGTTTTACGCTTTTTCATTTTCAGTCTTTAAGATTCACGGCTTTTGTGCATTTGAATTATTCAGTTTTCTCAATACTATATGACCGATATACGATGTATACAAAATTGCTTCAATTGTTTTCAAGATGAACGAACACGAGAGTGAGAAAATTTAACTGATCCGATGAGCAGGTTAGTGGTGGATTGGTGCAAGATAAACTCTTAACTTGCCTCCCGATTAACGTGAGTGTAAGTGCAGGGTTATTATCAACTTCGATGCTATTATGCTTATGGTGACATAAAACTTGGGACAGTGCTTAGTCTTGCCAACGAGGATTTCTTTAATGATCCAGCGAGGCTGTTTTCGTGCGCTTCCAAAGGGATTTAAAGATACCCTTCTTTTTGGGTTTGGCATTGGTGGTAACCCCCGAGGCTCCGTTATCCTTGCGATTGATATCCTTTTGTTTTGTTGAGCCTGGAACAAATAAGTTAATCTTGTAAATAGCAATGGTGATTTGAAAGTAAAAAATAATAAATTAACGACAAAAAACCTAACCTTTGCAATTCGAAGAGTTTATTTACTTATATAATCCTAGCTTAATATTATATATACTATATTGAATGGATCCAGCTATGGCTTCTTGAGGCCTTAAGTTGTCAGTAGTACATTTATTTAGTTGCGAGGGGTTTTATTAATAGTTTATTCTAGTATATAGTACGTTTTTGTTTAATTATAAAAACTGTAATTTTTTGTTTTGTAAAATTTTTTAAAATATTTTGTAGGTTTTCTAACAATTTTATGTTAATTCAGTTGTTTTTATGGGTCGGTTTCTCGGTTTTTTTTCTGTTCTAGAGTCTTAATGTTGAATTCTATAAGTAAACTGTAAGGTGAGGGGTCTGCCTATCTATGTGACAAATATCTGTCGTCTTTTATGACTTCAAAATTTGACTTAAAAATTCATTTTAGAATCTTACCAGTCTCAAATTCATAGGTATGCTTGCTGTTGCTATCATCCATGAGCTGATCGCAATAGGTTTTATGTTTTCGATCCTTACTGTTCTCTGAGGAATAACATAATGTCATTATGAATTGTTTTATAAACTTTACGCTAACTTACTTTTCTTGGTAATCAACAAACTCGTCACTCGTCGCAGAGCCTCGCGGGGTGATTTGTTTAAGAAGGAGGGCGTTAGATTAGGTGGCAGCGTTAGTGGCTTGCGGGATTGCCCAGTGCCTGACATGCCCGCCGGGTTGTCCCACACCCGCACGGAAGCCAGGCGATCGATGTTCTCGGTCGATACCGGGCGCATCCCCCGTTGCTTGGGATACCATCCACGAGCGGGGGCTCCGGTCATGCGTAGCATCTCATTGGAGGCCAACGCATGATTGATCGATCGCTGGCGGCAAATTTGGGCCGTTCCATAGTTACCGGCTATTGAGAGGGTGATTATACAAATGTTAATTATCTAATCAGAAAATAAATTTATAGTTTAAATGCCGATGCCCCGCTTCGTTAACAATTTAAAAAATCCAACCTAAGGGTATAGAGTAAAGTCTAACCGAATATGTCCCACCTAGCTTTTAGGTGTGGAGACAAATTGCATTAGATATTTTTTTCATAATGTATAGTGTTCTAAATATTACTAGTTGACGGTAATGGCTATTCGGCCCTCGAATGCTTTTTGTCTTACTAGTAATGCAGATTGTCTGCGCCCTAAATTTCAAGGCGACCATGCCTATGTAATTCCAATCCAGGTTGTAATTTGTTCTTTCAAATAAATCAACTACTTTATAATATATTTATAAACTAAATTGAGATTTTTTTTTATATTAATTATTTTTTATAAAATAGCTCATAGCTCACCTCCAATCCCCAAAATGGAAGTACCCATGTTGATGCTGTTTGATGTGCTCGATCTGGGCGCGGTGCGTGAACCGCTGACCACAGGCAGCGGTTCATTTTGGCGTCGATACGGCGTACGTGGTATGTCACAGCTGCCGAGGAATTTATACTATTTAGTGGACTACTTTCCCGTATGTAACAACTCACCCTCTTGCGAAGATTGGCGTTTCGGGAAGACTACATGAGGTTTGCAGGCGGTGCTCTTCGCGCGGCGACTGCTTCAGACTGCGCTTGGTGCCATAATTAATGTACCGCCTTTGATAGGACCCGGATCCACCGGCCATTCCATCAAGAGGAGGCGCAGCCAGCGGTGGCATAGGTCCAAGACCGGTGGGGGTGGTGATCCCACTGCCGCCGCTGCTATAGTGGCCAAATAGCTTGGGCGATCGCTTGCGGTACTGCGAGTCAATGCTCCACGATTTCATGGTGTTTGCCGAATGCCCTCCAGTGGCTCGATGCGGCGGTACCATTGGTGGTCCAGGTAAGCCTTCCACAAAGCCGCTCGACTGGTGGGCAGGCGCCGGTGGCGGTGGCAGCTCGTCGTTGAAGTGGCGCACTGCAGCAACATTGTCGCGACTTCGGCGCATGTGGCTGTTGCTGCTGTGTACTGCCGCTCCAGAGGCGGTGGCATGCACCTCTACAACGGTTGTGCCACGATTCGGTGGCATGGCACAGATGGCCACCTCTGCCGGAAGCTCTAGCTGCTTACGCGGCTCAACTGGCGATGGCGGCAATGGGGCATCATAGTCAAATAAATCCGGGTTAGAGCATGGCGGCGATGGGGGCAATGGACCCAAGCTGGGCAACTGTGACAAAAGCATCTCCTTGGCACTCTCCGACTTGTGAACCCCTGGCCGAAATTCCAACACTCGCTTGGCATGAATCTCGGCAGCTGTCGGAGCGGCTCCAACGGATCCACCCCCATTGCAGCCTGCCTGTTTACCGACAATGGGAATATCTCCACGCAGCAAGGCGCTAATGTTATCCTCGATTTGCATTAGCGGAGCACACCCGTAGCTAAAATCGGACAGCTCTTCGTCCTCCTCCAGAGTTGGGGCCAGATCCGTGTGTGGAGTGGTAGCGTTGGAAACACGTTGATCTGCATCAAAAAGAAATATATGTTTTTAATATGACACTCACAGAATAATTTTGAATCATCTGTAAATTAAAAGATCACTCACCATTCCCGTTGTAGGGGTACAGATCGTAGCCTCCACTACCGTTGGGACGCGCCTCATCGAACTCCTCGCTGCTGGAGGTGTTGTCCGGCATGGACTCGGCGCTCAGCCGCTTTTCGGTCAGCATTGCCGTCTTACTCCTGGCTGGCTTGCAGTGGCCCAGTTGGTCCGGTGCCTCGGCGATGTCCAACGAAAGAGCCGCACGATGAGCAGCGGCCATCTCCAATCCGCGGCGTGTGTGCGCCGCGTTAGCCTCGCACTCCTTGTAAACAAAGTTTATCTCGGAGGAGGCAGGCGGCGGCGGTAGTGGGAGTGGTGTGGCGTCACTCTGGTCGCTGTCGCTTGTGTAGAACTCATTACTGATCGCTCCAGCTCCAACCCTAGATCCGCATCCAGCTCTCTCGGCCAAGGAGGGACGTGGCGGCTTTGGTATACAAAACACATCTGTAGCACGGGGTGGTTTTTTTGCCGTGGAACGGCGGATAATGAAGGTTCCCTTGCCCAGCATACTTTGCTCGTTGTACATGAAGCTGTTGTTGAAGTCGTCTAAGTTGGTGGCCCGTTGTTGGTGCTACTCAAATAAAAACATTATGCATATCGTTAAATCACAGTTCAAATTTTATAATATTCACCTTTTTGGACGCAGCACCAGATGCCTTTTTGGAGCCGCTGGACTTATTATTAATGCTCTTAAAGTGGATTTCCCAGGCGACGCCATTCTGCTTGACAGGAGTGAGGTCCGTGGAGATCGTGGACTCCTCCAGCGAGTCCTCCGAGTAATCTTCATCCCTGCCTGCTGCCTTCGAGGTCGTGACATTGACGTGGGAAGCAGCCGGCGAAGCCTCTCCACTAGACGTGTTCTGCGAACCGGTCGAGGAGGTCGAGTTGCTGGAAAGCGGATTGAGCATATGGCACACCTCTTTGTGCTTCTCTACCAGCCGTTTTCCACGAGCCCCCTCCCCCCCGGCCGCCTTTGAGGAGGGACCTGGATAGATGGTCACCGGATGTTCGTTGACGAAGGGCTCCGGCAGCTTTGCCAGATTGCCGCGAAGCACAGCATTGTGCACGGCGCTGATGTCGATGCCCAGTGCGTTGCGCCCACCGCTGCAGCTGCCCGGGTGCCTGATGGCTGCCAGTCCACTTGAAGAACTGCCAACACCAGCTCCGCCCGTATTCGAGGTCCTGGCCCCACAACACGGCAGACTCGAGTAGTTTGAGTTGGTGGCCGGCGTCGAGCTGGAACCCCGTGCCTTCGGCTAAAAGGTAAAGGGGAGAAGGAGGTGGGGTTGTGCGGTGAGTTAATTGGTTTCCCATTAGCTGGAGTGGTTTAGTAGGGCTTCTTCGAACTCACCAACGTTGTCTGGATGAGGGGCGTCGTCGTTTCCTGTCCGTGTTCCACCTCAGATAATTTGGCTAGATTCTCTGCTGTGCCATCCACCTCATTGAAACTTCCCTCGGGCACAGTATCGGTGCTGGGTGTTTGGGGCACATCTTCGGAGTCCTTTTTGGACATGCTGTAAAGTCAAAGTTGAAATATGGTAAGTCACAAGTGGGTAGTTTTGGACTAAGTGGTAATTGAATTATGGTGGCTTACATGGGTGGAGAATAATTCAATAGAAGACAAATTTAAAGCTTTATATAATCTGGTAATCATAATATTTTGAGAAAAGGAAAAACAGCAAAATATTTTTTTTCATGTTTTTTTCATTTAAAAAATTTTTTTTTTTTTATTTTATTTAATTTTTGGATTTTTCTATGGGAGCTATATGATATAGATCTCAGATTTTAATTTACCATATTTCTATAGTATTTAAATATTACCAAATTCCAAAGGAAAAAAGGATCAAATAAACAACATTTTGGGTAAGTTTCAAGCAGATAGCTTCAAAACTGAGAAACGAAATTGCAGTGTAACGGTAACAAACATAAGTTACTCGGACCTATTTATTCCACCTTTCAAAAATTCGTTTATGTAAAATAAATTTGACTTACTTTTTGCGACTCAGGCTCATGTAGCCATCGTCCTCGGACTGATTCTCACCACTGCTGCTGTGCAAGGCCACCGGTTTCGTCGCCGCCTCCTCGAACTCCGAAATGATCTCGTCAAGGACTTTAATGGGCTCAGGTATGTCATCCAAGGAGATGGGCTCCAGCGACTGCAGCTGCAGTTGATCATCGCTGCGCAACAGTCAAATAAAAATGTAATATTAAAAGCGCAACTTCATTGCTTGCAGCGACCACGGTTTTTGTGGGGACTTGGACAAAAGGTTTTGTTTGTATTTATTATATATGAAAAAGTTGTTCACGATGGACCGCATGTGAAAATCAAAATAGTTTTAGTTAAGTTTTATTTTATGCTTGCTGCTCTAATATGTTTCCAGCTTTAAAACTGAGAGACTAGTTTGCAAGGGATGGACGGACGGAAGGACATGGCTAGATCGACTCTCTTGTTGATGCTGATCAAGAATATATATACTTTATAGGCTCGGAAATGTTTCCTTCAAATAAACTTTTTTTATGATATAGTCGCCGGCTTGTTCCGACATAATTGAAAGCAATAGAAAGACAACTTTTGGGAATGTTTCAAACAGATAGCTTCAAACTGAGGGACTAGTTTGCGTAGAAACGGACAGACGGACATAGCAAAATCTACGACTCTACAGGTGATGCTGATCAAGAATATATATACTTTGTAGGGTCGGAAAAAATTATATTTATTTATTTGGTTAGGTTTGGCATTAATTTAATTTAATTACATTTTCTTGATTGCCAAAAAATAATGAAACCTATGGAAACCACCAGCTTACACCAAATCAAAGGATTAATGAAGAATAACAAAACGATATTTTAAAATATATTATGTTACGAAAACAATGTAATTTAACTTAATTTTTTGGGGTAATGCCATTTCCGAAGAACTACTTTTAATTATTTGATATGTTCACTTAAACAAATCATATTCACTCTTTCTATTAGTTTTTTGCTCATTTAATTTTCTTAAACTTTAGGTCATTCAATCAATCAGAAAAAAATATTTGAACCAAAGTGGTAGTGCTAGTCTTGGACTCTTTTATTTTACTACCACAATGACCATTTGAATTTTATTCAGGTACAATTTCGATTTAAAATGATTGGCTGAAGGGGTAGATAATTTTCACTCGTGACCTGCACGTTCGTGGACTTGTAGCATTTAAATAAATAAAAGAAGTTATCTATGGAAAATATGTTAATCTAAGCCCGATTTTATAACATAAAATCCGAATTTTGGAAATCCTTCAAAATAGTCGTTTATTTCGAGGAGTATATATGTATGTTTAAAAACAACGAAGATACATTTTTTCAATTAATTTCTGATTATTCCTATGAAAGTTATTGTCAGATACGGACCGTTCCATAAGATGTATACTACCAAAAAAGATTGAAGACATTTTATTCGGTTACCTTTAAAATCGAAGGACAGGTTTGCAGAAATATGGAAGGATAAAAGCACACAGCTAGATAGCTTGGTGACGCTGATTAAGTATGTATATATTCTTTATAGGGTTGGAAAAATCTCGTTTAAATTTATAATAGCCTCTGCAAGGGGATGAGATTATAAAAAATTTAACTGAATCTATACTTTATAAGGTCTGAAAGTATACATTTATTTAAATTAAGAACATTTAAAATCTTGCTTTCAGTTTGATTTTAGGTTGACCTCTAAAAATTATTTTAGATTGGAATTGAATTCTGTGAAGGACCCTTTATCATCAATACGCTGATGACCAATTTCCATAATGGGAAACGGCAATTCAAGTTTTGATTTTGTTTAAGAAAAAGTTGCAACATACTTTGGCCTTTGTTGGTCAGCTCCAGCAGCGGCAGCATCTAAATCTGTGTCCGCCTCGGTCCCCCCCTCAAGGGAATCCAATGCGCGCTGGGAGTCTGTCATTGCTGCCTGGGTCCGCCCCTCCTCCGGATCGAACTGCCACTCGGTCTCCGGTTCCTTGGAATCGCGTACTCCGCACGATTCAGGTGCCGATGCCATTATTATGCAATGATCATTGAAACCATCGACTAGAAACCTGCTCTATGGCTTCTTATTTGTGGATTCCGTGTGTTTCGTTGATTATAAAAATGTAACAAATGTAAATTTAACTGACGTCGACGTCGCTGCCTCAGTCAGCGTCGCTGCTGATGTTGCTTTATTGTCGGCTGTTCCAATTTTCATCCATGCAATGTGTGAAAGTGATTGGCGGTTTTCCTCTGCCTTCCCTCGCTGCTCTCGCTTCTTCGTTTTCAGGTTATTAAATTCGTCATCGGAAAGTCGAGGCTGCGGGGGAGAAGTGGGGGAGTTAAGTAGGGTCAGATTTTCGGTCCGTAGGCCGCTGACGTGATTTCCAATTAGGAGCTATGAGACTGGCATGCGATATTGTATGCAAACAGGGAAAGCCAGTGGATATTGATATTTTCCGATTAGGTGGAAAAGCGTGTAAGCGGAAATTAAAACTGACTGGGAGGATAAGCTTTGGGAAAGTATGCGGCACGTCACCTGTCAGGGATAACCTTCGTTTCGATATAAAGCCCAAAGTGTAAAAAACAAATAAAGTTACAAAAAATGTATCTTTAATTTGGTATTTATCAATACTCATATTTGTATATTCTTTATCAAAAAAGATTATTCTTATTACTCCAAATTATTTCTCTATTCAAAAAAACTAGCGTTAAAATTTAATAAATAACATTACAAAATTTTTATTATCAGTTATCAGATCCAAAAGACATATGTTAAAAAAAATATTTATATTTTATTTGCACAACAAACAAGGTGTACAAAGCAACTAAAATAAATTAAATTTTTTGAACTGATTTTATTTAGAAATTTTAATCTTATACAAATGAACTATTCTTTTATACACATATTTTGAGCTCTATTTTACTCTTTCTACATTTTTATGAAATCAAAAAATTAAATTTCGCCTCTCACCGACTGTATTTGTTCTGATTTAAAAATCGCTTACATTAAATTCGCATTTACACCAAAACAAGTAAACGCTCGCGCAATCCGGGCAATTAAAAACTGTTCAACAAGGGATTTTTGTGCATTGATTTTTCGCATCTCATCTCGAAGAGAAAATTTTGGGAATATGGGTAATGTGGAGGTGCGAGGGACAACAACAACGCGGGAGAGGAGAGTGTGGGAGCTCACTATTCGCACTCTGCCTTATCTTCATTCATATTTTCTATACACTTTGGGGTCCCGCTGAGAGGAGTTTGAGTTTGAGTTCGAGTCAGGCGCATTCACACACCACTTTCGCCCACCTCCCACCACACTCACGCACACTCTTTGTGTGGCTATATATAAACACGTTTTTTTGCCTTTGGCTTAACAAAAAAATGTTTGCAACTGCAACTAGGTTGGCCTAAAAAATAGGATTTGAACGGATGCGGGCAGTGATGATAACAAAAGTTTGCAACATTTTAGTTTCTAGTATGAGAAAAATTAATTTCCTGTATTATCGGCGACCGTATTTGGATTTCAGTTACGGTTACAGCCACCCACACAAAGACGGGCCACTTTGTCTAGCTGTAAAATTTACTGCTGTCGGCGTCGCTGCTTTGGCTTCTTCTTCTACTCTCCTTTCCTTTCTGAATGAAGTTTGTGCATGGAGTCTGGCATCGATTTTTTCGTATGCAGACACATACACCTACAACCGCAAGCGATCTGACTTTTTCGGCTCTGCCTAATAGTTACAGTTAGAAAGCTCTGGCTTTTGGCACAACAAAAGGTCAATTCAAGAGACTTCCAATTGGAAATGCTTCTAAAAATAATTAATTCCAAGCGGGGGCGAAAGAGAATCGCAGAGAGAGTGAGGGGGTGGGAATTGTAATGACAGACGCCGAGGCGACAAAAAAGCAACGGTAACAGCGTTTTAGGTTTGGGCCTATGACAAAAACAGACGCGGGGTAAGTTCCAAAAATGTTCGCATTTTGCAATTATGTCTTCAACGCACGGATATACATACAGACGAATCTCTTTTGCGTTTTCCGACGTGTTCCGATTTTTCGTTATAATACAAAAACGACCGAGCGAACGCACCGACCTTTTGTTTATGACCTGACAGAGCAACGTTCGCAAATCTAGCGATGTCAGATTTGTATCAAAATATGGTATCGATATCTTCCCACGCAGCCGAAAACCAGTTGTGATTTTTAATAAACAGCTTAATATGCACGACGATTTTAATAATTTTATTTGATAGCATTTGTAATGCCTTTTTTATTGTAATTCTTTGAATTAATTGTGGCCATGGGCTTAATTAAATTCAAACTCGTTTTTCAATGTAATCTGCAAAAATTAAACCAAATCGTGCCACTTATCCCATAGTATGTATTATTTACAGATAAGCAGAAACGATTCCATTCTAAGTTAAAATAAATACCACTTCCAAATCAATTTTGGGAGTCCCCAATATTTCAGGTTAAACAATATCGGGTATCGATGTTTCATTTTGAAATTTTAATTAAATGTTGCAGCGGCTTAGCGTGGACACAAACCAACATCGGTGTAGTAACGAGGGTTGGACAAATAGAGTAGATAAGTCGGGTTATCTTTAATTAGTTTTCATTCAAGCCATAAAGTTATTTTAAAATAGATAGGCAACAATTTATAAAAACCTCAGATTTAACCCTAAACCAGAATCCTTAATATAAAACAACCAATTATTGACGTTACCCTAATTGTAAAAAGAAAAACCATTGGACATTTATAATTATGTCAAGAAAAGTATTGAATCCATTTTATCCATAATTCAAAAGAAATCGTACCGATATTGTATTGATAGCTTCCCACCTAAGACAACTTTAGTTGCCTTGTTCAGAAATCGGTTCTCGCTTCACAGGTAGTGTGTATTTGTTTTATATAAACTTAAGCATTTAATCATTTACTTGATTTATTATGTTGTGGTTTTCTGTTATACAATTAATAATCATCAAAATTTCTTTAATGTTTTGTGTTTTTATTTAATTTAAAACACTGCCAGCGGCCGCAGGCTTTGGTGCAAGGCACCTGCTGAATTTAGATGTATTTTTAGGCCGCTCCACTTTGTTCTATGTTCCTCCCGCTCAGCCAGCTGCACATAGATGTTGTTGTTGTGTGGGGGATTGGGTGGTGAGTGGTGGTGCTTTACAACTTGTCCAAGTACTGGGACAGATCGGGCAGACCTTCCTTGAGACCCTTGCGCTTGCGCGTATCCTGGACGATGGAGTAGGGCTTGCTGGAGGGCTCGCTCGGGTCGCCGGGCAGCACCTGCCAATGATCGAAGACGCACTGGGGGAAGGCCTGTCCGCCAGTGTTGGAGCGCAGATCAGCGGTGAAGCCGAACGACTCGTTGACGGGCAGATATGCCTTCACCACGAACATGGGTGTGCCCACAACCTGGTTCTCCTCGAACACGTGACCACGACGCCTGTTCAGCACGCCATAGATGCCTCCCACTGCCACTTCGGGGCACTGGATTTCGCACAGGTAGACGGGCTCCATCAGACGCGGCTTGGCGGTGATAGCGGCGGCGTACAGGCAACGACGAGTGGTTGGAATGATCTGGCCACCTCCACGATGGATAGCATCAGCGTGTAGCGTCACATCGTAGATGTTGAAGCGGACACCACGCAAATTCTCGTCGGCCAGAATACCCTCCTTGGAGGCCCACTGGAAGCCAGCGACCACAGAGTCCTTGATTTCGTTGAGGTACTGCACGGACTTGGTGCAGTCGAGGATGAAGTTGGGTCCGGTTCCGTCGGGGCCGAAGCACCAGATCTTACGGGCCTCGGTCACATCGTAGTCGTACTTCTCAGACAAATAACGGGCACGGGCCTTAAACTCGTCCTTGGAGCTCACATCGCCGTTATCAATGTCCTCGGGTAGACCGTCGGGCATGGGCAGGGCCTTCATCAGCAGACGGTTGTGCTTGTTCGGCGACTTGGACAGACACATCTGGTCAGACTCCTCCGACACGGTCTCACGGTAGGACACCACGGGATCGGACTTCTTCAGAGGGATGCAAGCGTGGTCCTCCTCCAGATCCTTCAGACAGATCTCCAAATGCAGCTCACCGGCACCGGCAATAATGTGCTCGCCAGACTCCTCAATGATGCACTGCACCATAGGATCGGACTTGGCCAGACGCTTCAGACCTTCGACCAGTTTGGGCAGATCAGCGGGGTTCTTGGGCTCCACAGCCACGCGCACCACAGGGGACACGGAGAACTTCATGACCTGATAATGAAAAAAATAAGCAACTAATTAAAAAAAAAACAAAATTATAGAATAGTTTTACGCTACATACCTTCATGTTGTGAGCATCCTTGAAGGTGGTGATGGTACCAGTCTTGACCAGGAACTGATCGACACCGACCAGACCGCAAATGTTGCCAGAGGGCACATCTTCAATGGCCTCTACGTAGCGACCCATCATCAGGATGGTGCGCTGAATAGCCTTCTCGTACAGATCCTCCTTCTTGCCGGGGGTGTAGTTGGGGCCCATGATACGGCACTTCTGGCCGGTGGCCACCTTACCGGCGAACACACGTCCGAAAGCGTAGAAGCGACCCTTGTCAGAGGTCGGCACCATCTTGGAAATGTACATCATAAGAGGACCATCGGGGTCGCAAGACTTCACGGCGACGGCGGCCTCATCGTCATGGGGACCCTCATACAACATCTCCATACGGTACTTCTGCGCAACCACCGGCGACGGCAGATGGATGGCAATCATCTGAAGCAGAGCCTCACCGGCTGGCAACCAGGTACGCATCACAGTCTTCAGCAGAGCTTTGCCATCCTTGTCCTTGTCTTCGTGCTTCAGGGTCACACCGATCTTCTCAAGGAGCGTACCGATTTCCTCCTTCTTGTAGTTCATGATGGCATCGAACACCTTGTAGATTGGGTCAAGAATGTACATACAGAACGAGCGCTTGTTGTCGGCCTCCTTCTGCTTCTGCCACTTCTTGGTCTTGGCGTTGAAGAAGTTCTCACCCCACAGACTATAAACGATAAAAAAGGCATTTGACTTTAATTATATTTATGAATATTTGTCTTGCTAAATAATCAATTAAAGATGGTTTGCCTATTTCAGCCTCTAAATATTTGTTGTATCGCTTTTCGGTTGAATCGCCATATCTTAGTAAATGTGCATTTAATATTTTTCTTAATCTAAGATTTGAAATTTTCTTCTTTTTTGTTTAACAATTTGTTATATTAATATTTAAGAAACATTAACAAAGATTATTAAAATTTAAAACTACTTTTTTTTTTAATAAATAATTAAAAAAATTTTTTTTAGTATACATAGCCATATTTTATATTTTATATTTATTACTTTTTTTTATCAAAGGCTGTTTAATAAATAAAGTACGCAAAACAACACAAATAGAAATGATATTTAGAAGTTGATTAGAAACAGTGTTAGGTTGCTACCTTAGCATAACTCGTTAGGACATTAAGAAAGCGGTCCCGAGTCAGCGTTTCAGTAGCCTGCAGTTTACTCTACTTCTATTTTTGTAGCACTTGTGGCGCCCTCACCACGCGCGACTCTAAAGAAGACTGCCCCAGGGGAGCTATCCTCCAAGATGCCACCCGCTCAGCGCCACACGTTTCATGCTAGAAGCGTCGATATATGTAACAAGAAAGGAAGCAAACTGCGGCAAGCCGAAGTTTATATACACTTGCAGTGAAGGTATGTCGATTTTGCGCTGAATTTTGACATCGTTTGATATTGTCTGATTTTGAAAAAACTAAAAGCGTAATTGTGATATAGTAAATAATTATATCTCAATTTTTTTAATTAATTTTTTGATTTTTCTATGGGAGTTGCATGATATAGATGTCCGATTTTATTTTAATTAAAACCGTAATTCCATATTTTTGAAATATTACAAAGTTATACTTTTTAATATACTACCTGCAATAGGACAACTTTTGGAAAAGTTTATAGATAGCTTTATGTGGTGGGACTAGTTTGCGTAGAAACGGACGGACTAGCTAGGACGACTCTCCTAGTGATGCTGATCAAGAATATATATACTTTATAGGGTCGGAAATGTCTCATTCACTGCTTTGCAATCTTTGGACTGAAATAGGGTATTACCCTCTGCAAGGGTATACAATAAAACTAAATATCAAAGAGGGCACTCACCGGTTCATTAGCTTGACCACATCGATCTTGAACTTCTCAGAGTACATCTCTGAGAACTGCTTGAGGGTGAAGGCCCAGCCGTGCAGGCCGGAGCCGAAGCCAACGGATCCCTTGGAGGGGTCCACGCGCACCTCACCCATCGGGCCGCCGTCATCGTTGTAGGTGGCGATGATGACGTTCACGTTCTCAACGATGCGCTGGAAGGTCTGGTAGAGTTCCTCGGCATCCAGCTGCAGCTCCAGCAAGGCGCGGTCCATCTTGTTCATGAACAGGATGGGCTTGATGCGCTCAGCGATGGCCTGACGCAACACGGTCTCGGTTTGGACGCACACACCGGAGACGCAGTCGACCACGACGAGGGCACCGTCGGTCACACGGAGGGCGGCGGTCACCTCAGAGGAGAAGTCAACGTGACCGGGCGAGTCGATCAGGTTGATCAAGAAACCCTTGCACTCCTTCTCGCGCTGATCGGGCTGAGTGATGAACACTAAATCCTTCTCCTCCACCTCGAAGTACATGGAGATGGCACTACAATAGGGCAAAAATACTGATTAGCCGGGTCAAGGGGCAGGGGCGCGGCTGTTCTTACGTCGACTTAATGGTGATGCAGCGCTCCTGCTCGTCCTTGCGGGTGTCAGTGAAACGGGTCTCACCGGCCTTGGCTCCGGCAATGATACCAGCCTTCGACACGAGCGAATCGGTCAGGGTGGACTTGCCGTGGTCAACGTGGGCAATCACGGACATGTTGCGGATGTTCCGCTTCTTGTCCATGAGGCCACGGATTTCGTCGACAGTGAAGTTGACCTGCGAAAATAGGGCATCGTTATTTATTAGACCGAGTTCTCAACATGTGTATATATGTAGTTATTAAAAATGGCGTCGACACAAACACACACAGTTTGCAGTCGTGCCACGGACTTTGAGGTTAGATAAGAACAGAAAAACCACTTGCGTCGCCTATTTAGAGAAAAATCACATCACTCACTCACACACCCGCACTGCAGCATCGAGACATATAATTAGATCTGGCTGACCCTCACCGCATTTCACAACTTTCACCCAGCAGTCTCACATTCTTGTGAAATTTCAATAGCAAACTGCATACGTCATTCTTGCATTTCACCATTAGGCACACATACATGAAGGTGTGCACTGTATACACGGACACACACATAACGATAATATATATATATTTTCCCAGGTAAATGACTTGTCACGTATGCTCTTTTCGGCCCCGCACTTTTACGAACCAGACATTTACATAAATATGAGCACAATCAGCTTCGAGAACTTTTCTGCTATTTGGGAAACTATTAATTTACATTTTTGCCTCCTTACCATTTTGGATGTTTCGAAATTTTCTCGCGGACCAAAAAAACACTACGCCTTCCAATGGCGTTTCGACAGGAAAGAGCGAGGAACTGCTAGAGGTGGCGAGGCCTCGATGCCAACATCGATGCCATTAATTTTTGAAAAACATCGGTCTTATCGATGTTTGACGGAGCAGCATCGATGTTAGTTCATCTCTAACTGGTCTTTCATTAATACGGTCTTCACACAGTTGTTGTTGCGACACATTCACACTAGAAAAAGAGGACTTGAAAATTAAGTTTTTCTAAGTACTGAAGCCTATTACTCAGATCGACAAACGAGTTCGCTAGCGGAAAAACTTTAATCTTTTCAGAGTGACCAAAATTTCGAGAGTACATCCGAACTGAGCGTACTACGATCTTACTGTCAATCAGCTGGGTTTGTTGACAAACAGAAAACCAAACAAATTTAAAGCCAGTCATGACAGAGAGCGAGAGGCAAACAGCTGGCATACACTTTTCGTCAAGGGTTTTTTTCACCTCGGTCCTCAGATCGAAGAAAAAATACCAGAAAATTGCATAGCGAAAAGAATAAAAATTTAATCTTTTGGCGTGCGCATCTCACTGAACATTTTAAAAAATGGAGGGAAAAAATAAAAAAACCCGCGAAAGTCGATTGCAGGAGTTTACATATGAAGACAAAATAACATTAATACTATCTGGGGTGCCTCTTGTCAGAGCAAAATGTTTCTTAGATCAAAAATTTACGAAAAAACACAATTAAAGTGCAGCTATGAACTGAAAATTAGCTAATAATTATTAGTAAATTAAAAAACACAACTGTTAAATTTAAATGGTTTTGTTTTTATAATTTCTTTGTACAGCGGCAGACTTGTCTTGCCAAGGTAGTTGATAATATATTTTAAAGGCTTTTTCCCGCAAATACGATTTTAGAATTTTAACTTATTGTCAACAAACCCAGCTGATTGACAGTACGACTGTAGCACGCTTAAATCTGATGAACTCTCGAAATTTTGGTCACACTGGAAAGATTAAAGTTTTTACGCTGGCGTACTCGTTTGTCGATCTGAGTACTAGACTTAATGTTATTTTGTCCTCTCATGTAAACTCCTGCAATCGACTTTTGCTAGTTTTTTGAGTTTTTCCCACCATTTCTTATAATGTTCAGTGAGAAGCGCACGCCAAAAGATTACATTTTTAAACTTTTCGCTAGGGTTCACCCAAAGTGAATCGTCGATCTGAGGACCGAGGTGAAAAAAAAGCATGACGAAAAGTGAACGCCAGCTGTTTGCCTCTCGCTTTCTCTCATGATTGCCGGACAGTTTTCGACAGTTAAGCCTAGTACTCAGATCGACAAACGAGTACGCTAGCGTAAAAACTTTAATCTTCCCAGTGTGACCAAAATTTCGAGAGTTCATTGCAATTAAGCGTGCTACGGTCGTACTGTCAGTCAGCTGAGTTTGTTGACAAGCAGTTAAAATTTAAATATCGTATTTGCGGGAAAGAGCCTTTAAAAGATATTATCAACTACCTTGGTTCATAGCTGCACTTTTATTGTGTTTTTCGAACATTTTTGACCTAATAAACATTTTGCTCTGACAAGAGGCACCCCAGATAGTATTAATATTATTTTGTCCTTACATATAAACTCCTGCAATCGACTATTGCGGGTTTTTCGATTTTTTCCCTCCATTTTTCAAATTGTTCAGTGAGAAGCGCATGCCAAATGATTCAATTTTTTTATCTTTTCGCTAGGGTTCACCCAAAGTTCATTCCCGCAGACTGGCAACGCTATGGAAGTTTCTGGTATTTTTTTCGTCGATCTGAGGACCGAGGTGAAAAAACAACGACGAAGAATGAACGTCAGCTGTTTGCCTCTCGCTCTCTCTCATGACTGGCGTACAGTTTTCGTCGATCTGAGTACTAGGCTTTCGAATGGCGTCCATTATTTTTGATTGCTCCCCTTGGCGGTACTACTAGAGCTACCTCCACCTAGCAGTAAAATTACATGCGCGTGGCTCCACCCGGACGGAGCCAACGAAATGGCAATCTACCTCTGGGTGAAGCGACCAAGTTTTCAAATGAGCGCTAGGTGGAGCCAACTATCCTTTGATATTAACATACTTTAGTTGTAGTAGCTTCGGTTGTCGTGATACCACAACTAAAAAAAAACGAAATTTGATAACTCGGATAACGACACAACGGGTTTTGGAAACCAGTGGACGGACTCTGCTGGGATCGGCCCTGCGGATCTAAAATGGACGACGTTTTTGAATGGATAATGGTGGGTCTGTCAGAACACGAGTTTCACATCTGTCAAAAATCACAGCCCTTTCGCTTGGATTTGGTCTGTGAGATTGGGCCTCTGAGGTTTATAAAAACTGTTTATAAAATGCTGAAAGTTAATGTAGTTAAGTTAAGTTAATGTAAAATACTCTTTCCACTGTCTTAAGTTTACTATCCAGTTAGCTATCGATTGCTTAACTCGTGGACAGGATACATCGGGATAACTCCATAACTCGAGCTACACAGAAATTTTCTTTGTTTTGATTTTGCTGCAGACGGTAACAAATTGGTTTTATCCGTCAGATATACGCTTATTTCGTACAAGAATAAATTTATTTAAATCGACTCTGCTGCTTAACCAGCATGGATATTCCAAACATTTAAACGCAGTATTTTAGAAACACTTAATTTATTAAATTAACGAAAAACCTATTCTTAAATATTTAAGCAATCCAATTATTCCAATATAAAAAACAAAAAATTTTTACCCCAAAGCTTATTTCGTACAGGGGACTAAAAATGTAATAACAATTTAATTTCTTAAATGAAATATTGTTTTGCCTCCCTTCTGCTTATTGACGGCTTTTAATCTGGTTTCCATGGATTCGACTAACTTTTTGGCTGTTTCCACGGAAATTTTTGTTCCATTCCCCCTTAAGGCACTTTTTAAGTAATTTTTATTTGAAATCTTTCTCTTCCGAATCGGCTGGTCCAAAATTTCCCGCAGATTTTCGATAAGATTAAGATCCAGTGATTGTGCTGGCGTCTTTATTACGTGGGGGCAGTTCCATATTAGCCAAGTCTTCACAATTCCAGCTAAGTGCTTGCGGTCGTTATCTTGGTAATACCAAAATCGATCTCGTATGCCCAGTTTTTCAGCAGCTTTCTGCCGGTTTTCCTTTAAAATATTTAGGTACATCTTGGCCATCCATGACTCCGTCAATAAAAACGAGGTCCCGCCAGAAGCTGTCATACAGGCCCAAACCATAACATGACCTCCGCCTTGCTTGACTGTAGCTTATATGAAGGTGTTTGTTTTCTAGCTTTGTATTAGGGACAAAGGAACATATTCTTCTTCCGATTTCGTTTTGGGATGACGTGTTATTTGCAGACGAGTCAAAATGTAGCTTTTTTGGTTCAATATGTTTGGCGTCGACCTAATACATACAGAGCTAGAAAACAAACACCTATTAGCTACAGTTTTACAATGATTTTAGAAAGGAAACGCCTTTAATTTCAAAAAAAGTTATCCTAGAATTTATTGTGGGATGATATTGAAGACAAAAATATTGCGAATTTCTTGTTTTTAGCGGTAATTTTGTTATTAGGGTACACCCAAAAATACATATCCATTAATATTTAAAAATATCAGAGCACGTGTGTTTTTGGAAGTACAGTACTTTTGGGTGTACATATTTCCTTTTATGTGGAAAAGTATCAGATGTCGGGGCTTTCCGGAAGTATAGTCACAAATTGTTTTTTTTAATATATTTGTCTTTTTTTTTGTAATATCAGACTGTTTTTTATTTAAAACTGTCAATCGTGGAAGACTGAGTACTTTATGAATTGTGGCGTTGCCGTGCAGAAGATGAGCGCTGGTTCTTAAATGCTTAGATGATGTGGATATGGGTTTACAGGCGGTGCCTCACAATTGGATGCTATATGTCCAAATTGGCCTGATGATTGTCTTGTAAATTAGTAGCTGCGATGACGTCGGCAGCTTTGATTTTCTACCAGCAGGTTCGGTCTCCACGTGAGGTTGGCCAATTTTGAATTTTACCAAATCATTAGTAATCTTGTATACTGAAAGGATGTGAAATCTTCGGCTTACCAAAGAAAGCTATTTTAGTTTTTTTTGTTTAAAAGGTTATACTTTTCAAGGAAAAAAAATTAAATTTAAACAAAAATTCGCATTATCTGACAACTTTTTAATGCTTCTAGTTTTTAAGTACTAATCTATTTACAAGAAAGGAAAGCTAACTTCGGGCGGAGCCGAAGTTGATATACCCTTTCAGTATATTGTGTAAAATATATTCTCCTAAATTATTTATATGATGCACTCTTAATACTCATAAAAAATCCCAACTTCCTAAATTTAAAAACACCAATGTTATGGCATTTCCAATCGTTCAGTTATATGACAGCTATAAGATATAGTCGGCCGATCCTTATGAAATTTGGTAGGTCGGATTGATTGGCCAAAAATAAAACCTATAAAAAATCCCAACTTCTTAACTTTACAAACACCAAAGTTATGGCATTTCCGATCGTTCAGTTATATGGCAGCTATAAGATATAGTCGGCCGATCCCGACCGTTCCGACTTTTATACTGCGTGCAAAGGATCGAAGGCTGTGTGCAAAGTTTCAATTTGATATCTTTAAAACGGAGAGACTAGTTCGCGTAGAAACAGACAACTCACCTCAACTCAGGAGGTGATCCTGATCAAGAATATATATACTTTATAGGGTCCGAGATGTCTCCTTCACTGCGTTGCAAACTTTTGACCAAAATTATAATACCCTCTGCAAGGGTATAAAAATGTTGGACAGAAACATGTTGAACCAGGCAATGTTAGGATACAAAATGTTTTTCAGAAACATGTTTCATAAATATGTTTATCAACAATATGTTGTTAACATATACTTAGCCTCAAGACCGCGTAGGCGTAGGCAACATAATGTTGAGCAACACTTACCCCTTAAGGGAAGATTATTTTCGGTTTTCCCAACTCCCCGCCTCGAACTCAGTCAAACCTGTTTGACATCTAACTGCAAACCATTTCTATTCAAGCCCCGTTTTCACTCGAGTCCCCTTGCCACCCAAATGTTGATTTCTTGTTTCAAAAACAAGAAAATCAAGAACATTTTTGTTAAATGTAAAAATTCTCATAAACTAAAATAGCACTAATAACAGGTCAAAACTTTTAAAAGTTTTTTTTTGAGATTTCACCAGTACTGAGAGCGCTAAGGTCTTACTGCCAATCAGCAGGGTTGGTTGTCAAACAATTAAAATTCAAAAACTTATCTTCAGGCCTTTAAAGTATATTTCCATAATTATACAGCCCTAATAAACAAGAGTATTTTTATACCCTCGGAGAGGGTATTTTTTTTTTTTTTTTATGATTGCTTAGCCCTTTCTTACAATCCATATTTCAATCAAAACAATCCAATCATACACTCAGAGATAAAATACACTACAAATTCTAAGAAATACCTAAAACTTAAAAAAAAAGAATAACTTGTTTCATATTAGCAATGAACAGAATGGTAGCTCGGGGTAATTCTCTAATTCCAGAATGGATATCAGATTCATTTCAATGTATCAGTCAGTACCTACTCATATATATTTTTTACGTAGGAAACTACTTGAAATGTAAAAGGGTATATGGTTTTTGTTGAAAAGTACATAACAGGTTGAAGGAAAACATTCCGATATAATGTATACCGTGGCGACCTATCTCGTTTTATTTTGGAAAACGTATTTCAAAACCAATAAAAATTATAATATGAAATAACTTTAGTATTTTAAAATAATATGGTAATGGGTCAAGTGACGTCACTTTAAGTGTATATATAACGTAAGTGTGTATAATAAAAATCACAAAGATGAAATGACTTGCGTTTGAGTCCGAGTATAAATAATAACAAAGCTTAGCGCAATCAGATCCGGATTTCTGTGCTCTGAGCATTGTTTACAAGAAACTATGGTTATAATAATATAAATTATATTAATTACAATATATGGGTGCCAGGACACGCGTTACACGATAAATAAATATTAAAAATATACACTCGACAGTTGAACTTTCTGCTTAGGTTGGGTTTTTCTCTTGGTTACTCCTCATCTTCCAGCTGAGAAATGCACAAAAATGTGCTTTCTCTTCAATTGGTGGGCGTTGTGACCGCCTTGGATCGCCTTATGTGCTCCGATTTGTGGTAGAGGAATTTATAGCTTGATTTCTTGCCATCCGTGTGCTCCACAAAGGAATCTAAGGAGACATAGCCCAGGTTGTCTGTATCAAGAGCGCCTGGGCCTTTTGTTCATTAAGCTTGCCACCAGCGTGTCTCATTAACCGTACAAAGCTCTCCCTGTCGATTTGCTGACTAGATTCGCTATAAAGGTGGATCAAGGCACGCAGGAAGGTCAACAGATCTGAGTTTTTTAATTTGCAGAAGAGGGAGCACAGCAGGAAGCTCTTCAAATTCACTGTGCCCATGCGGCGGTGATCGAGCAAAACAAACAGCTTGTGCAGATCGGTGTTCTTGAGGTCCACCTTGAGCAGCTCGGCAAACGTAATAATGTCCATCGTGTCCGTGTTGGACACCCGGAGGAATCCCTTGCACAGCTCCGCATCCCGCTGGCTCTCAATCAGACCCAGCTTCTCGATGGTCCGCTCGATCTCCACGATATCGCCGGGGAAGGGAATCTTCATGTCGCGGGCCCGGCTCATCACGATTACGTCCTCGAAGGAATAGTCTGAGCTGGGTACTCCTAGGGACTTGGCCATCACCTCCCGCACATTGTTGGCATACAGATTGGCATCGGCCACTTCGTCCACCGAAGGCGTGTACACGGGCAGATACTCGATCTCGCACCGGTTATAAAACTGCGTCATCGTCAGCCAGAGAAGGCGTAACACTCCGGGTCCATCCCAGGTCCATGTGAAGGTGTCATACTTATTTGGGTATTTTAAGAGCACCGGTTGCACGGGCACACCCGGATACAAAGCGCCAGGCTTGAACTTGATCAGGGCCGTGCGATTGGTGCAGGTGCCCTCGGCAAAGATGACCACCTGCGGCCAGTCGTCCGTGGAGCGAGCTCTGTCCACAATATCCTTGATCGTGTTCTGCCGCGAATTGGGATCCTCGCGCTGCACATAAATGGGCTGGGCATAGTTGATGATGCGACCGAGCAGCGGGATGTCCGCCGTCTCCCGCTTGGCCACTATCGAGGGCGGGCCACTGGCCACGACCAGGATGGAGTCCACGTAGGAGGAGTGCGGCGCCACCGCCAGGATCGGTGCCTCCTTCGGCGTCGCCGCTCGTCCCTTCATGGTCACGTAGTGGAACGATCCGAAGGTGTACACCATTCGCATGCCACGGGCCGTCATGCATTGCATTTGTTTTCGCCAGCCGGTAAGGGGCTTCTCCTTGAGATCATCCAGCGTCATTCCATAGAGACCAATGCAGGCGAACATCCACGCGGAGATCAGAGAGAGAACGCAGCCCACCACGCGGATGGGCAGCAGGAGAACTGTCAGCACATAGATCTTGGCCACCTCAATGTGACTGTCGATTTCGATGCGATGGACGAACGGATTTATGTAGTTATAACCCTTGGAGGCCCACGTATCCTCCTCGGAATCGCGTTTAGACAGGCTGGCGGCCACTCCCACAACACCGACACCGCCCACCACCCCCGCCGGCGGCACTTCTTCGCCGCCCGTTGGCTTAATTGTCGACGTTGTCATTGCCTCGTTTTTTTTTTTTTTTTTTTTCAAAAAAAATCAAAACATTTCTGACCTTATAAAGTATATATATTCATGAACAGCATCACCAGGTGTGTCGATCTAGCCATGACCTTCTGTCCGTCCGTCCGTTTCTACGCCAAATAGTCCTTTAGTTTTAAAGCTATCTGCTTGAAACTTTCCTAAAAGTTGTCTTTTTATTGCAAGTAGTATATAAGTCGGAACGAGCCGGTTTGGGAGAAAATGTCATATAGCTTCCGAGTTGTCTCCTTCACTGCGTTGCAAACTTTTGACCAAAATTATAATACCCTCTGCAAGGGTATAAAAATGTTGGACAGAAACATGTTGAACCAGGCAATGTTAGGATACAAAATGTTTTTCAGAAACATGTTTCATAAATATGTTTATCAACAATATGTTGCTAACATATACTTAGCCTCAAGACCGCGTAGGCGTAGGCAACATAATGCTGAGCAACACTTACCCCTTCAGGGAAGAATATTTTAGATTTTCTCAACTCCCCGCCTCGAACTCAGTCAAACCTGTTTGACATCTAACTGCAACCACCCATTTCTGTTCAAGCCCCGTTTTCACTCGAGTCCCCTCGCCACACAAATGTTGCAGCAGCATGTTGCTGAGGGTTACATGATGAAGGCGGCCGTCGAACGAAGTGAACGCGTACGAACAGTTTTCAGGCGATTTTCAGAGCGTGCGGGTTGAATTAACGGTAAAAAAAGTTGACCCGCGCTTTTCATATAGCACCAAAACCAGTGCCCGTGTGCTTCTTTGGTGCGCGACTGTGTGAGAGTGTAGGAATTCAAAAAAAACAACAAGGATAAACTAAAATTACCTAATCAAAATGCTAAAGTGTTTATCCTTAACGCGCAGTGAACGGTAGTGTTATTTAAACAGTATTTTTTAATGTTAGTTAAATACAAATAAATAGTAAGGGAAAGAAATCTTAGGGAAAAGATAATTAAAATCAAATACATTATAGGAATAAATTAAGAATGTATTTAAACTGGTCATGTTATTTCAATCAATGTTTAAACTTTTAATTTTAAGTTAATGTTTTTCGTTTTTTAATATGATACTTGATTTCTTTTCAATTGAACTAAAGAAATAAATAAAATGATGTGGTAATTATATTTCGTATTAGTCGGTTTTTTACATATATTTGTTTGTCTTCGTTCAAAAAAGTTTAAAAGATTATGTTCCTTTCCTATAAATAATAATAAATCATACAAATCAAATAAAAACTGATTGCTTTAGCTGAAATAAATAAAAAAACGATCGGAAGACATATTAATTGGTGGCTTTATAGAAAGTGCTATTAAAAACTACATAAATCTTATCGACTTTCCTTTTGATATCTGAAACCCAGACAGAGACATAAAATAAGTTAATATAATAAATACAACACCAAAAAAGTGGGGCCATAAGCCCACTATTACGGTAAAGAGTAACTTTTGCCGCGTCTCGCGTTTCTTATTGGAAAATCTCAGCTTCCGACCAAAAAAAATTCTGAAATCCCGTCTTTGAGGATTTTGTGTTCTCTTGCTGCTACAAACAAAGTAAAAGTTACAGCGAAAGGTTTTGTGCAACGTGTGGCAAGTGCGGCAAGCAAGCGAGTGCAACGCAAGTTTAATTCGATTTTAGTGTGTAACAATCAGAAAAAAAAACAGCAGCTGAAGAGAAAAAAGTCTTACTTGTTTGCGTGCAGGTGCTTTTTGTGGGTGCGATATATGTGGAAACAGCAGGAAAATTGTTAAAGTGGATTAGCAGACATTTTCAACACTGTCCTTGGATTTTTTTGGATGTGCGTGTTAAATTCTTCACCTTCTGCTTGCTGTAAGTACCATAATTTTACACGTGAAACTATAAAAGCTCCTGAGTATAAATATGTATTTTGAAAAGATTTCCAGTATCTTGTCACAAAAATTCCAGTGATTTTAGAAATGAGGCTCTCAAATTGAAATAATTGCTTTGTTTTAATTTTTGAGAAATTCTTTAACTACATGGTCAAATGCAACTAATTGACTTTTCAATATCTAATTCAAAACAAATTTAGGAAAAAGGAAGAATCTGACTGACAAGATTTAGTCAAAAATCAGAACTTCTACCTGACTTTAAAATGTCTCGGGATATGACACACAAAAACAAAACACAAAACAGTTTTAGAAGCCGCAATAAAAGTATATCAAAAATTAATTTTTAATAACGTACTTCTGACCTGACCAAAGTGTCTCTCTTAGCACTTTTACGATAAATCCATTTGGATCAAATTAAACACAAGTTTTTTACTACATAAAAATGGAATTACAACCGGGAAACGCATAAATTTCCTTGTAAAGAACTTCTACGGACCGAAATTTATTCTAAAGAGAAAGCAATCAGCTTGGCCCCAATAAAGTTGTCATAAAGACATACATATGCTCAGGTCGGTCCCAATCTAAATCGTCATAAAGTGCACACATACAAAGGAGCTTAATAAGCCTGCTAATCTGAAGACCACACATACGCAACAGACAGCATACGTGTGCACAAATGCCGAGAGTTCTTCCATAAGCTCCAAATATCTAAAAACGTACCAGACACACTCTCACAATAGGAATTATGCCGGAGATGTCGACGTACTTTTTAAGTAAATTATAAAGCATTCAAAAACGGTTTCTGTTGAATGAGTGTTTAAAAAAAAAAGTATGAAATAAAATAGCAAAAGCATGCAAAAAGTCAACGACAGTTGAAAGAGCCGACCAGACAGACTGGAGAGGTGGTGCGGTGTGATATGGGGGGAAACCCGAAGTATGAAAGAAAATTCAGACAATGTGGAGAATGTCGGGAGTGTGTCTGCCTTCTTCATGTCCCGGCTGCACACAAAGATGATCCTTTTGCCACTTTGGCAACTGTCATTTCATTGTCCAAGCCTTCTCCTCTAACTTTTTTTCGTAAATTCATCATGGGCTGGCCAGAGAAATAATAAATAAGTTCAAAGAGTGGGTATAATTTAAAGTAATTTGAAAAGTGTATGTTTAATTCAAAGATAAGGAAATAGAAAACAAGTTACAAAATGCACGCTAACTTGCAAAGGTCAATTTACAAATAAAGAACAATTTGCTTAAAGAATTCTCGTTTATGTAATACGACTGGCATATAAATTGGGCAAGTGAGGCAAGAGAAAGCTCGGAAGAATTATACATCATTCAAATATTATGAATGAAATATTAACTTGCTATATAAATTTCATTTCACAACCATCGAAAATAACTTTTTGTGGGATTTTATACACAATCAAAACCGTTTTTTGCGCTTGGCTCAACGCACCCCATAAACCCCTAAGCCACTACGCCCCAGCTTCAGTCCAATTATCGTCTAATAAAGTATTTCCGCCATCTCCCCAATTTGGCCGTATTCTGCTACTTTATATATAGAGCTCTAAATGCGCTTGTACACAGATTTCTGTGCTGCTTAAGATGAATATTATTAAGTAAATTTAAGCGTGAATTCAGAGAATAAAGGGCTGTTTTAATGCAACTGCTTAATGGCAATACCGACTTGAAACCCCCGGCAAGTCACTAAATTATAAACCTGCATCCAAACTCCCTTTTCCTCGCCCAATTCCCGCGAAGTTAAGCACTTGAAATCTGCCACGAAATCAGAAAGTAGACTTGTAGAGCGCCACTTCTCGAACCATCTCGAGTGCCTCACGGCACCGGCAAAAAAGTCTACGATGAAGTTTTGCGCAACTTGTTTGGGTATCCAAGTTGCATGGGGCTAGCTGGGAGATGTCTCGGCACCTGGCCACGGTTACCTTTAATGCCTGACACATATAGGGAAAATTAAAAAAAAGGGGAAACATCTTCACCGAAATAAAACTCTACTCTGCTCCTTGCTGGCCCCATTTCACTCTCCTTCGCTTCCGACTCTGGGATCTAGAAATAAATCTTTGAATGGCTTTAACATGTTTTCAAGTTTTGTGTGCGCAGCTCGTGTTCGTCTGCTGCCCTGATTTATACATGGTAAATAATTTATTGGCTCGGGAAATTCTTAACTTTTCCTCAAAATGGCTTTGCTGTGTCTGCGGTTAGACCAATTTTAAGTGCTCATAGATTTCTCAATGGTTTTCGATTCTCTTCGCTGACGTTGTGAAATGTGTTGCTAATTCAAAAATTTCCGTTTGTTGGTGGCATCGATTTTTAATACTATCCATTTACTTTTTTTAAAGGGTTTGATTAATTCTGAGGGCACGAGAAACTGGAATTCCGACGGATAATTTGAGGGAAACTTGTGACTAGCATATGAACATAAAGTTTATAATTGTAGCACAAGGGATGGTAGTCACCTTTTCTACTACATGTTTCAATGAACTAGGCTAACTAACTAACTGACTTTGAATGTCTTTGATTTTTGTATAGATTTTCCACCTTTCATTAGTAAGAAAAAAAGCTAGATCGTGTAAAATTCACAAAGGAGCCAGAAATTCGTCTGATTTCCTTCTGGAAATTTGTAATTTTTTCGGACGAGTCCAACTTTAATTTATTTGGCCCTGATGAAGGAGCGACCCAATACAGATCTGGAAACTAAGAACTTAAAAGCTACGGGCAGGCACGGCGGTGACCATGTAATGGTTTGGGCGTGTATGGCCTCCGGTGTCGGAAATTTAGTTTTCATTGATGGCATCTCGGGTGCTGAGATGTATTTAACCATTCTAAAAGACAATTTTCTGCAAAGTCCAGATATATTGGGATTACTAGATCGATTTAGATTCTATCAAGATAACGACCTAATGCACACCGCTGCAAATGTAAAGCTTTGGTTGGTCTGGAACTGCCCTGGAACCTGCACCTTTCCCACCGCACGACACATGCACACTTGAGGCGACTCGGCGAAATGCTTGCACCAGGCATAATATGACATATATTTTAATGAATTTAATTTGAGAAGACTGTTGAAATATATAACAATAAAACCTGAAAGTTTCGTATCAATCGCATATTTCTTTCCTTCCCAAAAAAAATTTTGTTGAACCTTCTAAAGCAGGCTCCCCTCTTAAGAAGCATATATTTAGTTTATTTCCCGCAGTAGGTCTCGCACACAATAAACAAAGTCAGTTAACCAAATTTTAGACAACAGTCCGATTTCCTCTGTGGATGTCAACTAACTGAATGAATTTCATTGACATCGAATGACTCGTGAGTTTTGAACCAAACGATGTTGCTGTTCATGGAAACAAAGATGATGGGCTGACGGTGAAACACAGGCAGGCAAAGTTTCGATTACTCCCCAGTACCTCTCATCCCCCATCTTCCTGCCCAATCTTACTGCCACTTCGACGGAACTGTCGGCAATATTTGAAACTTATTGCTCGCTCGCCTGTCAGTGCAACATCGTCAAGTCGAAAAGCAGAAAGCGATGCGAAAAAACTGAAATTGGGGGCAGGATAGGGAAGTCGGTGGAGGGGAGGTGCATAAGGAAAGATAGGGCCACACGGAAAAGTTGACTTACATTTTCCAGTTTTTTCTATTCTAAAGGTATTTCTTCTTTTTTCGTTTATCAATTATTAATTCGCTCGCCAGCTGATTTATTCGGCGCTCATTTCTTGAATAGTTTGGTTTTTGGATGTTGTATGTTAGTAAGCTTACACTCAATTTAAGTACTTTTAAGCTTTCCTTTTAATGTATTGCGATTTTATTTTGTATCGTTTTCAATTGAAATATCCCATTTTTATATGATTACGGTTGTTTTTATGTAAAAAATACAATTAAAATAGGTTTTTTGTAAATGTAATTTTTAAATAATTAAAGTAATTTCTAAGAGATGGTTTTGTTTTGAGAAATTTTTACTGGTATGAATATTTTTAATAATTTCATTAGTACATTTATTAGTAATATTTGGATTAAAACAGTATGTAAACAAATATTGCTTTTGTTATATACTGTATTGTATAATCTGTTCAAATAAATTTCTTTTAAAAAACGTACTCTTGAGAATAGAATCAGATTTCATACATTAGTTCAAGGCAAATAATGACCAACTAATTCTACAATATGTATTCTTAGCAAATACATATTCTTTTTGTTTTTATTACATACGTGTTTGATTACAAGCTTTGACGATCTTACCGAATCCATTCCCCTTTTTTATCAGTGCATTAACTGTGCGGGGCTCCAGTCAAGCATTGCACTTTCGATTGACTGCACTTACCATACAGTTGACGTCGCACCTTCTGCTTTGGGCCATTACTAATGATAGACAAACAACAAACCATTTCTGTTGCCCAGCTATGAAAGCAAAATAGTTAAACGGAGGGGGCCGATTGGATTGTAGAAGGGAAATTTAGTTTGTTGTGTTATTTTTTTTTTAACTTTTGGCAGATTTGAAAACAAATGCACGCACCCGAAATTTTAATTTCCGAAAAAATCGAATTTAAATAATTTATTTGGGAATATATATTAAAATGATAAATTTTTAAATTTAAGAAATTTAGAATTAAGTCGACTATGTCTCGGACTTGTTTTTTTCCAGAGCATTAACCAAACATTAACTTTTTAATTCAACCCAAATTAGTATTCGCTCCGTGTTGATGTTGTAACAAGCAGACGAATCGATGGCCGGTTGATGGCCTGTTGACTGATAGTGATATATGGCTATTGAAATGTCAAAATTAATAAGCCTCGATGATGGTTTAATGAGCTGCCGTTGTCATCGCTCGGCATGAATTTCGATGGCTTTGCGTCATCAAATGAAATCGCTCTGTGGAAACTAGTTTCGACTGCCTGGGTGGCCTCAATGGGCTACAAGTACACAGAGAAAAAAAACAAAACAAGTTTTATATTGTCTCATAAATTTTCTCATTTATATTTTTTTATGTCAAAATCATACAAAAAGGATATTTTCAATATTAATAAAATACGAAAACATATGTTTTTTAAATAAAGGTGCTTAAGAAGCAGAAAAATATATTTTATTTGAATGTTTCTTTAAGATTTGTTTTCTTTATCTATTAATACTTTGACCAATCAAAATAATACAAGATTATTAAATAATTCTATTTAAATAAAAAGATTAAGAAAATATGCTCCAAATAAATGTTCTAAAAAATAAAACATTTAAATGTTACAATAAAACGAAAAAAATTTGTCTGTGGGACTAACCGGATTGTTAGCTGATTAAAAATTAAAACGTAGTATGAGAAATATAATTCCCTATAATGAAAAAACATTGGCTTTATTTGTGAAAATACGATATTCAGTATATCAATATTATATATGAGAAATTATCTGTTAGTCAGGCTTGAAAATATTAAATTAGTATGACTCATGTCTTGTTATAACCGATTATTGAACATTTAGGTTTTTTTTTCTGTGTGATGGATTTGATGAGCTGTGAAAGATTGCGACTTGACATCTCAGTGATAAGATGTTGGGAATTGCAAGAAGGTAAGCGTGTAACAGAATAATATTCTGAATAATTGTGTCACATTTTCGTAAATCGTGAAAATAAATTGAATCAAAGCATCTGGTGTTAAAATATATAAAACATGAAAATGCATATTGTATTTGGCAAATAAACACAAAATTTGCTTTCAAGATAAAAAAAATAAGGTACTTTCCCTCAATTTAATTTCTTAAATACAATAAATTAATTAGTTTATCGTTCTTAATTGTTTTTTGGTGTTTTTCCGAGTTTAAAACACAAATAAAAGTATTTTTGTGGGGTTTTCGACGCTAAATTTATTTTGTAATTGAATGCGATTAATTTTAAATTTGGTCTATTTGAAACTATTTTGGTAATCTATGTCTACTTCTCGGCTGGTGTCAGATAGCTGTCTTCAAGTTTCTTCCTTTGCTGCCTCTCCCGCAGTTTTCTAAAGTTTTCCGCTTCACGAAGATCCTCCAGATCTCTGTTGCTCATGGGCATATTCGTGGGGTAGTGGACGCTAGATACTGATACTGATTTGGTTTGCCGCTGGTCACAGATATCAACTTCCTGTTCGCGCACTTCCCCAAAAAATCGACTCAAAAGGCCTCGCTTTTTTGGTTTTGAAATTACCGAGGAGTTTTGGGGCGCCTCATCGCGGTTATTAGATTTAGGTTGCGTGAGCTTGGACTTCCTCCGTGAGCGAGAGCGCATGAATTGAGCAAGTCTTTGAAATAAACTGCTAGCTCCACTTCCCAGATTTGCATCAAGCTTATCTTCCTTGCTTTTTCTTTCCTGGATCTCATTTTCCTTCTGCAGCTTTCTGCCCACTTCCTCAATACCTCGGCATCGAGCTCTTGCTGCAATGCGCCTATACTTCAACTTATCCTCTTCGAAGTCACGAATTCGCGATCCGCTTTCAGCTTGGAATCTGCTAAGACTGTCGATGCGCTTCTGGCTGCCAGTGTAGCCGGTCGAAGATTCGGGGCGGGAGCTAAGACGCCCACCGGCCCTGGGTCGTCCTGATATAAATCCGGGTTGGGCCTGGTCATTGTGGGCGGAACTTCGTATTCTGTTTGCGGCCTTGCCTCTATGTTTTGGTGCAGGTGCGGACTAGAAGGGTATTCAAAATATTCTATCAATTATTGTCTACAAAATAATTTTGGTATGTGAACTCTATAAAGTAATATATTCTTGATCAGCATCACCAGTAGATTTATATTGTATTTACTTCTTAAAGTCAAGTCATATATTTCAAGCTAGTGATGAACTGCAAATTATTTGATTGTATTACCTATCACCTTAGTTTTAGGTATATGAAATAATAAGGTATTTAAATAGTTAAAATAAAAATTAAATTGTGGAAATGTTGTAAGTAAATTATAATAAAACCCCTTCAGTAAGTTTCGCACGAACCAATGTAAATCATTTTAATTTAGAATAGTCTTGAGTGGTTTTTTGTTGACCTTTTGTTGAATGCCTTTCAAATCAGTTAGAAACAATTACCTGGCTATAAGCTCCGTTTGCCTGTTGATAGGAGGGAGGTATGATCCCAGGAAAGTTTGGATTAGGAGGCGCAGCTGGCTGTGTATATAGCGGCTGAGGCCTGCCATACCAATATTGGTAGCTGCCGTTTTGGTCCGATTGTTGATGATTCGGATACAGAAGCCATGGCCGTGTGTCATATGCTGCTCCCATATGGGGATGTATCTGGGCGAAGTAATACTGCTGCTGTTGACGTTGCTCTTGTTGCTGCTGTTGTATTAGCTGTTGTTGGTTCATTAAAGGATACGCCTGTGGCAAGTACACCGGATGGTGTTTTTGAACCTGCTGGCGTTTCTGCAACTGTGGATATGGAGCCATAGCCGTTGGATCGTAGGACTGCTGCAGGGACACGTCATTTAGGGAGTGGTGAAGCCAAGTGGACACGGCTAGATTCAGGTCATCATTCGACTGTGAGATTTATTCCGATATGAGCCAAAGGTTGGTAAACAAAAAGAGTGAATCACCCTGCCTCGGCAGCTTTGCTAATGCAAGTGGCAGAAAAAAGGATTTTAATATGTAAATGCATTGATCCGTACAGTGTAAGCTTAAGTAAACTAAATGTAAAGTCCTGGACTTATTAGCTTTAAAAGTTTTAGTATCTACTCTAATTCAATATCATTTGATATGTTGTTATATATTATATTTGTTTGATCGGACCATCATAAAAGTCTTTCGAGTTGCGATTTGCAACCTTTTAAGATACAAAAGTCAATAGAAACTTGGACAAATGACATGCAAATATTTAAGGTATCTGGTGTAGCTTAATAATTCATTATTGGGTCGCATTTTATACGATTTCCCATTAAAGATAACTAAAAACTACTTTTCTCATTGAGTTGGTCTTGAATATTAAATTACCTTCTTAAACTTAAAAGTACTTACGGTAAAATTTCGATTGCGAAAGAGATCGTCCTGCTCAGAGCTGAACTTAAAAAGTGCCAGGAGCGAATTTTCCGCATTCACCTTTTTTTTGTTAGTGCATGATAACTGGCAGCGTTCTTCTCGGTTCATATCCAAAGGGCCATCTAGTTTCGATCAGATCTCCAGCGGCCTGCACGGCTCTGCCTTCCCGACTTTCCTGACCAGACATATGCATGCAGTTAGATTTTGAGCAGAATTTCCGAAACTGTTACCAAGCCGAATTTTAATTTGAAACCTAGCCTGGCAGATGTAATATGTTTGATTTGGCTTTTTGCCCGCCTCCTCCGATTGTTGTAATTGAAGTTGTATCTCATACATTTCAGATGAACGTTTCAAAGGATCAAACCAGAAAGACATTTACACAGTTTACAATTCAAAAATCAACAAATGAAATGAAACCTCTTAGCAGATCACCCTTTAACAGCGCTTTTCGATCTATTTCCCTCACAAGGACAATGTGAGCATAAAAATTAATTTCACTTTACATTTTTATACCCGTTACTCGTAGAGTAAAAGGGTATATTGTATTCGTGCAAAAGTATGTAACAGCTAGAAGGAAGCGTTTCCGACCCTATAAAGTATATATATTCTTGATCAGGATCACTAGCCGAGTCGATCTAGCCATGTCCGTCTGTCCGTCTGTCCGTCTCTCCGTCTGTCCGTCTGTCTGTCTGTCTGTCCGTCTGAACGCTGAGATCTCGGAAACTATAAAAGCTAGAAGATTGGCATTTTGCATGTAGAGTTTAGGAGTTCCTACGCAGCGCAAGTTTGTTTCAAAATGGTGCCACGCCCCCTTTAACGCCCACAATCGCTTAAATACGATTTTAAAAATTTAAATATTTCGGAAAAGTAAAAATGCAGTTTTATTGTGTTTATCAAAACCTATCGAAATGTAGAAGAAATTTTTCAAATCGGACCATTCGTTAAAAAGTTATGCGTGATCAAAGTTTCTATCTCCATCTCCCTCGCACTCCTTTTACCTGAGTAACGGGTATCTGATAGTCGGGGCACCCGACTATAGCGTTCTCTCTTGTTTTTTTGTCGAAAAGGGTGATTCTCCCGTTCTGTAAATACCTGCCGCATTGTATGTCAAAATCTGCCTTCCCTCCCATTGCTCGTCTTTTGCTTTGCTTTCTGTCTGGTAATTAAAAGTTCAATGCGCAACATTTTTAACAAAGAACAACAATGACAATGAGTATTGACAATGACAACGTCAAAGTATGTGAAAAAGGTAAGGGGTTAGGGGAGAAAAATCGAACTGAATGGCGGAAAAAGGGAATAGGCAATTTATTTGTTTAGAGGTTCCTTTTTTCTCGTTGGTGTCTATGAAAAACATGAAAGGAAGAACATGGTAACGTCTATCATTTCATGGAAGATTGATGTTTTACACAAAATCAAAAAAAATTACTTTGCCAACCTTTGTTTTCAATTCGCAAGATGATTTTCAAATGTGGACTTGAATAAGTGTTCAAAAGTTTTTCAGGACAAATTAATTTATCTGATTAGTTTTTGATGTTTTCATCAGCTTAAACTGAAATGGTGCGAAAATATTTAACTGCAGTAGTCCACATAAGGAAAATGAAAAGTATAGCTTTGTACTCCCTAAGAGGTGTTTTCGTTTGCTATCTGAATATTTTAAAAGCACTCTGTAACTTTTAAATGAACTAACAGATTTTTAAACACCAAAGTACTTAAAATGTAGAACATGCAAATCAAAATATAATAAAATGAGGATTTGTCTTGTATTTTATTTTAATCAAGCCGATCTAGCCGGCTGTTCTTCTGTTCTCCTCAGTTTTAAAGTTATTTGGATATAAGTCGACAGTAAGAATTTCGTTTTATAAGAATCGGACGACTATATGATTTAGCTACCATAGGAACAATCGAGAAAAAGGGAACAAATTTACAACTTATTTGTTTGGTAACATATACCCACATACTCCTGATATAGTTAATGATACCGATTTCAGAATTAAGGTTTTACTTTTATAAAAATCAGACGACTATATCATATAGCTGCGATAGAAAGGATTAAAAATGTATTGGAAAATCGACCTAGCTTCATTGTTTCTAAACGTCGAAATCCAAACAGAGAATATTTAATTTTTGTAAGAGCTGCAGGGGTATATAAACTTCGTCTTTCCGAAGGTTTCTTCCTTTCTTGTTTTAAATTATATCTTTTAAATACTATATGACTATTATCTTTTGTACAGTCATACAAATTTCAACGAAATAAATCACAAATTAAATTTTACTTACACCCACCGACAATCCATTTACGCTGCAAATCTAAAAAGTTGTCCCCGCCCGAAAAATAAAACTGAAGGCCAAGTCAAACCAAGTACCATGAACCACACTTTAAAATCACATAAATGACCGCCGTTTTTACACTCATAATAATTTATTTTTTCTAAATCTTAAATCTTAAAAAATGGAATTTTTCTTAAAAAGACGAAATTTTTTCTTAAATCAAGAAAGTGTTTCTCAAATGTAAAAATTGTCGCCATAAACTAGACTGACAGACGGACGGACACGGCCAGATCGACTCTCTTGGTGATGATGATCAAGAATATATATACTTTATAGGGTCGGAACTGTCTCCTTCACTGCTTTGCAAACTTTTGACTAAAATTATAATACCCTCTGCAAGGGTATAATAATGTCGTTTGTACATAATTTGAATGACAAATGTTCCGATGCCGTAAACGAATTTATTATCTTCGTTTGGGTGCCAAGGCAGTCAGCTGGGCTATCTTCGAAGCCTTTTCCTCTTCCTGTAAATTTGAGTCTCCTTCCATTTCCATTTCCATCTCATTCCTCTGAACTCCCGGTCATATTTTTAAAGCTCTTCCTCGACTTCCTTGACTGCCATCAGCTGGCAGTTTGTATCATTAATTGTTTGTCGTTGTTGTTTTATACAATGCTTCACAATATTTTTGCTTAATTATATAAGAGATTGTGTTTGCAATTCCCATTAAAGTCTCTCAATTTAAAGTCCCTATTACTGCAATGGCTAAACTGACTGTAAGACTGACATCAAAAATTAAAACTCTTTAATAATCAAAATAAATTTATCGCTAATCGAATACTTTACCCATTTAATTTTCTTTGCAGCATGAAATCATGATTACGAGAAAATACAGATAAAAATGTCGACAAACACTCACTGGAAGCCTCAGCAAATTTGGGCTGCTTTTTTTGTGGTAAGAAAATCAGTGTGAAATAATACGTTAACTATAAACTACCTTTTTTTGGAAAAAATAATGAATATTAAGTTTCGTTCCAATTCCTTAGTTTTCATATTTATATATTTGATTTTGATTATTAAATCAAAATATTTTAAAGTTTAGTATTTGTTTGCCATTTCAGAGTTACGGTGTTAATTTCATAAAAATTGGACTATTTATTTTTGTTAAAGCTGTAAAGCATCAGCTTGCCGCAGCTTGTTTCCTTTTGGTTGTTTTCATATATTAAGTATGAATACATATTTGTGGCAATTATAAATTGAAGTCCGGGACCTGAACAAAGTCCAGTTCATGCCTTGCAAAATGGGGAAACTTTTAATAAATACTAAAGCAGCTGTAAAATGTAATAAGGCATCAAATCACCAATCATTTTTTGGAAGTGTTGATCATAAAACCCTTTTCCGTGGCAGAGAAAGAAAAAGTCAAGAGTGTTTATTTCTTGACCTTGACGGATTGCTTGGATATACGGATACTTGGATTCTTTTGGATGCGATGGTTTCGAGGGAGCCGCAAAGCAAACCATTCGAGGCGGTGTTCAAAAGCGGAGTCATTGGCATTCTGGCCGGAAAATATAACGTTGTGGTAGTTTGTGAGCTGGGATGTCTTAATGTTGATAGAGGCGTGGTCCTAACTTGTTGTGCACATTACCATAAGTAATTTATCTGACTAGTCCGCCTCACCCACCCACAAAGAGTAGAAAATCACTTAATATGTTCGTGCTTTAACCGCCCCAAAACTCCGAGTGTTCAATCCTTGGATTCATACCACCCTTGCACCTCCAGGACCTTTGCTTGTTTGACGTTTTGTTTCGGCATTCGTGAAATTGCAAAATCAATCAATTCGATTACTTATTCGTAATATTTTTAAATATTTTATGTTAAGCTTTTGTTCACATATTTCCATTCCCCATTTTTAACCACCCCAACTCTTATGTAAATGAAAATGGGTTATGTACCTGACTGTATACCCTTCCCCCTGGAGGAGTGCGTATTTGTTGGCATGCACATTGTAGCTTGCGGCTCTGAGAGTTCAATTGGGGTTTGATATGTAAATAATGCTCTGGTAACTTTGCTTATTTGATTGCGGTCTGACACGGGGCAGGAAACTCATCTTGCCAGTAATCGGACGAAATCAATTATATTGTGACAATTATTATTATTAAATTAAAATTTTTAAATTTAAAATTAATTTTTGGTATTGCTTCGAGGAAGTAAGAACTGGTCAAGTTTCCAAATGTAAATTATTAAGGCGGTATATACCTTTTTTGTCAAAAAAAAATAGGAAAGTTTGGAATTTTTTAATTTATGTAGCAATGTTTTTTAATAATTGAATAATTATATTTTTTGAAAGTTTTGCATGTTGACAAAAATATGGCTCTTTTTTTTTACTTATGTATTCATTATCAATAAAGCTCTTAAAAAATATCGAACATCATAAACTTTTATTTTAATTTTACAAAAACTCTTCGCCTTAAAATAATATCCTTTTCGGCATCAACCATCCTAAATATAAAACAAAATCTTACTTTTTTTTCTGTGAAAGCTTGTTTAAAGTCCACTTATCTTAAACACATGTGAACCTGCTGGGCCGTAATGTTTGTTTGGCCAAAGGCTCTTCGTCCGTGAATTCGTGTAATGTCACGTGATAAGCCTCACCTTCCTCAAGTGGTGAGCAAAAAGGAAGGGGCGATGTGGGGTGGTGTACATGAAATGATGCGGAAATTGTAGCATATTTAAGTGGTCTCGCGTAAATAGCCGTTAAAAAGTTTATAATCACAACTTTGTGTGAATAGGGAGACAGCTTGGTCGAAATCCACATATGGCTCCTAATTTGTATGCCCTTGCAGAGGGTAATATAAATTCAGTCAAAAGTTTGCAATGCAGTGAAGGAGACATTTCTGACCCTATAAAGTATATATGCTGATCAAGAACAGCATCACCAGGAGAGTCGATCTAGCCATGTCAGTATGTCCGTTCGTCCGCCTGTCCGACTGTCCGTCTGTCTATCTACGCAAACTAGTCCCTCAGTCTTATATATATTTGCTTGAAACTTTCCCAAAAGTTGTCATTCTATTACAGGTAGTATATAAGTTGAAACGAGCAAAATTAGGCGACAATCGGGAAAAACAAATTTTAAAAAGTGTAACTTTGCCATCATTTCTATGGCAGCTATATTTTACAAAGCTAAAAGCGTAATTGTGATGTAGTAAATTAGTAATTATTTATTTATATCAAAGGAATATTTTGATAACTAGAAAAACAGCAAAATATATATTTTTTTTAAATTTTTGAGTCCGATTTTAATTTAATTAAAATCGTAATTCCGTAGTATGTAAATATTACCTAATAAAAAAATAAAAACAACGAAGTTGTACCTTTTAAAATTTTTTTTTCCGATTGTTCCTATGGGAGCTATATGATATAGTTTCAAGGAATGAAGAATCACAATAACCAATAAAAAACTTAAGTTTAATGATAAATTAATTTAATACCATTGTAGTTGAAACTAAAATGCATTACTGATTTTATTTGTTAAGTCATTTGGCTTGAGTACAAAAATATTGAGAAATTGAGCCAGAAAGTCCAAAAGAGATTTTAGGAAGAGGGGACTCAAAGGAAAACAGTAGCACAAGGAATGGAATCATTCATATTGAAATACATAAGATGCTGACTTCTCTATTCCTCTTCCCATTCCCAAAACTCCGACTTTGGATTGTTACAAAGTCAAATGCAACTATTATTGGCATGCTGCTTGGTGAAATTCGTTGAACGGATAGGGAAACTCCGTATAACCATTGTTAATGTACGAAATATTTCATGATTTTCATTTCATTTTTGTGGGCTCAACCCCAAGTTCTCTGCCCTTTCCAAGTTCGTTTTTCTTACTTATTTCTTTCTTTCTGTAGTTTTTGCTGAATCCCACATTCCTTTATTCAATCCGTGCTATTCAACCCAATTTTCATTCTTTTTTTTTTCGTATTCGGCTAAGTTCAGTTCGGTTCTGTTTGCTGCCCTCTACAAACACACAGTTTCCAACAAACACAAGTTTCCAAGCCACGTTAAAGTGACGCAATTTGGTTTGGTTGTATTGTTATGTGTTTCATAACAAAAGAGGGAGTCATGGTGGTAAATGAAGGCAACGCATTCGATTGGTTTACTCAATGCGTTGCCAAATATTGGGTTAGTTTGATGTTTAGAGGAATTTAGCAAGAAAAAAATCTGTTTTTCTATTTTTCAAAACAATCCCTTGAGATATGGTAATTTTTTACCATATCAGAATTCCGCTTTTAGTTTTGTCAAAATCGGACAACAATATCATATAGCTGCCATAGAAACGAAATGCAGCGCAAAATCGACATTGTTTCATTGTTTTTAGTAATATAGGCATATAAATTGAAATGTAGTCGTTTTGTAATACCTGCAAGGGAATATAAACTTCGGCTTGCCGAAGTTTGGTTCCTTTCTTGTTATATATACCTTATGTACTGGCATAAACATTTGTAAAGAATACAAATATATATAGCCGACGCGAAAAAAGAAATGCGAGTAATGAGAGCTGTCCGTTTGTGGTAATTAATTTTAATGTTGAGCAGGCGACGCTGCCAATTTCAAGAAAACCAGAGAACGATGTCAATGGACATTTGGCGTCATATTTGTATTCGGCATCAATGGACAACTAGCCACAAAACCAAATAAAAAACCCTATTGTTGGTTTTGAGTAAAAACCAACCAGCTTACGACCCGCAGCCAGAAATTGAAATTAGAAATGGCAACCATCCAATTTCTGTCGGAAAGTCAGCCACGGAAAACTCTTTCTGGACATTGTCCTGGATTTCGAAAGGCCGGTGTGTTGGGTCATTAGTAATTGTACCTGTAGGCCTGTAACCCAAAACACCTGCAACTTCTCCTGGTTTCTGTTCCTATTTAAGCTGATGTCCATCAATAATTTATGTCAAATTTAATTACCTCAAAAAAGGAAAGTTTCAGTATGATTTTGTATCGCCCTCCTTTTTTCCATTTTTCCCTTTTGGCTGGCTTTTGCGCCAATTCATTCCGTCAAGATTTAATCTTTGAATCAATTTGTCGATGAGGGTGTTTTTAAGGTCCCAGTTCCTGTGAAAAGGGTTCCTTGTTAAGTGTGTCGTGAATCCTTTTATTGTTGTGAATGGAACCAGGGTGCCAACCTCGTTCCCATTTTTACATTCTTGGGGTCTTTGTGCAGGCTTTCGCTGTCCTTAGTCTGCTCCTCGAGTGGATTTATTGTTACGTGAAGTAAATATATTTCTTGTTATTCTGTATAGTTTTTCTGCCTTCCATTAGTAAGTATCTTTTTATTTTGCCTGTTCATTTTTCGTAGGAAATCTCATTACGGCTCCTACGTTTGCAATTTGACTTTGGTCCCAAGGATTCGTGCTTGCGTGTGTCGTTATCCTCCACTGTTTGCCACTATTTGTCCGTATGTCTCTACTGGCCAATATTTGTTTGTCTGTCATTGCTTGCGTGTTGCCTTGTTGTGTGCCGGCGTGTTAATGGCCTAGGCGTAGTTGACAAGTTTCTGCGGTGAGTGTTTTTCAAGAGTACTTCAAGAAGTTGGAGAGTCGAGGCTGGAGCTTCTTCATTGACAGAGATTATTAATGGCGTCGGTGAGTGGTCGAGTGGTTGGGGTTTTTAGGCGGGTTGGTCTTTATTATATATGGGATGTTTGGGAATTTAATGGATATTCGGGAGTTGTGAATTATATTTAAAATAGGTGGTAAGAAGCGGAGAGATAAGTAAATGTTAAATAAATTTAAATTAGAATGTACGATATTCACCCTGAAGAACTCATTCAAAGCAAAAAATAATTTAAATTATCCAAAAATATAGTTATCATTCATCAACCCAGAGTTGTTAATTCTAACTATGACGTTTGATTCGTTTATTAGAACATTAACATTAGGAATAAAACCATCATATTATGCAAAAAACAAAATATAATTCTCTTTAGAATGTGATGCCTGCTATCAAGACGAAGGTTGTCTTTAACTCAGCGACCGCATCACTAACCCAACCTAAGTAAGCTAGGTTAAATCAAAAATATATTACTATCAGGACTTGAAAAGGCACAATTAGTATTATTTATATTTCCTTATTAAAGGAATTTTCGCGCTCTGGCCTGGTCTACCAACATCACTTACTCCCCCTCGTAGAATTTTCGCGAACAATTAATAAATTGAAAATTTTACAAAGTTGCCCTCGCCCCGTCAAAAAATGTTATATGGTGGCGCGGTGCGCTGTTGGGAAGGGGAGTGTTGATGGCCATGCCTCTTGAAATTCCCGTCTTTTGTGCAAATATCACGTACCAACTCCAGAAGGCATTCCGTTTCAGTTTCGCTGCCTCTTTCACATTCACCCGATCCTGGTCTAACCCTCTCTTTTTAGCGCACTGCCTGAATGTGTAGAACAGACATACAATTTGCAATACTCTCATGTAATCCTGTGTCTGTCTCTGGTTGCTTTTCAGGCTGTCTGGCGACAACACTCGTCGCTCTTGCCATTTGTTTTTAACTCTACCCCCAGGTCCATTTTAACACAACCACTCACCCCCCTCGACCTTCTTTGACGGTTTAACATTCGGCATGTCGTGCATTTTATTTCAATTTTATTCCGATATCGTTTTCGAGTTAATGACTTTCCGACATGCAAAGCATCAAAGGCCCCAAAAAAAACCTAAGTAACTCGGGCAGGACGTCGCCTCATGCCCACTGCTAAATATGGTTCCGATAGCCCATCAAGCCATCGATGATATTTATTGACAAAGTTTTTGGCACATATCAATATTTTTCTTTTCCTTTTTTTTATTTGCTTGTTTTTTTATTTTCGGGTTTATTTGGGCTTTTACATGTTTTTAGCTGCAGTTAAGCAAAAGTTTTTGTTTTTATTATTTTCTTTATGGATTAACTTTTTGCACAGGATATTATTTTGTGTAACCCAGAAGCGATGAGTTTTATTCTAAAAGAATTCATTAATGCATTCTCAAAAAACAATATCAATATTTATTTAAGAAACTGGAATGATTAAATCAGATTACATTTTTTTAGCCCCCAGCAAAAAAAACTAAAATAAGAGGGGAAGCAAACTTCGGCAAGCCGACCTTAATATACCCTTTCAGTTATTCCAAAACTACTACACTTCGATTTCTTTGCCTATATTAATAAAAATCATAAAGCTATGTCGGTTGTGCGCTGCATTTTGCCATCGTTTCTATGGCAGCTATGTGATATTGTTGTCAATTTTGGGAAAATTTCAAACAGATAGCCTTAAAACTGAGGGCCAAGTTTGCGTAGAAACGGACAAACAGACAGACGGACGGACAGACGAAGGAATAAACGGACATGGCGAGATCGACTCTCCTGGTGATGCTGTTCAAGAATATATGTACTTTATAGGGTCTCCTTCACTGGGTTACAAACTTTTGACTGAAATTATAATACCCTCTACAAGGTATAAAAATGTTAAGTGTAAAGCTGAACCTTGTACAACGTCTAGTATGTACTGTGATATTACAGATTTCCGAATTTAGTTCAAATATATTTTATGCCCTGCATTCGATTTTTGGCATTGCAAAACAGTCCCACCTTAAAAAGTCTACCCTCCGTGACAACCCAATTCAATTTGACCCAAACAAATCCGTCTACAGTCCCCTGCGCAAAGTTGGAGGTCAAAGCGAAGCCATATGGAGTTGAGAGTCGAGACAGGCTGCCTATAAAGCCGGAAACAGTTAACAACGGCTTAGCCCTTGGTCACTTACAGCCGTTAAATGGCATTACTGGGGGAGTCAGTAGCGATGCCGTGAGTCGGTTCAACCTCCCTGAATTGCGTCATTAAATTTATTTATTTAAGCTTGTAGTTTTATTTTTGGAGGGATGCGGACTACGACACTTGACCTTTGCTTCCAAATACGTTAAGTGTTGCCATCGAAAATTAATGACAAAGTAATGTCAGTCAAAAGGATAGACAATCGGACAGGTTAGACAGGCCCCCGAAGTCGGAAGCAGAACCATCAATTCCGAGACCCAAAATCCCAGAACCCAGTACATCCATCCATCTATCCCTTGTCATGTCAACGTTTCGGTTGCTGATGTGACTGTTGCTGCTGTGGCTACAGCGACACCGGTTTGACTTCGTCCTAGCCATTATACATATCAAGTTCTCGACCCTGATTCCGCCTCATCGGATCCACCTCCTGTTTTGTGGCAGCAACTTGTGCAACCTTCGCATATAGAAATTTTAGCCCATTGACGTTTTGCGCCGGCTGTCGCTGTCGCTTTGAATAAATAACTGACGTGACGCCACTGACACATTATCCAACTGAAGCTACATATATACTGGCACTCCATCCCCCAGATCCCCTGGTTACAATACAATCAACTGCCGGAACAGCGTTTACCTGAACAGGGCCCCCGACTCCACTCCAATTCCCGTCCTCGCAGCCGTCCACATCGCCATCTTTGACAATCTAATCGTCCGTTGGACTCACTCACGCCTTGTCATTCGGCAGGAGCAGGAGCAGCATCCTGGGGGGATGCTCTGCGTTCAACCCCGACCTAACCAACCATACCCCAGTATTTATGCAAAAATTTGCTGCCGTACCAGTTCACTCCCCTCTTACCTGTCTAATGTACGGAACTGTCTCTGACTCTGTCTTTGTAAATAGACTTGGTTGTCTGTTCTGGCCTGACAACTGGCTGGCACAGTGGAATTTAAAATGGAGGTGGAGCTTAGGGCAGTGGATTTACATTTTTATACCCTTGCAGAGGATATTATAATTTCGGTCAAATGTTTGCAACACAGTGAAGGAGACATTTCCGACCCTATAAATTATATATATTATTGATCAGCATCACCAGGATTTTGTCCGTCCGTCCGTCTGTTCGTCCGGTTGTCTGTCCGTCCGTTTCTACGCAAACTAGTCCCTCAGTTTTATATCTGTTTAAAACATTCCCAAAAGTTGTCTTTTTACTGCAGGTACAAAATCGAAACGACCTGGATCGGACAACTATATCATATATATATCATATAGGAAAAAAAAGTAAAAAAGTATAACTTTGTTGTTTACATTTTATTGGGATTTGGAAATATGGAAATACTATGGAATTACCGTTTAAATTTAAATAAAATCGGACATGTGGATCATAATATAGCTTCCATAGAAAAATAAAAAAAAATAAAAAAAATAAAAAACAAAATTTTGCTGTTTATTTAAATATTCCTTAGAGATATAGTAATTATTTACTGCAAGGGTATATAAACTTTGGCTTGCCGAAGTTGTTTTTTGTAGATTGATCTATTCAGGATAATGCCCGAATTTGTATGATGGTAAATCATGAGTTTTGCCTACGGCTGGTAGGACTTTAAATCTATATTTATATTTATATACTGTTCCCATATTCCGCCGTATAGGTAATTCTATCATCATTCACAGTTCTGCCCCTCCTCCACATATAATTATGTCACATTTGCTCCACTGTGCACATTAACTAACTACCTACAATGACTTCCTGCCACGACGTAAACCCGCAGAAACCCGTAACTCGACATTGAGAACGGCGAAAGGGGGGATAAAATGGTAGAAGTGAGTTATTGAAACTGTTTCAACTCATAAATAAATAATTACATGATTCGCAAAATGCTTGTGCATGAATGCCTTGTCCAGTGCTGTTTGTTGATGTTTTCCCTATCCACCACGAATACCCGGCTTCCTGTGTGTTAAAGAGGATGGGTATCACCCTGCACAGGTGGCCAGAGGCAACTCTTCAGTTGGTTTGTTATTCGTTTTTCTAATGTTTATGCAAGGGTCGGTTAGGCTTTAACATTTCCATTAAGCGAACGTATACTCGAAAGGGCTTGACCAGTGGCAACACTTGAAACGTGGTAATAGATACTTAAAAGTAATTTAGTAGCTTTTCCTAACCGCATGGATGGACATATGAGATTTTACGCTGATTTTGCTAACAGTTTTTTCCTGGCTTATTGCTCTACACTTGCCTTATCGGGCATTCCATCTTGTAGGCTTTACGATATGTACTACTTACTTCGTTCTATCCAAACTGCGATCAAATGTGTGTGTGAGCAGTGGGTCAGGTCATGTTTCATGCAGGAGACAATCTTTATGGTATAAGCTTCCGGTCCGGAAGGTGTACCACACACTCGCTGGGATTTGATTGTGGCTGTTGACTTGCTTTTTCTTTAGCTCTGGTCCATTTGGCGCTGATTTGCCTTAAAGATTGCACCCCAACCATTTCAGTGCCTACGGTTTATTGTTCTTCGCTAGAATAAGGGAGAAAAGATGGCACAGTCCTTGGCTTAGACAGAGAGTTGTTAAGCCGACTAGTTGGCCATTTGCGTAGTTGTTAGTTCATTGTGGGTTGTCCCAAAGCTGACATAAGATTTGGCAGATTTGTTTCAATGATTCGGCGAATACCGATAATAACTTTGGACTTGGGTGCCTTAGGTAGTTTGATGAAACTCTGTAGTAGACAGCACCGGAGGTACGGACCATCCAGTGTATAGAGGATTCGGAGTCGTGCACTTCTAGCGTTGCTCGGTACTAAACTCGTCGGATGGGGTGGGGTTCTTTCCTCGTCCTCTATATGATGTACACTGTCCCACAAATAAAGAAAGTTTTAAGTGCACTAAGCGGTACTCTAACAGGTTCCAAACAAATCAAGGATGTGAACGGACATTTTTACAAGCGGACGGACTGTGAAGGCTAAGCGGATCAAACAACATAATAAGAGTTCGGGGAAGCTAGGTGTTATTCACTCCCCGTTCTATACCCTCCCTACCTTGATAACACGTGATAAATTTTGCGGTTATCCCTTGTTCAATTTATTTACATATTTACTTATTAAATCTATGTAACAGCAGCATTATAATCCAAGCAATGGACCTAGGAATCTCAAGTTATTTAGACATCATTGTATTTCCATTCAAAGTTTACTTTATCAAACAAAATATTACTTTTCGCGCCTTTAGTGCGTTCTGTCATTTTAAATCAATGGTTTCTCATTCAAGCTACGTCATTACTTTTATATATATATATGGTTTTCCTTATTGATATAATTATATTAGAAAAGACTATAAAATACAAACTTAATGCATTCGCAAACATCCTATCCTTCGCATCGACACACACATGCTTATCCCCAAATATATCAGTCAGGAAATATAATATCAAGTTTCTGTTTGACTTACGTACGATTCCGTAGAAGCAGATTCGTTGGGCCCATCGAAGATGCTGTAGTTGATTACTCCATGCAAAGATATTAGAAAATATGATTTCCTGATGGAACGAGCGTGTGTGGTTTGCACGATTGGAATTTACAAATGACTCTACCAATTACTGACGAACTCAAATTTAGATCGTCCAATCAAGTTCCTAATATCTATATATATATATAAAAATATTTAATTAATTGAAATTGTCACATCACGTCTTTAAATCTCAAATCTCATTCCTGTGACCTTCCTTTGGATACTGTTCGTGGATAGCGCTCTACATGCATGGTATCCCAGGTTTCTCCGGCTCTTCTCCTAGTGGTGCTGAAGCATGATCGCCTAGAGTGATCACGCCTTCTTTCTTTACTTCTGTCGCATTAGCGGAGTTACATCGTGGCCGCACGTTTGGCGCCTTTTCTCCTTTTATGTAGTCTGGCCGCACGTGGCGTGTGCTGGTGAGGTTATGAGATCACAGTTAGCTCAATAACCTTCCAAAGTTCTGGATGATTCTACATCTTCGTGGCCGCACGTGGCGTGCGCTGGTGAGGTTATGAGATCACAGTTAGCTCAATAACCTTGGAAAATTTTGGCTGATCCTAGATCTTCATGGCCGCACGTGGCGTGCGCTGGTGAGGTTATGAGATCACAGTTAGCTTTCATAACCTTGGAGTCGCGCAGTCTGTAGGGGTGCCGCGCGTGGCTCGCTTTTCGCTTTGGAGTCGCGCAGTCTGTAGGGGTGCCGCGCGTGGCTCGCTTTTCGCTTTGGAGTCGCGCAGTCTGTTTGTCAAAAATCGCAGATCCTCCCTTTTTGCCTACCGACCAGTCTGGGAAAACCCTGTCTCACTGGCCGGCTTTGACGTACACTCCCGTAGTATTCTTGGCCTACTGCAACTAAATAACAACTCACTCAACTGACCTGATCGTATTACTGGTATTTACCTGTCGCTGGTCTAAAGCACTCTAGGTTATTTGTAGTTAATTATAAGTAAATCTTCACAGTCACAAGTTGTACAGCTCTCTCTATGAAACACTTTGGCTAGCGCAGCGTTAACGTGCGTCTTCTTTGACGATTTGAAATGAAGTGAACGCTTTGGCACGCGTTGCCGTCTGCATCGACGCATCGTCGCTAAGCTTATAGTAACGGAATCCTTCCAGTTCTCATTCACATTTCCCTCTCTACGCACTATCGGTGTTGCGCGAGCGAGAACACACTATGCGAGTACGCTCATACGAGTGAGTGATCTAGCTAGCTGATACTCGTCTGCCTGGGTAACGCGACGTTGTCAAACTTCAGCGGAATTTTACCAAAGTCTTGATTTTCTCTTTTCCTTCTTTTTACTTATTCCCGCTTGGTCGACTGTACTAAGGAGAGTGCGTTCGAGACTTGCTTGCCCTATACTCTGCCTTTAGTTTCGAGGCATACTCGACTTTGTATGTCTTACACAATTTCGGTCAAAATTTGTCTTCAACTCTTTTCTGGCCCCCACACCACAGTTAACTCAGCCAGAGTAACGCCTCGCCGAAGGGTTAACTGAAAAAGGGCACTGTGAGTTACCTCATGGACTTTTTACGTTCTTATATCCTTTAAATGATATACGCCTAATGATTTCTTGGCTTCATTCTGCAGCTCATAGTACGTCGGGCTGATCTTCTTTGCGACCGTTGCCTTTATGAAGACCGGGGCTAACTTACTACTGAATCTCTTCCCAGCATTGCTTTGAGCAAAACTGCGGGCGAACACGGTATCTCCGACCTTCAGATGTACCGATCGACTACGTAAATTATATATCCTAGCATTTGCTGCGTGTGACTCCGAAATTTTCGTTTTGGCCTGTTGGCGTACTACTTGCAACATGTCGGCTCTTTTTAGCACCACATCGTCGGTCAAAAGATTTAAATTCCTAAGCAACTCGTAGTCCTCTCCGTTGGCTATCATGTTTTGTCCAAAACAAAGGAAATACGGGGAAAATCCGGTACTCCTGTGAACGCTAGATCTCATTGACGCGCTTATTGCGTCGATGTTTACATCCCAGTTTGTATGATCAGTGCCTACGTAAGCTCTGATTGCTGCTAAAATAGACCTATTCACTCGCTCACTCGCGTTAGCCTGTGGCGAATAGATAGCTGTACAAACGTGTTTTACACCAAATCGAGTAAGAAACGCTTTAAAATACCCTGATTTAAACTGCGATCCATTATCTGTCAACACGGTTTCTGGCGCTCCGAAAGTATAAAATACTTGCTTTTCCAAATATTCACAAATCCTCTCGGAAGTGAATTTTCGTAATGGCTGTAAGAAATGAAACTTTGTGCTGTGGTCAACGACTATCAATAGACCTATATTTCCTTTCTTGGACCTTGGATATGGACCAAGAAGATCCATATAGAGCTTTTGAAAAGGTCGATCAGAAGTCATCGGTCTACCCATAGGTGGTCTAAGAACTCGGTTTGGGCTCTTTGTTGATTTACATACGGAACACTCCGACACATAATTGCGTATTTGCGTCACCATTCCTGGCCAGAATAGATACCGTCTGATCTTGTCAATCATCTTATTCATGCCGATATGTGCAGCGTCAGGTGCGTTATGCGCTCGAGCTAAGACTGCGTCAACAAGATTAATGGGAACCCAAAGTTTCCATGACTCCTCATCATGCAACAAATTTCCCCTAGCTGGTTCGGTCCTTTTGTATACAAAATCGTCCACGACCCTGAGATCAGGAAGACGTGATTGGTTATTTTGAACTTGCTTCCTCAATTCGTCATACTGTTCTGATTGAAACTCCTTCGACGCCAGATCGATCATCGGTCCTCCATCATTTATCTCAGACACAACCTCTACTTCGCGACGCGACAATGCGTCAGCAACCACATTTTGAGATCCACTGCGATGCTTAATCGTAAATGAGAACCCCTGTAGTCGTATTGACCATCTCGCTAAGCGTCCTGTCAGGTCCTTCTGTCTCATCAACCATTGCAGCGCGGCATGGTCAGTAATAACACAAAAGTCTTGTCCCTCGATGTATGCTCTGAATTTGCTAATGCCCTTGATAACTGCTAAGCACTCTAATTCACTGACTGAATAGTTTCGCTGAGGCTTCGTTAGCTTCTCCGACATATACGCTATTGGCAGTTCGACTCCATCTTCGTTCTCTTGAGCTAAAACACAACCTAGACCATATAAACTTGCGTCACAAAGCAATACAAATGGCTTCGCGAAATCTGGTGTTCTTAAGATCGGTGATGATACTAGTTTGGATTTTAACTGGCTGAACGCTTCATCTGCTTCTTCAGTCCAAGTAAGGACATTGTTTTTCTTTAGCAAGTCTGTTAAAGGAACGGCAATCGTTGCATAGTTATCCACAAAACGCCTGTACCAGCCCGCTAAACCTAAAAATCTACGTAGCTGTTTGACAGTGGTTGGCGTCGGAAATTGTTCAATCGCGCTAACTTTGCCTGGATCAACTTTAAGTTCACCATATCCTATTATAAAACCTAGATACTTGATTTCAGTCATACAGAACTTCGACTTGGCTATGTTGATCGTCAGATTTGCCTTGCGAAGGTGCATCGCAACTTCTTCTAAAAGTTCCATATGTGAATCAAAATTGTCAGATAAAATTAACAGGTCGTCCAAGTATACAAACACTCTAGTTCGTAACTTCGCGGGTATAACTATATCCATTAGTCTACACAAGGTTTGAGCTGCATTACAAAGACCAAAAGGCATAACCTTGTACTGGTATAAAGGCCTGTTAGGTATTGTAAAAGCGGTGTATTGTCTAGATTTCTCTTCAAGCGGTATTTGCCAGAATGCGTGTTTCATATCGAGACCAGTGATGAAGCGTGCAGGAGGTAATCGACTTAGTATCCCATCTATATGAGGTAGTGGGTAAGCATCTTTTACAGTTAGCTTATTCACCTCTCTGGAATCGAGACATAAGCGAACCTTTGTTTCTTTCTTGACAAGAACACAGTTGCTGCTCCATGGGCTTTTAGACTCTTCGATCACGCCTAACGCTAGCATACTTTCTAACTCAGAAAACATTAGATTTTCTTTGGCTGGTGAAATTGGCCAGTGGCGTTGCTTAACTGGTTTTGCGTTAGCAACATCGATACAATGTTCCATTAAATGAGTTCGACCAAGTCCATCCTTTTCGTAAGACGGTAACTTGGCAATAACTGCATCTAGTTTTTCTTTCTGTCCTACTGACAATAAATGCACGTTGGGCATTTCCACAGTGTCGTCTTCTCGGCCTACATCTAGCTCTAAGACTGCTTGTTTGTCATCGACTATTTTACTGAGTAAGCCGAAGTCACGCCAGAAATCTATCCCAAGATATACGTCTTGTTTGAGATCTGGGATTATAAAAAACTCTACCGGCTTCGTAAATTCGCGGTAGCTAATTTCACACTCAAGCTTTCCTTCAACTGAACATTCGGCGTTGTTTGCGGTTCGAATTCTGCCGGAACACTTGCTTACTTTTGGATGCTGCCCTAATTCTTTAGCGGCTGCGCCACCGATGCAACTTATGGACGCGCCTGAGTCCAACAGAGCTACATATTGATGATTACCAATATTTATATCCGTATAAAGTCGACTGTCAGAGTTCATAAAAATTGCGGAAATCAACTTCTTTCGGTTTCCTCTAACCTTCTTCCAGAATCTACGCATCCGATCCGTTGAACGTCTGGTTTTCTCAATAAAATCACAAGAACTAACGTCTCCAAAGATTCGTTTCCTCGCATCTGCATACTTCGCTGCTCTAACATGATACGGTTGTAAGTGATCAGCGATAACCGATGCTGCTCCATCAGGTAGTTTATAAGACATATCTGGGTTTATTTCTACGTATGGTTCGGTCTGGGTACCACTATCGGATTTTACTGCCTCGGATGCGACGCGTGGTTTTTGACCGGCGCATCCATCAGATAGTTTTCCGAAGGGTTGCACTTTTGGCATTTGGGCTTGTAGGTGTTCTTCATCCCACATCCATAGCAAAAGATAGTACGAACTTCAAGACAATCATCAAAACGATGTCCAAGCTGATCACAATTCCAACACTTAAATTGCCTGCGTATCGCGGCTATTTCAGCTGCCTCGCTGTCTCCACGATCCGACTCTATCTGAGAGACAAACGCGCGTGACTGAAGGCTACCCTTTACTGGTTGAGCTTTCACTTGCTTGCAAAACTGCTCGTGAGTCCTGATTTCTTCTCTAAGACTGGCTAAGGTGTTTATGCGTAAATGCATAAGTTCATACTGAAGAGATGGCTTCGCATGTCGTATGAGAAGTCTAACTAACGATTCTTCTGAGAGTGGATTGCCCAGGCGAGCAACTAGCTTTTCCACTTGAAATTGGTATTCCTCAAATGGTTCTTTATCTGCTTGACGCCTGCTGTTTATGGATTCCCAAATATCCATATCCGTATCACTCTCTTTAAACTTGTTCCGAAATTCTCTGCAAAATTCTACCCAATTAAATTGACGATACATTCGGTGAAATCTCCAGTACCATTCACTAGCTTTGCCGACGAAAAATAAATGTAAGTTATCGCAAAGTTGACGATCTCCATTTAAATTCTGTTGAGCCAATGCTTGTATTCGATAAAGAAATTCCTCAGCTTGTAAACCGTCCTTGGATCCATCAAACTTGATGTGCCAGCTTTGAATAATATTCGGCACCTTATCTGGCTGTATCGAAGAAAGCGATCTATCTACACGCTGAGTATTTAGACGAATGTCCTGATACACAGTTCCTGCAGAATGAGCTTCTGCTGGTCCCTGATTCTCTGTCATCCTCCGATTTGGAGTTTGAACTGAACTACCAATTTGTAGGCTTGCTATCTGCGACCTAATTAGCTCAGACAGTTCTTGTCTAAGGCTTTGCTGCTGCGCTTGTATTGCCGTACGAACTACTCTGTCTATCTCCTCCAAATTCTCTGTCCTGGAAGTCTCTACCACTGGTTGGTTTCGGTTGGATCTAAGTGTCATTCCGGTACTGGGTGCTGTACCTCTCTGATGTCCTGCATTTCTACCTCTTCTACCTCCTGTTCTGCCCCTATTCGCGTTCCTGCTGGCCGGTAAGTTATTGTTTGCTACATTAACTTCTCCTGTCCTCCCTTCAGCAGCTGACAATTCTGCTAACAGGTTGTTGTTCGACAAGGATAATTGTTGTACCGTACATCCATGGTTGCAAATAGGGCATACATTTGACTCCAGCACATAATCTCTGATACACTGGTGGTGGAATGTGTGACCACATGGTGTTGACGCTGTTAAATCGTTCGCGATTAATGGCTGAGTACAAATTGTACACGATATTATCTCGGTATCCACAGCGATCGAAAGATCGAGATTGCTGTGACGTACTGACATTTTTTTTTTTACTCACAAATTTTTCAAAACTTCAAAATAAAATATATTAATTTTGGTCCATGCTTGGTTTTACAACTGCTTGCATGTTACATAAATAAACTCTTAAATGTTCCTTGATCTTTAGCCGAAAACAATAATTTAATTAAATCAAAATACTTTTGAACTCTTGTCTCTCAAGTGGCGTTTCTTATTCTGGTCAAAGATCGAAGTTTCTCCAATGCTTTGCATTTCCTAGAACAGACTACCAGCTTTCTAAAACAAGTTAAACGAAAAATTGCTGAAAACGAGGTATAAAGTGAACGGTTGGCTCTGGTCGACTATTCCGTAAAGACTCGAAATACAATCGCAATTCCTAGAAACCTAGTTCTCTTCACCTTTATCCACAGAAAATTTCTGACTCATGTTAATTTTGAATTCTACTTATTGCGCTGGTCCCTAGATTTGTGCGGTCGTCCCAGTCCGTAAGTTCTCGGACTGCGGTCGCAGTTCCAGACATCAAATTTCTAGTGAGCCTCAAACAACAAGGAAAACAAAATTAAGCTTAAGCTGAATCTACTAACAAAATACTAAAATTTACTAAAGCAATATCGTGAGGCTAAAGCTTCACCTAGCGTCCTGCACTATGAAATTTACGAACTTCTTGGTGGTTTCGGTACCTAGGGCTTTCGTAAGTGAAACTAGACTGCCTCAAATACTTTTCGATTGAAATTAAGCTCCTCGAAGCCCCACGTTGGGCGCCATTTCTTATATTTTATGTAGTAGACAGCACCGGAGGTACGGACCATCCAGTGTATAGAGGATTCGGAGTCGTGCACTTCTAGCGTTGCTCGGTACTAAACTCGTCGGATGGGGTGGGGTTCTTTCCTCGTCCTCTATATGATGTACACTGTCCCACAAATAAAGAAAGTTTTAAGTGCACTAAGCGGTACTCTAACAGGTTCCAAACAAATCAAGGATGTGAACGGACATTTTTACAAGCGGACGGACTGTGAAGGCTAAGCGGATCAAACAACATAATAAGAGTTCGGGGAAGCTAGGTGTTATTCACTCCCCGTTCTATACCCTCCCTACCTTGATAACACGTGATAAATTTTGCGGTTATCCCTTGTTCAATTTATTTACATATTTACTTATTAAATCTATGTAACAGCAGCATTATAATCCAAGCAATGGACCTAGGAATCTCAAGTTATTTAGACATCATTGTATTTCCATTCAAAGTTTACTTTATCAAACAAAATATTACTTTTCGCGCCTTTAGTGCGTTCTGTCATTTTAAATCAATGGTTTCTCATTCAAGCTACGTCATTACTTTTATATATATATATGGTTTTCCTTATTGATATAATTATATTAGAAAAAGACTATAAAATACAAACTTAATGCATTCGCAAACATCCTATCCTTCGCATCGACACACACATGCTTATCCCCAAATATATCAGTCAGGAAATATAATATCAAGTTTCTGTTTGACTTACGTACGATTCCGTAGAAGCAGATTCGTTGGGCCCATCGAAGATGCTGTAGTTGATTACTCCATGCAAAGATATTAGAAAATATGATTTCCTGATGGAACGAGCGTGTGTGGTTTGCACGATTGGAATTTACAAATGACTCTACCAATTACTGACGAACTCAAATTTAGATCGTCCAATCAAGTTCCTAATATCTATATATATATATAAAAATATTTAATTAATTGAAATTGTCACATCACGTCTTTAAATCTCAAATCTCATTCCTGTGACCTTCCTTTGGATACTGTTCGTGGATAGCGCTCTACATGCATGGTATCCCAGGTTTCTCCGGCTCTTCTCCTAGTGGTGCTGAAGCATGATCGCCTAGAGTGATCACGCCTTCTTTCTTTACTTCTGTCGCATTAGGGGAGTTATATCGTGGCCGCTCGTTTGGCGCCTCTTCTCCTTTTATGTAGTCTGGCCGCACGTGGCGTGCGTTGGTGAGGTTATGAGATCACAGTTAGCTCAATAACCTTCCAAAGTTCTGGATGATTCTACATCTTCGTGGCCGCACGTGGCGTGCGCTGGTGAGGCTATGAGATTGCAGTTAGCTCAATAACCTTGGAAAATTTTGGCTGATCCTAGATCTTCATGGCCGCACGTGGCTCGCTTTTCGCTTTGGAGTCGCGCAGTCTGTAGGGGTGCCGCGCGTGGCTCGCTTTTCGCTTTGGAGTCGCGCAGTCTGTAGGGGTGCCGCGCGTGGCTCGCTTTTCGCTTTGGAGTCGCGCAGTCTGTTTGTCAAAAATCGCAGATCCTCCCTTTTTGCCTACCGACCAGTCTGGGAAAACCCTGTCTCACTGGCCGGCTTGACGTACACTCCCGTAGTATTCTTGGCCTACTGCAACTAAATAACAACTCACTCAACTGACCTGATCGTATTACTGGTATTTACCTGTCGCTGGTCCAAAGCACGCTAGGTTATTTGTAGTTAATTATAAGTAATTCTTCACAGTCACAAGTTGTACAGCTCTCTCTATGAAACACTTTGGCTAGCGCAGCGTTAACGTGCGTCTTCTTTGACGATTTGAAATGAAGTGAACGCTTTGGCACGCGTTGCCGTCTGCATCGACGCATCGTCGCTAAGCTTAGAGTAACGGAATCCTTCCAGTTCTCATTCACATTTCCTTCTCTACGCACTATCGGTGTTGCGCGAGCGAGAACACACTATGCGAGTACGCTCATACGAGTGAGTGATCTAGCTAGCTGATACTCGTCTCCCTGGGTAACGCGACGTTGTCAAACTTCAGCGGAATTTTACCAAAGTCTTGATTTTCTCTTTTCCTTCTTTTTACTTATTCCCGCTTGGTCGACTGTACTAAGGAGAGTGCGTTCGAGACTTGCTTGCCCTATACTCTGCCTTTAGTTTCGAGGCATACTCGACTTTGTATGTCTTACACAATTTCGGTCAAAATTTGTCTTCAACTCTTTTCTGGCCCCCACAACTCTGAAATTGTTTACATATACTTGTATAAATATTAAGAGTTCTTTAAAAGTTGTCAGTTCTCGCTTGAGACTGTGATTTTTTGTAACTTTCAATTTCTTTAGTAGTCCATTAAGATAACACGACATATTTTGCGAGTTTGAAAAATTTGGGGTGAAGCATTAATTCAAAGATTTCCCAAGAACAGATTGTATTTATTAATTTCTTCGGGCTTTTTGATTTAAAATTATTTAATGAAATTCATTTAATTAGCTATTAACAATTAAAACTTCCCCATAAAATTGCTACCCCCGAACTGCTCTTTACTTTTCGTGTAACGATAGGTTATTTATTTAGTAACTAAATGTTATATTTTTAGGAAACCATTATTAGCTTAGTAAGGATATCGTATTAATCAGCAAAAAAATCCGTCCCAATTTCATGTTTCCAAACACTTTAAAACTTTATGCAATCTGCTTCCTGTGATAAACACTTACACACTTGTTAAGTCGCAGAAGTTCAAAGCCGTGATTGCGTGTAGTTTCCCAGACTATATATGTATAAGTAAGTAGTTTTGGGTAAATTGAAGTACGTGTACATATCGCTACACGCCATAAAGCAGCGGCAACAGCAGGAGAAGATAACGTGTGGTGCCTTTTTCCCTGAACCCTTGACAAACGAAATGTCACTATGGGCAAATTGAATGATTTTTCGGAATAAAGTTCAAAACTTTAAAAACGACATGAGAGACCGACAAAATATTCTGTAATACTAAAAGTAAGCTACCCTAAAATATGAAATATGTTTTTAAACTTTTGCTGTATTTTTTTTGTCGTCCTCATGTTTATTATTGAGCTAGAATCTAATTTATTTGGGTGTCAAACTCTTAGACTAAAATCTTTCTTTAGACTGTCATTTAATAACATTTTAATAACATTATAAAAAAAAATAACAAATCAAGCTGGGTTTTAGGAACATAGTATTTACAATATGAAAACCAGAAACGTCTTTTTGTTTTTGGATACAGTTTTATAAGATTTTGTAGCACTTTTTTAGCCATTCAATTTATTTCGAGTAAATGATCGACTTAGTTTAATAACTATAAAAGTTAGTTGTATTGGTAATTTTCGTTATTTAATACCCACTGTTCGGTATTCAGTAGCGAGATTGCTTTCAATACCTAGCCTTCTATTTGTACAAGGACGTGATGCGTGTCCCTGAGTTAATATGTCTTCTAAATGAAAAACAGGAAACCAAAGGCAGAACGCCGAAATGCAAATTGTTAACGTGACCAACGGGAACGGCGCGTGCGAAAGAAAACAATTTATATCAATGCGAGAGCTTTCTGTGGGGCCTGAACCCTAAATGTCAAATATGTGACATACTTTGGATCGCGTTATTGGGCTCAAGTTGGCTGTATGCCACGTACTATATAGTTTTCTAAGTGGGTCTGATGGAGTGGTAATTGAGTGAGGAATTAATTTGAGAATGCGGCAGTTTAACTAGGAGTTGTAGTCAGTAAAATTGACTTCACTTATAATAAATTACAAAATAAAAAAACTGTCGGTTTTATGGTGATGAAAAAAAGTTATGTCGCTTGATTTCAAAATTCTTAAAAATGAAAACTCAAGAAAAAATGTATTAATTTGTATGTATTAACCAATTTAATGTATACGAATACGAGGAACAAAAACATTGAAATTTGTTCAAGCAAGAAATACTTTTATAACAATGTTTCTTGCAGAAAATTACCAGCTCTTGACTTTTAACTCCAAAAAGTATCCTTTTTTAATAGTTTCATAGCCATCAAGCATTCTAGTAGCTTTCACTTAATCACTAATCTCGTAATTCAACCATTTCGACTAATTTCAGACCACTCTTTGCCTATTGGACACACGCGCAGCCTGGGCGAAGAAGCTGAATGCGAGTCAAGCATTCGACGACACTTGGAATACGGCATCCGACTTAGAAAATGAACTGGAAGTAAGTAGCCTGGGCTTTTCATTCGCCAAAGCACGGCATATTAAGCCCCCAAATGCAACTGCCCATTTGCAGCAACAGAAGCGGGCGAAGGGTCAGAGTGCAGGAGGAGGAGGAGGAGGAGGCAGTGGAGCCGGCCAGTGGTCAAGTTGGTCGGACTGGTCGACCTGCTCGCGCACCTGCGATGGAGGCATCATGCAACAGATGCGCAGGTGCGGCAACGGCAGCCCAGGCAGCTGCCGCGGCGAAAGCGCCCGCTATCGCATCTGCAACATGCAGCCGTGTCCAGAGCAGCAGGACTTCCGCTCCAGCCAATGTGCCGCATACAACGATGTCCCCTACGACGGCACCCTGTACAAGTGGACTCCGCACTACGATTACGTCGAGCCCTGTGCTCTCACATGCAGGTGAGTGTGGGTGGGCGGCTGGGAAAATGCACTCGTAAAAACTATAAGTTCGTTTTTGAATTGGATTTACCGGAAATGAGTTTATTTTTAATAAGTTGTTTTTAAGATAAAACCCTTGCCTTTAGCTCAGTTTTCATTTGAATCGAACACCTACGAAATGAAAAATTTAGTTAGGAACTTTTTCTTTTGTCAACATGGTGTATATAATATTGTAAAGTAATTGAAAGTTTTCTTAATTAATTTCTTTATTCAATTTTTCTAAAGCAACAGAATTTTCTTACTGTTTTGATGGAAATTATTTTTCCATGACATGCATGAGAATATCTATTATTACTTTATTTATGTTTTTAGTTCATATACTGCAGACACTTTGAAAAATTTGAATTCTTTTTATAAGTGTGGCTTGTTGCACAGAAAAATCACTGCCACACCAAATCGTACTATGTTGCAGCTGGTCCAGTCGGATGTGAGCTCATTATTCATCAGGCTTTCCGTTTTGCCAGCCATGCGGTGTTGCTTCAAGTGGCTTCCATTTAGGTCCTGCGTTTTAGTTGGCACTGATTTCGATTCGGTTTCTCATTTAGCCACAATAAAAAAGCTGTTGGTCCTTTTTCTATTTTTATCCTGTAGCATTTTTCCCTTTTTGCGGTTCAAATTAGTGACAGCCGAGTTTGGGTTTAGGTTTCTGCGGTTTCCAGTTTCTGTGGTTAATCCGTTTGGGTTTCTTCTTTTATTTGTTTTTTTTTGCCCACATGAGGGCGAAATAAATCATTTGCTAAGCTTTAAATTTCTACAATTTAGTTGCAAATGCAATCGGGGAGGAAGAAATTTTTAGAGGATGATATCTAAAAGGGAGGACTAGACGATGTATGTAGTTTTGTGAAGACTTTTAGATTGAGTAAAATGTTTTTATTTAAGTAAGTAAGTAAGTAAGATCTTAAGATATTTTAAATTTTAAGTGAGCATTTTTGGAAAAGTAATTTTCTTCTATCATAAATTTACATATTTCGCTCTTCACAGTGAACGGTCGTGTTTTTGTTTTGCGTTCTGAATTTTCATTTTTTTGTGGAAACGACCGGGGTTAACTTTAATCTTTTTTAATGTTTACACACATTTAAGTGTCTTTAACAACTTTCCGTTCAGAATTAATTTACAGCAGAACCTTTAAACATTAGCCTAAAACAAAGTACGTAATAATAATCTAGGTTATTTTACTTTTGTTGTATTATTAAGATATTTAAACTTTGTTCTTATTTAATCCAATCCAATCCAATCCATGCCAAAATTTGCATTAATTTCATGAATAATCCCGATGCTAAAAATATTCTCCATCCGCAGGGGACATCCGGCGCATCTCATCGAAGACATATCCCGTGAGACGGGAGGAGGGAATGCCGAGGAGGCGGAGCATTACGACGAGCAGAGCGTCATTGTGCAGTTGTCGGCAAGGGTCCAAGATGGAACTCGCTGTCGTTCCGGCAGCCTGGATATGTGCATCCAAGGAAAATGTCAGGTGAGTCCTATTTGGGCAAAGTTCGGGGAAAACAAGAATCCTCGGGGGTGGGTGTTTCTTTTCCCCAATCTCCTTCCTGTTCAAACCGTCCCTTCCACTTCAGCTACTCCCCATCGGCATGGCGAAATATGATAAATTACGTCCACAATTTTGGAATGGAGGTAGGCTTGGGCATTGGCAAAAGCCCGAAGGGGCAAAAACAAAAGCTACTTTCACTGCGGGGCTCGACGGGAGAGCGTTAAGCATATGTATATGTATGTAGATTGCATAACACAAGCGCCTTTGTATCATTATGCTCGGGCGCATAAATAAATCATGAAGTGGGCTGGCGAAGGGGGTGGGCGTGGCTGGCAGGTTGTTCTGCCACAGTTCCTACTGCTGTTGCTGCCGTCAAAAGTCAACTATTGAAATGCCAATAAAGCGTGCCCCAGGGCAACAGGAAGGCAGCGGGAAGGCAACGAGTAGAGCGGCATCAAAAACTGCTCCCTGGGCCACGAAGAGCGCTGCAAAGTATGCTACTATATGTTGACATGGGTGCCGAGGGGTGGCTGAAAAATGATGATGAGAGAGTGTGAAGGTATTTTTTGGACACGTTTCTTTTCAATAAGAAGTTTAGTTTCGGTTTGTTTTCGCTTAGAATTAATTTCATTATTTTATGTCCAATAACTTTATTTTAATCTTTACTCAAAATAAATTTAAAAATCTGAAAAATCATGATGAGAGAGTGTGACGGTATTTTTTGGACAAGTATATTTTCAATAAGAAGTTTAGTTTCTGTTTGTTTTCGTTTAGAATTAATTTCATTATTTCAGGCACAACAACTTTATTTTAATCTTGACTCAAAATAAATCTAAAAAGCGTAAAAGAGCTGATTTATTTCCACACCAACGAATTTCCGTATGTATTCTGTGGTGCTATTTTAATATCAAAAGTTTTATATTGAAACTATTTAGTTAATACTCATCATACTATCTGCCGGTTCCCATTTAGACCCCTCAAAAAAAACCATAAATTTTGAAGAAATAATTTATAATACAGCAAAGTTTTTATTCGAAAATTGTTTTATACCGGATCATTTTTAGATGAGGTTCGATGTGTTGCAAAACAAGGATTTGAGAAAATCGCATTTTAAAGGCAATGACATTTTCTGGAAAAAGGAGTTCCTATTGTACTGGGTCTGCTGGGATCATCCACAGTTAATCGTCGTTTTATAAAATTGACGTTAAAATCAAGTATTTCTATGGCCTCCTACATTACTTATACTGTGATCAACTGTAAGATGTTTTTCATGTACGAAACTTAAGTACTGCTTCACAAAGCCAGTTTTTCAAACCAATAGTCAATAGTTCGCCTATGTTTAAGTGACAATATATATTTTATATTTTAGCTTTTTCTGAAAAGCAAAATTATTAAATTGATGAAGAGATCTTCGGGCAAACCTCGTCAGCCTGCAGTGCCAGCAATGTCTGCCTTTCCTTGGCAGGATTACAACTACAATAATGTCAAACGAAGTTGGCGACAGCCGCAGCCGCGCTGACAAAACTTGGGTTCAGCCTGAGGGGTTTCCCACTCGACTTGTCTGTTTGAGTTTCGGTTCAGTTTCAGTTCCAGCGGGTTGCTATATACATACGTACTTACAGACGTGTGTGCTGTGGGCTGTGGGAGTACGGCATCTTATCCAAGTTTCGTCTAGTTTCTTGCTGCGCTGAAACGCCGCCAAATCGTCACCCCAATTTGTTGTAATAAACGCCAATATGTCATGCGGTTTACGTTGTTTTTTATTTGTCGCCAAATAGGGGGTGTGCAGCTGCCAGAGGCATTCTGTATGTGGATACGTATATATTTGTATATAGGTATTATATCTGGTATAAATAAATCGAAAGGCCTGGGCCTGTTTGGCGGCTTGTTATGCGAGCCGCGTGCTTTGACTTTGCTTTTTTGCCTTGCGTATTACATACTCATATCAACCGGCAAACAGAAAGCCGGCAGAAAGTAGCACATATTCTAACAAATCCAAAAACTGGATGTCTGTGTGAGATCTTCTCCGTGCTGAAAACCATGGGCCTTAATTTCCCTTCTTTTTAGAGCTTAAATTAAAAATATGTCAGTTAGTTTTTAAGCTGTAATAAGCGGGTGCTGCTCGGTTTTAAACTTTGGACGTTATAGGGAGAAAAACTTGTTCCGGTAAAAACTTTCCAGTCACATTTTAATCAATCAATCGGCCGAACAATCCGCCGTTTAATTCCATAAAAACTCTAAGAATTGATAGCCTCATAGACCATGGAACACCGGTGTAAATAACAAAATAATGCCCCATTTTTCGTATTCCTATCTAGTCTTGCCTAAGCTAAAGCCTTAAGCATGGATCCTTTCTCATTGATTTCCACATTTTATTTACGATTCTCGTTTGTTTTTGTGTGTTATGCTATTGATACCGCTAACAGTTGATTTACACTTTATTTACGGAGCCATTGTTATTTGGGCTTTTGTCTTTAACTGTGCCTATCACGTTCTAACGCCAGTGGCTTGTCATCTCTTTCCAGCGCGTTGGCTGCGACTTGAAAATCGGCTCGACGAAGAAAATCGACGGCTGCGGCGTTTGCGGCGGCGATGGAAACTCCTGCTCCCAACCACTTTATTATTGGGAGATGGCACCGATGTCGCAGTGCTCCGCCACCTGCGGCGGTGGTAAGTTCAATCCTTATTTTACCTGCCTTGCTGAGGGTATTATATGTTTAGTCAAAAATTTGCCACGCATTGAATGACACATTTCCGACCCTATAATTAAAAATAAAAAAATTAAAATTAAAATCGGACATGTATATCACATATCTTCATTAAAAAAAAAAATTATAAAAACTGAAAACAAATTTTTATTTTCTTGTTTTTCTATTTATCAAAATATTACTTTGAGATATACAAATAATTTACTATATCAGAATTACGCCTTTAGTTTTGTCAAAATCGGACACCAATATCATATAGCTGCCATAGAAACTTGGCAAAATGCAGCACAAAATAAACAAGGTAGTATATGTAAGTAGGTATAAAAATCGAAATGTAGTCGTTTTGTAACTTTGCTTCATTTCTTGTTTTAATTACTTCCTAAAGCGCTTTATTACATTTGTGAATTCGTTAGAAAGCCAATTGGCTTATTAAAACTCAAATCCCGTTGTCTAGTGAAATAATCCTCTTCAACATTTAAGAAGACAATTTGGGCCAAGCAAGAAGGATTATAAAACCAATTCTGGAATGACAAACCGTACCGAAATCTTTAGAGATTTTTGAAACATTCCTGATAAATAGATTGATTTTATTTTATTTTGTTTTTAGAATAATGAGCTGAGCCAAGGAACATTCTATATTTTATTTTTTATTTATTCTTAGAGTTTCCTTCTACTACTCTCTATTTTCACCGATGACCGTCTGTCTTTGCTATCCTTAGTGTAAATAAACAAGAGGAATGTGTGATTGGAATTCGTGGCGTGCTTGACTATCGTTTGTAATCGCTACTCCCCAGTTTTACCTCTTCCGAAAAGTACATTCAAATTTATTTTGTCCCTGCCTACGAAAGTGTGTGTGCAGGAGTCTCCTATTTGTCGTGCTCATTTATTGTCATTGAATTGGTATTCGTTTCGATTGAATGTTTGCATGGTAATCGAGAGGCAAGAAAAATGGTTGTTGAAAACTGAATTTATTTCGTTCTTCATTGTTGCCACCTGTATATGATTAATAGACCAGGGGATATAATATATTTGAAACTAAAGTTTGTCGATTAAGATGCCAGAGTGCCTTTCCTAAGTTAAGTTGAAAGTTTGGTTCTAGAGTGCACCGCGATGAGGCACAAGGTAATAAAACTTGACGTTGAAGAGCATATGTAGGTACGAAAACTAATAAATGAAGGTATTTCTGCTCAAAAACATGCTCGGGAACTTCATCATGTAAAGGTGTTTGCAAACAGTCAGTTAATAGGTACTCTAATTAATACGTTATAGCCATGCTTTGTTGCCGTCGGAAAAAATAGACGGAATTAACTATGACAATTTGATAAATATTCACAAGAAGGAATTTGTTAATTGCTTATATTTCCTATTAAGCACAAAACTGCTATTCGTCAGAAATTATTTAAATTCGCCATGATTTTAACGGCACCGACTTAACTCCTTTCACTAAAGAGAGATAAATAAATTTTGATTGTCAAATATTGGGGGAGACTAAAAATCAATTGAATTTTATTTTGAAATATTCAAACACGCAACCGTATATTCCATGGCAAATATTATCGGTTTCCGCCCAGTCAAGTCAAGTTTTAGTCGGTTCATTATACTTTTATTCGCTTAGACGTTCAAATGTCCCATAAATATTTAATAATTTTTTGGTTCGGCTTTTCCCGGCCATTAGCCTGTCAGAGATTAGCTGTCCTTTGCTTTGGCTAAGTGCCAGTCGGAGTTGCCGAAGGATGGTTTGGCCAGACGTTTACTCAAGCATTATCCGGAGACAAATAGCAAAATCAATTTGTAGCTTCCTCCTTCAGTTTTAACTGTAGTATCGCTCAGGGCGGTCGTCTTTAACCCCAGTGACCTACTCAATGTAGATTAGACGCGTCTGTAATTACATTTCAATGTGTCTGTCTGTGTTTAGTTTTTAGATGTCAGTTAAATGTCAATGGCACTGCAGTGCACTATCCATTGTCTCTTTGGGGTCTTCCCAGCTCCCAATAAACAACCCTCTATTTAATGGTCACTAGTGGGGTCCGACTCAGGCCAAACCGATTTAATAGTGGGGTTTTTTGTTATGAACATCGAAATGCTTTTACTCGGTGCCCCTCTTGGGGTATATAATGCACATAATTCACGAAATCAATTATACTCAATTATACATATTTGGTTGGGTAGTTTCGCAGTTGGACAATTGCAGTTTTCATGTACGTGACAGGAGTTCCAACTGTCTGTTGCAAAAACTTTGGATTGTTCTCAATTTTTTCACAACTCACTCCTGCTGAGATGTTTAACGGGGGTTGTTCTGAATTGAAAACACTTAATCTTTATTTAATTTACTTTTTGTAGACATTCGAATTGGTATTGACAACCGGGTTTCAGTATATTTGGATACAGATGCTGTTGAAATAGTTATATAATTAACAGAGAATCATCTAATCAGCTAGTAATAACTAGATTTTTTTTTAATTGCAAGAAACATACTCTTTTGTATCTATAATGCGAAAGAAGTCTATCCTGTACTGGGTGGCAAAATCCAAGTTCACAGTAAAAATAAATACAATTATATATACAAATAAACAAAAATGAAGGGTTGGATATGTGAAAGGAGAAGATTGTAAGGAATCGAATAAATTGTTCATGGTTTTCCAAAAATTCCGGTATTTAATAGCTTTATTTATAAATGTAAGTTTAACGCTCCGTTTTGAAGACAGTTCTTACTCCTGAGTGGCTCTATATAAGCGAATAATATCAGGGGTAAGGATGGATGGTAGAAATCAGGGATTCGGGGCTTTCAAAAGCTCAAGGCTGACAGACTGTGAGCGTTACAAATTCACTGGGTCATGGTCCGTTTTTTGCTCGTGTCCTGGTTTTGCGCCACGCACATTCCTGTCGCCATCCCACAAGAATGCAGTCTGACGCTGGAGATGACTTCTCTTTGGGTTTCGACAACTGACGTAAATGCCATGAGAGGATATTACCAATTGCCTTAAGCCAATTGTGTCATGAATACGCAGTCAGCTCCATGACGACGACATTGCCATGGCACCCAGCCACATACACTGGTGATGAAGCTTATAAGCGAAATTCAATAGCTGAAAATCAGCGTCACAGCTGCTCACCGAGGGAGTATTTATACCGAAATCGAAGGCAAGGACACCAGAACGTATCCGAGGGTTAGAAGCTTCCAGCGATTTTTCAAACTGACAGATCGTTATGACGTTATGCATTGTGCGACTCCTTCGCCTCTGCTCCTTCTAACCTCCTTAACAACCCACTTTGGTCCTCATCCTTTGCTAGCTGCATTTTGCCATCTGCCAATTTCCGGTTGCGCTTTTGGAATCATCACCCTCCACATCCCCGTTTTTCTCTAGCTAGCAGCTTACATTTAAATCTGAGAAATTGATTTGGCAGTTTCTTTTGGGATTTTATAGAAGTCGCTTAGTGCACGAGCTAGGATGCTCTTAGCATTAAAGAGTTTTTTCTTAAATAAATCTAAAATATGCATTTTTACAACAATTTAAAATTAAAGTACCTTCTGAACATTGGTTTTATTATTATAAAATAATAATACACAAAGGTAAATTTTGTTATTTTTGTGTAAGGAGGCTTGATTTCATATTAACATGGGTTACTATTGTATTTACTACTCTATTATTATTATTATTTTCCCCTAACTATACCTACAGCAATGTTTGCTTCAGATAGAAACCATCTCTGCCATTTTACTGACGGGACAGCCTTAAGAGCCTTAAGTGCCTTAAGTGACATTAAAGTTGCACAAGAAGTGCTCTTGTCCCTCTTTTTCGCCAATCGAATTCAGCAGCTCCTGACATTTATTGATTTTAAAATGCAGCTCAAAAAGAAAAAAAAGGAAAAATGAAAACAGAAACCAATTTTGCTCTTTACTAACATTCTTTTCTTTTCTCTACTGATATTCTGACTCGTTTTTCGTTCTCCTCAGGTTACAAAATGGCTCGACCTTTATGCAGGAATCGTCTAACCAACGCCGATGTCGATGATTCGCTCTGCAGCCAAACTAATCGCCCGGAGGCGTCGGTGGAGCAATGTAATACCCACAGCTGTCCTCCGCGGTAAGTACTCCGGAGTACCTGCGGAGCCTGGCTGCCAGCCTTCAGCCACCAGATACCACAGTTGCCTAAGCTACCCACACACTCATTCCAACTCCACCAAACATTTCCTCTAAGCAACCGCAGTTATACTGGAAAGAATGTGTAGTTCTGTCAGGCCTATATTTAAACATATTGCGTAGTTACATTCGTCATAATGTTGTTGATATTTTTCTTAAAGGAGCAATTGCTATTTTTGTAAGTGAACAAATTCGAGTAAAACCAATTCATTAAATTTAAAAAAATATATATCTATCTTTGAACAAAACTTCTGTTTGATTTCACAGTGCAACGCGTTGAATGTGGCTGATGGATTCTAAAAGTACTTAGCCACACTAGTTTAAGTCTTTTTCGGTTTTTCATTCTTAAGTCAATCAAGGAAGCAAAATTTACAAATGGTTTTTTAAAATAGGGAATCTCAAAATGCTAGGAACATGAATATAAAATTGCAATTGTCATATGCAGTTTCGCTGCAAATCTTTAAGTCGCTATATTATTCTAACGCGGGTTTTATCAGGGAAACACAAGTGGGTCTTAATGTTAATTAAAAGGAGATACTTAAATTGAAAACAAACTAACTACTTTGAGATTTTGTTATAGGTAAAATAGGCAAAATTATCAATTTCTTGTTTTCTTTTTTTTTTTTTTTTTGAATTTTTGATTTTGTGAAGAGGGACTTAAAACTGTGTGTCAGTGAAAAATCGGTTACCGTGTCTGACTTGGCCAGCTATCAATTCAAATGGCGTTGGTTATCGTGCGCACGTTTTGATTGCCATCCCAGGCACACTATTATCGCCCAGGATACGAACGCGGACGTCGCTGGGGGCGAAGTCCCCGTTTCGTCCTTCTTACTTTGTCCTTCTTCTTTTTTTCGTACTGGCACACTCACGCTTATTTATCGTTTGGTGACATTTGCGAGCCAAACCCAAAAACCAAAGCGATCCGGAACGGAAGTGAAACTTGCTCCAATTTTCCAGGGCCTTCTTTGAATACTAATTTCCGACGTTTGGCGAGGAACAGAATTCTTGTTTTAAGTCTATACTTTTTTGATTTTGTCTAACTAGACTCAAAAGTTTTCGCCCCTTTCGGCTTATCTTTTTAAAAATTAATCTCTTAATAGGTAAATATGAAGACAGAAAAATTATACTAATATTAATAATACTAAAAACCTGTTGGAAACGGGTTTTATTTTTTTATGTTTCCCCTACACCACTTTCAACAATTATTCTTTTATTTACCTAGTTTAAAAACTCTTAATTTAAATGCTCTTTTAGTTAGTGAAATAAAATAAAGCTTTAATGCTGTTTTTACTTCAGCAAAATTATTCTCCCAACCAGCTGCATCGTTCAGTTCATCGAATGATGCCAACGATTTACCGCTGTTCAACTACTTAACAGCCAATAACAATAGCATTCCTTTGTGGTCCTTTCGCCAGAGCATTTATTTTCACAACCAACCGCAAGAACTTTAAGGGCGAACGTATTTCAGAGCGTGTGAAATTGTTTTCTTTGCACAAACCACTCATTGCTTTTGGCTACCATTCATTTATCTTCTGTTCCGCTAATTCACAAAAGACGCCCACTGACCACTTGCATTTAACCTCTGTAAATTCGCAGCTGGATAACCGACGATTGGAGCACTTGCAGTCGGCTATGTGGCCACGGGTATCGTGAGCGGATGGTTGTCTGTGCGGAGGAGTCGAACGCCATCAAGACGAGGGTGAGTGCTAAAGTGGCAGCTAGGAGGACCACTCCAAGTGGCTGAAAGGATGGCCGAAAAAGTGGCTGGCTATTACCTGCGGTGCCGCCTGCTTTAAACGCCGCTAATTTTGCATACGGAAACGGGGAGGAGCCCAACACATTATTGCCATGTTTTCTCACACTTCCCCTCACCCTCCGACAGGTCGCCGATATCATGTGCCGCACACCCAAGCCGCCAACACAAGAGACCTGCATTATCGAGGAGTGTCCGCATTGGGAGGTCGAGGACTGGACCGGTGTAAGTACCTTGCCACCCCCAACCCCCCACATCCCCGCCAGTCGTGTAATAATCGTGCACTTTCTGCGCTGCGGCCAGAAAAAGTGGAGTACCCAGACGTAGACTTTGCAAGTTGCACGTTGCACGTTGCTCGTTGACGAGGCTATGTCTGGGCCCATTGTGTATACTTAGCTAAATGTCTGGCTCACTGCTGTTTGTTTGCCCCAGCGCTGACTGCCACAGGGGTATAGCCCTTGTAGCACCGATTTTGCGTGGTTGGTTTTAGGACTTTGTTGTAAGCATACAAAAATGTTTCAATAGCATAGGAAATTAGGCTAAGGTTTATCTATATTCACTGCAGGGGATTTCTTGGATTTTTTGTAATAATAACTGTAACTGATGTTAGAAACAGATTTTTTAAATATATATACCTTTTTTTTTCGTGTTCAAAAATCTTATTTGAGACTTAAATTACGTATTACAAAATGTATTTTATATATGGTGAATACATTTTGTCCCTATTTTTTCGAAATTTCTTCACATACATTTTAAAACTGTAAGCCCTTGTTAGGGTTATAGAATAATTTATTTAGTTAACATTATTTTGCCATACATTTGTTCAGATTCATTTCGAATCCCTAAATAAAGGATTATTCGAAATCCTTATTGACTCAAAATTGCTTGAACTAAAAACCTTCTAAGTTCTGTAAGAGTATTCATAGTTCAAATAGACCGAATTATTCTCTTTCCTTGATGGTTTTTTTCGCATTTGACGTTACTTTACTTGGTGGCTCGTAATAAGCTGCTAGCCGCTAGACTGAGACTGAGACTGAGACTGAGACTGAGTTAGGGCTGAGGCACTCTCCTAGCAATGGGTAATAGCCCTAGCCTTACAACTTAATCAACGGGTGGCGGTGTCGACGGAGTGCTCGCTTAGTTTGTCTGGTCACCCACTCCCCCGATTCGAGTTCCCAACTATGGATCCACTCACACTGAGTCGCCACTTTAGTTGCTGTTCATTTAAACTGCAACTTTATTAATGTTCCCCTACTTCTTCAGTGGAAAACGTGTATGTGTGGGGACTTAAGACGCCCGAATGGGCGTCTTAAGTTTTTTTCCTCTGGATGTTATTTTACGTTTTGGGGTGGCTTAAAGGTATTTTTGCGATAGATTAAAAGTGGTAATATAATGCTTAGGGCCTTGGGATAGAATATATGTAGGTGTTGCCTTTTTTTAAATTAGTTTAAGGAGAAAAAAACCATTTAATTAAATCAGGTAAAAAACCGTAATTGGTATTTTGTAGTTATCATTACATTACATTATTTAAATAAAAGCTCCAAGGCCATTTTACTTTAACGTTTTTGCAAAACGAAAAAAAATAGTTGAAACTAGTTACCTTAAGCCTTTTAACAACTTGATGAATTAAAACAAATATAATAAATCTTCCTTGCCATCATTCTCTGCATTTTGTTTGTTTGCAAACTCTTTTGTGAAAAGCACGACTATACACATTTTAAATGAATTCTCATAATGCTTATGAAATGAGAAAAGTGATGGCCAAGTGCCCCCATTAAAAAACACGTTGCCGCTTATGTCCAATAAGAAAATGTATGCCACAAAATTAAGCGCCATTAAAGCTGTGGGAAGAGGATGGTGTGGGGCAAAGCCAATAAACAATGAAGATGAAGCTGGGAACGTTACACATACGCCTCGGGGCACGACAAAACGCAAAAACAAACAATATCAGAATTTGCATTTGTATGCGTGCAAGCAAGGGGCTTAATGTCTGTGTGTGCGTTTGGGTGGCACGTTAGAAAGTCTCAGTTGGGTTTGCCATTTTGTTTTTTAGCCGCATCACTTGAAACATTTGCGAAGGAGCAGCGTACTTTGTCATTTTGCGGCTCATCCTTTGTGCAAACAAATGCCTTTTTATGACAGCAAAAAGGGAACGTATTGAAATAATTTATAATGCTCACGAATGCTCTACTCTACTCCCACTAACCCCCAGTGCTCGGTTTCCTGCGGACAGGGAATACAAATGCGAGGCGTCGAATGCAAATCGACAGACGGCAGCCTGAGTGCCAAATGTGATCCACTCACCAAGCCGGGCAGCATGCAGCAGTGCTCCATTGGCATCCACTGCGGCGGAGGCGGAGGCGGTGGCGGTGGGTCGGCGAACAAAGGTGGTGGCACCATCATCGTGGGCAGCAGCCGGTCGCTGAACGAGGTAAGTCCGCCAAGGATTTCAACGGTGGAACGGAAATTTAAACTCCCTTTTTAGCGGTCGGAGCGACAGATGGACAGCTCGGATGTGGATGACGACGACGATGACGAGGACGTGGACGATGAGGCCGAAGATATCGATGACTTGGAATCTGGCCAGGATACCGATGACGGCGAGGGCCTGTCCTATGCCGATCAACCTTTGCGCTATGCCCATCGCACACAAAGTCGACTGCAGCAGGAAACCCCAGATGAGCCGCGCACCATGCGTCTGATGACCGCAAATTTGAATAGTAATTATAACCGAGGAAATGGCGGATCAGATGGGCCCTCATTGGATCCCACGTAAGTAGGGCGGATTCCTTAGAATTAAGGAGGGGAAGTTGTTGAAGAACATTCCTTCGTGCGAAATTGGATTATATCACATTCGAGAGGATTTGATTTGATTTTTTTACCTGGTTTATGGGATAGCCATTTTAGGAAATTATTTCAAATTTATCTAATTCATTCTATCGCACAAACTTGAAATATTTTGATTTAACGTATTAATATTTTTGTACCGAAGTTTCTATCTCATCACCTTTTACCGCATGTTGCATTTGCATATAAACATTGTGTCTTTGAACTGTAAATACTGCAAAACGGTAAGCGATACGCTTTTAAACAGGCAAAGGAAAAATCCTTAACTATATTTGGACTTCTTTAAGAAAGATTGTAGACATAAAAGGGCCGTTGGACTTTAGCATTACTAAGCAAGTGTTTCCCCCTGAAGATAATATTTAATTATTGTTTGTATATTTGTGTTAAAACGAACTTTGTAATAGACTATTTCTAAGCTTCGCAAGGAAGTAAAATTGAAAATATTGTTTCTATTCTGTTGATTCGCATTTTGATGTTCTTCAGATTCCCCCTACATAATAAGGTAGTGTATCTTGTCGTTTGTTTCAATACTTATTGTCAGTCCTTAATTGAGGTCATGCCTCGGTGGGGTTAGCCGAATCCCTTGTGACATGACTCACCAGAGTCTTTTGACTCGAGCCCCTCTATCTTTATGGCAGCGAACGACTTCGGCTTTTTCGGCCACTTCCTTCTTCGTATCTTGCTCTTTAGTGCGGAGGTGGTCTGCGTCCTTAACCGCCATCTTTGCCCACTTAGCTGCCACCCGAATCGACTTGGCTTGAGTACTTGGCCAACACACCAACCAACATTGCCCTCTCCATGACATATTACAAGGGCCTTGGGCATTGTCGACACCTAAAATTAGGGCTATTAGACAAACTCGCAGGCCCACATCCTTGGGCAGGATTCAGGAAAGTATCGACTTGGAATCGGAGTAGATTCTAAGTAAGGCAAAGTGCGCCTAATGACAATAAAAGTGCCGCTTTGACGTGTCCAAACCATTGTTATTGGAAAACGATAAAAACTCCGCCGATAAGCCAGGTCAAACATATCAAAACGTGAACACACTTTAACGCGAAAGTACTCCTTAATTAACAAGCGAACCAAACGAAATGAATCTAAATGTAATCATTAGAATTGAGTGGCCAAATCCAAGTTATTTTATCGGATAATTGGTGCGTGGGGAACACTTAGCCCAAATAATAAATCACCACTCTGATTGGAAATCCCTATCCACTTCTTTCGACTTTTCACTTACACCCGTACAGCTTGTAATTAAAGATATTTGATATTTCACCGAATTTCCAAATAGCATAGAAAGTCGAATGATAATGAGAGTACGGATAAGGATTTATATAATTTGGAAATATCCGTGTATTAAGGTGACAATCCTTAATTTGTAATGTAGTTTATTTACAATAATGTTTATCATCCAAATATTAAATTATGTGATGTATAATTCAAACGGAGTTTATTTTATTTTACATATTCAGCAGAAGTTCCATTGAGCATTGACCGGAGTATCAAATTGCAACAACAAAATTGAATATAGAGACTTGAGAAACTCATATCTTTTGGACTTAATGGACCGTTGACTAAAAAATTACAAAAAGCCTCTTTTTATTCCGCTGAAAAGGCATTCAACTTATATTCTCCTTACAATTCTCTTGATGGTTTGTTGTTGCGATGCCCACTAAACTGAAACTATTCGAGCCTGGCGCCGCCATAAAGTCGCGTCTTGATGCCGCCACTAGAACCTTGGCCTCCGAAGCCGATGCGGCAACAATAAAGGCCATGAAGAGATTGGCGATGGCAGCGAGCCAGCTAGACAAACAAAAAAAAAAGGAGAAAAGATAGGAGCAAAAAAAGTTCTGAACACTCGCCTAGCCTACTCGGCGTATTGGTTATGAAATCAGCAGCAACACAGAGAAAAACGTTCAACATATCTAGTACAACAGAAATAGACTGATCTATCACGATATAAGCATGTTTCAAAGGGGGTCTTAACTTAATTTAAATTTTCTAGAATTCGGCTCCTAGTTACCAAGTTACTTTTAAATCTTTTAAAAAATATTTATAACTCTAGTTCCTTTTTCGCAAAATAAAGAAATACCATTAATAACCTTTCTTGGTAATTATTTTTTCTCGTGCAGCTTGTGAGCTGACCTACTTAGAGAGCCATACTAAGATGTTTGCGGCCATTTGGCGCCACTTTAATGCGACATTCGCATCTAGAATTTGACTACAAATCAATAACGCTCCTGCCCAGCGGATTTGTCAGCTCCTGGCCCCCAATTCATTTCTATGCACTGTCGACGTGGCCTTCAAATCCACTTCAGGCCACAAAACAGTACCAGAACATTACAAAGCCTGTCGCCAGTGAAACTCCATTCCAAACAACACAAAGTGAAGGGGCAGCAAACGATTCATTTGCGTAGCACACTTTTTGGGGTCGGGCGCAGAGGGCTCAATAAATATGTGTCCTGGCATCAAATGAAATGCACAGTGTAGTACGTGGCAGGGTCTATTGTTGCATGGAATTTTGTTAGCTCTCGATAAATTGGGCGACCAGGACTGGGAAACTATGTGAAAAAATCCAGGACGATGCTTTATGCGTTGACACAAGTTTTAGTTCATTCAATTTACGTGCGTGCGGTTTAACGTATTGGAAATGGATCACGGCATATGTGGGCGCTGGCTTTTGTTTATTCGTTATTCAAATTTTGATGAATGTTTTATACAAAGGTGTATTTAAAAATGTTACGTACATTGAAACATTCATCAAGTTTAGTCCATCACTACAGAAACTTGAATGAAAAATATATTTGCGAATATCGTATTATTTATTCGAAGTCCGTACATTAATAACTCATTTTAATTTGGGAATCGCGATGTAATAAGGTCTATATTAATATATTTTCATATTATCAATCCTCAAAGTAAAGCTCATGATTTATTTAATTTTACTTGATGACTGCTATCAATAAAAATCATGATAGATATATATACTTATCCATTTCCATATTATCAAACATCATACGTAAAGCTAACGATTTGTTTACCTAACTTTTAATTTTAATATTCCCCAGGTACATCAAGGATGTTGAGTGGTCACCATGTAGCGTGACCTGCGGCGAAGGAGTGCGTCGACGGGCCTACAACTGCAAGATATTCCTGGAATACTCTCGAACAGAGGCCACCGTGAATGATTCGCTATGTGAGGGGAAGAGACCACATGACGAGGTGGAACGGTGTGTGGAGGATCCGTGCATGCTGCCCTCGCACGGCTTCGACGACCAGTTCCCCAGGGACTCCATCAAAGTGGGAGTCTCGGAGCCAGGCAAGACGTACGTCTGGCGGGAACAGGGCTACACGTCCTGCAGTGCCTCCTGCCTCGGCGGCGTGGAGGAGCTGATCATCAACTGCGTGCGGGAGGATAACGGCAGGGTGGTCTCACCCTTCCTCTGTTCACCGGAAACCAAGCCGGAGGCGAGGGTGCGCACCTGCAACGACCGTCCGTGCCCGCCCAGGTGGAACTACTCGGACTACACGCCCTGCTCCAAGAGCTGCGGCATTGGCATCAAGACCCGCGAGGTGCAGTGCATCCACGAGGTGACCCGCGGTGGCGACAACACCATGGTGGTGCCGAACAGCATGTGCCCACAGCCACCGCCGGCAGATCGACAGTACTGCAACGTGCTCGATTGCCCCGTTCGGTGGGAGGTTGGTGAGTGGGCCAAGTGTTCACACACCTGCGGCTACGGGTTCAAGGATCGCAAGGTGGAGTGCAAGCAGATAATGGCCCAGGAGCACAAGATCGAGCGCCCCGAATCGATGTGTCCGACTGCCAAGCCGGCGGACAAAAAGCCCTGCAACGTGAAGCCCTGCCCGCCGGAGGATCCCAAGCCGGTGATCCAGATAAACAACTCAACCCACATCCAGCACGACCCCAAGAAGACCAAGATCACGCTGAAGGTGGGCGGTGCTGGGGTGGTGTTCTTCGGCACTCAGGTCAAGATCAAGTGCCCCGTGAAGCGGTACAACCGCACCAAAATCAAGTGGAGCAAGGACCACAAGCCGCTGCAGCGTTCGCGCAAGTTCAAAGTGTCGAAGAAGGGCGCCCTGCGTATACTTGATATCACGTTCCGCGATGCCGGAGTCTACTCCTGTCACGCCGGTCTCAGCTCCGCGGAAATAAGCATCGAGGTGAAGGCCAAGCCGGGCCAGCAGGCCGAGGAGCTGGAGCGTCAGGAAGTAGGTGGGTAATCAGTGATGGGTGGTGGTCTGAAAAGTAATGGGAAGTTTGCTATTAATACTTGAAGGGAGTGCGCTTACATTTGAAAGACCAAAATAAGCCCCAATTAAGCTACATTGAAGGGAAGATTGAACATACAAAGTGATTATATAGCCGAAAAGGGATCACTTATAAAGCGAAGTGAAAAACACATCACTTTAGGTTTGCTCTTGGTGTATTTACCACATTTAGTGGCATTGCTTTAATTACGATAGTAGCTCAACCTGCTCATTACTGTCCTTAATGAGTCTGTTCTTATGTAAGTAATAATTCCTCTCATCCTGCCTTTTCCCAGATCGTTTGGTGCGTGAACGGAGCGGCACGGAGGCGCTCACCTCGGCGGACATGACGTCGGCGGGGGCACCTGGCACTTACGGTGGAGCGGGAACTGATGGACCCGCTAATGGGTAAGTAAAGGGACCTTCTATCCTTCCTCAGCGAAAAGTTTCCACGCTCAACTTTTTACTTTGGAGGGGCTGCAGATTAAACACGTTGCTTTTGAAGAGGCGTCACATTTCGTATTACCTTGATGGGACTGGTTTTTGGGATAAAGTTGTTTGTTATTTAAGAAAAATGTTTGGGAGTAAAACGGGATACATTTACAAAAAGCTAAGCAGTATAGTAAACTATTTTTAAAGAATTTTGAAGATTAATTCAAATGATTAAGATCTCTTTTTGTTGATTCTTAACATGTCTGAATTGGAGTAAATTCAGATTTCGATTTTTTTAGAAAATTCAGAAATACGGTTTCAAACGGTACGAATATATCATTTGGTTTCCATGGGAACAATCAAGAAAAAGGGAAATAAAATTATAATTTCTTTGTTTTTTAACAAATACCCATATACTCCGAGATATAGTAATTTTTAAGATTTAAAAATTAAGGCTTTACTTTTCTAAAAATCTTATAGCTGCCATAAAAACAATCGTAAAATGTATCGAAATATAGAATAATTTATTTTTATGACGGCTGCAGGGGTACATAAACTTCTGCTTGCCGAAGTTAGCTTTCTTTCTTGTTGCTCGTGTCATAAATGATATGTTATGGCATCAAAATAGTTTCAATTTGACAATTAAAACAACTACTTCAAAAACCAAGAACCAACTTAAGACGTTTTTGAAATTAATACACATAATTGTTCTTCTAATATTTGAAGAGGCTATTCTTCTAATATTTGAAGAGGCTATTGAGTTTTAAAAATATATATTAAAATATGGAACAGGAAATGGGTTAACAAGGCTAGAAAGCACTTCCCTTAAAGTTTATTTGCAAATGCCGATTCGGTTTATAAAGTTTCTTGTAGAGTCAATTTTCACATCCTTCATTTCCCCGGCGTAAAGCAAATTGACAGTTTTTCTCGGGCATTTTGCATTTTCCCCCCTTGCCCCCTTAACAACATCCTTTTCCTAACCCAATCTCTGACTCAATACCCCCTCGGCCCTGTCCATTCGGATTGCAAGTGCCTGCGCTGTCCAGTTATTACTGGCTTTTGCTTTCTTATCTTTATTTCTTTTTTCTTGAGTTAAACAGCCAGTTCCGCTCTATTCGCGATTTAGTGCTGCCGCAAAGTGGTAACCGCTTAATGGTGGTCAGTTATGCACTTTCAGCTTCATCCTGTCTTGTTTGTATCTATATGTTTTCCCGTTTCGCCCCACTAAAGGCCTTTTCCGCCCACCTCCACTTCCTCAGCCTATGCTGGCTCACTCCTACTCGGGATTTTGTTTGAATTTAACTTTTCATTCAAGTTTTATGGGGTTAAGCAACAACAGAAAATGAGAAAAACAAACTACTAAGAGTTTTTATTTTCGTGGTTACTAAGTTAGCTGTGACACTTTATATTTACTTCGTTTCGAAGTAGCAAGGCTCTCGTTTGCTGCTCTTAATTATATGTTTTTTTTTTAATTCAATGAGGTGTTTTAGACTCGCCACTTCCGGACATCTATAGCTTGCTTCATCTTCATGCCATTTAAGGCCATTCAAAAGTAGTTCGAAAACATTGCGCGTGATATTTATTCTGGAGTTCAAAGCGTTTAATGGTATCTGCTTGGTTGGCTTACAGTCTCGCCCACCATTTGCAATGCTATTCAGCGTTTAACTCTATTGAGTACCTGCCCTGTTCACAAACAACACAGTGGCAACTAATCCTTTGCAACCAATCCCTTCCCCTAAACTGCATATCCACGCACACGTGTGTGCGGTTTATTTCGCAATTTGGGTTACGTGTTTGGTTGGGTTAGGAGTTTAACATGCCAAAAATTACAGAGACACCTGCCTACATAGATGTGCAAATTATATATATGTCTTTGCTGGGACAACAATTCCATATGGTTGCAATCGTGCACTGCCCCGTCCCACCTGCTCAATGTAAATGGTTAAAAGCAAACAGCGAAATGCATTTTGGAAAACCGCAGACTTTTCACCATCCTCCCAAATAGCACGGCACACAGTCGGGTATTTTTGGTTTTTAAATGCATCATCAACTTTGTCGTTCGACGTGAAAAGCGTAGCAAAACTTTTGACGTGGGCTACAGTTACAAAATATCAAAATGTAACTCGGTGCACGGAAAAAAGGAAGGCTAGTATTTGATCGTACTTTAAATGCTTAAAATACATATTTTATGTCCTTGCGGTTGAGAAATGTTTGCCCTCATCGGGTTTTTTCTCTTATTTTATTTGTCGAACCTTTGCACACACCCAGAATTCTCGTCATTTTTCTGCAGCATGGAAAAATATGCAAATATTTGCGAGAAGGACAGGAAGATCCTTTGCTTAGTGAGATGGCTTTTGCTCTTTTGAGTAGCATTTGGTGTGGGCATCAAATAGTTTTTTTTGGTATATTGTCCCGGTGCTTTGCTTTTAAATTATTATTTATGTTTTTCTAGTGGATTTTAAACCCACGAATGGAATGAAATCGGAACACTAGTATATACCAACATATCGCAAAGTTGTGAATAAATAAAATTTGATGCAAAATTAAATTGACTTGGCAAAAGTAAACATTAAATTTGCAATGGTTTAGAATGCGTACTTTATTGAAGTTCTTTAAATAAGAAAGTAACAGCCGGCTTACAGATTAAACTAACTTTTTTGGAGTTAACGCAATCACTCAGAAATACAACTTACACTTGTACTGTCCTTGCTATTAATAATTATATCAATAAAATTTAAATCAAACATAGCTTTAATATGTTACCGATAACGATAGCAAGCTCGCGTAAATAGGCTTTCAATTTCAGGTGATTGGCAGTTCGATGTAATTTTGTTGTATTTGTTCCTCCTTCTGAGTACCTCCTAACATAGTAAAAAAAAAACAATGTGTCGATCACACCTTCATTATTAAACATTCGACAATTAAAATCACTTTCTAAAATGTTCTCATTCGGCATGAAGCTTAAATATTTAGCCGAAGCGGGCGCTTTTAAAAGGAACTTTCTGAATAATTAAATAATAAATTATTGCAAATTTAATGTTTACTTTTGCTAATTCAATTAAAAGCGGCCGCTTTTAAAAGGAACTTTCTGAATAGTTAAATAGTTTCCTTTGTTTTTGTATGTTTTGACTTCTTAAAGCCGCTTAAACAAGCTCTTTTTGCCACTTTTGACTCTTAAAAAATGAAACTTCTTCTTTTGAGAGCGGGTCACAAGGCTCCTTTTGCTGTGGATGGGCAAGGGTGGAGTTGGACCGAGGAGGGCCACCATAACTCGGCATTTGACAGGGCTTTGTGGGTGTGGGAACGGAAATCTGCATTTGACATCTTACGGGTCCCAAAACCAGCCCGCAATCCTGGCCCGGCATTAGCCGTTGAGTCTAATGTCTCCCTTTATCTTTTTCACATTTTCCAGGTCGACGCAGCAGCAGGGCACACGTCGCAGACAGCAGCAGTCGGAGCGTTTGCAGAATGGCCGGGAACGGAACAGGAGACCCAAGTCGGACGGAGTTCAGCATGCGGATAGCAGCATTATGGAGGACGATGTGAGTAGTGCTCGAATACGTTATGATTGTCCCACTCGATCAACGTCATTGCCGGGTTACGTTTTAAATATGTTCCGGAAACGTGCGGGAACGTACGTTGTCCTTTCGGAGTTTACACAATTTCGTTGTGTATTGGATTTGCGGTTTCAGTCGCCCCCTTTCATCCTATGTCCTCATATACGTAATTTGATAGTTTTTCTACTTGGCTTTCCCCATTTCCTTTGGGTTGCCTCATGTCAACAGAATAAATATCTGTGCCAACTGTTGGCAGTTTAGATTTGTATCCGTCTCTCTGTCTCTCTGGTTATCTTTGTTTGTTCCTGGCTCTATCTTTTTCGACTGGCCAAACATATAATGCGCTTCGGAATGAAATTACGTATACGTTCAGTTGCCTGCCGGAGAGGAGCCAGCACAGCTAAGACGAGCAGAGTATTTTGGAGCGGAGAAAAGTAAACCAAACAAATTTTACAATTCCTTTCCTTCGAAAACAACAATGGGAGGCATAGGCTGTAGGGAATGGCCTGCACTTGCACTTGTTAAGGATATTAAGTTTTAAGTACGGGTGTCTTCTTTTGGTCTTCCATGTCCAAATTTCTGTTGGAAAAGTAAGCCAAGAATTAGCGTTAAAACCTTGATTGAGTTTTAGCCGATAGCAGGTGTTCTATTCGAATTTCATGTAATTGAAATTCTGTTATGCTCAAGCAATATAAAAGAAGAACACTGATTTGGGATTTATCGTTCACCCGAATTGAAAGAAGATTCGGCAGGTGTGAGGAGAGTCGTTGATGTTGGATGCTTTTGCTAACTGTAAATGTAATTACTATATAAAATAACATATAAAAACTAATAATAAGTCGAAATATTTACCTGCTTTCCTTTTCTGATTTCGTTTAATGGTCCGAATTTAAATGCACTCGCTTTCAGGTTGAACCGTTTTAATTGCTATCCAGCATTCTCCCCGTTCCCACTAACAAACTTAACTCACTCTGTCGCCCCAGCACAATCTCCCATAATATATTACACCCATATCAGCATAACCATAACTTTAAACCAAAACATATTGCTAATAAATAACGTCACACTTAATAACTATTTTCGCCATATTTCTTCCTTAACCCAACCCAATCCCAATCCACCAATATCTGCGTGTGTGGGCGTGCATCTGCATCTGCAGCATTCGCAATTAGTGCAATCCCAGGACAGAGTTCCACAGCCGGCGAGCGCCAGCAGCGGGAGTAGTCGAACCAGGACCCTGCTGGCCATGCCATATTTCCAGGCTCTGCTCAGCAATCTCCAGGTGAGGCGCATCCTTAATGCATCCCTTGGTTCGTTCGATTCCGGTTCGTTTATTTCGCCTCTTTTGCCGCCGATTGCTGTGCCCCACTGGCAAACAAACATTCCATAGGTGTTTCATGTTGCTTAAATTTATTTATTTCTCACCCTGGCTGCTTGCACTTATTTTAGGTGTTCCCTGATTTCTGTGGCTATTTGGTTTGTTGTTTTTCATTTCATTAATTCTGCGAATGGACACACAACACATACACATTCAAGTGCGCTCGCCTGGCCCTCCACGAACTTTGACCTGCATGCGTGTAATTAGTGCCCTGCAAGTGGGCGTGGCGGGGGCGTGGGCGTGGGCGTGGGCCGTGCAAATTGGCAAAGTGCTGCATATAAATTGGACAAAGTGTGCAAATTTGTCTTCAGTCTCTGATTTGCCGAGCAATCGTTGCAATTTGCCAAATGACAGTGCAAACAAAACCTAAACTTGGGGCATCGAGACTTCTAAGCCAAGCTTTGTCGTATAACACACGTTCGCTGTTATTATCTATTTGTTTTGCATGTTTCTTTGTCTAACAGCATTGTTTAATTTTCGGTAACATTGCTTAAATTGTGTTTCCATAAGGGGTTCAGCAAGATAAATTATTAGAGATTAAGCTTATAGAAATTTTTGTGAGAAATTGACATATACATTAAACAAGCTGTAAATTAAACTTGGAAATAAACATACCTGGTTTAAAATTGTAGAAAATATATAACAAAATAAATATATTTTAATTAAATATATATTTTTAATTTCCTTTTTATGCAGTTCTTATTTTTTATGAGTTTGCCATTGCATTTTAGAACTCCAGAAGTCCATTATTTTAATATGCACATCTAATATATTGTTTTAATGGTATTGCATGTTTTAATTGCATGTTAATTTAGGGATAAGGACCAAACACATGATGTGACTATATGCCCCACTTTCAACAATGATTTATCAACTTTGTCTTTCTTTTTGCATATCCCGACATCAATATTTTTCTTCACTGTTCGGTTTGTTCGGGGACCCTCTCAATGTATTGTACAACACAAACAACATACAAAAATAACAAAACGGGAACCACTTTCGAACAAACCCCAAACATTACGAATGCAACGTAGGTAAAACTTTCCAATAAATACAACACTTAATGCCTGATTTATACTACACATTAAACACTTTTCACTCTATTCTCGGCGAGCACAGAGCCATCAAATTGGAATCGCTTAATATTTAATTCAAAATGTTGTGTAAAACTTATCCTCTTCCTCTTGGTACCGCCCTCCGGCAACTTTTTGCGCGTTCGCCAATAAAGTCATTATTTTCTGGTTTTTTGTATGCAATTTATACATTGTAAAATAAGCCGATAATTGGAATTATAGGTTAAAAGCAGTTTAAGCTCAGCCCAAACAAATGCGCAAAATTCGAAGTAGTCTAAAATATGCATGTTTCTAAGTTAAAGGCTGAAAATTGGCGGAGAGCGCACAATTAATTATTTGAACTAAATATACGAACATGTGCATACAAATTTGCCTGCTGCTGTTTTCGAAAGTGTGTTTGTTTATTTGGGCAGTGAATATATTTTAAATTGACAAATTAAACAGGGTGCATTTTATTATGATTTTATATTTTTATGACAACAAACAAATCAGGTGTATTCCACTAATACAATTCTAAATTTAATCTCAGTAAAATAAAAGTTTGTTTTAATTTATATTCATATGAAATGAATTAAAGGTTTCACAAAACAGTCAACTTAAGAGAAAAAATATTTTTTTTAAATAGTAAAAAGTAAAAAGTAAAAATATTTACTTCAATTTATATTTTTTGCAAATATCCAGTACTCATCGATTACTTTTTTCGTAAAACTTGTAACTGTTATTCATTTAATTATTGTTAATGTATTTTGTAATAGTTTTTGGGTCCCATTCACTTTTTCGATATAACAATTCATTTAATTTTGATTTACGAGTATAAAAACGGAACACTTGCTTTACTCTCGCTGGTTCATTGCACGATAAAGACTGATGTTATAAATTTATCTATAATCCATATCTATATACTTATTGTCTACATATACTCAAAATTGAGTTAATCATTTAAATCCAACAAATAATATTTACTCCAAAAGGGCAGCAAGCTTTTCAATGGTCTTTTTGTTGTTCTATATGCTGGTTAGGTAAGTGCCACTCTTGTCGTCAACTGTCCTAGAAAGTTTCGTAAAATTCAGATATACAAGCCTTTTTATATACACATCAAACAATTTGGTATTTTTTATAAACTTTTTTTTTATACATTTTAAAGTTTTTCTGTACCACACTGGGCAACGTTATTTCTACCCTTTCGGTCCCCTGTAACTTTGTCAATCTCCCTTTTTACAGCATCATAGTTATGTATATAGAGTCAAAACAATAACTTTTAGATAAAAAGTAAACAGTAAATGACCCCTGCTTTAAATCATGTTCAACTTAGCAAAATCGCGTTTTTCTACCTGCAATTTATATTGCAAAAAAAATAAATAAATAAAAATAAAAATGGACCAAGGTCGGGGAACGTTAATAGGTGGGGTTATTCGTTTTCTATGCAATCCATTAATAGAATTTAAAATATTTCCTACTAAGTCGCTGTATCTAATTAGGACAGTGATAAGTGTTCCATTTTTTGTAAGTCCCTTAAACTAATTAAAAAAATTCCTATTCAATTAACGATTTGCTTTGCTCCGCGCATCTTAAAGGCGGTGTTGGAAACATGAGTTTTTCCATACCTATTGTTACTACATCAAAATATATATTTTTGGTAATAAAAAATAAAGAGCCACGCACCATTATAATTGGTGAAAGATTTCTTAAATTTCTTATCTGAAACAAAATAAGTAACTAAATATGGAACAAAAAGGAAAAAAAAATGTTACTGTTTGGTACAACTTTAAGGAAAATAAAAAAAATCTATAATTTGTATCCTTCTTTAGTTTTTAAAATTAGTCAAGACTCTAGAAGGGTTATTATTAATAGATATTGTCATATTAAATATGTACAAAGAACTTGGGGAACTGTCAAAAACGTAGTTTTAAGAAAAATGTGGTTGATTTACACTTCCAGAAATTTTACCAACCAAAAAAAAATTAAGGTTTTTAATCTTATATTTATTTAAAATATATATACAGTAGAATCCGGTTATAACGACTCCGCTTATAGTGTCCGTCCGGTTATTGCGACGAAAATTCTATGGCTTGGTTGGTCCCCATACAAACTTAAATGATACGGGTATAACGACGTAAGATCGTCGATCCCTTGAATGTCGCTATAACCGGATTCTACTGTATATATATATTATATATAGTGGAAAAACATTTCACAAAAAATATTGGCGAAAGGGTAAAACAAAATATTACCACACAAACCGAGGGAAAACCAAACTGCTGGCAAAGTTGTGCAGACGCTTCCACCGCAGTATGCAGATTAGGCAAAAGTAATTTATGATGCCCGTCCAGGCGAGGCGCAGGATCTGGCAGACTAACCCCAAAACGCATCTTCAGTCTTGTGATACGGCGGCACTTTCAGGCGGCATTTATCAAATCTAGTTACCGGAAAATTGCAACCCCCACCCACATAGAATCAGCCAAATGGAGGCAGTGATTATGAGTAATTTTGCCAGTATTTCGTGCACATTCTCGTGGTGAGCCACCAACAGGCAAACCGCTAAAAATATGCATTGGTTTCAGAGCCGCATATTCGCATATGCCAACTGCCCTAGATTTTTGTACCGGGCGAATATAAAACAATTTGGGTCGAAAGTTTGAGGCACTTTGATTAACTTTTACGCCACCCACATGCGCCTTCTGTCTCATAATAATAATTTCTCATAATTATTTAATATTTATTGTATTTGCATTTCATTTAGTCTCCATAAAAGCATGCTAAAGTCATACGTTATGAGCAATGCGAAGTGCGCGGAAATTCGTTATTTTGTTAATATTTGCATTTGGAGCTTCACGCAAACTAATTATTTCTAATACTTATATGCTAATATCCTGATTGGCTCTAAGGTGTTGGCATTAGCTTATGTAGTCCAAGTGCGGTTTAATAGGATTTATTTACACAAACATGAAATAAGCGTACATATGTGTCTGCTTGATTATGTTTGATTATATGAGGCTGATGAGGCTTTTCGACCAGTCAATACACTTAGAGACCTCGTAAAGTCCTGTTATAAAAAAAATTATTCGGCCAATATATATCGATACTTCTTACTTTGAGATTTTAGGACATATTAAGTGTTAGTAATGACGTAACTGTATATTTGAAATGGGGATTCATATAATTGAGTGAGCGGAAAAGAGCACGAAAACTGTGGGGCAGGGAGGGGCAGTGCTACTCGCTCTCAGCTTGCGGTGTTAGCACTGCCCTCCGCCAGTTGGCGCTACCTAACATTTTCAAAATGCGCCATCAGCACATTTATTTTAAAATTGGGTAGTTAAGTAACGGGTATAGCGTCTCTTCTTTTCAGCATAAACTAAAAAACCTCTTTTTGATTAACCGGTTGGTTAAGCGGAAAAAAAAGCTTTCAATTACAACGGATACATTTTCTAAAATTTTCTTCCTCGACACGATGCAAGGGAACATCTATATATAGGATTTTATAATAGAAGAGTACAACTTCTGCACCTTCCCTGGTGTTCGAGTTTCGGTAAATCTTATTCTTATATCTGGTTTATTACTATACATGTTATATATTAATTGCCTATGCAATGAGCTTGCTTTGTTCAACGGGAATTGCACTTCCTTAACAGTAACCGTTGCATTTCTTGAGTGTTTCAAGGTATGCAAAAGCTTATGCCTAAGCAGTTGAATGTAAATTTGGTGCTTTAATAGGATTAAGATTATTATTTACCTGCTGAGCTGATTAAATCTCTCACAATATGGTATCCTTAAGCACATCATCTATCCGAACACATTCAAACTATTCGGCGAACCAAGCCACTCACTTTCAGGCCAAAGTGTTAGGCTCTTCATCGAAGCTTTGTCGTCCTTTATGAACTGGTCTTCTATTCTTCTCCCGAGCGGATATCTATGAATGCCAGTCCTGGCCACTTGTATTTAATTGCATTGTTGCCTGCGGGCCTTCGAGAGCTGCTCATTAGCAGCTCTGTGCCGGCATCCTCTTGCCAATAAAGCCGACATTCCGGATATCTATGGCTACTGGGCTGGCTCCTGAATTATTTCATTGATTAGCTCTCAGAATGGAAATTATTGCATGGACAGGACAATGCATTTCAATCATGGCAATCATTAAACAGCGCTAGTTAGTTTAACCGGACAGAGTAGGGTTTAGTTTGCCTTTTGCACTCCTAATTAGCTAAGTAATTGCAGTTCGGATTCGTCTTTTGGCGGCCATAATTTATGACCTAACATTTGGCCTATTAATTATATTATGTTAGGCCCATTCCAAACCACTTATTTCTTTTTACTCGCCCCAAACGTAAAATTTATGTGGGGTTGTGTTTGTTTGGCTCTGGTTTTAGGTTCTGAGGGGCGCCAAAGCGCGATAATAAATATCCACGCCCCTTTGGCGGTTGGCCTGCTGATATATATTGCCACATATTCGTCATGTCGGGCGAAAATGATTTAAAACAAGCAAAATGCGCTGCCATTGGCTGGCTTTTAATGCTGATTCCAACTATTTATTAATGGCAGGATGTGAGGCTGCAGGATGTAGGATGCAGCATCCGCTGGTCTCGGCCTCCGAGGCATTTTAGCCGCGCTCCACTTAAACTCCATGCCATTTGCTGTAATTTCGCTACATTTTCTTTTTGTTTCGCGCTCTGGAAGCACTTGTATTTATTTATCCGCCAGCAACGCATATTGCTGGGAACATTGAAACTTAATTTAAATGAAATGACACACATTTCAGTGGAAAACTGCACAGTTTCGTGGTTTGTTTCTGTTTGGCTTGGTTTGGTGGGATCTCGGTTCTGGTGGGTTTACTTCGGTTCGGTTTTGGTTAAGGTCTGTCTCCGACAGCGTTGGGTTCGCCTGTCAGGCGTGAGAATTTAACGATGTGCGAGGTCCAATGTAAGCTGTGTGTGCTGGCAAAACTCGCTAATGAGTCCATGCTGAATGTATTGAATGCAAACAAGAGAGAACGCTATAGTCGGGTGCCCCGACTATCAGATACCCGTTACTCAGGTAAAGGGAGTGCGAGGGAGATGGAGATAGAAACTTTGATCACGCATAACTTTTTAACGAAGGGTCCGATTTGAAAAATTTCTTCTACATTTCGATAGGTATTGATAAACACAATAAAACTGCATTTTTACTTTTCCGAAATATTTAAATTTTTAAAATCGTATATGAGCGATTGTGGGCGTTAAAGGGGGCGAATCTGCATGCAAAATGCCAATCTTCTAGCTTTTATAGTTTCCGAGATCTCAGCGTTCATACGGACGGACAGACAGACGGACAGACAGACGGACAGACAGACGGACAGACAGACGGACAGACAGACGGACAGACAGACGGACAGACGGACATGGCTAGATCGACTCGGCTAGTGATCCTGAACAAGAATATATATACTTTATATGGTCGGAAACGCTTCCTTCTACCTGTTACATACTTTTGCACGAATACAATATACCCTTTTACTCTACGAGTAACGGGTATAAAAATGCTGGTCGGCATGGAAGTTCTTTGAAACTTTAGCAAATTATTAACCCTCAAAGTCACATATATTAATGTACATATCTCCGAAGTATTACATGTTAGATTTGGTTAGCATCTACCATCAAACGATGAACGAGAAAATTGAAACTAGAACTAGGATGACACATTATGTAGTTTATAATTTCCAGCTAAATTGAGGTCTGATTTACAGCCTTTGAAAGAATTACTTTCTTACTTACTTTCTTTTCCTAAAATTAAATTTACGATTACTGGAAAACAAGTTACAAGTATTAAATGTTTTTGCAAGGAGCTTTGACTTAACTTCAGCATGATGAGTCCTCTTAGTGCAGAGGAACTTCAATTTATTCAGCAGAAACTGGCACCACACTTCCGGTCTATGTATCTACCGAATTGCCATTAAATGTTAAAACAATAATCTGCCTGCTTTGTTTGGCAAAATCAGGGCAAGAACTGTTTGCTAATTAAAGTTGCACAGGCAGAACGCATGGCAATAGTCATAGGAGGATTGGGTTCGCCTGGCGAACAGGCCCCGAAAATTCCAATTGTGGCCCCTTGAAAATGCTGCAATATTGACAAGAGCCAAGCAGCAACGGCAGGAACAAGAGGCAGGGATTCCGATTGCGGTGACAACAATAAAAGCCAATGGAGGCGTCATTGTCATTGTCGCTCCCCGCACCCCGCTCCCCGCTCTTGTTGGCTAACAAATGACAAAGGGGGCGGCAAATAAAAGCGCAGCAGATGCAGCCAACAATGCAGAAACAACAGAAACTATGCAAGCGCATTTGTCGGTTTCAAGTGGCACTTGGGAAATCATCTTTGTGTGCCTCCAACTCGATTCCAGCCACAGCCCAACCAGACCCTCCTACCAAATCCTGCTGCGGCATTGGCTCTGGGCAGCTGTAAATGCAAACGACCAGAGGAATGACGGTGACGTTGGCAGAACCATAGTGTTTGACAATAAGTTCGGAGGCATCTGTGAGGGGCAATGCCCACAGAGCCACAGTGCAAGGGACAATTTTTGGGATCAGGTCGGAGACTCATGCCACACACGAAATTATGAGACGGCACGACATTGGCAAAATTAAATTTACGATGTCGTTCGACTTGTTTCGGTTCAAAGATTAATCTGAGTGCATTGTTAAAAGTGGAGTAAACGAGTTTACTTATTAAAACTATTTTTTTTTAAGTTTCGTCGATCCTTTAAAGAGATCACTATTGTAAAACTAACTGTGATAAAAAGACTATTCAAAATAAATACAATTTAAAATAATAGAATATACCAGGGACTTCCAGAAATGGCTATCGAAATGTTTTTTTAATCAAAAAAACTCCTTTAGAAACAACATCAACGAAAGAATTAAATTCACATAGGGTCAATTTATCCGTGTTCACATAGGCAAAGAAAAAAGGCACCATTGTGAATCTATCCACATCCGTCGTGATTTTTAAATTTCTACTCCTAATAATATTCCTCAGCAATATTAATTAAATCATTAATCAAAATTTTTGATCAAAAAATAAAAATAATAATAATTATCTGAGATACAAAAATGTTAACTCAAAAGTAATAGTAATTTTAAACATATAAAGATTATGCACCTCAAAATACACGTTTATACCTCAAACAGGCATACATATGTTTAATAGTTTTCTAGTTTGCCATTAGAAAGTTCATATACCAACATATGCAGTAGGGATTTAAAAGTGCCCACAAAAAAAATGCTTTTCCCACCAGCTACGTGGAATTGAACAAACCGAAATTGCCGGCTGAAAGAGAATTTTCGGCAGAAAAACCCACCTCGGCATTTGGTAGTCAAATTTTCGCAGCTCGCAGAAAGGGGAAACTAGGCGGCGGATGTTGGGTCAAGGGACGCGGGGATGGGCGTGGGGGATGCTGTTCGTGGGTTCGGTGGCTAATCGGATTCGACAGTTCGTAGTCAGTCAACGTGAAGCGATTGATGAGGGTAATTCAAGTGTGCATGCATGAAACATCCCACCTAGTTTGTACATATGTATCCATACCTATGCATGCGAGGCAGAAGGATGAGATGGTTGTTAGGAAAGCGGAAACGGAAGCGGAAACGCAGTGGCCGCTGAGCACTGAAGTTTAGCCCGGCATATCGAACAACAAACAAGACCGGCTTGGGCCCTGAGTTGCATATGCATGTGTGACTTTTCGAATGGGGAGGCTAACGATTCTCCCGCCCACAGTTGCTATGGCCGCTGCAGCGCTTCAAGGACTCCCGTGGCCAGCACATGCTCCAAGGCGAAGCGCTCAAGTACGGCCTCGATTTGGAAGGCACTCACTTCGAGCAGGACGAGCCGATGCGTGTCCTGACCAAGGAGCTGCACACCGAGGTAGGACCCGTTCGCACCGATTCCCACCGGGAGGGCGAGGGGCGGGCGGAAGCCGAGGCGGAGGCGGAGGCGGAGGACATCATGCCCCACATGCCGCACGCTCGATGGGAAACTGCAGCGGTAACCACGACAACGGCGGTGCCGAGCCTTGAAAGCGGCGGCTTCTTGTACAAATGGTTGCTGGGCGAGTGGTCCAAGTGCTCGCAGGAATGTGGAGCAGCTGGCAGCGGTTTGCAGGTGAGTAAAGTGGTTGCTGGGGCCAAAATGGGGCCTGATTTGTGAACATGGAATCATTCAATGCCAGGAATAGGTTGTCAGATACAAATTGAACTGGTCAGTCACTAAAGAGCCTATAACACCTTTCTAAATTACAATTTTTTTAAAACCTCCCTTGGTATATATATAACTTATAACTTGACTTTATTGACCTTAATTAAAACTTGATACCAGGTGGTTATGCTTCAGTCTAAATTTTTCATTGGCTTGTAGGTACATATGCGTAATGTTAATAATGTTGTCCCAAAGAATTCTCGTAAATCATAGAAACTATAAAGACTAATAATTAAATATTTATTTAGGTTTATTATAAACTTCTCTGCTTTCACAGTTTTGAATTGAATTCAACTTTTATAATATGGTTATTTTAATTTTATTAAGGCTCGAAAATTTGTTTCTTAAGCTTTTTAAATACTTTGTCCACGAGCGACTGCAATTTCATACAAAATTTTCACGAAATAACATGGCGTTAGGCCAAGATTTTTTTGTAGCTGGGTTTTCCATTTCCGTTTTTTACTAACACCTGGAAGCTTTTGTGAATTCGTTTTGGTAATTTAACCATTTGGGGGAGAAAATTATTTTTTGGTTTATCTAAAAGTAAAGTAAAAAGAATATACAATTCAGATTATAATAACTACTTTTAAACCATTATTTTGAAGAACTGGGGTAGTCTTTCGAATCGAAATCATTAAGGGCTTTGTTAAGCACATCTTAAATTCTTTTACTTCAGTATACAAATTATTAAACTTTTCAAAAAAGCCCTCGCTCGATTTATCACCAAAGCAAACATAATATCATAAAAGCGAAAAAGCGAAAAAGAAATGAGACCCCAGGCAGCCAGCGACATTTAAGCAATAATTAGTCAAATGCACAGGACTCTGAATCTCGGCTCCAAAGGGCCCATGAAATCAAGAGCAGGTCTAAATATTTTAACAGTCGGGGACCTTTGGCGACTCAGCCTTAATGCCGCTCGTTGTACGTGTGGGTGGAATACCGAAATTACTTACGAATCCTGCTTACTTTTTCCCTGCACTTCCCTAGCGACGCACGGTGCGCTGCGAGCGATTGGCGAAGGACAGGAGCTCCAGCAGCGGCGTAGATGAGGACACTGAAAACGATGTCGTCGACAATTCAGAGTGCACCGCCCACGGACTGGTCCTGCCCGACCCGTTCCAGAGCTGCGGCAACGAGGTCTGTCCGCAGTGGAGCAAGGCCGAGTGGTCGCCCTGCAAGCGGTCCCGCTGCCACGGCAGGAACACGGCCGTGCAGCGCCGCGAGGTGACTTGTCGCTACGACAACGGCACTGTGGGCAGAGCCTGCGACGAGTACGAGCGGCCGGCGATGCGGCAGGACTGCTACAACGAGCGCTGCAAGGGTGTGTGGCGCGTGGAGCCCTGGTCTGAGGTGAGTCCTGATTCGCTTCCTCCCTGGGTCACACACTCATTTCTCCCCCTTTCTCCCCTCTCCCCCGCAGTGCAATGCGCCGTGCGGGCGCCAGGGCATCAAGTACCGCATCCTGCAGTGCGTCTGGTACGGCAGTCGCCGGCCAGCGGGCAATGTGTGCAAGCACCAACCCCGCCCAGCGGTCATGAAGGTCTGCAAAAGTCCGCCCTGCCAGGCCAAGTGTGAGTATCGACTGCCGGTTCTCCAGTAACAAAGTGTTTAAGGGTCCATTCTGGTTAGTTGTGTCAAAAAATAGGCAATATTCAGAATTTTTTTTGGACAAAGAATAAAACATTGGTACTTCAAACTTTACAGGAATATTTTTTGATATTTGAAAGATGATTTTGTAAAAATCATTGGCGACGTGGGCCAATGCAGGAAACAGGAACCCCACTGGCAACTATTTTACAGGTCGTAAAAATCTTCTGAAACTTTTTTGTTTCAAAAATTTTCTTCCTTAGTAGGAGTGTAATTATTGAATAAACTACTTTTATAGTAATTGAATAAAAATAACAAAATGACGGCGTTTAAAAAATTTAGTGTCGTTTTACTGATAAAAAAGTTTTTACTGATGTAGATATAGTCCATTCCATGGAAAATTTAATTACGCGTACTTAAAAAAAAAACAGTCGCCAGCTCGAAAAATGTGGTTTTCCAGAAAACTCGTTTAAAGTTTTATGTACGCTCCCTACCTGCTTTGGGTCGGTCGACTCGAAGGCTCATAACTTTTATACTATTACGTATTTCGATTTGCCATTTTAATATGATATTCTAGACACTTGTAGCTATCGAAAAATGAGAAAACTAACCAGAATGGAGCCACACATTCAAAGAGCAACACATTTTTAAGTAATTTGTGTTGCACCGTCTAAAATAAATTTTTAAAAAGAAAACATTTATGAGCGAAAGAATTTACTACTTATGAGTTTGCATACAAAATAGTGTCTTCTTTTCTCAATTGTATTTAAGTTCTCCACTATTCCTTAAAAGTAGTCTACCTGCTAACGTTTCCACTTGCCCCTCTGCAGCGTCTTCCCCGGCCCCCTCGCACTGTCGCGATTCCTCCCGCTACTGCCGCAATGCCCGCTCCATGGGCCTGTGTAGACTGCATCGCTACAAGGAGAAGTGCTGCGGATCCTGCCAGCAGAAACAGCAGCAGCCGAATCAATATATATTCCATTAGCTCCGCTGCGGCCTACCAAATGAGCGAGAAATTTACGAATTCTGCAAGCAATTACTCTAAGTACCATAAATCTAACGAACTATAGAACGATATAAAGTTAAACTTATCCATATGTATGTATTGTCAGCCACACCCAGACTAACACGAATTGCCTATGATTTTGTATTGAGTCCAGGCCAAGCACTATCTAGATATATTTGATCGATTTAAAAAAACATTTTTGGTATTAGTTTAAGTTGCAAATGTTTAGAAATTGTAAGTGTAAGTGACGAAAATAACGATCGACTTTATTTTTAAATCGTTGGTTGAAATTTAATTTTTTTGGTACTGCTTACGTGTTGAAGAATATTTGGAGAACAAATTCTTAACATCAATAAAATTGACATACACATGTAAAAATATGCCCCTTTTGTCCGCAATATCTTCGTCAGCGTTAAGTGGCACAAGTTGGCTATCAATGTTGGGAATTTGTATTAAATACTAAATATATAGGCCGCAAATTCATAGACTCTAGATTGTAAAGAATGTCGATTCTAGATAACCCCAACCACACGCTAAAAATCCAAATCAAAAACCGCGTTGCATCACAGATTCATTGGTGTTCACATACCTTTATCGCTGAAGAAAAGCATTTACAAGGATTTCAAAAGTTGTTCACGAAAAATAAGACAACAAAAATTACTTGCGAGTTCATAAGCTTCAAATTGGGATTTTTCCTGGTATTTGTATTATATTTTTAGTATTTTAGCTGTATCCACTAATAAACAATTTCTATACAAATTGTTTGCCTGGCAAAATATTCTATATGGAAATTGTTGTTGGAACTGGTTACACTTTAACACCTTTGAAACGTTTGCAACCTAAAAGAAAACCATAGGTTTAATTTATAAAAAATTTTCCTACCCCATCAAGTGTTAAAATAGACATGACATTTGGATCCGAAGTAAGCATACAAATTGGCAGGAGCCTTGGACAGATCTAACAATTTGTATGCTTACCAATTAATCGACAAACAACAAGACCGTAATGTTTGTGAACATTTCAATGGCAACAGCTTTGCTTTAAGCAATTAAATCCTTAAAACATTAATGACTCTGAAGTAATACATATTTCAGCAGCAAGCGACTAGATTAAATTTTCACTACGCCTCAAAAATTGAATGCATGTCAAATGATTCCGAGTCAAAAATAAAGTCAGGAAAAATGGCGCTACAAAAAAAATAAAGTTTAGGATAAAGTAACATAGCCAAAATTGGAAGTAAAGGTTTAGGAGTGTGTTCATTAAGTATGATTTGATTTATTACTGACTTTAATGGCCCCCAAAAAGTAGTTGAAATGTTTTAGCAAATATTTCCGAATAGCATTAAACTTAAATTAATCAGCTGAAATAGCGAAGCCTATTAAAGCTTGTATTACATTTGTAAGAGCAGCATGACGCAAAAAAAAACAAAACCGCACTGTTACCTTGTGAACAAAAACTGAATATTAATATGTACATATAGGAAAAGACAGATACATAGGTAACCGTATCGAGATGCACCTTTGACTATTCCATCGTCAATTTATAGCACTAATTTAACCCTTGTTTTGCATTTATCAATTTACCACTAAGGATATTGTAAATAAATCAAATTCGACCCTAAATCAACCTTTCATTTAAAGGCACGCCATGTAATTTTATTAACAGAAAACTATGTGGAATAAATATTTACGCCTATTTGTAATTAGTTTTTTTATGAACAAATTGTTTTGTAAGCATTAACATAAAATTAAACAATACAAAAATATTGCAGCGTGTTAGCTGCTAACACTATAGTTTAAATATTTTCATTGGAAAAAGTAAGCGAGACAGCAAATCCAGCGAATTTTAAATGCGTAAATAAATATTTATGCTGTTAAGTGAAAGTTATTAATAGTAAACCCATTAAAGTAAATGCAACCGTAACCAATGTTAAACACACACATACACAAACAGACATGTTAACACTCTAACGCAGCCTCACATCCATACATATGCGCCAATCCCATAATATTATATTGCAAGGATATGAACATTGCCGAAATATTCTAAGAATTTAAAACAAATGTGGAATAATATTAAATACTGACAAATTTGGAGTCTTCATTTTTTATTTAAGAGTGGCAAGCAAGCATTCTTAAATGCTGGGAAAAACTCACAGCTAAACATTACCCATGCGTACATATGTATATGTACGTACGAGTATATGCTGTTTGGACCAGCACCTAGTCAAATGCTCATAGGTGTGCGCTTTACAGGCAGCGCTCTTATATAGTTATACGCGTTACTCGTAGAGTAAAAGGGTATATTGTATTCGTGCAAAAGTATGTAACAGCTAGAAGGAAGCGTTTCCGACTATAAAGTATATATATTCTTGATCAGGATCACTAGCCGAGTCGATCTAGCCATGTCCGTCTGTCCGTCTGTCCGTCTGTCCGTCTGTCCGTCTGTCTGTCTGTCTGTCCGTATGAACGCTGAGATCTCGGAAACTATAAAAGCTAGAAGATTGGCATTTTGCATGTAGATTTTAGAAGTTCCTACGCAGCGCAAGTTTGTTTCAAAATGGTGCCACGCCCCCTTTAACGCCCACAATCGCTTATATACGATTTTAAAAATTTAAATATTTCGGAAAAGTAAAAATGCAGTTTTATTGTGTTTATCAATACCTATCGAAATGTAGAAGAAATTTTTCAAATCGGACCATTCGTTAAAAAGTTATGCGTGATCAAAGTTTCTATCTCTATCTCCATCTCCCTCGCACTCCCTTTACCTGAGTAACGGGTATCTGATAGTCGGGGCACCCGACTATAGCGTTCTCTCTTGTTATACCCTTGCAGAGGGTATTATAATTTTGGTCAAAAGTGTGCAACGCAGTGAAGGAGACATCTCCGACCATATAAAGTATATATATTCTTGATCAGGATCACCTCCTGAGTTGATATAGCCATGTCCGTCTGTCCGTCTGTCCGTCTGTCCGTCTGTCTGTCCGTCTGTCCGTCTGTCCGTCTGTCTGTTTCTACGCAAACTAGTCTCTCAGTTTTAAAGCTATCGAATTGAAACTTTGCACACACCCTTCTTTCCTTTGCACGCAGTATATAAGTCGGAACGGCCGGGATCGGCCGACTATATCCTATAGCTGCCATATAACTGAACGATCGGAAATGCCATAACTTTGGTGTTTTTAAAGTTAGGAAGTTGGGATTTTCTATGGGTTTTACATTTGGCCAATCAATTTGACGTACCAAATTTTTTAAGGATCGGCCGACTATATAGTATAGCTGCCATATAACTGAACGATCGGAAATGCCACAACTTTGGTGTTTGTAAAGTTAGGAAGTTGGGATTTTCTATGTGTTTTGTATTTGGCCAATCAATTTGACGTACCAAATTTTATAAGGATCGGCCGACTATATCCTATAGCTGCCATATAACTGATTGATCGGAAATGCCATAACTTTGGTGTTTGTAAAGTTAGGAAGTTGGGATTTTCTATGGGTTTTATTTTTGGCCAATCAATCCGACCTACCAAACTTCATAAGGATCGACCGACTATATCCTATAGCTGCCATATAACTGATTGATCGGAAATGCCATAACTTTGGTGTTTTTAAAGTTACGAAGTTGGGATTTTTTATGAGTATTAAGAATGCATCATATGAATAATTTTGGAAAATATAATTTACAGAGTATTCTGCAAGGGTATATCAACTTCGGCTCCGCCCGAAGTTAGCTTTCCTTTCTTGTTTTATATTGCAGTTATTCATCGCATTGCTTATCTCTCTACATCTACATATTCAGCTAAAGCTGCTGCAAAAACATGTATATATTTTGAAGCCAAGCTTTCGGATAGTGGAAGTACAGAATCGCTGCAACTCCGAGCGCAGGCTAAAAAAATCACGGAATATATTTTATTGAACGTATCGTGCGTTAATTTCTATTTCTAAACTCAATTGTGGCATTTTGGCTGTCTTCCCCATAAACATTTTGGTGACCCCGAAGTGATTGTCGTTTAATTGAAGTGGGCATCTCGGTTCTTATTTACAATTGTTTAATATATTTTAAACAATAACCTATTTTCGATGTCGTTTGCTGCATCTCGGTCACAAAGGAAACATTTCCGACCCTATAAAGTAAATAAATTCTTGATTAGCATCACCAGGAGAGTCAATTTAGACATGTCCGTCTGTCTGACCGTCCGTTTCTACGCAAACTAGTCTCTCAGTTTTAAAGCTATCTGCTTGAAACTTTCCCAAAAGTTGTCTTTCTATTGCAGGTATCGGATCGGGCGACTATATCATATAGCTCCCATAGGAACAATCGGAAAAAATTCTAAAAAATTATAACTTTGTTGTTTTTGTTTTTTGGGATTTGGTAATTAAATTAATTCAATTAAAATCGGAAAACAATATCATATGGCTTCCATACAAACGGTGGCAAAGTGCAGCTCAAAAGCAACATAGTTTCATTGTTTTTAGTAATAGGCATAGAAATCAAATTGTAGTCGAGTTGTAATAACTGCAAGGGTATATAAACTTTGGCTTCCCGAAGTTTGCTTCCTTTCTTGTTTGTTTTTCATTTTGCCGAAATAAGCTGTAAAGCTGTTATAAAGTTTTAAATCTGTTTTCTTTGTTCCAAGTTAAATATGTAAAAGTATTATTTTGATTTTTTAATAAACTTTTTTAATATTTATTTGATGTTTAAATATAATTTATATATAATAATCTGTTCATGTTACTATTAAAGCAATACAAAATTCTAAACTACACTATTATTTATTGGCATACTTATTCATTAAACATCCATTTATTTTGACAATATGTACAAACTGTTTATCTTGTTTTTTATAAATTCTATAACGCACGTATTCACAGGCGTACGCTACACCTAAATTCAATTCAATTAACTGTCCAAATAGGACAAGCTTTTTATAAAACATAAAGAACCTCATCGACAAAATGTACTCTTATTAATTTGTTATGTATGTACATTCGATTAAAAGTAACATAAGATATAATACATTCATATTTATTTGATAATAAAGACAATAGTGTAAATATACAGGGCTAGCTTAATTATTTATAATATTGCAAAAATGTTTGGGACTCCTGTTTCAAAATAATTTGTATGACAAGTCCCAATTGGAAAATCAAACCATACGCAAATAAGTCAGTTAACATTGACAATCAAGGCAAGTTGGGAAAATGACAATTAAATGTGATGTAATAAAGTTTATCCCTCAGTCTCGAAACAAAACAAACCGCATAGGATCTGCTAGGAGCTCCTACTCATCAATGGTATCACAGAGGCCCAACATAAAGTCTACTTTTACATATAGCTTTCATAAGATTAATGCCGTTAACCGAGTTCTTATTTACAGATCTTTAGAACTGCTTCCATTATCTGTTTAGACATTTTATATCAGCGTGCTGGTTATAGACATACTTTCCAAAATGTATTAAATGTGATTTTAACTTTGGCTGGAACACTTTGCGGTTGTCTCGTTTCTTACTATTCAAATTAACAAACTCCATATAAAATGCATTTTACACATTCTTTTAAAATGACAAAAAATATTTTTTAAAATATGGGAAATTGGCATTTTGTATTAATAGTTTAAATCCGATCTTTGGTTAACTATAAACTTAGTTTGGTTTTTCAAATGCATTTATGTATTGGATCTGTTAATTCGACAGTTATACTTGTTACACATTTCATTCGTTGTTAGAATGAGCTTTATGATCTTAAAAAGGTTGTTGTTTAGCTTGCACAAATTTTATTCAATTGGCTCCACAATAATTGCCACGCAAAATTTGAATGCTATTTCATTTGCATCAAAAAACCATATACAAAAACTTCAGCGCTCCAACAGCTTTTGGCGGTTGGGATATGTTTCATAGCACTAACGAATTCTATAATGAGGGTGGTGGGACAACTTAGGTGGTAAACGCTAATTTGGAGACATATTCGTATAGTTACGTCTATAATGAAACTATATAAAAATTTGAACTAATGAAAATGTGTATAAATTTGTATTTCTTATTGATGCAATTTTCAGTTATTTTTCATCTTTTTCATATCATTCATATTGTTAATGCTTAATGTAAATAAATTATATCACAACAATAGAGACAAAGTTTGTGGTTCGAAGTGCGTCAGCGTGTAATGGCTTGTTTCGAGTCAACCAAACAGAATACAAGGACATAATCGGGCACAGGGGCAAACCACAAAGTGAACAAATTACAGGCATTGGTTCAACATGGAAACTGTCACACGCACACAAAGTTTAAGTTATATAATCTAGGATTTGAATATGCACTTGTTTAAATAGGGGGAGAGAGCAGCCACACACGCATAGCAGAATTTCACTGAGATCCAAGACAAAAGTTGCGCCGTGTTAATATTAACTCTTGCTGAGCGCCTTTTTCTTTCTTTGTACTAGGATGTTATGGAACGGATTGTCGCTAATGGACTGAGTCAGGCGCTTGATCCACTCCTGCTGATCTTCCTCCGTGGCAGCGGACATGCGGTACACCGTATGCTTGCCCTCCACCACCTAAAATAAGGAAAAAGAAATTAATTAGCTTTTAATCTAGACTTCTTAAAGCAAAGTACTCACCTTGCCCTCGGAGTCCGTCTTGCATGCCTTGATGATGTCAGCACCGCCAGTAGCGAACAGCTCAAAACAGTGCGGTTTGCTACGGTCGTGAATCTCGCGCACGGATATGTTTTCCAAGGGTATAATGCCGCGCGGCTCCTTATCGGTAGTGTATTCAAAATAGTATAGGCAATTGTCGTTCAAAATGAACCAACGTCGTTTCCACGATTTGTATCTTCAGAAAAATAAAAGCAGTTCGTTAGTCAGGCAATAATCAACTAATGGCATTAGTTATCAACTCACCTGCCGCCTTGCTTCCACAGCCAGCCCTCCTTGTCGGGATTGAAGAAGGTGTGCATTAGATCATTGCCATCGTCCTGGGGTATTTTGAATGGCTCCGTTCGAATGGACTCGTAGAGGGACTCCAGCAGGCCTCGGGGCAAATCTCCGCCGTTGTTTATGCCACGATTCATCGAAATGAATTGCTCAACGGTGGGTTTGTCTTTGACCTGTCGATAACGAAGCGAAATCAAAGGTAAGCAAGAGAACTCACAGTAAAGTATTCGTGCCAAAACAAGAAAATAAGCAGCGTACGTATGAAAATCACAAAATCAGAAATTTAGAACTTTAAATTTCTCAATTCTCCCTATTTATAGCAATTAGCAATTGCTCTCAAGATCGGAGGACGCACACCCAGAGTCTCTGGGGCCACAGTAAATGCATTGGGAAAATGCGGAAGTAAATGGTTTCGTTCTCGAAAATAACGCGCTGACAGCCTGCAAAATTTGAAATTTAATTTCACAGTTGATGGGCCAATCCTAGGCACGCATCGTGAGTTGGAGAAGCTTCCTAACATCCGGTTTGCCAGAAAAATATTGGAGCACAAAAAGTGGGTGCCAAGAATTATAATTTTAGAATTCTAAACGTATTTTTTTAACGTATCTAAATTATCCATTCATTTTAAGTACCCGATGATCATCTCTATATTTTTAAGGTCATCTCTTTTTTAATTAACGTTTGTGTTTGTGTACTTACCGATGGATTGTGCAACGAAGTATTGAGCATTATAATGGCGAAGCTGAGCACATAGCAGGTATCCGTGTTGGTAAATATATCCGGATTCAGTTGGCAATAGCGTTGGGCAAAGGTCTCCATCATTCGATCGATCTTTTGTGCCTCGCCGGGCAAGCGAAACGACCACAGAAATTGTCTGTAAAAAGTGGAGGGGAAAATGCCATTAGCGAAAGTGGTAATTACAAGTGGGTGTTGGGGACCTACCTGAGGGCTTGCACCAAAATGAGATTGGTGAAATCGTGGAGTGCCACAAAGGCCTTCAGAACATCCTCATTAAAGTCGTTCTTTTCGCCAAGGTAATCGCCTGGAAAAGAGAAGGCCATTAAAATGTATTTCTTCAGTGCGTATAATTGATTTTTTCGCCTCTCGTTTTGGCTAACGCCACAAAATCAAGGTGAGTTTAAGTTTATCTTACCAATGGCCGTTTTATTTAGACCCTCGCCCTTGTATAGGAAATGCGCCACATCCTGAGCATCGTGACGCAGCAGTCTGTTCTCTACCAGATACTCAATGCCTGAAACAGAACAGAAAGGAATGTTATGAATAATTTTGATATGGCTTTTCCAACTGCAGTTGAGACTTTGTAATCACAAAGAATGTTCCCGGAAAAGCAAATTGCCAATCCCAACAAAGAACAAAAAGCAATCGAAATATAATATACCCATATATGAGTGCAGCCAGCGACCCGCAACATAAGCCACAGCAATCTCAATCAAGAAGAAACACGGAAAAATAAGGAAAGAATAAAGAGGGAGTGCCCCATAATAGCGATGTCATTATTTGCCAATCAATGAAGAAGCTCAACCACTTGCAATAAAAGCTCGCTAAACACACTAAAACAAATAAAAACCATCTATAATTATTGAATGTATACAAAAGTATTTCAAATTAAAGGTGGCGACAGTGCAGAGCAGGACGTCATCCAGAAATTGGATTTTCAATTAAAGTCATCTGTTACATCGGTATACTCCAGTCTCACAAATGGTGTCGATAATGACATATCAGCAGCAGGACTGTAACCGATATCTAAGCCGTGTTTAATTCAGGCCCTTAATAGCAAAAATGCGCTCCTGTCTTCCCCACAAGTTTCTCAATGTAGCTGTGCAGAAAGTTTTGCGTGACTTCGGAAGCTTCACGCGCGATTAACATCGCAAAGTTGGCAGCGCCCTCTCCACCCCCAACCACCCTAAAACCCCCAGTCAACACCCAACGGGCATCATTTCAGCGTATGGATATGGATGGCACATTTGTGTGCCATTAATTTGAGTGTCTGTGTGTGGATCTGTTTGCGTATATTGCTGATAATCGGCCGATAAAGAGACAAATAACGGTGACACCACCTCCACTCCTGCCACCCAGAGCACGTTTCGGTGTGGAAGTTTTTTAATAAGCGACGACAAAACATATCGCCTCCGACTGGGATTTGAGTCAACTCTTGTTATGCTGCCATCATGCCACATGCCACATGCACCTCCCATGCCTCCCACTTTGGATTACCATTTTTATTGTTCGCCCTATAGATACCCGGAACGCTGGGCAGGATGTGCTCTCTTTTGTTGAAGGCAACGTGGCCTAATTTTGACTTGTCGACGGTAATTTATGGCCAAGAAGTTGACGTAAATATTTGATTGGCTTTAAACGAGTGGGACCGAGAAATATGGCCGGGATGTTGGGGAATGCTACAAGATATGGCGGGGAAATCGAGATGTTCGAGACATGTTGACATGTGGGTCACCCAATGTAGGTGCTCTAAAGTGTTATTAAAATTTAAAGTAGCTTACAAAATGGAAAAATTGCTTCAAATTTTACTCTCTCTAAATTTGAAATAATTAAACCTCAAAAACTATATAAGTATATTTATATATAAATTATAAACTCTATTGTTACCAATCAAATGTACTCATTAAAGTGTTTAATTCTTGAAAAAATAATCTAATGGGCATGCACACATACAAAATAGAGATCTCTAAACGCTTTCACCCAATTTATGTCTTTATCTTGTAAATATACTTCGCACCCCGATTTACTCCATCCTTTTTCTGGTTTTGTCTTTCAGAACGATGCTCCGATGGCATCCTCCCTTGTCAAGTTCTTGGTAATATTGCGACATTGACATTTCCATTAAATTAAACACTTGAGCATTCACGGGGTTTTCCGGTTTTGGGGGAGAGGCGACCCACACGCACGTACTTCAGATGTCAACGAACTGTCGAATTTGTCAGTGTTTTAAGATAGTGAACGAACGCCTCTTCCCCACTTATACAATTTTCCTTTCCCTCAAGATCTTTTTCCGCAGCCTTCATATTGCACTCGCTGCATTTTTTTTTCGGACTCATTACGTTATTAAATTAACGTCGAAATTATCATTGGAAGAACGTGTTCGCGGGTCCCTCCTTTCAACCCCGATATAGCCAATTCTCACTCTTTGGCAATTTCGCATGGTAATTTCAGTTTATGGCGCCGGAGCACGCTCCATGGATTCGGGGAGATTCTGCTGTGAATATACCCTCTGCCACACCATGTTTGTGGTGTCGTCTGTTCTCCCCTCTCATCAGCTCAATTATAAAGCATTTTGTCTGACTTCATTGTCGTCTCTACGGGGTGACGCCCGTTGTCATTGGAAATTCATTTAAATCATCGCATCGGCAAAGTTTACATTTCACGACTTTGGGAGACACTCCCTTCCTGACTTCCAAATAAGCTGCTGTGAAGCAGGGAATCTCGACTGATTATATGGAGCGAACCCTTTCAATTGCACTGAGCTCTAAGGAAATTTTTATTTGCATATTGATTTGCACTTTGTCATCAGAATTACAGACGCAATCAAACAGTCGCTTTTAGAGGGAAACCCACAAGCCAAACCCCATTTAGGATCATTTTTAAATTTAACCCATTCACTCACCTTTTTTCGGATCCATATTGAACTTTTTGCGGCCAATGGACATCTGTTTATCCTTATTGGAATGCTTGCAGTCTTCGGGCACATCGAGCGCCTCCATTTCCATGACAACCTCGCCCAACTCATCTTTGATTTGCTACAATGACAGATTTATAAATAAAAGGGTAAGTAAAGTTTTTAAGTCTGCCGAGAATTTAAAAACAAGTTATGAAAGTTCCTGTAACTAAAAATACATATGCAAATACAGTTTGCACTCGACATTTCACAGTTAATGCAAAAGTTCAGTTCAAGTGACTAGACTGCTGTTTAAACTGCGTGTGATATTTTTAAAATCCCATAAATTTTAAACACGGACCCAGTTGAAAATCGAGAAATTTGCATTTCCTCAGAGCCGTGTCGCTTCCCGACTGGCGCCAAAATAAACAAAAAAGAAAGCAAACTGCGGAAAGCCGAAGTTTATATACCCTTGTAGTTATTATAAAACGACTACATTTCGATTTCTATGTCTATATTACTAAAAACAATGAAGCCATGTCGATTTTGCGCTGCATTTTACCATCGTTTCTATATCACCTATATGATATTGTTGTTTAATTCTAAAAAAAACTAAAACCGTAATTTTGATATACTAAATAATTACTATATCTCAAAGGAATATTTTCATCGGAAATGTCTCCTTCACTGCGTTGCAAACTTTTGACTAAAATTATTATACCCTCTGCAAGGGTATAACACTAACCGCCCCAACGACGACATCATCTCACTTGAAACTATTTTCAAAGTTTGTCCGTTCTAGAGCTAAAAATACAAGTGGGGGGAAATAGAGCAGAGCAATAAAACTCAATGCAAAGCGTATTTAATTGAATTAACGATCTACCTGACACTGAACCGGAGACATCGCTTATGGTTACTGTTCTTGGAGAAGTGGGCATGGGCGCTGGGCCTCTTTCTCAAGGGTCATTCCGAAATAAGAATGTCAATTTAATTTGGTGCTCAAAGAAGCGAAACAGCGAGGTTGCCCCGAAGCAAAGTGTGTGCGGTAAGTATCTTGTATCTGTGAGCTTCTACAGTGCTGAGTTGACGCATGAATGATAAGAGTCACGAGACCGGAACGTATCAATTAGGCCCTCTGAATGACCTCCTGATTCATGGCAGGGTTATGCCCAGTAGCTTTATATCCCACCGAAAAGGGGAAGAATTGTTTATTAAGCGCCATAAAATACAATTGACAAATTGTCCAAGAGCAGTAATTGACTACACGCACATGCATATGATTGTTTCTACATGCAGTTTCTAAGATCGTTGAGATTCACGATGAGATCATTGGGACCTTCACTCGCTTCTATCGAAATTGAAATTCTCATTGAATGCGGATTCGTTGAGTAAACTATTTATACCCCTGTCAGTGACTTGTCAGAATATAGATTTATATTTCATTGACTTTGAATGATTTTGAGGAATTTTAATTCTCGATGCGTGTCATAAAGAACAAGCTTGTGTTAAGCTCTAAGCGGTTTTATGTTATTTAATATATGCGATTCGAAAGTCAAGCATTCCTAGTATTAATAATATTTGAAAAATTTCTATGACTTAAAATTAACATTACTATTCACACGGTTTACTATTAAGTAATCGTTGGTGAATTCTAGTTAAATATATTGTTTTTCGGTATTAACTTAACGAATCTATTTTATTCGTTAACAGTTTATCATGGTTAAACTATGAATTTTCATTACCCACATACCACACCACTTCCGATGGCCATTTAGTTCCCATAAAACGCAGTTCATAAAAACAACACATTTTGAGAAGTAAATTATGTAAATTTTCGAATTTTCCAATCAACAAACTAATCGTATGGTAATAATGCAATAGGAAATGACATAAAACCAAGTAAAAACGTTAAGCGATAAACAGGTTCTTAATTCAATCGTCGGGTTCGAAAACGACAATGATTAAAAAGCCCAAGTGGATACGGCTTATTAATGAAAATGAGCAGCAGGTTGGGAGACAAAGATAATGAGCGCCAAACTTAAAAATAAACTCAACGCAAGGCTTGGTATCTTTCAGATACAGCGACAGGTAAGTGACTTGTCGATGCGTGTGAGAACAAGCAGCTTGGAAGTTCCACAGAAGCAGCCACAGGTGCTTCGAGGGGAGAAAACCGGTTACAGCCCGCTCAATGCAAATTCTTCGAATTCAAATAATGGGGAATCCAAGTGATTCGAAAACAAATTGATTGTGATACAAAATGGCAAAACAAGGTGCAAAAAAGCTAAGATTAAGAAATTCCAAAACTAATTTTTCGGAGAATTGACAACACGTTTGTCTAAAATATATTTTTTAAGCGGCGCAGAACTTTTTATCCGACATTATTATTTAACCCAAAAAACATTAATGCTTTAAAAATAAGATGTTGAGGAAAGTCATTTCGGGAATTCCATTGCGGTTACGACAATCTGCTTATTAATTTGTTTTCGTTTAGAATACAAAATACAATAATTCCACAACTATTATTGAAATCTTTCAACTTGGGAACGAGATAAGGTTTTATCTAATTCCAATGACTTTTTATTTAATGGTATTTCTGGAATGTTGTCCCCCGTTCCTGCCCACCCTGCATACCTTTCCTGGTCGCCTGAGGATTACTAGATTCCCACTCTCCTCCGCATTGCTGCGGTTTCGCTCGAGGATCGTGCGACAACTCTCGCAGAGATTCGATTGCTGGCTGCTCCGCTTGCTGCTGTTATCGCTGTTGTTGTTATTGTGGTTCACATTATTGTTGTTGTTGTTGTGACTGATCGAGTTCCGCTCGGATTCACTCTGTGAATTTGAGCTGTCGTCAATGAAGCGCAGATCACCGGCATCGGGTGTCAGCGGCGAACTGAGTCCCGAACTGGTATCCGTTTCCAGCTGCAATCCGGGATTGTCCATGCCCATTCCCATTCCCAATCCCGTCTCCGGTTCACTGTCCACATCCAGCATGCAACCAAAGGAGTTAGACCGCGTTTTGCGCGGGGATCGTCTCGAGATTATCTCTCCCTTTTCATTTAATAGCAGTTCCACGGGTCGCGAGACAATCAGGGTCCTTGTGGTCGTCATGGTGGTGGTGTGCTTGTACTCAGTTCGTTTGCTAAAGAGCCCCGTTGTGGGATCATCGCAGGGCAGACGTTGCACCTCTGTGACCTTGTGGGTCACATCGCTGCAGGTCACGGTTTCAGTGCTCAATGAGGGACTGGCGGGCGGTGGGCTGTCCGGCGAGAGGTTGGTAATGTTATATGTCGCCACGCTGGTGAAAGGCGCCATAGAAGGGGAGCGGGGTTTGACGGGCGGCTTCGGCGGGACCTTTGGGGCGGGTGTGGGCGTGGCCAGGGGCGTATTGTCTTTGTTTGGCTCGCTTTTCGCGAGCAGATTGCAAAAACAGCGAGTGCAAACGCTGCTCAAGCTACTCCCGCTGCTGCTACCCGTTTCCACCAGGCGGCGACGATCGTCCTTGACACCAGCGGAGGATGCATTCAGAGGGTTGATGTAAAACGTACTATTGCTTAGTCGACTTCCCGGCGATCCGGCCAGGGAAAATCCCACACCCACGCCCACATTCACAGCGCCACCCACTGCCGCCGTCGACGAAAGGTCAAAGCAGCTCCTCTGCAACTGCTGTTTGCTGCCAAAACTTCCGCTGCCTCCCAAACCGGAGGAGCTCTTCTTATTCTTGGGCTGACGTCGAAGCGAGGAGAACCAGTTGCTGATGCTGGGACGCTTCTGGTGCATCGAGGCCATCCTTCTCAGTCAATTGCTCACTTCCTGGGAAACGGGTTTCACTCGGTTTGTGGCACTCACACGTGCGCCTCCATTCTGGCTGACTGAAAATTGTAAAGGGTCTTAGTTTGGGGAGATCTTTAGGCTGCAACCTCTTGTGGCACGCAATTTACAAGTACAAAGTGGCGTCTTTTAGGGTATCTCCTCGTAACCCATAAATAAATTTGCTAATTGTGGCAGTCTTTGACTCTCAGTGTGTTGAAACCCTACAAGGCGCTGAGCAGGAAGTGTCGGGATGGCTAACCTCAGAATGGAATTTTGTCTGGCGTCGCAACATTTTTCGGGTTTCCCATGACACCAAGCAGAAAACCGAACGGAGACACAAAACGAATTACGCTAATGGCCTGCAGGTTAACAAGGTGATGGCGTCCCTAATCCCAGGACACGCAGACGCGACTACACTTCCGTGTGATTTGTCGACTTGCGTCTTAAAGCGTTGAATCAAAGGAGAACCCAGCCCACGACCTCTGTTCAGGATCAGGATCGGGATCTGGGAATGGGACCAAGTCTGCTGCCGACGCGCATCCATTCCTTTGTCTTGTGATTTATTGGGATTTCTTTCTGGTCCCTTTTGCACTTGGTGTCTAATGTTTGCAGTGTGCGTTATTTTCCTTTCGCCCAAACAGGAAGGAAGTCAGCACGATAAAGCTTGGGAATTGTTTTTGGGGACACAGGCGACCAAATTCTAATTGGGGTCGGTGGTCGGGGCTTTACCAAACAAGACAAAATCACTCAAGCGTATGCAAAAGCTTATCGAGACATTATTTCGGTCTTTAGAGTGAGCATTGCTGCTGACTATTTTGCAGAATAAAATACAATTTTATCCAGCAAAGAAAATCAATAACAAAGAAAACTTTCATTGAAATTTCGACTAAAAATAATTTATTTTTAACATTTTAAAGTGTCAGAGCAAATTCATGTCAAGTTAAAAATAATTTGTTGATTCAAGGGCTATGATAAATGAGAGGGGTTTTGTTTATCCCTCCCAAGAGGAAACTGATATTACGCCTAGATTAACCCTAAAACAACTTTATGCTCGCGTTATTTAACTCAATAATTTGCTTTGATTTTTAATAAATAGCCCGAAAAAGCCCTCCTGTTCACTACAAAACAACAAAGCCGCCCTCCAATAACAATATTTACTTTAATCAATGTCAAATTGTTCTATTCCCCGACCTGTGAACGCGGCGCACCGCTCTCTAATGTTTCGTCTGGGACTTGGTAACTGGGCAGGTCCCCAAGGAGAAGTTCTGCCACAGCAACAATTGCCTGAGTTTTGGCCTTGTCACGCCCGCACATTAGGCAGGCAAAATGAACTCTTTGAAAAGAGTTTTAGGCGTCCTTTTTACGGTGCCTACGTGATTGGATTGCACAAATGTGCGAACATTCAAATGGATTGCATTTAATATGGCTCTTGCTGGGTTCCTATGTAAATGTGGTACTTCAGAAACATTCATTATATAAAATAACCAAAGAAAGAAGGCAAACATTGCGAGGCGGCGACCACATAAAAGGCGCGGCCAGCTTCGATGACCAAGTTGAAAAACATTGAGGCAAAAGACAAACACTGGGAAGGCATAGGGAAGGCAGAGGTAGAACACACAGGTGAATGCCACAAGGCATTCGGAGAGAAGAAGAATAACAAGACCAAAGAAGGGAAATAAGTAAAATGAAATTAAATTTGTAAACAAACTATCAATCAAACTGAATGAAGCCGACACTCACACAGAGGTACGCAGTCAAATGAGTAGGGAACACAGACAGATAAAAGCAGATTCCACAGATATAGATACAGATACGAACACGGACAACTTGAAGTGGCCCATCAAAGCTGTGATTGTGATTGCTACCTGTGGGCAGGAAATGCGCTTTGACTATGGAAAAGTAATGGCGTGTAGGACTTAACCCCCTGTAAGTTTCCCAAAGTCTTAGCCAGTGAAAAATGGTTAAAAGAGCATAAAAGACTCCGACACACAGTAGCCACAAAAATGGGGCGTGTCTTGCGCCATTTATCTTGACAATTTAATCTACACTTTACACTTTGCAACCAAACAATTGAAAAACTGCTGGCGAACGCCTTTTTCTCGGACAACGCGCTCATTCAACCCTTTTGTCTGGGATTGGCGACTACGCTTTTGAACTCGACAAAAACCAATTAGAAAATCAGACACATAAACAATGCCCTAGACCGAAATACATACTCGTATAAGAAGAAGATAATACAGAAAGTGCCATCTGGGACTCGGATCCGTAAAAATGGAGTGTGGTGCGGAGGGAAACCTTTATTGTCGACTTTGTCTGGGTGGATCTGAGTTTTCCCATAAGTGACTTTTACTTTCCGCCAGCAAAATGCAATTAAAGGCAAGCTTTCCTCTCTCCAATTGCGACAGTTTTCCCTTTCTTTTTTGTCTCAGCATTAAATGTATCTAAGTAACTCGGCTCGGGTCAATGGCTTTCGTTGATGGAAAGTGTGAGCACTTTGTTATTGATTGTCTGTGTAAAATATGCTAAGAAGATTTTCCGCTTCAGAACAGCAGAAACAAAGAGTCTTAGCTCTGCCTGACCAGCAGAAAAAGTGAAATTTGAATAATATTTAAAGGATATGACATCACTTTCTGAACGAGATGGCAATTAAAGAGCGCGGAATTATCTCCTCGAAAAGGCACAGCAACTATTTCACTAATGACCAAAACTCATCAAAAGACTAAAAAAGAAATCTAAAAATTGCCATATAAAACAAAAAATACTTTACAATAGCCGATGCTGATGAGACCGGGGCTGCTGCTATGCATAAACTTGCCATATGTAGGATACATTTTTTGTAGTCTCGGTTTTCGTATAGTTGCGTCATTTAGCTAAATCGAGAAAGATGCAAATTCGTGCCTGCCATGTGAGAGACGGGGTAATAGTGCCCGCATTAGTTTCGTAGTTTTTGTTTTAGAAGGTTTTTAACAAATTTATAAATGACAGGCAGTCCGGAGGCAGCAGCAGAAATAAGGAGCATAGCATGAAGAGGAGCACAAACAATAACAAAACTAAACAAAATAAAGGCTAAACAAAAGACAATAACAAACAAACGCGTGTGGGCTGCCTTGGCATCCATAGAGGTAATGAGCAATATCCATTGAGATACAGATGGGTATATTCATATATGTATTACGTATAGGACTAGTCGTCCGCCCCTGTAGCAGCTGGACTTCCCATTTCAATATATTATTTATATTTGGCATTTGTTTATGATATGCAAAATGGCATTTGGTCATTTTTTATGCCCAAGACACAAATAGTGAAAGATTCCGTCTGCCCTTGCCTGACATGATTTATTTTGTTTCCATTGTGGTTTTCGTTTTGAAAAATCACATATTAAACCTAAAGCTACAACATCTGTAGACGTGTCGTTATACAAATGAAACGAAATCAAATATTAAATGGAGTTTTTCATAAATACTTTAGAAACTTTAAAAATAAATGCGGAGAATGGGTGTGCCTAAAATAAATCGAAAGATAAACCTAATATCAGCTGATTTTTAAGGCCCTGGGAACCAGCTAATAATCAAAACCACTTTAAACTAATAATACAGTCCTCTATGAATTTACGTTTATTTATTTTCTCCATAAATCTTATGCTCTCCGCTATATTTCTCTGCTCGGTGAACCATTAAGAACACAAGTTCGTTGGCCCACTTCGGCTGGCGCACAACAAACAACAAAGTCCGCCAACAGAATATCTAAAATAAATGTGTTTTTAATTAAATGCCTTTTGTTTCTAGTCAGCACACAGTAGGCAGCAGAAACCTGGACAAAAGGTAAGTCGAATACAAGCAGACATTGAGATGCAGGTACGACTATCAACAGTCGTGCAAAGATACCTGGATTTCCGTCACTCTTTTTACTCCCACAAAAACGACGTGCTGGCCCTTTTTTTGGTCAATTCTTATTTGGCAGACATTTCCCACAGCTCATTAGAATACCGCCTGAACAATCTAAAGAGTACTGTACAAAATGGTTGGCGACGCCAGCTTGGCGTTTAGAGAACAGCAGAAATTTACACTTTACTCACATATTTAGAAGGAATTTCAGCTGTTTACTGAAATGTTAGTTACACACGCTCTGCATACCAAACACTTTTGCCTGTCACACGAGTATCTGTGTGATACATTGTATCGCTTTCTGTGTATCCGCAAGGTAGCAACAGGTGCACCTCATTTTTTATGGCAGTCCCCAACAACAACGCTTTTAGTCAGCTCGGTTTGCTTGTGGCATCGTATTTTACTGATGTTTATTGATTGGGTTTTCCGCCTCTGTTTACTGGCGTCAATTTGCTAATTGTGCATTTCGCTTTCGGTCTGTTCTGCTAGCTAATTGTTGTAGCTGGTGGATACGTTCTAAATCTGCTCGGTTCGTTGGATCACTTTTACTTTTGCAATGCATTGCCATTTCGCACTGGTTTTGGGTCAAGGTGAGAGGGTTCGATGTCTATACATTAGAAATTCAATTTCTTCAATTGATGGACAGGTTTCTAGTTGAATATGAATTTGTTGGATTGATTGATTGACTGATGCGCACTGAATGACATGGCGAAACTTCAAAGCAAATTACCTGGAGCCATATAGAATTTAAGAAAAACGTTTCAGATTTATTCCGTTCGCCACCTCAATCACGGTGAACAGTTTTCAGATCTTCAAAATTCAACTGAAACTCGAAATGGAATTTTTAAGTTTCCCTCGTAAAGTTTATTTTCTTGCCCTTTTCAAACTTTCTGTAGTCCATGAAAAACTTTCTGTCAGCTGCCAACAAAACTAATTAGTAAATTAACTTTAAACAAAGACGAGTTCAACTAACTAAAACAGAAACCCACACACAAAACCTAGCCAAATCTTTATTTAGAGCACATGTAAACGCCATTATAGTTTATTTCATTAATTTTATCAACCGGTTCTCCGATTATTTCATTGAACCGGGTGTTAGCATTTAAAACCTGTTTATCACAATAAAAATTCAAAAATATAAACAAACTTAATATTTTTTTAAAGATTGTTTTGAAGAAATGGCATTGAAGCAGGCCTTAGAGGAAACGCAATTTCATTTGATTAACCATAGCCTAAAGTCCAAGGGCGATTTAATGCCCTTGTTTCCCTTATACTGAGTACAATATTGAAATAAACTTCCCTCCTATAGAGATAAGCTTTGCAAAGCACCAGCGGATGGATATGAGTTGTTTTGCGTTTTATCGAAGCTTAAACATTTACCAAAACACCCCAAGCTTATAACAAGTGACAAATAAATCACTGTACTTGTCCGACAAATGCGAAATAGGGGAATAACATGTGTAAGCATTGGTGAATTAAATTTCAAAATGAATTAAAATGGAAAAACAATCGTAATTTATAACAAGAAAGGAAACCAACTTCGGCAATGCGATTATATACCCTTGCAGTTATGCCTACATTACAAAAAAGAATGAAGCTTTGTAGATTTTGCACAGCATTTTGCCATCGTTTCTATGGCAGCTATATGAAATTGCTGTCCGATTTTGACAAAACTAAAAGAGTGATTCTGATATAGTAAATAATTGCTATATCTCAAAAGAATATTTATATTTTTTTTTTTTCTTATGTGTGCTATATGATATAAATGTCCGATTTTAATTTAATGAAAACCGTAATTCCATAGTATTTAAATATTGCCAAATCCCAAAAAACAACAAACTTATACTTTTTTAATTTTAATTTTCCGATTGTTCATATGGAAACTATATCCGTCTCGTTCCGACTTATATACTATTCTTGCTCTTTTATTTAAGGAATGAATAATAGGTACATATACCAGGCAAGCGTTATGTAAACGCCCAGCCCTTGCATAGCTCAAACCGCGCAAGTCGGAATTCCTGGGTAACAAAACAGAAAAAACGGAAGTACATGCGTTATTTTCGGGCAAACACTTTCCATTTTTACATTTGAAAGTGATGCCAAGACAAAGAGTCGAGACACGGCAAGGACCACATAATCGTAGTCTGGCCCGATTCCCCCGATCCCCCTGCCCTTCCTCTTAGCTGCCTTCCCCTTGCCATAGAGACGTGAGATGTCTGCGAATGCTGTTGGCCGACGTGATTTGAACGCGCAAAAGATATCCGCACTTGGTTTCTTTTACCCTGTCAGCAGCACTAGCTTTCCCTCTTTGTCGACATGTTTGAGGCGATGGCAAATTCTGTTTATTCTTGGTTCTTTTGTCTGACTCTCTGTCTGCTATTTCCTAAAAATGTTTTTTGGCTGCTGCTTGCTGAGATAGACACGCGTATATTTTGCTTACTTTTATTCTCGGCTTGTTTATAAATTGGAAATTTTATGGCTGCTGGGCTGGGCAAACCCAACATACGAAACTGAAAGTCCATTGCCTTTTTCAAAGTCAACATACATATGTGTGGACCGCAGGTCCTTGAAAATAGCTGTCGGCATGACTTCTGCTTGATTTTCTTCTTTGTGGCGTGTTAATAACTGAAATGCATTCATAGGTTGTTTTCGAAATTACGTCGCAGCTACTTTTGTATCTTTGTTTATGCATCCCAGGCACATCTCGGCTAGATTTCCCTCGATTTTCTAGGCAGAAGTTCCATTTTTGACAGCTCGTTACGAGTGCATTTGATGCTGTATACCCAGCCATTGCAGTTCAGTTTTGCCTTGCCTCGCCTCTTTATTTTTAAACACTTCGCTGACATATGTTTCGGATTCGAAAACTCATTTAGTGTGTCGGAGATTATAATGGCCTGTGAGAGACGGACAGGGGCAGCAGACCCGAGGGCCGAGTTTCCCTGTGGGAAATCACGTTAGAGTACGTTTTCGGCTGCCAGTTGGTCTGGCCATGTCCCTTAATAATCTTATCAAAGCGATAACAATACCGATTGGGGTATTCAAAGTACCTAGCATATGGATGCGCTTTCATGATGATCAGAGCCAATCCAGAAATAAATGCCTGAAGGCCATTCATATATTTCGCTCGGCAAAGTGCTACACTTGAAAAATTATCTAGCTAAATGCTTAAGAAATGACTCATGACACATTTTGCGTGAAGTGAAATTCCAATGCCTTGGCCCAGACATTGTTCAGCTCCTCTCTTAATTAATATTAATATTCTTAACCACAAACAGCAGACAGTCAGCTTTTTCTTTTTATACCCTTGCAGAGGGTATTATAATTTCAGTCAAAAGTTTGCAACGCAGTGAAGGAGACATTTCCGACCCTATAAAGTATATATATTCTTGATCAGCATCACCAGGAGAGTCGATCTAGCCATGTCCGTCTGTCCGTCTGTCCGTCCGTCTGTCCGTCCGTCTGTCCGTCTGTCCGTCTGTCAGTCTGTCCGTCTGTCCGTCCGTTTCTACGCAAACTAGTCCCTCAATTTTAAAGCTATCTGCTCGAAACTTTCCCAAAAGTTGTCTTTCTATTGCAGGTAGTATATAAGTCGGAACGAGCCGGATCGGGCGACTATATCATATAGCTGCCATATAACTGAACGATCGGAAAAGCCATAACTTTGGTGTTTTTAAAGATAAGAAGTTGGGACTTTCTATGGGTTTTATTTTTGGCCAATCAATCCGACATACCGAATTTCATAAGGATCGGCTGACTATATCTTATAGCTGCCATATAACTGATTGATCGGAAGTGCCATAACTTTGGTGTTTGTAAAGTTAAGAAGTTGGGATTTTCTATGGGTTTTATTTTTGGCCAATCAATCCGACATACCAAATTTCATAAGGATCGGCCGACTATATCTTATAGCTGCCATATAACTGAACGATTGGAAATGCCATAACTTTGGTGTTTTTAAAGTTAGGAAGTTGGGATTTTTTATGAGTATTAAGAATGCATCATATGAATAATTTTGGAGAATATAATTATAGAGTATTCTGCAAGGGTATATCAACTTCGGCTCCGCCCGAAGTTAGCTTTCCTTTCTTGTTATTAATTTCTTTTGATTTTCAAGAACACCACGAGTGGAAACATCGAAAATTTCTCTTTGACTTAATGAACATAAATATTGTTAATTTTTGTTCTGGTATGCTTTTCACACGAGATTTTGGCAAGCATTAGTTTTATATTTTCTTTTCCTTTTGTTCGTTTCTCTGCATCAGCGTTTGTTTATTTTTTTGACAAAAGCGAGCAAAACCCGAGTGCGCCGATCTCTCCATGTGAAGCAAATAAATAAATAAATATGATCTACTGCCGGTCTAAAATGTAGCAAAAACACTTACGTTCTATGTTCTTCGGCCTAAAATATGTCTTTAATTTGCTTACTTAGTTCGCCCACATATGAATAAACATTCCGAGATGGACTGATCATCGTTTAATGTAGATATAGTGCGCTTATGTTTTTTCAGATATTATTTGAATTTTAAAAGGTAAACATTTTTGTTATAATTAAAAAAATTAAATGGGGTAAGTTAAGTTTAAAGTTGACTTTACTGAATAATAACGACCATATTTATCTAAACCAAACTGCCTAGATACACGATCTAGCCACTTAAACCGCATGTAGAAATCAAGACTCAACAATGCAAGGTATATTGACTAAAGTAGGACAAATTAATTTGCGCTCAAATTTGTATCCCACCCACGAGCTTAGGTCGTTTTTAAATTTTTACCAGTTCTGGACAGTTTTTGCTACATTTGGGGGGTTGAGTTCGATGTGCCCCGTGGAACCCGCCTCGCATTTAGTGTGGCTAATTTATGTGTTTTACGTGAATGATTTTTTTGTTTGCATGCTTCCAGTTCTGCGGTTAGTGGAGGTGCTGATACTTAAGCGTCCACTGGATCAAGACTTTTTAAAGCTTCTGGGACATAAATAAAAACAGCCAACAAAAAATTTCTAGAAATCCTCTCGACATCACAAAAATATAACATTTCTTTAAATTGGATTTTATTAGCCCAGGTTGAGTCTATTTTTAAAAATGAAAAAAAAAACAAAGAGTGAGCATCTAAATAGAGATGCCTGGCCTGGCAGAGTTCTTGGTCCCAAACTATTTTCTCTCAAATTGGATTCTTATGCTCTATTTGTGTTTCAAATTGAGTTAGCTTTTACCTGCTTGGAAGTGTCTGTGTACCGAGCCAGGTTACCAGAGGTAAAAAGCATCTTGCAGTTGGCTCTTTTGTTATTATTTACATACCAAAATGCCAATTGTGTTTGGCAAGACAAAGTATAGTTGCAAAATATGTAAGCCGCATTACCGAGAAAATTGTAATTTAGCTAAGAAGAATTTGAAACTCTTACCTCGATTAATTCTAGGAATTTTAGAAAGATATTAAAATTAAAAGCTAAAACGAACCGTTTTCTAAGAAGTTCCTGTTTTTCCATGGCTAACAATTTATAATTGATCTGATGGTTTTATGCCTCTTTTAAAAAAAATAGTAGTTATCTTCTATTTTCTTAGCTTGCTTCGAACTCGCTTTAGTTCCTCAAGCACTTGTTCTTTCTTTCTTTTGCTTGATGGCAAACCTTTTACAGTAATACTTAAGAAATCGAGTACTTTTAGAATGAAAAGCGTAGCGTTTAGCGAGACGCTGAATATCCTTCAGAAAACCCTTGACACACAAAACCGCGATACAGAGAGGGTTCTGTAAAAGCCTCTTTCAACTGCTCCAGTTTCTTCTTCAACAGTCCCCTTGCAATACCAACGAGTTTCCTTTCTCTACAACACCGTTTTATTATTTTCCATTTGTATCGAAGCAACATTAGTCCGGGTGAATCAACAAATGGAGTGATTCATATGCGGAGCATTAATGAGAGACTCTATACGTGTTTGCAATGCCAAGAGATCAAGTCGAATATGTAACTTTAATGGAACTGTCGCAACTGTGTGCAGAAAAGTAACTACAAGACAATAGGCAATGGTAAAGGCGCGGCCAAACACCACATTTATATAATTGAGCAACGGGCGAGAGAACTGCACTATCGAGCGAAGGGGTCAACGAAATCGAGAAGAATGCCAGAGACTTTACGAGGGGGAAAACCAGTTTCATGTAAAAGCTAATTATGCGCCAGTCGAAAAGTTGTATCAAGCATCTACAGGAAACTTTTGTGCATAATTTCCATGCAAATGTCCGCAAGAAGCGAAGAACCCAGAAAGCTGCAAATGAGCAATTCAAACGCGAAAACATAGAAACATGTACAGTTAAACAAACAACTTGTTGCATTCCATGGTTGAGGGACAATTTGTCATCTCTATCGCTAGGCTGTGTCCCTTCGTTTTCCCAGATTGAGTACCCGTCATTGTCTTCGTGGCGTTGTGTGGCCCATTTGCATCTGCAGACTTCTGCCACTTCTCTGGCGCATTGCAGTTTAGATGAAATTGCCTAGATAGGCCTAGACAGGCCCAAGATACATTGCCCTCTCCTCCGCATTCGCAACTTACTCTCGTGACTCATGTTTTGTTTGCCCTCGTGTTTATTGCACACGCAGTCACTGGAACGGACCAAGACTCAACCCCCAATGCCCAGGGCCTGGCCACAGGAGCTCCAAGTGCCAAGGCAGCAGCAATCACAAAGTGCCTCGCCTTGTCTGCATAAATCAGAAAGTAGATAAAGAAAATGGCAACTACATTTTACGAACAGCAACTGCAACCCAAAGCGCACAAAACTCCCAATCCGGAGACGATAAGTGAACTGCACATAGAGATATTAGCGGTTCTTAAAGTGCCATAAAATGAACTACACAGTGTTTGTATGAGCACTTACAGCAGCGTAAGTAGATTACAACATGAGCGGAAGTTGACACACTGCGTTGTGGACGTCGTTTTAGTTTATAAATTCAAGATACCGAAAAATATACATTTCATTTTCATGGGAAATATTTTCAACATTTTGTTTTTATTGTATATATTATCTTGTTTTATTTTACTTTATTTTTTGGCTCACTCATTGTACTGAAAGTCTAAACAGAATAAATTTTAATTTATTTGAAAGAAAATAAAATTAAAATATTTCATCCACTGTTATAATAAAATACTTGTTTTCCATTTCATATGCCTATATGGTGACCTTTAATCGAATAGCTCGAATTGAAAAGCTCTTAATTGTTATTCCCCAACCTTAATTGCTGAATTCAATTTCTTCAATCCGTGTTCATGTTTCAACAAACACTTTTACATTAGTGGAATAAACAAGTAAATAAAATTAAGCAAAACAAGCGTAGAAAACGGCCGCAAAAAAGTGGCAAAGTGGCAGTAACAAATTCCACAATGAATTTAGTGTGTGTGTGTGTGCGCTGGTCAAACAAAAAACATGGGACAAACACAACCGGAAAAATTGCAATAAATTAATTTAATGGCAACGAAAACAAGCGGCTGCAGTAGGGACAACACCAAGAAAGAACAACTGTCAACAACATGAGCAACAGAAGCTGCTTTAATTGTTTTCAATGGCGCAGGGACAAAGTTCCAGGCGTCTGTTTCAATTTCCACTGCCCAGAAAAAGTAAAGTGAATTGGCACTGGGGAAACTCACCCATTGATCTGCGTTCACTTGAGTTTACAAAGTCGTTGTGACACGCCCTAGAAAAGAGGTCCATCAAACGAAATGAAGACCTCAGAAGGGCCAAGCTTGTTTTGGCAATCTTTACGGTTAGGACAGCCTCTGCAAACATTTTTATTGGTTTTCGTTTTTATTTATTTTATAGTTTCAGCGCTTTCATATGCGCATTTGAAATGCGAACCCTGGCAAACAGCTTCTAGTGCCATATGCATGCAAGATACATTTTGTGGAATCCTCCTGGCCTTCTCCTTTTCGTGGCACGCGAAAGGAAGTTGAGTCGAATGTAATAAAATGGCTTTGCTATCGGTTTTTGGTATAATTAGCATTTTCCGGCGACCGCCAGCAGCTGTTCTCATGCGGGGGTCGAACTGGGAACTCTTAGCCCCATATGGTGGTTGCTGCCATTTGCAGTTTACTACCCGAAACCGATTGCACTGTGAGTTCGTTTCTGTTTTAGTAGTTATGGCAGCACTTGGGTAAAGGCATTTCGACTTTATCAAGCCAGTCGTCGGTGCGAAAATATTTATTAAATATTTTGATAAAAGCTTTCTCTGTTTTCGATTAGCTTGAAAAAGTTTTTATTTTCTCAAGCGGGTACGACTTCATCCATCGAAACCTTAAAAAGCGACTCTACAATCGAGTTTACACATTTTCATAGAGTGTAGCCAACCAAAGTGACTCATGCACATCCACTATATTTACAATATACCATCGATAGTGCTTCCCTCCTGTTATTACAATATTATATTTTCCAAATTGCAGTTGAATTTCCCCTGCAATAGTGCACCACCCACCTTTGCCCCTGTTTCGAATTCCACCCCGACTGGCGGCAGAAGCAATTAGCTTAGGTTAGGTTTTGCCGGCTGTTTTGAGGGGCTGCCTTAGAGTTCAGTCTTTAAGCACGCCCTGCCTTGTCCTTCAAAACTGGGAGAATATGGTTACATGGCGCAGCTTTTATTGTCTGGCAGATGCATACACGAAGTGTCTAAATATCAGGGCGTACTGTGGAAGTCATAGAGTGGGAGAAAATGGGAGAGAGTACTTGCACTTGGAGGTAAACAGAACGGGCTAGGTTACGTGTCCGTGTCCGTTTGCGGGACTATTAAATTAATTATGCCTGCTTTAATGGTTTGTTGGCTTATTCTATTTTATGGTTTTATGAAGAGAAGAGAAAATGGAGACCCTAGCATGGTTTTGTCTTTAATTGGTTTTAACACGAAGTGACCTAGGAGTGTGCAATTTTAATAGTCCTAGGCTAAGCGTTAAACTGGGAAATACTTCCTTTATTATCGCAATTATACGTTTAAAGAACTCTCCTAAACTTATAAAGGCATAAATCAACGAAGGTGTGTCGTAAAACTAAGAAGATGATGATGTTCTCGTTGGTTTTTTTTACTAGTTCCGGGTATAATAATTTTCACGTTTATTAATGGCTTTCGTTTTGTGAAGCGTGCAAGGCGAAAAATACTTTGTTTACAATCGAATGTTCGTGTTTGTTGCGCACTTTAGTTTCAATCGACACATTCTAAAAAAGTGCAATGATTGGGATCGCATTGCGGACGCTTTAATTGATTCGAAATGCGCAGTGTAAAGAAAAATCCGAAATATTTTAACGCCTCTTGCCGGCTCATCCACATCTTGATGTAAATTGGATGTTGTTTTGGTGCCAGTTTTAGCGCGACAGTCGGAAACTGCCGAGTTCAAAGTGACTCCGAAAATTGTGATGGGTTTTCATTTCAAAAAACTTCGATAGCTACCACTACACAAATCAAGGAAATCATTCATCTTACACACGTTGCCTTGCACGGGTCTCAGACTATCATATAAAATGTGTGACGTGACTTTTTTTAGGTAATTGAAAGCAGAAAATATTAAATTTCCTTTCAACGTAATTACATCTAACAAAAAATTTACTGGCTCGTGCAAAATTTATATCAAATTTTGGGAACACTTGCCCAAGGTTTTCTTTCGGTAGAAATTTGACGCGTCTCAACAGACAAAGTCTGTTTAAATTACATGTTATTGAGAAAGGTTTCGTGTTTATAAGGGCGTTGAAAGTTGTGTTGAAAGCAGAATTAGTCTATTTTTGGATTTGGAATACATAGTTGTTATTGCCTGTATAGAAACGATACAAGGGAGTCAACACTGGTGTATAGTTTCCGTTTGAAGTTGTTGTTTAAATGTTATAATAAGGGGAAGCAATATTTAATTCTAGACGGAGCTAATATGTTTATCAAATTAAATTGTTTACACCTCAAAAAAAAACAAAAGTTTAAATTAAATAGGCGTTGTGTTCTTCCTTGGCAGTATAAAGTTATAAGTAGTAATCAAATTCTTTATGTTCCCATTCGTTTAAAATGTGGTATTGTGTCTGCACAAAAGGGAGAGTTAAATTATTAATATTTTCGAAAGTACTGTAGTTTCCAATTTCTTAAAAAATAGTTTTAATATAGTTTTTAAATAAAAGTATAGCAAATATTAACTGTTTGAAACACATCGAAAATCAATGCAGATAAATATGTTTAACACGTCCTCATCAAACTTTAGTAAAAACGGTTTATTCGGCTTGGAAAATTTTGGTGCTACCAGGCGGTAATATCGTTAGTCTTTTCGCACCTGCAGTTGATTATATCCGCTGGGGTTGTTGTCTCCCCGTTCAAGTCCTTCTGAACGAACCGATTATAGTCAAACCACACGCGGCCAACCGTTTTCGAGCTGACTCGGCTAATGGACATTTTAGAATAACGTCCATGGGCGGGGTACTCTGACTGCGGCTGACTGCCGTGCATTTGCATTAAATGTTAATGGCAAAATGCAATTATTTTCGCACATGCAAGGCGCTCGGCGACCCGGGAATAAACATTAAACACGAGACGCACGGGGAGCACGCGTTGCGCATGTTTGTTGACAATTAATGCCCGGTTTTTCTTGCTACGGTTGCAGTTGCATATGCGGTGTCTGGTCTAAAAATGGGCAGCGCGGTACGAACCCAATTTCGCATTAATTTCCGCATAACTCGGACAGGCACACGAAACCAAATGCGAACGCTGGGGAAAAGATAGCCCGCCAAAACTATAAAATTCCGCGCCACTCGACCGATTCTTGGACGGCTGCCTGGTGACCCCTTGTTCCATAACTTAAACGAACGCATCCGCTGTGGCATGAACTGCTCTTCCCCATCGTTGACAACACAAAAAATATTCCAATCATGCATTTGCCCTCCGATGCACTGAACTCTTCTTTGGGCTGCTGTGGCTGCCAGTTCATCATCATTGCCATCGTTGTCGCTATCCAACTTCATTATTACTATGGGTGTACTCGCGGTTTGTCCGGGTGGCACTTTGATGTTGTTTTAGTGGCGTCTTTCCACTTCCCCTCCCCTCGTTGGCAGAGGTTATTATCCCCTGATTAACCGCAATCGCCCCTGCTTCTTTTTTTTATTTTACGTTTATCTCATCAAACTTGTTGCAATTTCTTGTGTCGTTGGTCGGCTTTTAGCTGACTGACTCCACAAAGTCGCCGCTCATCTGACTTGCAATTGGTTCAATCATTGAATTTTGTTTATTTTTCTAATAAGCTAAAGATTTACTAAGACACCAAATGGTAATTATGCTTTCTAAAGTTTTTTATACATTATTGTTTGCCCATTGTTTTTTTCTATCCCAGCTGTTTTAAACATGATCATTGTTTTTAACATAATAAATACCATGTATTAAACAATAAACTAGACTATTATATGATAACATTGCCAGTCAACTTCACTTTCCAAATGAAGCTTGCTTTATTCTAAAGTTTTATAGTACCTTCTAAACTAAGATTAAATTGGCTAAAACCCCCTTGTATTCCTTGGGAACCGCAAAGTTAAAGGAAATCCAATTCCAAGCCATCGTACTTCTAATCAAAAAGCATTTCGAGTACTCTCTAAAGCCACAAAAGCCACGAAAGTTGTCATTCAATACAGTTTTTTTGCAAGAGCGGAGTGTCGCAATAAAAGAGCAAACGCAACGTATAATTCCAGTGTCAACACAAGTGGCAACTATTGATTTTTTGTTCGCTTTTCATTCGGCAAAACTTAAAAATATATTCTCCGCACAATGCACAAACAGTCCCGGTCTTTTTGGGACAAGTGTGCTGCGGAACCGCAGGAATAGTGCAGAGTGACTACTGTACAGTGGCCCGAAACAGCGACGAACTACGCGATGCGATGGCAGCGCGCGCCATTTGCATTCTTGGCACCATCAGCGCGAGAAGAAGGAAAAATGTTGGCAACACTCGGGACCTTTCATGCCCCCCTTCCCCGTCCCCCAACCTGTAGTTTTGTGTGTTTTTGGCATGTTTCATTGGCAGGCGCGCTTAAAATATGCTAAAAAAGTCGAGCAGCAGGTGGACGGGGGGTGTGAACTGGTATGCAGTGGAGTCGAGTTAAGTGAGTTACTACACACCCATTTTTCAATTGCTTTGCTACGACAATTGTGGCTGTTGTGTTTATTGTTCGTTTGCCTGATAAAATACACAGCACCACCCGCCTCGAACAATGGGAACAGGAAGAGGAGTTAGATCGGGAGCAGAATTGTCAAACTACCGCAATGGCGTGCCAACGACTCGGAATCGGAATCCTTTCCCTAACTTTCCTTTACCCCGTTTCCCCATTTCAATTTGACGCAGTAAAGTTGGTTCAAATTTATTTCAGGAACAACTTTCAGCTGATACTTGGGGCTCGAAAACTGTTTAGTGGCTGCCACATCGGTCTGAAGGTTAGAATTGGTCGGACACTCTCTGTCTGAATGCTCAACGAGCTGTGTCTGTGCCGACCTTTTACTATAGAATGATTTGTTTCTGATTTTTCATCCTTTCCTTTTTTTTCTTTTGGCAAACACAACAGCGGAATGTTGCTGGGCTCGCTGGGCATAAAATGTATCTACTGGTCGATTTATTTAAAGTAAATAATCTAAAGCCTTTTTTAAATATATCCCAGTTCCATAGTTTTTCTAAAATCTTCAGGTTAAACACCGCAGAAAAATTATAAATTTCGCAATAGTAGGCTTTTAACGCTTATAAATAATTATGATATAATAAAATAATCATAATTAACAAGTTTAATTAAACTTATAGCTACATTGAAATTCAAAATTAAACAAATCAATCAGGAGAATCTCTCGATTGGCAGAAATCACGTTGTATCATCCCACAGCCCACACAGAAATACAGTCCAGTTAATTATTTTCTCAAAACAATTAAAAGTGGGCTCATAAAAATGTACTCCCCGACAAAATTGGCAACGTAGAAATGTTTATTACTCATATGAGAATTTTAACAAATAAAAAATCAGAAAAGAACGCGTCGGTAGGAGAAACCGGCTGGCGTCAGAGCAGCGAACAAAACAAACAGTACCTTTATATTGATAATTTAAGCAAAGTCTGACAATAATTGATAAAGGTAAATAAGTCACCAATACGACGATGACGTCACGGATTGCAGCTACTTTTTGTCAGCACATAGACGGCTATATTATTTATCGTTGACTTTCGTAACTGTTTGGTTGTTTGGAGGACACCTGAACATATCTATTAATAATTCCCATTATAAATAACTGAAGTGCAAATGACGCGTATTGTTTTGTACTTGTAAATTGCTTGGACAAGATATAGAGCGGGAAATGAACAATCATAAGGCATATTTACATGGAATATTCCGATGATTCAAATGGCTGATTTCCTCCCAACTTATTGCGCTTTGTTTCCACTTCGCAGCTTCTAGCAGAACCTAATTGTTTTTTGCAGTCTGATTAATTTTATTATTTATTTTTCTTTATTTTTGCACTATCGACACAAACACACTCACAAAGCGAATTGATAAGACGATACCTTATCAGTTATATTTTACTATCGTCGTCCAACTCTTTAATTTCGGCCAACTTAATTTTTGCACATGGCCAGCGAAAATAAACGATTTCTCAATAATTAACCGAAGTGTTTTTATAATTATTAATAACTTTCTCTTTGGATTTGTAATTACCAAAAATAATCCAAGCTGTGCGCGTACATTTTGATTTCATTCCACTTTTTGTATTTTTGTTTCATTACATTTTTGGCACTCGAAAAGCGGAAAAAAACGCATGAAAACGCGAAAAGAAATTCCTATTCAGTTTCAGCTTTGAAAGGCCGCGCACTCCGACGATTCCGTATCCGTATCCGTCACCTCAACATAGTGTGTGGGATCTACGACTCAGACTGAACGCTGGTGTCGCCCGACGGAGAGAGAAACCCGAATCCCGAGTGGCGCACAGCTGACTACCGCTCACAACAAGTGGCTTTAAGAGAGCGAAAGAGCACGCCAGGCATTCTCTTATGTACCAAAGTATCTCCCGGATACAATAGTATCTTTTAGATACAGCCCAGAGAGAACACTACAAACAATGAACTTATAAAATCAGACGATTTACTGTATTAAGAGCAGGCGTTCTCTTAGCCCTCCTGCTAACTGTTGATGTTAACAAAATCCAGTTAAGTATTAATAAATGTTTGTTGAAAGCTTGATATCAACGCGGTCAAGTGACTTCATCATTTTGCATAAATGCTCTTACTAACGTTCATTTTTAAGTTCAAGTCAAAATCATTTAAAGGATCTATATGATATTATTATCTTCTTATGAACTAATCTATATATTGTATAATCCTCTTCAAATAAATTATCTTTTAATTTAAAAGTTGTAGTGTACATTATTATTACAACACATATTTTGTCGTCGAAACTAGCATTTTAAATAAAAATAACAAACTCATACTCATGTATTCATTTTGAATTCATTTAATATCTTTAAAAATAACATTAAGGACTAATTAACTGTCACAATTATTAAACTTCCTACTGCCAGCAAATACTAATACTAAATGTTTAAATAAACATTTTTAACGATTGTCGCAACACACATATATATATACATATATTTATATAGCTGTCATAAATGAACCGCAAAAGTTGAAATGGGACTATGGCATGGGAGGAAGTCATTATCATTTAGCCTGCTCCTGATTTTGCATAAGCACATGAAATTGAAACACGTGAGAGCTAAGTGAAGCCATTTGCATGCAGACGTCATAAACTGCACTGGTTGTCCCTTCCACCATTCCCCGTTTCCCACCCACCGTTCCCCATTTGTGCCATTTCCATTTGTGTTTTGTTGGCTGAGTTCGATTAGTTTTCCAGCCATTGTTTGAAACGGAGCAAGCGGGGCACTACAAACAAGGGAGGGAAAGAAGGAGGGGAGCGTAGAGAACGGCCAGTGCAATGGCCATCGCTGCCACCCGTTCCCCGACCCCTCTCGTTCCGTTCCGTTCCTTTTATTTCAGAGTCGTCTCGTCCTGTTCGTCCATAACCTCAAAGCAGACATCATAAATCAAAGAACAAATTTGCACTTCAAGTGCGCTTTCAATAAGTTTGCCTCTTTGGACATTGTTGTAGTCGAAAGTTGTTGTTTTGCTTATCCTTGTTGTTGTCATAAATCATAATTTAAAGCTCGACTAAAGCTGTGGTGTAAGGCATTTCAAAGAACCTAAATGAGATAAAATTTATAACAAAAACTTTTCTATCAGCATTTAAAAATTGCAAAGAGAAAACCAAATCAAAAAGCAATTCAGTAAGAGAAACTCACGAGGAGAGAGTATTTGGCGCGACATTTGCGGATCAGATGACTAAACATCGGCGCAATCCCATGAAGCAAAATGGCAATAAACAGCAGCAAATTGAGATGAAAACAAGAGAGAACGCTATAGTCGGGTGCCCCGACTATCAGATACCCGTTACTCAGCTAAAGGGAGTGCGAGGGAGATGGAGATAGAAACTTTGATCACGCATAACTTTTTAACGAATGGTGCGATTTGAAAAATTTTAAATTTTTAAAATCGTATATAAGCGATTGTGGGCGTTAAAGGGGGCGTGGCACCTTTTTGAAACAAACTTGCGCTGCGTAGGAACTCCTAGAATCTGCATGCAAAATGCCAATCTTCTAGCTTTTATAGTTTCCGAGATCTCAGCGTTCATACGGACGGACAGACAGACGGACAGACAGACGGACAGACGGACATGGCTATATCGACTCGGCTAGTGACCCTGATCAAGAATATATATACTTTATAGGGTCGGAAACGCTTCCTTCTAGCTGTTACATACTTTTGCAGGAATACAATATACCCTTTTACTCTACGAGTAACGGGTATAAAGAGCCACAAGTAAGCTAAATAAAATGGCGAAAGTTCAACGGAACATTCTGATTGTGATTATGTGTTATCCCAAACTTGTGTATATGTATGAACAAAAACCACATTTTATCAACGCTCGAGCCCAGCTGCCCACTGTAGGAAAGCGTGATTAGCACCTAATCAGCACGTCTGGTAGTAAAGCAACTAGGAAATTAAATGCCAACTATTGCCCAGATATGCAGGCGCAACAAAAAAGCATCGATAAAGGCGAGTACGTCAGCCATGATTCACCCATATCAAACAAAAATATTAAATATTTGCGACGAGCAAGCCGGATGGTTAATTGTCGAGGTATGTACATACATATGTATATATAAAGCACTTCCGAGGAATTCTGGGGACTGAGCATTAGATCGGAAATATAATGGCAAAGGAATGCCAGATAACATAAGTCAGTATTTATGCCAAGGCGGAATGTTTAAATATGTTAGGTATAATTAATTAATAATTAATTGCAATATAAAAACCCGAATTTGAATGGCTACATTTTCGAATGTTTCATCAATTCATGTTATAAGTTTAATTGTCCATCAACTATCTGAAACAAATCCATGATCGATGTAAACTAAAAACAGTAAGAATTACAAACAATCGTACTATTTTTTTTTAGAATAAATGGCTTTAATACCCACTGTCAACAGAACAGAAACTGGCAGTCTTAAAAATTTTTAAACATACTTTCGGGCTGTAGGGGAGTAGCTAGTGTGATGCCAATTTGGCAATTTTTCCTCATTCTGTGTATTTTCAATTTTGAAATGGAACGACTATGAGGCCTGCTTCTTCGTCCCATGAACATAAAAATCGTATTTCCATTAATAGGAGATAACGAACTCAAATGTCCTTAGCTCAATAATAATCAAAACAGAAAAAGTAAAATATAGGGTGTTACAATTTGGTCAGATGTTTGTAACGAAAAGAATGAGAATTGTATGACTCTTTAAAGTATATACATATGTACAGGTATTCTTAATCAGAATCATCAGTAAAACGTTCGCAATCGTCTTCTTTTAAGTTTAGGCAGATCAAGTTTATAAACGTCCCTGATCGACGATATATGATAAAGCACACAGATGAACAATCAAATAACTAATTTATGCGCATATACTCCAAAATACATATGGTCCTTGGAAACCATTCCAGAAACAGGCTTAATAAAGATCAGAAAATCCTCTTGATCAAACTACTTTGGTAACAAGTATCTCTGCTGTTGTGAACACCCAAAACTGTCAATTTGTCTGGAATTTATTGCCGCTGCAAACAAAGCGAATTGAACTGCACAGCCACCAACTTAACCCGAAAGCTGAACTCAGCTAATTGCCGAAAAATTTAAACTAAAACCCGAAACCAGGGAGCAGGAGCGAAAAAACAGGGAACAGAGTTGGTAATTTATGCACTGCGGTAAAGGGCACCAGCAGTCCAGGTAACTAGGGAAGAGGAGAGGGGATAGGAAAAGGCCGAGGTGTCAATTGCCGCGCCAGGTAGGAATAATGAAGTGGAATAGGATAGAGCCAGGGAACCCAGCCAGAATGTGCAGGCCAAATTATTCGTAATTAGCCGTGGTGGAAATTTTGCTGAACCAGCTAAATTTTGTGGAAAATATAGCGAACTAGAAGATTGAATATTGTGCAGAGGATTAGTGGATGATTTTTGCTGACCTACGTCCTTTTCAGTAAATACTTTAAAACATAACTACTTTAATGGTTTTATGTTAACACAGACCTTATAAAACCTTACCAAATACTTTTCTAATAATTTATAGTATACTATGGCCTTCTTTTCATTTATAAATTAATTTCTAGTCTTTTAACACAGAACAATATATGAATATGTTGCTTAATACTGAGTAAATCACGAACTTGGTTTAACTCTCACCTTAGATTTAGTTTTCTTTAAAATCTTACGAAATAGAGTCTTGTACATAGCACTACTGAAACCACTATAAAAACTGTATATTAAACACTAAATAACAATTGGTTGGCTCTTTATCACGTTTTCTGCCACACACACGCACAAAACCAGAAATCAAGAAATATGCATAACAATTAACAATCACAGCACCCGTAAGAAACTTGAAAACGATCAGCGTGTGTTGGCGGGATGGACAATCGAGGAACGTAGGTTTCTTCTCCCCCGAAACGTCATTGATGACTAAGACACAGTCGCGGAGAATTATGAGCGGCATGAGTTATGAGAGCGAAACTCAAAAATCCTGGATGTGTTCAGAGCACAGGACCGTAATCAGGTAAGCCAGGCAGGCAAAATCATTTTAAGAGGTGACCAGACTTTGAATTTTTCATATGTGAAATTATGGAAATAAAAATATTAAAATTACTATCTGGCGCAGTAGTTCATAACAACTATTTGACAAATGTAAGTATAATTTATTATATTACAATATTTGTTCCTATAAATCTAATGATCAGTTTTGTGAATCAAAAGATTCAGCATTAACCATTTAAAGTAGTAACAAAACTAAGTTTAAGTATTAAACACAAGTAAATTACCACTTCAATCATCTTAAACATAATTTTTTAGACTGTGAATTTGTAAAACATGAAATATCGTACATTTATTGTATTGTATAAAGCATTAAAGTTTTAAATGTTTGTGCTAAAAACCTTTTTTGACAATTCCTCTTCTGTTATACAGTTTCTGTATACCCTTGCAGAGGGTATTATAATTTCAGTCAAAGTTTGCAACGCAGTAAAGGAGACATTTTCGACCCTATAAAGTATATATATTCTTGATTCGTGTCCATCTGCCTGTCCTTCCGTCCGTTTCTACTCAAACTAGTCCCTCAGTTTAAAAACTATCTGCTTGAAACAAAAGTTGTCTACTGCAGGTAGTAAATAAGTCGGAACGAGGCAGATCGGGCGAATATATTATATAGCTCCCATAGGAACAAGGGGAAACATTTTTTTTTTAAGTATAACTTTGTTGTTTTCTTCTTTGGGATTTGGTAATATTTAAATATTATGGAATTAGGGTTTAATTAAATCAAAAACTTTTATTTTGCTGTTTTTCTATATATCAGAATATTCCTTTGAGATATAGTAATATATCAGAATTACGCTTTTAGTTTTGTCAAAATCGGACAACAATATCTTATAGCTGCCATAAAAATGAAATTGTCATTGCTTCAATTTTTTGTAGTAGTCTAGGCATAGAATGCAAGGGCATACAAACTTCGGCTTGCCAAAGTTTGCTTCCTTTTTTGTTTAAATTTACAGCTACTTTTTTTGTCTCCCACAAAATTGTTTTTCTTCATTTTTTTTTGGCATGCCAAAAGACAAACACGAAAGTAGCAAACGGCGATTAAACAAATGTCAACCAGAGAAGTTCAAAAATGAGTTATGAACGACAACAAAAACTACGTAAAGTGTCCACACTCCACAATAACGGTACTTTTTATTACGTTGTTCATTAAGCATACTTTTGTTCGATTGTTGTTCGACCAGCGCCAATAGAAGAAAAAGAAGCGCCAAAAGTCATCAAAGGCAATCAAATAAATTTACAACAACAATCCGTGCTCTAAGCAAATTGGTCAAAGCGAAATGTGAGCAGACTAATTAGCCGCCAGAACAACGGCACAGCACAATGGAGTTGAAGAAAGAAGCTCTCGAAGATAAAGCTTTTACAGGTGCCCAGAGGTGAGCAGCCTGACATTAAGTTGGAAAAAGGTGAAGGCCTCTCGAACGAATAAGATGAATCAGCTTGGTACAAAGGTAGAGAGTACTTTTGCAGATATTGTACATACATATGTACCTATATACAGACTTATATAATACGGTTTTCTTAAATATTTCTGACATTTCTTACATAATGACCATATATATAGTCAATAAGCAAAGGATTTTACTAAAAGTTCCGACAAAACATTTAGTTTCTCTCTTTCACCTTCCTTTTATTCGACAATTTATTTTGAAATAAAGTAACAGGCAAAATCTAATTTTTATCATGTCTATCGGATGGGTTCCATTTTTTTAGGGTCCTGACTAAAATAATATCAATAAAAAAAACATTTTTTTACGAGAGTCTCTTTAAAAAGCCTATCAAACGCGAATCTAAGATTTAATTAATAATTTCCACAAAACATATTTTCGATGTATTTAAAGTGTTTCTTTTAAAGTTTAAACATTATTTTATATAAATGCTAGGGAGATAAAACCCAAGTTTATGTTGTTAATTAAATAAATCCTCTGGTCATATTTTTGATTCAATTAAAACAAAATAAAATCCGTTTGATATAAATAATAAAACTAATTTATTTTATGTTAAATATTGATCGTGTAAACAGTGTTTTCATTTTCGTTTATTGGCTTTGCTGGCTGTGATTACAATACAATTTTGTAAATTGATGTATGCATAATTTAAACTTTTTTATTGCGAGATGGTTATCTGTATTTTCACGCATCACTGTTCGCTGGTCACTCACCTGTATTTCGAGTAAAAGTTCCTGCTTCCTGCGGCGCAGCTCAATCAACAGCTTCTGCTGCTCTGGCGTTAATTCTGCAAAATGAGAGACGAAACAAAAATAATTGAACTATTTCTTTGTCAATTTGTATTTGGTTAATTGGAAAGCAGCAACAAAAACACCAACTATGGCAGCATTCCAGGCTTACGCATGTAAACACACCCACACACTTAGACTGTATGCGCAAGAGCGAGATGGCAGCTGCTTGTGACGTAGCCAGAAGCTTCGCCTAATCAATAAACAACTTAATGTTTACTAACGCTTCCTCGTCTTTCGCAAATCAAAAACACAATGGGTGGCTAATTGTGCAAATTGACTTATTAGCGTTAATTCGGCACTGCGGATTAAATTCGATTGAAGGCCAGCAAATGAGAGCACACACACACAGAGGAACACACGCACTGCACACCCATACACACAAACACATAGGTTGCTTGTTGCTTCGTTTGACTTTTTGTTTGGGACTCGCCCATTTGAGTATATAATGTATTAACTATATATACAGTAAATAATGATAGTTGCAATCGTTAGGTGATGCGGTCTGCTCTTTACCTGGCATCGAGAATTCACTGCGCCCCTTTGAAATGGCTCCGTACGATCTGTTGTCGAAATTGTCCATCGCGCTGATCATCGTGGCGCCACTGAACACACACACACACTCGCGGACACGGCACACACCTTAGTTGTACATTATTCGAAAGCAGTTGGCTTATTTCGAACGCTTTTCATTGAACAATTTAAGGAGAGCGAATAATAAACAAATCAACACCAAAAAATTCTATCGCCATTTTCTTTCAGGTCTCCACTAGGGATGTGTTAAATACCGATGCACGACAAACTATCGACAATTGCTGGATACCAGAAAAATACTGCGGTTAAGCTGACAGAAGCTTAGCGTTACAAGAGCAACTGAGTGGCCAGTCAGACTTTTAGTCAGTTTTCACTGCCACATAATTCCACTTTCTAATAATTTAAATAATTTTTATAATGGGACTAAAGTACTGAATAAATTTTCTAACTTCCCCAATGCTGCAATACTTTTCAATTCACTACACATTTTTGTTGTCTTTGGCAGTATTAGATAATTTATAACTGTTTTAAAACATTATTTCAAAAAATATGACTGAATGAGAATATCCTGTTAATTTTAAATTTGACAGAAAAATCTGTATAAAGGCTTTCTAAATTTATTTTTTTGCAACCAAAGTAGCTTGAAATATCATCGAGTGGCAGCGCTGCGAACAGATGATTAAAAGCCCAAACATTAAATACCAAAATGACATAAGTTAAAAAAACAACAACAGACTTTGGCCATAACTTCTTTCAGAAAACGTTGACCATAACTTCTTTCAGAAAACTGTCAGGAAGAGATAAAAAGTCACACAATTTCGGATACTCAACGGGTCTACAAATAATTACTAGGTGGCAACGCTTCCAACATATGTGTGCCCTGGCATCGATAATTTTACATCCCTATTTTGAACGCAGAATTCTAGAAAATTCGACTCGCAGGCCAACGTGAGACGACAGAATCAGCTAAAGAAAGCACTGCCGGATAGAAATCGCACCCACATCAACCAGCATTTCATACAACCACAGCCAGTTAGTCCGGATTTAGCGATGGCCAAGTGGGGAGAAGGAGATCCGCGCTGGATTGTGGAGGAGCGCCCCGACGCCACCAACGTGAACAACTGGCACTGGACGGAAAAGAACGCCACGCCATGGTCCAAGGACCGCTTGCACCAACTATTCCAAGACTTCAAAATAGGCAAGTACCACCGAGACGCTTGCGTCGCCAGTATAGCCATTCTAACCTAAAAGTAAACCCCGAAACGCAGGCCACAGCGACATCGAGTGTGTCGTCGACTCTGTGGACAAGTGCTCCGGCGAGGCGACCGTCAACAATCGCAAGGGCAAGCTCATCTTCTTCTACGAGTGGGAGCTGGTGCTCAAGTGGTCCGGCAAGCTGCTCAAGAACAGCATGCTCAGCCACAAGGGCAAGCTGACCATACCCAATCTCTCCGAGGAAAACGACCTCGCGGACGTGGAGATCACGGTGACCATCGACGAATCCAACGACGAGTCGGAGACCCTCAAGCAGTTCATGTACAACGTGGGCCGCGACCGCGTGCGCCAGCAGCTGGGCGCCTACATCCGCGAGCTGAAGGAGGAGTACTCCAAGAACCTGATTCTACCAAAGAAGGGCGAAGATGCTTCGGCGGTAAACGCAGTGGCGAATGCCAAGGATGCTAATAACGCTAGGAACGCCGCTCAGAAGGCCACATCGAACAGCTCGTTGGCGGCGCCCAAAGCGAACAACTCGAGCGTCGGCTGCAAGCTGGACGTACGGACCCTCTCCCTGACCGAAGAGTTCCACTGCAGCGCCAATGACCTGTACAACGCCCTCACAAAGCCGGACATGGTCACCGCTTTCACGCGGGCCCCCGCCAAAGTCGATGCCGTGCGCGGTGGCGAGTAAGTTTCCTTATTCTTAAGCACCTTGCCGCACTTCACCATCGATAAAAAATCCGGATCTAGAGCAATGATATCTAATGACTTGACTTTATTTAATTTTCTTTAACTTCAATGAATTCCTATTTGATCATTTAATTTTTACCCCATTTTAGATTCATTCTTTATGGAGGAAATGTGCTGGGAAAGTTCGAGGAGCTCGTGCCCGAAAAAAAGATCCAACAGAGCTGGCGTCTGAAAAACTGGTCTTCTGGTCACTACTCAAATGTTGTAATAGAGCTGGAGGAAACTGTAAGTAAGCCGGAAAACGGGAGCAGTGCTCCTGGCTTTATGAAAGCACACAATCGATAGATAAACAAGAAAGGAAAGCTAACTTCGGGCGGAGCCGAAGTTGATATACCCTTGCAGAATATTCTGTAAATTATATTCTCCAAAATTATTCATATAATACATTCTTATTACTCATAGAAAATCCCAACTTCCTAACTTTACAAACAGCAAAGTTATGGCATTTCCGATCAATCAGTTATATGGCAGCTATAGGATATAGTCGGCCGATCCCGGCCGAAGGGTGTGTGCAAAGTTTCAATTCGATATCTTTAAAACTGAGAGACTAGTTCGCGTAGAAACAGACAGACAGACGGACATACTTATATCAACTCAGGAGGTGATCCTGATCAAGAATATATATACTGTAGCACAAAAAGGGTACTAAAACTTAAACGACTTATTAAGGTTTCTTGCTGACTTTTAAGCTAACTGGGAGCCACCTTCGTCCGTTAATTTTTACATTATTTTATTAATGATGTGCCTAGACCTTTTGCACGTAGATGTTAACTTAAAATCCGATCGCAATCGTATTTATGGGTAAGTGCCGAGTACCGAGTTACTGGGTTGTCGTATGCTAACAGGTTTTACTCCACTTTAGGCTGTTGCTATACCCAAATACGAGCTTCACAAGAAACCACCCAAACATGGTACAGTTAGTTTCGATCAGCACTTTTAGAATTCGAAGATCTGTGTCCCTTACGATTTCGTTATACTACAATACTTTTTAATATATGTACTAATACTCGCTTCGTCCTTGCAGTCGTCCAGCACAATGATGTCGCTCAAGCAGACCGGGATTCCCGCCTCCGAATACGATGCGATGAAGACAAACTGGTACCGGTACTACTGGCACAGCATCAAGCAGACCTTCGGATTCGGTACCTCCATATCCGACTCCTTATAAGTGGACGCTTTTGGTCCGGAAAGCACGGGATTGATTGGGGATTTGGTGGCCGGTGGATCATTAAACGATTTCCAATTGTACTCTACCAATTGTGCTGCGAGAACTTCATTTCCACCCTTAGCTGTAATTTCTGTTAATTATGAAGGCTCTTTCAAAACCTCATCTGTAATGTTGAACCGAACAGCCAACGGCTCGTTTACAACAGCTACAGTAGAACCACATTACATACACTTAAACAAACACAATTCACGCTTCCGACATTGATTTCACACATTGCTGAGAAAAAAATAAACGAAAAATTAGAAAAATATTTTTTTTTGTAATTTTGGATTGTACATTAATATTAAATTTGTTACAAGTAATGGATTTAAACCTAAATATCTTGGGATAAGTATTGAAAAAATCATTGAAACAAACAAACAAGTATTACAATAAATTCGTGGTTCTTTCATTTGAAGTTTATTTTAATTTTTTTTATTTGAAAAATATGAATACAAGTGGAGATAGTATTGGGCCAGTAAGAAGCAGTGGTCTTTTATTAATCCGTTTGCCTGTTTGTATCTAAAATGAAAAAGGTATTTTATGAGGTTTAAAGGAAGGTAAATACGATTTTTTAGGCCTAGATTTGAGTTATATTTTTTGAGTTCTTATGAAAAAAATGTTTTTCATCCGACGTCTAAAATCTGGTACAACGAACAACTGTTATTGCGAAAAATCTGAACAAAAAATTTACGAATCAAAAATTGATATGAAAGTCCCGCTAGGACCTGTAATTTCTTAACAATATTTTTCTAGTATTCTTAAAGGACCAAATATTCTGTATACTCTTGCAGATGGTGGTACATTTCAGTCATAAGTTTTGCAACGCAATGAAGGATACTTTTTCGCTCATACAAATTATATATATCTATGATCAACATCACCAGGCGAGTCATTTAGCCGCGTTTCCATGAAAACTAGTTTCTTTGTTTTAAAGCTAATATTCTAAAACTTTCCCAAAAGTCTTCATTCCATTGGTATGTATTATTCGGTACGGGCCGGATCGAACAACTATATCAAAAAAATGCCTTGAAACATTCGAAAAATTAACTGAAAAAATATATTCAAGGGTTTTAAGCACATAGGCAAAAATAGTTGTAAAAAATTTAAATCATTTTATAAAAATCGGACGATTTTTTCATACAGCTGTATATCAAGTGTACGTATTGTTGATCAGCATTACCAGTTGTCTCTCCGTCTGTGCGTTTCTACACAATAGTCCCTCAGTTTTAAACTATGAATGAAACTTTGCAAAAAGTCTTAATTCTTTCTTTATGGGTGATAGATGGATAGTTACAGATAAAACGAACTTAAAAATGTTCAAAAGGTATTATTAGTATAGGCTTCAAATCATTTATATAAGCGTCTTAAAGTAATATTTCAAAAACACGTGCGAGATTTTGAAGAAGCAAATAAAGGAATTATAACCAAATTCGATATTCGTTGTTTCCAGTCGATGGAAAACATACTTTTACAAATGTTCAATAATTAATGATTATATTAACAAGCGTACCTTCAGTTTCTCCCTTAGCCCGCTTTGTGAGTGTCCAAGTGTTTCTGGTACTCCTTAAAGCTGTTGCTCCTGAAGATCTCGATGGCTGCCTGATCGGAGCACTTTCCGCACTCGTAGATGAATTTGCCGGGATGCTTGCCCGTCTTGATGATGTGCTTTCGCAGGTTGTCGATGGTGCTGCACTGGAAGTCGCAGTGGGGACACTGGTGGGGCTTCTGGCCCGAGTGACGCAGCGAGTGCCGGCGAAGATGGCCCTTGATGCGGGCCCTGAACTCACACTGATCGCAGGAGAACCACTCCGCGCCACTCTCCTCCCCGGGATGTGCGGACTTTGTGTGCCTGCGGAGAAACAAGTAGGAAGCTTGAGCGAAGCCATATTTAAAATCTCAACGCTTGATTAGGCGGTAAATTCCAGTGGCGGCTTGTTCCGCCACCGCAGTCAGAACTAATTGCTAATTTCGCATTCGAATCGCACGCTCGAAATCAAAATACGAGTAAGTTGGCAATTGCCAATTGCCTTTCGGCCAGCGGGAGAAGCAGCAGCAGGAGGAGGAGAAAAGGCAGGCTCAGCCAATCCGGGCATGGCTTAGATGGCGATCAGTTTTTGGGTTCGGAGAGGGACACCAATATTGGGTAATCGAACGGTCAGGTCTGCACGACTAACTAGTGAGCTACTTCTGGAGGAAATTGTAAAGTTCAGGATTGTTTTATTAAGGTTCTTGTGCTGTGCAATAACCACAGACCTACAACAAACATTTTAGGCATATTAACTATAAAACATTTAAAAGAGGACTTCCCTATCGAAATGATTTTAAACAAGAAAGGAAGCAAACTTCGGTAGTCGTGTGTTTATTCTGAACATATACCCATTTACTTCGGAATATAGTAATTTTAAACGAAATCTAAAATATTTAATTTAACTGCATGATAGTTGATAGAATGCCGAAGTTTAAAATACGCGTAATGAAATTGTCTATGGAGTGGACTAGAATTACATAGATAGCTCATAGATTGGATTTTTTATCTACAAAAAAATCGGTAAAAATTTTTAAAACGCCGCCATTTTGTTATTTTTTATTAAATTTCGATAAATGTAGCTCAGTCCATAATTACACTCATACTAAACCAGAAAATTTTTGAATTTTTGTTTCGATTTTTACGACCTGTAGAGGAGTCGCCAGCGGGGTTCCTGTTTTGCGCATTGTCCTCCGTCGCCCTATGTCAAGCTTCCAAAATGTTCCAAAATTTTTTAAATTTGTACAAAATGATCTTTAATATATCAGAAATATACATGAAAAGTTTTTCTTTCTTAAAAAAAAAAATTCCCAAAAATGGCCTATTTTTGGGAAAACTAACCTTAATTTAAAATTTAAAAATACGAACCTTTTTTTTTCTATAGAGATTATTAAAATTAATAAAATGAGTCTGATGTTTTAGAACCCATATGCTCCACCAGGAAGAGAGAGCTCACCTCACTCACACGATTTCAGTTACGCGCCTTCAATTATGCCCAATGCTCCTGGAGCTGGTCCCCCAAAAGTCAACTGAAGGAGTCTTTCGCGTCGGTGTGCCTGTGTGTGTTGTCCACTCCACTTATCAGCTACTGTCCAAACCGAAGAGTCGCAATTAATTGCCAATGTTTTTTTGTGAGCTCGGGCCGCCGGAATCGGAATCTGTGTGAAATCTCGAGCTCCGGCTGAATAACCTGAAGACTGAAGCCCGAAAGCCGAAAGCCGGGCGAATCAGACAGGCGCGGCTCATGCGCGGCTCGGTAGGCTTAATTAGCGGCAAGTAATGGAGCTTCAAGACCGACCCGCCGGTTGTAGGAGGCTCTCCACCCCCATTCCGCCCCGAACCCACCCCCTGTATCTCTGCGTGTCGAATGCCGACAAACTCGCGGATCGCGATTCGCGAATCGAGGCCGAGACTGCCAAGCGAACGCCTTTTTGGCTGCGCTTTGAAATTCCTGGATCAGCAGCGCTGCCTTTTGATAGCTAATTGAAGATCTCGGATGTGAGTTAAGTGCGTCACAACAGTTCTCGTTGCCTGTCTCGGAGCCTGGATTTCTGGGCAAGATTTATTCATGCCCCGATTTTTGGCTCAGGTCAACTTTGCGAATTTTTAATGAGGCGAAGGCTTTTGTTTTCCTCTTGATATACGTTGCCTTCGCTGAGTAGGTTCATTAAATTTAGAAGGAGGTTGCATTCAGGACTTCTAAAAAATGAGTGAGGATTTTAATCACAAGCCGTGATATGGAACATTTCTTAAAAGTGGTTAGATGTTAATAACTCACTTAGCCCAAAATATTTCTCTGTAAAGAACTATTACCAAGAGAGTTTCGTGGGTGGACGGAAAGGACTATTTTAAGAAAATAATATCCACATGAGCAGATAGCCTTTGGGACTTAGCTAAGTCTAATGCTAATGCATTAGACAAAGATACACTCTTTTGTATCAATTGTCGCGTTCACCAGAACAATATATACACTGATTGGTATCTAACAATCAATGATGGATCAATCTATTTTTCTTTTAAGTTACAGACATCTCTGCTATGTATATTAAAAATATTTTGTAATATGTATGAGGGCCTGTTTTCTATTCTTTCAGATACCCAATTAGTTATGCGTCAAAGAATACAGCTTGTAGAATTTTTTTTTAATTTTTGATTTTATATTTCTATGCGATTTTGACCATTAAAATTCCCCTAAGGTGGAGCAGTGGATTTTGAACTTGCGGTGCTTAGAGTTCTAAGACCACAACGCTACGGGGACATCAGTCCGGCCTATCCCACTGAGGAAGCAAAAAAAAATCATAGTTTCTATTCCTAAGAAAATATTTCTATATTATAGATAACATTTATATTTAGATTATATTGTATTATATAACATTATAACATATTATACAACATATTTCAAAATTATATAACATATTTCTTGGTTGTAGAAGAGATAACCATTTTTTTAAGGGTTTAAGTAAAAGCAAACTTTTATTTATGTAAATCTACATACAGTTTAGAAATGTTTGTAGACGATTTTAGTTTATATTATTCTCTATACGTAATAGGATTTTTCCTGATTTAACAAATATATTTTTTTTTTAAGTTTCCTGGTTTGTGAACCTTTTTTTGGATTTAGAAAAAAAAATTCGAATACGAATTCCTAAGCTTTGTGTTAATTTTATTTGTAGTGTAGCTTAGTCCTTAGTTACACTTCATAAATATAAAAAATATGTTTGGGAGCCGGTAACCTTACTCCTCCCAAGAAAACAAAAGACCCAGAGCCAAAGGTTAAGGTGATCTGGGGTATTAACCATTATCCATCCCACTGCTGCAACATTCAAATCAGCAACTCACAATCCAACCAACCAACGGCGGAGTACAAAAGAAGCCAAATGTCGTCCCCATCAAAGCGATCGAGAAATCGACGACGACGATCCTCCTCGTCCACGTCCACTTCCACGTCCAGGTCCACGTCCACATCCAATGCCACTTACAACCGAGTCTGCAACTCTTTTTCCTCTTATTTCTCTTTTCCTCCGTTCGCGGTGATCTCTGGGGCGGACAGCTGCACAGTGGCTGGCCAACAGTGGCACTACCATATTGCCGGCAATTTGGCCCTGAACTGATCGTCGGGATTCCCGGAGTGGGGGCGAGGGGAGCAGGGGATCGGAGGGGAGCCGTAGAAATATTACAAGAATTCAATGCGCATATCAAAGGCGATCGATAAGTCACGATTTTGTGGGGATCGAGCGGCGACTCCGGCGACTGTCCTCCTCCAACTTATCCCCACATTCCCCGTTTCCCCCAACGAAGTGGTTCTGTGCTTCTTGTTGTTTTCATCAATTTATGCAATTGCCGTTCAAAGTCTGCAATTATAGATGACATTTTTGCTCTTGTTGCTCTTTTTTATCCTCCACTTCTTCTTTTTTTTGCAAGAAATTCAAATTCGTGGAGAAAATGTCGCTCGTTTATTTTGTTGCCTGCAATTGTCTTGGCTTCGTCTTTTTTTGTTTTCTTTCTTTGTAAGTCCTGATTAGCATTTTCTAGATTAGTAATAGACCGAAAAAATGGTCAGGCACCTGGGAGACCTCGCCGACGTCGAATGCGTCCAGTATAGGAACTTCAGTGGCAATAATAAAATGCCAAATAACTGGCAACACGGTATAAATGAAGTTTTAATAAACTAATAGAAACATGGAATTAAAGTTTCAAAAAGTTCGCAAAGTTTCTATATAACTTATGGAAACGGTATACATAAATTAAAAACTGAAAGACTGAACACTACTCAGATAGTCCAAAAATTGGTAAATCAAGTTTACCCTTGACATAATAGTTCTTAAAAATAGTGTCAAGCTGAATTCTATAATTTACTTGAGAAGGCATTCCATTATATTTTGACAGGTTCAAAGTCCTTACTGAAATCTCTAACATTGATGTTAATTCAAGTAGGAAGGTTGTGATAAAACATGGGAAGATGCTGCCTTCTGCAGTGATGTATAAGTATAGCTAAGAATACGAAAATTCTATTTTTGGGGCCATAGTGAATTATGTAGCTTATATAATCTTAATAGACCACCGCATTATAAAAACCCCGCATTGAACCATCACCTTAGAATCTACAGTTTTTTGTATTTTTTAATTTCGGCATTAGGCATATTTAATTGAATTTTTAAAATTATTAAAGCCCCAGTTTTTGCGCTATTATTTACTTCTATTTTTCTCCAATTTGAATAAAGTAAATAAGAACAACAAAACTAACATTTCTTTTCATTATTTTAAAAAAGGTGGGTTGTAGAATTTGTTCACATATAAAGCTATAACGATTTTTTTCCAAAAACTTTGAAAATTTTTATAAAAACTGTATCCAAATTTAAGAGTTTTAGAAGTAAGTAAATATTTTCATAGACAATTCGTCAGTTAAGAAATGTTAGATAACTATTTTGAGCTTAGTTATTGGAAGTCAATAAAGTGGTTTCACAAAAGCCGGATAAAATTTAACAAATGTTTTTTAAAGTAAATATTTTGTAGTTCTCTCACCTCTTCAGGTGCAGCTCACTCTTTCCCACATAGCTGCAGCCGTCCCGCTTGCACTTGTGGCTGCCCTGGGCGTGGGAGATCAGGTGAGTTCTGAGGCTTTCCTGGGTCACACCTGCATATGAACAGTTCGCAAAATGGCAGCGAAAGCGTCGGTCCAGTGACTTCGTGTGACTCAGCTCGTGCAGTTTCAAGGAATACCTGGAAAAGTTTGAAGGGAAATTTAAATTTAAAGCATCTCGATATAGACCATGGCCAAAAGTCTGTCACTTTTTTAAAACCTTTCCCCGACTTTTTGTAGGAATTGGGAAATTTTTTAATTATATTAAATCAAGGCAAAAGTAATTCGCACCAAAGTCACGTTTTACGGACGGCAAAAAGACGAGGCACGTTCACATCCAAATCCAAGTCCAAGCACACCAGTTTCAGGCCATATCCACGTTTGTCCAGCCGCAGCTCAGTCAAAGGGACCCGTAAAATGCAAATGCAAACTCTCGTAAGCAAAACTTTTCTGCACATCAATTACAGATGCTAATTAATCGAAACAGCTGAGAGTTCCCCTCGCTTTTGGGCTATTTTCCGGGGAGCTCTTGGTAATGGAGCAACATTGGGATTTAAATGAGCCAGGACAGAATTAGTTGTCAATTGAAGTGGGTGTGCCTTTGATGTAGTCGGTACATTTTTTGGGGGCCCGAAGATTTCTTTAACTATACTGATTGATTTTTTAAGCCCTTTGCCCAGGTAACCTTTTTAAATAACACAAGAATTAAGACTTAGACTCTAAAGCATGGTAAATGCCTGTTGTTGGGCTGGTTATTTGTGTTATTTCTATCGACACACCAAAAATGTTTGAAAACAAACAATTATTTCAGAAGTTATTAAGATGTCATTAGGGTCAACGTATGTATTTGACGTTACAAAATGTGAATAGTGCATTCATGAAAAAAAATGTATTACAATCTAAAATTTATTTTGCTGTGTTTCTATTTATCAAAATATTCCTTTGAGATATAGTAATTATTTACTATATCAGAATTTCGCTTTTAGTTTTATAAAAATCGGAAAAAATGATCTCAAAATTCAGCGGAAAATCGACATAGCTTCATTGTTTTTGATAATATAGGCAAAGAAATCGAAATTGTTATTCAATTTTCTAGATTAAGAAACTTTGACTCATGAAAACTACATATGAATTTATTTTTAAATACAACTCTTTTGGAAGACCATATAGCATGTATTCTCTGAAATTCTTAAAACTTCACCTTTTTGAAATCCACAAAGCATGGGCAATTTGCTTAGCTTATTTGGAACTCAAGGGAAAAAAGATTTTTCTTAATAATGCGCGACATTAACAAAGTTTCAATCTTTAATCTAAATTCCGGTTGCAAGACAAACAGCGAAACAACAGTCTGCGAGTGGGGGATGTATTAAGGGCTATGGGGCGTGGCCAGTCGGGTGAATGGGGATAAGACAACATTGTCATGCATTTCTAATGATGCCATCGCGATGTCGAGGGGGGCAGGACGAGGTTCAACAGAAGGAGGCGTCGCTGATATGTGAAATGTCACTTTGTATGGAGTTTGAATAGCAACGACAATGACAACGACAGCGACCAAGCAGGATGACGAGAGGGGAAAAACTGGGAAAAAGACGGAAGTGGGTGGTAAAAGGAGGGGATGGGTGGGGCACAGCCACTCCTTGAAGGTTCTGCAGGACTTGACAAAAGGATGCCATTTTACCTGCAGGAGTTTGCCGTAAATTGTTCTTGTTTCTGTTGCTCCTGTTGCCCAGGATAATGGGAGCAACAACAACGGAATCGGGACAACAGGAACACCAACATAATGCTGAAAGAAAGCAAAGCGAATTAGATGCAGCAACAAAAGCAAACATACAGCGAACAACAAAATTATCTCTCGCTTGGTTCGTTTTCCCAGCTTCCAGTTGTATTTTCACCTCCAACATTAACTTTTATTTCCTCAAATGCATTTTCCAGACTTCGTCTTCTCCGGCAAGTTCTTGAGTTTCTTCAGCTATAACCGTCTGTCTCGCTAATACGGTTGTCCCTCCTCCCGGAAAAGGTAAATATGTTCATGGGTCCAAACCAGGCAACATTACTTCCCAAATTGAATTCCAGCAGGGCTGGGCTAGTTGTAGTTCTCCAAACAATTTCATTATAACACATATTTTTCCAAGTATCAGTGAAAAACAATTTTTTATTATGATCGATTTTCGTACACCTGCCGAGTGTACTATAATTTTGGTCAGAAGTTTGTAAGTTTATCCTTCTGTTTTATAGAAGTTGTTTTGTTTTCAGATATAATATCAAAATATCTTTACAAAAAGAATTTTTAAAGTAAAAGTAAAAATCAATATTTGAAATTTCTTTAGGGTAAAAATATTTTTGTAATAATAAAACTTTTCAAATTTCATTTATAATGAGACCCCAAAATCAACAGGTTTTTATGCATATTAGCTAGTTTACTTCATTTATGATCTCAGAAAATAGGCATTTAGTGATTTCGGTCATTTGCTTTTTTTTGAGGATCGATCAAAAACGAATAATGGAATAACTGATTTTGTAAACCAAAAATAAGTTTATTAAATATTATCTATTACAAAACGAACAAATATGTATACATTTATACATAAAGCTTTCGTATTTTAGAATAATTAGAATTTATATAATTATAACTTTTCCATTAAGCTTTCGTCTTTTAAAGTAATTCCTACATTAAATGGCAGCAGTTTACCAATACGGATACGAACCATATTTGGGAGTCCGTCACATAGCCAGGGTTAATTTCCAGAAGCTGTTGAAAAGTGAAACGCGCACAGAATTCACATGAATCCCTTCGGTGCGGGGAAGTTGTGATAGGATGGCATATCCTGGCGTCTCCAGGCAGCAGCTTCGTAGCCGATTAGTTGACGAAAACGCCTTGCGATGAAAACTTTGCCCTTTTCAACGTCGATCTGAGGTGTGGGATGTGGATGGGCAAGGGTTGAGCTGCCAGGAGAAGCTTTCCTGCGCAAGGAGAAGCCGGAGTGCAGCAGCTGCAGGCCAGGACGAAGCCGGAGCTGTTGCCTCAGTCCGGGTGTTGTGTCAACTTTTGCACGCCATCCATTAGAGGGATGCCCGTACCCTCAGCGGATGCCCCCTTCGTTCGCCACCGAAAACGCTGAGCAAACATGTCGCGGCTGTGGCAGGTGCAAAATGTATCCTGCTGCTCATTGTCAGCTGCACGAGGATGCAGGTGGAGTGGCGGGCGGTGGGTGGTGGGCGGTGCTTGGAGCTTGGTCCTGTCCCAGCCCCAAAGAAGGACTCCTGTCTGTGGCTGTCTTAGACAATCGCATGTGTAGTTTGGAGCAGCTGAATGTTTGCCCTGGTGCGCTCGCATTGTTGTTCCCCAAACTCGCATAAATATTTATGACAGCGTCTTTCTTGTCTTGTCTTGTCTTTTGGGCGCAAACTTCTGTGCCGCGGGGCGTTAGTCAAGTCAGCCCCCTTGCAGACGACTTCCGGTGTCAGTCACCAGGATGTGCCCACACACCAGGACCAGTGCTGAACATGTGGCCTTTTTCAGTAATGTGGCCAGTAGCCTAATCCGAATTAGTAACTAGAAAGGAACGTATTGAACAACAATGTTCCTATGGGAGCTATATTTTATAGTCGTCCGATCCGGCCGGTTCCGACTTTTTTACTACCTGCGATAGCAACAAGACTTTGGGAATGTTTTATCCGAATAGCCTTAAAACTAAGAAACTGGTTTGCGTAGAAATGACAGCCAGACATGACTAGCTCGTATGTCCTAGTGATGTTGATCAAGAACATATATACTTTAGTTCGAAACGGGAGTATTAAAAATGGTTATGATCTTATTATCCTCTTCTGTAGGCAATTGGGCGAAAGGACCAACAATATATTTCTGGGTTTTTTTTTTAAATAGGGCTAACAACAATGTCACTAACGGACTTCACATTTTAACAACAATGACACTGACGGTATTCACATTTTTAACATCTTAACCTGATTGTTCCTATTGTCAGCTATAGAATACAGGCGTCTTTTCTCCGCTGTTTTCAAACTTGATATGCGTACATTTAAAAAGCAAGAGTTTAAAAACTTGATTTAGAATCAAGAAATACATATACAAATGGTTTCCAATGGGAAATGAACAGTTTTTATTCCCGAAATGTTTTAAAGACGCACAACAAAAGTTTAACGAACAAATTAATCAATGTTTACCGAAAGCATATATATTTTTAAGCCGATCAATAAATATTGAATCGTTCCTTATTTTTCTGGATGTAGAGTACATTAGTGTCTTTAAAACCAACCGAAAATAGTCTTAAAATAAATTAACCAGTCACACAACATTTTAGAACCTTCTGTCTCGCCAGATCATAATTTTGATATCAATAAAGAAATGCTTAAAAACCTAAATAATATTTGTGGTCATTTAAATTTATAGATTGAGGAAAGGCTGCTAAAGAAATAGCAATTCAATATTGAAAGATCAGTTTTATTTGTATACCCTTGCAAAGGGTATTATAATTTTGGTCAAGAATGTGCAACGCAGTGAAGGAGACATCTCCGACCCTATAAAGTATATATATTCTTGATCAGGATCGCGTCCTGAGTTGATATAAGCATGTCCGTCTGTCCGTCGGAACGGCAGGGATCGGCCGACTATAGCTTTAATATAACTGAACGATTGGAAATGCCTTAACTTTGGTGTTTTTAAAGTTCGGAAGTTGGGATTTTTTATGAGTATTAAGAATATTAAGAATAATTTTGGATAATATAATTTACAGAATATTCTGCAAGGGTATATCAACTTCGGCTCCGCCCGAAGCTAGCTTTCCTTTCTTGTTATAATTCTTATAATTCGAAATATTTTTCACGGCATCACTGACTGGCTTCCGCCCACCACAACACTTGGTCCACCTCCATTGGCTGTGCTCATGTAATTGGTACGTAAGTCTTGTCTTGTCTTGCCTCTTGTCCTGGTTCACTGGAGCCGAGAGTTGTTCTTGGCGGAGCGACATTAGCCGGATTTTGATGCCTTGGCCCGTGCTGCATGTGAAATTAGTTGTTGCACCACACCAGCAATACGCCCACCTCCCGCCTCACCATCTAGATGGGGGCGTGGCAACATTTATATACCATGTGTAATTAGGGAAGTGTCAGGGATACCTTCCTTTCTATTCCCTCATTTGGACGACTCCTTGGCGCTTATCTGGAAAACTTGAGCGAAACAAAAAGCGTTGCAGGAAATTACCGTTAAATGTCACCCTTGCACTTGTCTCACAGAACACCCCCACCCCCTTTTAACCCCTTTTAGCGATACGTGTGTGTACTTTCTTGACTTTGTTTGGCTTTGGCGTTGTTATTAATGCCTGGTCGGGTCTTAACTTGAAGTTTTTAATGTTCAACTCTGCCCGTCTATTTGGATTAGCTTTATGGCACCGGCAATGGGATTTGAATGCGACATTCACGAATATGAAGGCAGGATTTCAGGGTGTCCTTCTGTGAACGTGCTCTTGTTTATTCATTAAATTTGCCTTAAGGGTTAGGTGTTAATGCACATTTTATTTTAAGAAAAAGTAAATGGCATTAACGTTTATCACTATTTGTAAAGACTTGCAATTGTTCTTTTTTAATAATGTTTATATTTATACATATGTATATGTAAGACTGTGTAGGAGAAATAGAGAATAATAACAGCAGAACAGCAGATCAGCAGAATAACAGCAGGAACAGTAGTAGTAACAGTAACAGAAGAACAGCAAATTAACAGGAGCATAGCCGCAGAAAGAGAGCGATACGACAGGAGGCATTCTTCCAACTTATACTTATAATCTATACTTAATATTAATAATAAAACTGAGGTGACTTAATAACCCACCTTACATATATTATATGCAAAAACTCAAACCAGCATCTGGCACCTACCAAAATCGAGTTAAGAAAAGTTCGAGCTATACAAGGAGATTTAACCTTCATTTGTGGGTATTCCTTTTAGACAATGCAAGTTATTAAAGTTTTATATTACATGTTTTTAGCATAATGGTACAGACTCATTGTTTAGTAGGCACATTTGCTTAGCTTAGGTTCGTGGCTTCTAACTAGTTGGTTACGCTAGCACCATATCTTCTATATTATACAGAAGAACTGAATACACCTTTTATACTTTCATTTTAATTGAATTACAAAAGTTATTAGTCGATAAAGGTTAAACAAAAGTTTAAAACTAAATAATGTGCTCATACTTATCACACTTCAGTTGCTTTCAAGACATACGAATTGATGTGGAGCTATGCATTGTGAAATAACGCTCATGAGATGAGGGCAGACAACCAGTTCGCCAAAATAACAATCCAAACCAGCCAGCTCAAAACACTTGCCAATGGCCATCAACAACGAGCCAGAATCCGCAGTGAGATGGGTGATTGGGTCTGAGCTATAAGAGCCAGGATTCGAACAACACGTTCCACTGCCAGCCGACCACAAACCGAACAATGTCCGACTCAATTTCGCAGATTCATAAAAATGAATGAATGCAATGTGGCAGCAGAATCCCTAAATCGTCCGATGGAGCGGGCCGGCGTCATTGGAAATGGAAAATCAAGTTTGTGAAATTGACTCTCAAGTGATGGAACTTGGGGGGCGGACAAGGATGGGGGCGTCGAGATCACTGGAGGACGACGACGACCATTAAAATGAATTGCACTGCACTTTGTGCCATCAACAGAATCAACTGCCGGCAAACGAATGATGCACCATAGGAATGACTTAAATACAAAATAAAATAGAGCGAAAGGAAAGGAAAAAGGCGAACGGACCGGGTGGGGCGGGGCAAGAAAAACAACAGCGCTCTTAGGGGAAAAGCGGCAGCGGGAAAATGCAGACGGATTGGATAGCCCAGTGGCCAGAGCAGGATGGCAAGATGGAGAGGCAGGAGATGAAACCGAATCCAAATCCGAATCCGACTCGCAGAGGCAGCCAACAGAACATTGCACGCCATTTCAATAAAAGTGAATTGCCCGACTCTGCGATGGCGACGACGTCGTCAGCGGATGCCTCAAACTTCAGCCGCTGCCTCCTGCAGGAGGAGGGCCCATCCCAACTCGTCCTCAGCGCTGGCGAAAGTATCCGCAAAGGATACAGCCGGCGATGGAAACGTGACACGGGCAAGTAGAAGAAGAAACAGATGATCCTATTTTTGAAACAGATTTATTTATCTATTGTGAAAACCTTTTTCTTCATAAATGAAATCTATACACTTCAAATTAAGTTCAAGTTCAATCATTCTGTGGCGTTTCACCTCTTTTTTATGAGAATTTAAGCCTCTTTTAACCGTTTTCACGTTTTTAAACCTGAATATTAAATATTTGTGATGCAAGCTAATAAAAAACTTTGTAATGTATAAATATTTTAAGCAACCAAAAGCTCGGAAATACACTTCGATTTATGTACAAGCACAAAACAAAAGTTTTTTTAACTAAAATAAATATTTTTTCACTGTTTCACTTTTTATGGCTAAGCCAGATAGCTCCTTTAGCCTAAAATACTCACAAGATCTCACTTAGATATCACTAGAAACTAATTCAAAATTAGTTGCTTTTACAAAACCCTTCAATTAAATAAAGCAATGCAAGGACCATTAAGGCATCAGTCAGTCCAACAATACCGTCAGTTACCCATCTCTAGCACTTCCATCTCCACGAGATGCCAGCTAAAAGAAGCGACCGTAAAAGTTGAGTTAGCTGAAGTCTGGCATTCCGGAAGCGTGTGTAGCGCTCCGCTGTTGACATGACTGACGATGTCGTCGTCCTCGTCGCCTCCTCCAGAGTCCTGGGATTGGGAGCACTGAAAGTTTGTCTGAGCCCGGGTACTCCACTCTCCGTCTCCGGCAGCTTTGCTGGCCACTTGGTCTCGTTAGTCGTAAAAGCAAAGTATCTACATCAAGCCAGCACAACAATAACTTCAAATGAGCATTTTAATAAATTTTTCAAATAATCACTTGAAAAGTGGAAAATTCTCTTCTCCAGCGACGAGTCTCAGTCCCCGTTTCCATCTCGGTCCCGATTGCAATTCAACTTAATGTTTGCTTAAGGAATTAGTTGGCAGCGGCGAACGTGAAGTGGAAAAAACTTCGCAAGTTATGAGTAGTTATGAGAAGCAACGGAATTGGACGATGCGATTTAGATCTGGCAGTGCTAATGGGATAATTCTTTGGGAAGATATGACTAGAGGGGAATATAAAATCAATCCATTGGGGTTGAATAATCTGTAAATTGAAGCTTTGATTAAGGCCGAAAACTGAAATTGTCAATGGAGTTGACTACACCGACTATTTCAACGTGACTTAAAACCATGTGTGGAAACTTTCTTAAAAGTGAAACGACTTTGAATTTTGACATCTTCAATTAGGTGCCACAGAAAAAGTGAAATTTTAAAAAGTAAAGCCGGGCCTAAAATGTCTTTAGCTTTTAGGATACGTTTTTCCTAACGTATTATTCCTAACGTATTATTCCTAACGTATTATTCCTAACGTATTATTCCTAACGTATTTTAAACGTATAACGTATCCTAATAGCTAAAGACGTTTTAGGTCCGGCTTTAGGACTTCTTTAGCTTATAGGATACGTTATTCCTAATGTATAACGTATCCTAAAAACACAACAACGTAACGTATTATTCCTAACGTATAACGTATCCTAAAAGCTAAACAACTTTTTTTAAAAGTGGATCGACTTTGAGTTTTGACATCTTCAATTGGGTGCCACAGAGTTTCGGCGGCAAAAGTTAAATTTTGAAAAGTAAAGCCGGACCTAAAATGTCTTTAGCTCTTATGATACGTATTATTAAGTGCGGCTCTACGACTTCTTTAGCTTTTAGGATACGTTATTCCAAACGTATTGTTCCTACGTAACGTATTATTCCTAACGTATAACGTAACCTAAAAGCTAAAGACATTTTAGGTCCGGCTTTAGGGGTACAAATCTGATTTTGTATCTTGGGTAACATACAATATTAGCAAACACTTATTAAAATTACTCGTTAGAAGTGAACATTCAAATAATGTTTTTGGTAGGAGTATGAAATCAGAACCGACTGTGGTCTTATCTGTTTGCGTCTTTGTTTGGCCGTAAAAATATTTATTTTCGGGAACGGGGAAATTGCAGTTTTCGGCGGAAAAGCCGCAGGCTTGATTTGCGAGTGCATTGCATACTTTGTGGTTGCAGTACACATTTGGGGGTGTCCTCGCGTTTTTTTGCCGGAATGCCCAGCACTTAATGAGTTATATTTTGTTGTATTCTTTCGGTTACTTATTCTCACATACTGCAGCTTGGAATTTTTAATTAATGCAACACACACGAGCTTGCATGGATTTCATTTGCAGGGATTCCCTAACCGCCCTTTTTTATACCCTTGCAGAGGGTATTATAATTTTGGTCAAAAGTGTGCAACGCAGTGAAGGAGACATCTCCGACCCTATAAAGTATATATATTCTTGATCAGGATCACCTCCTGAGTTGATATAGCCATGTCCGTCTGTCCGTCTGTCCGTCTGTCCGTCTGTCCGTCTGTCCGTCTGTCTGTCCGTCTGTCTGTTTCTACGCGAACTAGTCTCTCAGTTTTAAAGATATCGAATTGAAACTTTGCACACACCCTTCTTTCCTTTGCACGCAGTATATAAGTCGGAACGGCCGGGATCGGCCGACTATATCCTATAGCTGCCATATAACTGATTGATCGGAAATGCCATAACTCTGCTGTTTGTTAGGTTAGGAAGTTGGGACTTTCTATGGGTTTTATATTTGGCCAATCAATCCGACGTACCAAATTTCATAAGGATCGGCCGACTATATCTTATAGCTGCCATATAACTGATTGATCGGAAATGCCATAACTTTGGTGTTTGTAAAGTTAGGAAGTTGGGATTTTCTATGGGTTTTATATTTGGCCAATCAATCCGACGTACCAAATTTCATAAGGATCGGCCGACTATATCTTATAGCTGCCATATAACTGATTGATCGGAAATGCCATAACTTTGGTGTTTGTAAAGTTAGGAAGTTGGGATTTTCTATGGGTTTTATATTTGGCCAATCAATCAGACGTACCAAATTTCATAAGGATCGGCCGACTATATCTTATAGCTGCCATATAACTGATTGATCGGAAATGCCATAACTTTGGTGTTTGTTAAGTTAGGAAGTTGGGATTTTCTATGGGTTTTATTTTTGCCTAATCAATCCGACATATCAAATTTCATAAGGATCGGCCGACTATATTCTATAACTGCCATATAACTGAACGATTGGAAATGCCATAACTTTGGTGTTTTTAAAGTTAGGAAGTTGGGATTTTTTATGAGTATTAAGAATGCATTATGAATGATTTTGGAGAATATAATTTGCAGAATATTCTGCAAGGGTATTTCAACTTCGGCTCCACCCGAAGTTAGCTTTCCTTTCTTGTTTTGGCCTTCTTTTTGTTTATTTGAGACTTTTATAATGGCAAACTATTTGGGCGATTTTTGGGGACTACAATAAGTTGCATGACATTTTCATAAGGCAAACATTTCCGTTGCAGCCAGTCGAAAGCCTGGGGCTGTTCCAAGTTTCTAATTAGCGGTCTTTGTACGGATTCCCAAATTCCGAGGGTAGGGTAAAAAATTGGTGTGGGGTTTAAATATTTGACTGTACTGCGATTTAATTGAACATTAGGGTTCATTACTTACTTTTTGGCCAGTGTTTTTCCACAGGTTCCACACTGGTACTTGGGTTTGGCTTGATCGGAAGCTTTTTTCTTAGCCGGTTCGATGATGTCCTGACTTTCCTTTTTGGCATGCATGATGGCTATGTGGTTCTTGAGGTTGTGTCTTCTTGCAAATTTCTGAAGGCACTCTGTGCACCCAAAGATTTTCTCATCTGTATGATTTCTTAGATGGGCTCTAAGGGAATGCTTCTTAAAATTCTTGGGACACAGAGGGCACTGAAGAAGCTCGTTTTTTCCAATCGTTCCGGTGCGTGAGTGAAAAATGCGGTGATAAACCAGATCGGACTCGTATTGAGATTGAAAGCTACATTGGTCACAAGAGTAGGTGGGTTTCCTTGGCGCTAAGGATGGATCGACGGAGGATGAGGTGCTGGCCAGCGGCTGACAGCTGCGTGTGTGCCTTCCGAGTGCCTGTGCGGATTGAAAACTTGTGCCACAGCTCAAACACAAATGGTTATCCGCCGGATGAACTTCAGCTCGATGTTGGGCTAAACTCTGAGGTGAGTCAAATGTTTTCCGGCAAATTGAGCATTTTGCATTCGTAATCCTACTCCTTTTAGCGGGAGGATTGGGCGATGGCTCCTCTAGGACCTCCCTTAGCATGTGTTCTATTTCCTTTTCCGGCTGCGAGCTTGAGATTTTGGTTCTGGCTTTCAGTTTATGTTGCATCAAGCTCCGGTGTCGTCGCGCCTCTAAAGGGGTTTCAAATTCCAATCGACAGATGGCACAGTAATACCTCGCCAAGTGGTGTTTGTGCTTTTCATGACGCTGCAGAGACAAGCGTGATTTCTGTGGAGCACCACACAAGTCACACCGAAACCTACTCTGATACTCATCGGCTGCGGTTCCTGAAGGCGAAAGATCGGGATGTTCCGAGGCGAAGTGCCGCCGAAGTTGGAAGTTGTACAAAAAGCCCATTCCACAACTGGAGCACTGGAGGCGCCTTCTTTGGGCTATGCATATGGGAACTGATCTGTTGAGGGCCAAGAGCACTTCCTTGTGCGAGGGATGCAGCAAATGAAGCCACATGGAATCGTTGGTGGTGCATTCAAACTGGCAGAAGCCACACCAAAAAGAGCCGCCCAGCTTTTGCGTAAGTTCCAAGTGCTCCTGCGATTGCCAGTGGTGAAGAAATGCCTCTTCGGTGTTGGCGTAGAATCTGCAGGGCAGGCATTGAAACGGAGACTGCCTCACTATGCTGCCCATGTGGCTGAGTATGTCCTGCAGGCAGGTTTTCCTCCTCTGCCTGTTTTGCTGCTGCAGTCTTCTGTAATGATAATGGGAGATCAAGTGCTTGCCCATCAAATGCCTGGCCATCGTGTGACGGCAGAGATCGCATCGCAGAAGATTGGCTCGCCTTTGTCGTTTTGGGGTCTTCGGTTCCTGCTTCTCCTCACTAGTTTCCGCTGAATAATCCTTGCTCAGGGAGAGTGCGCTGCCCAGGGTAGCTTGCTCTAGTTGGCACTCTGCGTCGGCTCTTTTCACGTGGTAGCCACTCCTCAAATGCTGTTCGTAGTTCGAGCGGCTTTTCAACCGCCTGCAGCAGATGTTGCACCAAAAACTCGCTCTCAGTTGCTCCAGCCTGGTGAGATCGATGTTTTCGCGGTACTCCAACTGTTTGCTGCCTGGCACCCATTTGCCCTTTGTATGATCCGCTGGAGGATGGGTGTACGTCTCCTCCGGAGGCTCGTCCCAGCTGGGCGAGATGCGTTCAATGTGTGGATGCCGCAGCTGCGGACGGTGCTCGGGCTTCCACTTGCCACCTGTGTGGTTGGCGGGCACAGTGGGCGGTGAATGTCGCCGCACATCGTACTCCTCTTCATCATCCTCTGGTTCGAAATCATCGTGTTCTTCGTCATCCTCCTCTTCCTCACTCGCCTCTGGAGAATCGTGATCAAAATTGAGTGGCTTGAATACCGCCTCATCGTGTTCCCTCACTGCTTTCAGTAAAGGATCACCACTGGGCGCTGGCCAGGACTCATCTTTGCTTCTCTCCTGGCGAGCCACCGATCCTGTTTTTCCTCCTGTGGAGACGCTCTGCAGTTGAAGCGAGGAAAAGAACAGATCAGCACCAAGTTCATACGGCAGATCATAGGCCTCCGTCAAGGATTTGGATGTTTTTCCACCATGACTGGCTGAAGTCTTGCGGAGATAGCTACTTGGAGCCTCCGGTTCCGTGAAGTGAAAACCATCGTAGGAATGATCCAAGTTGCTGCTACTGATAATCGTCGGGGACACTTGAGTGGGTGTGGAGGTGGCTGCTGATCCATCTGTTGTTGGCGTCGCAATTTGCTTCTCTGTCATTAGACAGTTCCGTTTCCGGTGCTCGATGTACTTGGCGAGTCCGATTATCGTGGCATTGCACTTAATGCACAGATGTGTGTCCTCCAGATCGTCCGTGTTCATGGTGATCTACAAAAATTGCAGAAAGATCTTGTATTTAGTATTGTAAATCTTTCACTTTATGTACATAATATAACACTTAATATAAATTTAACGTAAACGAATTTAAGGCATTAGAATAACAAATTGATTTAAATATTTGGGTCGGGCTTATAATAGGTATTTTTCTGATCTTTATAGTGGCGTTTCTAACCCTAAGAAATTTTAATATGTTCCCCGCACTGCTTAAAAGCTAAGACCTTGAAAACTAATACAGAAACTTATAATTATAATATAGATGTGTTGTCTAGTTTAAACACATTTAAAACAAGAGAGAACGCTATAGTCGGGTGCCCCGACTATCAGATACCCGTTACTCAGGTAAAGGGAGTGCGAGGGAGATGGAGATAGAAACTTTGATCACGCATAACTTTTTAACGAATGGTCCGATTTGAAAAATTTCTTCTACATTTCGATAGGTATTGATAAACACAATAAAACTGAATTTTTACTTTTTCGAAATATTTAAATTTTTAAAATCGTATATTAGCGATTGTGGGCGTTAAAGGGGGCGTGGCACCTTTTTGAAACAAACTTGCGTAGGAACTCCTAGAATCTGCATGCAAAATGCCAATCTTCTAGCTTTTATAGTTTCCGAGATCTCAGCGTTCATACGGACAGACAGACGGACAGACGGACAGACAGACGGACAGACGGACAGACGGACATGGCTAGATCGACTCGGCTAGTGATCCTGAACAAGAATATATATACTTTATAGGGTCGGAAACGCTTCCTTCTACCTGTTACATACTTTTGCACGAATACAATATACCCTTTTACTCTACGAGTAACGGGTATAAAAATTTGTTTTTATATAAAACCATGTTGTCTTTAAGGGTTGTAACCTATCCACAAATTTCTGAATTTCAATGAATACGTAAAAAAAACTGGAACAATTTTTTATTCTTCAAAACGTTTTCAAAAATTTGGAGTGCTTTTAATGATTTTAAATGTTTCCTAATTTTAGAGGGCCTAATTCCACCTCCCCCTTTTTTTCAAAAGAGACAAATCAGCAATTATCTTCAAACTAAAGAAGAACCTTACTTACAAAATAAAACGATTTCAGATTTATGAGGTAATGGCAGAGTAAAAACAAATAATTATACTTCGCAAATTACATTAAACAATTTTACAAAACTAAAAAGGTTTAATATTTGAGCTTTGCTTTCCTTACTACAGATAGACAACTATAGCTTAGACAGGAACAGAATGATTTGTGGTGATCCAGTCTGGTGACTAAGTACCCCAACCACCGGCACTTCATGGGAGCTGCACAAAATGAACTGGCTCTCGAATCCGCCAGGGTAATATTTCAGGCCCGCTTTATTCATTAGCCGGAGATCCACACCCTCCCCCTCCCCCTTCCCAATACCCTTGCATCACAGCAACAGTCATGGCCACCGCAGCGTTGACATGGCCGTGTCCGTATTCGCTTGCCGTTTTCCGAGCTGCTCCGCATTACGTATCCGCCTGTTGGCCGGTCGGCGTATGTGTGTTGCGGCCTGTCAGAAATGAAGTTTATGGCGTCTGTGTTGGGTCCGTGTAAGCGCTCCATCGCTGTCTCTGTCTCCGTCCCTGTCCGCCTCTGAATCGCTGTCCCTTTCCGGCCCGTTCGCGATGCTAAATGTAAAAGTGTCATTTCCGCCATATGTGAGCGCGATGAACGATGCGTCGAAGTCGACGTTGACGCCAGCGACTCTGATGTTGCTGCTGTTGCCGCTGTGCCGTTCCTGTGTTGCTGCTGTGTTGTCGTCTCGGTTGTTAATAATTTCAGCGCACAATTGCAGCAACAACAATCGCTGGCAGCAGTTGGCGGGAATTTATACAAACGAGGCCCATGTCTGAGGTTAAATACGAAAAACATAACAATTCCAATGCAGAGCCCCCATTCCCATTCCCATTGCCGTTTCCATGCCCGGATGATATGGATCCGTGAGGGAATGCGGGATATGCGATAGGGCTTATATGGGCGATAGGCCATGCCAAACATCCGCGTTTGCCGCCTTCATCCGTCTAACGAACAAGGACAATATTGGCCACCCCCACCACCACCCCATTTGTTGTTTCTGTGAGTGATAAACGCACATTTGTTTAACAATTAACGTGCTGGCAGCAGCACATGCAGCGCCTTATTTATTTGTTTTGTGGCCCTGGCAATTTTTAGACTTCACCAGCAGTGACAATTTTTATGGTGCTAATTAAATTTAAAAGGGGTGACATTTTCGACGACAAAAACAAAGCTCGAATGTCTTCTCTTCTCGATTATTATTATTTGTTTCAACCGATTTATATAATATTTTTCCAAACACTTTAAATTGGGGTATTCCTAAGCCACACATTAATTGCATACTTTTTTAGACGGATAAAAATACAAATAAAATGAAATCGAAAAGATTTTTTACAATTTGTTTACGGGATATATGGAACATAGGCTGTGATAAAATCTTCTTCTTAATTTCCAGTATGGCTCTATTAAGGAATTAAATAATAAAAGCAGTTAGAGTCCTTCATGGCACAATTGTGCCATTATTTGCATTTGTGACAACGTACGACGGCGACGACGACGATCCAATCCCCACCCAAATCCCCTGCCCGAACCCAGTTTCAATCCCGATCCAAGGGAATCTACACCAGAGTCATCGTCAGGCTCTGCGTCATCAACAACAATAAAAGCAATGGGGTAATAGCAAAACAACAAATAACATGACAATGTTGTTGCTGTTGTTACGCCGAGGTTGTTGTTTGTGTTGTTTGAGGGCATCATCAGCAAACACTGTACAACACAATCGAGGAGGATGCCAATGGAGGCCACGAGAAATCCTCGTGGTTGTTTGATTCGAAAATTGAGTTTTAGCGAGACAAATAAAAATAAAACTTAGAACAACGGCAACAACAATAAGAACAACAGCAACAAGCCAGCCAGGCAAAAGCGCAGCCATTAAAAAGGAGTTATCACCCAATTTAGTACCACAAGCGCGAAATAACGCACACATATGCACAGAAGGATGGGGTCAAATGGGTGTGTGTGTGTGTGTGTGTTTGTGTGTACTGCCCGTCGACGTCAGTTAGAACAGCAAATAGACATACTGTACAACATGGCATTTAATGTCAAACCCAAACGGTCTGCATGTGAAAGGGCCATACAATGAGCTGGTAAAAATGCGCGGGATTACATGAAAAACCTTAAGAATTTCAACATATTTTATACCATCTGATTTAAAAAATATAAGATTTAAGTCATATATATAAAACACACAATAATTTTCGTTATTGTTAACGTAAGTTTTGGTTGATGAAATTAAACAATATTTTTCCGGTTTAAAAACAACTTAAAATATCAAATATATCAATATCAGGTTAATTAATTACTATAGGAAAGTAACAAAACAAGAAAATTGAAAAAGCATTTAATTTTTTAACTTTTTTGAAACTTTTTGCAATTAAAATTTTACAGTCATAATTTAAGGCGATTCTCCTCTGCCTCACTAAAATAATTTCTAAAAATAAACCAAAAAACAAAAACAGGTCAAATCGCCTTAAAATACTTAATTTGATGGAGCTTAAGTGGAGTGTCATAAATATATCGATTTAATGGTAAAAACTGCAAATATTCATTGCCATGCAGGAGAACCTGGCAGCTTGACAAACGTCATCAAAAAATTTAACGACTACTCTTTTATGAACGGACAAAATAAAAAAATTATATGCCACATAAACCTGATGGCCGTCCAGCGAATCGCGCAGCACTCAACAGGTAGAAGACGACCAACCCAGATCTCCGGCTCCAGATCCCGAGTCATCCTGAGTGGCATCTGCCGGCGACCATAAAACAGTGAGGGGGACATTCAATTGGGAATTAAAAATGCCTGGCAGCTGACGAGGAGAAATCAAGAGATGCCAATAATAATAAATTCGGCGTTGTAAATTATTGCGAATCGTAAACGCGAATATGCTAATCGATTGCATTAATACGACAATTATGGTAATTAGTTATTTGTTTCGCTCGAATAAGAATCTTTTGCTTTTACAAAAAGTTAATTAAAGATTGGTCCTGGCTTGGCAATAAAAAAAGGAAACTGGAGTACTTAAAATCCCTTTTAAAATTTATTTTTGGTAATAGAGATCATTAAATTTGTTTAAGCATATTTACAAATATGTAAAAATATAGAGTTAGAGAGGGAAAACAATTGTGTATGCCCTTAACAGAATATTTAACTTTATGCGAAAGTAATATAAACCGCGTTTCGAAACCCTACCTTGATCGACTAATCGAGCCATTAACATTCAAAATAAAGTCAATACCAGACAAACCATGAAATCGAACGGAAAACGTATGGCTGGAATTAACTGCGAATCGTTAACAATAATTCAGCGGGCAGTTCGGCAGTTCCACAGATCATTGGGACGGGGTTTTGAGGGGGATCAGACTAGTTTGCATTTAAGGCGAGGATGATCGTACATTTTAATGGGCATACTTCACGCCGCTCGTCGTTCGCTCCCAGCATCCAGAGTCCACTCTGATCGCCGCGGCCCACGACGAATTCATAAAGTATCTCGCACTTTTTAATGATTTCTGAGTTACAAGCTGGCCAAGTGGGATCTTTAACTCTGATTTCCCTGCATCTCGCAGCAGGTACAATGCAACAATTTGGCGGCAACTTATGACAGCGCAGCCATCGCAAATAAACTCAAATGGCACCACACTAAAAAACTGATCTGGGCAGCGAGAATTTATGCAGCTTTTTGTGGCCAACAAGCAAGGCGATGTGGACGAGGCGGCTTTCGTGCGCACTTAAATTATGAATATTACCAAATGGGTCAATTCGAAATAAATAAGCAACGGTCTTGGCCTGGTCAGGGAAGCCGGGCCTCTGTCGATTGGCCAAATAGAGTTGTCTCTGTCGCAATTTCTCATTGAGCTGTCGCCTATTGCCTGTTGCCCGTTGCCTGTTTCCGATGAGGACTCGTTTCCAGGGCAACACGCATCCGCGCTCCCTTCCTGGCCAGCTTTCCCGGGATTGGCATTGGGCGGCCTCGCCCGTTTGTATCGCTCATGCATCTGGTAATCTATGCGCAATTAGCGGCGTACATCAGATTTAGTATTCTGATTGCTTTTGCCCCTTCTCTATCTGTCCCGCTCTGCCCGGCCGATTATTGGCCGTAAATATGATATGGAATTTGTTGTTATTCTTTTCCTTAATCTGCTGGAGTGGTTCATCCGCTAGATGTTTAGGAGACAGCCAGAAAATGCATTTTATTTTACAGGCAATATATTTAGCAGGGCGGTGACTTCGAGTAGGCTTTTGATGGCAATAGTAACAACAACTTATTAATTGCGGTCATTTACAAAAAACTGTTGGTAAAATCATTTTTCAATTCAGTTAATTGCTTATATAATTCTTTTTTTAAATTTTGGGTCGACTATTAAATTAATTGAGTAGCAACTATTTTTAATGATCATTTTTGTTCTTTTTACTTTTTTATAAGAACTATTAAAAGCAAAAATATTGAAATTTAAACGTTGAAGTTTTCTTTCTTACTGTACTTTAATATTCATATATTTTTTTGTAATTTTTGGGTCGACTTTTAAATTAATTTAGTAGCAAACTATTAAACTATTAAAAACAAAAATATCAAATATTAAATTTCAATATTTGAACGTTGAATTTTTCTTTCTTACTGCACTTTAATATTCATCTAAACATATATGGGCATCTCGAAGGGTATATCATTGTTAATATAAATCCTAAACACTCATTTATTCCTTATAAAGCACTTACAATTTGTTTTTTAGATTTGATAATTTGTTTTTCTCTTACATTTCATAAGATGATCTTCTGCTGCCGCGTCCAGAGAACCCGTATCCATTTCAAAAGCGATAAAAAACCGCAAGAGCCTATCAATATATCCATCAATTAGAATAGATAGCCCCAGCCCAACCCTGCGAAGCAGGAATGAAAGTCCCACTCGGTGCATCCATCAGGCGGACTTCATCCGCTCGGCTCCTTATGACTTGGCGATCTTTATGGCACTTTGCTGATCTGTGGGCGGAGGTGATAAATCCCTGTTAAGTGGCTCCCATTAATGCATCGACTCGAGTGACTTTCCGTGATTCCCAAATGGCTGCGGCGCTTCCGTTTGCTTTGTTTCTGACGCGTGGGATCGACTCCTCCCTCCCATCCTTCCGATCGTAAATATCCCAATTTGTTGAGACCGCTCAGAGTTCACCTTCTACTTGTTTTGGGGGTTTTTTCGTTTTAAAGACGCTTAAATTGCCGAATGTCATAAATTTTGATTAGTATTATGCATCTGCATGGAGTGGGCGTCGTCCGAGTGGGTTTCAATCTAATTGTAAGTCAAGACAAATGATGAGGGAAGTTGCGGTATGACAGCGACTTTTTCACGCCCAGGAAAACATTTCCAGTTGGCGGCAAATCAGAAATGTATAATTAAATAAACAGACAGCCGTTCCGTTGAGGTCCTCCGCTGGTCATAGATTTTACGATGCGTTTTTAAGACGCTCGTAAAATGAAAGATTTTACGAGACTGCCATTATTTGACAGTAAACAGGGGTAAGCAACAGAAACGCCGGTCCAGGTGCTTTTCGACCCGCAAAATGGGCGTGACAGATTTGTCGACTTCGACGCTGACCCGCTCTTGTCAGTTGTCAAAAAATTTCCGATGATGATGGCCATTAAACTCTGTCGGGCAAACAAACCACCAAGTCGCGCCAAACCACAAAGGTCATCAAAGTGACTTTTATTGTTCTTTAATTGTTGAACTGTGTTCGGCCGACTTGGTACGCGTTATGTGTACATAAAATTTAATTTTATGTTTCGACAGCCAGCAAGAAAGAACCATTTGAAATAGTCAAGTCAAGTCAAGTCGAGTCAAAGTGACCCGCTGGTTTTTAGTGTGAAAATCACTTAAGCGCGTTTACCGAATTTACGACTCTAACGACATTTGGATGAGCGAGATGGGAAGCGTTTCCGCTTTTACGAGCTGCCAGCTTCGTACAAGCTTATTAAAATGATTTAGCGGCATTAGAATGGATATCATGTGGCGGGGGTGTCAGTTTTCTAATTATATGAATATAGTTATGCCTCTCTAATGTAATGCTGTAAGACCTAACGAAGAATATATACTTTATAGGGTCGGAAAAGTCTCCTTTACTGCGTTGCAAACTTTTGACTGAAATTGTAATACCCTATAAGGGTATTCTAATTAATATTTTATATTTTGACGATTTTCAATGGGTTGGTAAATATATTATTTTTTAGTCTTGTAACTTTGCATCCATTAATTTGAAGTCTTAAAAATATGGAAAAAAATTTAAAATTATTATTTTTTTTTTTTGTTATTGAACAAAAGCCGTTCTGTTCGGCGGCGCGTGGGATTTCAGCTCCCTGGAACATCTGAAACCAAAAACTACAACGGGATTAGGAAGAATACATGTATGACTATAGCAGGAACTAGGATTATTAAATTCGCACAAAAATGAACAAATATTTGAAAATTTTTTTTTTTTGAAAATCACCATAAATAGGCTATATCTTTAAAAGTTTTTGAAATTTTCATTTGAAATTTTAAAGGAACATTCTTGAATAGTTACAGGTTCGAATTAAATAAAAAAAATCGATTTTTTGAAACCGAGAATGGGGGGATTCAAGAAAACCTTCAATGTACCACCCACATTGGTCGTAACATGCCGAACAATGATCTGAGTTCATACATATATTACTTTTTATCATTTATTTCCTGCAGTTGTCAATCTGGCATAAATCACGTTCAGGACCAGATGGCAGGAAGGTTTGCAGAATTGGGCAGGAGGTCCATAAATCAGTCAGAGAAACACATTATAAAGAAACTATAAATATTTGTGTGATTGACGCCGGCAGCACATAAAAGGGGAATTAAAAAGACGTAACATTTTTACACATTTATGGCGACTCTGCACCCAAACACACACACACACACTGGGCCGATAAGGTCCTGGTCTGAATGTCACACACCCAGAGAAAAAGGGGTGTGAGTGCCATCATAAAAAGCATAATTACGGGCATTTGTGCTAATGTGACTGTTAGGCCGCAGGCGTTGGCGTTGGCAAAACATTTCTTATCATGGCGGCAGGATGTGATGCGAGCGAGGAAGTGGAAGTCGGGGTAAGGAATAATGCAGACTGGAGTTAGACGCCGAGGCAGGCTGAGCTCTCGCATAAATCACTCATTATGAGGCGTAATTAATGCGACTATATGGCAACCTACATTTTCTATAAATCATCAGATTAAACCCAACGCCAAGTATTCATCGCTCCTCCAAGGAACATATGATGTGGACTTGTCTGAATGTGTGTGGAAATAGATAGCCAGAAATCTATTGGCAGCTTGACTGAAGCTCCGCCCATGCTCATCCAGCTGGGCTAATGATGTCATCCGAAGGAACTGGCAAATGTTTATGCGGATAAATAAGCCACATCGGATGTGTCCCCCAAAGGATATAGGATTAAAATATATACACATTTATAATCCACTCTTAAACATTTTAAACTGTTTTAAATAGATCTTTAAAAATTTTTTTTTTTTCATTGTTGAACACGCCGCACAAGGATGACCTTGTTTTCGTGTATTGTCAAATTATTTCTAAAGATCCCAAAAAAAGCGGGTAGCGGGTGCTCCATTCTTGGGCAAATCAAGTGTGGTAGCTTAACAAAAAAAAAAAAAAAAAAAAAGTATATGGTTACTTTTTCATTTTATAGCTTTACAAAATAAGAAAGTAACCAGTATATAATAATTTCCATACTTTATTTGTAGGTACTTTAATATTAGCTAAGACGAAGCAGATTAACTATTATTCTCAAAATGAACACAGCTAGTTTAGGGACAAAAGCAATACATCTCAATCAGGTAGTTCTGAATGCAAAACGAGTCGTTTCCATAATCATTAACACGCCTTATGGGTCCATCTATGGCCAGCTTGCGGCCAGTATACCTCACGACTCCTTCGAACTGACCCCCACCAGGAGTGGCCAGCAGCCTGACCCGGAACTCCGACTGGTGCTCGTCTGCCATGCGTCGCCACTTGTCGGCGGTTAGTACCCGATCGAGGGACAGGCTACTGCACGGCGGAGTAAGGGTGTGGAGGATCTTATTGATGTTCCGGATGATAAGACGGGCGGCCCGCAGAACATATGTATCCGCGGTGGACGCATTTCTATGCTGCTGACACAGGCAATACTCCGTGGGTATGCTGGCCAAGGAGCAGTCTCTGTGGTCTGGTATGGGCATGAAGAGACTTATTCCTCGTGGAAGATTCCTCCCCAGGGCCTCCAAGTCCGCACTTCGCTGCTGCAGCTGCTCATCCTCCAGCGACGTCAGATTGGGCAAGTCCAGGAGAGTGGCATGAAGATCGAAGGCGGTGACCAGTCGGTGGTTGTTGGTCTTCAAGTTGCCGATGGCCTGGGGATATCGTTCTTCCAGCCACCTGGGATAGCAGAGCATGGCCAGGGGCAGACCCTCCTCCACTTTGCCTTGTACAGTGTTGTAGAATCGGCTCTTACTCAAACCGTGATTGGAAACCACCAATAGTAGTGTGTTCTTCAGCAGGCCACTGTCGGATATCCTTTTCAACATATTCAGAAACGGTTGATCTAATCTCCGGCCGTAGTTAAACAGGTGATCGATGCCCTGCGTCCACCAAAGGAACGTGAAAAACCTATGCGTGCTGTGATGGGGCAGAATCTTGTAGAGGAACTCCCTCAGCACCATTGCATAGCTATCCTTCTCGTTACAGTGGGTGCCATGTAATTGGTCAGTCCTCGTCTTTAGCCACATCTCGAGCAGCGCCGGCCTGAGATAAAAGTCCGTGGGCGGATCCTCGAATCCCTTCGCGAACATGCTCTTGTCTATGTTGTCCTCACCCAGAGCGGTTTCATAGCCGGCTTGCTGGAAAACCTTCCAGATAAAGGGGCAGCTGTCCAGACTCTTGAGGTTCAAAGAAAGGTCCTCCATCTCGGTACCACTAAGCCCACTCAACAGCGGCATCAGACTGTCGAGGGTGTTGTTTCCCATCCGATTGAAGCCCTTGAGTTCGACGTGCGGCAGGGAGAGCAGAAAGTTGGCTGTGCGAGCCATGCTTCGGGGGAAATGCATCTGCGATATGGAGTCCAGGCCCAGGATCAACACGGACAAGCTGCCGGCATCGGATGCCGACTTGAGGGGCGGGAGACCCTTGGTGTTGCGAAGCCATTCGTCGGGCGGATGGGCATAGAAGTGAACTCCGTTGTATACACTCGTGCCGTTGAGAAAGCACTCAGCTCTTATAATATCCGCATGGGGTTCAATCGTGTTATTACCATCCGTCAGAAGCGGGAATTGCCGGCTGTACAAATAACGATTGTCGAAATCGGTGAGCCGCTCCATGGCATGATACTGGCACTCAAAGCTCTCCAAACTTGTGATTTCATACCTCGGATAGACGAATTCGATGTCCACCTCCGTCCTCAGATAGTTGTCATCACAATTGCTGAAGGACGTCAAGTCCAGGTTGCTGGCACAAAAGTCCCTACGCAGACCGCGCCACAGGAACATCACGTCGTGTTCATTGGGCACCATGGTCAGCATCCGACAGCCATTGGTATTTACAAAGTAGCTTTCCACCAGGTGATGTTCCTCGAAGATTAACATGTCGACTGCCACATCGTTAAAGTAGTAAACGAATGAGAAGAATATCAAGCTGGAGAAGAAACAGCAACGTAAATTGCAGACGCACATTTTGCTTGTTTCTGTCACATACGAATTTCAGTTATCAAATATAAAATGGAGTACTTCAGTTAGGAGGTGCGAATTACATGAAGGAGAGCTAAAGGCAGAGAAGTGTTCGTCAAAGATATCATCATTTCACAAGTTTAACGCATTTTTTTCACTTAATCTTGGCAAAAATTAACAAACCTAAAAAAGCCGATGTGACTGAGTTTTTATAAGCTTAAAAATCGAAGCAGTTTTACTTCAACAGTAAATCTCCAAATTAAATCTCCAATTTTTAAACAAATAAATAATCTTAACACCAAAATTTAGAAATTCGCATTTTAGACTCTAAAGAATGCCGAAAATATAGCATTGAATTGATTAAGTAAAAGCTTAAGAATACCAATTTTATTAAAGCAAATTGTATCAAAGACTTTTAAATTGTTAATGAATTCATCAGCGTGGGCAATAAGTACAGACATTACAAGAACTTAGTACGTCCCTCTTGGTTAAGTTCTGGTCCACTTTTCGTAATTATTCGATTCAAGCTGAGCTCGTTTTTAGCCCTACTCCTCTTAAAAATAACAATAAACTAAAAGGTCCACTCGTGCATAAAGCATTCCCATTCGCGTCCGGAGTTCCAGTCCACTCCAATCCTAGCCAGAATCAAAAAAGATGGCTGGCAGAGACCGGGGGGCAGTGGCGTTAATTTATCACTTAACCTTCTTTAGCAGCCAAGTTTATAATTTCGATGGCGTCCATGGCCGACCCAAAGCGAGGATGACGACGAAGCTGGCAAGTGCGGCACTTGAACGACGACTGCCCATCAGTGAAATGCCGGACTCGGGAGGGGAGGGGGGTGCAATAGGGACACGGGTACCGTCACGGTGGAACGAGGGGAACTGCCACTGAGAGAAATGAGACTCTCAACCAATCGGGTTTCAAGATTTAATCATTTTGTATTATTCGACTTGTTAGAGTACCAAATCTGAATTAAAATCTGCATTTGTGGGCGTACCTTTTAATAAAACATATCAAAAATATATTTGTTTACTTGTATGAGGACTTATTAAGGACTTCAAAATTTAATTTTAAGGATTATATTTATAACCGTAAAAAAGGTATGGTGAAGAGTGTATAGAATAAAAGGGTATATTGTATGTATAGTATGTATATAGTATAGTATATAACTTGTCACCTTTAAGATATATATATTCTTGATTAGGGTTATAAATTGAGTCGACCTGTTCATGTCCGTCTATCTGTCCGTCCTTTCGAGATTTGCGATTTAAAATGCAGATTCTAGTTATGCGTAAGTTAATTAAAACCTTGGCAATCCTTTGTTTGAAGATAAAATATAGCCATCTGTTAAAGGCATATTTGTTTTGAAACCAGTTAACATAGTAACGGATATTTCTTCTTGTTTTTCAGTGCACTGACTGGGAGCTCAAATAAAATAAAATAACAAACGGCTGCCGGGGTATATATATTTTTTCCATTGTGCATTTAGCCAACTGCTTCACCCTGAGTCCGCTATTCGGACCCCCCTTAACCCCGCTTTTCCACAGTGACGTCGTCGTATTTCTTCAGCTTACGCATCAGCCCAAAATACCAAAGTCCCCCCACCTCCGTGGTAACTCCGCTCTGGTGTTGTCCTTTTTGTTGATGGTTTACGCTCTGGTCGGGCGCTCTTTGCAAAATGAAAATGCAAAAGGAATATTCATGAGGAGATTAGAATTATTTTTCGTGCTGTCATTTTCACTTCCACTCCGCCTTCTGCGTATTTTGTCTTGGAATGCCCTACACTTGGTTTTAATGGGGGTTTTGTTGTAAAAACTGGGGAGAACGCGCTACGCTATTAGATTTTATCGGATTTAAGAAAATTATCTATTTTTTTTAATGGTGATATATTAAAACTTACAAAATTTCGTGAGAACCAAATAAATGTAATTGCTTAGACTAACTTTGTCGATTGAATCAGATACCTAATCCTAAAAAATATAAATTATTTTTTACAGGTGATCCTTAATTCAATATTAAATATTGGGATGTTATTTAACTTAAATATAATAATATAATTTTTTGCACATCACTAATTTCAGTCACCACAACCTAAATCAAAAGATTTGGTTTTCTCCCCAATTCATTTTTTTTTTGTTTTAAGCATTTGTTTGTGTTTTTATTCCACTGAGCGCGAGGAAAAATATGATTTCTTTGTGCCAAAAGGGATTAAATTCGCGCTCGTTTGTCCTGTTTATGATGAGTGCTGCTTTCTGCTATATAAAATGATAAAATGGTGCTGCTGTTGTGCGTTTTCTTTCTTGCATAAAAGTTTAATGACACAAACACCCAGTCACTGACATGAATCACCCGATGGCAGGCGGCATCGCTTCCCAGAGAGAAAAACCTTAAAAAAGAAAACCACCCGACCAACGTCGCCATCGCATTTAAAATATTTTGTGAAATTATTATGAAAATGCGTAAAGGGATTTAATAAATAACTGTAACTGCTCCTTACTCACCCCCGAAGCATCCCCGCCAACCCCCTTTCGCTGCTGCTCATTTGCCTTTTCCCGCCAGTGTACCGTAATTCATAATGTTGTTGTTTTTTCGGCGCTTTCCATCCAGACTTTTCCTTTTTCTTGTGCATCTGTGTGGGTTCTTCCCTCTCTCTTCCGCCCCCTCTATCGCCCCTGTTGCTGTGCGGAATTATGTTTTATCCTGAATTATGGATTTTGTTTTGTTGTTTTCTGTCAAAATCATATTTTGTTCACCAACTGACTCCCATCCCCACCCACTCCCACACCCACTTGATAACCCAAGCCCGACTCATTTACATGCTGAAAATTCGCTTTGGGCACACTGAAAAAATCAACCATTTTGAGTTTTTTACAAGATCACATGTATCCTGTGGTATAGAACAATTATTTTTATTAATTATTTTTAATTTTGGTAATTGGTTCTCTAAAATGTACAATATTGAAACTACATTTCATTGCATTAGGTTAAATCAGTTGGCTGTTGCATTACATTGCCTTGAAAAATAAAATAAATATTCCTTATATTTATTTAATTATTTAATTATTTTGTTGTAAATAATCAGAAAACTGAGTTGTGAAATTACTTTAAGATTGTTAAAGTCTTTTTCGGTGTAGCATTTCTGGGTTAGCTCAGCTCAGAGCTCAGTTTCCAGCTACAGCCTTCTCTTGGCCATTAATGAGAATTTGTTTGTATCGACGTAAGTCGGTGGTCGAAGGGGGGCCAAGGGTTTCGGGGGTGGTCGGCAGGGGGATTCCTTTCCCGGTTCGGTTTTCCTTTGGCTCGGCTGCTCAGTTTAGTTGTACATTTACAACAACACGAAGTCGGAGCGAAAAGTTTTTCAAATAATTTCTACTTAATGTTTAGAATTATTTTTAGCCGGAAATTAGAAATTATGAAGAATATATCATATAGGACCAGAAGGACACAAACGCGGACCCCAAATGAATGAATCATGCATTTCTGGCTCTTGCCATACATATAATATAATTGCCAACAAACTAAACAAAGTCGTAAATCGTGCACTTTATGAATGAAATTTGTTTATTTATGTTGTTCTTAATTTCAGTTATAATAAATATTTTTAGTTTGGGTAAACAGTTGGGTAAAGTATACAATTTATTTTATATTCGTTTAGGAATTCTAGAGTTTGAAAAAGTTCAATTTTATTTGGTTTAGTTTTTGATAAGCCTAGCTCAAAAAAATATTTTAGAAAATAAATAAAAACTAGGCCCATCTGTGAGGTCACTATACCTAATTATAGGTTATTTTGACAATAGGTGTAAATATCGGTTGATATGCAAGATTCTCCTCTGTTTCTTAAGGCAGTAAACTTCGCCATCCTTCACGAGGAAACTCGCAAATCAAAGCATTTAATTGGATCAACCTATATGCCGTCGCTTCTATCCAGCTTAAGCAACAACAATTTTAAGGACCTCCATTCGATTGTTGGTCTGGGGCATAAACAAAATATCAGGTGAGCCCTTGTGGGTGACAAATTAATGAGAAGCTCATTAACGCAGTGAATGAGGATTACGGATTTGATTGAAGGTCCTCTGGGCATAAGTACGCCCACAGACGGAGCCAGGCAATATATAAACTGATAAGGCACACACACCGCCGCACACCATACACACGTACACGGGCAGACATATCTCGCCCCTATTCACAGTGCGCAACACCAACAGCAGAATGGGAATAGTCAGCGAAAAGTGTCATTATGTGTGCACTGTACACATAACGGGATCCGACTCCACCTTCAAGCCCCCCTCCGAAAATACGAATCCGAAAGCCAACAACGACAACGAAACGACGGCGCAAACAAGGAGAAAATGTGTACATAAAACAATCTCGTTATGTCGGCATTATCCTGAAGAATTCTGGTTCGTCCTCGTCACTCGCAGCGCCATAAATCACTCACACGCTTGGCACATTCCCCCCTCTGTTGCTCTGTCCCTTTCACCACGCCTATCTGTGTCTCTGTCTATCCCACTGTCGTTTGTTTTGTGTCGCTTTGTTTGTGTGTGCGGGGCGCGTGTCCTGCTCTGATGTTGTCCTGCTCACACATAGACATAGACCAGCGCCTTTGTTTTAGGGGAATCTTTTTTTGGAATTTTTTTCCAGTGACCCCAACTTTTAATACACTGAAAAGAAGGTTAAATCGATAGTAATTTAATAAATATTAGTACATATCACTCCGTCATCTTGGAACATGCGCTTTAACTAAAAAAATTAATATTTTGATTAACTTCTTGGTTGTGTTTTGATTGACTCAGTTCAGGGTGTATAATAATAAACACACATGTGTATAAGCTAGTCAGTAAAACTATTAAGATTTTTTTTTGTAACCCATTGAAGGAAAAACCTATTTACGTATTATGACAAAATAACAACAAATGAATACCCTGTTTTCAAGTAAAATTAAATTTGTTTGTTGCTATGCTTAATTTTAAGATTTTACATAATATATTAAGAATTCAAAAAAATTCATGAATATGATTTGTTAAATCACGGCAGTTAAGGTTTAGTTAAAACGTCCTTTTTAATGAAAACCACAATTATAAGATAAACAAGTACCTAAAATATCTAATAATTTAATTTTCATTGATATTTAATTTTAATTGAATCTTGAATATTTGTAGTTTTTATTATTATAAGAGTATTTCCTCGTAGAACTCTATTTTTTAGAAAACAAGTATTTTTCTGTTCAGCATTTTTCTCCCTTGGTTCGCTAGTAATTCACCCCGCGGTGACATTTTGGTGTGACAGACAAGACGTGTCCTTCGTCCTTTTCGCATTTTTCTCGGTGTGGTGTCTGTGTGTGTGGCAAGTTTATCGTTTTAAATGTTGATACAAGCCTGGGTCGTGGTTCGCTGCTTGTCCTCGTCCAAGTCCGCGTGGGGATAATAGGATGTTAAGTAAATATTTAAAAAAGCCCCTCGCCCGCTGACGAACACAGATACCCCTCTGGCAATTGAGAAATTGTAGGCGACCTCCAGAGTTAAGCAAAAAAAAAACTTTGCCGGCCATGTCCGCTCATTTGCGATGGGTGGAAAAGTTTAGGCGGGTGGGGAAACGAAATGAGCCGGCGCTGGCACTCTCTAATCCAGTTTTTTGGCCCCGACTCTTCGGCCAGGACACTTTCTGGCATAAATCATTTGCATACAAAATGAGACCAATGAGGGAAGCCTGCAAATGAGCGTCGAAGATGAATGCCGCAACAACAACAACAACAGCATCACCAAGAAGGGCCGGAAAAATCCTTTCAATTTTCGCACACATTCAATTTTATTAATTAAAACATTTTTTCTTCCCTTTCTCTTAGCTTCTTCTTCTGTTTGTGATTGGAGGAGCTTGGGCAATTAATTCCAAACATTCAGGACGCTTTTTCTTTGTTAAGTTTCGGTTTTTTTTCGTGGCTCTGTTTGTTTTGGGTGCGCAAATTATCCTTCGCTATCCTTGCGCGAAATAAAATATCACAAACAGTTTCAGCCCCCATAAATAATGGGAATTTATGCCAGTCACACACAAACGCACCCAAACAACCGCATATACCCGAAATACAAAAGGGCAGAAGCCAACTTTTCTCGCAGAAATTACCATTCAATCATTTTGTAATTGCCAGCTCCAGAGGTGGAGTGAAGTTGACTGTAGATACCCGCTTACCTCAACCTCAATTCAATTCGTTGCCAGGATGGGTTCATTTACTTTTCCCGGCTCTTAATTTCTGCAATCTATTCTAATAAGCCTTCTATTCTATTCTACTTTGCATTCAAATTGGATCCTTTTTCATTACGGGTTTGTGGGCTAGTGGAGGGTGACAAGGGACCTTATTAAAGTTGATTGACTTTATATTGAAATTTTCGTAATGGGTATGTTGGGATAACCAATGTTAAAGAAGATAAAGCTGAAGAGTTTACAGTTTTTACCTTAAAAACTTTATTACAACTTTTGTTTAAATTTAATAAAATAATTTGTAAACTTTAAATTCCTTTAAAATGTTACATTTTTAAAAATTTATTAAGAAAGGCTTTCTATAAATATTTAATATGGTAGGTCTGATTAAAATTTGAACCAATTTTACAATCAATAGCTATGTTTAAACCATCAAAGTGTGTCACTTACAGACATTTCGTTGATATCTGCCAGAGTTGACACCCCCAACGTTGGTCCCCAAATCCGATTTGGACAATTTTGCAATTTTAATCAGCTGTATCTTTAAGGGGGCTGAGCCCCAAGAGTCCAACTTCTCGTAAACGACCCCGCCAAGCCGCTTTCGGTTTGTTTTTGGATAACGCTTTGGCTGCTGTCTGTCATAAATCTATCAAGTTTAATGGCCGCCTCAGCGCTGCACATAATTTTATGTATTTTATGCTGCAAATTGTTAGCCGAAGCGCTCACAAGCACAAATCAGCAGGAGCAACCCTCGGATAGCGTACAACCACCCAGCCACCCACCCACTGGGCAGAGCCACCCTTAGAGAAAAGCAAGGGAAAGACGAAGACGAGAACACGAATTTCCACGCACATCTCCGAAGACTCACAAATTTCATAAAGTGGCAATTCAATCAATCAATTCTGACAGGGGTGGCCATTGGGGGTGGACTGCCCCAGCCTTGGCCATTTTAGTCGTTATGCTCACGTACACAATCACACAACTCAAACTGATTTTGCTACGGGTCTGGAGAAATGTGGGTGGAAAAGAAAAAACAAAAGGAATACCTCGGAGGGAAAAACAAAAGCAGGGACAGGCCAAGTTAAGGCGAGGAAAGTATGCATAAATTTCCTTTGGGCCCCTGTTTTAAGCCACGCCGCCCCTTCTTTGGGGCAGAAACTTTTCTTAGAAGGCGTCAGCCCAGTCAGTCAGTCAGAAACGGGTCCAAGACCCTTAACAGTTGGCAGTTTAAATATTTTTTAATTGCCTTCCGTGTGGCGCCCTCATCCACCCACCCAAAGCACCACCAACCAGCCCATCGACCCACCACCACCCCTTTTCGTAGGCATTTGTCGGCTTATTCTGCTTTGTACCTACGCTATTATCCTTATTTATTTGTGTTTCGCTTCTGTTTCATTGCCGTTTTTGCTTTTCGCTTTTCCTATTGCCATTGTCCCGGGCATTCGATAAGTTTTGAAAACAGAAAGGAACCCAAAGAAAATGCTAGACAAAAGCGTTGAAACAGAAAAATCTTTTGACGGGTTGGTTGAAGTGGAAGAAAGGGAATGAAGATTTCTGATTAATACTAGATAAATAATTCTTTACCTAAAAATTAATCTAAATCAAATTATTAAAATAATCAAATTAATCTAATTAAATTCTCACTAATTTTTTCATTTACATAACAAACTTATGTTCCTCGACCATATAAGTACCCATACCCATACATAATAAATAAAAAATATATATAAAGGAAAAGCTTAACATTCGCAACTCCATCGACAGTCCCATCTGTGAAATGAAAGCAAAGTATTCTTTTTTACTATCGGTCAATGGTCTCGTCTATCCATTTTGAGATTTTATTAAAAAGCAAACAATATCGTCCAATCCAATCAAATCAAAGTCCACCATTTCTAGCAAAACAAACCGGAGCCATCGTTGTTCCGTAAGTTCGTATGTATCTTCCCGATGCTGGCAAGAATCTTTCCCATGTGAGTGGGTATTCGCCCGACGTCTGTGCAACCCGATGGCCAGTGAGCGTGGCCAATCTGACAGGTGATTGATTGACACTCGCATGGGGCGCGTAGAGCGAGCGGGACAGGGAATAGCTGTTTGCTGTCTGTTGCGTTCACTTTGCCTCGCGAACCGGTCTTGCGCTGAAGGTTGCAAGAATTTCTGATACTCCCCGAAATAAAACAGAAAAAAGTCTCACAAACAGAATAATAAACATGAAAGGAAGAAAACTTCGGCAAGACCATTTTTTTTTAATTTGTATTTTTTTTAAATTTAAATCTTTTTTAATTTTTCGATTTTTTTATGGGAGCTATATAATATAGATATCCAATTTTAATTTAATTAAAACTGTAATTTCATAATATTTAAATATAACCAAGCCGCAAAGACCAAGAAAATTCGGCAAGCTCAACAACAAAGTTATATTTAAAATAATAAAATTTTCCGATTGTTCCTATGGCAGCCGTCAGACGAACATGGCTAGTTCGACTCTCCTGGTGATGCTGATCAAGAATATATATACTTTATAGGGTTGGAAATGTCTCCTTCACTGCGTTGCAAACTTTTGACTGAAATTATAATACCCTCTGCAAGGGTATAATAAACAAATAAATATAAGAAACTATTTTGTTAAACATTTAAGCAAATACTGATATGGAAAAAAAGAGAAAATTAAATAAATCGGGTAAAATTGTACTTAAATTATACTTTGCAGTTATTAAATCCCGATTATTATTTAAAGTTATATTTTGTATTGATTTCTTTTTTTAAACGTTTAATAATTAATTACGTTATACTATAATATACTATACTATACTATACATATATAAAACAAACAATACGGACACTTAAATTAAAATAAAATATATATTATTATATTATATATTATAACTAGCAAGGTAGCCCGCAGCTTCGCCTGCGGAAATTAAGATTAGCAATTTCCTAACTATATCGCTTAAAACTATACTTTTGATTAACTTTTTTATTTGCTACTTTATTTAAACTAAAACCATTCCACATTTCCACACCACCATAGAGGTAGAGGTTTTGGCGCGTTTTTTTTTTGTGGTTTCCCCATGAGGCCTATTCCACAGTGCATTTTAATTAGAAATGTTTAACATTTTTGCAAGACTTCTCTATAAACGATATTTTTTGATTTTCCTTCTGGCGCTAAAATAATTAAAGACTCAGAGGAGCTAACTCTTGAACAGGCCACATAAAACTGACCATGAGAGAAGCAATCGTCCCTTAAATCTAGTCCAGCTAGTTTTAAGGTCTGACCTTGCGATTTATTTATCGTTATTGCAAAGCAAACTTTTACAGGGAACTGAAGTCTTTTAAACTGAAACGGTAGATTTGATGGTATTAGGGGTATTCGTGGTATAAAAACAATTTCTCCTTTGGCACAGCCAGTAAAAACCACAGCTTCGATTAAATTGTTATGAAGAGCTTTTACTTGCAATCTTGTACCGTTACATAGTTTTGGAGGTCTTAAATTTCTCAACAGCATAATTGGTGCACCAATCTTAAGCTTTAGAATGTGTAAGGGAAGTCCAGGTGGATTTTGTTGGTTGAGAAATTCAACCGGAAAATGAACTGCTTCATCAACTTCAGTGACTGAATCAATAGACTTATACGTAACTTCAATACCATCAAATGATTTTAACAGTATGTTATTTATTACCACAGCTCTATCATTTCTAGCAGTTAATATTGCTCTCTCCGAAAACCAATCTAATGATTTGGTTGAGATTTTTGAAATTTCCGGAAATATATTTGATGTGAGCTCCTCAAGGGAAGTTACAACAGTTCCTAAACCTGAAGGAATAATTATTTTTCCTTCGACAGTTGGAAAAAGACCGTCTCCAATTCTCAATAATGTATGTGCAAAAATTCCAGCAGTTGTATCGCCTTTTAAATGCACACGCATGTTTTTTGTTAGGCACAATTTTTGAATAGTAGGCCAAAGAAATGATGATTTTAAGCAGGCTTGTATTTCATCTGCCCTTGTTCCTCGAGGAACTACAGGAAGCGTTTGACGAAAATCTCCAGATAATAAAACCGTCATACCTCCCATTAGAAAATCATTACCACGAATATCTTTCAACATTCTATCCAACGCTTCAAAAGCACTCTTATGAGCCATTGTGTATTCATCCCAAACAATAAGGCTACATTCTTGAAAAACCAATGCCATATTACACCGTTTAGATATTGAGCAACATGGTGTTTCTACATTTATTAAATCCAATGGGAGTTTAAACACAGAGTGGGCTGTGCAACAGCCAATGCTACATTATTATTATGTCGTAATTTTGCTAACAACAAATTCAATAAAAATGTCTTGCCTGTGCCACCGGGGGCATCCAAAAAAAATATTTCACCGTTTTCATTTTGAACACTTTGTAATATTTTTTGAAATACCATTCTTTGCTCATCGTTAAGGGAATTTTCGTCTTTACTTAATTCGAATTCATTAATATTGTAATTTATTTCGTTTAAATATTCCCTATTTTGAAGTGGTCTACTAACTCTAATCGGTTCGGGCAAACCATAGTCTAATAGACACGTACCTCCAATGGACAGTGTTATATCTTCGATTAAAATAAGACATTTATTAAACACTCTATCCAGTAGATCTTGATTGACTTCTGCCACTATTAGAGAAAACTCGTACAAAATGTATTCTGAAAAGCTTTCTTTATACATTTCCCAAAGATGTGCGGCATCAGCCATTTGACAATTTACTAACATCACCGCAAATAAATCACGTAATTGAATTGGCGATTTACATAAAGCTGCTTCCTTTAGGGTATATTCCCAGTGTGTGTCATCTTCTAGTAAGCCCAAAGCCTTACATGCCAATTGAAATGTAGCATACGTAATGTTATTAACTGTTTTAAGAAATTAGAATGAGGTTGGTCCCCGCACTTCATGAAGAAGTAGTCTTAGGTAATAGCATTCACTATTTTTAGGGTGTATGGTATACACTCGACCTAAAACATCATCCATTCTAATTCCAGGAAAACCAGGTACAATATTACCTCTCTTTCTCCTTTGGAACTTTTTATTGTTCCACGTGAAATAGGAAGGTACTTCAACATAAAGAAGGGTCCTTGCAAATGAATCCGTTTTACAAAGTTCGAAAAACCCAGTCAGTGTCGTTATTGAAGCGTTGGTTAACTGGTTAACTAATTGATTTTGATTATTAGGATCAAAATATATCCGTTGACCATTTTCCAAATGCACGGCCAAATGTACAATTGCCGGATACCTTTCATGTATGGGGAATGCAAGAATTCTCCACACTGCTTCAGAACTACTGATATATCGACCGCTTTGATATAGTTGAACCTCATTAGTAGGGCTTTCCACAGTAAATGTAGCTTGATCACTGCCCTTATTGATGTATTTGCAAACGTATTTAATGGATTTAATTGAACTACAGAGCTCTACATTAATATGAGCCTCAAAGGTCCGCAGGAGAACACAATTATAGGGCATACCCACCTATTGTCAATTATGTTTCCATTAATTTCCATGGTGAAGCCACCATCTTCAGGTGCTCTTCGCCTATATTTAGGGTAACCATCTTTTCCAGTAACAGTTTCATTAAGCAACGATCGCGGAAACTTTTTGGAACAATTACCCTCGTTCATACAGGGCGATTTTAGGTTTAAGCGGCCACATGGTCCATGAATCATATTAGCCTTAACAATCTCATATAGGAGAGGATCCTTTTCAGAATCTGGAATTTCTGCACATATAATTGAATCAATTTGTTGAGGCGTGATCTTAGACTTTAACCAAATCAGTATATGTGCATGTGGGAGACCACGTTTCTGCCACTCTATCGTATACATAAAGCATTGCACTTCCCCAAACAAACTATGACTATTAATTAAAGACATTATAGCTTTGACCTTTAAATGAAAGACTCGAGCAATGATATCATGCCGATCGTGAGGCTTCTGCCCTAAAAATAGTGCACTTTTAATTTCTTTCCATTTAGGATTACAGGTAAATGTAATAAAAAGATCAGGACGCCCATAATAACGAACATATGTCATGGCATCTTGAGTTTTTTCGTGCATGTACCGTGGCGAGCCAGTAAAGGATGAAGGTAAAATTACCATCTGTCCAAACTGTGCTAAATCTACATCATTCCTACCTATAGCATCTTGAAGATGTATGTAGCTTTCTGCTCTCAGCTTTTTTTGATTTAGCCGAATAAAATTAAGCCTTTCTGTTTCTATTTTAGCATACATATCAACCAAAAATTGACTAAAGAGAGCTCTAAAATAGTGCAGGTGATTCCATACATTTTCTCTAAGCATTATTCGGAAACTGTAAAAATCTAACGCTGAGACTGTTTTCTTAACGTTTTTTTTTTGAAACGGGGTCAATTTTGGGTATATCTATAGTGTAACCATCTTCTCCATGACAAAACATTAATGGATATTGTAGGGCGTCATAAGATCGGTGAAGTTCACTGATTCTTTTTAACTGATTATTATAACCCTCAATAATAATGTCCCTTTTTTCAAATTGTTGGTCAACTAATACCAAAGCGACCTCATTTGCTTGGGGTGCGTTATAACGACCTCTATGAGCCCTAACAGGCTTTTTATTGGCGTGAATAACCATTTTAAATTGGCTACAATTCTTCGAAACTCTTTTAAGAGCAGTTTTAAAATCCTTAACATATGGATTACTTTCATGCAGCATCAACTGTAGTGATTTAACTAAAGCATTTTTAACTCCAGGACTGTTTTTACACCTGAAATCGGCTTCTACATTGTCCTCACCAATAAAATAAATTTGGAGAAACTGAGCTTCTTCTTTAGAAGCTGGCAAAACGCTACCAACTAAGTGGTAAACTTGCCCCTGTACTTTAAATGTGGGCATATAACCTTCATTAAAAACTTTTGTCGCACCAAATGAAGTCATTTGAAAACAATTATTATATTTTCTGGTAAGCCCCATAAAATGTGTATGGTCTGGGTGATCACCATTTAAAAGACTTAAAAGAGGATCTGGTAATGTTTTAAGAGATGGAAGCTGGACTTTTCCCTCTTTGCAACACATACCTTTTGACTCTTCCTTCCATTTTAAGGCGCCACAAAATGAGCATCTCTTATTCATTATTCCAATATCAACTGATTTATCAGAATTGTATGCCAGATTTAAATCGTATAAAAAAGCGGAATTATGTTTTACTTTCCACGAATGTGCACTCTTTGTATTCTTTTGTTGTGTTTTTTTTTGCAGTTTGAATTTCCTCACGATGCCTAACATGATAGTTCTTATTTTCAATCTTTTTCTGTTTTTTTTCGAGAAAAATCAGTAAGTTGACCTCTTCTTTGAATGTTCTTTTTTTTCATAGAAGGAACTTCTAATATATTTTGAGTGGGAGAGCTTCTATCATTAAAGGTTTCAATAGGCTTGTAGACATCATAATGTCCACCAGATAAGCTTCCACTGAAACGAAATCTTTTTATGGTACTGCCCTCTGTACCAGCAACTGCAATGAGCGTTTGATTAAAGTAAACTTCAATATAAATAGGGTACAATTTAGCAGCAGCTTTTAGTTCAGCATACGAACCAAACGTGTGCGGTTTAATCATGTCATTTTCATAATCCACAGGATTGGCATAATTATCTCCGTTAAAATTACATGTGTCATCAACAAATGAACTAAATTGGGAAACTATTAATCGAACTATTGATTTTCGAATGACTTGAGCATAACTTTCATTGTCAAACAAAACGTAGGACACAGCCCGGAATAAGCAAGCTCCATCACCTGTTATAGGTATAACAGAGTGAGGTACCGGAGCACCATCTATATTTAAATACTCTACTTCCATTGTAAGCAGTAAATCTAGAAAAAAATCAATATTTCAAAATGCTATTAAAATATACTTGTAATTTAAATAGTTATTTATCTAACTTTTTAAATATATAAGTTTTTGCAATAGTAATATTGATGTTTATATATTGCAAAATATATTGCAAAATAATTTCACACTGCACAACAAAGATTTGCAGATATAAAGATATTAATTCAGTTAGTTAAGACTAAAAAGTTACATGCGTATCATATGTTATTTAAATAATTTTCATGCAAAACTAAATGTAACTTAATTTTGAAATTTTAATAAATTTCAAGTTTTTAAGAAGTCTGCCGATTACAGATAGATTGTTTAAGGCAACAGTTTTGAAAATTATATTTTTCAAAATGTATAACGCTTAAATTACAATCTAACAAACAAAAGTTTGTAATTTTGACCATTAAAGCTATAGAAGCAGCTATAGAGTTATTTTCTAAACTCAAGGTCTAACCGGTTTAATATAACTTTTTGTTGTTTAGCTTTTGTAATAGGTTTAATAGACGTTACTCAAATTATTTTGAGATTACAGAGTGTGTTATACAAACTTCGCCTTGGCAACCAAAAAGCTAACCAAATTAAAGCTATTTAGATTTTAAAATATTAGGAAATTTTAAGTTTAAAAATAATCTGCCGATTACAGATAGAATGCGTAAAGCAACAGTTTTGAAAATTATTTTTTTCAAAATGTTAACGCTTATTTTCACAATCCAACAAACAAAAGTTTGTTATTTTGACCATTAAAGCTATAGGGTTAGCTATAGAGTTATTTTCTAAACTCAAGGTCTAATCGGTTAAACAACTTATTTTTATATAGCTTTAATAAATAGTTGAATGGCACCACTGAAATTATTTTCAGTGTTAAGAGTATTGTTACACACTCTCCGCCTTGGCAACCAAATATCAACTTAATTTTAATTAGGAAAGATTCTGACTTACCACAAAATGGTTAACGTAAATAAAGTTTAAACAAAAATTTGCGTAATCACAATTTAACTTGTTTTAATGTATTAAAATTGATTACAACACGTTTTCTTCTTATCATCAAGAGAACTCAACGATAACTAATTGCCAAGAGAAAACTCTGAAACAAATTTGCAGACAAAGTAAAGAAATATGTTTTGCAAAGCATATTACTACACACTATATTTCTCTTAACTTCCTCCCTTAGGAAAGCAAATATTTATGTAAGAAAAATTAAGAAATATGCCAAAGGAAAAGTTAAATGCGTCCCCAATAATACAATTTCCTTTATTTTTATCTTGGTTAACAATTTTAAGAGGCTGTCCATCTATCACCTAATTACAGTTTTGGCGTTTTTGGGCCCCCAACCCCTCTTTACACACCTTCTTTCCACACATTAAAAAAAAAAAAACAATTGGCAAATAATGAAGTATTTGTACACGACCAACAGGTTATGTTTCACTTGAATTAATTACAGCAAACGGTCATTTAATGGGACGTAAAGAAGTATGCAAAAGAAAAAGATTATATTAATAATAAAGACAGGTGGGGGACGCCGTGAATCAAATTGTTTAAACATTTGCATTTGTTTAAACAATATGAGGCACGTGTAATAAAGAGCGTGAGAATCAATTGGTTTGAATATTTAATGTTCTTTTAATATTATCAATGCGATTTGAATTTTAAATGACAAAAATCGGTTACAAAATGTCTTAAATCTGTTGTGGAAATGTAAATTAAATATTCTTTTAGCAAAAGGATATCAGTATGAGTATATCTTGATTTTTTGGATATACATATTTCGTGCGTGTGTGTGTACATAGCAGAGCGAATCATTATTTATTTTTGTTTTTTACAAATCCAAAGTTTGTAGATAACTCAACATTTGAAAACAAATGAAAAGATTTGCGATATAATCGATTTTTTAACCGCGCATTTTAAATTTTTTGTGACTGGTATTTTCATTTTTTCCCCTGCGCGGTCACACTTAAAATGCTACATACACTCATTTACGACTTAATGCAAAGTGCGCCAGCAGAACATACATACAAACATATGTGGAGGCCGTGACGTCACGCATAAGAGAATTGGAAAATATTGGGGACTTGGTTAAGGAGGCTGAATTTCCAAAAAATTTAAATGCAGTTAGTTGCGGCTATGCCATAAGATTATGATCATAATTTTTTTAAACCATTTTAACAACATTTATAACAGAAAAATGGCAAAAGAAAGAATTTAAAAAAAAACGAATCGAATTTTGGGGCACTTTGGGGTCGTTTATTGTTTTAATTTGTACCTCACACACGTCTCCTAATTATTTCAGAATTATGCGGATTTTTCTAGATTTTTATGTCAATCCGCTCTGGTAGGAATTTACCACTGACCCATTTTTTATTCGAAGACTTTTATATAGTAGTTTAGATTATTATATATTATATATTACAATATTAAATTACATTTTCCTGAGTAGCTTTTATAATATGTTTTGGGCAATTGGAATTTGCAAATCAAATGAAAATTATTAAATAGAAATGAATCTCAAGCCTTTCATATTTGGGAGTCATGCGTCATTCTGTAAAGGGAGGATGAAGAAGCTTTGCCGGTTGTAAATGGGATCACCAATTAGCATACATTTCGGAATTCGGTGACAATGGTTGGATGGAATCGCTGTGGCTATAACAGCAGCCCAGCATAAATAAACTGGAAACCCTGGAGTGACATCTCCCATAGGGTATTATGAAAAGGTACCTTTCCCGTGTAATTTTACGACTCCCCCGATCGATGTTAAGATCCGGGTGTGATTTTTTTTAAGATTTAAAAGTATTTGCGAGCAAGTAGCTCAAGGATTTATAGAACACCAGAACATTAGCTCGTGTTGCAAGAACCGGCAACCCTGTTGCAGGTTTCATGCTACAAAGGGTATAAAGCTTTGTATTCCCACTAATTAGTTCCATATTTCAGTTTATTTCAGGAAAATAGCAGTACAATCTAGATATTTAACAAATTTAGGAAACTTTTTTTCTTGTTTTTTCATAAAGGTAAATTATTATTTATTTACAAAATAGACGCAAATGTCAGCAAATCAACCCTTTAGTCTCACAGTCATTTCAAACTCAAACATTTAAGATGAAAATAGACACAATAGATTTAATTCAAACATGGGGCAGCTGTTGCCAAACGATGGATGAAATCAACATGTAACGAATAATTAAAGGCGAACAATTCGGGTTGAGTTCGACAACCCCCAATCTAGCGATTCTCCATTCTTCGCAGATTCCAGCTAAGCACACAGATGAAGCTGACGTTAAGGGGATGCTCGGGTGGGATTTGGCTGCATTTTTGAGATGTTTTGAGTTTTTGGGTATAAAAGGGGCTTGGCGTAGACAGAATCGACATCAGTTTCGATTGAAGCCAAAGTCTGAGAATGCGTACCTACATTGCAATTACCCTTCTGGCCCTTGTGGCAGTGGTCGCGGTCCAAGGAAGTGCCGGAGGACTTGGAGGACTTGGAGGACTTGGAGGATGCGATGATGGTTTATTGACTTATGTCGTTACCGAAGTTGAAGAACTAATTGACCATGTCGTAGGCGGTGACGGCGATCTTGGTGGTCATGGCGATGGTAAAGGTGATGATGGGTGCACTGATATCCCGACTAAGGGTATCACAGTGTGGTGATCGTTCCACTGATAACTCTACCGACACCACCACCGATTCGGGAGAGATTTAAAGAGCAAATTTGTCGATTTGTAGAGCATTCAAAATTACCAAGAGATGGGTATTCAAAATAAATAAAATATAATAAATTTGGCACATTAAACCACTCTTTGTTTGAAGCGACTTTTTCTCAGATAATTAGTACTGAATGGTTATGATTTTAATTTATGTAATTAAATGTGATCGCTAGCCAAGATAATTTTGCAAATACTTAAGTAGTATTGTAGTGCGCTTGGTCTATCCTAAAAGTAAACCCTGTGTCAGGATAACTAAAAACATCAAAGTTATTGTCGGCCGATCCTTATGAAATTTGGTAGGTCGGATTGATTGGGCGATTTCGTTCCGGCCGTTCCGACTTTTATACTGCGTGCAAAGAAACGAAGGGTGAGTGCAAAGTTTCATTTCGATATCTTTAAAACTGAGAGATTAGTTCGCGTAGAAACAGACAGACGGACATGCCTATGTATATCAACTCAGGACGCGATCCTGATCAAGAATATATATACTTTATAGGGTTGGAGATGTCACCTTCACTGCGTGGCACACTTATGACCAAAATTAAATATAGGTACATTTTACACATTTTACCATGCCATAACTTTCGTGTTTGTTAAGTCAGGAAGTTGGGATTTTCCGTGGGTTTTATATGGGTTTTATGTATTCATAAGGATCGGCCGACTATATCCTACAGCTGCCATATAACTGAACGATTGGAAATGCCATAACTTTGGTGTTTTTAAAGATAGGAAGTTGGGATTTTTTATGAGCATTAAGAATGCATCATATGAATAGTTTTGGAGAATATATATGTATAACAGAATATTCTGCAAGGGTATATCAACTTCGGCTCCGCCGAAGTTAGCTTTTCGTTCTTGTTTTGATTACATTTAGTCTTTTAAAAAACTAAATTCGTTTAAAATACAAAATTATTGATTATATATTAGTTGTTATTTTAAAAAGAACAATGGCTTAAATTCCAAATACTGAATACTGTTAGTTTGTTGTTTTATTTAACCTTGGATTTTTAAAATTTTGTTTTTTATATATTTTATTTATTTATTTATTTTTTATCCGACAGAATAGACATTGAGATGATCTCGAGATCAATTCGGAATATATATATATTAAATATCGATTAAAATTCAAATTTAAACTACGTGTTTAGCGAATTGGTTTTATTCATTTTGCTTAAAAAAATTTGGTTAAGAATCAGGGACCGTAAATAATTCTTAATAAATTTTTTGAACTAAAAAACCAACACAAAACAATCTTGGTCACAGACAAATCCTAATAATAATCCATGTCTGTCAATATAACCAGCATGCATGAGAGATTCATAAAAGGTTTTTTTTTTAATATTTATGTTATACTTTTATATTAAACAATTTAATTAACGATTATTTGTCGGGACTTATTCTAAGCTAGCTAAATGACAATTTTAATATATTTATCATGACAAATAACTCTTTCTTTCAGCTTTTACTCTTATTGAAATTCAATAACTGTTTTTATTTGATCGCAGCAAATATTTAAAATTTTTAACGCAATTTTGTATCTTTAAATGTTAAAAGTGGTTTTAAATTATGAATGTATAAATGACTTTTTTAAACTAAAACAAGAAAGGAAGCACACTTCGGCAATCCGAAGTTTATATACCCTCGCAGTTATTACAAATCGACTACATTTCGATTTCTCTGCATATATTACTTAAAACAATAAAGCTATGTCGATTTTGCGCTGCATTTTGCCATCGTTTCTATGGTAGCTATGATATTGTTGTCCGATTTTAATTTAATTAAAACCGTAAATCTTATTAAATTAAAAACAACAAGGTTATAATTTTTTTGGAGCTATATGATATAGTCGCCCGATCCGGCTTGTTCCGATTTATATACTACCTGCAATAGAAAGACAACTTTTGGGAAGTTTATAAGCAGATAGCTTTAAAACTGAGGGACTAGTTTGCGTAGAAACGGACGAACAGACGGACGGACATGGCTAGATCGACTCTCCTGGTGATGCTGATCAAGAATATATATACTTTATAGGGTCGTAGGTACCGAGAGAAGGCAGATTGTGAACCGCACATTTTAAATTTATTGATAAGTCCAGACTTACAATCTGTCTTCTCTCGGTACCTACGGGCTCGGTCAAATTTTATCGTGCTTAACGCCCGGTGTTATAAAAGCTATTTGACTCGTTGTAGGGTCCAATTTTCACAAGATCCAAAACAGTTTTATAATTTTGTTAACACTAAGCGTAAATCAGCCTGTTACCCTGCATCGCTATCATTCGAAAACTCTACGGCAAAACTCTGAACAGGCAATTGCCGATCTATTTGTCCAGTCTTATTCAAATGCCATACCCAAGTCGAACTTGATTTTTTGTCCGAGGTTAAGCGAAAGCTCCCTTCTTTTGGATCTCCATAAAGTTAAGCCAGTCTATTCACCGGGTCCGGACGGAGTTCCAGGCTGCGTGCTTAAATACTGTGCTGAAACTCTGTGTAGACCTCTATACAAATTGTTTACCTTGTCTTTAAAAACATCTCATTTCCCACTTATTTGGAAGGAGTCATTAGTCATTCCCCTTCATAAGAAAGGAAATAAATGCAATACAAGTAATTACAGAGGCATATCCAAATTATCCGCCATCCCAAAGCTTTTCGAAAACACTATTACACCCCATTTGCAAAATCTTTGTAGATCGATTATATCTCCATGTCAACATGGATTTATAAGGCGAAGATCTACGACGACAAACCTCTTGGAGCTTACGTCTTTTGTAATAAATGGCTTTAGAAAGAACATGCAGACTGACGTAGTTTACACTGATTTTAGTAAAGCGTTTGATTCAGTAAATCACTCGCTTCTTGTATTAAAGCTAGACTTATTAGGGTTTCCATGTGATCTTCTAAAATGAATCTCAAGTTATCTGAGTGGTAGGACTCAACGAGTCCTCTTCAAAACTCGATCTCTGATTTGATCCGAGTTACTTCAGGCGTCCCACAAGAAAGCCACCTTGGCCCACTTCTTTTTACTTTATTTATAAACGATCTCCCTCTAGTCTTGACAAAGTCGCGTGTCCTTATGTACGCAGATGACGTTAAGTTATGCCTGCAATATAATGAAATTTCTAGCAGTTCAGACTTACAATCTGACCTAAATGCTTTTCAAACAAGGTGTTGTGAAAATCTTTTGGATTTAAATAGCGCTAAGTGCAAAGTAATGTCATTTTTTCGGGTGAACCCACAATATGCAACGTATACGCTGGGTGGTTGCGCGTTGTCTAGAATTACGCATGTTGATGACCTTGGCGTCCTCCTTGACCCAAAACTTAGGTTTTGTGACCATATTACTTCTATGGTGAATAAAGCCAGGGGAGTACTTGGATTTATTAAAAGGTGGTCAAATTAATTCGATGATCCCTATGTTACAAAGACTCTGTTCATTTCACTAGTCCGTCCAATCCTGGAGTACTGTTCTGCAGCTTGGAGTCCTCAGTATAGTGTACATATAGACCGGATAGAGTCTGTGCAAAAGAACTTTTTATTATTTGCTCTACGGTACCTTAACTGGAATGCAAGCCTTATTTTACCATCCTACTCTAGAAGACTTCTCCTAATTAATCTACCATCCTTAGTAAACCGTAGAACGATGCTTGGCACAACTTTTATCTATAAACTTATTCACGGGGATGTGGAGAGTCCCAAGTTACTGGGTCGCATAAGCTTCTCCGTGCCTAATAGAATTACCAGGAACTATGTTCCTCTTACATTAAATATTTGTAGATCTAACTTTGATATGCATGAACCGTTTAGAGTACTGTGTAATGACTATAATAGACTATACCACATTATTTCTACTGAATCAACGTCCGAAAGAACAAAAAAAAAAAAAAAATGTCTCCTTCACTGCGTTGCAAACTTTTGACTGAAATTATCATACCCTCTACAAGGGTATAATAAACAAATAAATATAAGAAACTAAGCAAATACTGATATGGAAAAAAAGAGAAAATTAAATAATTCGGGTAAAATTGTACTTAAATTATACTTTGCAGTTATTAAATCCCGATTATTATTTAAAGTTATATTTTGTATTGATTTCTTTTTTTAAACGTTTAATAATTAATTATGTTATACTATACATATATAAAACAAACAATACAGACATTTAAATTAAAATAAAATATATATTATTATATTATATATTATAATTATTATATATTATATATTACAATATTAAATTACATTTTCCTGAGTAGCTTTTATAATATGTTTTGGGCAATTGGAATTTGCAAATCAAATGAAAATTATTAAATAGAAATGAATCTCTAGCTTTTCATATTTGGGAGTCATGCGTCATTCTGTAAAGGGAGGATGAAGAAGCTTTGCCGGTTGTAAATGGGATCACCAATTACCATACATTTCGGAATTCGGTGACAATGGTTGGATGGAATTGATGTTGCTATAACACCAGCCCAGCATAAATAAACTGGAAACCCTGGAGTGACATCTCCCATAGGGTATTATGAAAAGGTACCTTTCCCGTGTAATTTTACGACTCCCCCGATCGATGTTAAGATCCGGGTGTGATTTTTTTAAGATTTAAAAGTATTTGCGAGCAAGTAGCTCAAGGACTCATAGAACCCCAGAACGCCCTTGAATACACACAACATTAGCTAATGTTGCAAGAACCGGCAACCTTGTTGCAGGTTTCATGCTACAAAGGGTATAAAGCTTTGTATTCCCACTAATTAGTTCCATATTCATTGGTAGTTTTGTTTCTGCTAAATTTTAAGAACGTTAAAAAAATATATAATAAATGTTCTGTTTTACTGCCAGTTTATTTCAGGAAAATAGCAGTACAATCTAGATATTTAAAAAATTTAGGAAACTTTTTTTCTTGTTTTTTCATAAAGGTAAATTATTATTTATTTACAAAATAGACGCAAATGTCAGCAAATCAACCCTTTAGTCTCACAGTCATTTCAAACTCAAACATTTAAGATGAAAATAGACACAATAGATTTAATTCAAACATGGGCCAGCTGTTGCCAAACGATGGATGAAAACAACATGTAACAAATAATTAGAGGCGAATAATTCGGGTTGAGTTCGACAACCCCCAATCTAGCGATTCTCCATTCTTCGCAGATTCCAGCTAAGCACACAGATGAAGCTGACGTTAAGGGGATGCTCGGGTGGGATTTGGCTGCATTTTTGTGATGTTTTGAGGTTTTGGGTATAAAAGGGGCTTGGCGTAGACAGAATCGACATCAGTTTCGATTGGAGCCAAAGTCTGAGAATGCGTACCTACATTGCAATTACCCTTCTGGCCCTTGTGGCAGTGGTCGCAGTCCAAGGAGGTGCCGGAGGACTTGGAGGACTTGGAGGACTTGGAGGACTTGGAGGATGCGATGATGGTTTATTGACTTATGTCGTTACCGAAGTTGAAGAATTAATTGACCATGTCGTAGGCGGTGACGGCGATCTTGGTGGTCATGGCGATGGTAAAGGTGATGATGGGTGCACTGATATCCCGACTAAGGGTATCACAGTGTGGTGATCGTTCCACTGATAACTCTACCGACACCACCACCGATTTGTCGATTTGTAGAGCATTCAAAATTACCAAGAAATGGGTATTCAAAATAAATAAAATATAATAAATTTGGCACATTAAACCACTCTTTGTTTGAAGCGACTTTTTCTCAGATAATTAGTACTGAATGGTTATGATTTTAATTTATGTAATTAAATGTGATCGCTAGCCAAGATAATTTTACAAATACTTAAGTGGTATTGTAGTGCGCTTGGTCTATCCTAAAAGTAAACCCTGTGTCAGGATAACTAAAAACATCAAAGTTATTGTCGGCCGATCCTTATGAAATTTGGTAGGTCGGATTGATTGGGCGATTTCGTTCCGGCCGTTCCGACTTTTATACTGCGTGCAAAGAAACGAAGGGTGAGTGCAAAGTTTCATTTCGATATCTTTAAAACTGAGAGATTAGTTCGCGTAGAAACAGACAGACGGACATGCCTATGTATATCAACTCAGGACGCGATCCTGATCAAGAATATATATACTTTATAGGGTTGGAGATGTCACCTTCACTGCGTGGCACACTTATGACCAAAATTAAATATAGGTACATTTTACACATTTTACCATGCCATAACTTTCGTGTTTGTTAAGTCAGGAAGTTGGGATTTTCCGTGGGTTCTATATGGGTTTTATGTATTCATAAGGATCGGCCGACTATATCCTACAGCTGCCATATAACTGAACGATTGGAATTGCCATAACTTTGGTGTTTTTAAAGATAGGAAGTTGGGATTTTTTATGAGCATTAAGAATGCATCATATGAATAGTTTTGGAGAATATATATGTATAACAGAATATTCTGCAAGGGTATATCAACTTCGGCTCCGCCGAAGTTAGCTTTTCGTTCTTGTTTTGATTACATTTAGTCTTTTAAAAAACTAAATTCGTTTAAAATACAAAATTATTGATTATATATTAGTTGTTATTTTAAAAAGAACAATGGCTTAAATTCCAAATACTGAATACTGTTAGTTTGTTGTTTTATTTAACCTTGGATTTTTAAAATTTTGTTTTTATATATTTTATTTATTTTTTTTTATCCGACAGAATAGACATTGAGATGATCTCGAGATCAATTCGGAATATATATATATTAAATATCGATTAAAATTCAAATTTAAACTACGTGTTTAGCGAATTGGTTTTATTCATTTTGCTTAAAAAAATTTGGTTAAGAATCAGGGACCGTAAATAATTCTTAATAAATTTTTTGAACTAAAAAACCAACACAAAACAATCTTGGTCACAGACAAATCCTAATAATAATCCATGTCTGTCAATGTAACCAGCATGCATGAGAGATTCATAAAATGTTTTTTTTTAATATTTATGTTATACTTTTATATTAAACAATTTAATTAACGATTATTTGTCGGGACTTATTCTAAGCTAGCTAAATGACAATTTTAATACATTTATCATGACAAATAACTCTTTCTTTCAGCATTTACTCTTATTGAAATGCAATAACTGTTTTTATTTGATCGCAGCAAATATTTAAAATTTTTAACGCAATTTTGTATCTTTAAATGTTAAAAGTGGTTTTAAATTATGAATGTATAAATGACTTTTTTAAACTAAAACAAGAAAGGAAGCACACTTCGGCAATCCGAAGTTTATATACCCTCGCAGTTATTACAAATCGACTACATTTCGATTTCTCTGCATATATTACTTAAAACAATAAAGCTATGTCGATTTTGCGCTGCATTTTGCCATCGTTTCTATGGTAGCTATATGATATTGTTGTCCGATTTTAATTTAATTAAAACCGTAAATCTTATTAAATTAAAAACAACAAGGTTATAATTTTTTTGGAGCTATATGATATAGTCGCCCGATCCGGCTCGTTCCGATTTATATACTACCTGCAATAGAAAGACAACTTTTGGGAAAGTTTCAAGCAGATAGCTTTAAAACTGAGGGACTAGTTTGCGTAGAAACGGACGAACGGACGAACAGACGGACGAACATGGCTAGATCGACTCTCCTGGTGATGCTGATCAAGAATATATATACTTTATAGGGTCGTAGGTACCGAGAGAAGGCAGATTGTGAACCGCACATTTTAAATTTATTGATAAGTCCAGATTTACAATCTGCCTTCTCTCGGTACCTACGGGCTCGGTCAAATTTTATCGTGCTTAACGCCCGGTGTTATAAAAGCTATTTGACTCGTTGTAGGGTCCAATTTTCACAAGATCCAAAACAGTTTTATAATTTTGTTAACACTAAGCGTAAATCAGCCTGTTACCCTGCATCGCTATCATTGGAAAACTCTACGGCAATACTCTGATCAGGCAATTGCCGATCTATTTGTCCAGTCTTATTCAAATGCCATACCCAAGTCGAACTTGATTTTTTGTCCGAGGTTAAGCGAAAGCTCCCTTCTTTTGGATCTCCATAAAGTTAAGCCAGTCTATTCACCGGGTCCGGACAGAGTTCCAGGCTGCGTGCTTAAATACTGTGCTGAAACTCTGTGTAGACCTCTGTACAAATTGTTTACCTTGTCTTTAAAAACATCTCATTTCCCACTTATTTGGAAGGAGTCATTAGTCATTCCCCTTCATAAGAAAGGAAATAAATGCAATACAAGTAATTACAGAGGCATATCCAAATTATCCGCCATCCCAAAGCTTTTCGAAAACACTATTACACCCCATTTGCAAAATCTTTGTAGATCGATTATATCTCCATGTCAACATGGATTTATAAGGCGAAGATCTACGACGACAAACCTCTTGGAGCTTACGTCTTTTGTAATAAATGGCTTTAGAAAGAACATGCAGACTGACGTAGTTTACACTGATTTTAGTAAAGCGTTTGATTCAGTAAATCACTCGCTTCTTGTATTAAAGCTAGACTTATTAGGGTTTCCATGTGATCTTCTAAAATGAATCTCAAGTTATCTGAGTGGTAGGACTCAACGAGTCCTCTTCAAAACTCGATCTCTGATTTGATCCGAGTTACTTCAGGCGTCCCACAAGAAAGCCACCTTGGCCCACTTCTTTTTACTTTATTTATAAACGATCTCCCTCTAGTCTTGACAAAGTCGCGTGTCCTTATGTACGCAGATGACGTTAAGTTATGCCTGCAATATAATGAAATTTCTAGCAGTTCAGACTTACAATCTGACCTAAATGCTTTTCAAACAAGGTGTTGTGAAAATCTTTTGGATTTAAATAGCGCTAAGTGCAAAGTAATGTCATTTTTTCGGGTGAACCCACAATATGCAACATATACGCTGGGTGGTTGCGCGTTGTCTAGAATTAAGCATGTTGATGACCTTGGCGTCCTCCTTGACCCAAAACTTATGTTTTGTGACCATATTACTTCTATGGTGAATAAAGCCAGGGGAGTACTTGGATTTATTAAAAGGTGGTCAAATTAATTCGATGATCCCTATGTTACAAAGACTCTGTTCATTTCACTAGTCCGTCCAATCCTGGAGTACTGTTCTGCAGCTTGGAGTCCTCAGTATAGTGTACATATAGACCGGATAGAGTCTGTGCAAAAGAACTTTTTATTATTTGCTCTACGGTACCTTAACTGGAATGCAAGCCTTATTTTACCATCCTACTCTAGAAGACTTCTCCTAATTAATCTACCATCCTTAGTAAACCGTAGAACGATGCTTGGCACAACTTTTATCTATAAACTTATTCACGGGGATGTGGAGAGTCCCAAGTTACTGGGTCGCATAAGCTTCTCCGTGCCTAATAGAATTACCAGGAACTATGTTCCTCTTACATTAAATATTTGTAGATCTAACTTTGATATGCATGAACCGTTTAGAGTACTGTGTAATGACTATAATAGACTATACCACATTATTTCTACTGAATCAACGTCCGAAAGAACAAAAAAAAAAAAAAATGTCTCCTTCACTGCGTTGCAAACTTTTGACTGAAATTATCATACCCTCTACAAGGGTATAATAAACAAATAAATATAAGAAACTAAGCAAATACTGATATGGAAAAAAAGAGAAAATTAAATAATTCGGGTAAAATTGTACTTAAATTATACTTTGCAGTTATTAAATCCCGATTATTATTTAAAGTTATATTTTGTATTGATTTCTTTTTTTAAACGTTTAATAATTAATTACGTTATACTATAATATACTATACTATACTATACATATATAAAACAAACAATACGGACACTTAAATTAAAATAAAATATATATTATTATATTATATATTATAATTATTATATATTATATATCATTAAATTACATTTTTCTGAGTAGCTTTTATAATATGTTTTGGGCAATTGGAATTTGCAAATCAAATGAAAATTATTAAATAGAAATGAATCTCTAGCTTTTCATATTTGGGAGTCATGCGTCATTCTGTAAAGGGAGGATGAAGAAGCTTTGCCGGTTGTAAATGGGATCACCAATTACCATACATTTCGGAATTCGGTGACAATGGTTGGATGGAATTGATGTTGCTATAACACCAGCCCAGCATAAATAAACTGGAAACCCTGGAGTGACATCTCCCATAGGGTATTATGAAAAGGTACCTTTCCCGTGTAATTTTACGACTCCCCCGATCGATGTTAAGATCCGGGTGTGATTTTTTTTAAGATTTAAAAGTATTTGCGGGCAAGTAGCTCAAGGACTCATAGAACCCCAGAACGCCCTTGAATACACACAACATTAGCTAATGTTGCAAGAACCGGCAACCTTGTTGCAGGTTTCATGCTACAAAGGGTATAAAGCTTTGTATTCCCACTAATTAGTTCCATATTCATTGGTAGTTTTGTTTCTGCTAAATTTTAAGAACGTTAAAAAAATATATAATAAATGTTCTGTTTTACTGCCAGTTTATTTCAGGAAAATAGCAGTACAATCTAGATATTTAAAAAATTTAGGAAACTTTTTTTCTTGTTTTTTCATAAAGGTAAATTATTATTTATTTACAAAATAGACGCAAATGTCAGCAAATCAACCCTTTAGTCTCACAGTCATTTCAAACTCAAACATTTAAGATGAAAATAGACACAATAGATTTAATTCAAACATGGGCCAGCTGTTGCCAAACGATGGATGAAAACAACATGTAACAAATAATTAGAGGCGAATAATTCGGGTTGAGTTCGACAACCCCCAATCTAGCGATTCTCCATTCTTCGCAGATTCCAGCTAAGCACACAGATGAAGCTGACGTTAAGGGGATGCTCGGGTGGGATTTGGCTGCATTTTTGTGATGTTTTGAGGTTTTGGGTATAAAAGGGGCTTGGCGTAGACAGAATCGACATCAGTTTCGATTGGAGCCAAAGTCTGAGAATGCGTACCTACATTGCAATTACCCTTCTGGCCCTTGTGGCAGTGGTCGCAGTCCAAGGAGGTGCCGGAGGACTTGGAGGACTTGGAGGACTTGGAGGATGCGATGATGGTTTATTGACTTATGTCGTTACCGAAGTTGAAGAATTAATTGACCATGTCGTAGGCGGTGACGGCGATCTTGGTGGTCATGGCGATGGTAAAGGTGATGATGGGTGCACTGATATCCCGACTAAGGGTATCACAGTGTGGTGATCGTTCCACTGATAACTCTACCGACACCACCACCGATTCGGGAGAGATTTAAAGAGCAAATTTGTCGATTTGTAGAGCATTCAAAATTACCAAGAAATGGGTATTCAAAATAAATAAAATATAATAAATTTGGCACATTAAACCACTCTTTGTTTGAAGCGACTTTTTCTCAGATAATTAGTACTGAATGGTTATGATTTTAATTTATGTAATTAAATGTGATCGCTAGCCAAGATAATTTTACAAATACTTAAGTGGTATTGTAGTGCGCTTGGTCTATCCTAAAAGTAAACCCTGTGTCAGGATAACTAAAAACATCAAAGTTATAGCATATGGCAGCTATAGGATATAGTCGGCCGATCCTTATGAAATTTGGTAGGTCGGATTGATTGGCCGATCCCGGCCGTTCCGGCTTTTATACTGCGTGCAAAGAAACGAAGGGTGAGTGCAAAGTTTCAATTCGATATCTTTAAAACTGAGAGATTAGTTCGCGTAAAAACAGACAGACGGATAGACGGACATGCTTATATCAACTCAGGACGCGATCCTGATCAAGAATATATATACTTTATAGGGTTGGAGATGTCACCTTCACTGCGTGGCACACTTTTGACCAAAATTATAATACCCTCTGCAAGGGTATAAATTAATGTGTGCACTCAAAGAAAATCAGGTATTTTTGTGCATCTGAACTATTAAATTATTGCAATTAGTACGATTTTAACTTCTATCAACTACTACGAATTGTTTTTAATTTAAGATCGAAAATAATTTAAAAAAAAATGTATTTCTTTTATTAATTTAAAAACTACCATTTCATTTATCGTTTACAAATTGTAAACCATCGTGTTGATGTAAAAAGTGTTTATCGTGTCAACTATGTACGTCTCCGACCCTCTAAACTAATCATCATAAAACTTGGCAAATCGTTGTTTTTTATGTGTACACTGATCATGTTAAAACATCTTATAGCTGCCGTAGGAGCGATCTGGTAAAACTAGCTAAACTTGGCATTAAGATTTAAGCTTGTCTAAGTAAGCTTTTGTTCTAGTTTTAACTTAAATTAAAATTTTAAAAAACAAGTTTTCTGCACACATGAATTTATTGTTATTAATGAAAGGTTGATTTTCAAAATTAAAAGGAATATAAATATTAGATCCAACACCTTAGATGCGACAGTTAGTTTTGCTCATACAAATAAGTCCAGCCTTAACATGTATAAATACATAGTTCTTAACACAACCTAAACTTTGGAAAAATCGAATTGATCTCAAGATATAACTAACAGCATTTAAAATCTTTAACGGTCGTGAATTCATTGACTCAATAGATTCGAATTTGTCTAACCAGCTTTCGAAATCACTCAACCGTTCCAGAGAGTAAACCGGTCTGGGCTCTCTTGCGCTCTCTTCAGTTTTCGATTTTCGAAAACACGCTGAGGACAGTGGCGTGTGGATGGAGGCTTTCGACTTTGGGTGGCTATTATCATAACTAATATTTTTTTTACATTATATACATAATTTACCGTTTAATTATTTTTTGTACAATATATACATTATTTAACCTAGAAATATTTTTTTACAATATATACATAATTTACGTTTTAAATATTTTTTTTACAGTATTTACATAATTTACCTTATAAATATTATTTTTACAATATATACAAAATTTGCCGTTTAAATATTTTTTTACAATATATACATAATTTACCGTTTGCTCCATACTTTAGTTGGGCGGGCAAATCGACATCAAATAAAATTTTTTCGACCCCCTTTCAGGCCTACGCTTCTGTCCGTAACAACAATCAAAACAGCTGTTTTCCATCGGCGTGCCAGCAGACTACAAAATCTCCTTTAATTTAAAAACTAAACGCAACCATTTAGTTATCAAACTAACCATTATTGTGACTGCATTGGTATTTAACATGTGGTGATAACATAAGTTAGAGGTAAAGATGTTTTTATTTGCTTACTTGTACAATAGGCGTTTATTGCAAATTACAAGGCAGGTCCCAAAGTACGATTTTTTTCTAGGTAACGTCTAGCCTGCGCACTTCTCAACACTCTTTATTATTTATATTAGGATAAACAAGCAAACATTAAATAATACTTTTTAATTCACAGCGCACTTTTCACCAGCAACCATACGGCAACACGACACGATGCTTCTCTCACACAGTTTCGAAATTCGAAGTCGTTTGTTCAAATGAGACAGTTCGACTATTTGAGCGTTTCTTGAGTTATTTTACACATTTCGGACGAGTTTGGTTGAGAGAAAATCTTTAAGGTAATGAAGCTAAGTCGAATTTGCGCTGCCTTTTGCCATCTTTTCTATGGCAGCTATTTGATATTGTTGTCCGATTTTGACAAAACTAAAAGCGTAATTCTGATTTACTAAATAATTACTATATCTCAAAGAAATATTTTGATAAATACAAAAACAGCAAAATTACAATTTTTTATTTTTTCAATATATGTAATAGATGCCCGATTTTAATGTAAATTCCGTAATTCCATGGTATTTAAATATTAATAAATCGCAACAAAATTCAATTTTTTAAAAATTTTTTTCCGATTATTCTTATGGGAGCTATATGATATAGTCGCCCCATCCGGGGATTCCGACTTATATACTACCTCCAAAAGAAAGACAACATTTGGGAAAGTTTCAAGCAGATTTATAAAGCTATAGCTTTAAAACTGAGGGACTAGTGACTGCAAGAATAATTACCTCTGCAAGGGTAAAAAAATAGACAAATTTTTCAACCGTTCAACAAAACCTATATTTTATTTTTGACCTTCTTAACGTGCAAAAAAAAAACAAGTTTTATTATATAATTTATAATTTTTAAATTGAATGAATACTTGTTGTTTTTTCTTACAAAAAACTTCTGTAATTATAAAGAATAAAACCCTTTTATTTAAATTGAATTAAGATTTTTATTTAGCTCACTAAAGGAGTCTTAACAAATATGTATGTCATCTTGAAAACTATTCTTTATTGATAACTTGCAATTTTATTAGCATATATTTTGTCGCCGAGTGCGGAATCGAAACTGGTTTTTGTAAATCTGTAATTATTGGGAAATTAATCTGACATAATTTCAATCTACGTACCCAACTATTTATGGACACGATCCCAGGGGCGTAATCTCGATAAGATTCCACACATTTCCTGCCATCGGTTTGAATCAGAACCACTCATTTTGTACAGCGAAATCAAAACAATTTCTCAGATGTCATTGGAATCATTTTTATTTCAGATTCTTCTTTCAATCTCCAGAGGTGAGTTTATGGCGGGAAGGGGGCAAAGACGGACACTGGAGGAGAACTAATTGCGTGTTCAGTGCAAAAATAGTTTCAATTTATCGCCTCAGGTTGATTTTATGCTTCACATACACACCACACACACACACTCGCCCATCCACATATTAATGAAGCCTCCCGAGGAGCGAAAGAGAAGGGGCGAAGGCTCAAGAGAGAAAGGGTGCGAGTGCCCGCTGATTTATACGCTTCAATCCCACATTTTTATTTCTTTGGCTGCCATTTAGCTAAAATATTTTATATCTGCACTGCATCGCCATCTCGAGTCTTCTTCGACTTCTTTTTGCTGCCAGGCAGAAGACTAGAGCGGGACAGACTGATGGCTGCGGGAAGAGCGAGAGCGAGAGGAAAGGGCAGGCAATGGACAGCCGCTGCCCCGTAATTATGCGATTTGTTATTCGAGATTTGAGGCGATTGTGACTGTGAATCATGTGGACGGAGCGGCCGAGGAAGGAGCAGCTCCACTGAGAGATGATTTAAAATGCGATTTCAATTCTGGCATTTCTGATTCGCCCGGTGTCTGCACTACAACCTCCTCCAAACCGCCCTCCCAAATCCGCCGTCCAACACTCGGGTATCGCATGCCGATTCCGTCCCGCCGAGAATCGAGAGTCCCAGGAGGCGATGCCGATGCCATTGCATGTGCACTGGACAGACGGACGGACTGAGTCCCGGACAAACGGACAAAAGGACAACATTCATTCTCTCGCATTCGCTGACTGACTGACGTACTTGGGGGCTGACTGATATGGGTGGAAGCAAAAGGCTGCAAAGAGCGGCGGACTTATACAATACATATGTATCTCTCTCGAAGCCTTGAAGCGGGTCTCAAAGTCAACAAAAAATATTAGTAGTACCAGTGCTTAAAAAAAAAAATTATTTTACAGCTTCGTATTCGGCCTTTAAACTATTTAATAATAAAGCTAAAGCAATATGTATGCTTTCGTAAATTCAAGCCGAAGAAAAGGAACATTTGGCCTTTGAATTTTGTAGGAGCTTTCGTAACAAATCAAGAGCATAATATTTGCTTCCAACATTTTAGATTTAGAATTTTACCAAGCTCAGTAAGCTTAACTACATTTTTGTTTCTTTTAATTAGAGCAGGCACCAAAAACATCAATATTTAAATATTTAATTTTATATATTTGTTTGATTTCTCACATCGACCCCAGTTTTACTTCAAAAATTGGCATACAAATTTAAGTTAAAATATGCCGACTACTAAGAATGTAGTACTAAAAATTTTAGTACGCATGTAAGTGTAACGGATACATTAGAGTTCACTATAAAGATAAAGTAACCACATGTACCATTCGGTTTTAGCAACAAATATATTTTACTGTGTTGGAAATATTTTTATATTTAATTATTGGTTTAATATTTTATTATCACCAAAACCAGTTATAAAGAATATCGCGAAATATGTTTGTTCAGCTTTAGGTTAATATGACTTCTGTCTTTTAGTAAACTATGTTAGGTCTTTCATTTAACGAGGCAGCGCTTCTCTAAAATGTAGTACTATTTGAACAATTGGTTTGTGAATTCTGAGTTATCAATTTAGTAGAAAAATTTGGCAATATAGGAAAATCAGTTTTTAATAAACAAAACAACTTACTATTTATAAAGGCAACATTTTGTTATTTAACCTACCGATGAACGCGTCACACAATGAACGATCAATTTAAAATCGAATACCAATATTTTTCCTTGAGTGCTTAACCCTATATGGGATCCTCTGCTGAATGTTGACCAGGCTTGGTTGCATTGGTCTTCGTCTTAGTCTTCATCTTGGTCTCTGTCTTCATCCCCAACACCGTCGTCATCACCGGCATCGTCCATCTTGGCAGGAACACTGTCAGTTGGGCCTGGGTTTTGGGCATGGGTTTGGGCATGGGTTTGGGTTTGGGTTTTGTTTGAGCCAGGGCCTGAGATTCGTTAGGTCTGGGAGCGGGGGTTTGCGAGCATAAATCACTCTCTCGGCTCGAGGATCGCAGATCGCAGATCGGGCGGGAAAGGGGCGGCAGTCTCCACCTCCTTCAGCTGCTTCTTCTTCAGAGCTGGCTCGGTTCACTCCGTTGATTAATAATTAATTTGCGTTGCCTGTTGCCAGTGATTGCCTGCGGTTGTCGGTCTCTCTCCCAGCTCACCTGACGACCTGACTCCTTTATAATGAACGGTTTGGGCATCGGTATGGGTGCATGTACATATATACGACTGTGTCAGGACATTCGTCGTACATCATCCCATCCCAAAAAGCGCGACCAATGTTCGATGTCCGATGCTCGCCCTGATTGCTTTGGCTCACAGGTTGCTCTGCTCCTCCACTGCATACATTCTTTGACTGCAAACAGGTATTTAAGGAAATACAAAAGAAACACATGAACTTCCCCGCTCAGACGGCAGCGGCATAAATTAAGCGAAAGGTGTTTATACACTCGACAATAAATCAATTAGCAAATTTGTAATTATTATGTTCATAAATCTTCGCAACTTCTTGGCAGCCTCAATGAACCGGCAACCACAAAAATCCACGATTAAAATATTTTGATAGCCTCGAACGGCACGAGAGCTTCACCAGTGATTGCCGATCAGTGGGAAACTCATCGCTGATCTTCACAAAAAGGGGAAGAACTGGTGGGCGTCGACCGGCTAGTTGGAATTCTTTCCATGTGAGCTTCAACTGAGGAATTTACTTTGCCATAGGTTAAGAAAAATTACAATGGAAAAATTATTATGGAAATCGGTTTTACTAGTTTGAAATTCAGAATAGGCAAGCCACTTCTCCAACTATACATAAATAAGTTCTACAAGTCAAATAAACATTACCCCCCGCACCAGGAAATATTGATATGGAATGAGGGTCAGCTTAATCCTTAATCCAAGTTCTTAAAAAAAAATGTTTATCTTTTAATTTTTTTGTATAAGTAGGTTTTAGATTTTTCTATCAAAATAAGAAATTTAACATCTGCCAAATCTTATCTTAAAAACATAGGAGCCTTAAGAGAGTGGTTTTATAATAAACGAGAGATTTGTATTTTTTAATATGGTTTGACATTTTGACAAAAGCATTTATCCCATTATTAATCTTGCTTAAATTAGTGCCAAATTGTTAAGAACAAGGTTTTTTTTTTGGGTGAAAATAAATTGTTGAATTAGTAAACTCACGGACTCTAATGCTCTTTTTCCCCAACGAATAACTTCTGTGTTGAGTGTATTAACAACAAATTTATTATATATATGTATATATAATCTCCTTCATTATAAAAAGCATGTGGCTAAAAATAAATCGTATCTAAGCTAATATATATAACAAAGCAAATAAACTTTGAACTGTCAAATTGGCCGATTTACATATGCTTTCTTAAATATTGTCATTATTATTTATTAACCAATTTTTAACGTTGCATATTAACGTTGTGCATATTTCATTCTCCTTCTGATTGTAATCAGATAATCAATCAACGTAAAATCCGCCATTTGCCATCACTCAGTAAAATAGCCACCGACAAAGCTTAATAACTTCACTTTCGGCCATCGCATCCGTCATTCAAATTTATCCAGGTGACGCCCACAATTTGGTGTGTTTATGCGCCATTATTAACACGTCATAACTTAGCACCAGCCACAGCAATAAAGTTATTCTGGGCTCGGAAACATCAGGCCACTTGGTCTTTGGCAAGCGCCAAAAGTTGCCATCAATCAACGCCGAAAGTCGGTCCAAAAGGATAAGCAAATGACGGGATGCAAGTGCGACCTCCAAAGGGTCCAAAGGTGCTACCCCACCTCATCACCCCATCATACACCGCTTATTTATGCACAACACGAGGCGAGGGCGAAGCCGCAAAGTGATTTTAAATGGGGACCACCACTGAAACTCACAGGAGCACAGGCCTTCAAAAGTCTGTTGATGAAGCCTGGCCAAAAGCGGGGTTCGGGGTGGGGGATCAGGGGTGCCGACGGACTCCAGTTAGCCGTTGTTACTGAACCATTAAAAAATTCTCGCCTGGAAAGCCAAACAAAAAATGCAGTGCAAATTGTTTGTTTTTTCAAGAGAAATGGGGTTCAGGTTTAATTGAATAGAATAGCAAGCAAAAGCCGGAGTAATACGATAAAGCTTCATCAACAAAAATGGTGAAGGTAAATAATATGATCAGGAAGTGGCCTTATAAATCTAATAAAATTTTATACAAAAAAAAAACTATTTTAGACTAAATTTGTGAAGATTAAAGACATTGTTTAATTCTGGTTTAATTTAATTTTATCAGAATGCGTTAACAGCCATCAAGGTAATACATTTCACTGAGTTTTTGAGACATATCCAGATGTATAAACTATATTAGACTAAATTTGTGAATATTAAAGATGGTTAAAGTGGAGATTTAATTCTGGCTTAATATAATTTTATTAGAATGCGTTAAAAGCCCAAAAAGATTATACATTTCACAGAGTTTTTGAGACCTATCCAAATGTATGGCTACCAACATTTTTTAAATTTCTTTAAATGTTGGCATCATCAAATAAATATGTTTATTTCGCAGTCTCAATTCCATTCTACATACTTAATAACTTTCTTTGATCAGCATTTGAACATCCTCAAAGGATGGCCCGCGGAAAGTAATTTCTTAATAACATATTACCAACTACTTATGCAATTTTCTCAGTCATGAGAACGAAAATAAGTGAAAAATTGAAATCAGAACATTACAAAGGACTTTTGCCGGCAAAATTAAACGATGTCTGTTTGGGTTTTCGCTAGCTGGCTTCAATTCAAATTCAATTTCGATGCACCCGGCAATTCCCCGCTGCAAAAGGGATCTTTTCCCGCTGCTATCCCTCTCCCTGAATATCCGGATACCATCGAGCAAACCAATCGAATTCAATTCGCAAATATTGCAACTATTCTGGGGACGAGGACGAAATTATGGTCAGAGCGTTTTGCAGTTGTTCCAGCTGCTCCATTTGGGTATTGCCCAGCCCCACCCCCCGCCTCCCAGATCTCTATATCCCCATCTTTTTCCACTGTCGTCCTGCGTTGCTCCATGAAATGCCGTAAAATGCTCCGTGGAGTAAATCTAATTTTGCTGGACAAGTGACTGTCATTGATTGCCGATATTTAGGAGTCCTGCAACGCAGCAGCAACACCGACCAGTCGAGTCCTACGCCAAACCCAACCCCATGTGTGCGGTGTGGCTCACAGGATTGTTCCAATCGTCAATCGTGTTGCGTGCTGGCCAGCATAAAAATGGTTCGGGTGCGTTGCACACAATTGGTGACTTTGCGTGGTCCACTGCAAATGTGGCACGGTGGATCCAGTTTTAGTTATATATCGCTTTATTATTTTATTTTTATTTTTGATCTTAGTTGCATAATACGATTAAGGAATATACTGACAGAAATACATTTTATTTTCTAATATCACATAAATCAGTAAAAGTTGGAATATCGTGGTAAAGGAAAAAAAAGAGTTTGTCTTAATTTGCTGAATTCTTATAGTTTTAAAATTTTAGAAACTAACTTCCAAATTGGACAATTATTTGTAGACGTATGCTTGTTTAGAACGTATGAAACCTATTAATCACTTTACAACTCTGTACTCTTTTGCAATGTCAACTTAAATTATATTAAATTTAATTTCTTTGAAACTGATATTTTTTCTTTTTGGTACCCTATCAACCGTTGATTATAAAATCAAATGTCTCTAATCGCATCCACTGTACCAATACCAAACCGACTTTCCCGATTAGTCGTCCCGGCCTAAAACGCATCATTTCATAGCCGATTGGACAACGGCGACGTTGGTCAACCCAACCCAACCCAGTCCAATCCAATCCAATCCGATTCGAACTCCCGCCAGGAAGGACCTTCTGATGTCTGGTATCCTGTGGGCGGCATGTGTTCGGGCCTGCGACTGCGTTGGAATGTGCGTCTGTGTTTTTAGAAAATAAAATTGCATTTTCATGAACCTTTTGGGCTTGGAATTTATCTGGCGCACAGATTTCACAACGGCAGTCGAATGGGCAGGGCACGCACGATGCATAAAGCGCATAAATAGCTGCACCCGGTACGGCCTGCCCCCGATTTGCCACCACTCCATGCCACTCGAGGTCCAGTCCCCCCCCCGAAAATCACCCAACCACCCACCGAACATGGGCCTGGACATGCGTGCATATTTACGAGTCGACTGTGGCGGCATCAGCTGCACCAAAAACTCGATTGCCCGGTCAAAAGGACTGGGCAGGACTAGTCCTGTAGGCCTGCCCGTTAGCCTCCCATTTGGCGTCACAAAATAATTACCAGAGCCAGGGGTTTGCCCACCCAAACCCGACTCCACGCCGGTGATTGAGTTGGTAAAACGTTGCACTCGATTTTGATTTTTTGGCCGGGGGTTGCGGGGCTGCGCAGGGAATTTATGCGTATGCCATTTGGGGGCTCCCAGGTTTCTGTCGGTTTTTAAGCTAATTTCGGCAGCATCCCGAACCCCTGGCCATGGAATGGAAAGCCAGACCGACCAGCACCGAAACACATTTGAGTGAGTGAGCAGGATTTAGTGGCACACATAAATGCCAAAAACGAAACGCTCCCCAACCAAATCACGGATGCACCAATGACACGCCCCATCTCGGTTTTGTGGGCAAGACTATGAAGGGTGTTTGTGTGGGTCTGCACTTTTTGGGAGCCGAGTGCAGACAGACCATTTGTTGAGGAGCAGGCCTGGCTTTTGAGCAAGTGCAGCAGGAAACCTCATGATTTTCCCATTAATGACACAGCAACAGGGATAAGGGAAGCTGCAAAGGAAAGAGGTTGGAAGCATTTTGATTGAGAAATGGTTAGACCAGCACAATAGTAAGCTAGCTGGATACTTGGGATGATTTTAGAGATACATTATCGGATGTCTTTTAATATTGTGAATAACGCAGAACATATATGTAAGACCTCATGCCAAAATTAGTAGACTACACTACAGGTAATGCTTTGAGAATGACAGGAAACACAACTTTCTTCATTTTGTTAGTTTTTAAAATGCCTACTTTTTAATGTTTTTTTTTATATTTATCAAATTTATTTATTAAAAAATTTGGGCTAGATGAAAATATGTATGTAAATATGTTTAACCAATGGGTAATATTCCGCTGGCTTTTGTTTGTTCGGGTAGAAACTTAGTTATTAACAAAGCAAGAATGTTAAATTTAAAACTGGGTTTCTCAATGAAAAAAATTTATTAACTGAAAAATTTGGTTAAGATTAAATGACTTATTTACTGCTCAATACAAGATACTTCTTATATATTTAACTTAATACAAAATATAAAACCCGAAAATGCATTACATTTTCTAAAACAATTATTTACCTGCTAGTTCCAACACAGATCAAAATGTAGAAAAAATAAAAATGAGAAGCGCTTGGCAAGAATATTTACACAATTGACAAGAACTGATGGAAATCAATCGATTTTTAAGGACAACTTCAAAAAGCTTTGGCATTTGTAAAAATTGATCATATTATTTGAGAAGGTGAAAGTACCCAAAAATTGATTGGCATACAAACATATGGGAATCCCTGGGAAAAGTCAACCAAGCCTCTTAAACTAAATCTTAAGGAAAAATCATTTTTGTATTTTACGAAATTGAAAATACATGACTTTAAATCAGGAGCAACACTTGTTGAATTTTCGTTTAATAGTATGCCCTTATTGGAATTCATAAGACCGAGCGAACGATCTCTTCTCCTAATTTGAACTATAGACTTTTAGATGCAAAGAAATCGACTTTGCTTTTAAAAATTTGTAAGTGTATCTTTTCACTTATGGGTAGTTTTAAAAATGCTTTTATACCTAAAGACAGATTAATATGAAAAAGTAACTTTTAAATTTTGCACTCAAATATATGAAAGCAAATATTTTTAAGATCGCGTACTTGCTTAATAGTGGAATTTCATTTCATATGTACAATAAATAAGCCTAATCCTTATTTTGTACCCAGATGTTCTTTTGATTGTTTTCTCAATATACAGGATAATGTCCTTGATTTTTAAAGTAATGTAGCTATGCCTTATTTACCGAAAATTGTTATATTTACCGAAGTGTACAAAAATACATATAAAATACATATTAGTTATGCTTCACCCTACATCCCTTTTCGTACACTAAAAGGTTAATGGTTAGCAGCAAGATTAGCTTGGTAAAAACAGTCTTTGAGTGCAACATGCTTTTTGTGCCAATAATGAAGTTAATCACTTAACGTAAATCACTTATCAGTCGCATTTGTCAGTTAACCAACCCACGATTTAGTGGTTGTTGATGTGTCACCATCAAACTGCCAGCCTTCATCGGTCGCGAATCAGTCATCGTGTTTGTTTCCGCCAGTTTCCCAGCCAATTGGCCAAGTGCATCCTGCAGCTGGTGCAGCATGTCATGTCTCCTGGTGATTTGGCTGCTCTTCCCTTCTCCGCCCGTTGATTTGTCACGCGTGGTCTTCCCACCGCATTGGCACCCCTTTTTCCATACTGCCATTGTCTTGTTGGACGGGGCTCGTTGGACTCCTCGAGTGACTTTGGGGGCTCCTCAGTCGACGATGCCAATAAATCAGTTTGATTTATTCACCTCGGCTGCTCGTTCATTTTTCGATTGTTGTCGTGGTTGTCGCTGCTTGTGGTTTCTCGGTTGTTGGTTGTTGGATTTTGGTTGTTGGATGTCTCTGGTTGTTTCTTCACGCGCCAACTTGCATCTTTTCTCCCATGCATCTCGGAATCTGCCATCTCGCGGAGCCAAAAGATCACCTGAATGCCTCTAATCCAATTTCGCCGCCAGTCTCTTCAGTTAGATACATATTGCCAATACCTATGTATATCGTGACTTTTGATTTCAAATTAAGATTATTCCCTATGGATTGCTTGGCCTAACCAGTCAGAGTCTTACATATGTGTTTGTTGAATGCAAATTTATGGTTAATTGTTTGGGTTCAGCACGAGCTATGAAATTTTAAATTTTTAGATCACCCATTTCGAACTTCAGTTTTTGGGTAGTTTGTGGTTGAAATAAGCTGTGAGCCACTGTAGCTGTTTTATTGAATTGTACATTTTTATACCATTTTTTTATACCACTCTTACCCAAAATCTTTTGTTTTCATCTACACAATATAAAAAACAAACTCTTAGTCATAACTCCCGCTCCCCGCATTTACAACCGCAGATTAGTGACATAATTAAAAAGTGTCAGTCTCGTCTAGGACTTCAATTATAGAGCAGGCCACTCGACCGATTCATGAATGAGAATACTCGACATAAGCATGCCCCCATCTCCAGTTTCGCCTTAATGAATTGCGAGCAACAAGAAGCGAGATGGGGAGAGTTCGCCAACTGGGTCACTGTCTATGCGTAAACATGCAAGGAAAGAGAGGGCAACAGAAGCGAGAGCTAGACGGAACGTGTGAGCTGGAAGGCTGGCGAGCAGAGACGAGCGGATTGAATGATTTATTTTTGACAGGTTTTTAACTTAAAATTAAAACGGTAAATCAACTTTTGACAGCGGAGGCTGCGACAAGGCTGCCAACAGCTCTTTTGCTAATGATGATGATGCTACCAGTATGTGTGCGACTGTGCTTTTTGAGTGGCGTTGACTGTACCCAAATCAAGAGACAACTTTTTGCAAGAGAGGGATGGAACGAGTGCGAGAGCGGGACGAATGCCAACAGTTGGCGACAGTCGTTGCCGAAAAAGAAGGAAAAAACTGTCGCGACAAAATGTTGCTGTCGCTAAATTGTGTCCTCGTGCTGTCTCTGTCTCCGCCATCGGGTAGCTCTTGTCCTTGTCGCACAAGATAGATCAGATCTTGACAGATATTCTCTATAACTGCTAAATAAATGAATTCACTCAGCGTTACGCGATTGATGGGACGGGGGAAAGAGTCGGCGTACTTGATATGCATATTTACATAAATGATTTTGTGCCCCCTCCCCCGCATTTTTGCCCGCTTAATACGCTGCAAACAAAGCCATAAATTGTCTGACGCTTAATTCTCTGTCGGCCGAACTGTAATAAATTAATATAAATTTCTTGTCAACCCGCAGCGAAAAAAGAATTGAGCAGAGAAGTGCCAAAGAACTGCATGAACCGTTCGAAATTATTTTCCTGACATCTGCACTGTTTGTATGCCCATTGGAAAAGTGACAGTTGACAGTTTTTAGCCTCTACGTTATGTCTGTGCTCAAATCTAGATTAATTTACCTCCTTTAGGTAAACGCATTTACCAACCGGGTTATCAAAAAAGGAGAGTTTGTAATGTATTGCACTTAACAAGGGAACTTGCGTTAAAATTTTGTATTTTTCAAATTCGAAAACAATTGTAAACACGTTTAGACTTTTTTCAGCTATTTACCATAGCCTAGTTAAACCCTTGTTTTAGTATGACAAAATTGAGTGCTGTAATTTTTAGGTTGATTAAGATCAATTACTTGGCTGAAACTTGGTATAACCTATTACACTCCAACCGGTTCAAGTATTTAATTTTTCTCGATACCTGTTCGAAAACCGAGTCCATCAATAGTGACAACTCGAATTCCGGAAGGGGGAAGTGGGAGCGGGGTGTAATGCAGCAGAATGTTCACACGGGTCCAGCTCGAAATGATAATTGATGCATTCAAATCGCGGCCCGAGTCGTGATTGATTATGACAGGTGTGCCCAGTCATGTGGAAGCAGCAGTCGATGCCGAAGTCGGAGCTGAAGCGAATTCCGATGTCCGCCAAAGTGATTGGACTTGATTGACAAGCAGGTCAAGTCAATCTGCGATCGGCATTAAGGCTTCCGATCCGCCATGGTCGAGGGGATACGGAAAGGTAGCGGGGAAGTACTGGCCCGACTGGCGACAAATTTACGCTCGGTGCGACAGGTTCATTAATTGATGTGCACACTGTCGCTCCACGAGCTCCACGGAGCTCCAGCTTCTTCGTTGCGTGCGGTGGCCGCTTTTGGTGGATTTCTTAATCGATATCGAAATGATTTACGTTTGCCCGCCTAATGAGTTCGCTCACACACTCACATTTGTGTACGATACAGACGGACAGATCGCGGCTTTTCCTTTCACGCAAGCGGGGCTTTCAAGCCTCCAGTCGTTGGCTACCGGCTATCAATCTCTGACATGATGCGGCAAAACGCAGCATTTTATATTTACAGTACGACTTGGCTAACTCGAATTAATTGCTTCCTGATTAGTACAAAATAATAAAAGCCCCAAATGACCCCTAGTCCGATTACCCTATATTTGTCGTGGATAGTAAAATCCGATTTTATAAATATTTATCTAAGTTAAAAATTTAAAAAATAAACAAATCGATCGAAATGTTTAAATAATTTTACTAATAATAACCAATGTCTTATAACTAATAAAACCGAAATATATTGAAAAAAAAAAATAAATAAATAAATAAAGATAAAAAAAATAAAAACCTTTCTTTTAGAAATTGTTTCAATTGTTGACCTCGAGCCGAAAAAACTCCAAAATAAAACAATCATCAAAAGTCGCTAACAAGAAAAATTAAAAAAAAATAATAATAATAAAATTGTATATAATAATGTTTTACTGTAGATTAATTTAGTTTCCTTTTTTGTATTTCGCATCCGCTTGATTGGCATTTCAATTAACGAATTGGTCATTTGCATGCGGCTCTTTGGATGCTTGATTGATTTTTATAAGAGTTTCCTGTGCTTTGGCCAGTAAAAAGAGAGTTGGGGGTTTCTATGAGAGTTTTCTGATTCTAAGGAGTTCACAGCATTCTCCATTTGCTTTTTAAAAGTCTGTAGTACTTTGATATACTTGGTTTCTTCCATTTTAAACAACATCTGAGTGGATGCTTTAATGACAGCAATCCATCATTTTGAAGGGGTAGTTTTCTCAGGTCGAGGGTTGATGCAACCCCTAAAAAGTGATTGATTGGTGTCTGAGTGGCAATGAAAATGTCTGACAGATAACTCCATTCAGATGATTCTCAGATGGAGACATTGTTTATGTATAGATTATACATATTTGTAGATTTTTTAAATTACTCAAATTTATATAAATAAACGTTGGTTTTAGGATAGCCGAAGGTATGGATTGTAGCACTTGCGCAATTATTCGGAATGTAACGTCGACCTCCATTATGGACCCAAATCCAAATTTATGAGGACCATATCGCCCCGCATCCAGTTCCTAATTACTGCACATGTGATCCGCCTCATCCCCAGCTCTGCCACTTATGCTTGGAAAGCTTTATAATTTGCCATTGCTTTCAGGACGCTCCTCTGTCGACTTTGCCCCACCCTAGGAAACACCTCCCCGCATCAACTGGCGATGGTCCAACCCTGAGACCCTGAAACCCCGAAACCCCGATGCTGCTCGGCATTTCAACGCATTTCTGGCTGGCACTCGTCTCATGTGCGGGTGCTGTGGACATATTTATGTCGCATTTGGGAACATTTCATCCTCATAAATATTATTCATGCTCTCGTTCGCTCTTTCGAGGGTTGTGCTCCGGCCAGCCCCCAACCAAGTCCTTTACAACCCAACACCCGACCAGTATTGCTGAGCTTTCAAAAGTGGGGGACACGAAAAGTTCGTTACTGTTGTCGACAGAACATGTGAGGGAAATATCAAGGAATCCATCAGATAAGTGAGAGTCAACTATACGGATGCCTTTCCCGCTTTTCGCCTCCACTCTCTCGAAATCTTGGCCAGTAAATTGTCAAAGTGACAGCTCCCAGGGAAAAAGCAGAAAAATAAATAAGAAACAAGGAGAATTCAGACCATCACCTTCCCGGTCTGTTGTTGTCTTTCGGGTTCGGCAATTCCTTGGGTTGATTCAATGTTGCGTGTGATATATCACGGTCCTGACGACATTTTGCTTTTATTTCACGCTTATCGAAGTTGGTCCTTCGGTCTGGATCGGGTTCCCTTTCTCTCAACCACTTTGCTCCATTTAATGTTTGGATTTTTTCTTATTCTTCGGATCAGATGGCGTCAGTCTGGCACTCAGTCAGCTCTGACACATCTTATTCACTCGGTATATGCCTCTTTCACTCTCACTCCACGTCCCTGCCTTTTGCCATCAACTTCAATTCATTTGCCGCAACCAATAAATCACTCATTTCATTGTGTACTGTGCTTTTTTTCTCCTACGCCAAGCTGAAAGTTTTGAAGGCACACTGGGGCAAGACGGAAAATTTGCGACTATTTCTGGGAACCTATAAATCCTTTTTAGCTTTAATCAAATACATAATTCTCTAAGACTTGTTTTCGGTTGTTAAAACGTGTGCTGATATCTGCTCTCTTATCTATCACACATTTTAAGTTGTTTTGCGTAGATAAGATAAAAATGTTTATCACAAAACAAAAGTTTAGCAAGTCGATATCGTTTGATTCAAATTGTCGAATTGCACGACCTAATTTTTTTTTCTAATATATCGTTATCTAAAATAATCAATTATTAGGAAAGGCATCCTAGATATATTTATATATAACACATTTATAATCCTATTAAATATAAATAAATAAAATAAAAAATAAAATATAATAAAAAAAAAATACTTTTATAATTTAAGCCACTGAGAGTTCTTTTTTTTTTAAAAGTATAAAGCCTGATATAAGCTGGTATATTTTGTTGGTTAACAACCGAACAGAACAATTTAATTCAGAAAATAAACAGTTTGTAGCTTGGGGATGCAATCTTACTGAAAGGACTATTATAGCAAGAGCAAAATACAACGTCTTCCACGTCACGAAAAGTATTCTCCTCAAGCAAGTCAAGTAGTATTTTCTAGTTCTCCCCAATGGGTTTTTACCCACTGTGGCCTGTCAAAGTCAGTCGCAGCAACAATGTCGGCCCAGTACGTCATTGGACTTCTTCGGCCCAGCTAGAGATTTGGATTAGGTTTGGGTTTCGTTCGGTCTCGGGTGGTTCGATTTGATTTCGACACTTTGGGGGCCTGTTTGGGGTGTCTCTTCTGTATCGAGTGCGCTGCTGGGCACAAGTTGAGCTTTAAATTGCAATGACGTCAAGTTGGCAGGCTTCATGATTATGTTCCTTTTGCCAATACCCTCCCAGAATGTATCACTGCTCCTCTACTGGGGTAATTCTTCGTTGTCGTCTTCGTTTCCTTTGGCTTGTTCGCTGGCCCGAGTTGATTGTGTAAAAGTGCGAAAACGAGACGAAACACTTCTTATCTGGCGGGGCCCATCGATAGATGTCATCTTGAGTGATTTACCGTCAATTGGGGATGTTGTCTTCAATGAATTTCTTCTATACCTCTCTTCGTGTGCTCCTACCCCTCTGATTTATGTTTATATTTGTTTACGCCACGTTCCGCTTGAGCTTGAGTATCTTTTCCATCACATACCGCGCCGAAAGCTATTAAGCGGAGTCAAGAGCTTGCCGCAAATTGCGAGAGCCACGAAAATGAATCAATATTAAATGTCTGACTTCGAATTAAACTGTGGAAATTTCGATTGAATCAACCCAAATGGTGGAATGGAGGTGCAGAAATTGTGATCGGCGAACGTCTGATTATCCGTAACTTACAGTGTTAAAGTCATTAATTATGAATTTATAGATATAACAATGGGATATCTTTTGCAAAATAATTATTTTAATTTTTTTAAAACCTAAAATTGAAATTGTTTTTTTTTTTTTTTTTTTAGATTCTTGGACCTTGTTTTGTATAGATGGACCTTGTTTTGGTTAGATGGACCTTGTTTTCGTGTATTGACAAATTATTTATAAAGAAAATGTTTAAATTGTCCACATAGCTACAAGCAAAGTCCTGTCTATAACTCCATCAAGTAACATGTTCGCCTCAGTAAAGGCAATTGCAGTTATTAGCTCAAGTGTCACTTGCCATTGACAGGCTTCATTATTAACAAGGCCGGGGGAAAAAAAGAGAAACCTGTTTGCGAATAATTTAGGACTTTGGCACTATGAGAAAATATGTGCAGCAACAGGGAACTAAAGTGACAAGTGAACCAGACGGCATTACATTGGCCAAGCCTACGCACAAAGGCACAACCCGACGATTGGGTTGGATTCGGAAAAGGAACCAGTTTGGAGACGACAACAAACCATAAATGTCACCAGACTGAATTTAGTTTATTGATGGATTATAAATGTTCAAACATACGCACACTCAAGAAGGAGATAAGTGAGGGCACGAGCCAGATGAAAACACTCCCAGACATAACCGTTTCAATTCCAGAGGCAATTTACATGATGATTATTAGCATTGACATTCCGCTCAACTGCAGTACGGGACCCCAGACAATTGCAAAACAGAATCAATTAGACGACTGTATGGTAGATATATAGCTACACAGTATAGAACACATGTTAGGGGGAGGCAATGCCCCCTATTAATATGAATATGCAATTATTCATATTTGCGCAGCCAAATTCATTTTGGGAGTCTATGGGGAAAGACAATGTATAGGGCATTAAAAACACTGTTAATTGATTAAAACGATTATTATATTATTAACTTAATATAAATAGCATTTTCAATTATATAAATAAAAGTTATTGTTGATAGTTATATACTATTTAAGACACCTTTAGGAAAAAGCTACCCTATATCAGTAAATTGATTAAAACGATTATTATATTATTAACTTAATATAAATAGCATTTTCAATTATATAAATAATAGTTATTGTTGATAGTTATATCACATTTAAGCCACCTATATCAGCGTAAAACTCCGCGCGAAAAAAAAAAAAAAACGATTATTATATTATAAACTTAATATAAAAAGCATTTTCAATAATAGCATCAGCTTCATAGTTATATCATCATTAAACCACCTTTAAGAAAAAGCTACCCTATATCAGTAAGAATAAAGAAGAGTTCTTAATATTAATGAAATAAAACTCAGCATTAGTTTACTTAATGATGTCGCTTTCTGACATGTTCCTCCAGCAATCAACATTGAAAGTTGATTGTGTTGTTGTTTTTCTGGGCTGCCATGATTTTTATGATGAACATGCAATTGCCGGACACTGATGGCTTCATGAGTTCCTCCGATCGGCCAGTTGGTTCCCTCAATTCAGTGCATATAAAGCTTGACAATTTATGGGCTATTCTCGGCTGGGTCAGTTGAAGTGCTTTGATTTTGTATTGGTCTTACTTTCGACGAGATTGGAAAATGTTGCATGTCTGTCGATTAGCCGCCAGCAGAAGAAATATCTTCAGTTCTTGCAGTTATTGCTCAGCGTCTGCGTTCGGGCAATTATTCACAATATCGTTTAAATTATTACCAAGCACATTGCCCGGGCTTTGCTGAACGTGTTGTTTCCTAGTTTGTGAGCTTGTAAATTTTTGTTCCCCTGCTGATGAGGTTGTTGTGGCTGTTGTTTTAGCTGTTGCAGTCTCAACCCAGAAGCGTTTTGCCATCAGAGAGTCCAGGATATTGCAGTGGAGGCCACCTCTCACATCATGGGCACGCAATCGCTGTGCCGCCATCTCCACATCATCCACAATTCAATGGCCAGCCGCTGAATGCACCACATGTGGGCACTTGGTTCGATCGCCGAAGATCAGTGGATGTGGATGCAGCCACATAAAATCATCAAAGGGACTCAGGCCCATCTAAGTTTTGTAATCTGTAAGAGATAGTCAAATATGATGTGAGGTTAATTTTTCGATAAACAAATCTTTATTTTTTACAAACCTTAATAGGAAATTGGGAAATCGGAACTTAGTGGGTTAACTTAAGCTACACTTACACAAATCGGTAAGAAAGTCAGACTGCCAAAGCGAAAAGAGAAAACAAGAAATATTGACTAAAATATTGACTTTAGTTTTCATCAGATAAACTCAAACCTTATGCTTAGATAGTAAATAACATTGGGATATCTGTGTTAACAAAATAAGTTTCAACTTTAAAATTAAAGTTCAGACTAACATAGCAAAATAAAAGGACATATTGGTAAATTTAAGAAGCGATTGTTACTAGGAACTCATACTTTCCCTTCTATATGATCAAAAATACATTTTAGGTTATTGGTAATTTGGTATTTCAAACTCAATATACCGAATAAAGAGCAAACCATACAGAACATGTCAAATTAATACTAACATCTCTAGTTTTAAAATGACGTAATAAAAATCTTTTATTGGTCTCGGCCAGCTGTCAAAATCAAACGGAAAACATGTTCTCATATTAAATATATGTGTGAAAAGCTGGACAATACACCTGACATCTTCCTCTCCAATTTCCGTCTGGAATATACTCCGCTGCGGCAAATTGTGGTTTAGAAAAGAGTCGAACAATTTGCCGAATGCTGTCAGTTTCAAAGCCAATTTAATGCAAAATGCGAAATGTATGCCATCTTTATACCCGTTACTCGTAGAGTAAAAGGGTATATTGTATTCGTGCAAAAGTATGTAACAGCTAGAAGGAAGCGTTTCCGACCCTATAAAGTATATATATTCTTGATCAGGATCACTAGCCGAGTCGATTTAGCCATGTCCGTCTGTCCGTCTGTCCGTCTGTCCGTCTGTCTGTCCGTCTGTCTGTCTGTCTGTCTGTCTGTCTGTCCGTATGAACGCTGAGATCTCGGAAACTATAAAAGCTAGAAGATTGGCATTTTGCATGTAGATTTTAGAAGTTCCTACGCAGCGCAAGTTTGTTTCAAAATGGTGCCACGCCCCCTTTAACGCCCACAATCGCTTATATACGATTTTAAAAATTTAAATATTTCGGAAAAGTAAAAATGCAGTTTTATTGTGTTTATTAATACCTATCGAAATGTAGAAGAAATTTTTCAAATCGGACCATTCGTTAAAAAGTTATGCGTGATCAAAGTTTCTATCTCCATCTCCCTCGCACTTCCTTTAGCTGAGTAACGGGTATCTGATAGTCGGGGCACCCGACTATAGCGTTCTCTCTTGTTTTTGATTAGCAATAAACTAATCCTTTCAACGTTGCTGCTGCTGCCGCTGCAGTTGTCGTTTTCCAGACAATTGGAGTGCGAGGGAAGCCACTCGGAACTCGGTGGATTCTCTATCACGAGTATGTGCATTTTTCAACCGAGAATCTCATCAATGGCAAGCTACAACAAAGGCAACAACGATGATTGCCCAGTGTGTGGTCAGTGGCCAGGACGAATCCCTCCTCCGCATTCGCTTTCAGAGGAAAAATATGTTTATTTAGAATATCAAAAACCGAAAGTAATCGATTTAATAAACTGTCACCAACATGTTACCCACCGAACTGGACTGGGCTGTTGTTGTATTGTGTGGCGGCTTGTCTGGCCCTCGCTCAGGCCATCTCAAGTCACGATAATTGCAAATGTATCTCAAAGATACACACAACCAAAGAGCACACACAGCTGACTGCATTGACGTCCAGTTTCGACAACATTTCATAAAGGATTTTCCCCGCGCCTCGACTCTTCATTCTTTTCGGTTCTGCTATACTAAGATATAAGTGGACTTAGCTTTCTTTACTATGGTAGAAAGATTGCCAAAAAAGAAGGTTTTCTAAGTCAGAAAAGGTTATCTTAAGAACGCTATAATCTTCTATCTCATTTTATTTTTCTGCCAAGTCATCTTTTACAAACAATAGAGATCTTGGTCATTGGGGTGTTAAACTACAATTTTTATTAATTTTTGGATAGTTGTTGATCGAATAAATTTTTTGACAATTAAATGTTTTACAGTTCTCCGACTTACATTAAATAGATAGTGTAAAAATCTCCAAACTCATTTCAGAATGTCTGAATTCCTTGGAACTTTATGGATTTTTCGGTTCACGACATAAAAAAGACTCATAATCTTATACATTAGTATTAATTATTCAAAGGATGCAAATTATTGCCATATTTTTCCATGCTAAATAAACCAATACCGATTTCACAATTTGCAATTTTCAAATTTGAGATTTCTAACCTATTAAGCTATAAGCTGAATAAGGAGCAAACGCTGAATATCTCACTTTTAGCTCCTTTCGAGCCACTGTGCATCTCAATTGAGCAGAGGGAGGTGGGTGGACATCGTCAATGATATCTACGTGGTATCTCGTTAAGCGTTTCCATGCTAGCATCAGCAGCAGAAAATTTCATATATGCTTGTGTGAAATCCTTTATGTTGATTACATTTCTGGGTTTATTTTATTAAAAAATACTCTTGCATCGCATCGCATCGCAATGCAATGCAAGGATAACACACACGCCCCACTCAAACGAACATATGAGCAGAAGAAAAAAGGGAACTGAAGCGAGAACTCTGGCTCAGTCAATATTGGCAGCGTCTGTGGCTGCCCCTTTCACGAATCCCGGCCCTCATCCTTTTCTGGATATTGTTCCGACTGCCAAATGCATGTTGCATGTTTGGCTGCAAAAATTTGCAATGCAACCCACCACCTGGCAGGTGGGCATCAATAAAAAGGCAGCCCACTCTCACTCCACCCGTCCACATCCACGGGTTGCACATATGATGAGTGCACTCGACAGCACAAAATGTTGCCTTGAACGGAGCAAGAAAAGTGCGAAAGTCGGCCATCGGAAAAGGTCTTGATAAGTTCAACGGAATTAATTTCCAGAGTAAATGCCAGCAACATGTGAAACATTTCTACTTTATCAGCGACTTGCTACATTAAATCATATACATAGTGTAGGCTTAAAACAATAGCTGGTGAAATTTAAAAACTTAGTTTTATGGTAAGAGTAGAGGTTGTAATATAGTAGATATTTGTGTTTAACTGGGAGGATTTTTCCTTTGAATATGGGAGCTAAATTGAGGAATATGACTTGCGTATTTTTCTAATTTTATCTCCACAAAGAAAATAAGACAATTACAATTGTTTTGTTAGCTACGTAAAAGAGTGAATCAGCAAAATATATTTATACCCGTTACTCGTAGAGTAAAAGGGTATATTGTATTCGTGCAAAAGTATGTAACAGGTAGAAGGAAGCGTTTCCGACCCTATAAAGTATATATATTCTTGATCAGGGTCACTAGCCTAGTCGATATAGCCATGTCCGTCTGTCCGTCTGTCCGTCTGTCTGTCCGTCTGTCTGTCCGTCTGTCTGTCCGTCTGTCTGTCCGTCCGTATGAACGCTGAGATCTCGGAAACTATAAAAGCTAGAAGATTGGCATTTTGCATGCAGATTCTAGGAGTTCCTACGCAGCGCAAGTTTATTTCAAAAAGGTGCCACGCCCCCTTTAACGCCCACAATCGCTTATATACGAATTTATAAATTTAAATATTTCGGAAAAGTAAAAATGCAGTTTTATTGTGTTTATCAATACCTATCGAAATGTAGAAGAAATTTTTCAAATCGGACCATTCGTTAAAAAGTTATGCGTGATCAAAGTTTCTATCTCCATCTCCCTCGCTCTCCCTTTACCTGAGTAACGGGTATCTGATAGTCGGGGCACCCGACTATAGCGTTCTCTCTTGTTTTTAACTAACAACAATAATATTTTCGATGTCATTTTGTTAATTTTATTCTCCACAAACGCATACACCCTCAAACGATAAATCAACCGAACTTTTTACGGCATGAACGGTTCACCTGGGATTAGCTGATGAAAATCAATTTGAATAAGGTTTTTCTTCTCCATTTTCGTCTAGTGGTTTTGCAAGCCTTCGAAAGTGTCAGCGGCGGAAAAAGGAAGAAGACGTGGCAGCTGCCACACACTCAACACTTTCCGCATCAATTACGTCATGTTAATCCAAGTGTCCACTGCATGTCCGCAAACTGACCGACCATACATCACCCACCGACCAAGGGTGGGTGGTTGGTGCAACACTGGCTCTGGTGCAATGTGCTCGAAAAAACCGAATGCCGACCAGCCGGCATTTCAACTGCTTTGATGTCCCCTCCCCGCTCCACAGTGCTGCAGTGCCAGCCAACATTTCAATCAAAGGGGCTGCGTTGGGGTTACGTGGCGCCCACTGTGGGGCATCTCAATGGCGCACATAAAACTCGCAGCGTCAGCGTTAAATGCGTTCGTGTCCGCATCCTGTCCGTGTCCCTGCCCATGTCCCTGTCCACTTCCCTGGCTGCCATCAGTTGCGATTCACTCACTCACTCACTTCACTTCACTTCATTTCAGTGCTGCCTCATTCGCATGCAAAGGCGATGTGCGAAATGAAGAGCAACCAGGGCAACGGCAGAAAGTGGAGCGTGGAAGGAGTAACAAAAGGAAAAACAAGCTCAAAAAACTCAATTCGATTTAATTAAAACCAATTTTCGAGTTTGAGCTCTCTTTGGCTATTCCTGGCTTATTGGAAGGCTTCAAAATACCCTTCTACATTTATTAAGGTCCAATACTTTATTCCATTTAACAAAATGCATGCGCTTAAACAAGTAAACAATTAATGGTAATGAAATAATACTTGAAAATATATATTTTGTAAACTTTGACTTTCAAAGTGTTAGTATTAAGAAGCATACTTGATTTCAGAAGAGAATTTTGTAACGCGATATACGGATGTTGAGCAAACTCTATAGATGTTCGGAAAATTTCAGTACCATAATATTGATTATGCTATCGATTATTTTGCCAATACTTCTATCGAAGAGACTTCACTAGTCGATGTCTCCTTCTGCTCAGTTTTCAACTTGCTAATAGAACCAACAGCAGTCAACAAAAAACAACTGCAGTCATGTTGGTCAGGTTGAGCACTGGGTGCGTCTGGGTGCAAGCTGTCGAATTTACATTTCGTTTTTTCACTGCGGGTAAAAGTAAAATGTTTCACACTCTGATGGAGGTTGATTTAACCAATTTTTGTGTGTGTTTGGTATGCAAAATAAGAAAAATAAGAAGCCAACGCATTTGTTAGTCAGCCTGATTAAGTCGATGAAACGTGTTTTGGAAGTTTGATCAAGTCAAGCTGCAACGATGAACGGTATGCTGACGTGCAAAAGAAAAAAATGGTAAAAAAAAACGAAGTTATATTTTAATTTCCCTTTTTTCCCGATTGTTCCTATAGGAGCTATATGATATTCAAATTAATATACTACCTGCAAAAGAAAAAGGACTTTTAGCAAAATTGCATTAAATTAGCTTAAAAACTAAGGGACTAGTTTGAATAGAAATTGACAGACGGACATGGCTAGATCGACTCGCCTGGTGATGCTGATCAAGAATATATATACTTTATAGGGTCGAAAGTGTCTTCTTCACTGCTTTGCAAACTTTTGACTGAAATTATAATTTTAATTGTTCCAACAGTTTGGTAATGGCGTGCAGAAGAAGTTATGTTTTGAATATTTAAATTCTTGCATAAATCTTCATTAATTGATTTTTTATATATTGTGTTCCCATGTCCGAAATAAACGTCTTCGTTGGACCGTACTCAAAATAAATCTTCAAATATAAATTTTGCTACTGTTTTTGCACTTTTATTCTGTATTGGTATTGCGACAATATATTTTGTTAAATCGCCGATTAATAAATAACTGCGTATTCGTTTTCTCGTTCAGATTAAGGTAGTGGACAAAAGCTAGTTGGGGTGTCTCGGTTATGGTTAGCGGAGTCGTTGGTATGTTTATTTTTTCGACTCGGCGTCAATTTGAGTTCGCTGATATTAAGTATACCGGCTTGCTGCTCAAGCCATTCGAAGAACTGACCCAAGTCAAGAGTTCTATTGCTATAACTTTTTTTTTCCATGTTTTAATAAACATTTCGAATATTTTAACAAAAGCTTCGTATACGTTATTGTAATTCTGAATAGTGCATCTATTATATTATTGTCGTTTCCCTTAAGATATTCTACAGTGAAGTCATATTCTTCTATGACATGTCAATTTTGAGCTAAGATTAGTTATGGAAAATAAATAAGTTAGTGGTCTATGGTCGGTTTTAACTGTAAAGTGTTTTCCATAAATATACGGGCGAAAATGTTTTATTGCCCATGGATAACTGCTAACTTCTGTTCTATCGTGCCTTTGTTACTTTCTTCCTTAGTTAATGACCTAGATGCGTATACTATTGAGAGCTGAGTTTCATCATAATCTTGAGCTAGAACAACTTTGCATGTTAAAATCTGTTGTTATAAAAACACTTTTGTTAAAATCGGGATACTGGAGTAGCGTGGGTTTCATCAATGAAAATTTTACGTACTTGAATGCTTGTTGACATTTGTATGCCCATTAAAATTTTACATGCGCATATTATTTCATTTTTTACTTTGTCTAATCTTTTTAATCTTAAGATTTTCCGAACAACTACTGACAATTAGGTCATCCATATACAATAATTCCTGTAAAGGTTCGATACCTGAAAATGCAATTGTCATTATTCATTGAACAAAATTTGGACTTCTGGGAGTTTTTACAATTATTTTTCGGACGAGTTTGGATCTGGCTTGTAAAATTGTAAAATTGTTGTGAAGAGTATGGTGTGCCCTAGGGAACCGGGTACCCTCTTGGCTGCATATGCTGATTATATTGCCAACTCCACGTGTCGAATTGAAGCGACTCAAATCACTCAAAACTTTTTGGACCTGTTTGGCGAATGGACTAATCGATGGAACATATCGATAAACGGGATTAAGTCCCAGCACTGCAACTTCTCTCTTAGAAGTAAAATCCTGCCCAGAGTAAAATTCCAGGACACAGCTATACCGCAATCTTTCCAGGCTCAGTACTTGATCATGATTTTTGACAACCGACTTACGTGGAGGCAGCACATTGCGAAGGTAACAGCAACATGTCGTGCTAAGCCTCGGAATCTAAATTGGATGTTTAAAGGAACAAATAAACTCAGCAACAAGATGTTGCTGTACAAGTTGATTGTAGTCAATGACATATTGCATCCAAATATGGGGTACTGCTTTAGACTTAAATGTCATAAGGGTCTAGAGAGTGCAAAATCGGGCGCTATGTGCGATTTCGAATGCACCGTGGTAAACGAGGTCCTAGCTAGCGATCTTCACATCCACACGGTAAGAAAGCAGATCAACATGCATTCTAACCGTTACAATAACCGTCTACTAACCCACACCAACCAACTATCAGCATCCTTGGCAAATCCAACTACCAGAAGAAGGCTGAATCGTCGGCGTCTTGAGACAATAGTGTAGTACTGTCTCTGTTATAAAATTGTTACATTTTCTCATTTCTGTTATGTTTCATGTTATTTTTTCTTCTGTGTTATTTACATGCGTTTTATAGCCATTAAGTTAGTTGATGAACGCTTAAATAAATATTAGTACAAAAAAAACCTAATTCAAGGAGTTGGGTGACCCTTTTCTGGAAACCAAGAAATTAAGTTTTTTCGTCAGCACTTAAAGATCGGATAATTGAGTGATTAAATAAACTTTAGTTTTCAACGAGAGCCACGTAAACTAGTGTAATGCAACCGTCACTATCGACTACTGAATGGTGCATGCAGTGTGTTTCATATTTGGGTCTTCGCTTTATCGAACTTTTCGCACAATTCGCATATTATTTTACGCACTTTTCGCCCACTTTTCCTCCTCAGTCACCCACCACCCCCCGCACAACGGTTCATTGCTATCTTACTCGCCGTGCTGGCGGCCTACGTCCTTCGTCCTTTTTGCTGGCCACGCTGACATGGCTGGGCAGTGCATTGAAATCCACTTCATTTCGGTGCGATGGCAGATCCGATTGGCAATGGGCAAAATCAGAGTCACTGCCTCAGTCGGAGAAAGGGACGGGCGCTGGGTGGGTGAAAGAGATGGGTCGAGCGACAGAGACAGAGTCCGCGCACATTGAAGGGTATTAACAGTCATTATTCAATGATATCTGACTGCGGACATTGCAGGACGGGGACATCATCATTCGGGCGGAATGTTCGGATTCGCTTTCGCAATTGTAAATGGATCGATTTGCCACCCACTCGTGGTTGCCACCTTTTCACGAGAGGATCAAGTCACACTGAAATAAAATAAACAAGGAAGACGTTTGCTCAGACCCTGCCCATATCCAATTTCATATCCAGAGTACATCGCTGTATTTGCTTCAATACAAGGCTTACAAGGGTTGTATTTCATTGTTTTACAACTTTTTTGAGGTCTCGAATTAAAAAAACCCTATTTCTCCTCGTTTTTAAGGCTAATATACAGTAATTGATCACATTAATTAAAAATTACCTACTAATAACCTGAAACTTTCGTTTTATTTTGACATGTACATTTAAATGATTTTATTCAATATTTAAATTTTTTAGACGCTCGAATTTCCATTGCACTGTTCAAGATTTGATTTACTTTTATTATTATTAAAACTCTACCCCCTTTAAAAGTACTCAATATTGTTAAAATTCAAACTATTTTTAAGATGATATAGAAATAAAAAATCGACTTTAATATATTTTTTTCTCCGTGCAAAACTTTGGGGATGATGTCCCGTCCCGCTCTCTGCATATGCATATCCTTAATTATGATTATTGTTATTTTCGACTCTGGCAGTCGCATTTAATGCAGGCTGAAGCTCTGTGCCCCCTCCCCTCCCCTCCCCAACCACAGTGGACTCACCCGCCCGTTGTCCATCGTCTGGCTCGTTATGTTGTCATAAATTTTGCGCTTTGGTGGCAGCCAGTCTCCAAATGGCGGACCCAAAATGACGTCTGGCCCATTAAAATATCGAACGCAGTCAGTCGGCTGTCAGTCCCTCGGCCTGTCGCCCTTCTGCCCCGCACACCCCCTCCTCCAGTGACTTGCATTATGACGCCATTCCAAAAATACCATTATTTTTTCTCACTCAGTCCTTCCGCCATTCTGTCAGTTGTTTTTCGCACAGAATTCGCATGTTTTACTGTTATTGATATGCGCCATTTTGTTCGATTTGTGTTTCCATAGCTTGAATGAATTAAAAAAAATAAACACAGCTCCAGAAAAAACACCCGCGGATATTTTTCAGTAAATGCAATCATAGGTTTTTTAAGATAAGTCAAATTACATCTTCATAAGCTTAATTACCGCAACATATCCGGTTTAAGATTTTTTTAGATTTTAGATTCTTTAGATTTTTCAGAAGCCCAAAAAAACAGCTGATATCAAAGATTAATGAAGCTTTACAGTTTTGCATTCACTTCTCAATCCAATCCACTTTTTTCAGCTAACCCCATTAATCGGTTTGTACTTAGTGTAAAAGGGTTTTTGGCTCGAGCAAACATTTTCCTTTCAATTTATATGCGTTTCTAAGTCGCTCCCCAAAGTGGGATTATCAGAAAAGGGGGTGTTGCATTAAATTGCTTCAGATCCCCATTCGATTCATTGAGCAAACATATGAAAAATCATTAGTTTTTAGTGCGGCTGGCAAACAATCAGAAAATTGCCACTCCAAAACCCTTTTTTCCCAGCATTCTCGTGGTGGAATTGTTGCTTTCTTGCCGTGTTTGATTTTGGCGTTATTTTAGGAGTTCTTCCGGATTTTTTCACACTCTGTTCTTCTTATTTTTGCGCCTCATAACGTATTCAAAATCAAATTGGTTTCACCATTTGGCCAACACGATACTTTTACTTTCCATTTCGAACAGAGCAGAAAATTGAAAATAAAAAATCATTTTTCGCCCAATAAAATACAGAACCGGGCCCCGAACCAGAAATCCTTTCATTCCCCTCAGCTAAAATAGTTTGGGTCCTGCTGTTGGATGTCCTTTATAGGGGTATGGGGTATGGGAATTAGTTGCGCCTGAATTGGCGGACATTTGCCACGCCCCCTCTAACGCCTCTGATTGTTCGTTTTTATTTTTTGTTTGGCACTGGTCAATTTGAAACAATGTTTTCTCGCTTGTTTTGCGTTCGATTTTATTTGATGTGTTTCCCTTTATTTTTTCTTAAGCGACCCTTTTTCCGCTTTTCCCAATTGCATTTGAGTTTTCATGGCCGTTGGTTCTCATACCATGCTGTTCAATGGAACGCAAATAATATGAGAACATAACATATGTACATATTCATGCATATGTTCGGTACGAGTTACACGAAATTTAATATATCATTATGATATAATGTTTTTAATATTAGTTTATATTTGTATTATATTGTGAAGGCAACGGAGATTTTTGATGTCGGGTGTATTTTGGAATATGAATTTTTTTTTAATTTCATTCGCGATTTCAAACATTTATGATTTTCAATGCGTTAAGTAAAGACAAATGTTGTTATGTTGGAGACTTAAATTTATGTATTTTATTTGTTAACCAATTTGGTTCCATTAAATATATAAAGCTATTAACACAAATTCAAATTTTATTTTAAGAATTTAAATATTATATTTCATGTGAAAGCAGTATGTTTTTATAATAACTTTTACACTTTTACTTTTCCCCGGCCTTATGCAAAAACACAGTTTTTTAGAAAATAGCGCCAGAAGCTTTAGTTGTAAATTTGTTTTATTTTCCAAAGGCCCTCAGTTCAAATTTTCGCAATGGCGATTATTGACATCAATTTCCAGATAGTTTTTATAGTTATTTTTATTATCTTTCTATTTTTGGTTTCCTATTAAACTAGTTTAAAAATTGGTTAATAAAAATTGTTTAAATATAGATGGTAGCATACTTGTGGGAATTTTTTTTTTGAGTGTATGAAATTTCCTAGTAATGCCAGCATTAGAATATGAAAACTTAATAAGGAACACTTGATTTTAATACTTCGCGGATGATCCCAGCATAAAAAGTGAAGTGTAAAGTGTGAACGCTTACATTATTATTTTAAGAAATTAAAAAAATAATGTTGTGACTAGTCTAAAACGGATATAAAGTAACACTAAGTAGGTTCCCTTTTACTTACATTTTTTATTTATGTTTCGTGAAATTTACCTATAATGTACATATAATGGGAATATAATATATTATGTATTAAAGCTCAGTTATTGTGGAAAACCTTTTGGGATAGATATATTTATTTATTAGCACATATGTACATATATATCGCAGCTCAACTCTCTGCACGGCTGCTACTGTCTGTTCCTGTCTGTCATCATCTAAATTTTCATAGTCCTTCTGTGTGCGCTTTTCCTTCGCATTTCCCGAGCAGCGGCAACATTTCTTTGCTGCGTTATTTGACTAACTGCCTGACGTGTTTTCCTCACACTGGCAATATCATAAAATTTTACTATTATGCGTTTTAGCTGCTTTCCAGCATTTTAATACAATATTTGTTTTCTTCGTGCCCGAATACAGCTAAGGGCAAAAAGGAAAGTCCTGGGGGCAGGAGGTTTGGATAGAATTCATGGACATGCAACGGCGTCTGAGGAAATTTACATTCAAATGTGTTTCGCTTAGATGCGAAAAGCGTCTTCTCGTCGCTGGAATAGTACCTCAGTGCAGCCAATTCCCCCGGGCAGCATATGTTCCAGGAAAAGCGGAAAATGGAGAAATGGAAAAGCGGACCAATGTGGAGCGGCAACGGATTTTTGATGAAATTTCAAAAAATTTCCCACTTAGCAGCGAAATGACTGACATTAAATTGATTTGCAAGCGAACGACATGACGAACGGAATTGAGGAGGGAAAAATTCCTTATCGCGGGTATTGTGGAGGGTATTTGGCAAAAATCAAAATTCCATGCACACTTGAGCATTTCATTTAGAGAGCGAATGAGAGTTGTGAGTGGGAGGGAGGGTGTTTGCGTGGGTGTGTGGATGGTTGGGGAGTTGGGAAAAGCGGAAAATATTCAGGTTTCCTTTGTTGCTGCTCCCTCATTGGGCTCTGGGTGGTAATACAAATTTAAAGTTATGCTTTCTGCTGTGTGTGCGAGCTCTCCTCGCTCATTTATTCATTCCATCAGTCAGGTGGTGTGCGAGTGTTTAGCCTCTGTTGCCTCTCCAGTTTTTCCTTTATTTTCATAAATTGTTCTTTTTGCATTTCAAGTGGGACAAAAGGGGGCCAACATGAGAAATGAATAAAATAAAATTTTATTTTATGTGTGCAACATGTGAAATTATTCTCATCGGCTCCAAAGAACGTTTAAACATTTATTCAACATTTTTCGTATCATTAAATTTAAGGGGGTAAATGAAGGCGTATTATTAATTTTTAATTTTTTTTAGTAAGATACATATTTTTATTTATTTTGGTTATTTACATACATACGTTACATTTGGCATTACAACTAACAACTTTAACAAATATCTATTCATCTGTGGAAAATTTAAGATTCATTTTTCTTAGCATTTTTAGGTTGCGAGTCGTGGTTATGACCAAAAAATAAATTGACAAACACATTACAAATTTGTAGCTTATGTTAAAAGCATATTTTCTATTTAATTTTCGATGAATTTTATTTTGGCCTGACTCAAAAATGGTATTAAAAGCGTCTCCGAAAACCTGAAAAATGGTATTTGTATTAATGGCGTATATTATGACATAATATTAAAGTTATATTGACCAACCATCACTGTATATTCCTTTGGTTCCAAAATCTCCTCCCTGCTGACATACATGCTTGATATGAAACCCTGATTCAGAAACTCATTTTCCAATCTTTCCCGTTTGTCACCCAAGTAACACAAGATCAAAATGCTTACACCGTGAAGTACCAAGGATATATTCCAAAGATTGAGAAAGTTCAATACCAAAAGTGGTAAGATATGGGAAAATGTATTCCAAACTTTATAGTAACTTTTTTGAATTTCTAAAATCCGAAAGTTTACACTTAGGCAGCTTAAAAATCTTTTGATTTCAATTCTTGAGCGACAACCTTTGTTGTCAACAAATTCATTTAGAAATAAGGACATCTTCGTTCTCCATAAAATTAGTTTTATTTGGTACAAACCCAACGCGAGATAGCATAGACTAAATAGTGTGTTGTAGTACAATGTAAAAGTGGTAAATGCAACAGTACTAAAGGTATCTAAAATATCCAGAGTTAAGCGGGTAATAGCCAGAACGAAGATAGAAAGGAGCATATAAGGCATTTTCCTTGTTGAATTGCCACCAAAGTCACAGTTTTCTACTTCCCTGGAGACTTCCAATATTTTGTTTAAAATATTCTTAATTTTTGTTTGGTAATATTTTAAATGGGTGAGGCATATTAGAGCTATTAGCGTGTAAAAGCGACTCATGCCAAGGATTAATTGACCCAGTAGCATATATATTGACATACTGTCCACAATTTTTAGTCGTCTGATGGATAACACGATCACAAATACAGCAGAAGTATCGAACCACAAGAGGGCAATTTTCACCAAACTTATAAATATATTGTAATACAGTTGTCTATGGTGAACATATCGTTTTCGTTCTTTACAATATCTATAGGATATCAGCTGCATGATTTTACCCGTCCAGTAGAGAAACCATCCAATAGCTTTGAGCAACATTTTCGACTACTGTTAATCGCTTTACCATTTTTGAGCATTCTATTCGACCCATCAACACAAATAATGAGCGTAATTTATTAAATGGCAGTGGCACTTCTTAGTAATATATTGTTGATGTATTATGTAAAATCGATTAATGTTCAACAATTTTGGACTTCATTAAGGGAAGTACGATAACATTAAAAAAAAATTATTTCCTATCAATCAAAAATTGCATACAAAATTAAATTGATTGAATAAGTTTTTGGTCTTTTAATTGATTTGGATTGGTTATTAATATGACATCAAATATAATAAATCGGTAGAAAAAAAAATGGTCTTAATACTTTTTTTTGAACTTATATTAGCAAATTTATGCTATTGGCGCGTATTAGCATTATCAACAATTAAATGGTGACACCTTAATTTGTCGCCCTATTATCTTGAACACATGTTCAGAAATAGAAATGATACCAAACCGAACTGAAATCGATACAAATGCTGTTAAGTAAATTTGCGTTTGCTTTGTCGCAGTGCTCAGCTATCAATCAACGGAAAAAGAGTAAAACGCCCCAAAAAAGCCACTCAACTCTCTCTGTTTCAGTTTCAACTGATGGATGGCTGATTGATCGATCGGTCGACAGTTGGCCAAATGTCGGGGGGCCTTTGGCTGATTAAGCGGCGAAACCAAGGTAGAAATGGGCGGTGGGGGATGGTCGATGGGGGACGAAGGGGAACAGGGGGAAACGAGGGGGTCTAGGGGCGCTCAGCAAGTGCGCTGCGTCATCCAAACACACGCAACGGGAAAGGAGCCAGCCAACCAGTCAGTCATTTGGACATCCGCCAGCGCTTTTGATTGATGGATGATGACGATTTCTGGCTACGCGCTTACTACAGATTCGAATAGCACATATTCAGATAGTTACCTAAAGTGGGTCGGCGTACTATTTAATCCACCTAGCCCAGAAAACCCAGAGGCAGTTCGTCAACGGGGTACGTGCCAGTTATCCGTGATTGACATAACCGCAATGCTATGTAAAATAAAAAGTTAATTTAAAGTTTAGTAAAACACACATAAGCCAGTATCACATAAGCATGTCAAAATAAAAAAAAACCATGAACCCAATTTTAGGTATTTTTTATACTCTTGAAGATGGTATTATAATTTCAGTCAAAAGTCGGAACGAGCCGGATCGGGCGACTATATCATATATGTAGCTCCCATAGGAACAATCGGAAAAAAAATTTAAAAAGTATAACTTTGTTGTTTTTCTTTTTAATAAGTTTTTGTTGCTCTTTAAAATTTGGAAATATTTAAATAATATGGAACTAGGGTTTTATTTAAATTAAAATTGAACATCTATTTCATATAGGTCCTATATAAAACTCTAAAAACCTAAAAAAAAATTTTTTTTTTTTTAAATTTATGTTATTTAGACACTATATTAGTTTTTTTATTGGTAGTCAATATTCCTCAGACTAAGTTAATTTTTACATTTGTAGGCAAAAAAACAAATACATCAAAGTCGAACAATTCAGAGAAATTTCAGAGGTTATTAAGAATTAAGATTAACATGGTCAATAATGTCAGCACTATGAGTATATATACGTAGACCTAAAATATTAATAAAGATTGCGTTAAATGAAAATATATCATTATTAACAATCATCGCTATTCGTAGCGATTAGAATCACATCAGCCGATTCCTAAAGCTTTCAGAGAGCAACATTCATGGGGCAAGTCAAGCACTTTCCATTCACACCCTCACCCATTACGGAACACCATTAAACAGTGTGACTTTTGAGGCCATTCAATGCCAACTTGGCTTTTAGACATTCTTCAAATGCTTGCGGGGGCCCGGGACTCAGAACTGGAATCAGACATATATGGCGATATCATGGCCGAGAGTGCGATGGCTCAGCGTTGACGCATGTATCGTCTAATACCTGATAAATCTGTCAGTTTAATGTTTAAATTGAAATCTCTCACCACGGTGCCCGCTCCGGCTTGAAGTGCCAGCACTGAGTAATTGCAGGGATCGCGAGGGGGAAGGGGAGGGGGAGCGGGGGGAAATGGAAAGCCGCGCGACGGGGAATGAAAAACTCAACGCTGGGCCAATCGAGGAAAACAACAGCAACGAGGGGAGTGGAAAATCCAAGCAAATCCGAGTGGAAAACAAACAAACAAATCCACGAGATGCATTTGCTCTGTGCAGATACAATTTAGATAATTTGTATCTCAACATTGTTGTCAGGCTGCGAGCGTTGACTGACAGATGTTTTGATTTGTGAGGGGGCGAAAACCCATTTGCCCCATTTCGTTGTATCCCTCGCCTGCGAGTGGAGTGTATCTGTATCTGTATCTGTATCTGGATACCAGATCTCGAGATGCGCAGCAGCGCCTCCTCAAATCAAAACAAATATCGAAAAATAAATGCCTAAGCATCCAATTGAATCGCTGGCCGGCGAAATCAGTGAAAGATTTATGAGCAATGCTTCTGGTATTTATGGCCCGCTCTTAAATTATTTTCGAGTCCCACGAGGGAGCGCGGCCATTAAAAGCGCATAAAACTCGGAGCTAACTAAAAACTTTAAGCATAGTGCATGTTTGTTGTTTTCGCAAGCGAGTGAAAATAAATAAATAGCCGAGAAGCGGAATCGGATCAGAAATCATTACCTGAGAAGATTGGATGCACGCAGGGGATATGGGCTTCTGTTTGGGCCAATTAACGCCATCCAAATGGTGGAACACCCATCGCGATCCGTTTTGGTGGCAGCCAATTGAAAACTCGTATGGCAATCGACTTGAATTTGAGAAATGCTTTCTATATGAACGCAATTAGCAGCTGCTGTATCTCTAGTGCGATGATTATGCGAGTTTATAAAATAGATTCCGAAATGAAAACCACTGACTCAATTGTTATCAGGGTATTGTTAAGAGTTGTATCAAAGTTGGCCTAATCAATTCCTTTAAGTAAAAGTAAATAAATAAAATAATCAACAAATTATTTAACACCAAATAATAAGAAAATATTAACATAATTGTTCTCTTTTTCTAGTTTGTAGCAAGATAACAAACACTAGTGCGATGAATATGGCGAATTTATAAAATAGATTCCGAAATGAAAACCACTTCGTTTGCCACTGACCCAATTGTTATTAGGGTATTGTTGAGAGTTATATCAAAGTTGGCGAAATCAATTCCTTTAATTAAAAGTAAATAAATAAAATAATCAACAAATTATTTAAAACCAATGAAAAAAAAATATTAAAATTTAACATATTTATTGGAAACTTTACTTCGTCTTTACAGTTCGTCTTTTCTAGTTCGCAGCAATCAAACAAACACTAGTACGATGAATATGACGTATTAATAAAATATATTCTAAAATAAAACCTTTTCGTTTGCCACAGATTAAATTAATTTTAGGGTATTTCTTAAAATTTTAAGTAATAGCATTCAATTCCTTTATTTAAAAGTAAATAAATTAAATTGTTATTTTTTTGAAAGTTTTCAGTACGACACAGAAAACGCATTTTTAGAGTGACCGATAACTAATTTTTTTTTTAAAAAAATTATTATTAGGTTTTTCTTTAAAACCCTACCAAAAATTAAAAAAAAATGTAAAAAACTGTCTGTTTTCCCGTTTATAAAACCTCCGCCAAATCTCTAGTCTCTTTAATGTTCCAAAATATTTGTTTTAATGGAAAAGAAAGTGGGATACCAGAGCAGGAGAAAATAATTCTTAAGAGTAGACCGGCATAAGTACAACAATAAATAGCACGATTGGTTAATACATCCGATTGCAATTGTGCTTGAATGGGCCAAGTCAATTGATCACTGCCACCACCCACTTAGAGCACTGTGTTTATATGTGGGCCCACAAATCACGGCAGAACCTTAAAACAATAACCCATTCATACATCAGCGTCACAGCGAGACAGTTTATTTGCTTAATTTTATAAATTCAATTCCGTTCGCACTTGCCTTCGCCTTCCTTTTGTTGAGACATCAATCAAGTTAAGAAGCGGAGAAGAGAAAATGAATTATTAGCGCCGCCCGAAAAATATCACCTGCTAAAAGCTGAACGCGTGGCTCAATCAATTTTCCAGCGGGCGAAAACTTAAGCTCGGTGAACGAAGGAGCGATCGCCGGTGATCCGTCTACCATCCATCATAATGCGGTTTAGGCCCGAATCGAGAATTAATCCGTCAAAACCCGGCCCTGCTCCGCGGGCCTATTGCCAAATTCACAATCGATCAATGGGCCTTTGCTGGCGGCAAAGTGCGGTCAGCAGTGGTAAGTAAAACCTTCCGCAAGGCTTTGGCCAGTGGTCAGTGGTCAGCGAGGAAAATAAAACGAGGCAAATTAAGTGATTTACCGCTAAGACCGTTGATGGATGTGCCGCTGGCAAATGCCATATAGCAAGATGTATGTGTGCATGTTATCAATTACAAAGAGGCAGCGCCCACAATCGGACCAATTAGCCAGTCAGGCCGGTCAGGCCAGTCAGCGGTGATCAAAGGGTTCCGCGCCGCTCTCACCTTTGAGCCATGCCGCACGCTGGCGCCCACCCCCGCACCCCCACACCCCCGCACCCACTGCCCCCCGAAAAACCGTGTATTTGTTTATCCCATCTATCCTACACAGCTCCCTTTTTTGCCTCGCCGCTGGATTTGCATCTGGCGCTATTTGCATTCTGACCAAAAGCCGCAACACCAACAGCCAGCACACAATCGCAAACGCATACGCGAGCTGACGTCATAATTATGGCCGTGACTGTATCGGGTCACTACTTCATAGTTTACCCCTACCACCTCCCCTACCCCCTTTCTTTTTTGTATCTTTATCTCTGTGTCGATAATTGGCGGCGCTAGGCGTTGATTTAAAATAAACAATTCCAGCACAACCCCCCTCTCCTCCCCTCACCCAACATTTTTGTCGTGTTTGCGGCTGATGGCGGTGTCAAAAATGAACAACCACGAAATCTGAGTTATTATTGCCGCATGCTTTTCGACAACAAGAAATAAAGTTGATTGTGAAATATTTTCGTTTTTCGTCGGTCAAACCGCGGGGAAGTTTTCCAGACAACATTGCTCAGCGAACTTAATGAACCTCGATGAGCCGACCAATTTTCAATAACAGAAATGGATAAAGTAAAAGTTTCTTGCAAAATAATGACATTTATAAAGACACTTTATTCATTGCCAAGATCACAGCTCACATAATAAAATCACAGATCACATAATATAAATATAACATTAAAACGTCTTTCAAACATTATGAAAACAACACTAATAACAATACAATAATAATATTAATAGTTGGATGATCATTTGTTTTCTAATGTTTAAAGCGGAATACTTATTCAGTAAAAAAAAAATTACTAAAAATATATTTTTTTCTGCTTTATAGATAGTCTGGCTAGGAAAGTCAACTTTAAAAAGTTGAACATGTTTAAGCCAAACGTCTTTTGCAATTTAATTCAATTTAAAAAAATTGAATCACAAGATTTTTTTAAAGTAACTAGTTAAGAAAGGTGTGTACAATGGACATAGATGAACATAATATATTACCCTTTCAGCTATAACAAGTTTTTTTAGATTTCAATTATTACCACAGTTTTCTGCATTAGATTTTTAAAAAATTACAAATTTAATCTAAAGGAATTACAAAGCGGAGCAACTTTATTGTAAACCTTTTGTTATAATTGGCAAATAAATAAATTCTGCCTCGATTATAAAAGTACACAACCCAGAGCAATATGAACGAAAAAAACTAAAATTTGTTTTGATTAAATCCCAGTTAAAATACAAATCTATGAAAGATTAAGAAACCCAGATCATAAAATTGTTTACTTGTGGTGTGACTAACTTTTAACCATTAAACCCCCATATAAATTCATGATAAAACCATAAGGCATTAATTTTGAATTCTAGACCTGAAGACATTTTTATGCCTCAAGAATTGACAGCTAACTTTCAGAATAACTGATCTACCATAAAATCTTTATGTCTAAGTTTCTATGTTGTATAATTTTGGTTAACAAGCCAAATAAACTTGAGATGATAATCGCATATCCAAACACAGTTGGAGGAAAACACATCATAAGGCGGAGCACTAAATAAAATCATATCACAATTTTCGTTTCGAGTTTAACCGAGCCAAATAAACACGATCGTAAAAATCGGTGCTACATGGACAGCAGGTTCAATTCTGGGGCGTAACCAGATGGGCTTTGATAAAAAGTCAAACATATTGGAGACATTCCCAGATTTTACGACCGCACTAAACACGACATCGCACAGCATCAGAGCGCGAAGGGAAATACTTTCTCAAGACTTTCCAATAAATAACAAGCAGACTGAAGATCCGCAGGACGGGACTCGATCGCCGAAAGTGACGAGCGATTGCCGCCTGCGAGTGTCAATATAAAGTAACAACTTTATTGAACCTTATTTATTCGAGGGCGACCCAATAAAATGGGCATCTTTATAATGATGCACATAAATAACGCTCGGCCCCAGAACAAAGCAAACCCAATCCCAATCCCATCCAGAAAGAAACCTGACTAAAAGGAAACTGACGAAGTCGAAGAAAAGGCTCAGGCGCGGCACAAAGACGACATCATGTCATCGACGCTTGGCATTGAGGATGTGGATGCCGATTTGGATGTGCCTGTTGATTGCCGACTCCCGAAGTGGATGTTGATCAGAAGCATATGCTTGTTTATACGGTGGAAAAATTACAAGTAAGCCAAAGAGCTGATCCTGTTTGGAGTACAAGCATTGACAAAGGGATATATAACAAACGTTTGAAGGACAAAAAATGGTGAAAAATAAAATATTAATACTTCAAAAAGTGTATTACACTCAATCTTTAGAACACTCCTCTGTCTTACCTATTTTAACTAAAAAGTTCCGAAAAATAAGAAGCGGAGTAGAGATTCCCATTCATTAACCTTAAAAATTAACCTTGTTCAAACAATTTGTATACCCTTGCAGAGGGTATTATAATTTAGTGAAAAGTTTGCAACGGAGTAAGGAGAAATTTCCGACCCAATAAAATATATATATTCTTGACCCCAAAAGTTGTCTTTCTATCGCAGGTAGTATATAAGTCGGAACGAGCCGGATCAGAAAAAATTTTTTTTTTAAATATAACTTTGTTGTTTTTAATTTTATTTGCGGAAATCGGATTTTTGTCATAATTTAACTACTTTATTTTACTACTTTAATTAATCAATTGTAATAATCAAATTTTACAAATTGATTTTTTTCTATTAATATTTGTTTATAATTCTCATTTAAAAGAGTTAATACTTGAGGACAGTTAACTATAATGCAACATCTAGTAACTACTGTAGTAATAAAAAGTTCTAAGCTTGAAGCACTTAAAAAAACGTTCATAAATAAATAAACAATTTAGTACACTATCTTATAGGCACCAACAACAATTTCTTAAATTATAATATGAGTCATATCTATAGATATACGTATACGTAAATAGATTTAGGTAATAAATTAAGTCCCTCAGAAGCTGAACAAAGTTTAAATAAGTCAACAATGCTGAACCGGCTTTACATTTAGTCCGAAATCGGTTGCATTTAATTAATTTTGTTTATTGGCATTGGTCAGAGGTAGAAACTTCTGAATCGAATAAAAAATGAAGAGAGAGAGAAAGTCGTAAAGTCTGAGGCCCAAACTATAAAATATCGGAATATCCTAAAATCCCTTTTCGCGGGTCGTCCGTCCCTATATGGTGTCCCCTGTATCACCACTTTTTCCTGCCCATCTGTTTCGATGCTGTTTAATTTACCGTCCAGTCGGTCAACTGATCCCACCGAGCTTAACACTGCCGCTCATAAGTTTGCAGCTCTTTGTTTTTTATATTTTGGTTATACTATTTTTCCGGAAGCGTGAAATCATTCTGCATGTAACACCGTTAATCCAAGCTGTAAAGTACAAAAAATGTGCAAGTCCATTTTCATCGTCAATTTGCGGTCACAAATTCTCGCAGGTTTGTTTGGTGCTTTGTAGATTATTTAAACGGAACTGTTTTATGATATAAAATCAGTTTTCAATTTTTTTTTACTAAAAAATGTAAAACAAAAACATGTATCGACTTTAAGCTCTAGTTTTGATTCCTTCTCGATTTCAGCAATAATTTACTTCTGTTCAATTATTTAAATTTGTCACCAGTCATTAGCAAGTTCTCCCAGTCAAATAAAACTTGAGACTTGGAACAAATTTCTATTTAATGATGACCATTTACGAACCTTTACTTTTTATGTGCCAAACTCGCGGCTGATCTTTCTCCCGTGCGTCTTTAGAAAATTAATGCTCGACTATTTAAACCGAAACACATTTAGTGGCTCACATATATAGACATATTTTGTTAACGATTTTTGTTAAGTGTGCGTTTTTTGTCATTAATTAATGCCACTGAACGAAATTCGAGTTGAAACGAAGCGAAATCTTTGCGATCGTCTTCGTCATAATTTGAATAAATGTTTTACGATCCGAATTGTTTGGTTTTTACCAATTAAAAATACACTTTGATCAAGACGAACCTGGAACCAACAAGAAACCAGATTTCGATTTCGATTTCGAGATGTCATCGAGAGCTCCAATGATCAATTTGTGGAATTTTTCTAGCTTTGAGTGGCGCTATAAATTTCACATTTATAATTAACAACTTCTTAACCTTTTTATGTGTTTCTCTTTTGATTGTCTTTTTCTTGCTGGCGCTTTTGATTTCTCATATTCATATTGAGTTTATCTGTTGCCTGCTTTTGTGCCATTCATTTTTATGACTTTTCGTTAATTGTAATTTATTTGATTGATTTATCGAATGAATAAATATTGATCAAAAAAATTTCGCAGACGAGTTTCGCAATCAAATCGAGATTTTAGTTTATAAAGCGAGCAAAAATATTTTTGATAAATCCACACGTGGATCGCTTTATGGATCATTATAATATATATAGCCGCATACTTCGCAGCTCATCAAAGTAATATTTCAGCTTTAGCTGACTTTTGTTGGTCGGGATTTACGATGCTTAATAATTCAAAATTGGATGGCGTCGGTTGAAAGAGTTAATCCCTCGGTCAAATGAAATCTTCCATTAAAAATAAATCCGAGGCACCGCCGCGATCAAAATCTTGAGCAGAATCGTTCCATTTGACAGCGCCGCAGCGAATAACTCATGGCAGACATCGTGGGTGAATATTATCGTATATAGCGCATATATCGTATAGCATAGTCCGATCCGTAGGTGCCATTTGGGGATCTGCTTTGTTGCCATCTCTTTGGCCAGCCACCGAAATGGACTGAAACGGAAGCGTTGACACTCGGACAATGACGAATGCCGCTCACCAACGTCTTTGATAATTCGCTTTATTTTCGTGTTCTTATTTTTGAATTTTTAATATTTTCCTTATGCATGCATGATGAGTTTTTAAGCTCTTGATTGTCTGTCTTTAGTCATTAAATAAATGCTTTGCCATTTGTATATTCTCGCTGTACATTCGGGTTGAATAAATAAAATGAAACATGGTTAAAGTATCAAACGTATGCGAAATAGTTTTTGAAGTAGCAAATTAACACTTCTTGTCTATCAGATTAATACGAATTTAATTTAATGTGTACATTTAAAATGGTTTCTTATTTTTTGAATTAACTTTTTAATGCACTTCTTAAGATTTAAGTACTTAACTTACAAAGAAATATATATTTTCCAACCACAACGCTTTAATAAAAAAATCAATTAAAAATAAGGATGCTGAAAAATGTGGTTCAAGCTAAGATGCTGAAAAGTTTTAAAATATATTAATTCATAAGTTAAGAAATTACGACATTTAATCGTTGTAAGAGTTATATAAATTTAAAAATTTGTTTTTTTTTTGAAAACATCTTACTTTATTTTAGCTAATCATTATTTACACTTCAAACACGTTCTCAAGTTAATCAATTTAAAAACTAGATTTGTGGCCTTATAAAATATGCAGAATTCATGCCTCACACATTCCACTTAAAGACGATACTCATGGATGCCTGCGTATCCAGCGGATACCTTTAGCATCGAATTCCAAACAATAATTTATCAAACGAATTTTAACGATCGAACACATAAAAAGTTAATGTGGCGCGGCAAAATAGATAGAGGGAAAAGACAGCCATCGCGATGAGATCTCTGTGTCACAGCGCAAGGAGAAGAAGAAATATTAAATAAAAATGCCCAAATCAAATTATAGAATCGTAAAAGTATTTATTGCCCCTGGGTCCCCGAGGATTCTGATGAGCTTGATGATGGAGCCCCAGGAGCGATGGCTGCTCCCGCCTCATTGCCTCTCTTTCCCGCCCGAGTGGATTGAATTGATTTGATTATTATCGGTTAATTGGTGGATCGTAAAAACTTTTACGATTCGACCCCAGCCTTTAAGTGGGCCCGTTTTTGGGAGCAACAAGTGCAGCCAGGATTTCCCATTGGACAGCGAGCCAGTGATCAATAAAATCAGCGGCAAGTAAGCCGAGCAAGAGGACGACTTGACCACCATTTCCACTCAAATATCGCCAGGTGATGGCCACTTTAATGGCTCCACCAGGAATTCGTCAACCATTCCCTGCCTTTAAGTCCGGATAACGTAAGCTTTCCGTCCAGAGCAGCTAACAGACCAGAACCGCAGAAAGGCCAATAAAGTCGACAATGGATATTTAAATTTATGCAAATTACCTTTCTTTCGATTCATTTTTCATTATTTTTTCACCTTATTTTACCTATTATTTAATTCAGATAAATTTAAATGAGTTTTTCATACATTATAAATAAAACGAGGACGGAAGCTAACTTCGGCAAGCCGAAGTTTTAATACCCTTGCAGACTTTGACGAAATTGCTAAAAGTGAAAAAGTAGCGAAAGGAATAAGGTATACATAAGTAAACTAGATTTGCATCGTTTCAAGTCAATTGCTTTTATACTGCAAAAATGTCATATACAAAAGGGATACTTTCGCAGCCTTTAACAATTTTTACTATCTCCTTTAAGATATAGACTTCCGAGCGGCAAGCGCTTTTACCCTAATCAAGATATGCGTAAATAAATAAGAATTGGAAAATTTTATGTTAGTAGCTTACACACTGCGCGAAATATTCTGATAATCATCAAATTTGGACCGATTTCACCCTATTGTTCTTATGGGAGCTATAGGATATAGACGTATGTCAATAGCTTATACACTGCGCGAAATATTCTAAAAAACATGAAATTTTGACCGATTTCACCGTATTGTTCCTATGGGAGCTATAGGATATAGACGTCCGATCAGCACGCGCTTTTACCTTGATGAAGGAATGCATAAAAAAATACGATTTGAAAAAATGTACAGCAATAGCTTTTACACATCGCGAAATATTCTGAAAAACATCAAATTTGGACCGATTTTACCCTATTGTTCCTATGGGAGCTATAGGATATAGACGTCCGATCGTCACGCGCTTTTACCCTGATCAAGGTACGCATAAAAAAATAAGATTTGGAAAGATTTATGTCAATAGATTTTACACTGCGCGAAATATCCTAAAAATCATTAAATTTTAACCGATTTTACCCTATTGTTCCTATGGGAGCTATAGGATATAGACGTCCGATCGCCACGCGCTTTTACCTTGATCAAGGTATGCATAAAAAAATACGATTTGTAAAGATTAGTGTCAATAGTTTTTACACTGCGCGAAATATCATAAATTCTTGCAAGATATATCCAATTGTTCCTATGGGAGCTATAGGATATAGACGTCCGATCGGGGCGATTTTCAAACTTGATCTGCGTACACATGTTTTAGGACGATTGTGAAAGTTTCAGATCGCTAGCTTTTAAACTGAGCTCGCAAACGGTATTGAAACAGACGGACAGACGGACAGACGGACAGACGGACAGACGGACAGACGGACAGACGGACAGACGGACAGACGGACATGGCTATATCGACTCCCCTATTGATCCTGATCAAGAATATATATACTTTATGGGGTCGGAAACGTCTCCTTCACTGCGTTACAAACTTCTGACCAAAATTATAATACCCTCTGCAAGGGTATAAAAATTAAGTTTTTTTCGCAAGAATGTTACGGGTGGTTACTTGTGAAAACTTTCGGCTACATAATAAATATTTGCACATCAAATATTCAAAAACTTGGTTTATTTTTAAAAATTTTAGAAAAAAAAACATGATGGACTTTAGGTTTATGCTAACCAAAAATTCAGTAAAGTTAAAATCAAATGAAACAACAATGTTCTTCGCCTGTACATTATTTACTTACTCTTGCAATTTTCTGATAAGCAGTAAAACTTTTACAACTTGTATAACCACTATCTGATAAAAAATAAATAATAGAACAATTCTATTAATAGACTTCATAAGACGTTTTAATTCCGTCTGTCCGTCAAATGAATTCATGTGACTATAAAACCGAAATATGTACTCAAAAAGACTACATTTTTATTTGGAAAATTGTATACTCAATTTTGGAACTACATATGTATGTACATATAAATATGTATCTGTACTCTGTGTACTATTATATGTTATGGCTTAAGCTATAAATCTAATTTATTCTTGAAGGTTTTGCTTGCGCGGCTAATCTCGAGTAAAATGTACTGTAAACGATTTCGATTTTAAAATTCAAATTCAATTTTCCTGTGAGGATGGGTATGAAAAACAAGACTAATTATACATACATAGATATAATCCAATAGTCATGATTGACGCCTTTTAAAATATACATATTAACATAACGAAGAAAGATTTTCCAAATCATTTGGCAAATCAAATTTTAGTCAGAGACTCGAGCTCATAAGACTTGAGCATGTTGGTAGTGTTCAGCTAACAAAAAAAAAAACCGAAGTGTCGCTTGTTTAATTGTTTTTGCAGCCAAAAAGAAAAGTGGGAAAAATTGTTTCCAAGTGAAAAACACACGGGAATCCACCCCCGAACCCTTCTTGTTTTTTCGCACCCCTCTCCGTCGCTCCCGCTCCATCGCAATCGCCCTCTCACAATCGCTCGCACAGCAATGCAACGAAACAAAAGAACAAAAAAAGAGAGGCTGACATGTCAAGTGAAGCGAAATCTACGAAGAAGCTGCAGAAAAGCGAACAAAAAGTGTCAGTAGTGGTGAAGGGAGGAGAGAGCGAGAGGGCAGAGCACTCAAAGTGACGAGGACGAAAGGCTCAGAAAGCAACAACTATCGTACGATTTGAAAAAAAGGGGAAAACAAAAATGAAACAATTGGCCCGGTGTGCGAGAGGGATGGCGCATGCGAAGCAGAGAATTTGTTTTCAACTGTCATAAATCTTAATTGTGATGGAATCGGAATCGGGACAAAAGAAGGGTGACGAAAAACGACAAAACAGATTTCACACATACTCGGTGCGAGCGAGACAGGGCGACGCGCAGCGATTTCCCCTGTTTCAGTTCCAAACGTTCGCGTGTAAACAATTCCAATTGGCGCGCAGGGGAAAAGAGAGACGCGCGAGCGCGCTGCGAGCGACTCTCTCGCAATTCCGCGTGATTCCGGTTGCTCTGGCTCTGCTCTTGGCGCTTCTCTTCAGTCCAAATCGGACCGTTACAGCGAACGCGTACGATCACGCGAGAAAAGCCCAGCACGGCGTTTTGGAAAAATCGTACGGTAATTAATTAGCCGGAGCAGCGCAGCCGGCGCGCGCGAACGAGACAGCAGCACATTTAATCACGCTGACAGCCAGCTGTCCTGCGAGTGTGTGGGTGGCACGTACACGCACACACCAGTGCACAAGTGCGCAGCCGTCGCGTGAACGCAAAATCGAATCAGAAATTGCCGTCGCCAAAATCGCGCGCTTCGTGTCTGCTCGTCAACGGCAGCGCAGCTTCCAATCGCTGCACTTCCCGTCCGTCGCGTCGCCTCACTTTTTCCACTCGTATCAATCAGCGGCGGCAGAGCGGCAGCGCATCGTTTTTGTTTGTCAGTTTGACAGCAGGGGCAGCGGCAGCGCAGCACTGGCGCAGTAGCAGAGCAGCAGCAGCGCAGCGGCAGTGACGAAAGAACCCGGCCAGCAGAATTCATTCGCCTTTGGATTTGTACGTTCATTGGGATTTGGACGTTCATTCGCTCGCGGACGTTCATTCGAGTAACGACGGAATCCGGATGAAAGACGCACGCACATCGCGAGACGCGTGTTCCGCCAGAATATTGAAATACCTAGTGTGATACGAGTTAGTTGTGAAGAACGAGTGCTTTCCGAGGAGCCGCCATCATATCTAGTCACAGTTGGAAAACTAAACAGCTAAACACTAACTGGAAAAACTCTCGGACGAAAATGCTCGATCAAGACTGAATAAACGCACACGAGTAACAACTAAGCCCCACAAATGGTTCAACAAAGTATACGTAAAACAACCACAAAAACATAATATACCACAAAAATATATTTATTAACTTAAACCTAAAGATAAACTATTACAAATATTTATATTTAAACGGTATTTTGCTCACCAAAATTACACTTACATACATTATGTAAAACCAGTTACTTAAATCAACAAACCTAAACGAAGTATACGATTCAATGCAATTATTAAATTAAATTTAAAGCCACACACAACACACAAATTACAAAATATAAAACGCCTCGAAACAAAACAAAACAAATATTCAAACGTCATTTTTGTCTGCAATACGAAAATTTATAAATTTAAAATAAACACAAATTAAACAAAGTTATACGCTACGACAACAACAAATTCTATACGACAACGTACCAAGTGCAAACAAAAAGTAAAAACCCAACATAAACAAATTTTATGAATATTGTGTCAAATTAAATATAAGTTCCAAAATCCAATTGAAACAGAGTTCCAGAAAATCGTCAAAATTCAGCAAAATTTAAATATGTTGCATGAGGCTTTGATGCTCGAGATCTACAGACAGGCGCTAAATGCCGGGTAAGTGTTCCTATCTGGAAAGATAAACTCTATGAAACATTTTAGCGAAGGAGAGTGTGAATGACTCTGTGTTAATTAGGTGAAATAAAATTAGGTTTAACTTCAGAGGGTATATACAGTGAATTTTTAAACAATATTGCCACAGAAAAACATATAGTTTACAAAGATATAATTTCTGAATTACCAATACAGGCAGCTAGAATTTGATATTCCTGAGCATTAGAATAAACTTTAACTTAATTAAAAATGTGTTATTTTATTAAAACTAAATAAAATAACAAAAATTTTACCTAACACTGTATTTTTGTAGCTTATTTTTTAAAGTATGTGGATATCTTTCACTTGGAAAATAACAATTATGATGCATCATCAAAACTTTATAAATTTAAAGAGTATATATTATCTCAAACATATCAAGAACAATCCAATATTTGTAGAATTATATGCACCAGCATTTTGTTAACCGAAGTAGCAAACTATATTTTTAAATCACACCACACACCATTAATCATCCGCAAATAGAACAGCACATATCGAATGATTTAATCGAAAGACCTTCCCGCCTCATTCGGGACAACTTTCCGTTGTGTCATTTCGAACTGATAGCCGAAATTGTTGAATGGCCCATTAAAATATTACTCTAGACTCTCGGCCAAATCAGCCAAATAAATATATCAAGAAATTATGATTTCATAGCCGAGAACTGTGAGCATTTGATGATTGGCATTGGCGTCCCCGACGTCGTCGCACACCTGTCGTTATAAATTCAGCCCCACGCCAATAGCGCGGCCCATATATCAGAACACCCCGTTCACCCCCCACTCACCCCGGAACTGACTGGGCGCAACAGTTCCCGAAAATATTGATTTACAGTAAGGCTGATCGGGAAAACCAGAACCCCCGACAGAACAAAGACTGTATCGAGTTGTAAAGTGCAAACGAAAAACTTGATTTGTAATCGTGGGGGAAGGGGGTGTGGAAATATAACCAAAAATCAAACAGAAAAATCGACATAAATTCGATGATCTATCTTTGGGCTATTAATTTGTGCGAGCGTTGTGTATCTGCATCTGAGTGCCTATGAAATTATGATTAAACAAGTTTGAGATACATTTCTGCGCTCGCAGTCGAGAATCTGAGCAAATTAGTGGCAGGCTGAAAACGGGTTTGGCGATATGAACCGAGGGCTGGGGGAGGAGGGCGAGGTATTTAGGGGTGCATCTGGGGTATTACTAATAAAGTGCGACAAATTGTCTCGGTTTGGAGTGCTTAGCATGCAACTACATACAAATTTTCACGATTTTTTCAAGGCGATGACGTAGCCGAATTGAATAAATCATGCAAAAAGTGAAACACTCAAAATGCGCTACGCTCTGCTTGCCATCTTTTCCGCTCTGCCCCTCCCTTTCTCCGCCTTACTTCCCTCTTTCTCCCCGTGTGTGTGTGTGTTTGTGTGCCTATTACGGGGAAGATTTATGTTCACAATTTGCCGCTGATTTGTGCGTGTGTTTGTGTCGCTGAATGCATGTGTGTGTGTGCTTGGTAATATTTACTTTGTTACCTTAACGGATTAGTCATGCCTTAGTTTTTGTTTACCAGATACACTGTGTTACATAAGGTTCGCAAATTTTGAGATCTTTTTAAACTTAAAAATTGTAGCATAAAATAACAAGATTATTGTTGGGCATTACATTATAATCTGAAATGAAGGAAACTAAGTGTTCGTTAAATGTTCCAATGATAAAAAAAGGTTCATTGCATTTAAACATCTTAAAGGTTGTCTTAAAAAAGAGCTCCCTTATTACTTGCATAATAACTCAAACACCCTCACTTCGAGCTAGCTTGCGCTTTATAGATGCATATCAACCTGTAACTCTCTCGATTATTAATGAGACATTTCAACTTGTAATTAACTGCACTTGCAGGAGTTGCGTATAAATCATTTTGATTTAAGCTTAATCGAATAACGAGATTTCAGATTATGATATGCTGGCGGGGAAAACTCGTTGCCAAGTATTTCATACTAGAAAAAACAAAAAAAAGGAGGGAAAACAAGCCGCTACAAAAATGCTTTGTATGCGGGCTTAATCGCCCCGTGCAATCTGGATAGCTAATTAGCGGTGAGCGATCGCACTGTGTGTGTAATAACTATCTTTGATATGCTGTCACCTGGCAGGTGACTGAGTTGCGAACGCTTCGTAGAAAGCTGCACATGAATCAGATTTGGTTTCGACGTTCCTTAAGGTCCCATCAATATTGCGTTAGGCCGGATCTGTTGTGTACTATCCATCAATTAAAAACTGCCTTTTGTGATAGGGACTAGGTGACAAACCTCCTCCGAATCGAACAACTTAATGCCGGTTAAGAAGTTACTTTTTCGTTGAGCGATCGCTTGTCGCACAATAGCATATGACAAATAGTTGACAACCGACTCGTTGGACAAACATAACCGATTTTTTTATTCCCATTCAAATCGAGGCACATTAACTCTTTGTTATTGATCAAGTTTAGCTATTTCCGCCTCGACTCGTCGTAAAATTCCCCAAACCCAAACACACAACGCCCACACGCAGAAACACATAAATATTATATAGAGCTAATCATCCGAAATGTATAATATTTTGCATATACTTCAAAGTCAATCAGACCATCATTCAAAATAAGCTAACGAAAGCCGCAGAATTATGTTACTGAGAAATATTTTCAAAGCAAACAATCGGTGCTATAAAAATTATATATGGTTTCAATTTGAGTGTTACACACTTGAACACAAATCAAGGAAATAAAGTTTAGCTATTTCGTTTTTTTTCAGTTGGCAAATCATTTTCCTTATTATTTTTTTCGGGGTTTCTCTGCTGTGAGTGGCAATAAAATTTGTTTTATTTATTTCTATTTATGCACATTTATGAGCGAGCCAATTAATTTATGCAAACTATGTGGAATTTGTGGCTGCCCAACCAAATGATAATTGCCGCCAAGTTTGTCAAATGTTCGGATCTCATCTTAGATGCTGATTATGATCGGCTTTGCTCATAACTCACGCCTAAAGTCTCGAATTAAACGCCATTGTTCCATATAGATTTTTACGACCCTCGCGGGAGGGAGGGCAGACTAAAACACAGCTGGCTGCGACAGTGTTTCATTTTTTGTATTTCGCTTTTGCTTTATGGCGCTTTGAGATTTGAATAACAAATCGAAATGTTGACATATGTTTGCCATTGTTGGCATTGTTGGTTCCCCTGGCCGGCGAATGATTTAGCACGGAGCGAAACGAAGTATAAACCGAGCTATAAAGATTTCCAATGCTCTTGATTGCTTATCTACCGGTTTGCTCGACAAGAGAAAAGTTTGGGCCGTGAAAGTAAGGGAGAGAAAGCTTTATCGACGGATCGTTTCTTTATTAAGCTATTGAGGATTGATAGATTGCCGATTAGGTCTTAATGATCAGTTTTATTAATTGGCTGTGTATGAGAATGCGAAATGAAGATACTAAATGGCGAAAAGTAATTCCTAATGTTTTAAATTCGTTTTAGACTAGCGACAGCCCCCTATCTTTGTAAGAGGCAAAAATTAATATTTAATACATGTTATTACATGTGTAAAGATTTAAGGTGGCACCTTCTTATATATAAAACTCTTTACTGAATAATTTCAGTTCAAGCTACTGTTTCTTTTTTAATAACAAGATTAGCTTTTTCTTGCTTAATAATCAAATGCCAATTATCAAACTATATGACCAAACCAAACAAACGTTTAATGGGCAACTGATGCATAAGACAGAGCTGATTAGATAGATTCCATTACTTAAAATGTAATACTTAATAACTAATTTGATTTCGTTTTTATTTACAGAGCCCTGCCCACAGCTCGTCCGCGTTCCACGGAGTCGGCGAATTCCAGCGAGCGCTGTCCGTCGCACGACTCCAACTCCTCGGACAATGGTGGTGGTGGAGTCGGCAGCGGCGGCGTTGGTCACCGGATGGACGGCGCCTTGTCCGCCGGAGTCATGCCCGGAGTGGTGCCCACCACCCTGCACTCGACATTCCCGGCAGTGCCGCAGTCCCTGCCCGCTCAGCCGCCCTCGATGGAGGCGTACCTGCACATGGTGGCGGCGGCCGCCCAGCAGTATGGGTTCCCTTTGGCGGCTGCGGCAGCGGCGGGGGCAGGGCCACGCCTGCCACTCCCAATGGCAAATGAGGCGGCAGCCCCCTTCAAACTTCCACCGCAAGCTTCGCCGACTGCGTCGAGTAATAACTCGGAGGCCCTGGACTTTCGCACCAACCTTTACGGACGGGCGGAATCTGCTGAGCCCCCAGCCTCGGAAGGTGAGGATGAGGACTTCGATGATGGTGCCAACAATCCCCTCGATCTCTCCGTGGGCACGCGAAAACGTGGTCACGAATCGGAGCCACAATTGGGACACATCCAGGTGAAGAAGATGTTCAAGTCGGACAGCCCTCCCGCGAATCCCGTGGCCCCGCCCTCAGCCAGTCAGCTAATGCCAGGAGTTAATCCGTATCTTGCCGCCGTGGCGGCTGCCAATATTTTCCGAGCGGGCCAGTTTCCCGACTGGAACGGCAAGAGCGATTTGGTGGTGGATCCCCTTGAGAAAATGTCCGATATTGTGAAGGGAGGAGCGAGTGGAATGGGCAAGGAAAAAATGCACTCCTCCAAGGCCACACCTCCGCAGGCAGCAGCACAACCACCAAAGAGTCCAGTTCAACCACCACCGCACCAGAATTCCGAGTCCGGCGGAGGATCGGGGGGCGGCGGAGCAGGTGGTGGCGGCGGAGTGACCAAGGCCAGGCACAACATTTGGCAATCGCACTGGCAGAACAAGGGAGTGGCCAGCTCGGTGTTCAGGTGTGTGTGGTGCAAGCAGAGTTTCCCCACCTTGGAGGCCCTCACCACCCACATGAAGGACAGCAAGCATTGCGGCGTGAATGTGCCACCCTTTGGCAATCTCCCGAGCAACAATCCCCAGCCCCAGCACCACCATCCAGCCCCGCCGCCACCACCGCAGAACCACAGCCTCCGCAAACACGGCTCGGGAAGTGGCTCCAATCACTCACCTTCGGCGAATGTGAAGAACGCCTTCCAATATCGAGGAGATCCACCCACGCCGCTGCCCAGAAAGTTGGTCAGGGGCCAGAATGTTTGGCTGGGCAAAGGGGTAGAGCAGGCCATGCAGATCCTCAAGTGCATGCGGTGCGGGGAGAGTTTCCGTTCCCTGGGTGAAATGACCAAGCACATGCAGGAGACCCAGCACTACACGAATATCCTATCCCAGGAGCAGAGTATCTCCATCAAATCGGCGAATGCAAATGCCAACTCAGATGCCAAGGACAGTCACAACAGTCTGAGTTCCGAGGAGAGTCGCACCCTCAGTGCCGTGCTCACCTGTAAGGTGTGCGACAAGGCCTTCAGTTCTTTGGGGGATCTGAGCAACCACATGGCCAAGAACAACCACTACGCCGAACCGCTCCTTCAATCCGCGGGTGCTCGCAAACGGCCAGCTCCTAAAAAACGCGAGAAATCACTGCCGGTGAGGAAACTCCTAGAAATGAAGGGTGGAGCCGGAAATCAGGAGGATCTGTTGAACGAAAAATCCGCTGTGCAGGGAAAACCTGGTCTGGGACCCGGTGGAGGCGATAAAAACGATGCCGCTCTGTTTGCCGAACGAATGCGGCAGTACATTACGGGGGTGAAGTCCCCCGAAGAAATGGCCAAAGTGGCTGCTGCCCAACTCTTGGCCAAAAACAAATCCCCCGAGTTGGTGGAGCAGAAGAATGGCAGTGCCAAGGCACCGGGCTCATCCTCGGTGCTAAGTGCCATCGAGCAGATGTTCACCACCAGCTTTGATACGCCACCCAGACACGCCAGCCTGCCAGCTAGTAGTCCCTCCAACTCATCCACCAAAAACACCTCGCCAGTGGCCTCCAGTATACTGAAACGTTTGGGGATCGACGAAACCGTGGACTATAACAAACCCCTGATCGACACCAATGACCCCTACTATCAGCATTATAGGTACACCAGCAGCGAGAGGAGTGGCAGTGAGTGCAGTGCGGAGGCCAGGCCGAGACTGGATGCCCCCACTCCCGAGAAGCCACAGCAAACAGGGGGAGGGTTAGGGGGAGGACACGAAGAGGAGTCCACCAAGCCGGCAATCAAGCAGGAAAGGGAGCTGGAGTCGGAACCCATTAAAATGGAGATCAAGTCTGAGCTTGCCGATGAGCAAAACGAAGTCGAGGAATCATCCAAAATGGAGGCGGCTCTGGTTAATGGCACTGCCATCAATAATAACAATAACAATGTGGAAAGGAGCTCGCCGAAGACTCCGTCATCGGCGGCCAGTCCTCAATCCAGGCTGCTACCTCCCCGAAGTCCTGCCGAGAGTCAGAGATCAGCTACACCAAAGTCACCCGCCTCCAGCCACAAATCCTTCGACGGGAGTTCGGAGGGCAACAAGAAGTATCCCAGTGATTCGCTGAATGCCCTGTCCTCTATGTTCGATTCCTTGGGCAGCACTGGAGCAGGGGCTGCCAATACCAGAGCTAAGCTGGCGGCTGCAGCTGCCGCCGGAGGATCCGAGTCGCCGGAGAACCTCAGCTCCGGTGGAAACTCACTGGCGGCCCTGCGACAATTCTGCGTGAAGAAGGAGAAGACCGCCTAAGTCCGCCGGCCGAGACGAAAAGCGAAACCGAATCGTTTGCCTTGTTTTCGTTGTTTCGAGCAAAACGCATTTTCAACATTTTTTGGTTTGCCAACGCCTCGCCTCCGCCCCCCAAATCCGAACCCGAAAACCCTCCTTCTGCGCTAATCGGGGCTTAGGGGTTGAGGGTGGGATTGGCCTTGCGAGCCGAGATTCAAGTCAAAGTGCCACGGAAGGAGCCATCGGATGCATCTTCGTCTGTGAAACGATGGCGGGCATGACGACACTTTGTATTAACCGGACAAAGAAACGGAATAGGAAAGAAGACTCCGCCGAAGAAATTGAGGGACTTGGCGCTGATCGCGACGATTGTGTGGACGAGTGTACAGATACAGATACAGATGAGAACGGAATGATCTGATATTCGCCGCCCGGCAGTGGGGGATGTTGTTATTTTGGCCCAACACGATTCCTGCCGCGTCCACTTCCTCCGGCCCACTTCCTCCAGCGAGCAGCAAGGCCTACTTTTTCAAGGTAATTATCGCTAGATGTTAGGTACTTTTTTACCGCGGAATCGAGCCGTCTTTATTTTCCCGGATTGGTTACATTTTGATCAGGTTTTAGTCAAGATCCTACTGAAACCCAAAATCCAGCAGTCTTAAATTACATTTTCATTGGTTTTAAAGAACAAATTTAAATAAATTGTTGCATTAAAACCCTTTTTTTAAATATCAACATTATTTCAATCAGTCAAAATTATGTACTCTCCTTATAAAACATGAAAAATCATTCCTATTTTATACAAACCGTTGCTAAGAGACATTTAACTAAACATTCCCATTCCATTCTTACCATTTCAGGATGCAGAACAGAAATGCGCCAATTCGGATTCCTTGAAAGACTGCGGCTTGTCAGCTGATCGGGGGTGGAATGGAAGCTAGACGGAACCCTACTCCCGAATATACGAGCCCTTGTTAGGGCTGCCACTTGCCTAGGCAAAGAGTTATGAAATTGGTAAAGAAAACATTGTGATCAAATAAAAGAAAAAAGTTTTTATGGAATTATCAAGATGCAATTGTTTATTTGGTTGGGTGTGGAATACGAGTTATGTTTAAACAACCTCGCTTATTTGTGTGGGCTCTGAGCTGAATCCAGAGTTTTTTTTGCCCGAAAGAAGTGAGGATAACATATCGCTAAAGTCCGGCATGTTGCTCACTTTTGGAAACTGAATGCTATCCAACTCCCTTTTGGCCTCCGGATCTTTGATAATCTTGGGAACAACCAGCATGAGTAAAAGTGGCACCACCATGAGCAGAACCATGGGATTCAGAATTAGATCGATAAAGAGCCACTGCTCCCGATTCTTGAAGTACTTTCGACGGAAGAGGGGCTGTAGTCGCAGTGGATATGGCACTTGATTGATCAGCGACGGCTGCAAGTAGTTAACCTTGCGAGCCCGGTACTTTCCTTTTCCCGTTATCTCCACCTTCACGGGTTGGAAGTAGATGTCCGGGTGCTCAATGTGCAGGATGTGACTTCCATTGCGCACTCCTGATATCAGGAAGCGCCTATCCAATCGCACGAATCCCATGAGTTCTCCATTACTTATGGACACTGTTATGTCCCGCAGCCAAGTCTTTGGCAGATTGAGTTTCCTATCGGGTGCCAGGATGACGCCTTCAATGGTGTACAGTACGGCTTGCTTTTGTTCACGTTCCCCAGCGACAAGATCTTGGTTTGCAAGGGCACTGCTCAGGCATAATATTGATAGAATCACAATAATTTTATACATTTTTAAGGGTTTAAAACTGTTCCAATGTGATTTGGAACTACTTTCGGTTAGCTCAGTGAATGGCGAAGCAAGGAAATATATGTTATTATTGAACTGCTAAAATCTATATTTAGTTGTTCTATGATCGACTACAAAAAATCTACATTTGTAAGCTAATCCATTTTATTGGAAGATTGCCCGCTGGTTGGACAATTGGTAGACCAGTTATGGATTAGTTTTGTGTTTAATCATTTTGTTAAATTTTTTTGTCAAATGATATTTAAACCGATCATAACATGTATCACTTGCACTGCAATACGAATAGTTTCCAGAACAAAGGTTAAAATTCTAAAAATCCAGCACTTAAAATGCCGTCGGCAAGTGCACACGATCATGTGATGATCATGAGTGCCAAGAAATCGAGCAGCGGCAGCTTCATTTGAAGGAATGACTCACTACCATAGAATGTCGTCTGCGGCAGAGGACGAAACCCTTCCCCCTTCCCCGCCCCCAAAGTGAACACTCCCCCTTGAACTTCTCAGCCAAATCGTGACCCAAGCGACTTTTGTTCGCCCATCAGCTGCCGCAATGTGAGGAGACATTGTGTGGAATTTCTATGTGGCCACAACTCCTTGAGAGCTAAGAAACCTGGCCAAGTAGCTGCCACAAATTTGCACTATGATGAACGTTTTCGGCTTCTGTGCCGCGCGCGAACCACGGCAAACATGTGCAATAATTTTAGATGGTAATTTCCCGAGCAGCTCGAGAGGTCTCAACAAGTGTTCAACGGTTTCGGCGCATGCGCTAACAATTTACCAATATAATTTGAGTCGGCCCAAAGGATCGCGGACGCAGGGCCGCTGGTGTCGTCATTATGGCAATTTCGTGTTCATCGTTTGATTTAGCGCCATCGCACCGAGTCTGCACTGGGTTGTTTGTATTTAAATTTCCCCTCCCGCTCCCCGATCTTCGTGGCTGCCATTCAACAGACTTCTTGCTGTTGCGATATTGTTGTTGTTGCTGCTCCTGACTGCGCTCAATTGACAGCGCATGCGCATGAAAATTTAAATTATGGTTCGCGACGACTCTAGCCATGTGGATCGGATCGGAACCGGGATTTGGGTTCGGGATTGGGTTCGGGGCCTGGTTGGAGGAGCTTCTGGCTGTGGCATATTCAGATTAAGTTGCTTCAAGTCCGGCCGCAGTCAAAATAATCGTTGAATGGAGAAGAATTGCCGCAGATCGGAATGAGAATTTGATGGGAAGTGTGAATGGAGTATTAATTTATTTTTGAATTCAGATCGACTTAAATCAATTCCATTTTCATATTTGTTATCAGCAATATAGTTGTCTAGTTGTATATAATTTACAATGTGTTACATAAATCGCATACAAAAAATATTAAATATTAATATTATTTATTTCGGCTGATATTAAGGTTCAAAAATTTAACAACTTTACGGTACATATTTTTTTTAAATTATCGTGACTGATTCAATTTCATCATACCGAAATCTATTATAAATCATATATTGATCAATGTAAATTTTTAAGGTAATAGTCTCATTTATTTGTGATTTTATTGTATGTACTAATTAGGTTGCTTTAAAAGTGTATTAAGTAATTTGAAACTATCTTAATAGTAACAGAGCTGAAGCCTTTCCTTCCAATAATAAAAAATTTGTTAATTTACTCTTGAGATTCTTATATGAACAAATAATAATAACTTCATAAAACTAGTATATATCTTTGCCGGCGAAATGAAACTAACCTGATCCAACAGAAAGCTCAGTTCCTTATCAATGTTTCTTACAAAATATCTATAAATAATATTAATCTAATCTGGAAGAAAAAAAATATCGAACAAAATATGATGATCAATAACAATCAAAAACAATGTGTAAATCAATCAGGGAAATTGATAGCTAATGACTGATTTACGATGCAAGACTCATGTCTGTGCCGTAAATCCGCCAACGCAATCATCATCATCATCGGCATTATTGTCGCTATCAGAAGGAAGAGTTTTGGCATGACACAGAACGGGCTTATCCCTATCGTCAAATGGCCCCTACTCATCGGCTCGGCGAGCTTTTAATAGTAAAACAATTTTGAACGATTGCAAGATAATCGTTTAATGACTTCGCCGCCGATAAGGCACAGAGATTTACTATACTGATTGCGATCGCTAAACGACGCTGCGCGTTATCAACGCGCCTGGATTACTATCTGCAATAAATCACTGCGAACGTGCTAAACTCTCAAGCAAATGTCCCCGTGTACACGCTTCTCTGAAGACCCTTCATAACTGATTTGCTTGGAATTGTTTGTGGCTGGGCTGCCAACCCAACCAACCAACCAGATATTCCAGATAATCGAGGACCTCGGACGGCCATAAATTTAAAAACGAACCTTTGTGTTTTATGCGGAAAAGGGAAACTTTTAAATATTCATGCGTGATATTTGTCGCAGCGACAGGATCGCTTTCAACGATCGATTGTTTCTTCCCAAAACCGAAACCAGACCAACGACAGCACTCGCATTCCCAACCCGCTGTCAGTCAGGCAGAACAATTGTTTAGGAGCCAGCAACACAATGGGTCATTTGGGCCGGGCTCCTTATGGCCCGAATAGCCCCTGCATCCGCATCCTTCGCTTAACTTACCAAAAACGAAACCAAAAACGAAAACGAAAACGTTGCCCATCCTGACAGCCAACAAGCGTTGCACGATCCCCGAATCCAGCCTGGATTCCTATTCTCTCGGGGATGCCGGGGGTGTTGTCCTTGTGAGTGATTTATTTAGTTTGTGTCAATTCCTGAAATTATTGGCCCCCAAATGCAAAATCGTTTCAGTTCTGGTTCTGGTCGTGACGACATCTCCCTGCATATCTTAACACATTTCGGTATTCCCTGAAAGATCATTTCACGGAAGGTGGATTCCCGAAGGTTAAGACTCGAAATTTGAATGCAAATTTAGACTGGTTTTGTTTTTGGCTGGGACCGTTTCCGATATTAGAGAGATCTAACGATCTTGAGACGTTTGATTTGATTGATTTAATTTAGTTAAACACTTAAGAGAATAGAAAAGGGTTCACTTGGCTTAAAGTAACATTTTTATTTGACAAAACTAAAAGCGTAATTCTATATATAGTATCTCAAAAAATATTTTGATAAATAGAAAAACAGCAAAATACAAATTAAAATTTTTTTTTTTTTCTTATGGGATACTTTAATAAAATCCGTAATTCTATAGTATTTAAATATTAGCACATCCAAAAGAACAAACAAGAAAAATTAAAAACAATAAAGTTATATTTAAAAAAAATTGGTCCGATTGTTCTCCCATAGGATATAGAAATACATCTTTCGGGAATGTTTATTCCTTTGAGATATAGTAATTTACTATATCTGATTTAAGCTTTAAGTTTTGTCAAAATCGGACAACAATATCATCTAGCTGCCATAGACACGATGACAAAATGCAGCGCAAAATCGACATAGTTTCATTGTTTTTTTTGAAATTCAGGCAAAAAAATCGAAATGTAGTTGTTTTTTTAAAACTGCAAGGGTATATTCATTTGCTTCATTTCTTGTTATTACCTATTTTTTAAGATTAAAATTGCATTTTATAAACTCTGAGGACATTTCGCCAGCACTCTAGCGCTCAAAATAGTTATTATAATATACTTAGGAATAACTTTTAATTAAAGTAATTGATGTAAATGCCATTCTGTGCATATTCCGGCCACTTGAGGCTCCAGATATGGGCGACGCGTTGACGATGATGAGGCAGCCAGCAAATAAGATGGAGTGCAGTGGATATTTCGCGTGGAGCCGTGGACTGGCGCATTTAAAACCAGTTCAAGATGCAAACAATGGATCATTATCCCGAAACAAAAACTAAAGTAAGGCCAAAAGCGAGGAGGAGAGCGAATCAGATACAATCGAGCGCAATCGCCACGGCATTCCCATAGGTTACACGGCCAGATGGGAGATGCCACAGGTCCAGGCCATCCCATACCCTCCCGTGGCATCCCATGCCATCCCATCCCATCCCATCTCATCCAGAGATCCCGAGGAAGCGGGACGGCCAGATAGTGCGACAGAGAGCGAAGCTGCGATGGCGATGGCTCTTGTTGTTTATTGATTACACGCTTTTTCGGGAATGTGCATTGCATTGGGCCACGGTGGGTTGCAACTCGCCAGCAACTTGCAACTTGCAACTCGCGACTCTTGGCCATAATGGTGCGGATGCCAGCGGCTGCAACATGCGCCTGTCATGCGATCGCCGCCGAGAACATAACATCCATTACACAGCCATCGAGCGCAGGAGAGGACCATCGGACGAGGACGAGGATGAGGAGAAGGACGAGACGCTTACGATTGTGAATGCGATTTGGCGGAGATCGCGGCCCAAACGTCGTCTGGCAGTACGGAGCAAAGAGCGCTGGGGCTATCGCTGGCCGAGAGCAATATGAAATTCAATGCCACATTTGCTGCATGAACTAGAAAAATACTGAAATGTTTGGCAAAGTGTTTCAAACGTAGGCCCAACGAAGATCAGATACTCTGTAGCCCATTTAACAATTAATATTTTTCATAAATATATATTTATATAAATGATATTATTATTATTATTTATTATATTATTTTATTAGTGAAATTTGCATTAAAACATATGTTTCTTAGTAAACTTTCGTAAATTGTTTTGTAATTATATTTAACATTAGTTTAAAGGTTTATTTAAGATATAATAGCCGTGTCTGCAATACAATTTTTTAAATTTGTACAGACTTATACAATTTTACGATTTATTTATTTCACAATAGATATTTTATGTTTGTAAGATATACCGTCAAGAGAATATCCATTTGGTTTAATACCTTTACTTTCATTTTAAACTAGGGAAATTTAATACATTCATATATACGATGATTTCAAATTTTGAATATAAGACAAGGATTTAATGATTTATCAAACTAAAACATACTATTTCTATTACAAATGCTAAGAAAAATACTGTTTAGATTTTTCTAGTAATAATAAATCGAAAACTTACTTTTATTTAACTTCACAGTTTGACGGAATTTAATAACACCTGTTGTAGAAATGAGGACTATAAGCAATATTATTAAAAACAAAGGGCAATTATATATGCAATTATATATACAATTTTAAGAAAGAAAGCTATCGCTGTTTGCTGTGTGCTTTTCCACTGCAATGTCTTTAACCATACCTTACCTAACGCATACCGGCATACCTACTTCTTGGTTTAGATTTTAAAGGATAAACGCTGCACTGCACCATAAAGTTCTATTCTTGCTTCTGGCAGAAGCAGCTGCTGATGTTGCAGTTGCAGTTGCAGTTATTGTTGCTGCTGACTTGGGGATCAGCGCCTGCATCCGTGCATTTAAATACAAAATATCAAAATTAGCATTTGTAACAATGGCGAATTGGCCAGAAAATAATGGAACTGACCTGGCCAACGATCATGGCCAAGGCATCGGTATTGGCATCGCTGTTGCAAGTTCTGCTCGTAAATCAGGCATTGGGCGGGGGAGGGAATCCGGGAATTGGGAGTCGGGAATCGGGAAAGAAAGGGGGAAGGGGGACAGGGCCATTTGGGGCGTGCAGACGACAACGAGGAATATGCACCAGAGTGCAGTGATCAAAAAACCAAAACGTAGCCAGCAAAATTGTGGATGTCGTCTGTGACGATGGCGACAACATTTACAACGGGAGCAACTACAGGTCGACCGGCAACGACGGCCAAACAGCTACAGATCTTGGCCATTGGCAACCGGGTAAAGGCCAATCCGGGCCGTGACTACAACCACTGACATTAAGGCCTAGACAGCGATCAGTAATCGAATATCAATTCTCGCCATATTTGTACGAAGGCAACATCGATCTGGACAGGGGAGATCTACATGTAACTTGCTTTGGGCTGCTTCCATAATCTAAGCTTGAAATTATTCGAGTTCGACTAGGGAACATTCCAAAATTTATATAATCATGGGTAGTAAAGTGTTATTTTATTATTTCCCTTTAAAATCAAAAAAAAAAAAACTGGTTTTTATAGATTCTTATTTTTATTTTGGAAAAACAACTATTACCAAGCCATACTTTTTATTTTTATGAACAAGCTTCAGGGGTTTTAGCATGAAACAATAGTGTTCATCAAAATAAATCGTTCTGAATAATGTATAAACTTTATCAGTTTACCATCTACATTTAAAAGACTTTTCTGTCCCAGTATATAATATTAGAGTCGAATAAATGACATGTTCTCAATTATTTACTGTAAGGTTAATACATAAATAAAACCGGACATATTTCAACGCTTTTTTTATCTAGTTTTTAAATTGGAAGTTTATATTAAAAATTGTTACTTTACTATCTTAATAAAGCTTACTGCTTTTGCGACTCCTTTTACATTCAGATACGAGTCATCCAGAGAGTTTTATTTGAAATTTTCATTAAGAAAAATCTCAAATAACGATTATTAAATAATATTAAAAACTTTCCCAAAAGTTGTCTTTCTATTGTAGGTAGTATATAAGTCGGAACGAGCCGAATCGGGAAACTACATCATATGTCTCTCATAGGAACAATCAGAAAAAAAAATTTAAAACGTATAACTTTGTTTTTTTAATCTCTTTTATCGTTCCTTGAGATTTTTTAATATTTTAATACTACGGAATTACGGTTTTAATTAAATTAAGATCGGACATATAAATCATATAGCTCCCATAGAAAAATTCAAAAATTAAAAAAAAATTTTTTTAAATTTATTTTCTGTTTTTCTGCTTATGAAAATATTTATAAAGGTAATATTTTTGTCTCGAGTTGTCTTACTTCGAATTATCCATCGAAATTCAACAATTTTTTGGCTTTAAAAAATCAGAAACTTAGCTATTTCTGAGATGAAGGTTTAGATCGAGACAGCTTTTGTTGTTGATCGAGAATATTACCTTTTAGGGACCCGAACCGATATTTTGGTTTACGAGATGCGGGTTATGTTTCTAAAAGTTGTTTATTTTTTAGCGGGAAAATATATAATAATAAAGGTAACTTAATTTTTCCACAGCTTGTTGAGGAATTCGAGGAAACAACACAGACAATAACAAACAAAAAGTCAATACTTCAGCCTTAGGAAGCATTTTGTGGGGAGCCAGCGAGCTGAGACAAAAATCTATAAATATTGGCAATATAAGCTGGCAATTTACGATCGCGCGATCGATGGTTTGATTTGGAGTTAAGCACATGCGAAGCGGACCCTCTGGCGTGCTGGAAAATGCAATTCGGTGGGAGGGGGAGGGGGGTGGAATGCATACGGAGCAGCCTGCCACGGAGCACCGTTATGATTTCCACTGGCGCTCGTCCGAGCATTTTGCACTTAATTTAATTTGTATGGCAAACAATATGAAAGCGGGAGAAAAGTGGGCAGGGGGCGGCAAACGGGAGGTGGGGGCGCCACATCAAGCGCATTGGCCGCTGGGGGCGTGGCAGCCACGGCCACTGCTGCTCGATATCAGTTTCATGGAACTGTGGTCACGATTTGGCAATAATGTTGCTTAAATACGCTCGACTGCGACTGCAACTGCAACTCCGTCTGCAGACCTCGAATCGAGTGCGCACTGTGGGCGGGATGGGGCGCTGGGTACAGTGGGACCCAGCTGGCTGGGAGCACCAATTGTAAAACATTCGCTGGCAAGATTTGTTTGCGGGATAAAAATAAAATTGTTCATTTAAAGTAGCTGCTTCTGTGCTGGCGTTTTTTCCCCTTTCCCGTGTGGATTGCATTTTTTGTTCGATCTCTAGCAGCCGCCTCCAAATTGGCTTTGTTTATGGGATCGTTTTTATCGTGGAGCGAAAGGACCTGCGGGTTAATTTCTTAGCGCTACTTAATTTTCGGCTCTCCGATTTGCCAGTTCGCCAGTTCGAATTCCAGCCGAGAGCTTATCAATCCCATTTTGATTTGGCCTCCTCGATTAGATGTTTAAGTTACGGCTGTAACGATATTGTTATGCGTGTTTTTGGGGGACGAACAAGCATTGGATGTTGTCTTTTGCGAGTGTCACGATCCGAGGGAGTTGTCGATACGCTCGATCGGCGATCGATAGTGGGACTTGGATAGATGGAGAATTGGCCAGAGAAAGGCATTTACATTCATTACAAATTGGGGAGCTGGTGAATGTGCTTTCCGGTCTTGTTGCAATTGTTCCTGGCATGCAAACAAAAAAATTTGGTAAAATGAGTATAGGGGCTTGGAAAACGTTGTAAAATTTAAAATAATAAGGATGCTAACAAGCACTCTTACAATATTAACTGCTTACAAACTAAATGCTAGAAAGATATTAACAATCTTAATTCAGTCCGACAGATTATGATTTTCCGATCTACATATTTATACTCTTGCAGAGGGAATTAAGAATTTCAGTCACAAGTATGCAACGCAGTGAAGGAGACATTTCCGATCTTATATATATATTCTAGATCAGGATCACCAGGAGAGTCGATCTAGCCATGTCCGACTGTCCGTCCGTCCGTCCGTCCGTTTCTACTTAAACTAGTCCCTCAGTTTTAAAGCTATCTGCTTGAAACTTCCCCAAAAGTTGTCTTTTTATTGCAGGTAGTAAATAAGTCGGAACGAGCGGATCGGGCGACTATATCATATAGCTCCCATAGGAACAATCGGAAAAAAAAATTAAAAAGAGTATAAATTTTTTGTTTTTAATTTTTTTATTTGTTCTTTGGGATTTGGTAATATCTAAATACTATGGAATTGCGAGTTTAATTAAATTAATTAATAGCTCTCATAGAAAAATCGAAAAAAAAATAAAAAATGCTGTTTTGCTGTTTTTCTGTTTATCAAAACATTCCTTTGAGATATAGTAATTATTTAATGTATCAGAACTACGCTTTTAGTTTTGTCAAAATCGGACAACAATATCACGTAGCTGCCATAGAAATCGAAATATAGTCATGTGATAACTGCAAGGTATAAAAACTTCGCTTTTCCGAAGTTTGCTTCCTTTCTTGTTTTTAATTTATAATATGTATATTCAATGTGTTGTATTATGTTAATTTATTTTTTAGATAGTAACAGTTCTTGTATATGTTATTCCCAGTACTCGTTACTCGAAACAAAAACAATCTTAGAGGGACAAAAAATTTTATAAGCATACCGGCGATTTCGACCCCATTCCGGGCAGAAATCATAAAAAACAGCCGCACACGACTAACTTCCGCAAGGAACGTATGCAACCTTCAAGTGTCTCAGATAGGTAGGCGAAAAAAAAACGGACTGAAAAATAATCAGAAAATACAACCCAAAGGAAAGCCAAAACATCCTTCTTCCTGCCGTTTTCCTGACGACAGTCGACGGCTGAGAGCTGCCAAAAACCAATCCGAATGTGTGTGCGGTGAATTGTTTGAGAACGGCAGGAGGCAGTTTTCCAAAACGGAAAACCATGCCGAACCAAGGCGCACCGCAGCGAAGTGAAGCGAGAGAAAAACGAATTTTTCGTCTATTTCGATGGCAATAATTCAAAATATGAAGACGGCTCGATAGTCATAAATCTGTCAAAAATCCATTTCTTTCATTTTACCCCAAAAACAGAATCGCCCGGCGTTTCCTTACTTCGATTGTGTGTGCGCCTGCTTGCTAAGCGTATCTTTCAGATACACAAACTGGCACTTCAAAAAGCGAGCAGAGAGCAGCAAAATGAAATACTGTCCGCCTGTCGCCGTCTCTTTTGGGTTCTGTTTTCAAGAGATCCACTCGAATCAGCAGCCTTTTCCTCCGCCCCCCAGTGCCACAGTCTGATTTTTCCGAAATACCAAGACGGGGGACAAGACAAGCCAAGCCAATCCAATCCAAGAACTCGAGCCGAAGCGTAACTGAACCGAAAGTGAGGCAAAGTATCTGGTAAGATGCTCGTTTGCTCACTTCAATCCATAAGATTCAATCCAGTCCGACTCTTTCCCAACCCCAAACAAGATCGAGATGATGGAAAGCAGCCATCGCACCATATTTCAGTCAATTAGAACTGTCATAATTCATTCTTCGGAGTTATTTAGTTTTGCTCGTTTTCTGTGGGCTTCTTTCCTATGTACGGCGTATAATTTATGGCTGCGCCGCATGATGAGTTCCAGAAAATTCAACGATTTTCCATCTTGCTCAACCCCAAAATACATAGGAAAATGTTTTTTAAATGGCTATATATAAGCTCATATGAAGGCTGTTGGGGGTTAGTCCAATTATATAATTGGTCCATTCAAGTAGACAGAACATTATGTGAAACATAATTCCCAATTGTTTGGTATTGAAGTTTTTTAAGTGAATAGTGGGGTGGGAGGTAAAAATAAATATAGATCTTAGAAACTTTTTCGCTCTCTCTAATAGTTATTTAAAATTTCCTATTTTTTATTTAATAAAATAAATATTAACGTTTTCCCATCTTGAACTCAAGGTATGTTTAATCTAGAACACGACCTTTGTTAAACGTTTAGAGTTCGAGTAATACATCGAAGTTTAATAAAGTAAATAGTAAATAGTATCTTATAAAACAATAAATAGACGTATAATATTTGTCCAAAAAGGTGTATCGACTTTGTTACAAGAGCTAGTGCTTATTAATATTGATTTCCTGAAGTTTTTATTGTTCTTTAATAATAATAACAATCCTTTGAGACTGTTCAAGTCGAAAAGTAAAATTTCTGCTTATGCTCACATTCATCGTGCCTTGATCACTTCGTATAACTTAATTATAACATATGTGTATTAACAAATATTTAATGTGTCACTTATATTGCTCCCATATTATGTTCATATTATCAAGCTGATTATTTAGCTTAAAAACCATATTGCTCGAAAGCCCTAAATATCCTTTCACCCCGATTTCTCCAATTTCGTTCCCCGTTCCCCATTCCCCATTTCGCGGCCACAACAAGGACTGGCTATCGAAATTGATGCCGCCAATTAACAGGCGTTGAAAAACATTTCGACCAAATTGCATAAGCCTCAGGACGGAACATAAACTGCTTTTTTGGGGGGAGGGATAACATTGGTCTCCATATCGAAACCGCACTCATATCAGCACTCCCAACAACCGACACAATCCGATGTTGATTACCACATAAAAATCCAGCAGAAGGACCTCGGCGTCCTGGCTCCTGGGTCAACAATTTTTGATTGCCCCGCTGCGTGAGTGAGCGCGGCGCGGAAATTATTCCTAAAACAAATACAAATTCATTTGAGTGGATTTCAACTGCGCCACCCCCGCGCTTCCCCATCCACCCATCCATCCAGGCACATATCCTTTTAGTCCTTTTTGCAGTGCATTTTATGCGCTGCCCCAGCTAATGGGCATCGCTCTCTGCCGCCGCTGACGCTGATGATTGTCCTGCAATTTGTGTCCCGAGCAAACTGGACTGGCCAGGATTTGGGGATTGGGTGGCTATTCCTCTGGGGACTATTCCTCTGCACTGTGCGTGCGTGCTGGAAATTGTCGCTCTTATTGCCTTTTCGAAAAATTATTTCGCGTTAATGGCAATTACCACTTATGTCCTCGCCGCGCTGCTGTTCGTCCTGCTGCGCGGCATCGTCCTCATGCACAAATGCAATTCGAAATTATTTTTAAAGAAATGATTTCCAGTTAATTTATGTTAAGTGTAGTTAAGTGAAAATTGTGTTTGAAAATTAGCCAAACGCGGGGCGTGGTTTATGTGGCAACTCAATTAGCTTGACTGCTCGAATGTTGCAAATGCGTTACGCTGCTGATGTTAGTTGCCAGATGGCGGGAAATGCGGGAAACTATTGCAGTGCTTCGTACTAAAATCCAAAGATTACTTGCATTACATTTTTCAAATTTTGTTGGTTTTTATATTAAGACATAATGTGATATAATATCTTCAGGTTACGCAATTTTTTTTAATTTTATTGCTTGTTACAAAAATGCAAGAGCTAAATTTATTGCTTATATACAATATTTACATTCCAATAATACAAAAAAAGGAATTTTGTAGACATCAAAAATATATTAATTTTAAACGCTTAAACTTATTCTTTTAAAAGTATATTTTTTTTACAAATTCGTCCTAGTATTTCTCATTGATATCTAACGGTGTTATTCAAATCATCATCTGTCTGCGTCTTTCTCTGTATTCCTATCCCGATCTTGCTGCTGAAATTTCGGTTTAATCGGCAAGGCTTTATCTCAACCTTGTGCCCAAACTCAAATCCCTTTCGTCCCACACCCGCATGAAAACATCAACCAAAAAGTAACCGAAATGAAGTTTGAAGTTGCAACTTGGGAGGTTTTGCGAGGGACACGGGTGGCAGTGGGTGGTGTGTGGGTGGCGGGAGGGCTGTGGGGAGTTTTAACCACTCAGCCAGCGGCTTCTGTCGACTGCCAAGGCTCTGGGAAAATGGGCGGGCTGGCATTTGAAAGTGGAAGCGGGGGGAGGGGACTGGAAGGCAGTGGCAAGTGAAGGAGCCAGCAAGAATGGCAAAAAGCAGCAGAGATGGGAAAAATCGAAACAGCAACAACAATTGAAATGCAGGCGAAGCTAAGCTTTCAAGAAGTAGCAGCAGCGAATCAACAGCAAAATAGGAACAATGACGAGGAGGAGCAGCAGAAAAAGTCACCAGAACGAGACAACAACGATAACTGCACGCGAAACAAATGATATGTTAAATGATAATCAAATTGATGAATTTAGTTGTGTATCAGTTTGGATCTGATGGTATACTCTCAAAGCCAAATATTAATTCAATATGTATGAATGTTAAATATTTTCGATTATTGCATGGGAAAAAAGAAACCATATTTTTATCAGCAGTGGGTTTGAGCTCGTTCTTACCATGTTACCATGTTTCTTGAAAAAGTAAACTCGATATTTACTTCAAAATCATTTAAGAAATTAATACGGAACCGCATATAATATTTATATGTATTGTTTCCCTCTTATATTCAAATCTTTGTGTGCTTAGTTAAGGTAAACAAATGTACAATTCAATGCAATTTTAAAATTAATTGTCACAAATGGAACGAAAAATTTTTATTAATTATTTGAACCTGTTTTTTTGGAATATTGAAATGCAATCAACACATCGCCAACTAGAAGAAACAAAATCAAATGCAAAAACACCAGCATCATTTAATTCAAGAACCATAAAAAAAATAAAGCAGCAAAGTAACTACATATGTACATTCATATGTATATAAACAATTATAATAGCAACAAATGCAGAAGCAACATTAACAAAAGAAACAGAGCAACAAAATACTGCAGCAAAAGCAGAAACAAAATCAAAAACAGCAGTGGTAGCAGCAACAACACAGCAGCAACTGCAACAACAGCAACATTTCCCGAAGCAACAACCAAGCGGCAACAAAACAAGCAAACAAACAGATGAGATTGAACAAAAACAAAAAAGAGTAGCAGCAACAACAAATGAAGCAGCAACAAACACTACATCTCGAGTTTACGGATTTTTGTTGCTGCTGCTGTGGCAGCATCTTCTGCTTCTTCTTTATCATCTTCGTCTTCTTCTTCTTGGCTCTTGTTGTTTGATGGACAGAACAATAGAAAAAAGGGGTGGAATCATTGAACTAACTCACACAAACACACCCTCCACATAGGAGTATGTGTGTGTGAGATATGAATTTCGATTTGCATTTTATGAGAGAGGAGAGAGAAGAAGCGCAAGAGGGAGAGAGAGAGCAGGACACACAGCAAAACAGAATCGACAAAAATGTCGACCGAGGGCAACATAAAAATTGATGGATTCTTCTTCAACGCTTCCAATGCGGCGCAAAGTGGGTGGTGGGCTGGAAAATGGGTGGTTCATTTGGATCTTTTGAAGGGTTCGTATTCTTAGGCGGGGGAGGGGATTGTGGTGAGGAAGAGAAGCTCGTTTAACTTTTCGAGCTGATACAGCAGACGTCAAATAAGTAAGAAATGTATAAACACATAGTACAAAACATAAAAACATCAAAATGCTTGTCGTTCAACACTTTAAAGTTTTGGCTTTTTACCGTAAAGTATACTTTATCCACTTGTATTCTACTAAATTGGAATCCTATTGATATTTAGCTCTTTTATACGTAAGCTTTTGGTTTTTGTTTCAAAAAGATATTGCAATTTTTAAAATTCTGCTATCCGGCGATTTTAAAATTTTAAGGCAACCACTTCATGTGGATGTATGTAGCTATTTAAACTATAATCAATAATAAATTGTAAGACTCAGAAAACCATTTCTTAAGTTTCGCAAAAACAGTCAAGTCGATTTCCGACTCTTGCCCTACGGATCCTCCAATCCATTTCACTTGGGAACACTGGAAAACGAGGACCTAAAACATTGGTCGGAATTGTTTCTCCGCTGATGCTCGCACTTCGCTTTGCACTTTTTGCAGTTTCTTTTTGCAGTTTGCCTTGTATTGCTCGTACATTGGTATTGGTGCCCCTATCCCGTATGCTCTCCCTGTCGCACTCGTTGTTGCGTTCCCTCTCTCGCAGCAGTGCGGGTTTTGTTTTCGAGTTTGAGTTTTGTTCGAGCGCATTGAGCTGTCAACTTCATGTCTCAGCAACTTTTCATTTCGTTTGTCCCGACCCGAAGTTGTTGCCTTTTTGCCGCTGTTGTGCTGTGCTGCTGATGGAATCTGGCCAGAGCAAGGCAGTCAAGTCAACTACCAATCAGGTCGGTTGCTGCCTCCTTCTGGCCAAAAGGATTTCACGTGCAACATCGCAGACACAAAATGGCAGCCATCTAGCTCGGCTACTTGCAACCTGTATCTGAGAGTCTCTCCGAATCTTCGGGTCCCCATCCCCCCATTTCATCTTTTTCGTTTCCCTCCTTAATTGAGTCACTTGAATATGCAGTTTTTCAAAAGTGTTCGGAAAATGAAAAATCGACCACATCAAAACATCGTTAAGTGCCAACGAGCAACTCGAGGGAAAAAGCGGGGTAGGTGGCAACTGGAGACCCGGTCGTGATATGATTTAATTAGGAGTTTCCACGCGCAATTAATCTTGCGCCTTTCTTCCCAAGCAGCCAAACTGCGGATGCCGCACTCGAGGCCCAAAGAACGCATAGGGCTATCGTTTATACGGTCACCGAGTTCGCGATGAGAAAGAAGTTGTCAGGACGTACAAAACGTTGCATTCTTTCTGATTAGATTATAATTTTAGGCTTTTTACAACAGAAAATATTGTTAATTTTATTTTTCCTGTCAAGATGTGTCAATTGATGTATTTTTCTATTTATTTATTATCTTTGTCTAATTGAAAATAATAATTGTACAAAACATCAATTAAAATGGCATAATTACAGCCTTTTTAAATGAAGTGTTTTTGTCATTTCAGAATTTGAATTTAGATATCCAAATACTTAGACGGATTTCATATTTTTGTAATTAATATGTATTTTATTTGCATGTAGGCAATAAGTGTGTTGTTCCCATTACGTATCTCAAATGTATTAAACAGTATATTTACAAATATGTGAAATCGTGAATGGGCTTAAATGTAAATTGTAGAATATATTTTTGTAAGTTGTAATTGCTTGATCGTTGGATAGTCAGGATCAGTTTCCGCATAAACGACTTGCCATTAGCACTTCCCTTGTCCGGAATTTTTCCTACCTGTTTCTGCTTCATTGAGTGAGCCACTCAAGCGACCTTCTGCCTCACTCTATCTGTAGCTCCCCCTCGTTCTTTCAAGTTTGGAGTTTCACTATGTCGACATCTGACATTTCAATTATTCAAAAGAGAAAAGCGAGAAGACCTCGAGAAGAAGAGAAGTCCTATGCCAAACACATGTTGGATCGACCTTTTCCTTTCCTGGCTCTTCATGGCGACATTTTGTGAGATTAATGCGCCAATTGTTCCCTTCATCATTTCATTTCCATTTCCCATTTTGCCCTCCGTCCACTGTCCTCCTTCCCCGCCCAGCATTCGATAATAATGCAATTACGATTTGAAAAACGATGTCTGACAGTTTTGAATTTGTCATGGTATTTATCAAAGTCGTCTCAGGACCGCGCCATATGCAGACCCCTAAAGATGAAGGTGAAGTCGAAGATGTAGGTGCGGAGGCGGAGACGACGAAGGAACCTCGAAGAGTCTGAGAATCTCTGGGGAACTTGCAACCTGCCGCTACTAAGGGTACGAGAAAAAATTAACTTGTCACTTTCATCGCAGGTAAATCAGTTGCTTTATGGCTGAAGGACTTACATTTGTATCTGGCATCTCTTTTCGTTCCCATCTTCGCTCAAGGTTAACTTTTCGATACCGAGATTCTATAAAAGACTTATTAATAGCTCTATTAATTCAGCGATAAAAGGGAGACATCTCTTTTGGCTGCCATTGCCAGCTTTTAATTCAGTTGTTGGCCCTTTATAAAGGATGAGTTTCGATGAAGTGGGTCCAGTCTTGACAAATGGAAGTGCAGGTATCTGTACCTACTCTTTCGGATTGAGATTCTAAATGATATGAAGGGATACAAGATCCATGATTAAGAGCACAAATATCTGAATGGGAATTTAAATGTATAAGTATATACAATATTTTACCAATACAGTTGTCCATGCTTTAAAGAAATTTTAGTTTTTCACGTTAACTTCCAATGAATGAAATAATTTATTTAAAAAGAATATTCACAGGACAGCTTTCCCGTTATTTACTCGTTATTTTGAATTAAAAATCTTATTTCTCATATTCACTTTCTGACTTTTCTATTTGCATAACCTTTGTAAGTGATGATGGTTGTGAAAATATCCAGAAAAAAGCTCCAACTTATTTACTCAGTTTTTAATGATAGAAATATAAAAATGCACCAAACAACACAGAAGTCGGAAGGGACAAAAAGCATTGAGAGTTATGTATATAATAATAGCAAAAAAGATAGTCGCATCCACAGCGGCCGAATCATCTAAAAATCTGTGACGCAATAAAATGGAATTAATGGAACCGGAATTATGCGACTCATTTGGGGGAGACTCGAGCACGGGCAGACAGATTGGCATGGGATCGGGACAGGACCTGTGTCCAATGCTAAATATGTCTGTGTTTGTCGCATCTAATATTAATAAATATCTTCAATCTGCTGTCAGAGAGTGCAAAATAGTTATGGCGCGATACGCAATTAAAATATAGCTAAAAACCAAATGAGAAAAAACAAGGGCCGGCGGAGAGCGGAGGGCCAAAGTGGCGGGGAGTACAAATACCCCTGACAGGTAATAAAAGTAATTTATGCGCGCTAAGGGTTGTAAATGCGACATCAGGAGGTGGTTGCAGATTGGAGTTGGAGATGGAGATGAACGGAACAGTCAGCGCTCGCTTTAATGCTGATGACGATGACACGACGCCAGCGCAGCACTAAGCACATCGCATCCCCACCCAAAGGCACATGCCCCGTTTCCATATTTCATGCACGCTATCAAAGATCACAAATCAAATTATTGTGCCATCTGATGGCCGCGCCACAGCCATATTTAGCATTTGTACATGGGATGGAATGGCTGTTAAGTAGCAACCGCCTATATAGTAAGATGGAAGTGCAAAAAACGGTAGTAAACGTGGTGTGAGAAAATTACTAAACAGGATTATAAATACTTTAGAACCAGGGGTCTAAGCAGGCTGCTTGTCAAAAAATTATTACAGTCTTATACTTTTACAGTCTATACTGATTTGGTTTACACAGTTCATATTTAACATATTGATAATTAAATATGTTAAAATGCTTACATGACTGATTTGCCCATTTTATTTACAGCTATGTTAACATTTAAGAGAGGTATAAAGCTCATTTTGTTATAGTTATAGGTTTTAACATAAAATTACTAAATTATAATTAATAATCAGGAGTACAAATCAAAGCAATATAATAAAATATATATATAGAACTACATGGCAGACGGTGGGGTAAAAACGACCATCCATTTTCATGGCAGTGGATTGCAGATATATTTGTCAGTAACATCAAAAGATAGTTCCCATACATGTTTAATATTTATTATTTAAAAAGGGATAGTTCTATTTTTTGTTTGGCCATAAACGAATAATAACGGGTTCGTATTGACTTAATTTTCAAATTTGTTGGTAAAACTCCAAGAATATGTTATCATCGTTAAAAATGTTGGAAATAAGTTCTTAAGGTACATATATTGGCGCAATGGCACAAAAAGAAAACTTGATGTGTGCCAAATGCTCATTTAACTGCACGAGGCAAGAAAAACTGGTGAAAATTACGAGTGCGATTCGAAGCCAAAGGGCCGCGGACCGAGGACCGTCGACCGTGGACATCAAGCTGCCAAAACCAAATCCAAAAGCAAAGCCACATCGAAGGGCGCACAGACGTTGAGCAACGACATTGAGGACGAAGAAGAGCCGGGCAGAACAGGATATTATTTTTATGATATCTGTGTCCAATCTCCTGATTTATTCGGCCGCACGAATCAGAATTATTTTATTCAAAGCGAGCAGCCCTAAATAACTGAGAGCCCGTCTGACTTAACTGACTGCCATTTTGGTCCTGTGCCCTTTTTCTGGCTCTTGGCAGCGGTGGCGTCGTCCTTTTTGCGTTTAATTTTATACAATTGAGTGATTTATACGTGTCAGAAAATAAAAAAGAATTATGACTACCCGCCCGACCGGCGGAATAAGGGTCGTTTTCTCGAGCCCCGAAGGAAGTGTTTGCCAAAAAGTCGACTTTGAATGGTGGATGAAAGCCATCACCATCGCCATCACCCCACCGCTCGAACGGGAGTGAGAGGGAAGTCGGCGAGCGAGGGAGACGGAAGGGCCCGCACATGCTGCGTGGCCATTGCCCTGGCCCTCGGCCCTTGGGTTTCCCTGACTGACAGCCTGTCGCTTCTTCGTCGTCATTTTCGCCGTTTCGTCGTTCGCCGTCAGTCGTCGTCGGCCATGATGGAATCGTCTGAGCGCGAGTGTGTTGGTGGCTTCGTGTCCGTGTGACCTCGCCCCGTCTCTTTCCAGCGCAGGAAAACTCTCCGAAGTTTCCCTTGCTCCCCCGATGCGGGTTTTTCATTAAAAAGTTTTCTGCTGTTAATTTTGACGAAAGCAACAATGAATGAAATTGGAAACCTGGGTGTGGGCGTTTTTCGATATCCATTTAAATGGTGCTGGAGTTAAAGAAGTTGTCTTAGAAACATGCTACTCATTGAGAGAAGTTTCAGTGCAAATATTTTCATTTTCTTCTGCGGAGGAAGGCACAACATTGTGTGAAAATATATTCTGTTTCTTAAGACACAGGGACACATTTAAGTCCCTATTATTTGGAAGATAATGTTAAACTTTTATTTTTATACCCTTGCAGGGTATTATATACCCTATAAAGTTTATATATTCTTGATCAGCATCACCAGGAGAGTCGATCTAGCCATGTCCGTCCGTCCGTCCGTCCGTTGTTACGCAAACTAGTCTATCAGTTTTAAAGCTATATGCTTAAAACTTTCCCAACAGTTTTTTTCTATTGCAGGTAGTATATAAGTCGGAACGAGCAGGATCGGGCGAGTATATCATATAGTTCCCATTAGGAACAATCGAAAACAAATTAATAAAGTATAACTTTGTTGTTTTTAATTTTTGTGGTTTGTTCCTTGGGATTTGGTAATATTTAAGTACTACGGAATTATGGTTTTAATTAAATTAAAATTGGACATCCATATAGCTCCCATAGAAAAACCAAAAAATTAAATAAAATAAAAATAAAAAAAATGTATTTTGCTGTTTTTCTATTTATCAAAATATTTCTTTGAGATATAGTAATTATTTACTATGCCAGAATTGTCATTTATAAAACCGTTTTATATTTATCCAATATTATTTGTCAAGGAATACGTAAAAATTTTTCATTTTCTGGCGCTTCTCTCAGTACAAAATTCACAATACAACTCCTTTACTTGCTTACATTTTTTAAAATAACAAAATCTTTTGTAGACAAAATTATGCTACTCAATCTCGAAGGACAAAGTTCTCATGGAATTTACCACATTTATCGAAACCCCGAAAAATTGTGATTAAAAACCATATAATCATATGGTCTCAGAGCTGTCAGCGGCCGGCTTGAAATACCTAAAATTATGACTAATAACTTAAAATTACAAACAAATTAAACAAGAACAGATGCCGCGCATTTGAACAAAACTAATAGACGAGAAATGCAGCGTTATCCAACGATTTTCAGGCTAGATGTGGGAACGAAAACCATTCAAAAAGAAATAAGTGCCGCAGAGAAAATCTCATGGATGGAAAACCATAAATTTGATAATTGACTTTCCACCAAATGAAAGAAGAAAGAAGCGAAAGGAACCGACAGGCAGGGCAGTAGAAAAAAACGCCGATTGGCTTACATAATCGAAGAAACACATAAATCTCCGGCGGGGGACCCAGAAAACCCAGTCACTCACTTAAAATCGACAACTGCGAAACGGAAATGTGCATCATAAAAATATTAAAAACCAGGGAAACTCTCTTCCATTCTTTTCGAGTGAAAGATAAAAGTCTGTACCGTCGGGGCGTCGTTCCAGTGCGTTAGAGATCGCATTCTAAAATGGCAGCTCGATGGGCTGTCAAGGTCGTAAATCTGGGAAAGGGGCATACTGCATGCTGCCCTCTCGTGTGGCTCTTGTAATTTTCATAATTTTCATATTTCCACATGGCCCGGCAGCTGCGCGCCTGCGCAAATGTATCTGACGGATGCGCAGCGTTCGATTTCGTTCTGCCAAATTAGCCGGGCGGTGATTTATGTCGTCCTTCTGTGTTTTGGCCTGTCCTCGTGACTCGGGCGTTGCATCAGGGCTCCCGCGGCGTGTCCTGTTTCGTGAATTTGCCTAATTTACAGGGATCGACAAAAGGAGAGGAAAGGAAAGCGCAGCATGTGCTCAAGGGTCAAGGGTCATCACCACCCGGAGTCGCGGTCACAGTCACTTTTCAACTTTCTTATCTTTCACTCACGCATCACATCACGGCCAAACATATTTTCGAGGCAAATTATGAACTCCTTTAATGTTCTATTTTCAATGGAACTCGATCGCTTTGCCCTCAAGTAAATCACTCAAATTTTGACATTTTTCCTTCCTTTTTATTTTAAATTGCGTGACATTGTTTTATGAAGGGATGCGGGACGTGCGTGTGTGTGTGTTAATTTTTTGATATGGAGGCATTTCATTAGATGAAACATCGCCACCGCCATCGCCATCGCCAACTAATGTGGTCGGCCACAAAAACTGAACTCAGCTGGCTCCCGAGGTGGATTTTCCACTGTCAAAACTTGATTAGTTGCTTTCGATTCTGCTTTGGTCTGTCTCCGTATTCTGTCTTTGGCTGCCCCTTTGTTCCTGCTGCCATTCCCATTCCCATTCCCTAAAGCGATTCCGATTCCGATTCCGCCCATCATAAATCTAAACGAAAGGGGTTACTTTTTGTAAGATAGTCTCTGGCATGCTCTTAAAATATATATTTTATATTCTGTCACTTAAGTGACACGCCCACAGGACTTCCAATGCATGACGACGAAAGGAGATTTATGTTCTGACTTATTAAGTTTGGATAGAACAGAATATTGAATATAATTTTGAACAATTTTGAGCCACATACCTTCAAAACTATATTTTATGCTTAGTGTCTTAGTGTTTAAATTGATCTAAGTTGTATTGTTGGTAAATTTCAATCTACAATATCTATAAATTTTATGTAATATTTAAATAAAAATTGAAAAAAAATCTTCAAAACAATTAAGATCATCGTTTCTTAAAAATGTGTATCTTAAATGTTTTGAAAGCGTTCTGAAATACAGTATATTAGAAGTAAATTTCAATTTACAATATCTATAAATTTTATGTAATATTTAAAAAAAAATTGGAAAAATCTTCAAAACAATTAAGATCATAGTTTTTAAAAGTTTTTATCTTAAATGTTTGGAAAGCGTTCTGAAATACAGTATATTAAGAGTGATATTATTGTTTTAGTAAACTTTCTTTATACATGATATTAAAAACCCCGAATATTTACAATATCATAACGAACTTAATGATGATAAGCTCTGATTTTTGTATGCTATTGTCAGTGAAAGCATTTACAAGAACAAAGGTGGGACAATTAGCTGATTGAACCAATACTTATGTTAAGCTGAGCAACTATTGTGCTTTTGTTTGGGCCTACATTGATATGCTAAGCAGCTGAAGCGATGAAATGAAGGCAAACAAAAAGCTCTGTAGAAAAACGAGATGGGGCAAGAAAGCAATTAACTTAATCCAAGCAAGAGGAAGACATCGGAAGGGACTTAGAACCACCCTGAAAACGAAGGACATCCGTTCTGTGGTCTGTTCTTTGGGATAGCATTAAAATATAATTGCGACTATTTAATGCCATTAAAGTCACTGCAACGATTAATGACTAATGGGGGTCGGAGGGGTGGGTTTCCCAGTGGGTGTGTGTGGGTCCACTCGTGCCTGGGATTGATAGAATGATTTAATGTCGCCAATAAATGGACGGACAGGCGAACGGGGACGTGCGACACATTTGAAATGCTGGCCGACCCGCATGGCTGTTCTAGAAAAACTAAAGATGGCCGCACCATGGCATGCCCAGCTGACATTTAATGTTTCAAATAAGGGTTTCCAACCCCCCCTAAAAAGAGACTATCCGACTATGATATACCCAACTACAAGATCTTGGCTCTAAAATTATTTTACAACATCAAATATGTTTAGGTTTTTTCAGGATCGGCGTACAATGTGGGAAGTAGTTCGCGATTTATTTGTACGAATTAACTCACCTGCTGTGGTGATCAGATATTTATTCATACTTTATTATCTTAAAGGTTTCATTTCTCTTACAAACCTATGTATACTTAAAAAAAAGGTATAAAAACAGAACCAACAAAAAAGAACCACTTTCTTGAGACTCGGAAATGGGCCTGGCGTAAGTTTTATGGGAAATTGATATCGCAGTCATCGAATGGGTCCTTTCACTCTATATATATATATATACCTCGCTCCCTCACTCTGCGACTCTCCCCATTTCACTCAGGATGTGCGTGTGTCTGTGCGTACACATAAATCTGTCATTTGGCTTTTCTTTTTGTCACTGCCTGACTGTCAATTCACACAAAAATTATGATCCTGAAAAGTAGATTATCCTTGATTTATCGCCGCATCATTCGAAAGTTGAAATTGCCTTTCACACACACTGTGATATACACGATACACAGGCACATGTATCGTGTATCTTTTGTTGCCAGCATGTGTCTGTCTGTCGTAGTTACAGCCTCAGAATTTCGAACCACACACTTTATTTGTTGACATTTCTCTGCGCCTTCTTTCTTTCCAGAACCTTTCTTCAATCTCCGGGTTTATTTATTACCCTCAGATGTATCTCTTGGCTCGGTTCTTCTGCTCAGTAGATAACAGGACACATCAAAATCATTTTCTCCGTTGAGTGAAAGTCGGGATATATGGCAAGTGGGTTCGTGGAGGACGCAACGCACACACTCGCACACAAAAGGATATTCCATCCCCGGCGATAATAAATAAAATTAAATGTGCTTTTGTTTGAACCAATTGAATTATGTGCGTGTGAATGCCTCGTTTCCACGGCCATCTACCATTTCGTTTTCCTGTTTTTTCTCGTTTTCATGTACAGTTGTACTGGCTTTAAAATTCTCAATTCCCTTTCTCTTCGCCCTGATGCCCAGTCAAATTTTATGGCCTTTCCAAACAATTTTCACCCGAAATGTCTTTTTTTCATCCATCCATCCACATGAGTTATTCTTATTTCATATGTGACACTTTTGTTGACGAAATTTCGCTTGTGTTTGTGGTGGGTTTTGTAATGAGCACGATAATGATTTTAATAGCTGAGGTTCTCATGAAACTTATTAAATTTCAAAATGTAAGTTTTCCCTGGAGCATTGAATATTTTAAAAGCAAAATTTTGACATCAGAAAAAAGTACTTGTAAAACAAATAATAAAGAATCAAATTTTGTGTTTAGAATTTTAAAAAAATATATAAAATCATTTAATTAAAGTTACACGAGGAATGAAGGCAATAAACTCCTTCAAATTAATCAAAATTCAATATTAAATCAGTTAATTAGTGTTTAAATTTCAAAAGGTTTTTTCAGAAAATCAAGAAGTTCTAATCTCAAATCCTTCCAAATAAAAATAATGAAAAAGTACGTCTTCCTCCCAAGGTTTTTGGTAAGCGTAAATCGCTTGCAGTTGCCTCAGCTTAATGGCTTCCGGTTTTTAAAGACATTTGCCATTTCAATCATCGTCCTATTACAATCCCCCCGATTTTAGCTCGGCAGAGAAAAGGAGAATTATTATACGCATTTGGTAATAAATGCGCTGTCAGGCCCGCATCGATTATGATGCACTCGCATTCAGGCGCTGCTCATTCTGGGACCGCGGCTCACACACACTTGGATACTTGGATACTTGGATACGTGGATACTTGGAGCCAGGATGATGGCGACGGCAGCTTCCAATAATGTGAGTCAATAAATCGCCAGTCAAGCAATCATACACAATTTATTTCCCGTCATAATTATCGAGGAGCTGGAGGAGGGCTCCGAAGCTCCGAGTCTCCAGGAACCCCCCCTCAACACCCCCAATTCCCCCTGAACCACTCATTTACCTCACCCCAGATCCGAATGCAGCCGTGTGATTATGACACTGCTGTTGGACGCCCTGCAGCGGATCGATCTGCGGTTCCACCTCCGAGTGAGAAAGAGAGGGGCTATGATGGAGTCCAGGCCTGAGACAGAGACAGAGCAACGGCGGGGACAGAGACGGAGACAGTCGTCGTTCCAGTTTGCATCCTTCGTCTCGTTTGATTTGTGGCATAGACAGACAAAGCAGCGCTGAGGTGAGGTGATGCTCTCCGCCAGTCCAGGGAATTATTTGATTCGGTTTCCTCCAGTTGTCGCTTTTTAATTTACCCTTTAAGGAGGTTCCATCAGTTATTCAGGCAGCATCCGCCGTTTAATATCATTATCAGGGTAATCAATTTACAGTTGAAACGTATAAAAATGTATATGAATAAATGGTTAATGTTAATGGTTAAATAAATACCACTTGCTCTGAACCCAAAAAAGGTATTAGAAATATTTATTATTTATTTTTAAAATTATATATACATATTTTATCAAATTTTGAATTTATAATGTATTTACAATGTATTCGAATTATTATTATTATTATTATTTTTATTAATACAATGTATGTACAATTTTAGAATTTTAAAAATGTAGTTTTAAAACTTGTGTTCTTAATTTTAATTTGTTTTCTAACAAATTTTAACTTTCATAAAATAATAAAAATACTACATTTATTTTGGTTATATATATCTCTGCTTAATTTGATTGTTTTCATATTGAAGGTCTTTCGGCCTACTTTTTTAAGGGTATTTATCGTGTCAGTATACTAAACCTTTTTTTTCGTTTTTTGTTTTACCATTTTTACGGCTTGGAAATATTCTGGTTGTGGGTCTCCATTTGACATTCCATTTGTTCGTTTTGCGTCGTTTTAATCGATTTTTAGTCCATTCCTTGGCTCATCCACCTCCGCCACCATCTCCATGTTCTCCTTCCCAAAATTTCTTAATCTTCATGGTTCCTTAATGCTTTTTCATTTGTTTTTGTTTGGTCATTTTAATTTGAATTTGGTTTGCATTGCCCTTCTCGTTCTCTCAACTATCAGCCGACCGCCTTTCTCTTTCGCTCTCGTCTCGTCTTTTTGTCCATTTTGTCATTGGTCAATAAATTCGATTGATTTATAGAGTTCGGGGTAATTTAAGTCCCAGACGCCTCAAAATCTTGAAGCATTTCTTGAAAACATTTTTGTTCTCAAAAATTGATTTCTAAAAGTTTTATTTATTCCAGTTTGAATAACTTGAATGGTTATCGTTTGGCTTATGTCAAGATAGGTTAGTTCGGAAATGACCCCTTTTGAAAGTCGATGTCGAAGTGGAGGGGAGTTCAAGAGTTCAACGTTTTTATGAAGGCATTTTCCAATTTTATTTGATATATTATTCATTTTTTGAAAGTTTCGTGGTGGAATTGTATTCAAGTATAGCAAAGTCAGAGACTTTTCGAACATAGTTGGCTTTAAAATTATGCGCTCCAAACTAAACAATTAAAATTAATGAACTATTTTGAAATATATTTTCACTACTAGATATATGTAGCAACGCAAGTTTCGTTACAGAAAGTAATTATCCTATAACTTGATCGGACCTCTGCTGATAGAATGCCATTTCGATTTGCATTTTTCTGACTTAAGAAGCTTTCACAGTTCCATTAATTGCAGCTATTTTTCAAATCGCTTTGGCTTACTGCAAAGTGTTTGCGACTCTGCAAAAGATTTCCGCCATTAGGCAGCGTACAGTAAAAATAAATCAATCAATGGAATAAAATGAAACATAAAATTGCGATGAAAAATGCAAAATAAACAAGTTGGCCTGGCGGGGGACTGGGGATTTGGGATTTGCAGATGGGCATGGCTGGTGGAATCGAGTATTGAGATGGGGACCCGGCCGCTCATTGGGGCCTAATTCCGAATAACGAATTTAACCAATTTACTCAAATGCTAATTTATGGCCGATTGATGCTCAGGTAAAGCATTGGCTTTCGGACACTGCTTCGGGATTGGACTGCGGGCACGCAATCAAAAGGAGAGGGACTGCGTGGATCGATTGTGGCAACATCATTATCATCATCTTTGTCTTCGCTGTCAGTGGCAGCCATAAGCATGGAAGCATGGAAGCTGCCCCACACACCACACAAAGATACAGATGCAAACGAGGAAGAGGCAATGGCACCACATGAGTTACGACGAATCAACGCAGCGCAGCGAGAGAATAAGGCGGGGGAACCAGGAGTACTTGACAGTTGAGCCACTGCTGCCATCATTGCCACCACTTGCCACCTCGGCCAAGAAGCGCCGAAGGTGCTCCTCGCAGTTGGAGACGGACATGATGGACATGGCGCATTCCTCGGGCCCTTTCCTCGGGATCCCATGCGGGGATTTCGCATCGGAGCACATAAATTTATACTCCATGTGGACGATGATGATGATCTCGCCTGGTGGCTGCTTCTAGCAGATACACCACTAACTCGATCTCGGGTGCTGAAATAAGTGCATCAGATACGACCACATTTCAACATCGCATCACGGCGAGCACTTTTCTTTTATTAAGAGTACCTCAAGCTGCGAAACAAAAGTATCGATCTTAAATCTGCTGCGATCTATTTATCATTGGGCGGACTCGGATCAAGGCATTCAAGGTACTTCTTTGTGGTTTCCTTTAGTTTCGAAAACACATTCTTAAATATTAAAATTAAAAGAAACACTAATTCAATTGTAAATTGAAAAACCACCCACTTAGGCTATTGGAAAATCTGTCATATGACAGTTGTTTATGCCTTTATCAATGTTGCATTTGTTCATATAACCCAGTGAAATTCATCGAACTAAATACTGAAATAAGCCATTTCCTTAGTAAATTTCAATATTAAGGGGTTATTGTCGAAAGAAATAAGAAAGTTTGGATTTTTAAATGAATGATTACATTTTCTGAAAGTTTAGTTTGTTGACAATGTTTATGCAAAAATTTGTGAAAAAATATTGAATAGTTTTTAAGGGGTGGTTGTTTCCCTTAAACGCTTTTTTTTAGGAAGAACCTGGCAGTGATAATTCCGAAGGACGAACGGGTCAACTGAAACCGTAAAAATAAAAATATTTTATTAGTTTAGAGTAATTCCCTGTACCTGAACGAACGTTTTTATATATTTTTTTTTGTGCATACGGGAACGTTTTATGCAAAAAATTAAGTTTTTGGTCTCTAGAATTCATACAAAAGTATCTACATATTTCGGCGAAATACAAATTTTTGAATGAAAAATCGATCGTTCAAGTACACACAAAATTCATTAAGAACATTAAAAAAATTGTAGAAAATCGTTTCAGTAGTTTTCGACAATCCATATCACCGCAAAGTCATTTTTCAAAAAAACACCATTTAGAGATATTCCCGTTCAAAGTTTCAAGTTTGGGTTTGGGAGCGCTGTAACTTTATTTCTACTGCTCAAATCTCTATGAAAATTAAAGGAAACGTTCTCAAAGAGTTGTTCTTCAAGATAAAGCAAAAAAAAATTTCCATTTTTTGAAAATAAACCCTTAAATTAAGACATTCAAAAATGCCCAAAAAATGTAAGTCCAAATTAAAGCTCATGAGCAGCTCAAGGTTCACAAAGAGACCTTCCTCCTGCCCCGTTGATTGCATCCAAAATCCAAATCCTCATTTCAGAGCATTCAAAACTGCATTCAGTTCGCTCAGAGGCTGTCAATATATCAGTGACAGAAAAGCGATATCAGAAAGGGAAACAGGGCCCAGTTAGCCGGCCCTTGCGAAAGGCAGCCACCAAAGTTGGTCAATAGCAGACAATGCAGCTGCTGTGATCCAAAGCGCGAAGCGGAAGGGCTCCTCGAAGGAGGACTCTGCGGGGGAGGGGAGGGGAGGGAGCGGGGTGGAGGAGCAGCTGCTGCTGCTGCAGTGTCAAAAAGTGCCACCGAGGCATAGAAAACTGGCACACCAGCGACAGCGTCGCGTTGCAACTGCAACTGCCGCGCGAGTGCCACTTGTGCAACAAGTTTCAGTTCCTGCAGTGTTGCAGCTTTAATTGACAGCGACAAACGTCGCGCGGCCACCAAAAACCCACCCGCCCGACATTGGGGCACTGGCTCCCACTCGGGGGATCATTCCAGTGCGTTTCCCACAATTGATTCGGACAATGCCACCGAAACAATACAGGACCCCCCTCCCCCCACCCGCCGCACCATCACCTTGGCTTTCTCTGTTGCGACGGGCTAAAGTGCAAATGGTTCTCGGACCGACGGAAAGCACAGTCGAGCACCCCGCCAAATGGTCGAAAACGGTTTACGTAGAGGTGGTTGCACGCAAATGGATATCTATGTTGCAAGAAAAAACTACTATCTAAGAATGCTCAATTGCAACTAACTGTTGCAACTAGTTGGAATTAGAATCGTTTTTCACTAATTGTATTGATCTTAAAAATGTCGAACATTTTTAAAAATTATTTGAGGATTAATAAAGCAGAGCTACGGAATATTTTCTTAAAAATATCAAAAATACTTTATATAGCCTTTTCATCCATAAAGATCTAATAAAACTAATTATAATCGAAATTTTTTTTTTAAATGTATTATAACGCCAATTGTGTAAAGATTATTTCATTACAAAACCTGTACAGACAAATATTTGTTGCTCTTTTGTATAAAGCCTTTTTCTCGACTTAATTTAAATTTGTCTCTATGATATCGAATAAAGATATTCTCACAATAAATGGTAATGTAAAATGTAAAAAATAAAACACCGCTTAGTAAACCGAAGCGTGGATGTTTATTTGTATGAATTTTTGCAAAACCTTGATATTTTAATCATTCAGTTAGCGACAATTTTGTTGGTCGCTCGAGCCTTTTAATGAAATGCACGCCAAAAGATGTACATATATGCTCATGAGTGTGGTGTGTCGGACGTGCAACAGGTTGCCTGCCTCTGCGATGGCCGCTGGGGTGTTGGTTGTGTGCCGGTGTGTGCTGGTGTGTGCCTGCCACAACAACCCCCTCCTTTGAGCCAAAGACCATCACCGTTCTCTGGACCAGCCGCCTTCTTGGTTGTGCTTTGATTTTATGGCATTCGCTTGTCGTTTTTTGGAAGGCAGCGACTGCAGAAAATTCAGCAGGCGCAGTTTGATGCATGTAACTTGTCGTGCATAATATTTTTTGAACATACTGGGCATTGGACGTGCTACATAATTTTGCCACAACATTCGAGACGCAGAGCCCGAGGAGTTTGCGGCCTGCAAGTGCAGGGGAGTGGCGAGGCAAGTTGGCTTATTGTTTATTCGGAAAAAAGCGAAGGAAATCTGGCATTATGCAAATCTTACGGCCGACCAAGCCAAACCCAAATTGTGTTGCCCATAATTAAGTGGGTTTTCATTCCGGGCATTAGCGTGTTATTTTCCGAGACTGTGGGAAATTCCCTACTACCCTCTCGATCAGTAAACAAATATCCACTTAGAGGGCCAGACTAAACAGTGACAAATCTAAACTTAATTTCCAAATCTCAAGTGCTCGAGTATTCGAACAAAGAACACTTGAATCGGAAGGGGTTGGAAACATTATTGTCGCCTTCTTTGATCTCGCCGAGAGCTATGAATGCTGGACTAAGATTTCCCAGACCTGTGATGATTACTTATGAAGTGCGGCACAAATGAATACCGAAGCGCGATTTCTAATACATATTAATTGTCAATCGGAATTGAGGAAATGCGCGCAGCAATTCTTTTGAACTTAAGAGTTAATAAATTTCCATATTTGTTTGTGGAAATCTCTCGACAAGGAGCAAACACAATTTCGGTGTTGGTTTTCCCTCTCTGGCGTTTATCAACCGGATACATTTTATCTCCAGCAATTATTGTTTGTCTGCGGTGTCGGCGGCGGCAGAACAATTAAGAAATGAACTATCGCCATCGCGGCGAAGGTGATTTCTGGATCGCTTTTTGGGGCCAACCAATTAGCCAGCCGCGGTGTTTGCCGATCTGCGAGGGCCTGTGAAACCCGAACCACTTTCTCGACGGTTTCGCAACGCTTTTGGTCTTTTTAATTAACTGAAAATCGTGTGTGTGCAGCGTGTGTGTTTACATTCGGGCAGCTGGTACTGGCGCTTTATGGCCGCCTTCCGCTTGCAATATTTATACAGAGTTTAGAAAATCATAAAAAATCTATTATGGCCTATTTAAGCCTGGCATGGCATGTGCTTGCCAAAATATTTACACACCCAACCAAATATGTGATTCTATCAAAGGCGAACCGAGATAAGCCTAATGAAATCGTAAAACGTCATTCCACCGATCATGATCCCATGAACAATATTTGATCGTGATTTTAATTGGTACTGGGAATTTAATCGTAGGATTAATCTCATTCTGGTTCGCAATCACAAGGCGTCGGAATAAATATTTACGAAACTCTTTTTAAAATCCCTTTTTAAAGAAAATAGATGAGAGGCGACAAATCTGATTTTAAATGTTGCAAATTGGAGTTTAGTATTTTTCAACTATATAAATTTTATATTCATTGAAGTTTTTTTTAAACTTTAAATGAAAGTTTATTTATGGAAATTTATTTAAAATGTTGCAAATAAAGTATTTTTGAACTGTATAAATATTATATTCATTGAAGTTTTTGATTTGAACAAGGGAATTGCTCCATTGGTTACATAGTTACATGTTATTTTAAAATAAAAATGGAATTAATAAAAGGATTTCTAGAAGTGTACGATTTCAACAAACGGTGTTTCCAATTATTACATTAAATATATTCCACTTTTTTAACAGTTTCGTAAACATTTTAGCTTTTAATAAATTTAATATTAAAGAAATAGATTAAGTAATTTAAAAATGTAGTTTTCTGCATTAGCAATTTTACCATTATTTCTTTTCCTAACTATTGCAATGAACTCATTTTCATTCAGAAACAATTTCCGTCACATCATAATCCATCACGTTCCATTACGTATCCGTGGAGTTGCACTCATTAAATGCAAGCCAATCAAAGTACAATTGCCGGCACTCGCTCTTTTTTATGGCCGGACCTCGGCTAAATTGCACCTGTCAGGCAATCGAATTTTCCACCGCAATCCCTATCCCGCCCCTCTAACCCCGCAGTTGATCAGGTGTACAGTCGTCGTCGTCGCAAATCATGACATGAGTTCAATTTGTGACAATTATTGTTGCAACATTTCAAATCGAAGCATTTTGCATTCGGCCTCAGGCGGCCTCTGGACAGTTGTGCGATTTTTATCGTTTTTCATTCGATTTGATTTCTGTTTTTTCCGACTCTTTATACTTTTCATTATTTTTCCCCACTTGTTATGCGCTTTTATGCAGCCTTTGTTGCTGTTTCTGGGCCGCTGCTGTTGTCGATATTGCCGTTCTATTTAAACATGCCACATATGCAAAACGTGGCTGAGTTGCCGCTGCCTTTTTTTAGCCATATCCATTTTTTATTAAAAATTAATTGTTGTGCATTTTTCAAACACATGCAGTCAGTGTGTGTGCTCGCATTAAAATTGGGCGTTGACTAATAATTGCAGTTTTATTTAATTTAATTTTATTGGCGCATAAATTTTTATCATCGAACATTGAGCTCAATTTGAAAAATGATTATTTCTGTATTAGGGTTCTATTGTATTTAATTCAGTTATAAACATTTACCTTGCAGAACAGAAAAAATGGCCTCACTTTTATTGCTTTGATTGTCAGGGCTTTTGAAAACCATAAATTGTACTTACAATTAACACCAGGGGAATTAAAGGGAGATTAACTATTCTACTTATTCTTTGCTTGGAATCCAAGCCTTTGAGTAATATAATATATTTTAATATACGAGCTTGCACCGCAACTTGTTATTAAATTTTGAATTCATTTTTGATCAGGATCACCAGTACACAAAATATTCCCTCAGTTTATAAGCTATTTGAAACTTATTTATTACAATTTTATTTTTTTGCAGATAGTACATAAGTCGGAACGGAACGGATCGACCTACTATATCATGTAGCACCAATAGAAACAATCACAAAAAAAAATATCATAGAATTTTGTTGTTTCTTAACATATACTCCGAAATAAAATTAAGGTTTTACTTTAATAAAAATCGATCAAAAAAAGTATCGGAAAATTTACCTAGCTTTATTGTTTTTAGGCATCGAAATATAATATATAATATAGAATACATATTTAATTTTTGTAATAGCTTATAAAGCTAATAACATATTGAACATATTTATATTTTATATTTATTGGAATGTAATGGAAAAATCGACAATCGGATATGGATATTTTTACTATTTTAAAATTTAATTTTGAATTTTATAAAAACAGAAAGTCTATATCATACAACTGCCTTAGGAACAATAAAAAAAAGATTGGGAAATATAAATTTATACCTGCAAGGATATATAAACTTTGATTTACCGAAAATTGCTTTCATTTTATTCTTGTTTAGATATTTTATTATTTTAGGGAATTGCAAATAAATATAAATTCCAAGAAATAAAAATGTGCATTTTAGTAATGTTGTGTTACATATACAGTCATGGAAAAAATAATAGAAACGACAATTTTTTTTCGTATTTTTCAAACTTTTCTTCAGTCAATTTTTTTTTTTTTTAAGTTTAATAATTTTGATTTAAAGTCGATTCAATTATGTGTCAAAATATACCAAAACAATAATTTTCAAAAAACGTTATGAACTAAAAAATAATTTTTTAAATTTTTAGGCCTGGAAAAAATAATAGAAACGACTGAGTTAATTCAATGAAAAACAGTTTTGTATCTTCAAAGCCTATTAGTTTAGATGGTAACTTTAATATATAGTTGTGTCACCGCTATTTTTAATGACTTTGGTTCAGCGGTGTCCCATTGAATCCACCAAATTGGCACAAATTGATGGTTCAATGGAGTACCACTCAGAATTCACTTTCTTCAACAAATCTTCCCTAGTTTTGGACTTAAACCCACCAAGCCTCTTCTTTATTATCCCCCAAAGGTGCTCTATAGGATTTAAGTCTGGGGACTGCGAAGGCTATTCCATCAAGGGAACTTCGTTGTCTACAAACCATTTCTTGGCCAGCTTTGAAGAATGGTTCGGGTCATTATCCTGCTGAAACTTCCATTCAATTGGCATTTCCTCTTCAGCATAACGTAGCATTATGCTGTCGAGTATGTCGACGTAGTGGGTGGCACACATTTTTTCCTTTATCCAATGTATTGGACCAAAACCCGACTGGGAAAAGCATCCCCACAACATGAGTTTCGCACCTCCATGTTTAACGGCTTTAATAGAGGACTTTGGATCGTGGGCGGTATTCTTAGGGCGCCATACATGTGGTTCCCCATCAGATCCAAACAAATTTATCTTGGTTTCGTCCGACCACAACATATTTTTCCAATTGGAGCGCAATAAATGCACCTTCGCGAAATGTACACGTTTGTCGATATTTTTCTGCTGAGGTATGGTACCTTTCGGTGTGAATGGGCTTTTAGATCGGCTTCAATCAGCCTATTTCTTATGGTTCGACTTGTAACCGGTGCATTCAAATCATTTTTGATATGTTTCGACGAGAGAAAGGTATTTTTATTTGATTTTCTAACAAGCCGCCTGTCGAAATTCACCGATGTTGCGCGCTTATTATTGTGATGAATCGCCGTAATCGCAGTCCCCAGACTTAAATCCTATAGAGCACCTTTGGGGGATAATAAAGAAGAGGCTTGGTGGGTTTAAGTCCAAAACTAGGGAAGATTTGTTGAAGAAAGTGAATTCTGAGTGGTACTCCATTGAACCATCAATTTGTGCCAATTTGGTGGATTCAATGGGACACCGCTGAACCAAAGTCATTAAAAATAGCGGTGACACAACTATATATTAAAGTTACCATCTAAACTAATAGGCTTTGAAGCTACAAAACTGTTTTTCATTGAATTAACTTAGTCGTTTCAATTATTTTTTCCAGGCCTAAAAATTTAAAAAATTTTTTTTAGTTCATAACGTTTTTTGAAAATTATTGTTTTGGTATATTTTGACACATAATTGAATCGACTATAAATCAAAATTATTAAACTTAAAAAAAAAAAAAAATTGACTGAAGAAAAGTTTGAAAAATACGAAAAAAAATTGTCGTTTCTATTATTTTTTCCATGACTGTATTGCCATGTAATCATTAAATGCACTAAATTGACAAGAAATTTGCGAAATTTAGTTTTGATTAGAAAATTATTTTATTTGTAGGCATATTAGAAAGGCTTTATTGTATTTTGTGAAGAATTTGTTTTTCCGTTTAAGTGCCTGTGTTATTTATACTTTTCACTTAACCCGGTGCTTTGTAACTCAACGTATGATCATCTCGCATTACAGCGCCGTACGGGGACACGATTTGTGTCGCACCTGTTTGCCAATTTGAAATGAGGTTATGAACCCAACTGTAGTTTCTCAACCAGCCAGAACAACAACAATAACAGCGGCGATGGCCAAAACGCATTTGGCCACCTCTCAGCCGGTTTTCCCATCGCTACCCTCGCTCCCTGCAAATTGGCCCGAGGCGCGAGCGCTTTTCCTTTTGTGGCCACCAAAGAACTCGTTGGCCAGGCCGAATGGTTGCCATGTGGCTCGGATCGAAGTGGATCGGATCGGATCGGATCGGTGGTTAGGCGGCTATAGCGATATGCAGCTTTAGCTTGGCTGGCCAACTCCGCTGGAGATTGATGTTTGCTGCCTCTGACATTTGTTTCGCGCGCGATCTCGCCGGCCATCCCGCTCGCTCTCGCATGATTAATCACCAAACTGGTTTTCCGTCCACATTTTTCCCCGTGTGATTTAAATGGTTTTTTCTTTCCTACCTTTTGCATAGAGCTTTTCAGTAGAATTACTGGATTTTCCACTAAGATGAAAAATTGCACTGAGCGATCGTGTAAACAAATTCATTAGGTTGATTAAATATTTTAATTATTTTACACAATTGTCGGAAAATTCCATGATAGTATCAGCTACTACAATATTTACATAAGGAGATGAGGGAAAAGAGAATATAGAAGGCAATCAAATAGAAGGGATCAAAGGTTATTGATAAACATTTTTAATTAGAGTACACATAATTTTATAAATAAATAAATTATCATAATTGGGATCGCAAGTCTTAACAAATCGAGTTCGAAACCAGGTTAAAATATTTTGTTGTATTATTAGCTTGACGTTTTTAAATAGAAATTTAGGAAAGGTTCGACATGCAAATATAGTCTGTAATGATAATTATCCAACTTAATCGATAAAAATGTAAGATTTGCCATAAATAGTGTTAACTGGACTGAAATATTTCAGTAAAATGTCCGTCACATTCGAAATTATTTTAAAATGAAACCTGAGGCATTCCCGGAATCTTTTACCACTGAATTTCAGTGGGTCTGTGGCTCCTGTTTTGACAGGGACATGCCCATGTGTGCTCCATATACGCACATGAGACGTCAACTGGCAAATGGCAACGCCAACGCAGAGCAGCTGCCTTATTTCCTTTTGGCCAGGAGTTGCATCGCACACTTCGCCACATTCGGCCAAAACTCAACAGGTTAATTCGCGCTCGATGGGCCAAATGAACAAAAGTGTCGGCCTTAAATGGCAGCCAGCGAAAAAGTTTTTATTTTGCCTTTTGGTTCGATTTGGCGTGGTTTGGAAACATGCAACTTCGCACATCGAGGAAGCATTGAAATGTCCGCCAAGACAATGCGGCAACATTTTCAGTTGCCCGGGCAACCAAATTGGCAACGCGTTGGCCAAGTTATGAGGCTGCCTCTGGGGAGTGGACTGCTTAGTGTGTTGTGTGTGGAGTGTGGAGTGTGGAAAGGTGCGGTGGCTCCCAGGCGAAGATTGCTGCCAATGCACATGAAGGTGTCATTTGTTGGATACATGCATTTTCCGACTTGCCAACAAATCGCAACGATGGCAAAAGGCAACTGCAACATGCAACATCGACGGCGAAGTCCGATACGAATGTCTAATGATGTGGCACCGTGGTAAAAATTGTACAAGAAATTTTCTCAGAAAAAAGTTTAAATAATTTTGAATTTCTATGGTTTAAGTACAGAATTTTAATCGCCCATGTGGTTTTTGTGGCTTTAGAAAACAAAACAAGAGAGAACGCTATAGTCGGGTGCCCCGACTATCAGATACCCGTTACTCAGGTAAAGGGAGTGCGAGGGAGATGGAGATAGAAACTTTGATCACAAATAACTTTTTAACGAATGGTCCGATTTGAAAAATTTCTTCTACATTTCGATAGGTATTGATAAACACAATAAAACTGCATTTTTACTTTTCCGAAATATTTAAATTTTTAAAATCGTATATAAGCGATTGTGGGCGTTAAAGGAGGCGTGGCACCATTTTAAAACAAACTTGCGCTGCGTAGGAACTTCTAAAATCTACATGCAAAATGCCAATCTTCTAGCTTTTATAGTTTCCGAGATCTCAGCGTTCATACGGACAGACAGACAGACGGACAGACAGACGGACAGACGGACAGACGGACATGGCTAGATCGACTCGGCTAGTGATCCTGATCAAGAATATATATACTTTATAGGGTCGGAAACGCTTCCTTCTAGCTGTTACATACTTTTGCACGAATACAATATACCCTTTTACTCTACGAGTAACGGGTATAATTAAATAGTTATATATTTTACTGTTGGAAGTTCAAAAAAAATTTTTTTTAATAAGTTCAGCACTAAGATTGTATGCCGCGCAGCTTCAAATCCATATATACAGTACCATTTTTTTAGCACTTTTAAAAATTTGTGTGGATGAAATTCAAATGAACCATTAATATGCACAAAAACTTTTCTATAACATTTTATAAAAATGTGATTTATGTAATTTAAATCATAAAAATTTTGTTAATGGGTCCTTGAATATATATATTTACATATAAAAAACATATAACTTGTTTTATAATATTTTATTCTAATATTTTATAATATATAATATTTTAATGTCTGAGAAATAATTCTTTCAGAGTAACTAAGATAATTTTGTTTCATTTGAAATGAGTTATGAGCATGACATGATATTCCATAGAAATATTGAAAAGGTTCTTTGACTGCCCTGAACTTACATTCTTTTTTTACAATTGCAAAATGTGTCTTGCAAATTAAACACACATTTTGCCCCCTTTCACTCTTGTCTATCGCTCACAATAACGATTCCTCTCCTTCTTTTTAACCGCAACTCGCGTTTTTCACGGCAATTGTTTTGATTTTGATTTTTGCCTCTGCCCTTTCCTGTTGTAGACTTTTCCTCCGCGTTGTCAGTTGTCCCCGCTTTTGTTGCCAACTCTGCTGTCAACTGGGAACAGTTTACTTTTTTGCTGGCGGTTTTGTTTCCCATTTTATGCCGCGTTTTGTGCAATTCTGACACATTTTAACAATTTATGAAGCGCTCTGATATCCCTGCACCCCATCCAACCGCACAGAGCTTTGACAACTAAATTCAAAGCAATTCATACATCATGTGATGGTGTGCCAAGCCACTTACAACGGTTCCCACCAGTGATGGCAAAGTAATTATTTAAAAAATAAATAGTATTTTGGAAAAGAACCAATTTACAATTTTATTAAATTAAATGTGAGTATCAAGCAAATATTAAAAGTCATTTCAATTTAACATAAATTTATATTATTTTCTTCTTGAACTAATCTTAAAATCATAGTCTAGACCAAAAAGTTATAGAATTAAACAATCTTAAATAATGTTTAAATGTACAAATGCTAAATATGCTACAATATGCTAATTGATTTCAGAACTTAGATCCCAAATCTCTTTTCACAAATAGATTTTCTAAAAGTATTAAAGGTAATCGAAATAAAGTCAAAATATAAATATTCTATTATTTTGTCTAGTTTTTAATTCAAGTCTAGGTAAGTCAATCATACTGAGAACACTAGTTTACAAATGAAATGAAAAAGTGGTTCCGAACCGCTGATAACTATTTATTTCGTAGTTTGACACAAAGATCCCAAAAATGAAAAACCATCTAAATTAGATTGCCAGGATATCGAATAAAATATGTACAATAAATTCTTCCATGACATATTTTTAATTTACATTTTTCTGTATGTGGGGTTTAATTATATATGAAATTGCCATTACAAGATTGAAAACACTTTGGTGTAAGCTAGTGTATTTTATCAAAAATAAGTGATATGGCTATCTGTGTAGATACTTCCCATCACTGGCTCTCACCCACAAAAACCACCTGGCTTTTCCACCTGTTCGCAAAAGTGCGTGTGTCAAAGTGCGTGTGTGGTTTTCGCGACATTTGTATGGTGTGTAACGGTATCCGTGTCCACGTCAGTTTTCCTGGCAGTTGTCAGTTGCGCTTTGATAATTTCATTTTGTCCCACTGGCCCCATGAGCAATTCAATAGAGAGTCTCTATTTTATTTTTCCTTCACTTTACTTCATCGCGGAATAATATGGGCTGGGTTGGGCTGGTTTCCTGGCTAAGGTTGCGTCGTTTTGGGTTTGTTTTGCTGAATGGACTTAAGAGCTGAAGTTGTCGAGTTTACTAGACAGCAAGTCAGGCTATACCATTTAATTCATCAAACAACTTCTGGAGGTCAACATTCCAAACAAAGCAAATTATGCATTAATCAAAAAGTATTGCTGCGCTTAATGTTAAATGTTTTTAAAAGTCGATTATCTCAGAAAAATTGCATTGGAAGTAACAATTTTAAAATTCAGAACACAAACATTTCAATTATTTTTTTAAATATTTCTCGAAAAGTACAAACTTTCGTAAATAAGTGTAAGGTGTCAAAAGTCGAGGAATCTCAAGGACTATTAAAAATATTACACGTAGGGGTTGCCAATAGTTGGAGGTGCGATCGATACAACTTTTTACCTCGGCTTGACTATGTGATGTAGCAATATATGTTTAAATTGTAATATTTTTCTTATATTTTTAGATATTTTGGACATCCACTTTTAGCAACAAAATAATATTTTTATTAATATTATTTGAATCTTGAGTGCTCTGATACATAATGTCAAATTCATATTCTTCTTTGTTACAAATCGAAATACTTTCGGTTCTGTTTCCAGGTGCCCCCTGAGTCAACGACATTCCGGATCAAAGCTTTTGGCCCTCAAACTCGGGCCCAGGTTATAAAAGGCTGAAATAACTCTGAACCGAGCATCAGGGAATGAAATGAAATGCATAACAGCCGCCAAACATTCTCAGCCATCGACATTTTTGAAGTTGTATAAGTAAATGTACGTTTTTTTTCGTTTTTGTCTTTGCGTTAATTTATAGTCACTGATTGGGGCGTTATTCTTATTGATCCAGGCCATAAATTAAGAGAACCCCTGACATGCCACATACATTACCGACATTTTAGCGTTTGATTTGTTATTTATCATACGAGCGACCGAGCGAAAGAGACGGCTGCGGCGGACCAGCGACTGGGAGCGAAAGAGAGGGCGCGAGGCCCAATGACGATGGACGAATCTCGTCGCATCTGATCCGATCTCAGCTTCATCTCGCGCCGAGTCTCGGGCTTACCTGTAAAACTAGTTTCAATCTTTTTCCAACATTTTCGTTCTTCGCTTTTAGCGCTCGCTTTTTGTTTTGCCTTTTTTCTTGATTTTTTAATGATGAAATATACATTTTGAGTTTAATATATCAAACCGAATGGCGGGCAAGCGAATGTTAATTTGTTTCGTATTTTTTGAGAGTATCTTTTTCTCTGTTTTTCTTTTTTCTTAATTTTGATTTATTTCATTTTGAAATTAAAAATCGATTGAGTAACGAACAATCTGTCGATCTTTTAGCTGTTCAGCGAATTTTAATTTTCGTTTTAATATGGATTTCGATTCCGATTTGGATTCGCTTTTGGACTTGGACTCGGATTCGGATTCCGATTTGTGTTTTTAGGTAGCCAGCAGATCGTTTAATATGCAAAAGGCAGTCTGATAAGGCGGTCGAAACTTGTTTCTCGTTCTATTCGAATCTGTATCGCAGTCTCCGCTGCGTTTGCGTGTGCGTGGATTTTTGAGTGATTAATTAAAATTATGCCCAGAAAGCAAACTAATGAGTTTAATACGACGAAGTCCATTAATTAAACACGTCGACAGCGGCGGGGTCGACGTTGACATTAAGGCATCATCAGTGAAGTCGAATCCACCGACCTCTATAATTAAGGCTGAACCCAAGAGAGGCCCAAAAAGGCCGACGAAATGGAGACAAGAACGCTAAGAAACAGAATATCAAGGAATTGGAAGAAGACTATGGTGTACCCAGTGGTAATTCTTTAAATCAAAAATTATTTGTAGATCAAAAATTATATTCCATGGCAGTTTCATTGAAAAAGTTACCTTTAAAAGTAAACCATTTATACTTTTGTTTGGAAATAATGCAAATAAATATTAAGACTTACCATTATAGCTGCAAGGGATTAATTTTATTTGATTTGCATAGGTCAAGATAAATAGATGACATGGCTTTACCTATCTAGTAATGAATAGAAGGGCCTATATTCTTTATCAAGTCTTTATATAACTTTTTATTACAATCCATTGAATATACCCTCATAAGTACGGAGTATGAAGAGAAAAACAAAAGCGGCAATCTTCGATTCAACAGAGCTTCATCATCGCCATCATGGATGGAGATGGAGACGGAGACACAGACCCACCAAATGAACGTTGATGAGTTCCATTTAAATAAAATCTTGATCGGCAGGCAGACAGAGCAGCGGCATCCGTTTTGGGACCCAGAGAGACCATGCTGGGGCAACAACAACAACCAAAATTAATATCGTAAAAAGATACATCCGATAATTTATGAAACATAAATAACTAAAACAAAAATACAAATCATTTGTCCGATGACAGTTGCTGCGTCTGTTTTTCAATAGCTTTTTCAAATTGATTCCGTTGCTTGATGGCGTTCATCGTCCATTTTCGTTTCTCTGAGGTTTTTTATTATCTTTTCCCTCTTGCCCGAATCCAGCTGACATTTGCTTATTATTATTGGTCAGTCCGGACCGGGACCGTTTCATCTTGGGCCTGAATCGATGGATCGTTCGTTGAATTTATGTAAATTGCGCTCTCTGAAGTAGGAAGTCACTCAGGGAGAGTTGGGTTTCGTCTTGAGCCGGGCACCCCGACGAATTATGAATTTATTGTGGCTGTCGTGGGGATTTTTGTTTTATTTTTCTGGGTTCCAATCTTGAGAATCTTTTGGTTGCCTTAATTTCCCAACGTGTCGCAGTTTTGATGTTTTCTATGGGGGTTGATAATCTGGAGATGAATAAATTAAAATCGTTGGTTATTTAGTTCAGATAGTAAGGGATAAATGGATTAATAAGAATAGGGCTTTTTGGATATTTTATGTTTACTTAAACGTATTTTAACAAGTTAGTAGATAAAGTAATTAGCCATTTGTAACAATGTAAAAACAATGTTTCAAAGTTGAAAATGGTGAACAAACTCTTTTTTTCACTTCATTTGCTTTTTTTATTAGTATTACAATATTTCAATTTTCAATTGTGAAGCTCCATATTATAATATGTTTTTATATCATAATGAAACCATAGCCCCAAATCAAATCGCATCCCATTTCATTCGATTGCTCATTTATAATATACGGATTAATTAAAGTAGGGCTTATTGGATATTTTATGTTTACTTAAACGTATTTTGAGTTAGCAAATAAAGTAATTAGCCATTTGTAACAATGTAAAAACAATGTTTTAAAATTGAAAATGGTGAACAAGCTCTTTTTATACCCTTGCAGAGGGTATTATAATTTCAGTCAAAAGTTTGCAACGCAGTGAAGGAGACATTTCCGACCCTATAAAGTATATATATTCTTGATCAGCATCACCAGGAGAGTCGATCTAGCCATGTCCGTCTGTCCGTCCGTCTGTCCGTCTGTCCGTCCGTTTCTACGCAAACTAGTCCCTCAGTTTTAAAGCTATCTGCTCGAAACTTTCCCAAAAGTCGGAACGAGCCGGATCGGGCGACTATATCATATAGCTCCCATATAACTGAACGATCGGAAAAGCCATAACTTTGGTGTTTTTAAAGATAAGAAGTTGGGATTTTCTATGGGTTTTATTTTTGGCCAATCAATCCGACATACCAAATTTCATAAGGATCGGCCGACTATATCTTATAGCTGCCATATAACTGAACGATTGGAAATGCCATAACTTTGGTGTTTTTAAAGTTAGGAAGTTGGGATTTTTTATGAGTATTAAGAATGCATCATATGAATAATTTTGGAGAATATAATAACAGAGTATTCTGCAAGGGTATATCAACTTCGGCTCCGCCCGAAGTTAGCTTTCCTTTCTTGTTTCATATGTATTTTTTATTAGTATTACAATATTTCAATTGTCAATATTATAATATGTTTTTCTATCGTAATGAAACCATAACCCCAAATCAAATCGCTTCCCATTTCATTCGATTGCTCATTTATACCCTATATTGGGCGATCTCAATCATCGAAACCTCCCGAACAAGCATTTCCAATGCAGTGTTAATTTGACCAAATTCTCGAGATCATCAGTCTAACAGCAATGGAGTCCCTATTGGAGTCCCTTGTTTGGAGTGCACACATCTGTGCACCGCGAGCGGTGCCTCCTTGCATTTGGTTCCGCCTGGCACAACCCACAAATCAAGGGTGAAATATATTCAGCGAGCGATAAAAATTTCACAAAGAAGGAACAGAGAGCGACCCCAAGCGAAACGGGGAATTTATATACATGAAAATGAAGATGTAAATTATACGAAATGTGAGGCATTGACCAACCAAAGAGCAGCCACAACATGGAAGACGGCGAACCATTGCCACAGAGCCATTTCTGAACACCAGAGGCAGGTAATGCCATCAATCTACAAGCTGTATCTGTATCTAACAGATGCACTGCAGTGCGAGAGAGGCGGCACTAGGGCGAAAAAGGGATGGGGAATGGAATGGCAGCCGGCAAGCTCGTATATAAGAAACACCCTCCCGGGCAAATGATTGATTGCTCATCATTTTTCATTCTTAATGAAAATGCACCCCGCTGGCAAGAGTTGAGTTCACTTGGCCTGACTTGACTGCTCGCTGGTTGGCTGCCTCGTAGATACATTCGCCAGTGTATCTGTATCCGTATCCGTACATGTCTCTGCATCTGTATCCGTAGTCTGTGTCTGTGCTTATGGCACACCTGAGTCAGTCTGACAGCCTGGCAGAAAGGTGCAAAGGTGCGATTATCGCGACTGTTCGCCGGGGGAAAGGGGCTGCATGGCAGAACTTGGCCAAATTCCACGTTGGCCGCCCAGGCGCATAAAAATGGCTGCCAAGAGAGAACATGGCTATAGTCCCCTGCCCCTTCCCCTTCCCCATTTCCCCTTCCCCCTCACCATTCTTACCTGGCTGCCAGTCAACTGTCAACTGTTCTGTGCCCATGTCATGCTATGCATCATCTTCTGGCAGTTATTAACCTTTGTCCGCCCCGCCCACACCCCCATGGTTGCGACTGCCATCCGCCTTGCCCCCCTCCCCCGCCCGCTTCCCCCCGCCTGATTTAGTGGCCTGGCATGGTAGCAATTGCTGAAATTAAACAAAACTCCTAGCTACAATTTCTATTTGCACACTGGGCGAAAATCGGGATTGCTGGCGCAATGAGGAAATGCTGAGCTAGACAGAATAAAAAATTGTATATCTTATAAAAATTCAAATTTAGAAAGAATCAACTGTAGTATGCAATGCTAAGATTATACATAAATTTATTGAAATGATTTGAAAGAAAAAAAACATGTTTTGCATTTTTATTTGATTAAATTTTACAATCCATGAAAACAAGGTCCATCCTTGTGAGGCGTATTCAACAAATAAATATTTAAAAAAAATGATTTTATTAAAAACCTTAAACCTTAATTATTTATTTTATTTTCTGTGGAAACAGGAGACATTTTTTTGATAGTATATTGACTTTAAACTCTAAAAGCTTCTACAAATTTGTTTATTGCTGATAATAGCAATTTTTATTAAGCTTTTGATATAGGCTTGTTCCGGTTTTTACTTTAAAATGATTTTCCCGAATACGATTTTCAAAATTATTGATATTAAGTAACAATTTTGTAATATAGAAAGGTATTTAGCTAATTATATTTTTACCTTTTAAATTATATAACAATAAAAACTGATAGAGTGAAAGTAAAACAGGCCTGATTTTTATCTCTATTTTTTGAAATCCTATTTTTTAAGTCTCATTGAAAATTTGAAGCCTAGACTTGATATTTAATCCACGACTTGGCCCGCCCCATTCCCTCTCTTTGCCAATTACAAAACATTTCAGTGAGCTGAGATGAGGTCAAAGTGGAAACTGACGCCTGCTCGGCGGCCATTGCTGCTGGTGAAGCCGCCTCAGCTGACTGTGGCAACGGGCATCATCATTAATCATTTTTATTTGCACGCCGCCGCAGTTGTGCTGGCGTTTTGGGCCGCTGGAAAGGCCTGAAAAGGGGGTGGAGTGGGGTGGAGAGGGGGCTGTTAATGGGCGGCGGAGCCACCCTCGTCACCGGCAAAAATCCAGCGAGTTTGTCACATTGCCTGACCACCCAACCACCCAGCCACCCAACCACCCAGCCACCCACTTAACCAGAGAACAGCCACCCACCGTGCCAGTCAGCCATCATCATCATCAGCATCTGAGTAAACAACAAAACATGGACAGTAAATTGTAAACGTCATAATGTGGAGGGCGAGCAGCAGATCCAACAACAACAACAGTAGCAACAACACGAAAAACGTTGACGGCAACTGTATAAATTATTACATTGTGTACTCTTAGCGCACATAAAAATACATTAATAAATATTATTTATGTATACTCGTATGTAGAATACATTGCGCACCATTCCTTAAAGCATCTTTCCATTCCATCCTCTCCACAACTCCCACTTTTCCAGCTTGTTCATCATCGCACTCTGCCACCATAAACTGATGTGGAAAGATGAGATATATAATACACAGGGAGGATGCTGTCTTAGAAAGTTCCCTTGTGACTTAAAAGAGGGTTAGGATCCAGAGATCTTCGAAAAAAGGTTGGAAATTTGTGGACCAAGAGTCTTTTCAAAATATTACTGGGTCTAAAAAGAATTATATTCCATTGATTCATATATATTTGAAAAAAATATATGAATATATTATATATTTAAAGAACTGTTTGAAGTTGTGATCTAATTTTTGAAATCTTAGAACTAGTAATGTATTCCAATTCTTATATTCACCTTAGATTCAAAATTCAAGCTTAAGCAATATATTTATTATGAATTAAAATGGATATCTAATTGTGTATGTATATGATGGAGCTGGTAATGTATTTTATACCATATGTTGCCCTTACCCTCGAACTTTGAATTTAACCCAAAATATAATAATATAAATGGCTTTTTTACCTTTAAAACATATACTCAAAAGCCTTGTTATTAAACATCCTCTATAAAACAAACAATTAACAAATCTTAAGCTTAATTAATTTTTTTCAAGTGAACTTTCATTGCAAACTTGCACAAAAAGTCTCATCTACGTATTATTTTTTGAAATTTGTTAAATCAAATAAATAAATTCGATTTCGTTTGGATTTTACTCTATATGGGCACAAACTCATATATAACATTTTTTTTTGTTTATGTTTCATTTTTGCTGTTTGAATTTATCTGTTTGTTTTGCCATTCATGCGAATGCAAATTTGGTAATTGTCTCTGTCGCCATCTCACTCTCTTTTTTTCGAGTTTTCGCTTTCTTTATTTGAGTGAAAGAATTTATTTTATGGCAAATGGGGCTTAAATCGTGAGTGTCCCCAATGTGAGTTATGTATGTGAGTAATGAACGACATTATTTGCCTTTGCTTGTTATTGGTAGGGCAAAATTAGCAGATAGGGGTAGATCATCATCATACCATTTTTTGTATTTGTTTGAATAAATTTCAAATAATATTCATGAAGGTCAGACTCTATTAAAACAATATTGTATACAAAATACTTAATTTTGGGGCTTCAAAGAACCTGCCACGATTTGCTAAAACAACAATAAGCTCAAAGGTCATTAGAAACCAAATATTTGTGCTTCCATATCTGACGCAAACATCCATAATCGATATCTGGGGCAGTGCATATAAATCTCGAGGACATAGCTTTGCCTTCGCTCCGTCCATCCATCCATCGGCGTTCCTTTTGGCCTTTTAGGGCTATTCAATCTTGGGGCTGTGTGGAAAGGCCATTAACTTGATATATGCACGCCGGTCGCCTAATGATTGCCGAATTTCTAATTATACGCATAAGAAATTATATCTGTCAATAAATTTGCCACTGTGCTAGAGCTGAGAGAGCCGGGTTCCATCGACGGCGGGGCTGCGGGGGTGTTTTCGGGTGTGTGGGATAGCAAAAAAGGACGAAAAAGAAATCAGCAGAGGCCATAACTCACTCGCACACAGGCACACACACACACACACTCGGGCAGATAGACAGGACGTCTTGCCTTGGCTAGCGTAAATCCTTCCACAACTGACAACGGGAATGGCTCGCTCAGTGCTTATATAAATGATGAGTCCAAATGTCCGAGCCGAGCCGAGTCCGAGTCCGATTCGAAGTCCGAGTCTTTGGCAGGGGCATAATGACCTAGGCAAGGGCGGAGCAGGAAATATTTGGCCGAATGACGCATAAAACAAATCCAAGGAGCCCAAGAGCCCAAGGGTTGCCGTTGACTTGACGGACCTGACTTGACGGAGGAGGGTGAATGCCCGGATGGGATGTCTCTGGTGCGGAAGGAGGAGCTTTGCGGGCTGGCTCGTCATCATTATCATCAGCGGCAGTCATCATGGCCAAGACGAGAAGTCTTTTTCGCCAACCCGAAGACATTTGCCAGGGAGTGGAGGAGGAGGAGGAGGAGGAGGAGGAGGAGTAGGAGGAGGAGGAGCACCACCACCACCACAGTCGGCCCCATATATTTTCGCTCGTCTGACATTAACGGCTGCTATCGCAGAGTGGAGCTATACCCAGAGCTCTGCCAAGCTGGCATCATTACTGGCACTCCACGATTTATTGACGAGCAGACCAAAGCAAAGCAAAGTAAAGCAAACCAAACGAACGGAATAGAACAGAACAGAACACACCCGAGCTGACTGAGCAGCCGAAAATTTAGAATCGTCTTCTTGGCTAGGACAGCACAAAAAGGATTGCCGGGGGAGGGGGAGGGTGAGGGGGGTGTGGACGTCTTGGGTGTGGCCGGGTCCCAGTGTTGGCCCCCAAAACTAAACCCCATTAGTTTCTATGGCCCATTCCGTTGACTTGACGCTTTGGCCTGGCAGGCAGTCAACGCAATATGACGTTGTCGTTGTCGTTGTCGTTGTCGCTTGACGACTCCTTGAGGTTTGTTGATTCAGGCAAAAATTCCTCAATATCAAAGTTTGCCGCTTTGTTCTAACCAAATTGCATATTAGATGGCAGACCCTGGCTTAAATTGGATGGTGTGGAGGACGAAGTTTGATTTAGGCAATCCGAAATAAGGACCTATATTACTTGGATCATCATTCTCGGATATCATTTCTTCGAAGCCTTTTGTCTTATACACTTTTTTGGAGCGATGGAAAGATCTTTCAAGAGTTTGCCAACAAAAAAATGTATTAGGAAAAGCCCAATTCCATTATTTAACGTTAATTTAATTAAATTTATTTTTAATATTATAACACAACTTCAAATCTTCACGAGCATTATATTTTAAATAGTACAAGCTATTTCTTTATCGTACTCCTTGTCTACCGCCTCTGATTTACTTCAAAATATATACCCAGACTGATGCAAAAGCTTCACATGCGACAAGTGAGGCAGATCCTTGAGCTGGTGATTCATATGCCAAAGCGGCTCGGTTGCCAAACAGTCCCCCACTAAGCAATATCTAATGCCAAACGATGCTGTGTGCCTTCATCCTGCTGCCGTGCCCCTCAGTCTCCTGTGGAACCATTCATTTGCTTGAGCGCGCCTTCGGCATATTTTTAATTGCCTAATTTTGCGACTTGACTGATGGGACCACTGAACGCTCCGAGGGTTGATGCCGCTGCTCCTGTTTTCGCCGCTCAAATGTTGTCGTTCAGCTTGATAAACGCCCGCTTGCTGCCGTTTGGCATTTTAAAATTGTCGCCAAAAACATCCACCCTCCAACCCTCAAACCCTCGCATCCACTCCGGCTGGCAAGTGGCTTCATTTGCTGGCGCTGAAATATTTCACAGCCCCACGGAGCCACCACTCACACCCACCCAAACCCCACCTCGAATTTGGACCCGGCATTGTCACCATCAACAGTGCTCGCGGCAAATTATGGGACAATATTTTAGGCTAATGTTAATGTTTTCCCAAAAATTTTCTCATTGTGCCGTACGCTACCCCACCCCCGCACCAGGACCAGCACCACCACCACCACCCATTAGACACTCCTTGCCTCTGGCCAAAATCCGTTAAATTATTGAGCTGAAGGTACTTTTCAATGCGGTTCGCTGGCTCGGGTTACTCGACTACTTTCCAGACTGAGCCACAGAGTTTGGGGTTAAATGAGCAGCGACACTTTTGCCGTTGTCGCTGCCTTGCCGGGGGTATTCTTTATTCTTGTTGGGCATTGCAATTTCAAGTCACTCAGGTTCTCTTGTTAAATGTTTCGGAAATGTTGCTCCCGAAATGAATGAACCCAAGGCGGAGAAAGCCTCGTGAATGAATTAGCCTAGTGGAAAAACACAAATTTTCGAGCGGGTTACATTAGAAGATCCACCGTTGGGATAGTCAAGTAAATTATTGCTTTATTTAGTAAATTATATATAAGGTAAAGAGCATAACAAGTATAACAAGAAGGGAACATTTTCAAAAAGAAAATTAATCAAATAGAATATACCTAGTCAGCTCATGGTAATCAAAACGGTTGTCCTGTTTAATTGCTGTTTTCTTTACCGACTTATCAAATTCATATGTTAATATTTGTCACTTTAACGATTTGACCAACCTCGGATAATGATTAAAATCCCTTGGAAAAAAACAAAAAAAGCAAAGAAATTTTGAAAAGAGCAACGGAAAATAATCAAAACTATTTTCAAAGCCACATAAGGTACTCCTTAATATAATATAAAGCCAAACGCATTTTTTTAAATAAATTAATTCTATATTTATTTTCTTCATTTTTCATTTTGTACCATTTGATTCCCATTGCTATTTAACACGCCCACGTTGCAGACCATCTTATGACCATCAAGACTGGTTACCCTTAGCTTTCATAAGCAGTGAAAATTTGTATCTTGAAGTTGCAGCGAGAAATTGCAATCTGCCCACCCACTCATCAGTCTTGAGTCTGTCTCGGGCACACCTAAGAGATAAAGAAAGCCACAGAAAACCCCCGAAAAATAAAAGAAATGCCGTGGAAAAACCTCTAAATCTTGTTGGCTACGCTCGTCCAGGAGCGGGCCCTGTTGCCATTTATTTCTCCCCCAGCCCTTTTTGCAACGTTCGCCTTGTCTGGGCCACCATAAAACACTTTAATAGTTCTCTTATGCCAACCCCCAAGACTGCCTCAGCCCCAAAAGCCAGCCACACAAACAAAAGCCTACACTGACTGACGGTTACCAATGCCTTTATTCTTTCGTTCGCCTTTCGTTTTCGACTTTGGCTTCGATACTCGAAAAGCTCGCGATTTAAAATTATGGCATGGCTGTCACTTAAATGGCGCCCAACGAGGGACCCTCAGCTCAAACCACCACCACCCCCACTTAAATGGCGCCCAACGAGGGGCCCTCAACTCATACCACCAGCACCTTACCTGCAGCCGCCGCTGGCGTTTCGACTCAATTGTTTCTGTGTTTTCTCTTTCTCTCGAGCGCTTTCTTTGTCCTTAATTTAGGGCCAGACAACTCGTTGAACTTTTTTAATGATTTCTGTTGTAAGCCTTGGGGACTAATTCTTGGGAAGGGAGAACGAGAGGCCGCCATATGCCCGGAGACGCAACAAATTAACCCCGTTCACCTGCAGGTCGCCGAGCAACCCTTAACCCATTCCGGCCCAACGCCCCGCACCGCTCAGCATCTTAGCCGCTTCAACACTTTGATTTGATTTTGGTTTTTTTTTTCGGAGCTGCGTTTGCGTTTTTAACGCACGCTTAATCAATTGGCAGAAAACCCCCATTGACCCCGCCAACCGCCCACCGTAACCTGCGCGAACTTGTGCGCGTGGCAGGCCCACCACAGCCACCGACCTTGTCACATGACACCTGCAACCTTTTGCGCGTCGATTTCCGTTTCCGTTTCGCCGCCGTCGACGTTGGCAAAAGTTTATCGGTGCGATTTTTCGTCTTGCTTTGGTGGGTGGGTCGATGGGTGGGTGGATGGATGGGTGGGTGGGCAGAGGATTTACCTCTGCCTCTTGGCATATAACAATTTTTGATGCCTTTTGATCTTCGCCTCGGCTGTTGTTGTGGACTTGGCGTGTTTTTAATTTAAATCCTGCGCCTGTCAGCGTAATACGACAAAAAATTCCACGCCATGTTTGATGTTTAATTTTATTAAAAGGATTTTGTTGTTGTTGCTGTGGCGGTCGTTCATTTTTGTTGAATTTGCTCAGTTTGCAGACGACTGCTGTTTTTGTTGCCGGTGTTTTGTCAGAATCCAATTAAAATTAACCGCCGGCGATTGTTTGTCAAAAATATTTAAGACATAAAACAAAATCCAAAACAAACAGCAACCGAAAACAAATACAACAACAGGTGCACGGAGGAGCGGAAAATGCATGGCAAATGATTTTAGTTTAGTCCGTATCACCAATTTATTGAAAATGTTATTTAGGCTTATTCCAGAAAAATAATAATAATTTTTTGCTTGATAGAAAATCAGGTATACAAGAAGCATAAAACATTACCTAAATCAAAAACTTATCATACAAAAATTGTAGGTCTTTCGTTGAAACAAATTAAGTATTAAATGTGTTTGTACCTACATATTCTAAAAGTATATATATAAACTCTTGACTTGTCCCTTCACAAATATACATTTTATTGGATCAATTTGTAAAGATACCATATAGAAATCTTAACCTTCCCACATAAATATAACCAAAAACAATTCTAATTACCCCCGGAACCCGACAAAGGAATTTTACGAAATTCGTCACGGGTTAGTTGTGAGCTACACTTTCACTTCGGTAGCGCTCCAGACCCACGACATTTTCATTGTCTTGACGGAAGACGTCAAGCAGGAGACTTAGTGCTTGAGTGATTTACGAGGGAAAGCGGAAAGACTAGCCCGGAAAACAGACGGATCACAAAGGAACGAACTATAGAACAGGCCTGGGCCCGCACGTCAAATCAATCCCTAGTGATGAACTGCAACTGCATCGAAAGTGAAATTCTGCAGCCCATAAATCAGATCGCCGTCCTGACTTTGCCTCATTGTTGTCCATCGGACACGGGATGCAAATGTGCAACTGTTATGCCAACACACGTTCCTCCACGGGGAATCGGCCTGGAAATATTTTGACAGTGCTGCAGTTGCCGGGAAAATCGCATTTGCCAACATTACGACGGCCCCTTCTTGATGGATTAGTGCGGATTACCTGGGATCGGGATTCGGCCATGTAACCCGGTGAAAGTTGTGGCAGGTAGCTAAAAATACATAGACAAATCCTAGTTTGACTTTTCTGCGCGTCGGTCGTGCGCCTAATTAATCTGCGATGCTTTTCAAGGGCATTTGACTAAGAGAAGGCGTTTTGTTTACCACAATTTGAGGCAACCTTACCAGGTAGCTCAGTGAGTGCACGTTATCGGGGAACTCGTGGACGGAAAAAAAGTGTGGGTGGAACCAAGTCATAAGCAAATGAGTACCATGAACGTTTTAATTTATAATAAATAAGTAAGTAAATAAAAAAGCCCATTTTTTATTACTTATTTTTTTTTAAACATAAGAAGAATTGACTATCTGTATTTGCTTGGTTCAAGGATATCTTAAAAAGAAACATATGGAAATGTTCGTATTAATTTTTTCTTTTTGTTAGAAAAAGTAAAGAGCTTGAAACTGTTTGGGGGTTGAGCATTGGATATACTCCTTAAGCCACTTCTACAGGATTAAAACGTAAGACCTAATACTTATAAATGTGGCAGGCTTGAGCACAGTTTGTAAAATCATTGAATCAATTTTTTTCTCTTTTAATATTTCTAAATTTTAATTTTAGTTTTATAAAATCGATAACAACCACTTAAACTAGTTATTCAATTCTTAAAATTCCTTTAATTAACTATTTTCTTTACGTATGATAAAATATACTGAATGTGTCATAATCAAGTGCGATTAAATCTACACTTAAGGGCTTTTATTTAAGGAAAATATTGATTTAAAAATATTTATTAATCAGATTTTGAACTTTAAATTTATTAAAACTTAATTTTATAAAGATGTCTATTCCCTTCCAATAATTGGTTAAGATAAGGATCATTTAGCCTAAAAATATGAATTCGTCGAACACAGCCACTTTTTTTCTAAATCTCTCAGTGTACGATCATTAGATATAATTTTCAGCTCCTACAAATTTGCCACCTTCTAATTTTGCTTCCTATATAATTAATTTTTTTACATTCTTTTTGTTTAAGTAATAGGAATCTTAATTGGAACGCACATTAACATATGCAAATAAGCCCAGTAATCAGGCCAAGCCAACACTCAATCAGTGTTATTGGCAAATGCCTTTCCGTATTCGTATATATTTAAAATTTTATGAAGTGCAAAAGTCCAGAATGTAGTGCAATTGTATGCATACAAAATTGTTAGATTCTGCCCCCTACAATTCTCCGCCAACGATGCCGCCGTTGTTGCTATAATTTACTTTATGGCCGCTCGGCGATCGGAGTGTTAAGATTTGAAACTCAAGCGGCAGCCAATCGCTGACCAATGGCCGCCAATGCCATAAACAAAACGCTGCTGAGCCGAATGCAGCAACACCAACACGGAGCCGCCACAAAAAGTGGCAGAAGCAACAAGGCAGCAAAAACATTCTCGACATGAGCAGCTGATATTTCACATAAACGACATAAACACTGCGAGGAGACCGGGGCGCATTCGAAGATTGGCCTCGTCCTCCAGCCTCCATCCCCCTCCTCCCCTTTCCCCTTCTCCCCTTTTCCCCATGCTCCATCACCATCCTCTGCCGACTTTTGCGAAGGTGTAGCAAGGCAGCGGCAATTGCTGCAACCGATGCAGTTGCAGCGGCTACCAGCAACATCTCAGGCTCATTCCGCGGCAGCAACAACAATCGCCAGCGGATGGACAACAAAGAGTACTGGAGGTAGGGGGCAAGGGGCAGGAGGCAGGGGCAGGAGGCATGAGGCAGGAGGCTGAGACGACGACGCCATTGCCACCACATCCAAAACTGCAGTTGGCAAACAGTCGCAGAGCTCGAGGAGCAAATATATCAAATGCGATCGATCGCCAATGTCGGGAGCTGTTGTTGCAGCAGCCACAAGTGATGGTGAAGCTTGGAATGGAATTGGGGATACTCTTTCGAACTCATTGGAGGATTCGGCAATCAATCCCTTTTGCTTATAAAAATTTAAGTTGTGTGCGGTTTCTTAATGGTTTTAGGTTTCTTAGTTAGAAAACTTAAAATCCTTAAATTGCTGGGTCCTAAACTATTACATTTATTTTTAAAACATAATAAAAGCTATAAATTAAAGCGTGATAACATAGTAATGGACAATAAGCTAAAAGATTTAAGAAAATTTTATGAAATAATGGTTGTTTTATAGCCTGAAATATTGAATAAGGCACTGTTATAAAACCCAAAATGGTACAGGTATTTAAAGACAATTGTGATTTGTAATATGCAAATTAACTCTTAACCGATCGCCATTTCAAACCCATCTCATATATGCGTTTTTTTCTACGACACAGCTATCAGACTATCAGTTCGTCCAGCCAACTTACAACATCAAAATGCCACGATACCCTTCCTCGATATCGGGACCAGTCAGCAATGTAATTCCAATTTGATCTGTGCCGAACGCTTTTTGTTCCCCAGACACTGGTGATGGCCTCGAAGTGTAGGCAAAACAGTCGGACGGCAGCAAAAACTTGCAGCTTTTTCGAGAGATCAGAGATCTGGTTGTCGTCGTCGTCGTCGTCGTCGTGGTCGCGGACAGCCCCGAGTTGGACCTGGCGATCGAGGAGTAGCCCGATCGGGCCTTGGTTTTCTTTCCCCGGCTACCAGATACCGATACCGATATTGGCACTGGCAGCGGGCCCTCAAAACTTTGAACTGTTGCGCGAACGACTGCGGACTTGTGCCGGCTTTCAGTTCGTTTTGGCCTGGCCCATCAAAGACAGCATGTGTATGCTATATAGGCATTCGTGTTGCAGGGGCTCGAGCGACTTTTACAAGTCCAAAATGGATGGCGACACTTTTTCTTGCGCTTTGTGCATTGTGCAGCAAGATCTGAGCTCAGATACCCGTGAGACAGGCCCTCAAAAAAGGGATTCCTGTGCGCTCTGTGGGGTTGAATTAGCATACAGCAGGCCAGGAGCAAGCAATCGCAGGCATCTCTGGAAACTATTTGATACCGACCAAATTAATAACTTCATCATTCGATCAGGGAGATGGACAACGAAGGGGCCAATCCACCAGGCTGTCCATCCAAGTTCAGGCCAATCATTGTCACCAACAGGGACAGCGAGGGGGATCCCCTTTCTCCGGGTCGCGAGACACTGAAGAAGTGGCTTGGTCGAAAGATCCGCGTGGTGCTGCGGAACAAGCTCGTCTTGATCGGCATCTTCAGCTGCACCGATCACGACGAGAACCTGGTGCTCTTCGATTGTGGCACCTTTGTATCGGAAAGCGAGCAGCCAATTTCGGTGGGGAAAGTCATGGTGCCGGGACATCAAATATCAACTGTGGCCGTCGAAATGCAATCGGATGAGCCAGAGACGCAAGAGCCACTGGTGGAGAAATAAAGGGCCTTACAACTGCTGAAACATGTGAAACCGAAAAACGAATATTTTTCAATCCGCAAGAACACTTTTCCTAAACCATAGTTTACACACACAAATTAAACTGTTTAAATATAATGAAAAATAAATAAACCATAGCTTACACACACAAATTAAACATTTAAATATAATGAGAAAGAAATAGAACTGAAATAACAACAAATATGCATATATTTTCTTAAAAAAATAGTCAATGAAATGTGAAATACATCTATTTAATATTTGCAAACAATGAAATGTGAAATGCATCTATTTAATATTTGCAAGCTTTTTTTCCTTCCTTTTTCAACACTTCTTGGGAAAGTATCTCCTTTGGAATTAAATAATAAAGGTCTAATCCCCAAAATAAATATAATGAGAAAGAAATAAAACTGAAATAACAACAAATATAAATTTATTTTCTGATAAAAATAGTCAATGAAATGTGAAATGCATCTATTTAATATTTGCAAACTTTGTTTCATTCCTTTTTCAATACTTCTTGGGAAAGTATCTCCTTTGGAATTAAATAATCAAGGTCCAGTCCTTAAAATAAATATAATGAGAAAGAAATAGAACTAAAATAACAACAAATATAAATTTATTTTCTGAAAAAAATAGTCAATGAAATGTGAAATGCATCTATTTAATATTTGCAAACTTTTTTTCATTCCTTTTTCAACACTTCTTGGGAAAGTATGTCCTTTTGAATTAAATAATCAAGGTCTAATCCCCAAAATAAATATAATGAGAAAGAAATAAAACTGAAATAACAACAAATATAAATTTATTTTCTGATAAAAATAGTCAATGAAATATGAATTGCATCTATTTAATATTTACAAAATTTTTTTTCATTCCCTTGCAACACTTCTTGGGAAAGTACTTCCTTTGGAATAAAATAATAAAGGTGCAATCCCTAAAATAAATCAAATGAGAAAGAAATAGAACTGAAATAACAACAACTATAAATTTATTTTCTAAAAAAAGTATTTAATGATATGTGAAATGCATATATTTAATATTTGAAAACTTTTTTTTCATTCCTTTTTCAACACTTCTTGGGAAAGTATCTCCTTTGGAATTAAATAATCAAGGTCTAAGTCCCTTCAGCACCACTAATCACATTGTCAGATGACTCCGCTGACAATTCGTTAGCAGTTTTTTCCAGCCAACTCTTTCTTTTTTTGCGAAAGGCTGTGAAACAAACTCATTACGCGACCGGGCTGGGGGAAAAAAAGTGGCGCGATCTTTATCAGCGTTTTCCACCAAACTCCAGTCGACTGATAAAATATTTAAAAAACTTGACTCTGCTCCGGGGATGCGGATGCCCGAACCGATGACAGCAGCCAGGCCAACCAGCAAAAACTATCCACTTTGTGTGCTCCGTTGGCAATGCGTTTTCTTCGCGAATCGATCGCATCAAGCGAGTGAAACAACAATGGAAGCGGAGCTCTAAGCCAGCTTCTGCTTGGCCAGGCTCTTTAGGCCTTCTGGCCAAACGAGCCAAAAGGCTAAGGCCAAGGCAGCCAGCGAGTGACAGACAGACAGAGAACACAAGCCCAAAATTCCAGAGCAAAGACTCCAATAAATTTCGTTAAATGCGCACGCGTGCGAGGAACAACAGACGCGACTGCGGCCCTGTCTCCTCCTGATCCGCATCCTCATCCTCATCCTCATCCTCATCCACATCCAAATCCTCGGCTCCAGTCCCAGTCCCAACCTCATCCTCATCTTCATCCTCGAAGTCGTTGTCATTGTCGAGGATCGAGCTGCGATCGGTGATGCGACTGAGCCAGAGGAGCAGCTACTAACTCAGTTACCACCAGGCAATTGCGATGGACATCTCTCTTGCTGCCTCTCTTTCCCCTTTATTTGGCCCAATCGATCGGATTACTCTGGTTTGCACTAGAGATGGCCTCGTGACTCGTGATCGCAAGGAATTGGATATATGTATGTACTCTGGTATTATTGTTCGATTCGGGTTAGGATGCAGATTTTGAGGATTCTGCTATAAATATCCCGATTTGTTTGATTTCTTAAAAATATTCTAAATTATATCTTTTCTGATAGGTGTATTATTCCGTCCATTTTTCAATTCATAAAAATTCAATTAAGGCAATCCAGGGTTCTACCGACCCAAAATCCTTAGTATGATAGACTTTGGTGTGCAGTAAATTTAATCAAAGAAAACTTAACTTTTAGTTTTAGGAAATAGGCTCTCAAATTTCAATAAAAAATACTTTTCCGTAATAACATATATGCTTATAACATTTTATTCGAGGCAACTTAACTTAAATGCACCTAATGTACTTAAATAAAACAAGAAAACGGACATACTCCACTTTGACAACTAATTCGAAAAGTGCTATAAACGGGTTAAAAAAAATAACTCTGAATTTATTATATCACGGGAGTTTACTGTGCATATGTTAAGAGTACTTACATTCAAAGGGATAATTTAATGCTGGAAAATACGTTTGCAGGGGACTTTTTCTTAGGAGAACTTCAAAATTTACATATTAATCGTGAAAATTAAAAATGTATGGCTTTGTGTCTCATTGTCAGACATAAGAAATAAACTTAAGAAGTAAAGTAGATTTTGCCTTCAATCGTTGTTCGTTTCCCTCTCAAACTTGTGTTGAATCCTCCTCTCCAAGTTCGAATCTTGTCCTCTATCACAAGCTGCAACATTTTGCAACTCCCTAACAAGCTGATGAGACATGAGCGCGCGCGCTTAGCAAATTCCAAAATGTCAACGGAAAAATCACATTGTGCGCCATTATTTTTATCCTCCTTGCAGTGTCATCTGGAGCAGGGACTTGGCCACAGCTCCAGCTAATGCAATGCAGTGTCGTCGTGTCTCATAAGCCATAAACATAAATAAAGGCACCTACTCCAGAGGACAGCACTCGCAGTTCGAAGGGAATGGCTCGCCAAAAATGTCACAGCGAACAACAATGCCGGCAGAGCATCAATATTATGGATGGACAATCCAAAAGGGTTCTCGAAATGATGGAACAATACAGGTCCCGACTTTGCCACGGAAAGACAAAAGAAAAGTTCGACTGTGGGACATTGGAAACATGGCAGCTCTGAGGATCACAAACTAACAAGGAAATGTGTTACGGTTTCGAGTGAAAGGTGATCAAAGGTAAGCCCCGTAATAATGAAATTTAAGTATTTATTTTTAGAGATTTTTCAATAAGAGTACAATTTATTTGCTGTTCAGTGAACCTTTATAAACTTTTTTTCGCCTACACACATCAAATTCAATATAAAAACAAAGAAAAGAAACAAACTTCCGCAAGAAGAAGCTTATAAACCCTTGCAGTTATTGCAACAAGACTATATTTCGATTTCTATGCTTGATGGTATTATTATCCGATTTTAACAAAACTAAAAGCGTAAATCTTATATAAAAAATAATTACTACAACTAAAAGAAATATTTTAATAAAGAGAAAAACAGCAAAATACAATTTTTTCATTAGCATTTTTATTTTTTTTCATTTGTTGATTTTCCTATGGGAGCCATATGATATAAATATCCGATTTTAATTTCATTAAAACCGTAATTCCGTAATAATTTAAATATACTTTTTTTTTTTATTTTATGTGGGTTAATCATGCATTCGAAAATTGCTTAGCCTATTAATAAATTATAAATTAAAATATATAAAGATCAAGTATATTTAAAGCAAACACATTTAAGTAAAGAATATTTTAAATTTGATGGTGCAGATATATTTTCCTATGTATATTATAAATTGACTTTTTTAGATGTCCCTTTCTAAATGGTTTAATTTTGGGCGACTTTGTTTATCGACTACCGAATCGCGACCGCAGATGATATACAAGCATAATCAAACTACTGTGCTAATCCAAATCATATCGAATTTCGAGCAGTTTAATTTTTCCTTAGCTTCTGTTGACTGTGTGCATTCTGTTTTTGAGCCTTCAAAATTCCCGTCAAGGCTTTTTGTTCGTTTCCAAAAACTCAGTGAACCAAATTAAGTCCAACATGTGTCTGGGAAACAAATTTGAAATGCCGCCACAGCAGCGGCAGTGGCAGCAAAAGCAAAAACAATAAAATTAGTAGTAAGAGTGAAAGGCAAATCAGATGAAGAAGTTCCTTAATACCCATGAATCTTCATCTCCGGTTGGAGTGCTTGGTGCCCCAGAGTTAGGGAGTCGGATCAACTCAACTGGAGTTGAGTCTTGTCTTCCAGACGAACTGACATTCAAATTAAATTGGATTAGCAGCGTTCCCTTGTCAATCTCCCCGAAAAGCGAAGAAGAGCGAATGAGAGGAGCGTCGGGCCTATTTCGCCCCGAAAACTAAGAAGAAACTGCGGGAAAGCGGAGAATTCTGCGCAAATCTCGTCGGTACTGACAGTGACATATTTTGTGACAGCTGATGGAATATGCTTTGGAGTTGGGTCCTCCAAAAACCCGCTGATCCATCAAGCCCGCAGCGCGAACTTTGCCAGTGTCAACTTTGCACTGGAAGCTGATGTGTCGGCACCATTTGATCGCATCGCATCCCGATCCCGTCGCACCGAACTAATCCTTTTCGCGATGACTTGACAGCAGCTGTGTTCTTGAATTTCGCGGTGCCATCAATCAAGGCGGATCGGATGCTGGCCATATACGCCGCATAAGCTGGATCTCCTCCTTCTGCTCTCGTCGCGCTAATTAGTCACCCGGCCATTCAGTCAGTCAGTCAGTCAGTCATTCATTCATTCATTCATTCATTCAACTGATATCAAATTCTTGCCCGAGCTGCTACCGCAAAAGCTTCGGCTCTCTAGAGGCCAGTACTTAGTCGGGTCCAGTGATCAATCAATGATGATTAATGCAAATGCAAGGTCAACAAATTGCACAATCTTGAGCTTTTATGCACTGTAAAAAATAGTCAATGATCAAATCAAACATTTGCAATACTTTAACATTTAATAAACAAAAATTAGTCGATTTTCCGATAATGTTTTCAATCCATCCTATGGCAGCTATATATATTATATAGTCGTTAGATTTTCATAATTTTAAAACTGTAATTCTGGTAAAAACCATGTTCCATAAACCATGTTAACAAACAACAAATTTTTTGATTTATTTTTTCTTAATATTTTGCCAATGATTGGTTCTAAAAAATTTGGATTAATTGATTTATAAATGTATAGTAAAAAAAAATATGTTTATGTTTAAATAAGGGAATGGCTAATACGTATTTTTTTCAAGTGCCTTCTTGTCCGCATTTTCCTGCATATCCATCTCTCTTTTTGCAATCGCCACACACATCAATCATTCATTAGCAGCTCAGGCTGTCAGGTTTTGTCGCTCTGGCCGTGATGCGTGATTATAAATCGTGAGATCGCTAGTTGCTGTCGCTTCGATTGCACTTTTGATGGAGCTCCACCCCCCTCCTACCTTCCTCCACCACCTTTCTCCACAGTCCCCCAATAAGTTTACCCACTTGATTTGATGCCACATCCAGATCGAAGAGCCACGTCCACCGGCAAGATCATGTTCCTCTTGCAATTAGGAGCTCCTACTTGACTGACTCTAAGATAGCTTAGCTAATTAATTTGATAATTGACTGGACAGTTTGGCGGCGTTCTATAATAGACAGTCCTGACTGAAGACCGTATAGAGTTACATGGGATCAAAGTCGCAAGATATTCATTCAATATTGAATGGAGTGCCACGAATTGAAGAAGAGCGATCTGCGGTTAAGAAAGTTGGAGTAAGTAAAATAAAATTATTTAATTAAATTCAAAACTCAAAATTATTGTCAAACGTTTTTTATAAAACTCTCTTTTATTTTATTAAAAAAAAATCTAAAATATTTTTCAATTGTTTGATGAATTCCCCAAGGCAAAATATATACTATATGATTATGCTCTGGATTTATGAGTTGTTTTAATTTAACAAAAAATGTGTGTCGTCGCATTTATTTTTGGCGATTATTTATGGATCTGAAGGGGCAGAGGAGACGAAGTCCCCGAGCGGCAGTCGAAAGATTTAAATGCTCCACGGTGACGACAATGTCAGAGATGAGTTTGCCCTGATCTCGTGCATCTGCCTGCCCCACACCCAATCCATCTGAAAGATGTATCCCATCGGCTGAACGATACGGCTATAGATACTATAACTAATTGCCGAAGTCATTTGTGTATAGATAGTGCTGGCTCGGTTTTCTAGTTTGTTTCCGTGCTTTCTTTCCCATAATGAAATGTTTTTCGGTCAATTTGATAATGCTGCCTTCTATAAAACAAATTTATGACAGACCCGCGGCAATAAATATGTTAAGTTTTAGTTTTATTTCGGCCCCAAAACAGACGACCCAATGACGAAATCTGAGGCAAACGGCGGCGACAACTCGGCGAGAGATATTTTATAAATAGTGGGTGTCTCGCTCAACCCATTCGATTGGCTTGATTGTGATTTACAGCAATTCGGATATTTATTCAAATTTTCTCTCCGCCATCTACACATGAGCAATCTGTAGTCGGACGGGCGATCTGTTTATGTTCGTTTTATTATGTAAAATGCCTTTCACGGCCCATCAACGCGGGCTCATCAGCATTCAAATATGCAGCAATCAAACATCGAAGCGAAAAGTCGGCGCCTCTCCTGGCCGAATCTCTCCATCTCGCTCATGTCTTAGCCTTTCTCCAGCACTCCGTCTCTGTCTTCCCCCCATGGGCTTCTCTAGCGACTCCCTTACGTTCGATGTTGCACTAATAAAGCCATTCACGCTATTTTCCTCAATTGCATGCAAAATTAATTGCGAAGAAAGCGAAAAGAAAAACGTTTGCCCTAGTGTTAACAGTGGGATGAAGTGCGAAGCTTACGAGTTAAAAAACACGTATCATATGGGTCCTTTATCACGTTTTATCAGATTATAGCAATTTTAAATATTTATCAACAATGGGTGTGGATATGATAGAAGTGTATCTATACAAAAGACTCTCGTGAACGTAATATGCAAGTTTTACTGAGTTTCGTATGTAAATGTTAAACTTGAAAAAATCTACAAAATCTACTTAATACCGATTATTCTTTAATAATACACAGTACAATGATAAAACCAAACATAATGAAAAGTAAAAGTATTTATTATTAAAAAAAAATATATATATTATATATTATCCCATTAAATAGCGATTATACTTCATCAAGACTAAAAGGGTAAAAAGAAGCAACGATATAAGTATTTATGTTCTAGATCAGAATCATCAGCCGTGTAGATTTAAATATCTACGTTTGTATGAAGAAAACAAGATAAACTACAAGAGCTAGATAGTTGGGATTTGCATGCTGATTCCATTTTCGAAGTTTTTATAAAGGTGGTCAAAAAACATAACATTGACCAATGATGTCAGGTCAACCAATTAGTTATTATTTATTATTTGATCTACTTTGTTTTATAAGTGAAAAAAACCCATATTTATGCTCCTCGGCAGAGGGCGCCCGCATGTTTGCCATGGCGCCATCTAGTGGAGGCCTTTTTAATTTGCAATTTGTTAACAGTCATTCCTCATTTTTAATGGAACAGGAATTTATTTTAATGAAAGGTATCTTATAGCTTATAGCTGACCACTTGATAGCATTCCTTCTGAATTTTATATTGGTTGTAGGAGTTCCAGCTCCACTGTACCTCCACTGCAGTGCACAGCCTGCTCTCATTTGTCTTTGGCCGTTCGCTTTTGTTCTACGGCTCGCCCTTGCAGCCCCACCCCCTCCACCATCCCCCGCTGCAGCCGACGAACATGCGACACAGACAAACGCAGGCATCCGTCAGTTTTTAATATTTTCCATTTGTTTTTCACTTGTTATTTATTGGCCCACTCGGCGACAGCGGCGCTCCCTCTTTTCCCAGCAATCCACCAGATCGTTGGGAACTCGCCTTTCTAGTTGACAAGCACTTGTCACTGACTGGGGCAAAATTAGCATGTGTTCCCTGGACCCCGCTCACGGTCATGTTGCATGTTGGTGCTGCAGCGGCACGTTGCACGGCTCCTTGGGCAACTTTATTTGCTGCGAATATTTTTTGTCGCTCGGTTGCAATTAATAAAAAGTTGGCGCTCTTGTTGCATTTTGTTGCTGTTTCATGTTGTTAATATTTTGTAAATTAATGTTCGATGGAGGAATGCGGACGTTGCACATGCCTGCGATCCCTGCAACATGTTGCCGCTGGCCCAAACTGGCCGCCGTCTGCCTTCAAGAAGTTTTTATTGAAGTATAACATTAAATTTGGCATTTCCACATGCAGAATTTAGCACATAAAAACCGCAGTTTTTTTCAGACACATTTCACTGCTCTTCTTGAATGGGGAAGATTATTCTGGGCATTGAATTGTAGACAATCAAAGTTGGGGAGGAAGGACATAATCAAGTAGCTTTCAAAAAATTGCTTATTAAATTTATAACTAAAAAATTAAACTCCATTTACAAATATTCTTTTGTTTTTAAAGGAAATCAGTGATGACGAGAGAGTGAATTATTTATGGGGCAGCAAAATTGTACATGATATACCAATTAATTAAAAGCCATATTATATATTATTTTATTTCTAGGCTGATTATTTTATAGCTAGGTTTTTGAATTTGCCTATTTTTTTGCTTAAGCACACAACCACAGATTACACACTACCATACTTTGAATTCTTACAAAAGATTATATTTGAAATGATTTTATTCTGTACTTTTTCGCACTTCAAAACCTCAAATTTCTAAGGCAATTAAATTGCATTTGCTACCGTTAAAATTTTAAATTTATTAGGTCCTAACGAAGAGATCTCGACGTTTATACAGACAAAAACACAATCATGGCTAGATCGGTTCGTCTTATAAACTTGATAAAGAATTTAAATACTCTTTATGTTCGGAATCGCTTTCTTTGAAATAAAGAAATCCCTCTTAACAAGATATGAAGTATTGAAAACTGCACTTTCAACATTAAAAATGTATATATACAAAGTTCTTGCTTGTTTTAATGTAAATGTAAAACTATATACAAAAATGTAGGTTTTTATTACCTGATAAATTAAAATAAATTGAAAAAATTTAAATATGCAATAGTATAATTCTAGTATAAAGCGTTTAAGGCATTGGAAGCGGATTGAAGAAAACAAGTTTTCAATTTAATGTTAAGCACGAGAGTACGAAAGTAATAAATGCATAAAATGCATTATTTTTAAATTTAAAATATTTATAAAAGAAAACCATGTCTCAAAAGGCTTAGATTATTGCCATTATAAAATAGTCTGCGTCACATAAAGTTTTTTTTATCAAAGTCCCAAGTATTTTTACTCGTTCTTAAGTCGACTGCTCTATATTATTCTTAACAATCCCATGAGATCCACTACAGTCAGCTGTCTATCCAACAAGGCTCGTGTAAACTTTGAACGGTCTGACATTTGAACATGCCAAAAGCATTTCCCACATAACACATGTTACCATTCTATTTGAATTTCCGAGAGGCGTGCTGAAAAAATCAAGACACTAAAATAAATATTATGCCAATTTAACATAATGATTTATTAGTTTATTTATCTTCCAAATATTTTCCTCCTTAGCGGAGATCTTTCACAACAGAGAAGAAAGCTGCAGCACCCACGCAACGGGCCAAGGATGATGGGTGGGGGGTGGTGGGAGGAGGGGGTCGCTGGGGGACAGCAAATCCGCGGTGTCAACGGAAAATGTCTTCGAACCGTTTTGACCAGAGGAACCGGGCCAGAATGTGATGATGCAGCTGCTGGATGCCACTGACTGGGGTCCGATTTATGAAGGCGCGGACAGAGATATTGACGAATGCCGTTGGTCCCGAACTCGAACCCGAACCCGAATCCGTATCCAAAATGCGGAAATTCAAATGCGTGGGCCGCGTTCACTTCTTGGCCATTTCGAACGCCTCTTCTTTCTTGGCCGAGAGTTATGTTAATTGTTGACACGTCAATTTGAATCACGACTTACACTTGTCTCACTCGCATGCGTGGCATTAATTTACGGCTTGTCGGGTGAGAATCGCAATTATCATTTTTTATTATGATTTAATAGCAGCTCAGTCGAAAAAAAGCACCGCAAGTAGCCATCCGAAATGCTTTCTACTTATAAATGTATTTCAGAGTGGCATATATTTTTTTTTTATAATTTTTATTAATTTTCACGCCTCATCGGCAAATATTTTATGATGATGGAAGCGTTCTTTTCACTCTCTGGTAATTGTTGACGCTAAGAACAACAAGTTAATTAATTTGGCTAAATGAATTCTCTTAATGGGGTACAACATGTTTAATGGGATTCTCGGCGCTTTTGTCAAAAAGATCTCAGCTTGACGAAAAAAATAAAAAAGATACCCTGTCATTAAAAAAAAAAATTTTATATTTTGTAAGTCGTATGATAAATTTTATCTTTAGCCTAAGGAATAAATTAAGAAAAATGTGTAGTTCCGTTTCTTCTTATTTTATAAACATATACTTAAACATTTAAAAACATTACTTTGAAAATATTTAATTATTAAATGTACTTATTAACCTTTAAAAAACGTTCATTTTTTATTTTCATTACAAGTGTTACCTTAATTAACCTTAAGTTAAGTAAAAAGAGGGTTGAAACTTCGTTTTAGCACAATTTCAGCACATCCCATTCAAAATTTTATATTTTGTAAGTCGTTTGATCAATATTATCTTTAGGCTATGGAATAATTTAAGAAAAATGTGTAGTTCCGTTTATTCTTATTTTATTAAAAGAAGTTGCTAAAAACACTGTGGTTTACACATTTGAAAACATTTAATTATTAAATGTACTTATTAACATTAAAAAAACGGTATTTTTTTATTTTCATTACAGATAATATTTAACCTTATGTTAAATAAGAAGAGGGTTTCAACTTCGTTTTAGCACAATTTCAGCACATCCCATTCAAAATTTTTGCCAGAAACTGTCAAAATGACAACTGTCAAAAATGTTCAGCTGCGAGCAAATGTTGAAACTCATTAAGCAAAGCGGCCAAAATCGAAACGACGAAAACATCCAACAAAAAGTTGTCTCTAATTAGAAATAAATCGAAAATGTTTGCCATTCGTAGAATGTTTTGATGGCAATGCTCTTCAAATTCAAAAGCCATTTCCATTTCGGTCAGTTTTTAATTTTTGTTTTGTTTGCTGGCGACAATTTTCAAAATATCAAGTGTCAAGTTTTTGCAGCAGAATGTAGCTCATATTTACCATGACATATTTGAATATGTAGCCGGAGGGTGGGAAATGGGGTGGGTGGAAAATGGGGTGGGTGGTGCTTGGGAGGGCAGTTAGGCCTGCCATTTACTCTGTGCTGACAATTTTTTGACACAGCTGAAAAATCTGCACAAATTTGAATTTTTTGGTTCTAGAATAGCAATTCCGTTGTTTGTCACATCGAGGACTTTTCATTTTCGGGCCTGCTATTTTTGTTTTGTCATGCGGGTGGGCGTGGCACGTGTAATTACGGACGACACTTCATTGTTTACCCTTCACTTCGGCCCCCGTTTTGATTTAAGGCTACTTAAAGAGGGTGGAAAACTCGTATGATTGTTTAGGGGGGTTCGTTTTTAATTTGACATCTCATCTGGGTTTATTTTGACGTCAGCTTTAGCTTGTAATTGTGAGTAAAAAGTTTAAAATATAAAGCTTAAGAACTTTAATAAACGGATTGGTTGGGCTTCTTCAGGTTTTGAAATATCTATTAATATTTATTTTAGTTTAGTTTTCAAAGTTAAAAAATCTGACATTTTAGACAATAGGTCTAATATAAATCGAGTAATTTATTCAAATACATTTACCATGAGTATAATTGATATTATAAGTTAAAAAACTTTTTTGCAATGATGTTCAAAAGAACTTATTTTATTAACTATTAACAATTTTACATTTTATTTTTACTAAATAAACTCAATATATTATTTCAAACTATTGTATTCCAATGTGGCACCCGTTTAAACATCAAAAATAATTTAAAAATTTTAAAAAATCTATTTTATTTTATTGTGTCTACGATATTAAGCAAGATATGTATGTGTTCAACGCTACTTTTTCTGTCTGGAAAAGATACAACATTTTTGTAGATTCTTTCTAAAGGTGAAAGCGATCTATTCAAGTAATACTTGTATTTTCCTGATAAATGTAAATACTCTTTTAACCCGAGTAAATTCCTCGCAGTAGGTTTCTGCTTTCCAGTTGCCAATTCCAGCAACCCACCCCCACCCAATAAGACCTCGGAAAACCCCACCCCGCAACCCAACCCAACTGACGAAACATTCCAACACTTTTCGGTTCGGGTCAACCCGGTGGTGTGGATGTCCTTTGGCTCCTCGGATGCTCAGATGCTCGGCGCTCGTCAAGTGCTTGGCCCCGTTGTTTGCTTTGATGGAAGCCACCCGATGTCCTGCCATCCCAACTCCCACGCTCGGAAAACTCGCACCCCCTCCCCCTTTGTTCGAGGAAAAGTTTTGTGTGCGCACACAACACCCACAAAAGTGTCCCCGATTTTCCATCTCGCTCGCTGCCGCTGTCCATTATCCTTGTGGCGCATGTTTGTCTTTCATCATTTTTTTGCTCTTGTTGTTTGTCCTGTGTGTGTCTCCTTTTTTGTGTGTGGAATTTATGTTTTTTATGCTTTGCTTCTCATCTATTTTTCTACATTTTCTGCTGACCGCAGATGGGGAGTGGATGTGGGATATGGGTGGGAAAACTACAGAGCACTGGCGCAATCCTTGTTGTTGTCCTGTGGCCACTTTTACTACGTTCACAGCTCGACTGCCATGTCCTGCTTGCCCTGAAGTTTTCCTCTCAGCCCGCTCACATTCCTGTCTATCTGTTGGTTTTCCCAACAGCCCCTCCCCCCCCTCGTTCTCACTCCCATTCCGTCTCCGTCCGTCTATCGGTTGGCGGACATTTTTCTTATTTGCAATAAATTTGGTTATGAATGTTCTCGGTCTGCCCTCGTGGCTGTTTGGCTGTTCCTGGGAAGTGTACATAATTTTCACAATTTTGATGTTAACTTGGAAATTTACGATACGTTATTTTGAAATGATGGTTGGCCAGTCCAAGCCAAATAGCTGGGTCCTTCCGCCTTTCACTATCTGTTTCTGCTGGGACTCCTCCCCGAATGTTTCGCTCCACATCTTTTACCATCTATCGCATCGGTATACCCCATGTCAGGCATTAAAAATTCATTTTTACGATTTCAGCTTGCGGATTTAAACGAAATCTTTTGGTGGTTTTGTTTGTACTCAAAGCAGACAAGCGGAATTGGTAACAAAATGCGGATTTAGGTTGTCACCTCACCCATGCGAGTTGGAAAACTAAAAATTTCGAATGGCTAAGATATTTTATATTTTGTTTTTATACTCCTTTAATTGTTTTTAAAGATTATTAATTGAATCAAAATAATTCGGAGCTTAACTTATACAGTTTATGTATTTTATATACCTTTACAGTTATTACAAAACGAATAAATTTCGATTTCTATGTCTATACTACTAAAAACAATGAATCTATGTCGATTTTGCGCTGCATTTTGCCATTTTTTCTATGGCAGCTATAAGATATTATTGTTGTAATTGTAAAAATTGTAATTCTGATATAGTAAATAATTACTATATCTCAAAAGAATATTTTATTAAATAGAAAAACAGCTAAATAAATTATTTTTTTATTTTTTTAAATTTATTTTTGATTTTCCTATGGCAGCTATATGTAATAGATGTTTGATTTTAATTTATTTAAAACCGTAATTCCATAGTATTAAAAAACTAGAAAATCCCAAAGAACAAACAACATTTTTTAAAAAGAATACTTTTATACTTAAAAAAATTTTTTCCGATAGTTCCTATGGGAGCTATATGATATAGTCAGCCAATCCGGATCGTTCCGACTTATAGATAGCTAAGAGGATAGCTTTAAAACTGAGGGACTAGTTTGCGTAGAAACGGACGGACGGACGGACATGGCTAGATCGACTCTCCTGGTGATGCTGATCGATAATATATATACTTTATAGGGTCGGAAATGTCTCCTTCTCTGATTTGCAAGATGAAATTATAATACCCTCCGCAAGGGTATAAAAAAATATCTGAGCACTAAATAATTGTGGATTCTATACTTAAGTTGATTCTATTTGTGTCAACGGAACATCAAATAATATTGTATAAATCGTCTTTAATCTATTTCAAAGTTAACGAGCAGCCACATTCGACTGAATTTGCTGACGTATACAGAATTGTGGACCCAGAGATAGATATAACGTGATCGCTATGCAGACCATTCCCAATCCGCACTTTGTGTGTACAGCAAACTTTTACAGCCATTTATAATATTTCCTAAGCCATAAATATAAATATTTATGGATTTGCGATACAAGTTTCGTACCCCAAATCGTTGCAAATCGACGCAAAGTGCTCTAATTTACGTCAATTTTTTCATAGAAGACGAAACAAAACTGTCGCACAATTAGGGAAGAAATATGTAACTGTCTGGAAATCGGTCGCAGGACCTTTGTCCGAGGCTCCGCAGGCGAAATAAAATTAATTTATGAAAACTATTTGCGCAGGACAACGATAACGACAGCAAGAAAGTCGATTCGAGTCCACCCCAATTCGTCCATTGTCCTGCTCGATGGATAGACACGCGCTCGTCATAATTCTGTATAATCTATGTACGATTTGAGTAAAAACAAAGGAAAGCCAGGGCATAAATTTCACATTTTATGTGCTCGTTCTTTCGCCTGGCCACTTTGGCAGGACTCTTGTTTCTGTTTCGGCGCTGGTCCTTGGTCCTTGGAGACATTCTGCGCGCGCTATCATTAGGAGAAATAAAATATGCTACTGCTTTCACTTTGCGAGTCCTCCGTTTCGGTCATGTCCTGCGGAATGTCAAACAAACGAGCCAGCCATCAACTTTATGGGCAAATAACACAAATTACACAAGCTAAAACGAGAGAAATACAAGAAAATTGGCTAGAAGCACAAGCATATCCTGTGAAATATTGTTAAGGAAAGGTTTAACGAATGTTCTAGATGCGATGCTTAAGACAATATGGAACCATTTTGCTTTTTCGGAGAACAACAAGTCTGGTGTATATATTATCGGAATTACTGAAATTGGTTGAGAATGATAAAGAAAAATGATTTTCTATCAAATGTTTTGATTTCTTCTGCTTTTTGGTCAATAATTTTAGTTTGGAAATAATAATAAAAATTTATTAATTTTTTTTTTCTTTTTGTTAGACTTCTAGAAGAAAATTTGGATCGTTATAAGTTAGATTTTTCTTTTGTACATATACAAAATATATTGGGGTGACCCGAAAAAACATACTATCACCGATTAATGTGGTAGATTTTTAAGTACAATAAATGCATTCATAACAAAAATAGTATTTTAAGTTTAAGGCGTTGCGCAATGGTCTCAAAATTTCACTAAAAACTAGTTATACGACATGATGTTCAGAGAAGTACCTCAAAATTTTCAAATAAATTTGTAAATGTATTTGCAAACTGTATCAAAGAAAAAATTCCTAAAAATCAACTTAATGCTTTACAGTATTTCCTACAGTAAAGTACTTTTTATATGTCAAACATTTTTTTGTATATGATTTAAATTGTTATGTATTCTTTTAATGCTGGAAACTAAAGGTCGATTTGTATTAGTTAATTTGGAATGTAAATAATAATATGATAACCTTGAATTTCTGTGAATTTTGGCCAATTCACAAATTCGCAATGGCTACGGTAGTGAAATACATTTTTAATCAAAACAAGCAAGGTTCGCTTCATTTAAAAAATATGAAAGCAGCCAACAAGCCATCAAGAATTTGATCGATATTAAGGGGGAATGGTATTTTGTATATGTTTAGAGAAACTATTCTTGCCACTCATCACATTCATATTCGATTCCGCATGGGCAACTGTTGCTGTCATTCTGGGTCTCATCCCATCCCCACCTCTATACATATGTCATCCCCGCCATTTAGCAACTGTGACAGCCCTAGAAGCCCACGTTGATGTAATTTTCGCCTTCCTGCCAAATGTCCAAAAATATCAAGCCAAGACCAATTATGAATAGAACAATTAATCTCTAATTATGCCTGAGTATCTGTCAGGGGAATTATTAGCGAGAATGAAATGAAAATCAACGCGGCGTCTCACGGGATCAGCATGGAGGAAAGGAAGGCAGGGGAGATCGGGATCGGGATCGAGATCGTGCTGACGACCTCGCAGATCACGTCTGCAGTCCCCCCTCTTCTTGCGACCCTGCTCCATGGGATGGGATCCTCTGGGGCCTTGGGCCTTGGGCCCCGGATTCGCCGGCTGATCGGATTATGACAACCAACGACACAACACAACACAGCAAAACACAGCAAAACACAGCGAAACACAACGCAAGGCAAGAGTTTTCTTTTGGCTGACGATGCCAACAGATGCAAACGGATGCCGCATCTTGATCGCCACTTTTGATTCGGATTAAGTGAAAATTCATTAGATAATTTCAGGCCGTGTCGCATCTTGATGGAGAGCTTGTGAGGCGCACTACCGCACACTCTGGCCAGCTCTCATCTCCGGCTAAGTATGCCAATTAGTTTATATTAGCAGCGATTAAGATCGGCTAGCAGCCCGTCGCCACGATTAACGTCAGGAAGTCGTCTGACGTAAGCCGCCAATGTGATGGAATCGCCTTCAATAGCTCCGGCATTGTAAGCTCATTAAATGTGCAACACTGTTGCCAATATTTCCGGTTCTCTGGTAATCCTGGCTGACAAAGCTGGGAATGTATTTGTGTCTTGTGCTAACAGATTTCGACACTCAATCGGGCCCACTTCCTAGGACACTCTTCATTATGCAACTGGGGTATCTTATGACGGGTTAAAGGATGAATTAAAATGTAATTAAAGGCTGTTTAAATGAATATAAATCTATAATCTATTATTAATATTTACATTTTCTTTAATTGGGAAAACCAAATCGTACTCACTTTCTAGCACCACTTTTCATTATTTAAAATACAAATCTTTTACTAGGGATAAATTAAAATGTAATTAAAAACTGTTTAAATTATTATAAATCTATAATCTATTATTAATATTTACATTTTCTTTACTTGGGTAAATTAAATAGTGCTCACTTCTTAGGACCATTTTTCATTATTTAAATAAAGAAACTTGTCTCAGGATAAGGGGTAAAATACAAATCTTTTACTAAGATCATTGAAATTTGTATAATTTATATGTATTTGTAGTGACTCTCTATTTATAGTTATATCTCTATCCTTTTGATTTGAATTCAGGTAATTCATTACTAAGCTTAATACTAGAAATGTAAAAAATCTACAAGGAATTGCTGCTAATCTAAGCTTTTAATATTATAATAATTATGAAATACTAAGATCATTGAAATTCGTAAAATGTATTTATATTTTTATTGACTCTCTATTTTTATATCTTAGGTATTATTTGAATTCAGATAATTCGCTACTAATCTTAATACTATAAATATAAATGTAGAATTACAAGGAATTGCTGCTTATCTAAGCTTTTAATATTATAATAATTATCTTGTATTTTTATATTTAATTAAAAACGAGATTTTAATTTTTACTTAACATTTTTCCGAACTTACCCGTTTTTTCGACTGTATGCCAAATCAACTGCAAAGACGAAAGATAAATACGCCTCTGACTCAAATAAAGATGCAAATGACTCCGAGCTGGACTGCAATAAAAAAGCCCTCATTCCGGCTGACAGACTCAGACTCGGCTGCCCACACGTAGACAAACAATGCAGCGAAAGGATGTGGGACTGGACGTGGGTCTGCAGTCCAGAGTCCAGAGTCCTGAGTCCAGGGTCCAGGGTCCTGTGATCAAGGCAGACAAGTGGAGTCCATTAAAACACTAACGTCACGTCGGGCGCCGAATGATGGATGTGGCCTAAGGACGAAGACAGGAGTGCAGGCGGAAGGCGGCCAAAAACGGGAGCCGAAAGGATAACAGGTCCTGACGGCTGCACCAACTGGACAGACCATGGATGAATACCAATCAGAGAAACAATTGGCCAGGACCTCCAACAGGATGTGATGGCAATTTAAGGCAGACAGTCGCTCAAAATGGTTTTTCTCCGGGCTTTCCATCTGCTTTTCGCCTGGTGCGAGGGGGCGTGGCAAACGCACCGCCTCCGGGCCAAAAACACTGCAACATGGCCAATTGTCCGTGTGTGTGTGAGTGACCGGAAGCGAGGAAGTGTGCCCCTTTTGCATCGCCATCATGAAGTCATTCACTCAATTTATCGTTTGATGAATGTCCTGGCAGATAGTCCTGGCTTCCCACCGCCGCTTTGGGGCGTTGATGTCGGGACACACACACGTTTAATGGCCATTTGAGCAGTTGATAAACGTTTCGCTCGTTTGCGTTGATGAAATGTTGTCGTTGTCCTTGTCGTTGTCGTTGTCGATGTCCTTCCTTGCTGGCTTGGTCCTGGCCTGCATTGTTTATTTATGTACGGCATATGGAGCGCATAGCGCACATCCACATCCACATCCTCCAGTTCCGTTTAGTTTTTGCGCTTATTTCTAATTGTTTTTGTTTGTTTAGCCCGCTCGTCATGTGGCGCTTTTTTTGATTTATGACTCTGGCATATTCGCCTCGTTTGCGACGCTCTTTTTTGACAATTTGAAAGTGAGCCGTGTCCTCGATGCAATAGCTCTGATGACAATGACACTATTATGATGTCACTGTCTGACAGGCGACACACTCGTTCACATTCCGCTCCACGGACTGGGGAATATTTCTCCATCGCGGCTTATGGTCTTGTTTTCGTCTGAATGGGGACATTGTTTACGAGTAGTTGCCATTCCCCAATTTAGATGAGTTTAAGCAAACCACTTTTTTCTATCAGTTATACAATTTTTTAATGCATGAATATTAAATAAATATTACTAAAATTTCATTGTAGAATGAATGTTAATTGATTGTTCAATTGCATAAAATTTGGTATTTTAAAACTTGGAGGTTTTTGTTTAATTTAGAATTGAGTGTTTTCTGACCCAAGCTTAATTGGTTTTGGCTTTCCTCCTTACTTGAATTCACCCTAATAATTTAACTTATTATTATTTATCCCAACTAATTTATTAAGCAATGTACTAACTTGTTACAAATTTCTCACATGAATCCATTAAAACAATTAATCAAATCTTGTAATTCTCGAACTTTAAAAGCCATAATAAATATGTATGTTCATAAACAACAGATCACCATTTAAAAATGCCGCCTCCACAAAAAAAGCTAAGGGCTCAACACACAACCACACAAATAGAAGTATACAATTTGGGAAAAAAGAAAGCCCAACTATAAACTGTTGTTGGCTTTAAAACTGTAATAAAAATGCATTTACACCTAAACCAAAAAAAAGGGGTGAAGAGGCAAAAAAAGCTTAAAAAACGCGGACCAAAAATATGGAATAGAATCGACAAGTCGAGGCAGCACACAAAAACAAAGAACGGCAATCCAACACTAATAATTCGCTTTATTGAGTGTTTCTGGTGCAATAAAAAACATTTCGGCTGGATTTCCCTTTTTCTGGTCGTAAAAAATTTGGGAATTTTATTGGCCAGAGAGCCAGGCGAAATGCAAGATCATTTCGATATGCAGTGGACGGGTTGCATCGCGTCGAATCTTTTCCCTTCTTCGCCCAGCCTATTAAAGAAACTTAACGAGCCAACAAATTACTACACGTCATAAAACTCAAATCACAAAAATATACCAAAACACGGTGCGACTTGGCGACGTGGCGGTCTAAAAATAATATTCCGTAGCGCCCCGAAAGGGAGACTTCTCCTTCAGCTGGGGTGTCATTATCAAAATGATTTAACAGCACAGTTGCGGTGGCATTAAGATGATTTCCAATGCCACTGCTCGAGGCAAGATCGTTATAGTTATTTGGCCGCATTGCCATTGCAACCAGGGAGCGAAACACTATTCAAAAAAAAATTCATTAAAATCCAATCGACAGTATCGAGTCTGGCAATTTGAGTACTGTGTTTATTCTTTAATGTGATATTTTACTAATTAAAATATCTGAAACTATTACCATATACTTTACTTGCTTACTTGTTTTTTGAGTTGCATATTCTTTTACAAAAGAAAACCATTTATAAAATTTCGGGCTATTATTATTATTATTAATTAGTATTTCAGAAGTACTCATAACAAAGCAAATATCATTCAGAGCCTTCAAGCCCAATAAAATAAAAAGATTTGTAAAAGACTCGAACAATTAGTGAATGTTAACTAACAGGAAGAGGAAGAGGAAGAGTTAATATGAGGTCAACTCAACTATTCCATATCTAAAGAGTTGGACAAAAATAACCAACAAGGGATTAAATTTTTTTAATATGCTCACGTCAGTTTTCATATCCCCTTAAAAGAATTTAAAAAATATCGAATAAATTAAAAATGTTTTTTTTTAATAATAACGTTTATTTTATAACATAATTAAAATTATTTCACACGTTAAGGCGCTAAAACTAAAATACATTTAAGAATGGATGGGATTGAGTTCCTAATTAAATGTTTAAATTTAAGAGCAAGCCTAAAATAGTTATAGTATATTTTAGTCTATTTACCTTCAAGTTATTTGTATGAACGATTCTTGTTGTTTTTCTAACAAGCTTCCGTTTTTGAAAATGTTCGCATTTTTATAAATAAAAGAAACTTTTGAATGTTAATTATTTTTAACATTTTATTCTTTATTTACTGTTATAAAAAAGGTACTTTCTGAAACAATGTGGACTTAAATTTTCTTTTTTTCTATTAACTAATGGAGTTGCACGGATGGAGCGTGTGTTGACTGACTGTCTATAAGTTGTGCTGCATTCGTCGGAATATCTGCTTGATTTTTGCGAATTTAGATCCCTTGTCCGGGGAGATCGCTGTGTGCACCGAGGACCGCTGCTTGGACCTCTGCATCAGCTGCTCCATGGCGTTGGGGCTGTATCGGCGGTTGATGCCCTCGGACTCTTGACCCTCGTCCATCCGGTGCGGATGCCAGCGCAGCCAGGTCCAAAGCTTTTCCGGATTAAACGGTGCGTGGAGGAGCACCGGGGGTGGTTCGCCATAGTAGACCCGGTTCCGTGGCTCCCTTGGCTCAGTTTGCTCCCTTAGCTCCCTTGGCTCCCATAGCTTCGGATCATCTTCTTTTGTGTTACCTTTCAAAGTTTTTCTCCTTTTCTTTAGCTGTGATTTTAAACCAAAGCCATTAACCCGTTCATAGTAGGAATCCGATATACGCTTTACGATTTTGTCATCGGTTGAGGGGGGCCTGGGTCTATTGACGATCCTGTCCAGTTCGAGGTTCCTGATGGCAGCTATTAGTTGGTCCGGGTCGCGTGTCAGGTAGGTCTTATCATTGACCTGCATGAGCAGGTTGGCCAGCTGCTGGGAAAGCCGTGGAGTGCGCGAATCCGTAGGAGCCCAGTTTTCGGGCTTTTGCACTGGGGCATCCAAGTCGGTGGGCTGAAAGTTATTCCCGAAAATGTAGCCAGGATCTCCAATTGTGGGCTTCTCCAGACCGCTGTGAAAACGGCTTTTAGTCAGCTGGGCCCTCGCCTCCGAGTTCCTCAGTCGCCTTTTGCCATTTTGTCGAGCGGTGGAGTCGCGATCAATGCCGGCTCTCTTGGCCATGGAATCCCTGTGCTCCGCCCCGCGTTGGGCGCCAAAACTTGTGTCAAATTGTTCCGCTTCCCCAAGGGAATCGTGCTTTAACACAGTTTGAACGACACGCATAAGTAGCTCCAGGGAATCCTGGCTAAAGCGGCTCCTGACATTTCCACGAGTATCGAAAATGCTCATGTAGTTTTCGCAGACATTACAATTTACATAGGGAACTTTGCAAGAAATCGTCGAGGAAGCGGCTGGCTTCAGGATCCGTGAAAAATTCTGCAGGGTTAGTGAGTGCAGGAAGTCGCATACCAAATCCGGCGGACGATTCAGGGCCGTGGCTAGGGACAGAATAATACGCCGGTTGGTAAAGAACCAACGCTCCTTGGCCGACCTACAAGGACATCGACACCCCGTCTCCATTAACGCCAGCAGGCGTTGCTTCTCGACCGAATCCGAACTGTTATCCAACTGCGGCTTGAATGGTTTCTTCGCAGAGTTCCTCGGCAGAGGCCTTCGCGAGGAGCGACATGAACAAGGCGCAAGTCGCTGAAAGCAGGAGCCGCTGCCGAGAAGACTGCCCGCAAAGATGCCGTTCCTTAGGCTGAGCATTCTAGCGATTCCGTTTTTAATAAAATATATATGTGTTCCAAATTTAAATACAACTGACATGTCAAATTTTTAGATGGCTAGCGTCTGGTATTTGGTTACTCGCCCCATAATAGAGTTCCTCAGCCGGCTTCTGGGGGGTCAAGGATGGGGAGGAATTTAGAGAGATTCCCCAAACTAACTTAACCATCCATGGATCCCAGTTTAAGCGGCTGCAAGGCAGTAACTTCTGTGCAGGTCACAGGGAACTCCTCATCCTCATCATCTTGCAGCATATTCCAGGAATGCCCAAATGGATTTAGTATTTTAAGCAAGACTTCAATCGACACTGGGCGAAGGAACTGGGCGATTAGGTCGATCGTTCGGAGTATGTTCTTCTCGATCTCAAGAACAATGCTTCGATCCTCCCCATCCAGACTTGCCATCTGAGTCCCATCTTCCCGCCAAATCGGCTGGATCTTCTCCACGAACAAAATACTGCTCCTCAGCCACGAACTGCTCTGCAGGAATTGCTCCACGTTGCTCCCGGTGCTCAAATAGCAGACATTCGGGGTCCGCTGGGAACTCCGGCAGGCACAGGCCAGCAGTTGGTAGAGGCACCTGCCCGAGAGGAAGATGCTCCTCGAGAGCTCCCTGCTCTTCGGCGAGACCATCGCGAGGGACCCAAAAGTAGGACAACTTACAAGAATTTGAACAGCAGAAGCTTAGGGGTGTGGAATGCTTTCAAATTTGGGAATATATTAAAATTGAGCTACATTCATTTCAATGAAACAGCAAATGACAACTGAAGAAAATTGGATGTGATGTGCTATGTTCATTACTTAATCAATTAAGTCCATTATTTTGGACAGTGTTTAAAATCCTTTTTAACCCATTCCAACCGAATTTGCTTTGAAGATATTTCTGTTATCTCGTATGTATCTCTTACAACCTAATTCGGTTTGAATTTGTAAGTTTATAATATGTACCAACCGAATTTGAATGTTTATCACATGTCAATTCCAACCTTATTCGTATATATGTACATATATACATCCCATGCGTCTTGAAACCGAATTTTTATGTTCATCATATGTTTATTCCAACCAAATTTGGTTCCGAGAGAAATGTGAAGCACCACCGAAATATAAGTAAATACAATTTAAGAATACTTAAAATATTTTTTTAGTTGTTAGATGTGAGTCACAGTAAATCACAGAAATCTCTTCAAAGTTAAATCGGTTGGAACTTGTATTGATGTATGTACATATGCATACAAATTCGGTTGGGATGTGTTTACATATAATGAACACACAAGTGTCAACCGAATTTATTTAGTATATTTATGTAGTATATTTAAAGTGCCTCACACATTATTTGAAACACACACATTATTCAAAACAGTCCAATAAGACTAAATATGGAAGTTTTACTTTCGGAGATACAATTAAATGAAATATAGACGCCTAGCATTATTGTCACTCAGTTTTATTCCAGTATGGAAAATTCGAATGAGGGAAGTTCAAGTTATGGAAGTTCGACTGTATGTAAATTTTTAGCCCATATGTACATATGTATGTATGTATGTAAATACATACATGCATGTGTAATTAGTTTTTTATGTATGGTTTGCCAAACTTTTCTATCACCCTCATCCTTTAATCCCATCCCCACAAAAATGATTTGTGTCGAATGAAAGGCAAAGACAATGGAATTGAAAGCAAGGTGAGGCGAAAAAGAGGAAAGGGCGCTGCAAACTGAAAAATAAACGTCAACTTGAAGAATGCAAAAATAAAGCAAGACGGAATATGACAATACACCCCCGCCCCCTTTTTCGAGAGCGCTTTACTTTGGCACCAACAACAATTAACACTCACAGCTCACATACACACGCGCAGAAAGGTAAAAACAAAGAACGCGCAAAAAGCTAAATAAATAAAGAGCGAAAAAGAAGCAAAACCTTAAACTAGCCCACTTCCATTGGGTGCGAGAGCGAGATAGCGCACTGCGCCGCTGTTCGGGAAAGGGGAAGTCGTGGCAGAGAGCGAAAGAGAGCGAACGCTGTTTAAGGGGAAATAGCGGGGCAATGGGGAACGCTTGAAATGGAACTACAGCTGTCTCTGCAAAAAGGGGAAATGAGAGAGCGTAAGACCAATTGGCACAGCACTCTCCGTCTCTCGCTCTCTCTCTGATTGGAAACAGCGCTGCAAGAGAGAGCGTCAAGTTGGGAGAAACAAAGCCAGAGAGAATAAGAGCCGCGTGCTCTCCAACGCAAACAAATCCAAAAGGCAAACACGCACACACACACTTGTAAACAGAGCTGCATGTGCAAAAATTGCCGGCAATTTTCGAGCAGTGACGTTGGCAGAGGCGTCGACGCACGACCTCCACGGAACCTCCCCTACCACCACACACACCACCTCCTTCCAATAAGAAATATAAACAGCTTTTGGCTGTGTTCGTGAGCGATTTCAAAACAACCAAACGAATAAAAATAAAATACTGTGAATTCCAAAAGGGAATGTAATAATTTTTTTTTTGCATTATATTTATTTTAATCTAAGCATGCAATTAGGCTTCTTAAGCTTACTAAGGCATGTTGCTGCGATTTTGACGGTGTGTTGCCACAATGTGAGCCGCTTGTCGGGGATAAATGCAAGATAATACTTTATTTTTTGGAAACTTTCAAATAATACCTTCTTTATAAATTGGTAAAAAGAAAACTGCAACAGTTAGAACGGTTTGGTATATTAATTGGAAAACTTGTTTTATTCATTTATTTATTTTCTTTTCGCGCGGAGTCCCACGCCCTACTTTTTAAAATTGTTAACCAATATTTGTCTTATAATATTGATTTTAGTTAAGCATTCCATTATAATAATTTTACGGTGATATCTTATTAATACCTCAGTGGTATATACATATGTAGCTCAATTAATAAAAAAACTTTAAGGAGGTAAAAAACTTGAGACGATATGTACATTTTGTAAGAAAAAATATGTTTATTTCCGCTTAAATGTATACAAAATTCTCTGATATTTTTGATAAATATAAGTATTTACTTAAGCCTCGTGCCGAATGAAAAAATATTATAGAGTATTAACTATTCAGAGTTGTATTTGTTTGATTTCAGAAGATTTTTTGATTGCTCAGCTCATGTTGCTCCGATATCATTATTAGGGCAAGTTTTGAATTAGTTTTTAAAAATTTATAAATAATAATGAATTAATTAATAATATTTATTCATTATAAAATATTTTTCCTTTTTACTTAGGGAAACTGTTTCGGCACATTCAAATTAATACGATAGGTTAGTTGTTCTTAACATTTGAAAACCAGGTTTTCTGTATAGTTTAAAACGTTTTTCAAATCAAATGCCTAGTTTTTAAAATTTTTTTTTGAAATCTGGGTATTAAAAATCGTTTCGTTTGTTTCGCGTCATGTTTCCCACTACAGAAGGGCATAATCGAGCAAAACATTATGAATTTATGCCTGTTTTTCCCTTTGATAACATCACACCTGCCAAAGACCTGATACAAAAGGTGTAAACGGGGCCAAACATTCCAGAGGATTGTTCTTCGGGCCAACAGATAGATCACAGTTCGTTAGCGAATAGCTCATTTTATTTTATCGGGTCAAGAAGGAGATTTGTCTTTGATCTAGAAGTTTTCGGGATTATGCCTAACGATTCGCGGATGATTAACACCTTGGATATCCCGGTTGCAAGCACCGTGGATTATGAAAGGGTTGAAGGGAAGTACTACGGACTATGGATTTCGGACTGATCCATCAGATCGCACCTGAGTTCGATAGAGTCGGTCGGTTCAAAGGGATGCCGCCGCCACTGCTGGCAAACAAATAAACAAACTAAGAGCTCATTCGATGGCCGGAATTATGATGAGACCCAATCAGCGAAGGCATCGATTCTCCGTTTGAAGATCTTCTGACCTGGCCCACGGAAGCAGCCGCCTTTAATCTCCGATCCGGCTAATAGCACTCACAATGGGCCAGGTGAGAGACACTTCCGCGGCGGCCTCTTTGTGCCCCATTGTGGGTGGCAGCCACAACCACTGCTGCCACTGCTACCTCACTCAGAGTCACAGTCACAGTCACAGTCGCAGTCACAATCACAACCACTTCACAGGCATTGGCGCCTCCAAGTATTACTTGTATTTATATCAGCTAATTTGTAATATTTTATTGACTCTGGGCCCGGAAAACGCTTTGAACTCGCCTCGATTCGTATCCCCACCCGGCGTTCTGGAGCTCTGAAATTTATGTATGTAGAGCCCCGAATACCTAGCTCATAAATTGTACGAAATTATGCGTAAATAAAGCAAAACCGTTTGATGTTGGCCGGTTCTTGTGGCTTGGATTAGCCCAAAGTTTTCGTGTGAGTTCCAGAGTGCGTGGAGAGTGCGGTGGGGTCATGGGGCAACCTAAATCATATTCGTTATTTCCTCAGGAATTGAAATAAAATTTTCATAAATAAAACATGGAAAGGATTTATCCATCAGTGGGAACCGATTTAGTTTTGTTCTTTTTAAATTTATATTCCCTTTCGGGAGATATTACAATTTTGGTCAAATGCTTTTAAAACAAATAAGGGGAAATTCTCTATAAAAATGTTTGTATATATATGTTTGTACCAATCCGTTACAAAAAAACCGATCTTCAATAATAAATATTAAACAAATTTTAAAAAATAAGACAAAAACAAGACCACGAACATATTTTTAAAAAGATTGGTATTTTTATTATTATTTTGATCATACTTTTCTTCAATTAGTTTTTTAGTGGATAACTTTTACCTTTTCTTTTAAGAGTTTACCTTCTTGACTATATTTTCTTTGGCTTTCAAGAATTTGTCACTCTATAACTATTAAACTCAAAGAAATAAATTGACATAACCTTGCTGTTTATAATATAATAACAGATAAATCGAAATCGGTTACTCTGTAAGTGCAACTTCCCTTTTCATATACCGAAAGGCCTTGAACTCAGTGCCAACTCAATTCAAATTTGCTTTATTTCATATTTTTGTTTACTCAAGTACGTTTGTTAACTTTCTTTTATTTACTAAATTACATATGATGCTTAGTATTCATTCCACAAACTGTCAGTATAACCAACTAAAATAATCACAAGCATTCTACATACAAAATTAAAATAAATAATTTAGAGCACACGAAATGAACGATAATACAAATGGTTATAGAAAAGAGTTCGAGGTGCGTTGGTTTTCAGAGCATTCAGAAGATGGCTGTTTACCAACCGCCGCTGGTGAACAGTCCAAAGATCACCCCACTGTTCAGACTTTAAGAAAGGACCAACTTGCAATATCTGAGAAAGAGGAAATCCAGGAGCCTAGGAACACGTTTTGGATCTCTGTGAGCGACTATGAGTTGGACCGAGCCTACATTGTATATCGATTCTTTCATGATATCGGTGGCATTGTTGCCAATCGATTTAGCAAAACGAACCGAATGTACCTCAAGTACTTCAGCATGGTGGACTGCCAAATAGCGCTGAGCTACGATGGCCAAAAGATTGGATATGGCGGCGATATTCGTGTGAAAGTCAAGGTAGAGAATCCCGTAACGGAAAACATCCTAATTGAAACTCTGGAGCATTGTTCGGGGGATGATGGAATGGGCTCTGGTTGTGCTACCACAAGTACAATGACCGTTGCCATCGAAGTGGAGGAGGTTAAGGACGCGAAGGAGGTGACTCCTCATCAACTGGAAATGGGACAATCCGAGGAAGAGGAGCTCCAAGTTACACATAAAAAAGTCAGCTTGGTGCAGTGGTTCAAGGAAAAGCTATCATATGTGTTCTATTTTTATTAGATTTCCTGTTTGTTGGTTGCTTTCAATTCCGTATGTGTTGATAATAAACTTACAAAATTTTGTCATGCCATTGAAGATTTTTTTAGAGATTTTATTGACTGTAAAAAATATAGAAAAAAAACAATTAACATTATTTAGCCAATTCATAAAAAACGGTCTAAGTAAACTTGTTACAAATTTTGGAAAGTCGCTATATGTGATTTTCAAACTATAATGTTTGGTCAAAGAAAGCACTAACTTGAATAAATGGTTTTTGAATGCTTTTACCAACCTTTGAGATTATGGAAAAGTTCTAGAGTTTATTCTGAATTCAATATAATGCACAATAGAAGCAAACACTTTTAAATATCAGCAACAATCAGGATATCTCCATGTTCTGGTTCCATTCCAATTGCCCGCATAAAGGATGCAACTTAAGCCAGATATCAGACTGGTTTTGAAATACTTTTGCCAATTATTTGAATACTTTTGTAGGCCTAATCAATGGCACACAATCATCCAATAACAATGTTCCGTGCTGATAAAATTATTCGCATTGTTCACAAATGCATTTCGGGCTTGGACCGCCAACTCGGACCCCGGGTGCCATTATAGAATTTTTAATTACAATAAATCAATTTAAATAAAATGTAATTTTTCAATTTTATCAAATTGTCATTATGCGTAATTAATTCCTATGCACAAATGCGTTTTAGTGCAGCAACACAGCGCACAGCACGCCCCAAAGTGGCGCCATCTATGTTGCACCAGATAGCCGCCCCCGATTTCCCACGATTTCGGGGGGTGAGTTGCGATGTGGCGGTGTTTGTGCATTTGTTTTGTCAAAAATAATGCTGCTTAATTATTATATTTGTAATTTATTTGCCCCGCAGTTATCGGATCCAAATGCTAAAAAGTGTGCGCGGTGCTTTAATGCCACATTAATCCCGCACAACAAAAACACTAACAACTGCAACGCTGCCACAACAAACGCACTCAAAATGGGAATGACAGTAACAAACAACAAAAGCAATTCAAATGCAGCGCATAGAATGCATAATTAATTTTTATTTTGATGACAACGTCAACGCACCATCACCATCACATACACCCAGCCACACCACCATCACCCACTTTCCCAAAAACACTCCATGGTGTGGCATGTCCACTGCAATTATATTGGATTGGATTTGTATATGTGCATTTGCATGTGCAAAAAAGCCCATATAGTTATGTAAAGTATCAGGAATGCCACTGCACAGGACATGAAAATGAGCGACAATTCGATCCCACCATGAAATCGCCAAATCATCCAGAATCGAACTTTCTTTAACAACAAGTAAGTCAAAAATATAAATTAACTAAATGTCAGGATACAATATTTTAATTTGGTTATAGGAATTTATAATTTAATTCAGATTCTGTTAATAAAAAAGTCACTTAACCACTTAGTATTTCTAAATCTATGGCTTTTTCAAAGAACATAATGTTAAGTAATGTGGGGTCTCAGTAAAATCGAAAAAAAACGTTTGTTCAATAAGCTTAGCTATGTAAACCGAAGTATTATATAGTGATTTTAGTAAGCTTCTCCATAAAGCCAACAATTTGTAAAATTTCGCCATACCGACGCTTCTAACTGCCATTGCCCACACTGGTAATGGCTGGAAAAGCCAGCAAACTGCGTTTACCCACACTTAACCGCAGGAAGAGGCGGAGACCAGCACATGTCAGGTTAAACACAAATTAACCTCATTTGACAAAACAAAGCGAACAGCGCTAAAATGGATAATTTGTTAAATAAATTGCTCGATTTTTAAGCAAACCATTCAAATATTTGGTTGTTGGTATTTGTAAACTGCTTATTTGCATACGATGATAAATAAAAATGAGAAATAAAACTCTTTTGTTATGCTTTTCCATAATCTCCTTTGTTTTGTTAGGCCGTCGATAGATACAAATCCGTTTTATTTGTTTTTTCAGAAAATGTTGTTTAGTTTTTATGAATTCTGCTGGTCATTTTTTACACCCCGCAGCGAATTGGCGGCTGTCGCCAATTACCCAAATCGCGCAGAATGTATTTCCCCCAAAATTTACACTCCACTCCCAAAACAGAATGTGGATGCAAATCCTCTAAAATTATTGCGTTCATTAAATTTTAAACAAAGGTGATTAGATTTTATAATTTAAATGGACAAAAGCACACATTTACATGGCTAAGCCGAGCCAGAAATGTTTAGCAGTACAGTTGTGCTCATTGTTTATTTAAAACAATCGCAAAAATAATTTTGGAATGGTATTTAGTTGTTTCCTTATTTATTAGTGGCTTTATTTTATTTTCTCCTTTTTATTTTTGCACTGGCACTATCGAATTGTGGGATCAACAATTGCCAGTAAATTTGAGTTTATATATTCTTTATTTTACTAATTCATTTTTGAATTTTCTAATCATTTTTGGCCATTTTAATTAATTTCTCTTTTAGAGTTCAGGTATGAAAATAAACTTCAACAACAATTGTAATTGTGAGCTGTTTTTTTTCGATATTATTTATTCAGTAACAGCATAGTTTTAATGATATAATACTTAAATGGAAATTACTTAAACAGTTGAAGAAGGTTGAATCGGTTTACCCACGAAGCTTATATTTGCTGACTATTGTTCTTTTTTGGCCTTAAGACAGTAGGCCGTAAGACTGATGTCTTTAAGGGGTATTTCAATCGTACTAGTTTCTTTTTAGGAATTTATTCAACAAGACATTAGAAAACGAGAGGTGAAATGCTGTGGCGAATGAGGGCATTGATGCTCCTCACTGGCGTCTTTTGTATGCTGTACTTTGGTCTTCAGCCTTTAATGGAGTTGTATGAGGAAAAGCCCGTGGTTGCGGCCCCCGAAGAAGTTGTCTTTATTAACACCTCCGAGTGTCATGTGAGTGGACCTCGAAAACCAGCGGCGTATTTCATGGCGATTGAGCCAGTGTGCAGGTTGCGCTGCCACATGCCCCAGTTGATAATTGCGAAAACTCAAGGTGGCAGTAACTTCCTAGTGGGAAATGGAGTTGCAGAGGACTTGCAGTGCAGATACTGGCTCAAGTCTGCAGGAGACCTTCGATCTAGGAAGTACTTACCCGATGGACACTTCGATATGAGGAACGGGGCGATGGAGGAAATAAGGGTCGGTACTGGTCACCAGATAGTTCGCATCAAGTGCTCCAATCAGTCGAATGAAACCCGATATCATGATGTGCACTATTTTCTGCCTCCGCCTCCTGAGGTGCAATCAAAAGCGACATCGAGTCCCGAAAAAATGTCTGTGATTGTGCTAGGCATTGACTCGGTTTCGCACATGCACTTCATGCGATATTTCCCCCTGGTGAAGGCCTTTCTGGAAAACCAGCCGCACACCAAGTTCTTCGGCTATAGTCGAGTGGGTCTGGATGCGTATGCCAACTTAGTGCCCTTCTTGAGTGGCCTAAGTAGTCGGGATCTGCAGTCCAAGGAGGGAACTTGGCTGTTTCAGAACTTCAAGGCTGGAGGTTACAGCACAGCCTACGGCGAGGATAGACCCCGTGACATCTTTGCGGATAGGAAAGGAGGATGGACTCCTCCCAGGCAACTGGCCGACTTCGACTTGACTCCAGTAATGGTGGAGATGGAGACTCACACGCGCTACAGTATCGATCTGAAGGAAAGGATCCTCTGCTCGGCAGGACGCACTTTCCAAGAGGTCCTTGGGGACTTTGTCCTCAAACTAGTACCCCATATGCAGCAAGGACCCTTCTTCTCTTTTTTCTGGCAATCACAGGGAGTCGAGGAGTACTACGAGTATGCCTCGCACTTGGACCTGTCCTACATGCTGCTTTTGAAGAGTCTGCTGGACGCGAACGTCCTGAACAATACCCTGCTGTTGCTGATGTCGGACCACGGACTGCGTGCTGGTAACTATCGCTCCAGCTTTCAGGGAATGCGTGAGGAGTCGCAGCCCCTCCTGGTGGCCATGTATCCCGAGTGGCTCAAACAGCAATACCCGATGGCCATGGAGAACTTGGAGAAGAATGCCCATAGCCTCATCACACCGTATGATCTGCACGAGACCTTGAGGGATGTGATCAGCCTGGGCGAGATGCAGGATGCCCACATAGAGGTTCGCAGGAACAACCTGCTCTCCTGTCCAAAAAAGAAGATACCCCGCGCCGTGAGTCTCTTCCTGCCTGTCCCGGATCACAGGACCTGCGACCTGGCCCACATTCCCTCCCTCTTCTGCTTCTGCCGCGAGCTCACCGAAGTGCCCACGGACGACGGACTGGTCCTGCGGTGCAGTCGCTTCCTGGTGGAGTCCATCAACAAGTTGGTGAAACCATTCGGACGATGCCGGCGGCTGAGGCTCAAGATGGTCCTGCTCGCCCACTTCCTGGACTTCGGCGAGGAGTCCTTCGTCTACGAGTTGCGGCTAAGAGTGCGGACTGTGCCCGGAAACGGGGAGTTCGAGGCCACCGTTCGGCTGTCGGACGCCATCCTGTTGACCAGCCCCATCAGCCGGGTCAACCACTATCTGGCCCAGTCCCATTGCCTCAGCGATCCGGACTTCAAAATATTTTGCTTTTGCATGTAAGGCGTTTTACTACTCGGCTTCAATAAAACGAAGTCACCTTGCACTTTGAAAATTTATTCTTTATCTCAATATTTTTTGAAAATATTTTAAAATGTTGAAATTAATTAAAACTTTAGTAGGTACAATGGTTTTGGGAGACTGACTATTACTTTCAGGCAAGTATTCGGCTGACGGAATCATTGCTTTTAAATACGTTGTGATCAAATAATATGGCCATTATATATTTTTTTTAATTCCGGAATGGGTCAGGAGTATTACCAACTTAATACTTGATTTATTACTCTTAATTCCGATCGAATTATTCCTTAATTTCTGGGGCCTTCATCTGCCACCAGCTAAGGTGGAGTTATAAATTTATGAATATATGGATACATCGAAATATAGAATATATATATCTTACGTGCATGTATACATTATTTTGGCAATAAAACAAGTTCAAATTATAGAGACTTCAGGAAATGGAAATTCAAATGTTTTTGTTCTTTATTTGAAACTAATAAAAATATGGTTTTTGAAAATGCTAATTATTTTAAACAGTCGAACTATGGATGTTCTCAAATGAATGAAAAACCATTCCAACATTTCTTTATATTTCTTAATTTTAAAAAATCATTTTCTTTCAAAACTACGTTATAATTTGTGAGTGTGCTTTTTATTCGAGAGCACTTATACATGCACTTATACAAAGAAATTGAAGTATAATTCGCTTTCACTTATAAAAACTGAAACTGAAAACTGATAAAAAACCATATGAAAATCCTTTTCATTAATCAAATAATAAGCTCAAAGACAATCAGCTCTAGCCCTTGTGCCCACAGCGGATAATTTGCGTCAAAATGTCTGTTTATTTGAAGAGCCAGTGGCTCCATAGAGTTCGTTCCTCTGAGCGACGTGCAATTGAATTAAAATTAAAATATATATAAATGCCACAGCCGAACGGAAATACGTAATAATTTGCAAATTATTTGCTGTGGGTGCACAGCACCTACAAGGGGTCCGATTCAGGAGTTATAAATTTTAAAAAATAATTAAAAACGGTTTGTGCGGCAAGTCGCTTTCAATTACTGAAAAATGTCCTAAAATGAATGCATTTTCCACTGATTGTGGGCGATTGTTGTCAGGCCTCAGGTTGCGACAGGTTCAAACCTCCTCCGTTGACAGCGGCGCAATGAGTAAATTGAAATGTGCCGTCCACTGGACGTGATCGACCCCCCCTCCCCCTCCCATGGCAAACCCAAAAAGTGCGTGACGGTTTCATTTGCTTTATGTGCATATCTGTTCTGGGACAAAAAATGTTAAGCCATGAACGGTTGCAGTTGCAGTTGCAGCTGACAATTGACAACTGCATTTTTGAAGCTTTTATTCTGTCAAGTGAAAATTCAACACGATTAATTTCAATGGACTGCGAAAGACGATTATGAACGTTCACACTTACTTTTTTTATTGTAAATAAAATGATACTTTATAATATGGAAAGGATTTCAATTAAATTGCTCAATGAGAATTGCATTGAAAAAATCGCAAAGTTGTCGATTTTTTCAAAAAATGTCTGGTGCATCGGATGATTTTTTGGAAAACTCCTTAGTGTGTTTATGTCATTTTCCTTTTCTTTTAACTGTTGACATGAAGCACAGTACATGTGAACATCTATTTCTAAACCATACATTAGTGGAGATGGGGTATAATAAATTAAACGTTAAAACGGTTTCAGCTCCAACGTATAAAATTCTTGATCAGAATGATAACTCCACTCAATTCACAAGACAGCTAATTTCTGTGGCTCCCACATTCTTTAGAGCAGAGAATTGGTTATGGTCTAATTACAGAAACAGAGTTCTTCAAAAACAAAACAAAGTTTGTCACGAAGTCATTTATTTCCCATACAATAGTAGTTCAAACCGAACTTCCAATTTAAAACATCCTTATCAGACAGTCCCTATCGATTAGATTTCCAGCTGGGACGACAACATTCACTCCAGTTGGGAGCATAAATCTCCAATTGGTCAAACAGGTAATCACTCAAATCGCTCTGATTTGGTTCGAATTGGTAACGGTCATAAATAAACTAGTTGGGTGCGGACGGCTGGGAAGGCACAGCTCATAAATTAATTCAATCAATGTCAAAATGAAATTGATATTTTCACATCCAGAGAAGCAAAGGCGATCTTATCGCTAATTAATGTGTACGTCCATGGTCACAGAGTGGGTGCTCATAATGGGGCTTGTAATCGATATCGAGCAGGGGATGACACACATATTAAAGGTTATAAATTTACATGAACTAGTTTTTTCCCATTGGCAACGTGATAAAAAAACGTGATTATAAGCTATGAGTTATTATATGCCATTATTAAATTATAGGAAAAAAGATTTGACTTCGAAAGACAGGAGACACGGGGCGAATACCTATAAATAGTACCTGTATGAATCAATAGTTAAGGGTAATATGGTTTAATTAATTACTTTTAAATTTTAAAGGAGTCATTTTCCTAGATAAGAAATAAAAGCTCAAATTTGGTTAATACCTCATGTGTTTTAATGATTTCATCAATTATGCTAACAGTTCAACTTCTTTTAGTGTGTTGACTTTTTGTCTAGATTATTATATGTACTATAAATAATTGGAACCAGTTTTTTAAGATCACTTTGCCAAATTGCAAGAAACAAAAGGGTTACCAAACCAAAAGATATGAGACACGGGGCGAATTCCTGTACATAGTACCTAAATGAATCAATAGTCTAGGGTAATATGGTTTACTTCTTTAAATTTATTGTTTTACATTCTTATTATACCTGCCCAATTACAATGGGCTGGTCAGTTCTATATTTGTTTCCCCTAAAAGACACACAATAGCTATTAACATTCCATGAAAACACATAAGCTCACTTATATCCTGAGATAACTCAGCCACTTGCTGTGATGAATTCATAACCGACGAAGTCAATCAATCGCTCATCTGTCAAATGACAAATGATTTTTAAAATCACTACGTTGAAGCCTTGCGATCCAAACCGAAAGTCAAGCCACTTGAAAGGAAAGTGGAGAAAAAATATTCATAGAACACGGAGATGCGGAAACAGACACTTTAAATGCTTGCGATATTGTCAATCAAAATTCAATCGAAGCCATGAATCATGCCCCAACAGAGGAGGTGAATGGGAATGGGAATGTGAATGAGGATGGTTGCTGATGGCTTCGAGAGCAACTCCGACTCAGTCGATTGACGGATAGATGTAGATGGATGGCTGAGTGCAGTGGCACCGAGTGAAAAAACATCACATCACGATGGGAAAAAGATGAAATGGAATCAGTCAACAGGAGGATGCGTGTTGAAGGATGGCAGAACTGGATGTGTGACAAGTGGGGCAAGAGGAGACGAGGCATTTAACATTGGCATCCTGCCGCACAAGGATCGCAAGTGGAATGCCACCTCGAGTCCTCCCTTTCGGTTCGCCGTCATCAGTCAACGTCAACGTGATAGTTTTGACATTTTTATGAGCAAATGATAAGTCCCACTCTGATGGCGATGGCCAATGTTTGACACTTGCCAGCCGCAAAATATTTGCAAGCACCCATCCGTACGAGCCATAAGAAATTCCGTGGGTGCCATATTTATGACCTGGGCCTGGCACTTCGTCTCCAGCTCCGCATTCCACTTATCGCACACGATGTGTATATTTTTAAATTTAACACTGACAGAGTTAACAAGCGTGTGGTCCTCCTATCGTCGTCAATTCGGGAATGGCAATCAATCAAAGCGACTTCATAGCCCCCACACGTCACACCCACCCACAGTCGTTAAGGTTTCGCTGGATCGTTCACGTGTTTAATGACTGACTTTGACAACGGATCCATAAACCCGATAGCGAGAGTGGCCAGAGCAGTTCAATAACACTTGGTAGGCTAAAATTAGGGTTTTAAAGTGAGAAAAAGTATGGAGTTTGACTTTTAGCCAATTTAAGCTTACCATGCGTATGAGAAAACGGAACTATAATTGGCTTTAATTGGGTTTTATAATTTGGCTAATTAATTACTTTTAAAATCCTAAGGAGTTATTTTCTTAGATATGAAATAAAAAGGGGGTACTTACTATTGAAGCTCAAATTTGTTTAATATCTGATGTGTTTTTATTATTATTCAATTCCTTTTAGTGTGTTGACTTTTTGTTTAGATCTTTATATGTACCATAAATAATTTGAATCAGTTTTTTAAGATCATTTTTCAAATTGCAGGAAACAAAATGGTCACCAAACGATACTTTTATTTTTGGTTGCAGTTTGGGAAAATTACATTTTTTCTATCATTTTTACTACAATTATTTCTTTATTTTCCTAGACATGCGTAAATGAAATTAAATTAGATTAAATAAAAAACACTTTTTTAAGAACTTAATTTAAATATGAAAATTATTTACCTTAACTAGATATAGGCTAATATTTTATCTTCGAGTAGAATAGATTTAATGAATTACGGCCTTATGAGTATATATTTTCGGCACTTGAATTTCGTGGAGCTTTTTTATATAATAATAAAAATAATAATACAAACTTAAAAAAAAGTGTAATTTTCTTAATCGAACTCCCACAAAAATCGAAGACTTCTCGGATGAGCATTTTGTCGAACTTATTTTTGTGAGCTGGTGTAATTATCAAAGTCTTTAAGCCACCCATGTAAATGCATGTTTGAATAGGCTTGTTTATCAATTGTAAAACTAATCGAAAGCAATTTGCATTTATCTACCTTAGACCACAGTGGCCAAGCACGACTTTCGGTCATAAATTTCCCAAAATTGATATCCTGATATCATCTATATAAATACAAATTTCAAAGCAAAAAAATAGACAAACACAATAATTCGGGGTAGCAAAGCGCGACAGATTCTGACCATTAATAATTGTGTACAATTGTCAAAAATTCGTGCGTTTTGCTTAATGTGAATTGTTTTGCAATTCCGAAAATGCATTTTTGCCTACTAATATTGACTTCCGTTTCCGCTGCACGAGTCCACAGTATGCTTCCGCCAGTCTTTCACCTCTCTCACCCATTTTTATGTTTGGCGCCATTCGAAACTTTTTTGCACCCCCTTTCCCCCACCGTGAAATGCCTGGGAAATTTGTTATCGTCGCAATTACAACAAAATCAATTTTCCATGAAATGCCACAACAGACAAAAGGCAACAAACAGAAAAAAGAGGAAATTTACAAATCAGACAAATAAATTTACAAATAAATACCCATACGCAAAATATTTGACATTTATTAATTAAAAATGTGAGAAAATTTATATTAATTTTATTCAAATTGTCAACGGCAACAAAAGGAAGCTAATTTCAATTTATTTCATTTGTCCCATTCAGGTTTGTCATCTGCATGTTTTATGCGCCAAAGTGGCATAGATAAAAATTGGCACTCTAAAACAATAAATACCATGAAGATATGTGCATGTAGTTTTTATGGACATTTAATATTGCCATGCTTTTGATCAAAGTTGAAATTTCTAAACAAAATGTTGACCTTATGTATGTATTCAGATTTTATAAAGACATAAGTTTTAAATAAAAAAAAATTATATTTTAATTTACAAACAATATTGGCTAAAAACTTTCTAAGCAAAGTATTTACCTTATATATGTATTCAGATTTTATAAAGACATATAAATTTTAAATAAAAAACAAATTACATTTTAATTTACAAACAATATTGGCTAAAAACTTTCTAAAGAAAACATTTACCTTATGTATGTATTCAGACCTTATAAAGACAAATAAGTTTTAAATAAAAAAAATGGTATTTAAATTTACAAACAATATTGGCTAAAAACTTTCTAAGCAAAGTATTTACCTTATGAATGTATTCAGAATTTATAAAGACAAATAAGTTTTAAATAAAAAAAAATGTTATTTAAATTTACAAACCATATTGACTAAAAACTTTTTTTTTGGTTTATTTTACCAGTCAAACTTAATAGTTTTTTATACACTTTAAACGCATAAATATATAATATGATCAGTTCCAAGCAAAGTGTCAATCTAAACATCAAGAGACCTATTTGCTGCATTGGGTAAAATATGTTCTGAACTAAATGACTACAACCTAAAGTAATTAGCTCGGGATTATAGCAGTGCTTTGGAACCTCCTGCAAATAACTCATATAGGATCGGGGGCCTTCCAATCCACAGCATTGAAGCTGAAAGGTGATAAATGCTATAGAAAATCGTATTAATTAAAAAGGAGGAAACCTTACCGTCTTTTCAAGCGTTGGCCAATTCGTGGCATTGTAATTGAAGTAGTTTAGCCACATTTGGGATAATTCCCCCATGTATAAATCATAGCTGTTACTCAGGATCCGTAGTCGCTCTGAAAATGTGTAATACGTCCAATTTAGGACGTACATTAGCACAGGTATATACTAATTAAAAATATTACTTTCTTTATAACGTATTTAGTATTTAGTTACTTACTCCTACAGCAATCCAATCAGCAGTCAAATATGCTAAAAAAAAGCTGGCCCAAAATAGGACTATAATAACGAAAATGGTATTTGTTAGACCAATAAAATAACTTATTACATCAGTAGTTATTTTAAAGCCATTATGTTTAATGGTGTAAAATATAATTACTCGCAGTAACGTGGCCAAAACCAGCTAAAAAATTGAGTTTGTGGTTGAGTCTTCTAAAACTGACTGCTTTTCAATTACTTACCCCAATTAGTACTACATTCATCTTCTTTACTAAGTTTTCCACCATTTTGTAGACAATCTCTATATGAATTAATTTTTATTTCACAGAAGTTGACTGATTATTCTATGCCTCCAAAAAGTTAAGCATTACTTTTTGAAATAAAAATTCTGTAAATCTGGTGATGATTTGTTTCGGTCAAAGCAATGGTTGTGTAGAAAATAAAAACAAATTTATTTGTCTTCAATTATGTATACAAAATCAGGCATGTTTTTGCACTTTTTTCTATTTGAGCTTCAATTTCTTTTTTCTGGTCGAAATTTCATTGTTGATTTATGGGATTTGCTATTTTTGACAGTTGTTGTTGCTACATGAAAAGTGTGTGGGATATGTGTTTGCATAAACAGGATTTTATAATCGGCTTTCTATATTAATTTTAATTTTATTTTCGGCATTTTATTATAATTACTCTTGATATATGTAAATGGTCATCGTTAGCAGAATTATCGTTTTGTTATATTTGCTGTGTTGTTGCTGCACTTGATGCCCACATGGATGTCCCTCAACTCGTTAGGGAATTTACTATTCATTTTTTGTGGGAGGCTGTTTGTTTGCCATTGCTCCAAGCGAAAAAATATTTCTGCGGTTTTAAATGTTTTTAATTGTCGTTGCTAGTTGTGCTTTGCTGTTTCATAATCGTATGCCCTTTGTTGGAAGCCAAATATGGGGACAATTTAAAATGCAAGAGAAAAAATACTGTAATATTTTGGCAAAATATTTATAATATTTTAATGCTAATTTCACCAAATCCAAATGCATTTTCGGATTGCAGTTCGGGCGATGGCTAAGCACTTTTGTGTATTTTCGGCTCTTTGTATCTGTTTGTGATATTTTAATTTTACTGTCACATTTGATCATAAATTAAGCGATTAACAAATAAAGCGCACCGTGGGTTATGGTTACCTACGCTGTGTTTATCTACCATGTTGGGTTTAACTCCATCGAAAGGACTTTCTAAGCCCCATCACATGATTAGTTTCGTTATAGAATTATAACTAAATTGTTGGATAGAGGCAAGATAATTAATTATCGCATATAAATGCATGAAGTTATCATTTATTTGGAGTATTCTTCAACTTTTAAAGTTGTGTCCCCGAAACCAAAAACAATATATTATTTCAGTGTAGACAAATGCTTTTCTATTTTGACAGTCGCGTTTGCTCTTCTCTATTTTTCATTTGAAAAATATATAAATCAAATATTTATTATATCTTGGCACAAATCATGTTCGATACAACTAAATACTTTCCACGTTCGGTTGACTCGGATCACCCATCCCAACTAGAGCCCAATGAGCCCACACCTTTCCATATTCCAGTTACCTATGAGATGGTTCATAATCTGGTGGGCAATTCACCGGATCTCGGTGGCATAGAAGTAGCATCAGGAGGTGAACAGGACACTGAAGATGGGGAAAGTGTAGAGACCACTGCCGCTGCAACTCCCCAATTGATGATTATTTTCGAGGAGGGGGACTTCAATAGTGCCCTGCACTTTCTCATAGAATCCGTTCACAATCCCTCTGCCCCAAATGCGGTGGCCATGGTTCTGGTTGAGGAGAAAATCCGCGAAGAGATCGTCAAGAGAATTGAGCCTAGAGTACGACCCCCTTGTAAATGTGGGGCCTCCAATCTGGAGGAAATTAAAGCTGACACTTCTGAGGTCGCCCCTCCACGGGTGTGCAAGTGCCCCCTTAAAGCGATCGGAGGGGATTACCCAACTGGGTCCATCACTTTTCACACATTTCGCAACAGCCAGGAGGCCATCGACATTTGCCAGCGGGAAACGCTGCCCTTCGCATCCGTCTCCATTTGGAACGAGAATCTGGACTGGTGCTACGAACTGGTGGTGGCCCTCAGTTCTCCACATTTCTTTCTGAACTGCACGAATGTGGACTTGTCACCGATCTCCAGGCAACTCACAGCCAAGCAAAATTACGTGGCAGTTGAAAACGGATTCCATTTCGAGAGCCTGCACATCTACAATCAATTCAAGGTGATTGTCTTTCCCATCGGTGAATTAATCTTGCCAAAACCCGAAAATTTACAGGAGGAGCCAGAGCCCATCTCCTTTTTGGAATCTTAGGATTACAAAATTTTGTTTGTTTCCTCATCATAAACATCACTTTTGCTAAATACAAATTTCAAGTTATTTTTGGCTGTTTTTATGATAATTGACATTGACGATACGATCGAATATGATGGCAGCTGTCAGCGGTAATAACAATATTTCTTTTGTTTGGGATATCGATTTTTTGGGTCGCCTTAATGAACGCAGATTATGTAAATGAAGCTTGCCAAACAGGTTGACTGAAGCATGACTAACTTTGTGTTGGAATGGACTGTCACTTTTATTTTTTCAATAATTGGACGCTGGTTGCTTTCAAAATAGTTGATCTTTTGATAAATTTGGTGTAATATATCAAATGTAATTTAGTTGAATTTTGTAACTCCAGCTTAGCCTAAGTATTTCCCTTGCTTTAGCCGATCTTCACTGCCCATTTGCCAACCGTAAAAGCCTTTATGATGCTGGGGTGTATAAATTTACGATCGCAAAGCATTCAGGAGTCACCGCAAGCCGGACGCACACTGTGCCTCCTCGAATCTGCCCCATAAAAACATCTCTTTATGGGCGGATGATGGGAGTGTGAGTGACGCCAGCTCGTCGCTTTGAGGCACTTAAGGCCGGGTCCAAAAATAAAGCCACGCTCATCAATGTGATTATCGGTTGTGGTATTTTTTTCTGCCCTGGAATTTATTTTGCATAAATCTCCCCGAAATGTCTGGCTGAATATGGGAGGAGGGCTTATCAGGTGCAGTCTAACTGCAGTCACACCCTCCGTTGGGAAATTCATTATAAAATGCGGTTTGAATTATTTGTCAAAACGTCTGGTCCAGGACGCAGTGACATTGATGTTGACATTGACAGACGGACTGGGTCGAACGTCCCCGGCAGACCAAGCCCAACTCACTTATTCGATGCGACAGAATAAATGAAATTGTTAATGGCCAGTGAGTCACCTCTTCAACGTGTTGGAAGCGTCATCATCGTCGGCTGCATCGCCCATACAGTCTTATTAAATGCTATATTTTATTGGTAAATCCATTCATCAGTATATGTGAAATAAATAGATAGATGCAATGAAAAAATTAAGAGTCTATAAAGCCTGGCTTGCTGTGGGCATTATGCTATAAAAAAAGCAAAAAGGAACTCTACAGGAACGTCCATCAAATGCTCTTTATTTTGGTAACCAATAAACAACGTTGAATTAATTTCTTAATAACCACAGAAATAATTGTTGGACTTGGTACATTTTCTGTGTATCTATCAAATATTAAAGAATATACGGGCTTAAAAACATTTCGCAATCAGGGCTCTGCAGAATTTCACGATTTGAGGACGTTAGAGTAACTTTCAGAATCAGCATGCTCAATCACAAGAAAATTTATTGAAGTCTATTTAAAAAATCGTTGACCTTACCATATAAAATGTGAAATACATGCATTTTCACCATTAAAGTTTAGCCACTGAACAATATTCAGTGATCGCTTGTGGGTCGCATTTCGACTTTTAGAGATATAACTGCATGCATGCTTCTACATTTAATGCAAGTCACTGCTTGCCGAGTCTCGAGTTAACTGTCAGTTTCAATCGTGTCTGCAGAACTTGTCACTCATTCAATAGTTTTGAAAATTGCGAATGTCACTTACAAGCCAACAACAAGGACCACCGCCTCTTCCAGCTCCTTCGTATATTCCACCTACAGACTCATGTGTCTGTGAGTGAGCATCCTTGCCAAGGATGCGGACTGAGACAATGTTGCGGAGACGAAGAAGGATACTGCCACGAAGACAAAGTCGGGCCAGAGGATGACGCGGCAGCAGACGCTGTGAATTAAAACAAGGCCAGGGAATAAAATAATAAAAGGACACAAAGACAAAAGCATAAGAAAACTTGAGCGTTCCCACACTCTCCCAAGCTCGGGTATTTGTGTGAGGTTGACCCATAATAGAGAAGGGTTTGGGGGGCGTCCACTCAAGAAAAAATTATTTAAGAGAAGAAAATGATGTCTAGAAAAGTTAAAAATGTTACTAACAAAATTACATTTACATTACATTACAAACATTTTCGGAAATGTGCTTTTTAACATTTAAGGATATAAATATATATATATAGGAAATACCCTGGGAATCCTTAAGATACAGTTCCTTAGCAACTTATGTATATGTTCATTTCAGATTCTTAACAATTAGAATTCCAGTACGTTTCCAACTTATGTATCTGTTCATTCTTAACAATTAGTATTTCAAATTTTATCAATTATCAGTTGTAATTGGTGAACAAACGTGCCCAAAAAACGGTCTGTAGAAAATAATATAATAATAACCAAACTTCAATAAGTAATCAAAATATACCATAGCATTAACACAATTTAAATAAAGTTAAATTATTAATATCTTACTTAAAGTAAGACATTATTTCCGTAAGTAAATATTTCTTAATGTAAGTACAATCGGAATATCTATAAATTACGTTATTATGGGAGTTAATACTCTAAGTTCTTATGTTGGTCCTTGTTGGTAACCAATTTTTACATAAAAATAAATAAATAGAAAAACATATAAACATAAACCCATTTTTTGGGGTTCCGTGGCTTTAGTTATGAAGCTTAAAACTCATTTTAACCATTTTTCTAGTGTTCTTTTGAGTAGAATATATTTTATTGCAAAGGTTTTTGACTTTGAAAATGTTTTGCCAGTGTCCCAGCAAGTGCAATATGTACTTCCCATCCCCAAGACTGAGAGCGGGACAAACATGTACGCATCAAAATCAGACTTGTAATCCAAGTGCAAGTTGCGAATCCAAAAATCCATCCATCGCTTCCAGAGCATCCTTCACTGGAGGTCCTCGCACCGCCTTCGTCCTGCCGGGAAAACTTGAGCAAGCCGGCAAACCGGCAAGCAAGTAAGCAGGAGAGCAAGCAAGCAGGAAAGCAAGAAAGCAGCAAAGCAGCAAGCAGGATAGCAAGCAGGCCTGCAAGTTGGGCTGAGGCGGAAGAGTTGGAAATTCGCTCGCCTGGTGTCACGTAGAATAGACACACAGACATGCAAGTGACAGACAGATGGAGAGACACTGTGACACGACACATTGACTGACAGCTGCAGGGATGCCGGTGGGCGTGGGTGGGCGTTTGGTGCGCTGGCCTGGGGGCGTGGTAGGTCTAAGAGGCTGCCACTGAGGTTGCAAGGATTTTGTGCAAGAAATGGCGTGTGCAAACAAAACCGAAAGACAAAAGCAAATGATGGACATGCACGGGACTGCAGGATGAGGAGGCGAGGAGTGCCATCAACTTCCAACTTCCATCTTCCATCGCTGGTCAATGGAACAGTTTCCTTAGTCAGCATCTCCGTGGGGCATTTAATTTCAAAGGATTGTGCAGCGACTGCAATGGAAATGAAGACAAATCTTAAAGGATATAAGCACTTACTCAAGTCCTTTTAACGTATTCCTGACATCCCGAAAGTATGCAGCGAAAATGAGATTGATAAGAACCTATTTAAATGTACGAAATCCTAAACAGAGGATTACAGAAAAAAAGATTGAATTAATTTTTTTTTTTTTTTATCAAATTACCCAAATTGAAAGCCATTGTGAAAATTGTTGGAAGCATAAACAAGTCCACCTAAATCCTAAAATACAATTGTAATACATACAATCATTTTGCTTTCGAGTGTCATAATGTCTAAATAATCATTTTAACGTGTCAGCAATAAAAAATTTAATTTCAGCTTTAAATTATGACATTTTCCCAAAACACTCATCCCCAAAAAACACTCCAACCCCAGAAAAAATATCACAGCTTTGGTGGAGGGGTCAAGTGACGAGACATTAGGCGATGGCAAAACATGAGACCACTGAAAGGAAATGGGCTGGGGGAAAGCGGAAAAAGGACGCTTTATGCAAAAAGTGTTTTTAATTTCATTTTTTTCACATTTAATTTTCGCCTTCGCATTTTTTGACGAAGTTGAAAATCATAAACCAGAACAGGACAAGGACGCGAACGAGGACGGGCAGTGAAAAATAAATAAGAGTAATTAAATTTTGTAACAAACATGACGAGATAATGGACCGGAGCCATTAGCAGAACGCCGAGCGAGGGCTGACGGCCAGTCAGGGACCCGAAAGATCACGAAAAGGAAAGTCCTTTCCGCCCCCAAGGACGCAACAAGGCGAGCAGCTGCCGCCTAGACGCCTCAGTGCACCACCCACCTGCCACCTGCCACTTGACCAGCCGTCATACATCATGGATCCGTGCAGCAGAAGCTCCTCGTAATGTCCCGTGCATTTTTCAAACAAAACGTATGCCAGCGATGGAAATCCTTTCCCGCTCACGAACCCAATTCCCAGAGGCAAATTTCTCTTGATTTTCCCTCTGCTCAGTGGCCCTGCATCATTTGTGGAACCATCAGGAGGAGCGGAGGGGTCAGATGTGGACTCAAGGCTCCGAGGACAGAACGTGAGATGACACGAAGCGTCCGCCGGCTCCAAAAAATCGTGATGAATGTCCGGGCATCAATAAAGGAGTTCCCCTGCCTTCAACGGACGGAAAATGCGCAACATTCTTGGGTGAAAATAAATTTTGAATGTTCTATGTTGCTCTGAAATCTTGTTAACCATTAAAGTTCATATCTGTAACTATATTTGTAAGTTGTAAAAAAATCTGATAATACTTAAATTTTTTTAAATTGCTATTATCTGGATATTAAAACTCTTATTTAAAAAATTTTTTTTTTCGTTTTGTTGAATTAAAATGTTTGTTGAATTCAAATTGTAAGTTTGGTAGCCATATTCGACTGCTATTCTGTCTAATTTACAATTTTTTACACTTATGCTTCCACAAACAAAACTGCCTTACTCTTAAAAAAAAAAAAAAAAAAGTAGCAGAAAAAAAGAAAATATATGTTTTAATGCAGATCAAAATTTATGTGAGTAAGCTTAAGTTCAATGACGAACTCTTTTACTCGACTATGTTACTCATCGACTATTAAAAGTTATACATTTTTAGCCTCTACCGAAAAATAATGAATCGATCAGTATCAATAAGGACCTTTTTTTATAGAAAGCATTTTTTATTGAATTATAAACGGAATCAGTTCGAAGCCTCAAATTTGAAATTTAGCCCAGAGCAAATGAGATTCATTTCGTTTTTATTCCCCACTGCTTTCTAGCATTTCACCATTCCTTTTATCAAAGCATCAATCGAAATGGTCAGCAACTTTTTGCCATCCACATTTTTTCTCAAAAGGAATACAAACAAGAAGGCCATCAGCTGTGCTTAGTTGTCCAGGGAAAAAATGGGCGGAGAGCAGGCAAGTTTCCAATGCAAGATGACAGCTCATTCGTCAAATCATACAAAGAAAAATGTGAACTCTTCATCAGCTTTTTGGGTCGAAGCAGCATCCTGCACATCGTCCTTTGTCTATTCTGTGTGAGCGCCATTTGGCCGCTGGGCAAGTTTGATGTTGACGTTTCAATATTGATGCAATGTGCCCCACGACCAAGTGTGTCCCTCGCTCGTTGGCTCCCTATATATGTATATCTATATGTATGTATAACATATTTCATCGGCCATGTCCGTTGCCAATTCTTTGACTGACATGAAAAATAACAAAACAACAAAGGCGGCCACTGCCAAAAAGGATAACGTTGGATTCGGGTAAACAACGCGATGCGATGTCCAACTTGATGACGATGACGCTCGCATCGCTGCGCTTCCTTGCAGCGAACGGAAGCTTCCTAATCCATCGTCCAGCGCCTTGGCATGTCCTTGGACACCCCCTTCCGCCTCCCCCCGCCGAGGCAATCTCCTGCAGCTGTCGTCTTCCAGGATGGATGGCTGTGTGGAGATGGCCCTCAGAGAGGCACAGCTTGCACTGCAGTCGAGCTCAATAATGTTCGATTTTGATGAGGTAGGCAGAGGGGTCTGTCTGCCAGTCGATGAAAGAGTAGAGTCTAAACACGGGCTTAAATGTTTTAAAACATTCGTTGAAAACTGAACAACTAAATTTAGAGCTTTTCACGACTACGCTTGTGCATTTCCCTTGTGGACCACTGTCATTTACCGATTATAGTATCGCAACCTAAAGTTAATTATTTAAGTTTTGAAATTTGTATTGTATTTACTAGATAACCTGCATAAGTAACATGATTTTATGTAAAACCTAAGAGCCAAATTACTTACTTGAATCCTATTTCAATAAGTAGTTAGGGTTTGGGTGTTATTCATCTAAAAGAAATTAGTATGTTTTGCATTTTACCTAAATTCGCTGTATGATTTCAATTCGAATGCTAAAAACTCAACTGAGCTACTCGAAACCCATTACCCATATTTCAATGATAATAGGTTATTAGGTCAATAGGTCATTTTAAAAAAAAAACCAAACTTACTTGAGCTGTTTTTATTGACAGGCCTAACTACCTGACTTGAAATTTTTATAGGGTACCTAAAGAGCATATGAATGCAAGGTAAATAATTTATCTTATATAGCCAGGTAAATAATGTGTATGTACTTTTTTATCTATTAATTCTAAGTAATTGGATTCATTAAACTGCTCAAAATTAGACACAAAGAAAATTACTTGTTTTCTTAAATGTTGTTTATTTTGTTTTATTATTTTGCATTATTAAGACCTTTATTCTTACCCTCTTTACTTGCCATAAGATATTGATAACGTAAGATCTTCGGGAAAGTTACTTTTGCAGCCTAAGTAAAAATGCACTGCCGAAGACGTACATACATTTGTTCGCTTGCCTAAATAGTCTGCCACAATTTGGCCTCGCTCTCGTCGTCCAAGTCCAACCAAGTGGATCAACTGTGGACCAGTCCCAATACTTTGTCCAAACCCAGCCAATCCCAATCTCTCCAAGCCACACAGGCAATGGCAATGGCAACGCCAACGCCATTCATCGAAGCGTGGCCGGGGCCATCACTTGGCTCGTTTGCTCATCATCAAGACAAATGGAAAATAAATAAATTACTTTGGCCCGGCTCGCCGGAGTTCGGCCTCTTTGCAATTCCAAAACGTCACTGCATATTCTGGTCAGGCGTCCAACAGTTGGTCGTTGTCCAGTTTGTGGGTATTGCCGGGGGCGGGGGGAGGGGCTCCGAGTTGCATGTTGCACGTGTGGTTGTTGCTGCTGCAAGAACGCCTCCTCTGCTAAACTTTTAAAACGTCAATCAATTGTCCAAAGTTGTCCGAGTTGTCTGACATGTTTTAAATTAACTGACGAAGACGAACCAACGTAGACGATTTATGGGCCCTATATTTAAGATGGCGATGGCCGGTTTCGAGGCACATGCCCAAAATATCGAAAACATACACTGGCACAGCACATCCCATATGCACATCCGATGGGAATGTTGCAATGAGATGTGCTGAAGATGCCTCCAGTATTTGAAAATTGAAGTGGATTGGAAAGACTTTGGGGAAAATATGCAGGAGTATTTAAAATACTCGAATTAATAATGCAGTAAGTTTAATAATCTGACACTATTCATTTTAAAAAATAATAATAATAGTGTAACAAGATTATAAAAAAGAACGAATAAGTTTTTAGCTTTTTTTAAAACCGTTTTTTAATTAAATTATTCAATAAGTTTTATGAGTTTTAGATATAAACTCCCTGATCAGAATTACAAAATAATATGGCAACTACAATTAACAGAATTATTTATTTATTTTGTTCGTTTATTTTTTGTTTTGTTACAAAATATATTTGAGGGCTTTCTTTCAGAACAATTTAATGACAGCAAATAATCAAATTGACAATAACCTTATGGTAACCTTTCATAGATATATAGATTGACTGGCAACACGTTTTTAATTTTGTAAAAATTGGGTTATAGATTTAAAAAAATTTAAAACGTTTTTAATTTTGTAAAAATTTTGTCAAAGATTTCTGAAATTGTACAAAACTAGAAAATCTTGGCTTCTATGTATACAGTGGTTCGATTTCAACGGTTAAGACTTTTGACTTATAATCATCCATATATCTTTTTAAACTAAAAGAGTTGAGGGAACCCTCTTAGAGACAATACCAAATTGTATAAAAATTTCAACTTTTAATCTTAGTCCGATTATTTCATGTTTGTTTTTGTGCCCGTTGTGTGTGTGTGTGTGCTGCAGGCATTGTGCTTCAAAACCATGCGAATATAAATTATAATATAATAATAATTACTGTCAAACAATAGAAAATTAATTGCGAAACAATCAACGTTTCATTAAAACAAAATGTATTTGACATAATTCAAATGCAGTCCTGCATTTGAGTGGCGCCCTCCTCAATTGATCTGATGACTCTGTGGATCCGGACTATGGGCATTTCCCCTGTTGTTGGCCAACCAGTACCGAACCACACCCTCCTGGGAGGCCGATGTAACGCTGAATCATTCATTTGGAAAATATTTAATTAATTTTTGCCAATTATGGTGGACAGCGCGAAAAAATACACACACGACCACAATTGCGTCGGTTGGATCTGGGGATGGGAGCCCTTTTGGTCATGTGATATATTAATGCTGGTGTAATGATGCCGCCAGTCGAAGTTGTCCCTCATTTAATGACCGGCCAGCGAACTAATACCAAATGTACTCGTTTAATGGCCAGTTTCATGGGCTTTAGCTGCGAAAATTGGAGCGGTCTTTTATACCTATCCAACGGGAAAAATTATAAAGTGGCTTACAGAGATGAAAGTAAACTTTTAATCGCTTTCACGGCTTTTGATTCGCTTATATGTTAAAAACGCATTTAAAAATTCGTGTTTCAGGGTTATTTTTTTTATTTTTTGGCCTTTAAATCCCAGATATATTTACAACCAAGTTAGGGTACGTAAAAAAACCTATAGTTTATCATGGACAAATTCATGGTCATAAATTTAAAATAAAGTATTCCACAAAAAACCATTGAAAAATGATTTTAATATTAAATTTCACCTATTTATTTTAGCAAAGAAACTTCTCGATTTAAGCTTGTTCGAACCTGCCTTCTAATTACTGCAATCACCACAGACGGATAACCATTTTACGATTCAGTAGAATCTGTAAAGAACGTTGTACATTTATTTATTTGTTTTAGCAGTTTTTTAATAAATACTCGGCACAACAGAGGTCAATGTGAAAATCAATAGCGACTGCGGGTGCTCAAAGATAACGAAGCAGGGAAGCTTGACAAGTAACTTGAGGCCAAGTCAACCCCGAAGAACCTGTGACCCACAATTAAATGCATTTGTATGCCTGTCATTGTCATCAGAAAACAAAGCGAAAGGGAGAGGAAAATGTCAAATATTTATTTTTTGTATTTCAAGTACAGGATTTAAAGGATTTTATCGGGCCGGTATATGTACGTGCCAGCTCACTTGAGACTGAGAAATAAAATAAAATATTTTTTGCGTACATGGCCACAAGGAAATGACAAAAAAGCTTTTGCTAGTTCAGACTTTGCTCATTTCGAACCACACTTCTCCGGCCTTTGATGAACATCCTTCGAATGTGTGCAAAATGAACTTCCTCTCACAAGGTTTTAAGGTTTTGGCCTGGGTCAAATGGAGTTTCTGACGTTAAATCCATTTCTATAAATTCCGGTCCATCATGCAACTTGCCGGTTGACCCCTTCGCCTCGTCTCCGCCTGAATCTTCTGTCATTTGTTCAAACTGCATCCGCCAACATAGTTTATTGGCAGTTCTTGTTGCTTAAAATCTAAAAATACTTTCTGACATATCAACGTGTTCTGTAGGACAGAGTCATGCACCAGTATGTTTGTTAGTTTCGGCCAGTGAGTGGGTTGCCATTTGCCATCTTAACATTTTAAAACTGAACATTGCTGGCTGTCTTGCCGACTGTCACTCAACCAAGCAGTTTTTCGGCAAATGTTCATTTGTCCAAGTGTCGCTCTTCAAGTCTTAGATTCTGGCCAAATGTCAGTCGAGTTCGAGAAGCTGCACTCAACAGAAAATTCTGGACGTAAGTATTGTTTCTCTATTTAATTTCACTGCTTAACTAAATTTGTTCTTGGTTTACTAATATATCATTATTATTAATTAGAAACACGCATTGGCGATCGCAACTTCAATATATATATAACATTTCTTATTTCTTTTGAGACCAAAGAAGATTAAACCTTCTTAGAGAATAAATGTATGATTTTCTCAGTGTAGTTTACAAGCTCAGATAAAATAAGTATTTTTAAATTTCTAATTACATTTGTAACAAGAAAGGAAGTTAAGTTTATATACCCTTGCAGTTATTACAAAACGACTACATTATGATTTGTATGTCTATATTACTAACAAGAGAGAACGCTATAGTCAGGTGCCCCGACTATCAGATACCCGTTACTCAGGTAAAGGGAGTGCGAGGGAGATGGAGATAGAAACTTTGATCACGCATAACTTTTTAACGAATGGTCCGATTTGAAAAATTTCTTCTACATTTCGATAGGTATTGATAAACACAATAAAACTGCATTTTTACTTTTCCGAAATATTTAAATTTTTAAAATCGTATATAAGCGAATGGGCGTTAAAGGGGGCGTGGCACCTTTTTGAAACAAACTTGCGCTGCGTAGGAACTCCTAGAATCTGCATGCAAAATTCCAATCTTCTAGCTTTTATAGTTTCCGAGATCTCAGCGTTCATACGGACAGACAGACGGACAGACAGACGGACAGACAGACGGACAGACGGACAGACGGACATGGCTATATCGACTCGGCTAGTGACCCTGATCAAGAATATATATACTTTATAGGGTCGGAAACGCTTCCTTCTAGCTGTTACATACTTTTGCACGAATACAATATACCCTTTTACTCTACGAGTAACGGGTATAAAAACAATGAAGATATGCCTATTTTACGATGCATTTTGCCATCGTTTCCGATTTTGACAAATCTAAAAGCGTAATTCTGATATAGTAAATAACTACTATATCTCAAAAGAAATATTTGGATAAATAGAAAAACGGCAAAATACAATTTTTATACCCTTGCAGAGGGTATTATAATTTTGGTCAGAAGTTTGTAACGCAGTGAAGGAGAAGTTTCCGACCCTATAAAGTATATATATTCTTGATCAGGATCAATAGGGGAGTCGATATAGCCATGTCCGTCTGTCCGTCTGTCCGTCTGTCCGTCCGTCCGTCTGTCCGTCTGTCCGTCTGTTTCAATACCGTTTGCGAGCTCAGTTTAAAAGCTAGCTATCTGAAACTTTCACACTCGTCCTAAAACAAGTGTACGCAGATCAAGTTTGAAAACCGCCCCGATCGGATGTCTATATCCTATAGCTCCCATAGGAACAATCGGATATAACTTGCAAGAATGGAAGATATTTCGCGCAGTGTAAAAGCTATTGACATAAATCTTTCCAAATCGTATTTTTTTATGCGTACCTTGATCAGGGTAAAAGCGCGTGACGATCGGACGTCTATATCCTATAGCTCCCATAGGAACAAAAGGGTAAAATCGGTTAATATTTAATGATTTTTAGGATATTTCGCGCAGTATACAAGCTATTGACATGAATCTTTCCAAATTGTATTTTTTTATGCATACATTGATCAAGGTGAAGGCGCGTGCCGATCGGACGTCTATATCCTATAGCCCCCATAGGAACAATAGGGTGAAATCGGTCCAAATTTGATGATTATCAGAATATTTCGCGAAGTGTGTAAGCTACTATCATAAATTTTTCCAATTCTTATTTATTTACGCATATCTTGATTAGGGTAAAAGCGCTTGCCGCTCGGAAGTCTATATCTTAAAGGAGATAGGAAAAATTAATTAATTAATTTTAAGGCTGCGAAAGTATCCCTTTTTTTCTATTTGTATATGACATTTTTGCAGTATAAAAGCAATTAACTTGAAACGATGCAAATCTAGTTTACTTATGTATACCTTATTCCTTTCACTACTTTTTCACTTTTAGCAATTTCGGCAAAGTCTGCAAACTTCGGCTTGCCGAAGTTAGCTTCCGTCCTCGTTTTTATTATTTTATTATAGTTTTTTTATTTTTGATTTTTCAATGGGAGCTAAATGATATAGATGTCCAATTTTAATTTAATTTTAATTAAAACTGTATTTTTTTAATTTTATTAAATTATTATATTATTTAATTTTAATTATAATTAAAAACTAAGTTTTTTCAACCAAATATTATAATATCGGGTAAAAATCACTTAATTATCTTTAAAGCTATTTGGCCACTTGTGGTGAAAATGCCCATATCGTCGTATTGAAGGCAGCAAAAGAAGAAGTTACTGGCCACATTATTTTTGTTGGGCTTTAACATCAATACTGATGGTTTTCTTTTAGCTATTATTTTGTAAATACATTCCATGGGAATCTTCTCTACATTCTCACGAAAAGCCTAAGGCATTAAAAAATCTAACATATATCATTTAAAGATTTAATTTTTCTTAATTTCAATTAAGCCCGCTTGCGGAAAGTCCTTCGTCCTTCAGCCCAACACCCAACTACTGAAGGGCCTCCTCCGGTCCGAGTGCTCCCCAACATATTTTCGGCAAATTTTGCTGCTGTCCACTTGCCTCGGCTCGAGTCGACAGCTTTCAGCCAGCATGACATATCAAAAGTATAAAATATTTTAAAAGAAATGTTTTTCTAGGGGACAACAAAAATGGATGCCGGGGAGAGAAAAAAGTTTTCAATTACAACATTATAAAGATCGACAAGCTGTCTGTGGCAAATATGGCCAGGACCTGAGGAGACCGACAGGGCCACATACTCACCCATGAACACCCACCCCCCCTCTCCACCACCAGTTGGCTCTGCAGCCAACAGAAATTATTATTTATATTCACTGCGAACGAAATTCGTGTTCGACACATGTCTCCAAGGATTAAACACGAGTGACCGCAAAATCATCATCAAGGAGTTGAGGCAAAGTACGGGAAACTTTTATGTTTGTGCAGGGAGCAAAACATTTTACATAAGGATAGAGCAAAGACTCCACCTTCCTCCAGCGACAGGAATAGAAATATAAAATCAACCGTCAAATAGAAAAAGTCAAGAACTTTTCCGTTGTTATGTCAAAAAAGAGAAGTAAGCAATTCCAGGGTTTGGGGACAACGAAGTATGTCCGAGCTGTCAAAAGCCACTATAAACTTGTGACGTGTCAAGAGTCACGGTGCTCCCCAATGTCCCGATCCCCGGTGTTTCGCAGTGCATGTGAAACTTTTGAATTTACTTTCTTCTTTGATATCCACCCCCCTAACCAGTAAGTATGTAATTTTTTAATAACGGTAAACGGCAACTCATGAATGACAGCGGAGCGAACACCGAGCCCGAGCTGACCCCCAAAACGGGAAATAGGTGGGGTTTTTGGGGGCAAATGGTCGAGTACATAACTGTCAGCTTAAGTGAAAAATGTCGCACAGACGCTTCCTAGGTCCTAGACATGTATTTGAAGGGAAGCCGAAGCCGAAGCCGGAGCCCCCTTCCCCCCTTCCCACCGATGCCCCCTTCTTTTCCTTCTTGGCTGACGGACAGTTTTTAAACTGCTCACATCGAAATCAGACGACATGTCCGAGCTTCACCGACATTTACCATATCCTCGTACATCGGAATTTTCCGTGCTGGTTTCGTCGGATAGGAATTTTTTGTGTGTGGTAGGGTCTTATAATCCTTTTTTTTCCTTTAATTTTCATCGATAGCTTATTTTATTTGGACTTAAAAAAAATAAATAAAAATAAAATAAATATAAAATAAAATATAATAAAATAGAATAGCTAACTTTCTGCTATTGTGACCAATAATACATAACTAAATAGTATTTTAATTAGTATTAAATAGTATTTTTGTATTTTTGTACAGACAGTTTCAGTATTCTTTCATTGATTTTGTTGTTTTTTTGCTTAATTCTTTGGCTTATTAACTAAAAATCCGAAGAAATCGCTTTAATAAACGACATCGAAGATTTTCACATCAATAGAAAAAACTTCTCTAGAGTGAGGAGAAAACATTTAAATATATAAATTTCAGACGCTTTGCTGTCGAGTCAGATAAGTTCATGGGTTCGTTTGGGGCCCCTGGATCTGCCCCTTGTCTCCGGGCATCCTGGCATCCTGGTTCCCTCGGTTCCTGGTCAAGCAGACTTCGCCGTTCGTCATGGACTTCCCTTGTGGTTTGTCGCCTCTTCTTTGTGCTAAATAATGATGGAAAGTAAACGTTGCCATAAAGCAAGTGGGCAACAACTTTATATACAATAAAAGGATAGAGGCAGGAATAAAATGAAAGGCGAGCGAACTCTGGGAAAACTTAAAGCGAGTATGCTGCCTTATTTTTTGATGTCCTCTGAGTATATGTGGAAGTTGAAATGCTTCAAGAGCTAAGCCAGCAAAAAAAAAAGAAGAAATAAAATCAGGAAATAAAATAAAAACCTAGACGACACGAATAAAATAAAGAAAAACTTTAAATAGTTCTCTCAAGTTTTTCTGACGTTTAGATTCGTTGGAGCAGTCAATTTGCTGCCTCTCCAGAGTTGCCCCCATGTGAGTGGAGTTGAAATAGACATAGAACTGTTGTTGTAGTCTCACAAAGTCTTAAGGGTTAAATTCCCCCTGGTTAAGAAACAAAATTGGAAAGGACAAAATATGAATGAGTTAAATTTGATTTGATTCAAGGTGTGGTAGGCAGATTACTTGTCTAAAATAATATTAAAACTATCCAATGTTCCGAATGCAAAAAACAAGGGCACTTCTTTAAAATAGTTATTGTCAAATAAGAGTTACAGATAAGTTTATGCTCATTTAAATTTAAAATATTCCATGGATTTCTTTCTCAACTATCATTGACTTTAATTCAGTCGGACTTCCATAACCCGAACTACAATAGGGTGGACTTCGTGAAAAAGAAAAAAATTCAAATGTATTTTTACACTTAAGAAAATAAAAGTTCAACTTATAAAATTAAATTGTTTGTGTCGTGTTCTTTGTAGTTCTTTGTTCTAATTTTGTCATTTCAATGCAAGCTTAAATCTTACAATTTAATTTTATGATGTTTTCAATGATTACTGAATAAGGTTTATAATAATTTATTATCATACCAAAAATACCTCTTATATTGGTAAAGGTCGTGATGTGCTATGAAATTCTATTAAAGCATTGGACTAAATAAATACAAGTTACAATTTTCATTTTTCGGCGCGCTTTGGGTAAATATTCAAGGGTATTTTCGACAGGAATTTAACCAGGTTAAAAACCAAAAATGTTTTGCCCACATTTGTAATTCTGCGATACGTAGTAGTCGGTGCTCGTAGTCACCAAGTGAACTGCCGTCCACAGTGATATTTATTTTACCTAATCTTAAAGTCCGTGTAGAATTTTTCTGTCCGGGCAGTAGGTTATTGGAACTATTTGAAAGAGATTTATTCAATAATTTTGGTTGCGATGATTTTATCATTCTATCATTATCCCATTCAGTCGCCGAGTCCGTTAGTCGACGTCTTCTATCTGCCGCTCCCCCATCCTTCATCCTCCATCCACCATCCCTCACTGGTCAGTTGTCCGGCGTCCTTATTAAAGTCCTGGCGGTGCCTGCGTCAACTTGGCCAGTGGTTGCTGGCGATGTCAGTGCTCCTGTTGACGTTTTTGCTGTTGCTGTTGCTGCTGTAGCCCCACTTATCATCCCCGGTGACACTTTATAATTTCTTTACTTTTAGTGATGTCACTATTTATTTCATTTTTCCATCAAAACTTTTAAGTTTTACAATAAATTTTCAGAGGAAACACAAATAGAGTGTCCAGCACACACACACAAACACACACACACACTAGATGTGGCTGCACTTATATATATAGTATGTATCCCTGCCATGCAGCGGCAAATAAAATGCAATGGATGGAGGTGGACTTCCATTTTGTAAGTGATGTCCATGTCACTGTCAGAGTTGCCTCGTGCTCATGGCTTCTTCCTTTATTTGTTGTTGCCGACACTGTTTTTCCTTCGCCTTTTCCGTAGCTTTTCCGTAGCTGTTGTTGTCGCCGTGTCCACTCCACTCAGCCGCCAGCGGTTTGACATTCTTGGCATTGCCTAAATCAGAGTGAGTTTATGATTTGTATGGTAGTGGTGCACAAATATTTTAGTATTTATCTTAAAAAGCATTAATTAAAAGCAGTCTTGCCATTAAAAAAATAAACACAAACAGTTACATTTGCATAATTTCTTAGGCTGGGTAAGACAATTTAATTGACTTTGAATATATAAATTTTTCATAATATATTTCCAGCTTGTACGATATTAATTATTAATTAATTTAATTCTTTTTATTTTTAACATTAATATTGTCGGTTTATATTTTCAAAGAAATCAAAATTCTGAAAATCTTAATTTTGGTCATACAAAAAAACTAGATTATAACCAAGTATTAGTCGGAATACCGAAGCGTATTTTAATTTGACAAAAAGCTCTGTTAACTTTTCATGAGTGTCATGGCACAAATCTTTGTGAAGTGTTTACTAATTGTAATTCATCCGACTTTCAACTTTAACCTCTTTGTGGCAATATGTACATTGCATTACAAAAGCTGCACAATTCCAGCTCGTCATAAAAATACACAACGACCAGCGAGCAAATATTTGAAATAAAAAGCGGATTTATTCAGAATAAAAGCAAAAAGCAAGGATTAACCTAAATAAATACAAAACAATTGTGAAAATTGTGCCAGGGCGGTAAAGTGACTCCCCCCAAGGAATGTCATATTGAATAAGAAATTCCGTGCCGTTGAGACTGGAGGCTCTAAGGAGTTCAGCCGACCGCAATGATCTATTGCCGCCAAGTCTGAGGAATAAAAATGAAAATGAAGCCAGCAGATGGAAAGCGAAACAATAAAGACAGGCAAAGAGTAAAGAGTAAAAAAGGAAAAAAAGGATATGGATTTATGAACCGACTTAGCGATACCCAGTACTTTCAACCAGTTGCTTACACTCATAGCAAAATTAAATTTTAGAAATTCGCCATAAAACTTTATTTGATTTTAAATTCAAGAAAAGATTTCTCTTTTCAAGGAATTTTTTTCTGAAGACAAGAAAACTACTTGAATCAAGAAATTGTTTTTCTAATGTAGAAATTGTCGCCATAAACTAAACTCGCCCAAAATCCAAGAAAAAAGTTCTATATTTTAGTAAAAACGGTACTTGTTTTTAGAAATTTTTTTCTTAAAATGAGGAAATCTGCCATAAAAAATAATTTATCCTAAAAAAAGATACATTTTCTCAAATTAACCTTAAAAATCAGATAACCCTATAAAAAAGAAACGCTTTCTTAAGTATACAAATATTTTCTTAAATATAGAAATATTTTCTAAAATATAAAAATGAATTCCAAAATACATATATTTTTATTTTTTTTATCGCCCTTAATTTTAGAAAAAATTACCCTAGAATTTATGGTTGAAGACATTGAAGACAAAAATATGGCGAATTTCTTGTTTTTAGGGTTAATTTTGGTATGAGTGTACTTGTTGTCGTTTATCCTAATTTTACCAAGTATAACCATAAATATTTACTATTTTTGAGAGACGAAATGGGGCTTGGAAATACAGCCATACTGACAGGGCTAAATTAACTTTTATTTTTACCAAGGAAACCTTTCTTAGCATGAAAACAATATGCCCCAATGTCCTGCAGTGCCGGATGTAGTGGGGAAAAGCCAAGGGCGTAAAGAGATATTGTGGCTAAATGCAGTGGATGATGATGAAGCTGGGTCTTTGGCGGATCTCGAATGGCGGCCACTTCATTATGCCGGAAAATGTACGAAGTGTTGAAAAACGATTCCCTCAGCAGCAAAAGCGGAGGCAACAAGCTGGGAATCATTGGAGGCGGCAAGTGCATTTGACTTTTATGCTTTTTGCGCAACTCCCTCGGGGGACGTTTCGCAGGCGTTGAAAGAAGTCCGACTTTTCACACAAAGCGCCCCAGGATTTTCCAAATATCCGTACATAGTTTCGAAATGCACAGCAAAGCAGATACGCCGTGGAAAGTGTTTTGGGCGCTAAGTGCGATGGACACAACAGCTGCTCCTCTCCAAACTCGCAGTCGTCTTCATCATCAGCGGCATCAGCTCCGGAGCAGCGTCATCCCCTTTGGCCATGTCATCATCAGCGCCGTCGCAAATTGTTTACTGGATGCCCTCAGAAAAGTTACTTCAAACAAAGTCATGTGGACACTGGGGAATGGACGGTGGACAAGGGCGTGGAGCTTCCTTTCCGTCCATAATGTGAGTTCTTTATAAGTTTTAAAACTGCACATGGACGCCACTCCAGACACCTTGCGCTGTCTTTTTCAAGCCGTATTTTTAAAGCAATGATTGCGTGGAGCACCTTCTGACGCTATTTTGTTATTATTAAAATTAGTCTAAGAAAGAGAAACCTATTGGTTTGTTCCACGGAAATCACTAAAGGTGTCTATAAGAATAAAATTATAAATATAATATGTTGGATTCATACCGATAGATGGATGTCCTTTATTTTACTGCATACTTTTAGGTACCTTTATAAGTAAATTAAAACGGCTAGTGATTTATATCTTCAGCAATATATATTTGCTTTGTAAATGAAGCTAAATGTACAGATAAAATATAATTTATTTTTTCATAATATTTATATTTTGAGATTGAGTTATAGTTTTTCAACAGATTATTAAAAAAAAGTAAAATTTAGGTTGATAGGAAAGCAATTAGAACGATTGGAACTCAGATAATCATATTCTTATTTTTGTTCATATTCACCAAATCTTACCTTGAAAACCTCAATGCGCAAATAATATTTTCTCTTCTAATGATTGCTGTAATTTGGCTAATGCTCCAATAAATAGGGGAATTTATTATATGGACAAAAGAACACTGACAAGCTGATCCCCATATTATTCGAATCGACATTCAAGACAACAGACATGGACAGACCTTCAATGCAATGCATTTCGGGACCCATTATTTTTTCAAAGAAACAAAAACAAGAAATATTTCTTGAAAATTATATTCACTGAGTTGCAGAGCGAGGGCGAAAAGACGCAGCGGCATGTAATCAGTCGAAATAAACACTTGCGCCTCTAAATAGATAAAAATATCTACACTTCAATAAACATGAAAATCATCGGCCGAACTGAAAACGAGCGCAAAATGTGTTGAAAATTGCACAGGCAATGCGATCATAAAGCATTCGCCATTAATGACACCAGCCCGACAGATACATCCCATTGTCAATAACTTTTACGCCGCGCAGATTGCCAGCCCGTTGCCCCCTCCCCCTCCCCCTCCCCTTCAACCCTCCCAGTCCCCCTGCCCCCGTTACAAAATCAAATTCAAATTTCCCAAACGAGCAACCGCAGAATGCAGCCGAATGATGACGATGTCGATGCAACTAGCCTAAGGGGAAGTAAAGGGAATCGGCGGCGCACAGTGGTCTGCGATTATAAAAAAGGTATTTTTCGTCCTTTTATAGAAAGTCAAAGCTGGCGTCGAACTTTTACCAGATTACTGTTTTTATGGGAGGCTCTTATTTTATAGAAAAACATATATCAGTAGTTAAACAAAAATGTTAATGGTATACATACAGAGTTGTTATATACAGAGTTGAAATTTTATTGTGGCTAATTACTCTATTTTCTATAGATTTTAGAAAGGATTTCCGAGATTTCTGAGTTTATGTGTGATATCTGTTACCCATTAAAATAATACAAATACAAAATTATTATTTTTTGAAGCAAGCGGGTCCCATTTTACATGGCTTTTGAGTTGTTGTTTGGGATGGAAGTCAAATTGTGCATGCAACTTTTGGAGATGGCCACAAAGACTGAGCTTGTTTTAGAACTTGGAACCCACAATATAGTTACAGTAGAATCCGGTTGTAACGACTCCGCTTATAGTGTTCGTTCGATTATTGCGACGAAAACTCGATGGCTTGGTTGGTCCCCATACAAACTTATATGATACAAACTTATATGGTTAGTGCGCCTTCCGGGTATACCGACGTAAAATCGTCGGTCCCTTGAAAGTCGTTATAACCGGATTCTTGTGATATATATGATATTATATTATTTTATATATTTTTTTAGCCAGACCTGTAAATACTTATGATGGGCTTCTGCTCCCCACCACTTTGCAGCTGGAGAACGGCGCCTGGCAATCGCGATTCGCGAGTGATGGCATCCGCCAGCCGCCAAGAGCGCGACGCACAAGACACTCGCACATCCGCAAATTTATCGACAAACATTTGGACAGGCGACGGAACAAGAGGCCAGGGAAGGGGACGGGATTGGGAATGGGAAGGGGAATGGGACTCGGAATGGGAATGGCCTAGACAAACTACGAGATACTGAACGCGCAGCCTGGCAGATCGTTGCTTCCTTTTCAATTATTAAGTGCGCGAATGGGCGATAAAAAGCGAGCCAGCCAGGCGCATGTGTGAAGTCGTTCTCGGTGGGAGGGGAAAACTCATAATTCGCTACATGATATCGCTTTTCTTTTTGGTCCGGGCTTGGCGTCTTCGATCTGGCCAAACGCATCTGTAACTGCTTTCGTGTTTAGCTATTTATCTCGAATTGGCTGGCAGGTAACTTCCAAATGGGGTTCCTTTTAAATTTTCTCTGTTGGCGCCTAGTTGTGTGTTCAATTCAAGCCAGAAGGAGTTGGGGATTTCTAAATAAGAAATTAACTAAGCCTGCTTTGTGTTGTGGAATAGAAAGTAATAAATTTTTATAACCTAAACGTTATTACTGCAAGTGCACATAAATAACGCTAGTTGTAATTAAAAATTGAATAGACAAATTTGATTTAAAAAAAGTTAAAAATGGTTAAAAAATTCCAATCAAACTAATGCATAGTTATCTATTGAGTAGTTAGTTCAATCCTTGTGTAAGAAAAAAATGTCTGAGGAACAATAAATAAATTATATAACAAAAATAAGATAGAAAATATCAAGAGCTAGGAATACATTATCTTTAATTTGCATTTAACAACATGGGGTCGAATATGACACCTTGGTATATGATACCCTTGGTAAGGGTATAAAAAAGCCTACAATGTGAAAAAAAATGAATGGTTTATATATTGGTCTGGCCCTCAACAACACAATATTTGGACTACCCTGTGTCTGCATTTAGTCTTCAATATCCTTTCACAGGGATCCGCAAATATACTCCCGACTGTCCCATAACTCCTCATCCAGTTTAAAAATAATGCTTATTGGACCATTTGCATTTCGCATTTTCTGTTCCGTTACGCCACTGGATTGTTTACCTTTTCGAATGGATTAAAAGTCGAGGCACATCATCACCCCCAGCGAATGCCCCATTACGGTTTGCATATTGTCAGACATTTATTTACCGTAATTTGCCCACACCAGTGTCTAATTAAATTTACCGGCGATTAACCAACTTGGCTCGGCTAAAACTCAAAACTCCAGGACCCGGGGTTCGAGGTCCGGGCTCCGGGTTCCGGGTTCCGAGCTACGGGTTCCACATGAGCGCAGAGAAGGGGCTGCTGAGACGACAGTAATTCGTTTATAATGCGTAGGACATGTCGACAATGCCACAGGACATTCGTAATGAGTGGGTGGCTGGGTGGTGTGAGCCCAAGGGGTCACACGGCATCAAAAGAGAAGAAACTTCCCGGCTTTTCGCAACTTGAAAGCACTTCCAGCGACTTTGATGGACAAGGACAAGGACGACAAGGTGGGCGGAGAGGTTGAGGGGTGCAGGGGTGCAGGGGTGCAGGGGTGGTTCAAGGGTGGTGCAGAGGTCGTGCGGGAGGGGGGTGGGTTCTCGCTGGTCAGACGGGGGTTACCATCCTGCTGTCTCCTGCTAGCTTGATGCTTCAAAGGCTCGCTGCCTTCGCTTTTCCTACCGCTTCTGCCGCCTGTCCTGACACATGTAAATGTGGTTGAAGTAATGACGAAATGGGCACTAGACCCGGTGCCCATCTACCATCTACCACCGATCCGCCGCACCACCTCACTTACCCACCTCCTCACTTCCGGTGCGCCTTCTCGGGCCCACAATCCTTTGACGTCGCCTGAGTTGTCTGTTGTTGATGTTTGCCCTCATTATTGTTGTTGTTGTCATTGCGGTTGACATCGTTTTGTTTGCCTACAGGACAACACTGGAAAAAATTATACATTTTTGTATTTATGTATATTAATTGGGAAGCATTGCGAGAAAGGTTTTCAGTTCAGTTGTAAAATAATCTAATATGCATTGTAATTACAAAGACAAATAACAATTTAACATTTCTAACATTTGAGGGATTACATTGGGCTTTAAACAATACATAGTTTAAAATGATAGTTTCAAAAAGAACGGATTAGTACTTGATTTTTGAAGTTCTGTACTTCAGGTCACCTTGCCTTGCACTTTGTTTTCGGAATTAGGGTTTTGAATCAAAAGTTTTTAGCCGATTTTTATATTCTTTTACACATTTTTAAGACGACATCTGCTAAAAAGTAAATTAAGAAAAAAATATAGTATTACCTTAGGACCTCCACGAAAAATTGTATACGCTAAATATATAATAAATCGTTTAAGTAAAAAATATGTTCAAAATATAAATCTAGAAACTCCTCAAAAAAGTACCTGTTAATGTAACAAAGTCCCCATGTAACCCATTAAGTGACTATATTAAAAGAATTTATTATAAGTTAGTACTGCCTACTATATTTTTTCATGGTTTCAGAATGGGCTTTTGCGAAAATCCCATTCAGGGGGACATTACATTTGTCTTCTAAACACCTTTAAGTACCTTTAAGTAAAGTCCCTGTAGTAGTTTTCTTAAAGTGCATGGTACAAACGCATTACATCGTGGGCGGCAGGTGCCTGCGTCTCCACCTCTGCGATTGTCCACGCTCCACGTTCCCCGTCCAACAACAGTTTTGGTTCGGCGTATTTGTCAACCGCGCATAAACCCTTAAATCCGGCTTCCGGGGTTCCCGGGCTCCGGAGTTCCCGGCTCGTCCTTCGCCGCCGCGTTAATCCCTGATGTGTCTGTGACATTCGCACTGACAGTGACAACACTTTGATGGGTGCGACGGCCCGCCAAGTTAGGTCCCGGGTCCTGAGTCGATTCGAAGGGAGAATGTGGAGTGGAGTGGACTAGAGCTTGGACCCGGCAGCAATGACGACAATGACAATGACTGTGATGCGAAATTTACATGCCTTTGCCTTGGGGTTGCTTTTGTGGGTGCCGGCGCTTCTGTTATCCTGCGATGTTGTCATTGTGGTTGTCTTGCCCCGAAGGGATGGTCTCGAATGCTCAGCTTATTAGAAGCTTTTTAAGTGGCATGTCTCCACCGAAAACGATTTCAATCATTCGAGTTAATTGACTCACAGCAAACAGTGTGAACTTGATTAAAAAGTTGTTTTTTCGGATTGCTATCAAACGCTGCGAATGGGGTTGCTTAGTCCTTTTTGATGCCTAGGATTAATCGAGGGAGAAGCCTTGCAAATCAATTTATAATTTTATTAAGATATCAAACAAGTATTATTATACTTTTATAAATCATTAAATGAAAAATGTTTAAAGAAACCGTTACAATTTTAACGAAATTTTTAAAAAAACTGAGTCGAATTTTAATGCATACATATACTACTTTGTACAATCGCGGAATAGAAAATCTGCCTCAACCATTCGATAAAAATAAATTATATACGGATTGATGTTAGTCATTTAATTGCTTAGACTTTTAAAAAGCTTACTAGTTCAGGACAAATCAAGTTGAAAGTGAAAAAAATCATATCGAAGTTCAAAACTTAAATTTTTTAAAAAGTTGAACAAATTACATTGGAGATGGAGCGACCGGTGAAGCAGAGTACCCCAACTTCTTAAATTAAGTAAATCTTTAAGTCGATATCTTTTTCACAACCTCTGCTTTTAAGCTATAAACGTTATGGAACGATCTTATTTAGCATTAATAATTTTTACTAAGCATCGATCATCAATCAAATTGCCCCACGCTCAAATGTATATTTCTTTTCAATAAATCAAACATAATATTTCTAATATTTTTCAACTAAGCGATTTAATGTATAAAAAAAATAATATTTTTAAATGTAAATATCTTTCTTTGTGAGCTTTTATCTCAGGAAGTTATTCTCTTCGCATAAAAAAACTTTTATGGAGCACTTAAAAATGTACACTATACTTTTTTAATTAAATTCGCCAAAAATATTACAATTGTTTATATAATCTTGGAAAAAATACAAAGTTATTAGAATTTTTATTTATTTAATAGCTTATGCAATTTTAAGTTATATAAAAGGAACCAAAAATGAAAAAAGAGCTAAACAAATTTATAAAAGTCTTTATAAATTCTGTAATAACTGATAAAATTGAGGAACCATTTTAAGATCATAAATAAGAAAAGAAAAACCTTTTAGAAAGACCTTATATCAGATAAAATCTGGGAGAATATAGTAATTTGGTTTTTTAATTATTAAAAAGTTTTTATATAAATTGACCGATTCTCTGCTTGGCAAGAATGTAACTAAGATAAGTCACACAAATTAAAAACATGTCAGAAAAAATCATTTCAGATATATGTTCACTGATTTTTTTTTGGAGTGGAGCCACCTTAATTCGTTGATTCACTGCGCTGCTTGGCTTTTTACTTTCAGAACTTGAGCCTGGTTCCGTTCGACTTCTAATAAAGATATATATCACCCACTCGCTGTTGTCTCTCGCTTACCAACATGACAGCCACCAAATTTGTTAACAATTTTACAAAGAGAGAAATAAATCCGAAAAAGTACAAGTTTCGAATTTGCTGCTGCTACTTCGACTTCCACTCGAACAGCACTTGTACCGGTGGCAGGAACCGGTGGCTTTGCAACGCCTACATTGCAACTTGTTCCCCGCAGCCATTGCGAGGGGCAAAAAAAAAAAAGAAATCGAAAAAAGCAAGCAAATGCGGGTGACAAAAGTTTTGTTGTACAAAGTGCTGGGACAAAACCTTGTGGTAGAGCCACTGTCACCGGCGACCTGGCAAGTCTCTTGCCTCGGAACAGATCTCTCAATGCGATTGCCAGATAACTTCCAGGTGAGTGTCTCAGCCAGTTTATTGTTGGCCCGGCTAAACAGCGTGGGAGAGTTTCGCTGAAGAGTCAACTCTGGCTCAAATAGAGATCGGCAAGGGTATAAATCGAAATTAAGCGCGGATTCAGAGATGTGATTTTTATAAACGCTTTTATTGAAACACATTTGAAAGAGTAGTTAATTCAAGGGGGGCGGCCAAAATAGGCCCATTTTTATGATTTTTTCACACGATAAGGTTAACGTCAGATCAATTATTTTACAAGTACAAAATTTAAACTATGTTTTTACCTCTAAGAAAAAAGGTTTCGCGGTGAACAGCATAACTCGTTATTGGATTATCAGAAAAAACAAAAAAAATTGTTTATTAGTTAAGATGTTTCTAAAGGTAACTACGTTGAGTTTTTTTATTCATTTTTAGAATTTTTTGGATTTTTTAAAGTCAAAAACGTGATTTTAGCCTACAAATTCGTTATATTTGTTATTTTAAAATAAAAAATAATCGGTAAAAAAAACACTCGACGTCAGTACCTGCGGATTTAGGTACAGAAATAGTATGCCAAATTTCGAAACGATTCATCCAGTAGCTTTTGCAGGGTCGTGTTCGCCAGCTTTGAAATGGCCACATTTCAGGAGAGCGTTCTAAAGTTTTGGACACCAAAAAATCGAATACAAAACGAGTTAACTGACCTACGTTCAACTGCCCATAACTTCAGAAGTTTTACTTGGATCAATCTAAAATTTTAACGCAATATTCTTCAAATGTTGTGCATTCAAAAAAAAAATAAAAAAAGGGCAACCAAAAAATTTAAATACCATACCTCTTAAGAAGACGTGTTGAAAGTTCATTATGAAATTTTTGTAGAATCTAAAATATTTAAACAATCTTTTCGAAAATTCTTATTAAAAAATTTTAAAATTGTTGGCGCTCATCTAAACTCACTAGAAAATCGTAGAACATGGAAAGTTAGGAAAAAATTCATACCCAGCATTCATAATAATACCAAAAAACAACACAATCAAACTTTAAAAAGAGGTTTTAAGAGTCATTGTACAACACAAAGAGGAACTTAATTTTTCTAACCCCATTTGTCTTTGCTTAACAGCCTTTTTTCTCCTTGTTTTAACTCCTTTGCTTTTGTGAAGCATTGACATCCAAGCCAATAAAATTCAAATGTGTGGCGCGGACTGTCCGCTGCCTCGTCTCGAAAATTGTCAAAGCAAGCGAAATGGGAAAAAAGCTGAGAAAGGCAAGCTGGAAAGCGGCAAACAATATAAGACAAAGTGAGGACGGACGACAGTCCGCCGAGCTGTCAAAGCGATAGAAGTGCCACAGAAAACATGCAAAAATCAAGTGGAGAGAAAAAGGGTTGGGACCATTGGAGTCCACATAACGTTCTGTAGTAACTCGGACTTCGAACTGCGCTCCAGCTCTCTATTTTCCTGTTTTTGTTGGCTGTGACATCTTGGCCACATATTTTGCTTGTCGCAGAGGACACAATACTGTCAACCGATGGAATTCCCGCACATTCATTTCGCGCCCCAGCCCCATCAGCGATTCGATTGACCGAAATAGAGAAAAATGTTACATATCCCGGGACATCATTTATCAGTTGCAAGTTATTGCCAACTCGTCCAGATTTTGCATGCCCCTCCATCCAAATGCTAAGCGAAATGTGTCACTGCTTGTTTCGGAATTAGAAATCTCTGCTCGAGTCCTCCGCCCTCCACTTCGCCTGTCAGGCTGCAATTTGTTATTCATCAATTTCGGTTTTTACTAGCACTTGTAAACTGCCAATTGCATCGAATTTGTTTGCGGATGTTAGTGGGATGCTACTTTGATTTAATTTATTATGCACAAAAGTTCTTAAATAAAATATGAATCAAAATAAGATTCGAAATTTTCAACGTCTTGTTCTTAGAACGCGACTTCATTGAGTTTAAATTTTGTTTGCATTATTATAAGATTTATCGATTTGGCCTTAAAAATATATATAAAATAGATTTAATTTTTAAGTATTCAATTTTATCTTCAGTTGTTAATAACAACTTGTTATATGAAACTAGGGTTTCTGCAAGGCACCTGTTTTAAAATATTAAATCCCAAATCCTTTGTCCAACAGGGACGTCCTTTCTGCTGTTACTTTCCACTCAGCCAAACAAAGCCCTTTCCAAATGCCTACATCAACAACTTCTAAGCGTTTAGGGTTCGAGTGGATTTAGGGCCACATGCGGTGCTATTTATGACACGCTTCCGTCAAAATACTCGCGATTTGCGAGGCTCATTGCGAAAAAAGCCGCGTCGCAACATTGACACTTGGTGCAATCAGTCGTGAAAAGCCAGCCAAGAAACAGCCTCGGAGTCAACGGAGCGAGGACTAAATGCCGAGCACTTGAAACTTCAAAGGAAATGCCTATCGCTGTCAGGGACATAAATTGCGCTGACAGCGAAAAATGTGAAAAGCCACATTTGTGCATTTCACGTTGACGATGCAGAACCCTTGGCCCCACGAACCCCGCCTCCTTGCAAGTCTCCTCTCCACTTGGGCGTTGAAATGTATGCAGCAAAATATTTTTGCAATTGCATAAAGCCGAGACATCAATAAAATAAATAACAATAATTTTGCAAAATGCCCATAAATCCAGGCAGCGTTGTCATAACTTTCGTTTTTATGACTCCAACTAGACAGAGTGACGCGAGCCTGACCCCTGACCCCTGACCCCCAGAAGGCGGTCGCCCGAGGTGAGGGTTCCAGTTCCAGTCCCACCTGCGTGTGCCGCAGTCGTGAATCGCGACCCAGCCAGTGCTGCCAGGACGAGATAGGGCAAAAGTAGCCATCCAAACAATATGAGTTCAATACCAATTACGGGAAAAAAAAATTTGACTTGTCAAATTGACCAATGCGCTTAGCTAAGTATATATTCATAAACAGCTTTGTAACTATTTAAATTAGTTTTTGGCTAATGTTTATCATCAAATAGTTACTCTTACGTGTAGTTTGTGGCTGCACACTTTTCTGATTTTGGTTTTTCTCCCATTTGTGCATTTTTAATTCCCAACTATTCCCACAAGACCGACAGGTTGGAGACTCTGAAAATAAAACTTTACATTACAGAAGCTTTTCTATTGATTAAGTATTTTCTTGGTAAAAAAACTAATACTATTTTTTATGGTAGGCCTTACGTACCCATATTACGTATACGTAATTATTATATAATTAATTAATGGCTTAATCAAATTATAAGTAAATAATATTGGTCTTACAAAAATATTTAAAGTAATTCCATACAGTATGTGATACATCCCTATATTATCTTTTATATTAAAAAAAATCCTTATATAAAAACAAGAATAAGAAATGTTGTTTTCGAAATGTTTATTTACAAAAGATGCCTATTAGTAATAATTAAGTTTTTGTTTGAGAGTTATCAGTTGCAATAATAGAAAAAATTTTGTTTTAAAAATATTTATTTGCAAAGGAAGCCTGTTAGTAATAATTAAGTTTTTGTTCGAAAGTTAACAGTTTCGAATGACTATCTGGAATCTTTTTAAGGATCTTTAATTTTGGCTTACAGAAAAGGGAACTCTTACATATTATGCCACAGCCTGGCTATAGAAAAGCCAAAAGGACGGCTCTGACGAAGGCCCAACACGTGAACCAGGGCCACGTCAGTCAGCAATAAATAAATGCAAGCTGGCAGTCATTTGGTCGTCACACGGCCAGACAGACGGACGACTGTGGGGGAATGGCCATTAAGTGGAAGGTCCTGCAGGGCTCTGTGAATCGGGAACGGTAACTGTTACGGGATCGGGATCGGGACGGTGGCCTGTTGTGGCCCGCGGAAAATTGCAGTTGAAATTATTGCATTTAAACAGGACATTATCACACACAAACACTCACAGCGACACGGACACTGACTCGGACTGAGAGGTCCTGGACATGGCAGCAAAAAGTGCAGCAGTTGCTTTTTGCATTTGTTGTTGCGTTGTCATTGGCGCTTTTACCGCTTTTGCTGTTGTTGCTGCTGCTGCGACTCATAAATTAAGTCCTCATAACGGTAAAGTTATTGAAGTAATACAATTTTACTCTGACATTTGACAATCGATGCGTCGCCATCGCACCATCACCGCCAATATCACCCAAATGGAATGGAATCATGGCGGGATATTGACAACATATCTGGTGCATATAGATTTATGTTTCACAAAAAACAAGATTTTATTACACAATAAAAAGTTTCCTTCTGCTCTGAAAACAAAATATTTCAACCTTCAATAATTATAATATTTATTAAAGCCACATTGTTTATTCATGTAAGGTTTTTTAGAAATAATGTGATTTCATTTTAGAGACCAACCTCCCCTGTATCTCGTAGATGGAGGAACAGAACAGAATTTTCAGATATCAACACAAAGCTGCCACAAAATGAGGAGTTACCCATATACATCATTATATGTTATTATAATTACTTACAGAGTCAAAGCTCATTATTGTCATTTTACTGGTGTTTTTAAGTAAAAGAAGGAGTAACGCTATAGTCGAGGTCCTGCACTAAGAGTTACCCTTAACTCTGCTATCCAGTTAAAAAAAAACAAGAAAGGAAGCAAACTTTGGCAAGCCGAAGTTTTTATACCCTTGCAGCCTCCACCCTCCCTTTTATATAAAAGCAGAAATGTAATGTTCAGAAAAACCAATAGCTTTTTACTCGATAAACGTTTTTCTCTCCTCTATTGCCAGCCACTTGATGATGATGAAATCATGTCAATATCCCCAAATCCCAAACGATCAGATCACGCACTCGAAGCGTAAATTCCCAGCCAAAATGCTAATGGGCCGCGGCCAACTGACGCGCCGAGATTTCATTTTCCATGGCAGTTGATTTGAGGGACTCCGGCCACTCCGCCGACTCCGCCGGCTCCACTGACTTCACTGGCCATTAGCACGTGCACACATTCCCCAAGACGGGAGCAGCAGGAGCCGTGCGAGCAGCATTGGCAACACATAATTTGCACAAATTACCGCCAACGTTTTGCCATATTTTTCACGGGCAATGATGCCGCTGGGGCAGCACTCCTGATATGGTAGGGGGGAGGTGGGAGGGGGCGGGGTATGAACGACAGGTGCGAAACAAGCAGGACCAACTCAGGCAAAGGACGAACGTTTATCAGCGGAGCTCCTCACATCCCCGGGCTCCTCTGGCATTTCGGTGCATGCCAGGCGCACGATCTGCACAAATCATTTCTGGATTGCACGACCAAAGTTTGTCTCCGAGCAGCTTGCCAAGGACTGAACGGCCGAAGGACATGGGGACAGGACATAAGCTCCGCTCATAACTTTGTCTTGTTTATGTATGCGGGATGTGATGTGTGCATCGCAGATCCCTCGAGCTGCCACGACACCAGAGTCACTTTGGTTTCGTGGATAGATCTGTTCTCGTTTCGGGTGGGGGTGATGGAACAAAGTTGGTTATAAGGTTCACTAAGGAAGGGCGGCACTCAAATGTTGCCTAAATTGGTACAGGATAATCCAAACAAAATTAACTTTATAAACGTGTTTTATAGTAATTAATACTTGATGCAACTTGGTTGTAATTTTACTGATGAAAAACGAAACGACTTTGTTTCAGAAAATTAACAGTATTTGAGTAATAAATAAGAATAACCAATTATAAAGCATTTTCTGTTAATACTTCTTATGTAATATTAAAAATTTCATAAATCTGAATTACAGAAAGAAAAAAGTAATTAATAAAAATTACATAAATTAATTTTATTAAAATTAAATTCTTCGCCTGGTAGTAGAGAGCTATCCATAAATAGTCCCCAAAAACTACAACACGCATCGAAAATCAGACTAAACATTTAGAAATCTCGATATGTTTTCTCTGGCATTGTCAATTACCGATTTTGGACAAGCAGCACTCAGAAGGACGAAAACTAATCAAATGTCAAAGGGCCAAGAGCAGATGAGTCCCAGGACCCAGGCTTTTGCCCTTGAAGCACGTCCCGTGTCCCGCTCCATGGATATGAAACATTCATTTGACGTCTGCGACATGACACGTCAGTCTTGGAGTATTAAAATACACTCAGGAGAATGTTTGTAAAATACCTTTTCGAAGAATTGCTATCATTTCTTTTGTTTGGAGATAACGTTAGTAAAAAAAGATTACACATACGAAAATCCCACAATACAAAAATAATAAAAAATTGATTATTTCTGATATAATTGGTTACTTGCCTCCAAATTTGAAATGTACCAAACGTTTAAAACATTATTCCGAGTATATTAATCTGCGCTCTAGCCAAATGCCAAATTAAATTCGATGACTTTAATTTGGTCTTACAAAATAAGTATAATTTTGGCCAATATATTAACCATTTGTATGTATTTGGTTGTACTTTTTATAGACTTACACAAATGTACTGGAAAATTTTATTTACAGATTTTTTTCCAATTCATGCAAATTGTTATATCCCCTTTTTACAATTGATATATGTAAATTTTAAAATTCTGATATGCATTTAAAATAAGCATACATTCATATTTTTTTAAAGATTCTTAGAAATCGAGAATTGTATATATTAAATGGATATGATTATAACAATTTAAAATTTAGTATACATTGGAAATTAAAAAAAACTAAGGAAATAAATTAAATTATAAGTACAAAATGTATATTTTTATTCAATAAGGAATAAAAAATCAATTTTTAACCGGAACCCATAATTAACACTAATGTGACCAAAGTCGGCATTGTCTGGGCTCACTGCCATAAGTATTAAAGTTATATTTAATAATTACTACAGGCTGGCAATGATTCCGGAGTCGATTCCTAAATTAAAGAACTTACTTTTCTTTTCTTCAGTGTATATACGTACTGAAGCCTCGCCGGTATTATTGTATATTGGTGTGCGTGATGTTGCATCACGAGTGGCACCCGTGTGATGGAAGCGCGTCGAGAATAACAAGGGCCGGATAGGGGAATCTGGGCGGAGTGACTGTGACTGCCGGCTGATGCAGCCATCGGAATCACATCTTACAGTCGGCGAAAAAGCTTCCACTTCCACTTCCCCTGCTGCCAACGACCGCCGACAACATTTGGCCAGGCAATTCACACGTAGCGCCCATATATAGCAGCTTCCCCCAAGACACGAAGTCTGAAGAGAGTGGCTGGAACAATCCACATTAGACTGATAACCGAAACAGATACTCAAACTTGCGGTGCGGGGAAGATTCTTTGCTGGACCGAAAACGATGGAGTTCTAGAGTGAAAATGAACTTAATAGTGACAGTCGGATTCATCCAGAATCTATTCAGGCTATTTCATCAGTACATTTGTACTGCATAATACCAGTTTATAGGATTCAAAAATATAGGAAAAGCCATTATCTGATTGATATATCGCTGGTAAAGTTAAATTTGCTAGCATGCTAATATTGCTAGACCGAAAACTATTTGAAAATGAACTCAGATTCATCCAGACTTTATTCAGGTTATTTCATCAGACCTACATTTTTGAAGTCTTACATAATACCAGTTTTGAATCCTCAAAAGTATTTAGGAAGCCATTTTCTGATTGATTTATCGTCGCTAAAGTTACCTAGCATGCAAATCATTGTTATACCGAATACTTCTGCGAATGGACTCATTAACATCGTAGTTTGTCCCATAAACAGAAATATAAAATGTTATGTGACAAAATGAATACAACAAAGAAAAAGAATTTTTAAGATTTAAATTCACTTAGAAATTACACTTCAAAATTGAACCTATAAGGCAGCTCAAAATAATCCTAGATAGTTTGCCTGCAACCAATTTTCACAACAATATTTTAGCCCGGCCATTAAGGAGAACGCTTCGATTTGGGACGAAAAGTTTTTGAAACAGTTATTGGCATCATCAATTGAAGTGTAAGTAAACAACATTAAAAATAATTGCAACTAAATCCAAGCGATTGCGCCGCCGTCACATTTTAGCGATGAAATGGCCCCGGCACAGGACGCGAGGAAGGACCTAGAAGGACCAGGAAGGAGCAAGGAGCAAGGAGCCGGGCCTGGCAGTGGAGCCAAAGCTTTCTCGAGTGCATAAATCTGTCCTGGGAGTTTCCTCTGGCCTGCTCTGGTTCTCCGCCGCCAAGTCATTTTATGATTATGTGAGAGATTTTTCCAGCAAAACTCGCAACTGCATATAGATGCGAGTGTTTGTGCGAGTCGGTATAATGCAATAGTAAATTGTATGCGCTCAAATCGTTTCTAGCAGTGCAATTGAAGGCACTTTGATGTCTGTTCCGACTTCAATGTCCCCAATAATGGCCGCATTTCGACAGAATTATTTGGCCTGAGTTTTGGGAGCCAGAGATGCCATTTCGATTCGAGTTTGGTAAGAAAAAAGTTTTCGGTAATTGACTTAACGAGAAAATTATAAAGCCTTTTGGGTAATTATACAAACAATATTGTATTCGAGAATAATTTGATTTAAAAATAATTTTATTGTTATAAACATAGGCTTAAATAGTTTTTTGTATTAAAACGAAATTGGGCAGTTAACATAGATTGTTTGAGTGCCACATCCCCAGATTTTGATATACGACAAAAATATAATAAGTGGCATTATTAATTTGAAATTTCTTGAAGCCGGCTGCTAGAGATCTTCCCCATTGTTGCATGTCCTTCTTATATGTCCTTACACATCCTTCAGGTGGGATGTGAGCGATTAGGCAGTAAAGGGAAGTAAGATTTGACAAGATGGTGGTCTAATTCAAAGGTGCGAATGGATTGGTACTATTTGCCGTTCTTAAATATTGTTTTGAGTATTATTTATTAACAATAATAAATTATTTCATAATAATACAAAATGTTGTATAACTTATATTTTATTTTTTTAAAAATATAATTTGCAGACTTCAAAAATACCCCAAGTAAGACATAAACTGTGTTTGTGTTTTGGGTCCATGTTGTAGCCATTGTATTGATTTGTATGCGTTTCTTTAGCTGTTGTTGCTATCCGTTAAGGGGTTATCCGGGTCTTGGAGCACGAAAAAAAAGCCTATTTTCGTAAATTTTTTCAAAAGATCTTACGACAATTTCACAAATTTCATTTATTGTACATTAATGTTTATGGTGTGACCAACATTGTGTAAAAATTTGAACCAACATTTTTTTAAATTGAGCCGTTGAGGCAGGCTTGAACTTGACCTCATAAAAAATTGTGTCCTTGCGGTAGGCAAAATATCTCCGTCAATTTTTATCAAAAAACTAAAATTATTCTGATAGTGTATGTGTCCCGCTTGTCCTCTACGAGCCATTTTTTTTTTAAATTAAAAAGTTAATTTTTTGTAGCTTTTTTCATAAAAAGTGTCATTTTTTACGTAAATTTTGGCCATATTTTGGCTTATAAAATGAGTTGTAATAAAAAATTTAAAAAATCCCTCCCTTAAGAACAAGAGAATTATGTCTAAAAGAAGTGTGCAAAAGCAGAAGTTGATCGGTGCAATAGTTTTTGAGAAATCGTGACTACCGACTTCAAAAAAGTGGTTTTGAGAAAAACGCGTTTAAAGTGCCGCATCTGCCCGACGCCAGAGCCCGAATGACCCGTTGTGACGTTCGACGCGCTGGGCTTGAAATTTCTCCCATTCCTACAGTTTTGCTTCGATCGACTTGAAATTTTCAGACAACATTCCGAAACTTTGTACTATTATATAAAAAAGTTTTAAAAAAAATGAATTTTTTGAAGTGTCAAGACCCGGATAACCCCTTAATATAAATGTATTATAATTTTTTTTTTACGCATTTCGGCCAACTATTTTGCTTTCTAAAGGAATCCAATTCTTCATAAACCAATTACAATTATCTTAATTATTTAAAGAGATTGACTACGCTAGGTCAATGTTGAAAAATACAATTATTAAAAACTGTTTTAAATAATATATATGTATGTTTACACATGAGGAACTAAATATTGTGTACCTGTGTTACTAGATTTCTTTTCTTAGATGGTACCAAATTAATAGACACATAAATCAAGCTAAGTTCAGATGGTTCCTCGAACTAGACAGTTCTGAGTGAAGAACCATTCTCGGTGTTCGGCGCCGTCGTACATGCAATTTATTCATAAATATTGTTGCCCACATCGAGGGCACATGCCCGGGTCGCCTTGACGCAGACGAATTCATCTATGATGGATGATGGATGTGCCGGCTGCAGCGGCAGTCGAACATAAGTCACCGGAGGTCTGTCCCGGATCCCGAGCACCGGATCCCCGGTTCCCGATCCCCGATCCCCGATCCCGGGTCCACAGACTCCGCACCCGACCAACGGTCGCTGGCTGTGCCTCGGCATTAGTTCGGTTTAGTGCGCCCCGATTTGGGGCAAGGAGTTTTCGTGACGTCTGAGAAATGTGCAACAACGGCAACGACGAACCAACGACAACGTGCCACTCTGTCTTTATCCCCCCTCCCCTCGGTTCTCCTCCTCCTCCGAATGCCTCGTGCATGTCTGGGGCATATGAGTGGAATCGACGACATCGACATCGGCATCGGCTATCAATGAAATATTTGCGCGGCTATATGCGACAATAACGTGAAATAATGACGCAGGTGTTTCTATAGGGCGACGGCCACCTTCTTCTCGAAAGGGTTTAGATTACTCTGCTTCAGCGGAAAATCAATCATGGACAGGATTGTTCCGATGGGCAATGTCTTTGGATAAAACAATGGATGACTTGGGATGAAATGAAGGTGATTTTGTCAACGAAAACTGAGGTATTTACTGCATGTATAGATATGAGTAAATATATTTTTAGTTTAAACTAAAGGTAAGTTATTAGATCATTTTGGAATTATTTAATAATTTTTTTTTTTTTTTGTGCGTTGCTACCCTTTAATTCAAACTAATTTCATTTTGGATGGAATTTTTATAGATATGATATGATATATGTGTAAATACATTTTTAGTTTATCGAACTATTTAAATTAAATGTAAGTCATAAGACCATTTCGGAATTATTTAATAAAATTTGGTTTTGTTTTTTGTGTATGTTGCTACCCTTTAATTCAAGCTAATTTGATTTTGGGTGGAATTTTTCGATTGACTTGAAACATGCCGTTACTAACGGAGAGTTTCTTTCTCACGATCTGTTGGAGGCGAGTCCCTGTCAAAGAGTGATCGCTTCTCAGGATCAGTTGGTCTACAATCCAGCCGCAATCGCCACCGCTGGGATGTCCGCCACGACGGTGCACAAGCGAACAGACAGGCATTCTGTGGCAGCTGGGACAATGTTGCATGCCCCGCCAACTGGGATTGGGACTGGGACTGGGACTGGGGTCTCGGTCTCCAGTTTCCGTTAAGTCCAATTAAGACTGGCCCTATCTACGATCGGCCACAATTTGCCGGGGCTCTAAGCCACCAACAACCAACAAGAAACAACAAACAACCAACAACCTGTGGTCGCAGCAGCAGCTCCAGCAACAAATTAAGTGACAAAATGTCAAATCCAAACAAGCTGGAAAACAGCAAGTGGGGCACTCGCGGAGTGTTGGCCAAGTGATCGGAATGAAATTTATAAATGCCAGCCTCTTGACACATTTGGCAGAGTGTGCACAAAATTTGCACAGCCAACTGCGGCCGGCAATCATTCAGATCGGCCAACGATCGACTCTGCGGACTGCGAGGCAGGCGACAAGAAAAATCAATTAGTGAGCGACATGTGACGATAATAATGCCAACAATAAAAATTGCACCCAGCCAAGCACTGGAGGAGTAGGACACAGAAAACATTTTCTTTGGGATAAGTGCTTGAGTTTAGTTTCTGTTTTAAAAATCCATCTCTCAAGAAATACAAAAAAAAACTCGTATTCTTAGGATTAAACATGTTATTAAAAAGTATATAATTCTAGTTAATTTTATATGTTAAATGATATATCATTTTTTCTCTCTGCAGTGCCAGAGGATAAGGCGGAGGTCGGATCCGCCTGTCGAAAAAAGAAAGATAACCGAGCCCAACATGTACGTGTGCTTGCCGAAGTCAATGACGTTGATCGCTTGCCTTGCAATCGATCCGCCTTCACTTTGTAAGCAAATTTCAATTTCCTCTGGGAACTGGAAATCAAACCTCTCCTGCGGCAATGTCAAGAAGTTGAGTTGAGGTTTAGCCAATATACAACATGAAATATTCCGGTGAGTTGAGGAGGAGGAGTGCACACAGAGATCCCAACGAATGGGGGCCAACGGAGTCAACCTGCGATCGTTCGGCTCCAGAGAAAACCTGGGAAATTGATTTTTAATGCCAAATTGAATTTGTTGCTAGATATTTATTTTGATCTCAGCTGCACTTGCCTTCTTTGAATTATGAACGCTTTTTCTTCTTCTGTGCAGTTTTGGAAAATCACATGAGGTTTGGTTTGAGCAATTTAATCCAAAAACTTTTATCATAAGTAAAAAAAACAAAAAAATCTAGTTTACCTCTAAAACATATGGTAATAGTCAGTTCTGTTGGTAACCAAATTAAAATTAATAGTTATTTATTTAAACACAATAAACAAAAAACATGTTTTACTCAAATTAAACCACTTTTAAATCAAATCATTTATCATTAATAACAAGAAAGTAATAAAACTTCGGAATTTAATTCAAATCAAAATAAAAATCAAAATTGGGTGAGTTTATTATTCAGAATCTTGGAGCTTAGTAGAGACTGCACCTTTTCTTGGACCTTCAAAATTATTCAAAAAATTCTCGAAATTAGTTGTTAAATTAAAAATGATTTGATATAAGCTGATTGTTATGCATACTTTTTAGAACGACCATATTAAATATATAAAGTTTTGTTTGTCAGTACGTCAGATTAATTCCCTCCATCACATCGGCCCACACAAAACTCAATTTTAACCCATAAATTCTATTTTTCCGGAGCTAGAATAAATTGGAAAAATAAATTGAAAATATGATATATTGTGGGTTGACGTTCCTCCAATCCGGGGAGTGGTCATCCATGATTTATACTCCCCGTTACACATCCAATGTGTGCTGGCGCTACTTGTCAGCCACTTCCATTGTCACATTAAAGAAGATGGGGTAAAAGGTGATTTCGTCATCTGCCAACGAAGCAGCAGTATCTTCGTCCACATCATCATCGCCATCCTGATGGCAGCATCAAAAGAAAAATGAGACGCCGAGCTTTTCGGCCTGATTGAAGGTTCTCCTGATATTTGACAGATTCGATTGAAAGTCCTGCGGGAATGGGGCTCCTGCGCTCCTCCTTGACGGACACTGACCAGGGAGAGCAACTCAAGCTGGACGCCATCCAGCAGATGGATGTTTGCAGATTGTGACAGCGGAAAAAGGGTAAATAAAAAAGAGTGAGTGGGTGGCTGGATGGCAGGAAAATAAATTGAAAGTGCTGCGAACGAAAATTGACGAGCTGCCACTGCTGATGTTAAGGTTCGAGTCGGAGTTCGAGTCCGATTTTGTCTGATTGGCGAGGGGTGATTGAACTTATTTGCATAAAATAGCCAAACTGCAGACAACCGTTGTCCCAGCTTTAATTTCTTGGCAGCAAGGTGAAGTGGCAGTGGAGTCAGACAATAACATCTTGTGGTTTTTTGGACAAAAATGAGGAAAGACAATTGTCGATTCGGAGGAGGGGAGTAAGCACATCTGTTTTGCCGAACTGGCATTCAAACAATTGTTTCCCAGCCAGACACAAAAAAGGAAAATCGAAGAGGTGAGTGGTGTCTCGATTCCGTCAACAGAAAAGTTCAATCAGAAATTAAGAAAACAGCCGCCGACGACAACGACAAAGCTGAAAAATGCCTTGAACGAAGGCGTGAAAAATCTCCCCCAAGCGAGGGAAAATGGCATTAGACAATGAGCGAAAAGAAAATGCAGGGGGTTGGGGGGTTGGGGGTAAGGGGGTGGCGGTTCGGATGCAACCGGAACATTACATCGCGTGTCGCAGACACATTTGAAGGCTTCGACAACACTTCAGACTTCCGTCGTGATGGCTTTTCCACATCTCCCCTCGCTGGAAAATTCGTGAAAAATAAATGAAAATAATAATTGAAGATGCAGGCTTTTTATCTCTTTAAAACTTGTTTGTTTTTAATTTGCTTTCGTTTCACTGCACAGTGGTCCAACTTGTATAAAAAAAGTACTTTTCTTTAAAAACTGACTGATATTGTCTTTACTTAGGATTATCTTTTATAGTAGTAAGTTATAGTTAGATCTACATTTATTTAATTTTGGCGGAATCAAATTTCAAGGTTATAGACTTGTCACAGAAGAGTTAAGCCGACCAAGTCGAAGTTATCAATCTCGGGTTTATATACCAAACCAAGCATCGTTCTACAGTTGGCTATGGAGGGTATATTAATTAATATAGTCAGTAGTCTACTAGAATAAGAAAGTAAGATTAGATTCGCATACTAGTTTGGGGGCCGTAAAGCAAAAAGTATAAAGTTTTTTTGTACCGAGTCAAAGCTGTCAATATAGTGGATTCCAGACGGAAGACCCATACTCCAGAATCGGACGAAATAGCGAAATAAATAAAGCCTGAGAGACAAAAGCATTGGCAAATACTTTTGACCACCTTTTATTAAAACCTATAACACCTCTCGCTTTTTACGATATGATCGGGCTTTTAAGACCGATGGCCGATCTCGTCACACTTTATCCAGCCAGTGGCTAAGTTTTATACATAATTAAATAACAAATTTAAAACTTTAGTTTTGGTTCCGAAAAGACTACAAATTCGTGTACAAGAGTTATTTCATCCAACGAGCTGTCACCTAGCTTATAATTGACACGATAAAAAGTTATCAGTTTGAACTTATATCAGTTTAAATTTAGTAAATTATCCTGAAAGTTATTTAGATCGGATTGCAAGTCTAAATGGCTGGAAATATCCTATACTACATAAGAACACAGAATAACTTATTAAAAGGTCGTTAATAAAAAAAAGTAAAAAGATGCGAAACAAGATGACGTCCTTGTGGGAAAGCTCTTACAAAATTAGAATTAATAGCCGTATTGGAAACATAATTATATTAACTAAACTTAGTACAAGACCTAGAAAATACACTTACGGAGACTCCGCCTAATACTCCTTACTTTAATTAAAGTGGTGCAATCTTGCAGCTTTCTTTCCTCAACAACTGGAGCAACCTGGGGCAGAAGCTCGAGGAGCCACATCAAAGCAAAGTGAACGCTTCTGCTCTGCTGGTGACGAAGTTGTCAGCAGGATGTCTACGACAGAGGACATCGCTCGGACTTGAGAGTCCTGGCCAGGTCTCCGGGGCACATATATTTTTCCTTTCCATGGAACCCTGCTTTCATACGCCACTTGCTTTTCATTTATCACAAATCCTTTATCTTTATCTATCCACTCGGCGACATCTTCGCTGACTTCGTCAAACCAAATGTCGTCCTGTCCCCAGGATAACACCCGCCCGCATGTCCATTGGAGCAGATAACAAAGATCCTTCGGCGGATTGACAACTGGGGCGAGCGAGCGAGTAACTTTGTAATTTCTCATGCCTCAGAATGAGTCCTGTGACTTGACCGGCCGTCAGCCCCTTTAGACATACTTTTACTTAACTTTTTCTACGTTAGCTTGTGATTCCCTATCTTAAAAATGGGGTGTTTTGCAATGCCTATGCTCTGAATTTAATTTTGGTGCATAATGCAATAATATTTGATAACGTATTCTCCTTTACTTAGTATCAATATTTTCTTAAATGGCAAACAATTTGCATAGATTGACCCAAAATGTCCAAGAAAAGACTTTTTTTAAATGAACATGGGGGACTCTAAAAAGCAGCTCAAAATTAAAAAAAAAAATGTTGTGCCTGGAATATAAGTTTTATTTATAAGGTTTTTGAAATTTAAAATGGAGGAAATTACAAAAAATACCGATTACGTTGTTCTAAATAACTTCTGAATAATTTTTTGCGATTGGATCATGTTTTGTGTGTCAATAGTTATTGGCGGAATAAGAACATACCGCCCAAACTTATGTTTTTTACAATGATTCTACAGAGTTTCGCTATTTACAGGCGTTAAAGTGGGCGTGTAACATTGTTTAGTCCCAATTCGTTTGCCCTTATAGTTTTCCAAATCACGACGTTTATACAAACGAGAAGGCTAAATAATTTCGGCTGATGAACAAGAATATGTATACTATATATACTTAATTGCTTATATGTCTTTCAATAAAATAATGTTTGCTGTGCGGGAAAAATCTTTTTAGACTAAACTATTAACCGTGTTTAATTCCCAATATCAGAACATTTAAAGTTCACATTAAGAATAGTTTTACGGTTTTTTCATGTGTCAGCAATGCAAATATATATAATATACGTAGTACGTACCTACACATCTGGCCATCTGATTCCCTTTGTGCTGGTGTGTGTATACAGGCTGATGTCCTTTGTGTTCGGAAAAGGTCCTTCATTAGAAATATTTTCAACTTGTCATCTAGCTCGTCATCAACTCAACTCAATCTCAAGTCAAGCCAACGTCTGTTGCCTTCGCCTGTCGCTTTGGATCTCGTCAGGATGTCGGAACCCCTTTTCCGCCCACCACCCCCTATCCCCCACCCCCCTCAGTCCCCTTATCAGCCCCCTCGTTAGTCTTTGCCGCTGCATGTATGCGTGGGGGGGAGGGGGATGGGGAGAGGAACTGGTCCAATATTGTCCTTTTTCCTTATGCCTTTCATTTGTCCATCTTGTGCTTGTACTTCGTCGGCAAATCCTTCCATCCGTCCATCCACCCCCCTCCATCTTCACCCAGCTTCTGTGTACTTTTCCCGCCCTCCCCCTGGATTCCTTAAAATTTTCCTTGTCCTGTGATGAAGGGTCGCATCGCCTTTGCCTGGACAGAGTTCGTCACTTTTGAGTTTTTGGTTTGACGAACTTCGTCCTTCGGCTTCCATGGAAATTCTTCTAACTGAAAGTCTCATCGAGTCCAAAAAAGTTCTACATTTTCTGTTAATTGAAATGTTGATTTTTCAGCTGCGGGTCCAACGAACGTCAAAAAAGAGGCAGATATTGATGTGAGAATTGAAGACTAGGCAGGAAAATCAATTAATTTAATTTAAAAATAAATAGAATTTTCTAAAAAAAATTATTTTTTTTTTTATAAAAACTTAAAACATTAATTTAAAAAAAAAATTCATATAAAGGCAATAAAGTACTTATATATATTTTTGATCAGTATCATCAGTATAGTCGATATAGCCATGTCCGTCTGTTTATCCGTCCTACTTATAAATGCATTTTAAGAATCTTTACAAACATGTAAATATTAAAACAAATTTTATTGCTGTTTGCGTCAGAACTTCTGGATTGCATAAATTTTGTATTTATTATAAAATAACGTTATCTTATTGATATTTTTTAATATGATGTCCTAAACTTATTTTATCATATAGCTGCCATTGGATAAAGGAAAATAATATTTCAGAAATATGGTTTTAGTTTTATATCATATATCTCCAATATGAACGAACGAACAATTTATCGGGAAATTGGCCTAGCTTCATTGTTAAAAGCATCAAAATCAAACTATAGAGTATTTAAATATTGTAAAAATTTAAGGGGTAAGTCGAAGTTGGCTTGCGAAAATTCATTTTTTCTTGTTTTTGGGTTCGATACAAGTATGTGTTAAAAAAATAATAATAAACAGTGGTGGTTTAAATACCCTTTTGTAGCAAATTAATAAAATACAAAATTTTTAATTTTATACGAATTTGTGATTGCAAATAAATAATTAAAAAAATTAATATTTTTAACGATGCTATATTTATTTTGGTGGATTAACTTTCTCTTTCGATATACGGTACTAAGGAAAGAAAACTTTACCTTTCCATTTGAATCGTATTATTTATTTTATTGCCATAGAGAACAGCTAGTTCAGTTTTGACCAAAACTATAGTCTCTTCTATGGAAGCCCGGAATTGTGCTGTCTTAAGCTCCGCTTATTTGCCACGCCCTTGCATGGCCCACTTCATTCGATGTACTTGTGGGTGAGGGGGGAGTGTGTCTGCATTTATTGGACATGTTTGACATTTTGTCCAGTTGCTGGACATTAACTGTACCGTTACTTTTATATTACGTGTCAGTGTCAACAGCATCATCCCAAAGCAGAGAATAGACGAGAAGAATGAAGAAAAACTCGGCAACATTCAATCTTTCAGTCATTCCATCAGCTCGGAATGAGGGCCAAGGGGGGGGGAGTGGAATTGACCAGGCCAACAAGGACCACCCCTGCCCAAGGATCTGCCCCAATGCCCGGCTGTCTGCCCACGGAGACGACGGCGTCTGCTACACAACTAAATACACTTCAAAAGAATAAGTTGACAGCTGACGATGACTTGTCAGAGACAGGTTTCTATCCTTTCATACACACATAATGTGGCTCGGTCCGAACCCCCACACACATTCGTACCCACTGGCATGTCCAGCAGTTGACGGACATTGGACAAAGGACATGGGACAACGGGCCATGAACTTTCCCCCCGCACACACCCGCACACCCGCACACCCGCACACCCACACACCCGCACACCCACACACCCCGACACACGCGTGCTACCTCAGGGATAATGATTTTTCAGTCAAGTGAAAATAATTTTTAAAGTAAACAGACGATTTCAACTCTTTGTTGGTGTCGTCCATGCCAGGCAGTTGCATAAATTTTCCTCAGGACGCGCAACCGGCGCCGTCTTCAGAGTGACAAAAGGGCGATGGTGAAGGACATGGGGTGGTTTGGGCTGGGGTCCAGTTAACTATTTTCTGGTGCTTCAAGTCGACCAAATAATTGCTGCGCTTACAAAAGATTCGGTTGGCGATTAGAAGGGACACTCTCAGATCGACAAGTGTCATGCGTTTCGGGGGTATCAGGGATAATCCTAAAATATGAGCGACCTGCTAAAAAATTAAAAGATTAGATTCTGTTATCTTATTTGAAAGTGTGCAATATTTAGCCTTAAAGTATCACTGTGGGGGGTAGTGACAATTCGTAGAAAAGTTTAACTACTAATATGAAATAAAACACACATTTCATATTTGAAGTAACTAAATCATATTAAAATTCTTTGAGAGCTTACTTTTTAAAAATGACAACTTTTTTGTAAAAATATTTTTACACTTTTCAGACAAAACCATTTTGTTCAACAAAAAATCATCAATTTGTTAAAGGCAAGAAAAACTCGGTACCCATCGGTGTAATGACGTGCAAATAATTAAAAATTAGCTGGAAAGTCATTAAATTTTTTATTACTTACTTTTTGTTTTTTGTGATTAAGAATTTATTTAAGACTTTATCTTTTTACCTCTATTAAAATTATTAAAATATTTGTATGTACTTTGAAGAACCTGATAAAATGTATATTCAAAAATAATAAATTATAATTATGTTCGTTCAGAAAATTAGCTTAAGGGCGAACTAACTAGAACTAATTTGTATGACTTAAGAAATGTATGTATAAAACTTATCTTAATCTATTGTTACATTTTAGATAAATCAATTGCACAAATAATAATCAAAATAACTAGATACGAGTCTTTGGGTGAACCAAACATGCATTATCTGTCGTAGGAAGTTTACCGACTCCAGCTTAAAATTCAATTATTCAAGCCACCCCCAAATCACACAACCAGCCAGCGGCCCCAAAAGAAATCGGTTGGAAGTTATTGGACTTGAATCCCTCGTCCTTGGCCATTTAATGCAATGCAACATGCCAATCGAGGGTCCCTCTCTGGCTTCTGGACTCAAGTTCAAGCACCACGATGGGCGTCTGAATGGGAACGGGTAGTACGTCAATCTGTCCAACTCATTCACTCATTCGGCCAGACAGGATGTCAGGCCGTCACTCACTCGCTCAATTCAAACCTTGGCAAACTGAACCATTCGAAACCATTCCAATCTGCTTGGTTACGATTTAGTTTCAGTTTCGGACGAGTCGCTGTCAATTTAAAATAGAAAATTTATAGAGCAGACAAAATGATGGACAGCCGTCGGTAGTTACTCCAAAGCACAACGTCTATCCAGGAGCTTGTCCTGTGACAGTGGCAATAAAAACCAAATTGAGATTTTTAGTGGAGAAGAACAAAAATCATGTCATCAGAAAGTAAAATAATATTTATGATTATAAAGACTATTAACAACAAGCGAATAAAATGTATACACAATGGTTCAAAAAACAAAGCTATTCTAATATCATAAAACAAATTCGTTGTTTTTATAATTTTCATACCCCAGATCTGGCAATAAAAAAATTAATTTCTAAGCCATTTACAAAATAAAACCCTTTAGTTGCACCCGAATTATCTTGTTTGGAACGTCGCTGAAAATCTAATCTTTTTCGTAGCAGATTGCCAATTCATCCACTGTGCCTGACCAAGAACTGGGCGCGGCTTTTGGGGCGGTTGACTAACTGAGTGAGTGAGTGACTGACTGGCAAATTGATGGACAGATTGATGGACAGATGAGATTAAATAACTTGTAGAATTATATATATGTATACATAGCCCCTTAGCCCCCACCAGGCGATTCGACGAGGACAACAACCGCACGTACCAAACGAATCCTTCCAGGACTAGAAAAAATCAAACGAAGGAGTTGTGGGGACAACTGCGTGCAAAATGCATTGCAAAAAGTTTCTGCGCTCGACCTCCTTTCCAGCGATTTGTCAGGACGAACTTAGTTTTCGACTTCTGCCTTTGCTCGCCTGTTTCGTCAATCAAAATTACGTGACGTTCAGTATTCTCCATTCGTCCCTTCACTCAGTGCTCGTCATAAATGCGCCACAGCCAGGACCTTTCCTCATGGAATACCCCTTCCAAATGCGTAACAGATGGGATAGGCACGTGTTTCTGACCACCAAACGGTTTCCTGACGGAAGACAAAAGTTTCCAATTAATCGCCAGCTTCTGATGACAAGACTAATTCGGTTCCATTTAATAAATAGGACTGTTTGGTAGAATGGGTGATTGTTTATTTGGCTTCTGTAGAACTACTAGCAGAAAATGTTTTGAAATGATTAAGCATATCATTTTATTTTGTATGTTACTCTATGGTACTCTCTTAAACACTTTTCCGTCCAATTCACTTCTAAAAAAAACACTTGTCAAATGTTTTCCGTTGAATTCAAGTACACAAACCGCAAGGGCCAGAAAAAAATGGTAAGCCAGTATATGGAGGACGCCCCGAGTTGATTGATTTGTCGCAGACTCTTGAAAGGAATCCAAGCGAGCGGAAGTGGCACTTGATCTCTAGGTGATGCATAGTTATTCAATGTCATTTCGCTTTCATGGGGCTTGCTTAGATGGACCGGCAGCGGATGCTGATGTAGCCACCACTTGTCCGATGATATATCACTGACAATGTGAAAAATATGAAAAACTAAACCGCCTGAGCGACGTTCTGAGGCCAACATCTCCCCTCTCCATTCCCCTCCATATAGGTAGTGGCCCGAAACAAATGAAGCAATAAATTTCGCTGACAAAAAACAAGCAAAACACCGAAATGAGTGAGTGAGCGGAGCAGAGCAGAACGGAAAGTTGGCCCCAAAAACCGGGCATGTACATGCCGCTAAGTACGCGAGAATTTCGACTAAGTGCCTGTATGGGATGGATAATGCTCAACTGGCGGCATCGCTGCATCTGAGCATTTCGCATTTCGGTCGACGGTCGGTGTGTGTTTATATATCACTCACATGTATGTCAGATGACAAACAACTGACAAGTGACAAGCTTCAGCATCTCTGCATCTCAGCATCCAAGTTGTCGTCTTGGTCGACTTTAGCCGCTTGATGATGAGTAGTGGCCAAGGCGACGCTGGCTACAGTGGAACGCAATTAATACGGGTCGCGGTGGGGGATTGCCGTGGACCCGGATGGCGAGGGATAAGGGAGCGGGAAGCGGGGAGTTCAATCGGGCTGGAAGAGTATTGCCTTCGCATGCCCTTTTTGCGATAAAAGCAGGACATGTCCAAATATATGTTAACCATTTGTCAGCTTCTTTAATTTAATTTACATTTAGCATACACCAAAGAAAAAATTTAATTGATTAAATTGAAAAATTTGCACAGTTTTGTAATCATCAAAGAATGTTGAGAAACTATCAGAAATAATAATTTGTTGTTGTTTGGTTAACTATTTTATAGTAAAACACAATTAAAATAGTTACTCTAACGTAATGTGTGTATGTTGCAACAAACTTCCTGCACCAAGAACCACAAGTCATCCTATGAAATAATAAGACTTTACTTTATAGGATTTTTTCTACCGATAATTTTTTGAAAAGAAACTATAATTTTAATATACATTTTATTAGTTAAATTACATTTTAACAGATACCAATTTCGTGTTCGAAACAATTTACTATAGGCGTAGATATTTAGGTAGAATTCTTGAGTTGGTGATTTTTAACTATCTTTTGTAGTTAAATAACCATTTTTGTTGGTAAATGGCTACGTATTACTATTAGGAGTAATACTGCTATATTTATTTATAAAAAATATTGGCTGGTAGCGGGGACAAAAAAATATTGAACTTTAATGAATCAAAAATGTTTGGTATAAAACAATAAGCTATAGTTCGCTGTAAACAGTTTTATTACTTTTGACCTCTCCTAAATGTAGTTAACCCACTGTTGGCACAACATTTTTCGCTCTGGCATTTGTTGTTGCGCGCTTTTGGCTTTGGCAGCGAATTATGATGATTATGATGACGAACGCGTGGTCGTCCGATTCGCTCAGTCGCCTCTTGCCAATTGAGGCCCCGGGCTGTCAACGTGAAGGGGGCGGAGGGGGGCTAAGGGGGCGCCCGGGAAGAGCTCCGCGGAATTCGCTGTGCGGTTGCCCAGGCAATTGTCCTCCTCTCGAGGCGTTCACCAAATCCGAGGGTGTCAGAGAATTAAGAAGCCCAATTAGATGCTGCCACCTGTCAGCAGTTCGTCATTTCCATCCGAGAATATGACATTCATTCATACGGCAGAGTGACGAAGTAGACGAAACGCATCAACGGACGGGTTGTTCTACTTGTTATTTTCCGTGTGCCAGTGCACTATGGGCTAAATGGCCACTTTAGTTGGCTATAATATTACGAGTAAACCAAAATAGAATTATCACTGCAGTTTTGGTATTATGTTACTATAGACCTAAGGAAACTATCATAAGCAAGTGGACGTGTCTTCATCATTATCATTTTGGTAATCACATGATAACAAGGGTTTTACAGCAAACAAATCCATGTTGGAAAAAGTGAGGATACCTGAGAAAAATTACATTTCCACCATACAGAATTAACAATGCTACAACATACACTTGGACGTACTTCTAAATAATGCAAACTCTTTTCCAAAATCCTATCCAAAGTTTAAATTTGTTTCTCAAAATCCAGCTTAAGATGAATTTATTAAATTAAAAAATGTTAAGTATTAACAATTCGAGTTTGAGGCATAATAGTGTTATGTTTTCTTTACACATTCACACTAATTTTATTACAATTGGAACATTTTTTAAAAATGCCTAAATGACAGATAAAGTGGTCATTTACCCCATAGTGCAGTATGTGCGAGATGTTTAATCACAAGAGTGGAGGCCATCATTGAGGCAAGGGTGGCGGGGATTTTTGTGAAATAAATGTTTAAATATAGCCTTGTCTTCTTTTGATTCTTGTTTCTTTTTTAATTCTTTGTTTTGGACAATATTTACTGAATTTATATACCATATTTCTTTTTTATTATTATTTAATAATAATACAAAAATTTAATTTAAAGCTTTAGCAAGTAAAATGAGCAAACATCACGCTATAAAAGCTTTCAAAATTAATTACTAATTAAAGATTGTAATGCATACAACTTTTGACTTGTTTGTAACTCTTTAAGCTATGTCATTTGTGTATTCAATTTTTTTTTTTTTTTAAATTTCAAATTAGACCGTTGTAAAAGACTACTAAAATATTATGAGTCTATGAGTAATATAGCTTTGAGACATAAACATGTTTAAAGCTTAAACTCAAATTTATATTTCGCTTTAACAACGCCGAATTTCGTTGCACCATGTTTATGTATATTTTTTGGGCCAAGAGTAAGGCTTTAAGACCAAGAATCCCAAAGGAGGAATATCAACCCAACACGCGGAGTGACATGGAGCGATGCAAAACGCATTCCCAGTGATTATGTGATATGTGCTGCCGCTGATTTTGTATCTGCATCTGAATCTGGATCTGATGGTGGTGATGATGATTCTGTCGCTGCCAGCCAACATGAAGAACCACCGCGAAGACGACAAGAACACGGAGAGAATTTATTTGTTATATTTGAATGTTAACGTATTCAAATATTATTAGCAGAGACATATTTTATATTCATGCATTGCAGGATGTTGAGGAATATGACTTGAGATATGATTTATGAGCAAAGATTATATTTATATTTATTGAATATAAAACGAACCATTCTCCATATATCTCTGAAAACTAGACTTATGACAAGATTATCAAGTTAAAACAACTCTTGACAAAGATCAAAGTTAGAGACGATCCCATCATTGACAACCAAAACTCTGATATATTATATATGTATCTGTATACCATTCTCTATAATTTTTGTTTATTTTGCAATTTTTAAAGTGATTAATCAAAATAGTATAAGATAATTTAGTATATACCTTCAGCCTTTTCCTTAATGTCTAGAACATACAGTTTTCAGTTCAAGCATTTTAATAAAACACAAATGATTCCAGGACTCAAAAATTAATAAAAACGAAAAAAACAGATAAAAGTTGTTTAGTATTAGTTGTATTCATATTAATTTATTCACGGCTTGACTGGAATCGTCAGCTAATTTTTACCATGTTGTCTGCCTGCTGGTACCTTAAAAACAATAGCTATTTATAGTTACTTATATTTTTTCCCCATGTGGTTTTTTCCATGTGTACGAGGATTAGGGTACGAGAAAGGGACCTTGATGGAGACTTGGCACATGGCTGGTGACAATCTCGCATCGCGGAGGGCGTCTGAAACTGATGAGGTTAACAACGAAGGCGCTGGCTGATGATGAGCCGTATTATGTTACACTGTTCCGGAGCTCCAGAGTTCCAGAGCTGAGGAGCTTGTCATAAATGTCGCACGCCGCGTTTACTGATAGTTGTGATTATGTGCCACAGACCCCCTTCTTCACCCCGCACTCCACTTGAGCCCCCAGAAGTCCCTCGAAATATTATGTTTGTGTAATCCGTTGCGCTCGGCGACTGTGCAAATTTGCATGCGCACGAAGGCGTCATCGAAAATGCATCATTAGCGTCTGGGAATTGGCCAAACAAGTCTATTTGTCGCCTCTCGCAGAGAGACTCGAATCACGTTGCGATATGCAAAAGAGTTTTCCAGCACCCACGACATCCAAGAAGGCCGAAATGCTAAATAGCGAAGGAGTTTGGGGCAGGGAGCCGGGATTTGCCAGCAGGAAACACTTGTTGCCAGCGTGTGGCACTGATCACCACGTTCAAAAAGCCCTGAACAACGTTTTGTAAGCAATCCGAATGCAAATTCAGAATCGTGGCGTTTTGTTTCTGAAAAAAATGGGGCGTCATGCAGTCTAAAATGATCTTATCTGGTGTTGGTATCTGTCTTTCAAATGCATCTTTAAATCAACAGCACTTTGGCCTAGTTTTATTGATGTTTACCTATAGCTTACTAATTTAATATATTTAATAGAAGAGTGAATGTATAATGTTTAGATTAATTTGATGTTCAACGCGTATTAATTCCACATTCACTTAATAGTCGTCAGGCAATTTTATATTATTAAGTTTTAAGCTTTGAGCTTTAATGTAAATTTCACTTAAGAGTTGGCTTCAAAGCAAATGTTAAATTATCTAAAAATATGTGATAAGCCTAAACGATGCCTTTTAAGTCAGTAAAAAAATGTTTAAGCCAACAAGAGATTAACTAAATTAATGTTTACCAGCTTAACACCAATTGCGTTAGTCTAAAAGACAAACAGATTTGAATAATTTAGCTGCATTTCTTTCAAAATGGGACAATCCAGTGCCTGGTCTCTTCATTATCCCGATGTGCAACATATTTGCGCAAATGAAAGTCTAAAGCGGTTCCGCGTGAAAGACCCAAGAGTGCTCCTCTGGAGAATCTTTGTGGGAATTTCAACAGGCCCCAATTTGTCAGCCAGTTGACAAAAGACGCTTTGTGTTGCTGCCTTTTTGGCCGCGAAGTCGAGCGACTTGCCACTTGTCTGCGGCGAGGCTGAGTGAAAAAACATTTCCGGATGAGTAACCCATCAGTCAGCGGAGCGCTGGATGGATGGGGGCTGTTGACACCACTTTGGGGGCCACGGGGCTCATGATGAGGAGATGCAAAAGTTGCCAAGTGATTTAGCAGTGCAACAAGTGAGCAGTAAATTTCGCCGCCGGGGACGAGGTGGAGCGGGGTGGGGGGGCGTGGCAGGATGGAATGGCAATTCGGCGCGTGATTGAAAACTGATGGCGTTTGGCTGGCGTTTACATTCGAAATGCATTGGCATTAAATAAGCAGAAATTGCGCATTTCTCACGCGAGCAGGCTTGCCAGCTACATATACAAATACGAACACAGATACAGACTCCGGTGCATCTGCATCTGCATCTGCCTGTCGTCGGGCATCTCCATCTCCATCTCCATTTCCATCTCCATTCAGAGTGCGAACGCGAATACCCGCCATCTCGCGTCACCCACTTAATTTGCCAGCAGCTCCTACGGCCGGATGCGCAAATGGCAATGAGATTCAGATGGAACGACAGATACAAATACGGACACAGATACAGATACAGATGCAGCGGAGATCTGGGCCGCCTTCTTCCTAGTCGCATTCAGTTGACGCCCTGACAAAATGTATCTGTTTGCAATTAAATGTCAACGGCTGAGAAACGCTGACAATCTGCCAAATTCCATAGCACATTGCAGCGAAATGTTATCTAACAGATCTGACTAGACGTCACTGATATACATCCAGTGCGTTTCAACACCCTGCGACAGTTGAAAGCCAGTGCACAGTCATTTCCACATCTGTGAGTACTCGAAGTGGCCCGATCTGAAGGAAGCACAATGATTTTTATGACAAATATGTCTCACTAAAAGCTCATCAAAATGAAGTAGCGTTCTTCCTCATTAAGTATGTTAAAGTGCAAAAACAATTTTAATTGATTCGGTGTTTAAACAGTATTCTGTCATTACTATTTTAAACACATCTACATCTGCAATCTTCAGTTAGTTAAGGGCCAGTAAAAAAACCTAAGCACCTAACAAGCAAAGTAATACCTGTGTAGCATTAAAGTTTATCAGCTGATATATTACATGTTTAATAAAAGACAACAAATAAAATCCATGAATAATACCAATCGCCAAAATAAAATCGATTATTTTTGAAATATAAGTTAATGCGTTTTTCGCGAAACCATTTGTGGACACTCTAACTAAAAAACTTAAGAAACATCAGTATCTATCGACGGAACTAAGTAAATATCGTAAATATTTTGTCTAAAATTAAAATGAAAATTTCGTTTATTTTTTGATCTACAACATAAAAAATCGTTGAACAACAAAATATTATTCGATAACAAATAATTCGAAAATTACATGTTATGAACTAACGTAATCTTGAGCCGACATCATTGGGAATTATTAGTAGTAAAACAAAACGAAGCAAGCTTTGTCAGTTAGAAGTAAAGTCTTAAAAAAAAAAATATTCTATATTTAATTTCGATGCTTAAAAACAATGAAGGGACTGCGTAGAAACGGGGAGACGGACATGACTGATTAAGAATATATATATTTTATAGAGTCGGAAAAGTTACCTTCTCTGCGCTGCAAGCTTTTAACTTTATTTATAATACCCTCTGCAAGGGTACACGTAAGCCAACAATTTTTTTTTTAAGTTATTTTAATTAGAATAATAAAATACTCATGGGCCATAATAGCAAGAAGTTATTACAATATGTAGATATACTATTTTATAAACCATCTAACATTAATAAAAATAATAAAATAAACAAATTGGAGTTAATATGAATATTATTTGTTCACAATGGGTGGATTTACTTAATTCCGCTTACCATCTACTTTCGATTCCCACTCCGTTCAATCATGGCTTCTCTCAAATGATAACTAAATTTTGACGATGCTCACCAGCTTAAACCGGACTAAGAACTACCTGCAGTTGAGTTCCCCGGCTGGACGCATTGATCGGGCTGCTTACTTATTGCAATTCAAACAATTACCATAAATGACGATAAATGGCTGGACTTTAATCAGAGAACCATGGGAAGCCGAAGTGTAAACTTAAAGCGGATTGGCCGGCGGACGAAATCGCGCAGGCGCAACCCCGTTGGTGAAAAAGCTGCGAGTCGCGGCGGATTTGCGAGACTTTTGTGCGGCGTGTCAAACGTCAAGAGCCGGGACGGGATTCGAGGCTCGGGATTCGAGATTCGAGTGGGACCGACGACTTTCCCAGCCAGCCGTGGCACCCATTTGCCATGAAATATAACCTCAATCAACATTCGCTCATTACCCGGGCAACGAGGCTTTGGCCGCGGCGTCGGTGCAGTCAGGATGACATTTTATTTATGAATACCAAATTGTAAATTATTAACATGTTTCACGCAAGTTATGGCCTGAGCCATGAGTGTCCAACAGCGGAGCTCGCAGATACCCGCGATGGATCGCCGACTAGTCTCCCGAGCTCTGGACGTGGACATTGGATGTGGACAGTGGACATTGGACACCTGGCCAGGTGAGGCGGGGCAGGAGGGGCAGGAGGAGGGGGCACGTCTGCGGAGGCAGACTTTTGCTCAATGCACACTTTTAACGCTTCGCTAAATGAAAAGTTAATGGCCAGCCTGAACATACAAATGAGGTTATTAGCGCTTGATTATGGTCTTCATTTGAAAATGCCTGTGGCACGAAGAGTTTAGCAGGAAACTGTTGGGCAAAGGAAATGAAAAATATTAACAAGCTATTTATGAATTTTTTGGCACTTGGGGGTAACAGGGAAACTTTAATTTGAAAGTTTGTGTTGGACGAAAATGACACCTGTTTTAAACTTAATGTTTTGGCTTAAGAAAAGTTCTAAATTGTAAACAACAAATAATGTTTTTTCCCAAAATTAATCAATTGGGCTTGGTTGACTTATTAATGAAAACAATATTGTACTGTCTATATTAACAAATAACTACATTTTTTAGCCATCTAACTTACATTGAGTGTTTTTTTGAAAGCAGTTAAAGGAGATGCACAATTTATATTCTTTCGAATATAAAACAAAAAGATTTCCGGGACACCAGATAATGATCTCAAGATAAGCAGTTCAACCTATTTAATGATTACATTTAACGACTATCATAATTTATTCTTCCAATCAGCTCAGTGCAATCTTTTATAACTGAAAACACAAACCAAGCGCCTTTTAAAAAAATTTCGAATGTAGACTTAAGGAGATATCATTGCCACAATCATTTGCCAGAGAAACATTTTAATAATTCACCAAAGGAGAAATCCAGGCAGAGGTGACGAATGAAAGCAGCCGATGCTGTGGACAGGAGTAAAAGTTTCCCAGTGAAAATTGGCCAAAACTGATTGCGAATTTTGGCCAACGTCCCATCCTCCAGCTGCTGCTGCCTTTCCTGACTGGCGACGTCGTCAATTTATCTTTCTCATATTTTTCTGCAGATAAACACGAAAAGTAGACGGACTGCAAACAAATCATGCGACTGACTGCATAAATCACACAACACATTTGACACTTTTGGGATGCCATTGGCACTGCCACCTTCTGCCCCTCGTTTCCCAATAGTTCCTCGGCATCCGTCCCATCCCAGAATTACCATGTCAACTGGCCGGACCATCGCCATCGGGGATCCCGGCGATGGTGGACAAACTTTCTGCAGTTAAACAAACGCAACCCATCGCCATTGATGGGTATTGAATTGGACAAGGCGGGAGGAGAAGTGTTGACCGAGGTCAACGCTGATTGTGAGTGAAAATCGGCGGATGTCTTTATGCTCTGCACGGATTGAAGTTGTCCACAGGTCGTGATGGAGGTTGTCACAGAAGTATTTGGATTTTGCCAGTATTATACAGTTGCTTAAAGACATAGTATCAACATGGGATTGGCTTGGGTTAACAGCTGTCACAAAGATCCACTCCGATATACATACACCCATAGATAATTCTATATCATTAAATACAAAACACTATTAAACGTGTTTTTATAAATATCATTATTTTATTGTACTGGCTTAAATTAATTCTACAAACCAAGTTTAACCACTATTTTAAGATAATATATTTGTTGACCTTTTGGATGATATTTTTAACAAAAGAAATGAAAAATTAGTTTTTTTAAGCAAACTAATAATGAACATTTTATGTCGCCAAAGGCAAGTATTCTACATTTTTTAGAGCTTGGAGCTTCGGAACACCTTTTTAGGGTATTCGATCATTCGATCAGTAATGGGTTCGTCATTAACTGATTGGCTCGTTTTTTTTTTGAGAAATTTCAACTGCTTAATGAGGGCAAAGAGTTAGGGAGTCTGGCGTGGAGGCGATGGATGGCGATGGCAAAGTTAGTCGCGAGTCGCGAATCGCGGGGCTTCACATGCCACCCATAAAGAGACCGGGCTCACCGCTCAGCGATTCCGATTCCACATCCACTTCCTCGCCCGACACCAAGTTGATTACACTGATGGCGTTGCCGTGTAGCTGTCAGCATTGCTGCTGATGATGACGATGATGAGAGCACCAGGATGCCGTAGTTGCTGTTGCTGTTGCCGCTGCTGATGTTGCTGATGTGCCCGGTGTTGCTGCTGCAGATGTTGCTGTTGTTCCTGCTGTTGCTGGCGTATCTGTTTGTTGTCAAAGCGCCTTCATCGGCGGCGCTGTTCGGTTCATTTCGGTACGGCTTAGCCGTGGCCAGAGGTTGCCCCATCCACAACCGCCGACCGACTGGCTGTGTAATAAATCTGTCAGTAGGTGATTTTTATGGCCGCGCTCGACACTCGCCGCTGCTCGCTGCTGTTTATAATCAAATAATAAATGCGCTTCAAGCTAAGCCAGTTCGAGGCTTCCTCCCCGAGTCCCCATATCCCCGTATCCCCGATACTCCGAGACCCCGATCCCCAGACAGGAACAGGGTCTCTGGGCTGAGCAGGGTTGAGCTGAACCCAGTGGAGCTGAGCTGGGCTGAACGGAGCTCAGCTGCGTGGGCGTTGGATTTATTGCGGTTATCCGAGTAGGGGCGAATTGTTTATCATAATGCAGACGCATATTTTAGAGAGTATTTAGGTGAACAATAAACATTTCGACTGGGCAGAAGATCCAGTCAATGATCTATCATGAAAGCGAACAAGCGGAGAACAACTTTTAAGGTGAATAATACTTGTGGCTTTGTAAGCCTTTTATATTTATATCAATATTGTACGATTTAAAACAGGGACCGTATGGATTATAACTTTAATGAACAATACTAACAATAATAAATTTGTGTATATATAACTGATTGATCGGAAATGCAATAACTTTGGTGTTTGTAAAGTTAGGAAGTTGGGATTTTCTATGGGTTTTATATTTGGCCAATCAATCTGACCTACCAAATTTCATAAGGATCGGCCGACTATATCTTATAGCTGCCATATAACTGAACGATTGGAAATGCCATAACTTTGGTGTTTTTAAAGTTAGGAAGTTGGGATTTTTTATGAGTATTAAGAATGCATCATATGAATAATTTTGGAGAATATAATTTACAGAATATTCTGCAAGGGTATATCAACTTCGGCTCCGCCCGAAGTTAGCTTTCCTTTCTTGTTTTTTATATAAAATCAAGTTCTGCGTAAGACTTTTATAAATAAAAATCCATAAAACTAATTATTTGATTTAAAAAAATTAAATCTGAGACTTATATAAACAAAAACCTCGAACGTTTACATATTTTGGAATCACCCCCATGTCAAACGAATTCAAAATAAAGCTATGGATTATAAGCTTCAGAGTACCAAAGTCAGTTTTTATTCCATTTTTAGTTTAAAAAACTGTTAAAAATATTATCATTTAACATATAATAATAAATATTTTTGTAGGAATATTAGGAGAATATATTTTTATTTTTTGGTCACCAACTTTAAGCAAACGATTATGGAGCTATTGTATAAAGTATTTCATTAAAAAGATTTCCAAAAAACTTATAATAGCTAATCGAATAGTCTTTATTAGTGTATTCATATCACTAGATACCTCTACCTCTTATATTTCGCGAGATCTCGACGTTCATACAGGCTAGATCGCAACTAGGCAACGAGTTTGTTTTCCTAGTTTGAATTTAATGTATTTGCTTCAGAAATATATAAATCAGTAATTTTGTTAGAAAGATTTATAAAATGTACAGTACTAAAAGCATAGTAATTTTTTTATTTTTTTAAACTTCCTTATGCTTATTGAACTTAAAGTAATAGATCTATGTCGTGATCATTAAACCCTAATAAGCATACAAACAGAGTAATCTCCGTTGCACCTACTTATTTTCTATACCGAACTCACGAATAACACCTTAAATCTAATTTCAAATTTCTTTCCCCAATATTCAAAACGGTTGCCAACTGTAATACTCAACTAAGTTTCCCAAACACCTTTAAAACTATTTCTTCGTCATGGTTTTCTAATTCAAAAGACACCTCTTACGTATCCCCATCATCCTTATCCTGATTGTCCGAGTCAGCAGCATTTCCATAATTAAAGTCCTTGCTGCGGAAGACAACTCTGCGCGGCGCATCTATATTCATATATTGATAAAGTTGTAAAAGTTGAAAGTTGCGCAAAACAATAAAAATAAATTCTAATGAAGATGGCCGGCCAGCATGGCGCATCAGAGGACTTTGGACTGCCGACTGAGGCTTTCGGGTTGGGCGCCATTTGTGCCAGCAATTTTCCCTTCTTACATAAGCAGTGCCAGATGGGACAGGATGGGATGTGGCGGTGAGGTGCTGGGGCAGACGACTTCTGCTGCTGCACTTCCGTAATTTTGCCGAGCGAAAGCGAGAAAAACAATCGAATAAACTGTCGGAGCATCAAAATTCAAACGTCAAAACGAACGGGCAAAAGGAGAGGAACCCCAGACCCCGATCCCTAGACCCCAGGCTCCAGGCTCCAGAAGCCGAACCCCACTGACAGCTATCCAGTGAAGCGTCAAAGTTCCTAATGCACACAACAAATTTCTTACATAAGGCGGTGGCGGGGGGTAGATAAAACTGAAAATGAAAGGGGGCCTGAGGGGGAGACCGAGTCGGTACAGCTGGCCACTGACGAGTACGATGGCGACAACTGCGATGGGACGAAAGGCGAACAGGACGAAAAGGACCGACGCGACGCATCAGGCAGAAATGTCGTGGACAAAATGACGTTGTCACGAAAATTGCAGAATATAAAATTCCTAGTTCCGGCGACGCCAACGACGTCCAACAACAACGCTCAAAAGTGAACCCAAACCACATGGAACATCATGCCTGTCCTCGCTTCGATTTTGTGTCCAAGGACAAGGCAGAAAAATACACTATAAAAATATATAAAATAAAAGAGAAAATGTACACTGAGGAAAATGATCTTAGAGCTTCAAAACAGTTCATTGAAGAAACGTAAACATAAGTACTGAATGCCTTCTTTGTAAATTGGAGGGTAACCCGGTTGTAAAATCCCCTAACTGGTTGGATTTTATTTATATTTTCTAGCAATTATACCTACATTAAGGATTATATTACGCATTATACTATATTCTTGATATAAATCAAGGACCTGTATCTTCAGTGCACTTCTGGGGTCGCCTCCTAGGAAAAAGCCGGGCATGAAAGAGGTAGGGCAAAGTAAGAAACTTTTCAAAAATTATTGAAATGTCACGTAGCAACTTCTCAAATTGCAAAAATCCTGACGCTGTCGTTCAATGCGCTCTGCGGATTGATAGAGCGAGTCGTGAACCAAGGAGAACTCGCAGGCAGGACATCTTGGGAGGTGGGTGGTGGGAGGTGGGTTGCACTTGTCGCCTGCAGTTGGGGCGGAAGCGAAAGAGAAAGAATGAGTGTGTGAGTAGGACGCGGGGAGGGGGAGGGGGTGTTGCAGTCACGGCTGACACTAAGACGCCAACCCAACGCAATCCCCGAGCCAGTCAGCCCCAAGCCAGCAGCAAATCCAATACACAGGACCACTGGCTGCCCCCAGGTCCGATCCCAGTTCCACCTATCGCCACCCATCGCCACCCAGAACCACCCATCCCCACCCTGCCACCAGCCAGACCCACTCCGAATCCCGACCGCAATTCAACGTGCGAACGACAGTTTGACCCAAGACGGGTTCTCTGCTTTTCTTTTTACTTTTTGGGTGGCATAACATCATCAGGATGTCAGGAGCGGAATGCAGGTTTTGATTAGACTTTCCCCGAGAGGCTTTGGATGGCTCAGTGTAACGCTAAAACTAGTTGGTAAATTCCCGAACTCCATACTTTTGATACATTTTTGTGTGGTTGCCATCAAAAATCTCGGCTGATTCCTAGAAAGTCGAAATAAAAATAATAATAAATAAAAAATTATAGTAAATTTGTACTTACAAAGCACATAGTGTGGGATTGTCAATTTTTGATCTGAATTTTTAAGCAAAGACTTATCAGGAGTCGATTACTTCAGGAGAAATTTCGGTGACAGTAAAAATAATTAAAGTTATGGAAACAATAAAAAATAAAGTATTTAGGTTCTATTTAAAGCAATAACGTTAATATTAAAATTACTATTGAAAATCCCGATTGGTAGCCTGAAACTCTAGCGTATTTTGAGGTTTATATATTGCTTCAAACATTTCCTCCTATAATTTTAAAATGTTTTTGTGAATAGAACCACTGAACGATAATAAAAATCGAAATACAAATACGGGCGACTTTCCTCCTGGGCCGCAACTGCGGCTCTGGCACTTCTCTGGTCCTGGCCAACGTCTTGGCCATTACCACCACGCAGAGACGAACTTGGCAACAAGAACAACCATATTTTGGGGGGGGGAGGTGGGTAGGAGGCAGGGTGGCAGGAAGGGGGTGGGGCCAACGGCTTCGACGTCCTCGTCAATCGTCAAATGTCGCCGACGACGCTGTCAAATGCAAGCGAAATTGAGGGCAAGCAGGGGGTGGAGTGGGGCGGCTGGGGAAAATCCTTGCCCCAGCCATGTTGTCGCAGGCATTAGGCAACTGGCCCCACCCACCCCCGCCGAGCATCTTAAGAAATCTGCGAGCAGCACAGAAAGTTTTCATGACTTTTCTTTTATTGCACATTTCAACAAAACGATTGATGGCTTCCATGACAGAAATGGGAAGAGTTCGGGCCCTCCTCGTCCTGTCCAATATTCCCAGGATTTTACTCCGGTTTATATGCTGCTGCGCCTGGGTTCTGCTGGCTTCCAGACGATGCTGTAATATGATGGCTCAAGGATTAGTCTGACGTGGCGCGTTGTCTTCTCTAGTTTTCCGCTCCCTCTGTTCGACATTTTGTTTCATGTTGAGCTGTACCATTCACGCTGAGAAGAAGTTCAGTGGAGGGACGGAAGCTTTCTTTTTCCTTTTTCGAACTTCATGGACAAGTTGCTCATCAATGCGGCATTTAGTGGGACAACGTATGCAGTTCCTTGAAGCAGAGCTATTCTTGCTCTAGATACTCTTTCGATCAGTGAGCCAGGAAATACAAAAAAACGTTTGCAATAGGATATCTTTCTCAAAGTTGCTGCCATTGGAACGGGAGGTTACTTTACAGGAAGTAAAGTTTTATTGGAACTCAGGATATATTTATATTTTGCATTTTGTAAAAAACATCGACCAGCCATTGTAGATTCAGGTTAAATTGGCATAACTTCGTTGTTTTTAATTAATACGCTGATATCATAGAAAATAGTCGATATAACATTAATTTTTTATTGTAAAAGGTAAATGACTTGCGGCTCATAGTCGTTCGTTTTGATTCTGAAATACAATTGCTGCATACTTATTTAAGTCATGGTTTTAATTGTCATTGCTTGGTGTTGGTATTCAGGGTGTATACTAGTCTGGTTATACCCAAATTCCTTGAGCAACCCTTTTGGCAGGGGTCATCCTGAAGATTCCTCCCTTCCTCACTGCCTTCCTGAATTTTCTTACTTTGCAGTGCCTTTGGCCTGGACGTGGCACGTCTCCTGATGACAGGCAAAAACAGTTTTGACTGATGCGCTATTTGTTGTGAGTCCGAGTCGAAGCTATAGACGGCAATGAAGTTGGCGGGCGCTTGTTCACGTCCAACTTTGAAAAGTTTCTGGCGACGAGGTTGAGGTTTGAACTCTGCTCCCGAGGAGCGACAAGATGGCAGCGCATTTCTTTTCAGCTGCAGACACTCATCCAAACTATGTATATTTCATTGGATGTCTGTGTATTGATTGATGAAGATATGAAGTGCTGCTAAAGTGCAGGGAATACCGCTGAATAGCTATTTAGATGGCGCAGAATTGAAAAAAATGGTTGGGTTTGCCGGAAAATTGCTTCTTCTGGAATTCCCTTTCAGCAGGAGGCAACGACTTCATCAGTTGGCAAGAAAGTAATCCAAAATTGTACATGAAACAGCAAATAAGCCCGAACACCACCCGTCCAGCTAGAGAAACAAACATTGTCCATTTCAAAGAAATTTGCTTAGAAGTTGTCAGTGAAACATGCAAAATCCTTTTTGTAGGAAGCCAGTGGAGGCAAAAAAAACGGAGACGAACAGAAAGCTACGACGAGATCCAAGGAGTTTTGTCGCCAAAATGCAATAAAGACTCGACTGGGTTCATTGTTGTTGTCGTTTCCCGACATTGTCAGAGCCAAATCCACCCACTAGCCACCATCCACCCACTACTGACTGACTGACAGACTGACTGACGAAATGACCGGCATCTTTCTACCCCAGATGCAGTCGGGTTATACCATGAAAACACTCTCAGAAAACGCATTTACCTAACAAAATATGGATAATATTGAAAAATAGGATGACATCGCTAAGAATGAAATCAAAATTTAAAAAAATTAACAAAATAAAATTATAAGTAAAATTTAAATAATGCAGGCATACAAAATTGGATCTTAATTTGCTGATTCCTTAACAAAACTGTAAAAAAATAAATTTTTAATTAACTTGAAATTTAAATAAATTAGTAACAGCAAAAATTAAGAACCTTTTAAAGTTACTCTTTAAGGTCTTGACTTAATGCACAATTCTCAGTTTATCTAAATAAAAATTTAAAGCTTTCCAATTTTCGGACTGTATAACGAAAATAAAAAAGAACTTTTCTTTGCGTACCTTTCTGTTCACGGCGGGCAGTACCTATTTCGTAAAATTTTGAAGACATCATAAAATATTTGTCGTTCGAAAAAGTATTTATGCATTCAGAATCGAATTTGTGTTCCCTAAAAATTTGACTTCAGATTAAATTTCTCTGACAGGTAACAAATTAGAACCTTTAAATACATTAAGAAATTGGCTTTAAATGTACTGTTTCATAATATACTTGTAATGTAGCTAACAAAATTATAATAACATATCTGTGCAATTAAATGCCAGGAGAGTTTTGATATAAATTTTAAGTTTTAGTATTTCACACATTTTCTTTTCAACTCTTTTAAAAATTGTTAGTCAAGTAGTTAGGAACTTAGTAAAATAGACAAACCCTTGATTCTTTGTCCTGAAAAAGCGATTTTATTATTCTTAGAAATAAAATTTCAATAAAATAAATTAAATTTTTCCCTCAGTGTGTGTTATGCAATCCGGAGAAGGGGTGGGGATCGAGCGAGAGAGGGACAGGACCAAGACAGGCCAAGAGACAGAGACAGACACACATCTGTCGGCTGACGCTTCCTGCCATATATACTTAAGGATTAGAAATTTACTGAAATGCTTTTCTTTCTGCTTATACGGGACAGAGGAGGAGCGAAAAGTTGGAGCACACATACTCGTAAAATGCAACGACTGCAAAAGAAAAGTCAATGCGCAGTCGAAGAGAAACTTGTCAGTTGCCGTCAATCAGCAGGCGGACAAGCGGACGGACAAGCTGCCACCCGAGTAGAAATAACATTGGGACAGTGAGGCAACATTAGGTGGCAAGTGGGTGTTGGGCGGTGTATGGTAGGTGGTGGGTGGTGGCTGCCTCGGCCATTGCAACTTTTGCTCGTCAGCAACAAAAATTGATGTGCTGCAGATGAAACGCCAAAAAAGTTCGCCCTGAGCTAGGAAGCGCAATGGAATGGCAATGGGCTGCTAAGAAAGAATACCAGAAGCCAGAGCCAAAGATTAAAAAAGGAGGAAAACGGAAAATGTGCATGGCAAAAGAAAAACACTGGAGAGCTCAGCTCGGGTGAAAGGGGCAAGGGGGCAATGGGGGCAAAGGGGGCAAAGGGGGCAGGGGTCAGGAAGCACGGAGCACGGAGCAGACAAAGACGAACGAAACGAGGTCGTCCCCCGAAGGGTTGGCCAAAATATTTTACTGATTGTGTGCAAACTTCGATACAAAGTTGATGCTGACGACGGCGCCGACGACGTTGACATTCTCCGACAATATTTGGTGATTGCACAAGATGCAAAGTGTCAACTGATGGCTCCAAAGAGGGCAGGATGTGTAAAGCAGTACAAAGTTGAGCACCAGGGGAGTCCGGAGGACGAGGTGCAATGACCGTTGGGGGAAGGGATCTCTTCTGGGGCAGGGGAGGCGGGGAAAGGACCTCTTAATTGACTTGTACTACTAAATCCATGTACGAATATGGGGGTAAAAGTCGAAATCCCTAATTAACAATAGCTCAATATAACTGAAACTGCACTCATAGCAAAATTAACCCTAAACAAGAAAGGAAAGCTAACTTCGGGCGGAGCCGAAGTTGATATACCCTTGCAGAATACTCTGTAAATTATATTCTCCAAAATTATTCATATGATGCATTCTTAATACTCATCAAAAATCCCAACTTCCTAACTTTAAAAATACCAAAGTTATGGCATTTCCAATCGTTCAGTTATATGGCAGCTATAGGATATAGTCGGCCGATCCTTATGAAATTTGGTAGGTCGGATTGAGTGGCCAAATATAAAACCCATAGAAAATCCCAACTTCCTAACTTGACAAACACCAAAGTTATGGCATTTCCGATCAATCAGTTATATGGCAGCTATAGGATATAGTCGGCCGATCCTTATGAAATTTGGTATGTCGGATTGAGTGGCCAAATATAAAACCCATAGAAAATCCCAACTTCCTAACTTGACAAACACCAAAGTTATGGCATTTCCGATCAATCAGTTATATGGCAGCTATAGGATATAGCCGGCCGATCCCGGCCGTTCCGACTTATATACTGCGTGCAAAGGAAAGAAGGGTGTGTGCAAAGTTTGAATTCGATATCTTTAAAACTGAGAGACTAGTTCGCGTAGAAACAGACAGACGGACAGACAGACGGACAGACGGACAGACGGACAGACGGACAGACGGACAGACGGACATGGCTATATCAACTCAGGAGGTGATCCTGATCAAGAATATATATACTTTATAGGGTCGGAGATGTCTCCTTCACTGCGTTGCACACTTTTGACCAAAATTATAATACCCTCTGCAAGGGTATAATTATAGAAATTCGCCCTAAAACTTTATTTTTTCTAAATCCAAGAAAAGATTTCTATTTTCAAGAAATTTTTTTCTCAAAACAAGAAAACTTTTCTTAAATCAAGAAAGTGTTTCTCAAATGTAGAAATTGTCGCCATAAACTGAACTCACCCTAAATCCAAGAAAGAATTTCTATATTTTAGTAAAAATTGTACTTATTTTTATAAATTTTTTTCTTCAAATTAGAAATTCTGCCCTAAAAAATTATTTACCCTAAAAAATAGAAAAATTTTCTCAAATTAACCATAAAAATACGATAACCCTAAAAAATAGAAACGCTTTCGTAAATATAGAAATATTTTCTTAAATATAGAAATATTTTCTTAAATATAGAAATATTTTCTTAAATATAGAAATATTTTCTAAAAAATAGAAATTTATCCCAAAATATAGAAATATTTTCTATAACATAGGAAACATTTTCTAAAATGACCAGAAAATTGTTCTAACCCTGTCCGAGTAGCCTAGGGGTTAGAACGTCTGACCAGAAATCTAAGCACATTTAAGAAATATTTTTCTATTTTTTAGAAAAGTTTTTCTTGTTTTTAGGGCTTTTTGCCTTAGATTTTAGAAAAGAACGCCCTTAATTTTAGAGAAATTTACCCTATAATTTAAGGTGCGATGCCTTTGAAGTCAAAAGTAAGGCGAATTTCTTGTTTTTAGGGTTAATTTTGGTATGAGTGTGGTGTACCTTAAAAATTCAGAGACGTCTTCCCGCTTTCTTAATGCTATTTAGTCGCTTTCTTTTTTAAAATACATCCTTGAAACTTTTACTATAGCATCCTCCATGACATGTTAAATTTCGCAAATGTGACTGATACTTTCCTTTACAAGAAATCTGTACTTTTGATTCGTCAATTCTGAAAATATTTAATTCCAAATATATTTATGACAGTCACCTCAACACTTTAAACTTGTCAACTTGACAAACTGAATTTATTATCTCCCGCCTTTATAATCCTAATTGAATTGAGTTTTCCCCGGCGGCCCTCTCCTATTCATTCCAATGTGCAACTATCAATTTTTGGGATTGATTGCCATTAATGATTAATCCATTGGAATATTCATACATGCGAACACTCACAATAAGCGAGTGTATAATTTCGTGTGTTTTGGCTCATCCAATAAATGTGACATTTGAAAAACCATGAGAGACATGCGACTATGTGGCCACGGATATCGCACTTTACCATGAGCACAGTGGACTACAGCTATAGTGGTTGGCGACTGTCGAATGTCGACTGTCGATTGTCAATTGCCGATGACCGTCGCGTCGGGCATGTCAAATAAATTAATTTGTGCAACGAGAAACGTCAAAACTAATTACGACATCGCTGCACGTCAATGAAGCCCGGCCAAAACGTTGAGGTTGTTTTGGCCGGAGTGGGCGTGGTCGGTGGGCGGAAGTTGGTTGGCTGGGCTGATTGGTGGGTTGATTGGTGGGTTGATTGGTGGTTCGAGGGCAGACAAAATATATTAATGACGTGTCAAAATTAACATTTCATTATGCGAATTTGTCTGCGTTTGTGCAATGGCACTTTGATGCATTTCAAATGCAGCTCTCGGAATATACAGCTTAAACCCTTCATTAGGGGCCATCAATCTTGGGACTAACGGTTGCCAATATGTCGCCCGTCAATCAATCAGCATCCGCATTCGCATCCGCATTCGCATCCGCGTTCGCATCCGCATCCGCATCCGCATATGCCCTTCGCCGACTGACCGCTGTTTCCAATTGATTTCGTCAATTGATTTTAACACCCATCAGACATCAATGTCGGAAAAAGGAAAAACAAAATGGCGTCCCCATAGATTACGGGCTTTTCCAAGCGAGTGTGTGTGTGTGTGTGTGTGAGTGTGTGTGTGCGTTGTGTCATCGTCAGCGTCAGTGACACGTCAATATTTTATTAAATGACATTAAACTGTCTCTATCGGCTTAATTAATTTATTGTTGCTGTATTGTCGACTCACACAAGCCCAATCACACACACTCTCGCACACACACACACACGGTCACGTATCGCGTGCGTGTGTGTGACATTTTTATTATGCAAAATCAATAAAACAATCTCTCACTCATTCACTTACTCATTCGCCGCCAAATGTTCGGTCATGTCCTTTTTGACACTGACAGGCGATGTCCACTAGCCTAACGGCCAGCTCACCGAAGGCAACAAAAAATGCCTTTAAATTGTTCAATTAATTTTCCATTTTTTTCCCCTTTTGTCCTGCTGCATTGCATCCAACCAGAGCCGGGAACTGGTGCGACTGGTGGCCACAGCGGGACTTGGGGAATGCATTCCCTGACAGTTTGTCAATCGCACTTCGAGCGGTGCGACAAACGAGCTGGCCCGGACATTCCGGACTCCGGACTACGGACTCCGGAGGGTCCGGCGAACGGACACGGACCCACTGAGACCCGTAACCCCTGACCCGTGACCCGTGACCCCCGGGACATATACACAAGCGTTGCAGTCGCCACCGCTCACAGAGTTCATTAAATGTGCAGTGGAGTTTTTACATTTTTTTGGGCTTGCAGGCTTGTTTGCTCGCTTTATGGAGCGATCTGTTTTGTTTGATGAACGGGAATTGGAGCAAGTTTAGCATAAGGCTTTATTGAAATTGTACGTACTCAGGGTTGTGTCAGGGTATCGGTAACAGCCATTATTAAGAAAAAAAGAAAAATGTATTCATTCTATTTGGAGTATATATGTAAATGTTCGAATGCTTTTGTATAAACGTCGATATATCAAGAATTATGTCTAGTTTTTCATTTATTCATCCAGCAATGAGGAGACCGGGAAGTTTTTCATGAATCTTGCTTATTTTGCCAAACATTTTTTTTTTGTATCAATATTAATGTCTTGTACCCAAAGAAAAAGTTAATGGGTAAAATTAATTTAAAATCCATTGATTATATTTCATATAACTGCCATCGAATCGATAGAATAAAATTTATCGGAATTCTTTTTCAAACCTATATATGCATCAAAATAGATGAAAAACAAGAGAGAACGCTATAGTCGGGTGCCCTGACTATCAGATACCCGTTACTCAGGTAAAGGGAGTGCGAGGGAGATGGAGATAGAAACTTTGATCACGCATAACTTTTTAACGAATGGTCCGATTTGAAAAACCGTTACTCAGGTAAAGGGAGTGCGAGGGAGATGGAGATAGAAACTTTGATCACGCATAACTTTTTAACGAATGGTCCGATTTGAAAAATTTCTTCTACATTTCGATAGGTATTGATAAACACAATAAAACTGCATTTTTACTTTTCCGAAATATTTAAATTTTTAAAATCGTATATAAGCGATTGTGGGCTTTAAAGGGGGCGTGGCACCTTTTTGAAACAAACTTGCGCTGCGTAGGAACTCCTAGAATCTGCATGCAAAATGCCAATCTTCTAGCTTTTATAGTTTCCGAGATCTCAGCGTTCATACGGACAGACAGACGGACAGACGGACATGGCTATATCGACTCGGCTAGTGACCCTGATCAAGAATATATATACTTTATAGGGTCGGAAACGCTTCCTTTTAGCTGTTACATACTTTTGCACGAATACAATATACCCTTTTACTCTACGAGTAACGGGTATAATGATGTACATACAAATTTTAAGCGAATTTGGTTGATAGCTTTTCAAGTTACAAACCCGGTCCTAAAGTCTAATAAAGAAATTTTAAAAGTTTATACTTTTAAACAGATAATATATATAGTATTTCTTTTAATATGTACTTTTTAATGCCAAATTTTTATAAATTACTTTATTTTTTGAACATTTGAAAAAAATTGTAAAAACGAAGCGATTTGGTTGCCTTATCTTGGATACAATTTTTAATACTTTTAATCTTTTTTCTAAGGGTCAAGTCCAAAAGCTCACTATCCTCATTTTTTACCCCCTATTATTTCTTGTAAGAATCCACTCCAGTGCGCTTCCATCACGCATTCGCCTGTCCATCGATTTCGGTTCCAACTCCTGTCATTGTCATACCCTTCTCGTCCATTGTTGTTGCTGCTGATGAAATTTCTATTAAGGATTAATATGTCAACGTTTTTGTATTGACGGCAGGTGCAAAAACTTTGTGTGGCACGGCCAGATCCGCAATCGACATGACAAAACTTTTGATGCTTTTGATGTGACGGACGAGTGTGTTCAACCCGGCCCGAAACGCAGGCCGAACCGTATCTCCCAATCCGGACCCGATCGAAAATGGACATTGGAGTGGACATGACATGTCTTACACTTGAGGCCTCAATGCTCAATGGTCGCTGACAGACGACCGCAGTGTTGATGAGGGATACGCAGTTGGGACTTTGTCAGTGCTCAATCCTCAAGCAAATGTGTGTTCGAATTTTTATTGTCATCGGAAATGAAATATGAAATGACGCGTTTCATCTGGCCAGCATTTGAATGACAATGCGGAGCCATCACATCTATTCACGGTCCACCCGCAAGAGGCGAAATCATTCATAATTCTCGAGTCATGTAATTAGTTTCGTGTGTGCGGAATGGCCCGACCCGTCCCAAGATATTGATTCGTCTGTCAATCACAGTCTCTGCGGCGGAAGAAGGACAAGAGTCTGTCGGTGTAGTGGGTACAGTCAGGTATTATTAAAAAAACACATATTTAAATAAAATGGCAAATCTGTATTTTGATTTTATGTGCGTTGTTAATCAGATTTTTGAATTGTTGCCGAAAAAACAAGTTGAAAGACCTTAAATAGGACTTAAGACTTAAAATAAACTCTAACCTTAGTCACGCCTCATGGGCATGTTATCACTTCATGGCTTTAGGCCTTCTGACGAGAACAAAACGAAATCTTTATCAGCCAAAAGTCGGGTTGTCTCTAGCAAATATCCTCAGACATCCACACATTCACGTGCATTCATGTGTTTGGCCGCATAATTCTATAATAAGGCCTGTCAGCTGATGACGTTGACATTGTCAACTCACTTGTCAAAGACGCACATCAAAGGCAGACGACAGATATGGAGAAGTATCCCCCGATCTCCCCTTATGTCCTTTGGTCCTTTGTGGTCGGGCTCCTGGACGTGTTTTTGGAGTCATTGTTGTGGGCAGCGAAGGCTGCCACTCCTGTTGATGACGTCGCGATAACAATGTCGAATGTTTGGCCGCTGATTAATTCGGCTCAAGTTTTCGGGGGCAAGACAAAGGGATTCTTACACGGCACCGAAATAAGTCAGTTAGTGTAATTAAAACCCTAGAAAATAAACATTTTTAATAGGATTTTTAAGCCACCAGACTGATAAATATTTAAAATATTTAGTTCGACGACGAATAAGAGACCATGTTTTGTTGAAGGTTTGCATGGTTTAAGATTTAAATATAATATTAAAACCTCTATGAGTTTAGGATGATTTCTTCACATTTGTTTGCGTTCTATTTAACGATTAAATGAAAATGGTTTTATTTCCAAAAGTAATATTTACACCTGCTGAAAATCGAAGATTGTGGAATTCAATTCCTGAATACTCTTTAAAGTTTTAAATATGTCTGATAAATGATGAAGACATTTATTAAGTTGGCTGTTGAGAGTTCCTTTTTGGAGCCCAGCCATTTCCCGTTCTAATCAACAGACAATTGCTTTTCCATTGCCCATGCCCTCTGAGCGTTTTGATTAGCCAATTTCGGTTGGGTAATCCTCGGTGCAGCCCAGTCCAAAACCCCAAGGCGACGACGCATTCTGACAGTAATTGCCCAACGGTTTTCGCTAATGCCCAAATTGGCTGTTGACGCCGAATCTCACATTCTCAGTTTTCGGCCCAGAAAGGACCTTGGCTCCCGATCCCACCCATCCGCCCACCCATCGCCGTCGTCGTCTCAGCTGCTGCTGCGTGACACATGAACAGCTAATTATGAGTTGGAATGCGCTTTGGCACCCCGCTCTCCAATCCGCAATCCCCAATCCCCCCCCTTTCAGTCCAACTTCGTGTGCGTGCGATGTGTCCGGTTTTAGCCGGCAATTGATTCATTGTCGGTTTGCATATCAACTTGGGAAGGCCCAAATCGCACGTACCGAGCAACAGATTAACCCAGCAGCTTTAAGGTCGTGATTGGGTTAGGAACTCAACGAGACTTTCCTCTGAACTTGACTAGTTATCTAGGATACCTAATAATAAAATGTTGTAAATGTATAATTACAATGTTTAAATTATAAAAGCTCTTAATTTAAGGTACATATGTGTGATAGCATAATTTCCAATTTAACATAATTCGTTTCTCAGTGGGAACTGGTAAAGAGAAATATTAAAATCGTCAATTATTTCTGTTTAAAATGTAAAAGCAACAAGTCCTGGTCAATACAATGATTAATATATATAATATTTTTGGTCTAAAAGACTATTTGCTGACTTAAGTCTGTCGCTCACCCAAGATAATCATTACTAAGGTAAAACAATTTTTCAAAAAACTAATAATTTAAGTAGCTGCTAACTGCACACGCAAATCTTTAAGTTCGCATTAAGTAGACAGCAAACCTTTAAATTTTAACCCAAGCTGAAAGCGTCTGCGAGCACGACACACATTTTCAGTAACCGAAATAAAAGGGAGGCAGCTTACCCAGAAACCTTCAGACGGGGAACACCCAATTCGAGGTCTCCAGACGCTGCAAAGGGGCAAGGAGAGTGCGGCCTGGAAATACGCAAACAAAACAAATTGCGAACAAAGTGCGTCCTTCACTAACCGCCCCAAAAAATATAAAGAGGGAGCCCAGCAAAAGGGCGGATTTATTACAAGGAGTTTCCAGTCGACTTGGGGCAAGGACAATGAACTTGTCGCTTTCATCGTCGCCGTACTCGTCAGCCTCGAAGTCAAATGTCAGTCAAAGACGATGGCGATGACGATGACGAAGTCGACGACGATGATGATGATGATCAAGACGGAAGAACATTTCGGAAGGCAAGCCCGAGGCAGCCGGCCTGTCAGTCACACAGGAACAGAGGGTCCTGGCTGGCATAAAGGATGATGGATGAATTTGTGATTTGTGCAGGTTAAATAAATATGTCTGGGCAGGGCCACAGCTCCTGCTCCTGCTCCTATTCCTGCTCTTGCTAATGAAGTGATTAGTGCAACGCCTCTCCATGCAATATTGCTTATTAGGAAGCCGGGGGCGGAGGGCTAATAAATGGCCCCAGACTTCGACTTGAACAGTCTCTTTTCTCTCTTCCCCGCGATGGAAATAAAACAAAGCACTTTCCATCGATCACAAATATTAAGCACATTTGTTATTAACGCCCTCGCCAAACTATGTATCCGCAAAAGTTTTTGGGCCATGGCACATATGCCTTAGATGCAGATAAATTTGCTAGACGTGCAACAGCAAAGGGATGGGAATGGGAATGGGGACGGATTCTGGTTTCGTGAGCTCTGCGAGTCTAATCAATTCCAATTAGCAGGCCAGTCCTCTGATGTATTCGCCGAAATTATTATTTATCATTTGTTTATTTGTTATTTATTTCCTGTGCATAATTACTGTGTGCCGCTTGATTTGATACATTTTTCTTCCCTTCAAATTATTGTCCCACAGTGGATTTATCAACAATTGCATTTTGACAAGGAATTATTTCAATAAAATTGTTGAGCAATAAGACGATATTTTGATTAAGACAAATATACAATTTTAAACAAGCACTAAAAGAAGAGTAGCAATATAAATGTTGGTCAATAAATTATAAAATTCTTTGCTTTTTTTATTCTGCAAGGTGTTTCAATTAAAAAGCATTTTTAAAATATTTTGTTCTACATCGTACAGGGTTGCCCATATTCGACGGACCCATCTGACGACGCCATAACTTTTGACAGAGATGCCAGATCGCTTAATGACATACCGCGTTTGAAGCGTCAGTCCAAGCAGATTTTTACCATGGAACAATACACGCCACGCGAGCGCTCTGAAATAGTTGAAATTTACATTCAACAGAACAAGTCAATTGTGAAAACTCAAGAAATTGTTTCCGGGCCGTTTGATGTCGAAAAGTGGTGATTTGGACTGGCCACCGCGTTCGCCCGATTTGACGCCGCCTGACTTCTTCTTGTGGGGATATTTGAAGTCAAAGGTTTACGTTAACAAGCCAAGGACCCTAGAAGAGCTCAAGGACAACATTCGTGAAGAAATAGCCGCTATTCCGGCCGAAATGTTGGCGAAAACGATGGAAAATGCTGCAAAAAGGGCACAATACGCCATCAACGCCAGAGGCGGCCATTTGAAAGATATCATATTCAAAAATTGATGTAAACAAATCTACTTGAAACAAATTAAATGATTAAGATTGCCAACCGCCAAATTTTTATTTTTTTCTTTGATTTTTAAAAAAAAAACATGGGTCCGTCGAATATGGGCAACCCTGTATACACTTTTGCTTGTTGCATAAAACATATACATATCCTAGTAATTGATAGAATATCGATAAAATTTACCATAAATATTTTGTAAATATAAATAACACATTTGCCTAAACTGGAAAAGTCCTTCGTTTGGGGCCCTATAAATTACAGGCCGACCTCCAGAGCTCTAAATAAAGTCAACACATATCTACAAGTCCACGAACGCCTTTCAAAACGAAAGCAATTGACAGGTTGCGAGGCGTGAATGCCAACAGGATACCCCAAGGACTCGTCATTCGAGGATTCGTTCAGTCGCAGGGAGGGGGAGGGGGGAGAGGGTATGCCAAAGCACCATCTTATGTTTGTTGGTAAGTTGTTGATGTGGCTATTAATTAATGCGTCATGGAATGACAAGACCGACGCTGGCGAGCAAATTTATGAAGATGTATATGTGAAGATATCACATAGTTGTGAGCCGGAATATATATGCGATGGGTAAAAGCATATTTATGGATTATGAGGGCATAAATCTCAGTTGGGATTTATCAGGTCCGAGCCAAAGTCCAGGAGAGCTGAATGATGATGGAATATGCGTATTTTTTTAATTATCAACATTTCCCCAGATTTATGAGTGTCCTGTGTGTGAGTTCTCGCACATATACATTTTCGCACTCTAATGCCCATTGGTTTTTCGGGGGTTGGGGACATTTGGGAATTATCTACAGACGTGCCAGGTCCAATGATTTATGCATTCGTTTAATTGAGAAGTTCGAAGAGACTTTGATGGCACAAATCCTCAAAAGCTTTGATTATAATCGCACCTGAGGAAAAAAGTAATTAGAGCGGGCCGCATCAAGACTGCTGAGCACCGAAGCAGGATGGGAAAAATGCATGGAAATCGAAAAATAAATAATTGAGATGATAATTCCACATAATTAGCAAAATCTCGAGTGATGATTTTCAATTATTATTGGCATTGGGATTGGATGGGATTGAATTGGATTGAGCATTGGCATTGTGGGAGGGGCTTCTGATTCCATTCAGGCTTTTTTTCGTTGGGAAACTTTGGGGACGTCGGTGGCGCATCTTAATTAATTCCTGTTTGATGAAAAACACTTTTACAAATTGATGTAGCTGGGAAAAAGAGGAAAACTTTTACCTGTCGGACGTCACCAGGTGGTGGAGGGTGAGGGGGGTTTGGAGGGGTTGGAGGGGCTGTCAGCCCTCGGGTGCTGGCTCTTGTCAGCTTCAATGACCTCTCCTCACCTACTTTTTCCCCGCCTGAAATCCGTTTTGTCAACTTTTTACAACCAACTTCTGTTTCTCCTTCTGACTCCGCGCGAAGTGAATTCAATTTTTTCTCATAATTTGTATGGTGTGTGGGTGGGCACACGCACACATTGAATTCGTCCTTTCAATCAAGGAGCCAGGACTCCTTGCAACAATCGCACGTCCACATCCGCGTCCAACTGTCAGTCAAGTGGCCGACGCCTTCACCCACACGTCACTCCCACTCCACCCACAGCCCCACCCACCTCACAGCACCGCCCCCCCAGCTGCCTGTCACTTCAGAACTTTACTTGCGGAGCTCTCATCCTCCTGAATCCGGCATTCAGAGTCCTCCAGTCTACGGGTCTCCATTCCCGGTCCCAGTCCAACTTGAAGTGCAAGTCGAAGTCAACTCGCCTGAGAGACATTGATTGACTTTCTTAATAGACTTTACGTCTTGTCAAAATTAAGGAAAAGCTTCGCCTGAAAAGCTCTTCCTTCTCATCCTTCGAATGCTTTGCGTTACTTCCTTTTTTGGCATCGCCTTCCGCTTAAACGCCGCTGACAGATATAAGAATCTATTTTGCTTTGCAGGGAAGCATATGTTGTAAAAAGGTAAATAGAGAACATAAGTTAATATTTTTATGAGTTCAGATGTAGTAATTCTTATCGATATGTTTTGAAGATCCAACCCATTTTACATATATACAATTTTAGTAATATTTGTAAGGTTTTAATACGGCAAATTACTAAATTCTTTCCCCGAATATTCTAACATTTTATTTAAACATTGGCACTGGATGATAGGATTTGGAGTAAAATGTTCTTAGGACAAATGTGTAGGGACTGCTAAGTTGTATTATAAATATTTCAACTTGGTCCGCAATCAAATTCACTGTGAAATGTAATTTAAGATTGCATCAATCCTGCTACATATTAGATGTAAATTTCGTTAAATTGCCCTTTGATAAAAATAAAACAATAACCTTTGAACATTTAATATTCAATAATATTAAGGCTTACGTCTAATATGCCAAATAAATGAAATTAAAAAGATTCTCCAATAGCTCGTATTTTTTTTATAAACTAGCCTTAAGCTTCAATGAACAAGGAACCGTCACAAAAAATTCCCATGGCCTCTTCCAAAGCCGCCGCCAAAGTCCTTGTTAGTTGCCAATGTTCGATTTCCCACCATGATAGAGCGGCTCTGTTGCCTGCCACATTTAAGCGAAAAAAAATATATAAATATTATTTATGCGCCTTGTTGGTAGATTTGCGTTTGCATCGACAAATCAAATTATCCGCAGCGTGAGACATTCGTCATGTCTAGAGTTGGACATGGCCAAGGTCTCCGTCTCCGTCTCCGTCTCCGCGTCTGTCCATCATTCCGACTCCGATTCCGATTCCGATTCCGTGTCGGCCACAGTCACAGCCATCCGTCATGACCGGTGACGGCGGCGTCCTCGTCGCAGTCATCGTTCAATGCATGAAATCGAGTGCATTGGCACCGGATTTGAACAGTTTGATGGATCAACTTGCGCACGTCCTCGTCATAACTCACAACACTTTTGCCCCGACCCCTTTGGCCTTCCACATCTAGATCCACATCCACATCTACATCCACATCCACATCCATCCATCTGTTGGCCAAGGCCTCGTCCGTTTGACGTTTGACGTGAGAGCACGTTTGATGGAAGATCTGTCAGGACGGGCATTGAGCCTTGTTCCAATTCGCTTGCAGCTTTAGCCTGTCTGTTTCAATGTTGGCCAATTTGCAAGCTGAATGATTGTCGGTGGCTTTTGTTCTCGGTCCCAGTCTCGTGGGCAACGATTCCTGCATTTTTAGATACCCTATGGCCCCTGATTTATTGGCAATTAATAAAATTGAAGTGTCATAATTCACAAGGCGGTCCCTGTAAGCTGTCTACCCAGTTGCAATTGAGTATTACTAAGTGCTGTTTGGGACTCAAGAATTTAAAGATGATTAGCTTGAAATAAGCTTGAAAAGTGTGAGAAAGAACTTCAACATTTGCCATTATCGGACTATGTGTGGTCAATGGTATCAATGTCTGCCCTTAAATTATAAAACTTATCTAAATAAAACTCAATCTTAGAATTGCAAATAGTACGAAATACTTAGAGTTATTAGTTTAGGCATAATGAGGAAAATGCCAAACATTTAATTTAATTTTAAGACTTTATTGTACAAGCATGGCTTTTCTATTATGATTCGCTTACTTGCCTGCTATAGTAGGTTTTTTGATTATTAATGAATTTTTGTAAGTACAAAAAATGGAAAGTCGTTTTGGCTACTATAGGCTACTTAAACCCAAAAGCGACAGCTCCTTGCACAGCTCTTGTTACACAAGACCCTATCTACTTCATTGCCAAAGATCAATTGAACAAACCGCAACGCATCAAACCCGCTAAAGCAAAGTTGGATCCCTTTGATGGAATACACATCACGACAAGGTTGAAAGGCACTTTGAGGGAGGGGGGCGTGGCTGTTACCGGCGATGATGATGACGATAAGTGCGTCCGATGTCGGGGCCACAGGGCGTATGAGCGCTGGGATCGGGATGCGCTTTGATTGATTGATGACGAATCGGGCGTCGTAATTTACGTTGAGAGGCAAACAATTTGAGTCCCCTTCAGCGAGAAGGTGAGAAAATGAATCGTGCGGCGCAGAGTCGCTTGTTGCTTGGGAAAATTTTCGAAAAATGCCTACAAGCACACACACACACACACACACACAATGAGAGGGTCCTTCGATTGTGCCAGACAGAAATGGGACTAGGACAAGGCCGCAGAAGAATCAAGGAATTATTTCGCAATAGTCTGCCGTGTGGCAAAGGCCACGAACCGCCGCCCACCTCCCACCGCCCACCACTCCTTCGGCAGGAGACAAAGCAACAACCAAGGAGGAGCAACAGCAGCAAGCACAAAAAAAAAAGTTGAGGAAAAATTGTTTTTCCCAGCAGTTTGGTTTCGGTTTGGAGTTGAATTTCCTTGGCGCGGCACAAAAACCTCCGAATAGCGTTTTTTCACGTCTTCCCCAACACACACACACACACACACACACACACACAGCTGCAGACCTCCTCCTTTCTGCCTGAGTGTGCGTGCGTGTGGGCCTTGGCAGCGAGTCGAGCGTCTGCCCGCCGTCTGCCGGAGCTTTCCTTTTGCCCTGGCCCAGAGTTCAAGCCAACCACCCAACCACCCAACCACCCACCCACCCCCCACCTCGCAGGCCCCTTTTCCATTCATCGAACCCGATGGCAACTTGTTGATTTTTGTATGAAATTCACATGCAAAAACCAAACCAATTTCGCCCTTCATTGGCGCTCGCCGGTCGGCATTCGCTTTCCTTTTCCCTTTTTTGCCCTCTCTGTTTCGTTGTGTTTGTTTTGCGTGGCTTTCATTCTCCACACTTTCCAGCAAACTAGGCTGCTCCGGCAACGGCCAAAAAGAAATCAATAATCGATTTCGCCGTAATGTCTGTTTTCTTTAAAGTTCCGTCACACATTCCCTATTTATTTGGCCTTTGTGGAGTTTTTAAAGAGCTTTAAAGAGGGCATGCTGGGGTCCCTGTCTTTGTGTTTAATGGTAATATGAATGAATTAGAGCTTGTATTTGAGCAGTATCTTATAAATTATATTTTAGGGCAAGAATAAAAACAATAAATGTCTCTGATTTTAAAAGACCAACTTGCATTTAAGTTCGCTATTAATTCCATCATAAAAACGAATAGCTATAAATTTCTTATGAATTCGGCTCTATTACTCTCAACGGAAAAATGATATTTTAAAAGTATATTTGAGGACCTAATAGAATTATTAAAAAAATATTGAAATCTTATTAATATCTCTCCTTTATAATCTTCTGAAGTCAACCAACTCACTTCAACTTCTCGTAGACTTTAGCCCCATATGTTATTTGAATATTTGCGACTAAGGTCCTTCAGCTGAAATTCGATCCACAAGCCGAAACCCACAACCACATGCCACAATTTACTGCTCGTTCATCAATTGTGACAACGGCTCAAGTAATTCCCTCGGACATTTCACGCCAAACTGAACGCAGACGACACCCAATCAAAGAGTTAACTCTCCACAGCAGAAGCTTAAAAATGCAAAACAAAGGGAAAATAATTCCTATTAGCAGAACTCGCACATGGAGAGGGGAAAGGCGAAGGGCGGAAGCTGAGGGGTTCCCTTCGAACTGCTGACATTTATTAATTTCCGATTAGCGACATGGAATTTATGTGCTACCGAAAATTTCGAAACGACTCGTCGGTAGCACGGATGATCAGTGGTTAGTGGGTTCAAATTACCTTTCGATTTTCGGTCTCTGCGACTTTCGTTTTTCGACTTTCGTCTTCTAATGCCGCCTGACACTTGCTGCCAAGTGTAAACGACGCCACTTCACGGCCTGCTGGCCATATCCCCTCCCCCTCGCTGATTTATAGCCATTGTATTCATAAATCACGAAAATGGTTCCTTGGCCTGATCTAAATGCGCCTTAACAGCGTCCATCAAAGGCAATGGAGTGGTGCGGGGATGTGGAGTAATGTTGGTAATGTTGATCACTTAATCGGGCTGCGATCAAGGGAACCCACAATACATTCAACCCCAGGGGGTCCGCCACAAAAAAGGCACCCAGCCCACGCATTTCCCTGCCTTCGGTTGCAAGTTGCACTTCACCTTTGTGGCAGCCAGATTGCCTAACGTGTAATTGGATTGTCAAACAAGAGAGAACGCTATAGTCGGGTGCCCCGACTATCAGATACCCGTTACTCAGGTAAAGGGAGTGCGAGGGAGATGGAGATAGAAACTTTGATCACGCATAACTTTTTAACGAATGGTCCGATTTGAAAAATTTCTTCTACATTTCGATAGCTATTGATAAACACAATAAAACTGCATTTTTACTTTTCCGAAATATTTAAATTTTTAAAATCGTATATAAGCGATTGTGGGCGTTAAAGGGGGCGTGGCACCATTTTGAAACAAACTTGCGCTGCGTAGGAACTTCTAAAATCTACATGCAAAATGCCAATCTTCTAGCTTTTATAGTTTCCGAGATCTCAGCGTTCATACGGACAGACAGACAGACAGACAGACAGACAGACAGACAGACGGACAGACAGACGGACAGACGGACAGACGGACATGGCTAGATCGACTCGGCTAGTGATCCTGATCAAGAATATATATACTTTATAGGGTCGGAAACGCTTCCTTCTAGCTGTTACATACTTTTGCACGAATACAATATACCCTTTTACTCTACGAGTAACGGGTATAAATAGGATAGAACTCACGACTCTATTAAAGGGGATTCAGTAGCTGCACTTAAAAACTATTGTGCCATTTGAGTTTCGTGATTGGGAGAAGAAGATGTAAGGTCTTTGTAAATAATTGAAATGCACGAATTGTGCTTTATATGACATATGGTGTTCGTCGAAAGTATGTAACAGGAAGAACGAAGCGTTTCCGACCCTTTAAGGGATATATATATAAATATTGATTGGGTCAATGCCGGGTCGATCTAGAAATGTCTGTCTGTTATTCGGTAAATATCTGTCAATTATTTCATAAGCTATTAACAAATTAATCCAGGTCAAATTTGTTAGCAGTTAAACATAACATACCGCCGGATGGCGCCACATCTTGACGCACCAGTGAAAGGGAAACAGCAAGTACCGCCATCTGTCGGGGCACATTTGTTTTCAAATTGATAATAGTTGATAGTTGTGGCCCTTGACAATAGTGTTTCCTCTGGTTTTTTTTAAAAAGGCAAAACCAGCCGAAGGTGTATGATTTTTGATTCAGTGCAGAGAACGCCAATAATCTTTATGATTAGTAATAAGATTGTTAAATCTTTCTCCCCTTTGTAAATGTATTCGCTTGGCATTTAATTTTCTGCGGTTGTTAAGCGCAGTGGGATAAATAAACAGTATTTCAAGCGAGGAGTTTTCCCACAGAGTCAGGATCAGGACCGTGTGACAGATTGCCTGGAATGCAGAGGGAAATGGGATGGATGGGGGTCAGCTGCTCCTCTTCGGCTCCGGACGGGAACAACTCATAATTCATCCGGATAACAGTAGTAGAGGTCCTGTTTTCTGTTTGCAGTTTTACTGGTGAAGGGCTGAACCGCCGTTGGTGACGTTTTGACACCATTTTCGGTGCGGCGATGATATGGCATTCATCTTGACAGCCATAACTGCCTCTGATGCCTGCGTGCGAGTGTGTCCTGTGTGGATGTGGATGTGAATGTCCTCTCGTGCCCCGATGAGGATGATGATGATGACGATGATTTACTCCGTCCGTCCGAGTGTCCACCCACTGCGCGTGGATGGGAGTGTTGTGCGTTGTGTCCGTGATGCATTTACGTCACTTACTTGAATGTTGCAACGCATTTTCGGTCACCCAAAGCAGGAGCACACACGCAGGACTCGTGGCAAACATAACACCACCCACTGGCAAGGACATGCAGACATGCCAGAAGAAGCAGAGACTGAAACATGTTGCGTCGTTGGCAGCAAAACCAAAAAATGTCCTTGACACTTAATTCACGCTGCATTAATGTGAACAGAAACTGAATGAAGTTGTTTGTTGGCTCCCAACAGGCACAGTGGGCTGAGTTCAACTTGCCGCGACTTGGAAGCAACTGTTTTTGTTGCATTGGTTCTCCAAACATGAAATCGCTGTATATATAAAATAATTTCTGATATTTTACTATTTTTTAAATGCATATTTTAATAAATACAATTACTCGTTTTGGCTTTGCGATTAACAAGTAAAAAGTTATAATAATTGTATACCAAAGCTATGTGCTTATCCAAGACCCAAACAAAATAAGATAAAAACATTGTTTTGAAAACAAGTTAAATTTTATAAATTAAATAACATGATGCCAAATTTCTGAAATTAAAAACAAATTACGAAATTTCTTTGCTTTACAAATAAATACTTACCTTTACTATAGTTGTATGGGTTCATTCACTGTCTTAATTAATTTAACCATTCGAGATATTGCGTAAGCATCCCTTTTTTTGAGAATCTTTCTTTTGCAACAGTAGTTCGTACTATAACGACTTTGGCAGTACCCATCTTAGCAATTTGAGGACGAGGGATTTAAAAATGAAATAAATTGTACAATATATTTTCTCAGAACAATTTGAGTTATAAAGCAATGAAAATAACGTGTTCAATAAAGAATCCAACATTTTCAGACAATTAATAATTAGCCATCTTATAAAAATATTCAAAAGAATGTAATGAATGTTAAACCAAGATTATATCGTACTGTTAAAAAAACGCATTGTTTTTAAGAAGATATAATCTTAAAAACTGAGGAAGTACCAACACTGTATCTTAAGTATCTTAATAAAATTGTAGCTTAACTTTCAAATCCAAAAATAAATTGAGTTAAAAAAAAAATGTATGCTATTATTTTTTAAAACAAAAAATCGCTTCAACAATATAAATAAATAATATAATAGTTTATTATTATTTATGAATTAGAAAAAAAATAAATAATGAGAATTGTAGCATCAGATTAGAAGCACTGTATCAGTGTGCGATCTCCCTTGCAGACATCCCCAGAAATAGTGTGCTGAAAAGTTTAACCTCAGAAACACTTCCCCGGCAATGATCTCTCCATTTCCCACACACTCCTCCTTCTGGTGGGTGCTGGACCTGGACCTCACCCATGTTTTTACAACACTTTTCCGGCACCCCTAACTCCTCGTCATCATCTGACCAAACTGAAATGCAGGCAACACATTGCATTCCCATTCCTGGGGACATGCCGAAAAAAGCTCGTAAATTACTGGACAATGTGGAGTGGCGATGGTGATTGGAGATGAAGGAAGCTGGGGGCGGGGATGGGGTTCATGCCTGGCAAATATAAACATCAACACAACGGACCGGCAACAACTAGAGCAACAACACTCATCGCTCATGTTGGTGATGATGCATTTTGCGGTCTGTCACACCAAATGCAATTTGACGGAGCTGTGCAAAAACTGTTTTTCGAGCTATCAACCAATTTGGCCACGGCTGCACGCCAGGCCACACAGTGTCCACAGGACTACGGGTCTGCATCCTGCCTCCTGCCTCCTGCCTCCTGCCTCCTCCTGTCCCCGACTGTCCCCTGCAACCATCCATCCTGGTCACTTTTCCCCTTCAGTCATTTTTGGCCCCGTCTGAAGCAGCCTCCAAATATGGTATCATAACAGTGGCAACCTTGTTACGCTTAAAAAAATCCCATATGTTTATTAAGACGAAGCCCTTGCAGAATACATTTCAATCTTACTTTGGTATTTTAAAATAAGTGAATTGTGATTAGTGAAAAATAGAGTCAAGCGCAAAAATAAGCAAATGTCAAGGGAAATCAATTTATGTTTCTTGTGTTAGTATTTGCTAATAAATATAATTTTATACCCGTTTTTGTGTTTACATTGTGTAGAAATGAGAACAAACATTTTAAATTAATTTAATTTTGAGCAAACAATATTATTATTATTAGTCGGAAAGTCGACTTAACAAAAACGAAGTTTTTTATAAAACGACCATATACCATATAGGCTACTGTGAATCCAGCCGAGGCAGTCATATGAACGAAGTGGTGAAGTCATAAAAAATATATACTCGTGGTTTTTTATAGCGATTTTAAAACGAAAATCTTTCGGGGGCCACCCTATATATGCAAAAATGTTTAAAAACAATGACGCTATGTCGAATATTAATTTTTTCCTAATCAAAGCAATATATATATATTTGTAAAAAAAGACTATATCTTGCAGTATGTTTGTATTGCCAAAAAGCAACGAAATTTAAATTTTTAAATATTTCTTTGATTGTTTCTATGGATATATATGTAGATATATCAGTGACGGTAGATATAATACCTGCAAGAGAAAGAAGATTTTTGGCAAAGTTTCAAAACGAAGAGACTGGCTTGCATTGAACGGATGGACAGACTGACATGGCTATATAGCCTGTGATGCTGATCAAGATTATATATTCTATATATTAGTCAAAAATGGAATCTGCATTTCCCAGCTAAATTTTGACTGAAATTATAAGGCAATAAAAATGAGTTTTGAAGGTGATTGTTTTTTCGTGTAAGCTGCTTTAATTTTTCCCTTCGTGTATGGGACTCCTCTAATATTTTGTGTGTGCGTTTTAGTGCGTTTGTGTGGCCGGGATGAGGTCCTGGTTTTGTCCTGGCCCGAGTGTGTTTATGTTGGCGGATTCATGTCGTCACTGCGTGAAATGTGTGTGGCAGATGAAGGGAGAGAGCTCCTCTCCCCTTTCCCCCCTTCCCCTTTCACATCCAAAGTTCGGTGCTGGCTAGTTTTGAAATTTATGTAGCGCTCGTGAGTCGGTTTTATTTTCCTAGCCTTTTTTGTGGTCGTTGTTGTTTGTTATCTGTGTAGCTGGAGCATCATGACCATTAACTGCCATTGTCCGTGTCCAGTGTCCAGTGTCCAGTGTCCAGCTCCACATGTCACAGACAAGTCGGGCACTCCACCGTCGGATGGTCGTAAATGTCAGAAGCGCGTGTAAATGTCTTCAGCTGCAATTATTTGGCCTCCTTTTAGTGCCTCGTCCACTTTTCGGGCCGATTTTCTAGCTGGGAAATTTGTTGTGCATCCCATGCTCATAAATCATTAACTGCAATTAAAGGGACTTTGAGTTTTTTCACCGTATTGTACAAATTACAATAATGGAGGTCTGCAGCTAGCGGATTTATTTCTCCAGGTCCCATGCACATCAGTCAAGGATTGTGCTTTTAGCTGACTAAGTCCACTTTGTGCCAGCGATTCTGCTTCGAGTCCCGCATCAATTTACTGCCGATCATCATGCGACGCGCCAAGTGGATAAATATGGTTGATACACAAGGATATGGGAAAAGGGGGATGGGTTGGCGATGTATCAAACAAATCATGTCGTGTCAAAATATTGACGTGCACCTGATACACTACAAAAAGCTTTAATACCTCTTCTTTGCTGGGAAACAAACTTAAATGCTGGGAATTCTTTGACCTAATCTGGTTTACAACCAGATTCAATGGCTATAAAAAACATAATTCAATAAGAATCGTTTTGGATAACACTGGTATTATTCTATTGATGCTCAAGACTTTAAAGCTATAAAATCAATGCTAAAACCTGTGCCTCTCCTTCAAATGTAAAACAAAACTCAACATAATTTATTCAGTCTTAATTGAAAAAGAAAATGTGCTTTCTACAACTGCGTTACACTGCAAAACGGGTTGCAAACAATCGATTCACTTAACCGGAAAACGACAGGTGAGCATTTAATTTCTTTTAATACAATCAGCCATCAAAAAGAGAAATTCGAAATCTGATTTGTTTAGCAACTTTATGCAGGACCAATGCAATGTAGCATCTTGGTTCTCTTTATTAAGCTTCCTGTCCGCAACAGACGACGGTGGGCTATCATTTGGCCAGGATTACCCCAAATACTTGGGAGTGTTGTCTGATTTCGGGTAGCACAGCCACTGGACAGATAGACGTTCGCAGGGAAAGGCCGGGGTTGTAGCTTTTGGGCTCGTAATACCAAACGGAAACGTTACTTTTTTCTGGGGGAAATTATCCAATTTTGTTCACTTGATTGACTGCACTTTTGATGCTGCTGCCAAGGCCACAAAACCTCAATGCAGATGCAGCACTCACACCTCCCACCCCTCCCCCTCCCTTTTCGTCTTTGCTACATGTGGCCAGCACCTCGTCCAGTTTCCTCGTCCAGAGTCCCTTAATGGACTTTCGCAATCAGCTGTCAATGCCTCGCCCAGCATCGCTTCGGTTATTTATTTTTGCCTCAGTGCGAAGTGTCACCGACTTTGCAGCGATTCCATCAATCAATCGCTTCGAATTATAAATAACCAAAACCTCCTCGGGGCCGCCGACCGATTGCCAGATTGTGTGAGTGCACTCAGAGAAATGTCGCTCACACTCAAGGCCTATAATGAGGAATAACGGCCTAAAACCGACATCTTCGAAATTTCGAGAGATTAATGGTTTGTTCTTGGCTTATCAAAATAATGTTACAATAAATACTGAGCCGTGCAGAAACCAGAAAAAGCGCTATAAAACTTATGGAACTTATTGCCGTTTTGCAAAATTAATAACTAATCATAAAGTTACTTTACTTTTTATATTTAATTTTTTTTTTAAATATTTATTTTTCCCTCAGTGTAGGTGAGTGAGTAGCTGAACCGGGGCGTGCCTGTCGAGATGGTGACGATTTTGAAAAATTGCCAATCAAAGGAAAACCGCAAAGAGTTCCAAGTCACGTTGCAGTCGACATCGCATCGTTTCAGCCGTGTGCCAAAAACAAAAGAAATGTGTTTCTGATTTGGCCATTTTTGATTTCTCCTGCTGACTGTTCTTCATTGATTCTGACGAATTACTCACGGACACTCGATGCACTCAATTGTCAAATGACGCAGACAAAATGGGAAATTGTTTTCGGGGTGTCCTATTAATTGCTTCAATTGTCGACGGACAATTCGATTCTATTGTGCACATCATTTGTCATTAAATGTGCAAAATTGTTCCGACATTAAAAATTATTTGCTTTGGTCAATATTTATCTTTGTTAGACATAGTTCTTAATTCGCATGGAATTTTTCAGCTGGAATTCGGGTAAAGATTTATTGGTTTATGGAATTGTTCAAAATTATGGAGAAGTATAATAAAAATAAACATAACTGAGAAGAAAGTAACTTAATGATTTTTATCTGAAACTTTAATTTGATGTGAATTGGATAAAATTTAAAATGCTTGAACTGTTTAAAACAGAAATTTACTTGACATTATTAAATATTTTAAATTAAACTTTATTAAATATTTTCAATTACTACTATATATCTGGTGTAAAGAGATATTATTCATTATTCAATTTTAATTTACTTAAGGTTTAATCTATTTAAAACTATTGATTATTGCGTTAGTCACATTTATTCTTTCGCTAGTCAAGACGTAATCATATTAATATAGAATCTCACAACCTTATTTCGATACAAACCCATTTGAGTGGCTTATACCAAATATAAAGACAGATCCATTTACAGCTTTCACTTGTACGATCTGCTTATCTCCCAAGCCAAGTGCGTCGAATCCATCATCATCTAACCCTACATTGCCAACAAGCCCGATAAATGTGCCGAGGGCCCCTTCGCCGAGAGTATCGCTGTCAAATGATGAGAAAACATCAGAAATATTACTTAAGTATCTTGAAGTTGTCATTACGCATTGGCACTTGCGTATTTATCTCATCTTGCATGAAAATTGTGCAGATAAATTTTTAAGTGTCTCGATAATGTCAATATCATCGTTGGGCTTGGGATCACAGATGATTGGACGGATTCCATCGAACTGTTCCGGATTTCTCCGGATTGACAGCCATCAGGCAGCATGTAAAAGTTCGAAATCAAAAATCCGCGCAAACAACAATCGAATGCATTCGCACTCGAGATGGTATTCGAGATTTTGATCGAGTTCAAGATGTAGAGCTGTACCCACAGAAAAAAATTTAATAACTGTTACAAAAATGTACCTTTTTTTACATTTATGATAAGATATTTGTATCTTATCCGAAATTGTTTTACAATTTTCCAATTTTTTTAGCGAACTTATTATAAATTATTATGACGACCATAAATGTTGTTAAAAGAATAGGAGACGATGTACATATTCTCACTTTTCTTCTATTAATTTAAGGATTTTAAACAAATTTACTCTCTGCTAGAACTTTTCCAAGAGCCAATCTTATGTCTTTTGAAAAAAGTATATAGAAACAGCCACGACCAAAGCGTTTACAATTTGGGTAGACAAGCACTAAAACTATCAAATAAAAAAATAATATTTTTTTTCCTCTGCATCCCCATAGTCGCTCAGGCCATTCGATGCCATCAATGTCATTATCAATATCAACAACATGATTGGACACAAAACCGAAAACGAAACGAAAACGCAGCCGAGCTCCTCGGGGCAATGAATATGAGTCGAATCGATCTCTCGATCATCGTCATCTACAATGTGTAAACACAGACGCACTAACTGCACTCAATCAAAAATTTGATTATTTTGATATGCGCGGTGCTTGAGACCCCGCAGCCTCCCCATTGATAATTTCAGAGGGGAACTGGCAACAGCAGTATAAACACACGCACTGGGCCCAAGTACCAAGGGCCTATAACAACAATCGGGCTAGAACCGCAGAGAACACTCCCGGCCAAGATTGCAGCTGCCTCAAATCGAGGCAACCTCAACCTCAACTCCAACTCCAACATCGGCATCTGCATCTCAATCTGCTTGTCAGCGTATCCATATCCATGATATTCGTGGAAATTCCACTTGAGCGCCTCAATTGTAAGAGAATACGAATTTAATTGCACAACACAAACATAGAAGCGCTCCACGAGGAGATCCCTAGACCACAGGATCAGCGGGGCGGAGTGCGGCAGTGAAGGGGTAACGAAAATATTGAAAGATTATGCGGCAAGGTGTGAAAGATCAACGCGAATGGGTTGCAGTGGGAAAACCATGGTTCCAATTTTCAAATTGAAATTTAAAAGGAAAATGTTTATCAATTCATTAATAAAATTATTTCCTAATTTGTAATTTAAAAAGTACTTCAAGAGTATTAAAAATATATATATAATGTTTTGCTTATTTATTTTGATAAAAACAAAAATTCAGTTTCAATAGAAACGTTTAGCTAACATTTTATAAATGTACTTGCATTTTAAATAAAACAAATTTTTTTTTATAATTATTAGGACACAAATAAATGTATTTTTATAATTTTATGAATAATCGAAAAAATAATGAACAAGAAAGGCAAGCTAACTTCGGGCGGAGCCGAAGTTGATATACCCTTGCAGAATACTCTGTAAATTATATTCTCCAAAATTATTCATATGATGCATTCTTAATACTCATAAAAAATCCCAACATCCTAACTTTAAAAACACCAAAGTTATAGCATTTCCAATCGTTCAGTTATATGGCAGCTATAAGATATAGTCGGCCGATCCTTATGAACTTTGGTAGGTCGGATTGATTGGCCAAAAATAAAACCCATAGAAAATCCCAACTTCCTAACTTAACAAACACCAAAGTTATGGCATTTCAGATCAATCAGTTATATGGCGGCTATAGGATATAGTCGGCCGATCCTTATGAAATTTGGTAGGTCGGATTGATTGACCAAATATAAAACCGATAGAAAATCCCAACATCCTAACTTTACAAACACCAAAGTTATGGCATTTCAGATCAATCAGTTATATGGCAGCTATAAGATATAGTCGGCCGATCCTTATGAAATTTGGTAGGTCGGATTGATTGGCCAAATATAAAGCCCATAGAAAATTCCAACTTCCTAACCTTACAAACACCAAAGTTATGGCATTTCCGATCAATCAGTTATATGGCAGCTATAGGATATAGTCGGCCGATCCCGGCCGTTCCGACTTATATACTGCGTGCAAAGGAAAGAAGGCTGTGTGCAAAGTTTCAACTCGATAGCTTTAAAACTGAGAGACTAGTTTGCGTAGAAACAGACAGACGGACAGACGGACAGACGGACATGGCTATATCAACTCAGGAGGTGATCCTGATCAAGAATATATATACTTTATAGGGTCGGAGATGTCTCCTTCACTGCGTTGCACACTTTTGACCAAAATTATAATACCCTCTGCAAGGGTATAAAAATAGTAGGTATACCTAAACATTATATGTACATTCTTTGGACCCAACTCGTTAATATTAAAAAATTGAATCACATTTTACTTTGACAATCAAAGAGTTGAAACAAAGGCGAGAGAAAGAAAAAGCTCATTAACCTTTATTCGTGTACTTAGCTATTCGTGCACTCGAGACACATTATGATCGAAGAAACCCATGAATATAATAAAATATAAATGAGGGAAAAAACGAAACCGAGCCAAGCGAAACCCTCTCGAGAGGTGTACATATAACGATGGGCTCGACAATGTATCGATCCGAATGCCGATGATCTGTCATATATGTGCGCCATTGTGCGAGCTGAACTCGATTCCACAGCCACTCAAGACTCGATTCGAGTCGAGTTCGGTTTGACATGTTTGATTTGTGGCCGTGATTGATTGATTGCTGCGACTCGCTTTTACTTGAGCATGTATTTCAAGTAATGATTTTCGATTTTTCGCAGACCACGAGACACAAGAATTCTCCTCTGGATTGGTTCCCACAAATAATGACATGGCGACTTTGGCGAAACGGACAAGATTGAAGGGGCTTCGTCTGCGGATCGGTAACTCTGATTGACAACTCTACTGATCTCGGCTGGGATATTGGATCGGGAACGGGGATTGCCGTGGAAACAAAGTTGGTGCGTGACTGTGTTGCAACAAGGTGAAATGCAACCCAGATATTCCTGCTGCAACATCGCTGGGACTAATCAACAATGCATCGATATGGAAAATGGAAGCTTTCAGCTACGGTTTCAGTTTCATTCCATTAAGCACTGGGAAAAATATTTCGTTATGAAATCGAAAAAAAACTAAATAGATAATTTATATGTTTCATTTTTAAAATATTATTTTAATATACTTTTTTATTCAATATTGGCTATTAACTATAAATCAGTGTACCTAAACCAATATCTAGTTATATATTTGTTCTTTAGCGAATGTTAAAATTGCGATATATAAAATAAGCGTGATTCTTGAACGCAAATTCAATGGTTTATATATAATATTAAGCACAACATTTTAAGGAAATCTTCGTCATTTTACTTTAGGCAAAAGCCTTTTCGTACAGTGGCTATTACTGTGTGGCTGTTCCTGTGAACTGCCGTCACCATCGCTCGCCGATATCTGTTTTAAAATAATCCACGCAAAGTCGCTTGGTTATTCGGCCTCTCGTCTTCGTTCTCGACTGGCGCTATATCTTTAGCATCTGAGGCCATAAATAAGCCGTGGACAGTAGAATGTTTCGATACAAGGGCCTCGTCTCGCAGCCTTTTGGCCATCTTGACATACGAGTAAGTGAAGTAGGCGACGGCAACCCAACCTAAGCCCAAAACCCAGTCCCTTGTTATTTTTCTTTTAGTGTGGGTCACGTGCACCAATATGCATCCAAAGTTGAGCACATTTTGCGGCAGACAATCGACAGCCAGGTATTGGGCCTTTTTCATACCCTTGCAGAGGGTATTATAATTTCAGTCAAAACTTTGGAACGCAGTGAAGGAGACATTCCCGACCCTATAAAGAATATTTATTATTGATCAGCAGAAGAGTCGATCTAGCCATGTCCGTTTGTCCGTCTGTTTGTCCGTCCGTCCGTTTCTACACAAACTAGTCGCTCAGTTTTAATGTTATCTTTGGATTTGGTAATATTTTTATACTCTCATATGAATATTAAAAAAAAAGAAAAAAAATATACTTTGCTGTTTTTCTATTTATCAAAATATTCCTTTGGGATATAGTAATTATTTACTATAGCAGAACTACGTTTTTAGTTTTGTCGAAATCGGGAAACAATATCATATAGCTGCCGTAGAAAAAAGTGCAAAATGCAGCGCAAAATCGACATAGCTTCATTATTTTTAGTAATATAGGCATAGAAATCGAAATCTAATAACTGCAAGGGTATATAAGCTTCGGCTTGCCGAAGTTTTATTCCTTTCTTGTTTGTTATTCGAAAAGGATTGAGAATTCATTTTTGAATCCAATTTTATTTGAATAATGTTCAAGTTTAACTGACTATACACTGACTATACAGTGACTAAAAAAAGTTTCCACCCAAAACTTCATCAGGCAAAACGGATAGTTTATAGTGTATCTTAATAATCAAAACCTTAAGTTCCAAATAAAATTTAAAAATATCTCAAAAATCGGCATCATTATGTTTATGCTTTATTAAGTTTTAAATAGCTTTTAATATTAATTTTTCGGTGTTTCTTATTTTGGGGAAAAACCCGACTAACTTTTTAAGATTTCTGGAGCTAAGTGCTGATAAATTTGATTGCAATTAAAGTTACCACCACTTGAAATGTTTCCCCCTTGGCTTAATGCAAGTAACAATGCCAATTAGACGGCTTGCTAACTGAATCGAAATGGCTCACAGCTTTTTCTTTACTCAATCTCCGTCGAATTTCGCCAGATGCCAAGCCGAACTCGTGAATTGTCAGCATCAGCATCAAGCTGCCCAAAATAAGAAGAAAAGGAAAACTGAGAGGGGGAAAAAAGCCTTGCGTGTATGTCGCGCACTTCCATATCAGTCAAGACGAATCTCCCTTGGCCAACGGCGAACAAGCTGGACAAAATGCAGGCAGAAAGTGAGAAGCGGAGAGATTTTAATTACATCTACCATACCACACTACAGCCATAGGAGCATTCGACTGGGCTTCGTCCGACTGGCTGGCAATTATTTACATTAACACGATCACAACTCAGAGACACTGCACATGCATCATCGTGTTGCGATGTCGATCGAGATCTCCAGACTCCAGACTCAGACTCAGACTTCGACTTCGACTCAGACCCCGGACTCCGGCCGAAAAGCAGACAACAGTCGATGTCTGTGTGCTGCCATGTATGCATATTAATTTATTGGAATCATGTTAGTGAGTCGATATTGATACAAATCCATTTTCGATCGCGTTGCCCCGATACCGGGAGGCCGAGACGAGGAAGAGGGCTCTGCAGACCCATGCTGGGACCCTGAAGTTGGCAGCAGACATTACACAACTACCAGAACTCTCCCAAGCTCTCGGCCCAGTGTCAGTGGGCAGAAGCTGGCGGCCTGTTCGCCTCTGGCAGCTTCTGTCTGGAACCCCCTTCCCCCCCCACCTCGCATACCCCCTTCATCGCATGCTCAGCGACCGTATTGAGCGTTAATCGCTCGACTATCATGCGATTATGCAGTCGCAAAGTACTCTGAGTGGAGGCTTCTCCGCCATGACAGCCTCGCTGTTTGGGCGCCTTTTTTCTAATTAAATTCAACTGATTACACATTTGATTTACGACATCAAGGAGTCTTAATGATTGGAATATACTAACTAAAATTTCACAATTATAGTTAGCAAGCACTCTTATTTAAAAGTGTTTAGGTTATCGGTTTATGTGAACTAGGGACCAACTACAAATCCTTCTTAAATAACTGGAAAATGTCCAAAATAATTTCAAAAATAATTTCGATTCATATCCGAAACACCCATCTTGTATATTTTAGGACAACTTCCTTCAAAGATTGACACAGTCGACATTGAGGGTCTTCTTGAGAAACGTGATTATGTCGGTGGATTCACTAATGCGCATCCTGGTGGGCTTTCCAGCTCCATGACCTGCCTTCGTGTAAACCCTCAGTAGAATGGGGTTCAGTTGGTACTCCGAATGTCGCACGGCTTCCTGGAGAGCGGCTGCAAACTTGAAAGAGTGCAAAGGACTCACACGATCGTCGTGATCGGCTGTCAGGATCAGAGTCGAAGGATACTCCTGATTTGGGTTCAGCGGAATATGAACATTGTGCAGCGGCGAGTACTTGAAGAGGTTTGCAAAGTGCTCCCTCTCGTTGGGATTTCCATAGTCCGAACACCAGGCATGACCGATGGTGAATTTGTCGAATCGCAACATATCCATAACTCCGACCTGGGCAACGGCTGCCCCAAAAAGATCCGGCCGCTGATTGATGCAGGCAGCCACCAGAAGGCCACCATTCGAGGCGCCCTGTATGGCCAACCGATCCTTGGTGGTGTAGTTGTTCTGGCTCAAGTACTCGGCGGCGGCTTGGAAATCATTGAAACAATTCTGCTTGTTGAACAGCCTGCCTCCGTTGTGCCACTCCACACCATACTCCCCGCCTCCTCTCAGGTTGGGAAAGGCCAAAACCCCATCAAAAGTGTCCATAAACATTAGACCAGTTATGCCAAACGATGGCATCAGGCTGTGGTTAAACCCGCCATAACCGTACAGAAGGCAAGGTCGGGGCTCCACAACATCCCTCTTTCTTTGTATAATGAACATGGGTATTTCGGTGTCATCGGCGCTTTTATAGAACACCTGCTCCACACTGTAGTTGTCCCGGTCAAATCCATCCAGATTGAGGCTCGTTTCTCGCAGTACTTTTGGCTTCTCAACGGGCTTAGTAAAGTCGTAGTGATAGATGATTCCTGGCGTTAGAAACGATGAGAAACTGTAGAAGATCTCGGAATACTTCTTTTTTCCAGAAATCCCGTTTATAGCGCCAATATCCAGGCCGAATTGTCGAATGAGTTTCCCAGTGTGCAACTCACAGGCCTGAAGGATGTTCTTCACATCGCGGTTATAGCACACCACTAGCTTGTCCCCATTGACGCACTTGGCCCACTCCAGGACATCCTTTTCGTGTTCGGGTATCAGGGTGGACCAGTTCGCCTCAGCGGGATTTTCAAAGTCAATCACCACCACGCGGTAATTGGGAGCATCTTTGTTGGTGTGAAAGTACATTTTGGATCCTTCGTTGGTTATGTAATCGTAGTCAGCCTCAAATTTATCAACAATGGGCTTCACCTCGAGCTTCGAGGTGATAGCCTCGTCGGGCTTCAAATCAGCATAGTACAGCATATTATCGCGGACAGTATGACTTATAGATAAGATCAGATATTTTCCGCACTCGGAAACATCGGTTTGGAACCGCCATGAAGGATGTTCAGGGAATTCGGCAACCAAAGTATCCAGATCTAGACTTTCTCCCACTCGATGGTAATATAGTTTCTGGTTTTCGTTCTGCTTTGTCTCCGATCCATCAGTTTTGCCATCTTGACCTGAATACCGACCATAGAAGAAGCCCTTGTTGTCCTTCGTCCAGGAGACATTTGAAAACTTCACCTTCTCCAGAGTCTCAGGAAAATCGGTGCGCTCCTTTGTTCTACGTATGCGGATTTTATTCCAATCCGAACCACTTTCACTCAGTCCATAGGCCATGAAAGCGCCGTCTTCGGAGAATGTTTTCTGGCTCAATGCCGTGGTTCCATCCGCGGATAAGCTATTGGCATCCAGGAAAATCACCTCGGGGCTGTCCAAAGTCTCCTGCTGCATCAAAACACTCTGATTCTGCAGGCCCGTGTTCTTGAAGTAGTAATAGTAACTTCCGTAACGCATGGGGCATCCATACTTCGGGAAATTCCACAGCTTCGTCAATTTATTATTGATACTCTCCCATTCCTCGCATTTTTCGAGAAACGGCTGGCTAATGTTGTTTTGCGCATTCACAAATCGTTGAGTTTCTTGCGAATCAGGATCTTCAAGCCAACGATAAACGTCTCGTATTCTGTAATCATGTATCATTTCCTCGGCTTTATTATCCTTCCGTGCTTCTGGGTACACAATCCTCGCATTCGATTCCTCGACTGACGGACGACTCAGGTCCGTGGGACGATTGACCGAAGCATTCGGTCGGGACATGGTCAAGTGATCCAAAGGTTGCGAGAGTAGGGTCTTTTTTATGGTCTGATGGCTGCGCCTATTTGCACTTAATTTGAAAAATAATTTCAGCATTTGTTTTCGAAAAAAAAGACGAAGGAAGTTTAACGAAATTCAAATTGATGTTCTGTCAAAATGACATTATTTTGAAGGCCAACTTTTAAAGAAATATATCAATAATTTAATCTATTTGTTAAACAGTTTTAATAATTTGTTTTTAATTATCTTGTCGTAAATCTAATTGAAACTATTAAAGTCGTGTAATTTTTTTCGGTTAACTTTAAGCGACAATTTTTTGCTTAAAAGATTTAGATTTTTCAGGATTGTGGAACATTCATCATCTCACATGCAGTTAGGACCAACTTTCATTTTGGGGGTCTCTTTTCTTTTCCTCGCCGACTTTAATCAGCGCCATGTCGCTCTAATTGCAGCAATTAATTGTCCAAAAAAAATGTTCGTGGCATGGCACGTGATGAGCCAAACTTTCAGCTGTGAATTGATGAAAGCCTGTGGAATGTCGTGAGGTGCCTGGCTGACTAGGGTAAGTCTAGTGGACCGGAGGTCTACATTAAACTATTGAAATTCCAGTGCAATGTGTCGTGGTCGCGTCGTTTCTGACCAAAAGGGAGGCCGGAGCCCCTTCCACGACATATTGACATCCCTGGGACGTTTCTCTGACCTCGTATTGGTGGACTGGCCGTAAGCCTAAGCATGCTGAGCATGTCAACAAGCCGGGCCTACACACAGCCGCAGAATAAGAAAGCCAGAAGGGCGGAGGGGAGCGAGGACCGGGGCAACAATCAAGAGCGCTGACAGCCAACATGAGCGCAACAGCAGCAGTAACAAGGAGTGCACTGAGAAGAAATCGAGGAATTCCCTTTCCTACCACGAAAATACATATTATTAAAATTAGATTTCGCTATATTGAATCCGAATCTGGCTTTTAAGAAAATGTTGGAATAGCGATACTTTGAAAAGAAAAACAAAGTCCACGGCTTTCTGAGATTTTATAATTCCCAACAGGTTTTAACTAATGCCAATCCCTTCGATTGCTGAGTGCTGATTGAGATCAAGACCGACTACTGGATTTATTCAAAGTCATAGTTTGTATAATTTGATTTAGATAATTTAAAATTACGTTTCGAACCAATTTAGGGATCTTGTTCTTCTCAAGATTTATATTTATTTGCAGTGTATACTGGTAGCCTGTAATCGTTCCACGTTGTTGCATCGATTGGATGCTGGACTCGATGATCGTCATTGGGGATTTGTGGCTCGATCGAGATCGAGATTCTCGACTTTGGCTCATCTTCATCTCTGCAGTGATCACACGCACGCACAACACACACACACACACCGTTGCGCAGTCCTGAATCTGTATCTGTATCTGTATCTGCATCTGTATCCGAGTTTATGGAGATGGAACCGCGTGTGTTTTTGTCGCAAATCGCCAAGATTGCGATCTCATTAAAGCGAATTATTTGTGTTGCTGACTATGTTCTGGCCCGTTGCATCTCTCACTGCGTTCTCCGACTCGCTCCCTCGCCGATTCCCTGGAGAATCGGGAACGATGGGACTGCTCCTGCTGCTCCTGCATTCACGATTGTTATCGCTGGAACAAAGTTGTTGCTCTTCTGCGAGTCCCCAGTCGCTTTTGCTCCCAGTCAGCGATTTGCCAAACGTTTAAGCTACCCGGGTTGCAGTCCAATTCCTGCGAGTTAAATGTGCGATTAACGCTCTGCCGAGGCCATAATTTATGCCCTGGCCCTTGTCAATAAGTTTTAGACTTCTGTCGCACGATCTCTGGCCAAGCCCAATTTATGTTTCTTAGCTGAGCAGTATTTAGCCCCAATGAAAATTTAAAAAAGGTAATCCCGTCTGGATTTAAATATATTTAAGTTTTTTAACCTAACAAATAAAAAAACTGTTTTTATTTCCTTTAAGGGGGGGTAAAGTATTTAAATTTTTTATTTTGCATTTTTTTGTATTTTTTTTTCTGAATGCACAATAATAATATTCTTGAGAATATTGTGTTAAAATTTTAGATTGATCCGAAGTTATGGGCAGTTGACCGTAGGTAAGTTGAGCTAACTTTTTGTATTCAACTTTTCGGTGTCCAAAACTTAAAAACTCTCTCCTGAAAAGTTACCCTTTTCAAAGTCGGTGTACACGATCCTGCAAAATCTAACGGATGGATCGTTTTGAGATTTTGTACAGTATTTCTCTACTAAATTCCTCAGGTAATTTTTTTTCTTTTTTTTTAATTTATTATTTTTAGAGCAACAAATATCTCGACGGTTTGGGCAAAAATATGGGTTTTGACCTTAAAAAATCGAAAAAAAAAAAATAAAAAAATAAATCTCGACAGCATTACCTGAGGAATCTTATCTTTTAACAAATTTTCATATCAAATGATTCTGTGACTAGTTATCGTGTACACCCCAAAACGTGTTTTCTTCTCACTCAATTTTTAATATTTTTGGATGAACAAATTCACACATGTTGTTTAAATGTTGCCCTATAACATGCAAAAACCAAAATTGAGCTGAGACTTTCCGTATCGCCTTCAAAAATGACCGATTTTGCATCGAATTAACTATACCCCCTTAAAGAGCTTAAAAAAAGAATGTCTTTTCCACTAAAAACAAATATGATTATATTTAGTAATCACTTTTTATAAGCTTCGAAAATAATTTGTTTTTAATTAATGTGCTTCGTAATTCTGATGGATCGAAGATGTTAATTAACATCTAAATACTTGGAGAATGTTTGTCGTCAAGCTCGTCAGACTATAACATGATTTGCCTCCATTTAGATATCCCTATTTCCATTTAGGTAAAATCACTGTGGACTTATGCCCAGCCAGATATTTATCACTTTCGCTTCTCAGGTTGTGCTATTTAGAGGAAGCCGCAGAGCTCATCAATCTGGGACCCGTCGACCCCTCCCCTCCCCTCCCCCCCACACAAAATGTATCTCATAGTCAGCCACAACAGATGGGAATGGCTTTGGACTGGGCGGATGTCCCACGAGTCTAATCAGGCTGTAATTTGAAGGACAAGGCAGCAGCCAGCCATCAAACTGCTTGAGTTCGCCTCTGACTTATTGCAGGTGACTCTTTTTTACGACTTTTCCCACTCCAGGTCACCCCTTTCCGGGGCTTTTGATCCATTTGGGGTCCGTTCTCCAGCCGGACATTTGGCAAATGAATGGCCAGTGATTTGGAGCTTGGCAAATGAATGAATTAGTTCCTTGGAGACGACCAGTGGCTGTGGCCCGTTGATTGATGTTCCCGGGCAAAGTCCAGGCTAAAAATTGTTGCTTATTGATAATAAATTGAATTTTGTTAAAAATACCCCTTTAAATATTTATTTTAATTCGGAACTGAAATATCGCATTGCGCTGAGAGATGAGAGATTTATGCGTTTGCCTCAAACTGTGAGATAAATGGGCGCAAACCCAATCGAGAACGCGTAATGAGAAAGCGCTGGCATCGGAAAATGTTTACACTGAACAGACTCCAGGGGAAATAGGGGGCATAAATATTGATAAATAGAGTTTCCCCTCGTTGCGTAGTTTAGTAGTCTGGTCTCTCGATCTCGATCTCGGGCTCCTAATGAGCTTGAGGGATTTGGCAATTTGGTATTCCAATTCCGAGTGACCAAAACGGACCTAGCACACACGTGGTCGAATGCCAGCTCATGCGTGGGGATCGATGAACGGATCGCCTCGGCTTTTGGCTAGTTTTCTATTAATTACACTGATTTATGTGCTCATTGTCCATTGTGTTGTGCTGTGTTGCCTGGCACCCGGCACGGAACTCTCCTGGTCGCCGACTTTATGATGGTTAACTCTTTTAATGGCACTCGGGGGAGGTGGTTTGGGTGCCCAGCTGAATCAGGGGAAAGCACTTTTCCATTGTTATAGTTTGGCCAAAAGAAAGTTGATTACGATTCTCGACTTGCCGGCCGCAGATGCCAACAGATAAATATGGAAGTTAGCCGGAATCTATTGTTAACCAATTTGAGAACGCATTAGCCACCGATTCGAGTTGCTGGATAAACATTCTTTTCTCTGTAAAACTCAATTTGCAATTCTATCCAAGGGCAAGAAACTCCCGATTTGAAGCGGATTCATGTGCTGATACATATGCTGATACACAACCGCAATCTCCACCGTGTTGTCTGTCTCTGTCAAAATAAATTTGAGGCATGAAACGAGCACGAAGCCGGAGCTGTGGAATAAATCAGTTTGTAAACATAAATAAAACAACAGAATTTATTTTTTTCGCACATTTCGTGCATGGAAAGTCTCAGCTAAACTGCCATCGTCATCGCCTCTGACAATAGGCCAAGCAAATATCCTATCCCAAGTGAGGCAGGGATGTGAGGCGAGGAGCACTGCCAATTAATGGATCCAGATACAACACATTTTCCGATTATAAATAATAATTTTTACGATGCACAATTTATTGGCCAAACGCAGGAGGTCAACGCTAGCGATCATGGATAGATGCAAATTTCTTCAAGATGGAAGATTTCAGCAGACTACAGGTAATTAAGACTTTGGCCAATAATTATGAAACCTATTTTAAAAAATTGTGCACAGATACTCCATAATATGAAAGACTAAACCCACTTACATTAGGGCTTGTTACACTTTCTGATTTTTCATATAAGTTTTTGTTTATTTTTTGTATATGTATAAAGCCCTTTTCTGATTTTTGATTAAGCAAACAAATAAGTTGCCATTTGACTTCAATTACGACTTTAATTATTGACATTGATAGCTAGGACTGTAATATTTTACCTGTATTAATACTTATAAATAAATATGAATTTAACCAAAAATAGATCACTATTAAGTACATTTGTAATAAAGATTTGCAGTGGGTAAAAATGGCAACATTAAGTTCAATATCAGCCCACCATTTCACCTGTCAACGAGGGCCACTCCCGCTATCAGTCCACCAATTTTACACTTGAATCAAACAAATAAACATCGGATTCGATGCCACCTGATGCCCTGCCCCTCCACGGACATCCCACCCCTCGCTTCAGTTTTGTGTATCTTTGGGATGCGAACGAGCCGCGATTTGTGGTGTTTTGATTCCGCTGCTGCGAGTGTTTGTCGATATTTGAATTATTTTCATCGCCACTTGCCCACTTAGTGGTGGGGGTGGATGATGGTGGAGGGGCTGTGATTCTGTGATTCTGTTGTGGGCCACTTTTTGGCCACAATTGTGTGGCCAGTGCTCCGTGCTCAGCCTTACAGGGCCATCCCAAAGCCCCTTCCGCTGCCAGGCTCGCCCGTTGTTGTAAATCAATTGGACGCTGAGAGCCCTAATGTGCTGTCGATGGGTTTACAATCCGTCAAAACAGTTGCCATGGACCGTGGAACTGCATCATTGCCACCAGCGACCTATTAGCGCGCGCTCCAAATATACAATCAATCTGGAGAGTTTTTAATTGCCTTCCCCGGGAACTATAAAAATGCATAGCAGCAGTGGCTTAAGTAAAGTATTTCAACCAACAAAATACCACTGTTTCAAATATGTTAATAGTGAGACAAATATGTTTTACTTTGTAGTAAAATCTATATACACAAAGTGGTTACAATTGTTTTGACAAATAATTATTTTATTGGAATTTAAACACAGACTAGGGCTCACACCGAAACAAGTTTAAGGAAAAAGGATAGGTACAGAATCCCAGAAGACTTTTGTATTTACGTTATTTGTTACGTCAAATGCAGGCGTCGAAAAGAGCTGTAACATTAAACTAAAACATTATTGAAATTCAAAACTCTTAGAAAATTTGTAACCACACCAATAACAAGAAAGGAAAGCTAACTTCGGGCGGAGCCGAAGTTGATATACCCTTGCAGAATACTCTGTAAATTATATTCTCCAAAATTATTCATATGATGCGTTCTTAATACTCATAAAAAATCCCAACGTCCTAACTTTAAAAACACCAAAGTTATAGCATTTCCAATCGTTCAGTTATATGACAGTTATAAGATATAGTCGGCCGATCCTTATGAACTTTGGTAGGTCGGATTGATTGGCCAAAAATAAAACCCATAGAAAATCCCAACTTCCTAACTTTACAAACACCAAAGTTATGGCATTTCCGATCAATCAGTTATATGGCAGCTATAAGATATAGTCGGCCGATCCTTATGAAATTTGGTAGGTCGGATTGATTGGCCAAATATAAAACCCAAAATTCCAACTTCCTAACTTTACAAACACCAAAGTTATGGCATTTCCGATCAATCAGTTATATGGCAGCTATAAGATATAGTCGGCCGATCCTTATGAAATTTGGTAGGTCGGATTGATTGGCCAAATATAAAACCCATAGAAAATTCCAACTTCCTAACTTTACAAACACCAAAGTTATGGCATTTCCGATCAATCAGTTATATGGCAGCTATAAGATATAGTCGGCCGATCCTTATGAAATTTGGTAGGTCGGATTGATTGGCCAAATATAAAACCCATAGAAAATTCCAACTTCCTAACTTTACAAACACCAAAGTTATGGCATTTCCGATCAATCAGTTATATGGCAGCTATAGGATATAGTCGGCCGATCCCGGCCGTTCTGACATATATACTGCGTGCAAAGGAAAAAAGGGTGTGTGCAAAGTTTGAACTCGATAGCTTTAAAACTGAGAGACTAGTTTGCGTAGAAACAGACAGACGGACAGACGGACAGACGGACATGGCTATATCAACTCAGGAGGTGATCCTGATCAAGAATATATATACTTTATAGGGTCGGAGATGTCTCCTTCACTGCGTTGCACACTTTTGACCAAAATTATAATACCCTCTGCAAGGGTATAAAAAGGAGTCTGTTCTACATATACGTATATTTATACCCTTGCAGAGGGTATTATAATTTTGGTCAAAAGTGTGCAACGCAGTGAAGGAGACATCTCCGACCCTATAAAGTATATATATTCTTGATCAGGATCACCTCCTGAGTTGATATAGCCATGTCCGTCTGTCCGTCTGTCCGTCTGTCTGTCCGTCTGTCTGTCCGTCTGTCTGTCCGTCTGTCTGTTTCTACGCGAACTAGTCTCTCAGTTTTAAAGATATCGAATTCAAACTTTGCACACACCCTTCTTTCCTTTGCACGCAGTATATAAGTCGGAACGGCCGGGATCGGGCGACTATATCCTATAGCTGCCATATAACTGATTGATCGGAAATGCCATAACTCTGCTGTTTGTAAAGTTAGGAAGTTGGGACTTTCTATGGGTTTTATATTTGGCCAATCAATCCGACGTACCAAATTTCATAAGGATCTGCCGACTATATCCTATAGCTGCTATATAACTGATTGATCGGAAATGCCATAACTTTGGTGTTTGTAAAGTTAGGAAGTTGGGATTTTCTATGGGTTTTATATTTGGCCAATTAATCCGACCTACCAATTTTCATAAGGATCGGCCGACTATATCTTATAGCTGCCATATAACTGATTGATCGGAAATGCCATAACTTTGGTGTTTGTTAAGTTAGAAAATTGGGATTTTCTATGGGTTTTAGTTTTGCCCAATCAATTCGACATATCAAATTTCATAAGGATCGGCCGACTATATCCTATAGCTGCCATATAACTGATTGATCGGAAATGAAATAACTTTGGTGTTTTTAAAGTTAGGAAGGTGGGATTTTTTATGAGTATTAAAAATGCATCATATGAATAATTTTGGAGAATATAATTTGCAGAATATTCTGCAAGGGTATTTCAACTTCGGCTCCGCCCGAAGTTAGCTTTCCTTTCTTGTTTTTGCAGTTTTTAGTTTAAGCTCAATGAATAAGAGTGAAAAGGGTTAAGAGTTGGCTTCGGAACCTTCTGTTTTCGGGGCGTCTTTAAATCCATTTAATAATCATCTTTAAAAAGTTCACAGTCGGCACAGAACCGCCCCAATATAAGCTACGGTTTTATTTTTGATTTCAGAAATTAGAGTAACTGAAACTATATATCTTAAAGAACATTGTATTTACATTGTACTTACATCAAACCTTTTCAATATAATTTAATCTAGTCAATTTCCAAAATCTAGAAATAGTTCTTTGAAGTGATTTGGAAAATAAAACTAACGATCGCTGTTAAAAATGGTTTTAGAGCCTATAGAACACATGTAAATTCTTAATTAGAATCCATTGGTCTTTACGGTTAATAAACTCCTGCTGCAAGTAGCGCAGATCTCCGATTTGGTGGTAGCGTGGCTTGCAACTAATACATATTACGACAGAGATAATTCCATACAGAGGTAAAAACACGCAGAACTAGTGGTTCAACCTCCGAATGGCTCCAAACCAAAGTCAAACCATCACATCGATCACCTTATTGCTTTCTGCAGCCAATGGGCAGCAGAACAGAAGCCTTCCACTCCAACTGGCAAACCTGTTGGGTTACTTTCGGGAAGCCAAAAAAACGAACTAATATTGTAACAATGGCAGCAGAGCGATCAAAAGTTACAGCCCGGCAATGTATCAATGTCAGAGGAGGCTGGGGATCGGGATCGGGATCGGGATCCACCTCCTTCGAGGGAAAGAAGCACTTTGCCATTGGCGGAGGACTCCGATCCCATTGTCTCGTTGGGATTCGGGGCCTGCCCAAATGTCAACTGTTTGAGAAGTTACCTCTGGGCCTGGCTCGTCTTATTGGTGGATCCACCGGCCAAGTTGGCCATTGTTCGTTCGGCATTCGAGCATTCTGCTGGCGATCTCTATATGGACTCGCCTTGTTGTCGCTGTCGTCGCCGTGTCAAAAAAAAGAGGGAAAAGCAGCTCGCAAGAAATGTAATCCCAAGGCAAACAAAAACACTCCATAAGAAATAATAAACAAATCATTTCGCCAACACCAGCGTAGACAGTCGACCAGGGAATTCTTTCGGTTGTGGCCACCCGCATACGAGGCGATATTGATTCGATCGCAAGGCTGTCAAGCCTGTTGCGAGGTGGGTCCACCCCAACCCCCTCCCCTCCCCCTCATCAGCCCGTTTCCCCCCCTCCAATCCAATTTCCAACTGCGAGCCGTCGAGGCACTTGATTTGAGTTTTCATAATTGCATGTCTACGGTGGAGACTTGTGTGGGTGGGAAAGGGAGGAGAACATCTCCCTCGCTCACATGTGTTTACTTATACTCGTGTGTAATCTGCAATTGCTCTCACTCTTTACAGTGACGCCCATAAGGTTAAGTTCATGCGCTTAAAAAACGTTGCTTAAGTGAGGTAACTATTAAGGTTCAGCTAATTCGTAAAATTATTATCAATCAGTTTTTTTTTAAATTATTTATATTCAATAATAAATAACAACAAATAAATAAACAAGAAAGTTTTTATACCCTTGCAGCTGTTATTCTATATTTCGGTTTCAATGCTTAACAAGAAAGGAAATCTAACTTCGGGCGGAGCCGAAGTTGATATACCCTTGCAGAATACTCTGTAAATTATATTCTCCAAAATTATTCATATGATGCATTCTTAATACTCATAAAAAATCCCAACTTCCTAACTTTAAAAACACCAAAGTTATGGCATTTCCAATCGTTCAGTTATATGGCAGCTATAGGATATAGTCGGCCGATCCTTATGAAGTTTAGTGGGTCGGATTGATTGGCCAAAAATAAAACCCATAGAAAATCCCAACTTCCTAACTTAACAAACACCAAAGTTATGGCATTTCCGATCAATCAGTTATATGGCAGCTATAAGATATAGTCGGCCGATCCTTATGAAATTTGGTAGGTCGGATTGATTGGCTAAAAATAAAACCCATAGAAAATTTCAACTTCCTAACTTTACGAACACCAAAGTTATGGCATTTCCGATCAATCAGTTATATGGCAGCTATAGGATATAGTCGGCCGATCCTTATGAAATTCGGCATGTCGGATTGATTAGCCAAATATAAAACCCATAGAAAATCCCAACATTCTAACTTTACAAACACCAAGGTTATGGCATTTCCGATCAATCAGTTATATGGAAGCTATAAGATATAGTCGGCCGATCCTTATGAAATTCGGCATGTCGGATTGATTAGCCAAATACAAAACCCATAGAAAATCCCAACTTCCTAACTTTACAAACACCAAAGTTATGGCATTTCCGATCGTTCAGTTATATGGCAGCTATAGGATATAGTCGGCCGATCCCGGCCGTTCCGACTTATATACTGCGTGCAAAGGAAAGAAGGGTGTGTGCAAAGTTTCAATTCGATATCTTTAAAACTGAGAGACTAGTTCGCGTAGAAACAGACAGACGGACAGACAGACGGACAGACGGACAGACGGACATGGCTATATCAACTCAGGAGGTGATCCTGATCAAGAATATATATACTTTAAAGGGTCGGAGATGTCTCCTTCACTGCGTTGCACACTTTTGACCAAAATTATAATACCCTCTGCAAGGGTATAAAAACAATGTAGTTAGGTAGATTTTTCAATTGATCGTTACAATAGCAGCTATATATGTAATGTAATTCTAAAATCTTTAAAAATGACTATATCGTAGAGTATATCGGTATATGTTCAGAATAAACGAAGTTATAATTTTCTTTTCCTATTTGCAAATTGTTTTTATGGCAGCTAAATGAAACAGTCGTATAATTTTAAATAAACTAAAACGTTTTGTAAAATTACAAAAAAATACTATATCTCGTAGTATAAAATAATGATATATGTTAAGAAACAACGAAGGTAAAATTTTATTTCACTTTTATCCCGATTGTTCCTATTCGAGCACTATTGTATAGTAGGCCGATCGGCCCGGTCTGACTTTTATAGTACCTGCAAAAGAAATAGGTCCTCTTTCAGAGTTTTATTAAAAAAGCTTTAAACTGATATGTTTGGATCGACTCGTCAAGAAAAAATATACTTCTTAGGGTCCAAAATTTGCCCTGCACTTTTGACTGATATTATAGTATTTATAAGGGAATACAAATCGTTATGTTAAATGACTCAGATTCTTAGGTTTCATAAACATACTTATTATGCTCACAGAGTCTTAGATTTTCATGGCTAAAAACGTACAACATTAAAAAAACAAAAGGTAGGGGGGTATGGCTAAACCGCCACAAAGGCAAATAGCCATAAAGGTAAATAAATTGTTATAAGTAAGAAGCTATTCTATGTAGCTTAATCTGACTAACTAACTATTCATTACTTTTGCCCCTTTTTATAAATAAATAAGATCTATTTTACCACTACGGTTCCAAATTTAATTTTAAGCTCTCCCACTCATACTAATTCTCTGGGCTCTAAAGTAATGCCACGAGCTGTTAGAAATAGATCGCGAACATCTATCAGGAATGCCTGCCAAGAATGCCAACTGGGGAGCGCACAGCAGCACCCGTGGATCGGGGATTGGGGATCGGCGATTGTGAGGGAAGTGGGGGCAGATCCGAGGAGGAATCGCGGGCAGATCCGAGACTGGGACAGGGAGCATTTCTGGCCGGGACTCATGCGAGCCTGTTGATTGCCCGAGTGGAACTGAGTACCGCAGCTGTTGCCGCTGGAGGCGCGATCTGCTTATTTTAGCTGGGCAAACTGTCAAAGATATCCCAGCTTGCGGCGAAGACTCCTCTACTTGCGGAGCTCGCCGATCGCCTGATTGATGATTTGTTTGTTTTGATATACGCCAAAGGGGGGTGCGGTGGGGGGCGGAGATCGCTTCGCACCCCGAGGGAAATAAATTATGCCAATATTTGTGTGTGTCTGTCTGCAGGGGCCAATGTATATTTGGAGCAACGCAACCCCAGAGCGAAAGTGCGAACGGCATTGTTTTTTAATTGTGAATTATAATTTATTTGTCCGATTGGCAACCACATTTCAGCCACTCAAAAAATTTCGCCACCGTTTTGATATACAACAGCAATTAACATGGATCATTCTCAAGGAATCTGCCCACACATAATACGAAACCGAATATTAATTCCAATTTTTGACCTCCCGAGTATTTCAATCATTGAGTGCTGCTATGGATTTTGGCTTAAAAAAATTAAACTGTATTTCTTATTATAAGCTGGTGGTTAGTGGAACTTTCAAGTGATTAATATGATGAAAATTTAATTTTTGTCCATTAATAAAACAATAAAAAGTCCACAATGTATTAACAAACTGGTTTTGATTCATCTTTTTCATTACCGATTAGCTTTTCAATCGTATTAACGGTTCTCCAGATCGCTTTCAATGGAAATTACAAAATTCTGGGCTTGCAAGACCCTCCAAAAAGCAAGTAGAATCTCGTCCAGTAACCGCGACACTAATTGCCTGGGACACATTTCTTATGCCTGCCACTGACACTGACGCCTTCTGCTGCTCCTTGGTCCTTGGTCCTTGGCCGCTGTCGCCGTTAGCTGTTATCAGCGGAATTTGAAAGCGCATCTTGACAAAAAAAAAATAAAGAGGAATGTGAGCCGACTTTGGACATGGGCAATTCATACCGCTCCTTCTGCGGCTGCCTGCTAATTCGCTGGCATTTTCTTTATTTTAGCCAAATGCGTTGTGTCGCCCCCAACTCTTCCAGAGATGACCGTTGTCGTCTTTTGGCCATCCCCTTCTTGGCCCTTCAAGCTCTTCACGGCTTCAATTGCCGCCTTCGCGGCCGCCAAGAAATGAAATTCTTGATATCTTTTGTTTGTCCTCACGCTGCGGCTGTCCTAACGCATCTTAGTCCTTTCGCTTCCCTAATTAAAAAAAGTGGAGGCAAACTAACTTTGAGAATCCGAATCTGAAATACTCTCGAAGGTAAAACAGAATGAGATATTATATGCAAATTATATCAGAAGTAGTTACAAATATAATATCTGATTCATTAGTTGAATAAAACATATCTATCGAAACTGCTTAAATATATAATATATATTTACAAAGGTCATGGACAAAGGTCTTCACAAAATTGGTGTACCTTTTTTAAGGGTATACAAAGGAAAAGAAGGAAAACCAAAACCGAAACGAGCCGAGTGACCGCACTAATTAGCCTCAAAGCCACATTTGGTATGCTTTTGATTTGTAAAAGATTTGCGCGGGATTCCTTAAAAACTTCGGGTTCACCGAATGAAAGTGTGGGGAAGGGCTGTATTTCCCGCAATAATTACAACGAATTGCGACTCCTTCCTCCGTTGGCCGTTGTCAGCAATGAAACAATTCAGTAAACATGTCACATGCAACCGAATCAATTTTCGCATCAATTCGTGGGTATTGTGTGAAATGAAATGCCATGTCCAAGAAGAAGTACAATTCCATTTGCCCTCTCCTCGCCGATTTCTCCTTCTTCGAGGCAAGTTTTGGGGAATTCCTTGGACGAGTGAAGCATTTGAAAGTAACAAGTAGAGATTTTTCTTCTTTGGTTTCGCATCAAAAGTCAACGAAAGACAAAGATTGCACTGGAATTGAAATTGAAAATATATAGCTTAAGTTGTTTTCCTCGAAAACTGTGGTGGCGATTATGAAGGGCAGTTTAAATCAGATTAACCAAATAATAATATTGGTTTTTGTCGAAAACTTTGGTGTCCATTATTGAGGTCACCTTAAATCAGTTTTCTCAAAAAATACTTTTAAAAAAGATTTTTTTTGGTATTTTAAATAATTATTGGGTTACTAATAAAGTATTAAACACAAAATGATCATAAAAGATCGATTGTTTACTTATCATTGCAAGTATTTTACCTAGTCAATAGAATCTTTAATATTCTAAAATGTCTGAAAATTATTTTACTTAATAGTTTGTTTAAATTTCTAAATCAGAAAACCCCATTCAACTTGCCTTCATCCAGCTTTCCCCGCCTCTGCTTGCTTAGAACAACGCTGATTTTTGTGATTTCTGTAGCTGTCTTTCCAGTTGGTGGCCAGTGCTTCTGCTTCTGCTTCTGCCACTTCTGCTGATGCAACGGATGACGCTGATGGCTTGGACCTGGACCCCAGCCTCAACTTGGCCAATGCGACTCGAGTTGTTGTCGACTGTAATTAAAAGCAGTGCACAGCGAACATGCTGGCCAAGAAAAGGGGGATGCATCAACTCGGGGGACTTGCACTTGTTTGCACACATCGAAAATTGCTCAGACACTTGATGACAATTTCAGTTAAAAGAAAAACTTGTGGCAACACATTCCTCCAACTCCAGCTGATGGACCGAGGGGTTCTGGGATTCTCGAGAACATTTTAATCAATGAGCAACCCCAAAGACTAATAACTTTTGACCAGTATCCGTTTGCTGTGTCTGCGTCTTTTCGAAATTAGCAATAGAATGAAATCAAAGGAGAGCGAAGAAAAAAAGCTGGGACAATCACAGATAGACAAGGACAAATAATGACAAGCCAAAGGTCCTGCCAACGTTAGCTATTCCCCCTGTAATGACGGCGGGAACGTGTGAATCGAGAAGCGCCAACGAATCGAAATCAATTAGCCAATTGCACTTGAAGATGTCCAACGACAAATCTCCCCCGAACCGCGAACTCTTAGCGCCAAGATCCCAAAACCCAACCAAAGTTCAAGTCCAATTGTTATGTGACCTGTCTGGACTTTGAACTGGGGGTTGTATTTCTATACAGAGTAAAAAAATATGTATCGATTCCCGGAAACTCTTAAATTATTATAACCTTAAACAATAAGACAACGTTCAATAAAACTTGAATCAAAAGTTGACAATGGATATGTTCGCACTTAAAGTTTCGAACAATTTACATTCCATTTGTTGAAGGAAAACACTGAAATTCTGAAACCAAAAAACCAAAAGTTGTTGATCTCCACCCATCCATTCCCAAATTCCATCTTCAAGCCACAGTTTGATGCAATTTTTATGCACAGCCAAGGACAACAACAATTACAAACAACGGGTGCAAAGTGTGCTTAAATTATTGATGAATACGTCCCAGATGGATCGGCGCCAGCTGAAATCACTCATAGCCCAAAAACACAGGACAAAGAAAAACAAGAGCGAGGCAAACCGTAAACCAAAAACCTCGTTTGAGGTCCGTTTGAATGGATAATGTATTGCACATCATCGTGAACAATGATTTCATGATTTCGCCTCGGCCCACCACTCCATTCAAGGGTTGATTCTTTCGGGGATTCGCCCACTAATGGGTCAAGCGTCACCCGGACGGACGTCCGGGTCTGTAAATCACCCACAGCCCAACAAAAACAAAACAAATCCGGTTGAAGGAGGGGGGTTAGACGCAGAGGTAATGGACATCGACATGGACATTTGAGGTGAGGCTGGCCGACTGGCCGGCAAATACATCATGAAATGGTGAACAAACTGTGGACTAAAGGGGTTTTCACTCCAGACTAGTCCATTTTTTCAGCCCTGTTCTATTTTTTCGGGCCATCTCCTGCCCGTTGTACATATAATAAAGAAGGAAAGCAACGTAAATTACTCTCAACGGTATAATTTAGTTGCTTACTTCACATTCTCATTGTTGCTGCGCCGGTTGTGTGGCTTATCCCATTGCATCAAAGTCAGAGACATGCACGTTAGCCAAGCACATTATTCCCTATAAAGTTTCCATTCTGTCTGCTGTTTGAACCTTCAGTTTGAACCCAACCACTGGCTACCAAAACATACTTTCCATTGTTGGCTCTCAAGTTGAGAGATTGGTCGTCAAGGTTGGCAGACTTATTTAGAGGTAGTTTTTATGGTACACTCAACCATTATTTAATAGAAAAAAAATCTCAATGGTTATGATATGGAAAAACATAAATAATATAAATATTTATTCTTTTACTTAACTAAACAGAATCTAGTTTCTTTTGATGCTTTTTTTAAGTTAAAGGGTTATTTGAATGCATAGAAATCCACTCATTTGCATACACTTACGGCTTTGATCACTAGTCACCTCTCAAACTATCCCAAAAATGAAATGACAAGTTTAATCGCACCCAAATTCCTAGTTATTATACTCGTGAAGAGTTAATAGTTCTAGGTTCTAAGCGTTGCAACTTAGTTTTAAGAGCCTTAGATTTTGAAAGCATTGGCATCGGCTTACTGCTAGATCTCACCTCATCCTTGGACCTTTTGGCATTGCCAACAAATATTAAAAGCCGAAAGCAATATTCATTAAAACTGGCCATAAAAAGAGCCCAACCTGATGAGAAATCCCTCTCCATTTTTGTTTCTTTTCAGTTCCTCTGTCAGAGCTACGAATTAAATTCATTGTTCGTCAAAGAGGTTTGAGACAGGTGGGTGAGGGGGCTAGGAACTAGAGGGGCTGGGTGCAAGGTTGGGCCTCGTAATGTTGTCGTTAGCAGAGCCATCGCGCTGAGCCCTCCAAACGAGGACTGCCTGCACTGGTGAGCATTTCATTTTAATGCGACGACTAGCCATGTGAGCGCTGGGTTGGGCGGGAGGTGGCCGACCCATTGCCCGTTTCGCTTCTTCATATTTCGTACTTGAAACGTAATTACTTTAGAAAATAATCGTTAAAAGTAATGGTCTGTATCAAATATATTAAAATATAACGCAGCGTCGGCGACGACGACCAGAAACAAGGACGAGACCCAGAGAATCGTTGCCATCGCCAGCAGCACAGAGGAAGCCAAAGAAAGCGGGCTCATTCCGGTCGATGGTGTGCGGGGTGTGTGGGGTGTGCCGGGGTGCAGGGTATGCAGGGTATGCAGGGTATGCAGGGTATGCAGGGTATGCGGGGTGTGGCCAAGGAGGTGTCTGGCTCTGGGCATCCACACTCGTCATGTCAGGAGTCGTCAAATGCTCGCCAGCATTCGTACGTCAAGCGAAAGGAGTCCACGCTCCATTGGAAGCCACCGCACAGTGGTTCACCAGCCAATGGAAACTAATTACTGAATCACAATATTTATAATTTTAAAAATTGACGAAGATGTAATACGTCTTAAGCCAAGTTTAAGATAATAATTATTCGATATTGTAACATATTTACAATGACTATTTTTTTTATCACCGCCCTCAAGTTATAAATACAGAGAAAATATAAAAAATACCAATTCAGGTCCTCCTCTGGTGTTAATTACTATGAATATCTTTATAACTTCAAATTATTGGTTTGTCAAACAGCTCAAACGACAAAACAGATGTAAGTTAAAGAACAAAAATCAGACATGTGCATACCACCTTAAATTCCTCTTAAGGCTTAAAGTATTTAAGCTGAAAAATTTTTATATTTTTAATTTAATTTTTAAAGCACATTGAATAAATAATTTTTTTAGGATTTTAAAAATTCACAAATTAATGTGTATATTAAGTCACCCAAAATAAAATAGATTGTTGTATTTAATTTGTGTTTTTTAAACAGTATTATGATTAATGTGAGCGGTCGAGTACGATCTACATCGTATTGCCCAGAAACTATGTGAATAATGCTTAATATTTTGAGGCCAGTTATGTTGAACCCACTGTGACTGGTTAGAAAAATGTTGCAGCTGGAAGAGGGCACTCGGCCTGGGACCTGGGCCATCAGTTGAAATGAGTTTTTATCAACGTCTGTCTGCCGGCAATCGCCAGTGGCATCTGGTGGGGTCAGAGGAGAGTCCTGGGCACATTAGTGAGCAAAAATTTTATTGTACCTCTGGATCTGTTTCTGTTGCTCCGCTTCTATTTCATTCATAATATAATTCTCAATGTCTCCCTGCACTCGGGTTGACATTAAAAAAGCCATTCGCGTTTGGCACTTCATCTGCGGAAATAGTTTTTCCCCACCCCCCTCCCACTCTGGCCCCTGCATTCCCTCCCAAGATATCCGATTCATAATGCATAAGGCGCCAGCCTGTGGCACTACCAGTTCCCATTCGGATTCCCATTGCCGTTTTCATCTCAAGGCATCTCATTCCTATTCGAGAAGTTCCTTTGTATGTTAAATTTAATTTCTTTTGTTTCGTTACTCGCACGTCATTTGCAAAATGAAATTATTACAAAATGTTTTCCTCTTGCCTGGCTCATTTGCCTTCGGTTTGGGCCCTATCCGCTCTACATTTTCATTTCCATTTGCCTTTTTGCGTTTTTCCCTCTTCTGAGGCTCCTTTCTTGGCCTCGTCTCCATCTTCCTGAGCAGCAACAATTCCCGCGGGCATATCATCTGCTCCATCACTGACTTGGACTCTTGGTTTTGGCCTAAGTTCTGGGTCCTGGCGCTAACTTCCCATTTCATTTGGTTTTCGTCCCGGTTTTTTTGCTCACCTCCCCTTTGTGGCGGCATCTTCCTGGCTTTCGTTTCTCGTTTTGTTCTTCTGCGCCTTTCTTAATCATTTTTGAGTGTCTTAATTTAAGTTGCAAGCTTTGGTTTTAATTTGGAGTGTATTGTGAGTGGCTGGACCCTTAACTGGCCCTGATAGTATCATTAGCATTTCCACAGCTCATTCCACCCCCCATCACAAATTTTAGATTCATTAAATATTCCTGCAATTCGCAGGATAACAATAACAGTTCTTTTTTAGAGAAAAAATGGTATTAAAAGTGTGGATACCTTTGTAAAGCTAATAAAATAAGGGGAGAAGAAAATTTCATAAGCTACATTATTTGAGAAAAATGCATAGGTACTTTTACATTTGTTTTAGTTATAAACTAACTTTATCTGCGTGGGTCTTAAAAATGATAATGATAAAAAATGCTAATATCATCAGGCAAACACGTTTTCACTGATTCTGTTCCTTTGTGATATGTCCCTAAGAAGATCCTTCTTCATTTATGGCCATGTCTCATTGGTTATCTTCTGCTGGCATCGTGATGGCCTCATCATATTTTCCTTTGGCTTATTTTCACTGCAACATTTTTCAACACCACAATGCGCGGATCGTTTATCAAGCAGCCATGCAACCATGCATTCAGAAACGGGTTTGGCCCAAAGGATCATCAATGCTGTGTGGGGGAAAGAGACGGCCGAGAGGTGCGAATAAATTACGCACATCTGTCAACTTTTGAATTAGCCATTAAGGCGCAAAATGCGCCCCATTAATAACTGACACCGGAGGCTTGATTTGATTCGTGCCAGAGTGGCTGTAGCTGCCTGGGCAGGACCCACTGTACCGCTCATGTCCCCGCGCTATGTCAATGTCAGCGGCGGACAAAAGTGGACAGTCGGTAGCCGAGGAAGCGGCCATGCAGTTGCGCCTGCGCAGCGGCCTAATTGAAAGAAATTACTTTGAGTCGACCATGTCATTTGTCACCTTTTTGTGTTGCCTCGAAGTTCGTTTCCTTTGCCCTACCGACTTTTTTTTCCGCTTTGGCGGTGATCTTATGATTGAAATGAATACCACAGAAGCTTGTTTTGGGGGAGGCGTTGTAGGCGTTTTACATGCAAGCCACTAAGGACACAAAAGTTGGAGTGTTGGTGGGACATTAATAAAAAAAAGCCTCCTAACCAAATACAATGTTCTTCGATAAACTAATTTTAGGTTAAGTTTGTTTTAAGGGCAAGTAAGTAAACAAAACAGCAGACTCGCTATACTCGAGTGCCCCAACTTAAGATACCCGTTATTCAGCTAACTAATTGCAAAATAAATTAATTTCAGGAAGCGCCATCTGCCGAACTGCACTACAAACATTACAAGATGAGAGCGGGCAGCACACCCTCCCCCCGCTTACAGTTTTCTCGCTCTCTTCCGCTCTTTAAAATATATAAACCCCGTTTTCAAATATGCAATGACGTCATATTAAACAGTTAAAATGTTTTATAACTTATAAAGAAATGGTGCGATTCTGAACATTTTTGAAGTGTATAAGTGCTAGTTCTCACAAATTCCGCCCATTTAGCCTCTACGAGGTCTCTAAAGTGCCTTTTGATTTGTAGTCATTAAACTAAGCAAGGTAACATTTCTTTAATATTCATGCTAAATCCTAAAACCTAGCTCTTGCAGTTTCAGAGATCTCGACGTTCATCCACTCGGCTATTGATCCTGGTCAAGAATATTTATACTTTACAGTGAACAAAAATCTTTATGAGTCTTTAAGCAATACGGATATGAATACTTTAATTCCTGTCCACTAAACGATTCCACACATTAATCATCTATTTAATGTCTGATGAAACTATCAAGCCATCATCGTTCTCGTTTGACAAATCAAATGCCATCAAAGCTCAAAATCCGCAAAAACCTTAACCGGCAGTGGATGTTGATTTGAAGTGGTGATGACATAAACATCAGCGGCAACAATCAGGCGGCTCATTGTGGTCACTCGACACGGCCAGAATCGGATGCCAACGGTCAGCAGCCACAACGCAAATGGCTTAGATTTGCCTTCGGACCACAAATCGGCGGACAGGACACCTGACCAGACGGCCAGATGACCAGATGGGTGTCAACTGGTGGCGTTGAAGGATTCACGATGTGACAATGTACCACCGCCTGACATGCGGCCATAATGCGGCTCTCCAGCTAAACGGCATACAAACAAACATTACGAAAAAGAAAACTAAAACTGCTGGTGACAGCAACAAGGATAGAAACGACAACAACATGCGGCAATAAACTTGAAGTTGACAATTGTAAAAAGTCGGGGAACATGTGAGAGACGGCCTCGAAATGATACCTACCAGCAGTGATGGGAAGTAACTATTTGGTTTTATTTTCATGAATACTTAGACTCATTTTCAGTACCTTTGGCTCAGATCTTTTGGCAAGTACAATGTTTTAATAAGAAAGAAAAGGTAAATTATAAATAAATTGAACTTCAAAAACAGAGTAGTTATTTAATAATACCCCTTTTATGCCGTTTATGCCAAAAACGACATTACTCAGTAATTGTATTGATAATTGTAAAATTCTTAATGACAATTAATAAGGGGATCATATTATCATAATATACTATTTTTAATTCTTAGCTAAAAATGATTTTATTTCAAAATCCATTAACCCAATATTGGGATTATACATTTTCCCGAAAAAGCATGCCTAACATGGTATTAGGAATCTGACTCGTACTCTTTCTAAATAATATCATACTGAATAAGTATTCAATGGAAGGTACACATAAAGCTCAAAACATCTTAACGACCTGTACCTTTCCACCAACCTAGAAACATCACTGACAAACGGCGGCAACAACAACTGCAAGCATCAAAAAACAAGCAACAGCAAACGGCAATCATAAAATCAACAACTATGAAATTCATCACCGCTCGGTGGAAAGGCTCGCCTCGTTGACACTTCCGCCTCGCTTTGGAGTTTGGACGAGTGTATAAAGTCTGGACTGGATTTGGATCGGCCGGCAGTAGCAGCAACAGCAACAGCACGGCAGCAACACTCAACTCTAGACAGACGACACAGCAGCAGCATCATCATCACTCACGGACGAACCGGCAGCATAACGGTGACGGGTAAGTGAAATTAATTGCATTGTTTTTGGCCAATGAATTCCTAGTTGCCAGTTTTTGTTTTCGGCTTAAACGCCTTGACGCCTTTTTGCCAAAACACCAACAGCAGCAGCAACATCAACATCAGCAACCGAACAACAAGGCCAACAACATCGGGGGCAGAGGACATCATCACACAGCGGCCACAGCGCGCTCCCCTGTTCTGAAATCCATCTCCCCGATCCGATCCCCCTTCCGCTCCCCTGCCCCGTGACATTTTGCAGTTCATCACATGTGATTGCCGCAGTATGTTGCACAAAACATTCAATGGGCACAGTGCTCTAAAGGTACCAAAAATCCCTCACAGAACAACAAAATAAAAAGTTTATTAATTGCGACTTATTCTTTTTAAATTAATCTCAAAAAGAAGGCTAAGGTCGAATGTTACGACTGTCAAATACCCTTTAATCTGTTAGCCACTTGCAAATAAAAAAGGTTTATGCTGGCACTGCCGTCATTTCTTAATATTTTAATAATTGTTCGATTTGGAACATTTTTTGTGGGTGGATAGATGTTGACCTACTAAATATATACCGCTCAAAAACAATTTCCTTACCATACTTAAGTCGCCGGAGTAGGGGATTTCAAATTTCTCTTAAATAAGTCGTCTGTAACTTCTAATTTCAAATGCTATGCTAGAGTTCTGGTTGCAGTGTGCGGCAGTTAGTGTGTTTTTAGAGCTGTTCCTCCCGCCGCCAGTGGCTCATCGCTTTATCGCGCATAGACGCAACTCCGGCCTGGAGCGCCAGTTTCACTGCCACAACCATGGCCATGCCCGTTCCTACTCCCACTTCCATTCCCACTTCCATTCCCATTCCCAATCTAAATCCGAATCCGAGCCCCGGCTCCAGCTACCAACTCCCCCTCTTCGCAGGAGTCTGATGGAGGCTCTTGCTCCAGTTAGTTACCATCATCAACATGTTGACATGTCTATGACTATGACTGCATGCATATGTGTGTGTGCCGCTGACACACTGTTTGTGACAGTGTGTGTGTGTGTGGGCCGGGTGTGTGTTGTGAATGCGTTGCAATGCGCTAACCAAGCTCAACAGCGTTTATCACTCATGCTTATGGTCTTGTTTTTGCGGTGATATATCACACTTGACACTCATTCATTCAGTTTCGGAGTTTAGTGTTTTGGGCTCGTTATGTGCCACTCCCACCACCTAATTCCCACCGCCCTTCCCCTTCCCCTTGCCCTTGCCCACATTTGAAAATCATCACATTCTGAGGCAGCAATGCGAACATAAACTTTCTCCACCCCCCCACTCATCATTGTTTTTTGGCAATGGCAATTGCGTAGTTAACAGTCACACGACTATCGTTAGCATTGCACTCGAAAAACTATGGTGCCAGTTAGTAATAAAAGTAGGATAAATGAAATAGATTAGATACTTATGGATGGTCGAGTAATGCTAAAACTTGGTTAAAAGAAAAAGAATGTCGCACAAAAATTACAAACATTCGCCAAAAAACGAAAATCAACAGTTTCTTTATTCTGTTTTATAATATCAAGAGCTTAACTACTTATTGAAATTAAGAAATTAATTAGTTGTCTTTTAATTCAAAGCATAGTCTGATTACAATTCAAGAAAGTCATTGTCACCATTACCTTGATGTACAACTGCACCTCTCTTGTCCAAAACCACAACCTTTTCTTAACGGATTCGCAGGATCATCAGGATGCTGCTTATTCCATGTGCCCCTGTTAATTTGTTGGGCAATATACATATGGAGCCCAAAAGCGGGTTTCAGAAAACTCAACTTGAGAAGTGTAAGGGGAAGTAGCAAGCAGTTCATCTATCTGCATCACTCACATGCATTTTGGAACCCTGCTCGGGTTTTTTTTGTGAGTTATTTGTCTTGTTGTTGTTGCTCGGGTTGGCTCTGTTTGTTTTTAAATTGCTCCACAAATGTTTATGCAGATGAATTGTATTTTGAGTTGTGTTTTCGTCTGGCTTGATGCTGCTAGACAGTTAGAGAAGGAGAGATGAATCGGTCGAAGGGGATGGGCTTATCCGAAAAGGACTCTACTCCTTCATCATTTGATGAATGGTGGCACATGTTTGCTGAGCTTACCATAATGTTGCTGTTAGTTGTAAATTTGAGTCCCACCTAAAAATAATGTTTGTTAGATTTTTACGGCAGAAATATTAGTTCATGAATAAGTTCACTCTCCGTAAAATAAAACAATGAAGTTTTATTGGTTATGAATGAAGTTCACATTGGTTATTTTATTTTTATTTTGTTATTATAGATACATTATACATACAATTAAAAACTAAAACAAAATTTTGAACCAAATTAAAATTTTTTTTTTAATTATTCGACATTTTAAATTTTATTGTAAGAAACTCTTATAAAATCGCTGACTGTAAAAGTATACATTGTTGACGGCATTTACACATCGCACGTTCGCAGTAAAAATATATTAGACACGTTTTAAAGTAATTTTAAGACCCTTGTGTGTAATGTGGAATTTTAGACAAAATATTTAAAATTGTATCCCTGCATGTTGAAAAACATTTGAAGAGTGACAATTGCTTCTGTCATTGAAGCTTTTAAATAGTGTAGTTATTTCCTTCAAAATAACAAATTTCTTGTTCAAGCCAAAATAATTAAAATCCCTAGAAAAATATAGAAAAAACACCCGCGGCTGTGCAAAAATGTTCCGAAAATTTGCCAGCAACTCTGACAGGTACTTTGAACCCACAGCTCGTAAACAATTGCCAAAACCATAATTTGTTGTGTGCAAAAATTGTTAGATAGATTCCATTTAACTTTTGACTCCACCTCGATTGGGGGGACTGAGTGCCCAGGTAGCTGCCATTCAAACCAATTGAGTTTTGGCCTTACATTCAGCTGCAAATGTATCTGAGTGTTCAACGAAACGTATCTGTAATTGTGTCTAAATTTAAAGCGAATTCCATTTTTTTCATGGGCTTAAGGAGGGAGCATGTGGGATGGAGGAGGAACTGGCGCCTGCATTTTTATGGCATTCTGGCGACGTCGCTGTCGCTGTGGTCGTCGTCTGGACGCGTCCGTCACCCCGAAAAAAGGTGTCAGGAATTTTTTCAGCATTCTGCATTCTGCATTTTTTGACAGACGGACAGGAGATGTGTGGGGGTATGAAAATGATTCCGTGGAGTCGCGCGGAAGTTGCAACTTGTGATAAAAATCGTGTGTCAATTTGATTTGTGACGTTAACCGCTGCCTAAACAACAACAACAAAGCCACCGGTTTTTGCCGGCTTGAAAAATGTTTCTGTTGCAATAGAAAAACGGACGCGTTACATGACATTTGTGGCAGCGAATTGGCAGCTTCCACAGGCTGCCTGCTGGATGCAATTGCAGCAGCCTGACTGACAGCCAGCCATTTGCTGAGGGAAGGAGAAAGGTTTTTGAGCTGAATGTGATTGCCTTGTATAGTGGAGAATTAAACAAAAAGCCTTAGGGTTTAACGAAAGTCGGAATTTCTAAAAAATACTTTACTCTCCACCACCAAACAATGCAATTTAAAAGCAGCAGAATTTCAGGAAGCAAATGCATTCGGCTTATTACGACTACGAATTACAACAAAAAAATGCATTGGTCAGTGACCGATTCCTATGACGTTAAATTACCTATTCAATTCTTATGTAATACATTACGGAATGCGTTTAGGTAAGTGCTATCACCTTGTGTTCAACAATAAAAAAAAAAATAAAAAAATATCGAAAATTTCCAATCTATGTATACTAGTTAGTTAATTTTGTTTATAGTATAAAGGTTTTACTTTTCTTTAAATTTTAAGATTCCCATTTCTAAAAGAATTTATATTCTACAGCTTCAGTATGTAAAGACCTTCTACAGAAAATACCCAAAAGTATTTTACCATAAAATAGTTAGGCGTTTGTTTAATGAAAAAAAAAAAATGCTGGAAAATGGTGGAAAATGTTGTTCTTCTTTTTTAAGACTTCAAATAAATAGATGCAAAGTTACAAGCCTAAAAAAGTAATCTATGTACATTTACCAGCCCATTGAAAATCGTCAAAATTTGAAATCGAGAATGGGGGGGTCTTCTTAAACTAACTTAATGCGCGTTGGTCAATTTAAACTTGCCTGTTCTCATAAGAGGCATCCAATCGTTTTCGCGAAGCGGTTAAAGTGTTCATCCTCAAGGCAGCAGTTTTATCATTTAACTCAGTCGTGTTTGACTTATACATATATCAAATGAAAATTCTAAGTAATCCCTTTCTTGCCCTAAATCCAAGACGCCTAGACGAACGCCGTTCGCAGGGATGGCCGTACTTGCGCCGAACCACATCGCACATAGCCCAGTTTCCCGGGGTCTCCAATGTGCAGGAGCAGGATGATAGCCAGAACCGGCTTTCTGCCCGCCACAAATCCATCATTCACATCGTCAAGATGGGCATTCTGTTGCTCCTGTGGTTTATCTGCACATGCATTGTGTTCGCATTTGCCGCCGAGAAGAGTCCGCGGAGCACGATGGTGACCGTGATGCCCAACGAAACTGCTTTCAGGAAGGTGGAGCTGCCCAGCAATGGAATCAAGATCACCCTGCTTGGACCCGTGGATTGGATTCACATGAGGTTTCCGGATGAGCATGAGCAAGTGTATGGGGCGGGCTTGCGGGTGGAGTGGCGCAGCTCCGACTTAAATGAGACATATCGCCGGACGGACATGTGGAATATTGCCATGGAGAGCGATGACACGAAGTACGACGAAGTGTCGAAGAACTTCAGGATTCCACGGGCAGGCGGGGAAGATGCGCAGGCGGTGGTCTCCCTGGAGAGTAGGTGTGATCACCCGGTGTCCCTGCACATGGTGCTGGATACAGGCCCTCTCATCACGGGCATGGGCGTCGTTTACGCCGGCATCCTGATCCTCGGGCTCTATATGCTGATCATTTTCGACGTCATAGATCACACCTTTGCCGCTCTGATCACCGCAACCACCGCCATTGCGATTCTCGCTGTTCTGGACCATCGGCCCAACTTGCATACGATTGTGTCCTTCGTTAACTTCGAGCCCCTGATGCTGCTCTTCGGGCTGATGACCATTGTGGACATCATGGCCACCACTGGCGTCTTCGATTACCTGGTCGTTGGCACCTATAGACTGGCCAGGGGTCGTTCTTGGCCCCTGATATGTTTCCTGTGCATGCTGACGGCCATTCTGTCCGCCCTCCTGAACAGCGACATCATGGCTGTGGCACTCACCCCGATAACCATTCGACTGTGCGAGGAGATGTCCCTGCGCACCACCTACGTGCTGGTCATAGTGGCCATATTCGCGGATATGGGTGGCGCCCTAACTCCCTTGGGAAATCCGCCAAACGCGATCGTAACCACCAATCCGGCGGTGATGGCAGAAGGAGTTGACTTCGTTAACTTTTTCGTACACATGCTGCCGGGAGTGCTGGTCGCCATGATCGTGGTCTTCGGAATAGTGTACGTCACCCACAGAAAGAGCATCTTTGTGGTGGACCAACATCAGCAGGATCTGATGGAGGAGCGGGTCAGGGCGAAGGAGGCGCCCTCCCAGACAACCCTGGAACGCATAGCTCGGCTGAAGGAAAGGCAGCCAGGTAGGTATTGGTTCAAGCCCGTGGATAACTATGCGGAAACGCTGGCCGCCTTGGAGGCGAGTAGCCGGATCCGGGACAGGCCGCTGCTGATCAAGTGCTGCATCGCCCTGACCTTCGCCCTGCTCTGCGTGGTCCTGCACTCGATACCCGGTGTGGCGGCCGGGGCCTCCCTGGGTTGGGTCACCCTGCTGGCCGCCTTCCTGCTGATCATCCTGGAAAACAAGCACGACCTGCACGCCATCCTCGGCATAATCCAGTGGACCAGCCTGCTCTACATCGCCGCGCTCTTTGTCTTGTCGGAGGCTGTGGATCAGCTGGGATTCTTCGAATGGCTCGGGGACAGGACGGTGGTATTCCTGGCGAGCCTGGAGCCGCAGCATCAGACGGCGGTGACCACCATGACGCTGCTCTGGTCGACCGCCCTACTCACGATCCTGATTGACAACGCGGCCGTTACCATATTTATGCTGAAGTTCAGCTTCCAGATGGCCAGCAAGGACGACATTCCACTGCCCCCCATGTTCTGGGCCCTCACGTTCGGTGCCTGTTTCGGGGGAAACGGATCCCTGTTCGCCTCCGTTTCCAACGAGATAATCGTCTTGATCGCCCTTCAGCACGGCTACAAGATTTCCTTCTGTCACTTCTTCATAATCGGGTTTCCACTGATGCTGGTCACCATGGTTATCGGTTCCGTTTACCTTCTAATTGCGCACTCGGCCTTAAGTTGGAATTAACACTGTAAACGCAAATTTCGAAATTTAAACAGAAGGATTAAAGTCTCCCACGATTTGTATACAGTCAGAAAACTTTCCTGCGAATAAAGAATGCGAACAATTCAATTGAAAGAGTAGTTTGTATTACAATTAAGACTCTTTATTATTTAAAAGCTTGAAAATTATTTCAATTTTTATTGTGATTATTCCTTTTCCCACGTAACTAGTAGTCTGCAAAAATGAATATTGCCAAAATTCTTTTATGTCATTATGACATTTCTAGTCCACGAAAAACAAAAACGCATTCAAAAGCACACAACGTGTCCAAGTTTTGATGGCTGACAGCAATTGGTGCTGCATTTTGGCCACAATTGTCAGGTGTCGCGATATTCGACCGCCTGTCAATCCAATTTCAGTCAGATATACATATTCTATTGATTTAAGACAGCCTGAAAGGCGACAGGCACCCAAGTGCATGGAACAAAAATTAACTATTTTCATCTGACTGCAAAAATGCAAAAATTATATTATGTGTTACTAGCCCCACACAAATCACTGTATTTTTTATATCCTTCATTATTTTGTCTTTGACAAAACTGGTTGTCAATGGTAGCTCGAAAAAACTTTTTTTTAAACAACTTTATCGATTTGGTTGTTTTTTTCCGCATAATTTTTTATTTATTGACCAAAAGGTATTGTTCTACTCTTTAGATGTTGATGCTAAGACTTTCCAAAGTCTATTGGTTAAGAAAAATAGAGAGGTAAAGTAAAAAATTGTAATTAAGAAATCAGTTAAAAGACACTTTATACTAGTGTGCCGTATTGATGTATTTAAAGCTATAACTTTAGGGCCACAAGATGTTTTTTGTGCAGGTTTTTATACCCGTTACTCGTAGAGTAAAAGGGTATATTGTATTCGTGCAAAAGTATGTAACAGCTAGAAGGAAGCGTTTCCGACCCTATAAAGTATATATATTCTTGATCAGGGTCACTAGCCGAGTCGATATAGCCATGTCCGTCTGTCTGTCTGTCCGTCTGTCTGTCCGTATGAACGCTGAGATCTCGGAAACTATAAAAGCTAGAAGATTGGCATTTTGCATGCAGATTCTAGGAGTTCCTACGCAGCGCAAGTTTGTTTCAAAAAGGTGCCACGCCCCCTTTAACGCCCACAATCGCTTATATACGATTTTAAAAATTTAAATATTTCGGAAAAGTAAAAATGCAGTTTTATTGTGTTTATCAATACCTATCGAAATGTAGAAGAAATTTTTCAAATCGGACCATTTGTTAAAAAGTTATGCGTGATCAAAGTTTCTATCTCCATCTCCCTCGCACTCCCTTTACCTGAGTAACGGGTATCTGATAGTCGGGGCACCCGACTATAGCGTTCTCTCTTGTTTTTATTAAGAACACTCAACGATTATTCTTTTTATAAACATATAAATATCATATAGCTCTCATACGAACAATCGGAAAAAACAATTCAAAAAAATTATAACTTTGTTGTTTTTTCTTGTTTTGTTTTTTGGGATTTGGTAATATTTAAATATAATGGAATTACGGTTTTATTTAAATTCAAATCGGACAACCAATACAATATAGCTGCCATAGAAGCGATGGCAAAATGCAGCTCAAAATCGACATAGCTTCTTTGTTTTTAGTAATATAGACATAGAAATCGAAATGTAGTCGATTTGTAATAACTGCAAGGGTTTTTAAACTTCGGCGTGCCAAAGTTTGCTTCTTTTCTTGTTGTAACTAAGGCTATACAATTTTTGAACTTCCTTAACTTTCTCTGTTATAAACTTCGAATGTTATTAAGCTATAACACAGGCAACGATTGACCATTACTGTTAGTTTAAGTGAGCCAAAAACTATACAACATTAATCTGTTGAGGAAAAAGCTGTAATAAAGAGAAAAACATTTTCAGGTTCATACCGACATATTTTCAAATAAAAGATTTAAAAAAAAAAATTTAAATGATATAATAATTGAATAATTTATAAGGTCCTATATCCATAAAACATTTTTTTTAGCCTTAGCACCAATTTTACCTCAAAGTGCACATCCTAACCTTTAAAATTCTTTTTTAGTTTTTAAATACAATTATTCGTTCCTGAGATATGACCATTTAAAGAATGTCACTTTAATATTTTTATTGAACCCCTTAACGCCCAAACTAAAATAAGAATAGTTATTTACAGAAACTTTATAGTTCTTTAAATTCTATTATCGAATATATAGCTTGTTGAAATATGCCAAAAACGTCCATTTTCACACTTTTAGGTTAGAATATCTGAAAAATATCTGTGTCGGTGCTGGAACTATTTTGGGACCGCATTTGGATTCAGCGCGAAAAATTGCATAAGAAAAAGTGGGTCCAGTTTTTGGGTCCGGGATTTTTTAAAATTTTGTTAGCCTGTGTTATCTTTGATAGAGCTGCTTAATAAAATATAAATAATTGCAGGATCTTAAAATAACAATTTGATTTCTTTTTTGCATAACGATTTAGCAAAAACCCTTGTTTTTTAAATAACTTTTAAAGTGGAATGTCATTCGACGCGAATTTTCAACACAAACACTTTGCCCTACTGGCCCCAACAGCTCTAATTGCGAAATTTTAATTTTCCACTTTCACCGTTGCTTCTCCTAATCCAATGGATTTTTTTTTAGTATTGTTATGTAATCCTCTCCGATACAGCGAAACCTTTCCGATCCGACCATCACATCAGATTTAGAATTCTGCGACTATATGTAAATAGTAGTCGCCTTCGTCACTACTTGTACTGCCGTCCACAGTGATGTGGTTTTTGTAATGATAAATAAAGTGGCTAGACTTCAATGCTAGTTATTTGATCTCAGATTCTTGTACACTTTAGTCACTTACCAACCCATTTTTTCCTGTTTTGCTGAGAATAAATAAAAACTGTTAAGACTTTTGTCTCCCACTGTATTTTTCTGTGACAAGTTTGAAACGCTGAAGACGAAACACAAAACTAATAAAGATGCGTAATGGCTATCTGCGCACAAATATTGGAAAATAATTACGACAGGGTATGCGTTAAGGAACTGAAAATTGGGGGCAAAGAGATCGAAAAGAAATCAGACACGTATCTAATGTGAGCTTTAAGTCGTCCATCCAATTCTTGAACATTTTCCTGAAGCACAAATCTGCATCCCCCATCCACAGTGAGTTTCGCTATCCTTTTGCGGTGTGCATGCAACAATTGTTCCCTGGGTCACGCATGCCAGAGAGAGATGGCCATATGAAGGGGGCGGTGATGGGGAGGCAACAATAACTTTTTAGGAAAAAAGCAGCGCAAAAATTAATGCTCCTGAAGTGCTTTAACAATTCTCTCTTTCTCTTTCTCTGTCTCACCCTCCCGCACACTGCTTCATTTTCAATTTCAATAAATAACCTTGATTTAAGCGGCAGCGCCGTCGACGTCAGCAGCGCAGTCGCCATTTGACCAGCTGCAATACAAACACAAATGCCACCCCTCCCCCACTCACACACACATAGACCAGACCGGCCCCCTGCCCCCACACAAACACCTGTCACACACTGCTCTCTCTCTCTCGCCTGCCAATCTGCAATCCTTGCTCTCAGTGCAGTGTGAAGAGAGAGGACAGGGAGAGCGCAGGCGTCGGTGAGAGAAAAAAGAGAGGGAACTGACTCTCTCGCAGACTCTCATATCATATATCAATTTAATGGGGAAACGTCGGCAGTCCCTCTCCCGCTCTCGCACAACTCATTTTGATAGCTCTCTGCCCGCTCTCTGCTTTCTCGCTGCTTTCTCTCTGCTTTCTCTCTGCCGCTGCTCGCTGTCAGCTCTCAACGATTCAATTGTCAAAAAGATGTTTTAGTCGACGACTGAACTGAACGCAATCATGTCGCACTTTCTCATTTTGCTGGGGTTTTTGCCAGCCTTCTGAACGGTGGGTGGTGCAGCAGTAACGGTACATCGCTCGACCACCGAAATATTGCAAGTCCAGAAAACAGTTAACCAAAAAACGAAAGACCGAAAGTTCTACGCGTCGAAATAAATAAACATAAATCTTGTGGCAAGCCGTCAATAAATCATCAAATTAATAGCCCCACCAACGAACGCACACACACAGCTGTACTGTGTTCTAAAGGAAAAGAGGAAGCAGAAGGAAGTGAAATTGGCGGCAGTTTGACCGCAACAACAATAACAAACAACAAATACGCCTGCAACACACAACCGCACGCACACACACACCCACACACACGCACGCGTTCGTCATCAGCCGTGGTCCTCCGCCTCCCCCCAAATCGTCCCCTTCTCCCACGAACCATTGTGACATTTGATTTATTTGACGTGTGTGTTTTTGATAGAAGCTCAACACGAAACTGACACACATACAGAACCTCAAGAATTTATTTAGTGAACGAAAATAAAATCACAGTTTTTTTCGCGCATGTTCGAAGTGAAGTGTGACAACAGAAGGGAACCAGAAATATACAAAAAACAAAAAACCAGCCCCGAAACAAATCCATCGCTATCAATGAGCAGACGGAATTAATTGCCAAACAGCCAAAGTAATCTAACCTTCGGAGACTTCGTGCCCCAAAATAATCTCAACAAAATGATGCTTCACGAGGCTGTCATGCTGGAAATCTATCGCCAGGCGTTGAGTGCAAGGTGAGCGGTTCCCCCGATTTTTCCTTTTTTATTATTATTATTTTACGTTTTGCAAGGAGTATTCTGAGTTGTGAAATGTCGAGTGAACAGTGGATGCAGAATGAAATTTTCTTTGGTTTGAATCTTTTACAAACGTACAATTTTCCGTGTGCAAATCGAATTAATCGTCCAACCCCAAATACCTATTTCAGTTGGAAAATAAATAATGAAAGTGTACTAGTTAGTATAATTAAAATTTTTACAATAATTTCCAAAAATAGGAGGAGATTTAATGCTTGTTTGAAGAAATCTGTAACAAAGGCAGAGTCAATTGAAAGAATGCTAGCTAGTGTCGAATTGGACTTTTGAAACAATTTCTTATAAGCCGAACACTAATTTATTATGAAATTTGTTTTAAAATTGACAAGAGCTCTGCGATAAGAATACTTCACTGTAAACACAAAATTTATATTAAAACAAAGCAACAAAAACAGCCATAAGAAAAATTAGTTCGTTTGCATAAGAATATTTTATTCTTACTAAAATTTAAATGTTAATAGATTTAGACTATGACTTATACTGTTACTGTGTTATCGTATTTTTGAATTATAGCTACTTGATTATAACTACATAATTAAAAAGTTTACAATTTAAATACGATGGATTTTCTTGATTTTATGCAATGTAGCAAATGCTCGTCATATGTTTTTGGAATAGCTTTTTAAGCACCTCAAGAAATGTGCTGAATACATTTTGGTTTCTTCAAACACCTTTCTTAAAGAAAACTTTGGTTCGAATTTTGACTTACTGTTCTGAAATCAAGAAAAGATCTAGGCTTTGGGCCTCTGAGCCTTTGTTAATTTTTAATTAGTCATTTTATATCATTATATATTTTAAAATCGTGATTGCTTCGATTCTATCATATATGACCCTACTCTGCATATTGGAATGTTTTGCATATCTGCATTTAAATGGAATTGTAATTAAATGTATGTTGGGTATCTCTTTGCTCACCGTGTTTTTAGATTGTCCTCACATTACTATTTAGTTAGTCGCTTATTCTTAATCCCCCCTTTCACTTCTTTCAATTCCAGTGAGTTGGCCAGCCCGCGATGCCAATCCCGGGAGTCAAACACCTCAGCTGGAGCGGGAACAGGCTCTGGCGACGTGCGATGTCCATCTAATGAGTCGCACTGCTCGGCCAACGATCGTCTGACTCCGGCTGCTACGCCCACGCCCACGGCCACGCCCCTCTCGCCCCACTCCGTGGGTCTTCCCCTGACGGCGACACTTCCACCTGCAGCTGCAGCCGCTCTGCTGCCTCCCCAATCCGCCGCCATGGCCGCTTACCTGGCCGCCGCTCAGCAGAATCACCTGCTGCTGACGAATCCGCTGGCGGCAGCAGCTTCCCTGGTCCAGCAGGCGACGCAGCAGGCGGCGGAGGAGGGCGAGTCGCCGGCCCTGGACTTCAGCAGAAAGCGTCCCACGAGTGACGGCGAGGAGGAGGAGGAAGAGGAACAGCAGCAGGAGCAGGAGCATGGGCTGGACCAAGAGCCCGATCAGGATGTCCAGGGCGAAACGGGACCTCTGGACCTCTCCGTGAGCACGAGGAAGCGGCAGGGACAGGACTCGCCGCCCGCCAGGAAGATTCCAAGGAGTATATGCACAGACTACAAGTCACCTCTGCCACCTGGCAGTTGGATACCCCCATCAATCCCTACTTGGCGGCCGTGGCGGCAAAAACAGGAGGACTGGGCAGCTCCAAAATGGCTCCCAGCGAAGCCAGCAAGGCGCTGGAGAAGATGAGCGAGATGAGTCGCCGGGAGACACCGCCACCGTCTTCGAGGAGCTCTTCAGGCATACCAGCCTCCATGGGATCAGGAGTGTCGGGAGGCGGAGCCTCCGGAGGAGGAGGCCGGCACAGTGCCTGGCAGTCCCACTGGCTGAACAAGGGGGCCGACGCGGCGAAGGACGTGTTCAAGTGCGTGTGGTGCAAGCAGAGCTTCTCGACGCTGGCCAGCCTGACCACCCACATGAAGGAGACCCAGCATTGCGGCGTGCAGATACCCTCGCCCTCGTCCGCTGGAGGAGCAGGTGCCACCACCGCCCCTCCCCCTTCCAGGCTGCCCACTTCCGCCTCCAACTCCGCCTGCTCCAGCAGCAGCAGCTCCACGTCGAGCTCCTCGAACTCCTCGAAGTCGGAGTTGAACATGCTGATCAAGGAGACAATGCCGCTGCCCAGGAAACTGGTGCGAGGTCAGGACGTTTGGCTCGGCAAGGGCGCGGAGCAAACCCGCCAGATACTCAAGTGCATGTGGTGCGGCCAGAGCTTCCGGTCTCTTGCCGAGATGACCAGTCACATGCAGGAGACGCAGCACTACACGAACATCATCTCGCAGGAGCAGATCATTTCCTGGAAGTCGGGCGACGAGCGGGAAAGGCCCTCTAACGGCGGAGCACCGCCCGCATCCACGGCTCCCCCTCCTCCTGCCACGTCTGGGGGGCCAGCTCCGTCTGTCAGTGCCGTGCTCACCTGCAAGGTCTGCGACCAGGCCTTCGGCACCCTCAAGGAGTTGAGCAGCCACATGGCCCAGCAATCGCACTACAAGGAGTCGCCGACCTCGTCCGCCTCTCCACCAGCTCCCGGTGCTGGGAACACCAAGAGGGGCAGGCAAACCCGCAACGAGAAGCGCAAGAAGTCGCTGCCGGTGAGGAAGCTCCTGGAACTCGAGCGTTCCGGCTCGAACTCCAGCCTGGACTCGGCCCTCAAGCCGCTGAGGGACTTTGCCGCCGCCACCAAAATTACCTGCGAGAAGTGCGGCAGTAAGATAGAAACCGCTCTGTTTGTCGAGCACATTAGGAAGTGCTTGGGCGAGAGCATACCGATTCCGCCCAGGCGGTCCAACCAGGGAGTGGAGCGGCTGCCAAGTCCCAGCTCGGGATTGGGCGGCGAGAAGCCCCCTTCGGTCCTCAATGCCCTGGAGCAACTCATCGAGAAGAGCTTCGAATCGAGGGCAGGAAGAGCCATGACTCCTGGCGGCTACTCCGAGTCCGGAACTCCGCTGGGGGCCAGCATCCTGAAGCGCCTGGGAATCGACGACAGCAGCGATTACACGAAACCTCTGATGGACGCCCAGGCGATGCACCTGCTGCGATCCTCCTACGCCTCCAGGGATCGCAGTGCCAGCGAGTCGAGTTCGGCCAGCAGAGTGGATTCAGCCTACACCCCGGACAGACAGCAGGCCACGCCCCGCAGGACACCGGATACCCCTGCCCCGCCCCCACCACCACCGCCCACCATTAAGGCGGAGCCGCCGGAGGCGGATCCTTCGCTGGGTGGCGAGCGCGAGGACTGCAGTCCCCGGCAGCAGATCCACGTGAAGAAGGAGTTCAGCATGGAGGCGAGTCGGGAGAGTCCTCGGTCGGCCAGCGAATCTCCTGCGCCGCAGACCGCAGGATCGGCACCGGATAATGGCAGCTTACTGGCCCTGAACTCCATGTTCGATCAGCTGAGTGGAGTGGAGAACAACAACAACAACAACAATAACTCGGGTAAGTAAAAATAATGCGAAGGAGTGATTAAGTTGGTGGAGAATGAAACACAAGTTACAGGAAGAAGAGGTACTTTTTTGAAGAAATTATTTAGTTTTTTATAAACTGTTCTAAAAATATAATTCTTCAACAAGAAAGATAAGCTTTATAAAAAGAAATAAAAGTATTTAAATCGTTCAACTACTTTTCAGATTCCATATTTATTTTTATTAGTTCACTAATAATATACTAATTGAAGTAATATGTTTTCCAATTAGGCAAGTTTTATGAAAACTACGAAGTTAAGCTTAAATGTGAAATGTACAGACGAATTTAAAATTAAAGTTATCTAAAGCTGAGTTATCGACTTAATTTTATGGTCTCAATTGCCAATTAACTAGTTTCGGTAGCATTCATTTTAAAAAACATTAAGCTATGCAAATTTGATGGGAAAATTATTTCGAAAGCCACAAATCTGCAATATTATTTGCCGAATATTTTTTACATTTTATGGAAATAAGATTAAAACATTATTTTTATCTTTTTACACTTGTTCTTACCTTACACTCACTACTTACTTGAGTTAAAAGTTTCATATCTTCACTGACCATTCATTCTCCAAATGCTGGCAATAAAATATTAATGTTCGCTATTGATCCTTTTTGCAGGACACTGCTACAACAGCAATACGGCGAGCAACCTTTCCGTCAAGAAACCAAAGGCCCATCCCCTGGCTGCGCTGCAGAAGCTGTGTGAAACCACGGATCCACCTGCACAGAACCCTCGCAGCGGCTCCTCCGCCGGACCCACATCCTCATCCGCATCCGCGAACGGAAGCGACCTGGTGGCCTTTAGCTGGGCCTGCAACGAGGCGGTCCTGAGTGCCAGTAGCGGTGGCTCCGGCGGCGACCCGACCATCATCAAGTGCTCCTTCTGTGATACGCCATTCGGATCGAAGGGCGCCTACCGCCACCACCTGTCCAAGGTGCACTTTGTGAAGGACGCGGGCGAGGAGTCGCCCCGGCTCAAGTCCCCGGCTGGCCAGAGCCCCAAGTCGTTGCCCATGGCCTCGCCCAAGAGGTCGGCCTCCCGGAGTCCGGCGACGGGATCGCAGCAGCCCCCTCCGTCGCCCACCATCAATCCCTACGACGAGAGTCCGCAGTCCAAGTTCCTCAAATACACGGAGCTGGCCAAGCAGTTGTCCTCCAAGAATGCCTAAGGATCTCCGGCAGGTGCGGTAATAGTTGACTGGGAGTGGGAGTTGGGGATCGGACTGGAGCATCAAGAACTAAGCGAGAAGTTGGGTATCTTATACAAATAGTAATGCAGTGAAAACTCTATTGGCGAACAGATTCGTAAAAAAGGTAAACAATAGTCAAGAAAGACAGACATGTAATATGGTCTAAGTATGATCTCAGTATTAGTTACGAAACTTACAGAATCTACATAAAAAGGTTTTTTCAATTGAAATATAAATATGATTTGAGCATCGGATTAGTATGTTTTCCTATTTTTTTATTAGACAGAAGTTTTAAAAACCATACTTTATTTAAAATCTTCAAACACAAGGAAAAATTCAAAAATACATTTTAGAATCAACCGAAAAGTGATCTGTTCGCTAGGAGAGGTTTTCGCTTGCAAACATTAAAACTGATTTCAAAAAATTGATTATTGTAATTCCCAACTCCAAGACGAGATTCCGAAAGCTCTCTTCTCTGCATTGATTTCTGATCTGCGCTCTCCTCTCCCGACTTCGCGCTCTCGCAAATCTCTTGCAGACGCTCCCTCTCTCGAGCGCTGCACACCCACACACTTAAAGGGATTTCCCCTACTTTTGCTGAATTTGCCAAGGAATTTCCCCAGTCTCGCCGCTCTCCACTTTGGGTTTCCCCTCTCTCGTGACGTCATGGCGATGCTGGCCCGCTTTTTATTGTTTCCCAATCGGACAGTCGCAGTCGGACGTGCGAGTGAGAGGGGGCTAGCTGGAAATTCAATTACCACCACTTTGACGAACTGCTGTCCATCAAGGCGCGTTGGACAGAGACGGCCATAGTAACGGAGTGACGAAAGGCGACGACACGAGTTCGTCAAACTCGGTCTGGATGGGGGCGAGAGAGACAGAAACAGCGGGTGGGTGGGCAGAGAACGAGAGCGGGAGCGAGATAGTGAGTGAGTGGCAGATTTGAGTGGCAAATTGGATTTCGAGTGCGAATCGGAATAGAATGCACTCATTGCAAACGAGTCAAACGTTATTTATTTATTATGCGGCAGTTCCTGGTCAAAAAGAAAATATAAAAAAGCGTGCCAAAAAATTCGAAATACTAAAATCTAATAAGCTAAACTAAAACAATTAAATCAGTACACCTAAGCAATTACAAAACAAACGCAACGCAGTATACGTAAAAACTTAAACACTTACAAAGTTAACCTCATTTTATGGTTGAAGGAAACTTTTAACGATGCATATAGCCCTCATACGAAATAATGCATTCAGTATATGTAAATATTTAGCCAATAGCACTTTCCTTCCATACGTCTAAAGATTATCAATATTTACATAAAGGTATAGAAAGTCGAAATCAAAATGTAGTCACAGCAACGCATGTATACGAAAACAATTTTAAAAATTATATATACACTTTGAACTATATGTACACCCATGTATACCAACAACTCCAATCTCAACAATAACTAAGAATCTTGAATATCTAACCTAAGATTTAAACCTAAGAGGAGGAGGAACTTTGCAGAATGTAAAACATTTCATTATTATCAACAGCAATCATTATCGACGTCATCTCTCGTCGCGAATAATTTATATCTATGATATATGGCAACTATGTATACGACTTGTATTTGAGTTTTTGTGATATTATTTTTAAAACGAATCCGTTCGCTTCCTTTTCGCCACGCCCCCAAATCCTATATATATCCTGTAACACCCCCACCCTTCCCCCTAGATCTTAAGTGTATGTTATATTAACGCAATAAAGGCGCAGCATTCAAAATACAATAACATGATTTTCTCTCTAATTGAAAACTTTGATTCCAAATTAGTGGGCAATTCTCAATTCTAAAGTAATTTCACCAGGTAATAATGGCAGATGAGGATTTTAAAAAATGTTGTATGTTTCCGATTTAAACAGGTTTTGTGATTCTCTTATTTTATTATGTTTTTTTGGTCGCTGGGTCATTTGATTTATTAATTTCTAAAGACGATTACCATTACCTTACCTTGAATAAAAAAGGGGCCTTTGAAAACTTTTAAAAGTTTTGGATTTATTTTTGTATTTTTAAAAGATTATATACTACATTAAATGACTTGGGATTGAAATTGAACAAAAAAATAAATTAATTCATCTTATGTTATCCATCATAAATAAATTGCTAGTTTAATCAAGTTACAAATAACATTTACGGTTTACGATCTGGGTAAGTATTAATAAACATTTTGTTTCTTTTTATTTCGTAAGGTTTTTCAGATTTGCAAAGGAAAACTTAGGGTAAACGGAGATGTACATCAAAATATTTGCCAAACACAGAGAAAAACATAACAATACATAATTTATATTGTCTTCTTATTTTTCACATGAAAATTATTATATATCAAAATCACATCAAAACAAGCTTTTCATTTCAATAAGAAAGGACACGTTGGTATGATTTGCATACCAAATGTTAGTTCGAAAAGTCTCTTAGAAGAATGGATTGGCTGAATATCTTCAATTTGTGAGTATTTAAGATTTATAAAGGTACTTTGGCATATTAAGGTATATTATTGTTTATCGAACATGCTGCAATCTTTAACAAGTCGATCAATAAAAATCTGATACAAATTAATATCAGCTGGATATGGAAAAATATAATCCTGTTATTAAAAATATAATTGTGACAAATGTGATTTGTGTAGCATATCAATATCTGATATAAGGAAATATTTATGTTCATGCCTCAAAGAGGATAATTTTTTTATGAAAAAATAGCCGATCTATGACAAGTTGGTTTTTTTCTTTGTGTATAGTAAATTAACTATAGTTAGGTTGATGAAAATATTTAAAAATATTTTTTGGCAATTTTATTGCCAGTAGAATCTGCGTTCAAAGTTGTAGACCTTTATCGCTCTAAATTAAAATTTGATTTTTAAAAAAATTGAAAAAGTCAGTAATAAAAGCGAAATCAACAAGTTGAAAACTAAAATAATTTTTGCATGTTCTTCATAGCTTAGATATGCCATCTCCCAGTGGTGGCTCAATTAGCTAATCATGTTGTATTTTAGCCAGCCTTGGGCAGTGGCCTAATCTGCAATTAGCCGGGCTTTTCAATTGCTCCCCAATTGGCCAAATTTTGGGCCCGGCCTAAAGCTCAGTTAATTGTGGAACGATGGTGCCGGAAAACATGGCATATCAAATTGTAAACTAATATTTGCTAATAAACACGCAGAGTTAATTAAACCTGAATTATGGGCACATGGCTGTGTTAACTCCGTGGGGTGGTGTTTTGGGGGGAAGGGGGGAGAGGGGAAAAGGACGATGCAGGAACAGGAACATGCGCGAATGTGAACGCGATTCGCTGATTTATGGGCAACAAAGGATTAAGACAACGACATCCAGATACCGATGGCAACTTCATACGTATACGCATATCCATATCCCTATCCCCGTCTCTTTCTGCGCGCCTATCTGCCTCTCTTTCGGGCGACGTTGATGACGATCCGACGCCAACAAAAATCTCCTCGAAAACTTCAATTGCCAAAGGATTCATTTTCACTTAAAATTTATGATGTGTGCGCGTTGTGGGCGGGCTCTAACATACACAGGAAAAAAATCATATAATTTATTTAATTATATTTTTTTTGGGTTTCATTATCTGTTGCTTTGAATCTTACATATCTAAAAGGTTATTACTAAAGTTAAACACTAATTAAACTACGTTTTTAACAATATACTGAGTTTTTACTTATTTAATATGTTTTTGTCTGAACTTAGTTTCACAACGTTAAACGTATTATTTTATTTTCTTGTCTTAAGCAAGATTTAGTTTCCATTCCTTTGGAACTTTGAATGTATCAAAAACGATAAGCTAATTTTTTTCTGTGTAGAATGTACATATATGATGTGCCCCGGGGGTGTGGGAGGTTGGGGGACATGTGCTGGGTGTCACATTTGTGTTAAGAGATAATTTTTGGAAAATGTTCCAAACAACTTTTCTGGCCCGCCTCAGTTTTCAGTTCGGCTTCATTGATGGCTTCTTTTTTGGGGGGGGTGGCGCGGTTTTTCTTGCCTCCGAAAGTTGCGCACGGGACACCTTTGGGCTGACCTCCCACCCCCGAAAACCCATTGCCCCGCCCCTTGCCGCTGCTCCGCTTAATGAGATACAAACACATAAATTCTGAAAAGTGTCATGCATCGCACATAACGGTTTACTTTTTTGCTCTTTGATAAGCCAACAAAACTGCCGACACTGACACTGTCTCTATGTCTATGTGGGTGGGCGAAGGGGGTGGGCGAAGGGGGAGGGTGAAAGTGGGTGGCATGTGCGAGCGCCCGAAATGTGTGGGCAAAGTTAACTCCTGAGTCCTGAGGCAACAGACAAGGAACTCATATTCATATGGACAAAATGTCAAGATCACAAGACAGTGGCAAATATGAAATGAAATTAAAAATACGGATGGTTAGGAAGTGAAAAGAGGCTCACAGTAAAAGCGATTTATTTATTTTATTTCATTTTCTTATTTTATATTCACCGTCACTTATTTAAATTCGAAAATATTTATTTTAAAGTCCCATTTAGTCTGGTAGAAAATGCAAATGTAATCCAATAAAGTAAATAATTTCTTGAAATAACGTAAGGTATCATATTTAAAATCGGTCCTTTTCAACCAATTTTTAATTTATTTTCTTATTTTATATTTATTGCCACTTATTTGAATTCAAAAATATTTATTTTAAAGTCCGATTTAGTCTGGTAGAAAATGGCAAATGTAATCCAATAATGTAAATAATTTCTTGAAATAACGTAAGTAATCATATCTAAAATCGGTCCTTATCAACTAATTTTTAATTTTTAATTTATTTTCTTATTTTATATTTACTGCCACTTATTTTAATTCACAAATATTTGTTTTAAAGTCCTATTTAGTTTGGCAAATGTAATCCAAAAAGGTAAACAATTTCTAAAAATAGCATAAGTGATCATATTTAAAATCATATATTATCAACTAATTTGTAATGCACAAATAGACTGTCATTTACATAGCCACTTGTTTAAATGTGTCCTCGCGTACTGTAGCCTTTTGCAACGTGTGGCTACGATGTCAATCCGTGTGATAATCCCACCCCACGCCCAGATCCACATCCACCCGCCAAAGGACGAACCCCACTAAATGAGCTTGCGAAAATCTCGGTTCTCGGTGCCAGTGTGTGTGTGTGTGTGTGCGACTCCTGGGTGTTTGTGTGCTCATCAGTGAGCCATACGCTTGCCATATATCCTGTGGCATGCATAAAGAAAAGTGTAATAAAATTTGATTTATTGTAGACAAGATTCGAGTCGGATATGTTTTCCCTCCCCCTTCCCTTCCCTCCCACTACCCACCATCGCCCGTGTGAGTGTGTGTATATAAGCGAGGCTGTTTGTGTGCATTTCGCATGCCCATTCGCTGCTGCTTCCACGCCTGCGTCTCGCTTACAAGGCAGTGTCTTCCGCCCGCCGCCGCCCCTTTTTTCGGGGCACACATATCCTGGCGAATGAAGCGTCGGAATCCAACACCCACCCACCCACACACACAACGCCACCCGCCCCAAGGCGACTCATGCATCACTCGTCTAGATATCATTCATCTCGTTTGCTGCCGTTTACCTCGGCACATTACCCACACCCCATCCACACCCACACCCACTTCCACCACCCACACCCTCACCCACTTCCACCACCCACACAATCGCATTCACATTTTCTGACACTTTTGCTAAACTTTTGCACTGCAGGCGCTCGTCCTGCGTCCTCTGGCAGTCTCATTAGTCCTTGCGGGCTTCTGGCTTCTGTTGCCGGCTTCTTCATCGCCATCATCGTCGCACTCGCATCCATTTCTGGATCTGGAATCTGGATCTGGCTTTCTGGTGGTGGGTGGGCGTTCCTCGCCGCTGTCTGCCAAGAAAAACTGAAAAATCTTCGGATTTGAGGGACAGGGAAAGTCTGCTTCTGTAATTGCCATTTTGTAATTATTTCACTTGAGAATGGGTTGATGATTTCCTGCATAACGCCAAGAGGATCTACGGTGGTTGTGATATTGAATAAAAAAAGACATTTTTTAGGGAGTATACAAATTTATAATGAAACCAGGATGCAGTTTAAGGTTCCTTTGCTACAGCTAAGTTACTTTATTTAAAAAATTCAAGTTGTTAAAAATAAGTATTCTTCTTATTCATTAAGAAAAAAATTATATATATTTTATAATAGCTTTTCATCTATTGGCACAGAACAGACATTTTTAAGGAGTTTTTGTTTTAAAAATAGTAGTACGCATAGTTTAGCTACCGTAGATTACTGTTAATTAATCATTTTTTAATTATTTTATGTAATTTGTCTTTTTTAATGGTCTTTTAAGATTTCATTGAATAAAGATGGACAAAGTGAGCAAACAATACATCACGAATACGCACAGTTGGTCAAGTATTAAACATATTGAAATATTTACAAACATTTTGAAAACGTTTAGCTCGTTTTATTTTATAGGTGTGTCCTCCCGGATGCGTGGTAGTGTGTATTTGAGAACTTTTGCATTATGGTTGGTGGAGACATAAATCAAAATACCATTACGCCCGAAAGGTCCGCCCATATCAGGAGACAACCCATGCCGTGATTTATTAGAAAAACTGCAAGGGAAAACCCCAAAAGAAGGGGGCGAAAGGAAAACAGAAGCAGCAGCTAGAGCAAGAGCCACAGCAGCAGCAGCAGCAGTAACGCGTTTCTTTTGATAAAAATTTTGAACTAAATCAAAACTTCATTTCACATCGGTGCCATTTCTTGCGCCAGGGCCTCAGTTGAGTTCAGTTCAGTTTTCAGTTGAGTTGAGCGAAAACTCCACCCTCGCGCAACAAAAAGCGAGACGAGGAAAAGTGCACAACATCGAAACAAGAAATGGCGGCAAAACTAGAAAATGTAGCAAGGCGAAGGCGAGGGGCGGAAAGTGTTACACTGAGAAAAAATTCGAAGTGGTAGGAGGTGTTTTCCTTTCGATTTACCTTTACCAAGTGGTATTTGTCAGGCCAAAATAAACTATTAGAAGTGAATGAACCAGTTGCATGTTATATTAAACTTAAAACTTAAAAGTATTTTAAATAGTTACATGTTAAGTGCTGCTATTTTTCCGTGTAGGGAAAAAGGGAAGGGGTTAGAGTAGGTGCAGAGGGATGCTCAAAGGATGCCTCGTCCTTTTCCTCAACGGTGTCGCATTCAGCAAACGACGATGCCGCATCGTTGTCCTGCGACTTGACTCGACAAAATTCACTGCTGGCTGTCAGTTCAATAAATCATTTGCGTTTTGACACGTCGCCCCCCTCCCCCTCCCACCACTCTCATCCACGAACGAGCTGCTGCGCCAATGAAAATCCATAAATACAAAAACAAAGCAAAAAGCAGGGCAACAAAAAAAGGAAATAGAAAAATTCAGAGACGCGAGACGGAGAAACAGCCCCAAAAGCCCGGCTTCCAGGCTCCATGTGGGATGCACATAAATTCCGAGCCGTAGGAGCGCTCTCTACGAGGACAGTTCGGCGGAGAGGAGTGTTGGAAGAGCGGAAGAGACCGACAGTCAGCCGGCAAGTCGAACACGAAAGCGTTGCCACCGCCACAGTCCATAGATCAGAGCCCACTCCCAGGATGTCTGCACCCAGATGATGACGATGATGCTGGGGATGATGATGATGTCGCCGCAAGGACGCCTCAAGACGCAGTCCCACCACTCGGAGATGCACGGGTGGTCGGGCAATATATTGCACCTGGAATGTTGTGACCAGCGAACGAACCTCTTGAAGCGCTCTTGCCACTGCCACGCCCATAAACAACAGATCCTGGCCATGTCAGCTGGCCACTTGAATGGGGGCCAAGATGCAGGCGTTGACTTGCAAGAGTTTGCATTTTGGCGGATCATTTAATTTCCCTTTTTATTTGGATGTGCATCTTTAATTTGCAGTAATTCAAGGTAATAAATAAATAAACCACTTTTTCGACATTAAGCATTAATAATTGATTTTAGCTTAATACAAATTCATACCTGTAACATACCAAATACATACCAAACCGAAAACTTTATAATACTTATATTTTATAAATAAATAAATTCGTAAATATTTGAAATCATATTTCATATTTGTTATGTTAAAATTTAAATCCAGATTATTTAAAAGGATTGTAGCACTCAAATAAAGTTAAATATAATAATTATTTACTAACGCTGATGTCATTGTAATGCCTTTAAAATTAAGTTTTCCAATAACATAAAATAAATGCTTGATTTGCTAAACTTTGGTGCGTCGATTGATATTAATAGACAATAAGATTAAAATCTAATCTCTACCATGTCTCTACAGTATTGTGTGAGTATTAAAAAAACGTGCAATGCTAACCTTCAGACAATAATAGTTCTCGAGATTTTGATGTTCATAGTTACGGCGGACGGACAGTCCGCTTGTGGATTTATAACAGTGTCTAAATGTGTACTGAGGGAACTTTCTAACCACTCAGCGCCATTACCTGCCCTTATTTTAACTATAGCCAAAATTAATGTTGCTATGACTGTGTGAGGTCAAAAACAGAAATTAATCAATTTCAGTTCCACTTCATTTTAGCTAAATTACTCGAAAAACAAATTTTTGGTACAATAACCAAGTTTTAATGTCTTACTATAACCATTTGGGTATTATACATGTAAATCAACCATTTTCTTACTAACTGTATGGATAGTTACCAAAAGAAAACCTAAATACATGTATAATTTACTATGAAACAAGAAAGGAAAGCTAACTTCGGACGGAGCCGAAGTTGATATACCCTTGCAGAATATTCTGTAAATTATATTCTTCAAAATTATTCATATGATGCATTCTTAATACTCATAAAAAGTCGGTAGGTCGGATTGATTGGCCAAAAATAAAACCAATAGAAAATCCCAACTTCCTAACTTTGCAAACACCAAAGTTATGGCATTTCCGATCAATCAGTTATATGGCGGCTATAGGATATAGTCGTCCGATCCCTATGAAATTTGGTAGGTCGGATAAATTGGTCAAAAATAAAACTCATAGAAAATCCAAACTTCCTAACTTTAAAAACATCAACGTTATGGCTTTTCCGATCGTTCAGTTATATGGCAGCTATATGATATAGTTGCCCGATCCGGCTCGTTCCGACTTATATACTACCTGCAATAGAAAGACAACTTTTGGGAAAGTTTCAAGCAGATAGCTTTAAAACTGAGGGACTAGTTTGCGTAGAAACGGACGGACGGACGGACAGACGGACAGACGGACATGGCTAGATCGACTCTCCTGGTGATGCTGATCAAGAATATATATACTTTATAGGGTCGGAAATGTCTCCTTCACTGCGTTGCAAACTTTTGACTGAAATTATAATACCCTCTGCAAGGGTATAAAAATATGCCACAACAAAGTACTTGGACACGATCCGTATAAAATAAATTCTTTTTCTAATTTATTCGTCAAAACAGTACATAATTAAACAGCAAAGTAACAGAGTTAGAAGAGTTGGTTCTTCAAATTAAAAAACCTTCTCTGGTATTTATGTTTTCTTTAGACTCCATTAACCACCTCGCAGCTGAACAATCGAGTCAAATATTAGATTTCGTTGTATGTATATCCTAAGGGTGCTATTAAAAATAATGGTGAATTTTAAATAATAATTAAAAAGGTTAGCTGTCGAAATTAAAATCGAAACAGCCAAATAATGGCGAGTACGTCGTTCAATACCTGTCGTTCCGACAACAAATACCACCTTTACAATTGAAGACCAACGAGATAACTTTAAGACTAAAAAATAAAATCAAAATATCAAGGAACTTTTTTTAAATCAAATTTTAAAATGAATGGCCATTACTAAGACTTGATTACTATAAAGTTCCATTCACAAATTCATAAATTATAATACCCTACAAGGGAATAGATATGTTTCATATAACTTTTATAGCTGAACTCATTTTCTCTAACCTTGAGGTACCGAAAAAAAAGGTGAACCACATTTATACGGCGTCAAGCATTTGTTGAAGTACAGCGAAAAAGTTTGTGTTATAAATCAAACCCTTTGGGACATTTATGATCGTAAAGTTGAAAGTAACGAAATAACATTATATTCCAGGCATGAAGATGAACAAAAGCAGTTAATGCGTCGCCGCCATAAATTCATTCGAGCCGAGAGAAGCCGGTTCGAGTCGAGTTCCCTTATCGCATCCTTAACATTAAAGGAAGCCAGGAATTGGCATCTGCAGCCCCAATAATCATTCATAAAGCGTTCGTTCCTTCTTGTATTTTTCCGTTGTTAAAATAAATGATTTAATGAAAATATTGAGGTCGCTGAGGAAACACAGAGCAAGTGAATTACAAAAATGATTTAAGGGTGGGTGGTCGTTGTAAATTATTCGATTAATTACGGACTGTAAAATCGGTACATATTTTTTGATTTCCCTGCAATTTTCCTTAAAGTCGTTCAACATTATTTTCGAATAGTGTGTAGTTGTTTGGGACCACTTTTTCTTTCAAATAATCAATATTGACAAGAACAGAACTAAAAAAAAAATGTAAAACATTTTTAAAGTAATGCCGAATCTACCAAACTTTCTTTCAATTATAACAGAAGAGCAATCAACTTAAATAAAATATTTAACGTCTGCCGTATGCGAAAATATGGGGATCTTCTAAGCCAGCAAACAAACAAACAGCGGAACAAGCAAACAGAATGAAATGCGCCAAGCGACAATTTCTAATTACAAATTCACCACAACATTTAACCGTTTTTTCGGACACACACATACACATACACATAACACCTTCCCAACCGAGGATAATTTTCATACTAAAACACACCTTTCGGACGAAAGCAAACAAAGAGGTTAAAGGAAAAATGTGTGAAAAAGTCCTACATGCGTTGCTCGACTAGAATATTAGCAGTAAGTAACAAAGTAATATTCTGGAAAAATATATTTTTCTTACATTTATGCAGGATCTGAACAGTAAATGCAGAATTTACATGTTAAAATAAAAAATAGTTAAGAATAAAACACAATACAAATTTAAAAGAAGAATTTTAAACGATTTCAGTTTCTATACCATACTTTTTTGTTTAATAATTATAAATATAACACTTGCCTTCCACTAACCAACAATTCAGGAAATCGTTCTTATAAACTCATATCAATCATAAAAAGAAAATTAAATATTATTGAGACTTGTCACGTTCCGAAAGTTATGTATAAAAAAAGGGCAGTGAACAGTATTATATTATTGGAAGGCGCATATGAATTCCAAAAAATCATTATTTATTTTTAAATCCATACCCCTGTATACCATTTACACCCTGCAATTACCCGGGAATTCTAAAAAAGCTCAGCTTGCAACATTTTATGCTGATCCCTGTCAGGCAACAAAACACACATAATCTGCAAAAAGGAAAACAACTGAGAGGGGCTGAATGGGAGCAAAGAAAAGTGGCAGAGAACTAGGGAAGGATGAACAAACAAAATATTTATGTCTCCAACCCACCCAACTTGCAACACGCTGCCGGGCGATAAAGGATGCGGGGTCAAAGGAGCGGATGGGCGGATGGGGCGTGGCGGAGATCCTGGTGGGTTTTTCCCTCGCTGTATGCAAAGTGCAGGCAACAAACATCAACCAATAATGCAGACGCGATTATGTCCAACCAGGAGCAAAAATAGTTACGGTTGCCAGAAGGACAACTCCGGCTCCGAATGTGAAGTTGACGCCAGAAAAGCAGGACACTCGCATACGGACACACAAATCGTTGAGGGAGCCGCACTCACACAAAGAGCCAAAAAATTAAAAACAAACAAAACACAGGAGAACGACAAATGGCAAGTGGGGAAAAAAGAAGGACCCCAACAAAAAAAGAAATCTGGGAGGGAGCTGCAAAAAAACGAAAGTGTTGCACAATGGGCGTTGCTTCAAGTCTCCTGCACAGTCGCACACACACACTCGCACTCACACTCAGAGGGGGCATTCACATTCACCAACTCTATTCTCTGATTTATGTCACTGACGAACACTGCGCAGTAGGTACACTGCCAGAAATACATCAAACCGAGTTTAAATTGTTACTTTTAATCAAAACCTCAAATCAAAATTAGAAAATATTTTTTTACCTAATCCAATATTCTAGGGTTATGCTATCGTTTTAGTGGTGTTTATTCTTTTTTAGAAAAGAAAAACTTTGAACAAACCAGAAGACAACGAAAAGTTACGATGACGACAGCGACGACGACAACGACCACATCGAGGGTTCAACTCGCTAGAGCAACAGAAAAGGCAAGGACGAAGAGGATGCGCAGGAAGGAGCAACGATGATGCCACTGACGAGCTGCTGGAGGAGAAGCCGGAGGCAGGCCACCTCGCAGGAGGAGCTTCCTCCTCCGCCATTCGCCTGCCACCGAGTGTCCTGTCTGGGTGCATCTGTGTGTGCACTTGGATTTCCTTTGTTTCCCGGCTGCCATTTCGTTCACTCGCTCGACAGCCAGTCAGCGGCGTCAGCGCCAAGTCTTCGCTGCTTGTGCTCCTGCTCCGCTGTTGTTGTTTGGCCTGCGTCGAAGGACATTTCGCAGGCGCTGTGTGCGAGAGGTCCTTCTAACAAAATTTAATACTTATTGTGCTTCGCCTGGCGCTCGCTTTGTTGCCTGCCTGCATAAAGAAAGGCAAACAGAATTTATGTTGTGACATTTTAAATTGCGCAATTTTTATGAAATCCTTTGCTGCGCCTCCCCAGCACATCCTTGCGATGTGTACGACAACAACACTTGACTGCAACAGAAATTCTCCACCAATTCGATGCGAATTTTTGTGTGCAGCACTCAAAAAACAGAAAGAAAAAATAGTACGGTCCGGGGAGGAGTCCTGTTCCAAGTACGAGGTCCTGCGCGAAGCCGCTGTCAGCCAGGCGTTTTATTTATTTTTATGTTTAGACTCGACCAGCGTCCGAGAAAACCGAAAATGACCGAGCCATCGCCCAACGAGACGACCAGAGAAAAGCAGAAAGCCCCACCATGATTTACGATGATGATGTGTCCTGGAACGCGCGCGCATCTCCACCGAAGGACTCTGCACTACACAACACAGCCCGGGAAGCTGCAAGATGTCCTGCCCCCGGAGTCCTCCGATTGCCAACCCTGGCTGTGGCAGCTTTACATATTTGGGCACAAGGAATTCCGACAGCAGAACCTCTGGAATGCATTTGTTTGTTTGGATTTCGAATACGACTCTGGAGTTCACCAACTTGAACTACGGGTTTTCCCCTATCTTCTCCGCTCGGAACGCAGTATTTCGAAAATTATTTAACTGAAACAAAGCTTTCTTTCGGTTTTTAACAAAGAAAATGGGCATCATAAGCTTTGAATATTTATGTAAATCAGTTTTTCTATTGACTTTGCCCTGATTTAAAGAAGAAGCGCCGAGTGAATGGAATTGGATCGTTCTTTAAAAGTATTAATCGAAAATTATTCTCAAATTCGGTTGTTTGACAGAAATTCATTTGATTTCTCAAATTAGGTTTTCATCTATAATTTGCATTAATTCCGAGTTATCAAGATCAAGTTCAAGATCTATTAAAAAGAAAAATATATTTTTAGTGAAGAATGTTCTGTTCTTTTATTCTAAAAATTATTTATTATTAATTCAGAATTCAAATCCTAATTGAGAGATTAAGATTTAGACATGCGTTTCCTTATTCTTTCCAAGGGCTGCTAAACTTGACATCAGGGAAAATTGACGAGAAGGGAACTACAAAACAATCAGTTAGTTAATTTATTAAATAGTTATTTAAATTCACTTACGTAATCCTTAGATATCTATGTCTACTTTGAAGCTTGCAGGCTCTCAATCTGGTAACCACAGCTCACTGATCCGAGGCCAATATGTACCCGCACAAAGCATCCCACTACAGTCTGCTCGAAAATGGGTTTGTCCAGAAAACTCTCCAGTTCGTTTCGGGCCAGCACCGCCTGGCTCAACTGCTCCCTGGTGGTCACCCGATGTCAATCGATTCTTGGCCAACTGACATCGATCAAAGATACTCTGATGCCGCTCGAATTCGCAGAGGTTCTTCAGACGTGTCCGGTCCTCGGCAACGCCCATAATGTTTCCATTAAACTGCTCAACTTTTGACTTCTTCGCAGGGACCTCACAGATTTCATTATCTTCCAAATCTTTCACGTTTTCCACTACCCAATTCCTGATTCTTTTTGAGCTAGTGGCCATTTCCGAAAACTTCGAGAATACGTCAAAAATGGCAAAAACTGAAGAGAGATATCAAAGTGAGACCAGACCATCTCAAGAAGGAATATCTTACATGCTTTCGAATATACCAAATTATTGTAATTAGTTACAACCTGAAACTAAGTCCAGTAGCAATGTTCGTCCTCTCCGTATTCCACTTAGGGCGCCGTTGAAGTGTAGTGAGGTACTCCTGATGCCATCTCTTCCAAAAGCCTTGTGGCATTGCTTGTACATTCTGCCAGTAATCCAGTCGGTTAACTGCTATGTGGCCAAGATCGCCCTCGGGAACTGATGTATAAGGGCGTCCAATCAGCAGGTGTGCGGGTGACAAGTAGGAAACCTCAATGTCTGAAGTAGCGAAGAGTGGGCGTGAATTGACGACAGACTCAATTTGAGCCAGAAAATGTGAGGATGTCAAATGTGAGGAATCTCCTGACCACATCCCCTTGGTGATTGTACTAAGAACAGCTGCTCACAAGCTTTCCCGTAAAATACACATCCTTCCTCAAAACGCAAGCGTTTCGCGGTTCCAGGCAGCTGTTAATCAGCTTGTTAACCTCAACATGATCCTAAACGCCCCTGAAGATATTGACGACGCGACTGAGCTTTTTGTCCAAAATATCGACATCGCTGCTGAATCCTCAACCTGTAGGCAAGGTCATGCCCTTTTAAAACTTGAGGTTCTGGAACTGGTGAGGTTGAAGAGCCTTGCGTCGCAGATTCATGCGGTCGACAGATCCAGCTGCTACGTAATGCTGATCCTACAAAAGCATATGGATTTAGCAATCTGGAAAGCAGCTAGAGTTATAAAAAGGCAGCCCCCTCGCAGAATACCTATTAAGCGTACTGATAAAACTTTGTGCAGATCGTACTCCAAAATTTCTCTTGCTTTTACTGACGAACTGGAAAATCGCTTTCAGCCATTTAACTTTGCGAAGCGTGATGACGTTGAAAACACACTGAAATTTCTTAATGCTGCCTCCCCAGAAGCAGAGCCTATTCGTCATATAAGTCCGCAAGAAGTCTGTCACTAAATAAAGCTATAGGATTTGGATTTGAAGGTATTGACAGCAGGGTTCCCAAGGCACTTCCCAAAAAGGGTTTACTGTTATTAGTCCTCCTGTTCAACTCCATGTTACATATCCAGCACTTCCCCACACAATGGAAATGCGCTGTGATATCAATGATACCGAAGCCAGGTAAGCCGGAGAACCTTGTTGCGTCGTACCGACCAATAAGCTTGCTGCCCAAATTCCCTAAAATATTCGAGAGAATATTTCTTAGCAGAATGATGGCAGTAAGAAGGGTTCAGGATGCAATTCGAGACCACCAGTTCGCCTTCAGGAATCACCATAGAACCCCGGAGCAAGTGCACCGAGTTACTCATCATATTTTGGATGCCTTCGAGAATAGGCAGTACAGCTCGGCTATCTTCTTGGACGTAAAGGAAGCTTTCGATAGAGTGTGGCACGATGGCTTGCTATTTAAGCTGAAGACTCTCTTGCCAACTGCGCATATCTGCTGGATAGAAGCTTTATGGTTGAAGTGAGAGGCGAAAGATCATCTATCCGATGCATTCGAGCTGGCGTACCACAAGGTTGTGTTTTGGGTCCTGTGCTGTACACCCTTTACACCTCTGACTTGCCAAATCCCAGAGACCCGGGTACCCTCATCTGAGCCTCAGAAACAAAATTCTGATCTACAAAACAATAGTAGTGCCTTCCATGACATATTGCATGCAAATATGGGGTACGGTGTCCGACTCAAACATCATGCGAGTATAAAGGCTGCAAAACCGAGCACTGCGAACCATTGTAAATGCGGATATAACAAAAGACCTTCACATCGTCACCGTGAGGGAACAAATCAATCGTCACTCAAGTCGCTATAATGCACGGATTCGAGCCCACTCGAACAACCTAGCTTCTTCATTGGCAACCCCGATGATCAGAAGAAGGTTAAAGAGAAGGCATCAAGCAGATCTATAGGAGGATAGGAGGGCGGCAAAGATCGAGAGTCCTTCCACCAAAAACTTCTGTTAATTTTATAGTCGAAAACATATTGATATTTATCGCTGCTGTTACGTTTTTCACTGTTATGATTGTTACTTTTTCTAGTCCCTACGTTTTATAGCCATTTAATTGGCTGATTAACATATAAATAAAATATCTGTTATTTAAAAAAAAAAAAGAACTTACATAAATGTAGACATTTAGCCGTGCAAATACTTTTAAGCGTCTTACCTGAGGTAGTGTCCTGTAGCACAGTCGGATTATGAATAAGCCTCCGTTGAATATATGTCGTCCGGGTTTATTTGTTTTTTTCGGGTCATAACGTTTATTTCAAGGCACACTCTTTGAGAAAAATTTGTACTTAAATTAAGTTCCAAGTTCAAGATCTATTAAAAAGAAAAATATATTTTTTGTGAAGAATGTTCTGTTCTTTTATTCTAAAAATTATTTATTATTAATTCAGAATTAAATGCCTAATTGAGAGATTAAGATTTAGAGATGCGTTTCCTTATCCTTTCCAAGGGCTGCTAAACTTGACATTAGGGAAAATTGACGAGAAGGGAACTACAACACTATCAGTTAGTTAATTTATTAAATAGTTATTTAAATTCACTTACGTAGTCCTGAGATATCTATGTCAACTTTGAAGTTGTGCAGGGAATACAGATCTAATTCCGGAACATCTTGCATCTCGGCTCTCTCGTTGGGTGATTTTGGGGGCTCTGGTTTCTGAGCAAGCTCCTGCAAATCCGCAGTTTCGCCTGCCACTTGACAGCGACTTACGACCGCACTTTTCTTATATTTGCGCCGCATACACTGCTCTGGGTCGAGTTCCTCCGATTTCGAGGTCCGTTCCGGCAGGGATTGCTTGGAGCAGGAAGGTGCCATTAAATCTAATCGGTGAACGGTGGGCACATGGGCATCGCGAGGTGAACTGGGGACTTGGACGCGGTGCCTCAGACTACCCATCCTCTCAGTTTGCACCAGCCTTTCCACATCCGCCTCGGGGAACGAATACTCGGCGGCCCTTTCGATGTCCATCTGCTTCTTGGCGATATGCAGAAGGGTTGGCTTCTCCTGCGGGATCACTGTGCTCCACCGAAAGAACTCCTCGTCGGTAACCGGATGGTTGGACACCACGTCCATGCGGGAATAGCGTTTTTCGGTCCCATATTTATAGCCCAAGATGAGATTGCTCCTTTTGCTGCCTAGTTGGTAGCTGTATCTGCCCTGATGCAGGCTCTCGATCTGGTACACAAAGTTCACCGATCCCAGGCAAATATTTACCCGCACAAAGCATCCCACTACAGTCTGCTCGAAATTGGGTTTGTCCAGAAAAGTCTCCAGTTGGTTTCGGGTCAGCACCGCCTGGCTCAACTGCTCCCTGGTGGTCACCCGAGGCAGTTCCTCAGGTTCTGCCTGCGGGTTTACCCGGGGTATGATCTCTCTGCCACTGCCACTGCTGGGCACGGAATCATCGGAGTACTGGTCCGTGGTTCTCAGCTTATTTTCTTTTGGCTGCGGTACAGGGCAGTTCATTCCGTTATCCATCTGTCCCACACAGTCCTCGAAATCATTGACCCTCTGGTTTCCAGACCGCTGGTGATCCAAGTTCTGCCGCCTGATCTGCGAATCCTCTTTCGTTCCCGAGTCCTCCTCCTGCTGAGATGTCAATCGATTCTGGGCCAGCTGGCATCGTATGTTAGACTTGCGCTCCAGGTCCTCCCGCCTTAGACATCGATCGAGTTCGCAGAGGTTCTTCAGACGTATCCGGTCCTTGGCATTCCCCATAATGTTCCCATTAAACTGCTCGACTTCTGGCTCCTTTGCAGGGACCTCACAGGATTCATCTTCCAAGTCCTCCACGTTTGCCACAACCCATTTCCTGAATCTTTTTGAGCTAGTGGACATTTCCAAAAACTTCAATAATACTTCAAAAACTAAAAAAAAATTACAAAAATTAAATAAAATTAAAGATGTTACATAAATTTAGACATTTTGCCGTGAAAATACTTTTACCTGGGGTAGTGTCCTGTAGCACAGTCGGATTAAGAATAAGCCTCCGTTGAATATATGACGTCCACGTTTATTTTAGTTTTTTTTCGGAGCATTACGTTTATTTCAAGGCACACTCTTTGAGAAAAATTTGTACTTAAATGAAGTTTGCTTGCTCCCGGAAATTTGTTAACTCCAATTAAACCACAACATCATACGCTTTTAACGTTTGCATAACTGCAATATAATTATTAATTATAATTATTAATTATTAAATTTATTAATTCTGAACTCGAGCATCTGTTTTTAATCACTATTTTAAATACGAAAAAAATGTCTCATCATAAAAGGAAGCTCGCAGTTAAAATTTTATTATGAATGTTTCAGTTTTTATGTTTGATGGGTATAAATATTATGTATTTATTATTATTTAATAATGAATTTTACAGATTATGTTAGGTAAGAATGAAAATGCATCACTAAAACTATTAAACTAAAACAATTTTATATAAATATATATGTAGTGGTTCAAAAAAATTGTTTATTTAAATTGAATCACTTCATCAGCGTTTAACATAGTTGCAAATTTGTTAAATATTTTTCAGATTATTCTGCATTGCAATTGATTAAATTTTCTATCGACAACAATTCATATAAGTGAGGAAAGTGGTGGGACTCTCATAATTGTGATTACTTTTGCTATGACATTTTTTGGCAATTGCAGCTTTGCTCCTGTTGTGGTTTCCCTTGTTTTTGCACTTCCTTGTTAATAAAAATTTACGATTATTGTTTTCACATTTTTCATGTTTGTCAATATTAAAAACATTATTTTTCACACGAATTGGCGTCAATGGATGGATACGCACACATCGCGATCAACGTTCGACAGACGAAGGATGTGTCTCCGAAATTTTATTGAAATTCGCTGATGGAATCCAGCCCAAAAAAGGCGCAAAAGCGCGAGAAAAACACTCGAATTGCAATGGGAAATCGCATTCAATCGGTCGCCAGCAGCATACACCACTCATAACTCAGTTCGGTGCGGCGCCAGGACATTGCCGAGCCAGGGACACGGACATGGACACAAATCCATTGGACGATGGGCATCGACGTTGGCATTCCCATTGTTGTAGCGCTGGAGGATTCGGGACAATTGTCAGGCAATAAATCGATGTGTGTAGGGCTGTAAATTTTTGGCGGATGGCCGATGAAAAAGTGCATATTATGCAATTCGACAATACGCCAAACATGTCGACCTACGCACAGCCACCCGAACACCACCCCGCCAACCGCCCCCCGCCCCCGACCCATGGCAATGCAGCGGAAACGGAAACGCGCACACAAGTTCTTCTCTTCTCTCTTCTTCATCTTCGGCCTGCAACAGCGCTTTGCATATCAATGAAAATGCATAAATTTTTATTCGCCCTCAATTTCGCTGGCGTTTTTTCTTCTGCGCGGTGCACTCGTTGCATCCTTGCCCATTGCCCAATCCTGTCGTCCATCAAGGGGCATAAATCAGTTTGGAGGTAGCGTCCGAGAGCGGCGAAAAAAAGATTTCCAAACACGCGTAGCACCGGAAGCTACTGAAAAAATTGGAGCCCCATCCCAGGCAGATCACTTCTTTGGGGAAGCCCCAGTGACGAAACGTAATCCTTGTCGAAAAGCTGCACCAGAGCAAAAACACTGAAAATCCATAAAAATGCATCATAATTTCCCGGACACTCGTGCAACTGGAACTGGATCACCATCGGCAGCAACATCATTGTGTGTAACATCCAAATGGCCAGCAGAGCAATAGTGAACGGCGGAAAAAGGGGTAGAGTCAGTCGAACTAGACCCCCAGCGAGTTGTGAAAAATATTCAGTAGGGCTACTCCACAAGCAGCTTAGAAATTTTCGCATAATTGTAAATGAATTTTCATGTCCTTATTATTAGTCAGTTTTGCCAGTTTTTCACAAATTGGTTTATCTCAAAAGCGTTTAAAAAGTTTTCTATTTTAAATATAGTTAAAATTGAATTTTATTGAGTTTATTTTCTGAAAAGTCTCTAAATTAGGGCATTTTAAATTACTTTTAAAGTCATTAAAAAATATGTTTTTAGGAAAATCTTCTGAAATTAAATTTTTGTTCGAATTTATTAAGGTTTTAATAAACATATAAAGAAATATTACTTTTTAGAGATAAAAACCCATTTGAAGGTTCTCTTTTTGGGCACCATATTTTTTAGTGTTTCTTATTCTCAAATGGATAATGATAATATAATAATTTTAAGGAATTCAAGCTATAATTTTTAAATATAAATTCTAGTTTATAGATCTAATTGGTTTCTTGAATAAAAATCTTGAGCGACCCTGCCGGGCATCATTTTCATGCAAGTCTCCCAACCTTCGCTGCTTTTTAAGCCCAGTCGCAGGCTGCACTGAATCCGAAAAGGGCGCATCAAAATCAACGCGTGACCAATCGGGAAAAGGGAAGGGGAATCGGAATCGGATGAAGGGAGTGCAAGCTGCAAGGGGAACTACCCGTTCCACAATGCGTTAATAGATTTGCAGTGCCTCCGAACCTGTACAGCTCCCCGTTCCCAAACCATCCAGCCGATTGCATATTATCACAGGATACTCGGTCATTTCGGCGGTGGCCCTTCGTTGTTCTTTTACTTGGACAAAAAGCGGCCGTAAATTTTACTTCATTCATGCAGACACTCCACCTAACTCCCACAAAGGAAACATGGAACGGACAGCCAGCCTGTGCACAATTTTGAGTGCACTCGATGCGATACGTTGGCGGCCTGTCCACATGTCATCCTTGCATTTATTTATTGAATTACGACTCTGAGCCGCCAAAAAGGTAAAAACCGAGAAGAAAGGCGAGGATTGTAAATAAAAAACGGCGAAAAATGATTGAGAACTCTTTGAGGTTGGGTCCTTTCCATTGAGAAATGATATATAAAAGGTCAAATTTCCTTAACTGGAATTCTTTATAAACAGACCTATATTCAAATTAGTTATATTGACAATAGACAATATAAATTTATTATTATTTTTTTTAATTAAAATTTTTTTTTGAGGCAGATACCCAGTTGGAAAGGCGACTATTTAACCTTACAGAAGACTTTAATGTAAAAAGTAATGATAAATAGCGGAACAATGGACACATACCGAATTTAGGACACGCTTTTGTTTTTACATATTTTTATTACCATATAAAATTTAAAAAATAACAATTGGTTGTGCATAAAAGCCCTTCTATAAGTTTCGAATCCCCTTCTCTAAAAATCAAGACGTAAGCTTCCCCTCTGCGGATCTCAATTCGGTCCACGTGTTGTTTGTCTTTTGCGTCTTGCAAAGTCAACACGGCGAGCAGATGAAAGAACAGCAGCTGAATTCTTGAGATTTTACACAACTGGCAAATATTTAAGCCTGGCAAACAGCGGCGCCGTCTTTTTAATTGTTTCTAATTTCTACTGTTGACATGGCGGTGTCGGAGGTGGTCCTCACCCAAGACATCTGTCCTAGGAAGTCGTTTCTAGGCCGCCGACATCCCCTTCTCTGCGCTATCACTTGTTGACACACACCCACCTATGGAGATGCGTTCCAGTTAACCGAAATCTTTTCATATTGTTGACTTTGGGTGCCACACATTTTTGAGCGGAGATCAACATTTTAATTAACGAGGAGTATGAGAGTGGACTCAGGGATCTTTAAAGACGCCGCCAGTTAAAAATGTACAGTTAACTGGCTTGGCTGCGAAGTTTGTTTTAAGAATTTGGTTTAGTTTGTATTAGGATTTCTTTATAATTAACTGATGATGTATAATAATGTGGGGCGTTGTTCTACTGTTTGAGATATACTTTGAGCTGTAAGGAGGTATTCTCTTTGATCTTACGCATGGCTTTCGTTTAAATGATTAATATTTAAGAATGGTCTGATTGATATAAATTAATAATGTATTAAAGATTTCATATTGCTCCACAATAGTATTTTTAAGGAAACTTTAAAAATGTGTTATCACATATTTAATATTAAAGGCTTTTACGATTTTAAAGGTTGTTTGCCATTTAAACAACCGTCACTAAAAACGGTACTTAATGGTTCAACTAGCATCACGTTTGGGTATTAACTTTAACGTTTAATCATTTAAAGCTGGCAAGCAAACTGACGAATATGTTCCAAAATATAATTTATTTTTGTGAGCTTCGAACGGCTCTGCGCTAATTCACACAGTTGGTCACAACTGGGTGGCTAGATAAGATCCCCAAATCGATTTATGGCTGAGCTCCGTTGGCCGTTGCCAGAATCATCAGTGTCAGTTCGGTGGTCAGATCGGAAGCTTCAAAAAATAAAAAATTAAACAATGGATCAGTCCCGCATTCTGAGGACTACAAATGTTGTGCTTTTACTCACTGCCTATCAGATGCATTGGTTTGAGAAGAAGTCGCAGAGGTTCCGATTCTCCCTACCCGGAGTGGTCTACATCTTTGTGCTCGGCTGCATTTACGCTGCGTGCTTTTCCCGACATTTTGATCCGTCCTCATCTCTACTGAACGTTCTGAACGATGTTTCACCATTTCTTTTTGGATTGACCAGGATGCAACTGTTGCTGGGAGCAAAAGCATTCGCCTATGCCGTCTACTCCTCTGCGAAGTCTGTGCGTGCAGTCAACTCCTTGGTGGAATCACTTGCCTCCAGAGACCGCGGATTTGGGAAAAATGAGGCAATAGCCTACCTTTTACTAGGCTCAACTTTTTGCATTCTCTTCGGTTTTGTGCTCTACATTTCATATGAAATGAAGTTCGAGCTGCCTCCGTTGCAAGATGCGATGGTCGGAATGGCCCTATTTCTTCCTCATCTAATTTTAGCTGGATCTGTGAGATTATACGTAGTGTTGGCTTTTTTAAGTCGCGGACAGTTGAAGCAGCTTAAGGAAGATGTGGAGCAGGAGTTAAGAGCTAATTTAAACGAAGGCGAACCGAATATCGCCTCCACTTCTTTCACTATTTCCACAAAAAACTCAAGTTTGGAAAATTTGGAGAGTCTAAAAAGAAAGTTGGAGATTCTGGGAGCCAGTTTTCGTAACTTTTTCCAGTCATTGCAGCACTCTTTGATATTCTATTTTGCCCTGAATGGAAACTGCCTTCTCGGAGGGATATATTCCTTAACCTACTACTGGAATACCTGGCACGTTATCTTCGAGCATCGCAAGCGACGAATCTTCTACGCGGCAAATGCATCCATATATGCCTGTATTGCCAGTGATTACATCTGCCTAATGTTTGTTCTGTTTATGATGGAGAAAGAGGTAAAATACAAAATTACAATTCTTTATTATTTTAAAATAAAAGCTTTATCTTGCCTATTTTCCAGCGTATGGGTTTCATTAAGTGTCTAAATAACTTCCTGGCCCAGCGTACTTCTCTGTCGAAGAAAATAAGACCACTTGCCAAAGACATAAAGGGGATTATTAAAAGAACTTTTGATCTCAAATTTTACTCGCTCATTCGTTTTGATCTTAGTTACGTCAGCATGGTAAGTTTTTACCATATATCTAAAATAAATCTTTTCAAAGTGTATATTACAGATAACATTCGTTCAATTACTGATCATTTCTTTGATTGTGATTTGCCATTACCTGAATGATGCAATTCTTTTGGTGAGAGAAGAGTTAAGCAGCAAAGACGATGAGTAACTTAAGACAATATTCACATAATTTGGTTTATACATTTTAATTGTCTTAAAATCAATGATGTGGTCTATATATTAGCTTTACTCGGTCTGACTTTCCGCTCCGGTAAGAACTTCATATTAATTACCAACGTATGCAAACTTAATCCATAAATTTATCCGTTTGCCAGAGCCAAACAGGACGGAGCAACAAATCACGATTATGTTGCTAATAAAATGGTTCCCCAATCAAAGTAAAATGTGTGCGTTTTCTCTAGAGATGAACCAACTAGTGGAAAATCTCGTTTGCTAAATAAGTTGTGGTGAAATTGAAGCAATTGCTTATAAACATTTTGTATTGTTTTAACAAATTTCAATACCTCTTACTTGATGCATTTTAAGTTTTAATCACTCTAGCGTTTTTTCCTAATAATAATTCAGTTGTTTAAAGAATAATAAATTCTTAGTAGTAGTTTTGAGTTTCTTATACTCATCTCCAATATTTCCTAAAATACTCTGTCAGACTACGAGACCATTTTGCCTACGGGTTTTTTCATAAACTTTTCGCCCATGCAAAATTTTCCACTGTGGGATAACAACACACAGAATGGCGGCAAATGAACATAATTCGTGTTAGGAAATCTACATAATATTTACTGAGATGCCAGCACCCACCCATCCAGCCCATCCAACCCACTCACATCCTCAAATCCTCACCTCCTGGGCGGTGCACAGGCCATGGCCATGCGTGCAAGTCTGTGGAGATGCTGATGAGCAGATAAATTCATTAGGCAAACCCATGTAATTGTTCCACCAGGGCGACGACGACGCCGGGTCAAAAAGAGACCGGGGCGGGGCGTAAGGATGTGGCGGACACTTGGCTCAGCTGGCAGAGCAAGCGGCAAAGGCAGGCCAGACGACCGCAGATCTTAAGTTTTCCCCCGGAGGATGGAGTTGGGAGTCACGTAGTCGGAGTTGCCTGGCGAAGCCTTACTAAATACAAATTAAACAAATCCATAAATAATGTTTAATAATATTAACAAGGATATTAGCAGAGACTACAAGCATACACTCACCCACTTGGGGAGCTGCAGATGCGCTCTTATTGCATCCAGTCGTAGTTGTTGCTGCTGTGGGAGCCCTGACTCCAAGTGCATTCCACTGGGCGTGGTCGTCGTGGTTTATGGACATGTCGCCTCTGCCACCTGGCTGTTTGCCCTCGCAGGTACATGGGTGTTTACACGGCCAGGATTTATCAATCCCATTTAGCTTCTGGGCTGCTAGACTTTCCGGCTTCGATTAGACCAAAGTATGACACCAAAAGGGTTAGATTATTTACACAACATGACTAATTACCATATAATACTTCATTTGTAACCCACTCCGAAATCTATTTTAAATTCTGGGTAATCCGAAATGGTATATATACCAGAAATCTGTTTTTATTAGATAACGTAGGAAAAATATCTATTCTTAAAGTTAATAGTATAAATGAGGACTTCAAACATAAATCGTTAATTTGTTGATCTCTTCAGAGCTTTCAATCGCTGCTGCTTTTTTTTTGCGATCTGCTCCTCGACGCGTAAAAGTTGCAAAAGTAAATATTTCTGTCGAGACTGTTTCTTTTTGGCACTGTAAGAATTGTCCTCAGCGCTATGTCCTTTTTTTGGTGCAAGGGGAATAAGTTTTGGAGGATTTCTTGCAGGAGTTTTTGTAGAAGATTCTGAAGAAGTTTGTGGTGATCGTCGTTTTGAGATATGTTTTTTTGGATACTTCGACGAAGATGCTTGTGTGTGCGAAGAGTATCTTTTTAATTTTTTTGCTCTCGATGACGTTTTGTTTTTTTTCCCCGTTCGCCTAGAGCTCGTGCCTCTGGTATCGGAATCTGAGGAAGATGATGCATCGTCGGAGCTTTCGGTAGTGGATTCATAGCTGGATGACTCGGAGGAGTCACTGCTATCAGGACGTTGTCGCTTCGGTTCAGGACGAGTGCTGACACTGGAACGCGTATGCGGGCTGCGAGATGGAGTGCGGGGTCCACGAATAGAGAACCTAGGAGGACTCGGCGAGCGCTGGCGTTTGAGGGAGTGCAAATGTGACGATGAAGCCGTCGTTGTTGTGCGGATAGTTGATCGGTTATGTCTAGCACATCGGGGTGGTGATCCCTCAGGAGAGCTGCTACTCGATGGCGACTCTTGCAAGGTGGACGTTGAACTGCTGCTCAGTCGACTTTCCCACGCTATCGGTCTTGGCTTCGAGGGCATCGCAGTGTTGCGAACTGACCGTTTCAGCGCTACCGATTGCTGATAGTTCTTCTGCATCATCAAAAGCTCAATGAATGTCGGCGTGGGCAGCAGAGGAAGTCGCTCCTGCACCTCCGGCTGATCCTTTGAGTAGTAGGGATCGGTGTCCATGTCGTTTAAGCCCAATGCTGATGCAGCCGGGCTCCGAGGCCGTCTTACCATTTTCTCGGCCTGATTTAGTTGATGGGTGTCCGCACAGGGTGTCATAAAAGCAGGCCATCCTATGTATTTGGTTTGAAAACAATTAATATTTGGATCAGTTTTTTATTTATTATATTGCTCTAATTTTTATAGGAATAAAGATGGTCATTTTGACCAAAAACTGTTTAGAAAGACTTACCTCGTGGAATCAACGCGGGAGCTACTGGCAGAAACTTCTTTTCAAACATCACATAGTTGCCCTTATTGTTCGGCTCCGGATGGCGGAATCGACAGTTGTTACCCCAAGAGCAGGCGTTGCGAATGTGAAAACGACAGATTGGCATACCGTTGACCTCTTTTTTTGATACATCTGTTGGGACATTGTCATCTTCGCCAGATACTTCGCCGTCTTCCAGATCCGCCGACTCATCATGCTCCGCTCCCGAAGTGTTATCTTCGGATAACTCTCCAGACTCTAATAGCTTGCACATTTCGTTGTTGGACAATGTGTCTTTGTCTTTGGGTTTCATCTTCTGATGGCTTATTGAGATTTGGCTGCCCTCAATTTTTTGAAAATCATTATCTTCACCAGTTACTTCGCCATCTTCCAAATCGATGGCTCTCTGTCCAATTGGAATCTGTTCTTGCGGACTTTCCAAAAAGGTCGTTTTCTTAAGTTCATTTATATTTTTCTTGGGTCTTTCGATATCTAACTGTTGAAAGATTAAATTGTCGCTGGCCTCTTTTAAAACTTTCAAATCAGTATCCTTGTCAGCAGATTGATCCAGATTATTTTTAACTTCCAAATCAGTCTCTTTAGATAGCTGACCAGACTCATTGAATTTACCTATCTTGTTTTTCAGCAATGTGTCAATATTTGGTTCTTTTTCAACGGTTTTCTCAAATTCTTCAAATTTATTTCTGAGATGTTCAACACCATTTTGATGAGGGACTGGCAAACCATTGTCCGCTAGTTTTAGCGAATTGCGTGGGACGGTATCAATATTTTCCAAATCGTTGTCCGAATTAGTTTTGCTACACTTTCTCTTAGCATTGCTTTTCTTAAATTCTTTATGGTTCTGTATAGGATTATCCATATTTTTTTGATAATACATTTCTTTATGAGAATCAGTTGTTTTTAGGGTACCCCGATTACTTATTTCAGTCTCATCTACTGCAAACATGGAATCTATTTCCTCTGGGTTAATCATTGTGGAACAAAATATATCATTAAGATCAGCTTCTTGATCTAGAGTGGCATCATGATTTTCTAATTGGAAAGAGCCGAATCGTTTGACAGATTCTTCATTGCGAAGCGACTTAGCATTAACCGTTGTAATCGTCCTGTTTTTTGTTAAGACTTCAGTAGTATCCTTTTGTTTATCAAAAGAGAGAGCACAATCCGTCCCTTCCAAACTTTCTTTTGTCACAGAATAAATGGTTTGATCTTCTAAAGATTTAATGTTAGAAAAGTTCTTGTTTCAAGAAATCAACGCTTACCGAAGTCCGTCAAGCCATGCAGAGTATAATCGAACGGTTTGTATAAAAAACTGTTGTTTGCTTCTTCTTTAGATGATGTACATTCTTCAGTTGAAATATTTGTTGATGAAACATTTATAGCATCTTTTAGGTCGTCTTTCATGGAATATGTTGTGGTACCATATATTATTAATTTGTTTACTTAAGCTAATTATATCTCACCCAATTCTGTCTGTCCAAGGTCAAGACACGTGCTCTCCGATTCTGTGATGGGTGGCAGCATCTTATCGTTTTCATTTGGCTCTGACATCGTTACCTCAAATATATTTCTAAGGCGTGCAAACACAATAATACAAATTTAAACACCTAGAATACTCTGGTTTTGCGTTTCAATTACGTACCTTCCAATTCTTATTTTGGTATTCCTTATATTGAGTACGTCTTCACTTATCTGGTATATCAACCGATCGCACACAAAATTTAATAATAAACTGGCAAATCTTATTTTATTGACATAAAAGACAAAAGTCACATTTTTTGTTGGCATCGAAGCTCGATAGCACCTTCAGAGAGTTGCCACTATTAAAACCGACTCACACTTAAACAAGTTTCCTATCGTTATCGGAGTTTTACTAAATTCGACGTTCAAATCTGTAATTTTGGCAGTGCACGAAAAGTGGCAACACATATCGATATCGGAGTTAATTACCAAACTCGTATATGGTCTAAAAAAAAGCAACTGTTCTTTGTTTTAATTTGAAATAAGGTCATAATAAGTTAAATAACAATTTTACAAACAGATCTTGATTGCAAATGACAAAATAAACAAGAAAGGAAGAAAATTTCTGCAAGCCGAAAGCGTAAAAGCGTAATTCTGATATAGTAAATAATTAATATATCTCGAAATAATATTTTGATAAACATAAAAATAAATTTGTTTTAAATTTTTATTTAAAAAAATTCTTTTTTATTTTTTCATGGGAGCTATATGATATTTCTGCCCCGGATTGTTAGCCCTATCGCATCACTTCATCCTGTCAGAACAACAGCATCAACTTCTTTGTTGATTCGATTAAAAACGACTATCCTAAAATAATATAAAAGGAATATACAAAAACATATTTAGTCCGAAGCGACAATGGACGTTGTCAATCAATCGCGATCTGTTCAAAAATGCATATCCCCTATGCTAAAAATCAAAAATCTCTTACAATGAAATAATAATATGTACATTGTACATTTGTGTTGAATCGCACGTTGGCCGGGATACAAATTAGACACAGACAATCACCTCAGCCCCTGGCCAAACGCTTGGAGCAACAGCATCAATTTCCACAAAATTGCGCCACTAAATTACCATAACGGTGAGGGGACCGGCACCACCCCGCGCAAGGAAAAACCCAGCCCACTCGAAAACCCCCAAAACTAACGTAACCATATTGGGGCAACTCGAGAAACCAAAGAAAAAGGCGACAAGTGAGAGACGAGACGCAGAAGAGACACAGAGTTTGAGTTCGAGAGACAAATGCCGAAGCCGCAAACAAAGAAAACAGCGCGAAAAACGCAAGCATCAGCGCAATGCGGCAATGGAGTTACCTGGTGGCAGGTAAATGGGGGGGTGGCTGGGAGGTGGTTGTCCCACAGGACTTGTAAATAGCAACATGGCAAACAAGTTAAAAAGTTTTCCTCTTGTTCTTTGGTATTTCTTTATGCCCGGGTCGCGGCCCAAACATAATCGTTTCTCATTTCAATGCTGTTCCCAGATGACTCTAAAGTCCGCCCCAAAATACACTAAGAACATTTAAAAATCTCAGACAACTAACTTTTAAAGCAGTGAAGAGGAAACGAATCTGGAGATCTAAGGTTCATTAAACATAATTTTTTAAAAAATTTACCAATACCTCTTTTTTGAAAATTAAGATCTTGATTACGAAATATATTTCTTATCCATATTCAAAATATAACAAACAGTCAAACTGCGTTTTTTGTTCTAAATATTTAAATTTGTATTAAAATTTGTTCTGATCTGGTAAAAAAAAAATTTTTTTTTTATTTTATGTATATCTAATAAAAATTTGATTTAGAGTATTATCGCCTTTACTTGAAAGCTAACCATAGCTTCTTTGAAATTAATTTGTGATCAAGAATTTAGATCCCTATAAGGTTTTTTAGTTTGAGAGTACCTATTTCCCCGAGTGCATTGCCTTCTGGTGTCCGTCGCTCACCTTTTCGGCGGCCCCCGGTCCGCAATTTAGTTTTGAGCGTAATTTCTTTTAATAGCGCCAGCCGAAGATAAAATTCCGCTGAAGTAGAACCCCAAGCCCGAACCTCGCGAAGATGTCCCTTCCTGACACTGACATTGTTGTCTTCTCGCGCCCAGTGGCACTCCCTCCCGCTCTCCCCGCTCCCTCAACTACATCGCGGGTCAAAGGGGCGGCCTGTTTGCTGGCGGATATCGCAAGTAAATTGCTTAATTTTGGCCATGTCCCGAGGTCGGGGGTTAGGCGTCTCTTCGGTTTGTTTTATTGGTGGCAAGGTAAGGGCTTTTTGGTGGGGGAAAGGGCGCTTCAGAGAGCCTCCCCTAAGGCCGCTCAGGTTGACGTTTTCTGGGCCATGACGATTTCATTTGCATTTTATGATAATTGAACTTCATAAATATGTCACGGCAGCATCTTAAAAGTGCCAGAGGTAAGTACACACACTCCGAAACAAAACATCCGGTTCCTTTTCCGGTGGAGGTCTCTTCCCATTCTGGGTGCCATGTGCTTCATAATTATTTTGAAGTGTCGCCATTAATTTGAAATACTTATGGTCGTGTGGGGCTGGACCATAAACTGCTGAACAAAAGTGGATAACGACGGTTGCAATTTAAATATGTTAAATACATTTTATACACAGGGTACGACAGGGTCGTTAAGAGGTTATACTTAGTGTTGGTGGTGGTTATGTGGTGCAGGAGGACCTTCACTATGAGGGACCTAACACTATGTTGAAGTGCTGGGGATAGTAAAAGGTTGGTATTTCTTGTTTTTTTTCAAAAATATTCGTTTCTGCTTTTAGGATCATTTGTAGCGAAACCATCAATAATATATCTATCCAAAAGTTTGGAGTGTTTTAAGTATGCTGACAAAAGTCTAGGTTTCACCTACGTAAACATCCTCTAAATTTCCTTTAGGGAGTCCTTCAACCAACCTCCTTGCTGAGATTCGTCGACAATAACTCACCTAGTCAGCAAGTTAACTTGTTCACCCTTCCGGAGCTGAAAGAAAAAATGAACATTTAACGCCTCATTAGAATCAGGACATCGAGCCATCGTCGACGCATCCATCTCAGGGTTGGGACCACGCAACTACACAACAGGACGGAGGCAATGAATAAACTCCGGCATAAACAGGATATATGGCCGCAAAATCCCAGCAGCGCCTTGCAGCAGCGGCAATGAATATTAATGAGATGTCATCAGTCTTTCGTCAAATTAAAACGCACAGCGCCAACGGGGCAGAACGGTGAGCCAGGATTACTCGGAGACGGAGATGGAGAGTCTGACAGGAGCAGACACATCTTCTTGGGTGTTGTGCGCGCACATCCTGCGGTAACTTTTCTAATTGTTGCCAGCACAACGCGAATAAATCAGCAGCCGGCACGAAGGGCAACTACAACTAGCTGAGGGCCTTGAGGAATTTCGGCAATTTGTTTTCCACTAGTTGAGTCGAGTATTTCGGAAACGGGGTGGCAGGATGGGTGGGGCGCCACTTAACCCTTTTGGGCAATGCGTCGTCGGCAGTCACCGTCACCGTCATCGTCACACGTCAGCGCACTATCATCAGCTTGTTTACACGCATAATTATGTGTGCCGGATTCCGGGAAATGCTTCAGTCTCGCCTACAGCAGGCTCATCCCCCACCCACTCCCCCCTCCCCTGCCACCCCTCGTCCTGTTATCCTTGCGGCTTTTGGGGGCCGACGATTTAATGCCTCGTGACAGATTTCTCACTTGAACTTAAGATGACGGGCAGCGTCACAACTTGATGCTGATAATATGCTAATGAGGTTTGTTTATTTGATTTATATTCCCCTTGTCATGGCTGCGAAGAGAAGGTGTCGAAGCCGCTGGGCCAACAGTAAGGTCAGGTCCTCGAGGTTCACTCAAATCAGAGTCAAGTGGAAGTTAATCGCCTGTCGGAGAGGCTTTCGCAGCTCGATTGTACAAATTTGAATGAATTGATAGCGGGTAATGATCTTGGGTGCCTATTGAGTTAAATAAAACCGAGTCCGATTAGGAAGTAGCTGTATAGTTGATTAATGGTTAAAAATAAGGTATGCTTAACAAAGGACCAGCAAATGAAGCTCATTGACTTGCTTACATAAATGAACCTGTTACATCAAAAATTAATTTATTTTGGTTTATTTTATGTTAGTTGTCAAATCATTATTTGCGTTTCAACTAAAAAAATTGGGGAAAAAAAATATAATTAATTATAATTAGTAGATTATATATATAATTATTATTTGAATTGTTATGATATTTTGATCCAATTGCACACGGATCGGTCATGTAGCTCAAATCGAAAAGAAGGGAAATAAAATTACAGCATACCCTTTTCATACCCTTGCACAGTATCTTTATTCTAAATAACTTTAAAGTCATTAGTAAATCGTAAGAGATATTAAATGAATAATTAATAATAAAACTTCGGCAATCGAAGTTGGCTTCTTTTCCTGTTAAACTTAAAATATTATGTCTACTTGGATAATATGTCAGATTATATATGGGTATGTAAAATTTAGATGGATTCATTCTTTAATTGGTGTTATTTATATACACTTCGCATAACAAAATGAATGATCAGTATTGTCTTAGTCGCTCTCCATGCTTAAACAAAAGGTCCACAATCGCATCTAATAGGCTATTTTCCTTACGGCAATCGGGATAAATCGAATTAGAGCACAAGTGACGGCGAATACTACCAGATTGGCTCGGACCTCCTCCTTGGAACGGTCCTCTATTTTAGTCGGCTCAATAGACAGTGTCCGAAACATGTTGGCTGAAACAATACACAGTCTTTTAGTTGTAATCTTTCACTGTTTAACGTACTTACATAGCTATAACAATTTGTAACTGAATGACTTTCTGGATAAATAACTTGTGGCTTACTCGCCTTGAACGATTTGGGAATGTACTGGGTACCAAAATCAAGGTAATGACAAGCTTTAAAAACCTTGAAAGATAAATCAAGGATAGAATGATATTTTTGGTTAAATACTTAGCTAAGAAGTCAAACGTAAATAACTGGTATTTACCAAAACTATTTTATTTTGGTCCTGAACCATGTTTTTAAGGTTTTCATTCAAGATCAATTTCTTATTTGTATTGTAAAGTTTTTTTTAAACGTATCCCGATTTTAATGCGTTCTATTATTTTTTTTCTGCCAATCTTGGATATTATTAAACGGACTGGCCCAAATTGGCCCGATTTGGATATTTTGAAGTTTAACTGTAGTTAAACCTTGAAACTTAATACTTGTAATTTACTTATATTCTTTTATTTTACTTTTAAGATAACTTTAACAAATTATTAAAGTTCTAGATTATTTCTTTTTTAAACTGTTTACTTGAGTATAAAATTTGTTTTTAAATACCCTTGCCTAGGGTATTTAAATTTAGCTGAGAAGTTTTTAACGCAGTTATGGAATCTACAAACTATATAAACCCTAAATATGTTAAATTATATGTTTTTGTATTTATAGCTGTTTTTTCAATATAATGGTTTAATCCCATTTTCCGAAAAATACCATGAGTATTCGAATGATTATATCCATTTTGAATTATGGGCGAATAGTGTAAAACTTATCAATATAAAAATTTCAAAATCGACATGGGCGATGGGCACGATGTGGTAATTGTATTTGTTTTCTAAGAATATGATGGTTTTATATAATTTTGGTTATCATATATTCTTGTCGGTTAGTGACTTTATCATGTTCGGTATGTCATGTGCAAGAGTAATACAAAGTTGACATGTTATAGTTAAAGATTAACCGAATAATATGATTGATTTCTTGGGAACACAATTCAGGAAAACACAAATATTATGAAAGATTAAAAATTAAGAATAGAACATCACCCGGACTATTTTGGCTGTAATGGTAGCTCAGCTAGCATACTTTTGGGAGCTGGCATTACCCCGATCCGAGTGGCTGGACTGGGCCTAAGTCAAATACCGTGTTGTGCGGCCATTAGTCCGGGCAGATTCCGGTGCACATTATTTCTGGCCACGGCACGTGTTTGAACCGCAAACAGATGAATTTCTGCAGTGCCGAGCTCCGCTCCGATGAGGACAACGAATTATGAGCAGGCGGCAGCCACTCAGGGCAGTTTGCGCATTCCAAGTCTCCGTTCAGACACAGGAACAGGAGCAGGAGCAGGAGCAGAAACAGGAGCTGGAGCTGGAGCTGGAGAGGCACTGCAATTCGTCCTCGGGGTCTTTTTTGTGTTAATAATAAATAAACGGACGGGCCTTGCAGCCGGAGTCCGGAGTGGAAGCCCTGCTTGTGTTTTGGACACACCGGAGCGCATTTTAATGGACGAATGCAGCGGCGGAGTGGACCCAAAAACCCATAGCCCGTAGCCCGTAGCCGTGCACACCTTTTCCCGGGTGCATGTGTGACACCGGGCCACATCCCCCCTCCATCCCCTACTGGCTTGAAATACGGCATTTGCTCGTCCATCTTTTGATTTAGCACCGACATAAAAATGATTTATCAGTGACATTAAAATAATGCACACTGTGGCGCATTTTATGTGCGAATGGATTTTCGCGCCTTTTTGTTCTCGTTGTGCGAAGGGTGAGGCTCTGGGGGGGAGAGCCGGTGCAGTGGCATTTACCCCTCCCCCTCCCCCTCCCTTCCAGGGGTAGGGATCCGACCCGGTTCGGTTCTCCGAAACAGCTGTCCGTCCGTCCGCGGTCTGCGTCATACTTTGTGTGCCGCCGTCAGCCGAATGTTTTACGGCCGAGGTGTTTGTGACTGAGTCTCCGCCAGCTGCATCAGTGCCCTATGTACAGGGATCTGGGCTTGGGCTTGGGTTCGGGTTCGGGGCACGAGGTGGCGCCATGCACCTATCCGGACCCAGAATTGCCCCGGGCCGCTGGAGCATCATAAATGTGAACTTTTATACGATTATCGCGCGCTCTTTCTGGTTGCCACTCGATTTGGAGGGCGCTGCGCTATGTGCATGGTCCACTGCGGGAAAATTTACTAAGTATGTCAGGAATATAGCATAAGAATTGATGAGGTGGATCAAATACGTTAATTGATTGAAAGCGAACCCATTTGGATGAATGTAATTTGTTTTTTTTTTACAAATTCAAGGAACTTATTTGACATATTTTGTACTTAATAAAAAACAAATTATACAAAAATTTTAATTGATTTTAGGGTTTAATTTAAATATAAGCTCTGATTCAATTTTAATAAATTAGATCCCTAAAAACATATTCAACGATGTGAAAGTAGTAACTACTATTTAGAAAAAATTCGTTGCTAGAAATCGACATTAATGTTACATGTATTGGGAAAAAATATATCATAATATTACTAATTCAACATTGCATTGTAGGTCTGGAGTAATATAAATTATAATAAACATTTTTGTTGGAACAACATGAATACCCTAACTAGAGTATTTTGAAACTTTTTCTTTTTTAAACTCTCACAAAGTTTTTCCAGTGCACTTTGGCGCTATTTGAAATGTGCCATAATTTGCACCCAGATGTGTGACACAGCATTGCGAGAGCGACGAGCGGGCACAAACTGCACTGGGTGGGTCTTGGAGCTGGTTACTGGTGGCTGGCTATCAACTGGAACGCGGCTAGGATGTACATGTCCCCTGCCACCGAAATGGACGACAGCATATGCCCCGTGCGGGGAATTCTGGAACTCATTAGAGTGGGTTCTGTGTGTGCGAGTTTAATGAGGACACCACGGGAGCGAGGAGCTGGCGCAGGCGCTGCACGGGGTTGCTGGAGATGGGACAGATAGGAGGGACGTGCGCATGGATGTGGACATGGACATGGACATGGGCATGCACATCTGCAGACGTCGCTGATTGCCCGGGTCCAATCTCAGTGGCCGTGCGATTCCCATGCCTTTCCCATTCCGTGGCCAGTTGGCAGCGTCAGCATAATTTCCTGATGCTAAATGCCAAACGCAGGACGAGCAGGACGAACCAGAGCGGGCCAGCCGAGCACTTAAGCCCATCCGCCATCGACTGACCGACTGCCAGTGCACGAGGCTGCAGGATGGGATTGGGTTTGGGGTTTGGGGTTTGGATGGGGCTCGGATCAGAGGCAGAACCAGCCCGAATGGGAATGGACCAGAAGGATGGCAGGATGGCGGGATGGCGGGCTGGCAGGATGGCTGGGCAGAGTGATATCCTGCTGTAGTTGTAGTGGTGGCTCTGTGTCATTGTCTCGCGTGGGGACAGGAGGGGGGGTGGGGCAACTGGGAAGGAGCATCAGGAGCAGGACCAGCATCAGCATCAGGGCAATTTAGAGAAGCACACACACACACACACACTGACACACCTGTTTTTGGGTAATTTATCTCGAAGAATTATTATTTCAAATATTTTGAGGGGCTGGGGTGCACTTAAACAAATACAGCTGTTTAAACTTTTTCTTTCGTATTTCTAAATAATTAAATATAATTTAATAAGAAATACACATATGCATGTGGTGTACATATAAAAACATATCTATAAGAAGTGATTTCTGTGAAACCATCGATTATTTTGTATCTTTATACGTTATTTCATTTTAGCAAATATGGTACTACTTTTATTAATTTTAAATAAATATACATTATATGTTGCAACATTTCAATTATTTATATTTTACTTTGCAGCTTAAATAATATTTTGTCCCTTAATAAGTTATTTCGATTTAGCGAATAAGGTACTACTTTAATTAATGTAAAATAAATATGCATTGAATTTTGCAACATTTAAATTATTTATGTTTTACTTTGCAGTTTAAGTAATATGGTTGCGATTCTTATCTCTGACAAACAGACAATTTTTCAAGTGTAAAACAAGCAGAGAGATGGAAGCCATGGCACACAGAGACAGGGCGACGCACCGAAATAAAAGGATTTTAAAATGGTCATTTGATATGAATTATGCGCGTTGGTGCAATTACAGAATCCTGCCCCTGAGCCCGTCCCCTTCCCCTTCCCCGTCCCCGACCCCCCTCAGCCCCCCTCCCCCGACGGGCTGTGATGCCTTTGTCCGACTGTGATGCGGTTGTCTCGGCGCTTAGAAGAGGCGGATCCGGCTGCTGTTCGGCTTGTTTACGGCCATGCTGGTGGGCCCCGCCCACTTTCGGACCTCTTTGGCCGCCCGCGACTTGGACTTCATCGTTAAATAATTAAATCAGCTGCTAGACTAATATATTTCTCTTAATTGCGAGTAACTCATGGTTAGCGCGTACGCAAAGTGTCCGGGCCATTTGGCCCCCATTTCTGATTTATGCGCCATATAAATAGCCGCGCACCAATAGCTAATATCGCTGATGGGCTGCATATGCAGGGCGTAATGGATTGTCGGCTAAATAAATGGCCAAATGGTGTTGGGAACTCTCGAAATGAGTTGAAAATGAGTGGCTTCAAACAAATCACAAAGAAACAACTGTTAATACTAATGCCGAATTTCACATTTTTAATTAACCAATACCGAATTTAATAGTCGGTACTGGCATTTTGTTTAAGCATCAAGGATTGTCAATCTTATTTAAGACATTATGGTAATCCTAAATAATATTGTTTTGCTATTTTGATATATATTATTATGTGTGAGCCTTCAGAAATACGTACAGGTTTTAAATTCAATTATTTATCTAACAAGTATGTTCAATTTTATTAACATTGGATTTCTAAAAGTGTATTCTTTTCTTAAAAATATATATTTAGACCAGTTCGTTTTTATTAACAAAATGGTAGTCGTTTCGATTCCTATTCAAAGCATATTAACCGATGCTTTAGAAAAAGGTGTATACAACTTCGGTGTATTATTCGAGGTGTGGAGTTCTTAGATAAGAAATGCATATTTTGAAAATATATAAGTTTTTTTTTATCAGTCACTCTGTTAATGTTGATGCTTAAGTTTGCCATAAAAATTTCTTAAGCCAAAGCGTATGGAATGACTATTTTGAATTGGTCCTTTTTATCTCGTTAAATTTTCGGAATCCATGAGCAGCTTTTGAATATCCGTTCAATTGTCTTCTAATGCAGAAGAATTGAAGTTTGCATAGTTGGCCGGAAATGTCGTCGACAAGGCGAACACCGAATAATCAATGGAAAATCAACAAAAATGTGAAAAATAATTGCCGCGACACCGGGAACACTTTCCTGCCTTTGCATCAAAACCCCTCGCCACCCCAAGGGGTTCCAGCAGAAAAGGAAAAAATTGAAAAAGAAATGTAAAAATAATCGGCAATAAATTTAGCAAAAGTGTCGAAAACGGCACACACACCCGTGGAAAGGGGCGAGGGGGAAGGGGAGTCAAACATGGCAGAAATTCGGCCACGCCAAGAACTCATAGTTCAATGTCCTGAGCAGGCGACGCCTTCCACGGGAAAGGGACGGGTCGCGGGGTGGGCAATGCAAGGTTCGTGGCAACCGCATTTATAATAAATTGAATTGCAATATCTCAACTTCAATCAAAAATCATAATTCATGGAACTCGACAGCCCAGAACCGAGGCAAGTAGAGTAGAGGCGACTCCAACCCTAAGTTCCAAATGCAGTTTTGGTTTGGGCACAGGCACAGTCACAGGCGATCCTCCTCCTGTCCTCCGGGGTGATGTGTTCGGGAGTTTGTTTCCTCATCATACCCGGTAATGTGGAACTTAAATGGGTATATGTTATGGTAAGGAGTGCACATTACTAGACCCAAGACTTCATGTGAGTACTTATTCGGCACGGATTCAACTAAACAGTCGAAGACGGGAATGAATCCATCTTATTATACCCTTGCAGAGGGTATTATAATTTCAGTCAAAAGTTTGCAACGCAGTGAAGGAGACATTTCCGACCCTATAAAGTATATATATTCTTGATCAGGATCACCTCCTGAGTTGATATAGCCATGTCCGTCTGTCCGTCTGTCCGTCTGTCCGTCCGTCCGTTTCTACGCAAACTAGTCCCTCAGTTTTAAAGCTATCTGCTCGAAACTTTCCCAAAAGTTGTCTTTCTATTGCAGGTAGTATATAAGTCGGAACGAGCCGGATCGGGCGACTATATCATATAGCTGCCATATAACTGAACGATCGGAAAAGCCATAACTTTGGTGTTTTTAAAGATAAGAAGATGGGACTTTCTATGGGTTTTATTTTTGGCCAATCAATCCGACATACCAAATTTCATAAGGATCGGCCGACTATATCTTATAGCTGCCATATAACTGAACGATTTTCCAATCGTAACTTTGATGTTTTTAAAGTTAGGAAGTTGGGATTTTTTATGAGTATTAAGAATGCATCATATAAATAATATTGGAGAATATAATTTACAGAGTATTCTGCAAGGGTATATCAACTTCGGCTCCGCCCGAAGTTAGCTTTCCTTTCTTGTTTTAGATATGTCTTTATCAAAGTAGTCTTCCTATTTCAGCTTCAAACAAAAAGTTGGTTTTTTAAGCAATTGGTTGTATTTAAAAAACTTATTGAAGCTTAGACATATTTTTTAAATACTTAAACTTCTATACATATTAATGTATGTTATAGTTTTAATAAAAACATCTTAAAATACTGAAAAATATTTTTTTTTTTTGTCTCCTTTCTCGAGCTTTCAACGTTATCTTGTACATAGCTTTATAGTTTTTATAAACTAGTAATGGAAATATTTGAATATTGTTTATAATTAAAAATAAGTTTTACATTAAAAAACAAGAGAAAACGCTATAGTCGGGTGACCCGACTATCAGATACCCGTTACTCAGGTAAAGGGAGTGCGAGGGAGATGGAGATAGAAACTTTGATCACGCATAACTTTTTAACGAATGGTCCGATTTGAAAAATTTCTTCTACATTTCGATAGGTATTGATAAACACAATAAAACTGCATTTTTACTTTTCCGAAATATTTAAATTTTTAAAATCTTATATAAGCGATTGTGGGCGTTAAAGGGGGCGTGGCACCATTTTGAAACAAACTTGCGCTGCGTAAGAACTCCTAGAATCTGCTTGCAAAATGCCAATCTTCTAGCTTTTATAGTTTCCGAGATCTCAGCGTTCATACGGACAGACAGACGGACAGACGGACAGACGGACAGACAGACGGACAGACGGACATGGCTAGATCGACTCGGCTAGTGATCCTGATCAAGAATATATATACTTTATAGGGTCGGAAACGCTTCCTTCTAGCTGTTACATACTTTTGCACGAATACAGTATACCCTTTTACTCTACGAGTAACGGGTATAATAACACCAAATTATATTTATGTTCCGGTTCAATGCCGCGTTTGCGTTTCGGTATCGTTTTAATATTTTGATTTGACTTGAAATTTGTAAAATAAATATATTGAAATGAATTAATTGAATTTGGGCTGTCCAAATTATTTGTTATCAGTCAGTTTTTTTCTTTGCTTAGTTTTTTCTTTCAAAATTGATTGTTTCAAATAATCATCCTAAATTTGACTGGTTTTTAAAATGTGCATAATGAAAAGTCGACTAATTATATGCAAATAATATAAAATATACTTTAAGTTAAATTTCATTTTCATTTCATTTAAATTAAAACCACTAGGTATTTTCCAGTCTGAAAGCTGGAACAGAGGACATTCTCGCTTCCTCTGATTTTTATGTCCTGCCTGCAAGTTGCATTGGCGACGCAGCCGAAAATTATAAATCTACGATTTGACATGAAGACGCGCATGTGTGTGTCGGGGCGATTGTGTGTGTGTTTGAGTGCTTCGAAGACATGGATTTATAGACGAAGACATAAATACAAGTGGCAAGTGCGGGGAAGGGAGAAGGGGGAAGGGGCAGCGAATCGACTGGCCAAAGACACTGGCAAAAACATTGAAAGTGCACCACCGCCCACGGCAAAGGCGGAACACGCTCAAAGCCCATAAATATCCTGCCAGTTAGCCGAGTGTGTGTGTGTGTGTGTGTGTTTGCCGAGGAACTGCAACTGGCGAGGAGGAGATCCTTGGGGGAACGGGGCAACGCATTTTAGGTGAAAATAATCACCGCTTCACATGAAATCATTCTGGACAAAACCGAATGCCAAAGGAAATGCAAGCGGCGCCAAATGGGATACTTGCAAGGACCCTGCGAATCATCCGAAAAAGGAAGCGCCAGGGGAAATAAATCCAAAGTTCGCCCCCATATCAAGGGCAAACAAATCAAAAGTGACAATTTTCCTGGGGTGCGGGAAAATCGTTTAAATGATTTTTAGCCTTGATTTGTGGCGAAGTGGAGAACACAAGAGGAACGACGTTTTAATGTTAGCTATCCGGGCAGTATAATGTGTCTTAAGATGGTCCAACCAGAAATTTATGAGATTGAAGTTAAGCTATAAAAAAAGGGAATTTTGATTTCCATTTTTAGGGAAAGCTATTCATAAAATTTGTATAAACAAACTAAAATGCAAGTGTTCACAAAAGCTTATTCTGCTATAAAGAATATTTTCAAGAATAATGGTAAAGGAGAAGAAGGACAAATTTTGTCAAGCTTCCGTTTCTCCATAAACTGAAGAATACATGATATTTTTCTCGAATACTGGATACTTTACTCCTGCACAAATGTAATACTAATATTAATACAGCCATTGTCTTCAGTATTAAGTTACAATTACGATTTTAAATGAAAATAAAGGGTTTGAAATGCCTTTGCTTTGAACCTTAATAATTAAATCCTTTTCCATATGGTAAGGGTAAAAAATTATGAAAACAAACAATTTTCAATGTTGCCTATCTTGAAAAAAATAAAAATTTTATTGCACAATTCCTTCCTTCTCGAATATACCCCTTATTTCTTGATTATTTTTAAATAAATATATTAAAAACTCAAATAAATTTTTTTTTAAGTCACATTGTAATCTTGGAATAAATCATGAAGCCTTCTTAAATAAGTAATAAATTATAATACATAAATGTGTTATCAGGTATCAAATTCGAGGGACCCAACCAACCTGCAGACTTTTTATTTGCCCGCCAAAGTATTTTAATGTTTATTTATATGTAGATTTTTTCTGCTATTGCAAAAAGGACAAGACCCCAAAGGACCTCGCCAAAAAGGTTGCGGATGCTCGTCGCCGGATTTCTGAATATTTTTTCTAGTGTCATAAAAAAGGCCAGGCATCGTAGCAAGTACGCAACACCTTTGGCTCTGGACAAACACTCGGTAATACACCCAGAAAAAAGGACATTCAACAAAAGGGGATGCGGAAGTAATTTACAATTTGGTAGAAGAAATGAAAATCAGACATAAAAGCAAACAGAAACTGCAGGATCAGGATGTGTCTGGCCGCGACGTAAATTGACAAGATTTATTTTCAATTAAAACAGGCGCTGCGCATTATCCTTTTTGCAGGATACACGACGACGCCGTTGCTCCGAGCACTTTTATTGGCAGCAGCGTTTTATGTTTCATCTCAATTGACGATAAATCAAAAGCGGTCGACGCATTTCAACATTTTGCACATTTCCCCGATTCGGTCTCTTTTTTGGGGAAGAAACGCTGGTGCAAGGATTCGGGCGGCAAGGACGAGGCTGTATGTGCCACCCCTAAGCCGCAACCGCACACATCGTTGATGAATGACGAAGGACATGCACATGCAGTGCACAAGTGTGTGTCTGTGTGTGCATGGCAGCAAGGACACGCACACCGATTGGCTGCACGTCGACGTGCAATAATTTCATGTGTCCTGCCGAGCAACAATAAAAGAAAGAAGAATGTTCGAAGTAGTCGACTTTAAAATACGGTTACGCATTATTATTTAATTTTTATACCCTTGCAGAGGGTATTATAATTTTGGTCAAAAGTGTGCAACGCAGTGAAGGAGACATCTCCGACCCTATAAAGTATATATATTCGTGATCAGGATCACCTCCTGAGTTGATATAGCCATGTCCGTCTGTCCGTCTGTCTGTCCGTCTGTCTGTTTCTACGCGAACTAGTCTGTCAGTTTTAAAGATATCGAAATGAAACTTTGCACACACCCTTCTTTCCTTTGCACGCAGTATATAAGTCGGAACGGCCGGGATCGGCCGACTATATCCTATAGCTGCCATATAACTGATTGATCGGAAATGCCATAACTCTGCTGTTTGTTAAGTTAGGAAGTTGGGACTCTCTATGGGTATTATATTTGGCCAATTAATCCGACCTACCAAATTTCATAAGGATCGGCCGACTATATCTTATAGCTGCCATATAACTGATTGATCGGAAATGCCATAACTTTAGTGTTTGTTAAGTTAGGAAGTTGGGATTTTCTATGGGTTTTATTTTTGCCCAATCAATCCGACGTACTAAATTTCATAAGAATCGGCCGACTATATCCTATAGCTGCCATATAACTGATTGATCGGAAATGCCATAACTCTGCTGTTTGTTAAGTTAGGAAGTTGGGATTTTCTATGGGTTTTATATTTGGCCAATTAATCCGACCTACCAAATTTCAAAAGGATCGGCCGACTATATCTTATAGCTGCCATATAACTGATTGATCGGAAATGCCATAACTTTAGTATTTGTTATTAAGAATTCATCATATGAATAATTTTGGAGAATATAATTTGCAGAATATTCTGCAAGGGTATTTCAACTTCGGCTCCGCCCGAAGTTAGCTTTCCTTTCTTGTTTAATTACTTTTTAAGTTATATTTACTTATAGGATAAAATATAGGTTTTGTCTCTTTAGCTGGATAATAATCATTGATCGTTATATAGATTGGTAAATGTAACTCGAAATTGTTGGTTGGGAAAGCTTTAAGTTGTATTTACACTGAGAAGCTTAAAAATAGTAGATATGCATTACTATTAATTCGTCTGTCTTCCACAATACAGCATACCCTTGCTCTTTGTGATTATCGGGTATAAAAAGTGTATAAATAAGAGAAAAAATTCATGCAAGGGGGGACGCCAAGGTGGATGCAGTGCAGCCGCCTCATTGTTGTCCTGGTTATTTATGGCCCATTAAGGCAAGCGGCAATTGCACATGTGTTCTTCACACTGACAATCTCCCAGCTCACACCTTCCACCCCGCCCCTTCACTCCCCCTCCCCCACCTCACACAGTGCTCTTTTATGTGTGTCAGAGTCCTTCTTGTTCTTTGATTCGAGCTGCTTTCGCTTTTAATTGTTTTGCCCAGCACAAATGTTAATAATTACGCCTTCCAACGCCCGACTGCAGCCAATGATTCGACACGTTTGAATGTGTTTGTGCTGGGGATCAGGGATGTCCTTTTGTCTAATAACCATAAGACATAATTCATACGGAATCGTGTTGCTCCGATGGAATTTATGACACTTCACCCACATCCAGCTCCCGCTCGGTCCCACTCACGCACGCAAAAAACAATTATGTGTCCTCCAACTCCTCCTTCGCCCCATTCCGTGGCTCATTTAATTGCCTTTGGCCAAAGGATTCGAATGGAGACATTAGAAAAATCTGTCGCCGTCGACAGGACACACGTCGTTCTGCTCAGCTGAAGGTCGTTAAAATGCGAGAATTACATGTTGGCTCTGCAGTTAAAAGGGGAGGAGCTGTGCGCATCGGAAGCTTCATTTTCATGGGGCGTGGGTGTGTCGAAGGATCATGCTCATACAAATCTTTCAGCCCACATGTGCCGAAGAGGTTTATTGGACCTGACAAGTGCTGTATGAACGAAGGAGGAGTTGGGAGTTCCATTAACTAAGGAACAACTGAAAGTGACTTTTGGTTAAGTCTTTTATTGGTACTGAAACAGCAGTTAGAAATAAAACACCAGAAATACATTAAAACTCTAGACTTAACCTATTTTAAACCGAACAACTTCAAAATTAAATATCAATCAAAATTATCTAAAATATTCGGTGTTTAAAACTCTGTTGAAACTGTAATATTGGTCAGTTCACCACTAAAAACTTCTCCACTTTCCTGGCCAATCAGAGTCCTGTGTGGCACAGCAACCAAAGTGCTCAAATCATTGCAAAGTGACAGAATAAATAACACAGTAAATAAATTTGACCAGGCGCCGTCTGGGTGATGCGGAGACCCAGGGACACGGGCAGGACTCGCAGGATGCCAGGACATAAGCCGCAGTAGCGCCTGACTGGTCTTCTTTGCTCCAGTACAATATGTCCTGGCCTGGTCACAAATTTATGCGACATCCAAGTGCGGTGCAAGCTGCGTTTGACTGCTCTCCTAGCAGCCAGGACAGCCAGCTGTCCAATGCATTATCCTTGTCAAGTGTGCGGGTAACAAGCTCGCCATTTCAAGGAGCGTATCAAAGTCTCCGTGAGCAGGGTTGAGCTTCACAAAATGTGAAAGTGCAAAGAGATCAGAAACTAAAATTGACTATATACTACACAGTAAACGAGAAAGAAAGTCGACTTCCGCACCGAAAATAAATTAGATCGGTTGAAAGCTACAACTGGGAAAATAAACTGTGTAGATCTGGCCAGTTAGTATTTTAGATTTATATAGATATGACGGCACAATAGGACATATTCATTCGTTTTTTAGGAAATTAAAGGGGTGGACCCGATATTGAATAAAAACTTTTTTTTTCTTTTTCCTTTTCTTTAGGATATACGCGTTTGATACCCTTTGAAATGGTATATAATAGGGAAGACAAATATTTGATACATAATAGACCGAATAAAAGGGATTTAAGATGCCTAGTTGTAAAAAATAATTGTTTTTGTGATCAGTTAAACAGGTATTTACAAACACGTATCATTTAAGCCATTTAAAAATGTATAAATGATGTTGGAAATCTAAAAGGTATCATAATAAAGACATGGTAAAAATCGAAATGCCGTACTTCGATCGCCAAGTTAAGAAAAAATTAAAGAAAAAAATACTACTGAATTTAATTGTTCTATGTCGAAACAAAGTATATTAGCTAACAAGCAATCAATAACTTATTGTGTTGTATTATTTTTCTAAAAATTTGCCCAATCCACTTGAATAAATAAAGCCAGACTTCACAATGAAATAAAAAGGTACTTACGTACAAAATATGTTTTCCCTTGAAGAAACACATTATTTTATAAAACGTAGTGCTAATGCAGATTTTAAGAAATATAAATTTACGGCCAAGATTAAAAAAGATTACAAATTTAGGTACCTTATAAAAAAGTTCGACACTTTTCGCCCTATAATGGAATCGATCGTGGAATCGTCTATTCCTGGCCGGCAAACAATGAAAGCCTGCCCTGATTGATAGTGTCCAACATTTTGCTTCCGATTTTTTTTATCTTGGCCGGTCGATTTGTGACCGCAGCCACTGTCACCGAGAAAGCAATGCCGAGGACCAAAGTGCTGATCTCCAGGAAGAACCTTTTCGAGCGTTTACTGGACGCGCTGACGAGACCCGTCCAATTGGTGACGTTGGCGATGAGCTCGACGAGAAGTGCTTCCATAGAGAGCCACACTCCAACCATGAAAATCTCGCCAACTAGAAAGATGACGATTGTCTCCAGGATAAACTTGCCCCATGGCGGAACGTATTTCCAATGCTCTGGTATAACATCGCAGTGGCACAGCAGATCCATCACCGAAAGATAGAATATTTGGCTGCCCAGGATAGGGGTGTCAGCAAAATCATCCGGATCCATCTGGATGAAGATCGAGGTGTGTAGCATCAGGTGCACGAAGCAGGCCAAAAGGATAGGCGACGGACTAGTCATGACTATTGAAGGGGTACCATTAAAATTAGGTTAGGTTAGGTGCATTTAAATATTGCCAACTCACTTCGAAACTGCAGATAAAAAAATTTATATGAAAGGTATTAAACTGTAATTTAAAAGAAGTGTAAAAATCGAAATTATTTTAAGAGTATTAAACTACTGCAAGGATTTTGTCATGATTTAGAAAGCTTCCTAAGTGAGAATGCTTATTTGGAAACAGAACATGATGAAATAAACATACATTATGTGATGTAATCATCCTCTCAGTTTACTGTTATCCTTGCTTCATTGTTCCGCTTGTCTGCAAAATCCAACCAAATCGAGGTGTACTTTGGCATTGTCTGCTTTCTGCCTCCTTAGCACTGAATGTTTAATTCTGCCAGCTGAAAAATGCATAAATACCATTTTAATTAGAAAATTAGCTAAAAATATGCAGCTCACGTTAATCGCATGACGTCGTCGTCGTAGTTGTTATTGTCGCCGCATGAAAACAGGGTTGACTGGCAAATTAAAATTCAGATGAGTGGGGGGGAGAGAGGGGGTGGTTCATGCAATATCCAGGAGATGCGACTACAACTGACTGCATGCCAGTGTCCTCGGCACACTCGTCGTATTCGCAATATCATCCTTGGCCCCCTTCGCTCCTGACACTCGAAATCATTGCCACTCCGGCTTTGGCTTTTTGCTCGGATGCGGATGCGAATGCGGATGCGGATGCGGATCCGGATTCGGGTTCGGGCCATGGAGGAGTAGTTCCAGCAGAGCCCGCTGCTGTTTGTTGCGACAAATGCCGTTATAATTATTTATACCGTAAGCACATTTTATGGTGTCGCAATTTTAAAATGCAATTAGAAGCGCGCTAACTCTCACTCCCTCGAATGGAAGCCCAGCAGAATACCAAACAAAGCGAAAAAGGAATTGGAAATGTAATAAAAGGGGGAAATGTAATGTAATCGTAACGTAATTCTTAATGGAGTTTTGTCATTTCACCAAAAAAAAAAAGAAATGCGCGGGTGTTCTGCCGCCATCACCTGAAGTTGTTTGCTTATGTTTGGCTGTGGACTTCCCCCCACAACTCAGTCACCTGTGTGGGAGGATTCCGGCTTATTAGGTTTTCTTTATCCTTATTGAACAGCCGCCACCGCTGATTGCAATATGGAAACTCATCTGAATCTGTGCCGATGCCGAGCGAAGCGAATTGAATGAGGAAAGCACAACAGCTGCAGATTTGGAATATTACAAAATATGAGTCGGTTGAACATCCGGTAATTTTGATATTTACCTGCACTTCCAACCATTTCTAACACAGTTGCTTTGTGAGGCTTGACTGAACGAGCTTTTTCAGACGATTTGCATACTATTTCGATGGAAATATGAAAAAAGACTCTAGAAATGTTTTTTATCTTTTTTAAATGTTCTTATTGGAAAATCGAAAAATCCAATATAGTGCGTTCTTTACATAACTTTTTTAATAATTTATGCCTTCAATCTTGGTACATTACGAAAAAAAGGACGTTTGAAGCATTTTAAACTAATAAAAGGAATATTAAATAAATGCATAGTTTGGGGAATTTTTGTTTTAGAAACGTTGATTAAGAGATACAGAGAACTTGTAAAGACGGTTTGTCTAAAAATATGTCAGGTTTTGAATATAATCTTTATTTGAGACCTACATTTTTAAAGGACTACTGTTATTTTATTCTTCTACTGTTGTCTGCGAAGTGAATTGAACCCAGACCAATTAGAATAGACGGAATAGAAAAAAAGTATATAAAGCCATATACTACGCAGATAATATATAATATTGTATATAATATTTTTAATCAAAGCCAGTGTTGTTGGCCTAAGTTATTAGTACTGTTTTATTAATTGGTTAAAGTCTAAGCAAGGGAAATCAGCACATTAAAAAACAAATGCTTGGCTAAGTAAACATATTCTACATTTGAAAAACCGTAATCAACCGTAAATTTTACATATTATAATAAAACTCAATTTAATTTAAATTATAGTAAATTCAACAAAATGTTTACTTGAAAAGTTCCAATGATTGATTACAGTAATGGAATAGTCGCTTCTTAAAGTTATCACAAAGTTAATCCCAAACAGCTTGAAAGGTGCACTTGTTTTCCAACTAGTATGGAAATATGTAAGAACTCACTACAGAAATTATTTTTAAATGTCTTGTCAGTTGAATATTATAAATTCATAAGTGAAAGAAAACCTAGTAAATTACAACTTTTATAGTTACTTTACAGCTAGTTACAGCAGGAAATCGCCAACTAAATACATGTACAAATGCTAAAAAAAGTGAAAAACAATAAATTATGTAACAACAAAATACACAGTATCATAATTATACAGAAAATTTTTTGTAAGAAATGATTTATTCAACCAACCGTAATTTATTTTGTACGGTCATTCAAGCACTTCCATTAATTTTCTGTGTATGATTTCTTTTAATAAAACCTTTTTGCTAAGTATTTGGTATAATGCAAAATTACATTCCAAAGGTTTTTGTTTTTAATATTTTTTCAGAGCTAGAAGATAACAACCTAACTTGCTAGCAGATTATTGAGTCCAAAATCGCTTCAGGAATGGCTTCGTCTTCGTCTTTTTTAGCGTTACTCCAAGCCAATAGGTAAATAAAATATATATGTGTGCAAGAAGTGCTCCAACTGCAGCATTTGTCGGCTGTGGTCGTAAACCATTTGTAGCAATTATCTGCTCCAAGTTTCCTCGACGCCTTCGGGGAAATATGCGCAAATTAATATGGCCCAGGACGGCTGCAGGATTCTGCGAATCCCACTTGCCGACGATGAGGGTGGGTCAACCCTTGCTGGCCTCCGCTGCCAATGAGTTTTTAAGCGCAAGTTTGGCTTAATTTATAACAAGGATTACAATAAACAAACTAATCTTCGGCAATAAACACTAAAAATCCCCCAAAAAGTGCCCGAAGATGCTGTGCACCGTCGCAGGGGGGGGAGGGGGACGGGGGAAAAGGGAGGCAGGAGATGAGATTTCGGCACTATCACGGACTGGAAGTCCTCCTGGGCATTGGATTCCCCTCGTCGATTTTATAAGTTAAATCGCAGCAATCCTTTGGCCTTTTAAATATGCCATTTCCGTTGTAAGATTATTTTTCGATACCGTATGATTCGAGATGTTTACGAGTGTCCAGTGTCCACGTTGCTCCTGCGATGACCAGATAGGCATCGTCAACCCCATCGCCACTACCCCGCACCCCGCACCCCGCAATTGTCAGCAGACGACGGGCGGGGAAGGGGTAAATGTGCGTGCCTCATCCGCTCGATCCCTTTTTCTATTAACAATAAATTTGTTCGATTTTTATTTTGACCGCAACGAGCTTGGTCAAGATGTGTGGACAGAGAGGTTGAACAAAGATGTGTGTGGGTACAACCTTAAAGAACGGCACCGCAATAAAAAAAGTTCCCAAACCCTTATTTTAATTTTTATTTTTGTTTTATTTATTTCTTTTCTTTTTTTTTTGTTTTCTTTTATTTTTTATTTTTTTCTTTTTTTTTTAACTGTTTTGTTTAGATATCCAAAATATACAAATATTCTAAATCAAGCTTTACTTAATATTAAAAAATGAATTTTAATTTAAAATTCCTTTTCATTAAATATAATTTAATTGTGTAATTATTTTGTTTTGCTTATAACATAAATAATTTTTTTTTTTATGCTGATTAACACTCAAAATATTGATGACAAGACATTTCTCCGGGAAATCTCAGCTATTTTAGTTTAGTTTAAAGTAAAAGGTAAAGCAAAGGTATACTTGCTTCCAACCACTCTAATTATCTAAATGCACCGACCCAAGGAAAGTGGAGGGAAGGGCGACAGGCAAAGCTATCTCTTCATTCCATCATAGATACTAAACCCATGACCATTGGACCGTGGATAGGGGAATGTGGGACAGACAAAACAAATCGGTAAAACGGGATGCGCGTGATGCCCAAAAGGATGCCATTAAGGACAACGGTTACAATCGTTAGTGAAGCCATTAGTTTGCAGCGCCAATATGCGAAAATCACAAACACACACGCCCGCTTTCAACCCCACCGAACTCACCGAATCCCGAATCCCGAATCACCGAATACAATGTTGCAGAGTAAGTGTATAATTGCAAGTGGCACAGCTTTCGGAAAAAGCGAGATATAACATGTAATAACTTTGGCCGGAGACCCACAGCTCCGAAATGTCCATCTTCCACTAATGTGTCCTGGCTGGGATTGGATGGGAGTCACGAAGTTGGCAACGACAATGGCCCGGCCAGCGAAACAATAACAATAAAACAAAGGCCAAGACCAGGACGGCCAACCAATGTACGAGCCACTGAAAATAATTTCAGGGATATTATCGCCACCGTCGGCAGATGTCCCAAGTGCGATATGAGCCGAGCCCAGCGGACCAGGAGCTGAGCTGACCAGGATCTCAGCCGGACATCAACATAATGTCTACTTTACAATGTGGATAAACTTGCAAAGAAAACGAAATCACATCCATATCGAGAGCCACAAAGGTCCCCACTTGAATTGTAACTAGAGATGGCAAAAGGTGGAATTTAAATTGAACTTTTTGGGGATACAATTTGTTGTAGATTTAACAAACATTATTATTTGTACATGGAGACTATCTTCCATTCTAGGTGTTGAGCTACATAAATAATAAAATTATATAATAATAAATAATAATAAAAATAGAACAATCTGCATGGGTCTAAATAAAGTTTGTGTCAAGATCACATTGATGTAGATCTCTCTTCATAAAGTCACTGAACAACATTGTATTTGGTACATGGCTAAGACATTAAATTATTGGAATAAAGACTGTTTTGGTTTCCGCTTCTAACAACAAACCAATTGGTTTATTTTTGATTGTTTGTAATTTGAAAAGATTGCGATATTTTTGGCGATATATGAGAGCGTTGCAGCGTCTCATCTGCGCCATACATCTCTAGCTGGAAGCATCCAATTGTCTGATGGGCAGATGCCCGGATGGGCAGCCACCCCCTTTGGAGCACTCGCTGGCCACTCGCACGCCACGTTGCAATAAGTTACCACTGCCTCTGCCTCGGCCATTACGACGTCGTGGCAAATGGTGACTTTGGCGGCGGAGCGACCTGGCACAGCCGGAGACAAATCCGAAATCCATACTCGTAAACAAATGCAACTAATCGCCGTTCATGTTGAACGTGTTCACGGCTAGGCAAACGTGGAATTGCGGTCAGCCACAGTCTCTACTCCGTTTCTGTTCCTGTTCCCGTACGGATTCCTGCTCAACGTCCAGCCCGGCATCCATATCCATATCCGTATCCACCTCGAGTTTCAGCGTTCATTTTGTGCGGGCTTATGGCTCTGGTTTTGATGGCAGCTGAAACAAACGAACATATGGATGAGCTTAAGGAGCTCATGAGTTATGGGTTGTATGGGCCAACTTTGCTACAACTTTCGATACAGGGGAATTACAACTGTTAATATGTATTACACTCGTTACTCTAAATGTATGTTAGGCGCTTCCGATCCTACAAAATATATATCTTTGATCAGCCAAGTCGATCTTGCAATGTGCGTCTGTCCGTCTGAAAGTCGAGCTAGCGATTAAGGATGCACATTATTTTTATGCGTAGTAAATTCTAATGCCGATAGAATTGTTGGGTGCATTTTTTTAAATTGGTCACAATACTCTTTGTAATAACTACCAATTCCATTCAAATTTAAGCCTTTGGATTTTTCAATTGGAGTCTTTAATAATGAAAACAAAAGTAGTGGCTGTGAAGTCGCACAACTCTCTGGGCAATCAAAAATACCTTCACTCAAAACAAAAGGTGTGTTGAAGTCCAAATTATTATTCTTGATTTTAGTTGCATTCGAGATCAAATATTTGAGTACCATCCCCATACAATTGAATAAAAAATACTTATTTAAAATTGTTTGCATTACAACAGCCCGGGGTATAAATGTACTCCATGTAAATGCAATTAATGAATTAAGCGCAATTTTTAAATTATCTTAGACGTATGGGATCAAAATGAGCTCGAGTACACGGCTCAACTCTGTCCCGTTCTCAAATATGGTATATCCTAATTTTATAATTTCAACAATATAATTTTAATTTGTTCAGTTCAAATTAGGAGTATTCGAGGGTACCTTGTTTTCAGTATATTTTTGATTTATTCCATTCCATTTGGATGGAATTATGTTTAGAGAGTGCCATTCGACATTTGTATCGTGCTCCTCCCTCTGGTGATGGTCAACACTTGCAGTCTGCACTTCTGGCCGGATGCTGTGGGACTTCGCTGGTGTTCCTGACTTTCAATTATAATCGGGGGCACACCGAATACATCAATAATTAGAAGTTCGTTAAAACTTGTCCATATCCAAAAAAATTTTGAAACAGAAATTGAACTGTTTCTTTCTTACATTGGGCCTGTATTGATAGAGCGTTTGATCACTTCTTTGTTGTGAGTTTCGGGTCGAATAAAGTTGTTAAAAAACAAGAAAAATTATCCGGTTTCTTGACTATATCATAACCACTACTCGGAGCCTTGTTATCAGTGTTTTACTCGCAGTAGTAACAAGGAAACTTTGGATGTTTATACGAATTTACTTAAATCTTATAAAAAATATTTAGCTTGAAAAGTTTTTTGATAAATAGAAAAATCTTTTCAATCTTAGTCAGAAATTCTAATTTACAATGGATCTGGGGAACAGTTAAGTTAATTTGAAACAAGAAAGGAAAGCTAACTTCGGGCGGAGCCGAAGTTGATATACCCTTGCAGAATACTCTGTAAATTATATTCTCCAAAATTATTCATATGATGCATTCTTAATACTCATAAAAAATCCCAACTTCCTAACTTTAAAAACACCAAAGTTATGGCATTTCCAATCGTTCAGTTATATGGCAGCTATAGGATATAGTCGGCCGATCCTTATGAAATATGATAGGTCGGATTAATTGGCCAAATATAAAACCCATAGGAAATCCCAGCTTCCTAACTTTACAAACACCAAAGTTATGGCATTTCCGATCGTTCAGTTATATGGCAGCTATAGGATATAGTCGGCCGATCCTTATGAAATTTGGTAGGTCGGATTGATTGGCCAAATATAAAACCCATAGTAAATCCCAGCTTCCTAACTTTACAAACACCAAAGTTATGGCATTTCCGATCAATCAGTTATATGGCAGCTATAAGATATAGTCGGCCGATCCTTATGAAATTTGGTAGGTCGGATTGATTGGCCAAATATAAAACCCATAGCAAATTCCAACTTCCTAACTTTACAAACACCAAAGTTATGGCATTTCCGATCAATCAGTTATATGGCAGCTATAGGATATAGTCGGCCGATCCCGGCCGTTCCGACATATATACTGCGTGCAAAGGAAAGAAGGGTGTGTGCAAAGTTTCAACTCGATAGCTTTAAAACTGAGAGACTAGTTTGCGTAGAAACAGACAGACGGACAGACGGACAGACGGACATGGCTATATCAACTCAGGAGGTGATCCTGATCAAGAATATATATACTTTATAGGGTCGGAGATGTCTCCTTCACTGCGTTGCACACTTTTGACCAAAATTATAATACCCTCTGCAAGGGTATAAAAATAAACTAGTAGGCAACAAAGCGATTTGAATTGTGTTAAGTTATTTAAAACAAGAAAGGAAAGCTAACTTCGGACGGAGCCGAAGTTGATATACCCTTGCAGAATATTCTGTAAATTATATTCTTCAAAATTATTCATATGATGTATTCTTAATACTCATAAAAAGTCCCAACTTCCTAACTTTAAAAACACCAAAGTTATGGCATTTCCAATCGTTCAGTTATTTGGCAGCTATAGGATATAGTCGGCCGATCCTTATGAAATTTGGTAGGTCGGATTGATTGGCCAAAAATAAAACCCATAGAAAATCCCAACTTCCTAACTTTGCAAACACCAAAGTTATGGCATTTCCGATCAATCAGTTATATGGCGGCTATAGGATATAGTCGTCCGATCCTTATGAAATTTGGTAGGTCGGATAAATTGGTCAAAAATAAAACTCATAGAAAATCCCAACTTCCTAACTTTAAAAACATCAACGTTATGGCTTTTCCGATCGTTCAGTTATATGGCAGCTATATGATATAGTCGCCCGATCCGGCTCGTTCCGACTTATATACTACCTGCAATAGAAAGACAACTTTTGGGAAAGTTTCAAGCAGATAGCTTTAAAACTGAGGGACTAGTTTGCGTAGAAACGGACGGACGGACGGATAGACGGACAGACGGACAGACGGACATGGCTAGTTCGACTCTCCTGGTGATGCTGATCAAGAATATATATACTTTATAGGGTCGGAAATGTCTCCTTCACTGCGTTGCAAACTTTTGACTGAAATTATAATACCCTCTGCAAGGGTATAAAAAAGCATTCACTCTTTTGTGTATTGATCTTATTAAATACTCGACCATCACGTGTCCCTAACTCCCAGTACTAACACTTTGAGCAATGATTGGTCAACTGAGTGGTACCGATACCAACCTCACCTTATGATAGACCGGCCCAATCATTAATAATACAAACAGAAACTCATTCGTAGTCCGGGCGTCAAGTGGAATTGGAATCATCTGCGTGGGGCTGGGTCATAATTGAAGATGTGCCACAGCCTCAAAGGTGACAAAGGGCGTTCGACTGGCAATAAAATAAATGCCATTTACTGATGAGTCATCAACATAATTTTTACGATTCGCCCTATTCGATGAATAAACAAATAAACCAACTGGAACTGGCCAAGAAAACGAATCCTGAATTTGGGAGACTAGTTTGAGCGTGTCACGCAAACATTTCGCATGCATTGACTTTTTATGGCAGCCAACGAGCCAAAGGACGAAAAGGAGAGTGGAAGCCACAAGGAGTGGAATCGACAAATAATGCAAAATCATTTAGTGGAACTTCTAGACCCAACACTTCTAGCAGCCCTTGCTGTTCCTGTTCCCCGTCGGAGTCATAAAATCCGGCACCGAATGAAATTCTCATCAAGTCGCAAGTTGGCACAATTTCACTTTGCCGCTAAGCAACTGAATAAGGACCCAAATGATTTGGAGCCCAAGAAGGTCCTGCTGGCCATCGGTGTTGTCGGCTTTTAAAAATAAGAAAATATGCTGTTAGTAATTATAGACTTGGTTTTTTTTTATAACTACATTTTTCTGGCATTTGTTGTAGAATGGTTGTTAGGTTTGTAATTTGATTTTAAGAATCTGAAGATCTGTTAGTCTCCAAAATTCTTTAGATACCGAAAAAAAACGTGTTATTTCATATTTGTCTACGCTCTATTGTCAATAAAATTAGGAAGGGATGACTGTGATTTCAAGCCAGTTGTTTTGAAAATAATCTGGCGGTGCCAAAAAATTCTGAAAAATGGCCGGGAATTTCAGTTAAAAGTTAATAGTAGGTTTCTTAATATTAAATTAATGAGAAAACTACTTTAACGGACGAGAGAATGTGCCATATCAAAGTTTAAAGTTTCCAAGCTATGGAAGTTGACACGCTTTCATTTCATTTCATTTATTAATATCCTTAAGATACAAGTAAAGACTTGTACTTATAGTTAGTCACAATTTGCCACTGATCAATTCCATACTGTTTACTGCATTTTAAATAAATAAATTAAATGTTATCGTTTTGTTTTTAAAAAATCGGCTTTGATTAATCGATTAATAAACGGTGTGTACTCTATGTGTTTAACAGGTAATAGATAGAGATCGATGGTTAAAGTGAGACCTAAATTACATTTAATTACATTTAAATACATGTTCGAATGGAATATTCCACAAAAGCCGACACAAAAAGCCAAAACCATGCCTTCCACCAGCTGACCTGGCAACACTGCCGGTCATTCCGCCAAAATAGCCCCCCACCCACAAATCCCAATCCCAAACCCTCACCCACACCCTCACCCCCACCCTCACCCACACCCTCACCCTCGGCATTCGCGCGTGACTAACGTAATCAGCTCACGTAACGCCTGAACGAGATGAGATGAAATCAGCATACACTCAGGACTGCGACTGCATAAATGTCGAATTTATACGAAAATGAAGAGGCCCGGGCTATTGGACCATCGGGCCAGCTGAGGGGCATCATTCACGGCCAGGTCCTGGCTTCGTCCTGGCCATCGGAGCAGTTTTGTAGATCTTTGACACGCGATAGGACCCCCTGGTTTGCCGGCATCGCAATGTTTTCATCGGTTAATTTGCAAACAAATGTTGGGCTAAATCTGGTTTCCATAAATCGAACAATGAGGAACATTTCGTTGTACAAAGAAAGCTAAAGTTAGGGTGGGTTCCTTTACTGGGCGATCATAAAATTCGATCTTTAACGAACTTAAACTTCACTACTCTTGTAGAAAAAGGATTTTTTTAAGTTCCCCCAAAGGATTTAGTTGGGTAATGAGAAACAGTCAATTCAATAAACAATAGTAAGTCTTGAAGACCGTCGAGAAATAAATTCAGTTTCTAAAATATTGGATCTCTTTAGTTGTAGCTAGCTGCAAATTTGGTTTAGCCCACTTTTTAGGTACTTTTAGTGGTAGTGGGGTTGGCTAATGTTCGAAGCTCTCGGATTTATACCTATTATTTGTAGAATAAAATACATATTGTGTTCGTCGAAAAGTAACAGGTAAAGTAACAGGTAAATTCACAAATTTCTGACCTTATCATGATCAGAATCAAAAGCCGAATCGAATTTATTCGTCTGTCCGTATGAACGTCAAAATGTTGTAACTATAAAAGCTATAGAGTTGGGACTGGAATGCAGACTTAAAATAGTACGTTTTTTCAGTTCGATTAACGTCCACAAATTGCTAAGTTCTGTAGAGACATGTTAGAAAATTTTGCGCAGTATATGTTGGTTTTCCAAGTCGAGCATTTATTAATGAAGTTATTAAGTAATTAAGTTTAAAATGAGTAATAACGTCAGTTTTATCAGAAAAATATTACCAACAGTCACAAATATTTTATTTGCCGCTTTAATATAATTGCAAGTTGCGTTCTTTCTTTTTTTTATATTCAATATAGTTTGTTCACAAATATATATATATTGCTCATTTTGGCGTACATATATTTAACTTCTTTCAGGGTGTTTTTAAAACAAAGGAGTTATCAGTATCTGAAAGTATTAAGCAGCACAAGGAATGAAACATATTATATAAATATGCCAACTGCATTAGAACCGTCATAAAAGTAAAGTCAATGGGGTCATTCAGTGGATTCCATTTAAATGTAAAACCCATCATTAGTAATGCGAGCAAGTGACCCCGAGCATAAAAAAGATAGAGAAAGGCCAACAAAAATCCAATGAGACCAGAGACCAGAGACCAAACATCACGCATAAGTTTCATTTTATTTTGATTTTTACGACTTGGCCACGGAGTGTGACAGTCTGCAGCAGTCCCACCTGGATCACTTGCTAAATAACCAGCGGACGTAGCAACAAACATCGTGGGTGGAAAAGCGAGGGCGGGAAAAGCTAAGGAAATAGTGGGACGAGGGGTCATGATGTGTCCATGAGAACTTAAGCAGGGAAAATGCCTATTTACGAGCGTGCATGCTGCCGGACACATGGTAATCATATATTTTGGTCATATCTGTGGACCATAAAACCAGTGTCCTTATGCGCCTGTCAATGAGTTGTTTCATGACATTTATTTCGCCTGTTCCATCCCTGTTTCGGGATGTTTTCCGAGCCCTGCGTGCAGATGGAAAATATTTTAGTGTCCATTTAATGTCCAATCTAAGATGAGCTCGTAACTTTTGATCGAATAAACGAGCTGGCGCCCAGGAGCACCCCATTCCCCGTCCGTTTTGGGTCATAGTTGATTTCGGGGGGAAAGGGAAGGGTTCCGTTTTCGAATTGGGCACGCAACCTGAGTCTTTAAGTCTCTGGGGAACGGGGCTCTAATTTTCCTACCACTGCCCGGCTCATCTGACAGATAAGAAGAAGTTATTGGCCAGGTATTTGCCATTTTATTAGAGGATTTCCACTCTCTTCATAAAGTCCTGATTGCCACAGTCGTTCCTTCGAGTCATAAATATTTAATTAAAATCAAAATTAGTTTTCCAAAGCCGAGAAGAACTTGAGGCCGACCCCGCGATTCTATCAATGTCAAGACTGAATGCAAAGCGGCCGCAAAGCACCTGGCTTGTTAAAAATTAAAATCGCACATGCTTCCAATCCGGATAACCATGGACGGCATCCCCAGCTATTTCCGCAGCTTTTGCGGTTTTCAGCGGCGATTTAAGCGTCGGGCACACGCAATCCACACCGCTTGCATAACTTTCGACCTCCCCCAAACACCGAACCCATAAAGTACATTTGCATGCGACGCCCAGGAGACCCTGTCCTCCAAGAGAAAGTGCTTTCCCCTTCCCTTTCCCTTTTCCCCCACCCCAGTGGCTCGTCGGATTTGGACTGTGACCAATTGAATCGAGCGAAACCACTTGCGAAAATCCGCTGATGTGATGACAGGATCTGTTGCCTGGGGAAAAGCAACAGCATTGCAAAACATTCCCATTTTGTTAAATTTTGAGCCACCTGAAAATATTTACAGCTATAAAAGTCTATTGTGCTTGAGCAAATATATACGATTTTAGATCTTCTAAAAGTGTTTTTTTAGCGTAAGTAATAAGATGTTTTCTATTCGGGACAAAAAAACCCTCAGGGTTATTTATATGGGAGCGTTTGTCTTTTTAGTTCTAGCGATCTATATAACACTTTTTGGTGAAGCAAACGGATGTAATTATTTTATGCAAACTGTTTTCAAATCGTAAGTGTCCAGTAGGCTTTTTTAATTTTACATTTTAGCGCCTATATCCTCTATATCCTCTATGCTCTTGCGGAAAATCGGACAACAGGTAAATCTACTTGTCTGTTAAATCCGATTTAGAATGAGTGACGGTGTTGTTGACTTATTCGGTCTTATGAGGAGAGGATATCGACAGAATGAAGAATATTTTAAATTATTTGTGTAACAAGCCAACTGATGGCCAAATGTTCTCAGGATTTTGGCTCATCTCAAGCGTAACATGCGGCGAATACGTAATCTGCAAGTGCAGATTTAATTCTCGGCGTAAAATAAGTTGAACAATGTTGCTTATTCGGTATTAACTGGTAATTTTTGGGAATGTTGTTAAACGATCTGCCCTATTATAAAGCTCATTGAATTCATTTAATATTTTTGATGAAATAACGTAGAAATATTCAAAGAAGTTATGCCACTAAAAATTTCTTGCAGAAAGCCTTTTTCCGATATCCGAATTCAGTGATTGAATGGCTAACTACGTAGATACCGGCTTTTTGAAAGTCCCACACACAATTTATCCATTAACTTATTATAGGCTCTAATTTTAAGAATTTATCTTTCAATCTTTCACGCACAGAAAGCAAAAAAATCATTAATTAAATGCCTAAATTATTATAGTTGTAGACCCTTTCTTTATTCTTACTATTTACTCAATTATACGAAACTCGGACGGCTCTTCAAATGCTTTAGTTTTGGGAAATTTTGTTTATGGTGTTGGGTATATTTTTAAAGGGTCCGATTAAATCTCAAAGCTCATTTATTTCAATATGCATTCCGAAATGTATATTAATTTCGAACCACCCAAAAAAACATTCAGTATTGGTTTCAAATAATAATATTAGAATTTTCGTTTCATATGAATTTAAAACAAAAGTTAGAAAACGAAAATAAAATTTAAACACAAGCCATAATTATTTTTAAGCTTATGCAGCAGTTTAATTTCCATTTTGGTTGTTCGTGAATCATCAGTCTCATTGGTTTCTGGATGATGATCTATGATCTAGAAACCAATAAGACTGATGATTCACGTACAACCAAAAACAAATGGAAATTTAACTGCTGCATAAGCTAAAAAATTAATTATGGCTTGTGTTTAAATTTTATTTATTTTATTTGTTTCGGTAACATCCACGATTTCTGGATTAGCCATCTGGTCAGGATCAGTTGCCTCGGTTGCCACTATTTCAGGTTCAGCAATTTCGGGATCGGTTGCCTCGGTATTATCCACTATTTCTGCATTTTCAGACTCGGAAGGCACTTCCTCTGATCTTTCATTACCATCAATTGGTGTACGTGGACCCTCAAGAACCACCATCTCGACATCTTCGACCACGGATTGCCTTGTAGGCTCTGGGTCGTCACCTTGATTTGCTTTCTGTAGCAAGGATTTGGAAACCTTAGTCTTCGATGATTTTTTCCCTTCAGTTTTCTTCGACTTTTTGACTTTTGGCTCAGAAGTGGCTTCATTTATTTCGGCCATAACCCGCCTCTTAAGCTCATTTTTGTGGGCGATTTTTGCCGATCTCCTCGGTCCGTTTGGCGGCTGTGGATTTTCATTAGGGGTGTTAGGAGCATGCTCCGATATCACGATTACAGGTCTCACCAAGTTTGAGTCACCTCCGGCCCCGGAATTCTGCTGCTAGTCGCGAGTTGACGAGTTTGAAGAAGCCGATGGCTTGTCTTTCGGTGAATTCGAATTCATTTAAAAAAACAGATTGTTCCTTTTTTTCAATTATGATGTTGAAAAAATATGTGATACTGTGTTCTTCGTCTTAGAATGTTTGGGGATGTGTGAGTATGTCCAGCCGAAGGAAAGCCTTACAAAAAACTGATAGACTACTTGATTTGATGTTACATACCATCCAACATTTAATATGAAATAATATATAAGTAGGCCGTAGCTAAGATCTATTCAAGACTTTCATTTTATAAAGCCTACTTGATTATAGATATTTTTAAACTTACAAAATATCAAACTTTTTACTATTTGCTCGCAAAGTACATAAAAATCAGAGAATTTTTTAATGAAAATGTCTGAGAATGCCACTTGATAGAAAATTTTATAACGAATTCAACAAGGTGTGACATTCCAAGATTCGACCACTATTTCCAAGGGTTTTAATTAAAAAACCGAAATATCGAGGTGATTTGTTCAGGATATAAACAAAATACTTTTCATAAGAGGTAACATCATGATTTTTTGTGAAAAATAAAAGTTTTATGAAAACACAGCATTCAATCAGATTTTGCTCTTCTTAATATTAAATTATTTCCAGTGGCGTCCTCTTGTTGCCTCTTGTTCCCTCGAATTATGTGAGCTGCGCAATCAGAGAAAAGTTTGAGTAAACAATATAAAAAACTTTTGATCATTACTAAATTCATAATCACAATTGTATTCAATAACAAGAAAGGAAAGCTAACTTCTGCCCTTGCAGAATATTCTGTAAATTATATTCTCAAAAATTATTCATATGATGCATTCTTAATACTCATAAAAAATCCCAACTTCCTAACTTTAAAACACCAAAGTTATGACATTTCCGATCGTTCAGTTATATGGCAGCTATAGGATATAGTCTGCCAATCCCGGCCGTTTCGACTTATGTACTGTGTGCAAAGGAAAGAAGGGTATGTGCAAATTTCAATTCGATATTTTTAAAACTGAGAGACTAGTTTGCGTAGAAACAGACAGACGGACAGACGGACATGGCTATATCAACTCAGGAGGTGATCCTGATCAAGAATATATATACTTTATAGGGTCGGAGATGTCTCCTTCACTGCGTTGCCCACTTTTGACCAAAATTATAATACCCTCTGCAAGGGTATTAAAATACCCTTTGCTAGAGTATAAAAATGTGCACCGATTGCAAAGGCGTTAACACTTTATATCAATCTTAACTCAGTCTTCTGCTGTTACATATATCTGCCCGAATAAAAAAACGGATTCCAAAAAGTATAGTAGCGTGTGGCATTCATTTCGGTTTTAATCGAGAGTTCTTTTGTTAATAACCGTTCTGATTTCGCTTTCCAAACACCCCACCAGTCTTGGTTATTCAAAGTTTACCGACCGTAGTATTTGCCGAACGTAATCCTTTCTATTAGAGTTTACTGAGTTGGTTTGTCATTTCCACAAAATTGACTTTGTCTCGCTTTCCACTCCATTCGAACCACATGCACATACTCTATCAGACCGAACCGATTTCAAAAAGTGATTAAATTTAACTGGGCAACGAGTTAAACTCGGAAATCAGGAATTATATGCAATGCGAAGGACAATTGCCAGTGGAGGACATAAAACAAAACAGTGACAAAGAGGCGGGGAGTGGAGAGGAGGCCGGAGAAGGCGGTGCCTGCGACAGGATGCGGAAAGAATGGGGCCATGGAAGTGGAAATGGAAATGGAACTGAAGCCCAGCAAGGACATGCGGCTGCTGACTGCGACTACTCAAAATCTGTGCGTCTGCACGCATTACAAACGAATTACGAGACTGGTTGGGCAATTGCAGTTCATTGTTATTTAATATGTCGCCCGGTCGATGGCGGGGGAGGGGGCGGAAGGAGCGCCAGGAGTCGAGGCGACAACGAGAACATGCCTGGGAAATTATACTTTATGCCGCCAGGACACTGGATTGCACGATTGCAGGATTGCGGGATTGCAGGATTGCAGGATACGGAGCCGAGCTGAGGCAGACGGCATAACACTGATTGCGATATAAACGATTGTCAACGTATCCAAGTGGATTATTACCTCATGCCAATTATCATATCAACGATACACAGGCCCAGGACCCGGCAAATGGCCAGGCACACACACACACTGGAACACACTCGAAAACGCAGGACAAGCCAGGACATGGCACATTGGCTGACAAGTGGCGGGCGGAAAAGGGCGAGCCACTGAGCCAACCAAGCCAGCCCAACCACCCACCACCCACCGCCCACACACTTGACGAGGCGTTGATGGTGTCGGCATCTGGCAGCTCGTCCCTCTGCCACTCCCACTGCCACTCCCCCTACTCCTCCTCCCCCTCCCCTTCATCATCGACAGTTCGGTCCTGGCCAAATTGCATGTACAATTTTAAATGGATTTTGATTGTTTATGACAATTCGACGAGCTGACTGGCCAGTCCGCTGCTGGCCACTGATAATACGGCATTTAAATGATGATGACCAGCTCCCACCTGGCATCCTGTTCCAATCCCCCATCCCCCCTCTCCCGTACCCCATCCTGTCCTGGTCTTTTAACCGCCCCCCAATTTGGCCTCCTGATGGAGCCACGCCAATGCAATTTGTGAAATTAAGCCCAAGTATTTGCATAGAGCATTTAAGTCATGGCATTTATACGGCAACGGATGTTCGAAACTGTGTGGCTTCAGTTTTTTTATGTTTACTTCTAAATGAAAGCAATTAACAATTGTAAAGGAAATTTGAAGACTATGTTTTGCAATAACTCTACCGATTCAGTCGGAAGAGATTTTCGCTCCATCTCTGATGATAAAAATTCAAATACAAAAGAGTATATGATCTATATTAGAATTTTGTAAGGTCTCGATTTGATTTTGAAATCGAAATAAGTAAATTGATGTTTTGAAAAATTTAATTCGTAATCAGGTTGACCTTTAAGAGATTGAATAAATACTTTTCCCATCAAAAGAGTAATATATATATAATATAAGCGACTTAAACAGCGATTTTCATATAAAAGGTTAACAAGATTTAAAATGTTAATAAGATTTAAAAGGTTAACAAGACGTATGAAAAAAAGTTGAACTTACGTATAGAGAATGGTTTTAAAAACTACAGATATACTGAAACATCGGGCTTAAATCAGCAGAGATGTCAAAAAAACTGCCATAATAATTCACACGTATATTTTGTTGCTATAGATAGTACAAATTTTAGTTTAATAAAATGAACGATTTAAATCAACATCAAATGATAAAGGAGACCGACTTTTTACTCGCAACCACACTCTAGATAACTTTTCCCATTTACCCATCGCTGAACTCTCTTGCAATCGATGATGTCTACTTACTCGATTGTTTGGCGTTTAACTGTTCGATACCTTTTAATGGCATCGAATTAATAATTAGGGCTATTCATTAAATAAATTTGAAATACAAAAGATCTTTAGGTCTTGGACTCTTCTGATATACCTGACTTACCTATTGGGTTATCAATTTAATCTAACTTTACCAATCCTACATAGATCTTCTGTACTGTTTCAGCATTAAATGGCCAAGGTCCCATTTAGCTAAAAAAAATAGATACCGAAAATTCTTTAACTTTCTAAAATGGTCAAAAAGATGGTTCAGAATATCACTACCCAATGAGTTAGATGAGACCTCAATTATAAAACTATGTGGCAGTGGTTTCTTTGTTGTCAACTGAAAAAACATTGACAAAGCTTAAAAAAATGATACACCAAAAATAAAGCAATATACTTGTATGCCCTACCTATTATCCAGGCTTTGTGTATTCAATCAAATAAGATCGCGTTAGAAATGAATAAAATTGTGTGGATAGGAAGCCTGAATAAGTCGCTTGGCTATGGCAGCAAGAAGGAGGCACCTCTTTTGAGACCAGGCGAAAGGGTGTGGCTCAATGCAACTAGGCAAAAAGGACAAAAACCCGTGAAGGACTCAGCACCAGCACCAAAGTTGAGGAGGAGCAAGAAGTTCTACGGATACAGCATTGTGCTGGGCAGTCTCTTCAGCACCATTCTGTGGGCTGTTTACGAGCTGGGCAAACCCGAGGTGGATCATCGCGGTCCAATCGAGGACGAGTTCAGCCAGCTGCCCTGGTTCCGTCAGTACTTGACGAGGATGTGGCACTCGCTGCAGTACTACCAGAAAATGATGGAGGAACCGCAGATGGTGAAGTTGCTGCCCGACGTGCTGCCACCTCCCTACATACAACCGCCCTACTCACTCGTCCTGGAGATCAAGGATGTGCTGGTGCATCCGGACTGGACCTACCAGACGGGCTGGCGGTTTAAGAAGCGTCCCGGTGTCGACTACTTCCTGCAGCAGTGCAGTCGGAACTTCGAGATCGTGATCTACACCTCGGAGCAGGGGATGACCGCCTTTCCGCTCCTGGACGCCCTCGATCCCTACGGCTACATCAGCTATCGGCTGGTGAGGGGAGCCACTGAGCTGGTGGAGGGGCAGCACATCAAGAACCTGGACTACCTCAATCGGGATCTCAGCCGTGTCATTGTGGTGGACTGTGACCCGAACACCACGCCACTGCATCCCGAAAATGGCCTGGTGATGACCAAGTGGCTGGGCAACGACGACGACGTCCAGCTCTTCGACCTCACCGCCTTCCTGCAGTTGGTGGCCGAGCACCAGGTGACCGATGTGCGGGAGGTGCTGCGCTACTACCGCCAGTTCGAGGACCCCATCGAGCAGTTCAAGGACAACCAGCGCCGCCTGCAGGAGCAGAACCAGGAGAACACCCACGTGTCCGCCTCCGGGGAACGCCAGTGGAACCTCACTCTCATGGGGCGCTCCTTGCGGGGCTCCTAGCTCTGGATTGATTGCGTATAGCCAAGGCATCTTACTAGTTCAAAAACTCAACCTATATTGCAGGTGCACTGTTAACTTCAAAGTAAATTAATAACCAAATTCAAGTTTAAAATGCCTACATATATTTTGGATCTAATTGTAGGGAAAGGTCACACGAAAGGGGGTTCTTAAGGTTTTTGCAAAAAGGGGCCACTAAAAAAATATGAACTTTTTTCCTTAGCATTTTTTAAAGGATAGCTTTGCTGACAGGGATATTATATTAACTTATATTTATATTAAAAAGCGGAAATCGGTAAACGCTGTTTTATAAATCTAATTCATCGACCGATTTATTTCTCATGTGTCAGACGTACATATATGGACATGTAAAGTGCATTTAATTAAAAACACTACAAAATCTGATAAACTAATTACTATCGAATGATGTGGCCGTCATTTAGCCATGGTTTTCATAAAGCAGCCAACCGGTGGAGCAAACCATATTAGACAACGATGGCACACACGGATGGTCAGAAGATCCCGCGGCAGCTGCACATTCCACCGTTTCCGAGGACACTTTGCGATGCAAAAAGGCGAAAATTTATGCGCATCGCAGCGAACTTGGTGGAGGGGCAGGGGGCATAGAGGCAGGGGGTCCTAGGAGTCAGATGGACATCCGGGGGTGAGTGGAGCACCACTTTCGTGCTTGACCTCACTCACAGCGGCCTGCTTAGCCTCTTGACCACCGCTAACTTGGCCGGGATGGGATGTAGATGGGATGTGGATGTGGATGTGGGCTTGTATCCGCCGGGAGCAGCGTGTGTGGGCGCCTCTTCGGTGGCCAATGGAAAATGGCCACTGGCCACTGGCGGTGCGTTGCCTTTTCAGGGTATCTCGCCACCAGCACTTGCAATGAAAGCATTTCCGCATCCGGTGGCGGGGCTTCCGAGGTCCCAGCGGCAAAGCCAAGCCAAGGAGCAGCATGGAGTCCACTTTAATTTTTGTTTTGTTTATAATTTACGCGACACAACATCAATTAAGTGCTTGGCCGGAAAAGCGCATACCTGCAGCTGAAAAAAGCAGTCATAAATTCTCGCCCTAAAGTGTTGGCGAGTGTCGGTGGGGTTCCCATCCCGTGCAGTACTGTACTTCCGCCGTCCCGCTCCCCGGAGATTCCGAAAAGGGCCCAATGGGATGGGTGGGGGGAGGGGGTGCGGGGTGTGGGGCTGGTAGACCAGCTGCAGTGTGCTGGAGCATAAATAGCCAACGCCATTTCGGTATGCGCACTTTTTATGTATCACACAAATCATTTTATTGAATACACACTGTATGCAGAGGTTGCAACTTATTTAAGCTCGCCGAATAGTTCAGAGCGGAGTGGTAATATCAGAAGAATAGTAGTATCAAAATGTTGGACAAGGAACAGAGTTCGAAAAACATCCCTCTAAAGCAGAAAACTTTCGAAGTCAAAAAAACTTATCGAGGCTTTATGAGAAATAAACAAGCAGTGCTTAATATTATTTGCTGATAAATATCAAATCTTTATTATACTGCTTCTTCATCAAAAATTTCCCTAAAAAGAGAGGAAAACCATTTTATTGCAATAAAGAACATTATGTCTTCGTTTTATAAATCTTACTTATAGAGGAAATTTATTAATTAATCTTAAACCGAAGTTGTAATACCTGTGCAGTCATACCGAAAATAAATGACTGCCATATCATAGTCAATGCAAGGAATGAATTTTAGATCATAGAAATCCATAATATTTGGCCAAACTCAATTAGATATATACACATAACCCGATTATTCCAATGGCAGGCAACAGGATATATACATCCGAACGGTGCTTTTTAACTTGATCAGCTTACACTTTTAAAAAGACGATAGCGAAAGTTTTAAGTATCTTGCTTTTAAACTGAGCTTGCTTACGGCATAGAAACTGAAGGACAGAGGATCATGGCTATACCAACATAACAATTAGAGATTCTAATCAGAATATAAATACTTTCCTTTATAGATTTGAAAATGTCTCCTTCACTGCGTTACAAACTTTTGACGAAAATTATAATGCTCTCTGCAAGGGTATAAAATTATAATTATTAAACAATGTTCCAAACTATGTGTATATTAAGTCCTAAACAAGAAAGGAAAGCTAACTTCGGGCGGAGCCGAAGTTGAAATACCCTTGCAGAATATTCTGTAAATTATATTCTCCAAAATTATTTATATGATGCATTCTTAACACTCATAAAAATCCCAACTTCCTAACTTTAAAAACACCAAAGTTATGGCATTTCCAATCGTTCAGTTATATGGCAGCTATAGAATATAGTCGGCCGATCCTTATGAAATTTGGTATGTCGGATTGATTGGCCAAAAATAAAACCCATAGAAAATTCCAACTTCCTAACTTTAGAAACACCAAGGTTATGGGATTTCCGATCAATCAGTTATATGGCGGCTATAGGATATAGCCGGCCGATCCTTATGAAATTTGGTAGGCCGGATTAAGTGGCCAAATATAAAAGCCATAGAAAATCCCAACTTTCTATCTTTACAAACACCAAAGTTATGGCATTTCCGATCAATCAGTTATATGGCAGCTATAGGATATAGTCGGCCGATCCTTATGAAATTTGGTAGGTCGGATTGATTGGCCAAATATAAAACTCATAGAAAATCCCAACTTTCTAACTTTACAAACAACAAAGTTATGGCATTTCCGATCAATCAGTTATATGGCAGCTATAGGATATAGTCGGCCGATCCCGGCCGTTCCGACTTATATACTGCGTGCAAAGGAAAGAAGGGTGTGTGCAAAGTTTCAATTCGATATCTTTAAAACTGAGAGACTAGTTCGCGTAGAAACAGACAGACGGACAGACAGACGGACAGACGGACAGACGGACAGACGGACAGACGGACAGACGGACATGGCTATATCAACTCAGGAGGTGATCCTGATCAAGAATATATATACTTTATAGGGTCGGAGATGTCTCCTTCACTGCGTTGCACACTTTTGACCAAAATTATAATACCCTCTGCAAGGGTATAAAAAAATCAGCTTTCGTTTACCAGTAATAGAAACTCGAAGTAAATAATTTTGAATATTTCTGAGATTCTAATATATTATATAGCTTTCTTAACCTTTGTGTGAAAACGATTTTCAATTTTCAAGCCATCGAGCGGTAAAAAGTGTCTGCAGCACATCCACACAGGCGCATAGACGACGATGCCTAATTGGAATTAACACAAACAATTTATGGTCCAAGTTGGTGTGATTTGTTGGAGTGACATTACGATGCGGTAAAAGAGCGATGGCGAGGGACGAGTTCGGGAGGGTTGGAGAACGGAAAGTGCCGTTAACTGAACGAAGTCAAGTCAACTGAACGAGGACAAGATGGAAAGGTTCTCGGCAAATTTCCCGGAGAGTGTGTGTGTTTTATCGGGGTTCGGGTGTCTGATGGCACTTGCAGACGCAATTTGTTACAACAAAAGAGGTCCAAAGAGTCATTAAACGGCAGTATAAACAAAACTCCAAAGGGATCCTTTCAGGGCAGGGGCTCTAAACATACGAAAATGTCAACAGCTGTGAAAATTAGAACTCACTTAAAGTTAATTTAGATATCCTTAAAATAAATCTGGTATTGAGATATGCCACTAATGATGAAATCGAAGAAACAACATTTGAAATATTTATTATGTACACTATTATCTGGTGAACATATCTATCTGGTGAACATATTTCGTACTATACGTATACTTAAGCTAATATAAACGTTTTTAGAACAAACACTTCTACTTTTATTAAAAATTAAAAAAAAACGGTCCTTTAATTTGATTTATCACTGCCGTATTTAACGCTTCCTTATCAATTCAATTATCACATAGTGCAGTGCCATTAAATTAATAAAAATTATTTCCACTACGGACAAAATGTATTTATTAGCCCTCAATTTTCCCCTCACTCTTCTGTCGCCTTCGCCGGAGTCGACATTCAAATAATGAAACGAATGTTTTGCTGCACTCATCCATTTATTCACGCACCATAAACTAGGGACAAATTTATTTCAAGGGACATTCGAACGTGCAATAGTAAAAATAATAAAATTAATGGGGGCACAAAAAGGCAACGGCAGCCAACAAGTGAGATCGACTTTTATTCCGATTCGAGACGGAGGTTCCCCTTCAAACAGGTACCAGAACCGTTTGCGAATTATATATACATTCCATTTCAAAATGGTTCACATTGGTGGAGTGGGGAAGGGGGGCTTGGGATGAGTGGGGTGGTGGTGTGCGGACCGCGACCAAAATAATTTTAGCCATTTGCCAGATTTTAAATGCAGCTGGCCCTGCATAGATTTTGGCATTGCCAATGCATTGTAATTTACGCGACAATTGCAATAAACATTAGTTCATTTGTTACGCAATGTTCTGCACCCAAGCACCCACTGAAATGGCTCCCTTTTGGCCCCACCAAAACCAGCCACGTTGTTTGTGGGTTTGCGGCTGGCACATTAAATTAATTACTCATGTTATTATTTTGGCCGAAATGAAGTACGCAACAATTTATAATCGCGACTACACGAGATTAGAAGTACCTGCGGTGTCTGCGCCTCCCCCTCCACTAACCATGCCACGCCCCCTTTGGGCTGAAACCATTTTGCTTTATTAGTCAAAATGCAGGCAAAATGTATTTCCAAATCAAAATTCTACAATTTTCCGCGAATGCGTCTGTTTGTAATTAACGCTAATTTATGATCAACTAATTTTCGAAATGCAGCCCAAAAATAGAGTTTTCTGGGGTTTTAAAACGGACCACTTCCACAGAATGTTTTACATAATACTTTATGGGATGCAATAAATACTTTTAGTATGAATGCTATAGTTGTGTTTTTATTTTTTAAGTTATTATTATAAACTGTAGTTCTTAAGATTAATTAGTTTTGATTTGAATAGAAGAAAAGTATTCGAAAGCTACTTTTGTCGGAACAGATTTTTAAGGCACCTTATGAACTTTTATTATAGTATACACTATAAAACTCAAACTTATACGACTTTGCCTGTCCACTTACCACTTAAAATATATGGATCTTCCAAATAAGCCAGATTAGTCCACAAATGACCCGAGAAAGCCAGCAACTGCATTACATTTAATCCGGGAGGCAGCTAAATTTGGCTCAAAATTTATGGCAATTGCTCAAGCAAAAGCATTAATTCCATTTAAATGGCCGCCTTATGAATCAACAGGCGGTTGGAACAAGCAACACAATCACATCCTAATGCATCCGCCAATGCAACGTGCCCCCCGCCCACCCCCCAACCTGCCCCAAAATGTGGCCACTGGGGAAGGATGGCCGACCACCCGGATGTGTGGCATGCCCCAGCACCCAAGCTGCCCCTTTTCGGCCTAATGTATGATTATGTTCGAAACACAAAGCATACGCCAAGGAGATCCTGGGATTGGTCAACGAGGCGTTGCACCACCGCCCCATTTATTTGCATCCCAAAATTTGCACATGTTCAAATCGAGATTTACGATGCCGAGTGACATCATTAATCAAGCGCCTGATTGGTGATCCTGTTCCTGTTAATTAATACAATAATGGATTGCGTGCGGAGACTTTTGGCCAGGGAGCCGAAGACGAAGGCCATCGACGATTTACGGCCCGGAAGAAGCCGCAAGGATTAGCTAGAAGCTACTAGGAACAGGGAACAGGGTAAAAAAGCTGGCCTTTTCCCCTGAATGCAACATTGATTTTAAATTTACAACTGTGGTGGCAAAGGTTGCTGCAACATAACCATATGTTGCACTGATTTATCATTGGTGTGCCAGCCAAAATGGAAATCTTTGGCAGCTGCTACTAGGCCTGGCCACTGGATAAATGTTAGCCCAAGCTCTAAGGACAACCTTGATGAGCCGAGGGCCACTCATCCTCCACTCCCACACAAGTTTCAATTAACAATTTTACCCCTAATTTAGCCAAAAGCCACGCAAAAATCAGGTAAAATCAGCAGGAAGGCTGGTGGGTTGTGGATTGTGGGTTAGACTAACAAACTAAATTACAATTTGGTTGGACCAACATGCCCCACACTCTTGATTTGGGCCATGCCCGAGCATCAATTATGATTATCGTCACGTTTTATGAGACGTTCTCTCGACAACTTTATGACTTGGGCCACGCTTGTCAAGCGCCCGAAAGTATGCACTCGTATAATGAATATTGACAAAGGATACAAGGATACAAGGATACTGCTGCGGCTGGAGGATTCGGTGGATGTGGATGTGGGTGTGGCTGCGGATGTGGATGTGCTGCCTCCTTCCGGCGACTGGAAGTTGGTTAGCCTAGCAGGTAACATTTGTTTGCTGTCCTCATTTATTCATTAGTCGAGTCTTTTGGTGAAGGAAGAGAGTCAAAGGGAGCAGGTGAAATGAACGTTTTACCAGAAATCAATTTTAGATCTTAAGAAAAAATTATTGCTGTTAGAAATTTTATTGAAAAGATATTTAGAGATCATCGCTGCCACAGATGAAATAATTTTATTAATTCAATTTAACAAAAAATAGGATCGTTCTGCTAAAAGCAGGGTCTGCTAGATACCAAAAATCGCTTTTTCGATTTTCGAAATTGTTAAGGTGACAACTTTTTATTAGACGAGCTTAAGACGCTTTGGCAGAAATCTAAGATATTGTTTTTCTATGGTTCTTGTAATATTTTATTAAACTTGCCAGAGGGGTTCTTAGAATGTAGAGAGACATCAAAGAGACGGCAAGCTATTATTTCATAAAATAAAAACTTTAATTTCGACAAAAAAGAAATAAAGTCATTGTATGAAGAAAGTTTATAAAGTATATATATTCTTGATCAGCATCACCAGGAGAGCCATGTCCGTCTGACCAATTCTAGCCAAACTAGTCCCTCAGTTTTAATGCTATCTGCTTGAAACTTTCCCAGAAGTTGTATTTCTATTTCAGGTAGTATATAAGTCGGAACGAGCCGGATCGGGCGACTATATAATAAAGCTCCCAAAGGAACAATCGGAATAAAAAATTCAAAAAAAATATGACTTTGTTGTTTTTTTTTAATTTTTTTATTGTTCTTTGGGATTTGGTAATATTTAAATATTATGGAATTACGTTTTTTTTCAAATGCAGCGCAAAATCGACAAAACTTCATCGTTTTTAGTAATATAGGCATAGAAATCGAAATGTAGTCGATTTGTGATAACTACAACGGTATGTATATAAAATTCGGCTTTTTCCTTTTGTTTCCTTTGTTTCCTTTCTTGTTCTCATTAAAAATCAGTACGATTTAAGTAATTTTTTTTCTGTGCATTAAAAATTTTGTGGTGTAATTTTGATACGGTACAGTGTCAAACTAACTCTCAATTGAATCTAAAAATAAGTTAATGTGTATTTCCACATTGACACGCATATATCGTATTGATAATATCAAAAATATCAATTTTTCACTACCATAGGTGTCAATTTGTTGATCTTCTTTCTAAAAGCTTTTGGGAATGTAAAAGGTAAATCTTGTAAAGCTATCTAAAACTATACAGCACATATTATATATATTTTGAATCTATCTGATAGATTTATTTCCAAAAATCGCTTTCTTTTTTTACTGCATATTTGTAGTCACTTTTATAAATAATTGCAAGAGCCATGTGATTTCTCCATATAAATGATTATTATACCCGTTACTCGTAGAGTAAGAGGGTACATTGTATTCGTGCAAAAGTATGTAACAGCTAGAAGGAAGCGTTTCCGACCCTATAAAGTATATATATTCTTGATCAGGGTCACTAGGCGAGTCGATCTAGCCATGTCCGTCTGTCCGTCTGTCTGTCCGTCTGTCTGTCTGTCCGTCCGTATGAACGCTGAGATCTCGGAAACTATAAAAGCTAGAAGATTGGCATTTTGCATGCAGATTCTAAGAGTTCCTACGCAGCGCAAGTTTGTTTCAAAAAGGTGCCACGCCCCCTTTAACGCCCACAATCGCTTATATACGATTTTAAAAATTTTAATATTTCGGAAAAGTAAAAATGCAGTTTTATTGTGTTTATCAATACCTATCGAAATGTAGAAGAAATTTTTCAAATCGGACCATTCGTTAAAAAGTTATGCGTGATCAAAGTTTCTATCTCCATCTCCCTCGCACTCCCTTTACCTGAGTAACGGGTATCTGATAGTCGGGGCACCCGACTATAGCGTTCTCTCTTGTTATACCCTTGCAGAGGGTATTATAATTTTGGTCAAAAGTGTGCAACGCAGTGAAGGAGACATCTCCGAGCCTATAAAGTATATATATTCTTGATCAGGATCACCTCCTGAGTTGATATAGCCATGTCCGTCTGTCCGTCTGTCCGTCTGTCCGTCTGTCTGTTTCTACGCAAACTAGTCTCTCAGTTTTAAAGCTATCGGATTGAAACTTTGCACACACCCTTCTTTCCTTTGCACGCAGTATATAAGTCGGAACGGCCGGGATCGGCCGACTATATCCTATAGCTGCCATATAACTGATTGATCGGAAATGCCATAACTTTCGTGTTTGTAAAGTTAGGAAGTTGGGATTTTCTATGGGTTTTATATTTGGCCAATCAATCCGACCTACCAAATTTCATAAGGATCGGCCGACTATATCCTATAGCTGCCATATAACTGATTGATCGGAAATGCCATAACTTTGGTGTTTGTAAAGTTAGAAAGTTGGGATTTTCTATGGGTTTTATATTTGGCCAATCAATCCGACCTACCAAATTTCATAAGGATCGGCCGACTATATCCTATAGCTGCCATATAACTGATTGATCGGAAATGCCATAACTTTGGTGTTTGTAAAGTTAGAAAGTTGGGATTTTCTATGGGTTTTATATTTGGCCAATCAATCCGACCCACCAAATTTCATAAGGATCGGCCGACTATATCCTATAGCTGCCATATAACTGATTGATCGGAAATGCCATAACTTTGGTGTTTGTAAAGTTAGGAAGTTGGGATTTTCTATGGATTTTATTTTTGGCCAATCAATCCGACCTACCAAATTTCATAAGGATCGGCCGACTATATCCTATAGCTGCCATATAACTGATTGATCGGAAATGCCATAACTTTGGTGTTTGTAAAGTTAGGAAGTTGGGATTTTCTATGGATTTTATTTTTGGCCAATCAATCCGACCTATCAAATTTCATAAGGATCGGCCGACTATATCCTATAGCTGCCATATAACTGAACGATTGGAAATGCCATAACTTTGTTGTTGTTAAAGTTAGGAAGTTGGGATTATCTATGGGTTTTATTTTTGGCCAATCAATCCGACCTGCCAAATTTCATAAGGATCGGCCGACTATATCCTATAGCTGCAATATAACTGAACGATTGGAAATGACATAACTTTGGTGTTTTTATACCCTTGCAGAGGGTATTATAATTTTGGTCCAAAGTGTGCAACGCAGTGAAGGAGACATCTCCGACCCTATAAAGTATATATATTCTTGATCAGGATCACCTCCTGAGTTGATATAGCCATGTCCGTCTGTCCGTCTGTCTGTTTCTACGCAAACTAGTCTCTCAGTTTTAAAGCTATCGGATTGAAACTTTGCACACACCCTTCTTTCCTTTGCACGCAGTATATAAGTCGGAACGGCCGGGATCGGCCGACTATATCCTATAGCTGCCATATAACTGATTGATCGGAAATGCCATAACTTTCGTGTTTGTAAAGTTAGGAAGTTGGGATTTTCTATGGATTTTATTTTTGGCCAATCAATCCGACCTACCAAATTTCATAAGGATCGGCCGACTATATCCTATAGCTGCCATATAACTGATTGATCGGAAATGCCATAACTTTGGTGTTTGTAAAGTTAGGAAGTTGGGATTTTCTATGGATTTTATTTTTGGCCAATCAATCCGACCTATCAAATTTCATAAGGATCGGCCGACTATATCCTATAGCTGCCATATAACTGAACGATTGGAAATGCCATAACTTTGTTGTTGTTAAAGTTAGGAAGTTGGGATTTTCTATGGATTTTATTTTTGGCCAATCAATCCGACCTACCAAATTTCATAAGGATCGGCCGACTATATCCTATAGCTGCCATATAACTGATTGATCGGAAATGCCATAACTTTGGTGTTTGTAAAGTTAGGAAGTTGGGATTTTCTATGGATTTTATTTTTGGCCAATCAATCCGACCTATCAAATTTCATAAGGATCGGCCGACTATATCCTATAGCTGCCATATAACTGAACGATTGGAAATGCCATAACTTTGTTGTTGTTAAAGTTAGGAAGTTGGGATTATCTATGGGTTTTATTTTTGGCCAATCAATCCGACCTGCCAAATTTCATAAGGATCGGCCGACTATATCCTATAGCTGCAATATAACTGAACGATTGGAAATGACATAACTTTGGTGTTTTTATACCCTTGCAGAGGGTATTATTAAAGTTGAAGTTGGAATTTTTTATGAGTATTAAGAATGCATCATATAAATAATTTTGGAGAATATAATTTACAGAATATTCTGCAAGGGTATATCAACTTCGGCTCCGCCCGAAGTTAGCTTTCCTTTCTTGTTTTTCTTTTATTTTACCTAAGACAACTCTAAGCTAGCTCAAAATGAAGACAGCAATTGACAATTACATTTTTGTAACAATCGTTTTATATGAATCTGATTAAGATTTCCAACAACATGGCCAAACTGAAGTCAAATCTAATCCCATTTCTGCATTGGCAGCATTTGCCTTCAAAACCAAGCCAGTTGCTTCTAATTGCCGTGCACCAAAATATTAAAAAGCAAATGTTAAAAAAAGGTAAAAGGGAATAGTCTCCTTTTTCAGTAATATCCCAAAACCAAGCCAGGCCAATTAAAACTCTAAACGAAATTTCAATTAGCGGCACTTAGCGTCAGCTGCCATAACCCAACAAAAAAGAAAACCCAAAAAAGATCTAATAACAACTAAATGACAGTGGAGATGAAATTAGCTGGAGTGAAAAAGTCAAGAAATTGAATGGCAAAAACCGCAACCGGAGAAGATACTTTCGACTGCTGTTTTTTCGGGCACTCTAGACAAAAACAATTTCCATTTGAAAATTGCGTGTGTTGTTCGTTTCGAGCTGCATTTCCATTAGATTTTACATTTCTGGTTTGGAATCGTTTTTTGACGCAATTTAGCTATGTGATTTCTTTTGCATTTACTAATTGCTGCGCTTTTCTTTTGGATTTAATGGAAATTGAAAATTCGCAATTGAAACTGCAAGTGTGGGAAGTAGTTTCGCGCTAAACAACTTTGTGAAATTGTCTAGTAATTGTAATTTACATTAATATTATCCCGGCGTTGTCTAATTGTAAAGACTGTTGTTTTAGATTAGGGATTAGATGTTGTTTTGCATTTGTATGCAGAGCTTAATATCTCAGGAAATCTCAGGAATCAAATTAAATAAATAAGGAATATATTATATAATATAAAAAAATTTATGTAATACTATTTAAAAAGTCGTTAAAATACTCTTATAACATTATTTTTATTCTAGTTCAAACCTGAAAAGAAAATAATGTGGTCTATTGATTTCACTGCAAGAAATGAACATTATTTTGCATACCTATTATCTCCAATTTTCTATCCAATTCACAGGCATTAAAAAGGATGCTCCCCTTCCTTTACTTTTTTTTTCAAACAAAAAAACAAAGTTTTGAGCGAGCATCAAAACATTCCATGCCATTACACAAATCCAAAGCATCCTTTATGAACGCTTCCTGTACTGCACTGCCCCGTGTTCATGGTCCTTTTCCCGCTCCGCACCGCAATGTTGACCGAGTATTTTGGATGATTGTCGAGCATGTGAAACTTCTTGAAGATAATAATAATTTAGTGCTGTTGAAATGACTTTTGACCATCACACACAATTGATACGATCCAGGCTCCCACACGTGTTCAAACAGCCGCACCTACCGCCCCCCTTTGAAGCAGTGCCACTGTCTACGTCCATGGCCACCGCATCCCAGCCGATTTGCTTGGAATGCAACTGCAGAATGGAGTCGAGTAGTTTGCACAATCAAAACTGAGGGATCGGGCGGAATGGGATTGGGGTAGCCCCATTTGTTCGTTGCCGCATCTCAAAGAAATAAACAAAAGGGGCATGCCGCCAAAATGCCGGAAAATCCACACATCCTGCCGGCTGGATACCCAGTATGCTGGGTGCTGGAGGGGATCGGGAATGGGAATGGGAATGGGGATCCACTGCTTCAAGGGGTAGCAGCCACTTTGCATGCAGTGCGAACAACTTTCCAAATGCTTTTGTTACTGCTTGCCGGCGATTCCGCTGGCGGGGGAGGGGGGGTGGCAAAAGTGGAAAATGAATTTGTAAAAATTCACTCGTAATAATTTCTCGATTTTTGGTAAATTATTTGATTACACACACGTGTGGAACGGAGATGCGCCCACTCCGCCCACTCCTTGCCTCTGCCTTTGCCTTTGCCCTTGCCCACTTGGCTGATGCAATGTCTGGCTGGCAAAAGGACTCCAGATCCTTCTTGGCTCGGGTGCCAGGGTCATAAAATAAACTTCATCTTCGGTTCGTGCTGTTTCTCCAGCGTTTGTCTTCTTCTCCGCAGTTTGCAGTTTGGGGAACCCCGTGCACCACTCATCCACCAGAAATGCGCATTCGTTCGCAGGATTCACAAAACAAATAAAATAGTTTTTGGGTGTGCTGTTTTTCGAGTTTGGAGGAAGCGGAGGAGTATAGACGATGTGATTTGGGCGAACAATAGCTGGAGATTCGTTTTGCATTCATCCGACGGATTAAGAGTTAGCATGTCACTAGTGATCGGGAAAAAAGGTATTATTGGAAAATTGGAAATGGGTTGGATCCAAAATAAAAACACTTAAAGCCGAATAACTTCAAGCAAAAATCAGGTGGAACGTTAATGTTTAGAAGCATCAAAAAATCGATTTTTCCGAGAACTTTTTTGGGAAGGAAAGAAATATTATATTGAAACGAAACTTTCAAATTTTATTGTTATATATTTCAACAGTCTTCTCAAATTTTATTATTAAAACATATGTCATATTATGCCTGGTACAAGCATTTCGCCGAGGCGCCTCGAGTGTGCATACGTCGTGCGGCAGGAAAGATGCACGTTGCAATTTCCATCAGAAAAAAAAATTCAAAAATTGTTCCATTTTCAATAGTATAGCTAAACCAAAAAAAAATTAAACAAAAATTTTTTCAATAAAAAAAAAAATATATTTTTTTTTAATTCACTTCAGGTTGTTTAAAAAGTGGGTTAATTATAACTTTTTTTACGTTTTTTAGGTTCAAATAGAAGAGAATTAATCATTCCCGCCAGTTAGGAGAAATCGTAAAAATAAAAAACCGAGAAATCGCGTCAAAGTTTTCGTATATAAACAAGAAAGGAAAGCTAACTTCGTGCGGAGCCGAAGTTGATATACCCTTGCAGAATATTATGTACATTATATTCTCCAAAATTATTCATAAGATTCTACTCATAAAAAATCCCAACTTCCTAACTTAACAAACACCAAAGTTATGGCATTTCCGATCAATCAGATATATGGCGGCTATAGAATATAGTCGGCCGATCCTTATGATATTTGGTAGGTCGGATTGATTGGCCAAATATAAAACCCATAGAAAATCCCAGCTTCCTAACTTTACAAACACCAAAGTTATGGCATTTCCGATCAATCAGTTATATGGCAGCTATAGGATATAGTCGGCCGATCCTTATGAAATTTGGTAGGTCGGATTGATTGGTCAAATATAACACCCATATAAAATCCCAACTTCCTAACTTTACAAACACCAAAGTTATGGCATTTCCGATCAATCAGTTATATGGCAGCTATAGGATATAGTCGGCCGATCCTTATGAAATTTGGTAGGTCGGATTGATTGGCCAAATATAACACCCATATAAAATCCCAACTTCCTAACTTTACAAACACCAAAGTTATGGCATTTCCGATCAATCAGTTATATGGCAGCTATAGGATATAGTCGTCCGATCCCGGCCGTTCCGACTTATATACTGCGTGCAAAGGAAAGAAGGGTGTGTGCAAAGTTTCAATTCGATATCTTTAAAACTGAGAGACTAGTTCGCGTAGAAACAGACAGACGGACAGACAGACGGACAGACAGACGGACAGACGGACATGGCTATATCAACTCAGGAGGTGATCCTGATCAAGAATATATATACTTTATAGGGTCGGAGATGTCTCCTTCACTGCGTTGCACACTTTTGACCAAATTTATAATACCCTCTGCAAGGGTATAAAAATCGGAACGCTTCCTCACTATTTCTTCTGTAACTTAAAAAATATTTTGCTTCTAAAATTTTAGGGACACATTCTTCGATAGTCTGGGAGATATTTATGCACAAAAAAATCGATTTTTTGAAACCTCTAAAGCAGGCTTAAACGGCTTTTATCTTACTTCAAAAGTATGTTTCCAAAAAAAATTGACTTGAAATCAAATGTTTGGAAAACGGTTTAGCATTTATAACGATGTCTTAATATAATAATGACAAAAAAATAACTGGGTAACGTCTTCCTTAGTCAAAAAGAGTATAGTTTAATAATCGGAGAACTTGTCAATGCCTCAAACCGCAACCCGAAAATCAAATAATAGTTAATTGATGGAGATTCAGGTATAGTTAAATATTACCTATGATTACGATCATGGTGGTTAATTTATTTACATTTTTTATAAAAACCTTAGTAAATAAACTTAAGCTTAATAATTTAATGCCAATATTGAGGACGATGATCCGAATCGGTCACTGCCTTTGATCTGATCAGTTATTTGCAATGACTCCGAATATTCAGGAAAATACGTTGCATACTTTTGAATACCACTTTTCCATCACTTTTCATCGCTCTAATCCCTTTTGCAGAAGCGGCTGCTCCGCTACCGACTTTCTTTAAACCCCTCTTTAGACCTAAGAACCAAAGCAATCCCATCGAGCATCACTTGAAGAAGAAATCATATCAAAGCAAAACTAGTTTCCGCTTCTATGCAATGTTTCTTGGACAATATTAACCGCACATTTTTACGAGTCATTTTGCGCCAACCCGAAATGAAGTTCCATTTGCGGGGCATGGGAACAGCCGCAAATGGAATGGGAAAATGTTTAAAATGAATTTACTTAAGAGGCAATTTCTTGTCTCCCTGGAACTAAGTTAAGTTCAGCTTGTAAATTTGTGTTTTTAAAGATGGCAGGGATCGGGCCTGGACCGAAGCGGGAAATAGATTAAACTGAGCAACACTTGCGCTATTTCGGTTTCCGCTTCCTGCCGCTTGTTAAATATTCACAGGGAGGGCGGGCTTTTGGCTTTTCCTCTAAGCGAATCACACGCAGGTCGCCAAAGGCACTCCCCTTTCGGCTTCATTTTCCACTGCCTCCTGACAGCCAGCGGCATAAACTTTTCGAATCTTATTTGCAGAAAAAAAGGCGACCATAACCACGACGGCAATAACTGCTGCTGTTGTGGTTGGCTTTTCCCGGCCCCGCCATGGTGTAACAATTTCCGCCACCAGGCACATAGGCCAGCTCCAACTCCAACTCCTGCTCCTGCAACTGCCATCCATGGCCCCAGTGGCTCTCGTCTCCGACCTTTCGCCTTGAATAACTTCCAATTTGAGCCAAGAACTCGCGGCTGTGCCTATTAACCGTGTGCCAGCGGACACTGCGCCCCCACTTTCGGATGGAAATGGATCTCTGACCTCCATCAGGGGTCGGTGCACAAGTCGACAATTTGTTTACTCGGGTTCCGGTGTGTTTATTAGTCCATTTCGGACTCGCAAATGCAAATTACATGCTCCTTGATGAGAAAACTCTGAGCCACAATGCGGTGATTTTAAACTGATGGAAATTATACCCCAGCAAATCTTAATAATTTAATCCAAGTTTACGCAGAGAATACAACTATTTCGCCAAGCAGAAATATATTTAAGCTTGTTCGAAGGATATGAAATACAATTCAGTTAATAATTCCTTTAATGGAAAATATTCGATTAATTTAATTTTTATATTTAATATATTAACATTTTTGAAAGCCATTAAGACTTTATAAGAAATTTAAAATCAAAATATTTGGGGCAGGGACAGAAAGTCCCCGATTACTGATATTTTTTGAGATAAAAAACCAGTCTTAAAATAACTGTTAGTTTGTAAAATTAATATAAGGATCCATGGATTAAAGTTTATGGCCAGAAACAATATAATTTTTTAAAAGGAATGTTCAAATAACTGTTATTTTTGTTCTTCTGTGGAATATTAAAGTTCAATACAAAAGTTTGTATTTTTTAAAAGCCTTTGTTTGATAAAAAGACCTATCTCGAACCCTCTATTCAAACATTATATTTATTTCTATCCACACTTCCCCGCTCTATCTCATAAGCCTTTTGAGCCTGCTAAATATTGTTTTAATATATATATCACAATATATTATATATATAATATATCACAATTCATTCCAAAAGCTGATTTGATGTGTATGACGATTCGGCATCTAGCTGCATCTTCGAGTTACAGTGGGAGATGGTTTCGCCTCTTATGTATTAAAACAACGAACATATGTAAAGTGTTCTTTTCATTTCCCAATCTTTTCTATGGCAGCTACATGACATCGTGACTCTGTTAATGCCGATCAAGATATAACAGTAAAGGATATAAAATGTTAAGTTATAACAGTAAAGGGTATAAAGTGCAACCTCAACTCCGCTGCAAACTTTTGACTGAAATTACAATACCCTCTGCAAGGTTACAAAAAATCTGAATTTCTTCGCTCACCACTTCAGAGTTTTGTATCTTTACAGGCTAATTTCTGGCAGGCAAAAAGGACACCCAAGCACTGGACAACGGCTTTGTAAGGATCCTCACGTCACTAAAAGGCCGAGCTGGATACGTTTCTTTGGCTGCAGGAGTCGGAAGGCAGCGACAATGGCTAGATATCCTGCTTAAGGACGCCCCATTCGCTCATATTTAGCTTGTCGCCTCGTATAGAAAGCGGCGGTGTCATAAATTAAAACTTAAACTTTTGGAAATGTCAAGTATAAAACGGTAAATCTCCGCACACACACACACACGCCTGCTGGAAATGAATTGCAGCAGCAGGGAGATGGGAGAGGGGGGGGGAAGGGTTGCCGGGGTGGAAAAGTGTGTGGGAAAGGCGGCTTCACCCATTGAATGCGCATGTTTTAGTTGCGGGCTGCGTTTTTCACTTGCTGGCAAAGATAGACGGAGGGGTGGTCAAGGGGGGTGGTGAGGGGCGAAAAGCGCCCAGAGGGAAAAACTATACAGAGGGAGCACCCAAGAAAAAGCACAACAACAATATATAGGGAAAAGTCCACCCAGCTTGCCATAAATTTGGGCAAAAGGCAAACTTACAGATTATCCGCATTTAGTTGTAAAGGTTTCCCCCAGAATGTGTTGTATTTCATTTTTGGCTCCGCCAAAGATGAAAGTTTGTCCGACTCTTCTTTCGCCTGTCGATGATTTACATTTGATTTACTTTCGCTGGACACATTTCTTTTTTGCTCTTTTTTGCCTCATTCCCCTGTAAGTTTCCGCTAATTTACAATAAATTCTCATCGCAGGCTCTAAATTTCTAATTTCTAATCATCATAAAATCTGATTATCATTTTCATAACTCTCGAAGATACTGTACACAAAAAACTTGACACATTAAGCGGCCATAAGAACGCATTTACTGTGGAGGAAAAGGCGCAATTTTTAAGTAAAATTTATGAAAATTAAAAAGCAGGCACAACTTTTCTTCGGTCATTTGAAAAATTTAATTGATCGCATAAATTCCTGGCTGGGGAAACAGCAACAAATTGAACCTCGCGAGGGAGACTTACAACAATTTATGTCAACTTCAGGGGGGAGGGGAGGGGGTGCAGGTGGATGGTGGAGGGTGGTTGGTGGTTGAAAGACATCACGACGAATGAAGTGTAACCGCGAACATAATCAAATTTCGCTTGGCCGAAAGGCAAAACATAAGTTCCAGTCCTCAAGACTCCACCTCCCCAAATTTGTTGCTTGTTTTTTTGTCGAGGAGTTCCCTTGGACTTGGACTTGGGAAAATTGCCATCTTAATTTAAAAACAATTTCCTAACTTGCGCTGCCTTTTCCGACCATCTTCGGGTCACATTTTTCACGCTATTTAATTTTACGCATAAACATTCATTTCTCTAGGGGGAAAAAGTTTTTGAAAAAAAATAATACTTAGAATAACGAAATAACTGTGGCAGTTAAAACGTTAATCTCATTGTTTATTAATAATGGTCCAATTAATGAACACTTTGGGGCTTAGATATTTTTTAATATTAGCCAATACCAAATGGATTATAACATATTCGTTCTTCCTTTTATACAATTTTTTTATCTATTGGAATTAAAATATTTATTATTACCAGAAAATTAATTACAATTTAAGTAATCGCTTAGAGAAAACCAAGCAGATTTAAGCTTTTTCTTTTCAGCAAATTTTCAATTTGCTAATGAACTGACAGTTTTTAAGGCCAGGGACTCCGAATTGGGGCTAAATCCTTTCGCTTGCTCACAGGACCCACCTGCAAACCACTCCGTGCCATCCCCACATTCAATGCCAACACAAAGATGATGAATTTGGACATTTTGTGTGCGTAGTAAGTCACTTGCTTAAAAGTTATTAGGGATTAAGGAGTCGAGGCAAATGCGCCGGCGGAATATGCTTCATTAGAGCAGGGCAGCCAACATGGCCAAGGACTCGGACTGCGATTCATGTGTGGCGGGCAGGAGTGGCAGGATGCCATGTGTGAGGGGGTTGGGAGTGCGATGTTTACTTACCTTTGGTGAAAGTTTTTGAAAATCCTAAAAGGAAATCACTTTAGACGCGTCCAAAGAGATGCAGCAAAGTTTCGTTAAACCATCTGGCCCCCAAACTCCCCAACTCCCCAACTCCCCACTTCAGCCACAAAGCAACTTTGGCTTTGGAAGAGGAAGTGTGACCGATTATGAGGAGCTGATAGAAGGAATTGGAGAGGCAAGGACCCCCAGTTTTGGGGTCTCTCCTTGGATGATGTTTTAATGTGGCCCGCTGGAACTTTTGAGACATCTTAATTCCTTTCGAGATAAATCAGAAATAGCTAACCGGACTGGGCGCCAGTTAAAAATTTGTATTTTTATTTACACAATTTTTGGAACTTATGCATTTTTATGAGCTGCCACCCCCCTCCCCCTCGCACCTCGGGGATCCCCATGAGTGTGTGCATGTGTTTGCCGGGTTTATCCTTTCATAAATGGGTCCAACGGGCAACTGATTTATGCCACCGCAAGCTGGAGCTGGAGCTGTTGTTCTTGGTCCTGCAGCTCCTGCAACTGTTCCACACCGGGGCATCCTGATGTCGACGGCGGTGGGCAACAAAATAGCAAAGCAACAAAACAGAAATTCCAGAAAACAACATAAAACCGATTGATTTATTTTGACAATGCTACCATGCAGAGGCAGCCCCCCATCCACCCACCGGTGCCACGATCCCCGAGTGGAGCAACTTCTGGTTGAAGCTTCAGTCGGATTGCCATTGTTGGTCGTCCACCCTGCCCAGTCCGTCGCTGTCTGTGTTTCACCGCCGGTCCCACTCCACATCGACATGTTCCGTTCGCATTTCGGACCCTCACCCACACACACCCACACCCGCACCTACAAACAACTCCCGACCCTGGACAAAAAGTTGTCCTCGTTGTCCGCTTTGTAAAATATTTTATTTGCACATCTTTCTTATTTTAATCCTTCATTGCATTCTGTTTGGTTTGGGCGACTTGAGCCAACCCTCCAACCATCCACCCGTTCACCCGGGCTTCATTCCCCCCCTGATTCCTGGGTGCGGTGCAAGTCCACTGCTTGATGTGGTGGGTGATTCGGGATGGGTTGACGGTTGCTTGTGGTTCCATGCAGTGGTAAATGGCCATAAAACACACGTTAATTACCCTCGAGCAGTGTCAACTGTTCTGCTTCACTCATTTATCTAGAGTTTATAGCAGCCTTTAGCGGGAAAAGTACTTTGGATTCTAGTTTGTTGTATTCAAACACATTTTGTATTAATTTGTAATTGCTAAATTTAATTGAAATACATAAGACAAAAGGCTTCTCAAAATGTATCACTACGTTATGCTCATTTCCATATAAACTCGTTTATTTTACAACTTCAATATTGATACGTGAACGGAATATAATTTATAAAAACAAAAATGTTAACCACGGAGAAATGAAGCATGTCGCCCTCTGCGAAATGAAATTGTTCAACACCATATATGTTATTATGAACTTTTGTAAGGGAGAGTGGCGCAAACATAGTAATAAGTTTGGATATGCATAGGGAGTACATTTAGAAAGGTGTCACTAGAAAGACCATTTACGTTATTAGGCTATAACTTTGCCAAATACAAAATTGTTTTAGATTGGAGAAATTAGCAAGGAACGTAAGCAAGTCAAATAATCCAGTTTTACTGGATTACATCTCTTGCATTAAAATATTCCATCAAATAACTATTCTCACTGTAGCATATTTTGCTATTCATGGTAACGGTAACTTTTAGGAAAAAAAAAACACAATTACCTATCTCTTTTTCTTCACAATAAAAGTTTACAAAAGTTAAAAAAGAAATTAAAAAAATAAATAACTACGTCCTGAACCGCGTATTTTAGGTAATAATTGATTTAGGTATATTTACGCCGAAATACAATGAAAGCGACCCATATATGTATATTTAATTAAATTCCTGATCAAATTGACATTTACACAATTTATTCTGTAACTTCTTCAAGACGTTGCGTTTACGCTCAAATTCCTAATGAAATTCTCTATTTTTGAGGCAAGAAGAAATACTTTTTCAACGAGGCATTTAGGCCCGAGGAAAACTAATACTAACTATCCTTGCCCCGCTCTCCCCTATAAATTGGACTCACCTGCATAACTTCAGTAGTAATTGGAATCTCCACCACTGTAACGCGCAGACGCTTCAATGGGTGAGCTAAATAAAAATCAAAATATAATTAAGTACAAATGGTCAGGGTATAAGAGGGGTTCACTAACTATAACCCATTGCGGGACATCATTTCCTTGGCTCGTCTTTGTTCCCGAACCATGCAGCGATATGCAGAAGCACTGGTACTTTGGTAGCGAACTGGATTGTAGGAGTTGGCTTGAAGGCCATCGGACATGTCCATAGCCCTCTGATGGCTTTGATGGCATCGATTTCGGATGGGAGCTGAATGGGGCTGACGAGTGGACATCTGGCGGGGTCCCTGGTCGAAGTCATTGCCAGGCTGACACTCCTGTTGCTGCATGCCACCCCTCATCTGAAAATGGAAGAAACCTTATCACCTGAATCGCGGCAATATAACAATACTTACCTCCGGATAGAATTCCTCGGGAGTGGGCATATAGGAAAACCCTGAAAGCTGAGCATACGTGGAATAGTCAATTTCCATTTTTTTGATAAAGAATTTTTCAACAAATAAAATTTTGCAGACAATTAAACAATTTTTTCTGGTTTTAATTGTATAAAAGACTAAATCCAATAACCCAAAAACATGTCAAGAATTTGACAACAAAACATGAATGTACTAGATTATAAAAATGTTCAAATATGAAGCGGTTGTTACCGATGATCTTTAATTGTTGTTTCTTTTTTAACGTTGATGCACTATTATAATCACAAGCAAATGGAGCCCTATTTTTATTGATGGGATGTAAAAACGTGATCGCGAGTGGTGAGAAAAGAACAATATAAAAACATAGAAACTAAGACAAACAAAACAAAAAAATAATGCTAAATTCTCGAAATAATTAATGCTTTTAAGATTGACAAAGAGTCGGTAATAGAAAAAAACAAGAGAGAACGCTATAGTCGGGTGCCCCGACTATCAGATACCCGTTACTCAGGTAAAGGGAGTGCGAGGGAGATGGAGATAGAAACTTTGATCACGCATAACTTTTTAACGAATGGTCCGATTTGAAAAATTTCTTCTACATTTCGATAGGTATTGATAAACACAATAAAACTGCATTTTTACTTTTCCGAAATATTTAAATTTTTAAAATCGTATATAAGCGATTGTGGGCGTCAGAGGGGGCATTTTGAAACAAACTTGCGCTGCGTAGGAACTCCTAGAATCTGCATGCAAAATGCCAATCTTCTAGCTTTTATAGTTTCCGAGATCTCAGCGTTCATACGGACAGACAGACAGACAGACAGACAGACGGACAGACGGACATGGCTATATCGACTCGGCTAGTGACCCTGATCAAGAATATATATACTTTATAGGGTCGGAAACGCTTCCTTCTAGCTGTTACATACTTTTGCACGAATACAATATACCCTTTTACTCTACGAGTAACGGGTATAAATAGTATAGTCTATTAAAGGCTCATGAAAATCATAGTAAGATCTACTCCACATTCCCGTGAAAATGTTTTCGAATAAAATTAGTGCCAAGCATCGTTCTACGGTTGGATAAATAGTGTGGATTAATTAGAAGAAGTCTACTACCCGAAGATGGTAATATAAGGCTAGCATTCCAGTTAAGGTAGACCACATATTAAAAATGTCTTTTGCACGGACACTATCCACGATAGAGTAATCCAGAATTGAGAAATTTGTATGACAAGTTCAATACTTTAAATAAACGAGATTTTTTTAGCAAAAAATATCATGGTATATGATAAATTACAAAATGCTGTTACTGTTTAAAACCTAATTTTCAAATATGATATCGATATCAATAACTTTTTATTTTCAAATAGACGGGCGTAGAAACAGGAAGTTTTGGATGAATTTTGTACTTTATACCCATGCAAAGGATTTTATAATTCCAGTAAAAATAAAAATAGCTCTTGCAAGGGTACAAAATCCAAAATTAATCTGGAGCTCTTTGTTACTGCTTTCCGCTCTTAAAAGTAAATTTCGTCTGTCCATCCTGTAAACATGTTACCTTTTTTTCTGCACTATATATGTCATATCATTCAACTTATCTACAAAACAGGTAGATCGTAAGAAAAATTCTCTATTTATTTCTTTCGTTCAAATCGGACTTGTATTTAAAGAACAAAATTAAATAATCAACAGAAAAATCAAGCGAAAGTGTATAGAATATTTAATTTTTTTATTAGCTACAAGGGTCTGCCTTGTTTGATATAAAATTATTATGCTATAATTCCAGTCAAAATAAATCTGGAGCTCTCTGTTGCTACTTTCCAATCCTAAAAGTAAATTGCATCTGTCCATCCTAAAAAAAAGTAATTTTTTCTGAACTAAATATGTATTTCTTTTAATTTATCTACAAAACAAGCAGATCGCAAAAAAAATATGAATTCTCAATGTTGGTAATAATAAAATGTATTTCTTTCGTTCAAATCAGACTTTATATTTAAAGACCAAAATTATTCTTTAATAAACTTTCAACAGAAAAAAAAAACATTTTCGCCTTAAGGTGTAAAGAATATTTAATTTTTTTTATTAGCTACAAGGGTCTGTTTTTTTTGTTTCCTATAAAACCAAATCCGCCTTATATTTAAAGAACAAGTATGAATTGCTCCAAAAAACAAAAATAAGTCACGATAAAATTTATTTTATGCGGACGACATAAATGTTGGCCATAATTTCACGGACTGCAAGGTTACAAAGAGTTTCAATAGTAAGCGTTTCCATTGCCACGAGACTGGTACGATTGACCTTCGGCGCCGCCAAGGCCGGGCAAGGTGTTGTAGTAATCTCCCTGTCCACCGCCCCGCTGCTGTTCCATGGGCGAACTAAGGGGAGAGGGGAGAGGGGAAAAGGTGGACCACATTTCCAGACAAACCATATACAGATCCACATACTAAAGTCCGTTGCGGGAGTTCATCTCGCGGAGAATCTTGTTGTACCGCAGGGGACTGCGATATCCAGGACCTCCAAGGGCAGCGGATCCGCTCTGGTAGTTCCTGGACTCCTGCCCGTAGCCACCCTGCTGCTGGCCGTATCCCTGGCCACGTCCCATCTGGTCATAGTTCATTTCATAGCCCTACATCAAAGGGAATATAACAGGGTGTATACTGCACTTAGTAGGGTGTCTCTACACTTACTTCGCCACCTTGTCCGAAGCCTTCATATTGCATACCGTTTCCGTACTCCATGTCTACAATTTTTCTACAAAAAATTCAACTTGAACGAATTTGGAAATTTGTAAATAAAATTTTGCTTTTTTTTGTTTTTTAGAGTTCTTTACAGTCCGAAACCTGAAATAGAAATGAAATATATTCACAGAATGCTAAAGGTCATCAATATCAAATGTCACATTTTCTCATGGATAGCATGATAATAAATTTTGGGTTAAAAAGAATATTATTTGTAAATTTGTGAAAATCCTATTTGGACAAAAAATAAGCGAATATTGCTTTACAGGAGTTTACTAAATTTTTTTTTTTATAGATTGTTGAACACGCCACACAAGGATGGACCTCGTTTGCCAAATTATTTCTAAAAATCCCAAAAAAAAAAGGAATTTTATTTATAAATTTGTGAAAATCCTATTAGGACAGAAAGTAAGACAGCGAATAATGGTTTACAGGAGATACTAAAATAAACAATTTGGAGCCTTGGTAGAACGCTCCTTGAGCTATCAAAAAAGGCGGAACAGCTTCTCCAGGAGAAGCGGAATAATATTAAAATCACTTTGGATCCTTTTCCCCTCACTTGACCGCTTTTACAACTGATTCGGATAGCTTATCTACCACATTGCAGCCAAAGTTTCCACAGGCGGAGGACGGAAGAATCTGTGAAATCGCCATAATGGAAATCAAAGCGATGCAATATTTCCCCGCCTTCGCAGGAGCCAATGAATATGCAAACGGCTAAGAGTGAGAACGTCGCCGAATAATTAAAATCGAGCAGGAGCCGCTTTTTAAGGCGGCATCTTCCCTGGCCGGATTAGAGATACCGGCAAACACTTTACGGCGGACAATTAATTGCGGCCCGTAATCTGTCTGTCGTAATTATGGCGACGCGGCGTGTATTTATCTGCGGCAATTAACGCCAAGCCAGCGCCAACTCGCATATTTCACATCGCCAAAGATGCGCCATTGGCCCAGACACTTTCCAACTTTAATTAAAACTAGATAAAGCCAATTGCAGTCGGGCCCCAACGCAAGAGAGTGGTTTATTGGAGTATCAATGTGTGGGATGGATCATCAACTGCCCGGGTTCTGCACCACGATGATGATGTAGTTCTCGGAGGGCAGCACAATCACCTCGTGCACCTTGGTGCGCAGGCGTATGTTCATCAGCTCGTTGCTCGCGTCCAGATTGGTGACCATCTTGGCCGCCTTGCTGGTCAGGGTGCTGATCAGGGCCGCGTAGTGCACCGTCAGGGTGTACTCCATGGTCGTCTTGATGGGGATGGCGAACGGGTCCAAAATAATAATGCCAACCACATTCGGATAGTTCTGGTAGCGCTTCAGTAGGTCCTCAATTTCGGCAGACATATTGGAGAACTAAATTTATACGTTTAAATTGATTTGTATTTCGCTGTGGAGTAGGTAGTTGTAATTTGCTTTATTCTATGGATGTGAGTGTGGACCAACCGCCCACTATGTTAATAGAAATAGCATCGCCTCCAATATTTCACATTTAAAACGAGGACAGAAGCTAACTTCGGCAAGCCGAAGTTTTAATACCCTTGCAGACTTTGCCGAAATTGCTAAAAGTGAAAAAGTAGCGAAAGGAATAAGGTACACATAAGTAAACTAGATTTGCATCGTTTCAAGTCAATTGCTTTTATACTCCAAAAATGTCATATAAAAATAGAAATAAAATGAATACTTTCGCATCCTTTAACAATTTTTCCTATCTCCTTTAAGATATATACTTCCGAGCGGCAAGCGCTTTTACCCTAATCAAGATATGCGTAAATAAATAAGAAGAAAAATTTATGTTAGTAGCTTACACACTGCGCGAAGTATTCTGATAATCATCAATTTTGGACCGATTTCACCCTACTGTTCCTTTGGGAGCTATAGGATATAGACGTTCGATCGTCACGCGCTTTTATCCTGATCAAGGTACGCATAAAAAAATAAGATTTGGAAAGATTTATGTCAATAGCTTTTACACTGCGCGAAATATCTTTCATTCTTGCAAGTTATATCTGATTGTTCCTATGGGAGCTATAGGATATAGACATCCGATCGGGGCGGTTTTCAAACTTGTTTTAGGACGACTGTGAAAGTTTCAGATCGCTAGCTTTTAAACTGAGCTCGCAAACGGTATTGAAACAAACGGACAGACGGGCAGACGGACAGACGGACAGACGGACATGGCTATATCGACTCCCCTATTGATCCTGATCAAGAATATATATACTTTATAGGGTCGGAAACGTCTCCTTCACTGCGTTACAAACTTCTGACCAAAATTATAATACCCTCTGCAAGGGTATAAAAAACAAAAATTTACGTAGCGACGATTCGCACTTTAAGAGGGTGAATTAAAATTCTTCTGTGATGGCTCTATTGGAACGAGCGATATACCGACCGAAAGATATCGCTTTAACTAAGGGGATGGCAAACAGCATAACTCGTTACTGAATCATTAGAAATAACAAAAAAAATTGTTTATTAGTTAAGATGTTTCTGAAGATAACTACGTTAAGCTTTTTTTATTAATTTTTTAATGGATTTTTGGTAACACTTTGAATTCAAAAACGTGATTTTAGCCTAAAAATTCGATATATTAATTATTATAAAATGAAAAATAATCAGTAAAAAAAACTCGACGTCTCTAGCTGCGGATTTAGTTACAGAAATAGTGTGCAAAATTTCAAAACGATTCGTCCAGTAGATTTTGCAGGATCGTGTTCTCCGACTTTGAAATGGCAACTTTTCAGAAGACCGTTTTAAAGTTTTGGACACCCAAAAATCGCATACAAATCGATCTAACTCACCTACGACCTGCCCATAACTTCGGAAGTTTTACTCGGATCAATCAATAAAATTTTAACGCAATATTCTTCAAATGTTGTGCATTCAGAAAAAAAAGCCAAAACAAAATTTTAAAACCAAACCCCCTCCTTAATAACTACAGAAATAGTTGTTTGTGTGGTGATAAATATTAATCAAATAATTTATACCGTTCAAAAATATATTTCTTCCAAGTCCCTACTTCCACCAACTTTGATTTAATTTTAAAATAGCGCTGCGAAGGCATAATTATCTGGTATAGTTTCCAAAATCCAAAATCTTACGTTCAGCGACGGGGATACCAAATATCTAACATTTTACCAGTTTTAGTCCCTGCATTTAAAAATTCGAGCATTTATAAATATAAAGTGTTTTTTATTAAAGGTTAAAGATTATTCCGGAATTTCTATAAACATCTATATATGTATTTGTACAGTTAAATCACATTCAATGGCGCTTACAACTACTACTATATTGCGGTAAATTTACCCTCGCATCCGTCCAGCCCTACTGCTTACCGAGGGCGAAGGGGTCGCTGGAGGAGGTCTTCACGTAGAATATGCCCTGCTTGTGGACAGACGGCTCGCCCGCCATCTGGACGGACTGGCGCCGGCTCTGGTCGCACTGCCACCGCCCGTCGTCCCGGGTGCACGGAGTGCCCCAGAATCCCAGCGGCGAGTTGATGGACTCGGCGAACATCTGGTAGGAGCGGATGTGGGAGCAGCCCAGGTAGTAGCAGCTGCGCTGGTAGGCGCCGTAGTTCGGGTAGAAGGTGGCACTGCCCGTGGGCCGGCGGAAGCCGAAGTTGACGCTCGTGTGCATGGACTCCACGAACTTGGCGTCGGTGGGATCGATGCGGAACTCGGGGCTGCGGTGCCGGAACTTGGGACCCGCAGGATCCAGGGCGAAAATGGTGTTCACCTGGTCCGGTTTCAGGCGCTTTCCCGCAGAACCAGCAATCTGGGCCCCCAGGGAGTGCCCAATGAAGTACATGCTGTCGAAGTCGGCTCCCAGCTGGCGATGGAGGTTCCTGGCAAACTGGGCCAGCTGGGCTCCGAAGGTCTCTATCAGCCCCACCACCGAGAAGTAGTTGATGTTGGCCGAGCTGGCGCTCCAGTCGGCCACGATCACGTTGTACTCCCCCCTCTTCAGATAGGCGTCCTTCACATCCCGGTTGAAGGAGCCGCGCGACTGGCTCATCCAGCCGTGGATCATCAGGCGGGTGGGCAGGGAGGCGTTGAAGCCCGAGTGCCTCCATTGGGACTCGCTCGAGAAGTCCAGTTCGCGGCCGCACTCGGGGAACTCCCTCTTGAAGAGGTAGAACTGCATGCGGAGCTGCTTGCTGGCGAACGGATTCAGGTTGCCGGCTATCTTCTTGAAAAAGGACAGGTCCAGGAACTTGCCAATGCCCCGCGACTCGCTGAGGTCCTTGTCGCATTTGTTCCACACGCAGTGCTCGGCCCCCTCGTACTCGTCGTCCAGGTTGGCCAGGATGTCATCCGCCTCCGGCTCCTTCGCGATGTCCGATCGCTGACCTATTCCAGCGGGTGTGTCGTCGAGGTCAGGCAGGGCATCCATAAAGGCGCCCATCTCGGCATCGTAGTCGACGTCGCCCTCGACTCCATTTCCATTGGGTTTGCCTTGGCCTTGAGCTGCTTGCAGGTGAATATGAATGCATTATTGTGGACTGCTTGCTTCTCGAACCCCTTCACGTGAACTCACCTAGTGTTGCCATTAACAGCAGAACTGCAAGTAGTTGAGTCCCCATTCTAAGTCGATTTATTGTATCAGCTGCGGCTGGAGTAGCTATCGATTCCACTGGCCAATGCACTCTGTTGATTAGTTCGCTCGGAATACCTGGTTTTATATGCGGCCGACCGAGCGATCATATTAATAGTGCCATGCATTCTGGGCGTTGATAGATCAACTCCCCGGACGCACTATCACGTCATGCCTCGTAGTACCTGGCACTCGCACGCCAATAAAGCTCAAAACAGAGGCGGCGTTGGGAAGGGGCAGCATTTAAAGGAAGTCCCCCAAATAAATTCTTCTTACAATTTTCATAGTGCATAATTTAAGATAAAATTTTATATTCGGTTTTACACAGTTATTATAACTTTACTTCATTGTCCATAAAAAAATATAATTGCTAAGCACTTATATCTGAATATGATCATCTCATTACGTTTTACACGCTTAAATTAAGTCCCAGATGGTACATGTACATATATATTATTCTAATTTTTCTTGATTTTATTTATTTTAAATTATAATAATATATAATATAATAAGAACAGCAGATCATCGGAAGCATAGAACGCGTCTTTTTCTGACTTACCATACATTAATTTGTTCAAAAACATATATATAATCTAGAATGGTTCCTGGTTCAACTTTAATCAGTCGAGGGTAAGGAACCCCTCCGAAGTGAGCCCCTGATCGCGGTCTGCCTGATCTTTCTGATTGGAGGCATTGCCCGCTTTTTGCACAGAGGCACGCGTTTCTTCCCACAGAAGTGAGTTGATTGCGGAATACCGGTTCCAAGTGCACCCGATGACGTAGCACGACTAGGTGACTGGAACAGACACTGTGGAATGGGAAATCCACGCAAAAGTGGGCAATCGCTTTAGCTAAACTCGATGACGATTATCAACTGGGCGTTTACAGCCGATTATGGAATCTCATTATCAGACCGGGCTTAAAGCCAATTGAAGCGTTCATCTAATTGATTTTTGTGGCTCGCTTAGGGAAATATCACTAAATGCCGCAGTTGACGACTTTGGAGTTTTGTAAGGAAGTCATTGCTTACATTACTTTTTTCCAACAATCTATGTGGAATGCATGGGACAATGAGTGTTGTTCTTGGGAAAATCGGGAGAATTAATACAATTCAGCTTGTTCAATTGATTTTTCCCACCAACTTTAATATTTTTAGAAGTTCTCTTAAGCTTTTCAACATTCCCCCGTTAAGTTGACATATAGTTGATATAAGAATAATATTCGAATAAAACTACGAAGGCTTTATATTAAGGATTTTTAATGCATTAAAAAAAAAAAAATTTCGGAATGCACAACATTTCAAGAGTATTGTGTTTAAATTTTAGATTGATCCGAGTAAAAGTTAGCGCTTTTATATTCGATTCTTGGGTGTCCAGAACTTTAAAACGCTCTCCTGAAAAGTTGCCATTTTTAAAGTCGGTGAACACGATCCTGCAACGTTTTGAAATTTCTCAATAACGCTGCCAGTTTTTTTTTTTAACAATTCATAATTTTTAAAACAACAAATAACTTGGATTTTGGTTCGAAAATCGAGGTTTTCAACTTTCAAGTGCTTAAAAAAATATACAAAAAAACTCGACAGCGTTACCTTGTTAAATTGGTCCTTTAAATAATGTAATTTGATTTGTTCAATTCCGATTATTCTGTGACCAGTTACAACGTTCACCGCAAACCACCTTTGTCTATATCTATATCTTACTTGCTTTTCAATATTTTTGGATTGAAATTTTCCCACATATTGTTTAAATGTTTTATTATCACATGGTTAAACAAAAATTTAACTGAGACTATCCGTATCACCAACAAAAATTGGTAAAAAATTACCAATTTTGCAGCGAATTAACTATAGTCAAGCCAATTAATTTCATAAAACAAGAAAGGAAAGCTAACTTCGGGCGGAGCCTAAGTTGAAATACCCTTGCAGTATATTCTGTAAATTATATTCTCTAAAATTATTTCTATGATGCATTCTTAACACTCATAAAAAATACCAACTTCCTAACTTTAAAAACACCAAAGTTATGGCATTTCCAATCGGTCAGTTATATGAAATTTGGTAGGTCGGTTTGATTGGCCAAAAATAAAACCCACAGAAAATCCCAACTTCCTAACTTTACAGACTTTTGACCAAAATTACAATACCCTCTTCAAGAGATTTATTCAATTTCTGTATTTTTTAATAATAGATTATGATATAATGTTAACTAAAAATACAATTATTTTATATTTATATTTAGAAGTATTGTTCTTATATGAGAAACAATAAATTAGTTGAAAAATGACAATTAAAATTATTTTATTACTTGAAACAGGGAATTAAAACCAAAATAAACATATATGCCGGTTTAAAGCGTAAACAAAAAATTGCATACCACTTTTGTCATCACAACTCTTTTCACATTTTGGAAAAAAGTTCAAATTTGCCTAAAATACTTAGACGCATTTAATAACGCAAGTCGTCCTTCAAAATCAGACGACTCTATAGAAACGTCCTGGCCTAATTAGTATATTGACTATAACATTTTGTCTTGTCGAATTATAATGGCACTATATCATGCGGTTTTTACAAATTTAAGAAAATTAAACAAAATCTTTTTACTCTTATTTGCACTAAAATTAATTATTTCTAAAAGTAACGGAAATGCTTCGTCATTTCATGACAGCCAGCTTTTGAGCAATAGCGAGCGATAGCCAATTCCCTGTTGCAAGTAATGTGCGATAGGCAGAGAAAACAATGAGTAATCGAATGGACCTCAACAAAATCCAGTGTTTCGTTCGACACTTTTCTCAGTAAGCAGTGACCATATTTACACTTTCCCTATTAAGCAGTTTAATTTTGACAATTACTTCGGTAAGCAGTGTACCGCTTGATACTTTTCTTTTTTCTCTTAGTCCCCAGTGATTTAAAACTTTTCTAAGTAAGCAGTGCTGACGTTCACACAGTGTGTCGCTTGACAAACTCCTCGCAAAGCAGTGATCAGTTTGACAATTATTTCAGTAAACAGTGCCACTGGACACTTTTCTTCATTTGTGCCTTAGTAAGCAGTGCTCAATTCAACATTCTTTGAGTAGCAGGATAGCGCTGGACACATTTCACAGTCAGCAGTGCTAATGTTGATACTCAAAACTCGTAAGAAATGGAATAACATCGATGTTAACATGGTTAGCGGAGACACCATCCTGCAACAGATACACTAACGTTATCTAAAGTTAGCAGGAACTTACTCCGCAAGTAGCGCGTACATTGCATTTCATTTGCTTTTTAGAGGTGGCACAACCTCGATGCCCTCCCGAACAGTAATAAAACCGATGTTTCCCCAACTCTAGAACAAATCCAGCTGAATCAAAATAAATACCATAAAGTAAAATTGTATAGAGGCGTCATTTGCTCCATAGAGTAAGAAACTATATAGAGGTTTCATTTGCTCTGCCCGCGCTCTCGAGTGACTTTGACAGAGATGCCACGTAGGGGAAAAACGGAAAAAAGAGAGTTTTTCATTTGTTCGAATCGAGCTTGAATCGATGTCCATGGTGAATTCTTATTGCTGCACTGGTCGCTCTTATTCCTAAGAATAGGTGCGAGAATTCCCCATACTATTGCTTGTGCTTCGCACATGTTAGAAGTGGTGAGAAACTGAAGTTAGAAGAAGTTAGCTTCGAACATGGCTCTCAGCAGAGCTTTGGCAGAGGCCCGGGCAGAGCAAATGAAACCTCTATATAGTTTCTTACTCTATGTCTATGACCTCTATACGTTTCTTACTCTATGATGACGGAGCGTTCAAAACGAATGGACCAAAATTCAGTGGTTTTCATGTAAATCAACTGCTTTAGAATTTTCCGTTCCAAAAATATTGCTAAAACTTATTTCATTCTTTTCTGATTTGTAGATATAGGAATGTACGTTAAATGCTGCGTGAACGTGAAGCATATGAGAATACTTTAAAATCAAATGGAAATGTCATCAAATCCTAATGCATAAGAATTCCAATATATGTTTGCGTAATGATGAGATTGGTGTGAATAAACAGGCTAATATTTCTGGATTGTCTATACTTTTTCAATTGTTGTGAAATCGAATTCTTTCGGCAGTCAGCAATATATTTTTCTTTACCAAAATTATAAAGCGCTTTTATTTTCTTCAAGTTTTGTGATGCTGTTGTATAGGATCGTGATTTAAAAGTTGCAGGTATTTTTACATATATCCAAAAGGAGTTCAAGAATATAGTGTAATACAGAAAATAAAGTAGTCGTTCATATTAGAATTTTATTCATGAAACTATAATATTTAGTTGAAACATCTGAAATATTGAGCAAAATTAAATTGTTTAAATTGTTAAAACGTGGTTCCACATCTGAACATTTTACACTCGGACATTTCGAAACTGGTTATAGTCAACAACTTTTTAAATTTGTGCATTCGAAAATTTTTGACAATTGTTTTTCAATGCTTTGGCAGCATTCTTTAGTCTTGCATCGGTAATGCGCTGGTTATTTGGTGTGTATTGTGGTTGTACGTTTCCCATTGCAGCTGCAGGCTGATTGTTTCTCAAAACCTTTGCATTAATCTCATCTATGCTACTGATGGCTCTATCTATACTGCTTTTATAAGCGATGAAAAAATTTTTCGTCGATTTAAATCGATGCAAGACACGATCTCTAAATCGAACATAAGTTTGTGGATCGACAGTTGTTTCTTTGGGGGTTTGGTGGGTAGTGGGTGGTGCTTCTTGGTTGGCATGAGAACGAAGAACTGAGATCGCAACAGCACCCGCAAGATTGGTTTTTGATAGCACCAGTTCCAAGAGATCTGGATGGTCAATATATTCTTGCATTTGTTCAAGGATTTTTTCGACAAGACGTGCAGGGTACTGTTTATTCTCATCGCTGAGTATTTCGTGACGCAACAACTCTTGGAACAAAGGACTGCGTTCCGTGGAATCAGAATCGAATTCGCTTGAAATATTTGATACTAAACTCGAAGCACTGCCCAACATGTCGGATGCCTCTTTCAACTTGTTCATTATTTCTGTTGAAGAGTCTGAATCGAATAAATCTTTCAAAGTTTCATCACGCGTTGCAATGTCGTTTGAAGGGAACGTGTCTAGAAATGCGGCCAGTAAGATATCTGCACCACTGCACCATCCATGCATAATAGAAATAGCATCAATGATGCTATCATGAGCAGTAAGAAGTGAAGGTCTTATATTAGATACTAATTGTTGAACTTCAGTCGAATACGTTGCACTATAATCGTTGATCTTTTCCGTTTCATCGTTCAGATTTTTATCTATGCTGGCACTATTCAGATCGTTCTTCATGTCCTGAACGAGTTGGGCCTTGTTCTGCAATTTATTAAGGTATAGATTCCAATCCATACTTTGACTTTTGGTTGGCGGTTGTACAGTTGCCTTATAATAAAAAAAATTGAAAAATATTCTTAGAAATAAATACATGAATTGGAATGAAAAAAATTGAAAGATTGAAATTTATATGGTTAAAATTATAAGATTGAAGAAAAAATATATAAAAAAAGGTTTTTTCAATTACTTGTGGTACAGCATCGATGGCGAAATTGCCAAGTAAACCGAATAATGTTATTAAGAACAACTTCATTTTGAAAGCAGATTTTCTTGAATAAGACTTCACACCGAATACTCTTTACAATAAGCGCTGATGTGCGACTGAATTTCACGCTGAAGTGTTCATACTTATAAAGCCAGTTTATTATACTCTTACAGTCACAGAAAGCACTAAATGTATATTGAGGAGACGCGTATGGACAAACCCGAGAGTTGTGATGAAATTATTTTCTAGATTCGCGAACATTCATGCACTCATGATCTCTGAATTTTTTTCTGAAGTAAATCAATTATGTAAATTAACAATCGTCATTTTGTTCATTCTATGTCATTCATTGAATGAAATGGAATAAATTGATTGAATTAATTGAATTATTCCTTAACCAAGCAAGCATCACTACGCTATATTTAAACAAGAGAGAACGCAATAGTCGAGTGCCTCGACTATTAGATACCCGTTACTTAGCTAAACAACTTAATATAAATATGCTTTCTTGTATGTTTTTCGCCGCCAGCTGTTCCAAAGTCATCCGTTAGATGGCGCTATTATATTGCGGAAATGTAGGCGCTAGCCAGGCTTAAGCGTTTAATGGGTTTTTGGGCGTTAGAGTGGGCGTGGCAAACTTTTATTAGGCCAATCGATAGGTATTGACGAAACAAATACATATCAATTAAAATTTTCATAATAGCATCAAAACTGTGGCCACAGCTTATGGCTTGTGGGCGTCAGAGGGGGCGTGGCACCATTTTGAAACAAACTTGCGCTGCGTAGGAACACCTAAAATCTACATGCAAAATGCCAATCTTCTAGCTTTTATAGTTTCCGAGATCTCAGCGTTCATACGGACAGACAGACGGACAGACGGAGAGACGGACAGACGGACAGACGGACAGACGGACAGACAGACGGACAGACGGACATGGCTAGATCGACTTGGCTAGTGATCCTGAACAAGAATATATATACTTTATAGGGTCGGAAACGCTTCCTTCTAGCTGTTACATACTTTTGCACGAATACAATATACCCTTTTACTCTACGAGTAACGGGTATAAAAAAAAAAAAAAAATTCAAGTGAGACTGTACACATGATGCTGATATATTGCTGGAATCGTAATCTGTGAAGTATTCGTTCACTTTCACTTGTCAGAGTCGAATGCGGTCATATAGCTATAGAGAAAGGCTGCAATTCTCATTGTTCGTTTAGTCGTTTACGCATAGGCATCGGTAATTTCTAAAAAACAATACTCATTCTACTGGAAACAATACTCGAATGTGCGTGTAGAAGCGTTTCTTTCCATTTCTATCATTTATACTTGTAACGATTGAAGTTTTTCTTTCTTTCCCACAGTTCGATTCTGCTCTCTACGTGATGAAGTGTGCACTGCTTGTCCTGTTTGCCGTTGGCTTGTCATCAGCCAGAACTATTACCTACCATAATTTGACCGTATCCAGCGACGAAATCATTTCTGATGAGGATATACTCAAAAATTTGACTCAGTCCGTCTACGCGTTTCATCAAAGCATGGACGATTACATCGACTGGGTATCATTCGACAACATATTTGAAGAAATGATCAAGCATAGCGGAGAACTTGCAGTTTCTAATATGGGAAGTATTAGAAGTTATTTTCTCAAAAGCCGTGATTTTTATTTCGATGCAGTAGCTAGTGTATACGAATGGTGTGCTACAATTGACATAATGATGACGACGTATGTTTATTTATTCGAAGATTATACCGAACAAGTTAAAGAGCTACAAAAAGATTGCCTCAACGAGACTTTAAATAATGGAATAAAACTTTTGACTAGAAGTGTTGAACTTTTGGACCAGAGTCGAAATCACGTTAATACAGGTATTACAGACCTGTCAAACGTCATGTCTAAGGTAACCAATGCTTTTCGAAACGATCAAAAAGAGGATACGGCTACCATCAATGATCTAAATAAACAGACAATGAATGTTTTGGAGAAAAGTTTGTTCAATGGAATCGTAAGTATCATTATGGTGGAAACAATATATAAACCCGAAGTACAGAAAAAATTCGATTTGATCAAGTCATCATTTGATTTCATGAACGAGAAAGTTAGACTTTCGATCAAAAAGGGTCTCGAAATTAAAGAAAAGTTGTCACTCGAAATTGTGTATATTACAGGATTGAGAGGAACGGTCAGCTCGAATAAATTAACATTTGGTGGAAAGTATATGTTTCCTGTGCTTAAAATGTCTGCTAATAAATTGAAAAATGAATGCAGCACGTACCAAACGAGACATATTAAAAAAACAGAATAAGATCATTTTGCGAACCCGAATGTAAAATCATGTAATTTTTGTAAATTTCATCACCTGCATTCCAAGTCATGTCAAAAATGTTGAAAAAAAAATTATTAATAAAGTTTTATAAACAATCAATCATACTCGAGTCATGTATTTCAAAATTTTCATAATCGCAAAGAGAATAAATACCATTCAGGCAGTTTGGTGTCGTTTGGTGGCATAATTAGATACCATAAAAGTAGAGTGAATCAATCGTATCTTTCGAATTTCGAATTGAGCGGTACCACTCCAGAACAGCGGCTGACCTCTTTTCTCACTAAGTGAGGTAAGTGTACCAATTAACGCCACCCCAAGGCTGACGGTGGAATAAAACAATCAAACATTAATAATAATACGTATAGAAGTGAAAAAAATTGTTAATAATTGGAGTACCAGTATCTTTTACTTTGTACCAATACTATTTTGAGTCGAAATGCGTGATATTTTACCTGAAAGCCGATAATCTCAATAACGTGTTTAAGGTTTTTTTTATATACATTATCTTTTAGAATACGAATATTCTAAAAAAAAATGCCAACAAATGTTGGAGAAGATAAACAGCCTGGACGCCAGGCACGTTCAATAGACTGCTCAGCACTCGTATAAATACATTTTTAATCCTCCGGACCAAAAAAAAAATTGTGTACCTAGCCGAAAATACTCGTTTGCGTTTGTTAGACAAAGTTTAACAAGAAAGGAAAGCTAACTTTGGGCGGAGCCGAAGTTGATATACCCTTGCAGAATATTCTGTAAATTATTGAATTTATCCTTCGATTTGGGGTTCAAACTTATTATAACGGGAGAAATATATTATATTCGGGTTATATTCGAAAAGTTAACCATATGCATGCATTACAGAGTGGTTCATATTATTAGAAATTCAAACAGAACAATGCTTTTACATTGCGTGTTTCATAACGCAAAACGATGGCTGCCAAGTTTTGCGAATCTTTCGATGACTTCTTCGGCGGTGATTTCGATGTCATAATGCGTATGAAGCAACGCTAATCCAACTAGTCTTTCTTGAAGCATGGTCGTCCTAAGCCATGTTTTGATGCGGCGAAGATAAGAGAAAGAACGTTCAGAGCTCGCGTTTGTTACGGGAAGTGTACAGAATACTCGGAGATAGGTGTGGATTGTTGGGAATATGTCGACATCACATTTTCTTAATGTTTCCAGTGCAGATGTTGGAATTTCGCTGCCTTTAATTTTTTGTTGCTGCTGCCAGTGACATTGCCAGTAGCTTAATTCACCTTTGAATTTCAATTTTTGTATGCATCCAATTAGATCATCGATTTCGTTTTCTTTTAAAAGACTTGCTTTTTCTGGGAGCAACTCACTCAATTGGTAACCATCCAAAACTTCTCGTGAAAAACGAGCTTCCAAATCTTCTTTGATGGTATTCAGCAGAGGTATGTAGACAGAGACCCTGTAGTAATCTTCGCAAGTTTTCACGTCGTAATTTTCGCGTTTCGTTTGTCGACCACATGTTCTCGGTTTCGCTTCGTCCACATCGAGTTTTTCCGCCATTTTCTTGGCATCTGAATAAATCAGTCGGAATATTTCATCAACTTTTTCCCTCTTTTTTTCCTCTCTTGATCAACGGTAACTTCGCAACAAATTGAAGGACAGCATCGTGTCTCTCTACCCATCTTGTTTCACACAACTGGACAATTTTTTCACCAACTATCTTTGCTAATACAGTCACACGTTTTGGAAATGAGTTCTTGAAGAATTTATTGACTTCGTGTATGGCACTGGCAACGTTTTCGATTAATCGTACTTTCACTGACTTTGAAATACTGTTGTTGAGTTTGTGCGAGAAACACGGAGTCATGACAGCATTTTTTGCATCTTTCCGAATTTCGTTGACTGCTCCGATATCTGACAGCATGACCGCACATCCATCAGTCCCTATCGAAGCACATTTCTCCATTCGGAGATTCATTTTCTTCATGTCTCCAAGAACAATCCCCCCGATGGCAGATCCAGTTAGAGACAATTCTTCATCGGTTCGGTCATTTTTTCCAGCAGTTCTGTAAGCCATTAATCCATCTTCATCCTCGCTTTCTTCTGATTCTGTACCCTCCGCGAGAGTATTCTTCGAAAGTTGACCGAATGCGTCCAAAAAAGATACAAAGTCTTCTCGTATGCATGCTTCGCCAGGAGAAAAATCGACATATCTGAGTACAACGCTAATCTGTAATGAGAAACATTATTCTTCTGTAAATTTCTGTTTATTTTCTTGGGAACAACTACTATCAATAGACAATAGGCATCAATTATTATATTTTTACGGAAATTCTACTTCTACGTAATAATTGGCAAGATTAAAGTATTACCTGAGCTTTTCCAGACAGATCTGGAGATTCATCGAAAACAATCGTGTAATATTCAGCACGAGCCACTCGTTGCAAAATTTTGTCCAGTATCTCTGCCCTGCAGCATTCAATTAGTTGGTTCTGAATCGTTTTACTGGTATAGGTCGCTCTTGAAGATGTGCTCCCAAGGTGATGCTCCAGAGTTGTGTCACCCGAATCGATTCTGAATCTCAGCAAAGCCCTGAAATTCCCTTCGTTTTGCACTGGCGTTTTCTAGCAAACAAGTGAAATTTTCAGGTTCTGCGGTTCCAAGGGGGGGGTGGGGGGGGGGGAATTTCCCTAATTTCCCCCCCCGTGGATCCGCCACTGCTTTTACTCTACGAGTAACGGGTATAATTACAATTGAAATTATTTGGTATTTCTTGAAACAGGGAATCAAAACCAAAATAAACATATATATAGTAGGTTTAAACAAAAAATTGTCACGAAGCTGGATATTTGCTTACAACTTTTGTCATCACAACTATTTTCAAATTTTGAAAAATAGTTCAAATTTGATGAAAATACTTATACTGCCTTCAAAATTAGACGACTCTATGGAAACGACCTGGCCTAATTAGTATATTGACCACATCATTTTGTCTTGTCAAATTTTAATGCTTTATCAAGCGGTGTCTACAAATTTAAGAAAATTAAACAACATCTTTTTCTGTTATTTGCACTCAAATTAATTATTTCTCAAAGTAACGGAAATGCTTCGCCATTTCATGACAGCCAGCTTTTGTGCAATAGCTCGCGATGGCCAATTCACGGTTGCTAGTGATGTGCGATTGGCAGAGAAAGCAATGAGTAATCGAATGGACCGTAACAAAATCAAGTGTTCCGTTCAACACTTTTCTCAGTAAGCTGCTCACTGCTTACTTTCCTAAGTAAACAGTTATAATCTTGACAATTACTTCAGTAAGCAGTGTACCGCTCGACACTTCTTTTTTCTCTTAGTCCCCAGCGATCATTTTGACACTTTTCTCAATAAGCAGTGCTCACGTTCACACTTGTTCAGTAAGCTGTGTACCGCTTGACAAACTCCGCAATAAGCAGTGTTACTTTTGATAATGATTTCAGTAAGCAGTGTCAATTGACACCTTTCTTCCTTTGTGTCTTAGCAAGCAGTGATCAATTCAACACTGTTTTCAGTAAGCTGCTCCTGGACACTTTTCTTAGTTAGCAGTGCCAATGTTGATACTCAAAACTCGTAAGAAATGGAATAACATCGATGTTAACATGGTTAGCGGAGACACCATCCTGCAACAGATACACCAATGTTATCTGTAGTTAGCAGGTACTTACTCCGCAAGTAGCGGGTACATTGCATTTCATTTTCTTCTTAGAGGTGGCACAAATCGATTCCCTCCCGAACAGCAATAAAACCGATGTTTATTCACCTCTAGAACAAACCCAGCTGCATCAAAATAAATACACAACGCGCCTGTGTGGGTTGCGCTGCATAAACGCAGAAGGCAATCGTAAATACAAATCAATAGCGGGAGCGGCATCAATAGCACCATGAGTATCGATGACGTGATCTACGTGATTTGCCTGCTGGCCTGCATCGGAGCCGGGAGCTATGTGAGGAAGATCGCAGACGAGGGCCAGCGCAAGCTGGTGTCCACGGCGCTGGGCGTGATTGTGGTGGTGATTGTGTCGGGGCTCCACAGCCTGCACTGCTTCGCTTCCCTGGCGTTAGGCACTGCCGCCGTGCTCCTCGTACACCCAAGGTGAGTCAGGGGACTCCCCGAACTCTGGAACCGGACAATAATCACCCTGCTCCCTCCTCCAGCAAAGGCCACCTCGTCACCTTCGTGGTCATGTTTGGCTACCTGGTGTTTTTCCGCATGTTCGACTTCTACCTGGGCATTCCCGGGCACACCAACATGATACAAATGATACTCACCCTGAAGGTGGGTTGCATAACCTGCTTGCATTACAACTACTTGATTCCCAATCCTTCCAACGTCAGGTTTCGGGTGTGGCCTTCGAGAAGACAGCCGCCTGGAAACGACTGCAGGCACGCGAAGAGCAGAAGAAGAACGACCAGCGGGATGTGAACCAGGAGAGTCTCATCGAGATAACCGACTACGATGAGGAACTGCAGACCCTGACTGCCGCCGAGATTGTGCACTACAGCTTTAACTATATAGGAGTTCTAACAGGTGAAGACCAGCTTATAAGGTTTAAACTAAATCATTATTCAATTGCAGGCAGAACGCCTGTCTAGTCGGAACACATGTAGATACCAAAGTCCAATTAAATAGCTGATAGTACAACTTAACTCATACACGCTCAAAACCGATTTCCACCGCTTCCAATGAGTGCATTATCTACAGCCTAGATTTCTCCTTATGTTTATCAACTTGCAGGTCCCTATTATCGGTACCGCACGTACAGGGACTACTTTGAGATGCCCTTTAAGACCCATGCACCCAGCGTTGAAGCCACCCTGGAAAAGCTGAAATATGCGGTTTTCTATTGCGCTCTTTATCTGACAACCAACTACTTCTGGCCACTAGATGTGAGTATTTGCCTAAACATGCCTCCAAACAATACTTACTTGGTTGTACACTTCAGTATGCACTGAGCGACGAGTTCTTCAACGATCGCTCCTTTGTCTATCGCCTGTTGTACGTGTGGCCCACGTTCTTCACATTCCGTGCTCGCATTTACACCGGACTGACCCTCAGCGAATGTGTCTGCACAATGGCTGGCTTCGGAGCCTATCCAGATGAGTCGGATCCCAATAACGGAGAGGGACCGCGGAAACGCTACCAGCACCTGAAACGCGATGCAGACAAGCACCATTACAACTTCACAACGATTGTGAACACCAGAGTACTCGAGGTGGAGAGATGCTGGACCTTCCGCGAGGGCATGAAGCACTGGAACGTCTGCGTCCAGTATTGGCTGGCTGTCAACGTCTACAAACTCTTCCCCAGCAAGAAGTACAGGTGTGTTTTAAGTTAGGAGGTAGTAGTATTTAAATAGTAACTGTGATGCTATGAAATTGTATTGGTACAAAACTCCTTAGCTAAGTTCCTACACTAACTTATTTCATAGAGTCGTAGCTTTTGTTGTATTTCCGTTTGCTTTTCGTATTACTTGTATTGTTCTCGTTCTTTCCCTTTGCAACTGATCGCAGGGTTGGCAGGTATTCTTAGTAGTAACTTGCATTTGTTATCCGTTCAATGAATGCTTTCCTTATTAATTCGCCTTCAAACCCTTCCTAGAACTGGCGCTACTTTGCTGTGCTCTGCCTACTGGCACGGATTCCGACCGGGACACTACTTCTGCATCATGGGCGCTCCCTTCTACGTTTCCCTGGAGGACATGTGGGATAAGCTGGTGCGCAAGAATGAATCTGGCACTAGGCGCAGGGTGATCGATGTTCTCTTCTGGATCTTTAAGTGGTTCGCCTTCAGCTACTTGGGCGAGGCCTTCCTGCTCTCATCGTTTGGCAACATTTGGCGGTTCTATAGCTCCGTTTACCACATCGGATACATAAGCTGGGCAGCGATGATTGCGTTGGGATTATACCTGACCAGTCAGAGGAAGGCGGCCGAACGTAAAAAGAATCGCGAGGTGGAGAAGGCAGCTGCCGGAGACAAACCCGATGGCAATGCCCAGAAGGAGAAGGCGCAGTAGTGGGCCAATTCTGAGGCCAACAATATCCCTAACTGATAGTTCAATTCATGGACGGCTTCCGAAAAGTTTTCCACTAGATGCTTTAAAGTCTGTCGGAAGAAATCGAAAAGTTCTTCTGCGCTAGTTTAATTCTGTTGTTAATCGGGATGATCAAACAATATTCTTTTCTTAGAGATATGTTCTCTATAAAAATCAGAAATTTAATTATGTACAAAGTGGTATAGTTACGCCTTCAATCCGTTACCATCCATACTTCTTCTGGGAAAGGTGATGATATTGATATTATAATAAATAGGTTTAGTCAAGTAAAAAGTTACTAAAAAGATAATTATATATTTTAACCAAAGTAATTAAAAATGGAATCGAAAAAGTTTAAAACATTGCACCCTACTATGATCACTCGCTTTTAATTCAAAAATATATATGGCCTTAAATGAATTACACAAAGTATTGTTTGTTGTTGTATGCTATGCTTTTTATACCCGTTACTCGTAGAGTAAAAGGGTATATTGTATTCGTGCAAAAGTATGTAACAGCTAGAAGGAAGCGTTTCCGACCCTATAAAGTATATATATTCTTGATCAGGGTCACTAGCCGAGTCGATATAGCCATGTCCGTCTGTCCGTCTGTCTGTCCGTCTGTCCGTCTGTCCGTCTGTCCGTCTGTCCGTCTGTCTGTCCGTCTGTCTGTCCGTATGAACGCTGAGATCTCGGAAACTATAAAAGCTAGAAGATTGGCATTTTGCATGCAGATTCTAGGAGTTCCTACGCAGCGCAAGTTTGTTTCAAAAAGGTGCCACGCCCCCTTTAACGCCCACAATCGCTTATATACGATTTTAAAAATTTAAATATTTCGAAAAAGTAAAAATGCAGTTTTATTGTGTTTATCAATACCTATCGAAATGTAGAAGAAATTTTTCAAATCGGACCATTCGTTAAAAAGTTATGCGTGATCAAAGTTTCTATCTCCATCTCCCTCGCACTCCCTTTACCTGAGTAACGGGTATCTGATAGTCGGGGCACCCGACTATAGCGTTCTCTCTTGTTTATTAAGAACTCATGCGTAACGGAATTTTAAGATTTACAGAGTTTTTTTCTAAAATTAAATTTTTGCATAGAAATTCGAGATTTACACAAAATAATTTTTGCAAATAGAATACTTTAAAATTCGAGTTAAAATTTGTATTTACCAATGTGTGAAGTGTATATAATAGCGGGGTTTCGGAATCCCCTAGAGATTTAAAATACAATTTGGATAAAATTATTGTTATGGCCGTATCACAATATTGAAACTATATATTTCCATGAAACCTAATCAATATTTTGAAATCTCCAGGAGTTCCGAGTGAACACCCGAATGATTAAGGGAGCCTTTTGTTTGTGTTTGTGTGGTTTATATTCGATACCAGCTCGAATTTGGTCTAAATTCAATGCGTTTCGATTTCAGTTGTTTTGTGTTTGGGTAAACAATTAGTTTCTTCAAATATGGGTAGCATGGCAAGAGAATTCCTGTTGCTAATGCGGATGTGGATGTGGCTGATGTGATGTGAGTCGGTGGACATCATGCGGAGGATGGCTCATCGGTAACCAGGGACAGGCGACGTTTCACATCCTGTGTTGTGTTGTAGGCGCCGCAATGCATGCACTTGAGTCCGATGAAATGGAATTTGGTTTTGGAAGTCTGCAACGTAAATGATAAAGGATTATGCAGGGCTGATAATAGTTTGTAAATCTTTCATGTTTTGCTTTTTCAGATTTCATATTATATCCGGAAAAACAATTTGGAGCAAATCTATTCATAACTTAAAGATTCCCTTTCATGGATAATATATATTTCCAAATATGGCTATTAGGGAGGTCCAAATTTGTATACAAGTTTAAAGGTTCAACTCTACCTCGTTTATACTATGCGCTTTGGTGCATTTAAGGCAGGCTTGCACCTTGTGAGGTCAAAAAAATAAATTTTTTTTTTTTTGCAGTTTCGGATACATACATTTTTCAATTTTACTCTCCTAAAATTTCAAGTCGAAATCTCTTGAATTACGAAAGTTATCGAGCGTTTGGTGGACCGGTGTCAAGCGCGTTGCCATTATAGTGCAAATTTTCAAACGCGTTTTTCTCGAAACCATGTTTTCCGAGTTGGCGGAAGTCGTACAAGCCGCAAAAATTGAGCAATCGTCATGAAATTTTTTATACATGTTCCTCAGAAGTATGTGCATGGAATAGACTAGGATCTTTTGAAAATATTAAAAATTGTTTATTTAAAAAAATAATAAGTGACGAAAAAATGAGGAAAAAACCGATTTTTTTTTCAAAAGCTCATAATTTTTGCATTTTTCATGTTTTTTCAATAATCCTAGTTCAAGCCATGCGAACAAGTGTACAGATTAAGAATATATTCGTTTTTTGCGTTTCAGATTATTTCTTAAAATTCCAAAAAATCCGCCATGAGGACGAGTTTTTCGCGGACATGCCGCCATTGTTGGGTACTCCCCCTCCCCCCTTCGCTTGGATCGCACTCAAAAAAATTGTGTAGCTTCAATAAACTGTACCCTACAACTGGCTAAAATTTTTAATTTTATTCCCATACCTACCATACTTTCCAAGAAATAAATTCCAGAAAAAAATCAGGTTTTGGGCGCCAACAAGGTGCAAGCCTGCCTTAAGGCAGACCAGAAGGAATTTTTTTTAACTTAATCGCACTTTTGCCTTTTGATTACGTGTCGTATGAGTAATTTTAACAGTAACTTTGGGACCATTGCGCAACACCTAAAGCTTAGAATAAAATCAATTTTTTTTTCGAATGCATTTCTTGTACAATAAAATGTACAATATTAAGAGGTATAAGTAATCTTTTTTTTTGGAGAATTTAATTATTTTAAATATGTTGAGTCACATCATAAAACGACCGTAAGCATTAATAGGATCTATTCGAATGATCTGATCGGTTGTTTATCTTGATCTGAATGTTCCCTAATGACAGCTTTTAAACCTACTTGAATAGACCGAAGAACATGACTCGCCTGGAGTGCCACACCAAGGAAGCAACATCTGATAGAAGATAAGTGGTTCTTCAAACTCACCTTGTGACAATCGTTGCAGAATATGTGCACCCGCTGATTCTCGTATTTCAGGGGCACCGGCATACGCGAGGCCTGGTCGTCCAGGTACTCCCACAGCGCCGTCATGTCGATCAGCGAGGTCTGGCAGGTGGGACAGGTGTAGTGGCCGGAGGCCAGCAGCTGGTCGAAGCACATCTTGTGCAGCAGGTGGCCGCAGTCGGGGATGTGGCAGGGAATGCGCGAGGTGTGGATGTCCCCCAGACAAACCGGACAGTGGGACCGCGAGATGTTCTCCACGCACTGTGAATGAGAAAGGTTTGCCCTGATTAGTTATTTGATTTGCATAAATCGCCATCGGATCTGTGCCCATTTCGGTGCCTGATACGCGTATGCACAGCACTCTAAATATGCTGGCCAATTAATTAAGCTATTCCTCGAACAGTTTTGACATTCATATCCACTCAGCTGGATCGCAGATCGCAGATCGCTACATAAAGCCATTAGGCAACCGGTTTCGGCTATGAGTTGACACAAAATTAACATGCGAGCCGGCTGGCTATTTCTTCGATTTGCTTTCGAATCGCGGAGGTCACAATCCGCACTTCAATCCAAACATTTTCCAAGTGGACAATCGCCGAACCTAATGGAGTGCCAAACCCAATCCGAACTCACCCTGTGGCCATCGATCTTCAACTGGATGGGCAGGCACATGTTGCAGACCTGGCAGTGGAAGAAGTTTTCGGCACCGCCAATCCGACAGATTCCACAGCCATGACAATGGTACTGCTTCTTGTCCGCATCATCGAAGAGGTTGCAGATCAGACAGGTGTACTGCAACAAATTAAATTTAAAATTGGCGCTTAAAGATGTTCTTTTAAAGTCATTATTTTTGTCCAGAAATAGTCCTAAATGCGTTTTTTCCAATTAAAATATTAATAATATTTGCTTATATATATTTTGAAAGTGATCTTATCCTCGGAATGGGGCTCGTTTTTTTAGTAATAATTTAATTTAATTTTTTTAAGTCGTCAATATTAAAATTAGCACATCGGTTACTTTTTAGGAAACCGATTTTGAAAGTGCGAAAATTATTCATGGTTTAGTTTCTATTAAAGAAAGAAAGACACTTCTTTAGACAACAAGATCTTAGATGAAGTAAAACCACTTTGTTAAAGTAGATTTTGTATACCACCCTTGATCTAGGATATTTTAGGATACCGCATGTACTCAGAGTTTTGGGAAAGGTACTGTTTTTTTTAAAAAAAAAAGGTACATAGGGTTTGCAAAATTAAATACCTATGTAAGGAAAAAGAAGTACGATTGCCCATGTACCAAAATAAGCAAATTACAATTTTTTTAATACAAAAAAATACAAATTTTAATTAAATAAAAATTTGGAAGACTATATTATATAGCTGCCATAAGAAAATCGAAACCCGACATAGCTTCATTGTTTTTATGCATACAGGCATAAGAATCGAAGGAAAGTCGTTTCATATAATCTTTTTTTTGGTAAAAGCTACATAAAAATCGATATATTGGCGTTTTTCGAAAATGAAGTACTCGCTTTTCCTAGTTATGATAAAAAGTGCATGACTTACCTTGCCAAATCGGACTCCGCAATTCTCGCACTGTTCCCGAACTGTTTGCCGCGTGTTGCATTCGGAGCAGATGAGTTCGGTGAGGGTCTTGCGATCAAAGTGGTGTGTCTCATTCTCGTCGTGGCAAAAGCGGCACTTGTAGAACTTGTTGCAGCAGGGAGTCTGAAACAGATATGGAAACATACCGAAAAAGAAAACAAAATTAAAGGGAATTAGTATTGGAAAAAAAACGAAGTTACTAACGAAAAATTCCACTTTAAATGGGGCTAAGTTTCCACTCCACTTCTGATGGAGCCTCCCCCAGTCAAGGACTACCGAACCCATTATCGCGAAACACAATTCATTAGCAGCCAACGGTGGCCCCTGATTCCCAAATTGAGCTGCTAATTAACGAAATCTGCTTGAACGCCGGCATAAAACAAATGGAGGGTAAAATTGACGAGTGACGTCCAAGTCCCCCAAAGGCAATTTCGTTTGGCGTCAAATCTGCCGGCCAAACTTAGCATTACCATAAAGATTGCACTTTGAATTCGATCGAACTACGAGTCGAAGCGCCAATAAAGTCATGGGGGAAGCTAAGTCCGCTTGTAAAGATGCCTAAAGCCACTCGTGTCGGTTCATTAGGTGGCTGCTAATTAGTCCACCAGTCGATGGCTCGAATTATCAACATTTGGTTATGATAAAGACCGACCAAATCTGTATCAGATCGATGGGGTTTCTAGGCCTTGATTTCATCACTAAGAACTTGTTGCTGAGTGCACAGAGATTAGAAATCGGTAGGCTTACGGATTTAGTTATCTTGTTCGTTGGCCTTCTGTAACTTATGTAACAAAGTCCAGACTGGGGATGTATGGCGTGTATTTATATCGCCCAGCCTCGCACCCTCGGTAAACTTCTCTTCTATCTTTGAGGATTATTTATAGCCTAACAACACTTTTTCGTATACAAGTATTTATTTCAACTCTGCTGCGATGATAACACTCGAAGTACAGAAACGGAGTAGAGTCTTCGAATCCGGTTTCTTTGTGCTTCCCCTCGTTTTACTGCTGCGCTGCACTAATGATCGTATTATAACGCTTTTGTTCCTGCAATTGGCTAATTCCAGACATCTCAAATTTATTCATTGCCCGAAACAAAGAAGCAAGGCAAACACAGGGTTCTGTGACAAATTGATACAAGATCCGTTGGAACACACGATATTAGGGGCCAGTAATTGCGGGCATTGCTCCACTTGCGATTGCGAATGCACACATCGCTCTTAACATTGAGCTTAAGTCCACAGGAATGTATAAATTAATTTCACGCATTGTGCGGCTTACGGACACACGTACATCACCGCGACTATAAATATTTGAGAGTAAAATACTCCACCTGATTCAACAATTAATGCGACCCTCAGTAATGCAAATAAGTTGAACCTTTGCTTTTCCAAATTTCTCTCGGTGTAAAACGTGTACACACAAAAGCGAAAACATCGATTACGATTATAGAAAATGTGGGACAGATTTGGGCGCGTACGGGCTTACGTGACATTTTTGGAAAGCTTTATAAAGTGGTACAACATGAGAATGAATTTTGGCTAAATGATTAATTCATACCGCGAAATTGGAATGCTTCAGTTTTACATTTTCTTTAACGGATTTTGTTTTCTATCAGTATATATGACCGTATTATTGACTACTTGAAGAATTACTTATTTATTTATTATAAATGATAGAATAGTTAAAGCTAACATAAAAGGGGCCTTCGACTATGTTTGTTTAAGGATGGTTAGAATTACTTACTATATATACTTTTTTGGGTTTTAAATTAGGTTGAATATATTTGTTTCTTTTAGGAATTTATTATGTTTATTCTATTTTCTTTGGAGGGATTTATATATTTATGGGTAAGGTTTGAGTGGCCTAAACGATGTCTCGTGAATTTCATTCGGTTCAGTCTGCTTATTTCCTGTTGGGCTAATATGTTGAAGAGTGGGTGGTGTGGGTGTTTATATTTTTGTGCCAAATGTTGCACTTTGTTAGTAAGTTAACAATTTCCTTTATTAGTATAAATTAGTGGCATTTTGGTTGCTATTCTTGCTGTTTTGTCAGCATTTTTATTGCTGTTTTGTTGGAGTGTCCTGGGGTGTATTGGTTACTTAAATATACATTCTACTTAATATTTTTATTTAATATTCGAAATTATAACTTTGCGAGGATATTAAAAATTCAGTGAGAAGTTGGCAACGCAGAGAAAGAAACATTTTCGACCCTGTAAAGTATATATATTTTCGATCAGCAAAGTCTTCTTACTATTCCAGGTAGTATAGGTCGGAACAATAGCAAATAAATGTAAGAAAAATTCAAACTCCGATCTTAAGCAAATACGCATGTACTCATATATGATCCTTTTACTTTTTTTAATTTCCGAAATAATGCTATTAGAACCATAGAAACGATCCAAAATATATCGTAAAATTTTCATAACTTCATTGTCATTAAGGATATATGCTTAAGGATCAATATTATCGATGGGCTGCAAGCAGGAATCTGTATCTAGTATTGCTAAAATCTCCCCGTCTGAAACATATTTAAGCCATAGATATTTTGATAGAACCCATTAGCGTTGCACCATGTAAGATTCTTGGTTTCCTTTCTATTCGACACCGTTTTACAAGATCATACCAACTTCGCCGAATTCCCACTATTACTTTCCCCTGCATTGAGTCACTTCTCTCACCTCAAACTTGTGCCCTAATATTATTGTATACCGCACTTATCACCCCTCGATAATTATGTCTGCTGGCTCCTAATTGGAAAAGTAAAGGCCTGAATATAGCTGGGGAACGATTGCCTTATATGCACACACCATTTCACGTTTCCTCATAATTTCTTATCCAAACCCGACCGATGAAGATAAACGCATTGTTTGCCCAGATGAATGGGGATCGGAGAATGGAGGTGTTAAATGGCCACTCGCCTCTGGGACGGCTGCCCACCGAGAATTCCTGCGCTGTGAATCGGAACCGGAGCAGACAGGTCGGTTAAATTTGCTGGCAGACCCACGATTGCTCCCCTCCGAATCCCGGACATCGTGAACAGTTGCCGTGCAAAAAGTAATTCCCTCCAATTGAGTTAAAATTACACCAGGCACAAAAGAATCATTGCCAAAGGTGTCTATTTAGACTTCAGATACTTTATTTGGGCTGTTTGTTTAGAAACGAATAAATAAAGGTTAAGTGGCCATTCCATGGAGGAAGCGACAACGAAATGCGCAGAAAGCACAGATGCCTTCTGAAGGCGCCAAAATTACTTTCTCGAAAAATTCCAAAATTCTATAATAGGTGGAAAATTTAAAAGCTTTATGAATGGGTCAAAAAGAATGTTTCCATTCGGAGAACTCATTTTATGTAGCCTTGAAAAGTTTGAACAATAGTAAATTATATGTTTCCAGGAAACAGTTACAACCACCTTCCTAAAATCATTTTTAAAGGCAACGAAGTTATGCAAATTGTTCGTATAGGTGTTTTATAGTCGATCTCATTTTTATTGAAATTATATTTAACTTTTTTGACCAGCTCGTTTTAATTGTCAAATTTACCTTATTTTGTGGTAAATTACAGAATTAAAACGAGTGGGTCCAATCATTTTTATCAATTACAAAATGTTTTCCCATTATCTTACAAAACACCATTATTGAAGCCTTAAAATAAGTAATTGTAGCCTCTATAATACTCCAACTCCGATTCAGCCAGTTACGTTTAAGTAGCTTTCCAAAGATCATCACACTTTAAGATCCATTAATCAACAATAAACAATTTTTGATAGGAAATTATTGATGATTACTGAAAAGTGTATTCTTAAGTGACTAAGAAAAAAATTTGGAAACTCTTTCTGTGCCTGTAGATATTGCTTTAGACCCGCATCATTTAAATTAACGTGTAGGATGAATATCTTTATTGGTTGAAAAATAAAATATTAATTGAAACGTTGCCGATATCAGAAGTTTTTTTATACCCTTGCAGAAGGTATTATAATTTCATTCAAAAGTTTGCAACGCAGTGAAGGAGACATAAATTATATATATTCTTGAACAGCATCACCAGGAGAGCCGATCCCTCCGTCCGGACAAACAACTTTATGGTTTTTAATTTTTTTTTGTTCTTTGGGATTTGGTAATATTTAAACACTATTAAATTAGGGTTTGAATTAAATTAAAAATCGACATAATATAGCTCCCATAGGAAAATCGAAAACTGTTTTTCTATTTATCAAAATACTCCTTTGAGATATAGTAAATATTTATATAGAATTCTGCTTTTAGTTTTGTTAAAATCGGAACAATATCATTTAGCTGCCATAGAAACGATGGCAAAATGCATCGCAAAATCGACATAGCTTCATGGTTTTTAGTAATATAGGCATAGAAATCAAAATGTAGTCGTTTTGTAATAACTTGAAGGGTAAATAAAATTCGGCTTGCCAAAGTTTCCTTCCTTTCTTGTTTTTATATATTTTTTAACTTGCACTTATTGAAAACATTTTTAATAGCTGAGTGTTTGTATATAAACACTTACAAAGAAAATAGGATTAATTTTGTTATGAATTCAGTTTGATCATATAAAAAAGGGGTTCGCTTTTTCTAACATTACTCAGCATGAATATTTTTAATTTGAACTTTAGATTTAAAAGCAACAAATGCTTAAGTATATCTAAGAATATATAATATTTATTTGTATTATTATAATGCAAATTAATACGTTTGGACGGACGCAACCTCTCCATCTCAAGTCATGCATAACCCAACTAAACTTAGACCCAAGAAGGTTTAAAATACTGAAGATATCAACTTTAAACAAGAGAGAACGCTATAGTCGGGTGCCCCGACTATCAGATACCCGTTACTTAGGTAAAGGGAGTGCGAGGGAGATGGAGATAGAAACTTTGATCACGCATAACTTTTTAAAGAATGGTCCGATTTGAAAAATTTCTTCTACATTTCGATAGGTATTGATAAACACAATACAACTGCATTTTTACTTTTCCGAAATATTTAAATTTTTAAAATCGTATATAAGCGATTGTGGGCGTTAAAGGGGGCGTGGCACCATTTTGAAACAAACTTGCGCTTCGTAGAAACTCCTAGAATCTGCTTGCAAAATGCCAATCTTCTAGCTTTTATAGTTTCCGAGATCTCAGCGTTCATACGGACAGACAGACAGACGGACAGACAGACGGACAGACGGACATGGCTATATCGACTCGGTTAGTGACCCTGATCAAGAATATATATACTTTATATGGTCGGAAACGCTTCCTTCTAGCTGTTACATACTTTTGCACGAATACAATATACCCTTTTACTCTACGAGTAACGGGTATAATTACCCAAATAATAAATAATTTGAATCAAACTACTTTGTTGTTTAAATATTTATGTAAATTAAAAGGCATCATTTAATGAGATTTTTTCTGCAGCTTAAGACCACTGTGTCTTAGATTTTTGCTCTCAACTATTATTCAGTAAAAGATTCGCTAGCTTGTGTATAACCCTTTTGCTGATACAAGTGTATCTCGAATACTCATTGCACTTACCACAAACATGGCCCGTCGCTTGTAGTGAGCGCATCCAAAGCGCAATGACTCCGGTGTTGTTGGCGTCGCATTGCCTTTGCACTTGTTGCTGTTGCTGTTGCAACTGCTATCGTTGCTGGTGATGCGTGAAAATTGTCCATGTTGCTGCGTTTGCTTAGCCTCCGAGGCGGGGTTCCGTGAAAACGGGGATGTGGAGCGCCAGCGGGAATCCTCCTCCATGGGCTGGCTGCCATCGAAATTGAGACTCGGGGTGGATTTCGATTTTCGCAGTTTGGCGGGCGGTGGAAAGTGTTTGCCCGTCATCGCTGTGGGCGGCATTATCAGCTGCTGTTGCTGCTGTAGACGTGGATGTTGCTGCCGTGCATGTATATGTTGCTGCTGCGCTATCTGAGCAACTGAAAGCGAAGCGGGAAGAGCGGCATGAAAAGCCGAAGCCTCCGCTGAGGTCGTCGTTACTGTAGTTGTCAGCGGCTTTGACGATGAATTTAAATTGACTTGATTGGGTTCTTTTGTATTGGTAAATATTTGTACATCGATGTTGCTGTTCCCAAAGTATTTGTTGTGGTTTTCATTTAGCGATATTCGGCGCGTTCGCTGACGATTCTTCATTTTGTTGCAGGAGCGAAATATCTATATATAAGTGATTTCCACTATTCCCCCAAGTTGCAGTGGTCTTTGTTAATTGCTGCCTCTTCAATTGCCGCCGCGGTTCATTTAAATGATTTGCCGATTTTGCTGTTGTGACACATGTAGACTTTGTATCCGCCCCGTCGACGTGAGCAGCCTTAAATCTGAATACCCGACTGGCCCAGCTCGACCTCTCCTTTACCCTCTCCTCACGATCGGGACTAACTTTCATTTATGCAACATTTCAACATTTCCTTATGTATTCATGGGCTGTCGTTGTCAAATTTTCGGTTTCCCAAGCTCGCACAGGTGTGACACTGGGCTGGAAGCGATTAAAAAGTGTGGGAAACTGGTAAGTACTAATTGCAGGGCACGGGCATTGTTTGCACACCGATCGATCAGTTTAGACCCTAACCCAGTAGACTGGGCTATCCCCCGAAGTGTTTGACACAACAAATCTACGAAGGCAGCCTATTTGCATTTCAATGTTTCCCAGTCCCCGACTGAGAAAGGCCATCTAAAGTAGATAACAACTACGTATGTATCTTGATTTTTAATCGGGTTTCTTCGGCGTCTCGCACTGTACACTTATGTACATACAGTGGCGGGTAAAACTTTAATTCGGATGTGTTTAAATAAAGTTCTTAATTTTAATTATCTTTTACTATTTTTAAATAAATTAATATTCATTATTTGACCTGATTCCTATAAATCGATATGTTATTAAAAATTATATAAAATTGTAGAATAAGCAAAACGGAGTTTCAAAACCTTCTCTTACTGACTTCGATATAATACCACAGTAACATCGTAAGTAAACTAGATCTCAAGTTTAAGCTCAACAATGCTTGAAGATGGTATGATCCAACTAATTTGACAATAAATTGTGGTTTTCAAATAGGATGTTTCTTTTTTTTTAATTTGGACATTAATGAATTGAGGAGAAGATTTTCAGAGCCACTCTTTATAACATGGTTGTGTTTAAGCCGTCTACCTAGCTCACCGGTCACTGTGTTGCAAAAGTTACGTTCACAGCTCTATAAACTCGCAGTGCCTTGACACACAGTGCGGATGATGAATAAAAAGTGGGGGAAAACAACAACCCACACTTGTTAACATAACCGGCGTGCGACTTGGCCAAACTTTCGCTGCCGTTGCTGCTTTTGCTGGTATGGCAGTTGCCTCTGGGCGTCTATGTTGCTGGTGAGCATATGTACATATGTACATTCATAGATAGATGCTGCCGAAGAAGAAACCACCAGTAATAGTCATGCAATGGCAACAGCTGATGAGCCGTCTTACTTTTTGCCCTGCTGTTGTCATTATCGTTTGGTCGCTATTTTTATTTACACGCATAAAAATCGTTGCTGAATCTTGTTTATTCAGTTTGTTTTTCGCAATTACCAAAAGGGGAGCAGGGCAGCACCGACAATAAATATTGAAAGTGAGCTCAAATTACAAACTTAAGGCGATAAAGGCAGCGTCAGCGGAGAACCAGTCGCCGAAAAGACCGCGGCCGAGTTCAAACTTGCTTTGGTTTTCGATAATTAAACATTCATGTTTACGCACGCACGCATTCCCTCACACACAGCGAATTGCAGTCGTTCTGGCGGACAAATGCATTTAATAATGTCACGATCTTTGTAGTCGGTGTCTAAAAGTTTCCAATCCATATCCGAACCGCCTTCGAGTTGAAGTTTGGGTGTACATATCTGTATGTGCACACACTTAGTTCGTTCACTCGCACGCACCGACATTCATTCCGTATATACTTCAATTTATATAGGTTTTTTAAACCAATTTCTTGTTTAACGTGTTTTTGATTTTGTTTTGTTTGTGCACTTTTTGGGTTCATTTTGTTTGCTTCGCGATTGGCTCTCATCTTCTTGCCCATTATGATCTGCCCACCGCGATTTTTGTTGAAATGAAGCCTCAAATTGTAATTTTACCCATTCGTTAATTATAATTTATTAGCAATGAAGTGTATACTTGAAAGTAAAACAACACACACCAGCAGCACGGAGGAGATCGCAGCTTGGAGCTCGCAGCTCGAAATCGCCAATTGAATTAAAAAGCCACAACGGCGACAAATCAAATCCGCGTTTTACCTTTAGACTCGGATTCCGCGGATCCGTTCAGCGCGAGTTTCGATTTCCAACTGAGCGAAGTGAAGATATTCTACTTGTTGCTGCCAGCCAGTCTACCGAAGCTTTCCGCCTCTCCGCAGCTTAAAGCTTTCCTGGCCAGCGATTCAGCGGTGCTCTTACTACAAGAATCGAATACCTAAGGACCCATTTAAATATTATAATATGTGCGATCATCTGGCACAAAAGTTTAAAATAGTTGCTAATATCCATTAAGTAATCCCGCCTAAAACGATTGTATCTGTAAGATCTAGTCACTGCAACTGGCAACCAACTTCAGCAGTGCTGTTACTATATGATTGAATTCCTAAAACTCAAGGACTGTTGAATATGTATGTGCCTATAGCTAACTGAATTATCAAAATCATATTGAACATCGAGGTATCAATCACTCCAAAACATCCTTGATCTGTATTGGATTCGACTTGAGGCTACAATGAATTTAAAACTCTCTTCTTCAGCCGTGCTGTTAATACAAGATTGCAATACTAGTGGATAAATATCGCTACATATTTAATATATAAGCGAGTGAGCCTCTGGGCAGCGTGCAGGTTTTGTGGTCATAAATCAAATCACAGCTAAATGCATGGATCGTAATAGCTAATTGCATTGTCTAAGTTATATCAGCTTGTCTATGAAGTAATCCAGCCTAGACTTTCTCTATCTGGACGAATCTCTCGCGCTTGTACTGGTCACTGTAGCTGGCAACGAACTTGAGCCGGCCCTCGTACTTCAGGTTCATGATAGTCTTCACCAGCGGCGGGTGGTCGTTTCCCAGCTCTAGCCAGAGCTTGCCACCAGGGCGCAGGTGCCGGCAGGCCAGGTCAAAGACCAGGCGGGCCACCCTCAAGCCATCGGAGCCCCCATCCAGGGCATTCAGGTTCTCGTAGCTAAGGGTACAAGGTGGTCAATGAACTGGGTCATTTGGGAAGGGCAGCTCCACTCACACAACCACCTCGGGGTGTAGGAACTGGAACTCCTCCGTCTTGACATACGGCGGATTGGAGATGATCAAGTCGTACTTCTGGTCCTTCAGCTCCTCCGGCAGGTACTTGTCCTCCTCCATGGTGTGGTTGTGAACCCTGAAGCGGTCCAACAGGCCCAGCATCTTGGCGTTCTCCGCCGCCAGCACGGTGGCCGCCTTGCTCCGCTCAATGGCGGTGGCCTCCACCTGCGGCAGGCTGTGCAACATCGACAAGGACATGGCGCCCGAGCCGCAGCCCACCTCCAGCAGGTCGACACTCTTCGCATTCTTGTGGTCCTCGATCACCAGGCGCATAAACTCCTCCGTTTCGGGGCGCGGAATGAAAACCGAGGGCGACGTCTTCAGGGTGATGTCCATGAAGTCCCACTCGCCGACGATGTGCTGCAGCGGCATCCGGGCACATCGCGCCTCCAGAAAGCGTTCGAAATCCGCTAGTTGGCCGGGATTGAACTTCAGCTGGGCGAAGGAGTCCGGAACGGAATTCTGCGTGCAAAGAGTTGGTTTAGACGAGATGGTGGCTCCCCTTTTCTAACAGAAGCTTACGAATTTCTGCTTCAGGACGTGCGACACGATGCACTTCAGGTTGAATTCCGTGTCCTCGATGCCGGCGGCCTTGAGCTTTTCCGCCCACCGCCCGATTTCCAAAGCCCTAGTTACGGGAATTTGTGACTGGCCAGTCGGGGAATTGGTGGCATAGTTGACCTGCGTGCGTAGCCGCGAGGTCATCCGCAGTGACCGTGGCAATTGCCTGAGCATAACTTTACTTATTATCTAATTGCTATTGATTAACAACAAATTTTGACCAAAGCTGCAGCTCGTTCCAGCGTGACCGTTGCAGAATCGACACAATATACCAGAGTGTTACGCTCCAAGTGTTACCGTTGGGCAGAAAAGTGTGACTGCCCTTTTCGGTACTTTGGCGGAAAGTTTGAAGCTCCAAACTATTTGGTTCCATTAGAACCGGATCTCGTAAAAACCCTCATAATTGTTCATGCCCTGATTATTGCCGACCCTTGTTGTTAATTGTTGCGGCAATAGGTTTAATAAGCCTGAGATCACAATCTGTTTGGGGAAAAATTATGATTTGGTCGATTAAACGTACATATGTAATATACATGTTAGTTAAAACGGAATTGGGCCAATTCAATTATTTATTGAGAGGTGAAGTTACCGGAGAGAGTACACGGTACATCTGGTTTATAAAACAAGAAGGAAGCAATCTTTGACAAGTTTATATACCTTTGCAACTGTATATATTCTATAAAACTAATATTTATCAAGGTTTATGCTCATTTAAAGACATTTAACATTGCTGCAGATTTAATTTTTATAAAAGTTTAAAATCGTAAAAAATATCTTTCATTTCAGAAATATTCGTTTATGTAAACAACTATACATTTTCGGATCTTTCCTATGACAACTATATGATAAAACGAGCGATTTTTTAAAATTAAAATCAAATGTTTGAATAAAAAAATGTTACATATGTAGGTAATAATATTTGTATAGCCTTGTAGAGGCTATTATAATTTCAGTCACAAGTTTGCCACTCTGTAAAGAGCACATTTAGTAACCTATAAAGTATATATATTCTTGATCAGCATCACCTTTGTCCGTTTCTACGCAAAATAGTCCTTCAAGTTTAAAGCTATTTCGATGAAACTTAGCATAAAGTCTTCTGATGGTGGAAAGAGCCGGATCGGCCTACTATATCATATAGCTTCCATAGGAACAATCGGTGAAGAAAAGGAAAATAAACTCAAAAATATTGTATTTTTTAGCAATCTTCGAATTACGGATTTAATGCCGACTTTACACAACCTGCAATGAAAAGAAGACTTTTGTGGAAAGTTTTATCCAAGATAAGTGCAAAAGTGAGACTAGTTCCTCAGAAACGGAAAAATAGACGGACAATGCGATATTTTTACAGCGTAATTGTTGTTTGATTATCAATCAACTGGTGTAAGTTTTTAACAGCATTGTCTACTTGTTGTTCAAAGATACAATTTATCTGATATTAATTAAACAGTCGTGTAAATAGACAACGACACCTATGTAAACTCGTATAAGATAGGTCCAGTGTTTACATATCGGATTTCCAAGAAGTAAAAGTCAATTCTTTTGGCCGTACTTATTATTTTTGTATTTTACAACATACTAAAATATTCATATCATTACATGTTCTATATATTGTATATATTCACATTACGATTGCACAATTATTTCCAAAACGAAAAAAACAACGGACACAATAGGTAACAAATTTTTACAAGTCTCCTTTAAGTACTGAAATCAATGGAATTTCCGTGCACTAACTATAGATTGGGAATCATAACGTTCAAAAACGGTAATCGAAAAATGTACAAATAACTGAAACAAGTACCATCCGTCTATCAGTCTATGCGTCGTTGCAGCCCCCTATTAGAGGTGCCCGTGCAGGGGATCGCGGGTGTCCCGGAGGTATACGGGACTGGTGAATGACTTGCCCTCCACCTGTGAGGCGAGATTCTCCCCGGCGTAGGTGACGAACGGCGAGATCTCGCAGACGTCGCCGTGCACGATGCCGCCGGCGCTTTCGATATACTTCTTGTGCAGCCGATGGAGGTCCGATCGAGCGGTGCTGGGGCAATCCTTGCCAGCCACATCGGAGTTCTTCAGGGCGCTGAACTCCTCGTCGCGCGGAACTTCCATGGCCACGAACTTCTGGGCGAACTCGAACACGTCGAAAACGAACTTCTCAATCTTGATGCCGTTCGGCTTATCGGGGGTCAGCCGCTTGCCGGCGTTGTCCACAAACGGGATCTTCTTTTTGGCGACGTGCAGCTTCAGCTCCTGCTCAAACGTGCTGCCGATCTTCTGCAGAAAATGTGAGCTGAAGAAATGGTTGCAGATGTTTCCAGCACTGAATGTCAGCCTGCCGTCCGAGTTGCGCATCTCGGCTGTTTTTGCCGAAATCTCACTGTACTCCACCACCTGGTATTTGTCGTCGACGATGGCCACCACGCCTACGGCCTCATTGGGTGCCGCCTTCTCCACCACCTTAGCGGCGCATTCGGCCTTCTCCTGCACGCAGTAGCCGATAAAGACGGGATCGGCCACCTTAATCAGGATATTGTCCACGCTGTGGGCATGCAGGTATAATACACCCCGCTTCTGCATATCGTCCAGTATTCCTTGCCGCTTCATCGCCCGGTAGATACCTCCGTTACCGTCCGGCGCTCGCGCCACCCGGTGCTTCTCGTCCAGAATGATGCGTCCATCGTATTCGAAGCACGGAAGTGATCCCTGCTCAAACAGCAGCACGTTCTCCGCCTTCAGGCCGAAGAAGTTGTTGGCCACAAAATAGTCGTAAGTAGGTTGCACCGTGTGCTCCGACGTCATTATGTACCAGGTGATGTGACCCCGTTTGGCGTTTGCCTCCTCGGCAAGCTCCTCCAGCTTTAGAATCCGCTCGGCCTGAATGCGGAACAGAGTCTTCCGGGACTGCAGTCCCACGTCGTACATTCCCTTGGGATGATCAAATCCAAGTCGTGTGCCTGCAAAGAGAAATTAATAAGGAAACTGAAAAAAAGGTCGTACAAGTTTCAAGGTACCCAAACTTGCATCTTTAATTTTTTTCTATTTATCACTTTATTCGTAAAAAATTGGTTTAATCAAAACTATATTTGCATTAATGAAATATAAATAATTTGAAAAATGATATTAGTACTATTATTCATTGACATATTAATGTCACTACAAAAAGAATGTTAAAGATATGTGCGATCGAGGAAAACAATAATGCAAATAAGCTTTATCTTGTTTATTGATCCATCTAGAATCTATGTAAGGTAATGTGTGTTCAAATAAAAACACATGTTTGGCGTTTATGCTGAATATGTTATTGTAAAAGGTATTAATCCACCACCGAATCAATTAATTACTCACTAACAACAAGAACTGCAGCATTTTTGATTTCCCAGCCGGTTGGCCTTAAAAACCAGTTTCTTTTTCGATCAGCTTTCCGCTCTTTATATTGTCTTTTGTCTGCACAACTTTAACATTTATAAGCGGCTTGCTTAAGGTCAGTACCACTACCGGTTTATAATTATCGACTATATTCGGTATATTGCTTATCTGTTCGGCAAGCGGAACTTCCACTCCTGGCCGAAAGTTTTCGGAAATCACACTGTTATCTTGGTATACTATTTATTGCTCTTCTTATAACTGAACGTGGGTGAAATAATGCCACAAGAAAACAAGTTCCATTGCCCTGCCCCAACTTCATAAGACTTTATTCCTCAAAAGGCAATTACGTGATTGGACTGCACTCCATCTTTTGATCGTGGAACGGGAAATGTCAAATGCCGCCCACATTTTCAGTACTCCGACTCAAAAGAGCACTGGCCCGAGCAACAATAAAAAAAGAAAGGCAAGACTGGCCATCAGAATGGCTTAAATTGTTACTGGCATGGTTGTTGTTTATTTTTATTTGATTTTTTGTCTTGCCAACGGAATTACAATTACAATTACAATGCAGCTGCATGAGTAGGCAGCTGATTGAGATTGCGTGTATTTGTGAGCTCGATGGAGCACTTTTATATCAAGTTAATTAGCTTTTATAAAGGCACACACATTCAACCCAAGTGCTGTTGCTGGTCTGGTAATGTTGAAATATTTGCTTTATTTCGGTTTACATTATGTTTACTGTATCCGAATGCAGCTTTTTGATAAAAATATAATTTCAAAAAATTAGATTTTTTAACAGCTGAGTATGAAAATACATTGAAAACTAAGAAACAACTACTGATTCATAACTTTTTAATTTCTTTTAATTAAATTTAATAGGAGAACTAAGAATTTCTTTTTGAGCACAAAAAATAAATAGAAAAATGATTATAATTTTCTTAAATCTGAAATAGCAATGAATCGTGAACTAAATCATTTTTGCTTTCAATGCTTAAATAGTCAACCCCTGATTATCTTAGGTTTACCTTAGCGTCATTTAAGACTACCAGCCGCCTGGTATACCCATATAATACTATCAAACTTTTGAGCCAAAAACACCTTTATGCAAATTAAACACAAGTGTTTTTTTACCTAGCGTTTGACTGATCTATATTGTATAATCATACAATAACAAAATCCCATTATGATAGAGGAATGACTGCTTACCTTGTCCGCCCGCCATTAGCAGCACAGCGACATGTCCGTTGCTGATCTGTCGGAGACCCTCATCCCGGTAGGCGGCCACCTTCTCCACCGGCGCCCTCGAGATGGAGATCAGCTTGCCCTCGGGCAGTGGCTGCAGCCGGTCGTCCAACTTAATGCCATTCTCGTTCATCGACACCGTGGCCCGATCGAAGTATTGCTTGATCTCGTCCAAGTTCAGCTCCTCTATGTCCCGCACCAATTCGACGCGTTCGTCATTTGAGAGCTCCGGCCAGAACTTGAGCAGGTGCTCCTGGCCCACCTGGGCGAGTCTCGAGTGCAGAGACAAGTAGTCCGTCATTGTTGGCGAAGGTTTGGCTGCTTTTGGTGATATTGCTGTGGCACCGCCAGCTGCAAAAAACATTTCTTATTAATTATCTTTTAACATCAATTTAGATAGTAAGATATTTCTCAGTATACAAATGTGGAAAACACATCAAATGTGCAATCCTAGATATTATCAAAACGGGACCTATCTAATGGTGGATTTAGCTTATAGAGCAATCTCTCGGAAAGGTGCGTATTTACTTTTCTCTCCCGCTGACTGATTGTTTTGCGATTGCGATAAAAAGAGTGTCCAAGTTGTCCGGGCTTTATTGCGAACCGTTATACGTGGTAACCAAAGCGCAACTGAGCGCCAAGCGATCGCCCTCAGTGGTTTTTCTTGCTCGAAGTGGAGCTGCCACCGCCTTCGCCTTCGCTTCCATCTGTCTCTGTCTGTGCGACTGTCTTGATATCTGAATGGCAGTTGCCCGTGTGCAGGTTATATTGGTATTTGGGCGCGACTGTGTGCGAGAGTGTGTCTCTTAACGTATTTGCAGCCGCATATTAACATGGCCATGCCAGTTGTTTGGAGATACCCTGTAAAAACTTACAGGGCCTGTGGGGATTCAGTTTAAGCTTTTAAGCCGTTCGCTTGCTCTTTGTTAAAAAGTACTGTATAGGAGAACTTCCTTGAAAACAGTAGATTTGTGCAAAACAATAGGTGATGAAATTTTCTGTTTGAGGAGGCAGAAAAGCGCCAAGACTTCATTTCCAACCACATTTCTCTGGATACTTGATGAACCATTCCTTTTACATTACGTGTACTATTTATAAACAAGAAAGGAAGCAAACTTCGGATTGCCGAATTCTATGCTTATATTACTAAAAACAATGAAGTTATGTCGATTTAGGATTCGATTTTTGCCATCGGTTCTATGGCAGTTATTTTGAAAAAACTATTACTATATCTCAAAGGAATATTTTGATAAATAAAAAACAGCAAAATAAAATTTTTTTAATTTTTTTCTTTTCAATTTTTTATTTTTCTTTGGGATCTATATGCTATAGTCGTCCGTTCTGTCTCGTTCCGACATATATACTATCTGCAATATAAAGAAAAACTGAGGGACTAGTTTGCGTAGACACGGACAGACGGACGGACAGACGAACATGACTAGATCGACTCTCCTGGTGATCACGAATATATATACTTTATAGGGTCAGAAATGTCTCGTTTAAGGGCATAACAATTTGGTTAGCCTGTTAAGTAATGAGAACAGCATGTATTTCTCCAGCTGGCTTAAAGAAATTTCAAACTTCAGCTCTCGGTACTAGATTTTACCTCGACGTACGAACAGAAACAGGAAAAGGCCGTTTATCCTGATCAATATTATATACAATTTGTAAGTTCGAAAATATTCCATTGGTATCAACTAGTCGATCAGACAAGTGTCTCGCTTGATTTAACGGCATTGTTTGGACGATTTGGCTACTGGGCCTGCAGCAATCCCAATCGAATTTCAGCTGCGGGGCAAATTTGCCAAGCGGCGTGTTGCAAATGCAAAGCGAAATATCAGAAACCGAAGTTGAATTCGAAACTAAACGGCCCTGAACACTGGCTTTATTTTTAGTGAAAGTAATTGGTGCCTCCGAAGTCCAAGAGACGGCAGCCACAAGGAAACACTTAAGGGCGGCACCTACTACATAGTTCAGTTCCTGATAAACTTGTTACCCCGCTAGCTTACAAACTAGTTGAGTGGGTTATCGGGACTTGTTGGAAAGGTTATGGCATAACAGTCGGCCAAGAACTGACGAAAATATGGCAAAACAAAAGCTTGATATATAAACGTGTTCGCCCGGTTTTTTTTTTATACCCATTTATATGTAAAAAATAAAAAAAGGTATGTATATTGTGCAAATGTATGTTACGAGGTAGAACGATTTTTTTAAAAATGTAACATTGTAACACTGCAGTTTTGGGTGTAACTCATACCATATATCATTAAAGACCCCACAACCTCCACTCAAATTTGTCGGATCGAACCCACCAATGGTTACGAAAATGTTTTTATACCTTTTCTAATTTGTATACCTTTACAAACGTCTAGATTGTAACCCCAAAAAAGGAGAGGTTTCCAGCCTGTTTTTGATCATTATCACTAGCGAGCGAAGTCTGTCCGAAAAGAACGCAGCGTACTGACACGCAGGACACGCATAAATAAAATTATTGCTGGCTTGCTCGGTTTTACCAGCAGGAGATGTTGACAAAAAACTCATACTAAGGGACACCCAGTTCCATAACCAGCGGGTATTTAAATAAATTTATGGACTATATGGGCTTTGACCTTCCAACTGTTTAATCTGTTCATATAAAGTTCCAGATTTCGGTTACTATAAGACCTAGAAAATTCTAACTTAATTCAAAAATCGCGAAACTCTTTGGGACTGACATTTGATTTTATTGGTTGTTTTTGGAAGCATTAAATTTATATTTCAAATGTTTACCTCAGTACATATCAAAAATATTTTTCCAATCGGAACATTTCTATAGTTGCTTTTGGTAGTAGGCCGCGCCTTAGGGTATGCAAACTTTTTTCAGAGTGGGCAGTGATTGGTGGGTATCAGGTATTCGACTACAGCGATCTTTTTTGTTGTTTTTAACACGAAGCAACACACACGTAGGCATGAAATCAGCCAAAGCTGCAGCAACAAAAACAAAAACAGTCGCACACACACAGGCCCCAAAAAACGGAACGAAACAGCGATAGCAAATAAATTGTTTACATACGCTCGCTGTTCTGAGTTTGTGTGCTTTCCTGTCCATGCCTTTCCGCCTTTTTCCCTTATCACAGCTCATGCCTCTGTGTTTTTATCACTATCAGTGCTTTAAGTGGGGTTTTCCTACTAACCATTGCGCCTCACATGAGTCTGCTGGTGCTGCGAACCGAAGTTGTTGCGACCCATTTCGCAGGGCAAGGAACACCCTGTATGCTCCACTCGTCCGCCGTGCGAATTGCTCTTGCAGTGCCTGTGCCGTGCTCGCCGATAATCCTATGGCATCATCCTAATCCCGACGGGGTTCGATTCACACCCAGAGCAGGGTTTTTGATAAACTGGAAATACACAATCAGGGCTCAACTGCTGTGCTTTTTTTTGGGACCCCAAGAACTGGGCGGAGAATCGATATCGATTACAAACGGTTGCGCCAGCTGGCAGTGTGGCCGTGGCTGGGTTTTTGAACTACACCACAGGCACTAAAAAACATACCAATTATAGTCAGTTTAAGGGCCAGTAAACTCTAAAAATTTTAAGGAAAATTCTAAGGCTAATTTGGCTAAATGTCATGTTATTTATCGAATTGCATATACTAAAAGTTACTAATCTAAATTTATCTATGTATTTATATTTAACATTAAAAAAGGCTGTACATAAAACGGCTAAAGGGGTCCAAAGACCGAATTCAAATTGAACCACGTAAGAACATTCTATTCTTTTAATTACAAAAAATTGTTTTCTAAAAGAAAATTAATATTCTTCTTGTACAATTAGAAAACCATCGAAAACTTGCACACTTGTCTTTCTTTTTCTTTTTCATTTAAAAAATCTGCAACTAAGGTCCTTTTTAACCAAGACCGCAAAAAAAAGGACATCTGGTGTACATCATAACTGGCAAAAAAATGTTTAAATTAAAAAGTCAGTTGTTTGTAACGTATTGGAGACATTATAAAGATTATATATTATTTAACGGCATCAAAAGACGAGATTAATATGAATGCCTTTGAATTAGGAATTTTCTTCCATTTTTTGAAACAAGGTGTGATTTCGCCCAAACAAATTAAAATTTTTTTTGATAGGGAAGCCGAACTAAGCATATATGTATTTTATTAAAAGATTAAACTTATCCACTAACAAAACATAAAATTGTTTGGATTTAGTTATATAAACCGAAGTCGAAAAATGTTAACACTTAGCAATGCCAACTTTTGGTGCCCGAGATTAGCAACATTAGCAACATTAAATAATTTATGCAATGCTACATATTTTTGGCTTACAAAAAGTGTAACAAATTGAGAGATTTTACTATATCTTTTGTTTATTTCTAGTTTATTATTCATTTCTGAAAGCTTTTTAAACATTTCGGGATATATCCCTTTTTGCTATCTTTTGTCGTTTATTCCCAATAATTTCTTTTATAAAAGTAGTCCAAAAAAGCTGTGCCAAAATTATTTAAAGTGTTAGAATAAACTTTCTTAATGTACTTTAAAAAGGTCCTCTGACATATTTTAATTGCATGAACCAATGTTGAAATTTGCAGTTAATCGGTTGATAACATCTTTATTTATATTGGCCACCGCTTTCAAGAAATTAGTTTAAGAAATTACGATTGCAAATATCTTGATGTATGCTACATAAGAGTACATATATTTCCTAAAGTTTTAATCAATATAGATTTCAAAATTGTGAATTTCGGGACCAAACCAAGGACTTACATACTTATCTTTTTCTTAGAATGTTATGTAATTTGCTGACTGATTTTGGAAGATCTTTGCAGTTAAAAAAATTGGATGTTAAAAAAATTGGGCTGACTAAAATTATAATACCTCTGCACAGTTTTAAAAATAGTTGGTAAAATCATCCGCAATTTACAAAGAAGCAAATTGGTAGGAGTGTATATTCTATATACATATGTACAAATTGTATTTCGAGGGCCCATAAACTGCGTTAGGTATAAAACAGCTTTTAGAGGAACCACAAGCAAACTATTCAAGTCAAACAAAACATTATTTTTGTCGTTTTAAATATATTTACAGTTATTAACTAAATAAAGCATCATTTTGAATTACATGTAAAGACTACAACAGAAAGTATGCGTCTATGTAAAGGCTCTAGTTATTCTCATAACGCCTGGAAGGTATTTCTTTTTTGCTTTTCTCATTATACTTCACTGTTCCTAGGAGCACGGCCGGCGGTGTGAGCAGCAAGCAAGCGTAAATCTACAGGACACTACGAAACACACGAACGGTAATTACAAAAGGGGAACACGGATGGGGGCGGTTACGTACTTGATGCAGAATCATACAAAACATGGGCGTAAATCATTAGATCATTCGTTTAAATATCAAAAATTCATTTATGTTTGCATACAATCGCTGTCTAAGCCGTTGAAGACGTGGATGGCACGTCGTCCAGGTTGATAAGTGTAGCCCCGCCTCCGGTTGTAGATTCAGTACCTTGGCCCGGAATATTCCCTTCCTTGGGAGGTGGCGCAGGCATGGGTATTGCGATCGGACTCATTGTGCTGATCATGCGGGGTTCCGCCCGCGACGTTGTGATGGGCAGCTGGCTGGAGCTGCCGGTGGGCTTAAGGAACTCGGGCTGCGGCATCTGAGCGGGTCCGGGACCATGACTGTGACCATGCCCCGCCACATGGCTTTGACTATGTCCCGCTCCGTGGCTGTGACTGTGGCCCGTTCCATGGCTGTGACTGTGCCCACCTCCGTGACTGTGATGCTTTTGCTGCTGATGCGGCGCATGCTGCACCTGCTGCTGCTGCGGGAACGACTTAGGCAGCTGGGAGTGACGAGTGGAGTCCGTGGCTTTTAAACGCTCGCTCAGTGCCTTCAACGCGATTTGTCTGAAACCGATCAAGGGTATTCATTAAAATTTTGCTGTTAATCTATTTTAGATACCCGTGTAAGCCCATTGAACCATTTTTTTTAAGTACAGCCCCTTTTGAAAGTCAAAATAATTAAAAATAAAAACTACTATTAAAAAAGCTTGAAGTTACTTAGTTAATTAAATTGATATCGAGACAATTAGTTCAACTCTCTTAATAAGCATAACATTTAACTACGACTTATGAACTTACCGCCTTCGCTCAATATCGTGCGGATCCACGCCCGGCATTTGCACAGATATCGACGTCAGGCTGGCCGTAGATATCGTTCGCAGTGGCGTTGGCGTCTTGACCACGCCCGCCCGCAAACAACAGTTGTAAATTGGATTAACCAACGCGCTGATAAACGGCTGCGATACGTTCGGGAAGAAGCTGACGAAAGTGAAGTTCTCCGAGCTGTCACCACGCCCATTGGGATGGTGTTGGTAGAAGCGTAGGTAGATCCAGGAGACCAGCGATCCAGATGCAAACATTGCCGGATAAGTGCCATCCAGCAGACCGATGGCCCAGAAGATAATGGCCATGATGAGGACGGTGAGTGGAACATTCCTGTATAAAAATCAAAGGATTTAAGGAAGTGTTCATAATTGCATTCTTGTTGTGTTCTTATTTTTAATAGATTTTTGACCTAACTCAAGATCTATACTTATGTAGTTCTGAACCCAAAGGTCTGATTGAGCTATTAAAATTTAAAACAGATCAAGCCCAAGTTCATACACAATACCGGTACACAATTTAATATGAAGTTTAGCTCAACTCATGCAGGATTTTTATGATCAAAGCGTTTATTATCCGTTTAATCATGTTTCAAAATATCAAGAACGAGAGTATTTGAATGCATTTTATGCTTAAGTATCAAGTTTTTTATATATATGTAAATATTGGTGTTAAGACTATTTTTCTTTTTAAATTCCAACCATCTCTATACTTTATCGAGCAGTTTCGAGCACATCAATAATGATAAATGGTACTTTGGGCCTTTTGAATGCTACAATAAGGAGTGTTTTCTCATTTCTACCTCCACACAACCAACCGCTTACCTATTTGTCAGACGTCCATAGCGCGTCTTAAAGATCAGGTGGTCGGGCATTATCTGGCGCACGGCCACACAAATGCCGGCCACGTAGCCGGCAAGACCGTGGATGTGCACTTCGAAGAGTATGGTAGGGTTCTTGGTGACCATGTAGTAGAACAGGTAGTATACGGTGGTCAGCAGCGAGACGCCGAAGTTGCTCAGCGCAAAGAACTTGAACATCTCCAGCTGGCCCCAAAGGGGCTCCAGCATCTTCCCGCAGAGGCCCACGGTTACCACGTCGACCGCCACCTCCCACCAGTGCAGCTCGATGAAGCAGAAGGTGAAGGCGGTCCATATCCAGAACTTGCCGTTGGGGAGGATGTAGCCGGGCGTGACGCTGAGCAGCAGGATGGCGGTCTCCGAGAAGGAGAGCAGGTAGCCGAAGGTGGTCACAACGCAGATCAGGGTGATCACCGGCGAGGTGTTGTGCACCAGGGCGTTCAGCTGCTGCCAGATGTAGGGCCAGTTTCTGGCCAGTGGAGCTGACATGGCACCGATCGCTTTTCCTGTAATTCGCACGGGTTTTCTGTGGTCCTCGGAGCTCCTGGTCGGTGGCCTCGATCCGGCGGATCTTAAATGCGCTTCGATGTTTGTGGGCCTCGAAACTCAACACGTTCGAGGGACCTCAAAGTTGCTCATTTGCTAATATTTACGATTTTGCTTCACTATTTCTCATTTTGTTGCCCCAGCATGACCAGTCGGTGCTCCAGTGAAAATACGTTGAATCGGCTTGATTTGGCCACACTGGCAAGTCGATAGGCTTTCTTAGTCGACAGAATTGCTGCTCAGAATTGGCGCCATTTCGTAAACTAGATTTAGTTTTAATTTTAAATTGTTTTGGCCAACATTGTTTTTAACATTATTTTCTTTTTTTATAGTTATCTTGAAAAATGTTGCACCAATAGCTTGAGTGTCTGAACTGAGCTTTATTGAATTTAATTCGACTAAAATAATAATGGTAATTATATCAATAGGTGATGAGTATGTCACAGAAATCACTTTCAACCAAAATCAGTTCGGTTGAAATGTTCATGTATATACAAATTTTAAACAAATTTGGTGGGAAGATATTTCTGTGTCACCACCGATGATGACAAATGCTTATGTATAGAAAACAGTCAGTTACTTGAGCAATGGGAAATTGGCTGACTTCTGCAAAACCGATCCTGCATTAAAACAATTAATTCATTTAAAAAAGTTATCTAATTTACGTTTTATTATGACAATTTGTATGCATGTGTTCGTTTGATGTACATCATCGGTTTAATAATTTCAATGTCTCATTCACGTTTGTTTTTAAAGTATAATTCAATTGATTTAATATTAAAACAAGTAATTGCATTCAAATTCAATCAATTCGCAGAAATATTGAACTTAAGCAATGTAGTCTCACATTTGAATAAAACTAAAAACTATTCAAAATAAAGGTTCTCTCATGCCCTTTTATGTACGCTTCTGTTGATCGGGAAGATGATATAGCAGCCGAAGGCCTTACAATTTACGCTTGTGGGATTTTGGGATTTTGGACAGAGGACGAAAAAAACAAAGCACGTAGTTTAGTTTGTTTTTTAATGGGAGCGAGCGTGTGGGAAGTATGATGAAGTATTACTTATTGTGATTGGATCGCGGATGATCTTCTCGGCTGCTTAGAACAGCAGCGTGCCCATGCCGCCCATCTCGGACTGCTCCTTAACGAAAATCTCAAAGTACTGGTAGATGATGGTCACCGCCAGCAGGATACCCGTTCCGGAGCCGATGGCGCCCAGGAAGTCGGCCATCACAGACAGAGCTCCGATGCAGAGACCGCCGAAAGCAGCCGCCGTCGGGATGTAGCGGTTCAGCTCGTGGATCATCGAGTTCTCGCGATGGCCACGCATCACCATATGCTGCTCCTTCAGCTGCTTGGCAACCTGCAGGGGGGAAATAGGAATAGATTAGTAAGTCTTTGATGCAGAAACTAGAACCCAAGAATATACTTACATCCTTGGCCGAGCTGCCTGACACGTCGATCCAAGTCTTGGAGAAGAAAGCGCAGGAGCCCAACATAAAGACGATGTAAAGCAAGGCGTGGATGGGGTCGGTGAGGATGTGACCCACGCTCTCGGGGGGCGACAGGTAGTAGCACAATCCTCCGATGGGATAAGAGCGGGCCGGGCCGCCGCCTCCAACATCAGCCCACACACCCAGAAGGTTAATGAAGAAGTTACCCTGGAACTTGACAGCCAGCATCTGGGAGATGACGTACAAGTTGGACACGAGCGCGGACTGCAGGATGATGGGAATGTTGGAGGTGTAGAACAGCTTAATGGGGTAGCTGCTGTACTGGCCGCGGTAGCGGGCGCTCTTGATGGGTAGGTCCACGCGGAAGCCTTGGAAGTATATGACCACAGCGAACACCAGCACGGTGGCCAGCAGGTTCATCAGGTTGGGGAGGTTCTGGCGGTAGAAGGCCTCTCGCAGGGCGCGCACCTTATCGTTCCTGGTGGCCATCAGGTGGAACAGAGCAATCACAGCGCCCTCAAACTCGGTACCGCGTCCCGTCGTCACAGTGGTGGGGCTGAATGCCTTCCACACAATAGTTTCGCAAATGTTTGTCGCAATGAACAGGGAGATACCCGATCCCAGACCGTATCCCTTCTGGAGGAGCTCGTCCAGCAGCAGCACAATCAGACCAGCTGCGAACAGCTGGATAATGATCAGCAGGCAGACACCGGCTCCAATCTCCGACGGATCGCCGTACATGCCGGTCATGACATAGACAATGGCCTGTCCGATGGTGATCACCATGCCGAAGAGCTTCTGGGCGCCGTTGAACAGAGCACGGTCCTTGGGCGTGTCACCGACCTCAATGATCTTCGCTCCGGCCAGCAGCTGCATGATAAGGCCCGAGGTCACGATGGGCGAGATGCCCAGCTCCATGAGGGTACCACGGTTGGAGGCCAGGATCACACGAATCCAGTAGAAGGGATCCGCAGAGTCGGAGCTCATGATGCCGAAGAGCGGGATCTGGCAACAGACCAGGAAAATGAACAGCGTGATCGCAGTCCATAGTACTTTCTCCCTGAATTGGATCTGAAATCAAAAAAGGGAGTACATTTTAGGACGTGCCACATTTCAGTAGACTTTTTCTTTGTAGACATTCCATGTTTTGTCAGCTGTATATATTCAGTTTATTTAGGCAGAACTTTTAAGATGATTATTTTTATTTTCAAATTACATGTTATAAATCATATCGCCAATTAATTTGTTGTATCAGCATAAACGTCTTTCTTTTATTCAAGTCCTAATTAGCTTTAATCTTATTACGATGTTTTATTACAAACACAATTCATTTACTTTTCTTAACATTGGTCTACATTTTGTCTAGTTTTAAAATTTAATTTTGGCGAATTAAAATCAAACTCTTTTTTTACCCCTGAAAGTAAGCTTGGGAAATAGACTTGCCGCTTTGTTGACCTACATGTCTGCTTTCCAATGTTTAAACAAAATCAAAACGTATGGGAAGTTAGTCGTCGTCATCGCAGTCATGTCATTTGGGGGGCAACAAAAACAAACGAAGCTGACGTCGACAGTGCTTCGGATTTCGGCTTCGGGTGAGCCGAAGTTTGACATTTCCACGTAGCGCATGTTTGACGTTGTGTGGGTAAAATAGGAGTATGGGCAACAAGTAGCCAGGTGATAAGAAAAGTAGTAGATGCAATAAGGTAGAAATTAGGGTATTTATGAATGAAAACGTCAAAAAAAACACATAAAAGTATAAGATTTGGCTATTCTCAAGTACTCTGTGGATTAAAAAAAACATGAACCCTAATTCGGGATAACATTTTGTATTTAAAAAATTATACATGAATGGGTAAAATGAGTGAATCGTTAATAAAATTATATATTTCATCACATTTGAGGTTCACTTTTTTATTTTGGGTTGTCTTTGTTGTTGCTTGCCTCCTACTAAATGAAGAGCAAACTGTTTGCGTGGCGATGTTCAGTTTTTGACAAGTGAAAGCAACACTAAAACTCGTGCGCTGGCAACACTGGCAGAAGTAGGGGTATATTAACTTCGGCAAATTATACACGTAAAAACGGTGAAAAGCCGCTAATTGAACACCAGATGCGAATTACACCAAACACTGCATTGTTGGGAAAATCCCTAGACGTTTTGCTTATTAAAATAAAGATTTATACACACCTTGCGCTCGGGTTTTGCGATTTCCGGCAGTATACTGCAGAAGGGTTTGATTACTTCCAGGAACTTGACTGCAAATAGTGAATGAAAAGTATTGCATTAGACGCGTTAGCGGACTTTTTATTTAATTGCAGTTTTTAGCCACTGTCAGCGGCGCACGCCGAATCTTTTTTGTATACGTAAGCAATAAGCGACGGGGGTGCGAGCGGAATCGGCATCGCAGGGCGGCACTTTCACACAAAACCGCTGCACTCCCGGGATTTTCGACATGGCTGGGCTTTACTTACTTCCCATTTTGCTGGACTTGTGTTAGCGCTCGCCTGGGAACTGAGTGGGGAGCTTAGTTATTGCACTTTCTATACAAAAATTAGAAAGTCTCACTTCTGAGTGCGCAGCGAACGCTTTAAATTTCAAAAACCGAATGAAAGATACGAACAAGCGAACGAAGTCGACGTGTCCAAATCAGTGAGACCGCGGTTGGGACGTCAGATTATTCCACCCTGTCAGAGATAATACGGAAATCGGCGGTATTTGCGCAGCCCTAACGAGCGGTCACACTAACTCTGTTAAATATAACATTTTTAGCTAGTAAATAGTACTGCGAAATTAAGTCAGAAAGTGTTTTCTGGCGATTTAAAGCAAAACAAAGCGTACATATCCTTTTTATACCCTTGCAGAGGGTATTATAATTTTGGTCAAAAGTGTGCAACGCAGTGAAGGAGACATCTCCGACCCTATAAAGTATATATATTCTTGATCAGGATCACCTCCTGAGTTGATATAGCCATGTCCGTCTGTCCGTCTGTCCGTCTGTCCGTCTGTCCGTCTGTCCGTCTGTCCGTCTGTCTGTCCGTCTGTCTGTTTCTACGCGAACTAGTCTCTCAGTTTTAAAGATATCGAATTGAAACTTTGCACACACCCTTCTTTCCTTTGCACGCAGTATATAAGTCGGAACGGCCGGGATCGGCCGACTATATCCTATAGCTGCCATATAACTGATTGATCGGAAATGCCATAACTCTGCTGTTTGTTAAGTTAGGAAGTTGGGACTCTCTATGGGTATTATATTTGGCCAATCAATCCGACATACCAAATTTCATAAGGATCGGCCGACTATATCCTATAGCTGCTATATAACTGATTGATCGGAAATGCAATAACTTTGGTGTTTGTAAAGTTGGGAAGTTGGGATTTTCTATGGGTTTTATATTTGGCCAATTAATCCGACCTACCAAATTTCATAAGGATCGGCCGACTATATCTTATAGCTGCCATATAACTGTTTGATCGGAAATGCCATAACTTTGGTGTTTGTTAAGTTAGGAAGTTGGGATTTTCTATGGGTTTTATTTTTGCCCAATCAATCCGACATATTAAATTTCATAAGGATCGGCCGACTATATTCTAAAGCTGCCATATACATAACTGAATGATTGGAAATGCCATAACTTTGGTGTTTTTAAAGTTAGGAAGTTGGGATTTTTTATGAGTATTAAGAATGCATCATATGAATAATTTTGGAGAATATAATTTACAGAGTATTCTGCAAGGGTATATCAACTTCGGCTCCGCCCGAAGTTAGCTTTCCTTTCTTGTTTTAATTGTTTTAGAACTGAAGATTTTTTTTTGTATTAACTTGTATTGATATATAATTAAACATCGAATAATTGATAACTTATGATGTAAAATTTCCTCTAGGCATCCTTTGCTAGTTCACTTTGCATATTTGCGACATTTCGCATGAATAAACGTATTAGCTTCCTAGATTTTATTATTTTTTATTTACAAATGAAAGTATGAAAAAGCTGTTTTCCTACCACAAGACGCGGACTCTTCAAGATTAAACAGTCGGTCTGCGTTAATGCGTTAACTCCGATAACCCTTAACTCGAAAGGAAACTCGGGCAGGGTAGATTCAAATAGGCTTTTTAACTTTACAGGAGAGGAAACTAATTTCGGTAAGCCAAGCTTTTATATTCCTTGCAGCTATAAGAATAGTAAATTTTCTTGTTTATTTACGCTTCTATATTAAACCACGGAGGACCGGTGAGAATATGATAATTTTATATATGTTTTGGTGCCTAATTACGGAAATCTTTTCCTTGAAAAATAGTATAAAATGTAATTAAATTTTCTTTAAAGTGCATTCTTTGCGTTGATTTCATTTTTCGCAATAGCAATAGTAATTTCCTTAACTGGTGGTCACAGTTTTCGAATTGTGCAATATGCGCTATAATACTTACATTAAAAATATATGCTGATGAAAATATTAAGATATTTTACCGGTTAGGAAAAAATATATTTCGTAGCAATTTACCATTTCGCATCAACTCTGCTGTGTGAACGCTTGCATAATTTACTTCGCATCAACTTTACCTTAGCAGCTGATTAAAGAGTTTGCATGAAATCGCGAGTGTGAGTTAAAGCATTCAATTAAAACCATATAGCCAATTGTCAAGAAACAGATTTATTGACTTTATAGTGAAGAAATTGTATTCTCGGCATTTTTCATTAATAAGCTATTTTGGAGTGAGCACTGTACATTAAAGTCCTCTTTGATTTCCAAAAAACACCAAAAACGCCAAGTGCAGAAATCACCTAAATTTGTCTATTGACTGTGAGAGCTCTACAACTCTCCAAATCTCCAATTAACAACAAACAAACACACGCAGTGCAATTAGTAGGCGAGCGTATAAATATGTGGGAGACATATCCCACATATAGTGCTGAGTATTCGGAACAAACACAGTCGTCGTGCACATATGCGTGAAAAACTAGCTGGCAACAACGGGAGCGAGTCCAAATGCGAAGAAAAGCCTGCAAATCGAGGCGCTGCGAGTAAAGTGAATAAATTCGGTGCGGGCCATTTTCGGGCGAATAATGTCTGCTTCGGTTATTTGTGTAGATCTTAGCTCGGAGTCCGACGAAGAGGTAATATCTAAATTTCCCAGCGTGTTTGGCCAATGTGTGTGTAAAAAAGTACAGTTGGATTTAAATAGGCTCGCTGGCTGAGTGTGTGTGCGTGTTTCACATAGTGTGGAATTATTTTTTTTTCGCGCTGCTTTTATTGAGAGCGAGCAGACACGAACATGCAGGGAAACTCACACAAATGCAAAAGCGGTTCAGTGCTGCCAGACTGCGAGAATGGAGAGTCGGCGAATATTGCAATTGCAGTGGCGAATATTGGACTTTAATTGCGTTAGGCGTGAACAAGTAAGCGTGTGTGTGCTGTGACGCTTCTCTCCTGGAGAGAATTGGCTTAAGACGCAATTCGCCAGATAAAAAGCGGAAAAGCGTTTCCGCTGATATGGTTCGAACTCAAAAAACTCTCCAAAGCGCGCGCTCGAAACTCTCCAATAAGGCCGAACTCACTTACACGCACACACACACCTTGGCGGGCGGTTGTGGTTTTCGTTTGTTGATATTTTCATTGAAATTTAAAATGCATCGGAGCCAACAGGTCGCTTGCAGTTTTGAATTAAAACAAATCTAGGAAATTACGAACAACCTCTTAAAGCCAATTAAATATTCTATGAAACGAGTTTTCCCAAGTGTTTATAGAGTTTAATTAGGGAAACTTGTGGGTACTGAAATTCCTTTTTTTATTATTTAAACTTTATTTGGGTTTGTTTTGATATTTTCTTGTAATAAAAAATTATTTCTAAATATATATTTACGAACAGTTCTTATAATCTTAGAAAACTTTAAGCTCTTTTTTTTTTAATTAATCATTGGTTTAAGTGCACAAATCATGAAAAGTTCACAACAAATTAAGAATTAGGTCCTTCAATAAAAACAAATTTTATTATGAATTTAAAAAAAAACAAAAAAATGAACCATTTAAATATTATTACAATGTTAATCGAAGATTTATATAAATTATTTCAACTTTGTTGTACTACAGAACTTTTAAATGATAGGTTTTTTTTAATAGCTATATATTACAATATGTTAGCAGTTGACGTTTTTACAAATTTATAAAAATATTTAAAATAAAAGAAAATTTGGTAAATAAACTCTAAATAAAAAATAATTTAAGCTTCAACTTATCTTCACAGTCGCCCCCAGGACCGAAGCGTCGACGACTGGAGGATGCCCCGCAACAACTGGCGTCATGCGGTAGGCAAAGTTTTCCAGTTAAACTTGTGAACATACCAAAGGCCTCCTTGGGATCTTCGGTGGCAGTACCAGGAGTAGGACCAGTTGCAAAGAATACGCCTCCGGTTCCAGTGGATCCCCTCCGATCCATGCACATCCCCAGTGGAATCACAGTCACCAAGCATCAGAAAAACATTCTGACCACAAATGGAAATCTGACCATTTCCCTGGCCGAGAGCAACAATAACAACACCAACAGCTACAACAACAATGTAAACGCCAAGCAGGTTAAGATCGGTGCCGCCCAGAAAGTGGCCTGGTCGGTGAGCAGCAAGGCGCCTAGTCCGAATGCCCTGATAACCAGCGTGCCCAGTCACCAAGTGAGGGTGACGACCGGAAATCAAATACGGGTAGCAGCCGGATCCAAAGTCATACAGCCGACCATGGGAGTAGCTCCAAAAACGACACCTGCGAAGATTCAACTGCCGGTTGCGGTAGGTCAGCCTCAGCCACAGCCGCTGCAACCGCCACAGCTCCAGCAGCAAAAACCAATAACGCTAGGTCTGACGAAGCCGAAAGCTTCGATGGGCCAAATGCTGCAGCAACACAAGGCGCTAGCGGGACAACAGAAGCTCATTTCAGGACAGCAGCAACCAAGGGCTTCTCTGGGCCAACTGCAGCAGCAAAAGAGATCGCTGGGCGCCAAGCTGCCACAGAAACAACTGGGCGCCCAAGTGCAACAGCAACAGAAATTGCTGGGCGCCCAGTTGCAAAAGCAGCTAAATCAGCCTCCAGCACAGCTTCAACAACTCCTTCATCAAAAAACGGCAGTCGCAGGACAACTTCAGCAGCAACCAAAAAACCTCGTAGGACAACAGCAACAGAAGACGTCCCTGGGGCAACTCCAACAACCTAGAGCTTCTCTAGGACAAATACAACAGCAACAACAACAGCAACATCAACAACAACAGCAACAACAACAACAACAGCAACAGCAAAAAGTACCTGTAGGACATACCCAACATCAACAGAGACCCAACACAGGTCAGCTTCAACAGCAACAGCTTTCGCAAAAGACGATCGTAGGACAAATACAGCAGCATCAGAAGGCTCTCCTGGGTCAGCCGCCACTTCCGAAGGCTACAATGGGCCTACTGCGGCAGCAACAATTCCAACCAAATCCTTTGGTGGTGGCCCAACAGCAGTCAACTAAGGCACAACTGGCTCAGCAGTTGCATAATTCAGTGATGGGCACCCAGAGTCCAGTTCAGCAGCCGCTATTCTCTCCGAAACCGTCGCTGCCCGTCGTAAACCAAATTACACACAAATCGATGACTATACAGAAACTACCCATGCTGCAAAAAGCGCCAACAGTGACGAAAGCTCCTCCAAATCAGATATTTCCCCACCAGACACCGCCACCCGCTCATCTAGTGCAAAAGCAGTCACCGCCACTTGCGCCAGTGCTAACACCCCCCTTCGCCTACCGTCCACCAATAGTGAGACCAACGACGGTAGCCAAGATCACGCCTTTGCCTCCGAAAAGCAAAGCCGGCTTCCAGATGAAGCCTCAGGTCCCTGGAGCTATCAACCCTACAGCCGCAATCCTTAGTGCGGCCCGCACGTTGCCCTTCAGAAGCACATCCCAAAAGCCAGAAACGCCTCCACTGACTTCGACCAATCTTCAGGGATTCACCGCGAGTGCCACTCCGCCGCAGCGGTTGCTGGCCACTCCACCTCATTGTGCGGCCGCCTTGAACGAGCCCTTGCTGCTGAATCTGCCGCCCACCACCAGCATTACGCCCCAACTGACGCCCACGACAACACCCCCGCCAGCTGGGATACCGACAGCAGTGCAGCAACAGCAGCTTGCAAAAGCGGCTGCTTTTAAATTGAACTCCTTGCCAGGGGCGAGCATTTCTCCAGTGACCAGGGCTCCAGTTAACAGCGCCAAGCGCATCCAGCCCATTACCGTGCTTAAGAAATCCGACGAGGAGTGGCGGAGGCACTTGTTTGAGCAACAGCAGCAGCAGCAGCAAGAGCAAAAGCAGCGGGAGCAGATGCAGATGCAGCCCACTGCGACTCCCACAATTGTCCTCGTGGAGTCACCACCCACCACGCCGCCCACAGAGAAACCGGAGACGGAGCGCAGGAGGAAGTCCGTGGAGAAAGCGGAGACGATCAAGTCAGGTACGACAGATAAACAACCCAGTAAAGTGAAAGCACCTGCTATGATAACTCCACCCATAAAAACCATGCAAGCCATGAAACAGGATTATGCTGTCACGGAAATTGTGGATTTAGACGAACTACCAGAGACCCCGCCGAAGAAGCCAAAGCCAGAAATTTCAATTCCCAAAGAGAAACCTAAGGAATCATCGCCGCCAGCAAGGGCACCTTTTATACCTGAGTACTCTGCACTTCTTAAGCTGTGTCGCGAGGTGGACAAATCGGAGGACATGGAGCGCTTGGCTCAGGGAAAATTGACCAAGTACTATTACAGTGTGCACGAGAGCTTCGTGCTGTCGCGTGGATTTCGAAAGCTGCTCGAAGTGGCCATTACGCGGATCAGGGAGGAATCGGACATGGTGTACGTGCACCTCAAGGGCGTGGTTGATGAGCTAAAGGCGCGACGGCGGGCCAAAGTAGTTCTTCCAGAGAAGGCGAAGCGGCCAGCAAAAGGGTCTTCACATCCAAGATCATCTACACCTAAGGAACAGCAGCCAGATGATATGGTTAGGGTGCAGGACCAGAGTCCAGTGAAAAAAGGGGAAGAGGTAGAAGGGGAGGAGGAACCAGAAATGGAGTCGGAGACGGAGCCCGTTTCCCCCACTACCGACAAACGAAAGGATGAGCGCATCCGGAAGTTAAACTGCACCCTGTACACCTTAACTAAGCGGATTAAGATGTTGGAGGAGGCGGATGTGGACTGGAACGACGAGGACTCCAGCTATTTGCAGCTGGAGCGTTTTAAAAAGCGCGCCTGTCAAATATACGAGAAAATCTGTGATCTAACCGGCGAGAGCAAGAGTGCCCGTAGCCAACTGAAAAAACCAATCCAATTTAAGGATACGGCCTATCCCCAGTTCAATAGCACACTTTCGGCCTTTGTCAACCGGATGCGGGAGTTCCCAGACTACCATGACGTCCTCCAGCTTCTCGAGCACTGTAACAAGGAGAAAGGACTCGGACTAGCTAGCTTTGAGATGAAGAGAATTGGTAAGGCATGGCTTAAATGTTTAAACTAAAAGAACGAAAATGAAGTACTAAATTTATCATTTTGCAGCCCATGATGCCTTTGCCAAAGTCGGACGACTTCTGCAGACACGTCGGAAGACTGATCTTTACGAAACTGTTACGCACTTTACCGCAAATGTCAAAGATCCAGCTTCCAGCGACCCCGAGTTGCTCGCCAAGCTAAAGGAGAACAACAAAAAGAAAACAAAAATAAGTGATGTCTTGGAAAAGTGAGCACAAATCAAGAATTTCAGATCTGTTCTGTCCGATATGGTTTGACTTTTATGTATAGATATATTTTTTAGAAACTAATCAAAAAAATTAGCCGTTCCTTTCGTTATATAGAGTATGTTTGAATATGTTTTTATCAGCTTGCTAAAGTTTAAAAATCTTTAAGATCGAACGACTATGTAGATTTCACACCAACGAACAAGTAACAATTTTGAACTTTATTAGTTTTGAATATATTTTCAAATAGTCGCAATTTACTAATAGGTTATTTTTTTTATATATTTGCTTAAATTGCTTTTCAAACACTATAAGATATATTATTTAGGTGTTAATTTTTCTTAACTGAAATTTCGGAATGCAGATTCATTGCAAACAAGTTCGGAGTAAAATAACACATTTTTAAATACTTAAAGAAGATGAAAGAAGAAAAACTCAAATCTAATCAATATATAATCTACATTTGATTATTATCGAGAACAAAAGCAGCCCTGAATTCAAAATAATGTTCAAGTCTAATTTTTCAATAATTTTAGGTATGCCCGCGAGCAGGATCTCAATGCGGAGGAACGTCAAGAGGCGCGTCTCAAGGAGAAAAGGCTGAAACAGGAACAAGCTGATGAGGAGGCCGCCAGGTTGGCTGCATTGGCCGAGGATGACGACAAGCCCTGCACAAGTGCTCAGGCAGCAGCTAAAGCGGCCGCCATCGCAGCTTTAATAAAGAGTTCCTCGGTTCATGGAAAGGCGGAAAAACTGTCCATCGATGTAAAGGTTTCCAAAGAAGAAGACGGAGTGGACTCGGAGGAGGAGTCGGACACGGATGACGAGGAGGAGGATGTCGACGATTTCGTGGATAACTTCAAGGCCAACGGAGAAGTAAGTGACGCCGACTCCGAGGCAGAAGCAGAACCAGCCGAGGAGGTTGTGATAGATATAACAAAAACAGAGACTGACAGTAAGAATGGCGTAGCCCCACCCAACGGGAAGCTAAAGATTATGTCCGTCTCTAGTCTGAATGCCAACTTCGTCCACGGGCAGGAAATGAATGCGAAGCCCAGCCTAAAGCCGACTGTTAAGCCCGACATTACCGCCGAGATAATCATTTCGGATGAGGATTCATAGAACGAGTCGAAACCGCAGCCTAGTCTGCAACCCTAATTAAGTTTATTTATTCAATTCTTTCAATTTATACCTGATTAGCTTTGATTTCCTACATGTTATCCCTTTTTGTTTGCTTAAGCGGCACGTAACCACATATTGTAAGATGATTTAGTTTACTTACAAAGTTTTTTTGGGGCGAAGAGTAATTTTTGAGCACATTTACACCATTTTGAAACTGTTTGTTGATTTAAATATTCTTAACTTGAATGTCGCTAAACTGAAGTTTTTCTTGCCAAGATATCGTCGTTCTATTTCATAGATTCATTACATTGTCTTGCTAAAGAAATAAAAAAATCATAATTTATTAAATTAATAATACTGACACCAAATTTTATAACTATTTAAATAGTACACAACAATTAAGATTTCAAAATATTTTGGTATTTGTATTGCACAATTAGGAAAAAAGGTCAAATTAAATATGCATAATTTAAAGCAAACACTAACGTTAATCTTATCTATTTTTCGCATAAATTAGTAACGCTCCTAGATTTAAAATTGCTTAATATGTTCAAACATGACTGTCGCTCCTAAAAAAATTTGATGCTCTAATCATCCGTAAAAATTTTGCCACGCTATTTTATTGCAAAAACCGTACCCCTGAGTACAAGCCACAAAATACGTTAGTGTACATATGGAATACTACTAGGCTAAGTTAGTTGTACAAAATAAACAGAACGGTGAGAAACAATAACTGAGAAAAGAGGTCGGCTCGTTTATTCAATCCGAATGTTGCGCAGGAACCGGGATACCTCCGATTCGTCAATGGCCGTCTCTTCGATAATGTCGAAATGGTCGTACTTTGGAAAGAGTTTAAAGCTAGCCCGGAATCCAGTCTTTTTAAGCAGCTCGGCAAAGCGACGACTCTGCTCGATGAAGGTGGTACTGTCGTGCTCCGCGGCGACCACGTAGATCTTGGTGGAGTTCCAAATGACTACATCGGTGTATTCCCACAGCATGGGTGACACGGCCTGCACATTCCGCTCAGTTAGGCCAAGAATATTTTTAGGATTAACCGATTCCAGATTGTACAGTTCCCTTAAATCGTAAACGCCGCACAGGAGAACCAAGGCCCACACCTTCTTGCTCCTCTGGGGGTTGATTCCCACCTGGGACTGGAGGATCTGGGCGAGCAAGTGGGCGCCGGCCGAATGTCCGGCGAAAGTGATCTCGAGGACATTGGTCAGTTCGGCATAGTCGAAGATCCAGTTGATGAATCCGGCGAACTCCTTCATCAACGTCTCGAGGGTGACATCGGGGCACAGGTTGTAGTCCATGACGGCTACGCGATATCCACGCCGCACCAGAGGACCCACGATGGAACAGGATGTGCTCTTGTCCAGCATCTGCCAGTAACCCCCATGAACGAACACGAAAAGTGGCGCCTGATTGGTGGTGCTTTCGTTGTAGAACACATCCACCAACCGACGACCCCCTCCATAGCGCAAGTGGTCCACACTTATGCCCTGTTTCTCGGTCAGGTCCCTTTCATCTGCAATATTACTCTTACATCTGGTCTAATAAGGTGACCCATTTACATACGCTGCTTCGTTAGCCCAATAAAGTGCTCCTGCACGGCCATATTCGGTTCCGGTTGATCCTGAAACCTGGTGGTATGATAACTGGGAAAATACTCCCGATCAAGGTCTTTGCTCTTCGGATTATACATTCCTGATAAGAAATCAAAAACGTTGAACTACAAAACTGAGAGTAGAAAAGCAAAGAAATGTGTGTTCACTCAACCCGCAATTTGTATGGTACTGAAAGCTGAATTTGTCAGTACAACAAGTCAAACCGGATTGGCACTGCTAAATCGTTATTAAACGCATAATAAAGCTTTCGAACTAATATCTGGGAGTTTTACAAGATAAGGGGTATTCAAAGCAGCAATATAATGTTTTAAAAAACAATATTTATGCAGACGTATATTTTTATGTATGTCTGTTGGTAAAAAACAAATAATATTTTATTATAAAATGCTATTAATGGGACATTAGATCTAAAACGATCCTAATTTGAATTTTAATATTAACTTTAACTTTGGTTATTCAAAAAATAGTTTTTGTTAAAAAATAAAAAGAAGTAAAAATATGAATTTTGCATTTTTGGTATTTCTTTGGAAATCAGACAACAGGTTCTTGTGCGTTTAAATTAGAGAAACATATAAATGATTATCAGATTCAGCAATTTAGATAATTTTAAAATTTGATTTCATAAAGTGGTTATTAAAACAATAAGACCAAACTTGGCGTTTTTAAGTTTGTATGCAACGGGCACACTTTGACAACACGACGGCCAACTCAGCCCAAAAAAAATTTTGTTTTCTTTACGAACTAACAAATAATCAGCAAAATGAGCCGTCAACAGAACGAAGAGGACACCAACTCGGCGCTGTTCGATGCCCGCAACGAGTACTACATCGGCAACTTCATGGGCTCGATCAACTTTGTGCTGCCGGAGCAGGGAACCGCAGGATCTGAGCTGCTGTCGTACATGTACCTCTCCTACTTGGCCATCGATTCCGGTCGTATAGTGGCCTCAGATATCAAGGAGGGCAATGCCACGCCCCTGCAAGCTCTGCGCCTTGTTCATGAAGCGTTTGAACAACCCTCGCGGACGGAGGAGCTGCTGGAGAAGCTCACGGACAAGGTGGCCGGGGAGGAGGACGAGACCAACATCTGGCACATCGCCACCGCCATAGTGTACTGCCACGATGGGCAGTTCGAGAACGCCCTAAAGATCCTGCACGGCTCCACCAATCTGGAGTCCATGGCTCTGTCCGTGCAGTGCCTGCTGCGCCTACACCGCGTGGATTTGGCCAAGCAGCTGGTGGCCAAGATGCAGGAGATCAGCGACGACGCTACACTGACGCAGCTAGCACAGGCGTGGGTGGCCCTCGCCCAGGGCACTGAGCAGATGCAGGACGCCTTCCACATTTATCAGGAGTTCTGCGAGAAGTTCAAGCCTACACCGGGACTGCTCAACGGCCAGGCGGTGGTCCATCTGGGCCTGGAGCGGTACGAGGAGGCCGATTCAGTGCTGCGCGAATCGCTATTAAAGAAGCACAACGACTACGACACCCTAATCAACCTGATGGTGCTGGCTCATCTCACGGCCAAGCCGGCGGAGGCCATCACTCGCAACCTGGAGCAGCTGCGGCAGTTCTATCCCAAAAGCGACTTTGTCACCGACCTGGACAAGAAATCATCGGAGTTCGACCGTCTGTGCCTGCAATACGACCTCGATGGAGGGGAGAAACTGCTAGCCGTCTAGACATAAGAAGAAATTCCAAATATTCATTTATCAAAACCTTCTGTTTATGTATTAAACTACAATAAAAAATTTATTAGAAATGTATGAGGTAGTGGAGAGCGCATCAATAGCTGTAAAGAGAAATAATGTTATTAATGGGTGGTATTAAAAAATAACTAAATTTCTTAAACCAAACAACTAGTAACAGTTGCAGATCGAAATAAATTTTTAAAATATTTGCAGTCCAAGCAGTTAAGCCTTAAAGAGTACAATATCGGTTGTATGTTTTGGATTTGTTTGGAATACTCACTTCTGTTTGAACCCATATTTCTTGCGTTCGTAGAACAGGTCAGTCTTGGAACTGCCCAGATTCACGATCTTGGGGCAGCCGTCGCGCTGAAAGAAAGAATATACATAGTAAAATAACCATTCCCCATGAATTTTCTCGCAACCTACGTCTTTTTCCTGAATGGTGCAGGACTTGCAGTAGTAGGCATCTGAAACACCGGGACCTCCGCAGATGACGCACCTTCCCTGGTAGGATCCGTAGTTGCACTCGTCACAGATGCGGACCAGGGTGCAGGGGCGCACGTAGGAGTCGCAGATCACGCACTTTCCATCGTCTTTCTCGCACAGGCGTCCAATGGCTGCCGCATGGGGATGGGGTGGAAAAAAACGTAAGCATCACTGAAGTACCCAAGTTCTTTGGAAACTTACCTACGCCAGGTTGCTTGCGACAGAAAATCAAATCAGGATGATGTTTAGCCATGCCTTAACAGTATATTTTACAGTCAGCTAAGAGAAAAACAATTTTTAAGATTTATAGCGGCTTTTCGAGTGAGACCCTTTCACGTTAGCTCTTTTTACTTTTAGGGTTGCAAGGTATGCAAAAAAAATATATAGGGTGTTCATTAAATCGTTTAGTCGTTTAGTTGTTAATGAATTAATTTTCCTTTAAAAATATGGATTTGATCTTATCATTATTAAATGAAAACAGCATTGTTGGAATTAAGAGTAAGTGAGCGATAAGTTAACAAGTGATGATGGTGCCATAAACTTTTATTAAAAAGTTCGGTTTACTATTATGCACACTAAAACCATGGAACCAATAAAACTTGACGCGGGCTAATACAGAAAGTAGCTATTTATCAACTATCAATAATTAGTTAACTAGTTAACTATGGATCTGTGGTTTCCTTTGAAAGCACTTGGCAGCCCTGCGCAGTTTCGGAATGGCCATTCACAGCGACTAGTAAACAATAACAGCTGTTGGCGTTCGCAGGCGAATGGCACTGCAATTTATTTTCTGTATTCAGTTTCAGCTTTGCTCCATTAAAACTGCAAGAAACCTAACCGCAATGCAACAGATCAGCTAGGCAGTTTTTAGTGAAGTAGGATACATACCGGGGCTTGCGAAAGGACGCCAGTGAAATGTCACAGGCCGCATCCACGACACAGAGTGCAGCTGCAGCCCCCGTGGGCGTCAGCAGACGCCCACTGGCCAACGAAGTTATCGGGACCACAATGTCGGCTAGATACGGAGAGACGGAATGGGAGGCACGTGAGGTTCGTAGCCGGGATAAGTCCTTAATTTATATTTTAAACACTACTCGGTCTTTTCTCCCATAGTCCCAGAGGCAAAGGGAACTTCACGAAGCTCGAGCCAGGGCGGCGCAAATGGAGAAGACAATGAAGTGGTGGTAAGTGGAGAGCCTACTGCCAAATCTCGACCATCTGTTAACCAAGACACTACCCATTACAGGTCCGATTGCACAGCCAACTGGCGGGAGAAGTGGAGTAAGGTAATCACGGTTGCCATGGTTCCCAAGTTGGTTCAATATCGCCGGTATCAAATAACAAACCTTTTCACTTTTCGTAGGTCCGCAACGAGCGGAATAAAGCCCGGGAGGAGTCCAAGCAATTAAGCCTCAAACTGGACGGCGCGATGAAGGAGGCTCACTCCCTAAAGCGGGAGAAAAACGATCTCGAGCTGCAGATCACGCAGTTGAAGAAGGAGATGGAGAAGGTTCACTCGCTAATGATGAAGCACGCCGGCCAGTTTCATCGTGCCGACACCAGCGAGGATGCTGAGGCCAACGGACGGGACGCGAACTGCTCGCCGGACATCTCATCGGATGGTTTGAAAAATGTCAATAGCGAGGATGGCTTGGTCACCAAGTTGCCCAACGATGTCAAGGATCTGGACATCGAGGAGTTTGCCCTGAAAGGGGCCATGCCCAAGCATCTGACCGAGTTGGATGAGGCGGCAGCTGCAGAGGAAAAGCGCCTGATTCAGCAATTGTCCAAGGATGACTTTGACGAGGACTACTTGCTGCAGAAAATATCTATGCTCCAGTTGCGTCTGGATGAGGCTCAGAAAACTCTACAAGCGGAAAGGGAGTGAGTAAACTCTATTCTTTTAACAGACTTAATTCCTGAAACTGAGACTTGTTTCGTAGTGAAAAGCTGGAGCTGCACAAGAGCATTGAGAAGCTGACGCTGGAGATTCAGGACGTGCGGGGACGTCAGGAGGAGATGCGATCGGCCAAACAGGAGGCAGTGCGCGAGCTTCTAACTCTTCAGGAGCAACACCGCGCTGAGATGCGTATCGTTAACAACTCATTACAGGAGGAGATTGCCGCTCGTGAGAATCTGGAGCGTCGGTAAGCAGGAACACTCTATATATTTTGCCTTAAGCCTAACTATCGGACCACTTTAGCCTCACGGAACTTCGCACTGAATTGGAGCATCTTCAGGCGGAGAACGCATCCGAATGGGGCAAGCGCGAGCGCCTAGAGTCCGAGAAATTGGCAATGGAGCGGGACAACAAGAAACTGCGTGCAGAACTCCGGGACTACCAAGAACGATCCGACCGCAAGTGCCGACCTATGCAAGCAAATGACGTTGAGCTGCGGGCATTGCAGCAAGAACTTTCTGAGCGCAACAAAGAGATCAGCGAGGTGAAGATGTCGCACGCCAAGCTAAAGAAGCTGCTGGCAGAAACAAACACCGAGCTGGGTCACGCAGTACGCCGTGCGGAGCAGTATGAAGCGGAGGTGAGTAAATCCACACCCTAAAATCTTATCGGATGGTATATGAAGCCGATTACCCATGTCGGCTTATCAGCCAGAGGAAACTGTATGACTACTAAATAATGTAGCACTCTTCTCCGTCAAAATTTGATTTAATCGAAATTTATTCACATTGACTCATACACATCTAACACAGTAGTAAATGCAGTTCTTTATAACATTCAAAAAGGGAAATTAGTTAGCAAATGCCGCCAGTCCTGTAATGGCGCGCCCTAAAATCAAAGCGTGTATATCGTGCGTGCCTTCATAGGTGTTCACCGACTCCAAGTTCATCACATGCCGAATCACATGGTATTCGTCACTGATTCCATTGCCACCTAGCACATCCCTCATTTCGCGGGCAATATGCAGTGATTTTCCAGTGTTATTCCGCTTCAGAAGGGAGATCATCTCGGGCGTATGCAGCTTCTGATCCTTAAGGCGGCCCACATGCAGACAGGCCTGCAGGCCCAAAGAAATCTCCGTGATGGCATCGGCCAGTTTCTTCTGGATTAACTGATTTGCAGCCAAAGGGCGGCCAAATTGCTTGCGATCGAGGGTATACTGGCGTGCAATCTCCACACAGGTTTCAGCAGCTCCCAGAGCGCCCCAGGCGATTCCATAGCGAGCATTGTTCAGGCAGGTGAAGGGTCCACTAAAACCCGACACATTGGGGAGAAGCTGCTCTTCCGGCACTCGAACGTCGTCCATCAGGATCATTCCCGTGGGCGACGCGCGTAGCGAAAACTTGCCCTCTATCTTGGGTGTTTCTAATCCTTGGCCGGATATCTTACGGTCCACCAGGAAGCCTCGAACCTTGCCATCTTCGCATTTGGCCCATACGACTATTACGTCGGCAATGGGCGCACTAGTTATCCAGGTCTTGGACCCGTTCAGAATGTAAGTCTTGCTTTTGCTGTCGTATTTGGCGCGGGTCTCCATGCCGGCCGGATCGCTGCCGTGGTTGGGTTCAGTCAGTCCAAATGCACCTGGAAAAAAGGGGAAGGGGAATTTTGTATATTGCCACTCAAGTTTTTCTAATAATTTTTTAAATCCTCGTCACTGAAGCATTTAAGAAACAAAAAATTAATGCAATATAGTGAACTATTTTTATTATTTGCTGGGTTTCAAAGTGCCTTTACATAATCCACCCAAAATTGGTCTAAAATATTGTTTATTAGGGGTTTATAGATTACCCGAACCCTAATTTAAGACTCACCGATCAGCTTGCCCTCCGCCATACTGGGCAGATAGCGTTGCTTCTGCTCCTCTGAGCCGAAGTCGTAAATTGCGCCCATTGCCAGCGAACTCTGGACACTTACGGCGGACCGATAGGCGGAGTCCACACGCTCCACCTCGCGGGTCAGCAATCCGTAGGCGACGCTGGAGACCCCGGCACAACCGTAACCCTTAATGGTGCATCCAAGGACTCCCAAGCTGCCGATCTCCTCCATGATCTTTTTATCGAAGGTCTCCAGGCGGTTGGCCATCTTCACTCGCGGCTGCAGTTCCGCCTGGCAGTATCCGCGGAACGCATCCCGAATGGCCACCTCCTCCTCGGTCAGCTGGCTCTCCAAATTTAGAGGATCCAGCCAGTTGAACTTGGGGGCTGCGGCTTTGGAGCTCGTGCTGGCCAAACGGCGGGCACAGGGCCGCAGACTGCTGATTACACTTTGCGCAATCATTTTCCTTGTTTTGTGCTGTGTGTTTGGTTGGAAATATTCAGCCGGTTCTCCGGGGAACAGCTGCTCGATTCGACGTTCGACGAGAGAATGAAGAAAGCTCCGATCTGCAGCGAGAGCTTTCGACGTTCTCGCGGACTTTTCTCTTTGCCGCCTCGCTTCATTTTGTTTACCCAGAAATAATATTGTTGTTATGCCCGATCTTAATCTCCGGGCTCTAAATTATTCGCACTATCGTTTTTATTTTTGACTTGACGATAGAAACCGAGAGTGAAGCGAATGGGAAGAAATTTTTCCTATTTCAAGTGTTATCGCGACTTGGCGGGGGTCGTCTGCTTATCAATCTGATTTGAGGACTGGCATACACGCCCCTTGCGTTGCTTGTTGCATTTGATTCGCTTTGTACAAATCTACATACATATTTACATATAAGATACAGTCAAATGAATTGGAGCTTCTGGCGGGGCAACCTCTTTTTTATTGACGGAATTACGGATGGCCAAGATGCACCTCCAGATTTCAAAGGAAAACCTGTCGCGAACTGCTGAAAAACTGTGCATACGCGATCGGTTTCGGTATTACCAAGTTAACGACCCCAAGCACTCCGCTGGAATTGTCAAGAGTTGGCTAATATGGAACAGCCCCCATGTAATCAACACGCCAGCACCATCACCGGAAATTAATCTTATCGAAAATCTGTGGGAAATTTTGGACCAGGCAATTCGGAAGAGAAAGATTTCCAATAGAAATGACTTAAAAAGTGCCTTAACGGGGAAGGGAACCGAATTCCCGTAGAAACCAAAAACCAAAAAGTTGGTAGAATCCATGGGGACCAGATTAAAATCAATCTAAATCGAAATGTAGTAGATTTGTAATAACTGCAAGTGTATATAAACTTCGGCTTACGGAAGTTTGCTTCCTTTCTGGTTCATTTTGCCAACAATTAATTGACAAACTGTATGTATCAACATATGTATGTAAAGTACGTATATCCTACACAGCTCTCATTGGTCTAAGTCAGTTTATGATTGTATTATTTTTGAGGAACACAAACTTATTCTGAACATAATTATGCTTTTACCTTTTCCTTCATGCAGGTCAAACGCCTTCGGCAGCGCGTGGAGGAGCTAAAGCGGGAATTAGCTGGCGCGGAGGACGAACTGGATTCGGCAGTGAACCAAGTGAGACGATTGCAACGCTCCAACGACGAGCTTGTGGGTCAGACCGAGGGCCTACAGGTGCAAATACAGCACCTTCAGAACAGGTGAGACCAACAAAAATACCTATTTTTACATACCGATAAGTCTTTTGACTAACTCTAATGACTACTAACATTACAACGGTGCTGGCTTGGCTAAACTAACTCCTAACCCACTCCTAACTTTCTGACACAAGACGCGCCCCGAGTCCCCAGCTGCGGGGAATGGGCGGGGTGCAGTTGAGGAACAAGATCGCCGTGGAGCTGCCAAACGATTGTCTGCCGAACATCAACGATCTGCGCCAGATTTTCGATGACTCACAGGCGTGTTTGAGGAGCTCCCACAATGGCAGCGATGCAGCTGTCCACCATGCAGCTTCTGTCAAGAGATCCAGTCACACGGAACGGACGCTTCTCCAGCAGCAGCAGAGCAGTGCAGCGGCATCCGCGGCGGCTGCGGCAGCGGCAGCAGCGGCGTTTTTCGATGCCAAGCCCACGCACCTCGAGGAGAATATATTTGAGTCAAAATCCAGGAACTTGGAGTTCGAGCGAGCCAAGCAGAAATTCGATAATCCACATGGGCAACATCACCACCATCATCAGAGGCAACGATCCGGAAATGGACGATATGGAAGCGCAGGAAGCAATGCCAGTCGGGCGAATCTCGCTCTGCCGTTAAAGGGAATGACCAACTTAGGGAGCAGCTCCGCTTCCAGCAAAGATGAGCTGAACCGGCAACTGTATGAGAAGGAGCAGTCCGCAGGTGCGGGGTATGCCAGGAACAGCATTAATCTAGACGGTCTCAAAGTGTCCGACGATGAGGTGAGATTAGAGGGACTTGAATGAATATTGGAGTCAGAGTTGTTACACAAATTTCTTTTAATTGATTTTAAGCAATCACAAATGTTATAATCTTTTCGTTTGTCATTCGGTTTTATAAAATCCTTAGTAGGATCTGATGCTGCCATAACATAAAAAACCAAAATGTGTTGGGTAAAACTTTTAAAATTAACTGATCGAAAGGAATTAATGTTACACGACATTTAAAAAGGGATTACAAAAAAAACCTAAGTATTGTAAACGCACATTCTTTTAAATTTATTATAATTTAATTTTATTTAAGGTGATTTATATGCTAATATTCACTAACATTTTGCTTCAAAACTGATTTCCGTACAAAAAAATATAATTTAATTTAAATTTATTCAAATGTGTTACAAATTTCAGACTCCGTAGCTATGGTTCGACAAGTTTGCTGCTGGATGAGGAGACCGAGGGCAACAGCGATTAATATGCAAACCAAGACATTCGGGGACAGTAATGGTATTAAACATTTAGTATTAATTTTAAAGCATGCGCAAGTACTTTAATGTTGGTAGAGCAACAGTCCCGAATATTATCCGCATTCCTAGTTTTTATTTGGGTCTGTTACCAACTGGTTCCTTAGTTGTTACATAAGTTAGTAATAACTATTGCAGAAGTATAACACGTATTTTAAAATAATGTATACATTTTACAAATACTTGCAAAATGTGTAACTAATTCCCATTCTCAGATCATTAGTTAGCCTTCTAAGAGTTATATTTATATTTCAATAATATTCCATGTATTTTAAGAATAACTTTTTTAATGCTTTCGCTGGCCATATCTTTATGAGCTTAACTCACAGATAAATCTGTTGTAGGGATCAGATTTCCTTAAAACACCTTCATTGTCATCATAAACCCTGCCTTTATAAAAAGATTAACACTTAATAATAGATATACCGACTTATAATACGTATTGGAGCATATTACAGGTTCAATGTTTGTGGAACCCACATTTGGTGCCAGAAATTTAAAGAATTTTAACAAAGCATATTGATTAGCTGCTAATCATTAATCGGCATTAATTTATAATTTACAAAATAAACAATTCTCACATTTTGAGATTTGTGTGGCTGCCTAGTCCGAAACTCTTTTATTTTTCAAAAGTTTATCAATTTTCAGCAGCGTAGTGGATCTTATACAAAATATATATTAACAAATTGAAATTCGGAATATTTACGTAATATAATATAGCAATATTAGTATTTTAGTTATTAATTAATAACAAATTATTAACTATTAAAAATATATTAAATACAAATGATATGCCAATAAACGTAGCATGTTGCGAGATAAACATACTGTTATTCGAATTTTTTGGGAATCCGAGTATTTTTTTAAGTCATGTCTTTGCGGACACTAAATAATAAATAAATATAAACCTTAAAAATAAAAATGGGTTCTTGTTTTTGAGATCCTTTGCTTTGAGCCTTTCATTGCAGCAAAGCTTAGTCTGTCAGATCCACACAAAACGATCATTCAGTCTTTCAAAAATTGTATTGATAGGGCTTAGGGGAAATTTTAAATTTCAGTAATAATGCAAGTTTCGCGTACCACCAAATTCACCGGCGTTTGCGTGGGCGTCTACACCACCTATGCCCTGTTCATATTCCTCGTCTTGCCCATTCTTATGCCGGATCCGGTGAGCGTGCAGAAATCGGTAGTGGCCTACAGCACGCGGCACCTGGGCGACCTGAGCAACTACACCCTGGAAACAGGCGGCCAGCCCATCCGCTCCATGCTGGTCACGTTCCGGGGGTCGGGTGCTCTGACCCTCCTGGACAACTTGGCCCACCAGCCGGGTTGCTACCAGCACTATGCTCCGCTGATCGCATACGAGAGTCGCTCAGTGGCGGAGCAGGCGGTCGACCGGGTTTTGGACGAGCTGGTCGCGCTGTACAACTGCAACTACAACAAGTCCACGGAGATGCTCCACTGGGGAATGCGCTCGGCGGTCTTCCGACGCTTTTACGGCGTCCAGTCGAAGACCTGCATGACCTACAGCCAGGAGATATGCTGGGATCCGCAGAAGATGGCCGGCATCTGCAAACTCTATCCGTTCATCAACATGGCCGTGTACAACTTGCGGCTAAGGTTTCTGGCATCTCTCTTGGAACGTGAGGGGTGAGTGGTTGCGAATTTCAGATTCCTAACTCTAATTCAATACGTGTGTAACAATTGTTGGGTGCGCTCAAACTTAGTTATTCTTACACATTTACCAGCGTAATTAAAAAATACAATTACAAATAATACTCTTGTAGGAACGATTTGTGGGAATAACAAATATGATTTACCAAAATTTAAGTACTAGAATGACGGGTTTTCAGAAATAATCTTTTAAGCTTTGCCTCTGAAGTCCACTTATTATTTTTGAGTTACGAAAAATCTTTTAATAGGTTAAATCTTCGAATCCTGCTCATCGTTCGCGATCCTCGGGGAACTACGTACTCCCGTATGAATAACAATTGGTGTACGACTGAAAAGGATTGCGAAGTGCAGACCCTTTGTAACGATATGGTCAGCGATCATCAGATGTTTGAGACGCTTTCCAAATCTTTTCCGCAGCGTTTCAGGTGAGTGCTTTCCGTTCCTTATAACTTGAAACCGACATTGACTTCAATATACCCCCTATGTATACCCCCATTTTTAAAGTAATTAAGCTTATTTAATGTGACATTTGTCATAACATAATTTGAACATTTTTCCAAAATATACTGTTTTTAAAGTGACAGTTTATAGTCAATATTAAATCGTTCAGAAAAAATGTAACTAGTAATTTATGGGTTCGATTTATTTTTCAAATAATAATAACTATTTCATGTATTTTTGAAATAAGCTGTGTATTTTCCTAATATCGTACATCCCCCAGCATTATACGTTATGAGGACTTGTTTTTGCAACCCGAAGAGAGTATCAAGCTGGTATTCGATTTCTATGGCCTGCCAATGAAGCGACCTAAGACCAGGACTCGAGAAGCTCATCCGCGCAGTGGTCAAGTCATGGACTCCTCCGACTTTGACTTTCGTTGGAAGTACTCCAATCCGCCCGCCCACGAATGGATGAGCAAAATGACGCTGCCTGAAATACAGGCGGTTCAGGGGGTATGTGGCGAGGCGATGGACTTATGGGGCTATCGCTTAATCCAGGACTTTAAGAACTTTTCCCCGGAGACATTCGAACCGATCTTGGGCAAGGCTTAAGACTTTATGGACGAGTATGGTGGGAGTAAATGTAAACGGAGTGTGATAGGGTCGCTTGCACGAGAGATGAGTTGTATAAATTTACGCAATCAGTTAATATATTGGTACATATTTATATCCGTTACTCATAAAGTAAAAGGAATTATATTCGTTGCAAAACTATACGATCTAGAGATTTCGCATTTAACATGAATATTCTATCTATGTTTTGAAATAATTTCGCAAGTTTTGAAATTTTTTTTTAATATTTTACAAAGTAACGGGTATTTAATAGTCGTGACACTCTACTATAGCGTTCCTTCTTGTTTTATTATACAATTAATGAGTTTGTAACATTTCTATACCATCAAAACGGGTGTGCTGTGTCGCCAACACAAGAATCAGCTTAAACGTGCCGAAAATAATAGATCATTGGGACCTTAGATCTTAGTACGATTTTAATAATAACCGTTAATAAAAAAAGACTTTCTTCGGTAATCCAAATCTTGTATGTACATATATCCTTCCAGAATTCAGAGGCAAACGCTTCATCGAAATCATTATAAAATTTGAAAAGCCGGGCGTGGTTCAAGTCCGCGCTAGGCAGCTAGCAAAGCTGACCACCTTGGTTCGCGACTTCGATGGCGTACTCTGTGGAATATTTAGGGCATATTTTTCATTACTTTTTCGATACCCCGTGGTATGTTTTCACATTCGCGCTACGGTCACTGTGTTGTTGTCAATGGTTTCGTTCGGTTCGCGTCGCGGAAAATCGACCTAAAACTACGGAAAACAAGATAAAACTACGACGCGACATCCGCAGCGATCTGCAATGCGCTCCAGTTGAGGGCGCGGCGATAACTATGTGCGTGTGGGAGCGAGTGCGAGCATAGCCCACCAGTGATCAGTGATTCCGCGGGAGCAAGCGACGACCAGAAATCAGCCTCCAGCAATTAGCCAGCCACCAATGAGCACAGGGGAAAGGGAAACGGAGGAGCACCTGGATCTGGACCTAGAGTCGTGCTCCCTGCTCAGCCCGCAGGACCAGGACCCGTCGAACGTCGATCCCGGCAGGACACGCGCTAAGCAGCGCCTCAGCTTGAACGGGAAGCGGCGACGTAGCCGGATGTCGCGCAGGGCCAATCTGATAGGCATCTGCGGCGTGAGCAGCCTGTGCATCCTGCTGCTGATCGCCACCACCCAGCACCGTCCGCTGACCACCCCATTCAACCAGGCGGCTGGCCGGGATCAGGGGGCGGGCGCCGGAGTGGGCGCGCCCGTGGATGGGGGTCCTTCCAACTCGCTGGCGCGCAGCGCCTTCTACGACCGCTTCCAACAGCAACTGCAGCAGCAGCAGCAGCCGTCGCAGACGGTCGTCTACAACCTGACAGCTACTCTAGTGGATGTCCTGTCGGCTCAACGGTCGCGCATCCTGGCCGAGATGGAGAACTTTGAGTACCCGCGCGGCGGGGCCGAGCGCCTGGCGGACATGACTCCGGAGACGAACGGCACCCCAGTGCGCAGTGTGGTGGTCACCTCGTGGCGCTCCGGCTCCACCTTCCTGGGCGACATCCTCAACTCGATCCCGGGCAACTTCTACCACTACGAGCCGCTGCTCGACTTCGGCATCAAGCAGATCCGCGACCCCGACGACCAGGAGCTGGCTGTGCAGAACCTGAAGAACCTGCTCAACTGCGACTACGCAGACATGCTAGACTACCTGAACTTCGGCAAGACGCACACCTATCTGTTCGAGCACAACACCCGGCTGTGGGACGTCTGCCGGGAGTTCCCGCGCTTCTGCTGGCGGCCGGCCTTCCTCACGCGCTTCTGCCGCCTCTTTCCCATCCAGAGCATGAAGACCGTTCGCCTGCGCCTCGCCCAGGCCGAGAAGCTGTTGGAGGACCAAAGGTGAGTGGGCACCCAGGTGGGTCCGAAGACATCCGGAGATAACGTGAGAGTCGAGGGGATTTCGATTCTCAACGCCTTTTATTTTATTTTGTTCCCAGCTGAAAACTTTCTTTGAATAAAAAATTATAAAAGGTCCCTTTATATATTACCCCGAAATTAAAACATCAATATATATGGAAAGAATGGGCAACTATTTGCTTTCTGTTCGATAATAAAGCCCATATATAAGCAATGAAAGTTTCCATGGTGTACTTATTTGCTAAGCAGATAAACACAATATTTGTATACCCCTCCAGAGGGTATTTTAATTTCAGTCAAAAGTTTGCAACGCAGTGAAGGAGAAATTTCCAACTAGTCCCTCAGTTTTAAAGGCAGTGTATAAGTCGAAACGAGCCGGAAGCAAAGGAACCAAACTTCGGCAAGCCGAAGTTTAAATACCCTTGCGGTTATTACAAAACGACTACATTTCGATTTCTATTCCTATATTACTAAAAACAATGAAGCTATGTCGATTTTGCTGCATTTTGCCATCGTTTCTATGGCAGCTATACATCTGTTTGTCTGTCCGTCTGTAAACTGTAAAAAAACGACAAGGGTATATAAACTTCGGCTTGCCGTAGTTTGCTTCCTTTCTTATTTAAACCTTGGATAAGCTATAGTAATGAAAATCTAAAATATCAGCTCATCCGCTTTTGAGCGATATAATGTGTATAAATACAAGTTTAAAAAAATATAATAAAACATATTCTTATCTCAAAAATCCAAATCGTTATCGCCTTTTTATTATTTCTCCACCCAGAGTCAGTCATTTGTTTAATTGCCTCAGCAACTTCTTATTCTCATTTTGAATCCACTTCTTATCTGAGAGTAGGCCAAGACCCCTTTTGTGATACATTTTTGTGAATACATGTTCTATTATTTTCTTAGTTTTGCCATATTAACTTCCTCAATGGGAAAAACATTGTTAGCTTATCAAATTACACACTGCAACTAGTAGCCGCGAATTCTGAAATTACTTATCGAAATTAGTTAAAACCGATTTGCGTTTTTTTTGCTACTTTCAGAATACGAATTCATAATTCTTGCGTGCTATTATGTTATTTTTTTATATTAATTAATAAATATGTTATTACTTTTTAAGGGTTTTTACACTTCTTATACACGATAACGATATCAAACTATGTGTATACACTTGGGTGAACAAGAAAGTCAGATTACAAAATTGTTGTTAGAGCTATTTCAAACAATTTATGACGTTAATTTTATTATCAGGGGGCCATATATATTGTGAGTTCTTGCAAATGATTTAGCTTCTCTTTCCATTTACAAATACATGTTTTTTTTTGGTTTTAAAACTTACGGTACGCATTCCGATAAGAAATTTAATTTCAGTATTATGTTATGGGAAAATTCCAATCGTTTTTTTTTTAATTGCTTTATGTTCCTGCCGCAGCCTAGAAAAGACTGCTGGCCTCATTTAATTAGCTTTACTTCGGTCTCGACGTCACCGGCTGTGAATTCTGAGGAGTGATATTTGCCAGGTTTTCGACACTGTAGCCAAGTCATTAAGACGCTTGTCAATAAACCTTTTTTTTATTATTTAAATTAACTGTCGAACAGAATTCTTTGAATCATACAAAAAATTCGGATTTTGTGTTAAGATATCTTAATAAAGACATATCTATTCTATACTTTTGAATGTGTATTAATAAACAAAAAATTACATATTAAGGCCAACCAACGGGACTATTATTGTTGTTTATTATCAGTTATAAGCTTGCATAATTTTATTTTTTGTAAATTAAAAAAGATTTGATAATAGGTTGATTATATATTTTATTGCAAATCAGGATTTGCAATAGCATCGCTTACACTTTTCATAGAAATTTTTCACATGAAAAATTTTTTGAGTAATAGATTATCCAGAACCCATTTCCAGGCTTTTAGTTTCGGCTGAGGGAAAAATCCATTTTTATTGGATAAAATCCTTTGGCTATTCAATCGAATACAAATCATGTTAGGGCACTTTCCAAATGTCGCAAACAAAAGTTTTATTTACATAATTTTCCATTTAAAATGTAAGTCGGCCCAACAACAGCAGAAATCGATAAAATTAGTGTATTGAAATCTCTAGCCAAACAAACGAGCCAAAAGTAAACAGAAACCGAAAATGTATTTGATTGATGTGGAGCTCTGCTTCTGTGTGCCCCTCAACCATCCTCTGCTGGCTTTTGTGGTTTCGATTACATTTGGAACGCTTCTGCTCCGATCTCTCCTACGTAAGGACATTGTGGATGTGTATTAGATTCGGCTTTTGTGTTGGCTCAGTCGAGTCAATGTTATGCAAAAGATTTCCCAAAAACCATTTCAATCAATGGGAGCAGAACGGGCATTTGTGCACTGATTTCAGTTCAATAAATAAACGAATGGATAGAGATAAAATTGCCATTGATATGATTCTCCATGCGGCGTATAAATTTCAAACGAAATGTGTCATGTCTTTTATTTGACTGGCATTGGACGCAAGTTCCACTTGTCGTCCCAGCAAAAAATACAGAAAACCATTAGCACACTAAATCATGACCTGAACGGACTAAGTTTAGACCGTCGTATTTCTACTCCCGGAAGTTAGACCAGTAAATTAACAAACTCTTCAAGTGTAGTCTGCGGAATTTCTCTTTTGGCCTGCTATTTTTGTTTTCTTAGTACATCACTGCTTCTTATCTTTTTTTTACACTTTTAAAAAGGGGTATATGGTGTTATCCCAATTTGTAGTAGTAAAAATATTTACTATGTATCTTATAATTATGACATATAAATATCCTCATCGTTTTTATCACTAATCGGTCTATTTAATTCCATATTCTTTGTAATTCATAATGGACTGTTCATAATGAGAATGTAGAAAAAAATTAAAAAAGTCCACAGGACTAATTTAATTGATAATAATGTAATATATTTACGGTTCCTATGCTTTTTCGTTTTTCCATTTGAATCATGAATTTGGCTTTGCGAAGGGTACTTAGGTTTCGTCTTCCACACAGTTGTTTGTATGCCTCTTAGGGGATTGCAGTGAAATTCTTTCAAACTCTATTACCGTCCCGCTAGTCCAGTGAAATGCATCAAAATTCCGGAAACTTTGACCGGCACTTGGATTTATGCTTTCTGCGGGCCAGCAACATCCCAGCCACGTTCCCCTCGCACACACTTAGCCGCAATTTGGGTCAGTGCGCACATTGTGGGGCAAAAAGCCGTGTTTGGTGAGTCACTAAGCGGCCGCTAACTTGGCTTCTAATTGTCGATTTGCCGGCTCTTGCTGGGTGTGCCCAGAATTTTGGGGGAAAGTGGCCGAACCTTTCCCACAATTATCGCGTATGCGCCAAGATGGACGGGCTCTTAAATTTAATGCTGAATGACCATTTGTTTTATAAATAACACATTATTTTTATGTGATTTTCATGGTCTCTTTCCCGCCAATAAGGAGCGATAAGAGAGAGAATGTGATTAATGAAATTAATTACCAAATGGAGGAGGTGCCTTTTTTTTGGTACATAGCCAGTATCAGAAAAAAATGAACAATTTATTTTGTTTCTTTTTATTGTTTACAGAAATTCAAAATTGAATTGAAAAGAGGATTAGTTTGTTGAAATCAAAAATGTGTTTTAGAAGAGTGAAACTTTCCCAAAGATCTCCTTTTATTTCAGGTAGAAAATGCCATAGAAAATTAAAATTAATTGAAAATATACTCGTATTTCTTATGATTAAACAAAAAAATTTAAAAAAGCAAACTTTGGCAAGCTTGAGTTTATATACCCTTGCAGGTATTGTAAATATTATATCTTGATTTCGACACTTAAAAACAATGAAGCTAGGTCCATTGTAAAACCGTAATTCTGAAATCGTTACAATGGCCATATTTCGGAGTATATGTGTTTATATTAAGATGTTATAATTTTAATTGCCGTTTTCCCAATTGTTACTTTGGCAGTCGTCCAAATTTTATAAAAATAACACCGTATTTCAAAAATTGCTGATAATTATATATCTAGTTGCATCCAAATAGCTTTAAAACTAGATAACGTAAAAGGGGACAGACGGATGAACAGTCAGCCGGCTGTTCTGTTTTATCAGCAGCGGAAACTGACATAAAGAAGAAAGTGTAAGATTGTTTATGTAACAAGCTGTGGGCTCTAAAATCTGACTTAAGGGCCTTCAAAACAGCAGTCACGAAACCCGAAGGCATTTACAAAAAAACAAGTGGACTCGAGAGCACAAGTGTTTTATATAATATTAATATATATTTGTAAAACCTTGCAGAGGGTATTATAATTTCAGTCAAAAGTTTGCAGCGCAGTGAAGGAGTCATTTCCGACCCTATAAATTATATATTCTTGATTAGAATCACCAGAAGATTCAATCTAACCATGTTCGTCTGTCCGTTTCTACTCAAGCTAGTCCCTCAGTTTTAAAGTTATCTGCTTAAAACTTCCTAAAACGGATCGGCCGACAATATCATATAGCTCCTATAGGAATAATCGGGAGAAAAAAATTTAAAAAAAGTATAACTTTGTTATTTTTAATTTTTTTCTTGTTCTTTGGGATTTGGTAATATTTAAATACTAAGGAGTACTTACTTAAGTACTTACTTTTTGAAATCCATTTAATATATGGTGATATTTGATTTCATGTTTTAATTCCACTTCAAATAAATTCGTTTAAATGGTGTAGAATTTAAAACACAGTTACCCTTTTTAGTCAGACTTTATTAAATTTCTTCAAACTGTTGGTTAAGCCTTTCCAGTTAGTTTTTCATTTAATTTTCCAGCCTGGCTTGCGTTTTGTGGCCGCCACTTGGAGGGGCTTTTGGCATAGAGTTGATTAAAATTCGTGAACACTAAGAGCGCCTGCAGGCCGGAATTCCTCTTACAGAGCGAGAAGCATCCAACATCTGCTCAAAGAGTCGAAAGAACCGCAGAAACCACAAAGACTTTGGGCCCAGTCAGTTTTAGTTTGCTTATAATGAGCAAAGTGGCCATTAACTCGAAAACTTTTCTGAGCTGCGTTTTAAAGTGGGCCAAACAAACAGGCAACAAACAATAAAGAAAGAGATGGAAGAAGAAGCCGCTATACGTCAAGATCCCGCAGTTTTGGACTGCTACTAACTCTGTTCTCAGAAGCTGATTGCGCCATAGACCTAATTCTGGGCCGTTTACCATTTTTCTCGTTTTGAACTTTTGACTTGACAGTTTTGACAAAAAAGTCAGTACTCGGATAGTGATTGAAAGAGACGGCTGCAGTCGGAGCGAAAGAGAGCGCTCGTGAGTTCACTGAACGTTCAAGTAGAATAATTTTCTTGGCCCATGCGGGTGTTTCTTTTTATTCACTTTCCGGGGATGTTGGAGTTTTTTAAGTTCTTGAATGGAGTTGATTTCAGAAATAACTTTCTATAACTTACAGTACATTACACTTTCAATTCATATAACAATAAAGAAGATATTTAATCGAATTTTAACTAGTAAGTCGGGCAACGAAAGAGCATTGAGTTTGCTAGTCTATATTTTTTTGTTGCGTCCCAAACTTTGTATCTTATTGCATTTGCAAAAAGCAAAACGAGTTTCGTTGTTGGCTAAGCTAAACCTTTTTCTTCGTTTTGCTGCTTGCTATTACTGTTTTGGTACGTGTAGAGATCGGCTTGGCGAAAATGGGTGAAAAGCAGTAATAAAAATGGTTGGCAGCAACATGAACATGGGAGGGGGGAAAGACCCGGCCAGAAACTTGACTATGACAAACTCTCTTGGCCGGCAGTGAAAGTGATTGATTTTTTTCTCCACTTCTCCGCAACATGCACTGGAAGTTTCGCTTTTTTTTTCGGTGTTCGCTACAATAATTTCTAAAATCGTAGTGCTGGGTTTGGCTGGTTATGTTCCTCGTTTTTGTAGCTTATTTATTTTTCCTCTTCAGTGGCACTTGATGAGGCGTTGGATGATGATAATAATGGCAAATAACGATAAGTATAGAAATTTTTGACAGAAACCTGTTAAGCCGGTTGAAGCGCGTCGCATCAATAGCATTGGAAAAATTGTGGAAGTAATAGTTTTATTAAAATGTATAAGAGCAAGTCATGACATACTATAATTATAAACATAAATTTCATAAAATTGTTTGATTTTATTCTGCACTTTATTAGCTGTTTTCAATCATCTGTTTAGCATTTTACCTTCTGTCCATAGATTACTAGCTCAAAGAAGCTGGGTCGACTAAAATCGAATTTTACAAATTTTAAAAGCTTAATCGTTTGCCCAGTCAACTTTTATGTTTTCAAAAATTCCATATTTTTAAACCTAAAGGTGGACAAGGTGGACTAATTGGTTGGCAAACGTGTAACCCGATTTCTCAATGTTATGTTAGGGCTCTAGTTTGTAATCTGCCAGATAGAGTTTACATGAAGTCAAATTATTCGAAAACACAAATGTGATACACAAATTCTACACAAAAAACGTATCGTAACAGGATCTAACGTCACCAAAAATATTGGGTCTGCCAAGCTTAAAAAAGATAAGAAGGCAAACTTTTTGTTGGTTTCAGAAGCCAGGTCAAGAATAATTAAAATTCTCTTATGCCAAGATCTCGCCGTTTATAGGGACAGTCAAACAGATATTACCATAGATAGACAGGCCTAGTGACCCTGATCAAATATATATATTTACTTTTCAAAAAATTGTACTTACATAAATATATATTAGTTTTCAAAATACGGGTTTACATAAAATATCGCCCTCAGATTTTATTTTTTTAAATTCTTAAGTTGTATTATGATGCAAAAATTAATTTCCCTATTAACTTACTGGGTTGGTAAACTTTTTCGTCCTGTAAAAATGTACTAAAATTTACTGGTGCTGCGGCGCAATGCAATGTTCTTCACAGAGCCGGCAAAGCGTGTGAAAATTACAATGATTTAGTGGCGGAAGGCAGCTCATCGATCAATAGAATCGATCAGTCCGATGCTGCTAACGATGCCGCAAACGGAGACCGCAGCATCTGCTGCCCCGGAACGCACAGAAAATTGATGAACCATGCTGGGTAAGGTCTGTCGCTCCACGTTTTACCCGTTTTGGCCCCTTCAATTGGCCCAAACCACAACCAAAACTAATGTCATAAAGTTGCAGTAGACTGGGTGATGACAAGCTTTGGAGCGGGGTAAGAGGACCAAATCGCATTAGGAGATGCGAACCTTGTCTATGGCTACTTAAAGATTTACAACGCGACGGTTCAGTCATAAATTCTGCCTGGTAATTGTACGGAGCAGCTAAAAAACAGAAACGGAATCTGAAAAACCAGAAACCAAAGAGCCTTTCTCAAGGCTGAGTATTGCTGATTGGAGTTCCTCTTACAGCTGACAGAATGAATAAAGAACACAGACGTTCGTGCTTCTTGTCCCCTTTTTTTTGCAGTTTAGCTAGTTTGTCTGTCAGCGTTTAAAAATAAACAAATAAGCGCAGATGGTGTTTGGTAATGCCCGCAAAGTTGGCACATTACCTAATGAGTTTGCTTTTGGTCAAAAAAATGTATGTTTTTCTAGCGACTAGTGGCTGGTTGCAAAAGGTTTTTGAATTTATTAAGATTTATCTTATTTCCTATAGAGTATGCAAATTAATAAGGATCAAGGCACAGAGAATAACAAAGATAATACTAAATAATACTTAATTGCTCAGTTCAAAGAAGTTGTTCGTTATTTGACCACTTTTGCCCACACATTATTTTTTTTTGTCTGCCTTCAATTCTTGAATCCCAGGAAATCTTCAAATATTTTCGTAAACATAAAAGTTGGCTTTTAAAATTTGTTGTTTTTAATTCACAAAATGTTGAAATTTATTGAAATGTTCTCATCCGCAGTTCCCTCTACAGTAAAATATGTTCGCACTTTATCTGATTTTTCTTATATTGAACATTCATAACCAATTGTTTTTTAAGATTTTATTTTAGATTATTTACTAAAATATAATACATTATTTATTAGAGTTATATTTAACTCTCCTGGATAAAATAAAGTCTTGCCTTATTTTACCATTTTGTCAAGCGATATTTTATTCTATTTGAATATGTTTTAATCCTTCAGTTGTCGAGAAACCTCAAGGTCGATATTGTGTTAAATTTTAAAAGTCCTGTTGGGTCCTAGACAAACCAATTAAAATTATAATGATTTTGGTAGTGTTTGTCGTCATATAAAAATATGAACAATATACATATATATAAATATATGAAATTGAAAATTTGGTGTCTTAAAACTTACCTGCTCCATAATTTTAAATTTAACTTTTTTACATTCCGCTAAACTTACTGCCTTACAAAACTTAGTATGAACATTTTAATAACATTATAAAGCCTATAAATATAGAATTTCTGATCAGATAATCGTAGTTTATCGGTCAATATTCAATTCAAAACTTCGAAAACGTTCCAAATCAAATCAATCACTTCTAAAGTTCTTAAGAAATTAAATTGAATGGGTGTAATCTGTAAATGACGTCAGCGAAATCAGTAAACATATGCACCGCAAGACGGTGTATTATTTGCAGGGTCATTAAAATTGGACATGGCACCTTTTGTATTATGAAATGGTTAACAAAATTACTTGTTTATAGCGTTTCTATTTGTTATTCTTACCTTTGATTCAGAAGTGTGAATTCCTATGGAGCATGCTCTTGCTTGAGTAGTAAAAGTATTTTATTTTACTTTTAATGACCGGGAAAAGTTGCAGTTTTTGCTCTTGCTCTTACCATCCGCTTTTAATTGCAACCATAGAATGAATAGTCGTCGTCGTAGAAAGTCTTCAATTTCTTTTCTTTGAAAACTTTTAGCGGGAAAATGCAGTCGTCAATGTCATTGTGTCTAACCTCACCTTACCATTTGTGAACGTGTTTTTCTCTTTGTTTTGCTGTTTTTCCGCCCCTTTTCTTTTAATAATTATGTGAATTTCACAGAGTTGTAATGTAAAGTTTTCTTTTGGTTGCAACCCAGACGGAACTTTTCTGTGGCTGTTTTAACGATTTTCACTTTTCCAATAGTGGCTTGCATCGTTTATCATTTCTCTTCTTTTACAATTGATTGTTTTTATTCTCGTTTCTGGAGTTCGTTAAATGTATGTGACCTGTGGGAAAGTTTTCCAATTGCCATTGGTCAGGTAAGATTGAGGTACTTAGCTTTTGTTTTAGCATTTTTGTTTCCGTTGAAGAGCAGAGCATTTAGTTGCAATACAAATTAGGAAGTAGTGGTAAGTTTTCTTTTAAGTTTAAGTTCAGAAAACTGTTAACTAGTCAGTATCTGTTTTTCTTTCCTCTTTCCTTTATTAAAAATCCAAACACATTTGCCCTAAGCTAAAAGTAAACAAACACTTTGTTCCGTTTTGAACAAAAACTTGCTGGTTTTACGCTTTGCAATCTTTTTCAGATCTCCCCACCCATCTTTTTCATATTTCCGTAACATTTTCGCTAAGCTCATTTTTGTTTTATGCTTTCTATTTCTTTTTTTAAGGAGCGTATCCGACGCGAAACGAATTTCGTGTCTTCAGTTTCGTTTTTTCTCCCTGCGGAAAGGTTCGTTCTTGTAACTGGTGCCCGTTGTTTTTGTAGGTGGGTCCCATGTCGGAAATCGGATGCAGTTGGATATCCCACCCTCAGTTGAACCCTTTATCCTCAGTTTGGACCGTTTCGAGTCGAGTCTGCGGCCATTTATTTATGCATGTGAAGTTCTTTTTTTTCCTTTTTACTTCACTTTTTGAATGATCCTTGCAGGGAAAAGCGAACAAATTCCAATCGACGTTGTCTGAATGAAAATGTTGGGTGCTGGGGGTTATGGGGGCATGGCATTTTGTCCGACATGTGGGCGTCTTTTCTGGACAGTATTTTACGTAAGTGGAGCCGTAGTCGAACCGAGTAACTATCGAATCTCGTGAAGCGAGGTGAAGTGTTCTGATTGCATAAGAACATTTATGTTTGCCCCTGGGAAAATTGTTTCGTTTCGCAGTCATGCCAAAGGACCAAACCTCCGACGAGGAGAAGGTCGAGCAAGTTGCTCAACGATTTATGGCCACTGGCGGCGCTCGACAAAATTCTACTTACCTTGGCATAAACGAATGAAGTAATTGAAGAATGTGTGTGTGCACTGCAGGGGCTCTGAGGGTCTTAGATTATGGATAAGGCGAAGTGCCAGAGCAGCCAAGAACAAAGAGTGTCGGGCAACTCCCTTATAGGTTGCCAGTTCTTGAGTGGGAGAGGTGAGAACAGCTGGTTTTTAATTTTATGTTGTAAAGAATATAAAATTAAATTAAATTTTAAAACCTCATTTGGTTAAATTTAAAACCCCTGTCTTTTTGCGCTTATACAACAAAATGTTGAGCAAAGGGTCGGGATTCTTGTGCCCCAATCAGCTGGCAATTTGAAAATAAAGCGGGAAATACGTATGTTGGCGAATAGACAAAAAAAAACGAAAACAAAATTATCGATATTTAAGTACAAAAAGATAACCATAATGAAATCTATATTTTTTTGATTGGATTTATAAACCTTAGGGGCGTTTGTTTATAAATTCAATCAATCACCGCTGGATATTTCTGTGGCTAATGAAAACTGAAAGTAGATAAATACATGTAGCTCAATTATAAACCAAAATTGTTTTTTTTATTGATTTATAATGATACAAAAAATATTGTTCTTTACTTTTCACTTTGGCTTATACCTCCAAGTCTAAAATATTGCCATTTTAGTATATACGCCTTGGTATTAATGCACTTATCTGTGACCTCGATAACTCTTTATTCTGGCCAAATTCGTTCGGTTTCGTAGACACATTAAGAGCCCAGCAACGTGTTTCAAGAGTGGCCCCCTGGAGGCCCCCGTTGCATTGAGCCACCAATCCAAATTACTGCAAAATCCCAGTCCACCTGGGCCGACAGCTTTGTGGCTATCATTAGCACAAGGTACAGATCCTGACCTCCCTCGCTGTTAAACACTGTAATCTCCGGGCTGCACTATTTTTGCCGCTCTACCTTTTGGGCAGAGATATATTAGCCTAATTTATGCGCGAAAGTTTTCTGTCCACCGCGGAGGGCGGGGGGATCTAAGCCTGAATGGCTGAGCAATTTGCGTCCATGACTGTTAATGATTGAGTGGAGTTTGAGTCCAGGTCGGCGAAGGTAGAAAAGTGGCGAGGGGAGGAGACAGAGGCCCAGTTTCGATTCGGAGCCAAGCAACTGCAGGCCGCATTATAAATTGTTTCTAGTCATGGCACGCATTTCAGTCAAAGTATCTCGTACCTTCGATGCAGCTCCCTTGGCCAGTTGCCAGTTGGAGAAGAGAGACTTTCTCTTTTGGCCGAGCTCATTAAATTTCCTTCACACCGCTGTTGTGGGCTGTGCTGTGTTTGCCTTTTGGACGACTTCTGAGTGCCTTGTCTTTGGCAGTTAATCACAATTTAACTCGCCTTAACTGGGTTATTGTGGTGGGAGATCTTCGCGCTGTCTTTGTTTTAATTTTGCCGGTACAGAGCGATGTGTGTGGTCCGGTTGGTTTTGGCCGCTTTTCCAATAGTCGTAGTAGTCGAGTTTACTAGCAAACTTTTAACATTGTCATGCCGCACTCATTTTCCTTTGTTGTTGCTTGGTGTTTTTGCAGTCGCGTATCCGCTTACATCAAACAGCAAGAACAACTCTAGCAACGAAAGCATCTCAAGCGATTGCCAAAGCAAAAACTCAACAGATACATTAGAAAACTTCCGTTGTAACGGCTCTAGATACTTTAATGCCCGTTCCTCCTATGCTTGCTGTTAATTTTTTACCTCCCGCCTTTTGCATACATATTTATAAATGCATGTACAAAGTACAAACACCGAACGAAATACAGAGTTCGTCTAATAAATAAACTTACCATTATTAGGTTGCATTTAATTTCGACAAAGCTGGAAATAATAAGAAATGTTGAAGGCCAAGAATAGCCATAATTTAGTATGTGTGGTGTAACTAAAACTCCTTGGAAATCACATAGCCGTTTGGTCGAAAACAGAGGCTTTTCAAAATATTAGAAACCATAATTAAACAAGAAAGGAAGCAAACTTCGGAAAGCCGAAGTTTATATACCCTTGCAGTTATTACAAAACGACTACATTTCGATTTATATTTATTAACATTAGCTAAAAACAATGAATGTCGATTTTGCGCTGCATATTGTCATCGTTTTTATGGCATCTATATGATATTGCAGTCCGATTTTGATAAAACTAAAAGCGTAATTCTGATTTAGTAAATAATTTCTATATCTCAAAGGAATATTTTGATAAATAGAAAAACAGCAAAATAATTTTTTTTTCATTTTTTTATTTTTTTGATTTTTTAATGGGATATAGATATAGATGTCCGATTTAAATTTAATTAATCGACTCTCTTGGTGATGCTGATCAAGAGTAAAAATAATTTATAGGGACAGAAATGTCTCATTCACAGCGTTGCAAACTTTTGACTGAAATTGTTATCCTCTGCAAGGGTATAAAAAAAAGGTTTCGATATTAATTGTGAAGGTACTATTGCTCACACAAATTGATATTTCTTAATTTTTACTTTTGTTCTTTATTTTCTCCAGTGTATTTTATTTGCTCTCGCTCTTCTTCTTGTCACTCGCTGATACACACAAAGAGACAAAACTGTGTCGCCCTGTTCATTAAAAAGCAAATGGCCAGCACTTGTTAAATTAATAAACGACAAAAGAAGTGGAGGAAAAAGCACGATGCTACGGCAACTGAGCTCCAGGAAATGGACGGGGGTCAGTGGGAATTGGGTGAGGTGAAATAACTTCTGGGACTGAGAATGCTTTTTATGTTGGTTGCCCCAAGTTTCGAATTCGTTTGCTCTTCCGGGCTTCAAACATTTTTTATGCTTCATCACAAAGCGGGCTGGTTTATTCGGAATCGCGTTTATTTTTCTAATCTTTAAAGTACTTTTTTAGTTATTTTGAGAATTTTAAAACGATATGTGCCTCCAGCCCAAAAGTAAACCTATTTATAAAAAAAATACTCCATAATCTAATTTTCTGGTTGCACAATCCTTAACCTTGAGCAGAAAAAACCTTAGCGATGAATTGATTTTTGTGTTGGACCTCACAGGCTGCTCTTTTTTGTTGGCGGATTTAGTGAACAGATTGACAACATTTGACCTCCGCCCGCGACTTGGTTACCTGCTCTGCCTTATGCTCATCCTGCTTGGCTTCGTTTCCTGATTTCAGCGGGAACCAAAAGCATAACATCCTCTGCCTGACTTTGCTTGGTATTTGATCTGTCAACGCTGGCGGCTTGCGATATATTTTTATAAAGCAGTACAAATGCCAAGCTCCGGCTTTTAGTCGCCGTTTGGTGTCTGTGTCCCCACCTTATGGTGGCACGATGTCCTGGCCTTTATTTTCTCCCGGCTCTTTGGCTCTGGGCCAAAAAAAAAACCGTCTTGCCTTTACCGCACTTCCTTGAGGCTTAGCTTTTCCGTTTTTCCGGGTTTCCTTTTATACCAGGCTGCGGCCAACAAGGACTTTCATTTGAGTTACCCGTTACCCACTTGAAATGCCTAAATTCCATGCTTGAAACGTACTCCACCACATACATATTTCATTTCGTTTGCGTTTCAGTTTTTCCATTTTTCTTCTCTGGCAACACGCAAAGCAGGAAGATTCGGGGATGGGAGTTATCGCCCACTCCAACAACCAATTCCCATAACCATAAGTTGGCATGTGTGTGCTTCGCTAAGGTACATCTGTCGATCGCACGTGTGTGCTGACCTGACCCCAAGGTCAGAGGTCCTTTCCTCACGGGTAACTGAATTAGCAGCCAACTCGTTCGTAAATTTATTCAGTTAAATATGGATGGGTTTATGCCTTTGTATAACTGTGACTTTAACTGTCCTTTTTTGTAACTGAGCAGTTTAAACGGTTAGTTTTAAAACAATTTAAATAGAATTTTAATCTATTTACAAGACCATTAACAATTTCCTATCAAAATGTTATCGATATTACAGAAATTAACTGCATAACTTTCAACAATCAATACAAATTAAAATTAAATTTAAATCAATTTTATTTTAGTGTGTGTTATTTATTTTAAATTAAATTAAATTTACTTTAATATTATAATTTAACTACTCTCACCAATTGCACTTTACTTTTATCTTTATTTGAAGACTGGTCTTTATTTATGGACCTTTCCCATGAAACTCACTACAATCTAATTTCATTTATTGTGGTCTGCATGCAGCTGTGGTTGTTGGATGGTGGTTTATTTGGCCATAAGTAGGGAGCGAAGTGCATAAACACTAGTGGAACTTAGCAGTAAATGGGTCAGTAAGAGGTTTCTTCTGGCGAGGCTTATATACATATGTACGTCTTATATCTCTCACTCATTTCGCCCAGTAATCTTCTGCTGACAAGCTCTGACAAGGAGATTCCCCGACTATTTTTCATATGCGCTGTACCGCACTCATTATATAAGCCTTCCACATGGCGTTGCATAATGACGCAGTCCCAATTTTCCCCACTCCCCACTCCCCGCTCCTCCCGGAACTGCGAGACCTCTGCCTTTGTTGCTTCAAATTAAGTTTTAAGCATCGTCGAGCGGGACGACGCTCTCTGCGAGCTGTCAGGCATCGCTCGTTAGTACGTGTCAGTGGCGGAGGCCCCACCCCCACCCTCACCACCACCCCACCTTCCAGCTCCCCCTCAGTCGCCTCTTTTCCCCAATTTCGGAAAAGCTGTCCTCGCTGCGGCTCCAGTCACGTATTTTTGTTGCAGACCAAAGTCTTGGCCACTGCAGCCATTGGTGGAAAGACAGCCGGAGGGCTTACTTTTCTTACGCTTTTTGGTCTAATTTTTTACTATTTTAGACAAATACCCTTTGGAGACAGTGAATGAAAAAATAATACTGCATTTCAATGCTCGAGAAACTCTCGATTTCATCTTTAATAAACATCAATTGTAGTTAACAATACAGCCAAAAATTGTGTTACATTGTTTAAATATTAATATTCTACTTATTGTATGTTGTGTTTACAATATCTTCTAAAAATTACCATGGTTTATTATCCGTCTTTTAATTTACTTTTCACTTCAAAAAATGAATTACTTTACAGGAATAATGACATAAAAGATAAACTGCCCAGAGGGAAAAAGGCAAATACCTTTTAGGCAATATAATGCCTTGACTAACTTTTATGTTTTTTGGTTCATGTGCATAGACACAATATTTTTTCTAATATTTCAGGGAAATTTGTGGGTTGCTATGAGGGCGAGCCAAATGTGTTAATATTTTAGTGGAATGTTTTTCTAGCACTTTTTGTCGTATCTAAAAAATGTTCAATTCCATTTGCTTTGGTTAGTATTTTACTGCCAATTCTTTTTCGTCTGCTGTTAGAGGAAACTAACAACTGACACATTGGGCTCGAATTCTATTAGGTAAAAGTCCGTGTTGCAATTTTCACTGACTTGTTCCGCTCAAGTGCCCGACTGCCGCTTCTAGTACACGTACTGGCCCAGAACCTAGGAAAGATTGCTCGAAAACAAAGAAAATACCAGAGAATTCTTGGCGGACCTCTTCAAAGGAAATTCGAAGAAATAAGTGTACTTGCAAATGCTATATGAAATTAAATATTTAAAATCGAATTTTAATTAACCCGTAGGAAAGAACTATACTTGGGTTAATAACTTTATAATTAAGGTTGTGCAATTGTGAATTTATAGAATTAAATAAAAATATATTTACATAATTTGCATGTTCAAAAACTACCAAAAAAGGGATTAAACAAGTTTATAAATTGGCTGATTGGAAAATAATAATCGCTTATTAAAGTTTTTTGTTCAAATATTAAAGGAAAGTTTATCAAAATTAAATCTGAAAATTGAGCTTTTAGTTATTTTAGTTCCTGAACATCTTTATAATTATCCTTTATCGTTTTGGTAAAAATCAGTCTAAAACATGCTGGCCTTGTTTAACAGTTACAGATCGCTGAGCCTAGCTTCACTTTGCTCCAATCCACACCTCACTTCCCGTGTTGAATTTCAGCTTCATCTGGTTTTAATGGATAGCAGAGAACAAGGTTGCCATGTCACTGGGTCCGCTGTTCAACTCTATCGCCGCACGTCGTCATTATTGGCTCATTATAATTATCAGGTTGCAATTTCTCGCTGCCGCTCTCCAGACAATTCATTCCGTTCTAAATTATTTCTGCAACTACTCGTACTCCGCGGCAGCAACATTTGAAAACTGTAAATTGTTGCCACAATAATCGCAATAATTAAAAGCGAGCCCCGGCCACAAATCATGGAAAGAGTGCTCTGAGGCAGCCGACAGACGCAGCGTGAAAAGCGGCAGCGGCAGCGGAAAAGCGAGAGGTAATTGAGGAAAATCTAGAGCAATCTTAGGATGGTCCGTGGCAGGGGCTCTCGGATCTCTGGCATCGTGGGGCCTCTTGTGAAAGGGTTCTTGATAAGTAAAGGCAATTAAAATATAAAATGAGCCCGCACCATGTGGAGGGAGATAGTTTAAATAAGACGGATGTGGCTTAGATATTGGTGTGGCTACGTATAAAATGGCTCCATGCGGATGTGGAAGAAACTATAAATTTATTATGTGCTTGCAAAAATACTATTCCTTATTGTACTAGAGATACAAGATTCTAAGAGGGGCATAGTCGAATTTATTTATTTACTCTTAACTTCCTTCTTTCCAAAACCCGTTGTTTCATAAAAAGTTTATTGTGCAAATAAAGATGCGATAAATGCAAGACTTAATTTGGTTTTATTTTAAATTACTGTTACTTAAACTCACCCTTTTGTGACCATGTTCAATGTTAATGAATATTTAAGATTAGCCGTTGGCCTTCGCATTTTCAAAATAAATATGCGAAAATTTCCATTAACTAATCACTGGAGAATAGCTATAAATTGTTTCATTTCAAGGAAATTTTTAATCTCACTCGTTAAAAAAAATAGTCTCTTCTTTTTGATAAACAGATACCTAGTCTTTTCTTGATATAAATATATATATGTATTTATATATATATTGTTTTTGTTGTTGTCTCAGTTGCTCTAGGCTTATCTCCTCCGATTTGGACTTGCTTTATTTGTTGTTGCGGCTTTTTGCCTCTTAACCTTGAGGTTGGCGCCCAACGTGACTTTAGCTTAGCAACCCGCACAGAGAAGCTCAGCCAGATGACGATTCAGCTGTCCTCTTCCTCGCACCTGCAAAAAACAACAAAGACAAACAACAGTGTCAACGCTTCGGACAAAAGCCAGCAGGTGGCGCAAGGGGAAGAAGGGTGAGGAGGTGAAGGAGGGGCCGGGGGAGACTGGCACTGTGGTCGCATAAAAAGTTACGCAGTTCACTTTTCCTTTTCCTGTTTTGTTGGTAATTTGTTTGCATATGTCAGTGGAGAGGGGTTGGGGGACGCAGGGGCGTGGCAGCTGTGCCTGAGTGTGTCACCAAGTGGTTGTTCCGATTGCTCCTTGTTGTTTAATTAAGGCACAAAGTCAAGGATTTGCATGCATGAATAACGAGCCTGAAAGAGTCGAAACGAGCAGGCAGAAAGTGAACGGATTAAAAGCAGCTTTTTTCGATTTCTCTTGGCTGAATCAGTTCCAAATTGATTGTACGCTGCTTTTTTTATGTAAACCTTTTTAAACGTAAATGTGTTCGCTGGACTTTTATCTGTTTTGTATTTGTCTCAATATAACTGTAAATATTAGCGCACAGAAAACAGGAGAATGCAATTATCTTGATGTTGACGCTTAGTGAAGTTCTTAAGAAAGCTTCCGGCTTTCATTTTACTTCTGTTAAAGTAGAGTTTCTTTACATCTATCAACCGGAAAGTTCAGTCATATTGCCTACGTCCATCAACTGAAAAGAAAAACGAAGAAACGGTATCTATTAGATACAATCTATCGCTTCGAACACGAGCACAATGCATTTGAAAGGAGCCGACAGACAGGTATCTCCCATATTGATATTTCCACGGGATCCACATTGTGCATTTTATTGTATAATATTATTACCTTTTCAGGGGGCAACGACGGGGTTTCAGGAACCGGGAGGTGCAACCTTGGCCCGCATATCTGCAAGTTGTTTAAATTAGTTATATTCTTGTGCAATTTTCTACGTGGCACCTTTTGTGTGGCGTCGCCGTGGATGCCGCAGTCGCATTCTTCTCTTCGCCGGCTCCGTTGTATTGTTGGCCACGCTTCCCAGCCAACCCCGCCCCCTCCCCCTGGGAACCCCTTCCCCCGCGGACAATTGCATTCGCCAGTACGTTTTGAATCTGTGGCTGCAAAGCGTTCTATTCTGCGCCATGACTGTGCCTATGCTCGTGTACCCATGCAATTTGTGCACATTTCGCTGGCTTTAATAAACGCGAAATTACGTTTCACTCTTTCCGCTCTACACCAGAATTTTCCTCTTTTTCTGTTCGAAAGTAATGTACTCCAAATTGATTTTATAATGTGTCGATTTGATTCGCTTAGTCCGCCCAGTACCCATTGCAATTTTTTGATCAAGATTTAGCCTCCTGTAGATTGGCTACAACCACTTTGCGTTAATTCTATATTATTTGAATGTATAGTAAATACTATTAGTTGAATATAGTTTGCATTAGGTAGTTGTTTTTCATGATAACTGCTCAGCCTTAATACAATGTTTGCTCATAGATATATATCTAAATAAGTATTTTTCATTAAGAGTTTCTCATTTAAATTAAACAATTTTTTCATTTAAACGTATAACATTAATTATTAAGCGTTGCCTTACTCCGTTTGGGTCTTTCCCAAAGGCAACTGCAGCTGCATTCCTCTCTAGTGGTTCCCTTTCTTTTGCTGCTCATGTTGCTGTTTTCCTTTGCTTTTTCGCCTTTCACGTGGTCGGGGCTATTTGTCACAGATCTGCTGCAATTTATCGCTTGCGCTTGCTCCGGATAATGGCAACGTCCACGCGGGTTACCCTTTCGTGCTCCATAAACAAGCGTGGCGTTGCACCTCCCATTGCCCTCCCCCCTTCCGGATCCCTCGCCCCGCAGAACTCATTTACCTTCCCCTCCTGGAAACTCTGGTTTCGTGCCAGATGCAGATGGGTGTCTCAGTGTGGGCAGCGAAATCTGGAATCTGGCATCTGGAACTGGGAGCTGCCAGAGTTGGCCAAACGTGCCCGGCATTGATTTTGGGAAACTTCAGCCAGACCTTGGCTCGTTTATTTATGATTGCCTTAATTCGTTTCTGTGGGCGGACCTTTGTATGCAACTTGTAATTGCCTTTTACTTTAAATCCACGAAATTGAATCCGACTTTATTAACTTTATATTTCCGTCTCCTTTCTACTTGCAGGTATGACAACGCGACGAAGACATAGAAACTAGATTAAGAGAATCAAGAGAAGGTTATGTGAGAAATTAAAATATGGTAAATTTCGTAAGTACTAACGAATGATAAGAAAAGTTGGTTCTGCCTCACAAGATATCTCTTATCTGTGAGATGCATTTCAATTTGTTATGCAGTTTGCAGTCCCGAGTATTTGACAAAAGAGATAGCTGAAGTATACTGCATTTTACACGTAAAGTTCATTTATAAATTACAAGAGACTTGAGCTAAATGGGGCGTCGCAAGTCGTTGCAATCGCCCAAACACACACATATTCACAAGCGCCCAATAGGGTGGAGCAGTTGAAAAAACAATTTTAACTCAAATGAAATGAAGTGTCAAAATGTTGGGAGCGGTAACGCCTTCCAACTGCCACGCCCTCCTTGAGCACTGCAACTTCCTGGTCGCAAGTGGAGCAATTTATTTAAGAGTCATGGGAGAAAAAATTGTCAATTTACATGACAATCAAAAGGGGGTGCAATTGGAGTCCAGCAACAAAAGAAATTCACAAAAATGAAATTCCCTTGTGATAGGTCGTGTAATACTTTTGTATCGAAGACTTTATTGTCTGCCAGGTGACTGCTACATGTCTGATAAATCTGCACAAAGAAACCGCGAGGGAATAAAAGAAAACTATAAAAGAAAGGCAACATTTAATGGGACAATCAAAATTCGGAAAACGGTTTGGACTAAGCTAAAAAACTATAAGCTAAGTAATTCGAAAGCACGAATTAAAGCATTAATTTTTGAATTTATTCGTTCGCCATTTTTATACCCTTGCAGAGGGTATTATAATTTTGGTCAAAAGTGTGCAACGCAGTGAAGGACACATCTCCGACCCTATAAAGTATATATATTCTTGATCAGGATCACCTCCTGAGTTGATATAGCCATGTCCGTCTGTCCGTCTGTCTGTTTCTACGCGAACTACTCTCTCAGTTTTAAAGATATCGAATTGAAACTTTGCAAACACCCTTCTTTTCTTTGCACGCAGTATATATGTCGGCCGGGATCGGCCGACTATGTCCTATAGCTGCCATATAACTGATTGATCGGAAATGCCATAACTTCGGTGTTTGTAAAGTTAGGAAGTTGGGATTTCCTATGGGTTTTATATTTGGCCAATCAATCCGACCTACCAAATTTCATAAGGATCGGCCGACTATATCCTATAGCCGCCATATAACTGATTAATCGGAAGTGCCATAACTTTGGTGTTTTTAAAGTTAGAAGATTGGATTTTTTATGAGTATTAAGAATGCATCATAGGAATAATTTTGGAGAATATAATTTACAGAGTATTCTGCAAGGGTATATCAACTTCGGCTCCGCCCGAAGTTAGCTTTCCTTTCTTGTTTTAATTTAACGATTGGAAAAGACTTACGCTACTCCACGCAATTAAACTGCACAGATCCGATCGGTATGACATACATATGGCATATGAAATACATATATAAAAGCGTACAGTCGAAATTGTAGTGGTGGCAAACGGGGTTCTTCATTTGCACCACTTTTTTTCACATTTTTTATTGAAGTGATTGAATAAGATTGAATAAATAAATCTGTTTTTCGTGTTTCCATAAGTTTTGTTCAAACTTCTCACGTAGGAAACTGAAAGCGGATTTCTTTTGTAATTTTATTCATAAGACCAACATCAATTTACTGTAGGGTGAAATGTTTAAATTGTGTTTTCTACAAAAATTGACAAAAATAATAATACAAATAAACAGATATTTCCATAAAAAATAGTTTTTCTAATTGCAACGATGCAAGCTAGTATTATACAAAAGAAAAACAGTAAAATTAACCGCACAGCCCAATTAACGTAGAAAGACGAAATCACTAGGGTTATTTTATTATGTATTTTCGACATAAAGTAATCTAATATAAAGGAGAATAAAGACTTAAGAGTGTCAGTGCATAAAAGCTCCGATTCTTTTCACGTCATAGTCCCTTATGTTTGGGTCTGCGGTTGCCTAAGCTCAATATCATTCAGTCCGTAGGCAAAGTGAAAGGAATGTCTTGCCAGCTGAATTTATGTGGGTGACTTATGGTTCCTGAATACGCTGCCCGATGTGCCCCCATCCAGCGCCCCACTTCGAACTCTTTCTTTCAGCGGAATCATCTCCGAATATGAGTCGGGGCCTTAGCAAGTTGGCAGCTTGGCCGCACTTGGCTGGCATCCCGGTGCCTCTCGAGCTTCTTTCACTTTACGCTTTCTTAGCTGCAGCCCAAAAGTCACTTTGAATCGCACAGCCAGCGAGGCATAATGACGGCGATAAGTCATTAAGTAGCTCAACGCTCCGCGCTCAACATTCAACGCACCACAGCGTTCACTTCAGATGACGTCGTTAAGAGGCAGCACCAAGTCAATGGACCTTGGGGAGGGGGTGTTTGAGGGTTTGGCTTGGGGCGGCTTCGGTCCATTCACATTATTCAGCCGTTCTGTTTTCACAAGAAACGGGGAGCGCAAGTGAATGCATTCTTGTAAGAATTCGTGTAAGAACCCTTACGAAATCAATGGAAGCAGAGGCTAGTTAACTAAAACTTTAGTTTAATATTTAGTTTATATAAATATTTTGCAAGAAATTTATTAAATAAGCATATAAGTACAGCAGTCACAACTATTTGTTATCAAAAAAATTTGGTTTTTTCAATAATCAAAAATCTTTAGTATGAACTTTTTTTTTCCATTAAACAACATCAAAAATTAAAAATTCTGTCGCCAATTAATGTTGGGGGCAGTTTTCAAAGCCGGTTGGTTCTTTTTGCTTAAACTTAAGAAGTTAGGTAACATTCGTAACTATGGAGCTCAAATTTCCGACTATCTATAATAAGTTAAATATTCAGGTCATGAAGTTCCAAACATTGCTCTCCCTGCATTCTACAAGAAATCTTTGTCTCCTTGCCCCCCATTTCAATTAAAAGTTTCAAGCGACTCATATAAATTCCAATCAAGGTTTTAGTGTACCCCTATTGATTTTACTTTGTCCAGGAACAATTTCCCAGACGTGCGAAATTCAATTAGATCAGAAGTCAATCCGATGAAAGGACGTTTTGTATGCATTTGGAATTTGTAAAGAATAGTTGAGGTAATTGCACAAGTCTCTGGGAATTAGTTTGATAATCGGCTAATTAACTATTGGACAAAAGCTGATCAATGCCGATTATAAAAGGTTATTAAAGTCGTATATTTGTACTATTTTAGCTTTCTATTGTGATTTTACGTATTAAGCAAATTGCCTTGCGTTTGTCCTAACTTTTGTCCATCGTCCTTCGTCACCGCCGTCATCATCATCATCATCATTATCAGCACACACGGGTTTGTGGATTTCTGTGGTTGCCTATCAAAAGCATCGCCTAAGGCTTTATGTCAAATGCATGAACCCAATAAATTTCATACTTCAGGCAGCGCAAAAACAAAACTTGACAATGGGAGCTTGAGGTTAGGCTTGGGCACAGTGTCTGTAAAGTTTTTGTAAACCCATTTATTAAAACAGTATTCAACTACTAGAAAGTATTCAGCCATGAAACGTGCTTTAATCCATTTTCTTGAGGTCAGCAAATACTATAGTGCGGTAATATGGATATTTATTTGTGGTAAGGAACTATTCAAACTAAAAGGTAGTGCTGAAAAACAAAGTTCATCCTTAAAATAAGAATTCTGAAGATAAAGATTATCAAACCTAGTCTTTAGAAAACTTTATTAAATTGCAATTTATAATTCTTGCAATTAGACATCGTTTCTATGGCAGCTATACGATATTGTCCGATTTTGACAAAACTAAAAAAAACTATTAATGATTTATTAATGCAGCATAGTTATGATACTGTACACCATGTCGGCTCTTTTGCTTGTTAGTTATTTCTCTGTGCTGGTAGCTTGTTTGCCAAGACTATTCAGACTATTTCCTGCCTTTTGGGTGGACAGGTAAGGTTCAAACGTGGCACATATCCATGGCACATCCATTAGAGACTTTCATAGTTTGCTATTAATGAAGTTTCCAGGAGACTTTTGCATCTCGCCTCTTTCAACATTGCCGTTTGTTCAGAGAAGGGTTTCGCAATGAGAACTGGAGATAGCTACTCCTGAATTGTTCCCCATCTAACGCAAACCTCTGATGAGGTTCTCTTTCTACCAAACCCCAACTACGAGCCCCCTTTCTTTGCCGCCAACTGCGACTCTGGGCCTTTCTCTTTTGCCACTCGACTTGGCCGCATCCCAGTTGACTTTGATTGACATTTGCTGTTGTTTGCATTGCCGGAACAACTTCTGCCTTTTTTGCTGGTACTTTTTGCTGGTATTTCACCATGATTTCATTTTGCGTTTTGGGTGGCCCATTGGTTGGTTTTTGCAAACGCTACTGCCATTGGAAATTGATCGGCACTGTGTTCGTTCTCCTTTGGGTGTTGACCCAGTTACGGATCGTAGAGCGCATTATCCTTAGGATTCGCCTGATTCGATTCGTCACACACGCAACTTCGCGGTTGAAGGTTTCTAGCTTTGAACCACTGGCAACTTTGTTTCGCGGTCTGAAATGCACGTGTTATTGCCTTTTTAGCGGATACATGTATATATACTTTGCCTGGTGTGTGTCAAGTTCAAGGGGTAGTTTCTATGGTTAGACTATCACTATCTTTAATGACAAACATTAATGGAAATGTGGTGTATCGTAGCAATGCAATTGGTAATGGCCAATCAAGCCACAATAGCAGTTTATGACACTTTCCAAGACAGATAGATGGATAATATAACTCATAAAATCCAGCAACAAGAATTGAAGAAGTTATTTTTCCTATACCCTTGCAGACGGTATCATAATTTCAGTCAAAAGTTTGTAATACAGTGAAGAAGACATTTCCGACCCTATAAAGTATATATATTCCTGATCAGCATCAACAGGAGAGGCGATCCATGTCCGTCTGTCCGATTCTACGCAAACTAGTCCTTCAGTTTTAAAGCTATCTGCTTAAAACTTGCCCAAAAGTTGTCTTTCTATTGGTAGTATATAAGTCGGAACGAGCCGGATCGGGCGACTATGTCATATAGCTCCAAACAATCGGAAAAAAAACTAAAAAAAAAAATAACTTTGTTGTTTTTAATTATTTTTTTTTGTTCTTTGGCATTTGGTTTTATTTAAATATTATTGAATTACGGTTTTAATTAAATTAAAATCGGAGAACAATATCATATAGCTGCCATATAAACGATGGCCAAATGCAGCGCAAAATCGACATAGCTTCATTGTTTTTAGTGATATAAATATAAACAATATAAATCGAAATGTTGTCGTTTTGTAATAACTGCAAGGGCATATAAACTTCGGCTTGCCGAAGTTTGCTTCCTTTCTTGTTTAAAGTTGCTTTCCCAAGTTTTCCTGCTGACTTCTGAGAGCATTAAAAGCTTATAACTAAAAGTTGGACAACGTTTCTCTGCCCGAAATCTGACACCCCTTGACCTGATTTCATCCTTGCTGGAGATCTCCAGATATACATTAAAATAGTGCATTATACTGGAAAAGTAGCCCCAACATGACCAAATTGCCTGTTAGGAAGTGGCAGCCCTCTCGCATGTCACTTGTAATTAAAATTATTACAATCAAAAAGAGGGGGTGAAAAAGCTCTGCACTTGTATACATTCTAAAATCAGTTTAGTTTACTTTCTTGTTTTTCCCGTTCCATCGTAATAAGTTTAGGAACGCAGTTTCCGAGTTGGCTTCGTACGGAATCATCGTTTTCACCAATTTGCATGTTTTCCGAGACTTGAGTTTGTGTTTTCGTTTGCAACACAAGAATTGGGCGGGACTGGGACAGTATTTGTGCATGTTTTTAACTGGGCACCAGCAAAAGTTACTTGCTGGCTTTGAAATATGAGCCAAGTTGGACTGGGTCGTAGTGGGTGGGAGTTTAACTACTCGCATTTACGTGCCTGCATTTTGCTTTTGTTTGGCAATTGTTAAATCGATAAATTTCGTTTTACTTCAGTTCTGTATTTGCGTTTTGCCCAAAAACGGCTTACTCTGTATAGCTATTTTTGTTTTGCCTCTTGTTGCTTCCGCTTTTGTGGCGGCTATATTTTTCGATGTGTTGGTGGTCTTAATGTCGAGCATTGGAGGATTTATGTGGCTTTGTGTGCTGTTGTAGGGATTCGTTGGGCTATTTCAAGGATTAAAGTGGAGCTTACATTTTAAATATAATCAAATTACAAGCTGAGTCTTGCTCAATAAATAATAGCTGCCTTTCCTGCTCTTGCCTTGCCTCCATAATTTAACCCAAAAAATGTAAAATTCTCTACTTGTTGGTCGAAGCGTGCATTTAATATTTGGTGAATTTCAATTTAGCCCTGAGAACAGAATAAAGTTCTGCGCTATTTTTTTCTTTGTTTTGATTTTATTTAAATATTTTGTTGCCTTAGTTTTTCTTGTTTTATTTTTCAACGCTGGTCTCGCTCTTTCCGCCTCTCTTCTGACCTTTTTTTACCTCGCACGCGGCAATTATGCACATTTTTATAAATAAACACGAATACACACGCGTGGACACACACACACATGTGCATATATTTACAAGCCTTTGGCCAACGGAGCGTATGCGTAATATTTTTTCAGCGTTCGCGAAGTGGTCACGGCGGAAAATTCAGCACACAGTGCCGCGATGGCTAGCTAAATAAATGTGCACAAGTTCGTAAAAACAACATTTACATCATAAAATACAGGAGCAAAACAAAAACATTAAAAATGCCTAATTGATTGCAAAAAGTGTTGAATTTATGACGCAAAATGGGGGCGTGATGATACTTGCATAAAATATGGGATATATTTAACAAGTGAATTAAAAAGGTGTGGAAATAAGCTTAAGAGAAAGCTCTTGGTGACTCGTAAAGCGATCATTTGGTCTTGATCACTAAAAGAATAAGTGGCCCATCTTGGCGTAGTGGAAAGCCATTTCCAATTTTCCGCTCTCCCAGCATTTGGCTTTTCCAGTAGCCATTTATCAACATTACCGGCTTATGTCAGCTTGCGAACCTCTAAAAATAATTACCCAGTACTTAGTGCGAGTGTGATTTTATAAGGCGAGACATCTGCACACGCATGAGAACCCAACCGCTAAGCCACCCGAATGATATGATACTTGGGCATGCCAGAAGTGGGACGGACGCACCGAACCGAGATGCCAGAATGCCGGGATGAATTCCAAGAGCTGTGGTTAAATCGTTTAATGGGTCAGCCACTGGGCAGTAGTCCGGCGTTGGTAAGTGGAAATGTAAATCTTTGCTGCCGCCTGACTAATGACGCAAGTCATTTCGAAAAGTTCATCTGGCCGGCGTTCAGGGTTCAAGGCCTCAAGCAACACGTGAGCGACTTTTACTTTTGTTCGCCTCTGCACGGGGAAGTTATGTAAATAGTTGTGTATCGGTTTTTGGTCAGTCGAATCGGTTAAACTTATTGACGATGGCGGGGAGGGGGCAACACACAGAGGAGCCCATTATATTGATTAATCGTCTGAGGTTTGCCTCTTCCAAGTTTGACCCCGAAACGGTCAACAAAAGAGCGTTGTCAGCTCCCGGAATGACTAACTGTGAACGTGTCTATTCATCATGTGTGCCACATAGCAGACCATTTCTATTGGTGTCTTCGGGTATTGATTGGGCTGCTCTCAAATAATTTTGCGTATATTCTGTGCAAATTTTAGGCTTTTGATCTTTGGAACTGTGTCAGAATGCCGCACAGCTGCCGCAGTAAAAACAAAACGGAAAAGTATAAATACAAACATTTTGCCAGTGATATTTTGCTCTTGGGGCTAGTGAGTTGCCAAAAGCCACTGTCAGTGGGTCAAAGTGGCGGGGAATAGCATGCGAATCGAGGTGGCCTCTGCCATTTCAACTTAACATGTTCGCAATGCTGCTTTTCCAATTATTTTATATGTTTCATCAACCATTTTTCAGGGCAACATTTACTTAACAAGCACTTAACGCCTGCATTGCCATGAGGCCATTAAAATTAAATTAAAAGCCGACTTGAATTATAGCCAACATAAGCTGAAAATACCCAATAAAACTGACAAAAGTTTTCAGATGTCCCTAGTCGACATAGTTAACAACCAATTTACAGCTGTGGCATACCTTAATATTTAAATAATATCAAGCCAAATTATTATTATGTTCAAAATGAATGTTGCTATTTTTAATGTATGCTAGGTAATCTTTGAGTTGCTTCCAATGTCAGATAGTGTTGAAAGCCCACTTGAGAATTCTTCGAAAAGCCATTTGGTTGGTGCTTTAAACTTGATGCATATTTTTAGCCTCAAGTGCCTCTTTTTCGCACAATTACAAAATACAAATGGAAAGAAAACATCTCAAATTACTCAGCTAAAACGAAAGTGAAATTTATGACGGCCTTCAACAGTATTTTGTTGTGTTTTGGGTCCATGTAAGTGTACTTCATCATAAATTATTCAACTTGACACGTAATAAAAAGAAATAGTTTGTGATGTTGATTGAATTTTTTTGATCCAATTTTCAGTGTATTACTGTTACTTTAAAGTGATTTTTACAAATTTTATAAAAACTTATTTGTTGTCTGACATACAACTAAACATCAGCTAAGGCTGCTCTAAAAATTTACTCCACAATAAATATTCTTGGTAGTGTTTGGTTATGGTAATTTTATAAAAATATTTGGTTTTTAAAATCCAGATGAAGTTGGGGATTAATTAATTAGCATCAAAAAATTAACCATATGTTCAAAATTAATTTAAGTGGAATACTTTATCCCATTCCGTTACTCTTCTTGTGTACTTTAAATACAAGTAATGTTGCGGAATTGGTATTTCCCTTTTTTTTTGTAATTGCCTGTTATTTTTTTTGGTTCTTGTCTTTTTGAAAAGTTTGCTGTATAAGTATTATTGCAGCTTTGGCTATAACCACCACCAACCCATTGTGAACACTTGTTTATGAATGGATAACTAACAGTGGAGCCCAGCCAAAGAGACTGATATTTGTGGTTGCATCTTTTATTATTATTTTATTTTTCCTGCCTGCCTTGGCACTTGCACCCCTTCCAAATATGGTCGGCGGCAGCATAATTTCTGGTGAACTTACTAACTAGATATTTTATGTGTGCGAATAGAAGTCGTTATATTTCTATATTTCATTTTGTTTTCCTAAATGTTATTGCTAGATTTATGTGGTAATAACTCTGAACATTCCTTGCATTCTATCAATTGTATTTTGTGCTGGCGACATTCAAACATTTATATGTTTTATCTGTATACGAATGTTACGATTTGCATACAGATGCAGCTATTGATGTTTACATTGTTTCAATTCGCCACAAACTCATTAGCAATGTGGTTAAGTGGGAGTGTGGGCGCTGTGGTGATGCCAGTGTATGTGGTTATATCTCTGATGATGATGACGTGCCTCTACGGCAAAATTTGCGAGTTACTAAGTACTAAGAATTATTTGGATAGTAACTTGTTTTGATGTCAATTAAAGTAGATGTATGAAACGAAAGTAATAAAATATGGCAATTGAAATGGAATTAAAAGTTCACCTATTTTAGATTTAATGTTGACCAATTTGATTATCAATTGTTCTTTAAAATATGGTAGAAGGACTATGCAAAATATAATTTATCTTACTACGTATTTACTATATTTTGTATTTTTCTAAGAGATATGTCTAAACTCTGCCTGCAGCCCCGTATATTGCATTAAGCCTCCCTTTGCTTCCCGGCCGACCCCATTATCGTCTCAAACCACGTTCGCTGTTTCCGTTTTTGCCACTTTATCAACGTTTGGCTTTTTTTCGCTTAGGCAAAACATTTTCATGAAATATATTTACAATTGCTGAAGAGCAAAGAGTGTGGGAGCTGAAATAGAGATACATTTAAGTGTTGTAATTAAAAACAATTTTCGGTTGAACCATGTATTGCCATTGGAGTTGGGATCGAAACCGACTCGTGCTGAGCGCCATGAAAATGCTAATTACGCTTCATTATAGAAGTTTTAATCCGATTTAATTGAAAGCCAATTCCAGGCGGGCTCCCTCCCTCCCATTGTCATGGCAAAGTGAACTTCACGGCTCGGTGCTTAACTATTACGCCAGCAATTATATATCATTCATCGCATATATATGATTATCTATATGAGTATTCTAACAAGTTTCTGTCCCCCCCGCAGTCTCTCCAGCGTGCGGATCGTGTTACTGGTGAGGGATCCGCGGGGAACAATGCAATCGAGGCGACATCGAGTGTGGTGCGGAGGCAACGAGGACTGCGAGGATCCTCGCCTGGTGTGCCAAGATCTGCAAGATGACTACAAGACTGCTGAGCAGCTGTTACAAAAATATCCATCTCGATTTAGGTGAGTTTTCTCCTTCATTTATTATCCCTGTCTAAAATATGTTTGCTTCCAGGACTGTTCGTTATGAGGACTTATCTCTGAGCCCCAGTGAAATGACCCAGGATATTCTACAGTTCTATGGCCTGCCGTTTGATCCTGCCGTGGAGGAGTTCTTGGACACGCACACTAAGGTGAACATTGGAGGTGTCAGCTCCACATATCGTGATTCCAGATCAGCACCATTCCATTGGATGCAGGATCTAAAGCCAGAAGAGGTCGGTTTTTATAATGATTTCTGTTGGATAGTACCGTGAATTAAACTGGTATCACTTCATTTCAGATCAAACAAATCCAGGATGTTTGTGTCGATGCTATGGACTTGTGGGGCTATCGTCGCATTGAGAGCTTCAGCAACTTCTCAACCACACAGCAGACTTTCGATCCAATGGTGATGCCGCCACCGTTCACGTGAAGCGGTCCTAGTGTTAGCTGATCGTTTACGATAACTGATAATGATAACTAATTCTTCTACTTGGTACATTTTGTTGTGATATCGTCGTGTTGAGCGAGCAAAAAGAAATAGGAAAAGAACGGAAGAAGCGAGAGGTGTAGCGATTGGATAGAGGAAGAGGTGCATTGTGAAAACCCATTCATAGCTGGCACATTTTTGCTAAACACGCAAACACACTTAACTGAGCAATAGTTATTAATATATATAAACTGAGTATACAATATGAAATGCATAATTTTAGTAATTGGCGAATTTTGTGTAGAGAGTAAAGCGGTACGAAAACCAGTCGAATATCAGATTTACATTTAGGCCTAGAATATAAGCAAACAATAACTGAAACCTTAGTCTAAATAGGGCTGCGTATAGTGGATTGTTTACTTGGCTTTTTGATGTAAATTATTTAGGCAAACAACTTTTGTAATTCAGCTTAACAAGTGCAATGAAATCCAGTGACTTAGCATCTAACACAACCAAAACGTATCAGAGAGAAAAATTAATCGAGATGCAATTATACACCCATGTTTGGCAAACCAAAAACCGTGCAATATTATCAAATCGGAAACACTTAAATCACGCTAATTCAATATAGACACGAATTTTTTAATGAAAATTAAAACTAAAAAATGCATTAAGATGAGCAATGCGCACTCAATTCCTACTCATAAGTTTCCTTAGGCATAAATTATTTGTATGGTTATTTAGTTGTAATTGTAATTAAATTGTACTATACTTTATGTCCTTACTATATAACTGAGTTATACTCGTTTTCTTTTTCCAAAACGAAGTCCAGTAAATCGATCAAATTGGCAACAAAATTTGTTAAAAGAGTATTTGGATTGTTTAATAAACTGAAAAATCCAGCAATATTTGCATAATTACACTTATTAAGCAAGATACCAACTGAATAAACACTGAATTATGAAAATTATTTTTGACCTTATTGGGTGTTATGTCCCTTAAAATTGGTTTGGATCTGTCTTTTGGTACACCGTAATTAAAGGCTACACTCATAAAAATGTGGTTCGAATAAGACAAGTTCTTAAAAATATCCGTATGTATGATTCACAAGTAGTTGCAACAGCTATTGACGAGAAAGCCTCTAACTTACAGAGGATTTGCGTTGGCTTAGACGGTGTGGGGGCAGCAGCAACAATTCCACTGACTTCTGCAAACCTGATAATGCTAAATCCCCAACCTAATTAGGATGAGCAAATACTATATAGTATTATATTATTACTTTATATCAACAGAAGAAGCTGTCTCCGTTACAATGCGGAATCACGAAAGATGTTCGCATTTTAGTTTAGGACATCCAATTCTTAGAATTATTAAACGTGTTATACGTGTATATATACATACATAAAACGAAACAAATAATACCAAGTAGATAATATCTACATCAAGTAATGAAAATGTAATATATACATGAGTGAGTAGTAAGCGCGCCATCTAGCGTTGGTTTACTATGTCGATGTCAAACATAATTTCTATACATGTTTATACATTTCGGAAGAGTACATACATAGCAGTGGGAAAAATGGCTGCGCCGGGATGGGGAGGGTCTTGAGGGGGGCATCGCTTGCAGTCTTGAGGGTATGATTTCGGTCGTGAGGCTTGGGAGCGTTTCCTGCGCTTTTCTGAGGGGCTCCCAGGATCATGGCGGATGTGGGGGAACGGGCGCAACTTTTGGGGGTCTCACGCTGGGGACCGAGTTCGGAAAACAGAGAAATTGGGGAAAAACCGGTAAAGTTCAGTTTGACAGTCTGGCAGCACTATATTTTGCACATGGGTAACACACTTTCCACGGAAAACTGATCGCGGCGACCTGCCCCCACCCTTGCTCCCGTCGGCAGCACTTTCCACTGGTCCAGGCAGTGTAACCACCTTTGGGTTTAACGCAAATATAGGCGCTTTCTGGCAACTTTCGCAAGGCGTTATCTCCAAAGATGTCATACAGTTTTGGCGCCGTTGTTCAAAGTTTTTAAGTTACCATACTTCACCAGTGAAGTTTGAAGCAATCAGGATGATACATTCACAAATATTGCACGAATTTTATACTTGTTAGTCATAGAGTAAAATTGTAAACTAGTTACACATAAAGTAAAAAGGGGAATACCCCTAAAACGCATTTCAAACTATATAACATTTTGTTAAAAAAAACCCTTCTTTGGACACTCAAAAACTATTTTGCAGGAAAAATGTTAACTTGTATGAAAAACAACTAGTTGTACAACCATTTTAACGGCTTAAAAACAATTTACTGACATTTACTTTAAAGCCTTAAAAAACCGTTTGAATAAAGGGATTATCTTGTAAAATTATTTTAAGGGTGGCTAAATGTGATGAAAGTACGGATTAAGAGTGGGCGATTTTGTCTGAAATAAGGTAGGTTCGGTTTCCATTTATTTATTTATCATATGTCGTAGATATTTCCTTCCAACTTTGGTCTAAAACTTCTTCCTTTTCCCGCATGGTATTTTCATTCACAAGCATGATATCCTCGTTAACCCCAAAAGACCAATTCCCTCTGAACCGTTTTAACACAGTGCGCTGTTGTTGGATTTGCTCTTTTATTACTTGGATTTATATTTTAAATATAGTTTAATATATGCAGCTATATAATAGTTATTTAAAATTTGAATACTACGGCTTTGTCGAATTATTTATAATCATTATAATTATGCTTCTGCTTTTAAACTAAGAACTTTAAACTAATTTTTGTTGTGTTTGCTCCGATCGCTCTGTGACTCCGCCTCTTTTGCCAGGATGCACATCGGTCTGTTATTGTTTGCTACTCTAAGGTGCTAAATACGTATATTGTTAATTCATTAATTACACACTTGAAACAACTTCGTGCGAGAATTGTTACGATCGTTGATTAGGTGTTTAAAAACTATATAATACAAAAAGTCTTGGCGGTAAAGTATAAATGGTTTAAACAAAATAATTAAATTATTTTGCGCTGGTTTACAGTTTCCATTTGCTGGATGTCTCACACACACACATACACACACGTACATATTAAATAAATTAATTAAACATTTTGCTGTTTGTACTCAAAACTGCTTCGAGCCTGCGATACCGATCCGATGAGGCAATAATATCGGGCGATCCCCTTACAGTTTGGCCTTTCATAAGAAGCCCATGTCGAGGGCAGTGTAGAGGGCGCGAATGTCGCTGTGGGCGGAGATGCGCCAGAAGGGGAAGTTCATGGCCTTGGCGGCGGTCTCCTCCTCGTTGCCATCCCCAATCACCACGTAGGTGCTTTTGCGGCCGAAGCGCGTCACGATCCGCTCGTAGCAGGTTTCATGGCCTGCGGAAAGGGGGGAAAACCGGTTACAACTCGGATCCATCTCGGCCATCACGCGCCGTGTCCACTCACCGATTTTGTGCGCACTGTAAATGTTCTCGATGTTGAAGATGCCGCCCAGCCCGAACAGCAGGACCTTGGCCAGCGCCGGGGCCAGTTGCGTGGAGGTGACCAGGACGTTGACGCAGTTCTCCCGCTGGGAGATCATGCTCAGACACTTGAGCGCCAGCGTGGCCCAGTTGTCGGTGGCCACCTCGATCTCCGAGCGGATCTGCAGCCAGGCCTCGCGCTTTCCGGGTCCCAGCAGTGTGCCAACACTGAAAAAAACGGTTTAGAATGTTTGGTTAGTTGGGGTAAACATCAAACAAGTACATTCTTCTTTTCAAAACTTTGTTTTAACTTTAGGATCTGTGAAATCACGTTCCCAATCCAATCTTCGGGTTTGATAATGCATGCATTTAATCGTTTGCTGAGTTCAAAACGAACTGCAGTAAGGGAATTCTACTACTCCTGATGTACATCTATATGTTGAAGGAAGAGGTCATCTCTATACTCACTTTCCCCGGTAGCTATTGTAGATGTCCTTGATCTTGCGGTAGCGGAAGGCCAGCTTGCGCATCCAGTCGACGCCGCCCCTCACTCCGGTGGGCAGGCAGAGATTGGGCGGGGCGCCGGGCGGGGTGTTCGTGTGGAAGCCGTCCGTGGCGAAGTTGTAGGCGCTCAGGTCCTGGCCATTGTCGTCCGAGCTGACATCGTCGATGTGCACCTGGTCGCACTCCTCGATCTCGTTGAAGAAGAAGTGCGTGTCGGCCATGTTGAAGACCATCTCTTCCATGCGGAAGGCGATGGTCATTAGGGAGCTGTGGTCTTTGGTGTATCGGTTGGCATAGCTGCCCGAGAGCAGGGTGTGGAAGATGATGAGGGTCTCGTCCAGGTCCCAGACAAATACCCTCTCCGGGGGCTTCACTGCCTCACTGTTTCCGGTGTCCGAGGCAGTGCTCCTGGTGGGACTGGGCTGCTGGTGGCGGCGTCCCCGCGCCCGCCCCGTCTTGCCCGTGGGCGTGGTCTTGCTGGACGCCATGCCCCCCGAGCCCGCCGTGCCCACACTGCTGCCTCCACTGGAGTTGAGGGCTGCCGCAGCCGCCGACGCCGCCACGTTTCCCAGAGCTCCGATTCCGGCGCTGGGCGAGATCGGCAACGGGGATCGGCCATTTCTGCAAGAAAAATAAATACAATGTGAGTGGTGGGGTTAACTAGAAATTTATAAAGTGAGCTTTGCGTCGGTTAAACCTGATGGCAAAATGATAAGCATTTTATAATAAAATTAATCCATTTATTCTATAAAATATGAAAATTATTTATCTGTTAGCATTTATAGTACTATTGCTTAGTTCTCAGTTAAATCCCTTTAAAAAACTAAAAACACCATGTTAGCACATTTAAATTGATCACAATTTATTGTTTTAAAAATGTATATAATAATCGGAGTACGAACCCTCTCTTTAAAGGAATGAAAGCTACTGTCTAGTCGAACTTATTTAAAGTCCTTGTCTCGGCTCATTGTCTAAGAAGAATATATCTAATATAAGAAAATGGATCAACTTCTGGCTGTTATCCCTTGCCTACTCAAATGATGGACGAAATCTGTTCATCAGCTATAAGAGAAAGGATATTCTCAAGTACTTTGGCAAGGCGAGTCCTGTCTTCAAATTTACTGTTCAATTTATCCTGCCGCAATTAAAAATACTTAAATATTTATTACTTTTCAGGTGCCTAGAATTAGCCGAAGTTTTTCATTATGTGTTGGAAGCGTCCAAACTATTTCATATATTTGATAGATAACGAGATTACGTTATATTTGGTGATTATATCTGATGAGCTGTGTTCAAACTGTTAATGAAATTAAAATTGGAAGTGGCAATTGAAACAATTGAGCCAATTCTCCTTGCCTTAAATAAACTGGCATCTAATATGAGATCCAAAAATTCACCAGTTAATTTAATGGATGTGAAAATATGAGCTTGGGCGACGAATGAATCCACTATACAATTACAATACGACAATTTTTAAAGATCAGAAGCTTATCCTTGCAATCTGGACCCAAATTAACAGTGTTGAACTTGATTATACTAATATGTATATTTAATAACAAATATCAAAGTTGAAAAAAACAATCTTTTCTTTGCAGGAAATCCAGCACAGTTAATCAATTTGTGGAATGTTGAGGTACAAGATATTTAAAAAATGTCTCAATAATGGAGGAATGAGTATTACCGAGATGCAGTGAACTAGTTTAGGACTTACCTATTCGGCGAGTGGGCGCTCTGGTGCACCGGCGTCGTCGAGAGCGTGTCCGTGGGACTCTCGGAGAGGTTTGAGGAGGCCGCCACATGGAAGCCGTGTCCGTGACTCGCGCTCGAGCTGGGCGAGCTCACCGCGTACGGCGAGTAGTTGGCCGGACTGTAGTAGTTCCCGTACTGCTCGTTGTAGTAACCGCCGTAGTCCTGCTGCCCGAAGTTGTTGTAGCCGGCGTACGGACTGCTGTACAGCTGCGAGTTGTTGTTGCCGCCGCCGGCGTAGCTGGGCGTAAGGTAGGCCGCCGCCGCCCCGGGCTCCATCTTGGTCTGACGGGTGGCATAGGGGGTTCCGTAGCCGGAGTAGAACGGCGGCGTGTACTGCTGCATGCTGTTGTAGTAGTAGTAGTCGTGCTTGCCGTCGTACACCGCCGCCGCAGCCGCCGAAACCGCCGAGGAGCTGACCGCCGCCACTCCTCCGTCGAGGGGATTGCTGGCGGAGCTGCAGGCGTACAGGTTGGAATTGTCCAGCGAGGCGTGTCCCTGTCCCGGGCTGCGCGACTCCGACTTGACCGCCGCACCCGAACCGGAGCCATCGTGCGTCCAGTGCGACATCACAGTGGCGCCGCCGACCACATCCTCGCCAGGAACACCGGCTCCGGCGGAGGATCCTGCCTGCTGATATGTGGAGAAGCTGCTGCCGGCGGACTGCGAGAAACTGGAGGCGGCGGACAGGCTGCAACTACTCGGGTTCACGGTCGGATTGACGTTCCCGTTCGAGTAGTGGCCGCTCAGCGATCCAATGGTGGGCTGCAACGGCTGGCTCTGGGGCGGCAGCTCCAGGGGACTGCACTGCCCGACCACGCCCACGCCCCCGCCCACCCCGACACCCATGCCGGAACCGGCACCGGCACTACTGGGTCCATTGCTGGCCAACACGGTGCTGGGATGCGATGGCTGTTGCTGCTGCTGCTGCTGGTGCGACGGTTGCTGCTGGGGTTGCTGTTGCTGCTGCTGCTGTGACAGATTGCAGAGGCTGCAACGAGATAAGACAAGGAGAGTCGTAAGAGGGGAGGGCACAACAAGAACGAATAAGTGGAGTACTGACTTGCTACAAAAAAGGTTACCTCCGTCATTTATTAATCAGATGGACATGGCAATATCGACTCTACTGTTGGTGCTAATTAAAAAGTTCATACTTTATGTGTTTGGAAACGCTTAATTGGGCATATTACATATTTTTTAGGAATGGAATATATTATTTTCCTTAACAACAAACTGGTACAATGACTAATAACTGATTAATTGAGACACAAAATTAAGAAATCTGTCGGTTAATCGGAGTGTTTACAGTGAAACTCGTTTTTTTAAATATATAAAACAAACCCTGTCAAAAATTCGATTGCGGCATTATCAATGTCCTAATGCTTGAGCTCATTATTAACCAACCATTTTTTTAAATACAATAATTTAAGTCTCAAGCGGTTTAAAGGCCTAGGGACTATTATTAATTAAAACACAAAAGTTCTACAAAATCAAACATTAAATGGTCAATAAGATTTTTCATTTCTCAATTCTTAACACATAAAACGAATGTCAATTGCTTGGCTGTTAATATGAGAACCTCAAAAATGTTGAGAGAGATTACTGACAAGTATATTCTGATTTAATTATAGTTTACGTTATAGTACGTAAGCCTCAGTAGTTATAAACAAATTAAAACTAGTATATTTTAACTTTTTAGCTTAGTAAAACAGAGAGTTTTAAAGAAACATATTAGGGATTCAATAAAATGCGTGCAATGCCCAATAACTACAGATGAGGACTTCTCATTGCGTGGTAGACAAAAGAAAAACCCTCGTCTCGTTAGGGAACCCATAAAATAATTTCCAATAATCTTTAAACAATCATTAAATTAACGGTGCGCTGTTGTTCTTGTTGGTCTTTTTTTGTTCCCCGTTTCTTTTCCCCAGAGCCTGAGTCAAGTGTCTCCCAGTCGAAGGGTCTTTAAAATCTTGTCAAGTGTTATAAATATTTTTCTACGATCTCGCCGTTCCCCTCTTCCTGTCGCTTTTTGCCTTTTTGGGTTGTTTACTGCGATTGAGAATCGCTGAGATGAGAGAAGGAAATCATTTGAAATCGTTTCGGGGCACTTGAGGGGCTCCTTGGGTTCGCATTTTAGTGGCATGTGCGGACTGTCCCGGAGAGGTCCGTCCCCCCACCCCCTTCCCGACCATGTGTTCAGCAAATGTTGAATTCCCAGAGAGCAACGACAAATATTTTTTTATATTTTACGATTTGTGTTTTGATGTTTCTTTCTGTTCTTTGGCTGTTATTACTTTTCAAGTAGGTTCAAAATTAAGTGGACAAATTGGAAATCTTAAAGGGCTCAATAAAAATCAAATAATACTGAGCACCACTGAAAATCAAATAAATCACCGCAACGAGAAAATCAAAAGAATGAAAACTGTTTCGGAACATAGATTATTCCAATGAAGAAGGGGGGACAAATGGGGGAGTAATTCAATCTTTTTCAGTGCAATTAAGTGGAGTTTCCTTGGTTCCTTGGCCTAACATTTGAATAGTATTCAAAAGTATTTTAAGCTTCACATGATAAGGCTAAGATATTAATTTTGAGTTGTAACATTTTCTTTAAAAATCCTCAGTGTAAATGATTCTATTTAATGTAAATTCCGAATTGGTCACAATAAATATAAGAATTATATTTCTTAAAACCCCTAATGATTCATCTGCCTCAGTTTCTTTATTTTCTTATCCCATTTTTTCCCATTTTCTACTAACTCTACTTCAACTTCCCCCATCCGGGATGGAAATATTCAACAATGTTTCATAATTTTAATAGGAAGGTAAATTAAGTGCCCAATTTCCAAAGGAATCTGACACCTTGAGTTTTTTCTCATCTGAAGAAGGGGGACATTTATCTTGTTGGCAGCCACAACATGGGAAAATGAGGAGGGGGAGCAGCTGGTAACAGGGGGAAAAGCCTTTTCCCAGCGCAGAACGACGCGTGTGCTGGCGAAAGGGGAAAGCCAACCAAAACTTTTGCTTGGAGATCTGCTCCACGCATAATGGTGGATGGTGGTGGCCAATGGGAGATTTACGCAAATCAAAATGGAAATTATTGAGGAAGAAGTCGGAGAGGAGGAACAGATCTCGAGGACTAAGCCGCCTTTAAGTCCCTTTTAAGTAGTTGGGCCTGGACCTCCTCCGCTCTTTTCCTGCCCTGCAAGTGCTAAGTGCTCTGACACTTTTCGGTTCGTATTTTCACTTTTTGTTCTTCGGGATTTCGGGATCTCTTCTGTGTCACAGATGAAGCGTGCAAGGAATTCTTTGAATTTCTGCCGGGGCATGTGTCAGGTTGTGAGGGCCACATGCAAAATTCTTCCACTCCACCAACGACCCTAGCCTCTTTTCAATCGAAACCAATTGAAGATGGTGCGCCCCTTGTCAAGTGTGAGGAATGTCCTGGCCTTTCTGTTACAAATTGTCTACGCTAGCAGATGAACTCCATTGGAAGATCATTGAGTGCGGTTTGGGGAGGGAGAGGCAGAAAAAGCATCGAAAATGGCTATTATTAACTTTAATTTCGATTTGTTTAATTTTTTAGCAGTTCCCAAATATCTCAATATGATAATTCATTTATTACTATAATTTAAACATACCGGTTGCGTTCATGTGTATCCGTGTGCTCTGTCTTGGGACGTTTAACCTGAAAATATGCCAAAAAAAAACACATTTAAATATAATTCGGAAATAAATATTTTTTGGTGGCTTAGCAAGTATTACGGATTATGTAGCCCTCGAAAGAATTTGTTTATAAACAACTGCCCCGGCTCACACCTCGGCGTCTGGGATCGCCCTGCTGAGCTCGGCACTTCCACCGCCTGAAACTCTATTTGGGTTATCCAGTGCGGAGTGGCGAAAGAAAACAGCCAATTTTACATAATTCGCATTTGCTGCTGCGCCAAGCGAATTTCGCAGCTCAAGCTTGTGCGTGGGAAAAGTTTTACTGGGCCGCCGCTGGTCGAAATGTTTCGGATGTGCGGCGCCATTTAAGGGGAAGTCGCATAAAGGGGAAATCGGCAAGGGGAAAATCAGCAGGTGTTGACAGATTTAGATAAGGATGTGACTAGGCAAGGAGAGGGCTATTCAAAATGTAGTAAATAAAGCCTAAGGTGATTCTTATATTTATATGTTTAAAAATAAAATGCCTCCCAAAAAATATATATACAGTTAATCGAAACTTAGGTGATCCTTAAGAATAAGCAAGGGTATTCAACCAAAATAAGTATTAAATATAAAATGCTTCCCAATATACAAAATCAGTTTTTAGAAACTTAGGTGATCCTTAAGAATAAGCAAGGGTATTCAGCCAAAAAAAGGATTACAAATAAAATGCTTCCCAATATATAAAATCAGTTTATAGAAAAGATCCGGTACTTTAAGAATAATAAGAATAATTCCAGTTTTTGACCCGGCTAGAAATATTAGTTTAACAAACTCCAAAAATTCTGAAGGAAGCCTGAGAAAAGTCATTATGCAAATCGAACGGAAGCCAGATAAATCGAAGGCGGACAGCCGGGAACGGCAAGCCCAGGTGCTGGAATTTGTGCCCCCTCCACCCCTTTACCCCACCACCCCTGAAAAAGCGAACGAAAAAGATGGGAAGGGACAAAAAGTTGAGCGGCTTCGGTTGACAGCTTCTGCCGTCCGGCGAGATGACCACACGCACGCACTGTCCATCATCCGGCGATCTCGCAGGGGCAGGATGCAGATGAAGGCGGCGGTCAGGGAGGGGAGTGCTCGAATTTGTCGACGGACCAAGGGAACACGCGCATGCGCAGCGGACAAGCGGACGGATTGCCGAACGGTAGCGTTTCGACGCGATGCGCATGGAGTCGCGATTCCGAGACGCGAATCTCTGGCATTGCGTGCTGCACGAGCAACCGAATTCGAGTCCGGGTTGTATGCAAAAATGAGATAGTGAGGAGTCGGGAGGAAAGATCCAAATGCAACCTTTTACTAAACTAATTTATGGCACAAGCTGACAACGTAAACATTAACACAGACAACAGTCGAGAAGGGAGGCTGGGCCTGGCTGCGGGAAAGAGTGCGCGATATATAGTATAAAGACCTGTTTCTGAGCATCTTTAACGAAATTCCTGTGATCGTAATCTCTTTGTCTCTTCTGCTGCTTTAGAAGAAGATTAAAACACACACACACACACTCTGGGCCACAAAGCAGGCAAACAAAAGACAAGGCAGCAAGACAAGAAGACGGCGACAAATTTTTTATTAGCCCGGCCCTAAGACCCCTCCAACCCCCCACCCCCACCTCCGACCCTCGAACCCCGATCCCCGATCCCCGATCCTCGACCTCCGCGATAAGAATCAAAATAAACAAGAGGAAAATTTGTTTCTCTTAGTGACTGGGCTGGGATGGGTCCTATCCCAAGCACCTTTAACACTTTGGCACGTTAATTACGTTTGGGCCACAATCGTGGTAGTATAATCAACAATCGCCAAGTGTCAATCGCAGTGGCCATAATCAATATTTCGACTCTTCCCCTCCAGAAACCCCCCCCCATTTGTGAGTTCTCTTTGTCATAAATTACATGCAGCGCGTATTGTCGCGGTTGAATTATGGCGTGTTAATTTTTACGATTACGGCTTAAACTTAATTAAAATGTGATTAATGCCGCTGGCCGGCCGAAGCCCAGCTCTGGCTTTTGTGGGCCAGGCTCTTTAAATTCCCATAAAGCCGGCACACAGACCTGCTAGAGCCGTAATTTATGCTCTATTAATATTTCGCCTTAACCATCCAGATCCATTCCTTACGACCTACTCTCCGCTCGACGTTCGTCACGTTTCCTGCGACTCGACTTTGTCTTAGTCTAAGTTCAGGGACCCAGAAAACTCCGTCGTTGGGCTTTGGTATGCTGTTCCATTTAATCACCGGGAACTTTGCGCTGATCTGGGGCAAACTCAACATTGAAATTCCAGTGAATGAAAGGGGTCATTAATTGTTTGGAGAAATGCATGGAGTGCTGACGAAAGGTGTGCATCCCACAGCCATCAAAAGTTGGCAACACTTTGCATAGCTATTAGATTTTTAAAGACCTTCGGGACTTGACTTGTCTGCTTCATTACCCACAGCCAAAGTTAAGCCGATTGATGCGATGTAATAAAATTGTGGTCAGGTGTCCATAATCTTTATCCCCTTGGGGTCTTTAAAACCGTATTGTTTAGGCTGGGCCCATAAAACTAGTAATCCTATGTGAATGGGGGACATTCCATAATTATTAACTGAAGAAAAATTCTCTTGTGATCTTAAAAGTAGTTTAAGTGATATACTTTTTCTAAGTGTATTTCGATTTGGTAGATTTAGTTTCTCAATTTTGTGAAATCGACTAACATCTTAACTCGTCTTAGATGTCAAGCTGGACCAGATTTATATATGAAGTGTGCTATGATATCATGCCGTCTAATAGATCACCTCAAAACCATCCTAAACCGTTGGATATACATATATGTATTAGAGTCCCGGCCTAATAAATTAAGACCAGTATCTTGCAGTTAAGTTTCACTTTTCGGCTGGTTGTCGCAGTTAGGGGAAGCCCCACAATGTAACCACCAAGGAAGCTACTGCCGACATCTATAACCATAATCATAACAATAACTATAACAATAACAACAACAATAGCCGACGGCAATGGCGGTGCCCAGGCTCAACCACATCACTTTTAAAGCTTCGCCAAGAGGGAAAATCCCAGCAACGAGCACTACGACTATTTGATTACCTTTGGCTCGATCATTTTGTCAATTAATCCGCAGTGCGGGGCAGCGTAGTTGTATGGCATGAGGGTGACCATTCTGTGGGATGGTGAAAACTTTCACTAGGAACACACACGCGAGGAGTGGATTGTACCGATTCGGTTGGATTTGATTTGGTTTGTTCTGACGATGTTTTGAAATCGAATGCCGATTCGGTGGACTGGAGTTTCAGAACGAGCGAGTAACGCGGAGAATCTGTTTGAATGAACTGAACTGCGGGTTCGGGCGGATGATCGACGTCGACCGTTCCCGTAGCGCTCGCTTTGAGTGGCTCGAATCGACTGAGCCGACGAACCGCCGGCGTTTGGCTCATCTCGACGCCGGCAGAGCCGCGGCAGCGCTGCTTGAGTGGAAATCCCTGCATTGGACGGCGGCGGCACTCAAAAAACGAGTTCGTGCGAGCGGCACACACTCAGAGCAGCGCGCTCTCTCGCTCTCCCACCTCCGGCCGCAAACCGTTCCTAGACTCCGCCCATTCCCATTTCCATTCCCACTCCCCCAGTGGAAGGGCCATAGCCATGATGATGTTCAGGGGTGGGTTGGAAACCACTTTTCCACAGCGCTACATGGCCCAAAGTTTGGAAGTCGTCTTCGCCTTTTATTCGTATCTTTCGGATGCGGGCGAACAATGCCTTTTGTGAATGAGTTTTGCCGCTGGGCAAACGCCATTCGAAAAGTGTGTTTTATATGCGCATAAACTTATAAATTAATCCATCCAACTTCGCCACCATACGAGCACATTACACAAATTAATAAACTAATCAGATGAAGTTTCTCAGACTGTTCAATAGAAACCGCCAGCAATTTTATGGCAATCGTAAAAACCAAAACGAAAATGAAAATCTCGGGTAATTCAAGACGCCTAAAACATATTGGGTTCGGCGGTTTTTGGTGTTCAATGTGGATCCGTAACGTATTAGAGGAGCCCCCAAAATCGAAATGCTTATGTAAGACGAGCCGAAGTGTGCTGGGCATAGTTTAACCAGCGATACGCGATATGGGACATCTGATCTCTGGACAGACCATAAACAAATTGGCATCTAATCAAAATCACAAGGCTCGCTCTTTGTGTGCAGATGTGAATCACTTTCGACCGTAATTGGGCACCATAAACACGATGGTGGAGAGCCACTAATGAGTTCAGATTAAAGATGGGAAATGCTCAATCAAACTGACTGGAAACTCATTTTTAAAACTGATTTACAGCGCTTACATAAAAATATACTACAAATTTACAGTTACAGAAAATGAAGAGAGAAAATGAAGTTACATATTTTACGCAAAAGAGCAGAAAATTATACAGAAGTTATGGTTATTCCTTAATAATTATTTACATCCTCGTTTGTAATTTTTAGTAAAGCTTACTGTTCAGGTTATCTCTTTCAATAGGTATAATGTTATAAACCTAAAATAGAGATAAATAATGGTTTCGATCCTTAATGATAATTTTAAATGTTATTTTGATCTGTGATGGATTTTCTGTATCTGCAAATTAGTAGTACTATGTTATGTAAGCGCAGTAAATCAGTTTTAAAAATGGTTTTCCAGTCAGTTTGAGCATTTATAAAATAGATTTATAACATTATAACTTTTAATTTAGATCAACTGAACAGTAAGCTTTGCTAAAAATTACAATTTTATATTCAATAGACGAAGATGAACAAAATTATTCCTGAACAACCGTAACTTTCGTTGTATAACTTATGTAAATGTTATATATACGTTTATACCGAAATAATTTCGTCACAAAATTTTATATCAGACTTTTGGATGTTGAATTGTCGCGATTTTGTAACTCATTAATAAGTGTTTTTGCCTTGAAAAGACCAACAAAGTATGTGTATTAACTAAAAGACTCTTTTCATAACCTCGATTAGGGTATTTAAGATTAAAATAATCTGTCAGGTTTACAACAAATTAAATATTAGGTAAGAAGTAAGTTATTAATTTCTTGTTCCAATCCCTTCCTCGTTTTAATATGCATAAGGCCAAGCAACAAATCATAAATCTTAAATGAAATTAAATGACCAAAGCCAAGGGAATCGTTACGAATTGAAATTTTAAATAATTAATCATTTTAAAGGCCTTTCTTTATCAAAAACTTTTTACTGTAAATAAATGCAAGGTTGTAACGCCTCACAAACGTTTAACATTTTCATATTTATTTATGAGGAAAGCTGTCTCCATCGAATCCAAACAATTGGCCCAGTAAACAATTTATATTGATTTTTCACTCATTTTTGTTGCCTGAACGTGTAAACAAAGACTGACGTAAAAGCCTGTATGGAATTACAAGTAAATAGAAACAAGTGCAGTTAAGTAAATATGCGACTCATATGAAACGGAATTCTGGCAATAAACTTATTCGAACGCACAACAAATCAAAGAACGAGTAACAACAAAAGTGAAGCTAGTAATTTGAATATGGCATTTCGGGTAGGCTTTTCAATCTGAAAATTGAGCAAGACCCTAAATCGGGGGGTGGACCCCAACGACCTCTCGACTGTTTTTAAGGAAATGATTCTCTGAGTCGGGCATTAAATTAGCTTTAATCGCTTTAGCACGATCGTGAGACAACATGTCGTCAATTATATCTACGATGATCAACGTGCCGTGCCCCTTGCTCCTCGCCACTCGGCGAGTCTTCTGTAAACAAATCTGCGCACAATTCGCTGCATTCGCAGATATTTCTGCGCTCTGGCTTGTTGCTGAGGCTGGCACATTTGTCGTGGACCGGTTGCCAGTTGCCAGTTGCCGATCGTCCACCATCCTGGTCCTCCTCCCATCAGTTCCCCCCCATTCCCTCCGGAACCGAACGTGCTGATCGTGGCAAGCCTGCCTGCCGCAGTGCTGCACACAATGGAGAGGGAGCCCGAAAGTGTTTAAGATTTACGTTCAGTTTTGATCGGCCCGGACCTCCCCGAGTGTTGTATTAATTTTACACAGTAAGGGGAGCGGGGAAGGGGGACGGGAACCGGGAACCGAGGCAGCTAGTTGGGATCAAGGCCTGTTGCCCGGGCGCCATTTTAATGCAAAAGTTTTAACACCTGAGTCGAGCACATTTGTTGCCATGTTCACATTCTTACAACTTGATCTGGGACTGCGTCTGTTCGCTGGACATCTAGATAAGGATTTGGCTGGAACACTGAATTGCCTGTTTCTTGTCATTCTGCTGCATTCCCTCCCCTCCCCCTCCCCTGGGAGCTCAAGTTCTCCGGTTCAAAAGTCGTCGAGGAATGCGTCACTCGATTGCCAGCCAGCCCACGAATTGGGTCACTTTTTCCTACAATGCTGATTAGGGAAATTTCGCATGTGTCAGCACATGCCAATAGTCTGAGGCATTCCGCCCCTCGAAAAAAATGTTGCTGAGCCATGGAGATCTGACCACATTTATAAAATAGACAACAAAACGATGCATAAATAGCACAGTGCAGGGAGCGGAAAGTTGAGAAAATATTTGTTATTCAGCCAACATGCAGGGCTGAAGACTTTATTATGCAGATTTCTGGACTGGGGTTTTTTCGTTTTGCAGTTGGGTTCTTGAAAAGCGTGAGGGGGAACTTAACGAAAATCTTGAATGAAATGGTTTGGTAATTAAATTGCTTTATAGACAAAACCAAACTTAGTCCGGTTTCCAGTCATTTAAAATTCCCTAGAAACTTGCAAAATAAATGGAAAAATCAACAACAACTTTCAAGGTATTGCATTTCCTACGGAAAACATATTTTCCACTTGTGTAAATATTTATAGGGAAACCCCAGACAATCAGCTGTTCCAGGGATCCCATATCAATCGAATCGAATAGATCGTAAATCACACAAAAATTGTGATTTCTATCCAGCTGAGCCCCAATCGCCTTAACCAAATATATATATTTTTGAGAGGGCAAAATTTTATGGTCAGGCGATCATTAAACCGCGCATAGGCAACTACTGTGCTGGTTCCATAAAAAATATGGACATAAACTTGCGTTTTATGAATCGACAAGGCCAGGGGGAGCACACATGAGTGCTCGAATGAAAATCGGAAAACAAAGCTAAACAAAGACTTGGTCAGTGGTCTATGTGGGTGTTTGACTGTTGCTCGAGTCCCCCGATAAAAAACAAAAATAAACCGAGTCAGAAATTGCACTTGCCCCATAATGACGCTGCAGTTCATTATGATTAAGCCGATTATGATGGCCACCAGGGTGGGCGAGAACCGCTTCGTTTATGCTTTCATTCTTGGGAAAAATTATGCGGAACCTGTGTTCGAGTTCCAGGCACGTGCCGATCGGCGAGTGATACATACGTACATACAGCTGGAAGTCGGGCGGTGGCGGGAGAATCGCCATGGTGACCTAGGCAAAACAAACATTGGTCAGGAATTTCATTAAAAGGTGAAGCCGAAGCCCAAAGCCAAGCTTCTATATGTGAGTTCCCCGGGCAACCAGTCCACCATCACCCCACCACCCACCACCCCGGCACCACCCATCAACCTGCCGCCCACCCACCGAGCGAAGTGTGTCGCCTGTCACTGCGAATGAGCATCAAAACTCCGGACGCAGAATGGATTCGATTCGATGGGGTTGGAGCGGATGGTGGGTGAGGGAGGGGGAGGGGGGCTTACCTGTGGGAACGACTCTCTAATTAAATTAATTACGTGCTCTCGACTAGCGCGTGTCAAAACGCGCAACAACCGAACAACAAAATTAAATACTCACGCCCCGGTGGGCTCTAATCAAATGCGCCCTCAAGTATGCAATGGGAACATATGCTTTTACCCGGTGCTTTTTCAAGCCAGAGGGGTGTGCTCGACTAGCGGGTGGTTATACATTCAGAATATGAATTATAGGTCTACTTATAAATGCGAAACAGTTGAGAACAGTATTCGAATTGTATATTTTACACCAGTATAGAATAAAGACAAAATAGGTTAGTTGAATACAAGGCATTTATTCCTCTATAAAAATCATTCGAGTTCGAATCCTGTTGCCAACTAAACTTAATCATACTTATGTATATATTTACACCTAGTTAAGAGACTACTGACTGAATGTAATGCTAAAATAAATGATTTTGTATGATTTTTTAAAAATGTTACTTCTTTTTATAAAAAGATAGACCAATATTTTTTTTTTATACAAGTTTACCATGTTTATGTTAAAATAGGGTATACCATTTTTTTTCCTGAACTTGAAGTCGAGTTCGAATCCTGTTGCCAACTAAACTTAATCATTCTTATATATTTACACCTAGTTAAGGGACTACTGCATTCATTTAATGCTAAAATAAATAATGTTGTATGATTTCAAAAAATGTTACTTCTTTTTATAAAAAGAGAGACCAATAATTTTTTTTTATACAAGTTTACCATGTTTATGTTAAAATAGGGTATACCATTTTTTCCTTGAAGTCAAGTTCGAATCCTGTGACTTTTATGACCAGCCATAATCAACAACATGCTTGAAGAACACGAAATGCCTATATTTCAAACGGTTACTATATATAATTTTTGCAATTCCAGTTGGAGATTACTGCCTTGGCTTAAAGGTAAAAATACTTTTGGCACCAGAATGCTATTATTTGTAACTTATTAAACAATTTTCTATGGCTAATGCTCAAGACGTATGCTTTGATTACCGTATGATTATTAAAAGTGCTTCAACGGGAAGGACACCTTAAGCTTACTGGGTATCCCTAAGTCTATGCCTGCCTTGTGTTCCGCCAATTTAGTTCCGTTGTTCTTTGGGTTAACCGTTGCCAGGCCTCCGAAATTGTGTTTCCAACCACTCTCCCTGGCAGGACAACAACATTGAGGCATCGCTGACAAATTGAATTTGTAAACTTGTCCGCCGGCAACAACAAATCATTGGAGACCCCCAGGGATGCTGTTTCGGTTGCTGACGCTGACGCTGATGCGATGCTGTTGCCACATCCGACCGGAGGAAGGCAACGAATGCCATGGGACGCTGGTAATCCTATACTTATACCCTATCCATGTTACGCTCCTCTGGACGGACTTTCTAACTTGGTCCCGGTTCGCCGGGTCCGGCCTCCCGCCCTCCCTTCCGCCCACAAGCACTTGCGAAAGTGATGTGAAATTGTAGACTCGTTTTCGGGCGGTGGGCGGTGGGCGGCAGGCGGTGGGGGGCGTGTCAACGCAGTTGGAAAAAACACACGCATACGCACAATTATTAACACTTATTAATGTTGAGGTTTCCATATATATGGCACCCCAGGGCTTAAATTAAAGTCATCCCGAATGCCAAACAGCTGCCTCAAGTGCCGCACTTGAGCCGATCTCGGTCCAGGCAAAGGGGGTTGCAACCAGGGGCTGGGGGTTGGGGGTTGATGGTTGATGGTTGGCTTTGTCGCTGTTTAAGTAGTCATTAAGATTGAGTGTGGATAAGATTTTTTCACAGCTGGCAGTCCTGTCGGGGGACATGGACATCCCTCCCCTTGCCAAAACCCCGCCTTGCAATTAGCCAACAACCTTTGACTTTGGCCCAACTTCTTTCACGGTTCAACGGCATCCGGCCCAGAGGTAAGCTATTGACAGCTATTGTCTTCTAATTAAACAACAATGTTGACCTATTCTCGAGATGTCAGGGATCGGGTTCAGCGAAAACTTCCTTTTGGGCTAAAAAATCATTGCAAATTATTTACACAATTTTTTCGGAAAATCGGTTTCTTTGTTTGTTAATTAAAAACTTTGATTGCCGGCAGAAACAACCCTCGAAGAAGTTTTCTCTGCTTACCCTTTGAGTATCTCCAACAAGAAGTAGCTTGTTAACCCTTTAAATTGGGCTTCAGTGTCTTAACCCTTTGCTTCAACCCTTATTTTGTAATAATTGATTAGAACTACAGACAAGATTGCAATCTTTAAAACTGGGATGAAAATTATATATGTCCGACGGAAACGTATGCTTTTCGAAATACGAACAAATATAGCAATAAATCGTGGATTTTATATACAGCTGGGATGATAAATATTTTCAAAGATGTAAATACTTTAAGAAAATTATGCTGTCAGTATCTACACAATTATTTAGAAACCCATAATATAAGCGATCCGTTAACATAATAACTACACCAAAAGTAAACATGAATGGAAGATTACTTTTCAAATAGAATTCTGTGTGCCATATTTGAATCTGACCATAAAGTAAACTTTGAAAATTACTGAATTTGTTAATTCTTCGCACTTCGGACAAACGGATTTCTTATATCTTAATATTTTTAAGAGCGTTTGGATTTAAATATATTTCTTAAACCAATAATTTAGCGGAATTATTTAAATAATTTCCCTTACATTTATTTACAAAGCATTTGTATGGAAAATAAGATCAAATTCGTTCGATAATAACTCCGTATTTATTATTATTATCTTTATTCATTATAAGGGTTTCATCTCAACGCTTCATGTTTGAAACTTATAAATTAGTGCGCTAGTAACGTTAAAAAGTTATAGAGTTGCACTTGGCCATGAGGTTGAAGAAGTTAAAAAATGCTAATAATACCCAATTGTTGAAACTTTGAAGGAATTTATTGTATTACATAAAGGTCCAATTTTGCAATAAATTTTCAAGAAAAATGAATCCCGGTGAATCTAGTCCGTAAAAGACGGTGATTCCATCATTCTGCGGCGGATGGCGAACCACAAACTGTGCCAACCGTGCAACACTTCGACTTGGACCACTGGTAAATGGCAACGGCAACCGAATACCCTGCTGGCCTATCGGTTACACTTACACCATATGTGGCAGCCCTAAAGTTGCTGGGGATCGGTTTCATCGCTCAGACCTTGGCCACATTTAACTTTTGCGCTGCGCCGCTCAACAATTGTGAAAAAATAGCAGCGGAAAATGTAACAATAAAATGGGTATAAAAATGGCAAATAGTTGATTATTTCCGTTAAACTTAATTACGGCGAAAAATGAACGGCAAGGCCGAACAGAAGGAGGGAAATGCGTATAGGGTTACCAGTTCGGATGGATGGGTGGGGGATAAGCTGAATCGAGACCAACTGTTGATGGGACAACTTTCGATGCCGGGAACAGGTGCGCTCTGGGACTGGGATCGAACCGGAATCGCCGGCCTTATCGAAATCGGAGGATGGTGCCGGGATCTAAGCACTGCACTCATCCCCTCCCTGCACTTTCATCTCCCCCCTCTCCACCCCTCAGACGATCCCGCATATCGAGTTTCGCTTACCGCCTCGCCAATCAATGGACGAAATGTGAATGATTTGTTTGTTGGCATTTTGGCTGCCAATTGTCCGGAGGCTGCTACTGCTGCTGCACTTTCCCAAGCCCCGAAGAATGGATGGAAAAATGTGCAACGAGGAAATCTGATATTTTTTGTGAGACAGCCTGGAAAATTGCCGGGGACGAGGACAGGCCAAAAAAATTCGTGGTAAAAATTATGAAAAAATCTAAGAAAAACTGTCACGACTGCTAACGAGTAATGCTATCCCCGTTCGCCCTGTCGAGTCAAAGGTCGCACAAATTTGTCTCAGAAAAAACCGCTTAATTGGTAGGGGCCATGGTAGGGGTATTGGGTTTTGGGTGGGATGAGATGGGATGGGATGGGATGGGTTAAGATGGGGTTGCAGGGAGGGAGGGCAGCTGCCTGTCTGCGCCTTTGACTGACAACAGCCACACCTAAGAAAACCGGGGACGTGGCAGGAGTCCTATCGTGCTCCAAGCTGTCTGCCACTTGATTGAACCGGAAATGAGGCGCAAGTTTTGTTTTCACAGGCTGCGACCACTTGACCCCGCAGCCGCTGGCAGTGACACTGTAAAGGAGAATCAAAGTGAACCGAATCGGATACCGAGACCCCTTTTCCTCCAGCGAAATGTTTTACATCAATTTTTGGTTAATGTGCCGCTGCCAGAGGAGCATCACACTTACCCCAACTGTCAAATAATTATGACAAGTTCATTTCGTCGCACTTTCGCTCATTTGTTTGGCTCTCATTCGAGTGTGCGTTCGCATCTATTTTTTCCCAATTTTAAAAAGAATTCCTGTAAACGAAGGCGGGCACCAAAGAAAAACTCAGACCGGGACCCGGCCCGCACCAATTACCGGAGCGTTGTAAGATGCTCGGGGGCTTTTGATGTGACAGATGCGTGTCCGTGTCGCTTCCGAGGTGTATTGCTCCATCTACCCGCTGTTTCTCCATATATTTGTTCCCTCAGAAGCCCCTTTCGATTCTTTTATTTCGATGTCGCTTCTTAAAAGTATGCTATGATTTGCTCAAACTCTATATGTTTGTTTTAAGTAAATTCGAAAAGTTGCAATGTGTTACACACTCTGATGAACCTAAGCATTAGGGGCAAATAGATTGTATATATTCTAAAACCACTTTCGCTTTCCAGAGCATAGACTTATGAAATATATTAATAACAGATTGTATACTTATTTCATTTGCGCTACTCATCGATTCCGAGTAATTACTCAACGAAAGTTGCCTAGGAGAGAGTTGCGCACTATATTTAGTTTAGTGGTGGCTATCTATAGACCCATGGTGGCTCAAAATATGCTGTCGAAAGTGACAATTGATTGCGTGCAGACCTTTTGTTTCCGACTGGGTTATTTCGGGATCTGTCACCATTCAAATTTAGAGCAGAAGACAACAATGAGTCATGAGGCTGGAGGGCAGACAAAGCAAATCCCTTTTAAAATGGCCAAAACACGGTACAAATATTTGCCATCATTAGAGAGCATTAGAGATCGGAATCCAGCGGAAAGGAAGGACAACCATCCATCCATCAGGTTGCTCTAATTTTGAGTAGCACATCTTCATCTGCTGACAGGCGACATAAAGCAGAACCCAAAAAGGACTAAGCAGCGTCGCCATTTGAGCGGATTATGAGAGCCTCTAGCAAAACTGGAACAAAACAGGTCCGAGGAGGGCCTTAGGGATAAACCTTCTCCGCCCTTCTGCCCAGCCTTATCCATTGCTGTAATTCAAGCATGATGCATGCAAATTTATGCCATACGTTTTGTGGTTTAGCCTTCGGATATGACGTCACACTCAGGACTCAACAGAATTATGTCAGGCGAAAAGCGGGCGATAAGCTTTCTTAACATGGTGCACCCCGAAGGGAATCGGAATGTTTTGGCAATGGATTCAGGAAAGGATATTCGGTCCTGTAGTTTTTGTATTTAGGAACAAAAGAAGCATTCTGCTGAATAATTGTTATTAAAACTAGAAAAATCTAAAAACAATTATAAATTATAAATTATATTTATAAAGCGATAATATTTAAAAATAATATGATAGCACAATATATTTAATGTGTAATTTTTGTACTTTTGTAAAATTGTTGAAAACACGTTCTTCAATTTGTTTTAACTTTTAAGATGTAATTAACAAATACAAATATTTTGATTTAAGAATCCAACGAACAAAAATCATAAAAAAAATTATATGAAAAAAGGAACTTCTTGTTATCATATGCCTGCAGAGGGTATTTCCTTTTTGGTCAGGAGTTATCTAGACTTGTTAAAATGCTCTTCACAGGAAAGTTTCTGCCCATATATTTAAGTTGATTTAGTTTAAATATCTGCTTATCTGCGTATAAACGATTGAGAAGAATTAGCTCACATAAGACCAGTGATATAATAATGTTATAAGTTTTAAGCGATAACTGCATCATTTGATTCTTTCCTTATCAAAAGGAGTTACCGAAGTGACATTGACAGCAAGTCAATGTGATCGTCATCGAACTCAAAACTCGTGCCAGTCTCCAGAAAAAGATTGCAGATCCAGCTCTAAGTTTGTTTATTGACTTTGTCTCGACCACGGCTACTGAAATCCTGCTCAACTCAGCGCTGGCGAAACTTCGAGTAAACAAACAAACAAGTTTATTTGCTGGAGCGGTTGAGCCCCCGATAAATGACTCAATCTCAGACAGGAACAGGTAGGTGTATAAGTATATGTATATCCCCTCCGGACAGAGAAAGATGCACTTCCTGTGCCACGCCCAGGGAAACATTGCCGTTTAATCCGGAGGACAAAGCGGATTAACAGCAGGGAGATAGAATGCAAGGCTCGAAGATTATGTTGTAGAAATGTCGTTGGGCATTTGTACCAGAGGAATATTGGGTTGAGGTTCGGGGGGATATTTATGTCACCCCCCTGCATTTAATTTTAATTTTTGGGACATTGCCAGGGCGTGGCTGAAATGGAGCAGCCACGGACAGCCATAAACGAGAAACGAATTAAAATTGTTGGTCGAAAACCCGCAGAGCCAGAAGTCCTGCGGGCAGCGCAAACAAATCGGGGCTGAGGCACTGAAGGACCAGAACCAGGACCCCCAACTGGAACCCCTGCTCCTGCTCCTGATCCTGCTCCTGTCCCACTCCTGCCTGCATTGTTTGTTGTTATAAAGGCGAACGAAAAGCGCAAGGCATCTGCACGGCGTCGTCCTTTTGTACATTTCGCTGCTGCTGCTGCTGCTGCTCCTTTCTGCCACTTCTCAAATTTCAATGAAATTATCCTCACGGCATTTGTCTGCCCCTCTCTCTCTCTCTCGCGCACACCATCACTCTCGCCATCCCGCTCCCTGCTCAACAATGCCGAATAAATGTTTTTCGCCGAAATTATTTGCTAATGGCTCGTCCTTTTTGCATTTGCATTTATGAGAATTTCGCGTTGTCTCCGATGCTGTCAAATAGATACTCGAATGGAAAATGGCGGCAGCTGACGCTTTTGTGGCAGCGTTTTTGGCTTTCTGCCTTCCTTCCGCCCGCCATCGATGGCGGCCATTTTGTATGGCCGGTGGCAGGAAAAGTTGTGTTTGTGTTTGCCTTTGAGTTTGAGTTTGCGTTTGCCCTGGCAACGAGACAACAACATCGCAAATTGCTTTGCCCGGGAACTTTGCTCAAGTTACGCAGGACTCAGAGGTCTCGGAGTTGCGGGGGAACTGTCTAGGCAACGCGGGATCTTAATGGAAAGGAACTCAATTAGAGGCAAAGGAAACCGGGGTACGGCGAACTAGAGCACAACTGTCAATCAAAACGGGATTCAACAGAAATTCCGATCTGCAAATCTCTCGCTCTTTTTGACCTAGTGCCTTCTCGAGCTGATCCTTTTTGCGGTTTTATTTCTGGTCAAATGATTCCGTCTCGATCGACAGGATATCTGCCTAAGGCCTTTTGTGCGCACTTAAGCTGAAAATTCCCTTTTGACTACTGCCTGTCTGTCTGTCTTTTGTGTCCTGCGTTTAAGGATCAGCAAATGCGCAGTAGCATCTTTGATTTCTTACAGCTCACTGTGCAGTGAGCTTATCTCCTGAAATCAACTGCAACTATTTTCCCTTTCGCAGCCCAGAAGCACGCATTAAAGGATCGTAATTATGAGTACTTGATGCGGAAAAAATGATTGGGAGCACTCGGAGTCAGGTCTCAAGAATCCTAATAGTTGGCTTCGACTTAGGATTGGCTTTGTTTTGGATTATAATTTGAAAAAAAAGTGCTGATTATGCAATATATGTGTGGCCTATGCAATAATAAAGTCAAGGGGAAAATAAAATCTTATGAGAGGCTGTAGTCAGGAGAGTAATTTAAAATTAAACTGAAAAACAAACAGAAAAGCTATATTTTCAACCTTAAGATTCTGGACGCCTTTTCCGCCATCACTATAAATATTTAGCGATTTAGGATTTTATGCATTAAAATATAGAATATATGCATTTACCTTAGGAGCCAGGTTCAGAAAAACCTCAACAAAACTAGTCCAGATGATGCCTCAATAGCCAACCGAAGAATGGACAAATCAATATACGTACATTTGTCACAACTTTTTTGAGGAGCTATTATATATAGTCCTGCCATTCATTTCATTTTCATTTAGATAAATATTTTTATATTTAGACAATTCGTCCTAAATTTATGGGGAGTTTAGAATCGGGATAGAATCGATGAAATACGAAAACTTCTTTGTAAAAAGAACTAATATCGGAAAACATATTTCACTAGTTTTTTCCATTTTAAAATGACCGACAAGGGTCTTCGGATATTAAAAACGCTACTCACTTTGTAGTAATCCAGCGTTGAGAAGTTTTGATAGCACGGCACATTATACAACATATTCCAAGTGTTGTGGCTGTTGTTGTCGCTGCTCCTGCTCCCCAATGCCTGGAACTGCGGATCCTGGACCAGTGGAAATGTCAAACGGTCAACGGGAAAGGCTTCACTTCCATGGCATATGTGTGAGGTACGTTGCAGGCAGGATTAGATATTCACGCTCGAAATGCACACACAGGTCAATTGGGAAATGTTGCAGTGCTTCTTGCTGATTGCTGATTAATTAAGCCAATTCTGTTTTATTGCACGAGGCGCGCGACACAAACGAAAAAGCGATGGATGAACACCCAATTGCGTTAAGTGAGCAGTTCCGTTTCGCAAATTAATTTGTGCCAAATTAATTTTACGATGTGAATTGTTTTTTGTTGTGTTTTTTTTATGGATTGGCGCTGGGCCGACGGGGGAAAGCTCCGAATTGATTGCCCTTAGTGGTTAACTGTGGTCCGCTCTCGCCACGAATGTCACATAAAGCTGCGTGTCAACTGATTCGACTTCGTCGAAAAGCGCTCATCGACGGGTCTCGATCGCAAAGCTGACCGTCGTCGCCATGCGGGTTTTGAGTGAGTTTCTCTGCCGCGCACTGGCCAATCGCAATCCTCCCAGTGCTGCTCTCCCGCTCGCACCCTCGCCCGGTGGCGGCGCTCTGAGTGAGTTTTTTTCTGTGAGGGCGGTGCGCCAGGATTCGCTTTCCACTCCAGCCCGTAACGGAACATTTCGGAAGGGATGCGAGCAGCAGAGTCCCAGACATAAGTATATCCGTTGTTTTCCGAAAACAGGTTGGTAGCTCTGGGAATAGGTAATTGTTGTATCTAAAACAATTTCATTTAAAGTTAAGACCACCTTCTGATAAAGATCCGAGTCGATTTACTAGATTCCACAAGAAAGTTGGCAGCTCTGAGAGTTAGGATAGGGTTTCCTGTTCGGAAGGGATGTGTTTAATTACTCGGCGTAATAGTAACATTTTTCCGATTTTGCTGATTTGGTATTCTACCTTAATTTTTAGAATATAGAAGCAACATTAATAATTATTGTTCAATACAATATCTCCTCATTTATGCATAATCGCACTCTAACGGAAACTTTTTTCTGACCTGTGCCATCTGTGGTAATTTGGATAAATTTCCATCGACAAGATCATATATAGAAAGCTTTTTTAATATTTGATTAATTTGAAAAATTATAAACCACTCATTTCAAAAGTAATTTAAAACATTTAAAACATTTTAAAGTTGAGTACATTTTTATTTCATACCTAACTTCATGGAGCTATCTATTTTCAGGAACTCAACAGTACACATATGTAGGTACCTACTTCTAAATTTATTATCATTCCAAAGAAAGTTGGCAGCGCTGCGAGCTTGGTGCTAGGGCTTCCTGGAAGCCCTTCTTTTTTTCTGGGGACCCTTCCACGAACGGTTCTGGTTCTCGGTCTCCTTTTTTCCGGCCCTCTAGCTAACCCAATTTGGCAACACTTGATTGGGCGCCAGGCGAAATGTCGACTTGCATTAGTCTGACCAGCTTTAGGTTATTTCGGACAGCTCCAAGCCGCTGGTCTTTAGCCAAAAATCACAGCGCAGACTAGGAGACAAACGACCGTCCCGTCCCTCTTCTGCTCCCCTCCCCGATTGCGTTTTTTTCGGACTGGCGTCTGGACGCCGACGACAACGATCTTGGAGCAAGTTATCCCTGCACGGCTCAGCGCATCGCGACAGTTGTTAACGTGTTTAATTAGCCCTGCAAAATCAATGAATTGCGACAGTAACAGTTAGGCTTAACAACACAACAGCCGCCCCAGCCCCCCTTCCCCCCGGGCACTCCCTTTCCAAATATTTGTGCAGCCATTTTGAATTGTCCTGCTCTTCGGAGGAATCCTCCCCCGTCAGCTGGCGGGGATTTAAGGACGCATGCGCACGGAAAAGCACTCAAAGTGAGTTTTGGAGGTGTTAAATTGGGTTTTGGGGCATGGGGTGGGTGTTGTTTGGGCGTCAGCAGGGCGTGTTCCTAATTCCAACTGAATTTAAGCTGCAAACTACAATGTGGCTTTAAATTGGTTCCTGCCGGGGAAGCGAAACAACTTCCCCTAATGAGTTAGATAAGATGGGCTCGGCACGATTTGCAAATTACAGCGCAGGGAAATCATTAGTAATATGCATGAGTATTAATATATATGATGGCCCGGATATCAGTTACAATTCTGCTTCTAATTAAAGTTTAATAAGTAAACTATGAATATAATTATATAGATTTTGTTAAATATGTTATTAATCAAGTAAGAATGTTATAGGCCCAGGAATTTCGTTTTTCTTTCAGCTTTGTATTAAGCTAAAAACAATAAAATGTATTTCCATAGCACAAAACTTCCTTAACTTAATGTCTATATTAGTCAAACTGTTTTTATCAGCCATGGAGAACAGAAATAGATTTAAAACACATAAACATCCACTACCGATTTCACTAATCTAAACAACTTTTTATCCAAGTAAACTTATAAATTATTGGGAAAACCGAGCTTTGACTTTAAATGGATTTGACTTTCAACTTGTGGCCTGCGCCCAACATCCACTCCCTCAATTTACTTCAATTGGATTTGCTCTTAGTTTTTTTGAACAACCATTTGTTTTTTTTTGTGGTCGGAGGAATGTTTTCATTCATAAAACTCGAGCGACGACTGCTGGATAATAGGATTATGCCGGCAGCACACACGTGCTCAGAGGCGAGTCAGGGGCCCCAGCCTCAGCCCCTCCTTGATGTCCAGCTCCAGCTCCATCTCCATCTCCAGCCTCAGCTCCAGCTCCATCCGTCTCCGAATACAGCTTCAGATGGAAGCTCAGTTGGCCTTCCTGGGTTCGAGTTAAGTGCAGAAATGCATCAGCAAATGCCGAACGTCGGGTCTCAAATGCTCGCTGCCTCTTTATGGCCCTGGCTCTTATTATTAGTGACGGATTTCCGAGTCATTAGACAAAGTTATGTCTTGGACCACCGCGTCTGTTTAAGCTACTTAAGTGCGCCGCCCACGGCTCGAAGATCGAAACTGGACTGCAGTGGGCAGCGATTGCTGGAGGGGAGTTGGATTGGCCTGCTCATGTCGTAATTGACAGGTGTCAGCTTGGGGCCTTAACCAGTTCAGCATTTAGTAAGCGAATAAACTGATAAATGCCAACGATTGTCGGACCGAATGCGACGCATTAATTTCCAGGGGAAAGGCTTTCTTCCCGGACCTCGATCGCCCTTCGGGGCATCGTTCACCCACGGCACTTAAACACAAATCAATAACTTTATTATACAAAAACAAACACCCGGCCAGTTGGATCCCTCTTGTGGCTTGCTTTACGAGCTGAAAAGCGTCTTGTTTAACTGTCCGGACAATGAGCGCCCGCTGGGCGCGTTAAGAAAAAATCACTTGGCATCGGAGCTGGCGACAGTGAGAAGGAGACGGAGGCGGAGGGCCGGACCCGGAGCCCAATGGGGATACAAGAGCGTAGGGTCCCCATCCCTCCCCCTCTGACCCGGCGAACGTAATTTATGGCCAACGTGTTCGGTCCAAGCGCCAGTTGACAGTAAGTCACCATCGGGAAGAGCCCACAGCCAGCTGTCTGGATGAGTCAGCGCTGAAAGGTGGTGGGTTTCCAGAGACCAACCCATTGCAGGGAGCAACTTATCGATGGAAACTATCACAGGGATAACGACCAGCTTTAAGTTATGGACTCCTTTGTCTCATGGAAATAGCTGAAAGTACACAACTCTAAGTATAACTCAACTGTGACTAATCCAATTCGATGACAAGTTTTTATTTTGGATTACATTTTTAAGAACATTAGCATTAATATGATCGTTAATAAAAAGAATTAATAATATTTGTACGGCACTATTTATCAGTTAAAATATATCTATATACATATATAACTACACAAACATTTTTTTAATAAATTCGTTTTTTGTCTTACTATACATTACATGTTAATTTAACGCATTGCTATATAATTTTTATAAAACATTATTGTTTTTTTCCTACACAATACCAAAAGTTTTTACAAAAAGTAAACAAAAATGGAGTGTTTTAAAAGGAAAAGTTAAAAGTTAAGAAATGTTCTTACCCGAAAATGCCAAATTAAATGTTTGACATTAGGGAGTCTTAAAATATAAAAATAATACCTCTAGGAATTGATAGAAATGTCCAATAAGTTGAAAGTTGAAATCGTGAACAATAAAATAAAACGGATCTAAAATCTTAATAACAATTCCAAATGACTAAAATGCAATTGCCATTGCACCTGTTGATTATAAGCACCCACATAGGCAGCAATCTCGAAAGGAAACTCCTTTCGTCGTCGTTATTATTATTGTTGATTTTGCTGCCCTTGTGATTGTTGCTGTCGTCCACATACCTAACACACTGAAGTTTATTGACTTTTGTATAGACATTCTCGTTTGTGGATTTGGCTGATGTTTCTTTTTTGTTTAGCCGCGGGCAATGTAAACGGCGCCAGATTTCGATTTCGAGACAGTCACCAATACTCGCCCCATCGCACACACACTCATAACTGGTTATTTTCCAAAAGGGTCATGTGTCATACAGTAAAGCAGCAGGGCCACAAGAAAAATAGAAAATTACACAACATAAATAAATAAATAACGTCTAGAGCGAAAAAATCAACTCGCTTTATAAAAGTTTTCAGTGTGAGGTATCCTTTAAAATACATAAATATATTATTTTACTTTTTGAATTTACATAGCATTATCAGCGTTTTAAATCTATTAAAGCAACAGTGTCGCATATGTTAAATTAACTGAAATATTGTATTCTTTTCAAAGGGAAGTGTTTCCCACCCTATGAGGTATATTTACTATTTCCCTTTTTTGCCGATTATTCCTGTAGGAGCTGAATAATATAGTGACTTATATACTAAGTTAAACAGAAATATTACTTTTAGCAAAGTAAAATAAAATCGTTATTTATGGTTCGATCGACGTGTCTGGTGATACTGATCAAGAATATATACCCTTATAGGGTCGAAAATGTGCCCTTCACTGCGTTACAAACTTTTGACTGAAATTATCTGATCTTTTTTAAATTATTAAATTTACAGCAAAATTATTAATATTCTTGGAGTTGAAGTTAGGCTGGTAACTTTCAATTGATTTCAAACTGAGTTTTTCATATGGTGAGGCTTATCAATCCATACTAAATAACAAAAATACTACATGCAAACACAGCTAGTTATGGAAATGACATTTAAGTGGCTCTAATTGGTGTTGGATGACCATCCTCTTGCCTCATTTTGGCGATATAAACAAAGTCTGATCAAATGCTCGTTCAAACGATTACTATCACTTCTACCCGAGCATTCCCCAGAAATTAACCAAAGCCACCGTGCTTTACACATTCCATAAAACCCAATCAAATATGTAAACGCTGAAAATCCGCCAGTCGGCATACATCCACCCCCGGAACCGCATATCTGGCACATTCCGAGATGAAGCGATAAAGCCAAGTGTTTGATGACCCCACCGGGACCCAACACTCGAGCCATCGTCATCTTGATGGGCCTCATCAGTGTCAGAGAGTCAAGAGTGAAGTCGGGAGATCGTGGCACGTGTAAACGACACCCAAATTAGAGGGAGATTATTTAATGTTCGTCTGGCACTCGCCTTATCTGCGGCCCTTCCGAGAATCCGGTTAAGTCGTTAAGGAGTTGCAGCTACCTCTGCGGCGTGCCCAGTGGTCATTTGATAAGCTTATCACAGACAAATCGGCCCAAGCCAACTCAGCCTCCCAACAGCTTTGTCATGTAAATGCGGCCAAAATCAATTTCAAACTTGGCGCCAGCCTAATGAGGAAAAGGCAACAAGCGCAGCAGGTCCCCGGACTCACCTTCCCGCAAAGCTCACTTAATTAAGTTATAAAAATTATACTTTATGCATACAATTTGCATTTTTATGGGCCTCAAATGTAACGAGCACCGATCTGATTTATGGGCCAAGTCTCGATGCCCGCTGCCCCGCCCCCGTGGGCGGCTAGAAAACTGACAAATGGCTAGGTGTGACTTATAACATTTTAGGTGACGATCATTCAGATCGAGATAAGCGACAAGCTCTCCTCTCTCACACATCTACTGTTTCAGAATGGACTCGGGTGATTTCGAAATGTCAGCATCAGACAGATTCGCGTGCGGCTCCTCGCCGAATTAAAGGCAAAACTGCCACGGAAAATGGCATTAATGCGATATAAAACCATCAAAACCGCAAGATCAGCTCCATATCAACCTGGAATCAAGCCAGTGGAAGAAAAGCACATCTAGTTTTTGTGTACATTAAACGTCAAGTCAGATAAGGGGATGTTGAGGAATGAGTTGGACTTTGAGGAATTAAAAATGCTCTGAAATCATTTAAGGTAATGATTTTCTCTAATATGTGCAATTTTAATAGGATGATTATTGGAAGAGAAATGCTTTGTGATAAACATACATTTTGTATCACAATCAATAGCGCTATCTATCCATGTCTTTCAGTTAACTAAGCTAAATCGACAATTTACTCTAGTTGAAAGTTGGTTTTTTTTGGTGCAGTTAGACTTTCTGACTACGAAAATATCACTTAAATTGTTTGTATGGCACAATTTTTTAAAAATGCAGTTTACGGTTTTCGTCTGTTTTTATACTTACATATTTAATTTTTATCTCTTGTTCTGGTAAACCGATATTTGTCTTCGAGTGCTCAGAACCAAATCAAGTAGAAATATAACCAAATAGAGATTGTTTCCTAAATATAGATGCTTAGAGCTCAAAAACACTTGAACAAATATGAGTAAATAAAGAGCCGCCACTAAAATTTTCACCTTAAAAGACACGCACGAGATTCAAGATAAATTTTATCGCTGTTTATCGAACTTTAATGAGGCCAACAGGCTATCACACTCGACAATCCTACAATTTAAGACATTTACATACAACTTATTTTATAAACTTTTTCAGGAACCTAATAAAATAAAAAGTGTCAAAGCCAAACAAAAATTTCATCACTCCGAAGTAAAGGATCACCCAACGTTATTATCCGATTACAAGAAATCACCTTAACTCGAGCAATCTTAGCATTTTGTAGAGAATATTATACGACTTGGTTGTAGACCGCGCGACAAACTGAAGGGCGGGATGACGGAGCATGTTGTTCATTTTCTGTATGATTTTTGATCGCGCTAGGTTTCTTTATAATTCATCTTTATTTGTTGCATGTTTTTACATTTGTATAGCTTCAGCGACGCTTAGCGCATTTCTGCTTAGCTGCACATAGAAACAGGGACGGCAAAAGATACTAGATCTCATGGATCTGGGCGACTTTTCAATCAAAATGGCGTGCTGCCCCATAAATCTTTGACGGGCATACGTCAAAATTGATGGGGCTGGGCCCTTTCGCCATGGCCAGCTGCCTTATCGGGCAGCGAGTTTTGTCCTTAAACGTTTCGCAGCTACCAACTGCCGAGGGTCCGGGTCTTGTGCCAGGAACCACGACGCTCCACCCGACATCCTCTGAAAGGCTGCTGGAAGGAACACCCATTTAACAAGTCAGCCCGAGCGGGCAGAACCATAAATATTGGCCATTTAACAGAGTCAACAGTGTGGCACTCGACGGCACAACTTCGGCTCTTGGCTGCTGATCGGGGGTCCGATCCTGCTGAGGGGGGGGCCGAGGTGGGGACTCGGGATTGGGGGTCCATAATACACCTTGTCGTACACGATTCTTATCTCTTGGAATTTCTCGTGCGTGTCTGGCGTGCCAAAAAATATAAAAATAAAGCACAGGGAACCTACAGCAGCCAATTGAAGCTCCCACGAATGCTGGGTGAACTATCTGCCCTGGAAATATATTGATTGGATAAAATTCTAAAATCCTTAAACATTTTCCTTTATTTATTCCCACTATAAAGTGATTGTTAAATTTATTTATATTTCAGTTTTAAAATTCTTTTTAATCCCGGGAATGCTAAGCATTTTAAATATTATGCATTTTATTCATAAACAAAAATATTTGAGAAATCCACTCACCCCTAACCTTAATTAACATTGAAATAAATCGGTAAAAAATCTAAACTCATCCGTTTTATATGACGTTCAGGAGCTCACTTATGCTTACTACCATATTCTGATAATATAAATGTGTGATGAAATACTATTTCCCCCAAAACGACACATTGAAGTTTCATGAACATAATCCTTTGAGAAACTCTATAAATTCCATCGAATGAAAATTACGATTTTTTGGCAAGAATTACAGCTGCCATGAAACAGCAGCAAAGGCCACAAAAAAGGAGTGATACCCTTGGTGGAACTGGAACTCGGGCCAGTGATAGCCTGGTCAGGAGCTGTCGCTGTCGGTTGCCGACTTTGGCAACGGGAATGGGATTGGGATTGGGATTGGGATTGGGAATGGAGACGGAGAGCGCGTGAAAAATTAGCCGTGGAAATGCATGTTGTGGCTGATGCAGTGTTTGTTGTTGTTGTTGTTCCTGTTCTGGTTGTTTTTGTTGGAGTTGTGGTGTTTGGTGATGTTGTGGCCTGTCGCCATTTCTCGTGGTGCGACTAATAAGCACAACAAGCTCATAAAAATTCGAAAGCTGCGCAGTCTGATTTTATTTCATTTTAAATTGTACACGCGCTTCGAGCATTTCCTTTTTGCTTGGTGTGAGATGTTTGATGTTCGACTTTGATGCTGTATTTTCTGGGCACGGGGAGCGGGAGCGGGGGGCGGAGTGTGTGATTTGTTTAGCATTTACACGCATCATTAGAGCTTGTTGTACAACGGCGACTTAATGATAAATTAATAACAATGCCAGAACATAAAAGACAAGCTTTCTATTTCGATGATGGCCACGATGGCCCCGCCATATAGACATTGACATTGGGCCCCACAGCGACAGCCACAACAACAAAGCCTGGACCTGGCCAGTAAAAAAACAACAACAGGGCGACAAAGACAAAGAGCCAGGCAGACGAAGAAGCGTGCCAAGCCAAGCTTGGGTCAACGGTTGGCGGACCGCTTTAACCCTGTCGTGGGTGAGAGGGGCCCAGAACGCCCGACTGTCGAAATCATTACAAATGTATTCAGGCTGCTGCATTGGATAATGATGTATTTGAAAAACGGTGTTTAGGGGTTGATGGAGAAACACGTCTAAAAAACATTCTTAAAAAAGTTATACCGCACTTATTAAGCAAATGCATATTTTTTTTATTTTATGTCCCTCCTATTAAAAATCATTGCCAACTTTCTGAAGGGCGATGTCGTGAAATATTGAAAAAAAAATTTAATTGACTTAATGGTAAGTACGTTTACATATGCCGCGTATCCTTTTTCATATTGTTATTTCGTATAATTATTGAAGGTAGAATTTCGGTTTTAGTACTTTTTTCCTTTTTTTTTTAATTTTCTAAGTAATTAATTTTTTACAGTTGCGCAATGTCAAAATTATACAATTTATCGACAATAGTTCTACTAAATAAGCGCAAATTTAACAAGATAAAATTGTATATCTAGCTTATCAAAAATTAAATAAGAACCAAAAAATATAATTTTTGAAACAAAAAATTGATTATACTTCGTTGTGTAATCGGATATCTTAACTATTAAGTCACTATATTCTTGATCTAATTTCACTCTTTTTCAGAGAGAAGCTTTCCTACATTTTGTGACATTCAGCTCAATTTAAGTTCATTTAATTAAGGAAATTTGCTTTCCCGAGAGTTATATCTTAATTGTCTTTAAGGACTACTAATTTCCCTTCCAAATGCTTATATAAATAATTAAAAATAAAGGCATTACTACGTAACAGTTGTTTGGCCTGTCAAATTAACCATTTATGTGTTTGCCAGGTGTATGTTTTATCCTTTTAATTTAAAGTCAGTAAATATGAAGGCTAGGCATATTCGGAGTTAAATGATATGGACAGAACAATGCTCTGGCCAAGGGTTAATCGAAATCTCCGAACTGAACCTATCTGGCCTGTTAATTGATTGTTACATTCCCTTTAGTGAGCGTGTGTGTGTGTGTGTTTATGGTTGTGGATGCTTTGGATGTGTCTGGCCAGCTTGCCCCGGCCACTTTCCGCTCCCCCAGATTAACCCACACCTCCACCTTCGCCAGCTGCGATGCAGACGTGTTGTTTTTTATGATTGCCCATTTTTGACAATGAATAAAAATTATTATAGTGTCGCACGTTTTGGTGGCTGTAATTTAATTAAAATGATGTCGCGACGACCCGCATCACGGCGTGCTCCATGAGGGTTTTCCCGGAATTTCCCCGCCACCCATACAAGGTCCATACAGGTGACAAATGTTGGACAGTCTTGGAATGAAACCAATTTATAAAGACGGATCCAAGAAAATCCCAGCTGTGGAAAGGGGTCCCGATGAAAAGTCAAACAAACAACTAGAGAAGTCAGGACTTTTCCGAATATTTGCCCTTGGTTTTGAGAGAACGGAAGTGTGGTAAATACAGCTGGATTCTTTTGGCAAACAAAATCGAAATGAAATCGTTTTTCCCTTCAGTTAATGAAACAGCTCTTGGCGGACAGATGGCTGAGGAAAAGTGGAAGGTGAACGAGGATGAGAATGAGCAGCCGGGAAAAACTTGTGCGGCTTCTGTGCGTTGAGCCTGTGAACCTGTTTGCATTAAAAATGAAAAAAAAATCTAAAACCGACTGAAACCATGAATGAACTGCAACTTGGACTTGGGCGGGCATTGTCACTGTCAATATATAGAAATGCACTCAAGGTAACTTCCTACTTGGCTCGTATCCGATTTCAGCCCAACCTCTTTTCCCCTGACAGATTATTGCACCCCGAACCGAGTCTCCACCTTCTCGGCTTAGCCGTCCAACGTTATATTTAGCGGTCAGCCCAAGAAAAACCAAACAGAAATAGCAAACAAAATGGCCAACGCACAGGGGAGAGGTCGGGAGAACCGTGGGGTTCCCCGCCTGCGGTGTGGGAACTTTCAGTATTGATTGATTGAACAGCCGTTGTCAGGGGTCGGGGTCACCACTCTTAGACATTCGAGGGACGCTTTTGGGTGGAATGAGGTTAGCTTGAATCGAAAACAAAACATTCAAAGGACCTTTAAAAAATTTCGTCTAAACTGAAATAAGGTAAAAATAATCGAAAAAGAAAGTTAGCTTGTGGACGGGGAATTTTGCCAGATCGTTCGTTCTTATAATAAAATGGTATTGGGAATGTTTTAGCTTATACACTGCTACTAAAATGTATAATACAAAGAAAAATATGGGATCTAAAGGATTAGTTATCCGATTTTGTTTAAACTCAAGGAAACTCAGAGAAAGATCCTTATAGCAGATTTTTATAAAACTCTTTATTTTGAAAACAATTTAAAGAAACAAGTTTCCGTTAATTTTGCTCCTTTAAAGATTTAATTTCTTATTACATTAAAACATTATAGAATGCTTAATTTGCCAGTCCGACATTTTTGACCATCACACATTTATAAACTTAAGAGCTATTAGTCAATATTACTTTGCCTATAAAATTTCTAAGCCCATTGATAAATTTTGAATATAAAAAGTTTCGATAGACAATGTAGCATCTTTTTTAATAAAATTTATTCAAAAGCCTTTACATAAAATTAACTCCGACATTTTTGAAACACATTTTTATATATTTTTTGGGGATTTTTTTGATTTTTTCTTTAAAGACGGACTTCGATGTAGTACTAAAATATTTTGGGCCTAAAAGTATAAAATCATTTTGCTTTTACAAAAAAAAATTAGCAAGCTTTTTTTTCTTTTTAATGGCATTTTATATGGATTTTAAGGACATTAGTTTACCTCAGTAAATAATAACAAATCTTCAATATCAACAGCTGGGTTCAGGAGAATACGATCCTTTCCTTTACGAATCCTGCATCGACCTAAGCTCCAGAGAATTCTTTTCCACTGTTAAAGAAAATCTAAAAATTTACAACCGTCAGTTGTGCAATAGTTTTTTACCAGACACCTCCCTCTGATATTGTCTCCCCCTGGGGACCCCAGATTGATGACAAGATTTGTTGTGACAAACATTAACTAGTGGTTTCACACACTCAAGCCCCCCTCTCCCCGGCCTCTTATCCCAATTAGCAGCTAGGGACGCGGGTTCCCCTATAGAAAAGCGGAAACAAATTGTTAGCACCTAAAAACAGAACAGCTCCTCGGGGTATTTTTTGGATGATCAGCGGGGCAAGGGCGTCCGGGGAAATATTAATACAAATAATTAATTGTGTTAAGTAAACAATTTTCGTACTAAACGATGGGAGAGCCGCTGCTAAGAGCAGCAATATAGCTTTACTTCCCACAGGTTTTGTGTTTCCCGCACTCCAAAAATTGCCTTCAGTGTAATTCAACTCGGGAGCTCTGCGCAGAACAGAGGAGCATTAGTTCGCTGGCTTGCCGGCCATGTTTGAATTGGAGTCGCCAACATGTTTACATAAAACAGACTAGGTTTTCAATTTTATATTTTATATTCACATAATTCTATTTCTGCTGATTGGCCCGAAAATCGTTGCCAGGAATGTGCCGCCCTGCAGGTAATCGGAGCGTCCTAATCCTCCGCGTATGGCCTGTAGCTGACAATCTGGCGGGCCACGATGTTGAGTATCTCTCGAGCGGCCATATCTTGTCGCTCGTCCACAATGGCCGTGATTCTGGCGCACTCCTTCACGTAGTTCTCCAGCTCCCGAGGGTTGAGGGACCTCCTCTGGGGTTCTTTTGACTGCAGCGCCTGCAGGCACTGGCCGGTCATGTGCGCCAGTTGGGATCGAGCTCCGCTGAAGGTCTCGTCGAGATCGTACAGCTCCAGCGGAGGAGCGGGCGGCTCGCTGAAGATCGGCGGAAACGTCGCCAACTGGAGGTTGGGCAGCGGTATCTCAAATTGCGGCTTGATTATCTTCAACGGCTCGTACTTTACGTGCAGTTGCTCGTAAGCATCGATGACCTCCTTGAGCAAGTGGTTGCTCAGAGCACAGAGCTTCATCTCGAACATCTGCTTGAAGTCAGTGGGCATCTCGGTTCCGATCGAGTCAATGAGGCAGGCCCTGGGCATGTCGGCCAGAAACGCCAGGTCGGTGAAGTGCTTATTGTCGCTGAGCTGGAGAAGATTTGAAAAAAGTTTTGGAGAGCCCCCATTTTACATTGTTAAAAAATTGTCTTATAATACGGGTAATCAAATGGTACATAAAATAAGAACGTATGACAATAACAAAAGTGTCGTTAAACTACAAAAGAGTATCGACAATAAACCTTTTTTGCTATGAACATTTGTATTTTTGGCGTAATTTTAGTTTATTTTCCTCTAATTCTTTGCGCAAAGGGAAAAAATATGAAACAAGATATGGTCAAATAATAAAACAACTTAAAGATTTTAATTTAAGTTCAAAAAAAACTATTATTTTGAATCAATAATTAGTTAAACAGGCCTATTATTTTAGTCAGTATTTTGGTTTCTAAAAAACTACTCCAACCAAACCCCCATACTAGCTCGATTGAAATTCCCACCAAAATGCTTATCTAAATTCTAAGTTTTTGGACTGACCTCGACATCATTAAAATCCAAATGGCTGTAGCTGATCTCGTCTCCTCCGAGCAGCTTCAGCAAATACTCAAATATGGCATCGTTGGTCTTGTCCTGTAGATACTTATCGTGCCAAATGTAGCCCGAGCCCAATGCTAGGATTTTTCCACCTTTCCCGTTTGTAAAATAGCCAGCTAAGGGGCGATTGAAGGGATAGACTACTGGACCCGTGGTCAGCAGGACATTCGCAGGCTCAGATACGTTCAGAGTGGCCCCGTAAGGATACTGAAAGTGTATCTTATACTTTTCGTCACTGAAATCGTAGTCCACTTTCTCTATGTCCAACTTGAGCAGATGTCGCCACATGGATTCGCAGACAACGCCGCCACCCACAATGCATTCCTTGGGATGGAAGTTCCGGTAGTAATGCGGTCGCACCACATTGTCCCCATTGATGTAGATCCCGTACTGCTCCAGGAAGAAGTTCACGTTGGTATTGAACTCCGGCTCCCCGCCTTCGCCCAGGAGCACCAGCAGACTGCCGCCCTGCACCTCCACGTAGTGTTTTAGCACCTCGAATTCGTCCTCGGTGAATCGATCCTGGGGTCCGGCGAGCACAAACACTTTTACCCGGGCAAGGCGCTCCTTTCTGAGCTCCGCATCGTTTCTGCGGATAGGATATACGTTATTAAAACACAAGTTTTTGAATTTTTCAGTAATTGAATTCAGTTAATCAATTACAGAGCTATTTTATTATCTTATGTTATTATTCAAGAATCTAATATGTTTGAAATCAGGGATGCGCGCGCCAAGCCCGCGGTTTATATTGGCATTATTAATACTCAAAGTGAAAGGTTTTGCCAATACAATTTTGATAAAACAATTATTGGCTAAAAAGTTTATAAATGTTTTCTCAAACGTTTATTAAAATAACAGGGTTTTTTCGCCAAATGAAGCAGATAAGAGGTACTATTTTCAAGTTTTCTAAGATACTGACTGTTCCACGTTCCAATTGGCCTTCAGCTTGCGATGCATCATTTTGTAGTTGTCTGATATTTGAAAACGCTCATTTTTTGATGTATCAAAGCAGATTATCGGCTTGTTGGACATTTTGGATGCACATTCAGAAAAGTTTTTAATTATTTGTTTTGGTTTTACCTTTTGTTGCCCGGCAACGCTGTGGCGCCCTCTGGTGGACCACATGGCAACGCCGCGCTGTCGATAAGTCAAAATACGGGCGTTTTGCAACACTTAACGTTGGATGATTTTCGCACACTGTCCTTAAGTCCCCCTGTGTGAAAAATTACGAAAGAATTTTTGGTGTTCACGCTTTAAGACCGACCGAAATTTTCGCAAAACGAACAATGGCATCGATCTGTGGACGCATGGCGCTTCGTACCGCCGCACGCCAGAATGTTGCCTACACGCCCGTGCGCTTCTGCAAAAGTAAGTGGAGCAAACCAGAGGGAAATCCCACGGACAGCTGCTTTTCGGTCACGTTCGCCAAAATTGTCGCGAATCTGTGCTGGAATTGCATAATTATGGATGGCTACTGGGGAGACACCTAGTCGTTGCAATCTTTTCCCGGGGAAGCTGCCGTTTTCGTTCCCGAGAAAAGTGCCATCGGAAAGTGCGAGGTTATGTAATAACTATGCGCAGGGTAATGTGCGACTTATGAGCGGAGAGGGGGAAGCGGCACACCAGTGCGGAGTTAGCACCTCCATGGAAGCTCACCGGGATCGCTCCTCCTGCTCTCCAACCTGCAACGCCGCTCCTGGCTTTGGGGCGTCTGCTGTTTATGTAACCAGCCGCCCAGCTGACGGACCAGTCGCTTATCAATTTGTGAGCTAATTTTCCTATTCTCCTTCCTCTGCCTTATAGTGATGAACGATCCCTTGGAGCACGCCACTGGTATCGAGAAGCGCGAGCTGCTGCTCAAGGCCGCCGGCAACGATAATCCCTTTGACATGAAGGTGTTCAAGCGGGGCGCCGGCACCAAGGAAAACCCCAACCTGATTCCATCGGCCTTCGATGCCCGCATCGTTGGCTGCATCTGTGAGTATACGTAGGAACGTTCAGGATACTAGCACAGAAGATTTTGTATTTGTAGGACAGAACCTTGTAATATCCTCTTTCAAAAGACACGATATTGCTCCTTTAGTTCATATCCATACAAAGAAATATGAGCATTTGTATCTTAGAAAACTACATACAAACCGATTTAATTTTAAAGTTTTGGCACATTGAGTTAGAATGATAACAATGACTATCAGTTTGTACATCATCCCCTTACTGAACAATTTTAAAATTGTTTTTAACTAATGAGGCAAGTTAAGATGTAAAAACGTAATTCAACTGAAATATTAATTTCGCTTTTGTCCCCAAAGATGTAAAATTATTATAAATAAGTATAACTATAAACAAGTTTGAAAATCTTAGTGCTATTATCGTGCTGCAAACTTAATCAGTATATTCTAACACTTTGTATTCACCCTAGGCGAAGAGGATCAGACCTACGTGCAATGGATGTGGCTGCAGAAGGGCAACCAGAAGCGTTGTGAGTGCGGTCACTGGTTCAAGCTGGTGGAGAAGGCTGCTGTTTAAAGTTATTATTAATTAATTCAATAAACCAATTAATAACAAAAAACACAACATCTACTAAGCTAAAAGTCAACAAATTAGCTGTCCAAATAAACAAACATCAACCCAAAAAACGAAAACCAAGATCCTAGAAAGGAAAACGGGCGGCTCAGCTTCCATTTTTAGTTCTGCCATCTTATTCTCCACTGCAATCGAGATGATGTGATTTACTATACTAAACGCGAAAAATAAAGGCAACAAAGTGATTTCGAGCGAACTTTAAAGGATTTCATTTAACAGCAGCATAGATAGATATATTTCATACTTGACCAAACTTTTCTCCGGCAGATCCTGGTCTACTTTGATTATTCTCACAAAATGTTAAAACATAAATAAAATATAATGCTGATTTTGGGCAACATAATTTAGGTACAATTTAAAAAAGCCGAAAAGCTATTTGATTGTTTTTTCATTCTAAACTGCAAATATTTCTTAATATGAGTTTACATAATTTAATTTTTAAGCAGCAGTAGGCGTCTCAATATACATTCAAACACTTTTGAGTTCCCTCGCTTCAGTTTTATTTATTTCCTCTTACCTGAAGGTAAGAAATTAACTTAAGCTGCAATAAAAATGTCGTCGTACATTTCGCGGTTACTTAAGGCGTCGTCCGCTTCCAAGCGCCTGATCTCGAATTTGACCCAGCGCGAGGGAAAACTTAACTCCTTGCTGCGACGCCTTGGATTGCAGCGGCAGGGAGGAGCAGTAGCTGCTCCCGGACCGCGACCCATATCCACAACTCAGGTGCAAAAGTCTGGTAAGCGGTGGGAAGAGGCATTAAAGATTCCAAACTTAGATCGTATATCCCATCAGCTCTGATTGCGGACGAAGAACTGGCCACCGGTATTCAGAAGCGCGAGATGCTGCTGGCCAAGCAGGGCTGCGAAGATCCCTGGGGATTCTCCAGAGTCATAAGGCGTGGCTCGGGAAGGGAGAACGATCCCACAGTGGTGCCATCGGCATTCGATGCCCGCCTCGTTGGCTGTTTATGTCTGGACGACCGCATGCCCAAGTGGATGTGGATCGAAAAGGACGAGGGACCGAAGCGTTGTGAGTGCGGTCACTTTTTCGTACTGAAGAACGTTCCGCCCGTCTAGATCGACTTTACAGAGCGCTGTACACGAACACAGACACACTCGACATGAACCTCACCGGGCATTAAACATTGCATGATATTATCAAAACAAAAGCTTACATGTATTTGGCAGTCGCACAACAACTATCTTAGCGTATAGCCCGTCAGAAGGTATCCACTATTTCCGCTCATGTTCACTTCTGGATGGGTACGGTTGGGCAAAATCTGGTAGGTACGCAGCCAGTTCGAGGTCAAGTGCAGACCCGTAACCTTTCCGGAAGTCTTTAATTCCATGAACGTCTCCTGTAGCAGCTCCCTGCAGGTGCTGAACACCACAATGGGTCTTGATGGTTTCACGAGGGGCAGCAGAGCCTGTAGGATGCTAGTCGGGTGCTCCTTTGGGGCCAACACTAGGCTGTCGAATCCGGCGTTCATTAAAGCCGTGGCCCGCTTGTTTTCCAAATGCCAGCGTGGAGGGCCTTTGGCTCCTATAATGAATAATTGTATAGTAACGTTGTTTGTATTTATTTTTTTTTAAGGTGTATTAAAACATATTAATCAAAACAATTATGTTTGGTTGTAGATCCAAACATTTAAACATTTTACAAATATAGAACTCTTGATTTTTTTGCGACTACGTGATTTTTACAAAAGTTTGATCCTTTCAATAATAAAATAATTAAAACATTTTTAATTAACCCCCTTGTATTTTTTATCACAGATTTTTTAGTTTATCATTAATATTGCTTTTTGATCAAAAAAAAAATCGTAACGTTTCAAGTTAAATAAATACCTTCTCTCCCACTTTTAACTTCTTCTAGTTTGGGCTTCTTGGTTATCGGTTCGATCGCCTCCGGCTGTTCTTCTGCTAGCGTATCCGTCAGAAGTTCCTGTGCTTGTTCTTCACTGGGCTCAACGGGTGGGAGATCAATGGTCTTTGCCTCTTCTCCTTGGTAGAACACCCTCAAAACGGAGTACAGGTTAACTGATACGCAGCGCTGCTGCTGTTCCAGTGGCAGCTTCAAAGCGAGAAGGGACTGCTTTTGGGGCACGTTTCCCGGGTGCATGTGCACCAGGGTGCCTTCCGTACCCGCTCCTATGGAATTTAGCATGGCCGCTGGCAAAATACCATTGGTGCCACTCTCGTAGAGCAGGTAGCTGCCAAACCCGCAGACGCCCGAGTAGGAGATGATCTGCGACAGGGTGTCCACGCGAATGCCCATCACCTTTTCAGAATCCTGGCGGTAGAAGATGTCCAGCATCAGTCGGATTGTTGGCTGGCGGATCTGTACGAACTCAAAGTACTTCTTCTCCTTCTTCAGCAGATACTTTTCCTGGGAGTACTCGGTGCGGTTGTGGAAGGTCTTCGAGTTCTCAACCAGCTTCTCTATGATCTTGCTGGAATCGTTGCCCTCCTCGCGCAGTTGTGCAATGTCCTCCGGTTTCAAGGTCTGGGCTTCCCCGTCGTCGCGGATGTCGCGATTATCAGCCCCACTGCTGGAGATTCCGAGGACCTCCCGCGTGCTCCTAAGCTCCGTCTCGCTGCACAGCTCCAGCGTATGCTGCCTCTGCGCTCCCCGCTTGCCAGGCTTTGTCTCCTTGACGCACATCTTGAAAGTGGACCCGTAGGGCTGGTCCAAAAGCGATTTCAACTCCAGAGTCTCCTTGCCCAAAGTGGCTGTGGTGTCCAGACTGCCGAATTTCTGGAGCTTCGTGTACTTCTGGCGCTGGATGACGATGTAATCGCCCAGTTGGATTCTGGGGGTGGACTCTTCGGTGGCCATGGTTGTAATTCTTTAATTTAATCTTTATAAACAACGTGTTCCACCTAAACAAACGAAAAGCCGCCGAAGGTATAAGAAGAAGAACAGTTCAGTGATGGAAAACATGCAAGGTTCGGTAGCCTTGCCACCTGTTGCAGGTGGAGGGAAATAAAAACATTTTTTTCTATTTTTTGAGTTAAATATATTAAAAAGTAAATTATTTTGCCAATTTAAATATAAAGGTTTTATTTTTCTTTGATTATTTTTCAGTTTTTTTATCCATCTGGCAGCTCAACTACTTGTTGAGTCAAATTCAATTAATTAAAAAAAAAAAATTAAATATGCGGGCTTACAGAAAATCATGAAATAATACAATCTTAAAAATATTATAAACACTAAAATTATTATTTTTCAAAATAATTTAAGCAGATTGGCTAAAACATTGCAGAGGAGCGTTTTCTCTGCGCTGATTTTAATCTTTAATCATACATATATAAAGACAAAAAACTACCGATTTAGACATAAATCATGAAATAATTCCATGTTACAACTATTATAAATATTAAAATTATTATTTATCAAAATTATTTAAGCAGCTGGCTTAAAACATTGCAGAGGAGCGTTTTCACTGCGCTGATTTTAATCTTTAATCATACATATATAAAGACAAAGAACTACCGATTGAGACATAAGTAACAATAAATACGTTACATTCATTTGTGATAAGCTGTTATTTTTTCATTGCTACTTGGTTGCTATGACAGCTTTAAACAAACATGGCTGTGGAGAAGGGGGTCACTAAGAGACGACGTGCCTAGTTTGCCAATTAAGTTAAAAAGCCTTTTGATTTTATTTCATAAAAACAAACAAATATTCCCTCAATTCAGTGAACTTAAAATAGAGTTATGGAAAACTATCATTTTCATTACGAAAACAAATAGAACAAACTGGGAATGTGAAAGCCAAAAGTAACATTTTTTTGTGAAGTGGTTTAACTTCTGTACCCCATTACGGTTACGCATGAACTGACAACGCCCATGTGTGTCGTAACCCTCTGGAATCGCGCACATCTACGCCCATAAATTATAATTTTCAGCGGTGTGGCAACGCCCGCCGTCCGATCTAGTACAGCTGATACTTCTCGGCGATAATCTTCGAGTGCGATAACAGTACAAGAACGCGTGCCTTATGTATAACCTTTGATTCGATGCGATCTCTTCTGTAATCACAGTCCGCGCAGTCAGTTCTCGGTGCACTGCAGTTGGCTGCTACACGTGACCACTAATTCCGGCACACCACCCGCAAGGAGGACAAACCTGAGACTCGAAATTGGAGCGGTTTCATACGAGAGTTGAAAATCAAACCTTCCCGCCCTCTTACCGGTTTGGCGGCCCTCGAGAAAAAACTGACCGCGCAAGTTTTGGTTCTAGCATACGCCCCAATAACTGCTGTCGCCCGCATAACCAGAAATCCGAACCAGATCAGAACAGTGGTCGCGCAGCTATGGCGGAGGGCAAATCGGAGAAGTCGCCTTTTATTGGCCGGCAACAGGCACCGGTGACGCTGAATCCTTCGTGGGAATCCAAGCTGCCGCCCCATGACTCCAATGGCAAGGGATCCCAGTCAATGTTGGGAAAACTGGGCCTGCCAGCGCCCAAGGACAAGTATCTCATTGTGTTTTTTATATTCCTGCTGCACGGCGTGGGAACGCTGATGCCGTGGAACATGTTTATCACCGCCAAGTCCTACTTCGAGGACTTCAAGTTCGGGACCAACAACACGGTGGCCACCGACGTGAACTACCGTACCCACTTCATGCAGAACATGAGCTTCGCCTCGCAGATTCCCAACCTGATCTTCAACTGGCTTAACATCTTCGTCAACTTCGGCGGCGACCTGACCAGCCGGATCGTGTACAGCATCATCTTCGAGATGGTCATTCTGCTGGTGACCATTGTGTTGGCCATGCTGGACTCGTCTCAGTGGCCTGGCATCTTCTTTTGGACCACCATGGTGTGCATTGTGCTCCTGAACGTGTGCAACGGCATCTACCAGAACACCATCTACGGCATTGTGGCCTCGCTGCCCATCAAGTACACGGGTGCCGTGGTGCTGGGGTCCAACATCAGCGGCTGCTTCACCTCCGCCATGGCCCTGATCAGCGGCGAGATTTTTGACTCCAAAAGAACCGCGGCTATCTACTACTTCGTTACGGCCATTCTGGTGCTCCTGCTCTGCTTCGACACATACTTCGCCCTGCCCCTGAACAAGTTCTTCCGGCACTACGAGACCATCAGCCGGAGCAGCGAGAAGAAATCGGACTCCAAGCAACAGCTGAACGTGCCCTACTGGCAGATCTTCAAAAAGTCCTCACCGCAGCTGCTCAACATCTTCCTAACGTTCTTCGTGACCCTTTCGGTGTTCCCGTCAATCCAGTCGAACGTCCATCGCTCAGACCCGGATTTCATTTTCGGCCCAAATTACTTCACACTTTTCACCTGCTTTTTGACCTTCAATGTGTTCGCGATGCTGGGCAGTTTAACTACATCCTGGGCTCAATGGCCGGGTCCAAGGTTCCTGTGGGTGCCAGTGGTGTTGCGCCTTGTATTCATTCCCCTGTTTGTTATGTGCAACTACACCCCACCGGACAAAGTGCGTGCTTTGCCTGTCTTTATCGACAACGATTGGGTCTACTGGGGCATCGCGATCGTAATGGCCTACAGTTCCGGGTATCTCAGCTCTCTGGGCATGATGTACGCCCCGCAAACGGTGCACGCCAAGTACCAAACCACAGCCGGAATGTACGCAGCTGCCATGCTGATCACGGGCATCTTTTCCGGAGTGCTGTTCTCGTATCTGGGCCCGTCTTTTGTCATTTAGTCTTAAATGCTTTGTTCGTATAACACTTACTAACAATTAACCATTTCATTGTTCATTTTGTATCACGATTTTGACCCATATTAAATTTATTTTTGGGCTCAAGACCAGTTCTGGAACCTGGTTAGATGGTTTCGTTTTAACCATTAATTTCAACACTTTTTATTTAATAAATTTTTTTAAGTTCTATTTTATTAGAATTTTACAAATGTTGTTGTACAAATTTAATCAACAAAATACCTCCTGCCCATGGGAACTGCCGACTACAGAAATGAGGGAACTCGAAAAGTCTGACAATTGAGTCCTAATTGAAGAATATATATCAATTAGACAGGGGTCTAACAAGTCAATGGAATATTTGGTTCGGTTTTATCACAGCTTCACCCGGCTGAATAAAATAACAAAGTTTACCGTTCTGACACAAATATATGTACACACAATCATAACAAACATTTAATCAGTGCAGTCTTTGAAGTGCACACCGAAAACACGACGAATAATAAATGTAGGGATAACCGAAACTCTAAATACTCTTATAATAAACATAAGCAACAACTGAAAAAAATATAACATTCTAAAATTGCCCATGTTTTGTCAAATATACATTTATTTGATTACGATTAGTCTTTAAACGAGCAAAAAATCACTTTCTTTTAAGTTAAGTAGTCGTACAATAGATCCTCAAACTTAGAGAAGTATGGCAGCGATTTATTAAAAAATTAATATTCAGACATTTACAACATTAAAAATATGTTTTTACCAAACACAGAAAACTCAAATGAATTATAGTAAACTTGCGAACTATTTTTTCAAAACTCATAAACTTTTACACTAGTCTTTTTATATGAACTCAGATCAAGTGTGGCGTTTACACAATTAAAACAATCGTGGTCAAAATTTTAGAATTAGTCGCCTTCCAAGAAATGGACAAATTGTTGTTCATTGTTATGGTCCATACTGTTTCTATGCAATACGGTTTCTAATAGAAACTTTCTATGTAACTTATTTTCGCAGAGTAAAAGCTAACAATAAAAAATGTTCTAAAATGTATTTTTTATGTTTTCAATAATTATGTTACAAAATCTGGCCGATCTGACGATCCTTAAGAGCCATTAGAGCGATTGCGTTAAATGAATTAAATTGCGTTGTTTTTGAAGAATCTATATATTTTTGTTTGCCCAAAGTTGACTATATCCTATAGGCTTGTCTTATACACCGTAGGGTCTTACGCACGTTAAAATAAGATATAGCCAAACTAACTAATCACTTGTCGTTATATTTGTTAGGGTAGTAAACCGTTAGGGCTCTGAAAATTAAAGAAGAAAAAATATATTTCATATATGAACTACATGGTTTGGTATGTATGGAAAAGTTTAATACTCTCTGCAAGAGTAAAGTAAACAATTATTTGGTGTAGCTTTTCAAAACTGATGTAGTTGTTTGAATGTGGCGCCGAAAACTTATTGGTAAACATAAAATACTCGAACAAACAAGCCTTATCTGCGAAGACACATAATTACCCTAGGGAGCAGCTGCTAACTGATAAACATATCAGTTTCATTTGTCACTCTGGTGACGTCTAGTACCTATTTATGTATATACAGGGGAAAACATGGGGGGTCAATTCCGACAAAGATCCCCGGCAATCTCAAGGTTACTTCTTATCTTCGCCCTGCGGATTCGTCAAGAAATACATGATTTTTAGCAGCTCGTTGAACTTTGGCGTGTCCCTTGGATGGCGCTTTTCTAGGCCCGCAATCTGTTCGAGGGCCACCTCCACATCCACCACATTGCACAATATCGATTGCAGCCGCCTGGGAAATTTGCCCTCAGATCGCTCCACACGCTTTCGCGTTGAGTCCAGCATGGCTAGTTGATCCTGGGGGCTAATTTTGTGGTAGCTGACCACTAGCTGGGTAAGTAGAGGCAGCCCATCGGCCAGAGGGAAGCCGTAGTCAAGGGCATCAGATAGGCCGAGGCGCTGTAGTCGTTTGCTGCCCTCAGCCTGCAGAATAGTCGCCTCAACGGGATGCCGATTTGAAGTGAGATCCAAGTGCTTCAAGGGCAGCTGTTCCAGCAGCTCAGCCAGGTAAGACCGTTCTACGGAGCACTCGGGCGCCACCAGGGATTCCAAATTCGCCAGACCCGCGATGTGTTTCCCCGTGACGTAGGCACTGGACACGCTCAGGCTGCGCAGCTGGCGACAGCTCTTGGCTATCGTGTTGATCATGCTGTTGTTCATGCTCTCGTCCGCGATACAGAGCTCTCGGAGACTGCTGTAATCCCTGCGTAGGTAGAAGGCCAATTCGGGTCTCATCAGATGGCGACCCAAATACGAATCGAAGGCTTTCTTGTGCACGTTCCATATGTACAGCTCCTCCATCGCCGGGCTTGTGAGCTCGAAGAAATAAACGTAGTCTTCCTTGCAAAGGGGTTCTAGCATGGAATCGGATACGGAAACCTTCCGGTAGCGCGGCTTGCGCCACACAATCAGGCAGAGGAGCTCCTGGAAACGCGGCGCAAGTCGGGCCATTTTTATCTGCTCGACGAGGGGCAGGAACTCCAGTATATTGCACACACAATCATCGTTCAGCCTCTCCATTGCAAATTTTCTACTATAATATCGTAATAATAAATATTATTTTTTGAGACAATGTGACCAGGTGTCGAGAAACTGAATATATCGGATTAAATGAAATATACTGGAAAACTCGAGATTGAAATACTCTGAACTTAAAAAAAATCGTTACAAATAAACTATCGTATAAATGGGAATGAAACATGAAACTTCTAAAATAACGGTTTTATTTAAATAAATGTGTGTTGATATTGATACTACGACAGGTTATCATGATTCAGAAATTAATGTGAATGTTTTTGCAGAATAAATAAATTTTTCACCGTACCAAAATAAATGGTTCGCAAAAAGAACTGTTAAAATTGTCACCATTTTAGTTTGTCCAACAGTCTCTAACAGAAATATGATTAATAGATGCCAGCATCTGACATTAATAAATCTTAACATTTATTTCTAGAACTACTCACATACACGCTATAAAATTGTATTTTAAGGGTGAAAATATGAGTACTATTAATGTCTTCAAAGTTCACTTTTACTTGAAGGAAACACAGAATGCTTGTTTTCCCTGGGTACAATATTTATATATAATTTAAAGAAATTGGGTTTTTTGACCTTTGAAGCTGTTTTGAGCATGTTATTACAGTTAAAAATATTTTTTAATTTTGCATGCTAAGCGACGTTAAGTTCAAAGTTTTATTTTGCCAGTAAAATGTATAAAATATATGGTCTGTTTTAAATAGTTTAATTCCATTATTGAGCTTTTTAATCTCCCACGAGAAATCATTCCTTTGAACGTTTTATTTTTCCCTCTGACAGCAAACAGAAAACTTTCCGTATGCCCCGTGGCCCCCAAGCAGCTTGCATGCGTATCAATTAACATTTTGAGTGGGTTTCCATGTTGAACTGTCACTTTTATACGCAGCATGCGCATCTCCCGTCCCCAGATCTGCCCTTACTAAAATCGAAAGCCCCCAACACAAATTCGAAGTTCTCCGGCTGACTGTTTCCATTTGTTTGGGTATGGGCCTCACATGATTTGTGCGTGACCATGCGAAATGTAAATTATTTATGTATTTTGCGTTCGTATATAAGGCATTATCCTGCACCAGTATTGAGCTCTGCTTTTTTCTGACAGGCGGCAGGCATCTCCATAGTCTGAATCGTCGTCTGAGTTTCGATTTCACAATATCGCAAAAATAGCCAACTGTTGGAGGAACCCTTGTCAGGACATGGGACAGCAATTGGCATTACCGGCAGACTAAGCGGGAGGCAGTAGCAGCAAAGCTGGTGTGTCCAGAATACAAACTTTTAAAATTTGCGTTTCAGTTATCGTAGACGCCATAAATTGGCCACGGTCCAATATTAGGTCATTGAATATACATATGTACATCATGACTGCTGTAAGCTGACACAATTTTTATTTCGCAGTTCTCAAAATTGAACTGCCAAAAGAATAAACAAAATCATTAAAAGCTCTTAAACCATAAATTAAAAAAATATTTAAAACACAAAAAGTACTATTTAACATTTATTATTCAAAATTTTCTTCTAAAATATCATTATTTGGTGTTCCAATGGTAACAGCCTAGCCTCCGATGATTGAGACCCCGGTTGATTCCCGGTGCAGACAGGAAAATTGAATAATAAAGTTTAATTTAATTATAAAAGTTAGTGTCAATAAATAACTTCTAAATAACTTAATACAACAAAAAATAATATCATATAATAATAATAATAAAAATTAATAAAAACAAAATTGTTCAAGATTGTTGAACTACAATTTTGTCGAACAATTGTTAATTTTCTATTTACTTTAACATTTTATTGGTAAATTACCATTTTAATGAAAAATGACTAATTTTTAATTTTTTTGTTTTTTGCCATGTCCGTATGAACGTCGAGATCTGGATAACTATACGAGCTAGAGACTTAACTTGAAGATTCTATTCATGCCTACGCAAGTTTAAATTTGGCCACGACCTATTTAACGCTTACAAAAATGTTCTGTGGCGAACTTATACTAATCGACACACAAAAAAGTTTTCCAAATAGCATTAAGAAATTAATTAAGAAATTAGGTTTAACAATTACGTCAGCGTTAGTATTTATATACTAACCATACCTTAACGCTAGATTGCGCCACATTTTTTAAAATTGGATAACCGATCATCGGGTATTTGAAAGCCGTTTTTCTAATATCATCTTTGCCAATTTTGTATTATCTTCTGCTCTGACAGTTCCGTCCACACTGACAATAAATATTTAAGCTATTCCATATAAGCAAATCCAGTATTAGAGTAATGACAGCCTTTTTTGTCGACTGCTTGATTATATATTGACGCGCTGTGACACAAGTGACCCCGAACTCAGCGTGGGTGGTCCTATTCACCCATCGATAAGTTTGCTAGACCGTTTTGGGTTTCTCGATTTAAGTGGTCGGCAATTTGTGCCGGACACTTTCAGCGTTGCGGCTCAATTATAAGCGTGATTAGGGACGGCGACCATGCCATCCGTGCATTATACACCAAATTTTCATATTTGCTCCCGACACCCATGGGCCAACACCCCCGGCTGAGTGGCAATTAGACGCTTGCTGAAATCGCTCCGATAAATTATTAGCTGCCAAAACGAGGTCTTTTAAAACTTGCCACCTCTTTGGCTTCGGATCATTGGGCGGGAAAAAGGCAAGTAAAAAGAGAGAGAAATGTGCAAAACGGCATCAAATATGTAACACTTTTTCTTGTTCAGCGCCTTGGCAAACAATTGGCCAATTAAGTCGAAAGTTTCCCTGCTCGCAGCAGGGTGGCAACCGCCCAGAACCCCATTTCCCAGCCCCTCTTGGCCGTCTCGTCCATTGGCCCCAAGTGAGGGCCATTGCATGCCAGGCGTACATATTCTGGCCATTTGCGTGCCGCCTTTTAGTAGGTTGTCCGTGTCCAAGAAGGGGGCGCAGGAGGAAAGTCTGGGCGCAGCCACTGCAAGTCGGTGCGGGGTTTATGCAGATTGCCCAACTTTCCACTGCGCACATTTTCGATTTTCAGACCATTTTCTTTCGGGCCCTAAGTGCAATATTTCATTTTTAATTTGGACTCTAGAGGTGTGAATTTGATTAGTTGGCCAATAGACCAGGAAATTGATCGACATTTTTGGGAATATTGAGCTCGATAATGAGGGGACAGGGACTACTCGAAGGGTTTGATTCATGTTGGAGTGGGGCACAGTTTACCATTAGGTATTAGTATAATTTATTTAGCTTACAAATATGATAATGCAAGAAAAACAGATTGTTATTTCAGTTTCCTTTTTTGGCTTTTATGCTTTCATTTATTTTAGGTATTTTCGTTTTTCACAATTTCCTTTACTAAATGCCTTTCGAAATTATTGAACGTCTCAGCTAATTAAGTCAATGTTATTACATATTTATTTTAAATTCATATTATTATATTGGTTAGTTTGGTTTTTGCTTCATGGAAGAGAAGAAACTTTTTGGATCACAAAGGTTTGGTTTTCGCTATCGGCTTAAGTATTCCTCAAACGCATTTTAACGAAAGGAGTAAACAAAGTATTCGTATTGAGCTAACCACTTTAAAGCTTATTTACATCAAACAACAAAACTAACAACTTTTAATCGATTTCGTTGGTTGTAGGCTTAGGTTAGGCTAGATTTCCATCTTTGCACATTAGCTTTCGGAGCTCTTCATAAGGAGTTTCTAGATTCATGTTTTAGATTCTTTCATTTAGTTTACGGTAAGGCTGAAGATAGAGTATTAAAATTGTTTATTGTTTAAGAGTAAAAGTTGTTTATAAAATATATTTATCATATATCAAAGTATAGTTATTTAGTTATGCATAGGCGTATATTACAGTTTACCATTTTTACAGAGTCGCTCGCCCAGAAGTGGAGCTTGATTTGAGCCAACGGTATTTGAACAATACAGAGTGTTGTTTTTGGTATTTTACTTTTACAAGATTTTATAGGTTGTAACTCGAATAATGCAAACGCTTGATCCTCTACACGAACTAAACTACATATCCGTATGTGTATATATATTTATTTGAGTTGTTGTATATATAATATATATATGCTTGTATAATTACTAAATGGTATTTGAGTCAATATTCATTATGTCGCATGTGTGTTTATTTATATATTGCAAATTCTCTACTGCGCGTTGCTACATTTTCATATTTGTGTATATATTTTTTTAATTATCCCCGCACGCCTCTTTGGTAATTGGTCCTTAGTACGCTACATAGAAAGCATTTAAATTGTTTTGTTTTCCGGTATTCCCTTTGTTTTTGAGCCGTTTTCAATTTTCATAGCTCCGACACAACATCGCACTTATGCCTTCATCTCGGAGTGGGGGGTTTATGACTGCCTATGCCCATTTAAAGCAAACACCTTTATCCTTTATTTTTTATGTGTCAAAAGGGAAGGGGAACACGGGGAGCAGCAGCTGGCCTTTTACAGCCGCTCCTACAGACGACCTTTCGGCTAAAAATAAGCGCCTTCTCACGGTCCCCCCAAAACCCCAACCCCGATCCACACCCACTGGACAGGTGTGGGCGGCACCTGGCCGGGTTAATTGTGGACAGGAAAACCTGCGGCTTAGCCAAACATTGGCATGCGTTCTGCTGGCGTCTAAAAACGCGACGTAAAAAGCTGAAACCGCCAGCGCAGCACATAAAAGTGTCAGGCAGACATAAATTTATGTTGGCTTGCAATTTCCCAACACCAGCACACATCACTGCCTACCTGTGAGGCTGTGGAGTGGAAAGGGTTTGCGATGTAAGGACGAGTTTGTATTTTGTGAAGCCACACAACGGCCAATGCGGCTTTATTATTAAAATTGCCCTGAAAGTTGGGGGAAACTCTATACCGCTGGGATTGCTTTACAGTGCTGCAGAAAAAGTAGACGAATACACACATTTATATTTATAGAAATATAGTGGAAAATATGTAGTGATGTGCTTTGGAAACTTGAACAGGTTATATGGTAAAGTAGAGTAATATGCTTGTGTGCCAATTAGCCGTCATAAAAAAGTTCTGGAGGAGCTTGTAGGAACTTACTGAAGTTATGTTGTTAAATGGATCTTCAACTTAGTGTCCTTATCTTAAATGCCCTATTGTTCACTATGTTTGTATTGATTTTTGCACTCGTTATTAAATACATGCACAGAATAAAGAGTCGCAACTGAGCCTGAATACGGTAGCTGTTGCTAATTAACTGCCGCCCCTCAAAAAGTGTGTTTAATATTTAATTAAAGTTAATCCTTTTCTGCACATCGCTATACTGCGGGATTGAATTAATCCGAAGGAACGGGGATAAATGAGATTTTTGCGAAATGTGCGATGCGGTGTCATTTGCTATTCTTCAGCTCCTCATTTTGAGTTTTATACCTTTCTGAGCATTGCTTTTATCCCATTTTATGTTTAGTGTGTATCGCAGCTATTTTTGACCTTTTTCTCATTCTTGTTTATCATTTTAATTCACATTCGCTTATCCCACTATTTTTATTTGTTTTTTTTTTAGATTTTAACTAACGCACTCTTATTTTTTTCCTTAATGCAAATTAAAGGTAACACAAACGAAAAAATATATTAAATATGTTTGAGCTACTTACATGCATTTATACTATTTAATTGAGTTTTTTGATTTATAATTTTTGGTGAATTTGGTTTTTGTATTTAATCTACCCTTTTTAAATTTAACTTTACGTTGGCCATTTGGTAATATTTCCGTTTGCTTTCAGAAAATGCATTTATATCAGCAAACATATATTCGAAAGTGTTTTTCTGCTTTTGTTTGTGTCGAGGGCCTGCTTGTTTTTTCCTTATTTTCGTTTCAAATATTCGTGCTTTTTATTGCTGTGTTTTTATTTCGTTTGATTTAATTAAACTTTATTGCGAACGAATTATTTTATCTTCATCTGAGACTTGGACCTTCTTACAGAGAGAGTTCAGTTTTTTTCTGTTCGTTTCGGGCAGTAAATTTTGTATCCAATTTTACGAGTACCGAAAATCAAATTAAAATCGTAAATTAATTTAAAACAGTGACTGAATTCAATTCAAATTCAATGCATATTTAATTTTGAAATGAGTTCAGCACACAAATCTTTACTTTATGCATGCTCTCTTTAAACATTTTGCAAGTACTGACTCAATTATGAGCTTTGTTCATAAATTCAGTTTCAATTTATGGGCCACTTTCCGCAATCCTTTGAGCCATTTTACATTTTGGAAAACTTTCCTTGGTAAAAAATAAAACCGTTCGACTATCAGAAAATGTCATTTAGAATGTTGTCAGATTTGATTTATGCTGGTTATTTCCGATTAACCAGAGCAGCTGGTTCACGTGTAGCACTTTCAATAAATTTGTTTTTCAATTTTATTTCGGTTTGCGCTTCATTGAAATATTATGCAAATAATGCATAAATTAAATTGAATAAAAAAAAGTATAGCAAAACAAAAGTGTATCCCGGACCAGCCGACTATCTAAATGCCCGTGAAAAAATAATTTTCATAAATTCTTCCAGTAATACTTTAGCTTTGAGCAAAACAATTTTGGGCGCTAAAATATATAAAGATTTTTGTAATCCCTCATAAAGGTGTATAAACGTATGCATTATATAATATAATATCAATCCGGAAGGCCAATGCTTTTTTCATTGTTGTGAAATTGGAATTAAATACTTTTGCATACTTTGTTTTACTGATTCGACAGACCATAAAGACCATAAAAAAAATTAATTAGAACTTTGTAAATAAAAATTCTAGAGCATGTAGCACCTGTCACCGAAGAAAATCAGCACGAGTAAATTTTCATTGCCTACTTTTGTGCTTGCTCTCTCTGTACTTGTGTTTCTGTTTTTTCTATCTGTGTACGTGTATGTGTGTCGGGGTCTGTGCCTGTGTGAGTTATGTTTTCACAACCATGTTGATTTTGTTCGCTTTGTCTGCATACATATACACACATTGGTTTGTTTTTGCCTCTTTTTGTGCACACTCACTCGGCATTTCGCTTTCGCTGCTGCTGTTTTCCTTATTAATTTTACACAAAATGCCATTGAACTTAGTGTTCTTTCTGATGTTGTTGCTGTGTAGGTATTTGAGTGGCCATTTAGCAGCTCTGTGTGTGTGTGTGAGTTTTGTGGGTGTGTTTTTAATAAATCACATTAAATGCAATTTACAAAAGCATTTCGTTCGCACGTTCCGGTTTAAGTTGTTTGTGTTCCATACTTTTTATATTTTATTCTTGGTGTTGCTGATTCCATAATCTGTGTTTATTGCTGTTGCATATCGCCGCCATTGCCCAGACCAGCTTTTGATTCCGGCGGCACCTGTTGTTGGAGAGTAGAGAATGAACCGTTAGACCACCAAATATAATACGGTATTTTCTACATTAATTGACAGACAGCTTTCGCGTGAATGAAAGTGGAAGAGGAATTTGGTAGACGGACAGTAGGCTTACATGGAATAGTTAAGCACAATCAAAGCATAAGCAAACATTTAGGTAAAGTAGCAAGTTTTGGTGTGTGTGTGTTGTGTCTGGGTGTGTGTATCTAGCCTGCGTAAAAGGAAAACACATCGAGCAACAACAAGTCCCAACAAAACGCACGCACAACATCGCACACACAAACGTTGGCCAAAGGATACATACATATGTAGGACAGCCAAAACAATTTGTTTGAATCAAACAAAGGATCAACGTGATGTCAGGGCAAACGCAACAAAAAAATTCAAGGCGAAACTTTCAGAATAATAATGGGAAAAAGCTTCCAAATGGAGGGAGATGATAGAACTCATAAGAAAAACTTGCAGCAGGCAAGAGCCAAAAATAATCCAAAAGGAAGACCAACCGAAAACTAAAATAAACACAACTAAATTCAACTGAGAACCGCAATATTCCGCCCAGCTCAACGAACGAACGAGAAAATGGCCAACAAACCAACGGCAAACACATACGATTATGACTGGGACACGGACCGAAAATGAAGTTCGGCTGGTAGGCCATATTAAGCCTTAAGTGTAACAAGTGTAATTCAGACTCAACTCGTTTAACATTAAATTAAGAAAGTATTAAAATGGTAGATTTGTGGGAAGACGTCAAAAATTATAACACAAAACTTATGCAGATAGGATGCAAAAAGGAATTTTTGGGCAAGAAGAAACATTTTTTTATAAATTTATATATTTTGCAATCAATAAAAATTAGCTTAAATAAAACTTAAAAACTAAACAGATGTTTAGATATATTCTTTAATGAAAGTTTTCTTTTTTTTAATATTGCGGTTTTTAGACACAATCATCTATATTTCATTATATAACAGTAATAATTGAAAGAAAATGAATGAGAATTAGTGGCTTAATAGTATTTTAAACGTCAAACATCGATGTCTAGATTAACACTTAAAAGATGTGTAAGAAAGCAAAAATAGTATGTCTCCACCCAAAATTCACAAGAAGACATTAAAACAGCGATTAATTGGTTACAGAGTGAGGAATTTCCCTCTAATGACAACATCGACATTAACAATGACAATTATCGAATTGAGAACAATGAGAAACCGACGACGAAAGGTATAGAATATGGTGAAAGAAAACTGGCAACGGCGACTGTACCTAGTATCTGGAGGATGTGGGATATGGAATCAAACTTAGCGGCCATAAAAACTATGAAAGTCCAGAAAATCCATGGAATCTGTTTGATTTTGTTGTTGCTGATCGATCTACACGATGGTGGGAGGACAATAACGAAACCGAAAACGTAACAAAAATGAAATGGCAGTGGTTGTGGTATTATTTTGGCGGTGAGTTGGTGGGTTTGTATTTATTTGGAGAGCAGGAGAAATAGAGAGAGTTATATATATATAATTGTGGTAGGAGAGTGGAATATATTACATAGTAATTGTCAGGACTTGGAGGCTTCACTTACCAGCTTCTTGAAGCAATCCTCAAAGAAGGCGGTCATCGAGCGGTACAAATGCCGCTTCACCCCCGACAAGCTATGCCCCTCGTCCGGATATATCTGCTGCTTGTAGAGCACCCCTTTGCTGGTAAGCGATCTGGCCAACACCATCGATTGCTGCACATGCACATTGTCGTCGGCGGTTCCATGGATCAACAGGAACTGGCGATCTCGCAGATTGTCCACGTACTTGGACAGATCGCTCTCCTCGTAGCCCTTGTAGTTATCCGTCACGTTGGGGAAACTCAGATAGCGTTCGGCATACGTTGAGTCTAACATGAAACACATATGAGGATTTTAGCTAATTATTCTTTGCCGTTTCTTAAGTCTTGTGAAAAATAATGTGAAATATTCAGGATAGATGATTTATGCAGGCTTTCAATACAAGTGGGATCTACATAGTGTAGCAGCCCTAAGCAACCCTATTAGTATTTATACACATATTATATATAGCAGCCCTAAGCAATCCTATTAGTATTTATACACACAATATATATAAGATATAAGATATAAGCATATCTGTAAATAGACACCTATAGTAGCCCTAAGCATATCTGTAAATACACATACACATATATACACGGCCTGTTATTTATATGTATACACTCTGTTAAAGTTCCTAGCTGTTAAGAGAATGTTAGCAAAGACGAGAATCCCGACCTGAACTGGTGCGTGTTTTACTCTGCTACAATAGTTAGGAATGTTTACTACTGCCTTTTGAATCTATGTATTTGTATAGGTTGATTTTAAAATATTCAATATATTAACCAAACTCACCGTACAACTTCCAATTGGTGACCGGCGAGACACTGATTCCGCATTGGAAGATCGACTGCTGTCCGGCCAGCGCCAGTGCAGCCGTATATCCGCCGTAGCTCCAGCCCCAGACTCCCATCCTCCGCGAATCGATGAAGTGCAGGTTGTCCCTGAGGTACTCACTGACCTCCAGTTGGTCGGAGACCTCGACGCTGCCCAGACGCTTGTAGACCTCGTGGAGCAGCTGGTAGCCCTGGCCGGCGGATCCCCGCCCGTCGATCTCCACGACAATATAGTCCTTGCTGCCGGCCAGATAGGTGTTCCAATCGACGTGCCAGCGATCGGTAACCAACTGACTGCCCGGACCCGAGTACACATGCAGTATGGTGGGGTATCGTGTGATCTCGTCCTCGCGCAGAACGGGCGGCAGGAAGAGCCGGACTTGGGCATGATATCCGCCGGAGATCATCACCGGGAAGGTCTTTATCTGCGGCATGGCTGTCCTGGCCATCTTCTCCTTCAACCGGGTGTTGTTCTGCACGGTGACCAGGAGCTCAAGGAACTGCGACTTCGGCTCCTCCGCCCCTTTCTCCCCACTGCCCTCCGTGGGCGGTTCCTCCTGCTGGGTGCTCTGCCGTTTCACCTTGGCACTTTCTGGAGCGGTGGGCTTTAAGCCGTAGATAATCGAGGTTGGTACCACTGGACCCAGGCAATCGATCATTACGTATTTTGCCTGCCGGGTCAGGGGAAACTGTGCCTCGTGGTACAGGCAGTCACTGGGCGGGGGTGGCAGAGGCGCACTCTGGCCCTTTCCCGGGGCTTGTTGCTCCACCGGCAGTGCTGGCTGGGGCGGTTGTGCCTCCGCCTCCTCGGAGTCCTCCCAGTCGTCGTCCCAGGCGGTCACCAGCTTGGGCGGGGACTTGGTGTGACCCTCTTCGTAGCCTTCGGCCCACTGCGTCACTGCCGGACACGTGATACAATCGGGTGCGTGCAGGGCCTGACCTTGGCGGGCCGGCAGGGCGGATACGCGATACAGATGCTGCTGCGAGGGAAGACGCTCGGGAGTTCCCAGGAAGTAGCTGCAAGATTAAAATTGTAGGATGAATTTGTCTGCTGAACTGCTCAAAAAACAATATCCAATAATTTAAATTATTCATGGTTAAATTTAATTCCTTTTATTTTTGTATTGCTCTAAAATTTTTATATGTCTATACACGTTACTAGTAGAGTGAAAAAGTTTATTGTATTCGTTGAGAGGTATGTAATAGGTAGAAGGATGCAATCCTATAAAGTATATATTCTTGATAAGGATCAATAGACGAGTCTAGCGGAAGATTTAAAAACCGATTGTTTTCAGGGGTCATATTTTTTTTAATTGGTCAGCTGATATTGGGGGTATTTATTAGTATTAGTTAAAACAAGAAAGGAAAGCTAACTTCGGACGGGCCCGAAGTTAATATACCCTTGCAGAATATTCTGTAAATTATATTCTTCAAAATTATTCATATGGTGTATTCTTAATACTCATAAAAAGTCCCAACTTCCTAACTTTAAAAACACCAAAGTTATGGCATTTCCAATCGTTCAGTTATATGGCAGCTATATGATATAGTGGCCCGATCCGGCTCGTTCCGACTTATATACTACCTGCAATAGAAAGACAACTTTTGGGAAAGTTTCAAGCAGATAGCTTTAAAACTGAGGGACTAGTTTGCGTAGAAACGGACGGACGGACAGACGGACGGACAGACGGACATGGCTAGATCGACTCTCCTGGTGATGCTGATCAAGAATATATATACTTTATAGGGTCGGAAATGTCTCCTTCACTGCGTTGCAAACTTTTGACTGAAATTATTATACCCTCTGCAAGGGTATAAAAATAAATATTCAATTAATTTCAAAAATGTGGATAGTCTTAAAGTAGGTCAAATTTTCAGTGCAATGCCTTTCAAACATTTAATGCAATCGAACTATTAAAGTTTTATATCAAGATAATTGTGTTGAACAAGTTCTTGAATGGTATGAATTTGTGCAACACAATCAGAGCATTTAAAACTCAAGCCTTCTAAGTTCGTCTTGCTTGCATAAATGCGGATAAATTACATTTTAATTGCACCATTAAATAATTGATGATTTTCTACTTTTTTCAGCGTAAATATATGTATATGCGTACGTCGCGATTATTCGTAACCACTTTCAGTATTATCATATCAATAGTAACCATATTATTATACACTTAATGCACGGAAGTGAAACGGTTTCGTGTGACGCAATCACTTACATCCAATTATCCAGCTGATCCCAGTGCAGCAGCCGATTCACTTCGAACGGCCCGTGGGTGAGGGGCAGCACCCGGTTCTTGTCGATGTCCACGTGCACGATGTGCCGGAAATAGCCTGTGATTAAGGGGTATTGGTGGCGGAAGAGAAAGGCTGGTCAGAGGGGCGAAGGAGGTGGCAGGCTTTGTCGCTCGGGAAACAAAGGCCAATTTGACATCCCAATGACTTACCAAACAGGCCATCGCGCAGCGGGGAGATGGCCACGTAGATGCTGGCGTTGGCGGCGAACAGCGGCACTGCGACAGTGTCCACCCAGCCACGTCCGTCCCCGCTCACCCGGTGGGTCTGCAAGGCGAATGGGTTCATTAGGAGATTGCTGGCTCGGTGACCAGTTGGACTCACCTCAATGCACTCGAACGACGGCGCCTTGCACACACTGACCACGGAGATGTTCTGCGGACGATTAAGCCACACCACCGCGATCTTGGAGTGACTTACCCAACTGGCGCTGCTGAAGTAGTGGTCTCTGCGTGGCAACAAGGAAATATTTAAATGAGACTAGAGAGGGCTGGCTTAATATAACGTTCTTTATAAAGCTAGCTTCAAGAAAGCTTATTGATGCAATATTGTCATGCAATGCTAGTTACCCACACAATGATTTTTAAAGGAAATTTTTACTCCTCGGTTTTAAATAAAATAAGTATGGAGGGATCACAAACTTACTCATTTGCTAAAATTTGTGGTGGGTGCAGGTCAGTTGTTCGAATCTGCTGCGGATCCTTAAGGTCGGCTACTCTTAGGGTTACTGTAGGATTCTGAGTGCCCGGTTTGGGGTAGCTATCAAAAAATGAAAAGAAAACACAATGAAGTTAAAGCTTTAATAAACCTCTATGTCCCATTCATTATTTCCGTTCTCTAGGATGTATAAATTGCCCAAAATTGAACAGTTCTCAATGTGCACTGACATCAGACGATGAGCCTTTTGAAGTCCGTTTTAGCAATTTATCAAACCCAATTGACAGGGGATCCACCTTAATAAGTCACACTTGCTTAGGGGCCCAAAGTGTTGTTTTGCCTTGGGCACAGAAACTAATTCTAATGCCCAAACTGTCAGCACAGCCGAATGGGGAAGTGGGAAAGTGGGAAAGGAAAAGGACAGGCCCAGGAAAAGGTGGAATAAACCTGTGAAAAGGTCTCCCCACTGCCACTTCATGAATTTTAAGTGTGTTGCTGGGAGGCAACTGGATGTTACGACGGACGCGAGAGAGATGAGGCGTCATTAACACATAATCGAAAAGTGATATAGCCCGGCTACGGACCTAATGGGGTCACGACTTACCGTAAGGACCTGATTTCCGGGTACAGGCTGGCATAGGGATTACTGCCGCTGGACGAGGCTCCCGCTCCCCCGGCCCCTGATCCGGCTCCTCCCCCCCCCCCGCTGCAGCTGCCGCCGCTCCGCCGGACGGACCCGTCGTCCCGTACCAGGCGAAGTGCTGCTCCTGGACGTGCGTGTCGTTGAAGGTGGCGTACAGCATCAGTTGGCCATTGTCCGACATCCAAATCGCATTATTTGCATGAAGGATCTCCTCTGCGAACGGGAAATAAAATGAACAACCAGTTGAGTATAATGTCGTGCAACGTGAGCAGCCGGCTTGCGAATAATGCTGAATGTAAAAATTACTAAAAGAGTGTGCTTAAAAGGGGACTTAATATTATTATAGAACGTTTCAGCTTTTTAAGGGAACTATACTTTATATTAAGACTTGGATCTTTTGCGATTGTTTGATCAAAGGCATTCATTTATATTAAAAACCAAGAATCTATGGGCTTAGAAGATATTTATGTTGGCTATATTTTTTAAAAATTAAATATTTAGTTGGGTTTCAAAGGAGAAGTATTTTGTTGAGAAGACGATAAATAAATATCGGAATAAAAAGAGGTCACATTTACGAGCGTCAAACAGAAATGAAATAGTAGTTCTGCCATGGAAATATCCTCGTCTTTCAATTGTTTTAAGCCCGTACAGATTTCAACTAACATTAAATCCCCTTTCATTCAGTATATCGGGTATAATTCCCAAAATGGTCGAAATTCCTCTCACCTTCGTACAGCCAGTCTGGAATGCCGTTGTACACCACGCCGGGCACTGCATCGTGGGTGATCCGGTGCACGGCGGAGCTGCGCACCTCCTCCCTGTAGTAGATGTCGTAGCTCTGCACCCAGACCAGGGCGTTTCCAGCGGGCGTGAACCGCGCGTAGTGCAGGAACGGCCAATCCTCCTGGTGCGGACTGTGGCGCAGCTTGATGCTCTCGCTGGCGGGATTACGGCAAAGTGCTAAAATGCGGACGGGCGCGACTCTGGGTTCGAACTCACCTGGTCTGGATGTCGTAGAGGGTGTACTGGGCCAGGAACGAGTGCCGGAACAGTTTCACAACATTCTGGGCCAGGAGCAGGTAGCGCTTGTCCGCCGATATGGTGAAGGTGAAGGGTGCCAGGGTTTTCTGTGAGAGCGGATCGGATGGGTATTAAATGTTTGCTGCAAATTATGCGGAAAACCGCTGGGAGGAGCCTGCCACCGCCAATGCGGCTGTTGAAATACGAACACGTTGCGTATACGTAATTTTAATTAAAATTTTAATGGTCTTTTCTGATTCGCACGCAAAATTGCGGAAGTTTTGTTGGTGGTTCGTTGGAAATTTTCGAATTTGCGGCATTGTTTACGGGACTGAATAACGAAATGGTTGCCAAAGAGTTGCTGCCTGAATTTGTTTGGGACAGCCATCTGAATATTATACTTCCCAGACCAACTCAATTAAGAGTCGAGTTTATGCAAAGCACTTAGCTATTCATTGCTCATTTATTGTTTGAGTTTAAAGGCGAAGTAACTTTATGCCAGATCCTTAGTCGACTATGAATATGCATTGCCACTAGCTCGTTTTGACTGCTCACTCGTGTTTCTTTGGGTTCGTCTACACATTAATTATTTCCCACTCAACTGGCAACTGTTGACTGCACTTGTTGCACTCCTCCTCGTCTGCATATTTTGGCCCCTCGAGGCACTCGAAATGTTCGCTTGCCAAGTTGGCAAAGAAAAGCCTTTTTCCCGCCCTTACCGCCTCACGCTGTCAACTGCTCAGCCGCAGCAGTTCATTCAGTTTCTTGCCTTTAGTTTCCCTTGTTTGTTTGTTTTTCAATTCCATCCGCGCATTATTCATTAGAGGCGTTTCCCCCCACCCACTTTCCCTGTGCCCTTCCACATGTGTTTACCCAGTCATTGACATAAAAATCTTCTTGCCTTTTATCGCTATCGCTGGATTGAGGCGAAAGTCGCCGCACTCAGTTAACGATAACTTGGCCCATTTGTTTCGCTCACTTTTGTGCGCGCCATAATATCAGTTAACATTGCCAAGTCGAGTGTGTACACTTGAGATATCTGCCTGGCGGGTGGGGACTCCCACCCACACCCACACCCAATATAACTAGGACTCCCCGACTCGTAAATAAGATGGGGCAAATATTTATTCTGCTCAGAGAGATAAGCAATAAGCAAACAAGCAGCGGCAGTAGTGGCCATCCAGAAGGGATTCGATTGAGGGAGTGGGAATGGGGATGGGAATGGAATTGATCGAAATGTACTTACAAATGTCACATTGGACATGAGGACACGTTCCGAGCGATTGGCTGCATTCAGCAGACAGATGCGACCCAAATGGTCCTGGTAGAGGAACTCCTCGCCTGCAAAAAACGAAATGAGAGGAAGGCAGGGCGGAAATTAAAAGCGATTTGCCGGATAGAAGCCGATATATAGCACCCAAATTGGGGGCTACACAGGACTCACCATCGATCCAGCTGCCGTTCGAGTGCTGCGGCACGAAGAGGCCGTCGACGATGTCCTGCAGCTTGATGCGCTGCCCTTTGACCCGCGGTCCCTCATCGGGGGGCGTGAGCAGCACCTTTTTTGATAAATGTAGAAATTTTATATGTTGTCTTCTGCACACTCACACAGACAGGCAGACAGACAGACAGGCAGGCACACGTGAACAACACACACACAACATCAACAGCAACAGCAACAACGAATAGATAGAAAAATGGTCGGTGGTGTGGGGGAGGTAAATTTATCAGGCAGCCACAAAATAGCAAAAAAGTAAACAAACAGACAAAAGACAAAAATGAGCGTAACGTATTTACACAAAAATTTATCACAATTGTTTTATATATAGGTACATACATATAAATATACACATAATCATAAATGGATGTTCGAGATTTCTTTTTTCGTTGCCGCTGAATGTTGTTGAAATATTTATAGGCCACACAAATTTTTTAACGAACCCCGGAGTTTCGCCAATTAAAAAAGAAAACTTTTACCATCCAATTACGCGCGAGGATTTGTTTTGTGTGCGGTGATTTTGAAGTGAACAAAGTAACAGATTGTTTCTAAACAGAACTGTGTTCACTTTAATGGAAATAGTATTGTTGTGAACCGTTTTGGGGAGGCAACAATTTAATACACTTTAATTTTACAATATCATAAATTATTTTTAACATGTAAATTTATAAGAGCAATACTAAATAGTAGTTTTAGCAGAGTGTTAAAACATTGGTGTTGAAAAGTTATAATTTTATTTTATCTTTTGTGTTTTTCTTGTTTTTGTGTTCTTTTTTTTACAGTGTTTTGGTTATTGCTTCGGGATTGTTTTACAAAACGAACAAACCGCAATTTTGGGTTTTGCTAATCATTGATGTATGTCACTGGGGCGAGACACACTGGACTTTAATCTTACTTAATTGCCCATAAATTCATTTGTGACACCGATTTACACAATTAGGCTGGCCAGTTGGTTGCCTGATTGGACCTCAAAGGACAATAACCAAACATCATGCGGTACTATTTTTGTTTGGCGTTTAGGCCAAGTGTTGACTCAGACTCACCACCGAAGTCACAATTAAAGCCAGGACAATGATGATGACCAATAGCGCAATGAGGATGCCGCGCCAGTTCCTTTGGTTGGGGTTGCTGGAGACCAACTGTGCAAAATCACAAGAAAAATAATAAGAAAGAGCAGTGAAGCATTAAGAAAATTAATTGGAAAACGATGGAATGCTAATGCGGTCCATAAAGAGCACGTGCGACTCATTACCCCAAAGTTATGAAGGCTGGCCAACGCCATAATAAACCCGCTAGAACCGCAAATAATTGGCCAAGGAGCAATTAGTAAACTGATGATTCAGTTCTCCCCTTCTGTGTGCTTAAACGAGCACACAGTCCTTAAATTGTGGGCATACAGAATAAACAGGCCCAGTCAAAACCGCTTGGAAATCAACGCTTAATGCATACTTAATGTTGTCAAGCAACAAAGGAAAACAGAAACCCAAATTAAACACGACAAGAACTAAACTCACGCAGCCAGTACAAGTTGATACCGATTTTTACGAGTGGGGCTTTTGTCTGGGGCTTTGCATGATTTCGCCCCAGTCAGTCCGTGTCCATCATGTCTGCTTAGCAGAATAATTAATTAAGGGCTCATAAAACTATTCTCCTCTGATGGATAGTGAAAACATGGCCATGTATTAATCAAGAACTGCGTGCCGGAAAGCTAGTTCCTATCAAATTAAATGTGGGGACAGGAAGTACAATTTGTATTGTCAATTAAGCTGGTATTTAATGTTATAAATCAATTAAACTAAAACAAAGAACATAAGAGTATTGTCCAAAATCTATCGATTTTTCTCATAGGGTTTGATTTCCCATTATTCGCTTAAACTGATAGAGGGAGCGCTCAATTAAATTGGCATGTAATTCACATGTTCAACCCGCAGTGCTTCTATTTTGGCCATTAGTGCGGGCAGGTAAGCGCGATCCTTAATTAATAACAAGGCTCACTTACAAATGGGGGCAAATTGCAAGAGAACACGTGTACCTGAGCACACGCATCGCTTGCCAGCATGATTATTTATAAGGGATTCTAATAGTCCCTTTATACGTATATAAATTTCGAGAACCGCAACCAGCTCCGGCATATATTAGCTACGCAAATAAACTGAAAACAAAGTAAAGTAAACTATCAAAGAACAATACATCCGCAAACTCTGAAAACTTTCGAGCAACTTGAAAATATTTTCGCAAAAACAATCATAACAATAATGATTTCTTGCGGGCACACGCGGCGTATACTTCATTTGTCTTAATTGAATTGAATTTATTCTCGTCAGGAGGGTCAAGTCCTGAGGACCCATGCATAAGGACACTCAGCTTGATTGCCAGGAGGAAAAATACTTACAGACAAGCACAAGTAAATATGCAAAAATACGGCCATAAATGAAATTTAAACACTCAACTTGATGAGTTGCTGTTAACGCTAAACGAATTAAAAATAATTGCAGTCATCAATTTTAGCAAAGCCCGTCCCTTGACGCAAAATTCAATGAGTTTATTTCTGAAGTTTTAGGTAATGGAGCAATTTGATGGATACGAAAATGAACGAAGCACATGAGCAGCGTATCCTATTAACTTTAATAAATGTTTAATGCCTTGCAATTAGTCGAGGTCGTGGTAGAACATATTTGTCAATCAATTTATTTATTTCCAGAGCAAATTGAGGTCTGAGAGAATAAGTCGCTTGCGAATCTAGCTGGTAACAAATGATATCTTTTAATATTATTTTTTGAGTGGTATTTTCTAAGTATCAGTCACCTTTAACCAAAATTGTCTTTCTAATATAAATGCTTGCTACTAGTTATCATTATCCGCTTTAAACTTTCTGCCGAAAAAAGAGCTTTACTATAATTAAATACATCGACTACAATATAGTAACAATTATAAATGTTGCTATAAATAAAGGAATTTACCGATATAACCAAAGATATTAAGTTTCCCAGAGCTCACGTTTTCACCGAGCTGCAAAAAAATTAAAACGTAGGCCGTTTGCTTTATGGGCCCTTCCTGGCAGTGCAAACTTTGCGGCTCGAAGCGGAAAATATTATAACCGAAATTGCACACAATGCCTCGGCGTATGAAAATGAAATGCACCAACGGAAATGGTAATGGAAACGGATAGCGATTTAAGTGCACAAGAAAACAAAAAGCGGAAACCAGAAACAGGAAAAGTCTACCTCTTTTCTCGTATTTGTGTTTGCTCTTATTCTTGCTGACGTTTGATTATCGTGGGATTTCGGATCAATGTTATCATTTCATTCTCATTGTGTCCGCAAACAGGGAAATCAGTTTTTCCCATGGGTAAAACTTGATTAAATTCTTGGTTACCTGAGATTTAATCCACAGAAAACCAGAACGGCTAAAGTATTATTTTTCAGGCATCGTTCAGAGTTTAAATTTAAGCCAATGGGGTGGAGTTGGAAACTTTAGCCAGACCAAGCTTAAAAGCAGAGAATAACCAAATTATGTCTTGCTCTCCCTTTCTCTGTCCGCTTTCTCCCTGTCCGCTTTCACTTTCGCTTTCTCTCAGCTGGCCAGGGGCAGAGATAATGCGAACGGGAAACTCATGGCACCCACATTCACCTACAATCCCAAGTAGGGCATTAGCTGCTTTTGCGGTTAAGCCCGTCGAGCTGAGCTGGGCAAACTTTGGTTGCTTCTCGAGTGCAGAAAGTTGAAAGAGCCAGCTGTTGGAGGTTTGGAGGTTGAGTGGTGGGAGTGGGTGTGGGTGGAGTGGGCGGAGAGCCGCCAGTTATTTGCATAAGTTGTCATAGTTATTAAGCTCTGAGCGTTAAAATTCTTTGCTGCATACTTTTAAGCGCATTAAAATGGATGCCAGCTATAGTATTTGTGGAGCGAAAGGGGAAAATGAGTTTGGTTAGTGTTGAGGGGGGGAGGGGGAGTGGGAGAAGGGGAGGGGGAAGGCAAGGTTATATCCCGTTGGCAGTGAAAGTGTCGTTTTCAATTAACTTGCGAGTTGGCTCAGCAGCGATGGAGATGGCCCACTAAATCGCATTAAAACCCATCTGGATTGCTCACAAAAATAAAATGGGCATTGAACTGGTCTTCGATTTGGATTTTAGAAATAGCCATACTAAAATTAAATTGCCATCTTGAAATTTAACTTTACATATCAAATACTATTCTTGATATTTCAAAAAAACGTTAACTGGATCTTAACGATTGTATTGGGAAACTTATCTACAAAATAATGATTTTTTCTAATATTTTTTATGAATACAAAGCTGTTTCAGAATGTAAATTAATTCACTAATAGGTTTTTTTGATTAATTCAGTACTAAGACACGCGGTCGCTTACTAAGACTCGCCTGTTGATGCTGATCAAGAATTTATTTACTTTACACAGTTAGAAATTATAATACTCCCTGCTAGGATTTTCGGCAAACGAAAGTGGTCGTTGTGCCCATTGTGCTATATTTTCTACATATTTTCTGTCTGTCTGTGACTACTATCGCTGCCAAAATTTCCTCAGTTTATATTCAAATTTGCGCTGACCTCCAACCTTTGACGCGCTTGAAGCTTCCCAATAAAATTCGGCAAAGTTTGTCTAGCAATGTTTGCTCTTCACTCAAAGTTAATATATGGAAAACTTCTGAGCCAATGAAGCCGACTTATTGCATTTTTCGGTTTTTCTTTTCCGTTCTCATTCGACAGTATTGGAAACCTTGGAGGACCTGCACCTGTGCCTCCTGCGAGCCTGTCCCCCGAGGTAACATTCCGCACCGGCAATATTGCCCTTCGCATTGGGGGCGACATTAGTAAGCAATCTTTATGGCCTGCTGCCTTCCTGCCAAACATGAAAGCCATAAACAGTCTTCGGCGTTGTCGTTGGCGGCAATTGTGAAGTGGAGGTAGGATGTAGTGCATCCTTGCATCCTTGCACGCTCCTGCATTAGACTTTCGCGGGTGTGTTTGCTGTGTGTGTCGAGTGTGTGCCTGTCTGTGTCTGGCTTTCCGGCGTGCCAGCCCCTTTGTCTACCTGTGGGCCGCCCCCTCCCCCTGCCCCCTCTCCCCTGGCATTGGACGCTGTTGTCAACAGCAGTTTAGCTCAAGGCCGTAACGGCATGGCATTTGCTATATCTGTCACGTGGGTATGTGTCGCGTGTGCCAGCTACTCTGTGTGTGCGGGTTTTCCTCTATGTCAACACACACTTGAGCTTCCATTACACGGCCATGATTGCTTATTTTTCTGTTTTCTGTTTCTCTTTTCCCATTTTCCAACCTGCTCCTGCAGGTGTCGAGCCTGTCGGCGGTCGTTAGGTTACCTGAATTTGTCAAAATAAAATGTAATATGCCAGCGCCGACACAAATGAAGGCAATGTGCAGTGACTGACTTTAGGTGGTACTTCAAGCAAGAGTGATGATTTAAAGTCTCGTCCCCCCGGAGTTGTACTTGTTTGATTTTAAGGTTGGGTGAACTTTCGTACAAAAGGCTTATAGAAGGCTTATCGAATACACTGTTAATACTCTAGCCTCCTCACAACCAACAAAATGAAATACCAAATAATCCTTCATTTATCGCGAATTTACGTTAAGAAGTCGACAGCAGTTCTCTTATAATAACATTTCAACGCTTTGTAGTTTACTATAAAATTAAAGTACGCATTTCTTTCACTTCCAATAAAATTATATTTTTAATATATAGATTTTTTTGTCAAAATATGAATTCTTTTTTAGCTTTAAATTGCTCGCCTGGTATCAAGAATATATGGCCCTTCATTGCGTTGCAAACTTATGACTAAAATTATAATACGCTCTGCAAGGGTATACAAATCACTTTCGATTGTAAGTTCTGCTATACGAATTTCATAATTTTTTTGTTTTTTAAAAAAAAGGTGAATTTTAAATATCATTTTAGCGTAAGTAGGAGAAAATTGTTCTTGATTTTTAAAAAGTCGATTACATGAAAAACATGGCCTACCAACAAGAATTTGATTTACATAAGTTCTTAAGAAATCGCGAGGATAAGCGTAAACTGGAGTATTACAACCTTTCCTGGTATTGGGAAATACATTTTAATCACTTATCTCTACACCCGCTCAACAATTAAACGTGCTGGCTCTTTGCACAATTACACCTGTCAGCCAGCATTATCAGTCTAAGCAATTTATATAGTTGGGATGCGCTATCATACTTGAATGCTCCCATAATGTGTGCGCCACACTTTAATCTGTCAAATTCCAATTCGTCGCACAGTGGCGTGATTTAATGGGTTTCTTAGCAAAAATCAAATTGAGCCAAAAGAGATAATTGAATAATATAAGCTATAAAATATGTTTTAAGAAAAAATACACATAACAAAAGCATACTAATAGACTGTAAAAGTCAAATTTTGTGAAAAAAAAAATATTTCTAACATGTTTATATTTTTTATAGTTTTGTTTTTTGATGCTGTAAATGGACATATATCTTATGAAACAATAACATAGGAACGGGTCTTGATTTGACCAGGGGGCCGAATATAAAAAAAGAGGAACCTAAAATAGGTCAACAATTGTCGTACCTCCAATCAGTTTCTTTTGGGGGTTTCACATTTGTAATCAATAACTTTCCAGTAAATGTTGTCCTTCCACAACTTTCCAGGAACACATAAAAATTGTATTTTTGGAAACTGTTAAGCCACTGTGCGTCGGCGGGCAGAAATCGGAGTGGAAATTCCGGCTAATTGACTTCCGCTTGAATGGTTGATTGCCATTTGGACTGCTTGTTTAACTCCCCAGCAGTTTGACACTCCCACCAAGCCACCCACTCGGGATGAGAAGCCTCCCCTCAGACAACTTAGTATGCAAAGCACACAGTCGCGGACATGCGGTGCATGGCTAATTCAATTTTGCAATTGTAGTCAGCACTGTCAGCGCTTTGCATTTGAATAACATGCGGAATTTATTTCAATTAGCATCGCAGCCGCACAGTTGATTCCGCAGCGCCGCGAAGAATGCAGCCAAGCGGGAAAATCTGACCATCAAAGTCGTCGGAAAAGCGGAAGAGGATGATGAAAGTGCTGGGAAGAAGCTCAAGTTGTCCGACTACGAGTCGTTGAGTGAACTTTTCTGCCTCCCCGAAGTACTTCTCGAGGTTGGAAGCAGAGTGAGTCGCAACTGAAGTGGCGATGTAGGAGCTTAGTCAGCTTGTCGGCCAAGTGGACCTAATAATAAGTCCAATCGCGAAGATAATCTCTGGGAAGCCAATCAGGTATTTCACAAAGTGCCACCGGATAGCTGCCATCCGTTCTCACTCATCTGCAAATTGATTAATGGAATTTAGACAACCTAATTATAAAAATTAAATCAATGCCGTGAAAAATCCTATCCATTAATGATTTAGCCATTTAAGAATGACTATCAAACGGCAATTTCAGCAAGCCGAAGTTTATATATACACTCATAGACAAAATAATAGGTGTTTTTTTTTTTTTTTTAACTTTCTGTTTCTAATTCATATCTTCTCTAATCTCAAAAAATCAAATTTTTTTCCATACTTCTCTTAATTTTCTTTAAAAAAAAAGTAAAAACAGATTCCCAAATCCTTTAATATAACACTAAATTAAAATATTTTATTAAATCCACCAATTGTACTTGCAGTTATAACAAATCGACTACATTTTGATTTCTATGCCTATATTACTAAAAACACTGAAGCTATGTCGATTTTTCGTTGCATTTTGCCATCGTTTCTATGGCAGCTATTCGATATTGTTGTCCGATTTTGACAAAATGAAAAGCGTAATAATGATATAGTAAATTATTACTATATCTCGAAGTAATATTTTATAAATAGATAAACAGCAAAGCAAATTTGTTTAATTTTTTGACTTTTTTAAGGGAGCTATATGATAAAGTTGTCCGATTTTAATTTAATTAAAACCGTAATTCCAAAGAACAGTAATATATATATTTTATAGGGTTCGAATAGTTACTTTACTGCGTTGCAAACTTTTGACTGAAATTATAATATAATACAAATAACAATACGAATATTTATACCCTTACAGAGGGTATTATAATTTCAGTCAAAAGTTTGAAATTGATTAATTATTTACTGAATCAGAATCACGCTTTTAGTTTATTTCCAAATCGGAAAACCATATCATAGAAACGATGGCAAATGCAGCGCAAAATCGACCTTTATTGTTTTTGGTGATATAGGCATAGAAATTGAAATATGGTCGTTTTGTAATAACTGCAAGGTTATAAAAACTTCGGCTTGCCGAAGTTTGCTTCCTTTCTTGTTTAATTTTCAGTACCCGAACAGTAAAAATGGTATATTATTATAATCATGCGTATCAAGACGTATTTACGGCCCGAATAACGGGTATTTAAGTTTTGGTATCCGGTATATAATACACCTTGAGCAAATAATAATATAAGTTCTTTGGAAAGACATAGCTTACAAATAACAATAACCCTAACAGTCTGCTTACTTCAGCCGTTTCAGTCCATTTTCCAATACCAACCTTCCATAATGCATTCTTTTGGCGCTATTCAATTTTCTCAGTCATTAAACAATTTGAAATTATAATCCAAGCACCAAGCTTGGGTTTCCTTGAATTTCAAATATGCTCCACTAATCCCTGTAACTGAGGATGAACGAAACGGAACTGGGTAACCCGGCACGCGCTCAGAAGAATATTTGTTTTTAAAATTAATTATGCCTAATTATATTTGAGCTCAAAACATATTAATTTTTTGGCTCAGTCCCTGTTTTCCGTTTTCCGCCGGTTGTTGCCCTCGTACGCAAACAAAAAATTACCTCATCATCGTAATTATCCTGCTCAGGCATGACTCGATGTTTGTCGGCTTAAGGCGCTGGATTTTGGGAAGTCCGATGGGGTGGTGGATGGTTGACAAATTAAAGAAGCCGCCGGCTGTTGTCTCTGTCGTCGCTGTCGGCGTTTCCTCTCTGGCTGTATGCTTTTTAGATTGCTTATCGAATCAATTTCCCGGCGATAATTTGCGAGCTATTCTAATTTGTCTTATTCTCAAAATCAGCTCGCTGCGGCTGCTGGCATCTTGTGGAGCTCGAGATAACTGGAGTTACTTCCTTTGGCCATGCTTTCGCGAATTATTTTAAAGCTCGTCCTTGACTTTTTCAGCTGTCCTTCTGCCCATCTGCCACCTCTTTCCTCCCTTCTTTGCTGTTGTTTTTGCTAATTATGAATGGGCGTTGTTTTTTGGTTTGGCGTTTGACTTAGGAACTTGTCGTTTCGGTCCTTGCAATGCGCTTTTGCTGTTAGTTTTTCCCGCTCGCCGCGTCTGCCGTTACTAATGAGCATACATTTTCAATTTTCCCAGCTGCAGCTGCCCGGTTTTTCCTTTGTCCTGATGGTGTAGTCGTTGGTGTGAGGCGCCTCCGCTCTGACACTAATGATGCAGCATACTTTTAGGCCAAGCGCTAAATTGGAATAGAGTGGGGTTGGAGTGGGAAGAGAAAACACACACAATATTTTAAAATGCAGTTCTTGCTTAAACATTTTGTTTTTGCTGTGGTGGGTGTTGTTCATCTTCTTTGTGTGTTGTTGTTAGTGCCAATTTCGTGTGTTGTGCTTTTAGCCTTGTAAGCGACTGCATGTGTGTGTGTGTGTTAGTAGGCGTGGGTGCTTATATAACTTGACACATGTTCGGGTCTGCTGCATACTTTTGGGGTGCTTGTGTGTTTATGTTCTGGGCTTCTCTGGCATTTGAATGTGGGTTAAGTAGTCTAGTGTTTAAATATTTGCATAAACAAAGGCCACTGCCAAAAGCAGGCAATGTAAGTTTCTAATTACATGTACGGCAACATTGCAGCGACTTTGTTTCCATTCTGGTAGTTGTGAGGGTAAAACATGCAGGTAACCGAAAAACTAATCTATTTACTATGCAAAATGTTGCATGCGGTGGTAGAGGGGGCGCGGATTCAACACTTTAAACATGACTGGGTTGTTATATGCAAATTCAACCCATGGGGTGGCGGGTGCAGTGGCTAAGTGGAGTGTTAATAGCATTACATTTTCAATTTAAGTTATGGCGACGTTTTCTGTTCCTTTTCTCGTTTTTACTTGGTACGCAGCTTATTATGCAAAATGCATGCACAGTATGCGATAGCTAAAGGGCATTTGGAGAGCTATTCACAGTCTGGTGGAGGTTGTTTTGTGGTGCGGCTCAATGGTTCGGTGGCGATTTTAAAAATGCAATAGATAGAGGAAACATGAACAAAATATACATATTGTACAATAGTGTAATGGGGTAGTTAACGCTGATGGATCTGTGAAATTTAGCAATAAGTAAACCTTAATTCGCCTCTTTCAGTGAGTCAAAACCTTGTAGTGCCCCAAGAGGATCAAGCGCATGTTATCCCCATAATCCAAAGCCTTACAAAGCTATTTTCTATCTATTCATATACTATAATTACCCTGAATGTCAACATATACCCCCATGGCCTGAGGAAGACAAATGACACCACGCCCAAATAGCACCACAAAACCCTGTTTGGAATACTGGCTGCCTTCACTCGGAAACGTTAGATATTGTTCCTCGCCCCAAGGGGAGCTTTGGCTTAAATAGCCAATGACACACAAATAATGTACAATAGCCCCGTGAGAGGGGGAGGGAGAAAAAGAAAGAGTGTTTATCATTCGCCTGAGTCATCTTTTGGGAGCAATCACTGTGCACTCTTCCTAGGAACGCATTACAATGCATAAACTTTTGGTCATTGTGTGGTTTCTGCTAGACTTTAACCTGAACCGAAGGCCACAACAATAAATTAATATGAAATGTTAAAAAACACAATCCCGCTTTAAAGCTCTCTTCTGGGAACAATGGGAAAATTTGATATAGCAGCTAACATAAATTTCATTAATTTTAACGCACCCAAATTGTTTTGGATTTTTTTTTGTGTTCTGTTTTGTTTTGTATTGTTTTGTTTTATTTCTAGCTCGCTTGGGCAGCCAAACACAAATTTTATTGTTTTCATATAATGGATTTTTTTCTCCGACCTCTGTAGAATTGAAAAATTTGTTGCAACGAAATAAAACAAAACATTTTGCATATTTGTGGGGACTTGCAATTTCAGAGTTTCCTAACAAGTACAATCTGCTGGCTTAGTACAAACAAAAACACGTCCTGCGAGGTAAGAATGTTGTGACGAACGCTCTCTTAACACACAAAATGTTGTGACGAAAATGTATAATATTGGACTAAACAATTACAACATTTTCTAGAATGATCTCATTTGGTTTGCTGCATCAAAATATTTTAGGGAGTTTCGTTGTGAATGGCAATCAGCTTGGTAGAAATCCACGTGTAGCTCCTAAATTATATTTTGTGTTTTTTAAACATCTTCTTGGCTCGTGGGCTTTTCTTGCACACGAAGTTTATCTGCAGTCACTGCTGAGCGGTGACGGTATTTTACCGCGATTCTTATAACAATAAGCAAGTTTTAAGCTGTTTTGTGCTTTGCCCCTCGCCCTGCGCGTCTGCGCGAGCGAGAGGTTGTCATCGACCTGTCTCTCAGACTTACATCGTCCGATATAATGGAGAATTTACCTGCTCAATTGCGCCCCAGTAATGGATGTGATAAGTTTGAGGAGATGAGGAAAGTAGCTGATGCAGACCCTGAAGAAATACGCTGCCAGCTCCGCGCTAAGCGTACAGATGTAACTGCTTTACTCGCAGGTATGCCAACACAAACAACGACCTCCTCGTTGGTGGCAATCAGCAGCAACGCCACTACAAGTGTAACCTGCACCATCTCCAACGTCCAGGCAAGCTTGGTCTGTACTCCAACATACACTGGGTCTGCAATCGTGGCACCTAGCATTTACCCAACTATGTCTGACAATAATTTAACAAAATGCATCTTTCAAGCAGACAATCGGAGTATTAATAGGAAACGCAAAGGAGTGACTAACTCCCCTTTACCTGTCCTGTCTCCTCCTCCGATTCGCAAAACTAAACGGCAGGCCACTGCGACTCCCAATGAGGCGGCCTCTACATCCGCTGCACCGACATTCGGAAACAATCGCTTTGCGATTCTGGCTGCTGAAGCGGAAAGTATGGAGCAAGACATGTTGGATGACAATGATGAGTCTGATGCCCCCAATGGAGATAGACAGCCTACAAAATCTAACAAGATCCCTGCTATTTGTGTACCGAACGTAAGCGATCCGGTCTTATTGGAACAATCTCTTGACCTTAGCATTGGCTCCAAAAACTACAACATCCGCACTTCCAAATTTGGTGTATCCAGAATATATACAGCCAACTCAGACGCTTTTCGGCTAGCTGTAAAAACACTGACAACTCTTAAGTGTAAATTTTGGCACCATCAGTTAAAAGAAGACAAGGCCTACAGAGTAGTTCTGAAAGGACTCCATACAAACGTTCCGAAATCTCAAATAACACAGGGATTTACTGAATTCGGCTTTGAGGTACTTAACATATACTGCCCCAAAAAGACTGATTGGAAGAACATCCAGGTGAACGAAGATGATAATGAAGCTACAGTAAATTATAAAACTAGGCAGAATATGTTTTATATCAACCTTAAGCAGGGTGCAAACGTCGCAGAGTCCCTAAAAATTACGCAACTCGGGAGATACAGAGTCACTGTCGAGCGTGCACCCCGTAGAAAAGAATTACTTCAATGTCAAAGATGCCAAATTTTTGGACATTCTAAAAACTATTGTGTTCAGGACCCTGTTTGTGGTAAATGTAGTGGTTCTCATGTTACTGGTTCCACACTCTGTGTAAGCGATACATGCTTGTGCGTAAACTGTGGCGGTAACCACGTCTCGACAGATAAAGATTGCCCGGTCAGATTAGAAAAAATAAAAAACAAAAGCCGAGGCCTAGACTCCCGGTAACAAATGATCCAGGACGCGTATCGCGTGGATTCATACCAGCTCAGGCATTAAGAACGAATATATCGTATGCTGATATAGCTCGACCCAAGGATATGCAAGCAAGGACTGGCTCAACCTCGCAGAGTGACGCAAGCTCTCCTTCAGACCCTAGGCTCACCCTTAAATTCACAGCGTTAGATAATGCCATCCGCGACATTAATAGCAAACTCGACACTCTGTTTAAGCTAATGCAGGAAAATGCAGAGTCCAACAAGGCTTTCAGAGAGCTGGTTCACGTTCTAATTGCGCGATTGCCGAAATGATTCAATCAGAATTAAATATCGGATTGTGGAACGCTCGTGGATTAGTCAGAGTATCTGAAGAGCTTCGAATATTCCTCAGCGATCATAACATAGATGTAATGCTTGCCACAGAAACTCACATGCGCGATGGTCAGCGCATCTACTTGCCAGGCTATCTTATATACCATGCTTATCACCCTAGTGGCAACAGCAAAGGTGGCTCTGCAGTCATTATAAAGGATTCCCTAAGCCATAATCCCTTGCCCGCCGCCTCTAGCAATGACAGGCAGATAGCGAGCATTCAATTACAGACTGCAGACGGAAATGTAACATTAGCAGCTATATATCTACCTCCAGCAGAAAGATGGATCCAATCAGAATTTGAGTCCTTGCTGGCCGGACTTGGAAGCAAATTTATTGCTGGCGGTGACTATAATGCCAAACATGCATGGTGGGGAAACTCAAGAGCCTGTAGAAGGGGTAAACAGTTGCAAGATGTCATTGCAAATGGGCATTACCAAGTACTTGCCACAGGTGAACCCACTTTTTACTCATACAACCCCCTGATAACACCGACAGCGCTTGATTTTTTCATAATCAACGGATACGCTATAAACAGGCTAGAAGTAAAAACACTCCATGAACTCTCCTCGGACCACACTCCAATCCTGGCCAGATTGCATGCCACACCAGTGAAAAAACCACAGCGCACGCAACTCCTTCCCAGAGGTGCTAATACAAATGCATTCAAAGCCTACCTAGAGCAGCTGAGCGAGGTTAACATAGAAGCCCAGGAACCGTCTGACATTGACAATGCCATCAGCCTTTTCATGCGCATGATAAACCAGGCTGCTGAGATAGCTGCACCTGGGAATCGCCAAAATACAGAGACCTCTAGACATCTCCAGCTACCACACAGAATTGCGGCACTTCTCAACCTAAAGCGAAGAGTAAGAAGAGAATATGCAAGAACGGGAGACGCTCGAATGCATCAGATACATAAACGGCTTGCTAACTGTCTAAGCAAGGCGCTCGCCCGAAGAAAACAAGAATCTATTGACAGCTTTTTGGAGAATCTGGGCACAGACGCTAGTTCCAACTACTCGTTGTGGCGTATCACAAAACGGTACAAGGCTCAGCCCACCCCAAAGTCAGCAATTAAGAATCCCTCAGGTGGCTGGTGCCGTACGAGCCTAGAGAAAGCTGAAGCGTTCGCTAACAACCTCGAGCAACGTTTCAAGCCTTACGACTATTCACCTGAAAGCATACGTCGACAAGTTGATGAGTTTCTAGAATCTCCATTTCAAATGAGCCTGCCTGCTAGCCCTGTCACACTGACAGAGGTTAAAGACCTTGTAGCTAAACTTTCACCGAAGAAAACTCCCGGTGAAGACCTGCTCGACAACAGAACGATTCGACTTTTACCGGATCAAGCCTTGCAATTCCTGGTGTCATTATTCAACAGCATACTAACTCTTGGATACTTCCCGAAAGTTTGGAAATCGGCGAGTATAATCATGATCCCAAAACCAGGTAAATCGCCGACTGACGTGGACTCATACAGGCCCATTAGTCTTCTACCAGGCCTGGGAAAAATCATGGAAAGGCTGATCCTAAATAGGCTGCTCACTTACGAGAATGTCACCAGTGCGATCCCGGAATTTCAGTTCGGCTTTCGTCTTCAACATGGAACTCCTGAGCAATTGCACAGAGTTGTCAATTTTGCTTTAGAAGCCCTAGAGAAGCAGGAGTATGCAGTTGCTGCCTTCCTTGACATCCAGCAGGCCTTTGACAGAGTGTGGCACCCTGGGCTCCTGTACAAAGCCAAAAGTCTTTTTACGCCACAGCTGTTCCAGCTCGTGAAAAGCTTCCTGGAAGAACGCACTTTCCACGTATCTGCTGATGGGTACAAGTCGTCAACCAAACCGATCTCTGCCGGAGTTCCCCAAGGTAGCGTCCTCAGCCCTACTCTCTACAGTATTTATGCTTCAGATATGCCTACACAATCTCCAATCACTGAAGTTGCTGAACAAAACGTGCTAATTGCGACCTACGCCGATGACACTGCTGTCCTGACAAAAAGCAAAAGTATATTGGCTGCCACATTTGCATTGCAACAATATCTGGACGCATTTCACCAATGGGCCATGAACTGGAACATTCGAGTAAACGCAGACAAATGTGCCAATGTAACGTTCACCAATTGTCGAAGTAGCTGCCCTGGAGTCAGCCTCAACGGAAGTCCAATCAGAGCCCTTCCTGCATACAAGTACCTTGGTGTCACTTTGGACAAAAAACTAACATTTGGCAGGCACATTACTTGTATCCAACACTCTTACAGGACCAAAGTTTCTCGGATGGCTTGGCTTCTCGCACCACGCAACAAACTCGCACTTGGCTGTAAGGTCCAAATTTATAAATCCATATTAGCGCCAACTCTTTTCTATGGACTCCAGGTTTATGGCATCGCTGCAAAAACCAACCTCAACAAAATCCGGGTTCTGCAAGCGAAAACACTTCGAAGGATCTCTGGAGCTCCGTGGTTTATGCGAACCAGTGACATCGAACGTGATCTCAATGTGCCCAAACTTGGAGACAAGCTGCAGGAACTTGCTCGGAAGTACATGGAAAGGTTAAATGAGCACCCCAACAGCCTAGCCAGGAAACTTGGAACTGCTGCCATTAATAACGCTGACCCTCGAACAAGAGTCAAAAGAAGACTAAAGCGACACCACCCTCAAGACCTACCTGACCGGGTTTTGACCTAAACATCATCAATAACAACAACAGCAATATTTCTCCCTAAAATGTCTAGGTTAAATTATTAGTCTTAAGCAACAAAGAAGACCCAATGAAACCGATTATATTAAAGACTGATTAGATTAAGTTGCCAATTGAGTAGCAGTGCGCTAATCAAATAATAAATAAATAATAAATAAAAAATATTTTAGCTCCTTACATACGAGCAAAGTGTCAAATAAATTCAGTTATTGACTAAATTTACTATTGTGATTTTGGCGCTGCGTCACCCTAGCCCAAACAATAAGATATAATATTATAATTTGTATACCCTTGCATAGGGTATTATAATTTCAGTCAAACGATTGCAACGCAGCTTGCAACCTTTTTCTATTCAAATTAATTATTAATTTTTAACTTAAAAAAAAGTTTAAAAAAACTATTTAAGAAATGACAAACGGTAGTCGCCTGTCATGGACAAATTACAGCTTCAAATGTTTGACAAAAAGCATTACATAAAAAAACTCTCTGACTGTCCAGACGCATTTAATTATAGTCATTAGCCATGATAAAGTCGTTTTATAGAATAATGTATTTTTTTTATAGCTACAGGCTGTAAACATTTCGAATGGCCAAAGTAAGCTGCCTTTTGTTATATTTGCCATCCCTTTGAAATCGTGAAATAAGATTGGGGATAATCTTAACTTTTGAAATCATTAATAAGATAAATATATTATTAAGAGGATGTTTTGTACAACCGAAATGTAATAAATAATTCTTTGTTGCGCTTTCAATATTCTTTATTCTTTAAAATTCATCCTGCTTATAGATGGAGCAATAAAATTTTTAAAGCTTAATAGTTAGAATAAAATTTATAACCTTTTATAGAAAGTTTTGCGAGTGGTTCTACTACCCCACGGTTTGTATTTGTCATTTGACTAGTTTGCAAAAAGTTTTTTTAGCTTTCTCTGCAACTTGGTTTCATGTGTTTTGTTATCAACATGTTGACATTCATTCGCGTGGGAATTCAGTTCTCCATCCCACTCTCATTGTTTCTATCTCGCTCTCTGCCCGACTTCCGGCATGATGCAGCCGTGCGTAAGTCGCTTCCGGTTGAAGGCCGAGTGCCCGTTTTATAAAGTGCCACACACACACACTCATACACCCATAGGAGTGCCAGCACGGTCGAATATATTTCACTCGTATCATCCTCATGGCATTTTGCAAAATTTTAAATTTATTGCTTCAATGAAGCGGCAAAACATACATCACACACCCAAATCTACATTCAACAAATCAATAATATGAATTCTTGATTATTTTAAAAGAAATCCCAGCTCAAAATGTAGCAATGCCCAATGATGCCCACATACGGTTGCCGCTGCCGGGAAAAATCAATTGCAGCTGCTGGAAAAGTGTTGCAGGAGGCAATTTGAGGGGACACTTATGTGGCTTTTGCCGTCGCTGCTACGTGCCACTTATCGGTTGGACCACGGCCCATGTTGCACGTAAGCCGTAAACGTTTTTAGAGGCTTTGCGGCGTGGCTGTCTGACTTGGCTGCTGTGTTACGACGCCCATAATGTTTCATTAGTGGTCGGCTCAGTTGTCCTCGACAGCGAATGTCTAGTTTGTATTGCAGGGGGTCTAATAATATGCCTCCTTGAAGAAGGTCCTTCAATTCAATTCTGAACTCTCTAAACAAACGGTCTTAGGTTCACTTAAACATTTACAGCGATAAAGTTGGTAAATGTTTGGAAACCGAAGCGAAGGCAATGGCCTACTGAAATCACTTTTGAAAGTTATTGAATTAAGATTTTGAAAACTGGAAAACTGCTTCCATTGCCTATCGCTATTGAAAACTTGTTTTGCCCAAAATGTTAACTGCAAAAAATTATTTCAAATATAACTTGGTTACTCCCTTTACTCTCTTACTTCAAGACTGGTTCGTTTTTGTCATAAAATCACACAGAATTAGTTATAATAAAAAGAATCTTCTGTCCGTAAATAGGTTAGAACATTTTAACGATATTTCAAGCAACTCGTATTACAAGGCTGCAATTGCCCCAAACTTTATTCCATGTTTGATCTTAACGAGATCCTTTTGGCCCACCCTTTTCAACAGCACTTCAGCAACAAAATATTGCGTACCGTAAAATTAGGCTGGCCTCATTAAACGGGGCAGAGAATGGAGGCAACTCTTGGCTTCTGCCCACCCAGTGCTACGCAAGCGGCAAGGCCATCTCCTCCCCTTTGTTGACTTTGGCGACGAGGCTTGCACATTAGTTTTAATGCATGTTTCATGCGCCATTAGGCTTAATTAGTGGCATTTGCAGCCCCCACCGAGCTCAACTTAAATGGGTTTCAATGTAGCTGGCGAGGTCAAGGGTTGGGTTGGGGTTTCGACCAGACTGCAGACTGCAGACTGCACACTGCAGAGTGACTGCCATTCCGGGCTTAACTGCCTGTCGCGAATGCAATTTTATTATTGTTTTCCGCCCCACGTTGCACAATGTGCAGTGAGCCTTTAACTCCGCTCCTGTTTCATCATTAAGCCCAACGGTCGCCGGAATTCATCAGTCGTGTATTCATTTTAAGCGACGCACACGCACGAGGAAGAAAAATTAAGATTTAATTAAGAAAAATAATGAATGTGTTCGGCTCTGGACAACCAGTACAACCAAGCCAGCACGGGCTTAAAGTGGCACCAAATAAATTGTCTCTTATGGCACGGCATGCGGCAATGGCATTTCCATCTCGACAGCAGGCTCTGCTCCCATTAGAAATTGTGCCTCACATCGCAAGCAACAAAGCCGAATGCCACATTTAGCTAACATCAGTTGATTTGTCTCGAGATTGAAGTGCTTTTTAGGCAGTGATGCGACCAAGGCCAGACCAATTTAGTTTGCTTAGGTTGAAAGGGACTAGGAAGTCTGCATAAGAAATTAGTTGTTGCACGGAAATCTCTTGAGGTTTAATAAGAAAATTTTAGATCTTTTAAATACTTTATTCCCTATTCCCTTTTTTTTTTGTATTTTGGATTTCCAAACAAATTATGGTTTAATAAAAAATGAGTGGTGCTAAAGCTATTTTTAGTAGTCTTTCTTTTGTCTTGTTTCAGCTGATTGGGAGAGCATCTCTGTTCATTTTGGCCGAATGGCGCCAAAAACTTTATGACCACCACAGGACGCGTCGGCTTACGGCCCATAAATAGGCAGCTAGTGGCTGGCCCGTTGAAGCGAACAAAATGTTCGACATGTTTGGCCGGGCAGCAGCAGAATCACAGAGCGGGAATATAAATAAATTTGGCAGAAGACAACCGAAAGTGGCCCCCAGAAACGAGACTAGTTAACTTGGAAAGAAGTGGCAGTGAACGAAGATTGTCGAATTGTAAAGCGGGCCATAAAGGCCAAATTAGAAGGCAAGTCAGCCAAAGTAAATAAACCAATAAAGACGACGGCGACGACGACAAATGACAAGGAATAAGAGACCAGTACATGTCCATGCCACTGTCTTCCCATTTCGCTCCGTATTCGCTTTTTTCAATTTTTCTTCTTTAAGGCAATTTCAGGGCAAATTTATAGGCCACATTTTCAAAGAACATTTTTCACCTTGCAAAAGTCGAGACCGCGAAAAAAACAAATTACATGAAGCTTGTGAAAAGCAAACGCATCCAAAAAATTATCAAAACAAACACGACCGCATCCAAATTGCTAAAACCGGGATGAAAATATTTTAAATAATAAACAAATGAGAAAACAGGAGACAATAAAGATGAGCCGAAATATTCAAAGGTAGAACGACACAGGCCCGAAAGCAAAAGTTCATCAATATCAATAAACAAAATGCATTGGTTCGATTCCAGATAATTAAACAATTTTATTTAACCAATTTATGTGGGAACGTGCTGATGACCTGGGGATAATCGAACGAAAGGTCATGCTTTTGTTCCACTCTATCCGAAATTTGGTTTCTTTAATTAGGAGATTTACAACTCAACAATCGCACGGTCGACTTGTTAAAAATTGTATTTGTTTTCAAAGTAATCTATAGATTAATTGGGTATAAATAAATAAAGGTGGGAAAATTACGACTAATCGAGATTGAATCTGTTTAATTTCGATTTACTCAGTAATAAATAGGTTTTTGTAAACAGGAAATATACAGAAAAAACATGCATTGAATAAAAACAAAATATAATACTCTTAGTTTTCCTGTTTTTTAAGTATGAAAATAAGTTCCCTGCTTTATTTATAGGATTTTATGATTCGAAAGAATAAGTCGTCTTATAAACCATATTTTTCTCCATTTACCCCACCCATGCAATATATAAGAATCCAACAACATTACCCCTACCCACACCACACCTCACGTAGGAAAAACTACTATAAATAACAAGAGAATGTTTTGATTATTGCGGCAAAAAGCTTTTAATGTACAACCTGGCGTATACACAATATTTTACATTAAGCCAACAAACAAAGCCTCAGAACGGAGAGACTGCAAATGGAGGCGAATGCAAAGATTCCCTGTCGCTTGACTTTTTGGGTGTGTCAGATGGTGATGGAAATGATTTTGGCATCTATTTCTGAGGTCAGCCAAAAAACGTTTCTTGTGTTTTGACGGATTGACAGACATCGGAGGTATTGGGGGAATCAAGTGCCACAAAAGCGACTTAGCGGACTGAGCGTTAGTGGCAATGACAAGAATCATCCGCAATTTAATTGAAATAAAAATTTAAATTTTCTTATTGTAGTCAAAACAATAACAAAGTCTTTTGATTAAATACGATTATGTACTCACGAGGGAACACTAACTGTGAGGTCTATTAATTAGAACACAGATGAAAATTGTTTTTAGAAAAACTGAAAAATAAAAAGCTATTATCATATTAAAAAAAAATGTATGCGTCTATTTTCTATTATTGTTGTCTTAGCAAATAAAAAACTTAAAAACCGTTTTTATACCTTTCTTGTAATAGAGCGAACAAATAAAAAATATATATATAAGCACAAAATGCTTTTCAATTGCTGGCAGATTTAGCTGATAATATATTAACTTCACCACGCATTCATATATAAACATACAGACATGGGAAATATAATTTCGATTTCAATTGAAAATACGCCATTAGTTGGCTATTCACCAATTCAATTTCAAATGAACGAAGACGCTCCACTGATTGATGTTTATGGAGCGTAATTTGTTCTGGCCGCTGGGAAATATCTTACATGAGCATATATATCGAAAATCTGGACAAGGTGAACAGATTGATTGCCAGCGAGTGAGTAATGGTTGCGAATAAATGTCTTAATTCAAAGTGTGTGAACAACAATGTTCAAGATTATACAACAAAAGAACTTTGAACTTTGATCTAAAAATGTTGTATACGTAGTAATACAATAAAGGAATCATCTAGCTATTATAAAATATTTGATAATACTCATACATTTTAAAAGACTATAATTTGTATCTATTGGAAATAATATTTTAAATTTTTTTTTGTTTTCTTCAAACCAGTTTGAAAATTGACAAATAAAACAATATACCGCAGATTCTTGAATTTTCAGAATAACTTAAGACGTCATAAATATAAAGTTTTATCTTATAGCAAGTTGCACAACTCCGAAACCCTCGATTGCAGTTGATACCTACTATAAATAATAATAATTTTCCCATTTCTAAACGAACTACAGAAAGCGCCTAAATAAGCAAGCCACACAAACTCGTTTCGTTCAAGAATTCAATGCAATGGGAACGATGCAGAGGTAAAATCGACATCGCAAACTATTTGAATGGCTCTTTAGCAAATGAAATGAGGCATTGAAACTTTTGCCAATGTCCCCGCCGCATGCGATGCATTGCAGCAGAGCCGGCTTAATATGGCCATAGTGCCACCACACATTCTCGGCACTGCAGCCACAATTTTCAGTTGCAATAGCAATTGATTGATAATCATTTTTTTCCAATTTCTGTTGTTCGTTTCTTATGAATTATTCATAGCTTGCATTCCGAGTTGGCTTAAAATGACCGGAAAATTGCATTATAGACATGCTGGTGGCGGAGCAAAGGTAGAAATGACAGGCAGCCCGGATGCATTCCACTCGAACATGTCATTGGTGCATTAAGGTCGCCCTGGCCATGTCAGCTCTGTCCTGTCTGCTGTTGGCCAGCGGCAACGGAACATAAAATATACATGCCATGGCCGGCCATGCCACACAGTGCGGAATAGTGTCACGAGAACTGTTAAAAAGCGCTTCACCAACTTTCACAATCAGCAAACATGACAAAAACTGTATGTTCCCAAGCCCCCAGCCCCATTGTTCGTCCCGCCCCCATTGGAACAGAAAACAAAAACAAGTGTCAAATACAAATTCAACAAAAAAGAAAATGGCAAAAACTTGCTGCATAAGTTTTTAGATGAGGAATGGTTGGCTGTCCAGTTAGAAAACACAAAATGCTGTTGGGCTAAAAGAATAAACAATAGTGAAAATGTCTCGTACACAATAGTAGAAGCGCATGTGCACTTATGTTAAAACTGTTTTGTATTTGATTTTGATAATAGACTTTTATAATATCTTATCATTGGGAAATCATTATTGTCATCATCGAAACTTTTTTGAGTGCTTTTATCCACATAGAATTTATTTAAAGACGAATTACCGAGTTTTATCAGTACTCGACTTCGACTATCTTGGACATATTTTATCTTGAAATTTAACTTTAATTTTCGTATGTCTAATTAATTCCACTGAACAAATATTTTAAACAGAGAAGATTAGTTGTTTTTATAAAATAAGCTTGGAGAAGTTTTCCATTATCAACCATATTTGTTTTTTACTTCAAACATTAATGTATTACAAACTTAAGTTTATTTATGGATGAGTTTTAACCAAATATTCCATCCTTGAAATATTATTCTCCAAACTAACAGTGCAGGCCAATAATATAATTCTATCTACACCATGACATCGCACAAATGATACTTGTTCGCCAATAAAGAAAAATACGCTTTATAAGCCAACTATAATGCCCATTTAAAGAGTATGCGGGGTATGAAATTGCTGCTGAAATGGAATTTTTACTGCATGGACATGAGTCAGCGACAGAATGCATGGCATGCGTTGAGGCGCAAATGACAATGAAAAGTGTTTTGTGCCCGTGTGTATGGGTGGGTGTGTGTGTGTGTGTGGGGGTGTGGGTGCGAGTGTGTGCTCGCAGTGCGAGACTTGCGTGAGCTAAACGCAAATAATGAAAGTGGATGGGCTGCACCAAGAGACAGAGAGAGCCCGAAACGTGAGATGGAAGCAGTCAACAAGCGAGCGCAAAGTGAAAGTGGAAAGTGCACTCAACACGAAGTGCATCAGTGTGAGACCGTTGCACTATGGGAAAAGTTACACATTTTGGCATTAATTAATAACTTAAAATAAAGCAAATATTTGTTTTGTTTCTTTAACTAAGTTTTAAGTAAGAAACTAATAATAGAAGTGCTTCCGCCTTTTTTAAAGAATTTCCTATATACACATATATTTTATATTTTTTTTACTTTAAATAGAAAAACCAATAAATTTAAAAAAAAAATACGCGTGTGTTTATGTCCCATAAAGTTTTAGACCAAATACTGGAAATATGTTTTTTTCTTTAAAAAAGAGTAATTTCATAAGTTATTACATAACTTTTTACGAACACTTTATCGTAACTGACTTACACCAGTAAAAAAAATGAGAGTTTTAAAACTATAGGTCGTGGAACAACAAGGGCTACTTTAGAGAAAATGCGAAAGTATTGATTGCTCTGCTGGACTCTGTTTGCACAACTCAATTTAACAAGCACATACCACAAGGTATAATATATTTCAATATTTTATTATTCTATGTATCTATTTAAGGACACCAACAGATGTCTTAAACTGCTGATAACTTAACATAAAATATTTATATTTATTATTATTTTTATAATATCTTAACGAGTTTTAGGAAATGTGTTTGACTAGAAAAAGTAATATAGTGCACAACAGTGAAAAAATTGTCAGCTGGCAAATATCGAAATACCTCGAAGAGCAACATGGCAAACAGTATTTTTGTTTGTTTTATACACTAAGAAACACCGCAATCAGAATTAGTTTTCAAGATATTCTGCTTTAAAAGGATAAATTAGCTAAAAATTGTGTGTTTTCTTAAGAACCTAAAAGCGGTCAACTTTGAAGCGATTTTAAGGGATTTAAAAAATCGGTTCTAGGAGCATATGAAAAATTTGGTGTTTGCAAGTGTTTGCCACAATTTACGACACTGTGCTACATCAGTCTGGTGCGGCAGTGAGTAGTACTCATGATGCATAGCCAAAGGGAGCTGGCGCTCAAGATAAATAGCTGTGGGTGCCAGAAAAACAAATCTCAACACCGCCTTCACTGCCTTCGTTCCCTTAAAACTGAAAATGGCGGGAAACTTTTGCAAAAAATATGTGGTAAACATTCGAAATACTCTGATCTTCCGGTCATAATTATGTTCATTAGTACAAAGGAACAAAAAGTTTTCCTATAGCGCCATTTAACGAAGCGCACCATTTAAATATGAGTTTAAAAAGCCGTTCCCTCACGTTTGCCTTTACAACTCCCCTTTCCGAAACCACTTCTCGCAATTTCTTCTCACACATGGGACGGGATCTCCACGTACTTGGGCCACGTTTTTATTTGCATATCATTTAGTGCTCGTAACGGCTGAGGAATGTTCCCGAGAAAGAACAAAAAAAGGCCTAAGACAAACTACCTGACTGCACAAACGAAGTCACTTATATATAATATAGGTATAAACAGGGAAAAATACGCTGTAATTTAAATACGTTAAAAAAAGCAGAACTCTTAAAGTTAACTTTTTCGATTTTTTACTCTATACTCATGAAATAATATCGTGTTTTTTCTCTGTCTCTTACGCTAGGTTTATTAAGTCAACTCTCAGATATTTTGAGAACTTATAAAAAATAAATATCGACTTTAAGCTTGTTGCAAATATTCCAAGGCTTAATAATAATAAAGATTTTTGGTCTATGGTTAAATTGCAATACCTTTTCTTTTGAAATAGAAACCTGGAATCCAAATTGTTTTCTCTCTCTTTAAATACCTCACATATTCCGAGTGGGGAAAGCAACTCAGTCAGCAATTTGCTTTAATATTAAATAGGTAACGAACCGTAAGAAATATGAACGTGTTATTTAGTTTGATGCGAACGTATTTCGGCCAGAACGTAATGTTAGGAATCATCGGGGAGCCGGAGACCTCAGAGCCGAGTGGGTGGTGGGAGTGGAAAAGTGCCTCCAAGGTTGAATGGACATGGCATTGGGCGGCTTAGTGTTTGAGGTGGTGGGTGGTGCAAACGGGTGGCTTCGAGTTTTGTCCAAGCACAAACTTTTCTCAAGCTTTGATTAAGTTTTCACTCTGTCGGATAAAACTTTTCAGAATCATTTGCCTAGGAAAATATGTTTCCCAGTGAAATCTTATGATTTTGCCAGATTAATTGCTCCATCAGAAAAGTTTCTAGTACATAAACGAAAAATCTCACTCTCTTTGTCAAAGACTTATAATTTACCATTGAAAATTACTAGTTAATTATTTCAAACGTTGAACCAAGAGATGATAAGCTCGTTAGTTTTATAACTTCAACTAAGTGCAAAAATTTGGTGTTTGTTTAATGCGTTAGATAAAAAATATAGAAAATTATTTTTAGTTCATCTCTACAAAGTTCTGATTTATGTGAATGTAGCACAATTTGGTTTAAATTATTCTAAGAGACTGAATATTCCTATCGGACAATTGGACATCTTTATACTGGGAAAATATTTTTTTCTTTTTCTGATACATTAGTCAATCTCGATATTTTTCACATCTTTTTATGAAAAAGTGTTTGCTGAAACTCAAATGGTAAATTAAATTATTAAAATTAAAGTATGGAATATATAGCCAGACATTAGTTTAGAGAGCTGAACAACAAAATGTCATTAGTACATAAATTTTTTGGTTTTCTTCCGCTGTTTTGCAAACTTTTGTGGCCCACCTTGTGCGAGTTTCCCGGCAGAAATGAAAATTGTTGCTTCTTCTGTGTGTGTTTCTTGCGTTTGCAGAGGTGTGCACGCGTATGTGTATTTATACAGGTGTTTCTGTCTGGGAGTGTGTTGGTATATGTGCTGGTGGCAAGGTGAAGCGCTCTGGCGGCAGAGCCATTCAAATTTAAATACAAATGTTGCACGTGCCCTCGAAGGTGTTTCTGTACAATCCTCCCGAAGTGCTATATCTGCACGTGTGTCTGTCTGTTTGTGCGGTGGTGGGTGGGCTCATTTCGGTGATTGCGCGGCTATGGTTTAATAAAGCAGCACCAAGACGACGTAGAGGAGGACAATTATGTGGAATTTCATGAAGAAACGGCAGCCATTCCGGAGAGTTCGTATAATAAAGCAACTTACGGGCATAATTGGCAACCGCAGCCAGATATAAAAAAGTGGGAGTACAAAAAACATAGCATAAGTAAAATGCGTTCAAAAACTTAAAAATGAAATGAAGTGTAAAGCGAAAGCGGCGACATTGCCCGCATAAAATCCAAACTTGGCCAGGTTTTGCAGGTGTAAGCGAGAGTGTATTTAATTGTTGCCGGTGTGTTTGTTTAGCTTAATTAAAATGCCCATCGCAAACACCAAAGTGTGCTTCGCCCAGGCCACAAAAATGAAGTATATATATATATATACCATTACTCCCACAAATAAATATTTATATGTTTTTTCCAGCCGCATTCCTATCTTCTTTAGTGCCTCTAAATTGCCTGGAGCGGCCCACGTGATAGGTCCTTATGGGAAGTCAACGGCCTGAGAGTGCTCCCAATCGTCATGGAACTTTTGAAAGTTTAATACGTATTTGCTTTAAATTTAAATTAAAATATAATAAGGCTTTATACCTTTAAAGTGACCTATTTAATCTGCTCTTCACATCTGTCTTTTTGTATGTGCAAAGCTTGTTTTTATTCAAATACCTAGGCGATGTATGATCCCAGTCTTTATTAATTTAACTTAGCTTCTAAATATCACATTAACAACACCAAGCTATTGAGTTAGAAGAAATGCGTAGTTAAACAGTAATATTACTCACACCATTGAAATCTAATTATACGGATGTAAATGCATTTAATTTGTTGTGTCAAGAGTGTTACTGTTTTGATAATGCTTTGCTAATATATAATATATATAATATATAAGCGACTCTGATTATTACAAATGTCTAAATATATATTCCGCTCTTTTTTATTCAAGGGTAATGCAAATAGATTGCGAAATGTTATGTTTCTATACGTCTAGAAATGTGATATCGCAATATATTTATCATTGAGCAATAATTAAGGCTATTAAAAACTTTAAATTTTTATTGCTAGAAAGTCCAATTCCTTGTCATTTTTGTAGAATTCCTACACAACTATGGAGCAACTCACGACTCTGGAGCATCTCTATCCTACCACCTGCTGCTGCCTGTCCTGGCTCCCGTTGACAGCATCGCTTCCTTTGGTGTTGCTGTTTATGTTGCCGCTGCTGTTTACCCGGTTCTTACAAAGCAAAAAGCAATTTGGTCTGCCAGCGAGCGGGCTTTGGGCCGGCTTTTCTTTGACAGCCTTTTGTGCTGTCTGTCTGCTGGATGTCCTGCTCCTTCTGTATCTTCCCTTCGCCACAAACAAGCCATTTTATGCTGTGTCCGTTGCTGTTGTTGTTGCACCGCGCTGTTGACACCCCGCTGGCTTGCCACTTCAATTTCCCAACGACAGCAGCACCAAGAGCAGCAAAAAAGTTACCCAGATACTCTCACCTGCCTAATGGTCTGTGCTGGATGTTATAACCGGACATTGCCGACCATAACTCTAATGGACACGGGACGAGGCAGGGGACGGAATTCCCTTTTCATTCATTTTTTTAGTACATAATCTAAGCTATTAAAATTCAGTGCTGAGGATGACAGTGCGTATACGTAATGCGGCGAGATTGTCCAAAATTGGGTATTCAAAAGGGCGGCCAGTAATTGCCGGGCTTTGCCGCAAACGAAAATTGGGAGAAAAAAAATAGGGTACCTTTTTTTAGTTTTGAGGAATTTTGTGAGCCAGAATTTTAAATTTAGCCCCTCTGTTGCCAAGTTAATCCTTTTGTCTACACTGGAATTTCTTAAGATTAAGCTTCCTCAGAGGCCGCAGAAACCGCATTCATCATCCATCATCCATCATCGGACAGCTGAACCATTCGCTCCATAAACTACATAGCATTCTGCTAATGATTGTGTGCCAGAAGTCTTCGCCTCATCCTTAACCATGGTGAAAAACGTTTTGCTGGCGGCGAGCGTTTCACACCAACTCAGAAAACATAATATTTTTGAAGCGTGTGTGCGTGCCGGCGGCCTTGGTGGAAAACTTGTTTCGAACATAGCATAGTTTTCAGCGCTGCGAGACGCACCCAAAGTCGCACATTAATTAAAGCGGCGAACAAACACGAGGCGGGACGTCGGACTCAGGGCCATCAATCAAAATGACAAAATAAAATGCTTGTTCGCCCGCTTGAAGGGCGGTGCTCTGCAGATAATAATGTGCATTGACAAAGCCTCGTCAAGTATGCAAAGGCATTCGGATTCGACTGTTTGCAGCTGTCGAAAATGAAGAGACCATAAAATGTTGTAGCAGGCAGGGACAAGGCGAATGAAATTTATTGCCCTGTTGTGATAAACGTGACGCGCCATGCCAAGGGCCACGCCCTCCGAAAGGAGCAGGACATTTTACAAGTGCCTGTTACATTTGATTTGTGTGTGTGTCCGCCAGGAAAAAGGAGGCATTTTCGGCATGCGAACAGCTGACAACAGGTTAATGCGAACCAAGCGGCTGCGGGAAGTGGCTTTTTGTATTATTAGGCCAGATTGATGATCTCTAATGGCTGAACTTGGGCACAAGTTGCTCAAATTAAGTTGTTAGTCAAAATTGCACAAACTAAGATAAATATCTACTCAGAAATTAGTTAAGGTCTTGCCAAATTTTTGACTCATAAATTTCTGTTTGTATATCGTATTTTCTTATTAAATTTCTCATTTCAAATGTTACATTCCCAACCTTTTTCCTAAACAATTTAGGCATGGAAATCTAATTGTAAATTGGAATGCGAAATCGAATTGAATTACCAAAAATATTTGAATCTTACAGGAATTCTAAATTGAAAGTTTAAAATATTAATTTTTGGTTTTTGTTTTGTTGAAAAGCAGAATTTAATTGAATTACCTTAATTTATACGGAATTCAAAAGGAATTTTGAATTAGCAAATTTAAATTCTATTTCATTTTCCTTAAATCGGCAGTGGATACTTAGGTAGCTCCTTTTATTATTTATATCTACCTGGAGGTTGAAGCCAAAGCCAAAGTTCAAATGCAAGTAAAAGCCCTAACCGGATAACTGATAACCTAGAAAAGCTGACAGGACAGAGGAAAAAGTTTATGTTCAAGGTTCAATCAACTTTGCCGGAATATTTGCTGAAATTCATGTCCAACCTGGCGTATGCTCGACATTGGCCCTCACCATGTTTCATTTCGTCCACCCGCCGCGTCCCGCCAATCGCTTTAGTAGCTTGTTTTGACATTTTTCCTTCTCGCTTTTTTCGGCTTTGTTTTCCCCATTTTTCGGACCGCGTTTTTGCCCTGGATTTTCATACCTTTGCGCCTTTTTGCAGCTGGTGCCCAAAATAAGCCTAAGAGGTAGAACATTTACGCGAAAAAAGGAAAATTGCGCGAGTGCTCCACCAACTGCATTTGCATTCTTTTTTCATGATTTTTTGTTATATTTTGGTGGTTCTTTTTCCATTGCGCTGCCAAAGCCAAAAAAGCCAGTTGGCTAGTTTGAAGGCTTAGATAAGGACTCTTGGAAATTAATGCGCGATTTCTGTCTCTCAATGGGCATCTGTTTTTGGCAGCCAACTTAACTTTACGATAAAGATCAGTTTGTCTGTGTGCTTATATTTAACCTCACGTTTTTGGGAAAGAAAACGCATAAAGAGAAAACAAATTATCACGGACATACGGGGCGTATGCTTTACGTGAATGTGGCTCCTCTTTCAAGCGGCCATAATCGTAAAATAAAAATTTCGTGCACAGGAGCAGAAGGTGACCAGGACTTTGGCTTAGCATACCCCAATTCCATTGAGCATATTAGTTAGAAATTCCAATACCTTGTTAATGGAAAAACAAAAGACTTTTCCATTTTTAAAAGCTAAATATTAGCTCTCTGTCGAGCTTAACCTCCCTCGACAAAGCCCCCGATAATATCCTGCGGCAAAAAGCCATTGAAGAATGGTCAAAGTTCAAAGAGCGCGGAATTCGATGGGAAATGAAAATAAATATAAAATTAACAGCAAAAGTAGAGGGAGGTTCACGCGCAGGTCGGCATGCAAACGCGTTTAAATAAGAAATTCAATTTGGTGGAGCGGAAACAGGCAAAGGGAAAAAAGGCATGCCGCAAAATTTCGGTCGGTGAAAAATGTGTGTCTGTGAGTGAGTGGAAGTCTGAACTGGGGGCAACGTTTTAAAGTGTTTCGCTTTAATGGAGGAATTCCCCTGTTCGGGTTACAGCCATCAGAAATAACGGGCCTTTCTCAGGACTCACCACAATGCGCCTGACACGTGTCATTTTGCGGTAATCGCCCAGCTTGAGGCCTGGCAGCCGAACAATTTCCCGGGACTTGGATGAAGTGCGCGGCAAGGAAATCAAGACCGGCGGCAGGAGCAAAAGTTTTTATGCCCTTCTGATTGCCGCCTGTCAGTTGCAGTTTGTATCTCACAATTAGCGACGGCAAATGCTAAACTTCAGCACAGCAGGACACTTTCGAGTTTCTCTCCAAAAACCACAACACTTAGCTAACCGAACTTTATTTTTGAATCACGGTTAGAGTTTCACCTGCGAAAAGTTCATTGCAATTTGTAAATGTCCTTTATTGGATATAAACGTTATCCTAGGAGAATTTTTGAGATTTTCGACTTCTTCTTTGCTCGTTTGTATTTTTTCACTGCGTTCCTTTGGGTTCACTGCTGCGCCAAAAGCCTCAAATGAAACTGAACGCTGCCTGAGATTAGCAGGCAGATGAAATACCCCTGGAAATTCGTGTGGCCAGGCCAAGAGCAACACTAAAACTGCGGCAAAGAGCGCAACTGCTGCTCTCCGTCTCTCTTGGCCGTCTCTCGTGCTCTCGGCGCCACTCTCACGCGGCACCCACTGCGTATACGTAACGTCACGACACAAACCAGCTGCGGTTACAGTGGTATCAGAAGTGGCTAGAAATATAAATATTTTTCCTGCCCTTACTTAGCTGTAAAAGAAAACAAATCGGTTATGCGAGAAAGTTATAAACGTTATGTCACTTAGTTAAAAGTAAATAATATTTTATTTCAACAAATCCTGAAGTATACAAAAAAATTGTGCATCTTTGGTATGCCCATTTTAAAAACTGTGTTCCCTTTTCAACGAACCTCAGCCCACTGCTTACATATTTTCAGGACGTATATCAATTTCTGCCAGTGTATGAGAAATGACAAGAGAGGGGTTTTTCTTTAACGTGGAGAACGCGTTCAGAGAGTGCTCCCTTTTTGCTAAATAAAAGTTTTATTTTCCCAAACAAATTGAAGAAGCAAGAAAGTAAGGCACGCGGGCAGCCTGGAACATGGAGTTCGGGAGCGGGAGAGCGGAAAGGATTTGGCTGGAGTGGAAGTTTTGCTGGAAGAGGGGGAGGGGGAGGGGGCGGAGGATAAGTGTGAGCGCTTGCTTATCTGTTTGTTTTGTTATATTTTCTGTGTATTTCACCGTTTCTTTGTGTGTTCTTGGAGCAGAGCGAAACAGGCTAAAGTCAAAAAATTCAAAAATCAAGCACTGCAAACTTGTTGATGAAAAGCCCGGGTCTGTGTGTGTGTGTGAGAGCGGAAAACTCTCAGCTCCTCTTTAAAACCAGGAGAGATAGTTTCCGTGTGGATGTGTGCGTCTTCGTGTGGGCTTGGCTTTGGTTCAGCGCAGTAAGGTGGGCTATTTACATATGCCAAGAAACAACATGTTGATTTTACACGTGTTCAACTGGGGCACACAAATGCACATGTTCACTATCCAAGCGAAGGATTGCTTTTGCTGCTGTCTAGGAACTCCTCACGTGTGTAATTCAAAAGCGTAATTAAATAACTGCACGCTAATTGCAATTAAATTGCATAACGAGGGAGGGCGGAGATCAGAATCAGCAAATGATTGCTCTTTGCCCCATTTTTTGTTACCGGAAATTGTTTTTCCCCTTTTCCGCAATGGGAGCACGGATTTGATCGTTTTAGGGTTGCTTTCAGGAGTCAGGACTAATTTTACACATTTTGCCTGTTGGGAACGATTGAGCTAAAGAGTTTCCAAAAGTTTAGGGGAATTTTTTGAGTTAAGTTGGGGCAAAGTAACACAGAATTGTGAGACTAACTAACTTGAGACAGCTGCAAAGAAGTTAGCTTATTTTTTCCAAGCGGCTTTCCACACACCAAAAAATATATTAAAGCGTCCTATCCGGCCCGTTCCGACTTATAAATTACCTACAATAGACAGAAGACCTTCAGGAAAGTCTTCTTTACTTCGTTGCAAACTTTTGACTAAAATTATAAAACCCTCAGCAAGGACATACACTTTTTTACAAAACTTTTTGTTATGGTATAAATAAACTGTAATATTCAAAATTTTACTAATAATATATTTAAAGTTTGCTGTACAAAAACTTTACTAAAATTTCAAATTGAATTTCTAAGCCTATTAACAATCTTTAAAATAAGAGAAAGTTAGAATATTGAAAGAAATACTATAAGCTTAAGCTTCCAAAATCGATTTTTTAGAGGACTTTTTTGGGAAGGAAAGGAATATTCAATTGAAACGAAACTTTCAGGATTTATTGTTATATATTTTAATAGTCTCCTCAAACTTTTTCATTAAATTATATGTCAAATTATGCCTGGTACAAGCATTTTACCTAGGCGCCTCGAGTGTGTATGTGTCGATCAGAAAAAAAAATCCAAAAAATGTCATTTTTTTAATAGTTTAGCTTCTAGTTAAGGTTTTATAGGATCAACTAGAAGAGAATTTAAAACCGAATCCAATAATCTCGTTTCGAATTTTTCCCCCTTAAGGTGATTCAAACCAAAGCCACAACAGTATATTCCGGCATCGATTAAGCCTCAAATAAAATTCTGCGTGTTTTCAGTGCTTTATTCATTTTTGTTTTTTTTCTTTTTAACTTGAAAGTTACCCGCAATAATATTGCTGCTGCCCTGGCTGTTTTGCTGTTGTCTTTTGCTTGGACCGACAGTTCCGGTGAAGGAGCCGCCGTAGCGTGTCCAAGTGGCCCGGAAGGGGATTTCCCAGTCCTTTCTGCCACGTGTAATCCTTTCTGCCATATGACCCCGTCGCCATTCCGACGCCCCTCCTTGGCCATTGTTTTGCCTACAACCTTCCTCACATTCTTTTGGTATTTTTAGGCTTCCTTTTTCCATCTGCTCCATTGTTGGGATTCTTGTTTTGTTTGGGCTTTGATTACTTTAAGTTTTGGTTTTCGAATGATTGGCACAGCTCTGAGGAGGCGGCATTGATAGGACTTTGATGAAAACGATATGGGGGGGATTTCAACTGGGATAGTGGGGCTGGAAATTTGCATTTCAACTGGGCTCAGTCTGGAAATCCGATCAACTGCCTGGTTTGGCGAATAATTCATTTCATAACTACAAATTTGGTTTAATTGGCGGAGTTGAGCCGTGAATTGTGGTTGCCCATTCAATTTTAATATTATACTAGATTAGATTCGCCTTTGAAATGTGCATAATAGTTTGGCATAATTTCATAGCGTAGCCACAGAAACTCTGATGCAACTGCATTCGCATGGCCTCAATGATTTGTGCGCAAATGAATCATTGATAAAAGCGGCTTTATGGGGAATGCTTAACGCCATCATCAATTCCCAAAGCACTCGAATGTGTCGTGCAAGCCAAACAACTGTACAATCAACGAAGCAATTACACCCTTTGAAATGGTTTAACATTTGACTATTTTAGTTTGATGCATTAAAATGTCAAAATAGGACCAAGGGTTAAATTCATCAAGGTTTTAATTATTTTTAGCAATGTGCATCAGTGGATTATTATTTTGTTACGGTACTTAAAAAATATTTATTGATAGATTTGACCTTCGTTTGTGTTACTGAAAAGTTGCAGAATAACGTACTATGTTATGCTTTAAATATAACAACTTTAAGCTTACAGTTTGTAAATAAATAAATATTATTACAATTTAAATTGCTTAAATTTCAGTTAATACTTCATTTTAAATGGGATAGAGGTTATTATAAATTGGTTTGAATTTAGAAACGAAGTGGAAATTTCATTTCCGACCCTATTTCCGAACCTATTAGTCATACATTTTTTCAGTTGATTCAGTTGGTGCTTTATGCTTAGTTAGACTGAAATATCATTTTAAATAATTCAAAATAATGACTAGAAATCATGTAACAAATCAGCAAACATAAATTTTGTTTTGTATAGATGGAACCCAGAACCTTTGCCTTCTTTTCCTCGAAAGTTCTTATTCGAGTTTGAGACAAATATGTCGCGCTTAAAATGCTTTCCTTCAATTTAAAAAAAAATTATTATCAAATTCAAAATGTAAGTAACCCTTTTCTTATTTAGATACCAATTAAGTTCACATTTCCCCTTTTAGAGAATTTGTGATCAAATTTATTTCTATTTTCAAAGTGATTTAAAGAATAAAAGTGCTTCGCTTCGGGCATTTCGTTTTCCATCGCGTTTTTCGTTTTTATTACCAAGCTGCAGCACTATTTGCTGACAATTAACATTTTATGCGTCCTATTTTTTCCCGCTTTTATTTCGCCCATTCCAGAACTGACTAACTGCCTAATCAAGAGTTAATCCAGCGGGTCCTCGCCTCTCTCCTTTTGCCAGTGAGGTCATAGTTTTGGCTCTGGACCGACGCATAATAATTAGCTACCAGTGTAATTTGCCTCAATTTATGCGCATACATTCAGTAAAGGACTATGCGCTACGAGCTTTGTTTGTTAAATTTATGCAGAGCATTCTGCGATTATAAATGCTTAAACGATGGAAAAACTCGATGCAATTGTTTGACCAGAATTAGGCATCCGGTCTTAATTGTGGCCGAGGACAATGGATGGACAGGATGGATCTATATCTATATAGAATCTGCTTCTCCTTTTAAAATGACTCGGAAAATGACAACTTGTGTTAAGTGAATGTGGTCTTTCTATTTGCCATTTCAATTGCAAATTAACTTTGCAGTCCAATGTCTGACAATGCCAAGCTCTTTCCCAACATGTGTGCATATAAATGTATATTTGTGCAAAAAAATATATATATACACCACATGGTTGCCACAAAAATAAACCCAACTGCTGCTGCTGTCGAGTGAAAATTGCAATGTTCTTTGCTTCGCTTCCTCCTCCGGAAAATATTTGTTCCCCAACTCCGCAAGTTATTTCAAATTAAAGCTTTTTTGTTTATAGTATTGTGAGGACAGAGCCAAAAGGTAGTTAAATAGGTGTACAAGCAAAATACATTTTTAACAAATTAAACTTTAAATGCCTTTATTTTTAGATTTTCCCACCTTCAGCCAGTTTCCACCTTGATAAATGGAACAAAACAACATAATCCCTGAATTTGAAGCCCTATGCCGGACTAACCGGCTCGAATTCAATGCAAATTGCTTCTGGCAGGGCTTACAGAAATTAAGGGGATTTTTGAACTATGCAAGTTCCTTCACTACACAACAGTTATTTATGTTTGTACGTGCATCAATGTTGCTGCAGCTGCCGCAGCCTGCAACCATTGTGGGAGGCCAAACAAGCCACTGAGTCTTGAAAGTGGGGTGGGAAAGCAAATTTACATAAAGACATAAGCCAGAAAGCCAGGAAACGTGGTCGAGTCACGTTTATTGGCCACAGGCTGGTCACACAAGCAGCACAAATCATGCAAAATTAAATTCAAGAACAGAGGCAAAGGCTGTGCAGCCACCACCCCGCTAAATTTGTGCCAGAACACTTCCACTTGATTACTGATTGAAAGTACATTTTAGTCTCTCACGGAGTGCAAATTTTTCGACTGCCTCCACATCTGTGAATGTTACGCATACGCCATGCTGACCACATGCCCCCTAAGAACCAACTGCGGTTCAAGTGTGTTGGCCAAACAAGAGACCATGTGTCTCCTGGCTTATTGGAACAGGAGCAACATATATGCTGGACAACTGCAAGCACCGCTCGGCAAAATAAAGCAGAGGAGCTAGAAGTTTCCGTGACGTGTGCCGGAGCTCAAAATGAACTGAAATTGCAAAACACTAGCACATGTTTTGGGTTTCAAGAAACAGCAGGAAAATATGCTGATACAGAAGCAAATGATTTCTACGGTTTGTGTTTTCTCAGCATTATAGGTTGCATATGATAGGCTCCACTACACAAAAAAAAAAATAGTTTGTGGCATACTGAACCTATAATAGTTAAGGTAATATTTTTTTTGAAGTAAAATTTATTATTTAATTTATGATTTCTACGCTTATCCCACCGAACTCGGTTTTTATTATATCACTATTTTGAATAAAAACTTTATTTTTGATTATGTTTAGATGTTAAGAAAAAAAGTTAGTTAGTATTAAATTAAATTAATTAAATTAAATCGGACAACAATATCATATAGCTCCCATAGAAACGATGGCAAAATACAGCGCAAAATCAGCATAGCCTCATTGTTTTAGTAACATAGGCATAGAAATCGAAATGTAGTCGATTTGTAATACATTTTTGTATTTATTTGAACGTCATTAAATTATTTTGTGTATTTAAAGCTTTATGAGTAAAAAAAAATGTTTTTTTAACCAAATTTGTAAAGTTAGATAACTGTCAGCTGTGTGTGTATACTTGTTTCATTGCTTTTCTGGAAATCTGCTCTTTTCCACAAAAATGTATTATATTTAAAGACTTCGATCTTAAATCCGTAGAAAAATGCATTTACTTTTAAATGTAATTGTCTACTCTATTATTAACAAGCGCAAATAAACGTGCCATCAGTGTTTAACAGGCACTTTGCGTCGGAATAGAAGTCTTTGTTAAGGGATCAGGTGAACAGGAATCTTAAGTAACTGCATGTTAATTAGTGTAGACAACTACTTACCTGTTATCAGAAGCAAAACCGGCACGTAGCCTCGAATTCAATGTCTTTGTAATATGTTTAGATAAGCTGAACAATAAGTGTAGCTAATAATTAATTGCAAGGCATCGCCAATACATCTTAAGCCTACTAAGTTCCGAAACATTGTCCTTGACTCAAAAGCACGGTGCCTGTTTTGGTTATATTAACATACATATAAGAAAAGGAATTTGAAGTTTGTGTGTATATTTGAATTTTATAATTCTGGGTTGTTAATGTAAAGCCAACAAACGTAACATAGAGAAATCGAAACATTTTTATACCCTTGCAGGGTATTATAATTTCAGTCAAAAGACATTTCCGATCCTATAAAGTATATATATTCTTGATCAACATCACTGGGAGAGTCGATCGAGCCATGTCCGTCTGTCCGTCCGTCCGATTCTATGCAAACTAGTCCCTCAGTTTTGAAGCTATCTGCTTGAAACTTTCCCAAAAGTTGTCTTTCTATTGCTGGTAGTATATAAGTCGGAACGAGCCGGATCGGGCGAATAAATTATATAGCTGCCATATAACTGAACGATTGGAAATGCCATAACTTAGGTGTTTTTTAAATTAGGAAGTTGGGATTTTTTATGAAAATTACGAATGCATCATATAAATAATTTTCGAGAATTTAATTTACAGAATATTCTGTAAGGGTATATCAACTTCGGCTCCGCCCGAAGTTAACTTTCCTTTCTTGTTTAATGTGCAAATATGGGCCACCCAGTTGAATTTAATAATAACCCAACATCTTGGCCACTTAAATGTAGTTAATAGGAAGCATGTAGTAGTTTTACTTTTTAAGTAGTAAGGAAACATAAAATATTGGTAAAGTTTTATGGTAATTCAGCACAATTATAAAAGTGATTTTCTTAGAATGTGCACAGTTTTTATTTATAGTTACTTTCTGATAAGTGTAATAAAAATAATTTTTAAATCGAAAAATGTACTCAAAGGAACATTTATGTTTAATGTGGTGGGAGTTGCAGTTAGAAGCTATTCAAAATTAACCATCACACATTTAAATTAAGATTGCCTTTTTATAGGATAAATATGGAAGATAAATAAATGTATCTTTGACCAAGTTTTAATTATAATTGTTCTTCTTGTTTGACCACATTACGCGTACGCCCCATGGTGTGCTATTCAACTTATTTATGACTTTCTGTTTTGGTTCAGCAAATTTAATTAAAGTTCATTTTACGGCCATTCATCAACAGCGTATGTGAGGGTGTACGTGTACTCATGGATGTGTGAGCATATATGAAATATATGTGCTGACATTGTACACTGCACAATTATGTGGACATTTAAATAATATTCGTTTTTGTTAAGACAAATTACTGTAGATTTTTTTTGGCAGTTACACGGGTGGACCAATCAGTTTCGAAGCTCACTGAAAATTTATTTAAAGGCAAGAAACGAAGCTAACTTCGCTTGGCCGAAGCTTGTTATTCCAATTTTTAAAATGCTCTATTACAATTTTGTATGCTTCTATATTAAGCCAGGAATTCACAAAATTAAATATATGTTTTATATTCCCCGGGGGCGCTACTATTGATTATTAGTAGATTAACAACCAGGCACACTGAGCTCACCCCTAAGGACAAACTCATCGGTGGAACACAGCCAAACAGTAATTACTGCCAAAACTGACTGAACTATCGGTCAAACACACACTGAGACTATTAAAACCCCAATTTACATGTTCGGACCCACCCCTCGCATCTATTAGCTTACCTAAAAACCATTAATAAAAATTTAATATTGTCCTTATTACAAAAATGTCAATCATACATTAAATTTAAACATTTGATGACCATAGTAGCTCTATATTCCAAATTAGGTATTATATTGTGATATTATATTAAGTATTTTAATATATATAAGTCAATTTTAATAAAATAATAACAAAATACATTTATTAAGCTATTTTATAAAGATGACATAAATTTCGGTATGTGTTTAATTCACAAAGCTTTAATTGAGTTCCTATTGAGGTTTCAAGACTGTTTTCTCAAATGAAGCTGATAGTTGGCCGTTTTGGAAGACTAAAGTTTAATTTTTCATTTTCCATTCCTCCAATAGCTTAGAAACCCAAAGAGCCCACCTCTTAACTTGGTCAACCATCATCCAGGCCATGGCGACTCCTCTGATTTTTGTTTGTTGCCTTTATTCCCATTTCTGCTGCTCTGCCTGTTTCGAAAGGCTGTGACCGAAAGAAAACTTCTAACGAGTTTCGTTTTCGGGTTTTTCTTGCCGCTGTTTGTGTGGATTGGGTGGATGGTTGGGTGGGTGACTCCTGGTGGTGGTGGTGCCGCCTGTCAGTTGCCAACAAGGAACATTTTCGCTTTCCCTTTGGCTCCTCTCGAGTTGCGCTGTTGTGTGATTTATATCACAATTTACTCGCATTCGTTACTCGCATTCTGCTCGCCATTGTCCCAAAGTCGGACTACTTGGCTGTTATTGAATTACTTGCGGCGGACGGAACTTACCTAGCTCCCCTCTCCGCCCGTCTCCATCTCCATCTCCCCGGGGCACACAGTTGGTGGGGAGAGGGGGGGAGGGCGTACTGTCGATGATAAATCAACGTGCTAACCAATTTTCGTATTCTCCCGCTTTCTGTTCCGGCTTTTGTTTCGCCGGAGAAGGTGGCATCTTTCGGGCTAACAATACCTTAAGCCTTCCGTATTTGCCTGGGTCTCCTCTTTGGGCAGACGCTTCATAAATTGCCCGTTTGCCTTTGTTTCTCAAGATTTTTGCTTGAGTTATTTTTAATTTCGTGGGGCTTGCAATTTCTCAGTGTCAGTTGGAGAGCCTGAAAACCTGCCACAGACAGAGATGAAGTGGGCAGAAAAAAAGAGGGAGCTCGAGTGGCTCATTAGCCTTTGTTGTGGGCCAAACACAAGAAAGGGAATGCAATTTTTCCCTTCAAGTTGATGCCACTGATAATCATTTCCAATTGTTGATGGGCTGTGTTTAATTAAATTAGCAACACTCGAGTAATTAAAGCGGACTTCTTACCCTCTGGGCGCCACGGCAAGCCTTTCTTCGTATTTTCCCTTCTGGGGAACATCAATCATATGCCAAAACACAAATACAAAGCTTGACGACAAATAGAAAGAGAATTTTTAACTTTTTGCTTTCTGTGCCAGGTTCAAGAAGATTTATGGCCAAAACGAGGTGGAGATGGAAGCCCAATTCCGGGACACATGTGGGTTGGCAAGCCAAACAATCAAAAAGAAGAAATAGTAGAGAAAGTAGAGAAAGTAAAAAATCAGAGTGGGGGAAGCCCGTTAAACGGGGCTAGCAAATGTAGTTTTGAGTCACATTTGGCTCAGCTTCCGACTGATTGTTTAAATAAATGACTCAATGCTACCCCTATTTTATTGATTTTTCACGGCCACTTGTCGCTTCCTCCACATAACATACCCCCTAATACTAAAGCCTTTGATTGATGGATTGGAGGACCCGGTCATGGCATTTACTCAATTCTTCTCAGCACATTAATTTACTAAAAACTAGCATTTTTGTTTAGTTTTTATGACCCGCATATTTTTGCACCCACGAAACCTTTCCCTTGCTGTGGATGCTAACAAATAGTCTGCCATTATCCCGCCGCAAGAGATGGGTCTGCTCATGAGGGCAGATAGGGAGGTTGGGATTCCCAGCGCCACATCGAGGTCCTCGGCCACTCCCACAACATGTCAAGGCATTTGATTGAACGGCCACACAACCAATGCTCCGTCCATTCACTTAAGAACAGTGCGGTCCGAATGTTTTGGGTTTCGGGAAAATCGGAATATCCTTATTATGATGGATTTAAAACGAGGTGTACCTGGAGTAAAGAGAATTTTTATTCCTTAATAAAGCAAGTTTATCTGAGGCTTCTAATTAAGAAAATTTAAGTGATATTGTCATGCCAAATTTAATTTGTTTTTTACTTTATTACTTTTTATTTAATCATATTTATTAAAATCTTAATTCGTTGAAACTGAATATATTTTGGTTAAATGTTTATGTATGTAAATGTGGCGCTAGTAAAATGGTCAGCACTGTATCATAATTCATTCAATGGGAAGAACTATACATACGTATGGCAAGCGTTTCACATAATCGATAATCATAAACATTAGAGCTTTCAATTCGACATCACTGATGGCCGGATACTTAGACTGCACCGCAGCGAGTAAATGCCCTTTTAAACCTTTTTACAGCACTACAAATGTCAATTTCTCCTACAAATAAAACATTTAAACAAGGCCACCGCTTATAATGTCGCATGATAAAATGTTTTTCTGAGGACCCGTGCTGACTACAGAAACCTTTTGGGGTCCAAAATGTACTGCAACAGTTCGCTTTAATAATCCTCAAATTATAGGACAATCAGCTGCTTGTTTTCTTACTTTGCCTTTCTTGGCCACAACTTTTTTGCCTGCATCAATTTGATTTTGTCATTAAAAAGTTTCTGGCAAAATAATAAAGTTTGTCAGCGCGGAATTCGAGGACCAAGAAAAGCAAAAGATCCGGAAAATGAAAAAAAAATCACATCACAGTCCAAAAGTGGCCAATGAAAGTTTTAATTTCCCATGCAAAGCGGAAGAGCAGAGACGGCTTGCCAAGAGCAAACTATGACCGTGGGCGGAACCAAAATGTTCATCATCGCAGAGTCCAGGATGAGCTCGAACTCGACTGCGACAAGTCCCGACTTCTGATTGCATGGAAAACGATTATAAATATAATGCAGCTATAATATTTTGTCAGAGAACATTATATTAAATCAATAAATTCGCATCAATGATATGTGAAGTTATTTCACCACACTTAATTAGGAGGATGTGTGGGCCAAGGATATTTAGAAAAGTCCTGATAGTTATTGCAACCATATTTCAAATGGAAAAGAGCTGGTTTGTTTTAATAAAAAGGACTGGGGAATGGATAGTCATTAATCACTACAAAAAATGGTGACAATTCGTTTTCTCATTTGGTTGGGTTTGTTGGATACCCATCTTTAAATCTCAGAAGGTTAACATTTTGTTGTGTTTTTTATGTCCGTTTTGTTTTTTCTTAAATTATTGATAAATAATAAAGCTTCAAAAATTATATTATTATTATTATTATTTAAAAAAGCTTAGTTTCTGCATAAAATCAGAAATCCATTTTATGGCTCCTACTTGTGAAAATGAAGCTTTAACAAAGCCAACAACCTATTGATCCTCCGAAAAATCCAATTTATACGCTTAAAAACTCAGGGAGTTTAACTGCACAGGAAAACATTTGATTTACTACAAAAGTAAGTTGCTCCTTGAGCTTTTTGACAATCTATTTTTACATAATCACTCTTTTTAAGTCTTTACGATGATGTACTGCAAAAATTAGATCAAATATCTGGTGTTTCTTTTACAACAACGAACACGTTTCTTAAAAAAAGAAATTATTGGATTTGTCAATTTTTGCTACCTCAGAAGTTTTAAAAACGTAATTAAAAGAAATTAAGTTTTTATAACCATTCATTGATAGCTTTCTTTGGAACACTAGTGTTGAGAGCGAAACTAAATTGTTTTTACAGCAGCCCACACCACTCACTCGAAAGCACAGACGGAGAGCAGTAAACTATGTATTGAAAATTAACTTTATTTAAATTTCAGCTTCCGAATCGATGTGTATTACAGTTTGCGTTGCGGAGCACGCTTAAAAACTTTGTCTTTTCTCCTTTCTTATTTCGCTTATGTCCGATTGAGATGGTTCTTAACAACGTAAAATGAGATCGATATTCCTTACAGCGATATCTCGATGTTTATATCGAGTGCTTATATATAACAAAAAGAAATCAAAATTAAATTTAAATTATGGCGGCAACATTCCCCCTCCTGTAATTGATCCTAGGGTGGTCAGTTACCATCTTCTAAGCCGACATCTAGAACCGCAATCTTCGTAGCTGGTCGATCGAGAACTCCATGCTGCGTTTTAATAGTGGCTCGACGAACTTGTCCGTCCTTGGCAGGAAAAGTGTTGATCACGCGTCCTTTAAGCCATAGATTTCTAGGCAAGTTTTCATCGATGATTATGACCACGCTTCCAACTGATATTGGGGGACACTTTTCAAACCATTTAGTGCGTCTAGTGAGCACTGGTGTAAACTCCTTCACCCAGCGTTGCCAAAAGCGATCTCCAAAGAGTTTTACCTCGTTCCAATGACGTCTTAGGTTAATCTTCTCTTCCTTGATTGGCTTGTAACCGTTCGATGAACCCATTAGCAGGTGGTTCGGAGTCAACGCAGAGTCGTCCTCGGAGTCCAGGCTGACGAAAGTTAAGGGACGTGAGTTAATGATGAACTGTGCTTCCATTAGAGCACACCTCAGGCTTTCGTCGTTGAATGAGTAATTCGGGCAGATGTTTTTTAGGACTGTTTTTGTAGTCCGCACTAATCTTTCCCAAGCACCGCCCATATGGGGTGCTCCTGGAGGGTTAAATAGCCATTTAATGCCATCAAACTTGATTGCGATTTTATCAAAGTCGATCTTGATCAGCTCCTCTCGCAATGTCTTTTCAGTGGCCTTAAAATTAGTGCCATTATCGGAATAAATTTCTCTTGGTGTCCCACGAAGTGCCATGAAATTAGTGAAACACATCACACAGGAGCTTGTATCGAGGCTGTGAGCGATCTCAAAGTGGACTGCACGCAGGGTTAAGCAGGTAAACAGCGCAACCCATCTCTTCTCTTTCCGTCTTCCAACGTTGACTAGGATAGGCCCAAAATAATCGACGCCGGTGCACGTGAATGGTTTTTCAAAACTTGCCAACCTAGCTTTTGGAACCGCGGCCATTTGTGGAGGCTGTGGCGTTGCGCTACGATTTTTACATAATTGACAGGCTTTTCTTACGGATTTGTGTAGTACTCTTAGGCGCAGAATATAAAATTTGGATTTTATATCATTTATCACGGTTTCGTGAGCGAGGTGGTGATATTTTTCGTGATAGAAACGGACTAATAAGAACGTTACCCGACTCTCTGGTGGCAATATTATCGCGTCCATAGTATATCCGATTGCATTCACTCGACCTTTAGTGCGAAGTATTCCGTTGTCGTCCAGATATGCGTTTAAGCCAGTCAATCTGCTTTTTGCGCTTATTGTCTTTTTACAACTTAATGAATGGATTTCGTCCGCGAACTCCAGCCTCTGTGCTTCCTTGTATAGAAGGGTCTGTGCTTCTTTGACGTCAAATTCGGTCACTGCTGTCGGCATGTCCGTCCTTTGGCATTTAGCTTGTAGTCGCCGGATATATAGGGACATGTTTGCGACGGCTCTGTACAGGCGCCGCCAATCCGAGAGATATTCCACGTCGAGTAAGACTTTATTCGCACGGGTTATAAAGACATGTCTGCGGAGTTCGGTCGTATCGATCTCCGTTGCCCGTGACGGAACTGTTGGCCAGTTACTGGGTTCCGTTTTCAGAAACTCGGGTCCGTAAAGCCATGTGTCCACGCAAGGATTTTTGATGACCTTCGTTGCCCCGTCTGCGACGTTGAGCTTTGATGGGATCCATCGCCATTGATCCACTCGAGTGGTCTCCAGGACTTCGCCGATTCTGTGCATCACAAATTGTTGAAAGTTGCGAGGGTCCATCACCAGCCATTGTAGAACGGTTCGTGAATCCGACCAGAACGTAAGATCGTCGACTCGAAGATTACGTACGTTGACGATTTTGTTTGCTAAGCGTGAGCCCATCACGGCGGCTTGGAGTTCCATGCGCGGAATAGATAATGGCTTTAGTGGCGCCACTTTGCTTTTCGCGGCCACTAGCAGTACGTCCACCTCGTCTTTTTGTGACACTCGGAGGTAGCAAGCAGCGGAATAAGCATGCTCGCTAGCGTCCACGAACGTGTGCAGGTCGATTCGGGTTTCTGCAGATATCCTTGGGGAGTAGCATCTCGGAATGTTAATTGTTGCCACTTGAGGCAGTAGCAGCTTCCATTGATTCCAGTCCTCCGACAGTGATTCTGGCAGCTCTTGGTCCCAGCTGATATTTGCGCGCCAGATTTTCTGCAGAAGGATTTTTAATCCGATCGTATGACATGACAGCAGGCCCAAAGGGTCGAAGATCGACATGAGAACCTGAAGGACTTCTCTTTTCGTTGGGACTGCAGGATCGGTAAGGACGTCTCGCTTAAGTCTTGAGAATCTGCAAATAAACTTAAATACGTCTTTATGTGGGTCCCAGTACATACCCAAAACCTTTTCTGTAGCGCCGAACTGCACTGGCTCCTGTTTTTTGGCGTCTCCATCGTTCTTAAGATACGAGAGAACTGTACTGGAATTTGACGCCCAGTTTCGAATTTCGAATCCGCCTCTGGAGTGGACCTCTCTTACTTGGCTGGATATTTCGATGGCTTTCTGTTCATCACTCATACTGTCGATGAAGTCGTCGACATAGTGCGCACGCTGAATCGCATCCAAGGCTAATGGGAATTGCTGCTGGTGGACTAAGGCATTTTTGTCGCGCACGTAGTGGGCTATGAATGGTGCGCAACTAATACCAAAAGTCATTGCACGCATGACGTAAGTGTTTATCTTATTTTGGTTGGTATCATACCAAAGAAAGCGCTGGGAATGCATGTCTTCTTGCCGAATGTTGATCCTGTGGAACATTTCGGCGATGTCGCCACTTACGGCGACTTTTCCGACTCTGAAGGCTAGAAGAACGTCGATAAGTGGGTTTAAGCAGTCCGGTCCGCTTAACAGAAGGTCGTTGAGGCATATCCCATTTGTTTTTGCTGCCGCATCCCAGACCAGCCTTATTTTTCCTGGCTTATTCGAATTTAGGGCTATAAATATTGGTAAGTACCAGGTGCGAGTTTCTTCTTTCTCCGCCTCCTCGTCAGACAGTTGCTTGGCGTATCCTTTGGTAAGAAGATTTTTGATTTGGTCGTCGATTTTCGTAAACAGGTCCGGTTCCCTCAGAATTCTGGTTCTCATGCATTGTAGGCGCTTTAGAGCGGTAATGCGACTCTCGGGAAGTCTTTGAATATTATTCCGCCAAAGAAGCCCAACTTCGTATTTTCCACACTTGTTTTGGCAAGTCTGATCTAGGATTTCGACTGCTCGTTTGTCCTCGCTTGAAAAGAGTTTTTTAGGCGAGATTGACTCGAGGTTGAAGTGCTCCTTTACTTCTTCGTGAAGCTTTTGCCAGTTGCAATCGCAGTGGTGCATAGATACGTGACGATTTGAGTTTGCCGATCCCTGGATGGTCCATCCTAACATGCACTTTGACGCTATTGGATCGTTCCATTTACCTTCGCGGATCCTGCGAGGAACGGCTATTTTCCAATTGTTTGTTCCAATTAATAACATTGGCTGCGCGGAGTAGGTCTCTAATGGCAGGTCCTTTAGATAGCTGTACTTACTGCGCAACTCATCCATATCAACTGTTTGCTTTGGCAGTGCAATGTTTTTGACAGTATGAACGTTGTTGAGCCAGTAACGTGTTTCGGAGCTAACGCCTGAGATTTGGATTGATGCTTGCACGGATGTATTTTCGAACCGGGTTGTTTCTCCAGTCCACTGTAAACAAATCGGTGACGGTGTACCTTTTATATCGAGCTTGTCAAAAATTGATGAGTCGATTAGGGTAACAGATGATCCTTCATCCAGAAAGGCGAAAATTTCGATTTTTTTGTCAGCGTAATGTAGAGTTACGGGAACGATTCGGAAGAACTGGTTTCCTTCTACGTCGCCATGGTGTGTGCTTACATGTCTTTGATTTCCCACTTCGTTGGTTGTATTGGGAACACTTTCCGAGTGGAGTAGAGGGTGATGTTTTCTTGTACAACCATTTACTCCGCACTCCTTTGGTCGACAATTATTTCGGTGAACTTTCAAGCATCGAAAGCAGGCCTTTCCGGCTTTAGCGACTTGCCATCTCTGTTCTACCGCGCTAGTTTTAAATTGTTCGCATTGTGTTACCCAATGATTTGTGGACTCGCATGCAATGCACTTTCGATTAGGCTGTTGCTGGACTGTAGATCCCTGGCTCGAACTGGCTGCGCAGCTATTATGGGTATTCACAGAACTAGTCCTGTGAGAAAATGGTGTCACGACAGTCGACGCTGCCTGCGCTAATTTGTAGAGCCAGTCGCTGAAAGCTTTTATGGGAGGGACCGATTCGTCGCGGGGGTGCATCGCCCAGTTTAGTTTGTGGTTACTTGGAAGTTTGTCTACAAGCTCCTTCACTAACATTGGGTTGTTTAAGTGCGCTTGTAGGCTGCAAGCTTCGATCGTGGCGCAAATGTTGCGTACTGCGAGCGCGTACTCTATTATGGATTCCAATTTTTCTTTGGGTGGCGGTAGCTTCCTCACCTTGTCGATCATCCTCTCCAGGATGTGCTCGGGTCTGCCGAAGAACATTTTCAGCGTGCTCATTACTTCCGGAACTAGGCTAGGAAGTAGAAGCTTATCCTTCACCATTTCGCGAGCCCTACCTTTTAGGCACTTTTGTAGACGGAGCATGTTTTCAACATTGGAGAATCCTGCTGCGGAAGTGCTGTGCTCAAATGTACTGATAAACATTGGCCACTCCTCAGGATCCCCGCTGAACGAAGGAAGCTCCTTGGGTATAGCTTGTCTTGCGGCGATTTGGGAACTGGACGGTGATGCGGGAATCGCCTGAAATAGCCCGTCTGTCGATCCGTCTTGCATACTCATTTGTAGTAAAATTTTATACTTCTCCTCAATAAATCTCTGTTCGGAAGCTTTCTTTTCTTCCAACATGTCGAGCATTAGCTTGCTTTTGTTGACGTTAGAATTATCGTCGGGTATAATCTGTCCGCCGCTGGGTTTATCCATTTCGATGAGCGCGTCCAGCTGTGGCTTATTTTGGTTTACGGATAATGAGTTGGAGATGTCGAAATGATTTTGAGGCGGTGATCGCATCATCCTTCCAGGTGGGTTTTCGGAGCTACCTCCAGCAAGACACAGGTCACAACTCCAGTCCGTATCCTCGACGTCGTAGCCGACACCTGCGCAGTGAAAGTGGTACCAACTATCACAACTGTCGCATTGAACCCAGCTTTCCTCAGTTCCTATCGCTTTTTTCTTGCATATTCTACACACTTCTTTGCTCATCTCAATTAACTTTTTAGGGTTATGTGAACTTGGCGTGTGGCGGAATTGTATTTGTGTGCGTAATTTCTGTGGTTTTTTGGCTCCGTTTACGTATTACGTTTTTCTCACCTTACGTTCAAGAAAGGGATGCGATCGCGATTTCACAATATTATGGCTAATTGGAAATGCGTCGCTTCGTAATTGTACAGTTATAACGGCAACCGGTTGTGCACAAAGTTTTTAAGAATGTTGAGAGCGAAACTAAATTGTTTTTACAGCAGCCCACACCACTCACTCGAAAGCACAGACGGAGAGCAGTAAACTATGTATTGAAAATTAACTTTATTTAAATTTCAGCTTCCGAATCGATGTGTATTACAGTTTGCGTTGCGGAGCACGCTTAAAAACTTTGTCTTTTCTCCTTTCTTATTTCGCTTATGTCCGATTGAGATGGTTCTTAACAACGTAAAATGAGATCGATATTCCTTACAGCGATATCTCGATGTTTATATCGAGTGCTTATATATAACAAAAAGAAATCAAAATTAAATTTAAATTATGGCGGCAACAACTAGTATACACATTCTTTGGTAACACAGCTTTACACTTCTATAACAAGATTATTTTAGTTAACTTTGAGCTGGCCGAAGTTTATATACCCTTGCAGTTATTACAAAACGACTACATTTCGATTTCTATTCCTATATTAATTATTAGTTAATAATTACTATATCTCAAAGGAATATTTTGATAAATTAAAAACACAAAAATAAATAGATGTCCTATTTTAATTTAATTAAACCGGTTTTCCATAGATTTTAAATTTTACCAAGTCCCAAAGAACAAAAAAAAATAAAAACAAGAAAGGAAAGCTAACTTCGGGCGGAGCCGAAGTTGATATGCCCTTGCAGAATACTCTGTAAATTATATTCTTCAAAATAATTCATAAGATGCATTCTTAATACTCATAAAAAATCCCAACTTCCTAACTTTAAAAACACCAAAGTTATGGCATTTCCAATCGTTCAGTTATATGGCAGCTTTAGGATATAGTCGGCCGATCCTTATGAAGTTTGGTAGGTTGGATTGATTGGCCAAATATAAAACCCATAGAAAATCCCAACTTTCTAACTTTAAAAAAACCCAAGTTATGGCATTCCCGATCAATCAGTTATATGGCAGCTATAGGATATAGTCGGCCGATCCCGCCCGTTCCGACTTATATACTGCGTGCAAAGGAAAGAAGGGTGTGTGCAAAGTTTCAATTCGATATCTTTAAAACTGAGAGACTAGTTTGCGTAGAAACAGACAGACGGACAGACAGACGGACAGACGGACATGGCTATATCAATTCAGGAGGTGATCCTGATCAAGAATATATATACTTTATAGGGTCGGAGATGTCTCCTTCACTGCGTTGCACACTTTTGACCAAAATTATAATACCCTCTGCAAGGGTATAACAATAAATTTATTCTTTTTAAAAAAATGTTCTTCCGCTCACCAGCTATAGAAAGACAACTTTTAAGAAAGTTTTAGTCAGATAGCTTTAAAACTGGGGAACTAGTTTACTCGACTCTCCTGGTGATGCTGATCAAGAATATATATACTTTTTATGGTCGGAAATTATAATACCCTCTGCAAGGGTATAAAAAAGTACATTTGGTTTGGACCTTTACTGGTCAAAAGAATAGTCTGTACATTCCCATTTGAAGAATCTGCTGCATCGGCATGAAATATTGACTCAGTCGGACGAGGTGGATGGATTCCAATGCCTTGCAGATGGAAGTTCCGAGTCACTCTCTCTGTGCTTATTGAATTATATGCAGCTCTGGCCGATGCATAATTCAATTAGCATGTGGGAGAGAGCGGGCCAAAGCCTGCAGACACATCCTGTGTCCAACATGACGTATGCGCAATGCCATGGCACCGACGGACAAACAACTGTAGAGGATGGGCTTGGGACTGGGACTTGGACTGGGAGTGGGACTGAGACTGGGTCCGATGCTGCTCCGTTATGAATTACATTTCAATATGCCTCAACGTGTTCATCATTTATTAACCCGACTACGGATGCCAATAGCGGAACGGAGGATCCTTGAGCGCCGCCTGGGAATTGGCTGCGAACCGGAAGCCGGAATGCTACTGAGCGCCGACGAGTGCTTAGCTCCGTTTGCACTTTCCATTTTGTCACAGTTGTCCAACTAAGTGGAAATTTATGCATTACCCGCTCCTTGGCTCAGATCCTGCTGGCTGGTTCCTGGCTGGGTTAATGCTTTATTCACGGTCGAGCGCTTGATGAAAGAGTCATTACACTCATTCATTCATTCAATCGCTGATTCATTCATGAGCAGACGAAGGCGCATGTCCTTTGTTTTCCATTGCCTGCCTCTGAAGCTCCTGTTGTTGCCGTTAATTAATTGATTTTCATTGATGCTTGGGTAGCATTAATCAAACGCCATGTTGGCCCAGCGACCGTGGAAGACTATTGTTATTCTTTCCACGGCGGTGACCCTACTTCCACATTATTTTCCCTGTCTTTCAGCAAAACTTTTCAACCGGCTTGCAGGAATGCAGTTTTTTGTCAAAGTTTTTCATTAACGCTTCACTTGCCAGCGAAGCAGTAGACTACAGAAAAATGGGAGGAAAAAGCAGCATCTGCTGAAATTGCAATTTTTCCTTACCTCAACCAAGGACACTGAGGATCCTTAAGACATTTGAACCTCTTAGTAAATAGCTACTTCGTTTTTTTTGTTTACTAAAACCTATAATTATTTTTAGGTGTACAAAACTATTTTATTTTTCTTTCATTTATAGAATGGAAGAGACAAGATTGTTCGTTTATAATCACGATTTACAGTTACAATCTAATTATTCATCAATTAAAAGTCGATTGTGACCAATGCTCTTAAATATTAACTTTGAATCATGTTCTTATTGCCAAACAAAATAGATACCATATAGGCATTTCTGACATACATTAAGTGCAACAGTTAAAAAATCCATTTCTCTTTAACCAATAAAGTCAACTTTTAATAAAAATTACGTTTTGCAACATTTATTAAATTACTAACTTGTATTTTATATTCTTATATATTAATGCTAACGTATAACTTGAGCTTACGAAAATAATTCTACTTATTTTAATTAAAGTAATTCTTGAAACGCTTTAGTTAATACAAAATGTAAAACTGACGGTCTATTGACGGTCTTCAATTTCTTTGGAAGACTTACAAATAAAGCATATTTAAACTTCCGCCTTGCTTTGAAAGAATTTTCAACATTTCTTAATGCCGTTGAAAAAGTTTTTAAATTGATCACGCATCGCTGACTGAAAACGTGCAGCAATTTATTTGCATCAATGATTGAATTAGAGCAGCAGAATAAACCAAATTTAATTGGATACCTCCAAATAAAATAAATTCCAATACATTTGTTCAGCTTAACAATTTCACAAGCGCAATTACGAAAAAAATCAAAATAAAGAGCTGAAGTTTGCACTTTGGTTGCTGGGCCTCGTGACGCATAAATAAATCATTTCCGCAAACAGCAAAGGGGTTTTGCATAATAGATGGACTAGATTTATGTACGGTAATGTTGCATAAAATATGCATAAGTTATAACCTACATATAATGTATTTATGGATGGCACCGTCAAGCCGGAAGCTTTTAACTTGCTCTAGTCCCAAAACGCGGCTGCCAACGCGGCTTAGTTGGAATCAATTAATTGGCTTGTGGGCTGATTATTCAACAGACGTCCAGAGGGGTTCCATTTCCAGCTTAGTGGTTGACGTTTTGACACTTTTATTGTCATTTTAAGTCATTTGTGTTTAACTGCTTAAGCGGGGACTTATTGGGCGACCTATTTCTGCCAACAAACGATTGCAGTTTAATCGAGGAAATATTTTAGTGAATGAAGCTAAATTCGACAAGCCGAAGTTTATATAAGGTTGCAGGCCCGAAAGGACATACCTATTTGACCAGTTCCTAGTTATACACTAATTATACAATCGACCCTCGAAAATCCAACAATATTAAAAAATATCCTTATTTTTTCTCGTCATCGATGGTTGAAATGTGTTCATATCTTTGTACATGCTAATTTAACCGAATAGTTTTTGTGTTTTTACCAACACATACTATCTGGAAGGTAGACTGAAGATGAATAGATTAAAACATTAATAGAAACTAATTTTATTTTACCGGTGGCTATTTTGAAGTTTGTAATTTAATTTAATTTAATTTGTATACCGTAAATTTGACAAATATTTATTAGTTAAGAAAAGGCTTCATTTTCGTTTCGCAAATAATTGTTTTAAAGAATGAAAAAAGAGACACCTTTGGTGACAAAGCATGCAGTAAAATTTTATAAACATTTTGTTAACTTCGGCAAGACAAAGTTTTCATACTTCTGCAGTCAAAAAGATACTAAACAAGAAAGGAAAGCATATTCTGTAAATATATTCTCCCAAATTATTCATATGATGATCTTAATACTCATAAAAAATCCCAAGTTCCTAACTTTAAAACTCCAAAGTTATGGTCGGATTGATTGGCCAAATATAAAACCCATAAAAAATCCCAACTTCCTAACTTTACAAACACCAAAGTTATGTCATTTCCGATCAATCAGTTATATGACAGCTATAGGATATAGTCGGCCGATCCCGCCGTTCCGACTTATATACTGCGTGCAAAGGAAAGAAGGGTGTGAGATGTCTCCTTCACTGCGTTGCACAATTATGACTAAAATTATAATACCCTCTGCAAGGGTATAAAAATAACGATGTATACGAATAATTATTCGAAAACAGACAAATTTAGCTAATTTTATAACATGAATAAAATAACGTTTGCAAATTTCTATGCTGATGGGTTTTACACTGGGCGAATAAGCTGCATATGGCCAATATTACAGGCAGCAAATTCAGAAAACATGCGTTTTTAACATTGACCTGTGTTCAAACGTACATGTATAGAAAGACGAATGATTTATCATTTTTATATAGCCCTTAAAGCAGACGAACATGGCTATATAAACGCGCCTAGTTAAAGTAACTAAGAAAAACAATGAAGCCATGTCGATTTTGCGCTGCATTTGACATCTTTTCTATGGCAACTACATATATATATTGTTGTCCGATTTTAATTTAATTACCGTAATTTCATAATATTTAAATATTTCCAAATCCCAAAGAACAAAACAAAAATTAAAAACAAGAAAGATATACTTTTTATACCCGTTACTCGTAGAGTAAAAGGGTATATTGTATTCGTGCAAAAGTATGTAACAGCTAGAAGGAAGCGTTTCCGACCCTATAAAGTATATATATTCTTGATCAGGGTCACTAGCCGAGTCGATATAGCCATGTCCGTCTGTCCGTCTGTCTGTCTGTCCGTCTGTCTGTCCGTCTGTCTGTCTGTCTGTCCGTATGAACGCTGAGATCTCGGAAACTATAAAAGCTAGAGGATTGGCATTTTGCATGCAGATTCTAGGAGTTCCTACGCAGCGCAAGTTTGTTTCAAAAAGGTGCCACGCCCCCTTTAACGCCCACAATCGCTAATATACTATTTTAAAAATTTAAATATTTCGGAAAAGTAAAAATGCAGTTTTATTGTGTTTATCAATACCTATCGAAATGTAGAAGAAATTTTTCAAATCGGACCATTCGTTAAAAAGTTATGCGTGATTAAAGTTTCTATCTCCATCTCCCTCGCACTCCCTTTACCTGAGTAACGGGTATCTGATAGTCGGGGCACTCGACTATAGCGTTCTCTCTTGTTTTATTTGTTTTTTTCCGATTGTTCTTATGGGAGCTATATGATATAGTTCCGACTTATATACTACCTGCAATGAAAAGAAAACTTTTGAGAAATTTTCAAGCAGATAGCTTTAAAATCAAGGGTCTAGATTTGAGGGAAATGGACGGACGGACGTACGGACGGACTGACGGACGGACAGACGGATGAACCCTCTGCAAGGGTATAAAAAACGAAACGTAAAATAAATTGTCAATGTCAAAGCACTTTTACTATTAAAGCACTAATATATAATATATAAGCATATATAAACACAAAAACAGGCATTGCATTTTCTATTCATTCTCCTAAGACCAAAATATATTAAATTATAAAGGGCGCCAAAAATCAAAAGTTGTCGCTTATAGAACTAACTATCGATAAGCATCTTCAAAATAATGTGGAAATATGTTCCAGTAAAATTAACTCTTCGTTAATCGATAAACTTTAATGCTAAAAAAAAAGCCAGAATAAAAAATAACAAGAGCAGACCCATCTGTGTGTAAAGTTATTTGTTTGACAAAAACGGTTGAGTAAGAAGTTACATTAGAGAAAGATAGATGGCGCTTTTGACACGTGGATAATTTGTTATCAAATATGGCTAGATGATAAAGTGGAATTTAGTGCCAGTAAAGTTAGTCATTAATTCTTTGTTAATCGATTTACATTAATGCTAAAAATAAAGGCCGAATAAAAAAAAAGAGGAACAGACCCCTCTGTGTGTAAAGTTATACGTTTGGCAAAAACGGTTGAGTAAGAAGTTACTTAAGAGAAAGATAGATGGCGCTTATGTACTGTGGATAATATTTTGCAAGAGATAGCCAGATAATACATGTAAAAATCTATGCTTTCCAGATTTTTGGTAATCAAAAAACGTATATTCTTAATATACATTTTATATACATATACATCATACTATACATTACTTTTATTATTGAAAATAGAAAACAACCCAATTTCGAAATGGTTTCTGAAAAAGTTAAGAATGGAATTGGCGCAATTTCTGTTGGCATTTTTAACAGAAACGGCCACACCGCAGTAACAGCTGCTCGCTGGCACAAGAACAATCAGCAAAACCGAAAAATTGTGCAATTGCTTCAAAAAAACAGAAACAATTGAATAAAAGAGCGCGCAACTTTGTTGATGCCCGTCGGCGGGCGAGAGAGCGAGCGCATTTGTGGATCAAACATTCATCGCAGGAGGATGAAAAGCGCTTGGTGACACATGTCGGATACTTGACGGCCTCCGCGGAATGCAGACTGTTTGGCTGTTGCATAAATTCCGTTAGTAATTTTAACTATTTCTGCCGCCTCTATCGTGGTTGTTGCTGTAGTTGTGCGCGTGTGCAGTGTGTGTGTGTCTCAGTGTCTATATTAGCTTAGCGATATATTTATATTCCTAATTACAAACGTTGTGTCGGCCGCATCGCATTGCCGAATCAAAAGTTTTAGTTTCCCATCGACGGGCGGATCTTTTAGTCGCTAACATTACAACGAACTAACGGTGCTTACGTGCCACACGACGCACATACCGTAATGCCCGAACACACACACAACTTACCGCCTTCACCTTGAAGTGTCTGTCGAAGTGTCGGAATTGCTTCCTATTTATTTGCCATTATTTTAACGGAACTTCTTGCACTGGGAGAGTGGTGTCAAGGTAGCCGTCCTTTGAACAGATTTATGTACATACAAAAAAAATGCAGACTGGGTCAAAACCATAGTATTTCTGGTCGGCAACATTTTTTAATCGAGTGCATTGCAGCTGACTAGTGAACAAAATAAAATATTTTTTTATAAAACATTAATTTGCTATTCATTTATTAATACAAAAATAATGTAATATTGTTGTATTTTATTTTGTTTACAGCGCAGCCTTTGCAATCTAAAACTATAAAATTGTTTAATAATTTAAAAAATAATTTAAAAAATTAAATTGAACATTAAAAAAGTATTTTATTTTTATAATATTTTAAATGTTTTTTTTTAACATGATCTGACTGGTTTAGTTAAATAAAATCTTTTGTTGCGATTGCAAAAAGAGAGAAGTTGTAACAGAAATTTTTTTCAGTAGCCACCCCAAGTATCAGTCTCTTCTAAAATCATCCTGAGTTCTTTGTGTCATTGTTTTGAATTGATCCCTACATACATACATATGCACATATGAACATATGTACATACATTTATGAGAGTCTGGGAAAAAAGTGTCGGCAGCTGATAATAGAACGTCGTTATTGTTCAGTTGAACTTTGGACGATCCTAACATTTGTGACTGTGTTTTTTTGCAACAAGTAAATAATTTCTAATCGTTTCGATTTTTTTTTTTTGCCGAAAAATGTATCGGTTTTAACGTTAGGTATGTAGTCATACTGAATGTGTTAGCGCTTGGAATTTTATATTATGGCTGTAAATTAACGGCAGTGAATAAAGCATTAAAAACTACATATAACAATATTTTTTTTACTTAAATCTATTTCAAAGTGCTGCAAAACAAACTAACTAAAACAAAAAACTTTGAAAAAATTTGGAAAAAATGTGATAATTACACCAATTAAAAAAATGTTATTTATTAATTAAATATTAAATATATTAAATTATGACAATTAACCAAATGTGTGTGTACACTTTTTTGGACTATTATTTTTCAAAGAAAATTCACATTCATTACTGTTTATCTTCAATCATTTAAGGCAAATAGTTTTTTAGTTTAAAAGATTTAAATTAATAAATTTAAATATACCCTTCTACTTTTATTTTGTCTAGAATTTTAGAAATAGGTCTGAACCCAATTTTTTATTATTAGGAATGCTGTTTCGTGTGTGTACTGTACATATTTAAACGGTGCCGTTAGAACTGTAAGAATTGTGGCTGGAGTGAATCTCAAACTGTAATGCCGAATAAAGCAATTGTAGTCTTCCATCTCTCTTTTCCTCACTCACAAAACTCGCATGCGATTAAAAACTACCGCAACAATAGTCATGAAACAAACCCTAATCATTTTGATTTTTTCTCTCTTTTACACCCACAGTCCAGGCGATCGGCACACACACATCACGTGTTTGACTCTGGCAACAATTTTGTGGCCAACGATCACGCGCGAGAATTTCTCGCTCTCTCTCCTTCTGCTCCCACCCACTCCGACTATCGCTCTCGTTTGTGGTCACGATGTTCTCACTACAGCAACTGGTCAGAGCGGCGGCAGCGACATCGAACGGTGGCAGCGATCTCAGCCGGCTGCTGCGCCACATGAGTGGCGCTACAACTACACTGGTAAACAAAATGACAGTAAATTAAAATATTAAAGCTTAATATTAAGATGCGCCTTTTTTTTTTATCAAATTTGATTTGTTTTAATCTTTTTTAATCCTTAATGGCAGAGAAGTGTCTTTGGCCAAAATAAGTTAGTACTGAAGAAAATAATTTAACAAGTCAGTTTGAATATTGTTTATTTTGAGGCAATAAAATAAAAATATTAAAAAAAGCATACATTTTTATAGTACGTAATTATTTATTTTATATATATCATTATTCTATTTCTATTATATTGTGTTCTAAACTAACAGGAAAATATATTAACATTTTTTTTAGTGCACACCGACAGCTACGAAGCACTCTAGTCAGACGAAGTTGGGCGACAACGGCAGTCACGGTTCGCCCTCGCACACGGACGGTCGCAGTCACAGCGAATCAGAGTCAGATTTGGAGTCGGCGCGTGGAGTAAATATTTCAGCACAGCAGTTCGCCAGGAGGATACTGCAGCAGCGCAGCCAGGACATCCAGCGCCACATCCACACCCATACACAGGCAGACAAGGGACCGACTAGAGCCAAGTCCTCGCAACAACAACAGCAGCAGCAGACCGCCACAAAGTTTGCCATGTCGTCGCTAGCGGCAGAACCCCTGCAATCCCAGAAACAGGATGAAATCTCGGCCAGCACGGGCACCGGTGTAGAGTCGCATAAAACAGCCTCTTGCCATGATGTGGGATCCGCGTCGGCCAGCGCCGGCAAAAAGCCCTGCTTCAGCACGGGTCTCGGCGAGATTCTCCAGTTCATGGAGCTTATTGGCAACCTAAAGGTACGTGAAACTGGTTTTTCATCATTTTCTTTCCGATTTACCCTACTCCGCTCGCGCGTCATATGCTCGCATCGATTTTTCCAGAAGCCCTCTTTGGTTTTTTAAAATGTTGAGATGATATAAATATAAATCCCAATCAACGATTACTTCAAATTTTGAAAAAAAAAAACTCAAACTTAAAAAAAAGACAAAAATACATGTTTTATTATATTAAAAATATAATAACCAGGAAACAATAAAGCTTTTATTCCTTCGATTACTTCCATGCACTTCAGGGAAATCCTTTGACTTCAACTAATGTCGCTGAATGCAAGGTTTTAAACGACTTTATATAAAAGATACATATATATATTAAATGGTACTAAGAAAATAATCTATATAAAACCTGAAGAAACCGTGCACTTATTTGATTAACATTGAGTAGTCCTGGTTTTGGTTTTGCTTATTTTGACGGTCCTCCAACTCTAAGACATTTTAGAAGCAACACAAATATGACTCAGCTTTTCTTATAAAACATAATCCAAACCCATTCCCTCCCCGAACCTCGACACCCTCTGGTAATAAACTCATACGTAGGCCAGAAAACCAAACGAAAAATAAACAAAAGTGTGAAATCCAAAGCAAATAGAATGCCAACATGTATTTATTTACGTTTTGTATAATCAATTCTTTTTTCGTTCTTTCGCTTTTTATTTTTTGGTATATTTGCGAATGTCTTCTATAATGTCAGCGACAACCTCGCTCTTGTGTCCCCCTTGAGCAAATTTGTATAGTCGGTTGCCAAGAAATTTATATATCTAATGTATATGAACATTTGCATACAGTTTTGTTCGTGAGTTTTAAATTATTTTTGTTTAAAAACAATTTAAAATTAATTTTTTGCCCACAAGGTTACTGTTTATCAGAAATTAGTGATAGAAGCTCAGACAAAGTGCAAAGTCTATCGAGCAAGAAAATGTATCTTTATATAAAGCACACCTGTATGTAAACTGACAAAGGCAAACAGTGCAAAATTTAAGAGCTACACACGTTCTAGAGCAATTAGCTTTGCTTTTATCTAATCAGCACAGTTGAAACTTAAACCCATCTTCAGAATGACGAAAATCCCAAAGCACGGGACGCAATTCCTTATCGACAAGTTGCAGAAAGTGAATCGCTTAATCTCCGCAACAAAATTGCAAAAATATACAAAAAGTTCAGGCAAAGTTCCAAATGGCTCACGTGAGCATGATAATGTTTTGCTGTTTTTTCCTTCTGAAATGTTACGGATTCATCGTCAAATTTAGCATGAGCAATACTCAACCGCCAGCATTGACGTAAGCAGGGCAACAGAACTGAATACACCACAATAATATTTTCACAATGCCAGTTTTCCAAGTTTTCTTTATTTTCTATTATACATATGCGATTGCATGAAGAACGTGCAATCGCAAAAAAAAGGCGCGTGACTTTGATCTTGGCCTTCAAATTATAGACGCGTTCTTTGAAAGTTGATGGGGCTCCTCTACGGTGGGTGAGGGTTCGTTCGAGGCGATAATACATTCTATATTTTTTCCAAACTGAAACGATAGCTATTAGTGTGAAGTGAATATTAGAAACAAAAATTGTATGTTGTTATATTGATTATTTATGTGGTTAAATAGTTTAAGCGAATCACAAGTAATGATTCAATCAGGCAATTGGTTGTTAGTATAGCTAATCAAATTGAATCGCAATTTTAAATGAATTTGTTATATCATTATTAAAATTATCTGTCCGTAACTTTTAGATTTTTACAATCAAACCATTTTTATATAATATAATAAATTAAAATGATTTATTTTTAATTTAATTAGCTGATGAACTCATCTTTAACTCTAGGTTTATTAATAAACTTTTATTTCATCCTATTGGAACATTATTTTAATTAATCAATGGAACTCCATTTATTGCTCGATTTATGTGTGTAGTAAATGAATATGCAATTATAGAGAATACCCATCATAATGCATGTAGTGCTCACCTAGTCGGTTTCAGTTTATAGATAACAAAATGGTCTGATAAGTTATTCGATTTATTACGTGACCACAAACAGATCGGGCCCTATAAGCAATAATCCCGATAACTGACGGATATGATTGCAGCAGAATGCTGACTTCTTGCAGTTTAATAAAACAATAATATCATTCAATAGGAAAACTACCACTGGCATCAGAGAAAATAAGAAACTTTCAACGTCTATTGGACCTTGTTACCCTAACGTCGGTTTCTATAAATAAAACGTTTATTGATCAAATAGCAACAGCCTAGAACCACCCTCGCTGGCACGTTTGGGTTGAACCTTGATGTGTGCAACGAGTCAACCCGGCAACGATGTCACCGAAGTCGCTTTGTGGTTTTTTAATTAGCCAAAGTGGCGGGAGGTATGTTAGTTGGGTTCTCTATGCACAATATTAAGAAGTCTCAAAGCTGTCTAAGCAAAGTAGTAGTACCTTCAACAAGTCATTTAATGTAATTAATAACTTACCCAAAATATATGTACGAAATCTAGAAAAATACGTTAAATTAAGACAAATGCTTTATAATTTGTATACTTAAAGTAACTTATGGCTTTTCCAACTTCTCTTGCAGCACACAAAACGCACCGGATGGGTGCTGCGTGACGTCAACGACTGCGAATCGATTTCGGGACACATGTACAGGATGAGCATGCTTACCTTCCTGCTGGATGGCAGCGAGGGTCTCAATCAGATCCGCTGCATGGAGCTGGCATTGGTGCACGATTTGGCGGAGAGTTTGGTGGGTGATATTACCCCCTTTTGTGGCGTTTCCAAGGACGAAAAGCGGGCCATGGAGTTTAAGGCGATGGAGGATATATGCAAGTTGATCGAGCCACGTGGCAAGCGCATTATGGAACTGTTTGAGGTGGGTTACTCACCAAAAACTTTGATTTGTAGGACGTATTTTTAATACACATCAATTTGCAGGAATACGAACATGGACAGACGGCCGAGAGCAAGTTCGTGAAGGATCTGGATCGTCTGGACATGGTGATGCAGGCGTTCGAGTACGAGAAGCGGGACAATTGCCTTCTGAAGCACCAGGAGTTCTTTGACTCCACGGAGGGCAAATTCAACCATCCGTTTGTAAAGAAGCTGGTCAATGAGATCTACGAGCAGAGGGATGTATTGGCCAAGGCCAAGGGTGCCACACCTCCGCCGGCCATTGAGGTGCCCAACATGGAGAGGCCCTCAAAACTGGCCAACGGGCATGACAGCTCAAGTTGAGCGTTATTCTAAGAACCAGTCTTAGGCTAGCACATAAACACATCCTCACATATAAACTACCACGCTCTTAACTTGTAAGCCAATCCAACTAACAAACTGTTAAGCCTACCTCGACACGCTCATAGCTAGATCTAACTCTTAACACACTAATTTATTGCGAAAGAATCCGAAAAGATGGATCTGATGGGGAGTAGCTATCAATTATTCTGAACAAACACCTGTTGAACTCGTCTCCTTAGTTCAATTCCCTTTAAGTTAAGCGTAAAGTTGCGGATCGAGTTTTATCTAAATATTCAATTGATCTGGCTAAGAAACACAATTGTACATAACTAAAATGAATTGTAGTTTATTTTAAAAGTGATGACCTAGACGAGGCGAATTATTGTAAATGTTGTCCTAGAGCAATTTTATTCAAACAGCCGAACTTATAAATCAAAATGTAAGACCAGAAGAAAAATCAAAAGGCTTGGTATTTTCTAATAACTTGGTCGCACCTGCAATACTTTTAACCTTGAACCGAACAATTGTAACCAAAATTATACTTAGTTTAAATTTGTGAATTAGGCAATATATAAATACAGACACGCTGCAGACGTGGCTGAGAACAAAGCACCAATTGTTTAATTGCTCACAAACATGAAAATTTATTGACGAAACATAGAAATATAATCCAAAAGGGGCGGAAACTGCAGCACTTATCAGACACGCTTGCTATGTATTCTGAAACAAATTACAGACAATTATCTTTAAAGATTTGAGTAAACATATGGTTAGCAAACCTTCAATGACAATGAACTGACTTTCGCGGGAGGAAGTTTGGTGTGAGTGCTGCCCGTTCTTCTTGGCTTTATCTGCTGGTCAAAGGTGGATTTGTCTACGGGATTACATAACAGAAATATGAACTGACTTACGATGCACTGTTATAATCCGATCTGTTTGACCCATCGCATTCTTTGCCCTGCATTTGTACTCCCCAAAGTCTCGCTTTGTAGTTGGACGCAGTGTGATTCGCATCACAATGCGGTAGGCATAGTCCACTGTGACGGACTCGTAGGAACCTCCTTGCAGCAATTCGGAGTCCTTCAGCCAGAAGTTCACCGAAGCCGGCTGCGATTCTGTGATGCACTCCAGCGTCAGCTTTTGGCCCAGTCCCACGTAGATGGTATCGTATCGAGTCCAGATTGTGGGAGGAACTGCAACAGGTAAGGACACTTGTTAGACGACTTCGAAATAATAATAACAATGAAACAAAAATTAAGCCCCATAAGAAAGTTTTGCAAGTTCGATACTCAACTCTTATTTAATAAATAAGTTACCGACGCTGTTTTTATACTCTTGCAGAGGGTATTATATTATTATTATTATGTTATTGTATGTATTCTTGATCTTGAATTACGAGTTGATATAGCTACGTCCGTCTGTTGATATACAGTTTGCGAGCTCTGTTTAAAAACTAGAGATTTAAAACTTTCGCAATCGTATATTTTTATGTGTTCGTACATCTTTCAAACTTAGTCGAAATCGGACGTCTATATTCTATAGTTGGCATATTTTATACCCTTGCAGAGGGTATTATAATTTTGGTCAAAAGTGTGCAACGCAGTGAAGGAGACATCTCCGACCCTATAAAGTATATATATTCTTGATCAGGATCACCTCCTGAGTTGATATAGCCATGTCCGTCTGTCCGTCTGTCTGTTTCTACGCAAACTAGTCTCTCAGTTTTAAAGCTATCTAATTGAAACTTTGCAGACACCCTTCTTTCCTTTGCACGCAGTATATAAATCGGAACGGCCGGGATCGGCCGACTATATCCTATAGCTGCCATACAACTGATTGATCGGAAATGCCATAACTTTGGTGTTTGTAAAGTTAGGAAGTTGGGATTTTCTATAGGTTTTATTTTTGGCCAATCAATCTGACCTACCGAATTTCATGAGAATCGTCCGACTATATCCTATAGCTGCCATATAACTGTACGATCGGAAATGCCATAACTTTGGTGTTTGTAAAGATAGGAAGTTGGGATTTTTTATGAATATTAAGAATGCATCATATGAATAATTTTGAAGAATATAATTTACAGAGTATTCTGCAAGGGTATATCAACTTCGGCTCCGCCCAAAGCTAGCTTTCCTTTCTTGTTTTAAATGAGTCCTTATTGCTGTTTATGCCAAATTTTACAGAACCTATCCCTTGAGATTTTATTAAAACGGTTGACTATGTGTGCTTGGGTACTGCGCTAAAGCCCTGTTAGAATCTTACCAATTTCCCCATATTTGGAAGGAATCATTTTTTATTCCTCTTCACAGGAAAGGTAAAAAGTTTGATGTCAGTAATCAAAGTTGTCTGCTATTCTTAAGCCTATTGAAAATATGATTACTCCTCAGTAGTTCTTTGGTAGGGCATATGACTCTGTTCGGAAACCCGACTTTTTTAAAAAATCTTACTGGTCTGACTATATCCGATAGCTGACATAACTATGTGATTTTTTTTATTGTTGTACATATATATCGGTGGTTTTTGACCAAAATTAGTTTTGGGTCGACCAATTTCTGGAATAATTTAGAAATCGATTATTTTTTTTTATAAATAAAAATCTCATATACCGATTACATAACCAATATCAAATAAATCAATAACAAATAACCATTTTTCAGTTTTATTTATTAAAGGTTCAGTCGTTACGGTCCCTTGTCATTGCAGACTCATGCTGTATGTCGTTAGAATCGTATTAAAAAATGTTGATCACCCTGTTGATAAATATTTAATTTAGGCACTTGTCTATAGCGTTTCTTCTTGTATTAAGAAACGCTATAGACAAGTGCCTAAATTATACCTATTCCTCAGTTCACTAATTTCAAAATACGACGCATTTGGAAAATTTATGAAACGCCATCTGCAGAACGGCAGTGCAAACATCTGTTGAGAGACGATATTGACCGAATACGTTTTTAGCGCGAGGTCTCTAAAGTGTTTTTTGATTTGTGGACGTTAAAGTGGGCGTGGCAACATTTTGAAATAAACTTGCGCTGCAAAAGAAAACCTAGAATCTGCATGCTCTTGTAGATCTCCACTTTCATACGGACTGAGAGACGGACAGACGGACGTGGCGTAAACAACTCTGCTTTTGATTCTGATCAAATGAAGTATATATTCTTCATTTTGTAGGATCAAAAACGCGTCCTTCTATCTGTTACATACTTTCCAACGAACACAATATGTATATCCCCTAGAAAAATTCATAATTGACCAGCCATAAGAATATATAATATAATTATGACGAGTGATGTAAAGAAGAGGAAAATAAATATCCCTCATAAATGATGAGATAATAAATGAGAGTCTATTAAGTCATCATACTTAATTTGGTTAACGACTACTAACGTTGTGTGCGATAAGGGTTAAGAAAAAATATGGGTCATCCTATTTTAAAAAATTTGTCGATTTTTTTACCCAACTTTTTATACCCTTCAGAGGGTAATTTCAGACAATAGTTTGCAAGACAGTGAAGGAGACGTATCCAACCATATATAGACACATTGCCTTAAAAAACCCTGCCTTTTAAAATTATTATCTTTTTGATGTACCTTTTTTTTGGATTCTAAGAACTCGAGAAATCGTGACTTTTTAATAACATGCGTGACGAAATTTGGGTCTAATTACCTAATTCCAATACTTATGATGAAAGACCTCATCGCAAATTTGTAAGGTCACAGAGACCAAACTTTGTTTTAAGTGATCACAATTACATAAAACATAAAAAAAAGCTTTTTATATCCAGTTTTATAAGGGAAATTAAAAAAAAAAACAAGATGAGATTTTTATTTCTTAAATTGTTTTTCGGGTTAAATAACACAAATTGACAAAAAAAACTTAGAAGTTTATTTCCTTTCTCGTTTTTATAAATTAATAATTAAGTACACTATCATACACCCAGAAACAAAAGTTATAAATTAACCGAAAATGTCTCTTTATGTGTCACTTTTCAATTTGCTTTTTTCTTCTTTTAAAAACTTACGGAATCAGCTTAAAATTGTATATGGTTTTTCTTAATCAAGGACTGAAGATTCTAAAATTTGACAAGCAATCGAATGAAGCTTAATAACACTTTGTGTTTTCACTTATTTAAGAAACATTTGACTTCACTTAAGACCAAATAGGTTGGTTTTAAATTGTTTTTTAATGAGCGAAAAAGCGATAACTGCGATTGTGTTTGTATTGACTAGTAGTCAATCTCTAATCTGGAGTAAAAATTGTAGTTTAAGTAAACAATCTATATTAAAAGCGATGGTTTTCCAGCTCTATCCAATACTTACAGTTCACCACCAGCATCACGCGTTTGCTGACTGTGGGTGGCACCCCGTTGGAGGCGATGCAGAGGTAGGCGCCCGTGTGGGTGCGCTGCACCTGCCACAGGGTGAGGTTCTGGCCCTCCACGCTGTACATCTCCCGATCGCCGTCGTCCGAAAGCAGGAGCGGAGCAGAGCCCTCGCGACGCCAAGTGATGGTGGGCACGGGAACTCCTGTCGCACTGCAAGTGAGCGTAACATTCTGTCCCGAGGCACGAACCACATCCTGACTGGTTTGGTAGTCCACGATGTCGGGTGGCACCACCACGTCCAAGTAGCCCATTTGGCTCTTCATTGGATCCGTGTTGATTTGGCACATGTACCTACATATAACAAACAGTATAATTTAGTAGACCATTATAGTGAACAACGAATATATGCCGAGTTTCATAGTTTGTCAACTATATGGGATTCAAAACCCATTTTTATAAAATCAAAAAATGTTTCACTGATACAAGCTCAAAATTTTCATAAGATTTTCGTCTATATACTCGTACAGTATATACAACGGCATCACAAAAAGTGATTAATTATTCGTATTCATATAAGATTCGAATATTCAGCATATAGTGTTCGTTTTAGTTGGTCTAATCTATCTTGTATTGCCCTTTTAACTAACTTTCAATAATTTAATTCTGTTCTGAAGTGACATGAGCAAATAGAGTTTTAGTTGAGATCTGAATGATTCGATTCCAAGATGACAATTATCTTAGACATCAGAGGTATTAAAACAGTTTACTATTTTTTTCCTAAAAATATTGTGTAAAAAATCATGTTTGGAGACAATATGTATCATACACTCTAAACAAAGCAGTGTGCTTTTGACTGTGAAACCGTGTATGTAAACCCGACCTCCGCCCCAATAAATACAGTTCTTAAGGTAATCTTATTCTATTACTCTTAAACTCATGATATCCGAGTTAAACGAATTCACGTATTATATTATATAGTATCCTTTATTATTTAATACACCATTAAAACATAATACTATAAACACTGTTTTAAAACCACTCACCATCCGCGATCCGATTCCTGGACATCGCGTATTTTCAACTGCCAGATGCGGTGCTCCGTGTGGGAGATGCCGATTCGATGGTTCTTGGTGATGACGTGGTTCTGGATGCTCAGAATCGTCTGCGTGTCCACTCGCAGCCAGGCCACCTTGAAGCTAACCAAGTCGTGGACAACACACGTGAGCAGGCCATCCCGTCCCACGGGAACCGTTGAGTTGTTGATGGGACCACTGAACTTGGGATCCGCTGGAAAGGAAGAGGGCAGCAAACCCAATTGGTTGACATTTACGGCTTTCATCATTAGGGCGCTAAATGGGGCGGGCACAACGCATCTGGTGGGTGGTTTATGAGGCTTGCAAATGTTAGACATTGGCATTTGCTCTGTTTTCATTTCAAGAAACTCGGGCGCAAACGTTTAATTCAATTAAAAAATAACCTTTTTTATTGTGTGGCCTATTTCCTTTGGGTTTTTTAATCCACAATTATCAGGATAATTATTACTATTCTCCTTCTTTCTTATTTCTGCGTGAGTCTGCAGAATGTCACCAGCCTTAGCAGAATATGTTCAACATCTGCCAGATTGCCCTCCAAAGTGGTCAACGATTTCAAAATTGTTCAACAGTCATAAATTTGTTGAGGCTAACATTGAGCCGAGACAGCAGCAAATAATCCAACAATTAGTGAAATTAACTTTTTTTAGAGATGACAGCTGTGCTCGACAAATAAGGTGTTTCATATAAGGAAAATTTTGTCGCAATGTTTAGAGCTTTGAGATAGTACTAGGTGGTCTACTACCTACTTACTAAAAAACTCTAAAAGGTTTTTGTGGTTAATTTGATAACACGGTTAATTTTTTTGGTCGGTTGAAATAATTGCCACATTTGGAGTCGCTCACCCCACCATTCAGCGATTTGGATAATATTTTGATAATAAGACTGCGTTGCACAAAAAAATTCAGGATATATAATTTCTAAAACATTTCGAAATGCTGATTTGTAATATGGCCACGAAAAAGTTTTCGTACTTCAGAGTTTATCATTTTTGAGCCTCAATAACAGGCAAACGGATTTATGGATTTGAATATGACCAAGTGCCACCTTTCGCGTTGGATTATTTGTTTTCTAAAATAATTAGAGTTTTTTTTATTAGAAACGTGAGACAAAATGTTTCCCATACATTTCTTAAAAAAAAAGAAAGGAAGCCATCTTCGGCAATATAAAGTTTTTATACCCTTGAAACTTTTAGAAAAATTAAATATTCCATATTTATATTTCGATGACTAAAAACAACAAAGCTAGGTCGATTTTCCGATCGTTCCAATGGCAGCTATATGTTATAGTCGTCCGATTTTAATAAAAGTAATATCGCAGACGACAAAGTTATACTTTTACTTCCCTTTTTTCATGATTGTTCCTATGGTAGCTATGTATATGATGTAGTATGCCGATACGACCCATCCGACTTATACAATACAATAAAAACGAGGACGGAAGCTAACTTCGGCAAGCCGAAGTTTTAATACCCTTGCAGACTTTGCCGAAATTGCTAAAACTGAAAAAGTAGCGAAACGAATAAGGTATACATAAATAAACTAGATTTGCGTCGTTTGATGTCAATTGCTTTTATACTGCAAAAATGTCATATAAAAATGGAAAAGAAGGGATACTTTCGCAGCCTTTAACTATTTTTCCTACGGAAGCTATAAGAAATAGACGTCCGATCGGTAAGCGCTTTTACCCTAATCAAGATATGCGTAAATAAATAAGACTTGGAAAAATGTATGTCAGTAGCTTACACACTACGCGAAAAATTCAGAAAATCATCAAATTTGTACCGATTTCACCCTGTTGTTCCTATGGGAGCTATAGGATATAGACGTCCGATCGCCAAGCGCTTTTACCCTGATCAAGGTATGCATAAAAAAATAAGATTTGGAAAGATTTATGTTAATAGCTTTTACACTGCGCGAAATATCTTCCATTCTTGAAAGTTATATCCGATTGTTCCTATGGGAGCTATAGGATATAGACGTCCGATCGCCACGCGCTTTTACCCTGATCAAGGTATGCATAAAAAAATACGATTTGGAAAGATTCATGTCAATAGCTTTTACACTGCGCGAAATATCATCAATTCTTGCAAGATATATCCGATTGTTCCTATGGGAGCCATAGGATATAGACGTCCGATCGGGGCGATTTTCAAACTTGATCTGCGTACACATGTTTTAGGACGAGTGTGAAAGTTTCAGATCGCTAGCTTTTAAACTGAGCTCGCAAACGGTATTGAAACAGACGGACAGACGGACAGACGGACATGGCTATATCGACTCCCCTATTGATCCTGATCAAGAATATATATACTTTATAGGGTCGGAAACGTCTCCTTCACTGCGTTACAAACTTCTGACCAAAATTATAATACCCTCTGCAAGGGTATAAAAAGGCTTGTTTGCAAAGTTTTATTAAAATAGCATTGCGTAGAAACAGACACAGGAACTGGCGGGCAGTCATGACTAGATACTGATCAAGAATAAATATATATTCTATTCTTGATCAGTATATATCCATGTCTATAAATATATATACTGTGTTGCAAACTTTTGACTGAAAGTATGAAACCCTCGCCAAGGGAATACAAATTGATGTGGGAAATAAGGTAGTCATACTTTTTCGTTGATAGTTATCAAAATCTTAAAAATCTTAAAAATGTTTGGAAAGAAATATCTAATAGCCAAATTTGGAATCTGGTATACAAACTTGTTCTTTTCATTGATGCACAAAATAAACGTCAAATTTAATTGCTTAAAAATCGTATACGCTATTTATTTATCTTCTTAGATTGACTTTTAGTGATAACCAAAAAATATCATAGGCCTAACATTTTGGCACTAACCCTAACCTTGAACCCCATCGCCTAAGTCCCAACACCTATTGACTTTTTCTGGTAGATGCCTGATTCAGCTCTACTTGAGTCGCATCGCAATCAAGCTGCCCAACCGCAAGACTTCGACATTTGACGCCAGTCAACTTAACCACCAGAATTCCGACCGCACACCGACCTCAGACCATCGCAAACACAACAATTGGAGGGAGGCATAAAATATGGAAAGAATCACATCACATGCCTAGCAAGTAGCATGACTTTGTGGCCAGGAGACGAGGTCTCCAGCTCCTCACCTCCTCACACAGCAAATACCTAAATTACAATTATGACCAAATAATAACCCGAAAAAATGCAAAAACCTAAAGAGCGGAATGGGCAGGTGCTAGTACCTGGAAAATTGTAAAAAGCTGGCTACACCTTTACATTTGGGGGGCCCAACGCATTGATTGCGGCATGGGTGTATGGGTGTGGGCGTGATTCAACCAAACTAGCATCAAATTGGGGAAGCCTGCGATGCCATGCCATATAGCCTATAATTTGCGATTATGTTTGGGTCGGGGTCTGGCCAAAGTAGGGTGTTTTCGGTCCGAGTCGGGGTTGCACCTTTCGCCCTTTAAACGCGAGAGACGCCATTGTTTGACTGCTTTCAGTTGATATGGTTTCTGTTTTTGTTGTGATTGCAATTTGGCTATTGCATGTTTGCATATTGAAACAGTCAAAAGAAAGGGACGAGCGAGACTTTTTAGACCATAAAACATATAATATTTGCACTGAGAATAAAAAACTCGGCCAGAAAAATATTTCCATAACTTTAAGTGATCCGGGAACCCCAAAGGTCAAAAAGTTACAAAATTACTGCATTAAAACTGTTTAGGAGTGTTTACATTATTTATAAATAAAACCTTTCCTGCATAACATATTTATTTTATAAAATTGCAAGATCGCCATCTTTCTTCAAAACAAGGTTTTCAAAATTTTTTGAATTTTTCTGTAAATGTATAAATAATATGAGAATGACACTCGAATGACACTCCGGCAAAGACATCATTACTGTTTGCACATTTATTTCCAATACAACTTCTCGTTATAGTTTATACTTATAGAAACATAAATGGTTAGGTCGACTCGGCTTATTGGGTTTTCTTCTATATATAAATACTTTCATCAAAAAATTAAGTGCAACAAATTTATTACTATGGTCAAGACCTTGAACTGTAACGGAAAGTTGAGTAACTTTGAAATAAATAAATATTTATAAAATATTTCAAAGGTTAAGTCTATAAAGCGTCAACGTATTTTTTGACACCAATATTCGATTAGTGTCAGCTTTTTTGAGTGTATAAAAGGCCCTTTTTACCTAAGTCCTGCTTCATTTATGTCTGCAAGGTAAGGCAATTTCGCGTTTAACTTTTTCGCCACTATACGCCTTTGTTGTTGCCGCTTTTTTTAGAGGAAATTGACTATGAGTTGTTAAATGTATTCCTGTTTTCTGGCACGATTTGTATCGCTGGCCGAAGGCTTAAGCCGCAATTTCCCCATCAAGTTCGAGCAAATCCGGCAGAGTCCTTTCCCCACGCCGTTGAACTTGAAACGGAAAGTGAATGTCCTGTCTCCTGTTAGACACTCCAACCGTCTGCAGGCGAGTGCAGGCGAAAAGAATCACAATCAGCACGCAATGTCGCCAAAAAAAGAAAAATAACCCACTGCAGTGCCTGCAACACCCGAATCTCCCACCGAAAACCCGGCACTTCAGCGGCAGAAACCACCAGCCACGAATAGAAAAATGAAAATAACGCAGAGTGCAATAGGAAGTGGGAAACGTCGCCTTTCCGCGACTGTCTGTCTGCCTGCCCGCTGCGAAGGCCATGGTGGGTGGTGGATGGTGGTGGTTGGTATGTGGGCGGTGGGTGGATTGGGGCAGAGCTCCGTGGGGTGCATCACTCCTTTGAGCCACTTCTCACTTTCTTATCGCACGCTGCGGCTAGCCTGCCAATATTTATGTTTATTTTGCATCTGGCACATTGATTTAAATAACGAATTTCGAACTTTGATATATTTATCGCACTTGGCTCGCCAAAGTCAAGGAAAATTTGTTTTGTTTTTTGCAGGCCATTTTGCCTGGCGGAAGTTGCCCCTCGTTTCTCTTCCGCAGTCCTCCTCCGGATGCCCCTCCGCCCTGTCTGGGGAATATGTTGGCCACAGTTTATTCACTTATGGACTCGTTGGACTTCCGATTACCAGCTGCCTTCCATTTTATCCGCTGCTGCTGGTATTTACAACGCTTTTCGGTAGCACTTTGGTTTCAGATAGTTTGCAGTCAATTAGTTGTACGTTTTCGTGCTTATATTTTGTGGCGGGTTACAAAATTTTATCTAGTAGACAGATTAACATTTAATTGTCAAGATAATTACCTTTCGAAAGGTGCAGTTAAGACCAATAAATTAAATATGATGGATTTTTACTGCACAGCTAAATTAGTAATTTTAAAATAATTGTTCGCTGTTTGGAAATGTTCCATTACGACTTATTTAAGAATTGTTATTACTTAAGATCCGACAACTTGATTTAAAATTTTGATAAAATATAAAATAATATAAAACACAAAACTTGATCTGTATATATGTTTTATTAAATTTTGGTTATACTAATAAGGAATAACATAAAGATTACTGCGTAATAAAAATAAAACGTGTTTGGGGTGCCATGAAATTTACATATTTCCTATTCCGTGGCTTACATTTCGACAAGCTTTTAAATTAAAATAAAAAAGGTTCTTAACGGAATCAAAATTAAACAGCCGTGTTGTTTTATTTTGGTAACGTTTGTGCAGGAGTTGTAGCGCTGCATTGGTACTTGGAATATGGGAGTATTAACTTTTGTTCACATGCCTAAGTCATTCCTTTAAGTTAACCATCTCATCGGTCGACTTACAATTGTTTAACTCCGAGAAACTGGCGTGGCTAAAGCAGAGGCACTGCGTCAGCAGCAGCCAGATCCCAGGAAAACCCCTTCCCATGTTCCCAGCTTAACGGCGACCAAAGTGCGAAACTTTCAAAATATTGTTTTACTTATTTTTATTATGCCACTTTCACTGGTCAAATAGCCAAGCCAAACTTCCGCCGCACAGTGCAAATTTATTTTTTCCGGTTTTTTGGTAAAGTTTTCCGCCGATTGCCAGGGACAGACGTCCGCACACTCTTGCAACTGGCCGCGAACTGCGAGCGTAGCTGATAATCAACTGTCAAAATTCATGTTCAAAATTCAAATGCTGCTGCCTGGCGAGGCGGTGGCGTTGCGCATGTGTCCTGCGGCTGGCGAGGTGGCAGGATAAAGGATGGAGGATGGGGGATGGGGGTCGGTTGGCCAATAGTCAAGGTGCCCGCAGCCAAGAGACGGAGGTATGCAGTAGTAAATGTTTCATTCATAAAGCGCCCGGCGTAACATTTCCATATGCACGTGACGCTGTTGCTCCAATGGAGTAGGGAAAGTGACACATCATTGGTATTTGGGGGCGGATGGGGTCTTTCATCTCCTTGCCAACTCCAACTAAATAACTCACCCAATACCATTCTAATTAACCCCGAAATTCCGCACATCTCTTACCGAACTTTCACCTGTCTTCGCATCCTTTGGCTTCCTGCTTTTATGCCACGCTTGCACTTTTCCAACTGGCTTGGTTTGCATGTGTGAGCTTTTTAATAAGTTAGCAATGAGTTCGCTTCGCTTCGCTATTTGCGCACAATTAGCGCTTTTCAATAGCGATAACAATAATGATAATAAGCAAGCGGAGTTTGCTTGATTGTTGTTGTTTTCTCCAGGGCACATCTTCTGCTGGCACATACAAGTTTCTTACGACGTGTGCACTCTTAAGGCACTTTCTTCGAATTACGTTTTATTTGTATTTGGGCTCTGACTTAACAACCAAACGTGATGGAAGATGTTGATTAACAGTTTATAACTCCAGTTCCGTCTCCCTCTATTTTTAAATCAAATAAATGATTTTGATAATTTAATCACATTATCATTTTAGTAGACTTAAATACGGATACGGAATCCGTATTACGGATGCTCCCCAGTTTCGGGATATGAATCATTTAAATCATAAGATTCACATGATTCATCACGAAAACCCAGCAGTGGTTTGCCAATCACATGTACAGTTAGTCACAAAAGTATTCGTTGCGAGGTACCCTACGAATAAATACATGTTTTTATACCCTTGCAGAGGGTATTATAATTTTGGTCAAAAGTGTGCAACGCAGTGAAGGAGACATCTCCGACCCTATAAAGTATATATATTCTTGATCAGGATCACCTCCTGAGTTGATATAGCCATGTCCGTCTGTCCATAGAGTAAGAAACTATATAGAGGTTTCATTTGCTCTGCCCGGGCCTCTGCCAAAGCTCTGCTGAGAGCCATGTTCGAAGCTAACTTCTTCAAACTTCGGTTTCTCACCACTTCTAACATGTGCGAAGCACAAGCAATAGTATGGGGAATTCTCGCACCTATCCTTAGGAATAAGAGCGACCAGTGCAGCAATAAGAATTCACCATGGGCATGGATTCAGGCTCGATTCGAACATTTGCAAAACTCTCTTTTTTTCCGTTTTTCGCCTAGGTGGCATCACTGGAAATGTCACTCGAGAGCGCAGGCAGAGCAAATGACGCCTCTATACATTATTACTCTATGGTCTGTCCGTCTGTCCGTCTGTCTGTCCGTCTGTCTGTCCGTCTGTCTGTCCGTCTGTCTGTTTCTACGCAAACATAGAGTAAGAAACTATATAGAGGTTTCATTTGCTCTGCCCGGGCCTCTGCCAAAGCTCTGCTGAGAGCCATGTTCGAAGCTAACTTCTTCAAACTTCGGTTTCTCACCACTTCTAACATGTGCGAAGCACAAGCAATAGTATGGGGAATTCTCGCACCTATCCTTAGGAATAAGAGCGACCAGTGCAGCAATAAGAATTCACCATGGGCATGGATTCAGGCTCGATTCGAACATTTGCAAAACTCTCTTTTTTTCCGTTTTTCGCCTAGGTGGCATCACTGGAAATGTCACTCGAGAGCGCAGGCAGAGCAAATGACGCCTCTATACATTATTACTCTATGACGCAAACTAGTCTCTCAGTTTTAAAGCTATCGAACTGAAACTTTGCACACACCCTTCTTTCCTTTGCACGCAGTATATAAGTCGGAACGGACGGGATCGGCCGACTATATCCTATAGCTGCCATATAACTGATTGATCGGAAATGCCATAACTTTGGTGTTTGTAAAGTTAGGAAGCTGGGACTTCCTATGGGTTTTATATTTGGCCAATCAATCCGACCTACCAAATTTCATAAGGATCGGCCGACTATATCCTATAGCTGCCATATAACTGAACGATTGGAAATGCGATAACTTTGGTGTTTGCAAAGCTAGGAACCTGGGACTTCCTATGGGTTTTATATTTGACCAATCAATCCGACCTACCAAATTTCATAAGGATCGGCCGACTATATCCTTTAGCTGCCATATAACTGATTGATCGGAAATGTCATAACTTTGGTGTTTGTTAAGTTAGGAAGTTGGGATTTTCTATGGGCTATATTTTTGGCCAATCAATCCGACCTATCAAATTTCATAAGGATCAGCCGACTATATCCTATAGCTGCCGTATAACTGAACGATTGGAAATGCCATAACTTTGGTGTTTTTAAAGTAAGAAAGTTGTGATTTTTTATGAGTATTAAGAATGCATCATATGAATAATTTTGGAGAATATAATTTACAGAGTATTCTGCAAGGGTATATCAACTTCGGCTTCGCCCGAAGTTAGCTTTCCTTTCTTGTTTTTAATGAATATGTAACAAATTAATATTTTTATTTATTGTTTGGGGTAAGGCACTTATTAAACATACAAAAAATAACTACATTTTTTTTAGAAAATTAGCTTCATTGCTGTTTTTTTCTTTGGAAAATATTAGAACTACAAAATATCGTCTCACAAAAGTATTCGTTTTTTTGTTTCGGCATTAAATATTCATGTTTTTTTTTAAACTTTAGTATTTTGTGTGCAAGCCGTTGTTGTCTTTAATAGCTTGTAAGCGCCTCGGCATTGACTCCACTAGTTTTCGGCACCTCACTTCGGGTATATTCGACTATTCAGCAATATCTCCTTTAGGTCATTCTTGGATGAAATCTTATATTCCTGGACTTTTAGTTTAAGATGGGCCCAAAGATTTTCAATAGGGTTGACGTCTGGGCTCTATGGAGGAGTGTGAATCTGCTTGGTGTTGTACAACAGCCAATTCTTGACTTTCCAAGGCGTGTGTTTGGGATTATTGTTCTGTTGGACAATGAACTTGCCGTCTATGGGTCTAGACCCATTTTGGTGGCACTGGAGTGTAAATTTTCCTTTAATATTTTTTAATATCCTTCAGCATTCATAATTCCGTCTATAAAAGGGCATCTCCCATGCAGATCTTGGCTCCTGAGCACTCTTCGGACGGTTTCAGTGGATACGTTTGCTCCCAGGGATTTGGATATGACAGTATTAATTTTCGGAGCCGAAAGGTGCGGATTTTTCCTGTTTTCTTCGATGATTTTCCTCTCTTCCCAGCAGGTTAATGATTTTGGACGGCCAGAACGGGGTAGATTTTGCAGGGAATTTCTGGATTTCAGTCGAGAAATGAGACTCCTTATGGTCTCATTATCTAGGTGTAAAATAATTTTTTTTGCTAGAGATTTACACGGAGAATGACACCAAAAGATTGTGTTTTTCCCCGAATTCAGACTTTAAGTCTAGTATCCAGATCGACGAAAACCGTACGCCAGTCATGAGAGAGAGCGAGAGGCAAAGAGCTGGCGTTCACCTTTCGTCGGCCTTTTTTGCACGTCGGTCCCCTGATCGACGAAAAAATACCAGAAAATTCCATAGCGTTGCCAGTCTGCGGAAATGAACTTTTGGTGAACCCTAGCGAAAAGATTAAAAAATTTAAAATTTTATTAAAAAATTTAATCTTTTGGCGTGCGCTTCTCACTGAACATTATAAGAAATTGAGGGAAAATCTCAAAAAACTCGCAAAAGTCGATTGCAGGTGCTTACAGGGGAGGACAAAATAACATTAATACTATCTGGGGTGCCTCTTGTCAGAGCAAAATGTTTTTTAGGTCCAGAATGTACGAAAAAACACAATAAAAGTGCAGCTATGAACTTTAAATTAGCAAATAATTATCAGTAAATTAAAAAACAACTGTTAAATTTAAATTGTATTGTTTTTTAATTCATTTGTACAGCGGCAGACTTGTCTTGCCAAGGTATTTGATAATATCTTTTAAAGGCTCTTTCCCGCAAATACGATATTTAAATTTTAATTGCTTGTCAACAAACCCAGCTGATTGACAGTACGACCGTAGCACGCTTAAATCTGATGAACTCTCAAACTTTTGGTCACACTGGAAAGATTAAAGTATTTACGCTAGCGTAATCGTTTGTCGATCTGGATACTAGGCTTTAAAATAGAAACGCAATTAAAATGCCAAAAAAAAGTAATGCGCAAACCCCAAAAAATACTAAAATATAAAAAAATTGAATGTGCAACGAATACTTTTGTGAGCATTCAAAATGCATTAATGCATTAAGAAAGCATGTAAATACGAATTGATTCGCGTATAGTTTTTGGGATGCACAAAAAAAAAAAGAAACGATACGAAAAAGCGGTAAGGCACGTAAATCTACACCTAGGAATAATTGGAACATTTTAGGCATAGTAAAACCAAAGACCAATATAAATGATTATATTGGTCTTTGGTAAAACCTTGTGGTCCATCTCGAAAATGGATAATCTATGGTGCTTTGTAGGAATTTGGTTTGAACGGTTTTGTGTATCCTAAAAATATTCATATTCACATATATTCATATGGAATATATTATTTTAGCTCACCAATACTTCTGAATGACAGGCATCCTCTTCTGAACAATTTTCGTATTATTTAAGTATTCGTGGGTTGATAAATAAGCAAAAGAATTAGTTTTAGTAGTTCAAGATATGTCGAAATGTTTGAGTCTTAAACTCATACAATAAGCTTTAATTATTCCCATTACTTTTAAAGAAGAAGATGGTTGAAGATGTTGAAATATCACATTCATAGTTGAGTTGATATATTTCTGATACTGAACTTATGCGTTGAAACAGAGTATTTCAATGTAGCAAAAATGATATATACATGAAATCGTAATCGATTGTTTCGGCGTATACAGCCTCACTACAAAAGCTTACTATCTCTTTCGTCATGGACCTTCCAAGAGAATAAACGTCTCTCTCGGCAGTTGAAATCTACCAATGTGTTTTTATTTATTTAACCTAACTGACGAAGTAATTATTGGAACGTGGACTTGGAACTACAAAGGGACTTCACTGGGAAACGCTGCCAGCTTTAATTAGTGGGAGACTCCACTGATTAATCTGATTTATCTAGATTTTTCAACAGTTCTTTATGAGGACCATTATTCTAGTGATGCCTACGTGGCGCAAGTATCAATCGTTAAATTCTGTAGAGACATGGTAATCAATATTTTTGGACAGTATACAATTATTCGATCAAAATTTATCAACACACACAACATTTTTCAAATCGAACAATTATTTTAAAATTTATTAAGAAATGTATAGCAGACGGGTATTTAATAGTTGTAGCACTCGATTTTTCTATAATATCAAATATTGACTCTCTGCCGCTCTTTAAACAATAAGTACTTACTTCATTAACACATTTCTTTCCCGGACTTACACGGTAGTTGACCGAGGGATTCCGCGCGAAAAAGAAAATTGTTTTTAAAACCCAAATCGTTTCCTAACTTCACTGAAATTTTACGCAGCATTCGCAAAAAAATCCAATTCCAAGAATATTTATTTGTGAAATAAGAAATTCAATTAAAATTTATGTGTGCCAGCCATGCATCATGTATCAAAAAATGTGGAACATGGAATTAAATTGAGACGCATCTGAAAAGTCGACATTGTATGACCCATACAAACAATGCAAAGTATATATAGCCATTTCGCTCAATCTGCCGCATTCCCCATAAGCTAATAAAAGCACAGTGAGAGCGACAAGTGCAGCCGCAAATATTCGGTGTTATTGTTGTTTTATTATATAAAAATAATTTATTATATATTATAATGCTTCCCGTTGCTTTCGCCCGTAACTTTCTCCACGGGGTTGCTCCGAAGTCCGCAGGATCGGCGGTGGCCAGCCATCTGCGAATGCAACACCGTTAGGCGGCCGCATCCGCACTCGTGGTTGTACTTCTCAAACAAACACCCCAGTCGGTGCTCATAAAGAATATAAAGACGAGCTGCACATTTCGAGGCAAAGGCTGCATTGGAACTTGGGGCTCATCTAAGTCCGCTTGGTCGGAGTCTCCTCCTCGAAAAGATTCACCCTAGCAGAATGTTTGCATCCTGCTTCGTGGGTTGCTTCTGCCGCTTCGGTGCCGTCTGACACGACACTATAGGCGTCATCAGCGGTCAGGCCAAAGTCCAGGTCCTGGTCCAAGGTGCATTCTTCTTCCGGATCGCCAGCTCGGTCCCCTCCCAGGATGGAGTCCACATGTGCCTCCGGCTCGCTCCCTTCGAACCTGCAGATCTTCTTTGCAACCAGGTCATAAGCCTGTTGCTGCAGCGAAAACACGGCGGCGACTTCATTGCTGGAAGGATTCCTCTCCGCTTTCACTTCCTTCTCTAACTGGTAATACAATTTTTTTAGAGCTGCCTGGCCAGCCCTGGCAGCCACTTTCTCCAATCTTGGCTCATTTTCGCAAATGCGAAAATGGGATTCAACTAGTTCTTTAAATATTTCAATAGCATCTAATCTTCATAACTGTAAAGCATAAAAACACATACATAAATACATATAGATTTTTAAATACTACATATTATTACTACATATATTTATTAATTACCCCGTGGAGTCTAAATCCAAATCCCCTAGCAGGCGAAGAAGGCAGATGATCCTCCTCAGGAGCTTGTGCGCCTCTAGCTCGCTGAGATTTGGCTCCAGCGTAAATGCCTCGACCATTAATTCGGCCGCCAAAGAGGCCCACTTCTGGCCAGTGGTCTCCAGGACTCCGTTGTTCGCCTCCCTCAGGTCGAACGGCGTCGAGCATATAGCGAACCGGCGGCTCACAACGTCCCGGAGCACGCGGATCTCGCCGCGTGGCTCGTCCCTCTCCAGGCCACCTGCAGCTTCTGGTGAGCATTGGGCTCCCGGAGCTGCAGCACGTGCTTCATGTCCGCGGCGACGATTTCGTTGGGGCAATCGTCCACAATAATAGCAATTAAATGCTTTTCCAACTCCACTGATGCGATAACTTCCTGCACCTGCTCTATATAGATAAATAAATATATTTAAATACAGATGCATGAGTTTTAGGTATTTGGGGCTACTTACCACTTCGGTGTAAACGACCTGCTTCACGGATCCGTCATCTGAGGTTCCCATCATGACTAGCGTGTGTCCCGGCGTCGGCTGGGTACGTAAATTGTTTAACTAAATTGTTAAAATAATATTTATAAGACTAGGTACCCACCCTAGTCAGGTGTATGACGTTTACCATCAAGTAGAAACACCTGCCGTGCTCCTTTAACCGTTTAAGGCCATCCAGGTTTAAAGGTCCCGCTTGGCCCGCGCGGATCATCCACCTGTGGGAGGTGCTTGTCCACCTGGGCGCGCAGGCGCGGCATGGCAAAGAATTTAAGCCTCAAAAGGTCCATAATATAAAAAACACAAGTATGGTAACTCAAGGGGACCCCCCATTCTCGATTTCAAATTTTGGCGATTTTCAATGGGCTCGTAAATGTACATATATTATTTTTTAGGCTTGTAACTTTGCATCTATTTATTTGAAGACTTAAATAATAAGAAAACAAGAAAGGAAAGCTAACTTCTCCAAAATTATTGATATGATGCATTCTTAATTCTCATAAAAAATCTCAACTTCCTAGCTTTAAAAACACCAAAGTTAAGGCATTTCCAATCGTTCAGTTATATGGCAGCTGTAGGATATAGTCGGCCGATCCTTATGAAATTTAGTAGGTCGGACTGATTGGCAATTCCCAACTTCCTAACTTTACAAGCACCAAAGTTATAGCATTCCTGATCAAGAACATATATCCTTTATAGGGTCGGAGATGTCTCCTTCACTGCGTTGCACACTTTTGACCAAAATTATAATACCCTCTGCAAGGGTATACAAATATAACATAATTTTTTTGTCATAGAACAAAAGCCCTTCTTTTCGTCGGCGCATGGTTTTTAAGCTCACTGGAACATCTGAAACCAAAAAATTCCAACGGGATTAGGAAGGATTTTGAAATTCGGACAAAAATTAACAAAATGGCGGGCCTTTGAACATTCTTTACAGCCACAAATCACGGTAAATAGTAAAGAAGATCTTCACCGATTGGATTTATCCTATTTCATGGTATAGCTATATATGCATAGAAAAACGTATTAAAATTTGGAACTAATTGGATTAATAGTTTTTGAGTAATCTTAGTGTGAATCTGCTTGGTGTTGTACAACAGCCAATTCTTGACTTTCCAAGGCGCGTGTTTGGGATCATTTTTCTGTTGGAAAATGAACCTGCCGTCTTCTAGACCCATTTTGGTGGCACTGGAGTGTAAATTTTCCCTTAATATTTTTAAATATCCTTCAGCATTCATAATTCCGTCTATAAAAGGGCATCTATATAGGGCATCTCCCATGCAGATCTTGGCTCCTGAGCCCTCTTCGGACGGTTTCAGTGGATACGTTTGTTCCCAGGGATGTGGATATGACAGTATTAATTTTCGGAACCGAAAGGTGCGGATTTTTCCTGTTTTCTTCGATGATTTTCCTCTCTTCCCTGCAGGTTAATGATTTTGGACGGCCAGAACGGGGTAGATTTTCCAGGGAATTTCTGGATTTCAGTCGAGAAATGAGACTCCTTATGGTTGAAGGACTTCTATCGAACATCTCACAAATATATTTAATCGATCGACCCTCATTATCTAGGTGTAAAATAATTTTTTTTGTGAAAAGTTAATTTCCGTTCCCTTAGCATTTTGCTAGAGATTTACACCGAGAGTGACACCAAAAGATTGTGTTTTTCCCCGAATTCAATCTTTAAAATAGAACCGCAACCAAAATGCCAAAAAAATAATGCGCTAACAACAAAAAACGAAAAACGAATACTTTTGTGAGCATTCAAAACGGTTTATATTTATATTTTCGTCCATATCTTTTTATGGAAAGCGTTTTCTGATCGGTTTTTTCGTCATACTTCACAAAATATATATCTTTGGAAACATAAATCATTTTTTACCATTTTAAAAATTTTTCTTATTTAAAATTGGCATTTTTCAGTTAATCCTCTTTGCAAAGAATACTTTTGTGACTCACTGTACATTGTATTCAAATAGACAGTTAATGCATTAAGAAAGCTGACATGTAAATACGAATTAATTTGCGTTATAATTTTTGGAATGCACAAAAAAAAAATGTCTAAAATCGAAAAGAAACGAGCGGTTAGGCACGTAAATCTACACCTAGGAATAATTGGAACATTTTAGGCATAGTAAAACCAAAGACCAATATAAATGATTATATTGGTCTTTGGTAAAACCTTGTGGTCCATCCCGAAAATGGATAATCTATGGTGCTATATTCGTATTCACATAAATTCATATGGAATATATTATTTTAGCTAACCAATACTTCTGTATGACAGGCATCCTCTTCTGAGCAATTTTCGTATTATTTAAGGACTCGTGGGTTGATAAATAAGCAAAAGAATTAGTTTTAGTAAAAGTTCAAGATATGTTTGAGTCTTAAACTCATACAATATGCTTTAATTATTCCCGTTACTTATAAAGAAGAAGATGGTTTTGTATTAAGCGATTCGGACATTATTCTTGTTGAAATATCACATTCATAGTTGAGATGATATATTTCTGATACTGAACTTATGCGTTGAAACAGAGTATTTCAATGTAGCAAAAATGATATATACATATGAAATCGTAATCGATTGTTTTAGCGAATACAGCCTCACTACAAAAGCTTACTTCCTCTTTCGTCATGGACCTTCCAAGAGAATAAACGTCTCTCTCGGCAGTTGAAATCTACCAATGTGTTTTTATTTATTTAACCTAACTGACGAAGTAATTATTGGAACGTGGACTTGGAACTACAAAGGGACTTCACTGGGAAACGCTGCCAGCTTTAATTAGTTGGAGACTCCACTGATTAATCTGATTTATCTAGATTTTTCGACAGTTCTTTATGAGGACCATTATTCTAGTGATGCCTACGTGGCGCAAGTATCAATCGTTAAATTCTGTAGAGACATGGTAATCAATATTTTTGGACAGTATACAATTATTCGATCAAAATTTATCAACACACACAACATTTTTCAAATCGAACAATTATTTTAAAATTTATTAAGAAATGTATAGCAGACGGGTATTTAATAGTTGTAGCACTCGATTTTTCTATAATATCAAATATTGACTCTCTGCCGCTCTTTAAACAATAAGTACTTACTTCATTAACACATTTCTTTCCCGGACTTACACGGTAGTTGACCGAGGGATTCCGCGCGAAAAAGAAAATTGTTTTTAAAATCCAAATCGTTTCCTAACTCCACTGAAATTTAACGCAGCATTCCCAAAAAAATTCAATTCCAAGAATATTTATTTGTGAAATAAGAAATTCAATTAAAATTTATGTGTGCCAGCCATGCATCATGTATCAAAAAAGGAATTTAATGTGGAATTAAATTGAGACGCATCCGAAAAGTCGACATTGTGTGTCCCATACAAACAATGCAAAGTATATATAGCCATTTCGCTCAATCTGCCGCATTCCCCATAAGCTAATAAAAGCACAGTGAGAGCGACAAGTGCAGCCGCAAATATTCGGTGTTATTGTTGTTTTATTATATAAAAATAATTTATTATATATTATAATGCTTCCCGTTGCTTTCGCCCGTAACTTTCTCCATGGGGTTGCTCCGAAGTCCGCAGGATCGGCGGTGGCCAGCCATCTGCGAATGCAACACCGTTAGGCGGCCGCATCCGCACTCGTGGTTGTACTTCTCAAACAAACACCCCAGTCGGTGCTCATAAAGAATATAAAGACGAGCTGCACATTTCGAGGCAAAGGCTGCATTGGAACTTGGGGCTCATCTAAGTCCGCTTGGTCGGAGTCTCCTCCTCGAAAAGATTCACCCTAGCAGAATGTTTGCATCCTGCTTCGTGGGTTGCTTCTGCCGCTTCGGTGCCGTCTGACACGACACTATAGGCGTCATCAGCGGTCAGGCCAAAGTCCAGGTCCTGGTCCAAGGTGCATTCTTCTTCCGGATCGCCAGCTCGGTCCCCTCCCAGGATGGAGTCCACATGTGCCTCCGGCTCGCTCCCTTCGAACCTGCAGATCTTCTTTGCAACCAGGTCATAAGTCTGTTGCTGCAGCGAAAACACGGCGGCGACTTCATTGCTGGAAGGATTCCTCTCCGCTTTCACTTCCTTCTCTAACTGGTAATACAATTTTTTTAAAGATGCCTGGCCAGCCCTGGCAGCCACTTTCTCCAATCTTGGCTCATTTTCGCAAATGCGAAAATGGGATTCAACTAGTTCTTTAAATATTTGGAGGAGGTGATAGCAACGTTGCTGCAGGGTGGAGATTTTGCTGGCAATTCAGTGAGTGCGTCGTTATGTATTGTATTCAAACATTCAAACCAAATTTTTCAAACAACACGTTTATTTTCTCGAGCCAAAGCGAGATGACAATAGCATCTAATCTTCATAACTGTAAAGCATAAAAACACATACATAAATACATATAGATTTTTAAGTACTACATTTTATTACTACATATATGTATATATTAATTACCCCGTGGAGTCTAAATCCAAATCCTCTAGCAGGCAGAGAAGGCAGATGATCCTCTTCAGGAGCTTGTGCGCCTCTAGCTCGCTGAGATTTGGCTTCAGCGTAAATGCCTCGACCATTAATTCGGCCGCCAAAGAGGCCCACTTCTGGCCAGTGGTCTCCAGGACTCCGTTGTTCGCCTCCCTCAGGTCGAACGGCGTCGACCATATAGCGAACCGGCGGCTCACAACGTCCCGGAGCACGCGGATCTCGCCGCACACGCGCCTCTTGGCACTGCCAGGAAAGTGGCTCGTTCCGCTCCAGGCCAGCTCCAGCTTCTGATGAGCATTGTGCTCCCGGAAAACCATCCACCTGTGGATATTGGGCAGGAGATGCAGCACGTGCTTCATGTCCGCGGCGACGATTTCGTTGGGGCAATCTACCACAATAATAGCAATTAAATGCTTTTCCAACTCCACTGATGCGATAACTTCCCGCACCTGCTCAAACGCAGCCATGATCTGCATGGCCGTAAATGTATGTTTCTTCTATATAGATAAATAAATATATTTAAATACAGATGCATGAGTTTCAGGTATTTGGGGCTACTTACCACTTCGGTGTAAACGACCTGCTTCACGGATCCGTCATCTGAGGTTCCCATCATGACTAGCGTGTGTCCCGGCTTCGGCTGGTTACGTAAATTGTTTAATTAAGGGGGGCTTCTCATGTAACATGTCAAAAAGTAGTTGTTTTTTGGGAATTTTTTCACTTGGAAAATGAAAACTTACACGAATAATTTTTTGCATATATTTGAAGACATGTTTAAAGTATGAGAAAAACATTTTTTGAAAATTCTAAAAAACAAAATGGCGGACTTATTTAAGGTCGCGTGTGGCGCGACGCGGCTGACGGATTTATTGCGGTACATTGTGGAGCCCAAAGTTTTCAACATACAAAAAAAATTCAACATGGTTCCCCCGAGTGCATGAATGTCTGCAACTTCAAAAAATTCGATTTTAAAATATTGAAATCACGTCTTAAAAAAAAAGTGCCATGTTTTCGTCTTTTTTTGTTGCTGAATTGGTCTGAAAAGTGTATAAAATAACTTTTTTTCACAATTTCAGATATTCATGCACTCGTTCAATGTATAATCTGCAAAACACTTTTTAGAAATCAAAAATCGGTTCAGTATTTTCTTCGTAATCGTGTACCGCGTTTTTAAAATCATAGTTTTGAGAAAAAACGATTTAAAGTTTGCACCGCGCTCCAAATCGCACACAAAGCGCGCCCGAGCGCGCCCGTTCAATCACTCATATTTTCCATAATATTGAGAGTTGAGTCATAAAACTTCGGGAATATACTCTCAAGACGTTAGTCTATCGATCGATTTTTTTAAAATTTTACATGAGAAGCCCCCCTTAATTTGTTAAAATAATATTCATAAGACTATTACCCACCCCAGTCAGGTGTATGACGTCTACCATCAAGTAGAAACACCTGCCGTGATCCTCTAACAGTTTTAGGCCGTCCAGGATTTTAAAGATCCCGCATGGCCCCAAAAGGTCCATAATATAAACAAGATAGAACGCTATAGTCGGGTGCCCCGACTATCAGATACCCGTTACTCAGGTAAAGGGAGTGCGAGGGAGATGGTGATAGAAACTTTGATCACGCATAACTTTTTAACGAATGGTCCGATTTGAAAATTTTCTTCTACATTTCGATAGGTATTGATAAACACAATAAAACTGCATTTTTACTTTTCCGAAATATTTAAATTTTTAAAATCGTATATAAGCGATTGTGAGCGTTAAAGGGGGCACCTATTTGAAACAAACTTGCGCTGCGTAGGAATTCCTAGAATCTGCATGCAAAATGCCAAGCTTCTAGCTTTTATAGTTTCCGAGATCTCAGCGTTCATACGGACGGACAGACAGACGGACAGACGGACATGGCTATATCGACTCGGCTAGTGACCCTGATCAAGAATATATATACTTTATAGGGTCGGAAACGCTTCCTTCTAGCTGTTACATACTTTTGCACGAATACAATATACCCTTTTACTCTACGAGTGACGGGTATAAAAACACAAGTATGGTAACTTAAGAACTTTGAGCAACGGCGCCAAAACTGTATGACCACCTTGGAGAAAACGCAGAATGTCCCGTAACGCCTTGTGAAAATGTCCAGAAAGCGCCTATATTGCGTTAAACCCAAAGGTGGTCACACTGCCTGGACCTGAAATCTGTGTGTCGCGAAATTCTCCGTTAATAAAAGTGCAGCTATGAACTTTAAATTAGCAAATAATCATCAGTAAATTAAAAAAACAACTGTTAAATTTAAATTCTATTGTTTTTTAATTTCTTTGTACAGCGGCAGACTTGTCTTGCCAAGGTATTTGATAATATCTTTTAAAGGCTCTTTCCCGCAAATACGATATTTGAATTTTGATTGCTTGTCAACAAACCCAGCTGATTTACAGTACGACCGTAGCACGCTTAAATCTGATGAACTCTAAAACTTTCGGTAACACTGGAAATATTAAAGTTTTTACGCTAGCGTAATCGTTTGTCGATCTGGATACTAGGCTTTAAAATAGAAACGCAACCAAAATGCCAAAAAAAAGTAATGCGCAAACCCCAAAAAATACTAAAATATAAAAAAATTGTATGTGCAACGAATACTTTTGTGAGCATTCAAAACGGTTTATATTAATATTTTCTTCCATATCTTTTTATGGAAAGCGTTTTCTTTTCGGTTTTTTTCGTCATACTTCACAAAATATATATCTTTGTAAACATTAACAATTTTTTACCATTTTAAAATGGTTACTTATTTAAAATTGGCAAAGAATATTTTTGTACATTGTATTCAAATAGACAGTTAATGCATTAAGAAAGCTGACATGTAAATACGAATTAGTTCGCGTTATAATTTTTGGGATGCACAAAAAAAAAAAAGGAAAGAAACGAGCGGTTAGGCACGTAAATCTACACCTAGGAATAATTGGAACATTTTAGGCATAGTAAAACCTTGTGGTCCATCCCGAAAATGGATAATCTATGGTGCTTTGTAGGAATTTGGTTTGAACGGTTTTGTGTATCCTAAAAATATTCATATGGAATATATCATTTTAGCTAACCAATACTTCTGAATGACAGGCATCCTCTTCTGAACAATTTTCGTATTATTTAAGTATTCGTGGGTTGATAAATAAGCAAAAGAATTAGTTTTAGTAGTTCAAGATATGTCGAAATGTTTGAGTCTTAAACTCATACAATAAGCTTTAATTATTCCCATTACTTTTAAAGAAGAAGATGGTTGAAGATGTTGAAATATCACATTCATAGTTGAGTTGATATATTTCTGATACTGAACTTATGCGTTGAAACAGAGTATTTCAATGTAGCAAAAATGAATGGTCGAAAAATCGTAATCGATTGTTTCGGCGTATACAGCCTCACTACAAAAGCTTACTACCTCTTTCGTCATGGACCTTCCAAGAGAATAAACGTCTCTCTCGGCAGTTGAAATCTACCAATGTGTTTTTATTTATTTAACCTAACTGACGAAGTAATTATTGGAACGTGGACTTGGAACTACAAAGGGACTTCACTGGGAAACGCTGCCAGCTTTAATTAGTGGGAGACTCCACTGATTAATCTGATTTATCTAGATTTTTCAACAGTTCTTTATGAGGACCATTATTCTAGTGATGCCTACGTGGCGCAAGTATCAATCGTTAAATTCTGTAGAGACATGGTAATCAATATTTTTGGACAGTATACAATTATTCGATCAAAATTTATCAACACACACAACATTTTTCAAATCGAACAATTAATTTAAAATTTATTAAGAAATGTATAGCAGACGGGTATTAAATAGTTGTAGCACTCGATTTTTCTATAATATCATATATTGACTCTCTGTCGCTCTTTAAACAATTAGTATTTACTTCATTAACACATTTCTTTCCCGGACTTACACGGTAGTTGACCGAGGGATTCCGCGCGAAAAAGAAAATTGTTTTTAAAATCCAAATCGTTTCCTAACTCCACTGAAATTTAACGCAGCATTCCCAAAAAAATCCAATTCCAAGAATATTTATTTGTGAAATAAGAAATTCAATTAAAATTTATGTGTGCCAGCCATGCATCATGTATCAAAAAAGGAATTTAATGTGGAATTCAATTGAGACGCATCTGAAAAGTCGACATTGTTTGACCCATACAAATAATGCAAAGTATATATAGCCATTTCGCTCAATCTGCCGCATTCCTCATAAGCTAATAAAAGCACAGTGAGAGCGACAAGTGCAGCCGAAAATATTCGGTTTTATTGTTGTTTTATTATATAAAATTAATTTATTATATATTATAATGCTTCCCGGTGCTTTCGCCCGTAACTTTCACCATGGGGTTGCTCCGAAGTCCGCAGGATCGGCGGTGGCCAGCCATCTGCGAATGCAACACCGTTAGGCGGCCGCATCCGCACTCGTGGTTGTACTTCTCAAACAAACACCCCAGTCGGTGCTCATAAAGAATATAAAGACGAGCTGCACATTTCGAGGCAAAGGCTGCATTGGAACTTGGGGCTCATCTAAGTCCGCTTGGTCGGAGTCTCCTCCTCGAAAAGATTCACCCTAGCAGAATGTTTGCATCCTGCTTCGTGGGTTGCTTCTGCCGCTTCGGTGCCGTCTAACACGACACTATAGGTGTCATCAGCGGCCAGGCGAAAGTCCAGGTCCTGGTCCAAGATGCATTCTTCTTCCGGATCGCCAGCTCGGTCCCCTCCCAGGATGGAGTCCACATGTGCCTCCGGCTCGCTCCCTTCGACCTTTGCAACTAGGTCATAAGCCTGTTGCTGCAGGGAAAACACGGCGGCGACTTCCTTGCTGGAAGGGTTCCTCTCCGCTTTCACTTCCTTCTCTAACTGGTAATACAATTTTTTTAGAGCTGCCTGGCCAGCCCTGGCAGCCACTTTCTCCAATCTTGGCTCATTTTTGCAAATGCGAAAATGGGATTCAACTAGTTCTTTAAATATTTGGAGGAGGCGATAGCAAAATTGCTGCAGGCTGGATATTTTGCTGGCTATTTAGTGAGTGCGTCGTTATGTATTGTATTCAAACATTCAAACAAAATTTTTCAAACAACACGTTTATTTTCTCGAGCCAAAGCGAGATGACAATAGCATCTAATCTTCATAACTGTAAAGCATAAAAGTATGTGTTTTTAATAAATACATATAGATTTTTCAGTACTACATATTATTACTACATATATTTATTAATTACACCGTGGAGTCTAAATCCAAATCCTGTAGCAGGCAGATGATCCTCCTCAGGAGCATGTGCGCTTCTAGCTCGCTGAGATTTCGACCATTAATTCGGCCGCCAAAGAGGCCCACTTCTGACCAGTGGTCTCCAGGACTCCGTTGTTCGCCTCCCTCAGGTCGATCGGCGTCGACCATATAGCGAACCGGCGGCTCACAACGTCCCGGAGCACGCAGATCTCGGCGCGCACGCGCCTCTTGGCACTGCCAGGAAAGTGGCTCGTCCCGCTCCAGGACAGCTCCAGCTTCTGGTGAGCATTGTGCTCCCGGAAAACCATCCGCCTGTGGATATTTTGCAGGAGCTGCAGCACGTGCTTCATGTCCGCGGCGACGATTTCGTTGGGGCAATCGTCCACAATAATAGCAATTAAATGCTTTTCCAACTTCCACTCCAAACGCAGCTATGATCTGCATGGCCGTGAATGTACTTTTCTTCTATATAGATAAATAAATATATTTAAATACAGATGCATGAGTTTCAGGTATTTGGGGCTACTTACCACTTCGGTGTAAACGACCTGCTTCACGGATCCGTCATCTGAGGTTCCCATCATGACTAGCGTGTGTCCCGGCGACGGCTGGGTACGTAAATTGTTTAATTAAATTGTTAAAATAATAATATTCATAAGACTAGTTACCCCCCAGTCAGGTGTATGACGTCTACCATCAAGTAGAAACACCTGCCGTAATCCTCTAACCGTTTTAGGCGGTCCAGGTGTGGGAGGTGCTTGTCCACCTGGGCGCGCAGGTGCGGCATGGCAAAGAATTTAAGCCTCAAAAGGTCCATAATATAAAAAACACAAGTATGGTAACTCAAGGGGACCCCCCATTCTCGATTTCAAATTTTGACGATTTTCAAAAGGCTCGTAAATGTACATATATTATTTTTTAGGCTTGTAACTTTGCATCCATTTATTTGAAGACTTAAATAATAAGAAAACAAGAAAGGAAAGCTAACTTCGGGCGGAGCTTAAGTTGATATACCCTTGCAAAATATTCTGTAAATTATATTCTCCAAAATTATTCATATGATGCATTCTTAATACTCATAAAAAATCTCAACTTCCTAGCCTTAAAAACACCAAAGTTATGGCATTTCCAATCGTTCAGTTATATGGCAGCTGTAGGATATAGTCGGCCGATCCTTATGAAATTTGGTAGGTCGGATTGATTGGCAATTCCCAACTTCCTAACTTTACAAACACCAAATTTATAGCATTCCTGATCAAGAATATATATCGGAGATGTATCCTTCACTGCGTTGCACACTTTTGACCAAAATCATAGAGTAAGAAACTATATAGAGGTTTTATTTGCTCTGCCCGCACCTCTGCCAAAGCATAGAGTAAGAAACTACATAGAGGTTTCATTTGCTCTGCCCGCGCTCTCGAGTGACTTTGCCAGTGATGCCACGTAGGGGAAAAACGGAAAAAAAGAGAGTTTTTCATTTGTTCGAATCGAGCTTCATTCCATGCCCATGGTGAATTCTTATTGCTGCACTGGTTGCTCTTATTCCTAAGGATTGGTGCGAAAACTCCCCATACTATTGCTTGTGCTTCGCACATGTTAGAAGTGGTGAGAAACCGAAGTTAGAAGAAGTTAGCTTCGAACATGGCTCTCAGCAGAGCTTTGGCAGAGGCCCGGGCAGAGCAAATGAAACCTCTATGTAGTTTCTTACTCTATGGCCAAAGCTCTGCTGAGAGCCATGTTCGAAGCCAGCTTCGGTTTCTCACCACACCCAACATGTGCGAGGCACTAACAATATTGTGGGGAGTTCTCGCACCAATCCTTAGGAATAAGAGCGACCAGTGCAGCAATAGGTATTCACCATGGGACTCGATTCCAGTTCGATCGAACAAATGAAAACTCTCTTTTTTTCCGTTTTTCCCCTACGTGGCATCACTGGCAAAGTCACTCGAGAGCGCGGGCAGAGCAAATGAAACCTCTATATAGTTTCTTACTCTATGCACAAGCAGACTTAACAAAGCAACAATTTTGATCCTGATTACGAATAGCCTTCTCCACGGTGACCCTGTGCCTTCGAATTTTTTTAATTTTTAGTGACTCAGCGACATTTGGAGTCAGTTTGAGATTTACATACATAGAAAAGATTTTGTCTAGCAGTACCGTTAGTAGATTCTTCGTCATCATTAGCAACAGCTGAGTTACCGCGGCATCCAGGTTTTCTTGGGCAGTAAATATTCGATACAATAAAGCCCTTGTCCGTAAAACAACGCTCTATTTCCTCTTTAGGGACTGTTGAGTGTATATTCCTCAGTACCAGCTTGAATGGTTTGTCCTCACGGAGCTGATGATGTCAGAACTCGCAATTTAAGGCCTTTAATTAAGGCCTAGTATTCAGATCGACGAAAACTGAACGCCACTCATGAGAGAGAGCAAGAGGCAAACATCAGGCGTTCACTTTTCGTCAACGCTTTTTTTCACCTTGGTCCTCAGATCGACGAAAAAAATACCAGAAAATTGCATAGCGTTGCCAGTCTGCGGAAATGAACAGTGGGTGAACCCTAGCGAAAAGATTAAAAAATTAATCTTTTGGCGTGCGCTTCTCACTGAACATTATAAGAAATGGAGGCAAAAACTCAAAAACTCGCAAAAATCGATTGCAGGAGTTTACATGTGGGGACAAAATTACATTAATACTATCAGGGGTGCCTCTTGTCAGAGCAAAATGATTTTTAGGTCAAGAATATACGAAAAAACACAATAAAAGTGCAGCTATGAACTTCAAATTAGCAAATAATTATCAGTAAATTAAAAAAAAACAAGTGTTAAATTTAAATTGTATTGTTTTTTAATTTCTTTGTACAGCGTCAGACTTGTCTTGCCAAGGTATTTGATAATATATTTTAAAGGCTCTTTTCCGCAAATACAATATTTGAATTTTAACTGCTTGTCGACAAACCCAACTGATTGACAGTACGACCGTACCACGCCTAAATCTGATGAACTCTCGAAATTTTGGTCACACTGGAAAGATTAAAGTTTTTACGCTAGCATACTCGTTTGTCTCATACTCGTAGTACTCAGATACTAGGCTTAAGCTACGAACCACCTTCCGGAAAGCCAGAGCACTGTCAGTATATATACGGGTAATTCCGAATTTAGATGTACGTATGTCATAACTATCTGCAGATATGATTTCATCAAGCGTTCTTTCAAGAGTGCGAATATTATTTACCTTAGGTACACATATAGGAGGAGGTTTCGGATTGGTCGATTTAGAATGGTTAGAACTCTGTCCTTGATGAGCATTAATTCCAGAGCTGTGATCATTGGGCTCAAATGTCTCCTCGTTTACATCCATCTCCTCAGCTAAAGGTGCGAAGCGCTTTTTGCGCAGTCCATTTGATTTACTTTACCATTTGTTCCGTTGATAACATTTTCTTTAATTTTCTTTACTTTTGCTGGCTCCTTACTCAGATCGGAAGGGGTCCGTTTCCTGCGACAAGAAGTACTAGGGGATTAAAAGGAACACCCCAAAACAGGTGCTTCTGAAATATTCTCAATTCCTGGATATGTAGAAATTACTGCAGAGGTTACTGGAGTGTTACTTGTAGAAACTGCAACGGTGCAACCACTTGCACAACAAGGATGTGAAGCTGTAACTGTGTTAGTTACGGGTGTGGAAGAGCTAGTTTTAACTGCTTCTGCTGTTTTTAGTTGAAGGGCCAAATCGCTTGCAAGTTTGGCTCGTAGTTGCGCTGGGCCTTCACCAGCGATTTCCCTCAACCTCCCAAGTCCAGACAGCTCTTTTGGGAGAGGCGGATAAGAAGGTGTGCTGCTATCCATTTCCGATTAGGCAAAGAATAGAAATTAAAAACATAGTCTTTAAAAGTCTTAACTTGCTGCCTCACGCCAGGCAGTGCGAGCAAGCGAGACCCAGTCAAATGGGCTCGTTCACAATAATTGCACTTCTGTTCAGTTTGTTAAATTTAGCGAAAATAATAGAGACACCGGAGGGCGGTGTCTAAAATTAGAATACGCGCAGATAAGAGATCACTCTGTGGTTGCTGATTAACACAAACGTCCGAAACAATTGCATAAACTCAAAATATAATCAGGAGCTACACACGGATTTCGACCAGACTAGTTGCCATGAGAATAAAATAAGATTCATATAAATAATATTTTACGCTTTTAAGTAGGCAACATTTTTTGCAGCGAGTATCTGATAACAAAGAAATTCAAAAACAATACAATTTATATTTAACAATTTATATCAAAAATTTCTTTTTTATTGGTTGCCTTTTATTTAGTATTTTTTCATTATGACTAAATTTTTAATTGTGGAATTTAATGTGGAATTCAATTGAGACGCATCTGAAAAGTCGACATTGTTTGACCCATACAAATAATGCAAAGTATATATAGCCATTTCGCTCAATCTGCCGCATTCCTCATAAGCTTATAAAAGCACAGTGAGAGCGACAAGTGCAGCCGCAAATATTCGGTGTTATTGTTGTTTTATTATATAAAATTAATTTATTATATATTATAATGCTTCCCGGTGCTTTCGCCCGTAACTTTCACCATGAGGTTGCTTCGAAGTCCGCAGGATCGGCGGTGGCCAGCCATATGCGAATGCAACACCGTTAGGCGGCCGCATCCGCACTCGTGGTTGTACTTCTCAAACAAACACCCCAGTCGGTGCTCATAAAGAATATAAAGACGAGCTGCACATTTCGAGGCAAAGACTGCATTGGAACTTGGGGCTCATCTAAGTCCGCTTGGTCGGCGTCTCCTCATCGAAAAGATTCACCCTAGCAGGATGTTTGCCTCCTGCTTCGTGAGTTGCTTCTGCCGCTTCGGTGCTGTCTGACACGACACTATAGGCGTCATCAGCGGCTAGGCGAAAGTCCAGGTCCTGGTCCAAGATGCATTCTTCTTCCGGATCGCCAGCTCGGTCCCCTCCCAGGATGGAGTCCACATGTGCCTCCGGCTCGCTCCCTTCGACCTTTGCAACTAGGTCATAAGCCTGTTGCTGCAGGGAAAACACGGCGGCGACTTCCTTGCTGAAAGGGTTCCTCTCCGCTTTCACTTCCTTCTCTAACTGGTAATACAAATTTTTTAGAGCTGCCTGGCCAGCCCTAGCAGCCACTTTCTTCAATCTTGGCTCATTTTCGCAAATGCGAAAATGGGATTCAACTAGTTATTTAAATATTTGGAGGAGGCGATAGCAAAATTGCTGCAGGCTGGATATTTTGCTGGCTATTTAGTGAGTGCGTCGTTATGTATTGTATTCAAACATTCAAACAAAATTTTTCAAACAACACGTTTATTTTCTCGAGCCAAAGCGAGATGACAATAGCATCTAATCTTCATAACTGTAAAGCATAAAAAAATGTGTTTTTAATAAATACATATAGATTTTTCAGTACTACATATTATTACTACATATATTTATTAATTACCCCGTGGAGTCTAAATCCAAATCCTCTAGCAGGCAGATGATCCTCCTCAGGAGCTTGTGCGCTTCTAGCTCGCTGACATTTCGACCATTAATTCGGCCGCCAAAGAGGCCCACTTCTGGCCAGTGGTCTCCAGGACTCCGTTGCTCGGCTCCCTCAGGTCGATCGGCGTCGACCATATAGCGAACCGGCGGCTCACAACGTCCCGGAGCACGCGGATCTCGCCACGCACGCGCCTCTTGGCACTGCCAGGAAAGTGGCTCGTCCCGCTCCAGGCCAGCTCCAGCTTCTGATGAGCATTGTACTCCCGGAAAACCATCCACCTGTGGATATTGGGCAGGAGATGCAGCACGTGCATCACGTCCACAATAATAGTAATTAAATGCTTTTCCAACTCCACTGATGCGATAACTTCCCGCACCTGCTCAAACGCAGCCATGATCTGCATGGCCGTAAATGTACTTTTCTTCTATATAGATAAATAAATATATTTAAATACAGATGCATGAGTTTTAGGTATTTGGGGCTACTTACCACTTCGGTGTAAACGACCTGCTTCACGGATCCGTCATCTGAGGTTCCCATCATGACTAGCGTGTGTCCCGGCGACGGCTGGGTACGTAAATTGTTTAATTAAATTGTTAAAATAATAATATTCATAAGACTAGTTACCCCCCAGTCAGGTGTATGACGTCTACCATCAAGTAGAAACACCTGCCGTAATCCTCTAACCGTTTTAGGCGGTCCAGGTGTGGGAGGTGCTTGTCCACCTGGGCGCGCAGGTGCGGCATGGCAAAGAATTTAAGCCTCAAAAGGTCCATAATATAAAAAACACAAGTATGGTAACTCAAGGGGACCCCCCATTCTCGATTTCAAATTTTGACGATTTTCAATGGGCTTGTAAATGTACATATATTATTTTTTAGGCTTGTAACTATGCATCTATTTATTTGAAGACTTAAATAATAAGAAAACAAGAAAGGAAAGCTAACTTCGGGCGGAGCTTAAGTTGATATACCCTTGCAAAATATTCTGTAAATTATATTCTCCAAAATTATTCATATAATGCATTCTTAATACTCATAAAAAATATCAAATTCCTAGCTTTAAAAACACCAAAGTTATGGCATTTCCAATCGTTCAGTTATATGGCAGCTGTAGGATATAGTCGGCCGATCCTTATGAAATTTGGTAGGTCGGATTGATTGGCAATTCCCAACTTCCTAACTTTACAAACACCAAACTTATAGCATTCCTGATCAAGAACATATATCCTTTATGGGGTCGGAGATGTCTCCTTCACTGCGTTGCACACTTTTGACCAAAATTATAATACCCTCTGCAAGGGTATACAAATATAACATAATTTTTTTGTCATAGAACAAAAGCCCTTCTTTTCGTCGGCGTATGGTTTTTAAGCTCACTGGAAAATCTGAAACCAAAAAATTCCAACGGGATTAGGAAGGATTTTTAAATTCGGACAAATCACGGTAAAAAGTAAAGAAGATCTTCACCGATTGGATTTATCCTAGTTCATGGTATAGCTATATATGCATAGAAAAACGTATTAAAATTTGGAACTAATTGGATTAATAGTTATACCCGTTACTCGTAGAGTAAAAGGGTATATTGTATTCGTGCAAAAGTATGTAACAGCTAGAAGGAAGCGTTTCCGACCCTATAAAGTATATATATTCTTGATCAGGGTCACTAGCCGAGTCGATATAGCCATGTCCGTCTGTCTGTCCGTCCGTATGAACGCTGAGATCTCGGAAACTATAAAAGCTAGAAGATTGGCATTTTGCATGCAGATTCTAGGAGTTCCTACGCAGCGCAAGTTTGTTTCAAAAGGTGCCACGCCCCCTTTAACGCCCACAATCGCTTATATACGATTTTAAAAATTTAAATATTTCGGAAAAGTAAAAATGCAGTTTTATTGCGTTTATCAATACCTATCGAAATGTAAAAGAAATTTTTCAAATCGGACCATTCGTTAAAAAGTTATGCGTGATCAAAGTTTCTATCTCCATCTCCCTCGCTCTCCCTTTACCTGAGTAACGGGTATCTGATAGTCGGGGCACCCGACTATAGCGTTCTCTCTTGTTTTTGAGTAATCTTAGTGTGAATCTGCTTGGTGTTGTACAACAGCCAATTCCTGAATTTCCAAGGCGTGTGTTTCGGATCATTGTTCTGTTGGAAAATGAACCTGCCGTCTTCTAGACCCATTTTGGTGGCACTGGAGTGTAAATTTTCCCTTAATATTTTTAAATATCCTTCAGCATTCATAATTCCGTCTATAAAGGGCATCTATATAGGGCATCTCCCATGCAGATCTTGGCTCCTGAGCACTCTTCGGACGGTTTCAGTGGATACGTTTGTTCCCAGGGATGTGGATATGACAGTATTAATTTTCGGAGCCGAAAGGTGCGGATTTTTCCTGTTTTCTTCGATGATTTTCCTCTCTTCCCTGCAGGTTAATGATTTTGGACGGCCAGAACGGGGTAGATTTTCCAGGGAATTTCTGGATTTCAGTCGAGAAATGAGACTCCTTATGGTTGAAGGACTTCTATCGAACATCTCACAAATATATTTAATCGATCGACCCTCATTATCTAGGTATAAAATAATTTTTTTTGTGAAAAGTTAATTTCCGTTCCCTTAGCATTTTGCTAGAGATTTACACCGAGAGTGACACCAAAAGATTGTGTTTTCCCCGAATTCAATCTTTAAAATAGAACCGCAACCAAAATGCCAAAAAAATAATGCGCTAACACCAAAAAACGAAAAACGGTTTATATTTATATTTTCGTCCATATCTTTTTATGGAAAGCGTTTTCTGTTCGGTTTTTTTCGTCATACTTCACAAAATATATATCTTTCGAAACATAAATCATTTTTTACCATTTTAAAAATTTTTCTTATTTAAAATTGGCATTTTTCAGGTAATCCTCTTTGCAAAGAATACTTTTGTGACTCACTGTACATTGTATTCAAATAGACAGTTAATGCATTAAGAAAGCTGACATGTAAATACGAATTGATTTGCGTTATAATTTTTGGGATGCACAAAAAAAAAATGTCTAAAACCGAAAAGAAACTAGTGGTTAGGCACGTAAATCTACACCTCGGAATAATTGGAACATTTTAGGCATAGTAAAACCTTGTGGTCCATCCCGAAAATGGATAATCTATGGTGCTTTGTAGGAATTTGGTTTGAACGGTTTTGTGTATCCTAAAAATATTCTTATTCACATAAGTTCATATGGAATATATTATATTAGCTAACCAATACTTCAGTATGACAGACATCCTCTTCTGAACAATTTTCGTATTATTTAAGGACTCGTGGGTTGATAAATAAGCAAAAGAATTAGTTTTAGTAAAAGTTCAAGATATGTCGAAATGTTTGAGTCTTAAACTCATACAATAAGCTTTAATTATTCCCGTTACTTATAAAGAAGAAGATGGTTTTGTATTAAGCGATTCGGACATTATTCTTGTTGAAATATCACATTCATAGTTGAGATGATATATTTCTGATACTGAACTTATGCGTTGAAACAGAGTATTTTAATGTAGCAAAAATGATATATACATATGAAATCGTAATCGATTGTTTTAGCGAATACAGCCACACTACAAAAGCTTACTTCCTCTTTCCTCATGGACCTTCCAAGAGAATAAACGTCTCTCTCGGCAGTTGAAATCTACCAATGTGTTTTTATTTATTTAACCTAACTGACGAAGTAATTATTGGAACGTGGACTTGGAACTACAAAGGGACTTCACTGGGAAACGCTGCCAGCTTTAATTAGTTGGAGACTCCACTGATTAATCTGATTTATCTAGATTTTTCAACAGTTTTTTATGAGGACCATTATTCTAGTGATGCCTACGTGGCGCAAGTATCAATCGTTAAATTCTGTAGAGACATCGTAATCAATATTTTTGGACAGTATACAATTATTCGATCAAAATTTATCACCACACACAACATTTTTCAAATCGAACAATTATTTTAAAATTTATTAAGAAATGTATAGCAGACGGGTATTTAATAGTTGTAGCACTCGATTTTTCTATATTATCAAATATTGACTCTCTGCCGCTCTTTAAACAATAAGTACTTACTTCATTAACACATTTCTTTCCCGGACTTACACGGTAGTTGACCGAGGGATTCCGCGCGAAAAAGAAAATTGTTTTTAAAATCCAAATCGTTTCCTAACTCCACTGAAATTTAACGCAGCATTCCCAAAAAAATCCAATTCAAAGAATATTTATTTGTGAAATAAGAAATTCAATTAAAATTTATGTGTGCCAGCCATGCATCATGTATCAAAAAATGTGGAACGTGGAATTAAATTGAGACGCATCTGAAAAGTCGACATTGTATGACCCATACAAACAATGCAAAGTATATATAGCCATTTCGCTCAATCTGCCGCATTCCTCATAAGCTAATAAAAGCACAGTGAGAGCGACAAGTGCAGCCGAAAATATTCGGTTTTATTGTTGTTTTATTATATAAAATTAATTTATTATATATTATAATGCTTCCCGGTGCTTTCGCCCGTAACTTTCACCATGGGGTTGCTCCGAAGTCCGCAGGATCGGCGGTGGCCAGCCATCTGCGAATGCAACACCGTTAGGCGGCCGCATCCGCACTCGTGGTTGAACTTCTCAAACAAACACCCCAGTCGGTGCTCATGAAGAATATAAAGACGAGCTGCACATTTCGAGGCAAAGGCTGCATTGGAACTTGGGGCTCATCTAAGTCCGCTTGGTCGGCGTCTCCACCTCGAAAGGATTCACCCTAGCAGAATGTTTGCCTCCTGCTTCGTGGGTTGCTTCTGCCGCTTCGGTGCTGTCTGACACGACACTATAGGCGTCATCGGCGGTCAGGCGAAAGTCCAGGTACTGGTCCAAGGTGCATTCTTCTTCTGGATCGCCAGCTCGGTCCCCTCCCAGGATGGAGTCCACAGGTGCCTCCGGCTCGCTCCCTTCGAACCTGCAGATCTTCTTTGCAACCAGGTCATAAGCCTGTTGCTGCAGCGAAAACACGGCGGCGACTTCATTGCTGGAAGGGTTCCTCTCCGCTTTCACTTCCTTCTCTAACTGGTAATACATTTTTTTTAGAGCTGCCTGGCCAGCCCTAGCAGCCACTTTCTTCAATCTTGGCTCATTTTCGCAAATGCGAAAATGGGATTCAACTAGTTCTTTAAATATTTGGAGGAGGTGATAGCAACGTTGCTGCAGGGTGGAGATTTTGCTGGCAATTCAGTGAGTGCGTCGTTATGTATTGTATTCAAACATTCAAACAAAATTTTTCAAACAACACTTTTATTTTCTCGAGCCAAAGCGAGATGACAATAGCATCTAATCTTCATAACTGTAAAGCATAAAAACACATACATAAATACATATAGATTTTTAAATCCTATTATTAATAATAACATTATTACTACATATATTTATTAATTACCCCGTGGAGTCTAAATCCAAGTCCTCTAGTAGGCAGAGAAGGCAGATGATCCTCCTCAGGAGCTTGTGCGCCTCTAGCTCGCTGAGATTTGGCTCCAGCGTAAATGCCTCGACCATTAATTCGGCCGCCAAAGAGGCCCACTTCTGGCCAGTGGTCTCCAGGACTCCGTTGTTCGCCTCCCTCAGGTCGAACGGCGTCGACCATATAGCGAACCGGCGGCTCACAACGTCCCGGAGCACGCGGATCTCGCCACGCACGCGCCTCTTGGCACTGCCAGGAAAGTGGCTCGTCCCGCTCCAGGCCAGCTCCAGCTTCTGATGAGCATTGTGCTCCCGGAAAACCATCCACCTGTGGATATTGGGCAGGAGATGCAGCACGTTGGTCATGTCCGCGGCGACGATTTCGTTGGGGCAATCGTCCACAATAATAGCAATTAAATGCTTTCCAACTCCACTGATGCGATAACTTCCCGCACCTGCTCAAACGCAGCCATGATCTGCATGGCCGTAAATGTATTTTTCTTCTATATAGATAAATAAATATATTTAAATACAGATGCATGAGTTTTAGGTATTTGGAGCTACTTACCACTTCGGTGTAAACGACCTGCTTCACGGATCCGTCATCTGAGGTTCCCATCATGACTAGCGTGTGTCCCGGCGTCGGCTGGGTGCGTAAATTGTTTAATTAAAAGGGGCTTCTCATGTAACAAGTAAAAAAGTAGTTGTTTTTTGGGAATTTTTTCACTTGGAAAATGAAAACTTACACGAATAATTTTTTGCATATATTTGAAGACATGTTTAAAGTATGAGAAAAATTTTTTGAAAATTCTAAAAAACAAAATGGCGGACTTATTCAAGGTCGCGTGTTGCGCGACGCGGCTGACGGATTTATTGCGGTACAGTGTGGAGCCCAAAGTTTTCAACATACAACAGGGTTCCCCCGAGTGCATGAATGTCTGCAACTTCAAAAAATTCGATTTTAAAATATTGAAATCACGTCTTGAAAAAAAAAGTGGCATGTTTTCGTCTTTTTTTGTTGCTGAATTGGTCTGAAAAGTGTATAAAATAACTTTTTTTTACTATTTCAGATATTCATGCACTCGTTCAATGTATAATCTGCAAAACACTTTTTAGAAATCAAAAATCGGTTCAGTATTTTTATCGTAATCGTGTACCGCGTTTTTGAAATCATAGTTTTGAGAAAAAACGATTTAAATTTTGTACCGCTCTCCAAATCGCACACAAAGCGCGCTCGTTCAATCACTCATATTTTCCATAATATTGAGAGTTGAGTCATAAAACTTCGGGAATATACTCTCAAGACGTTATTCTATCGATCGATTTTAAAATTTTACATGAGAAGCCCCCCTTAAATTGTTAAAATAATATTCATAAGACTATTACCCACCCCAGTCAGGTGTATGACGTCTACCATCAAGTAGAAACACCTGCCTTGATCCTCTAACCGTTTTAGGCCGTCCAGGGTTTTAAAGATCCCGCTTGGCCCCAAAAGGTCCAAAATATAAAAAACACAAGTATGGTAACTTAAGAACTTTGAACAACGGCGTCAAAACTGTATGACCACCTGGAGAAAACGCAGAATGACCCGTAACGCCTTGTGAAAGTGTCCAGAAAGCGCCTATATTGCGTTAAACCCAAAGGTGGTCACACTGCCTGGACCTGAAATCTGTGTGTCGCGAAATTCTGCGTTCCGCCGCATTTTCCGCTAGAAAAAAGTGCTGTGGATGGTAGCCGGTGGTGGGGGGCAGGTCGCCGCGAGCAGTTTTCCGTGGAAAGTGATCGATACACCAGTTTTGCCGCTGCGCGTGTTACCCTTGAGCAAAATACAGAGCTACCAGACCGTCAAAATGAACTTTACCGGTTTTTCCCCAATTCCTAAGTTTTCCGAACTCGGCCCCAACGACCGAAATCATACCCTCAAGACTGCCAGCGTTGCCCCCCTCAAGACCCTCCCCATCCCGGCGTTGCCAGTCTCCTCATCCCCCTGCTAAATATGTTAGCATCAACATTTTTAATAAGCCTCATTTTTGTTGTGCCACGCCATCTAGCTTACTTTACTTTTGCCACGCCATCTAGCTGACCTTACTTGCGCCACTCTACATAATTTACCTTGCATGGGCAAATTGCTTGTGCAGTTAAACAGTGGTATATGTATAAGACACCGTATAAGAAGAATATAAGAGTATGGAATTGAGTTTTAGTTAACTCTTCGTCAGTACTTTAATTTGTTTATTTTGTATTATTTTGTAGCATTTAATGCTAAAACACAGTCTACAGCTGACACTTTAGACATGGTTAAATAACAGATTTAAACATTGATGTTTGTAACCTCGTAAATTTTAGAAATTTCGCTAAAAATGTAATCTTAAAATAAAATCCTTAAAAAGAAATCAAGTGTAAAACTATATTAAAGTTCTAAAGTTTTTAAAACTAAGTAAAATTTTCTGCATTTAATTGCGATTTTATAACTTCCGACCTTTTTCTTTTCGAGTGTAAGCACATTACCTTACAATCAGCAGAAAGCGTAACTAATATACCGTGTTAATTAATTTTAAAAGTAACTATTTAAATTTAGGTACGTCGAAATACAAAATATTATTCTCTAGAATGTTGCTTCGTATGTTGGTTTATATTCTATTTAAATTAATATTTATACTCGCATCAACTTTTTGTGCAACAAAAGAGACCAGTAAAGATGACCCTAAGCATATAATCTACTCAAGTTCAATTCGAGCCCTGTCAGAACTCCGGGAGATTGAAAACTCCTATATGGAGCATTTGAGCAACTTTATTAGCTCCCTGCAACATAAAGTAGAAACTCTCAGAGTGTATGATATTAAGCATTCTGTCCATAACAAATAAACCGACAGTAGCCCTTCCCATCCCAGATACATTGACTCCATAGAAAATGGACATCTTGTTAGTAAAGCAGACCGGATTCACTATGTGTCTAATCCCTTAAATTCTATTCGCCTTGTAAGAAGAACACGTGAGGATTGGCCCAAGGTTATTGCTTACATCAGAAATCAAGAAAGTGTGAAAGGTATGAGAAACAATAACAATACGGCGCCTAAACTGGGATGCAAATCTTATCTTACCTTCTTATTCTAGTAGACTTCTTTTGATTAATTTACCATCCCTAGCCAACCGTAGAACGATGCTTGGTACTATCTTTATTTATAACCTTATACATGGTGATATTGACTGCCCCGACTTGTTAAGTCGGCTAAACTTTTCTGTGCCAAGTAGATTAACTAGAAATTATATTCCCCTAATTTTAAATCATTGTAGATCTAACTATGCCTTGCATGAGCCTTTCAGAGTATTATGTTCTGACTATAATAGACTTTTTCCTGTAATATCAAATCTTGACTCTCTGCCGCTCCTAAAACGATTAATACTTGCTTCATTGGCACAAGATTGATCTAACTATTACTGTTTTCCCCGGACCTTTACCTTTATTTTCCTATCTCGCGTCTATGCTATCGCGAATCGTGCCGTACGATACACGGCTGCGCCCCTCGGTCGGTTGGGCGGGTAAGTGGGCCGTAGGACTCCGCGCGAAAAAAAAAAAAAAAAAAAAAAAAAAAATCTAAATCTCACTGGTTGATTTTCAGTTCCGAATGAGGAAATGCATAAACTTGTAAATCGTACTCCCAACGCAGAGGATATGCAAGAGGCCTTGTTCGGAATGGATAGAATAGAGCACTTCTATGACCTGAAGTCATCGGATATGGCCAAGGGTCTTGTGGCAGCCCAACAACTCCAGTAAGACTGCGAATTAGGTTTAAGCTTAGTGGCTGAAATAGGTACTCTTATAGAACCCCAATGACTTCACCCGATTGTCTGGCCCTAGCAGACTATATGTACAAGCGATCAGAATTTAGACGAGCTGCTCAGTGGTACCGACTAGCTTTGAGTACTATAACGGAGCCCCATAATAGTATGTTTGGAGAACTCTATGTCCCACAACGAGAAGAGCTTCGAAAAATGTTCATAATAAGTCGGCTTCAAGAAGGCGAGTATGATAATAATGTGCCCCTTATTATGATAAAATGTTACTTTTAAAATTACGTTTTAAACTTCAGGTTCTGTCGGCAACTTAAGTGACTATCTGAGGGAACTGTCCCAAGACCCAACGCTTCCACTGATCCATTTAAAGGCAACACCAGCTCCCACGGCCGTGGAACTGGGATGCAGGGGGAAGTTTCCCCCAGGTCCTCAGTTGGTGTGTCGCTACAATAGCACTGCAACTCCATTTATGCGATATGCCCCCTTAAAGGAGGAGGAGATCAGCCGAAACCCGCTCATCTGGCTATATCACGACGTGATCTATGACAGCGAGATCGCTCAACTGACGAACTTGACCCGAGACGAGATGACTCAGGGCACCACTGAGAACGACAACCATGAAGTCGAGGTAAATCGCCTTTTCCACGTCCAAGTTACCGAAGACGATGGCGGCAAGTTGGACAAGGCATTGGTAAATCGCATGGCGGATATTTCGGGTCTGGATGTTGGCAATACAACTTCATTGGCCAGAATCAACTATGGCCTGGGCGGCTACTTTCCAGAGCACAGCGACTACAAGGACCTTAAACTTCATCCGGCAAGTGACCTGTTGTACACACAGTCATATATTCATTGCAAATAAATATTCGCTATTCTATTAGGAACTGCTCGAGGAAGGGGATCGGTTATTTACATTTTTGTTCTACGTAAGTATCTCTTTTTATATCAAAAGCAAATTTAAGGTCACCGATTTCAAACCTACAGCTAAAAAAGTTGTTATGTTTTTAAACCCTTGCAGAGAGTATTATAATTTCAGTCAAAAGTTTAAAAGTATATATATTCTTGATCAGCATCACCAGGAGAGTCGATCTAGCCATGTCCGTCCGTCTGACCGTCCGTCCTTTTTTCCGCAAACTAGTCCCTAAGTTTTAAAGGTATCTGCTTGAAACTTTCCCAAAAGTTGTCTTTCTATTGCAGGTGCGACTATATCATAAAGCTCCCATAGGAACAATCGGAAAAAAATTTAAAAAAGTATAACTTTGTTGTTTTTAATTTGTTGTTTGTTTTTTGGGATTTGGTAGTATTTAAATACTATGGAATTTCGGTTTTTATACCCGTTACTCGTAGAGTAAAAGGGTATATTGTATTCGTGCAAAAGTATGTAACAGCTAGAAGGAAGCGTTTCCGACCCTATAAAGTATATATATTCTTGATCAGGGTCACTAGCCGAGTCGATATAGCCATGTCCGTCTGTCCGTCTGTCCGTCTGTCTGTCCGTCCGTATGAACGCTGAGATCTCGGAAACTATAAAAGCTAGAAGATTGGCATTTTGCATGCAGATTCTAGGAGTTCCTACGCAGCGCAAGTTTGTTTCAAAATGGTGCCACGCCCCCTTTAACGCCCACAATCGCTTATATACGATTTTAAAAATTTAAATATTTCGGAAAAGTAAAAATGCAGTTTTATTGTGTTTATCAATACCTATCGAAATGTAGAAGAAATTTTTCAAATCGGACCATTCGTTAAAAAGTTATCCGTGATCAAAGTTTCTATCTCCATCTCCCTCGCACTCCCTTTACCTGAGTAACGGGTATCTGATAGTCGGGGCACCCGACTGTAGCGTTCTCTCTTGTTATTAAATTAAAATCTGACATATTTATCATAAGGCTTCCATAGAAAAATCGAAAAATTAAAAATAAAAAACAATTTTTATTTTGCTGATTTTCTATTTATCCAAATATTTCTTTGAGTAGTAATTATTTACTTTATCAGAATTACGCTTTTAGTTTTGTCAAAATCGGACAACAATATCATATAGCTGCCATGGAAACGAAGGCAAAATGAAGCGCAAAATCAACATAGCTTCTTTGTTTTTAGTAATATAGGCATAGAAATCGAAATGTAGTCGTTTTGTAATAACTGCAAGGGTATATAAACTTCGGCTTGCCGAAGATTGCTACCTTTCTTGTCTCACATTCGAACTATCATGTTTTATAAAGTATTCTCCACTCAATCCTTTTAAATCTTAAATTAATTATTTATTTTTCACTTTTATTCTGCGACAACCTTCTCCAGATGTCCGATGTTCCAGTTGGTGGTGCCACTATTTTTCCGGAAGCCAAAATCGCCATCCAGCCGAGGAAGGGTTCCGCCCTATTCTGGTACAATCTACACAATGACGGCGAACCGAATCTGTTGACCAGACACGCCGTTTGCCCCACGATTGTTGGCAGCCGATGGGGTCAGTTCTTACCAAAAACGTTCTCAAGATAAATATTATAAATTGTTTATTTTTAGTGCTAGTTAAGAGCATGTTAAACTATGAGCAGATGTTTAGGAAGCCCTGCTACAAGTAGAACATTCCAAAGATACTTGAATTAAAGCAATTTCGATTTTAAAGCTACACACATACTTTTATTAGTTAGGTCAAATGGAAAATGATGTTGCGAAGAGCTAATGTTATATCTTATAAGATTCCTTAAGTCCATAATTAATTGGTTAAAGCCAGTTAATGATGAGCCACAATATGAGCCACATGACTGGCTGGATTATTATTTTAAGTTTCAGTTCGATTGTTGTTGTGGTCAGTCCTCAATTAACGTCTTCCTTGCCTTTTGCATTTAAGGCCTTACTGGGTGGCACATAAAACCACCAGGCGCACAAGAAGAATACCACAGAACCCAGTTTGCAGATCAACGCCAATATCCACATATAGCTGTAGAAATGTTTATAAAAGTGGTGACCATTATTTTGATATATCAACACTCTTAATCTCACCGGCTGATATAGAAATTGTCGTAGACGAGACAAGCTCCTCCACCCTCCTTATCGCAGGACTCCTGCCACAAAATGCAACTCTCGTCGATCAGTGCTCCGAATATTAGTGGAGCTGGTATGGTGCCCAACAATCGAACCTTGATCCACTGGAGGCCTAGAGCGAAGGATCGCTGGTCATCCTGAACACATCTGCAAGCAAAAGTAATTTATGCTGATAGGTATCCTTAGCCGGATAAATGATTCCCCAACAAGCCTATCTCCGGAAGGAAAGGCATTATCATTTGGGGTACTCAAATATTTACTCAAATATTGATTTTGGTTAACAACAACCATAACCATTGCACAAACGTTTCGTCTATTTTGTCTTACTTCCTTTGGTAATCTAACAATAATTGGTTTTTTCATAAATTATAACAAAGCTTTCATCTGTCCCTTTTCCAGAACTCCTTCGGCTAGTGCAGGTTTTAATAAAAAACTACAAGAGTCCGACCAAGTTTAGTTGCTAAAATCGGACTTTTAAAAAATGGACCCTCAAAAATACACGTCAATTCCACCGTTTTTTGTTATTAAAAATCCTAATTTTTCTTATCATGGAATCCAACTGCAACAAAACCAGTTTCGCTTGTCAATTTAACTATTTCTTGATTGAACATAAAAATCTTTTGAGACATTTTGGGGAAGAACCTTAGCCACCTTAGTTTTGACACAGAACCTTTAAAATAGGTAAGCCTGTAAAACCGATGAATATAATTTATTTGAACAAAGACTTGCTTAAATTGAGCCTGAACTTCTTGAAAGAAAATCCTCTGGACTGAGTCCCGCTCAAAATTTGGCACATTTATGTTTAATTTGATCATTCATTTGATCGAGCCATATGGATTTAATGTTCAAGATGTTAATGATTATAAAGAGCGAAAACCACACTCACCTCAATGTGGCCGATAAAGCGGGCATTGTGGCGAGGAACGTGAAGACCATCAGGATGAAGCAGAGGCCCACGAAGAGCGGGAGGCTTCTGCATGTGGAGTCGCACTTCAGGTTGGTGGCATCTGGCTCTGAACCGGAGGTGGGATGGCCGGCCCCGCCCTCGTCCACCCAGCCAACGCCTCCGATGCAGCTGCAGTTGTGGTAGCGCTTCAGACTGTCCGCATGCGCCTCCTGGGCACATCCTGCGAAGCACGGACTGTAGTACATGACGCCATTGATGCCGCAGATCGGGTCATAGTTCTTCCGACTGCAGCCGCAGTTGGAGTTACATCCAGCCTCCAAAGTGGGTGGATCGCTCCTGGCTCCTAGGCCATATCCTGCGGTGACTCCAGCGAACTTCGGATTTGGACACGACACCAGGAAGCAGGTGGTGAAAAGTGTCGCCACCACGGTGGCCATCAGGCACATCTTGATGATTCCACTGCAGGCCAGATTCCACTTCTTCACCAGGTAGCCGCCGAGAAAGGTGCCACCACCACCCGCAGGAACCGTGATGAGGCCCATCACCAGGGCGGAGTGCATGGGCGAAATGCTAAACTGGTTTTCGATTTGCTTGGGCAGGAAGGCGGCGAATCCGGCTATGACCAGGCCCTCAGTGGCCCCGGCCAGGTTCAGGAAGAAGAAAGTGGGGTTCCCCAGCAGACCGAGTACAGCACGGGGAATCTGAGACAGTCCACTGGCCACTTCACTGGGCTTATCCGTACCCGCGGTGGTGGCATGCGCCTCGGAAACCCTTTCCAGCTTCTCCGCCCCGGGAAGCAGTTTCGGATATCCGAAAATGGGCAGGGCGATTAGAAGGCACATGGCAGCTGCGAAAATAAAGCCCAGCCACCAGGCTCCGATCCACACCTTACTGTCGCTGGTCAGGCTAAGTCTGCAAGGGGTAAAAATAGATTATTTACAGAGGAATATTATACAATTATTTTTTACGAGCAAATTGCACTTTTCCCACAATATTTGTGATCCCAATTTCTGTTTAATGATATTTTGAATTATGTGGCTTATATAAATGGAATTTTTTTTTGCTAAAACTAAACTCAATTTACCAACGCATTATATTAAAATGGTTCCCGACCTGAACAATTGTCCTTGTCATTGGAATAAGCCATTAATTTTGAAAAGGATTTTTTATACAACATTTTTTTAGTAATATAATTTCTTGGTATGCAATAAAAGTATTTAAAAACATCAAAATTTTATTTTATATTTTAGGAATGGCAAAATAGTGTCAAAGTTTCCTTAAAATTACTCATTTCCCGTCATGTCAGTTGAGTAAATTTTTTATCAAAGGCAGCAGTATCTATAAGTGAATCCAATGTCCAATCCATAAAACTCCTTTTCAAAAAAACTAATTCTGGTGTTTTAAATTCAACGTTATACAATATAAGTTGTTAAAAGTAGGTCCTTACACACATACTCCTTATATCCATATATAATATTTACTAATATATATATATATATATATCAACTGCAATATACAGAAGACTTTTCGGAAACTTTTAGTCAAATCGCCTTAAATCTGAGAGACGATTTGAATAAAGACGCGTTCGTCAGGCGGACATGGCTAAATCGACTCGCCTGGTGATGCTGACCAAAAATATATTTGAGTACATTAAAGGGTCAACTGAAATTATAATACCTTCTGATAGACTGTAAAAATACTCATTATTTAAAAGGGGCTTGAAATAAAAAAAATTGCCTTTTTTGGTCCTACTTTTCCGGCTTGCCAAATTAACTGAAATCGGAATTTATACTGTGGCTACAAAAGGTCGCCCAAATAATTTTTTTTAGCTCTAACCGCTCGTAAACATGTACAAAATCATAAACAAAATTTTCATGTTCTCGGCATTGTTTACGAACGCGGGGGAGGGGGAGGGGGGCGAGGCTCAGCAGACATTATGACTTATGGCATCTCCTTGACAATAAGCCATGCGGTTGTATCCAGGCGCACGCGGATGCAGATGGCTTTCTGCTGTGGAAAAGGGCAATCCTTGCGAGCCTGGTTCCTTCCCACCCCCCTGCCCCTTCAAGGTGAATCAAACAAGCGCTCATTCCCGTTCGCACCTTATTTCCTCGATGTCAGCGGGAATGTTGTTTTATTACTCTCTGGAGATATTTACACGGCGAGGTGCTTTGTGGCATTTTCCGTTGCCGGGTAACAAATAAGCTCAGCGGCAGCCACCCCTGCCATTTTCCCACCCAACGACTGGTGTTAAAGTCACCTGCTCTTTATCTCCATCAGCACCCACTCACCCACTTGACGGTCGAGCGAAGTCGAGCGATTAATAACAATCAAGGCTAGCTTATCAGACGCACTATGTATGAGTCATTACTAGGATGCACTTACTGGATTGGATCCACGCTCATCCAATCCGTATAGATAAGCAGCAATTGCCCGCCGAAAACGTATCCAATCGCAGGTCCCACGGTGGCCATGGTGTAGTAGATGCCTGCAAAAACAAACTCTAAATTAAGTTTCAACACCCAACGACATGCCATCGGTGCAGGTTGTCAACAAGTCATACCATATCATCATTATCAGACAGCTACATCTAAGTTTGCATTAGAAAATTGATCAAGTGTTGTTAAATTTGAGGGCATTTTTTTATGACTGAATGTGGTTACATTTCTATAATGTATGGACAACAGAAATTATCCTTTCATTGGCATTTAATGATACAAATGCGAGATCAACTGTAGGATCAAAACTGCTGACAATATTTAGAGTTGGGTAGACATTTCGCCGATTGAGCATTTATTTGTTTATCTATCTTTGAGCCGCACCGTGCAATCACTTCCTGGGGGCTGCCTCACCACCCCAGTGAGTCTCGAATCGGCGGATTTCAATTGTCTCAAAGCCAGACAGCGATATCCAAAGCGGCGAAGAGCTGATGCTGGACGGGTTTGATAATTTCACAGTCGTCTTTCGATGGCACGATAAACCTAACTAAGAGCCAATAAATTCAGCTGCCGTTGGCTCTGCCCCAGACCCGCGTCTCAACTGAGTCAGCAACAATCGGGCTCCTTAAAACTGGGTCAGCAGGGGGAAGGAAGCCGGCTGACACAAGACCCAACCCCCAACCCCCGGCGGGATTGGGATCGGAGCGGCTTGGGGGCAAACAGTAAATAGTGTTTACTCCCTTTGTAGCCGACGTCGATTGGCAATAAGGCGAATAAATATGCATGTGTGAGAGCAACTAGCAGATACTTTGATATGGCATAAGGACCGAACCGCCAGAAGTGTGGGTATTTGTGCATACTTCATTTGTTGTGCGACTGCGACAGACAAAAGTTTTTGCGCGTCTTATCAACGTCTGTGTCTGTTTCTGTTTCTGTGTCTGTGTCGTTTGCAACTTACCCAAGTAAACAGATGACATCTTCTTGGAGACGTTCTCATCGATATAAGTGACGCCCAGCGTGAAGAGGGGCGAGGCTCCGGCTCCGTGGAGCAGTTGGGCCCCCAGGAACAGCCAGACCGTCCAGGTTAGACTCTCCCCCTCGCCCAGGCCGTTAAGCTCGCAGGAGGTCTGCAAGGATATGGGAATTAGTCGGGACAGGTCCCCATGTCGCTCACCAAGAGTCCGTACCACTGCCTGGCTGGAGTTGGACTGCAATCCCGACTGCTCGCACACATTCGCCTCGGCAATGGTGGCCCGGTAGTTGCCCACCAGGAAGTTCGGCAGCAGGAAGACCAGCGATCCGAGGCCCATCACTATCAGCCCAATGGCGATGAAGCGAGGCTTGGAGGCTCCTCTCCGTCCGCCATAATAGGTTACCGGAACCAGGCAGGCGAACGAGGCCAGGTCATAGCCACTGGCTACCAATCCCATCTGCCGGGAGCGCAGCCCAAAGCGACGCTCGATCGTGGAAATGGACACGTTGATCAGTCCGTTCACTATCAGACCTGGAATAACAAAGAATTTAAACAGAGTTGGGCATACACTCAAAGAAATCCATAGTTTAATGAGCCTTGTTTTAAGGTAGAAGGGTTGTAGAGTTTTGGGGTTTCCTGATTTAAGGACCATTTTAGCTTGGACAATTGTCTTAAGATTTTAATAGCGGAACACCATTTTTCTGAAGGCAGAGTTGTTTTGGTAAAATTACTTACCAGAGTCAAGGGTAACAAAAAGTCGTTACACCCGACTATAGCGTTTCTTGTTCGTTCTGTGGTGCTATTTTAATATTGATAGTTTTATGTTAATATTTTTAAAAGTAAATATAATAATTATAAAAATCGGACGACTATATCATATTGCTGTCATAGGAACGATCGATTTCATTTGTTTAACAGCTGAAAAGCTGCTATATTTGCTTTATTTCTTGTTATATTCTTGCTTAGATGACATTCCGACAAATGCGTTTTTTGTGTTTTTTTTTTTTTGACCATTGAAATTATAAAATAAATAAGATAATCAAAAAAGTATAGCGACTTTACTAAATTAAAAAGTTTAAAAATGGAAGAAAACTAGAATTATCTTTAACAAATTATTGACGCACCTATTCGTTTCATTCTGGAAAGAAACTATTTATATTTCAAGTATATTCAAGTTAATTAAATTTTGATTTTCTCTATTTTTAATTCGACACAAAACGAAATTATATGATCTCAGAAATAAAAACGTTTACTCAGCGAGTTCCTTGTAAACCTGGTCTTTCCCACAAAATATAACTATTCCGAATGTGCAGTATTTTCTTCTGAGGGTCATCCCCCAGCATTGTGTTCTGACCGAAGCGCAGACCGTCAACAGATTGTCATACAATTCAGGGCAGTTGAAAGGGAATGGGGCGGAAGATAGAGCTCCTGGTTGTGGAGGGGGAGGGGGTTGAGCTGAGGGGCGGGTCATAAATTAAATATATGTGCGACAAATTGATTTTGAGAGCATAGGCGAATTTTCTATCATAAATAAATATCTACCGCCCTCCCCCAACTACAAAGCCATTGTTGCTTAGAATATTTATTTTTTTCTACAACGAATTCAATTTATTTTTCAATATTCGCCTGAAAGAAGACCTCTTCTGGTCATTTTCGGTTGGAAAGGTGACAGAAATCCGGGGAGAAGCTTTAGAAGAAGCGGGAAAACTGTATTGTTAGTGGGCGGGGACACTTACAAGTCATTTACCCCTCTAAGTACAATAATTTAATAAATCCCAATAGAAACCTCGAGACGGGGAAGTTAATACTTTGGAGCGGGAGTCAGTATGTGACCTTTGGGTTGAAGCACGGAGTGAAGTGCAGACGGCTGCATTGGATACGTGACAATCTCAGATTTTGCATGTGCATCGATTGCACTACTCCCTTTCTGGGTGGTGTGGGATATACATAGATAAAAACTGTTTGCCTAATTAGCAGTAAAGTTATCCACATCAAAATTCTCAATAAAATAAGACAAGGTATGAGGGATTCCTACGACGATTCGATCATTATAACATTTTGAATCAGAGCTAGTCGCTCGATGAATTCCTTGATCTACTTGAGTTATTACCAATGGACCGGTTCGGGGAGGTTCAATTATGTCAATTTAGTAGTTTATCTAGTACCTCCTATTGTTCACCTGTTCTTTGTTAAAGGTGAAACGCTGATTTTGTTTAAGTTCAAGTTCAAGCTTGTTTTTTGTTTTCGACATGATTAAAGAAATAATGTTCAAAAAAAATTGTAATACGTACAAAATATTAAAAAATACTTTTGTGAGGTTAGGGTTGGCATTGTTTTTTTTACTTAGAACATATTTACACTCCATTGTTTGAATAATATTTAATTTCAATTTAATTTTACTACAGATTTAGAAAAAAATAAATTTTAATTCATTCCCTATATCGTGAAAGACTTACATAGATAAACAGGCTTATATTAGATATATGTAAGATCATCTCTGGGACCTTAATATGGACATGTTCACATGTTCTGAGTTACTCCCATTTCTACAACCGGAATATGAGTTATTTGGCTACATTACTCATTTCAATAGGAAGATGCTGTATTCAGAGCCATAAAAACAACAATAAAAATTTGAACTGGATGCACGACGAGAGTGGAACGCGGCAGTTCAAAATTGTTGCGGATGATTTATGTTAATGCCGTGTCAACTGATTAATATTTTCGGTCACGTGCCACCCCATCCGCATCCGTAAGCCGAGCAACGGGCGGGCAGGCCAACTCAGTGTCACCCACATCCAATCGGAAGCGTTCCACGTCGGGGTCAGTCAGAGGCGGAAACAACAAACCAGCAGCCGAGTGCAACAGATGCTAGCAGGCCATTTGAGCTGCTGCAACTGCACGGACTTAGTTTGCTTACAGCACACGGGCACGGTCAAGACATAAATATGGAACTGGGCAGACATCCTGCCAGAGTTGTCCGCGTGAGTCACTGCCACAGTGATCGTGGTGGGACAATCCTTTTTTTTATAGTTCTTTAAATCAATTTCTCGTGAAACCTGCAGCTGGTACTACGGTTTCAAAGATATTTTTTGATTTGAGTTCAGGTTACTTAAAGTTTGCTTTAGATACCAGTCTCATCTTAAATATTCCATAAAGAACATACAATATTTTTTATTTTACCACTAAATATACATAATTGTTGATTTCTTATACTCTTTGAAAGCTAGATCTGAAAATGGTATTTAAAAGTTTAGAACATATTTATACCCGTTACTCGTAGAGTAAAAGGGTATATTGTATTCGTGCAAAAGTATGTAACAGCTAGAAGGAAGCGTTTCCGACCCTATAAAGTATATATATTCTTGATCAGGATCACCTCCTGAGTTGATATAGCCATGTCCGTCTGTCCGTCTGTCCGTCTGTCCGTCTGTCTGTCTGTCTGTCCGTATGAACGCTGAGATCTCGGAAACTATAAAAGCTAGAAGATTGGCATTTTGCATGTAGATTTTAGAAGTTCCTACGCAGCGCAAGTTTGTTTCAAAATGGTGCCACGCCCCCTTTAACGCCCACAATCGCTTATACACGATTTTAAAAATTTAAATATTTCGGATAAGTAAAAATGCAGTTTTATTGTGTTTATTAATACCTATCGAAATGTAGAAGAAAATTTTCAAATCGGACCATTCGTTAAAAAGTTATGCGTGATCAAAGTTTCTATCTCCATCTCCCTCGCACTCCCTTTACCTGAGTAACGGGTATCTGATAGTCGGAGCACCCGACTATAGCGTTCTCTCTTGTTTTTCTATATAAAATATTTTAAGAATTATCGAAAAAAGGATAATCATTTTAGTTAGCTAGATTTCCATTGTGTTTCACATTCGCATCTCAACCTCTACTGGCAGCCATCCAAAGGAGGTAAACTGCCCTCCATTCAGCGAGTGCACTTTTGCAGATTTCATCCAATCCCTGGAACACCGCCTAATCCCCCGGAACATGCTAACGTGTCGTCAGCTTTCGTGAAATTGGCGAATTTTAATTAACCGCTTGAACCCATTAAAGTGGGAAATTGAGGCTGAATCTGAGCCGTAGTCATGGGCTACAGTTCGGCTCAGCCGGGTATCTGGAGTTGGGTAAACAGCGATTAACAGTGTATTGATTTATGCTGCTGCCGTCTCACACTCCGGAATCACGCCTATGGCAACGTCAAGGGACCGGGGTCCAAACACCCTCCATACCTCTCGGGAACTGTAGTCTAAACTGGGACCATTTACACTTCTACCGTTCTTTCAAACTATTCAAAGTGCGGTGATTTTTTGAGGTTAATGCATCCTCGGGCTAGAGCGTCTGCAGCTCCAGCTCCCCTGACTGCTCCGGGCAGATATTAATTTTTAATTCGCTTCTATTCACAGGAGCCCCAGCCGGGTCCCACCTCCGCCCCAGCTCCTTGGTCGAAGTCTTATCTGTTGCACACAGACCTGCTGGCCGAGACTGGGAAGGCCTGGATGCTAATGAGGCGATGCGGATGTCCTCGTCGCCTTCGCCACTGCATTGTCTTAGCCGGCTCGAGACTTCTCGGATACAGGCCTGCTAAAAGTTTCCCTGGCAAAAGTTTGTCTTGTAATCAAGAAAAATATGGACATGTTGATTCAATATTGATTCAAGGAGCTACAAATGGATCCTGGACCTTGCCAATTTTAATGCAGGCCCTTGAGAAGCAGGACAATTTCCCTGGATATTTTTAAAAATTTTATTCTAGGAGTTGCACCAAACTTGTTTTTTGTATTATTTAATTAATGCATTAATTTTGTATTTAATTTTAATTTTTTGAATAAATATGGAATGAGTCTATGTGTATATGGCAAATCAATATTTAGGACGTAAATTGCTATTCAATGCCCAAAAATAAGAAAATCTTAAAGGGATGGCGTAAATGAGATTAATTTCTTATTTACCAATATATAATATTTTATTTTTTCTCTCCTCCCATCGTCCTATTAAAGTCAAAAAGTGATTCGAGTTTGTGCTCGATACGAACTCATTTCCGGGTATTAATTGATGTTAAAATCGTTATTGAATAAATTTGCACAATCATTGTATTTGGGTTGGCTTTTTCTTCGCGGAAATACATATCATGTGTAATGTAGAAAATAAAGGTAATTTAAAAAAATATTCCAATGCACGCTGTGAAACAGTTTTAGCTGCCCGGAGCTATACGCTTCACCGGGAAGCAGTCCACGCAAAAATCAAAAATCCAGCGTGGGCAGAAGTTTTTCGAGACAAATCATTTAACCGAATTAAGCAAGTAATTCGGAACGAGACAATATCAGACACCTCACCTTGCAGAGCACCACCCCAGCAGAGCCAGAAAAGAGCCCACTTGGCGGTACAGAAGCGCTGCAGCCACGACGGATTCCATCCACACCACCCGAATCGGTGGGTATCCGAATCCGAGACTGCTCCGGAGGAAGCCCGACTGGAGCGGGCACTGTTGTTATTATTGTTGTGCACTTTGGCGCACTTGGGTGCCACGGCAGTGCTCAAGTCCAGCTCAATATTAGCCTCGGCCATTGTTTCACTTTCTTGTCCCGCACAATTAACGCCTCTGCGATCCGCACCGAACGACGTGCGGAATCTGACTGAGCTCAGATTTTCAAACCGCCGCAGACAGAAGCTCAGCCCGCCTTTTCTGTTAAGGACTCGGCGCTAACAGGGCTCTGTTGCCAGAGACCAACCCTGCTGTGCTGTTACCCACTCGGGGCATCTCGGATTCATGAATGAATCTGTCCGAATACACTCCCACTCAGCTCATCTTACTCTACGGGCCGGAATTATCAACAGTTGTCATGACGCTGCTTTCGCGAACCTTATTATCTGGGAAATTTCGTGGTAATGGGGAAAGGCGGGGAGTTAGCCGAGTTCTTTTTCAGATGAAAATTATCATTTTATTCCCATTGGAAAATATTTATTCAACACTTACCTGATAATGTTCTTGTTATTTGCTATGAAAACACGACATTTAATTGGCAAACGCTTATTTGAACTCCAAATTTTATCAAACTTTATAGCGTTCAGATGTTCATAACGATTATTTAGGTGGACCCCCCACTCTCGGTTTCAAAAAATCGATATTTATTTTTTATTTAATTCGAACCTATAACTATTCAAGAATGTTTCTTTAAAATTTCAAGTGAAAATTTCAAAAACTGTTGAAGATATAGCCGATTTATTTTGGAAGTCGATTTTCAAAAAAAATGTTCAAAGGTCCGCCATTTTGTTAATTTTTGTCGGAATTTAAATTTTTTTTTTTTATTATTTAAGTCTTCCATTAAATGGATGCAAAGTTGCAAGCCTAAAAAATAATATATGTACATTTTCCCCTTAAATCATTTACAAATCTATATTATGTGTGGATTATATATCTTAGTTATAATTTCTGTCAATCTTTATTTTCATATTAACATCCAGAACTTCATAAAAAAAAATTGGTTAATATCATAAAACGTTATGGGAACATTCGAAATAAATCAATTAATAAGTTGTGTTAACAAATATTACAATATTTTTAATTTAAATTATAGCTTTGGATAGATTTAGTCTATTAATGGTGATATAACATTTTAAAACAAGAATGGAAGCAAACTTCGGCCAGCCGAAGTTTACATCCCCTTACAGTTATTGCAATTCGATTTCTATCTTTATATTACTAAAAACAATAAAACTATGTCGATTTTGCGTTGCATTTTGCCATCGTATCTATATGATAGCTCTATGATATTGTTGTCCGATTTTGACAAAACTAAAAGCGTAATTCTGATATAGTAAATAATTATATTAATATTAATCTCTAAGAAATATTTTGATAAATAGCAAAACAGCAAAATAAAATGTTTTTATTTTTTTTTTCTTAATTTTTTGATTTTTATATGGGAGCTAAATGATATAGATGTCCAATTTTAATTTAATTACAAACGTAATTCCATAGTATTTAAATATTACAAAATCCCAAAGAACAAAAACAAATAAAAAACAAAAAATTAAAAACAACAAACTTGTACTTTTTTTACCCATTAGGTCAAATTTGTAATACTTTAAACGCGTTTTTCTCGAAACCCACTTTTTTGGGGAGGGCCAGGCACATATGTACATATGTAACACTGGCAAGTCTTAGTTGACCGATTTAAAATTAAATACCTTTATCTACTCTTATACTCTTAGAATTTCTCGTTAATAATACATTTTTTATCAACAACTATTTTTTTGTGAAAAAAATCCAGTGTTATGAATATTGTAAAATCCCATTCCTCCTAACTTTACGTGTGTATTATTAGGATTAACCACCAATATTTAAGAAACAATTAGTTGATTCAGTTATAATTATTTGAATAATTTGTTAATTTCGAACGCCTGCTAACCGGAATCACTAAAGTCGGCTTAAGTGGTTTTTAAGAATTTTTTTTCAAAATTGTCTTAAGTGTACCTCTCTGACTACTACATTTCTACACAGCCGCTTGAAAGAGTTGTTGCGACCCATTCACATAGGCACTCTCAGTTGCAAAGCAACTGATCGGCCTGCGAAAAAATTTAGTTGCCCCGCTAATAAAAAGTTAGCCAACTAGTAAAGGCTCCTCCTTTCTACCCGGACTGGCGTACGGAAAATGGCCTCAGAAATATTTGAAGAAAAAATTTCAAGAAACAATTGTCCCTATTACAAAACTGGGTTCCAGGACTCAATTTATTTTGATCCAATCCCTGAATAATTCATTTATTAACATTGATTGGTATTACCTTTAAAATAGCTGACTTGGTCCAAAATGCAACTTCTTTTCAAAAAAATCCCAAAAGTACTGAATATCAACAAAACTTTACTTTTTATGGAAGAAGAGGCTGTTGCTGAAACGGCGCCAGAAATCAGCAAAATACCCACAAAAATATAAAAATTGGGGTACCTTTTACAAAGTTAATAAAAACAGCATTAAATATTTCATTACAACTTTCATTTTTATTCAATAAATTTTTCGGTTTAGTATTTTTTTCTTTCTAATTTGTAAACTTAAAATTAATAGGTAATAAACTTGCCAATGTAAAAACAAAATCATAGCTATTGGCAATAAACAAATTTAGCATCAAGAAGTCTGAACAAATTATTAAGTGGGTTTGGTGGTAAATTTTGATTTGCCGAAAATAGGGATCTAACTATAAGGCAAACTCTTAGCGACTGATAAGCACCAGAAATAATTTCTCCTCTTTGTAAATTAAGTACGATACATTTGTTAAGTAAATCTACTAAACTCAAGATGATACATTTTCTTTTCGTACTTTTCGGAAAATATTAAAAAAATTGGTTTGCTTTTCACTACTTAAATACGTACATAATATAGAGATATACATATATCCATAGTTACATTTATAGTTTTAAACAATAAAATAGTAAACAAAAACAAAAATCATTAACAAAGAGCAAAATAAACTCAGAGTTTGGGGTAACTTCGTCTAGAAAGTCCCCATTTCTAATAGAGAGTACACACGCGGTATTTACAAGATCTTTTATAAATCAAAATATGTTTACATGTTATTATATATATATATGTATATTTATGTGTTTTTGTTTTGTGTATTAAGTTTATCTATAACATGTGAGTAGGCCCATTAATGGCTGGCATTTAAAAAAATAGCAAAGTTCACCTTTTTTCCTTGTCACCTCTAACTAAAGCTGTTCTGTGAATATCTCTGTTGTTGTTGAGGGGGATAGGCTAGAGTAAGTTCTCTTAGAACGAAAGAATTTCGTATGTACACCCTGTACTTAACTCATATGTTTTGGTTATAGATACACGTACAATGAACGCTTTGGGCACTACGACAAATATCACATAATGAGATCAATTGGATTTATTTTGGGTACTTTTTGTTTTCGTTTGCGCTTCATTTCCGTAGTTAAGTTTTGCGTTGTAAATTAAGAATGTACTATAAATTGCACAATGTCATTGAACTTAAGATGGTCTACTGGTTTGTGATAGACTGGTGGGCTAATTACATAATTAATGGCAACCGATAAGTTGATTAAGTACCTAATTTAAGTATGTATTTGTTTTGAAAGTTGTTCCAATTAATAATACTTGGCAGAACTGATTCAGTTTGCATTCCATTTGAGTTGTTAGCGAGTTGGAGAAGGTGGAAAGGAACGAACAAAAATAACAATTTTTCTTCATATACATATATATGTTGAAATTAATCCTATTGCGGGACGATTTTCCTTATTACGTTGTGTTATTCGTTCTCTTCGTGTAGTTAAAATTAACTTAAGTATGTATAACAATGTGTTTCCGGTGGCTTTGTGGGTTCTGATTTTAGTTATTGTTACCTTTTCAGTAATCATTTGGATTGGTAAGTACAAGATTTTCATCTAAACTCTATACGAACTTCGCTCTTTACATTTATGCAACTTGTGCAACTTTTTAAATGCCAGCCATAAATGGGCACACTAAGCCAAATAGTGTTTTGTAAGTATGTTTGGTTTTTGTGTGTACATTTGAAATGTTGTTTTTATATTTTACATTCATTAAAGTATATCAATTTTAGGGTCAGTACTCACTTTAAAGAAACTGCCTCCAAAATGATTTCTATTTTTTCGTTTTGGAAGCGTTCTTCTTGAAGTGAATATTGAGCATTTTTTTGCATTTCTTATGCCATATATATAATTAAAATACATTTATATTTTCTTCTGTTATAAAACTTAAAATGAATTTAACCAAAAATAAAACAAAGTTAGACATAACTTGTGTACTTCATCATATTTGTTTTTTAGGGTTAGGAGGAAACCCAAACTTCCATTATCAATATCATCCTTGACTTCATAACCATTTTTTCATGGCGGGTGGGGTACAGTATCAAAGGAGAGCTATGGGAATGCTGGGTGGGTCTTGGATTTTTTTTCGGTTGAATTGTGTGCTTTCCGTTCCTTGCCTTTCTTTTCAATCAATTTGCGCATCATCCAGTTGCATTTGGTCGTAGCCCCTTTTAAACGACACTCGAATATGTGTCTTCCTGCTCTGGCTGTGTATCTTCTGCGAGGTGGCAATCGGCTACCTCACTGTGCATCACTATCTCAATGTCGCCAAGATCTGTTGCTGCCTCCGCCTTTAGCGCCACATCCTCTGCCCTCGACAGCTTTTGCAGCGTGTGAAGTGTCTCCTCATTGATTGTGTGCTCCGGCGATATGTTTTCCTTTAACTGACGCTTTAGACTAAGCGGCATGTGGGCCGCATTGCACTCCGGCGGTGATGGTGACTCCGTACTGCTCGAAGCCGACGTCCCCGTACTTAACTCATGCTGAGCAGCTGCAGCCACGGCCGCTTGTTCCCCGCTGTTGTTAAAGGAGATGTTTTGGCGAAATACTTGTTTGCTAAAATCCCGTAGCTGTTTAGATGCCGTGTCGAGGAAAGATGAGCTGCCCGTTTCCGCATTTGACGACGTATTGTGGCTGGCGTTGGAGATGTTGCTACTAGTCAGTGATGTCCACGATGCGGGAGAAGACTTTCGTGCTACCGAAAGAATAGGATTTTTTGTGGTAGTACTGATTTCGCCACCGCTTGCTCCTCCTGCGCTTGCTGCTAAGGCGTCTGTCAAAGCAAAGATTAAAATGTATTACAGCATTTGTATTTGCAATATTATATTTCCATATTTACATTCCCTAAATTATACTTATTATGAGCGTTATATGCGTTTTGGAGCTGTTAAATGTTATTAAAGTCTCCGACTATAAAAAAATTTTTTTTTTTAAATTTAATATAGAGTGCAAAAAAAAAAATTATGGAATTATAGAAAAAAAATTATTTTTTAGTAAAAAGGTGCTTTTAAAAAGTAATATAAATATGAAAACTAACTCTGTGTGCTGTTTGTGATCTGGTTGGCGGCGGGCACTGTGCTTATGTGACTGGCTTTGGGTTCCGGCGAGGAGCTTCGGTGGAAAATGGTGCCCGTGTTAAACAATGTTAGCAGCTTGTCCACCGCCGACGGATTTGCTATCCACGACGTTTTTCGTGCACGCGCCTGAGGGGCGTTGCTGACTGTCTCGGGAGGTGGCATCGGTTCTGGTTCAGATTCCAAAACTGTGTTCATGTGGCCCGCCGCAGCGGCAGCAGAGAGAGCAACCACACCAGCCGATTCCTTGGTCAGTGTGATATCATTATCGCCAAACACGGCCAGGGGACAGGTCCTGGGTGGAGTTTCTGGGCCGGAAGCTACAGTGTCTGTAACATCGGTGGAGGTGCTTCCATTGCTTTGGCTACTGCTCCCACTGCTGCTACTACCGGGTGACGTTGAGCTCGAATGGCTTGAGGTGGGTGAACTGGTCACGTGTGGCGAAAGATTTTGCCCGGCAACCTCTTCGACACTCGCACTTTTATGTGCATCGCCGTCATCGATGGCCTCTACAATAATCACACTGCTCACTGGCGCCGCGGCAGCTGCTGCTTCCACTGCCTCCGACAGCAGGACTGCCTTCCTCGCCGACTTCAGCATAGGGGTGGGTGGCAGGTCGATGGGTGGCGTGTGCGGTGTGATCGGCGGCATCTGGCGGTTGGCCATCGGCACTTGTGGATCCTCGTAGATGCGAGAAACATGGAAACGTGACCTAGGCGACACTGACAGCCGCTTCACTGTCTGCGTCGAAGAAGTGACAGAGGCCATCGCGGGCAGCGAACTGGAGGTGGGCAGGGCTCCAACAGCATTGAGGCTGCTCTGGCTGCCACTGGGCGATCCGATAGTGGGTATGGACATGCAGCTGCTGGCCGAACGCGGCGTGTGTGGGGGTGGATGCTGGGCCAGCGGCGAGATCAGTGGACTGGCCACTTCTGCCACGCGCGACACGTGAAAGCGGCTACGATTTGGCGAGGACGACGGCGATATAGTGGGCGGACTGGGGCCCGGCGAGCGGAGACGGGGTCCACTCTTTCGCTTCACCTCCAGCAGGGCGGCCGGTGTGGGCAGGGCGGTTGCTGCAGCGGCCGCGGTTGTCGTTGCCGTCACCGTGCCAGTAGCCGCGTCCACGAGGGGGCGACTGTGGCAGGTCAACGAGATCTTCCGCGAGCCCAAGTAGTAACCGCCGCGACACCGTATGCCCGGAAGGCTGCCGCCAAGACTGCTGCTGCCGCCGACCACGTTCGCCGCCTTCTCCGCGAGTTCCTGGGCTTGCCGCTTCTCGTTTCGCGAGCACAGGGAACGCACGGTGCCCAGCACCCTTGTGTAATCCAAATGGGCATCGCTGCCAATCTGAAATAGGAAACGAGAACGATATCAATCGATCAGTTTCAGAAGCGAACAAATAGGATTCGATAGCTCATTGGTTAATTAACTAAAGCTGATGCTTACTTTGTGTTCAGTTGCTAAATTGCTCAATTGACAAAAGAAGTGGATAGTGCAATGGGATATTTAAATTCTGGTCTGATGTTTCCAAAGAAATTCAGGACCAGAAAGCCGCAAGGAGCTGTATTTTCTTAAAAATAGCATTATCCTGAATAATATCATTAAAGTATTACGGAGCAAATTAACATCTAACGTACTTTATTAAGTTCAGATTGTTACTGAGGCAAGCATCTAGAGTGAAAAATTAGCTCGGATTTGGAGTACGAAAGAGACAAGAACCAGGCGGGAAGAGTGCATTTGAGTAGTTAGCGTTGTTATCGGAGGCAAGCCAAGCGTTCTCAGTGGACAGCAGTTAAGCACATATGGCAGTGGGCAGAAGAGTTGGAGGAGCAAATTGAGTGGGGGTTTACTTACGCTCTCCTGGGGCAATGGCGATGGCGGTATAACATTTACTATCGGCACTATGGGCAACTTTATCGGAGATGAGAGAGGCAACAACAACAGTGACCACAAATGGAAACGATTCAATTAAAAATTGAAAGTCAAACTCTCAACGCCTTATGCGTCCAACACACAGCCATCCAAAACCAAGCACGATCATAGAGGGGTTAGCTACGGCTAGCCGTAGCTTCTTCTACCCTTGGTAACGTAATAATCTTTAAGCCTTTTCGGTTAACAAAGAAAGACCTGCACGTCTGGATCGCATCGAGTGAAACCAGTAATTGTCTAACTCACATTTTTGCTAACTTTAAACCTGAAGAACTCTAAATGAAATTATTTTTAAAATAAGACAGCTAATTCTTTAGAACAAATGTTATCAACAACATTAACCACTCCTCTAATATGTTCGCTGGTTGAAACCGATTTAAGTCCTTTGTAAAATATTACAAAGGGGTAATTCATCATAGGAAGAATATTTAAAAAAACACTTTTGCAGAACTTGTAATTCCAACTCCAAAAATAGTGATTTGGAGAACTGTAAAAACAAATCTAAATGCCCTCACACATATATAATATTTAAATATCTTATGATAAACATTTTATTAACTTTTCGACAATGAACTAATCATACAAGGATCGAAATAGGATCGTACTCATCGGCTTCGGTATCGTGCAGGTCTCTAGTACCAAATAGATACAGAACTTCAGAAGCTTTCAAAACACAGCCAAATATAATAGATTATCTTATTTTGATTACTCAATATCTAAACATTTGCGATATCAACATATGTTTATATCTCATTTTTCATCATTATTTATGTTTACCAAGAGTATATAATTTAGAGCATGAAATAATTAAACTCTTTTGTGCAGCAAATGGTTGCAAGACATTTGTAGTCTCTTGATTTAAAAAAATAAAACTCAATTGAATATAGAGTTAAATCCAGAGAATTTACAAAAGAATTGATTATTTTCATGTTAAATTTACTATTTTTCATTTGCTTAACAAAAGATTGAGCATAAATAATGCAACTCAACTTCTACTGTGGCCTCGGATGAGATTAATCGATTCTTGAAATAACAGAGTTAAATTTGTGGTTGTATATCTTACCGTCAGGCGCTTTGGTTCATCGTTAATGTCGATCTGGGTGAGCGTTTTATTCGACTTGAGCACCTCGGCGATTATGTTCAGACTTTCCACCTCTAGTTTATTGTCTCGAATGTCAATACGCTGAAGCTTGCTGTTGCCACCAAATGTGAGGATGGAAGCCAGTGTTTCGATACCCTTGGCGCTTAGATGGGCACTCTGTAGCCCCAACGTGGTAAGAGTGGTGTTTTTCGTCAGACTGTCTTTAATAGTCGATATAAACTCGTTGGACAGACAATTCTTGCCAATGTTAAGCAGTTCCAGAGAAATGGTTTTCTGCAGCAGCTCGGCTACAGCAGGGGCGCAGTCCTTGGTCAGATTATTGTTCCACAGGGTGAGGGCTTTCAGACCGCTGGGCGAGCGATTGGCCTCCAGTGTGGCCTCAGCCAGCTGGCGACGCGATAGCGTGTCGTTCTTGGTCAGCTTCTCGGCAAACTTGGGATCGGCGGAGGCAGTCGAGCTGACGCTGTTGTTGCTGGCTCCACTGCTCATACCGTCTAGCGATGTCTCGCTGCACAGGCTGTCGGAGCTCTGGGATCGGTTACGGGTAGACTGATTTAGGTAGGCACAGCTGGACTCCGTGCGCCTTAGTCCAATGCTAGCTCCACCCGGCGATGTGGACGGAGGTGGGGGCGTGGGCGCCGGACTGGGACACTGGAAGGGCTGACTCTGTTCTTTATTCGCCTGGAGGCACTCCTCGGCAATGGTAACCTTTGGCGGTGGGAATGGATCTTCTAGTTTATTCAGTGCTCCGACTTCTGGCGTAGGACTAGGCGTAGCTGCCTCCTGGGCGGCAAGCAGACACTCAGTGGACTCTGTGGCTATGGTGGCCGTCTCTATGCCACACATCTCCTTGGCTATGTCGTCCAGCCGCGTGCTCTCCAGTGACACAGAAAGCCTGCTAAACTCGTCGGGCAAATGGCGACTTATATCGCCTTCAGATGCGCTTTCGAACGCCGAGTCTGTGCTGTGCGTATCCTCGAAGTCGTCTCCCACCTTTGCGTTTTTGTTCACGTCCAGCGGCCGAGATCCACCAGCCCCCGCTCCACTGCCATTTATACAGTCGCTCTCCTCAGCGGTTACCTCGAAAATGGGCGCTGGCGATGATCCACTGGGATTGGTTTCGACTTCCATTGGTGGAGCTACGACAGCTAAGGTTGCTGTTGCTCCCGCCGACAATTGGATTGTGTTATTATTGTTGCTATTGTTTTGGGAATTGTTAGCATTGTTATTATTGTTGTTGTTTATGATGTTGTTCTGTACACAGGATTCATTGGGTTCAACGGTTTTAGCCTCTGTTGAGGGAGTAATATCTGCAAAGGAAACAAATTCAGTTCTTCTGAAAAAACTGGTTAATGAAAAAGTAACTTACCACATATGTTTCGTTCGTTTTGGGAACTTTGCTGTTGTGCTGGATGCAGGCGTTCCTCAGGATCAGCAACAGGAGCCGCGGACTCCATCGGGCTGGATGAGATTATGACCGGTCCGACTTGATCGCTTAACGGCGGCTCCTTGGCGGTGGTCGCATCATAAATCTCGTTGCTGATCTCGCTGATGTCCTCAGAGCACGCGGCGGCCAGGGTGTCGGTAGATATGTTAGAGGGCGCCTCCTCGCTGCTACTGTCACTGTTCATGGAGAGCAGCTTGTCCAACATGGACTGTCCGCCGTTTTGGCTGCAGTTTCTCACAGTGTCTTCGGTGTTTTCGTCGTCATTATCATTATCCACGTCAACTAGGACACCTACCGGTGGATCGGTACAGCCTGCCTCCTCCCTTGGAGTCTCAGGAATCGAGGCAACGTGTGAAGAAGATTCACTACCAACGTCATATTTGGCTTGACTGGGCGCCGAGCTGGCAGAATTGAGTATTGCTGCCGAGGGCTCCGATTCCACAGGCGACACGCACTCGTCTACCTCGATGGCACGTGTTCGCTTCAGGGCCCCCATTCGACGTTCCAGCTCTGTGGACTGGAGGATGAGGGCCTGTACCAGGTACATGACTCCCTCATTTCTAATGTTGTTGTTGCTGATGTCGATGAGCTCCAAGCTGTGGTTGTAGCGCAGCATGTCGGCTATGTGCTGGGCATCCACGCAGTCCAAATCATTGTAGCCCACCCACAGCTCCTTGAGCATTTTGTTTTGGTAGAGACCTCGGCCTGCAAATGATACTATAGTATAATAAATAAATTTCGGATGCAGGCAAATAGCGATTTGATCCACAAATTAAAACATTTTCCTTAGAGCCATTTCACTCTGGACTCAGTGATTATGAGGAAACGCATATGCGTCATATCGGATAATTTTAGAAACCTAAATTCAAACCCAATCCGGGTCGGAAAACTTACAGAGATGGATGAGCGGCTGTCCTCTGAGGCCACAGTGCTCCAGCTTTAGGGTGTGGAGATTGGATGAGCCCAAGGCCCGGCCAAGGCTGTCGGCACCCAATTTTGTGATCTGGTTGCTCTCGGCGTTGAGGAGCTGAAGCTCTTGGCTGCGTTCCACCATGTAGGCACACAATTCCCAGCAGCGCTTCGTCATCTGCTCCTTGTTGTAGGAAATGTCCAACTCGTTACCAGCTTCATAGTATTCGATCATTTGAAAGAGGGCCATCAAGCAGCTCTCGTCCAGAGTACAGTCGGATAGATCAATGCATTTGTATTGTATCTACATGTTAATATACGTATTTTATTAATCGAGATCTCTGTAAGTCGGTTTCAACTCACTGCATACCCTTTTAAAAATTTCCTCGAGGGCTTCGCAATCGTTGGCCGCTAGTTGATTCGCCTTGAGGGGAAGAAGAGGCTGCCTCGGCTGGTTTAGATCTAGACTCTTTAGATGATCCATTACACTCTTAAGCGGCTTTGTGTGATGCTTTTGACAGGACTGCACATACTGATCAACGATCTCGGAAATGCTTTTCACAAGGCATACTGAAATAGTTAAATAGAGTTGTAAATAAACAAATAAATCAATTCAATACAACTGCCTCTTAATAATAGACTATTCTCATTTAAATTATTTTTTAAAATTTATCTTTTAGATTATTCTTTAGATTATTTTTGTTATACGAATATTGAAAACATTCTTTGCGGATCAAAGTAGCCAAAACATGAAGATTGTCTAATTTATTTGTGTTAACAAATTGTTTAAAGTACATATCAAAGCGCTCGGTGCGCCATTCAAGACGAGTCAATAAACTATTGAACATTTTTCCGTTTCGCCCAATGAAGTGTCGCCTTTTCAAAAACAACAAATGTGTGTGGCAAATAAATATTATATGATCAAATATGACAAATAACAAGAACTTATGGCGCGTGCGAGTGTTTGATTTCCTACCCTGAACCTCATCACCCACTTCCAGCATCCTCATCATGATCATCAACAATTGGCGGCGTCAGCATCAAACACATGGAGCGACATAGACAAATTGTCCACACAAAAAAATAAATGAAATTGTGTCGGCAATTTCCAAACGATTTGCTTGTTTACAGAGGGGTTGGTTGACATGAAATCGTGAACTTGTAATTTGCAACTTATTTGCGTTGGACACATCTTGTGTGCTATCTATCATTGAGTGAACCAAATTTAGAAACCGCAACGTCTACTATTCGACGATAACTCATATTTTGATACAGAAACTGTTATAAAGAGCTTTTGATATGATAAAAATATGTCGCCGATGAATAATGCACGACGGTTTCATTTTTAAGTATTAGCGCTAATTCATATTACTAAGTGTATTTAAAAAAAACAGCCAAAGAGAAACATTGTGCCAAATGCCAAGTGCACCTTTCTTAAAATTGGCTGGCAACACACAAACGATCACTTCCACCAAGACAAACATATATAAGTTCTTATGAAAACGTAAACAATTAAATCTATCATTGCATTATATCGCCACATCAGTGTTAGGAGCCAATTAAACGATTCGTTTTAGATCAGCTAGAAACTGGCATGCCAATATAAAAGGTGCAATACAAAGAGAGACGCGAAATTTTGTCAAGAAATCTTTTAACCGATTCCGAAAGATTTTCAAATTTGGCAAACTTTCAAAAGTGTTTCAGTCCTATTTCATCTATATAATAGTTCCGTCCTTCTCCCCCAACCGAGGCTGCCTTGAAACTGAACATCTGTTAAGTGATTCATTAACGTTGAGTAGGATAATACAAAATCTGAATTATTACGAATTTTCACTCGACTAGGCAGACAGGGTGACGACCAAGTTTGACGTTTCTCTTTAAATTCTTTTAAATTTATATCTATAAATAAAAATGGTTTAAAGTTTAAACAGAATAGTATTTGACTCTTGAGTTTTTGGGGAAGAGAGGTGAGCAGCTAAGTAAAATACACAAATAACACCGGAAAAATTTAAATCAATCATAAACAATTTGGCACTATTGTAAGGCAGTATTTGTTCCTCATTATTAATATATACTACGGATTTTAAATAATTCTTTTTACAAGCTGTTTGCTTGGATACCCTGAGACCAGTACAAGATTCTTTTTAGCTTGTTCTTAAATAAAAAAAACATTAAAAACAACATATATACATATATATGTATGCAATTTTGATTACCTTGGTGTCCTTCTGGACCCAGAACTTTAGATACCTGATATTAGATATTATATCAATGGTTAATAGAGAGAGGGAAGAGCTTGAACATATTAAGAGGTGGTCAAAAAAATTGGATGATTTTACAAATGTAGTTCGATTTTTATGTTTTGTATGGTAAAATTTAAATTAAATTCGTTTTTTTTTTTAATTTGGGTCATTTTTAATTAAATCTAATTTGACTTTTAAATGAAAAAGTGTCTTGCTAACTTTGTCAAGCCCCAGGTTTTTTTTATATAATTACTTTTTAAGAGGTGGGCAAACAATGAGTGGGCAAAGGATTTTTTTGAGGAAAATATGATAAAGTTTAATTTTTTAAATATGTGCAAGAATAGAGTGGGACAAAAAAATAATTGGAAAGTCAACTTTTATCTTTTCAAAAATTTTCGAAGATTCCATATTTTTGAAACTAAAAGTCAAAATAACTAATTGGTTGGCAGAAGTGGTTCAAAAGTTCGGATTTAGTCGATCCAACTTCTTTGAGCTTAGAAATAGCGCTAATAACTACCTTAATCTTTTATCGGTTTTTATGGTCGATATTCGAAAATGGGAATATGCGAATCTGTTTGATAAAAGTATGTTTGTCGACTCGCTGCCATCGATCGCTTAGATAAATGACTAATACAATACAAACATTGTAGAATCGCGTGCCGTCGTCTGTCTGCGTCCATTAAATGCCTCTCGAGTGTTTTATTATTCTATTGATTTTTGTGCCTTTTTCGCTGCTGCTTCTGACGTTGTTGCTTCCCACAAAAGTCAAAGCGAGCGTAGAATGTGCAAATAGTGAAAACTATAAGTAATCAAAAAAGCACTCATAAGATAAACGAGAAAATTATCAATTAAATGGCTGTTAATTTAGTGCTACACATTTATAAAGTCAAAATCTTTTTCTCGTTGCTTTGTCATTTATTTAAGATTGCGATTTGTTTTATTTCTATATGGCAAACATAATAAGGAATAAAAATACCAAATAACAAAAACACAGGTGGCTAGAATAAATGTTTATAGACAAATAAAATATATCTCAACCCAAAATTTTCAATCAATTCAGAAATATTAATTTTTGCTGACGAATTTTCAATTTTCGATTTGAGCGAAATGCCATTTTCCTCGAAACCATGCTTCATTTTTTATTTTGGCACGGCCAAATTGTATTCTAGTTAGCAGAATGCATCTTTTTATACCCTTGCAGAATTTTGGTCAAAAGTTTGCAACGCAAAAAAATTAAACAAAAGGTATAACTTTGTTGTCTTAATATTTTTTTTCTTTTGGATTTGTTAATCTTTGAACACTATGGAATAACGGTTTTAATTAAATTAAAATCGGAAATCTATATCATATAGCTCCCAAAAATCAAAAGAATAAAAAAACTAAATATTCAAAAAAAAATATTTATATTTATTTTGCTGTTTTTGTATTTATCAAAATATTCCTTTGAGATATAGTAATTATTTACTATATCAGAATTACGCTTTTAGTTTTGTCAAAATCGGACAACAATATAGAATATCATAGATGGCAAAATGCATCGCAAAATCGACATAGCTTCGTTGTTTTTAGTAATGTAGGCATAGAAATCGAAATGTATTCGTTTTGTAATAACTACAAAGGTATATAAACTTCGATTTTCCGATTGTTCCTATGGGAGCTATATGATATAGTCGCCCGATCCGGCTCGTTCCGACTTGTAGCAGATAGCTTTAAAACTAAGGGACTAGTTTGCGTAGAAACGGACGGACGGACATGGCTGCATTGACTCTCCTGGTGATACTGATCAAGAATATATATACTTTATAGGTCCAGAAAAGGTTAAAAAAAATAGTAACAATACCTTGATGCTTATTAATTGTCAACAAGTGGGAAATAGTTATAAAGACAGCATTACAATTGAAATGCTAATTTAAGTAGGAATCGACAGGGGGGCAACGGTTGTCTTTATCGGCTCGGTTGAAAATCCTTAAATAATATATTTTTTTTTAAATGGTCCCCTTTTCTGCGTTGAAATATTCACTAAAATTTTATCTTCTGCGAGGATAAACAATTATTTAAAAATATTATTATTGAATATTGAATATTATTGAATCTCAAGTTATCAGAAAGGAAATTAAGTTATCGTCTAAGGTCTGTTATTCTAACCAGCATGCATACGAAAATGTCTCGTTTCTTATCTGATTATTGATATTAACCTGCTGCCGTTGACTTGAATTGACAAATTGACTGCCATGACTGACGCTCGTTTGCTGTTATCGGCCACTTATTTTCAGCCAAAAGCAGACGGTTGGTTTTTTTTTGACACAAATAAGTGCCTCAAAAGCTCTAGCTAGATAAATAAACAAGAAAGGAAAGCTAACTTCGGGCGGAGCCGAAGTTGAAATACCCTTGCAGAATATTCTGCAAATTATATTCTCCAAAATTATTCATATAATGCATTCTTAATACTCATAAAAAATCCCAACTTCCTAACTTTAAAAACACCAAAGTTAAACACCATTTCCAATCGTTCAGTTATATGGCTGCTATAGAATATAGTCGGCCGATCCTTATCAAATTTGATATGTCGGATTGATTGGTCAAAAATAAAACCCATAGAAAATCCCAACTTCCTAACTTTACAAACACCAAAGTTATGGCATTTCCGATCAATCAGTTATATGGCAGCTATAGGATATAGTCGTCCGATCCTTATGAAATTTTGTAGGTCGGATTAATTGGCCAAATATAAAACCCATAGAAAGTCCCAACTTCCTAACTTAACAAACAGCAGAGTTATGGCATTTCCGATCAATCAGTTATATGGCAGCTATAGGATATAGTCGGCCGATCCCAGCCGTTCCGACTTATATACTGCGTGCAAAGGAAAGAAGGGTGTGTGCAAAGTTTCAATTCGATATCTTTAAAACTGAGAGACTAGTTCGCGTAGAAACAGACAGACGGACAAACGGACATGGCTATATCAACTCAGGAGGTGATCCTGATCAAAAATATATATACTTTATAGGGTCGGAGATGTCTCCTTCACTGCGTTGCACACTTTTGACCAAAATTATAATACCCTCTGCAAGGGTATAAAAACAAGAAAGGAAAGCTAACTTCGGGCGGAGCCGAAGTTGAAATACCCTTGCAGAATATTCTGTAAATTATATTCTCCAAAATTATTCATATGATGCATTCATATGATGCATTCTTAAAAATCCCAACTTCCTAACTTTAAAAACACCAAAGTTATGGCATTTCCAATCGTTCAGTTATATGGCGCCTATAGGATATAGTCGGCCGATCCTAATGAAGTTTGGTAGGTCGGATTTAATGGCAAATTGTAATTCTGATATAGTTAATTATTTTATATCTTAAAGGAATATTTTTATAAATAGAAAAACAGCAAAATAAAATATATTTTATTTTATTTTTATACCCTTGCAGAGGGTATTATAATTTTGGTCAGAAGTTTGTAACGCAGTGAAGGAGACGTTTCCGACCCCATAAAGTATATATATTCTTGATCAGGATCAATAGAGGATTCGATATAGCCATGTCCGTCTGTCCGTCCGTCCGTCCGTCCGTCTGTCCGTCTGTTTCAATACCGTTTGCGAGCTCAGTTTAAAAGCTAGCGATCTGAAACTTTCACAGTTGTCCTAAAACATGTGTACGCAGATCAAGTTTATAAATCGCCCCGATCGGACGTCTATACCCTATAGCTCCCATAGGAACAATCGGATATAACTTTCAAGAATGGAAGATATTTCGCGCAGTGTAAAAGCTATTAACATAAATCTTTCCAAATCTAATTTTTTTATGCATACCTTGATCAATGTAAAAGCGCTTGGCGATCGGACGTCTATATCCTATAGCTCCCATAGGAACAATAGGGTGATATCGGTTAAAATTTAATGATTTTTAGGATATTTCGCACAGTATATAAGCAGTTGACATAAATCTTTCCAAATCGTATTTTTTTATGCATACCTTGATTAAGGTAAAAGCACTTGACGATCGGACGTCTATATCCTATAGCTCCCATAGGAACAACAGGGTGAAATCGGTACAAATTTGATGATTTTCTGAATTTTTCGCGTAGTGTGTAAGCTACTGACATAAATTTTTCCAAGTCTTATTTATTTACGCATATCTTGATTAGGGTAAAAGCGCTTGCCGATCGGAAGTCTATATCTTATAGCTTACGTAGGAAAAATTGTTAAAGGCTGCGAAAGTATCCCTTTTTTTCTATTTTTATATGACATTTTTGCAGTATAAAAGCAATTGACATGAAAGGATGCAAATCTGGTTTATTTATGTATACCTTATTCCATTCGCTACTTTTTCAGTTTTACCAATTTCGGCAAAGTCTGCAAGGGTATTAAAACTTCGGCTTGCCGAAGCTAGCTTCCGTCCTCGTTTTTTTTGATTTTGGTATAGGAGCTACATATATGATATAGATGGCCAATTTTAATTTAATCAAAACAGTAATTCGATAGTATTTAAACATTACCAAATCCCAAAGAACCAAAAAATTTTTTTTGAAACAACAAATGTATACTTTTTAATTTTTGGTTTTCGATTGTTCCTATCATATAGATCCAGCTCATTCCGACTTATATACATACTACCTGCATTGGAATGTCAACTTTTGGGAAAGTTTCAAATTATAATACTGAAATTATAATACCCTTTGCAAGGATAAAAAATAATAAATAAACTAGTCGCCTAAAATCAGCATCAGGCGAATTTAATTTTAACTTAATGCAAACAGTTCCTTTATTTACGAAATAGCTTACTTATATTTACTCGTCTTTGTTCATCGATTTCGGCTATCTGGCTGGGTTCTTAATTTTCTTTTTACCCTTTTTAACTTTCCGTTGCTTTGCTTTGTTTTTGAATAAATTAATTACATCGGCAATGTACACTAATCGAGCTCGTGACATTTTGCACAGCAAGTAATATTCAAGTAATTATTTTGTATGTCATCGACTGCTGATTAAAATTGATTCAGAGCTTAGATTGACTTAAAATTAAAAAGCTGATAAAATAAAGTACGTGTTAGTTGGTTTACGATTTATTAAAAGCTTTAAAAAAAAAACCATTTTGCAAAATTGTTGAGTAACATACACTTTTGCAGCTTTTAGAAAAATTAAATATTATATAAAACGGATAACGTTTTATTTTTACAACTAGATTGACTCTCCTGGTGGTATAGTGTTTTATAGTATTTTACTTTACTTTAATTTCAGAATTAAATTGTAATACCATCTGCAAGGGTATAAAAATAAATGTAAGAAAAATTTGGAATCATGGTGCCCAAAGCAAATATGGAAAATATGCATAAGCAAATGCCTATCTTACTGGAATTCATCATAATTATTCACTACTATGTACATTTTTTAAAACCATGCTTGACGCAAATTTTACCTTTAGAACCCTATATAGTATATATATTCTTGATCATTCTTGATATTCTTGATCTTATCACTAGGCGAGTTGATATATCCATGTCCATCTTATTCTATTCCGCGAGCCCAACTTAACAGCTAATAAAACTTTTATAATCGTCTTTTTATATATGTACGCAGATCTAGTTTAAAAACGCCGCTGATCCGACGTCTATATCTTTAGAAATGATCAGAATAAATTTTAAAAATTATCTGTTTTTAAAGAAGATTACATAATAATCAATCGATTGCCATTAGAACGTCCGGGTTAAACTTGTTAATTTTGTAAAAATTTTGTTTCATTTTGAATCCATCCCTTAAGTTGAATATATCCTATATCTGTTATATGTATATTCGCGCAGTACCCGAAGTAACTGCAAGGGTATTAAAATATCGACATGCTAAATAAGTGTAGGTGTTTAAGAATAAGCCCAACTAAAAATACAAAATTCATCCAATCAGTATTTAAAATTTGCTAACAGGCCTAGTATATTTTCTGGATTGGACCTTTCACAGATAAGTCAAGTAGTTGACGAGGTAGGGAAGTGCATGGTATTTCTATTTCCACAAATGTACAAATGTGTAGCTACCATTTGTTTTTTTCCCTGCCAGCATGTCCGTCTGTCATAATGTGTTTCCTTGGGGCTTCTCTTTAGGTGCTTTTGTTTTAGTGACAATGATGACATCACATAGTTTCCACACCTCCAACAGCAAAAAGAGAAGCAAATACAAATTCAAACACAAAGGCAAGAAAGGAATGAAAATAAACAAACAAATGTACAAGACAAGTAAAAATACATAATGCCTGTGTCTGTGTGTCACATATGCAGAGGTAAATAAAAATGGAGACAACAACAAGAACAAAAACGGCGCAATCGTTTAAACAAATTCATAGACACTCCGACGAGACGAACGACGAGCGCAAAGCGGATCCCACGATTGGCGTTCAAGGCAAAGTTAAAACGGAGCAGAAAAGAGCAAAGCGAAAACAAAAGCAATGCCGGCCAAATAATAATAAAACATGTGAAGAGCACGAAGCAAACTGGAATAAAAAGCAATAAAAACAACGAAAACGAACCATATCTTATCAGCAGTTTCTGTTATCGCTGACGTGCAAATAACAAATAAGAAAATGAAAGGAAACCCAAAAGCAAAACCACATAACAATTTAACAACCAGGTACTGAAAACAAATTAAAAATTTTAAAAAACAATGTTGTTTGTGATTGAAAAGATTGAAGCCTGAATCTGATTAAGAATATTTATACATACTCTGTATATATATTTGTATGAACATTTTCAGATCCTTCTTTCACCTGCATAAATAATGCGCGTTGGTCCATTAAAAGCTTAGCAGAAGACAAATATTGGAAAAACGATGTTTTGCCTTCAAATTTTATCACTCATACTTACTGTTGGCTTTAATCAATCAACTTATTCCAACTAAGTAATTTCAATACTAACTTTGAGATCATTACGCCTTAATTTTAAAATATTTGACTTAAGAATAAATAAATTGCACACTAAAATCTACCATTGTAAACAATGGGAACATGAAAGAAAGCAAGTTTCGGCAGGCCTCTGCACCTGTTGCAAAAATAATATATATATTCTATATTTCGATGTCGATGCTTGAATGCAATGAAGCTATGTAGGTCGATTTTCCGATCGTTCTTAATGCAGCTAAATGATTTAATCGTCCGATTATTATAAAAGTACAACTTTACTAAATAATATCGTTAAAAACGACTGTATGTCTCTGTGTATATGTTAAGAAACAACGAATTTATTATTTTATTTCCCTTTTTCCGAATTGTTTCCTTGGCAGCTAATTATAGGATACAGTCATACGATTTTTATAAAATATTGGTAGTAATATACATTCTTTATAGAGTCGGAAACATGGCCTTCATTACGTAGCAAACTTTTGACTGAAATTTAATACCCTCTGCAAGGAGTTGTTTCGGACTCCCTAATTTACCTGTTTCTCCTCTATTGCTTTTGGATTTGTATGTCATTAACCAGCAAATAAAACCACTCTTCTTTGCACGAGCAAAGTTTTAAATAATGTAGACAAATAATAACTAATCAACTAGTCAATATCTTTGGGCGTTTAGAAACTGTAAGCGTTTGAAATATAGATTTGGCGTTTTTTCCGCTAAATTAGCAGATTTTTCAAAAAATCGTAGAAGAAATAATCGTTTTTTATAAAGATCTGTTTAAATTCTAGAACCAGACCGAGTACCTAGTCCATAGTCCCAACTAACAAAAATTTGTTTTGCAAACATATAAGTACATATGTATATTAGGGTGGTCAACAACAAAAATGTACGCCCACCGGTTATTATGGTAAATTTTGATGTGCAACAAATGTAAGTAAAACCAAAAAAAATTTTAGAGGGTAAGAGTAGAGTAACCAAATTTGTACTAATTTTTTGACAAGTCACCATTTTGGCATAATTGATTTATATTCATATTTATCTATCGATTGAATGCACCCAATTATATTGACTTGTTATAGCGAATATTCATTCACACTAGTTCTCTTCCTGCATTGTCTTTGTGCTTAGCAACAGCTACTGAAAATAATTTTTATAAGTAATGGCATACTAGTACGCTGCAGTTCCTTCTCTGTTCATTTACCAAAGGTAACAAAATATTTCTGCGCATTTTAGCGACTTGGCAGGCATCACTATTCTCATTCTTCTCTTGATTAACTTTTTCACTTGAAATTAGCTGACAGATCGTTCGGATCCTTTCGACCCGTAAAACAAAGCGAACAAATGTATTGCTTTAATAAAATGAATTCAGGAAATGAAGTAAATTGTAACGGCCAATGTGATTGACATTTGGCGGTTTCCGTGTTTGACTGAGATTCATCGCTTAGGATAAGATCGAATGCACGGATGCCCAGAGGCATTGTTGAATGATAAATTGTCAGCTAAATAATGTAGTGTACTGAATACTCAACAACCGGAAGAAATCTAGTTCCCACTTATAAATTATACATGTATAGCTTCCAAATATTTATATATTCTTAGAGTTTTTATTTTCGCATTATAACACATTTCTCACTCACTAACTATTACAATTTTTACACTTCTTTTAAAAAGTAAAAAGTCTCAGTTAGATTTAAAAAAATTAAATTTTCTGATTAAAGTAATTTAATAATTAATAATAATAATAATTAATGATGATAGTAATTAATAATAATAATAATAATAATTAATGATGATAGTAATTAATATGAATAATAATTACAGCACATATAAATATGAATTTTAATTGTCAACTTTAATACCTTTCTGTTAATATTAACAATTTCCATCCCAATTTCTAATATTAATGAAAAATAGCGATAGAATAGCGTTTGATACCAATTTAAAATAAAAAAAAACTCTTTTGCATTTAAAACAAGAAAGGAAAGCTAACTTCGGGCGGAGCCGAAGTTGATATACCCTTGCAGAATACTCTGTAAATTATATTCTCCAAAATTATTCATATGATGCATTCTTAATACTCATAAAAAATCCGAACTTCCTAGCTTTAACAACAACAAAGTTATGGCATTTCCAATCGTTCAGTTATATGGTAGCTATAGGATATAGTCCGCCGATTCTTATGAAATTTGGTAGGTCGGATTGATTGGCCAAATATAACACCCACAGAAAATCCCAAACTCCTAACTTTACAAACACCAAAGTTATGGCATTTCCGATCAATCAGTTATATGGCAGCTATAGGATATAGTCGGCCGATCCTTATGAAATTTGGTAGGTCGGATTGATTGGCCAAAAATAAAATCCATAGAAAATCCCAACTTCCTAACTTAACAAACACCAAAGTTATGGCATTTCCGATCAATCAGTTATATGGCAGCTATAGGATATAGTCGGCCGATCCTTATGAAATTTGGTGGGTCGGATTGATTGGCCAAATATAAAACCCATAGAAAATCCCAACTTTCTAACTTTACAAACACCAAAGTTATGGCATTTCCGATCAATCAGTTATATGGCAGCTATAGGATATAGTCGGCCGATCCTTATGAAATTTGGTAGGTCGGATTGATTGGCCAAATATAAAACCCATAGAAAATCCCAACTTTCTAACTTTACAAACACCAAAGTTATGGCATTTCCGATCAATCAGTTATATGGCAGCTATAGGATATAGTCGGCCGATCCTTATGAAATTTGGTAGGTCGGATTGATTGGCCAAATATAAAACCCATAGAAAATCCCAACTTCCTAACTTTACAAACACGAAAGTTATGGCATTTCCGATCAATCAGTTATATGGCAGCTATAGGATATAGTCGGCCGATCCTTATGAAATTTGGTAGGTCGGATTGATTGGCCAAATATAAAACCCATAGAAAATCCCAACTTCCTAACTTTACAAACACGAAAGTTATGGCATTTCCGATCAATCAGTTATATGGCAGCTATAGGATATAGTCGGCCGATCCCGGCCGTTCCGACTTATATACTGCGTGCAAAGGAAAGAAGGGTGTGTGCAAAGTTTCAATCCGATAGCTTTAAAACTGAGAGACTAGTTTGCGTAGAAACAGACAGACGGACAGACGGACAGACGGACAGACGGACAGACGGACAGACGGACAGACGGACAGACGGACAGACGGACAGACGGACATGGCTATATCAACTCAGGAGGTGATCCTGATCAAGAATATATATACTTTATAGGGTCGGAGATGTCTCCTTCACTGCGTTGCACACTTTTGACCAAAATTATAATACCCTCTGCAAGGGTATAAAAATAACTTTAAGAACATCCTATGAAAATTTAAAATACCTACATTGTTTGCTACTCATTAAATTACCCATGCCAAAACTTACCTTGCTTCCAAGGATTAGCTGGCTCCAGGTAACCAGTGACCAGTTCGTTATCCGGAAATGAGACTCGTCGGGCTATAGACGAGCTGAGCGAGCTGTCCGAGGATTTTCGCTGCAACAGACTAGGTGCCGTGGACAGGATACTTCCCCGCATGGGCAGGCCCATGGGTCCAATGCCTTCTCCCACTCCAGAACTTGCCAAGTCAGGACACATGGTTGAGCTGGGATTAGAGGCCAGCGAATCGGTGCGCCATACCGCCGTCTGCTTGGCATCGTGGTATATCTTGATCTTCTGTCGTTGCTGCGTTCGCATCTGAACATCGAATGCCGGGGATTCTGCAGCAGCAATATTCGACGCAGCAGCTGCATCAGCTGTTTCTGCTAATTCCGATCGCTCTGCCACAGCTGTTGTTGTCGGCTGCGGTTGACCCTCAGCTGTTGTATTTATTTCCTTTACACCGGCTGATGTTTCTTCTGCAACAGATGTGGTCGCAAAGTGCGTTCTCGTTGTTGGCTCCGTTCCATTGCCTTCTATTGCTGTTCTTGTTGATATTGTAGATGCTGTTGTGTTTGGCTGTGCATTGTCGCGGATATTGTGCAACATTGTTGCGAAGCGTTTTCAGTTGCTGCTGTCGCCTTCAAGTTTGTCACACTTCAAGTTTACTTAATTTTTCGAACTTGTTTGTTTTTATGTTTAACATTTAAATCACTATATATACACACAATCACAAGCTTCGATATCGTTCGTTTTTCGTTTTTATTTTATTTTACGTATATGTGGTTCATTCCCGCGCTTCCCGCTTACATTTTCAGGTGCTTTTATTTTATTTACACTGCAAAATTCATATCGAAATTACATTTTTTTTCAACCAAACAAAATTTTAAGATTTTCTTTTAGCCGCTAGACTACAGTTTAAAATTCGATAGTGTTTTGTTCGAATTTCTCAGACGCATCGAATAATCAGCAGCGGGCAGGCAGTTTACAAAACACAAAAATATTCCGCTCGAAAATTTCCACCGTCACAAACGCACAGTGGAACAGTAAGCCCAAACGCTCGGTAAAATCAATAGTCACAACATAAACTTAGTTAATGTTTAATTTGTATTAAATTAAATTTAAATGCTGTATTATTATTATTAATAAATTACTTAAGCAATTTTTTTATATTTTTTTTCCACCACGCCGAGAAATCGTATGTTTTAAACAAAAGAAGAACTAACACGATAAAAGGCACTGGCTGGTTCATTGTTGATTGATTTTATAACCCTTTTCATTGCCTCCTTTCATTACCCACTGTGCAATTTTTAGTTTAAAAACAAAACGAAAACAAAAAAACGAGGCAAAGAGAGCAGAGCACACGCACACACGGGCAAAAGAGAGTGGCATAAAAAACATTACCTAATTGTTAATGATTTTTGTTCGCGTTTGCACTGTCAGAAAGGAGAGAGAGAGAGAGAATGAGAGAGAGGAGAGGGAAGGGCAATCGCAGATTGTTTGCAACTGTTGTTTGTTATCATTTTTCGCCCCTCTGTACTTTTCGCATTTTTGTTTACCTCGCCAGGTTGCCTTTCTCTCACGCGTCAATGTAGTAGTGTGAGGGCTGTGCTCGTCTGTGTGTGCGAGTAACACGCGCCCTGTTGCATGCAAAACCCAAATTAAAAGGCAAATTGCATTTGGTAATAACACAGGCAGTCGAAAGGGACAAACAATTGAGCGCTCTTGCTGTTCCTCGAATTTCGTTTTAGAATAAATACACAAATTACGTCACGCATGTCTGTATGAGTTAGGGAGGACTACTGAGTTGTTGTGGTAATGTTTAAAGTTTTCTTTTAATTTCCGCGTTGCGTACTTTTGTAAAAGTGTTTACTTTTTAGTTGCTTTTGCTCACATAACTTAATGCGCTCGGCGCTCACGTTGTTTTTAATTTGCGGCACTTTGCATTTGGCGCATTTTCACGCACCAAATTTCTGTTTTCGTTATACAACTTTGGGCAAAGGAGTTTTGTTTGTGCTGACACTCATCAGAAGTAACGCTTTATCTGGCATTTAATCAATCCCGCTCCATTCAGCGTTCAGCTTATGACGTTTAGGCATCCGCGACCCAACAACAACCGATCACAAAGACGTTGAAAATGCGAAAGATAGAAATAGAAACCGAGTTGCGCATTTTCATGGTGCACAATGTGCGGTGTTGCCAGACTGTGATAAATTTCGTGAATACGCGAATTAAATCCTATGTATAGTCCCACAATGTGAATTAAAAAAAATTATATATTGAAAAGATAATAAGTTTTCTATTTAGAACAAGCTGGAAAATCAGGCTTACTAGCGAAAAAGTAGTAACGAAGTAAGTAAGCTTTTAAGTTGAAATATTGTATCGAGACAGTTGATTTTATATCATTAACATGACTATATTTTCTTGCCGTCGTCAGTTTAATATACAAAACCTTAAAACCTATCAATTCTGGTTTTAAGGTTTTGTATATTAAAAATTAATTTTTTTTCAATTTGTTTTTTTTTTTTTATTCCTCTTTGATTAAACAACGAAGAATGGTTAGTAAGGAAACAAATGTGATCGCACAAATTAACGCAGTAAAGTCTCAATATACCTGCATGACTTTCTAATTTAATTGCAACTTATTGAACGACAGCGACGTGTAAACCACACTAAACTCCCCCAACAGCCTGGCAACCCATCCACGTGTGCTCTTTTTACGCACCCTCTCGCTCACTCTCCCTTAAATCGCACGAAACATTCAACATCAAAACAATAAGATTGTGTACACATGCTTGTGTATATTCACTTCACATCGCTCATTAATGAGCGCTCACGCTAGTTGTTTGTTTTAATTCCACATTTTAACAAGATTGTTAGGCAAAAATCACAGAAACGGCAGTTGCTCTCTTTATCACTCTCTGTATGCTAACAATATGATGTCAGAGGAAACCTTTTTCATACACTTCGTCAGGAAAATTAAAATTGGGATCCAATTCGTCAGTTCATTGCTCAGGATTTAATGTAGCAGAATTACTGATTGCAGAATGGCCAGCGAAACTTTTGCGCGTTACAAGTTCGGGTGAAGTGCATACAGAAAAAAAAACAAACTTCTATTTTCAAGGTCACTTTTGAAGTTCTCCATACACACACACGCACCTTCTCTTGCCTTTCACCCGTCGACCACAGAGTTAAGGTTATTACGGAAACTGGTGTTATAATCAATGGAAGAGGTTCCCACTTGATTTGATTTACTCTATTTAACAAACTTCGTTCAATGGAGCCGCGAAACTCCGTGCTCGACAATTGACGAGCTCTGGTCAGTGTTACCAACTGCTCTAAATTCTCTAATACCAACAACTTGCGTCACCACGACATTTTGGGGAGGTAATACACTTATGGTACTGAACTTTAAAGAGTAACCAGAAAAATAGCTATTGCTAAATCGCGAATTTTTTTTATAATAAATTTGTTTATTACTAACGATTTCACAATTTTTTAGTTATTTCATAAGAAAATATTTATGACTAAGAAAAAAGTTTTCATAAATTCAGGTTGCTCAGAGAGTCTTGCGCTCCTCTTAAGCCTAGTACTCAGATCGACGAAATCTGTTCGTCAGCTTATGAGAAAGAGCGAGAGGCAAACAGCTGGTTTTTAACCCCGGTACTCATACCAGATAATTACATCTCGTTGCCAACCACCCGAAATTAACTTTGGGTGAACGTTCGTCAGGCCCTAGCGAAAAGATTAAAGCCTAGTACTCAGATCGAAAAAAGCTATTATTGCGTTTGTGGCCAAACCCAGGCTTTCTACATGGTCTTACCATAATTGCCTAGAAATGGGAAAAACTTTCTTTAAGTTAAGTTTTTTTGACATTCGGTCCCGACAATTTTATGTTTATGAATTGTACTTGATGATTGACCTATCAATTTACTATCTGTTGCAACAATCACTAATAACAACAAAAAACAATTGCAAAGAGCAGCTGGCAAACGAAGCCGGGAATATAGATTTTAATATTGCCGCTTGAATGCAAGATCTGTTAGATTGTTATTTGACTTATTGGGACCTTTGGGATAAAATTATTATTATTAAAGATAAAATCATTAACTCCAAAAAGTGCTCAAACCATCTAAAGCATATCTTCACGCATCGATTGCATTATATAAGCTGTTTTTGAAAACAAATTACCAAAATCAAGGAAATCAAATACATATAAGAATTAAATCTGTCTAGTCTATACATTGTTTTTCACAAATTCGTTTTAATACCAATAATTAACTACCCTATGTATAAAAAAAAACAATAGAACAGCTGATTCAAAACTCGAGATATTGCGGCATAGTGTGAACGCAAACTTGGAGTTATCGAGTTAGCTCGGTTGTCGATATAAAACTTGCCGAAGTGTGCAACGGACCTAACAGTAAGAAAGGCCCAATTTTGTTATAATTAATATGGGATAAAAATATTGCATCTATTACTGTGCAATTCATTACTTACTTAATTTTTTGTAACAAAAACGCAGAAACACTGAACAGTGGTCACTTGTTTTGATGTCTTTATAGTATTTTTATTGAGCCAGATAGCATTCCTTGGCGCACCTGAGACGGTCACACCGATGAAAAGCCAACTCAGCTGAAAGTGAACCCATTTTTATACACAATAAATTTAGTGGCTGCAGTGGAATAAGTTGATTCACCCGTTCACTGAGCCCCAAGACAATGAAATATGAGGTTGGCCAACAAGAAATCAAAAATGCAGCCATTGCTAAGTGACTTGGCCCTGTTGTTGGGCCTGGCGATCTGTTGTCTTCCAACTTTGACGTGGGCCGCGGCCGCGACTCTCTCCGACAAACGACTATGCGCCGACCCGAAATGTGAACGTAAGTTGTAATCTAGGGCCAGACAACACAGCCTTGGACCTCTTATATTTTCATGTTTCTTTAAATTGCATAATTAATGTGGACTTTGGCTGGGTTTTTCGGCTTGCAGAAATCATCTCGACGGGTATTGCCAAAATCAGCTATGCCACTGGCGGAGAGGGGCTGATATCCTTCAAGATTAATTCCCCCATCCGCGTCCTGTCCAAAAGTGCTGGTTCCAACATGCAGCTGTGGGGTGTCGATATCAACGGACGACGCGGCTATGCCAACAAGGACTTTATCATGGAGAAAAAGATCATAGTGCGGGACAAGGACCTGGCGTATGAAGTGCCAGTGGTGGGACCTGGCAGTCCAGTCCAGTCCGTAAAGGAGCCACTGCAGCCGGTTCTCAACGCTTCTGAGTCAACCGATGACTTGGCAACGACCACAACGTCACCACTTGATGTTAACGTGGATTCAATAGTGCTGGAGCAGGAGAAACTTAAAGATCAGCAGGTTCCTGATCCCACGGCGGCTTCCAAAGCACCAGTGCAGCTCGTGGAAGGTACAGAGCTGCCTCTGGAGGCGGTTCCAGCTTTAAACGAAAGCACACATTTTCCAGTAGAGACAGAAAAGCCCAATGAAGCATTGAAATTTGAATCCGCCTCTGCAGTTGTTGACACGAAAGAGCCACAAGCGTCTCCAGAGTCCAGTAAAGCGCGGGATGAATCTACGAAACAGCTGCCTGTCACTGAACCTCAGGAGCCAACTCCACTGAGGACGGCAATCAACGCTGAAATTGAAGACACTGATGATTTTGATTATGGGGATGACGGGGCAGACGAAGACGACGACGAAGAAGACTTCAAGCAAGGTAGTGAAGATAACGAACCGAGCATACAGAAAGAAAACGATAAGAAATCAATTAACGAATCGATTGAACTTAGCACGATTTCGGTTGAGAAATTGAATATAACTAATAGCTTGGAGGACCCAAAGGAGGACCAGAAGGTAGAGCAAGCGCAAGTGGAAGTGACAAGGAAAAAAGACGATAAACCCGTGGTTCCAGCCATTCCTGACATACTTCCTTTACCTAATGGTGCAATTACAGAAGAACCGACGGAGGTAAAGAAAATTTCCAAGATTGAGCTTGAAGCAGTCGTGGAATTAAAGCCTTTAGATGCTCTGACAGCCGAGGATGTCACGGAAAAGGTGGCTAAGGAACCGCATCCGGTTGTTAAAGATGAAGTCAAAGAAGAAATAGTTAAGCTTTCTGCAGAAATAGCAGTTGAGCCCAAACAAGAAATCACCATTGAGCCTTTTGTTGCTCAATCCGAGAACGAAACTAATGATACGACTGAATCAGTGAGTAGCTCAACTGGTCCTGTAATCGAAGATGCTCCACTGAAACCTGAACCTGTTGGCCTACCGCCTCTTTTTGAAAAGACAAACTTTGAGAATCCCAATGATTACTATAAGCAGCTGCAGGAGAAGCAAAAGCAGAGTTTAATTGAAGAAGCGGAGCAGCAGAAGAGGTTGCGTGAAGAAGTGGAGCAACGGAAGAGTATAGAAGAGGAAGCGGAGCAAGAGAAGAAGTCAAACGAGGAGGCGGAACTACAAAGGAGGTTAGATGAAGAAGCGGATCAGCAGAAGTTGTTGCTTGAGGAAGCAGAGCATAAACTGCAGGATCAAGATGCAAACCTGCAGCAGTTCAATAATTCTGATTTCGTGGATTCACCATCAAACGAAGACTTTGATAAGACCTATGACCCCTACAAACAACTGCAGCCAGAGCACCATCACCATCATCCACATCAGCACCCTTCAGAAAGTGCCTATCATTACCCATCGAGTGCAGAGCAAACTACTCCCACTCCTGACGCTGAATCACCGTACGGCGCAGTCATTGAAGAGACCACACAATCATCCCAAGCTGACACGGAGCGTGCGGGTGTTGGTTCCGTTGAGCCAGTAGCTCTGCCAGCGACTGCTAGTCCCGGGTCGGAGGTTCCCATTAAGGAGGATGGCTTGGGCTTCGGTCTCTTTGCCACCATTGTCGACACCGTGAACAATTTTATCGGGAAGGAGCCACAGAGTGCAGCATTAGAAAACAGCGATGAACTGCGAAGAATTCTCTATCCAAGCAAGGCTGAGGTGGCATCCTCTCAAAAGGAAACCCAAGGTAATTTTAATACCCCTGTAGAGGTTTTTTTAAATTTTAGTCAAAAGTTTGCATTGCATTGAAGGAAACGTATTAATCATCATCACCAGGATATTCGATCTAATCATGTCCGTCTGTCTGCTTCTTCGCAAACTAGTCTCTCCGTTTTAAAGCTATTTGAATGAAACTTTTCAAAAAGGAAAACTCGTGAAAAAAGAGAAATTAAAATTAAAAACTTCGTAATAATTATTTTGAACAATTTCCGAATTACCGTTATAATTTTATAAAAACCATACGACTATATCATATAAATCATTGTTGTTAAGCATATACGCATACAAATTAAAATATCGAATATTTAATTTTTGGAACAACTGCAAGGGTATATAAGTTTCGGCTTGCCTAAGTTTGCTTCTTTTCTTGTTTTATTATGTTATAAAAGCTACAATATTCCAAATCAATTTATGAAAAAGTTAAGCAACACCGTAAACAAAAAACTTGTTAGGGTCAAAGTAAGGATATTAATTTAACACTCACAGGATCACAGGATCTTGTATAAATCATGTATTTTTTAAATTAGAGGTCAACCTCTTTTAAAAATTATGGTTCAATTTTACAGATGCTCCTCATGCCGATTTTGATAGTTATTGTCCTCGAGATGAGCACTGCCATCGCTCCATTTCCCTGGATAATTTTGTGGATATAATGGCCGGCAAGCTGGTGGATCACAGTCAACTTTTGATGTGTGTGATTATTGCAGCAGCTTCTTCGCTGTTCTTCATCTTCGGCTACTACTGCTTCTGCAACAGCAGCCAGGAGGGCGCACTTCTCTCGAAACTAAATCACTTGGAGCGCAGTTTGCTGGCCTCTCACAAGGAAAACCTAATCATCAAGCACGACCTGATGACTACAAGAACCAAATTGGCCAGCATCGAAGACAACTCCTTTGGTTCCAACGACATGGTGGCCGACCTTAAGAAGCAGCTTGAATCTGAGCTTTACGAGAAGGCCAAGCTGCAAGAGCAGGTTGGATCGCTAGAAAGGGTAGGTCCACGCAAAAAATTATTTAGATTTTTGTTAAAAAGTGTTTCTCGTTTCAAGGATCTGGATAATGCGGCAGAGGCTGGATTGGAGCTGAATAAAATGTTATCGGAGGTGCTGAGCAGCCAGAACGGGGATGAGGCCTTTATGAGCACCGTCGATGAACTGCAGAGGCAGCTAAACGATCAAGAGAGTGAGTATACGCCTATGGCTAACCCTGACTTACATATGTTTATGATCTCTGGGTGACCAGAAAGTATATATAAAAGGAATTTATTTCTAAGTCGTCTTTATAGTAGCTGAAATTAAAATCGGGCCTTAGACTATTAGGTTTGAGAGCAATGCAACATCCTTTTCTCGCATTTTAAATCAATTTAATATTTAACTTCTACTTATTATATTATTAGAGATTTGGCGTTTCTATAAACAAATATTCTATTAAACTTGCAAAACAAATAGAACATCTCTTTATGTAATTATAAACTACTATTTCTGTTTATTTTATTTAATTTTATGTTAAGTAATGTTATAACTTGCTTCATTCTGCAGAGATCATCATCGAGATTAACTCGAGTCTGGCGGAAAAGAGTCGCGAGAACAGCGAACTACAGTATTCTTTTACGGAGGCCACGGCACGCCTCACCAGCGATCTGAAGGCCCTACAAGAGGACAACTACGAGTTGGAGATGGAAAAGTCTAAACTGCAAACACGGCTAGGGGAGATCCAGGCCGAGACGGAATTGGAGTTGGCCAATGCCCTGGAGTCACGCAATTACGAAATGCAGCGGTTGCAGAACCAAATCCTCGATCTGACCGCCAAGTGGGATCGGGAACACAGCGATCTGCAGACCAGTCTGGCCAAAATCGAAGCACTCGAGGATTGTCTAAAGGCAGTCAAAAAGGACGCCAACTTGAATGTTCAGGAGCTGATCACCTCGGCCAAAACGCGCGGCGAACTGAACGCTGCCCATAAGAAGTTTGTCGAGCTGCAGGCAAAGGTAGAGCAGGAAGTTGCCCACAAGCAGCGCCTGGAAATCCAGCTACAGCAGTCAAGTACAGATGTGGAGCAGCTGAAGCAGGACTTCAACCTATCAGAGCGCGACAAGCTGGAAGCCCAGACGCGACTCGAGGTTCTTTCTGGCTACTTCCGCGAGAAGGAAAACGAACTTAAGAAGTAGTTTATTATCTAACGAAGGTTTCCATGAGGAATTTCATTAATTTTAAATTACCGTTTCAGAGAACTTAGTATGCAGGAGACCAAATGGCTGCAGCATCAGGGCGAGAACGCCAGCACAGTGGAGATCCAGACGCTCATGAAGAACGAAATCCAAACTCTCAAGTAAGTTACCCGAACTATACCATAGTTCTTATTATACCCTTGCAGAGGGTATTATAATTTCAGTCATAAGTTTAATTAAATTAAAATCGGATATCTATATCATATAGGTCCCATAGAACGACAAAATCATTTAAATTTATTTTACTGTTTTTCTATTTATCAAAATATTTATTTAAGATATAGTAATTATTTATAATTAATTATTTTAAAAGCAATTATTTAGTATATCAGAATTACGATTTTAGTTTTGTCAAAATCGGAATATCATATAGCTGCCATAGAAACCATGGCAAAACGCAGCGCAAAATCGTCATAGCTTCATTTTTTTTTTTTGGTAATATAGGCATAGAAATCGAAATGTAGTCGTTTTGTAATAACTGCAAGGGTATATAAAAAAATTGGTTCTCTTCTTTTTTATACTACAATCTACTTAACTTTTTTGTTTTTATTTGGAAAATATGAATTGTAAAAACATTATGAAATGTCCTTTTTTAGATCTCAGAACGACGAGCTGCGTGCCGAGATCGAGGCCCAAATAGCCTCGCACAAGGCTCAAATGGGCACGCTGGAGAACCGCGCCCATGAATCCTGGCTGGCGGCGCGCCAGTCGGAGCGCCGTTGCGAAGAGGCGCTGGCTGAAGCCGCCGGTCTGAGGCGAAAGCTGACCACCATGGCCAGCGGAGGAGGCGGAGTCGGAGATACGGCCAACATGGAGGTCATCGCCTCTAACGGAGCGCCTGTGCTGGGGGCAGAACTGAAAACGGCTCCATCGCCGCTTCCCTTGCCGGGTTCGCCACTGCTGAGCATGCCAAATCCACTGCCATTCCTGGCGGCGCCCTTCTCTCCTTTCATGGGCCTTCCGCCACCATTCCTGCCTCCAACCGGAGCGGGTGGGGCACGCCCTCCACCCCTGGGGCGAAAGCGTTCCCCGCCGCCTTCGAGCCGCGGCGACCGGGATCGAGATCGGGATCGGTACTCGGACTACAGCGATTACGATGATTATGACGACGATGATGAGGAAGACAGGGGCATGAACCGCCGCCGAAGACTCAGCGGCAGCTGGGGCCGGCGTCATCATGACTCTTACAACCACTCGCCGCGTACATATCGCTCGCTGTCCCCGTCAGACAGTCGCTACAACTACAACGACACGGAGACGGACTTTAGTCCGCCCCCAAGTCCACCGCCAGTTTCTTCAGGACGGAGCGCGACATCTCGACCCTACAGCGAGGTGTGAAAGGGTTTTTTCGTGTAACCAAGTCCTACCAAGTATATTAGACTCAAAACTAGTTCAAATATATTTATTAATCAACGATTATCGATCGGTCGGGCCGATTCCACTTACAGACATCTCAGGAGAATCAGTCAAAATCAAAAACTAATAAAACTCCTGACTCAATGGTGAATGATAACTAAGAAAATCAACAAAATTAAATACAGCGAAAAACCCAAATACTGCTCATTTATTTTTGCGGAAAGAAAGAATCCTTTTTTCGGGTCACAACTTTGCAATCAATTTTCCTTAAAATAAAAACACTGAGGTACATATTTTCAACATTCTTTGATGTTTAAGTGTAATAATTTATGTATAATTATTACAAGCTTCCATATTAGGCGAATATCTTTTTTCAATATATACCCTGTATACAAGAAATTGATAGTGTTTTACATTACATATTTTGGTTTATTACATGAATTTTGCTGTCATGGAAAAACATATATTTGTGTATTACGATACAATTTAACGCGTAATATTTCCAAATATAAAAACAAAAATTGAACAATTTTGTAGGAAAGACAAAACATTTGTAAAAATGTCGGAGCGGTTGAGGTTTGATATTAACATTGATATTAATTACCATTTAAAACATAACTAGCGGAATACAAATTTTAAGGAAGAATGGTCTTGAATCAAAGAACACCACATTGCACTTCTTGAGGATCACGATTCCTGAGGTAAAAATTCCAGTTCCACTGATTCTGCAGTTAATTGTGAGAAAAGGTTATTTGTTGGATTAAAGCAAATTTTCAGATTCGGATGCCTAAAATGCTTGGCAATCTATGGAAAACAGCGAGATTAAAAATACAAATTAATTTTAAAACCAAATAATAAACCTACCAAATCTTCCTTGCCGGTTTTATAAAAATGCATCCTCAAAGGCTCCGTCCGCTGATCCAAAGCCCGCTTCATGGTGGATTCGCAAAAGACAAAGAATTCATCGTATAGAATCTGATTGGATAGGCTGAAATCCCTGAGTCGTGGACAAGCGAGTGCTACTTCCCAAATACCATGCGCATTTAACCAAATGCGCGAGTTCTCCAGATGCAGTTGCTCCAAAAGAGGAAAGCAATTGATGATTGTCGTGCGGAAATCGATGGCGCAACAGCCTTCATCATCGACGAGAGTTAGGCAACGGAGGCTCTGGAACTTGGCTAAAATGTTAGAGGGCCTCATCCAGATGTTATCGCTGAAAGCGGCCGCCACCACATCCTGACCCCGTTGATTACCAATATCCGAAAGCAGATCGTCCAACTCTTCGAAATGGTGCAGACGGAGCTTGCTTAATTTGGGCAGTCGCAACAGCTTGCTGGTGTTTTCAGTTGAGAGGTGGACTATATCCAACTCCAACTCCTGCAGTTCCTTCAGCGTACAGATCGCCCGCACATAGGCATCTTCCTCTGCTCTGTGCCATTGGATACTCAGGGTCTGAAGTCGAAGGTTCTGGCAGATTTCCTCGAAGCACTGTGTGTTCAAGTACCAGCACAGCTGAAGGTCTAGTCGGCGAAGGTTCCTCCACCGGCTAATGTGCTGACCACTGGAGTTTCCGCTCAGCCCAATACCTTCCAAGTGCGGAAAGCAGCCCACCAGAATCGCGATGTCGGAGTCTCCATCCAACTCACTGTTTTCATCTCCCATGTAGGTCAGTTCGCGCAAATTGGGAAATATGCGGTTCTTCCAATGTTCGAGGAGATCCATGGTCAGGTACCGCAGTGTGAGTTCCGACACAGTGGGCTGGATGCACTGTAGGAATACATCGAGAATTTCGGGATCTTGAACAAATGTTTCCGCGTCCAGGGAGTGATTGGTCTGGTGCTGCCATCTGTACGAAAGCACTGATCGCAGACGGGATGTGGGCTTGAAACTCTGCCATAGCTGCAGTTGCTCCTCCAGATCCAGATACTCTATAATTTTACTATTCAACCGTTATGCCAAGATCCATATCAGTTTATTTATACCACTTACAGCAGGCAGTCTTCATTGAGGTTCTCAATGCATGACATTTTGATGTAACCAGGCTAACCGGCACAGAAGGGCCTGGAACTCGAATGAGTAGGATACATATGTATGTACATGTATAACGTAAAATTGTTGCTTTCCGTGATGAAAACAATTTACAAAAAAGCTCTTGACGTCAAAAGCTCTGGAATGTTAAAAACAAATTCAATGTGGGGTAGTCAATAAAGTAAAAACGTTTTTCAACATCAATGTTTAGCAAAAACATTTAAGTTCTTTAAATGAAAAAAAAATTCAATGTTGTAGTCAATAAAGTACAGACGTTTTTCAACATTGATGTATAGCCAAAAACATCAAAGTTCTTTAAAGTGGTGATATTTACCAGGAAAATTACCAAGAAGTTGCTGTTTATTTTAACAATATTAATATTATTCAAATCATTAGCAACTTCTTGGTAATTTTCACTTTAAAGAACTTTGATGTTTTTGGTTGATTGATTTTTTTTGACATTTTTTTATTAAAATTGTAATATTTTAAAAATAACTTTGATGTTATTTGGCTATACATTGATTTTGAAAATTGGCTCTACTTTATTGACTACCCCATTCAATATTTTCTTTTTAAACAGGCGGAAGCTCTTGAAGTTAAAAGCTTGTTGTTATCAAATTAATAATAATAAAATTAAATAAACAATTAAATTGAACTGTATAATGTTTTATTCCTTTAGTAGTCTATTTTTCCAAGAGTATCTGTCTAAAAGGTCATACGGTTTTGATCAACCAGGGATGCACCAAAAAATTGCTGGAAAACAATAAACTGGGATTGAACAGTAATAAATAAAATAAAGCGATTGAGAAAGTTTCAAGTTGTAAGCAAGTAAAGCGCTTAGGATCGAAGATACGGTATTGTCTAACACCACTCGCCTGGTGATACTGATCAAAAATAACTAAAATACATTCGAAAATGTACATACCGTCTGCAAGGGTATAGTAAAATAATTATCAAATGATTGGAAAACCGTGGGATATTTTAAGCAAAACTATTAACCGATTTCCATAGTGGTTGATATATGGGTGAAGATTGACATAAAATATATATATATGTATATTTCCCAATAAATATGAGCCTATGGAACATTGCGCTGATAAAATTTTGATGAACCACTACTGCACGTGTTTAAAATTCTATTAAAAAACATTTTGAATAAAATGGGTTATGTTTGTGATTCCACGCTATTTTTAAACCCTTGCAGAGGGTATTGTAATTTCAGTCAAAAGTTTGAATTGCAGGTAGTATATAAGTGGAATCGAGCCGGATCGGGCGACTATATCATAAGCTTCCATAGGAACAATCGAAAAAAATTTTTGAAAAAGTATAACTTTGTTGTTTTTGTGATTTTGTAATACATATGTATTTTAATACTATTACGGTTTTAATTAAAAATCGACATCGCAAATTCGACATAGCTTCATTGTTTTAAGTAATATAGACATAGAAATCGAAATGTAGTCGTTTTGTAATAACTGCAAGGGTATGTAAATTTCGGCTTGCCGAAGTTTGCTTCCTTTCTTGTTAAAATATAAAATATCAGCCACTACAAAATTCTTATATCACATTTTTTGATAAGATATGTTTATTGCTTCACTTAAAACCACCTATAGAAGTCTTTTCGTTCAGAAGTAATCACCTTAATGTTTGTTAATCCATTTTGTTTTAGTTGTTGTGACTGCCTGACATGGTTTTCTGGATAAGATTGACGCAAATAGTTTTTAAAATTGCATTTATATTTAACTGTTGATATTGACTAACTCCTGTCAATTTCAGTCGAATTCCAGTTTCCGAAAGGAACCTACAGCCCCAAACGAGGAGCGATGGTTCTTCGGCACGTGATCCCTAAATTCGCGCAACTTTTCATCAGCGCCGAAATTCAGGGACTCCTGAAAGTAGGATGAATAACTGAATAGTTTCGCTTCCATGGTTCGGCTTATGTCCTGCATGCTCCCGCCAATTCCTCCGTACTCCTTGGGTAAGTACTCGCGACGCACTATTTCAAATATGGCCGCCGGATCGGAGGTCACCGAAATCTAAAATAAATATTTTCCATAGCTCAAAGGGGAGTAAACGATGTTAAGGTTTAGACTCACCCGACTTTTGATTTTTGCCGGAAAAAAAGATCGCAACGAATTGAAACCGGTTTCGAAGGCCGCAGGGACATTGATAAAGTGAATTCCTTTCTGGCGCGTCGGCATTGCCTCATCCGCGTAGTTGGAAAACTTACTTAACAACTGCGGCTGGAGAGCAAAGAGGTGGGCACCCGTAACTCCAGTCATGTCCATAATCTCCACATAACCGCTGATCGTGGCGTTCTCGTCCTCGAACATCATGATCTCACCAAACATAGAGCCAACGCGTACTATGTCCTGGAACTTGTACTTGGTCGTGTCGTAGGACCCAGCTCGAATAATGGTCACGCAAGGTCCCGGGTCGTCCACATCCATGGGGATTTGCAGGAGAACTCTGTAAAGTACGTGGCTTATTGACATGCTTTTTTACCCTTGCAGAGGGTATTATAATTTAAGTTAAAAGTTTGCCACGCAGTAAAGGAAACATTTCCGACCCTATGAAATATATATATTCTTGACCAGGAGAGTCGATATAGCCATGTCCGTCTGTCCGTTTGCAACTAGTCCATCAGTTTGAAAGCTAACTGCTTGAAACTTTACCAAAACTTGTCTTTCTGTTGTAGGTAGTATATAAGTCGGAACTAGCCGGATCGGGCGACTTTATCATATAGCTCCCATAAGAACAATCGGAAAAAAAACAATTTTAAAAAATATAACTTTGTTGTTTTTGTTTTTTTTTGTTCTTTGGGATTTGATAATATTTAAATACTATTACGGTTTTAATTAAATTAAAATCGCACATATATGTCATATGTTTCGTTTTGTAATAAATGCAAGGGTATATAAACTCCGGTTTGCTTCCTTTCTTGTTTCTATTTTATATTAATACTTAATAGATGTATGGTCAATTCTATAACTTAGCTTTCGAATATTAATCTTGACCGTTAGGAAGATAGGACTGCTCTAATCGTGACTCCATTGTTATTGCTGATCAATAGTATACGAGTAATGGTATAACAAGTGTATAAAACGTTAAAAGCCCTAGGGATACGACAAGATTGATTTATTCAGAGTTATTTTGCTCAATGTTCCATTTTGGAACTCTAATTATAAAGCGTTTCTTACCCCATCCTGATAATATCCAGCACCTGGGGATCGGTGGCCAGGCGTCGTTCATTGAAGACCTCGGGAATGGATCGCTGCAACGTGTAGAATCGATCAAACTTTTCTTTCGCCCGTTCCAGGCTAAACTTTGTTCCGCGCAGAAAGGCTAGAAGGAACTGGTCTTCGGTGCAGGCCCGCAGATGTGGTTGTTTCAAGACCCACTCCTTCAGAGCCTCGATGTCCTGCTGAACCCGATGGGGCACCTCGTTTAACTCCCTGATGGCAATCGCCATCAATGCAGGTTTTAACGGCCGCACCAAACTCATTCTGAGGCAGGAAATATTCGTAAAAGTAATCCCCTCGCTCGGTGCCCTGAAATGGATAAAAATCGTTATTTTACCTCGTCACCTCTCCTCACATGTACACATGTATATTCGTATACTTGGTTTACCAGCTGTTTTGACTGTTCAAAATAACTTCGCTAATGGAAAATCGAACTGCGTGCATATGCTTACCGTTTGAAAATAGCTCGTCGACTGCCAAATTGATATACGAGTAACATGGGGAATCAACGTACTTTGCCTGATCATAAGCCGATTTAACAATGCACGAAGACATTGGTCGGGAGGGTGGTGGTGGTTATGGCGCCCGGGGTGGTGGGTGGTACCAGGCTGGCGCTTGCAGTATTCCAGTCGGTTCACTTTGTTATGGGTCGTATTGCGATTGATTGTCTTAATTGGCTTTGGATTTATTTTTTGAGTGCATGCGACTGCGGTTTTTGCTGGCCCAGATATGAGCTGTTAAATCCATTGATAAAGAAGGTTAATCGAGAGCAATTACTTAACGGACGGCGGATTGATAACGTGAATTGCTCGCCGGCAGCGAACTCGACTAACACAACAAGGAAATTAATACAGAAAAATAATTATCTTAAATAGGTTCGGGCAGATCCAAATAAAACGATAAGCTGTTGAGCTTGTTTTATCTTTACAGAAGGGAAGAAGACTTCATAAGTCTATTTGTATACCATTGCAGCTATAACAAAAGTATAATATTCTCTAATCGACTGCACATATTTTCGTGTTCGAATACGCTTAAAAACAATAAAGTAATTGGTGATTAACTTTCGATCCTATATATCTTATTATAGATCATATATGTAGCTGCCATAGACGGCAAGCCGAAGTTTTTATACCCTTGCAGTTATTACAAATAGATGTCCTATTTAAGTTTAATTAAACCGTAATTCCACAATATTTAAATATAACCAAACCCCAAAGAGTTATATTTTTTTGAATTTTTTTCCGATTGTTCCTATGGGAGTTATAAGATATAGTCGCCCGATCCAGCTCATTCTGACTTACATATGTACTTTTGGGAAAGTTTCAAGCAGATAGCTTTAAAACTGAGGGACTAATTTGCATAGAAACGGATGGACGGACAGATGGACGGACGGACAGAAGGACAGACGGGCGGACGGACAGACAGACATGACTAGATCGACTACATTTCGATTTCAATGCTTATATTACTAAAAACAATGAAGCTATGTCGATTTTGCGCTGCATTTTGCCATCGCTTCTATGACAGCTACATACATACATATATGATATTGTTGTCCGATTTTGACAAAACTAAAAGAGTAATTCTGATAAAGTATTAACTTCAATTTCTATATCTCAAAAGAATATTTTGATAAATAGAAAAACAGCAAAATAAAATGTTGTTTATCTATATTTTTTTTAATTTTTTGATTCTTAGGGGAGCTATATGATATAGATTGCCGAAGATTGCTTCCTTTCTTGTTTGTTATAGCTTCGACTTGCCAAGTTTGCTATAGTTTTTAATAGTAATTCATTTTAAAGACCCAAAAATTTAAAAATAAATAAGTTTCGCGGGTCTGCGGTTTAAAAACTCAACAGCGAACATTTTTCGAACTTCTAACGAGTCAGCTATCTAATTTGCCATAGTGTATATTTTAGTGCTTTTACATGTTGAACTCCAACGGTCACACTGTTTACACACAAACGTCAGGTTTGGAAAGGGAAAACATCTGACAATAAAATCCAAATTGTCCCGATGACAAGTGTCGAGGAGAACCCGTTCGCCGCTCTGCTCCAGGAGGGCACCGATACCGATGGCGTATCCCACAAACTGGTCGAGGAGGTGCTCCTTTTCACGCTGAACAAAGCGTCCCCATTTGCAGGCTTGTGCCTTGCGGACGTCGTGGTGGACACCAGCGAGGCGGTGCTGGGCGAGGACCTGGTGGCCCACGCCCTCTTTGAGCGCCTTATGCTGACCGAGACGGGCCAGTATGCAGCGGGGAACGCCAGTTCCGAGGCGTTGGAACCGCGGGCCATGTGCTATCTGCGAGGAGCCTTTGCCCGATGCGAGCGCATCCAGGCCGAGCGAAAAACCGACTGCTCCAAGGTCCTTGCTCTGATCCTAAATAACGCCAGCACCTGCATGCGTCAGCCGGACCTATTTGCCCCCCAATCCTTTGCCGCCCAGTGGCTGGAGATGTTCGAGCAGGCCGACGAGCACGATACCAGCACCCAGGAATTCCTGGTCCGCGTCGCCTGCAAAGTGGTGGAGGAGGACGAGCCGATTGAGGTCTTGGGCGCCCTCAAGGCAATCTTCTACCCATTGCTCACCGAGCTCCAGAAACTCATTGCTAAGGAGAACCTGATTTCGGTCAAGAAAAACATCTTTTGGATCCTCGGCTTCTTCGTGCGTGACAAGCGGGCAGCGGTGCTGGGCGAGCTGCTCATCGACTTCACCACTCCCAATCCCAAGGCTAAAGGTAAGATTAACTTTACCTACTCCCAATCCCATTGCTAAAGGTAAGACTCACTATATCTACTCCCAATGCCAAGGGTAAATGTAAGACTAAATTTATCTTCACAATTCGACCATTTCTGCAATCTGCAAATTTTTGTTAAGCTATCATGTTTTAAATGTGAAAAATTAGTTATACTTGCAGATATAATAAATAAATTCATATATATGACATAAGAAAGTTAGTCAGGAAAATTTTTCAAGAAAATATGATAATAGTCGAAAACATTTCATCAGAAGTTTTCAGTGAACAATTTCTATAATATAGTTCAGTTTCACAAAAATGGAGTCATATTAATATATTAAATACAACTCTAAAAACTTTCCTAAGCGCAGGAATGTACCAGGAAAGTAATTTCCAGAGTAGAGTAAAAGATCTATATTGTTTTAATGTTTTCTTGTAAACTTTATTTTTAAATGCTTAATATACTTCAGGTGGCGATTATATGGACACTTTGCTAGGAAGTCTTCTGTGCATCTCAATTCTGCCCAAGACCCAGAAGGCCAAGTATGAATTTTTTCAAGAGCTATCATTAAACCAAACGGACTCTGCTCTGTGGGGACTTTTGTCCCATCACCAGCAGTCGACTTTTCTGCTCGTCAAACAGCTGCTCGTCCTGTCGCCAGAAACTAAAAAGAAGACACTCCAATGGATAGCCAATTGCCTGGATGCAAATGTATCGCGTGGTCATCTGTGGAGTAGCATGAATCTAAACCTGGACCAAACGGTCCACAGCACGGCCAGCGATGCCTTTATGACCAACTTGACTGCAGTCCTTACGCGTCTCTGTGCTCCTTTGTGCTTGCCCTCACTAAAGGTAATCATTAAATTTATAGGCAAATATAACTTTAAACAAATTGTAAATAATCACTGTTCCAAATAGCGTAATGATAAATATTTTATAATAGTTCACAGCATTGAAATTTACTGTAAGATTTTTTTTGAAAATTTCCCTTTTTGGATTTTTGTATGTTAATTAACTAACATAATGGCATTTACCCGTTTTAGGTTCTCCTTGTGGACCCCACTTATTGTGCAGTACCGGACAAGGACCGGCAGGCGAAGAGTGTGAGCCTTCTGAAAGCCCACGACGAGACTTGTCTGCTTCCCAGTGAAGAGGGCGAAGAACGCCTTACTGCCGAAAAGTACAATTTCGTGACTGAGATCTTCTACATGACCCACAAATGCTTCGAACTGGCCAACCGGCCTTGCATCGAACGCCTAAGTCGCTTGATGCGCGAACTGCAGAACACACAGACAGCCTACGGGGAGGTTCTGAACAGTGATCCCAACAATGAGCTTACCAAAAACCTGTTTCGCATGATGCTGGACCAGATGCAGCAGGTACTGTGCATCAGGAACACGCTCTCAGAACCCACCAATGATACGGCTATGCTGAAGTTCTTCGAGGCCTCTGCCATCTGGCTGACCGAAGTGGCCATGCTACCCCGTGAAATTTTTGAACAGTGTGTGGACAAGCGGGATTTCTCCCCACAACTATTTCGCAACCTGGAGCTGCTCTCAGACACACCGCCCTTTGTGGCTCCGTACATGCAGTCCGTACCGGAAAGCATTATTGATAACATTTCGGCGTACTTGAACTTCTGCCGGCGACTGACAGGAGATCAATTCATCGATATTTATTTTTCCGCTCACGATGCCTTCTTCAAGATGATATTGCTATTCATGGGCAGCTCGGGGCTGGTTAAAAATCCCCACCTACGAGCCAAACTTGCCGAGGCCCTGGAGTTTCTCCTGCCCACGCAGATTCTGGGAAGCAATCGTCAAACTTTCGTCACCAATGTGTTTGACAACCATTCGGATCGGTTGAAGGTGGTCCGCAGTCTGCTTAACGTTTTTGTTAGCATAGAGATGACCGGGCAGTCAGTGCAGTTTGAGCAGAAGTTCAACTATCGCCGGCCCATGTATGCTATAATGGAGTTTCTGTGGACAAAACCGGAGCACGTGCAGTGCTTCCGGGACCTGGCCATCGAAGCAGAGCAAAACATGGAGGCCATAGAGCCGCCCATTTTTCTGCGCTTCATCAATTTGCTTATTAATGATGCCATCTTTCTGTTGGACGAATCGTTGTCTAATCTGGAGCAGATAAAGCAGTTGCAGCAAGCCCAGGATAATGGTGAATGGAATGCACTGTCTCATAATGAGCGCCAACAGCAGGTGACCAACCTCCAACACCTGGGCATGCTAGCCCGTTTTGACAACATTCTCGGAAGAGATACTATAAACATCCTGAAGTTGCTAACCACGGAGATAAGGAGCATTTTCTGCCATAACAGTATGGTGGATCGAATCGCAGCCATGCTGAACTACTTTTTGCTACATTTAGTTGGACCCAGAAAGGAGCGCTTCAAAGTTAAGGACAAGAAGGAGTTCGACTTCGATCCGGCACAGACGGTGCTGGAGATTTCTCACATCTACATCAATTTGAGCACTGATGACAGCTTCTGTTTGGCAGTGTCACAAGATGGACGCTCCTACAGTGAACAGCTGTTTGGCTACGCCGAGAACATCCTTATTCGGATTGGAGGAGGCCAACTGATCGGTGATATGTCCGAGTTTGCTGTGAAGGTGGCGCAAATGGGAGCCCAGTATAAGGAGGAGCAGGAGCTGCTGGCCGATGCACCGGAAGAGTACCTGGATCCGATTATCTCTTCGCTGATGACAGACCCTGTGGTGCTGCCCAGCTCCAAGGTTACCGTTGATCGTTCCACCATTGCCCGGCATCTGCTAAGCGATCAGACCGATCCCTTTAATCGCGAGCCACTTACTATGGATAAGGTCAAGTCCAACGAGGCACTGAAGCTGGAGATTGAGCAGTGGATCGAGGGCAAGCGGGAGGCGGCCCGTTCCAAGAGTTGAGCCAGCATCGAAACTGCAGCAGCAACTGCATGTGCTGTTGCCCAACCAAAGAGTTAATGGGATAACGGATCAGGCATTAGTCAATGTATTTTTTTCATAAGAATTCCAGTCCATACATAGTGTTGCGTGTATGTTAATCCTTGTACAGTTAGTGGTTTTTGAAATTTATTTTTGCATAAATAAATGTTTCTATATTCTCAACGATTTAACGGCTTGGAAAGTTTTTGTTATCAGTCTCTTAACTTATCTTTTAAAATGCTTTTAAATGTAAAGGCCGTTAGACATGAATTAATGAATTTAATATTCCTTGAAGGAATAATTTGTATCAGGTGTGGATGAAGGGGGACAACCTGGGTAAAGTTGATACCAAAATTGACAAAAGTTCCATGAAAAATGATTACATTCTTCTTATAAATTAAAAAATTGGCAAAATTACGAAAAAAAAATTATTTTGCTTTTTTGTATTTATCAAAATATTCCTTTAAGATATACTAAATATTTAATATATAAGAATTAAGTTTTTAGTTTAGTCAAAATCGAATAATATCATATAGCTGTCATAAAAACTATTGCAAAATGTAGCCCAAAACTTTTATTTTATTTTATTATTGCTTAAGTTTACTAATTAAAAAAAATGTTGCTTTATTGATCGCATCTTATAATACTTTTATTAAATGCCCTTTCTCAAGTCATCATCCTTGATCTTTTCCGGCGGGCTCGATCCCCCCTCCATGTCCCTGTTAATTGATGCGAGGAATCGTTGAAAATGACGACGTCCTGACAAATACCACAACGCCTCATGGTAGCTTGTGGGCAGGATCTCCGGAACCTTGTGATTGCAGGAATAGGTCAGGTGCAGAGTATTGCTGTGAAACTCCGAAAAGTTGTTGCCATCAATCGCGTTCACCACGGTCATCAGCTGAACGTAATTATCTTGGGTATAAACTACGTAAGCCCGTAGTTTCATATAGCTGTGCACGGGGATCTGGTGGGTGAAAGTTATATCAGATATGAAACGGATCACTGAATAGTCTCCGCCGTAGAGGCAGGCCGTGATGTAGCTCGTCTCGATGGCACTGCGGATGATGAAGCCTCCGAAGATGGTGTTCGCTTCGTTGCGGTTCTGCGGGAACGGATGCAATAGGGTGCTGCGGTGCCACTCGGACATCCAGCGGCAATCCGGGGGCAGAGTGGCAGTCTGCGAAAGTCCTTCGATGCCCTTGGTCCGAGTGAACATCTCGTACATAATCTGCTCCTCCTCCTTCGTGGGCTGCCGTTTGGAGTCCAATCGAGACAACTTTTCCGCCCGCCGTTTGTGCCGCTCAAGGGCCTCTCGGTAGAAGCAGTCCTCTAGCTCGTTCGCGGGCATCAGGGGATTTACTGGGGCCGGGCCGCTATTGGTGGCATCACGAGCTGCTATCATAAAAATGGCCTTCGCCAGCAGCAGCCCGTTTTGGCGAACGTACGCCGTGATCTCCATGGAGCTGTTGCCTGTCCACGACACGTGACCCGAGAGACTCACGTCCACGTCTGCGCTGAACTTCTCCACTAGGAAGTGAGCATGGTCCACCAGCAGGGTGACGAAAGTGTACGGTAGTGGAACGCCTTCCGGAAGCTTCGGTGGAAAAATATGGCGGTGGCAAATCCACACTACAAAAAAATATATTTAAATACATATATGCATACGGCCTTTTTTTATTATTTGGAGTACATATTTTGATCGCTCTTTTCCCTTTTTCACCACCCTTGCGGAGAGTATTATAATTTTAGTTATATGTTTACAGCGAAGAAGACATTTCCGAATTCATAAAATCAAAAATTAAAAAAAAATACATCTGAAAAAACGGACGGACAGACAGATGGAAGGACGGACAGCCGGACATGGCTAGATCGACTCTCCTCGTTTTGGTTGAATTTGACTGATTTAAATACAATCATGTTTGGGAAATGCTATGGGAATTGAACTCAACCGGTTAAAGCGTCTCCGAAAGAGTGCTTTTGGGAAAGTTTTATCCAGATTGCTCTAAAGTGACAGAAAGGGTCGGACAGATTGGCGGACGGACATAGCTAACATTGATCCTGATCACGAGTATACATAACTTGATTTGTTCTGTTATTTTGCTGCTTATTTATTTTTTTAGTTTTTAAAGTCACTTGATAAATCAGAAGAGAATCTACCGAGCAAAAGCAAAACAGTGAATTTTTATGTTTTATAACCACAAAATTTTAATTTGAATTTTTATTAATAGTGGACATTGATCCTTTTGATTAAAGTAGGTTTTAAATGCATTTTTTTAAAAAGAATTCTTAGCTTAACTTAATTTATTTCTAACGAAAACGTAATTTTTGTAGTTTTTTAAAACGAAAACTAATTTTTTTGGGTGTATAACTACACTACACAACACGCATCCACTAATAATAATATTTGGTACAAGCATTTTAATTTTTGGAAAATTCAAAATTGTCAAAGTGTAACAAGCTCAATTACTTGTATTTATAAATGTTGAAAATTGATATGTTCATATGTATGGGAAAAAAGGAACACCTTTAAAAGTCAAGAATTTTGCTATCATCTAGACATCATAACGTACCGGATAGAAGATCGAGTTCCTCCATTATCCTGCCCATGCGCAACAAGCCAACCCCGTATACAAAGCGCTCCCTCATCAGCGCATCGTTTTCCAGGAGTATGTTGGCGGTTGTGTGCGAGTCCATCATGGAGCGCTTCGGTAACTCGCTGCGCTTTGGCTGAAACTTGAGCAGCCCTTCCCGGCTCTTGGGGATTGCGTGGTAGCCCCCTTCCGCCCCGACGTGCTCTCGAATTTTCTTGCCCACTGCGCTTAGAATTTATGTCAACGGGGAGGTACACGGGGCTTGCTTACTCTTACCGTCAGCCATGGTTCCCGAGCAGTGTCCTGACTCCAGTTGCTCCCCGTCGCATTCCACAAACCGGTGACGGAGAACTTGGAGCTGAGGGTTCAAACTTGGAATGGCAATAATCCGCCTACGCAAATGCATTTTGAATTTAGGGACTCGTTCTCTATACAAAACTTCCTACCCTTTTCCACATTTTGTACACAAAAATGTGTATGTCAAATTCCATTATAGAGGAAATATAAATGATGTAATGATTTACTTTTAGCACACATAAGCAAACGAAAAAAAAAATAATTTAATGTATTCGCACTCACTAAAAATTGTTATTAATTTCAATCCGAAGTTTGTATATGTGTGTACATATCATAAAAAAGTGTACCAGATGGTTCCTATTTAATGTACTGGATATATTAAGTCGAACCATATGCAAAATATTTAAGCTTGATCGTAAAAATACGATTGGAAACAAGATGGAAAAGCGTATTATGTGACATATGTACATATATAACATAAAGACTATAGGAAAAAACAGCAAGATTTATATGCCAGATAAAAATGTATATGTTGTTGTTGTTTGGGCCACTATAACTTGGCAAAATTATTTGGGAGCTTATTTTAAAATGACTGGACTGTTAGAAGTTTTTAACACTTTTTGTGGTAAAATATTAAATTTACGCAAAAAAGTAATTTAACATAACATTTAATTCAACAAGATCCTTAAACTTTTGATTAACATTTTTTGGATTAAATTCTCTTTTTAGAGGGTAATTATTTGTATTCAGGGCCCTCAAATATATTTATTTATTTAATTAGAAATCGATCGTCGTAGCTTTTCGGAGGTCTATCCAGATATCTTAGAGTATTTTTAAGAACATTAAGATAATATTTTGACTTCAATTGGACGAAATGTGTATCAGAGAAATGGCGAAAGAAAATATTTATCAAGTGCAAAAATTATATTTTACGATACTTTTGCGTAAAATATTTATCTAGTTCTAACATAGCTCTTTCGAATTATTATTGAGTTTCGGTTTTTATATAAATAACATTTTGCTGAATATGGATCTAATTGTCTAATTTGAAGGCACTCTTTTACAGTTTAGATAGATTTCGGTTTAAGATTTTTACGTCAAACCGATTTTCGAAATTTTGATCGGCCATTAAAAACTACTTTTCTTTTATAGTTGTAAAAAAGAAATTCTAAAAATTTAACACCCACAAGAAGTTCTGCAACAAGTATTGGCACACTTTGGAGACATCTCCGACCATATAAAGTATATATATTCTTGATCAGGATCACCTCCTGAGTTGATATAGCCATGTCCGTCTGTCCGTCTGTCCGTCTGTCTGTCCGTCTGTCTGTTTCTACGCAAACTAGTCTCTCAGTTTTAAAGCTATCGAATTGAAACTTTGCACACACCCTTCTTTCCTTTGCACGCAGTATATAAGTCGGAACGGCCGGGATCGGCCGACTATATCCTATAGCTGCCATATAACTGAACGATCGGAAATGCCATAACTTTGGTGTTTTTAAAGTTAGGAAGTTGGGATTTTTTATGTGTTTTGTATTTGGCCAATCAATTTGACGTACCAAATTTTATAAGGATCGGCCGACTATATCCTATAGCTGCCATATAACTGATTGATCGGAAATGCCATAACTTTGGTGTTTGTAAAGTTAGGAAGTTGGGATTTTCTATGGGTTTTGTATTTGGCCAATCAATTTGACGTACCAAATTTTTTAAGGATCGGCCGACTATATAGTATAGCTGCCATATAACTGAACGATCGGAAATGCCACAACTTTGGTGTTTGTAAAGTTAGGAAGTTGGGATTTTCTATGTGTTTTGTATTTGGCCAATCAATTTGACGTACCAAATTTTATAAGGATCGGCCGACTATATCCTATAGCTGCCATATAACTGATTGATCGGAAATGCCATAACTTTGGTGTTTGTAAAGTTAGGAAGTTGGGATTTTCTATGGGTTTTATTTTTGGCCAATCAATCCGACCTACCAAACTTCATAAGGATCGACCGACTATATCCTATAGCTGCCATATAACTGATTGATCGGAAATGCCATAACTTTGGTGTTTTTAAAGTTACGAAGTTGGGATTTTTTATGAGTATTAAGAATGCATCATATGAATAATTTTGGAAAATATAATTTACAGAGTATTCTGCAAGGGTATATCAACTTCGGCTCCGCCCGAAGTTAGCTTTCCTTTCTTGTTTTTTACTTACTTATTACTTTTAAGAATTTTTATCCTTTTTCCTGTTAAGTCCCAGTTATCTCATACTTTAAATGGCAAAATGACTAATAAGATATTGAACATCAGTCTTAAAGTCATTGCTTTGGCATCATAAAAGTTCGGCAGCAAAATAATTTAATTTAAAACCGTACAAAATTAATGCCTTTAACTTATCTTGTTAACGAATAGTTTTAAATTATCTTTATCTTTGCATTGCTATTTATTTAAGTTTTAAAAAGCCCATCTGAGGCCCTACATTCCCAGTCCGCTCCGTTTCAAAAGCAGCATTGGCATTTTACCGCTGGTCTCGTACGGTCACACTGCAGGGGCATACGTTTGTTTCCATATGAAATGAACTGACTGTTTTTATTCGGAGTGCGAAAAATGGACAAAGCTTCTTTTGGACCGATATTCTTTATATAACGGCTTTGCGACTAGACAACCGAAAGGAGTTCGACTTACTTATCTGGCGCCACCTAAGCGTGGTCGTCCTGCTCCAAACACCTTCCCTCAACCCCGTGCTCCGCTCCTGGGTGCGCGAATCAATTACAGCAACGTCGTAACGCGAAAATCGATTTCGGCTGCGGGCGCAGGCTGAACCATCAGAAAGTATGTTCCACTGCGATGTGGACACAGGGATAGATATGACATCGCCCAGCCGGATGAAGAACGCAGCCGATCGCCGGCAGCACCAATCCTGGCCGCAGAGATGCCGGCGGAGCAACATGCTTATCCTGGTCGGAGTCGCCTTGTGCACCCTCGTTTCAGTATGCGACGCCACGGACACGGACATCGCGCTAGACGCCAAGGCCACGCTGAATCACCGCATCCAAAGCCTGGACCTGCTCGTTTTCGTGTTCCTGCTGGCCCTTACGGTCCTTACCATCTGGCTATTCAAGCACCATCGCGTCTCCTGGCTCCACGAGACCGGACTGGCAGTCATCTACGGTACGTTGGGTGCATAGGCTTACAGGGGGTATTATACTTTTCACCACTAGCTTGAAGTGAGGGTGGCACATTCTGTCCCAAAAAAACACATTCACATATGTATGTGTTTTAATCTATCTAGTTACACAGTTTTAAAGCCTAATGGAACTTTTAGAACTGCTATTTTAATATCTCAGGTAGTATACATATAGCTACACAGAAAGAAAACGGTAGATCATCATATATATGTTTTGTTTTTAATAATTTTGGACCAATTCGACTTAGTTAAACAAAATGTTAAAACAATATTCTTTAACACCTGTCAATTTGTTTATTATAACAAAAATAAATAATAAGGTTAATGAATATATAAATGCATTGCGCAGCAGTGCGACCTGAAACAGTGCTTCGATTTAGAAATTATTAAGCTTTTTTATATGAACAGATTTGTACCTTTTTTTTCTGTCGTTATATACTCGATATAAGAATTCTTCTAAGTCAAATAAAATAATTTATCACGAGTTTGAAAAGGTAGTAAAATTTAACCCAAGCCGGATAACTATTTTTTACATATTGTCTATGGCCAAGTTTCCTTAACTTGGTTTTACAAATTTTTCTGTGTTTTTCTCAAAGCACTTTATTATCGGTCACCTGCTGGCACTGTAGCCCCTGCACTTGCATCGCCGCCGCTTTCATTGTCACCTCTTTGTTGTCACATATTCGGAATTAAGCTTTTGTGTACGCCAGCCGTGACATTACGTACAAGCATTTGGGAGGCATTAAAAGAAACGCTGGGCAGAAAAAACGTCAATAGCCATAGAAGAACCTGCACGCAACGTCAATAGAACTCTTTGCAACGAATTATAATATACGAGACCTTGTCGTGCTTAGTCAGCCACTATCTTTGGGGTTTTCCGTCAAAATACGATTTCACTGCTTGTTCATGATCGCGGCACACTGCTGAATAACAAAGTGTTATTCTAACATTTTCATAAAGCAATGTAGCAATAAAAGCGCAAACAAGATTTCTTTCAGCTAATTGAAGCTAATGAAACAATTCAATAAAACAGGTTAGGCTGGTCATTGGCGAATTCCTGGGGCGGGCGTTAATTTGAATTGGTTATCAAGCTTGCCCCAACAGAGCGGGTAAAAGCTTTTTGTTATGCGCGGCTCGATTTATCACCCCCAAGATTTATTTATTACAAAATGTGGAAAGGCACCGCTTCGGTTCGTACTGGAAGCAAATCAAACAACTCCCTTGAGCACTTGTTGACTGATAAAGTTTGACTAAGCATATTTCTTATCGGTTTGTTTTTATAAGTCACACTTTGCGATAGGTCAGGCCAGAACCAGAAACCAGCCATATGGCCTTGTATTATGTTTAACATTAAATTTAAAAAGTCAGAATCTAATCTTTTTGCATTCTTTCTGTCCATATAAACCAACACCACTAAAAATATTTTTATAAAAATATATACCCAATTTTTACAAAAAGTAATTAAAAGAGTAGAGGATTATGCTAGAGGCAGAATTAATGTTTTCTCCATAGCTAGGGTTTTCATTATTTCAAAAAAATTAATTTTTTTTATGAGCATTGTACAATTTTCAATATGTCGGCAATTTAAATGCTAAACCAAATGGATGCTTATCCCTATTTGTTTACTCTTTTCAGGTTTAATTGTAGGAGCAATTATACGGTATGCGGGCACCTCCGCCACCCTTGTCCATATGCAGGTGGAGCCGCAAGGAGTTCCGACGTACAGCGACAAGGTGCCGCCCGATACACTCTGGTTTAACGTAAGTCATTTACGAGAAAACTAGTCAAAGCTAAAATCTTTTTATTTTAGTACCCCGTTAACCAAACGAATGGAACCAAAGTGCCAGAGGGCATTAAGACGTATGCCTATGTTTTTCGGGGTCAGGTCCACGATGTCGATGAAAACGAAATCGATCTTAAGGCAACTTTCGATCCGGAGGTGTTTTTTAACATTATCCTACCGCCAATCATATTTTACGCAGGTTACAGCTTGAAAAAGGTATATTTTATATTACATTTTATAAAACAAAATATACCAACTCTTGCTTTTTGCAGAAATATTTTTTCCGAAACCTTGGTGCCATTCTCACCTTTGCCATTGTTGGCACCACTTTATCGGCCTTTCTGGTCGGAGGCTTCATGTACGGCTGTGTGAAACTGATGCCAAAGTACTTGAGCAGCAGTTTCTCATTTCTGGACACTCTTTACTTTGGAGCCCTGATATCACCCACAGATCCGCTCACGATTCTAGCCATATTCAATGATCTGCGGGTCGATGTTAACCTATATGCGCTAGTCTTGGGCGAATCTGTGCTTAACGATGCCGTGGCCATTGTCCTTAGCGGGTATGTTTTGTATTCTCTTTCAATTTATTGGAATTAATAAGTAATTATTTTTTCAGAGCCATTCAAAACTATGGTGAACATTATTCCAACACAGGGGAATTCGAAACTACAGCTTTTCTGCGCTCTCTAAGTGACTTCTTTTCCATCTTTATACTGTCCCTGATGATTGGAGCTGCAATGGGCTGCTTGACAGCTTTGATATCCTTTCCAAAAATAGTTTATACTTAAGTATTTATTTAAGTCCCACAGCTAGGCCAGTTACTTTCTTAACTCTTAAAACACATGACCAAGTTTACGAGGGTGCGCGACTTTCCCCTACTAGAGTCGGCGCTCTTCGTGTTAATGAGCTACAGCACGTTCTTGCTGGCAGAGGCTACACAGCTCACTGGAGTGGTGGCCGTGCTCTTTTGCGGCATCTGCCAGGCTCACTACACATATAACAACCTCTCGGAGGATTCTCGGCAAAGGACAAAACAGATCTTCGAGCTGCTCAACTTTCTGGCTGAGAACTTTATTTTCTCCTATATTGGAGTGTCGATGTTTACCTTTCCCAAGCATCATTTTGACGCAGGATTTATCATAACAGCTTTCGTAAGTTTTTAATATAGATAAACATCGAAAGTGTTTCGCTCAATAATACTTAACATTTTCAGATCTGCGCCGCTATAGGACGTGCGGTAAACGTGTATCCCTTGTCCTGGTTGTTAAACATAAAGCGAAAACCAAAAATCTCGGCAAACTTTCAACACATGCTGTTTTTTGCAGGCATGTTTTTAACTTTGGATCTCGAAAAGTTTCCTGTAATGAGCATGTCTTTATTATAGGGTTACGTGGAGCCATGTCCTTTGCGTTGGCTATTCGAAATACAGTGTCGGATGCGCGACAGACTATGCTGACCGCCACTTCGCTGATTGTCATCTTTACGGTTGTAATCCAGGGTGGGGCAGCTAATTTTCTGCTCAATTGGTTAAAAATACCGTGAGTCACGACATATATACAAATTCTTCCATCACAATATCATCAATACCATCACTTAATTGCAGTGTTGGCGTTGACGATGAGACTGAACAATTAAATAATTACCAAGTGCATAGTGTAAGTATACAAATATCACGTACAAACGTGCTCGTAGAAAATATTTTGCAGTAATTAAGTAAAAATTTTTTTTGAGATTAAAGGTCTATTGAGATCAAATACCAATACGTGAATTTCATTAAAGAAAGACATTTTTTACAACTTTTATTGAAAGCATGGAGTTTGCAAGTGCATTGCTCAATCTGCAATTTCTCTCTTTCATTCTTTAAAAGTTTTTAACTCATAATTTTTGTTATTTATACATTTCTACGCACTTCACAACATTAAACCATCTGCTAAAAAAGGTTTACAATTCAATGGATAATTCACACCCGCAGACGGTAGGTTTTGGCAATAATCATTTAATACCAGTCCGTTTTTTTATATTCTGAAATTTTATAATTTGTTCTTAACTTTACAATATTTATTATCGAGCCTTTGGCAGGCCCGTCCTCATTGCCGAATTTAAATTTCTCCATCGTGGATTACCCTCATCGAACGCAGAGCTAAATCCATTTAAATGAGTTTTCTTTTAGTCTGATGGTTACTTGCAGGATGTGGAGAGCGGGGCAGGAGGTCACGGCAAAATGCGGTTGTCCGGTGGAACGGAGTCCAACATGGACACACCTGCGGATGGGCCAAATGGCAGCTTGGGCGGCCCAAGCGGTGGACGTCGTCGTAACAGTCATGAGAAGGCCATTCTGGCTAGAATTTGGGGAAACTTTGATACCAAGTAAGTGCCAACAGACAATCAGAATTGGAATTCGATTTAAAAATTATATTATACCTTAAGGTACATGAAGCCTATGCTGACGCACTCGCGACCGACTTTGTTGGAGACGTTGCCCGTTTGCTGTAATCCCATTGCCAGGCTGCTCACCACCACGCAGCAGCTAACCCAGGTGAGTAGGGCAGCGCACCGCTGGCATGAGGATCCTAATTAACTGCCATTCTTTTCAGGATGGGAGCGAGTTCAGGCGCGTGGACTCAGACTCGGATATTTGCATAGACAATGATACTGGGAATGGTCTCAGTCAAGACGTCGGACCTGGAACAGGACCAGGCGTGGGGCGGCGGAACTCACTAAGTCGTGTAAGTATCAAGTACACCGGCGATAATCACCATCTACTTGCTAGCTACCGAAATATTGAATAACCGAATGTGCGAAGCAACCACCAAAGACTAATCTAGGCGTAGAAAGCTGGCCATTAACACATGAAACCAAAAACCTCAACTAAACGAAATACTAAGAGTCTACACCATAGATCCTTTGGCAAAGTAGACACATTGTTTTTGGTCAACTGTTTGACTACCATGAAAATGTGATTTTTGTTTAACGATATTTTGTTATTGTATAATTTAAATGTTGATTTTCTGGTGTAAAAGGCGGGGATCGTATAATTTTGCACTTACTCTTAATATCGTTGATTAATTGTTTAAGTTTGTGCGCCAAGCGATTTCAAGTCGACAATTAAAAAACTTATGTAATATTGATTTGACTGTTAACTACTGTTTAATGCATGCTTACCAAATATACTTACATATATAATCAAAATGTAACAACTCTCTCAGCAATGATATTAATTTATTTATTCATTTCTGCGGCATCTTTCTTTCTTTCTGTCTTTCCTTCGACCAATCAATCATCTAACTAACCCATGCGGACTCCCTTATCAATTTAACTTTGGTTGCTTTAACAATAACAATAAAAACTCCAAAAACCAATGAAAAACTGCATTCATCTAAAACAAACTATGTCATGTTAAAATTTATTCATTGATTATGCCCAAAACAAAAGTCTGTTCAATTGAATGAAGCCAATCGCCTTGCAAATGAACTCTGCTTGGTTACTAATAATTTCATGTAATCATTTCTATGGGAAATCAAGAGATCGAGCCAGTCTCTTATATGTTTTATTAATTTACTATTTATAATGTTTTTGTTTGTTTTTGTCTACTTTTCCTTGGTAAACCATATGTTGTAAACGAAGCACAGACGGAAACCCAGACATAATAAACTAAATCCAGAGTCAGTCAGTCCAGTCAGTGAATTGATTAACCGACTAACAAAAGCTTATTATAGCACAGCAGCTAAAAATGTTCGTTTGTACTGTACACTTTTAATTTCTGTATTTTTCCTCATAATCTAATTTAATAGATTCTAACACGCGACTAACCATGTAAGTACAAATTGAATTACAGTTGATTTCCTCATTTCCTTATGTATATAAATACCTTTTCAAAGTTAAAAAATAATCATGCATTCACTTTAAATTATTTACATGAAACATATTTTGATTTTTTCAAACATTTTTGTTTTATTTCTTAGGTATGAGGCGAACATCGAAATTTTTACAATAAGTTTAATTAATTTTTATGTTATTTATTAATTGGTCTCATTTAAAATGAAGTATGCGAAAACTGTACAAATTAGATTGTTACTCCTCAGTTTCTCCTTGTTTACGGTATGTGATTTGGAACTCTAGTTTTAAATCTAATTTAAATATTAGGCTTATCAATTAATTTAAAAATTGTTTCGCAACGAACTAAAATTCTTAAGGGCACTCAAACTAAAAAGGCTACCGATCATCGAGCTGACACACACCAATACAATACCTTAAAACACATGCATATATATCCTGTTTAAATCTATTATTTTCAATACTTAGCAATTTATATATTTTGCCAAAATATAGATATAATAAGCCTAATTAAATGGACTTGTGAAAATTAATATGAATACTTATATAGACATATTTCCTTTTTCTTTATTTGATATCGCGAAATATGCAAACATTTTAATAATATTCGCCTGAACCCACAAAAAATAATTGTATCCAGATGGAGATTTTGGAGCATGTTCAAAGTCCGGTGTCGACGAGAATCAGACTCTTAGGATTTTATGGAAAAAAGTTATAAAAAGCAAGGCAGAAGAATTAGAATATAATTTTTGTTGTATTTTACATAACATTAACATGTAGCTTTTTCGTTCTTACAAAGTTACTGTAAATATATCGTTTTAAAAAGTTAGAACGTTTATTCGGTTTAACTTATAAGTTAAAATACCGATCAATTTGCTGATCTATTAATTTGTTCCGATATTACCTAAGACACAATTTCTTACTACATACATACGCTGTATTTGTATCAAAGCGAAGCTCTCTGAAGAAATTAATTGTTGTGCTGTTAATTTTTAAGTCTAAAAAAATAAATTTGAAAAAAAAAATCGTTTTATTTCAAGAACAAGTTATAACTGAAATTGACTAGTCAATATACTCATTTTGACAAATCATTTCTATGGCAAAAGTTAATAACACCAAAACAATTATTTTTATTTAAAAAATCTTGCGGGTTAGCGGGGCCGAAATTCGTACTTTGGTATATTATTACTCTGTGGCTTTGGGCACACTGCGTCAGCGCGCTTCTTTGACAACAGCAAACTCTGGGAATTACATTGAATTTATTGATATTTGAAATGGAGGTGGTGAAGCGTGGCTTCGTTCGCGCCTGCAAGAACCACAGCTACCTGAGCTATGAGCTGATCGACAACATTCTGTCCCCGCTGTGCGCCAACCACAAAGTATCAAAACCCTCCAGCAAGGAGTCCGTCAAGGTATTTGTGAGCGAAATAAACGACTCCCTCAACGACTTGGGTCAGTCGCTGGTTTTCATCAAGTATCCGATCAAGGGCGAGGAGTATCTGGTGTACGTCAAGACAGATGCCACGCCCGATAGCGTTTCGAACACGGGCCTCACCCCCGAGGAATGCCAGTACTTCTCCAAACTGCTGGACAGGATTGCCGCCGAGGAGGACTGCAACATCCCCTGGAATGCCGCCTACAGCGAGCTCTTACTGCAGGGCACTTCGAAGACGGTGAAGAAGAGCCGCATGCAGGAACTGCTCCAGAAGTGGACGCAAATGGGCTACTTCATGGAGCTGGACGAGAGAATTTTCCTGGGACCACGCAGCCTCGTTGAGCTGAGCTTCTACTTGGGCTCCCATCACGAAGAGCACATCAAGAACTGCATGCTCTGCAAATGCCTGGTGCTCTGGGACACCCGCTGTGGATCCTGCAACATTCAGTTTCATCGCGAGTGCATCCACACTTATTTGCAGCGGCGCGATATTTGCCCGTCCTGCGGCAACCTGTGGACAACGCCTTTAAGACGATCCACAGATTCTTCTCAATAAATAAAGTTTCAGAAAAAATAATATAGATTTGGATTTTCATATACATATCTGTGATACCACTTGTATTAACTAATCGATGTCAAGTTTGCAAATATAATAATAATAATAATAATTTAGGAACTATTGGAACTAAATTAATGAAAAAAGCAGGAACTTCAGTTTCAATTCCTTTCCATATTTCAATATTTTATATAGGTATTTTGCAGAGAGGTTGGGATGAAAACATCGCCACCTACTTAAATCTTTGCGCTTTAAAGTGTTTAGCCATAACATTTCAAAATGCATTGAAACCTCGCCAATAAATTTTTAAATTGAAAGGTGAAATCAGTACATTAACATCTAATAAAAAATAAACCAAGACTATTAAATTTTTGTTTAAAACTTTTTGCTATTTTTCTTTTTACTCTATTTTTAAATATATCTGCAAATTATAGTTTTCTTTACCCAATGTTTACTGTTTAAGTAACTGTATTAACTCTCTTGAAGCCTAGAAATAAAAAGCTCGCTACACAATGATTTTGAAAATGGCGCAAGCACACAGAAAGATTTTAATGTTCGTCGAGATGAGTCCGTGTGATAGTCCCAATAAAAATTCAAAACTGGACAAAAAGTCCCTGACCCCTTTCAAAAAGGTGCGACGCAAGAATTGGAAACAAGAAGCGGCCTACAAGGTGAAGAAATGTGCCCAACAAAGTGCAACTAACTAAACACAAGATTCTTTCATAACTAGTGTGGTACAGGGAAAAGCCAGGAGGTGTCCAATGTCGGTGAAAGGTTTATCCCAAAGCGCTTTGCGCGGGAGGATATTGAATTCAACTTGAAGTACATTGGCCAGCGAGAGGAGCGGGATATTCTGGAAACGGTGAGAACAGAATATTCGACTACACTCTTGATATTTTCATTTAATTCTAATGTCCAGGGTGTGACATTGACGGCTAGCTACTGGCTGCAGAGCGGCTTTATAGCCAATATCAATAGCACATTTGGGATCCAGGAGCGGCGCCTGCTTCAGTTTAGCATTCAGCAAAGGAACCGATCCATGGTGGTGGAGTGTGACTCTGCGGACTCGGACTGGCCATGTAATCCTCGTGCGCGACCCCATGCCATTCAGAATGCCACCCATGAGATGCCCGGAATTTGCAGTCCCGTCGATTACAACTTAATGGACTGGTCGTCCGGCGGCATGGTAGCTATGTCTTCCGGCCAGGACATCATGTTGTGGCGAAACCTGGACGAAAGTACCATGGTGTTTAGTGTCGAGTCGCCCACTTCCCTCAAGTTCTCGCCGGACGGCAAATACCTGGCCATCGGCTGCATGGATAGGAACTACCCAGGTATACCAACCTATCACCTCACCCTAACATAATGTTCCTTGATTGTCCTCTTTCATCAAAGTCCTTGACCTCTGGGAGGTGAGGTCGCCGATGGAGTTCTTAGTCTCTTATCGAAAGTTGTTATTTAAGTCCATGGGCTGCATAAGTTGCATTGAATGGTCTCACGACGGCAAGGAACTCACTTGTGGTACCTACTGCGGACTGATCCTCTTACTGGCCATGCCCAATTTAAGAACGCTAAAGAGTTTCCGCGAGCACCGTCACAAGGTAAACAAAATCAAGTTCGATCCCACCCGAAAGTATTTTGCGTCCAGCGATACGGATGGCCAAATTTTCATCTTTGATGCCGTGTTGAAAATTCGCCTTTTGAAACTTGGCGGCAGAGAAATAATCTTCGATTGGCATCCCTGGACCGGTGAGGACTTGGCTGTAGGTAAGTCAAAGGCAGTTAATTCACTAATATTAATAAAAACAGTATCTTACAATTTAGCAGAAATCAAAAATTGATGATTCATTTAGTAGATACAAAAATAATTAATAGTATATGAAATTCATTAAATATCAAATATTTTGCTTTCCAGCGGAGCGGTGTCCAGCCTCTATTTTTATTTTCAACATCCCACGCCGACAATTTGTGGCCTCATACAGGCGCAGGGATGACAGGATAGTAATCAAGACAGTCACATTTAGCAAGATCACGGGCGAGCTGCTGGTTAACGTTATAAGGCGTGGTGGGAATTTACTTGACTACACATGTTTATTAATTTAAGTAAATTTGATTTCGGTATCTGCAGATGATGATTCGGACTTCGCGGTGTTTGAAATTCTGGTGCTGGCCTCCTTAAACCGAGTTGTTGACTTGTTGTCCCACCAGGAACGCGGCACTCTTTTCCTGATGTGGAGTCCAGATGGAACCAACATTGCCACGGGCGGCCTAGATGATACCTTTTCCATGTGGAACTTCTTTCCCACCCACAAGCGAAAGGCCATACTCCGAAAACAAGCGCAACAGGCCAAGGACAAATGCAGCTCCTTGAGCCTGTATAAAGGGATTCGGTGATCAGTTTAGAGATTTTATTCGTGTACGTGTCTGTCTTTTGTTTAAACCAATTGTGCTTTTCATTATTTATTCAATTCATATTCCTTCCATAAAAATTCCATTGGATTTAACTTAAGCGTTGTTTACTCTAAAATGAACATAAGAAAATGGGCCTCTTCACCCAAATCAAAGGTAAGGAAGTAAAATTCCATTGTTCACCTTGGTTACAGTATTGAAATTTGGTAACTAATCACTAGGCTAGAGGTATGTAATGATTTTCGTAAAAGACATCCTCCTCTCAATAGTCGTCTTGACTGGGCCTTGAATTGGCGATCGGGGAGTGCCACTCCTGCTGGAAGAGGTACTCCGCACAGGCTTCGGCTTCCTCGCGACGTTTTTGGAGAAGATGGGGCTGAATGACATAGCGATGGGTGGTGTAGACGAGAGCGGTGGATCCGATACCAATGGCCATCAGACCGACAGTCGTTGTGGCGAATCTTTTGAGGCCGTTAATGAAACTCATCTGGGGGTAAGAAGAAATTGAAATTGTTTAAATAAATCCAGATTTAATTTAGGTGTATTCTAACTTTGTGGAACCACTGGGTTCAGCTGCTGGCTCGCTATCCGTTTTCTTATCGGTTTTGAACTTCAATATCAGTGGCTGCCAAATGTAAATACCGCCCAGGACCCCAATTGCCGTGACCACCATTAACTGCGGAACTGTGACACCTCGCGGACGACGAATTTGCATGGCACGTGCTTGGACTCTGTCTATTTAATTACTATTTAACATAAAATGCACAACCTTCTTTTACCGGCTGCTGTTACATCAACGCACCTTCACTATGAGATTTGGCTTTGGATCAGCTGTTGGCAACTCTTGCTGACCAACACTGGTTCCTGTCCGATGTTGCCAGATATCCAGTCGCATAACTTTAGCTTATTTAAAATTACAATTTTATTCAAAAGCTATTAATATTTGTCAGAATTGAGTCTTTGAAGCGGACGTAAAAAATAACATATTAGAAAAACCATACGCAAACAAAATTTCATTGGGCAGAATATTTTTTTCCACGGAAATTGGAAAACTTTTCTCAATTGGAAAAAATTTAAAAGAACCATTTTTTTTCGGAACGAGCCGGATCGTCGCACGACTTATCATATAGCTCCCATAGGAAAAAAAGGTATAACATTGTTGCTTTTAATTTGTTGTTTGTTCTTTGGGATATACGCATATAGTATAAGCGAGTGAGAGAAGGACCTTAAAATGATCATTCAAATAAGGAAATTATTTAATAAGCAATCGTATGTTGAGATTGGAGAAAGGATGTCCGTTTTTACCAAGAAGTCAGGAAAGCGTAAGGATTGCATAAAAGAATATTGTCAACCCTTAGATCTACTCAACATACATACATATATCAAAGTTAAGGATAAGAAGAATTTTGTCATTCTATATAAAACAGGAACAAATTTCTTAAAGTTAAACATTAAACATTAAACATGTGCCAATAATTAAATTCGTTACTGTACATACCACATGTAATAACTATTTCTAATTAAATTGTTTAAAAAAAACAGTTAAATATAAATTCCTCTCAGTGCAAGTAAACCTAATGCCATCCCGTTTGTTCCATCCACTTCTCTTTCCTTCCATTATCATCTCTTCTTCAGACAACAATGACGTAGGCCGTGCGTTGCCATTTGGGAGTCCCAACAAAATCCACATACGCACAGCCACGGCAACGCCAAAGTCGACTGCGACTGCGGCAGAGGGGAGGCGAGAGCGGCTTGAAGCTGGTTTTTAAAATGGCTTGTCCGCTCAGTCCCGTCAGTCACTCTCTTTTGGAACGGCGCTTTCAACGGTTATCGCTCGCCGGAGCCCTCCCGATTCTCGCTCCCCACCGAAGCCCCGCATTTAACTGTTGCTTTGCTGCGGATAAGAAGCGCAAAGCAAACGGCAAAGAAAGATCAATACGAAGAAGCAAGTAAAGCAATGACGAAGATGGGCGGAAATTTGGCAATGATGCTGCTATTGCTGTTTTTAAGCGAGTTTGCCTCCGGAAATTGCAACTCCATACCGACGACTACGACGCCCCAGGGCGTTTTTGAAACCCGCACAGACAAGCTGCCCAGTGTGGCTGCTCCCCTTCCGTCCAGTGGCAGTGGAGTGGGTATCTACGATGACATAGACACCTTTGTGCCCTTCAGGAGCGACTCGCACGATCCCTTCTCATGGCACTTGCTCAAAACGGTGCTCCAAAACGAGACGGCCCCTAAAAATGTGATCATCTCACCGTTTTCCGTAAAATTAGTTCTGGCCTTGCTGGCCGAGGCGGCCGGAGCCGGAACCCAGACCCAACTGGAGCTGGCCAACACTCAGACTGACATCCGGTCGCAAAACAACGTTAGGGAGTTCTACCGCAAGACCCTAAACTCTTTTAAAAAGGAGAACCAGCTACATGAGACGCTCAGTGTGCGCACTAAGCTTTTCACGGATAGCTTTATTGAGACGCAACAGAAGTTCACGGCCACGCTAAAGCATTTCTACGACAGCGAAATAGAGGCCCTAGACTTCACCAATGCGGAGGCTGCGGCTGATGCCATCAACGCCTGGGCCGCCAACATCACCCAGGGCAGACTCCAACAACTAGTGGCACCGGACAATGTACGCAGCAGCGTAATGCTGCTGACCAATCTTATCTATTTCAATGGGTTGTGGCGCCGGCAGTTTGTAAACACTTTCCAAGGCGCCTTCTTCCGCAGCAAGGAAGATCAGTCGCGGGCGGAGTACATGGAACAGACCGACTACTTTTTCTACACCAACTCGGAGAAGCTAAAGGCACAGATTCTGCGTCTGCCCTACAAGGGGAAGAACTCTATGTTCGTGCTGCTACCGTATGCACTGAATGGTATTCATGACTTGGTCCAGAACCTCGAGAACGACGAGCTAAAGGGTGCCCAGTGGGCCATGGAGGAGGTAAAGGTGAAGGTAACGCTCCCCAAATTCCACTTTGACTACCAGCAGAACCTCAAAGAGACGCTTCGCAGCCTAGGAGTGCGCGAAATCTTCGAGGATAGCGCCTCGCTTCCGGGATTGACTCGCGGAGCCGATGTCGCAGGGAAGGTAAAAGTTTCTAACATCCTGCAGAAGGCCGGAATTAATGTCAATGAGAAGGGAACCGAGGCCTACGCCGCCACAGTCGTTGAGATCGAAAACAAGTTCGGCGGCAGCACCACAATTGAAGAATTCAACGTGAACCGGCCATTCGTGTTCTTCATCGAGGAGGAGTCCACCGGAAACATACTGTTTGCCGGAAAAGTCCACACTCCCACCACGCAGAACTAATTACCTAACGCGGTTTTATCTTAAAATATGCAATAAAAATATAAAGAAAACAGAGTGGGTGGTCTAGCTTTTAATATGGCTATATAACCAAGACAGCACTAACTAAGCAGCTGAAACAAACAATAATTTGTGGTTACTTTTTTAAAAACTATTAAATATTAAAAACTGTCATAAAACTTGTAAAAACTAAAAGTTCTCTTTACGAATTTATATTACCGTACTTTTAAAAGACTAACATTTCCTTCTCAAGCCCTAACAAAAATTCGAAACCTCTATTAGAATGCTCTTGACCCGCTTTTAATAATCGCTCGTTCGTTCGATTTCCCCTGCCGAGTTCAATTCCATCTGTACCCCATTTCATTCCAGTGGCTGATAAAGTCACTGGTAATGTCGTTGTTTGTTTTTTTTTTTTTATAATTTATGCCTCGCCTCTGGCGTACCTTGAACAATTGAAAGCAAAAAAAGTGAGAGATGCAAATACATTCTGCCACTGGGAATGTCCCACGTACGTAATATTTGCGATATCCATTGGAAGATCAATGGATAAACGTTCAGTCAGCAAATAGAACCTATGACTCAGGGGACTGCGAAGTTGTATGGAAAATCAGCAAATTAATTTCTGCTGATGTTTTGCACAAACGATAAAAACAGTTAGGCTAGAGAATTTAGGGAGATCTTAAAGGCAATTAATTGGTTAAGCTGTTTAGGCTTTTAAAAAAACTACAAGTTTGACCATCTAATAAAAAATGTGGTTAACATAGAGATTATATTAAAGATACCATCATTCATTACTTTTTTATCGTTTACTTTTAAATGAAGTTTTTGAGCCCACAAATTAGTTGGACCAGATATAAAAAAAGTTGACAAAATATTTTTTCATTTTTGTTCCAACGGCAGCTATATGATATGGTTGCCCGATTTTTATACCCTTGCAGAGGATATTATAATTGCAGTCAAAAGATTGCAACACAAAGTGCACATTTCTGACCCTATAAAGTATACATATATATTCTTTATCAGCATCAGCAGGCGAAATACAGTTTTACTTTTTTAAAAATTGGACAACATTATCATATAGCTTCCATAGAAATAACCGGGAAAAGGGAATAAAAAATGCATCCTTCGTTTCTTATTAATATATACCCATATATTCCAAGACGTTTAAGAATCGGACGACTATATATAGCTGCCATAATAACGATCGGAAACCGACCTAGCTTCATTGTTTAATGTTTAATTTTTCTAACAGCTGCAAGGGCATATAAACTTTGTCTTATTATTATTAAGTCATCCAATTCCGACGATTGCACGTATTATAGTGCAATAGAAAGAATACTTTTGGGCAAGTTTCATAATGCGAAGAAACCGACTGACTGACAGATGGAAGGATGGACATGGTTAGCTCGACTGGTTATTTGTTAAAAAACTCATATTTTAGTCTTAAATTTTTTGTTTGTATATGTTTGGAAATTCTTAAATATGAATTCTCTTATCTTTCTGATAAAAAATATAGCACATCCTTAGAGTTTTTGTGAAAATGAATCAACAGATAAGCGCCCGAGACTTGTGCGAGTGCAGTCATGAAAACCAGTTTACAAATATTACGTGAAAGTTTTCATTAAGGTGCATATTTGCTCTGCTCTCGAGTCATGAGCAAGACTGTCTGACTCAGACCGAAAGTAAATACTAAGAAAAGAGGTCCGATTAACCCTCTTTTACATTGTTAAAAAAGGTTGATAAGAAGTAAAAAAATTAAAACTAATTCATATAGAACAATATATAAAAATACAATTTTAAAAATTATCCTTATAAGCTCTTCACAACTAATATATAGTAAACACTCAAGATCGCTATCCTACAGATCCAGATCCCCACCGCTTTAGTTAATAGTCACACTAATGGTGTCCTAAAATCTTAGCCTATAACGTATTTTCCGATCTATATTCTTAAGCCACTTACCTCCGACATTGGGCAGCATTGTAATTGCTGATTGAGCCTGCATCTGAGACTTGCTGAAGGAGTTGTTCTGATGGCGAATATGAGGTTGTTGTGTCTGTTGTTGCTGGGACTGTTGATAGTGCTGCTTGTATTGCGTTGGAAAGTGAAGCTGGCTGGGCTCAAAAGTTTGGAAATGTTGGTTTTCAGCGAATCGCATGTTAGCATCAGCAGAAGGACGTCGATTGTTTGAATGAGATTGCTGATGGTGCTGTCCAGTCATGAGGTGACTAAAAGCTTGGCTATTGCCACCGCCCGAGATCAAGGCTTGGAGCAGTGCATTCGAGGCGGCATCCGGTCGGGCCTGGCGTTGCTGCTCACGGTTTAGTTGTGGCTGCTGAGCCTGATGCTTGCCACCACCATTAATCAACTTGGAGGTCTGTTCCTCCATCTTGCGCTTCATCACAGCATTTCGCATTATGACATTGGCATGGGCCTGCAAATCCTCCTGAGACAGTTGCTGCGGCGCCAGTGACTGTGGATTATGCTGCTGCTGCTGCCTTGCGGCCAATGTCTGCTGGACAATGGCCAGGTTGTGGAGATTTTGTAGTTGGCTGGCAATTACCGTGCTGGAGAGCATGTCCAGTTGGTGTTTGTGCTGCTGTTGCTGCTGCTGGGTGTTGGTGAACTGCAGAACAGCCGTGATTGCTTCGCGATCCATGTCGGTCAAACGTGGGTTGGCCAACTGCACAAGCAGTCCGTGCTTAGAAATTTCCCCTAAAAGAAAGACCAAATGTTTAACCGAGAGTTACAAGCATTCCGTAATTAGAAAGGACATAGCCGACCTTGCCCGGGAAAGTTCCGTCAAAACATAAGTTAGATAAATATTTTCCCACACATTATTATTAAATGCAAGCTAATTCACAAGCCAATATGGTTTTCTAGTTTTTCCTTTTTTCAATATTGTGGCACCTCTTTAAAAATAATGGCTTTTTATTACTCACTCGATTCTTCAATACCCAAATTGGGTTGAATATAAATTTCTCCACGCGATAAACTATTATCTACTATCCCTGATTTAAAATATTTAAAAAATCTACTTGTATAATTTTCGGAAAGGTAATTCTGCTATACCATTTATAAACCTTTCCAGAGGGTATTATAGTTTAAGTCAAAAGTTTGCAATGTAGTGGAGGGCACATTTCTGATCCGTCTGTCCGTTCGTTTTAATGTAAACTAGTCTATCAGTTTTATAAAATATATATGTGCTATATGATATCTTTCATAGGAACAATCGGAAAAAAGGAAATACAATTATAACATCTTTGTTTCCTAAAATACTTCTATACTCAGGGATTGGTCGGAAGATCAGAAATTGACACAAATCTACAATATGTTTGCATGGTTTTCATACGGGTTTTGTTGTTGATCAAAATTGCTCTTCTATTTTACAATTGTTTTTTTTATAGGTGCATCCCCCGCGCATTGCCCTATTTTAGCTTTAAGGTTATATAAACTTTGGTTGGCAAACTTTGCTTCTTATCTTGTTATGTGTAGTCTCTCCCAGACTTTGTTTTGGAAAATACAATAACCATATTTATTTTTTTTGAACCATCGTCCTGAAACTCAATAGAGGTTTTTCGGGCAATGTTAAACTATTTTGAATTCCTTTGGAAGTTCTGTGTTTGAAATAAGACATCCAGATTATTATTCAATAAGATCTTATATGTAAGAAATGTAATTTTTTCGCATTAAGTGTTTCTTTAGCTTACCTTTGGTCAGCCGGAGAAGGAGCAATTGAGTGTCAGCCCGTCCTAGGATCGCCTTAAGCTGCAGACCCGCCAAAAAGGCAGTCTGTTGCTGTTGCTGCTGGATTATGACGTGTTGCTTTTGTTGCTGCTGCTGGTACTGTTGCTGTTGCATAATGAAGTTAGAAATAGCATCGCTGCCTACCGCCGACGGTTGAGGTTGGACTTTTTGCTGTGGCTTAGTCGTACTGAGAGAGCCAATTAGCTTTTGAAAGTTATCAGACTGCTTTGTGGCAGAATCGACCGCAGTAGTCAGCGAGTTTCGACGCCATTTTGCCTCCAACTGATCCACCGACGGCATCTGACTCATGTGTCCCAACTGTTTGGGCACCGGATTTTTGGCTTGACAATGGTTTATTGCCTGCTTAAAAAAGTCGTTCAGCGAAGACGACGAGGTATTCCTCTCACGGGTGAAGAATGACATAAATTTAGAATTACTATTATTTGTATTTGTTTGCTGTTGCATTTGCTGTGGCTGCGTTTGTGGCGGGTGATTTTTATAATTTCCACTCTCATAATTCTGCTGGTTTTGATTAAACTTATCAAACTGAAACGAACGGACACTGCCTGAGCGTTTGTCATCTTTAAGCAAATGGTGATCGGCGGCCAGAACCTTGTTAATGCTGTCGACATTCTGATTATTGTTTGAATCGCTCTTGGGCATATATTTATTGCGGCTAATGGGCTCTGGATGCATCACTTTGTACTTATTTTGGTCAACCTAAAGAAAATTAACATTACGAAGTTTGTTATTTATTTTGCCATGAAGTAAATTTGATGCATTGCTAACCTTATGTTTTTGCGCCTCTCTCTCCTTTTCGCCAACTCCGGGATGTTTACAGCTTTCTTTGAACATTTTCTCCTCGTCCTCGTCGAAGCCGCACAACTCTATAGTGTCCAGCCTCGAGGTGGGACCACAACTGAACCACTCCGGTTCCTCGCTTTGGTTCCTGTAGCGCCGGTGATGCCTATCCTCAACGTCCCGAGACTTTGGTTTAGATACAACAAGGAATCCGGACATTACGCGCTTCACGTAATTTTCGTTCGCACGGCTCAGATCCTCGCTGGACTCGTTTGACTGCAACGTTTCGTTCTCGGAGCGATTATTAGACATTCCAATGACGGGGGTGTTCGGTCGCCCTTGGGTCTGGCCCATGGGATTACTGCTGATCTCGCCATTGTCAAAGAATTGCAGAACCGTCATGTTACTGCTGTTCTGGGGTTTCGGATTGAGCTCTTCCATCTGCGGCTTACCATTGTGGTATGATGGCATGGAATGGTAATCGCCGTCGCTGTAACGCCACTTTGAATGATTAAAGCGACCGCTACCAATGCGTCTTTGGTTAACAATGGCCGGATCCTGTTGTTAAAATTAAATTTAAATTAACTCTTGTTTTTAAACATCTCTATAATAACCCTAATACATCTAGGATCAGTTTTCAATTAATCAATTAATTTATACTCATTAAATATGATCTGGTTAAGTAAAATTAATGACTTATTTTACTTTATTTACTTTAATTTTAATTTATATTAATTCTTGTGCAGTTCAAATTTGTCGAGTGCATATATATGTACATATGTATGTACATATGTATGTTAGACGTCTATGATCTATAACCTTTTGACGTTAAGGCGTTGCTCAAGCTTCAGTGAAGATACTTAAAAAATATTACTTTGTTGAAAAAAATCGTTATTTTTCCAACCTCTACCTTTTATCTCGTTGAAATAAGAGAGTCAAGCAGTATGTTAACGAGCTGGAGTAGGCTGTCATAAAGAGCATCTACATATGTATTTTAAAAAAACCGTATACGGCAGAAAAATTAAATAGGAATTAACATTTGTAGGTGGTACTATGTGGTAAGGTAAATAAAATAAGAAATAATTAAAAATTCGAATTTCTTCCACAAATATAATAAAACTTCGAGCTAATTAATTTCTGTCTAAAAAATTTATTAAATTAATTATAGGTGTTTATAAATTTATCATAAAACCTCCATCTCTATAGTCATTTTATCGACCTTTTCACATCCCCAATCGCCAACAAAGTAGCTCGCACATCACAGACTAACACATTCACAAACCCATATCAGCACGGACAGCTGAGTGGGAGAGATAAAGCTTATAAAAAACATTTCAACTAAAAGGCGGAATGCGTGCTAAACTAAACGGTCGCCCGCAGAGCGTGCGAGAGCCAAAGAGCGGGGGAGAGCGAACGCCAGAATGCAAGGGAAATAGCGCGCTTTCCAAAGCGAAGAACTCAGCCTGGGCTCTACGAATTTGAGTGCTGGAATTGGCATAGGAATTGGAATTGGAAAAGCAATAGCTACCGTAATCGCAACTCGACAGGTTGACATTGCGCTGTCCCGTGAATTCGGTTGGATGCGGAGCAGAGACCATAACTGTAAACAGTAGTCATAATCCGATCGGAGTGATACGAGTGCCAGACTTTTGACACGATGCAGTTTGTGGCCAGTGGTAAGTGAAGCGGCGAACATGGGAAAGCACAAAAGGTTCAATAGGAATATTTTTTAAAGCCATTCGAACATGTGCTTAGGTATTATATGTTTTTAAAATTTCTAAACATTAGTTCAAATACCTAATTGATTATTTAATAGAGTATTCTAACACTCAACAATTGATGGAAAAGCCATATAAAACTGTTTCACATTTTTAAATACATATGTATATCAGCCAAACAACTAAAACAAAAATAAACAAAAAATGTTAAAAACTAAACATTTAATGTTTATGATGTATAAGTTTCAAGTAAAGTACCGTGTCCTATTAAGAACCTTTTGCATGATTTAATTACTTTTATTTTAGTACAATTTATAAAAATGGACTGCTTTTCTGTTTTTTTAAAGAAAACACAAAATACATATTTTAAAATATCCTCTAGCTATAGTTGTTATTGTGCACTCATTTAAAAACTACAACATTTATCTAACACAGCTGCTAATACCATTTAATAAACGTAATTTCACAGAACATCCCCACCGACGTCTAAATCCCTTAACCGGGCAGTGGGTTTTGGTGTGCCCACATCGCACCCAACGCCCCTGGTCCGGTCAGCAGGAGAAGCCAGAGAAAAACGAGCTGCCCGAATTCGATCCTACCAATCCCCTTTGCCCCGGAGTCACCCGCCCCAATGGAATTGTAAAATTAAATGGCTAAATCCTCTGCAATTTTCTAATGTCTATGTAAAATTATTAGGAAACTCCAGCCTACAAAAGCACCTATGTGTTCGAGAATGACTTTCCGGCCCTGGTGGAGGTAGTGCCAATTCCTCCCAACAGCGATGATCCTCTGTTCCAAATAGCTCCCGCCCGTGGTAACTGCCGAGTGATGTGCTTCCATCCCAAATCGAATCTCACCTTGCCCACAATGAGCGCAGCGGATATTGTCGTTGTTATCGACGAGTAAGTTTCAGGTTTATGGCTTTTATCAAAGGTGAACGTGATAAATTGCATTTTTATATGTATCTTTGCTTATCTAGATGGATCAGCCAGTTCAACGAGCTGAGTGCGAAGTACGCCTGGGTGCAGATATTCGAGAACAAGGGAGCCGCCATGGGCTGCTCCAATCCCCATCCGCACTGCCAGATCTGGTCATGCTCGTTCTTACCGTCGGAACCGCAGCTGAAGCAGGAGCGTCTCCGCACCTATTACACCACCAATGAGCGACCCATGCTGGCCGATTACGTAGACCGGGAGCTGCAGCGCCAGGAGCGGATCGTGATCGAAAATCCTGACTGGCTGGTGGTGGTGCCCTTCTGGGCCACTTGGCCCTTCGAAACCATGCTTATTTCACGAAACAACAACAAGCGGATCAACGATCTAACACTGGAACAGCGCCAGAACCTGGCGGTCACCATCAAGGAGCTGACCACCAAGTATGACAACCTGTTCCAGTGTTCGTTTCCCTACTCGATGGGCTGGCACGGAGCACCGACTGGGCCAGAGCATGCACATGCATCCAGTGCTCACTGGACCCTGCACGCCATTTATTATCCGCCCCTCCTGCGATCAGCCACTGTGCGCAAGTTTATGGTGGGATTTGAGCTACTGGCCATGTCCCAGCGGGATCTAACTCCTGAGCAGGCGGCTCTGCGGTTGCGGGAGGTCGATGGAAAGTGTCATTACACGGAGAAGTGATTTCGTTTAAGTAAACTATCAACATCACCGCCATATGGAGCAGTTCGTGGCGGTTGGTATAAAATGTAATAAAAAAACGGTCAATTGCCAATGTTTATGAAGGCCTACCGTTGTAATTACTTAATAGTTACTTGCAATCACTTGTAAATATATTCCTAAATAATGAATTGACTGTAGCGAAAGCCCATGAAATGATCAGGATGATTGGCAAAGACCCCTAAAGGTCAGGCATTGCAATCATCGATTTATCAGATAAGCCAGGGAGTAAAGCAACTTTGTGTTACGTAATACACAGTTGCAATCAAAACAATATAGCAAGACAAATGAAAATCGTGTCCCCGATTCTTTGCATATGTATATACAGAAAAAAACGAGAACGGAAGCTAGCTTCGGCAAGCTTAAGTTTTAATGCCCTTGTAGATTTTTCAAAAATAAAACCCATTTTCGCCTTCTCGCGAGGAGAGCGCAAATTGCGATTTGACAAAAAATTCAAGAATCAATCTTTTAGCCATCGCGAAATATGAGCATTTAACCGAATAGTCCAGCGATTTTGATCAAATCTCGAGGGATAGATCCTTAATACTATCGAGGACGGAAGCTAACTTCGGCAAGCAGAAGTTTTCATACACAGCGCCAAATTAAATTTGACGTAATTATATAAAAAAAGATTACCTAAAAGTAACCAATTTAATTTTTAAATGGCAGCTGTAGTATATAGTTGTCTGATTGGGAAGAACTTTAACCCTGAGCAAGGTATACAAAAATAAATTATATTTGCATAGTTTCATGTCAATAGCTTTTATACTGCAAAGATGTCATATAACAAGAAAGGAAAGCTAACTTCGGGCGGAGCCGAAGTTGAAATACCCTTGCAGAATATTCTGCAAATTATATTCTCCAAAATTATTCATATGATGCATTCTTAATACTCATAAAAAATCCCAACTTCCTAACTTTAAAAACACCAAAGTTATGGCATTTCCAATCGTTCAGTTATATGGCAGCTATAGAATATAGTCGGCCGATCCTTGAAATTTGATATGTCGGATTGATTGGGCAAAAATAAAACCCATAGAAAGTCCCAACTTCCTAACTTTACAAACACCAAAGTTATGGCATTTCCGATCAATCAGTTATATAGCAGCTATAGGATATAGTCGGCCGATCCTTATGAAATTTGGTAGGTCGTATTGATTGGCCAAATATAAAACCCATAGAAAGTCCCAACTTCCTAACTTAACAAACAGCAGAGTTATGGCATTTCCGATTAATCAGTTATATGGCAGCTATAGGATATAGTCGGCCGATCCCGGCCGTTCCGACTTATATACTGCGTGCAAAGGAAAGAAGGGTGTGTGCGAAGTTTGAATTCGATATCTTTAAAACTGAGAGACTAGTTCGCGTAGAAACAGACAGACGGACAGACAGACGGAAATGGCTATATCAACTCAGGAGGTGATCCTGATCAAGAATATATATACTTTATAGGGTCGGAGATGTCTCCTTCACTGCGTTGCACACTTTTGACCAAAATTATAATACCCTCTGCAAGGGTATAAAAATAGAAACAAGAAAGGAAAGCTAACTTCGGGCGGAGCCGAAGTTGATATACCCTTGCAGAATACTCTGTAAATTATATTCTCCAAAATTATTCATATAATGCATTCTTAATACTCAAAAAAATCCCAACTTCCTAACTTTACAAACACGAAAGTTATGGCATTTCCGATCAATCAGTTATATGGCAGCTATAGGATATAGTCGGCCGATCCTTATGAAATTTGGTAGGTCGGATTGATTGGCCAAATATAAAACCCATAGAAAATCCCAACTTCCTAACTTTACAAACACGAAAGTTATGGCATTTCCGATCAATCAGTTATATGGCAGCTATAGGATATAGTCGGCCGATCCTTATGAAATTTGGTGAGTCGGATTGATTGGCCAAATATAAAACCCATAGAAAATCTCAACTTCCTAACTTTACAAACACGAAAGTTATGGCATTTCCGATCAATCAGTTATATGGCAGCTATAGGATATAGTCGGCCGATCCCGGCCGTTCCGACTTATATACTGCGTGCAAAGGAAAGAAGGGTGTGTGCAAAGTTTCAATTCGATAGCTTTAAAACTGAGAGACTAGTTTGCGTAGAAACAGACAGACGGACAGACAGACGGACAGACGGACATGGCTATATCAACTCAGGAGGTGATCCTGATCAAGAATATATATACCTTATAGGGTCGGAGACGTCTCCTTCACTGCGTTGCACACTTTTGACCAAAATTATAATACCCTCTGCAAGGGTATAAAAAGGGATATTTTCACAGCTTTTAACAATTACTAACAATTACTTAAGAACACTGACAAATATCCTGAAAAACATAAAATTGGGACCGATTTCACCCTATTATTCCTTTGGGAGCTATAGGATATAGACGTCTGATCAGTACGCCCTTTTACCCTGACTAAGTTGGCATAAAAATATAAGACTTGCAAAGATTCATGTCAATAGCTCATATACTGCGCGAAATATCCTGAAAAGTATACAATTTTAAGCGATTTCACCTTATTGTTTCTATGGGAGCTATAGGATATAGACGTCCGATCAGCACGCGCTTTCACCCTGATCAAGGTATGCATTAAAAAATAAGATTAATTTTACACTGCACGAAATATCATAAATTCTTGCACGTTATATCCGATTGTTCCTATGGGAGCTATAGGATATAGACGTCCACATGTTTTAGGACGACTGTGGAAGTTTCAGATCGCTAGCTTTTAAACTGAGCTCGCAAACGGTATTTACACAGACAGACGGACATGGCTATATAGACTCCCCTATTGATCCGGATCAAGAATATATATCATTTATAGTCAACCGATTTTTATCAACTCTCTATACTGAGAAGACCAATAAACCTCATTTTGGGCATAAGCCAGCAATTTATACTCAAATTAAAAAAAAAAAAAAACAAATTTAACATTTTGAACCCAAGGCAGCTATAGAATATAGACGTCCGATCTCCGTCATTTTTTGACTAAATCTACGTACACATACAAAATACGATTGCGAATGTTTAAAATCTCATGCTTTTAAACTAAGCTCGCAAACGGTATAGACACAGTCATTTAGACGGTCATGGCTATATCAAATCGGCACGCTGATCAGGAAAATATATACTTTATAAGTATAAATGTCTCCTTCAAACGCGTTACAAACTTCTGATCAATATTATAATATCCTCTGCAATAATATAAATAGGAACGAGCCGGATCGGGTGACTATATCATATGGTCAAATAGTTGCCATAGATTTTAATTTTTGTATTTTCCTTTAGGAGCTATATGATATACATGTCCGACTTTAATTTAATCAAACCCGTAAATCCATAGTATTTAAATATTACCACCCACAGAACAGAAAAAACATTAAAAACAACAAAGTCATACTTTCTTATATTTTTTTCCGGTTGTTCCTACCGGAGCTATATGATATAGTCGCCCGATCCGGCTTATATACTACCAGCAATAGAAAGACAATTTTTGGGAAAGTTTCAACCAGATAGCTTTAAATCTGAGGGGCAAGTTTGCGTAAAAACGGACGGACGGAGGGACAGACAGGCAGAATTAGATCGACTCTCCTGGTGATGCTGATCAAGAATACATATGTATACTTTATATTGTCGGAAATGTCTGCTTCACTGCGTTGCAATCTTTTGACTAAAATTATAATACATTTGCGACAAATGTTCCGACCGTTTCTATGGGAGCAATATAGATAATAGATTTTTCTAAATTTTTAATCGGAATTCTGAAATTAAAAAAATAATTTATCGTATGTATGATTAAAAGCAATAAAGATATAATTTTTTAAATTACTCTTTAAGTTTGTTTCTATGTTTATATATTGTTCCGAATTATATACTGCAATAAGATACATTTTTGGAATAAAGCTTTTTAAACTGGGAGACTACTTTGCATAAAAACGGACGGACAGACGGATAGTTGGACATGGCTAGATCGATTCTTCCCTGCGTTTTGCATTTTCGACACAAATTGTAATACCCTTTGCAGGAATTTTTGTTTATTGAATTTCGAACAAAGAAACCTCTATCATCCACCATTAGGCAAAAGAGGAACCGAAATTAAAAATTCAGTGCTCACCTGGAACTCGGTTTGCGGCTGCGGTGGCTGGCTCTGGATGATGGACTCGTCGCTGATCAACTGTTTGTTTTTGTTCTTGTAGAACGCAGGCATACACTCATTGTTGTTCATGTTCGAGCTGTTGGTGCTGGAGCGAGCCCGGAATCTTGTTCCATCCGAGGTGCGCCAGAGATTCATACGCCGAAGCCGGACCTCCAGTTCAATATCATCGCATGTGGCGATGCGGGGCATAACAAAGCTTTCCTTAGACCTATGCATCAGGGCGTTAAACATCTCGTTGCGAATGTCCAGTAGGTGGGAGCGCGTATAGTTCTTGACCGGCTTGCTACAGACCATTGGAGCGGCAGGATAGCGTACCGCCTTGGGCGCCCGCAGACTTCCTGGTTTGTTGGTCGCACTTATGAGAGGACGCTTCTGCTGCACCTGACGCGGCTGTTCTTCCGGCACAGTGTCCTTGCTGGCCTGTTGCTTCTTTGGCGAGTCGTGCTCCAAGTCACAGCTAACGGCCGTGCACGACAACATACTGGTGGGCTGGGTGTATGGCGTGGATGCCCGGGCCGAGAGCACTTGAAGCGCCAGGCCCTCGTCCTCATGCGGCTGCTTCGAGGACCCATACATCGGTATGGCTTCTCGGGAAGTGGTTGGGAGAATACGATTCTGCTTGGCCAGCAAGTGGGCGATCTTAAGACGCCTTTCTAGCTGCATAATCACGGCGGGCTTTTTGGTTTTGGGATGCAAAATTAGAGCCATGGACATGGATGCCATTATCGGGCCAACGCCTATTTTCTCCGGGCTTGAACGTCTGGGTAACATTTCTATGGCCTCCACTTCCTTGTGCTTAATGAACCGAGAAAACTTTGTGGCAAAATAAAAACCACATTTAAAAAATTATATGATATGTATAAGTATAAGATCGACCTGTAAACTGTTCAAACTTAATGACAAATGTAACGACCATCCCCGAAATTGCAAACTAAGTTTTAAAGTGGCCCATTTATCATACCTGTTCCTGTCTTTTCGAATGTTTACTAGACTATGATATGCACAAATATTAATATTTCGTCGATTTACATATACATTGATTAAAAAACCAATAAGTTAAAAACCGCATTTTTTAATACGTAGAATAAGAGTGGAGTTTTTCCATCTAAAACGGGCCACCCATTTTTAAAATAAAAACAAGGAAGGAAGCAAACTTCGGCAAGCCGAAGTTTATATACCCTTGCAGCTGTTAGTCGTCCGTTCGTCGTTTATTAAACTAAGATGGTATTTCCGAAATTGATTAAAAAAATACTATATTTTAGAGTATATTGATATATGTATAATAACAAAATTGTAATTTAATTTCCCTTTTTCCTTATTGTTCCTATGGGAGCAATATAATATAGTTGGCCAATCCGACCCGTTTCGACTTACATATATACTACATGCAACAGAAAGAAGACTTTTTGCAAAGATTCATCCAAATAGCTTTAAAACTGTGAGACTAGTTAGCATAAAGGCGGGCAGATAGATGCTGATCACGAATATTTAGATTTTATAGGGTCGAAATTTTGCCCTTCACAGCGTTGCAAACGTTTGACTAAAATTAAAATACCTTCTGCAAAGGTATACAAATTTTAAAAGCTGCTTCTCAGAGCGGTTCTAACGTCCCGTCCAAGTAGGAGAGAAAACGGTTTTAGTAGAAAACTTTACGGCAAACTACACAAGCGCAATGTGTTACATGAGGACAGATAAGTGCAAGTAAAACTTTTGATGACGTGTTGTACTTGTCTACAGGTTTTCTTTGCCCTGAATAGGCATCAATAGAATTTGCATATGTATTTAACCCCAAATCTCTAGCTCCTATAGCTTTCGAGATCTCGACATTCATAGAACAGACTGACGAAAATACATGTCTTCATCATAAATAATTTTGAACGAGTAAAAGGAATAAAAACAAATTTTAATTTTCAAAAATACTTTGCCTACTTTACGCAGATTGTTCAAACTTAAAACGATTTTGATCAAGAAAGGAGGAAAACTTCAGCAAGCCGAAGTTTTTATATTACAAACAACAATGAAGCTATGTCGATTTTGGGCTGCAGAGCTTTTTTAAGTATAAAGGAAACAATCATTATCGATACTTTGTATATCTAATACTTTAGAAAACTTAAAAAACAAAATTAACGTATTCTTTTTAATATAAAGGTTACTATTACATTTGATTTGTAACTGCAAGGGTTTATTAACGACGGCTTTACCAATTAAGCATTCCTTCTTATTTTATGACATATATTTAAAAAAAGGTATCACGGTTAGAATGCGTACCTTTATTAAAAAAAAACAACGATGTTATGTATGTCCATATTCCTATTATAATCGTAATAATTTCATATTATTATTTTGCGATCTTCCCTAAAGATATTGTCGTCCAACTATTATAAAAATAAAATCGGATTTTATAAATCGTAACTTACTATATAGTATACATATATATATAGAAGGGCAGACCGATATAAACAGACCGACTTCACTGTTAATGGTGATCAACAATAATATTCAGTTTATAGAGTCAAAAATGTATCCTTCCTTGCGTTATAAACTTTTTTGTATACTCTCTGAAAGGGTATGAAATGTATATCCACTTTAAATGAAACTTATTTTTGATATCGGCGGACTATATATAAGCAAACATAGTCTGATCAAACCCACGTTACTTTCCTGTTTTTACTAGAAGGGTTAATTAATTGTGAAGTACTTGGGTAACAAATTAATATAGGAAAGGGCTTGTATTTGATGCCTACCTCGGGGCTGGTTTTCTGCACTCGCTTTTTTGCCTCCAGCTTGGTAATAGCCTTCTCCAACGCGTCTTTCAGCTTAAATGCTGGCAGCTTAAGGTAGCCCAGTCCTGTAGCCAGGAAGGCGTTGGCCGGCAACGGTGGTGGTGGGGGCGGGGCACAGGGATCCTCCCACTTTTCGGAGTTCGTCTCGTCGTCGTCGTGCTCCAGATGAGCGGTAAGAGCGGTGGCCTTGGATGCCGGTGGAGCTTGAACGGGAGTCGGGGGCGGAGGTGGCGGCGGGTACTCAAACTGGGCCTTTTCTCCGGGAGTCACCACTTCCTCACCGTGGTCCATCCTGGCAGGAAGCGAGAGGTAGTGACTAGGTGCCTGATCCGTTGCATCCGCAGTGGTGGCAATTTTCAGGGCGCCAGCGCCATTTTCTTGCTTAGCTTCAGCCATTTGCATTGGGTTTTTGCTGTGTAAACTGCCAGTTAATTCGATCCCCGCCTCTTTAAAATGGTTCATACTCACGTATATAAATGGTTTTGTGATTAAAAATTAAAACGAACACTTTTGATCGGGTCGAAAATTTAAACTATGCAAAAGAACGAAATCACGTTTAACACAAGTTCGATCCAATGATCCGTTATTCAGCTTTGGTACGATGAGGACAGGAACAGAGCAAAATACCGAAAAAATACCAGAACGAATAGTGGGAGAGAAAAGAGGAGTATGCGATCAGTGTTGTTGACAGTTGCTTAATAGATTTAAGAGTTGACTAATGGAAACATATCCACTCAATTTAAAAGCCACTTTTTTACTGCTTAAATTGTACAAGAGTAAAGCTTAAAGTAAAAAAAAACAGTCGAGTTGACAAGACAATAATACAGTGTTGGTAGACAGGAGAAAAAGGAGATAGCCATGAACATGGAATAATGTAGCTAAAAACATAGCCAAAACCCGTTATTATTTAAATAGGAGTAGCATAGGAAACTAGTGATGGGCAAAATACACAGGCCGAAAAGCAAAAAATTGAACTATTCCTATTTGGGGTGCCATCCACACTGCAGTCGCGTTATGGTTTTATCGAGTTAAAGGCAAATCCTACATTTATTTAAATAGGTAAGTATAGAAAAAAATATTTGAAGTTTTTGCAAAGTTTTCTGAAGTTTAAAGAAATAATTGAATAATGGACACATTTTTGCCTTTATTCTGATACTATGACCATGAGCAGAGCTGCTTACGCAAAATTCCTTTTGAGCTGAATCCTCAAATTAATTTGTTAAATGATTTTACTTAAGCAAAAAAGAATATATGCTAATAAATATAAAAAGGTGGTTAATCAAAGGGTCACTAAATATCAGAAAATTAAATAGAAAAATTTTCATAAATTAAAAAAACAACACCGTTGAACTCAAAAATTGTAACTTATCTGCAGCAAAGGGCGTTCTGAAGTACCTTTACAAGGCATTTAAATTTAACAGTTTTTTTTTTAATTTACCATTCATATTTTGGTAGTTTAAAGTTCATATTCAAGATATTTAAAAAATGGTTATTTGTTACATCGAAATTAAAAAGAACCCACATCAAAACAACTACATATTTTATAGAAACCCAATTTCATTTTGATTCCAAAAAAAATATTTATTTCAAACAAAACTTTGTAAATAAAGAAAGTTTATAAATAGGTGTAATACAATATGTATTATGTAAATCTATTTTGTAATTTAATCAATATTTTATATACCAGTTTTGCACGTCCGGCCATATTTTGTAGTGAGATTGATGTGTCCGCTCTTGAACAGTAGCGGAGCTGGTTTAACAATTTTATTTAAAAGCTTTATTAAAATTAAAAAGTTTGAGATTACGTAATTTAAAAAAGATGCTGCAAATTAATTTTGTTTGAACATTTAAATTTGTATATCTTGTTCCAATTGTAAAACATTTATTACTATTTCGATAACAGTTCAATTGCAAGCAGTGTACAGTGAATCGATATTTGTGACTGCTCACGACATGCACCGATTGAAAAAATTTTGAACATATCGATGGTATCGAATACACATCGATTTTTGTTCCAGATCTACTACACAAGCCTGGCGAAAAAGTGGTGAAAAACTGAAAAAAATTGAGGACGATCGATTCTATAATTGGTACTTTGCTAAGTCGAAGTACACCTACGACTTTATTCTTGCCAACCGGATGGCTGCCTAAGGTAAGTTCCTGTTGCGTTCCTTACTACTTGCAGGGTAAACAAATCGAAACCTAACCTCAATGTGCCGTATTTTCCGCAGACGAGGAACTTCGGGAAAAGGTAATAACAAAAAGACCCCAAAATGACCCAATATCTACCGCCAAATTTGCTGGCGCTGTTTGCGGCTCGGGATCCCATACCGTTTATGCCGCCGGTGGACAAGTTGCCGCACGAGAAGAAATCTCGCGGCTACCTAGGAGTGGCCAAGTTCATGGCCGATTTTGAGGACCCCAAGGACACGCCGCTGCCGAAAACGGTGGAGACGCGCCAGGAGCGACTGGAGCGGCGCCGTCGTGAGAAGGCCGAGCAGGTAGCCTACAAGCTGGAGCGAGAGATCGCACTTTGGGATCCCACCGAGATCAAGAATGCCACGGAGGACCCGTTCCGCACGTTGTTCATTGCCCGCATAAACTACGACACCTCTGAGTCCAAATTGCGTCGAGAGTTTGAGTTTTACGGGCCCATCAAGAAGATTGTTCTGATCCACGACCAGGAGTCAGGTAAACCTAAGGGCTACGCCTTCATTGAGTACGAGCACGAGCGGGACATGCACGCCGCCTACAAGCACGCCGACGGTAAGAAGATCGACAGCAAGCGTGTCCTGGTTGATGTGGAACGCGCTCGCACGGTCAAGGGCTGGCTGCCTCGTCGTCTTGGCGGTGGTCTGGGCGGTACGCGTCGTGGCGGCAACGACGTCAACATCAAGCACTCCGGTCGGGAGGACAACGAGCGGGAGCGCGAGCGCTACCGGCTGGAGCGAGAGCGCGAGGATCGTGAAGGTCCTGGCCGTGGCGGAGCCGGCTCTAATGGGCTGGAGGCACGGTCTGGACGCGGTTTCGGTGCGGAGCGACGCCGTTCCCGCTCCAGGGAGCGACGCGACCGGGAACGAGATCGAGGTCGCGGCGCTGTAGCCAGCACTGGTCGGTCGCGAAGCCGTTCCCGCGAGCGCAGAAAACGGCGAGCTGGCAGCCGGGAGCGGTACGCCGAGTTCGACCGCAGGGATCGGCGCGACAGGGAACGCGAACGGGATCGCGATCGGGAGCGTGAGAAAAAGAAGAAGCGATCCAAATCTCGCGAACGGGAATCCTCTAGGGAGCGGCGAGAACGGAAGCGAGAGCGAAGGGATCGCGAACGTGGAACCGGAGTTGGTGGCGATGTCAAAGAGCGCAAGCCCGACTTCCGCGACATGGACGTCATTAAAATCAAGGAGGAGCCCATTGACGATGGCTATCCAACGTTCGACTACCAGAACACGGCCATCAAGCGGGAGATCGACGACGAGAATGAGGAGAAGTACCGGCCGCCGCCTGCGCATCACAATATGTTCAGTGTGCCGCCGCCACCCATTCTGGGGCGTGGCAATGCCAATCCGAATCCCAATCCCGACAATGGCCAGCAGAGCTCCAGCGACCAGAGCTGGTGGCGTCAATAGAGAGAGTCCTGGAGCCATCTTTAAAGGCTAATAATTGTAGAAATCAGCCGTCTGCGGGTCGGAACTATTTATTCAATCGACTCGAGGCGCAGCAATCCTGGAGAGAATAACCATAGCAATCCACGGTTCCATTTTACACAGCAAATTTTAAGGTACAGCTTGGAAAGACGCCAGGCAGAACAACATTATTAAAACCCAGACCGCTAAACGCAGAATTCACTAATGTGTGCGTAGCTTAAATCATTTAAATTTATAAGTAACTCTTAACAAATGAATATGAAAGAAAAGTAAGTAAAATAAAGCTAGCCCTACATGTGTTTATTTCCCCACCTTTGGTAAGGGGGTTAAAGGGAATCGGAGAATCAGGAGCTGGAATCCTTTCGGAGTCGAATATGGTATTTTCCCATGGTGGTTCCTGGGATTTTCTTACTCACTTAACTTAAGCTCAACAAACGCATCTTGAACACAAACCTTTGCACTAACCCGTGCCTTTTGTTTTCTCTGTTTTTTTGCAGTTTTCAATCAATTGAAAATCTGACTCTGACTAGTGTGAAAGCAAAGCATAAGTATTAAATCAAAAACGGAAATTAGTTCCGCAAGTATTCGTAGGCAAAGTCCAAGTCCAATATTTCAAGCCCACATCAGGTAATTTGGTCTACGCACAAACCTCACTAATCCATGCGTCTACCGTTCTAGGACCGCTCTAGAATCAAGACAGCTACCGATACTTCCCTCCTCTCCTCCGCTCTGGGTTGCCTGTCGTGGTGTGTAAGTTCAATCGGGCTAAATTTCAAATCCTTCCGAACCGAAAAACCCGGCTATGTAAGTTTCCCCCGGTAAGATTTCTTCGAGTGTAAGGGAGCTTTCCTCTGTTTGGTACACATTGCGAACTGCTCTGATGGTCTGTGGCAATCTACTTATCCATTACGCCTGTAACCAATTTACCATTTCGATCTTTTCATGTACGTTGCGCTGATAGTTATCGTACTGAAGAGGAACCCGCGGCGGAAACTCGCATAGAAAAGAAAACGGCACAAAGGTTTGGTAACTGGAATCGACTGATAAGGTCAAGTCTATCACGGGTCTCAGGTTTCTTCAGCCACTCCTTTAGGTCGTGGACATTGAATTGTGGGGGTTTTTTATTTTTGTATTGATTGGCAGACAGGACCCATGCGACTGATTTTTTAAAGCTATCAAAGATGTTGTTTGGGAGCAAACTTTCGTCCAACCTTCATTACCAAATACCTTCTCATTACCAAATAATAAAGAAATGTGGTTAGGCTGAAATGTTATTTTATTTAGATTCGATCATCTAATAAACACAGCATTTTTTCTTAAAACCCAGAAGAAATTGTTTTACTTTATCAGAAATCTCTGCTCATAATTTATTATTATTATATTATTATTATATATATACATCTAAGAAAACATTTCTGATTCAATTCTTGATCACCATCACCATGTGAGTTGCGCTAGACATATCCGTATGTAAGTCCAACCGTTTCTGCTGAAACTTTTCCTTCAATTTAAAGTTATCTGGAATAAATTTTTAAAAAAGTCTTATTTCTGCTGCAGACAGTCTATATAATTCAACTCCCACATAAACAATCGGAAAAATAAAGAAAGTAACTTATAACTTCGCTGCCTTTTTAAGAATTTGAGTGTTAACTATAATTTCAGAAACACGGATTCGTTTTTATAACAATCAAACGACTATGTCTTATAACCGCCATAAAAACGATCGAAAAATGTTTTAACATATTCGCACACAAATCGAAAGACGTTTTATAGAAAGTTTAATTTTATACCCTTGCAGATGGTATTATAATTCCAGTCAAAAGTTTTCAACGCAGTGAAGAAGACATTTCCGACCCTATAAAGTATATATCTTGATCAGCATCACCAGGAGAGTCGATCTAGCCATGTGTCCGTTTCTACGCTTGAAACTTTTCCAAAAATTGCCTTTCTACTGCAGATAGCATATATGTCGAAAAGAACGAGCCGGATCGGGCGACTACATCATAGGATAGGAACAATCGGAATTTTTTTTAATTATAACAGATGATTTTAATTTTTTTTGTTCTTTGGGATTTGGTAATATTTATTTATTATGATATTACGGGTTTATTTAAAAAAATCAAAAAAATAAAAATGAAAAACAAAATTATTTCGGTGTTTTTCTATTTTTAAAAATATTTATTTGAGATTTACTAAATATTTACTCTCAGAACTACGCCTTTAATTTTTGTCAAAATCGGACAACAATATCATATTGGCAGCTATAGTAAAAATCGACATAGCTTCATTGTTTTTAGTAATACGAGGTGTGTTCAAAAAGTAAGGTGACTTTGTATTTTCAAGAAAAACTATTAATTTATTTATCAATATTTATGTTGTCCCCTTCAAAGTAATCCCCCTCAGATACAATACACTTATGCCAACGGTTTTTCCAATCCTCAAAGCACTTCCCATAAGCACTTATCGGTATAGCCTTGAGCTCTTGCAGCGATGCAGTCTTTATCTCTTCAATCGTTGCAAATCTCCGTCCTTTCATAGGTCTCTTCAGTTTTGGGAACAAGAAAAAGTCACATGGGGCCAAATCCGGTGAATATGGTGGCTGAGGCATTATTGTGGTGTTGTTTTTGGCCAAAAAATCTCTCACAAGCAAAGATGAGTGAGCAGGGGCATTATCGAGATGCAAAAGCCATGAATTGTTTTTCCACAATTCTGGACGTTTCTTTCGTATTGCTTCTCGCAAACGGCGCATAACTTCCAGATAATACTGTTTATTGACCGTACGACCATATGGTAAGAACTCCTGATGCACCACGCCATGGTAATCGAAGAAAACAGTGATCAAAACTTTGACATTTGATCGAACTTGGCGTGCTTTTTTCGGTCTTGGCTCGCCTGGGCTCTTCCATTGGGATTGGGCTTTGGTTTCGATATCATAACCATATACCCATGATTCGTCACCAGTTATGACCCTTTTGAGTAAATCTGGGTCGTCGTTGACGTCATTCAACAGCTCTTGAGCGATGCTCATGCGACGGTTCTTTTGGTCAAAATTCAGCAATTTCGGAACAAACTTCGCTGACACACGACTCATACCCAAAACGTTTGAAAAAATTTCATGGCACGAGCCAAGCGATATACCGACATCTTCAGCAACTTCTCTGATAGTGATTCGACGATTTTCCAAAACAATTTTCGTCACTGCTTGAACGTTTTCATCAGTTGTTGACGTGCTTGGGCGTCCAGAGCGAGGCTGGTCATTGGCATCTTCCCGGCCATCTTGGAAGAGTTTGTACCACTTGTACACATTTTTTTTACTCAGAACAGTTTCACCGTATGCCACTGTCAACATTTCAAGTGTTTCAGAGCACTTAATTTTATTTTTTACACAAAATTTGATGCAAATCCTTTGATCCATATTTTTCGCTAGCAAAAAATCGCCGAGCTCGCAAAATAACTTGTAACTTTACGCCTCTCACAACCAAACAAAAGAGGATGTTCCATTGAAACTTGGTACAGATGTTAGGGAAGAGTGTACCAATATAACAAAACAAAAAAATCGATAATCGAAAATATGTTGCTCGCGAAATTTGAAAAGTCACCTTACTTTTTGAACACACCTCGTATAGGCATAGAAATCGAAATGTAACAACTGTAAGGGTATATAAACTTCGGCAAGCCGAAGTTTGCTTCCTTTCTTGTTTAAATAGCTACAAGGTAGAGTTCGCCGTGCTTGTCTACTTCCTTTCTAGTTAATTAATAAAAATGCATATAAATTGCAAGATATTTTTAATCGAAAATCGGAAAGATCGGTACATGTTTTTTTTAACTTAGGTATGTAGTTAATTTCAAAGACGAAATCCTACTATTATACTCTTATTTAAATTTAGGATTGCCGAAAAAAGTGCTAAATAAATTGTAGGCTTTAAATAGTGGAATAATTTTTAAACAAACTGAAGTATACAAATATGTTAAAAGTAAGAAATATACGTGTAATTAATTTTGGGTGCACTTTCGAAAAGGTCCGACCAGCGATTTTTGGTCCTGATAATGAATAAATGGTACAATTCTGGAAAAAAGTACATTCTGTTATATTTTTGGTAATTAATTTAAAATATTTACTTTATCAAAAATTTGAAAATGCATTTTGATAAAAAGAGTATGGATGAGAGAGTTTCAAAAAAGGAAATTTCTAATCCGTATACACGTTGAGTAAAAAAATTGATAATTTCTTAGGTATTATAACCACACCATCGGCTTTATGCCTATACTAAATGCAATGAAGCTATTTCGATTTTGCGTTGTATTTTGCCATCATTTCTATGGCAGCTATATGATATTGTTGTCCGATTTTGACAAAACTAAATGCGTAATTCTGATATGGTAATCATTACTTTATCTCAAAGGAATATTTTAATAAATAGAAAAACAACAAGATACCATTTTTTTCATAATAATTTTTTGATTTTCCTATGATAAAGATGTACGATTTTGTTTGATTTAAAACAGAAAAAAAAATTAGAAAAACAACAAAACTATCCCAGAACTCATATTTCATATTTAAAACGAATTATCTATTTGTACCTATTAAATATTTTAATTAGTAATGAACAGTGAAAAGTAACGTAATTCAAGGATTTTTTACAATTAAAATAATTAAGCAGAATAGCTGTTTGGCCACAAAAATCTTTGCTCAACCCTTTGCGGAATACCCTGAATATTTGTTGTTTTTTTTTGTAAAGTTTATTTACCAATCCATTTACCATCTATGCGATGTATCGATAGTTATAGGGTCAGCGATCTTCGCTGAGGAAGCACAATAAGGGTATTCCATTAGCTGTTAGATTGCTACAAATTCCATGTAAAATGGCCAGCTGAAATACAACGCCTTAAATTTATATTTGTCTCGAAACTATTATTACATTGGTAAACACGAACTTAACACATTTTTTCATACATAATGGTATTTTTTTTTTTTTATTTTAAGAGATATCTGCAAAAACCAATCGAAAGGAAGGGCTTTGCAATAATTTCCAGAACGCGAAGTGTAAATTTTTTATTAGCTCTACAATTTTATCGAAATGAAAAACATGTGTTGTTAAAGATTATAAGATTATAAATTAGTGTTCGGTAATTAGTTCGGCATTACTTTAGTGGTTAAGTGCATATTATATTTTAATTGGTAACATAAATGAAAAATTAAAAATTTCGACCCTGTTTTTAAGATTAACGTTATCGATGTTGACCAATTTCAGGAAACTCGATAGTATCGAATCGGCAATTTTTGTTCCAGCTCTAGTTTTTTTGGCGTGTAGCAGAAAGCAAAAGGAAGCCGCTTGTGGAAAATTTCAATAGCCATCGGCGAGCATCAAACCCCGAGAAAAGCAGGTAATTTCTTGCTGCAAATCACGTTTAGCGACTGCTCCTTAGTACTGTGAAGCATTATATTTGCTAATTTGTGCGTGTTCTATGCCGCATTTTGACTCGCTTCTCGTACAGCACGCCCGGCATTCAACGCTCCGCGAAAACTTCTTTGACCACTCAGCAGTAGCGACGAGAATCGAAAAAAAACAACATGTCTGACGAAAAGAAAGGCGGCGAAACTGAACACATCAACTTGAAGGTGCTCGGTCAGGATAATGCCGTTGTCCAGTTTAAGATTAAAAAGCACACACCCTTGCGAAAGCTGATGAACGCCTATTGCGACCGGGCCGGACTCTCCATGCAGGTGGTGCGCTTCCGCTTCGACGGACAGCCCATCAACGAGAACGACACCCCGACTTCGCTGGAGATGGAGGAGGGAGACACCATCGAGGTTTACCAGCAGCAGACAGGCGGCGCTCTTTAAAATTACTTAGTTAAGCTAGTTACTCATCCCTTTATAACTAACAAACAACAAATACAAAAAAATCAACAACATTATGAAGAAACAAACAAAACAGGCAGTAAGCATCAATTAAAACAAGAGTGCGTTTAGTACAACTGTAGATTTTGTCTGTACGCAAGACCACAAGAAAAAGATAAACTATTGCAGACAAGAAAATGGGAAATAAAGCATTTTATAAACTATACCAAAAGAGTTTTCCTGCCTGATCAAAGTTTTTTCTACCTTGAAAACCCGGCGCAAATTTCCCGCTTTATATCCCTCTTTCCACGCAAACACACACATTCAGATACATGTTCAATGCACGCGTGTGTGCAAGCAGGACTGGGCTGAACGCGTATGTGTGCGTGTAATTGGTATACATACACCAAGGGGCTCACTGATTTTGCGGGAAAAGTACATCAGTATGGACACCGGCAAATCTGCAAAGTCTGGGAAAACATAACCTCAATGTTCGAATGTATATTAACATTGTGTATGACATCATTTTATGGAAAAGTGCATAGAGGTAACTATAACCTCAAAATTTCGACTTACTACCACACCATGTATGTATGTGCAAGACTACATGATAATCGCATATGTATGTACACCATATACCTATGTATATATACGCTTACGTTTTTTAAAGTACAGTTGTGTACATTTGTGTATGGCTGCATACTTAAACCCTTACTTTGAAATATATGTAGGGGTAAAAAAAAACATTTAATCCATTTAGACAAGCAAAAGTGTTAAAACAATAAATCTTTTCAACAAATTACAATTAGTTTAATATCATCGGTCCACCCTACTAATTTTATATATACATTTATCAGTTCTAAATGCTAAATGGTTTATATAAGCAAGGCAATTTTCCGATAAATGGATCTTACCACATAGTTTCCCTAACAATATTGTTATATGAAGTTCAGCTTTTTATACCCTTGCAGAGGGTATTATAATTTTGGTCAAAAGTGTGCAACGCAGTGAAGGAGACATCTCCGACCCTATAAAGTATATATATTCTTGATCAGGATCACCTCCTGAGTTGATATAAGCATGTCCGTCTGTCCGTCTGTCTGTCCGTCTGTCTGTTTCTACGCGAACTAGTCTCTCAGTTTTAAAGATATCGAATTGAAACTTTGCACACACCCTACTTTCCTTTGCACGCAGTATATAAGTCGGAACGGCCGGGATCGGCCGACTATATCCTATAGCTGCCATATAACTGATTGATCGGAAATGCCATAACTTTCGTGTTTGTAAAGTTAGGAAGTTGGGATTTTCTATGGGTTTTATTTTTGGCCAATCAATCCGACCTACCAAACCTAATAAGGATCGGCCGACTATATCCTATAGATGTCATATAACTGAACGATTGGAAATGCCATAACTTTGGTGTTTGTAATATTAGGAAGTTCGGATTTTCTATGGGTTTTATTTTTGGTCAATCAATCCGACATATCGGATCGGCCGACTATATTCTATACATGCCATATAACTGAACGATAGGAAATGCCATAACTTTTGTGTATTTTTAAGTTAGGAAGTTGTGATTTTTATTAGTGTTAAGAATGCATCATATAAATAAATTTGGAGAATATAATTTACAGAATATTCTGCAAGGGTATTTCAACTTCGGCTCCGCCCGAAGTTAGCTTTCTTGTTTTAAAGCTTTCTTCTTGAATTTTTCCCAAACGTTGTCTTTTTATTGCAGATAGTATATACAGTCGGAACGAGACGGTTCTGTCGACTATATCATATAGCTCCCATAGGAACAATTGGAAATCATTTTTTTTTAATTATTACTTTGTTGTTTTTTATTTTTTTTTGTTCTCTGGAATTTGGTAATATTTAAATATTATTGAATTACGGTTTTAATTAGGAAAATCAAAAAATTAAATTGAAAAATAATGTTAAATTGGTGTTTTTCTATTTATAAATATTTCCTTTAAGATTTAGTCACTATTTACTTTATCAGAATTACGCCTTTAGTTTTGTCAAAATCGGATAACAATATCATATATGTAGCTGTCATAGCGTCATTGTTTTTAGTAATATAGACATAGAAATCGAAATATAGTCGTTTTGTAATAACTGCAAGCTCCAATTTTTACTTTAGTCAAAGGGTATTGGAATTCTTGATTGATCAGGAATATTTTCTTTTTTTTTTTATTTGCAAACGCCATTTTGGTCTGTAGCTGGATAGGTAAAAACTAATTTTTCTATTTAACGAAACTCTAACATTCTGTCATGTTTATTTGCAACAACGATTTTAATATGTATGTACACAAGGTCGGTTTTAAAAAAAGTGAAGGCACCAATTCCCGCTTAAGAATAATACAAAATCAAAACCCCGCTTACACCCATTCCTTTGGGTTCTTTAAGACCTTCATCAGCTTGCCCTCCTCGGACTTGGAGTTGGGCTCGTGCATGTATTCCCAACGGGCGTGCAGAGGGAGTGACATCAGAATGCTTTCGTATCGTGCTCCGGGCGTATATAATCCGAACTTGGTGCCGCGATCGTATATTAGGTTGAACTCTACGTAGCGTCCGCGGCGCAGCAGTTGCCATTGTCGTTCGTTGTTCCCGTACTCCCTATTCTTGTGCTTCCGCACCAGCGGCATGTAAGAGGGGATTACGGCCCGGGCGCAGCTGGATACAAAGCCGAAAGCCGCTTCCTGGTTGGGCGAATCGATGTCGTCGAAAAAGATGCCGCCTATGCCTCGACTCTCGTTGCGGTGCTTGATACGGAAATAGTCGTCGCACCACTTCTTGAAGCGCGGATAGTAGGTGGCGTCGTGTTCGTCGCAGGCGGACTTCAGGGTCTGGTGGAAGTGGCAGGCGTCCTTCTCGCAGAGGTAATACGGCGTCAAATCCGTGCCTCCGCCAAACCACCACTGCTTCTCCCCCTTGGCCGTCTCCACCTCGAAGTAGCGGTAGTTGAAGTGGATGGTGGGCACATGGGGATTCCTAGGATGGATCACGGCACTCACTCCGCTGGCGAAGAATGGCAGGGCGGCGCCCTCTTTTAGGTTCTTGCCACGCGCCCGCATCTGCTGGACTGCCGCCGGTGGTAGGGATCCGGTGACCACGGATATATTAACGCCAGCCTTCTCGAAGACATCGCCATCCTGCAGGACGCACGTGATCCCACCTCCGCCTTCCTCCCGCTCCCAGCGGTCCACCTTGAACTTTTGACCGCAATTCTCCTCAGCCTCCAGGGCGCGGCAGAACTCCGCTTGGATCTCCATAATCAGTAGTTCCATGCGGTGCCGCATGTTATCCTTGTCCTCTAGCAGACTCTTGGAGTCCGTGATGGGTTCGGCCATGAACCGCGACTTGTCCAGCTGTGTTCCCTTGACCTTTGGGTTGACCGCCTCTGCAGAATGTGCGTACGTGACCGCAGAAAAGCTGGCCAGGCCCAGCCCGGTTCCAAGGAGAAAGCCCTGGACATGCTGTCCTTTTGTTCTGCGGGCCAGTTGGAAGGTCCCCAGCGATACCAGGGATATCGTGTGACGAATCGCGTTCATTTTTTGTGCTGCCGCCTACTTCAAATTTGTAACTTAATTTAAGCACTTTCCCCAAACGCAGTCTATTTGTTATCTTTTTTCACCGGCATTTCTAGTTGCATAGTCGTCAGTGTGACCATGCCCCGGCAATTGCTGGCCAAAATATATATTTGGTAAAAGAAATTTATTTATATTTCGTTAACAAGTTAATGCCGTTAAAATGGTAATGCGACCAGTTTTTGTTCCTAAACCAAGGTCTTACTTCCCAAGCCTGGACTTGTAAAACTGTCAGTAAATATGTTCACACATAATTATACTCAAAACATGTCAGAAATGGCGATAATCAATCTGTCTTTCAAAACCCTGATCAGAAAAAAACATATATATATTATAAATATGCATATATATATTATATATAATCCACAAAAGGATTAAGGGTATTCCCTATAAAATGTGAATTGCTGAATAGTTAAATTCAATCGTTTAGGGAATATCTAATATTAGTTGGTAACACAAAATTTGATATCAGAAATTTGGTGTCTTGAAGATGGGATCGTCACGATTTTCTTGCCTCGTTAAGAGGTGTATTTGTTTGATTCTTGAAAAATGAGAAACAGATGTATGAAGAACCTCAAAACGGGCACACTGACGTCATTCGAAATAAACGACTACCAAGGCGCGTCGATCGCTGGCGTTGTGAAAAGTTAAATCAAGCATTTATTTGATTCTTTAAAAAAATAAAGTGCGCTGTCGAAAATACCGCCATAAGGTAGGTAATTAACTGGACCTAACTCTAAACCCTTTGAACTATATGCAATTTGCAATTAAGTCTTGCCATTGACTGGAGTCGTTCGCCCAGGATACATACGCACACAAACACGCTCTGCAGCCATTGAGAGAGCACTGTAATATGTCTGGGCTTAAAAAATTCCAAGACAACGAGGAATGGCGTCAGAAACTACGTGCGTTTCTCATGGCAGATCGGTAAATACGACCTTAAATACCTTCCATTGGATAGTGTTGCCCTAGTGTCCGATTCCATAGACATTTGATTTGTATCACTCCCTTTTTGAATGCCTGCATGTCAAAAACGAAATAGAATTGTCCATATATACATATGTATTACATAGTAGTGAATAAGCATTCTAACAGTTCTGTATTTCAGCTTGCCGAAAAAGCCAGTGAAGATGGATGAATCGAAAGATATGCGCTATAGTCTGGAGATCGATGAGGATCTGAGGAGACCACTGGAAGCCAGGAAGAAAAAAATTGAGGCTGCGAATCTCACCAGCCACACAAGCATCAATCTCAGCGAGGAAACTATGTACGAGGGCGTACCCTTGGGCAATTTGGATGATGGCGATGATAGCTTTAGTGCCTTCGAACGAATGTGCGACAAGACTGGATCCGACCCGGATAGCACTCTGTTCCAGTACCTGCACAGCGAGGACCGAAGTCAGGTGATGTCAAAGGCCAAGGATCGTAGTAACGATGATCAGAAGGAGATTGATGCACTGCGTCGCATGCTCGAGGCAGTAGGCACCGATGACGACCTGCTAGAAAACGAGAGTCCCGTCAAGGGAGTGGAGTGCACCCAGCTAGAGGATGTAGAGGCGCCGTCGCGCTTCTGGGACAATACTCTGGCCGCGATCGATGAGTGTGCGTCTGGGTCTAGCCCGGAACACAAAACCAAGGTCTCACCAGTCAAAATGGTGGGTCTTCTCCGCCCCTCGACCATCATCGAGGACAATGAACTGGAATCGGATGTATCTTCACACATAAGCTTCCATAGCGCTCGCACCCTGAAGACAAACGCCTCCAGTTCTTACGAAACAGCCACGGATAGTTCCCTCAGTGGAACGCTTCTTAACGTAGATGATCTGTTCTACGCGGCAATTGCCAAGGCCAAACCACCAGGAATGTCAAAGGGAGAGGAGTTAGAGCTTCTGAACGACCTTCACGGTAGTCTAAGGGAGTTGGCGTCGCTTTCAAATGAGGAAACGGAGGAGCCATTGGATGTTTTAGAGGACACCATAATTGAGTTGTCCTCTTCGGATGATGAGGAGGTGCAGCTCGTTTCAGAAGTGAAACAGGAAGATACCTCTACCGACTTGGGTAATTCCACTGAAAAAGAGCAAGCTGATGACAGCTTGGAAGACAAGGAAAACATAGAGAAGTCCTTGCATTTCAATGACACTATGGAGGAAATGCAGTACATGATGCAAAAAGGCATGGAGTATATGGCTGGTACAATTCCAGCTGCCACTACCGTCAAATCAAAAAGTCCAGTGCTACCCAAGCAAAACACGTTTGTGATTTCACCCAAGCAAACGGTTAAAACGCCGGCTTTTTTGCAGCCATCGTTACCGCTGCGCTCCTGCAACAAGTCACATACAGTAGTAGCATCGCCCAGTAAGGGTAAAAAACCGAAAAATTTCGACCTTAACATGGAGTGGACTAAGAAGAAGTTCTTTAGCGCATCTTCGGGCATTCCCCAGCGTCGCCAACAGCAAATGAAAATGCCGCCTTACGCCAACATCGTCAGTCCCATCCGTGCCTACACACAGAAGTCGGGCACTGCACCTCTGATGAGAACATTCCGGCCAACAAGTACTGACATGTTGACTTCCTTGGCCATCAGTGAGCTGGAGCAAGAATCCCGCTTGTGTCAGCTGAAGACCTTTTCCAGTACGCAGGCCGGCACATATAAGGCGAGTGGAAGGCAAGGGATTAAAGGAATCGATTCTACCGCACAAATGCTTCCCAAAAAGGCTTACATATCCTCGGAGATCAAGCACGTAAGTTGGAATTGACATCGTTCAATATGTATATGCATATATATATCTAGCAATGGCTGCCGCGACTTTGTTCGTCAAAGTTGAAAATATTTTAGGTTACCTTCTTACTAAAGTAAATACTAATGCAACCTACAAACATTAAATGCGTTGCTTTCGAAACTATGTATTAAAATGCGTCATACCTGCTACAGTTTTTATACTATCTTGATCAGCATCACCAGGAGAGTCGATCTACCCATGTCCGCTTGTCCGTACGTCCGTTCCTACGCAAACTAGTCCCTTAGTTTTAAAGATATCTGCTTGAAAAAGTTGTCTTTTTATTGCAGATAGTGTATAAGGAACGAACCGGATTGGGTAACTATGTCATATAGTTCCCATCGGAACAAATGCAGCGCGAAATCGACATAGCATCATTGCTTTAGTATTATAGGCTTAGAAATCGAAATGTAGTCGTTTTGTAATAACTGCAAGGGTATATACATTTCGGCTTCCCGAACCTCATTGGTTTTAAATGGTATTAAAATCAATATGTAGTCGTTGTATTGAATATTTTATTTTATTATAGCTGCAATGGTATATAAACACGGCATGCCGAAAGAAAATCACTTCAATAAATCACTTCATCTTATAACATGCCACCCAAATCGAGCTAAGCCAAAGAAACTTAAATAAGTTTTATCAAGTTTGGTTGAGTACATTGAAAATCCAAAGTTATGGAGTTACATTTTCTCCATGTGTAATCAACCTCAGTGCTGGGAGAAATACATGAGAAGGGTGGTGGCTTGGGTTGTAGAATTCATTTTCATCTCATTTTCAATTATATTTATTATATTATATTTATTTCTTACCCAAGTTTTTTTTTGCTAACTTTTACATTACTTACGAAATTTAAGTAAAATAATTAATTAAATAATAATAATTTTTAAATCCGATTTTGCTATTTTATTGACAACTTCTTTATTTAACCATTGCTTTTATTTGATAGGTGGTGGATGAGCGTACACCTATGCCCATGCCCAGTGTACCTCGGATTCAAAAATACCTTAACTCGGCCGTGGAACCGACTGTCCTACGTCACGATGGCAAAATGAAAATGCCCGGAGAGGCCAACAGAGCCCCGTCATCATCGCAAATCCCACGTCGCGCCAATCACAGCCTGGCTGATCTGTCGCTCGCATCAGGTGACGTGTCTTTGTACACGATTAGAGATGCACAGAAGTTTTAAGGCCCTTAAAAATAACACACTCGCTTAGTTAGTTTTAATATTGCAACGATAATAAATGTATTGTTTAACTAGTCCTAGTAAATGCCTTCGTTTACGTATCAACAAAATAAGAGAATCACTGGTTTCGCGGTTGAGGACCTTTCCAGGCGCGATTAACCTTTGATTCGGACTGCCGGCCCAGTTCGGTGCAGATGTACCGACCCACTAGGATGAGTTTGTCCAGACTAACTCCCGTATTAAGGCCCAAGCCGTGCAGCAAGTAGACCACATCCTCTGTGGCCGCGTTACCAGACGCCCCCTTAGCATAGGGACATCCGCCCAGGCCAGAAACCGATGAGTCCACCACCCGAATGCCATAGTCTAGAGAGACTAGGATGTTGCTCAAAGCCTGGCCGTAAGTGTCATGGCAGTGCACGGCCAAATTCTTAGCGGGAACTGTTTTGGTCACCGCGTCCAGCATCCGGCGCATAGTGCCAGGTGTACCCACGCCGATGGTGTCGCCCAGGGAGATCTCGTAGCAGCCCATTTGATACAGTGCCTCCACGACCTTAACCACAGCACTCGGCGCAACGGCTCCCTCGTACGGGCAGCCAACCACGGTGGATACATAGCCCCGGACACGAACTCCGTTCTGTTCGGCTGCCTTAAGCACAGGTTTAAAGCGCTCGATGGCCTCAGCAGCTGTACAATTAACGTTTTTCAGCGAAAACGCATTGGAAGCGGCTCCAAACACTGCCACCTCCTGGGCTCCCGCTTTTAGAGCACTTTCAAATCCCTTCAGGTTAGGCGTAAGCACTGGATAGCTGATCCCGGGGACCTTGCGGATTCCCCGTAGCACCTCCGCATTATCGCCCATTTGGGGCACCCATTTAGCGCTCACAAAACTGGTGGCTTCAATAGTTTGCAGTCCGGTTTCGGACAATTGATTTATCAGCTCGATTTTGGTGGCTGCCGGCAGCAGCTTGGGCTCGTTCTGGAGACCATCCCGTGGGCCAACTTCCACAATTCGTACCTGGTTATCTGAGCTTGTAGCCGCCGAGCGCTGTAGCATAACAAATTGTTAAATATAAGTTAAGCACCTCATTTTTAGAGACTACCTTTGGAATCAGACAAGCAAGTGAGCGAATTTGTGGAATTTTCATGGCCGAGTTTGTAAATAAATGTTACGTATGCTTCTTCTTCTTTCCTTTCAGCGGATAACAGCTGCAAGTCTAATATTCCCAAGATCGATTACTAACAAATATTCGATAACATTTTGATTTCATTGTAAGGGCATCTCTAGCAAAGGGGCGCGTAAATAGTAATTAAGAGAACCTAAATATATTCTTTTATAAAATCCTTTTTTAATCTATTGAGTTGGAAAAAAACGAAACCGTTTTCCATAATAATACAAATATATTTACTATTTAATCAATATTGTTCATCCAATAAAAAATAAACAAATATTGCGTATTCATCTACAAATCTCTTCAAGTGTGGGCATTATTGACCCCCTTCCTACGCCCATGCCGTGAACATATGTACATATGTTTGTAAATTAAACCCTTCAGAGCGCTTAAAAAAGAACTCCTTAATTTTTTAAAGGTGCCTAAGGTAAACTTCGTATGGAACTGAAACCAATAGAGAACTGTTCTTCGGAAGATGGGGATGTGTTTCAATTTGAGTCCGAGCACTTGGCTCTTCGTGGCAACCAGTGCTATGCAAAATTGCTGCGCACAATTGCCGTTCTACAGGCTCAAAGGATTCGTGTCCATCAGCAGATAGATGAGCTGGAAGCGTCGCAGAACGCCTACTTGGAGAATCCACAACTGCTGCTAGACAAGTTGCAGAAAAATGAGCCCTTGATATCTGATAAATACAACAGTACGGCTGTGCTTCCGGAGCTGCCTACCTTGACCAACACTGATGAAGGAGGTGGCGTTTATGCGACATCAGCACCGGCTTCGTGGACGCAGCCGCCGGACGAGATTAGAGACAGGAGCAACGGCCGATCAGAGAACTTCAATCGCTTGTGGACTAACGAAGAGCAGCGTCGTTTAGAGCAGCTTCTTATCCAGTATCCGCCCGAGGACGTGGAAATGCGTCGATTTGCCAAGATAGCAAAAGCCTTGGGCAACCGCACGCCCCAACAGGTGTTCAGCCGCGTCCAGAAATACTTTCAGAAACTGCACGATGCCGGCATGCCGGTGCCCGGACGCATACCCAAGCACCGGAGGCCGGGGCTTAGTAAGCCGAAGGTAAACTTACGCAGGTCAACGTTCTTTCCTGCTCAGAACATATCGCTGCAAATGCCGGAGGACGACTGCACACTGGATGACCTGCGGGTCCTTTCTCCTGCCAACGAGATGGCAGTATCCTCTGAAATCAAGATCGAACCAAGGACCGAGCCAGAACCCGGAGATGCTGATCTGGATGCAGAGACAAATCGCAAGCAGGAGCTACGTCTCAAGCTGCTATCAACCATACACGACGAAAAGCAGCAGATTGAGAATGGTTACGAGCCCGATCTGATGGCGCCCAAGTGTGCCGAATGCGAGGCGGCTTTTGTCACTAGGACGCAATGGTTCTGCAATAGTTGTTATTGTCATCTAAATCTGTGCGGAGACTGCTTGGCCAGCCAATTGATCGAAGGGCGCTTCGAACACCTGAGCCATGAAATTGTGGTAGAACAAGAGTCATGAAAGTATAAGACTACAATAAAATATCAAAAGTTAGGAAACTTTTGAATAGATCCGTTTACTCCATTCGGTTGTTAAAAACGGTATCAAGCCAATAGCTTTAGAAATGGACAGGAGAATATTGACTAGTCTGCTGCCAAGGAATCAATATGCACTTTTTGAAAATATGTAATATCTTTGTTAGCTTAATGTAATACAAATAAAACTTAAATGTAAATAGGGTCTCCCTTAAGTACGCATTTGGGCAGCTGACTTCGGTAGGGACTGAAGGCGGCTGCGACGTTTTGCCTCGAACTCGGTAGCCAGCTGCCAGGTTTCTTTGTCTAGCGTCTCCCTTCCCCGGGCAATGCCTAGTAGACGGGAAAGGACCAGCAATCCATGCAGGTCATCGGCATTGCTTTTAACATTTGCCTTGCGCATATCCACGAAGTCCTGTTGTATCATCTCAGTGTGCTCCTCGCTGACACTAAAGCTGCTAATTCGAGCTGTGGTCAAATACTTACGGAACTGCAAGAGGCGCGCCGGTTGCAGATAGTGGTGGGCTGCCTTTAGAGATTCACCAATGAGTTCCACGGCCTTAGTATCGGCATTGATCGGCATCACGAAATCGCTCTAGAAACATTTAAATTTTGTTTGAACTTTTAACATATGTAAGTCATACCGAGTCATAAAGTAACTTATTTGATTAATTTGTTCTAATGTCTGTTATAATTAATATTAAACTACTCTAATTCTTACCGGTAACATACTTCGTCCTTCACTAAGGACGAGAACCGGAATGTTCGCGTGGTAGCCGATTTGGTAATACTGGAAGTCACAGTTAAGCTCCTGGTTGTTGATCAGATGAGCCAAGTGCTGGACGGCAAGAACACCATTGGCCTCCAGCTTTCCTTGACTCATGCACGTCTCATCGAGCACAAGATGTGTGTGGGGCGCCAACTGTAGTACGCCGGATACCAGCTTGTTGGTCTCATAGTCCTTTCTGTAAGTTTATCCTTTTTATGCTAAGTGGCGGTTAAGTAATTTTGAATTTCCGACTCACTTTGGGGCAAAGGAAGCAGTGTTCATCGTCTCTAGGGTCATTGGCAGGTAATGGCTGGCCGGCAGTAGAAGCTCTAGAATTTCGTACAGCTTGGTTGTGAAATACTGCAGGCATTCCTTGGGTAGGTTACAAATGTTTAGAGCAAACTTTCCGATGCTTTGCATCTCGGAACGGCTGTAGACAGTTGAAATCAAATGAGAGAGCAAATACTCGGCAGCCAGATCGTCGTCAAACAGGCAGAGTTTGAGTAGCATGCGCAGATCCTTGTGCACGGCCATCTGGGATGGATTCGCCTCTTCACATGGCTCCATTGGTTGTCGCAGACTCTCATCCAGCAGAGGATTGGCATGTGGCAGCAACTTGAAGCCAAAGGCATGTATTCGGGGTATGAGAAAGGGCGATGGATGAGTTGCTTGCAGCACACTCAAGTTTTCGCAATCGTCAACCTCCAGGGTAGCGGCGTCCAGCGAGGAATCCACTGATAGAAAGCCCACAAAGTCCACTAGAGTGTTGAGTTGGTAGGTGTCGAAATCCTCATAAACCTTCACCATGCAGGCCATGCTTGGACGGTCAGGCAGTGGCGAATTAAGCAGATACTCGGAACTGAGAACAGAAGACCCCGAAGCAGCCGAGGGCTTCTCTTCCGCCTGGACCGCCTTAACACATTGCCGTTTGATTGTGGTCTCGCTAGCTCCGTCTACCTCCATTGCCTCCTCTTCGTCCAAAGCTCGCTTTTTGGCCGACATTGAAGATTCAGATACACTGCATAGCTTTATCTGTGGACAGCACTGTTTCTCGTGTTCCTTGCTCCAGTCATTCAAGCCCGGCACGGAGACCAAAAACATGGTTCGCCTCTCGCCATGCACGTTACTCTCGCCATTGTAGTCGATCTCTTCACCATTGGCCAGTTTCAAGCAGTCCCTGTACTTTCCGTCCTGCAGGCGCTTACCACCATCGGGGGACTTTATCTCGTAGCGCTCCAGGTAGATCTCTGGGTCCATCATGTCTTGAATCATGCCACGAAACCGCACCAGCGTCTGATCCTTTAGTTTGTGAAGTGGCGTGTAGTTCAGCAGGGGAATCGAGTGCCAGCAGCTGGAGTCCTTGAGCAGGTCCTTGTGCTGGGCGTCCAGTTCATCTGGCGTGCTTGGCAGGTTCATGGTAAAGCGCATTACTTAGTTCGTTTGAATAAATGTGCAAAATTACTTTAGGCCTAGCAACAAACAACAGCTGCTCTTAGCGCGCAAAAATCTAATAGTAGCATTTCGATTATGTCCATCGACGCGCCTATCGGTAGTTAGGCAATCGATTTTTGCACTGCAGGGCTACCGAGCCTCTGCCGCAGAACGGATGTAGAGGCGGATGTGCACATCCGCAAAAAGTGTACAATTTTTGGGATTCGCAAAAGCCCAACAACGATGAGCAAGAAGAGCAATGTGTGGCAGTTCTTCTACAAGGCCTCCGATACGGTGGCCACCTGCTGTATTTGCAACAGAAACTACTCAAGGAAGGGCCGCGGCACTACCTGCTTGCGGAACCATTTGAAGAGCAAGCACCCAGGAGAGTTCCTAACTCTCTCCGAAGACATCAAGTACCTGGATTTGGTGAAGAGAGAGATCTCTAACAGCTCTCCACAGCATCCCACGACGCAGTTGGAGTTAAATTTGCACGTAAGTAGGATAAAATAAATGGCGAATTCAAAATCTAAACTTCTGTTAATATCTTTAGTCAAATACTTTCACATGGGAGTTGATTCCCAGATCCTTATATATTTAAGTGTCTGTATATCCCGATTGTTTTGATAAATGATTTAGCCGTAATTACAAAAGTCAATTGAAAAACTTCTGTAATTTATTAAGGAGTTCAATGATAGGGCTGTAGCGGATGCGGATATATCCGCGTAGAGTCCCGCTAAAAATATGTGTAGCACACTTTTGTTATCCGGCTATTGGTAGAAAAAATTATTAAATTTTAATTTACAAAACTAAGAGATGTTAATACATTACAATTAATAAAGATATTTAAATGTTATTAAACTTAAATTTAGGAATCAGATCCAGATCCTTTGGACACCGAAGGCGTTTCCTGCAGTGCGCGCTGTGATGAGAAGTTGGCACTCATGCTTTTAAACCACTCCTTTGATTTCATTGAAGGACCCGAATTCAAAATCTAAACTTCTGTTAATATCTTTAGTCAAATACTTTCACATGGGAGTTGATTCCCAGATCCTTATATATTTAAGTGTCTGTATATCCCGATTGTTTTGATAAATGATTTAGCCGTAATTACAAAAGTCAATTGAAAAACTTCTGTAATTTATTAAGGAGTTCAATGATAGGGCTGTAGCGGATGCGGATATATCCGCGTAGAGTCCCGCTAAAAATATGTGTAGCACACTTTTGTTATCCGGCTATTGGTAGAAAAAATTATTAAATTTTAATTTACAAAACTAAGAGATGTTAATACATTACAATTAATAAAGATATTTAAATGTTATTAAACTTAAATTTAGGAATCAGATCCAGATCCTTTGGACACCGAAGGCGTTTCCTGCAGTGCGCGCTGTGATGAGAAGTTGGCACTCATGCTTTTAAACCACTCCTTTGATTTCATTGAAGGACCCGGGTTCGTAAATTTTGTTAGAGTGCTGCAGCCGAGATATGTGATCCACTCAAGGAGTTACTATGAGAATATACTGTGTAAGGATATACACATGAAAATGCAACAGCACATTAAGGAGCAGGTGGATCTGCTGGATGCTGTCTCGTTATCTACTAGTCTTTGGCGGGGTGACAAAGGTGAAGGACTGCTGAGCCTGTCTTGTTCTGGAATATCAATGGATTTTCAGACGCACCGCTTTGTGTTGAAGTGTGAGGCTTTAAATTACGAAAGGACTTCTAAAGTTGCATGTTGTATTCGAGATCTAATACCCAGCTTGGCGATAGAGGTTCCCAAAGAGAAGACACATTGCATCATCAGGGATGAGATGACGGCTCTGCCAGGATCACTGCCCGATTGCTGTGTTAATCGTCTGCAGATGTGCGTGAGATTTGCTTTACAGTCGAACGAATCGCTTCAGAATCTGTCATCGAAGTGCAAGCAAATAATTGACCATTTTGCTTCTTGTAAGATGGCCCACGATCATCTAAAATTTATTCAAGAGATCCGCCTAACGAGAGATCCGTGTACACTTTTACCTCATGATTCTTTTAAATGGAATTCAACCTTCCAGATGATGGCCAGCGTGTTCAAGATGAAAGATGCTATCTCCCTATATTGCGAACAGTACAGTCTGGTTCAAATATATCCTGATGAATGGGTAGACATTGATTTGTGCAACAAAGTAATGCAACCTTGTGAGGAAATTATTAGGATCTGGAGTAATCCATCAACGTCAACATCTTCGGTAATTCCACTAGTGGCCGCTTTGCGGGATTCACTTCGAACAGATGTCCACAATTTTGTTTCCTCTGTGGTAAGGCTTTATTGTTCTGAGTAAAGAGTATTTGTTAAAATTTTACGTTTTTTTAATGTTTAGACTATTTGCAGTTTTGCAAGAAAGTTGCTTGAAGAACTGGAAATGAAGTTCTCCCATGTCACCAGCGACATTAAATTTTTGATGGCCACCTATTTGGATCCGAGGTATAAGCAAGCCTTCTTTACCGAGCGAGAGGAGCAGTTGGTGGCCAACGAAGTTTTGCAGCTGCTCGCCAGAGTGCAAGAAGACCGCAATGGCCAGATGCCTTTGAAAATAATCAAAGTAACAGCCCCAATATCCGATAAAAATGAATCAAAGATTGACAGTATACTTGACAATATGCTGACGACTGGCTCTACTAATTCTCAACAGGCAACAACATCGTTTGGCTCCCATTCGCAGATTAAGAATCTACTATATTTATATAACTCCGAGCCTAGAATAGATAGGAACATGGATCCCTTGATGTGGTGGAAGACAAACATAAAATACAGTTCTATGTATGCCATAGTTCGAAAATATTTATCAGCTCCAGCCGCAAGTGTGGCTAGTGAAAGCTTATTTAGGGAGTCCGCACACTTGTTTTGCGATATGAAAACGGGATTAAGCTTCGAAAATGCATCTAAAATATTGCTAATAAAGTCTAACTTTATATATTGGGACAGCAAGGAGTAATGTTAATAATAAGATGTAAACTTTAAATACTTTATGTTCATAATTTAAGCATTAAACTTAAAACTAGTTGATCGCCCGGAACGTTTTGTTTTGCCCTTAGGCTGAATGTTTCCCATCGGGTCCTAGCCCCTGTAATCGGGATCATTGTGCTCCTCGTCGTCTTCCTCCTCCTCCTCTTCTTCATCTAAATTTTGAATTCGTTTTTAGTTTTGTTGACGTATAATAAAATAAAAACTTTGAAAATCTTACCATGATCACGACGTTTACGTGTGTAGGCCCGCTTGCTGGCGACTGGCGCTTGATCAGTTTCGCCATGCAGCAGAGAATTGCGATATAAGATCAATGGCTGCCATTCCTCAGCTCTGCTGGATGGCATGGCCGGTGGTATGATCTTATCTAGGAAACCCATGATCACCTTCTTATCTTGCTTCAGCAGCTTATAGTTGAACTCGTTCAGAACCTCCAAAAACAGCACACGTGTTGGAGCTCGCACCGGATCATCAGGTTCCTTGTTGGCAGCAAAATAAATGCCACCTCGATGAATGGCAGCCACAGATTCGCGATTCTTAATAGCATCAAATCCAAATGTGAGAGCAAATCTCTTAGCTAACTCTTTGAGGTCCACAAACTCTTGCGAGCTCTTTGAAACAGTTCCATCCTCATTTTGCTCCTGCAGACTCTTGAAAACCGTGATTAGGCTCAACAGAAGGGTCATGGCAAAGTTTACTTTGTTTATCTCACGAGCCTTGCCTAATGTAGCTTTGATAATGTCGCCATAATCGTTGTAGCACTAAAATAAATAGTTTGTGATTAATACCACACAGTTGTTAAATAAATTTCCCATCTTGGAGATATTTTCGTTCTTCCTTACTCACCTTGACATAATATTTAAAAATGCTTGCAGCTCGCATTGTTGGTATAATATTGTACACTACCAGCTTGCAGTAACATGCTAAGAAGTTGCGTTTCTTATGCAGTTCCTCGATTCTCGTTTCATCTTGGGCCACATCTTGCTTAAGGGAAAAAACATAGTGTTGCACAAAATTGTCCAAGATGAGATGCTCATCCATTCGCGACTTGTACTGCAATCCACGAATGTGTTCTATCTCACTGCGAGCTAACTTGTCAGAGAAGATGATCAGAAGATCACAGATTGACTGGTATGCCTGCAAACTCAATAATTATATTTTCTAAAAATTAATGTAAGTTTTTAATAACGAACCGCCTCTTGAATCTGCACTGTGGGACCATCGCGGGTTAGCTCAAAACAGGCTGCCATGAATGTATCTAAATTGCTGCGAAGTTCGGCCACTACCTCGGCCACATTGAGCGACTCGCAATCGTTCTCCACGTAGTAGAGTCCCCAGCTGATGGAGAAGTAACATGCCTCTATGCAATAGGCTAATGCTTCGTTGGGCAGACATCGGTCAACGTTCTCTTTGGACTGGGCCTCCTCGACGTCTTGAAACAGGGACTTAAACAGATCCCAGGGATTGAGGTTGTGCGAGGAGTACAAGATAGATAGGACCTTTAGGGTGATGGTTATGTTGTAAATGTCATCCTCATTAGGGGTCTCTTCTCCTGTGAAAACAATAAATTTTTGAAAAGAAATTATTTGGGTTTTAATAGGTATGTTTATAAATACCTTGAATGAGGTTGCGCCACTCCTCGATAGCGTCCTTGTACTTGTTCACCGCACTCTCAATTATGTTGGATCTGGCGATGTTGCATCTAGTATAGGTGGCACTTCCCTCGGCACATAGACATTCAAGAGTTTTTGCGCATGTTTCCAGCACCTCGCGTCCCGTGTGCATGCTCATTACCTGATTGATACGATCTAACAAAGCCTGTAAATTGCTCTCTTGTCGATTGGTGGTGTACAGATTAAGATCGAAGTACTGGGGTACTGCAAGAAGGTTCGCCAACTTCTCGCTGTCCGCCTGATACTTCTCCAGCAGCGATGGCAAAGTGACAATAAAGTGTTCGGTTAACTTGGCCTTTTCATCTTGAATAGCCTTTAATTCCTTAGCACTAAGCGTAAATTTTCGATTACTAGCGCGCCCGACCGGGATTTCTCCAGTGGCTGATTGTTTAACACTGCTGACCATGATCTCAATGAGCGTGGATTCCTGCTTGTTGTCGAGGACCTCCTCGTTCGGACCAGGCTCTTCCAGCAGCAGATCCGTCATACATTCCCAGTCCCTAACCATGTCATTGCTATCTATGAACGAATCCACGAGATAAGCGCCATGCTCGTGGAGCTCGGACTCGATAAAGAACTGCACCAAGTCCCGAACCAGCGGAGTATTGGGCATCCGTACTTTGCCACGTTTGGTCTTTGTCTCTTCCATGTCAGCAGTTAAATGGAACAAGCGAACGTTTAAAAACTCGGCGGCTGCCTGGGCCACACCACGATGAGAGGAGTAAACCAACTCGTAGACGATTTCACAATCCTTGTCAGCCAAAATCTCTGGGTGAATTCTGAAAATAAAAATTAATATCTCTCAAATTAATCCTTCTGCTTTAGATAACACTTTAGGATTGCACTAAATTCAATTGAACATACTTCAAAATACTGATCACCAGTTTGACGGCATGAACGGACACCTCGAACTCCTTGTCCAGGGTCATGGCCACAATCCTGTCCTTAAACTTGGACGTAAACAATTCTAGTTTGCCCTTGAGTTCTTCCTTCTCGTACAGCGGCAGCAACGACTGTAGGCAGCGCAAACGCACCTCCCCGATCTTGTCGTGGAGTGTCCATCCGATGTACTTTAGGTACGAGTCGTCAAGAAAGTTTTGCGGATAGTTCTCCATCCAAATGCCAATCTCGGCCATACAAATTGCACGTATGTCTGGGAGACTGTCCCGGTAGCGGTGGACAAACACAGATTTAAACATGTAGGTTAACATGCTTTTTATTTCGTCCATATTCTCTTCTAGTTCGGACCGTTTTGTCATTAGCGAGTCCAAGCGGTCAGAAGCCCGCCGATCGCGAGACTACAATAAGTTAAGATAAGTAATAAAATCTTTGTCAATAATTTCAGTCCCACCTTTACTCGTTCAGCTTCAAATTGCTTCGCAGCGTTGTCAAAGTTATTCGAAACAAGTAGGGCCACATCCACCAATGCTGTCATCAGCTTCATGGCTGCCAAAGTGGCCGTGTGTCGGAAGGCACGCACCTGAGAATCCGACAGTCCTGTAAGCAGGGAAATTACGTTATCCATCAAAAACTGGTCGTAGATGATGGAGTACTGGCACTGCTTCACCAGCGTTTGAACGAAATCGCAGAAATTATTTTTAAATTTTCGCCACTGAGTTCCGGTCATGATCAAGGGATATTCTCCACTTTCCTGTAATATTTAACAGTTAGATATGGAGCAATGTGGACATTTCCAATGGACTTACCTCGTCAAACTCCTCAGTCATTCGTCGGATAATGGCTGTGTGATCCACAGGATACTGTATATCCTCGGATATTTTGCCCTTGCAGCCGCTAGCGTTTATGAAGAACTGCATCAATGCGACCAGCGCTGTTTCCCGGTTTGCTTTGTACTGTTCAATCCACTGGTCAACAATGCTCTGGAATGAGAGGCCCGAATATTAATTGTTCGATTGCAAAGCAAATGGATTTCCTACGGCAATGGGATTCTTGGAGTGGCGCACAATGTAGTACAGACTATTCTCGTCTGTGGTAATCTCCCGTTCATTGTCGATCCGCTCATGTTGTCCTTTGTCCACAGGCTCCTTGCGCGGCCGGTCAACGCGTTCCTTGCGCTCTGCTGGTCCCTTACGGGTGGCTGGTGTCTTTCGTTTGCGCGCTATTGGCGCGAAAAAGTCATCCTCGTCGTCATCAATTATGGGAGGTTTATCGCGAACACCGCCCCGTGCACGTAATCTGGTCATCCGCTTGGTGGGACTATCCGCATCCGAGGTGCTTTCGTTTAAAGCATCGCTAAAACAAATAAATCACATTATTTAGAAAAACAGAAATGGTGGGAAACCAGAGTGTTGCACCTATGCAATTCGTCGTACTCCGGAGGCGGATCATCCATCCGTATGCGCTTTCCCCCGCGACGCGCCATCATTGTAAATATTTCACTGGATCCTGATTGGTATGTTTGGGTCAAATTATTAAGTGTTAAATAAATCAACACAATTTTGACCAAATGCGTCCGCTTATAACAAGTGATGGTACACCCCTAACAATATAATGGGAAAAATATCGATAGACAAGGGCTGTACTTAATGATAAATAGTCAAAATAAGAATTACCAACTGTGTACATTTCAAAGCAAAATTATAATACTAATTTCTCCATAAAAATGTATTTATCCATAAGCATTCCAGCGAAATTTTGTTTTAAATATTTTCTGCAGTGTTAAATAGCTGTCCAGCCCTGCATACATCGATAGCAACGACTAGCCGCAACGCTTCACCAAAAGGAAGAAGAAGAACAACAACAAGATTTTACTGAGCTACAACGTAAAGAAATTAAAATCATTATAATATGACAGACTTTGGAGGAGATTCTGGTGGACGGCTAAAGGGCGTAACTATAGTCAAACCCATTGTATACGGGAACATAGCAAGATCCTTCGGTAAGAAACGGGAGGAGGACGGACACACACATCAGTGGAAGGTCTATTTGAAGCCCTACTTCAATGAGGACATGTCCATTTATGTGAAAAAGGTGCACTTTAAGCTGCACGAAAGTTACGCCAATCCGAACAGGATCGTTGTGAAGCCGCCCTACGAGATCACGGAGACGGGTTGGGGCGAATTCGAAGTGGTAATCAAAATCTACTTCAACGATCAGTCGGAACGCCCAGTTACGTGCTACCACATCCTGAAGCTCTTTCAGTCGCCCGTCGTTGATGGCGAGCTCACTTCCAGCACCACTATGGACACCAAGAAGGGTCTGGTCTCGGAGTCCTACGAGGAGATCGTCTTCCAAGAGCCCACACAGATCATGCAGCATTTTCTGTTGCTCTCAGAACAGAGCGCCAATGGGCTTTTATCCCATGACACTGACTGTAACTACGATCTAATCACTATACTTGTATTAGTAACTTAAATATTTACTTTTCTAGTTGAGGAAAAAAAAACGAAAACGCTGGACAACATTGTCAATGTGAAACAGAAGGTCAAAGGGGAGATCGTTACACTTAAGGACAAACTAAAGCTGGCACGTGAGACCATATCTAAATTTAAGGCAGAATTGGCCAAGGTGCAAAAGCAACCTGCGTAATATATACATATGTACACCGTTTCTGCTGAAAAGCTATTGAAACATTTTAGAAATCAATTTCATTGGTTTTAAGAACCTATGTGTAAGTTATTAAAAAGAGGATACAATAATGAATTATGTTTTCGACTAAGCTATTTTATACTCTATACTATTTTATTAAGATTTTTCGTTAAGTGCGAATTCAAACTAAACCAAAATATTCATTTTTCTTTTCTTGAAGTACATTTTGCGATATATCGATGACTATCGATGTGAAAAGTTATGGATTAGCTGAAGCTTTCTGTTCTGAATATACAATACCGTTTTTCTTAATATCAAGATGACTTAAATGATGAGTGCCTGCTGTAAGAGCCCAAGCTTTCTTCAACCTTGAGCATAAATTTTAATAACTCTCCTTATAGTCAAATTATAGAGTATCTGGAGCTCGAAGAACAACTTATTCTATGGCAGGCTACTGAGTCCTTTTCACGTTTAAATAAGGTTGTTTCAAGCTTTTGGCAGAACCAAAACAAACACTCTTTACATTGGAAAACATTTAAAAATAAGGCGGTACTTCTTTATAACTTTCTGGAGTGCATCAGTTCTACGATAGTGAACGTAACTCTCGAAGATTTTCCCATAGATCAGCTGTATGTTTTCAGAAGTCATTGTTTTCCGATGGCTCGGATTCTGGACTATTCGGTAAAAAAATCCGATGTTGACGATGATATAGAGAGTCTGGTAAATTGCTTTCCCCTCATAGAGTCCTTTAAAGCCAGAATTGAAGGTAAGGACCATACCTTTGAAATACTAAACGGCCATCATGTCGCCAGATGGAAGCACCTTCGAAGACTGGACATAATTGGTGCTTCCAGACACTGGAAAACAAAATGTTTTCAAAAAATATGCCAGATATTGCCCCTACAGTTTTTGAGCGTCGCGTGGAGAGAATCGGAGGAAGACGACTATGTGGAGGCTATATTAAAATTACAGGAACTTGAAGAACTGCAACTGGAGCTCAATCTCGTCAGTAGGGAAAATACAAACAAGCTATTGACTTTGCCAAAGTTGCGAAAACTTCGCATTGATGAATTTAAAGACGTGGAGAATTTTTTGGATAGCATAGTCGAAATGCGGAGACAGGATGTTGTGGCACTCACCTGCAACGAGAACTTTTGGCTCTGGCTTACTCCCAACCGCTTTCAAAATGTGCGAAAAGTTTCCATAATTAATGAAGGAGTGGTGGATGGACTATGGTGTGCACAAAGTTTTAAAAACGCTATTAACGAATTTCCAAGATTAACAGAATTGTATTTGGAGAACATAACCATTTGGGAGACTGGTGATGCATTTTGGGACATGGTATACTCCTGTCCTCAACTCCAACTTTTACAATTGCAAAACCACGAGGTAGAGGATGGATTCTTAGAGTTCAGTGCGTCGACTATGAACAAGGCTTTATATCAGCGCAAAAAGCGTTTGGTCATACATTTTTCTAAAACTTGTCAGAAGGATTTGGTAAGTAATTTACTTGCTTTTATTTGAACAAGCCTAATGTTTATTTTATTCATAAGATTTTGCAGCTTTATAATCATTCCATGCTAAAGATTTTATTTAAAGTCATCAAGGATGCTTATCCAAATTTGATTGGTGGCCTTCTAGAACTGGAATTTACGACTAGAAAGGTTTTGTAAGCAAACAAATTATATATACATTTTATAAAATAATTAAATTGAACTCTAAATTAATATTTTAAAGTTTTTAAGATTTACGTATATTGTTGTCGCATAATAAAAGCAAAATATGCAAAATCCACTACTGAGATCCAATTCTCATTTGGAAAAAAAATAAAAGTTATTAAGTTAGCTTGTTTAATAAAACATTTTATCAAGAATATGGCAGTTTAAAACTTCTGACCAAAATAAAAGTACATTATAATAATAATTATTGGCACATTGATAATTAAATAATAATAACTTGTATTTTAACAGTTTGCTAAATAAATAGGTGTACGGTTTGAAAAAGCTTGTAAAAGATTTTCGTATGTATGGAATGTATGCTGCGCTAAATAAAGACAAATGACTAGCAACGTGACTAATCTATTAATTATTACCAAGAAGGATGTAAATTATTTCTTTTGTAATGAAAAAGAAAATTTCGAGCAGCCCAGGGCTCCTGAAAGTCCTGCAATGAAAAGTAGAGCAGCCTGCTTCATTTTCAGTGTGTAACTGAGTTGGGCTCCGCTCTGTAGGGACTTTTTAAGCCTTTCTTCGATGCTAATACTATTAGCTAGTCGTTACATAAGTAGTCTAGATCTCCGTTTCAAATATTATTAGTCAGACATCCGCAAATTGGATTTCATGATATAATTATAAATTATAGATTTACAACGTACAATCTTTTATATATTTTTTTGTCGAGAACTTTTTTAATTCACACTTTTGGTTGGGTGTTGGTTATAGCTATAATACAACGAATATTTGTTAAATTACACAACAAATAGCAGTAGATGACTAAATAACAAATTTGTTTATCGTAATTGATAACACTATGTTTGATAGGATCTGGAGGATTTTTTTCCATTTCGACTAGAAGTTGATAGTGTTTGAAAAACATTTAAGAGAAAACAATTTTTATTTCTATCGTGTTGATAGTTGATAGAAAAATAAAAAAAATGACTCCAGGACCTTTCAAAAATGGCAAAGACCACGTTAAATATTACAATTAAGTTTTAAATGTTGTTTAAGGATATGGATAATCAATGAAAAAAGTAAATTTTTAGTAACGTAATAGTTTTATATTTATGAACTGATGGTAAAAATATGGTGACCAAAACATTTTCCTTGTTCCTGCAAGGGTATATAACTGTCGGCTTACCAACGTTATCTTCCTTACTTGTTCACATATACATAGAACAAATATAAATTTAGCTGTTCAACAATACCAAGGCCGACTGTAGCTCATTGAACCAGTGAATTTTGAACCAGTGATTTCCACCGGCTCGTCGGCGAACGAATCAATGCAGATGAACCAGCGTCCCGGTTCCAAATCCAGTTCCAGCATCCCCACAGAATAATAAATGCCATTGTTTATTTGACTTGTTGAGTGCATGTGCTTGTCCGGTGGCTTCGGGTCCCGATCGAAGCCCAAATTACAGATACATTGATTTTATGGACCTGGATCGTTACACGTTAATGTGGCTCACGATTCCACATACACACACAGACATATATAAGCCATAAGTGATGCGCGATTGCCAAGAGTAAAAACTGTTAACTGCGCAAACGCAACCGCGTTTTTTGACCCAGAACCAATCGAAAAACGTAGAAGAAAGGTAAGTTGATGGATTTATCAATGTTTCGGATTCTGATATTTTCGGGTGAGCCCCGTCACTTGCAGCAGCCCCCTTAATGACGCTGCTCACATCCTCGCTGCTGCTCTTTTCGCTGCTGACGTCGCGACTCGAAGCAATTCCGGTTTCAGAGAAATCCCCCGCTCACCCTTCACCTGGCGTGCGAATTCTTCGCGCACCCGAATCTTTGGTGGCGCCCCTCGGAGACGAGGTGGTGCTGGAGTGCGAGACCAGTTTGCAACCAGAGCGCTTCGAGTGGAGCCACCGATCTAGCAAGTCCCCAGGAGGCGGGTTCAAATACCTTCGGACAGGCAACTCCAAGGCGAATGTATCCCACGAGGCGGCTATTTCGCGGCTCAGGGTGCTCGTCCGACCGGACACTCTAGGGGAGTACCGATGTATTGGCTGGTTCGGTCCCCTGGTGGTCACCTCCACCACGGCCCGACTGGAGATGGCCAGCACTAGCCTAGTGGGCCCAAAGGAATCGGTTTCACCCCTCCAATGGCGGGTCGCTGCAGGGAATTCGGTGCTCTGGCCCTGCGGTCAGCAGGTGCAATCCAATCCATCTGCCACTTGGTCTTACTACCGGAATGGAGTGGAAATTAAAGCCGAATTCCCCGGAACTAGTGGAAATGTCTTTCTGACCAATGTATCCTCCGAGTCCTCAGGCAGCTATTCTTGTCAGGCCACGAACCCTGCCTCTGGCGAAAGAATCCAGCCGTCCGCATCGCTGCACCTGCAGGTTACTTCAACCCAGAGGTCGCAAAGCAATTCCCCACATTGGCTCAAGGGCCAGCCCAACTCCCAAACAATAACGGCCCGAGAAGGAAGCTCGCTCCTGCTGATGTGCCCTGGGGTTGGCTCACCGCCACCCACTGTTGTCTGGAGCAGTCCCGATGTACTGGGAGCTGTTAAAAACAGGCGTTCAAAAGTATTTGACCATGCTTTGGAGATATCAGACATCCAAGTTCAGGATGCAGGCACCTATATCTGTTTCCAGGACAATGGAGTGCGTCCCGCGCTGGAGCACTATATACAAGTGCGCGTACAGCGTCCGCCGCAAATTGTGCGACCACCTTCGGCGAATCTTACCAACGAGGGTGAACGGTTGCAGCTGGAGTGCGAAGCCACGGGAGTCCCTACGCCAGAGATCTACTGGCTCCTGAACGGACACAGCAGCACAGATGATACGGAGGCTGAACTGTCCAATAATATTCTGATACTGCACAGTGTCCTGAAGCGTCATGCCGGCTATGTGCAGTGTTTTGCCCGAAATAGTCTGGGAGAGCACAGTGCGGGAACCCTGCTACAAGTTAATCCCAAGCAGATCCAAGAGCCGAGAGAATCGGGAGGAATCCACCGACCGAAGCCTAACCAGGGGCCCAAGCAGAAGCAGATGTTTCCACCATCTCCCCCAAATGTTACCCGACTGACCGATGAATCCGTGATGCTCCGCTGGATGGTGCCTCGCAACGACGGATGGCCTATTGTCATCTTTAAGGTGCAGTACCGCATGATGGGAAAGAGCAAGAACTGGCAGACCACCAACGATAATATACCCTACGGAAAACCCAAATGGAACTCGGAGATGGGCAAAAGTTTTACCGCCTCGGTGACAGACTTGAAGCCCCAGCACACCTATCGTTTTCGCATTCTAGCTGTCTACTCCAACAACGATAACAAGGAAAGCAATAAATCAGCCAAGTTTTACCTCCAGCCAGGAGCAGCACTTGATCCAATGCCAGTGCCGGAGCTATTGGAGATCGAGGAACATTCGGAAACAGCAGTGGTACTGCACTGGAGTTTGGCCAGCGATGCGGATGAAGATCTGATCACAGGATACTACGCTTACTATCGCCCCTCGTCCTCAGCGGGCGAATATTTCAAGGCCACCATTGAGGGAGCCCAAGCGAGGAGCTTTAAAATCGCGCCCCTGGAAACGGCCACCATCTACGAGTTCAAGCTGCAGTCCTTTAGCGCCGTCTCCGCTTCCGAATTCAGTGCCCTCAAGCAGGGACGCACACAGCGTCCCAAGACCAGCACCACCGAGGAGCCAATCCAACCAATGGGTGACCGAGATACGACCACGCCCAGTCACAACGAGACGTTCAGCATGAGTCCCATGCTGACAGGTACAATTTGTGGCGGAGCAGTCCTTATCCTACTTTTAGTCAGCACTTGCTTGTGCGTATGCCGGCGAAAGAGTTCTCGAGGCAGGGGAAACAATCAAAACAAGCCGAGAATGGCGGATCTACGGGAAGATTTCGTGCCACTGGGAAACTGCTCGCCCTCTAAGCAGCGCCAGCGAACCCGTCACATACATATCACCCTCAATCCGCTGGCTCAACAGCAGCAGCAGGCGATGGAGGAGAAGAACGACAGCGAACAGGATGTGGCTTACTACCAGCGACAGTCCAGCTACGACTACGATCCCGGCCTGCGGAGGATGTCCTCTTCCTCGCTGCGTCGCTCACAACGCACGCTGGAACGTGCCGGCGGCAGTAATGGCTCTAACAATGGAAACAATAACAATCTAAATCAATCCTCAGAGGTAGGTCCAGTCGAAAATCCCGGTAAGCCGGGTCGTGTACTAAAGAAGCGTCCCCGGTTGTCCAGTCGCTCCGAGAACCTTTCTTCCGGCAGCCTTAACAGCGTGGGCGTGTAATCGCAATCTCGTGATCTTTAGTCTGTACATCCTTAAGGCCGATGTATCATGCTATTCCTCTACCTCTGTTTTATCTACCATTTTGAATGACAAAACCCTTACTGTTTGTACTTATACGAATACCACATAGAGTTAAGGTACTTAAATAGACATCACTAGATTTATGCATGCATGATCGTTTAAGAACATAGCATTATGTCCATTCTATGGTAAGTCTTCCAAGTTTCGCGATAAGATCCCAATCTGTACTGATAGCTTCTTAATGACCTTTACAAAAATGACAATAAAGCTTGTAGCTTCATCTTTTTACCTTATTCGAATTTTTTAAAATAACAAAAAATAGTTTTAACATTAAAAAAAATAATGTCTAGCTTGGGCAATCCTGTAAACTTTACACTCTCGGTGCGATTCGTCACTACAGGGACTGCGGGATGAAATTATTATGCCACAGAAAAGCTGTCACGTTTGTGCAACCATAAAGGTTACTGTTAAAATTTATATTAATCGAAGGGTATTGATTTTTTTTTAATTTATGTACATACCAAGACTTTTATAAAAAATTGCGGTTAAAGTAAAGACAAGAAGAAAGTTGAAAGAAAGTATAAACGTTACTAGTAGAGTGAAAGAGATTACATTTTTTTGTTTTAATTTACCTTCTAACCTGTCCACGAAACCATTTTAATTTTTAAGACAGGATCACAGAACTAATACGGTTTGCCGTGATTGTTTCTTTACCAATAAGCTATTGCCTATAGAATGCAGTTTGTATGTTTTTGGGTACAAACAAATCGACCCAATCGTCTGGGCAAACATGCTTTACAGTTAGGTTTCAGTTTGCTTAAATTTATTAGGAAAATAAAACTGGTGTTAGCTTCCCGCCAAAAAATCAAATTCAATTTAAATAAAAATCTCATATTATGGTATTTTTATGGTATATCAAAAAGTTCAGCGGTATATTGCGGTGTGGCGTTAGGTATTTTATCGACAAGCAAAGGCGTTTGGGATTTAATAAGCTGTCAGCCAATAATTGGGTCGTCGTCAAAATTTCTATTAGTATCGTTTTTTCTATACATATTTTGGCCGAAAAATCAAATGAAGCGGTTAAGCTAAGGTCCAAGCTGCTCCAATCCCGCACAGAACGTAAGCCCCGGTTATTAGCTCGAAAAGTCACCAAATGCACGACTTCCCATTGTTTTTGCAGAGCCCGAAGCAGAGGGCCTGGCCTCAAAAACAATAGAAATCATTAAATCGCAACCGCACTGGGCAGGATGTCGAACCTATCCGTGGGCCAGATGATAATGGACGCGCAGCGCATGGCCAGCCGGGTCAAGGACCTGGACGCTCTAGGTACGGCACTCCTGGAGGAGGCGGAGACGAACAATCGGCTGGTGGAGAGCCTGCGACAATACCAGGACGACATAGAATCACTTAACCGCATCTCGAACAACAAGACCAACGCGGACATGGTCAATCGTATCCAGCAGCAGAACATCAACAGCTCGGAGATCCTCAAGGAGAACCGCGAGCTAAAGATCTGCATTGAGGACTACGAGCGCGTCATGGAGCTGATGATGCAGAAGTATCGCGAGCATACTGTTTCCAAGGTCTTGGACAGCAAGTTCAGCTTCAAAGAGCTGTACAACGAGCGCATGTGGCAAGTGATCCGGGAGCAGCGCGAAAAGATAAACGAAATGGCCGCCGTAATGCAGCGGGCGGCCAGTGTGGACGACGGCGTAGTGCAGCGGGAACTGCAGACCATTTCCCAGCTGCGCCTGGAAAACGAAACGCTGCGGGAGCTGCTCCAGATTTCCAAGCAATACGGCTCCGCTCAGCGACCAATCCGCGAAAGCGACCACCTGCTAGAGGAAAAGGCCGTGCAGACGGACAGCCTGGCGGACGACTCCGCCGACGATCTGTCCATATCGGGCGCCTCGGTGGAGAACATAAACAACAACTCGGTTATCCAAATGTACAACAGCCCGGAACAGCCGGCAAAGGCCACCGCCGCCACGAACACATTCAACACTGCCCCAGTTCAAAGTCAAAGTGAATCACCAGCACCCTTTGTGGCGCTGGAAACTGCTGCGACGGCTGAGCAGCCGGTAGCCAACGAGAACAACAACGGACCTGCAGTCAACTCAACCAGTGCGCTGCCGCCAGCGACGACGCCAAACGAATCTGACGAGCATCAGGCGCCTGCAGCGCCCGCAACATGATAGGCGCAGGTGCTCCACGTTGTTGTTTCATTTGGACTTCTTTTCGATCGCAGCGCTGTTTTATATTCTTTACTCACCCAGTCACAAAACAGCCCGCAAATGAAGAGGGCACACATAACCTGCATTAGGTCTTAGCGATTGATAATCTCTAAGTAATTTATACATACGCATTACAGCATAATGTCCATACGCATTGTAAACAATGAAATTCATAATTCAAAGGAAAGAAACCCACTCACACACACACCAATGTAATGTACAATGTACTCTGTCGATTTTATGATTTCTAAATAAATTCAATAACAAATCGAGGATTAACCAAATCTTTGTCGATTTAAATTCATTTTATGCGACGCCAGCAGCGATTTTAATCTGAATGACTAAGTCAAATTGTATAATTTATTTATATGACTCACGGCTTAGCAAACAACTTTGCTTAATATTCATAAGTGCGACAAAAAAAAAAACAATGAATAAAATAACCAATTCTCATAAGGGCTGACTTTCCCGCAGCATTTCCATACAATTTTAAATGTTTACAAGAAAATTGAATAATTATAAAACATAAATTCGAATCTTCGAGTTATAGAAAGTTTAAGCTTCAATCTAATGAGCTTTTAATAAAAGCGATTTTTGATTACAAAGAGGGGTTCTTAAAAATGCATCTTTCATCTTTCAAAAACAAATAATAGTTTTCATGGGAAAGTAAACAGAGAGACGATTTTATTTCATTTAATAATTACTTCCATTTTTTTGTATAATGCCTTTAAAAGTATACTGCGATTCTTCATGAACATAACATTCAAAATCGTTAGGATAGATAACGGAGAAATCTCGGTTGAGCTTCAAAAATTACACATTATTTTCAAACGTATGCAAATATATCTCACCGATTCTCATTGACGAAATGCGTTCTCTTAAGAAAAATACTTTACGTCGTACGACTGGTAGTTTAAGCTTTCAGAAATAATTTAAATTTAGTTTCTTGTCGATTTCCAACGCGTTCACAACCCAAAAACAGCGCCAGGGTATTGCGCCCGGTTCGCATGGCAGCTATCTATATAAGTATTTCGAGTGCTCGTGCGGTCGACGGTTATATTAAAGCTATATAAATATCCATGTGTGCGGCCCTGCCAGGGTGCATGAGATTGAAGAAAAATACAATTTGGAAGCGTTGCATTGCGTGGATCGTATTGAAGATATTGTAAACAAATATTTTTGAATCTCTCAGAAGAGGCAGCCATTTCCGATATTTCCGAAAAGTCTTGCATTTGAAATCCGCTGGAATATTTATAGGAAGTACGCTGCTTATTAGGAAGAAAAAAAACGATGCTATTTATAAATCACAGCTAATTTCTGTGTTCCTAAATGTTTTGTATTAAGTGAATGTTCCAAAATTAAATCAAAATATCGCGAACAAGGCAATAGCCTGTTGTGTGTGATCGAAAGTGAAAGAAAGGATTCGGGGATTGCATCCCTTGAAATGAATGTATATGTACATGGTGTAATCGGCAGGTAAATGCCGCTGAATAATCCGAAGCAAGACGCACAGAATCCCGACCCGACGGTTACGCAACACAGCTGAAAGATCCACACCGTCTACATCCAAGAGGCTGGCCCCATTCCCCGTCTTCCAGCCGCAAATTATTCTAAATGCGGAAGTATTTCGTGTGAGTCGATGGCGTTCTAAATTAAGTCACCGATTTTGCCAGTACCGCCGCAAAAAAACAGAACGGTTCAGATGAAAATAGATTAAAACGATGATAATTATTTATAAACGCACTAGGGATTTGCAACGCTCGAAAAAGAGTGAACAAAGTGAAGAGAAAGGAGTGGTGAAAGCTCCTTGCCTTTCTCTGCAGTTCGCTCTTACGTCCAATTTTTTGTTTTCGCCTAGAAACATGCGCAAGCGAAACCAATTCGCCTGCGCAACTTCCACCTGTGCTAGTTTATTTTCTCCTTGCTCTCTTGATCTCTCTAAAAATACACAATGGATCAGATGGATACATATTTGTTATTGTTTATATTTACCATTTATTTTCAGTTGTTTACTGTTTGTAAGTAGTGCATTGCTTGAAATTACAGATATAAACAAAATCTCGGCAAGTTAATTGGACTTACAAACATATCTTGATATAAAAAAACAACTTGGCTATAACTTCGATTTTTTTTATTTTTTTTATCAAAAATACATATTTTTAAACAAATACTAATTTTTTAAAATTTAATTCAATTTGTTTTGAAACCAAATAGGTGAACAGATAATTGCAATTGATTTATCACCTCCCTTACTCCCCTATTCTACGTCCTGGCATTATCAATTTTTGAAACAATTAAGCCTACTTTTGATAATAGCCTCTTTTAGTGCCAGTAGACTTCGGAAGACGTTCTATTGATTGCCACATTTAAACTGTAATTTGTTTCTTAAAAAAAAGTTTTAAGTACTTTAGTACATTGTCCTATGAATGATCCAGCAGTCTTAAAATATTTGTTTCCAAAATCAACGAGAACTTCGTTGAACATTTCAACATTTGTTTCAAGATTTCTAAATTACAATACAAAACATATTTTTACTTCCTTGATAGTAAAACTAAGTGAATGGTGAATGGTATCCTTTTGATCCAAAAACTTGCTTTCGTATGAATGTTATCTTAGTTCACAGTAAATTGCTTACCTGAACCAAGCACATACAAAACAGACCACTACTTCTAGCTAAAAAGTAATGGATTACATTTTCTTGTTTCAGTCATCAGAGCTGTAAATGGTCCTCATATGACATCGTTTTCGCTTTGGTTTCCCCTAGTTCAAAGAATTAAAAAAGAACAGTCAGTAGTTAAATGCAAAATGCAAAAAAAAGAAACGATTTTTGATTTTAACTATATAGACCTTATTTAAAAAATAATATTGGTTATCTATTTTTAAACCCTAATAAAGGGGTATAATTTCAGTCTATGTTTGCAACGCAACGTTTTAGGAGCAGAAGAGAGTCAAGACTTGAGATTATAGTCAGAACATAATAATATAAAAAGCTCATGCAAGTCTTAGTTAGATCTGCAATGGTTAAATATTAGATGAATATAATTTCTAGTTAATCTACTTTGCACAGAAATGTTTAGCCGGGGCTATCATCCTAGTTCAGGCTCTGGAAAGCCTTAAGTAGAATGATTTTGTTTGTATTAATTTAATACGGTCAATATGTATTCCGTATTGTAAACACCTCACGGGATGCCCATACTCCAATTTCGGACGGACTAGCGAAATAAATAGAGTCTTAGTGACATAAGGATCGAATTCTTTTTACCACCTTTTAATAATAGCAAGCACAAATCTAGCTTTATTAACCATGGATCAAAGATGATCAGAAAACTTTAGTTTTAGGTCTGAAAGGACATTTTGGCGTCCTAATAAAAGTTTGTTAACAAGAGTTCTTCTATCCAAAGAGTAGTAGGTCGCTTATTTTATAAAAAGTTTCCACTTAGAGCTGTTTAAATTTTAGTACATTATCCCGGTACCAGTCTTAAAACTTATTAAGATCAGATCTATTGTAATTCAAAAAGGGAGGAAATATCCTTATACTGCTGGCATAATATACCATCATCAGCAAACATAAGTTCACAGTTTAAGATTAATTACTTATAACTAAAGGAAGGTTGTTAAAAAAGAAGCGGTCAAAGATGGCTTTCCTGTAAGGCGCCAGAGGTAACAAGGAGAATATGAGAAAGAACATTTTTAAAAAGGACCCTTTGTGCCCTGCCACGCAGATCCATATTAGGAGATCAACTGGAAACCCTAACAAAGTCAAATGCTTTACTAAAGTCAGTGTAATTCACCTACTTTTCAAGCCCTTTATCACAAATGAAAAGAGCTCCAAAAGGTTAAGGGTTCTGATTTACGTTTTACAACGTGTAGACACGAAGATATAATTGATCTGCAGATGAAGAGTGGGTTAAAAAAAATATGAAATGCGGATTTAATTATATAAATTTATACGCACAAAAATCGTCGTTTTGCTAAATATTTTATTTTTTTAAAAGCTGCAATAGTAAATAAACTTCAGCTTGCGAAGAACAGAAAGCACTTTTGTTAGTTGTCGGTTAAAATCAGGCTTCGTAAAGCAGTACATATGTTTCGAAGTTTGAAAATTGAACATTCTAATTCTAAACAAACAGTTGGTTGAAAAAGTAAATCCGTCCTAAACATGTCTTGGTGTATTTATTTAAATAAACAACAACGAAAGCAAACTACGGCAAGCCGAACGGCTACATTTCGATTTCTATGCCTATATTACTAAAAACAATGGAGCTATGTTGATTTTGCGCTGCATTTTGCCATCGTTTCTAAAACAGCTATATGATATTGTAAAAAATATATGATATTGTAAAAGCGTAATTCTGATATGGTAAATAATTACTATATCTCAAAGGAGTGCGCTATATGGTATGAATGTCCGATTTGAATATAATTAAAACCGTAATTCCATAGTATTTAAATATTACCAAATCCCAAAAAACAAAACAACAAATTAAAAACAACCCTTGCTGAGGGTTTTATAATTTTTAGTATTATAGGTATAGAAATCGAATATTAGTCGTTGTAATAACTGCAAGAGGATATAAACTTCGGCTTGCCAAAGTTTGTCCCCTTTCTTGTTAATTGAAGAATTTAAGACTTTAAAAAAAAAATCCAAAGTTTTAAGGGAAATCGGGGCTTAACCCAGTAATAGTTGAATACCGTTTAAAAGGAATTATTAATAAGAAAATAAAATACAAAATCGTTTGACACTATTTTCAAAACATTAGCTATTTAAAAGTAATGGCCAAGTGCATGAAAACAACTGCACTTTGGTTGACAACGTTCTACTGTTTGATGTGCGTGTACAACATTCTTTTCTTGACTTGGTTTAATGCCAGAAATTCTTTAGTTTTGTATAGAACCGGTCGATTGGCATTCCCAATGTTGATCGCGCAAGCCATATATACATATGTGGATCCAAATGTACTAAAAATCTAGAAAACAAAATGTGCTGAAATCTTTTGCTATCCTGTTTAGTTTAAAATATAAATGAGTTTAAAATGAATAACTAGAAATTATAATTTGTTATTGATTAATATTTTTGACAAGAAGCAATTAATAAATAAATTAGTTTTTGTAGAAGAAATAATCAAATTTAAAAAACGTATTCAGGCATTAGCAAACAGAAATGCTTGCAAGCCCTTGAAGTTTAAATTCATTCTACAGAAGCTTTGCGATTAAACTTTTATTTTGGTGGCGCTGCAACGGATATCTCATATTTTAAACATTTCCAATTACAGAAAAAGAAAAGCTGATAAGTTGTACGAGAACAGATGCATCATCTGTACCCATCGCTAAAAGGCGATCAGCTCTGCCCCCTCGGCTTCCATCCCCAGACTCGTTATCCTACGCGATGTAAGCGCTGCTTCCGGGATTACAAGGAGCATGGAGCCCGTAGAGCCGGCGAAGAGGTGGCCGCCTCCTCGCCTAATCTCTCAGATGCCCAGAATTCGCGGTGAGTCTTTCGAATAGTTAAACCAATCGGATCAGAAATTAAACTCTTTACCTAGACCCTCTTCGCGGACGTGGACGTCAACTCAGAATCTTTCCAGCGCAAACACAACCAACGGCAATGATATAGGTATGAGTGGAACCTGTAAACGTATTATACAATGTCGTTAAAATGTATGAAGATCGTCATCTGTTAATTAAAGGCCTTATCATGTTTTTTTATAACATAAATGTGTTCTCATAAAAATTAAAACTAAATAAAGGATACGAGAACTTCCATTTATCTTCATTTACTAGAAACCTAATATAAGTACTAGATTTTGTTGAGTTGTTAATCAACAGTTTATTTAAAATTAAATCAGTTTGTTTACATGTGTAGCAATTGTGTTTGTTTTAAGAATTTTTAGTGCCGGTTATTATTAATACCTGTATTAATAAACATTTTACTATCGATTTCTCAATGCCCAGGACTCACGAATTCACGAATAAAGTCACTAAAGAGCTCGTCAAAAATTTTCAATTTTAAATCTTTCTTTTAATAATATCTTCGAATATTAATCGGTGGCGCCACATTAAAATTTCAACCTTTTTAAAAAGTTGTTAGCTTAAAAGTGTTTTTGAAGGGGTAACATATAAATTTGCCTGTTTCAATCATTTTGTTATTCCGATCTAGGTTTTTTGTATCAATCCCTACATTGAGAAATCGTTTTCCAAATATTTAGTTCTTTAAGTTGCTTAAATAGACGTTACGAATCTTAATCACGTGTTTGTTTTGTATCTCTCTCACTCTCACACTGCGTTTGCACAAAAACCAACACCAACTGTGCCATCTCTGTCGCTCTGTGTCTGTCTCTCTATCTCTCTCTCTCAACACTAATATCTGCATTCAATGAACCGCTATTGTTAACTACTACCATGCGTCGCGTGATCTGTACTGTGCTCCCGCTCTCTCTCTCGCTCGTTCCGTGGCATCCGTTTGTCGCACTCACGTATGCGAGCGCAATTCAACGCTAATTGCAACCTCCAACTCACAATTTGCGCCTGCATGCCGGCACCTGACGTCCTTACTGAACCCAGTTGTCCACTTCAATGTAGAGCTGAAGAAGCGTCCGCAGTCATGGGCCTCCACGCCGGATATCGACGAGCCGGACGATGCCGGACGCCGTCCGCAAGCACCGACCACCAGTCGAGCAGCCGCCGTCGAGAATCATGATGTGGCTGTTACGTTGAAGCTGCCGGTGCCGCCACGGCGACACACAACCGCCTTAGACATCAAGGAGGTAAGATATGGATCGTCTTTAAGAAGCTTTATACAGATTTTGTATAGAGATGTGGTTTTATGCTTATATACATACATACATATGCATATTAGGTTGGCCGCCAAATATTTTCAATATTTATTCTCTCCCTATGTTTTATATGTTTATGTATGTACATACATATGTATACATATGTAGCCTTCCACACTTAAAATGTTCTATACCTTCTAAAGTAATGGTAATAATAGATATTAACATAATAAGAATTGTAGTGTTAGTTTTGACATATTACAACATTTTGAAATAAACTTGCGCTGCGTCAGAAAATAAAGAATCTTCATGCTAAGTCCCAAATCTGCGGGGGTTATAGTTTCCTAGATCTCAACGTTCATGGGGACGGAAAGACAGACGTGGCTTACTCGACTATGCTATTGATCCTGATAAAGAATATATGTAAATACTTTATAGGGCCGGAAACGCATCATTGCACTAGTTATATACTTTAATTACTCTACGAGTATCGGGTATAAAGATTTCAAAAAATGGGATTTTTCCTCTTCTGTCCCAAAAAACCAAGTCCTCCTTCCTTATTTCCTACCAAAATAAAAGAGGCTAGTAAGCTCAGTAAATTATACTCGGATAGTTTCTCCTATTTATTTACCAATTTTGTGTGTACAGTAACCTAGTAAAAGCCGGAGATTCTTTGATTCTCCTGATAAGTAAACAACCTACAGGCTGCTCGTTTTGTTTCAAATGCAGAAGGCATTTGCCTTTTAAGAACGTTACCACTTACGCAAAATGGTATACCTTATCTTTTGAAATTCGTAACTTCCAACTTTTTTGGAATTATTCCCCTTCCTAAGAAGGAAATACAATTACAGAGGTATCTCTAAGTTGTCCGCTTTTCCAAAGGTTTTTGAAAAAAATTTTTTTTCCATTTCAACATCGATTTATAAGGCGACAAACCTCATGGAGTTAACGTCTTGTGTAAACAAATGACATCAGCTACAGCTACATACAGCTACATTATATTTGTATTTTGCTTTAGGCTTGTTTTAAATATATCTCTTAAGTTGTAACAGCTTTATAAATTTAGTATTACAAATCTTTTTTCTAATACTCATCCTGTGCAGGTGGAACAAGCTCTATTACCGCCAACCCGTGTCACATCCTCACCCAGTAAAACTTCAAGTATTCCAGATGAGTTAGTCATCCTATCGACAGACAGTCTAGCAGAGCGTGTCCGCAAAATGAATCTTCTTAAGAAACAGCGGAGTCTGAACTCCAGGGAAAACAGTCGGGAGCGTTCCGTTCCACGGAGAGAAGAGTGAGTTTAACAAAATATATTTGATTTAGTAATGGCTGTATAACCAACCATATAAACAAGCTTTTTATTGAAAAGTAAACCTTTGGAAAGCCATTTTTTATAATATAATTTAATCAACTGATTCGCAATGTATTCTTAACCATTAGAGAAAGTGAGTCCACAGCTGTCTCAGCACCCGTGGTTCCCGATCGTCCAGAGCGCAGCAAGTCCGGAACTAACTTAAATCAAACGCCCCAAGCCGAGCTGAAGCGAGCCTCCTTGCCGCCAAAGAAAGTGGCGGTCCCAGCCATCACGACATCGTCCAGCACCAGTGGCACCACCTCCCTGAAGATCTCCACTTCCGGCAGCGAAGTGAAGGCCTCGTCCTTGAGTTCATCGACGAGCTCCAGTTCGGTTCGCCGCAAGGAGGTGGAACCAGTGGTTAAAAAAGAAATCAAAAGACAAACCGTACCCGCAGCATCGGCATCCCACTCTAATAACAGCACCATTGCCACTCCATCCAAGTCACAGGACTCACAGGCTATGCAGGAGCAAATGAAGACGCTGCGAGAGGATCTGGAGACGATGAAGACACGGGCTGAAAGAGCGGAGCGGGATAAGAGTGATATTCTTCTGCGGCGACTGGCCTCTATGGATACCGCCTCCAATCGGACCGCCGCCTCGGAGGCACTTAATCTCCAGCAGAAGCTGAACGACATGAAGGAGCAATTGGACCGCGTCACCGAGGACAAACGCAGGCTTAACCTGCGAATGAAGGAGCTGGAAAACAAGGGCAGCGAGTCCGAGCTCCGAAGAAAGCTGCAGGCCGCCGAGCAGATTTGCGAGGAGTTGATGGAGGAAAACCAAAGCGCAAAGAAGGAGATACTCAACCTGCAGGCCGAGATGGACGAGGTGCAGGACACGTTCCGCGATGACGAGGTAAAGGCTAAGACCAGTCTCCAGAAGGATCTCGAAAAGGCCACCAAGAACTGTCGAATCCTCAGTTTTAAGTTGAAGAAGAGCGACCGTAAGATCGAGACCCTTGAGCAGGAGCGGCAAAGCTCCTTTAACGCTGAACTGTGCAACAAGGTCAAGAAACTGGAAGAAGAGCTGCGTTTCTCCAATGATCTCACAAGGAAGTTGCAGGTGAGTGATCATAGAGAATTATAAAAATGCATACAAAAAGAATTCTTCAAAAACCAGGCAGAGGCCGAGGAGCTTCGCAATCCGGGCAAGAAGAAGGCACCTATGCTCGGCGTCCTGGGCAAATCCACATCGGCGGATGCCAAGATCACCCGAGAGTCCCTTACACGAGGCGGATCCCAGGAGGATCCTCAGCACCTTCAGCGCGAGCTACAGGACTCGATTGAACGCGAGACGGATCTGAAGGACCAACTGAAATTCGCCGAAGAGGAGGTAATGGCACATGACTCACAAAACTCACCCGAATAATCATTTCACCATTTTCGCGAAGCTTCAGCGATTCAGGAATCGCAAGCAAAACCGTGTTAGATTCAGTTGTGGCACTCAAACCGCTTCTGACACGCCCCTCGAGGTGATGGCTTTTCCTCGAGGCACACAAACTTTGGCCATTAGCCAGAGCGAAAAATCTACCAGTTTGGAGAACTTGGTGACCTCTAAAGAGGCTGTTACCCAAACAGATCTTGAATCGATCGATCCAAATGCTTCAACGGAACGGGAAACAATGCGGTCCCCATTTGTGGGACTTTTTCCACCTTCATCATCCGCCAGGGTCGGCCAGTCTGGTTCCTTGCTCTTCCCCAGCGCCATTTCGCGTATCCTTATGACTGGATCAGGTACCAAGAACCTAGCCAGGAGGATTAGTCGAAGGATACGATCCGAACCAATGCCTTTTCCTGTTTAGCAAATATTTGTAAAAGTAGTTTAAGTTCTGTTCCTTAGACAGAGCTCTCCAAAACTATTTTTATCCTCGAATACGATCTCTGAATGGTCCATTCAATCTACCCTGTGCCTCACTCTTCCTTATTCACTTGCAATAAAAAAAGTTTTTGTGTTTCAGGCTGAACATTTGAGGAAAAAGGTGACTCGTTTCGAGGATGAAAATGAGTCTTTGATGATGCAGTTGAAAAAAATGGCAACGCGCTCAAGAAGTACGAACCAAACGATACACCCAAGTAGAGAATTGATTTAACTAAATAATTAACCTTAGCTCGTAGACAAGTTAATGAAGTTGAAATCATTTAAATCGTACAGCCATGGTTGTCACTTTGACAGAGTCAACTGATTTACAGTGGTTTACAATGATTCTAAAAAAATTATCAAAGGCGACGTTTTTGGTTTAATTAAGTGACAACCGTGGAATTTAACCGTCATTCACTTAGGCTAAGGTCGCAAAAACTCTTTAAACAACGCGACTTAACATATATTTTTTCCTTTTTTTAACATAATTTTGAGGGTTTTAATAACCAACTAACTTGATTTTTCATGCGCTTATTAATGAATAAACCGAATCAGTCTTTTGCCATTTTTTGCGGCTGCTCATTTAATTAACTGTATCTAATCAAAAAAACCCTTATCTAAATTTGAGTTGCTAATAACTAACTAAACCCGCAATTAAAATAAAAAATATCAACTTAAATGATAAATAATGTTCTGACCTACCATTAGGTCGCAAGCTGAGTCCCACACCGCATCCTCACCGACTGGCACCCGAAGTTCACGCCGATCGCGATGAGGGAATCTCCGACGAGGATGATCCCGCCGAGCTTAGGATTCTGTTGGAGCTTAACGAACAGGAGGCCTCTATTCTGCGGCTCAAAGTGGAGGATCTGGAGAAAGAGAATGCCGAGTCCAAGAAGTACGTGAGGGAACTCCAGGCCAAGCTCAGACAGGACAGCTCCAATGGCAGCAAATCCTCTCTACTGAGTTTCGGCACCTCGTCCAGTGCGGCCGAAAAGAAGTTGAAGACCCTCAACGAGGAGTTGGGACAACTTCGCAGGACGCTGTTGGAAAAGGAACAGGCGGTGGACAAATTGAAGGATCAGCTCAGCAAATTGGACACCCTCGAAACCGAAAATGAAAAGTTGGCCAAGGAAAACAAGCGTCTACTGGCGCTGCGAAAAGCGAGCGAGAAGACCGGGGAGGTGGATCAAAAGATGAAGGAATCCCTGGCGTTGGCCCAGCGTGAAAGGGATGAGCTAACGGCCCGTCTCAAGCGGATGCAGTTGGAGGCGGAGGACAAGCTGCCACCACGTTCCGCCAAAAGAGTCAACGACCTGACGCCCAAGAGCCACCTTAAAAAGTGGGTGGAAGAACTGGAGGACGAAATTGGCGAAATGCGTGTCATGCTCAGTTCCAGTGGAACCGAGCAGCTCAAGGCCCTGCAAACGGCCAAGGGAACTCTGGAGGAGGACTTGAGGAAATGTAAGCAAAAACTGTCCCTGGCCGAAGGTGATGTCCAGCGATTGAAGCTTCTGAACGGAGCCAGCAGCAAAGTCGGCGATTTGGAACAGAAGCTTAAACAAAGCGATGAGGACACAAAAAAGCTAAATTCAAAGATGAAAGACTTGGAGGAAAAGGTCAAGAAGCAGGAGGCTCAATTGAAACTTGGTGAAACGACAAAATCTAGTTGGGAAACGCAAAGTAAGCGGGAGAAGGAGAAGCTGTCCAGCCTGGAGAAGGACATCGAAAAACAGGCCAAAGAAAAGAACAAGTTGGAGGACAAGATCACTCAGCTCGAGGCCGATCTGGTCAGTGCCAAGAAGTCATCCGAAAAGAGCAAGTCCAATCTGGAGAAGGAGATCAAGGATCTCAAGACCAAAGCAAACAAATCGGACAGCAAGCAGGTGCAGGACCTTAAGAAGCAGATGGAGGAGGTCCAGGCTTTATTAAGCTCCGAACAGAAGCGCTACGAAGACCTCAACAACCACTGGGAGAAGCTCTCTGAAGAAACCATTCTGATGCGAGCGCAACTCACCACCGAGAAGCAGAGTCTCCAGTCCGAACTGAGCGCCCACAAGCAGAAGATCTCCGAAATGGACACCATCCGCATCGAGCGCACCGACATGGCAAGGAAGTTGAGTGAGGCCCAGAAAAAGATCGCCGATCTGCAGGCCAAGGCTCTCAAGGCCGTCAATGGCAACGGGAACGAGTACGAGCGCACCGTCCTAAAGAACAAGCTGTCGGAGAAGGAGCACGAGTACGAACGGCTGCGTCGGGAGAACGAGATGAACATCGACCTGGTCTTCCAGCTTCGCAAGGATAACGACGATCTGAACAGCAAGCTCAGCGACTACAATAGAATCGAGCAGGCCCAATCTTCGCTAAATGGACACGGAGCGAGGCGCGAGGCAGAGATCAGGGAGCTCAAAGAACAGTAAGTTAACTTACATTTATATTTTGTATTATTAGTATTTAATTACCTGATTAAACTCTTTTCAATTAAAACATTGATTCGATATGAAACTCCAGGCGGAGAGAGTGTATTAAAGGGTATTAAAACTTCGGCTTGCCGAAGTTAGCTTCCGTCCTCGTTTTACTTCATTTTTTTATATTCTGCCTAAGTTTTCAAATTATTATATTATTATTAAATTATTATATACAAAATTGCATTTATTTGTATTTTTCTTAAATTCCATAAAAATTAATTTTTTTCCATAAAGATTACAGAGCACCGAACTGCAGATGAAATCCGAAGTGGCCACTGTTCGACTTCGCTATGAGCAACAGGTTAAGAACCTTGGCGGTGAACTTAACTCAATGCAGGTAAGAAAAAATAAAAACATTGCGATATTTAGAGATAAGCCATGTTCTTTCACAACAGCGCCAATGTGAACGGTTCAAAAAGGATCGCGATGCCTTTAAGCAGATGCTGGAAGTGGCCCAGAAGAAGATTGGCGACCTCAAGGCCAACAACACGGGAAGACAGAGTCGTGGATCCATGCACAGCAGCGATGACGATGACAAGAGCAAGATTGCCTACCTAGAACAGCAGGTATGATTACATATTTTTTAAGTTGTACAATTGAGTCACTGCCTGCGACATATTTGGGCGCTACTGATCATAAATGGTTACGGGCTTGAACTAATTTGTTTTACGATTGTAGATTGGCCATCTAGAGGATCAGTTGGTCGAGTCCCGCCTGGAATCGAGCAAGATAAAAACAGAACTCGTTTCCGAGCGCAGTGCCAACGAGATCAAGATATCGGAGATGCAATCGAAGCTCAACGAGTTCGAAGAGGAGCGCGTCATCGGGTCGGGCAGCACCAAGTTGCCGGGAATGAAAACCAAGCTGGAGCTGTCCTGGCAGAAGGAGCGCGAGGATCAGCAGCGACTACTGCAGGAAACCTCCACGCTTGCGCGAGATCTACGCCAAACCCTCTTCGAGGTGGAACGGGAGCGTGACAAGGAGCGACTGGAGTCCAAGCGGAAGCTCGACCAGATCAAGCGGGCCACCGAAGAGGAAATGGAAGAGGGTCGCAAAAAGATTGCCGAGCTGCAGTGTGATCTACTGGAGCTCCGCGATGTCCACGCAAAGTTGCGTACCTCCAACGAGAAGTTGAGGCGCGAGGTGAGTGGTATTATATTGCACCAGGAGGTCTATTTCATTAGATAAAATGAAATCGTTTTAAAATGTATAATATCATACCTTTAATAACCCTTGACTGAAATGCATTATTTGTGAATTTTAATTATTCGACCTTAAGGCTTAAGGTCAAAATAATATACAATTTCTAATAATAAATAACAAGAAATGCTTTACGGTGCTTGAACTGGAATGAAAATTTTATAATTTCTTCTTATTCAAATAGACTACTTTTTTTCTTTTGTTATATTTATTGTTAAACACGCCACACAAGGAGGGACCTTGTTTTCGCGTATTGTCAAATTAATTAATTTACCTTCCCAAGCCAACCGTAGAACGATGGTTGCTAAATGTGTTAATTCATTACCTTATTCGTGGTGAGCTTGATAGCCCCGACTTAACTCTTCTGTGTCAAGTAGATTAACTAGAAGTTATATTCCCCTAGTATTAAATTATTATCGATCTATCTATGACTTGTTTTGACTATACTAAACTTATCGCTATAATCTGAAACTAAAAAAAAATATATATAATATGCAAGTTGCAACGCGCCGCATGAGCGACTATATCATATGGCTTTTATAGATAATTTTGGAAACATATTTATTAATTATTACTTCGTTGTTTTTAAGCATACACGCATTATAAACTTTAAATGGTCTATATAAGTTTGGTTATTTTCTTGTTGATTTAGCAAGTGATGTAGTCCTTCTGAAGCATAATTTTTTTTTTCCATTTTTCTTTTAAATTTTCTTGAAAATTTGTTGTTTTTTGTTATTTGTAAACGCATAAATGAGAAGATAAAGTAAACATCAACGAATGCGATCTGCGTTATTATTTATTTATGAAATATTAATAAAAAGAAATAAAGAACATTTTTACGATTTTATATCAATAGATCTTAAACATTTAAGAAAGCATTGCAATTATAGGTGTATTTTGCCTAGATACAACACAATGAACTGGGTTTCCAATCCTTACTCATTTTACCGGTGCCTTTTTTAATATGGTCACCAAGCATTTTGACTATCCCTTACCCACTCTCCCCAAAATAATGCATTATCGAAAATAAATAAATTCATGTGCAATTGGAATTTCACCACTCACCAGTTAATACTCAATGTCTTTGATTTCAGCGTGAACGCTACGAAAAAGAGCTGATAAAACGACGAATGGAGGCAGATGGCGGAGATCGTAAGGTGGGCGCACTTTTGCAGACCGTGGACGAGCTGGTGAAGATTGCTCCCGACTTGAAAATGGTCGGCAGCGCGGGATCAGCCCGCAGCAGCAGCTCTGGGTACGACAAGAACTTGCGTCCGGATCAGCCGAATGTGCGTCGCAGTCGGTCGCCATCGCCCACCCTGAGCAGTTCTCAGATCACCAGTGTCCTGGCCAGACTGGCGGAAGCCTCGGAGGAGCTGCGCAAGTTCCAGCGGGTGAACGAGGACGAACAGGAGCGCAGCCGGATGAGGCGGAGTAATCTGCGTCGAGCTGCCTCCCAGGAGAACGATCCGCACGGCAGCACCAGTTCGGTCGCAAGTGCAGCTGGATCGCAACGGGGCGGAGGTCGGTTGTCCCGGAATTCGTCAAACAATGGGAGTCTGATTCGGAAGAGCCTTTCACTGGACCACTCCATACAAAGGGATCAGGTAAGCTGAGCAAAGAAACTTTCGCGAATCATTATGATTTAACTGTCTTATTATATATACACTTGGCCCTCGCTTAACACGGGGGTTACGTTCCTAGAAATCCTCATGTTAAGCGAAACATGGATTCAGTACAAAATAAGGGGTTACGTTCTCAAAATTCAAAATTGGCAGCAAAAAAAAAATGTATTTTTAAATTTGGTCTGTTTTTATTAAAGTTTCATACATTTGTTCAAAAATAAAAATTGGTATTAAATTAAAAAAGTTGCTTCACATAATTAACTAACAGGTTAAACTTTATAGAAACTTAAAAATGTTCAAAAGTATGGAGTTCATATATTTCTATTTATATCGAATTTGAAATGCATTTGGTAGCATTTATAGTTTAAGCCAGATTGTTTCAACATGTTTTCTTTTTTGGTGGATCCTTATCAAAAAAAATCAGTCATTTTTGATTGTTTTGTGGCTTTTAAAGCTTTATTTTATTTTGCAATCGTTAAGAACGAGGTTTTTAGCGTGTTAAATGCGGGATGGAAGCAAATTTGTAACCGTGTAAGACCGAGTTCGTGCTAAAGGAGTCCGTTTTAAGCGAGGGCCAAGTGTATTTTAATATATGAAAATGTATTTGCTAAATTATATTTACAAATTATATGGGCAAAAATGGTTTATATCATTAACATTTTACATTTAAAAACAAATATATTTGTTGTTAACACCAAATCAACTTCAACTGTGCTCGCAGAATATTTGGCGTCAAGACGACGGCAGTGTGTCCTCCATGCAATCTATAGACTCCGAACTGGGTGGCCTGGTGAGGGACTCCAGCTTGGACTCCCGCCTGGACTCGCGACTATCCGGTGGGTCCACCCAGAGCGACATACCACGGGGACCTCGCAAGAAGAAGAAGGGCATCATGGGCAAGCTGCGCAGCCTGACCAAAAGCAGTCGCAATTCCGAGAGTGAAATATCAGTGAGGCTAAGCCAAAGAAAAATATGTGGTCCTTCCCTTCCAATAAATGTTATCTTCTGGTAGATTCAAGGATCTGACTCGGACATCAGCGTCGCCAGTGACTTGAGATCGAGCAAGAAGGATCTTCGAGGCCGGCTTTCGGGAATGTTCAAGCGTTCCGGCTCCAACTCCCGCAGCGAGAGCATGGAGCGGGCCGGAACCGATCAGAGACCCGTGGCCGTCACTGTCGTGGGACATCCTGATGGACCGCAACCACGAGAGCCGCCGCCTGCCAATTCCCTCACTCCCAGACCCATACGTTCTGTAAGATATTCGAACTCTCATTGAAATGTGGAATTAATCGGATTGCCCATTGCAGATCCCCAAGCCGCCCAGCGGCGGTGCACCCACGACACCAACCACAAGACGTAGAGTAGCCAAGTAGTCGCCACTGGTTAATAGGTTTCAATCTCATAGGATTCATCGTAGCTGCAGACGTTCGAATAACCCTCGCTCTCATTGGCTCCCGAATTGGAATGTTTACTCTTGCCAAGCCATCATAATTATTTGTTTTGAATAGTTTACTACATTTTTATTTGAACTCTCAGCCGAAATAAAGTCATTTTCAAATAATTCCTCAAAAGTCTGGTTTCTGATCTATAAAGGGGAACTCCTTGTCTACTTCTATAAGGAAAAAATGTACATATTCTTTATTTTATCGCAAGGAGGAAAACCAACATTAATGTAAATCAATCCAGCGGATAGAACGCCCATTAGAATTGGACATGTGGCATGAAAATGTCCCCAAAATGTCGTTGGTCTATCCAAATGGGCAACAAAAAAGGACACGGAACTAAGAAGGAATAGCACCACAAGTTCCAGCATTGAAATTTATAGAAGTTCACACTTTCCTTTTCCGAAAATAAATACATATTTATGCCCTAACAGGAATTTCAAATGCTTTACGAATACTTCTTTCAAACTTAGCTGTCATTCCAAATCCAAATACTAAGATATGGACATTGTACATACGTACAATTTAATCCCAGGAATGATCGATCAGTACACGACTTAAATAAAAAGAGTGAGTGACATTTATTCTATTTACTTCCAATTTATGTATATATTCAAAGTATTTTGTTTTGCTTAAAACTTGTTTTTACTTTCATGTTTTGTTTGTTTTTTACACACTACATTAATTTTGTTTGTTAAATATAATTTCAAAATGTATATTTAATTTGCTTATTGTTTTTTACTCCACTTGTGTCTGTTATTTAAATGAATTCAAGGTAAAACAATATAGCTTAAAACATTTGCTTAGGGTTTTTTAATAGACCAATCCAATATGCAAACAAAGTTACACGTTTCAATTTGATGTCATTTTGAGTAAGTGGCATGTTCAAATAAGTAAAATCTATTGATTGAATAGCCCTTTAAGGATATGGGTAGAAAGGGAGGATATATGTGGGTTGTACGTAAATCCAGTGCGAGACGAGACGTATGTAGGGGGTACGTTGCATTATTTATTTGTGTAGTAATTACTTATCGCGTTTGCGTTTCATGCTTGCTTGAGTTACATTTATACATTTATGGAAATTTTTATTGGAGATTAAGTTCAGATCAGTTTTCAGCTTCCGTTTTCGGCTCTGGTTCTTCTTCTGATAGGTAGTGTATGTGTTTGTCTGTGTTTCTTGTTTTGCACCAGAACATGTATATTTATAAATCTTTGTATGCAAATTTTCGTTTACTGGCTTATTTAGGTTGTGAATTTTTGTCTCTTCAATGCTTTTCTGTTGTTTTAAAAGTTGTTCGATTAAGTTTTTAGCATTCTTTAGTATTAGTAACAATTTCCTCACTTGCGGCTCTTATTCTCGTTTTGTATGTTTAAATCCTTATTTCCTTTTTTATTTTTTCGATTTTTGTTTTGATATTACTTAGGCACTGTGTTCGTATTACATTAAAGAATTAATTTAAAATTTAAATTTAGGTATGTATAAATACATTGTAAAAAATTTCTTTAAGTTTACCGTAAACTAAAATCTTGCAACGCTATATGTATTTCATTTTTAAGTTTTCCTTGTTACTCTCATTATTTTCCTTTGTTGATGTCCTTGTATATATGTATGTAAGTTAAGTTAAGTTTAATCCTGACCTGAATGCCATTTCTTAAGCACTGTACCACGTTCGCCCAGCTGCCATCAATCGCTAATGTTAAACTCCTATTTATTCCTTCGCTATCTCGATCTAAAAGTACGTGTAGAAAAGTCTAGAAAATGATTTAAAATGAATGATTGGAAAATGTCAAAACGTAGCTATCTCTCCAGTTTCCCTTCAAGTTTCCGTTTCTCCTACAGACCCAAGGCGCAACACTTATATGCCTAAAATCGTTACAATCTGGTTTACAAGTAAGTCCTATATATTTATATGCATTTTTTAGGAGGTTTCTATGTGTCTCTGAGTTAGTCGTACGTTCGTACAACTAACTGTTTCAGTATCAGTTTAAGATTCCAGTTTCCTTAGTTTCTGTTGGTAAAAAATTCAAATTCATTAAAGGTTTTCTTTTTGGCTTACAAACGCTTAAATCTTCATTATCATGATTCGGTTTCATTATTCTTATGTACCATGCTACCTGCGTTTTGTTTTGTTGCTGACTTTGTAATTTATATTATGTAGCTTCCCTTTCTTCTTATCAACAAAAATGGAGAAAATAAAATCTACTTTTCATAATGTACAGAATTGGCTAGGACGAAAACGAAAGAAATTCAATTTGAGTACAATTTTAGTGGTAACAAAAATCTTATACGAACTTATGTTGGTAGCCTATTCATCAGTGATTTATTCGAGTTACGAGTTGTATAGTTCAGTGTTTTAGCCTTTTTCTGTTCAACATTGACTCGCCATGAACTGCTCCTCCATTATGTTGCCTTTCGTTTACAGTCTCAATTTTGTTTTTTTTTGTGTTTTGTTTTATTTTGGTTACTTTGCTTAGTTTTCCTCTTTTTTTCTGTTTTTCCTTATTTTTGTCTATTTTGTATTTATTATTAGTATTATTAACTACATACAAATTAGTTTTTGTTCACTATTCTCTGCATTTGTTACATTTTAAATTACCATATACATACATACCTCGTTTCGAATTTTTGCTTAAGAACGAACGAAAGTCGGGCTATAAAAGGGATGAGTGTGATGTCGACTAACTAAGTATTACATAACTTGTCTCTTAACTTGCAGGTATTAACAACTATCATTCAACTTGCTTTGATTTTCCACTTCTCTTAACCGAATACGTATTTTTTCCTACCCAATCATTGGGAAACTGTTATTGATATTTATGGGGGAAATCATAAAAGAGAATCAAATTGTAATGCAGATACAAAACATGCCACCCACATACATATGTAGAATGTATGCCTGTTGATCTTTAATCTTATTGATTTCATTTATTTTTTGGTTGTTCTTGTACCTCTGAGATGTCCTATATAAATTTATTCGTTACAAAAAGGTGTCTTAGGTGGAATCGTTTTGTCTTAGGAATTTAGCTTAGATATCTGTTAAATCTCATCTTATTTCAAATCATTCTAGTCTTTAATCGCTAAGAGTATTTCATTGCATGAAAACACTCTCATTTTTGGGGGTTAGAAAAGCGGGAGGTCTTGGGGATATGGGACAAAACAAATTTAAACTTCTAGCCTGCTAGCGTAGTTAGAAAATGATCTGAGTGTACCGAGTTTTGTGTGTTTGTTCAATAGATGTTCTTAGCTTAACACTAATGGTACCAGTCGACATTTCCGATTCGTAAACAAATTCGAGAAAACTTAATTGTAAGAATTATAGATCGAATGTATTGATAAGTATCAAGTTCATTTCTCTCTTCTCCTAGAGCTATTTTTATGCAAATACGTACGTAGAGCTTTACAATGTATACAAAAAGCATTCTCTTCAGTGATTTTTGGTTGCATTTTGGCGCATCATTCGTAAGTTAGCTTATTAGTATGTTAAATAATATAACCCTTACATTATTGTTTCATCTGTGGTTCCTATAATCTCTTCATTAGAAACGTCGAAAAGTCGAAACCAATCTGATAAAAACAAATGCAACAATAAAAAGTCAAAGGAAATGTTGGATAAGCTGTAGAAATCAAACCAATACCGATACACAATGGTCGATAACAGTCAATCATTAATTGGCCAATAAGTAAACCAACAATAATGAATGAACAAAACCCATATTCACAAAATGACATCAAATGTGAAAGGAAAATAAACGAAACAATCTGATTTTGGTTATTATTTTGCGTTTCTGGTGCTCCAATGTAAATGTGAATTCTCCGGTTGCCTGGACATATCGAGTTCGTTCACCTCCGTTGCGATTGGACTTTGTCTGCAACAATTTTTTCAAGTGTACTTATGTGTGTGTGAGTGTACTGACAAACATTTACACTTAATTTTAAATTTTCTTATTTTCTTCTCTGTTTTAACTTGAAAGTGCAACACTTTGTTTAATACAATATTTAAATTTATTTTACTGTTAAATCGTTATATGTTATAGTTAATATGTATATAATATATATAGTTGTATATAGTAGGTTTTTCAATATAATTTTTTGTTTATTTATTACGTTTACGATGCACATATATTGTATGTAGTTTATTTTGAATATCTTTTAAGTTTATGTTAATTAAAACAAATAATTTTTGTTGTATTTAACTTTTAAACAATATGTTAGAAAATGAAATTCTTTTACAATTAACAGTCAGTGTGTTTTGTCTTCTAAAAAGTTCTAACCGCTCGAATTAGGTAATAATTTTACTTTAACCGCCACCTAGTAAATGTTAATTATTTAAAAATTTTTCTCTTCAGATAGGTTTCATAATTAAGACGGAAATCATATTCAGATATATAAACCACCTGTAAATAAAATGGTTCATCTTAAATTACATCAGGTTGATTTGTTGTCCATTTTTTAACATTATTTTAAACCGCTGTTGATTTTTTATTTTTCTGGGTGCACTCATAGCAAATTAATGATGGTGTTGTTGGTTGCTGCAATGCTGACCGATACTAAAATGACAAAAGTCAATAGCACTCCTCTCCACATACTTTGAACTCGAAAGCTGATCGATCACCTGATCGGCCGATCCACTCGCGCGTCATGCCCTCACCTTGCCGCCCATTTCGCTGACCTCGGCGTGACCTCTTCGACAACACGAACAAAAAAAACAGACACATACAATCACACTCAGGCACGCACACCGATACAAAACGATACAGTGAAAAGATAAAGACTAAAATTCAATAAATTTTCATTTGTTTTTTTTTGTCAAAAATCGAAACGTTTTTTACACGTTTACTTTACTCGTTTACTTGCTCATTGTTTAGCATTTTTTGCTTTTGTTGTGTTGATTTTTTTAAAATTGTATAATTAGTTATAAAATGTAAGCATATGTATTGTAATTTAAACGAAATTAAATTAAGAATTTATATCTGTAGGATTTGTTTTGTAGTAATAGAGTACAAATTATACGAAGAACACTAAGCAATAAATCACCGAAAAATAAAGTAAAGTATTTGTATTGTATATTGTAATTAAATGTATGTATTGTAAATTGATTTGTTGTAAATAAACAAATTAAAAATTAGTGTATGGTATTTTAATAGAAAAAATTACTTCATATTTTATAATATATGTGTATGGTAAATGTATTAGCATATAATATGTATGTTTCTCATTTTGTTTTTGTTGTTTTTTTTCATCTTTTCGTTTTGTAATAATAAATTGTAAAATCGCAATCATATAATCATCATTAAAATAGTTTACTTTCATCTTGTTTTACACACAGTGCACGCTCGTTTAAGTGAGCGTGCATAGTAGTTAAGAGTAAATATGTATAAGTAATTAAAGATATATATATGTTATGTTCATAATCAATTAAAGTTCTTCTCTTCCTTTTCTTTTCCTTTTACCCTCCTCTTTTCTCTCTGTGTCTTGCTTCTTTTCTTGTTGTTGGTATTAAATGGGGTTAAGTGTGAGTGGGTGTGCGTGTTGATGGTGTTGTTGTTGACTGATGTTTTTGTAGTGCACACTTTTAGCTGGTTGTAGTCGTTGGTGGTTGTTGTTCCTTCTGTTGATGTTGTCTGCTTGGCAAACGATGAAAATTTTTTAAAAAAATGTGCAACGCAACTCTAAGCATCGTATTTTGTATCTTGTTTAACTTGTCCTATTCCCTCTGCCTGCCTCCCTTTTTTACTCTGTACTTTTTACTTTCATTAACTGTAGCTTTTAATTTACGTTTTCTTTTGCTCTTTTTTTACTCTTTTTTCCTTTTTTGTTTCCTTTCTATATATACTCCTCACATATATATTTATATATATATTGTATATAAGTATGCATGTATATAGTTTTTATGTTTATTGGTTAAGAGTGTGTTTTGTTGATTTCCATATCCATTATAATCAATCATCATTATCATGCTGCTGCTGCTTGGCTTCTTCACTTCGCTTTAACTAAATAATAAATCCAACGCACTATATAATTCTAGTTTCAAGTTCAACTTTCGCTTAGATGTAAACGACCACGTACGCTTATTAATTAGGTTTCTTTATATATGTAGTTTAACTTTTAGCTAGTTTTTGTTTTGTTTACTTTAAATGGTAAATTTTTAATTTTGTAACGTATCTTTCCCAAGTCAGTACCGCCCTCTCTCGCCACCACTCTCTTTCATCTAGCGACCTGTTAGACGATAAAACAGTTGCCGATTAGAACCGACTTCTGTCTAGGTACAAATGCAAAGATATGCCGCCATATCTTTAGCCACGTCAATGAGTCACAAAAGCTAAGGCAAGCACAGAGCTCTCGGAATCGACTACATATATAGCCGGTTCCTTCTCAAACCCTTACTAAACCTTGTCGCCTGATCTAGAAACCGGGTGGTGGCGAAAGCAGATCGGAGACCGACCTGCTCTTGCTTTAAAATGTACAATTTCGAATTTGTATTTACTAATTTTAGTAATTAAGGGATCTTTACTTGTTTACTCTTTAAATAAAATTAAAAGTTCTTATTTTCTTTGTGTTGGTATTTCGCACTCTATTCTTGATCTTCTTGTGTCTAATTAGCTAAACTTTATACTTGTAAATCATTACGTTTAAATCTTCACATTTCTATTTTGTTTGTTAATGCCATGTATCATATGTTTCTAGGGGTTTTAGTTGGTTGGGAAGTTCTTGTTAGTTGATTCTGGCTGGTTGGTTGCTGAGTGTGGGATACAGGAGAATGTTTGTTTTGTGTGGTGTTTATGAGGCGCATGAAAGAAATAATATTCTCTTGTCTGAATGTGTGCTGATGTTTTGCCTATGAATTACATTACTCGCTGCTAAAGAACATACATGTATATCTATGAATCTGACTTGTCGCTAGGTATTCTCGTGTTAAATTTGTTTCGCTTTAAATAATAGTTGTACAAGAGTTTTAAATATTAATTTCAACAACTGATCTGATCTGAAATTAAAACGAACAGACGACGCTTTAGCTTACAATTACCACCATCTTTTCTGTCTTCTTCATCATTCGCCGAGGACGACGCCGACGACGACATGTTGCTCCGCTCTGCTACTCCTCCTCCTCCTCTTCCCTCCACACGATCATACTCCTTAGACAGCTTGCGAGGTTGCATAGGGTGGCTGCGTGGAGCTATCGTTGCCATACGCTGACCGCGGTCCGGCTCCGTAGTTGGACGCACCCTCCTGCTTCACGTAGTTGCTGTAGTCGTAGTCGTAGCCGGAGCCATAGCCGCCGTAGTCGTACTCAGATCCGGACTTGGATGCCGAGTTCCCGGGTCCGGTACGCGGCATGCCACCCACGGGTCCGGTGGTAGAGGGACCGCCCGCTGCCCAGGTCTGGGCTCGCGAGTACATGTCCGTTGCGGTGCCCGCTCCGGCTCCTGGTGCCCCAGTGGGTCCGGCAGAGTTGGGTGGCATATTCCAGGAGTTCCAGCTGCCACCACCCGATGGTCCCGAAGGGGCTCCGGTCGACGTCGAGTTGTACATGTCATAGCCGCCGTAGCCCTGCGTCTGCTGCGGTCCAGCGTAGTTCGACCACTGCGGTGGCGGTCCTTGGGGTCCTGGCGGAGCTCCCCAGCCCTGGTATGATCCCGGACCGCTGTTACCATAGCCGTACTGCTGCTGCTGCGGCGACGTACCCCAGCCCTGATAGCCAGGCATCATGTTCGGCGCTCCAATAGGCATATTCAGAGGCGGTCCCCCCATCTGACCATTCTGGCCCTGCATCATATTGATGGGAGCGTGGTGCGGTCCCCAGTGGCTGCACTCGTTACCCAGCTTGCCATAGGCTCCGCCCACCGTGCTGTTGTTGGAGTTCTGGCCGCCAGATCCGTCGCGAGGCTCGGCCTTCTTGATCTCGACCTGAGGAGCGGATAAACAATGGTGATTAGAATTTTTGCTTTATATATAATAAATTCGTTTTTCAAATTAAAACTAAAGTAAACTTAAAAAGTAAAGGATCTATATTTTTTATTTCATTATTTCATCTTAACTTTATTTAAAAAAAGGTATTGAGTTTTAAGAAATTGAATGAAACGAAAAAACTAGAACGGATCATTAAACATCCTAAGTTAAACCAATTATTTTTCAACTTTTCCAAAGATTTAGTTTGTTTCATATAACAAACCAAAATTTGTATAAGTCATTGAAGATTTTTATGAATTCATAACGGATATAATAATCATAATGCATGAATGCAGAAAAAGCAATGCAATCTAGACAAAATAATTTTAAAATCATTAGTTCGAAGATTTATTGAAGTACTGATAACCAGCCTATATTTAGGAACTTTTTATACCCATGCGTGTTCTGTCAATATATTATATTAAATCTAAAAAAAAAGTTTGGAAAGTTATACGTTAATAGCTTTAATACTGCGTTAATAAACTGCTTAGAGCCGGTCTATTTTAGGGATGCTTTGGAAAATAGTCAAATTCAAGGGCAAATATCATAAATAATGATAAATAAGCACCTTTCTCTAAATACAAAAAAAAGTTTCTAACTTGATCCGATCGTTTATATAGAATGTAGACACCTGATACGTGTTTTCAAACTTCAACTCCCTGTATAAAAAAGTCCCGATTTAACTGCACTGCAACAAACAGACGGACGGGTTTCAATTCTCCTGGTGATGCTTTTCTAGGATGCATATGTCTCTTTTATAGCGTTGCGCATTAGAAAATTTAGATTATTGATTGATTTCACAAAGGAAAAGTATTTTAATGGTTGGATCCCCATGGATTACCACTAATTCCTGCTGATCACCCACCTGCTTGCCATTCAAGTTAATGTACCGCTCGTTGGTCACGTGCTCCACAGAGGACTCTTCCTCGAAGGAGAGGAAGCCGAAGCCACGAGACTTCTTCTTCTCCTGGTCGTACATAATGACCACCTCGGTGACCTTGCCGTAGCGTCCGAAGAAGGTGCGCAGATCGGTCTCGGTGACGTTCGAGGGCAGACCGCCCAGGAAGACCTTGTAGCCACCACCCTTCTTGGGTTTCTGCAGCGTGCGGGGATTGCACGGCTTGGGGTCGATAGTACGGCCGTCGAGCGTGTGCGGTCCATTCTGCAGCACGTGGTTTACGTTGGTGGGGTCGGCAAAGGTCACAAAGCCAAAGCCCCGCGACCTGCCGCTCTCGTTGTTCTTCATTACTACGCAGTCAATGATGTCCCCGAAGCGGCAGAAGTAGCGCGACAGATTCTCCTGCGTCGTCTCCCAGGACAGGCCGCCCACAAAAAGTTTGCCCCTCTCGTCCTCCTCCATGATGTTGTTTTGGTTGTGGTTGTGAGCTATAGCGCCGGGTAGGTTCTCAATAATTGACGTAATCTTGCCGCTTTTTTATTAACACGGGGAGCAAAGAAATTAACTTGTGTTCGGTTGGTTGCTTTTTTTGGGGGGAAAACTTTTTGAATTTTTACACTGTTACTGGTATTTTTGTGGTTTTATATGTATCTAAGGTTGGTTTCAACGTTGCCAAAGTTCTTTTCCTTCAAAACAATTAAACAAAAGCCACGACGTTCACACGTAACTTTCTATCGTAACATTATTGATGTTGTTGTTGCAGACACATGGAAAGATACAGATAAAAAAGAAATCTGGTTAATCAAATCGTTACACAAGAAAAAATCAGTTAGTTATCAAATCGAAATTAATTTTTACGACATAAATTTATAATTGTATTTTGTATCACATTAAGAAGTATTCTTCATCCAAATGCCTCATTTGTCCTACGATTTTCTTTGTTTTCCCGCGTAATAAAAATTATTATTATTCATAAAATGTCTTATAACAATTTTTTTCTATGTAAAGATTTCAGCTTCGAATGGGTAGAAATCAATGGTATGAAAGACGCAGGTAGGCAGAAAAAGAGAAAAAGCGGCAAGAGCAACCGGCCGGTACACACACACACACAGGCAGACACACACGCAGCTGAAGACATTCCTTAGTACGTGTATTTGTGCCGACTGCTTTTTGTACACGTTCACAAGATTCCTCGCTTGTTTGCTGATCTTGCTCCTATGCTCTTCTTCTTTCACTTGCTTTTACACGGCTACGTGAAAGCATTGTTTTCTTTTCGCTGTGTCACGAGCGGATTTATTGTTGTAACCAAGTCCCCAGCCTCACTAACACACACATGCCGCCAATCAATGAGAACAACGAACTATTTCCAAGGTAAAAAAAAGTTGTCGCCGGTTCACTACATTTGCGCGCCATTTATTAGGGATTTTCAGGTAATAGCCAGATTTAGGCTAAGTAAGCACATTTTCACAAACATCTTTACATTTTTGTTGATAACGCCACCATAAGTTCAATTTTAATGGACTTGGTGTCAAATAAACCTTGTTTTTCTTTACTCGCAGTTCTCTCGCAGACATTTTGACCATTAACAAGTGAAAAAACATGTGGCAACGCCATGTGTGACGTGAACGCGAATAGAAAGCGAAAAGCAAACGTACCAAAAAGCAATGCCCTCAAATAAATGTTAATTCCGTCAAAAGAAAACACAAACAATTCTTTAAAGTTTTCCAGTGGCTCGGACCGAAAACAAATTTTTTCTGGCGGAGTACTCGCGACTGAACTGAATGAATCGCACCGAGAGTGTGTGGGAAATTCACCACGGCAGAGGCAACGAAGAAAAAAAAACAAAATGGAAGACGTGCCTGATAAAAAAAATGCTTCAACAAAGAAATGTTTTCGACTCTTCATTCTTAGAAAAGGGAACACTTTTCACTACATTTTTACGCTTTTTGGCTGAAAAACTAATTATTAGCAGGAAAAATCACAAAGTTACAGATGCACACATGTTACACCAAGAACACTTTCTTATTTCAGCTACCTTATTTTCCGGGGAAATATTGGCGAATTTAACCAAGATTTCTACTACGCAATTTTACAATTTTCGCACGATTTTTTTTATTTTGCACCGCAATCTGCTGTTGCTGTATTAGTGCATGAGTTGGCCGTACGTGAGCGCGTGCAAGCGTGTGTGTACGCGAATGGCCGCCGAGCGTTTGGCGGTGCTGTGCGTGTGCGTTGGTGTGGTGTTATACATAGCATTTTTTCGTATGTATGTATAAAAATATGAAATTTTCCACTTTGATGGGTGGAAGTAGAGTGCCGAAAGTGGCACGGAAAAACGTTGAAAATTGCACAGACCTATGCTTGGCGAGAAAATAAAAAGCGAGGAAACAGTCGAAGAGTCAAACGAATTTTACTTACACACATTCACAACCACACAGCGAGCAATGGCAGCTGCGTCAAGTATTCAACTTTTTTTTTTGGAAAGGAAAGGCTGGGCAGGCATTTTGTTAAAGCACCGTAATTGTTATGTAAATGCGATTTTCAGTCGCTTTCCATTCTTACCGTTTGTGCCAAGTGTTCGTCTGTGGTTTTTTAAAGATTTCGCACTGCAAATTCACTAAATTTAAGTGTTTTTTCCTTAAAAAACTAGCTTATAAATAATTGTATGATTTTGATGCATACGATATTATAACCTAACTTATATGATAAATCGCCGCCACGTTTAATGCTGTGTGACCGCCGCTCGCCAGAAAAAAATACCATAGGTTTCTGGAAATTAAATACAAAATACTCGTTTTTGTATTGAAATATACTAGAAAAATAAAAAACATTTTTAAAAATCTATTTTTGCACAAAAATTAAAACAGTTTTATGTATTTATTTGGAATTCAAGTTTTCAGATTTGTACAGTTCTTTATTGAAAAATGTATTTATTTTTAAGAAACATGAAAATTTGAAGTCTCTAGCTTTAAAACTCACCTCGTTAACGGCATAGAAGCTCGCCTACAGAAAATAAATAAATTGTAGGGTCGAAGATGTCTCCATCACTGAATTCTAAACTTCTGAGAAAAATAATAATTGCCCCAGTAAGGGGATTTTTAAGAATTGTTTGAAATCCTAACAATGCCTTCTAAATGGATAAGCAAACAAATATTGAATAATTTATGTGATCCTTTTAAATGAAATATCCCTAAAATCCAAAACTGCAGAATCAAACATTTTATTTAAGTGACAAATTTTAATTAATAAAAAACATAAAATTCTGTGTATGCGTAGACGCGACGGATTTCAACTAATAAAATTTACTTGGTCATATCTATAAATTTGTGTCAGCCATAATAATTTTTCTTTACATATAAATAGGAACCGGGGTTATAGCAAACAATGCGGAATCTTTATAAATATAGCCCCTATTTGACTGTAAGCTCATTAGAATTACTTTAAGAAAAACCATTAGAACGGAAAATAAAATTTTTTGAAGTATTAGATTCCCAAAACGGGGTTGTCAGTGCTAACCATGTATTTTCCGAGCCTGCGATCCGGCGTTGCCAGACCTTTCTGTTATTAGAGGATTATTATCAGACGTTTGAGCATAGCTTTTAGTATTTTTTTAAGAGTAGGCAGGTTTGTTATAACGGTGTGCCCACGGTCACTCTGTTTGCTACCCGGTAAAATGAGTTTTGCGCTGCATTAAATAGAAAATAAACATACGAATTCCCAGTTGCTGTCCGCGCTAAGTGATTAAAAACGATTGCCAGTGCGCGTTCAACCAATCAAGCTTCCCAGGAAGGCGGTGGCAAGTGAATTTGCCCCTTCATCGATTTTTTCTGCGCGGCTCCTGCTGCTGCCACATTAACACAGCCCAGAGAAAAGCGAAATAAACAGAAATGTCGCGCCATCCGAGCGATAGGAAGGTGTACGTGGGCGACCTGGGCAACAATGCCCGCAAAAACGATCTGGAATATGTTTTCGGGGCGTACGGCAGTCTGCGCAGCGTCTGGATCGCCCGCAATCCTCCGGGCTTTGCCTTCGTGGAGTTCGAAAGTGCTCGTGATGCGGCGGATGCGGTGCGCGGATTGGATGGGCGGACGGTTTGTGGACGTCGTGCCAGGGTAGAGTTGTCCACTGGAAAGTACGCCAGATCTGGTGGTGGAGGAGGAGGAAGTGGTGGTGCCGGAGGAGGAGGTGGAGGACTTGGAGGACGCGACCGTGGTGGCGGAGGCGGTCGTGGCGACGATAAGTGCTACGAGTGCGGTGGCCGCGGGCATTTCGCACGCCACTGCCGCGAACGCAAGGCCAGGCAGCGACGCAGGTAAGTGCATTTCGCAGTCGCCATTTCCCTTTTTCATTCATTGCCATTGCCAAAAAATGATTCCTTTTTGTAACATGGCGAGAGATTCGCATACATGCATACATACAAACGTGTGTGTGTATGCCCATGCAAAAATGTTGAGTTTGTTTGGTCTGTGGTGAAAATTTTAACCCGCATTCGAGGTGAAAAACCGCCCTGTTAGGCGCCAGCGACTCTGGCTTGTGTTAACCTCAACAGCGTGCTGTTAAACGCGAAGTGTACTGTAAAGTGCAGAGTGTGGAGCTGTAGAATAACAGCACGCACACGTGCTTGGTCAATGTATTTATTACTATTAAACTCGGTATATTAGTTAACCGCTTAGATTTGAGAAACTATCATGTTTTAATGAGCTCGTTTATGATTAAAACTAAATCAAAATTAAATAATTTTTTTTGTCTAGTAAGACTAGTTTTGCTTTCTGTCAATATTTTAAAATTTAAAGTTGACTCAATAATAATTTATTTTTGAAAACATATGTTAAGTTTTAAAAATATTTATTGAGACTTGCTACAAGTCCGGAATTCATTTAGATGATTTCCACAACAAAAAAAAATATATAGTTATTAAATCTGTGATTAAGCGTAAAAACCAAATTTAAGAGACGGTAGCACAAAAAATATTCCATAAATTTTTCAAGGGTATAAGACAGTCTGTAAACAAGGCTGTTATTTGTTATTCCCCACCCTCAACGGTTCGTGGAGAATTATTTACAGTGGTGCTGTTAAGCGCGGACCGAGTGGCAACGCCGCCGACTGCTGTCACACGTGCTTGTGCTTCATTTTGGATTTTTCTTTTACACGCGGCATACGATAAAGAAGGTTAAGTTGCTGCTGGCCGCTAAGAGTTTCAGTGGTTTTTAATTGAATTAAAATTTTAACTAAATGATCAGAGTGTGACGCGATGTTTGTGCTCTACGAAACGCCGGCGGGCTACGCGATTTTCAAGCTGCTGGATGAGAAAAAGCTGGAGCAGGTGGACAATCTGTACCTCGAGTTTGAGACTCCGGAAAAGGCCAACAAACTGCTGAAACTAAAGCACTTTGAGAAATTCAACGATACCACGGAGGCGCTGGCCGCTGCAACGGCGGCGGTAGAGGGCAAGGTAGCCAAACCTCTAAAAAAGACCCTTAAAAAGATACTCGTCGACGACGTGCAGTCCTCGCTTTTGGTCGCAGATGCCAAACTAGGCACCGCCATCAAGGACAAGCTGTCGGTGCAGTGCGTCTACAATACAGGTGTTCAGGAGCTGATGCGTTGCATCCGTCAGCAAGCGGACAGTCTGCTCGGCGGGCTGCCCAAGCGGGAGATGACCGCCATGGCTCTTGGTCTTGCCCACTCCTTGTCGCGTTACAAGCTTAAGTTCTCACCGGATAAGATCGACACCATGATTGTGCAGGCCCAGTGTTTGTTGGATGACTTGGACAAGGAACTGAACAACTATATGATGCGCGCCCGCGAGTGGTACGGCTGGCACTTCCCCGAGCTCGGCAAGATCATCACCGACAATATTGCCTTCGTTAAGACTATTAAGTTGGTGGGCACTAGGGACAACATGGCGGCTAGCGATCTGTCTGATATTCTACCTGAAGATGTGGAGGAGAAGGTGAAGGAGGCGGCCGAGATCTCAATGGGCACCGAAATCTCCGAGGAGGATGTGCTAAACATTCAATGTTTGTGCGACGAGATCATATCCATCAACGATTACCGCATTCACTTGTACGATTACTTGAAGGCCAGAATGATGGCAATGGCACCAAATTTGACTGTACTTGTGGGCGATACTGTGGGCGCTCGGCTAATCGCTCATGCCGGTTCGCTGATTAATCTAGCCAAGCATCCGTCGTCCACCGTGCAAATTCTGGGCGCCGAAAAGGCCCTTTTCCGAGCGCTAAAGACCAAGAAGGATACGCCAAAGTATGGTTTGATCTACCACGCCCAGTTGGTGGGCCAGGCCAGCCAGAAGAACAAGGGCAAAATGTCGCGTTCTTTGGCCGCCAAGGCATCGCTGGCCACGCGAGTGGATGCCTTCGGGGAGGAGGCCACATTTGAGCTGGGTGCGGCACACAAAGTGAAGCTGGAGTCGCGACTGCGACTGCTGGAAGAGGGAAACCTGCGCAAACTATCGGGCACTGGAAAGGCCAAGGCTAAGTTCGAGAAATACCAGGCCAAGAGGTGGGTTATAATAGCACTAAATTATGTAAGAGTAGACCGATTTCCAATGATGATACCCAAAAGGTTTCGCAATTATCTGATTACGATGACGATAAACCTTGGCTGTCTGAGCGAAATTGTGTTTACCATCCGGACATTTCTTGATTGTTCTGTATGTTAATGTATTCATAAATTTTTCAGCGAGGTGTTCACTTATCAACCGGAGGCCGACAACACCTTAAATGTAAAGAAACGCAAGCACTCTGAGTCCGAGCAGACGCCTGTTAAGAAAGAAATCCAGGATGAGGTCAAGGAGGAGACGGTTGAGGAGGATTCGGAAGTCAAATCCGAAAAGAAGAAGAAAAAGAAGAAGAAGCAAAAGGACGAAGAAGCGGTTGAGCCTGAGGCCGACGAAGAGCCGACGCCAGCCAAGAAAAAGAAAAAGTCCAAGCACCAGGAGTAATTCCCCACCTTGACTAGTTTTAGGTCTTAAGAATTAGCATCCTAGGTAACCTTACTGTAAAGTATAGGATTTTACAACTATTAACAAGAGTAAAGTTTTTGTTGTACATTAGAAATAAAAAAAAATATTTGAAAAAAAGAGTTGTATTCATATGGTTTTTGGTTCAGGGTCAAATTTTCCCAAGCACACTGAATATAATTTTAAATCGATTTTTAAACACATTTTTAGTGGCGTTATTTAAACACAAGCTAAGTAACACAAGCTCATGTGTTTAAGTAACAAGCTAAGTAATACATAAGCTAATGTGTTTAAGTAACGCCACTAAAACTATTAAAACCAAAAATCTTCACAGATATAAACATCCTTCTAAAATATACTTAAATATAAATAGAGAAATACTTGAAAGTTTACAAAAACATTAAATTATGTGAATTCTTTTTTTTAATTCAAGATGACAAATTTATTTCATAGCTCATCAAAATATGAAATTGAATAACGTTGGTTTGCCCTTTGATGTATAACTATTTTTATCTAGATTTATTTTGACTGAATTTATACTACCCTCAGCAAGGGTATAAAAATTAACGGTTTTTTTAAGTGGACTACCACAACATAATTAAGAAAAATCTATGATAAATCGTCGGTTGTATTATTTTGACAGCAACTTTATGTATGAATTTGTAATTCATCATAATTTAAAATACATCTTTAAACATTTGCGTTAGCTGAAAACAAGTGTTCTCAAGCATTTCTTGTCTCAAGCCTTACAACATTTCTTAGAAGCTGTTCCTAAATTTGGAGGCCAATCTGTCGCTATGGACGAGGCAAGAAGTTCGATTGACTGCGGTGAAGAAGCCAGTGAAGCAGAAAGCTTTTACGTCAGCTCCAGAGGTTTGCTTGCATCATGACATGAAGCCAGGCATTTAAAGCATTTTGTGGTCCAGGGCATGCTATATAAAAGTGAATGCAACTGGTGCCAGTCGAACAAGAAAACGATGCGAGATGCATGGTCATCTGAAGCTGCTGCTGCTCCTGGGACTCCTGCTGACCTACGCGGCGGCCAAGAAGAAGGAGTCATCGTCATCTGAAGAGGAGGAGGGTGGCGATAAGTACGAGAAGAAAAAGTTCGGTGCCGAGGAGCACAAGGGTGAGCACGGACACAAGGAACACAAAGAATGGGAGGAGGACGAGAAAAAGCACCATGAGCTGGAGGATCATGAGCACCACCACGGCGACAATGGATCGAAAAAGAAAAAGCATTACGATGAGAAGGACGAACACGGCGAGAAGCATGAACACGGCGCCCACAAGAAGGGCGGCAAGCATCATCACAAAAAGAAGCATAAGAAGGGCCACAAGGAATTGGAATACCACAAAAAGTTTAAGAAGGATGAGTATATCAAGGAGAAGAAGTTCTACGATGACGAGCACAAGGGTGGCCATCACAAGAAGTACGGAAAGGAACACCATCATCATGCCGAGGAGCACGGCGAGCACAAGAAGGGCGAAAAACACGAGGGCGGCAAAAAGAAGGGCCACAAGAAGCACCATGGTCACTACAAGAAGGGCCACCACGACGAGGACCACAAGAAGTACAAGAAGGAGCACAAGTACGGGGACAGCTTTGAGGAAAAGAAGGAGCACGGCGAGAAGGGCTCAAAGAAGCACGGCCACAAGCACTACAAAAAAAAAGGCGGAAAGCATTAAGCACGAGACAAGTCTGTAATAGGCTAATATTAATGTGATGTTTTAAAAATTGTGGTAGTAAAACCGGGCAAGGTGTTAATAAAAATATTCATTGTATACTGTCTTAAGCTTCTTATTAAAGTTTGATCCCCGAAACTAAAGGGGAGTACCCAATGTTAAATATAAAATTGTGTATATCTGAAAAAAAACTCCAGTGGATCTTCTGCTTTCAGATTTTAGATATAATCATTATCATTAAATAAGTATTAGCTTAACAGAAAATACAATGTGGGGCCGAGATCACTATGGTTATTATTCTTAGGTTTAGCCAATTTTGTCTATTAATGTTCGTCACGTTATTTTAATTTTAATAAATGAGAGATTGTTTAGATTGCTCTAAAAAATATGTTTAGCAGAGCAATACACAATTTTATATTTAATGTTTAATGTTTATTAAACAAATACCACAATAGGTCGCAAATGATAAAATACAGGTTATATTCGGCATGGGATAAAGTTTTTTGTTTACAATTATTGAGCTGATGTGTTTTCTGTTTTGTTAAAGAAAAGAAAGAGATTTTTGTTGAACCATTGTCGGATAACAGTTTTACTATTGCTATAGTTTATATCTATCAATCTTAAACTTCTGTGTCTTACTTACTATTTGCTAATAACGATCTATGTTCTTTTCCTATTGCAGAAGCAATTCGTTCAGCAGATCTCGCAGCACATCCCGTCGTCGACGCACTCGCTCCAAGTCCGGCACCCGTTCCCGCAGTCGGTCCGCCGTCTCGGTGAGCCGCCGTTCCGGCCGCTCGAATGGACGCGACGAGAACGGATCGGCGTCGCGATACAGCGACCACGAGCGCAACGGCAGCGGAGCGGTGGACTCCCCGCCACCGCCAAAACGGCGCTATGAGGACGATGATGATGACCGGGTCAGGGGATCGCCGAGGTCACGTTCGCGATCGCGATCCGCGTCGCCGGCAGTACGCCGTGGATCACCGCCCAGGCGTCGCGGAGACTCATCCGCCTCTCGGTCCGTGTCCAGGGACTAGCGACAGCGAACGGATGCAGACAAAGCCCGTGCTAAGATGAGGGCCTGAGCTGCAACCCCCCGATGAATCCGGCAAAGTGGGGTGACCACACTGGACGGACTCCTCCCCTCATTCCCAAAAAAAAACCTCACGTGTTACAAGACAGATTCCCAAATACTTTTTCACGCAGTATCCATCTACGGTTTAGTTGTCCCAGAACCACCATATTAGTTAAGGGTTTTAATTTATAGTGGAACTCGAGTATGCATATTTAGGTGTTCTTTTGTTCCAACTCAACAACATAAGCACATGCAGAACAAAGAAGAGCACTTCGGAGAATCATTTGACGGAAAGAAAAATAAGATATAAAAATGGATCGGCAGCTGCAGATTATCGATCTAGTCAAATTTGCTATGTTAATTGATTTGCCTTTGGATTTTTTTTGCTAACCCTGGAATTATACTCGAATGTGCAGGAGACAAAGCATCGCCACCATTTTCATGTCAATTCTACACATTTTTTCAACTTATACTACTCAACACACATGATTATTCGACTCCAAACTTTGTATGATGTGTTTCAATATTCGTAATAATTAAGTCTTGCAACAGTGCAGAATAATTATTCATACATTGATGTCGTAGTTAAGTATTAAACAAATACATATGTATGGATTCTTGAGATGTGTGTTTGAATTATATAGCAAATGCGCTGAACACTAAAATACACAAATATTCAATCAATAAATTAAATGCCAAAAAAATTGTTTTGTGTTTGAAATGAGAGGGGACCTAATTCGATAAGGTTTGGTGTTGTTTGGTTCGTCTTTAATGTAAATTTGGTATTCTTTCCGCTTCGAATACAGCCACACCGAGCCCATTTTTTGTGTTACCAGAAACCCCTTGCTTCATTTCAGAAACACAATAATAATAAACATAACCTTAAATGTTTACCGCTACGGTTTCGTTCATTAGAGTTAATGGATCATACAAAACTATGCTACAAGTTAGTTGTTCATGGCTTATTCATAATTTTAAATAGTAACTAAAAACGAAATCACGCGGGTCAGCTGTTTGACAAATTCAACAGGGCCCATTTTGGGCATACCCTCAGATGCTGAAGAATGTAGATTTTTAAACGATTCAAACATTCAGACGTTTTCCTCTTGCATCTTTTTTTTACATAATCTAAATTAAAAGTTTACAACTAATGAGTCTTCCTCGGTCTTAATGTTCTTTTTTTTTTGGGCAGCGTTATTTTTGACACATCTCATCGCCTTAGATAAAACTTTTTCTGAAGCCACCGAAGGGACCACTTGACCAATAGCATCTAAAATAATTCATTATTGGTATAATACAGAGGCGTAAACATCGTGTAAAAAATTACCTAAGAGCGCATTGAACAAATTTTCATAATCTTTAAGTTTTTTTTTGTTTCCAGTTCCGTCATTATTATAGGCCATGATGATTTCTTCGGAAAAAATTGATTTTATGGTTAAACTCACTCGTCCCTGGCCCAATATTTTTTTCATATAATGTATCTGAAAACAATTGTATTTTATTCTTTTTTAAAAAAGTCTATAGAAAAGCTTACATAGTTTCCCCTGGTCTCCTTGCATATCTTCGCATCGATCTCCGCCAACTCCGCATCCGACGAAATTGGGAAATCATCATCGACAGCAGTATCTCCTAGTCTCTGCCTCTTCGATTTCATTGACTGCTTTACGAAAGCCGTAAGCTTCGTTACCGACTCCGTCAGGACTCGCATTTCTGCGCGCTGGGCTAAGATTTGCCTTTGGAGTTCTAATTCATTTCATACATTAATAATAAAATATGTTTATGTCTTTTGAATTTTATAAACTTACCATCTACCTTCGCAATCAACATGTCATTCTCTGTAATCACAGGCAAAAGGTAAACAACTAAAAATAATGATATAAATAAAATACGTACGGCTTTGGGGGAAGTCACTCATACTCAAAGAGTCACTGATGAAACACTGAGGAATCTGGAAACAACAGGGTTTGAATTAAATGTTTTGAATCGGTAATACGGCGTTAGTATATTTGAGAGTACTACTGAACTCGGCAATAATAACAAAACTGGTACAGTCTGGTATATCTGCCTTGATATATTTTTAGTATTTTGTTCGTAGGCTGTTATTTCTCGGCGCTTCAGATACGGCCACACTGATATTATCGCATTCCTCCGGTTCAATTTTGTTTTGTGTTTTGTTTTGCATTTTTACCTAACCTATTCCATTTGTTGCCCCTGCAGTTTTTACAAACAGTTGTGAAATCCGGGAAAGTGTTTCGCCTTCCACCGCGGGCAGCCGGACAGCTACAATGGCATTCCGCCAGTCGGAGCATGAGATGAGCGTCACCTCGCTCGATTCGAGTGTCGAGCTGCGATCGCGTTCCCCATCGCCGCAGCTCTTCAATCCGCGCAAGCTGCGCTTCGCCGACGACGATTTTGACAAGGACTCGCCCCAAGGAGCGAGTCCGCAGCATCCTCTACAGCATCCAGAGAAGCTATTCTCCGGCGCAGAGCAGCAGGCCAGCAAGGACGTATCCATGTCGCCTCCGTGCCAGAAGGTGCGTGCCTTGCGCCTGTTTAGCACTCCGGCCACCCCAAAGACCATCCTGCAAAAGTCCACGACCCAGTGCAGCAACCATCTGTCAGCGGCGGCAGCGGCAGTAAACGCATCCCGTCTGTTGGAGCGGCCCCGATCCCTGCCTCTGCACAACCGCAAACTTCCCACCCAGGACACGGCGAACGTTAATCCCTTTACGCCCGACAGTGAGTATCTATGTACCTGCCAGTTTGTAGCCTTTATAATTATAAATCCTTAACTAAAGATTTCACGGACATTAAGGATGTCTTACAGCTAAATTAACATTAATAAATTTATCATATTATAAGTCTCAGTCAAGAATCTTAAATATATACATAAATATTTATGTTCTATTAAAACTATTTTTAAATTGGCCATAAAACTACAATATAAGTCAGCATATGAGTTTTAAGTGCCAGTCTTTTCCTGCTCAGCAGTTAATAGGTCAATTTTCAGTTCATAGACATATGTTATCCTTCAAATATAGCAAAGTAATAATAATAAAACTCAATAACTAAGTACAATAACTTTAGTTCCGTTTTTATTATTGACATATTAAACCATTAATTTATAGTCCAAGTCCACGACCACTATTCTGAATCATAATGCAGAGTTAATAACAAATCAAATATCTTATTAGGGCTAACCAGTAACTCAATCGTATTAATAAGCCAATTTAATAAACTTATAATTCCCAACCAATTATTATTGTTTGTAGGCCTCCTGGCTCACAATAAGAAGCGTTGTCGCACGCAATTTGGACGCGAAAACCTCAACCTGAATGTGAATGCTATGCAAAAGTATTTGCTCAGCGAAGCCTGCGACGAGGATGCGACGGAAGAGGTGGGCGACACACTCCGCGAAATCCATCACCAAGCTCCTAAGCGGCTAGCCCTGCATGACACGAATATAAGTCGTTTCAAGCGGGAGTTCATGCAAGTTAACGTGATCGGCGTAGGAGAATTTGGCGTGGTGTTCCAGTGCGTCAATCGACTAGATGGGTGTATCTACGCGATTAAGAAAAGCAAGAAGCCAGTGGCAGGCAGCTCCTTCGAGTGAGTTTCTATCAGTGACCCCAGATAAGCATGACTTAATCTTTCAATATATTTGCAGAAAAAGAGCCTTAAACGAGGTCTGGGCCCATGCTGTTCTGGGCAAGCACGACAATGTGGTTAGGTACTACTCCGCCTGGGCGGAGGACGATCACATGCTGATACAGAATGAGTTCTGCGACGGCGGGAGCTTGCATGCGCGGATCCAGGATCATTTCTTGGGCGAGGCCGAACTAAAAATTGTACTCATGCACGTGATCGAGGGCCTGCGCTATATCCATTCCAATGACCTTGTGCACATGGATCTGAAGCCAGAGAACATATTCTCCACCATGAATCCGAATGCACACAAGCTGGTTGAGGTCCAACCGCAGCAGACCAAAGACGACGATGGCATGGACAGTGTTTACGAAGAGTTACGCCACTCGGAAAACTTGGTAACGTACAAGATCGGCGACCTGGGCCATGTGACGTCGGTTAAAGAGCCCCATGTCGAGGAAGGCGACTGCCGCTATCTGCCCAAGGAAATCCTCCAAGAGGACTACTCGAATCTCTTCAAGGCCGATATCTTCTCGCTGGGCATCACGATGTTTGAGGTAGCCGGGGGTGGTCCGCTTCCCAAAAATGGACCAGAGTGGCATAAACTGCGAAACGGCGAGGTGCCAGTCCTGTCAAGTCTGAGCAGGGATTTTAACGAACTGATAGCCCAGATGATGCACCGAGATCCCGATAAGAGGCCCACATCGCAGTCCATATTCAGTCATCCGTAAGTTGCTAAAACCATGAATTATATTTAAAAAAGTGCAAAATATTCGTGCTATCGGTATTATGAGTTCTTTCTTATTTATTTTTCGGAAACTTAACATTTACCTAAATACTTGTTCAATTTCCAGAATTCTGAGCGCCGTTGACTCCAAGAGCAAGCTGCAGCTCGGTCTGGAGCTGACTGTGGAAAAACGCAAGAATGAGATACTAATGAACAAGCTGAGGGATGCCAAAAAACAGATTAAACTACTCGAGCAAAGGGGTACGTTGGGGAAAGTTATATGAAAAATATAAATACAAAATTTGTTCAAATTATAAATGCTAAGAAAGCTCTGCATTTGTACAGCTATTTACTTAAAATTAAATTAGATCAACTATTGTTTTATGTCAAATTTCTAAACTTTTGTTCATTTTTAGTCAACCTCCTTGCAGTGACCAACAATCCGGATAGCCTGGATGGGCAGCGATGTCTTCGCTCCTTCACGCGACGCATGCGCACGCCATTTTCGAGCCATGGCAAGTTCGATAGCATATCCGATCGCAACAAGAACGTTATTACGAATATCTGATAAGCTCGCCACTCATACCGAACCGATAGCCAAACTCTTCCGAATCGAACGTGAACTAAGCTCACATTGTGTTACCTCTTAAGCGTATTCATATAATCGATATATATTTTAAAGATTTCGCGTCGCTTAATCCTAACCCTTTTCACCCCGTGTATTTCAAGCTCAAGGATTTAGAAGCATTCGTAATATAATATATATATTTTTCAAGCTCAGTGAACTTTTCTTTGTAGAGAAAGCACGATCGTTCTAAGAAAAGGTCCCGTAGATTTTAAGATTGTCGCATAGTTGTAATGAGTATTGTTTTCGAAATTAAACTATTTATTATGTTACATGGAAATCGAAATTACAACATTCCATTCGTTAAATATAGCGAGTGCTATCCCCTTAATGTCATTTATTAATGGGTTTGGTAATAAACATATTATTTTAATTCAATTTAATATTAATTTTCTAAAAAAAATATGCTTTAACGTGGCCATGGCTTGCAAAATATATTCCTGATCAACATCACTCGGCGAGTTTATATAGCCATGTTTCTATTCCCTTTCATAGCTCAGTTAGAGACTCGAAACTACTGCAATTGTGTTTTTGTGTATATGTGTTCGCAGATCTACTTTGAAATCGCCGCTGATTGGACGACTTATCCTATAGATGCCATAGAAACGATTGTTTGACTTCGGCAGACTTGAATAAATTTTAAATTTCGCTGTTTTCGTCTTATATAATGTTGAGTTGCCATACTTTTGGCGGTCAAACACGTTAAATATTGCAGATCGGAAATGATGTAGCCCAAGTCAGACATTAATTTTCGGTATTACTTTATTATCAATAATTCCCGTTAACCCTCTACTACATAAAATTCGTTTCAATTTAGAAAAACAAAATTTTTAAGAAAATCCATGTGTATTTGTGTTAATAATATACATTTTTAAAAAGTTTTATTTTTGGTCATGTAGTAAATGAAAAAAAGCCGTATATAACTATTTGTCAATTTTGGCATAAAAAGTAAAATTATATTATTCAAAAAAACTTCATTATTGTTAAAAAAAATGTCTCTTCAACAAAAATAGGTTCTTTTACAAGTTTATAGTTATTCTGAAATTTGAATTATACTCACTCCCGTTTTCCTAGGTGGAGGAGTTTGACCAAAACTTATGGAAATACAAAATAAGGCAATACAACAAATGTTAACAAAAAAAATTAATTATTAAATATAATTAAAACGGAATTAAAAAAATGGAGCTTATTCTTTTATATTTTTAGTAGTACTGTTTTCCTACATAAGTGTGAAGAAATCGTGGGGTGTGTGCCTTACAGGTATTGAAAAATTCCGTGCAGTGCATGTACCGCTGATCCCGGCTTATTTGTTGGGAGCCTATATCAATTATGAATATTTTTTCGGTTTGAGTGGCTTGTAAAATCTTAAATTAATTTTTCATTCTTTTTTGTCGAAGTTTTTTAAAATACAATTTATTTTTTCATGTGTATTTTTTATTCTCTCTATGTTGAAATTACTTTAAATCTCCATTATTTAAATTGCAATTATTGAATATAATAACAATATATACTATATTTTTGTGTTTTCCAGTTTTGAATAGTTTTTCTCATGAAGTAAATATTTATCAGAATTGTAATTTGACTTTTTTATTGAGGCACTGAGACTAGATGTAAACTGTTTTGAATAAAATATTAATTGGTGGTCAAAATTGTAATGGTCTCTACTAAATTTAATATTTTTATCGACTGTTATTGCTTCAGTTTGTCTGGAAAACCTTAAAAACTATTTTTTTTATTGTATATAAACTTGGATTACCCTTTAAAGAGCTCCTACATTTTAAATCGCATGTATGATACCCTTAAAATCTTCTATAGTTCGGATTCTGTTGTCGGTTGCCGCCCTGTTGCTGGTAGTTATTATTTCTTGGGCCATTGTAGTTGTTAAAGTTGCGCTGTTGATTGGAATTGTCCTGGTTGTATCTCTGATTATGGCCATATTGCTGTCGGTTATTGTAGTTGCCCTGATAGCCACCACCACCACCCTGGTGCTGGTTGTAGTTATTATTGTAATTGTAGTTATAGTTGCGACTATTGTTCTGATAGCCCTGTCCGCCATTTCCTCCTCCCTGGCCATAGCCACCTCCTTGACCGTAGCCTCCTCCTCCACCCTGATTATTTCTAATTCCAGCATTCAACATGCGATGCCCACTGTCCGGAACATAGGCCCTATTCAAATGGCTGTTGAATCCGATGACGGGACGATGCTTCTGTCCCGTCTGCTCGGTGGGCAGCACTTGTGGGGGATCCACGGCTTCGGCCAGTCGCTTCGCTTCGAAAATGTAGTCGTCATCGTACTCTGGATCCTTAAAAGTCGTCGTCACAGTTGTGTTGTCACTAATGTCCGACAGCCCTGAGATCGGAGACCTCAGAATGCCGCCGATGGCAGTGTTAAGTTCCGTTTTGCCTAAGGTGCCGCGCATTCCGTCAAAGGAGATGGCTTTGCACTCATTGCCATCAGATTTCTCGCTTATTTTATTGACCTTCTTGAAGTGAGGGCTCTGTTTGCTGACGTACAGGTAATTGTCGCCCCGCTTGTTGCGCTTCACCTCCTCTCCCGTAAGCTGATCATAGTAGGGAACCAAGGCCTTGAAGAGCCGCTTCTCATCTACAAAGGGCAGCAAGGCCACTCCCTGCCAAGCAAACTTTTTTCCATTCAGATCGATCTTAAAGTCCTCCGGATAAAAGTCAATGATTGGGGACTCCGGACTGGACATGAGCAGAGCCCACGGTTCGGGTACATGGGAGCTACTGGCTGCCGGAAAGACGCCCATCAATTGCTCCAGAGGATTAAATGGCTTTGTGCCCTTTTCGAACATTGTGGATAGGCCCTGGATGTTAACGAAATCTGATGCGAATGGGGCATAATGGTACGGGAAGTACCAATTCCAGGAAGCACAGCCCTGATAGTAGTACTTCAGCACCCAGCACAAGCCCCGGACGTACTGCAAGGCCACGGCGTAGCGGAACTGTTGGTTTCCTGGCGCCACATCGAACTTCGACTCGTAGTAGCGGTCCTTGAAGCCGTCCTCCCACAGCCGCACCTCGTCGTTGTCCTCCTCCTCCTCCTCGTCATCCAAATCGGCCTGGTCACTTGTTCGTTTTCTATTCCGAAGGGCAGCGGCTTCCTCTTTGTAGTTGCCAATGCTTTTTTGCTGGCTATTTGGTCCCACGGCGCTGGCCCCAAACGCCGACTGATCCAGGGCTCTGTGGTCCTGATTCCTGTCCTGCCTCTTCCGCGCCTTGTCCCTGGCCTTGAACTGCTGTTCGCGACGCTGACGGCTCTTGAAGATCTGGTCCTCGGCATTGCCCAGATCTGTCATAATCAACTGCACTCTGTCCAAATTGACATCTCCCGAGTCGGTGAGATAGCCCTTCGTCTTGTAGACGCACTTCTTGTACAGCTCCACAAGCCGATCCACTGCGCCCTCGCGAATCTCCAGGCTAGGCAGATGAGGTAGAAAATCATTACCCACGAAGAAGCACATAAACACCCAGTCGTCGAGGGCTCTTTCAAAGCTGTACTCGAAAGGAAGACTGGGCATCTCGAGCGTCTGCTTTAGGTACTCCCGTAGCACGCTCAGCCGCACAAAAATGAACTTAACCTCCGCCCCAATCGGAACATCGGGTTTAAAGTTGGCGCCCGTCGGGGCAGTGGCACCCAGGCCCACGCACTTGTCCATCTCGTGGCCAAACCCATTGCAGATGTCACAAGGACGCGGCTTATTCGGCAGAAACTCCTCGCGTATGATGGTGAAGTTCGGCTCGTGGGTGGCCAGCCCCAGCATGATAAGATCAGCATCAGCTCCACAAAGGACGTGTTGTGTGTTGGGATCGTGATCCGGCTGGGCGCGCTGCTTGCGTATGTAGTCCATGATCTTGTGTTCGCCCTCGCCCGGCACATTGGCGTCCGACAGGATCACTTTGATACCCTTCCAGGCTGGATTGTTGTTTAGCCGATCGTGGACGTAGTAGTGCAGGCACTTGCTCAGCCTGTCCATGAACGGTGTGCCTGGCGTGATGCAGTTCGAGTCGAAGTGCTCGCCCTTCTCCTTCTCCGGCGGCAGCTTGCAGCCACGGCTCAGCAGCTCCTCGCGGATCCGCTCAATCTCTAAGCGCTTTTCTGTGGTCTCCTTGGCCGCCCGGAAGCGACGCGACCGCTGCTGGTTCATCTTGGCCCGAGGAGCCACCCCATCGATGGCCATGTAGAGCACCTTCCGGGGACGCACGATGCCAAACAGACGGTCGATGCAGTCAAAGATGGCCACCATCATCTCGTCCTCGTTCTTCGGCGCGGGCTTATCCTCTGGATGCGTGCACGGATGGATAATGCCGTTCATGTCCAAGTAGAGGTTGTCGAACTCTATCCCATTCGGATTCGGCTGGGTGGCGTCCTCGTAAATATTGCGGCCGGTGTCCGGGTCCACCTGCTTGTTCTCGTTGCACTCGATAATCACGCACGGGTACTTCCGGCTTAGCCAGCGAAAGAATGCTGGAACTCCCATTTTGACGATGGTTTAAACTCTATTTCTTCTTTTATTCCTGTGAAACTCTCGTTTTCTTCGGTCGTCTTCAACTACAATACAAGCATGCTTCAGCCAGTGGGACCGTAAAAATCATGCCGGGATAAATATACCTAAAAGAACCAAAAAAATACCGATATAATGTCTCCTGTTCGGGCCATACATCGGTATAGGCGATGTCGAAATTATAAGTAAAAATGCGAAAAGAGTGATTGAATTTTTATTCATATACATAATAACTTTACGTCCTAAAATATTTGAACTGAAGTTTTGCACCTTAAGAAAATTTAATTTAAGTGTGACGGCCTATTATGTAATTGATAAATTGCCTCTTCTAGTTTGCTACTATGTTCTTAATTTTTTGTTTATTTTAGTGATAATATGTTTAAGACTGGGCTAAGTGTGCTTAATTCTGGAAATATGATATCTCAAAAACTCTCGAAAAAGAAGCTAGACCTGCTGGTAAAAAGCCAAGAGGGCATCACCGACCATTTCTGGTACCTTTTGCAAGGCTGCCAGATTTTCAAAAGCGACTCATGTGGTTGATTCGATTCGTAGGGCCGTTTTAAGATCGTGCAATGGCCAAGATACTACAGAAATACATAAAGTTCTCGGACAAGGATCTGGAAAAATACGCCAGCAGCCCGGGGTCTTGCGTAATATGCATCACGACAGACATGCACCTGGCGATGGGACCATACGGCATGGCCAGCTTCAAGCACTCGCTCCACGAGCTCCTCATCCGCACCAAGGTGGGATTCTACGACGCCAGTCTCAACGGCATCGTCCTGGCCATCAAGAACATCAAGGTGCTGGGTCACACGGCGGGAATTCGGGCCGATGACCCGACTATGCACCTGGCCATCAATGCGGACTTTTATGTCTTCCGGCCAGAGGCGGGGGCCATTCTGGACGGCGTGGTGCGGCACGTCAGCAAGCTCCAGGTCAGCGCCGTCATCTACCGGGTCTTCAACACCGCTATCCTCTTCACCAACAAAAGCCGGAACCGAGAGAACATCGCCATGGAGCAGGAGATCAAGTTCCGCATAAAGAGCTTTGACATCAGCAACCTGATGCCTTACATCGAGGGGGAACTACTACTTGATGAGGGCGTGGAGCCAAAGGTGTGTTACTCTTCATCCGTATTTTATGGTGTCAGTCTCGGGAATCTTAAATCGATCTTCGATCTGATATATATTTATTCAAGCTACTGCGGTAGGTTCCAGTATCCGTTTTATTACTTTTAGTCAGATGTTTGGATGTATCTGTATCATCGAAATAGTCTATATAGATTTGTCGTCTGTTTCATGTTGATGAGTTTGCTTAGTTCAAAAGCACTCGGCAATATTTTTACTACGAATCCCAGTTTGAGTGACTAATCTGAATCCATTATACAGTAGCTGATATTAGAAAGATTGGGCCCAATTTGCCATATGCGTACTTTTCAGACTTTCATATGGTTTTCCTTAATCGTGGCCCAAAATACTTTTTTTGAAGTATGTACACAAAACGGTTAAAAAAAGGATTCTTTATGAATTGTCATTCCTTCAACAACGCGAAATGTGACACCGAGAATTGGATTTAGATACAAATTCTACTAAAAGATACATACATTTTACTGACATTTTTATTTACAGAATCAATCCATAAAGTTTGGCAGCCCCGAACCGGAGGAAAAAGATGTAAAGGAAGAAGACCCCAATGAAATGTTAGATGCCCTTTTAGCAGAAATAAAGAAAGAACCTGATTTTCTCCCACCAAAGGATCCACAAAAAAAGAAAACTTCAACAAAAAGAAAGAATGGTCAAAATGATGACACAACAAAGACGAAAAAACTGAAAAAAGAAATAAAAAGCGAGCCAATATAGCTTTAAAATCGATCGTTGTTAACTTTTCTGTATAGTACAAATTAACAATTATATAATGTCGAAATGAACGAATTCGAAATAACTAGGGCTTTAAGCTGATTAAATTTTCTACTAAAATCGCAAATCAAGAATATTTTTATCCCCCCAAGCTTTTGGTATTATCCAAATTATAGAATACATAAGTAGGCAAATATTTTACCGTTTAGAAATCTTAGCTTGAGCAATTTTCCAAAAGCTTCTTAACAATTTGTTTGCCACAACCACGTAGAATTGCCGGACAGCTAAAATTGATTAATAGCAGTCAGTTTTTAAAATATGAATAAAAATATTTTGTGATACATATGTATTTCATACAAATAGAGTCAATATTTTACAATACATTAAATACAATATGTGTATCATAGTTATAATATCTGGATTTCTTTTACAAATCATTAAAAGTGTTTCATATTATTTTGATTTCGCTAATTATTAAATAACAAGCAAATATAATAATATGAGATTCTAATCGTACACCAAAAAGTAACATAAACTATACACACAATAATAACACTTGAAAGTATATTCCTACACAATACATTCTCCATCACGTCTACAAGGAACATTTACATAATGTACAAACATACATAATACATACAGTACGATTTTTTGCATTGGGGTCAGAGAACACAAAAATGATCCTATTTTTGATTTTCCTTCGGCAGAAATTTTGGGCAGTGAGTGGGAATTAATAGCGAAATTTACTTAAGTAACAACAATGGCCGAACCTGTATAACTTGAATCTGCCAGAAGCATATAAATTGAAAGGGGAAAAAGTAATCAGTTGTGAAAGGAAAGGCAGTGATTGTGAGGCACAGTTAAAGTGAACGAAAATGCATACAAATTCAGAAGAAGTTACAGTTAGAAAGGTTCGACTACATAAAAACTAGATTAAATACGTAAACAAGGGTCACAATGGTTTCTAAAAGAGCTAAGATTGCTAGACTGAGATTTCCTGAATATGTACACGTTTCTTGCCGCTGCTACTCCCCGATCCTGTCGTGGAATTTCCGCCCGCTCCTGTCTGCCGAAGTATGCCCGTCTGCTGCTGCTGCTGGGCGACTAGGAAGGATCGAGGAGGGGGTGGGGGCTCGGGGATGTCATCATCCCGTGTGATTTCCGAGTCATTTCCCGCCGCCGCCTTGACAGCCTCCTCTATCGCCTTAAAGGACATCTGATCGGAGGACTGCACAGCGTAGTCGAATTGCTGGGGACTGTTGAACTGCAGCGTGGTGTCCACAAAGGATCCCCGCTTGCTGCTCATGGCCGATGTGGATTCCACCACCGTAGGCAGCGTGCTGTAGGTGACCATTTCAATGGGATCCCCAGGCTTGGCCTTTAGCAAATCCAATGTGCCCATGGAGCACGCGCCCCAGGTGTCCATCATCAGGGAGGTCTGACCAGTCGACGAAGACGGTGGCAGTTCCACCAAAAGCTTCTCCTCCTTCAACTGCTTGGTTTTCTCATCGTAGCAGCTGTACTCCCCGAACACCACGCCCACACCGCCCTTGCTGTCCACCACCGAACCGGTTAGGGTGTACGCATCTGCGATATCACCTGGACCAGGGACACCAGCTCCTCCGCTGCCACTCATCAGAGCGTTCAGCTTCAGCATGCTGGAGTTCTTGCTGTTGTCGCTCTCCTGCAGCTCCTCCTTGGTCTTCGCATCCCGGGCGCGCTTCTCGCGCTGATGATAAATGCCCGCGAAAATCAGGACGTTGAGGATCAGCAGAAAGCAGCCCACGGCCACTGTGGCTATCAGAGCGGTCGTATAGCTTTGGAACTGTTTGCCACCCAGTCGTCGAAGCAGCTCCAAATTGCCAATGATTCCAGTGGAGGCGGTGGCCAGGTCCTTTTGGCTCTCCACGCGAGTGATCCCGGTTCTATTGTCCTTTGGCGCTTGGGTGGTGGTCAGTTCCGACACGGACATGGCTCCATCGATGCCACACTCTGCAATGGATTCGTTGAGAAATGAATATGGGTACTACTTGGCTAGGCCATCCATCTTACCAGTGGTTGTGGTTGCTCCCGTGCCAGTGGGATTGAAGGCTTGCGTGGCATTTGTACTTGGACTCTTTGGGGGCGGCGGTGGCGTCGTTGTCCTGCTCCTCTGCATGATGATAATGTTATCATCTTCGGCGGGCCTTGTCTGCAATTGCGGTCGCACAACGCCTTCGAAAGCGATAAAGAAATACATTTTTAATAGTGGAGGAGTGCTGGGGATTAAAGGTTCAATATGGGGCTTACCCTCATAGAGATCCCTGTTGTTCATGTCGTCCTGGAACTGGTGATGTCGCATGGACTGGTCATTGATGTTGAAGTGGCGATGCAGCTGGGGAATGAGGTTCAACCACATGGACAGCTTATGACCGCGATAGTGGCTCTGAATGTTGGCCTTATTTCCTTGAATGTCAAATTTATATCAAGATCGATGTGCATTTAGCCCATCTCATAACTCACCTAATTCCACGTACAGCTGGTTGACCACGTCGTAGGCATCCCAAAAGGGCAGCTCGTCGCCATCGTAGCTGCCCACATCCCGATCACTGGAAATTCCCAGTTGGGTAAAGGCTGCATCATTGCTCCGCAGTCTCCTCCGGATATAGGATCGCTTCTCGTGCATGGCATTACTTCGGCGCTGATTGTAGATCACGGCCAGATTAAGAGCCTCGCTGAGATTGGGATTGGTGAGATCAGTGGATCGCTTTTTCTGCTGATGCAGGGCGGCGTCTAAGATTTCGTTTGGATTGGGAGCCTCTGACTTTGTCGTGGACTGGTTGGGATTACTGAGAGTTTGAGAAGGGATTAGGATCATGGTAAAGATATTTAATTTTTAATTAGCAACCAAAATCACAGTTTATCATTCTATGCTTTACATTTTTTTGTTTTATTCATAAGAAATGGTTTACATTCGCACTTTGTTTCTTTAGTGCATTATCATAATGTTAAATCAAAATTATGTTAAGAGACAATTTCTAGATAAAATATATATACATATACCAGTAATCGGTATGAATTGGCGATTCAAAATATAGTTTGGTTTTTTTTAAGTTTCAATAATTGTAATTGTTTCTTTATAAATATTTGTCAAGCTAAAAATAAAACTTACTGGATACTTGTTATTTATCAAGCTGAAAATAAGACTCGACAAATAAAAAACTAGTAATAAAAAAAACGTGATAAAATTATTATTCGAACAATAAATAAGACTAGTTTAACTTTAAAATTATAAAATTAGTTTATCTTTTCAGGAACAAGCGATTTAAAATTGATTTTTCAATTGAACAACGGCCATTGCTGACACTTAAAATGCTTTATTTTACTCTAGTATACATTTTTTATTGAATAATTGTTCTTTATTTACCCGGTTTTAGCGAAGTTGGATAGATATCGCAGCATTAGTCGTCCAATTTGGCGTTCCTGGGTCGTGTAATTGTGGGGGAAGAGCGGGGACATCGGCAGACCCAACCAAAAAGGCACATCTTCGCCGCGCACGGAGCCGGTTCTCTAAGGAATGCGAATCTCGGACTTAGTTAAATTTTTGTGAGTGTACTTTCCCTACCTGTGGGTACTCCTCCTCGACTGTTTTGTGTTTGAAGTGCAGAAAGTAAGACTGGCCCCCTCGCAAACTGTGCATATAGCCCAACTTAATCAGCGGCGAAGCCGTGTGGCCATCGCTCAGAAATTGCAATGTGGCATCTCGGGAGCTAAGAGGATTACGTATCGCCTTTTCCCAGTCGGTGTACTCATTCTGGAGAATAGAAATTATGGAAATATGTACGATATGGACACCATTAAAATACCCTTACCTTCAAGACGGCAAATATTTCGTTCAGATGGTAATGAAAGTTGTTGCGCACAAAAGTGCGTAATATGCGATCCCGTCTAGTCTCATTAAATCCAAATTCCAAGTCTTGGGCACTCAAATCCAAATAGGACTCCACAGATGTAAGGCAGAAAATGAGGTCACGTTTTGGGAAGTTTGCATATTCAATTCCTGAAGTACTGTGAACATAAAGCGAGTCAATATACGAAAACGGGTTGGAATTCGTTGTAATTAACTACCTAACAATAGCTGAGCCCAGGGGCAACGTGGTGCTGCCCATTGGATTGGCGCCGGGCGATATTACAGTACCATCCACAAATGGAGCGAAGCCCACGAGGAATCTGTAGAATTTAAAAATAAATTAAAAATAAAAAGTATTTAATAAAAGGCGGTTAATGCTTTACGGTAAATAAAAAAAATTTTTTTATGTTTATCTATCCTAACCTCCTTGTAATTTATTATTTAAAAATTGTGATTTAACTTATACAAGCGTTGCGGGTGCGAGGATCATTAGAATTAAAAACAAGAAGGACATGAATTCGCCAAAGGAAAGGAAATACCCTCTGCAAGGGTTTAAAAAAGGCAATCCGTTTTAACGGCTGTTTTATCGTATTGACTTTAACTTGTGCATTAAGTTGAAGGTATCAGTAATTTCTGTAACTTTAGCCTTAAGGAAATACGGTAAAGACTCGAATCGAGGACTTTAAGATTCCTTCACGTACTAATTAGTTGAGCCAAATACGCATTACATTTTATTTTTGAAGGGAAATGTTTGCAATCGAATTGAATTTTCCTAGATAAGGATACTAAAATATTACTATAAGAGGTGACCGGCCTAGAGATTGAACACGGTACCACATAAGGTGTGCAATGTTTGATGAACAAGGATATTTACCACTTAAGACATACTTTTCAACAAAAACCATTCCTATTCACAGAAGTGCCGGCGGAATTCGAACTAAAGCATTTCGTCTTCTTGGTGTTTACTCTTGCAAGAAGTTTTCTTTTTATTTTTTTTTTCAAAGGCAAATTTCAGCATTCATCCAAAGTAAAAACTGTTTTCACTGCCAAATTTCAATACTTGATTGTAGGGACGGTTTCTCTATTTTATTGAGCTAATTTACTTATTCGAAAACATTTTTTTTTTCAATATCTTTATCAAGCTCGAAGCTCCAAATTTCTCCCCCAAAATACAAACTAGAATCTAAACATTACTCTGAGCAATTTGCTTTTTCTCACAGTAAGTTTAGTCCACATTGTAATTTTTTCTGTCTATTTTGATTTTGATTTAAAAATGTAAAATATTTAATTTCAAATATAATTTTTAAATGATGTTGGTACTAATTTGCTTTACTCTGAAAAGATTTATATTCTTTAATATTCACTCAATTTAAAAAGTTTTAGGCCGACACTTTTATTCATTTCTTAACTCGATATACGAGTAATCGTCCTGTTCACGGGCAATAAGTATGTTTGCCCTTGTACAGGATTAATGGAATGCTTGACATACCGTGGATGATCCACCTTGACTGCCAGCAACTCGGCGACACTTTTGGTGCGGAGACAGGGGGCCAGGTCATCATACAACATGTCGCCGTGGCAACCAGTCTGTTCTGCCACGCGGCGCTTCACAAAGAGCGGGTTTTTCTGAATGGCCCAGGGTGACAGAGCAGAGCCGCTCACGAGAACTGTACGTTGTATTAAATCTGAGAAAAGGATTTTTATTACATATTACGCTTTAATTAATCCATTCTGAATCCTTGTTCCCGCTTTCGATTCCAGTCAAAAGTGTTAAAATTCTCTTTTTGAGTTATTAAAACAACAAGTTTTAAAATTAACATTGTGCTGTATCGAAAAATAATCAAAAAGCAGATGACGATATAAAAGGTTTTAAGTCGAAACATGTTTATTGCTTTCAACAATAAGTTTTCAACAAGTTTGAAAAGATGTCGCAAGTGGGAACAGTTCAGGCAGATTGAGAACACCCTACCACTCGCCACTGGGGACACCACCAGAATGTTGGCCAGCACAGCTCCAGTACCGTAGCCCAGCAGAGTGATGCTCTGTGGATCCCCGCCAAATGCCGGCAGGTTCTCCTTCAGCCAGTGGAGCCCCGCCACCAGATCCATCAGGCCAAAGTTGCCTTGGGCACTCTCCTTGCCGCCGGTCTTCAGGAATCCGAAGATACCCAGACGGAAATTGATTGTCACGACGATGACGTTGCCGTGGGCAGCCAACTCGGAGCCATCGTAGGGATTCCCTGAGTTCCAGTCGTACGATTCGCCATGTATGAACACCACAGTGGACAACTTGGTCTTGGATTCGCCAGCAGTATCAACGGTGTTACCTGTGAGAGATTGCAAGGAATATTATGTATATGTATTGTGATTATTATTCATGTGTGCTGTCATTATTAGTGACTATTAACTTCACTTTTGACTTACAGATGATAAAGGTCGTCAAAGTTGCCAAATCCGCTGCGCTTGCAGTAGATAGTAAAACACACTGCAATGCACTACGGAATTGAAAGCTTCAATACCTTTTTGAAATACCGAGCAAAGGACCTACCAAGAGTAATTAATCAATATTTAACTTCAGATCATAAATTCAGAGGTTACAGCATAACTTAATGAATAAACGTAGTTTTATTGGCTTTGACTTTTAGGTAATTATCAGAGTTGATTTAGTTAATTAATAATTTTTTATTTATTTAATAATGAATTTGGCTTTCAAATAATACTTATTTTGTGATTTTTATTTTTAAAGATTTTATTTTGGAATATCAAGGATGTGAGAAAATATATCTCAAAGTTAAATTAATGACTATTTAGCCCATTTTGCAAGCTCAATAGCAAGCGAACAGGTTTTTTCTTTCCCAATTCTTTAACAGCATGGTCAAGTGCACTTATTTGCCTCTCAAATACTTCATCCTAAGCAATTTCATTTGCCATTTATTTCAGATAGCACCAAATACCAGGAAATAACACCGCTAGAAAAAATCTAGCATAGTTTGCAAATAAATAATCGAAAGCAAAAAGAATTTCCCCATAAATATCATAAATAGATAGATAGTTAGATCGTATATTTGTTTGTCATCGGTGGTTTCGACGAAATTGGGAGTTTGCTTCTTAATAGTTTTGGGCGCACTGAAGTACAATCAAAGAAGACTGGTTCCAAAGAATATAATCAAAAACGAAAATGGCACTCACGTCTTTGGCGGCGCGTCTCGTAGGGCACATAGATATTAAGGTATAAGCAGTCTTCCGATTGGTTCTTGAGCAGCGGCAGCAGTCGCCGCAGCTGGGCGAGGCGGGCGCGCGGCACTTCCAGGAGCGCCTCCGGTCCGTTGGGCGGTATGGGGATGTTCTGCGGACAGACCGGCGAGAATCGATCCGCATTGCGAACCGTTTTCCACGTCGAGGGTGTTATGGGGGGCATAAATCTGCAAAGGAGGCAACGGTCGTTTCGATAAGTAAATATTCCATTTCGGCCACATGGGCCACTATCGCACTACGTATACGCACTGTGTGCCCGTACACATATACAGCGGCGGGCAAAATAAAAAACCATCGCTTGTTTATTTAATTGTTAAAACGAAGATAAACTTTAAAATAAAAGTTTTCAAAAATATGTTAAATTAAAATTTGATTTATTTAATGGATAAAACAATGGTAAAATTTAAAATAAAAGTTTTTAAAATATATTTTAAATTAAAATTTGGATACATATATCAAAGGTTCTTATATTTTCTAAGTAATTTCGTTCAAAGTTTTCATTTTATTTATGAATTGTAATGCCGAATAGTTAAAATGTAATTACAATAATATTTTTTTTTTAAAGCGAAAGCGTGATAGTAATAATTTGAATAGATTATTTAATAGATATTCTTAGTAAATTTTGAGCTATAATTAGTGATTTAAAAGATTATTAAACCAAAATTTATTTATTTATTTGACAGCTTTGGGAATATGCATACAACTGTATGTATGGGTGGTCCGCATTGATGTGTGGAACTTGGCAGCGATTAAAGCAAAAGGATTCGTTGGGCTCGTAAAACACAGAAACTAAGTACCGCCCATCAATCAAAATTGCAAACTGCTTTTGATTAATTGTGCATTTTATTGTTTTGCGTTGAAATCCATCGATCACTTGGCCGGATTGGATGAGCGAAGGAGTCAGGCATCAGCGATAAATATGGCTTGGCTATGTTGATTTTATGACACGATAATTGACGCGAAACGTTTTGATTGTTTTTTGCTACTTTGTGGCGTGGAAAGTCCCCCCGTTTCCCGCTCCCTTCCAGTCCATTTAGCCATCCGGGAAAAGGCAAACAATGGACCGCATAAACAAAAAGCTCGCGTTTTGCGGCAAGCATAATTTTTCAGCTATACGTGACTTGGTTAGTGTGCTTTTCACGTTTCCAGTTTTTGGTAACTCCTAACCACCACGCCCCTTTCCCCGAAAACGCATTCGACATGTTCGCCTGCTAAAATTAATACTTTTCGGCAAAAAGTTAAGCCATAAACTATTTATAAACGAATATAACAATTTTTGTTGCAAACTTTTTCGAGTGTTAACAGCGAACGTTTTATTCGGTGTTTTATCCTTGTTTCGCGTACACGTAATTTTGAATTTCCCCCGTTGCCCGAAAAAGTATGCTGTGCAAAAAGTAAACACATAGCACTTGTGCAGGTTAGCTAACCAGCTTATATGCAGAACATATAAATAACCACCTAAAATATGAAAAGCTTTTAGCGGTATTCGATTTTTATTCCATTATTTGCCTCGTTCTTTCAATTCTCCAACGCCACTCCAGCTTTATCATATACATTTTTAATTTATGGTGCATTTTTGATTAGAAGTATTGGCGACAGATGCGCCCGATTAATTGTATCTCGCCTGCCAGTCAGCCTTACCCAATTATTACCCAATTTCGGATCCTCGCTTCTCGGGAGACCTCCCTTTTGATTACCTTCTGTGTGCCGAGTCCTGGCATCTGTTGCTGCATGATAATGAACCGCATTCATAAACGACTTCATTTCGCAGGCGTCACACTTTGCCACAGGAAGTAATTAAAGAACAATTTTCATGAATTGTGGCTAAGCAAACAACAACGTGCGGTGGAGCTGTTGAAGGACCCTCTGAGTACTTCATCCAATCGCTTCATCAAACACACTTGTTGTTCGTGCATGTCACACTGAGCTTTCACTTCTTTGTGCCGACGAGTGTGTGTGTACCAGGATGAGTGTGAAAGTGGGGGGAAACTTTAGCAATATTCCAGGACCTTCACTCGGGCTCAGCTTTCTGCGCCGTTTGTCGCTCAATACCATCAAAATGTATTGCCAATGGCTTATCGAACTTTTGCGGCTCAGAGGTTCTGGAGCCGTCAACTGTTTTCTTATTAATTGGGTGTGGGCTTCGCTGGCTCCTGGAAAGTTGGCTGATTTTAAAATCGTAGCCGCAAACTAAGTTCCAGGAAAAAAAACTTTTTAATTGTTACGTATACAGTGCAAAGTTGCGGATTAATTCGAAGTAGCACTTTGGCTTCATTACGGGCGGCTCCGTTCACTCGTCCCTGCGGAACTTTAAATCCTCAAACAATGCTTTGGGAGTTCCGCTGCCGGGGTCCGTAAACTTCTCACTTGCAGGCAACTCGGGCGAGGGAGGTCCAGACCCGCATAGTGCCAGGCGCCATCCACACACATATTTCATGAGAATAATTATTAAAATTGCTTCGGATAAAGTTGCGCTGCGGCGCTGTGTGAAAAAAGTTGTCCGAAGGAGGCGAGCCTTTCAGCCCGAGACGACCCCCATGTGGCGCCCAGATTGCGATGGCTCTGGTGGAGCTGGAGGGCGTGGGCGTGAGTCACGGGGGAAAACACCTTCTTAAATGTTACCACGAATTCCAGGTTTGAATTTGGGGTAAAATAGAGATGGCTATTTGATTTCAAAGTTGTATTCGGCCTGTCTTACTTTATTAAGAATTATAGCTAAGCAGTTTCGCCCAAAAATATTTAGAAATAAAATCTGCCGATATGAGTAAATTTAATTAATGTAATGTAAGGTATTACATTAATTACGTTAAATCACGGAAAATACTTTTCACAAGAAAGCCTTGCCGACTACATTTCGATTTCTATGCCTATACTACTAAAAACAATGAAGCTATGTCGATTTTGCGCTGCATTTTGCCAAAGTTTCTATGTGATATTGTTGTCCGATTTTGAAAAAATTAATTCTGATATAGTAAATAATTAATATATCTCAGAGGAATATTTTGATAAATAAAAAAAACAGCACTTTTTTATTGATTTTTTTATTTTTTTATGTGTGCTTTATGATATAGAGTGTTTAAAATATTACCAAAGTGTTTAAATATTACCAAATCCCAAAGAACAAGAAAAAAATTTAAATCAACAAAGTTATACTTTTTATTTTATTTCCGATTGTTCCTATGGGAGGTATATGATATAGTCGTTCGATCCGGTTTGTTCCGACTTATATACTACCAAGCAAATAGCTTCAAAACTGAGGAACTAGTTTGCGTAGAAACGGACAGACGGACGGACAGACGGACGGACAGACGGACAGACGGAGATGGCTAGATCGACTCTCCTTGTGATGCTGATCAAGAATATATATTGTTTATAGGTCTCCTTCACTGCGTTGTAAACTTTTGACTGAAATTATAATACCCTTTTTAAGGGTATAAAAATAGTAGCTAGCTCGTGCATTGTTTTGAGTCTGTTGAAAATCACACAAGCAACTGATTTCACTCGGGCTTTCTCCAAATTAATATTGCTATCATGGCATCCCAGTGCACAGTGCACAGAGCACAGTGGCTACGTGGGTGTCACGCTGTCATCGCTGCTTGGAAAGTTTTCACTTTGCCACGACGACCCCCCGGGGAGGCGTAATCTTGTGCCTCGCCAGTCGACTCACCTGAGACTGCCCACCGGAGGCGAGGCGTACGGGATGCCGAGGAAGGCCTCCACCAGCGGTGAGGAGCGGACCACGATTCCCCGCAGCAGGCCGTATTTGGTCTTCACGGTGTTGCTGCCGTTGTGGAGGCACTCGCAGGTATCCGGCCACAGGCTGGTGAGCAGCAGGAGCATGAGCAGGGTGCAGGCCTCCGGGTGTCCTGGATGTCCCGTTGCATGTACGGGATAATGGAGGTGTCTCCTCCGCGGACCGCTTGCTCCTGCTCCAGCTGACGCTGTAGACGATGCTGACGATGCTGATTGCTGGCGAAATTGATTGTGTTCGTCGGTTGTGGAATTCTCTAGAAATCTCTTTAATGTTATCAGTCTTATAATGCAAATTCCCGTTGCCATGATGCGGGCATCCGCTTCCCCTTTCGTTCTCGCTCCCGCTCCCGCTCCCGTTCTCGTTCCCGTTTCTGTTCCCGCTTCCGTTTCCGTTTCCGCTTCCGCATCCCGCTTTTTATATTTATCTTGTGCATCCACTTCCGCAAGCGTTTGCTGCGCAATTGAAGCGCCGATAGTTTTAATGCAACCCATCAAGGAACCGAGGCAAAGTAAACCGTAAATGTGTAGAAAACGCGATTGAATTATCTTAGTTTGTGCTGTCCTCGCTCTTAGCTTCAATTGGCCCGGCCCGCTTCCGCTTCCGGTTCCACTTCCGGTTGGCCGTGACACTTGCTGGGCGTGGGAATCGAACTGTGACTTGGACTTGGGCTTGGACTTTGACATGCACTTGGATCGGGGCAGGATGAGGCAGGATGCTGGATCCGCTTCATCTTGACAGCCGTTGTGCGCATGTTGAGCTTCTGATTCTTGTGCAGCGGCGACATGGTTGGACCCTAACGCTTTGATTTCAAATATTATACACTGAACGTGTTGGCCTCCGCTCTATTATAGCCGCAATTTCAGCGTAAGGTCGTCCCGTCTGCGGAAATATCTGGAATGTGAGAGAAGCAAATTTACAGCATTAGCGATAGTGGCAAAAGTGAGCTGCAACGGGCTAACCAATTGAGCGGGTAACGGGTGGGTCGGGGGCGGGGCAGAGTGCACAGTGCAGTGTTTTCCTTTTATGAGATTGCAGATTACAGATTGCTCTGCGGAGCAAAGTGCAGTTCGGTGCTGTGAGGAGGAGAGGACCTTTACGCTGTCAGGCTCCGGTCTTAACTGCGCCACGCATCAGAGCGTGGCATCCTTAAATAGCCTTGGTCAATGCAACCGGCAGGCAGCTTTAGGAGCAGCGGCAGATGCGGCAGTGGCATAAGCAGCAGCCTCCGTTCGATACACTCGGAAAATTATAGACTTGAGCCATTCTTCGAAAAAGATTTTCAGGATTTGATTGTGGGCGTTTTTTATATATAATATTTTATATTTTTCATATTTTGTGTTATCAGATACATATTTGCCCCGACTATCAGATACCCGTTACTCAGGTAAAGGGAGTGCGAGGGAGATGGAGATAGAAACTTTGATCACGCATAACTTTTTAACGAATGGTCCGATTTGAAAAATTTCTTCTACATTTCGATAGGTATTGATAAACACAATAAAACTGCATTTTTACTTTTCCGAAATATTTAAATTTTTAAAATCGTATATAAGCGATTGTGGGCGTTAAAGGGGGCGTGGCACCTTTTTGAAAACAAACTTGCGCTGCGTAGGAACTCCTAAAATCTACATGCAAAATGCCAATCTTCTAGCTTTTATAGTTTCCGAGATCTCAGCGTTCATACGGACGGACAGACGGACAGACGGACATGGCTAGATGGACTCGGCTAGTGATCCTGAACAAGAATATATATACTTTATAGGGTCGGAAACGCTTCCTTCTACCTGTTACATACTTTTGCACGAATACAATATACCCTTTTACTCTACGAGTAACGGGTATAAATAGAATTTGTGATCATATATATCTATGTAGCTCGATTTTAACCGGAGCGGTAATTGAGCTTAAAACCTCCTCTTAGACTTTAGTTCTTGGGAGTCTAGCAAAATATGCTGATGTCAAGGGCCATTTAAAGAGAAGTCTTCGAAGTGGAGACCTGTTTTTAACATTTTTCTGAGTGTTCGGTAATGCCAGTGTGCCTGCTTTGGCGCCCACTTTATGGCTGCCACCTCAGGACGAGGCACGTTTGTGGTGTTGGTGCAAGTGCAGGTGCAAAGCGCTTTGCACCGTTTGACCTCCTCCCCCTCCCTCTCCTTCTCCTTCTATTGCCTCTGGTGCGGCTTTTGTGCAAGTCGGAGCAATGGATGATTGCGAACGTGTTGGGTCGCTGTGAACTAGTTCAAAGGATGTCTTTTATGGGAAATAAAAAACTGGTGATTGATGTTTGAACCGCTTCGAATGGCAATCTTAACGAAAGGCGATGATCTCTTTTGGAAGATTTAATAGAAATTTTATTTTTGTTAAGCTCATTTAAAATCTATTTTAAACAAGGAAGGAAGGACCTATATGATATAGATGTCCGATTTTAATTTAATTAAAATCATAATTAATTTATTTATTTTAAATATTATAAATAATCCCAAAGGACAAAAAAAAATGTTAAACGACAAAGTTTTACTTTTTTTTATATTTTTTTCTCTATTGTTCCTATGGGAGCTATTTGACATAGTCCCCCGATTTGGCTTGTTCCGACTTATATACTAACTGCAATAGAAAGACAACTTTTAAGAAGGTATCAAACAGATAGCTTTAAAACTGAGGGACTAGTCTGCGTTGAATCGGACGGACGGACAGACGGACGGAGAGACGGACATGGCTTGATCGACTCTCCTGGTAATGCTAATATATATACTTTAAATAGCAAGTATATTAAAAAAAAAGAAAAGGGAGCATCGATAGATCGACTTCCTGATAAAAAATATATATTCTTTTTAGGGTCGGAAATGTCTTCATCATTGGGTGTCCAAATAAAAAAATATTAGTCAATAACTAGAAGAAATAAGTCCAAAAAATAATATATAAAGATTGTTAACATTGCGAAAAAATCCAGAAGGTTAAGCGCTAAATAATTTAAAGAGTTTTTTAAATACAAAACCCATTATCAAGGACCATTCTTAAAAGGTTTAAGCATTAAGCATAGCCCCTGTACATATTCCATAGAAATACCTACATTTGCATGGGAGTACGCATAACCCTTTCAACACATTACAATTTTAATCCATAATGTGTGGGTTCGCCAAATGGGGTGAAGAGGCTTTATTTGGGTTAAGATAAAAATGTGTAAATCTGTCAACCTTTTAGGTGTTAATTTAATGTACTTAAGCGCTGTCCCCGCCATAAGCACACAGAAGGCTCTCGGGGAATGGTGGTGCCGGACCCGGACCCGGATCCGGAGTAACACAAATGTTATGGACTCCTAAGCTCTGGTGGGCCTCATTAACAAATGCTAGTATGGTTCTCTTCTGCGGGCTTCCGCCGGTTCAGGAAAAAGCAAGCTGGAATGAGAGTGCTCGCACAAGCGGCGATATATCTTCCCGTGCCGGAGCAGAGCTGTTTAAATCCGTATATTTTATAAAGCTAAACAATTGGCAAAAATAAATAAAACAATGCCAAAGCACACTGCAGAGCGGGCTGAAAACGAGACGAGTTGAGCCCGGTTGAGATGACTCCGCTTGAGCCGAGCTAAACAAACATACATTTCACTAAATTGCAGCCATAAAACTAAAGTTTAACTATGCTGCGGACCCGGGAGTATTGGCCGTGGCCCCCGGACCCCCGTACCCCCGACCCCCTCTCGGCCCTTACATTTTTACGGCTGTGTATGGGTGTGTTGACAACCAAAATGTCGGCACGTTTTTCAAAGAAAAAATAGCTCTTGTCTTTACTTGACTCGGTTTTCTGGGCGGTAAGTCATGGTCGTATGGGATTTCAAATAAATTTCCACTTTTCAATTAACTAAAAGCTGAGAATGGCATTCTGGCTGCATCCCTAGGAAGCATTACTTATATTTATATTTATACAAACGCTTAAAGTTGAGCCAGCTGGACTGCTGGGAAACGTAACGGTTCTTCCCTGTATAACGGGAATGATAAATATTTACATTTTCCCTTTATTCGCATTGCTTGGCAAATGTCTTTCATGCCATGCGTTTTCTTTGGCTCTCTACGTCGTTTCAATTTTCTTTCATACGAGTGTATGGAAAATCTGTAAAGACCGATAAAATTGCATATTTTTCCATGAAAGGCGTCGACCCGGAGGGGCAAAAAAATTAAGGGGGGTGTCAGCGTCACGCAGACATTTATCCCGGGCATCACGAGCGTTCATTCGCACAACAGCTGGACGAGGGGGAGAAGGGGTCGGGGGGCCGGGGGCTACACATGCAGATGTGGGATCCACATATAGGGGCGGAAATGCGAGGAACTGCGAGGAACTGGCTTGGAAATCATGGCAACGCAAACAGGAAATGTTACGGTCCCGTCTCGACTTACTCACGTCTTTTTCTCAAATCCGTTGCCAAGAAAGTGAGGGCAAGTAAGCAGACTGTGCTTCTTGAAACGGCAGAGGGATTCGACTATTTGTTGCCCAGATCCTTAAAATCGAGCCCAAAATCTTATGCTATGGATTTTCTCAAATATTCGTAGCTCTCCTTGGATTTTGTACTTCTGAGTAAAGGATGATTGTGAGCTTGAAAGGAGAAATCGTTATTGGAGGCGAAAAAATTCGATTCGATATGGATAATATTTGTTATATTGAAAAAACTGAAACCATAAATGTTTTTTAAACTAGTTTAAATATAATTAATTTCTGAAAACTCAAATAATACTGCTAGTATCCATAATTTAAAGAACCATAATTTCAAAGCGATTTTACAATTTGTGGTAACAAGTGCCTGCGTTGTCCTCTTCTTGTTACGACCAAGATCCTTTCTGAGTACCCGATGCCAGACTATTTGTACTGGGTAACTGGCCTGTAGAAGTGGCAATCCACCCACAAAATCGCATACACACTTGCTCAGACGGGGACTGCCTCTCTTCGCCTTGTCAATGCCATTTGCAGGGTGAAGTTTTTGCATTAAAAGTGGAAATAAAAGTTGCAAGACGCATTAAAAATTGTTGCATTTTACAATTGCGATGGAATTGCAATTGTGCAATGGCGATGGCAATTGCGCTGCAGTTGGAATTGCTGAGATGTGCCAGAGACGGCGATGTGGGAGATGTCGATGATGATGACGATGCTGGTTGACGGTTTTTAACTGGAGCACTTTTTAATAAGGTTTCCAAATGAATCTCGGATACTCTCCTGTTTTCCCTCACCATTACCCCAGAGCCCATAAGAGACAACTGAAAAATGTAAGGAAATTGCTAAAGGAAAGTCAAACCAAAGCAATATCTTTCGTTTAGTCAGGCATTCAATTGATTTTCGCCAGCAAGCAATAGGAAATAAGCTTTAAGCGGACGAGAGAGGCGGAAAGGACGAGGGAAAACAATGGAAAAGCGACGGGAAAAGGAAAATATTTATGAAAATAAATACAGATTGGGCTAACATCTCCACTGAGTCTCAGCTATGTCGGTTAAGTTTTTATGGCACATCGTTTGTGCTTTGGCCAAATAATATTTTATTTTTCTTCTCCGCTATGGCACACAAAAGAAAATTTGATAAAAATCTGCAGACTGTTTGGCAAATATATTCAAAACTTTAAAGAGAAAGCTGGAAAGTTTTCTACTCCCTAATCAAAGACCCGAATAGCAATGCTTTAAAAGAACAAATAGCAGGTTGCTAAGCATCATTTCTTTTGATTACTTATTACATTTTTGTATACCAATTTTCTATATATTTGTAGCGTTACAATCGTCTTAAATTTAATACTTAGTGAAGCCCGAACAAATAAAGAGAGTAAATACAGTATTAAATTGGCATGCATCCACCTTAAATTTTAAATCATTCTCTTCTTGGTTTTAGGTGATTTTTCGGAAATACTTTTAAATGCTTTTAAATTCTTCACCAGTCTAAATGTACTGCACCATCGTTGGCAAATTTTTTGATGAACCCATTTGGAGCAATCATGAAAATGCGATATAATTAGCATCATAGTTACAAGGACTCGCAAAGGACCGAGGACCAATGGCGTTTTCAATTTCGCACCAAAAGTAATTGCGCTCCCTTATCCCTATTTATTTTTTGCTTTTTGTTTTATTTGTCATTTAAATTATAATTCTCGTTTGACCTTTTTTGCAAGCGGCCGTGTTTTTGTGTGTGTGCGGGTCCTCCTGTCAGAAAAAGGACGAAGCGTCTGCTCGAAATGGCAAAAGTCGAGAACCATGCGCCAGGGCAGGCCGAGAATGTGGAACTACAAAACATTTCAAATGCCATTTAGAGCCAGCCGTGGCTGTTACACCTCACTCACACAAAGGGACACGCACTCAAAAAAATGAATACACCAAAAGCAGCTTCGATTTGGTTATATGGGTTGGCTTAATTTAAATTTAAATAACTTTTAATTGCTTACCTAAAATTATAAATAACGAGAGAATTTTTAGAAAATGCACCGTTTTTAAATCGGAGGTAAAGTTTTCATTGGAAGAATGGCCAGACCTATTCCAAAACATTCTTCCAAAGGAACCTTCTCGGAATTTATACAATACTGTCATTAATAAATAATAAACCATTTGTTTGTATTTTTGCCCTTAATGCTTGTTGCTCTGATTTAATGCATTAAATATGTACACCCTAATGCTCATGGATAAAAAACAATAGCCGGCCGAATTATTAGCCCTTTGTTTGAACAAACTCAGACAAAGCAAAGGCAAATTCTATAAAAAAAATCGTCAATACACAAGGAAAATTTAGTTGTGTTAAAGGGGAATGTTAATAAATCCGCTTCCGAGTAAAAAACTGGACCAGCCTGCTTATATTTTTATAGTCGATACTCGTAGACTAAAAAATATTCCAAATCGTACAATTTCGTTTATAGTTATGGGAGTTAAGTGTTAATTATGACGTCACTGCATATTTAAAAACGTAGATCATATATTTGAGAGAGCGAAACGGTACGAGAAAACTGTTAACGCTTTTATTTAATTCTAAATTCAATTTCAAACTTGGACACAGATCATTAGGGTGGACCCTAGAAGGTACAATTTAAACTTCTGGGATGACATGCTGCTATCTTAAATTTTAGATATTAGGACAGATATGTTAGATAGATCTATCTATCGAGTTCTGCAATTTTTCAGGTGTACACATATACACGCACTCTGGACTGGATGGCATTTGCCGGAACCATGGGCGGTGAAATCACAGAACTTTCCCCTTTCATTATGCTGCAGAATAAACGAGGTTACATGGCTGCTTGATTCCACAACCGAGGAAGACAGGAAAGGGGCGAGGAATATCGGGGGTCCTGGGCACTTGGCATGCTCTTTGGGTCTGGTTTTTGCTCTCGTTTCTCCAAACTTTGTTATGTATTTTTCCACACCCATTTTTACTTTTTGTAAGTTGTTGTCCACATTTAAGATTTGCCGAGCTGGCGAATTCCATTCGGAAATGCATTTCTTCCGACCCACAAAAAAAATAACACGAAATTTGTCAATAAAGCAAATAGAATCAACTTGCTTTCCGTTCGCTTTTCAGAGCATGACCCTTACTGTCTGGCAGCTGACCCATTCCCAATCCCATTGCGATGATTTATATTAAGGATTGTCCTTTTTGGTAATTAGAAAACAATTTTTTTTTGCACAATTGTCGGGCACAAAGTTTGAACAAGTTGACAAATAAATTTATAGCCATATCTGCGTGCCAAAGCAATTCGAAAGTGAATATGTGTCTGACATTTGCAGTCGCTCATATTAGAATCGCAACCCTTGGGCTTCTGGGAACGGAAATCGAAAATAAAGTTTGAACAGAAAGCTGAAGGTTAACAAGTTTGTGAAATCTCTCGTTTTTTGTTTCAGCACCGGGGGAAATTGCTTTTTAATGGACTTTATTTAGTTGTGTTCAGCAAATACATTCGTGGGTATGCAAAATGCACATTTCTTACTTTACGGCGTAAAGTTTACATTGTCGGTGGGTTCGTTTTTTATACGATACGGAACTACTCAAAGGGCCTTGTTTTTATTCACATTCTTTAATAGTTTCGATGATTAGGTACATATGTATTTAGCTTTACTTCGTTGTCATCAACGGTAATGTAACTATTATATAAATAAATAAAGTAAAATAATAAAAATAACTCCCAAGGTTTCAAGGAACCACTTTGTTTTTATGAGCAACGTCCTGAGCATGACTTCAAAATTAATGACTTACACCTACATTAATATACATTGAAGTTCCCCCGAAGTCAAATGAAATAATTATCAATTATGTGGAACACACATGCCTCTGTTGTTCTACTAGCTTCAATTCTAATTATAATTACTCCCCTAGGATTCTTTGACGCCTAATGACCTAAGGACGTTGTAGCTGCACACAAAATGTAAATGAGCCAACAGTGGTCAATTGAAACATATTCTAGGCTGATTTATGCATGTGTGTACGCATACATATGCCATGTGGGAGGTGATTAACATGGGAATGAAGATACGGATAAGGCTGAGAAGAAGCTGCAGGAGATCGAGGCCGTGTAGACGGGCCGAAGTGGGTGGGAGTGGGCGTTGACTAAAGTAAAGTTGACCAAATTACGCAGGCATAAATTATTTATGACTGCGGCAAGGAGCAAACAGGCCTGCAAACAAATTCAACATACCGAACTCAACTCAACTAGCACCAGCTCGTAACTGTTAATGTTGGGCACAAGTACAGTGGTACTTGCTTAGCCCCAATTGTTATTTTTTGAGTTGTTCAATTAATTTAATATAAAATTTATTTTCACTAGACTTATCAAAGCTGCTAGTTCGAACTCGCACATTAAAAATCAATCGGCAAGACTCATTCATCAATTAAAACACAATGCTCAAACCAAGTTTATTAAATTGCAATAATTGCAATTGGTTTAAATTGAAGTTTTATGATTTAGTTTACAGAATTTAATAATTACTTAAATGAAAATTAAATGCATTTCCATCAATCATATATTATAGTAAGTAGTGGTTAGAGCCATTGAAGTTTGACTGTAGTAAAATGTAGTGTGAGTAATAAGGCGTTTACTTGTGGACTGGGCTGCCATAGAGAGGAGCCGAGGTACTTGGCAAATGTAAACATGAAAGTACTCTGCCGATGTCGATGCTGTTTCCGATGCTGGGGCACTCCACTTATCGTATTTACTATGTACTTAGTATAATTAAATGGGCTTAATGCAAATGCTTAGCCTGCTCCACTCGACTAAAACCAGACCTAGTCAAGTCAAGTTTATTCATCATTCAGTTCGAACAGATGCGTCGCAAGTCTCTTGTTTTTGCGCATTTTGAGGGCCTTTGTTTTGTGCTGCTGCGGAAATTGGGATCGTTTGTAACTTAATGAGCATGTAAATTAAAAGGATGCACTTAATGCCCCGATATATGTACATGTATGTGTGAGCGCCACTCTATGCGGTATGTGTGCGATGTACATCCCGTTAGCTTGTATATCCAATCGTAATTTATTGCCGCCGTGAAGCGAAAACTTTCAATCGGTGCCAATGGAATTAATTTGAGCCTGCGCACACACAAACAGGCACAGCCATCGAGTCCTCTGTATGTATGTATTGTTAATGTATTTATGTATGTATCTAGGTGTGGGGGCGGTTCAAGTATGCATACTTGCTTATCCCCGCATCCATATGTATCGAGCCCCTTAAGGTTGTGTGTTTTTGGTTAGAGGCCTGGCCGGAAGGTGAATTTTTTTCTATTTTTTGAGGGGTTAAGTCCTGCTGAGCTCTGCTTAAGGACATTGCCAAACTCTTTTCGGCATCAACCGATTTGCTGGGATTTCTATTCGAGTGGGTAGAATTCTGCTTAACATATTCGGTCTAGGTATCTTTGCCACATTAAGTTTATTTTTATTATACAACTCCAAACATAATTTAATGTATAAGCTTTGGTTGGGGTGCTCAAGTTTAAAACTAAATCTAGATATGTTATGAATCAGCAATAAAACTGCAGAGAATAGAAGACTCGTTAAAAAATAGAATATTTATTTAAAATTATGGATTTATTATAAACCCTTATCATTAAATATTTAACTAAGTTGTCATACTCATAACTTTCCCCATATGGATTCAAAAGTTAATGTTGGTTTTTTAATTACCAAATGACTTCCTATTCTCTATCTAGGTAGTGAAGCAGTTACATAAATAATTTTATATATATTTTTAGCCTGCAGAGTCCAATTTTTGCTTGCGATCTTCGGCCAAATCAAATGCAATTATTTTTAAAATTGATAGAGAAATTATTTCGCAAATGAAAACCACTCAGCATCAGCGCAAGCCACCACAGAATCCTTTTGTGCCGCAGTCCACATTCTGAATATTTTATATTCCTCCGACATTTGTATGCCGGGGTGTAGGTTGTAAAATTGTCGGGGGTGAACACATGCGAGTACAAAAGGGCAATTCATTACGCAATGATAATTAACATGTAATCAGAGGCGGTAACGACTTGGTCAGAGTTCGCAGTGGTTCGTAAATATGGCTGGGGAGCATAAATTTAATTTGTGCTTCACCACCCCGAAGAGGTGCTTTTCCGGGGGTGGCAGTTAATGCGTCGAATAAAAAGAAGGTAAAAATAAAACTGCAAAATCGACTGCATAAATCAGTCAGAAGTGATGCTGCGAGCTGCCCTCCTTTTTCCATCTCCGGCTTTTTCTGTTGCTGGCGGCCGAGTAAATGGCATATCAATGCGTGATTACGTATACGCCGCATGGGCCAAACAAATTGCTGTGCCTCTTCAAGGCGAAGTGGTGGCTCTGGGGGCGTTCGCTTCATTATACCGAATGCCTACGTGCACTACTTATTTATCAAGTGATGGCGCGACTCTGGAGCTGCCACTCCCCACTCTCCACTCCCCACTCTCCACCCAGCGCCTTCTTTATTTATGGAAGTGACTCGCTGAGTGCGAAGTCCTCGCATATCATCCATCGCACCCACGCCAACTGCCCACAACCCGCTGGGTCATGCTTCCGATTGCTTCCGCATCATTGCACACTGGTCCAAGCAATTTGTTCGCCGCTTCCAAACAATAATTTGCAAAATAAAATTCCATTTATTAAGAAACCGATTGTTATTTTAAAGTCTTCTTCTTCTGTTCTTACAAAAACAGCATAAATTGCAGTTTGGAGGCATCGAATTCCATATATGTCTCAGGTGTTTTGGCGTTTGTCATGAAAATTAAAAATAAAACAGAACTGAGATAAAATTAAATGGTTGAAAATATATATATTATGAAATCTAAAATGTAAGTAAAATAAAACACTTCTGTTACCCTTTTTTTCAAGCTTAGCCTTATTGATAATAAAATTCCATTTCCAAAACGAATCACATTTTTTTTCTGCAATTGCATACTCTAAATCTGACATTTTTACAATAAATAATAAAAATCGCAGAGCAAATTTAAGGAAGTAAATTATATAAGAAGTGTCGTTTGATATGAATAAGATTATAAAACATTAAACCAGCCATACTAATCAGATTAAGCATATCAAATTTGTAATTAGTGTTTTATTTGGTGAAGGTCAATCAGTGTTCTTTGACACATTAGTATCTTTAAAGTATATTTGGTAGAATATCTGTTAATGCTTAAAGTGTTCATGTATCTTAAGCAATACAATTGTATTAGAATGAAAAATTAGTTTAATACAGAGGGATCTTCCATATGATCGGTTTTAATAACTGTGCGTTTTAGTGTGTTTTAGCCAGCAAATCTAATGAATTGTCTGCTATGTTGAAAGGTATAAAGTTATTCATAGAACTTCTCAACCAGTGTGCTCTGTCTGCGGGGTATTAGATACAGAAATAAGCGCATGCAGAGAGCCAGGATATACGAGGATATATTTGAGTGCGGGTGCAGAAGTGTGCGTTAAACGTCTGCCTCTGATAATGAGCAGAGCAGCGTGTATCGAGCAAACACAGATAGGCCGTGGGCTGAGCCGCATCTTTATCCTGATCCGCTGCCTGCCGCCTGCTGATGATGTTTACGTTTGAATAATTTATGACACAATAAAAAAGCAGGAAAAGCCAGCAAACGAAAAGCCGAGCGGGAACGGGACTGGGTTTTGGTTTCGGATTGCGAGCCACTGCAATAGCCGCAAGGTGCAAAGAGACGGCTAAGTCCATGGCAACTGTGGTTATGGAAATGCCATTTGGATACTCGCATCTGTGGATGCCACGAGCACACGCACACCATTCAGCCGCATAGAAGGAACGTCGGCAGCCAGCGTTTTTATTCATTTCGAAAAATGATAATTGGCTACTGACAGCCGCGGGAGAGGGGTTATGCCAAAGTGGAAAACTGGGCGGGGGAGGGCGGACATCAGCAGTGCTTAGCTTCTGTTTGCTGCTTAGTGGGCGGCAGAAGCTTTCGATAACGGGTAATCGCAGGTGGCTTATTGCTCTCTTTCGTAACAGAAAAAAAGACTTTTGGACTTCTAGGTTCACAGTCTTAACAACTCGCTAATATCATTTGCCAAACGGAACTAACGGTATGCAAAAATGCAGTTCATAAAATTATTTAAACTTAACAAGCTTAAGCATTTAGTCAAATTCTGTAGAAGATGGTACATTTTTAATGTTGTTTTAAAACTATAAACATACATTGAGTGGTATAGTAGGATCTGTGAATGGCGTTTTAAGAAATTAAAACTGCACGAAAGCTTAAAGTGTACTGAGTTTTATTATCATAAAATCTATTTTCAAGTCAAATTTATGAAATTTATAAAGTTTAAGCCAATATTTTGTAAAAATTAAGAGGAAAAATTGTTTGTTTTAATGGCTTGTCTGGGTAACTCACAGTCGGATCGCTTTGCCCTTCTAACCTTTTTCTGTGTTGTGTGCTGTGTTGGCGGTGGCTAAACCAGAAACAGAATCAGAAACAGCCGAGTAGAGCAGCGGAAACTGTAGCTGAAGTTGAATGGCAGTCTGAATAGACCGCCGGACGGACAGGGATGGAGATAGGGCGACAAGGAGGCACCGAGTGAGATGGCCTAGGAGTTCAAAAAAAGGGAATATAAATTGCCTCTTAAATATGGAATAAGTGCGGAAAAGTGTACACCAGCCGACGGCCACCAGCAAACAGCAAACATGCACATAGATAAACTATATAGCTTCTGGCTAAGATAAACAAACAAAAATACAAACACACACGCACACTCGCAAACGACAGAAAAATAAAGAATCTGTAGAAGACGAAGCCAAGTTTTGTAACAGTTACAAAGATAAAGCAAAGTGGGCGTGTAATTGCGTATGTATACGCGTGTGTGTGTTTGTCAGCTACTAGGGGGCGTGGGAGTGGGAGTGGCACCCGCCCATTGCTTTTGCTCTGCCTGCTCATCTTCAGGCTCATCTTCTTTGGCTTGTGTCTTCTTTGTGTCCCCTTTGCATAGAATCCTTTGGCAATAGACACATAAATTTTACCCAACACAACATTTCGATTCCGATTCATTCTCCATTCAAACAAATGACTTGGAGGCGGGGTCAGGTTGGGCTGTGGTTCAGCATGGGCCTGAAGTGTTGAATCTTCTGTTTATAGCCTTGCAGATTTCTCACTACTACTCATGTCCTCTAATCTCTTGGCCATTTGTTAGTTTTCCACCTCCGATAAGATATATTTTTAAAGCAACAAACTTGTTACACAAACTTTTAAGCTTATAAAGGCAGGTTATATAATGTCTATCAAAAGTTTGATAATTCTTACCTTGTAAAATATATATATTCTAAATTATCATCACTATTCGAGTCTGTCGTTCCGTCTTTCCGTTTCTACGCAAACTAGTCCCTTAGTTTTAAGTTTAGATGAAAAAGTGTTATTTTTGTTGCAGGTAGTATATACATCGGAACGGGACGGATCGACCTACTTATCATATACCTTCCATAGAAGGAATCGGAAATAAAATTTAAAAAAATTTCTTAATATACATATAAACATATACATTGCAATATAGTAGTATATTCCAGCGATTACAGAAACACGGTTTGAGTTTTTAAAAATCGGACGACTGTATCATTCAATCGAAAAAAGGAAAGTGAAAGTGTAACTCAGCTATTTTTTTTCATATACCCGTATACTTCAAAATTGTAACTATTTCAGAAAAATCAGACGAGAATATTTAGTTTTTCTTCCAGCTACAAGGGTATTTATTTTATCTTTCAAATAATGTTTATATTTTAGTCACTCGATTTAGACAATAAAACTTTAGAAATTTATAACGAATCTATGAAAAAATAAAATAAATAAGGAATAATTAAATAATTTGTTTTCCGAATGCAAGTTGAATAGAAGTTGAAATCATCACACGAACTTTTTATATTATTTTTCTTCTCTGCAATGTATTTTGCAGATCTAAATTATTTCTAAGCCAATTAAAGGCAGTTTTCCATTAGTCTTAAAATAATATAGCATATTAAACATAAGTTTTAATTTCTAAGCATACTTTACTGGTTACGTTACTAATTATTAAAAAAAAACTCGACTTTTTTTATTTAATTGAATAAAACTTTAGTTAGTGTTTTTATAAGACTGGAATATTCCTCATTGCAAGCAAAAACTTTAGGCTCGGGTGAATTCTAAAAGAAAATGAATTACTTAAATTAAAAAGGTATTTTTGTTGTTAAAGCTTTGTTTATTTGTTAATTAGTGTTCGTTTTTTACTGTTCATTTTTTACTACAAATAAAATTACACATTGCGTGTTTTAAGCTGTATAAATCGTACCTACACACATATCTATTCAGGGTTAACAAATCACCAGAAGTCGTGAATGAATTTATTTTTATATCTAGTAGAGATACCATTTTTTTAAAATCTGATTTAATAAAAAAATGGTGTCGAATTGAAATGGTTGAATAACTAATATTGTATTTACTGCAATTTTATTTTATTAAATTATTATATTTATTGATACAAATTATTTAGTTCCATTTCTGTCACACTTCGGTTGGTAATTGTTTATTTTTGTTGATTGTTATTTGTTTGATTTTGCTTTACACCGGTTATGCGCTAATGTGTGTCACAGGTTCGTTAAGAAGAAATTACCTTAATTGTTTTTTTTCGGAATAAACCGTTTATTTAAAATCATTATTTCAGGCTGATTTAACAGGGTAAATATAATTTTGCATAATTTACTCATTGGCGGCTAACGTGCAGAATACGTAATGTAAGTACTTTTTATTTAATGAAAATAAAAACTTTGTAGCGAGTTTCACTCAATTAAAAGATATATATACATTGTATATATACATATATGCATTATACAAAGGTTTATTTTAATACGTGAACGAATTTCAAAGTCACTTAGATCCTTATATTAGTTAAAGTTCTCGTTTGAAAATCTGAAAATCGGAAGCAAGTTTTAGTTTTTAAATGATTAAACGTCCTGTATTTTAAGAACAGTAGTTAAGGAAGTCTTTAAAAATGATAGAAATTCAATTTCCACTCAATTGCTCTCGAAGAGTTAATGAGGCTGATTAGACATCACCATTCTCTTTGCTAAATTCGAAACTCTCGTTAACTAAATTAAGAATTCCAAATTAAGAAAAAATCTCCAAGGTGAAGAATGCAATTTTGTAATCAAACATTTAACTCATTTCTTTTGCCACGTTGATTGCCTCTAGCTTCGCTGGAAAGCAAAAGGAGGCAGTCTAATAGAAATACAAAACACATACACAAAGTTAAATAAAAGAATATTATACAAAGGTAAAGCCAAGAGCCGAAGTTCCACCTTATCCCACTGGCAATCCCCCGGAACCACACTCTCCGTTCTGGCCAACAGATCCGTTCGCACCACAGGCCACGACTTTTGTTTTTTTCCCCACCCGTCTTGGCCCGTCTGCCGAGTCCGGATGGCACACAAAGTTGCCGCCAGCCAGCTCACACATATATATATACATATACACATATATATATGGATGATATATACACAGGTCCCGCCATGGACACATCGCGTTCATTTTAGGTGGCGCAGAACAGTAAAAAAATCCCCTCTGTACACATTTCAAGCAAAAATTTCAATTAAGACTTTTACTATGAATTCATTTCTGTTTGCCTTCGTGTGTTTATGTGTTTGTGTCGCTATTTAGTATGTGTGTTCCAGCTTGAACCTTTGCCAGGACCGCTGGTAATTTTTCCTTGTTTTATGTTTAAGCGAAATTGGTCACCAGTCTTTTGTTTGGCGCGCCGGATGCAATTTTAATCTGCCCGAACGCCAGGCGGACTGACGCACCACAGCAAAACCTTCAATGGGTATGATGGATAGCAAGCGGTGGTGGTCCTCCGAAGGTTGGCTGAAATAATGACTACAAGCCACCGACACAAGGCTCTAACCCAGCCAGACAGACCTACGCACACACTTCAACGGAATGGCAAGAGCAACCACATAATATTTTAGTTTTTTGACCCAAAAATGTCAGCGGGACATGAATTATCACTGCCGCCAATGCCAGCCGTCGAAAAACGAGAGGAGGTCAAATGGTAACAAAAAACTTGTTAATGCCAGGAGCACAGCTTCCAGAGATAATTCCATAAGATTTTAATCCATAAAGCTTCTTGAGTTTGTAAAATTAGTCAAGGAGATTGCATAGTAAAGGAAGCTATTAAAATTGTTTTATTTTTTTTTGTTTCGAGTTTGCATGCAATGTTCTTCTTCTTCGGGTAGTAAATAAATTAAATACTTTTGTATTGAGTTTTTGGAATGTTTTTAAAATGCAATTAAAAAATGAGTTTAATTTTTACCACTTTAAAATGCATATAAATTCTTCTTATCTTTATGTCATGAAATTGAATTGATAGATTTTAAGGTAAATAAAACCATTTTAAATTTAGAAATAAGTTATTTGTATCAGATCGGTACGATTTCAAGGAAAAAGTGTGATGAAACCTAAGTGGAAAAGAGTTGTGTTATAGAAGAAGTTAAAATATAACCAACGTGTGACCTCAAGTTTAATCAATAAGTTCAATTAATTTCAAAAGGTCAACAAAAACCATCGCACGGAAAATATTCCTTCGAACCAACCTATATACCTTTCCCACACAAGGTTTAAAATGGGAGTTTATATAGGTCTAGAGTTCTTGTAGAAAAATGTTAGAATTCGAATGTTTGTGTTACCAAAAAAAATGGGATTATAGTTCCTGGACGGAATAAAAACCCTCAGTCAAAAAGTATTCACATTTTGAAAAGATATTGAAAAGCTGTCGCGCTTTAATTAGTTCGTAAAAAGCCGCATAAACTCGTTGGGTAAACAAATTTGATGAGAAAAGGTTATGTAAGGTCATGGTTTTTTATTTGGGCTTTTCACATTTGTGCTATATTGAAATGTGGCGGATGACTTTTCGCTGCTTTGAAAAGTTCCTTTAAAATTCTTTTTGATGGGATCAACGCGGGCGAACGCAGAAGCCATAGCATACTTTTCGGGGCAAGCTACGATGTCGTTTGATGGCATTAACATTAACCCAAAGGTGGCCAATGTCGAAAAGTGGGCCTATAGCGATTCGAGCTAATTTTATTTTGAGAACCGCCCTCGCTACGCAGCTGGATGTTTGCTGTTGTTGTCCCAGCCACGCAGGTTGCTCTTTGCTTTGCTTCTGCTTGTTTGCCTATGTTTGCCTATGAATAACAAGAAAGCCAACAACTACGCGGGGGCAGGAGATATGGGGACGGAGGGGATGGAAGACGGATGTGGGTGTGAGAGCTCTCTCTTGAGCTCAGGGTGAATGGAAAAGCGTCAGCAGAAGAAAATCGGGAGGCTGCGACGTCAGCAGAGCCTTCTTGAGGCGTTGCATGGCGACGTCGTCGACTGTCACTTTCCAAGAGGGAAAAATCTGTTTGGGGCGTTTTTTTTTCCTGTGGCTTGGAGCAACTTTGCCTGTACATTTCTTTTTTGCCTTTTACTTTTGCCTGACTTATTTGGGCTCACCTTTCGGGCTGTTGGTCCTCGTCCTTGGCAAGCTGCTTAATCGTTTTTGTCCCTTTTAACTTTTGCGCCGCCAATTTTCGACCTTTTTTTGTAAGTGGGTGTTTGGCACGCTGGGAATTTTCCTTAGTTTTATTTCAGTTCCTGGCGTATTAAAATTTAGTTCAGGATTCTTTGCTTTTCACTTTCGCTTTTTCTTTTGTGGCGGTTCCGTTGTATTCAACAAATTGTTCGCGCTTCTCCTTCAGCTTCACCTTCACCTCTCTCTTGCTCTCTTTTTCTTACACTCTCACTGTGCAAGGGTGTGCGTGTGTGTGCAGCAGGCTTTCACAGTTAATTGAGTCTGCTCAGGTTTTTATCATTGCTGGTCACACTTTTTTACACTAACTTCGAGGCACTCTTTTTTTACACATCACACTTGGGCTTTCTATTCTTGTGCTGCCTGGATTTTCTTGTCTTTCGGCCGTTTTATCCGTGTCCGTGTCCGTCTGCGTGCGCGTTCGCTCTTGCTCTGATGCTGACACAACGACAACGACGATGCTCCGACTCTAATTGCGTTAAAATATTTTCGCTCCCACAACAACAAAGCAAACTACACGGAAAGAAACCAGAGCAATGTCCAATTGAAAAGTGCAGTTCAAATACATAACTGTAAGAACTTTGAATTTCTTTTGATTCACAGCTCACAGTTGATATGATTTATACATTTTTTTACATGGCCAGAGCTCAGATCAGAATACCGGACCCATGAAAAAAAAATTGTTTATTTTTTTCGCTGTACATTTGATCATTTTGATTTCTTAAACTTTTTTTAAATGTTTGTTAAGCATCAATAAATTAATTTATAAAAAAATTTAATAATCATCAAAATGATCCCGACACCATTTCAGTGTTTCTTTCTGTGTAGAGCAGGAGGAGAGAGAAGAGCAGCTTCAGCATCAGAAGCAGCAACAACTGGCGCTCTCCAATTTGTCTGATGTTGCTTCACAGTTCAATATTAAGTTGGAAACTTTTTTGGGTGAATCTCTCCCACCAACACACCCGCACACACCGAAACTTTGACTTTGAGCTGTGAGAGCCGCTCTTCGAACTTGTGTGTGTGATTTTGTTTTCCCATCTCGTTACTCCTTTGTTGTTGCTGTTGTTCCTGTCGTTGTGAGAAAATGGCTCTCGTTCGTTTTACCCACAAATTTTCGTATTTCGTTTTTGGCGCAAGCCCAGTTTATTGTTGCCTTTCGTTGTTTTTATTATTGTTGCCCATTGTTGTTGCCGTGCTGGCATTTTTGGGTCCTTGTTGCGCTCAGCAAGTGAGAAAAGCCACAGGAAGAGCCTCGGCAGCAGCATCGGCATCGTCAGCATCCGCACGAGTTCGTCATCGCGGCCGCCGTTCGGTTTCCTCCTTTCGGTCGCGCTTTCGTTGACCCAGGAGCGGATGAAAAATACTGGTTCTACTTAGGGGCTCAACAAATCAGGTGCTGCCTCAATCGCCATATGAAATGATATTATGTTTAGTAGCGTTGTTTATATGTTCAATAGCTGTTAAGAAAATATATTTAAGCCAGAAAACTAGTTTATATTAAAACAATTTGTGTTCAAAACAGAGCATTGAAAATTATATTTCTTTTTTAGGAACGTTTTACTTTTTATTTTATGTTACTTCTTTAAAGTACTTTCGTCCGAGTATCCTTTTCAGTTTCTGACTTGTTCATAGAAAAATTAAGTATACGCAGTTAAGTATACGTACTAACACTTCCCTTTTCAATATTAAAATTTGTATTTATCATTTCAATTTTATATCAGAATAAAGAACTTATTTACCAATAACTATAGCACTATAGCGATACACTCGGAACGCTCCTGTTAAAACTGCCCGTGTTACTTGTATTATTTTTTTGGCTGGCTCTGTTCCATTTTATACCAGAGCTAAAATACTTATATACTAGTATTCGTTTCTCTCCTTACATACATGCACACACATACATACATTTTTTTCCGTACTTTCTCGGCTGACTGGCGTTTTGTTCTGCATTGCTGTTGTTGCCATTGTCGTCGTAGGAGGTACGAGTCCTCTAAGCACTTTGGAGCACCCCTTTTTGTTGATGTTGGCCGTGGCAGCTGACGGTGTTGTTGTCATAGCCGGTATTTATATGGTAAAAGGGTATATCAGATTCGTTGAGATGTATGCAACAAGGAAAAGGAAAACGTTGCTACCCTTAAAGGTGTGTTTTTTCAGGATTTAATTCATCTACCCCCAAAAGGATTTTTGTAACTTTAAGACCTAGAACAGAATATTTGATAGACTCAATACTTTGGGCTCAATAAATATATATTTTTGTTGCGCCCTAAAGAATGTAATTGTTTTTTTCAGAAGATCAGGCTGGGTATTCTTTATTCGGATCATAATACTACCTTCTTATATGCTTTTGTTGTTCCTTAAAGACGAGGATTCCTCGAGTGTACCTGGGTTTGGTGATTCAGCTCCGCTCTTGTTGTGGGTCGCCAGCGCTGAAGGCTGAGATGTTTCCTTGTTTTTCCACCGGCGACTGTCTGAAGTGCAAATTTGCTTTAATTATTCCACGACAACAACGGCAGCATTTGCAACGGGTTGTGACTCAAATTCAGACACTAGCTTGTGGACCCTCAAGCACCATCCGCCCACATACATCAAGTAGAGTGAACCTCTTAAGACAATTTTAGAAAACTCAAGTTTATTTTTCTTAAAACCACAAAGCCTCGGATCTGTAAATATAAATTGTACCATTTTGCAAATGCTTGTCTCGGTAAAAAACAAAATAAAAAATTTAATTCGGCACGTTAAAGTGGTAAAGTTGTTTATGATAAATTCTTTCTCCATACAATAATCATTTATTTAAAAGGAAACTTATTATGATCTTAAATTAATTTTGAAGTGTAATCCCAGGATTTTCCAATTTTAAGAAGGTTTTAATAGTTTACATTTTTTAATAATTCCCTCTCTTAATAGCATCTAAATTAAAATTTGGGCAACTGTTGTCCATAGTCATAGTAGCAACATATGTATATATATATATATTTTTTTTTTAGAGAATATTCACTTGATCTTTTTCTTTCATCGTTTAATCTGAAGACTCCATAACAATAGGTCTAAAAGTATAGGCGATGCCAGTACGCCTTGAAATATTTCCTAAGACTGAGGTCCATCCAAATGTCAACATCTCAGTGGCTGGCGGCGACAACGACAACAACACTTACTTATGCATCCCTTCCTGCGCAGGACTTACTGCCCCCACAGGCAGAACTAGCCACGACATTGAGTGACACCTTGTGAGCGGATCACCGCAGTTTTTCTCAGTGCACGACCCAGACATGATACTAGCCGGGCTTCCATCCAACCAACCAACAACCAACCAACCAACCAACTTAGCAGACAGGGTCCTGGGAGGCTTCGTCGCATTTGATGCTTGACATTGTTGGCAGTCGATATTGGTTGTAATTAGCTTTAATTGAAATTGCTCCATTCCCGTCCAGCCAACCCGGATTTGTATGTGTCTCCGCCGTGGGTGTGTGGCACCGTGATTTGGGTTTTAATGGGGAAAATGTTTGTAATTTTGCCAAAGTTAATTTATGGAGACCCCAAACAAATCTCTGACCCAGCTACATTTTTAGCCACCTCCTCGGTGCTCTGACGCATTTTACGGTTGCCGTTTGCCACTCGAATAATTAGAGAACTTTCAAGCGAAATTTTAAACATTTCTGTAATTTTGCGGACTGTTTATATTCAATTGATTTTGGCCATTTACTGTGTTAACTTCAACAGGGTATGGGAGAAAAAACAATATGCAGATAGACAGAAAATAGGTAAATATATTGCCGGAAATTAGATAAACAGATATTCAATAAATATTAAATGCCAAGAGTAATATCATTTTTAGTGCCATGCCAGCATTGCTTTATGCGGGTAAAGTCAGATTAACTTTATACTCTGATGGGAAAAATGACAAAAACAATTTAAGCAAATCAATTGCAAGCACTTTTTGTTCGCTTCCATATCGTATAACACTGTTTTTCTATAAAAACTCGTATCATGTACTTATATAGCGCTAATCACAATTTGTTTGTCCAAGTGAATTGCAATGGAAATCTTTGAAGACTTTATGGACATAAACAAAGTTTATGGCGGAGATATCAAAAGGAATACTATCCGCTGTCTAGGAAAAAAGCTCGGCAAGTACTTTTATCACTTTTGGATGTATCATGATTTGTCAGTAAGAATTAGGCAAGGTAAATAAACAAAAATCATCAATTCAGGGCTTATGCATATTTTTAATAAACAAATAGACAATTTTATTTGAGTTTGTTTATTCCAATTGATTAATCTAAATAAATATTTGGATGAGTAGTTAGGTACTTAGGGAGCATTAGAATTATTGATATGCATGCCGAATACTATAAAATTAAGTCAATTAGCCAAGAGACCTGCTTTTGCGCGGGATCAGCGTGTCTCAATTACCAAATCCCCCAAAAAGTTGATCAACTGATAGGCAAACATAAAGTCGCGACCATATCAAAGTGATTTGATTAGCTTGGCCATAAAACCATCAAACGCTTTCGATTTTCGATTGATTGAACGCTTCAAGATGGCTAATTAAAGAAAAACCAACCCCTATCTCGAGTCATCAATCATTTTTTATTGCATACATTTTCGTGTCATATATTGGGCTTTTTAAGTATTGTATTTTCTCACCGCCAAGTACAGTTATGACATTGCATTTGCCATAGTAAATTCTGAAAGAACCCAGCACTGTGATAGGTTGAATTTATAGCCAAAGTCACTTGTCAAGTGGCTTGGGAAATAATTTGGGTGACCATTTTATTGGTCGTTTACCTGGATGGCCGCCAGTCAGAGATATAGGAATGCAGAAGCCAGAGCAATTGGCTACCGATCGGCTTGATTTACGCCCTATCCAGAGAGCTGGCTTTAGCCCACCTTCATTTTCAGGTGGGTGGATCGTATATTTCAGGTGGGTGGATCGTACAAGAAGATAAGGAAGAGACTTACATTGATATTACTTCGTGGCGCTGCTCATGAATCGGTGAGAGAACGAATGAATGAGTGAGTGAGAGAGCGGATTCAATTCATTTCAATTCTTTTGATTGTGTTTGCAGACGTGTGTGTGCCTATAAAACGATTGCAGGAATTTGCAGCGATTTAGTCGTCTTTTTAAGCAGGTCGCGGATCGTCTTCGCCTCAGTTTTTGTTTCCATGGATCGCGTTGTGCGAATATGAAATTAAAAGTTTCCGAAGAACGACTTCTGAGTCTTAATTAATTGAACCAACCGAGAAGAACGATAAGTGCAAAGAGATTTGAGACATCAACGAAAGTTGTCTAATTTCCCGACCGCTGTGTGAATACAAAGTAGGTTTCCCCACCGCACATTTGCCTTACTCCCACATTTAAGTTCAGTGCCTGGGAATAAAAAAAATACTCTAGATATTTCACATTTCTGTTAGTACGTGTTTTTTGGTATCGAATGCAAAAACAGCCACCACAACTGCAATGCAAATTACACTCGCTTATGATTAAAACGCCCGCTTTCGACTTTGAGCTGTTATTAATTTGGTTCTCAGATGTTTTGCCTTATTTACGTTTTGCTGCTCATTTGCATATTGGACGAAATTAACGAAATGTGAATGATTTCTTAATGAACTCGAAATGAAGGCTTAATAATATTTTATTGCATAAGGAAAATCAATTTGCAGTGCTACCAATTGTATCATAATTTAAAATGTTATTAATCGAACGTGTCAAGCGGGTTAAGCCATTAATGTAAGCGGTGAACGAGTTCCAGAACGCAATAATTTGTATGAGGATGGCAGCAATTGAAGAACAATGAAGTACTCACGTGTAGTACATACGCACTTTGTTATTCATATTTTATTGCATAAACAGAAAGTTTTTGCAGTCCAGAATATATAAATGAATGAATGTCGGAATTATAATGAAACTAAAGGAAATAAAAATGGCATTGACATACATATATAAGAAAATTCTAAAAATGATAATTACTGTGAAAAAATATTAATGTACAATGGAGTTGAATAATTTGCTTTTCAAATTTAAAAAGGCAAATTACTCAAATCTATTTTCGATAGGTTCTTTGTTTTCTTAAAATCATTCTAATCTTGTATATTTACAAATGAAATATATAAATAATATTTTCTGTACATTTTCATCTATAAGATACCAGATAAAGATAATTACTGTGAAAAATATCAATGTAATTATACCCGTTACTCGTAGAGTAAAAGGGTATATTGTATTCGTGCAAAAGTATGTAACAGCTAGAAGGAAGCGTTTCCGACCCTATAAAGTATATATATTCTTGATCAGGGTCACTAGCCGAGTCGATATAGCCATGTCCGTCTGTCCGTCTGTCCGTCTGTCCGTCTGTCCGTCTGTCTGTCCGTCTGTCTGTCTGTCTGTCCGTATGAACGCTGAGATCTCGGAAACTATAAAAGCTAGAAGATTGGCATTTTGCATGCAGATTCTAGGAGTTCCTACGCAGCGCAAGTTTGTTTCAAAAAGGTGCCACGCCCCCTTTAACGCCCACAATCGCTTATATACGATTTTAAAACTTTAAATATTTCGGAAAAGTAAAAATGCAGTTTTATTGTGTTTATCAATACCTATCGAAATGTAGAAGACATTTTTCAAATCGGACCATTCGTTAAAAAGTTATGCGTGATCAAAGTTTCTATCTCCATCTCCCTCGCACTCCCTTTACCTGAGTAACGGGTATCTGATAGTCGGGGCACCCGACTATAGCGTTCTCTCTTGTTTTAAACTTAAAAAGCCAAATTATTCAAATCTATTTCCGATAGGTTCTTAGGTTTTCTTAAAATCATTCTAATTTAATTGAAAAATGAAAATATCGGATCGCTATATAAGTACTATTTTCTGTGCATTTTCATAAACTTCCACACCAAACGAGCCGCGCTCCAATAAATCACTTTTATGGTACCATTAAGTACTTTGTTTAAGTAAGAACCGTTCAAGACATCTCCAAAATACTCATCATTTAAGTTCACAATTTGTGCGGCTAAGATAACCAGAGGAGGTCTCTCACAGAGCCCTGTGATAAACAGGTCTTACTAAATGTAACGGAAATACATGCATAATTAAAAGAGAAACCTAGAGCAAATCTTATCTAATGCCTCGAAAATTGGGCCAATAAACACTTACCACAATTAGCAGTTGTCAACGCGACTAATGACAATAGCCCAAGCCAGACAAAACGAGTGTAGTACAGAGTGAAGTGGATCCGAATGCGGATTACAGATATTGATAATGTTTTAATAAACAATTCCCGCAATTGAGGGAGATAAACCGACAGAAAACAACCTGAGCCGAAATCCCAAAACAAGGCAGGGGAAACGAAAACGAAACCGAAATCGAAACCGAAAACGATCATATAGAAATAACATTCATGGCTGATTGATATTCGAGTGGAGTGGGTCTGTTAATGAAACACTCGTAAGTGGAGTAATCACACATATTCGCGATCCGATCGCAATCGTGAAACCAATTTAAAGGGGACCCAATCCCGTCCGCTTATTTAGCATTCGGAATCAATCACAATTCACACTTCGCCGCACGGTAGTTGGGGTAGTAGGGCAATACAAGCCAATTAACTCATCCGGCGGAACGATAAGGGGTCTCCACCCCATCACCTTCCCTTATCGACCCACCGAACGATAGCCATTCGATTTTTATGATCGGCTCACTCAAGAGTTTGGTTGATTTTTATTTTCCTTCTTACTCGATTCGATCTTTATGGCTAAATCTTTTTGTGTATAGCGCCCTTTCCTATCGGCCGCGTTTGTCAGATAAGCCGCGAACATATTATATTATACGGATTTTCTACATGCATCCATCAATCATTGAAAATACTTTTATATTTGCTATAAATTAATGCAAATATACAACCTAAGATAACTTTATGAAAGCTTGGCCCCGAATGGCTCCAACGAAATCCAGCCGCAATAAAAGATTCCACTGATGCCATCTAGCACTTGATAACTTCTATCGTGCGTTATTTAAAGAATTCTCTTTAACTTTCTTTAGGAGTGAGATCGTATATAGTGCCTGTCTTTACAAAAAACAGTTTAATTGATCAATTGAACGGCAAACTGAGAGTTGAAGAACGACTCTACTTGACGTCATTCTGAAGTTTTACAGTTATACCAATTCGTGGTAATAAACTCTCTTTTATTGATACCCAATTAAGAGTGCTTTGAACTACGATGATTGCTTCCATCAGGAAAGTAATGGATATCAGTGTTTTTACAAATATTCCTATAATAATAATAAAAAATTTCTTGTTAAAAAGATATATTAATTTGAAAATTCCGGTACTCGATTTAAAAAGCGAATACGACTAAATTAGATTTTACATTTCTTTAATTTACATATTTCTTACTGCGGAGGATTTCTTTCTATTTTCGGGTATATGTATATATTTAAAATAGAAAAATAGCTAATTGAGCTCCCTGTCCCTGTGTTTCCCTTATCTGTGTTATAATAACATTAATTGTTAAATGCATTAATTATATTTACCCACATTGATTAATTTATAAATCGTCATAGCCGTAGGTAATTAACAGTGCCCTATAGCTGGCTTATCGTAACCGGGAAAAGGCCAAGGAGATTAGCCAAGTGTCCAATATCATCATATCTGCCTATCGGCCACATGTGACTCTGCGTGATAACAAGCCGTGGAAATAACATACTACATTTTCCCTCCATTTAAATTCCTCGTAATTCAAGTGAATTGTTCTCAAAATTTACACGCTTCCTTCACTGAAGTGCTTAGGGGATTAATTGTGTAAGAATGCGAAACTTATTATCTGTTCTGATAATCTATTGTTGAGCAGTTTTGTAGACAATGCTCATTCCTAGCAATCGATTAGATTAATACAAAAGCAATAGAACAACACAGGGCCAATTACAAAGCCGAAATGAAGAACAGAAATACGTTTGTTGTCTGGGCAGGTTTGAAAGTGAATCGCGTAACCGGTAGCTGAAAGTAAGCCACCTCCAACCTTCTTCAACCAAGCTCGCCCATCGAGCACCTACGTAATTTCAAAATCGGTGTAAAATGTAAATGCTTTTGGCCCCCATTTGGCTGTGACTATTGTGCAATTGGGCTCGGGTCGTTCGAGGAAAACCTTTTCGGCAAAAACGGCTTGGCACTGCTGACCAGCTCGCCGGCCCTCCAACTGACCGCTCCAGCCAACTGAGCCAACTAACTAACTACATCGAATTTGCTTATGCTTTGGCCAATCCGATCAGGCAAACATGTCACGTAGAATCATTCCTCGACGTTGTTCATTCGTTGGCAATGCAAAATGCTTTTTGGTGTGGGTGCAGGAGGGTTTCGGTTAAGGGAAAGGGGCAACCTCCGACAAGGTCAAAAAGCGGCAAATCTGACGAAAACAAAACTGAAAGCAAAACTGATTAACAAGGGCTTAGTAGAATGTCGAACTTAAACTCAAAAAATCGTGTTTTCAGGTATTTTTAAAGTATACCGTAAAAAATTAATAACATTATATAGAATTATAGATGACAGTTTGTGTGATGTAATATATAAATAAGAACTTAGTAATAATTGATTGAGAAAAAACTGTATTATCTCGACTGCTATTCACAAAAAGTATTTTAGTATAACTGAAAAAGCTTTTCATTTCTTTGTTAAATAAGCGTTAAATCATAGTTAAAATTTATAAAATTTTTTTGTTTTAAATATTATTTTCTTAAGCTAACTATTTTAAAATACCGTTCTATAACAACATTTTGTTTCCCATTGTACAAATTATTTCTATTTAGCATTCACTTTATTTTATTATACTTATAATATATTATGGTTCTTTATCTACCCTACACAAAATGTCTCTATAAATAAATAAATTCATAAAAAAAAGGGAAGCAAACTTCGGCAAACTGAAGTTTATATACCCTTGCAGCTGTTACCATAATTAAATATTTTTATACCCTTGCAGAGGGTATTATAATTTCAGTCAAAAGTTTGCAACGCAGTGAAGGAGACATTTCCGACCCTATAAAGTATATATATTCTTGATCAGCATCACCAGGAGAGTCGATCAAGCCATGTCCGTCTGTCCGTCCGTCCGTTTCTACGCAAACTAGTCTCTCAGTTTTAAAGCTATCTGCTTGAAAATTTCCCAAAAGTTGTCTTTCTATTGCAGGTAGTATATAAGTCGGAACGAGCCGGATCGGGCCACTATATCATATAGCTGCCATATAACTGAACGATCGGAAATGCCATAACTTTGGTGTTTTTCAAGTTAGCAAGTTAGGAAGTTCTATGGGTTTTATTTTTGGCAATCAGTCTGACTTACCAAATTTCATAAGGATCGGACGACTATATCCTATAGCTGCCATATAACTGATTGATCGGAAATGCCATAACTTTGGTGTTTGTAAAGTTAGGAAGTTGGGATTATCTATGGGTTTTATTTTTGGCCAATCAATCCGGCCTGCCAAATTTCATAAGGATCGACCGACTATATCCTATAGCTGCCATATAACTGAACGATTGGAAATGACATAACTTTGGTGTTTTTAAAGTTAGGAAGTTGGGGTTTTTTATGAGTATTAAGAATGCATCATATAAATAATTTTGGAGAATATAATTTACAGAATATTCTGCAAGGGTATATCAACTTCGGCTCCGCCCGAAGTTTGCTTTCCTTTCTTGTTTTATTTTGATTTCGATGCTTAAAAACAATGAAGCAAGATTCCTAGTCAGCTATATAAAATTAATATAATCGACCGATTTTTACGAAATTGTAACCGTAATTACAATAATTAATCGTTAGAAATGACTAAATTTCGGAGTATATTCATATATATGTATATATGTTAAGAAAGAACGAAGTAATAATTTTATTTTCTTTCCCGATAGGACCCATCGTCTAATTTTTGTAACACCATATTTCTGAAATAACTTTAAACCATACGGACTAGATTGCCTAGAAACAGACAGACGGGCGAAAATATAGAGATAGATCGACTCGCTTAGTGATGATGATTAAGATATTATATACTTCACAGGGTCGGATATTTGTCCTTCACTGCGTTGCAATTTGTGACTGAAATTATAATACCCTCTGCAAGGGTATACAAACAAAAACGATGTGCCCGAAATAATTTATAATTTTAGAACTGAATACATATGAATCCATTTTAAATAGTGAAACTGAAAGAAAGTTTAAGTAAATGTAATATTAGCTATGTGATTAAAAAAAGGATAGCTTATTTGAAGGAAAAACCTAAACTTGTACATATATAGAATATGTACATTTGTGCCCATATAACATGTAATATAAAGATAATGAGGGTAATATATCAAATTAGGGTAATAAAATACAATGCATATCTTAATTAATTAATCAATTGCCAAGCTGAGGATTCCCCAGAGCAATTCAACCTATAGATGACCTGTAGATGGCCGTATTTACATATACGCTAGTTCATTGGCGCACACACACGGGTATATAGGCAGATATATTAGCTGGTAGGGCTTAAAGCCGAAACAGATGACACACGAATGCTAATTAAGACGCTTTGTTCGCATGATAGCACGTGACTATGATACGCCGATGATGAAGATGATGTGTCGAAAAGTTTGTCAACTCGGGTCTGTATGAGACCAGACACGCGTCAATTAGAGCCACGAGCCCCAAAAAAATACAAATACGGAGTCACTCGGGTTTTCAGGCATCGGTCCAGATTAATATTTATATTATATTTTATTCGCTCCTGGGGTGACTGTCCAAGCATAAATATTGTCTAAAACAATTTTTTCACAGCAAATTACTCATATCAATAGCAGACTTTTGTTGAAACGGCGCTAATTAGAGGTGAAAATTGAAAACATTGAGCGTGGCTGGCCAATTATGCAGTTGTGATTGCAAATAGACTTTTTCTGTCGCCAACCTTCCTGATATCGACTGCTCTGCTGCCTTCCCCATTTCTTCCCATTTAAGTCTATATTTAGTGCTCTAATCAGAGCGTGAATAAAGTCAACATGTTGCAAATTGATTAATGACTGAGTAATTGTTATGAATAAGATCAGTGTACTCCAACATCGTAGATCCTTGTACTATTTAAATGTGTTATTATCTCCGTTGGTCCCTAAACCTCAAATCGGTTGAAATCAAATTCAGACAGACTTGTCACCTGCTATTTGCTGCAAGCTTTTGTGTGAACCATAAATTAGCAAATGGTATAACGCAACTTTTGAACAACTTCGGGGGGAAAAAACAATTTTAAATCAACATCTCGCATGTGGCTTTGTTTGATTTCAGCTAACGAACCGCATGACTTAATGTCACATTTTATTCTCCTCGCCGCAGAAACGAAAAAATAGCAAAAACAATGGAAAGTCCCAAAAAACAAATAATCACCAAATGTATAGAATAATCCATTCAGCCTCATTATTTCGAGACGTCTCAACGCGCCTGTAAAAAACAAAAAGGGAAAAGAGGGACAGAAATAAAACCGAGCTCACGTGAATTTATTTAGATAAAACGCGTCATAATTGAACGCCAAACAAATGGCTAAAAAACTTCTTGGTCATCAAAGCGAGAACCGACCAGGTTTTTACATATTCATATTAAGAGTCATGTGTACATATCCATATCACAGAGCGCATATCATGTGTCTCGTTCGGTTCGGTGATATAATTAAAGCTAATAGCTGTTAATTTTAATTGTGGTTTTTAGAAGTTTTTACAATATTTATTTAATATTTACGCCGCCTTTTACGTTTTCACAAATTCTCATAGGCACTGGGAAAAATATAAATAAAATTAAGAACTAAATGAAATCAAAAATGTACAAGAAGAATAAACAAGAAGTCAACAAAAAATAGATTAAAGCTTTTTCTGACGTAGTACTGCACCTATATGAATTGAATAGTTAACATTACTTTAGAATCAATACGTTTTTGTTTAGTATATGCTTATAACGAAAGGTTAATTTAAGAATAGTTTAAAAATACACATCATATTTAAAGCATATTTTGTTTATGATCAAACCAAAGTATACGAATATTTGATACTAAATATAATTTTGGTTGTCGACAACAAATGATTAACTGCCACAACCACCTTTTATGTCACTATATAAATGTATATACAGCGATTGACTTGATAAATAACTGTTTGACTTTTTAATTAACGCCTCGCCATTTCGCCCAGTGTACCTCAGCAGGTGGCTCTGTGTATGAGTGTGTGTGTATGTGCACCTGCAGCTGACGAAAAGCCACCGCGTGGTAATGAATTTATTTCATCGCTAACCGTCGAACGAGATAGTTGTAAAAACTGGCGTATCGCTTATTAATATTTTTATACTTTCGATTCGCCTCGCTGTCCGATGTTTAGTGTAAGCCTTACTGCCATTAATACGCCCATAAAACCATCCATCGACCGAAGATAACTGATCATAAACTACGTTTCGGCAGAGCCATAAGACGATGACGGCCAATGGTGAGCCAGGAGCTCGCGAGGATTCCTCCGTTGTCGGCGCTCCAGCGACCATCACCACCCCGACGACCTTGATCGCTCCCACCCCGATCCCAGTGCCCAGCGACGTGCCCATGCCCAACTCGAATGGGAGTGGGAATGGCGCCGGCAACCACAAGAGCACCATCGTCATCGAGAGCCAGCCGAAGCGGCGGGTCAGCATTATTTCCGATCCGCCGGCGATCGGCGGGTCAGGAGGTCTCGGTGCTGGATACGACAATCCCGCCTACGAGCAAAACCCGAGGCGTAAAATTTCACAGGTGAGTGGAAGGTAGCGATTCATTAGTCGCTGTCAATTGCGATCATATCGGTTGATGAGGGCATCGTAAAATCGGATTTTCAGTGTACCGAGTATATAATCTCCTAATGAAAATATATATGGGCACACGCTTTGCACTTGTGTTAGCGATAACAGTCTGGCATTTACCCAAACTAACCCTGCTCCGTAATCCCATCGCAGACTTCCACACACTCTCACACGGATATAGGACCAGCTCGCAGGAAGAGCATCCTGAAGGACACGGCGCCACACGACAACGACAGTGATCGCGCCTCTACTCACAGCTATGGTAAGAGTAACAATAATGAATTGCTTTTATCTCGAAATAGCCCAGAAAACTGTTTTCTAATGCTGCGATTGGACTGTTAATTTCATGGAACTAAAACAATAGAACGTAGACAAATAGTAGACAACAATTCAGGAGTTAACTTATATGTCGCTATGCCAGAAATGTATTAATTATTTAGTCTGCGGCGTAAATTGTACCTGCAACGCCTCATTTCTCACGCGTGCACTTGTGTAGTTCCGCAACAAACACGTTTTTTTTTAACTCCATCACAAGCGCCGCAATAAAAAATGAAATTCTTTAAAAACGTGCAAGAATTAATTTTTCAAGACAGTACGGTTATATTTTAATTATAAAGTAGGAAACACTTTTTAAATTTTCAATGGAATCGATTAATGAATAAGAATAAGGATTATAATCTTTTTCGAAGTTGAAATAAACTTATTTTGAGTGGAACTTAAAAAAAACAAGAAAGAAAGCAACCTTTGGCAAGCCGAAGTTTATATACCCTTGCAGTTGTTACAAATCTACTACATTTGATTTCTATGCCTATATTACTAAAAATAAAGAAGCTATGTCGATTTTGCGCTGCATTTTGACATCGTTTCTTTGGCAGCTATATGATATTGTTGTCCAATTTTGACAAAACTAACTGATATAGTAAATTATTACTATATCTGAAAGAAATATTATATATTATTTTATATTATTATGATAAATAGAAAAACAGCTAAATACAAATTTTTTTTTATTTTTTATATATTTTAATTTTTTGATTTTCTATGGGAGCTATAGATATAGATGATGATATATGTGTTGTCCGATTTCAATTTAATTAAAACCGTAATTAATAGTATTTAAATATTATTATTATTATTGCTTCATTGTTTTTAGTAATAATCGAAATGTAGTCGTTTGTAATAAGTGCAAGAGTATATAAACTTCTGCTTGCCGAAGTTTACTTCCTTTCTTGTTTTAATTGTTTTTCGATTGTTCTTATAGTCGTCCGATCCAGCTCGTTCCGACATATATACTACTTGCAATAGAAAGACAACTTTTGGGAAAGTTTTAAGCATATAGCTTTAAAACTGAGGGTCTAGTTTGCCTAGGAACGGAGGGATGAACGGGCGGATGAACGGACGGATGAACGGACGGATGAACGAACGGATAAACGGACGGATGAACGGACTGACGACAAATCTTTGCAGGGTCAATTGTCACATAAATCGGTAAGAATTTTGAGCTGGTGAGATTAAAAAATTAGAGAAGATGAAGTGTTCTTTGATATTGATTGATATTTTCCATTATTGAGTCACTGAGATTTCAACATATTGTGGGTTATAGAAAGTTTCCTATTAAGCCAGCCCCTTTGTCACGGGCTCGTTGATATTGCGGTGTGAATTAACCAGTTGAAAAATGCAAATGTCTCAAGTTCAACTCACTGTTTGATCAAGGGCTTTGGTTCTGCGTCTATTTCATTTTCCAGTCGACATTATCAATTAGCGAACCTGGGGAAGTGGGCTATACCAATGCCCAATATTATTGCGTAGGTCTTGCCTTTGACGTACGAATTCCCCTTCGATATGCCCATACTTATCACCTAATTAGAGATCCATGATGGCTGACGAGATAATTTTCTTGGGTTCTGGGGAACGTAGAACCAAGTGCTTGCGTACCCAAGTTAATAGTTTATTTCATTCACTAAAGCATTGAAACCCACATGTTTTACAGAAAACTACAGACAGAATGCGCTGGACGTGCTCAATTCAAAGTATAATGGTCACCAAATGGGACACACCTCCGGGGGCGACAGCAGTGGCGGGGCCAACTACGTGGAGGAGTCCTGGATGTACACATTCTGCCTCAAGTGCCGCGGCGAGGAGCCATCGTCGTCCTGGGAGCCGCCCTTCTGGCAAAAGATATTCCCCTACCCGCTGTGCCCCACATTTAGAACGGTCTCCCGACTAGTTTCCATTATTCTGATTGGTAAGTAATTCTAGATTCAGATTCTAAATTTCTAGAAGATTAAGTCAAATACCCCGCTTTAAATTACAGTGTTACAAATAGAGTAAATTTACTTGAGCTTGGCTAGATATCCTGAATACCTTTCTTTCTTCTACCTTTCACATACTTTTTAACGAACTGAATATACCCTTTATGCTAGTTTATGCTATAATTGTAATATCCTTTACTGAATTTCATACACCCTTTTACTCAACGAGTGTCGGGGCATATTAACACCTTCATAGTTTATGCTAAAATTGTAATACCCTTTCCTGAATTACAGGTGTCCTGATCTGGATCACGGCTTTTGTGATCATTGGCGACTCGGCTGCCCCTGGAGGACAGCTGTTCGGCCTGGTCGTTCTCACTGTGGCCGCCAACTTTGGTGGCTACCTGATATCGCTGACCACCTTGCCGCGACTAATCGGCATGCTCCTGGTGGGCATTCTCTTCCAGGTGAGAATTACAAATAATTGATGTTATGTGTTGTATATTTCATTAGTTAAAATGATAATTCAGCCAACTAATAATCCTTTCAATTGGGTTTGTTTTTTGTATTGCATTAAAAAGATTTGGTGTTCTTACAAGTTTCACAAACTTATACATATGTATACATTTACATATCTACTAGTCATAGTAGATTATTTATTTATATAAATTTGATTAATTTGTATTTTACCAGAATGTGGGCTGGGCAAACATTGATGGCGACTTCTCCAAAGTGACGGCCCACCTGCGCAAATTTGCGTTGACCATAATCCTGACTCGAGCTGGACTCGAAATGGAGCCGGAGGCCTTCAAGAAGGTGTACAAGACGATCCTGAAGCTGGGCATAATCCCATGGTGCGTGGAAGCGGTTGTGATGGCCGTGATGTCGCACTTCCTCCTCGACCTGCCATGGATCTGGGCGTTCCTGCTGGGCTCCATCATTGCCGCAGTGTCTCCAGCTGTGGTGGTGCCGTGCCTGTTCCGTCTGCGAACCAAGGGCTACGGCGTGGCCAAGGGTATTCCCACATTGGTGGTGGCCGTGGCCGGAGTGGACGATGCCCTGTCGGTGGCCATATTCGGCATCATCAGCACAGTGATGTTCTCCGACAAGGGACTGGCCTACCAGATCGCCCAGGCTCCGGTTTGCATCTTGGGAGGCCTGGGCTTCGGCGTAGTCTGGGGATCGCTGGCCCGCATCTTTCCGGAGAAGGGAGACGCCTATGTGGTGCCGCTGCGGACGCTGCTACTCTTCACCGGCGGCCTCATGGCCATTTATGGCAGTGAAGAGCTGGGCTTCGAGGGCGCAGGACCGCTGGCCGTGGTTTTCTCGGCCTTCGTTTCGAACCTGTTCTGGTGCAAGGACGGCTGGGATGTGGAGGACAACCCGGTGTCCACTGCCTTCGAGATCTTCTGGATGATCTTCGAGCCGATTCTGTTCGGGCTGACCGGTGCCACCATAAAGATACGCGAGCTGGATGGACACACGGTGTCCATTGGAGCGGCCTGCATCTTCACGGGCGCCATCCTGCGTATTTTCACCACGGCGGGCATTGCGTTCGGGGATCGATTGAACACCAAGGAGAAGTTCTTCGTCGGACTGTCGTGGATGGCCAAGGCCACTGTGCAGGCGGCCCTCGGACCCGTGGCACTGAAGCATCTGGACGAGAACTCCACGGACGAGGAACGGAACTGGGCGAACATTGTGCAGACGATCTGCGTGTTCAGTATTGTTCTGACCGCTCCGCTCGGAGCAATCATGATCTCGGTGACGGGAACCAAGCTGCTGACCAAGACCAAGCAGCCGCAGGATCTCAGCGGCTGGCGACGCAGTCACCGGCCGTCCATCCGCGACATCAGCATCATCGACGAGGAGGAGGAGCGCGAGGATCCCGAAATCCCCGAGGACAAGGAGACGCACGACAACACGCTCAACAACGCCCACATCCCCACCATTTCCTACACCTACAACACATAGTCCAGTCCACATCGCTGACTTCTGGTTGGGTCAAGAGTAATGATGATTGTTTTCTTATTGTACACTAGTCTAAGCGGACATTGCATTCCGAAATAAATAAGTTAAAGAACTATGTGTTTTCCTATTATCTATGCTATTCGAATAATGCATCAAGTACAGTTTTAACATTAGGTTAAATTACTGTTTCGGAATATAGGTAGAAGGCGCCACAATCCCATTTGTGCGGCAAACCATAAAGTTTCAAGCCATATCTGATTTCCAATTTAATGCTTTTATTCCATTTTCTTTTTATAAGAACTTGTTGCAAAATATGCTAGTTTTATGTCATTCTATAGCTGATGAGTTCCAACTCTAATTTTTATTACAGCAGGGAGGCATGTAAACTAAAAAAAATTTATGATTGAATGAAAAGTTAGCTACCCCTACAATCCTGTGTAAAGTATATAAAAAATGTTACCTGAGATACATGAACAAAAAGTTGGATTATACCTTTGCAGATTTCAAAAAACTTAAAATATTCTGATATTCTGAAATATTCTTAACTTTATAATACCTTTAAAAATCTGTAGAGGCTGATTGGTTGAGAAGCCTAACAATTTGGTAAAAAGTAAAAACAAGTTACAATTTGGTAGTAAAATTTTTTGAATTTGAATAAATCAAATTTATTTGAATATTTTATGAACATTTTAGTTACACAAAAGATCGCTTTTGCATATTTAAAGATACTTTTGAACCGGCTCGCCCAGAATGGTCTCCAGCTCCTGCACCGCACTGCGTGTGTTTTTCTCCACGCGCTGGTGTTCGTCCTCCAGAAGTTCGGCGATGAAGGGAACAGTCTCCGGCAAAAGGGGTGCGTAACTTTCGCCTAGTTTACGAGCAATGGCTACGCAGCTGTTGAAGGCCAGTATCCGCACGTCCGGATTTGATGTGCGCGTCTTTAGAAGCACTTGGTTGTTAAGCTGCTTCCACATCACATCGTTGGTGGCCACCGCCAGCTGGGCGATGCTATTGCTGAGCACCTGCTGCAGTGGTTCACTTCCAAGTACAGTCTCGTTCTCCAACTGATTGACCAGCGGCGGCATCATCGCGTTGAATCTGTGCTCGTTGATGAAGTCCTCGTTGCAGTACAAGAACACGTGATGCAGAGTGTTCAGTATAGCCGTCAACAACTCCACATCATCTTCCGGTACTCCGGCTTCGAACTCCGGATGCAGAGAATTGTGCTCTGCCAGCAATCGTGAGGAGTCTTCGACAAATTCGCTGGCAAACAGTACGAAGAGCGACTTAAGAGCCGCGGCGATCCGGTTGGTCAGTAGGAAGTAGGTAAGCCTTGTTTCCCTGGAGCTGTTCTCCAACGCCCACTTGTGCACCCGAGCATACATGGGTCTAAAGCTTGTCTCGGACAGCTTTAGAATCCAGGTCACGAAGGTCTCGGCAATAGCCGTCTCAACATCTGAAACCAGTTGCCTTTCCAAGCCGCGTTCACGCACCTGCAGACGGAAGTCCAGCGCTTGGAGAAACAGCTCGCTGAGAGAGTCTTGCACCGATTGCAATTCAGCACCGGTATTGTGTTGGATGCTCTGCAACAGGAGCTGCTGCATCAGTTGTCCCAACTCGTCGTAAGCTTGCTGCTCTAGAAGGCATGAAAAGGCCTTTGCACAACTGGGCACAAGGATGCGTACGTGCACGCCCTGGGCCACCGCAGCCCAAACGTCTACAAGACGTTGCTTAAGATCCTGGGCGCGCTTATCCTGCAACAGCAACGGATTATCCAGTTGCACCGAGAGGCGCGCTAGGCCTGCGATGATGTCCACCAAATAGGGTCCTAGGAAAAGTGGCAATGCCTTGAAAAGCGTGTGCCAAGCTAAAAGAGAAGAATAAGTTAAGATTAACCTTCTAACCAACAGTAAAAGAAAATCTCTGAGGGTTGGCTGACTTACCAGTTATCAGAGTGGAGCAGACGTAGTCCGGTCCCTGCTTGAGCGTGGCCATCTGGTAAACCTGTTCCTTCAGTAGTTCCGTAAGCTGGGGCGCGAATTTGGGCAATTGCGCTAGGGCGTGGGCCTTGAGACTGGCGCAGATCTCGACGAGAGTCAACACAACATTGCCCACCACTGCCTTGGGCACGTTAGCTCGCCGCTTTGTGATCTTGGTAAGAGCAGCCAGCAAGGAGCGGCACTCGTCGACATATTCGCGACCGTGGCGTAGGGCCAAGAGCTGCAGGGCGTGCAAAGCGGTCTGTTGTAGCTTCGCCTGCTGTCCACTGCTGGGACCGCTCTCCAGGATCCCGTCAATAATCTCCTGAAACGGCGCAAAAAGCACTCCAAAGTGTTCGGCGGCAGTATGCTGGAAGTAATCGCTCGTGGAGCTTAACTTGGTTACCAACAGTTCTAGCACCTTGATGCGCACATACACATGATCGTGCTGCAGCAGCTCGGTGATCACGCTGAGGAAATCTTCTGGCGCCAACAGGCCAATGGCATTGTCTAAAACATCGTGGACGTGGATAGCCAGCACCCCCCAGAACTTCTCTACAGATGGTGTTTCGGTGGCTGCTTCCAACGCTCCATTGACTACGCCCACGTACGCGAGCGCCTTTAGGATAAAGTCCTGATAATACGGCAGCAGTTCAGTGGGATCGGATCGCTTCATTTTTGCCTGCCATTCGTTGCAGCTACTGATTCCCGACAGGAAGTCCATAATCAGGTACTTGTAGTGGCGGAGTTGCTTGAACGTTCGGGCCCGCACATTAAATAGCTGGTTTTCCGTGGTGCTCCCCAATTGGTCGATCTGACTCGTCGGCAGCGTGGCCAAGAATTCCAACAGACGTATGCTCGTTTGCAAGGCCACCGTCGAATCCTCGAACATCAGCGTTAGTTCGCGAGCAAAGTCGAGCCGCGACTTGTCTGAGGATACTTTTTTAGGGGCCTCCTCCCGAAGCATTTGCGACTCGAATACAATGCACAGGAATTGCCAAAGATGCTCTTTGGGCTCTAGTACGCGGAACAGGGTAGCGTAAAGAGGCAATCTCCGATGCACCGGCACGTCCGTGCAAATATCAGCAAACACCTTGAGCACAGGGATAACCAGCTCTCTATGTCCAGTCTTTAGCAACAGAATGGGTATAATCGACTCCACAACATTGTGAATAATGTGCAGACTGAAGGCATCGTCGTGTCGCGCCACCGAGGAACCCACAAACGTGAAGATCTCCACAATCTTAAGCAAAACCTGTTGCGGATACAGGGCGGCACAGTGGGTTAGGAGGAGCAAGGCGTGCTGCTGGGTCTGCGGATTGCGCGTGTTTCTCAGGCACTGCACCACCAGTTCGACGCGAAAGAAAGATTGGGGAAGAGCCTTGACTATCTGCACGCCGGCAGCCTGGGCCGTTTGGCAGCAGTGAAGCAAGTTCGCGAGGATCAGCTGCTTGGGATACTCGACGCCACTGTGCTCCTCCTTTAGGCAGACCTCCAGAAGATCGAAAAGCTGTGGAATCAGCAGCTCCGCTCCTACAAGCTGCTTCTTGTGTTCCACCAGCTCGAGAAGAGTCATTCCATGCTTCCAGGATGGGGTTGTTAGATCCAGTCGGGGGGCCGCTACTGAACGTCGCTTGGAGGCAGTCGGCGGTCTCTGCTGCTGCACCTCGGTGCTGACCATCTCCGCCAGCATCGACACAAGTGGCTGGCACTCCAAACGGCAGCGCTTCAACAATCGATGGCTGGCCAGGAAAATGCTATCGTTGTCCGAATTAGTGGCCGCCTCAACAATCAGCTTGATCAGTGCCACCTTGTGCTTGGCCTGCATTTGATCGTAGGTTTCTGGGGTGAGACTATTCAGCAGGATGCAGGGCAATGGCTGGAGCTTCTGTTCCAGTTGAACGTAGATGTCGTGGTTGGCGAAACTCTCCTCGAACAGCTTCCATGCCAGATCCTTTCGTAGCAACACATTAAGTCCTACACGTCCCTCGAATTTTTCCATCACCGACTTGTAGATTGCGCTATGTGGCCATGGAAGCTGTTTCAAATGCTGGTTGCCTTCGCCCGCAGTGATTTTTGTCAGGGAGTCAAGACCAAGGGGTAATAATTCCGCAAGGAAGTGCTCATCGTTGACGTGTTTCAGGGCGGACAGCAGAGCTGCGGTACAAATGGGCGGTTGCTTGGGATCGCAGGCCAAAGCTAAGACCGACCTTCTTAACTTGGAGAGTACCATTTTCTCCTTGGCCGTGGCGTGCTCTGGTTCGAGAATGGTGTATAGTATCAGGGCGTACTGTTCGTGATCCATGCTCAACTCGCTCTTGCGTTGCAGGAGCGATCGCACCAATTGCTCAACATGGGACACCAATTTGCGACTGCTGATCAACTGCAGTGTGTTAATTGCCTGCACTCGCAGTGTTTGTAGTGGCGATGTACAGGCGTTGGCCACGCGCAGCACGTGAACCAGGCTGCAGTTCAGTTGCGATTTTGGGTTGGATAGTACCGCCTCTAGCAACAGGAAGCCTTGCAAGCGGAACACAGCATAATCCGAGTCCCGTGGCCACAATTCCGGCATCCGCTCGAAGACGTAGAAGTTGGTCAGCAGATCCAGTCTGTCCTGGGCCTCGGGTAGAATTAGTTGAAGACTTTGCTGCAGAGCTCGAGTCCACTCTTGACGCTCTGGCAGATCAGTCCGATCCGTGAAGAATTGAGCGCATATTATCTCCAGCAGACGCAGACAGAGACGAAGTTCATCCGTTAATTGATTCCAAGGCGTCGCAGCCAGAGATGTCCATTTGGTATTTTTAACCAAAGTAAGAAGGAAATCTACATACAGTTGGAGAGGGACAGAAGTTGTGGTATTGGGTTTGCCCCTAACCAAACGGAACTGGATGCCCCGACTGTATAGTACGATTCTTTCCAGCATGTGCAGGCTCTCATGAGGTTGCAATTCTCTTTTGGCGTAGGCCGTCAACAGCAATAATAGATGTGTTAATTGGGAGGCTTCCTGTATATAGGCTTCACCTCCATGATCCTGGACGCTTTGCAGCAGCGCCCTCTCCTGACTAATCAGCTCCTCACTGCTGCTCGCTATTACGTCCAGGAAGTGTTGACGATGCTCGTTGGCCTTAAAGTTGTTAAAATCATCGCTCACTTTAAGTTCTGCCAAGAACGGAACCTTATTAGCAAAATCACTACTGAGAAGAATCAACAGTGCCTCATGCTCGTGCTTCGCCAGGGCTTCGCAGGGGAAGAGCAGCGGCATCAGCGCCAAGAGCACCAGATTTTTGTCATAGTGGCCGTTTACTGGGGCTGAAGTTAAGTGACGAACGGCCAGCGGAACCACAGGCATCCACTCGAGCTCCTTTTTGGATTGAGCGCGATTTAGCAGACGGCATAGGGTTTTGGCCAGTGGAAGAGGGCCCAACATCTCGGCCAGCTCCTCGGTGGGCAGTGAGAGCACGGCCGCCACCACAGCACCACTGTCATCATTGATCCTATCGGGCAGACACTCCTGCAGGAGCTTTACGCTGCGCTCTCTCTTCTTTGTCACCTTAAGGTTTTGGAGCAGCTGTTGGACAGCACCCAGACGCCAGTCAGAGCTGTAGTGGTAGAGCCTTTCATAGGCGTGCTTCGCCCTTTCATCAGTGGTATTAAGACGGAAGCCTAATAGAAGTATAAATGAAAAAATAACCCTTGAGGAAATTTTAATTATCTGATTTAATTACCTAGAGCCAATTTTAAGGCCTTTTGGCGATTGCTTGTGGAGGATTTGGCCCTCAAGGCCTCTTTAACGCTTAGGTCAAAGGCTTCAGGATAACGTCTCTCCAGCTTTTCGAGATAAGCTGAATACCAGGTTTGAAAACTGGTCTTTTCAATCTCTGTCTCATCGTCCGAATCAATTACGATGGTATCGTCATCGTAGTCTGCGGTAGTATCCATTGGCTCAGGTGCGCTCGCCGTCTCCACAAAAGTATCTAGAAAGCAACTAAAAGGTGTAAAATATTAAAATTAGTAAAATCGTTAAAGAATTCTCAACATTAACATTAAACCAATCAATTATTTTAGTTGTTGATCTACTTAATCAATCAAAGTTGTATAATGCACACATGAATAATCATTATTTGTGAGCATTTTAGCCAAAAAGAAACTAAAATCTATTTAATAAATAAATTATTCTTTAAGCATTTTTAAATATTAAAAATCACTTTCGGATTTTTTCTTTTTTTTGTAACGCAGTAAAGAACACTTCAAAGTATGTATGTATTTCTGACCAGCATAACTTTTATTTCACTTGTAAGCAAAGTAAATAAAAACGAAAAGTATTTAAGTAATTAATAATCGATAAGCTAAGTTAATTTTTCCTAAGATTTGTGTTCACTTGAAGGTAAATACTCACTTGATCATTTGCTGGGCAGTCGGCGTTGCCAGTGGCACATCCGAGATCAGGTTGTCCAAGAAAAGTTTGCAGGAGTTGGAGGCTGCGTCCTCCTCCCGAATGGCGACCACGGCGCCCGTCATGAGCGGCATGCAGATGGACTGGATGGCGATGTTGCCCTTGGCCAGGGAAGCCAGCTCCGAGGTAAGCCATTTTTTTCCGACTAGATTAAGGACTGTATCGGGCTTGAATTGCGGCAGAGCGGCCTGCTGCTTGCCATAGATGCAGACGAGCAACAGCAGGGACTCGCTGTGAAGCCTCTCGAACGGACAGTTGGCCACGCGTTCCAGTAAGGCGTTGCACACCTTGCTCTTCAGCTTAGTGCGGGAAACCAGCTGGGCGACGATCACATAGGCGGCGGCCATGAAATCGATGGTATCCGATACCAGACCCCGGAGCAGCGACTCCAGGATGGTGGTGATGTGCCAATCTTGCAGGGGTTTTGCCGTTTGCAGGGCGCCCACAACGACGGTGGCGTAGAAGTTGATCTGGGCCTGCAGTTGGTGAGCTCGCGGTCCCAGTTCCTTGACCGCCTTTTGAGTGTTTTGGCATATAAAGCCCAGAAAGGCGGGGTTGCTGGCGGCCCTATTGATGATGGCCGTCTTAGCTAGAGAGACGCCAGGACGCTGGAGTGGCCTCAGCCAGAACCAGTCCGCGTCTGCCGACCGTAGCCTCATGGTCTGTAGGATCTGGACAAAGATCATGGTCTCGTGGTAGGGCAGGATCAGAGCCATCACCTCGCTGCGGTTGTACTCGTGCACCTGGAACCGGCGCAGCAGCCACTCGAAGGCCATGTGGGCAGGACGCAGCAGGAGATACGGAGACAACAGGCGCAGGAACTTGCCAATCGCCGTGTCGAGCAGCTTGTTGACCTCCGGCAGCTCCACGGATCGCTCCAGCGTCAGTGTGGCCTCGTCGAACAGCGTCAGCTGGAACTCCTTGAAGTCCGGGTTGAATTCGGTCAGCTCCTGCAATCCCGCTAGCCCGATCTCATAGATGGTGCGCCGGTCCTTGGTGGCCGCCTCCTTGGGATCGAAGAGCACGGATGCGCGACTTCGGGCATCCGCTATCGTTATGGACGACTGCGGAGCCGCCAATTTCTGCAGCTGTTGGGCCAACGCTGTGCTCATCCTGGTATTGTGCTTCTTTTCTTTGTTTTAATTAAATTCAATATTTAAGCGAAGATTAATAATAATGTGCGGCGACCGCACTCCACACGTGTTTGTATCAGTGTGACCAAGTGTCTTTTATAAATATACTAAAAATACCTTTAACATATGCATAACTCATATGGGGAATTAGTAAAAACTGCAAAAGTCAAGAACCCCGTAAAATAGGATATTTACTTTACAGCAGTTTCGTTTCTACACTATGTAGATTTTGATTTTGAACAAATTGAACAAACTTTTCCCGATCGTCCCTATGGCTGCTATACGATATAGACGTTCGACAGCAGCGTTTTTAAACTTAATTGTACGCATATAAAGAGGAGAAAAAAAGTATATCCTTTACACTAAGCAAAAAGGTATAGAACAAGACGGTCATGGCTACAAAACATTTTAATTTCTAGTGTTTTGTAAGAAAATAAAAAAAAAAAACAAAACAATAGCCTAATATATTCAAAGCGTTTTTGAATGAAACTTTTCGTTAATCACCTGATCTTTAAGTTTTAAAATAGTTAAATTTAAATTTATAAACGGATAGCACCATTCACCCCAAAGAAAGATAGAAAAACAGTACAATTCTTGAATTTTTAAAGCTCTAATTGTAAAAATGTGAATATTTCGCATATGTTTAAAAATACTTAATCTCGCAGAGGTATAGATTTCCAAAAAACCTTACAGTGTACGATTTAAAAACAAATATGAGAATGTATGATGATGACAAAATGGAACTTAATGCAGTGAACATAATACGGAATTAATGAGATTTGAACAAATCGAATACTACTAATACATAAAGGTCTATGCTAAAACTAAAAGCAAAGCCGCTTGAGCGAGTTCTTCCTTCTGATCTTGGGATCGCGGTTCTGGGCACGTTGTGGCGGCGTGAGTCGCTCCCGGGGCATCATCAGTTTGGAGGGCGTGTCCAGTTCGGTGACCAGGCACCGCTCGCCGGGATGCGACTTGCACAGGCAGTTGATGCAGAACCGGAACTGGCAGATGACACTGGTGCATTCGGCAAAGTTGTATGCGGCTGCTTGCGGTGGGGTTCTGATATCGTCGAGGTCCAGGGACAAGAAGCGCTTTAAGGGCGGCCCAGTGGCGCTGAGGAATGTGCTGTTGTGGCGTCCAATAGGAAGCGTTTGGGACAGAGGAATGTCGCCACTCTTGGCCATCTCGCTGATGAAGACGCGACTGCCACGGCCGCATCGTGGGCACTTGACGCGCTGCGTTTGCTCGCGCAGAACCCTTCCGGCATCCACCTCCATCAGGTGGACGCTCGAGTTCCCAGAGTCCATTAGCGAGGCGGGACTGTTATCTTGGTTGCTGTGGTTAGAAGTCTGCAATGGCACTGTTTGGTTTGCCTTGGGCACATGGCTGCGCCGCTTAGGCACGTAGGGATTCTCTTTGGTTAGGCTCAGCTTGAGCCGGTGGTTTTGGAGGCGCTCCAAGTCACGCTGGCTCCGGCAGACGGCCTGCTTCCAGGCCAGCGATACTTGGGTCATCACGTCCAGCGTGTGAGCGTCAACGTGGCGCAGTATGCACTCCAGGGCCGGTTGCTTCTGTGCCAGCTTGGCCACGATGTCCAGCTGCTCCACGCCGCCGTAGAAGCGGTTCTTGGCCGGCGGTTGATCCAGCTGCGGAAAGAGCAGCTTCTTGGACTTCTTGGGGCTACTGTGCGGTGGCTGAAAGTGCTTCTTGCGGCGCTTTGGCAGGCTGTACGCCTCCTCCAGGCGAGGCGTCAGGGAAAAGGGATCCTCCTTCACGGATCCCTGGCTCTGCGGCTGGGACCTCGGATATGGCTTGCCCCAGTGCAGGTCCGGCTCGTGATGGCCACTGGGCGTGGAGAGCCCCCGAATCAACATTGAGGTGTTCGACGCATTGCGACAGTTCTCGCTTTCAGTGTCTTCCAACAAAAATGGCGTCTCCGCAGTGGAATTGTGCGGCGCCCGAAAGGATGTGTATCCGGACTCGTTCATCTCCGCCTCGGAGGATACCCGACTGGGGCTTTTCTTGCGCAGCGCCGCTCGCCGGTAGTACGCGCTCATTTTCTGGCGATTTTCGGTTCTTAAATTGTTATGCTTTTATTTTGGCATCGGTTGCTTGTTTTTGTGCCAGGGGTGGAAATACATTGTTGCGCACATCGATGTTTTTGGAATATCGCTAAGCCCGATGTTCATCAGGTGTCATCGATGTTTTACCATCCCTATCGAGTGTCGAATATTTGGGTTTTGTAACACTATCGAGGTTTTCGTTTCGATAGTAATCGATAGTGGTAAACGTTATTAATACTTTTTGAAATTAGAAAAAAAGAGTTCTTATTTGTAAAATTATTGGTGTTGGCGGATTAAAATGAAGATGAAAGTCTCTTAAGTACAGCATGATTATGTGTAAATACTCATTCAAATTTCGTTCAGGCACAGATTTAAGCATAGATGTAGAAGTCACAGCCCCGGAAAAAAATCAACGCATTGGCAAGTCAAAAATGTGGAGTCACTTTCAAAGGTCCAAAAATTGCAAAGCGGCCAAATGCTTGCCGGAGAGCATCTCTAAAAGCAGTGTTCCCAGATCAGGGGTTTTCCCCCTAGATTTAGGGGTTTTTTGACGTACTAGGGGGAATTTTAGGGGGGAGCAATTTTTAGGGGGAAAGTTTTGGGGTTTTTTTTTGGAAATTGTATTACCCAAATGTTTTGAAAAAAACACAAGAATATGTGATTTCGTAAAATATTGCCACGCATAAAAACAACCTAAATATGGCAAAAATATCAAAAAATAATGGTCACGAGTACAAGTGTTACCAGCTGATGCTGGCGGTTTCTGGGAACCACTTGATATACATAATAAAAAAACGATGCAGGGACTGCTTGATTAAACTCACGGACGAATTGCAAGCACGATTTCCTAAGAACACAAAATGCCTTGAAAAAATATGTGTTTTTGCACCGAAAGCAGCATCCTTCTTCGAATAAGATTAACCTTACCAAACAATTGCAATAGCTTTGAACCATCCCCTCAAATGTATAAGCTATTCAATAGCGAGGAAGTGTACAAGACCAATTTCTCAAATGAAGTTCTCGAGGTGATCTCTTAAAATTCGATATCGTTTTCTTGTTTTATTGTATAAGTTCGAAATTAACTGATTTTTTTAATTTAGGGGGAAAACTGGATTTTTTAGGGGGAAATATCGCCTGTTTGAGATTTTTTAGGGAGAAAGCAAAATTTTCATCTGGCAACACTGTCTAAAAGCAAAGATTGTTGTTATGTTACATTCTTAAATTTACATTTCCGAGTATTTGTCCTTTACATCTTTCCTGTTTCAACAGAAACTTCTCAACAACTTTTCAAAAGTGGTTAACTATGATCACTAACCATACAACATATAGACTGGTCATTTCATACAACGAATTTGGTCACAAAATTTTTCACTCGGGGAGCCCCAGTGCTGGAATCGGCAGGCCCCGACACTTCGTGTGCCTTCGGGTTTTTTCGCTCTCGTTCTAATTCTTATTTTGACGCTCGCGCTCGAATTCGGTCGTTCAGTCGCAGAGACGCGAATTTTGAAGAAGGTTGGCCTGCGCTTGAATTGGGCTTTGTATGTATGCGTGTTCATGCATTCTCATACAGGGGTGCATGTGTGCGATCATTTCATTTCGATGCAGCAAGAATATTTTGTCTTTTGCTACTTTTCAGACTTGGTACCCTAACAATATGGGCGTATTCACTATTGGGTTAATGATAAAAATGAGAATATTATATGTTATAGTATATTTTTAATATTTCAGCATATATTTCATCTTGGTTTACAAATTCAAATCAGTGGTAGCAAAAAAATATTTTGCATATATGTATGTATTCCAATTAATAGAAATCAATCTACTGAGATAGGAACAGGGCACATCGCAGTCGGTGTCTGCGCTTAGTGGTTCAGAAAACTTCAAACCAAATCAGCTTTGGTTGTTGTTCTACGAGCGTATGGTGCCTGCATAGCCTACCGACGATTGAATTTTAGGGGTGGGTACAGAAACAAGAACGTTTTTTAGGACACTTGTTTTGAATGATATGTTTAATGAGTTTTGGTTGATTTTTTTTTTGATTCGCAGTGTAATTTTGTTTAATGTTTTTATTTAATGATCTAGTTATATATATTTTTATGTTTGCTTATTCTTGAAAGTCGCCGCTTGAATTAGTTACCGATAAATATACATATGTACATATAATAATTTTATAGTTTTAATCTTGGAAAATAACAAATTGTTTATCCACTAAAAAGTAAAGACAAAAAAAATTTGAAGTGATTTTCTTAAATTTATATTACTATTTTAAATCAAGAAGTAAACTTTTAATGATTTTTAATATAAAAAAAAAATTATAAAATTAATTATCATTAAACATAACATTCAAAACAAGTGTCCTAAAAAACGTTCTTGTTTCTGTACCCACCCCTAAAATTCAATCGTCGGTAGGCTATGCAGGCACCATACGCTCGTAGAACAACAACCAAAGCTGATTTGGTTTGAAGTTTTCTGAACCACTAAGCGCAGACACCGACTGCGATGTTCCCTGTTCCTATCTCAGTAGATTGATTTCTATTAATTGGAATACATACATATATGCAAAATATTTTTTTGCTACCACTGATTTGAATTTGTAAACCAAGATGAAATATATGCTGAAATATTAAAAATATACTATAACATATAATATTCTCATTTTTATCATTAACCCAATAGTGAATACGCCCATATTGTTAGGGTACCAAGTCTGAAAAGTAGCAAAAGACAAAATATTCTTGCTGCATCGAAATGAAATGATCGCACACATGCACCCCTGTATGAGAATGCATGAACACGCATACATCAAAATAAGAATTAGAACGAGAGCGAAAAAACCCGAAGGCACACGAAGTGTCGGGGCCTGCCGATTCCAGCACTGGGGCTCCCCGAGTGAAAAATTTTGTGACCAAATTCGTTGTATGAAATGACCAGTCTATATGTTGTATGGTTAGTGCTATGATGTAGCTACGTTTATTTTTCATTTCTGTGATATAGCCATAGGAAAGCTGAATACCAAACATTATTGATTACAATACTTGATTTTTGTCGTTATATGCCGTGTTTTAATATTCCAAATAGAAATACAAAACCAATCAACTTTTTTCATTTCGACTTTAACGAAACAATCGAAAATATCGAATATGCTGACCTTCGATATTTTCCCAGCTCTATTCTTGCGCACTGTTAACTATTTCACTCCAGTTCTAGCACTGTAAAAAAAAGTTTGCTGCTCTGCCGAAAAATATATAATATATATATATATTAACTCTACAAGCATTACAGATTTACCTAAGCATGAACTCAATAACCACACATTTATTTTACTTTATTTAATCTTAAGTACAACTCAATGTTGTAAGAACAAAAGACAATTATGTTACCCGCCAAAAACATCTAAAACTTCGATGTTTCTCCATCTCTATTTAATTCTCAATTTCCAATGGGAAATCATCGATGTTAACATCGGAGATCTCGATATTTTCCACCTCTAAAAATCAAATAAAATGGTGGATTTACTCGCTACAATCGTCAACGCGCGTATCTCCGCTAAATCTGAGACGGCCAAAACTATTTTTGTAGAAAAAGGAGTTTCTATTTTCCATTATTATTAGCAATAAAATTAATTTAAAATAATTAAATTACGTTTTAGAAAATTAGCTTAAGAAATTTCTATAGATTTTTAGACACTTTTTTTATTAAAACAAGAGATCAAATAAATATATTTACAAACTGTTATATTATTTTGATCAGGATCGATTTCAAAAAAATACAAACAGTAGAAGGATAATTCTTTTGAACCCAAGAATGGGTCGACTTGAGCCCAATGTCAAGTCCACATATTGACGACGACAAAAAGATTTTGAGGGGGGTATGGTATTTACATTTTTTTGCCTTTTTATACCCTTGCAGAGGGTATTATAATTTTGGTCAAAAGTGTGCAACGCAGTGAAGGAGACATCTTCGACCCTATAAAGTATATATATTCTTGATCAGGATCACCTCCTGAGTTGATATAGCCATGTCCGTCTGTCCGTCTGTCTGTTTCTACGCAAACTAGTCTCTCAGTTTTAAAGATATCGAATTGAAACTTTGCACACACCCTTCTTTTCTTTGCACGCAGTATATAAGTCGGAACGGCCGGGATCGGCCGACTATATCCTATAGCTGCCATACAACTGATTGATCGGAAATGCCATAACTTTGGTGTTTGTAAAGTTAGGAAGTTGGGATTTCTATGGGTTTTATTTTTGGCCAATCAATTCGACCTACCAAATTTCATAAGGATAGGCTGACTATATCCTACAGCTGCCATATAACTGAACGATTGGAAATGCCATAACTTTGGTGTTTTTAAAGTTAGGAAGTTGGGATTTTTTAAGACTATTAAAAATGCAATATATGAATAGTTTTGGAGAATATAATTTACAGAATATTCTGCAAGGGTATATCAACTTCGGCTCCGTCCGATAATAGCTTTTCAAAATACAAAAATTAAAAAAAAAAAACGCAACCTTTAGAAACATCTTAACTAATGAACAATTTTTTCTGATGATCCAGAAACGAGTTATGCTGTTCACCGCAGGAGGCGCCTACGTAGCTTGGCTGCGAACGGCTCATTTATTTATTTTTTCGATGAAAATTTGTGAAAACATTGTTTAAATGTTGTACTTTGATACGCTTATAAAATAATTAATAACCACACCCCACCCCCCCTTAACCAAACATGAAAGGAAGCAAACTTCGTCAAGCCGAAGTTTATATACTCTTGCAGTTATTATAATAAAAAACGACTAATTTTGATTTCTATGCCATCGATTTGAAAAATGTCATCCAAGTAGCTTTAAAACTAAGAGACTAGTTCGGTAGAAAGAAACGGACAGATGCAACTGGCTAGATTGACTCTTCTGGTGATGCTGATCAAGAATATATATACTTTATATAGACGGTGAAGTCTTCTTCTCTGCGTTGCAAACATTTGACTGAAAGTGTAATACTCTTTATAATTTTATTACCAACAAGAAAGTGGTAAACAACTATTACTCATTGTTGATAATATCTGTGTCATAAATATCAAAAAGCACTTTTCAAATTTAAATGAACTTACTTTTATTTCTAAGTAATTTAATGCGTGATTGCATACACTTAATAGAAATACAATTGCCGGCCTTGGCCCAATCAGAAAAAGGCAGTCGAGATAATCTGTCCTTGGCCATTATCAGTGTCATCAAATAAACAGAAATCCCTCAATGACTTATCATTTGTTTTCCCCGACTCGTCCTTAACTTTGCCTTGTCCTTTTTCCTTCGTACTCCCAGTGTCCTTTTCGCCACTGACAAATTTGCCGGCTCAAGGTTTTTGTGCAAATCATGACGGGGCATAGATTTGGGATTCATGTGAAGGTCTTCCTTCGCCACCCCGTGGATAGTTTCGTCAGCTGCCCATATTGTCTGCCGACAGGAGCCCCATGACCCACCACCTATCCACCGTTTGCCACCCCATTCCCGTGTCCAAACGCCGACGACTTCATCCACTTGCTGGGGGAGTGAGGGGTCGAGGGTTTTTTGTTGTGGTTGCCGGGGGAAAATCAATGAATGATATTTCCTTTATGAGGCTCAATTATTTGCTGCGGGGATTTGCTATTCTTCCCCGGATTCTGTCATCTGGTTCGTGCCTCATTGTCCTTTTAAATGCTTTGGCAAAATATTTTGGGTGCTTGTGCCGTCTTTTGTCAGCCAGCAGCTCCTGCGTTAATAATTTATGAATATTTGCTCATTTATTGTTTTGCATTATTTATGGTTTTATTATTTGTCTATTTGCTGGCACAAGGGGAGGCGTAAAGGGGCGTGGCGGAGGGCAAAGATTTTGTTTTGATTTTAATTAAATCGACAGACGCACATCGGCTTAATTTAAAGTCATTTGGCAGTCCTAATCTCTTTTCCGCTCTCCGTTTCCCTATCCATCGTGGGCGTGGGTTTGTTAGCATATTAATTGACGCTGTGGCTTTGGGATTAATTTGTGGTCCATTGGTTCAGCCCCCGGTGTCGTGGGTTTTCGGTCTGCATTAGGATGGGAGCGCTGGCAACTAATGTCTTAGTCATTGTCGAACTATGGGATTTGAATTTTACTGTGACATTTTGAAGATGTTATTGCTCATGGGCTTGAATATATATCATGCTTAAGAGGATAAGTGTCCATATTCTTAGGGAGTGCTTAAAGTTACACTTTTATTTTATATAACGAAAGGATATACAAAAAAATATGGTTTTAAATGTTCTTAAAAATCAGGTCACGTCAGGGACCCACGCATTTAATTTTTATTACAAATATTTTTGTATTTTTTGAACAAATTTTCGCAAAAATTAATACGTTTTTGAGAGGTCTTAACAAGGTTAAAAGAGTAAGCTTTTTTTAAACTTGTTTTCTAAATAATTCGAACAAAATTTAGTGTTAAAATATTTTATATTATTGTAGATACATGATAGGTTCGTATTAAAAAGATATTTATTCGGAACAGGCCGTATCCACTTACCATATTATATAGGTCTTTTAAGAACAATCGGGGAAAAAAGTAACGTAATGAAAGCTTTGTTATTTCTTAACATATATTCAATATAGTCAGTCGTTTTTTTGTAACATTACCCCCATAAATCTCCCTAATTATAGACAATTTTAGCGTTAGGAAGCGATGATCTATTCTTTGTGGTAAAAAAAAAATTGGTCATTCATTGTGTTGCCTTTGAATTCTTGTAAAGATTGTCACCACGTAAATTGATAGTGAACCTATTTGCTTTGCTTCACTTCATATCCCAAGTAACCTTTTCTTGACCCAAAACTGTTGACCACAGTACACAATACTTGCGTCTGAGGGAAACCTTGAAGCAAATCCCTGTCAAAAAGGTTTTGACATATGTATCGCTTATATGCGTACATATGTTTTATGTGGAACAATGTTTGCACGGATATTGATATCGGGCTGATTAATTTGAGTTTACGCACCAGAACGAGCCGAAATAAGGACAAATGGAGGGCAGCAGGGAAACGCAGCCCGAGTCAATATTTGCACTCAATCCGTACATATGCTCTAATTATTATCCTTTTAGCAGTGGGCAGTGCTCTGTTTGGCATTATGTCCCTGCACGCACACCCCCCCCCTCCCACTCCCCCTCAGTCCAGTCCTACGCCCCATGACAGCCGATCAAACATGGGTCGGTCGCTCGAATCAACTAATTATGGTAATTTACCGCGGAATGTCAACAAATATTTTGTAACCGGTTATTTTATCGCACGGCCGCGACTCACGTAAGTCCTTGTCTGAAGGAGAGGTCCACCCCACTTTGGATGAAGTGCAACTGGAACTGGAGCTGGAGCAGGATGTGGAAGTGGAGGTTTAAGTGGAGGTGGAGCTGGACAGGCCCGGTCCTTGGCAGTCGGAGCATTTGACAAACGATGTTTACCGCGGTGGGACGCAACTGGGTGTCCTTGCGACAACACGAGACGGTCTGATTATTTTTAACCAACCAACGGACAACCTCAAATGGCTGTGCAAGCAAGGTAACCCGAACTGGGACTAGAACGGAACCCAATTCGCTTGATTGTGTTTGATTTCGGCAGAACGTTTTTCATATTTTTGTATTTCCTACCTATGCGTAATAGGGGTATATTGATGGGGCTGTGCTCTTTTTAGGTATTATTATGCATTTTTATCAAAACTCGGATTTTTTATGAGCTAAAAACCAAAAATCTGCAAAAAACACTACAAGAACACTGCATAAATACAAAAACGGATTCATTTTAAAAGATTCTAAAAATATTGTTGTGTAGTTTTTATAAATTTATATATGATATAATAATCTGCCATATATTGCTATTTTTGAGTAAGCAACGGTATTCCTTATAATATTATATATGCATACACGTTGTATTATTATACATTTTTTCCTTGCTATTCTATCTTATTAAAATTTGTATTTTTTTATGAGATAAAAACCAAAAATCTCCTGCAAATAACACTTCAAGAATATCTGCACACGAACGGATTAATTTGAACTGATTCTAAAATATTGTTGTGTAGTTTTTATAAATATTTATATGATATAATAGGTTCTTAAAACATATTTTTAAAAGCTCCATCTGCCATCTATTGCAGTTTTTGAATATGCAACGGTATTTTTTATAATATATGTAGTTATACATACACATTTTAGTCCAAGGTATCAAAACGTCCGTAACTCAACTTAATTTGGTAACTGTTTGTTCGTTTTTATGATGGTCCACTGCGTGGTAATTCATTTTTAGTCAATAAATCGTTTGGTTGTTGGTACTCTTTGCCCTTCTACCTGGGTGCGGCGAAAAGAAAACAAAAGCCAAACTGATTACCAAGCCAAAGTTGAGAACCAGAGGAGCAGTATTAATTTGATGGTAATAAGGAAATAATCGCACTCATTTATCATTTTAATGTATTCGCATTTCGCGTCGTGGGCGTGCCAACAGTCGGAGCAGTTAAGTCTGGTAGATAAAATTTCACAATTTAATGCTATTCTTGTTCCAATTGCTTAGAATTGCAGGGAAATAACCTATATTTTATATTTCTAAATGCGAAGAAGCTCTGTTATGGTTAGCTAAAGGACATTCCTATGTTTTCAATACATAAAAATAGTTTGATTAAACAAGCTTTCATTTAGCATAGGTAACAATAAGTGCATTTTGGCAAATTTAAATTAGAAATTTGGCAGAATCAATCAATCAGAAATAGTCTATTAAGATATTAAAAAATTGTAGCCTTGGTCTATTTGAGTAACTTGATACATTGTAATATCCAAAGGCAATTTGCAAAATTTGATCGATTTGCCAATTGCGATTTTTGATCAAAATAAAACCATCCATCCAACTTCCTTTTGAGTGCGACACGTGCATTGCACATGACAAATGGCGGAACTCAGATGTGCAAATTTTAAATCGGTTTAAATTTACTTTTCAATTAGCAGATTGCATTGCCCACGTACTTTATTTTTAAATAATTTTTTCTCGACCGCCTTTTTTTTCGGAAGTCATTGTTCTTTCTTAATTTATTTTTCTGTTTTCTTTAATTTATTTCTTTTGTTGAATTTTGTTTAATTTCATATCCTTGTCACCTTCGCAACTACAATTTGTCAAAGTGGCAATTGGCGAGGCAAGTGTCCAGGGTGGAGAAGGGTGAAAGGCGAAGGGTCAGCCGCTTAAGGGTCCCAAACAGAGAAACCCAGTGTCCCACTCCCAATCGTCTGAATTAATCATGGGGCGGCTATTTCAGTTTCGGCGGAAAAAATGCGGAAAGTACACGGAAAAAGGTTTCAATTTGAATAATATGACGAAGAGACAAGCCAAAAGGGTTGACAGCAAGGTGTTTGTGTGTGGGCAACCACTTTCAGGGTGTCACTGTCACACGGCTCATTTCGCATTCACAACATGCTCGAAACATCGCGGCCCTTTTGCCAATTTCATTTGGCGGCATCATTTCTGCTCGTGCCTTTCTCATTTTTTCCCAATGCCAGTTTTTCCCTTTTTTTTTTGCATCTTTTCCCGCTAGCAGATGGAAAACAAGATAAATGATTTCTAACTTGACTTTTCATTTCGTATATTAGCCGGAACGTGCCTCACATAGTTCATTGCACCCCTTCCCCGCCACCACCTGCTTGAACACTGTGGAAAAGCGCGGGAAATCTAATTGTTCTCTAATAACGAGCCTCGATTTGTTCCGTGACTTTTACACATTCGGCTGATCAAAATATCACACATTATTGTTTGCCCACCCCTCCCCTCCCCGCGGCATGCGATCCCTCCCCTCGAGTTGCTGCCCCATACTCGCCACTATTTGGCCATATGTTGCTCGGATCAATGATGTATAGCCCTCGGTTGTCGCCGCTGATTATGGTGGCTACAAAAGCTGCGGACCATGAAGTGGTGGCTGGTAAAACTCGGGCCGAACTTGGAATGCGACTCCATAAACACTGTTTGCATTTAGGATGAAATTCAATATTAATTGGATAAGCACCCACTAAGAATTGCGGGTTTAGTGGTGGTAAGCATGTAGAGCTATGAGGTTTTCGTTCTTCCTAATATTATATAAAAGTTTAGCTTTTTTATTTTGCTTAAATTGTTATTTTTATAAAATGGTAGTGTTGAACTAAATATTTACGTATCACCTGAGCATATACCAAAATCAATTTTCGGGTATCTTCAAGAGTTTGCCTTAGTAATAAGCTGTACATTTTTTGTAATAGGGTCCATTAAACGCTGTTAGGAACTTAGCCCTTTTTATTTCGATAACTGCTGTGTGAAATCCTTCTCTCCTTCAGTATGTAACATTTTTATATTATTGAGGCAAAACATTAAACGATTCTATTACTTGTACCTTTAATTCACATGCTAACCTGATAATTTCTTCGTTAAAAATACTGTTTAGTTTTAATATAATTTTAGTTAATGTCTTGCGTGAAAGTATGATTGACATTACTACTTCGCTTCATTAGGATATCAAATGGCAAGGCTAGTTCTTGAGGTTAAATTGAAGGCAATAAACATAGCTACGAATTTTTAAGGGAATACGATATTAAACCATTTGGAACATAATCTTACCCATCTAGTAAACATAGCCCCTTGTTGTTTTGCATACTACCTGGAAGGCAAGTGCACCCGAACATTCAGTAAAATTAATTTTGAGTAGAGGTAATTTTTCTGGTGTTTGTGTTTAGAGCAATTTCACCGAAAATTTGGTTGGTGTAACCAAGAAATGGTTGTGGAATTCTCACTAATAATAATATTTAAGCAAGCGATTTTAATTTCCGAAAAATTGTAGTTTTTCATATAGCTAAACAGGTGTTTGCTATAAATCTTCAGCCTAAGAGTTTTCATCTAATTGTTAGCGATATTCTCTTTGAAACAAATCAATAAGTACTAATCATTTTCTATGTATAGTAAGCCTAAAATAAATCTTTAGATCTATAAATAAATGTATCATTACATTTGAAATTTTTAGACCTTTATAATAATAATATTTAGTTTTATATATTATATTAATATGCTAAATATTAGTTTTAACAGCTATACTCTGGTTTATCAACTAATGTCCACCTACATACCCCCTTTATACGCATAGACTTTTCGTAGTTAAAGAAAAAAAAACTTTCTTTAATATAAATATTAAAACAAGAAATACAATTTTGTTCATAAATATATTCTGAATACAAAATGCTATTTAGTTCTCTAAAAAGTATTTAAGATTGATTTTAAAGACGTCGATAGTCCATTAGAACATTAGAAAAAACTTTGTTGAGAATTAAATAGTATTTATCATCTATAAAATATAACATATATGGAATACCTATTACCAGAACACTTTAACTTAATTGTGAAAGTCCTTCGACCAGCATATCCCTGTAACCCGATATCATAGTACTTAATCGAGGATGGTTACATCATTGTCCCAGCGATGGGTTTCCCATCGAATGATTGTTTGCTTGCCCGACCGATAAACGCCCCAAAGGATCTCACCTTAACACCTCCTTAGGGTCACACCCCCCCTCCTAGACCAATATTCCCATAGATATAATATCATGGTGGTGGCACTTACACTCCTAGCTTCTCTCCTCTTTTTTATCCATTCAATCAATTAAGTCATCAGTACAATATTTGTATTGTCGTTGTTTTTTCTAGTCGGTTACTTCCGACAATAATGGTGGTGGTTGGGTGCCTGCGCTTCCCTCATTGACTTTCCTGTGACATCCGAGCGATTGTCACACTATCCTACCAATTTTCGATTCGCATTCCCATTGTTTTTTGTCTGAGCTGATCACGTGTATGCCTCCACCGCCGTGACTTGGGCTACTTGAGTTCTGCCTCTAGCCACTTAATTAAGATGAAATGCCGCTGTTTTATTATTGAAATAGTAAATACTACATAAATTTACTAATGAAAACACTTAACGACACACGTCACAAAAAAACAATGCGGGAATTCGGTTTTTATTTACCGAATATTTGGATTGGCTCCCTCGATACTTGCAAGAATGGTAGTTTTAATATAATAATTAACAAAGGTACTCAATCGTACTTAAGGTTTATGGATTTACTAGAATTTCGTGAGATTAAAGAGGGTAGTGCTGGATGATATTCTGCGGGAATGTTCATTAAGTTATTGCTAAATGTCTCTTACACTTAAAAGGAATTTGTTAAAAATTATATTTCCTTTTTATATTTACATTTTTACAAGAAAAAAGAAAATCCTTCCAAGGGGAGAAGGCACATAAAACAAGACAATTAGACCGTTTTCCAAGTTTTTCTTGGAATGTTACGTAGGCCAATCTGAAATTGTTGAGCCAGAGGTGTAAAGTTAAGGGCTCTGTATTATGCTGAATCCTTTCACTTAATTGTGCAACATAAATTAAAATGACAGCTCCAAAGAACGTAAGAGGCTGAGTGTTGGTTTTCAATTAAAAGTTTTACAGATAAGTGAGTTTGGTAAACTTTTTTGGAAGCTTACCCTTCCTTAGAGTTTAAAGGGCTTGATAATTTATTAGTAAATTGTGGTTCCTCTCCCCAAATGGGATTTCAATTTGTCCGAGAATCATATTTTCATTCGTTCCCCACACTTCCCAGCTGCATTTTATGTTTGTGCTTACAATTAGAAATCTGTGTTCTGACAACAATCTATTCGAAAATCGAAGTTGATAGGCAATGCAACTGCCATCCATGTAAGATGTGTCATGCACATGGTCCCTTGATATTGATGCACTTAACACCCTGTCTGCCTCTGCATCTGGGCATTATTCTTAATGTTTGGCTTCCAATTTACTGGGACTACTTAGGCAGCTCTTCGGGTGGCCAAACAAATTTGCATATTCGTTGACAAGGCCCCAGACAGGTATTTGGTATTTGGAGAAGTTGGGCACCAACTTAAACAAATGCATTTATTTGCAAGTCTCTCAAATGCTCCAAGGAAACAATCTTCCATCGATTACCGAAGACCTCAATTGGATTGCAGCTGATGTCAATTAGATTGGCAGTAGGTTCTTAAGCCATCTTTGGGATCTCTGTTTGTTTCTTGGGTCTAGTTAACTGGATTTCGCAGTTGACTTTATGGTTTATGTAAATAAGACTGTCCAGACACCATAAGGTTTGTACTTTGTAGTTAAAAAGACATTACCATTTTTAATTGTATGAAAGTTATCATGAATATGAAACAAATGTCTTTTGTTTCTCAATTTTTATAAGTAGAAGCTATTAAAATTTGTTGGGTATATAATAAGCTTTTTTAAAGATAAGAAGAAATAATAATTGTAAGAAAGTTATCATGAGTATGAAACAAAGTTTCTCAATTCGTTGCAGCGAAAATAGTCACTTTTTAAAGATAAGAAGAAATAAACCTATTAAAGTTTATGTCTAGTATACTAGTGATTACTTGTCCCAGAAATGCACCTTATAATGGACTTCTACGAAACTATTTTACTTGACTAGGCGATAAGAAATGTATCCTATGTTAAACAAATAACCATAGGGTTTTCCTGCAAGCAAGTTAAATAGGTTTAATAGAATCTAGCCTAAATTGCTTTTCCCGGGGCCAATTATGCCTCACCTCGACCAAGTTTAAAACTCGTTCCCAGAACTTTTGAAGTAATCCAGTTCAAATCAATGTTAAATAAGTTTTGTACAACTATTTAGCAATAAATTAATCTTCATAAATCACAAATCAACAACAGGGACGACAACCTGGCGACTGTCAGGTGAGCAGATGAGGGAGCAAACGGCGTTCCATGAACTACATTAAATTAGAAACGAGGCGTCGTCAAGATTCCGTATAATGACAAAAGCAATTAATTTTGTGTGTGCCCAGGCAGATGCCAGGGAATTGTGCGCAAAGGTGTTGTGTTGGCCAGAGGAAAGGGGTGAAGGGGTGATGGGTGATGGGTAATGGGTAATGGGTAATCCACCCTCCAACCCTTTTCGGCCCAAGCCCGATTACGTTCACAAATCGCTACAACGACGAGGCAGAGCCACCTCCTGCCCCCTTTGGACACACAATCAAAATTCCACAGGCGGAGGTTGCGAGCTCAGAGGAAGCTCCCATTCGAAAGCTTTGCAATTAATTATGCGAATCTGACGAATCTTCCTAAGCGAGCAACTCTTCGACTTGGCCCACATGGGCGGCAAATGCTGTTTGCCGTCAACTGGCTGGCATCATGATTTACATGGCTGCCTGCAAAATGTTTCCGGTGGGTGGGAATCGGGCCATACGTCTGCGCCTGTGGTAACCGATGGTTAGAGGAAGGGGAGGTGGAGTAGGAGTGGGTAAATGCAAATTTAAAGGCGTGAATAAGCCAACGGGAAACTCCAGAACTCTAATTGTAGACAACCCCCGTAATTATCCGCTATGGAAAAGCCATTAATGGTATTAGAGGGATTCCAGTGAATTCGTGGGCGAAAATGTTGCGTTTTGGATATCCTTGCCATTAATGGAGGACAATTGCTTAACATTTGATTTGGCATTACAGATAGCAGTAGTTGGGAAATGGTTAAAAATGTTAAATTGTATAGTGGACTTTAGAGATCATATGTTATTCTTCATTGTTAAGACAAAGACCCATTTAACTACATTTAATTTGTAGTCGAATAAAAGTTACATATCCAAAACAAAATCTATTTTATACAATACTGAAAATATGTGGACAATGTGCAAAGTATGCCTATATTTCTATGCCAAACAGCCACTAAGGACACTTTGCATATGACTTCCTATATGATGCAGGAGGGGTCAATCAGTTATATGGCAGCTATAGGATATAGTCGGCCGATCCCGGCCGTTCCGACTTATATACTGCGTGCAAAGGAAAGAAGGGTGTGTGCAAAGTTTCAATTCGATAGCTTTAAAACTGAGAGACTAGTTTGCGTAGAAACAGACAGACGGACAGACGGACAGACAGACGGACAGACAGACGGACAGACGGACAGACGGACATGGCTATATCAACTCAGGAGGTGATCCTGATCAAGAATATATATACTTTCTAGGGTCGGAGATGTCTCCTTCACTGCGTTGCACACTTTTGACCAAAATTATAATACCCTCTGCAAGGGTATAATAACCCAATTATCTATGGATCGCGGTTTCTTACGAGCCATGACGCCTCCGAATTCATTACACATATATTATTCAAGAATAGCTTTTTTTAAAGAATAGCGGATTTTAAAGAAACTGACAAAGTTTTCCTAGTACTCAGCCTTGGTTTTCTTATTGATGAATTTTAAAGTTAGTAGACTGGCTGTAAGATATGTTCATGCTATAAGAACGAAGCAAGTTAGGAAGATTTACATTTTTTTCATATAAACATTTTTTACTTAAAGCCAGTTTCATATGTTGTAGAATACGAATATGAAAAATAATATTATTTCTATAATTTTTTAAACGAAATTTGAATCAAACAAGAAAGGAAAGCTAACTTCGGGCGGAGCCGAAGTTGATATACCCTTGCAGAATATTCTGTAAAATATATTCTCCAAAATTATTCATATGATGCATTCTTAATACTCATAAAAAGTCCCAACTTCCTAACTTTAAAAACACCAAAGTTATGACATTTCCAATCGTTCAGTTATATGGCAGCTATAAGATATAGTCGGCCGATCCGTATGAAATTTGGTAGGTCGGATTGATTGGCCAAAAATAAAACCCATAGAAAATCACAACTTTCTAACTTTACAAACACCAAAGTTATGGCATTTCCGATCAATCAGTTATATGGCGGCTATATGATATAGTCGGCCGATCCTTATGAAATTTGGTAGGTCAGATTGATTGGCCAAATATAAAACCCATAGAAAATCCCAACTTCCTAACTTTACAAACACCAAAGTTATTGCATTTCCGATCAATCAGTTATATGGCAGCTATAGGATATAGTCGGCCGATCCCGGCCGTTCCGACTTATATACTGCGTGCAAAGGAAAGAAGGGTGTGTGCAAAGTTTCAATTCGATATCTTTAAAACTGAGAGACTAGTTCGCGTAGAAACAGACAGACGGACAGACAGACGGACAGACGGACAGACGGACAGACGGACAGACGGACAGACGGACAGACGGACAGACGGACATGGCTATATCAACTCAGGAGGTGATCCTGATCAAGAATATATATACTTTATAGGGTCGGAGATTTCTCCTTCACTGCGTTGCACACTTTTGACCAAAATTATAATACCCTCTGCAAGGGTATAAAAAGTATGTTTTTGGGTATAATCAAACGTCTGCACGGAAAAACACCGTCATATGCCTCTATTTGGGTATCAAAATTAAACCACACTTAGAATAAAAATTTGTTAATTTTTATTATATTCTAAGGAGTTTGCAGTATACAAAAAATAAAGTTTAAGATTTATTAATAATTTGAATTAGATAAAGCCCTTAATAATATCCGAAATAAACAGCTATGGTGGCATCCCGACTTTTAATTTTTATGCATATCATCCACCCAATTTGAATTGAGAGCGAGTTTTTGAAAAAATTATATAAGTTTTAATTTTTGCATAATTAATACTTTTTTAAAGATTTAAAACCTGGATTTTATTTCCTGGTTAGTGACTTCCAAAACAAAATGGGTACAACATTTAAGACTGATAAGACTGGTCTTATAAACATATATCTCTGCTTTAGGAAAATCCGAGAAAGTAATATTTGACTAATAAGTATAAAAATGTATTTATAAGTTTATATTTATATTTAACCCACAGATATTTAAACTTTCTATTGGTATATTGAACTCGAATTTTGACAATTAATTAGATGCAACTTTTAATTTGAAGCTCATTTATAAGCAAAAATATTAAGACGAAGGTGAAAATATTGGTTTTCTGTTTAATTTTGGAATACGTGTAATTAAAGTAGCCCCTATTTATGCGATAAAACAGTATTAATGAAATTATTAAAGAAAAGCTGTCAGATGTGCTGCGTGGTGCAAATGGATTTTCATTTATGTTGTTATTGAGTATAGACATAATTTTAATTGGCCTATTAACGAGGAATCGAATCTTTGAGCTAAGCATTGCCACATACGTGTCGAGCTATGCTGGAAACTCTAGTATAGAAACTACTCTAATTTTATAACGACTTTCATGTTTAAGTTTATGTACACACTTCTTCCCTATTTTACGAAATGATAACACAGATACTTTTTTCATGAAAAGACTTTATGGAATGGCTACCGCATAAACACAGTATGTGTTCAAACAGTTCCTGTAGATTAGTCTGGTTTTTAAGTCCTTAGTATTTGAAAATTTAAATATAATTTAAAAATCCAATCCTTATTTCATTCTTTACCTTATTAGTCTCTGTTTTAAAGCTCATTAATTTTCGGCTTTCTATAGGGGTTGTCGGCTCAATCCCTCACTCCATGGCACTCTTCTTTATGGCCGCTTCACAGGCTGAGCAACATAAACACTTGACAATATGACAATGGAACAGGATGTGCCCAAAGGAGAACTCTAAATGGCCCACACCCCGTTGCTAATTTGAGGAGAAACCAAAAAGTGTTTTGGACCCACTTAATGGTTTGTTTTCGGTTGACAACTTTTCGTCTGGTTGCTGCAGCCTTTTGAGAGCACTTTCCGTTTGTTTGGCTTGTGGTCGCCTAATGATGAACAGGAGAAGGAGCGGGAAAGCGGGAAATGGAGATGACGGGAAAATGGAAACTAACAACTAATTTAAAGCAATTATGTAAAAAGTTTATACTCGAACTTCAGCAGGCGCATTCAAAGTGCTTTCGCCACAAATGTCCGTTCGTAAATTTTAAGTGAGAATAGTTTTAATTAAATTTGTCAAATTATGACGGAAAATTCAATTAGTTCTTGGGGTGGCCATGTTTTTTGCCAATTTGAGTTTAAATTGTATCTGTTGGATAAAGTCAGATAGAAGTTGATAATGAAAATGGTTTGAATGTTCATTTTAAAAGCAAAAAGATTTATAATATAAAATGATATAAGTGCCTTGCATTTTATTGATAAAACACTTTCTCCCTCGAAGGTAACTCCCAATGCGTGTGTCTCAAATCTCATCGGTATTTAGCGTTCGAGATCCCCTTCGTTATGCACTTGTTCAAAAAAAATAACTAATCACAATAATAGTTAGAAAAAAAGATTCTTGGAAATCATTTCATGGGAATTTCTTTCGATTGCTACTCCATTTTTACGCCACGTGCCTGCGCACGCACTTTGATTAGGGCCAACTCAATCCTCCCAATCTACCCCATTTGGCCCAACCCTCTACAGGGAAATTACCACTTGTCACTGTGAGGGCCACCAGCCATTGCACACCACCACCAGGTTGCCCTGCGAAGCCCACCAATATCGGATTCCAGATTGCACAAAACTGAAAAAGGACCTCGGCCAGGACTCAGTCCACTTGACGCGTGCGGATTGTGGGAAGCCCTGCGAGTGTCAAATTTTTATGACTCTGTTTGATTTCTGGTCGGCATAACGCCGTTAATGGAAGGCACTTGTTCAACCCGTCGAAACTAACGAGATTTCCAGCCTCGGGATTTGGATCTACGAGTCCTACAACAATATTTGCCAGAGGATAACATCTGTACGGCAAGTGCAATGTCATCCTAAAGTGTGGGAAATTATCAGGGCTGTTCGGGGTTTTTGTATAACTGATTTTTTATGTATTATATACAGTCGAATTTAAACAAGTGTCGCACTCATAATTTCATATTTGAAATTTTAACTGTTAAGTTATCTCTTTCTGTAACATAAAATTATTGCTTCAAAGTTGAGGTCTTTTTAAAAAAAAAATCAAAGTCGAAAAATAAAGAGAAGATAACTTAATATTTGTTTATAAAAACCACTTAACAAACTAGTTATTACCAAGCTCTATATTTGAAAATAAGTCAAGTTTAATAAGTTAAATTTAACTAAAAACTATGTTTATTGTTAAGACTTTTTTTATCTATTTGCTTTTTTGTTATTTAAGCTTTTATTATTACTACTAAAATTGTAATAAATAAAAATGTAAGCCTATTACAAATAATTAAAAATCACTTTTTGATAATAAAAAAGGTTTTTTTTAGTAAGTTTTTATTTTATTCGGTAAAAAAAAATGTTTAATTTGAAGAACGAACGTTCAATTCTAACAACTTTCCTGTGTAATACAGTTTTTTAAAAAAGTTATCTTTGTTTTCGTAAGACACATACAAATGAAAGTAAAACATTTTTTTCTAATAATCAATCAAAGCTTCTTTTGGTTTTTAAAATTGGAGTAAACATTTTTTAAGGCTGCAACTGGCAGATTTGCGGTCAAATGTCATTTGTAATACTACGCTTCTTTTGTCGTAGACTTCCCAGTATATCCAAATTGTTGCCATTTGTGCTAATAGTTAGAGGTTCATCACATAATCGCATTCACATTGAGGGCTTCGAATTTCAATGTGTTGGCTGCAACACTTTTGCCACAATCCCTGCCAAATAAAGTGCCGTGTTGGGGGAATAGTGATTGGGATTCGTATTCGGATTCAGATCCAGATTCATCTGGCATGGTCTTGTCTGTACTCTCTGCATTGGCTAAATGTGATTTATGCTTCGCTTTATGTAAAAACGTCAGCAGCAATTCCGGCAGCAGAGCACAAATTAACTTCGGCGTGGAGTTGGGCAGTTGGACCTATCCCGGCCGGAAAGTCGAGACGTGTTCCGTAATTCAATATCCACATCTACAGTCACATCCACATCCACATCCACCCGGCGGAAGATGCAGTCGGGCCGGGAGTCAGGGGCTCAAAGGTCGCATTTGGCAGCCAACTCGGTAAGTATTCCCCGAGGATCCGAATAATTTCCTACCCTCGGCACTAAGTATTATTGTGCATTAGAGGACTAATAAACAGGTTCGCAGTTGTCCTCGACTTTCTGCCCTCGCTTGCTCATTCATAGTTTGTCTGGGAGTTTATACCTGCTACGTGATTTGCGGCAATAACTCATCGTGCTCCTTCCCGTGGCAGAAGCTCCTTGCTCAGGGCAAATCATGAGACAAATAAATCAGGAATACTAAATTAATTCACTTTTCTTTTCTAGCTTTTTTAATTAAAGCCTCGAAAGTGGGCTGTGATGTATTCCAGGCCACTTGACAACTTGGGGGTATTTAAAGTTATAATCCAAAAACGCTGGCTGTAAATTAAGGCGTTTTTTGTTGATTTTAAGATGCAATAGATATATTTGCCTCCTCCAACGCAATTTATTGCGAGTATAAAATATAAGGTGCACAGAAATTTTAAAAAGAAAACATGTTATTTTAAATTCCGTAAAGTTATTTTAAGATCAAAGTCGTCTGATACATCTTAGATAATGTTGAATTTAAAAGATCCATACTTCGAAAAGGGCTTTTAAAATAAGTTCGTTACTTCTATCAGACATTAATTAACTACACCCAAAAAAAAATAGTCATAGAAACGAAACTATTGTTACATGAATTCTACACTATTCAGTATAAAAAATTTCTCTATAAGATGAGTATTAAATAAAAACTTCGATAGTATTAAAATACAACTTTCGATGTTATCAATTTTATACTGCCGAGTATAAAATTTAAACTCACTCGGTATACTCATACAGAATCTCCTGGTTTATTTTTTATACTATTTAGTATAACAAAAATACCAAGTAGTATACATAGTATACGGCATGTAGTATACATTTCGTACTACTTCGTATAATAGTTATACTAATTTCTAAGAGTTGCAGTATAAAAATTATACTATTTGGTTTCCTTGTAGTATACATATTTCTCCCAGTAAAAATGCGCTGAATTTTTTTTTTACTTATTATTTTATTATATGTTTTTAATATTATATATTATACTAATATTTTTATAATTAAAATTAGAATTATTTAATTCTTACATAACTAACAGTCGATTTTTTATAAATGGTAGTGGGGGGTCCCTTAAAAATATTTATTTATTTTAAATAATAAAAAAAAAAGTTATTTACAAGTTTAGAGCTTCAATTAAACTAGACACACAAGAATATTTAACATCGAATGGAGTTTTTATATTAAAAACAAAATCCTGTAAGAAAGTCCATATCTTGTTGGACTCCTTTGGGTAGTTAAGGCCGAATACCTGATAGACTTTAAAACAAATATCTAAAGCTACTATAAACGAACTAAATTTGTACAGGCTTTCCCCAAAGCTTACATAAAACTCTGTCAAGTTTTGGATATCTATACCCACAACAATTATAAATGGTTGAATAGGCGTATTTTTCTCCACGTATTTCCTGTTAACCTCTTCCAGTTTATTTTGTCATTTATGTCATTTATGGCTTCAACATGCAAAATAGTGCTGCTCACGCTGTCTTGAATTGTTGCCTTACGACAAAACTTCTCGCTGCCTTGTGTTACCGTATATCGGTAAGAGGGCTTTACAACAGCGTGCAAAAGCATAAATATTATGCAGTCTTTTGAGCCTACAATACAAACATTAAGTTATTAAATTTCAAACAGAAAAATATTATAAAAACTACTTACTTGGAGAAACAGAAAGACTTAATGAGGTAAAGAGATTTTTGTAAAATTTGTCCTTGACGTTAATAGAGTAGTACGATATAAGCTTCGGGACTGTTTCCTCCCACTTTGTTGTTAAACAGTATTTTCGGTTGGGGTACAGAATATTAAAATCGTGTTCCAACTAAAAGTAAAAGTAAAACGTTAATAAATAAAGAAGAATATAAATGGGTTTAAACATATAATAACATTACGAAACATCACAAACAGTTAAAACCCCAAAACTGGGCATCGTGCTTACAAATTTATGTCCCATGGCCTGCTTAAACAAAGGAAACTCCTTAACAATTGCATCCAAACTATTATCTGAACTACAGATGATGTTTTTTCGTAATTCATAGGTAGCGGCCCACAGCTCCATGGAATCCTCCTCGCTGCCAACGTAAAACTTTAATTTTTGGACGCAATCTAACATATCACTGCTTGCTATGAAGATTGTATTATGAGCTGGTTCTGGGCAAATGATTTCTGTGGCTGCCGTCTTTCTTTTGAAATGGTTGTGAAGCCTATTAAATAGGATTCCACCAGGGCTACTCCTCCTAGTCTCTCTGCGTCCAATATAGTATATTTCTTTTTTTTCTGACGGAAATATATCGACTATTTCGTTGGCGAGCCTTTCTATTTCAGCCAACTTAACAGTTGCATATGTATTGTTAAGAGGGTTATAAAAATGGTCAGAAATTAAATGAACTATTTTTCGCCTATTTTGCTGCGATAAAACATTGATTAAACTGTACTGTTCCATAATTTTTTTTCCGGTATTTGACGACAGGAGTATATCCATTGCACTCTTGATTAATAATGAATTAATAAATAAAAATATTATTTAAAAAAAAATAAAATAATAAAATTGTGCTCTTAAAAATTCATAAATTAATACACATAATGAAAACATAATATTATTTTTGTATTAATTTTTGGGCTTATCAAAGCCACTCGGTAAGGGCCAAGTTACAAAATTGTGTCCTTTGCGAAGCACTCGATATAGTTACCTTACAAACACGTGAACCACTTTGCAAATTTATTTCCTGATGCCCTAAGTTGTTTTCTGGCAAGGATATGGGCTGAGCCAAAGTCGGCAGGTGTTTTTTCTGAAACGTAATTAAAAATGTAATCTTTAACATTAAACATTTTTAAAATGATGCTCACATTTTTGGCTTTCCACTCAAAAAGCTTTGCCCTAAATTCGGAACGCAAAGCGGTGTCTTCCCGATTTGGAAAAATAAAATTTAGATCATCATTTTCTATATATTGCAGTTTTTCATAGGTATAGCCACAGTCTATAAATTCATTTTATAATTAAAATAAATTAATATTTACTAGTATATTTAAAGTAACTTACCAATCAAATTTATAAGGCAAACTAGGTCCAAATCATTTTCAGTTACAAATTTTTGTAGTGCGTCCATTATTTGAAAAGCTGAAATAAACTAAATTTGTTTGTTATTGCATTACATTGAAATTTAAAAAACAAGACAATATGTTTACAAGTTTTGGGCCACTCGTACAAATGTACATACATATGTATGTATGTATGTATCTATCGCAAAGCACAACAAAAAAACAAAACAACTGCGCACTTTTCCGTTTTCATCCCCCAGTTTCCATGGTAACAAGTGATTTGCGCATGCGAATATGTAAATATGTACATACACATATATTTATGTATGTAAATATGGAAATGCGACTGCGCAAATCACTTGTTACCATGGAAACTGGGGGATGAAAACGGAAAATAGAGCATTTTAAAGTAAATGTACGATACTTTAATTCCGACTATGATTATTATACGAGATCAATCTGGCCACTCGATTACTCTTACATATTTCCGCACAATGAACCAATAAGGATAAAATATGGTTGCCTTTATTTTTTAATAATTTCACTTTACTTACGTCTTTTTCTCTTCACGAATTTCACCAGAATGCAGGAACCCGATGACGGCAATTAGGCACTAACGCGACAAAAACCACTAAGATGTGGTAACCCGTTTTGAGATCGAACTGTCGCATTCGACCTGGTCTCACACCAAAGACAAAAATCGAAACTCCGGTTTAAATTTTAAACTACAGAGTATTGGCCTTATAATATGTGGTGTTGAATTACTACTACTGAGTATAGGTTTCATATTATTTGGTAATAAATTAATACTGACTTCCTGTATACTGCCTGTAGTTTTTTCTTGAAGCCAGGAGTATTAATTTTAAACTGAAAACTTATTTGTATGTGGTATAAAAATTACACCACATATTAGAATTGTAGACTCTTCGGTATAGAATTGACACTAAAAAGTATAGGCGTTATATTCTTAGGTATTGAATTAATACGTATACTTTAATACTGTCGATAGTTTCTTTTTAATACACGTTTATTAAAATTACACTTTCGGTTTTTTTTTTGGGTGTAAGTTGTCTAAAATGTGATTTTGGGCAATTTTGAATATTTATTTTGGCTTTCGTCTTTAAATTGTTTTATGACTAAGTAAAGTAAACACATCATAGTTCATTCCATTGTGCTCGATTAAGTTGAAACCCTATCCTTTTCATTGACAATGCAATGCGTAGGTTGTTGTGGGTTTTAAAACAAATTTTACAACCTCCGCATGAGTAACTCCTGCGCTTTGTTGCCGTTTATCCATTCGAAGCCGAACCGCCCTAATGCCGACTTATGACACCAAAAATGCTCAATTTTCAGCCGGTGCGCTTCTTCTGAAGGTCGAGGGTGCGAGAGGGAAGAAGGGAGGGCGTGAGGGATATCAACGGGGTTACACTTGAATTAGCCCGGTGGGATTTCGCTTCGGGTCGGGGCGTTTTGTTTGGCTTTGTTTTTGTCAAGGCAAGACGCCTCCCTTCGCTGAATAATCACACAGCGGGAAGGAGCGGACGGAGGCTTGCAACAATTGAGATATTCAATTGGCGACAAGCGCCGCATGCAGCGCAGTACACTGCGAAAATTTACCACCTATGACCCAGGTTACAATATTGAATAATAATCATATTGTATTCCAGTTGCTCGTTGAACTTGCACTTTTGAAGTTTTCCTAAAGATAATTTTCAACAAAATAAAAACACTCCAAAATGTTTCTATTTTTTAGGGTAAATTATTTTTTAGGGCGGAATTCCTCATTTTAAGAAAAAAGTTTCTAAAACAAGTACCATTTTTACTAAAATATAGAAATTCTTTCTTGGATTTAGGGCGAGTTTAGTTTATGGCGACAATTTCTACATTTGAGAAACACTTTCTTGATTCAAGAAAAGTTTTCTTGTTTTGAGAAAAAAATTCCTTGAAAATAGAAATCTTTTCTTGGATTTAGTATAAATAAAGTTTTATGCCAAATTTCTAAAATTTAGGGTTAGTTTTGCTGTGAGTATATACTCATAATGATACTATACTCATAAATGCTTCAATTATTCAAAAAGTCAAAAAAGTTTTATACTATTTCCTATAATACCGAATACTTTATTTTTCTCCCAGTGCAGAAGCCTCCACCAGGGCAATCAGCCACCACCCGATCCCGCTGAGCGAGTGATTAGTTTGGGAAGCTGCCCGATGTTGCGCATCCGTGAATTACAATTGCGGTTTCCTCGCCTGCCGCTGGAGCGGAATCAACGGGGAGGATTAGGGCTGAGGATTGAGCATTGAACTGCCCCCGGAAAATCACTCCAGTTGTGCGTGTTGTTGTTCTTTTGCCCGCCTGCACTTGAAATTGTCAGCAGGTGCTCACTGTTGTGCCTTGTAACAACATTTGCAGTTATAGTGTTACACTTAGTTAGCGATGCAGTTACGGCAATCGGAGGCGGAATCAATTTAACTGCATTTGGCATTTGCCAGTCGAATGTCGAATGTCGATTGTCAATGCGATGGTTCCGATGGCCCTGTGTGTTTGGGCCATTAATAAACATTTCGTCGTCTGTTTGTGTAATAAAAATGCAATTCCCATTAAGTGTCCAGTTGGGGGAGGGGGTGTTCCGCCACCCAGATGACCAGCTGAGGCGTTCGGGGGCAGATGAAATGGATTGTCAGGGGCACTTCGATGAGAGGTCAATTCAATGAGGTTGGGGCCTTAAGTGGAGGCATTTAATACATTTTGATTTTATTCAACAAGTGACACTGTAGTCAAAACCTGGTAATATGGTAAAGATCTTGAAGATCTTGCACTTATTACTGTTCACAGTTTACTTACTTAAATCAAATTAGTCCCATTCAAATTTTCTTGTAGATTCTTAAAAAAAAATTTAATATTAAAAAATTAAATTATTGGGATTCATATAAAGCACAATATTTCAAGACCAGATAATTATTGCAGTTACAAATCGTCTTCTGCGTAAGAATTAGTTGTAAACTTAAGTATTTTTTTCAACGATTATTAATTGACTCAGAAGGGTTGCCCACCATTTTATTTTTTTGATACCTTAAGAAAATAAAAAAAAATTTTCCCACCTTGGGTAACCAATTTTGAGTAATTTTATAATACTTTCCCCAGAAATAAAGGGCAATTAAGATCCATTGTCTTATCCGACGTTCATGTGTTCATCCGCAACGAAACAAAGGCCAGCATAATCGGATTCGGAGATACACGAAAAGGGTGCAAAACTGTTGAAAAGTCTTTAGTCATCGCCCCAAATGTTTTTCGTGTCTCAGAGCAATAATGATGGTGGCAATAAATTCGCATTGAGATCGCCTTGAGTAACTCATTGGCACGCATATGTTTGTATGGAATGTCTTCAAAAGCCAGCCCTTTCGAAAAGAGCTGATCCTGACGGAACCGATTTCCCGCTCATTGTGGGTTGAAAGTACCTTCAGCTAATTGCGTTTAATTCGTTCAAAGAACCCGCATTGTGACTCCATAACTTTTGCTTTTTGTTTTATGCAATCATAAAAACCCTCGCTCAATCAATAACGTAAAGATCAGCTCCGTACTATTTTATACCATTGCGTTCGCTTCGATTCCACTTTCCTCAACTATTGCCTCTGGACGGAAGCTGCTGATTTTGTGACTTTTGCAGATCGTTTAAGATTGATTGATCAATGTTTTATGATCACCAACGCCTCGGTCGACAACTCGCCCTGGGTCGTTTGATCTTGGGGCTTTGCTTTTGTTGCGGGCGGCATGAGCGTTTGTTGATTAAATCGCAGGATGTTATCGATCATTGCATAAATTAACATACGACTTCTCAGTTCGGAATATTCTCTCCGTCAATTTTATATACATTTTTATTTGAAGATCGATAGTGTTAACAACACTTCAAGGGTGCAAAGTTACACCATCAAACATATTTACTAATTTATTTGACCATTCGTGGGAATTTTTATATTCCTGTATTCGTCGAAAATGTTTTAACACGTAGAGGTAAGGGCATTTCCAACCCCAAATAAACCCTATATAAATTCTTGATCAGGATCATTTACAAGCAAAATTTCTGTCTGTTAGTTCGTATGACCGTCGATAGAGAATATTAAAAAAATTAGCCAACTAATTCTATGGCACCCACATTTTTTTTTAATAACAAGCGATAAACCGACAATTTTTAATAAAACATTTAGCTTTTTAGCGATATGGTGTACAAATACGGCTAACATAAATTCTATTATCTCCATCTCTTTTTAATAATTTCAGTCAAAAGTTTGCAACGCAGAGAAGGAGACATTTTCGACCCTATAAAGTATATATATTCTTGATCAGCATCATCAGGAGAGTCGATCTACCTGGCTAGATCTGTCCGTCCGTCCGTCTGTCAGTCCATCTTTACGCAAACTAACCCTTCAGTTTTAAAGCTATCTGCTTGAAACTTTCCCAAAAGTTGTCTTTCTATTGCTGGTAGCATATATGTCGGAAAGAGCCGGATCGGATTACTATATCATATACATTGCTCTCATAAGAACAATCAGTAAAAAAAATTTTAAAAATGAAAACGTTTTTGTTTTTAATTTTTCTTTGTTTTCCTTTGGGATTCGGTAATATTTAAATATTATGGAATGTGGTTTTATTCAAATAAAATCGGAAATCTATATTATATAGCTCCCATAGAAAAATAAAAAAATTTAAAAAAAAGAAAAGAAAGAAAAAATAATTTTTATTTTGCTGTTTTTCTAGTTATCAAAATATTTCATTAATTATTTACTATGTCAGAATTACGCTTTTAGTTTTGTCAAAATCGGACAGCAATATCATATAGCTGACATAGAAACGATGGCAAAATGCAGCGCAAAATCGACATAGCTTCTTGTTTTTCATATTTTCCAAACCATTTCATGTTACTTTTCGTAGCTACCACAAACAGCACGTACCCGACCTTTTTATTTATCTCAATAGAAATTGTCATATGCAAACAAAAAAACGGAGTAGCGAAAAAATAACGTACTTCTTTATGTGAGGTAGACAGAAATATTTCTTATTGATGAAATTGGTTTGGCTACAGCTCAACTCCATTTGCAAAGTAGACAATTTGACGCTGTGCAAATTGCAGACTTGGGAATAGTCCATTTCTAGAGGGAGGAGAGCTCACCGTTGAAATTTATATATTTTTATTGTCAAATTTGATAGCGACACAGCTCCAAGATGAAGATGGAAAATGGCTTGAAAAGTTGGGAAGGTGGCTCGATGGTTTACCCTTGTCTCGTACGTGATATTTTATATTTGCGGCTGGACACGTTGGGGAATAGAAACAAATTCAAGTGGGCTTCACCCACTCATGATTTAATCATATGTATGTGTTTGAATATTCCTGTTTATAATTCTCAGGGATGAAGTTATGATTTTTTAATATTTCTGCATGTGTATTGACTGGTTTTCCTTTATGCCATTTCCTTTACTGTTCGACCTGAGTTTCAAAAAAAGGTGGTCCAACTTAAAATTGACACCTCATTGGCTTTCAAATTATATTAATTGCTTGATAACCAAAATTAAGATTATATAGTGTAATTAACTATGCATTTTAACCCCAAGAAATATTTCACATTTCATATTTGCTTAATAAATTCAATTTATTTTGGAAACATAAAAATACTTAGAATGTATTTTAGTTTTTGTCTTTATAATTGTTATTTTAATTATACATACATTACATTGTTAAACATTAAAATGAAAATTTATATATTTGTTTAGCGGTTTTTACATACATACACATAATATGTATAAATAAGTTAAAAAATTTATTAATTAGACTAAATTCATTGGAATGATATAATATCAAAATAGTTTGCATAATACAGCGATTTAGTTAAAATTTCACAACTATCTAGAAGCGAAAACTTGGAACATTTTTTTTTTGTTTTCACGCTTTGTTTTGTTTTATATTTTGTTGTATTCCTTGCATTTGGATTTAATTTGTCACATTTTACAAAGTACGACACGCACAATTCATATTGTTGGAATTTCTTAATTTGATTTTGATTTTTTACTGGCTTTCATGCCACAGCAATACAAAGGGAAACGTGGAAACTCCTCCTTTTTCTGGAATAGCTTTGGTATGTTTTTAAGATGGCAATATGATTACATTTTAATGAGAACTTGAGACTGACTATAGTGCTTGCTTTAATTGATTTTAATTCTTCTTTGCTATTTTTATTTTTGGCAACATTGGAATCGTTTTTTTTTATCTGGCTGGCTTAAAATTATTTAAATTGTTTTAATCTTTTCTCTTTGGAGTTCGGTTTCAAGCAATGGGAAATGCTTGGCGAAGCTTCTCACTTTCATCTATTGCACAATGGTTGCGGTTGATTTGGATTTCGGCTAGGTTCTGATGTTATGCCAGCAGCGAGACCTTCTGGCAGTTGAGTGTGCCCATCTGAGGACCCCCATTCGATGCCGAGTTGACCGCACTGGCTCCCTGATTCCCGCCAGAGACTCCGGTCGCCACTGGGGCAGTCAGTTCCGCAGAGGCCACCGCCGCCGCCGCCGCCGACATGAAGTCCACCTTGCCCAGGTGGACGCGCAGGTCCGTGTGCTGCGTCTCCTTGTGGCGCCGCAGGTCCACCTTCCGCTGGAAGGCCTTGTGGCACAGCTTGCAGGAGAAGGGCTTGTAGCCGGTGTGCTTGCGGGAGTGCGTTATCAAGTTGGAGCTCTGGCTGAAGGCCTTGCCGCACACCTGGCACTTGTGCGGTTTCTCACCTGCAACAATAGATGGAAACAGTAAGTTAGTTACAATTTAGGTGCATGGAATGAGTTATTTAGATTTTAAAGAAAGAAGCTTATAACATTTAACCGCATTTAACGCCCTGAACTCCAATTAGGATACATTTCAAATACTATCTACTTCCTGAAATATCTGGTATAACGGCCTCAAAGTAATTTACAATTTCCACACCTAGTTTTGCTAAAAAAAAAACAAATTTTAAGTACTATATTTATTATTAACTTAGATTACATAATGTATGCCAAGGATAATTTTTAATTGTATGCAAAATAAGAATAACAAACATGTAATATTTTGGAGTTAAAATAATGTTGATAATAAAACAATGATAGTAATAACCATTTTGTAATTCTATTAATATATTCTTGTTCGTTCATTTTTAAAGAAACAAGGTATGATCCGAATTATGCATTAGTTTCTAATCCTCTTTTCTTACGTCTTTAGGTTGTCCCCTGAACTGAACTTAAGTTTACTGCTGTCTATCAGGATTTGCAACCAGTGTGCGCCATTTTAGCAGCTTTCTGCTTTCATGAGCCCAACCTATTCCTCCCCTTGGTGCACACATCGCATCTCGAGCGTCAACCCCCAAAAAAATAGTACCGTCGCCAGACAGAAGCATTCTCACCCATCCAACCTCGACCCCAAGACTCCATGTAAGTCATCTCCGCAGACCGCAGGCAGAGCTCCATTCACCGCCCTTATTCGACTTACCATCGGAGGAGGGGAGAAGTGGAGTTTTTAAATTTAAACTTTTTGGTTCATCAGTGTGATGTTCTGTGGTTGTCCTCGCACTTAAAGTCGGAATCTTGCTTTGCTCTGATAACATTTTTAAAGTCATTTTGTGGGGTTTTTTTCTGTTCTTGTTTCAGGGCTTCCCCCAGTTCTGCGCTTTATACCCCATTTATTGCTCATTTTCATGCTGTTGAATTTTTCATTAGAGATTTGGTACGCTGCGTTCGAAATAAACGATTTTTCTGGAGCCAGCAATGTCATGAAAATTTCGGATGATATAATGAAATCTCAGGAATTGTCGATGGAAATGAAAGAAAATGCAATTAAACTTTGAAAGCTTACATTAGACAGTAGTAAGTCACTAGTTGGATTAAGTTTAATGGCGGAAAGATGTCCTTAATAAATTAAGTTTTGTATTGGATTTTGAATTAAAAAATTAATTTGACTACTTTAAAAGGGCATTTGCCTTATTTAATAAACTAATTTGTAACTAGAATTTTGGAAAACCGATATTGTTATTATCAATTAATAATTAATATATCAAATAATACAACAATTATCAATTATATTTTAAATAAAAGAACTACTGTCTATATCTTTTACTTTTCCCCAGTTTTACAAAAACTTTAATTATATTTATTTCCCCTTGCTACATTTTTCTGGTGCTTATAGTGGCAGCAAACACATACATAAGCACGCGAATAGTTGCCTCTTATCTGTAGTCCTCTATTGTTTGGAGATAGTGGCATAGACTTGTTGGGTTACACTTTATGTACTCCACACGTACACTCCACCCGAAACACTTACATATATAGTTAGAGCTTGGGGCGACGGCAACAAAATAACGACGACAACATGCTAACTTGAGAGGACCTGACTCTGCAGCTCCCTACCGAGAATTGGGAAAGTGTATATAAAATAAGCAGAGGCACGGGTATATAGAGGAGGAGTGAAAGGGACGGCGTGAATGTGAATCCAGCGAAACGAAACGAAACGGAAGACAGCTTCGTTGTATATAATGGAATTGCAGCGACGTGATTGTGAAACATTCGACCGTAGGGATGTGCTCTGATTCAACTTTCAGCTCCCGGGGCACGAAGATTCCTTTTCCTTGAGCAGGAGGACTGGGTGGTTGGGTGGCTGAGTGGGTGGCTGGCAAACTGGTAAAGTGGAAGGTCGAGCAACAGTAAAATTGAGCAGTCAGGCCAGAGCAGGCTCTCAGATGGCCTCACCGAGCATGCCTGGATGCAGAATCTGGAGGGTTTCTTCTCTTGGGTCCACGGCTCGGGGCACGTTCGTGCACTATCGGCACAAATAACGTCACGTAGTCGCAGAGATTATAGAGCAGCTTTTATTATTTATCACGGCCAAAACGACCCACGAACACTAACGAGACCAAAAAAAAAATAAGTAAAAATAAGGAAATAGAAAAATCCCGTCGGCCGTCGGCAATTTGGAATGAAAAGTGGGGTAGGTGGACTCGGACTACAGCCTCGTATACGAAAGATATGTATCATGGCCAGGTTTCCTTGCTTGCTTTTTGCAAGGATTTTTATTGCAGCACATTGTGGAAATACTTTTAAATCTTGGCTGCCTTCTGAATGGCTTTCTTTTAGTGTTCTAATATTTTAAGCTTTAGTTTCCTTCCATCTTTGCACTTTGAATTTCTTGCCTAATTTAACACGTTTGCAACATATTTGGTGGCTGGGCCATTTGCGCTAAGCGGTGGGAATTAAATCACGCATACGCCCTGTGGAGCGACGGCGAAACAGAGAGGAATATGCTTGGGTTTGATTTGGGAAATGATTTGATAAAACTAACAGAGGACCAAGAGAAGGTTACAAAGGGTTTTCTCTGTCTAAGGCATATATAAATGTCATAAGTGCACTGTACAACAAATACAATTGGCTTTCAATTATATATTTTGGTATACAAATTATATAATATAGTTTAATTGTTGTGATTAAAATTAATTTTATTATTTAGCTTCAAGTTTTTGAGTGTAGGTATTAACCAAATTTTAAAGAAGCTTTTTTATAATTCTTTCAGTTAAAATTATTGATTTCTTTTAACCCAAAAAACCTTTGTACCTCAGACTCACCAATATTTAACTTTGGAATGAAAAACAAAAGTCATGAATAAATAAAGAAGTTCGACAAAAAATTTTGTTTCCTCTTTTTATAGCGCATAAATTGACGAAAACGAAAATCTGAGGCAAGGAAATAAAAGCGAAACAAAAAAACAAAGCACGGACAAAGCATATAAAACATTTGGCCATAAAGTAAATACGGAAATGCAGAAAAAACCCGAATGGAAAAAACCGAAGAAATTGTTCCGAAAAATCACATCAGATGAAAGGAGGAAAAATCTGCTGTCTGGGATGGAAACACGTCTCGGCGCAAGGAAGAAAATTAAGGATAAGTCGTAAGGAAAGCAAAAGAAACCAGGCAGAACGCAAGAAAAAAACGAAGAAACTTGAATGGGAAATCTGGAAATGTTGGGGCTAACATAGCCACATGTGCCCTTGCAATAGGGAGTAGAAGATGTTTTTTGGGGCCACGGAGGGAGGCACACGTCCTAAATCGAAGACGGCAAACGATAAAAATGTCTGGAATATTTCTCTTTCCCGCTCCCCTTGTCTGTGTGTGTTTGTAGGGGTGCTGATTTCTCTTTCACTGATTTCACCAGACGCATCAGCGGGGAAAGTCTGCTTATTAGAGGTTATTATCCTTGCCATTTGTAAACTGATTTTTAGCCGGAAAAGAATTTTGCGTTTTAAGCTTAATGATCCAATGTGCGTATAAAGGAATGAACTCAGATGCAGCAAAGGAATCGAATTTAAAGTCATGTTTCTTCAATATATTGATTTATTTTGCGAAGTTAAGTTTTAAAGTAAAGCAGCTGTTTTTTTTGATGTATTTAGAATATAATTTGGCTGGTTCAGCTTAGATTTTTAACTTCACTTGATTTCTAAACAACTTTTATTTAATCAAGAACTTGTTGAAGTAGAAATATTCGTTTTATTATAATAAAAGTGAAGTTAATTAAACACATTCGATGTAATTATGTACTAACACACTATATTTGCATATATTTTTAAATGTCCTTCACAAATGTGTTTCAACATAAATAATGTAAGGAGAAGATTACGAAAAACTTCACTTTATTAACATTTGTACACTAACAATTCTAGTCCTATACTGATTAAGATATATATAAACAAAATTCGTAAGCCCGAATTCTTATTATATTAAAATAATTTTTGGTGTTTTGAAACTAAATGAACCCAAATTTAAACTATGTTAACTGTGCAATTGCTAAAATCTTACGCAAGTTATTTCATAAGAGCTTTTACTGTACTGCAAAGGCAAGAACGCTTCGGTACAGTTTGTGTGAGGTTTTAAACTAGAACAAATCGCATTTGAGATTCGAAATTTTCACGTAGCCGTCAAGAACTTGAAATCGATGCAAATGGACTGGCCCCACCCAACGACCTTCTCCCCTTTCGCCGTTTCTTTCGCCCTGTTTCGCAATGGCGTTTCAGTTCCGTTTCGTTTTCGGCTTTCCGGGGGTGTGTATGCAGTGCACCTATACCACTGCACGGTGTCAATGTGTGTGCCTCGTATTTGATATTCGTGTGAGTGCGCGCGTATAAAACAGAAAATCAAAATCTCTTGACTAAATTTTTCATTGGTCGGCTGTGATTTCTCAGCCCGCCTCTCTCTCTCTATCTCTCGTGGCTGCTCTCACTCTCTCGCACCCCGCCTGCCAATGTGTGTGTGCTGGGGAGTAGTATCTGAGAGCTGCCTGCGGGCCTTCCAGTATATAGATTCTTTCTGATTCTTATCATTATCCGTTCTCTCTCGCTCTCAGTCTGTTTTTCTCCCTTGCGATTTTCAGAGAGCAAGCTGGGTGCTCTTTCAGCTGTCGTCTGCTCCATTTTTTTCGAACCCCCCTTTCGCCGACCCACCCGAGATTTGGCCATATCTGGTTCTGCTGATGGCAACTGTAATTGCACTGGCGACTGCGGCTTTCGGGGTGGTTCGCTCAGCGATTTAATGGCGACGCTTCCTGCCCCCCTTGAGCCCCCTCCCAGAACCCACACCTCACACCAATGATCCCATAAATTGCGTTTGTGTGATGGCGAAATTCTTTAAAGTTCTGCTTGCTTTGGGTTAGAATTCGGCTTGGCTGCCCCAGAAAGGCTGTGATTCATGTTACCCTTTAAGATGAAATACAAAGTACACAATCCATATTTTCATATTTTGTTGGCTTTTCTTATCACTTTTCACTTCAGTAGTAGACAACAAAAAAATAAGTAAAGGAAAGGATGACCCCTTGTACATGCACAAGCTAACTGCTGCTTACCTGTGTGGATGTAGGTGTGCTTCTTCATGTCGCTCTTCTGGTGGAACCGCTTGCCGCAGTAGTTGCAGGGATAAGGCCGCGTGTCGCTGTGGATGAGCAGGTGGGTGGACAGAGTGCTGGAGCGCTTGAAGCGCTTTCCGCACTGCTTGCACTCGAACACCTTCTCCACGTTGTGCACCGCCCTGGAATAGGGAGGGTGGAGATGAGGAGGGGATTAGTGGGGTCCCAGCAACAAGCGTTCGCCGTAATTAAGGTCCGGTATGTCCCCAAAGGCGGAAGTGGACGTGTTTTAACTACAGCCACAAAGGCAAACATTTGGTCAGGCTGAAATCCAGCCATTTTGGCTAAATTAAGTAATGCAAAGTGTCCGCTTTTGTCCCAGCCAGGAAGACCACTCATTACACTCAAAAAAAATATTTACAAAGTTAAGACTCAAAACAACTTTATCCTTTAAACCCAAAAATACAAAATTTAAAATAAATGAAAATGTATCTAAGCGAATTTTTTTTTTTCGAGTCCTTATTACTTAGAATTATCTTTGTAAAATATATAGTTCTTAAGCGTTTTTGTCATACATACATTGTGAAAAACAAAATAAATTATTTTAAGTTTAAGGCATTGCGCAATGATCTCAAAGTTCCCCATCAAATCCCTTAAATGACCCATAATGGTAGTTAGATAACAATTTTGTAATCAAAGGTAAACTTTCCAATGTGCAGAACCTAAAACGCATAAAAAAGTCTTCTGATATGAACCTTAAAAATTTCATACTAATTTGGACAGGCAAAAAACAAATGAATGCGTAGAACATAATTTACTAAATAAATTAAATAATTATAGATGTATAGCCCTAGAGGAGGCTATTGATAATTTCAAAAATCGCTTGATTGCCTATTTCCTCGAAACTTCCAAATAAGTTCTGAGTGCAGGCGTGCAACCGCCCACCCAGATCCCCCACTTCGCCTGCGGTGGCGTTCTACACATACCTGTGCTGGCTGAGGCTGACCTCGTGGCCGAAGGTCTTGTTGCACAGCTCGCAGGCGTAGGGCTTCTTGCCGTGGTGCGTCCGACGGGAGTGGACCTCGAGGCCGTGGGGCGTGGAGAACATCTTCTCGCACTTCATGCACGAGTACAGGTCGCTGAATTGGTGCAGTCCCGGCCACTTGGCGGCCATGTGGTGGAAGTGGTGCAGATGCGGCGAGTGGGGAAGTCCCAAATGGCCGCTGCTGGGTGGTACGCCCACGCCCACTCCCACTCCCACTCCCACGCCAACGCCCACGCCGACTCCCGCCGAGGAGTTGTTCTGGCCGGCGGATTGGAGTGGCACCATCAGACTCCGCAGACGGAAGAGATTTTCCTGCGAATCCGGATGGTAGCTGTGGAAACACATTTAATTGAGGCGAGTTAATTAAGATGGGTCCAGAGCTGCAAGTCCCTAGGTCTTACAAAGGGCTTAAGGGGAAAATAGGGCTAGTGTGGTAATAAAAGTGTGCTTCAAAAAGAGTTAACTCCCAAATTATAAGATTCAAAACATTACTTTAGCGGGCTTATGTATTAAACTTTTAATAAGTTAAGGCCTAATTAATTGCTGTGATATGATAATTTAAAAACAATTTTCAATAATCCCTGGGTCAAATGGGTTCCCTTTATTGTACATTCATTGTTATATCCTAAAGTGAATTATTTACTTATTGTAGATCTGAATAAAAAACTTGTGCATACTATTCAAAATTATTAAAAATTTGCTGTTAATAATTAAGATTTAAGTCTCGATGGCTGAATTATGGAACCCATATGAACGGAGTTACATATTTTCGAAAGCAATTTCGCATCACTGAAAATGTGACTACCAAGGTATATTTAAATTTGGATTTTTCTGTTAACATAATGATTTCCCTTTAATGGTATGCCTATCACCCATAGAGGTCCTTAAAAACCAACTAACCTTGCTCCCAGGCCGGACTGCTGTTGTTGCTGTTGCTGTTGCTGCTGCTGACCTTGGTGGAAGGCGACGGCGGCGAAGAAGGGGAGGGCGGGCGAGAAGAGCGGTCGCTGGAACATGGCCGCGTCGTAGTTGGGCTGATAGCCCTGGCGCATCGCCTCCAGAGGATTGAAGGGCATGGCCAGTCCACTGGGCGTCAGGTGGCCGAGTGGCGGGCTGCGGGGGGTGCGTCTCTGCGGGGGCTCATCCCGACGGAGCAGCGCGGAAACGGAGAAGAGGTCCGACTTCTTGGACCCTATGCTACGACCACCGCCATTGGCGGTGATCAAAAGCTCGGAGGCGGATGCGGAGGTGCCACTGGGCGAGCTGATCCGCGGACTGCCGGGCGGGGAGTCCACCTCCAGTTCCACGGACGAGCTGCTCGAGTGCGACCGGGAGCGGGAATGGGAGCGGGATCGGGACCGGGATCGCGAGCGAGAGTGCAGGGAGCGGTGCGAGAGGTGCGACTCCGCATCCTCCATGTCGATTTGCGAGGAGCAGGGACTGCGGGATCTCGACCTGGATCGGGATCGCGACTGGCGGCGCAGTTTCTCGCTGGCGCTGATGAAGGCCGGCTTGGAGCGCTGGGGAGGATGCTGCTGATGGTGGTGCTGCTGGTGGTGCATCTGCTGGTTTTTGCTCAGCATCGAGATTGAGTTGTTGTTGTCCTCCAGTGGAGTCGGCGGTTTCAGGGCAACGGCCGCCGCCGCCATCGCCGTCAGTTGTTCAGTCTTTACCAGTCTGCTTATGCTAAACGCTAGCGAGGCATCTGCAAAATGAAAATGAAGCAGTGGTTTTAGTTGACAAATAAAATACATTGCAACTGAAGGTAATAAATAGAATGAAAGGATAATTTAAATGGTGTTTTCTTTATTAGCTCTGGTGCAGCTATAAATGATTACACAAATATGCAACTAAATCGACTTCAATGTGTCAAGTTTGATTTAATAAGATTGTGAAATATATACTAATTCGTATTTAAATGACACAAATGTAGGGTCAATTTTCCGTTCTAAAATTGAAGACATATACAGTTTTGCTGTAAGCCTTATCTTATCCAAACTTTTTTTTTAATCGAATAAATCGAATTCGACTATGTAAAAAATGAAAGCCAAACAGCTTTAAAATAAAAACAGACGAACAAAAAACTATAAATCGTTACCCTTTTATTTAAAACAATAACAAGGGTTTTGTAAATAACTTAAATTTTGTAGAGCAAAATCTTCCCTTTATTTGCAAGATCGTTTAACAAAATCTGAGCAAAGCGTTGGGCATATCATCAATCACTCACAAAAAAAAAGGGAATGGGAATCCACCTGTACAGCCTCACACACAGGAATGACCTCGTATGTGTGCCAGTTGGCAGCATATCGAATTTCAAATGTAATTATTTTCGTATTCAATCGCATAATCCACCTTACATGACCATTAATTCACCCTAATCAACGAATCCTTCCCCTCTCATGAACCGCGTTCCGCATTTGACATCAACGCGTCATCATTCGGCGTCGTCACCCCGAAATCTTTGGCCAGCGATGATGGCCACGGACACAGATACTAATCCGTGTGCGGATACGGCGCCGGCGCTCAGGGTTGTCGACGGCACGCCCCTGGACAGAAGCACCCACCCTACAAAATTGGCAATCTTAAAGTGCGATTTGAAGGTTTTCAATATTGTTTTACCGTATCACATTATTTTCAAATTTTAAAACTATTATTTGAATTTTCAAAGGCGATCCTAGGCAAATACAGATTTTTTTCTTTTGTGTTTATATTTATTATTTATCATTTTTGCCTAATTTTTACGTAAAAAAAAGGGGCTTGGTTATTACCATCAAACTGTTATTGATCTTAAATCCTCGAATAAGAAATTTGAGAATTTTAGAACAAAATAATGTTATTCGATTAACAAATCAAGCCTAACATAGTGATCATATATACTATGCTTTTTTAAAAAAATATATATAATTTCTTTAAAAAAAATCAATCGTTTTTCTGATTAACATTTTGCTCATTTTAAATAAAGGCTTTATGAATATGCCATCACCGATTTTTCCTAGTGAGTGATATTAAAAGGGTCCAATAAATAGGGTTCATACCCACATAAAACCCCTCTCAGAGTTCTCCCGATTCCGTAATCCTTAGCTTTAACCACCAGAAAATTGAAATCGAAACTTTCGCCTGGTGCACCACGCAAAATACACATCCTCGGAGTCTATCGCCTGTCGAAATGAAATAATAATAATGTGCGTTTAAATAGAACATCTGTTCGGTCCACACTCGGCTAAATGGAGCATGACAAAACAGAAAACACACAGCGGACTCGGATTCGGATTCAGAATCGGAATCGGGGGAACTCCGGCGACATTCCGCGTGTGCAAATTGACGCAGGCGCAGAACGCAGAACGCAGGGGTTGCAGGGAAAGGGGTACGGCAAGTGAAAACCGCGACGGCCTGAGGCGAATCGAATGAATGAATGAATCCGCATCGCAACAAAAGAATAACAATTTGACAACATTCTAATTCGCCACGCAGATAAAAGTAACTGCCGAGGAGGCAGGCAGATAGATGCAGGCGGTGAAGACAGGGGCGGGACCTTGATTCGCCGTCAGTCAGGCGGCAAAACGCAAAGCCAAGCAAATATAAACAAAGCCCACGCACTAGGCGCAGGCAGGGAAATGCGTATCCATCAGATACACAGATACAAACGGGGGTGGCTGCCCGCCAGCTCTTTCCTGCCAGAGTGTCAAGTGTTTTTACTGCCCTTCTGCTGTTGTTGCAATCGTTGCTGTTGTTATTTTTGCTCGAACTTAGGTCTTTGGATTTTGGTTTTTGCTTCTGAGTGCTTTTAAGTACGGGAATTGGCCCTAGCCCAGATCTTTGGCTTTCGTTTGATTGTTTTTATTCATTTTTATTTTTATCCTACTCGTAAATCTGCTCATGACAAAAGAATTTTCAAAATCTATTTAACACTTAACCCTGACAATGTTTCGGTTTATCTTAACTTTTTAAAATGCAGAAGGCATCTTCAACTTCTACCAGCTAAGTCATAATTTAAATAAAACAAAAGGATAGCTCAATATCTAATAAAATTTCTTTTCCGTTCATTTATAATTTTTTAATTAAATGTTGAAAATAATTTTTTTTAAATACAGAATCGAATAAATTAAGTTTAAAACGATGTATAAAATTACTAAATTAAGAGAACAAATTCCAAACTGTAAATGTTTATTATGTCAAGTTTGATTTTCAAAAAAACTTAAAACTTAACAAAGAAAACTAAAACAAAATACGTTTTTAATACGCTTTTTTCACTATGGTAAATTTTAATCTGTTCCTCTTGTTAATGGCTGCATATAATTTGAATATAGGGTTATCCTCATAAAAGCCGCCTTATGCCAGGCCAACTTCATCCTACGCTTCCTCTAGAAATCTAAAATTTAATCATTGACATTATTGCAAATGTGGCCCTGCCCAACCAAACCCAACCCTTCCTTTCTAATTATGTACGCAGTCGTCCCGAGAGCATTTCCCCGTCGAACCAGCCAAAAACAAATTCGAATCGAATGGAGGACGAGACAATCGCGCAACCACCGGGATAAAGGAGGCAGCGGCAGTTCAGGCCCACACAATATATAAGAAATAAAATTGGAAACGTTTAACGTTCGCATTCAAAAAGCAACCCCAAGGACCAGGAAAAGGACGAGGAACAGGACAAGTGCCTCTTGGTGGCGCACGTAGAGCGACTTGTTTAAACGATAATAATGAGCCTAAGCATGTGCCCGATGTCGCTCCAGGGGGCGAGTCCTTGGGCTGCTGGAGGCTGGCAAAGTAGCATCAACGACCCCTCGACGGTCGGCAGTAAAGTCATAAATTTGTGCACATTAGACATAGCCCTCGTCCACCCCAAGCACCCACACCCCCATCCACACCCCACACCCCAATCCACACCCGCACCCAGCCCTCCGGGTTCGACGTTCATCTGTTTTTATCCGCCCGGGAGCAATATTCACGCACTCCACGCACTTGTTCACATAAAAAGGAAGAAGGTAAAATAATTATTCGACACTGCATGGTAATTGAAATCATTGTTATCCTGCGCCCTGTTTTGTATCCCCCCGCCCACGTGAACCCATTGTCGGGCTTTTGCCAGGATTATCATTGTTTTGGGGCGATTTGCAGCCATTACAATTTGGTTTGGGTTAACGGTTTTGCCGGGGCTGCTGGTTCTCTTAAAGGAGGTGTTAATTTTCGGAATTTCATTAATAATTACTCGGGAGTTTGTGAATTTTGGCGAGGTATTATTTGAAAAATTGTTTTGTAAACATTCTACAAATATTTATAATTGCGTTGGGTGCAAAAAGTTGGTTTTTTTACACCCTTGCAGAGGGTATTATATTTTCAGTCAAAAGTTTGCAACGCAGTGAAGTATATATAGTACTTAAGTCGGAACGAGCCGGATCGGTTTACTATATCCCATAGGAACAATAGAAAAATAGTATAACTTTGTTTTTTGTTAATTTTTTTTGGTTATTCTTTGGGATTTGGTAATAGATAAATACTATGGAATATCAGTTTTAATTAAAATAAAATCGGGCATTTAAATCATTTAACTTCCTTAGGAAAATCTAAAAAATTAATACAAATAAAAAAAAATATATTTTTTACAAACAATAATTATTTGTAAATATCATCAACACATCCTGTTTCATGTCGAGCTTTATTCTAAGTGTATGCTTACACTTGCCGACGCCAACTCATGGGCCGTGTTCATTTAGCCTCTTAACATATTCACATTTTCCCCGTAATTTATAACTCCTCTTGTGGGTGCAAAATCAGTTAATCGTAAGTCCGTCAACCGACGGTGGAGAGGGGAGGTGCAAAGTATTTTTATTTTGCAGGTATCGACTCGATTAAAGCGGCGAGGTACTGGGCAACAGTAGTCGGGGGCCGACTGGTCGTAATATTATAAAAACAAATTCCGCTTTCGGCAAATATGAAAGTGGAAATGGCAAAAAATAAAAACAGCACAGTATAAATAATAAAGTGCCCGGGCGATATGGCCAGAAGAGGGCCATAAACTGTGAACGGTTAGATAGATTAGGCCATGATTTGGTCTGTTGGCATGCCTGCGAATGTGTGTGCATGATTTACGGATTCGTTGAGATTTGAATTTTAACTTCGGTTTGGATTTCGATTCGGATTGCGATTGGATTGGATTTCGATTCGGATTTGGATTTGGATTTCCTACTTCACCGATAGCATATCAGTTGGAGAGAGAGCAGAGCTCTTTAGCCCGCATAAGCTCAACTCGTTGAGTGGCATTAAATGGGGATTGCGTATCCAAACACTCGGCAGTTGGCCAAATACATGGCTATCGGGTATCAGCTATCAGCAGTTGGTCCCAACCCGTCGGCAGCGGGTCTTTGAAGCGTCTCGCAAATGTCGCCAATTGCAATTACATTATTTATTTTTACACTGCAAATCAATCAGGTCTGCACCCCACCCTCGCATTCCCCGCAGAATTCCAACGGCCCTGCAATGACTGTGCCCCAACCGATCGCATACCCCTTCTCCGTGTATTGCACCCTTTTCCCAGCTGCTTATCGCTGGGCAATAAATCAGAAGGCTATCTAAACTTTAGACTTCAATTTTGTACCTTTTTCTTTCGCTGATATATTTCATTTAATTGGTGGTCCCGTCAGCCGACGGCTTTCACTTTCCCAATAAAAAGTAATAGATGATCAAACTTCTTTAGTATGACACAAGGAATTAAATTAAACTTTAGAGGGTATAAAAGTTATCGGATCAATTCAATACCAAATAATAATAGACTCTATGGTTTGTAACTAATTTTGTAAGCTGTCGAGATTAAATTATTAAGTTAATACGCACCTTGTATCTAACATAGCAATGTTGATTCAAAGTCTTTTTTTTCGGTGTAGGGTTTTTAAACTCTTGTACCTTGTACCTATAAAAATGTTGTGCGTCAAATTGACCGAATCGATTCGTTTTGATTTTCAGTTTCAGAGGTTCATTCGACTCCCATTGTCCGTAGCACAAATTTAGCGAGCTGATATCATTTATGCAGACTGCGAGGCGGTTTATTATTGTTATAAGCTGATATCTACTCTGGTAGCTTTTATGGCGGTACAAATTCGATATCGAAAATCGCAGCTCTTCATACTATCAGCTGCGGGAATCGATCGGGGCATTTCTAATTTCAATATTCAAACAACGGACGTGACAAATGCAACACGAGGTAGGGTTCTACTCCTTTGCCCTGGAAATTGATTTTTCTTTGTCAAACATTCGGCCGATGATAAACCGAACTGGACTGCAATCGAGGGCATAAATAAGAGCGAAAAAGGGATCGAATTGTGGAAGGGAACTGCCCCGTACTTTCTTAATGTTGCACGAACTATGTCTGCGGTCTGTGGCTGGTTGGTCTTTGTTTACTTATCGGTCGCTCGCTTATTTTATGATACTTTTACTCTTTCGATTTTACAACTGGCCACAGAGGATATTGACATGTTTAGATGTCGTTATGTATTTACCTCGGATCGTAAATCATAACGCGTGTGCGGTGTGTGTGCGTAGCTAACTATCTCTCACCCTCTGGCTGTCTGTTTTGTATCTTGCAGATACACAGGGTGAGGATTTGGCTTTCCTTTATTTGGCTGACTGGCTAACTGGCTGGCTCGGCTGGCTTGGATATCTTTATAGATTTACAATGCCCAATTTTCGTCTACTTGTGAGAAGTTGAAAAATATATGACAGGCGATGAGTTGCCAATGATTACGACGTGTGTCGTAAACATTTCATAAATATTGCTCTGATTTTCCTTGCGACAATTTGTTATTGATCAATAATGTACTTTGCGATCGTGAGAGGGGTATGGCGTCGAATTGTGAACGCACTGAAAATAACTTGAATAAGTATTTTACTAAGAAACAAAATAGATAAGACAATGTGATATATATTTGATAACTCTGTTAATTTCCTTCCTTACTTGCAATGTTTGTAGGAAATGTTTCCACAGTTACCCACTTTTGTATTCCGAAAACTGTTCCACTAACATAGTTTTCAAATTTATTAAAACAATCAGTTTTTGGTTGACAAACACAAGATTTTGTATAAATCTTTAAGATAAGCCAAACTCTTGACTGAACCTTCTAACGATTGTCAGCGGATTATTTATTCGATGTGATATGTCGATTGCTTTTTTAATTGTTCAATTGTTAGGTGTGATTGAAAACGACTTAACAAATTTGTTATTAAATTTATATCGACGTCCTCGAAGAATCATATACAACGAAAGCCTCTACAACGCGATAGGCTCTGGACATAAATCAGAAATTGAAATTTATATGTGGTGCGCTGGCAAGCGCTCTGATTTTGAGCTGATATCACTGGAAAAGTATGTCTCTGCGGGGGCACACGTCTTTCAGTAAGTGAAAATGAATCAATGCCGCTCTGGGGTCCCTCTGTAAGTAATTTGAGTACTGGCTGCTATTTAACCTACGAAACCTTTCTAGACTATTAGTCGGCTTTTAGTCTGGTCTGAGAAATTTTCATAATTTAACTTAATTCGTGACTCACAAGTGGCGGTGTCAAAGTTCTCTTTTCGCCGTCCACAAATTAGAACGAGAAACGGGAGTAGGCATCATTAATTGAGTCATACGGCGGTGGCGTATGACAAAAACTAAGATCATCCACTCATGGGTGGGTGGGTTGATGGGAAGTCGAGACGATACTTTAGACTGATCTTTCGGGGCAAGGTTGTGACTTAATAAGCAAAAACTTTTTACTTAACAGACAATTTAATTGGGCGAAAATGAGAGTGAACGCTTTCCCACATTGGCATTGCATTATATGATAACACAAATTATGAAGCCTTTACTTACGATACAATTAAATTTCCCCTTAAAGTTATGGTATTAAACTGTAATGCACTACAGATTTAAAGAAAGTGCCTGTCCTGTCAGCAGGAGGGGCCAATCAGTCACCAAAGCGCCCTGCGAACTGCGGCCACATCGACCAATATATTGTCCCACCAAAAACCGAGAAAATATTCCAACAAACAAAGCGAAATTCATTTTCTCCCGAGAAAGGAAAAGGGAAGGGCAGAGGGGGAGGGGGAGGGGCGCTTGTCGCGGCAAACAGAATTGAAAATTCAGTGTGCGAATGTATCTGCGTGTGTGTGTGTGAGTGCTTTTTCCGCATATCCATGTCTGTGTTGGCAGCGATGGAGAGCTAAAAACATATCCGTTGGATACATGTAATGCCGGTAAATGAAATCCGCTTGTCGCTGCCGTGCTCCCTGAGTGTGAGTGAGTGGGGAAATGTGGGATGAAAGAGAGAGACTGAGAGAGAGGTACACTCACACATGGGACGGGCTGTGTTGTGAGCCTAGCTTTTTTCTGAAAAAGTTTGTGTTTATTAATAGTGCAAAGACAGACAAATTTAAAATAGACTGAGATTTTAAAAAAACTTTAAAGTTATAGTACAAGCCAAAAATATTAGATAATAATGAAAGTAAAGTGCAATTTTAATGTAATTTTAGATACATAATTTTAAACACTCGCTTTTAAAAATTTGTTACATAGAAAAACCTTAAGAATCAGCTTAAGTTATCAGTTGTAGAAGTACGAATTTAAAGAGTTTTAGAATTTTTAAAATAAAATATAAAGGAACCACTTTTGTCTATATTTTTAATAAATAGGCATACATTTATAGGCGTATATTTTAAAAATTATTATCTTAAATCCCTATAAAGGTCTATTATGTGGCAGCACTACTTCCACAGGCTCTCATGTAAACACTCATTCATTCATTCAATGCTCATATTTGAAATTCAACAGCGATGGCGATGACAACGGCGTCTGCACACAGATACAAGATACACAAACCCACGGCCATCCATTCATGTGTGTGTATCTGGACTGGACTGAAGTGGACTGTGTACGTACGTATCTACAAGTTTGTCCGCTTGTTTGCCGTTCGCACCCGTATCCGTATCTGAGTATCTGTGTATCTGTGGTCCAGCTATGGATTTTTCAATCCCCGATATCCATTTTTCCGCCCCATGTCCGCACAGAAGATTTGCCCATTAAGCGCCGCGCACACACACACAAACGGAATAATGAATATCTGCTCCTGCTGCCCCTGAACAATTTTTGTTTTCCACGCTTCCACCGAACCGAACTTGGGCTTTTTTCCAATTAAACTGACACCGTGCATCCTTTTGGGCTCCCACTTGGACATGGCCGTGGTGATATTTTAAAATCACACATTATTCAAATAAATTTTTAAAAATTCCTACATTGCCTCCTGACCTGCCTTTGGGGGATTTGTCGCTGCTCGTTGCGGATTCGTGTTTCACGGTTTCTGTGTTGTTGATTTCATTCTCTTTTTGTTTTCTTTTTTTAATTAACCCGGGAATATGAAATGTAGTGGGGTGTAAGGGGTTATGCCAATCTGTTCGCAGGCTGCATACAAATTTAATTTTACAAACGTTGCTTTTGAGGAATGTTCTGAAATATCATTGGTTGAAGAAGTGAGCTTCAACGAAATTGGTGACAATTGATTTAAAAATATAAAAATGAGTGAACTTGCTTAAGAAATTTGTTATATCGTTTTAATAGTTTTAAATTCAATCATTTGTGGAGATTATACCACGTTTTGGAAATATATTTAATAAATAATTTTAATTGATTTTTGTAAAGGTACATTTTTAAATAATTTTTTTTTGGCACAATTTTGGTATATAAAAAAAAATATGTTTGTTTTTAATTTGAAGCTCTGATAATTGAAATTTACTAAGTCAATGATTACTTTGAATAAACCTATCGTTTAGGCAACAAATACTTGTTTTCTTTAATTGATTAAATAAAATGAGCTCCCGTCTTTTCTTTCAAAGGTATTTTTTTCTTAATTAGTAGTGTTTTGAGAAAATTAAAACAAAGCATATATAGGCTGCCTAATTAAAAGAAATTGCAAAAGTTATTTACCAAAAATTGTTTATCAAAAATATATTTTTCCATTTAAAAAAATATATAAAATATAAATATGTAATATATAAAATATAAATATATTACAAAACAAAGTTAATAATGAATTAAAGGACATTTGAAATTTAAAACAAAAAGTTGAATCAAAATAAATAATTAAGAAATATCTATATATGTTAAAAGAAAACGTGAGGCACAATCCACTCTCTTATTAATATACCTCCTATGCTGAGTTACTTAAATTGTTATTTCCATTTATATTTTGATCTGAGCTGGATATTTATACATGAAGAAACAACGTGTGACTTAAAATATCATTTACTTATAAGATTTTTAAGCCGAATAAAATCACTAAAAACATGAATTAATATGTCTCTTGTGCTAGCTATTTTTAACTTCTATTTCAGTTTAAGTGTTGATTCGAATCCGATAAAAATATTAATTAATTGTAAATGGTTTTTCTGGTGGGAATAAAATACCCAATTGGTGACAACATTTCGAGCTTTTGGTTAACGAATACGACTAATATGGGAGTATGTTCGACCTACCGTCGGAGTTTCGCTTCTTGGGCAGCACGGCTTTGAAGGCGGACATGGGCGCGAACTCGTGCGGCGATGTGGAGGGTATCGAGGGTATCGTGGCCATGGCCGTCAGGGCACTGAGATCCCTCACCTGCAGCGAGGCGGAGGCGGACGAGGAGGCGGAATTCGAGGCCGAGGAGGACTGTTGGCTGGTGAGGAAGGACCCGGGAAAGTCCGCCGCAATCGCTGGCTTAAAGTTGCCCAAACTGTAGTCGAGGGGCAGGTGGTGTTGGTGGGCGGGCGGTGCAGCCGGATGCAGCAGATGCTGGCCGGAAGTGGCTTGTATTTTGGCCACGTCCATTTTGGATTATGCACTGATTTGGTTTTTTCGCGTTTTTTTGATTTTGGTTAACTTAAGTTTTGCTCGGCTGGCTCTTGTTCTTTTGCTTTGGCACTGAAACTGTTTGGTTTTTACGCGACGGCATGCGAATGCGGTTACGGTGGCGTATACGCAACGTGGTTACCGGAAGGAAGTGTCACAGATTTAGGGCTTTAATGCTGCTGCTGCTTTGGCTGCTGCTTTTGCTGCTGCTGTTCGCATAACTGCTGGCTTCGGCGTCATCGAGCGGACTGAAACCGTAAAACCTAATCACGGATCCCGTGGAACGCTGACGCCGGCGCCCGGCCGAGAGTGAATCTCTGCCGCCGAGCTTGGAAAACTCTGCCTCCGCTGCTGCCGTTCCGTGCCGTGCTCTGCCTCCTGCACTTGACTTTTGGCCGGATCCGGAGTGTGGCTATATGCCAAGTGTTGCGATTTTCGCCTAGATTTGGCAGCGACGCCGACGCAGGCAGCGACGTCAGCGAGAGAACGGCTCTCGTTGTTTTTCCTGTATTTTCTGTATTTTTCCCCGTTCGGACTGCTCCGATTTTACCGCTGTCGGCGAGCGTCTGAGGGCGACTGACGAGCGGAGCGGCACTGAGTGGAAAACTCAGCGGAAGCGCTCTCACCACCGCGGCCGCGACCGCAGCGAGTGCGAGCGGGACGACAGCTGGTTCCAATTGGAACGGCGGCGACCGAGTGGAATTGGAACAGCCACCACCATTTGCGCTGTGGCCATCCCGCTCTTGGCCACGCCCCCTTCCAGCTGGCCATGGTTAATCTGGATTCTCGGTAGCTTGTTGTTGGTATTTTAGTGCGCATACCGCTTTGATTCGTTCAAATCAATGCGGCCAGCGAACAATGGTGGAGTGGGTGGTGTAGGGTGTTGGATGTGGGTGGGGGTGCGGGCAGGGGGTGGTGCGTGTGCGGGGCGCGTGTTTGCTGGCCTTTGGTTTACCTGCTCTGCTTTGGGGGCGGGCTCTTCGGATTTCCCTCTTCTTTCCTTTCCTTTTGGTTTTCTGGCCCAGCTCGGACCGCCATCGGTAATCGCTGTTGTCTTTGGCGTTTGAAGTGCCCCGCCATTTAATTCAAGTGGTTCCTGGCACCACATCGCCAGCACTAATGCGGCATGCTTCACACTTGACTATCCCCAATTGCCTTTTCCCTTTGGCAGCTTTGACTTGGCGTTCGCGATTGGTATTTGCGCCATTAACTTCAAATGGTTTCTGCTTCGGCGAACGGCGGCTAAGTGATTTCCTGGGGCAAGAGTCGGTTACAGATAGCAGTCTTTGAACGAATTCGCGGAGACAAAAGGATTTTCCTTCCTATTGCTTGTATTTATATATAGTTGCGGCAGTAAAAATAGATGAAGATGTAAATAATTCTCCTTAGTTCTATATTAGACTTTCACAATATTTTCACTGTTTTTTAATATACATAACTAGGGTTTCTTATCTACTCCCTAAAAAAAAGTGATTATTTCCATGCCTTGCGAACAGTTTCACATGTTAAGAAACATTTAAAGAACAAATAGCAAAATGGAACTTAATAACTCAAAATATTAAAAATAGTTTTGTTGTTTTTAATTGCTAAGAAAAAGTTTGTAAAATGCACAGTAATGGGAAAAAAGGAATAGAAAAATCCAAAATCTTCTTTCTGAGGGCACTGCAATTGCTAAGGTTTGGCAGATTTCTGTACAAATATGAATTGTAATGCTGTAAAAAAGCATTTTAATATTGAAGACCATTGAAAACCGTTTCCATGAACATGATCATAAACATTTCGCGAAACAAATTTCTTTTAATTGCTAAGCATGGTTCAATTTATAGAAAAACCCTTAAGTCTTGTATCTAGCTTCGGCAAGCTGAAATCTTATACATTTCTATTTCTATGCCTATATTACTAACAACAATGAAGCTATGTCGATTTTGCGCTGTATTTTGCCATCGTTTCTATGGCAGCTATATGATATTTTTGTCCGATTTTGAGAAAACTAAAAGCGTAATTCTGATATAGTAAATAATTACTTTATCTCAAAGGAAGTGGAAATGCTTAAAAAAATCTTTTGATCTTACATAAGAGATCTATTTTGTGATATAATGATATTTTTTAGCTTCAGCTATAACATGTATAATAATAATAACATGTATGATATACTTAATTTTATACCAGTTACATGTAGAGCATATCAGTGCTATAATCAATCTTTTTGTCCTTTAAGCCTTAATAAAAAACAAGAAACGAAGCAAACTTCGGCAAACTAAAGTACATATATATGTATACCCTTGCAGCTGTTACAAAAATTTAATATCCTTTTTTTGGATTTTTATGCTTAAAAACAACTAAGCTATGTACATTTTCCTATCGCTCCTATGGAAGCGACTATATGATAAGTCGTGAAGAGTAAAACCGTAATTCTGAAATCGTTAAAAATTTCTATATCTTAAAGTATATGTGTATATATTAAGACACAAGGAAGGTATAATTTTATTTCCCTTTTTTTCCGATTCTTCCTATGGGAGCTATATGTTATAGTAGGCCGATCTGGCCCATTCCGACTTGTTTACTACCTACAACAAAATAAAGACTTGTTGCTTAGTTTCATCGAAATACCTTTAAAGACAGACGGAAAAATATATGTTCTTTGTAGGGTCAGAAATGTGCCCTTCACTGCGTTGCAAACTATTGATTGAACTTATAATACCTTCTTCAAGGGTATGCAAATATTGGATCTGTATTTATATATTATTAATAAAAGAGCATCCCATTTTATCTTAAATCTTATATTGCCTTCCGATTGGGAATCGATGGGCTTTAGTGAGCGAAGATCCGATCTGTTATTTATAACAAAGACAACAAAACGACACATTGTGAATGCTTTTAAAATTATGATAGCATGGACTATTTTAAACTCACTAAGTATTTGCAAAATATGTAACATTAGCTATCTGTCAACAAATGGCCCGACTTGGAAAATGCTTTAAAATTTAGGTGTTATTTTCCGTAAAATCTTTTAAGTTAATGTTTTGCTTCTATTAAAACTACGAGTGCCACAGATCTTCGCGACCTGTGGTCGCTGTTTTATCTTGCTGTACGCCATGATTGCAATTTAAACATTTTAACGATTACAAAATCATCATTTACTCTACGAGTAACTGGAATGAAAATTGTTCCACTTGCAATCTGAGATTACAATGGGAACTTCCGAAAAAAAAACAGAATATAGTTCCCCGAATGCATCTTAAATTGGGGGACGTCTTTGGAGCAAAGCTTTTTGTGAACTATAAATTAGACGTTTTTGACAGGCATCTAATTTTTAAAACTCATGCATTTAATTGCGACATTAAAAGCACAACTCTGAAAACAAACACTCACTGGTAGTGGGACATCTTTAAATGCCCTCAGAATTAAATATGGTCTGGTTTTCTGGTGGAGCGCACATGTCGTTGGAAGCCCCTCGAAATTATGACAAATATTTACAAAACACAAAGAGCTAATGTTCCCATTTCATCGACCGCATAAATAATTGTTATGAGCACCCGTTTTTCCCGCCAGTCGTCGTCACAGATTTGAATATTTCTGGGCGCCCCAGATCCCAGCTTTTCATTATTTGTGTCACTTGGCTTAAGCATCGTTCTTCCAACACATGGCAACGATTTAAAGAATTATTCACTAAATTTAGTGCGTCGAGGATGGAGTGCGAACAAGTGGGGTTTTCTCTGATCCGATTTCACATCATACGTTGTTCTGCTCAAATTCCAATTAGAGCGATGTAATAATTTGATTGATATGGAGACAGTAGTGACCTCGAAAAATTCCATTACTAAGGCGTAATGGCCTAAAAGTTTGAAAATGCTATTTTCATATTTTAATAAAGAACACCTTTAAATCAAGTTACTTAATTTTTTTAAAGACATTTATATTATCATAACAAAATAACATCATTAAAATAAGTTGCCTTTATTTTTTTTAACACATTTACATTATTTGGTATTTAAATAAGTATTTTCAATTTTTTTATTCACTTGCAGAAGGGCATTATAATTTCAACCAATTGTTTGCAACGCATTGAAGGACCGACCCTATAAAGTATATATACCACTAGAGTTGATATAGCCATGTCCGTCTGTCTATCCATTTACATGCGAATCAATTTCTTAGTTTTAAAGTTGTCTGTATTAAGAAAAAAAGAAGACATATCAGAAAAATGTTTGAATAAAAATATAATTTAGATTTTTGTACGTATACACTTCGAGATAAAGTAACGTCTAATCATTAGCTTTTAAAGGAAAGATACGAAAATAAATAGGACTATAATAAAAAAATTGGCAAGATTTTTATGATTTTCGCCATATACGTTTAAACTTGGAGAATGTGGAAGATTTTTACGATTTAAAATAAAACAAATATTAGCTTTTTATATGTCAGCGGACTATAATATACATATAGCTGCCATTGGAATGATTGATCAATTTATTGAAAATCGACATCAATTTATTGTTTTTAAGCATATACGCATAAAAATCAATATATAATACAGACGTATTATAGAATATTAAATTTTTGTGATTTTGTAACTTTGGCTTCCCGAAGTTATCTTTCCTATTTTTAAAGGTACGAGCTAGATTTTATTTTACTGCCTTTGAATTTAAGAATAAAAGTGATCATGCTCAGATTAGATTAATAAAACATTTGTTAAGCTAAATCTGAATAGACTAAAAAGTACAAAGCATTTATATATCTGCATAAAGCTGTTGTCGGACTTGAAAAACCCGTAAGCCGTAAGAAAGAGCCGTAAAGAGCTGGTATTAAAGGCAGACATCATATATAGTAGTCTGATAACTCTACCGGCTTTTATTTGAAAACGCTATCTATGCACTCGCATTGCCGTATCACCATAGAAGTGTAAGCAATCGTTTCTAAACAATTCGAATCGTTACGATTCGATTGGATTCTATATTGCCCGGTTGTAATCAAGAACCGAAATGAAATGAAGTTTTACAATGTATAATAAAATATATTTTTGACATGAATTTTCAATCAGAATTTTAATAACCCTTAATAATAACATGGCTATCAGTTATCAACGCACACAATCGGTTATCAAAGTAATTTTCGTATGCTCGTTCTTTCGCCTACACAGACAAAAATACTTCGAACAATTTATTATTTTTAAAACGTTTACCTTACCAAAAACATTACTAAATCACTCTTTAGAACGGACAAATAAGATATCATTTTATAATTTAAAATAGCAAAAATATGTAAAATATATGAATTTGGACTTGGTCTTAAAAATCTTTCGAAAAAGCATTTCCAAATCATTTTGGGAAATTATACATTAACAAAATATATATCTTAGGGAGTTCTTTTTGAAAATCACAATTTGAATATAAATTTATAAGTGACATACATTTTTTTTAAATTTTACAAAAATGTTAGAAATGTGTAGAAGCGGAGCGAACGAAAATCTAAGGGCAGTGCAATTCTCCACCTCCGTCCACTCTGTGCAGCCGTATTCCAAACGAATTCCGAGGCGTACCGGACCCAAACCGATACCGCCGAGCGATCCATCTATTACCTCTGTGTGGTGGCAATATTCCACCACCGAAGCTATAAATAATTTATTTATAGCTCTTACTCCACTCAGTGTTGCGGCGGTGTTATTGTTGACTTAGTGGCTCTTTATAGATCGATGGTTGCTGGCAGCTCGTGTGGGCTCCACTCGGCTGGGATACGGCCGTGGTTGCCTCTGGATCGGGGATGCACAAGGAGGATGGTTACTGGGCTGGCATAGCCCGTGCTGCTGCCCCTGGATCCACCGGCTCTGGCTTTGAACCGTGGCAGGCCCTTCGAGGGGCTGGGTTCGGGGGTGGAGTGGGGCCCTTATCTAATCGGGGGAGCCCCGTCCGATGGTGGGGCACAGATCGATTGCGCTTTTCCGTTGATAGGCCCATATATTTTACCTGGAGGCGGCAGATTGAAATAAGCTCCAGTTTATAGCACCCCCGTCCATCCGAACCGTTGCAGCATATCGGTTAAGAAGTACTAAAGCGCACAGATCGGTGAAAGACCAATATTAATGGGATCACGATTTGCCGGAACAGGAACTTTTATTGTAACTATTGGCAGCTTGTGGGATCCTTGATGTTTTTATAAAATAGTTCGGCAGTATAAAATAGTTAAACTAAATGTGACTTTTAACAAAATGTGTATGATTGCACTGCAATGTGTATTTAAGTTCTGTTGAATCGTGAGTTTTACCATTGATTAGAGCAGTACGTGCTGACATACGACCGCGCAGATCATTTCAACTCCCACTTGGCTGTAGTTTCTGTTTGCACCTTTGTTGATCGGTATTTGTATAATTTACAACATGTAAACGCGGCTCAATCGACATAAAACCAAGCAAGCGCAAAGCAAATAAGTTGGCCTGATAAAGGGAATGGTAGAATGAGTTTTGTGGCGACACGGAGTCTACCGGGTTAGTGCTCGCCTTTTATTGATAAGTTGTAATTATGTTTATTGTCTATGTCTGTTTGCCGGGACTACCTTTGGCAATGCTTTGAGATAAACTTTTAGATATACTCGTGAGTTTTTACAGTTGCAACGTACATTATTCTGTGAGGGATATTCATTCTGGCAGAGATCAGCGAGGACTTAGCAAGTGATCATAATTTACTTCTAGTATTTTTATTTTTGGTGTGATTTAAAACTTCAAATAGAATGCGTCAGAAAGAAATTCGAGCAATAAGAACTAAATTTCCATTGAATTCAATAAAGTCATGCAAATTTGTTGCAATCGTTGCAACAGAATATTTTGAGTAAGCTTTATAAATAGTAAATTGGGGTATCGATAATCAAAATGTTAAAATTTTTAAAGATCGGACTAAAAGTTTTAAATACTTTTTCTACCAGAAATAATTTTTTTTGCAAACCGTTTGGTCTACATCTTTTAAATAAAGAAAAGGAACAACGATCCAAAGGATCGATCGGGGTCTTTATATGAAAGGCTGTGAAGATCTGTTTAAATTGAATAACATACATATCTTTCTCAATTTAAAAACGAAGTTACCGTATTCGCCCTATTCCTATCTGATTTTATATACAATAGCATAAATAAATTTAATAAAGTAATGTATTATTTAACTTATGATCACCGAAGATCAATATATTTTCTTGTTAGCTATTATATAGTTTTTATCAGTCGAGTATTAAATTAAATGCCAACAATTGTTCAACGTTCTTTTCGGTCCTTAATTGTTAGTGCAAATTGCTGTCCTAGTTTCCCGTGTATTTTTTAAAAGTGTGTGTTTTTCTAACCACACAGGAGCAACAAAGGCAGAGATATTTAATGCAAATACACACTAAAAACAACGAGAGGAGAGCTCAGGGGAAGAAAAAACAACATTGTCCAAAAGCTAATTACCAAACAAACGAAACTCAATTGAATCGATTGATTTTCCATTCGTGTCCAGATAAGCAACCATTGCCTCGATAAAGATTTGTTATCACTGAAAACAGAGGCGCAATCGCAGTCACCCATCCGCCCCTCCCCTTTTCCACCATGCGCAGTGGCGAGTCGACGGTGATTGGATTGCCCCATCGTCGAGTGGGAGGAGCCGCCCCTCGTTGAACCCCCAATTGGTGGCCCCGGCCAAGGCCCCTCTGCGGGGGGTGGGGGGTGGCGAGCCCACGCTGATTCGTGTGTGCTGAAGGAGCGCAGCCATATGGCGAAATACGGGGAAAACTCCGGCTGATAGCACACATTCCAGAGCCATGTTCTGGGCGGAGCCAACGGCTAGGGACCTCACAGTGCAAATCAAGGTAAAACAAATACAAATCGAACAAAAATATTTGCACTTATACAGCTTTATTTGTTTAAGCGAATCAAAAAAATACATAGGAGTGTATGTACAATGTGCACGCTACTCTTGTCACTCCTTTTCAGGCACTTCGATCCGGTGAGCTTTTAAATAATTAAATAGTGATTTTAGTGTAAACATTTTACGTGCTTTGTACGGGTCCCGATCTCCCAATAGTATTTAGTGGCGAGTGTTGCCTTAAACATGTTCACGTACCCAAAACGAATTTAAGAACATACATACACACAAAACGTATCAAGGTTTAACTTTTCAAATGCTTTTCGAAATGATTTCCAAACGTTTTAATTTTGTTTATTTTTAATTTTAATATGCGTGTGATAAAATATCAAAATAAATACTTAAAAGTTATTTTTTCCCGAGCTTTCAAATAAAAAATTCATAAATTGACATTTATAATGTCAGAACAAAAATTGAGAATACGTTTAACAGAAATTTATATAATATAATACAAATGTAATTATGGTATAACAGCTGCAAAGAAATAAATGAAAATTTTAGATGAATAATGTTCAGTAGAAAAAATATTTATAAATTATTTTTGGAAGAATAATCGTTTAGATATCAATAAAATATAATATATGGATGTGTGTAAATATTTAAGAAGTCCAAAAATCTTCCGCTTCGGAAGATCACTTCTTGCTACCAAATTAAATGAAAAAAATTAGATGTTAAAAAAAGAAGTTTAATAGCATTTATATTTTTTAGAAAGTGTACCAAAAAATAAAAAAAAACTTTTTAGCTACGGAATTTTTAAACTCTAGTTTAACAACTCAAATCTTGCACTTGTTGAACGGAATCATGCAATTCATGCAGGATAAATTATGAGAATACACTTTTAAGAATTGACTTTATTGATCCTGTGGACACAGAATACCAAAACAACGAAAATTATATTGAAGCGAAAGATCTTAAAAGGTACTATTTTCATAAAAAAAGGAATAAAATAGTAATTTTTTGGCCATAGTTGAAACAACAAAACAATGGTATAATCTAACATTTCCCAAAACAAAGCATTAGTCTTTAAATAAAATAACCCATAAAAACGAAAGACTTTTGCTTTTTTTCTTGTTTATACAATGACGCTGAAATTATTGGAAGTCCAATGATTAAACTTGTATATAGCGACAAGGACTTAGGAAGGTATTTCACACATGTAAAATATGTCGATTGACCGAAAATCGATAATTGTCAATATAATTTTCTGAAATCTTTTGAGTATTGTTATACCATTGCAGAAAGTATTGTAATTTCAGTCAAAACTTTAGCAACGCAGTGAACGAGACGTCTACAAGCATACATATATACATATGTATTCCTGCTCACCTTTACCAAGAACGTCGATCTACCATGTCCGTCTGTCCGTGCGTCTGGATATAATCAGAGATAAAGTCATTTCAAACAATTTCAATTTTAATTTAATTAAAAATTTCGTTAAAGTTTTTTTAATTGTGTAATATTTTTAAGGAAAATGTAATCAATTATTTGTATACCTTTTACATTTGCTTTTATTTTCTTATTGTATGCTTCTGTTAATTATTTATTTACTTAAATTCTACAAAAAGTTAATCACACAAACACACGTATAATTTAAACAGTTTGAACTTTGGAAAAATATGAATTAATTTTACTAATGTTACAATAACTTTGGTAGTTTTTAGTTTTTGTGGAAGGCATAGTGCGCTACTGTAATCATTGGTTATAAATTTAGTGTTTTAAATTATTTTTGCCGTTTGAGCCCCTAAACCGCAAATTGGTTTTATTATAAAAGTGTTTATTACTAAATATATTAATGGCAATTTAAAATGATTAATTTTTTAATTTGAATAATATATTTTAATAATTATTTTACGAGATTTTAGGAGGGATAGCATTGCGGTGTCAATTGAACACCTTTAGCACATTCATAACAAACTCCAATTGTTATTATTAGGATCTATATTTAGACTCTAGAAGCTGATGGCTTGCATTAATTGGCCCTAGCAGCACCACAATCCAGATAATTAACAAGCCGCATTGTCAAAAGTGTCAACGCGGTTACTTGAACAGCCAACCAGCTCCAACTCCGGCTCCATTTGCTCGGATCTCACGCCTCCGCAGGGAGTTGCACATTTTCTGGCGAGGAGTACAGTATCAGAAGCTCACACTGTGAGCTCGTTGGGTAATTAAGACAGCCACAACAACAAATACGAGGACAGGCCGAGGCACCCGCACAAAAGCCAAGCTGCCGATGATGTCATATGTGCATAGGCCACATCTCACATCTCAGTGTGCCGGAGTGTGTGCGTACTATTTGCAACCACTGTTAGATGATCAACGGCTGATGTTATTGTAGCACCCAAAGTGGGAATCCAAACTCATGTGCTCATTAATTTATCCAGCCAACCAGCACAGAGATGGAAGCCAATTCCGATGTCTCCTTCGCTCCGGGTGTAATGTATATATATGTAGCGACGTATCTCATGGATAATTGTCTGGGCCGAGTATCTGTTGCGGTGCTGCCCCCGGAATCTAGACAGTGCGGCCAATTTAGTCTGCTTTGGCAAATCAATTAAATTCAATTAATCCCCCAACACTCTTAATGGAACGTAATGAAAAGGGTGACATGACTGCGATGCGACTACAGATCCAAATCCAGATACAGATACAGATACAGGCAGAGATACAGATACAATACAGCCCTGGAAACTGTTTGCCACTGGCATCGGATACATGGCGTTCCGGACACCAATGCCAGGCCGGACCGGATCGGACTGGAGACGGAGCCGAGCTGGGTTTGATTGAGGGAAAAAATCGCATGACTGAAACGATTTGAGCTTGACACTGTTCACTACAAGAAATACTCTAGAGTGTTTTCCAAAGTTGGTAGGGAACTCTTTGTTCGCACTCACATAGTTTTTATGCTAGAGTGCATAAGTTTTTAAATTATAAGCGTCTACCATTATGTAATTTAGTTATTTTATTGCGAAAATAGTTTCTTTCAGTGCAATGCAATTTTTTGTCTCCCACATTTCCCCAAGCTGGGTCGCATTCGTTAATTGTAAAAAATATCGCCATCCTTCTCGGGGGTTTTGATTCAACATCACTGCAAAAATGTTTCTCACGCTTCGGAGTTTGACATTTTCGAACTTTTGCATGATTTCAAAAACTTAATTGGTCTAAACTGTTTTATTTGCTTTTTTATGGAACTGAAAAGGAGGCAGACGAACAATTGAGAGCAGTTCATAGAAATGGATACAGTCTCCATGATAAGAAAAACACACTATATGTGGGAGCTAGAATTGGAACTTTGTTGAAAAGTTAAAATATTGCTATATTAAACTGAAACAGAATAATTGAATTATGTATCTTTTAGTGTTTCAATATCTAGACAACTGATAAATTCTTTACATTTTATTTTAACAGTTTGGAATGAAATCAGATTTTGTTCCAAGCTTCAGGTTACTTTCCCAAATGTCCCAAGCGAATCATTCAAACCGTTTAAGGCAAAACAACAATCTGATAATCTGAAAATTACCCACAACATCACAGACCGGAAAAAGGGTTCGCCAGCTATTTTGTGGCGGAACAAAGCTTTAAAACAATTTGGCAACGCATTAATAAATTTTGCGGTTAAATTGTTGCATAAATATTGACTCAAGTGAACAGAACAGAAGGCGCACGTGTCCCAGCCCAGCATACGGTAGCCCTATAATTATGGGATAATGTCGCATTGCCGAGGGGGGGTTGACTCTCCCAAGCGGTACTGGGAACTGGGATCAAAGGGTAAGTCTCGATTGCGACAAGGCAACAAGGCAACAAAAGGAACAATCAGCGCCGCAAGGCGTGATGTCCTTATCCGGTTGCCACTGTTTCCTCAGTTCCGGTTCCTGTCCGCGTCTACCCCTTCACATCCTCACCCCTTCCGTAATCGCCTCGCTCATGCCTCAGTTCACATGTGACAACATAATAGAAACAGCTCGGGGCGGCTAATGGAAATGGAAATGGAACAGACTGACTGAAATACAGAAATGCAGAAAATTGAGCAGCGAGCCTCGAAACTGGGTTAATCGGAAGGGGTAATTATTTTAATTACAGCCAAAACGCTCGCTTATGCAAGACTGTCACCTAATAACACCGCTAGTCGCCCAACTCGCCGATAGCCTCGTTTATTCAGCGGTGCGATTAGCCCGCACCTTCCTTGTGATTGTACGTTTAGCAGCAGTCGTTATCCTCCGGCTCTCCGTTCACGGCTCTATTTACAAGTTAAAGTAATTAAGCAAATTACTAAGGCCACGGGAACGTGAAAGCGAAATGGAGACAAACGAATTGCATGACCCTTTGCTGTATAGTTAGGGATGGTGGCGTGACCTCAAGTTGAATGTTGATATTCGACGATTAAGAAACATATTTTTTTTAATATTAGTTTACTCTTAAACGACCGATTTATCAATGTTTTGTTATGTTTTGCGTAAAAAACATTGTTTTGCTATTTAGGAAACCGATTTCGCAATGTCATTGTGACCTTGTGCTTATTTGCTTTTTAGGAAACAATTGCTATCTCCATATAATGTGAGGGTTATCTGATTGAAAATTCTTAGCTAGAGGGCATGTTCTAGTAAATGAAAATATTTACCTTCGGGAAAACGAAAATGACAAAGAAAAGTTGGTCGTTTTTAGGTTGAGCCGTCTGACTTTTGTACCAATTCATGGGGAAAAAGACCTTGTAAAGATTGGTCGTTTGAAATCGGACCTTAATGACGTAAACTTTTAATGGTGCGATACTCACTATATCATAAAAATAAAATTATTTTGTTATACACAAATATTAAGCAGCAGAAGGATCTTCTTTTCCACCTAGTATTTCAACCAGTCTCACGAAACCTACACGTTATTTGGCTCTCCCTTCTCTAGGACGATTGTAAGCAGAGCAACTCCTTCATTTTGTCAGCTTGGCCAAAGCTGGATACGAAATTCCCTGAAGAAATCAAGCTAAAAACTATTTACAGGTCAGACTAAGAAGGTGTACCACCCCCGATGTATTTTATGTGTGTTGTTGGTTGTGGTTTGTGGCATTCTATTTGCATATTATGTCATCAGCAGTCCATCAGTTGTGTTGTCTTTGGGGACTGTCAGCTGGTCAGCTATCCTTGAAGGGAGTGGGGGAATGGGACTGGGTAATGGCACCTATCCCATTGTCGAGTGTAAAGTTCAGAGATTATCGTGTGCACTTCCCCAATTGGGCCACAGAGTGCATAACTAGTCATTAGAGTCACCTTTCGTGGCTTAATTAAAACTGTCGCTCTACTTTGCGTTTTGAAGTTGTTAATTTAATAATAGGAGTCGAAGCCACTCATTAGCGTAACAAGGTTAGTAATTCCAACTAGTTGGAGTTCTTTATACGGAACGCCTTTATACGGAAGATCAAACCAGAAAAAGGAATTCTTCTAGGGTGGCGCTCTTTGAATTCACTCAGTTTCGATTTGTTTTAATTGAACTGAAATCGGCGAAGAAATCTCCATTCGCAACACGCAACAGCAGCTGTAACTTCAAAGAGGAAAAGCCCCGATTCCGATCGCTTTATGAAGGTTGCGTGACTTTTGGCCATCTGGCCGGAGATCCTCTCCACAACCCTCGCAATCTTGCCCTTCACATCCATCCTCGGCCCCTTTTAGACCGTGTGGTGCCCATCGATGTGAGGGCGACGATTTCGATGGCAATGACTGGTCTGATGTTGACCAATTAATTGTCATTAAGCGCATTTGAAGATTTTTAATTAAAGCAAAATCTTCGGCTTAATTTTAATTGATCGCACTGAGTCGCTGTCGAAAATGTATTCTCAATGACATTGCGGCAGTCGTTTTCGAGCTACTTACTGTGGGAGGGGATCGGTGGTCATCTATGAATCGAGCTGGTCAATGTGGTTAGTATGCAAGACGATTGAGGGGTATCTTAGGCTGAATGTATAGTACATAATGTACTATTTCTATTATAATTTTAATTTATTTGATATTTAAGAAAAAAACAGTGCAAAAAGGCAGACAGTAATAGTCCCTGCACCCCTAAGATTAAAAAGACTTTCCTTATTTGTTCGGTTTTCCCAAACGACTTTTTATATTTTATTAGTGCTGCAAAATTAAACAAAATAAATAAATAAACAAAATAAAATACCAAAAATTGTGATATATCTTTAAAAGTTTACAAATTTTAAAAAGTATATAAATATTTACAAGCTTACAATAGTCATAGGTTTTTATACCCTTGCAGAGGGTATTATAATTTCAGTCAAAAGTTTGCAACGCAGTGAAGGAGACATTTCCGACCCTATAAAGTATATATATTCTTGATCAGCATCACCAGGAGAGTCGATCTAGCCATGTCCGTCTGTCCGTCTGTCCGTCCGTCTGTCCGTCTGTCCGTCTGTCCGTCTGTCCGTCCGTCCGTTTCTACGCAAACTAGTCCCTCAGTTTTAAAGCTATCTGCTTGAAACTTTCCCAAAAGTTGTCTTTCTATTGCAGGTAGTATATAAGTCGGAACGAGCCGGATCGGGCCACTATATCATATAGCTGCCATATAACTGAACGATCGGAAATGCCATAACTTTGGTGTTTTTAAAGTTAGGAAGTTGGGATTTTCTATGAGTTTTATTTTTGGCCAATCAATCCGACCTACTAAATTTCATAAGGATCGGCCGACTATATCCTATAGCTGCCATATAACTGAACGATTGGAAATGCCATAACTTTGGTGTTTTTAAAGTTATCAAGTTGGGATTTTCTATGGGTTTTATTTTTGGCCAATCAATCCGACCTACCAAATTACATAAGGATCGGCCGACTATATCCTATAGCTGCCATATAACTGAAGGATTGGAAATGCCATAACTTTGGTGTTTTTAAAGTTTGGAAGTTGAGACTTTTTATGAGTATTAAGAATACACCATATGAATAATTTTGAAGAATATAATTTACAGAATATTCTGCAAGGGTATATCAACTTCGGCTCCGTCCGAAGTTAGCTTTCCTTTCTTGTTTTGTATTCAAATATTTTGTAAGCTTTATAGTTCTGATTATTTGTTACATTTTTATACCCTTGCAGAGGGTATTATAATTTTGGTCAAAAGTGTGCAACGCAGTGAAGGAGACATCTCCGACCCTATAAAGTATATATATTCTTGATCAGGATCACCTCCTGAGTTGATATAGCCATGTCCGTCTGTCCGTCTGTCCGTCTGTCTGTCCGTCTGTCTGTCCGTCTGTCTGTTTCTACGCGAACTAGTCTCTCAGTTTTAAAGATATCGAATTGAAACTTTGCACACACCCTTCTTTCCTTTGCACGCAGTATATAAGTCGGAACGGCCGGGATCGGCCGACTATATCCTATAGCTGCCATATAACTGATTGATCGGAAATGCCATAACTCTGCTGTTTGTTAAGTTAGGAAGTTGGGACTCTCTATGGGTATTATATTTGGCCAATCAATCCGACGTACCAAATTTCATAAGGATCGGCCGACTATATCCTATAGCTGCTATATAACTGATTGATCGGAAATGCCATAACTTTGGTGTTTGTAAAGTTAGGAAGTTGGGATTTTCTATGGGTTTTATATTTGGCCAATTAATCCGACCTACCAAATTTCATAAGAAATGGCCGACTATATCTTATAGCTGCCATATAACTGATTGATCGGAAATGCCATAGCTTTAGTGTTTGTTAAGTTAGGAAGTTGGGATTTTCTATGGGTTTTATTTTTGCCCAATCAATCCGACATATCAAATTTCATAAGGATCGGCCGACTATATTCTATAGCTGCCATATACATAACTGAACGATTGGAAATGCCATAACTTTGGTGTTTTTAAAGTTGGGAAGTTGGGATTTTTTATGAGTATTAAGAATGCATCATATGAATAATTTTGGAGAATATAATTTGAAGAATATTCTGCAAGGGTATTTTAACTTCGGCTCCGCCCGAAGTTAGCTTTCCTTTCTTGTTTTGTTAAATTTAAGCTCTTAGAAATAAATCTAAAGATTCTTATATTAACTCTTATGTTTTAAATTCAGTACGGAAGCTAGTTTATTGAATTGCAGTATGGAAATAATGCCCAAAATATGCTATACAAAATCCTAAAACATGTGGTGTCACCAAGAGGCTGGCTTATCCCGGTACTGCTGAATGCATACCATTATACCCTATCAAATGTTCATTTAGTCATAATTACAATTGCGACGAATTGAATTGTTTCGCTTCTCAGTTCCGAACCCACTCAAATCAGCAGCCGCAGTTGTGACACAAGGGGCGGGCCAGCAGAAGTGGCAGACACCAGAGTTGAATTTCAATTTTAAAGAATACGTAGATTAAACCCATTTATTGGGGCGAGGGAGTTAATTTCTTTTCGGCAATTCTGTGGGTAATTTTTATGTGCGCCTTTTGGATTGGCGGTGCATTTCATGTTCAATGTGCGCTGACGGCTTTACGATCCGAGTCCAGTTCGCCTTCCATTCATTACTATTTATTCTTCCAGCTTGTTTGTTGTTTTGCTGTTGCTTTCAGTTAATTTAGTGCGCAATTAGGAAGCGCTAAGGTCGTTGTGTTCCATGCCGCGCTCTGACCTTTGCCCTTTAGTCCACTTCCATTCGCTCCGCGACTTCCAGCTGAGCTGTCCAGATATGGTGATATCTAAGAAACGGGTGGTCAGCTTACTTACGAACTTACGAACTTACGAAAGGTGTTAAGCTATTGTGATAACGCAGTGCGATTACCAGACCAGAGTCCATACCCACACAAGTTAGCCACAATCACCATCACCTGACTCCGAGTGCCAAACTTCTGCGGCTTTTGGGTTTATCGGGCGCAAGTCTTTTATCATTGATTGGTGGCTAGCTGGTGATTGTTGAGGTGGCATGTGCACATAAATTCATAAATAAAAATCGTTTAACAAATCGTTTTGTGGCCATCGAAAACGCTTCTAATTGCCCAATGAACTGTTTGAAATGTACTCAAGGTGTTTTTGGTTGAACGGATACCGTGAACGATATGATAAACAACAGTGACGAAGTTTTTCGAATCTAAAGATGTAACAATAAATTCTAATAATAAATACTTTTAAAGGCATATACGTTTAAAGAGGATTTATTTCCCCCAGAAACGCTTTACCACGATGATTTTTTCCAATATTTAGTTGAAGGATTCACTTTACTTTGAAAACTAACCTTTGAACGATTGTATCTATGTGGAAAAAGAAAGGAAAACAAGAAGTGGTCATGTCTACAACTGTTCTGCATAAACATATTAGATTTATTTTAGTTTTTTTACGTAAACTTTATCTTTACATAATTTTTAATCTGCTGACGTAAACTTATCATTTGCAAATCTGTCGATATTAAAATATCGATACTGCACGAAGTATTCGCTTTTGCTTTCTGTGTTTCCGGGAGAGAAGATGTAAAACCACAAAACCCTATGCTTTTCCGTTTCAAATAAAAGTCATTAAATTATGTTTGGAGTTGTAATTGAACCAATCACCGGCGATCCTACATCTATCTTATGTAATTCTAAATCATGGTCAATATGCTAACTTAAGCTTCCCGAAATGTCACCCACATAACCAAGTCGACGATTGTAATTATTCATACAGCAAAGGCAAAGAAGAATATACAAATATAAACAAGTCGAACTATCCTGAGTAGTGTTTGCATAAATGTAACGCTCGAGTGGGCCACACTTACGGATGTCCGGATGTGTCCATGTGCCGCCGCTGCGAAGCCATTACTTAATTATCATAGCCACCTAGGCACAGGGTTTTTGGCCAACTGCTAAAGGGGTTTATCCGGGGAAATTGCGCCACTCCCAAGAATGACGACCCGCCGCCGAAGCAACACACGTCGCTAATAAAATAATAAATATCCTGGCCAGTCGCTGCCCCATCCAGCTTGCCACTCAACCACTCCACGTGCACCACACCAAAATTGTCGAAACGAAAACAATTTCATCAACGTAATATGGCGCGGTGGCATAAAGCACGAAAGAGTTGAGCACGATGGAGGTAAATTGCCATATTTTATGCTCCACTCGCCCGTGTTTGTCAATTGAAATGCAATTTTCATAAAACACACACGTGTGTGACGGTGTGTGTGTTGGCCAGCTACACGTATCCGTGAGATACAACAGTGTCCTCCCCTCCCCTCACCTCCCCCACAGCTTCCCGTGCCCTCTAACCGACGGAGAAGTCACCGCCCTGCGACTGTTTCTACCGATATTGGTTTTCCACTCCAGCTTCAGCTCCACCTCCGGTCCACGTCCACGTCCACCCTCCAATGCTCTAACCACTGGGCGGTGGCTTTTCCATGTCGCACATAGTCGTCCCCAGCGGAGCACTTGCAAATGCGACCAAAGCACGTTCCGCAAAAACTCTAATGACAGGCAAATAAATTTCGAAGAAAATATATTTCGAAAAATTGATCTGACGTGTCACGCGAGTGTCGAGAGCCAGCATCCAACCATGAGGTACCGAGAACACGTACCCTCTAGAAGTGAAATTGGTATAAGCTGAGGCGATTTAACTTTGTTATTTTACATAGACTAATGAAACACCAATTTGTTTTTAATTTTTTTTGTTTTTACTAGCAAATATTCTTAGTAAATGCGCATTTGGCAAATATTACTAAACCTCTTTTAAAACGTGTTATTTTATTCCTATGCTCACCAAAGAATGTTTTATTATTTTAAACAAAGTCAAAAATGCTTATTTCGAAACACAAATTGACTGGTCTAAAATTACCATGCGTTAAACTGCTAAAGCTTTGGTAAAACGGCCAAGTTATGACGGATAAATATAAATTATTTTATTATTTTTTATAATTTATTAATGGAAAAAATCATCACATACTTTAAGCACCGATCATAACAAAAAAGAGTGACAATTTAAATACAAACACAAAACACGATTTAAAGGGGTAAACAAATTTGTTCTATTATTGGATTCTTTTAAGAAAAGGTCTGTGAAAAAATACCTCTTTAGAGAAATATATTTCTATGACGTTCTTGTCGTCATTATAAATATTATAATTTTAGAACGAGTAAAACAAGAAAATTTACAAATTTTTTGATCTGTCCTAATCCGTGATATTTTTTACGCAGGTGCGGTCTTCAAGCTGTGGCAGCTAGAAAACCACATCATACCGGAGCCAATAAAAGCGCCACATGAGTTTTTTGCAACAGCGACAAAAGGCGTTTGGCTGCGGCTAACGTTAAGCAATAAGTGTTTTTATTACCTATCCAAAGGAATATTTTACCATCGTCGGGCGAGACTGCCGAAGGCGGAAGCGGCTGGAGAACGATGCAAAGATGCCAAGGACTCGTGTCCTTCCAGAGACGCAGAGTTGCTCCCCCGAGTATTCGAGTGCGACATAATGAATTACCTTTATTGACAAGTTAATGTTTATAGGTGTACTGAGCCGCAGCCGCATGAAGCATGAAGATGCTGCAGGTTAAGCGTAGTTAATGGCAGGTGGATAGGCTGTTGATGGTGATCGGGATGGTGTCCCCAAGCGATTCCCATCGATGTTTTTTGTGGAATAATTTAGTGGGCACGAAACACGAAGGAGCTGGTAAGGAGACTCCCGCTACTTTGCCGTCAATTGAAATCAACGACACCGGCGATGTCCCTATAAATTATTTATGGGTGAATGTCAGAGCTGGCAATCAATTGGCGTTGACATCGCGGTTTCCCCGCCCACCCCCATTATCCTTCCCCCGCCTCCAAAAGCACGCAAGTGCTCTTAAGGACCAAGAATTGGCATTTCATTACTGTTGGCTTGAGTAATTAAAAATAATTTTATAATTAGCAGACAAATGAGTGTAATAGGCTGCATTTGGTGAGAATCCTTTTATTATATCTTACCAAGACGAAGAGACTGATATTCGGATCAGACTCCATTAAGGCGAACCCAAATTAAAGCCAATTTCATTCCGGAAAATTGCCAAGGTATAGCTTGGGGCCAGGACTGCCCCTCCTCCTGGCAGACAACTTCTTTTTATCAAAGTTTACATCAAAGACGTTGAACTTCCTGAGAAAACAGAGGGTGTGGCCTTTCTGCGTCTTCGGGGGCGGAGTTTCGATAAGGATGGAGTGGTTGCAGATACCTTGAGTTTCCACTTCGCATAAATATATTTAGTACTTATAAGGTATACCTTTACTTGATGGCGCTTCAATAGTCTAGTTAGAAAGGCTCTGTTTCTCAGCTGAGGCATTAAATTAATTAACCCTTTGGACCTGCGTGTTCAGCGGATACGCCTCGTGATTCCTCCCACTTGGTTCCTTTAGTTCCTTTAGGACGGTTCTGGTCAAGCGCCTGTTTGTTTATCCTGGACAACACGTATTGCATATTTCTGGAAAAACGCACTGCGGGAGATCGCTCGAGTGTACAGTGAAATAAATTTCGATATGCATGTTACTCGCATTGTTAATCTTTCGATCGTTGCAATAACTGCAGGATATTGTCGGTTAATTTTTAAGAACTAAACATGTATTTTTTAATTTGTAAGAAAAACCAAAATCTTGAGTTTCGTATATGCTAAAAAAGAGGGCTTAGTTGGTCCCCATACAAACTTATATGATACAAACTTATATATCGGTCCCTTGAAAGTCGCTATAACCAGATTCTACTGTATTTTCTGATTTTTTCTATATGAAATATTCGTCCCATTTTTATAAATTTTAATCCGTATTTCAGAATTTGTATGCAATGCCTATAAAGCTATTAGTTTTGTAACAAATTATTTTCAGGTTTTTTTTTTTTTTTTTGATATAGTCGACCGATTTCTATTTATATGCTACCAGCAATAGAAAGTGTTATTCATATAGCTTTAAAACTGAGATCCCATTTTGCGTAGATTGGTAGATTGACGAGTGATGATGTTGATAAAAAATAATACTTTACTTAAAAACTTTTGACTAATAATACTCTCATCAAAGATATACAAAAATAACAAATATGTGTCAATAGTTATTAAACACAAAGTAAGAAAGACGCTTGACTTATTTTCTATTTCTTATTCTCAATTACTTTGCGATGATTTACTATAGTAGAGAAACCAGTTCTGAATAAGTACGTTGGGTGTCACATTTTCTCTCGGTGTACCTCTTAGTGTGTGGGGGAGTTTTGGGTGGGTGCGGCACTCCTCCCCCCCTCCTCGATGTGCTCATGTTGGGCGCGGTCGCATGTTGTTGGCGTCTCCGTTTCTGTCCGGCGACGGCAAATGCGCCAAATCACGTTCCGTCTACAAATATTGAGGTATTCTGCTTTAGCCACTTTTTTTCGTTCGCAGAGACCCTCGGCCACGCACAAATTAGCATGTCCGTCCATAATTGTCCTTCCGTGGAGATGACCCGCTGAGATAACTGTCCATAGTTGCAACTGATTTCCTCCGCTGTCAGCCAGCCAACTCTTTTAGCTAGGAATTTGATTTGCCCATTAGAATTTTATTGGCATATTGCGTGCAGCTAATGGGATAAATCTATTTTTTCGTACACCAATCGTTGGAATTCTTCCCTGCAACCTTGGCTCTTGCCACTTCGTTTGACTTTAACGGAATCATCAGGCAAAACAAATTAAGAGCGAAATAAAAGAAAACGGTTCGCTAAAATGCAAATATAAATGCGCAAAAAATGATATTTAATTATGGCTGTAGCCCTTCCATCCAGACTTCGCAGACACTGCTAACTTTTCCATTTTCCTCCATTTTGAATAAATTTGCATTTCTCTTGAGCCAGCGCAACAATAAAAAGCGCGCGGCAACAGCAATAACAACAGTAATAAGAGGCAATTGAAAACTTTTGCATAAGTCGCAGCGACCTAAGTGAGTTAAAACCCAAGCGGAAGTTGCTAAACGTATTTCTTAAAGGCAGTGATGCCTCCGCAATTGGGAACTCAAAAAAAAGCCAAATTAGGAATTACTAAGTAGCTCTTATATACACATATATATGTTCGTATTATAATAGTTTAACACTTATGATATCTGTTAATGGGTCCATTCTGTTTACTTTTGTAGAAAAATTCGAACTTTTTTTTGCATTTTTCGATAGCTACAAGTGTCTAGAATATCTTACTAAAAGGGCAAATCGAAATACGTAATAGTTTAAAAGTTATGAGCCTCCGAGCCGACCGACATACATAAAACTTTAAACGCGTTTTCTGGAAAACTACATTTTTCGAGCTGGCGACAATCATATTTCAAATTTTAACGAATCTTAAAGTTTTTTTTAATACATTGGATTTTTTATCGACAAAAAAGTGAAGAAAATGTGCCATTTTGTTATTTTTTTTATCCAATTTCGATAAAAGTAGTCTATTCCATAATTACACTCCTACTAAACAAGAAAATTTTTGAATTTGTTGTTTTAGACGATTTCTTTAGTCGCCAGCGGGGTTCCTGCATGCATCAAATGCATCTAAATTTTTGTAATTGTTACAAAATCATCTTTAAAATATCAGGAATACACCTGAAAAGTTTGAAGTACCCATGTTTTTTTCTTTGTCCAAAAAAAAATTCCGGAAGATTGCCTATTTTTTAACACAACTAACCAGAATGGACCCTTAAGTTTTCCAGAAATCTCAGGCAATTAAGGTATATTTAAAACCACTGTGGAATTTATATGCATTACTTAGCTATGCATATATATATTATTTAAATGACAAAGTGAATATAATTGTCGATAGAAATTTTTGGGTCGAAAATATCTTTGTTTGCAACACTGATACCTCGGCTCAAGGAGATGCTCCTCGCCTGCCCCGAGGAAAAGTCATTCAGTCGGCAAACAACCAAGGCGGTAAAGAAAATTGAAGTTTCATTTGTTTTACAAGCACAATTATGAGCTATGATCACTTCGCAAAAGCGATTTTTTCCCCAAAGAGAACGAGAAAATCATTGTCGGGAAAAGTTTGCAAGTTAAGCCGGGATGTATTCTAACATCTGCAGAGCACTGAATCAGAAAGATACTTAACCGTATTCCATAGATAAGCGCTATTTGAACGCTAAATAATCAAACAGTAAAAACGCTACACAAGATAAAGAGAGATTATCCAACTCCTTCCTTTTTTACTGTGTTTTGAATTACGTTAGGCACTTTGCTTTTGTTGAACCCTTGTTGGTGGCTTGTTTGTTTATTTGTTTGCGTTTCAACAACCGCGAAACTTTACCCAAATAGGGATGTGGGGTGCTGCTGATGAGGTTGCGAACACCTTGCGGCTAGCAAGTGCATTCCCCCGCCCTTCCTATTCCACCAGAATCCACACCAGCCCAGCCCAGTCCATCCCAATCATTGACGCCATCCATTGTCAACCGGCTTTTTCAGCCATGGCAATCAAATGGCGTTTTCGCTGGCATACCCTTTCACGGGGTGGCTATATGTGAAAAGTGAACATTTACGTTCTAATAACATATGCTAAAAGCTTAAAAATATCGATTTTTCTGAGGATTTTTTTGGGAAGGAAAGAAATATTCGATTGAAACGAAACTTTCAGGTCTTATGGTTATATATTTTAACAGTCTTCTCAAATTTTTTCATTGAAATATATTATATTATGCTTGGTACAATCATTTCGCCGAGGCGCCTCTAGTGTGCACGTGACGTGCGGCGGGAAAGATGCAGGAAGCAATTTCCATCTGAAACAAAGAAAGACAACAAATTTTCTATTTGCAATCATATAGCTCCTAGTTAAACCAAGAAAATTGAACAAAAAGTGATAAATTCAAATATTTTTCGAAAATAAGGAAAAAACATTTCCTTAGAAAAAAAATGTACTTCAGATTGTTTGAAAAGTGGGTTAATCATAACTTTCTTAAGGTTTTTTAAGTTCAACTAGAATAGAATTAGTCCTGAATACAATAAATTGTGACTCGCTTCGATAGGACGTTTAATTTTCCCTATCTTTCCCGCCAGTTAGGAAAAATCGTAAAAATTCAAAACCGAGAAATCGCACGTCAAAGTTTTTGTATATAAAAAATCGTAACGCTTGCTTAAGCCCTTTTTCGTAGTGGTATAAAATGGTTCTTAAACAAAAGTGAAAAGTGGTAATTACACCTATTAATACATATAACTGCCAATTCTGCTAAGATCAAGTGAGTACATATTTGGATAGGTTTTTAGGTTTTTTTTTTTTGTTGAGCATTGATTAAAGGGAATTCGTAAGGTAATTGCACTTGTATCCTGCTGGTATTATTAAAAGGTGTAGAATATCTCAGCTTCGTTGTGACCCCCGTTGGCCCCCCTCCTCCTTTCCTTTTCAGCGGCCTTCATTCCGCTTTGTATTTTCGCATTTTCGATTTTAAATGAAAGCAGCGGCAGAATGTCGCTGGCGAATGCAAGTCACGGCCAACAATGGCACCACCCAGATCGCGAATCCCAGGGAATGCGCAGGTGTGTGCTGGAAAACACGCTAAACCCGGCTGACGTTAAGCGATTTTCGAATGAATTCAAATTTGCCATTGTTGTTGCCCGAATCGTTTACCTTTTGTGGCGGAAAGGATGCTCAACGGTGGGTGTGGCGAAAGCGAGTGTGTGCAAACAATTTGGCGGATTAAATGAGTCCCAGATGAGACGTTTTTATGTCCGACACACTTTATGCAACATCATAAAGTCCACTGCGGACTTAGCGGTATTGCGCTGTTTTCTAAACCGCTGCTTAATTCTCCACCGATGGCTGGGTCTTTAGCTCCAAAATGGAGTGCTTTTCAGCAAACCCCAGTGCCATTCCCAGGCCTGGTGATGTCCAAAATTAAGTTATTTCTTTTCAATATTGAATTTATCAGGGCGACATGAGACGGCGGCCATACGTGTCCGGAATAGATATGCCACAAGCACAAGTGGCAGCGGGCCAACAGACAGACACCCGATGCCAGGGATTAAAAGTGTCGCTTGTATTTAAATATCCAATTGTCTCACGGACGAGGATGTGAAACATTAAAAAATGCGCTGTCTTCCGAAAACCCCTGTCAAAGATGAGTATCCGAGGCAAATTCGGTTATTCAATTGGTTTGTTGCCTAGTAAATGACACCCGATGGTCTTTGAATTTTAAAATAAGGAATCCAAGGTGTATTCCAGGACGTGTTCGGAAATTTTGGCGAGGGTGGATTTGGTTTGGTTTTCATCCCAAGCCCATTATACTATTTCAGTCTTCCCACTGAGTTTCACCCACAAATGGGTGCGATTGTTATTTACATTCTTTTGGGCTGCATTTGCTTTTATGTTGGTGGCAATTTATTCAAATTGAGACATTAGACAAATTAAATTTACACGTCTGCCCTCTCATTGTTACCGCCTGTGTAATTATGACATTATTCAAAACAGGAAATTAGCATTTTGTTATACAAATAAACATTTACGGTTATTCTTCTCGGTTATGTTATGAACAATCCAATTGAATATCATTGTGTTCGGAAAACAATATGCTAACTGCTTTTACAATGGCATCCAAAAAGTATGCTGTAGCTTATTGGTTCTTTATTTTTCGAATTATTTCGTTCCATCAAAAATATATAACACTTAAATAATACAAAGTTGTATTTAAAGCTCTTTAACAACTCATTATATTTATACCCTTGCAGAGGGTATTATAATTTTGGTCAAAAGTGTGCAACGCAGTGAAGGAGACATCTCCGACCCTATAAAGTATATATATTCTTGATCAGGATCACCTCCTGAGTTGATATAGCCATGTCCGTCTGTCCGTCTGTCCGTCTGCCTGTCCGTCTGTCTGTCCGTCTGTCTGTCCGTCTGTCTGTTTCTACGCGAACTAGTCTCTCAGTTTTAAAGATATCGAATTGAAACTTTGCACACACCCTTCTTTCCTTTGCACGCAGTATATAAGTCGGAACGGCCGGGATCGGCCGACTATATCCTATAGCTGCCATATAACTGAACGATCGGAAATGCCATAACTTTGGTGTTTGTAAAGTTAGGAAGTTGGGATTTTCTATGGGTTTTGTATTTGGCTAATCAATCCGACATGCCGAATTTCATAAGGATCGGCCGACTATATCCTATAGCTGCCATATAACTGATTGATCGGAAATGCCATAACTTTGGTGTTTGTAAAGTTAGGAAGTTGGCATTTTGTAAAGTTAGGAAGTTGGCATTTTCTATGGGTGTTATATTTGGCCAGCCAATCCGACCTACCAAATTTCATAAGGATCGGCCGACTATATCCTATAGCTGCCATATAACTGAACGATTGGAAATGTCATAACTTTGGTGTTTTTAAAGTTAGGAAGTTGGGATTTTTTATGAGTATTAAGAATGCATCATATGAATAATTTTGGAGAATATAATTTACAGAGTATTCTGCAAGGGTATATCAACTTCGGCTCCGCCCGAAGTTAGCTTTCCTTTCTTGTTAATAATGAAACGGTTCTATGGAGGAGCCTAAATTATTCATCGCAGAACCACCCAAAAAGTATGCTGGGCTTTTCTGGGTTTTGATTGTTTTCAACAAATCACTATCATTTTGTACTTTCAGATGTAATACAGCTTTTTCAAATCCTTCCCTTTAAATTTTTATTATTAATTAACTAAATCCTTGGTATTGTCCAAATTCTAAGTAACAAAGCTGCGATGGACGATGTCCGGACATTGCGATACGACATCCAGTGGGATGTTTTCGAGGGGATGCAAATAGTCGACATAAACTCAAAGCATGTTCAGCCCAAGTAAATTAATAGACCATAGTTTATATTGCCAATTATTTGCAGGTACTACGACATGGTGATCGAGTTTATGTGGTCCCAATCGTTTTTAAAAAGCCTGGTGTACGAGAGTCTCGGTCTGTTCGATCTGCCGGACATGAAAGATACATATTCTAGGTAATTTGAAATTGTTTAGTAACTCTCTACATCTGGATTCAAATTAGAAATGGCTAAGCCTAGCTTATGAATTTAGGTTCAAAGCAATGAATTGTAATTTTATATGTAATTTAAGATATGTGCTCCACATCCTGCGAAACGAGTGCTCGGTGATGATGATTAGCGAGGACGAAACGCAAATAATAGCAGTAGGCCTGCTCGAATGGATGACCGAGGAATGGCACTCTTGGTTCGATCAACAAACATACTTCGATCAGCCTAGCCATTCACAAACATGACCTCATTTCTCGCAGGGTGTTCTTTCCCTCGTCGATGCCCAGGAATCTGTTCCAGCAGATCATCATGATGAAGAAGGAGCTCATCGATGCGACCAAGGCGAACCTGGGCATCTCCACCTACGACTCGCTGATGGTCCACGAGATCGCCTTCCCGGAAGATCTGTACTTCAACAAGGACTTCCTGATGACCATTTTCGATGTGTTCGGCTTCGTGGCCCAGCACATGCACATGCCCCGCGTGAGCTTCATTGCCCTGAGCTCCGTGGACCAGGAGGCCACCAGTCTGATCGAGTACGACGAGATCGGGCGCACCATCTACTCGATCTACAAGGTGGGCAACACCCGGCCCTTCGACATCCTGCGCGAGCTGGACGAGATGTACGCGCTGCTCTTTGAGCTGCCCGTCAGCCCGATCCTCAAGTACGGCGACATGCCCGGCTTCGAGGAGTTCCACGAGGCCCTGGAGGCCAGGTTGGCCAAGGAGGAGGCCGAGAAGCGACACGACGACGACTTCTGAGCTGTCTCTGTGGCGCCCATCTCCCATTTCTGTAGGATCACTCTCAAGACTGCCCTTCCCTCATTTATTGTCTCCTTTGCTAACATTATCTTAATAGCTACAAACTTTAACAGAGCGTATGCATATAAATAACAGGCCGTGTATAATGTGTATTTACAGAGAAGCTTAGTGCCACTATAGGTGTATATTTACAGATATGCTTAGGGCTACTATTAGGTCACCTCGGTTTTATTATTAATATTAGGTATAGATTATAAGTATAAGTTGAAAAAATTCAAGTTTAATGCGTAGTTTTCAGCTTTATTCTGCGTCGTTTTTCTGCTTCCGGCCAGCAGCTGCCGTCTCCGCCGAATGCCTCCTGTCGTATCGCTCTCTTTCTGTTGCAATGCTCCTGTTAATCTGCTGTTCTTCTGCTGTTCTGCTGTTACTGTTACTACTGTTGTTCCTGCAGTTACTGCTACTACTGCTGTTCCTGCTGTTATTCTGCTGATCTTCTGTTACTGCTACTACTGCTGTTCCTACTGTTCTTATTCTCTATTTCTCCTAAACATAATATAATACTAATAGGGTTGCTTAGGCCTGCTACAGTATATCGGTACATTTCTGCCTACTTTTGGGCTCCGCCCTCGAAATTCCCCCAGCCTCCATTCTACGTATATTTAATTGCAGCTACAATCTTGGAGTGCGTTGTTCAGAGGGGTGAGGTAAAGGCACGTTTCCAAACAGGCGGTGATAAGTCTATCAATACGATCCCCGGGCCGTTGCGATAATGATTCCGATTACACTTTAAAAGGTGCTAAGATAATAAAAACGTAGAGAAGTCGATTTGTTTCCTAGCCACATTGAATCCAATTAAATACAAATTAGGGTACCATATTACAATGATGGCATAGAGTGGTAATTCTGATCATTATCTCTATTTTTTAAGTAAGTTCAGCCAGCCATTACAACTTGGAGCCGTTTCTGGCAGCCATGAGGATTTCGAGGACATCGTCGGCACAGCCCCAGCACAAGGTGACCCCACTGCCGCCATGTCCATAGTTGTGGATGAGGAGCTTTCGGCCACGGCGCTCTGCTTCCAGCCGGAGCTGGGTGCGACCTGGCCGGAGACCAACCCAGTCGAAGAGGCTCTCCGTGTGCTCCAGACCAGGAATGAAACGCCGGCAGCCACCGACAATCAGCTGCTTGTCCCTCGGGCAGACCTCAGTGTTGTAGTCCCGCTCCTGGTGAGTTCCGCCCAGGACAACGCTCTCGGTGCTGTGATTTCGATGCTTTAGAAGGACCAGTAAGTCAGCGGAGTTGACCCATACTCACTTCGGTATGATATAGTTTCCATCGTCGCTCTCGTCCAGGACGGCCGAGAAAATCCAGTTCGCCTTCACCCGGGACACCTGTCCGCGCACTGCGTACATGTGGTCGTCGTTCAATAGAGTCCGGGAGCCCAAGCCGGAACAGTTGACTATCACATCGAACTCGGAGTCGGCGATAAATGCCTCCAGGTCTGTAATCCTTCTCCGGAGAACCACACCGCCATTGCGGAGGAATCGCTTCATCAGATACGGAAGTAGCTTCACCGGCTCCGAAGTGTAGGTAACGAAGGACAAGCCCGACCTGGAATTAATTCTATTTTAGCTCAGCGGACTCAGGAATATTGGTATAACACTTGCTATCAAATATTTTCTCGTTCGAAAATTAGATTAAATAAAGAAGTGGGCTTTATTTTTAGACCTAGGTACTTCCAACACTATTGTGCCGATGTAAAAAATATATGTAATATATATATGAGATTAACAGAAGTAATTAAAAGGTTATTTTGGGTAGTGCGATACATATCCTTACGTGAACTTTACACTGCGGCCCTGATTGTAGGCAGCCAGCTGTTCCTGGGACAGATCTGCGGCTCCATACACAATATCTCGCCAGAAGTCTTCAACGCTGTCCACCGTGGAGGTGCTCAGACGAATGCAGGGCAACAGGCAGACCCCCCGCCTCTCCGGCGTCCTCACTCAGCCAGATCTTCTCCAGAAACTGGTGCATGCTCTTCGACCACTTGCTGCTCGAAATAGGGTTATGGGGAACGGGAGGATAGCGGCAGGTACTCACTAGACCTTCGACTGCGAAGTGCCGCCCAGCAGATAGGGGCCCCAGAGTCCCGCCGACCCATCTCCAGTGGTGTTGGGCGTGAAGTCCTCCGATATAATCGTCACTCTTATCGGCGTCTTTCCCTCGCTCACATAGTGCTCCAGTATCTTAATGGCGCTGGCCACGCCGTTCACCCCGGCCCCGATTACTGCAACGTTCGGCATTGCTCCGCTCCGATCTGCTTGGGAATTCACACCGAACTGAAGATTGCGCGGCTTATCAGAATTTTAGGTACGTGGATCTAGAGCCACACTCATAGCAACTGATAACAAAGCTTTCGCGAGAAAGCTTCTCCGATTTTGCATTGCAGTTGCATATTACAGCTGGGAAATGCATATAATAGACACCGGTGATGTCCGTATTTAAATAAGTACCTTAATTTAGCTTAATTTTGTTTCCCAAACTAACCATATCGTTGATTTGGAAGCGAATTAAGCCATTTCATTAAATAGTGGCGAGACTGTGGGAGTTCCTTTGAATCATTTTTAAGTAATGGCCAATAGTTCATTATAACCCATTGAGCCTAACTAAAATTGTTCCCTTGAATCTTTAACCCTTTCTGTTAGTTCCAATGCAAACCCAATCAGGTAAGAAGGAAGCCATACAAGAATTGTTAATGCTCAAGGAAAAAAAAATTTTTAATTTATTAAAATATTGTAAAAAAAATATTTTGTTAAATTCTAAAGAATGCAAAATTTGTAAACTTTAAGATATTGTTTTCTATTTTTATACCCTTGCAGAGGGTATTATAATTTCAGTCAAAAGTTTGCAACGCAGTGAAGGAGACATTTCCGACCCTATAAAGTATATATATTCTTGATCAGGATCACCTCCTGAGTTGATATAGCCATGTCCGTCTGTCCGTCTGTCCGTCTGTCCGTCTGTCCGTCCGTCCGTTTCTACGCAAACTAGTCTCTCAGTTTTAAAGCTATCTGCTTGAAACTTTCCCAAAAGTTGTCTTTCTATTGCAGGTAGTATATAAGTCGGAACGAGCCGAATCGGGCGACTATATCATATAGCTGCCATATAACTGAACGATCGGAAAAGCCATAACGTTGGTGTTTTTAAAGTTAGGAAGTTGGGATTTTTTATAAGTTTTATTTTTGGCCAATTAATCCGACCTACCAAATTTCATAAGGATCGGACGACTATATCCTATAGCCGCCATATAACTGATTGATCGGAAATGCCATAACTTGGGTGTTTGTAAGGTTAGGAAGTTGGGATTTTCTATGGGTTTTATTTTTGGCCAATCAATCCGACCCACCAAATTTCATAGGGATCGGCCGACTATATCCTATAGCGGCCATATAACTGAACGATTGGAAATGCCATAACTTTGTTGTTTTTAAAGTTAGGAAGTTGGGATTTTTTATGAGTGTTAAGAATGCATCATATGAATAATTTTGAAGAATATAACTTACAGAATATTCTGCAAGGGTATTTCAACTTCGGCTCCGCCCGAAGTTAGCTTTCCTTTCTTGTTAAGTGTAGGTTCAAAAGAAATAAACATTTTTAAGTTTAATATTTAGCAAAAAATTTTTTTTTTAATAGTTATAATATTGATTTTTTATAGTTTAATAGTTTTTAAGAAAAAAAAACAAAACATCTTTCTATAAAATTATGTAACTCGTTATGGTAGTTTGAAATAGTTTGATCTGCAGTGATTCAAACATCTGGAATATAGTTTCTAATATTCTATTAGGGCCAGTGAAGGGTAGGCGACCCAAGGACTTTTTAAGGACCTGTGAACAAGTTCAGGAACGAAAGTAGTACCAAGCCATTAAGAAAAATGGTAGTTAAGGTTTGCATCCTAAAGAAATAAATAGTCTTGTCACAAATATATCATCGAATTCCTAGTAGTTGGCCTTGCATGTTAGCTCAAACGGAACCGGATATGGTCTCGGATGTGGGAAGTTAGCCCCATTCGATATCAGACTCTCGGACCCTTCGTTTCGGCTCCTAAATTTACAAAATTCAAAATTTCTTTTCGCAAGTAACTTAGCCAAAATATAGTAAGTGTGGCCAGGACATGTAATAGGTAATAGGTAATGGTATAGGTCTAAATCTGTTGTCCTGCAGCGCTTAAAGGTCTTAGCATGTGTGACGGATGTGGATCGTTGGAGGTAAGTGGCGGCTCCTCCAGCACCTCTTGACCTCTTGACCCCACGTTCCGTTGCAGCCGCGTGGATGCCGCAGTAGGGAGTTGCGATGCGGCATCATGTACACCACCTGCGACTGCGTGAAGCGGAACGGCCTGCAGGACAAGTGTCCGCGGTCCGCCTGCCAGGGCCGACCGGCCTGTCTGTGCTTTCCGTTCCCCACCTGCGGTCCTGCGGCCTTTCCGCTGCGCTACGCCAACATGATGATGGGCGTGAACAACAAGCGGATGCGCTGCGCCGCGACAGGAGCGCCGAACGGCGGTGCATGTGGCGGAAGAGCCGCCGGCGGCTGCTGTGGCTGCGGCCCCTGCTGCTGTAAGGATACGCCCTGCTGTGGCCCCCACAGTCCGCCGTGCGGCGCCCCGTCCCCCATTCCCTGCTCCCCCGCTCCGGGCATGTGCTGCCCCCCGCTCTCCGAAGGCGGTATTCCCGATCCGCGTGTCTGGAATTACTACAACCCATGTAAGTCCGGTCCAGGTCTGCGTCCGCCTCCCCCTCCCCCGTCCCCGTCCGCGTCCGCGTCCGTCCGTTAGGTAATCGTTTCCGAGGAGCGCGAGCCATGCCCGGCGACTGTGCGGGCCACGGTATCTGGAGCACCCTAGGACCCTAGTGACGTCCTATGTCCTCCTGCAGAAGCTCCATCGCACAAGGTTAGCTCGCCACCACAAGGCAGGATCGCTGCAGCCAAATGCCGTTGCTAGGCTCCGAATCCTTGACCTATGACCCCGTCATCCATCCACATCCGGTCGCGTGTAAGTAGTTGTTGCACTTGTGCCCCATTCACGGGATATGACTCATCTCCTCCTGCAGGTGGTTTCTAAGATGCTCCTGGCAACTGTGTCGATCGGATCCTGCCGTGCCACTTCTCTGGCGGGACATATTGTTGTGTGGCGCAGTTTTGGTTGATGATAAATTCGAGGCGGCTTAAATCAAGATGGAGCTCGCTGCGGAACACTCGAGTGCTCAGGAACTTGTGGGAATGCCTTGTGAAAAACGTCTGTCTCGTCTTGATTTAAGCACCAAATCATTTGTAGGTTTTTGGACTCTTTTCTGGCATTAAATTATATAAAATAAATGAAATGTACACATTTAATTTTCATTGAATCTGTGTGCGGTTCTATGCTCTCCCTGCAGTTCTGCAAATTCATCGCTGCACACATTCATTCATTCATCATTTAGGCAGAGCCGACTAACCCGACAATCGTAGCAAATGCAGAAAAAATAGCCCTCGGTCCCCAAAATTTGCTAATGAAAATGGGGATTTACTAATTCACAAACAATAGCGTCGTTGAGAAATTGTTTAGGCCTTTAATAACAATTCGATCAGAGTCGGCCAGCGACAATCTGAAATGCTTGGATCTAAAAGAACCTTCCAATGAGTATCCTCTATATCTAAGCTCAATATGAATAAATTCAATTTACTTAACTGACCTTTCGGCTATCCAAACGGAGGTTATCCCAGGTTTTTTAAACAAATGCAACTGGCAAAGCCCTGTCATTTTCGGATTACTATATGTTGCCCAATATGTTCTAATCACCTCGCCGTAAAGGAGATATCGACGACTGAAATAAAAATGCGTTTTTTTTCTAATTGAAAGACACTACATTTTTCACTGACGACAAGCTTGGTGTTTTTTTTTCCTATCGCAAATATTTTTATACCCTTGCAGAGGGTATTAAAATTTCAGTCAGAAGTGTGCAACGCAGTGAAGGAGACATTTCCAACCGTATAAAGTATATATATTCTTGATCAGCATCGTCGGTCCGTTTCTAAGCAAACTAGTCTCTCAGTTTTGAAGCTATCCGCTTGAAACTTTCCCAAAAGTTGTCTTACTATTGCAGGTAATATATAAGCCAGAACGAGCCGGATCGGGCGACTATATCAAATAGCTCCCATACACATACCATAGAACAATCGGAAAAAAGAATGCAACAAAATTATAACTTTCTTGTTTTATTTATTTTTATGTTTGGTAATATTTAAATATTATGGAATTACGGTTTTAATAAAATTAAAATCGGACAACAATATCATATAGCTGCCATAGAAAGGATGTAAAAAAGGCAGCTCGAAATCGACATAGCTTCATTATTTTTAGTAATATAGGCAAAGAAATCAAAATGTAATAGATTTGTAACAACTGCAAGGGTATATAAACTTCGGCTTTCCGAAGTTTGCTTCCTTTCTTGTTTATTTTGTAATAGTCGAGGAATTTTAAGATTTGCTTTACATATATTTAAAAGGGCAAATCACGTTAATGGTGGATGCGGTGTGTATTATAACTTTGTTCGCCTGGTTAAAGTTTCATCTATCAGTAAAAACTATTTCTGAAGTAATTTATTTATGAAAAAACAGTGATAATAACAGTGATAACAGATATATTTAATAGACCACCGATTAAAAATATTATTTATTTATTACCCGTTTATATTCTTATTTAACACACCACACAAGGATCGATTTTCTTGTAGGTGTATTCTAAAATACCAAAAATTAATGATTTTATATTTTTTTGTTAGACAAGTATGAATTAGGGGGAAATAAAGTATTATTATGAAGGTAATAATGAGGTAAATATGAGGCTTAATAATTTTATTTCTGGCTTTAATTGGTCTGATCTTTACTTATGCAATAATATGTCCGATGCAGTTAATGTTTTTTATACTGCAATAAACTCATTTTTTAATTCCTGTGTTCCGTGGTACTATCCGTCAACTTCCAATAAATCACCTTGGTTTAGCAAAGAGTTGACACACTTAAGAAATGTAAAGTCCAGACTTTTTAGGAAATATAAAAATACCGGTTCTCAATCTGTTTTTACTAGATATCTAAGTACTCGGTCAAGATTTACCGTGCTTAATGCTCAGTGTTATAATAGTTACTTAAACCGTTGTAAGGTCCAGTTCTCTCAGGACCCGAAACAGTTTTATAATTTTGTTAACACCAAGCGTAAATCTAATTCTTATCCTTCCTCGCTGTCGTTCGAAAACATGACGGGAACCACAGATCAGGCAATAGCCGATATATTTGCCCAATTTTTTCAAACGACTTACTCTACTTTAGATTATTCATCTCAGCCTTATTCTTCCACCATGTCCAAGTCAAACCTCATATTCTGTCCCATTTTAACAGAAAGCTCTCTTCTTTTTGATCTTCTTCGTATTAAGCCTGTTTATTCGCCAGGGCCCGATGGTATTCCTGGGTGCGTGCTTAGGTATTGCGCTAAGGCCTTGTGCAAACCTCTTCACAAGTTGTTTACCTTATCTCTAGAAACCTCCCAATTCCCAAATATTTGGAAGGAATCATTTGTTATTCCTCTTCTCAAAAAAGGTAACAAGTTAGAAGCCAGTAACTACAGAGGTATTTCTAAGTTGTCAGCTATTCCTAAGCTTTTTGAAAAAATTATTACTCCTCATTTGCAGCACTTTTGCAGATCAACCATTTCTCCGTGTCAACACGGATTTATAACGGATTATGTAGATCCACAATCACAAACCTTCTAGAGCTCACTTCATTTGTGATAAAAGGCTTCAATAGTAGTTTTCAAACAGACGCCATTTACACTGACTTTAGTAAAGCATTTGACTCTGTAAATCACTTACTTCTCATTCAAAAACTTGACCTTTTAGGTTTTCCAGTTGATCTGCTTAAATGGATTTCAAGTTATCTAAATGGCAGGTCACAAAGGGTCCTTTTTAAAAATTCAATTTCTGAAATTCTCCGTGTTACCTCCGGTGTCCCACAAGGGAGCCATCTGGGTCCGTTACTTTTTACATTATTTATTAACGATCTTCCCTCAATTATAAGTCATTCTCGCGTACTTATGTACGCAGATGATGTTAAGTTGTGCCTGCAGTATAAGGACATTTCCTGCCATGTAGACTTGCAATCCGATCTAGATAATTTTCAAAACTGGTGCCGAGATAATTTACTAAATTTAAACGGCTCCAAGTGCAAGCTGATGACTTTTTATCGGGCCAATCCGATATACGCGACTTACACGTTAAGTGGCAGCTCTTTGGATAGAATAACTCTTGTAAACGATCTTGGCGTTCTCTTGGACCCTAAACTAAAATTTTCTAATCACATTTCGTCCATGGTTAATAAAGCCAGAGGAGTGCTTGGATTTATTAAAAGGTGGTCAAAAGAATTCGATGATCCTTATTTGATTAAAACTTTATTTATTTCGCTAGTCCGTCCGATTCTGGAGTATGGGTCTCCCGTCTGGAGTCCACAATACGGAATACATATTGGTCGTATTGAATCTGTACAAAAAAACTTCCTTCTTTTTGCTTTACGGCGCCTAAACTGGGATGCAAATCTTATCTTACCTTCTTATTCTAGTAGACTTCTTTTGATTAATTTACCATCCCTAGCCAACCGTAGAACGATGCTTGGTACTATCTTTATTTATAACCTTATACATGGTGATATTGACTGCCCCGACTTGTTAAGTCGGCTAAACTTTTCTGTGCCAAGTAGATTAACTAGAAATTATATTCCCCTAATTTTAAATCATTGTAGATCTAACTATGCCTTGCATGAGCCTTTCAGAGTATTATGTTCTGACTATAATAGACTTTTTCCTGTAATATCAAATCTTGACTCTCTGCCGCTCCTAAAACGATTAATACTTGCTTCATTGGCACAAGAAATCAAATCAAAAAAAAACAAGAAAGGAAAGCTAACTTCGGGCGGAGCCGAAGTTGATATACCCTTGCAGAATATTTTATAAATTATATTGTCCAAAATTATTCATATGATGTATTCTTAATACTCATAAAATGTCCCAACTTCCTAACTTTAAAAACACCAAAGTTATGTCATTTCCAATCGTTCAGTTATATGGCAGCTATAAGATATAGTCGGCCGATCCTTATGAAATTTGGTAGGTCGGATTGATTAGCCAAAAATAAAACCCACAGAAAATCCAAACTTCCTAACTTTAAAAACACCAAAGTTATGGCTTTTCCGATCAATCAGTTATATGGCGGCTATAGGATATAGTCGTCCGATCCTTGTGAAATTTGGTAGGTCGGATTGATTAGCCAAAAATAAAACCCATAGAAAATCCCAACTTCCTAACTTTAAAAACACCAAAGTTATGGCTTTTCCGATCGTTCAGTTATATGGCAGCTATATGATATAGTCGCCCGATCCGGCTCGTTCCGACTTATATACTACCTGCAATAGAAATACAACTTTTGGGAAAGTTTCAAGCAGATAGCTTTAAAACTGAGGGACTAGTTTGCGTAGAAACGGACGGACAGACGGACAGACGGACGGACAGACGGACATGGCTAGATCGACTCTCCTGGTGATGCTGATCAAGAATATATATACTTTATAGGGTCGGAAATGTCTCCTTCACTGCGTTGCAAACTTTTGACTGAAATTATAATACCCTCTGCAAGGGTATAAAAATCAAGAAAGGAAAGCTAACTTCGGGCGGAGCCGAAGTTGATATACCCTTGCAGAATATTCTATAAATTATATTCTCCAAAATGATTCATATGATGCATTCTTAATACTCATAAAAAGTCCCAACTTCCTAACTTAAACAAGAGAGAACGATATAGTCGGGTGCCCCGACTATCAGATACCCGTTACTCAGGTATAAGGAGTGCGAGGGAGATGGAGATAGAAACTTTGATCACGCATAACTTTTTAACGAATGGTCCGATTTGAAAAATTTCTTCTACATTTCGATAGGTATTGATAAACACAACAAAACTGCATTTTTACTTTTCCGAAATATTTAAATTTTTAAAGTCGTATATTAGCGATTGTGGGCGTTTAAGGGGGCGTGACACCTTTTTGAAACAAACTTGCGCTGCGTAGGAACTCCTAGAATCTGCATACAAAATGCCAATCTTCTAGCTTTTATAGTTTCCGAGATCTCAGCGTTCATACGGACGGACAGACAGACGGACAGACAGACGGACAGACAGACGGACAGACAGACGGACAGACGGACATGGCTATATCGACTCGGCTAGTGACCCTGATCAAGAATATATATACTTTATAGGGTCGGAAACGCTTCCTTCTAGCTGTTACATACTTTTGCACGAATACAATATACCCTTTTACTCTACGAGTAACGGGTATAAAAACACCAAAGTTATGGCTTTTCCGATCGTTCAGTTATATGGCAGCTATATGATATAGTCGCCCGATCCGGCTCGTTCCGACTTATATACTACCTGCAATAGAAATACAACTTTTGGGAAAGTTTCAAGCAGATAGCTTTAAAACTGAGGGACTAGTTTGCGTAGAAACGGACGGACAGACGGACAGACGGACGGACAGACGGACATGGCTAGATCGACTCTCCTGGTGATGCTGATCAAGAATATATATACTTTATAGGGTCGGAAATGTCTCCTTCACTGCGTTGCAAACTTTTGACTGAAATTATAATACCCTCTGCAAGGGTATAAAAATCAAGAAAGGAAAGCTAACTTCGGGCGGAGCCGAAGTTGATATACCCTTGCAGAATATTCTATAAATTATATTCTCCAAAATGATTCATATGATGCATTCTTAATACTCATAAAAAGTCCCAACTTCCTAACTTAAACAAGAGAGAACGATATAGTCGGGTGCCCCGACTATCAGATACCCGTTACTCAGGTATAAGGAGTGCGAGGGAGATGGAGATAGAAACTTTGATCACGCATAACTTTTTAACGAATGGTCCGATTTGAAAAATTTCTTCTACATTTCGATAGGTATTGATAAACACAACAAAACTGCATTTTTACTTTTCCGAAATATTTAAATTTTTAAAGTCGTATATTAGCGATTGTGGGCGTTTAAGGGGGCGTGACACCTTTTTGAAACAAACTTGCGCTGCGTAGGAACTCCTAGAATCTGCATACAAAATGCCAATCTTCTAGCTTTTATAGTTTCCGAGATCTCAGCGTTCATACGGACGGACAGACAGACGGACAGACAGACGGACAGACAGACGGACAGACAGACGGACAGACGGACATGGCTATATCGACTCGGCTAGTGACCCTGATCAAGAATATATATACTTTATAGGGTCGGAAACGCTTCCTTCTAGCTGTTACATACTTTTGCACGAATACAATATACCCTTTTACTCTACGAGTAACGGGTATAAAAACACCAAAGTTATGGCTTTTCCGATCGTTCAGTTATATGGCAGCTATATGATATAGTCGCCCGATCTGGCTCGTTCCGACTTATATACTACCTGCAATAGAAAGACAACTTTTGGGAAAGTTTCAAGCAGATAGCTTTAAAACTGAGGGACTAGTTTGCGTAGAAACGGACGGACGGACAGACGGACAGACGGACGGACAGACGGACAGACGGACATGGCTATATCAACTCAGGAGGTGATGCTGATCAAGAATATATATACTTTATAGGGTCGGAAATGTCTCCTTCACTGCGTTGCAAGCTTTTGACTGAAATTATAATACCCTCTGCAAGGGTATAAAAAAGTGATAAGAAGTCTCTACGTAAAGGGTAAAAGTTTATGTTTCGTCTAATTTGCAAGTTCTGTTGCTTCGAATATAATATAACGGAGTATCGTTAAATTTATTTAATCAATGAGATTTTGATTCGCATTTCAAAATGAAATTTTTTTTCCTTTGTTAGTATGAATTAAATCGTTAAATCGTTAATGGCCAGGATAACGTTTGTTCTACCACAGTTAAATATATCTATATTTAACAAGAAAGGAAAGCTAACTTCGGGCGGAGCCGAAATTGATATACCCTTGCAGAATATTCTGTAAATTATATTGGTTGGCCAATAAATCCCATAAAAATCCCAACTTCCTAACACCAAAGTTATAGCATTTCCAATCAATCAGTTATATGGCGGACAAGGTCGGCCGATCCCGGCCGTTCCGACTTATATACTGCGGGCAAAGGAATGAAGTGTGTGTGCAAAGTTTGAATTTGATATCTTTAAAACTGAGAGACTAGTTCGCGTAGAAGCAGACAGACGGACAGACGGACATGGCTATATCAACTCAGGACGCGATCCTGATCAAAAATATTTATACTTTATAGGGTCGGATATGTCTCCTTCACTGCGTTGCACACTTTTGACCAAAATTATAATACCTTCTGCAAGGCATAATAAGTTGACTCTAAAATCAGTAAGATAATTATCAATATAATTATCACTTTAAAAAGTAAATGTTGTTTTGGGTGTTTTGGAGACGCCATAAATTATAATAACTTAATGCTAAGTGTACATTTTATCTGCAATTGGAATTTTCTAGTCAACTCACTTTCCGCTTTATTCGCATATGAGTAATCAAAAGTGGCCTTGGTGTCTAATGGTGCCCACCAAAGAATTACTTGTATCACATTTTTTTTATGAAATATGCAAAAATGTTTCTTGCTGATAAGGGGTTCTTAAAAATAAGAAAATACAATTTAAATCAGTACATTTTAAACATTCGCCCTCGTAGCACATCGCTCTCGAAATGTTTCAGAACGGAATTTATATTTTCTACGCCTTTGTCGCCTATATCCTTTTCGGGATTTCTAAGTGCCAGGATAACACGGGTTTAGTTTCTCCACATGACATTACCGATCTCAGGCAGCAGTTGTATATTCAAGATGGCAATCTAAATGGAAAACTGGCGTTTATGGGCGCCATTCAAACAAAAACACTTAAAAAGTTGGATACAATTGAAAAAGAAATTTCGGCAAATATGGAAAAAATGCTAAAAGAAACATCGGCAAATAGGGACACAACACAGAAAGACGGACCATGGGTGCCAACGGATACCCCCAATCAATGTGGGGTATTCTGTCTTGCCGCTCTGAGCCCACTCTTTGATCACAATGACAAAGTTGAGGAGCAACTAAATATCCTTACCGTGCTAATAAAGGAAAATCGGGAGTCACAAAGGGAACTACAGGAAAATATAAAGAGCATTCAAAACGAATATCAGGAAAAGCTGGACAAAATTCAACAAGGAAATCAGGAAAAGCTAAAGAAATGCAGCAGAATGTAGACAGCATCGTAACGAAGAAGTTAATTGAAGCCAAAATGCAAAAAGAACCAGAACAGGAGCCACAGACATATATCCCTCCAGGATTTAAGCGGCTGGGGTCAAGATATTTTTATATCGAAAATAATAAACAAGCAAATTGGACTATGGCAGAAGAAAGCTGTCGTAAAATGGGAGGTCATCTTGCGGCCTTCCGAAATCAAAAAGAGATTGACGACTTGGAACCGCAAATCATGAAAGAAAACTTGTACTGGCTGGGCATTAACGATCGGGAAGTATTAGGCCAGCATTTATCTGTGGCTTCCGGTAAGCCACCACTATTCTTTAATTGGCCCACGGTTATATACGATGACGGCCCGAGATGCGCTTGTCTCCATTTCGCCAAAATATGGAAGCGTTTTGTATCGCTTATCGTCAAGAAAAAGTTTAGATTAAACGGCTAATAATAAAATGATACCAGTAAAAAAAAAAAAAAAATTGAATTAAATTCTGCTGCATTTCTTGTTGAATTCTGTCCAGCTTTTCCTGATTTTCTTGTTGAATTCTGTCTAGCTTTTCCTGATTTTCTTGTTGAATTCCGTTTAGCTTTTCCTGATTTTCTTGTTAAATTTTGTCTAGCTTTTCCTGATATTCCTTTATTAGCACGGTAATGATATTCAGCTGCTCCCGAACATGGTGATTATGATCGAAGAGTGGACTATGCGGCAAGACAGAATGCCCCACATTGATTGGGGGTATCCGTCGGCACCCATGGTCCGTCTTTCTGTGTTGTGTCCCTATTTGCCGATGTTTCTTTTAGCATTTTTTCCATATTTGCTGAAATTTCTTTTTCAATTGTATCCAACTTTTCAAGTGTTTTTGTTTGAATGGCGCCCATAAACGCCAGTTTTCCATTTAGATTGCCATCTTGAATATACAACTGCTGCCTGAGATCGGCAATGTCATATGGAGAAACTGAGCCCGTGTTATCCTGGCACTTAGAAATCCCGAAAAGGATGCAGGCGACAAAGACGTAGAAAATATAAATTCCGTTCTAAAACATTTCGAGAGCGATATGCTACGAGGGCGAATGTTTAAAATGTTTAATAACCCCTTATCAGCAAGAAACATTTTTGCATATTTTTTTTTTTTCATAAAAAAATGTGGTTTAAGTAATTCTTTGGTGGGCACCGTGACGTATCCACTTTTGATTACTTATATACGAGTAGAGCGGAAAGTGAGTTGACTAGAAAATTCAAATTGTAGATAAAGTGTACACTTAGAATTAAGACGCAGTTTTTATACCCTTGCAGAGGGTATTATAATTTTGGTCAAAAGTGTGCAACGCAGTGAAGGAGACATCTCCGACCCTATAAAGTATATATATTCTTGATCAGGATCACCTCCTGAGTTGATATAGCCATGTCCGTCTGTCCGTCTGTTCGTCTGTCTGTTTCTACGCGAACTAGTCTCTCAGTTTTAAAGATATCGAATTGAAACTTTGCACACACCCTTCTTTTCTTTGCACGCAGTATATATGTCGGAACGGCCGGGATCGGCCGACTATATCCTATAGCTGCCATATAACTGATTGATCGGAAATGCCATAACTTTGGTGTTGGGATTTTTTATGAGTATTAAGAATGCATCATATGAATAATTTTTGAGAATATAATTTGCAGAGTATTCTGCAAGGGTATATCAACTTCGGCTCCGCCCGAAGTTAGCTTTCCTTTCTTGTTTACTTAGGTTTAGCAAAAAGGCATAGAGATGGGGAAAAGTGCTTTTAAGTTGTTATAATAGCAAATTTGGGATTAGTAGGCCTAGAGATTCGAGAAAGTTGGCCATGACTTTCAGCTCAAGCCGAACAAAATCTTGAACCCGACGTGGCTTAGGAAGTAGGACTCTATATTCATTCGATATCCAACTCTCTGACCAGTCGTTTCGGCCTCTAAAATTTCCTAAATTCCAAATTATATTTCGAAATTATTCAACCAAAATAGTAAGTCCGTAAAAGGCGTGCAAGGGTATTTGTTTAATCGGGCTAATCTCTCGCCAACAGCGCTAAAAAGAACTCAACATGTGCAACGGATGTGGATGCTGTGGACCCTGTAATGAAACCCCCTGCTGTGGCCCGCACAGTCCCCCCTGCGGCGCTCCGTCGCCCATTCCGTGTTCTCCTGCCCCGGGCATGTGCTGCCCCCCGCTCCCCGAAGGCGGCATTCCCGATCCGCGTGTCTGGAACTACTACAACACGCCCGTGACGTACCCATGTAAGTCCGGTCCTGGGGTAGACCTGACCATTCCCCTCCCGTCCATCTGATCGTCCATCTGATCGTCCATCTGATCGTCCATCTGATCGTCCATCTGATCGTCCATCTGATCGTCCATCTGATCGTCCATCTGATCGTCCATCTGATCGTCCATCCGATCGAAATAAAGGAGAGCACGGGACGAGGGCGGCCAGCGTGCGTGCCACAGCGTCTTGGAACTAGATCCCCGCGATCAGTTCTTGGTGTGACCCTCGTTCCTTCCCCCAAGCTCCCTGCCCCAAACGCTACCTTGTGAACAAGGACAACATGCCCTGTGTTTGGTGTGCCCCGTGCAAGGCCCACTGCTACAACACTCCGCCCAAATGCTGTTGCTAGGGCGTGGAGCCCCGGGCTTGATCCCAATCCTTTCCACCCTACACCTTGCTGCAAGTAAGTAGTTTCCAAACTCATAGACCTTACTGATTTCTTTCTGCAGGTGGATTTTAAGTGGCTCCGGAAAAGTCTTGACGTCGGACACGTTGGGTGCCGCATTTTGGTTGGAGTCTCTTTCGAAACCAGCTTCAATCGAGATGAAGAACGCCAAGCTGCTGATTTTCCGATTGAAGCGCCCCATCATTTGGCACAATTTTTGACTGTAGATTAATTAAATTAAAATAAACCATAAACCATTTAAAAGTTCAATCAGTACTCAATCCTTTCTGGTAACAGGTCGCGATTAGAAATTTACAAGCAACAGCGACGTGCAGAATTTTTTTTAGGTAATCATCGTCTAGTCGCTTAATCCCGATGAGATGCAACCCGTTACATTCACCAATTTACTTGGCACTTTCCGATTCCTGTGTAGGCCAATACCTCGCTGTAAAGAAATCGACAACGATTGAAATTAGTGACTACTGATTAAAAGGAAATGAATTTTTCTTTTTCGTCTCGCGAAAATTTTCTATTTTGTAACATTCTACAGGTCAAATCCATTTAATAGTGCTTGCGGTTTGGATTATAACTTGCCTTGGTAAAGATTTATCTACACCGACTGACTTGTTAATTAAAAGCTGTTAAACATGGATCGTATTCTTACATCTATCATGAAAAAGTATTTCTGGTGCTATTTTTCTGTATTGTTTTTTATACACCAACCAACTTGATTCCCTCGCGTTTTGTAATATTACATTGACTTAGTTTATTTGATCGAAAAAAATGTACAATTACATCCGCTCACTCTTCTTTTAATAGTTTTGCTCAGTTGTCATTTCAGTTGCATTTGCATTTGTGCTACAGGGCGGATCATGAATATACAATCCGACGATAAGAACGATGGAAATTATTATAATTGCGATGATCAGAATACCAATCAAACCATAAACTGCAATTGTCTGAGGACCCGTCATTATTGAATGGCTAACGCTATCCGCACCTGCTTAATAAAGAAAACATTTTCAAGCTTTCTTTAAATGGCATTTTAACTTACCAACGATTTTTCCAAAAGAGTTCCGTTCTTATTATGCTTTAAAATAATTTCTATACTTAAAGATTTGTGTTTAAATATAATATAACCCTTTGAACGTAAGAGCTTAGGCAAACTGATGTATATAAAATATGTTAAAGCGCAAAACACATTTCCACGTTTTTATACCCTTGCAGAGGGCATTATAAGTTCATTCAAAAGATTATAATACAGGGAAGAATGTATTTTATTTTAATCCGCGGACGACAATGCTAAGCAAATTTGATGATTAATATTCTTATTAGAGCATTTTTAAGAAAAATGGAAACAAAAGCTAGAAATTATTGACCAATTTGACTTTTTTTGTGTGAATCACTGTGGACGGCAGTACACGAAATAAAATCTGCTGTGATGGTTCGATCGCAGATTGCAAAATGGAATTGTAAAATTTAAAAATGGGAGATGTTGGGGCCAGTGGGTCAACATTTTCCAGCCTTCCTTCATTTTTGTCAAAAATATGCGTCGAACGACATCACATCGGATTCACAGATCCTGGAACGATTTTTTTTTGTCTTAAGCAGTTCGATCTAAAACATATTTGTTCTACGACTCTTTAAGAAACAAATCAGCTAAGCGGGAAAACATTTTCGATGAATTGTATTTGAAGTTGTAGCCGATATTTGCTGTGTAATGAATATTTTTAACTACAATTTTTTTTTTATTTTACGTAAAAAATCCTATTTCTATTTTTTTAAGTGTTATTTTGGTATATTTTTACGACAGAAATCACCATTAATTTAGATATACATTTTCTGGACGAAAACTAAAAAGTCATGTATATAGTTTTCAAGGAAAAATTAGGAAATTTATATACCCTGTAATAAAGTATATGTATTTTTTACCAGCATAACCAGGAGACTCGATCTATGCAAGCTTTTATAAAGTAACCCAAATCAATCTCTTTGATTTTTAAAAAATTAAAACTAAATTAAAACAAAACTTGTCAAATAGCTTTTGTCTTTTCTGCCAAAAGCAGTATAGTTATTTATCCAGTCAAACAATAGAAATAGAAACTACCGATAGGAAAAAAAATTAAATTCTCTTCAAAATTATTGCCATTTTAATACATTAAAAAATGGAGACTAAAAATATAGTGATAATTTTCGCGGTTATTATTGTCCTGGTTGTTATTATTAACATTCTTCTCATCACGTATATTATATTAGACTGCTATTATCGTGAACACGTGTATGCAAATGCAATGCGTCCGGTAAGAGCAAATAAATTATAAACTTATTATTTATTTTTGGTAAATGTTCAAAAACTGTTTCAACAATTCAGCTGCGTATACTTTTTGTGCAGACCTATAATTTTTTCGAATAATATCAAGTAAAAGAGAGCGTTGAAAAATATAATACAATATTATATATCCTTACAGAAGATATTAAAATTTTCGTTAAAATTCCGATTTTGAATACGGTTTTAGTTTTATAGAAAAAGTTGGCAAAGCATTTCCGACTATCATATAGCCGCCATAGGAAATAAAGAAAAACGAGAAAGGAAAGCTAACTTCGGGCGGAGCCGAAGTTGATATACCCTTGCAGAATACTCTGTAAATGATATTCTCCAAAATTATTCATATGATGCATTCTTAATACTCATAACAAATCCCAACTTCCTAACTTAACAAACACCAAATTTATGGCATTTCCGATCAATCAGTTATATGTCAGCTATAGGATATAGTCGGCCGATCCCGGCCGTTCCGACATATATACTGCGTGCAAAGGAAAGAAGGGTGCAAAGTTTCAATTCGATATCTTTAAAACTGAGAGACTAGTTTGCGTAGCAACAGACAGACGGACAGACGGACATGGCTATATCAACTCAGGAGGTGATCCTGATCAAGAATATATATACTTTTTAGGGTCGGAGATGTATCCTTCACTGCGTTGCACACTTGACCAAAATTATAATACCCTCAGCAATGGTATAATAAATAGAACGAGGACGGAAGCTTACTTCGGCAAGCTGAAGTTTTAATACCCTTGCATACTTTTCCGAAATTGGTAAAAATGTAAAAAGTAGCGAAAGGAATAAGGTATATTGTTCCTATAGGAGCTATAGGATATAGATGTCCGATCGCCAAGCGCTTTTACCCTGATCAAGGTATCCATAAAAAAATAAGATTTGGAAAGATTTATGTTAATAGCTTTTACACTGCGCGAAATATCTTCCATTCTTGAAAGTTATATCCGATTGTTCCTATGGGTGCTTTAGGATATAGACAACCGATCGGGGCGGTCTTCAAACTTGATCTGCATACACATGTTTTAGGACAACTGTGAAAGTTTCAGATCGCTAGCTTTTAAACTGAGCTCGCAAACGGTATTGAAACAGACGGACAGACGGTCATGGTTATATCGAATCCTCTATTGATCCTGATCAAGAATATATATACTTTATGGGGTCGGAAACGTCTCCTTCACTGCGTTACAAAGTTCTGACCAAAATTATAATACCCTCTGCAAGGTATAAAAATAACATGCAAATGCACAGAACTTCGTCGTTTTCAAACATCTACGAAAATTGTCGGTGGTAGATTCTTTACGATTGTAGATCATATAGCTTCCATAGATCTGAAGATAATAGGAAAATTGCCATAGCTTTGTTCGCTGTTTTTCAACAAATTTGCAAACATTTTAGCTGATTTTATTTACCTTGCCTTTAAAACTGAATTTCTTGTTTTAATACCCCTACTGTCGTAGTTTTTCTTAATATCTTGCAAAATACTCATTGTTATACGAACTTCGGCTTTCCTAAAAGGTTTAGATCATAAATTCGTATACTTTAGGCTATAAATAGCCCTCATTTTAGTTCATTTTTTCTTTACATTTTAGGTGTTTTTTCATGCTTTATGTTTTATAATAGAAACATCTTATAAACAGCAATTATTCACCCTTGCAGCTGTTAAAACAATGAAGATAAGTTGATTTCCCAGACATTTTCCGATCGTTAATATATCTAAATGAAATAGTTGTCAGTTATATATAGATATAGCTTGCTCTAAGGTACTACTTTTGCAAGGCTTTAAAAATGGCTTGATTGTCAATACAAGTGATCTTGCCTTATAGAATTTTATATACTGGGGTCGTACTAAATCTAGCTATTTTTATTACCTCTAGCTATTTCCCCAGTTCGACCGGAATAACAGAACCAAAAAAACAAGTTATTTTAGACCAATTTGAAAATTAACTAAAAGTCTTGGATCATTTTGGTACCGATGGGTGTATTTTGTTTTACATTATTATTAAAATGTATAAATATTTACAGTACTTTTACATCAATTTTGTCCAATCTTTGTCCAAGTCGAAAAATCATGTTTTTTTAAACAAGAGTGCTCTGACTTTAAATTCGTAGATTACATTTTATTCAGACTACACCAAGTATGATTTTCTCGCATTATTAACATAAATCTTTTTTATCTAGGATCCAGTCGTGCAACCAAAGGCCGTTCCATACACAGCGATTAACTGGGGCTCTATATTTTCTGACCTCGGAGTTCGTCCACCTCCTGAACAATGACTCAACAAATAATACTTGCTGTAATCGGCATATCAGTTATTCTGTGCCTGACCGTTTTGAATTTACTCTTCATTTACTTTATAATCAACAATCCGTACCGAAAGAAAAAATCGACCACTACAACGCCCACGCCCACAACCACCATCGAGACGGAACCAGAAGAAATAGTGACTGAGCCTGGTGAAGGAGAGGGAGAGGGAGGCGATGAAGCTGCAGCAGAACGCTAAAAATTGTAAGTGTTTCCCGTTTCACAGGCGATGATGTTAACCCAAATCTAGGCATCAACCGTCCTGTGACTTAGTTTTCGAGGCTGTTTCCCTAATGTTGAGAACAGTCAGTCCAAATACTCCTGTCGTCGCGTCGCAGGTAACACTAATCTCCAAGTCCCGTGACACATACAAGTTATGGAAACGAAATTATTAACACTAATTCTAACTATCGTTGTAGTGATTCTTTTTTTCTTGCTCATGATCATATTTTACGTATTTTTGAATTTTGATCGCGTTATTACGACTCGACGTCCGGTTTAAGGCGACGCAGACTCTATTGGCACTTGTGCTCTCCGCGAAGTATTTAAGTTTGGTCATGGTAGAAAACACAACACTTGTCACAATTTTACTGGTCGTAACGGTGTTTCTGGTGACCTTGATGCTCATACTCATTCCCATGGCTTTCTTCAGGGGCAGGAGGGGTGAGGCGTCCTACTTTAGGTTTTAATAGTAAGTACTCTCTATTCAAATGGTATTCAAGGTGGTTACACTGCCCAACCGTTTCGCGCGTTTTCCGATGCCCCGGGGCGCCTGAGTTCATTGCCGCGATCGGCTTTCCGTGGAATGTCGTTACCCGTTTGGAAAATACAGTGCTGCCAGACCAAACTAGCGGTTTAGCGGGTTTCCCCAATTTCTCAGTTTTACACCTTGCACGCCCACCAGTGTCACCCCTTAAAAGTTGCGTCCCGATCCCAAGCAAATTCACCACGCTGGGCAGCGCCTCCAAGCCTCACGGCCGAAATCAGAACCTAACTACTGACGGCGTTGCCATTCTCACGACCCTTACGACTGACAGCCTTGCCACCCCTACGATCCCAACAATTTTATTTGGCGACATCTAGCGGCGCAGTTGAAACCAAATGAGCTAAGACATGTACCGGATGGTTAAGTACAGCCACGTCATGCCTAGGTGGCGTTAAATTCGAATTTTGTCCGTTCATCCGTTCGTTCTTATGGTCTGCAATCTTAGTAATCACTACACTCAAAAAGAAACCGAAAGTTTAATTTAAATAAACGTGTTTTAAAATAAAACTATCGACAGTATTAAATTATACGTATTAAGTCTATGCTTAATATAAGCCCTATACTTTTTAGTGCAAATTCTATACCGAAGAGTCTACAATTATAATATGTGGAGTAATTTGCATACCGCAAACAAATAAGTTTTCGGATTTAAATTAATACAGCTATGGTGTATTCCGCCCAGCGAATAATTCCTTCGTCTCTTCTCGACCTGACGTAATGTCGTATAATTTATGTACACTGCTCTCCGTCTACGGATCCGAGTAGGCGTACAACGGAAATAGTAGTTTCGCGTCATTAATGCAGCCTCATCCACAAATCACTTTATCTGGGAGTGGCTGACTTAGCCAAAACCTCGATGCGTTTCCAAATCAATCCCTTCCGATCTGCAGTTCACCGGCCCGGAGGCAATCTTCCTCCTCCGCCGGGCTAAACTTAAATTGTAAAAAGCGTTCAGTGCCAAAGGAAGCCATATTTCATACGGCAATTAGTGCGACGATCATCATACATAGTTAATTTTCGTTTGCTGTTCGGCGGCTGCGGCGGATCGGGATTTGTGGGGCAGCCAGCAGATGATAGTCCCGGCGATCTTAGACTTCAATTAAATGAAAATTGTGTCACGCGCCGCGACTCGCGTCTTCCACGATTTGGAACTGGAGATGCCAGCTAGCCTGGTAGCTAGCTAGCTTTGGTTGACATCCCGTGTCGGTGCCGCGGCGCGTATTTCCGCACACATGCTCACAGCATTTGATTAAGCCCGACTCTTGCGTATTCCAGATTTTCAGACCCATCACCCCCGGTTCGGTGTTGCTTGGTCTTTCTTGTCAAATTCGGATCAGTGTCGCGCGGCGCTCAGCGGTGTCAACTTGTCGTGTGCAGCGCAAATTCCCAGTGCCACAGAGTAGTCCAGTCCAGCAGCCTTCCCAGTGCAGACAGGAGCCTAGTTGGATACCCGAACCGATCCCCAGATTGCAAGCCCGATCCCGATCCCGATCCCGTATAGCCGTTGAACTGAGGAAGCGCCAGCTGCCAAAGCGCGGAAGAATGCCGACCATAACCGAAGACTGCATCGATGGATTCCAACAGTATTACTCGCGGCCGCCGGAGAGACCGAAGAAGAAGTCCCTGAAGCAGATGGTCTACGACTCGGAGGACAACTCCTACTTCGGCCGATCCATCGACAGTTGGGGTAAGTCGCTCCGTGCCCCATAGCCTCCGATTACGTAAGTGCCCCGTCGTCAGCGGTCGACAGTCTTGATAAAAGTCTGACCTTAATCAAGCGAATCTCTGAATCTCTGAATGTCTGAATCTGTGAATCTCTTTTGTCGTCGCATTAGCGCTGGCGGCAAATGCAGATTGCTGTGGATGTGGGTGGATGTATCTATTTACCGGCCTCCCGCCGATTCGCGTCCGTGTCCGTTTTGATTGCCCGCCCAATGGCGTTTGCGCTTCGAGGCCCCGGCGCGAACAGATCTGTGTGCTTGGGGCACTTGTGCCGCAATATCGGTCAATTACGCCATTATGCAATCAGGCTGTGGTAAGCACGCCAGCGTTCTCCAGAACCACCTCTGATTTCCATGGAGGGGTGTAGCCAACCTGGCCCTTGCCCATGAACCAAGCGAAGTGGGGGATCAAGGACTTGGCTGTAAGTGACTTGCAGGACGGATTGAATGCCAAATTTTATCTAAGCCGTAGTGGGAACGCATTTAAAACTAAAAAAACCGAAGATTTACGCCACTAATTAAGCTATAGGATCCAAAATTAAACAATTTTTATAAAAACTATTTTCAAATCGACTGTTAATTAGGATAGGAAATATATTTTAAACGAGAAAGGAAGCTACCCTTGTAGTTATACCGATATTATTGCCAATCGGCAAGATTTAACGCTGAAAAAGTTTAATAATCATGCCGATCAGCTGGTCTAGCCCGAAATGGTATGTTGAAATTGAGATACTCAGTACCCTATACATATACTCAACTTATTTTGTACAATTATTATGCAAATTATAATAACTTTAATAATAACTTTAAATAACAGCAAATTAAAAAAAATGTTCAATAGTTTTTAAACTAAGCTCATTCGTGCAACCAAATTATATTACAAAAGGGTACAAATATGGAATATTTAAATACATCGCTAGGTTTTATACTCAATAAGTAATGTACATATGTGGCATGCCATAAAACTACAAATTTTTCGAGGCACCAATTTACCCACCTAAAGCTAAATTAAATCAATCCTTTTTGTTTTTTCAAGCAAAGGTCGAATTGTATTCAATGCAATTTTATTGCGTGTTGAAAATTGAGATTAATTTTTACGAGTAGCATATATACGCGAAATATTTTGTACAATTATTATGCAAATTATGGTATATCAGATATGACAGCTTTAGGATACAAAACTTAATTAAGGGGATGTACTGGATATATAATTGAATAATAACTTTAAATAACAGCAAATTAAAAAAAATGTTCAATAGTTTTTAAACTAAGCTCACGAAGCCTAATATATCGCTAGGTTTTATACTTAATAAGTACATATGTGGCATGCCATAAAACTACCAATTTTTCGAAGCCCCAATTTACCACATAAAGCTAAATTAAATCAATCCTTTTAGTTTTTTCAAGCAAAGCTTCAATTGTTTTCAATGCAATTTTATTGCGTGTTGAAAATTGAGATTAATTTTTACGAGTAGCATTTATACGCAAAATACTTTGTACAATTATATGGAAATTATGGTATAACAGATATGACAGCCATAAGATACAGACAGATACAGCAAAGTAAAAAAATGTTCAATACATTTTAAACTAAGCTCTCGAACGACATAGATGAATTTAATGCGTTTCATTCTTGCAACCAAATAATATTATAAAAATGTACAAATATGGAAAATTTGGATATATCGCTAGGTTCTATACTTAATAAGTAATATTGAAGAATGTCAAAACACAACCAATTTTTCGAGGCCCCTATTTACCCACCTAAAGCTAAATTAAATCAATCCTTTTTGTTTTTTCAAACAAAGGTCCAATTGTATTCAATGCAATTTTATTGCGTGTTGAAAATTGAGATTAATTTTTACGAGTAGCATTTATACGCAAAATACTTTGTACAATTATATGGAAATTATGGTATAACAGATATGACAGTTAAAAGATACAGATCTTGATTAAGGGTATGTATTGGATATGGATTTAATTAATAACATTAAATAACATAACAGCAAAGTAAAAAAATGTTCAATACTTTTTAAACTAAGCTCTCGAACGACATAGATGAATTTAATGCGTTTGATTCTTGCAACCAATTGATATTACAAAAATGTACAAATATGGAATATTTGGATATATCGATAGGTTCTATAGAATTTGTAAGGTTAATTTGAGAAAATTTTTCTATTTTTAAGGGTAAATAATTTTTTAGGGCAGAATTTCTAATTTGAGGAAAAAAATTCTAAAAACCTGTACCATTTTTACTAAAATAGAGAAATTCTTCCTTGGTTTTAGGGTGAGTTTAGTTTATGGCGACAATTTCTACATTTGAGAAACACTTTCTTGATTTAAGAAAAGTTTTCTTGTTTTGAGAAAAAAATTCCTTGAAAATATAAATCTTTTCTTGGATTTAGAAAAAACAAGAGAGAACGCTATAGTCGAGTGCCTCGACTATTATTATTATTATTATTATTATTATTATTATTATTATTACTCAGCTAAACAACTTAATATTAATAAATATTAATATTAAACATACATACTTATATTGGCTAAACACATACATTCTTAAATAGTATTATGTATATTAAAGTCTAAATGTTTGCACAACACGAGTAACGGGTATAGCGATACATACATACATACATATGTATATGCTTACATACATACACACATACGCCATTGTTTGACTTAGACCTCCAATTTGGCTAACTAGATTTGATTTGCATAGTTCTTGGGATATAGTTCGGTATTGACAAATGAAAACCATCGCAATTTCCTTTAATAGAAATCCGTATCGAGAATTAACGTTGACTCTGTTGAGCACCTTGGCCAGCTGTTCCAAAGTCATCCGTTAGATGGCGCCATGAAAGGCGGAAATGTAGGCGCTAGCCAGGCTTAAGCGTTTAATGGATTTTTGGGCGCTAGAGTGGGCGTGGCAAACTTTTATTAGGCCAATCGATATTTATTGACGAAACAAATACATATCAATTCAAATTTTCATAATATCATCAAAACTGTGCCCACAGCTTGTGGCTTGTGGGCGTCAGAGGGGGCGTGGCACCATTTTGAAACAAACTTGCGCTGCGTTGGAACTCCTAAAATCTACATGCAAAATGCCAATCTTCTAGCTTTTATAGTTTCCGAGATCTCAGCGTTCATACGGACGGACAGATAGACAGACGGACAGACGGACATGGCTAGATCGACTCGTCTAGTGATCCTGAACAAGAATATATATACTTTATAGGGTCGGAAACGCTTCCTTCTACCTGTTACATACTTTTGCACGAATACAATATACCCTTTTACTATACGAGTAACGGGTATAATTAAGTTTTAAGGCGAATTTCTAAAATTTAGGGTTAATTTTGCTATGAGTGTATTCTTAATAAGTAATATACATATGTAGAATGCCAAAACACAATCAATTATTTGAGGCCCCAATTTACCCACCTAAAGCTAAATTAATTCAATCTTTATTTTTTTCAAGCAAAGCTCAAATTGTTTTCAATGTAATTTTATTGCTCGAACAAACATTGTCCTATCGCGTTGCTCGCAATAGTGCGCAATGCCGTGGTATAGTCCCTTAAATACAACTTCAACGGAGGAGTTGGCGAGTGGAAAGGAGAGCTCCATGAAACCCACCCCCTGTGCGTGTATGTATAGCAACTCTCAGTTTGGCCCACTTCCCTGGATATCTGAATATCCTGTTGCCGCTTTTAAACCAGTTCTTTCCCCCGTTCGGCCATTTGAGCAGGATTGCTTTAATGCTAATATGTGCGTGCCAACGATATTTAAATGAGCCGTTTCTTACAACCTTTTCGTGGAACTTTTTTAATCGTTTCAATAAATATTACCATACAAAAATTATTTTTGAAATTGTAGGCTTTTGAGTTTATTATGCTACCTTGATTATAAGAAACAATTTTCTACATTGCAAATAAGGTTAGGGATTTTGTTCCAAAATTGGCCAACGATATTTAAATGAGCCTTTTTTTACTACCTTCCCTTGGAACTTTTTTAAACGTTTAAATCAATATTACCTTAAAAAAATTATTTTCGAAATTGTAGGCTTTTAAGTTTATTGTGCTACCTTGATTATAAAAAAATGTTTTCTATATTAGAAATGAGGATAGGAACTTCGTTCCGAATACGATTCATTGGCCAACGATATTAAAATGATAAATTTTTCAATAAGAATAAAGGGAAGGTATATTTCCCTTGCAACTTTTCTAAATGGTTAACTACATTTTAGACGAGAATTGACACAAGCGTTATTTACTGGCCTATTCTCTCAGTGTGGCCATGGGTCTGGGATCGAACCCCGGGCAATTTGCACTAAATGCGCTGCAGTAGAATCGACAATCGGCGGCAGCGCCTAATTAAAACGAGTGCACAAGGAGGCAGCGTTTCCACGGCAATTACAACGCAACCCAATCTCAGTCCGGAAAAGCCGACCGATCCCAGCTCCGCTTCCACTCGGCTGAGAGATGCACTGCTGCCAAAAGCGCTTTCCACTCAAAACAAACTCGGCTCGAGAGAGCCGTCAAACAGACTCAAGCCAAGTCTGTTGTTTGGCTGCGAATCGACGTCGACGGGCAGCAGATTCGGGCTTCAGTCTAAAATTTGTTTTGAGCGGCGACCAAACGTGTCACGGAGAACTCGTAACGTGGTCGAATCGCGTTTACTTGCAATCAACAAATTAACAAAAAATATTGTGGTCCGTTCAGTGAAGTTTCCCCTGCACTCCTTTGAGAGAATTACAGAAAAAGAGTCCTTGAAAATAGTTAATAATTCTGATCCGCTCACAGCCCCCTGGGGCAGAATATTTATAAAGACAATAAACAGTTCCAGACGCAGTCTTAAAGAACGCTCCGATATTTCTTCTAAAAAGGTGTGGTTGTTTGTATGTGCCGATACGAAGCGTTAAGAGTGCCAGTTAAGAGATGCACATACAACTCACACCCCGCTCGCTCGTTTGCAAAGAGAAGGAAGGCACTGGTGCGCTTTGTTGTGGTGGTTTCGATGCGAAAATAAAAGAATGCCCATCACACAACGTGCCAGTGGATATGTGCTTAAATAAAGAACCGAGATACTTTTGTATCTGCCAGATTGCCAATGCCGGGTCAAAGCCGATGCGGCATTGAGAGCTACATGGCAGACGCGGAAATGCGACTATGTCGCCGACCGACCCACTTTGGGCCCACTCTGGCCCATTCCAGCATTGTATTCGTATTCGACGGATGCACCTCAGAGGCTAGACATTTCCCTTGACCAGGAGAGCCAAAAAAGGCGCCAAATTTTCTGCACGGCAAGAGGGTTGAAACGGCGGGCTGCGAGTGAGAGTGGAGAGAAATTAAGAGAGCGAAGGACCTGGATTGTAAAAAAAAAAGGATACAAAAAGTGTGTGAACGTGTCTGAATACTATTTGTGTACATCTGTAGAACTCACCGCCGGTGCAACAAATATTTGCAATTTAAAAATAAACCAAGTGCTGGCAAAACATCAGAATATAAGCCCTTTCGTGTACAATTCAGTTGCAGTGTTTCACATGGAATTTTAAATGTTCAAAACATATTACTACGTTTATACGCACGCCTTATTTACAATTTAAAAGGTTTCGATGGAACAATTGAGAAAATTGTTTTGCGGTTTAACATTAAAATAAGAATCCCCAAAAATGATATAAATAACGTAACTTACAAAAACGTGGGGACTTAACATTAAAAGCGCCAAAGAAATGCACTAGAATTTTGCCAAATTAAAAATATATCTATTTTTGGATTTAATTCAGGTGGGGTCACACCTACCAGCAAAAACTAATACCTTATAAATATTAAAAAAAGCGTATTGAAAAATTGTTTTAAAATGCAAAAAGCAGGCGTATATTCGTAGTATATGTTTCGATTCCATGTCATAATTAAAACTACTAAACACAGGCCTTTAGATCAAAAGAAACCCACCGATAAAACATGTCCAAGCCAGTACCGATGAGTCCGTCCTTTGTGGACGAGGATCTGCACAATTTGAGGAAGCCCAAACCGTTCAATCTCGGCCAGTTTTTATATAACTCCGAGGACGGCACGGTTATGGGCCGAAATCGTTCGTCATGGGGTAAGTTTATTGAGGTGTTTATTGCACTCTTTTGCCATAAATCTGACGGAGGAGTTATTTGTTTTTATCGCGTATGCCTGTTGTAAATCAAGCCAATAAGTCATATTTTGCTGTCACCAATTCGAGCCGGGCTTCGGAATTTATTTTAATAACACGGCACTGCGAAAATATCGCCTGAAGTGTCGAGAGTTGCACTCATTCGTAAATAAGTAGAGCAGAGGTTTGGAAGCGGCCGACAAATTAACGTCTGCATGTAACGATGCTCGGTAATGGGGACAAATTAGGGTGGGGAAATGTGGCATCTTATTTTTGTTCGCTTTCAATTACCGCTAGTTAAGCTGTCCGCTGCAACGTTTATCATCAATTGTACGGGAAAGGTTTTCTCAGCACGCCAATATTGGCATTTAAAAGTTGGCAAGCTCAAGGCCCAGTATATATATGCATATATATATATGTATATATAGACAAGTGTACAGTGCAATTATGCTGAAATGGGCAAAGCAAAGCTGAAAATGTACAAAAATGGAAATAAGTACTATTTACATTGGCCGGAAATTGGCAGAGAAAAGAATATGTGCATTAAGCACTATGTAGAGATTCGATTTTTTCGAGAATACAATAAATATTTTAAAAATAAATTACTAATACCATTCCTTAAAATTTACACTTGTCACTTGAAAATAGTTTTTGACGTGAAATGTGCTACCCTACTTGCTTTTTTATTGACCCAACTTCAGCTTGGCTTGACTTCTCTCTTAGCTGATAGTTCTCTTGCTGGCCAACTTCTCAGACTAATTGAGGTTATGTTGGTTCAGTATATGGAAGAGATGAGAGCGATCACCGCACACACACACACACACACACCCATGGACCTGGTCCTAACCAGTTAGCTCTTGAGCGCAACTGACTTGCCAGACAACTCTCTTACTCTCTATACGAATGTTTGGATTGTGGCGATGATTCAGCGGAGAAGCTCGGCGTCAGTTATCCGTCTACTTCGAACTTGAGAAGCAGCGCAGCTTGGGGGTTGGTTCCCATTTGTTTATGTAGCCCACTTGCGCCGGCTGTCGTCAATTATCGGTTTAACCCATGCTGACCGAGGGGCCAGTGGCAATTAACTAATTCAATCGCGTCAATTGACTGAAGATCGTTAGGAATGGCTTTAATCAGAGTAATTCAATGAGCATTTCCCGTTCCTTTCCTGTCGCAGCCAAAATCGGAATTTTCTATGTGGCCTTCTACGGAGTCCTCGCTGCCCTGGTGGCCATCTGCATGTGGGCCTTCTTCCAAACCCTCGACCCTCGCATTCCCAAATGGACCTTAGACCGCTCCCTGATCGGCACCAATCCAGGTGAGTCCTCGATTTCCACAGCTTTCGTTAATCTCATTTAACCGAGCTCTACGATCTTAGGTTTGGGTTTCCGCCCCTTGCCGCCGGTCGACAACGTGGAAAGCACTTTGATCTGGTACAAAGGGACTCAGCATGAAAACTACAAACACTGGACAGACTCCCTAGATGATTTCCTGGCGGGTAAGTAATTAAAAATGAGATGTGAACCCGAAGTTAAAGAGGGTTTCTCTAATTAATGTACTGCAAAAAATACTCTAGCAGTCAATGCATTGTTTTTCTGTTTGGTTTTATACAATTTTACTTACTGAATTTGTTCCCATTGCAGTTTACAAAGTACCCGGACTGACTCCCGGTCGTGGTCAGAACATCTACAACTGCGACTACAACCAGCCACCGCCGAAGGGCCAGGTGTGCGACGTGGACATAAAGTCGTGGTCTCCTTGCACCAAGGAAAACAACTACAGCTACCACAAGAGTGCGCCGTGCATTTTCCTCAAGCTCAACAAAATCTATGGATGGATACCAGAGTACTACAACGATTCGCGGGACCTGCCCGAATCCATGCCTTTGAGCTTGAAGACCTACATCGGTGAGGTCGAGAAGACGCAGCCACACAAGGTGAGTGAAGTACTCCGATTCAAAGCAGTAAACTAATTTACTAAATACCATAATTAAATCCAGCTAAACACTATTTGGGTGTCGTGCGAGGGCGAGAATCCAGCCGATCAGGAAAACATTGGAGCCGTCAACTACCTGCCAATCAGGGGCTTCCCCGGTTACTTCTATCCCTACCAGAACTCCGAGGGCTACTTGAGTCCCTTGGTGGCCGTACACTTCCAGCGCCCCAAACGTGAGTGGTCTTTGAATAACGTCGGTCTACAGTTCCCGATTTAATGGTTTTTCCTTGCTTTTCAGGCGGAATCATCATCAACGTGGAGTGCAAGGCTTGGGCTCGCAACATTTTGCACGATCGCAAGGAGAGGATCGGTTCGGTTCACTATGAGCTCCTTATCGATTAAAGTGTATCGAAATATTATCTATAACATAATGTAAAACAGAATCTCCGATGAGCAAGAATCTCGGAACCAGAGGGGTGAGGACGTCGTTAAATATCGTCTAAGACAATCCTACCAGAGGCAAACCACCAGAAGTTTGTTGTAGTAAAAATTGTGAAAGGTTCAGATTTCCGTTTGTAATTTAAAATTCAAAATTATTGAATTGTATTATTTCATGAAGTTATTAAACATACAAATTATAATCAAGACTTGCTACGGCTAAAATATACAATTTTTAAATTTCAAGATTTTTGTATGCACTTTACGACGAAAGTTTTCACATATAATTATAAAACCAAGATGGGAAATCAATGAACAGGATTGTAATAGCCTGAATCTCATTTAACGCTGGCCACTAAATCAAGCAAATGCAACAAAGTTACAGCAATTAATCGAAACTGCCATTTCAAATAAATCAACAAACAAATCCTTAGATATACAAATTTATAAAGAAAATTTAAAGATTTCATTTTTATACCCGTTACTCGTAGAGTAAAAGGGTATATTGTATTCGTGCAAAAGTATGTAACAGCTAGAAGGAAGCGTTTCCGACCCTATAAAGTATATATATTCTTGATCAGGATCACTAGCCGAGTCGATCTAGCCATGTCCGTCTGTCCGTCTGTCCGTCTGTCCGTCTGTCCGTCTGTCCGTCTGTCCGTCTGTCTGTCCGTCTGTCTGTCTGTCTGTCCGTATGAACGCTGAGATCTCGGAAACTATAAAAGCTAGAAGATTGGCATTTTGCATGCAGATTCTAGGAGTTCCTACGCAGCGCAAGTTTGTTTCAAAATGGTGCCACGCCCCCTTTAACGCCCACAATCGCTTATATACGATTTTAAAAATTTAAATATTTCGGAAAAGTAAAAATGCAGTTTTATTGTGTTTATCAATACCTATCGAAATGTAGAAGAAATTTTTCAAATCGGACCATTTGTTAAAAAGTTATGCGTGATCAAAGTTTCTATCTCCATCTCCCTCGCACTCCCTTTACCTGAGTAACGGGTATCTGATAGTCGGGGCACCCGACTATAGCGTTCTCTCTTGTTGAGTCTGCTATACATGTAACCCCAAAACAGACCAATTTTGTCAACCAAAAAAAAATTTTTTAATATTTACAGCTAGCTTCAGAATATACCATATTTATAAATAACTTAGTCTAAAGTGAAAGCTCTATACATCACATTAAGATGAACTACAAAATAATATTTGGCAACCAGAAACGCGAAACTTCGGCTAATTTGTAAGTTTAACATAACATAATTGCGAAAAGATAAATTTAAGGAAATTACTTGAATTAAAACGGCTGAGACGAATCACTTTCAAAACTTTTTCAATAAAAATTAAAAGAAAGTAGTCAGACATAAATAAAATGTTTTGTTTAATTGAAGGGGTTTGATATGATATACGAAAATGGCCGTCTCCAAACAATTTTCAGATGGCCATATGACATACTTTCGGATTTACGTAAACGCTGGAGTTGCCCTGCTGTGATAAGATAATGATGAAGTTGATAATGCCATATCGAAAATCTCTGCCGTCACCTGACAGTGGTCACCTACTGACTGATAAATAGACTTAAAGCCAGATCGATTGGATTTTGGTCATTAATAAAGTTCATTCTTTTATTTAATCAAGATTAACCATAGAAATACATATGTATTAAGAAATTAAATTAAATGTATTTATTGCGTACGTGTGTCAAAAGGGTGGTTCGATAGTTTCATTGGCAGAATTCCATAAAATTGTCTATGGCTTTTTGGACTTCCAAATCGAGGTTCAAAGAAGGAGACTGTCAAATTTGATTTTGTTTATAAGCCTTGTATATTTGTATTAGAGTGGGGACTTGTTTGAATTTGTATGAGTATATTAATGGCTTTCAAAACAATAGTGCCCTGGCTAAAATTTAGAATAACAGTTTTCAGTCTTCGAGTATTTGGATTGCACACCGATATATACAATATATGTATATGTTATATTAATCGGAAAAGGAAGTTTTTTGAACCACCCTAATGTACATATAACCATTTATGTATATAGAAGATTTTTTATCAGCCCAAATAATAAGTCGGCCAATTGCGTCATTTAAAATCATTAACGAAGCGCTTCTGTTTGCTTTTTGATATTCTGTTTATTTATAACGTTCCCGGCAAAAAGTATACACAACAGAAGTGATTAACACTTAGGAAAAAAGTTCGATTGCCTGGTGTGCAAACCTGGGTTTAATATCTAATCTAATTTTTTATGTGAGCCAAAAAAAATGAAACTATTTAAGTAAAATAATGAGTCTGTAAGGTCTTTTCCGTCCTAGGGTTTGTTTAATAATGCAACATACGTAGTTTTAGCTTCCCTTGCAGGCGAGGAAACTGGCCTATTTTTTTATTAAAATATTTTGAAAACAAAAAAATGTTTGAATTCCATCGTTTTATCTACAAATATGGTCTTCTTGAATATGTTCAATAAATTTGAGTAAAATCGAAATATATTGTCCATCAGGCAATTGAAATGCGTCAGGCTACTTGATCTCGAGGGCGAATGTTTCGAAATCTTTTGAAAGTGGCTCGACGATAGTGAAAAGTTTGGATGCATATAGCAGCCATGATTATAAAAGTTTCGGGGGAAAATGATCATTGTCATTGAAAATCGACTATCCATGATGAATGTACCAAAAATTAAAATGCCCATATAGATTTATTCGTCAAGTATTTGGAAAAGAATAATTCGAAATTCACCATTTCTTTAAATTCTGAAAAGCGTGTTTTCTAAATTATAATAAATTTTTTGGACACCAATTTAAAATAATAATACTTTCAATTGTTGAATGAAAAGGCAGTTGATATTTTTATACATCTTCTAGACCAACCAAAAAAAAAGGGCAAGACCAAATAGAGTTTTATTTAAGATTTTTATAAGTAATTATAATTTGAGATTAAACAAAATTAAATTTAAATTATTAAAAACAAGAAAGGAAGCAAACTTATACCCTTGCAGTTATTATAAAACTACGATTTTGTAATACTTAAATACTATGGAATTACGGTTTTAATTTAATTCCTATGCTCCCTTAGGAAAATGAAAAAATTAAAAAATATAAAAATGAATAAAAATTATTTTTTTGCTGTTATTATTTACTATATTAGAATTACGCTTTTAGTTTTATCAAAATCGGACAACAATATCATATAGCTGCCATAGAAACGATGAAAAAATGCAGCTCAAAATCGACATAGCATCATTGTTTTTAGTAATATGGCCATAGAAATAATAATAAATTAAATAATATTTTGTAATCAATAATTCAGGGCTTAAATAAATTGTGTACCGTCAGCAGATTAATGTTGAAAAATTATTACTTGTCTTTTAACGGGCTGGTACTTTCAGAGTAATCAAGTGGTTCCATACTTTTATCAGTCGGTCAGCTTACTGCATACATATGTATGTACATACATGCATGGCAAGAATTTATACCCGCTAATTGACAGCTAATTAGCTGAATGACAGAACATTGTCCACAGAACCTAAGCCAAATAGTTGCTGAGATCTTAGTAAAAAAAAATCAAAACGCATATCCAATGAGGAAGCTCTATGAGATTTAAAGATTGTCACGCACACAGGAGTCGCTGTAAATTCAGTTTCGACCGGATAAATCAGATAGAGTTGTTGGCCGAAGATATTCCCGGGAGCAAAGTCGGTCTGTCATGTGTAATTATGTACATTTGCTTAATTATACCCTTGCAGAGGGTCAAAAGTTTGCAACGCAGTGAGGGAGACATTTCCGACCCTATAAAGTATATACACTCACTCGCATATCTCTGCGTACACCCCAAAAAAATTTCAAAATCTGACTTTGAACATTAATTGTTCGGCCATTTATGCATGTATTTTATTCATTCTTTTTTTAAACAAAACTATGGTTTATTGTCTTCATTGACGTAGAAATATTAGAATTTTAATTTTAAACCTAACACTACGAAAAAGTGTACGCGCAAAAGTCTGCGTACAGCAGTTTTCAACTTCGAGGAATGCAGGATTGTGCGATTTCCGTTAATTTTGTTGTCGCCGATCTACTTTAGAATGTCTAAAAATAGACATTACGCAGTTAAAATGAAACTTTTTCATTATAATAACGAGCATATTGCAACATGGAACAAAAAGGCAAGGAAATTTCTGTTGAGGAGTGGAAAATTATATTAAAAGGTTTTTTGGATGGAAAATCTTATAGAGAAATTGGTGCTTTAGTTGGTAGAACCCACTCATCCATCCAAAGAGTGATAAATAACTACAACTCGGCTGAAAGTATCTTGACAAAGGCTCGTTCTGGCCGTCCGCCTTTGCTTATAAACCGCGGGCACAGGAATATTAACAAATCTATTCAGCTCAACCCAAGGACGACAGCTCATCAGGCAAAGCTGAAGGTCGAGGATAGATTTTCCAAAAGAGTTTCCGAAGATACTGTACGCCGGACCATAAAAAAGGCTGACTACCATAGCAGAGTCGCACGCAAAAAACCTCTCATATCGGAAGTCAATAGACATAAGCGCCTAACCTTTACTAATGAGTATATTTCCAAACACCAAGACTTCTGGAATAAGATTATATTTCCCGACGAAACTAAATTCTGCATATTTGGAATCAAGGGAAAGGTTTTGGTATGGAGGAAAAGCGGAGAAGCCTCAAATTAAGAAAATTTGGTTGGCACAGTAAAGCAAGGAGGAAGCGGAATAATGGTGTGGGGGTGTATGGCAGCAAGTGGCGTTGGAAAATTGGTATTTATCGAGTTAATAATGGATCAGAAAATCTATATTGACATATTAAAAAACAATTTAAAAGAAAGTGCTGAAAAATTAGGGCTCGAAAGTGAATGTTGGTTCCAACAAGACCACGACCCGAAGCATACGGCGCAGAATACCATGCTTTGGCTGCTGTATAACGTCATAAATCAGCTGCGAACACCTCCCCAAAGTCCTGATCTAAGCCCAAATGAGTATTTTTGGGATCTTCTTGAGAGGAAGATCCGAAGACACACGATAACATCTAAAAAAATGCTCAAGAATGTGATTCTCGAGGAGTAGGGGAAAATTACTGCAAATGAGACAAAAAAAAAGGGGTTTCCATCCCGAGACGCCTTACGGAAGTTTTGCAGAGAAAAGAATACCCTACCAGTTACTAAAAATAATATTATTTGTGTTTTAAACAGGTGTACGCAGACTTTTGCGGGTACATTTTTTGGTAGTGTTAAGTTTAAAATTAAAAATAAAATATAAGACACTGTTGAATAATTTCAAAAAAAATACGTCAATGAAGACAATAAATTATAATTATGTTTAAAAAAAGGAATGGGTTGAATATATGCATAAATGGCCGAACAGCTAGGGTTTAAAGTTAGATTTTGAAATTTTTTTGGGGTGTACGCAGAGATATGCGAGTGAGTGTACATATATTCTTGATCAGCATCCCCAGGAGAGTCGATCTAACCATGTCCGTCCATCTAGTCACTTAGTTATAAACCTATCTTCTTAAAACTTTCCCAACATTTGTCTTTCTATTGCAGGAAGTATATACATAAGTCGGAAGGAGCCAGATCGGGCGACTATATCATATAGCTCCCATTTAAAAAATTTCAAAACAGATAACCTTTTTTTTTTTTTTCTTTGGGATTTGGTGATATCTAAATACTATGGAATTACGGGGTTAATTAAATTAAAATCGGACAGGAGCAAATCGACATATGTAGCTTCATTGTTTTTAGTAATATAGGCAAAGAAATCGAAATGTAGTCGTAAAGGTATATAAACTTCGGCTTGCCGAAGTTTTCTTCCATTCTTGTTCTGAGTTCATATTAAACAGAAACAGGGGCCTGACAACGCAGCTTCTTTCATAGGCAACTATTGTGGAGATCTAACCGGACAAAACCAAACGAGAAAGTTACACATCAAGTCACAGTTTCCATACGTCCTAACCTGCAGATGTGTGACATTCGTATGCATGTACGTCATTAAAAAGGTATTTATTGGTTGAAGGTACTATATCAATTGAGGTTTCTTGAGGTAATTATACCTCTATCATTCATAATTCTGGCGCAGAGCATCAAAAACCCAACAAGCCAAGATATCACAGTAGATATGTACTTATATTCGTACTTATCAGCAAGTAATGATTAGTTAATACTGCCTCCGTAAATGCCTCTAGTCTGAGAACCCAATAAACTCAGAGGCAGGAATTGCGCCTTACAATTGAATTGTCGACATAATGTGCTCTGCCGTCGTCAAGTGTAATTTAATCAACTTGTAAAGATTACAACAGTGAAGCACCGAGATACATAAACATAATACCATGACCATTTATCCATGCATCAACGTACCCTTAATCAGCAGCAACAGCCCAAGAAAGAGGAAAATTGGAAATGGCAACCGATTGTTGTGGGAGTTGGGGTTGGACGCTGCAAGGGGTTGCCATGCAGGAGGAAGTGCACATTTATGTGAACTAATCAACTCAAAAGTTCTTGACACTTGGCAACGGTTCTTACACTTTACAAAAATGTAGATACTTCTGTTTCCTAACTAATAAGAAACAAGTTGTTTAGGTAAAGTTACTATAATTTGCTTTTCGCTTATTTTTAATTATCTAAATATATAATACATTTTATTTAATAAAATTAAAGATATTGTTCTTCTTATTTAAATGGTTTAAATATATTTTTCTTTATTTAAAAATAGTTATTAATAGACATTAAAGATGTCATAAAAGAGAACATACTAGAAATTACAATTGTTTCAGTGTACAACTAGCATTATGCAGATGCTGAGGACGACGTGTAATGATTAAGGAACAATAACAAAAAGTTTTCCCATTTTCCTCGTGGAAATTTCCGAAGCCCAGAGCAGCCAAAAACTGATCCAACCATTTTGGAGAGCGTGGAAAAGCAAAACAAAGCGAATGTTAGGTACAACAACACGCAAGCATAATGAGCGCAAATGTGGTTGGGGTTGGCAGAGGGGAGAGAGCGCGGTCTGTGGAGCGGGGGTTGGGGAGGGTTGGAGTTTGGTGGAGCCAATGTACTCAACTCTCGGCGCAGGTCAGTGCGATAGACTGGGAGAGCGGAAGATTGGGAGAGCAGGAGAGACCTGAACTAGTGTGCGTTCGATTTTCTTTGTGCTTTCTGTTTTAATATTTATAAAGCTAGAGCGCATAACATTTTTGGGGGGTTGCCTGGGACCAACTGATTTTAAATACAAAATTTGTTCTGTACTTGGAGAAACTGCTTGACCCAAACAACCACCCTTGACTGTGTTGTCGTCTGGCCGCTGTCTGCACTCAATCATTTATTCTATTTGCATAGCCAGCAAAAGAAAGAGTGGAAAGGAAAGAGAGAAAGACAAGGCACACACGACACCACAACTCGCAAACACACCTTGGCCAACCACCCACCCCCCGTGGCCAACAAGTTATTGCTTTGGCCTTTTCTCATGTTGCTTGGCAAAGTTTCGAAAACGTTCAACAGCTGTTGTAGTCACACAGCGAGAAATCGTAACCGCGTGATTAACACGTTATTGTGGAATATGCGCGAGGTAGTTAACCGCCTATAAGACATATATATAATCTAAAACCAATAACTTAAATTCTAACCATCTCTTCGGATCAGTTATGTATAGTTAAAAGTTTAATATGTATAATTGAACTTCTAGATCGCAGGATCTTACTATTTTTATTACAATGCAAAAACCGTTTGGCCTCTTTCTTTAATAAAAATTGGAAATTGTACGTTGATAAGATAAGCCACTATTAAATAATTTAAATTTTAACAGAACTTGACCTAATATAACTTACCAGGATATAACTTAGAACCAGTCGTTGGCTTAAACGACCCGATTTAAAATTACAGATAACTTCTTTTACAACAATGTTTAAAATAAAAAGACTTTTATTTTATTTGATATTATTGTAAAGAATGTGAAATATGTTCAGCAAATCTAATATCGTTGAATAACTACTTATGTGTGTTGTATGCAACCATAAAACATTTACGTTGAAACTGATATTGGATTCGGTTTAAGTCCCTGGAATTTACTATTATGATGACTTCTACTCTCTATTGCAAATAATAAATATAAATTATGCAAGTTCTGTATCGTGAAGAGTAGCCCCCTTTCTTTTAGTGCATCGGCACTCTTATCTTAAAGCTTTTTGTTGGCGGGAGAGCGAGAGCGAGTAGCGTGTGCCTGTGTGAGTGTTGAGGGGCGAAGAACGTTCGTTGAACGTTGTTTTACGCTTTGCTTTGACTACACTGCGTTCGGTTAGTTGGTGATCTTTCGCCGAGAGCGCAGCACGCAGCACGCACCGCCTTTCGCAGTCGAAGTTAGCAGGGATTTTAAAAGTTGGAAACAACTTTTCGTATCCCTCAGACCGTTTAGTGTGTGCTTCTATTCTGGTATTCTGCTAACTACAACCGTTTCTAACTCTTTTTACATCCTTACGACCATCCGAGTATTCACACCGCAAAAAATTGCATAATTACAAGTTTTTCAAAATACTGTGCTGTGAGCGCGAAAATAAAAGAGAATTTATTTCCGAGTCTGTTGAATCATCGCATATACACAGCTATTCGTATACATAAAATCAGTTTTCGTAGCCTTCGCGCCATACACGTCATAAACGAAAAACATTACCGAAATTTTCGCATCCAAGCGAAAAATAAAATTAACCGTTGGAGAGTGTGAAAGAAAAGGGCCAAAATGTCAAAGAATGTCGGAAAGGGAGGCAAAGGCGAATTCGAATTCCCGCAGCCAGCGAAGAAGCAAACCTTCTCGCAAATGATCTACGATCCACAGGATGGAACATTTTTCGGTCGAACCGGAAAAAATTGGAGTAAGTAATTAAAATTTAATTAAATACTTACAGGAATAATAATTTGTAAACTACTTTCTAAAACAATCTAAAAAGAGATGCGACACTTTTTTAAATATGTAAAATAGATAAGAAAATACACGTTTAAATCCATTTTCAAATGATTAAATACTTAGAGTAAATTAATTTGGGTACTTTAGTTATATCTATAAGGTTATATATTTTATCAATTATTTTTAGACTTAAGGTAAACTAATTAGAGCACCTTCTAACTCTTCTTTCTACGCAGTCTACAACTAATCTGCTCGAAAACGACATGAGATATCCGCATCTAATCCACACTCCCTCTCTACATAGAAACAAAAATGCGATTGTTTATTGTATACAACCAGACTCATGTTCGTCATTTAATTATGAAAACTATATATGAGGACCGTGTGCTTGTAAAAATGGCTTATCAGTTGACGAGTCATATTAGGGAAGTGAGATGAGGCAGAGAGGCTGCTTCAGAGATCTCAAAAGCGGTGGCTCAAAAATGCTGAGTCGGCGCCATAAAGTAGATAAAACATTACCAACCAACGTGATAAAAGGGGGTTTTACGGTCAGTCATTATTATAAATAATATTAAAAAAAATTACATTCGCTTTAAAGTTTAAACCATTGTAGTTAACGTGCTAGGGACTAAGTAACGATTGTCTAAAAAGACACAAAAACGCCTACTAAAGATTTGAAACTAAACAGATGTCTTTATTGCTTCCACTTTTTTGCCCATACAAATTTTTGTTAAATTGCCTTTTTAATTTGGTTACCAATCCCCTCATTCTCGCTACCCACAAAGCAAAGCAAGCATAATTCAACGATAATGCGAATTCTTGATTTTTGAAAATGTACACGGACCCACGTTCGCAAAAGGTAATCGGGGGAAAACGTGAAAGGGCAGGAGCGTGAATACAGAGCAGATCGCTTTTATCGCCTATAATATTTGCCTTTTTATAATGGGTTTTGTAAACAAATTCAAGGTTTCGCAGAGAGAAATGAGCTCTGAGAGCATGAGAGAACCAATATTTCAGAAAGCTGTCGATCGTAGAACGAATTGCTGAAACACCAGAATTTCTTAATTGTTTTTTGTTTTTTTCCCCTGGGGAAATGGGGCTTGTAAGTGGTCATGGGAATAAAGATTTTAAAAATCTTATCAGGAAACACGCTGAAAAGTTTTCTTAATGTCATTTGTTAGCTTTTAATTAAGTTGGACAAATTCGTTTCTAGTTTTATCGAAATGATTAAATTGATGTATAATTTATTTGCCCTATGGACGCTCCAGGAAAGCTTTCATAACATATTATGTTCTTTCTGAATAATTCTTGATTTACTTTTTGTTGGAGCCGGACCCTAAAGAATTTATCCCTCTATTGACACACCTGCTTCACGCAGCAGATGTCGAATGTATATTTAATAAAAAGTATTTGCTGGACATACTACAATATATAGTATGTAAACATTTAGCTATGTTAAATTGTTTGGCTTGGCTTGAGCTAATTACCATCATTAAATCCAGTTCTTGGTGCATGTCCTTTGACTTTTCGCTGCTTATTGCCACCCAATTTTTGTCGTGTGCAATGTATTAGTGGGAGAATTTAATCGCAACCCCAGGGAAAATAGTGTGACACCGAATTATACACAGCTAATGTTCCTCAAGGTAATTACGAATAGCTGTCCACAGGTAAACAAAACTCAGAACAAGATCAGTTAACTACGATTTGATTTATGATCGTCCGATAAACTTTGATAAAATTCTGATTTCAAACGGTGGCAAAGCATTGGACGGTTGGCTGAGCTTTGATTTCTATTAATTAACGTAATGAGAACTTGTTTAGGTTTAGGTAGTGCTGGTTTTTTTTTAGGTGGGGATGAACAACCTGAGAGAACCGGTATAGCTGGTTTTTTTTGGGATGCTTCTGCTTTGTTACACATTTTAATTCTCTACAGCGCACTTACCTCTATAGAAATAAATCGAAATTGTTCATGATTTAACTTTTGTTATTAATGTTACATTGCTGATTTAAGGAATAGTAATGAACTGTACAACTAAAATAGACATAGGCATTGGTACCAATATCAATTCCTTAACAAAGCATGGTCAATTTAAAATACCCTCCTCCTCTTTTGACTGATATCAGATCAATGCAACCGCAATGCAGCAGAGACGACAGACAAATCACTGCCCTAGCCAGTTTCTAAAACGGACTCAAACCGGCTAGAACCGCATTTCCCCGGTTCTATCTGATTTCCCCATTAATCGGCCCCCGCCACGCCCCGCGTTCTGCTTACATTGACATGCTGCTAACTAATTGCCACGATAGTGACAAAGTCTACGATAAAATACACGATTTAATAAAAGCGCAGGAAACTAGCCTAATTTGCTAATTTGGAAACAAATGTATTTTTCACAAACCACTACTTAATTAAATTGAGCCTATTGGACAATTATTTCTGATTTTCGCCGACCTTTAAGCTAACAGTCAAATAAATATTTGGTTTTATCAACGTTGTGGAAAAATATGAAAAAACAAAAATGTGTTCCCATTTATTTGTATGTATAAATATGTACTTAATTATTTCCTCTTATTATTTCATGTTTAACGGCTTTGAACTTTATAACTCACACTTTTTATTTACCCGTTAAAATTATATTTTAGCGCATTTTTTCTTTGACCTTCCCTTTTGTATACCAGTGCTGTTCCGATAGGAACAATTGGAAAAAAAAATAATTAAAAGAATAAATTTGTTGTTTTTAATTTTTTGTTCTTTGTGATTTAGTAATATTTAAATACTATTACGGTTTTAAATAAATTAAAATCGGACATCTATATCATATAGGTCCCATAGGAAAAACAAAAATCAAAATATTCCCTTGAGATATACATAGTAATTATTTACCATATCAGAGTTTAAGTTTTGTCAAAATCGGATACCATATAGCTGCCAATGAAACGATGCCAAGGTGCAGCGCAAAATCTGCATAATAATCGACAAATATAAATTTATAAATTTTCTTTATCCTGTTTCCTAATTATAAAATCTATAATTCAGACTAGCTTACTCTAACGCAATTATCCAACCCAATCTTTTCGCGTCATCAATTTATTACTGGGTTTTTATTACATACTTTAAATAATTCAGCTGTTACCTATCTAGGTGAGCCGAATAAAAAACACAGTGTTGGACAAAAGAGAAAAGCTTCCAACCCGCATACTGGCCCAGAAATAATCAGCAAACTAAACGTTTGCAATGTTTACCGTGGGCTGGGCATTTGGATCATACCCCTCGTTAGCATGTGAAATTAATTCACTTAAAATGCCGCAAAGTATGCTATAGGCCCTAAGCACACAGACGGCGAAAAGAAAGATGGCCAAAGGATCCTGGGTGTGCGAGTGGGAGTGTGTGTGTGTGTGTGTCTGTGGCGGTGACGCATGGACAAAGGGTGCGGCGAGCAGCAACAAATGGAGCGGCGCCACGGAGGCGAGCATAGCTCTCATTCGGGACGGCTTATTGGTAATAAGGACGGGACGGGACGGGACGGGAGGTGACGTGACCCACTTAATCTGGCTGGATGTGGTCCGGGGGTAATGAGTATAATATTATGATGACAGACACCAACAAGTTGCACACTTGTTCTTCCTTCATTACTTGCCGCCTCTCCTCGGCCAAGAACTTCGTCTCGGTGGCGTCATAATTGTTGCTAGCCTTTAGATTCATTTAAGAAAATATTTTTTCCAACGATTTGGATAAACCAATATGAAAGAGACTTAAATATAATCGGGATAAAAATTATAAATTATGAAATTATTTGCTGCATTCTATTTCCACGCTAAAAATCTGATAACATGTAACACTCACTTATTGATTAGTTTCTCACTGAAAATAACCAATAATATGTTTTAGGGAGTGTACATATGTCCTCTTTATTAAAGTTCATTTATAATAGTGGAACATTTCCGAAGTCAACTTATCACACACCTCCATCATGCGGTTGCACATGTGCAGGCCGTTAACCGATTTCCCACAACTACGAACCTTACTGGTCAAATGTGCAAATTAAGCCACTTGGCGAGTTGTTTTTAGTGCTTGCCGTGGTGTCCAGGATTCCGGCCATATGTGCGACCAGCATGTAACTAAATTATTAAGCTCAGTCGGCCTTGGTAGTTTTGCTTGGACGAAGCCAAGTCCGCGTCTAGATCAGAGCGAGGTTATCAATCGTTGGTCATGCAAACTGACTAGCCTTTCCAGCACTATGGGTTGGGTTTTCCGGGGATGGGAATGGGAATGGGGATGGCAATGCTAGTGGATGGGTGGGAGTGGCGCTTTTTATATGGGTCACGGGTCCTTAAAGTTTGTTTACCGCACCAACGGACAAGGATAAGCGAAGCCCTTGTCCTCTCTGTGTGATTGCTTAGTGTTATTATAAAAACTTGGTCGCTGAGTTGCGCCACTTCAGCTCTACGACTAGTTGCACAATTCCACAGTGTGCGTATGCCCCATAAGAAAACTTTCCTTTATGAGTCGCATTTACTGTTATGCATAAACTTGATACCTCCCGCCGACATCTTGTTTGATTTTTATATAAGTGTTTAGTAAGTTTTCAGCCAGACAAAGGGGTTTCTCAGTCACTTGTTCTTCGGCATAAGTGATTTTTTCTTTTAAATTTTAAGCCGAATTGGGAATTCGCTCATTTTATTTGGCACGCTGACTTCTTGGCATGCCAGATTATCGTTCCTAATTATAAGTGCCAGATCTCAAGTTTATTTTCGGTTTGTTTGCATATATTCCAAAAAATAAATACATTTCAAGGCAAAAAAATGCCTAACGTAAAAGTAGCCTTGAAAAACGAATATCATAAATTAAATTTGTAGTTTACATATCCTACATTCGCACATTAGATAAATGTTTCCCTTTTCTGATTTTTTGCCAGCACTTCTAAATAAAATGGGTTTAAAATATCAATTTGGGTCATATAACTTATCTCCATCATGGAGTCATTGTCATTAAATTGTCATTTGCCATATATGTCATCAAGTTTTTTCTTAGTAATAAACAATAATAATTTACGCGAAACCATATTTTTATGATGGGAAAAAAAGTAATAAATGCATTCAGTATTTTAAATAGATTTGCTGCATTGTAGTAAGGGGAAGATGGCCTGCAATAGACATATGTCAGTGGCTCCTATATACGCTTTTTATTTCTGTAGGACTGTAGTATAAGCTGAAGTGGAGTAGACTTATCGATTTGAGTGGAAAAGGCAATGGCGGTCCCTCCTAGTGCGAGTTTTTGTAATGCCTCATTCGGCGAAGACATAAGAATGTTTGGGGACTCTGCCGTCATATAATCGTAAGCGTGTAGACCAGAATTCCTTACACATTGGATATTGGTAGCCAACACCACAGGCCGTCGCGACGTCCCACCTCGCCGGGCGGCGATTGGAATTGGTAATGCGGTGGAGGTTGGGTGGTTCGGCGGACGACTGGCGTCACACCACGAGTGTGATAGTCTGCCCATGGGTTTTGTCTATGTCTGGGTGCGTTCTGGTCATTGCCAAACTTATTTCCTTGTACTTGAACGCAATTATTTTCCATTTGGACTTGGCAACAAGCAGACGAGCCATTTGGCGGACTGAAACTTTGATGAGCAACTGGAAACTCAAATACATAAAAGTCGTTACCAACCGCCGGTAAAGGCCATCGATTACCAATTGATAGCTCCTGTCATTGTATGTTGGAACCGGTCAAGACCTGATATTTGCTTATGCATTTTTAACAAGCCATTGAAAACATATATGTGGAAATTAATTTTATATTTTAGGCCATGATTAGCAGTTGATAATTCAGTCTATATAACCAAACAAAAGAGTGGTTTATCTCAAATTTAGGCCCGTGATAGTTCGTCTTTTTCAGACTATTCTAAGGACACTGCTTAATTTATAGATCAATTTAACTAGTTATAGAGAAATATGTGATCACTATATCTAAACTCACATATTTTATAACATGATAAGTGCTTTTGAATGTTCATGTTGTATCATTGAAAACTTAAATGTAGAAGAGCCATTACCAAGGGAATGCAATCGATTATCAAGTGATTAATTAATGGGTACTCAAATATGGAACAAAATTGTGGTTTTCTGGTCGAAAGCAGTTTTCAATCGATGTTCCCAAAGCCCACCGATAGCTTAGTGCCAGAGAGTGTTTGTACAGGTCACCATCAACCCTGTACCGAGTAATTTCCTCTTGCCTTTGTTACGTACTGTACTCTGGGGCGCGTGCATTGTATTCGATATTCATTCATACGATTAATTTGTTTGGAAATTTGAGCTCTAGTGGACAGCCGTCGATTCGGTCGTTTTTCCGGGGGCGCTGTCAATTTCGGTTTGTCAATGCTGTCGCTTTTTTATGCAATTGCTATGGGGCTTGGCCAAGTCGGGCGCCCGATGTCCGGTGTTCTGTGTCCGGTGGCCGCAGGGAAAGTAACAAGCAGCCCACTGAATTCTAGCTGAGTCGTCATTGTTAATGACATTGAAATACAGAAAATCGCCGGTCCCGCGCACAAGTCCCGGCATTCTGTTTGTTGTTCTAGTCTTATTTACTGCACTCATCGTAAGCGTTCGATTACTTGCGTGTTCGTTTGTATTGCATAAGCTCCGTCCCTGTCCCTGTCCCATTCTCATTTTCATTTCCATTCTTAGATCCCCCATTTAGCCAGTTCGACAGATTCATGGAGCCCCCATTTTCGCAAATGACAGAAACAATCAAATCGATACCGTGAGCGCTACAAAAAAAATGTACAAAGATTGAAGTAGTATTGGAATTCATTTTTCTTTTAACAAACTTGCGATAACGGATTGGCCGTCTTTATCAACCCCTTAACCATAACTAAAATCAACACAACATTGGCTGTCCATTAGCTAAATTAGCGAACACATTGAGTCAGTCCATCATCCTGTTATGGAAAATTGTAATAATAATGGAAGTTATGGAATACTTTTTATAGAGGATTTGTGAAATATTTCAGTGTTATAAAGTATTTGTCTTTTTCTAAAAACCAACAGAGTTCGAATTAAGCACAATTTTATCTGGTGATGATATATGTACATATAAAGAATACTATTAAATCATATTCATTTCTGTTATTGCCACAGGTCAGCTGCTGCTGTTCTACACGATCTTCTATATCGTGCTGGCCGCTCTGTTCACCATCTGCATGCAGGGTCTTTTGTCCACTGTCAGCACTACGGAGCCTAAGTGGAAGCTGCACGACTCCCTGATAGGCACTAATCCCGGCCTGGGATTCCGTCCCTTGAGCAAGCAGACCGAGCGTGGATCGGTGATCTCTTTCGATGCCAAGAAGGAAGCCGAGAGTAAATACTGGATCGACCTAATTGATGAATTTCTTCAGGGTGAGCCAACTTGTATTATTTAGTTGGCAGCGGGTACTAATCATTTTGGAACTTGGCGCATTGCAGACTACAACCACACCGAGGGTTCGGCGTTGAAGCATTGTGGCTTCGGTCAGACCCACAATGTCACAGATATTTGCCTGTTTAATACTGAACTGTTTGGCAGCTGCTCGAGAGCCAATGGCTACGGCTATAAGACGAAACAGCCCTGCATATTCCTGAAGTTGAACAAAATCTATGGCTGGGTACCGGATGTGTTTGACGAGCCGGAGAAGAGTATGCCAGAAGATCTGAGAAAGGTGATTAACAACACGAAGAAGGAGGAGGTAAGTGGAACCAAGAAACTTAGATCCATGCAATTCAATTAAAAACATTAGAGTAATGACATACTCTCTTTTAGCGCCAGCAAATCTGGGTGAGCTGCAACGGACACTTGAACAAGGATAAAGAGAACTTTCAGGACATCAGTTACTTCCCCAGCCAGGGATTCCCTAGCTACTACTACCCGTTTATGAGCCAGGTGGGCTACCTGAGTCCCCTGGTCGCCGTGCAGTTCAACTCGCCGCCAAAGGGCCAAATGCTAGACGTCGAATGCCGCGCCTGGGCCAAGAACATCCGCTACAGCGGCAGTGCCCGCGATCGCATGGGGTCCGTGACCTTCCAGATCATTGTGGATTAGGTCCGGAACACAGCCGCATACTGGCCGAGGATACGGCAACCGCATCGGGTACCAACTACCACCTACCTTAAAGAAATATACACACATGCATATATAGATATATATGGAAGGAACTAAGACCTTAGGTTTTCAAATGTATTGTATATATTTATATGAGAGGAATGATCCGACCGTCAATTGAAATCAAAACATCTGGCCTAAAATTAAAATAGAAAAGTCCAACATTTTCAAATTAAAGTTCAAATCGTACACATGCAATTGTTGTTATAGCTTTTACCTTGTCTATTGCTATAAATTATTACTATTAATATTAATCTTATTATTTCATTATAAATTCTTGTAATTACGATCAATATTTTTCGTCAGTTGTATTTAGTTTTTATTTATAAATGTTTAAACATGTCCGAAAGTTTTTTGTTTCCCTCACAAGACCTAGGCTTGTTCAGTTTGTACAAAGAAGTATATAAATAAATTTATTGAATCGTGAAAAATTAAACATTTTGAACTAAGTTAAATGTTGATTATCTTTTTCAAGCTGAAAAGTATTCAAAAATCTCTACGTAGAGCAATTTTAAAAGCATAAACCGTAGCAAAGAGAAATTCCAGCCATATTAAAACTACATTTTTATTTATTTTAAACATATATTCATTCACCCCAACAAATAAAAAGAAGTTAAGCGAACAATGTTCTTTTGTTGCATCAATTTAATAAAGAAGCAGATTATTAGTATTAAAATTGTCTTTTTGTTGCAGATTAACTTTACAGCATACAATATTTTAATTAAATATTTTCGAAGGAATTAACACACATAATAAATAATTCATAAAAAGTTTGCTGGATACGACAGTCAATATTAAAGGATTGACAATTTATAGTATTTCTTGAAAAAATATGAATATAATGATATAATTTTAATCTAATATCCGTTAATCGTACATATATTTTATTCGCTTGACAGTGTATATATATATCTAAGCTATAAGAGCTAGAGATTTGGGATTAGCATGAAGATTCAAAATGTTGCCACGGCCACGGCCACAAATCACTAAACACTAAACACTTCAGAGACCTCGTAGAGGGCAGTTATTGGGCGGAAAATGTCAAAACTAGCATTAAAATACTTATTCAGTCTATAAATATCAACACTCCAAAAATTTCCGAAACGCAACATTACTTTATAAATTATAGAACTTTTTAAGTGTTAATTATGACGTCATTGCATATTTGAAAACGGTTCATATATTTTGAGAGAGCGAAAAAACTGGCCGTACCGCTCTCAACTTGAGGTATTTGCACTGTAGTTCTTCAGATGGCGCTACCTAAAATTGATTTATTTTGAAATTGGTTAGCTAAGTAACGGGTATTTTATAGTCGTGGCACTATAGCTTTTTTCCTTGTTTATCATGAAATTTTATTTTTCTGTATATGCTAGTAATTGGTTGAAACGCTTGTCTCTTGATAGAAAAAATAATGGATGCAAGCGCCATCTATGAGAGAGGTTTTACAGGGCAATTAACAGGGCCGAATGTTAGGCTTTTTCCAGAGTGAAATTCACCTTTAGGAGGGGGGGCGTTTATTCGTTCTATTCTCTTTTGGCGGCCTTAGAATTCGGTATAATCAGCTCAGCTGTTAAATGTAAATTAAACAGAAAGAAAAGCTTTAAATATATCAAAAGTTTGGCTAAAAGCCAAATTGATTCCTGTTTTAAAGAAGTCGGATCTTACAATTGGCCCGGGAAAGGAATTGTTGCATTTGTGTTGCTGAGTCCTCTGAAAAGGTAAGGAATTTATGGGGAATACAGTGAAAATTAGTCATATAAAGATAGTGTTTTGTTGGGGTTCGGCAAAACCGTTCGTCGACCGTGCTGGTGGAGTTTATCGCATCCGGAAACGAGACGTTCTAGCTGGGGGCAGAAGATCTACTTACATAGACTGCGCAAATATATGTATACCATCTCCCGCATAAATATATAGAAAAGATGCAAGAATAAGCGGAGAAACTAATTTCCTCTCCCACCTAGTTATTGTTTTTGTGTGGTGGTGTTCTAATTCTTACAGCCTCGATCTCCACGGCAAAAGCGCTTTTTCCGCTGAACATCTGCAAATTGTTTGGGTGAGTGTATCGGTGGTCAATGATCAGAAATACCATTTTTTATAATATAAATTATATAAATAATTAAATTAAAAAAAATACACACGAAAAGAACGCCTAATGTTATCTTTTAATAACTTTTTTGGTTTCTGCAAAAGTATTATACATAATATAATATACAAGTATAATTGGGTATAAAAACATCGTCTCGGTGAAATTAACTTCTTTGGCATTATGGATCCTTATAAACGATTCTGTAAGTATTAAAAATCTACATAATGGTAAATAATTCGTGTGACTTTTTGAATTTTGTTAGAGTTTTATTAATTTGAATGTATTAAACAATTGCGAAATGTTATCACTTACATTATAAACATACATAGCATAGTTATTGATCTTGATTTTTAACAAATTAATCTGAGATATTTAAGCTATTTGCATTGCATAATTTCGGTACACGTAAATATTTAGGTCTATATAAAGTAATCACAAAATATTTTTATCACAATTTGTGGATACATGTATGTACATATAAGAATTTGCTTAAATGTCCACCTACTGTTCGCAGTAAACATATTCTTGTAACTGATTTTGATTCAAAGAATAACTTGATATGCAATTCGAATTCGTTGATCTTTAACAAAAAATAATTTCGGTTAGAAAAATAAAAATTCATTCTTTAAATGCATTTAAAAAATAAAAATATTTACAAACTATAGATTTTAAATTATCCCATTGCTTCATGATTCATTGAGTTTAAGTTTAAAGTTTTATATAATTTCGGGGCGTGTCAAACCCAGTTACAAGAATGCCCACTTTATTAATGTCCTTAAAGTTACAACAACGCGAGTAAAAACTTCAGATTTCAGATAAAAATTCATTGATCTGCTACATTAGGATTATTTTGGTGTTGTCGGCTGACTTACGACACAAGTTTTGCTTTAGTTGAGACGAAGATTGAAACACGATTTCGTTAGGTACTTAAACAATTGTTACTGCTGTTAAAAATGAAATAATGTAAAATCAGTAATTACGAAGTAAGAGCGTTAAGCTCACCTCAGGCGTGTCGGGCTCCCCAAAGTTGCGTCTCATGGTACATTCGATAGATATTGTCTCTTATAAGTTTGGCTTTATCTTTATGGGATTAAAATGATAGTATTAGCATGATTAGTTTAGGCTGAGTTAGTTGCTGTTTACCCTTTGATAGGTTAAGGGCCACCACGTTCTTTTTCAGGAAGTCGAGGCACAATTCTTGAGATGTACCCAGTGAGTGCATATTGCACGTCAAGGCCCTGTAAATTAAATATAAATATAAATATAATTAATAATTAAATAAATTATAATAAATATAAATATTTTTATGTTGCAAATGTTACTAAAGAAGTAATAAGTATTATGTATTTTCTTCGACAGAAATAAATATCGAGAGTGTTGTCACTTTTAAGGTGATCCCCCCCATTCGGTTTCCAAAAAAGGATTATTTTTTTCATTTAATTCGAACCTATAACTATTCCTTTATAATTTCAAGTGAATTATAAATCCAATCGGTTCCAAATTTTAATACGTTATTCTATCCATATATAGCTATGGCATGAACTAGGATAAATCAAATCGGTGAAGATCTTTTTCTTAAGGATAGAGAACTGAATACCTTATGAGTCATAAAATGTACAATGGATCTTATGGCTCTGGTCTAACATGCAGGGAAAAAAACAAGGACTCACCCAAGCTGCCGAAATGCAATGTCCTCGTGCTCCCTGACCGACTTTGGCTGGGTGAGGCTGGTTTTGCTCTGCCTGCGGTTGGCCGGAATGGAGCCAGTGGACGCCGGAGCCGCCGGAGTGGATGGCTGAACCACCTGATGCGAGGAACTGGACGAGGAGTCGCCGCCCTGTTTGCGCTGCGACTGGGAAGGCGGCACATCCACCATTCCCGATCCCGCTCCCGCTCCCGTCCCTGCTCCTTGCTGCTTCTGTTGCTTCTGCTGGCGGCGCTGTTGGCGCCTCATCTGGCTCTGACCTCGGTGCTCCCGCTCCGCCTGCAGAGCATCGTGGAAGATGGCGTTCCAGAAGCGGGCCTGCTGCCAGATGGGCTGTTGGCGCAGCGAGGAGAACAGGTACTCGCGGTAGGGATCGCAGCCGGGCACCTCCACCTCGTGGTAGAAGAGGAAACAGAGGTTCATCAGGACCGCAGCCGGGCCGTAGTCCTCGCACTCGCTGCACTCGAACAGGGCCAGGGCGAAGTACTGGGCCAGACCGCCGAAGGTGACCGAGTCCAGCCGCTTGGACTTGTGGCGCTGGTCAGTGAGGAACCGGGTGAACCACAGCCGGCCGATCTCCAGCCGCAGCAGCACTCCGAACTCGGACTTCAGCTCCAGATCGACGGCCCCAGGAGATCCTCCGAACAGCAGGGCGGTGAAGTGCTTCATGAACTCCTTGACCGGCTCCTCGCCCGCCCGACAATCCAGGCTGATTGAGGAGGCCCACGACGGCACAGAGTTCTGCGACTCGGAGCGGATGAAGTGCCGCCAGTCGGTGGACTCCATGCTGGGGCTGGCCAGCAGCTGATCCGGCTCGTCCCGCAGGCTGGTCAAGGTGCTGCTGTTGGAGGCCCGACTGCGCGACGGCAGGCGCATCGAGTTGCTGCCCCCGGCCCACTGCTGACGTCCTCCGGATCCCGCTCCCGCTCCTCCTCCTCCACCGCCCTCCGTCGGCGGCTGCACATCGATGTGTGGTGGCAAGGACTCGAGCCCTTCCCCCGTCCTCTGCACATCCCGCTGCATGTCCATCTCGCTGCGTCGGGCACCGGCAATCGCTCTGGCCCTCTCGTATCCGCCGGAGTGGCGCGACTCTATGGAATCCGAGCGGGTGGTGCTGCTGACGTCGTGCGACTGGGACCGGTTGGCCATGTGCTCGGGCAGCGACATCGAGCTGCTGTCGTCGTCACTGCTGGAGCTGCTCGATGAGCCGGAACTCGAGCGGAGGGGTCCACCCAGTTTGCTTGCGGCATGTCGACCACGCGATGGTTCCAGTCGGGGACCTTAAGAGGGTCAGCGATAGTATAAATTAAATTCTTAGTCATGTCAAATATATCCAATCTTAGTATAGTAATATGGGTTATAATTAAATTAAGACTCCTACATTAAATCTGATCTAGATTTGTTATCATTGCAGCTCAACCATTTTTTTAAATTAATTACTTAGTGGGTCATATTTATTTTACGCTTTATTTAATTTGATTATTGGTATTATTATTTTGATTCCAGACTGTATTGGTCTACAATATAATCACAATTCAAAGAGAATGGAAATATGTTGAATTCGAATGTTAGTTTTATTTATTTATAATAACTCTTTTTGAATTAAATATTTAAGTAGAATAATCCAGGAAAATCATAATAAATAATCATATACCATGCAGCATATTTAAAATAAATTGTAAACCCTTGCAGAAGCTATTATAATTTAAATCAAAAGTTTGCAACGTAGTGAAGGAGACATTTCCGACCCTATAAAGTATATATATTCTTGATCAGCATCACCAGGAGACGTGATGTAGTCCGTCTGTCCGTCCGTATGTCCGTCTGTTTGACTTTTGTTCAACTATGTAGTTTGAAAGTCGGCAAATAAATTTAAATTAAAAAATGTTTAGACTACAAATTTAAAATTTCCTCGCCTGGCTAAGTACCATGAAGTCCCTGGACAACGTTTGACATTCTGAACACCATTCAAATACATTTCCATGTGAGGCTAGGACTGGAATAAGCAAGGAACACTGAACTCTGTCGTTTCTTGGTAGCGTAAATTGACCAGCACACAGACGAAGCTCTAAGCGATTTTAAAACAAGAAAGGAAAGCTAACTTCGGGCGGAGCCTTTGCAGAATATTCTGTAAATTATATTCTCCAAAATTATTCATATGATGTATCCTTAATACTTATAAAAAATCCCAACTTCCTAACCTTAAAAACACCAAAGTTATGGCATTTCCGTTCGTTCAGTTATATGGTAGCTATAGGATATAGTCGTTCCGACCTTTATACTGCGTGAAAAGGAAAGAAGGGTGTGTGCAAAGTTTCAATTCGATATCTTTAAAACTGAGAGACTAGTTCGCGTAGAAACAGACAGACGGACATGGTTATATCAACTCAGGGCGCGATCCTGATCAAGAATATATATACTTTATAGGGTCGGAGATGTCTCCTTCACTGCGTTGCACACTTTTGACCAAAATTATAATACCCTCTGTAAGGGTATAAAAAGTACGGGAGAAACTGGATAGCAATAAAGTCGTAGCAGAGGATGCTGACGTAGAAAGAGTAATTTTTCATCTGTTTGCATCGAGATATTTCTACATTGAATACAACACCAAGAAATATTGGGCTGATGGTCAAATCGCCTGCAATCGAAAGGGATGGCGGTTTGTATCAAATGTACAAACCAATTTACCATTGGCGTTTAAAATCATTATAAAACTTGAAAGCTAGCTTCGGGAAGCCGAAGTTGTAATACCGGAATGATTCCGGAAATTAATGCCATCGTGCACTGCGCGGATGTAGAAATGACAGATACGAAATGGTATAAAACCATCATATTAGATCAAAACCAGCGAGATTAGGCATAGTTTTATTTGTCAATTATTCTGATTTATGTTTATTTTGTGAGCAAATAAATATTTGTGAAGTTTACAAATGAAAATCAAAGTAGTTCTTTAAAGAAAAAATAACGATCAAATAACGATTTTGGGACCCTGGTTGCTTGCCTTTAAAATTACTTACGTGGCGCTAAATTGGGCTGACGATAACGCCCCGAGATGATTTCCTCATGAGCCCGACGAGCTTTCACACGGCGACCTTCGAAGTCGATCTTGGTGTAATCAATGGTCTCGTCAACTGAACAGTAACATTATAATAAATTTATGAAAAGTGTTAATCTATTTTGTGTTATTGGGTACTCACATTTGGGTATATCCTCGTCGTCATCACAATAGTCGGAGTCGCTGCTGCTGCTACTCAGGGTCAGCTGCAAGTAAACAAAGTAGAAGGCACATTTTAGAAGGAACTCGATCATCTGCGGTGTACTGAACGTCCTTCATAGATGTAAGTTTCTATGTGGATATGTTTTGGGCCTAGTGTATTGTAATTTTGACATACAACTGTATGTCATTTAGTATGTAGACGGCTAGCTTTAAATAATATTCCAAAGAGACAATAAATACTAACAATGTTATATACGCGATTATTTTTACTTTACTTAATTACAATAATTATTTTACTAAATATGAGTAAGTTATCGTTTTCTGCCAAAACCGAATTCATGAAAATCATTTTTGGGTCACTATTTTTAAAATAAAACTATGTTTAAGCCACCCTAAAATCTGACGCTAATTCTTTAAGAAAACAATCTCAATGATTGATAATCCAAAACAAAGAAAGGTGCAAAAAATCGAATGTTGCAGTTGCTCCTCTTCACTGCTTGGTGTAAACATAATTAATTTCAATCAAGGACGAGGGCGCAGCGCTCAAAGCTGAAGAAAGTCAAGTACAGAGGGAACAGCAGAGAATATACCCCCTTTTCCATTCCCATTTCCAATTCCAGCCCTGACCCACCTCCCGCGAACGCAGATTGGGGCCTCCAAGTGAAGGTCAAACGAGTGCAGGAGCAAAGCGGAAACGGCGAGAACAAACAGCACAACAAAAGCATCAAAGTGTCAGTTGCTTTTGCTTTTGCAGCATAGACATAGACACACAATCTGCCAGCCCAGAGCCACCCCCAAACACCTCTTGTCGCGTTCATTACCAAGGCTAACCCAGCTCAACCATAGAGATGTGCGTGATTCATTGTCCATCGTGCTTACACTACCAATAATCAAGAACTCTTTGAAATCATAATTCAATGCCTGCATCAGGGCAAAACTTTAAAACCCCACTTAAAGAGAACATAGAATATTCGGAAAAAATTAACTTAACTATTCTGGATATATTTTAGGTAATCCAAAACTTTGTTGCAAAACCACTCAAAACCTTTGTATTCTTTCCAGACTCTTCCTATTCCCATATGATTTTCGGCTATGCTTGTGTGGCAACTCCTCTTAAAATTATTTCGTTGCTTTATAAGTTTAAGGAATTTATGATTTCCATGTTTGTATTTCAATTAAAAGTTTAAGGAAAGTTTAGAAGTTTATGGAAAGCGAATGCATGGTTTATATTTATGATTTCCATGTTTGTATTTCAATTAAGACCCTGCTTGAACCATCAATTTGAAGCTAAAAAGCTTAGAATATACCATAATATCACCATTTAATCAACCAAATTTGCTGCTGCCTTTAAATACCTTGTTTGATATGCCGTTGAGCAGCTCGTTGCTGTTTCCCAGCACCGTGAGGAACTTGGACTTGAGGGCTCCGATGCTGGGCGTCCGTTCCATGAACAGTTTGATCTTCGATCGCTCGCCGGCAAAGCCAGCGGGTGGCGTTCCGGGCATCGTTCCCGGAGTGGGTGGCTGCGGCTTGGCATCCACCATGCCGTCGGGATTGGGACTCCTGCGCGGACTCTAGTCGAGCTAGCAGACCTCTGGACCTATGGTTCCCCACCCTTGGAGCTGCAGATGTTTGTGGACAAGTGGGAGCGGCCGTAGGGCGTTGCAACTGCCGATGCTTCTAGTATCGATTTTTCATATGCCTGCATGCCACACTCTTTGGGTGAAGGTGAACTTCGCACTCAGCTGCAGATATTTCGGCGCATTTTATGTACTGCTCAAAGGAAAGTGTTCAGGGTTGGTAGCATTTCTTTACTTTGCAGCTGTCTCTAGTTACTTTTTAAGCAAGAGTGTTTTTATATAGGCCCTTTAACTGCAAATTTATGTAATTTCTGTGAAACATACATTTTATTGTGTTTCTTGTGGTTTAGTACATTTCACCGCGCCTATATACTCTTGATCCGTAGGCCTTGGACGACTGAAACAGTGTTGGGGCAAAGCAATGTCAGGAAAATCGGTAAACTATAAAGGCACTTCTTTGACTTTTAGTATTTTGCATGTACTCCTTGGGCGTCGAAGTGGAATACTACATTTTGGATTCCCCCTGGCCCACACACACACAGGCGCACGCACACGCCCCTTTGGAACACGCAACACGGAGTCGGGAGGCTAGCGGTAAATATTTTCCTGAGAGTTTCCCACTCGCGTCCATTGCCTGCAGCGAACATTGCGCGAATGCAGCCGGGAAATGCTGGCCAAACTCGAAGTTCCGTTAACATTTGTCGGGCTTTGCGTTCGCAGCTGTTATCGATTGCAGGGTAATTTACATGCTATCTACATCCCAACTCGAGTCGAACTTACTCGGGAAAAGCTTAGACCGAAGAGCTAGGCAGGTACTCTCAAAGAAGCTTTCGAAAGCTTTATTATGGGTGGAGAAGAGTGCAGAGATTGGCCGGCATTTTTGTTCTGCCTCCCGTACAGCTGGCGAACAGCTGAGGCAAGGTCAAACCGTGGGCGTTCTGAATCGGGGGGTGGTGCCACCCAAAAATGTGCGGGTCTGCAATTATCGAACTTTGACTCTGTCGCAGCCAATTTAATATGCATCTCTTCTATTTTTAGACCAGCTGGCGGTTATCGAACGGACCCCACGCGAACCCAGCGACGGGGGGCTTCGATTCCATAATTCCCATAATATTCCCAATATCTCTCATCTATTGAAATTGCCTTTTGATTTGCACCTCCGGCAGACAGCAGGTGGCCCCTGACGATGCTTTTATTGTTGATTCCATTTGTCCGATCTAATAGGTATGGATGTGCAGAAATTGTTCAAGGTTGGCCTGCAGGAGATCCCCATTTATATTTGTTTGTCATAAATCATAATTATGGCTTGGGTGTATCTGTATCCCGATGAACGATTCAGCGCTTTCTCTGGGGCGCCATAGTTTGGGATAATAGGTTTTTAAAAAGGAATGCCGATATAATCGTATTATTACAGTTGCGATCGAACTTGCTCAACTGTTAACTACCGAGTTGAAAAAATGTACAAGTCGATTTATTTGTAAGTTACAATATTTTGAACTTTTTAATCAGAGCTTGAACATTATTAAAAATATTAAATATAACTAACGTAACTCCTCTTGTTTGTATTACCTTCAGCAAACTTGTCTTCTATGCAACTTAAATGCAACTATTGAATGGTTAACTGATTTTTATACCCTTCCAAATATAATTTATAATTTCAGTCAAATATTCTTGATCAGCAAGACAACTTTTGGGAAAGTTTCAAGCAGATAGCTTTAAAACTGATCGACCTTCCAGGTGATGCTGATCAAGAATATATATACTATAGATATATACATATCTTGGGTCGGAAATGGTCTGAAATTATAACACCCTCTTCAAGGGAATAAAAAGTTTAACTTTGTTGTTTTAATTTTTTTTGCCTTCGAGATTTGGTAATATTTAAATACTAAGGAACTACGGTTTTAATAATTAAAATCAGACATATAATTATGTGATGCTTTGGACGGTTCGATTAAATAAAAGACGCCTATTTTCCTTCACAAACTTCGAATTTACCTAACAGAAACTTGTTTATCAAGCTAAGCGGTTTTTTTATTTGGCTATTGCTTTACTTGTTTATGTAAACAAAACATTTATTTTATATAATTATGCTATAAAATGTATATATTTTACTTTTTTTAAACTAAGCCAAATACTGGAGGCGCAACAAGTAATAAATTGAGAATAGCACTCGGTTTTTCATCAAAATGTTTAACAACAAAAAGAGATTTCAATAATTAATGTTATTCACACACGCGACGGCGTCTCGCAGTCAAATTGTTCCGTTCGAAAACGATGTATTTATAAAACAACGCGAAAATGCTGAAAATAGGAAATAGAGATGAGACAAGGCGCAGACTGAAGGAAATAGACGGAAAACCAGCAAAATGAGAGTGTAGATCTGCGTTGACTTCTTCCTACTTGTGCGACGACTGGGGACCGAGGATTGCAGTAAAAATGCTGTTTAGAATCTGATTGAGATTTCAGTTCGCTGGGAGACGATCGCCGAACGAGACCGTAGCAGAGTTTTCATGTCGTGCTGTGGCTAGACATCAGATATATATATTTTCCTATATATATTCATGTGCTACCAGCTGGCAGTGGCAGTTTTGAGTGCGGCAAGACGTGTCAAGTGAAATCGAATTATGTAAGTGACCTCTGCATTCGCGAAGACCGATTGCCGTTCGATCCAAACAAGCCACAAAGTTCAACAACAAAATTAAGTTCGCATCGTAATTAAATCTATTTGAAGTGCTCTAAATATAAAACTCAGCTAATTTTAAACACAGAACGCTCCATGAGAAAGTTCAAGGCATTTGGCAGAATAAACAATCAAACGAAAAGTCAAGTATACAAACATACGAAATATTATTATTTTTTTAGTTAATCAGAAAACGTTAAATATTAAAAACTGTGCACAAAATATACGCAAGTATAGGCAAGCCAAAGAAAAGTTTAAAAATAGTTCCCAACGTTCTCCCATAAAAATAAAAACTGTTTCGTTCGCGGCGTGAGACTGTGTCTGTGAGTCAGCGTTGCGTTCGCCTCGGTGGCTGCCTCCCAGGGCATCTGCCTCTTGAAAACGCCGGGCGGAGATGACGGTGGAGGCGGATTTGGTAAGGTGTGTCCAACCACTGCAGGCGGCTTTCATAAATATTGCGCAGTGTGACACGATTTGGGCCAAAAAGTATGGAAAGGCTGCATGGTGTTCCGAAAATAGCGCGAGAAGAGGGAGTTTGGGCACAGAAAACACGCTGCGTATACGCAATGAAAGAGAACAAAATGTTTACTGGTCGGGAAAGACCTATAGTTTGTTAAATGTATGGACAAATTAAATGGATCATTAACCACGCAATTAGAACGTATAAATACTGCGAAAACCGTTTGATAAAATTAGTTTTTTGTTGCACATTTTTTTATGTTATACTTTTTATTACTTTTCAACCAAAATGGGTGCTTGCAACTCTTACTTTTCCCATGAAAGCGTTCAGAAACCATATATTTACCTCAGTAAGATCACTTTTTACGGTCGATTAATACTGCTTTAATCTTGAGCTTAAAAGTAATCACTTTCAAAAGAATTAAAGAAAATATTTTAAATGTTTTTAGATATAATTAAGTTACTCTTTTAATAGTGTAGACAATCCCACGATTTACAAATTCGCACCTGCAGTCGACTTATATAGATTTAAATAGATTTTTGAAAGCTAAATACCATAAGTTAAATACCATAATAGTATTTGAATAAACTTTCTTTAATTTTGTTGCATCAAGTTTTTTGATTAAATAATTTGGCAGCCTTTAATGTATTGCCACCTGCGTCATTACAAACACGATTCGCTCTCTGTTATTTTTGTTTATTCGCTTTTGTTTTCAAGCATTTACATAAAATGCTCTTCAATTGGAAATTTGGATTTTCTCTTTTCTAATTCAATTCTCTATTCCTGGCATCTCAGCCACTTAGCCGCGTTGACAGAGCGATCCAATTGAGTCACTAAGAAACATTTCCCTCTTTCGCATTATTTCATAAATAAACAAGCCCGAACATGTTTTGCCAAAAAATATTTTTGAACTTATTCTATGCACCGAGAGAGGTTTTAGCCTAAATTTAGCGGTCTTATTCGCGATGGAACTCTGGCTGCATTTAGTTTTGTGCACAGCATCCACGAAATTGCATTTTCCGAGCACCTTCCGCATTGGTTGCCTCCGGAATTTGGGTGAGCAAGCTAAAAATATGCATTCATAATTCGCTTTTTTGGCAGACTGCTTAATTAAATTTGAAGTCGTTTGACGTGGCTGTGGATGAGTGAAAATATGGAACAGGGAATTAGTTTTCTTAAAATAAAAATTCTAAAATAATAAAAACCCTCAAAAAACCAATTATTACTTACGTAAACAGATTAAAGGAGAATCCAATCAAGTTTATCGAAAATAAAACGAGACAGCAACTATCTGACGGAGAAATCTTTAAAGATGTCGACCTCACAGTTGCTCAACAAGAATGTTCGCTCGATGCCCTCATGGGTGGTAAGTACCTACCGTGCCCCTGCATCCCAGGTAATATCGAATTGCCTTAATTATCCATTTCAGACTGAAGCGAATGACCGCATTGGACCGAAGCCACCGCCCACGCCCCCCAACGGAGTGGCGGGGGGTCCTCCCAAGGCTCCTGCCCTGCCGCCCAAGGCGAAGAACTCGCCCGAACCCGACTACGAGATCATCGAGTTTTCGAACCAGCAGTACTCCAACGAACCGATGAAGACCACAGTGATTAGGACCAAGACACCAGGTGACGAAACTAAGAGTATGACATCTAAAAGCAATTTGATTAACATAAAAGACGTCTTTTATTTATTCTAATGGTTGAAATGAATTGAAAATAGTTTACATACATATATTTTAATTTTATAATTACCAAAGTATATATGAGCCAACTTAAGCTTATTGTTACTTTAAATATGAATCTTAAAAACGTATTCCCAGTCCATTAAAAAAATTATACTTTTCTATACTTCAATTAAGAAAATTTGTAACCTTTTTAAAAGGGTTACTCTCAGAAAGGCAATCGGTTCAATAATTTCGGAGATGAACCCAATATTTTCGAAATCGTATCAGTTCTATCCATTTTTTCTCGAAACTACTTTTTAAACCTTTTTGACATTCTAACTCAAAAAGTTTTTTCAATTCAATATATATTGATGGAACGGACGATGTTGAAATGTTGTAATATTAACTAATTTTAAAAGTTTTAAGCCAATGAAAAAATTTGGTGAAACATTTTTATTTTCTTGCAAAAGTTTCGCTAGAGGCTCAAATTTTAGTTTCTGCTATTTTCCTTCTCTTTATCAATTCATTTCAAAGTAAACTTCTAAAAAACCCACCGGATGGGTGCCTTTTTTTTGGGGCCCTGGTAAAATTGCTTTTAGTTTGATTCTTAGTTTAAAATTCTTAGAAAACGAGCATAAAAGATATAAAAAAACATAAGGTTGACAATGTTATTTCGTTGTCTCGCGAAACCATGTAACCCCTTACGATACACATATGTAGTTGGGAAAATTGACCTCAACAAAGGCATTTTATGAACCTTCTTTTTATTCCCAACATGTAGATAACAAATTAAAGTGCACGCTGTGTGGCTCCCAGAATCCCTGGGTGACCTGTGCCGAGTGCGCGGGTCAGATATTTTGCGCCTCCTGCGACGACATGTTCCATAAGCATCCCAAGCGCAAGCAGCACGTGCGAAAGGTATGATTCCTCGATCCGGAAACTAATCCGATATTAATGTCATAGCCTTGCAGGCCGTGGAGCGGGGCACGCCCCCAATTCCCCCTAAGGTGCAGCCGGGAGGTGGGGCACCTGCCCCTGTGGCGCCACCCCGTCGCGGTAAACGCGGCCTGCTGACTCCGTTTCTGGGCCGCAAGGATCAGGTACGCCACTGCACGATCTCCTAGACCTGTAAGAAAAGCCCAGCGATGGCCTGCTAGAGAACCAAGTTTGTAATATTCAATTTGAATGCTTCAATAAAAACTGTCCTTAAAACCAGAACGCCCGCCCAGAATCGAACCAAAGAGCCAGATATATTTGATCATTATTTTTTCGACTACCGAAACCGAAATGGCACCCAACCCGACTCTTTCCAGATGCTGCCACCGCCCTCGCCCACGCCCTCGCACAAATCGCTGAGCGGCTGGCGGGGATCGCTTGGGGGCGGGGCCACGCCCCCAGTGCCACCAGTTGCCACAACCAGCCAGATGAACAACCGACCGCTTCCAGAGCCGCCCCGCAGCGAGGGCGGAGGATCCTCCCGATCAGGCACACCCAAGTCCGTGTTCGACACCATCCAGCGTCCGCCGTCCGTCCAGCTGGAGAAGATCAAGACCAAGGCCAGCGCCACCCTGGACCGCATGGCCATCCTGCAGCAGCGGTACCGCCAGCAGAAGGCGCGGCAGGACCTGAGCGCCAACAGCGAACAGGTGAGAGCCCGCCCACCTCAGTTCACAATGGAACGAATTCCCTCATCATCGAGTGTTTCGTATTGTCTTTGCTTGGAAAATATTATTTCAACGATCAAGTCCTTTTTATTCACCTTTCTTTTAGAACATATTGCTGTCATTGCTTATAAGGAAAGGCAGAATTTCGTACTTTTTTTATTTACTACAAATTTTTTATAGTGAGTAGTTTGGAATAACCCATAAAAAAATATGTATATTAAATCAACAAAGAGTAACTGTTACTGTTATTTTTGGGCAAGTTAGTACTTACGTCACAATTAAAACTGTAACAAAACAATTTTATTTCTTGTACTATGTTGATTTAATACGTATCTCTTCGAACAACTTGAGGGAAGTTCAGTGCTAGTAATTTGTGGATTGTGAGTTAAAGTCAAGGTTTTGCTGAGAATATATTTTTTTAAATTCGTTAATTTTTCGCTCAAAAATCAACTTTAAACTTTTCTGAATAGCAAGTTTAAATAACTATGAAATGTTATATAGAAAGAAAGTATGCAACTTTGCAAACCGATGTTTATATACCCTTGCAACTGTTAAAAAAAAAGTTTTTGTTATTTCGATTTCTTAAAAACAATAAAGCTATGTCGATTTTCGGATTCTAAAATATTTTAATATTACTATCTCTCGGAGTATATTCGTACACGTTAACGAACCATAAAATTATAATATGTTTACCCTTGCAGAGGGTATTATTATCATTGATTTACTACAATTATAATAGAGTAAAATATTGTAGAGATAGTCAGACAATGTAAGCAGTCAAGTCCAAATTGAAGTCTCTTTTAACAAATTGAAGAAAAGGTATTTGATCCTTGATATCATTTATTTTCCGTGTACACCTCGTATCGTGCTGTCTCGTTTCGTCATGTGTCGTTTCTCCCTTTCCTCTCTTTTCTCTGTTTCTCGTTGGTCATTTCCCCACCGCAGCATTTGTCGAATGGAGCCGGCTTTGAGCACTGGTCAAACATTTCACCATCGCCCTCGCATTTTCGTTCCGGCAGCATGTCATCCGGTTTGAACTCATCCCATTTCGATCTCTCGGATGACTCACAATTTCACAATTCCTTGCTGCTCCAACAACGACAGGCGGCTGGTGTCCAGCGGCGACAGATGAGCACCTCGGTGTTCAACCTGAACACCAATACCCGTCGACCCTTGGCCGAAACCCAGAACGGGAGCGCCTGGATCACCAATCAGCGCATCCAGCAGGTGAGTGGATGTAAACAGTTGAATAAATCAAATAATATCTTAGTAATGCTTTCAAATTGATTTGACGTTTGGATTTTTACTGAATTTCCTTAAAAGATTCCGTCTATTTTCGGTCAGCATCAAGCAAATATTGGTTTTAATATCTAATTTATTCAGTCAGACTAATTCAGTTTGAATTACTTCCTCAGCTAATTTAACAAACTAAAAAAGTAAATTGAACTCTAGAAAAATGTATCCACATGCATTTCTTAGACGATGTTTGCCCACACAAAGCTTTGTCCATATTCAACATTAATATCAATATATTTCAAAGGACTAAAGCTAAGTTCAGACCTAAAAAAATATTTTTGAACATTTTAAATGTCGAAAAATAGCAATAAATATATAAAGGAAAGCAGAAACATTATAAAAGCTGCAAGCAAATCCACTTTGGACCATTTTGCACAAATATTTTGCCAGTTTTCAATTTTAGCCTTAGATATGTTTCCCTAGTGGTTTTAACTAAAAAGTCCCGATTCCCCCATTGCAGGCCCAATCCTTGGCGCAACTTAACTGCGCCGGCTGTCAGCAGAGTCAGCAGCATCCTGGCTGGCCGCAGCATCAGCATCCGCATCATCATCAGCACCACCAGCAGCAACATCCCGACCAGTGGTCGCAGTTCGGCTCCCAGCAGCAGTTCAACAACTCCAACCTGTCCCTCAACGTGGGACCGGGCTACATGTCGCAGCAGCATCATCCGCACTACCCGCCGCCGGTGTTCATGACCCAGCGAGGAATGATGTACCCAGGGGCGCCTGGCTATCCCATGATGCATCCAGGTAAATACCATGCTCCTACTATGCTATACCAGCAGTGGCCTCAAGTGTCTTCTTTCCCAGGTGTCATGGGCATGCCACCTTCAGCCGCCTCCAGAGCCGCCTCCCGATCCCGGTATGCCGCCTCCCCGACGCCCAGCCGCAAGTCCATGTCCCTGCGACGCAAGCGGAATAGCTACGTGGACGACGAGCTAACAGACGACGAGGACTCTGACCAGGACGACCGAAGGTCCTTGGTCTCCAATCGCTCGGCCATGACGAGTGCCTCCCGCTCCCAGCAGCACCACCAGCACCACCACCAGCCCCGCCAGCGGCGCCTTTCGAGCGCCTCGCAGCTAATTGCCGGTGATGAGTTGGATGGCGACCAGAGGCATGGATTGCGGCAGCACAAGGGGCGAGATCGGCGGGGATCCGTGGCCAAGTCCGTGCAGAGCGAGTGGCTGCCGGAGAGACGTGACAATGAGGGAACCCTGACCAGGAACAAGCCAGCAACAGACTCGTCCCGCACCACTCGCATTTACTCCGACCTGGAATCGGAGGGCTCGGGTGCCCGTGCCCTGGTTCAAGCCAAAATCCAGCAGAAGCTCCAGGAAGCCGATCAGCACAGGTCCGCGAAGAAGGTCGACCACAAACGCAAGCCGGAGATGAAGGACGAGAACACACAGGCTGCGGCGGTGGTGCAAAAGACGGTGGCTCCGGCCCAGGAGGAGAGTGCCTCCGAATACGAGGAGGTGGTCGAAGAGGTGACCGCTTCGGAGAGCGAGGCCGAGGCTCAAACCGCTCCCGATCCACCGGATGACCCGCAGGAGATTGAGCCCGACGATCTGGGCCCACCACCTTCTACGCCCGATCACGAATGGGAATGCGAGTTTTGCACGTTCGTGAACGAGGCCAACATCAAGATCTGCTCCATATGCTGTAAGACTCCCTGCAAGCCACCAGTGCAGCCCACCAAGGCCAAGAAAGTGGAGGAAAAACCACAGGCGCAGGCTGGAAAGCCCAACAACATCAAGGTGGCTTCCATGCCGGAAGTCAAGCCAGTGCAAAAACCTGCTCTGAGGAGCCAACAGCCCAGTCAAAAACCTAGTAGTGGCAATACCACGGCCTCAAGTTCGACTATGTCCAACCACGTCACCACCAGAACTCCAAAAGTTTCACCCACCGTCAACACCAAAAACGCCTCCAGCATCCCTGTCAAGACACCTGCGAAGTCAACTCTGAAAACTTCGTCCGAGAACGAATCCGATAACTCGCTGGCCAAGAGCCTACTGCACAAAGGTAGGATACAAAAGAGAATCTCATTTTTCGAGGGCACAAAGGCCTAGAAACACCCACCCACCCAAGCCTAAGTACACCTAGTTAGTACACTAATAGAGCCAACCACTGTAAGCCTACAATTAACGCATTTATGGAAATCAAATACAGAACATGACCAAATCCCAGTTTGTTTAATTTGAATCCTTTGGTGATCCCATACCCACAAAGCTAATGCTCTCATCCGTATCGTTCCAGAGTCCGTTGAAAACATTTGGAATACTCTGGATGAGAGCATTCAGGCACAGGCGGAGAAGGTTCTGAAGAAGGCCCAGAAGGTTTCCACGGGCTGCGGTGGAACTCCGCCTCGGGAAACAGCGGCCGTGGAAATGGGAACCTCGCCGCCACCTCAAAGTATATCCACACAAGTAATTAAAGCCTTAAGGTTGACCCGAGCTCTAGCCTAATCCACTGCTTAATTGCAGACCTACGACGCCCTGCCCTTTAACTCAAAGTCGGAGGAGATCTCGACAGTGGTTCCGGATCGCTTTAGGACCCCGGATCCAAATAAGATGGAGCGACGGCCCCACTATCGCAGCAGTTCCCAGCTGCCGCAGGAAAATGATCGCTATCGCAGTGCCAATGATCTGAGGTATCACGATAGTCCTGGCCTGGACCCCTACAGTGCCGGTCTGGTTACCAGACGGCCCAATTTCATTAACGAGCTGCGCATGCTGCAACATGTAAGTTATGTTGGTCTAATAGACCAACAAAATAGTTAAAATTTCCTACTCATGCATGATGGTTAATTTACTCTTACGTAATACCTTACCAAAAAGAATAAAAAAAGGAACCATTTCGTTATTATTTCACAATAAAAAAAAAAAAAAATAAATAACTATTTCCAAAAGTAAGGTCATCTTTATTAGAAAAACTAAAAACCCAAAAGTATGCAACAACAACATACAAATATTACGAAAATAATCTAATTCGGAAATTTTAATGTTAAATAGTAACTAATAATAGGAGGCTAACAATATATAGGTTCTGCCTAATGTGCCAAGAATCCCATTACCCGCTCAAAAGTTAAAAAAAAACAAGATGTTTTGGTATTCTTCAAAATGACAATTAGTAAATATCTACTATATCAGAATTAGGCTTTTAGTTTTGTCAAAATCGAAATGTAGTCGTTTTGTAATAACTTTTTGCTTCCTCTCTTGTTAGTCACTGAATTTGATATCAGAAATTTAGTATGTTGAAAGTGCGATCGTCACGACATTTTTAAAACGTTAAGAGGTGTTTTTAAGGTTTCAATTTTAACAAAATATTTTTCATAGTTGCATAGCTATGGGCCTTGGTCAATTTGACCAAGCTAACACATTTCATCAAAGACGCAGAGTCAATTTCAAGTGCGATCGTCTGCTACTCAAGACATGAATTTTCTACATCCGTTTCTCGTACAGTAAAAGGGAATATTAAGCCGAGCCTATCAAATCATGACCATCGCTACACCAAAGTTCGGCTAAGTAGTTATTTAGAAATTTAAATCGAAAGACTTAACAAGTTTATTGTCAATAATTGGGAATTTATACCTGTAATACTTATAAGTCAAGTTCCCCTTCACCCCATTTAATGATTGTCCACGAAGGAAAGTGTTAAATAATAAATTCCAATCTAATACAAAAAAAAAAAAAAAAAAATTGGGAATTTAAGAAAAATATTTGTCAGAGACTGCTATAAAACAAAGGCAATGACATTTTAATGGTCAGTTTATCGCTTTATATAAAAAACCATGTAACCACGATTTCTAAGCCAAACTCCTTTGTAAAATGTTTTCAGCAAACCTCTTCGCCCTTCGACATGCCCCTAGAGACATTCGGGGTGAAGCACGAACCAGCCAGAGACCCGGAAACGGAAATGCACATCATACTGAAGGAGCTGGAGCTGTACAAGTTCACGGTGGAGGAACTGGAGGCGGCCCTGAAGTACTGCTCCCCCGACACGCACCCCATTCAGTGGCTACGCGAAAACTGGCCGAAACTGGTGCAGACGGTGCAGAGTTTGTCCACCAAGTACGGCCAGGAAAGAGGCGAGAACACGATCGGAACCGTGTCCCAAAACGAGGCACGCGAGGCGCTTCGCAGTTCCGGGGGAAATGTGTGGCAGGCGGTGGCAGACTGCATCCAACAGCGCCAGCAGAAGTACAGGAAACTGGCGGCCAAGGGGAACTTCCTGCGGGAGGACATCGTGAATGCGCTGACGGCGCACCAAGGTAATGTGGACCAGGCGCTGGTGGAGCTGAATCGCACGCAACTCAAGCCATTTCTAATGCGCATCTGGGGCTCGCCTAATGGCGTTGAGAATGAGAGTGGCGTCGCCATAGACACCAAGTCGGGTTAGTTTGTAGAGCCTGCATCAGTCAGCCGCTGTGCCATAATGTCCCATCTTTCTTTCTCTCCCCGCATTCATTGCCAAAACAGATATCCATGACTTCCTCAACACTCATGCCTTGGACTGCCTGCAGCTCCCGTTGGCAGGGGATAGTCCCAGCGCCGCCCAATCCAATCCCTTTGAACCACCTCGCACTGACGACAGCCCCGCGAAGTCCACCTATGCCACGCCTAGTCCCTATCAAATGGAAGACAGCGCCCTGAAGAGCTTGGAGATACTCATCGGAAACATGGAGCAGAACCAGGCCAAGCAAAACCAGGAGGTGCTCCGATCCATTGAGACCATGATGGACACGTTCAAGGGCAAGCCGGAGCTGGAGTACGAGACGGATCCGGAGATAATGCGTATCCTCACAAAAAGCCCCATCAGCACGCTGAAACCCTCTGGAACCATCGAGGATAAGTCCACCGAGGACGTCAAGAACTTCGTGTGGCAGCACATTCAGGATATTGTGCCCAATCTGGTGCAGCAGGTTGAACAAGAGCTCCTGGAGAAGCCGGAGGTTGAAGGTCCAGTTCCGGAAGGCCAGCCAAAGTTAGCAGAGCCTGCACCAGAACATGCGCCTGCTCCAGAACCTGAGTCTGAGCCGGAACACACACCTAGGGTCGATCCTGCGGTCTACATCATGGAGGAGGTCATCAAGCCGAATTTGAGGGAAGCAAGCATACGCGAGGAGCTCCCACCAAGTTTTATTTATGCGACAGAAATAGCCAACTTCAGGTTGGAGTTTGATCGTGGCACTGAACGATGGCACGTGGCGGAGTGGGAATACGATGATCTTGAGGGTGCAGAACGCATAGTATACAAAAGCTTTATAGCTCCAAACGAGGAAATTAAGGAGGAGATTCAAGAGGTAGCTGTCAACGGCTCGGCAATCGTACTTCCAGCTACAAATATACAGGAGGAATCTGCTACAGTAATCTCCAGCAACCCACAAAAGACTGAACATACCGAAGTAACAAAACCAGAAACTGTAATAGTTAATGAACCACTTTCACAAAACACAAATCTAGAAACTTTTAAGCCTTTAGTAACTACAGAGGAGATCGTTAATGAAGCCACGGCAAAGCAAGGAATTCAAAATGATGAACATAAATTCAATGAAAATAATTCACAAGTTCAATCAAATTTATCGGAATCACATGCCCACACCAACCCAGAAACTTTTACAGATAAAACAGTTGATCAAGCCACCGCACAGCCAGCAAAGGAAAATGAAAAGCAGATATCTAATGAAAATAATGTGCAACTTGATGAAAAGCCTACCACGAGTAAAGAAGCCAATCGCAGAAATAACCGATCTTTGCAACAGAAAAAAGGAAGAACTCGGGAGCAGAGTCAAAAACCAACTAACCGCTCAAAACTAACAAAAGATAAGGACCCGAAACCAAATGAAGAGAAGAAAGAACACAAAACGCCAGCGGAAATGGCAACTAAAGGAGCAGAAGCAGTCACAGAGTCAAATTCTAGTTCAACTGATAATAAGTCAGTTGTGACTGCAACTATTGATGACATCTACACAACTTCTCCAAACGAGCCACAATCTGAACAAGGAGTTAACCAATACGTCGATTCCACTGTTCCCGAACACACTTCTATTATTTCCTCACAAGATAATATTCCTCCAGCTCCCTTAGACGATTCGCAAAGTTTATCGACAAATATTGTAACTCAAAACGAGGCATCGGCTATTTGGGATCAACCTGAAGAGAACCAGGAGATTGCTGGATCTTCAAGCCAGAAAGAAACAAATGAACCCATAACAAACGCTACAAACGAATCCAGAATTGAACACATATATCTGGCAAACAATATCAATTATTCGGATCAACCTGCAGAGTCACAAAAGATGGCTACATCTACCAATATAACGGAGATAACTGAATCCATTACACACCCCCAAGAAGGATCAAGTATTGAAAATGTTTCCAGCAATTCACCCGAAAACGATGATAAATTGGAGTCCATCAAGAATAACGAAGTTACTGTAGAAGATAATTTCGCTTCCAGAATCCTCTCCCCATCTTCCACAAATGAATCTCTAGTTAATGATAGTCCAGAGATCGCGCCTAGTACCACGTCGACAGCCATCGATCACAAGCGAAGTCCGAAGCGTTTTTCAAAGATTCCCGTGAGAACTTTGAGCAGCAACAGTCTGCGAAGTGAAAGCAGAGCGAGCAATCGTACTCCAACAGCAACTGATGAGTTTGAAACAGAAGAGACCACAAGAAAATATGATATAAAGATAAGTGACAGCTCCTCTATTGTTAACCAAGATATTCAGTCTGAAAAGGAAGTTTATTTTGTCGCAGAAAGTGCAGTCCAACCGATAAATTTAGAACAAGAAGTTCCTACAACAACTGCTGCAGAAAGTGCAGTCCAACCGATAAATTTAGAACAAGAAGTTCATACAACTGCTGCTATAGCCATTACTCCAACAGATTCCGATGAAGTATTCGAGGATGCCCCGGAATTCAGCAGCAGTGAAGGAACAAAACCCCACGATGAAGCCGCTTCCGATGCAGATCTTTATAGCCTGGACAGCGATGGGCCGCGGGCAGAAACAAAGTCCCCGGAGAACGAAGTCCTCCTCTTGCTGGATGAGCACACCCCCTTGGAATCATTAGTTGCCAAGTCCAGCAGCAACGCTAGCATGAACTCCCAGTCAACTCAATCGGAAACGTCCAAGGTTGTCCTCAAGGAATTTGTTCCTTCCGGAGATCCGGCCAAGCAGAACCTCAGTGAACTGGTTGAAGACACTCAACGGTTGATTAAACAAATGCGCGATGAGATCAGCATGGATGAGTTCGAGTCCACCGATGAAGATGATTTCTCCGACGAGTACTCGGATGAGTACGACGATGGCGAGGAGGAGGAGTGGTACGACAGCGAGGGCGAAGAGGAAGGCGACTACGATGGGGAGGGGGGCGATACCTACAACGAGCACCCTTCCCAAATAGAAGAGGCCTCCACCGGCGATGAGGGCACCGAGATCGAGGACATAATGGAGGAGGATGAAGATCAGGCTGACGAAGACGAGGCACAACCCACCCAAATCACACCAAACATTGAACCACTCATATCGCCTGCTCTATCAGTCACGCCCACGAACCAAGAAACTGATCCGATCGCACACACTGAGGTTGTTTCATCCACAGGAAGGAGCCTGGAGGCTCAGTCGCACAATACTGAAGTCGAGTTGAGCCTGCCTCCTCAGACTGATCATGTTGAGTCGGAAGTAGAAGCACTGCCTATACAATCGCCTTCTCTCGTTATTGACTCGGAAAGCCGACCTGCGGAACAGCCTGTTGAACTTGTGCTGGAAATACCTTTGGAAGTAGAGCCAGCCATTGAATTGGATCCCGTTGACGAACCTACTGCCCTGCCCATAACACCCGGACCACCCATTGTTGATTCCGAATCCCGACCCGTGGAGCCGCCCGTAGAACAAGTACTGGAAGAGCCCAAAAAGGTAACCCCCAGCATGAAAGGCAAGGCTGTAAGCAAAGACACCGCCTCTTCAATCAGGCCCAAAATTGCCAAGTCCACAGTCAGTAAGATTCCCAAGCCCACCAGCGAACCCACTAACAGTACGAGTAGCACCCCCCCAAACAAGAAGGTTCCGCTGCGCTCCAAGTCCTTTTCGGCTCCCATGGGTATTTCCTCTGTGAAACGCATCCAGGAGGTCTACCTCCAGAAGCAAAGCTCATCGATCGGGGCCAGTCGAGTGCCGCTCAAGAGCAGTCCGATCACCAAGAAGTCGATCAACGATGCCATTAGCAGGTTTAATTCAAACCACGCCGAAGGACCCAGCACCAGTGGAGCAGCGGCTGCAGCGGCATTGCTAAAGCCGCGATCCCAGCCCCGAATCCCCAAGAAGAAGTACCACGAGACCTGCTTCTCCGACGACGACTACGAGACCTCGGCCACGGAGGAGGAGCAGGAGGACCAGGACCTCGCCGAACCCCTCAAAGCAGAACTGCTAAAGCGTAAGCTGAGTATGCCCGTCTTCCGGGCATATCCTAGTGTTCAAGAGCCAGTAATTGAGGACCCAGCGGTGTGTACAACCCGACAAGTGGCTCAGCCAGTTCCTCAAGAATCTTGCTTTGTTTGCTCTCATTTTTTAGGTCCTGGCACGCAAGTACGTCGATCAGGAATTGGTGGCTAACATCGCTGAGGCTCAGATAGCCGCCACCTTGGTGAGCATGAAGTTCACGGAGGACGTGTCTCTGTGGGCGGCAAGGGAGTGCTCCGACCTGGACCAGGCCATCGCCATGCTCCAGCAGGAGTGCGAGCTGTGCATGAACAACTTTCCCATGAACCAGATCGTATCCATGCTGAAGTGCCTCCACAAGTGCTGCAAACAGTGTGCCAAGAGCTACTTCACCGTACAGGTGAGCGATGGGATGTGGATCTGAAGAAATTGGGGGTTGAGTTGTCTTAAGAAATCCTAAAGATAAAAAATTAAGTCTAAGTGCTACTACTATGTCCTAACGACAACAATGTGGAAATTGTTTCAATGTAACCTCGACATTAAAACTGGTATCTTTTGTATGCCAATACAGAGTCAACTTTTGTAAAGGGCCCCTCGAAACAAACAATTCTAACAGTTAAAATATGACTGACTCCGATCGTAGAATCAAAGATTGATAATTTTTTAGCTAAATAAATCTGATCGTTTTACCTTTATTTATCACTATTCCTCAGATAACCGATCGTAGTATCAACGATTGCAGTTGCCCGTTCTGCAAATTGCCCGAACTGAGTAACGAGGTCCATCACGAAGATGAGCACCTGGAGTACTTTTCCAACCTCGACATTTTCCTGAAGAGCATCCTGGACAACGACGTGCATGAGCTCTTCCAGCGCAAACTTCGCGACCGCACCCTGCTGCAGGACCCCAACTTCAAGTGGTGCATCCAGTGCTCCTCCGGATTCTTCGCCAGGCCCAAGCAGAAGCGTCTGATCTGCCCGGACTGCGGTTCGGTCACGTGTGCCCAGTGCCGGAAGCCCTGGGAGCGCCAGCACGAGGGCAGCTCCTGCGAGGCGTACCTGGAGTGGAAGCGCGAGAACGACCCCGAGTTGCAGGCACAGGGCGTCCAGGAGCACTTGGCCCAGAACGGCATCGACTGCCCCAAGTGCAAGTTCCGCTACTCGCTGGCCAGGTATGTCCAAGGCACTTCCTCACTTACAATTAGGAATGACTTAGAAAATTAGAAAACTTGACTAAAGCTTCAAAAGAAATAGTGGGAGATACCCAAAGTTTTTATATGTACCCCCTTAAAAGTTTAAAACTGGATTTTCAGTGACGCTAAAGTGTTTTCTGCGAAGGTAAACTAGCTTTGATTTATACAATGGATTGTGTTAAAAACAAGAAAGGAAAGCTAACTTCGGGCGGAGCCGAAGTTGATATACCCTTGCAGAATACTCTGTAAATTATATTCTCCAAAATTATTCATATTATGCATTCTTAATACTCATAAAAAATCCCAACTTCCTAACTTTAAAAACACCAAAGTTATAGCATTTCCAATCGTTCAGTTATATGGCAGCTATAAGATATAGTCGGCCGATCCTTATGAAATTTAGTAGGTCGGATTGATTGGCCAAATATAAAATCCATAGAAAATTCCAACTTCCTAACTTTACAAACACCAAAGTTATGGCATTTCCGATCAATCAGTTATATGGCAGCTATAGGATATAGTCGGCCGATCCCGATCCGTTCCGACATATATACTGCGTGCAAAGGAAAGAAGGCTGTGTGCAAAGTTTCAACTCGATAGCTTTAAAATTGAGAGACAGACAGACGGACAGACGGACATGGCTATATCAACTCAGGAGGTGATCCTGATCAAGAATATATATACTTTATAGGGTCGGAGATGTCTCCTTCACTGCGTTGCACACTTTTGACCAAAATTATAATACCCTCTGCAAGGGTATAAAAAGCTTATGTTTCCCATGTTTTTATACCCTTAAGGGGGTATATACCTTTTTTTGTCGAAAAAAATAGGAAAGTTTGGATTTTTTTATGTATGTAACTATTGTTTTTATTAAATGAATGATTATATTTTCTGAAAGTTTAGATTGTTGACAATGTTTATACAAAATTTTTTGAAAAAATATTTAATAGTTTTTAAGGTGTGGCTGTTTCCCTTAAACGCCTTTTTTTTAAAGAGCCTTGCTGTGATAATTCCTCAGGACGAATGGGTCAACTGATACCAAAAAAATAAAAATATTTCATTAGTTTAAAGTAGTATCCTGTACTTGAACGAACGTTTTTAAATTTTTTTTTTTTTTTGTGCATACGGGAACGATTAATGCAAAAAATGACGTTTTTGGACGCAAAAATTCTTACAAAACTATCTATTTCGGCGAAATAAAAATTTTTACATGAAAAAACGATCGTTCAAGTACTAATAAAATTCATTACGAACATTTAAAAAAAAATTTGAAGAAAATCGGTTCAGTACTTTTTCGCCAATCCATATCACCGCAAAGTCATTTTTAAAAAAAACCATTTCGAGATATTCGCGTTTAAAGTTTCAAGTTTGGGTCTGGGCGGGGACGAATCTCAAATCTCTATGAAAGTTTTGGGAAATATTCTCAAGAAGTTGTTCTTTAAGATAAAGCAAAAAAAAAAATTCGATTTTTTGAAAATGAAAAAGGTATATGCTTGCAATGCATTTTAGACCATATAAAGTGGACATATTCATGATAATGTGCTTGGCTAGAAACGTCATTTTCGTCTGTCCGTTTCTATGCAAAATAGACTTTCAGCTTTTGCAGGTAAATATATATAAACGTTCATACAGACGGATTGACGGACTGACTTACGGCCATAGCTAGATCGACTCGGTCATTGATCCTGATCAAGAACATATGTAGTCGGAAACATAATTTTCATCCATAACAATATACGCTTAAGATTAATAACTGAAGGCTTAGTAACGTTTACGAATTTGAGAAATACGGTTTACATTTTATAATAATTAAGCTCGTTACCGCAACGGAAACGATTGAAAATCGTCATTATCTTGTCGTTTGTAAACATAGATACCATAATTAGAGTTAATACCATTAATTACCAAAACAAATTCCATATTTATAAGTCTATATATTGGCCCAACGCAGGTCATTAGCAGCAAATTGAATTTTGTTTTGAATTGGGTAATGACCGGTTACTAACCAAGATTCTAGAGCCGACTAAAGGTGATGCCCACATGTTTTTACGAGTACAATTTCTACTTTTCTTTGTGACTTATAATAATTATATTTCGAAGTTGAAAACATGGGTGTATATGGCAGGTGTAACGTATTTTGGGCGCACCAAAATCTTTATTATTATTATTTATTTGCTGTTGTCCTGGCTAATTCAACCACAACTCATTTTCCCAGGGGCGGCTGCATGCATTTCACCTGCACCCAGTGCAAATTCGAGTTCTGCTACGGCTGCGCCCGGCCCTTCATGATGGGCGCCAAGTGCACCGTGTCCTCGTACTGCGCCAAACTCGGTCTGCATGCCCACCACCCGCGCAACTGCCTCTTCTACCTGAGGGACAAGATCCCACTGCAGCTGCAGTTCCTGCTCAAGGAGCAGAAGGTCAAGTTCGACACGGAGCCCATCCAGAGCCAGGACGAGTCCAGCAGCTCCTCCAAGGCCCGTGCCCAGGCCCGCTGTCCCATCCCGCTGCAAAAGGAGACGCCGCAGGGCCTCGTCGATACGGTGTGCAACACCGAAGTGCCCGACAAGCACGCTGGCATGTGTCGGTGAGTTCAAGATACCTTGCTTAATTATTTAAAATGTAATACCAAATGCAATTTGGTTTTTTGAGATCGGATATATATCAACAATAACGAGAACGGAAGCTAACTTCGGCAAGCCGAAGTTTTAATACACTTGCAGACATATAAAAATAGAAACAAGAAAGGAAAGCTAACTTCGGGCGGAGCCGAAGTTGATATACCCTTGCAGAATACTCTGTAAATTATATTCTCCAAAATTATTCAAATGATGCATTCTTAATACTCATAAAAATCCCAACTTCCTAACTTTAAAAACACTAAAGTTATGGCATTTCCAATCGTTCAGTTATATAGCAGTTATAGGATATAGTTGGCCGATCCTTATGAAGTTTGGTAGGTCGGATTGATTGCCCAAAAATAAAACCCATAGAAAATCCCAACTTCCTAATTTTACAAACACCAAAGTTATGGCATTTCCGATTAATCAGTTATATGGCAGCTATAGGATATAGTCGGCCGATCTGGCTCGTTCCGACTTATATACTACCTACAATAGAAAGACAACTTTTGGGAAAGTTTCAAGCACATATCTTTAAAACTGAGGGACTAGTTTGCGTAGAAACGGACGGACGGACGGACAGACGGACATGGCTAGATCGACTCTCCTGGTAATGCTGATCATGAATATATATACTTTATAGGGTCGGAAATGTCTCCTTCACTGCGTTGCAAACTTTTGACTGAAATTATAATACCCTCTGCAAGGGTATAAAAAGGGATATTTTCACAGCATTAAACAATTATTCCTATGGAAGCTATAAGATAAAGACGTCCGATCGGCAAGCGCTTTTACCCTGATCAAGGTATGCGTAAATAAGTAAGACTTGGAAAAATTGATGTCAATAGCTTATATACTGCGCAAAATGACCTGAAAAACATCAAATTTTAACCGTTTCACCCTATTGTTCCTATGGAAGGAATGGTCAAGGTGTGCATAAAAAAATAAGATTTGGAAAGATGCATGTCAAAAAGCTTTTACACTGCGCGAAATATCTTCCATTTTTGCAAGTTATATCCGACTGTTCCTATGGGAATATAGACATCCGATCGGGACGGTTTTTAAACTTGACCTGCGTACACATGTTTTAGGACGACTGTGAAAGTTTGAGATTCTGACCAAAATTATAATGCCCTCTGCAAGGGTATAAAAATCGAATGACCCTGTCGCTTAATCCCTATGTTTTTCAGCACCCACTACGTAGAGTATTTGGCTGGCAAGGTGGCCAAAGCAGGCATCGATCCGCTGCCCATCTTCGACCTGACGGACTGCGTCCAGGAGCTGCGTAGGCGTGGCATCGCACTGCCAGAGCGCGGACCCTGGGACACCGACGAGATCTACAAGACCATGTGCTCCGAGGTGCGTTGTGCTGATCATCAATTGATCGCTTTATTGATTTCCTTTTATTCGATTGGCATGATTTGGCTTTGTTTTCCATTTGCCTTAATCGGGTTTCGCTACGCGGAAAACGAGTTTCCTGCGGCCGGGGGCGATGTGTTTTCGCCGGGTGATTCAGTCTCCGCCCCCGTAGATTGATCAAGGCGGAAAAAACAAATAAAGAAAATAAGATCGTTTAGCCGCTAACTAAATTTTTGGATGCTGTCTGACGTATTTCACACGCGTCTTAATTGATATTCGCTTTATTATTATTTAATTGTAAACAGTTCGGTCGGTCGAACCGAAAATGTTTATAGATGTGCCCATCTCTCAATCTCGTTCTTACTTATAGGTAATCAAACAGCATATTCCCCTGAAATCGGCATAAGCGGGAGCAGAAGAAGCGATGCCATTGGAAACGGCACTGTTGCAATTCTTCATTAATTTTCATGATTTATGGCGAGCACTTTTATAGTCATTTTTATACAGCCACCTACCCACGAATCGAACTCAAGACTTGGGCAGTTCTCTAGATTAGACATCGCACACCTTCATCGACACACCCACTCATCGTCCAGAAGCCTTTGCCATTTTGTTTAGTTACTAAGAGATGAAAATCAACAGAGGACCAAAGATCCGCACGTGTAACAAAGTGCATCAATAAACCGATCATGTGAAACACAATGCAATTGTTTTAGAATTTATTCATTAATTGAACTGTGAACAACAGAGCGCAGGTGGTGCGGTTCGAGAAGGTGTTTTCAGTAGAGGGGCGTTTGACCATCCAACAAATCAAATAATCGAGTAAGTAACCACAAAATGGGCGGTTCCAAAGACAATTTGTCCCATATAATCTACAATATTATTGTATACTTTTGAGCTTGCTCTAGTTTGTCAAAGCAAAGCACAAAGTGATAGCTTTGAATATCTTGAAAGTCGTAATTCCACAGAGAAACGTATCCCGCCCCTTGGCCGTTTGCGATATTGCCAAAAAGGCAAATGCGACCCATAAATTATGTCCCGCGACAAAAAGAAAAACCACAAAAACACCAACCACATCGGCAGAAAATAAACCAATACAGTAAGTGGGGGACATTCGGATTCGCCGACGCGACGGGACAAAGTTACTTGTGGACACCAGGGAACGAGATGAGACGAGAGGCGCCGGCGGAGGCATCGTAAAAACCTATTTTCGTAGCGATTGAAATTAATTTATGCGCGCGGCACAACATGTTTTGATATTCGGACAGTTTTACACCAATAACAACTAATTAAACGGGATAAATTGTATATTTATCGATCCATAAACGATCTCGTGCCCTAGACTTTCTTGTCTTGTCAACGTCGTTGGGTTTTGAGACTGAGTCCCAACTGCAGCACTCGCATGCGATGAATTTTTTCACGGCTTCTAAGCGCGTGGCATGAAACTATGCAGAGCACATGTCCTATGCTATTTATGATCATCCAGTCAGCTTGGTCGTTCAGTTATTTACCCCTCGATCACGCGGACAGCGGTCGAAAATATACCACATTTCTTTGGAATCAATTTTTTAATATATGTCTAAACTGTATTTATGATATGGTTTGTTCGAAAACATATTTAGTAATAGTAGTAACCGCCTTACTTAGCTATAAACCTATACAGCATGGTTTAACATATTATTAACTGCATTTCTCATTCTGATTTCCAGCATCAAGGATTAGTTTTGAAAAAATCAGAATTATTTTCTCAATAAAATAATTTTAAAGAAAACGAAAAAGGTATTGAAAATGCAATCTATATTACGCCAATCTAAATTGAAAACATTCTTTCTATAAGTGGATAAGCATTTTCTGTAATACTTTCAAAAAAACAAACCACAATTTTAGAAGATTTTGAACCACTTTTTATTTTCAGGTGTTGTAGAAAAATTCAGATTCTTCGTCTAGCCGGTTTTTTAATACGCCATGTGCTTGGACGTTAAACACATTTAAGTGTTGGCACGTGCCTCGTAAAATGATGTGTTCCATTCAGATGCTTTATAAAACAAAGTCAAGGTGAAATGACAGTGACCTTAAACCCAAAGTTACAGGCTAACCAAAGAAATTAATCAATCATTTCCCAAATCGATCGCATCCGAACGGCCTTTGATTCATGGGAGCCAGAATTATACATTTTAACAGCATATTGTGGAGAAACGAGTGAACGGGCAATGCAAACAATGTGTCCGCCCACCGAACACACGGCGTAACCTCACCTTTGTTGAATTAACCTTAGCAATTGTTTATTAGAGACAGAATTACCGGCAGAGGCGTCACATCCTGTCCACTGCAAACAACACAAACAGCACAAACAACGGCTAGATGGGTCTAGATTGTTTTTCACCGGCTCTTCTTTAATTTGGCTGCGCTGGAAACCATGACATTCAATGTCTAAGCAACTCAAAAAACATCGAGGCGACCTTCGCGAACAGTACACAATAATTAGACAAACACCTATGAGGTCTGCGCGAAAAGCCATCATAAATAATTGAAATTCAAATAATAAATATTTACGGTCTGTTGTAGGGAGCTTATCCAGAAATGGTATTCCCCTGATTGTTTTGCAAATATCGTACAGGTACTATGGAAACGATTGCCAAACTAAAATTCCCTTGTTATATTAAGAACGTCCGTTTCAAATAAACTCAGTTTACGGTTTTATATTTTGTTTTTCGTAGGTTTACATAGGATATTAACTCATGATTACATTAAAGTTTATTTAAAGGTCAAATGTAATAAAATAGTATGTACAAAAGGGTTGCATACGCATTGATGGCATCTGGCCATCAATGGAGCTGATTAAGGATATCTACATAAACATGTTTGTATAGTCTACTTCGAATATAAAACAAGCCTTAGCCGTCTAATAATTGGTCGTGAATGCGCCAGGGGCACTCCTTACACCTCCTTAAAGCCTATTTCTAGATAATTGCATTATTCGGTATACCGTACACATAATGTAAGTAACGCGCAAATCACACATTAAAGTACATTCATAAATACAATCATAAAACTACATACATGTATAGATTACGAAGAAAATCATCGTGGCGGAAGACTAGAAAGGTAACACTACTGGAAAGTTATCCGTTGACGTGTTTTTATCTCAAACTGGGTTTCATTATCCTACAAATTCTTACTACTTAGTTATACCAAATTGCATCTATATAAAACTATAATAAATTTCAGTTCTGGGATTCTGCACTCGCAGAACAACAGAAAAAAACCGCCGAGGAGTGGCTTCTCTGCTCTACATAAACGATCTTCTAGATCCACAAATTCAAACAGTTCCCCTGAAGGATAATGACACACATCGAATTGGGCGATATCGACTTATTTACAAGATGATATTTTCGTGAAGCTTTGAGCAAGAGATTTTAAATCTTTCGAGCAGTCCGGAGGGTTATCAAAGTGGATTTACATATTCCGGTGCTACTACCTGTCCGGTTGGTTATTCAATTCTGCTAGAGAGATTTCTCGGTTGGAGTAGATCTTGGGGACCCAACAAAACCACACTCTACTGCAACAGATCCAGGGCGTGCAGACTCTCCACGTCCGGATCGAAGTTGGCGTCGCAGGTGGAGAGCCAGTCCCAGACCCGCCGCCTCACCATCGCCTGGTCGATGGGGATGTCCAGGCCGTAGGTGGACATCATCCGCTTGAAGCGCAGCTTGTTCTCGTCCCCGGAGAGGCGACCCTCCCGCTGGTTGAGGTAGATGCAGGAGTCCTGGTCGTGGTTGGTGGGCGAGATGAGGGTGGCCGACTTGGAGGTGGAGATGCGGCACTCCACCCAGCGGTCCTTCATGTACTTGGCCACCTCGGTGATCTTGCAGCGGTCCTCGGGGTCGTGGCTCAGGTACTTCCGGAAGCAGCGCATCAGCCGCGGCGAGAAGCGGCGGAAGTTGTCCGGCACCTTGGTCGTCTTGCGCTGCTCGTACTTCATGAAGTTGGCGTAGGACTGGTCCTTGACCCAGTCGGCCGACTGCCAGGGCGGATTGCCGGTGAGGATGTTGTACAGCAGGATGCCGAACTGCCAGGAGTCGCTGACGGGCAGGCACTGGAACCGCTCGTTCTTGATCAGCTCCAGCTGCTCCGGCGGCACGCAGCTGGTCCACGTGTGCTTCACCTTGTGCACCAGCAGGCCCTTCTTGGTGGTGGCCCCGAAGTCGCAGAGCTTCACCCGCGTGAAGTCCGGCGTGAAGACCAGGATGTTCTCGATCTTGAGGTCGCGGTGCACCAGGCTCTTCGAGTGCATGAACCCGAGGGCCGAGCTGAGCTGCTCCGAGATCAGCTTGCAGGCGTTCTCGTGGAGCCCGTTGGGTCCGATGTTCGAGGCCAGGTCGCCGTAGGGGGCGTGCTCCATGGCGAACACGTAGTAGTCCATCGTCTGGAAGGCCACCGCGTAGGCGCTCAGGATGTGGTGGTGGTGCGACAGCTCGTAGTTGTAGTGGAACTCCTTCTGGAACTCCTTGATCGTGGTCAGCTCGGCGTGGACCGCCTTCAGGACGACCGGCGTGCTGGTGGGCTTGTGCCGGCACAGCAGGATCTTGGCGAAGCAGCCCTCGGCCAGCGTCTTCTCGATGTTGTACTGGTCGGCGAACGTCATCAGCGGCAGCTCCACGTCCGGGATCTGGTGGATCTGGCCGCCGTCGTTCTTGTCCGGCTTCTTGTAGATGCTGCTCCGGCGGCTCACCGAGGCCGCTCCTGGCACCTCCAAACGGCCGGTGCTCGTGCTGGTGGGCGTCAGCGGGGTACTGCACCGCTTCTGGTTGTTGTGGTTGGTGCAGGTGCTGCTGTTGTTGTTGCTGTTCCGGCTGTTCGTGCTGCCGCCGTCGCCGAAGGAGCGGCGCAGGCGGAAGGAGAATGAGCGTTTCTCTGCAAGAAGAGCCAAAAACAAAGATTAGGGAGTGCAAAAAATATGTAATCCAAAACAAGAAAGGAAAGCTAACTTCGGGCGGAGCCGAAGTTGAAATACCCTTGCAGAATATTCTGCAAATTATATTCTCCAAAATCATTCATAATGCATTCTTAATACTCATAAAAAATCCCAACATCCTAACTTTAAAAGCACCAAAGTTATATCATTTCCAATCGTTCAGTTATATGGCAGCTATAGAATATAGTCGGCCGATCCTTATGAAATTTGATATGTCGGATTGATTAGGCAAAAATAAAACCCATAGAAAATCCCAACTTCCTAACTTAACAAACACCAAAGTTATGGCATTTCCGATCAATCAGTTATATGGCAGCTATAAGATATAGTCGGCCGATCCTTATGAAATTTGGTAGGTCGGATTAATTGGCCAAATATAAAACCCATAGAAAATCCCAACTTCCTAACTTTACAAACACCAAAGTTATGGCATTTCCGATCAATCAGTTATATGGCAGCTATAAGATATAGTCGGCCGATCCTTATGAAATTTGGTACGTCGGATTAATTGGCCAAATATAAAACCCATAGAAAGTCCCAACTTCCTAACTTAACAAACAGCAGAGTTATGGCATTTCCGATCAATCAGTTATATGGCAGCTATAGGATATAGTCGGCCGATCCCGGCCGTTCCGACTTATATACTGCGTGCAAAGGAAAGAAGGGTGTGTGCAAAGTTTCAATTCGATATCTTTAAAACTGAGAGACTAGTTCGCGTAGAAACAGACAGACGGACAGACAGACGGACAGACGGACAGACGGACAGACGGACAGACGGACAGACGGACAGACGGACATGGCTATATCAACTCAGGAGGTGATCCTGATCAAGAATATATATACTTTATAGGGTCGGAGATGTCTCCTTCACTGCGTTGCACACTTTTGACCAAAATTATAATACCCTCTGCAAGGGTATAAAAACGTTTGAACATGAGTAAGTGGGAAAAGGTGTGGCGAAAAGGACCTTCCCTTGACATCTAGGGGGTCGCCGAATAATGTTTCAGTAATACCAATAGAGGGCTTTCATAAAACGATGTCGTATCTATTACCATGATTATCTACACATCTATCGCTCATTTTATGCGTTTACCCTACTACTTTAATTAAAGGTGAAACTTGAATTAAAAATATTATTATATTATTTGTATTGTTTTTCCTCGAAAAAGTGGGCATATGCAATACACACACCGTTATACTATTGTTTTGTTCGAGTGGTGATTCTTTATAGTTCGACTGTGAGTTGTTAAGGGGTTATCCGGGTCTTGGAGCACGAAAAAAAGCCTATTTTCGTGAATTTTTTTTCAAGATCTTATGACAATTTCACAAATTTCATTTATTGTACATTAATGTTTATGGTTTGACCAACATTGTGTAAAAATTTGAATCAAATATTTTTAAAATTGAGCCGTTGAGGCAGGCTTGAACTTGACCTCATAAAAAATTGTGTCCTTGCGGTAGGCAAAATATCTCCTCCAATTTTTGTCTGAAATCAAAAAACCAAAATTATTTTGATAGTGTATGTGTCTCGCTTGTCCTCTACGAGCCATTTTTTTTAAAAATTAAAAATTGAATTTTTGTAGCGCTTTTCATAAAAAGTGTCATTTTTTACGTAAATTTTGGCCATATTTTGGCTTATAAAATGAGTTGTAATTAAAAATTAAAAAAATCCCTCCGTTAAGGACAAGAGAATTATGTCTAAAAGAAGTGTGCAAAAGCAGAAGTTGATCGGTGCAATAGTTTTTGAGAAATCGTGACTACCGACTTCAAAAAAGTGGTTTTGAGAAAAACGCGTTTAAAGTGCCGCATCTGGCCCGTTGTGACGTCCGACGCGCTGGGCTTTAAATTTCTCCCATTCCTACAGTTTTGCTTCGATCGACTTGAAATTTTCAGACAACATTCCTGAAACTTTGTACTATTATATAAAAAAGTTTGAAAAAAATGAATTTTTTGAAGTGTCAAGACCCGGATAACCCCTTAAGCTATATTTCTATGCATGATCTTGGTGAAACCCCATTTTACTTTCAGTGTCGCAAATAAATGAATTTAAGAGTACCAATTAGGCTTCTTAAAAAGCACTTAGAATGTATACATTCAAACTCAACACAAGGTTATGAAACTTTTATAGCAAAATCAAATTAGCATTGACCCCGCCCATGGCAACACAGATTTCACCTGTTAACACCTCACTTGGAGTGACCACAAGCAAAACACCATTTTGTGTCACTCTGAGCAGCTTTAATTAGATTTATTTTCGGCTTTGTTCCTTATGATTTATGGCCAGCGTTTGATGTCCATCTGTTGTTCCGCGATGCGAATTATTAATTTATCAGCCAGCGGCAAACATAGAAAAGCGTTTTACAGCCCTCCACATGGAAATGGGCGTGAGGAGGAATCGCCCACGCCTCAGACAGAGAAATAGACTGTGTTGTCGCCAAATTGTCTGTGACAAAGTTAGTGCAGAATTTGCGTAGATCCGCGGGGTGAGCTGTTCCGTCTTCACTATGAGTTATATACGGCCGCGCAGCAAAGACGTCAGCAGTTAGTCACTGACTGGCGATTGCTCCGATTTTCGGAACCCGCGATCTGCGTATTGCTAGCCCCAACACTCCTACCTACATTTGGTCCCATTTATAGCCTGAGAAATCAGGGAAAATCATTTGATTTGCAGTCGTATGGGACATACATATATAGAATGCGTTAGCTGGAAAATCGCACCAAAGCAAACTAAATTTAAGCAAAACATTTATAGGGCGTGATGTGATTCTCTGGTTTTTCTCACAGTTTCAGCTAAAATGGTATTTACACTAAATTTTGTAGCTCAGCCATTATCTCTTGCTAATATTTAATTTGGTGTCACTGGTAAGGCAGAGGGCTAACGAAATATAATTTACATCTCCTTAAAAATATTTTCCGTTTAGACAAATTACAATCAGACGGAAAATACATACATCTCAGGCTTGCGAAAACGACATTTTTCTTGAAAACTATATGAACGCGCCAGATATATATGCTCTGCTATTAGAATACTTTCTTTACAAACTTGTTGATTTACGGTATTACAAAATTATTTAATTGTTTTAGATATATGCAAATAAATAAATGTTATACCTAAAATATTACAACTCATTTAAATTTTATGTGATTTGTCAATAATAATATTACAATTATTTTTTAGAATTAACAGTTTAACATTTTTCATTCCTAATTTCAATTACTTAATCCCTGTTTTTGACTAGAAAATCTATTATTATTAGTAAGTATCAATTTATATTCTTGATCCATAACCAGGCGAGACTGCTTATTTATCATTTACTTATTAATTTTTAATTTTGTAGAGACTAGAACTCTAGTATTGGGTTCATTCCTAATGTTTTTATACCCTTGCAGTGGGTATTATAATTTCAGTCAAAAGTTTGCAACGCAGTGAAGGAGACATTTCCGACCCTATAAAGTATATATATTCTTGATCAGGATCACCTCCTGAGTTGATATAGCCATGTCCGTCTGTCCGTCTGTCCGTCTGTCCGTCTGTCCGTCCGTCTGTCCGTCCGTCCGTCCGTTTCTACGCAAACTAGTCCCTCAGTTTTAAAGCTATCTGCTTAAAACTTTCCCAAAAGTTGTCTTTTTATTGCAGGTAGTATATAAGTCGGAACGAGCCGGATCGGGCAACTATATCATATAGCTGCCATATAACTGAACGATCGGAAAAGCCATAACTTTGGTGTTTTTAAAGTTAGGAAGAAGGGATTTTCTATGAGCTTTAGTTTTGGCCAATCAATCCGACCTAGCGAATTTCATAAGGATCGGACGACTATATCCTATAGCCGCCATATAACTGATTGATCGGAAGTGCCATAACTTTGGTGTTTGTAACGTTAGGAAGTTAGGATTTTCTATGGGTTTTATTTTTGGCCAATCAATCCGACCTACCAAATTTCATAAGGATCGGCCGACTATATCTTATAGCTGCCATATAACTGAACGATTGGAAATGACATAACTTTGGTGTTTTTAAAGTTAGGAAGTTGGGACTTTTTATGAGTATTAAGAATGCATCATATGAATAATTTGGGAGAATATAATTTATAGAATATTCTGCAAGGGTATATCAACTTCGGCTCCGCCCGAAGTTAGCTTTCCTTTCTTGTTTTCCTTATGTTTTTTCTCATGGATAATTTCATTATTTGTTATTTACAGAGACTCACTTCTGGAAGGAGAGACCATTATGAGTGGGCAAATGTGATTTTTATTGTACCCCATTAACCCCCGACAATAAGAGCCATTAGTTTGGAGAGTGGACTTGACAGCCTCAAGTCCAAGTTCCTGCGGTTTTTTGGTCACTTTCGACCAATTTCTATTTCCGTTCCAGAAGCGATTGGCTTGCGGCCAGAGGTGGTCAGTGCCCACCCGCAAAGAGATACCTCCACTTGTTGGCCAGCTACAAAATATAGGGAAACTAATTTTGACTCGTTAGAAACCTCACACGTTCCTCAGTGACCTGCGTGTGGCCATAAATCAAACTTTCACTTTCCTCTCGTTCATACATCCTCCTGTTCCTCCTGCCACACTCAATTCATCTTGGCCATCTCATCTTGGTATTCTCAATTGCGGCAGAAACACTTTGCATGCCAAAAATAGCAGAACAAACAAATGAGCCAGAAAAGGGTCAGCAGGCATTCTGAAAGATGCATTGCGGTGTGCTAAATATAAAATGGAAGTCTGAATTTCCGTGAAAATCATCTGCCTTCTCAGCCCAGGAGATTCATGTAAACAGTGGGTGTGGGTCAAAATAAACAAATACCCCTGTGGACAGTCGGCCCGAAGTGAAATGTGAAATGCAATTGCAGCACAGGAGGCAGGACCTGCCAGAGAAAACCAGATGTTCTGTAAAAGTAGTTACTTAATTACGAAAACTTATTTATTTTTCTAATGAAAGTAACTAAATATAGAAGGTATTAGGTAAAAAATGTATAGACTTATTTTATTTCCAAAAGTTATAACTTATGATGAATGTGAAACCCATTAATGTAATTGCTTTTATTTATTGAGGAATAAAATATTGAGATACTTCGACTGCTTTACTTTACTTTGAAATAAGTAAATGCATTGCACGCATCTTAAAATATTCCTTTTGTTAAGGTTTTTAGCTCTTTTAGGAAATATAAGCTTCATTGAAGCAATATGATAAGTGTATGCCTCAAGATTCCTAGCAGTCATCATATTGTAGATTTTTATCTTGGCACATATATGTTAGTAAATTTATGGTATAATTGATCATTTTTTCTTGGGAAGCAGCTATTGTATTTTATCAATTAATGATTATTGATAAACCACGCTCTTAAGCTTTCAAGGCGCACTTGCAGATTTCCAATGAATCGATACGCTCGTAGACAGAGCAGATTCGCCAGCCAGCATCCAACTCGTATGAGTGACTGACAAAACGAGCGCCTTCTGCCCCCCACTGTCGCCCCTGTCCCTCCCTGTCCCCCCCTTTCCCCACAAGCGATTTGTGTCCCGGTTCCCGCCTGCTTGGCAACCCGCCCGACACTGTGCGCGACTTTGGGGGCATTGCTGACGTCAATCGGCAAGTCGTCGTCGGTCGGTGTGCCACATACAGGCACAGATATAGCTATAGCCCCACTCACCCAACGGTGCTGCCTCTGGGTCTCCATCGGATTGTAAGTTTCCTATTATTACAAAACAAATGCAAACACTTTTAGACCAGCGCCAATCCAGCCAGCCATGATGAATTGCCCGGGGTCCGGGGATTGGGGTTCGAGCTCCGACACCCGCAGTCTGGAGACCGGAGTCCATCGACCGGCCAATCCCCCTAGTGCCTTCAATCAGCCCCTCCAATCGAATATTTTAAACAATTGATCCGGTCTGATTGCCCAATCAGGGGAACTGGCTCACTCGATGCCGGACTCTTTGATGTGGGCGGAGAACTTAAGTTGATTTTCAGGACCTACGCCAACTCGAAAAAGTCGGAATAGCTTTTACGTGCTGCTCGTGTTGGATGGGGTGACCTACGACAATCTGTTGCCGTGCTTACATTTCCGAAGGAAATTAAATTACATTTCTTCACATCCCTGGGTGGGCAGCTCTTTTTTGTATACCTAGTTGACTGTTTACAATAGCACACGAATTTGGGTCAAGAAAGTTCTATTACAATTTAGAAAATGTAATGATGTCGATTTTTTGAACACAAGAAGCGTGCAGATTCGAAATGCTTGGTTTTCTTTCCACAAGCATCTTTTGTTAAGTGTTTAAAGATACAAACTATAAAAAATGATATAGAGATAAAAAGGATTTGAAGTATATAAAGCAGATAAAAAAGGAAACCATTTATTACTAAATTACTATTACTAAAAAAGGAAACCATTCATTACTAAAGTTAATGTCGGCCAATGAATTATTAAATTATTTTCGGATGGAAAATCGTATAAGTTATTATTCTTACTATTTATTTCAAGGCTTGTCCAATACTCAGTATCGCTTTGCTCACTCCCTGTGGAACAAGTTTTCGTAAACAGAATATAACATATTATACAACAATTCAATAAAAATTAACGGCTTGAAAGAAAATTTCCGCTGCGCCCACAAAGCAGAGCTGAGGCAACAACAACCAAAATAAACAAAAAGAAATAAAATTAAATATATATAGGTATTAAAGGTAGGTATACACCAAAACAACAAAAACCGAAATTAAATAAATAATATGAAGAGATATGTTTTTGTATAGATCCTACGTTTTAGAGAACGAATGAGTTTGAATATGAAAGCAGGCGGGTAATGCGAATTTTGTATATTTTTTTTTATATTTATAAAACACGATTGAATCCATTAAATTAGCTTTCCCTATCTTTTGGCCACGGAGTATATTTATAGAAAAGTAGGCGTGTATCTGCCCCTCCTCAGACCACGGAATATTGATATATGGCAGCACTCTAGAAGTCCACCAGCAGCTGTTCTTGGAACATTGCGCACATGACCATCACGAGCCGGCAGGTGGTGGGTGACGATGTCGGAGGGGCTGCCAGGATAAAAGGACGACGAGTCCTTCACAACACCTTCGTTTTGAGTGCCGCTTGACAGGATTCGCAGGCCAGGGCTAACAAGAAAAATTGGGGGCCCACGAGATGCCAGTGACCAAAGTCGACGCCCACAGCACCATTTCCATAATTTATTTTAATAGTTCCGTCTTTACGATTTATTTAATTTGCTCGCCTTATTTTCATATTATTTCTGAAAGTATATATTTTTGTGCAAAATAAATACTTATAAATAGCCTCCTGTGAAGCGAACAAATTTGTAATTACGCGCAAACGAAAATGAATGAAGATCAGCAGCGAGAAAAAAACTGAGAACATCTCGTAAAAAATAATGTAGCTGACAATTTTCAAGGTAAGGTCAAGGCAAGTGCCGACGTAAGATCATTTATCAAACCCCTCGTTGATTAAAAAATCTTGGAAAAATGTTGGAAAGTGATTAATGTAGAATTGAGCAGACCCTATAAATAATATCAGGATAGTTGCCCCTGCCGAAGGTAAGACAATGTAGATTGAGTCGATGCCTGCATTCATAAATTAAGTGGGCAATTCGTTGGGGGTCATTTCAGAGCAAAAGCGGAACAAGTAAATGTTTTTGGAAAATATTTTGCGGAGGGGGCTTTGGGCTAAACAATTGCTGTTTAATATCTCTCATGTGCTCCTGGGCTGTAATATGTGTTCACGGAACACTCAAATCGCTCGTAAATAATTGTAAGTAATGCTAATAATAATATTTGCATTGCAAACTGAACGCAGAAAATTCGCTTGGTTGGGGACCTGACGTCATCTTTAAGTTGCGATGAGTGAAATAATTAGAACAGTTTTTGGGGGAAGCGGATATGTGAAGTGGAAATCAATTGGATTGGTTTTGATACGTGGTTGGTGATTAATTGTCTGCCATTTGATTTGTTTATCTTAAAAATAAAGTAATAAGTTTGCTATTCAGCAGGTAGTACTTTGACCGACTTGAACGTTTTTGATGGACCTATAAAGAATTGGTTTATTTATTAGATAAATTTCCACTTTTTAAGCTATTCAATAATTATTGTTTAGTAATTGTATATTTCGGTTTCTATATAAGACAGAACACACTTATCACAATCGAAGATCATTCCATAATAAATGTTTTTAATATCATTCGCTCAACGCATTCAAACACTCCGTAAACAATCATATTATCATAATTTGTGCTCAATACATTCTGTTGTCCTTAGTGAAATTAAAAAAAAAGTGCCCCAGAGAAGTTAAAAAACATTTACGAGACGGACGAGACAATAACAAAAACATTTCAAGAGAAAGCTCAATGGCAAAAACATCATCACGTGCATCAAGTCCAAACAAAAGCACCGCGTCTAGACAATATCCGAAAACTGGTTAAAACTGACTTCTTTTGAAGTGTTTCTGAAACCATTACCCATTGTATTGCTTTTGGACTGTTCTCTCATCGTCAAATTATGGCAAGATGCATGTCTTAGGTTTCAAAATATAAAATAATCTAATTATTTTCTTTTAAATTAAACATTCATTAGAGAAATAATATAAAAGTTCCATCAAAATGTTAGAATATAATTTCGATCACACGTATGCACACAGATATAGCTCAATCTGCGTAAAATATTTTCCATTTATATAATAGACATTTATTGGCCCGACCAAATAGACTATTCATGTGATGTTTGAGCTGCTAAAGCGAAGCAAAAATTAATAATTTATTAAATACTACACACGTATATCCATACGTATATTCATACAAATTAAAGCAAAATGCTTTCTTCAGCGTCAGACACTCAGTGGATGAGAAGAAAAAGCGTTCACAGAATTTCCCACGCATTTGAATCAGCTTTCTCTTTTAAAAAAAAGCCAGGCAATATTTTTATATTTACTCTTCCTCTGTCTCCCATTGTTTATATTTTGTATTTGCATTGCATTGCTATATTATCTAGTAAAAGCTTAATTTGTATTTAAGCAAATTCTACCTTTTGTAATTGTAATCTAAACTACCTTCTACAAATTTAAGAGAAACACAAAACACAAGTTTACCCTTGATTACCATTTCAGAATTATACATTCACATATCAATTGCTTATTTTAGTTTTCAAAGTACATCCTTAATGCTTCCATCCTGGCGAAGTCTCCTGAGCTGGAAACCAATAAAGATGGAGGGCCGACGTCGAGCAGCCGACGGATTGAAGCCTGTGGAGATCATTGACTTGACCGATATGGAGGTACGGGCCGAGATCACGAACCTGATCGATGGAAACGGAAAAGTCTACAAGTGCCCCATTTGCATGGAGTCGCCGGAGGAGCAGGTGGCCACCATGTGTGGCCACGTCTTCTGCAAGAGCTGCCTGTCCACCGCCTTAAGCCCTTGTGAAGTCTGCCCCCTTTGCAAGAAAATCGTGTCCGGCTTTATTCGCATATATACCTAATTTTTGTTGCCAAACTTCGCTCAATTGAAGTTTGTTTTTTGTTTTCGTTTTCGTTTGTTACTAATATTTGCGTTGATTGGCTCGGTTCTGCCTTTCGGTAAACTCCAGATTAAAGGCAACAACAAAATGAGTTGCACTAACAGAGATGTTGCACATTTTTCGAATCTTTAATGTGCTCATTATGAGTATTTACAATTTTTAAGTACATATTTTTATTGCGTGTCAATGGCAAAAAGCGCGTCACAAACGCACGGAGCGCAGAACGCAGAACGCAGAGGCCCGAGGCAATTGGTCGAAAACCTGTGCAGTCCGCCTTTCTCGCACCGACACAGACGGATGTATCTTTTGCGGGGAATACTTATATACTTTATCTGTTGGTCAGCCATAATATTTCTCGCCCCGACAGCCGACAGCCGACGGCACGACCTTGTCCCACGGATCAACGCGTAGAAAGCGAAAGAAGCGGACAGCCAAATATCAAATCGAAATGAAATAAACCAAGCCAAACCAAACCACTGGGGCCATTCCTTTTGGACGGATTATGAAGATATACTTTTGTAATTACAAATTACCCATAAATGATTATTTAAAGGATTCAAAAATATTTACTTAGTATTTGTTGTCTTAACTGCCAGGCGATGAAAAAGCACCACATGCACTTTCTTAATTGTCTTATGCATTGTCTAACTGATTATTCAGAAGATCAAATGGAAATGAAATAATCCAAACCAAATCACTCATGTTGGACTCCATATGAAAATATATTGATCGGCATATGCATTAACTGATTTATTTATATATAGTATTCATTATTATATTATATTATATAATTTATTATCATATATTTACTATTATTATATTTATTTATTATACGAATGTTACTTATTTAAACATTGCAAGCCTTTCCTATTCATGTCTGTGTCACATATTTTATGGATCACTAATAAATAAAAATGATTGTGTGAAGTGTGTATGGATAATATGAAAGATATTTTAAAATACGTATTAAGAATTGGGAGGCTAAGACAAAAATAATCATTTATACATTCTCAGTTCACTATGAATATTATTCAATAAGTCGCCTTTTTGCCCATTTTCTGTTTGCAATTGTATCGAAAGGTTCATTGCACCTTCTCTTAATTTGAACACAATCAAAAATCATTTTCAATCTTTGCGAGAATTTTTTGCACATTAGCCTATCGGTGTTGAGAAAACACATCTTGAGGGCACACGAGAAGCACTTGTCTGGACCAAAATAGCCCAAACACATTACACCAAAAAGACATTGCGCATACGAAGCGTGTGCCGCTGAGGCAATTAAAAATCCGAAATCGTAAACAACGTTGAGCCTCAAATATGTTTTTTTTATTTTTTGGAATACATTTTAAAACTTATTTTAATAAAAAAAAATTAGATTTCCCACGATTGTTTGACTTTCATGTCTGTTTATTTGGGTAGAGTGTTAGTTAATTAAATTCAAAGGGTTCCCAATAACCTTTTGGGTATTAAATTTCAATAAAATATTCTGTTTGACACCCGTCCACATTTTCAACACATTTTTTCAATTAGGGAGCATTAAACATGTGTACCTAGACTTTGCACACTTTGCGTTCATATGTTTTGCTTTGTTTATCCAAGTTATGTTGAAAATTCGTTCGGGAATGAGCAATGTTTGCGTTGCCTGACGGGCCCGAGTTCAAATTTCCACCCATATCGATACAGATGTATTAAATATTATTTGAACCAGCATGAGAATTCTCTGTCTGAATCTAAAATTGTTGAAGGCGGCAATTGGCTTCGCACTTCATTAACGCTCAAAAGAAAAATACAAAAATATTACGCATTTATAAAGAAATACATATTGACGGTTTTTTTTTTGTAAGTAAGGTTGTGTGGATCTCGGAAAAATCAGCAGCAGTGCAATATTTGCTAATTTAATTTCCGTTTCAATGCATCCCAAAAACAAAAATGCTCAAAATTCGAATCAATCAAAGCATTTTTTCACCGCTTGGCCGATATTAATCGCTTCCTCTGTCCGCCCTATAAATAATGTATTTTGTTCATTTGCATTTTACTATCACACGTTATTCACTGATTGCGGGGCTGAATCCTTTTTTCGTACACGTTCTTGGCAGACAAATCTTTATTAAATGGATTAAGTTATAAGTAGACATTGATCTCTATCTGATCTTAATTAAAAACGATTTCTCTTCCCGATGCCAAACAAATTGGTTACGTTTTAAAAATCTAATTGGCGGCTGACGAAAGAGATGGGAATCGAAATTGATGGGCAGTATCAGCCGGGCAATAGACCCCCATAGGGACTAACACATCTAGTCTGCCTTGGAGGCAGCACTTTGCCATACACACAGGCAGTCTGCTAGTTAGAACACATTAAAACGTACACGTAGTCAATACACAAAATGGAACACAGAGTTGAATTATCGTTGGAACCAAGGGTGGAACACAAGTCGGGGAATGACGAGCCCCATCTGACGCAGCATCTGCAGCAGCACTACGAAACCGAGGCCGAAGTCTTGGGGCTCCTTGTGGACCTGGAAGCCCGGTATCGGCAATACTACAATCTGTACCAGTGCGAAATGCTGGCCCAGAAGACACTAATCGAGCGGATATGGCTGCTCACCCAGCGCTACCTAATCCTCATCAGCTCGGAGCAGAGCTGCAGGTATCCCGAGGTGTACACCCTGTCGACCGAGGAGGCGATCGTCAATGAGTACGAGGAGAAACTGGAGGTCCTGCGAGCATCCAAGTGAGTTAGATAGACAGGCATAGACAAATAATAACTTGTCCTCTATGAGTGAGTAATGATAAAATAATATATCCATATCAGTATTTTCTATATTTTAAAGTTTGTCAAATCAAGAGTTTGATCGATTTGGAAAAAATAATAATTTTAAATTCTATCAAAAGTTAGATAAATATTCAGCAATTATATTATATTTTATATTTTGAAACAAAATTATAATTGTTTAAAAATTAAACTTCGATAAAATTTTTTTCTACTTTTTAGTTTTGTTAAATCTATCCTAGACTTAATAAAAACAATAATAATTTTAAATTCTATAATAAGAGGTGGGATATTCGGCAATTATATTATATATTATATTTTGAAACTAAATAATAATGGTTGCAAAATGAACTTTCGATAAAATTGTATTCTGCTTTTCAGATTTTTTGAAGCTATCCTAAAACTAAATAAAAACACTAAAATTCTCCTAGCAACACCATGAAAAAAAGCCTGTTGGACATAAACCAGCACTGCAAGGAGTTTTATGCCGCCTACGAACGACTGGACAAGGCCCAGGAAACGCCATTCATAATGGGGGATAGCCACCACAGAAGCATCAAGTACCACAAGATCATGGCCGTGGATGTATTCAACTATTTGTACGCAATGGTCCTGAAGTTGAAGTGCTATATGCATCAGCTTGATCCCGTGAATCTGGAGAGTGTCGAGGAGTACCGCGACTTGCTGCACAACGAATCCCTAATGGAGGAGTTCGACGAGTACCTCAAAGTGCACTTTGTCTACTGCCGGTGCCTGCAACCGTCCCAAACTTGCCCCATCGTGAAGCTAAAGTGCTCCCACCAAAACCTTGTAAATTTGAAGTATGTCAGTCGCATGTAATTAAGCCAAAACATGTGCGACAATAAATGGAAGCCCTCCAACTTAATATTGTATTGCTTAATTTATTGGCTTTATACACAACTAATTAACGTTAATTGAGAGGCTCTTTTCCCCAAACGGAATGTGCAATAAACAGAAGCCCTAGAATGTTGATTTCAGAGCCCCAAAAGGTCCTTTAAACGTTCAGCTTGTAGCAGGACAGCAGTTCGGGGTCCGCGCTGGGATGCAGCTCGGCCAAATGCCGCTCGAACTCCTCCAAGTTGAAGTTGTTTATCTTGCAGTAGGGACAGCGAATCAGCATGGGGAATTTGCCGGCGCCCAGTTCCTCCTTGGTGTAGAACAGAGCCAGGCTGGCCGGCGTCAGGATGCAGTGCATGGCGTGGTCGAACTTGTGCTCCTCGGTGGTCACGTCCAGGGCGTAGCACCCGTTGCACAGGTTGAACTCCTCCAAACAGGCCAGGCAGTGGAACCGGCGGCCCGGGAAATTGTGGCGTTGGCAACCGCTGCAGGTGATGCCCATGTGGCGGTGGGACTCATCCCTGGGTGACATTTTATTAGCCTAGATCGAGGGTGTCCTGCTGGAGGAACACTTACTTGTCACTCTGCATCCTGCTGTTTTCTCTTGAAAAGGTTTCGTTTCACACGACTTGTTAAGATGATTCTGCAAATGTCACGCGGAATTTAAGACCCAAAACCTAACTTATAGTCGTTTGATTTCCAACACCAAAGTATATTTGAATAAAACGGGTTATACAAAATATTTACTGATAAGTACGTGTTTCCCATATAATTTCAGGATTGTCTCTGATTCTCAACTTTTAACGTGTTGACATGGCTTGAAAGGTATGTCAATGAAGCATTGTTACATGACATTGTTAAACTTTATGACAAAGGTATATTTTGAAAACTCTGATTATTACTTTCTTGAGTTTTAATAATAAGTTGCGTTTATAGTCCTAGGGGTGGATATACTTTTTCCTATTAAAATCTAAGTGTACATCGCCAGCTTTACTGTCCGAATCTCAATTTACAGGTAAAGCTAATATCCACCTCCTTTATTGCTATTTGTTTTGGTTAAAAAACCAACGAGAATCCTCAACAAAAATGTAATTATATTATTATTTAAAGGAGTCTCATTATACCCGTTACTCGTAGAGTAAAAGGGTATATTGTATTCGTGCAAAAGTATGTAACAGCTAGAAGGAAGCGTTTGCGACCCTATAAAGTATATATATTCTTCATCAGGATCACTAGCCGAGTCGATCTAGCCATGTCCGTCTGTCCGTCTGTCTGTCCGTCTGTCTGTCCGTCTGTCTGTCCGTATGAACGCTGAGATCTCGGAAACTATAAAAGCTAGAAGATTGGCATTTTGCATGCAGATTCTAGGAGTTCCTACGCAGCGCAAGTTTGTTTCAAAAAGGTGCCACGCCCCCTTTAACGCCCACAATCGCTTATATACAATTTTAAAAATTTAAATATTTCGGAAAAGTAAAAATGCAGTTTTATTGTGTTTATCAATACCTATCGAAATGTAGAAGAAATTTTTCAAATCGGACCATTCGTTAAAAAGTTATGCGTGATCAAAGTTTCTATCTCCATCTCCCTCGCACTCCCTTTACCTGAGTAACGGGTATCTGATAGTCGGGGCACCCGACTATAGCGTTCTCTCTTGTTTTTTTCTAAACTTAAGAAACTAAAAACAATTAATATATTTACTTGGTAGGTGAAGAAAATTTGAATTCTTATAAGTTAACGTTATAAAACATATCACAGAAAAAATATTTATAAATGTGAAAAGAATATCCCGAAAAATAAAATGGGCAATCTGAAATCTAGAATTGAAAAGCCAGAGGGCTGAGCCGAAAGACATTGTCAAAGTGACCTTTGCGCAGTTCTTACAGTATCGTGCTCGGAATAATGTTGTATTTCCATAAAGACAGTGTCATTTCATTTATCTATGGTTTTATTCACCCCTGAACTTTTAGCAACTGCAGCAAGAAAAATATGTTTCGAGGATGTTTCAGCGCTGAGCAGCGTGTCACACGAGCTGAAGCGTTTTTAATGCGACCGAGTGGGAAGCGCTCATGCAGAAGTCACATCCCGAGGATGGCATTCAAAAAGGCAAGTCCTGGCCGCAGGTGGCACTTGAGATGGCGACCGTGGTGTGGGGCCCCTCACAATGAACCCATTGAGGCAGAAGTGGCCGACTCTGGTGCCCCCGTGATGGCAATCAGAGCCCGTTTGTGGGTGCGCCCAAAAGGACACTGGACGTGGATTGCCGGCCCAAGGATACCGCTCTGAAGCCACCTGGCTAATGACCGGCTACTGCGGTGGCTACACCCACTTACCATGGGCTCATACATTTCTATGGGCGGGGGAAATCAGAATCTCGTGCGTCATTCGATTATGAGTTTAGGGTCTATCCACAGCCACTGGCCCGCCTAATTTATATTACACATTTTGGATAAACAAAATTCATGGCATTTTGGCCGGCGTCGTTGTCATTTGTCGCTTGGCGTTCTTTTCCCATTTCTTTTGGGTGTTGATAGCAGGTCCATGTAGTATGCTATGTGGGTTGATTGCTCTGGATTTATTTTTAGCCAGGATAATTGAAAAGCAAGCTACACAGAAAACAGCAGGAGCCAAATGGAAATGAGAGGGGCGTTGACAAGGGGACCGACTCCCACAACCAATTTGATTGAAAAGAATCTCGTATGTATTGTGTGAGTCCCCTGAAAGGGATTATTTACATAAATATAGGGCTGGGTCGCAGCTGTGCTCTTGTGACAAACAAAGGATGATCGGATTGGAGACCAAGCAATCAAAGAATCAAATTGTGCAACTCTTTGATAACCACTTACGGCACTCGGATAACAGAACTGCTCTAACAAAAAACAATTGTCAGTCGGGAGAGATGGGAATATTAAGGGTTCAAGAGAAGGGGATGAACTAACGACATTATAGACTTTGGAATTGAAAAACCAAGAAAGGATATATTGAATAATAATAGGGAACCATTTGCACATAAATTTTGTTTGGCATTGAAAACAAAAAAGAATACTTCTTCGGTAGTAAATAAAATATTTACCAAAAGGCTAACCCTCTCAAAATTTTATAAATATTTATATTTTATTCGTTTACTCACCGATAGTGCCCATTTTTGTCAATTAGGTTTCCTTGAACAGTAATCCAAAACAAGAGCTCTTATTATTTTTTGTACTTTTATTGTATCGGTATTGTGAATATTGTGAACCGATATCGCCGAATACAGATCGTGTCTTCTTGGCCTAACAAAACCTCAAAAAAGCTGCGATCACACTTAGAAAGTCACATTGCAAATAGCCAAGTTCGCTGATAATTGACTAGTTTTTGGTAAACAATATATTTTGCGTTTTGCTTTTGTTTTGCAATTTCCAGCGTGATGTTGAATTTTCAAGGTTGCTTCACAATTAGAAATAAGTTGGCAGAACAAGATGAATGGGATATTTTAGTTGACTTGTTTTTTTGCCTCTCTTTTCTTTATTTTTCGCGAACGGATACTAAGTAGCGGCAGTTTAGTCGCAAACAATAATAGCAACAATATAATACACAAAACACAAGCAGCGAAGACGCGACAAAAATCAACGGCAGAAATCGAGGCACTTTCACGTCCACACGTCAGGAGTTTTCCGTTATGAATGATTTCCCATTTCCCAGACGGTTCGGTTTTTATATTGGCATGGACAACCGAAGGCGTTCGTCGGCAACTTTAGCTTTTAAGCTCTTAAAAGAACACTTTTAAAAATTCATTAAACATCTAAAATCGGATCTGTTGCTCAAAAATTTTTTTAGCTGGAACAGGTAAAAAAAGTATAAAGTGTTTAAATATTGTATAATATTTTTAAAATTATTAAATTAAATATATATTTATTTTTAAAAATTTTTTTGGAAAATGTAAGATATTTTAGCTATTCAAAAATACATATTTGCAGATCTCTTAAATACTTATTAAACGCTCTCTCTTACTTTTTCCCCGTTTTCCATGTTGGAGAAAAGCTTCTTCGGCTGGCGGGGAAAAGCTTTCCACTTTGTTGCTGGCATGTCGTTTTCATTAATGCGTGCAGCGATGAATGATTCCATCTTAACTTTAACGCATCCCGTCCATTCTTCTTTAACTTTCTCCAGGGACGAATATTAGCATTTTCATAAGCAGCAAAAAAGGAAGATTACTTCGGCAAGCAAGATGATATACCCTTATAGCTATAAGAAAAATCTATTATAATTAAAAAAAGCGAATTGGTCATTGGTCAATGGCGATATATGTCAAGTTATATGCCCATATTCAATCAATCCTTTCTGATTTTCCGAATTATTTTTCGATCAAATCCTGTGGCAGCTGCATGATACAGTCGCTTATTTTAAATCTTGGAGAGTAACTTTACCTTGAGTAATAGTGAATAGGGTCAGAAATGGGTCTCCTTTACTGCGTTGCAAACTTACACCGGAAATAGGGTTCCCTCTGCAAGGGCTTAACAATGTCAACGGAGTTAAGTTGTCTTGCATTAAAAAAAATATCTTGCTTAATCTGATTTCATTAAATTTAAAATAATGAAGTATAAACCCCTAAATCATTGTGATTGCCTTCAAGATCCCCACGTTTACGCGGTCAGTTGTTTTATGAAAAGAGAAGACTTAAGTTAATGGCAAGCCGACTGAAATTTCATTTTATCGATAAATAAGACAAAACATTTTCAGATCCGAAAATATAATATCATGCACCTTCTTTAATGCTTTCAGTATATAGCTGCCAACTCAATCGTATTACTTTCCCTGCCCCAAATCTGTTCGAATTCTTAACCGGCTCCGCCTCTAGTGTAAATAAACTTAATCTGGTGCATTACGTCAAATTACCAGGCTATAGACCCAATCCGCACATCACCCCGCCCCGGCCAAAATTAATTACCGCTCCAGTTACAAGAACAACCGTCTTGGCAAGTAAACCAGCCACGAGAGGCTAAATACCAAGCAATTTTTAATGCAATGCAAATAAAATAGACAACGAGGAGGCGGCCTCTTAACTTCGTCGGCACGCAAGGACACCGGAGTTGGAATCCCGCTCCTGTCGAAGGTGTTGCCGTGTGCTGGGCGTCCCACTGACAACAACTTTGCCGCAACTCCGGCAGAAACCGCTACGAATCAAGTTTTGCGGCTGAATTGTCCTTGAACCAGATACCCCATACCCCTTTCCCCGCAGGAAGGGGGTAAGGTGGCACTGACGTAAGATGGCCCAACGTAACTCTGCAATCACTGAGCTCCGCTCTGATTGTGGTGGCAGTTAACTTGATTATTTTACATATAATTGAAAAGTTTCCCTTTTCCTCGCCGTTGCGAATGTTGCACAAATTGCGCAGACAAGCAGCAGTCCATCCATCAGCCGTTCAGCCCATCCCAGTAGGCTGAGGCGACTCCTCCGGTCCCTGGATCCACGTCCTTTGACGTAGGCAACTCCTTCCTTTTCCCAGTGACGACAACGCCGGCGATGACACCCACACCAAACAACAGCGATGACGACGACACCCACCGCTCCGTCGAAGCGGGGAAAACAAACAGGTATCGTGCAAAAACACCATTCACATGACGAGGATTATTCGGTGCCGAGGAGCATATGTTTCGTTTAGAGTTTGGGACTGGGGCACTGGGAGCACTGGGGTTGCTCGCACTTCTATTAAACTTTGTTTAAATAGGATAAATACTTTTTAATATCTGCGCTTTTTCGTTAAAGCAATTTAAAAAACTATATAATACTCAGTAGTTTATAATACAATATAAACATTTTACTTTCTTTGCAGTATGTTCCTTATTAAAATGAACAATTACCCAATTATCTTAAAATGGTCTATTTTTGAAACTATATGCTCATCCGATTAGTTGTAACACCTTCAACGAAAACAGAAAGTTAACATGGTTTTGAAGGTCATTTTTATGTCACCCAACATCGCCAAGTAAAAGCGACAATCATGCATATTTATTCGACCTAACCCAACGTGAAAAGTGCAAGAACTATGCTCCAAAACTACAGCACGAAGGTATCCATCACGCCTGTTCTGATTTTAAATATTATTTAGTCCGATTTACAAAACTATGAAGATTTAAAATAATTCATAAAGTAATTAATATCTTGGAGGTACTGTATAATTTTAGTAACATTTTGTTCGGCTATAAATTTTATGTGATAAAATGTTAATTCTTAAGAACTTTAAAATATTTTCGTTTACAATCAATAAATTTACATACATTACATTTTTTTGGTTTTTACATTTATTTTTTAAAAACCTTCAAATGACGAACTGAAAAAACTTAAGCCAAATCTGTCTAGCTGTTCTGAATTGATGAATTACTATTCATTTGTCAGACCACTTTTATATTTATATAAAGTTTGGGATACAAACATGAAAAAAGTATACTTTAATTTTAGACACCTCTTCAACTATCTTTTCTAGAACAGAGTAATTCTTTCGCCAATATTATATATCACTTAAATTGTTACCTAAATAATCATACCAGATTCTAAGATAATGTAGTTTTAAATTTATTTAAAGCCGATTTGGAACTCAAAAGAACTTCAGGAATGCAAGACCCGGAACGTGACTTTGAGTATCTAAACGAGTGCGGAAGCCCGACCCAGGAAGCCAAGAACCAAGTTGAGCATGTACCTATTAATAGAGTCGTTGCCGATGTGAACTTGTGAACTTATTTCTGGCTCAATGGTTGCCAGGCAGCTCGGCGAATTAACAACCCACCCACTCCGATACTCGCCCACCCAGCCACTCACCCACTGGGTGAGTCCCAGTGGCCCAGTCCGAGCAGCAAGTGCTGAAACTCAGTCGGCTGGCGAGGCTTCCGCCATGCAGACGCGTCCGAGCAGTGAGCCGCATCGCAGCAGGGAGCAGGTGGAGCCGAGGGATCAGCCCCAGAAATGCGCCAGTGCCACGTTGGCCAAGAAGCCAGTCACCCCGCCGGCTGCACCACCACCCACTCCGTCCAACAGGGTGGTGGCCCCGCTGACGGTGCCAGTGATTCAACTCACGCCCGCCCACAGTGAGAGTCCCGTGAGGGCGGGACCGCCGGCCAGCCCGAAGGACACCGTCGCGTCCCTTCCCGACAGCAGCAACAAGGAGAACCAGCCGGCCAAGCCCCTACCCCCCAGTAAGTCCTGCCCCCTGGGCGCCCCCACCAACTACGTGGCCCGGCGCACCTGGATCACCACCGAGCGGATGAACGAGCTGCGGCGGAAGGCCCAGGAGGCGGCCAAGCAGAACAAGATCTTCACCATCCGTGGGTGCTTCAACTCGGTGCGGAACGCCCTGCTGGCGAGGGGCTGGGTGGAGAAGCTGGACGTGCACCGGAAGGTGATGCCGACGGGGCAGATGACCTACGAGGACCTCACCCAGCGACTGCCCAAGAGGAAGGCGGGCGAGACGCGACGGCAGTACGTGCAGAAGTGCGAGAGGAACATCATGTCGCGGTTCCTGGAGCACATGCCCGTCGATTTCCTGTGGACGAACCGCAAGGAGAAGTGCGACTACATCGACCAGGCCAAGAACCCCGGCATGACCATCAACAAGTTCCACCGGGCACCGTTCACCTCGAAGGAGGGTCTGTGCAGCCAGCTGCGCGACTTCCACTGGTTCTTCGAGGAGGGCACCGCCGAGATGTACTTCCCCCGGTGCTACAACGTGTGGAGTCCCGAGGAGCTGGGCGAGTTCATCGAGAACTTCAAGCTGACCGCCTGCGTGGCCTTCCTGCGGGCCATGCTCTGCCGGTACCACAAGCAGGGCTCCGAGGCGGTCTTCTCCTGCGGCGGCAAGATCCCCTACTCCTCGATCGACTTCGCCTACAAGCGCCTGGTGGAGTTCCTCGACAGCTGCCAGCACAACGACATCGACTTCGAGGACCCGCCCAAGATCTGGGAGCACGACTGGGACGCCTTCCTGTTCCAGCACCACCAGCTGGTCAACGAGGACGCCCGCATCCAGCACGACGGCGGCCAGCGGGTGGACCCGATGGTCAAGAGCTGCCTCTCGCTGGTCGACAAGATGAAGGTGCACTGGCCGCAGTACAGCCTCGACGGCTACCAGAACCTGTGGATCGTCAAGCCGGCCAACAAGTGCCGCGGCCGGGGCATCATCCTCATGGACAACCTCAAGAAAATCCTGGGCGTGGTCAACCCGTCGATAGCCTCCAAGAGCCGCTATGTGGTGCAAAAGTACATAGGTGAGTGACTGGGGCGTATATCTCAGCCATCAGAAGTGCAAGATGAGCTTATATTTCACTGGCAATTCTATATAATCGGTTCGGAGGAGTCCTTTAGGAAATATAAGTTTCTTAAGGACGAAGAAAATGTATATATGCTCAACCAAACTTCTTTCCCCAAGTAGTACCTGTTATGCAGAAACATAGAACTGAAATCAGATACTTTCTGGAGTATTTTAAAATTTCTCTAATACAAAGTCAGTTCCCTATTAAAATCCGCTGGCGAAACATGTTGCCCTGAGTTGGCCAAATTTGCATTTATCAATCGATACCGTGTAAAGCATCTTAGGCGCAGACCCACAACATTTCAAGTCCTGCGAGTAAACGATATAAACAAACACATGGAAACTAGGTCGTAATTCAGGACGGAGCCAAAGTTGTAGGCCCCGATTTCGGGGAGCTTGAATCGGAACCGTCGGCTGTGGTGCCCACACGCACGAACACGGGTCCTCCTATTTCCAGCAAGAGCCTTTGTCTCCCAGGCCTACATAAATGCATAAATATTTGGCCTAAAAACGCAATCATTGCCTTTGCCGCTGTCGTTGTCGTGCTCGTTTGCTGGCAGCAATCGTAATTTGCCCCACGGCTTCTGTCTGCCCCGTGAGTTGCAACAGGTTTGCCGCAAAACGGGGAGTGGCAATTGATTTTTAAGCCAAACTGAAATGGCTTTTGTTTGCCAGGAATTAAGATTGTCAATGTGGAAATGTAATTGTAAATACATTTTTGTAGAGAAAGTTGATATACTTGTTGTATGTTTATAACCTTAATTTCAGTCAAAAGATTGCAACGCAGTGAAGGAGACATTTCCGACCCTATAAAGCATATATATTCTTGATCAGCATCACCAGGAGAGTCGATCTAGCCATGTCCGTCTGTCCGTCCGACCGATTCTTAACTAGTCATTCAGTTTTAAAGCTATCTGCTTGAAACTTTCCCAAGAACTGTTCTATTGCAGGTAGTATATAAATCGGAACTATACGAATCGGGCGACTATATTATATATCTCCCATAGGAAGCTTTATGTCTTAATTAATTTGACTTATTCCAAGTTTTACGTATAACAAAATATTTTTCGTCGCGGAAAATAAATTGACATTGCATGATATGCAAGGATAAAATGCATGATATAAAGTATACAATTGATAAAAAAGTTTTGATATAAACATTTAAAAATAAAGAATTTTTAATAACATAAAAACTGCTTTTAAGTACGATTTTTTAAGACACAAAATACCCAAATTTATTAGGATTTACTTAAGATTTGTGGCAACTGAGCGAGTTAATATATATATTCATGTTCTTTAATAATAGTCAAAGGTTGAGACTCTAATGTGTGTTTGTTTTCCATCTACCAGTTCTTTTATTTTGTCAGTTTGTCCAGTAAAGTTGTTGTTATAGGATTTTGTAATAGTTTTTGTATAATTAGTAGCTAGAACTGAAAAATACTGTTTATAATTTTTTTATAGTCTTCATAGACCTCAAATGTTTAGGACTACAACAGCAAACATTTGCAGAAAACGTGAAATGTCATTACAAACTAAATACAAATGCCACATTTATCTATAAAATACACCAAAAATTTAGTCTTTTCCTACAGTTTTTAAAGGCCCAACGACAAAACTAAATAGCCCTTGGGATTATACAACTGTAATTATTGAGCAACAAAATCACATCTCGTTTCCGTTCGGAGCAGTTAATCTATCCTGTTGATTTGAAAGTTTATTATTTTGAAGTTCATTAAATTGTTTTTCTTTTACCAAACGATCACACCTTCAACATATAATATTTCGGATATTTTTGCCGTCCAAACAAATACAATTGTATGGAAGTTTCTTATCCGGCACTTTGTAAGGGAAAAATTCTAACTTCTACGTACAAAGCGAAAATATTTTACTGCAGCGGGACGAATAAAAAAATATTATTACTTTTTTACGTAATTGAATAAAAATAATAATAATTAAATTGTTGATATGCAGACCAGAATTACGTTTTCGGGTTTAGCTAGAACTTATTAGGTTATCTTTATTTCACTTTTATTGTAGAACGACCGTTGATCTTGTTCCAAACCAAATTCGATATCCGCCAGTGGTTTCTCATCACCAACACCCAGGTGAGTGCACTCCCACCTGCTCCAAGTAGCCAATCGTAACCCGGCCCGTGCCATCCGTATCCGCAGCCCCTGGTGGTGTGGTTCTACCGGGAGAGCTACTTGCGGTTCAGCTCGCAGGAGTACAGCCTGAGCAACCACCACGAATCGGTGCACCTGACCAACTACGCGATCCAGAAGAAGTACACCAACGGGAAGCGGGACAAGCGACTGCCGAGCGAGAACATGTGGGACTGCTACTCCTTCCAGGCGTACCTCCGCCAGATCGGCAAGTACAACATGTGGCTGGAGCGGATCTTCCCCGGAATGCGCAAGGCCATCGTTGGCTGCATGCTGGCCTCCCAGGAGAACATGGACCGGCGGCCCAACACCTTTGAGTTGTTTGGCGCCGACTTCATGATCTGCGAGAACTTCTACCCGTGGCTGATCGAGATCAACTCCAGTCCCGACCTGGGAGCCACCACCAGCGTGACCGCGCGGATGTGTCCGCAGTGTTTGGAGGACGTCGTCAAGGGTGAGTCCATGTCTGGGGAGCAGAGCATAAGTGGAATTGCACTTATGCGTTAATTAGAAATCATTTTTAAGCAACACCCTACCCTAATTTTCTTTGATTCTCTGACTTTAATACACATTTTTGAAAACAACAAGAAAGCAGGCAAACTTCGGCAAGCTTTTAAACCCTTGTAGCTGTTACAAAAATTCGATTTCGATGCTTGAAAACCTTAAATTATTGTCGTAATTCTGAATTCGTTAACCATATCTTATTTTATTTCTTTTTTTCCCCAATTGTTTCTATGGAAGCCATATGAAGAAGTAGTAATCCGATCCGGCCCTTTCGACTTATATACTTCCTGCAACAGAAAGAATACTTTTTGCAAAGTTGCATCCAAATAGCTTTCAAAAAAACAACAAACTTTCCTAGTTAAGAACTTCGAAAGAAAATCGACCTAAAGTTTACGATAATCTATTTCTTAAGGCTTTAAAAATATATTACACATATTCAGCTATAGGTTATACAAATAATTTTGGTTAGAAAGTCTTAGCCGATCGTTCTTTGGCAGCTATTGAGCTATAAAAAATTAATATTTTGAAAGTTTAATATTGAAAGATAATACGCTGTAAAACAGCTGTAGAATATAGTCATCCGATTTTGATAAAACAATGTATTGGAGGAAAAACAGAACGAAAAGACCCGATCGTATAGAATATAGGATTGCGAAAGTTTCCAGTTTCTGGTATAGAAATAGACGAACGTGGCTACGTGATAATAATCACGAATATAATGTTTCATGTTGTATGTTTAGTAACTATACCTCACTGCGTTTCAAACTTTTTAATGAAATTATAATACCTTGCCAGGGATTAAAAATAAACTAGAATATAAGAATAAACTAGCAACGCAGAAATAACTTTTTAACTTAATTTCCTGGTCGTTCCTATAACAGCAATATCTGCCCATTGTAATACTTAATACTAAATACGATTCATCACCTCTGTCTTTACAGTTGTTATAGATCGGCGCACGGATCCCAAGGCGGACATGGGCAACTTCGAGCTGGCCTACCGCCAGGTGGTCCCGCCCACGCCCGCCTACATGGGCCTCAACCTGTTCGTCAAGGGCAAGCAGGTGCTGCAGAAGGTGAGCCACGGCGGGGGGCATGGTCACTACCAGCAGCAGCGGAAGGAGCGATCGCTGGCCACCAGCAGCGTTTACCGCCAGCGGTCGGCCATCATTCATCCGGCGACGAGTATTTCGCGGATCCACCGAGCCATGCCCACCTTCAATGCCACCGAGTACATGGAGAAGTACATGGTGGAGCCCCTGAGCAGCAGTCGCAGCAGCCTGTGCAGCCAGCAACTGCAGAAGTCGCCTTCCGTGGCTCCCGTCCTCACCGCTCCCCAGTCGGGCTCCCTCAGTCCCTATCTCCTCAAGCAGGCGGGTCGCTCCGTCACCCAGCTGCTAAGCGCCTCCCACAAGCGCAACACGGCCGGATCTCTTACGGGGGAGCCCATTCCGCACTCCGCCCTGCCCCCCAAACGCCAGCGCAGCTGTGGGCCCAGGCTCAGCTCCACGAATCCCGTGGAGAGTGCCGAGAAGAAGTTCAAGATCCTGATCAAAAACTATTCGGCAGCCGGAAACGAGTCGCTGCGGGAGACGCGACCGCCGGCAGCAGTTAGCTCGTCCGCGGCTCCGGTGATGAGCGAGCGGAAGTGGCGCAGCTTGCGCAACATTGCGGCCACTACGGGTGCGGGTGTGGGTGCGGGCATCTCCTCCAACTCCGCGTCGCGGTCCAAAGGAGCCCCTGCGGCTGCTCCTAGCTTGCCGACGCGCCGCTTCATCCGCACCAAGTCCGAGATCGACAGCACGGTCAGCATGCACGCCATTGGCAGGACCTTTGGCCGGAAGTCGAACGGACCCAGGCTGCCGGTGAGTATTTCCGTGCAGGCCCTGCACCGGGGAGAGCCCATTGTGGCGGCTCTGAAGCAGGCCACCAGCGAGCTGCAGCTCTCCCAGGCCCAGATGATGAGTCCTCGCACGGCCCTGGCCAACAAGCTGAACAGCTCCACGCTGACTGTTCCCACGCCGACTGTTCCCACGCTGACTGTTCCCACGCCAGCACTTCCGGTGGGCTAGGACAATGATTTAAGAGCAATTTAAAGAATAACGTATCTGTACCTATAGGTAACAATATAGGACAGCCAATACTGCCTCCTAAAACGAAATAATTCAAGAGCAATTTGAAGATGTAACGTATCTGTACCTATTGGTAACCATTTTGAGTTCATTGTGCCTTACCTGGGCAAACGAATAAATTAATACTATATACCTGACCTAGGAACACATTCTTATTTACACTGTGAATAAGCTGCACAAAGTGTTGTATTTAGAAAAAATAATATTTACATGTTTGTTATAAGAAAATATTACTTATATAGTTTATTATGCATCATACATTTTTATAATTTTAGTCCAAATGAGCAGACATTTCCGGTACTATAAAGTGTATATTCTTGATCGACATTACTAGACGAATTGATATAGCGATGTACGTCTGTTTCTCCGCAAGCTGCCATTAAAACAAAAGAAAAACCACTCAAAATCATCTCAATATATGTTTAACTTTTTTTAACGATCCGAATAGCATCGGTCGGTTAAACACTATCACATAAATCTGGATGATGTTCAGTTCCAACTCTCTAGCTTTTGTTATTCCCGGGATCTCGACGTTCATACGGACAGATCGACAGACATAGCTATTTAGACTCCTTCGATGATGATCCAAATCAAGAATATATACTTTATAGAGTCGAAAATAAGACCTATTAAATACTTTTTAACGAGTAAATGCTATTAAACTTATTGTCTTAAAAACGCCATATAAAATATTTGTAATATCGAATGACAGTTTTTCTAACACCAGTTTTTTATTATAAGAAGCATAAAGTATTGAATAGCAAATATCTAAAAAACAAACCAACGCATAAATAAATAAAATTAAGAGCGAAGTTTCTTCAAAGTATGTATAAGCATTTAAGAAGGAATCGTTTAAAATGGCATCTGACTAACCATTATATACATGTTACTAATTCTTAAGACGAGTTTATTAGAAATATCGTTATCAAATCTTGCGGATGTTATTGTATACCAAATGTTTTAGCTATTCAATAAACTTAAATCGATTTAGGAATTGATGAGTTAGTTGAGAATTATTTATTTCCACGGCTCTCGGGATATTGCATGGGGAAACGTTCCCACATAGATGGAGCACTTTGTTTTTGCAGGGAAAGTTCTGAAATTGTATTCTCTTGAGTAACTTATTATTGAGTTTTATTTAGCTTACTTTTTATATTTGCGAGCACTGTGCGGGGATCAGTTAATTCTGAGGAATAAAAAATGTATTTCCGCACAAAAGATTGCCATTAACTTACTCCTTCTTTGTTATATGAATCCAGTTTGCCGATATCCATACATATAGATACTACTAACACAGTTCTGTAATTTCTTCTGATACTATATATGATGAATCTGCTCCAAAATACAAAACCCAATTATATTTGCTTACAATACTTAAAAAATGCTTACGTCACGAACTCCTCACTGTAAGCCGGTGATCCATGCATACTTGCAATTTTTTCCAGCTTCACTTGGGAGCAGTGTACTGGAGTGCCAGGTTCTCACGAGTTGTTGGATTTAGTGCGATCTTGGGCACCAAGTTCTGCGATGATGGCTGGACCGAGGCGGCGCTTGAACTTCCGACAGAGGTGACCATTTTCTTTAAAGATTGGGAATACATGTAAAAGCCAAATCTTGTAATGAGTCATAATATATTTCCCTTTATAAAGGTGTATTATTTGTCTGCTATCCCCAGGCCATTTACCTCGCCTTTGCAACATATTTTTAATGCGAAGAACTACGATGACCTTTTAGAGATGACATTATTTGTGATACTTACTATATGTAAGTAACTTACACCGATTTTAGAAAAGTGTTTGATTCTGTAAATCACTTGCTCCTTGTGCTAAAATTATCTTCAGATCTTAAAATATATATTTTAAATTATATGAGGGTGGTATACAAAAGCTTTGTCTTAAGCCTCATACGAAATACTTAAGGCATCTTACAAAAATTACTTGAATCTCAGACTTATTAAAGATGCATGTTCCTGTGTACGGATATATGTACTTACAATCTGTTTAGAATTATATTATTTGGGAATAAAATATATCTAGACATTTTTACTGGGTCACTGTTCACCAGCTTCGAGTCTTAAATACATATAGATCGGATTGGGTATGTGCAAAAGAAGAGTCCCGATTTACGGGGTCATCTGTGCCCAATATAAATATTCGAAACTATAGTTCACTAGTTTTGATCATTTGTTTGACCAATGATTGATTAATTTTATCATACTTAACACAAAACTAGTATTAGTATTAGTAGTTTTTCTGGTATGCCTTTTACTTCGTATATCCGTCCCTAAGTGGTTATTGTTGTTGCATTTATGCCCTAAGGGAAGTATAGCTTTGTTTTGTGAGGGTCACTTCTTTGTACTGATCATAATACATAGTCCTTTAAAAAATATTTCGTACCTTCTTTCTGGAGATCTTGGCAACGGCAGTTTTCACATTCTTGGCTTGAGCCTCCTTGACCTTCTCCACTTTCTTGCCGGTGGAGGTCTTCACGTTGTTCAAGATCTTGCGGAGGAGTCGGGTCCGCGGGCTGTTCCGCATCTTGGGCATGTTCTCGAAGAGGGTCATCTGCTTGCCATTCAGCTCCAGCGGCTTGCCATCCGCGCCCTTGTTGATGCTGTAGTTGACCTCGAAGGCCAGCTCGAAGAGTCCAGTGCCGGCGGTGGGGTTCTTGGGCAGATCGACCACCACGCGGATGCAGTCCTTCAGGACCATGGGACAGATCCTGGCCGTGATTTCCGTTGAGGGCGAGAGATCCGGCGTCGAGTTGATCTCGATCAGAATGGGGTTGTAGTGCTCGTCGAGCATGAAGTCGCAGCCATAGAGTTCAAAGGCGTTCTGCAGCAGCTCCGTCTCATCCAGGCTGGCCATCACAACGGCCACCAGGTTCTGCTTGAATCCGTTGTAGGTCTTCGACCACGTCCCATCCGAGGCTCCCATGTGGCGGAGGTAGCACTTGAACTGGTCCAGCGACCACATGTTGTTCTTGGGCAGCCTCGAGTCCCGGTTGGTCTTGTTCTTGTACCGCTTCTGAACCGAGTTGTTGGTCAGGTGGATGCACTCGCGCAGGTCGTCCATGGTGAACTCCTGCGAGCTAAAGCGCAGATAGCAGTCGCGGTACGTCCAGATGCTGACCTTCGTGTCCGTGATGGTGAGCAGCATGTACTGCCGAATGTCGAACTTGGTGCGGTAAATCAGTAAGGGTCGCTCTGTCAAGAAAAACATGTTAAGCCAAATAACGAAGAAAAAAAATATATAGAGCGGAACTATTTCTCCTTTAATCAATCAAGTATTATTGCTGCTGTAGTCACTACTTTCACATGAGATCATTAAGGAGATTTATCTTAAAACAACTACATATTACAAAACAACTACATTTCGATTTCTATGTCAACATAACTAAAAACAATAAAGCTAAGTATGTCGATTTTGCGCTACATTTTGCCAGCGTTTTTATGGCAGCTATATTATTGTCCGATTTTGACAATATTTTAATAAATAGAAAAAATGAAAAATACAATTTTTTTGGAGCTATCCGATTTTAATATAATTAAAACCGTAATTAAATATTATTTAAATATTACCAAATCCCAAATATAAACGATAGCAAAATGCAGCGACAAATCCACATATGTATACATAAGTATATATAGCTATAGCTTCGTTGTTTCAAGTAATATAGGCATAGAAATTGAAATGTGATAAAGTTTTGTAATAACTGCAAGGCTTGCCAAAGTTTCCTTCCTTGTTTTATTTTATATTAAAGTAAATGTCGACTACGTGCTGTTTTAACCAAAGGCTTGTAAGCTAGTAACTAAATGTAGAATGAAATTTCACATTATACACATGGTGATGATAAAATATTAAATATTACGCCTTTTTTCAGTTGCATTTCGTGGTTTTTTATGCAAAGTAAGATTATTTGTTTTTATATTATTTCAAATTTTTATTCATATTTTTTGTTGGCATCTAGTATCTAGAACTAAGAAAATGTTGCACCTTTTACCTTAGCAATTATTTATTTATGCAAATACATTGCACGCCACCTTTAGGTTCAAAAAAGTAGTGCTATATATCTTCAAATATTTGAAAGAAGACAGTTACAGAAAACTCTTCCAACCAAATTCCATTGGATAGTCCATACAGAACCGATAGAAATTTTGTTGGAAGAGATTTCTGTGACACCCGAAAAATAGACTTACCTATGTACTTCTGGACGATGTACTTCTTGTTCTGATTGTTCGATGTCCACTGCAGGATGTCGTCCAGGGAACTGCGTATGACGATGCCTATTCCGCGCGACTGGTAGCCGGGCTTGAGGATCCACAGGTTACGGCTGCCGTCCCACCGATAGTCCGGTCGCAGCGACTCGATCTGGTCGAGGTAGAGCCCCGCCAGACGGGCGTACTCCGTCATCACCTTCTCGCTGATCCTGAACTTGGCGTTGGACTTGAGCACATCGGTGGACTGCACCATGAACGTCTGGTTCTCCACAATTTCGGCGGGCGTTGGCGGCTTGATGCGCGCATCGTCCAGGGAGTAGTGCTCCGCGTGGCGCACCATCTTCTTCACCTTCCCGAGGGCGAAGTCCAGGGTGGTGCTGGATATGTTGCCACTCTCGCTGATCATCTCCACCGGCTGGTGCTCCTTCACGTAGAGCAGCAGCGACCGCGCCTGCGTCTGCTGGTAGTCCTCAATGAAGGCCATGCGCTCCTCCAGGTTGTTCCCGCCCAGCCGGTAGAAGCGCGGGTGGCTCATCCCGCAGACGCCGTCCTCGCGATACCAGCGCTCCTGCTCGGCGCAGCCCACGAGGCCCACCTTGGTGGAGAAGTCCAGGAACTGGCTGCGGCGCACCCGGTTCCGGAAGGGCCGCACCTCCGCGCACAGATCCCGCTGGCCCTTGCCCTGCCAGATGAAGAACGCCGGGAAGTGGTTGATCATCTTGGAGATGACCACCGCCTCGTAGTCGTTGCCGCGACGGGCGTGGTCCAGCAGGGCGTCCTCGGACATGCTCTGCAGCTTGGCGTGCCGGGAGGCCGGCAGCTTCTCCAGCCAGCCCCTCCGCATCAGAGCCCGTCTTACCGTGTGGTAGTTTCCGTACACGGTGAAGATCCGCCGGTTGCGGTACGCGTCGATCACACGGGTTCGGTAGACATTGCGCATCTGGCGCTTTTGGGCGTCCGGCGCCATCGGTGAACTGGGCGTGGTCCTGGTCGTCGGGTTGGCGGCACGGGCGCGGGCCAGCAGGTTGCTGATGCTGTCGGGACGGAAGTGGCTGGCCGCCATACTGCTGGTGCCCAGCGAGCTGGAACCGCCGCCCAACGATCCGAAGGTCGCGGCATAGGGACTTCCACTCATGCTGTTGTTGTTGTGGCTGCTCAGGGGCTTCGGCACGGAGCACTGCTTGCACAGCTGGACCAGCTCCGCATCCAGGTTGTGGATGAGCGACTGGATCTTGGAGACGGGGTTGTAGTAGCGGTTGCGGTTCCCGCTGAATCCCGTCGGCGTGGTGCTCTGTGTCATACTGCTGGCTGCTGCTCCCGTTCCCCGCCCTCAACTGCGACGGTTCAGTCCTGCGGCCTTCTCCTTTCAATATCCGTGTCCCGGGGTGTCCTTGTCCAGCGAACGTACCCCTTCTCCCGAAAAGGGCTCGTGGTTGGTCAGTGGGCTAGTTGCCAAAGCAGTCAGTTGCTCCGTGCAATTACGTGGAATTTTGAAGCAGGAGCCAAACAGTTTCTAACAGTATCGCATTTACTAACGAAAAGTCTTGATTGACTTAAAATACATTTCTTCGCAGAGACAATCAAATTTAAGACCAAAAAAAGGAAACGAGTGTAAAACTGAAGGTAACACACTTAAATCAAAGCTTGCTACTTTCTCAGCTCTGTAAAAAATATCAAAAAATGTCAAGTCGGGTGACAAATCGATGCAGTGGGTTATCCTTGACTGCTTAATACATTAACTCGGTCATTGCAAATCTGTTCAGTAAACTCAGCCTCAGCAACAAGATGTTGCTGTATAAGTCGATTGTAGTTCCTTCAGACTCAAATGTCATGAGGGTCCAAAGAGTGCAAAACCGGGCGCTACTGACGATTGCGAATGCACCGTGGTATGTAAGAAACGAGGTCCTAGCTAGCGATCTTCACATCCCCACGGTGAGAGAGGAGATCAACATGCATTCTACCCGTTACAATGACTGAAAGGAAAGCTAACTTCGGGCGGAGTCGAAGTTGATATACCCTTGCAGAATACTCTGTAAATTATATTCTCCAAAATTATTCATATGATGCATTCTTAATACTCATAAAAAATCCCAACTTCCTAACTTTAAAAACACCAAAGTTATGGCATATTCAATCGTTCAGTTATATGGCAGGATATATTCGGCCGATCCTTATGAAATTTGGTAGTTCGGATTGATTGGTCAAATATAAAACCCATAGAAAATCCCAACTTCCCAACTTTACAAACACCAAAGTTATGGCATTTCCGATCAATCAGTTATATGGCAGCTATAAGATATAGTCGGCCCATCCCGGCCGTTCCGACTTATATGTCTGTCCGTCTGTCTGTTTCTACGCGAACTAGTCTCTCAGTTTTAAAGATATCGAATTGAAACTTTCGCCTTCTTTCCTTTGCACGCAGTATATATTACTTCTATTAGAACGCTTTTAATCGATTGAACAGTAGTGTTCAAAGATTCAGAGAGATGTAATTTCTATCCCAACTGTTTGGGGGCAATCCAGATCCTCCAATCTAGTAGCTTTGCCTGCTCACTTTGAATTTTCCTGGATGACAGTTGTGGCCATTTGCCCAGCAGCTCCGGAATATCGAATTTGTTCGCAGTTTAAGAGTTCAGGTTGTGCAAGAGTTCAGATGCCTAAGGAGAAGAGCAGCAAGGCGAAGGACGGGGCTGAGCCACCCACAAAGCGGCAGAGGAAGGATCGCCGGGAGCGCAAGGAGCGCAAGAATGGCAAGGAGGTAATCCCCGCCGGAGGAGGAGAAGGAGAAGGAGGAGGAGGAGGAGCTGGTCCAAGGGTGAGGAACAGGTCGTCCACCCCCTCGTTCGCCACGGAGAGCGAGTCCAGCTACTCGGACTCCAGCTTCACCTCCACCACATCCTTCAGCTTCTCCAGCTCCACCAGCAGCAGCTCCTCGTCCAGCGACAGCGATGAGGAGCCGGAGGGCTCCACCAGGAAGCCGGATGGCCCGAAGCCCTCCTGCTGCCGCCATCGGCACTATCACCGCCATCGGCGCCACCACCACTCCTCGCGCCACCCGCACCGCCGATGTGGGCGTGGCAGTTGCCACCATCGCTCCGCACACGGCCGCTCCACGAAGCGCTCCTCCAGGAAGGGGCGTCGCGGCGCCACCCACTCCTCCACCAAGGCGCCACTTGTGATCAAGGAGGAGGCCCCAGCCGCGCAGGCCATCCTGATACCGGATCCCATTCCCCTGCCCGTGCCGGCTCCCATTCCGGCCGTCCTCGCCACGCATCCACATCCGCAACCGCATCCGCAGCCTGTGCCGGCTCCCGCTCTAGCCCCTGCTCCTGCTCCTGCCCCTGTTCCTGCTCCTGGTCATGCTCTTGGTCCGGTGGCCAAGCCAGCTCCCCAAACGGTGCCCATGGAGCATCATCACCGCAAGACGCGCGTGCGCAGCTCCGGTTCCGGCTTGCAGAACCTCATCCCGGCCACCAGCAGCCACAACCAGGCCGTCTTCCAGTCGAATACCGTCACCGTCACCAAGAGCACCGCCACTCCCACTGCCGCTCCAACCGCCATAACCATGCCCAGTGATGACCAGACGATGGGCAATTCCTCTGAAGGCAAAATCAAGGTCGGCGGTGCCCGATCCTCCGGCACGAAGATACCCCTTGCCAATGCCATGGCCAGCAAGTCCGCCAACCAGGTCAAGACCACGGTGGCCTGCTCCTCTTCGAAAGCTCTGGCAAAGCCTGTTAATCCCAATTCGAGCCACTCCAATGTCAACCCCCCCACCGGCACCAAGAATCCGGAGACCTGCAAGATTAGGACTTCCAACAATGAGCGACCGCGTCGTGGACCTACCACGCCCACTGGTCCGGCACCAAAGCGTCAGTGGGATGATGAGCGGAGTGATGGCTACCAGTGGAAACAGCGGCGCAATCGTAGTTTCGAAGGATCAGGAGGAGGCGGAGGAGGGGGAGACAGTGGAGGAATCAGAGTAGAACGAAGAGGAGAAGGAGGTGATGGAGGTGGTGGAGGAACCGACACCGAGGACAGCCAAGTGGCCTACCGCAACGGCAAGCCCACCATCAGATTCCGGCAGCCCGTCCGCATTGTGCGTCTCCACATCAAGGGACTCACCCGCCAGGTGACCAAGGAGCACATCACCGAGATCTTCGGCCACTTTGGCGCCCTCACCGCCGTCGACTTTCCCATGGACCGCTACCAGAGGCGCCAGGGGCGTGACTACGCCTTCGTGGAGTACGCCCGTCCCGAGGACTGCGCCTGCGCCATCAAGCACATGAACGGCGGCCTGATCGACGGCAAGCGGGTCACGGTGTCTGCCTTCCAGGAGCGCATGCTGAAGGCTCCGTGGAGCCACTACCGCCGCTACTCGCCGGTGAATCGCCGCCAGCGCCACAACTTGCCGTCCCACTCTCGCTCACGCTCCCACTCCCTATCGCGCTTCCTGTCCCGCTCCCGTTCGCCGAACTTCTCCCGATCCCGCACCCGTTCCCGCTCACGTTCCCGCTCGCGTTACAATCGACGCTACCGCACCCCCTCCCGATCACGCTTTTCACACGGTCGCTCGTCGCCGCATTACCAACGCACCGCATCACGTTCGCCTTAGGCAGGTCGCTCTGTGGCCGAGGACGCACTGTAGGAAGAGCCATTTAGATGACAGCGAAGTACAGCCAGTCCCATACAAATAAAGACTCCATGCAACAAAATGTGGTTGGGGATTTGTTTTTTTGGGGCCCTTAAAAGGCCCGAAGACAATCTCCCTATTTCAAAAACAAACAAGAAAGGAAAGCTAACTTCGGGTGGAGCCGAAGTTAATATACCCTTGCAGAATATTCTGAAAATTGTATTGGTTGGTGAAAAAAACCCATAAAAAATCTCAAATTTCTAACTTTAAAAACACCAAAGTTTTGACATTTCCGATCGTTCAGTTATATGGCAGCTATAGGATATAGTCAGCCGATCTTTATTTTGGTAGATCGGATTGATTGGCCAAAAATAAAACCCATAGAAAATCCCAACTTTCTAACTATACAAACATCAAAGTTATGGCTTTTCCGATCAATCAGTTGTATGACAGCTATAGGATATAGTCGGCCGATCCCGGCCGTTCCGATTTATATACTGCGTGCAAAGGAAAGAAGGTGCAAAGTTTCAATTCGATATCTTTAAAACTTTGCGTATAAACAGACAGACGGACAGACAGACGGACAGACGGACATGGCTATATCAACTCAGGAGGTGATCCTGATCAAGAATATATATACTTTATAGGGTCGGAGATGTCTCCTTCTTTGCGTTGCACACTTTTGACCAAAATTATAATACCCTCTGCAAGGGTATAAAAATGCAAATCTGTTCGATCAGGACAGAGGGCTAAATTTAAAATTCAGGAAGACTGGCCATTGCTAGTTTATACCACAATTTAAAAAGCATCGCTTTAAAAAAGCATCGACTATAGATCGTTTCCATCGATCGCTTTAGGCCCGAAACCTGATCCCACCTGATTTTGAGGATTTGCCCAATTTCAGAGCTCTAGCTCGATTTGTATTCTCGCTGAATTTCCACTTTGTGTTGAATTGATTCATTCATCAGACATCAATCAACCCATTTCCTCGAAATAATTTTCTCTCAAATAATACAGATTTTTTTTAAGGAAAGGCTCGAAACATTATCGTGTGGTTGCTTTTTTGTAATAAATTTTAATTTGTAGTTATATTTTCATCATTTGTTTTTGTGGTTTGCTTGTTTTGTTTTTTAATATATATTGTACATATAAAAAACTCCTAAGCGGAATTTTTACCTAATTTGCTTGTATAGCATTCAATTTTCATGTTCACAATATTGGTATAAATATATTTACATATGTGTATGGTAATCAATTTTATATTTATATTACGCATTTAGTTTAGTTTAGTTACGCTCGTTTTTCAACTCATTTTAGTGGAATTTTCAACAAAAGTCAACAATTAAACCAATATTTGTTCAAATTAACTTACATATTTTGGATTAGTAGTTAGTCAATTTAGGTTACACATCATAAATATTTGCTTTACTCTTGTATTTACTTAGGTAATGCTACAGTTACATTCATAAATAAGTTCTCAGTTTTTAGAGCTTTTATAAGTTTCTTTACGCGTTTGTTTTTTAATTTTGCTAATACAGTTGAAATAATTTCATGAAGTATTTTCTTGTTAGTTTTTTTTATAATATATATTTTAGTTTTATAAATTAATTTAAGTATATCGTATTCATTTTAATGTTTTTTTTTATTTTCTATTTCAACTTAAAAACAAGCGTTAGTTGCAAATTTGGTTTTTGTACAAATAAGTAAAAACATCAACTTAATGTACATAAGACCCCAAAAACCAACATTGTTAGATGCTGTGGATGTTTCTTTGTGTACGTGTTGTTATGTGGCAGTTTGTGTGCTTTAACATATATTGGACAAATAAGTACTTGCGAAACTTAAACAGAGTGGTTAGTTTAAACTTTAAAGGGATTAAACAGAAGAGAAAGATTTGGTTCATGACTCAATTTGCTGCGCTTGCAAGAAAAGTTAAGTAACAACGTAAGGTAATTTGGAAAGGGATTTGTATTTTTATGTTTTCAAAAACAATGGATATGCTTTTAGATTTTGTGAATAGATCGTTACAAATATTTAAAGATGTTATTCGCTATTGAAAATCGACTTCCCTCATGACACTGAGCAAAGAAATTCTTTTAATAAGGGCTTAAGCAAAGGCTAAGATTTTGAGTTTTGGTTTAGGTTTAGTTCGCCTTTAAAGCTTTTTCGATTACTTAATGACCTCGTATATATAAGTATGTAAATAGTTGATTTCAATGGGCGCTTGCGACTTCTCCAAGGTTCCTTCCCTTTTCTTCACTTCACACTTAATACTTTCTTGTTAGTTACACGTATGTTTCATAATGTTTTAATAATTAGATTTATTATGATATATAAATCGTATATATATGCAGTTGTTACTCTATATATGTATGCCTGATTGTTGTGCATGTTGTTCAGTTTATAAACTCAATTGGAACGCTGTCTCTGACTTCTACGAAAAACTAAACAGAAACACTATAATGTCATATGTAAAGCGTATGTTAGTGGTTTTAATTTAAAGAAATTACGATTGGATTAAATTAAAAACTGTACAAAATGCCATAAAATTATATAACAAACAAGTTTGGTCACGAATTTGGTTCGAAGCACGCTATCATCTCTGTCCATCTCTGCCTTATCCAAAACAAAATACTGTTAGTCTATTGCAAGCCCAATTACACTATATAAAAAAATACAATAATAATTTTACAATCGAAAACTGATTAGCTTCTATAACTTGTACACGCCTGGCAGCAGCAGCGACTTTGCGCCAATGCAACTACGTATGTCCTATGTAGAGTATGTGCTATGTCTTGTATACATTGTCTTGTTATGGATTATGTGACTATGCGTGTATTTATATATATTAAATATGTGGATTAGACGTGCATCATGCTGGGGAGTCTCTTGCGTTGCGTCTTTCTTGTTAGAGTTTTTGTGGCTTAGTTGCTGCTCGCATTTCTATCCTTCTCTTTTAGTTCTGCTTGTCGTTACTGTTGCGGTTTAGGAAACGTTGCCTCTGGTCTTTACGTTCTTATTGTTGTAGGTTGCTTTTGCTTTATGTTCCTTAAGGTAGTATTCACTCATCCACCGAAGACGTTGGAGGACTGTAACTGCATCAAGAAGCGCTGCGCTGCTCGTTCTCCGGCCTGCGATCTGTGGCGATCTGCAGAAGATTATTGAACTCGGTATCGAGTATTTGGCGAGCCTACCCAGAAAAATAATTATTAGTTATTAACCTAAAAAGTAGCGTTTGTCTGGCTCACCTGAGCATTTTGTGTGGGTATTTGGAGGGCCAACCCCATAGCATTGGCATCGAATCCCTCGTCTAGGGCCATTAGTCCTCCATGCACTCCCGATTCGAGCAAGTTATTGGCATATTCCTGTAAAAAGTCGTTGTTTAAATTGATTTCCATCGAAGACTGATCATCCTGGCTGTGACACTCACCTTCAATCCGATGCTGCCCACCCACCGTATGACCCTCTCGTTGCTCCAGACGAGCACATCGCACAGACCGTTTTCACTCATCTTGCGCCTGTGCTCCAGCTCCGTGCGATCATAGTTAAGGCGCTTGAGCATCGATATGCCGTACTGCAGGCTGGTGCGATGGAAGCTGTCTACCATTTTGAGCTGACCGCGCAAGTCCTTCTTGGTGAGATGGTCCAGCATGCGGGCATCGACCAGACACTCCATGAAGGTTGTGCGATATTGTGGCAGGCCCAGACCAGGCAACCAATAGTTTCCAATCCACTCATGGTTCATATCGCCTGCAGAAAAAGAGGGGACAATAATTTTAAGTTTAAAACAATTTTTTAGTTTCATAAAAATTGATAGTTTAATTAAGCTGAAAGGCTTTTTTATTTTAACTTAAAAAGATTTTTTCAATTTAAAATTAAAAGGTTGAAACTTTTAACTTAAACGTGTTTTGATTTTACCATTCTCCCTGCAAATTATGAAGTCTTACCAAATGCCAAGGTTGTCCGTGAGGTTTGTGGCGCCGAGGGAGAGGTCAGTGAAACCATTTCCTGAATGGCCAGGCGCAGCTTGGAGCCGGTGCAAGGGATTGCTGATGCCTGTCGAAGAAAAAGGTTACTCATCGAAAGCCATGAAGACACCCAGGATCCTCACCGATTTCCCGCTGAATTTCCGTGTCGCTTAGCGCACTCATGATGGCCCCGGACTTGACGTTGGCCCGACAGGCGGCCACATACCAGGCGGGCATGCCCACCCACAGCTCCAACCAGGCCACGATGGTGGGGCCGTTCCAGAGGGCAAATGGAGTGCCCGCCTTCATAGCCTCGCCCAGCAAATCATTGCGATAGTCGTGCTCCCTGAAAAAAATAAATCATGTTAGCGTACATCTTTAGATTAAGCAATATCAGCTTTATGCTCACTTCTTCTGCCTGCCGTAGTCAACACTGCTTATTTTTGATCCTTGGGAGCTGGCTATTCGGGGCATCATGCCCCCAGTCATGCTCATAGCATCGTAGTTGGAGTCCACCTCGCTCAGTCCGATCGACAGGTTGCCGATGGACATCATGCTGGGCGAGCCGTCAGGCAATGTATCCTTCACGCCTTTGACCTTCTCCTTTTTGCTGAAGAACCTTCCCAGCGAGGACTTGATGCCCTTTTTCTTCTGCACAGCAGCAGCTGCCGCATCCCTGGACACGCCGGAGGTCGGCGTCTGCAGCATGGACATGGAGCCCATGGTGTTGTAGTGGCGCAACGACTCCTGGCTGCCGTAACGGGAGCTAAGCGGTGACAGCCCGTAACTGTGGCTGCTCAGCGGCATGTGACCCCCACTGTGATTGGGCGCCACCGGGGCACTGGGATTGAGGCCAATCGAACGGCGCCTCAGCTCCTCTTGGCTGTGGGCCAGGGCTTGGGCCACACGCTCCAGGCGCATGGAGCGGGCGGTCAGTGGAGAAGCAGCTCCACCGGAGCTTGAATCACCTGTGGTAGACATGCCGCCATGGAGCTCCTCGCGGGACGCATCACTGGACAGTACGGGCAAGTTGAGCTGACATGAAAGCGAAAGTATTATAGTTAATAATAGAGCAGGCAGATATTACTAACAAGAAAGGAAAGCTAACTTCGGGCGGAGCCGAAGTTGATATACCCTTGCAGAATACTCTGTAAATTATATTCTCCAAAATTATTCATATGATGCATTCTTAATACTCATAAAAAATCCCAACTTCCTAACTTTAAAAACACCAAAGTTATGACATTTCCAATCGTTCAGTTATATGGCAGCTATAGGATATAATCGGCCGATCCTTATGAAATTTGGTAGGTTGGCTGGCCAAATATAACACCCATAGAAAATGCCGACTTCCTAACTTTACAAACACCAAAGTTATGGCATTTCCGATCAATCAGTTATATGGCAGCTATAGGATATAGTCGGCCGATCCTTATGAAATTCGGCATGTCGGATTGATTAGCCAAATATAAAACCCATAGAAAATCCCAACATTCTAACTTTACAAACACCAAAGTTATGGCATTTCCGATCAATCAGTTATATGGAAGCTATAGGATATAGTCGGCCGATCCTTATGAAATTCGGCATGTCGGATTGATTAGCCAAATACAAAACCCATAGAAAATCCCAACTTCCTAACTTTACAAACACCAAAGTTATGGCATTTCCGATCGTTCAGTTATATTTTTTTTAAGGAAAGGCTCGAAACATTATCGTGTGGTTGCTTTTTTGTAATAAATTTTAATTTGTAGTTATATTTTCATCATTTGTTTTTGTGGTTTGCTTGTTTTGTTTTTTAATATATATTGTACATATAAAAAACTCCTAAGCGGAATTTTTACCTAATTTGCTTGTATAGCATTCAATTTTCATGTTCACAATATTGGTATAAATATATTTACATATGTGTATGGTAATCAATTTTATATTTATATTACGCATTTAGTTTAGTTTAGTTACGCTCGTTTTTCAACTCATTTTAGTGGAATTTTCAACAAAAGTCAACAATTAAACCAATATTTGTTCAAATTAACTTACATATTTTGGATTAGTAGTTAGTCAATTTAGGTTACACATCATAAATATTTGCTTTACTCTTGTATTTACTTAGGTAATGCTACAGTTACATTCATAAATAAGTTCTCAGTTTTTAGAGCTTTTATAAGTTTCTTTACGCGTTTGTTTTTTAATTTTGCTAATACAGTTGAAATAATTTCATGAAGTATTTTCTTGTTAGTTTTTTTTTAATATATATTTTAGTTTTATAAATTAATTTAAGTATATCGTATTCATTTTAATGTTTTTTTTATTTTCTATTTCAACTTAAAAACAAGCGTTAGTTGCAAATTTGGTTTTTGTACAAATAAGTAAAAACATCAACTTAATGTACATAAGACCCCAAAAACCAACATTGTTAGATGCTGTGGATGTTTCTTTGTGTACGTGTTGTTATGTGGCAGTTTGTGTGCTTTAACATATATTGGACAAATAAGTACTTGCGAAACTTAAACAGAGTGGTTAGTTTAAACTTTAAAGGGATTAAACAGAAGAGAAAGATTTGGTTCATGACTCAATTTGCTGCGCTTGCAAGAAAAGTTAAGTAACAACGTAAGGTAATTTGGAAAGGGATTTGTATTTTTATGTTTTCAAAAACAATGGATATGCTTTTAGATTTTGTGAATAGATCGTTACAAATATTTAAAGATGTTATTCGCTATTGAAAATCGACTTCCCTCATGACACTGAGCAAAGAAATTCTTTTAATAAGGGCTTAAGCAAAGGCTAAGATTTTGAGTTTTGGTTTAGGTTTAGTTCGCCTTTAAAGCTTTTTCGATTACTTAATGACCTCGTATATATAAGTATGTAAATAGTTGATTTCAATGGGCGCTTGCGACTTCTCCAAGGTTCCTTCCCTTTTCTTCACTTCACACTTAATACTTTCTTGTTAGTTACACGTATGTTTCATAATGTTTTAATAATTAGATTTATTATGATATATAAATCGTATATATATGCAGTTGTTACTCTATATATGTATGCCTGATTGTTGTGCATGTTGTTCAGTTTATAAACTCAATTGGAACGCTGTCTCTGACTTCTACGAAAAACTAAACAGAAACACTATAATGTCATATGTAAAGCGTATGTTAGTGGTTTTAATTTAAAGAAATTACGATTGGATTAAATTAAAAACTGTACAAAATGCCATAAAATTATATAACAAACAAGTTTGGTCACGAATTTGGTTCGAAGCACGCTATCATCTCTGTCCATCTCTGCCTTATCCAAAACAAAATACTGTTAGTCTATTGCAAGCCCAATTACACTATATAAAAAAATACAATAATAATTTTACAATCGAAAACTGATTAGCTTCTATAACTTGTACACGCCTGGCAGCAGCAGCGACTTTGCGCCAATGCAACTACGTATGTCCTATGTAGAGTATGTGCTATGTCTTGTATACATTGTCTTGTTATGGATTATGTGACTATGCGTGTATTTATATATATTAAATATGTGGATTAGACGTGCATCATGCTGGGGAGTCTCTTGCGTTGCGTCTTTCTTGTTAGAGTTTTTGTGGCTTAGTTGCTGCTCGCATTTCTATCCTTCTCTTTTAGTTCTGCTTGTCGTTACTGTTGCGGTTTAGGAAACGTTGCCTCTGGTCTTTACGTTCTTATTGTTGTAGGTTGCTTTTGCTTTATGTTCCTTAAGGTAGTATTCACTCATCCACCGAAGACGTTGGAGGACTGTAACTGCATCAAGAAGCGCTGCGCTGCTCGTTCTCCGGCCTGCGATCTGTGGCGATCTGCAGAAGATTATTGAACTCGGTATCGAGTATTTGGCGAGCCTACCCAGAAAAATAATTATTAGTTATTAACCTAAAAAGTAGCGTTTGTCTGGCTCACCTGAGCATTTTGTGTGGGTATTTGGAGGGCCAACCCCATAGCATTGGCATCGAATCCCTCGTCTAGGGCCATTAGTCCTCCATGCACTCCCGATTCGAGCAAGTTATTGGCATATTCCTGTAAAAAGTCGTTGTTTAAATTGATTTCCATCGAAGACTGATCATCCTGGCTGTGACACTCACCTTCAATCCGATGCTGCCCACCCACCGTATGACCCTCTCGTTGCTCCAGACGAGCACATCGCACAGACCGTTTTCACTCATCTTGCGCCTGTGCTCCAGCTCCGTGCGATCATAGTTAAGGCGCTTGAGCATCGATATGCCGTACTGCAGGCTGGTGCGATGGAAGCTGTCTACCATTTTGAGCTGACCGCGCAAGTCCTTCTTGGTGAGATGGTCCAGCATGCGGGCATCGACCAGACACTCCATGAAGGTTGTGCGATATTGTGGCAGGCCCAGACCAGGCAACCAATAGTTTCCAATCCACTCATGGTTCATATCGCCTGCAGAAAAAGAGGGGACAATAATTTTAAGTTTAAAACAATTTTTTAGTTTCATAAAAATTGATAGTTTAATTAAGCTGAAAGGCTTTTTTATTTTAACTTAAAAAGATTTTTTCAATTTAAAATTAAAAGGTTGAAACTTTTAACTTAAACGTGTTTTGATTTTACCATTCTCCCTGCAAATTATGAAGTCTTACCAAATGCCAAGGTTGTCCGTGAGGTTTGTGGCGCCGAGGGAGAGGTCAGTGAAACCATTTCCTGAATGGCCAGGCGCAGCTTGAGCCGGTGCAAGGGATTGCTGATGCCTGTCGAAGAAAAAGGTTACTCATCGAAAGCCATGAAGACACCCAGGATCCTCACCGATTTCCCGCTGAATTTCCGTGTCGCTTAGCGCACTCATGATGGCCCCGGACTTGACGTTGGCCCGACAGGCGGCCACATACCAGGCGGGCATGCCCACCCACAGCTCCAACCAGGCCACGATGGTGGGGCCGTTCCAGAGGGCAAATGGAGTGCCCGCCTTCATAGCCTCGCCCAGCAAATCATTGCGATAGTCGTGCTCCCTGAAAAAATAAATCATGTTAGCGTACATCTTTAGATTAAGCAATATCAGCTTTATGCTCACTTCTTCTGCCTGCCGTAGTCAACACTGCTTATTTTTGATCCTTGGGAGCTGGCTATTCGGGGCATCATGCCCCCAGTCATGCTCATAGCATCGTAGTTGGAGTCCACCTCGCTCAGTCCGATCGACAGGTTGCCGATGGACATCATGCTGGGCGAGCCGTCAGGCAATGTATCCTTCACGCCTTTGACCTTCTCCTTTTTGCTGAAGAACCTTCCCAGCGAGGACTTGATGCCCTTTTTCTTCTGCACAGCAGCAGCTGCCGCATCCCTGGACACGCCGGAGGTCGGCGTCTGCAGCATGGACATGGAGCCCATGGTGTTGTAGTGGCGCAACGACTCCTGGCTGCCGTAACGGGAGCTAAGCGGTGACAGCCCGTAACTGTGGCTGCTCAGCGGCATGTGACCCCCACTGTGATTGGGCGCCACCGGGGCACTGGGATTGAGGCCAATCGAACGGCGCCTCAGCTCCTCTTGGCTGTGGGCCAGGGCTTGGGCCACACGCTCCAGGCGCATGGAGCGGGCGGTCAGTGGAGAAGCAGCTCCACCGGAGCTTGAATCACCTGTGGTAGACATGCCGCCATGGAGCTCCTCGCGGGACGCATCACTGGACAGTACGGGCAAGTTGAGCTGACATGAAAGCGAAAGTATTATAGTTAATAATAGAGCAGGCAGATATTACTAACAAGAAAGGAAAGCTAACTTCGGGCGGAGCCGAAGTTGATATACCCTTGCAGAATACTCTGTAAATTATATTCTCCAAAATTATTCATATGATGCATTCTTAATACTCATAAAAAATCCCAACTTCCTAACTTTAAAAACACCAAAGTTATGACATTTCCAATCGTTCAGTTATATGGCAGCTATAGGATATAATCGGCCGATCCTTATGAAATTTGGTAGGTTGGCTGGCCAAATATAACACCCATAGAAAATGCCGACTTCCTAACTTTACAAACACCAAAGTTATGGCATTTCCGATCAATCAGTTATATGGCAGCTATAGGATATAGTCGGCCGATCCTTATGAAATTCGGCATGTCGGATTGATTAGCCAAATATAAAACCCATAGAAAATCCCAACATTCTAACTTTACAAACACCAAAGTTATGGCATTTCCGATCAATCAGTTATATGGAAGCTATAGGATATAGTCGGCCGATCCTTATGAAATTCGGCATGTCGGATTGATTAGCCAAATACAAAACCCATAGAAAATCCCAACTTCCTAACTTTACAAACACCAAAGTTATGGCATTTCCGATCGTTCAGTTATATGGCAGCTATAGGATATAGTCGGCCGATCCCGGCCGTTCCGACTTATATACTGCGTGCAAAGGAAAGAAGGGTGTGTGCAAAGTTTCAATTCGATATCTTTAAAACTGAGAGACTAGTTCGCGTAGAAACAGACAGACGGACAGACAGACGGACAGACGGACAGACGGACAGACGGACAGACGGACATGGCTATATCAACTCAGGAGGTGATCCTGATCAAGAATATATATACTTTATAGGGTCGGAGATGTCTCCTTCACTGCGTTGCACACTTTTGACCAAAATTATAATACCCTCTGCAAGGGTATAAAAACAATGAAGCTATGTCGATTTTGCAGCAAAATACATTTTTTTTAAATATATATTTTTTTTAATTTTTTGATTTTTTTATGAGAGCTATATGAGCTACTATATACTTAAAAAAAATTTTTTTTCCGAATGTTGCTATGGGAGCTATATGATATAGTCGCCCGATCCGTCTCGTTCCGACTTATATACTACCTGCAATAGAAAGACAACTTTTGGGAAATTTTCAATAGCTTTAAAACTAAGGGACTAGAAACGGAAAGAAGGACACACGGAAATGGCAAGATCGACTCTCCTGGTGAAGCTGATCAAGAATATATACACTTTATAGGGTCAGAAATGTCTCCTGCTTTGCAAACTTTTAATACCCTCTGCAAGGGTATACCCAATTATACTATTATATTATATATACACAATTAAGCCACTCACCGTATGATACTTTTGCATGAAATCCCTCTGCGGGCTGTTTGGCGTGCTCCGTCCACTCATGGGCGGACTTTGCCTGTCCATGGAGCGACCGCGGGACAGCAGGTTGACGTGCTCCAGACTGCCCACACGCGACTCCAGCTCTTCGGCCCGCGCCTCCGTCGACTGCTTCTCCTCCTGGATCAAGCGAATCTCGTTGTTGATGGCGTCCAACTGCTCCTGCAGCATCATGGCCAGTGTCTGGGCATCCGTGTGACCCGACGGAGACATCATGTCCGCCGTGGCCGCCGCGTATAGGACATCCGCCTCATCGCAATCCGCAGCACTAGCCACCAGCTCGTAGGCCTGTTGCTGGGCGTGCGCCGCCTGCTGGAGCTTCTCCCACTCCTGCTCGGCCATCGAGCGAACCAGGGCGTTCTCCTCGGACAGGCGCTGTTTGCTCTGGCGCCGCAGCGAGTGCGTCTCAAAGCTGGCGTGCGAGTTGCTCCGGCTGAAGGCTCCACTTGGGTCCACTACGCTGCTTGGCGAGAGGCTCCGGGTGAGCGCCTCCGTCTGCTGGATGTTGTAGGCGATCTCCTGCTGCAGCAGCTGGCGCTTAAAGTTCTCTATCTCCAGCCGCGTCTTCGACAGTTCTTTCATGATTTCGCTCTTCTCGTGGTGCAGTTCCTCGGCCACTTTGCGCGCCTTTTCCAGCTCCTGGGTGAGGGCATTCTTCTCGTCCAGCGCATGCATGCGCTCCTTCAGGTGCACCTGCAGCCGCTCGTTGGACTCCGAGAGCAGTTTGTCCACCGTGGAGGAGAGCCGCAGGTTGTGCTCCTCGTTCATCTTGAGACGCTGGTTCAGTCTTACCACCTCGCCAGTCTTCTCGTCCAGGTTTGTTTCGAGTCCCCGGATGCGGTCCTCCGCTGAACCGTGTCTTTCTTGAGCCTGCAAATGGTTCGAGCCAGCGAGTTTAATGAGCTTGTTCACGAGGTTCAATCAGTGGCAGTGAGAAATGTTAGTTTGGGTTTTAGTAATGAAAGCTAAAAGTGAGTGATCCCTCATGTATACCAACAATAAATTCTGATGAATTTAATAAGACTTTTAGTCAATGAAAAATATAATTTAAGCTACAAGAAAATGGCTGAGCAATTCAAGGGGATGAAATGGCCAAATTGTAAATTTCAAAAAAGTCTAAAGTCTTCGCAATTATTGCAAGGAATTTTACATTTAAACTTTACATAGAATGGTAATAAGCTAAGTTAACTTAAAACAATTTACACATATGTACACATAATGTCCTAATCAAACAGTGAAACAAGGCACAGTTTAAATGGTCATTAGAAAGTATTCATAATTGGCATACAGAGGGGATTTGGTCTGATTTTGATTGGGTTTCGAGTGCGTGAGAGTGAAAGTTGCAGTACAGAAAGAGAAACAGTAGATATAGATCATAGAGACAGACTTGTTGTTGAAGTTTTTGGTGTAGGTTTCTTGTGTTGGATAGTACGCAAAAGAAAAGAGCATTACACAAAATAGAGTTCAAGTTGTACGGGATAATAATTGTTGATACTTGTCATATGGAACCTGTCCGGCGCGCATATTAGTTCGAGTGCATACCTTGTTTCCTACCTTAGTCAATGCCTCCATGCGTGCCTTTAGCTGCTCCTCCATGTCAGGCTGCAGCTTGGCGTGCTGGGCGAGCTTCTGCTCTGAGAGCTCCAGCTTCTCCTCGATGGCCCCGATCTTCTCCTCGTGCAGCTGATTCGGTTTCGGAATCGGCATTGACATTGTGGCATGGAGTGTTGAGGTTCGTGTTTGGGGCGGATGTGTTCGATTAGTTGACGGGGGATTGGTTGCGTATGCAAATGCAATTGATTAGTCACGCTTGAGGGAACTTAATGAGAGAGAAGGCTTGGGCGCAATTAAAAGTAGAGTGGTTCGAATTTAAGTCACAGGAGCAGATGTAGCTCTTCAAAACATTTTAAGAACTAATTTGCAAAACTTTTACAAATAACATTGCTTTAAACATATATATTTAATCTTTAAAATTTTCAACAAACTTTTACTTTTGAAAATTATCGATCAATCTGATTAACAATAACATATGTATAGGAAGGTTACTTTAATATTTAATCCCGTTTCTGTGACAACAAAAATCGATCCTCTGTACATACAAGTTAATATAATTTGCCAGCCTTGACCGTAAACCCAGTGATAATTATCTTTTTTTTACCCACCTTGAGCTGCGCCTCCTTGTGCCGAAGCTCCTGCTCTAGTTTTTCGTTGAGATCATGCAACGATGTGGACTCCCTTTGAGCATTCAGGTAGCGCTTCTCCAGTGTGGTAATGCGCTCCTCCTGAATTTAAACAGGTTTAAAAACATCTATGACAATATGCTTTGCATTATCCTCTCACCTGATCCTCTTTTTGGGCCACATTTTCGCGCAAATCTCGCTGCAGCTTGGCGCACTGGTCCTGGGCTTTACAGTGATCTTTTTGCACTCGCGACATGTTTTCCTCCAACTCGCTGATCTTGTTGTTCAGATCTGACACCCGCCGCTGCCATTGCGAGAGTTCCGAGGTCTTAAGAAAAAAAAGGACGATTAACACCTCGATAGCAGATGCAGACTCTGAAGTGCCCCTTTGACCCTCACCTGCTTCTCGATGATCGTTTGCAGTTCATGGGTCTTGGCCGCGTAGTCGTTTAGCTCATTCGTCTCGCCATTGACTCCGCCAGATCCGGCCACGCCCGCCATCTAGTGTTCCAGAGAAAAGAGTACATTTAAAATCGTCTTGGTTGAATGCATTTTGTGAGATAAGCGCACCTTCTCTTTGAGGCCGTTCTCCGCGCCTCCACCTCCGGCGGTGCCAGAGGCACTCCCCGCTCCGCCGCCACTGCCCACGCCTGCAGGCACCACACCAGCCTTGTACTGGGCCAGCTCCTCCTTGGCGGAGCTGAGTTCCTCCTCCATCATGTTATTCTTCTCAATGGAGAGCCGCAGCCGCTCGCGCACCTTCTCGTCCAGCGCCTTGTGGTGCTCGAACAGCGACTTGAGCGCCTTGAGCACCTCCACCTCGCTGGAGACACCACTTTGGGCGGCGGCCTGTCGCTTTACAACGGTCATTCGCAGGGAACGCTCATGGCGGGAAACCAAGCACTCCAGGTGCTCCAAGAGAAGCTAGAATAATCAGATTTGGACAGTGTAATAGCTTGAAGATCCAGCTAAATAAATATTTATCATATTAATTGGTAATGAGTGGTAAGGAATAGAGCGCAATCCTGTAGCAAACTCTCTAATCCTTCCATTTTGCATACCCTAGGTAATTTCCATTTATGTGTTTGTTACTCTGTGATGAGTATTTTTGTCAGACCTGCAATTTTGTCTATAGATTCTTATGCTTAAATTAATTTATGTTTAAATGTATAGTAGTTTTTAAAAGTCTCGTTTATATATGCACAAAAAAACACAAATAGACATCTCACACATACAGAAACATGGATGTGACTGAAATACACATTGAATGTGTATATAAACTTTTGTAAGAGTGAACATTTAAAATTCCGCAAACAGTCCCAATCAAATTAGATTTTAATCGCAAGTTTAAAATAAAATCTTTAAATACTGCATATAAAAAGTATACAACACTTCTGTTGTAATAACGTATTCTAGGCGACCAGAAAAATAATTTTAAAGTAGGAAGAGTATTAAATTCACTGGGGTGCTCATGGTCTGCTTATGAAAGTGTAAACTATTTGGAGAAAAGGACAATAGGTGCAAAAATATTTTGGTGAAAAACACCGAAGACCTGAATACCAAAATCGTTTATGAATTTCGCAAAAGTTCACAGATATATGGATAATAGTCGCTATTAACATTTTTTTATAATACCTTTCGGGCAAATTAATTTTGTATACATTTAGCTTGTACATTCTTTGAATGCTAACTTTTTCATATGGGAGCACCTCCGTAAAATAATGAACATGTTGTAGAGTCTTACCCTGGTATTGTTGCGCTCTGCCTTGAGCTCCCCGATCTCCTCGTCCCGCTCCAACAGGGTCTCCCGCGCCTGCGTCAGCTCCTTGGTGAGGGTGGCGAACTCCTGGAAACACAAGGATCAGATGGTTAGAAGCCCTCGGCATGTATACGCAGACCCAATTCACCTGCGGCAGATTGGCATTGATCTGGCGCTGCAGGCTATCCCGCTCCTTCTCCACGTCGTGCAGCTTGTTCTCCGTCTCGCCGAGCCGCTCCTGCGCCTCCCTTAGGCTGTCCATCAACTTGTCCCGCTCGTCCAGCATGGAGACCATCAACTGCTCGAAGTTGGCGTCCTCCCCGCTGAACTGCGAGGAGCGCTGCGAGATGCTGTCCTCGGATATCGTGGGCATTACGTCGCACATCATGTTCCACATTATTTAGTTGGGGCCGCCAGACTGTGCGAAGAAAGGCAAAGAGACGTTAAAGATTATATATATTTTCTAAATTCAAAAACATGTGATCCTCATGGTTTTTTCTCAGTTTTAATCCTGCTTTTAGGTGCGAAAAACAAGCCTAAGATTGTCAAATACTTTAAGTTTTATAATTATCCTTTTAAATTATGTACCTAATTTTTAAATTTCCTTGTCCCTTATTTATTATGGGGTACAAAAAGTAAGCTCAAAACATGTTTTAGTGGAATCCGTCTGTAATGTAAATTAAAATTTGTTGGGTGATATTACAATAGTAATAGTTTTTGTGGACGTTGACTCTTTTTCACATTCAGTTATCGCAGGATATGAAAATTCGACACAGTAAGATGTCAACATTTGGTAGAGCTTATTTTTAAAATAATTCACATTTTAGGCAAATGGGAAAATGTGTGCCAGTGGAGTCCGGCTGTTACATACACATACACTGAAACACAAGTTCGCTCGCTATTACAATTGGAATGCCCAGCATAGTGGGAGAAACATGTCTAATGAGACTTATCATAGGCGCCGCATTGATAACAAGTTTTCTACACCAACACTCACGCACACTAGCACATGCACGGCATACACACTCACACGCACACTCACACTCACACAGCACTTTTTCTCTTTCGCATAACTGGCATATTTTTTGTGCCTAGGTGTGTCGGTGTCGCATTTTGCAACCACTAATGCCCGAAACAGGGTTAAAACGGCAGCAGGTGCGAGTTTATTACGAATTTGTTTCTGTTTAAATGGCTTTATCACCATAAAATTCCGTTTTGAGGGACGGCGTTTGTGCGAAAAAAAAGCTGCGAGAAAAGAGCTCCACACTTCCCAATCCGCTGTAAAACGTACCCCGATCGATCACACGGCGGCTGGGCAGCAGCAGCAACAACAACTCTGGCCGCGTTTTAGCCTTCGCATAGGTCTCCCGGCTGCTTTTAATTAAATAAACCAAATTCCAAAGAGGTTTTTTTCCCCAATTTACGATTGTAAAGAAACTAGAGATGGAATTGCCCGATTGGTCTGGCAGCGCTTGTCGTAAAAACTCTGTTAGCTCTTTAATCGATTAAAAAACGGCGAGGGCTGCCATCTCGCCAAAAAGGTCTGGCAATACTGACATGTAAATAACATTTTTTGAGCTCATGCTAAAATCGTTCTTAGCAGTTACTTAATATTTAAATTTTAACGTGCATATCGAAAACAATATTACATTATCCTAGACGATATACATATAAACAACGAAAAATTTTTACATAGACTTTAAAGGCCTGTTCAGACAAGGGCACATCTGCATGAAAGTCCAAATTTCGAATAAATGCCCGTTTTAATTATAGCAAACTCTGCATCACCGATTATTGTGCTACATTTATCGAAAAAAAAACTGTTGGGACCCTGTATATTTGACGTATGTAGGTAATATCATCCTGTGCTTATTTGAAATGCCTGAAATTTTAAAAGCCTTTAATGAACAGTGCTCGAAAATATTATTATAAAAGATAAATCAATGAAGTCACTTTTATTTTACAAAAAAATAATGATTCTATCAAAAAATATATATATATATTTTTTAATATCAGCATATTAGAAGAAGAAAAATAGCCTTAAAGTTTAACATGCTTGCTGTGCCAATAATTAAGTTTGGCTCTTTCTGCAGGTATTTTGCTGCCATAGAAATCAACATAGCTTCATTGTTTTTAGTAATATTAGCATATAAATCGAAATGTAGTCATTTTGTAATAACTGCAAGGGAATATAAACTTCAGCTTGACGAAGTTTGCTTCCTTTCTTGCTTAAGGCTAACTTTGGCAAGCCACAAGGAGAGCGCAAATTACAATAGTTTCAAGAATTTATATTTTACTCTAGGCGAAATGTCAGCATATAACCCCGTATGTTTAGTATGAGATTTGTATGGAAGCTACAGGTTATAGTCAGGGATAGGTTTTAAACACTAAAAAAAAACTTATTTTGGTCAAAAAATACGATTGCGAAATTTTAAGTCTCTAGATTGTAAGCTGAGCCTGAAAACGGTTTAAAAACATACGAACCGGCGGACATAGCTATATCAACACGTCTAGTCATGCTGATAAATAAATATATTGTAAAGATGTCCTTCTTCACTGCGTCACAAATATTTGAAGAATTTTAGTATACTCTCTGCAAGAGTATAAACAGGGCTAGCAATTTGGCCTGCTGGTCTTGATTACGATTTTCTACTTCAAACGATGGTACTTAAACAAATATACGAATTTTGCTAATTTAGGGCTTGCGAGCTCATCTTAAAATATAGAAACTAAAGAATCGGAATCGTGCAAAAGCACTGATTTGTAAAAAATTGTATTATTCACAAAAAATATTATAATATAAATATATTTTATTTAATAAATAAATCATTTTCATAATAATTTAAATTATACTTAAGAGTGAAATAGAATTTTATATAACGGAAATAAACGATTTCCTTTTAATTCTCTACTCTCCCCTAGACAATATTATTTGAAAGTGTATTATGGAATATAACTTTTATATTTATTTTGGTAAATTCTCTTGAAAAGTATCAAAAAAAGGCTAGATAGCCATCACCGGTTTTTGAGTCAAGATAGCTTGCAATATTTTAGTACATTTTCCAGACTCAAACGGTATATTTAAACAAGAAAGGCGCGGTCACACTGGTTTTGCAGGCGTTTGTGTTTTATTTTTTTTAATCGTGAAATTAAACAGTATAAGCAACTAGCATAGGTTTAAACCGTTGCCAAACCACCGAGCTAGCGTCGAAGCCAACGAATACAATGGGGTAAGACCGGTGGTAGGTGTAAGACCGGCCCATACAAACCGTTTTTGGTGTGGGAAAAATCGACGCCGTACTAGCTGACATCTCGCCTGTGTTGTTGTTGCTGGCGTTCTGTGTGTAGCGGGCGGCGTAAATATGTACATAAACACACACGCACACGCGTGGGCAGGCCAATTATGTGGGTGTAAAGGTGTGCAGGTGTGCGTGTGTTTTCCGCTTAAGAACCAAAAAATCAAAAGCAAGGCTGCCGAAAGGCTTAGCACATAATGCAATTTAGTCGGCGGTCGCCAGTCACCAGCGATAACGGAAAGACACCAGAGCTCAGCGGACAATGTCGGCGGATGGGTAATAGATAAGATAGATAAAGGCACTGCCGATCTGAACGGGAATTGCAGAACCCCAATAAATCAATCGCGAATTCCTCAGTACAAAAGGGACAAACAGGACGGTGTGGATCTCCTAAAGAAGTTACTCAACCAAATCAGACCGCGAGTTTTTCAGAGCTAAAAAAGCAACCAAAATACTCCTCACTAACGTAGTTGCCAGTTTAAAGCCTTAGGTGAATTCGATGGCCTTAATAATTCAAAGCCTCAAATCAAAAATAAGTCGACAAGTCTTTAAACCAAAGGAATTAGCAATCGGTAACAAATCGAGTAGATCCAGCTTTGAAAGTGGCTTAAAATAACGTAAAACAAATCAAAAATTAGTCACGTTTATTTTAAATAAACACTATTAAAAGCTCTGTTTCATCGTCATCATGGATAATTAATTAATGTTAATGTTTTAGCATGAAGCCGAGATAATGGCCCAAACATTTTATATTTTGTTAAGACGCTCATCATCCGGTCCCTTACTACCTGTCGTCTACTTACCGAAATGGAATTTTTAATTAATTACACCCCCGCCATTACAATCCTTTTATGACCCACAGCGAACAACCAATTTTCACCTGCCAGGCGCACGTCTTCCACATCGATCCGAAGACGAAGCGCACTTGGATCACGGCTAGCATGAAGGCGGTCAACGTGAGCTTTTTCTATGACAGCTCGAGGAACCTTTACCGCATCATCAGCGTCGAGGGCACAAAGGCGGTGATAAACTCGACGATCACGCCCAACATGACCTTCACCCAGACCTCCCAGAAGTTCGGCCAGTGGAGCGATGTACGGGCAAACACGGTGTACGGCTTGGGATTCGCTTCCGAGGCGGAGCTTACCAAGGTGGGTGTCGAATCTGTTTACCATCGTCTTCGTGACTGATACCTCTTCTTTCACAGTTTGTGGAGAAGTTCCAAGAGGTCAAGGAGGCAACCAAGAATGCCATGAAGTCGGCCAACGGCTCTAATGCCGTCACGCCCACCACCTCGGCCAATACGTCGCCCATTTCAGGGCGTGCTGTGGGCTCCATGCAGAACGACAACACAGCCATAGATCCGCACACAGTGGAGCCGCCCAACCTGAGCAACACGAATACACAGAACGCCAATCCGGACAGTCCCTCCCACAAGTTGCTGAACACCAGCGATGTCAAGTCGGACATCGGATCGGCCACGCCCTCGCCGCAGCCCACTTCAGGCGGACCTGCAGGTGGTGGCGGCGGGGTAGTGACCATCTCATCGGGCGGCAGCATTGTGGGCATGCACACGGGTCCGGGAGCCGGGGCCACCGCAGAACAGCAGCTCAAGTACGAGAACGAGCGCCTGAAAATGGCCCTGGCACAAAGGTGAGTGACGAATATATAGTCCTAAGATCTGGAGTAAAAGGTTCTTTGTTGCTTTTCAGCTGCGCCAATGCCAAGAAATGGGAAATTGAGCTGGCTACCCTGAAGAACAACAACATTCGCCTTACCAGCGCTCTTCAGGTAAGCTAATCGCTTCACAAAAAAATCTAAGCAACAGCTAAATTATACCCACCAGTTTTGTCTACTAGATCAATGATTTTATGCCGAATTGTATAAATCCTTGCAATTATAGGAAAATTGTATAGTCATACACCTATTCCATCACTTCCTTCTTATTAAAGTGTTTAATACCCTGTTCAATTTCTTTCTGTTTTTATAACTTAGTTTTTGAAAGTTTTAAGTTTTATCTAAATAGATTTCTAACTAAGAGCCTAGTTTTCGTAAAAACAGACAATCAGATATAGCTAGATCCACTCGGCTGATCCTGAACATGAACATACATTTAAATACCCTCTGCAAGGGTGTAAAATACAATTTTACCCAAAAATATTTATTTTGGATTAATAAAAAGACACATTTTCTTCTTGACCATAAGGAATCAACTGCCAATGTGGACGAATGGAAGCGCCAGCTACACACTTACAAGGAGGAGAATATTCGCCTCAAGAGGGATATGGAGCAGATTTGCGTGGGCGGTGTCGGTGGGGGAGCTGCAACCGGAGGAGGAGGTGCCGCGGACGATGAGTTACGTCGTGAAGTGGCTACACTCAAGGCGCGGACCGAACAACTGCAGAAGGAACTCTTGCAACAGGAAATTGAGCTTAAGTCGGCCAACCTTAGTCTTCGCGAAAAGTCCAATGACCAGACGGTGAGCAAATCCAAAGCCATGACTGTTGACGAAGGTTCATTTTTTATGGTAAAATAGTTCGGATTAAATAACTATATCCTATGCCAAACTTTTATTGTTTTAAGAGACTCTTTTAAATTTTGTTAAAAAATTAGATGGCAAATCAATATATTTGCTAATAATTTTTGTTGGTGATTAAATTTCGCTTTCTTTTCCATATTTACCTTCGTTCTGAGAAAATAATTAAATTATTTTTCCAGCTGGCCAAGCTGAGCGAGTTAAACGTGGTGTTCGCCAAGCAACTTTCGGAGCTATATGGAGTGCAGAAGGATATGGAGAGTGTTATACAACTAGCAAAGTGCACTTGAGACACAGAGTTGGTGGTTATGCGAAAGGTATGGTGTATAAAACCTTTGACTATCGTTGTGCTAATTGATCTCCATTTCAGGTTTCAGCGCAGGAACAGACTACAATGATAAACACTACAACGACATCATCGACAACAACAGGAAGTACGACTAGTAAACGATATTTAAGCAACTTTCCAACGGCCGAGGCCGAGAGCACGCTCTCCAATGTCACCTCGATCCACACCCAGCTTCAGTCGTCGCTCTACGAGACCCAGAATACGGCTCAGCTGAAGGCCTTAGACAAGCACTCAGCCCTGCTCCAGGAGCTGCATCAGCGGCAGGCGGCTCCAAGGCGCCTCTCCGCCTCCGCTGAAGCGACTGCTGCAGCAGCGGCCGGTTCTGGTGGGGCCAAAACTGCCACCATACTCGTTTCCAAATCAAAAACCAAAACTGGTCTGCCCCTGTTGCTGAAGAATTCCATTAACAATTAGAAAAAATTCAAGAGAAAGGTGACCAGACAGAGAACTTAGTCTGTGGCATTTTTGTAATCTTTATATTGGTAGTTTGTATACAAGGACGGCGCTAAGAGAGAAACGTCGTACTCCCTCAATCCCTCCCATCCTTTCTCATTTTGGGCCGATATTTGTCATTTGTGTGTCGTAACGACTTTTGGTATCTTCGAATCGAAAACAGAATAATCCTATGCCCAGTATTTTCGTCAAAATTGTTCGTGTCCTTGTGGCACTTTGGTAGATCTTAATCGATTGATTCTCGTGCGCATTGAAGTGCAATATACATGTATCTCTAGTATATAAATGTAATGATGATATTATGTGCTCTATACACTTTCAGCTAATTGTTAATTAATTTTTAATAAGAGCTTGCTAACGAATACTCCCCGAAACTCATTTCCCAAAGAAAAATCAAAGCATTTCTATCGAACCAGTGTCACAAAGATTATTTGTAAATGTGCTTGAACTTTTTATAGTATTTTTAGAAAGAACCTTTTGTATTCTATAAATCATAGGTGTAAAATTTAAATATTTATTTATTGAATTGTATTTCGACCACATCCGATTTCGATGCCCCATCACTAGGCTCCCATTTATTGCAGTTATGCACTGATTTACTAACATTCTATATATGATATTTATAAACATAAAAAATAACATATGCATAACTAACAATGACTTAGACGAAGAACACATTAAGAAACCAATATTGAATATAAAGCTAAAATAAAGTGAACTAAGAGAAAATTTTATAAATGGAACGAAGTCCAAGTAAAACACGAGACTAGCAAAGTAAATTTAAACAAAAACCAGTCAAGTATGTGCATCAGTGGACAACTAGTTTAATGCATTAACAAATTATTAAAATTAATTTATATGTATCGAATCGAATAAAAATCGCAAATCGAAAGAAACCAGCAAATAATACTTAACAGTACACAATCTCCAAAACACAAACACCCACTAAACGAAATGGTTATGAAGCGGTAATTTCGAACGTTTGCGGTTATATTCAAGCCATATTGTTATGCAATCGCTGCATAAATTACCCAGTTGAGAACAAATAAGAATTAATAACGAAAATGAAATGTTGAACATACAAATTTAGCAGTTAAAAGTAAACAACAAATGAAAATATACATAAATAAATATATGAAATAAATTAAAGTCAAATTCTAAGACATTTTTATTTTAGTTCAAATGAATTTAGGCTTAGGAATTATTTTAGGCATTCGCTAACAGTTGTGTTAGTACCTTTAATTTCCAGCATAGTACCATCATAATTTATTTGTGGATTATATTATCTAAGTAAAGTGGAAAAAAGAAAACAAGAAATCTTCTTGAATGACAATATTAGACACTGACACTTTAGAAATTTTATTCTTATTTAAAAAATTCATATACCATTTATTGTTTTATTAAACTTATATTATATTTTATCTAGACAAATAATGATTTGTACAACTCTGACTTGGAGCTCTCCGTCCAGTCGCTACCTTCATTGGGCGCCATGAAGTTGATGAGTTTGTTGTGAACCACGTACCTGAAGTAACATTTAAAAGGCAACCATTGAAACATAAAATAGCATAACTTTAATTTCATTTACATACCGCAGTTTTCGGCCCTTGCTGGCCCTGGTGTCCACCTTCTTCTTCATCTTCTGGCGCAGCTTTTGCAGCTCTACGAATTGCTTGGTAATCTCACTCATGTTGGACGAGGAGCTGGCCTTGTACTCGATGAGCTCTCGAAGCTGCTGGTGGTAGAAGTCGCTGTCGTCGTAGATGTGCTTCAAAGGTTGCACCGGCTCGTTTTCTTGCTGCTCCGCCTGATTACTCTTTGGCGTCTGCGACTTTTCCACGAGCGCCTCCCGATTTGCCAGAGCGCTGTCGATCTTCTTGATGATGTCGTAGTCCTCCTGTAAGGACTTGCGCTTCACACCTGCTCCGGGGGTCAGGAGTTTGGTGCGATCGTCCCACTTCAGCAGAACTTCATTGCGGTATCCGGTCATCTGCTGGAAATTGTTGTGCAGTACAGAACCAAACCGTTTCGCGGGTATTTCCGAATCCTCTGAAGGCTGCTTTCGTTTCACTGATTTTCTCATCTCCGAGTTTTGCTGGTGGAGCGCCGACTGAAGGGCCAGAAGTTGCTGCAATAGCTTGGATGAGCGCTCCTGGGCCTCGCTTAGCACCGATTGAAGCTCATCATTGTGGGAACCCATTTTCTGCAATGTCTCCGGTCCAGGCAACTGATTAGCCTTGCTTGTGAACTTCTGAGTGTTGATCCTCAGCTCAAGGAGACGCTCCCAAATGCGAAGTTGGTTTTGGACGCACAGTCCTTTTTGGATTTCAGCCTGGTGGTTGGTTTTGGACATTACATCCGAGGGTTTAATGGTGTCTTCCTCTGCTTCTATATCTTCATCGTCATCGTTGTCGTCATCATCATTCTCGTCCTCTGTTTGACTATCTTGACTGCCAGATTCAGAGTCGTAATCCTCCTCTTCGTTTTCACTTTCTTTAGATTCGGAATCTCCAGTAGAACCTTTTGGTTGCTCTTTAAAGGAAGCCATAGCTTCCTCATCCTCTTCTTCACTGGACTCCTCTGGATCTTCAGCCTCTCCAGCTTTTAATTTTAACTTAAAGTCAGCCAAATCCTCATCATCTTCCTCCTCATCGCTATCCTCATAGGACAGCTCCTGGTCCTGGTCCTCATCCTCCTCATCGTCCAGTTCCCTGCGACTGCTGATCTTGCCCTTGTACCGCTCACTCTGCTCCGAGAGCAGCTTGACGTTCCTCTTCCGAAAGTCGGTGCTCCGAGCATCCGGCAGGTCGTACTCCTCCTCGAAGTCCACCAGACGGGGCCCAGTGGCCACGTCAAAGTCCGAATCCTCCGCACTGTCGCTCTCGTTCGGATGGGCCAGGAGTTTGCTGACCTTTTCGGCCACCGTTTGAGGCTCTTTCTTTGATTTGCGCAGCATTTCTTTAAAGTTTCATTTATAATTTGAAAGTGAAAGACCTAGTTTCACCACATGGGACTGGACAGAGCGGTGTGACCATTGTCGCAGATTTAAAAAATACCTCTTCAGAAAGAAATACCATATTTTGGGAAGAGAATTGTAACGTTTGGGTATTTTTTAAAAGTCAGCTGTTCGAGTATAGGCATTTCTACAGAAATTTCCCAAAAATGTATAAATTGTTCGTAATTAATATTAATAATTGCAAGATACTATTTTTTGTTAAACAATTTGCATATCAATTTGTTTACTTATGGAGGAAATATATTTATGACATATATTTATAACAAATTTTTTTTCTTTTTTTAAAATAAAACATAATTTTTTTGAGTTGTATTTGCTTGATTCAAAACATACACATGCAAGAAAAAGTATGCGTACAAACATGTCCCGCAACTTTGGAGTTAAAAAAAACATGTTGAAAAAAATCTTACAAATTTAATTTTTATTTTAACAGATAGTACATTTATTTACCTCTCGTTTGATGTAACTTTTAAATTTCTAACACTTATACTTTTCCCGATATTAAGAAAAATGTACAAAATGCAAAAAATGCAAAATTGCAGTTTTTTCATTGATAACTGATAATCAAAGTTTAATTAATAGTTTGTAATCAAATCTGGCATATTTATGTTGTAACCAGACGTTATTTTTATGATGGGAAAAAATATAAAAGAAATTGACCATGATTTGAGGAAAGTCATAGTAAAACTACGTGATAAAAGGAAAACTATTCGGGAAATTGGTGGGATAGTTGGCAGATCACACAAAGAGTCCTTGAAAATTTTAATTTATCGGGTTCCTGTGGGTCAAAACCCCGCTCTGGTAGACCACCAAACTTTCTGAGCGTGGGAGGAGAAGCGTTTTGAAGACAATAAAAATAAATCCAAGCACAACAACCTCCCAAATGGCAAAGGATATTAAGGACATGTATAATAACGATCATCATGGAAAAAAAGTTTGCAAAATTTTGAAGAATGAAGACTAAACAGCTGTACTGCCCGGAAGAAATTACTCATATCATAAGTCAACAAAATCAAACGAATGGAATTCTCCAGAAAATGCAATAATAAGCCCCAGGAATTCTGGAAAAAAGTGATTTTTAGCAACGAATGCAAGTTTTGCATATTCGGGATAAAGGTCCGTAAGCTTGTGTGGCGAAAGAATGGTACAGCCCTCGACATCCAAAACCGTGCCCCAACCGTTAAGCACGGTGGTGGTGGCATTATGGTTTGGGTATGTTTGGCGGCCAGTGGAGTTGGAAATCTTGTTTGCATTGAGTCCACAACGGATCACATGATGTATATCAACATCCTAAAAGAAAATTTACATCAAAGAGTCACGAAACTGGGACTGGAGGATGACTTTTGGTTCCAACAGGACAACGACCTAAAGCATTGTGCCATAAATACGAAGCCTTGGGTGCTCTATAATGTGAAAAATCGGTTAAATTCGCCACCGCAGTCCCCAGATCTCAATCCCATTGAGCATTTGTGGGAGCTCCAGGAGCGCAGGATCCGCCAGCACACCATTACATTAAAGGATATGCTAAAAAAAAGTGATGGTCTAGTAATGGAATAAAATATCGGTGGAGGACACTACGAGATTGGTCCAGTCAATGCCAAATCGGTTGGCTGAATTCCTAAAACGAAAGGGGTACCTGACTTCGTATAAAATTCAAGTCCTTTTGCCAAAAATATGGAGTTTCCTTTTGATTTTTGTCTTTGTACGCATACTTTTTCTGATGCAAAATCAGGCCATTTTGTACATTTTTGTGAATATTAGGAAAATTATAAAGTGTAGGAAGGGTTAAGATACATCAAACGAAAGGTAAATAAATGTACTATCTGTTAAAATAAAAATTAAATTTGTAAGATTTTTTTCAAAAGGTTTTTTTAAGCTCTAAAGTTGCGGGACATGTTTGTACGCATACTTTTTCTTGCATGTGTATGTATGTATATGGAACCAAAATAGAAATATTTTTAGGTTTGTACAATAAAAAAAAATTAACAAAAAAATTAAGTCCATTTTGGACTTAGTCTAGTCTAAAAAATGCTTAAATTTATTTTGATTCCTTTCCTCTTAAGAACTTAAATAAATTGATACAAATTGATTTGTATTTAATTTTCCGAAAATCCAAAATCGCTTAGTACCAACTTCAAGTAGGGGGTCGGTACCTAAATCTATTAACTGTAGGTCTTTTTCACTGTAAGCTTTTTCATGTTCACTAAACGTCTCAAGGAACTTATTGAGTTTGTTGATGGTTGAAATTGTAGTGCTGGGGCAAATTGTTCTAGGATATAAGAGGGAGGTCTTGTTTCACAAAATTACCAATGTTTCGCTAGAAAGGATTATCGCCCTTTTAGCTCCTGAGGGCGCTTCCGAGCTGTTATGGGGGTATTTTGAAAACTTTATCAACCTTAATGTGAATAATTAATTCGAAGATTCCTCACCAAACTGCAAAGTGCAACTGTCCCATCTTATAAGTCTGCTGTTAACCCACGTCCCATCTACTCCTTTTACCTCAGGAATAAAGCTTCCTTTAACTAAAGAAATGAATAAAAAAGGCAAAAAGGCGTCCTATGTATGTCCGTTGTGACCGGAATTATTGCTAGTGTCAAACCGAGCTAAAAAAGTCTAGAAATTCTAAGACGAAATTAAGTGGGCTACCCACGCTTCCACATGTCACCCTCTTTGGAGGTTAGCCAGGCGATATAAAGGACAGGCTGCTTCAAGCAAAACAGATGGAGTTGGGCTACGTCACCCTATGATCGGGTTAAAGTGTTTGGCCGCACCTTAAGGAACTTTACACCTTTCACCACTGTTTCTCTCCATTCAGAATGCAGGGCTTCCCTTCAGGAAGCCCAGTGCACTATGGGGTTTTTGACCACTTTATGTGGCATTTAGTCATTTTTTAAAAGTGCTCTAATTAAAAAAAAAAAAATTGGAGTGCATTAACAGAACATCAAACTGTTATGCCTCATACTCAAAATGTTAATACTTAACAGCATATGTTAGCATAACAGCTGTAAAGTCAGCTGTTGCATCCAAAAGCACCAGCGCTAAGTTTGCAATTTTTTCAAAGCGTTCTTTGAAATTAATTTATTCGTGTAAAACACCATTTGAAAAGAAAAAAACAAATGGAAACTGATCTCACAGGCTTGTACTATATGTTAAATGTATTAATTGTTTAAATTATGTGTGTTTATACTAATATTTTGTCATTTTATAAATGCACCTTAAGCTGAATTTTGAGGAACAAATTTCAACTTTGGGAAGAGTTTTGAAATAGAAGTTTGCATTAGTTTTCATTGCGTCCAAGTGTATGTTGTAGCCTTGTCAATTCTGAGCAAAAATCTGTTAGTCTTATTGTGCACTTTTCCGCACTATTGGTGCAATTTGAATTTTTCTTAGATAACCTCACATTCTCCAACGCCGACTTGGTTGCTGTTTGGAATAGCGAGAAGGGCCGGCGTGAGCAAGAAAAGGCTATACAATGTTTGATGAACAAATTATTTATAATATGAGGATCATTTTGATATGTTTGTCCTGTCAGTTGCCCGTCAATTTGGACAAATTCGAATCATTTTTCCTACAAACTGGCGAATTGTTAGTCGATATGTATCCGTGGCTGCCGATGAGTTTTGAGTTTGATGGAATTTTTTCTTTTTGCTTTTGTTGCACTTTTTATCATCCACTTTTATAGGCATGGAGCAACAAATTTCAGTTCCTTAAATTTCATTAATTTTTTTTTAGTTTTAACCGATCGTTCCTATGGGATCTATAGGATATTGTTTCCTGATCCAAACGATTTTCACACTATATGTGCCTAGGGACAAACAATGACGATTGGTAAAATTTCATGTCGATATCTCCAAAACTGACCGAGTTATTAATTAATGCCACAAAAACAGGCCAAAAACCCCATAGTGCAGTGGTACACCAAGAGGCTTGAAAATGAATCGTCTAAATCCATTTGCGCCCGGTAAATGATCTTATTAACAATAGGTCATTAGGTAAATCGGCGCTGATAGTTGAATACGGCACTGAAATCGGCTACAATCACTAAGATCTTCCGGACGAAATAGATAATCGTAAACCTCCCTCTTACCAACGTGTATCAGGCTTTGCCTCTTTTTCAGTTCGACTTTAGACTTTATTCTGGACGGCTTAAAGGACTTTCTGGTGCGGCGTAATTGAACGTTCATCAGAGCTTTGAACGAGTCTAAAACGAACGCCTCCTTTTCAAAGGCAAGAAATAATTAATTCCTCAAATGATTCTTTCTCAGAAGAACTGCTCTTCCTGATTTGTGCTGGGGTTCCGCAATGCTTACCTCGGACGACATCGAAATACTTTCCAGAGGAAGAATCTTTTATGCAGCCACGTTGGGATCCAGGAGTATTCGTTGTCCTCTGAGCTTGAGGTACGTCAAAGGAACATTATTCTTCGTCACTCATGCCCTGGAGTGCTGCTAAACTGCAATTTTTAGGATCAATAAAGCCCAATAATAACTGACAGGAGAATAACTTTCAGAGAACACATAAATCAAGTTGCGGCTAAAGTTTAGACATGAACAAAATTATTAAAAACTTCTCCCTAACAGCCCTTTTTATAACCTTGCAGAGGGTATTATAATTTCAGTTAAAAGTTTGCAACGCAGTGAAGGAGACATTTCCGACCCTTTAAAGTATATATATTCTTGATCAGCATCACCAGGGGAGTCGATCTACCCATGTCCGTCCTTTTCTACACAACCTATCGAAGTACCCTTGAAACATTACATATCCATTAAAAACAAAAAACATCGGGTTTTCGAAAGGACAAAGCCTTAAACCTTTGTTAATTAATTAGATAATATATATTTTGGAATAATGAAAGCGACGTTGCTGCATCCTTAAGCCGACTAGTTAGCACTAGTTTACTAAAAACAGTCTGTTTCACGACAACTTTAAATATCAATATTAAAAACGTTACGGTGCATAATTTACGGCATAAGCTTCAAGAAACTTTGCAAATATATAAATGAAAATTACTCGTCGCACTTGAAGCTGCACTTTTCCGCAGCTAAAGCGCATGTCACATGACCGCTCATTAGAGTGTCCTATCAGTATCAGGTGGGCCAGGTGCATCTTGATAAGACCGCGCACACGCCACATTCGTAGCATACAAAAGTGCGCGCCTGAACGTGAACTTGAAATCCTTTGTCCGCTCTTGTGCCCTCATTAAATTTAATGAACCGTTTTGTCGAATTGCGAATCGCACGGCCGGCGCTTGGTTAAATTGTTAGCTTTGGCGGAGGACTTGCGGCAGATGCCAGTGGAAGCTCGACGGGATCCGAGGTGTCGCAATCCGGAAAAAGGATATTTACTGCGCAGCGCACTGAATCCCAGCGAAGGCACCGATAAGGCGTCTCTATAAGTAATTCTAACTTAATCACTTGCTCTGGGTGAGTCGCGGCTCACACGGCTGATAAGGGATCGCAACATTTGGCGATCAGACGGACCACCGTTTGAACTTTGAGTCGTGTACACGCATTGATAAACGTTAAATTTATGCGGGCGGGACCTGCGAACACACCGAACCACTGGCTGTTGGGGTCGCCCGCTGTTATCACCGCGCCTAACGTTTTGTACCCCCTAATCGAAAAGTTAAGGGCTATGCTGTAATCGTGCCAAAGTTTGTAACAGCGCGAAAGACGCTACCCTCACAGCATTTCCTAATCTGACCGTCTGTATGAAAGCCGAGATCTCTGGACCAACAAGAGCTAGTGACATGAGATTAGACGTTGAGCTATTCATTTAAGTCTGTCAGCGAAGGTCAGGACTGTTTCTATGGTTTGACCTATAAATGCCAAGCCCTGTAGACGTCTTCTCTGCAGGCGTTTCGTGTTCTCCCCAAATCTTAACTTACTTACAAGTGAAATGTTAGTTGACTACCACAGCTTTCTCCATAGTTGGTCGTCAATAAGTATGCAATGATTCTTGCAAGTTGAAAGCCGGGTATTTTGTGGTCGGGACTCTGAAAGTCCCCACTTGATTCGCTCTTCTTCCAGCTGGGTTATCAGTTGTTGTCGAGATTTCGATTTCGCGGCATCAGCATCCCAGGCAGACGATTCAGTCAGTTCCTGCTCGCCGATCGGTGTGAATGTGAGCCTGCAGTACCGTTAGACCCGTGTCATCAAAAGCGATAATTACGCGCGTGTGAGCGTGGGCGGGCGGCAGTGAGAACGCCGTATTCATCTGCGCTGGGAGGTGTGTGCGAAAAAATAAAAAAGTCCGAGCGGTACTCGAACTTCTTAGGTTGAAATCCCCCATATCCATATAGTATAGGCCAGTTCACGGCGTGCCCGCATGTTTAGAAAACGAAAAACAAAACGGAAATCACAAAAGGAAGGAAAACAGAGAGAAGAATTATAGTTGTATACAGAAGAAATGAAATTAAACGGCACGTAATCAATGATTACGCCTACAATAAGTATACCTAGGCGCCTATCGATTGCTAGAGGAATCTGTAATCTTTGAGGTGTTCCAGCACCCGCTTAGGTGAACAAGGGAATCTGTTAGGTTAAACGTTTAACCGTTTATAAAGCTACAAGTACCTACATATATTGTAGTGTTTTCAAGGTACCTACAAATATTTTGGAACCAGATTTCGCTCGCTTTGATTTCCCTTTTAATTGGTAAAAAATTAGATTTAACAATAAAACGCCGTGTTCAAAAGGCATTAAACGCGGCGCGTCTAAACAAACAGCCCGTAAGTAAATTTGACTGAAGGATTAATGTGAGAACAATTCGCTGGAGATGTTATTACTTTTACCGTTCAATTGAGTGAACTCTGTTTCGATTGAGCGCAGTTGATTAACAGATTAATAATCCAGCGAGAGAGTAAGATGCTCTCCGTTGTACTTATAGTTGTATCAATTCTAGAAAGCACACAGAGCGGGAGAACTCAGCATAAGTTGAATTTTAATTATCAGTTGGAAATTGAAATATTCCAACACGGTGCGAGCGTAAATAGTTCAAGGTCATCACAAGCATTAGGACCCATAAAAGCGGTGCAACAAACAAATACCATAATAAAAATGTTCTTGAACCTACAAACACAAAGCCTTATAAAAAGTGTTCTTTATCAAATTGAGTGTAATTGATTCGATTAATTGAGTGAGTGTCTGTCGAGATAATATAGGGATTTCTGTTTGTGTTGTTCGTATTGGATTATCTCAACCAAACAAAAAGTCCAAAATACACATACATATTTCACAAATAAATTGACAGGCCCCCTAACCAAAGTGAACGCATTGAAATTTAAAATTTTAATTATTAAATTAGATAGGTAAAAAGAACTCTTAATGTACGGAAGTACAAGCTAACAGAATAATGTGACAGAAGCATATGTAAATTTTAAAATTAAAAGGAACAGCGCGGCAAAAAACTAGTGACGATCGCAGCTTCGCACACCATATCGAATTTTGTGAAAAAAATTTGTAGAGTTACGTGTGAAAAACTCTATATATTTATTAAATGTTCTCGTTTTGAATTTTAAAATTGTTTATATTTAAAAAAGATTTTTGTGAATGATAAGCATGGACATGTTTATCTTGAAAAAATGATAATAAGACCTCAACAAATTTGTTAGCATAGTTTTCGGCGCAGTCAATTAAACATTAAATGTAAAATGTTAAAAAAAACAACATTTTACGTTTTTATCCTTCAATAATTTTCAAACGCAAAACGTGGACTGTGATCGAAAGACAAGAATATGAAAACACAAAATATGAACACCAACCAAAATATGAACACCACCAATATTAAAAAATTAATCCAATATTTAGCTTTAATAGCTAAAAAAAATAAAAGGACACCAAACAAATTCATTTTTCCATAATCCGCCATCTAGAATTGTTCGCAAAACTAATATTTTTCCATAAAAATGATTAAGAGTGTGTATCTGAGTGGGAATCCCTCCTAAATAATTTGTATGTTCTTCTAGTTTTGAATAAAAGCCAAATTTCAAACTAGTCCTACACAGGGAGTATTTAATTGATTGTCCTAATCTAAAATGGGAACAGAGCTCGAAGAGAATGATCATCGCAGTCTTAGTGATTGGTCCAACGTGAACAATTCAAACGGCACAATGCACCTGTCCAAAGATATGATGTTCAATGATGGCCATCGATTGTCTATCACAGTCTATAGGTGAGTGGAATATCGACCAACACACCCCATTCCCTTCATAATCAACTCGCGGAGATCACCTCCCACGTTTTCATTTGATTATCATTCGGACTTTTCAACTTTGGCTTCTACTATCTGTAACACTTTTCCAAGTCTAAACAAATCAATCGATGTGCAGGTGTGGGTGTCGCTGCTTTTATCTGTGCACATCAGTTATTAATAAGTACAAATCATACTGGCCTCATCATCTCTGGTTTCTCATCCGCTGTCTGGCTATCTGTCTGAGATTCAATCATTCCCACTTGGAATTTGAACTTTAAGGTTCATTGTAGGGTTCACTTTTTCAGAATGCCGGAGATTCGATTAACAGATTGAGAGCGAATCCCACAAGACTTAGACAGTATTTAGCATAGAATCCAAATCTACTACTATAATGCATACTTTACTTTAAAATTGAATACTAATCCTTCAGTGGTCAGTGCACTTAAGGGTCATAAATTGTACGAGCTCAACTGATATTCTTGAACGTAATAGCGTACAATTAATTTACCTCATTCGTCCAACATGTTTACCTTTCCTAACTGCAATTCGTTGACCCAGTTACTGAGCAACGGCACCCACGCCGACACCCACCTTCGGGAAAACTTCTTTAATTTCCCACTCACCAATTTGATCGCTTCTCAACCCCTCACCCTTCCCTTTCCTCGAGTTTCATGTGGCTTTTCATTCCGTTCAGCATACTGTTTGTGATCTCAACAATCGGCAATAGCACCGTGCTATATCTGCTGACCAAGCGGCGATTACGCGGTCCCTTGCGGATTGATATCATGCTAATGCATCTGGCCATCGCCGATCTAATGGTGACGTTGCTCCTGATGCCGATGGAGATTGTGTGGGCCTGGACGGTGCAGTGGCTCTCGACGGATCTGATGTGCCGCCTGATGAGCTTCTTCCGCGTCTTCGGCCTGTACTTGTCCAGCTACGTGATGGTTTGCATTTCGCTCGACAGGTGAGTCCGCAGCCCCTTTGACTGTCGCTAATGGACCAAATTGATAGCCAGATAAGGCGGCTCAAAGTGTCAATCGGTGGATGACGGCTGCCTGCCAGCCTGCCAGCCTTCCCGGCTTCCTCGCCACCTAATTCCTCTTGTCTCCATCAGATACTTTGCCATACTGAAGCCGCTGAAGCGATCCTACAACCGCGGACGCATCATGCTGGCCTGTGCCTGGCTGGGCTCTGTCGTGTGCAGCATTCCCCAGGTGAGTCCCCAGGTAAACCTGGTGAAAACGCAGTGAAATTAGAAAAATGCACATGAAATGCACTTTTTATCTCGCCAAAAACACTCCGAAATATGTTACGTGTTGTTTTTGCAGGAATGTTACAATTTTGGTTTTGAAAAATTACAACATGGTATTTTGGGTATCCAAAAATACAAATAAATAAAAGTAAATATAATAAATAATTATACGGATTTTGAAATCAGAATTTTTAAGATCAGTTTTAAGCAAACAGAATTTTTAAGATCAGTCTTAAACAAAAATGTATCTACCAAATGGAATTTATATATTTATATTAATTTCCAAGCAACAATTTTTACTTACTATTTATGAAAGTGTAAATATATATATATATTTATCAGCTTATCATGATAGCGATATCATATTATATAGTCGTCCGATTTTTCTATAATAAAAACCGCATTTCTAAAACTGTAAAAGAAGAACTGATGTTCTTCAGATCAGTGATCTGAGTATACAACAAATTATTTATTTTTGAATATTATTTTTCCAATTGTTCCTATGGTAGCAACATGATTTAGATCCGCACTTTATCTATAATTCGATTTCTGCTATAAATAGAAGACTTTTGCCAAAGGTCATATAAATGACTTTACAACTGAGGGACTAGTTGGGGTAAAAACGAGCGGAAACGGTTAGACGGCAAAAGGGTGGATTGGTTCCACTATTCATTCTCATAAGGAATATATATACGTAATGAGATCGAAATGACTTTTTCACTGCGTTACAAGTTTTTGTACAAATTTATTTAAAAAGTCTAAATTCACTTCACCAAAAACCAAAAAATTTTAAAACGGCAATGTCTATTTTTCTAATTTCAAAGTGAGTTTACCAAGTGTAGCTGAAAAATAACATATTTAACGAACGTATCCGGCAGGCCTTTCTCTTCCACCTGGAGCAGCATCCCGTGGTGACCAACTACTTTCAATGCGTCATTTTCCACTCGTTCAGGAGCGACTTTGACGAAAAGCTCTATCAAGTGGCCACAATGTGCGGCATGTACGCCTTTCCGCTGATCATGTTCATCTACTGCTACGGAGCCATATACATTGAGATTTATCGGAAGAGCCAGCGAGTCCTAAAGGACGTGATCGCCGAGCGATTCCGCCGCTCCAACGACGACGTCCTCAGCAGGGCCAAGAAGCGCACCCTCAAAATGACCATCACGATTGTGATCGTGTTCATCATTTGCTGGACCCCGTACTACACCATTTCCATGTGGTACTGGCTGGACAAGCACTCCGCGGACAAGGTCAATCCGCTGGTGCGCAAGGCGCTGTTCCTCTTCGCCTCGACGAACTCCTGTATGAATCCTTTGGTCTACGGGCTCTACAACATTCGCGGTCGTATGAACAACAATAATCCGGTGGGTATTACAACAGATAAGGCAATTTTCCATTTTTCACATAATGAAGAAAGTTGCCAAAGGAATTCTCATTCAAAAAGATTATATTTTTCTGGAGAAGACAGAATAGTTCTTAGCATTTTTATACTCTGCAGAGGGTGTTATAATTTTAGTCAAATGTTTGCAACGCAGTGAAGGAGACATTTTCGACCCTATAAAGTTAAATATTCTTGATCAGCATCACCAGCAGAGTCGATCTAGCCATGTCCGTCTGCCGTCCGTCCGACTGGACATTAAAAAAGTAAAAATGAAAAAAAAAAATTTTGTTTGTTTTTTTTACTATTGCAGAATAATTTTTAATTCATGAAAAGATTAAATTAAGGAAATGGCTTAAATAATACAAACAATAATAATATTGAAATTTAGTTGCACTATACGAGTATTTAAAAAATAAATACTTTATTTTATTGACTTATTGTTTTAAAGAAATTACTTAAGTAATATAAAAAAAATTAGTTACGTTATTTCAGTCTTTGAATTTGAAATAGTTTATTTTATTGACTTATTGTTTTGCTTTGGATAGCTAGAGTTACTGAGATACTATTTCAAAGAAGATCAATAAGGTTTTAGGGTGTAGACCTTACAAAGGGAATCTTTTTTTTTTTTTTTTCGCGCGGAGTCCCACGGCCCATTTACCCGCCCAACCGACCGAGGGGCGCAGACGTGTATCGTACGGCACGATTCGCGATAAAATAGATGCGAGATAGGAAAATAAAGGTAAAGGTCCGGGGAAAAAAGTAATAGTTAGATCAATCTTGTGCCAATGAAGCAAGTATCAATCGTTTTAGGAGCGGCAGAGAGTCAAGATTTGATATTACAGGAAAAAGTCTATTATAGTCAGAACATAATACTCTGAAAGGCTCATGCAAGGCATAGTTAGATCTACAATGATTTGAAATTAGGGGAAAATAATTTCTAGTTAATCTACTTGGCACAGAAAAGTTTAGCCGACTTAACAAGTCGGGGCAGTCAATATTACCATGTATAAGGTTATAAATAAAGATAGTACCAAGCATCGTTCTACGGTTGGCTAGGGATGGTAAATTAATCAAAAGAAGTCTACTAGAATAAGAAGGTAAGATAAGATTTGCATCCCAGTTTAGGCGCTGTAAGGCAAAAAGAAGGAAGTTTTTTTGTACAGATTCAATACGACCAATATGTATTCCGTATTGTGGACTCCAGACGGGAGACCCATACTCCAGAATCGGACGGACTAGCGAAATAAATAAAGTTTTAGTCAAATAAGGATCATCGAATTCTTTTGACCATCTTTTAATAAATCCAAGCACTCCTCTGGCTTTATTAACCATGGACGAAATGTGATTAGAAAATTTTAGTTTAGGGTCCAAGAGAACGCCAAGATCGTTTACAAGAGTTATTCTATCCAAAGAGCTGCCACTTAACGTGTAAGTCGCGTATATCGGATTGGCCCGATAAAAAGTCATCAGCTTGCACTTGGAACCGTTTAAATTTTGTAAATTATCTCGGCACCAGTTTTGAAAATTATCTAGATCGGATTGCAAGTTCAAATGGCAGGAAATGTCCTTATACTGCAGACACAACTTAAAATCATCTGCGTACATAAGTACGCGAGAATGACTTATAATTGAGGGATGATCGTTAATGAATAATGTAAAAAGTAACGGACCCAGATGGCTCCCTTGTGGGACACCGGAGGTAACACGGAGAATTTCAGAAATTGAATTTTTAAAAAGGACCCTTTGTGACCTGCCATTTGGAATGGCTTTTTCTAATCCTCTCTCTTTTGCAGTCGGTGAACAACAGGCACACCTCGCTGTCCAATCGCCTGGACTCATCCAACCAGCTGATGCAGAAGCAGCTGACCAACAATTCGCTGATGAACGGACGAGGCCAAGTGATGGCAGCGGCAGTGGCGGCCACCACGAAGTTGGCCAATGTGGTGGGCCTGAAGGGCACCACTGCGAACTCCAACGGCTCTGCTGCAGCCGTGGGAACTGCGGTCACCTCTCCCCCGCCGCCTCTTTTGGTGGAACCCACAGCTCCGCCGGCCAGTGACGACGAGGCCAACGACGACTCCAGCCTTAGTGTGGTCACCATCAGGTGCCAGGATCAGTCCAGGTTCCGCCAGAAGTAATTTCGGTCTCTACACCCTTTCTATCTTCTTGCCACTTCGAAATACCCATGCTCACCCTCATCCTTTATGTAAATGATTTACAACAGCTCCTCAAATTTACTTTTCGCTTTTGAGTTTCGCCGTAAAATGTTTGGTTTTATGTCGTGGTTGAAGTCTCCCAACTAGAAAACAAGTATACAATTTTAAAATTATTAATAATTATTTTTCATAATTTTTACGCTCCACGGAAGTTGCATATGTTTATTTGCTAAGCAATTTCCGAAACATTTAATAAGGATTTGGACAAGCAAAATATTATAAATTTGACACAAGATTAATCAGTGATTATTTATTGCAAAGCATGTAACTCTGAATTCACAGTGGGTTTTTCTCACCCTGATAATGACGCAACAGCTGGAATGAAACCCAAATAAAACCTTTGAAAACTGCGACCTAGCTCAAGCATTAACCTTTTTAGGTTTAATGCAGGCTTACATCATTTCCATGCACCGAAATGCTCACCCGCAAAAGATCCACTCTAAAAGCATTTCCCTATCCGCACTTCATTTTATGTCAACTCATCCGAGCATCAATAAGAGCGAAGTCTAAATAAATGTATACTTTCAGCTGTGGCGACTCCATCGAAATGACCAGAGTGGTTAAATAAACAATAACAAAAGGGCTACGAGAGCAACTGGATCAATTAAGAGATCTGCTACTGTTCAACTGGAGAAGTCGGTACGGAACAAAGGGCACTTAATTTGCTAACCAGCTTATTTTGGAATTTTCATCATAAATTCTTTTAGCATTTGCATTTAGCTAGCGACAAATTAAAATGTTTTCAAGAAAACATACCTCAAAAGCAGGACAGATAAAAATTCCGATTTTAAATCGTTTTGTTTTGTACCATCAAATGTTTGGTAAACAAAGTTATCGTATAGGAAATACGCTTACATATTAAGTTTACTATTAGACATACTCTAATTAGTCGGATTATTGCTTAATTTAATATAATTTATTCATAACAGAAGAAACCGAAATAAAAATATGTAAAACATTATTGAAAATATAAAGACAGGCACTTGAACATTGATTTTGGGTTGGCAAAGGGCCCAAAGTTTCCGTTTATTTGTATTGGAACTTTTGTTAAGACGGCGCTAATCACAAGGTTTATGGCTCGAGCCCTGCACGTTAATTATACGCTCGTGTCTGTCAGCGACGAACTCTTTAATATTTATTGAATAATTTTGTTTGGATATGCGGGTAAACCAGTTTTATTTCTGGGATAAGATTGTTAATTGTTAACTACTTTTAATTATATTGTGGTCGAAACGAAAATCAAGTTATGTGGACTTGCAATCATTTATTTTTTTGTTACCGAAAGGATTATTAAATGAAAAGCAAGTCATGAGGACTTGTTATTATTTTACACATTACTTGGGCAGTTATCACTCTGACCAATTGTAAACGTGTTAATAAATTAATCATTATCAGCAAAATTGGTTATTCTTTTTATATTTCCTTGGTACTATTGTGGTATGAATATTTTAGAGACAGCTCCCGAGATTAGCTGAATGGATTAAATTATTATAATTTTTTATATACTTTCAATTTTATACCATACTGTGTAAATAAAAAAACAATTACAAATAACGTAATTGTTCGCTCTTTAAACGTTACCCTTCTCATTGACTATTTACCTTATACATACAAACTTTAATATATAATAAATTATTTTTTTTTCCGTTTATTAACCCTACTCCATTTTACCGTTTTCAAGGAAGCTTGACCAACTTTCCTGGATATTGGCCAGTTAACTTCAATCAAGCCATATCCCACCGACACCCACACAGTGCCAGGCATCTGGTCTGGTAACCCAATTAACCGGCGAAGGCATAAAATGACAATATTTTTTAATGCAATTGAATGCCCAAGATACCACCGCCCAGTCACAGTGTTAGAAAGTAGCTCACTTTCGCTACACTGCACAACAAAGTCACGTTCCTCGAGAAAACACTCGCCGATGCACATAAAGAGCAGGAAGAATGCGTGTAATCGAATCTTGAAGACCGAAAAATAAACATGTTAATAATACAATTTTATGATTAATACGAAATGAACTGCAGCAGAGGAGGGGAGGGAGGGGCGGGGAGTTCGGCGGAGGAGATGATGTTGCTGTTGTGGCGTCGAAAAGTGCGTGGGCCGTCTTACCTCGTAACCACTGAAGATGCTGGGATGGGAACATCTTGAGAAGACTTGGACGAGGAGGGCGGAGGCGGCGAGGCTTATTTATAAATCACGCACATAATGAAATTTCAGCAAGTGGTCGCCGCTGTCCGAAAAGCGGCAAAATATGCAGCGTTGATGTGGGATAGCATCTCGGGGTGTGTCCGCACTGCATGATATATCATATACACACATATGCACATCTGCATAATGCTCCACTCCAGCCAACTGTGTGCTGACATGCCGGCGACATAATGACGAACAGGTCACACAACTCCCCCTTAGACACTGTCGTGTTACGCATCACTCTCTTGTGGAAAACAGGGGAAGGGGGACCTCCGAAAGAGGGGCACTTGTACTGCATAAGTAGCCATTAATAGGTGCCATATGCATATCGTTTTGGGGCTAGTTTTTACGAGTAGTTCGGTTGTTTTAAATGCCTGCAGAGCGTGCCGTTTATTTACGATCTTCATTTCAAAAGGGCGAGGAACTGGCTGCGTCAACGTCTCCCTTCAGATCTGAGGATCACGATGGTGAAGTGGATGAGGTCGAAAAACAAGGCTGGACGCATTATCGAAAAAGGGTTCAAATGAATTCGATTTAATGGCCTTAAAATGTTCAACAATGTAAGCATGTTTCGGAATTGAATTTCTGTTTAATGGTTAAATCGTAAGGAATTAATACAGCCCTAGTGGGAAACTCCCATTGACGAATATATAAGTCGTGAAAGCATTTAATAATTATGTTTTGTATGATGTTTTATGACTGACTTAAATATGCTTAGCAAACTTTAAAAGGAAACGTTTAGGTATCTTCTCCTTGTGCATACAGAGAGGCACTTTAAGTTTTTGTTGCAACATTTGTATTATATTACGTATACGTTAACAATTACATGTATCTTCTAAAAACTTAGATCTAAGCATGCTTAAGGAAATAAATCATAATGTTGCTTTAATATAATATATATGCGGAAAGTTGGAAAAAGCTAATATAATATAATATAATGGTAAAGCCCATAAAGATTCTATTATGTAGATAAATAATGTATTATTATTATTATTCGGGAAGTTCTTATCAATTAAATCTATTCCAATTAAATTTCACAACAAACTTTTTTGTTATTCAATTAATTAATACATTATTATTATTACATCCATAAGTCGAAATTATTTTTAAATAAATAACAATGATAATCGTTTCGCTTAATAGCACGAACTTTTCCTTAATATTTGGTACAAAATCTCGAAAATTGATCAATCTGTAGTACTTAAGCTGAAAAGTCGGTTTTCAGATTTTTTCTTAATTAAGGAAAAAAAAACTTAGATACTACTGAAATTGTTATATTGGCAGATTGAGGAATTCGATAGATGGGGTTTCACTGTATTTTTTTTCAGAAAGCTAATAATTAATAAAAATAATGCCATATTAATGCAATTTTTTATCTAATTTGATTTTGCTTTGTTCAGTTGATTGCCGAATCTAAGGAGGTTTTCATATCTCAAAACCCATTACCACTTTTCACTCACTTCCTCAATTATTGGACGGCGCTTTGGCCACACTGTCGATGTTTACGCAAATTTCGCACGTGGGCGTCTCGGCTTACTCACGCGTCAAATCAAAAGAAACACAACACAAACGAAGACAAAACGCTGCTGCTGCGGCGTCGCTTTTTTCCCGGCAACAGCAAGCCGCAGCAGGCAACAGCAACAACTGCGGCGCAACAAGTTAACAGCTGAGAACAAAACAAACTGCAGAAAGGCAACAACAAGTTGTCGCTGCCTCAGTCAACAGCGACGCTGACTGCTCTGCCTCTGCCTCTGCCTCTGCCGGCGTCGAGACTCGATGACTCCCTTCGCATTTTGAAATTTTTAGTTCCAGTTCGCGTTGGCACGTTGGACAAGACGGTACGTGTTTGTGGTGATCCTTCGATCAGTAATCGGTGATCGGAGATTAGTGATCACCAGGTGGAGAATCTCTAGCCAAATCTCATTTCATTTTAATCGTGCGAATCCCGGGATCAATGACGGATCTAAAGTGTTCTTTTTAAATCCCCTACTATAAAATATCAAATACCGATCCCCAAGCAGCATCCTCCACTTCCATTTTCAAGGTGTCCAAGATCGCGTCGCGTTCGCCTTCTCGCTGTTAATAGCATAAAAGTGTTTTAATTTTTATTGGCACGAACGGGGCGAGTCAGTTGCGGAGCAGTTGTCGTTGCTGGCGGATCGGCATCGCGTCGCGTGTTCGCCTCCTCGATCCCATAAAATCAGCTCCACGCAATCTTTGCCTGCGTCCCCATTCCACCTTCTTACCTGGGGGATTTTGAAAAGGGTTTAAATTATCTAATGCATCCGTTTCGTTATCGATTCTTTTAGTATGAAGAGCCTGCGATTTGTTTGATCTTTGAGTCAGCATATAATAATAAAAGTGTCTGTGCGGGCGTCCAGGAAGCGACGGAAAAGTGTGGAAATACTCGTGAAAATAACTCAGGTCGTTTCCATTCTAAATTGCGCGTTGACAGCCGCAAGTGGCGCAAGCAACCCCTCGACAAGGAGCTGTCAGTCCCACCAAGCTATTCACTCAGTTCCGCTTCGGCAGTGGCGGCACTTCTGGAGCACGAGCAGCGTCCTTGACCAAGAGGTGAGTGTGAAGGTGGGCAAACCTTCGGTCTGGAGGCTTCCAGGAGTGTGCTATAAATAGGCTTTGTGTGGCCAGAATCTGGGTTAGCCTGGTCATTGGTTGAGGAGTGGAACTAATATAGTTTCTTATTCAATTCGAAAAATAAAAAAGCGATTGGTGAATTAACCAAAATCAAACAAGAACTTTTTCGCAAAAAAATGTTGGAAATAGCTTTAAATTTATTAAGACGATTTCGGGTAAGACACACGATATAATTTTTAAAGATTGTTTTATTTTTGCGTCCTTTCTACTTGGTAGAGATTTAATCTTACTTGTTATTTATGTTACCTATAGGTATGCTATAGCATACTTAATAATGATAATAATATATATAATATTCAGTGTGAGCTTAGACTCTTGCTCTTAATTTTCGTTAAAATAGGTAAACAAAAAAATATATGTAATTAATTATCAGATCTTAGACTGAACTTTTTTCATCCGTGGGTATGCACAATCATCGCCGCCTTGTTGAAAGGCCAATTTATGAATATTTTTTATTAGCGCCCCATAAGATTACGATTCCTTAAACCGCCATTTTTATCTGATGATTAATCATGCTAATTGTTGTTGTAATTCAAATACTATCGATACATATTAATTAGCCACGCCCAAGCCAACCGCAATCTCGCCGCAAAATCGGCCTGTGGCATCCACATAGGCCGAGCGACATTAATCTGTGGGAGATCTCGAGATCTCATCTGCATTGGCGCCATAAATACTGCAGCCGAGTCATTTATTAATTATCGGACTTTCCACACATATTTAGACCCGCTTGAATTGAGGTTTGTGCTTTGGGGGAACTATAATTATGTGATCATATGAGGTCGCTGCAAAGACTATTGTTGTCCACCTAATAAGAACGGTTGTCTAAAACAGCAGCCACAGATTGTTAATGACTTTGACCAAATAAAGCTGAAAACATTCTCCGATTTATTGTATTTATTTAATTTTATTTGGCTTGATTTCACAATCACTTTGCAGTTTCTACTGTGCTCTGCGACCCTATTCAAAGCGAGTCAATTAAAAGACGCCCACAGCAAAGATCTCCATAACAATTTATAACTGCCTTTTCGAAAAACATTTTAGACTTGCGGTTATTTTATTATTTGAATATATTATTTAAAGGCAGTGGCGTCATGACTCAACGGGGTTTTGGTTTTAAACAGGAAGTAAACAAAATTCGAGTGATACTTTAAATCAGTCTTTTCATTTTTATTGTACTTTGTAACTTTTTACTTTCCCTTCAATTCAATTCATATCGATTTGTTTAGTTATGCAATGAGATGTGACAAATAAATCTAAAATTGTGTTCGCTTTGTCCAATCATTGATAGCCCCAACCCCTCACAGTTGACTTGTCAGACTTGGCAATATCTTTCTGACCATATATAGAGCTCGAGTTGACATTATTAAAACATAAATAATATTGCCATTGTTGGTATTGGAATTTCCGCTTGGCAGCGAGTTATGAGTTCATAAACAAATGCAAATTAAGTGGAAAATTGTTGCACCAGCAAATTAGCGCATCGTCAGTGGAAAGTCATTTAGACACCAATATCCGACCTTATGCGGCGAATCAGGTTAACAAATTATAATGCTTTGTATTGACTCGATCATATATTTGCAATTCAAATACAGCTCAGTCACAATGGAAGCTAGGGCTTTTTGTGTTGGTTGTTTTGACTAGCGGCATTAAAACTGATTCAAGTCAAATGGAGGCGCAGACTTCGTTTTAATGGATCATCAACATAAGTTAATGTGTTTTTGGTTTGGGCTAATGATAGATTAAGCACATTCGCACACGATTTGACTAGGTTGCTAACAAAATAATTATCCAAATTGTACACTTTTAACCGGGTTTCAAGAATATCATTAGTAATAAGAACGAAGACATTTTATAAATATTTGATTATAATTATAAATTTTGAAGAGATATGGAAACGCAAGGCGTGGTCTCACCAACACCTTAAAAAATCATTTAATTATAAAGCGGCCAAATTCTTATCATGATGTTTATTGAAGTTTATGAAAATAAAATACGTTTTGGGTCGGATTCTATGTTCTGGCTATAATTTTCAACATTTGTTCATCATGTATGTTTAGCTTATCGTTTGAATATCAAATTTTTTAATTTGCATTAGATTAAAGATTATAGTCACACGATTAATATCCCTAACTAACGTTTTACAAATTAAAATTTTTTTAATGAGTTTTTTACATCTACAATTTCAAACAAAATTTTCCTGGCAGGTGGCAATTACCATACCAGAAATCTCCATCACCTGGTGTGTAATTGACAGACCTTTCAATATTTTGAAATAGGACTCCACATAAAACCTGAACACAAGCTGTCAACTACTGCATTTTTGTGGAAAATAAATAGTCAAAAATTGAATGGAAAAAAGGCGATGTAAAGACCGAGTCGAAATTCAAATCGGTACAGATACAGAAATCAATAAAATGAGGACGTCAAGTGCCGCTCGAGACTATTGAACTCGACTTTGACTCCAATCTTAATCTTGACACTTTCAAAACAACGATGGAAAAAATGGTTGGCTTGCGCCGGAAGTTATACAAAGTCTATTATGATGAAACCAATTTATCAGGCTGCACAAAATCAATTCAGTTCACCGCATTTCGATAGTTTGTTGATTCCAATTATAAGGTGCCTGGAAAAAAATTAAACAAAGGCTGAAGAAAGTTGCCTGCAAATGAAAAGCCGCTGAAGAATTTCCCTAAGTGGCTTAGCCGCTCTTTCTCTCGATTTTTCACTCTTTCTCGTCGCCCGAGATGCGTAGGCGCCGGCATAGATTTTTTCCATGTCAAGCCAGCGACTGACAGCAGGTTTGCCAGTCATCCGGAGCCCCAACTCGAGCCGAAGTTTTTGGCCGAGCATTTAAGCGCGGCTGATTTGATTTCAGTGACACGACGCCTGCGGCGGCAGCGAAACTTGTCCTGCCCACACGCGACTGCGGCGAACAGCCGCGCATGCGCAGTAGCTTCGCCAGCGATTTTCTGTTCGTTTTTCGTTATTTTTGCGCCGTTTTAAGCGCCCTGGGGGACGCGGACACTACGGTTGCATGCTGGCGCGATCGGCGAAAGAGTCAAAATATTTGAATTTCTAATGCCACACGAGGGCCGGCACAAGAGTGTATCATTAGATCATCAAACTGCCAAAGACAATTGAGTGGTTTGGCCCTGCTTATATTTTTAATAAACCATTTAAATTGGTATTTCAACGCATCCAAATGTCTTCTGTAAGAATACCGTTTTAGGAGTACGCAAACCCCGTCTTGGAACGAGCTTCATTTTAATAGTTTCTTATAAAACCAATTTCGTGATATTATGACTATCTATTAAAATCATCTGTTGATAAATTAATATTACATTTTTTCTGTAAGAATACCGTATTAGTAGTACGCAAACCTTACTTTCCTTACTTTCCAACCCGCTCTTAAAGAATAATGAGCTTCATTTTCATAGTTTCTTAATACTATATTTTATAAATATATGATATTTCTATTTCTTTTTATTAAAATCGTCTGTTGATAAATTAATATTAGCTGAAAGAACAGTTAAAAACAAAATAATTATTAAACGATTGCTAATAACACAGAAAATATTTCTTTTTCGATCCAACAGTTCTTTGTTATTTTTACCTGGCAACCAAAATAATTCATTTTCGCAATATTTTACCTATCCCATGCGTAAGATCAGAAATTACCTTTCCCAATGCTATTTACATTTATTGTTATTATAAGTTAAAATAATATTATCTTGGGATCTATGATTGGATGTGAAGGTATGGGACTTGGAAGCAATTCAAATATTATTTCATCGAAGTGGAATTAAGATTAATTGCACTCCAGTGGATATTCCATTCCCCCTCTTATGGTAAATACCCCTAGAACAACCCTCGCTGGCAACCGGCTATCTAGGGTTCTCGTTTCCCTATCGCCGTTCTCTCCGTACTGCCATTTAATCTGATGAAAATGACTTTTTCGATAAGCATCAAATTTCCTTTGATGATAGGCCAGAAACGCCTTTGTCACTGTCGTCTGCCGGTGACGCTAAACTTGTTCAATCGGCTCGGATCAGTGAGGGGTCCAATCCGGCTAGTGGGTGAAGATCCCGTCCCAAGCCACATCCAATGCAACCCTTTTCAGTTGCGGTTTTGGTTGCGGGTTGATCGCTTTGCGGCTTCCGTGTGTATTTGGCTTTGCTTAATTAAATGTCAATCACTGTACTCGTCGGCTTACGGAGGCAGACTTTGTTTCTGATTTGTCCGCTTTATTAAGTAGATGTGGCGTCGTCTTCATGATGCCGATGATGCTGCTGTCGTTTTGCTGTTGACTCTTGGCGTCTCCATGGCGAGATTATGTTTTTGGGGCCTCAAGTTGATGACTGCGTGGGCGCTGGACAGAGATATATTCTCGGCCTATGCATGATCTATACCGAACCGATGGCATTAAAAAGTATTTAATAAATTTCTGGCCTGAGGATTATGTGTTTAGGTGTATGTTGGAAGGTGTTTCCACTTCTGGTTTTGGGTTTTCTTTATGTTCGAGGCGGATTACTCCGTTGACATTTGGTGGGAAATGTTCTGGCGGTGCCTGTGTTGGATCGGCAGTTGGCGGTCTACTTAACTGGATATATATAAACGTTTCAATGATCACTTGGCACAGATCTCCGGCATTACGCTTGGGTTAAGTTCTTGATAACCTTTCACAGAATTTGAAATAGATAAAAAGATTGGACGACTTAAGTACTGGGAACTTATGGGCAACATTGGGTGAAATCTCTTTTTGATATGGGATTTAATATAATCTGAGAAACATTTGTTGAATATTTCATTTAATCTAACGAATATTAATCACTTTGCCATCTGAAGAATGATTTATTTCAAAGTTTATGTCAATCGTTTTATAAACACCCTTGATAAGTCTCTGTTATTATAAACTTTGATGGTTGATTTATTTTTTTACTCAAGGTTGCTCTTTGTAATTATTTTAACACCCAAACACCTGATAATTATTGGTTATTGCTATGTTTATTCGGCTAAAAGGTATTATTCGAATAAAAGTATTATAGAAAATTTAACTTATAAGAAACTCAATTTCAATACTAAAGCACTCGAAAACCGCATCTGTCGAAGGGAAGATAAAAGCCCTAAAATACTTTCGAATGATCCTAGCTAAAGTATATGGTCACTGGGATCTGCCACTGCCTCTTCTAATTTTATTACTTGAGAGCCCCATGCTTTGGTAATTGCGATTACACCCATAAATGGAACCGATCCCACAGCCCGTCCACTTGTGACTCAGTGACATTGTAGCCAAGAGAACGAGAAGTCAAGAACAGCAATAACAACTGCCACTATAAATCCATAACTGTCAGTCAACATTTTGGACCAGTATCGGAGAAGTTGTCGTCGCGTCTTGTATGGCCAGAACGCCATTTGCTTTTGGCCCGACTTCGGAGTCTGAATCTCAATGTGGCTCTGTGGAGCATCGTCGACCGTTACCACATTCCTGGGACACCTCAGCGCCAAAGCCAACAACATCTCGGCCACATTTCTCGTGTTTATTTAAGCATGAGAGTTGTGTAATGGCTGGGAGTTGGAGGATCCACTTCGAACTTGCACGGACCTCTCTATCAATTGGACTTGTGTGTTATGCCGTTTATTACGCTTCCTGACGTTTGTGGCTGCTCAAGTGATGAGCCAAATGTTTAATTGCAACTGTGTGTTTTCGGGTGATAAGTGTGGAATCCTCAACCCATTTTCTAATTCATTTTACGACTACTGCTGGTCTAATCAGAGAGTAATTATTTTTACCTATTTAATGGATCGTTAAAGGCTGAATTTATGATGACCCAAGGAGGTTAACATTTTTTGTGACTCAAGAAGTTTATTTAATGGCGTTTTTTAAAGAAAGCAGATGTTAGAAAAGGGAGTTGTCATTGTGTAGATAATTTCTTCAGAAAGTTTTCAAAATTACAATCGAGTTACGTAAATTTCTAGTAGCCCTACCAAGAATCAGTTCAAAATATCCAAAATTCATCACCTAACGAAGAGCTTCTATCAACTCTTCCTCGAAATTTCCGCTGGGGAAGCACCTGAAAACACACCCAGGAGAAATCAAATCTGAACACACACATTAAATAAACATTTATTTAAGTTAAAAGAGGCATGCAAGAAAGAATGATTGCAAATATCCAACATAAATCTCCGAAAGCTCAAAGAATCCACAATGGGCACACAAAAAATTACAACAAGAAATATAAAACTTAAGCTCCGAAATGCTTTATGATGATGACGCCCACAGATGGCCAACGAGATGAAAGATGTAGAGGGAACACCTATACAAATATATTTAAACAGATATATCTAGGTGATACCCGACCAAGTACTTCCGGCAAAGTAGAAGGAAAAAATTAAAAGGGGGACCTGGACATGCTTGTTATAAAATTTAAGAAATCCTAAATATTTATCGATCGCCCTGCCTTTGTCCCGGTTAATTCTTTTCTGGTTTCTCGTTTCAAATTTACTTTGACTTTTAATTATTATTTTATGCGATTTTATTTTATACGCAGCTATTGCTACGCAGTGATTTTTACCAGGCGTTTTATTTTTAAACGTAAATAAACAACCACCGGCTGAGCACCAAGATCTTATTTTCTTCGTTTTATCGTTTCTTTCTTTTATTTATATTTCAGCGGACGGACAGATTTTAGAGTGGGGAGCCGGCAGCCCCTCCATTCCCCTCCATTCCGTACCCCGAAACTACGGAAGACAACAGCAACAACGACAACGATGAATTGGACGCGCGTGCTGCTAATCGGGCTGACCGCCTTGGCGCTGACATTTTTGGAGGTTGCATCACTCTCACTCGATCCAGGTAAGTGCAGCGACCCACCTTCCCCCAATCTGCATTCCCCTAACTCTTTTGCACTGCTCAAAAATGTGCTTATGTCAGACCTGAAATTCAAATTCATGGTTTTACTTATTAGGGATCGATAAAAGATAATAGTTTAAATGGTGGGCCTTACTTTGGACTAAGCTAAACTAGATATGTTCGGAACTTTTACACAAACTAGTCCCTCAGTTTTAAAGTTATTTGGGTGAAACTTTGCACAGTCTTCTTTCCGCTGGAGGTAATAATTCGCAATGTGACGAATCGGTATACTATAACCTGTAGCACCCAATGGAACAATGTTGTTTCAACAATTTCAGAATAACGGTTTTAGTTTTATAAAAATCGGACGACTGTATCATATAGCTGCAATAGGAACGACCAAACAAATTATTGGAACATCGACACAAATTGCAATATAAAATATTTAATTTTTATAACAGCTGCAAGGATAATAATCAATTATGTCCAATCAAAAATTTAAAAAGAATCAAATGTTCATAAAAAAATGATTTTACATGTAAACCGTCGCGTTTGGATTTTCAATCTGTTTACAATATCATGATAAGTTAGCTTCAAAACTTTAATATTAGGGCTGGTATTAACATATTTTCCTTTCAAATGAAATGTTAAGATCGCACAGGTTTTAAGGCCTAATTAAATCCAACAACTATCTAAAGTTAGAAAATTACAGCATGGGATTTGATTTATGTGCAGTGTATGTCCAACGTTGCAAAGTTTTTGTGGTCAAACAAGCGACTGCTTGCAACTGCACCATCGTCAATGTTTGTCGAGAAACGCCCGAAAGACATACTTTCGGTTACCAACTTGGCGATTTATGTAAATGTCGAACTCAAATCCCAATGCAAACGTCGCCAACTGACAGTGGGGTCACCGGTTGTTGAGTTGGTGACCTCCCTGGTCCGTAGATGGAGATATTTCAGGCCGGCCGCCAGTCGGGCCATCTTGCGACTGGAAATCGCGACTTTTATGCATATATCCCAGGTCCATGTCCATGTCCATGTCCATGTCCACGTCGTGAAGGTCATCTGGCATGAGCCTGTCACAAGACGGTCGCTGCCAGCATGACAAATAACCGCACAAATGCGTGAAATTCTATTTAGAGTCGTCTTGATGGATTCTTTTGCCCCACGGATTGTGCAAATACGGCTCGGACCCGATTATGTGTCGTGTATTTATTTGGGTTAACAGGGCCCGCGGTATTAGTGGCAATCTCCCGGGGTGACCAAAATAAATAGTTCCATGTTCCGTGGTCGAGGTGTTGTAATCTGTGGCAGGCGAAAAAAACCGATTGCCAATGTTTGTGGGCAAATAGAGCAAGTGGCTAAGACTCGGTTTACATGAAGTGATTAGCCAACAAGACCCAAAGATGATTCGGGTACCTTAAGGCTTTATCTTTATTTATATTCGGTTGTTTATTTGGCAATCAATATGTGTGGCTACAGCAGAACGGAAGTTGTTCGTATCAGTTTCGAAACTGATCACTGAAAGCTAAACGAGATAAGACACAAACTGCTTCAAAGTTGTTGGAAAGTACTTTAAAAATGTTCCTGGGAAATTTCCCATATAAAGAATTTAATTCCCGTTTATACATGTAGAATCTGCTAAATATTCTTTATTAAATATTTGAAGTCTTACTCCATATTTATATTTATGTAACATCACATTAAATCACATCGATAACAAATTGATTATCCAATTCACAGTTGCTTCTGCCGAACTGGAACAGTTTATACGAAAGGGAGACGTTGTCATATCAACGCGTCACATACGGTGAGTAATTAATCGCGAACCTGGTGACTGATAACTGATTCCTCCTACCAAACAGACCTCGTCGAAAGCTGCACATATCCATTGAAGCCCTCTTTATGATCGACTTTCCCATGCTAAAGCACAAGATGTCATTCTTCCTGGACCGCAAACAGCAGCGGGTGACCCTGGACATCAGTGCCAATGGAGCCACCGAGTCCCGGAACTTCGACATACCCAACATCAACGAGACGAGCACCATCCGATCCCTGGCACTGCAGTTCGCCAAGAATCGCATTACGCTCTATGTGGACTGCAAGGCGAGCACGCATCACGACATCGACATGAACCTGGCCAAGCTGTACACCCAGATGGACGATCCGGTGATCAAGCTGGTGAGTGGACCGACCTCAGAACCAAGTGGGACCGAAAGTGAGTGAAGCATTTCGTTGACAGTTCCGCGAGCGCAAGTATCCCCTCCACTTCGACGGGGACATGGAGCACTCCCTGCAGCGGGCCAACTGCCAGAAGGGCATGCACCGTCGGGGCAACCGCCGCATGCTGCGCAACAAGATCACCGAGCGTGGTGAGTAGTCCCAGCCAATCTTCGCCAAGGAACCCACTCAATTCTGGGTGCAGAGGAAACAATATTATTCGATATGGCTGGAGCATAGAGTTTTTCTCTAATACTTCTGATCATATTAATAACCTGAAATGTTTACTCTGCCATCAATTTATATATACTTATGAAACTTACTAGCTCATCAACTAATATAGTTTTATAATAGTCCATGTTACCTAAGTTAAGGTTTATTTATGCTGATGCGTTATGATGTCGATAGAACCTTAAACTTTGTTTAACTTTGGATTTGTGATGTTTTGTGGTTAGATTGACATAATTTGTTTAATAAAGTATCCATTATGATCTAATTAAACTAATCCATTCTACAATTTTCTCTTTGTGTTCATCATCACAGAGAAGAACAAGAAGCGTGACGTGCGCGGCTGGTATGAGCCAACGATCGCCCGGGAAGGAGTCGTGGACCACAGACACCAGGAGGTACCAACGGACGTGGAGCGCGGAGACATTCCCGTTCTGCATGGCGATTGCGAAGGTAGGTTGCCCATCTATCGTCTTAGCCACCCATCTCCATCACCTCTGCAATTTGCAGTTTGCAGTCTGCAGTCAGTTATCAACTGTCAGTCGGTAGTCCCAAGGCAGTCAACGAATCTTCGCCCCAAGGCGTGGTCCCTTCCAAACCGGGGCTTTCCTACGGCTATGAGGGTTGGGCTGCTGCTAGATTAGATGCTGGCTTTGATGAAATTATTTGGCTCTTGACGGTTGGCGTTTATGTCACTAGAGGAACATAATTCAATTAAGCAAATGTAGTGGGGCAACCTGAAATGGGGTACGTGTGTGGGCTGTTGGACTGATTCGGGGGATTGTTGCATCAAGTGGGGGCTTGAAGTTTCAATGGCAAATGAACGCGGCCCTGACGAGCAGTAAAGGCATTCTTAATGCAATGTTTGGAATAGTTTTAAACACATCCATTTCATATCTGAACACGTGGCAAGGAGTTATTTAAATATTTAGTCAAATCTAGAAAATACGGTTCGTAGGTATACTATATTCAATAAAGAATTAAATTGGTGTGTTATAGAATTAATTGTTTTGAATAAGAAGCAAACGAATCTTTTCAAATTAAAGAACTGAAGTTGATTGATAATGTAGAGGGTACTCCATAAGGAAAAGTAGGTGGGTTGCAAAATCAACAAGCAGATAGGTGAGGTCTAGATGTTTTAAGTTATTTATATATGTACGAGTCTAAATCAGCTCAAAATGTTAATGCCCCTGTAATACCCTTCTCCATTACCAATATGTTTGTCCTTGAGCATTATGCTCTTCATTAGGCAAAATTCCTTTGCTTAACTCGCTAATACCTTATAAATCTGGCAAGCAATTAATAACGTCCCATACGCATATCTATGGCTGTGTAATATGGCTATAAGTGCCCTCATCGAAGTCACCGTCTTGGCCAAAAAGTAGCCGCTAAGTGATCACAGGGAATAGGTGATATCGGGGGGGGATGAGGGGTTACGAGGCGCCCACAGAGCGAGAACACTAATGAACGTCGAGATATGACAAAGCCCATGCAAAAGCTGCACTCGTTTCGTACAGTGTCGAGTGTCGAGCCGGCATAATTATTATTTATCTGGCTCAGAGCAAAGACACCAAATTGGTAGCCAGCTCGATCTGTACCCACACAATCTACACAAAGACAAGCGGACTCGGTTGTACGCTTAAAAAAATTAGATGCTCGTTCTTTTGCTACGTATCTTTTCAGTAGTAAAAGTGTAGTAAAAGTAAAAGATTAATTGTGTTGACTACTGATAAGAAACCCATTATTAAATCTAGGCATAAACTGAGTATAAGCTAGAGTGATCATCATTTGTATTTACCATTAAATGTCGTATAGCAAGTCTTTATTGTAAAAGTTTATTAACTTTTTTAATGCAAACTGCTTAACAAAAAAATCCAGATAAAATGACAAACGAACACACGTTCAAGTTACAATTAAAAAAAAAACCTAACAAATTTTTACATCACACTAAATTTGAGTTAAGTATTGTGATGATTTTGATAAGGCGTAATTAAGTATTGAAATGCCAGCATAAAATTTATAAATCTAATTTTGTTCTGAACCAACTGTTTTTATAAAAGTTTTCGTATGCAAATTGAAGTCTGCTTCCGCAGACAGTTTTATTTTAAAGCTTTTGTTTCTTTTTCCATTAACTATTAATATAAAAAATTCGTAAGATCGTTTGGTTTTTAAAAATAACAGATTCGAACCTCCGGCATTTTTTCGTTTATTATTAGAGTAATTTTAAATGGTACATTTATTTTCCTCATTTCTTCTCTTAGTTTATAGCAGTGTTAGAGGGTAAATATGGTCTGGTTTCACCAGTTCGAAATAAAAACGCTTTGTTCTCTGAGTGTATTTAACATGAGTACGGGGCGGCATATAAATCGCAAACGCAAAGGCAACGACTGCGACAAAGGCAAATCGTAATGAATGAATTACGTGGCCCGCCGACGACAAACAGATAGAAGCGAAGGTTGCCCAATGTAACCAAAACGAGATCGAGATTGCTGGGGCGAGGACCCCAGATGGAGGAGCGGAATGGGAGGCCCGCGATCCGAGTTGGAACGGATGCGTTTGGGCGTTAAGGCGGCGGCGTTTTCAATGTTGACAAAACTCACTCAGGCACTCAGCCAGGTAAACCGACAAAGTCGGACAGATGTGCCTGTAGTACCGACCACTATGCTGGACTAGTTTAGTTGTTGCCATGTGTCTTACATGGTGTTGTACAACTTAAGAGGCCTAGAGATGACAGATCTATAAGCGATATATTGCAATTTGCAGGCTTTAGCTGGATTATGATGAGAAAGATATCTTGAAATTCCAGTCCAGCCAAGACAATCCACGGAAGACTCAGCAGTTATTTTAACTATAGAGTTGTTAATAGCAACAGCTCGGTGTGATTTAGCAGTAAGGCTTGAAGGCTTTTCATAATAGTACAGTAGTTGCTTATACCATAATCAAAGATATCTAAAACCTATTAGGGTGTGTTGCAAATGAGTAGAAATTGTAAATTTGCAGCACAAGTTGTGAAGGACCTTTTTCAAAGTTTGTTGAAAGAGACTAATATAACTTGCTTTGTATATCTGTTGCCTACTTGAAATCTGTGAGCCTTTGTCAAGGTAGTTTTTATATCCTTGCAGAGTTCAGTCTAAAGTTTGCAACTCAGTAAAGGAGACATTTCCGACCCTATAAAGTATATATATCCAAAATTAACCGACGTGAATGCGAGTTACATAGCAAAAGAAACCCACTCACAAATTATGCATAAACCCAGTACCTGGAGTTGTACCTTTACTCCAATTAATCAGCACACTGACTCATCCCTAGTGAGGAGAGGGAAAGGCGCGAAATCGGGATTGGGTGCTCGGCTTTGTTGTCCCATTGCATTAGGCTCTACTAAGTCGCCGAACGCATTAGCAGCTGTTCAATGTCCGGATGGAAGGAGTCCATTGGAGCGACAAAGCGGATTAGGTTGCAGTCAGGGGGTTCCCACTCCGTGCGTCGCAGTGAGTGCGATTTTTGCATCGGTTAGACCTTAATCTTGTCAGAGGCTTGAACGCTTCCCACACACATTTACCGGGTTTTTAGTTTACAGGGTGTGGATGGTGTTCGTGAATTATTGTTGCTTTACTTAAAGTCCCCTCCGAACCCGACTTATCTCTGCCCTTCGTCCCAAACAGACGCCCTCGCACGCTCGCTGAGCGATTTACTGGCATTGGTGAAGCTGCTCCGCGAAGACGTCGCCCACCAGCGCCAGGAGATTGCCTACCTGCGGATGCTCTTGGAGAACTGTGCCGGCTGCAAGAATCCCCTCAGCGGCGATAACCAACTGCGCGTCGAGCCCGACTGCCGTTCCGCAAATCCTTGTTATCCTGGTGAGTTAACCTAAAATGTTGGGGGAAAATAGGTTTAAGTTAATATCGGAGTCATCATTTGCCTACAATTAACCTAACAAAACACTCATATAAGTCAATTTAAATTTCGTAATACATTCATAGATTTATTTAATTTTAGAATATTGTATATGTCTCAAGAATTCTGCAAAAATAAATACACTTGGCCCTCGCTTATCACGGGAGTTACGTTGCTAGAAATCCTCGTGTTAAGCAAAATCGTATTAAGCAAAACATGGATTCAGTACAAAATAAGGGGTTACGTTCTAATAATTCAAAATTGGCAGCAAACAAAATTGTTATTTTCAAATTTGGTCTGTTTTAATTAAAGTTTCATACATTTGTTCAAAATTAAAAGTTGGTATTCAATTAATAAAGTTGCTTCATATAATTAATTAATAGGTTAAACTTTATAGAAACTTAAAAATGTTAAAGAGTAAGGAGATTTGTTTCTATTCATATCAAATTTTAAATGCATTTGGTAGCATTTATAGTTTAAGTCAGTTTGTTTCAACATGTTTTTCTTTTTTGGTGGTCCCTTATCAAAAAAAATCAGTAATTTTCGATTGTTTGGTGTCTTTTAAAGCTTTATTTTATTTTGCAATCGTGTAAGAACGAGATTTTTAGCGTGTTAAAAAGGGAATGGGAGAAAATTTGTAACCGTGTAAGAACGAGTTCGTCCTAAAAGAGTTCTTATTAAGCGAGGGCCAAGTGTATTGATTTTCTTGATCCCTTACAAATTGTAATCTTTCTGTGGATGCCAAAAAGTTGGCGAAGCTTTAAAGACAGTATTTAAATAACTTTTTTGTTTGGTAAATTAGTTTTGATTATTTAAACTTTCAAAATAGATTTCAGAAATACTTTTGGCTCTGGAATGTAAAATGTATTTTTTAAAAGTTGTACAAATTATTTTTGATCAGTGCTTGGTTTTTACTTTTTTTAATATTACCCAATTTCATGGGGCTTTAAGTTTGTTTAAGCTCTGCTGCCAATTTAAAATGTTAAACCTTGAACCTTCTGTATGTTTTGCAGGAGTGGAGTGCCTGGACTCGGCGGCCGGTCCCAGATGTGGCCATTGTCCCCTTGGCTTCATTGGCGATGGCAAGACCTGTAAGCCGGGCGTCACCTGCGCCCACCACATGTGCTATCCGTAAGTCCGTCCTGCATCCCCAAGTGCCCCATGTGTATTCCTGTGCGTGTGCTTTTCGTGCGCCTGTGCGAGCAAAATTAACGCGGCTTGCAGAGTTTTTAATGGCGTCAAGGGCGTGGCCATCGCATCCGTGTTAATTGTATTTGTCATGCTGCGACTCCGAGGGCTTTAAAAGCGCCGCCATCCGAAAGGCTGCTCCCTGCCCTGACTGTGCAATTATTTGCATTTGGCCTTAATGGCAATTTGATGTTGTTTATGGTTTGATGATCTAGCCAGCGACTCCCTGACAAGCTCCCCAGTCGCCTGGGATATGCCTTCCTTAGGCATAAGCATATGCATATCTGTATCTGTGATTGATAAGCACGTGATGGCCATTGAGGAGACACATTTAGGCCTTTATTTACTCTGTGAATTCTACGAATAAAAGTGGGCAAGAAGACCACGGACATAAGCTGGTTACCCAGAACAGAGTAAGTGGATCGGGCTTAATGGCTGTGAGTCATGTGAGGGATTGTGGAACCTGTTTTCTCACCTCTTCCCATCTGATAGGCTCTGTAGATCGTAGATATGTCGATTCGAACGAGAAGACTTCCTAATCCGTTCCTACACTGCGAGATTTTCCATTTCTTACGCATTATCGAGTCTGCATAATTAATTTGGACTGAGATAAATATTTAAATTATCTTAAAAATGGGGATTTATCTATCGAATGATCTCTTTGATCTGTTTAAGATTGTTAATGAGGTCAGGCAGTGAAATAGAAATTTGGTCATCTAGATTGGGATTAACAACTCAGTCACCTCCTGACTTGATGCAACTATCATATCTGGAGCTCGCAAGGGAACCTTTCTCTAAAAAGACATCTTAATCCACCCACAGCCCATATCAAGCTGTCGACCTGAAACCGGAAGAGTTCGTCACAATCGAAAATCAATAAAGTGGTAAATATTGTTCTGGCTGCCAAATTTGTGTCACTCTGAACTAAATATGCAAAAGACCCTCAGCCGTGCTGGGGGCCCTAATAAAAACATTATTTCGGGAAGATCCCCCGCCTGCATTGCCCAACCAGTCATAAATATGTTAAACAAAACTATAACAAGTTATGCGATGTAACGGAGCTGGAACTGAAGAGGAATATTTTGTAGGTATTGTTGGACAAAATGCAACAAAACCTTTGGCAGTACAGAACCCATCGTTGTGGGGTCTGGACCACAAATGGCACTTGAAGCAGCCGCATAAATTAGTTAAATGTGAGCTGGAATAAAGGTCCCGCACCCAGTTCAGTATGGGGACTGTCCGACTTCATTGTGTCAAGACACTCAAAGTGATTTCTGGTATTCTTTCCCTGACCAGGCACCCAAAGTGAGCGCCTATCCACTCCTGGCCACGCGTATAGGAGTACTCGGCCATAAATTTGAGTAAATTATTGAAAAAAGGCCCCACGACCGGGCTTTTGGAAACACCAAGAACTGCGTGTTGTAGGTGTCTAGGGATCGGTTCGGCTTTTTGTTTACCTCTCTTTGGTTGCGGGCAAGGTGCGCCTCTGGCTGACCGTATTTTAATTTGCATAAAATTGCCTTAAATGTTGTCACGACGCCGACTCGTTACTGTCATCTTTCATTATCGATGAAATGTGGTCAATGTGTGTGGTAGGCCCAAATCCGAAAATCCATTCCCGCTGCCCATTACCGATCATTTTAATTTAGAACCCACCAAATGTCATCTCAACTTGGTCATCGCTTTGTTTATTGTCACTTCTATTGAGACTCCCATTCTTTCGGAGTCTTTGGAAGACGATCGATTCTATTAAAAGGCCGTAAAACTTGTGCTAATGACATGCACACCTGTTGATCCTTTGTTGTGGCTTGTCGTGTGTATTTTATGGGGGTACAATGTTGATCCCAACATCCCTGTCGATGGTCTCTTTTGTGTCGGGCTGGTTTTTAGTCGTAGGAGTGCTCTACAATGATTGAAGATGTTACCTTTCTCAGTAAGTTGTGAAACAAAAATGCACTCAGAAATGTGAATTTCTTCTTGATCTGAAATACTTTCGTTTGCAGAGGCTAACTTGATAACTTCCTCGCATTGCAGCTCTTTTAGTCTTGAGCCCCTCTTCTCATGCACATTTCGTTTTCGTCCAGCACTTTCCATTTCCCAAGGGGCAAGCTCAGGTGGTGCTGACCACCTAAAAGGCCAATCATAACTTTGCCCCAGGCCGATGACAGTCGGGCCTCTTCGCCCAGAAAGTTTTCACGGCGCACACTTCTGTTGTTCATTATTTAAATTATGCATTTGACGAAATAATCAGCAATGCAATCAAGCCGAAGTCCACGAACGCTGGGAGATTATATTACCATCTGGAGATAGGAGATACCGATTCGGAGTGTGATTCCTAGGCCAATGGCAGCTGCAACATGTGTACGGGCATGTTGAACAATTCCCGCGACAGAATTCCATTTGATTGAGAAAACTTTCCCACAGAATCTCAGTTTTCCTCTCCATGGTTTTCCTCTCTTTCGCCAACAAAACGTTTACGGCCACAGGTAAAAGCAGGAAAAGCCACGAGTGGAAGCAGCGGCTAGCTGGTTCACAGCTTCGAAACATCAAAGTTCGGTGGAACGCATATCTCAGTGTGAATCAAGTTCGCCTACGCATCGAAAAAGTGGATCCATTGATTCCAAGTCGTCGTCGTCGTTGGGAAGTCGTTTTTGTATTTGTTGTTACTGTTGTTGCTGTTGTTGCCGTGGCTGTTGACTCTACAGCGTTTGACTGCTTGAATTCAAATTAATAGTCGACTGGCAGCGATTTCAAGTCGGGCTTCGTTTATGCCCCACGAACTTCGTGATAGAGAATTATTTCGGTTCATGAAATCATGATATAAAAGTGCTGGTTCGGTATATCTTGATGTTTAACGCATATGTGGGAATGCTGTAAATCAATTTTCTTATTTACAAAGATATAACTTTAGACACACAACATCTTTAAAATGATTTAAAAATAGAATAGCATTTTTATAAATAAATAAATACTTGCAAATTAGTGATGGTAAATTTTGAACAAAACTTATTTATATATATCCACTTAATTGTATTAATGCATTTAATTATTTGCAACATACTTATTATTATATCCAATGTGTGATGTTTAAAAAAACATCTCATTTTAAACAATTTGAACTTCAAGTCTCCTGGAATTCATAAGTTCAGATTAATAACTGATTACCCTCAATAAAATTAAGTCGGTTTTAGTTTTATCCTAGATTTATCTGAACAAGCCTTAAGTTTGCAAATAACTTTAATGTTCGGTTTCCACTATACTTCAGTACAGACTATTAACTTAATACCTTAATAGGGATTTTATGTACATCCCACGTAAGGAGTTTGCAATATCATATCGCCGCATAAACAGTTTATGACGCCGGTCGTCTTGGCCATGCGCAGGCGCAGCAATGAAAACAAAAACAAGGCGAGATCAGGCCCGAGCCAAGAGCTGGGAAGTTGGAGTTGGAGTTGGAGCCGGAGTCGAAGTCGAAGTCGAAGTCGGAGTCGGAGCCCCAGTCAACCTCACAGATAAGTGGCCTGTGGCAAAATAAACGCCGCTTTATGGCAGTTAGCTGCAGTTTGTCCAAAGCGTGCGCCACATTCGGGGATTGGGGATTGGGGAACGGGAGTACGTGGTAGTGCAGATTGAGGATGGTTGGTGGCACTGCCTGGATGCAATTCTTCCCCGCGGAAAGGGAGCTCCACTGCGAGTGGCAGCCAAGCCAAGTGTTTGTTGGCTCTTTTGTTGTTAGAGCATTTGCATGGCTCGCGCTACCATTAGAAGTCATTTGAGTGAGGTTAATGGCTGAGCGGTAGAGTAAACTCTAAGAATAGGGCTCGGTTCGAGCCAAGGAATACCTAAAACATGTGATTGGTGGGCTCCATCCAATCCATGACTGTAGTAATATTGAATACCCTAACTTGCACCACTGTTGCCCGAAACATTTGTGCTTCTCCACCCATTGAAAGTGGCTAAAAGCCTTAGCATGCTTCAAAACCATGTTCACACATTACTCAGGCCCTGCTCCTTCACTGGGACCTGCCCTCTATTCTTCCTGTGGCTCCTTGGGCTGGTGTTTGAACTGGACTCCAACCCGAACTCGGCGGAGATCGGGGCCCAAGCCAGCAAATTGGAATTATGAATTATGAATGCGTGGTTAATAAAAAGAACGTCCAGAAAGAACGGCAGTCGAGACGAGGCAAGTGGGCCCATGCTAACCAAGCTAACCAAGTCGGGGGACGGAGGCGGCTGAAATGCTAATGCGTTCCTCGTTGCGCTCGACTGGATATTTTCCCAGCACTCAAACGATGCCGCAGAGCCGCGGACCCAGACAATATGGTCGGATGAACTGAAACAAAGCAGAAAAGCGCGAAGTGGAGGTTAGAAAAGGGAGGGTGGTCCAAAGATCTGGGAACGCAGCCGGAAAGCGAAAACCCCCACGCAGCATCCAACTTGGATGGTCAGTGCCTTGACTTGGACCTCTTGCCACTTAAGTACTTAACACTTTTGGCTAATTGCGCCTGGCCAGTCTGAGGCAAACCCCGAAATGCTTCCACGCAAGCACTTTCCGGATGAGATTAGGGACAAGTGTGTGGTTGCCCACCATGGATATGCCCAACTCGATGGCATGGGCCCCAAGCTGATGGATCTCATCTACTGACAGCGTTAAAAGAATCACTTTTTGCGATTCGAATCTTTTCCAGCAAACAACATGTTGTTATATTACTCTGTTTAAATCGAGAATAATGAATACAAGATGATCGTTTGAAACTATAATTTGTATGGAGAATATGAAATGACAATTTTATGTTTAAAATTTCATATTTAACACATGTTCTGGAAGACTTATACCACATATTAAATGGAAGTTTAAGACTTTAATTGAAGAAATCTAATTTACACGTTTTTGTAATGTATAATTTTATACAAACTGAAATAACACATTTGAGTTTTTATCAAGATTGAGTTGAAGCTGGCTTTATCGATAGAGCTCCTTTTGCATTAGCAAATAGTGTTGAACTTTTATATGTAAACTTAACTTTGGCTATTTGGATATACCCTCTTTTATAACCATTTTAAGGGTATTAGGTCTGAGTCAGTCACTGCTAGGCTTTTTACTTTAGCTCATCATTATTATGGCTTGCTCCCCGGGCCAAATGGAAGCTGGGCTGAGAAGCCAGGGTCTAAGTCCATGGGCAACTCCAACTAAGACTTCCGGCAGGCGAAAACGCACTGTGTGCTTAGCCATAAAATATTTGAAACTATGGCTTCTGGGTCAGTTGGGCACGGTAGTTCTGGCTGATGGGTGATTCCCCTAGGAAATTGGACTGCCAAGAGTTATGTCCTGACAAAGTGGGATGCAAGTCGAGCCGGAGTTGCAGATGAAAACGATGATGGGGTCCCAGCTGCAGATGAAGACGGAACAGCGTGTAACTGTAACCCCGAACCAAACCGAACCGAAGCGAACTAATGACCATGTCATGATATGTAAATATTTTGCAGAGCCATAAGCTATCCCACACTCTGGAGCATAAATAAGGAACGGTCAGAGAAATTTACATGCATGCAATGCAGTTGGATGTTTTGTGTTTTGGCCATGGGCCATGGGCCATCTGCATCGCAGCCTACACACACTCGTTGCCCATTCCTTTATTTATTTGTGTTTCGCTGGCTTTTAATAAGATTTTCTTGTAATTGTAATTTGTTTTCTTTTCGGGATCCGTTGTCCTGCGGGGAAATCGTCCGAAAATCCACCTGAGGAGGCGGAGGAGCCCCTGCCACATGTCTTGTCTCTTGTCGAACTGCGCTTTGTCGGTGCTTTTGTGACCCTCATTCCCAACCCCATCCCCTTACCCATTCCCATACCCATCCCCTCTGCGGGGCAACCTTTTCTCTTTTCCCAGCTCACTGGCTTTTGTGTAGCCGTTTCCACTAAGCATCATTAATAAATATGCCTTTGTATGCGCGACTGTGTCCAACATTAACAGTCTTTTGTTGCTGTTTGTTCCTGGCTGTCGGTATTAATAATAATAAACAGTATGCCAGAACGGCTAGCACACACACATCACCCATTCCCATCCCCCATCCCCCTGCTCGATCGCATTAACAACAATCTGTGTCTTCCTTTGCAGAGGCGTTCAGTGTCACGATACCGTGAATGGAGCCCAGTGTGACTCCTGTCCAGCGGGCTACGAAGGTGATGGACGCACATGTTCGCTACGTAATCCTTGCCTGGACACTCCATGCCCCTCAGGTAAGTCGAAGCCACTCAATTGGAATGGTCGCGGTCTCGGTCTCCCATGGGTTTGTTTTGGGCCAGCTACTCCCTCCACCCCTCTGTTTGCCCTTCTAAGTGGAGTTTTGTCTTTTTGGGGATTTTGTTGATTTTATGGCTAATTTGCGTTTGTCGTGTGAGTGGGTTGATTGGTAAACATGGGATCAAAGTAGAAAAATGGAAGTTCCAACCAAAAGAGGAAGAAGGAAATACTTAAGCTGCTAAACATTAAACATTTAAGTTGTATTAAAAAATGTACATTTCATTTTAAATGTACTTAGTTTGACTTATTACTTTATCAGGTGATACACACTTTGGAAATTGCATTCAATACTTCACTTTTGTAGAATTAAAAATATTTAAACAACTAATTTCAAGCCTTATTTCACACAATTAAAATTGGTATGCCTGTCTATTTGAGTGTAGCGCACTCAATTCACACGATTATTTGATTTATGAATGCCCTCTTCGGCTTAATTCGGGCTCTGAGGACTCGCCGACCCTTTTGATTGAATAAAAAACCCTCTGAAATTATATAGTACCTGGGATAATTTCGGGTTTCCCGCGAATGTGTGAAACAAGGCGGCTAATCAGAGCTCGGTTTTACTGGGATCCAGAGGCAAAGTCATCAGCAACGACTTTCAGGCGTGCTGGAATGTTGGGGCCTTATAAGTCAAGTGGTCTAATTGATCTGCGGCAACAGTACAAAGAAGGTGCACCTAATTAGCCAAGTCAAATGGGACACATCACCAATTACCTACCTACTTACTAATAAACAATTCTCATTTGTATTAGGCAACGTTCTAGTGCCCTCGCATAATGTGCAACACTATCAGCGGCAGAGCCAGTACACGGCCCGCAAATACTCGGTCGTAACGAACTAATCCGCAACGGAGAGACAATCGCAACGTTTCGGCCAAGCTATGAAACACACCTAAATTACATATACAGAACGTAGAAAGTGCACATATTGAATTACTGTCTTTATAAAATAGTCATAAGTTGTAAGCTCTACGATTGGCATACATCGGAATTCATAGTATTAGCAGTCCATTTAAAAAGCCGAACGCACCACCTACGAAAAAATAGCACATACTATTTTTGGAAATGTATTGTAGATTAGATTAAATGCCCAGAAAGTGGAGTCTATAAACGTGTAACAAAATTTGTTTCCCCCCGCCCGAAATCTCCCAATTATTGTAATAAAATATGAATAATATAAATAAAAAATGTATGCTGTAATTTTTCGTATTTAATAAATAAACTCCACTATTGGCCACATACTTTTCTTTGCCTTTCAAAATCATACATGTATATCACAACCCACTTGCCCTAAAATCGCATCATGTTTATACACTATCATTTTCTGGTCAAGCCTACGAAGATAAATAGTGAGGGTAAGTGATCGTGGAAACGAACGAATTAAGACCATACAAGGAAGAACACTTCAAAATATAGTATACCCGATTTTTTTAAAGCCAATTCAAAGCCAGAATTAAAACAAAACTATCTTAAATTAAATATGAACGTACTTACATTTAGAGCAATTTTTCTGATTTTCAGACAGGGGTCTCTTTTTTCTTTACCTAAATAAACGGATTTGTAACGACCTTTCAGAAAGTTATTTACTAACAATAAATTACAAAATGATCATGTTTTTAGACATTTCCAGAAAGCAATTTTTTTTGGTTCAAAAAAAAAATAAAAAGAAAAATAATATAGTTAGCATGAAACAATAAATATTTTTAAAACGTAAATATTTTATTTTTACGTTATTTTATTATAAAATGTGTGTTAAAAGATAACCACATGGGCCAGCCTTTTAAGAAATCCCCTTTTCCCGAACATCAATATTTTTCATTTCTAGCTAGTTTCAGGAAGAGACTTCTGATATTAGTCCCTTCGATACGATAAAAAATGCATTACATCTCATTCATCTATTTTCTGCTACCATTTCTTTACCAAATAAGGCGCAGAATGCATGCAGGTCGGTTATGCACCCCATTTCCATTGCATCTCATGTCCGAAGGGTCACGAGGTCAACGGCACCAGTTGCCGGGACGTGGACGAGTGCCATCTGTACGATCCATGCGACGATCTTTCGATCTGCACAAATCTGAATCCGGGCTTCCAATGCGGTCCCTGTCCAGTAGGTTTCGATGGAGTCCACGCACATGGTTATTTCGGGGACTATTATCCCGTAGACTATCGCAAGCAGACTTGCCTCGACGTCGATGAGTGCCGGACTGGCTTCTTCAGGTGCCCGGATCACTCCACCTGCATAAACGAGATTGTGAGTCAAATATTTAAGGTCTATCTCTGTAGGGAACAATATTGTTTTCATAGATTGCATATGAAAATCCTGCAAATCTGCGAAATCTTGGCATAAGTAATTACATTTAAAAGAATATGAGAATTACAAGTGCAAGTAAAAAAAAAACGAATATAAAATTTAAAATAAAATTAAGTTCGTTAAGTTTCAGTGTGTTAAACATTTTGTGCGAATATAATACATCATGAGTAAATATTTATAGGTAATTGCATAGATAGGAACCTCGAACGGAAATCTATTGAAACAATTTTAATGACTTGGAGAGTGAACTTTTTAATTAGTTAATATCTCTCTGTTTTAAAAGTAATTGTTATAAGTAAAAAATTACATTTCCGAGTCAACTAAGTCTTCAATTTTCCCCAGGGTTCCTACAGGTGCCAGTGCCACGAGGGATATGTGACCAATAGCACCTACAGCTGCCTGGACATATCCTCGGTGTCGGTGTGTCCGGATGGAACCGTTTGCGACCGCAATGCCGTGTGCCTGGGGATGGACAACCTGCGCCACTTGTGCCACTGCAACGTCGGATGGGCGGGCAACGGACTGGTCTGCGGAAGGGATTCCGACATGGATGGGTGGCCGGACAAGTCGCTCAGATGCCCGGAGCTGCACTGCCAGCGGGACAACTGCCCCAAGCTGCCCAACTCGGGCCAGGAGGACACCGATCTGGATGGCCATGGCGATGGATGCGACGACGACGCGGATGGCGATAATGTCCAGAACAGCCAGGACAACTGCTGGCTGACCTACAACACGGAGCAGCTAGACTCGGACGACGACAAGGTGGGCGATGTGTGCGACAACTGTGTCCACAAGTACAATCCCAGGCAGCTGGACACGGACGGAGATGGACTCGGGGACGAGTGCGACGGGGACATCGACAACGACTCCATACCGAATGAGCTGGACAACTGCCCGCAGCTGCCGAATCCCAGTCAGTCGGATGTGGACAACGATGGTGTGGGCGACGCCTGCGACAACTGCCCGAATCTCCCGAACCCCGACCAGAAGGATCGCGACATGGACTTCGTGGGCGATGCCTGCCACCGGGACATCGATGGGGATGACGACGGAGTCCCGAATTCGCTCGACAACTGCCCGATGGTCAGCAACTCGGACCAGCTGGACACCGACGCGGATGGAACGGGCGATGAGTGTGACGACGACATGGATGGCGACGGCATACCGAACTACAAGGACAACTGTCCGCTGGCCAGCAACCCAAAGCAGGAGGACGTCAATCGCAATGGGAAGGGTGACTTTTGCGAGGATGACGAGGACGTTGACGGTGTGCCCAATGGCATCGACAATTGTCCGAACAACTCGATGATTCATCACACCGACTTCCGCACCCTGCAGACGATCCCCCTGGATCCCAAGGGCCTTTCCCAGGCGGACCCCAACTGGGTGGTGCATGCCAATGGCACCGAGATAGTCCAGACCCTCAACTCGGATCCGGGTCTGGCGGTGGGCAAGGACGCCTTTGGGGGCGTGGACTTCGATGGCACCTTCTACATCAACGACGACACAGACGACGACTTCGCCGGGCTTGTGTTCAGCTACCAGAGCAGCTACAAGTACTACGTGGTGCAGTGGAAGAAGGGCTCGCAGACGTACTGGGAGCCACGGCCCTTCACCGCCTCCGCGGCACCGGGCATCCAGATCAAGCTGGTCAACAGCACCGACGGTCCGGGGCCAACGATGCGGAACAGCCTGTGGCACGAGGGGAACACCGACGGAGAGGCCAGGCTGCTGTGGAAGGACCCCATGAACATTGCCTGGAAGGAGAGGACCTCCTACCGCTGGGCCCTGGTGCATCGGCCGGCCATTGGCCTCATACGCCTGCAGTGAGTGATGGCTCCTGTCTGAGTGCCCACGTCTCTAATCTCCTTCCCACAGAATGTACGAGGGCAACCGCCTGATCATCGACTCGGGCAATGTATTCGACTCCACGCTCAAGGGCGGACGGCTGGGCGTGTTTTGCTTCTCGCAGAGGATGATTATATGGTCCAATCTGCAGTACAAGTGCAATAGTAAGTAAAACCAGGCAGAGATGTCTTAGGCCTAACCCACCTTGCTTCCATGTCTCCCGAAACAGACCGAGTGAAGACACCGATCTACAGCGATCTGTCCGACTATCTCAAAACGAAGGTGGATCTGCAGGACTGACGAGAATCGCCATCCCCCCAAAAAAAAACGAAAGAGCCCTTCTTTGCCATCAATTTTAACCAAATTAAATATTAGTGCTACCACTTAGTTAATAAATGAGTTGCCAACCGAGTTGGCCACGATAGACGCATTTTTCAACATGAAGAAAGTCTGAAACTAAGCAGGCCATGACATAAGGAACTCAAAAGACGACAGCTTTCAAATTTATTTAGTTTGCCTATCTCAGTTTGGTGAACACAGTTACGCTAGGGAAAATTTGGATCGGTGAAGTAAGGAAAATACTTAACGAAAACACCACACACACAGCAGTCAAACCAGATAACCGAGTAAAATTCAGACAGTCCTGCTAAAATTTGTTAAGGGTAAGTAAGAGCAGATCCCCACCTCCGGGAGTGTTGTTCCAAATCGAGTTTAATTCAGATAGCAACGATGGCCAGCTGCGATGTGCAAGAGACTCCGTCCCAGGAGGAGTTGAAGAAGAATGAGAACATCAAAAATTTGAAAAATTCGGAAGAAAGTCGGCCGTTAAATTTCAAATCTAATATCGATATGGATGCAGAGCCGACCTCGTCGGAGGGCGAGCTGCGGCCAATGCGCAGTTCGGTGACGAAGATGACCAAGATTCCAGGCCCCATTGTCCCAGGTCCCAGCGGCGGCAGTCATCAGGCCAGCAGTCGCCTGTACAGCTCAGTACTTCGCCAGTCCAAGGATCCCAGCTCCTCCGAAAGTCAGCAAGTGGCTGACGATTCGGGCATCCACATGGACTCCTCGATCACCGAGCTGGAGACACCGCTGTCGGCCAGACCCAGTCCCATTCTGCACACGATTCTCGAACGGATTCCGGGCATCAGCAGCGAAATGGAACTCCAACGGGCCGAGGCGGAGAGCCTCAAGGAACTTCAACGGGTCGTCGCCGAAATGGAGGCTGAAGTGGCCCTAGATGACGAGGAGCTTCAGGCTGCTGATGAACTTTCGCTTGACGAATCCGAGTCGTTTGGTGCAAAAGATGATCTGGAGGTCAGGAAGGGTCCCGAGGGTTTTGACCTGGATACGGAACAGCTTTCCGGAAACGAAACTGGGCCGAAACCATCGCTCACCGATCCTAAACAAGGACAGATCGATAACAAAATGACAGTGGATCATTTACAGATGCAGCAAGAGGAATCTGAGGAGGGAGTGGAATTTGGGGAGCAGAATAAATCTGCAAAGGAGGAAACCGCTGAGAAGGAGGAAACTGCTGAGAATGAGGAAACTGCGGAGAAGGAGAAACCCGAGGAGACTTCTGAAGCTTTTGACCGGTTGGCCAATGAGCCAACGACAACCCAAGAATACCCAGAGATTGTGCTTGAAGAAACCTTTGAGGAATCTGTGGACAAGGAGCTCCAGACATCTGTGCCCGAGTCGCTGTTAGAGGAACTCGAAATGGCGATAAGTGGGGGCTGCGAAGCCGAGGAAGAGAGATTTCTGCGGGAAAACTTCGAGAGAAGCCCTGAAGTGTTGGGCCAGAAGTTTCAACGCTCTGGGGATGATAACCTTTCCACCACTTCGGAGGAGGGATTGGCCATCCGTCCCTCGCTGGCCAGTAGCCACCAGGAAGGATCGATTGAGAGCGATCGCCGTATGGTGCCCTTGGAAGAACTGTTTGATGCCGAGCACAATGTGGAGCTCCTGCGTCAGCTGCTGCAGGCCGGAGCCGAGGAAGCCATCACCGAGCCCGAGTCGGTCCTGGCCGAAAGTGAATCTGCGGAGGAAAAGGAGACGGAGGTGGGAACGGAAACGGAAAACGAGACCGAGGAGGAAAAGGACTCGGCCTTTAGGCAGACTGGCAAGCAGCCGAGTTTCTTGCGGCGCCTATTCAGCAGCAAACTCCTGCAGCTCAGCTATCCCGTACTCTTCTGTAGCTTAGCTTTTAGTTTGATCTACCTTTCGCGCAAGGAGTAGGTAACCGTTTTAAGAATGGAAATTCGATTATATATTCAAGCAGAAACAACAGATTTGACTCCGGTATATATGTACCTATGGTGCAAAGCTCTTCAAAATCGACCAACGCAATGGCACTGAGTTGCCTCAAATTAAATCTATTTTTTAAATAAATATTGCACATCAAAAGTAAGCTTACACGGTTTCCATTTTGTAAGTTTTATATGTGTATTTGAATTAAAGCGCCAATTACTTAACCTTCTTTTGGAAATGAGCGCTAGGTGGCGGTGGTGGGCAGAATAATCAGTGTTGGACATGGAAACCGTTATCGATAGGCATTAATCGACAGTCGGGGCAAAGCGATAATTTAAGCTCCGACTTTTCATGGGTTTATTCAGAAAACCGTTACTTTTTATGTCTTTCGCTTTCAGCGAGAATAATACGTCCCTTTTCCACTAATTAGTCTAAGGAGAATGACTATTCATTTTTTTAACAAAAGAAAGATTTTACTGAGCATATAACAAGCATTTTTTAAGCCCTTGCAGAGGATATAATAGTTTCAGTTTGAAACGCTGTAAAGTGCACACTTCCGAGATATAATGCTTTCAATTTCAGCAATACTCTTTTAGATTCATAAAAATCGGACGACTGTATCATATAACGATTTTAGTTTTACTTCTCTTGCATTTAAAGTTGGAATCAGCTTAAGAGAAATAAGAAGGACGTACTTTTTTGGATGTACTTTCCAAAGAATACAATATACCCTACGAGTATAAAACAAGAAAAGAAAGCTAACTTCGGGAGGAGCCGAAGTTGATATACCCTTGCAGAATATTCTGTAAGATATATTATCCAAAATTATTCAAATGATGCCGTATTAATACTCATACTTCTTTTGAATTTGACATATATACCCTTTTCAGCCTATTTTATTTTTTTATTGCACACTTGGAAAGTTTAAACTTAGGGAACAGGAAAAGAATCGGCCATAGTTGCAATGACTTTCGTCAGGAATATCAGTTTATCTTTACAGTTTATTTATTGTCTATTCTTTACATGCTGGGGAGAGAGGTTGACAATTTAAATTAGATGAAGTAGGTTGGTTTAATTCAGAAAGTTAAGGATTTGTTGGATATTTTCAAATGAAGGGTTTATTAATAGGTCAGTTAGTTTTATATTTGGGTTACTAGGTCTATGTGTTTGAAAAGCGGTGCATTCGTTGACGATGTTGAGATCGATATGACGTCGGTGGTGCAGAATCCGCATTGGCTGTTTATTGGTTGGGAGAATCGGTATTCATGGGTCAGTCTTGTGTGTCCTTGGCGAAGTCTGATGATCTTGGTTAGCTCTTTTCTTGGTAAGTTGCTAGTTTGTGAATTTTTGGTGTAGTCGTTGATGTTTTTCGTTGTTAGGCTTATGTTTTGGTACCATGGGGACGCTTTATCGAGAAGATTTGACTGATTTTTATGGTGATGCTGATCAAGAATATATATACTTTATAGGGTCGGAAATGTCTCTCTCACTGCGTTGCACACTTTTGACCAAAATTATAATACCCTCTGCAAGGTTATAAAAACAAGAGGGTGCCAGAGAAGTGCTGGGGGCAGATAACCTGGAACAACAGGAGTTGGAAACTCGGACTGCAGTACAAAAATTAGAACGTCAGCATATCGGAAAAAAGTTTGCAGTTCATTTATGGTCGTTGGGATTTATTTACGGACAAAAAGATCCGTACCGAGACCGGCGAGAACTAGTTCTGGTCAGCGTTTCTTAAAAGACACCCTAGGTTGTGGATGGTGGGGCAGCATCCGCTGCCAAGTTCGCCCCAATATTGCTACAATAAACTTCCGGCCTTAGATTTCAATTGCCTTTCCGTGTATAGGTGGAAAACAAAATGGGCGACCGTCCGCCAAGTTATCCTTAGCAATGGCTTCTGACATTAATTAGCCCAAACATGTTGAAACACAACAGCCACTCCTACTCCTACTCTTAGAAAACAAGGTTCAAAGGTTCGAATGTTATACCTGGCCAACCGATTGCCATATACTGCTAAAAAGTTTAATTTTCAAAATAATCAAAAAATCATAATGTGGTTACCATGTAATTTAAAACCGAGGCACTTAAAATAGGACAAAGGCGCACATACAGAGGGACAGACGGACATGGCAAGAGCTTATTATTGAAATTATAATATCCTTTGCAAGAGTATTACAAAGAAGAAGCTTCCTACACCTAGAAATTCAAATATACCCAATAAAAAAATAAATATTCAAAGAAGCATGTTACTATATTGTAAAAATACTAAGAACATATGTCTTGTGATTCTTTACTGATTGTCCGGCTTGGACTTCGGGGCGCTTTTATCGGTTTGAGGAGAATTGTTTTCTACCTCCCGACTTTCGGTCAGCTGGCTTATCTCATCTTCGTGGACTTCCTTGAAAACACGCTCGTCGTCCTGATTCTTGCAAAAAAAAAATTTCCACCAAGGCTTGTCATTGGTCACTTCAGGTACTTGCATCTCGGATTGTTTCTCACTGGTCTCGATGACGCCAGTGGCCATCGGAGGAGGATTTCTATTGGCAGCACGCCTTTTGGCGGCGTCGACCTTAGGCGAAGGTTTTTTTCTGCCATGACTCGGGCTTTTGGTCTTCTCTAACTTTGATTTGTTTTTAACCACACGCTTGGCGACACGTCTCGGCATTTTAAGGACTTCTTCAGAAGATGGCACCTGCCCCGGCTGAAATTTTGGAATTTTCTGTCCAACACGCTTTTTGATTGGTCCGCGAGGCCTGGGAAATTCGTCGCAAGTGGACACTTCATCGTTGTTGACCCTCTTCTGCCCGCGGACGGTTTTGGAGGTGGGTGCCTTCCGTTTTGCTCCAGATCCTGAAGGACCAGGTTTTTCTTCCATATTAAAAGTCGTTTCGTGGGGATTTCAAAATTTACTAATTTATCAAAAGTTGACAATCTAAAAAAATTTTCTAGCTCAAGTTATTTCGAAAATACGTGTAAACAGATTGAGTGTAAAAATAAAACTGAGAAAGTAATACAAATACTATGGGAAGCATAAGAAAGGTATGACATTAAGGTCATGGCCTGTTTTTTAATACAAATCGAACACATTTTTATACCCTTGCAGAGGGTATTATAATTTTGGTCAAAAGTGTGCAACGCGGTGAAGGAGACAACTCCGACCCTATAAAGTATATATATTCTTGATCAGGATCACCTCCTGAGTTGATATAAGCATGTCCGTCTGTCCGTCTGTCCGTCTGTCCGTCTGTCCGTCCGTCCGTCTGTCCGTCTGTCTGTTTCTACGCAAACTCAGTCTCTCGAATTGAAACTTTGCACACACCCTTCTTTCCTTTGCCCGCAGTATATATGTCGGAACGATAACTGAACTTAACCAACCAAATTTTATAAGGATAACTGATTGCTCGGAAATGCCATAACTTTGGTGTTTGTTAAGTTAGGAAGTTAAGATTTTCTATGAGTTTTAGTTTTGGCCAATCAATCTGACCTACCGAATTTCATGAGAATCGGCCGACTATATCCTATAGCTGCCATATAACTGAACGATTGGAAATGCCATAACTTTGGTGTTTTTAAAGTTAGGAAGTTGGGATTTATTAAGAATGCAAGGGTATATCAACTTCGGTTCCGCCCGAACTTAGCTTTTCCTTTTTTTTTTTTCTTTATTTCTTTAGAAGCAAATAAATCCAAGTAAGCCTTGAAAATACTTCAAATTCTTACGAATTTCTAGGATTCATTTCCACTTTGTTACCGTACAACAAAGTCAATTTATTTCAAAGAAAATTTTAAGTTAGAAGTGCGTTAGCCCAAAGTATGACACACTTGACGTGTGTCCTAATTGCTGGCTTGTCCCATCTGATTCACTACTTCGCGTTGTCCTCAAAAGGTCCGATGATTCCGGGGCCACAGCTGCCCTCCCTGATTGTGGTCGTGGCTGCGATGGATCTCATTTGGGACAACTGCTTCATTCCACGGCGATTCGACATTTTGCCGGCGGTTGTGAAGCGGATCTACGAGTTGGCAGTGGCGTTCCTTCTCCTGGAGATTGCCATTGACGTCGTGTGGAGGACAATGGAGCAAATGTGCTTTCTGCTGATCAAGATAGTGCTGCTCGGAACGGACCTCGTGGCGGAGTCCAGCTACGAGAAGTACGAAGCGTTCTGGGTGGGCAGCGTGACACTGCCGCTGTCCTTGCTGATCCTGGCATACGTGGGCCAGGCCACACACCACTTCCACATGCTGCACAACTACTTCTTCCGGGTGCAGACCAAGGTTACGCTGCAGGCGGACGGCGCCCTGTGGTTCCTGGGGAACAGTACGACTGCCACCAAGAAGAAGCTGCGCCACTGCATCCCTGCTCTCGAAAGGCACAAGGAACTGGTCAACAAGCAGCGGCGGGGAAAGACCTTTGTCAGCCAGTTCAACCTCGGCAAGTATCCGAATGGCCAATAAACAAGAAATCCAATACCTCGTCTTCAATTAGATTCGTTTGTTTCTTTTATTTTATACAAGAAAATTTATAAAATTAATTGTCATACATAATAATTAAATTGCTTTTATTAAATTACAAAATAACGACTATATTTGATTTGCTTTTACAGCACTCGCGAATTTGTTCAACAAGCTTGGACAATCTATATGGTTGGAAAAATCTATGTTTATATATACTCGTAAGTCTATATGTGTGTCTTGCAATTTGGTACCGTGTCGAGCATGGTATTATCGAGTTTCTTGTATAGGTAAATAATACTTAAGATTAAAACAATATTTTATTCATTATATTACGCATAAGTTCGACTTAATTTCATGTAGTTTGCATACCTAAAGAGCACATATGGGAGTTACTAATTTAAGCTCTATCGTCTCGTATCGCGATTCAAGCAGCTCTCTAAGCCTTGCATTAAGCCACGTAATATCCGGGACTGGGACTGAAGATGGATCGAAAACGATGTCGCGGCTATTACGTCGATTCAATGCAAGGCTCTCCAGTGAGTATTTGTGGGGCAGTGTGGTCACTGTTCTGACAGCGATAGTGAGCTTGCTACATCCCGTTCGTTATTTATGACCACATTTTACATTAAAGCAGCTTTGTTATCTGTAATTTATCTCTTCTAGTTCGCGACTGGTTGGTTTACTGCACTTCGCTATCACTATCACTCTTTTCTGCAAGCGAAACGATGGAGATATTAGTACGGGGAGATGAGCAGGGGATCAACACAAGGACTTACCCTTCTTGCCCGTGTAGGCGTGGCGTTTCAGTCGGTCGTATAAGTCTTCTTTAGTTCCATAAAGCGAGGCGTTGGACCTGGCCAATGTACTCATCTTGCCGCCGTGCAGACCTGGTAAAGATTTAATATTAGCAACGACTTCACAGAAAAGTATCAGTGAGTAAACCACCGGATTCGGCCGAAAATCTTAAAAGGTAGAAGTTTCTAAAATTGTCTAACTAAAATACAATACCATCTTTTATGTTTAACTCCTATTTTAGACTTTAATTAATATTTTACCTACTGGTACATATATTTAAAAGTTACCTGGTAAAAATTTAATATTAGCAACGACTTCACAGAAAAGTATCAGTGACTCAACCCCGGGATTTATTATGTTTTGCAAAACCACAGTATTCTGCCGAAAATCTAAGTTTCTAAAATTGTCTAACTAAAATACAATACCATCTTTAATGTTTAACTCCTATGTTAGACTTTAATTATATATTGTACTGACTGGCAAATATATTTAAAAGTCACTTTTTTTTATAGTTTGTTGAACACGCCACACAAGGATGGACCTTGTTTTCGTGTATTGACGAATTATTTCTAAAGATCCCAAAAAAAGCGGGTAACGGATGCTCCATTCTTGAGCAAATCAGGTGTGGTCATAGCCGGTCAAAAGTTAATCAAGATGTGTAATTACAGAAGACGACCGTGTCTGTCACAGTTACCTGGTAATGATTCAAAATTAGCAACGACTTCCCAGTAAACTCTCAGTGACTCAAGCCCCGGATTTGTTTAGGTTTTGCCAAACCACCGTATTCTGTCAAAAATCTTAAAAGATAGAAATTTCTAAAATTGTCTAACTAAAATATAATACCTTCTTTTATGTTTAACTCCTATGTTAGACTTTAATTAAATATTGTAGCGAGATATATGATATATTTTTAGGTTACCAAACTTGTCAAACTAGAAGTTAGTCAGAAAAATAAATTAAGAAGCATACACATTTGCTTACCCAATCCCAAATTGTGCCTATAAAATTTTATTTACATTAACGATTTCGATTCGCTTGTTCAATAATCGGGTCTGGAGGAAAAGGTGCTATGATCTGTAAAAACTATGGCAGTGGTATTTGAATACCCAGTTCGTAATGGACTTAGCATAACCAATTTTCTTCAGGAGTTGCGGATGTGGAGTTATCGAATTTAACTATATACCCCTATATGTACGCACTACTCACCATCCTTCATGTACGTCTCGTTGTAGAAGTTGGGCATCTCCCAGCCGTCCTCCTCGTCGTCGTAGTAGTGCGCATAGGTGCTGTGGTGCGAGGGCGCGATGGACTCCGCGTAGGGGGTGTGGGCGCCGTAGTAGAAGTTGACCTGGGACCCGGTCTGGTCGATCGCCGGCGTGAGCATCTTCTTGGGGTCCCTACGCTTCGTCGAGCGCACGCAGATCATCCAGATGAGCAGGACGATGATGATGATGAAGATCACCGCTCCGGCAATTCCGCCGGCGATGTACGCGAACTCAGACCGCTCCGCGCAGTGGGGTCCTGTGAAGGAGCCGACGCAGCGGCAGGAGGGCGTGCCCTTCAGGTCCTTGACACAGGCACCCGAGTTCTCGCAGAATCCATCGCACACATCCGTGCAGGCCATGCCGGTGCCATTGAAGCCCGGCTTGCACTCGCACTTGAAGTCCGACGTCTCCGGCACCATGATGCAGTAGGCGTTCAGGTCGCAGTGCGGTTTGCCCTCGGCAATGTGCTCGCACGGATTGGTGCACTCGCTCTTGGAGGTGGCCCCGGTGATCTTGGTGCTGTGGTTCGGCGGACACTGCAGACAGGCGGTCTGCTGCGACTCCGACTGGTAGAAGCCCTTGCGGCACTCGATGCACATGTTCAGCGTGGCATTCAGATACGTTCCCGCCGAGCAGACGGGCAGGGTGCACTCTTCCACCGAGCTGGCGCCCACCTTGGGCGTGGTCCTGCCCAGCGGACAGGCGGCGCAGGACGGCTGCACGCCCTGCAGGCGGTAGGTGCCCCGTGGGCACGGCTCGCAGCGTCCGTCGGCCCCCAGTTGCTGTCCGGAGCTGCACTCGTCGCGGCACTCCTTGCGCGAGGTGGCCTCCGTGGAGCGCGTCGTCTGTCCCAGGCCGCACAGGTCGCAGCCGAAGGAGCCCTCGTTGGGCTGGTAGAACCCGTGGCCGCAGGAGCGGCACAGGCCCGTCTCCGCGTCGAAGTACTTGCCGGCCGGGCACCGCTCCTTGCAGTCCGCCGCCGAGCGGGCTCCTGGTCCTGCGGTGACTCCCGGGCGACCGGCGATGACCGGGCACTTGCTGCACTGCAGCTGGCCGGCCTCCGACTGGTAGGTGCCGCGGGCGCAGGCCAGGCACGTCTTGTTGGCACTGTCGTAGAAGGTGCCGATGGCACAGGGCACGCAGTCGGGTATCATGACCACCTGGCCCACGGGACAGGCGTACTCCGAGCCCAGTTCTAGGGAGGCCGGATCTGGGACCGTGTTGGGCAGGATCTCCTGCACCGCGAACTGGTCGTCCTCGAGGATCAGCTTCTCCAGCAGTTGCTTCACACTGGACCGTTCACCCGTCGACGTGTGCACCACAGGATCGCTGCAGAGGGACGAAAGCGAGATGGGTCAGTTGGGGCTACATGAACATGTCTTAGTCGTATGATTAGGGAACATATGTTATTGTCCAGATGTGGTGTTTTTGGGTGGGTGTCACATAAAGACCGCAACGATTCCCTCTTCTCTATAACACATTCAATTCATGAGCACTATGTTGCGATTAAATACAAATATAATCAGATTATTTCAAGCTCAAGTTCTTTAAGAAACAGTGATCCCAAAGAATACATAATATCATACATAGCTTTTGTGACACCCAACACTTTTTCGGACGTTGAGAAGTAAGCATTAAATTTGGGTTAGCACGCATAGACCAGTAACATGAGGTTAGATGAGGGTTCAATTGGGTTAAATTGCTTTGTTTGACTGGATGGATGTTGGATTAGACTGAGACGGTTGCTGGTAGTTGGTAGTTGGTAGTACTGGGTGCAGATTTGATGCTGGGAAGAACGGGTGCAGTTGGCCGGATTTGGTAATGCGTAAAGTGAACCAACAAAGGAGTGCTAGACATACTTTACAGCCGGGAAGGCTATCTCCAGGGTGTATGTATCGCCGCCAGTTTGTTGGCGTCCCTGGCGACCCGTCAAAGTCAGATCGTCATCCTCCTCGCTGCAAATTGGGTTAACGAACACACAAAACACATATAACATATACACAGTGTACACGGATGGTCGCGATCAGGACATGCGGATGTGGGTTCTTGGGCGTGCAACTACTTACTTGACCACTGGCAGTTCGGCCTCCATCACGTAGACTCCGCCGTCCTTGGCCTGCCGACGCACTCGGTTGTTCTGGGCAGCTCGGTAGTGGTCGCACTTCACGTCGATCTGGATGTCCTTGCATTCCCTGAAAGGCGAACCAAATTGTGGGTCAAAATTGTGGGAACAGCAGGAGAGGTCCAGCCAAAACTAACCTGGTTCCTTCGATGGCATACGAGCAGAAGTTCCAGTCCCTGTTCAGACCATTCACCGAGTTGGTCACCTTCTGGCGGAGCACCGCCTGACCAGCCTTGTTGCACAGCACGTCCGAGGGGAAGAGCATCTTGATGCGGAACACCCGCTGGGCGGGCTTCGAGGGGGAGCAGGAGGGGTAGACCAGGGGCATCGAGGGTTCCCGAGTGGGTCGCCAGAAGCCCTCGGCTCCGCAGGTGTAGAACTCAGGCACCTCCTCCGAGAAGCGGAGGCCCGCATTGCAGGCGATCTCGCAGACCTTGAACTGCCCGCCTGCGCCCCAATCCTTGCACACCTGCGATCCTCCAACGGGATCAGCCAATGCCGGACAGAAGTCAGCTGCAAAGTGGTTAATGAATACAAGTTAATACCATAATATAACAACATAATATCCTTTTGAGTCATGAAGCCTAATAAAGCTGATATAAATCTTAAAAAAAAGAAAAACAATATTTAAACACAACGAAGTCGGCCGAAAGCCATACTAACTTTAGTTAATATCTTTAAGCTTACAGTTTGTTAATAAATACATAAATAAATATCCTTTTGTAATTTGTTTGACATCAAATCTACATTAATATCAGTTTGGAATTATAAAATCAATTCTAAATCAATATGACTTTGATATTACAATGTTATGTGCATTTGATATCCTAATACTTGTGATATTTTTAGAAGATTTAAAAGATACCACCCACATGACCTCCCATCAAGATATATTTAATATTTAAAAGCTTTAAGAAATGTAAATTAAGAAATTAAATATACATCTCGTATAATTTGTTATACCTATAATATAGGTATATATATTTAAAACCTGCTCAAGCTGCCACATAGCAGTATACCTGTTAGATTTTGCAATAAATATACACTTTTTTACTTTAATAAAAAAAAATAATAATAATACTTGTGTTATTTTCATATTCTACCACTTAATTGAAATTCCCCAATACTCACTCAGCAGGGAAACCTTGAAGCTGCAGGAGGCCGTGTTGCCGGATGCGTCGGAGGCGATGTAGGTGATGTCGTAGGTGCCCCACAGCAAGGTGGTTCCAGAGCGGTGTCCGTTGCGCTCGTAGATCTTGGTCACGCCGATGTTGTCGCTGAAGTGCGGCTCGTCCCAGGTGACCACCGCCGATCCGTTCTTGGCAATCACCCACAGGTCGCCGGGGCAGTGCTCCACCACAGGCGGCTCCTTGTCGACCACCAGCTGCTGGCAATTGGCGCCCGTGTAGCCCACGGGGCACTTGCGCTGGCCGCAGAGCGACGGCACGTTGCGCTCCACTCCGCCGGAGGTGACCTCGTAGCCGGCCCAGTTGAGGATGAGGCCGGGGTAAAGGACCGGCTCGGAGCGGCAGTCGCGCACCTGCTTCTGGATCTCCGAGGTGATGTCGAGGGCGCGGGCCCAGACCTGCGCCTTGGTGACGGTGCCCTGGAACCCGGCGTCCGAGTAGGCCAGTTCGTGGCTCAGTCCGTAGGGCTGCGGGCGACCCAGCACTGCCCAGAGATGCGAGGGCAGCGAGCCACCCGCTCCGTACTCCATCTTGCTGGCAATCAGGCCCTCCGTGATCAGCTGCAGTTGTCCGGCGATGCCGTCCCACACCACGGCCACGTGGTGCCACTGGCCGTCGTTCACGGAGGTGTACTCGCCGAAGCTGAGGAAGGCGTCGGACTGGTCCTCGAAGAGGGAGACCTGGACGCCACTGGAGTGCGCCTGGAGCAGGATGCGCCGGCGCTGGGTCATGCGGGCCGACTCCACGCCGTACAGGGTGAAGAAGATGCCGGGGTCGTCCTTCTGGGCGAACTGCACCCACATGGCCACCGTCAGGCTGTTGGCCTCGCCCGTGGGGAAGGGCACCACCTGGGCGGCGGTGGAGCGCGAGGGGTCGCTGAAGTAGAGGTCGTAGTCCACCTGGATGGCCTTGCGGCAGTCGTCGCCGGTCATGTTGAACGGGCACTGGCAGTAGAAGCCGTTGGTCAGGTCCACGCAGGTGGCGCCCGGCGGGCAGGAGTTGTCCTTGCAGTCCACGATGTCCTGCTCGCAGTTGTGTCCGGTGTACCCGGGCGGGCACTGGCAGCTGTAGCCGGCCCCGTTGTCCACGCAGGTGGCTCCGTTCTGGCAGACCTGCTCCTCGCAGGCATCATACTCGTACTGGCAGCCGATGCCCGAGTAGTCCGCTGGGCAGCTGCAGTTCAGGCCGGAGCCGAAGTCCTGGCACTTGCCGCCGTGCATGCACGGATCTCCGATGCAGCGCTCCGGGGCGGTCTCGCAGTTCTTGCCATCGGTGCCGCTGGGGCACACGCAGAAGTAGTCCTGGAACAGGTCGATGCAGCTGGCGTCGTTCTGGCACGGCGCCTGGGCCCCGCAGGTGGTCACCTGCTGCTCGCAGCGCATGCCGCTCCAGCCCGGCTGGCAGCCGCACTCGAAGCCGCCGACGCGGTCCCGGCAGAGGCCGTTGTTCAGGCAGGGCTGCGCCTCGCAGTCGTCGATGTCGGTGGCGCAGAGCGGTCCCTTGAAGCCGTCGCGGCAGACGCACTCGAACCGGTTGTCCAGGTCCAGGCAGCGCTCCGTGCCCACCGGGTTGCAGGGGTCGCTCAGGCACTCGTCGATCTCCGCCTCGCAGGAGAGGCCCACGTAGCCGGGGCGGCACTTGCAGGTGAACCCGTCCAGCTGGTCCACGCAGGTGGCTCCGTGCTGGCAGGGATTGGAGGCGCAGTCGTCGATGGTGTGCTGGCAGTTCTTGCCGGTGTAGCCGGGCTCGCAGTTGCAGCTGAAGCCGTCGACCAGGTCCACGCAGGTGCCCTCGTTGGCGCAGGGCCGCTGCGCGCAGTCGTCAATGTTGCTGTCGCAGGCCGATCCCGTCCAGCCCGGGTGGCAGACGCACTCGTGGTCGAACAGGCGGTCCACGCAGGTGCCGTGCTTGCAGGGCTCGGACAGGCAGAGGTCGATCTTCTGCTCGCACCGCTTGCCGGTGAAGCCCGGCGGACAGGCGCACTGGAAGTCGTTGACCAGGTCGGTGCAGTTGGCGCCCAGCAGGCAGGGGCTCTCCGCGCAGTCGTCGATGTTCAGCTCGCAGTGGATGCCCTCCCACCCGGGCACACACTCGCACTTGTAGCGGCCCTGCTCCAGGGCGTGACAGCTGGCCCCGTTGCCACAGGGATTGCCGTTCGCGGTGCAGGGGTCGATGGTCACGTCGCACTGGTCGCCGGTGTAGCCGCTGCGGCACAGACAGGTCACGTTCTTGAAGCCCGGCTCGTTCTTGCACATGGCTCGGGCGGGACAGGTGTCGTTGCCGCAGTCGCTGGCCTCCTCCTGGCAGTTGATGCCCGAGTAGCCGGCGGGGCACTCGCAGCGGTAGCCCTGGGGCAGGTCCTTGCACTGGCCCCCGTTGTAGCAGGGCTGCGAGGCGCACTCGTCGATGTCCTGCTCGCAGCGGCGACCCGAGAACCCGGCCGGGCAGAAGCACTGGATGTCGTGGCCCATCGGGACGCACAGTCCTCCGTGCTGGCAGGCCCCCTCGCCGCACACCACCGGCTTGCACTGCTCGCGTCCCTTGGAGGCGGCCGCGTCGGTCCTCAGGTTGCCGGGACACTCGTTGCAGCTCTGTGCGCCGGCGGCTCCCTGGTAGTGATGCAGAGGGCAGGGCGAGCAGGGCGCCAGTCCAGTGGCGGAGTACGTTCCGGGGGCGCACTTGGCGCGACACAGGTCCTTGTTCGAGGCCGCGGGCTGGTAGGTGAAGGTCTGCGCCGCGCAGGCCTGGCAGTCCTTGAACCCGCCCGTCGGTGGTTCGGCGGTGAAGGAGTTGCGCGGGCACTCCAGACAGGGCACCAGTCCAGTGGGCGAGTAGGTTCCTGGAAATGGGATTAATCATTATTAAAGGACTATCATTATTTCACTTATTTTAGGAGTGAAATTCAGGGAAATCGCGACAAACAGAGTCTTCGGGAATAAATTTTATGAGGCTGTCCTTCCTGTCAAATAACCTTTAATATTTCTAGTAACTACAATAAATGACGATGTAGCCCATTGGGAAGAAATGTTAAAGTGGAGAGTATTTAAATTGCTTCTACCAACGAACTCTTATTAATATATTAATAACAACTGTTATTAGAAATAATGTTTTCCAACCATTTTCCTAATGTTTTGAAATATTTGGTCAAAACTCTTTAATCTATTTGAATCTACATATTCAACTATGTATCGTAAATCGAAGCAATGTATTTTCTGTTTAGGCTTTGTAAAATTAAATATTAAATAAATAGAATTTGAAATACCATTTGCCATGAATGGGAGGATAAAATGATATTATAAGATGGGATTACCGTCCATCGTTTTACTTTTGTATTTTCAGAATAGTGCAATTGTGTCTTTCGAGACTTTATTTCAAAACTTAATTTGTTCTCAAAACCACGTTTTGAAAAGATTGGTACCTCAAAAAAGTTAGTAAAGCTTTTGTTTATTTTAGAGGGTTTCATCGTCTAGTTTTTTAATTTAATTTTTTTTTGCTACCTTCTTTTTGAGTTACTTGGGTACCTATCTTTGGATTGTAAGAAGTATGGAGGCAAATATTGTTCTAAGAAAACTAGATAAGCCTATTGGATCTAAACATTAAAGTACATTAGTAAGTAAATTACTATTATCACTTCACGCTCTTGATATAGATTTTATAAATATTAGTTTCTAGCTATACCTTTCTGCAGTTTTTGAGTTTAGACTTTGGTTTTTAAAAACGATACATACCGTAGCCGCACACGGGAATGCAGTCCGCCTGGGACTTGGTTCCCTCCTCCTTGGTGTAGGTTCCGGCGGGGCAGCGCAGACAGGTGCCCTGGCGGTCGCGGTTCTGGTAGTAGCCCCTCGGGCAGTAGGTGCAGCTGTTCTGGCCCTCGGAGACGTAGGTTCCCGCGGGACAGTGCAGGCAGCGCGGCACATCACTGGTGTCCATGTTCAGCACCTCGCCCACGTTGCAGTTGAAGCCCCGCGAGATCTGTGATTTGAGGGCCCGCAGGGGAGGACACTGGTTGCCGATGTTGGCAATGTTCAGCAGGTCGTCGATCACGGCACTGGCGTAGGGAACACTCAGGTCGAAGATCAGGTTCAGCGTGGAGCCGCACAGGTCGTAGAGCTGCGGCTGGCGCACCGCCGGCAGGATGGACAGGATGAAGTCCATCTTGACCACATTCTCCTCCAGCAACATGGGCACCGACTTCACAAAGGTCACGTTCATGTTCACATTCACCGCGGAGCAGCGCTGCGAGAGCAGCTGGTTCAGCCCAGTGTAGTGCTGGGAGAGCACGTCCTGGTACTGTCCCAGGCAGGATTGGGCCACGGCTCCGTTGGCACGGTAGGTGATGGAGGCGGTCACGTGGTAGGCGGCCTGCTCCGTGTTCTCGGAGACGCAGTCGGGCACCACGGAGGTGGGGCGCCACAGACGCGACGTCTCGCAGGAGAAGGTCTTCAGGGGCTCGCCGTCGGTGAAGCGGAATCCTGGCTTGCACGTGGCGATGCACTCGATCCCGCGATCGCCGGGCAGGCAGTTGATGGCCCCGTTGGCCGGCGGCTGGAGCTCCCAGTCCACGCAGGGTGACGCCTTCACGGACACCTGGAAGTGGCAGGCCGCACGGTTGTTGTACTTGTCCGTGGCCGTGACGGTCACATTCTCAAAGTTTCCGATCCTGATCGTGGCACTTTCCGGGCTGAACTGCAGCTTCACCTCCCCCGTGTCGTCGGAGGTCTTGATCCTCTTCCGCGTGTCATTGAAGTTGACCGTGTAGCTCTCCTGGCGATCCACCAGCTCGATCACGTAGCTCTGGGGGCACTGCAGCAGGGGCGGTGTGACGTCCGGCACCGTGATGTTGATCTCGCAAATGGCCACATTGCCGTCGTAGTCGAAGGCCACGTACTTCACCACGGTGTCCTTGAAAATGAAGCTGGGCGTGCGGAAGTTCTGCGGCTTGATCTCCAGACGGGCGATCGACCCGGAGTTGTCCACGGCAGTGGGCTCGGTGAAGTTCACCGGCAGCACACCGCCGTTCTCATCGCGGCGCACCACGATGGGCTGTTGGGGGCAGTTCTGGAAGATCGGCGGCTCGTTGTCCACGCAGGGGGAGTAGCCGTAGTCGTAGCCCAGCAGGGGCTCCTGCTTCGGCTCCTCGCAGCCCATCAGCTCGAACTTCAGACAGGCGTTGTCCATGTAGCTGACGATGCCCAGGATCACGAAGCGCGCCTGCACGAACTTGGGCAGCGTGATCATGGCCAGCTCGCCGTAGTTGCCCGGGTCGCGCATGGTCAGGTTGAAGTTGGGGAAGTACACCACGTAGTTCTCGCTCTCGGCCTGCTTGTAGAAGAACCGAATCTCCGTGGGCCTGCCCACGATGTCGTTGGTCACCACTCCCTTGACCAGGATGGCCTTGACCCGGTAGATCTGACCGAGGTCCACGCTCACGTAGGTGAAGGCCTCCTGCTTGCCGCACCACCCGGTGGCCGAGTTCAGTCGGATGTTCTTCGCCTCATAGTTGGGCCGCTCCGAGGTGGCGTTGATGGCCGTGTCCGGGATCCGGCCAGAGCCCAGGCCCAGGGGCTTGATGACCTTGCACTCCGGCTCGCGTATGCAGGTGATGGGCCTTGGGTTGATCAGGATATAGCCGGGTCGGTTGCAGCCGAAGTACACCTCCGAGCTCTGCTCGTAGCTGCGGGCAATCTGGCGGCCGTCGGCCGGTCGTCCCGGATCCTCGCACACTGGTCCCTCGCAGCGGAGATCGCCGAAGTCCCAGATGCCCTCGGCTCCACAACGGACCACATTGTCGTGGCGACCCGTCTGGCCGGCCAACTTGAACGTGTTCTGGCAGCCGAAGAAGAAGCTGCTCTGGTAGCGCGTGTCCACGAACTGGCCGTACTCCGCTCCGGGCGTGGGCATGGGTGCGTAGCAGTCCACCCTGGGACAGGAGGGCTGCATCCCCGACAGCCAGTAGTCGGGCAGACCCGGCTTCGGGTCGTACACGCACTGCCGGAAGCCGGAGGAGGCGGTGGCCCTCAGTTGGCGACCCGCCGATCCGCACGTGATGGTCACATTGTCGCGGAAAGGCACAAGGACGGACTCGGGATCGGGACGGGCCACAGTCAGACCCTCCAACTTGTCATCTGGCAGAGAAACGCACTTGGCATCTGGTAAAGAAAATTCAGAATTATAAATAGGAATTGGGTATTTCAACTATTCAAGCTACAAGTTTCCCCTATACTTACAACCTGCCTACAAGCTGCCACATAGGTAGCAGTATACCTGTTTCGTTTTGCAATAAATATACAGTTTTTTACTTTTATAAAAAAAAAAGCTACAAGCCATGAAGGACCAGCTTATTTAATAACGCCTTGTATATTGAATTTAAAAATTTATAAAATGAAATTAGGATAGTAATTGAGTGCGTAACTAAGAGGTAACTCCGACTGGTAAATAAAGTTTTTTTTCAGAAGAAGAGAAGTATCTTCTGATTTGAGTAGATTTATTAAAATGAAAACCCCTAAATTACATTTAAAAGCGTCGCCTATTTTCCTTAACAATAAATCTATCTGCTCATTAACATTTTCTGGTATATAACCAACAATTAAACAGAATGAGAACATAGTTCTCCTAAAATCTACGTGTTCAGATTCCAAATGTTATACCACGTCATTTGCTAAGCAGCAAAGCCTAGTGCAATTATGGTTTGGCTTTCAAATATGTCTTTCCAAAAGAAGAGTGGCCCCCAAGAGGGTATTTATCAAAAATCGATATGGAGACGACTACTTACAATTGCACTCCGGTACGCTGGCGTTCCACTGACCACTGGACAGACACAGTGCCGCCGAGCTGCCGCTCATGATGTAGCCGAAGTGGCACTGGAAACGCACCACATCGCCGAAGTGGTAGTCGTTGCGGTCGCTCAGCAGTTGTCCGTTCTCGGGAGCCTCCAGCTCGGGGCACATGAGGGGCACGCAGGTCTTGTTGCGCTGGTAGGTGTCCCCATCGCGTTCGCCCGACTCGGAGCGCTCGATGTGGAAGCCGGCGGTGCCGTTGGAGCTGTACAGCTGGTAGCCGGTGTTGCAGCCACAGGCGAATCCTCCCGGGGAGTTGATGCACTTCTGGTCGCAGCCGCCGTTGTTCCTGCTGCACTCGTTGATGTCCACGCAGTCCAGGCGCGTGCAGCCCATCAGCTCCATGCGCAGACAGGGGGCTCCCACGTAGTCCTGGATGCGGAAGCGAATGTATCGGGCCTCGATGGGCAGGGGCAGGTTCAGGATGGAGAGCGTGGGCTCCAGGATGCGGAACTCCACGGCAGTGCCGTCGGGATTGGCGTAGTCCTTGAACACATCCGTCAGATCGTTGGTGTACTGCAGACGCACCGCCGAGCTGAAGGCCACATTGCCGTCCGGTCGCTGCACGGACATGGTGCGGAAGCCGCGAAGGATGGTGGGTGCCTTGAGGTCCACCAGCACCCAGTTGGCCCCCGGCTCCGAGGAGCCGCCGCACCAGCCGTTCGTGTTCAGTCGTAGTTGCGTCTTACTGTAGCCCGGCTCACTGGCCGAGGTGCTGATGCTGTCGTCGGGGATGCCGCCGTTGCCCAGGCCCAGGTCGCCCACGGGCCTGCACTCGGTGGTGGCCGTAAATCCGGACCGGCACTGGCAGTGGAACGAGCCGTTCGTGTTCTGGCACTCGGTGGTGGTCAGGTCGCACTGCGAGGAGCTGCACTCGTTGATGTCCTCGCAGGTCGGGGGCTGCTCGAACCTCTGGGCCTCGCTGCAGCGCATAATGTTGCTGCCGATCAGCTTGTAGCCCTTGAAGCACTGCACTCTGGCTTCGTCGCCGAATAAGTAGGTTCGGCTCGAGTCGACCACGAAGCCGTTGGCGATCTCCGGGAACTCGAAGCAGCGCTTGCGCGTGCACTTGGGCACGTCGCCGCTCCAGGTGCCATTGGACATGCAGGTCAGCACCGGATGGCCGTTGCGCTCGTAACCCGGCTCGCACTCGTACTGGACGATGGTGCCGTAGCTGCGACCGCCTCCGTTGAGCAGCGTCACATTGGCGTGGGTCACTTCCTGGAGGGCGGCGCACTGGGAGGCCAGGCAGTGGGGCTGCCTTTCCCAGCGACCGTCCGGCAGACACGAGATCTTCTCGATGGGAGCGCTCGAGGCGAAGGCGAAGCCGGCATAACACTGGTACATGGCGATGCCGCGGTAGGTCACGTTCGAGGAGCCGATGGAGAAACCGTTGTCGATTTGTGGCACAGGACCGCAGTAGACCTCTGTGGGGGGTTAAAACCCGTATTAGCAAGACACTTGGACTCGGATTGAAGATTCAAACTTACCCTGACACTTGGGTATGTAGGAGACACTCCAGTTGCCACCGCGCAGACATTCAGTAACCAGGCGCGTCTTGCCGGTGGCAAACTCCTGTCCAATGGGACATGTAAAGCTGACCAGCGTACCGAAAGCGGTGTCGCGACTGGAGGCCAAGGCTCCAATTCCGGGCTGCAGCTCCGGGCAGTCGGCCGAGAACGTGGCCGACCATCTGAATACAAATTTTGAAATTTATTGTATTTTCCCTAATCGATCATATTGATCGAATCAATATGGGGTGCCAAAGAAATCGGTTGGATTTCAAACGAACCGCCCCGAAAACCGTGGCAGAATTCCTTGACATCCCATATTGATTTGATATTTTTGAATATTAAATGTAAATACAGTAGAACCCCGTTTATATGAGGTAATGGAGAGAAGGGGTGCCGCGGATAATCGAAAATTCGGATAGCACGGAAGACATAGAGGATTAAAAAAAATTCAATTATTTTCTACGTATTTTAAAAGGTGAAATCAAGTTTAGTCTACCTCTACGACTACAAAATTGGAAATGTATTGACATAGTCTAATATTTGGTAGACAAAACATGGCTGAATATAAAGGGCAGGTCCTTGATAAGGTTTACGAAAATCTGTAATTGACCCATTCAGTAACCCGGATAACGCGGAGGGCCGGATAATCGAAGGCCGGATAACCGGGGTTCTAGTGTAGTTGGTAATTCAATTGGTTGTGGCACATACCCAGCAGCATTATGCAGCGCATCCGAGGTGAACTTGATGAGCATCTCGCCGGAGGAGGCGGTCAGGGTTAGTTTGGGCGCGGCTGGACCCGTGAAGCCGTTACCCGAGTGCAGGCGGAGACCGGAGGTGGAGGATCCGTCGAAGACCTGCACATGGTCGCTCTTGTGGACGGTGAACTTGTCGAACTTGAGGGAGAGCGGAGCACGGGCGTTGTTGCGGATGGTGAAGTAGCACTCCTGGTTCTTTGGGTAGTCGGCCAGTCCAAAGGCTGGTGAGGTGACCGTCCCATTTCTGGCAGTGATCGTCGCCTTGCAGCCCTGGATGTAGCGCAGACTAAAGCCCTTGCCGGCCTCACCCAAGCTGGACTTGAAGTACAGGTACAGGGCGTTGCCGGTGGAGATGATGACCCTATTGTTCTGGGCCGTCTTTCCGGTCAGCTTGGCAATGGTGCGACTCATGGGCGAGTCCCCGTCGCGGATCATCAGATAGTCGCGTCCCTCGGAGACATCCAGGTCGTCCACTTCGATGGAGATGATGCGACCCGGCTGGGCCTTAATCACATAGAGGCACTCCAGGCCGCCGGGATACTGCTTCGGGTAGTTGGGGCTGGTCAGGATCTGGCGCTGCAGCGTGGCCTTCAGAGTGCCACCGCAGTTCTTGGCCTCCGTCTTCCAGGTGGCCCTGAAGCCCTTGCGCTCCACACTGCCGTCCGTGGTGAACTTGACGATCATGAAGTTGGAGGCGGACACGAAGGGCTGCGTGGTCAGGTCCTGCTTGCCACTGAGCGTGGCCAGCGACACGGACTTGTCCTCGGTGCGGCCGCCCACCAGCACCTGCACGGTGTCGAAGGTCTTCTCCGTCTCGAAGTCCTGGAACTGCAGGATGATGTTGCTGCCCAGCGGTCCCTCCAGCGTCCACTTGCACTTGCTCAGCGCCCCGTACTTGTGCGGGTAGTTGGGCGTCTCGATCACGTCGCCGCCGGACTGCATGTGGTAGTGGCACTGGGCCGGACAGTCCAGCTCGTCGGTGCCGTCGCCGCAGTCGTCGCTGCCGTCGCACTTGAAGGCCTGGTTGATGCACTTGCCGTTGGCGCAGTGGAGGGCTCCTTGGGGGCAGGCCTGGGCCCGGCACATGAACGGGAGCAGGGACTCGCAGGTGCCCAGGTCCCAGCTCTGCGACTTGCCTGCGAATCCTGCCGCCACACACTCCCCGGACTCGGCGTTCGGCTGATGCAGCGACCAGTAGCCGGAGTACTGCGAGATCAGCGCTCCGGAGGCGGACTCCAGGGTGTTGGTGCGCAGGTCGTCCAGGGAGGCCAGGCCCAGCCAGTACTTGTCCGAGGCCCTCTGGTTGGGATCGCTGGCCCGGGCAATGGCCAGGGTCTCGTTGTTCTCCGCAAAGCTGTCGATGGCCACCAGTTCGGCGCCATATCTGCAGGGAGAACACAAGATAGGAATGTAGTTTGTTTATACCCTTATTACAAGGCAACTTTTAAACTAATTTAACAATTTCTCAATCGAATTCTTTGTAAATATACCGAATGCAGTAGCTGAAAAACAATCGAGATCACTGTAAATCTGATATTACTATGATTAGTATAATATCAACTATAAAATCTATCCCTTAACCTAATAAATAAAATTGAGAAAACATGTATATTTGTTTTTGCAAAAGAAAAGACATTTCAACACAATAGCTTGAAATTAAGTCCCAACAATTAATTTAGAAAATGCCTTATCTATATATTAAATAAATTACACCTGCAATTGAAATTCGCTGATAAGAATATAAAGACGATAATTATATTACTTTTCCCGAAGTGAAGTCGGGCGAGAGGATGTGGACGATTAGTATGCAGCTCTTGGCCAAGCTTCCGCTGACCGGCGTAATGCAACTCCAATTATGCAGCTGCGCTTTACTTTCTATTTTCTGTTTCTATCTCAATTATGTGCTGCTGCATGTGGATCGGGGGAAATCAGGCTCACTACACGTAAAACTTTCATTTCCAATCGCTAAACTCACTTTGATTGCGATCTCATAACTTGGAGTTCTGCGCGCCCAGCAAGAAAAACAAGTTTCCCCCAAAAGCCATTGCGACATTACGCATTCGCCGCGTGGGACGTGGCTGCCTTTGGCAATTGGCTGCAGCCGGGGCATGCCAAAAAATGAATCGAAAAGCATACCACATTATGTATGTGAGACACTCCCTTGCGAGTGCCACCCCCACTCCTGCCAACAACAATGCTGCGTGCCACACCAGAGTGAAAACTTCAGAGGCGGCTTCGTAAGTCACTTTTTTTGGCTTGGCATTTTAGGTGTACACATTTGGTTTGGGCGTGTATTATGGTAAGCAAAAATTGTTCGATCTGTTTGGGTTTGCACTTAGCGGGTTTCTTACCAAAGGAATGTCTATACTAGCAAAACGAATAAGAAATCTACTCAGACACACAGACACCTCCAATGTCACATAAATGTTTCAGTATAATATGTAGCTTAATCAAAATGTAAAAAAAAAGTATGTATTTTACATAGTTCTAGGATGCTAATAATTCTTATCCCATTTTTCCAGAATCGTTGCTTCGGATTAAGCCGAACTGAAAGTCATATAAAAAATGTTATTAGAAAACTACCTAGTCCAACCGTTTTATCTCTTCCTTCTTATTTATATATTTCTCAAGTCAACGTGTGTATGCTCCAATTCATTTTCCCCCGTTGTTTTTTCTGGTAAACATTCCGTTAATATTGAGTGTTAGCGCCTTGTCAGAGCCTTTCCTTCATTCTACCCAATTTCGCATGCTGCGCACGCCAAAAAGAAATTTCACCGAAACAAGAGTTAAATAAAACGCAGAAATATTTCACAGTTGAATGAATGTTGGACTGGGTAACGACACCTGTCAACGCAATCGCCCGGTGTTGATATAAACAATGCCCACACTCCTTTGTGTTACCCACACTGTATATATTTGGCGAATCGTCCATTTGAAAAACATAGATGGCAATTGTCGGCTAACGTTTGTTGAACTCCAGCCACGTTAGCGGCATTCAAATGAGCACTGGACTTGGCCGGGGCGAGGTCTTCGGCATGTAAATCGCATTAGGAGCACTGGTCGCCGAGTTGTCTTAGAGTCACGATGTGCCGGGCATACTTAAGTGCCATTTAACGCCGTTGACGGCGGGGAGAAATTGCGTAGGGCATTGACATTCAGCGGCAGCCAATAATTTTATTAATATTTTCAGTTTGCGTTGAACAAAAACTACACACGCAGTGTAGCAGGGCAAAAAGCGAATCGATGAAACCCAGAGAAACTTTCACCCCACATGCCCTGTGGGTCAGCTCACGATTCTCACGTTCATTAAGATCCCAAGCTCTATTATCAAAACACTCTCAGTTTTCGGGCGGATCGCGGGGACTTTGGTCAGGTGATCACTGTGCCGGTATTTGGGTCACTGGTGCAGGCTAACACCCAAAAACAACATGCCTGGAACAGCTTGGCCGGAAGCATTCGGCGACTTTCTTTTCCTCGAAAGAGGAGGGCGAAAAAAAGAGTTGGCGAAGAATCGAAAATTATGAATCACCCGGGCATCGATCGGGGTATTCATGGCCCTGCCCAGTCGGGCTGAAAAGCGATTGCAAACTTGGTCAGCAAAGCCGTCGACTTGTTTCGCTTCTTTGGCGTTTTTGGCTCTGGCCGCTGCCCACTTTGGCATTGACAGTTAGCTGTCTGCAACGGAAATGCAATGCGCTGCCGTAACGGCAGTTGCTGGAACCAGTACATATACATCGTTCTGACCAACCAGTCAATCCATCAATCCATCCACCCAGCCATCCACCTTTCCATCAAGAACAACAGGTAGCGCATTTGTTCAAGCATAGAACTCGAGTGCCTTTGCCACCTTCTCCGATTCGATCGATGACAAGGAGCGGAACAAGTTGGCGGCACTTCCCCCGCTCACTTCCTCACAAAATACTTATCATCTCGTTCGGCCAGGGAAATTATCATATGGTTATGGTTGTGATTCCGCTCACCTTCGACACAGCTCGGCGCTTTTATCCCACGAGTGCTTTATATTGAAGTATTTGTAACAATTTAAGCCGCGCAGTTCCCAGCCTGAAAAATTAAGAAAAAGAATTATCATATTAGACAAGGTTGAATATGAGTATTTTGGATTATATTCCACAGTTTGTTCTTAAACGTACTGAAGAAAATTAGATAAGTTAGCTGCAATACATTAATAGTGTTTACCTATTTAATAAGAATCAGCTCCATACAACAAGGACTTTAGAATACCTCATCCGATTGCATTTTTAAAACCATTTTCATTTAGTTTTTGCTTTTACAATAGTTATTTGTCTGGTTTTAATTATATTTTCAGGGGAAACTTTATTTAAATACTAATGAAAAACAATTATTTTACATTGGAAATATTAGCTCTATGTTTATGACTCGTCGCGACGTAAACCGCTTAAAACCCCCCAGTTATTTCATGGAAATTAAACTGTACGCACTTAATCATTAAATATCACCACCAACTGGGAAAGAATGTAAGCTGTGTGGTGACCCCAATCAGCATCTTAACTCGTTTTGCATAACTTATGTCCAGCTTGTGATAACTTTCTGCGTGTTCCGGCGATGGGAACAAGAATTCAACAGCTAATCAGCAGATAATTAAGCTGTTGGGCCAACCGAGATTAGATCTAAGATGCGGCCAGCACTCAGCGAATAAGCTGTGACGCTTTCGTTTTCCTCCGCATACTAACAGTTTTCCTGGTAAAATGGGGAAAGTGGCGCGCAAAACTTGGACTCAACTCGGCCCGCCTCAAAGTCAGCTTGATTGACAGCTTTCATTTAAAATCAAATCGTCTAAAATATGCTGCGAATCGCACTTGCACACACTCCTTGTCTGCAATAAGCGAAACCAAAACAAAAAGCAAAGAGTATTTAAACAATTTGTTTTTTTTTTATGTGCAGAAGCACGCGCTGCCTTTTAAAAGTCACAAACAAAAGTAGTAATAGTAGCGAATGTTGTCTTTGGTGTTTTCTGTTTTCTGTGGGTCGGTAAGTTGTTACAGATTTTCCAGACTGACTTCGGGTGACCAGGGTACTTTCTCGATTTCCTTGTCCAATTGATCTTCAAATTCGATTGGATGGAAACAGGTATTGCTTGGATGGAAAACGGCATCCTGTCGATAAGGCTTAGTCAATTAAAAATTGCATTTCTGAGCCATCATTTGCTAAAGAAATCAAGGTGACACTTTCAAGGCTTTTCTAGTTTAAATACTTGTTGGAAACCAGTGTAAACATGCAAATTACCTGTGAAAACTGTTTAATTCATCAAGATAGAAAGTTTAAGATTAGCTAATGTGTGACTTTAATGAGTTCTCCTTGAACGGGTGAACAACTTGTGTTGACACATGTATATTTTTAAACAAAACTTCACTTTTATATTCGTCTATCGTTTAAGTCAATTTAAATAAAGTAATTTCAATGCTACATTCGAACATGTTAATGTGAAATTGGTATAGTTTTCCACTTAATTTTCTTGCAAATTAGTAAGTACCTTCTCGAAGTTTTGTTTTCCCGTAAAATCGGAATTTCACAGTTAAATCTTCGAACAGTCAGCTAGCCACAAGCCTTGTGGTCATTACCCATTTTACCATCAACTCCACCCAATTTACCAACTGTACAATAGTTAGCGTTTCTGTGGCTTTTTTGTTTGGCTAACTGGTTGAGAGAACCGCTATATGCCGCACAATTTGTTCGAATTTATTTATTTGTTGCCCATTTACCGCAGCGCAATTCTGTATTAGCCATGCTTCAATGCCAAAATAACCACAGCTAACTGTAAGGTGTTCCACTTAAAAAAAAGGGGGGGACGGAAGAAATGGAGTGGGCGAGAGTCTTGGACATTTCTGGATCTCTTTTGGCGATCTTTCTGGGTTACCTAACATGCTTCAATGGAAATCTAAATCAGCACAGAAGCCCCATGTAATTGTTTTTAATGGCTGCAGATAAATTCTTGCCCACTTCTTTCCCCCCTGCAATACATTCCCCCTTTCTGGCCATGTCACCGTGACAGCCGAGAACTTCAGACTTCGATTTGCCGTGAGCAATTAAAGCCACGTAACTGCCAATTGGCTTCGGAAACTCTTTTGCTCTTCGACTTGGGTGCAGTCACAGTCACAGCCACAGAAAACTGGACAAGGTTAGCCGGTTTGAGTCTCCATCCCCGTCCCTGCCCCTCCGTTCCCCTCCCCTTGGCCTTTGCATTCGCTCACTCGTTATTTCTTTGGTTTTATTGAATTGTGTGCCAGATATTTGAAATTCTTGCCAGGAAGTTTTATTTTTCCCCCAGTTTTTTGCGCCATTACCTATGCAAATGTTTGCTGCGTGACTTGGCCAAGTGATTCGCTCTGTCTTTCTCTCATTACCTCAGTCCCTCTCTTTCTGCTGGCTGAGTATAGCTACCTACCAATGTGCATTGCCTGATCATTGTCTATATATAATTTGCTGGGCAGACCAGGGATTGCAGCACACAAAAAGATCTTGTGGAAACAATACCAAATTAATAATGTGAGAATTTCTTACGTAAAAATCATCTAGCTATACATAGGCAACTGAGATTTATGCATGCATAGATTTATGCTAGTATATAGGTGTACTTGTATCTAGGAATATATGCTTCTTGTAATTTCTTACTTTGTCAAAGCAATGAGAGGTTATTGCACTGCTCATCTTGTAATTTAAAGCCAAAGTGTAATGTAATCAAATTAGTTTTTTAGTTATAGGAAAATATCTTGGAATACAATTTTCACCTTCAAAGACAGTTTATGTGGATTGCCCCTTCTTTTTATCGCTAACGTTTATCTGAATTTTGTTATTGTTAAATTGGATTACCTATTGGCTTCTTACCTACACGTACTTATTACCCAGTTTCAGAAAAATAAATATGTCATGCCCTGTTTCAAACAAACTCTTTCGAAATCAGTGTAGTTCTTTTGCCGAAAAATAAGAAAAGTAAAAGAAAAAGTGAAACCTTGGTTGCGGCTGGTAATAAATCTTCTTCAGTGTGCTCATTTCATTAACCCCATTGCCAGCTGAGCAACATGGAATCTTAGCCATTAAATCTCTAAAGAAAAAAGGCTTTACGAAAGAACGAGATCTTAATTCCAGTGAGTGCGTAGAAAGCTCAAAAAACAGTCAAAATAAAAGCTTGAGATGTTCTTAGAAATTCTATTTCGTAATTCTTTAATTAGCTTTGATTGGATTTAACTCATTTTGGTTCACACAGAAGTCGGTGATGTGGAAAAGCGTTGACTTCCCCTAACGAAGCTCAAAAGCCACCGACAAATGAACAAATATTTGTTTAATTTGACTTGAGCGCACGCTTATTTCACGCTCTATGATTTACTAAATGCTTCAATATCATAAATAAAACGGCAAAACAAAAAGGCTTTACAAATAGGGTGGCACGCATTGTCGCTCCTTCATAAATCACTTCTGAAACTCCAATCCAAGTGTGTGCCTGCCGACCCAGAAACTTATATCAGCCTTATTTTTCTGCCAGTGTACGCTTGGATGGAGGCAAGAGAAGCCACGAAGAACACACCGACCGACAGACAGAGATGCTCATTTAATTAGCTTGAAACTCTTGGCAGCTCGCCAGCGTTTACTCAAGCGTGTCCAAAAATGTGGAGGTTTCTGTTCTAAGTCTTCACGATCGACCATCCACGTTTGTCAGTTTGCCGACTGAGTCGGTTGGTCAGTTGGATGGTCATCATCAATTCGAGGCTTTTACCGTTAGGCGTGATTCTTAAGTGGCCGCCAATGGCCGATGGCGGTACAACTTCTGTTTGGGCTGGCAGTTAGTACGGAAATGGTGAAAATTGATTATTTCTAGACCGTTGGAAATGGCCGTTTGGATGATGGAAATATCTTCATTATTTAAGATAAATAATTAATGTAATGGGAGTCTCTTATTGATTCAGCAGTGATTCAATCGCATTATCTAAGCCTTAGACTAATAACTTGTCAAATAAGGAATGAAACTATTACTTCAAAAATGTTATTTCGGACAGTGTATTTCCTAATAAAATCTAAATTTAAGCGCGACTTTAGCAAAGCTATACAACAGTTTGCCATCATATAAAAGCGCCACTTTTTAACATCTAAGAATAAATGTCGAATATTAAATTAAATAGATCGGTATTATTATAAAAACTCACAATGTTGCCTTCAGAAAAGTTATTTTTAATAAATTCCTAAATTCCCATCAATTGCCCCTGCCACTTTATTTCGTTTGGAATTTCACAAAACATCATAACACTTTGCTTGACACTGTACACATTTCTTCTGACAGCTCAACTAATAGCGCCGCAGAGTTCCATTAGTTGAGTCATAAAGTTAAAAACATATTTTCTTAGCCCATATCCAAGTAGGTATCGGTGTGTAATAACATCGATCAATATGCAACGGCTAAATGGAAGGAAAACTGCAATAACTGGCAAGAGTTTGGCCTATTTTTCGAGACCGTGTGTGTGCAACCAAATTCAACCGACTGCACCTAAAACCAGTCACCGACACACAGACACCTGCATATGGAAAACTTGAGTGCGGTAAAAATATTTAAAAAATAAAAGACTTAAGCAACGAACTTGTTTGGCTGTGCACAAGTGTTAATCAGCACAGCAAGCTGGAGCTAGTTAAAAGATGGACTTGGTGGCAGCAAGTGGCACAGCCGGCATAGGCAGGAGCTGAGGAGAAGTACACTGAGGGAAAAACTCGACCTGAGTTGAAGAACCAAGCTTTAAATGCCAGTCTGATTTTTTCAGTAAACTGTCTTGGAATTTAATGTTTTTAAAATAAGAATATATTTTCCGAACGTGTTTAATTCTTACCCGGTTTTAAGCCCAGAACATTGTCTTCAAATCTATTTAATTAATGTTAATATATATTGCATATAGTATAGCTAATTTTAATTCCATTTAAAAGAAAACGAATAAGATATTGAGATGTTGATACTGATATTGAGATATTGAGATTGATATTGATACTATACTTTTTCCTTGTGCACAGTTTTTCAGTCACTCAGTCGGGCAAGTGAAAAAAGGCAGCAACAACAGCTGCAGCGGCAGTGGAAAACCGTTAAGAAATCTCGTTTGTGTGGGGCCCAAGTCTGGAGTTGGAAATTCTTCATATGGAGTATTCTATATATGCTGTCACGGCATTCTACGAAGCGGAGAACATGGTAATAGCCGAGGAGCGAAACAAGTTTGGCTTATGTAGTAACCGTTATCGGCCACTCTGTGAGGTGTTGTAGGTGGCAATGCCAAGTGAAAGGCTTATGGGTCTTGCCCCACCACCCTATCCCTCCAGCCCGATTGATTGATTAGCTTGGTCATAACTTCCGTCATGTACATATTTTCTGCACACTCTTTAGCTCACTGAATTGTACTTCTTGTCAGAGTGCTTTTTTATCTTGTTGTTTTCGCCAGTGCTAACTCGTTTAGCAGGTTGCTTATTGGCTTTTGTGGATTTTGTCATTAGCCCAGGAATTTTTATAGCACAAGTATATGCGATATATTCATGACACAAATATGGACAAGCCTACACTGGCAAATAAATGTTAGAGCTTAATGTTTTAAAAACAAAAACACAAGTAGATATCATGATACACGTATGCCTTAAAAGGAATGAACATGAAAATAGTTTTTAATATTCATAGCTCTTAGGAATCTTATGATTCCCCATGCCAGAAAATAACTTTAGACCTTTATCTTGATTTCATTAGGGAAATTGAATTCTTTAAGGTGAATTTTTAGGCTCTAAGATAATATAGGCCTTACCACGTTAATCACTCACTTTTAATTTAAAAGAAAGGTTAAATTAATATTAATTGATTGACTTAAAAATTTTGGTTAGCTGGTGCATCTTTAACTCTTTGATTTACGTATTCTTTGAACACGTTAGCAACCGGAAATGGTTCACCATACCAAGCTTCGATCAACGGCAATCAATTACGCCATTAACAGCGCTTAGAACAGTCAAGACGAAAAATTCTTAAAGGCATAATTGCGGGCTTGAAGCACACCCAAGGTAGCAAAAAAAGTAAATCTGTTTCCAACCGCCTCGGCCACAATTATACTCGCTTTTGATTTATGCGAAAAGTTTTGGTATGGCTTTTGGGCCACACCTGCGTCCGCTGGCCACGCACGTGTTTCAAATGCAATTCGGAATTTGTATTTCATTTCGGCTTGCTGGCGGTGAAGGAATATAGGCTAACTTACCATTTGGACACGAGAACGCCTCATCGGCTCCGATTATTTGTAGTACATTTAAAAGCAGCAACGACGACAGCAAAGCGGCCAGCCAATGTGAATTGGCTGCCGTCGGTTGGTTCATTTTGACCCGATTTAATGCCCAGTTAAGCACAGTGTTGTGTTAGCAATCTGCAATCAGAAATGGGAAAGTAAATATCAGAATTGATTCGAGTCCAATAATACTCAGTAAATTAGTGGACGGCCTCGCCCAGACCACCGAAAAATAAAATAATCATAGAAACTGGTGGCCTCGTTCACACCTCACTCGCACTCTCATCCGATAAAAGGTAATGATTAGCAAATTTATGAGACGCTGAAGCTGTGACTGCGATCTGAGCACGTGTTCCTGCGGCCAATCGCGTTTACTGAATGCGGTTTTAGAAAGTTTCCTGCGCCGTAAGCCGCAGATTGCTAAAGAATTTGCATATACTTGGCTTACACCACTCCGCTCGAGGTCGTTGGTGGGCCATAAATAAAGCTAATATTCGCTTTAGTGCGTTGCTTCTATTGAGAATGGAATTTTTGGGATATGACTTTCACGGAGTGGAAATTAATTAGAATCATTGGTTTGGGAAATACCTAATGAATCAACACGAATGTTAACCAGACTTTTATCTATATAATTCAAATTTAAAAACTCTTACTCTTCAAACTGTATTAGTCACAATTTTAACATTTGTATTCAACCTCATAATAAATCATTGGATGTGGAAATACTTAATGTTGTCTATGAGTCGCCTGAATATTCGGGAGTAAGTAAACAATATTAACCAGACTTTTCTCTATATAATTTATAGCTTACTCTTCAAACTGTATTAGTCACAAATTTAACATTTGTATTCAACCTCATAATAAATTAAGTTTAATTGCCCCTTCAATGAATCTTTAAAGTACATATAATACATACATTGTTGCACTCACAAATAATTGTGAGCACAAGTCAAGAGTCGAAATCTGGGTTAGAAATTATTATATAGACCAACACAAAGTTTAAGGTTATTCCGATTTGCCTGCCATTTATCACGATTGCGTCTGAACTTGTTTGCAGTCATATGGTCTGTGTGTGTGACTTTTCATTCATACCCAAAGCTAAGTAAAGTCGGTGTGGGGAGTATGGGGTGTAAGGGGTATACGGGGTGTTTGGGGTGGGGTCTGTTCGAGGGGCGCGCCCCTCTTCACCTTCCACCGCTTTGTAAACCGAGATCGAGGCGCAAGGTTGCCGTTATTGTCAAGTAATTATAGACTAGCTAACACAAGATGTACAGTTGCATGTTGATAAAGGTTTTATTTATATTTGAGTGCTAAATGAACTGGTTTTGGGGTGGAGGCTGGATTAAGGCCAATTTATTTGGAATAATGTCTGTGATCTATGAATTATATTTAATATGGACTCTGCATAACCAAACTTGTTTGTTGCCCAAGTCTTTTGCTTGGCCAAGTATTGAGATAAATAGGAAATGCTGATTGACCAAGTGTAAATAAAGTGGTGTGTGTTTCTTAAATGCATTTGTAATACAAAACCCCAACGCAACTCGGCCAGTCCAGTCGCAGACCAAGTCTATTAACAACTTCCGCAAATTGTCTCTGGGAGAAATCTCAATCTCGGCTTAAAATTTAGTCAAACGCGAAGGCAAACGCCCTGCCACATGTTTCATTTGCAATGAGATACACCAACACAACGGCGAAACATTAGATAACTTTATTGCATGCGAATGAAAGGCTTAAGGCCCAAATAAAAATTGTGAATAAAAGCCATTGAAAAACAGCTTATAACCAGACGGGTACTGGCGGCTTTTATTGAAGGGGAAAAGACAACAAAAATAATTTGCAAGTAAGCTTAGACTGCACGCACCACTCAGCGCTAATTAAGAAAAATAGCGATGCCAACTCTTGTTTATGTTTATTTCTGTCGGCGCTCAGAAATCATAATTAAAATACTAATATAAGCAAAAGGGCAATGAATTATGCAATGCGTTGTTTTCCTTCCACCGGAGATTTCCCACCTCAGAGTTGAAACTCTGGCTGCAGCTGCGGCTGCTGCCTGAAAAGCCGCAAGCCGCATTTTTTGTGCAATTAGCTGACTATGCGGTTTGGCCCAGAAAGCAACTTGCAGCCGTCAAACAGCCAACTTGTTCGATAGCTAACTGTATGTGTGCCTGTAGCTGTTTATCAACTTGGCCAACAGCATAAACATTTGTGTGTGGGTGAGCCAAGTCAAACTAGAGTTGACTCAGGTCTGGCCTGCGCCAGCAGTAGCATTTAACGGAAAGGCGCCAAAAATGATAGAGGTTTACCCAACATTTATTTACTCTGCTGTTTAATGAAGCGCACACCAGGGAAAAGGGGCGGGGACGTGGGCGTAGGTGGGAGGCTTTGACATAACCAAAGACACCATTGTCATTAGCTGACTGTGAAATATGTGAGTCCATTGAAGGTTAAACAGCATCTTTATTCACATTGGGTGTTTGATGAAGACTCATTTAATTTTAATATTCAAGTAGCTAAGATAATAATAATAGTAGTGGGAAAATGCACATTTCATAAAATAATTGAAAACCAGCTTTAGCAATATTAAAAATAAATTGTTCATTTGAGTTAAAAAATACAATTAAAACAACACCAAGTTTTTAAGTATAATAAAGATGATTTTTTAAAGAGGTTGATCGGTTTGTATAACGTTAAAAATGTATTTTTGAAAACATAAAAGTTTTTTTATCCCGAGTTATATGAAAATATCTTAAAAAATAATTTTTCTCTTTGATTTCCTTATTAATTAGAATCGGTTTTTGAATAGAATCGATGACTTGAAAGCAAACGGGACTTATTTCTTGAATGACCGCCCGCGGGAAAAAAACATGATACTTAAAACCGTCAGAAGTCAACACCCTGGAAAATATTTGGCCAGCAGCTTTTATAATCTCCGCTAATGATGGTAGTACGAACGCAGCCAAGAGGCTTACAAAGTGTTAGCAAACAATATTTTCAATTCTTCAGCCAAACTGCAAGCTGCAACCGATTACAAAGTATGCAAATATTGAATTGGCTAATAAGTAATAAAAAAAAGTATAGTAACCACCTATTAGCATGTAAATAAGCAAAAGACTGACGAGAGTGAAAGGTCTGGGCGCAGGTCCATTTGATTTAGTGTCTGTGTTTTATCGCCCATTGAATCGTCTTTGACTTCGCTATGTCTTTTTAAGCTCACTCAACAGTTAAACAATCGTTTCGAAAGATTCACAAAAATTAGCATGAAAATGGGCGGCATGGAAAGACGTTTAGTGTGGATTTTCGTAACTCCCATGACTGACACCGTTTAAAGGTTGATTAGGCTAGAGATAGCCAATTCAAATTAATTGAGTAAACTGATTAGCCCCACTGTGAATCCCAATAGAGCTTCAGGCGTAGAATAAAAAAAATACTGTATCTTTCAAAATAATAACGCGGTGTACATATACGTTAAAAACGAAAGACTTAGGCAACGAACTTGACAGCCTCCGGACAAGAGAACCACTCATCATCAGCCGCATTACGACCCGAGCCTTCATAGAGAACAAAAGAGTTGGGAAACCCACGATGAAAAACCTTTTCCATCCGCATCGAAGCTGTGGATTTCGCAATCGCCATCGAACGGAGGCGCTGCATCGCCAGAAGTGTGGTAAAGACTCATGGCTACGTCAGTCGCAATCTAAATTCAAATATCTTCTGGGCACCCATACATATAGTATGTACGTATGCAAAGTGAATATCAACAACCAAACGGAACGATCTGTGACCAAACCGGTTGCCGATGGCTCAGTATGCAGCCATTATTGATGACACCTTCGACATTTAGCCAGCCAACACAGGCAAAATCAAAACGAAAAACTTAAAACGATGACTTAGTTGAGCAAATGGTAAAAGTCAAACAGGGTACATAATTTCTGGTGAACTTTTTGTGCCGCTGGTTTTCGATTCTGGTGATTGGAAATGCAGCTGCTGCCGGTTTGTTTGCCTTTTAGAGACTGCGTTTAAGTTTTCCATTTCCATTTCGCACTGGCCGCCATCATCTTCACACGAGCCCACTGTTTTCCACCAAAGCAAAGCCATGGACTTTCACTTCCACACTTGTCTGGGGAGCATTTTCAGAGTTTTTCGTTGCTGGTTTTCCTTTTGTTTTTATGTTTTTATGTTTTCTTTCGACTATGCCAATATTGGCCACACAAATCGATGTTGGCCAACGGGGAGGAGGGCGAAACACGTTTCCAGTTTTTGTAGCTGCCCAACTAATGACCAAATATTATTTTACTTTGATTTCTTTTGGCCTGAAGGTCAATTGGTTTTTACCATTTCTTACAAATTGAGTTAGTTTTTCGGTGTCAGTTGTTTGTTTGAGAGTCTGAGGAGAGAAAAAGATGTCGTAGGGGAGAAACTGCAACGGTAATTTAGGATCAAATGCTTATAGACAGAGTAGAAGCTCTTAAGTGAAGTGGTTAAATGAAATGAACGACATGGTCATTAATAAAATTATTTAATTCAGTTAGAGAAACCTTAAACTTGTGTGCAGCGAATAAGCGTGTCAAGCTGAGTAGATCAAACTAGACTAGACAGCTTGATAATATATAAATACTGCACTAGTTTCTTTTTAATTTAATTGAATTTTTATATGAGAAATTAAAGAAGTTGACCAACTTTTATTGAGTTAGACTTTAATAAAATAATCGAAGCAGCTAAGAATAATTTAAACTGAATAATTTAATCTAAAAATGTAATCTATATTTCAATTTTACTTAGTAACTGCTTTGGATGGGCCAAAATGTTGATTGTAGTTCTGGAGTCCGATATCAGAACGCGGACTCTTTGCTACCCAATCAGACTCACTCTCATTGGGGTTAAGCGTTCCCAAATCCCGTCGACCGTTATGGAACTCACTCCATGAATCACAAACAGCATGAGCAAGAAGGAGGGACACCGAGAAGAAACCAGATTTCTATGTAAATTTATGTTCTTTCGGGCTCCGAGATTTCTTTTCCCCCTTGCAGCTATTGATCTTTTGGCTCAACATAAAAATTTGTGTTTAATTCCGATGGTCAGGTAGCCCCAGCCGCAGGGAGCAGAGCTCGGGGAGAGCAGCGGGAAAAACCAGCTGGGCAGCTGGCCGATCGGAGGAGGGACCCAATGAACTAGTTTCGGGCTTGTGGCACGTAAGCTTATTTTTTGAGTGCTTTGGTATTTGGGTTACATGAATCGGTTGTGGCCAAAGCTGCGGCTAACCCAATGAGGGTTTCATGGCGTTTCTATCGGTCAAGAAAATAAAATCGTTTAATGAGCTATGAAGGGCTCTGCTGCAGTGAATCTATTGGCTGTCTAATGTTATTGGCAAGCAAATTGGTCTGGTTTTAGTAAGCCGGTCTTATTTTCTCATCGAACCAGCATTTGCGGCAAGCTGTTTTCCTCAAGCAAAGCCGGGCAACTGAAACTTTTCACTATCCGCATATTTGTAGTTATCTTGTTCGGGTAACTTGCCTCCGCCAACAGCAACGCGTTGCAACTTCAGCGGCAAAAACATTCATTTGTTTTCATGTACAGCCAGGGCCGTCGAAAGCTGAGCACAAAATGGTCAAGTGATTTCCACCGGCCAACACTTTCACAAGCCGAAAACGCCAAGAAGCGCTGTGGAGTCCGAAGTGGGCGAGGAGTGCAATTAATATTTAATTCGTAAATAGACAGGGAAAAGTTTTGTTTTTCCATTGCCTCAGGCTGATGATTTTGTAACTGAAACATAATGGAGAAGTCCAATTGCTGAAATGTGCAATGAGTCGCACCTCAACAAAAACACAGGTACACCCACCGAATTCCCAAAATGAAGTCAGCACCATGTAAAGCAGAAAGAAACAACAGGTTTTAAAAAACAACACCAGTCGGAGTATGATGAGAAGCCCGCGTTATAAAAAAATTAATGAAGAAATTGTATCAACAATAGCAGTTTTTTATAGCAACAACCAGAAATTTGAAAACATTCAATAAAATAATAAAAACAATAACAAAGCTTATTAGCTATTAATTATTATTTATTACTAAATATTTCAATTACTTTAATGTTAAAAATACTAAAGGAGCTGTTATGTGTTTAAAACTTTATTCTTTTATTGTTCAGTGATACTTTTAATTTTTACGAAATGTTGGAAGTGCAAAATGGGATTTGGTGAAAAATAATAAACAACTCCAATGAACCAGACTTTTTTTTTAATATTGTTAGCTTCAAAATCTTTTTTTAAACACAGCCAATCCACAATCATGGCCTAATAAAACGGGGAAGGCCCTAGAGTATCACTATCGCACACCAAAGCCCTCGAGACACCAGTATAAGTTTCTTAATTTTTGTTTTGGTTAGCTGCGACTCTTTGAAACCAAAGACGTTGGCTGCGTGGCTCAGAGACGAGCAGCCGTCAAGAATGCAGCCAAAAAGGCAAAAGCAGCCAGGCCAAAACAGGTTGGCATTAGTGTGCACACCAAAGTCAAGAGTCAGACAGTCTGCCCAAAAGTCAGTTGGGGGATCATTGTGTTTGGGTATGTATGCGGTGTGAGGCAGTCATGTGAATTTTATTTTCAAGATTCGGCAGCTCGAAAACGCAGATAGTGCCGAAAGTGAATGGAGCAGCTTGGGAGAATGGCAAACTAGAAGATGGGGCTTGATAACTTGGCGTGATTATAAATACGACTGGGCTGGGCATTTCTACAGTTCAGCTCGCCTCACTAAGCTCGATCGCTTTTTTTTCATTTTTAACAATTGTCGACAATGACAGCGCCAAATGTTTTTGTTTTCCTTCGCTTTTTCCCGGCGAGTAAGCTCCACTTTTCCACACGATTCTCACAATTAAAAACATAAGAAGAAAACAGAAAACGCACACAAACATGGAGAGGGAAAAATAAAGAAAATTTGTGGCAATTGTAACTAATCGACCAGCAATGGCAGATGGCGCCGTGAAAGCGCCCACCTTGGAAAACTTATGAAATTGTCAACTGCTTTTCAACATGATTAAGCTGCTTTTTGCCGCAGAGAAGTAGAGAGCGCCGCGATGACCATTAATTCGCTTTTAGAATGAGCTTCGTGCACTTTCACTGCCGCCGAGACGGAAGTTGAGAATTTAAAAATAACAAAATTGAAAATCAAGATCCACAAAAACGAAAACTTTCGTTACCGGAAAAAAGTTGTTGATTAGAAAATTATTGACCCAATCGAATTGGTATAATTATTTAATGATTTGATGGACGCCAGACATGCAGGGAATAGCCATCTCTCTTCATAATAAGTCACTCGCATGTCGGTGAAGATCTTAGGCTGCTTCAACTCGGATCAGCTCATTGATGGATATCCCTTAAGATTAACGCAGACAACGCCCTGGCATTCCATTCTTTTCATGGCTAACTGACATGTTGCAGCAGATTTGTCATTCTTGAGAACGAACCCCAAGGCCCGATAAAAAGAACGAGTTTGTATCCTCTAATTTCATTTAACTTCTCGCACTTTCAGTACATAATTTAAAATGGCTCGATTCTACATTTTTACCTGAGATTGCGTTGAATTGATTTCCGAAACGACTCGTTGTTATTTTGTTTTTTAGGGTGTGTTTACATGTTTCTACCTGCCGATACTTTGGCATCAGCTGCCAATTATCAACCTTCTACAAAAGGTCGAAGATTAAATACCTGACCCCAACTAATGGATGACTTTCTGGCGTTTCTTTCAGGTTTTTACTCTTGTGAAATTGTGGATTAGATCGATTCCGTCAACCAGAAGCCTTGAACAATGCTACTTTGGTAGGCTTACCCTACGAAAACGCCACTCTGGTAAAATAAAATTGGAAAAACAACTGGGACAAATGTTGTCCATGTACTTTATCTCCTAAAATGTTCTTTAAATTCCTTAAATTTTCTCATATGGCAACTTATATCAACACAAACATTTTAAAGCACCTAATCCATTTCGTGTAATTTTTTCAAGTCAAATGACTTAGGCAACAAACTTGCATTCACTTCTGGAGCTTGCAATCCCTAATAAACTCTTACCACAAAGTTGGTCACAACTTCCGTTTAGAAATATACAAATTATGACTAAGCCATATCGACTTTAGCCGCTAAGCACGCGCTAAAACAAGTTTTACTAGTTTCGATGCTTTTTGCAATGTTATGGAAATGACTTAAGTAGAACTCATCTCTGTAGAGATTCATGGCACAAATTTTCATAAAAAAACGAGTTTATTTATATTTGCCAAATAGAATTGCCAAAAAAATTAACCACGAAATAAAGAGCAAACAAGGCATTTTTGTGGGTTGTTTGGAGATGCGATGAGGTTTTTGTGCTGGTCTTGTATGTCATTTGTTCTGCTTTTCACTTCGAGTTGAGTGAAATTTTCTACCACTTCTATGGTTGTTTCGGTTTCTGTTATTAGACAACAACAACAGCACGCAGAGTGCGTCTTGAAATTGAGGTTAACTGTTTGGGTAGCTCTCGCTTTTCGTCTTTTCGGGGGGCTCGGTGGTTAGGGGGTTGCGGGGAACTCGACTTGGCCTTTATTGAATGAATGTGACAACAAAGGCGAGTCAGACACGGCCGACAGACAATCGAAGCTTTTTTAGGTTTTGTTTAATAGAAAGTAAAAGAAATTGTTCTTATTGTTGTTGGGGTGTGCTACTTTTAATGCATAAATGGGAATCTATATTGAAGTCTTTATATGGCATATAGCATAACCACACTCGCCACAGCAATTGTTTGCCCAATCAGTGGAATCAATCAATTATTTAAACACAATTAAAGCGAAGTTTAATTGCAAATTGTTGGGTAAAACGAAAGCATGGCATTGTTTATGGCTGCAAATGTAGACATACATATAATCGAATTTTTGCGCAATGACTGAAGCCAAAATGAGGCGTGGCTCGAAATTGTTTTTTATCCATTATTGCTTATTGATTGATAGCTTAAAGTAATTTTTTTAGTGATGGCATGTAGTGATGTCAGCCAAAAAGCAGAAGAATATAGCGTCATCTATAGATCAAAGTCTATGTATTCCCTCTTAAAGTTTCATTATTTTCTTAACGTTTTCAGTCGACATCTTTCCCTTTCCCACTATTTTCCGGCTTATTCGCAGCCAGCTCAATATGCAACTCACCTCTTTAAATGCAGCTGAAGCTATAAATATAACCACGAAATGGGTTCGATACGAATCTTTCGCGAATGCTTAGTATTCCAATTTATGTGGCATGTCAGCTGGTTATCCTTGACGACCACTACGATTTTGTTTCCCTTTCGCGACAACTGCGGTGTCAGTTTTTATGGCAACTTTTTGGTGCTTCTTCCTTTTTTGTTCATTTACACTTTTTAATGGAGAAGGCCAGTGTTGCACTGCATGGAAATAGTTTGGTTGATTAAAAGTTCAAATAAAAGCAACTCTAAATGAAAACGCGTCACATAAATGTAATTTAGTTTCGGTTCGGCTAGTCATACTATCTATAGTTTCTCTAATGAGGTTGGGCCTGTTTAATTATGCATGCCGTGGAAGAGTTCCGAAACCAGTCAACCCAAGAATTCTTGTCACAAGTTGGAGCACGTCTTCGGAAGGCGATGGGAACATTTTGGTTTTGAGCTCACCAAAATGTTCGAAGAAATATTTATGTTAATTAGGTGAAAATCTGGTGAGGAAAGGCCTGAAAGAATTCCTATTTCAGATTTTTGTTCACTGGCATTAGAAGGCGAAACAAATGACTTAAGCCACAAACTTTTGGTAAGTGAATACCTAAATAGCTGGTTCTGTTGCTGGTCAAACTTTAACCACAAAACTGCAATTTTGTTGCCATTTTTATTTTTCGGTAACTTTTTGCGGTTTTTTCTGGCCGCACCATTTCTTTTGGGCATTGGGCAAAGCACTTGTTGGCCAGTTTATGTTGCCAGTGGTTGCTTCCTTTTCTTTTTCCCGTATGTTGGTTATTTCCACGCGGGTAATGGGAGCGTAAGTGCGCAGCTGGCGTGTGAAGTGAGTTCCGCAGTATGTTACTCCCCGCGGATGGACTACTTACTCACACAGGTGCTCGACTTGGCGGTAGTCTAACGTCAGTTAACAAAGTAAAGTGCAAAAGGCACAGACAAGTTAATGGACTGGTAAAAACCGAACCGCTCACAATAAAAAGAAGCAAAGAAACTAGGGAGAACAAATTATACTAGAAGTTCATCTAACTTTGTTGGTGAAAAACAACATAAAAGCATAATAGCGGCATAGCTCTGAAGAATAAATACTGTTTCACTTCAAATGGATTTTCTATCCTTAGAAAAAATTCATTCGAGAGACGATAATATTTCATAAAATTATTAAAACCAAATTCTTGCATTAATTGCTGGTTATCTTTCATTAATCGTTATTAGTTTTTTCACAGATGTTGTAGTTTTGTCCTCAATGTTGCAGTTAATCCACTAGACCTTTTTTAAATTTAAAATTCCTTTAATTTTGTTGCTTGTATTTAATGGTCCATTTCCTCAAGAGGCACACACGATCCAAGGCACGCGCCTCCATTAAAATGCACAGAAATCCTTTTTTCGATAGCCAACAAACAAACACAAACACGAAATCAAACACAAAACAATCGAATAAAATCCAGTTTCCAGGCAAATACATTCATAGACTGCACAAACACTTATTGTTAGGACACAAAGAGATCTGAAAGTCCGGGGAGCGATTACTGTACCATGCCACACGAAGGCCAAACTCAGACTGAAACTTGTTCAGCCAAATCAACGCGGTCTGCACCTGAAGTCTCAGTCTCAGTCCACGCACACACACAAACACACTCGCCCGCCCAAAGACCACAAGACACGACAGCAAAAAGGTAAGAAAGAGGCGAGGAGCAGGCCAGAAAAGAAGGTTGAGGCGAGCGGCGATAGGTAGAAATGTGAGACTGGCGAGGAAAATTAAACAGCTCAACGTGCCCGTTTTACAGATTTTCCTATGCCCGCCTGTTTCTTGCCTTCTCGCACTTCTTAACGGCTTTCGTTTCGCTGGCTCACTCACACTCACAGAAACCCAGTCGGATCGATACATACACTGCTCTAGAGGTTGGTTCGCCGCAGCCTCTCAACGTCCACAACGCGCCACAGTCGAAGGCGTACTGAAGCCCCGAAAGCTTCCGATTTCTTGGGTTTCCCTGTGAGTTTATCGGCTGGTGAGCCGGCTTGCGATCGTTGTTCGCCGCCGTTGGATTCGGCCGAACAGACGGCTCAGAAACTTTGCCGATTTCGCGAATTCGCCGCAGAAATGCTACCTGGCCAATTACGTGGGCTGTATTGTCTCGACAGGATTAGCCGCGCCGATCTTACTTCTTGGGAAAATTCAGTCAACTGCCTGGGACATGTGAAGTTGCCGGTGGGTTTTTCCCTCCCACCGGTCCTGGGTGCTAACTGTTTTCAAACATTGGCGCGTAACGGAAGCCGAATCCACAAAGTGTAACGAAAGACTCAAGTATCGAACTTGCTAAAAGGGTGCAACAACAATATAAAGTGAGCAATAAATGGAGGGAATATTACTCATACCCCTGGAAATCCTTTGGCACTCCTTGCCTGCCACTGTTTCGCTATCTGCCGGCCTTTCTTAGCTCATTATGCTCTTAAATAACCCATTCTACCTTTCACGCAGCCATAAACTGTGCAAAACGTGCGAAATGCCAAACGGAAGCGGAATCGGTTAATGTCCATCGAAAGACTGAAGCAACGAACCTGCCCTAAGAGTTCGTCTAAAAATGGATAACAAATCATAAAAGCAGGATGTTTGCACGTATTCTCTAAAAATCCTTTTTATGTCATTCTCGTACTTTGAAAATACGTTGTAATTGGTATTTCATAAGGAATTCAATATATTGTGCTGATTGCAATGCACTTTAATCCCACTTTAACCCAAATTAAATAAAGTTTACCATATAAATATTATTTCTTGGCCACTAAACTCTTTCGTTGTTTGGTATCCATTGATATCAACTACATTTAATGGTTACAAATGACCATCTTCTAATCAATCTATTTTTCCTTTTGATTTTCAACGTAATCATCCCAATAATAACAAAATAAGATTTAAATAAACAATTTAAATTGTACCATTGCATCGATTCAATACTGAACGACCATTATAAATCGAGTTCTCAGTTAGTTTTGTTCGACCATTAAGATTGATTTGTTTAATTGTTAATTTCCGTTTTTATTTTACCCCTTATTTCTAAATAGAAAAGGGTGATTCGAAATATTTTATGGATTTCAGTTGAAAAATAAATAAGGTGAAGAGATACAATTCACAACAACACAACATAAACTAATATAATTACAAGATTAGACTTCCATCAATTCATCTTCAAGTTAATTTCCCACTTGTTTTTCCAAAACAACAAATCATGATTTTATGAGTGTAATGAAACATATTTAATGGGGGAGAAAGGGATATGAAGATAGAAAGAAAATCGTTTAAAGTCTTAAGTGATACATATGTGAGAATATAAACACTCTAATGACTTTTAAAAGTTGTTGTGTTATCTGTATCTATAGTGAAAAATAATAGCAGTATCTCAAACTTAAGTCATTCTTTTTTGCTGCTGCAGGTCAAATATTAAAATTAAAGACAATACCCTTCCTTAGACGGAAGCGTAGACCATTGCCAGCCAATTGAAGACAATTGGACAATTGATAAAATCAGAAGGTTGAGCCAGCAGAACGGAAGTGCCATTTAGGGCGCGCACTCAAATATTCCGATGAGGATTTTGGATTCGAATTTAGGTTCTGGGCCGTGCCTGCCCAAATTTGGCCGGAGAAAGTCTTGACATTTCCATCAGAATTATGTTGTATTCGATTTCCTAACTTACATTGACATATCAAAAATGCCATTTGGCCGACAAGATACACACAAAGACTTCAAGGAACTAAAAAAAATTCCAAAGAGTAATAACAAATACTGCTATGTTGGTATTATGGTCACTGTCATACCTGGCATTTTGTTGGGCGGCTATATAGGCAAGAAGTTTGCCCAATTTCTCGAAGTATTTGATCTGTATACACCCGATATCGTGGAGGATGATGAATAGAACGACCGTGGCACAGATCGATCTCCGACATGGTAACTAAAAGAATTTGGATCAACCTGTGCACATCCTGTTCGCATGTATGCTAATGGGCCAAATCAAACAGGCCAAACGGGATGCTAGGAAAAGAGAACATAAAACGCAGTGCACTGCCAAGACCGGTAACCAAACAAATCAGAGCAATAAGTCCACCAAATCAGTTGAATCAAAATTACCAGATCAGCTTAAAGCAATAAATTAATTTATATTTGTAAAACGTTTTTACAACTTAAAGAAGACATAGCCGTGACATTCACTTAAGGGGTTATCCGGGTCTTGACACTTCAAAAAATTCATTTTTTTCAAACTTTTTTATATAATAGTATAAAGTTTCCGGAATGTTGTCAGAAAATTTCAAGTCGATCGAAGCAAAACTGTAGGAATGGGAGAAATTTAAAGACCAGCGCGTCGAACGTCACAACGGGCAATTCGGGCTCTGGCGTCGGGCAGATGCGGCACTTTAAACGCGTTTTTCTCAAAACCACTTTTTTGAAGTCGGTAGTCACGATTTCTCAAAAACTATTGCACCGATCAACTTCTGCTTTTGCACACTTCTTTATGACATAATTCTCTTGTCCTTAACGGAGGGATTTTTTAAATTTTTAATTACAACTCATTTTATAAGCCAAAATATGGCCAAAATTTACGTAAAAAATAACACTTTTTATGAAAAGCGCTACAAAAAATTCAATTTTTAATTTAAAAAAAAAATGGCTCGTAGAGGACAAGCAAGACACATATACTATCAGAAAAATTTTGGTTTTTTGATTTCAGATAAAAATTGGCGGCGATATTTTGCCTACCGCAAGGACACAATTTTTTATGAGGTCAAGATCAAGCCTGCCTCAACGGCTCAATTTTAAAAATTTTTGGTTCAAATTTGTATACAATGTTGGTCAAACCATAAACATTAATGTATAATAAATTAAATTTGTGAAATTGTCGTAAGATCTTTAAAAAAAATTCACGAAAATAGGCTTTTTTTTCGTGCTCCAAGACCCGGATAATCCCTTAAGCATAAATTAGTTTCGCACTTTTAAAATAAATTAATGTGTTCCTAAACACCTTCAACAAACTGTACAAAAAATGATATGCCTATGTATTTAATAAAAATTATAAAATATATTTTTTTGTTATAAATAACAATTAATAATTGGGGGTTTCTCTTTTAGATAAATTTAAAACATTCATTTTAAAATCAGACAGTTGCACTTATACTAAATGGTCCGTTGTGATAAATGAAATTATTATTTCGTCAAGCTTTTTAAGTGTGTGCTATATATAGCAACCGTAGATGGAAGTAGTTCCCTCTTCTTTTTTTAATATCTTCTTTTTTAATTGTGACATGATTACCTAGAACCGAAATCAGTTTGCATTCTACTTATGTAGAGCATGAATTATAATTTGAATTGCAGATTTGGTCATCACCAGACTTTTATTGCACATAGTTAGTGTGAAAGCATTGTGTTGCTCGCAGAATGTATTGTCTGTTATGGATTATATTGAGAGCCAACACGCTTAAACTTGAACTAATAAAAAAATTATAATTAAAATATTTAACACAGCACACATTCATCATTACCTGCACGCGAAAACGCCTTTTCTTAAGAGGTTATACGATTTTTATTTTAGTTAGCATAATGAAATTAGTTGCTGTCCATCATTCGGTGGACATCATAATTGCTGGAAGATTTATCCAAAATTAATATTAGAATTAAACTATTTTATAAACTAATTTTTTTTTTTTTTAATTATATAATATATTAACAAAATTTTTTAGTTGTCGAAGGCAAATGCAAAAACAAAATCATTTCGCTGAGATTGAATTTTAAAAATAGTTTATCAATTCCATTATTCATATAATGATTTTATTCCACTTTATTTATTGAAAAAATACAAATATTTCCTGGAAGAGCTGATATTGAACCCACGACTCATAGATTACTGGCAGTCTTTCAATGAGACGCTGGCTCTAAAATTTGTAGGACAGATAATAAATAAATAATCAGAAATTTATAAATAAATGACCATTAAGATATTTCAAATTTGTACTTTGAATCCTTACATGGCTATAAAATACGAACGCGAGAAAAGCCAAAAAAACGCAAAGGGTTTTTAATAGTCTCGCACTTTAAGAATCCTTATGGCAGTTAAACTTTAAAACAATAATAATGTTGCACAGTGTTATGTTAAATCGAGATAAATTATACAATTGTTAATATGGCATATTGGGCTAAAACGTATTATAAACTTCGTCAAATTTTCAAGGCATTTCCGACCCTATAACTCAACTCATCTAGTCATGATGATCAGGAATATATTTACATTCCTGATCATCATGACTAGATGAGTTGAGCTCAGTTTTAAAGCTACATATCGGTCGGCCATATCATATAGCTTCTTATTTTAGAATAAATCGCTGGTTTTGTGCCCGAGTTAAGGTTTTTAATAGTACTTGGACCTATCCCATGAGTTCGGTTGACTATATCCTATAACTGCCATATATATCTCATAATGGCCACACGGCTCTATGCCGATTCTTGAGGCTTTCCAAATCGTATTTTTATACCCTTGCAGAGGGTATTATAATTTTGGTCAAAAGTGTGCAACGCAGTGAAGGAGACTTCTCCGACCCTAGAAAGTATATACATATATTCTTGATCAGGATCACCTCCTGAGTTGATATAAGCATGTCCGTCTGTCTGTTTCTACGCGAACTATTCTCTCAGTTTTAAAGATATCGAATTGAAACTTTGCACACACCCTTCTTTCCTTTGCACGCAGTATATAAGTCGGAACGGCCGGGATTGGACGACTATACCGTAGTTAGGAAGTTGGGATTTTCTATCGATTTTATATTTGGCCAATCAATCCGACCTACCAAATTTCGTAAGGATCGGCCAATTATATCCTATAGCTGCTATATAACGATCGGAAATGCCATAACTTTGGTGTTTGTAAAGTTAGGAAGTTGGGATTTTCTATGATTTTTATATTTGGCCAGTCAATCCAATCTACCAAATTTCTTATTATCGGCCGGCTATATCCTATAGCCGCCATATAACTGATTGATCGGAAATGACTTTGGTGTTTGTTAAGTTAGGAAGTTGGGATTCTAAAGGTTTTATTTTTGGCCAATCAATCCGACCTACCAAATTTTATAAGGATCGGCCGACTATATCCTATAGCTGCCATATAACTGAACGATTGGATATGCCATAACTTTGGTGTTTTTAAAGTTAGGAAGTTGGGATTTTTATGAGTGTTAAGAATGCATCATATGAATAATTTTGGAGAATATAATTTACAGAATATTCTGCAAGGGTATTTCAACTTCGGCTCCGCCCGAAGTTAGCTTTCCTTTCTTGTTTATATATACAATGATCATCATGTTAAAAATCTTTCCTTTTACACGCTATATTCTGGCATACGAACAATTAAGTCAAAATTGATTTTCTTAGCAGGTCCGACGAGAAACTGACAGCTAACGTGAGAAGCCAAAAATTAATTATTTAAAAAAAATCAGCAGGCGATCTTGGCTTACCAAAGTTAGCTCCCGTTCTCGTTTTAGTTAAAAAATAAAATCTTCTGCACAAAAAAACGTATAGAATTTAAATTTTAACTATGCCATTTTACACATCCCTAGGTGTGACCATAAACGAAAAATACTAAAAACGTAAGCCTCACGTATGCAGTATATTGATACTAGCACTTTCTCAACAGCTGATCGCCTCGGAAAATAAACAAATGTTAATAATAGTAGAAATGAATTGAAGACCAAGCTGCCAAATTTGAATAGAGTCACAGCTGTTTTTCAGAAAAACGAAAATAGGAGTGAGAAATGTGGCTGGCAGGAAAGCTGCTCGGTGGATTCATATCCCGCAGATCAAGTCGGTTCCTGCACCTCAAACGAAAGGAGGTCTATATGGTGAGTCAAATACTTCTAAGGTCTTTAGTTTCTGCCCGTTATGCAATTTCCTATCTATTTTCACTAGGAATGCTTTCGCATACTGGGCGTGCACGAATCTTCGGATCAAAACACGGTGCGCCACGCCTACTTGGATCTGGTGAAGAGGGTGCATCCCGATTCGGGAACCGAGGAGGCCAGTGCCGAGCGTTTCCAGCAGGTGGACGAGGCCTTTAGAGTCCTGCAGGAGAAGTTCGCCAAAGGCAGACGCAATATCCAGGAGGACGAGGAGGAGGCCCTGGAGTTCGACATTAAGCATACGGCGCCACAGCACCGGCAATATCTCTCCAACGAGGGAATCGGCGTGGGCAATCCCTATCAGCGCCAGAAGCAGTACCAGCAGGTACGCGCCATGAAGGCACAGGAACGCGTCCTGGAGCACCGGATCGACAAGGCGGCTGCTGGAGAGAAGACGTTGATGTCGAAGGGCGGCAATCACTTCCGCAAACACGCTATTAAGACCAAGTACGGCATAGACCGGGTGGTTGAGGATCTCATACAGGAGGCCATGTCCAAGGGTGACTTCAACAATCTCAACGGTGCCGGCAAGCCGCTGTCCTCGACTCAATCGCAGAATCCCTATCTGGACTTCACCACACACAAGCTAAACAAGATTATGCTGGACAACGGATTCACGCCGGAATGGATCAGCCTTGGCAAGGACATTAGGGATGCGGTCGCCCAGCTAAAGAAAAAACTGCGACAGGAGCGCATCTTCTACGGTGACTGGCCTCTGGAGCGCTCTGAGGACCTGTTCGCCTGGCAGAGATTTACTAAGCAGCACCAGGAGGACGTCGATCAACTGAACAAAATGATCGACAAGTACAACCTGATAGTGCCCATCCTGGAGAATCAGTTCTTTCGAATGCACCTTGACAAGATGGCCGAATCCATATTTAAGGATCCGGATTTGCAGCGCAACGTAATCCGACCTGAAGTAAAGGCCAAAGCCAGGCGTCCTACAGATAATCAGGGGAGTACGAGTACAAGTCTGTTTTCCCTAATTAGTAAACTATTGTAATACAAATGTTTGATCGTTAAATATGTGATACTAGTTTCAAAGGTAGAAAAATGTAAAACATTTAAGAATTTATTTCATAAACTTTATATTGATAAGGGAAAATTATGACGTAGTTTTATTTAAGCCACGCAAGAGATGCTAACCAATTTTTGTTTTTATAAATACCGCACACCTATTCAAAATATAATATATTGGAATACTTGATAAAACTAAATGTTATTAAATCGATAAAATCTTTAAATTAACATGGATGATATTTTTTTATGAACTGTTTTTGTTATTATGAAGTAAAAACTCAAAATGTGTTAAATGAAAATTTTTTTAATCAAACGTAATGTCGTCATTTTTTTGTTATATTTTTTTTATAATATTTATTTGTAAAAAACGTCATGCTTAGCCTATCAAAACTTTTTCACAACTAATAAGAGATTGTTATTAAAACTAATTTGACTTTTATAGTCTTCGAGTTTGGGAAGTTTTCCTGTATACATATGTTCTTTACATAAATACATCCCTGTGATTTCCATTCAAGTTGTGATGCGCAAAAACCTATTGTTAAGATTTCACAGACCTCCCTCAGGACCAAGTCGAACTGCTCCGCTCGCCAGGAGCGCCAATGCTTTTGGGAAAGCCCAATGCTCAGCCTTATGGATGCGTTGCGTCAGGGAATCCTCATCATCATCGGGCAAAATGGGAACTGCGGCCTGAACCAGGATCGCTCCCGTATCTACGCCCTCGTCCACAAAGTGAACAGTGCAGCCGGACTCCTTTTCGCCCGCCTCCAATGCCTGCCGTTGAACATGCAGTCCCGGATACTTGGGTAGCAGCGAGGGATGGATGTTGATGAGTCGTCCCCGCCACTCCCGAACAAACGGAGCACTCAGGACTCTCATGAAACCAGCAAGACAAATCAAATCCACGCGAGCCGCCTTTAGATTTCGCGTGAGCTCCGCATCGTAGACCTCACGGCTGGCAAAATCCTTGTGGGAGATGACCAGTGAAGGTACGCCTGCTTGGGCGGCACGTTCCAGTCCGAGGACACCCTTCTTGTTACTGATCACCAGGACTATATCCGCATGCACTCCCTGCGCCGAATCCCGCGATGCATCTATGAGTGCCTGCAGGTTGCTGCCCGTACCCGATATGAGGACAGCTACCCGTTTTCGTGGCAGCGTCAGGATCTTCTGAGTCCTGGCCAATGACGTCTCAAAGTTTTGAACAAAGACCTGCGGTTTCTTCGGATCTTTGCGGGCAATCACCTCCCCGACAACAGCAGCACGTTGTGGATAACGTAACTCTTTGAGTACACTCTCCACCTCCGTAGGGGCCACCACCAGGATCATGCCCAATCCACAGTTGTAGGTGCGCTGCAGCTCGGTTGAACTGATGTTTCCGGCTGACGCTAGCCATGCGAAAACGGGAGGAAGCTGGAACTTATTGGCATCAAGGCGCACGGCCAGGTCCTTTCGCAACACTCGCGGTATATTCTCGCTGAGACCACCTCCTGTGATGTGGGCCAAAGCTTTGATGCCGTGATTCCCTTTGGAAAGCAGTGAGCACAATGCCTGGACATATATTTTAGTGGGCACCAGCAACTCCTCGCCCAACGTCTTCTCGCTGAAAGGCGCCTTGTCGTTGAGTCCTAATCCCACACGCTTCAGGACGGCGTGGACCAAGCTAAATCCATTGCTGTGGACACCAGACGAGGGTAAGCCGATGAGCACATCTCCTTGATGAATTTCCTCCAAAAGCGGCAGGATGCCGGAGCGTTCAGCTATGCCCAAGGCAAAGCCAGCCAAGTCATAGACCTGAGGCTCGTACAGCAGCGGTAGAGCAGCACTGTGGGAATCTGGAAAGGATTGGACAAAGGATTAGTTCGTATAAAAAAACATTTTCCTAGAACATTGGTGCGACAAATAATAAATATCAAACAATATTATTTGTAAAACTGGAAATACCAGATTAAGAATAATACGCTTGAGGGGAATACAGAAGATCTAAGATGACCAAAAACTGTGATATCAAAAAATAAATTAAAAAATGGAAATTTATTTTATAAATTCTATCGTAGAGCAGATCCTATTTTATTATTTTGTTTAAATTCATTTTTTTTACTCTTGTCAGTTTTAAAATGTTGTTCTTAATTATTAAAAACAACTAAAGGTGCCGATCGCCACTTACCAATAAAACTGCTGTTGGCCTGCCTGGCGCCCTCCAGAACCCCAGAAAGCACCTCCTTGGCCAACTCCTCCTGCCAGTGTCCGCATGCATAGTAGCTGGAGAAGCTGAGGGGTTCAGCTCCATTACAAATGATGTCGTTCACGCACATGGCCACCAAATCGATTCCCACGCTGGCGTTGCGATTCGTTTGCTGTGCTATTTTTAGTTTCGTGCCGACGCCATCGGTACCCAGGATGAGAATGGGATCCTTGTAGTGAGTGGGAATGCGTGTTAGCCGACGTCCAGATGCGTTTTCAAAGCAATCTTGGCGTGGAGCTGTTAAACTCAGCTTGGAGGTCAGTTCCTCGAGCTCCACTGGAAGCTCACCTTCGCCAGTGCCACCGAACGGAGAAGCCACTTTCTGCAATTGCTCCACAAAGTTGCGCACCTGGACGGGAGAACCACTGGCTTTTGACCGCCGCTGCAAGACACCCAGCACTTTGGCTCCAGGCAGGGATGTCCGCCACAGTTGACTCGACTGAGGCAGGATCAGAACCATGCCAATGCCGCAGTTATGACGCTCCAGAAGTGTCTGGGCACTGAGCTTTAGCTTTCCTGACAGCCAACCAAAGATTTTAGGTACTGGGACCGCACCGAAATCTAGCGTCGTCTCGTAGCCTTCGGGCAGAAGGCGCTGGACATCGTTCAGCAGACCATGGGTGACATGGGACACCGCCTTGATTTCATTGCCTTTTTGAAGATAAGGCAGCAATTGCTGGACATACTGGCGTGTGGGCGTGGCCAGGACATGAGCCAAGGTCAGGCCATCCTCGCTTCCGTCAACGGGTGAACAATCTCTGAGATTAACTTTTAATGCAGCCAACTGGGTAAGTATCTCATTGAAGCCAGCGCAATGAAGTCCAGACGATGGCAGACCGACAAGAAGGTCACCCGGCTGGTAAAGATCAAAACGGGGCAGAACCCGAGCCTGCTCCACGATTCCCACGCAATAGCCAGCCATGTCGTGTTGGCCGGGTCCATAAAGAGATGGCATCTCCGCAGTTTCGCCACCTAGGAGGAACATGGATTTTGATTGATGGATTTAAGCGGACATTGGTCATGTTCTCACCAACTAATGCGCAACGCGCATCGCGACAACCATCAGCCATTCCCTTGACCAGCTGGGCAGCCAGTGGAACGTGCAGCTTGCCGCAGGCAATGTAGTCCAGGAAAGCCACTGGTTCAGCGCCCAGTTCCAGGAGATCGTTTGCGGCCAGGGCGAACAAGTCGTAGCCTACATTTTCGTACAGTTCGTGCTCCAGGGCTAGATGGATCTTGGCGCCCACCCCCTGAGTGGCCTCGACAATTACCGGCTCTTTGTAGCTGAGATCCTTTATGCGGAACAGTCCTCCGAATCCACCCAAACCACCGAGGACGCCAGGCCGCTGGGTGCCACGGGACAACGGCTTGATGCGTTGCACGAGAGCATCCCCAGCGTCTATGTCCACGCCGCTGTCCTTGTAATTCAGTCCCGGTGAACTTGCAGTAGCTCTAAGTAAGGGAGATATATGTGAGAAGATTGAAGTATAGATAGAGAAGTATCGTTTCTGAAGATGATAACATGAGTTTAATATATTCGAAGAGTATGGTTTAAATTTAGAATTGTTCGGCCTGTTCCGTCTTTTATACGATCAGCAAAAGAAAGAAGAATTGGGAAATGTTCATCCTCAAAGCTTTAAAACTAAGAGAGAAGTTAAAGTAGGCACGGAAGGACGCACAGATGGATGCATCACAAGTTTCCGACAATATAGGGAATTCAGCACGCTAAATGAATCATAGTATATACCTGACATAGACACACAAAGGGAAATGTTTATAGTTGCCCTGAAGACGGTTGCGAAAGCGCAGCCGAAATATATCGAAATAAATTTCAAAACTTGTATTCTTATTTTTTTTTTTACAATTAAGACGTTGACCTTGAGCAGATAAAACATTAAAATGGGAAATATATTACACATATCAATTTTAACTAAACAGAAAAAAAATAAATTTAATAATCATGCGATTTTTCAAAACCTTGTTTTGCTAAATAATATAACATTTAAATATTACCTAATGTTGTTATAGGTATGATCGGGCCAATTATGTTATAAATTTTTGTTCTTAGCCTTCGAAAAGCATTTACAAAATTATACAAAAGAATACATTTTATCATAATCTTTAAAATTTTCGTCTTTAATGAGTGCTTGATAAATGATTCTCCTATAATTACATTTTGACTGCCTTCTGGGCAATGTCCGTTCTGTACTGAGCTCCAGATCCCGAAAATGTAATGCTGCCAGCCAACTTCGTGGCCCTGGCAGCGGCCTCCTTTAAGCTGCCGTCCAGAGCTATGGCAATGAGGACCCGACCGCCATTGGTCAAGGCTTCCTTCTGTGGATTCACAGCAAGGCCGCTATGAAAAACCAATTGAGTGGGAGAATTTGCAGCCGGAAGTCCTGAAAGGATTATATGAAATACTAAGACATTCTAAGATAGTTGCAAAAGTATTACCAGATATAAGGCATCCCTTGGTAGAGGTTTCTGGATAGCCAGCACTGGCTAGGATCACACCCACAGCACTTATTCCATTGCGCCATTGCAGGGTAATCTTTTCCAGCTGTCCCTTGCAGCAGGCCTGCATTACTTCAAAGAGATCAGTTTCGAGCAGCGGCAAAATAACCTGGGTTTCGGGATCGCCGAACCTACAGTTGAACTCTAAAACACGAGGACCGTCACGTGTCAGCATGAGTCCCGCGTAGAGGACGCCCTGGTAGGTGATCCTCTCCTTGATTAGACCCTGTACCGCCCTTTCCAGCACTGCGTCTTGGACCAGTTCGAGGGCTGGTTGGCTGATCAAGGGACACGGGCAGTAGGCCCCCATGCCTCCGGTGTTCGGACCAGTGTCACCGTTGCCCAAACGCTTGTGATCCTGGGCGGGAAGCATGGCGCGCACACTTTTGCCATCCGTGAAGGCCAACACGGATACCTCTTCGCCCTCTATTAGCTCTTCTATCACCAGTGTGGCTCCCGCCTGTCCGTACTTTAGCTGTCCCAGGATCTCGTCCACCGCTTGGCAGGCTTCATCCGCATTGGCGGCCACCACCACGCCCTTTCCTGCCGCTAAACCAGCGGCCTTCACCACCAGCGCTGGGTAAGGGGCGCTGCAAGAGAAAATGTACGTTATTTTCACTCTAAAAGTGTCCTAAGATTTCAACTATACCTTCTGATGAATGCCTTGGCTTTTGCCGTGTCCGTGAAACTCTCATAGCGTGCCGTTGGAATGCCATGGCGCAGCATAAAGTCCTTGGACCACTTTTTGTCCGCCTCGATTTGGGCACCCTGCTTGCCAGGTCCAAAGCAGGCGATTCCCTTACTTCGAAGCACATCGCCCAAGCCCAGAGCCAACGGATCTTCGGGTCCGACAATAACTAGGGAGATCTGATTTTCTTTACTCCATTTGGCAATAGCCTAAAATTAAAACGCATAAAAAAATTCTAAATGAATTAATTTAAATTTAAAATACAGATTAATAAGATGATGGTGTCCATATATAAAGGTGTTTCAATATAATAATGAAGGCCATAAAAATGTGTTTTTTTAAAAATTGAAAGCCAATAATACATTTATGTATTATCATTTTTAAAAATACAATTTGTTAAGTGAATCATTTCAACAATATAAACAAATTGTTTCGGGAAAAAAAGCAATAAAAACTCAAACAAGTCTGTTGAGATAAAATATTATCAGATAACCGTTGTTTAAGCTCGAAATGTTGAAATCGAATTACTTAATTAACTTTGAAATCATATTACGATAATCGTGCTCATTAGTCAATTATCTTTTAAGATGCGATTTGTGAGGTTGGCATACAGAATCTTAAAAATGACTTTGCTATCTCTGTCTCTAAAATAATCTTTAATATTAATATCAAAATTGCTTTTTGCAATTAAACCGAGTCACGATCGTTAGCATCTTCTTGGGATCTTCATTCTGCTGGGTTTTTTCGATTTTTGTAACCACATTCCAAATGGGAGATAACACTCCTCTAAGTAACCGGTTCCATCGCCAATTTGTCGCCAAAATACTAAATGCCTTCCTAATTGTTTTGCCATTAAACTGGGTCTGGGGGTGCATTGTCTTCACATTTGGCGGTTGGGAGATCAACTGACTCAGGCGCCAGCTATGTGAGCCATGTCAACAAACCAAGTTAATCCCAAGCTCGATCGCTGGTCCGGTTTCGGTGTCGTCGATATCGTTACTTAGCTCTAATTCGAATTGGCGCCAACGCAGAGTCGAATTACCTGGCACTGGTGAAACGTGTCGAGCTTGCACTTGGTTGCGTTCCAGACCATTTAGCACCTGGGAGATTCATCCCGATTTCCTGACGTCCCCCATCCGGTTCGTTTATTTCCCAGGGTTCAAGAACGTTCGCACAGAACGACGTTTTAGTAGAGCTATTTGGCTTTCCAAATTAAGACAGATTTGTCAAATTCGGCCAAGGTTTTAATTTCCCGTAACGAAGGTTAAGTAGCGCTTATGTCAGATGGAATGAACAAAGAAAAAAGGGATGTGGAGAAAGATCAACAACTTTTTATATTGTATTTTTTAGCTTAGTCGGATTTTTAGTCGGATTCTCCGACTGGCTCTTCCCAAATTTGGTTGAAACGTTTTCGTCTTTATGCTTTACAGAGTGCGCTCATGATTTACTGTATTATATGCAAATGAAGTGCTGGAGAATGGGATCTGGAAGGGGCGGTGAGGCTGGAAAAGAATGTTGCCGCATTTGTTTGCGAATAAGTAAGGAATTAGATACGCTTTGCTGAATTAGTCGGACGGGTTTTTAGAATCGGCCAAAAAAGTATCAGGCGGGAGACATCTGGATGGGAAATTTCGTCAAACTATCTGCCAAGTGATGCCATTAAATAATTTGAGATTAATCTCCAAAGATCATTTATCACAATACATATGCTGAGCTTAATGATCGAACTATGCAATTTCTAAGAATAACTAAATAAAGATACAAAGAATGTAGAAAACCAAGTAAGTTAAAATTTTAATCAAGCTTTCGGATACTTAAATCAAATTTTCCAAATTTGGCATTAAAGTTGTAAAATAGTATAAATGTTCGTTTAATTGGAATGCCATTTCCTTTGAAGTGAAATTAACAGAACAACGTATTGTAATTATCCAATTCCCTGACAAAATCTAGAAGGTCTAAAAAACTTCTAAAATGATGATTTAATTACCTATTCACATCATTGTCAGTTAACTGGGGAAGCAGTTTTTACTAAATTTTTCAAAATATATATTTAGATCCATCGATTCCCTTTATACATAGGGGTTTAAAAACAATATACGACAGCGCAGTTCAACGATCGCCAAGGTATTTAGAGTTCCTTGAAGATGTAAGTCATGCAAATCAATATGGGACTTTCAAGATCAGCCACAATACTCATCAAATTGTAAGTGCCCCAACCTTCGAGTAGGGCATAACCATTCACGAATGTTTCATTAAATTTTTACTCTTCTTTCCGTTTTGCTGGATTTTACCATCCCACACTTTAGGAATTGCAACGGCGACAACGACAAATAACGTCGTTGATACCTATGTATATAAAATAATACTTATAAGAAATAAAATCATTTTATTTATGACTGACTAAGGCAACCAACAGCGATGATGTAGACGTTGATGATGACGAGCGGAGATGGAGACGGCGGCTCGGAACTGGGTTTCCGAACCGAAATATTGCCAAAAATCCGCTGGTGAGCGGATGGATATAAAAACGAAAGCGTCCGAGAAGCAGACAAGCAGTTTAGAACCAAACTTGAACGCGACACCATGTATTTGCTTGTAAGCCTACACTGCCTGCCAATCTGGGACCTCCCGAAATCGGATTATAAGCGTTGTCTCTTGTCCACCCACAGGTGAATTTCATCGTTGCGTTGACCGTGATGCAGGTGCAGGCCGGCTCCTACGTCCCTGACTCGGATCGAAACACGCGGACACTGCAAAACGACCTGGAGGTGGAGCGGGATGGCAACTACCGATACGCCTACGAGACCTCCAATGGAATATCCGCCTCGCAGGAGGGATTGGGAGGCGTTTCCGTCCAGGGTGGCAACAGTTACACCTCTCCAGAGGGAGAGGTCGTCAGTGTTAACTATGTGGCCGACGAGTTTGGCTACCATCCTGTGGGCACACACATTCCCCAGGTCCCGGACTATATACTGCGAGCTTTGGAGTATATTAGAACGCATCCCTACCAGATAAAGGATTACTACACCGGCGAGCTCAAGACCGTAGAGCACGATGCGGCTGCGTTCAATGTGTATACCCGGAAAACACAGGAAGCTTCGGCGCCAAGAACCCGCCAGAGCACCACACCAAAGACTATATACCTCACCCATCCGCCCACGACCACGTTCCGACCTCTGCGAGAAAGACGAGGCGCTTTGAAACATTGATGATCTATGGTCGAAAAACTTTCGGCGAGGGAACAGGCTTGGTCTTTTTGGAATCCCCTAGGCGAACCTGTCAATTTTGATCTAAGCGATTAATTAAGCCACAAGCAATAAATATAAGTGATAAGCAAACGTAAGCTTAAATGTAAAACAACGACAACAATCCATTGTTTATGTTTTGACTTGTCAACGAGCTGACAGATCCGAATTTTTGTCTATTTAATTATGTTTATAGAATAGCGATCGAACATTCGTTTGATAAAAGGCGCAACCGATTACCGATCCGTCAACTGTTATTTTTATTACAAATCGAACGAATATAGTGCACAAGTCAAAGGAACATAATTAGTTTAGTTAAAGAATTGTTTTTAAATTAAAGATATCTAGCTTTAAAATTAAAACAAATAACAGTTGTTATTGCTAATCAAAAATATCACTATAGGCAACAAGAAAAAATACCTGTTTCACTAAGAAACTAAAGGATTTTGAAGCAGCGGAAGGAAAAAATATGTTAGAAAATGTTGCATTTTTTTAGTCGAAAGAACAATCATTTTTCGTGAAAAAAATTGTTATTAGATATTTTTTATGTTAAATGTGCGATATATTCTTATTGCATTTTTAACGAATAAAACTTTTGTATTTTTAAACGAAAAATCTGAATGCTTTGGTATAAACTTAAATTAAAGATAAGTTCTACAATCTGAAGAAAACATTCTGAAAACGTTGTTGTTGCCGCGTCTACTAGCTATAATTTAGCTTCAAAACTGGTTTTAAAAAAATAACAAAATTGTTTGATTCACTGGAAAGTAAAACCTATCTAAAACACCATTTGCTAAATTTATTTTAGAATAAGACCGTAACGTTTTAAATATTTTGCAACCTTTACCACCCACCATACATACTATACACTGACACTTTTTTAATGCAAGTTAATTTCTTGTAAAGAACTTTAAATAAAGGTCCTTTATAATGTGTATATGGCAACTTAAAATTTTTAGACATTTTCCATTTTATCTTCTAACATTTGTTTAAAGTTAAGAAATACTCAATGAACTCTGGAAATCTTTAACACTTATGGAAATTAAATATAAAAGTATATGTATATGTATATGTATATATTTCTTAGTGAATATGATTCCATTTAGGGTTCTATTTCCCCAACAGACTTCCACTGCTCTGATTGGTAATCAGCAGAATTGCAAACGCAGCCCGTAAGCCCGTCGAGGGGTTAAAGCACAAGCTACTATCAGAGATCGGCTGCAATAAAAAGCCTTCCCAGAGTCTCGATTACGGATTTACGGCTGCCTCTTAGCATTGAAGTTCTCGGCCAGCATGCAGTTCATGTTTTACAATGATCAGAAGCCATAAAAGCGAATCACTATGGCATTAAAACGGAACCAGACGAATTAATCACACGAAGAACCCGCAAGATTCTTGGTAAAGCTGCACCCGAACCCCAATTAACCCACAAGCTCTCGGTTTTTTGTAACTTTAAGCCTCGGCCGAAGGTCAAACCAAGGTCGGGATAACAAACCTACCTCGAAGTCCTTAGGATCCAAGGTAGCGGCTTCCAGATTCTGGCACTTGTCTACTTGCTGAATTCCATGGCTGCCGGGCAATGCGTATATTTTAGCTATTTTCGGGGACTGCGATAACTTCCAGCAAATCGCGTGCTCCCGTCCGCCGCTTCCAATTACCAGAACACAATGCGACATATTTCGGGTCGAAAATAGCAGTTTTTGCTCACGTTTTTAAAGCAATAATACAACTTATTAATGCTCGCCCACGTGTTAGGCTTGGCGGTCAAAAAATAAGTGAGAGCGCGAGAGAGCACAATGATTCTCTTTTCCAGCTCTTCCAGCAGCTTTTGAATTTGAATCAACACCGCTCGCTTGGACGCTTCGATTTCAACTGAAGGCCTAGGGGCCTAGGTAGACGTTCATATGATGGCACAAACATACATTTATGTCAGGTATGTATGTATGGGATTATGTTTGTGTTCAGGTTGGGGGCTGATAAGAGCGTTTCCAGTGGGAAGATTTATATTTTTTGAGCACAGACAAAAAAAATGTATAAATCATGGTTAAACATATGAATAATCATAATTTTGGATTTGTATATTACAAAGAAATAGGATGTACATATGTTTGTATTTTGAATGTGACCAAATCGAAATATCAAAATATGTAGATAGCAAATTACCAGAGCAGATACTCAGATACTCGGGGATTCTTTTTTCTGTGTACCGCACTGTTTTTGTTGTTTTCGAGCGTGTTGGTTTTCAGAGTTGCGAATAAATAACAAAAACACGACGATAGCCTTTCGGGACCCCTGCAAAATCAGCGATCGCTGGGGGTAAATGTAACTGTAACTCAAATTGGAACACTTATCATGCTCATTTTTTTAAGGCAAAACAACATAAGATCTCAAAATTTTCCTCTTGTCTTGTTGCTTAATATATCAGCTGTTAGATAAAAGCTCTGGTTAAACATATATCGGGAGTAAAAGCTTAAAGCCCTTAAGACTTCATCGGAGTTATGGGGTAATTTTATTTTATTGTTTCGGTAAATTAAAAAATATCTCAACGCTCTGAGGGATGCCTAAGTCGGCCTTTAATAACCAAAGTTTAATCAAACGATTATCGTCAATTTAGGCAATGCGATATCTAGAAAAAACAGCTTTGTACAGACTTAATGAGGTCGAAAACCAGTTCAAATCAACATCCGCTGATTAATTAGGTATTAAATTGAACAGAAACAGGCAATAATCGAGATCAGATTCGACGGTCAATAATTTGAGGGATCATTGTACTCCATTCAAAATAATCAGGAAAGGCAGAAAAATAATCCTAATGAGTCACTTTGTGTTTAAAAACAAAGGATCAAAAATCAAAGTCTACTCCAATAAATATAACCACAATTAAAATGTTTTTTTGGGTCTTCAACTTCTTGGTGAGGAACCAAAACCATTCAGGTCTCTAGAATTCTTGCATCTCTTTTAAAATTACTGTTTCGTTTTATTAGTATGCATTATACAAAATTGTGTGGTGTGAGTTGTAAATTTACAAAATATCTACCATAGTCCGTCATAAAATTTGTTTTACATAGTTGTTGATGCTTGGGTCTAGCCAGTGGGTATAGCAATGAATATGCGTCACACCGAATGTTTGGCGACAAAGAATCTCAGAATAACTCGTGGGTTGTTGCTTTCGGTTGATTTTCTTTTATATATAAGAAACATGCATTTGAATCAATGTACCAAGACGAAAATAAGAAGTTGTTGAAATAGACAGGCCGCTCTCCATCGCTGCAGTCTGTTACCTGCGCATTTGAAAGCCAATGGAGCCATTCGGACAAGGACCCTTGGGCAAACGCAGGACGAGGTCGTTGAAGGGATGCGGATGCTGGCCGAGTTGCTGCTGATTCTGCTGTTGCTGCTGCGGCGATTGCAGCGACTGCTGGCGCAGAAGCGCAGCGGATACCGATCCGCCCACAACAGGGGACCAGCTCTGGGGATTGGGCGACGACTGAGGCGGCGCCTGAGCCGGCATCCCAACTCCTCCGAGTCCCGATCCTCCGCCTCCATACGGGGGCAGCCTTTGGTTGAAATGCGGCTGCATCGAGGGCGACGGCTGCTGTTGTTGCTGCTGTTGCGGGTTATGCGGATAGTAATAGTTCAGACCTGGCTGATTGTGCGGCCCCTGGTAGTAGCTGTTGTAGTTATTATACATTGGCGACACCTGGGACATTTTCGGAGCCGAACTAGAGCGATGCATTCCCACTGCTGAATGGCTACCATTGTTGTTAATGACGTTGTTGTTGCTGCTGGCAGCAGGGGGAGTGGCAGGAGGGGCCGCAGGCGGCGCAGCCGCACTACTGCTGTTTACAGCTGGTGAGCTGGGAGCAGCCCTGAAAAAAATAAAACTATTAGATATTATGGATAACAAAATATATGACTACCTCCTCTACAACTACAATTACTTTTGGGGCTTATATTCTATTAGATGTTTTTTGTCTTTCGATGTAAAGCTGGTATTATTTTAAGGCTTGGATTATTTCAACGCTTAGGTAACTAATAAAATTGTGACTTATGGTAATATGATAATTAAGTTTAAGTTTATAATAACGTAAAGGAGTTTATTAAAAGTAAATGACTTCATTTTTACATTTACTTAGCTATCTTTTGAGTGACTGAAACTTAAGAAAGAAACCCGGAGCTTAAAATGGATTTAGTAAGCTGGAGCATCTCGATCAAGATATAACTCCGATCTACATACACGAAGTGTAACCTAACAATAAACGGGTTATCATCATTTGTATTCTTGGATGGTACCGCGATGGACCTTTGCAATAAGCTATATCTTTCGAGATATGTAAAAAAGGTTAAGAAAAAAAATTATGAATGTAATAAATCTGCCATATTTTAACTGATCTGATCTATTCAGAACTTTACAATCAACTTATTTAACGTAAATTTGTTAATAGATTAGATTTAGAGACAGTGAAAAAATGGTCGTTCTGGCCTTTAAATGCTAGTTACTTACGGTTTATCATCCTCGGGGTTTTTGGCTGCTCCCAGAATGCGCAGTCTAGCCTCGGCATACTCCTGTTCGCGCTGCTTCAGCGTCTTGATGGGCTGCTTGGGTCGCATTCCGTTCGTGTCCCGCCGCTCCTCGGCCTGAGCGGGCCGTCGCAGGATCTTGACGGTCTGGTTGCTGGTGGGCGTGGCATAGCTGGCCGAGTCGTACTCGTTGGAGGACTTGTGCAACACCATCATGACCGGCTGCTGGGCAGGCGGATCAACCTCTGCTGGCGATGATTGGGGTTTTCGGGCAATTGTGATCTGCCGGGGCAGGGGATTCCCGACCCCGCCGCCGCTGCTGTTGATTTGTGAGGACTCCAGAAGGCTCTGCGGCCGTTGGAGCAGCTTCATCTTGTGGACTGGTGGGTCACTCGCCTGCAGCTTTGTTTGCAGAGTCATGGAGAGCTAGGAAAATGGGCGTTAGATATGGGCCAGAGATGTCAAATAATCGAAAACACTCACCCCCGCCTCGTCGATTTCCTCCCAGTTGTCTAACACATCCTCGCCATGGGACATCGTTCAACAAAGCACGTTGCCTGCCTGGTGATGGAATATATACTATTGGTTGCGTTTCTCGCTCACTTTCTTCTCTTGCGCCTGCTGCTGCAGCTCGCACTCTTACTGATACATGATTCCTTTGCACTTTTATCAGACATAAGTTATGCGTATGTTTGAAACACACTATTTTCACGAAATTCGCTCCCAAGACCTACTGAAAAAACAAAAAAACAATACGCAACAATTTGGCCTGCTGCTGATGTTGTTGTTGTTGTTCTTCGTGTCTTCTTCTTCTGCGTCAGGTCACAGCAAATGTCCGAGGTTTAATAGTTTTCCACAGCAGCTGGGCAAATGGTTTCCGGTTTTGGCCACCCTGCACTGCGCCAAAGGGTTCTTGGCCATTCACTTTTGCTAACCACAATTGCCAGCTATTTACACTTATCACTCAAACATGGCATGGCTCTCCTTTTTTGTATTAAAAAAAAGTGTGTGGCCGCTGCACGCGTTTCGCTGCGATTGTCGATCTGAATTTGGTATCGAGGTATTTCCGATAAGTTGTGTGATCGAAAGAGAAATTTAAAAAGTGTTCGGTTTTATTTGTGAATTTTCAATACTTCAGTTTTGTTTTACAAAAAGACAGTTATCTATAGGGTGTTTAGAAAATAATAGTAATGAGTTGACGCAATAGTTTGGCTCTGTATGTAGGCTGCTGCACAGGCAAAAAATTGTTATTTAGTCGATTTACAAACCTCTTGTCCTGAAAGGTATTCAAAACTCCGAGTATCTTTCAACAAATTAAAATTACCGATTTAACCATCGTAATAAATATAAAGCACGTCTTTCTTCATATTTATTTTAGAACCATCCCCATTTAATTATTTTGCCAGTTTAAGCAACAGATTATTAATATTTTTTCAAATATTTGTACATTTTTTAAAAGTACGAGAATAAGACTAAATCATTTAATTTTGATCAGCTGTTCAAATTTCAGCAGTTATAGCCGTTGAATCGGAGAAAGCCAGAGTTTTCTATCCTTTTTCATTAATAAGCAAAGGCAACTCAGTATCTCTGCGCGCTTTATCTACTATTAAATTAAATTTGGCATCATTATACTTCGTTGTAGGTTATTATTAATCTTAAACAGTAATTGAATTAATACAATTAAACGCAATTTAAAATTATTTTATTTTCGTGGGCTCGCGATTTAGTTGTTAAGCATAACATGACAAATTCTACAATCGATATTTTAATGTTAACTCTATGTTAAGTTATCAGCTGTTACGCTGCAATTTCACCGAAATCAAATGAAATATTTGGAGTAGATAAGAGCACCGCCGATTGATCATGGAAGTAGTACCCACGCATTATTCGGAAACACACAGCATTACCATAGGTCAGCAACCTCGCAAAGAGCGGTAGCGCTCTTGGAAACCTTAATCTTCGAACACGTGCGTCCATTTAAAAGGCTGACGGAATTCCCCCTTGGTTTACGTAAATAACTACGATCCCGCCATGACGGACGTGGAGAGCGCCGCGGCCAAAAAGTCCAATCCCGTAAAGTCCTTCATTGCGGGCGGCGTGGGTGGCATGTGCAATGTGATCGTTGGATATCCACTGGACACAATAAAGGTGAGCTTAAAAATCCATGTAACTCCAGAGATAACGAAGCCTTTTTGCTCCTTCACTAGGTTCGCCTGCAAACAATGCCCACTCATTCGCCTGGACAACCGCCCCGTTACAAGGGTGTTATAGACTGCGCCGCCCGGATGTTCCGCCATGAGGGATTTCGTGGGTTCTACAGAGGAATATCAGCTCCCCTGGTTGGCGTTACACCCCTTTATGCCGTGGACTTTGCGGTCTATGCAGCGGGCAAGAGGATGTTCCAAACAGACGACCACATACGGCTCACCTACCCACAAATATTTGTGGCCGGAGCGCTGGCTGGAATTTGTTCCGCCCTCGTCACAGTGCCCACGGATCGAATAAAGGTCCTACTGCAGACACAAACCGTCTCCAGTGGACCCCTTCTATATAATGGAACCATGGACACCGCTGTAAAGCTCTATAGACAGGGTGGGATTAGAAGTCTCTTTAAGGGGACCTGCGCCAGCATTTTGAGAGGTGAGGAGTTAATTAATAAGCTAAAATCGCTCGAATAGTAATTGCTAATCTGTAACTCCCAGATTCGCCCACCGGCTTTTACTTTGTGACCTATGAGTTCCTTCAGGATTTGGCCAGGAAGAAGTCCAAGACAGGGAAAATAAGCACAACATCTACGATTCTGTCTGGAGGGACGGCTGGCATTGTGTTTTGGACTTTGGCCGTGCCCTTCGATGTACTTAAAAGCCGTCTCCAGTCAGGTGAGTCATGCAATCACCACACGCTCCATTGTGTCAGTTTTGATTTCGTAATTTTACTTCAATTGCAGCACCTGAAGGTACCTACAAGCACGGCATTCGAAGCGTTTTTAGGGACCTTATGGCCACAGAAGGCGCCTCAGCTCTATTCCGCGGAACTCTCCCGATTTTACTCCGTGCCTTTCCCTCCACCGCTGCGGTTTTCTTCGGCGTTGAGCTCACCAATGATTTCTTGAAAGCCTAAACTTAAGGATTATTATATATCTGCATATATAAGAGAGGCTGTTTAGTTTTATATTTAATAAATGCATTGTTATTAAAGTTATTGGTTTTATTTTAATTGGATATCGTTTGAACTACAAAATGCATGGAACTTGAGAAATCATACCTGTTTAGACATGGTTATTTAAGGGGGTATACAGTGAGTCACAAAAGTATTCGTTGCAATGAGGGTTAACTGAAAAATGCCAATTTTAAATAAATAACCATTTTAAAGTAGTAAAAAATGGTTTATGTTTCCAAAGATATATATTTTGTGAAGTATATGACAAAAAAAACAAACGCTTTCCATAAAAAGATATGGACAAAAATATAAATATAAATTATACATCTCAAAAGTATTCGTTGCACATACGATTTTTTTATATTTTAGTATTGTTTAGGGTTAGCGAATTCTTTTTTTTTGGCATTTTGGTTGCATTTCTATTTTAAAGACTGATTCGGGGAAAAACACAAACTTTTGGTGTCATTCTTGGCGTAAATCTCTAGCAAAATGCCGAAGGGAATGGAATTAAACTTTTCACAAAAAAAAATTGTTTTACACCTACATAATGAGGGTCGATCGATTAAATATATTTGTGAGATGTTCGATAGAAGTCCTTCAACCATAAGGAGTCTCATTTCTCGACTGAAATCCAGAAATTCCCTGGAAAATCTACACCGTTCTGGCCGTCCAAAATCATTAACCTGCAGGGAAGAGAAGAAAATCCTCGAAGAAAACAGGAAAAATCCGCACCTTTCCGCTCCGAAAATTAATACTGTCATATCCACATCCCTGGGAACAAACGAATCCACTAAAACCGTTCGAAGAGTGCTCAGGAGCCAAGAAAGAAACCCTTGCTCTCAGCCATAAATATATCAAAGCGGCTTTCTTTTGCTCAAACGTACCTAGACTGGAATTTTGAAGAGTTGGAAAGTTGGTCTTTATAGATGGAATTATGAATGCTGAAGGATATTTAAAAATATACCGGAATTTTAAGTACTGGGAACAAGTAATATTTAGTGTTAAAAAAAATAAATTTAATATATTCGGATCAGATGGAGAAGGAAAAGTGTGGCGAAAGCCCTGTGAAGAGCTTAAACTGAAAAATGTTAAACCAACGGTGAAGCATGGCGGTGGTTCCGTACTAGTTTGGGGCTGCATTTCCGCTCGAGGAGTTGGAAAGTTGGTCTTTATAGATGGAATTATGAATGCTGAAGGATATTTAAAAATATTAAAGGAAAATTTACACTCCAGAGCCACCAAAATGGGCCTCGAAGACGGCAAGTTCATTTTCCAACAGGACAATGATCCCAAACACACGCCTTGGAAAGTTAAGAATTGGCGTTTGTACAATACCAAGCAGATTCACACTCCTCCACAGACCCCAGACGTCAACCCCATTGAAAATTATTGGGCCCATCTTAATCTAAAAGTTCAGGAACATAAGATTTTTCCAAAGAATGAGCTAAAGGAGATATTGCTGAAGGAATGGTCGAATATACCCGAAGTGAGGTGCCGAAACCTAGTGGAGTCAATGCCGAGGCGCTTACAAGCTATTAAAGACAACAACGGCTTGCACACAAAATACTAAATTTAAAAAAAACAAGAAAGCTAACTTCGGGCGGAGCCGAAGTTGATATACCCTTGCAGAATATTGTGTAAATTATATTCTTCAAAATTATTCATATGATGTATTCTTAATACTCATAAAACGTCCCAACTTCCTAACTTTAAAAACACCAAAATTATGGCATTTTCAATCGTTCAGTTATATGGCAGCTAAAAGATATAGTCGGCCGATCCTTATGAAATTTGGTAGGTCGGATTGATTGGCCAAAAATAAAACTCATAGAAAATCCCAACTTCTCATAAGGATCGGCCGACTATATCCTATAGCTGCCATATAACTGATTGATCGGAAATGCCATAACTTTGGTGTTTGTAAAGTTAGGAAGTTGGGATTTTTTATGAGTATTAAGAATGCATCATATGAATAATTTTTGAGAATATAATGTACACAATATTCTGCAAGGTATATCAATTTCGGCTCCGCCCGAAGTTAGCTTTCCTTTCTTGTTTGACATTGAATTGTTACATACGTTTTCACTACACACATGTAATCTTATAACTTTCATTCGAGTTCAAAAAACGAATATCGAATAACTAGCTTAGATGTTAAGTTAACCTCCGTAAAAAAATCAGAAATAATACATATGTAATTCGCGAGAAGATTTGTAGAAGCGATATATAACGGTATATATGTATATTTATACAGTTCTTCCACATTGACCGCCACACTGGGTAATAAAACGCTAAAGAAAAAGTAAACTTAAAATCTAAACGATTTGGACACATTGAATACCCAAATGGTTTATACTCACACTTGCATGTACATTTATTTAGCTGGGCTTCGATCCATTTGAATTGGAACCGTATATATGGATATATGCATATATCGATAGTTATAAGCCAGAATTGGTAGAGAACATTAGAGGGAATTCACTCCCAAACAAAGTTCTGTGAAAATTATTTCCAATCAGAAATCGATATAAGAAGTAAGATACGTTACAGATTTCGATAAGCTTTAAAATTGGATAAAAAGGTATTGCTGATATCGACAAATGCAATTAAATAATAATATGAACCTATAATATGAAGTAAGACTTTCACGAGAACATGGTTACTCACAAGTATTTAAGTTGGGTGATCGTACTTACTCATTCAGTGATTTGGCACCAATCGGAGACGGAAGTCGTGTTTTAGAATTTCCAATCAGAAAGCGATATAATAAGTTAGATACGTTACAGATTCTGAAAAGCCTTTAAACTGGATAAAAAAGGTATTGCTGATTTCGACAAATGCAATTAAATAATAATATGAACCTAAAATATGAAGAATGAGTTTCTCAAGAACATGGTTTTTATTCCAGTCTTATCTGTTGGTTGACCGTATTACTCATCCAGTGATTTTTCTCCAATTGGAAACGGAAGTCCGCTAGAAAATTGTGTGGACCACGTTAAAGCCGATTAACCATGGCCGATAGCAGGAAAAGTAATGACTCGAACGGGTCATTAAAAATTACTTCGTACAACATCAGGGGTCTGAAGGGGAAACACCAGGATATTGAGTTTATAAAGTATCTCGGTAACTTTGACATCTTCATTCTACTGGAGACCCACGCACTTCCCGATGCCCCAGCCATCGAAGACTTCATGGATCAGCAGCCCGACTTCGAGGTGTTGCACTGGAAGGATGCGACAAAGGAGTTTGATGCTGGCAGAGCAATCGGTGGGTGCCTAGTAGGTATCAGACATTCGCTCAAGGAGCTGGGCATAACCCACAGGGTGGGCGAAGCAAATGGCCTGAAGGTTCTCCAGCTCCGGATGGGCAAAAAGGAACTGAATGTGGTGCCGCTGTACATCCGCACGAAAGACTGGAAATATGAATTCAAGCTTGTGGAAAAGGCCTTTGCCAACAGCACAATCTGCCCAGGAAACGTGATTGTAATGGGCGATTTGAACTGCCGGATCGGAGAGTTCAAGCAGGAGGTAGAGCCAAATCTGTGTGTCGCCAACAGGAACGGTCGGCGGGCCAGTGACAAAAAAAGGTGTCCACACGGAAGCGTTTTTATTTCCTTCTGCGATGCCAACCAGCTGCAGATTCTGAATGGCTTGACCCACGGAGACCCAAAGGGCAGATTCACCTCAATCAGTGCCACCATCGACCTGGCTGCAGTGAGCCGCAGTCTGATGCCGTGGGTGGTGGACTTCAAGGTGGACACGCCACATGAGGACCTAACCCGACATGGGTCCGACCACTTGCCCATCTGCCTGGAGGTCGACCTTAACTTTCTGAGGGGCAGTGGAGCCAGGAGCAGGGTTTCATCACCGGGTCAGCCAAGCCATAGTACTGTCGTCCCATTTGATACAAGCATTCCATGGACCGAACCGACGCTAGACTCCCCTATAAAAACCGAGGAAGTGATATTTGTACTAAGACACCGCTCAGGGCGTAAGTTTCCGAGAAGAAGACTCAACAATGTTGTCGACGTAATAGCATTTAATTGCAATGACCTTCTCAACGAACCGGATGAGAACAAAACCATCATATCAAACATGTTTTTTTTATTATCAGACACAACAAGGATTGTACTCAACATCGTAATAAGAAGGCTGACTAAGTGGTGCAGAAAAAACCGATTACTAAGTGATTGCCAGTTTAGTTTTTCGGGAAAGTACTCCAAGATAGACTTTGTGTACAGCCTAAGCACCATTGCCAATATAAAGTTGGCTAAAAAGGGAACAAAGGTATACTCGTACTTTGTTCAGTTCGCATCTGTCTTACCAATGCTCAACGAACGGTTGTGGTTCAAGCTTAAAAAAATGGGAGTGCCGTCAAAAATAATAAATTTCTTAAGAGTCACGTGCAAAAGGGATGAATACCGAAACGAACTGCTCAATTACTTTCGGACCGGCAAAGGAGTCCTGTCAAAACTAATGTTCTCCCTATACCTATACGATCTTCCAGAGGAATTGGAGGGCGGACCAGGACTCGTCGTCGATAATCGCCGAGTGGGCATCCTGATGTATGCCGACAGAATTGCAATCCTTGCTGGGAGCTCTAACGCGCTCCAAGATATGATCAACCAGCTGGAGGAGTACTGCGACAAATGGGGCTTGTTGGTGGACATGGGGAAGTCGGAAGTGATGGTCTTCAGGCGGGGCGGAAGCATTTCCGCCTTTGAAAACTGGATGATAACCGGAAAAAAAATCAAAACCACTTCCGAGGCAGTTTTCTTTAACTTCGTGTTTACTACTGCGCTGTCGAATAAAAAACAAGTTCTTAAAATGATTGCAGACGCCAAAAGTCGCCTGGAGGACTTCAGTATTAAACGTGAACCCTGGATCAGCTTAATGGAACTGCACATGGTTCAAGTTTGGGGAAGTGGAGACTTTAAGGAGATCGACAAACTGCAAGAATTCTATCTGAAGAAAACTAAAAATACTAGTATGATCAATCTTAATATTCTTGCCTTCGATCTGCAACTGAAGTACATTGGAAATCTTTATTGGTGCCGCAATGAAAGTTCCCTGGCTCGATTTCTCACCATCAAGGTAATGGAGACAAATGTCCTGTGGGCAGAGCAGCTTAACACCCTTTGCGAACCCTTCGGACTGAAATGGAAGAGCTGTCTGATCTCTGAGCCAAAGTGGACTGACTTCGATTTTGCTCAGCCGTTTCGAAAAACCTTAAGTCACCACGTTTGATTACATTTTTTTTATTTACTTGTTATTTCCTTGCAGAGGGTATTATAATTTTAGTCAAAGGTTTGCAACGCAATTGCCCTATAAATTATATATATTCTTGATCAACATCACCAGTCCCTCAGTTTTAAAGCTATCTGCTTGAAACTTTCCCAAAAGTTGTATTTCTATTGCAGGTAGTATATAAGTCGGAAGGTAGCTTCCAAAGGAACAATCGGAAAAACAAATTTAAAAAAAGTATACCTTTGTTGTTTTTAATTTTTTTTAGAGATTTAAAAATTATTTACTACATCAGAATACGCTTTTAGTATTTTCGAAATCGGACAACAATATCATATAGCTGTCATAAAAACGATGGTGATCTACATATCTTCATTGATTTTATTAACATAGGCATAGAAATCGAAACCTAGTTGTTATAACTGCAAGGGTATATAAACTTCGGCTTGCCAAAGTTTGCCTCCTTTCTTGTTTTCTGTTTCATTTGTGTTATAAGGAAAGTTAAGATTACTTTGTTAGACCGAAGTTAATATACCCTTGAAAGTAAAAAAAAATACACTTGTCAATAAACTTATTTTGCCTGCACATATTATATTTTAATTTAAAATTTAAGCTGTTTCGATTTTATTTTCGTTTTACAATAAAACGAAGAAATCGCCAGATCTTCATTGTTTTTAAACATATACGGACTTTCTCCGACTTAACGTTTTTTAGGTTTATACCAATACTTTTTATAATATTATATACCCTTCACAGATATAAACGGAATATAATAGGAAAACCGACTGGCTTTGTTGTTTTTCGCATTAGTCGTCAATACATATGTATACAGTAATTTCATATTTTATGCACTATGATCATCACAAAGAAAAGGACAATATAGAAACGGACAGACTAAATTAAAGTACTTATGAAACAAAATACTAAATTAATACATTCGTAATCGATTACATAAAATTAATCCTTTTCAGATTGGCAATAGAAAATAATAGTGGAAATAATATGGCATAGTCTACGAAATTACATATTTCTTTAAAAGGTCCATGCACATCATGTTTTGATATACAATGTTTTCTATTGATTTATTATTAATATAGTACCTGGTAATTATACTCGGGACTCTCCATATCCCCGTTATTAAGTAGTATTAGAGTCGGAAACAATTTCTTCTACCTGTTACATACTTTTTAACAATATTGTATTCGTACCCTTTAAGAGCACAGAAACTTTTCAAAATAAATGGTTTTACCCTAAAAAATGTATTATTTCTTTTAATGTGAAGGCGGCTTTTTTCAGCTTAGGATAATGCTCTTTCGGATTAAATATCACTTGGTCTCGACAATATTTTGCAGATTTCCAGTAAAGTATTGGAAAACTGTTATTATTTGTGACCCACTACTTGACCTTTTAAAACACCGCTGCATGCACACTTGATTCGCATTATTTAAAGTCGTTCAAGCAAAAAAATGTAAAATTAACACAATTACATAGCCTGAGCATAGGCAACAGTTGATCGAGTATTTAAAAAAGTATAATTTCAAAGCACTTCTCTAGCTAATATTGTCCAATCTTCTTCTAGCACACACTTTCAAACTATCTCCTGAAGGCGGAGCGCCCCAAAAAGTTGACCTTTTTAATGGAAGAAATAGAATACATACATTGTCATTGTTTCTATTTATAAATTTATTCAATTTGGATATTTTTGAAATTAGACAAAAAAATGAAATCAAATCATTACTAAATTATTACAATAGTATTTTATTTTTATTTCTTTTTTTTTCATTTCTCTTTCTGGCCTATCCCATAGTTTCTACATGTTTAATTTTTGGAATGTCATAAAATCTCCTTAAACACTATTACGAGTACTCTTTAAAAATTGTATTACAGATGATTGCACATTTATCATAATATTTAAAATAATTGCAAAAAAATAAGCATACATTGTATAAATCTGTATACAAAAAACGCAATGTATAAAATATGAATATGAAAAACTCCTTAAAACACAATCGAATTAAAACATAATTGTGTGCATAGCATTGTTGATATCATAAATTCTTTGAAGCATTGGCTGTGATGCTCACTTGGTAAATGATCCGCAATCGGATCGATACGTAACTATAATACTAATCAAGAAAATCAGGCGCTTATAAACGACACTTCCAATGTAGTTTTTGTAACACAAATATTTAGCATCCATAGTCATTAACAGCTAGTTTTTCAGGAGGTCTTAATCGTGATACTCCGGAGTCTAAAAGTCTGGGGGTTAAACATAAAATAAAGTGAGTGCTATTCAATCATTTTGCTTCAAATCTTTTTTCTGTGACACTATAGGAAACAAAATTGTATAAATTGAGAGAGCTTGTTGCTTGAACTATTACAAAATACATTTAAATACCACGATTAATCCTTGAGTTATAATCAGAAGTAAATATTAATCGTGATATGTAGAAATCCAAAAAAATAATAAAATTGAGTTAAATAATTAAGGACCATTATTGTTGTTAAATCTATCGAAAGGTTTCTTTTGGTGAAATCTATCTAAATAATTGTTTAATCAGTAAAATCAATAAGAGACACGCCTTACAACAAATTAATAGGAGTGTTACTTTGACAATAACAAAAGATTAAAGGAATGTCCCGATTCGTGTTTTAGTCCGCTTTAAGATAACCAATACATTGGAGTCGATAGAATGGGGAATCTTGTGATGGTAATAAAAGATCAATGGAATATCACGATTAGTCCTAGAAGTTATATATATAAATAGCTGCTCAGTTTCCAGTTTGGTTAGCAGCTCAGCCCGCTTGACTAGAGTTTGAGCCGCCGCCGCCGCTGGCGAGTCCGCCGCAGCAATTGCTCTGCGCTGCCTTGGCACTGAAGCTCCCCAGGCCGATGGAGCTGCCCTCCGACTGCCGCTGGGCTGCCGCCGCAGCAGCGGAACCACTACCGTCTTTGCTTCTTGCCTGACCAATCAGTTCGGCGGCTATCTCGTAGAACAGCCGCTCCACATTCTCTGCCTCCTTGGCGGACGTTTCCAGGAAGTACATGTCGTGTTGTTTGGCGAACTCCTCGCCAATCTGGGTGGGTATCTCGCGATCGTCCCGGTCCGTCTTGTTTCCCACCAGAATCTTGAGCACCTTAGAGTTGGCGTACTCTTGAATCTCGCGCAGCCAATCCGGAAGGCAGTCGAAGGTGGGCTGGCAGCTGATGTCGTAGACCAGGATCAAAGCGTGGGCTGATCGATAGTAGCTCTGCGTGATGGAGCGGAACCGCTCCTGGCCGGCGGTGTCCCAGATCTGCAACTTGATTTTCTCGCCCTCCACCTCCACCGTTTTGATCATGAAGTCCACGCCGATGGTGGCTCCTTGGCCAGGTGGGAATAGGCCCTGCGTGAAGCGGCGCACCAAGCAGGTTTTTCCCACGCCCGCATTGCCGACCAGGACTATTTTGAACAGGAACTTGTAGTCCTCCATTGGGGCTAGTGCCGAAACGGGTTGGTTTTTGGTTTACTGGGGTGTGTGCTCTGCAAACGTAGTCGAAAGTTAGTCGGAGTTTGGACACACCTAGTCAGCGACGCGTAACGATTATAATATGGTGCGGTGGTGGTTCGTCGGATCGGCTTACGCCATCCTCGCCGAAGACTACGCCTCTCACCTGTGGCTCAATTAATACCTTTGTGGTAAGATGGGTGGTTCTAACGACTGATGGCCTTGTTTTTTGGCTTATATGGCCAAAAGCTGATGACTCAACGGCAAAAGCAGGTGCTCGTTTCTCGCTTATCGCTGCGAATCAGCCCGAAATCCATTCAGAGGGGTCTTGGCCGGGCTCTCTGTGTCTGGGAAATAGCAATCAACTGGTTGCATGCTGGCGCATTAATTGCCAGACCCCTTTTTACGTATGTTTACCAACAGAATTTTGCTGCTTTTCGACTTGTGATGGTATTGAATTAGTGCTGGAAGAAACCTCGATAGGCCGATGTATTACAATTTGCTTAAACATCGATTTTGTTTACGATGTTCGATGTTTTTCGTGAACTCATTACGATAAATGTCCAACAGATGACCGCGTAACGGAATTATTTCAAATTTTAGGTACATTAAAACCAGTTTAATTGTATTTTTTGTTGTTAGTTACTGTTTTAAATTATCGGTAAACTAAAAAAAAAATTAAATTAAATAAGGTATCTTGAAGCGGCCAGGCTGAAAACTTTTTTTTTAACCTGTGGGATGAAAACCTGGAGCTATGAAGAGCGCGAGAAACAATCATGTTTATAAGAAAATCTGAAGGTAATTAAGGGACCAGTTTGTGGTGGTCATCCCAAAGTCCATCAAAGGGAAGACTAAGTCTTGGTTCTCTCCCATTTTAAGAACGCTCTTCTGAAAAGAATTCATTTAATTTATATGAATAAATCATTAGTTGCGGAAAACAATCCACTTGCTAATGATAAAATTATATTTAGTTTTGCGTTAAGGTCCATATTATTAACAGTAAAACTAAATTATATCTTCCTATTTTCCGGCCGATAAGCTGATTTTGCAATCAGTCTCAAAAACTTTTTCGGAATATATCTTTAAAAAGGCTTTGTATATGTGAATACCGTATTATGGGAATACCGTAAAAATCAATCAGAGGAATGCCCCTAATAAAAAATAAGTGTTGAAAAATAACAATACTGCGACTGAGACTATCGATTGTTCTCCATCGATACGTTTGTGACAACCCTGATGCCGAAACAAGCAGCCACGCTAGAGAAGAAAATCTAGTGGAAAATTCACAAAAATTGTATTTTAATAAACGCAATAGTCGAAAAAGAAGTTCGTAAGTGGTCTTGCGAATTCCGCTGTGCGTCCCCACCCCATTTTCATTTATTCAAACGAGCCAGACGCCGAGCAGGGGACTTTTCTCACGGAGCACCCCGCACAGCAGAACCGAGGAAATTTTTAACATGGCCGAGGACTTTGATGTGGAGGCGATGCTCGAGGCGCCGTACCAGAAAAATGTAAGTTTCCAATGCCCGAAATCAGGCGATTATCGTTTATATTAAGACCCACTGGTTTTTGTGCAAACCGAATACATTATTTTGCTGTGAAAAAAGAAAAACAATTACTTCATATGTATGTTTGTATACTTCTTTTCCCACATAGACACCCACAGGCGCGCTTGTGTGCGTACGTGCATTTTGTGTTTGTATGTAAGTCGTCGTCTCGGGCACACACACACACATGTGCACATGATGCATACTAAGTGGTTTAAATCGATTTTTAACCTAATTTTGTTGTTAAATAAAAAAATCGGCAGATAAAACGGGACACAGTGCTGATTTGGGCATTTTAAAAATATTTATTTTCATATTTGACTGCGTGCCTACAGAATTATTTCGCCTACGAAAACCTGGCTGTGTGTGGGTTTGTGTTGTTTATTTCCCTCCGTAGCATTTGAAACAGTCGTGTCCTGCCGATTGATAGGATGTGTAAAGTGGGGCGCAGAATATTTTGCAGGTTTGCAAGGGCATCAAAAACGTGTAACAAGTGTCTGAAAACATAAAAATGTAAATTAAAAGAAGAAATAGTTTTATAAAACTAGGTTCTAATTTAAAGTATGAGCTTAAAACATAAATATGTATGTCTTTTGAGTCTTAATAATGCTATTTAACAGATTTTTCGTGTTATCATCTTGGACTTGAATCTAACCTAGTGACTTTTAGTATATATTTGTATTTCCTTATCTTACCTGGGTAACACAACTACATCTAGGCCTAGAAAAATCTTTAATAAAATTTTTATTTGTTTAGACTTTGATTGATTCAAATGAACTTAAAATAGTAACGTAGATATGTATGTCTTCTTATACATACATATGTATGTTTGTTTCCATCTAGGATTTAAAAGCACCTCTAAAATGTCCTTCAATATGAAAATATTTTTCTTTTCAGTAAAAAGATTGTTAAAAAATATAACAGAAAGTTTAGTTAATAAAAATGTTAATCATATTTTAACTGGGTTATTCATTTGTTTAAGGTTGCTTGCAACTGCCAAGTGCAAGTAGTATTCAGAGGTATCCAAAGAATTTGTTAACTAAGAAATTGAATGTTAGTTATGTAGACGCATTGTTTTGCTAAAAACTCCTTTAAAACAATTGTTTTCAGCAGAGGTTTCCAAAATTTGTTTTCAATGAAATTGAATCTAAGTTATGTAAACGCATTGTTTTGCTAAAAACTCCGTAAACATATTGTTTGGTATAGAAAAGATAAAAAATTCAACTTTACAAAACTACGAATAAAATTAATCCGTCTGTTAATGAGTTAAAAAAATGATCAAAATAGCCATTTACAAACTTGGGGTAAAAGGTAAAAAATCGAATTTTCTGTAACACAGTGAGAAAAAACTTAGTTACGATCCGATAGATTGTCCAATAAAAATAAACTGATTTATATATTAGGTTATTATACCGCTTATAATGTATTACTAGTGGATTTACGTATACAGTTTATCAAATGCACTTGGATCCATCTCAAATTTAATCACAAAAGTATGGAACCTATTAAAATCCCTCTCTCCTCGAATCAAGAAATCTTGAGTTGAATGCTCTTGTTTCTTCCTATCTGCTGTCTCACTAAGAACAACCAAAAACTACCCACACACAATCACCATTAAAAAATTAAAAACCAAAACAAAATGCTAGAATAATTCTTAAGGGTGAAATGTCTTTGCAGAAAATCGAATAAGCTCAATATTGTTGCTAGAGATTGTTTTGGTCATTCTAAACACAAAAAGCTGGAGACCATTTGGTAAGTTTTGAATGTGCCAGAAGCTGCGAAAAAAACCAATTACAAAATTAAAAAACAATAAAAAAAAACCAAAACATATCTAGGCATTTTGTATTCAATATAATTTGTTTATGTTTGAGTTTTTTAACACAAACCAATTGAAATTCTTTATCTTACTGCTCTATGTAAACCAATGAAACTGAACGTGCACTAAATTTCAGATTTACTCCTCCTAACTTGTCTGGGGCAGCAGGCAGCACAACTACTACTCTCACTCACAGTCAGACAAGAAAGAAAGTATCGCTCAAATTACAAATTACAGATTTAAACAATCGAAAAATAAGCAATAATGACCAACACAAGAGCACAAAAAGCTAAGCCTAAACCAAACCTATTTGAACAAACAAAACGTAACAAGCAATTCTTAAACTATCGCACTGAAATCTTACTTATATAATGTCTATGTCCTATATATATAGACGACGTCTTTTTGAGAACCAATCAACCAGTCCACTCCACTAGCCAGCGCTAAACATTACCCCAAAACTGAACTGATTGAGAATGAGCATGAGAAATTTGCCCATGTGGAGACAACATTTCTCGCCGTCGTGAACCATCTGTGTGTGTGCCATATACAATATATATTAAATATATTTAAACTACGTATAAGATCTCTCTATATCTATATCCTTATTACTACCTTGCTAAAAATTGGCAATGATCCCCAAATGATCATTGTTGACTTAAGCATTTCTACTTTATATACTTGCAGATGCCAAAAATTTAACTAATTTACTTTGATTTGCTTTCTCTTATTCAAAAAAAATATTTACGAAACTGAAAAAATAATATATCATAACAAACTCAAATGATATAATCGAAAATCAACCAACATCAACAACGACAACAACGTAACGAACGATCAACACCCGTTATGTGTTCCCACCCACCTAAAAAAACTGAAACCAATCGACAAAAAATAATCCACTTATCTGTATCTACATTATTGCTTGCGCCCACCCCACCCATCCTCCCTGTCCACTCCCACCCCCGATCCACAAAAACAAACAAAACAACCCATCTGTGTAGAATGTCAGTGCGGGCAGCGGTGGACGTGGTGGACGCAGGCGCAGCGACAGCACTCTCGGCGGCGGAGGCCACGACGACGACCACGCCGAGAACGGACCGCGGAACGGCAGCGGCGGCGGAAGCTCACACAAAAAGCAAAGCAAGCGGTCCCGGTAAGTGCAAATATGAAGGATTAAAGTTTCACGTAGAGAATGCAAGTTTAGTCTCGGAAGATTTTGAGCCCTTGCACCCACAATGCAAAATGTTATATTTAAATTAAACCATTACAAAGGCGCACCATATAATCTAACGAAAAGATGTTAGTCCTATTATATTAAAGAAAGCATTACTTTTTACGATTTGCGAATTTCCTATAAATTGTCGCTTATGAATTACTTTTTTTTCATTCCAAGAAGAAGGGTTAAATTATTATTTATTCGCCTAAATTCTGATATAGAAAACACTTATTCATGAAAATTTTACTGACTTAATGTCATCATGTTGAATCTAAGGAGCACAAAGGAGCTTCTCAATTAATTTAAATTTAAGTCTTAACAGCCAATAAACGCAAGGAAGAAAAATGTAATCTCAAGAGATTAAACTTAGATTTAATAGTTAACTAAAGATTTAGTTACTAATTTTAAATTTGTGCTAAGACTTAGTGAACTTTTGAATAGTGGTTTCTTTATAAATTTAATCAAAGGTATTATTTTTTGTATTATTAATTTCCAGTTATAATAAGGCGTTTATTTTATGGCTTTTGCTATGTTATTTAAATGTTTATATTGCCATACAGTCGGCAAGGGCTTACAAAGTTCGGCTTATGGAATTTTATTTTCTCTATCAATAAATTTGCTATAACATTTATAACACTAACAAGAAGTCGATATTATAGCAAAATAAATATACATTTCACCATGCTTAGAAAATATAAGATCAGCATAATTTAGAACCAAGTCAATGAAACAAAATTATACAAACTAAACACTAATGCCATCCCTTTGTTTTACTTTTGCAGGAGTAGAAGCGGCTCACGAGATGGTAAAACCCGGCGTGATCGGGGCAGTGAACGCAGCAGTCACCGGGATAAAGACAAAGAGCGCGATCGACACCGCGACGCAGGCGACCGGGATCGGCACCGCAGAGAAGGTGGAGATCGGGATAGGGAGCGGGACCGTGAGCGCGAAAGGACTCGTCGCAGTCGGTCACGGGACGAGCGTGGCGGAGGAGGCGATGATCGTCGCATGCGGTACGGCGATCGTGAGAAGGAGCGACGCTCGAGAGATGGTCGCGGCGGCAGCAAATCCTTGCAGCAGCAGGATCGCTCCCGAGATAAACGTCGTCGCAGTCGCTCCCGCGATCAGCAGCGCAAACGGCTGAGTCCAATCCGTGAACGCAAGCGCAGCCATTCCCGCTCAAAGGATAGAAAGTGAGTTGAGATTATTTTGGATTTAAATATAATAAGTTGAGGAAATATTATTATGTTTTATTTCGAATTAGTTGAACTCTAGATGGAGTACATATTTGTATGCTTTTGATACGTTTTTTTCCTAATTAAAAGTAACAATCTATGAAGTATATTGTTCTCACCTTATTTAGTTTATAAAATTACTTTAACTCGAGGAGGAAAACTGTAAAAGTAAATATTAATGTCAATGAGTTAGTCCATCTAGGGTAAATAATCAACTAAAGAAGTTTAAACTTGATGACAAAATATTTAGTTTTTTGTTATTGTTTATTCCTTTGCTAAACTGTTATTTAAAGTAATTATAAAATTTATATATATAAAATTTATGTATTATTTCCCAATGTAGCAGCCGTCGTCGGGGCAGCCACTCTCCCCGCCGTCGATCGCCGATAAATGGAGCAGGCGACCGAACCCCGCCCACCGAGCTCAGTCCCGAGGAGCGGGACGCCCGCACCGTCTTCTGCATCCAGCTATCGCAGCGCGTGCGTGCTAGGGACCTGGAGGAGTTCTTCTCCAGCGTAGGCAAGGTCCGCGACGTGCGTCTGATCACGTGCAACAAGACAAAGCGCTTTAAGGGCATCGCTTACATTGAGTTCGAGGACCCAGAGTCCGTGGCCCTGGCCCTGGGACTCTCCGGCCAGCGGCTGCTCGGCATACCCATCATGGTGCAGCACACACAGGCGGAGAAGAATCGCCTCCAGAATGCGGCGCCCGCATTCCAGCCGAAGAGTCACACGGGTCCCATGCGCCTCTACGTGGGATCACTGCACTTCAACATCACCGAGGATATGCTGAGGGGAATATTCGAGCCGTTTGGTAAAATCGATGCCATTCAACTGATAATGGACACGGAGACAGGTCGATCCAAGGGATACGGATTTATAACGGTGGGTTTCGGGTCATTTGTAAGCTATTGGAAAACTTAAAAGGCATTGCAAATGGAGTTCTTACGATGGCGTGGGATGCCAACTAATAAAAGCTTTTCTTTAGAAATTATTATATTAATATTAAAATTAAGAAAGGATTTCGTACTATTAATTAACAGAGATTTATAGTACGAAATTCATTCTAAATATAAACATTTATATAATAATCCCTAAGAGTAACAACTCAATGTTTCGGATGTTCATATGTTTTTTAAAGATGAAGCACAGATGCCTAATTTTTAATTCACGTTTTAAAGATCTGAAATATTACGAACCTTCTGTATAGTCTGTTAAAAAGTTTATATATTTCCCGTTATTAAATAACTTGATAACTAAACTGCATTATCTGATTTTACAGTACCACAATGCTGACGATGCCAAAAAGGCTTTGGAACAACTGAACGGTTTCGAGCTAGCCGGCCGCCTCATGAAGGTTGGCAACGTGACGGAGCGCCTGGACATGAACACCACCTCGCTGGACACAGACGAGATGGATCGCACGGGCATCGATCTGGGAGCCACGGGGCGCCTGCAGCTGATGTTCAAGCTGGCGGAAGGAGCTGGTCTAGCGGTGCCTCAGGCGGCGGCCAATGCTCTGCTGGCCACAGCTCCTCAACCGGCGCCGGTGCAGCAACAGGAGGCGGCTCCGTCGATAGCCACACAGTGCTTCATACTGTCTAATATGTTTGATCCGCGCACCGAGACGAATCCCACCTGGGACGTAGAGATCAGGGACGATGTGCTGGAGGAGTGCGCCAAGCACGGCGGGGTGCTGCACATCCACGTCGACACCGCCTCGCCCACGGGCACCGTCTACGTCAAGTGCCCTGGAACAACGACGGCGGTGCTGGCGGTGAACGCACTGCACGGACGCTGGTTCGCCGGACGTGTTATTACGGCCGCCTATGTGCCTGTAATTAACTACCACTCAATGTTTCCGGACTCAATGAACGCCGTCAATTTGGTGGCTTCCACGCGCAAGAACACCGACGATTGAGCGCGATTTGTGGCAAAAAGATTGTTATTATTCGTTACAAGAAATAATTTTTGGTCAAAACATTTTCAATTTTTTTAAAGATTTTCGACGCAAGCTGAAAACTAGGGGCACACATATTAAAATACAATTAAATACATTTATAAATATATGAATTCAAAAATTACTTTAAACTTTTCTCGCCTTAAACTTAATATGACGACGAAATAACGTTTTACTGTAGACCGCCTGAAATGCTGCAAATCGAATTACTGATGGAAAATAAAATAGTACTAGTGCTTAATTTGTAATTTGCTAGTTTGACCGCCAAAAATGTAAGGACACTGACCGACTTATCGATAGTTGGCTTGGACGTAACTTGATTTTAAAATTATAAAATTCACGTATTCGTTAAGCCAGGCCTAGTTTTACTTTACAAATATTTTGTAGAAAAAACCCTAATCAAAAATAAAACAAAGTCGAAGAAGTAATGAGCGTTCACCAAAACAACATGATCACTGATCAGTGACGGATTATGCGATCCGCCATTTTAAAACCATTACAGTCGTTATTACCGCCAAAAGTTTATGTTTGGAATGTTTTTTTTTTGCTGAAGAATTTAGGTTGTCAAAAACGTTTTGTTTACAACTGCAATTTCATTATGCTAAAATAGAAACGAATATTGTTTGTTTTGTCATTTTTTATTCTACTGTAAATTTTTATCGATATTTCAGTGGTCGCAAAATTTTAGAAGCGTGTATCATGGATTATGTGGTGTATTCTCATTTCTTTTTTTTATGATGAAATGGATAAAATAAGCATCTGGTCAAACCATGAAACTCGTAAGAAATCTATTATGAATATTGATATTGTTCTTCTAGTGAAACGCGGCGATTGAGTTTCAAGGAGCGATAACGATTGGCGTGGCTGCAGCGTTATAATGTCAATCCGATAGTTTTGGCACAGCCCTGGTTCTTGCATGTGTTGGGCAGCAATCGAAATCTGGCTAAATAAAATTAGTTAAATTCTTTACCACTATAAACGCACACAGAAGGTGCACGTCGCATATTTTATAGACTTTAAATAGTAGTAAACATTTTCAATAACTGACGAGTGCGATGTTAAGTGCGGAATTAAAGAAAATTCCATGTGACCCTTGAATTTCCCAACAGCGTGGTGTGCGTGCGTGTGTTTGTGAAAGCAGCGCAACGAAAAAATGGCAAACACAAGCCAATTGCAACAAATGTAGGTACTACAACAACAACATGAAGGGTTATTGTAGAGTCGAAAATGAAAATTCAATAATTGGACGCCTTGACGCAAAGGTTAGTTTTTCCGAGAGCTGTGAAATGTATTATGAAATGTGAGATGTGTGTGTGTTTTATAATTCCCGCACACAGGCAAACGCACAGCTGCGCCCCCGCAAATTTGTGCTTGTGTGTGTGACAATTTTTGACCTCCCCCAAGCAGCATCCTCCATCCACCGCCCCCACAAACCAGCTGATTCATGCTGCCTGTGATAAATCAATGGTTTAATAATAAACAATGTAAAACTAGACTAAACAAGATGCAACATTAAATGGTGTCGTCTAATGACCCTGCCCCATTAAACAACAACAAGCGAAGCGCGTCTTATATAAGTGAGCAAGCAAGTGTTGGTGTGTGCGTCTGAGTGCCAAAACAACGCAACTTTAGCAAATTGGTTTGCTTTTTGGCAAGCGTTTGAGAATTGTCGTCGCTTGGAAATTAATTTTAGAGCATTATGCCATCCACGCTAGTGTTTTTAGCCTGACAATTGCGCGCTTTCCGTCTAGAAGAAAAGAAATTCAAAATTGAAAAATGTCTTCCTGTGTGTGTGTATGAGAATGCGTGTGTGTGCGTGTGGTAGCAGCGCTGCCGAACTATTACCGTTAGCCGCCGGTTTCCATTCACGATTTCTGTTTTGTTTTTATTTGTGGCTACAGGCAAATTCCTCTTAGTTATTCGATTTTCTACGTGTTATGCAATGCAAGCTGCAGTCAAATGGGCAAAAAGAGAGCAATTGATTTTCTAGTGTTATCGCGACCATATCGCGAATTTGCGGGGAACACCTTCTTTTAGCGTCACATGCTAAAAACTCTGCTCTTTGTGCGTCATCGTGAAAAAGTCAAAGCCCGTCGCAATTTGCAAACTTCAATTCACACTCAGCTGTTCGAATTCCTTCCTCACGATTATTGCTTCGTGCACGGAAAGAAAATCAGATCGATAATAACACAGTTCATATCATTTGGTATGTTATTAATATGAAAGCAAGAGGAAATCAACAGATGTACGTGGAAGATGACATTACATGGTAGAGTTTAGAGCATCTGCCCGCGAAATCACAAGCAGGAGGTTCAAAACCCACCCCTGCAAGGATGCTGTTTAAATTTATTCAGATTAGTTAATATCATTTTTATATATTTAATTGTTTACCAATTTAAAACAAAACGAATAATTTGTTATTCAATGCTGATAAATGTTCCAAAATTATATTTAATATCATAAAACTGGGCATTATATCATACACTTTTTCTTTCTGTGTGGTGTTTATTGTCTAATTACACTCATGTTAGCTCGTTTCGTTATTATCACCACGGTTTTTGGATTTCTGAGTGCAGGGAACGCGCCTCTGAGCACGTAGACTATCTGCCTCACACGATTTTTACCATCTCTTTGGTTGGCTCTTGGTTCTGCTCTTCGAGTACTCCAGATTGCCGACCTCGAAAACATGGTTATGACTCGACAAAGCTCGCAGACTCCGCTCAATCAATCTTTGGCGGGCCAAGAAAAGTCAGTAAACGCCTGCGCGACGCTCTACGCTAATCGTTAGTGGTAAAAAGTTAAAATATACATTGATGGTCTTTTTAAATATTTTAAACTAGTATAAATAAATAAATGAATTAAATGCTAAATTTATAAAACCTGATAGAATTTTAGTCTTTCAGCAGTCACTTCTGATTCCAAAAAGTTAAGGTTTTCTAAGCCCAGTTTACCTGTACACTCATCCTACTCAGCTTTAGTTTACAGAAAATCTATATCTCATTTCGCTGTCTTAGGTTTTTTTTTATATCTCAAGAAAGTGCAGCCCCGCATTAATTTAGCAGCGCAAACTTAAGAGCATTTATAGGGGTTTGCATGATCTCCAGTTAGAGGTTTGTTGTGATATTTGTAAAATTATTTCACCATTTCCAAGAAGTCGTTAAACTGCTATCAAATAATTATTCTTGGTTCGACATTTCCTATCTTAAAACAAATATAAATTACAAATATTATCTTTCTTTGTAATCGTTGTTTTTTACTATTATAAAAAAACGTTTAAATCAAGTGCAACCAGAAAAAAGAGTGATGTCATTGATTGTAATTGTAACTAAACAATACCTTCAATACTTATAACCCAGAATGAAATTGCACCGTGTGAGGAAGACCGAATCGCGTATATCATGAAAATCGCTAAACATTTCACTCGGGAGTGCGATTGAGTGCGGGACTTTGCGACTGCCAATTTAGTAGTTGATAAATGTTAGTAGAAAATCCTTTGACGTTTTGCTAATATTTATAGTATTAATAATCATTCACATTCACCCGCCGACTTTATCAGTGGAAAGATAAGCGACAGTCGCGGTCGTTCCTTCCCCTCTTCGCTTGCTAGCAATGAACTCATACTCATGGTAAATAGCGAAAATAGAGTGGAAAAAGTCGCTTGGCAGCTGGCTTATTAGTTTCATGTGATTGCCCGAAAATTAACACAAGCCCGCCTCTCCCTCTCCACTTTCAGTTGAGCAACTAACCAGACGCGGAACAAAGGAGGAGCCCCATCCAACGAAGCATCAACCCCACTCCCAAAATCAAGGACTAACAAATCCACGACAAACCTAGGAAACCCAGGAACGATCATCATTTAATGCTATCCGCAACTCTGGGGGCCAATGGCGGCTCACAGCCGCTCAGTCCCTCCGCCCAGGCGACGCTCAGCAAGCACCTGCCGCGCCTCCAGTCGAAGCGTCTCCTTCAGCAGACGCAGTCGCCGGCTGCCCTGAAACCACAGACCTGCGATGCCAGTTGCCTAACTGGTGAGTAATTAAAATCGTTCCATACCCAAGTCTGAGTCGCACATTTTTTGTGGATTACAACTTTTTATACCCTTGCAGAGGGTATTATAATTTTGGTCAAAAGTGTGCAACGCAGTGAAGGAGACTTCTCCGACCCTATAAAGTATATATATTCTTGATCAGGATCACCTCCTGAGTTGATATAGCCATGTCCGTCTGTCCGTCTGTCCGTCTGTCTGTCTGTCCGTCTGTCTGTCCGTCTGTCTGTTTCTACGCGAACTAGTCTCTCAGTTTTAAAGATATCGAATTCAAACTTTGCACACACCCTTCTTTCCTTTGCACGCAGTATATAAGTCGGAACGGCCGGGATCGGCCGACTATATCCTATAGCTGCCATATAACTGATTGATCGGAAATGCCATAACTCTGCTGTTTGTTAAGTTAGAAAGTTGGGACCTTCTATGGGTTTCATATTTGGCCAATCAATCCGACGTACCAAATTTCATAAGGATCGGCCGAATATATCCTATAGCTGCTATATAACTGAACGATTGGAAATGCCATAACTTTGGTGTTTTTAAAGTTAGGAAGCTGGGATTTTTTATGAGTATTAAGAATGCATCATATGAATAATTTTGGAGAATATAATTTGCAGAATATTCTGCAAGGGTATTTCAACTTCGGCTCCGCCCGAAGTTAGCTTTCCTTTCTTGTTAAATCGGATTCTGATAGTATAATGTAAAAGCAAAGGGTGTGCAAGACTATCTAGAAGAAAGTGAAGTCCGTTGGTAGATCATATTTATAAAGTTTATTTAAAATCACGTTTGTTTCAATACATTTGATATTTTATAATACTCAAAATATTCTGAGAGTTTACAACTTTAAATCAATGTATTTTTTTTGTTTTCGTTATACACTTTTAAAAACTTGCCTACTTTAGCAACAGTTTCAATATATAATAAATAAGATAGTTATCAGAAAATAGTGTATTCCATTTGTTTGTGGTACTTATATTTTGATATAATTTGTGTGATAAGTCACGCTTGACTGTAATTGCATTTTGAATAAAATCTTACACTATCCTGCTAATGATTCATTTCTAATATACCACAGAGCTATGCAGCAGCGAGAACCTGCCCGAGGTGGAGATTTTTTCCCTGCTAGAGGAGCAGATACCCAAGTACAAGGTGCGCAACGATTTCCTCACCAACTTCTCCGGCTATGCAAATGAGGATTGGTTCGTTCCGGCCCCAGCGCTCCCTATTCCGCCGGAAGGTCTGGGATTGACTAAGGAGCAGACGAGAGAGTGCCTCAATTATTTTCGTAAGTGTGCATATCTTAGTCTAAGACTGAATAATTAATATAATAAGTATAACTGAGATCATCTTGGAATATAATCCTGTTTGAGTTAGCGCTCTATAGTTTTTAATGCCTTGTTCCTTGTGTAGCAGGAAATCTGAGATTACGCAGTCTCTTATTTCAAGAAACTTAAATCTATAACAACAATTTGTTTCATATATACAATATATAATTCAAACCAAATTCGAAATACAGTTCGGAGTATAATTGGATTTTTTCATTAAAAAAAACTAATAAAATACAAATAAATAAAAACATTTAAAAATGTTTGACGGTTTAAAATTTATAAACTCTTAAAAATTAAAGCTTTTGGCCCTGCGACGCTAACAAAAAAAAAATATTTCTTTGACATAACTTCTCCTTATTAAGAGTGTTTTTTTAAAAAACCTTTTAAAAATGTAATAATTTTTGATCAATGAATCGTTGCTATTGTAAGAGAAAATACCTCTCAAAAACTCGAAGACAGTCTAGCTAACTTAAACTTCAACTAACTTTAAACAATCCTAAACGAAAACTAAAGCCGGTAAGGCTAAAAAATTGAATTGATTTAATAAATTCATCAACGAAATTCTTTTTATAGGATTCCTTTGTTTAGAGGAGGGTACGCGAGAGTAATCGGAAAATAAAGTATCCATTTCCCACCAAAAATTTGTCTAAAAAATTAAATCTTTTTTCGAAAACTTGTAGGTAGTATTGTATTTTAGAAATCCCTTTAATGTATCGAACTTACAAATACATTTGAAATGAGAGTTTAAACGAAATCAGGGTTGTAAGCTGAATAAAAGCTTATTCTATTATTACTTTATTTATTCATTTCTACAAAAAAAAACATTTTTGCACAACATTTGCCATTTGCTACTGCCAGCAAAGTGTAGAAAGTGAATCAATTGCTTTTGTGATATATATATTGAATCACCAATTCAGTATTTAAAAGGGACAATCAATACAAAAACTTAATTTTCCTATTATTTTTTGTTGTTTCGAAAAACAAAATTATTCAGGCTATGTTTGTTTTACCCATATTCAATTTTGAAGAATACGAATTTTATCAGAAGACTTTGAGTCATTCAGTAAGTTGAATGATGAGCGACACCCAGGATAGTAAATTACCCAGTGATGCACGGAACACATAACAACAGTTTTGAATTTGGATTCTGAATGTACTCATATAAACTAAAACCCAGTAGTTTGAATAATAACAAGAAAGGAAAGCTAACTTCGGGAGGAGCCGAAGTTGATATACCCTTGCAGAATACTCTGTAAATTATATTCTCCAAAATTATTCATATAATGCATTCTTAATACTCATAAAAAATCCCAACTTCCTAACTTTACAAACACGAATGTTATGGCATTTCCGATCAATCAGTTATATGGCAGCTATAGGATATAGTCGGCCGATCCTTATGAAATTTGGTAGGTCGGATTGATTGGCCAAATATAAAACCCATAGAAAATCCCAACTTCCTAACTTTACAAACACGAAAGTTATGGCATTTCCGATCAATCAGTTATATGGCAGCTATAGGATATAGTCGGCCGATCCTTATGAAATTTGGTAGGTCGGATTGATTGGCCAAATATAAAACCCATAGAAAATCTCAACTTCCTAACTTTACAAACACGAAAGTTATGGCATTTCCGATCAATCAGTTATATGGCAGCTATAGGATATAGTCGGCCGATCCTTATGAAATTTGGTGAGTCGGATTGATTGGCCAAATATAAAACCCATAGAAAATCTCAACTTCCTAACTTTACAAACACGAAAGTTATGGCATTTCCGATCAATCAGTTATATGGCAGCTATAGGATATAGTCGGCCGATCCCGGCCGTTCCGACTTATATACTGCGTGCAAAGGAAAGAAGGGTGTGTGCAAAGTTTCAATTCGATAGCTTTAAAACTGAGAGACTAGTTTGCGTAGAAACAGACAGACGGACAGACGGACAGACAGACGGACAGACGGACAGACGGACATGGCTATATCAACTCAGGAGGTGATCCTGATCAAGAATATATATACTTTATAGGGTCGGAGACGTCTCCTTCACTGCGTTGCACACTTTTGACCAAAATTATAATACCCTCTGCAAGGGTATAAAAATATAATAAATAAAATTGAATTAAAATTTAATTTATAATAGCAATATCTATTAAGCCTATTCAAATTTAATTTTCATATTTTCAACGTTATTGTAGGTATACCACATAAAAGATAAAAGTAAAAATACAATTTTTAAAAACAGTGGAATTTAAAAATTGAGTCGTAAATGCGAAATAGCTAAGTGCGTTTTAGCTAGATTCAGAATCTGAATACAAAAGTTACATTCCAAAACCCTAAAAATATTGCACAGTTCTATTTATCTTTATACAATTTAAATATTGGAAAAACAAAACAAAAGTAGGTATTGTATTTACAATGTACATATTGCAAGCCTTTAATGGGTGAAGCCAAATATGACTTTCCTAATAATTTTTCGACTGTGCCGCGCTATACAATTGCCCAATTAATAAAATTTTATCAGCGGAAACTTGTGCAGTCAGTCAGCCTTTGAATCATATTCTGTGTACGTTATTCAATCTCTCTATACTATATTCTTTATAAATAGATATTTGAACATTTTCAATGGTACTTTACTTGTCTGTTTGAACTTGTCATTATCCTCTTGTTTTCTAAAATTCCCATACGTTTTTTATGCGTTTTAAATATTTTTCATATTGTTTATCCCCATTCACTTGGTGGCCAAACGCAATTTTCTTTTATCTACGCAACAAAGGAGATTAAAAATAAATTGCTTTTCATAAGCAAATTGTTCTTTTTTTTAGTCACATGCAAATTTTGTTTGTCTCTGACATTTGTGCGAATATTAAAGTCAATATTTCAAAAGCTCTTTTTGAAACGATGTATATCATGTTTATTTATGTTCTTTGTGAGTTGGCAAGCTATGGAAGATGTTTTTTTTTAATAGCTTATAAATCTGTATTTAAAAGTATTTGTGAAATATGGCTCAAAACGTGACATTTGTTTGAAACTTTAAAAATTACCCGCTCGCGGCAAAACTTTTCAAAATAATTTGTGCACTAAACAAAATGTAATGATCAATATTTTCTGATTTTTTTTTATAAAAAGCCTTAACATTTTAAAGAATTTTTGTATAATTGAAACATAAAAAAACTTATAAAAGTACATTAATATATACAATATAATATTTTTTTAAGGGATTGGTCTTAATACCAATGCAGAATTGTAGTCAAAAATTAGCAACACATTTCCGATCCGTATAAGAACATGAATAGATCGTCTCTCATGGTTAATATAAATATGTATATTACTGCCATTAGAACGAAATAAAAATGTATTGGAAAATCGACATTTCCTCCTTAAATTAAAAAGAGTGAGACTTTTATTTTATATATTTTGCTTACCAATACAATTTCATTGGTTTTATAAATTGTACAATTTAAATATAGTTTTTGTGGACAAGAGTAAAAATTATGTTATTTTTGACGTTTAAATAAATCACAGTAATATTTTTAAAATAAAAGTCTTAATGAACTCTAACGAGCACGATCCCTGGTGGATAGTCGTTTTATAAAATATTGTGTATTTCTTTTTCTGTTCTTGTTGAATTTACAAATGTTTCGATTGTTTTATGCTAAAAGCTGATGGATATTGTAATTTGAGGAATGGTGATTTCGAGTGCGACTGTATGTAGAATACATTTTTGATTTTACTGAAAAGCGCGCCAACAGCTTAGACTCCGACTTATCGATTTCCCATGCCAATACAAAACTTGTTGATGCAAACAGTGTTGTTCAACGTCGGGCGCCAGCTGTGGTCTGCCATTCAAACATGACAGCCCCAAAAACAGCTGAGTGGGGCCCGGCCGGCGATCTGGCAACACTGCGCGTGCTTTTGTCATTTTGCTTTTTGATTTTGTTGAACGTTTGAAATCGGTGGGGAAAGGGAAAAGTAATGGTGCTCCGCGTGCTTGTGTGTGCATTTCAAATGTCTTAGCGCCGCGAAACAAATACGAAATCCGTGTGCCAAAAAGAAAATGTAAGCGGTCGGCTCTGTTTAATAAGTGCAAAAATAACTAAAAATCTGTGTTCGTTGGCAGTGAAATTGTGCGTGTGCACGTCTGGCATAATTCGCCGAAAATACTCGAGGAATATGTGCCAAATAAAAGCAAAAACCGAAGCAATGGCACTGCCAAAAATCATTAACGCAAAATATTAATAATACTCGCATTGTATTGCTCATTCGCGTTGTGTGCCAAAGCATTTGGAATTTCTCCAAGTGCTTCTTGTTCGTGCTGTCATACGAATTGAATTTATTTTTAGGACAACTATTGTGAGTGTGTGGTGTGTGTGAGTGCTAACTTTTTCTTTCGTTGTTTTTTGTGAATTATGAAGAGGAAAATGCTGGCCGTTGTAAACATTTAAAGGGAGCGCGTCCAATGAATGGTATTATTGGGTGGAGGCCATGGGCAGGTCTTGTTTTCTGTCAGCTTAATTTGTTCTTGTCTTTGAATGGGGTTTCTCTACTTGCAGTTGTTGTTCCGTCTCTTTACATAATCGTTTTTCCATGCCCCGCTATATTCCGTCTTTCGGTTTCGGTGATAAGAAACGTTTTAATTCTATATTGCTCTCTATCGGAATTTCCTGTCTATCTCTGTCTCGGATCAACATTCCATCTCCCTCCTTCCAACCAGCTGTTTGCCGATGTTTGTTTTCCATGGGTGTGTGTTTGCACACATGTGCGTATTGGTCGGGTGGGTAATTTACCATTTACCGCTACACGAATGTTCGCCTTCCAGTTCTTTGAGTGCAGCCGGTTTACAGTGATCCCTATCCCTGGGTAAACGGAACCTCATCGGACTGAAATGTGCCAGTTTCCCAGATTATAGTTTTTGCAAATAAAGTTTTTCCAAGTTCACAAATAACACAAATAAGCAAATAGAAGGTCGAAATGGACAAACAAATTATCTGGAATTGATAAATTTTGTTGTGTAATCTTGTTTGATTTAGAAACTTTTGCAGTCCGAACCAAAATGAAATGGAAAAATTCAATTTCTGGTTTCTCTATAAAAAACTATTATGTACCACCGGTTTGGTATTAAATATGTTCAACTCAGAAGTTTATATAGTACAAACTGAATCTGATAACAGTTTATTTAAAATTATAAATTTGTTAACTGACAAAATTAGCTTTTAACTTCTTTATTTCCTTTGGCATTGGTTGGTTTCGCCCCACTTCCTTTTTTTTAAACTTATTTTGCATATAGATCTTTAAGTTATAAAATTTCGAGGTCCTTTATGTTTTGAGTTTAAAAAAATAGATGGTTTGAAGGGGTTAATCTGTGCAGCAAATTATTTTAATATGATAATAAAATTGTACGATTGTTTCGACAACATTTTTTGTTAGTCATACTATTTAGTTTCGCAATCTTTACCTATTAGAAGTAAATGATTAATAAATATGAATCATGAACCAAGAGACGTTGTTATATGCATTTTTCAGTACTTCTTGTACAGCCAGCCACAACTGTACTCTATTGGCAGCCCAGTGGCTGTTCCGCATCAATCAACGGTTTATCTAGTCGAAGAACGCGTTCCGTTGGCTCATCAAGTGTTCCGCAGAAAACTAACCGCAAACGTTGTGTACGAATGGCATTTGAGCTATGGAGCACGTTAAATGGACAGTCATAATCGCTCTGGCAATTGTACTTTTATTGGTGCTAAGCTTTTGCCGAACCAAATGGCACACACAAATTGGTGTCATGTTCGTTGGTCTAACACCAAAAGCTGCTTATGTCCGACTGACCATGCTGCTTTTTAGCAAACAATTGTCTGAGATGGTTTACATTTTGTGACATACTTTCATTGCGTCATTTCGCTAAACATTCCACCTGCAGGCTTTCGTCCAATCTGTCTGTTTTTCTCTGCCGCCACCGCTTTCCCGCTTTTCTTTTGTGTCACTGGCCTATTGAGTAGGACATTCACATTGCCGGCGCAAATTGGTGCAAGAAAATGTGGCTCAAAACGTTTTCCTCCGTAATAAACATATGATACAATAATAACGCTGACCATTACTCATTCGCATATCAATTGAAGCGGACATCGAACTTCCTTGACTTTGCCGTTGTTGGCATTTGATCGATCAGTGGTTATAAAAAGAATAATTAAAGATTGGTTAGACTAAACTAAAATCTAAGTACACAAAAGTTTCAAAAGCATCGCTGGTTAATGTAATTTAAATCAATTGCACCCTTTATAAATGATGTTTTGATTGACTATTTGACATGTGTTTTTCAATATTTAAAATTGCGCTTGATTAAACAAGAAGAATCATATTTGCTCGTATTAAATGTAGCGTTTGTAAATTGTTTATCAATGAGAACTCAGGCTTCAGAAACTACCTAAAAATTAGTTGTGTTTCTTAAACTTTTTGGTCGTGTAAACACATCTGACGGATTTTTCCAAGTATAGGGTTGGACATTTCGCATCTTGTACTGACCATAACAATATGCTTAAATGCAGCAAACTTTGGCAAATAATTAATTACGAACAGCATTTGTGAAAGTTGATGTGAACCAAATACATGGCAAAAACTGCACAAAATAACATGCCAACAACAGCGTTTGTCTAATGTTACTGTTGCCGTTTTCGTTTCATTTTCGCGTGTACGAATTGATTGGTCTTTTTCGGATGTTTTGCTTGCTTTTCCCTCAGTAATTTATTCAGTTGTCTTTACATAATTACCCTGCGGCTTATGAATGCCCGATCGTCTTTTATTTTCCCCCATTATATTTCATATTTTTTTCAATTAGCAAACCGGATTGTTCGTTCTTTTAGCTCGTTATATGCCATAGTTTGTCAATGTGATAACGTGATTTATTCGTCGGCTCCCTTCGATTGTTCAGTACTTAAAGTTGGGGAACGTGACTCATAAGTGCATACGCTTTGTGCATGTCGATGAACCTAAAAACAGCGAATGAAATGAGGTTTTTACGCAAAGCACATTGCCGCTTTAAACTGCAGGGACAAAAAACGAAAAACGCTTAGTCCGAAACAGTGACTCGAATCGGTTGAATCATCTCCTCTTAGATGCTAAGATTTTTTGTTCGACTAGCCAGCTTCATGTTGGTCATCTCATGACTGCCGTTCATTTGGCACAACCGTTAGTATCTCGTATCTAGCTCGGCAGCTAACTCAGTTGGGTTCAGCTAATTTTCTTTCACTTCGCCCGGCCGGCCATAAAAATTATGATCGAACGGCTATTGAGAGCGTGAATGGACCAGCTTCTTGGGATGTGCACCATTTCCCACTCGAGCAGGCAGCATTCTGAAGCAACCCACGCCGTTTCCTACCTGCGTTCTAGAGTTACGAGTTTACGAGTTTTCCCAGCGACCTACGTGATCTTGGCCATGTTGGAGATTTGCTCCATTCGAACGCATCTCATTCCGCGCAAGGCACACTGATTTGTATAACTTGTTTGCGCCCAACTTTTCTCTAGTGGTAGCCACTAAATTTTCACGATGCCCGCAATCTGTCCACTCTTCTCCTAGGCGTTGCGCTGTGAAGTCACAGTTTTGAAATATTTGTGATTTATTTTCTGACTGGCATTGTATGTAAATGTTGGGATTTATATGCGCACACAATTTGCCATTGTTTTTTTTGGGAAATGAGGCAAACACCTTCCGCAGATTGGTTGGTGACTTGCCTTATAATCAAAAAGTAACCGCTAGCTCTGTAGTCGGGTGAAAATAGCCCATCGATAATTGCAATTCCGGTCGTAAAGATAAAGAATCGTTTGTGGGGCTTTGCCAAAAGCTGCTCCAAATGCGCAGTATCGAAAAGCCTTACAAAAGTACCCCTCCACCACACTAAACTCACAATCTTTGTAGTTACTTAATTTCCAAAAAGGAGACAATAAAAAAACTTAAAAATTATCAGTTATAAGTTTAGTGTTCGTGTGTTCCAATATATGTTAAAACGTGAAAAAAAGCTAAGAGCTCGCGTTAAAGCAAAGGAAATAATGCACGTAAAGCAAAATGCCACTCCTTAACAGTGCAAGTCGAAGTAAACCCAGTCAGCAAGATCCAGAGCCACAATACCCCATCAAGAAGCTGGAAGTCCTGCCCATAATAGTCGAGCAAGAAGCGGACGACTATGGCCAAATCTTCGAGAATGGCAGCCAGCTTAATAGCACCTTTGGCGTGGATGAAGAGGCCAGTTCGACCACCTCTCTGGCCTTGAGCAAGTCGAGCAGCTCCCTGTTGTCCACCGCCTCGGAGGATTCCCTGAACGCCACCCTGATCACCAGCCAACCCTCGAACTCAAGCAAGCACTTTGAGAACACCTACAAGCTGCTGGGTCAGCATCTGGACTCCAATTGCCAGCGTTCGGCGGACTTACTGCAGCAGATCAATGGAACTGGCAGCGAATTCGATAGCATCTCAAGCTGCTCCTCGATGTCGGCGATTGTCAACGGGATTGAACCACCGCCCACGCGGCTGGAACTCGAACTTGAGGCGGTGGATCGCATGCGATGCATTGTTCAGCAGATGAAGTCCGGGCCAAAGTCCATGGATCCGCAGCTGGGCGGCTCAGCCCCTCTGTTGGCCCTGCTCCATGACTTCGCCTCGAAGGGGCAGCGAAAGGCGGGGGGCAGTGTTCCGGGGACTCCGGTTCCCAGCCCGATAACCGGTCCCTTGGAGGCACCGCTCTTTGAGTTGCCCCCGGAGCTGCTGCAGGCGGCCAGCAGCTGGGAACTAATGTACTACGCCTCCAAGAATGTCGATGGCAAAAACTGCCTGAAGGTGGTGCGCAGTTTGCTGACGAACAAAGGTAAGCACAAGGTCTTGACATGGGCATTCATATGACATTCGGTTAGTTCAGGTGCTTGATAATGAAAATGTTTAAATTGTTAGGATAAGCTTAAATTTCCTACGAATAACGATTTGTCTCCTGTCTTTTTGATAGCATTATATTTAAATAATAGCATATAGCTCTTATTTTTGTATTTTCCTGTGCTCAAAGTTTCGAGCAATTATTGAATCATTTAGTTTAATTATATTCACGAGATAATAAAACAAAGTGTAGTGTTTTATTTAGTAAGTCATTATCAATGCTCTCGAAAAGCGTCCAGATTTGATAAACCATTATGGGTAAAATTTGATTCAAATTCTAATCAAAATGTGAGCCCATGTTGCCCTGATCCATATCCGTTAAGTCTTTTGTTTAAGTGGACATTTCATTACTTTATAATTTTTTTTAAAATAAAGTTATCTAAGAAGTGCATTAGGAACCAAACTTTAACTAATAAGCAATGATATAGGTAATACCTTATCAAATTGCTATTAAATTGTTTTAGAAATATGGCCTCACATTTCTTTACTTTCTTCACTTATCGCTGAAGTGCAGCCTGCCTGCAGGCCCCTGGTCTCGAACCCTTCTACTTTTGCTAGCTTTTTGAGTTGAGCCTATCTAATCTATTTTTGAGGCTTAATATATTTCCAATTGATGAACTGCATTGTTGTTTTTCATGTTTATTTGTGTTGTTTTGTTATGGTCGACGTGTGAACAAACACGACATCCACTTTTTTGCACATATAGGCTTGAGCAAATTCTTAATTTCCCTATATTTTTTTATTTTACTTCCATGAGTGAATTTCAGACTTTGTATTTGTTTTTGATATACTATATTGATCGTGCCGACTCGCCATTAGAGCCTCGACTGCCATGTTGATATTTGCACAACTTATGATGGCTTTTTGTACCCTCCTATAATCGTCTAGGTTTTTAGCGGGTTCATTAGACAAACTATTAAGTTTGGGAGGGGGAGGAAAGAAGGCAAAAAGCACATGATCTCATCTTGTGCCTGGATCTTAATTGCTAGGGCCCACCACTTATCAACGCAAGTTTGAATTAATTTTTTTTCTTAATGTGCCGGGGAGCTTTTCTTTTTTTTTCGCTTATCACTTGTTTCCCAGACACACTATCTTTGCCAATTGATTGCGAAAAAAGCTCAAGTCACACATTGTCATTAATGCAGTCAACCACATGACATTTTTGTCTTGAAATCATCACTGAAGTTCTATTAGCGTTAAGCTGTCGAAAACCCCATTAAGTATCAATTTATGACTTGCAGGTAGTTCCGTTTTTCTGGATCTTAAAAAAGTATATGAGATTTTAAAAATATAATATGTTGTAAAATCATGTTTCATTAATATGAAAATGTCATTAAATACGAACTTATAAATTTGTTTAAAACAAAATAAATTTTTTTTTTTACAAAATAATATTCATACTTACAATACAGTTCTATGACGATTATTTGCGCAGTGTAATTTATTGCCGATCGATAATGATCTACCCAAAATCACGTATTATTTTCCGTAAATAAGCATTGGCTTTCGGCTAATCTTAAGATATAAGATTATATACGTAGGTATATACAATAGTAAATAGGCCAACCTCTCTTATAAACAAATACAAGTTCCATGTTATTCTTTTTTAAGGTTTATATAAAATTCTGTTAGCCTCGTACACTAAATGAGTTTTCTTTTCTTACGATTTTTATGACTTAACCGGCACGTGTTGTAAATTATTAAACTGGTCATTAGTTAGTCGACCTACAATCTTAACAAGATACATATTTAATTTTATAGCTCTGTCCGGAAGAATCGTAAATCGGCTTTCCACCACTGATCCTATCTCATTTCATTCTTCGCTAAAATTTCGTACCTGATATTTCTGAATGTTATTGAGGGTATTTCTTGGAAACTCGTCTGAATAGGATACGCCGAAAATTACCCGCGTAGTTTTTCGCGCCCTATTCATGAATGGGATTAGGATTAAGATGAAATGGTTCCGGTTTTTAGTGGAAAGAAAAACGAGAAAGGACACGTTGAAGTTGTACCCTAATATTGATTAGCATCACTAGGCGAGTTGATATAGCCATGTTCGAATGCCCGTCTGTTTCTATACCGTTTGCAAGCTCTGCTTAAAAGCTTGGGTCTTGACACTCTCACAATGGCATTTTTTATAGGTGGACGCAAATTAAGTTTTAAAACGACGCGGGTCGGACGTCAGTGCCTAAAATAAAAAAGAGCCTATCAATTTTCCAAATCCTATTTATTCATGTGTCACTCTCTTGCCGATCGTCTAAACTTTCCAGATTGGCAGGAAAAAATGCGCAAATATATTCCGGTTTTTTCTTAATTTGATAGTGTTATACGATTTCGGATCCATATAACTTATACATATATTCTGGATCGGTATCACCGGGTGAGTCGATCTAGCCGTGTCTCAGACTGTCCGCCGGTCCGTTTCTACGCAAACCAGTCCCTCAGTTTGTAAGCTTTCTGGATGAAAAATTGCAGAAAATCTTTTTGTAACAAGATCGAGTCGGATCTGCCTATCATAGATTTTTCTTTATTTATTTATTTATTTTTTTTTTTTTTTTAGCAATTTTAGAACTACGGCTGTAATATATGGCTTAAGCTGCCACAAGAACGATGGGGTAAAAGGGAAATAACATTTGAGCTTCGTTGTTTCTTAACATATGTATGTACATATGTACATATACCCTCTGAGATAAATATAGTAATTTTTAGCAATTTCAAAAATGCTGTTTTAGTTTTATAAAAATCGGACGATTATATGATATGGACTCCAATAAAAAATTGATCTAGCTTCATTTTTATGCATCGATTAGAATATAGACTATTTCATTTTTTTTACAAATGCAAGAGTATATAATCTTTGGCGTCCCGAAATTTGCTACCCTTATTGTTTTGTAAGATTATTCAATATAAATATATTATGTTTTCTAAATATAGTCTTAAATTCGTATTAAATAATAAAAATTGTTTTTGAATTGATGAGATTACTAAAAATTACAAGGTGTCAATTAGCTTACTCTCCCTATTTCACTCTTGCTGTTTTTGTGCTGGCAATACTGTACCGCTCTTTTGCTCTCTCTTACTCTCCCCAATGTGGATGGTGGTGGATTCCAATACAACAAACAAAATTCATTCACTCTTGGCTTCCACGCCTCGCGTTTTGTCATTCTCTCGAATATCTGCAATCCGTAAATTACACAATTTCTGCAAAATTGGAACGCTACAATAAACAATTTGCAAAAAGTGCCAAAGTCAAGGAGTCGGGCTTTCAAATAGAGTGCTTGTGCGTAAATATGATATGATTCATTCGAAACGTTTGCAAGCTGCAAAAAGAATATTAAAAAAACAAAACCCAAAGACGTAAGAAGAAGAAACTACGTTTGTGCGTGTGTGTGTGTACCGTCACGAGTTCGGAGCGCAGTTTTTTCCGTCTTCTTTCCATCTAGATTTGAAGTTTTCGCATTTATATAGTTTTTTTTTGTTGTTTCCCGTTGTGTGTGGTTAATGTCTCTCACCTTTGGACTTTTGAACTGCTATTATATATTTATTGTGAAGTGAAGTGAAACGCAGAAATATTTTGCAACATGTGAGTTTTCAAAGTTTCTGTTTGTAGCATTTTCCATTTTAAATTCCCAGCTGTCCATATGTAGCTGTAAATATTGCCATTTCCATTTGCCTTTCACGGGAAATACCTGGGAAAACGCCTTTTACTTTAAGATCTGTTGTTGCTGATGCTGTTTCTATTGTTGTTGTCTTCGCTGCCGGTCGCCTCAGTCGCTGCCAACGTCTCAGCTGTCATTTGTGTGTGTGCGTTTGTCCGAGCAAGAAGTTCCACTTCCAGTTTCCAAGTTGCGCTCATGACTATTAATAAAAACAAAAACAAAAAAAGATAACATTGAACCGTGAAGCGAGGTTTTATATATATATATATATATATATATATATATGTATATATTTTGGGCAGAGCGAAATCTTTGAAAAAAAACGAGTGCTAATTAATATTGCGCATGCTCCGCGTTTAGTGGGTGGCAAAGAGTAATAGAGAGCAGAAAAAGTGAGGGAGAGCGAACGCGATGACAGTTATTAATTTTCTCTTGTGACTCTGGACAATTCGCTTTAATTTAGCAATTAGTTTTAATGTTTACATTTATAACCAAGGCAATTGAATAAAAAAAATACAAAGTCATATGACCCCGATGAGAAAAAAAAAGAATGAAAGAAAAGGGGAAATCATAGAAACACGAAACCACCCCTCAAAGTGTCGCGAAACTAGAAATTTTAAATTACATAATATAAATCGAAGTGGAAATTTCTCAACCAAACGATTTTAAATTAATTGAAATCAAAGCAAAAATGCAGTGACTAAGTAAAGAATTTGGCATAGGAAAAGAAGGAAAACAACAAAGGCAAAATGACGCACGTAAACAAAGTGGAAAAGGGGATGGAGCCAGAGAGAGAGAGGGAGTCTGCTGCCGGCAGCGGGGTCCATCATCGATTTTTAGCCAGTGCACTAGAGCGAGATGGCCATAGGGATGCATTGGAATCTGCTAAAGGAACAGCGATAACCGATTTGGAAGACTTGGCCTTTGAGGCATGCCAAGATTGGTCGCAATTACACCAAGACTTCTTCATCACGGACGATGAACTTGAGTATGAGGATGAACTCTCTTTTTTGGGCAGCAGCAACAGCAACCTTGCAACGGGAACTGCAGCAGCAGCTACTGCAGAAAATGGCCTAATGGGGGGAGAGCAGCAGAACGAGCAACTACTGATGGAAGGTGCTTTAAGTGTTAATCGATGAATTTAGCTTGGAGCCTTTGACTCTTCTTCATCACTTTTATAACAGCTCTTACTCGAAAAAGTAAACTAATAAAAACCTAGGGTGTTTACTATAACAGAAAAGGCAATGTAAAATATGACATAAGCTAATACTCACTCTTTAGATAACATTGCATTTTTCACACCTTTTCCGATTTGTTACTGAATCCTTGAACTAACAGTAGAGTCTATCTAACCGCCCCTCTGTCCGGCGTTGCGTTGTCTTGTTTCTCTGTTCTAATGCGAAGTGGGGATTTAGTAATTTTTCACGATTTTAAAATTTCATTTTTATACCCTTGCAGAGGGTATTATAATTTTGGTCAAAAGTGTGCAACGCAGTGAAGGAGACGTCTCCGACCCTATAAAGTATATATATTCTTGATCAGGATCACCTCCTGAGTTGATATAGCCATGTCCGTCTGTCCGTCTGTCCGTCTGTCTGTTTCTACGCAAACTAGTCTCTCAGTTTTAAAGCTATCGAATTGAAACTTTGCACACACCCTTCTTTCCTTTGCACGCAGTATATAAGTCGGAACGGCCGGGATCGGCCGACTATATCCTATAGCTGCCATATAACTGATTGATCGGAAATGCCATAACTTTCGTGTTTGTAAAGTTAGGAAGTTGCGATTTTCTATGGGTCTTATATTTGGCCAATCAATCCGACTCACCAAATTTCATAAGGATCGGCCGACTATATCCTATAGCTGCCATATAACTGATTAATCGGAAATGCCATAACTTTCGTGTTTGTAAAGTTAGGAAGTTGAGATTTTCTATGGGTTTTATATTTGGCCAATAAATCCGACCTACCAAATTTCATAAGGATCGGCCGACTATATCCTATAGCTGCCATATAATTGATTGATCGGAAATGCCATAACTTTCGTGTTTGTAAAGTTAGGAAGTTGGGATTTTCTATGGGTTTTATATTTGGCCAATCAATCCGACCTACCAAATTTCATAAGGATCGGCCGACTATATCCTATAGCTGCCATATAACTGATTGATCGGAAATGCCATAACTTTCGTGTTTGTAAAGTTAGGAAGTTGGGATTTTTTATGAGTATTAAGAATGCATTATATGAATAATTTTGGAGAATATAATTTACAGAGTATTCTGCAAGGGTATATCAACTTCGGCTCCGCCCGAAGTTAGCTTTCCTTTCTTGTTAATTTTTTCAATCGATAAAAATCTAATTAATTTCATTATAACTAGAGAGATACAAGCGTCCTTAGCTATGATAAATTCGTTTTTGTTAAAGCTGCATTTACTTCGGTTTGCCGAAGTTAGCTTCCCTTCTTGTCTGATTAACTTATTACATGATCTGTCTACATTTAGATGTGATATTAGCATAATAGTCTCTTTTTCTTGTCTTCATGGTAAGCTAAAAGTAGGTTTAGGTAGTATGTTTTAAAACTGAGAAAACTTATGGTTTAAGTTTTAAACTTTTAACGTTAAGTTTACCATGACAATAAGAAATTGAGCATTAAGTTTATTGCTCTTGAAACTAAATTGTTAAACGGATATCAGTCATCGATTTGGAGCCAGTTTCCCTTCCAAACACTGTCAAACAAAGCCTGGCGAACAATTTACCAATTTTTCCCTACGAAATTTTCTGATGTTACATACTTCTACCATATTTATTAAATATATTAAGCTGCGTGTAAAGTTATATAATTATTTGCGTTTTCATATATTTTATAGTTCTATGCGGCAACCGCGTTAGCCAGATGACTCGGGCGTACGATGATATTGAGGCCGTGACGCGACTGCTGGAGGAGAAGGAGAAGGACCTGGAGCTGACTGTGCAAATCGGCAAGGAACTCCTTACCCAGAACAATGCCCTCGAGGCCCGGGTCGCTGACTTGGAGGTCGATCTCAAGGCCTCCAATGACGACCGCGCCCAACTGGTCCACGAGCTGCACAAGAAGAACGAACTTATCTCAGTGCTGACCAACGATGCAGATGATGGCACGGATACTGGTGGGTTTTTTTACTTTAAACTACAATTAAATAAATATAAGTGAGGATAAAAACATTGGTATTAGGGGTATAAATTAACCATTTGGATAAAAACTATTTTCTCGATGGATCGTTGAGAAAATGCCCTAACCAATCTTCGGAATCCTTTAAATTTTTATCCATATGAAGCTGCGGATTCTTAAAATGATTTCGTTAAAATCAGACTTTTCAGATAGAATTGTTATTACAAGCTTCTAATTACTTTTACTTTTATGTATTTAATTTTCCAATGGAACTACTACAACTTAATTCTTAAATTTTAATACTTAATACGTTTATTTGCTATTTCCACAGACACGCCCACCATGTCCAAGTCCATAACCTTGGATCTTTTGCAGCGCAAGGTTAACACTCTGCTCGACGAAAACAAGTCCTTGAAGTGCGAAGCTACCCAGCTGGCCCACCAGACGGACGAGGTGGAGGAGCACGAGCGCCAGCTGATGGCCGATATCAGTGCCCAGTTGAGCGATGCCAATTCGCAATATGACAACATCAGTCTGGAGTTGGAGCGACAGCGGGAAGAGAACCGGCTGCAGCACGAGCAGATCGTGAGCCTGACCGCTCGCTTGGCGGAGGCGGAGATGCGGCTGCACCAGTTAACGCAGGACAACGACGAGCACTTGTCGCTGCTGCACGTGACCAAGGAGAACCAGAATGCTTTGGCTTTAGAGCTGGTGGAGTTCAAGCAGCGCTACGAAGAGGTGCTGGCCCTGCTTCACTCGGCCCAGGACCAGCTCAAGCAGCAGCGCAAGCGGTCACAGCCGCAGGCGAGGAGTTCCTTCCTCGGCGGCCTGGGCACGAGTGGAGCTGGTGTCGGCGGCGGCTTTTACCAGCCGGACTCGCTGCATTGCGAGCTGATGGAGTCGTCGCTCTACTCTGAGAACAGTCTGGACTCGGGCATATCCGGCGACACCCAGCGATCGGCGGACCGCATTGGCCGCATGATGATGCACATGCCCTCCGGCGGCATGAGTGCTTCCATGGGCGGAAGCATCTACGCCGGAGCTGGCAATGTGCCGCCGTACAAGAGGGTGTTCGACACGGTTCGATGTGCTGGCAAGAGTGGTAACTACATGGACAGCGGTAATGTGTCAATGACCCAACTGGGCGCAATGTCGATGAGCAGCACCTCGGGGCCGCGCATGGCTTCCATGGCGTATCCAGCGGGCTCTTACTATCGCGGCGGTAGCAGTCAATCGCTTGGCGTTAAAACTCTGTCCAGCGAGAGTCTCAACTCCCAGTCGGATGACGGCTATCCAGCCCAGCCCTCTGGTGTGCCAGGAGCGCCCGGCGCCAAGGAGCTGGAGGCGGCCCTCAAGAGGCTGACACCTGCTGAGGTATTGGCCCGTCGTGCTATGCTGTCTTATGCGCCTGCTGGAACCTATAACTACGATGAGCCCACGGCTCACGGAGCAGCAAACGACCGCAACTCAAACCTCCCGCTGGGCGTGCGCACGCCGGACAGCATCATGTCCACCGGCTCCTCGGGAATGTCGGGCTCCACGAATCACATGTCCGCCTCGATGACGCACCAATGGCGCCTGCCTGAAAAGCTGCAAATTATCAAACCCATGGAAGGATCGCAGACTCTGCATCATTGGTCGCGCCTGGCTACGCCCACGCTCAGTGGACTGCTTGACGAACGTCCGGGCGTGACTATTCGCGGTGGGCGTGGGCTGGACGACTTGGGCATGCAGATCTACACGCTTTCGGACGTCGAGGAGGATGTTAGCGATGATCTGCCCGGCAAACAATTCGAGGCACCGGGCTGCACATTCACCTACACCAACAGCATGGTCATGCATCCAGATGATGGCTTCGTCAACGATCTATCGTTCCTTTCGCAGTCGCAGATGTCCTCTCGCATGGCCTCCACGTCGACATCAAGACAGCCCAGGTAAGGACTTAAAATGATTATCTAATTGATAAATTCCATAAACATATGTGTCTTGGATTAGTAACGCTGGCAATCAATTGATTTAAAATGTATTTTTCCTGTAGATTAATAAGTCGAAATTGAAAACTTTCCATTACGTCCCTGTGCTCGTGGTGACGTTTTTTCAGAAACAGTAGCTTTATTTTGCGTTATTGCAAATTATAATATTTCTAAACGGATAATTCAACGACCATCTTAACAAAAATGTTATTTGGGATATCTCTTTGATTTTTATAGCCTTGCAAGGGGTATTAACAATAATATCATATATCTGCCATAGAAACGCTGGCTTTATTTTTTTTAGTAATATAGGCTAATGTTTGCTTTTCTTACACTTATAGTTGCCCCGCCACACCTCGCGCTGGACTATCGCGCAAAAACTCCTGCTCCACATTCTCGGTAAACCTCGGACTCGCTGGGATGCTGAATGAGAGGGGAATCAAGGCGGTGACGCCCAGTGCCCTCAACACGCCTGCAGGTCCCAACTTCTCGCCCACAGTGACGCCATGCAACAGCCCGGAGGGATCGCCCCCTCGCGCCCAGTCGCCCGAGCCTCTCTTTGGATTGCTCTCGTCGGGTGCGGATCTGATCCGCCGTAAGATCGTTGGCGATCAGCAGCAGCAACAGAAGCATCGGAGCAGCCTTAGCAAGCAGCAGCAGCAGAAGATCATGCTGTCGCACTTGGAACGACGGGCACTGCGATCGCTGAACCTGATCGAGAAGGTGGAGAGCATTGGACTGGAGAACATAATAAGCGCACAGCGAGGCCTAGGCTCGGGAATCGCGAACCGCAGCAGTTCGCCGCTTAGCAGTGGTAGCCTGCAGAGTTTGCACACCAGTAGCAACAGCATTGTGGACGATATACACTTTGATCGAGCCCAAATTAAGGGGGTCCTGCATCGAGGATTGAAGTCGCCCACGCCTGCAGCACCATTATCATCACCTGCAGCGGGAGGAGGCGTAGCCATATCGACGAGCAGCAGCACCAGCGCTTACAATAGCGATGACAGCGACGATCAGGGTCTGGTGATGAAGATCAAGCCATCAAAAAGCACGACGCCCGCAACAACAGCAGCAGCACAAAGTCAGCCAACTTCTGGATCGAGTGCACAGGCGACCACATCAACAAACGGCACAGCGAGCGAAACGCGCCTAAAACAAATGCAGCGCCAGAAATCTCGAAGGCAGCTGAAGAACGGCATGGCCACCCAGAGGCCCGACCTGGGCACAATTTCTGGCGGCGGCGGAGTAGGCGGTCGGGTGCGTCCCGATCTGGGAAAGGTAGCCGACAGCGGCGGCAGCAAGCTGGGCACCAAGCGAAATGAGGCGAAGGCAGCGGAGGAGGAGGCGGCACCGCAGAGCATAACACAGGCGTTTGTGGGATCAGTTAGTTCCTTGCTTTTTGGCCGCAAGGGCGGTTGGCTGTAAAACCAAGAGCTAATCATTCACAACTTTATTCTTACGCTTGCTGGACTATAGTTTACTTTTAACGGAAAGAAAAGATGCCTTCTGCGAGTTAAATACATTTTTATTTAAGCACTACGCGAGAACGAGTTAAATAACGAATGGTTATGTAATCGTGTAAACGTTTAGTTTCATATTTTTTTGTTTAAGCCCCGCATAACGCCTGTAATCGCCACCTTAAGCAACACTGGAAGAAGGTTTTAGTGTTTGTAGCTGTGATTTGTAAATACATTTAGAGAAATGTTTAAATTTAGTAGTTATTAATCAAGTACTTCGCATATTATTATTATTTTTGCTTCAATCAACGGCGTCAATTTAAGAACCAAACAATGGCCAGTTCGTTGAACAACGAGTTCCAAAGCAGCTATTTTTAATTTAAACTATATTTTGCCAATTTTGTATTTAGTTTTCCTGTGTTTATTACCACTTAAACGAAAACGAAACCATATATACATTTATTTTTATAATTTCCTTGTGTATAGGGTCAAAGCAGGTGCAAGTTGTATATAGAAAGAACGATGAGAAAAATCAATCTGTTACTTGAATGTGGATAAGTAAAGTAATATATATATTTTTTTACACGCGTATATCGTTTGCGTTTTTTTGCTTTCCACACAAGAGACGTGCTCCGCAGCTCCTCCCAATGTTGTATCACAAAGATCATAACTCAAAATGCTTTTGCTTTGACTTAACTCTTATTTCGGTGCTTATCGCGCTGCCATACGAAAATACATAAACTATAGCGAGAAACGATTATTTTTCTAGTCCTATCCCGGGTCTGTGCTCGTTTGGCTATGCGAACCTGTCAGCATAGCTTAAAAACGGAGCACATTCGACTCGCCACACAAGAAACGAAAGAGCACTGAACAAATGTGTGAGAATATGCGTATTAATAGATTCATTACTGAGAAACAGCAACAGGATCCAGTAATTCGATGGCTGTTGATTAACAGTGCACTGAGGGCCAACCTAGCAGCATTCACGGACACATGTTATCGAAAGACTTGCGAACACACTACTACCACGCAGTTACAGCCTGTTAACAGGATTCTCAAAATTGATGTAAATTGAAGATCACTACAATTATTTTTACTTTCAACAGTTTTAAATGAAGAACGAAAATATCATGGAATAGGAGAATATTGATTAAGACCAAACATACATATGTTTAATGGAGTTGTTCGCGTTTTCGAGGATTTATGTTTACTAGCATTTCAACATATGTGTTGACTTCAGAAGCTAATCGAGTGTGCGCCCAAAAACGTAAATTAAACAGAAATTTGGAATACAGAACAGATTGTAAAAGTTATTAGTTTTAATTACGAATATATTTATTTATATCTGCAAAATAAAGAGAACATCGTTAAATACAAACAAAAAGAAAAAAAGGTTTATTTGGATTTGGTTGGTTAGTCTATATATGCATTTTGGCGCTTGTTATGGTATTACCAAGATAACGACTCCAAGCACTCCGCTCGAATTATCAAGACTTGGCTAATATGGAAAATCTGTGAGACATTTTGGACCTGGCGATTCCGAAGAGGAAGATTTCCAATAAAAATGACTTAAAAAGTGCATTAAGAATTTAGTTAAAGTAGAAGATAATCTAGTACTTAATCGAAGGAATAAAAAAAAATTAATTTTTCACAAAATGGCAGTTGCTGAAACTCAAATTTTTAATTTCCACCAAAAAAATAGTTTTTCATAAGAAAAAATCCTTTGATTAAGTACTAGATTTTTTTGTCTAAAAGAAGCCCACAAAATTTGGGCGAAATCGGCTTGGAGAAAATTTTGAGAAAAACGAATTTAAAGTTTCAACTTACTATAAATATACTGATGCGCGCCGCCCTTAGAGGCTGTATATCTCATTCAATTTTTAAAAAACCGATTTAAAACTTCAGGAAAGTATTTTCAAAGACCTAAACTTTGTAAAAATGGGGGAAAAAATCTTTTTTTTGAAAGTTACAATTGTTATTACATTTTTAGTCCCTTGTAGACAATAAGCTTTGGGGTACGAATTAGCCCATTTTTTGTTTTTATTAGAATTATTGGTTTTCTTTAAAATTTAAGAGTATTGTTTTTCGTTCCTTCAATAAATTAGGTCATTTTCTAAAATACTGCGTTTAAATTGTTGGAATATCCTTGCTGGTTATGGAGCGTGTCGATTTGAAATTTCTGTTTATTCTTGTACGAAATAATAAGCTTTGAGCGACTGTATGTTTTTTGATAGCTGACTTAGTAAAACAGTCGTTCTGCTCAGAAATATTGGTTACAACGAAGTCAAAATTGCCTGTACTAGAATGGCATCAGTTATATCAGTCTAGACTCAATCGCTCATTCTTCCCTTTAAAGGATTATGTGGTGAGTTTTTGAAATCATGAGTTCTTCGTACTTCTCATAGTTCGCCTAGCTTTTTGCCCCATAGACATTGTATTTTTCTTTCATATGTACTTTTTATGGGAGTAAATAGAGTTGTTGTAGAAACAACGCCTGAGTGTATACGCCCTACGGAACAGCAATAATTAAATAAAACGACGATAGCTTCTTAGTTTTTATCCTGGAACTTGTTAATAAAACAACTAGAGAATCCTGATTTCAATAAAAAAAATATTGTACTGCATAATGGCAATAGGTTTCTGGACTTGTTTATTTCGATGTTATCAATATAATGTACATAAAATATATTGCAAAACATTTCGCTGAAACGACCAAGTTAAAAATTTACTGTAAAATTATGGTACAGTGTATACTTTGAGTACATATTTTACTGAATAGACTTTTAATGAATTGATTTATACCCGTTTTAGATTACCTTTATGTAGTATATTTCACATAAATTTAGTTTTTTTTAAAGTGTACACTTACCAATTTTTCTCAAACTACCTTTTAAAAGAGCCTAGCTTGGTTCAAATGTATCTCCCCCAAAAAATGACAATAGTGGAAAGTAAAAATTAGATATGTAAATAATTTAAAAGTTCTGAATTTCAATTGGTATTCAGGTATTTTATAGCAACTGCTGCGATTTGTAACGACTTTTTCCCGTCCGTAATGAAAGAAAGAGGTGCAGTTAAGCAACTTGGTGATATGGATGATTTTGGTGTTTTTGGTTCTGTCTTGTCCACTTTGATCAAAACAGATTTATTTATCGGTATCATTATGATTTTATTCTAATCTGACCTTAATGTATTTTAAAAACAGTCATCCAAAATTTGTATGTATTAAAGAATAAAATAAAGACGCAAGGGTGCTCCTAGCGCAAGCAGTTCTAAGCTATTACAGCTGCCAGCTTTTGTCCATTTGCACACTTCATTGAACTTGTTTTAAGTCGAGTCTAAAATGAAATTATATTCATAGATTCAATTATTCTGGAGCACCAATTCTCAATTCTTTCGGTTCATTTCAAAGGGACTATTGAGCACGAACACGAATGACATTTCCCATATTATTTGCATTCAAATGCACTCAGTAGGAAATTTGAACGAATGTACATGTGAGTGACGTATACGCAAATACCCTAGCTACCAAACCCAACATACAACCTGTATATCCAGAGATACCCATTATTCCAATTGTCAATAACATAAGCCCAGAGCCTACTATTGCAGTTATTCAAATCAATCCAACATAAACATTTAACAATTGTCAATAACATAAGTCCAGAGCCTACTATTACAGTTATTCAAATCAATCCAACATAAACATTTAACCCCTCAGACATAAATCTTTCCCACGCCTTCGATCGGCGGCATCCGAATTATAAACACTTCACACGCCTTTATCGACGACGGCAGACATAAACAATATTCAGACCTTTAAACAAAGGGTCCAGCCTGAGAACCCATTTGTCAGCATAAAAGCTTTGGCCAATCCAAATTAATTAAACAAAAGATGCAGCCTAGAAACCAACCCATCAGGCCACAGTTTTGACCAATCAAAATTATCTAATCAAAGTCCACTTTCGCTGCTCACGCGCTGTCACCGATAGAAGCCATAGTTATAAGAATAATGCATTTTGTAAAATCAGTTTAAGATTGGGGATCTAACTTGAAAGAACTTTACCAATAAAGACTCCGCTATATATTAAAATAAAAATCGCTTTTTTTTAATATATTCCGAACCGAAAAATATAAATTTAAGATTGGGGATCTAACTTGAAAGAACTTTACCAATAAAGACTCCGCTAAAAAAAAAAATCCTTTTTTAATATATTCCGAACCAAAAAATATAATTGGCGCAGCCGGTAGGATACAAGTAATATCCTCGCGAGTGACTACCTAAAAAGGAATTAAAAAAATTACTTCGCGAAAATAAAACATTATTTGTATCCGCAAAACGAACTTACTTAAAAAAAAAAAAAAAAAAAATTTTTTTAAAAAAAAACAACATTAGTTAAATCACGAATGAGGATTTCTAGTGTCTAAACCAGTGAAAATAATCTAAATTATTTCGCCTAAATACAACAACTAAAAAAAAAAAAAAAAAAAAACATTAAATATGGATCTGCCATCAACATCAGCAGCAGCAGCAGCCGTAGCCGCAGCATCAAAAGCTGCACAAACCCTTTCAGATGTATCAATGAACCATTTCCTTCTGCAACTGAAGCAGATAAATAAATTTAATGGAGACCCACTCTATTTGGCTCTCTTCATAAAAGAAGTCGATGAATTAGTCTACCATTATCCTACAGCATCAGAAGGCCAAAATCAAATTATACAAGCAGCCATCAGGAACCTCCTAGTTGGACAAGCCCGATCACTCTTGATGAGAAATGTACCACAGGACTGGAAGGAATTGAGAAGCCTACTTATCGGCGAGTTCAACAGCGCAACGCCTCCACATCGAATGATAGCCGAATTACGTGAGACTAAATATAAAAATAATTTACGTAAATTTGTTGAAGAATTAGAAGAACAGACAAGTAGAATTTGTTGTAAACTTAGCTTAGATAATAATCCGTCAAACACAGTTCTAGTTTCGAGGACATTGAGTGATACAATAGCTGAAGTGATTAGTGAAAAATTACCAGTAAAAACTTTTATTACGTTGAGCAAATTTGATATTTCAACTCCTCTTAAATTAAAACAAGCTGCCCAATCTGTAGGAATGTTTGAAGAAAAATCAATAAATAATCGTTCGTATATGTCCCAAAACTCTCAGGAAGACTATGAATTTCAAGATTTTAAAACATCAAAATCATTCTCAAATACAAAACCCAACTATCATTCAGATAATAACCAAGGGGGTAGATTCCAAAATAATAATTATCAAAACAAATATAACAACAATCAGCAGAGACAGAATAAGTTCGACTCTAATAGAAGTTGGGGTAACAACAATAATTATAATAATTCAGGAAATAATTATTATCCTAAAAATTCTCAAAATAATCAAGGACAGGGTAACCAGAGTACTCAAAGTACCAATATTCCCCAAAAACGTCCCCGAGTTTCAGAATCAGATCAACAACGCAAGTCTGAACCAATGGACACATTTGAAAATTTTCAGACAACAGCCTCGGACGAAACACAACAGCCATAAAAATCAAAATTGATAATAAACTATGCCTCTGTCTTATCGATACAGGATCAAGCATAAATTTAATTAACAAAAACTTCTTTGAATACCCAATTAAAAATAATTCTACTAAAATTGAAACTATAGGTGAATCTGTAATTTTGAATAAATATATCCAGTTTAGTATCCCAAAATTATTTTCATCTAAACAAACATTTTATATAAACCACTTTTCAAATCATTATGACATTCTTATTGGAAGAAAAATTCTAAAAGAAACATCAGCAAAAATTGATTTTATGAAAAACACTATTGAATTAAATAAATATGAATTCCCAATGGTAAATATAACGGAAAAACCTAAACAAACTTTTTCAAATATAGTAGACGATGAGGAATATATTTATGCCTTACAAACAGATTTATCTGACAATAACATAAGAGACGATCACTTAAATAATGAAGAAAAAACTGAACTTCATTATTTAATGTCAAAATATTTTGATATTCAGTATCATGAAGGTGAAAATTTGACTTTCACGAACGAAATCAAACACATTATTAAAACAAAACATGAAGAACCAATATATAGGAGACCATATAGCTATCCGTATATTTACGATACAGAAGTAGAAAAACAAATTGAAGAAATGATAAGACAAGGTATTATCAGAAAATCAAAATCTCCTTATTGCAGTCCAATTGTAATGGTACCCAAGAAAAGGGATGCATCGGGCATACCCAAATTTCGTATGGCTATCGATTACAGAGGATTGAACGAAGTAACTATTAATGACAAATTCCCTATTCCGAACATGGACGAAATCTTAGACAAGTTAGGGAAATGTCAATATTTTACAACATTAGATCTTGCTAAAGGGTTCCATCAAATTGAAATGGATCCAGACTCTATTCAAAAAACTGCATTTTCCACTAAGAAAGGTCACTATGAATATACTAGAATGCCCTTTGGTCTTAAAAACGCACCCGCTACATTTCAGCGTTGTATGAATAATGTATTACACGACATAATAGGTACCCATTGTCTAGTATATTTAGACGACATTGTTATATTTTCTACCTCTTTACAAGAGCACATTCAATCTCTTAAAAAAGTATTCGAACGTCTTCGCAGATCAAATCTCAAACTACAATTAGATAAATGTGAATTTATGAAACGAGAAACGGAATTCTTAGGTCACATAATTTCAACCGAAGGAATCAAAGCAAATCCAAATAAAATTCAAGCTATTCAAGATTTTAAAATTCCAAACTCTCCAAAACAAATAAAATCATTTTTAGGCCTTTGTGGATTTTATCGAAAATTTATAAAAGACTTCGCAAAAATTGCAAAACCAATGACTCTTTGCTTAAAGAAAGGATCAAAAATAAATATAAGCGATCCTAATTACAATGAAGCGTTTGAAAAATTAAAAACTTTAATAAGTAACGATCCAATTCTCATTTATCCAGATTTTGAAAAGAAGTTCGATTTAACTACAGATGCAAGCAATTATGCATTAGGTGCAGTTCTATCCCAAGAAGGCAAACCCATTTGTTTTGCCAGTAGAACATTAAATGAACATGAGTTAAATTATGCAGCTATTGAAAAAGAATTATTAGCTATTGTATGGGCGACTAAGTATTTCCGCCCCTATCTCTTCGGAAGAAGTTTTAAAATATGCTCTGACCATAAACCGCTTGTTTGGTTACATAACATAAAAGAACCTAATATGAAATTACAACGTTGGAAAATAAAACTTAGAGAGTTTGACTATGAAATAAAGTACATTAAAGGAAAAGAGAATTACGTAGCAGATGCTTTGTCAAGGATTACAAAGAAAGAAACTAAAGATAACAAAATTGAAGAAGTATTTCAAAATGAAGACGATTTAGATACTACTGCAGCAACGGTGCATAGTGCACAAGAAGATAACGGTGATTGCATACAAATTACCGAACGACCAGTTAACGTTTTTAATCACCAACTTATATTTGAAAAGGGAAATCAAGACACTAACGAACTTACTCACTACTTTAATAAAACTATTAATAAAATAATTTACAGTGACATGACTGAAATATTGGCAAAAGACATAATTATAAAATTTATATGTGGACACAATTTTGTTATGTACATTAATAATGACGAAGACTTTGCTATTTTTCAACGAGCCTATATGAAATTAATTAAACCAAATACTGGAACGAAATTAATGAAAACTTCAGTTATACTTCCCAACTTGCCCACATATGCAGACTTTCACGAGAAAATATTAGAAATACATGAAAAGACAATACATCAAGGTATAAAAAAAACGTATGACGATTTTAAAACTAAATACTATTTCCCAGACGCACAAAAACTTATTCAAAACATTATTAATAAATGTGAAATTTGTAATTTATGCAAAGCAGAGCACAGAAAAGTTGCTCTTCCTTTTGAAAAAACTCCAGAAACCAAAAATATTCGCGATAAATATGTTATAGACTATTATTTTATTGACCAACGTAAATTTTTAACATGTATCGACATTCATTCAAAATTCATTTCTATTATTGAAACCAAAACGACAGATTGGATTGAAAGTAAAAAAGCTCTTCTAAAAATTTTTAGTATGATAGGTAAACCAAAAACAATTAAAATGGATCAAGATCCTGGCCTAATATCTAAATCATTACAAAATTGGTTAAAAAAGGAAAATATCAATATTGAAATAACAACTAGCAAGAATGGTATAGCCGACATAGAAAGGGTCCATAAAACAATGAATGAAAAGCTTAGAATTATCAATACACTTACAGACGCAGAAGATAAATTAATGAATATAGAAAAAGCAACATACGTTTATAATCATGAAATAACCCATGATGCCACAGGTAAAACTCCTGCCGAAATATTTCTTTATGGCATAAAACCGAACAAAAATATACAAAAACGGAAAGAATACAAGATAGATAAAATTAATAAAAACCGCGAGGAACATGAAATAGATTTGGAATATACTAAAGTTGAAAAAGAAATGAAACGAAAAGCTAAATTAGTAAACCCATTCAAAAAGACAGGAGCATTAGAACAAAAAGATGAAAAGCACTGGCAAGAAACTAATAGGGGTCATAAAGTAATAAAACACAGAAGTAAATTCAAAAAGCTAAAATGCATAATCTTTCTCATCATTCCAGGGAGACTGACAGTACTAACTCTGATACTGAAATTGATCATGATACTGACATGGACGAAAATACCATTGATAACAGCACAACAAATTAGCATTACACCCATTACTTCGAACAACGGTTATTTACTTCTGAACACAGGGACTATAAAAATACCTCTAAATTATGAACACCATATGATTAAAATAAATCAAACTAAAATATTTGAAACATATCAAGATTTTATAAAATACGAAAACCAATTTAAACACGTACCGGACATTGCTTTAACATTGAAACAATTAAAACATGAAATCAAGGGAATTACTTCGTCACAAAGACAAAAACGGGGATTAATCAACTTTGTAGGAATAGCTTACAAATATCTATTTGGAACATTAACTGAAGATGATAAAAAGGAGTTGGAAGATAAGCTAGAAAACTTACAGGAAAAAATAATTGAAAACAAAGAATTTAATGACATAATTCAAATAATAAATGAGCAATCCAAACATATAAACAGACTCGTAAGAGATGAAGAAGAGGAAGATGCTTTGAACATTTTTAGATACTCCCTAAATATATTTCTAGAATACATTGAGGATTTACAAATGAGTTTACAATTAACAAGAGTAGGAATATTTAATCCTAAAATATTAAAACATGAAGAATTAGAGAACATAAACGAAGAAAAATTACTATCAATCAAAACTTCAGCTTGGTTAAGCAGTCAAACTAAAGACACTTTTATTCTAGCCCATATACCCACTTCATTTAAAGAAACACAAAAATATAGAATTATAAAATACCCAGATAATATCGGACGACAAATTGACATTAATGACAATTATGAATATTTTATAAACGACGAAAAAAAGGTATTTTACTTGGAAAATTCACCAAATTCATTAACAACTATATTAGACCAAAAATTTATAATCATGGATCAATGTATCTCTCAAATCCTTACTAATCAATTAGCAAAATGTCAACACACTTTTGTATCAGAAAATGAATCTGTAAAATACATTGAACCTAACATCATTATTACTTATAATTTAAGTGAAACACAAATTAAGCAAGATTGCGAAATGTTCAACAAAAAAATTCAGGGTAACAATCTAATACAATTAAGTCAATGCTCCTTAGAAATAAGAGATATAAAATTTACAACTTCAAAGAATATAAATGAATATAAAATTATATTATCCAGCACTAATGTTACTTTATATGAACCAATACGATTGTTAAAACTTAAAAATTCTATTACCCATCAACAAAAACAAGAATCAATCTATAAGTGGGTTGTTTTTACGATATTAATAATTATACTTTTAAGCATCACAACTTACATCATATTTACCTATAGGCGCCTAGCCAACAAAAAAGAAATTTTGTTTAAATTCAACAAGGATGTTGAATCTTCTAAAGGAGGGGCGAGTGACGTATACGCAAATACCCTAGCTACCAAACCCAACATACAACCTGTATATCCAGAGATACCCATTATTCCAATTGTCAATAACATAAGCCCAGAGCCTACTATTGCAGTTATTCAAATCAATCCAACATAAACATTTAACAATTGTCAATAACATAAGTCCAGAGCCTACTATTACAGTTATTCAAATCAATCCAACATAAACATTTAACCCCTCAGACATAAATCTTTCCCACGCCTTCGATCGGCGGCATCCGAATTATAAACACTTCACACGCCTTTATCGACGACGGCAGACATAAACAATATTCAGACCTTTAAACAAAGGGTCCAGCCTGAGAACCCATTTGTCAGCATAAAAGCTTTGGCCAATCCAAATTAATTAAACAAAAGATGCAGCCTAGAAACCAACCCATCAGGCCACAGTTTTGACCAATCAAAATTATCTAATCAAAGTCCACTTTCGCTGCTCACGCGCTGTCACCGATAGAAGCCATAGTTATAAGAATAATGCATTTTGTAAAATCAGTTTAAGATTGGGGATCTAACTAAAATTTAAAAAAAAAAATTTTTTTAATATTAAAAAAAAAAAATTTAAATGGATCAACTTGAAAGAACTTTACCAATAAAGACTCCGCTATATATTAAAATAAAAATCGCTTTTTTTTTTTTTTTTTTTTTTTAAAATTTTTTTTTTTTTTTTTTTTTTTTTTTTTTTTTTTTTTTATTTTTTTTTTTTTTTTTTTTATTTTTTTTTTTTTTTTTTTTTTTTTTTTTTTTTTTTTTTTGTTTAATTTAATAATAATCAAATAATTTTTTTTTTAAAAAAAAAAAAAAATTTTTTTTTTTTTTTTATTTTTTTTTTTTTTTTTTTTTTTTTTTTTTTTCTTTTAAATAAAATTTAAATTTTTTTTTTTTTAAAATTTGGTTTTTTTTTTTCGAGGTTATAAAAGTTTTTTGAAATCAGATCAAGTGCAAATAATTGACAATATAGTATATGTAAAAAAAAAAAAAAATTTTTTATTAATTTTTCTACTTTATTTTTTTTTTTTTTTTTTTTTTTTAATTTAAAAAAGCCTTTTTAAACAACTTCAAAAAAAAAACTTCCAAAAAAAACCGAAAACCGAATTGAAAACGAAATTTAAAAACTTCATTGTTTTATACTTCGATATGCATTTTTTGATTTCAGAGTACGTATTTGATTTTGAACATGAAAGGAAGGAAACTTCGGCTAGCCGAAGTTTTTATACCCTTGCAGTTATTACAAAACGACTACATTTCGATTTCTATGCCTATATAACTAAAACAATGAAGCAATGTCGATTTTACGCTGCATTTTACCAGCGTTTCTAAGGCAGCTATTTGATATTCTGATTTAGTAAATAATTACTATAACTCAAAGGAATATTTTAATAAATAGAAAAACAAAATAAATACAAATTTTTTTGGAAGTTTTTTTTTTTTTTTAATTGTTCTATGGGAGCTATATGATATAGATGTACGATTTTAATTTAATTAAAACCTTAATTCCACATTATTTAAATATTACAAAATCACAAGAAACAAGAAAGGAAAGCTAACTTCGGGCGGAGCCGAAGTTGATATACCCTTGCAGAATACTCTATAATTATATTCTCCAAAATTATTCCTATGATGCATTCTTTATACTCATAAAAAATCCAAACTTCCTATCTTTAAAAACACCAAAGTTATGGCATTTCCGATCAATCAGTTATATGGCAGCTATAGGATATAGTCGGCCGATCCTTATGAAATTTGGTAGGTCGGATTGATTGGCCAACTATAAAACCCATAGAAAATCCCAACTTCCTAACTTTACAAACAGACGGACAGACGGACAGACGGACATGGCTATATCAACTCAGGAGGTGATCCTGATCAAGAATATATATACTTTATAGGGTCGGAGATGCCTCCTTCACTGCGTTGCACACTTTTGACCAAAATTATAATACCCTCTGCAAGGGTATAAAAACGAGGACGGAAACTAACTTCGGCAAGCCGAAGTTTAAAGGGATATTTCGCAGCCTTTAACAATTTTTCCTACAGAAACTATAAGATATAGACGTCCTGATCAAGGTATGCGTAAATAAATAAGACTTGGAAAAATTTATGTCAATAGCTTATACACGGCATGAAATATTCTGAAAATCATCAAATTTGGACCGATTTCACCCTATTGTTCCTATGGGAGCTATAGGATATAGACGTCCGATCGGCACGCGCTTTTACCCTGCTCAAGGTATTCATAAAAAAATAAGATTTGGAAAGACTTATGACAATAGCTTTTACACTGCGCGAAATATCTTCCGTTCTTGCAAGTTATATCCGATTGTTCCTATGTGAGCTATAGGATATAGCCATCCGATCGGGGCGGCTTTCAAATATTGATCCTGATCAAGAATATATATACTTTATGGGGTCGGAAACGTCTCCTTCACTGCGTTACAAACTTCTGACCAAAATTATAATACTAGGGTATAAAAAATTAAAAACAAAGTTATACTGTTTAAATTTTGTTTTCCGATTGTTCTTTTATGAGCTATATTCACCCGAACCGGCTCGTTCCGACTTATATACTACCTGCAATAGAAAGACAACTTTTGGGAAAGTTTCAAGCAGATAGCTTTAAAACTGAGGGTCTAGTTTGCGTAGAAACGGTTGGACGGACATACAGACATGGCTAGATCGACTTTCTTGGTGATGCATTCCTACGAACATAAGTTTTTAACTACTACGCTCTATTACTCTATTAACGCTTCTGAAGATCCTGCAGTAGTGAGCTGGTGATGCGGCTAGTCTAAACAGGTTATTAGTTGGATTTTTAGATTTAAATGTCCCAAAAATACCGCAAAAGTACCTAAATACTGCCACAGGGTAGCGCTTTGCAGCACTACTCCCAGTTTGGGCACGTGCAGGGTGTGCACACACTGGCGCAGAGAGGTAAACACAACACAACGCAATATTTCGTCGGAATTTCTCCTGGTTCTTGCCAGTACTGCCGCGCAATAAACCTGCCCAATTAGTGCCAAAATGGGCACGCATAATGCTCGGATCAAATGAAATCAAGTGCGAAGCGATAGTCGGGCAATTTGAGCGGGAAACGGTAACTGCGTGTCAAGTGCAAAATATGTAAACCGGAGGGTGGCGGGTTGACGAGAAAAAAACAAACACAAAACCCGAAACCAAAAACCAAAAAGCAGCAACAACAAAAGCCAGTGAGAGAAAGGTGCGAGAAATTCACCTGCCCCCGTGAGCCGATTAATTGATGACGTGGACGCGGACGAAGGACGCAGGGCCAGGATATATACATATTTCTGCAGTGCACATGCATGCTGCACACACGCACACACTCACACACATGCAGAAAACCAGTTGTTATTGTTGTTGCTGCAAATGAGAAGTGCAAGTGAAGCAGCAACAGAAATCCTGCTCTTAAAAGTACAAAGCGAGGAAAAGGAGAAAATAAATAAGCGGAAAAGGGCCAAGAAGGTGCGACAACGACAAAAGTTGTTTGTCAACTTGTTGCCAATGTTGCAGCCACAAAGTGGCTGGCTGTACAAACAGCAACAGCAGCAGCAGCAACAGCAACAAAAACCCAGCATTTTGCATCGGGCAAATCCAGGCGAAAGTCCCAGGCCGTCAGCAGGATACTAAGGAGCTTAAGAACAGAGCAGGTGGAAAAAGGCCCGGATTTCCTGCCATTTGGGTGAGCTGGTCAATTTGAATGCTTTCTGGCCCTTTTTAAATGTTTTCCCACTTTTCTCAAAGCTCACATGCAGAAACTTCTGTAAAAACACCATTTGCGGTCTAGAAACAGGTGGAAAACTAACGAAGCTACTTGGTTAATATCACAACCCTCTAAGATTTCTTCATATGTAAGGTACACATGTTTCCGCATTCCGCATAGTGAGGAAGAAGAGTATAAAAAGGACACAATCGGACATTTCAGTAAAGGACTTGGGTAAGTTTCAAGTGGTTCCCAATGGAAATTAGACTAAAAGACCAATTCGTTCTTTTACCCAGGCATTAAAACAGGCTAATCACGGAATTTAAACGAATACAATTCATTTAAAAGGACAAAGCAATCAGATTCTGGTAAGCACGCTTTAAATCAAAATTTTCGCACAGATAAATGTGTTTTTCGCATATTATAAGCAAGTTATATATTAATCCAAGAAACCAAGCCAAGGCTGGTTTTTGGAAGTGGTTGCTGAAGCTATTAATCATTCAATGACAATATTAATTAACAATCAAAAATATTTTCGGTTTTAAATGTTTTATTTAGAAACAAGTTTAAGACCTCTAAACATTTTTTAAACATCGTTTTATATTTAGGCAAAAACTCATTTATTAAAATTCCAAAATCTCTTGTTTTTTTGTAAACAAAGTTGCTTAGGCTAAAACATTTCTCCATGTAGGCTTAAGATGTTGCTCAAAAATAGGTTTTTATCGTTCCTGTTAGTGTTAATTACAAAAATAATTTTTTACCTTGAAAAAATGTTTCATATATTATTCCCTATGTTTTTAGCATTGCCTTCGAAGGACTTGAAGTCCTTTAAATTATTTTGGCGATTAAATACCCTCTCCCGGAACCATGTCCACTATTACTCGAAGCGCCAGTGCGAGTCCCATGGCGCTCAATGGCGTGATCGATGCCAGCCTGTTCCCTCTGAAGTCCACGGCCGATGTGGTAAATCTGTTCCGTCGCGCTTTAACCTCCGGAATCGAGCCCGATCTCACCCTGCTCTCCATTGTGGTCGGCTACATCGAGCTGTCTTTGACGACTGGAGAGGCCGCTGCTCAGGCCGCGCAAGCAGCTGCTGCCGCTGCCGCAGCAGGGGACATTAGTCAAGCGGCGACAGGTGTGTATAGCCCGCGTTCATGAGTCACACCTACCTTTTACCGCTCGCGTTCACCGTTATCCATTTACCAAAAGGAAACCTGTTAAAACGGAAGTCGTACACAATTGGAAAAGTTTCAGCGCCTTGTTTTGGTTATTGCCACAACGTCACGAATTTTTTAGCTAGTGGCAGTAAAAATTCCTTATTGCTTGTCGTTAGGCATTTGAGAAACTTCCAAAATTTGGTCACTAATTTTATCCTCTTAAAGTGGAGTTCAAAATTATATTTTTAATTTTAGTCCGATGCTTGCAAAGCAGTCAGTCTATCTATCCGTCTGTCCAACCGTTTCCCTGTCTATTACAGTTAGTATAAAAGGTAGAACATGTAGCTGCCATATGTTTTAACCTATCCGAAAATAAATAGAAAAACAAGAAAGAAAAGCTAACTTCGGGCGGAGCCGAAGTTGATATACCCTTGCAGAATATTCTGTAAATTATATTCTCCAAAATTATTCATATGATGCAATCTTAATACTCATAAAAAATCCCAACTTCCTAACTTTAAAAACACCAAAGTTATGGCATTTCCAATCGTTTAGTTATATGGCAGCTATAGGATATAGTCGGCCGATCCTTATGAAATTTGATAGGTTGGATTGATTGGTTAAAAATAGAACCCATAGAAAATCCCAACTTCCTAACTTAACAAAAACCAAAGTTGTGGCATTTCCGATCAATCAGTTATATGGTGGCTATAGGATATAGTCGGCCGATCCTTATGAAATTTGGTAGTTCGGATTGATAGGCCAAATATAACACCCATAGAAAATCCCAACTTCCTAACTTCACAAACACCAAAGTTATGGCATTTCCGATCAATCAGTTATATGGCAGCTATAGGATATAGTCGGCCGATCTTTATGAAATTTGGTAGGTCGGATTGATTGGCCAAATATAAAACCCATATAAAATTCCAACTTCCTAACTTAACAAACAGCAGAGTTATGGCATTTCCGATCAATCAGTTATATGGCAGCTATAGGATATAGTCGGCCGATCCCGGCCGTTCCGACTTATATACTGCGTGCAAAGGAAAGAAGGGTGTGTGCAAAGTTTCAATTCGATATCTTTAAAACTGAGAGACTAGTTCGCGTAGAAACAGACAGACGGACAGACAGACGGACAGACAGACGGACAGACAGACGGACAGACGGACAGACGGACAGACGGACAGACGGACATGGCTATATCAACTCAGGAGGTGATCCTGATCAAGAATATATATACTTTATAGGGTCGGAGATGTCTCCTTCACTGCGTTGCACACTTTTGACCAAAATTATAATACCGTCTGCAAGGGTATAATAACTGAATAATATAAATAATTTTTATGTTTTTTACAACATAAGTTGAGGTATAGATGTTTTACCGATTTCATTAATATACTTTATAAAAATAAAACAATTAAATCATATAGCTGTCATAGGAACGATATAACGAACTATATACTGCGTGCAAAGAAAATAAGGGTGTGTGCAAAGTTTTAAGTCGATATCTTTAAAACAGAAAGACTAGTTCGCGTAGAAACAGACAGACAGAGATGCTTATATCAACTCAGGACGCGAACCTGATCAAGAATATATATACTTTATATGGTCGGAGATGTCTCCTTCACTGCGTTGCACACTTTTGACCAAAATTGTAATACCCTCTGCAGGGGTATAATAATACCCCTTAATGTGTTGTTTTGATAGGCGAACCAAAAACAAACATTGAACGAATATGGAAGAGAAAAATGACGTAAAATAGCTCTCCTTCATATGGTTATCACAATTTTGTGATACCATAAGATGTCTGAATGTAGGGTGTAATTTAGTTAGCCTTAGCAGAGTCAGGTGCTAAGTCTATGTACTGGACATGTCTTAACCTTCTAATTTCTAATAAAGTTTAAGTTCTTTTGGAATAGTCGTTGGGCCAGGTTAGCGTCGATGTTTTAAAGGTGGTTATGGAGTCCCATAACCTGTCATTGAGTGTGGTTGCTCATTGTTTTACAAGGAGCTACCCACCGTGTTCTATTGAAGGATATCGACTTGGCTAGCTCAGCCTTGCGGTTGCTTAGTACGTCGGTGTGTTCAGGCACCCAAATAGGTTTGATACTCAGGTGTGCGGTCGTCTCGTTCAGAGATGTAACTGAAACTGCTGCTTCACGGTCCGAAAACAGTGATGTGTTCAGGAGAGCCATTGTGTCCTTAATAGCAATGACCTCCGCCTGGAACACATTGCAATGGTCTGATATATATAATTAAAAAAAATATATATTTCGGTTCGAGTAGATCCCAACCACCGTTTACTTATTTAGCTAGAGCCATCCGTATAGTTCAGGATAGTGTTTATAGCATCAGTGCTATGATTTGGAAATAGTTCCGGTTTTGTTTGTTTTTATTCCAGCATAGCTTATTATTAAGAATAACTCCCAAGTACTTCGCTTGGATGCTAAAAGACAGTCGTGATTGGGGCATTAAGGGCCAGTTTAGTTTAGTTTTTTCGGGGTTAACAATGAGTCCAACAGGAATTTCCTTTGAGCGTAGACCACCACCCTTGAGCCTTCTCTTTCTTTTCTTAGTAGGAGTAGGCTAACTACTATTACTTAACATTGCATTGTATCGTGCAACTCTCTAATACGCATATGCTATGAGAAATAGTATTTTTTTACGATTTTAGAAAAACGATGTATATATAATTCCATACATCTGCATTAGGAAATATCGGAAAATTAAAAGGAAAATCGACATACTTAATTTCGTTGTTATTTAAAATATTAGATTGAAATTAAAAATAAAAATTTTTGTGTATAGCTGAAGATTTTATTACCATACTACCTTCATGTTAGTTTTCTTTTTTGTTCGGTTAATAAATTTAGTTTTGTTTTTAAATTAATTTCGTTTTCTAATTTTCTATAACGTAAATATATACGATTTATATGCATAGTCCACGGATTAGAAGTAAATTTAATTTCGTAAATTTCCATACTTATTAAAATTATATTAACTTATCTTCAATTTAATGGTTTGATTTTTAGAGAAGCTGTTTGTGGGAATATTGAAATGACATAACATTATTTTATTTTTAATTAAAACTAATTATCCACCTTTACCTTATGCAGGCGGAACTGACGTTATCATGGGCAACAGCGTTCCCTTTCCGGTAGTTACCCATGAGCTGATCGCCGGGCTGTACAAGAAGTTTCAGACGATCCTGTCGGTGGTGGAGAAGCCGAAGCCCCACCGCCAGGCCACCCGCGAGGTGATCAAGAAGGTATCCGACGTGATCTGGAACTCGCTGATCCGCAGTAGCTACAAGGACCGGGCTCACCTGCAGAACCTCTACAGCTATCTGTCCGGGAACAAGTTGGACTGCTTCGGAGTCGCTCTGGCAGTGGTGGCGGGATGCCAGTTGCTCGGCTACAAGGACGTACGACTGGCCATCTCAGAGGATCATGCCTGGGTGGTGTTTGGCCAGAAGCGTGTGGAGACCATCGAGGTGACATGGCACGGCAAGGGCAGCGAAGATAAGCGGGGACAGGATATCCGCCCTGGGATTGAATCCGGGTCGTGGCTCTACTTGGGTAAGTTTAAACTGTGTGCAGTAAAAATGGCCACTGCCTTTTTAAATATGTTGCTAGAATTAGAGTCACTGAGGATTGTTAAGCTATTCAAATACTCCAACCTAAAAAATACTCGAATACCTAAAAAATGTGTACTTATAGTTTCAAAATATTGTCTTTATGAGTTATATCTTTGTTTTTGTCTTTTGCCTTCATCCCAATTTCACACGAGCATTTCTTGTTTTGATTAGAACTGGTCATTCCTTGTCAAAAAAGATAAATGACGGTTCAGAGTAGCATCTTTTAATGAAAATTATTGACTTAAATCTAGTTTAATTCAGGTGGACCAAATTTGTACGCTCCGCTTAAAGTTTTCTATGCACCATTGCTGTCCTTTTTTTTACCACCGTAAATTTGCTATACTTAAAATGTTTAATCCACTAGTAGATCTTGCAAATCTTTTTTGTATAATTTTTTTCTTGTGAATATCTGTGCACTTACCTTCAGGAGGAGTTTCAGATATCAGGGTACTTAATTTAGCCTTAAAATTTATCCAGTTTGTTTCCTTGACGTTATGAAGATGTTCCCCCTTTTGAACCACTGATAAGGTAGTGGTTTACCTTATTAAAATGGGAGTGCGATAAAAGGGTGATATCAAGGAATGTTCGCTCCGGTCCAATATTGCAAATAAATTGTCTTTTTTTTTAAATAAAATAATTCAGAATGATTAAGAAAACGATTTCTTTCTTTTTGTTAAAATATGATCCTGATATAAATAGATTATTGGGTCTGAAAAGTCTTCTTCGCTGCGTATCGAATATACGCTAAAAAATATCCCACCCATATACCTTTAACATTAGAAAACATTGTCTAATATATTTCGTCTTATTAAAGGTGGCCTGGCGGTGATTTGCGAGCGTGGAATGGAAGTGGCGGCCATCTGTGCCGCTCTCAACATCTCGCTGACCTCGAACAGTGACTGCGTGGAGGTGGCAGAGCTGCAGCAGCAGCTGCTTTGGTTGCTCTACGACTTGGGACACCTCAAACGCTATCCGATGGCCATGGGCACTCTTGGCGAGCTGGAGGAGATCCATCGGACACATCCGAGCATCAGTTGCGAACAGCTGTATCGGGAGGCCATAGAGTCGGCGAGAGTCCACTACCGGAATCACCATGTATATCCGTATACCTACCAGGGAAACTACTACAATCGATTGCTCAAGTACCGGGACGCTTTTGCCGCGTGGGCAAATGCAGCGGATGTAATCCGTTTGTACACGTACCAGTGCCGGGATGACGAGGAGATCTATAAAGAGCTTTTGGACATTGCGAACGAGCTAATACCCTATGTGATGAAAACCGAAAGTTCGGGTCATTCGGCGAGAAGTATTTTACGAGACTCCGAGGTATTTGCAAATCTACTGCGGTTCTACGACGGCATCTGCCAATGGGAAGAGGATAGCCTAACGCCCATTCTGCATATTGGTTGGGCCAAACCGCTGGTAAACAATATTACCAAGTTTGACTACGACATCAGATCCCAGGTGGTCATTAAATTGCCCGAGGATCTGGAGGCGGAGCAAGCGAAGGCGGAACAAGCGAGGGCGGAACAAGCGAAGGCGGAACAGGAGGCTAGGGAGGCTAGGGAGTCTAATGAAGCTACGGGATCAGATGCTTTGGAGGGAAATAACAATACGATGGTTAAAAAGGAAGAGGTAAGAAAATGCATTCGTTAACCTTACAAATTTTAACTAGAAAGTAGTGTTTCTTATTTTATCTCAACATTTGTCGTGATTTTTTATGTTTCAGGATCTAGGTCACGTGTTTTTAAGAAAGCAAATACGTAGTTTTGACATTAATAAATTTAATTGGGTAATTCGAAACAGAAATTTGGAGCTACTGTTTTTTAAATATAGAAAAACGATATCACTTTTTTTACGTTTTCCGAACCGCTTAACAAGTTCAACTCTAAGTATCAATTTAAAATCTTTATAGAATTAATTTAAATGGGTCTTATTGTTTTTCTATCGATGTATCATTTTGATCGAGATCCTTGGAATTATTTGATTCTTCCTTCGTAGAAAAAGTGGAATCCGAGTCGTAATTGGGTTTGAAGTCCAACTCTTTCATGGATTTTGAGAAGCAAAGACACTTCGATTTGCTGTGTTTGGTATGTTTTGAATGTTTTGAATGCCTATGGTCTGAATCTCTGTCCCCGGAGTATCGCCTATGGTGCCTATGCTTTCTTTCTGGATCCGATTCCCTTGAAAGGCGCCTATACTGGTGATCTGCGCCAATGTCCATACAATCCCGGAAATGGCACCTGCAGTCTGGAATTCTACAGTTCGTGGAATGGTGCCTGTGCTTGTGATCCTCATCTTCGTCCATTGAGTCCAACGAATGTTTTTTATACCCCTTGGAATGGTGCCTAAGGCTGCGCGAATCCTTCGAGTCCATGGATGGACAATGCCTGTGGCAATGGAGTTTCATAGAGCTCCTAGAACGGTGCGTGTACTTGTAGTCTGAACCTTCGTCTTTAGGAATTACCCAATCTCGGGATTTGGTATCTCTGTCCTTAGACTCTTTAGATAGGCATTCTTTGCTTTGACACGGAGGCATTAAGTGCGAGTATTCCATTTCTGGCATTTTTAAGTGTTTTGAACAATCTATTTTCTGGGTTAACTGAACCTTGGAAGTAGTAGAACCACAATGGTGGTTGCTCTCTGTGGAATCCCCGCATTCATGGCGTCTACGCGGTCGTATCGCTACCACTTGCGGGTTATTTAAGAGAATGTCTTTTAGTTGCTGAACAGCATACTTAGGATTATCACCGTATTTGAATAATATGTGCTCCACATTCCCTAACTTATCAGCGAGCTGCTCCTGCTCTATGTCCAAGTGACGAATCTTGCACTGTAAATCCCTGATGGTCGCAGCCTTGGATTGCAGCTCGTTTTTGCTTTGGTCGCACTTATCGATCAGAGCTTTCCAAGACTTAAACTCCTTGGGATCTGGGCCATTCTTCGAGTTGTTCGGCGATTCGATTGTGAATGATACCCCAGTCAAAGCCCTCTTAGAATTGTGTTTTTCCGCATACTGATTTTGCGGGTAAGGTTGCTGAGTGCCCGTTGTCAGCTCGCCTTCGCTATCCGAGGGCAGAGAAACGTTCTTGCTTTCTGCGTGAAATTCCGAGGCTTTTCGAGCTCCCTTTGTCTGCGGAGGGGGCTTTATAGATTGCTTTTGTGACTCAGGCTTTTTGAGTTTGAGACGATCAATGCTGCGGCTATCCAGGCTACTTCTCCTTTCGTACTTGTACGGGTTTTTCGTGTAATTAAAGATCATCGACTGACACTTGTGCATGGCATTCAAGTTCCCAGTTGCAAAACAGGCGATTTCGAGACTTTTGCTGAGCCCGATTGGCGAGTCTTTCCTCACCTTTTTGGCATCGTATTCCTGCCCGTTGTCGTTGACTTTATAGAATTTGTATATCCAGTTGCAAAAGTCCACGTGGTTGTGCCCCACAATCAACTCTTCCACGGGAAGATACCGCGTTACTTTCAGCTTCTCGAAGCAATTGTGCAACAGCCGGAAGTTTGCATCAAAGTCGACTTTGGTGTGCGTATAAAACTTGACTTTGTGGATTAAAATAGACGTGGGAAAGAGCCTGTGCATGACTTGGCAGTATACTGCCCCGGTTTTTAGGTCGTCCATGCCCCGCAATTCGCAATCGAGTGTGTTGTTCAGGAACACCAGCAGGCTCCTTATGGATATCATTTCGGTTTTCTGTACTATCACATTTTTCGCCATTTGGGTTGGTTGGGCTTTGGTTTTATTTTGCAAAGATGACATTGTTCTGGAAAGAAATCAGGTATCACAGAAGCATCAGGGTTTTATGTTGTTCAATCCAGATATTAAAATAGCAATTGGTATATTAGAAGTATGTAGCAAAAAAAAAGACTTTGGTAGGGATTGTATTCTGCTTTCCTTAATCTCGAATAAGACTTAGTTCCTATTTTGTTATGCTGGCAAGAAGGAATTACTTTATTTATAAAATAATTTTTTTTCAAGAATGCTTACCTATTATTTTCGATGCTAAAAAAACGTAAAAATATGAATGTAGTTACTACTTTTGATACTGAAATATATTTTACAGGCAAGGGATAGATGGGTCACGACCTACCAAGATCTTGTGATATAAAATTGTTTTGAAATTTTAATAACACGTGCAAACAATTCTCACATTTTTTATAATAAATATCTCATTAAACAGGCTAAAAATGATTTAATTTTGGTTTTTTTTTTACCAGAAAACAAAAAATTCCGAGCTGCCGACCACTTTGGCCGACTTAACAGCTGCCTGCGGCGAAAAGATTCTCAATCCGGACTTCCTGCTTCAAGGCGGAGGTCAACCCTTCGCCGACCAGAAGCAACAACCGTCTGTCGGGGAATCCGGTGTGAAAGAGTTTCACAATAATAACAACAATAGCAACAGCAGTAACCACAACCATAATTCCGATAAGATGGAGGCTCCAGGCACCACAGCAAGGGCAAGCAACGGCAGTGGAACCTCTGCCCAATTGCCCGTTTCTATTGAGGCCAGCCATACTGACCAAGCACAATCCCTGAATCAAACACATGTCCAGCAGGGAAAACCACAGCACAAAGAAGCTAAGAAGGAGGATGCAAGTGACGATTACGATCCCTTCGAGATAATGCTGAAAAGGCCAGTAATCACGTTGTACAGCCAGAAGATGAAGGGTCTGAAGGATCTTTTACTGGCCGAAAAGCTCAACACACATGCGATTTCTCTCCAAGTCACCGCCCAGTCGGTGGCCTCCCGAAAGATTCGAGGGGTGGAGAAACAATCGGCAACCATTTCGGCCACCATCACAGCAATTTCGTCGAGTTCTGGAGACGGGGTTCTAGGTGGAGTCAGTGGTGGAGGAGGCAGTGGCTCAGGAGGCACCGGTGGAGCATCCATGGCAGTATCGTCACCAGGAGGAGATTCAATTGCCGCCTCACGTCCAAAGAGAACTCGTCGCGAGTAATTCTCGTTGTTGTGTATTACGTATTATTATTAATCATGTGTGCAAATGGAGGTGGTTCGATTTTTTTTTTTGGTCAGTCATAGAAACATATGTAATTTGTGGGCAGTTTTTATTTGAAAAAAGTGTTTTTGAGAACAATGAAGTCAAAATTAACTTCAGAGCTTAAATATTTTGTAGGGATCCTTACATTTCATAAATTTAAACCAAAAATACCACATAGTTGAGACCTATGTATCCAAGAATGAAGTTTCATTGGATTACAGATTACTTTTGGTCTTTTTTCAACCAAAGGAAATCGAGCCACCCCTGTAGCCGTGCATATAAATATATATGCTATCATATTTTTGATGTTCGATGTGTATTTATGTAGTTCGTAAGCGCGAGACGAAACAAAAAAAAGCCGTTAGAGAACGCCTAGCGTTTTAAAAATAAATATAAACAGTGAAACACACAGACATGTCCCAACAAACAAACAGGCACTCAAAACGCTAAGCTATGCTAGATATTTGTAACATATTTTTAGCTGTTATACTTTTTCTCGATGTATTTATTGTTAGAACTACGTATTTCCCCTCCAGCATGTTTGAACTTTTTTTTATTATTATTATTTAACCGTAACTTAATTGGTGCTCTTTTTCAAAGGCAGAAAACTCGGTTCTATATTTGATTTCAATCACTTTTTAGGCAAACCTTGAAAAGGAATTTTGAGAGGAAATCATAGATCATAAAAGTGATCGAAATCAAAAATGGAAACAGAATTGCTCATATATTTGTATTTACTTTACAGCATTTTATTGAGGCTAAGCTGTTTGATTTTATTCTATTTAAACATATATCCTGTACTATTTAAGAATTTACAACTTTGTTACGAACTGTTGACTTGAAACAACTAAACAGTTGACAAACCCGAGTGGAAAACAAAAGAATACAACTTTTAACACTTCCTCTATATGTGATACAACACTTTTTCTAGAAAAGCTTTCATATTATCTTATAAAACTAAATAGAATTAACCACTCTCCACACACTTTAAACGAGAACTACTTAAATGGGCTGACAGCAGCAGGACAGGCTCTTGTTTAGGGAAAGTCCAGTCCAAAATGTATCCCGATCCCACGAATGTCCTTACAACTTGTCACTCCATTTAGCTACAGCAACTAGGGACAAAATCGGAGCTTGTAACAAATTGTTAAATGATGATAATAATTGCATTGAATTTAATTTGATTTGTGCGTAGAGCATCTGTGATGAATGATAATGTTTAGAAGAGAGAGGAGAAGAAAAGTGGAGAGCCCGAGACAACACACAAAACTGATCAACAATATTACTTATCAATGTATGGTGTTTTATTCCTCATATATAACATTAGCAGACTAAAAGCAAACAAATGAAATCAAAACAAACTATTTAATTATGTAGATTTGCAGACCGCAACAACTTAATGTTAAATGTTGAACTACAGTTATATTTAAATGTAAACTAGATACTGAGACTAACAGAACAAAAAAGGAGTATATATTTTGGCATACAAAATTTTTAACATTAAGTGAACGAATGCAAGAATTCGAATTGCGAAATATTTTTTATTTTCATTACACTTCGGACAGCACGAAATCCAACCCAAGATAATAGACATAAACCGAAAGTTCGCTATGCAATAAATTAAAACACAGCAACAGAAACAATATACAAACCTATAAGAATATAATATATATATTTATTAATGTTGAAGTAACGTACATTTTTGCTCTACTTGTTTAAAATAGCCAACCAGCAGCAACAGTTAAATTAAATGTAGCTATAAATCCCAATGCTCAATAATCCTTTTAGCTTGAAAGTCAAATAGCCAACCGTAAAAATGTTAAACAAATCATTAAAGGCAAATAAAAAATGAACTATTTTTCTGGCTGCTATGGACCTGAGAAAAGTTGAAGAATCAAGTTTCTTGAAATGGGAATTCAATAATTTGTGAACTGACTAATAAATACTTCAAAACAAAGTTAAAGTACCTTTTCTTGTACAAATTCGAATTTGAAATTAAATTAAATGGCACACGAATTCGAATAAGCATGACACTTCATGTATCTTTCCTAATTCCATTTTTCCGGTTCATAGATAGCTTGCAATTTTTTAATTACGCACTGCGTGTTGCGTAACTATGCGGGGTGGGAAGTTTAAACATGCATTTTAAATATTGTTTCTGTTTAATGATGTGGGGAAAAATCTATTGAAATGATCTGTTACATCAAAGTTAAGTGAATCGTTGAAAATTGATCAGAAATTTGCAGCCATTAGTCAAACGACCTTTTTTTTAAACTTCAAACCTGCGTAACTAAATTATTTTTTTTTAATTCTTCGGATTTAAAAACAAACTATATTTTTTTGGGTATAATTATTATTTAAAACTTTATCAAGCTGATTTAATAGTAAATAATGCCTTTAGCGGTATTAGTAATTGCAGAATTTCCAAAGCTTTCTAATAAAAGTAGATAGGCAACTCTAATTTTCAACGACTTAATGAAAGCCAAAATTCCTAAAAGTTCCATTTATATTAAACGGCTGAAAAAAATTCAACGATTCACACTAAATGTTTTTTGGCAATTGCGGTACGTGGTTACCCTAAAACTTAGCGAACTTATCGATATATCGAAAGTAGCGATTATATCGCCAATGGTTAGCCCACCACTATGAAAAGTGACTAGGCATCATTTTGGCAACAAAAAAAGAAAATAGCGTCAGAAATAATATTTAAACGCTCTTTAATTAATAAAAAACATGTCTGCACCTGATAAGGAAAAGGAGAAAGAAAAGGAGGAGACCAACAACAAGGGCGAAGATTTGGGTCTCCTGGAGGAAGACGACGAGTTCGAGGAGTTTCCCGCCGAAGGTAGGATATAAAATTTGGTAAACTGAGTATGTCTAATGGATTTAATGTAGATTTCCGCGTGGGCGACGACGAGGAGGAGCTGAACGTGTGGGAGGATAACTGGGACGACGACAATGTGGAGGACGACTTCAGTCAGCAGTTGAAGGCCCATCTCGAGAGCAAGAAGATGGAGACGTAGACCGGCGACCTCTTTGTTCAATCCTAACCATGAAAACGAGCTGAGCAGTTTTGCAGTTTATAGAATAAAATCAGTATATTAAGTGGAATTGATCTGCCAGTTTTCGCCGAGAGCTTCACAGAGGTGCTCACTTAAAATACCATGCAGCTGCTCCAGGCCCAAATTTCGCTGGTTCAGCTCCATTACGACGGTTTCCAGATCTTCCATGCGACTCTTGCGGTCCCTTAAATCGACTTGCAGCTGTTCAAGTTGCTTTTGTAGCTTGCGATCCTCGGAATCATGTTTCTGCTTCCGGGTGTCGTACTGCTGGTCGCAAGAGGAGATTTCTTTCTTCTTCAGCTCCGAGTCCTGGCGACGCTGTTGGTAACTGGCTTCCAAGGTGGGCACCTGTTTCCCCATCGCCTCCAGCTGCTTCGTGCTCTCCTTGTAATCCTCAAGTTTGCTGGGAGCAAGTGCGGCCGTGGCCTTCTCCAGAGCAGTGGCTGCCTGCTGGCTGGCTTCAATCACACGGCGATGTTCATTGGTCACCTGCTCCTTGCTTGCCAGCTCAGCTTTGCAGCTCTCGACGTGGGAGGAGGCGACCTTGATTTTGCTGGTTGAATGAAAATATCATTAGCAAAAAGAATTCCAGCTTGTTCGACTCCACTTACTTTCTCAATTCCATCACTTGACTGTCCTCCACCACCAGCTGCTCCCAGTGACAGATGCGCTTGCCCAGCTCTATCTCCTCCTGCTCCAGGAGTTCCAGACCGTTGACATGCTCGCTACAGGATTTCTTCAATTGATGAAGTTTGGCCTGAGTATCCTGCAGTTCTTTCTTCAGCTGGTTGATGGCCACCTCGCAATCCTTCCTATCGCTTTCCACAGTGTCCGCCTTCTGCCTGCGTTGCTCCAACTGCAGGCTTTTGGCTTTGATCTCGGCTGTCAGGGAGTCCTTCAGCTTGATGGTCTCCTCCACGGGTCCCAGCACTTTCTTCTTGAACACTTTGTAGTAGGCTAAGTAGTTGAACAAATAGCTCAGAGTGGAGAGTGTTTTTTTAACAGCTGCAACAAATAATATATATATTAAATTAAGTGAAAATAGAATGAAGTTCAGAATGAGGTAAAATGTAGCAATTGTTATTTGGTTGATCACAAGTTCAAATATTTCCGTAACCTATGCTTTTTACAGATGCGGTGATTCTTAGATTTCCATGGGCACTCTTTTAACTAAATCAAGATTCCAAATAGTATTCCCGAAAGAACTCTTTGAGATCCGTAGATACGTAGAATATTCTATCCCTTTGACCCTTTTATTTTAATCTTTATATGTGGAAATAGGATATAATATATTTAATTAATATTAGAGGTGACTTAGCACCCGGGTTCAGCCCCAAACGACTGGCATTTTGGTCGGATACGAAGAGGAAGGAACTTAGAATACTTTGAAACGCACCTGGTTTAATTATGTCCACATATGTGTAGGTCTTGTTGGGAAAGCTGATCTGTATAATGCGCTCCACTTGGCGGCAAAGCCGGATGAGGAAGACGCGCCCCTCTCGCGATGAGTGGGCGAGCTCACTGCCTGTTTTGTAAGGCGGATCCAGGCGGAACCCGAAACACTTAAGATAGTGCACCAGGATCTTGGTCACAACGCCCTCGCAGGGATTGGCCAGGTCGCCCTGGGAGATGTTTATGTCGGGCATCAGGCAGTTGCCCTGGCCCATCACCCTCTCGATTTCAGCCGAAACCGCCATTTAGAAAGACTATCGTTTGTTAAGTAGCGATTTTAAATAGATGTGCGGCTTGGTGTGACCAAACTTGGTTAGAAGTAAATATCCAGATAATAAAGGTATTCGCCCAAAACATTTTTTTTCAGTATAAAGTTACTTCAACATTAATAGTTTCAAAAATTATATGGCTTCCTCCTCGAAATAAAAATGTTCGCCGCCATTTCTCCTAAAATAAATCTATAAATCGATATACATAGTACTCAGATCGATTAAATCTGACTACATCTGTCAGCTATGAAAAGTGAGAGAGTGGCATTTTTTCCGTCCCAGAGAGTTGCAAAAATACCACAATATTTACATCGCGTTGCCAACCAACTGAAATTAACTCTGGGAAAACGTTCGTTAGCCTTTTGAAATATGTCTAGTCAGAGCAGAGTGTTTTTTTATTAAAAGATGCTCGGAAAACACACAACAAAACGAGGAACATCACTTTCAAGAATTTACTGCATGAAGTGGGTGCGAAAGCAGTTTTGCAAATTAAACAATGGAAAAATGATAAAAATGATTAAAATCATTAAAATTTACAAAAAAAAAACTGTAAATTATAAATTTTATTGTTTCTTATTTCCTCTGTACACCGGCAGACTCGTCTTGCCAAGGTACTTAATAATATCCTTTAAGGGGACCCCCCATTCTCGGTTTTTTTTATTTAATTCGAAACTATAACTATTCCTTTAAAATTTCAAGTGGTAATTTCAAAAACTTTTGAAGATATATCCGATTTATGGAGGAAGCGTCAGGCGACGGCGAGAGCTTCTTAAAACTTTAAACGCGTTTTTCTCGAAACAGTATTTTTACGACTTAAAAGTCCTGTCCTTCAGATATGTTTTTCTTTTAGGCACAATACGTCCTTTGTTCTTAATATTTTTTTTTTATAACAAAAACCTTTCAAAATAAAAGTGTGATATTTTACAAATTGCTGATATATCAACAATTTTAAAAGTAGGGAAAACGTTAAAATTTTTTTTGCAATATTCTCACACTTCATTTATCATTTAAAACTTTATTATTTGGTTAATTTTTCGTTTACGAAAATAAAACTGTTTTTATATGTACATACAAGTCGAAAATAGAAAAAATCGTAGAGTAAAAAATACCCCAATCGTGTAGTGTAGGTTCAACCGGCTTCCAGTTGCCATGGATCTTTTTATTTACCAAGTTTCTATGCACATTTGGTCTTTGAAAACTCTGAAAAATGGCCTCCTCCAGCGCTGTAGAAGATGAGCACCTCACGGACTCTGACTTAACCGATGACGAGGGTGAGTTGGTGTCGGTATCTTCGTTCCACAGCCTCCAATTTTCGAAATCCCAGAGCGCAGCGTGGAACCGCGTCAGGAAGAGCTGCGCCCCGAGACCCCAAAACCCTCTTACAGCGACGAGGAACTGCACCAGTTGGTGGGTTACATACAGCGCATGAGTGTGTTGAGCTGCCTGGATCACAGGGACTGGCACGAGGGAGCCCTGGACATAATCAGACGTTGGCTCCTGGAGGTCCACGAGCCCCTTCTGACCATATACTATGATAGAGATGCACTGTCCGCCTGCCTTGGCATTCCCACCACATGTGTCTCAGATCTGAGTTACTTTCGCCGGGAACCAAATGAGATCTTTACCGTGGAGGGCTTCCACGATGAGGTGAACTTTGGAACCTTGACGAGCGACGTGGATGGGTGTTTGATGGAGTTACTGGATCGTTTGTACGCCCCCTTCTTTCGAAACTTTCGTGAGTGGAATGCTACGGTGCGAAGTCGCTTTTGCTCCAGTTTGGACAGATTTCTGGCATTCCTCACCGGGATGCATCACCAAATCTCTGGGGTGGCGGTGCTCTATGTGCCCTATGTTATCAAGGAACTCGCGGCTGGACCCGTTGATAGGCAGTTGGTCAGGAGCTTGGAGGGAATCGCCCTGTACTGGACCACACAGATTCGCACTTTGCTGGAAGACGATACCTTGACGGTTCCTCATGACCTGGTCACCGTGCGGGACGAGTTTGAGTTTTGGGAGTATCGCTGTGAGTTAAATCTGTTTACTTCATTTAAATATACGGTTATTAATAACCGTTATACCGTTTAATAAAACTTTTTAAAATATTTTTTCTAAACTTTGATTTATAAGGTCTACAATATGCTTATAAACAGTTACCGTAATCTCTTTTAGCCTCATTGCAAGAAATAAATACGATTTTGTAATACATTGCTCATAATTATCTAAGTGTCACAGTTTAAATGAAAATAATAAAAAACAAGAAAAGAAAGCTAACTTCGGGCGGAGCCGAAGTTGATATACCCTTGCAGAATACTCTGTAAATTATATTTTCCAAAATTATTCATATGATGCATTCTTAATACTCATAAAAAATCCAAACTTCCTAACATTAAAAACACCAAAGTAATGGCATTTCCAATCGTTTAGTTATATGGCAGCTATAGAATATAGTTGGCCGATCCTTATGAAATTTGATAGGTGGGTTTGATTAGCCAACAATAAAACCCATAGAAAAGCCCAACTTCCTAACTTAACAAACACCAACAGTTACGGCATTTCCGATTAATCAGTTATATGGCGCCCGAAGTTAGCTTTCCTTTCTTGTTTTTTAATAATATATATTCCAATGAGAATTTAAAATTATTTTAAACTATTTTTCGTTAGCATAGACACCACTATATACTATATAAAAGTTATAAAATCATAGAAAAAGACTGAGGAATGCCGTGCGAATTGGAGTCGGTTTTACCAGGCACTACAAAATTAGTTCTAGAAAGAAAAGTTTTGTTTATCGGTTATTGTAGAGTAAAAGGGTAGATTGTTTTCGTTGAAAAAGCGTTTCCGACCTTATAAAGTAAATATATTCTTGATCAGGATCAATAGCTGAGTCGTTTAAGCCAGTCTGGCTGTACGTCCCTTTGAACATCGAAAACTAAATTAGCTAAGATTTTTAGGCTTTCTTACGCAGTGCCAATTTATTTCAAAGTGTTGCTACGCCCACTCTAAAACCGCACTAAAAAGACATAAACAACTATCTAAAAACAATACGCTCGCTTTTCGCTGTCAAAAATTTATAAAATGCGTCATCAGCCGGGGGTATATTTACTTTAAAATTGTTTGCCAGGCAACCAATTTAAATCGATGCTTCCTTCTTGCTTATTTCTCTCTTTTCAGATGAAGTTCTTCAAGGGATCAACGACCAATTGGCTCAATCGGATGTTCAGAAAGTGTTGCAGTTGTTGCACAAAGCGCATTCCGTACACATGCCACAAATGGATGGTCTTATAGAGAGGGCCAAAGGAGAGCTTCTTAAATCACTGTCCAACATTAAGTTTCTTCACCTGCTGATCGAGCCCTGCTCTAAAATCGACGTAGCCACAAGTCCTTCTGACTTGAGCAAGCTTTTACCACGTATAATTCACCTTATACGCTTTATTTGGTTGAATTCGGAGTATTACAATACGACTCGACTTATAGCGGGATTGTTCCGGAATCTGAGCAATCAGATCATAAAGTAAACTTTGGCAATACATATATAGTAAATCATTTAATTATATTGTTTTGAGCAGATTTTGCACGGGGCAAACCAAAGTTGAAGACATCCTCTCGGGAAAGCCGCGCTTTGGTATTCAAATATGCAACAATGCCATCGATTGCTGCCTGGTTTACAAGGGGATCTATGGTAAAATGTCTAAAGAATTGGCCGAGAAACAGAGACAGTTGCCTTGGGAGCTGAACGAAGGCCTGATCTTCAACCATATCGATGCTTTTGTCGAGCGATTAAATGATGTGATTGATATTTGCGAATCCATGATAGTTTTTGGTCGTCTGGATGAGAACGGGAGCATACCCAAGCCCAGTTTTGGCGGCACATGTGGCGAGGAGATGGAGAAGATAGCCGAAAATGTGGAGCAACAGTTCCTGGACACGTTAAAGCAATTGCAGGGCAGCTCCCAGGCATATATTCTAAACGTACATCGGTCGGATTGGTATAACGATGTGGCCAATTTTCGCAGGAGCATGACGAAACTGGAGGAGACTGTCCAGCGGTTAATTTTCAATGTTTTCCAGCGCGTATCAAATGTGGAGGAGACATTGGAAGCCCTGCAGGCCATGCTATTCTACTCCTACCGCCAGAGGGGGACTCTCAGAAAGACATACCTGAAGGAGGTGAGCCGGTTATGGAGGATGTTCTCCAAGGAAATGGATGCCACGTCGAGAAAACTACTAGAGGAGCGAGGGCAGGAATCCTGGCTATCCAAGCATGTATCCATGGCTCTTAACTACCGCATCAATTTGGAACGCTTAGCTTGGCTTAAGGACCGACTAAAGAATGCCGAGTGGTTGCCGCCTGACAAAGAATCCTCTCCAGTGCTGGCCAAATTCGCTTCACTGCGTCACGAGTTCCAAAAGGAAATCCGTCAGGCCTACGAAAATTGGGTGGCCAAGTGCTGTGGGTTTTCTGGCGATCTCAGCCAGCGTTTGGACCGCTACTTGATGGTTCGCAGTAAGAAATTCAAAGGCCTTCTGGAGTGCAATATTGATCCATCCGTATTGGAGCTCTGTGAGCAGGCTCAGCACTTCGAAAGGTTGGGTTTTGCCATCCCCAACACCCTGAAAAAACTATATGAAAGATACGATGTAATAAGATCCTTGTACAACAGCGTAATCCAACTTGCTCTCAGTCATAATTGCATTTTGACCGCTTTGAGTGATAAAGAACGACATTTATTTCGACCCTTGATTCAAGCCTGTGATCGCCAACTGGCTCCTGGGATATTCAAGATTACCTACGGCTCTGATCTGAATGAGGAATTTTTCGAAGATGGCAAAGAGTTCCTCGGCGAGTTCCAGGAGTTGGTTCACATATTTAAGCGGGCAAATCGAGGCGTGGCGAGAAGTTGTGAGAAGATCTGCGATACCTGTTTGCTGCACTTCGCGTTCGCTGGTGCCGTGGATATATCCGTGTTCCAACAGCATTTGTCCAGCAGACTAAACTCCTCCGGTGACGTCTTGAGGAAGTACTACGGCAACATAGTGGAGCTCCTGTTCGCTTTTAGTCGGCAATTCCAGTCGGTGGACGACGAGGTAAGTAGTTCACATTACAGCCCACAATGAAGTAACTAAATATATAGTGAGGTAAGTTGTTTGGATTTAAACACAAATCTAAAATAGCGACAAAAGAAAATCATTTCAATATTTACTTTTTATTATTTTATCTAACTTGTGCCTAGTGCCTTTTTTATTGCTAATGAATATTTATACAGCGAAATTTCGCAAAAATGCTGTTCTTTAAAAATTGAATTGTATTTTTACAAGTGATATTCGAGTGATTTAAGATAGGACAACTAAACTATTTAATAGTTTTAAATTTGATATTGTAACTTTGTTCCGATTTTATTCCTTTTCTCACAAGATGTCTACGGAGTGGATAACTTTCGTGAATGATCTGGATGACATGGTGGCCAGCGCTTTGATGACCAGTGCCCGGGGCTCCTTAAACATGCTGTATAAAGCCCTACACAGTGATGAGGATATGGCATCCGCTCCCATAATAGTCCTCGAATCGGATGTGAAGGACGGTCGAATTGTGTTCACTCCCGACATGGATGCCATCGGGGATATGGTGAATGGAATCGTAGACAGTATCCGCAGCATGTTGGATCAGTTTCCCCGACTGGGTTACAAACTGAAGCTCCCGAAGAAGCAGCAGCGTCAAGGATTCGCCTGCGTTTTCCGGGAAGATCAGGAGTGCTCGGAATTAATGAGGAGCATTCAAGCGGAGATCGCCATCCAGCGAGAGGAGATGGCCAAGTATGAATCAGAGTGGAATCAACACCGTTCCCTTTGGGAAAACACGGAGGAGGGATTCCGACAGCGCCTGAATTCCAGTTCACGAACGGCTGGGGTTTTTGAAGGCGGCATCGAACACTACAGTGCTTTGGCGGATGACGTCATCTTCGAGGATGCCATTACAAACGTCTACTTCTTACTGATAAACCAAAATGCTCTGAAAAGTACTATCCTAGATTGGATCGAAAAGTGGCAGGCTCTCAATATCAGTATGTTGCTAGATCATGCCAGCAATTTAATGAATGGTGAGGTTTATGTGAAACAATTAAAAAAGATATTATCTAGTCACTTGAAATTCATATATTTTTAGAAGTATATTCCTCAACTGAAGGCAATATATAAATATTTGTAATTACAATATATTAACAGCTTTTTTATATCTTTTTTAGCCACCTACCGATACATGCGACGCAATGAGCGGAACGTGATGAAGGTTCCCCGTACAATTCGTGAAACCGTGGCTGCCAAACAGCATTTTGAAAAGCTCGTCAAAGAAGTACCAGTGAAACAATCGTTTTTCATTCCGATGTTGGAACTCTTTGTCCTCCTGCACAAATATCAGGTGCAACTTAATGAGAAGACATACCAGCAGGTGATGGGATTGGAGGTGGCTTGGCTTCACTACCTTCAAGTCTTGGCAGAGGCAGATGATATGTTAGATAATGAGGGCGGAGAAACCAAATTGGAGTTGGCCAAACATGGTGAAAAGTTCAAGTTAATACTTAAAGAATTTCTGGAAGATTTCTACTCCAAATTACCCAAGCAATAGGAGATCACTCCGATTAAGAGGTTTTAATTCAATTTATTACTAATCATTTTTTATTGATGCTTCTGTCTAATCTTCCTGGTAATAATTTGGACTGTTTTATTTCGTTTTTCTTTCTTAACTCAACTTAAAATTTATTTAACGCATAGATAATTATAAACTCCGTTTTCTACTCCCTCTATAAGTTACATACAAGCTTTTTCGTTAGATCGAAAAATGCAATTCCAATCTTCTAAAGTAAAAACCACAAATCAGCTCAAATCAGCTAGTTCCCAGTTTGTGAACAAGCGGTTAAGGCTAATAAATCGCGGTGTTAAATGACTCTAACACTGTGAAAGCTCTATATTGGATGTAGGAAATGTTACTATAATATTTGGTATTGTTTAAAATCAAAGTTTACAAAACTTGTATACACATAATTTAAACCTACTTTTTATTGCTGTTAATTTTAATTTCAAATGTGCTATCAACTCAAATATATTCTAAGAGTCTATTTTTACTAACCCTAGCGTATAAACTCCTTGTGTGGGAGACAATTATGATGACTCTGTACCTTTGTATATTTTAGAACGAAGGCAATGCAAATGTATTTTTAACTAACAACCCTATACCACTTATTTGCTATGGTGACCCCCTTGACTCTGAAAACGTGTATATAAGCCCGACGTTTTGGCCTAATAAAATCAGTTCTCAAGCAATACTTCTGTATTCAACTACTCTGCGTTTCTACGAGTGAGCATCGTAAGTATGTTCTAGCAGCAAACATTCCTATAAATAATAAACTAAACTACAAACATTAAATATATTTTTAAGTTCCATTTCGTCAGCCCTATGACGTCATGCCTTTTGACTTGGTTTCGTTGAGCAACCAAATTGTCTGTTATCATTTTGATTGATTCATGGTGTGGACGGGGGACTCAGCTAATTAACAGTTAATGTGCATTTGAATCGCGGCCTCAGTCATGAACCGATCGCCGGTCAGTTTGTCACTTTTGTGGCTCGTCTACTTAGCTTTTTCCCTGCTGGCGCATAACTCAACCTTAGTGGAATCTCATCATATTTTGGGTCTATTTGTGAATGTGCATCGGTCCCAGTTGATTGTTCATTTGGCGGTGTGTCAAGCGCTTCTACGGAAGGGTCACCACTTGACTCTGGTCACCACATTGCCATTGGAGGAGCAGGAGCTTCGAGGGAATGTGACTCACATTTTGGTTCCATGGAAGCAGCCGATAGAGGAGGATCCCCAGGGGCCCTCGTCTAACTTTATTATGCGTCTGGAACGGATGTTTAGGCGCCTGGAACGTTCGGGAGATTTGCTGGATCTGCCGGAATGGAAGCAGTTCTTGAGAAGATCGCCTGATACTCCCTATGATATCTTACTTTTGGGCTATCACTTCAACGATCATCTGCTGGGAGTGGCTGCACATTTTAACTGTCCAGTGGCGATAATCACCACCCAACAGCCAACTGGGTTTGTCAACAGCATCATGGGCAATCCCGAGGAGCGTTGGTATGTCCCCCAACCGTATGATGGTCATCAGAGGAGTGGAGTCTCAGCCTGGCTCTTTGGAATTTGGGAGAAGCTCATAGAAATGTTGGCAAGGAGAGTGCTGGCAAGGATTTATAGGTATGTATGTTTCGTAAGTACAGTAGAACACCGGCTATCCGGCCTTCGATTATCCGGACCTCCGCGTTATCCGGGTTACTGAATGGGTTCGGAAAATGCGGACAAATTTGGATAAAAATACGTGCTATCCGAATTTTCGATTATCCGCGGTACCCCTTCTCCACATTACCTCGGATAAACGGGGTTCTACTTATATTTGTATGATGTGTCAAGTTAAATGTTTGCTTTTTAGTTCGCACTTTCCCGAACCCCGTTATCCCAGCTTTGAAACAATGCGTCGATCGGTTGTCCTGGCCTTAAGTAATCATCACATGATCAGCGAAGGACCTATAGCTCCAGTATTGCCCAATATGGTGGATATAGGCGGTATAGTCTTGGAGCAGAAACTAAATGAGACCTCACTGGAAATATCGGCTAGCAATCGATCGCTCATCATCTTCAGTTTGGGAACTCGATTCACTTGGCGCAAGACTCCGCAAAAGTTGCTGCAAACTTTCACCAAATCCTTTTCCCAGTATCCCGACTATGATATTTACTGGACCTACGATGGACCAAATTTGAGTGCCATCAGTTTGGATTATCCTCATTTAAAAATCGCCAAGTGGTGGCCCCAATGCCAATTGTTGGCAAGTGGAAGGGTGCGATTGTTTATCACCCATGGAGGAAAAGGCAGCCTTTCGGAAGCTCTTTATTATGGAGTGCCGTTGCTGGGACTACCTTTGATGGGCGATCAAAGATCGAACCTGCAGAGGATGCAGTCTAAAAAATGGGGCTTGACATTGCTCACTCACAATCTCACGCATTTCGAACTATCCAAAGCCATTAATTCAGTACTTACTAATTCAATTTATGCTGAAGCTATATCCAAAGCTTCGCAAGTATATCGCGATCGACCTTTGAACTCCAGTGATTTGGCCATCTATTGGATTGAATACGCCATTCGTCATAAAAGCACTAACATTTTGTACTATCCCGCCAGACATCTAAATTACATCGAATACTACTCCATCGATGTTTATTTGATTATCTATGGGGGCTTAATTTCAACGATAATCATGCTCAGAAAAATAAATCGCTTGCTGTGACTAGAAGTATCGTTTAATTGTATACAAATATATTACATAAGTAGCTTAGATGAACTTAGTCGACTTTAACTTAAGTACACTCGAATGTTGTTTGACAATACTTCTTCTGATCGGAACTGGGACTCTATTTTATGGATTTTTAACTTCGCTGATTTCACTGGCATCTTACTCTCAGCATTAATTACTATAAATTACATTTGAAGACTACAGCTGTAGAATTATTATTTTAAATGGATTTTGTATTTCAGAAGCCCAAAATATACATTTCAGATGGGGTTCATAATTGGGAAAATTAATCTTTAAATATTATAGCTCGTATCACTAACGACTAAGCATATGGAAGTTCCCATAAAATGCATTTAGTAAACCTGACTATCATTAGGATAGTCTTTCCGTCAACCGAAGGATCAGTCCTAGATTCATTTCGTTCAATGGCTCATGTGTATGTTTAAATAGTAGTATTGTATAATTAGTTTTTAGTTTATGCACAGTTCTGGATTGATTGTTTTGATTGGGGATTTTGGTTTAACTCTTGCCATGCTGGCGCCTCGACTGGAACTTTTGTTGCAGACTTAAGTTCGGATTTTGAAATCCCGGACAACGACCCTTTTTCACATCATACGGGCCGTAATTGCAGAAGGGCGGACTGATTTCTCCATTTTGTATGCGACTGTAAAAAATGAAATGTTGTTTTAAATTAGTGAACTTGAAGGATTTTTAAGAACTAGTGAATAGACGAAAAAGGGTGAGTTTTTAATCCGCTCTGAATGCATTTAAATAACAAAGATTTGTTATGTTAAGCCCCCAATGGGTCAGAGTATGAAAATGAGTTTGTCATATTTATTTTTGAACATAAATTACTTTAGAAAAAATATTTACATAAGCAAAAGTTAAGTTTAAATACCCTAGAAATTATAAAAATATGTGGGTACTTATTTCATGCTCAACTCGGAAAATTGTTTAAAACGACATCGACCTTTTTAATGAAACATTAAGTAATTTTTAGCTTCACAACTTTAATTAAAATTTAAATTTTACTGTGACTCAGTTTAGTTGGAGTTAGTAAAAATTGACTAAGGGAAGTTCGAGTTAAGGAATTTTCCCTGTACTTCGATATGATATTTAAACTCACCGTCGCTCCATCACCGAGAATCCCTCCACTCCGTTCTTCAGGCTCTTGCACGTGTTGTCGCTTAGGTGGCAGTCGCATCTGCAGCGCTGCTCCTTCCGCTCCTTTCGCTCCTTTCGCTCCCACGGATCCGTCACCTGGTCCTCCTCCTCCGCCCTCGCCTCCGGATAGGTTCCCGGCAGGCTGAAGTTGATGAAGTGCTTGGGGCATTGGCAGATGGGGCTCCGCTTGCGGCGCATTTCCACCTTCACGCATTCGCACTCCGTATGATTTTCCATTGTCTTGATTTCAGGCCAGGAATTGTAGCCGATCTTGATGATGAACACCCGCTCCACCGTTTCGTTTGACTTCGCCTGGCAGGTGAATCCCGACGCACAGCATCCGTACGTATCCCTGCACCGATGGAGAATCGTGGCCCGCGGGGAGTAGATCGTGTTGGTGTTCCTCGAGAAGTAGACCACCTCCGGCTTTGGCACCCGGCAGACGCCCTCGGTTGCCATGAACCTCTGGTGAATTCCGGCCAATCGAAGGAGGCGCGCATGCTCAGTCTCTGCGGAAGTAGTCAAAGTGTCAGTACTCGCTCACAAAAATTAAACAACATTTTGACTAAATTAAAATGTAAATACTTATATACTTATACTTAGTAACAAATCGAAAGTGTGCGAAAGTAGTCTACTATATATATGTAAAGCCGCAGAACTAAAAATCAGCAACAACAGAATAAAATAAATATTGATTTATTTTTCAAATTTGGAAACTAGGACAACTTTTAAAAATTTGATTTGTTCACAAGAATATACACCTATGTTTAAATTCGTTTGCATTCTTTTCTAAAACATGATTCGAAATGAACTAAAATAGTCCCTTACTTTATTCAAAATTTATTCAATTTAAAAGATTTTTGGAACATTTTTGTATTAAGACCTCAAAGCCTGTTTCTTGGCTTATCCGTTTTTTTTTGTTTTTGGGGCCTTGAGTCATTAATGTACTAAAAAGTTTAAACTGAAAAACTTTTGATTTAAGATTTTTTGAACAAAAACCGCTTGAATTTTTGTAAAAATATATAAATTAATAATAAACATTTTCACGTCCATGGTTTCTATGCGACTTAAAATACGGTGACGAGTTATGTGTTGTTAAAAGGAATTTTAAAATTTGTTAACAGGTAACATAGCTTATCCAAATACAATAGTTACGAAACTATGGGTACAAGTTATTTTCTTGTGTTCATCTTTTGCCGGTTTTCTACAAAATATTCCCAATATTTTTTTGCGACTGATTTAAATTTGTCAAAATTGTCATTGGTTATTTGTTAATGTCTATTATTAAAAATTATTAAATTGTTATGTCTATAAATTTATTAAATATTTTTGCGGATACTATTAACAGTGTTACATAACTAAAAATTGAATCTGCAACGCAATTCGTGGTAGCTTTTTAAAAAGACTTCTTTCTAGTCTATACGATTTTTTAAATACATTTTCAATTTTATGTGAAGCAAAGGGAACCTTGGAGCTATACAAACAAGATAAAAAAGCTGGAGGCTAAATACCCTTGCAGCTATTACTAAAATAAAATATCTTAAAAAGGGAACATACAACTATGATTGCTACAAGGGCACAGAAGTCCCCTTGTAGCAATCATAGTTGTATGTTCCCTTTTTAAGATATTTTATTTTAGTAATAGCTGCAAGGGTATTTAGCCTCCAGCTTTTTTATCTTGTTTGTATAGCTCCAAGGTTAAACAGGCTTCGAATTCTTGATTAAAATTAATACTATAAAGAAAACTGTCCCGCTTAAAACATTTTTATTATCCGTGTCTAACACCAAATAAAATAAACTTTAAGCTTTGATCCGATAGGAATTCTTTATAATATTATGTGAAGCATATTCAAATGCATCCTGCTGTTTTGAATTATCCCTCTTAACGTTTTATTTGTAAATGCAACCTTCTATAGGAGCCACATTTTTTCGCTTATGTGTGTCATTGGAATAACGAGTCACCAGGTTCATTACTTAATAGCCCACTAAAACGCTGTTCATTCGCCTTTTCGATCGGTCGGTTCAGTAAACTGGCAGGAAATTCCGCCTTGCGTTTCCAGTGCTTTTCGCGTGCGTTCTTAGTGCGATTCGGTAGCGTTTTCGATCGCCCACTGGCTTTTTGCAATGCCAACGGCTTAAGATCATTTGTGCGATCCGACTTTTTATTGATCGGCGGCTGGAGATTGCCCCTTTAAGGCCTTTTGGCTGGCTTACGTTTACCGTTGCAGGCGAGTTTTATTTATCGTCTTTTGTCGCGACTATAAAAAAGTGCTCAGAAGCGATCTTTGCATGCGGAATTAATTTTTGCTCGTCCGTGTGGCGGTCATAAAGTGGCAGCAGCCAAGCGGATCGACGAAGGGGGGGAAGTGTGCTCGCAGACCACCCATGGGCAGTTAACCAAGCTAATCCCAGATCCTAGTCTTGGTGTCCATTCATTCACCAACTGGGAGAACAACTTTCCGGCAAATCTCCAAGGGAGAGTCAACTGTTGGCTCAATGTGTAATTTTCATAAATGCTCAATGATTGAATCATCAACTTAAGAAGCACACTGGGAACGGGCGGGTGCGCATTTGTACACTGTCAAAAAAACCTTATAAATATCAATTTTAAAATATTTTCAATATTACCTTTAATATGTAACAGTCAAAATATATTTGAATCTAATGGCATTTAATTTTTGAAAACACAAATTTTGCTTCTTTTCAGTTGAGAGATAATCAATTTAAAAAAAAATATGTAAGAATCTAGTTCGTAACCAAAAAAAAAATAATTTGAAACTTTTAGAATCCCCAATGCTTAAATAATTTATTTTAGTCTTTTTGAAGAATATTCAAATAATTGTTTTATTTAAGTTGCATATCTTTTGAAAAAAATAATCTTATTTAAAATTTAAAGAGAGTAAGTTTAAATAGCCATATTATGAAGAAAAGGAATCGCTTAGCATAACGTTTTTCGCTCAGTGTATTTAAGGTAGCTGCAGGCTGTAGTGCCAAAGGGCGGAGGAGGAATTCGAATGCCTCAGAGTTTGAGGAGCTGCTTCAGCCACAACAGCCACATGAATAATTCAAGGGGCTCTAGCTCAACAATCCACGAGTACTGAAAACACAGGGTGTTTCAAGGGGCAGGGGGTGGGAAATGGGGAAAGGGATGTGCAGAAGAAAGGGGGGCGATTGCAAAGTTGTTGATGCCTGGTTTAAGGAAGGTCTGCTCGGCTGCCTTTGAACTTGGCCATGGAAATGTAGGCCAATCTTCCGGACTTCGTGGAGAATTAAGTCAAGTCGTTTTGACTGAGACAAATGTTTTACATCATTTTATTAAATTAATATCAACAATATCAATAGAACTATATAAACTGCTCTTGTCTCTGAAAATATAACACATTGGATAAAAGCGTATTTAGGATAAGACTGCGAACAGAACTTGTAGAAATTTTTTAAAGTATATAAACTAAACCTGGAACCGATTTATTTTTGTTGATGAACAGTAACATAACTGGAGACAAATCTTGTTAAATTCCGGTTCGGTATTTGTGTTCAAAAACACAAATGACTTTAAGGTATAGTAAATATGTTGATGTGTTATTTATAATATATTTGGGCTGCCTTACTTTAAACTGTAGCTAAACGCTATTGTCAATCAGTGTTGTTATAAAAATATCTAGTTACATAAAGTTTTATTATATAATACAATTTTGCAATAGAGTTTTATTGTAAAACAATTAATTGGATCATATGTAATTTCAGTTGTAAGGCCAATAAAAAGTTTCAAAATATGTAAAAAGTTTAAGTCGCTATTCGAAATGCTTTTCCACTTAAAGTTCAAATACTCAAGATTCATCCCATTTCCGGCGTTCAGTGAAATTTAAAAGTTTTTATTCATCACTAAATAAATCACCAAGAATAATCGACACTGAACACTGCCACCAGCAATAATCTCAGCTGCTTAACTAAAACAAACAACCTTAAAAGAAACAACTGCAACTGGACATACCCAATAAATTGTTGCATCATTATGCATTTACAGCGACATCTACAGACATTTCCATTGACAATTTCCCAGGCTTAGTGACACACTTTCGTTGGCTTTTGCACCGACTTCGTCCACACGCTCTTAACGGTTTCCCCAAAACATTTTTCGCGCCCATTAGGCGACAGCAATTTTCCACTCAAATGCAAAAGACGGAGAAAACGGGGGGGTTGGGTTTAACAAGACATTGAGACAGAGCGAGCTCACATTTCATTGTCAGGGGTCGGGGTCTGGGCCTAGATGTGGTTGATTCGTAATTGTCGTTACACTGAGGTTACCACGGGCATAAATTATCACAAAGCTCAGCAATAGATGTAAGGATCGAGTTCAACTTTAATTACTAAATATAAGATTCGGGTAGAAAATATGACTAATAGAATAAATAATTATTTGCATAAATATTAATTATATTAAAACTTTATTTATTTGGGATTACGATCCTTTTAAATCAGTTTTATAAGACTAAATTAAATTGTTTTTTGTCAATAAAATTTAAATAAGACTTACAGATAATAACTACACAAATAACTGTATACCTTTAAAAATATTCATATTTTTGTTCATATTTTGAAATGAAAAAACAAATATAAAATAAAAAGAGCTTTCAGTCATTGTTTAATTATTTGTCACAGTGCCTTTGTAAAGCCTAGTGGCACTAAGTTTGTAATAAAGTAATTGGCTAAATCTCTGCAAGTCTCGAATTACCTGCTCAAAAAAAACGGAAAACTAACAACATAAATTGTGAGAAGGGGGTGTGTGTGTTTGTTAAACAAGGAATCTCTTCTTTTAATTGCAATGAAAGTCAAGATACATCACTTTCATCACAGAGACCAAAAACGAAACAAAGAAATAGCGCAATAGAAAATTATGGTTTTGGTCATTATTCAACTTCTCAATGCAGCGTTTTCTCCTATTTTTCTACGGTCAGAAATTAAAGTGCGTGAGTTGAGATCGTGCCTAAATTTTCACACATCCTGTGTTGATATTTGTGCCCTGGTTTCCCATCATTCACAGGGAAAGTCACGTGCCAAAGGATAAAACAGTCATTTTCATTTCCATTGTCATAAATAACAGGAAAAACAACTGGGATTGCCTGGGACTTCAGCTACACTTGCGGAATTAAAAATATTGCTGGAAATTTTGTGAACTTTATAAGATGATGAGATGACAAAAAGAATATTTTTGAATGTCTAAAAAAGAAGTCATAAATTGACTTGTTTACTCTTTCATTTCTTTTAAAAAATACTCCTTATAAAATGTGATAAATTTAAACGAATTTCTTTTAGATTAGGTCTCACATAACAAGCAAAGAAATAAGAGTTGTCTCTCAATTCTTAATTTCTGCATATTTTAAAAACGAGATCCGTCTTTATTTATTTTCTAGCTCCTATTATTTTGACTCCAACTGTTCGCCTAGTCCTTCTCTTTTCACATCAAAGGCCATTTCATGGCGTTTTGTTTGGCTTGTTTCGCCCTTTCGCATGGTGAATCGCATAGAGTTCGCTTAGCACATTTGCTTAGCACATTTTTTACGGCCAGAACGTGATGATCATGGGCGGGCGCCTCGGACATCTATTTGCGGCGTTGATGGGGAAGGGAGACATCTTTAATGGCCCCAATGAACCCCGGCCCAGGAAAAGCTTTGAAAAGGGTAACTGGTAGCGTAGAGTACTCACTATTATACATTCTCGAAGGTCCCGGTTGCTTAGCCTCCGCATAACTGCCCATCTGATGCGATTGACTGTTCTGATGAGTTCATGAAAAAAACGGGGGAGAAAATGGAGAATATTAGAGCAATGGTAATAAATAAGGCAATGCAAACATTTCAGATTATTTTTTAATATGTGAACAAGCTCTCAGTTTATAGCTGTTATTCGTCTGCTATTTATTTTTTAAGTTACATGGCGACCACGTAACTCTGTTTCCCATTCACAGCCCGAATTTTTTGTGTCTTTCATTATTTTTGCATAATGTCCGGCCCTTCTCCCCTTTTCGATATATTTGTTCAACCATAAAGTATTTACAATGTTTTGCCATTTTTATTAAGGCGAAAACACAGTTCTGCAAACAAAAGAGAGCAGCTAATAAATTGGATTGTGCAATCAAGAATTATATAAAAGGAAAATGCTTGTATTCAATTCTATTGGGATTTAATTTTATGAACAGTTCAAGAAAAGGTCTCATTTTATTTTTACATATTGAAGTCAATTAAAGTTATCTGTTAACATTTTTGAAGCTTTAAAATTTATTGAAAATTATTATTGTGAATTATTGTGCAGTACGAATTTTCATTAAGAACAAGTAAAACATGTTTATAAAAGAAAAAAGAACAACAATAGTTTACCAAACCCATTATGCTCTTATGTTTAATTAATTACTTTTAATTACTAGACAAATAAGTTTACATAATAACGAAAGTCAAAGTTACTTCCAAATTACCCTGATATGTTATATCAGAATTTGCATAGATATTCGTCCTTTTTTATGTTTTACCCCCCTTTTATTTTTTATACAGAGAACGAATAAAAATTAAATTTAATTTGTGCATTTTGATTTATGCTCTCATGTTGTGCTCACGCAGCAATTTGATTTATTTAACAGATTTTAAACACGCCTCGCACAAGAGCCACAGCAAGCGAAAAAACAAGTGCAGGTGCAAAGGGAAAACTGCGTGCCACACCTGAGAGCACCTGAAAAGCTATCACTTACAGCTCAAAGAGCAACAGCAGCGGATGTGGGGAAAACTTTTACAATTTGCATTGCCACACACACATATTGATTTCCAACAAAGGGATGCACTCGCTTTTCCCACGTTTTCCCAACCCAAAAAGGCGCCCGAATGTCATGAAAACTAACGACATGCATATAAGTGATACATAATGCGACAAGCAGGGGCGGTAAATCGGAAAAGCGGGAGTGGCTGCCTGCTGGGTGTAATAAATGAAGTGTGCATGTAAGAAAAATGACACCAGCAGGAGCAGAAAGGATAAAGCAGCCAGGATACAACTCCATTCGCTTTCCCAGCGGAGTCGCCAAAGCGTTGAGTGAAATGGCCAGCGAAATGGGAGACGGGCTGGGGCAGAAAAATAGGGCGTTGGACCATGGGTAAATATTGGAAAATGCTAGCTCAAATGCCATTTCATTGTGATAAGTATTTAAATGCGGTTTTAATTCTGTGATTTCCTTACTACAAGATAACAAAAATATATTTTGTAATTTCCTAATTTCCCAAATGAATGAGGAAACTAATAATATATGTTTATTTATCTTATTATAAGGAAATAAAACAATTAAGACCCCGCATCAATTGCGCTTATTTAAGGTCAGAATTGTAAGAAAGTGCATGAAGGTGAGCTTGATCACAAATATTACAATACATTGGTTAAGCAAACATTCTTGTTTTGTTGTTTGTGTAATTGATGCAAAAGTTATTGACTTTTATACCATGGTGCGTTGATGGGTAGTGAGCAAATATAAACTAAAGGTTATGGTAAGTCATGACCCGCATGAAAAGGCAGCTAATAATTCACCTGTGTTTTACGGGGGTTAAATAAATCCTCTAAATGCAAGGATGAATTTTAAGAACTTAATATTTTCTAAAAGCCCCTTATAATTTTTAATTTTGTTTAAATTAAATTATTGATTTATTTTTGATATCTTTGTGTTTTGGCTTTATTTTTTCAGTTTGCTTACTTAAAGTTATTAATTTTAAAACTATGGCCGGAAGTCTTTTTTATAATTTAGTCGAATGAGTTATTATTTTATCTATTAATATAATACTACCTTTATCACTGTAATAAACCTAATAAATGTAGAAACTTCTGTATTTAAACACATTGTTTTCATTCAATTAGTATTTTGTTTTATTGAGTCATCCTAATTCCATTTCATTAATTTAGTTTGACTTGATTACAAATATCGTTTTGCCTAGGTGAATCGAGGTCATCCAAATCCGATCTGAAATCTCTCCGCCCTGTTTCCTTTTCACCCCCCTTTCTCACCTCTCGGTAGAACATTGGAGGCAATACCGCGGCTCTATTCTCGTATAACCATTTCTACTTAAGCTTCATTACGCATGCTCAGCCATGACACGGCCATTTCATCCAGGTTGGCAGTTGGTGACTTCCCCGACACCCGACTCCCCGCGGCGCCCCCCTCGAATTACCATCAATCTGCAGTGGCAGACCCAGAAGCGGGAACCGGAGCTATGGTTGCACGGAGGAAAACGTCCTTCTAAACACGAGCACATTCGCTTAAACTCCCATGAAAATTGTTCCGTAACTTATATCCATATATGAATAAATGCCAAAACAAGTCAATTTTGTTTTTAATGCCATAAATTATTAATTTCTGGGGTTTCCAAAACCCCTTAAAAATCTTTTAACACTTCATTCCAATATGTTTTGTAGAATAGGTCTTCTATTTTCTCACTGTAAACCTGAAGTTGGGATAGGGGCACAGGAATGAACACAAAAAGAGCCATTAAATGTCTGCCAGGTTGACAGTATTCGAAAACAGTTGGTTTTTTTGTAGGCCCTCTCTCAAAATAATAAAAAAAAACTCATTTGCATTTGCCTCTTGTTCTGTTTCGAGCGTTTGAAGGATGCTTTGGCCGGAGGAGAAGTTTCTTTATTATTTTTCACTCTTGTTTTTTTCCACACCTTTTTTTTTAGCCCCAATTGGGATTCCTGGCGTGGGTGTGACTTGTGTTTGGTATTTTACGAGCAAAGGGTAACAACAACAGCAGCGACAACAATAATAAAGAGCCTGTCGTGGGCTTATTCGCAATCAAAAGAGTTATGAGCCAAATGCTAATGGCGAACCCAGTACCTCGTGTTATGATTCCCCGTCCCTTACACTCTAAATCTAAATATATATTGCAAACTACCATTTAATATAGTTTTTTTTAGTAATAAACTAATTAGTAAAACTTTTTGAAAACATATTTACCATCTGAATGCAGATTTGAGGTTTACAAAAATAAGGGGAAACTTTGCTCGCATTACCCTCAAATAAGAAATTAAATTACCCTGCATGTAGAAAACAGCTAAAGAAATTTAAAACTAGTTTAAGAATACCTACAATTAGTTTTAGTTTATTTTTCGCGATTACTTTAGGATCTTGGCATTGCAGTTTGATAATTTTAATTTAGAGCGACTTTACTACATGTGACGTGCAATGTGATTTTGTTGCTTAAACATGAATAACCGTAGTAGATATACCAAATTGAGCTTTAAATATATTTAATAATGCATTATTCTATATTTACAAAACCTAACACGAGAACGAAATTTTACCCGATCTTTACTATGCTATTCAGCTATATAATATAATAATATAATATAGTCATCCGATCCGAAGGTATCAACATTAAACATTCACAGTCGTTTTTTTATGTGTTCACTGATTATGATAACAAACCGGATATAGTCATCCGATCATCCGGTTTGTTATCATAATCAGTGAACACATAAAAAAACGACTGTGAATCTTTAATGTTGATACCTTTTACACTGTGTTATAAAATGAATCAAACCATTGGCCAGTATGACAGACATTATGGAACTCACTATCCTAACTCTTATATTTTAAGTAAACGGCATGTAAGCCTTGTAATGTCGCAATAGCTTCTATAGTTCTAGTACTTTTACTTCATTTCGGAGATGCAAGTCCTTTTGCAGATTTGGTGTTCTGCTTACATTTGTTTTGTAACGAATATGAGTATGCATTGCACCAAATAGTTATATATTTTAAATTTTTAATAAAAATATCTATCGTTATGAGGTGTTTATGATTGATACTGAACTACATTTTCTGGTAGCAAGATTCAGGACCGTGGTCAAGATTAAAACCCCCTGCTTTCCCCGCCCTCTTTCCACGTTGTAAAATGCGTGACTGGGCGAAAGATAGAAGAAAGAAACAGGAGGAGCATCATCAACAGTGGCACAGACGGCGCGAAAAGTCAGGCCAACAAATTCGCCGACAACTGTGCAAATAAACAAGGGGCGGGGGTGGCAGTGGCCAGAGGTTGCGGGGTGGTGCGGGGCGAGACACAGCTTCGTATAGTACAATCCAATATTTGTTCATGCCAAAGAGAGTATAACAAACAGGGCCAACTAAATGTGCACTGCCTCCATTGCCCCTTGCCCCTCTCCCCTCTCCCCTCTCACCATCTTCAAATCACCCCGAATTCCCCTTTGGAATCCACAGCTACAAATGTGCAAGTAGATTCACAATGAATCGCTTTAGCTAAATTAAAATTTTCACTCAAAGGGGTATGACGAAATTCGTGATAAGCAACTAAGTCAATGAAGAGAAATCATTTGACTGCAGTGCAAAATTGTATTTCTGATAGATCTTTAAAGTATATTACATGTTATAATATATTTAATCAATTATTCATTGCTTAGTTTTTCAAAAGTGTAACCCTCTAATTAGATCCTGTATTTTGTATCTAATGGCGGTACAATTTTTTATTTCACTTTATTTAATTAAAACAACTTGTGAAATCAAATGTCGGAATATTTTAAATTTATGTACAAAATATTAATATTTATTAATAAACATGAAACTTATTATTTTTAAGAAATTTAGTTATTGAGAACTTTTTTATGATGTGTAAGCAAAGGTTTAATTTTGGTCTAGTCTTAAATGATTATACTGCATTCCTTTCAATATAAAGAAAAAATACAATTAATTTATTAGATATTAAAATCAAAACAATAATTTAATAAAATGTTTTTTCTGCAGGGCATTCCCAGTTCGGAGAGTAGTTCGCCTGTTTTAAAGGCCTTTCTGTTGTTTTCTTAATTTGTGTTGAATGCAATGCCACGAAATGCAAATGTGGCAATTGCAATTTGGCTAAAAGCTAAGCAGGCTAAATGGGAAAAAATATGAAAAAGTGCAACGAGGAGCGTTTGGGCAAAAGTCCTCCCGATTTTCTTATTTTTTTGAGAACTATAAACATGCCCCAGAACACGCACAGCCAAGAGAATGGAGAGCAATGGATGGACCCTATGGCGTATGCTTAATATCTCAAGGGTGTTTCACTTTCCTATTCGTAATTATATTTTGCACTTTACAGTTTTGGACATAAAAGTAGCAATTAGGCGGTCACTCACCGCCCTCCCTCTTCCCAATTAAACCATTAACTAAAGTAATTAAAATCGGCAACACTTTGCATATTTACTTGGTTTGTCTTTGCTTTCCGCATCTTAATTGAAAATACTCGCATTTAAAGGCCATACAATTTTATACTTTTGAGCGGGGCAAGTTTTTCAAAGAAACAAAAATATCAAAAAAAGGACTAGCTGTATAAAATGCTTTTTAATTTTTAACGAGCGAATGTAGCCGCGAAATCTGCCGCGACGGCTGGCCCGTTTATTATGACAATTTTATATTTGTTTGCTTTCGGCCGACTGCGAAAACGAAAACAGCAAAAAGGAAAGCATCAAGGCTGAAAGCAGAAATCTGAAAGCAAAGACGCCGCCTTTGGGGCCATAAGTGGCTGAAATATCCGTCCAATGTCAATGACAGAGGTGCTGTTTTTGGTCAGAGAACAGACTGCCACAGACTGCGACATTCTGCCATTCAGGGCTGTGAACCTAAACCCATACAGAGCCCTATTAATCCGTTACTCAAAAATATTATTTTAACTAATTTATTTTATGTTTTATAGCCTTATATAGAACCATTTTATTGTGTGGATGATTCCCAGAAAGAGAGTCACCGAGTCACAGAGGCGCCCCCCAATTAAATCGCCCATACACATCAAAACTCGCTGCAACATGTTGCAAGTTGCTGATGGCACAGCGCGGCAAATGCCGGAAACGTGAACTGATGCATCATCATCATCGACGGAGGGATCGATCGAGGCACTGATTGCCAGTCGAGACATCGAATCGAAGAACATGTCTGGGAAAAAGGGGAGCGATCGAGCCTCGGGAGGGGCTGCGAGTGTCGGGGTTGTCTGACTCTTCTAATTGCAACGCCCACACGCACCGAGAGATTGCCGCTAGATTGCCCAAGAGATTGAAACGTTGCTGCTCCACCGATCCTCCGATCCACCGATCTCCCGACTTGTCTGGCTTGCTCTAGATTGACTTTTCAATCTGCAATTTGTTTAAATCTATCAAATGCGATACCCTGACTGACGCAGAGGAACTATTGACTTTACAGCGAGAGTAAAATTAACGACGAGAATTGGTTTTTAATTTAAAGATTTATGAAACTGCGCCTAAGCCTGAGCATATCCTCTGTGTAAAAGAAAAATAATTAGTACAACTAATTTAGTACTTAAAGCCCTTTAATATCACGAATATAAAATACTTTCACAACAAGTAATTGATTAATTACAACGCCTTTCATCTCCACCTTAGTTCGCTTGATTCCGTGGAACCTTTAGAGAAAGGGAGAAATGGCCACTAAATTTAGAACAAAGAAATGCATATGATTTATGTTTGCGTTGAGTGTATTAAAGTCTCGTCTTGGCCATGATTTATATTTCTTGGTGGGTCTTAATTGCGTGACTCTTGGCGCATGGCCCGTTTAATGGCGAACAAGTCGCCAGCGATCAATCAGCCAGTCCGCACAGTCGGGGCCAGTTAATTATGGCCAGCAGCCGAAAAGCGTGAACTTTTTGCGTTTAATTTATTGGTCTGGCGACAAGTTTCTCTACACTTTCCACACGCGACAATTTTGTCTTTGAATTTTCCACGTTCATTAGCCTGTGTCTCGCCGCCTAGAAATTCATAATATAAAACTTTATAGATTTGTCATATATATTCAGAGCTTCCGCATTATATACTGATGTCGGTTGACTATAAATCATGAGCAGATCGTTGGCATATGTGTACTACGTAGACCGCCCGAAAACTGTTGCTATTATGTCATAAGCCGATTTGCCCGTCATTAGCTTTATTTTTTCTTTTGGAAAACTCGCTACATTAAGATTGCCAATAAATCAGAAATCCCGCCGACATTTACACTATCCCCAAATGCATTTGGGTGCGTGGCAACAGATTTCATCATTCAACTCTGTGTGGCAATAGACGGGGTCAACATATATTTAATGGGGAATAACGATTTATAGAGCGCGGAGAACTTTGTGTTTATTCCTTTATTCGCCGACGGAACGAAAGTGAAATGGCTTTAGTTGCGAAGTGCATTGTTTATAAAGCGAATAATTATTAACAATGTGTTTTACAAAGTAAAGTCAAATGTAAATCTCGACTGGATATCCAGTCTAACATTCATGTGAGTCACACTAACTGCCTTCAACAAAAAAATGTTAAATAGTTCGGGTTTTTGTATTTTATGTATTTAAAAAAAGATAACGTTTCTTGATCTGTGTTTCATAAGTTAAAGTCACGAATGAAATAGTTATTAAAGTCTCAACGTCTTATCTCATTGAGTTCAAGTGCTAATGGCGACCAAAGCCTCGTGTGGTTTTTAATGGTGCGCCCTCGCTTCTCCTTTCTTTTCTAGGGAATCTTCATCAACTATTTATTTTCCGAACTTAACCGCCTTATATTCTAATCTCTTTGAAGATAAAAGGGGTTTTCTAGTCATTCAACTATTGCGATTATACAAACATGGGACGCGATGCTAACGACCAGATCAAGTTATATTAATCGCACATATGCAAATTTACTTTTTATTGACCTCGCGCTTGTTTTGCTTCTATATCTGAGTAGATCTCGGCTATTTTCATTTCAATACTTTTTTTTTTAATAAGGGTGGGTGTTTCTTAAGAACAATTCTTTTAAAAAATATTACCCAATAAATAATAATATACATGAACATACATATGTTACCCTTTCCCTGTTCATAATCTCAGTGCAGTTATGCGCACGGAATGTGATGGCAAATAAGCTGGCAAAGGTAAAGGTAAACAGAGTGAAATGGAATGGTATGCGAGGAGTTCAGAAGAGAAGCCAGTGCAGCGTTTTCCCAAGGCGATGGTTGGGTGGAAAATTTGCGTGGGGGCGGGGAAAGCAGACTGTAGTGAATTCAGCATCAGATATTAAACGAGCAGATATTAAATTCCTCTTTTGAGCGGTCAAAAAGATGGAAAATGAGGGAGCTGAAATCATGGCCACAAACCATAAGCTTTTTATGCCGCCTGAGTGCATCAGCCACCCACTCCCACTCCCCCCTCTTTGTACCCCCCTCCCCCCAACATGCCGTAAAAGTTTATTAAAACACCACCTATGGCATTGAATCACACAGTTGCCAGTGAAAGAGATAAGGTGCAAACAGACTGTGAGACGGAAAAAAATCAGTAGCTGTTTGAATTGATAAGCAATTGTATCGCTGAATCGGGTCGAGAATGACTGTCGCCAGTTTCGGGGAATTCCAGCGCTAAATTAGTATAATTGTGCACATACAAATGAACGTATGGGTGGTAATTTATACTCGAGCGGACATTCGGGCATTTCCAAACCATTTTTTATTTAAAAACAGTGACCTAAGCCACGAATATTTTTAGTACTAAGAGAGAAGTTTACTAATGAAAAAAGTCTCTTATGTTTAAATACAAAAAAGTCTTCATCTCAGCAGGCAGACCAATCAACTTGTCATTTAAGATTTTTCATTAAAGTGACAGCTTTTATAGGTCAAACATAAATTTTAGGGCTGACTCATTGATTCTTAGATCCGAGGTTCCTTCTCAATTATGAGTAATCAATGTAAATCAGTTAAATTACTCATCGGAAAAACCCCCTTATTGGAGTACCATTGATTTCCTCTTAAGGGCGGCAACAGTTACAAGTTGTCAAGTCAATTAGGCCAATTAACCACCGTAACGGAAAGTCATCTCTTTGAGATCCCTTTAACGACCCGTCCACTTTTTCGCCTTTTTGTGATGGTAGGCCAGCTGTCGTTCATCGAGCAGAGATAATAAAACAACAGCAGCGACAGGTTCTTCTGCAGATCCCCCTTTTCGCCGAAGTTAAACGGAGCGGCACAATTACAGGCCGGAAAGTGAAACTGAAAGCGATCGTTGGTCAGGGATCGGGATCTCTCTTCTGGATCTGGGCTTTAAGCCCGACTCCCGTTTGCGCACCGCCAAATTGGCTTGTTAACCAAATTGCCGGCTCCTACCTGCCACAACACGTTTCATAATTGCCGCAGTTGTGTAACTCCTTCTTTCCGATCCCCAGCCATTTGGGTGGGCTTTCCGATCTTCGGCTTGCAATCGGTGAGTGGCTAGGAGATCGTGGCGATTTCTAGTCTCAGGGTTAGTCACCCGTCTCCGATTCACTTACGCCCCGGGGTTCAAGGTGAGCCATCTCATTCCGATCCGATTCTGATTACCATTTCGAGTCTAATGCGCAACAAGCAACTGCAGCTACAGAAGAGACATTGGGGAATCAAAACAAAATAACTCTGGCCTAGTCCAAGTAAATGAAATACATTATTTTCAGCACGAAAATTGCATATTTTTTGAGATTGTACCTAAAGTATTATTTAACCACGGATATTACAATTTTTATTTTTAAAAGATTACACTTTTTACTTTATATAAAGTAAAGATTCCCGTACATTTTAATGACTCGCACATGCCGAAAAACAATAAATGCAAATGTAAATTGTCCAAAATTTATATTCCTTTTAATGTATTTTCTTTGAACACTATTAAAACCGAAAATACAGATTCGCTTTCAGAAATAATCAAATATGACATAAATTTTTGAAATTATTAATTTAATCTCTGACAGCTCGGTCCTATTCGCAAGAATAATTGATAATAATAAAATGGAATTGAATTTTAAGTGGTAATAATATTTATTATAATTAAAGCAAATTAAGTTGTTAAATTAAAAATTGGGTTTTTTATTATTTCCCAAAATTAAAATTTAATGTTGAACAGCGCTATTCTATTCGCAAGAATATTTGATAAGAACATTTATTATACATTTTTACAATGAATTTTCTTTGAACACTATTAAAACCGAAATTAAAGATTCCCTTTCAGAAATAATCAAATATGACATAAATTTCACAAATTATTAATTTAATCTCTGACAGCTCGGTCCTATTCGCAAGAATAATTGATAAGAATATTTAATAAAATGAAACCGAATTTTAAGTGGTAATAACATTTATCATAATTAAAGCGAATTCAGTTGTTAAACAAGAAAGGAAAGCTAACTTCGGGCGGAGCCGAAGTTGATATACCCTTGCAGAATACTCTGTAAATTATATTCTCCAATATTATTTATATGATGCATTCTTAATACTCATAAAAAATCCCAACTTCCTAACTTTAAAAACATCAAAGTTATGGCATTTCCAATCGTTCAGTTATATGGCAGCTATAAGATATAGTCGGCCGATCCTTATGAAATTTGGTATGTCGGATTGATTGGCCAAAAATAAAACCCATAGAAAATCCCAACTTCTTAACTTTACAAACACCAAAGTTATGGCACTTCCGATCAATCAGTTATATGGCAGCTATAAGATATAGTCGGCCGATCCTTATGAAATTCGGTATGTCGGATTGTTTGGCCAAAAATAAAACCCATAGAAAGTCCCATCTTCTTATCTTTAAAAACACCAAAGTTATGGCTTTTCCGATCGTTCAGTTATATGGCAGCTATATGATATAGTCGCCCGATCCGGCTCGTTCCGACTTATATACTACCTGCAATAGAAAGACAACTTTTGGGAAAGTTTCGAGCAGATAGCTTTAAAACTGAGGGACTAGTTTGCGTAGAAACGGACGGACGGACAGACGGACAGACGGACAGACGGACATGGCTATATCAACTCAGGAGGTGATCCTGATCAAGAATATATATACTTTATAGGGTCGGAAATGTCTCCTTCACTGCGTTGCAAACTTTTGACTGAAATTATAATACCCTCTGCAAGGGTATAATAAATAAAAATGGGTTTTTATTATTTCCCAAAATTAAAATTTAATCTTGAACAGCGCTATTCTATTCCCAAGAATATTGATAAGAACATTTACTATACATTTTTGAGAGAAAATCATCTAAAATAAAAAAAAGGTTTAGAATATTTTTATATTCTTATGGTATTAAGTAAATTGAGTAAATTGAGTAATAAAAATTTGAGTTTTTGTTATTTCCCAAAATTAAAATTTAATCTTGAGCAGCGTTTTTCTATTTGCAAGAATATTTGATATAAACATTTATAATACATTTTTTTGAGAAAATCATCTAAAATAAAAAGGTTTAGAATATGTTTATATTCTTGTGGTATATATATTTTAGAAAATTATAGTGTACACAAAATTGCGTACCCAATATGAATAAATGTATTTTCAAAAACTGAACAAATGTGATATTTTAGTCAATAATTTCTATGACTTTTTATCTTAAATCATTTATATCATTTTGTACCCATTTTGTAAAGCAAACTTCAATTAGATTTTTCCTACTATTTCATCTTTATTGTAGTGCCAGTATACAAATAACCAACGCACAAATATTTAATCAGCTCCAAAGAGCCGTGAAGAAGAAATGGAATGGAGCGAGTCAACAGGACTACATTTTTATGGGTTCCGCGAAGTGTTTGCCTTCGTGTGGGTCCCCAGATTAAAGATGAAACACTCACCCCATCGTCGGCATCTGTGAATTGCAGGTGATTATCGTCACCCAGCCTGGGGGCATTGGAACTACGAGTGTGATCACGTGGCACGCGCTTGTGAAAATCCTCCCAGTCTGTGTCTTCCTCCTTGTACTCGTGGTGCTCCTTGTCCAACTGGTATGATTCGCTCGGGGGGAGGGAGAATCGGAGGAGAGGACGATACGAGTTCGGATGAGATGTGGTCCTGGGCAAGGTCGAATTCCCCACGTCAAGATCAATATTATTTATGCGAAACGGAAAACTGGCATATGCATTTGTCGTCTCCTTGAAGGAGATGGCGATTATCGCCAACACAATTAGGAGATTCATTTTAAAATTGTTTTTCCAGCAGATAAAATAATTTTTCTTTAGTTTACACTTTGTGTGATTAGAATACTGAACGCGATAAGATTATTTTAACTGAATTTTCATTCGTCACTTTTCTGAAAATAAATAAAATGGAAACCAATTAGATTTCCTGGGAATGGTTTTTCAATCTTAAATTCACTATTTGTCAGTTTTTTTTTTTAAAGAGAATGTTTTTTTATTTTCTATTTGAATTTGTTTAAAGGGCCTTTTTTGCTTTTTCTTTAGTTTGTATATTAAAATTTTATTTTTTATGCTGTGAGTTTGGCACCCGTAATTTAATTTAATTATCTTAAATGTGCCAACTATTTTAGTTCTAACAAGTTGTTAAATATTTTTGGCAGCGTAATGTTTTACTTTTGGCACACGCCAACGCACAGCTGCACAAAATTGGCAAATTGTCGAATGAAAAGCCTGCAACAACTTTTTACTCAAAAGTTTTTTTATTTACTATAAATTAGTTTTCAGTCTGCTTGCCAACAATAAATAAAATTCTGTTCGAGCAGCTGTTATAATATTTTTTTTAATAATTATTATTGGCATTTCAATTATTTTCAAAGAAGAATTTGTTTCAATTAACAAATTTGTTAATTGTAATATTTATGTTCACCAGTTGCAGAAAATAATTTTAAAGTTCCGCGAAGCTGTTTGCAGCCAATTGTGAAATTAAATTGCTTTTGCCGAATTAATCAATTTCGTACGCGCTGTAATACTTATGCAAATTAATTTAGCTGTCCGAACGATTTGCAATTAATATTTTTGTCGAACAAAAATTTCTAAATGATCACCTTTTAACACAAATTTTCCACCGAATTTTTTTTCACTTTTGGCACTTTCCGGAACTGGGTTCCCGATTCATTAAACTGAGACCTATTTGGGTTTCAAAGGATCTAACTTGAATCTGGATTGGATCGTAACGAAGCGATCGAAGTGATCTCGACGAAGTCTCCCGGCGAACTAAATCAACGTTGACGCCGACGTACCGCAGCAGCCGACGACTTCAAGAAAAGCTCTCATCGCTCTTTTTACTCTCTTCAGATCGCGAGGTTTACAGAGAGAAAACACTTGAAAAAAATTTATAATTTTGAGTTGTATGCTCTCATTTATTTAAAGAACAATTCGTAAACGTAGTTTTAATTATACTTTTCAGGAAAAATAAAAAAAATAATAGAATAAAATATTGTGAACAAATTATTTCTTTAAAATACGTTATGGTCCCAAATCGAGTTCAATTTACTTTTAATAACAAGTACCTTGATTTTAATTATAACTACTTGGGAACATTGGGAGAAATTTATTGAAATAGTTTTAATTTAACTTAGTTCAAGTCAAAAATCAGTGCTTTGAAAATAGCTTTCTTCTGATTTGGAAAACTCAAAAATATTATAAGAAAATAAATTAAACCTAATTCAGAACCTTGTTCTATAAGTTCACTAAAAATTTTTATTTTAATTTGTTTGAGAGCTTCCGAATTCTCTTTGCATGCCTCCCTTTCACGGTGGTATTGGTGTGAACGGTGGCTTTCTTTTTTAAGAGCAAAAACTGACTTGCGATCTCTTTAAAGGCGTGAGTCATTGAATATAAATGGTAACAAGAAAGGAAGCAAACTTCGGCAAGCCGAATTTTCATATTCCCTTGCAGTTGTTAAAAATCTACTACATTTCGATTTCTATGCCTATATTACTAAAAACAATGAAGCTATGTCGATTTTGGGCTGCATTTTGCCATCGTTTCTATGGCAGCTATATGATATGGTTGTCCGATTTTAATTTAATTAAAAAAGTAATTCCATAATATTTAAATAATTCGAAATCCCAAAGAACAAAAAAAAATAATTAAAAACAACAAAGTTATAATTATTTTGAATTCTTTTTTTCCGATTGTTCCTATGGGAGCTATATTATATAGTCGCACGATCCGGCTCATTATGACTTATGTACTACCTGCAATAGAAGGACAACTTTTGGGAAGGTTTCAAGCAGATAGCTTTAAATCTAGATCGACGCTCCTGGAGATGCTGATGTCTGCAAGGGTATAATAAATTGTCCGATTAACCTGAGCACATTACAGTTTTTCAACATAAATCATAAGCGACAATAGCTTAGTAGATCTATTTTTAGAAACTAAGACGTCAATATGTAAAGGCATATGTTTATAAAAAAGTGGTTTTAAAAGTTTTCAGTTAATAAAACTGACGTCAAACCGCTCACAATTTGACAACGTATTTACATGTATATATTATTGATCTGCTATGGGGTGCATGTTAATATGCGAATTGGTTCGTTTGATAATAGCATTTCGCATATCAAAAATTGTGTTCTAATTTTCGATTTTTTTTCCAGAAGCATAAGAAAAGGTGTCCTTTTGAATATATTTAACATGCTTAACAATTTCAGTTATACAATTGCAGGACTATAACACGTTGCTTCCATTGGCATGATTGCTTTTTCATGTTCCATTCAGCATTAAATCATTTCTAAAATAATAGCTAAACCTATTATTTTGGTTTTTTCTATTTTATAAATGATGACTCATTGTCGAAACTAATAAAATAAATCATACTTATAACATTTTTTTTATATTAAGCTCATTAAGAAAATATATATAAGAGATAACATTACGGTCAAACTTCCATAATTCGAACAAAGCTAAATAGCAGCACCATTAAACGACTACATGCATGTGAAATATAAAAGAAAAAACAACCATGGATGACTCATTGCCGAAATTAATAAAACTCTTACGTATATGACTTAGTATGTAATAATGACTCGATTTTGCCCTAAAATTGCAGTAAAACTTCCATAATTCGAACAAAGCATGCATGTGAAATATAAAAGGAAACAAAACTATGGATGACTCATTGCCGAAATTATTAAGCCCATTGAGGAAATATATATGTATAAGTAATCTAGGAGATAAAAAAGATGTCTTAGTAATAATGACCCGATTTCATCCTAACATTACAGTTAAACTTCCATAATTCGAACAAAGCTAAATAGCAGCAAAATTAAGCGGTAGGAAATTTATTTACATACATGTGAAATATGAAAGAATACACAATTGTTTGATTAAATTATTTTCTTATTGTTATATTTATAATTTACAAGCTGTAAGTTTTAGACAAATGTATACCGACGAATGAATTGATCTTAATATTGGGACCTCAAAATTTCTTACGTATTAATAGAAAAACATTTCTTACAAAAATGTTCTTGTACCTTATGTCAATTATGAATTTTGAAAGAATAAATTATGGAAGCCACGCCTATTGAACCAAGTTTTTCGGAAAAAATTGTTTTTTTGATTGAGGTGCAATAAAATTAGGTATCCATTTAAAATATTTTATTTAAATATATTTAAATAAATTATACTTATTTTCATAAATAAAGCCCTTTGGAAACGTTTGTGCTTTTTTTGTCAAACATTGTAGATTTTAGAGATTTTAAAGTCAGGTGTCAACTTTGTACGCATAATTTACGTGCTAATTACAAGTGCGCTTATCAAAATGATCCCTTAAACTGGCTTTTATTTTGTTTTCATATGCAAATCTATATGTGAACGACGCGAATCAGCTGCAGAAGTTGGTTTGCCTGTCAACAGGTTTTTCGTTGGAGATGTGCTCGAATCCCCGGCGGTTTCGTCTTATTTATGGCCTGTGGCTGGTTCTGCTAATAGCGCATAAATCTTATTAATGATCTCTGTCAAGTGAGCGAAGAAAGCCCGCAAGATTTGCATCCATGCACTTGCGTTTCATTTCTCGGTTCTAAGTCGGGAATTCTCGGCTGAGAATGAGACTGTTCTCCCCACTCGATACGCAGTTTCTGGTGTTGATGATGGACAGCAGCTTTCAGCGCTACCGTCAATCAGTCGGGCTGACAAAAATTGTTTACCCTTTTCCAAGAAAATACTTGCGCAAGACAACTATTGCAAAGTTTGAACTTAAAATTCTTGGAAAATATTTCAATTTATAAAAGTAAATTCCAAGAAATGTGCTCCCATAATTATTTGAGTTTAATAAAACTGATTGTATGTAGTTATTAAACATATACAAACTTTAGATATTTATAAAATCTGAATAGTTAAATTGTTTCAGAACAATTAGGTATTTCCTTAAAAAATTAAGTTTAATTATTGGATTCGCAAAGACGGTTAAGAATCTTAATGCTTATCAGTTTTAAAACTATTGTTGTTCAGGTAGATTAAACTTAATTGGTAGGGTAATATTAAATCCATGTTATCGGCTTGGTTTCCTTTTTCACACTTTGTAGTGTAACACTTCAATGCTCCCGCCTTGCAAAAAAGGGGCGTGGCCTGTGGGCGCAGCTGACTTCACACCAGGCCAATGATCTATAATAGGTCTGCAGATACTTTTTAGCTGTGTATTCTCTTTTCAGTCCACACCAAGCGCAAATATGCGACAGCCACTATCCCTCTCCTCCTCTCCACCCACTCCCCAACTTCCTTACAAATCTCCCCTCCCCTTTTAAAATCCTCCTAGCCTTGTTTGACTTTCGAGTTTCTTGTCGACACCCACGATCGCTAGTTTGCATATGTGTCGCCTGATCTGAATTTTTAGTTCCTCACCTTTTTTTGCCCCTTCCAATATTTATAATTTGTTCATCGGCATTTTCTGCGTAAAAAATTCAATATTCGGGTTGGAAATTGTAATAGAAACATAACAATCTCATAACACCTAAGCATACTTGTTCCCATTCAAAGCGATTAGGAATACGATGCGGTGCGATGAAGGTTAAATGTTTGTACTATTGTGAGTCATAAGGGGGTCTTGACTAGCAATACGAATCGGTAGCTTTAATATTTGGACTATTGTGAGTCATATAGGGGGCTTGAGTAGAGACTATGGATTCACATTGACTTGATTCTTCCGATCTCGTTGTTATCTGCATTTGTCTTTGTCTTGCCTGTACGCCATTTGCTCTAAATATACATATGTACATATTTATACAGAGCTCTAATGATATCACTAATAGCAAGATCCCAAAAAAAAATTATTCCCTAAAAAAAATTATTCATTGGTATTTAATTGAATAACGAAAAGTGGTGAAATAATGTAGGCTCCTTTTTTATATAAACTTGCTTAAAGTTGGGCTTAGTCAGCAGTATAAGAGATGTTATTTTTTTTACTTTTTTTTATCAACAATTTTAAGATAGAACGCTTGTACCTACATACCATTACAAAAAAAGTGTTGGGATTGCCTTACCCATCTATTATTTATTTTAACGCTATTTAGTTTAATTCGTTGGAAATAATATTAAAAAAACGCTTGTAACGTAATGGAAAACCAAATTTCGTCATATTTCGATTTTTTCTTTTGTATATCTCATTATTTCACATTCGTGAAATACAGATCGTGAAATTACGGTGATTCATTCTGAGCTCCGATAAGAAAAAATTAAACCCATTGTCATGGCAAATCTGTCTTTATAGTACAGTATTTTGGTAAGTGAGTCTTATTCGAAACTGTAAGCAATCTGAAGTCGGAATTTAAGATCTTAAGGCCCACCCCTCCCCTAGAAACTGAGAGATTACAAATGCATTATAGTATAATCCCCTCTTCATCTCGCGAGGGCGTTGAGAAAAGCGATCACTTACTTATCACTCGGGCCACTTTTCCCCTTTTCCCCTTTTCCCCTTTTCCCCTTTCCCCTTTCCCCCTCTGTTAGGTTGAGTTGCTCCAGTTTCCAGTGTGCGGTTTTTGTTTTCCTCCGATTGAGACACAGAATTGACAATTAGTGAAAGTGGGAAATGTGTCTGGTCTGTACTTGTACTCAGGGTGCTTGTTGTTGCCTAGACCAAGTTTCTGTGAATGCCTTTCATGGCTCCACCAAGATCTCTCGCCTGGGACGTGTGAATATTTACGAAAACTAATCCCCATGATTTGCACTTTGCTCCCTGCACTGTAAAAAATAAATGAATACTTGGTTTTGTACATTTCTTTGTGCTTTAAGTGGTTTATCTACTGCCTGATTATTTCATTAGTTAATGGTTTAGACGCTAACTTTTATTTATAAAGGTATTGTCACATATCTGTTTTTCTCAAAGAGAACTTAATAAGTAATTTATCAATAATTTAGATGTATTGATTTAATCATAGGGTAAAGGTTGAAGAGTATGTATCAGCTTTATGGAATATTAGTTCTTGATCAGGATCAATAGAACAGAACGTCGCGATCTCGGAAACTATAAGAGCTAAAGGAGATGTAGCAGATATTTGTGGTGCATATTTAGCGCAAGTGAATTTATTCTATCAATATCAAAAACACACACAACATTTTCAAAATCACTCAATTATTTTAGAAGTTCTTAAGAAACTAAGTTAATCATAGCCTTAAATATTTTTTCAATTGTGTTCTTCCCGTCGAGACCCAATGATAAAGTCGATGTGTAAACAATAAACAAATCATCAGAGATTTAGGAGAGCCACGAGATTAATAGTCCCCGACAGGGCTTAATAGATTGTGGCCACGACAAATTGCCTGGGTGTTTCGTGCGGCCCAAAAGGTAGCGATAAAGAGGGAAATCGCAGCCGTCTCGGCCAGCTGGCTGTTGGCTGTTGGCTGTTGACTGTTGGCCTACTGACTAGAAACTGTGCCAACGAATTTGCAAGTAAATCAAACGCAATGTACGAATAATTTGGCAGCGAAACCAATCGAAAAACGAGACAAGACGGCGGCAAGCAGCAACCTAAAAATAAATGCCATGACGGAGTCGACACTCGATGAGACATGTGTTGTACTGTGTACCATATCCACATTATATGGCGGAAAGGGGGCGTGGCCGACGTCGTGCCACCAGTTGCCAAGTTATTTTTTTATAGTGTCTGGCAATTGGCAATGATGCAAGACGATCCCTCTCTTTGCGGTTTATTATTAACGACCACATTATTTGCCGGCCAATCTTGTGGCTATTTTTTATGACATTTTCGACGGCTTTCTGTGCGTGGGCTCCCATTGAGTTTAATTGCTCGCTTTTCTTTTTGGCAACCAGCGCAAGTGTTTATTTGGTTTATGTTTTCCGGCCGAAAGGAGAGAGTAATGCCAAATGGTGAGGACTGGTTTTTAAAGGACTTGCGAAAGAGTTTAGACCATCAATATTATTTGTATAATATTTTAAAATAATATTGTATATTGTTGTTATATAATCTTATTTGTATAATATTTTAAAATAATATTGTATATTGTTATATTATTATATGGTCAATCTTTATATGCAGTTTTAGTTTTAGATAAATCCGTTAAAATTAGTTAACTTTTAGAAACTTAAATATAAACTTTTTCTTTAAAAATAAAGGTTCATGTTCATATTTTAATTTATGCTCCGAGCGTTGGGTTTTGATAATTTCGGGAATCCAAAATTTATTTATTCAGGCGAAATAAACAAGTTATTTTCTGCCACATTTTGTGGGCTCTTTGGTGTCTTTCGCTTTTGTGGCATGTGCTGGGAACATAAAAAACCAAACTGTGCTAATGTTTTTATTTTCTCATGTGCATGAATTTTTCCTTTTCTTCGGGGTCGCCAAGCCAAAGCCAATTTGGCGACACTTGCTAGATGTCAGTTTTCGCCTGTTTTTCCCCTTGGCAGTTTTCCCATCCAAAATAATTTTTGGGGGAGGCAACAAGTGCCTGCAGCAGTTTTTTTTTCCTTTTTCTCGCTTGTTTCAAATTTGATGTTTATTGCTGTTTATTTTTGGCTACTTGGTTGAGAGAATTGGGTCAAATGGGTCAACTTGGCGCGATCAATTTGCTCTTCATTTTTAAGCAGCAAGTTTTAAGGGTTCTTGGCAAATATGTTACATTACATCAAAGTCAATACAATCCCTCCCTTTTTTATTTTTGGATTTCCGATGTTCAAATAGACATGCAAAAAAATATTTTGCATTGGTATAGTTAATTCGGTGCAAAATCGAAATTAAAATGAAATTTACATCGTATTGTATTACGATAGAATCTCTTTTTTCCCCAATGCAATTCTCGTTTTGTTTCTCGACTTTACCACAGTAAAGAGCAGTTGTATTTGCCCATTGTTTGTCCTGATAGGTTTGTTATTGTTTGTTTGTTTGCCCAACATGCCTTGGGTTAAGTTGAGAGAAGTGGGTTTTGGTAATTGTCTTTTTTTTTTCGCCGTCAGACGCCCCAAGATATGCTTTGTTTTAGCCGACTATTTCGCTTTTTTCTTATCGGAGGAAAAAAATCTCTTTTACTTCATCTTTTTCTCATCCACACAGTTCAAGTTCAATGCATCGTTGCGTATGGTTTTAAGGAAACCTGGCCTTGAAGTAAAATGATTTTTATGCAGGGTTTGGTTATGGGTATTCAAATGTTTGGGTTACCCAAATGATGCCATAAAGCCATAATAAATTAAAAATTGAATTAATAAATATTTAAATTGAATTATTTTTAAATTTTAAAATATTTTATAAAGTGTAATTCTTCCGCTACCTGAGCCTTTTTATTTGATACCTTTCTAGTAATATGTTGTTTGATTTAAATTGTAAAATTCTTAACGCTGCGCACGTGAGTCAAACAATGATCTCATGCCACCAGCTCTTTTTCAATTCGTCTGCTTTTCCACTGTTTGTGCCTCAGATTTTCCAGAGTTGGTAGCTGCGCTTCTTGTTTGCCGACCATGCCGACAAGCACGTGGGCAGTTTCCCAGTGGAAATGGAGGGGGGATCGAGGGAAACCATCGGTTTGGGCCTATAGTTTGTTTGTCGACCAACGTGTCGTTCGTCACGTTCAAAAATAATGCTGGGCGCACATTGATTTAGAAAACCCACGAGTGAAAACCGAGATGGACTGCATTTTGATTGATTAAACAGACACACGACAGTCGGTGACCTTTGCCACTCCAGACCCTTAATTAGTGCGACATGTTGGTTGCACCTGCAACTACTTTTCGATTGCTCACCAAGAGAATTGGGTGTAGAAAAATTTGTCCGAGCTGTGAGCCTTAATTGCAATGGCTAAAAGGGGGGTGAGGTGTTGGGATTGTTACCGGTTGACCTCAACGGTTAACTTGGCTTACCTCATCTGCATATGCTGCCCGCTCTCTCGATTATGAAATCACAAGCAACGGATTTTTGCATACATTTTTTCTAAGCTTTATTTTATTTTTGTTTTTGTTTTTTGCATACAAATTGTTTAGTTTTTTGTGGCCCGAAGCGCCTTTAAAAAATATGTAAGAAACATTTTTGGAAAAAATGGACAAGCACACAGAAGGTAAAAAAAACAGCTGGAAGTAGCAGCACTAAAATATGAGTTTTATGCAAATTGCTTGGTAAATTTGCGATATTTGTGTCTGCAAGCGGTTTTTCCGTTGTTATATCCTGCACTCTCCGCCCATCTTTCTCCTCCTCCAGCTCCCTTTCAGCCCCCCGCAGCCCCCCTTTTACCCCCTGCCCGCTTGTATTTTCCGTTTGTGGTTATTGTAAACCAATTTGCTTATGTGATTTGTCTTTTCTTCGGAGGGTTTTTCCCCCCGACTCCTGTCTCACTCAATCTTTATTACCCCTTTGGGTTGTGGGTTTGTGGGAAGGTGAAAAGATGGGTGGGCGCATTGAGGGGGGGGAGGTGCTTAATGGCCTCGGCGTGATATGTTGCCTGTAGGGAGGTGTGGGGTTCAGGCCCTGACATTTGAAAGAAATGTGGGGAGGCTTACCCCATGACTGGTTCTGCTGTTCCTGTTGGATTTTCGCAGCTGAGATGGAAATTTTTTAATCCAAAGCAAATAATCTCAACAAGGGTATTGCTCATTTTTCCTCAAGTTCAAAATTACCATTCAGTTCTATACTGTGAAAGTAAAAAAAATAAAATTTTATTCTAAAATTCTTGGAATATTCAAATTTTTCTTGGCTAGTATTCTGCCCCTGTCTGTGATTATGGAAAGGAACTGGTCGGTGTTTATCTATTAAAAGGCAGCCCTTTTATTAACTGCTCTCGTGCTTTGAGTCATCTCGTTGGTCTTCGTTTTTCCAGGTTTGTCAACTGCTTTGTGCAATGACTCACAGCTTCCCAATATTCCAACTGGCGTTCTTGGTGATTCAATTGATTTTGGGAAATACCCTTTTGTGAACGCATTTGCCAGTTATTGTATGCCGAATAATAATTACACATTGTATATGAATATTACTTTTTAAGAGACAAACTTTTGTGAAAGAATCATCGTTTTCACCGAAACATGTCATTAGGAATTAATTTTTTGTTACAAATTTCTGAGAAATTTTAAGCGTCTTTTAAAATAAGCATCAAGTTATTATGCGGAAGAAATCAGTTTTGAATGCAAGTCATTTAAATAATTAAAAAAGAAACTTGGAAACCAACATTTTAGGCCAGTCAAAAGGTCTTGACCTGCGATGTAAATCAACATACACACTACCTTTGGGCGCACATATGCGATGAAATTCAATTAAACTTCCACGGGTTTACATTTAAATTTTCCATTTTTTCGTCGCGTTATTTACAAGTTTTCAATTCGACTGCGATAAATGACAAGGGGCCAAAAGCGCAGAGCACACAGATCGCGGAGCCAAAAACAAGCGCCAATGGCGAGGAGATTGCATCAGACAGCCACAGATCACCTGGTAAGGGGGGAGGGGGGGTTTGGACTCAAAGGGGTAAAGCCGGGCCGAGATTATGGGTACTCACATTCAAGACCAAATCGATGTCGAAGTCTGTTGGGAGCGAGTCTTGGCCTTTGGGGCGTTGTGCGGCTGGCAATTAAATTGCAAAATAATAATTTTTATTACCAAATTGACGACGTCGTCGTGGAAAACTCTCCATCTGCGAATCTGTCTGTGAATTCAAATGAAATGGAAATCAATTTCGAAGCAACATACAAGAAGACGCAACAGAAACAGATCAAAGTCTGAGATACCGTTCGGCAATTAGTAGTTTAGTCCTTTTTAATTAAACTATTGTAGTGATATTCAATACAACATGCCTTGTTTTTCATTTTAATTATATGAAACTACATTTTACGTTGGTATTTTTACTTAAAACTATAATTCACAATCAAAAATTAATTAGGATTGGGCATTAAATGTAATTTTTTTTGATCCAAATCTGATAGGTTGTTATTAAAACTAGATTAAATCGTTTATTGATTCTTTTGGTAGTAGATTTTAAAGTGAATTATCCTCTTCGTTTTTTTTAAGGGACTATACTTTTTATACTTTTTATTTATACTTCATTTATTGTATCTAAATAATTCGAATTTAGTTTTTGGTTGTATGTTTGATCTTCGATTAATAACAATCATTGCCAGCCTACAAAATAAATACAGTTTTAGCCAGGGTATCGAAACGAGAGGCCAAGATGCCATGTTAATTGAGCCGACTTTTGACGCTTTTGCGGGGGCGATTGGGTCTTTCGAGTTCGGAGTCGATGCTGTGGGTAGATCCTAATAATTGTCCATTGCCTTTCCCATCTAGCAGTAAAACGTTCGAAATCTGCCTATAAAATTGAGCCAAGACCGTTCAATGACCCACAGATCCTCCCACCTCCCCCCTCCCACTTCTTCGTTGATGTGTTTTTTTCTTGAAAATGAAAATGGGGCGAAAGGTTGTTAAATGATTAAGAGGCGTTACATTAGCAACAATCCTTGGGTCCCCCGATTTCCCGCCTCCTTTTTCTCGGATGTCAGGCGGAGACGACGGTGCATTAGAAAGTTCGTGGGAAGTCTTTTCCATGCTCGGCGACGCAGGGAAATGGGGGAAAAGGTGAGAAAATGCAGGAAAATGCAGGAAAAAAGGAGTGAAATGGCGGGTGGCAGGAGGAAAACGCGGGGCTGGGGATCTGGACTGACTCTTGCTAAAAGTTTTCGCAGTCAGTGTGAAATGGTTTTCATAAAGGAGCACTAGCGCACACATGAGAAACTTAAAAGGTAGTAATGAAAAGCGCTAATATACATGCAAACTAACACACTAACATATGAACTGAAGGGAAAGTATAGTAAAAGGGAAAATGAAATATAATGTTTATGGCTAAAACTTCTCAAGGTTAAATTAAATGTTCAATGCGACTGTCAAGTATTTTAAAAAGATTACCAAAATGTATGAAATAAAAGTAAAATGGTTGTTTTAGGTTTCTTCTGACAAAAGTTTAAGTTCAAATTGAAATAATGTTTTCTTTCGATTTAAAAATATATCACTGTGAATTGAAGTAGTAATACATTATTTTTTGTATTGCTCTGTTTTTGCATAAGCACATTTTTTCTGTTAATTGAAGCAATCGTCAATGAGTTTCGAGTTTTCAGCATCCTCCTGATTTTCCCGCTTTCCCTGTTTCTCTTCATTTTCCGTTTCTGCTTCTGTCAACAGTGCCTTCAAAAGGTGGAAAATCTTGAACCATTTGGCAAGAATAATCGAAAACTTGAATTTTTATGTGTACCTCTGTTGTGTGTCGGCGAAAACCGAAATTAACTCGAGGAAAATGTGGGCTTGGTTTACTTGAAGAATGATGAATGAAGTTATTAAAGTGCTGAAAGAACCAAATGGGTCCTGCACACTTTGAGTATTTTTTTATTTTTAAAATATTTTATGACTATTTTTAGGGAGTGTAGGTAAGGGAAAGAGAGCAAAGGATAGGTAAAAAGGTTTCGATAGACATAATATGTCTTTTGTCTCTTATTTAAAATGGTATCATACAGGTTGTTTGATTGGCTATAACTTTTCCAAGTAGTATGCAAAAACGTGAGCAGACTTTTTTTTTGTTCTATAAAAGTAAATGGTAAATTCATTTAAAAACTGATGTTTTTCGGTCGTTTGATTCTAATCTCTAGTTCTAGTTTTTTTGTTGTTTTCTTTCTTTTTATTTGGTACATTTTCAATTTTCAGCGCGGACACCGTTGATTTTGTTGATAATATAGTCATTCGATTTTTATAAAACTAAGGCTATAGTTCTTAAATTGTCCAAAAATTATATATCTCGAGTTATATGGATATATGTTAAGTTTTAATATATATTCTCGTTTTCCCGATAGCCGATCCCGTTTTTTGTTTGACAAATTAGTAGCTTTACATAGTATTTACGTTAATATACGATTTTTATATGTAATTAAAAATGCTTATAACTTTTATAAGGTAAATCTGATTGGATTGAATATGTCAATATTGAAGATATAGCAACATTTATTTTCTTAATGTATTTATTTGAGTTTCCCTATAAGCTTAAAACGTGTTCCACTTTCGCAAATCACTTTCCAATCCCATTTGGAAATCATATTTATCGCTGCATATTTGGTCGACATACTTAATCTCCGCCTAAGTGTAATTGAGCTGAACAAACATTGAATGCGGAGAAACTGCGGAAGCAGCTTATCAATTATGATCAGACCAAGGGTGCGACCCCAAACTTAACTGCTGCCACGCCCCCTTGACGCCCAGTGAAGAAGAAGAGGGCGGTGCAATGATTCCCATGTGAAACATTATTGAGGCGATATACGAGCCAAAAGAGCAGCACAATTACCGGGGCTAATAATAAATATCAATAAGCCAAAAATTTATTACCAACTAACCGCAGAATTTGCAAAGGCTTCTGTGCTTCTTCTGGCAACGAACTTCATTATATTGCCGTCCCTTTCTCTTGCCATCTTCCGTCCCTGTCTCCAGTTGCCTCTTTATCGCCTGCGGTGCCAACAAATCCCTTTGATTAATTCTAATAGCCTCAGATGTTCAGGCTCGACATCATTTCATTCGTTTAATACTCAATTTGGTGTTGTCCTCTTCCTCATCACCGCTCTCTTTCACTCCTTTCTGTCTCTTTCTTACCACTTCTTGCATCCCCCTCAGTCCTTACAAGGCGTCAAGTTGTTTGCGTTTCTGTTCTGTGACTAATATGCAAACAAGCAAAACGAGCAAAGCAGCAACAGCAGCACAAACTTGGCCAATAACTTAACTTGGCTCAAATGCTGCCTCCCTACCACATGCCCCTCCCCTCCCCTCCCCCCGTCCCTGCTCACACACACTCTCACATGTCATAAGCAGGCTGGGCCAACATTTACGCAGCCGCCAGAGTGGAAAGAAATAAAAACTTACTTGGTACGAAGAGTATGGAAATACCCTTTCATAAGCCAAAAGGAGTAATTTAAAACAAATCAATCGAAAGAAATTCTATTAAAATTAAATCGCCCTAAATTTGAAAAAATGATCTAAAATCACAATTAAAGGTGTTTTCGGTGTTGGCATTTTGAAATGATAAATTTGTCCAAAATCAAAGGGGAATTTGCAGAGAAGATATTGAAAATATTTTCTTGTTTTTTTTTTATATTTCCTAATTTCTTACGACCATAGATCTGAACGTCGAAATAATTGGTTGGCGCAAATCAAATTATAAATGGGATCAAGCCCAATCAATGTTATTATCTATTTACTTTAAACACAAATTGAATAAAGAAAATTCAATTTTTGTAGTTTTCCATTAAATGAACAAGCAAAGTTGAATCATTGTATGTTGTGAGATTCTAATTAATTAAAAGCAAAATTAATTTTCGGGTCTACTCTCTGCAAATATTTGATATTTTGCTATTTTTGATTACTAGATACGATTAGCATTACTAGATACGATTAGAATTAAAAGTCAATCTTCCACAAAATATTTTACTAACTATAACTGATGAAAATAAATGTGTTTATTTGGGGAAATCGCATCGCAAACATACCCATACCTGCGAGGGCATTGCAAGTGAGGGAACAACTCGAAGAGCGTCGGGACCATAAAGATAAGATTAGCACACGATTCGCAACGTTCGCAGCTGTTGTCCGCATCTCGGGGAGTTGGACATCGATTGCTTTGTTTTCGGATTCCAGACAGCAGCCAAAATGTTAGTACACCACAAGTCAATGCAATGTGTTTACTCAATAATTCAGAAAATATACGGAAAATGTAGGTACCTCTTTAGCAGATGACTAATGGTTTTCGGTTGCAATATGTAAAACTTACTATTTAAACCCCCATTTTTCCTTGTCTGTACTGTAGTGTTCATTTTAATGAAATTCGTTCAATGTTCTGGTGCGTTTTTATCTCCGACTCGTTCGGGTTTTCCTTTTCCCTCCGTTGAGTCAGGTTACCTTGTTCTTTATTTTCGTTCGTGCCCCACATGCGTAACCCATCATAATGCCGCATATCAAGATACATTTGTATCTGCCGGAGCTCTGGTGCATGTGTAAATATTTTTTACGAGCCCTTTTCCCTTCTCCCTTCCCCTTTGTATCAATGGCTTTCGGAAGGATAATCGCGGGCTTTTATGAAGCCTTCGCCAGGCTCACTCTTCCTCCGTGTGCGTGTGCTTTAAATGTGCCTTTTGATGTGTGAAGCGTGCTTGGGCACTGGGGTCGATGGTATTTACGGGCCTAAGGTCGATGTTGAATAACCCGGCACGATCTCAAGTCCCACACACTCTTCGAATACACCCACTAGGGACCATCAGTCAAGGTCGAGGGTGTAAGCGTTATTCGACAGTAGAGAGATTTTAGGGGGCTACATAGATAAGACAGCTTAAGAGGTCAAAGAGGGGAACATTTAAGCATATCTTCAACATCTCTAGGTGCTTGCGATTTTAGCGTAAAAACAATATTTTTGGTACAGCTGGAGTCTTATTTGTTATTTTAAATGCTGTTAAGCGTCTTGGTCATATTATAAATATCATCAATATCAATATACATTAAATAATTTGTGTCCGTTTATTTACATCAGGAAAAGTAAGGCATAAATGATATTTCGTTTCGTAAGAAACTTATAACTACAATAAACTTTAAGCTATTAAAAGTAAAAGGCATAATAAACATATAAATTTATTTCAATCGTTATGCAAACGGAAGCAGCGCACGAATATTTTTCTATGAGTCCGATTCAATTACCCAAAAATATGTAGATTCGACGGCGGCCACAACAACAATTAACTGCCATTAAAGTTGCTGGCTGAAAAAATATTGAAATTAGTTTCGGTTAGTTGCAATTTACGGTTAGACGCTTTTTCCATGCAATTAAAATCGACGCACAAATGCGAAATTGCGTTAATGCTTAATTCTTTGTAAATGCTTGCAATTTTCGTTGGTCAATGAAAAACAGAATGTAATAAAAACGTGAGAAGTATAAATAATTTGAACATTCATAAATTAGTCCAAAACCTACTATGGCACATATGTTTATACTGTGAATGGGCTCACAAATCCGTTGGCAAATAAAAAACTTAATGTGACTTAACGCTTCAGAATGACGCTGAAATTAACTGAAACGGGGGAAACATTTAAACCATTAAACCGCCTATATAAATAGTTGTTAATGCAAAAAGTATTTAATTTATGCAATTTTGTAACTGTGTTCAGTGTTTAACAAACCACTTTACAATTATTTTAATTAAGTATGAATTTATAGTAGGCCAACACAAGGTTCTCTCTAGCTTTTAGTATAAAATTACAATTTATCGATGGTACACACCAAAAGAGACTTACTCTGTAGCGTATATTCGAACTGAGTGAACGTGTAATAAACAGATTTTGGTAAAGAAATTTTGCCAAACAATGAATAATTTTTGTATTCCCAGAACCCATATAAAATTATTTTTTTTTTAAGAAACAAGAAAGGCAAAATATATTTTTCGAGAAAAAAATAATTATTATATTCTGAGAAAAATGTACGTAAAATTTTATTTATAACCACTTCAATCGTTTCTCAGAATATGAGCTTTTTTGGCTGTCAGAAAGACAAAGAACAAGAATGAAATCTAACTTCGGGAGGCCGAGGTTTAAATACACTTCCAGTTATAAGAATGTACTGGGGAATATAATTATTTGACAAGTTCTCAACGAAATTTCCATTAATTTTCTGGTAGTTTTTATATCAGCTATTTGTACTGTACGATATTTTAATTTTTTTTATTGATCGTTACTTTATGGGTTATTTCATTTATGGGTTATTTTCCAATCCGGCCCGTCCGTTGTATAAACTAACTGCAATAAATCTGCACAGCCTTAAACCTGAGAGACTATTTCATGTTTGCATCTGTTGACTGTTGGTCCGCTCTAAAAAGTTATTACCAAAGCCAATAGCGTACCCAAATTGTTTGTGTTTATTCTTTGGTTATTTATAAAACATAACGAAATCATTTACTTGGGCATGTACTTAGTTATACCCATTTCAAACTTTATTGCAAAAGCCATTTTTTTTAAAAATTGTCTAAGCACTGTTATTTCCAATTATACTGCTGATTCGATATATATTTTTTAAGACTTTGATCAATATAAGCCGACACATTGCAGCGAAGGAAATGCGCCATCAGCTGGGGGCATATGAATTATATTTTTAATATAATAATAATATAATAATAAGTGATTTCATTTGTAATTTCTTGTTTTTAAATATTTCTAAAATTTTCAATATAAGTTCTCCTTAAGTTTGAGGTAAGCTGCCCTACATCTTAGAAATATTTTATACATTTAAAATATCTGTTTTAGGAACAGTTTCCCTAATTTTGTCCTTAATTTAAAAAATTAACTCAATTAATCTTAGAAAAAATAACTACAAATTATGTTGCGATATTATTAAAGAAAATAAGTGGATACTAGGTAATATTTTACACAGATATATATTAAACGTTTGAATAATATGTTGATTTAAATTATGTATGCGTTCTATTTATTTTGCATTTATATTCCCGCAGCGGTTTTCCTTTCCGCTCGTCATTTAATCATTATTTCGTATCGCATGGCAATCGAGTTTTAGCAGGAAATTAAATGCAATTTAGTGAGGATTTAAACGCAGGTCGGCTCTTTATATTAACTTCACCTGTCTGTGTGGCCTTATGTGATGTATGGGTGTGTGAGAGGGTGTGGCTGTGTGTGGGTGGGAGAGAGTTCCAATTTGAGAGCTGCGGCATTTCCTGGTGGGAAAAACGAGGAATGTTACCCACTTCAAATTTTGTGTGTGTGTGTGTGTGTGTGTGTGTGTGACTGTGTATAAAGTGGGAATTAATTATGCAGGCATATCATGGCTACTCCTTTCTCGTTCTCCCTCTCTTTCGCTTTGCTTCTCCTTACCCACACACATGCAAACTGCGTCACGCACACACACTTAAACAGTCGCATCCTTTCCGTGTGCGGTTTTAATTTGTGAGCTCGTGGCCATGCATTTCGCCTGATCCTTTCCTTTCCGCTGTTTGCCATTGCAATTTCCCCTGCCACGCCCACATGCAGCGGTCCCCCCACCACGCCCACTTCCCACCCCCGCTTGTTGCCGCTGCCTTGTTTGCATTTCCGTGTGATTTCACTTGGCTGGCAGAAATCGATGAATGCGCGATACGAGAAACGGGAAAGGGACTCACACTCCTCGAGAAACGCACTTTAAGACGCCCAAAACGTTGGATGAATTATCCGGAACCTGAAGCCACATTCATTGCAATTTTAACTGATTATGTTAAGCTGTACTCCGCCTATTTAATAATGCCCTTACAGTAATATTACCATTTGATGACATACATCCTACTTTTATAAAACGATAGAAGTTACATTGCTTGTCTTTTCTATGCCAGCTACTTAATTTATTCATCTGATTTAAATTGAACAAGAAAGGAAAGCTAACTTCGGGCGGAGCCGAAGTTGATATACCCTTGCAGAATTCTCTATAATAATATTCTCCAAAATTATTCCTATGATGCATTCTTAATACTCATAAAAAATCCAAACTTCCTAACTTTAAAAACACCAAAGTTATGGCATTTCGAATCGTTCAGTTATATGGCAGCTATAGGATATAGTCGGCCGATCCTTATGAAATTTGGTAGGTCGGATTGATTGGCCAAATATAAAACCTGTAGAAAATCTTAACTTTCTAACTTTACAAACACCAAAGTTATGGTATTTCCAATCGTTCAGTTATATGGCAGCTATAGGATATAGTCGGCCGATCCTTATGAAATTTGGTACGTCGGATTGATTGGCCAAATATAATACCCATAGAGAGTCCCAACTTCCTAACTTAACAAACAGCAGAGTTATGGCATTTCCGATCAATCAGTTATATGGCAGCTATAGGATATAGTCGGCCGATCCCGGCCGTTCCGACTTATATACTGCGTGCAAAGGAAAGAAGGGTGTGTGCAAAGTTTCAATTCGATAGCTTTAAAACTGAGAGACTAGTTTGCGTAGAAACAGACAGACGGACAGACGGACATGGCTATATCAACTCAGGAGGTGATCCTGATCAAGAATATATATACTTTATAGGGTCGGAGATGCCTCCTTCACTGCGTTGCACACTTTTGACCAAAATTATAATACCCTCTGCAAGGGTATAAAAATGGCTGAAATAGCTAAAACGGCAGAACCTAACAGTTGAAACTAAGTGAGCTTATCTCCGTTGTGGTTTCCTTACCCGCCGCCAGGTGGCGCTGCTATCCTCGTTATCCCTTCTGGGTGCACTCCACTTATAAATTCTATAAATTTTAGATCATAATGAGACCGGCACCCATACCCCTGTGCGTCTGTGTGTGTGCGAAAATTACATCAGTGCGGCGGTGCAGGTGGGTGGCGATTGGGTGTCGGAAGGGTGGCAAGTCGGTCAAATGGCGAACTACTATTTGTTATGCATTTTCATTAGTACAAACTTTTCAGCTCAGACATTGTCATTAGCACAAAATTGGCCCCCAAAATGGGTCCACTTGTAATCGGGCTGTGTATAAAGAGTAGCGTCTAAGTAAATAGAGGTTCCAATTATTTTTGGGCAGCTAACATTTAAAATTTAGTTTGATTGCAGATGAAATTATAAATATATTTTTATTTCGGCTTATTTAAAACCACTTCTTAATGTCGTGTTAATTATTAGATGGTTGATTTTAACTGAAGACCTATTTTTTTGTCGACGAGTTAAAAATTATCTATACATATGCGAATAAAATGGTAAGCAAAATACTTATTTTATTTTGATTACTTTAAAAAGTTTTTTCCAGTAACTCATTAGTTGCAGTTTTCAGTTTTTCATTTGACTTTCCCTGATTGAAAATCATTATTCACTCCTTTAACGGCAGCCTGTTAATTAACACGACTTCACCCATTCCAAAAACCACCTCCGATATTAAAATCATTAAATTTCAATTGTTTGGCTCTTATTTTTGTTCACTTTCATATTTATTTGGATTTTTGCATAGTAATAATGTTGTTTTATTAGTATTTGTTTGTTTTCAGCTTAATGCTTACTTTCGATTTTTTATACATTAAAATTTATGCTTAAGTTGTAAATAAAATCATGTTGAAATGTAATCTTCCATTCATTTTGCTTTGTATCTTGCCGTAGCTTCTAAAAACAATTAAACGGATTTATTGAAGTGTTCATGTCACATTCAACGTCGCATTGAGATTGCGTTTTCTATATGCGTATGCTTACTTAAGTGGGTGCGAATATTAATAAATAAGTTACCTTGAGCAAATAGATTGCCCTTAAATTATGGTAAACTTGCGATAAGGTTGGGTAATTAGAAATGAGGCACAGGTCATTAAATGGCATTTGGTGTCTGGCTAAATGGTAAATAAATTCACAATAATTAAAGCCCCCAATTCCTCTACAAATTAATAATTGAGCTCATCGATTGCCTCTAGGAAAATGTCATTAATATGCAAACGCGAGAACTATTTCACTTTCGCTGAAATATATTTAGACATAATTCTTGCAAAGTTGTTTACTAAAGGGTGCCGCTTAAGTGTAGGATTTACATAAAATATATATACAGTGCTTTGTGTCGGAGCTAAGTAGATAAACTCAAACTAAAGGCAGTGCACGAAGCAAAAAATAATAAATTTTGTTTAAAATCGTATTTTTCAATATTGAAGAAATCCTTAGTTGATTTAAGTTTTCAATGTCAAATGCTGTAAATAAGCGAAAGAGTTAAGGGCTGGTTCGCTTTCATATGATTTATACATTTATCTTTCTGTATGTATGGATTAGTTTCTATATTTTGTGATATCCGCTTTAAATGCCTTTTACTTTAGTGATTTAAATGGCGGAAATTACATTCGATTAAACATTCGTGACCATAGGAAAAACAAAATTTAAATTTGACTAGAAATTAAATATGAAAATTTCATTTTGTTTTTGCTTTGATTTTTCGAGTGTTTGATTTGTTTTAAAACTTAGCTTAAATAACATGAATAATATTTTTGCTTGTATAAAGGTAGTTTATATATTTAATTTGTAATTTTAATGATTTATTTTCGTTTTTGTGTTTTTATTATAATTAAATAACATAATATTAGTTAATTAAAACTAAAAACGCAGTCAATTTATATATTTGGAATTTCATTTAGCATACGCATAAAGTACACATAATTCTTTCTGGTTTCTGGTTCTGTATATTGTAATATTCGAGAACAATGCTACAGTTTGATATTGCTTTTTGTGTTTTTATCGGATCGAGGATAGACAATGTTGTGGTCGTAATACATCAAATACACAATCAGCTGATATACATTTACATAATTAGTAAGTGTATCTTTGGCTGGGTCAATATTTTCGAAAGCAAAAAATAAGTTATCAATTTTCAGACAGTTCTTAATTTACTCTTCTCTAGATTCAACCTCTAAGTATTAATTTAAAATTTAAATAAAACGGTTTTTAGAAAAATGTTTCGTTAGCTAAAATATTTTTAACATATTCATTCATTCTTAATTCCTGACCAAACCATTATTTGTCATCCTGATTTTAGAGCCGATCTGTTTGTATAAGAGTTGATAGTTGTTAAAAGAGTTTTCAAGAAAATTCTCAGAATGCAATTAAGATTTTGAAGTAACTCAGTATGTTTGCCTTCTACTAATCGACCCACCCAGTGTATAATTAGATCTATTTTCGTTTTACTTTCGTGTTGGTTTGTATAGGATATGCAACTAAATTCACGTCTCTCTTTTCGCTTTTACTCTGTTCAGGAAAGAAAATGTTTTCCCAGTTTCCCTTCGTGTCTGGTCTTGAGTTTGCCACAGACTGAATAATACTTTTCCTGGCTTCTCTGCTCCTCGCTTGGGGTACGCATCGCCTATGACATGGCGTTATAGGCGGGTTGTTCGTGTTGTTTGGGACAGCGACCGTGTTTGTCCATGTAGGGACCGAACTCACAAGTGGGCGGCTTGCAGCGACCTTGCTGTATGCACCTATTTGGGGGTGGGAGAAGGTCAGGATCGGAATGGTATATCTGGGGGACAAGCGGCCTACTCACTTGCGATCGTTCATGGCGAAGTGCTCGTTGCCCCGCTTCAGCCAATCGCAGTCGTAGTTCCCGGAACTGCAGTCGCACCTGCACTGCCCGTCGTCCTGCAGGATCTTCTCGAAACTCTTCGGACAGGTGCAACTCAGTATGGTGGCCCGCACCACCGACTGCCCGTAGTTGGCCATGGCCGTGTCCTCGTTGTAACTGGATCGCTCGATGCAATGGCACTCGGTGTGATTCACAAAGGTCCTCTTCTCGATTACGCTCCGATGCTTGCTGCTTTTCACCTGCGGGAAATCGAGAAACGGGAAAATCCTTAATTAAATGCCACAATAATGTCATCACCCACATTTCCATCCCATCCGCTTAACTATTTGCATATGGAGCTGGCTTAATTGACCCCCGAACTCCATGACATGCTGCATGCGGAATATAGAACACACATATATATCTTTGTAGTTGACAGTTTCCTAAGCTGACTGCCCATCAAACTGGTTGTCATTGTTGCCTTGGATGTTGGTCGCTTATTGCTATAGCTCTTGTAATTCTTAAATGAGTTGTCAGTTGTCAGCGCAGTGGCATCGGTAATTGTGGGGAGTTGTGGAGGGGATTTTAAGGGGGTATAGTATTTAAATTTTTATTTTTGCCTTTTTTTTATATATTTTTTTCTGAATGCACAACATTTGAAGAATATTGCGTTAAAATTTTATATCAATCCGAGTAAAACTTCCGAAGTTATGGGCAGTTGAGTTAGTGAGTTAGCTCATTTTGTATTCGATTTTTGGGTGCTAAAACTTTAAAACGCTCTCCTGAAAAGTTGCCATTTTAAAAACCCTCCGCAAAAATCCTCCAAAATCTGCTGGACAAATCGATTTAAAATTTTGCACAATATTTCTGTACCTAAATTCTCAGGTACTGACGTCGAGTTTTTTTTTTTACTGATTATTTTTTATTTTATAATAACTAATATATTGAATTCTTAGGCTAAAATCACGTTTTTGGCTTCAAGGTCTTACCAAAAATCCAATAATTGAATAAAAAAAACTCAACGTAGTTACCTTTATAAACATCTTAACTAATAAACAATATTTCTTTTGTTTTTTCTGATGATTCAGTAACGAGTTATGCTGTTCACCGCAAAACCTTTTTTCGTGGAGGCGCATACGAAGCTTGGCTGCGAACGGCTCATTTATTTTTTTTTCGATGAAAATTTGTGATAACATAGTTTAAATGTTGTACTTTGTTACGCTTATAAAATAATTGATCTGACATTAACCGTATCGTGTGACAAAATTAATGAAAATAGGCCTTTTTTTGGCCGAATTAACCATACCCCCCTTAAAGTTTGTTATTACGTTTTTTTGTTCTACAATGTAATAAGCTATCTCTTAATTTATATAATTTACAAATTTTAATTTTAAAACTCTTAGCCTAAACTCGTTTTGCTAAACTCCTTGGTGGGACGCCACTGGCCGAGAGCCATTAACAGACCACAAAACTTCTACAGCTGCTGAGACCTGGCATTGGATTGGTATCGTGCCACGCCCCCCGCCCACCGCTCTTGTGTCGCCACTTTGGTGGCTGGTCCGTGGTCCACGTTCCACATCACCCCCCTAATCCCCTCGGAATTGTGGGTCTGTTGCATGACAAGTGCAAAATGATGAAATGCGTATGAATTGCATAAATTAAGTTGAATTCGTTTAATTAAAATAACAAGTTGGCCATTAATCAAGCCCTGGCCACTCATCCAGCACAGAGATCTTAGTTCGTAAGGACCAGAAAAAGGGACAAAAGGGGAAATATATGAATTCAGAATTCAGCATTCAAATTGGGAGAAAATGAGGGAGTGCTGCGAAGCATTTGAATTTTGATTGGACGCATCAAAGCAGAAACAAATAACAAACCCGATAAGTTGACAAAGCAAAAAAAAGGGGAAATTCCCTCACTAGTTTCAGATATTTATGAAAACGCTTCAAATTGAGTTTTTAGTTTGGTTCGCTGCGGTTCGTGTTGTGTGGTTTTTTGGGTCTGTGGTGTGGTTTTGGTCAATGGAAATGCTTATGCAAATGCAACTCAACCTGCAGCGAGTTGAAAAAGTTGTTTACTAACCCTCGTCTAAAAGTTTTTACGTGCTTTTGTATTCCGAGAGGCATGAAATTCCTTGAGAACTGGCCGTTTTTCCTGACTAAAAGCAAGAATAATTGCCGGAAGCGGAAGTGCCAAGTGCTGGTGTTGTTACTTTACTTTGCCAAAACCACAATTGTGCAAAAAATTGCACTAAAGTGCTTCTCCTGTTTTTCTGCACAGTAAATATGCAAAATCTCAGCCCATACACTCAAAAACAAACAGAAGCAAAACTGGTCTATTAATTATTTCGGACAACTGTTCTCAGTACTTTTCTTTAAAACGAAGGCCTGTATAATTGTTAATTTCATTTATTTATTTATAACATTTTTTATTTTTATTTATAAAATATTTTTTAATAATTGCTTTTTTATACCCTTTTGGAAGGTACTACAATTTTGGTCACGACCTTGCAATGCTGTCATATGTATTTTCTCGCAGCGCAGGCATTCTTCAATTTTCTGTTAGACTGCAAGACTTTTAAAACTTCAGTTTGCCAAAGCTAAATAAATTAATAATTCAATAAAATCCCTCTACCACTTTTATTTAAGTGCATCGTGGAGTATAACAATATTGTTTATGAGTGCTTGGAGGGGGTTGGTAAATGGGGGCTTACTTTCCAAGATGGCCTCTCTAATTGAGGTTCGGTCTTTATCCATGAAAATGCATTCGTAAACCCCCTTTTTCCATTCTCTCGAGAGTGTGCGTATGTGTGCGTTGGTGTCCATGTGTGTGACCCGAGCAATTAGTCAGTTATTGCTGGGTTTTCCAGGGATTTTCCAAGTGGCGAACAAGGGGGGATACTGCGATTAAGCCAACTCAGTGGCATGCAAGCATAAAATGTTTTTCGAAACGTTACTGACTTGTTGTTCTAACTCAATACAATGGGCAGGACAAGGGCCTAATCGAGACAAAAAGAAGGCCAGGCAGAGCACGTGTTTGTTAAGACCTTGAGGTTGCCTACTTTTGGGAGGAATTTCAAATGCGTGTTTGGCTAAAATTTGTTTTTAAATATTGACATGAATCATAAATTCTTCTGAGCAGCTGTGAGTGCTTATAAAATTACTCGTGGGAATGCTGTTCTACCATAAACTTAGCCAAAAGTATTTTAAGGAACAGGTTTGGATCCAGCAAACAGAAATCAATAGGGAGCAAACTTTACCTTAATTTGAACGATTTGTAATTAATATTTTTGCCCGCCAATGAAATGTTCTGGTCTCAAACCAATGTCCATTTTATCTAAACAAAATTGGTGTTGTTTTAACCGATCTTCAAACTTTGGCATATGAATTTCAGAAGTTATGAACTTTTTATGAACAAATTAACACAGAGCTTATGAACTTTCACCACCCCATGGGATATCCTTTCTTTATCCACTTTTTTCTTAGTTCACTTGACTTCTTCCCAACATGTTAGTTCTGCATAAAAGGAATGCAGTACTTGCAACTGAAAGTACAAGTTTCAGCACAAGGAAGTCATTAAGGGGGAGTTAGATAAAAATGTGTGTTTAAAGTCAATAAAGCCTTTGTTGAACCTTTTAAAAAGATCACCTTACAGCTATCATAATTCTAAAAAATCTTAAAAAGTAAACAGTCAATTCAAGCGCACCGAAGAGGTACTAATTTAGTAATAAATTTAAAAACCAAGAATAGTAAATAAGAAAGTTGTTACAAAAACAACCGTTGGATGCCACATTTTGTATAAAATTATTTGCTCACATCAGCGTGGCATTAAAAAGGGTTTCCTCAAGTGCAGTGAGAAATCCTGATGCTTGCCGCATGCACCTGTTTCCATCTGTTTACGTGCCGCAATTTGCATTTGTCACCGCCTCAGACGAGGATGGCACGCAGTGTGGTCCGGGGCTTTGAGCTTGACAAAATTGCAAACGCAGTTCGAGAATTGGCAAGGGAATTGGCACGAAAAAGGGGTTTTTTAACCCTTTCCCATGAAAACTTGTATACTTGCATTACTGTTTTAGACTTTTCCCGTTTGTTTAACCCGTCGCAAGCTTATTATGCACATGCCTTAAGCTGGCCACATTTTGTGGCAAATTAATTAAATCACCGAAGCTCAGTTTGGTTTGTAATATGAAAGAAGATACACAGCGAGAAATATTTTATGTAAATGGACACAATAGACAAATTATTATTTAAATTTAGCGACTTTTAATATTGAAATTTATTTTGATCCCTATTTAAGCCAAATATAAAATTGTGTTTACTTGGCAGTTGAAAGCCACCTTTTGCTTTTTCTGGGAAAGGAGGTTTTAGATGGCGGGTATTTAGATGAAGAGTTGGCCATGGAGTTGACTTTTACTTCGGCTTCGAAGCAAAAGTTTTGCTGGCTGTGTGTGTGTTTTTATTACTGCTGCCAGTGGGCGTTGGCTTTCACGTTTAGGAGGCCTTTGATTTCTGCTTTGAATTTTCTAGCTCCCGACTCTTCTGCCACGACCCCCAACCAGCCCCCCTCCACGCTCCTCTTTGACTTGGGTGAAAGTGGAGGCCATTGAACCCGAAAAAGAGAATCCAGGAGGCGAAGAAAGGAGAGGAGACCGCCTCATAAATCTCACAGCGCCTACAACATGTGCTGGAGTTTGTTGTGGTGTGCTTGAGGAACAGAGGGGCAGGCCATTGCCCTTTGCAGACTTGCACAATGCAGAATAACCCACTCCTCCGCACCTCATCCCTTGTACCTCCCCCCCCCACCTCACAAGCCAAAAACCTTCCTCGAAATGCAAAATTTGCGCAACATAAATTATGTTTTGTTAAAATGTTTACGCTTTTTTATCGTGCTGCTGTTGTTGGTTGCATCCTCAGCCTGGTTATCGCTCCTTAGCCCTCCCACATCTCCACCTACTTATACCTCATGCTACACAGAGAAAAAGCATCTAAACAAATCAAAAATCTTTCTGAAATCAATTGATTTTGCACTTTAAATGATCCAGTAAATATTGTGGATTGGTAATGTTAATGTAAGTGGATCACCCTAAAGCCAAATCTTTAAAATTAGCAGATCACCTGAAGTTCTTTTGCATTGCTCGCCCACAGTTCTGTCCTAATTTGAGTAATATTTATATTTATTAGGTTTAGACAAATATCGAGTACATGGATTATATCAATTCAGAGTAGAGTAGAACCTGTTGGGAATTATAAAAAAATATCAATACGTACTTTACAGTTAGTTACAGTAAGAAAGTCAAGAATATTTGTGAAAGTCAAAAATTTAACCGACAATACAGACAAATGTAACAACAAAGCACGATAATTTCACAGTAAACAGCTTTTTTGAATAAGACTTTCTGCTTGTAAACTAATTGGTGAAATCAATAATGTTTTGTCTATAAGTCAAGATGAGGGTTTTGAATTTTTTTTATGCTTTTAAAACATGTTTTCCCCAGTGCACCACCTCCTCCTCAGCTCTCCAGCTGTGTGTGTCTGCGTGTGTTTGCCTGCCACTTGACACCTCTCAATGACAAACCGCTGAGTTGCTCCCTTCTGGCAGATTGTCCTCCTGCTTCCTCCTCGCTCGGCTTCATCTTCCTCTTTAGCGAGTGGTATTTTCATTGCATATGTGTGTTCTTCAGGACTACCATCAGCTTTGGACACATGCACATCTTCAGCTTCAGCTTTAGTTTCCTGCTCTTGTCCTGGCCAGAAATATTTTTTTTGCCCCATTTGAAGGATGGTTGAGGAGAAAATGGAGGGAAAGTGTGCGAAAATAGGGGGTGAATAGGAGTAGAGGAGGAAAAAGCCAACAGTGATGGACACAGAAGTTCCTTGGGGCCATACACTTTGCTGTCGGCTGATTCCACTGAGCTCGTCATAAAGTTTGCTAATGCCAAAAACGAACAAGTTTATTTTGGGACTTCCCAGAAAATATTTGCGTATTAACACTGGCTTTAAAGCAGGTTTACTACATTCACAGGTGAGGAAATGCTTTTAAGAAGTTCAAGAAAACTGTGGTTTTTCTTCGTTTTGTTGAGACCATGAAACCGAATTCCCCTGTTAACCACTTATTTACTTTAACCAAAAGTTTATTACAAGCTTTTAAACTTACGTTTAAAAACTCTTATTTTATTATATTCGATTGACTAGACATTTTTAGGGCTAATCGTGTCCCTCTTAATTTTCCCATTAATCTTAAATTCCCATCCTTTCCGCTTCTTTACCAAGTTTTTGCTCTAGTGCCGAAAATGTTAAATTGCCCTACAATAATTTGTGTGGTTTTGCTCCCAAGTTTTATTGGATAATTAAGAGGGGGGAGTCAACCTCACTCCTGCGACGCCCTTTTCCTCTGCGAAGGTTCATGTGTGGGCGTGTTTGTCTTTTTCTTAAGCATTTTGCGGTTCTATTTGCCCCAGACTTTGGACCTCTTCTGTCTCAGAGTGTGTGAGCATAAATCTTGCAAGTGGAAACTTTTTGCGGCAAGCGCAGCATAAATATTTGAAAATTAAAAGCCGTTCTTGGAGCTCAGAGTTACGAGTTCCCCTGCCAGGCCACAAATAAAAAAGTTGCAGCTGCAAAAAGGCCGCCGCAAGAGTGAAATTTATGAAAACTCTGGAAAGTAAGAAAAGGAGGGGGAAATCAACCCCCTACTAAGTCACTCATAATGGGAAACTAAGCAAATACAGGGAAATATAGAAACTGACAGGATCGGATATACGAATTACAGGAAAAATGTATTATATTTACTGCCAGAGGTGGGAAAAAGGAAACCATAGAGAACATTGGAATTTATTTCTGTTTTAAATATTTTTGTTTTATATTTTATTTATGTAAATCATTTAATTTAGGATAAAGTTCAAAAATCTTGTTAACGGTATAATTGCAAGGGTGTTAAATCTCTTGATTTACATAATATAGTTCTTTAGGTCTGATTTTATATTTACTTTATTGTCCTAATTTTGGAATACTCCCAATCTGATGAACTTATTAACAAAACTCAAAACTATCTTTATCTCTTAATTAGCTGTCATTTATAATATCAAGCAATCCAATCTGTAGCATATGAAAACGAACCAATCTGCGGGATATTAAAATTAAAATTAAACCAAATGCGTTTTCAGCCCGAGAGCAAAGCACAAATGCTTAATTACATTCTCGATTTCAACATGAATTGAAATCTCGTTACGTAACAAAAAGACAGCAAAGAACAATGACGGCAAACGGCAGCAACAACAACAGGCAACAATTATCATATCACGAGGCATAAATCATCAAACAAATTGAATTATCATTGCGTCATTAAAAAGTCATTTCAGCCAAAAGCCCACGTTAAAAAAGAAGTACCACGGAAAAAATAAAATATAATGAAAATAAAGGTGAAGCGATATAATTATGTTGCAATATGGCGCCCTCAAGCATGACCTACGCCCACAACAACAATAATAAAACAACAACGCCAATTACCGCCGAAGGTGGGTTCGCAAGAGGGAGACAGAAGCATTCGGATAGACAGAGGCAGACAGATATAGACAGACCAACGGTACCTAAAAGTCACAAAACGCGAGCACACGTTCACTTTCGAAAACTTAAGACCATACGAAATAATTGCGTTCAGAATGTCGGAATGAAAATCAGTTTTCATTTGTTATCGCTGTTGCTTTTGCTGCACCCAAGCGTAGCATTTCAATGAAAATTGTTTGTTTTCCGAGAGTCGAGGGCACGGTTTTAGGAAGAAATTAGAAATCATATAATACGATTTTCGTACTTTAACACTTGATTTACGAGCATACAGAATTTGGTATGATAAATAAATAAATGTTAATTTCGTTGGGTCTCCAGAAATATCATACAAAAAATTTTCGATTGATATATAATTGGGAACAATAGTATTAAGGGGACCCCCCATTCTCGGTATCAAAAAATCGATTTTTTTTAATTTAATTTGAACCTATAAAATTCAAGAAAAAAAAATTTCATAAACTTTTGAAGATATATCCGATTTATGGTGGAAGCGTCAGGCGACGGCGAGAGATTCTCAAAACTTTAAATGCGTTTTTCTCGAAACAGTATTTTTACGACTGGCGCATGAGGTTACTCAACAATTATTAATCCAATCGTTTCCAAATTTTATTACGTTATTCTATACATATATAGCTATTGCATGAACTTGGATAAATCAAATTGGTGAAGAACTTCTTGATTTGTGGCTGAAAAGAGGCGATTTTCTAAAAAAAAATTTCAAAGGTCCGAAATTTTGTTTATTTTTGTGCTAAATTAATAATCTTAGTTCATGCCAGAGCCATAAATGTACTCTTCCTAATCCCATTGGAATTTTTGGTTTCAGATGTTCTACTGAGCGAAAATCACATGCGCCGCCGAAAAGAAGGGCTTTTGTTTAATGACAAAAAACAAAAAAAAAATTTGGTAAAATTTGTTTTTTTTTTTCAAGATTTCAAATAAATGGGTGCAATGGGGTGGGTCGTCAAAAATCGAGAGTGGGGGGAAGGGTCCGCTTAAGCTTCTTGTTATAACTTCTTAAATAGATCTGTTAATTTGTATTAGATTCTTAGACTCGAAATAGTTTATTTTATTAGCTCCTCCAAAGTTCTGCGTATCCCAAACAGTGAACGTCTCGGAAATGATCCTATGATATGGGTGCAAGGTACTCACGAAGAAGTGAAGCTCAACGTTGTGGGTGCTTTTGGCGGCACATATCTGGCTCCTGCTCGGGCAACAGCCACTGTCCTCGCTGCAGCGGTGCAGGATGGTGCAGTGGGGCGTGTAGATCTTCGAGGGATCCTGCTGCACCAGCTGGCAGCGTTTCTGGGGCACGCGGCAAGTGGCCTCCTTCAGCACCTGGTTCATGTGGGCGTGGGCAAGGGCTGAAATGGGAGGGTGGCTTTGTCAGCTGGCTTAGTCCCTTATCCCCTGCAAATGGCTTACCTCTCTCGTTTTTCTGCTTCTGAGCGTGGAGGCGTCTCGCCCGGAGTGCCGCCTCGGGGGTTCCCAACTGCTCGTCCTTCTTCTGGATTGGCTTGCCGGCTATGTAGTTGCGTGCGTAGATGTTGTTCACATCCTGGAAAGGAAAACGAGGTTGGTGTGCTTCAGTTGTGTTATGCTAATTGATGGTTTTGTCCTGGGTTCATTTTCATTCATTGCCCATTCCCCCTTTTGTCTAGCCCCCATGTCATAACTCACATTACGCATACGCCACCGTGCCGCAACCATAAAAGTCGCTGGCATTAATAAAACCCCCATTTGTGCCGTGTGATGACAATTTGTCACCATTTTTATTGTTCATAGAATGCGGAAAGTAATGGAAGGGAAGGCACACAGATTGAGGTAACATGCCAGTGTAACATTAACGAGAAGTTGCTACCTTACACACTGTGGGGCCAGCTGAAGTTCATAAACTAAGAATTCATGTGTACGCAGACGGCACAAAAAGCAACAGTCATATGAACAGCAGCAACAGGAAAATGACACAAAAATAAAACGAAAGGCAAGCTGACTGAAGAATACTCTAAGTTCATAACCATATTTTAGGTACTCAAATTTGACTTCTATAGATAAAACCAACTTGTAAGTCGCAGTTTTTAGTAATCTAATTTTATTTTATTAATTATGCAATTTGAACTTAAAGTGTCTATAATGCTAGGGCGAAAAAAAAGAGCTCAGCATATATTTTTTTAAGCCACCGCACAAAAATATAAATTTAAAATGAGAGTTACTATTAGAGTTACTATTATGAGGGCATAGAAAGCCTATACCAATGGGCTTCTAGTTTTAATAGCTACAAAACTTTTTGTATAGTTAATGTTATTGTTATATATATAGTTATAGTTAATGCATTGGAAAATTTGACCAAGTCAATTTATTTCTGTGGCCTTATGGCCTCAAGAACATGTATCAATTATTATCTGCCAGTTTTTCTTCACTCCAATCGATTTTTTTTAGGCAATTGATGGACGTGACAATTTTTATTAACCCTTATTATTTTTTAGACCACATTTAATTTATTTCATTATATTTAGTAAGTAAGAACTGATTTCCGCATGCTCAAATTTGTGTACTATTTTAGAAAGCAAACAGCATTTCTCTGATTATTATACCCTTGCAGAGGGTATTATAATTTTGGTCAAAAGTGTGCAACGCAGTGAAGGAGACATCTCCGACCCTATAAAGTATATATATTCTTGATCAGGATCACCTCCTGAGTTGATATAGCCATGTCCGTCTGTCCGTCTGTCTGTCCGTCTGTCTGTCCGTCTGTCCGTCTGTCTGTCCGTCTGTCTGTTTCTACGCGAACTAGTCTCTCAGTTTTAAAGATATCGAATTGAAACTTTGCACACACCCTTCTTTCCTTTGCACGCAGTATATAAGTCGGAACGGCCGGGATGGGCCGACTATATCCTATAGCTGCCATACAACTGATTGATCGGAAATGCCATAACTGGTGTTTGTAAAGTTAGGAAGTTGGGATTTTCTATGGGTTTTATTTTTGGCCAATCAATCCGACCTACCAAATTTCATAAGGATCGGCCGACTATATCTTATAGCTGCCATATAACTGAACGATTGGAAATGTCATAACTATGGTGTTTTTAAAGTTAGGAAGTTGGGACTGAGTATTAAGAATGCATCATATGAATAATTTTGGAGATTATAATTTATGGAATATTCTGCAAGGGTATATCAACTTCGGCTCCGCCCGAAGTTAGCTTTCCTTTCTTGTTTTTGTATCATTTTTAATATTCTATAGTCCTGAAGATATATTATTCTAAAATTTGTTTATTTGCGAACCGATATCACATCCACCATTAAAACTTGCTAAAGGTTGGAAAAATAATAATTAATATCCAACTTCAAGGTATAATTAAATTTAACTAATCTGCTATATCTTTGCTTCTGTTAAAGGGAAGTCAATATAAATGCTTTTAAAATGAGGAACACTCTACATAAGTTTCAGGAAGAATCATTTACTGACTTATATACACTTTATGTTAGCAAAGTCCGATATAATGTTTGAAGAATTAAGGGCACTCACGTCAGGCCTACATTAAATGGTTTCAATTTAAACAATACAAAATATATTTTCTAAAGCTTAAATATTGTTAATGTGTTTGTATAATTTACCAATCTTTTAACATTTACCTATTGATTAGTTTCCCTCAAACTCCTCATCTTCCATATATTTTTTGAGCCTACAAAGTGCTCCACCAAACCTCACTACCTTGACCCATAAGTGCAGAACAATGGGTACATGAAACAAATTGGCATTCAAGGCAATAAATACGACTGCGAGAACAATAGAGAAGAAATTGTCGGACATGGACATATAGCGATGTCCGGGGAAAAAGGAAATCAACCTGGTCCGCAGTCAGAACCAGAAACAGAACCAGAACCAGAACCAAAAAACCAGGCCCAGTCAACCACGAATTGGAAGCGAGACGGAATGAAGTAAAAATGTTGACCAATGCGCACAATTGGCAATTTGTGAAGTTAAGCGAAATTAATGAGCTGGCTGCTGCCATCGCTCTTGCACATACAAAAATATATAAATATACAAAGACTTATAGGCCGTGTTGGTAATAGCGAAAAATCGTAAATTGTGCAAATGTGGGTGGGCCAAACGGCTAAATAAAAGACCAACGTACTGGAGTTGGAGGGCCTGTTCATTAGTCACACATTGGGGATATATATATTCAAGGTGCTTAAAAGCAATTGGCATAAATCTACTTCTTTGACATTTGTGCGTCGTATTGTGTTGCATCCCATTCCCATTTTCATTTAGGGGCTTAGCATTTCGGGTCCATTTGCTCTTGGCCAAAAACAATGGCTCTTTGATGTTGGTCAATGATTTTTAGTGGTTTAACCTTGAGGCTTATGAATGGGCCCCCGTTGCTGTTGTTTTCCGATGGATTACTTGGGGCACTGGGAGCTTGAGGAGCGGTAGTTGATTGCCTGACAAGAATGTGGTGATAATGCCCAATGACCTTAGGAGTTTGGTTTTACGGCCAGGTAGACCCACTTGTTCCAAGTGGAACATCATTCAAATAAAAACAATTTCATTGATTTTTATTTCTGAACCCTCTACTGCAGGAACACCTTTCCAATTATGAAAATTATGAATATTTATTTCTGTTATTATTTTAAATATTTGGACATATTTGCATTTTTTGTTAGCAGGAAGTATGTAAAAAAGTATGGCATAACTAAAAATATCAAAACTTGGAAAACCTTAGAAAAAAGATTTTCGAGTACTGAGGGCAACATCAGAAGCAACGAACACCAGCGCCTGAATTTGTATCTCATTTGGCAAATTGCACTTGTAAAATGATTTCGCTTGACCTGTATATTTTCGTTTTTCCCATCCTTCAAATCCTCGCTCACTGCAATTAAATTTGTATTTTCTCGGTTTCCCTTTTCACCAGATTTTCCCGTTTTTCCGTCTAACTGCTGACGACACTTCAGTCTGTGAGACTGAGGGCTGAGAATTTATCACCTTTTGGGTCTTCCCTCGTTTGTCAACTTTATTCAATTTTGAAAACTGCACTGCCAGCGAGAAGAGAAATGGAGAAAGGGGATGCCCGGACAAGCTGCCTTCACTTTCATCAAACTTCTGGCATTTGACGCCGCGCTGGCTGCTTATTAAAAACTCAAACGCCCTTAGAGGAGAGCTCCTACCCCCCCTTGCCCCTCCCCTTGCCCCTCCCCTCGTGTTGTCCCACTAGCAGACACTTGGCTGTCGAGTTGAGTGCTGAAATATTGCAGCCCCTGTGGGGGATCCCCCGATTCCCAGTTCCCAGGCCATTCCTGTCTGGCTTGCTCCGTCTGCTGCTGTTTGTCATATTCCATTCCACAGACGAGTGGCATTTTGGTGGAAGAGAGGAGACGGAATTGCGGCACAGAGAAAATCTAAGGATGGAGGATATCTAAGCTATAAATAGAAAAGCTAGTTCAGGCTTCCAAATTAATACTTCAAATCTAATAAGACCCCGTTAAATGATTAACGATGTTAATAACAAAATTCACATCAAATAAGCTAATCCCAAAAAATGTTATCAAATTAAACTTAAGAGATATTGTGGTAAGCATTTTAGATTTTAAAATTTAAAGAAAAAATTGGATCAATTTTTCTAACTTAAGACATTTATAATTTAAGTTACTCCGTATTTTTTAAGGTTTTTATTTATACATTTCTGAAATAAGAGTTATTATTTTATATTTATTAGTAAGAAAAAATCCCATGATTTTCTAGTTTTAAGATATACTTAAGCCGACTTTATTCGCTTGGGTTTTTGGTTCTCAATTTTTTTTCTCAGTGTAATAACGCAAATTGGAGCAGAAGAAGTATCCTTGGTATCATATCAAAGATGAATGCTTTTATTTATTAGGGGCACGCAAAATTGGCTCAGCCAAATTAAAATTCCATTTGAAAGTGATTTGAAAAATGTTTGAAATGAATACTTTCCTTATTTTGTGCTGCATACTTTGAGGGTGTTCATGCCAAATTGCGCATACGCCGAATGTGACGCGTGGTATTATTTAAAAATGTATTTGTGTAGCCAAACCGAATAAAAGTTGCCCAGATAAAAAGCGATTCGAGTTCAGAGACGGAAAGAAAAGTTTTGCATTGAAAAGTTTTTTGTGGCGGAAAATGCACATACGGTATGCACCCGCAAAAATGTTTTGGTTCGCTTTGGTGATTGCTGTTTACTCATAATATGCAGCCAGACCTCTCTTTCTCCTGCCAGCTAGCCGTCTCTTTCTGTGGATTGTTACCTGTTTCTGCCTTGATGCGTTTTGTTGCATATAAATTGTATTTGTTGAACTTTATAATGGCAATGAAGTTGATGTTTTTACGAAGCAATTTGCTACAACACAACTTCTGTCTCTCCGCTTCTCTATGTGTTTTTTTCTATTTCCTGTTTTCTTTCTCACTCTGGCTTTTCTTACTGCTCTGCTCTTCACGGCAAACTTCTGCCAAGTTTTCTTTTCAGGCTGGTCTCATAAATTTTTATTATGAATGCACATATTTTTCAGTTGCAATCTTTCTCGGCTCTTGTCTCTTTCTAACCGGCTATAGCCGTCTCTTTCATTGTGTGGCGTCTGCGGTGCAAATATGTGGCTAAGTTGGTGGCCGAGTTTGGTGCGGTTAATGTATGCTTTGGCAGCTATTTTGGCTTTCCACCATAAATTTTGCGCCGAAAATGTAAACTTGTGTAGCATAAATTAAATAGCCAAAAAGCGATGGTTTTTAAATTCAAATACCCATATAAATGGAATTTTTGAGGGACAATATTGATTGCTTTATGTAATAATAATTGGCGGCTGTTTTGAGCATTTATAATTTAATTAAAACATTTCTCACACCCTCGTTACATCCTCGTGTAATTTGCTTTATATATGGATTTAACCTTATTTATATTGTGCCTCGCTCAGCATTTACGCAAATTTCCCAGGTGCCTTATTTTTCATTCAACAGCAACATCCTTACTCGTAAAATCCAACAAGCTGAGTGTGCTGCGAAAAAGGCAGCTTAAAGTCCTTAAAGGCCAACGGCAAATGAATTATAAATGATAAACCAACCGAACGGTGGCAACCTTTAACAGTTCCACCTCAGATCTTTTTGGGGATATGGCCCTTGAGGGCGATATATACATTTCACATATGTATATTTGCGTGCATTTCGTTTATTCTTTTGTTCATTCCGGCTGTGCTTTCATACGCATGCAAAGGGATTTGCAGTTTTGCGCAGGAACTGCTGTTTTTGCACTCTTTCTCCATAATTAAATATATATGCGAAATGTTGAACACTAATAGCCAAGTAACTTTTAGTGAAATACATTTTAATGTTTGCTTTATCAAGTTTTTTTTTTAATTAACTTTTTTTAAGTCTGCTGACGGACAGTAACCATTCTAGTTATTTATTTGATGTATTAATATATTTATAATAAGGAAAGCGAAGTAAACTGTGTTTTAATGGGTAGCATACACCAATGTATAAAGCTAGTTTTGATAATATGTCCAAGAAATATCTTGTTATGTGGATAAATAATTTTTGTTTGCAATAAACCTGTTTTGATATTATTGCCAGTTAATTTTTTAGGCTCCAAAAATTGTGTAAATACTCATATTAAAATTTTAAAGTTTTTTAAAAGCAACTATTTTCATACTTCTAATTTATTCGGAATATACAAATCGGTTGAACGAAATTTTTTATTTCAGAAAAACGATTTTAGTTTTATAAAAAACTTATATATTCCATAAAACAATCGGGAAGAAGATAAATAAAATGATAATTTTTTTGTTTCTTAACATATATCTATATACTCCGAGATATAGTCATTTTCAACGACTTCATAATTACGGTTTTACGTTTATAAAACTCGGACGACTACATCATATTGCTGTCATACGAACAATGAAAAAGATTGTCGCATCGAAATGTATAATATTTTAAACTTGTAACAGCTGTAAGGGTATATGAACTTCGGCTTGCTGAAGTTTGCTACCTTTTTTGTTTTTAATTTATATTGTTATATTTTTTCCAATGCTTTGTTTTTATGCGTCCCTACCATTTACCACGTTAATGCTGAGCACGCCCCCGCATATGTTGGCAGGTTGACCTGTGCCCCGTCAGTTTGCTGTCATCTGCAGCGCCAGGTGGCCCTTTTGTTGAACATCCAAACCTGCACTACATTGCACCTGCTGGGCTCCCTGCCCCTCCCCTTCATTATCAACGCCTGCCGCCCTATTTTCGCCCCTGTTAAAATTAAGAATGGTGCACCTTGCTGCCATTTGGGTTGTAACTGACCCACGGACGGAGGATTCGCATGCCGACCTCACCTCGTCCATGAATCAACGCCACGCCCCGCACGCCCACAACTTAATGCGCCTTTGTGGGTGGTACTGCGGTGGTTTTGAGGCATTGTTGGTTTGATAAGGGCATCGAGAGGTCCGTTTATTTGCTCTAAATGTCTATCCATTTGACTGACGGGAATGTTTGTATTGGGGCAGGCAAATGGGAAGCAACAGGGGTGAAAGGGGAAACAGAGAAGGATGTCTAAAGATAATCAGGATGAAAAGAGGCAGAAATTCAAGCTCCTGACAGCTGTCAGTCGATGGATCTGTCTAAAATGAACTAAAGATATGTCAGATATGCAGATATACATGGATATCCAAAGGGGCTCATTAAAATTTCAGAAAATAGAGCTGTTCAAAATGCAACTTCTGTTAGAAAAAGGGTACGCAATGTTTTTTAATAAGTAAGAACACATTTACTTAATTTTTATAAGTACTACTTCTAATACTTAGTATTTTGTATTCTTTAAGATTCTTTTAATTCAAACTACGGTATTAAATTTTTCTATTGCGTCTTTGTAAAAATTTAAAGAAATTAAAATATTTTCTATTTTAATTAGTCAACAATATTCGCCTTTCAATACAATTTAAAAAGTCTTTGGAGTTATTAAACAGCAGTCTATTTGAATAGCCAACTCGTGAAAGTCTCATTAATTAGCCGGCATTTCTTTTGGCAAAGAAAACCTCAACTATCCGCAAAACATTAATGACGAAGCCAGTCGCAAAGCGCCTTAAAGCCTCCTGGAGCAACCACCCCCCACCCAGTGAACTCGACTATTTTGCAATTCAAAGCTGCAAAAAGCCACAGCGAAGGCCAGAAGTTTACTTTGCATGGAGATTAAACCACAGAAATACTTGCCAACGACTGCCTGCAATCTGCTGTTTCTCCGAAAAATTTGACCTGGACATTTCCAAAAACGCCTGGGGCTTTTCCAGGACACATGAGCGGAGCCAGGGGAAACTCACATGCAGCCAAAAGTGTCAAATTTATGAACGGCTTGCTAAACAAATTTAAAACTGCCACGCCAAGGATGCCAAGAAGGGCTGCAAAAAAGGAGTGCACTCGGGGGCAAAGTTTAGGCGAAAAAAAAACCGCAAAAAGTTTCGGTTTCTGGTCAGCAGTACCCGAAAAACCGCATTCTGCGAGAGAAGAGGAGTGCAGCCAACAACCGAAAATGAATTTTCACTATTGCCAACTTTGTGTGGGGATGTTCAGGGTGGGCGGTAGGTGGGCGTGGCACAGTTACGCATATTATTTGTGCAACGCAACTGTGGAGCTCGTAAACCGAACGCTGGCGCTAAACGCTTGCCATAAATTCATTTAGTAAGGCAACACTGGCCATAAATTGCGGAGCTATCGATTGCACCGGAAGTCCAAGTGGCGATGGGAGGCTAAAAGTGGGTGGCCAGCAAAAGCAGCAAAGTTTTACGTCGGGGCAGGTTTAGGCCAAGTGTCTTTTCCTTGCCGATAAAATACGTTTTGAATTTTGGGTTTATATAATTTCATTGTTCAAAAAATATTAGGTTAGGTTCATTTTAAAACCGAAGGCTTTATTGTTATTTTAGATGAAAGGTTAATAAATTTGTGGTTTTCCTTTATGCTTTAGGAAACAAATTTTACAAAAAACAAGAGAGAACGCTATAGTCGGGTGCCCCGACTATCAGATACCCGTTACTCAGGTAAAGGGAGTGCGAGGGAGATGGAGATAGAAACTTTGATCACGCATAACTTTTGAACGAATGGTCCGATTTGAAAAATTTCTTCTACATTTAGATAGGTATTGATAAACACAATAAAACTGCATTTTTACTTTTTCGAAATATTTAAATTTTTTAAATCGTATATAAGCGATTGTGGGCGTTAAAGGGGGCGTGGCACCATTTTGCGCTGCGTAGGAAAATCTACATGCAAAATGCCAATCTTCTAGCTTTTATAGTTTCCGAGATCTCAGCGTTCATACGGACAGACAGACAGACAGACGGACAGACAGACGGACAGACAGACGGACAGACGGACAGACGGACATGGCTAGATCGTCTCGGCTAGTGATCCTGATCAAGAATATATATACTTTATAGGGTCGGAAACGCTTCCTTCTAGCTGTTACATACTTTTTCACGAATACAATATACCCTTTTACTCTACGAGTAACGGGTATAAATATCAATTAAAAATTAAAAAAATTAACGGAAAATATTTAAACTTTGTATTACTACAAGAAATTATGTTTTCATAATGTCTTCGACAATAAATTTATGTAGATTAATTTTAATAACAGCTATTTAGAGGTTTTTTTTCTAGTTCCACTACTTTTTGTATCTTTCTCTTTTTGTTAGTTTTTCTCAACAACTCAAATTTATGTTTTGGCTGTCAACTGAATAAAGACAGCCGTGTTTTACACTTTTAGGTAAAATCGAGAACGGAAACTAACTTTGGCCGAAGTGTCTAATACATGTGCAGTTATACCGTATTTGATTATATCATTATCGATCGCCATGATTTATGAACTGGATTAAAAAAAACTCAAAGGATTGCCCTAAATGATAAAAAAAACATAAGATTGTGCAATAAAAATGCAAATATAAATAAGTTTCGTTAAAAACAATGAGATTTTACAAACTTGACAATATCGTTTATTTGACAGCTTTTGAAAAAAATGTCTTATCGGCCACTTTTCAAACTGGAAATGTGTACATATTTACACTGATCTGGTATTGGGATGATGACAAGCAGAAGAATACATTACAGGGTCCAAAATAACCCCTTCATTGCAATACAAACATCTGGCTAAAACCATTATACCTTCTGCAAGGAAATAAAAATCTAAAAGCAAAATCACCTGTACAAGACATCATAAATTTAGGCGGAAGCGGAAGTAAGAGTGGCACAGGTGAATAAAAAGAGCAGTGAAGCTTTTTTAAAACTGCTCGTTATAATAAATGGGGCAGCGAAAAGATACCAGCGAAAATAAAAAAAACAAGGTGCGACGGTTGTCTCCAATTAAACTGACGTCTTCGAGTCCCAGTCTCATTATGTCCTTTTTGGGCAGCCGGCAAAACTTAATATTAATGACTTGCTGGGAAATTAATTTCTTCACTTGACTTTCACTCTTCGACAGAGGGTATGGTATGTTGGCCTGCCCTCTCCTGTTTCCCGATCCCATTTCCACGTCCGCCTGTTTTCCTTGAACCCCAAGTGGGTCAGCATTGATTTCCGTCGGTTGATGGACGCCAAAGACGCTGGCCAGGCGATGGACGCAGCTCATAAATATTCCAAGCGGCACGCCAAACAACCTTCCCGCCCCCTCGCCCCCCCCGCTGACCAACCCCGCCCCCTTCGACCCCCTGAAAAAGTGACAAAACGAGGCGACAAAGTTGCTCAACATCGATATGTTGGACTGCAAGGGGGCGGGGGAAATATAAGGAGACGCCACTGCAGAATCTGCTGCATTGATTGAAAATAAATAAATTCGTTCAGTTGATGGTCAAGACGGATGGAGAAAAAGTTGAATTGGTTTCAAAGGGACCAGGAAAGTGAGGGACTGGCTGAGAAACGAAGAGTACAAAGCAATCGTTTTTAAGAAATAATTTCAATGAGCTGTTTGTATTTACAATGGAGGAATCAATATGAAAGGAATTCTGCGAGCTAAATTAAGTGGAAAGTCTTTGAGAATTATAAGGATATTAAGGAATGGAAACGGTGAAAATAAAATAAATAAGATTTCGTTGAATATCTCGCCTCAGACACACAAAATGAATATATTTACCAAAAGCCATACCGAAAAGCGTTTTGAATAAATACTTTTGAATAAAATATATCATCTTAAGTGTCTTATTGAAAACTCCGATTTGTACGCATTAAATCTAACTTCATTTAAAGTGGGCTCTTAAATTGGTTTATAAATCTCTCGATTGAGCCAAAATAATATTATTATTCTCTTGACTTAAATTTGATCATATATATCCTTTAGTGCAGCAATATTTCTTCAAAGTGAATCAATAAATTAATTAAGCTCTTGCCCTTCATTGTGATTCTAAAATGCTAAAAGTTCAACCAAAGCGCTCATCTGTGTTTGTTTATTTAATCGTATTTTATGATGAGCAGTTCCTTGTAGATTATGTGAGAAATTCTCCCCTCGCTAACATTCTCTCACTTCTGTTTTGCTTTTCTTATTTTCTTTTTTTAATTTCTTCCCAATTTTGTTATTTTTGCCCTTGTATAAATGATATAAATATCATTCACACTTGCACCTTACCGACAGTTGCACATGCATACGCACCCTCCTAAGTGTTTGGCATGCATATTTAATGCCAGTTTTTGGAAGTTACCACTTCCCTTTGAGACGTTGCAATTTATTGATTTAGTTCGTGTTTTATTAAATTTCCTACTTTTTCTTCATTTTATAGGTCCATGACAGGCTTTTGGCTTGAATAAATGATGATGCTGCCAATGTTGAAGGGCTTAAAATTCATGACTAAGGGAGCATTAACATTTTGAAAGTTTCTCGAGAATTTGGTGTGCACTTTAGGAATATTGAATGGAAGGGGAAGTCAAAGTCAATTGTCTTTGGTTTTGGTATTTAGGGTTCGTTGGCTGGGCTTACTCATCTTTTGAATTTTAAATTTATTAATTTCCCCTTTTCATTGGGGTTTTGATAATTTTCGCTTAAGCCATTTCATTAGCAACCGAAACTTCTCAACCCATCATTCTTCTTCTAATTTTTTTACTTATTGTCAACAGTTTTTGTGAACCGAACTTCTGCCGCAGCCTCTTATCAGTGGTATGTTTTCTCGAGAGGAGAATACAAACCCAGTTTATCGTACATTAAGCCCGTTTGATAAGTGCTCAGTCTGTTTTCCCTATATCTTCCCAGAGCGCTAGCACTTTGAACTCTGTTTGAGGTTTGCCCTGTAAAATTTTTTTTTAGTTTTTCAGCTTGGAGTTTGTGGTTACCCTTTTTTCCTGCTATTCAGAGATGTTTGCTGCTCCTAATTGAATGGCCCCACAGTCTTACAATTATATGCTACTCTGTGAATGCAATTCACATTCCCCTTCCTCGCACCTCCACCTCCTCCGCTTTTCCCCGCCTAATTTTCCCCTTGTAGTTGCCGCTTTTCCCGCCCTAATAGAGGCTAATGAACTGCGGCTGCGGATTGGGAGGGGAAACTCCATGAAGGGGGCGGATCTCAGACCAGGTAGAGTTGTGTGTACATAAACCTAATTAGTGAGGTGAAGATGATACATCCAATTCAATTGCCGTCTGAGTCCTGACATTTGTGAAGACAGGGCAAAACTTAATGAAATTATTTTATCAAATAGACATTAGTCCGTCAATAAATAAATAATCAAAACGTTTGTATTGGACAACATTTTGATAACTAAAACTTAATAGATGGAAAATATTATTAAGACATATCAATGCATAGAATTTTTAAACGCCAATAGAATTTGAGGTTTGTTAATAAATAAATGAAAAATATTAGGAAGAATCGATTCTAAAAAATAATTGTAATTGTTTGAAATATCACCAAATCTTATTTAAATAAAATCTTTAGTGAAATTAAAACAACAAGTCACTTTGGTTTCACGGTGCTAAGAAAATTAAAAAGTAAATTTTGTAAACTTTTTAACTTAACTTTTTGAGTTGGGGTAAATAGAATGGGAAGCGCAACTTAAAAAAAATTGTAGTTTTATTTTTGTTGTGAAACCCATGTAATAATAACCCTTTGCAACAATATTTAAAGGCAGCTCGTTAATTTTCTTTAACAATTGCTCACCTAAACCTTATAACAACAGTCAGCCATAAAGGAAAATAAAATAAATCAATTAAATTCCATGCTGGCAGCAAACAAAATCTGCGACACATAAACATTTAATAATTAATCTTTGTGGCACAAATGTTTGCATTAAATTAAAATGGCAAGCGTCTGCATAACATTTATAAAAGCAAATCCAAACAATTGAAAGCCGTTACGAGGTTTTTGCGGATCGCAAATTGAATTTGATGTTCGGGGGACATTTTAATATTTGTTTCAAATATTTTCGCTGATACTTAAATGGTTTTTTTTGTGCGCATTTAGTGTCAGACCTATTTGCATATGCATATGAACAATAAAATCCGATTGTTTCGACGGGCTTTGGTTTTTTTTTGCGGGACAAATAAATGGCATTTACTGCTATCTATTCGTATTTAGGTTCAGTGTGGTTTGTTGACGGGTCATTTGGGTGATTCCCTCTAGGAAAAACAAAGCCACAACAACACAAACATTGACCCACATTTCAATTTATTTTATTTGCTGCGGGTGTCGTTGTGGCGCATTCGTGATTTGTGCGAGAAAAACACAAATGAAAGTCATAAATTGTACTCCAACATGGCCCTTTTTCCCATTTCCCATTTCCCGAACCCATCTCGTCCAGGCTTCCTCTAAATAGATGTGGGTCACAGGGTAAGTAATGTACGTAATGTAGTAATCGTAGGATATGGCCATGGAGGCCCAAAGTCATTCGCCAGTCAAATCAGCGTCAAGTTCGCGAGCCAACGTTTCAATTAAAGTAAGTTCGCGGCAAATGATTCAGACTGTAAGACTGTCGGCAGACGGGAGCCAGACAAGTCACGTTTTCTTTTCCAGCGCCAAGAGCTATACATATATGGAAATGAATCGGTCGGGCTTTATACCCTACATGGAAGTGGGTCGAACGCAAGTCTTGCATTGAATCGGATTCGGTGATGGAGAGCGGAAGTCTTGCTTTGTTTGTTTGGAACTTATAGTCACTAATGTATAAACATATGGGCATTTTAAAGACATATTTGTAACTCGGTTCAAAAACTTGTTTCATGTTCTTGATGATTAATAACTTTGAAAAAAGAATACTGTTTGTATAACTAATACTTATGAATATCATTTTGAATTGTATTAACATTTGATCTTCTAAAACCCAAACTTCCCCAACTTAAAGTAGTATTATTTACTATTAGAAATTTAACTCGAAGTTTGCATAACTCAAAATGCTTGTTGAAGTCGGGAAGTTCAAAAACACAAGTTTTATTGTGTTATTCTATAATTCTTGTGGTTAGTCTCATTCTTGTGTTAATTTTTCTTTCTCGACATTTATTTATATGAGCACTGTGACAAAGAATTCATGTTCGAGGGCATTCAAATCTTCCCCATAGATTTCTCCCCTCATATTCCGATGATTTTGCATGGCAGTCGGCGGCAGTCGACGCCAATTTTTAATTGAATATTCAAAGCACAGACTTTGCATCGGCATGGCGCACATCGAATTGATGGACAGGTCTTTGCTGGGTGCGACTCTGTTCAAATAGAGATCCGTTCTCTATTCAGTGTGTAAATATTTGCAAAGCGATTGCAGATGCAGTGGGAGATGGGGACTTGGGACTGGGATCTGGGATCTGGTTGTCGATCGTTGCTGTTGATGGTTGACCAACAAATTGGTCACGATCGTTAAGCAAGACGCCTATTGTAATTGTTCGGAATCGGAATCGGAATCGTTTGCAGGTCATCCACCCGGGACTCAACAGATGCATTTACAATTTATGTGCACATAGACGATCGCCGTGATGATGGGGGCGTATATGCATGAGGCAAGTTCAATGCAACGGAAGTGCCGGCGATTGTCAGGAGTGGTTGCGATGCGGTTTCGGTGTGGTTTCAGTTCAACTTGCGTGTCTATATTTTACATGACAAATCGATAGGCATTGACTAGGCACTCTTATAAAAATGGGCGCGCTAAGCAGTGCCTAACAATTTTCATTTATTAAACAATTTTTTTAAACGACATCCCAACGACGACTTTTCTGTATCTAGTAAATTAAATGTATAATATACACATATAAGTGTAAAATGATATACAAAAATTCAATCAAAATGTACGGTGCTGCGAAGAAATAAATGTATTACTTATAATATTTTCTCTGATAAAGCCGTTACAAAACGCAATAGTTACATTCAACATATGATCAATTCTCTCGTAATTTTCTCAATTTACCCTTGCGGGTATTATTATCTAAGCAGTACTACCTATATCATATTGCTGCCATAAAAACGATCATAAAATTACAATGCAAGCAAACTTCTGTTGTTTTAAATTCAGAAATATTATTTTAATTTCACTAAAACCGGATACTAGGTTTAGGGTCAAAGGCCCGCCGGTTTCTTTGCTTTTAGGCGCATCGTATTCAATGAATCGTTTCCATTATACAAATTGCTGGTGTATCCGCTATTATTTTGACCGCAACTGTCTACAAGAAAACCGCCATGTGGGAGGGTTTTATGTTGGTGGCGGTACTTACTTGGTCGCCGTTGTCTTCTAATGTCTTAGCCGCACTTACCTGCAACGAAAAGAGGAAGAAGAAAAATTATTTCAGTTGCACTTGAGTTCGGTTCAGATGTTTGTCCGTGGGCGGATCGAAACAAAGTTGCAATTGTCTGAGCCGGAGTTCTGTAACATTTCTGCCACTTGCTAATGTGAGGCAGCCATTCAGCCATTCAGTCATTTGGCCTGGCCAAAGTTTCCACTCTTTTTAGGAGAGCATAAAAAAGTTACTGCCAGTAGTTAAGCCCGAAGACAAAACCGAGTTGGCTAACAAGCGTCGAGATATCGGGGAGTGTGTTGCTTACATTAAATCAAAATTGGTAGCAGGAGTGTGAGTTCGGAAAGCACGTGGAAAAGGCGAATTACAAAGTCATAATAGGAACTCTATGTATCAGAGCAGAACTTGTCTAAACCAAATATAAGTTAAATGTATAAATATTTACAAAATAGTTATTTGATAATTAAGCAGGGGTGGCTCAGAATACACCTCACCTTTGATTCCGCAAAAATTTATGAATCAGGGACTACTGATGAAGATCTTTCACTAAATACTCCTACAGAACATAGCTACATTTCTTTACATAAACATTGTTATGGGAAATGAGGTTGAATTCTCATTCGCTGATAACTTAAAGAAAATTTTAAAACTATTTTGAAATAAATACTTCGAAGTCAAATAGTTTTACCTGGCTATGTCGCTAAGGAATGTTTCAATTTTTTTAGCTTAGGTGTTCATTTTTTCAGATCGCAATTCGAAAGCTGCGATCGCAAATCTATTAGAAGATAATCATTTGATAAATTAAAAAATTTAAAATTTATTTTCTGCTCAAAGAAGTAAGAACAATCCTTAACAAATATAAGGATATTTTAAATTGCCTTAGCAGAACATTTTAAAAAGGTTTGTCAAAATTGCATTCGCAATCCTGACAACTTTTCTTTAAAGAGTTCATGATCGTTGTAATGATTTCGATTTGATAAAAAGGGAAAGCTTTTTATATAATTAAATAATATAAAAACACTCAACAGTGACAAGTATTCAATTATATTTCCATTATAGCTCAAATTCTACACAACCTGCACCGATAATCCGTAGTTTTGTTTAAATTTGCAAACCACTCTGCCGCCTAAGGTTTTCCCATCCTTTGTTGTTTTCCATACGAATCTCCATATAACCATAATCACCTCGTACTCAAACATTGCCGAAACCCCAATCAAATGTGGGTGTGCCTTGTTTCCCGTCTCTTTCTTTCTCTATCTTAACTGTCTTCTTTTATTGGTGCGTGTGCGCTTTTGCAGCAACCTGCAACTTGTTGAGTCACTAGGGTGTTTAGTATTCAAGTGACGGCCCCCAATGAATAACGAGCCATCAATCATGGGTCGAACTACCAGCAAACAATCTAACAATATCGAGCGAGACCTGTTTCTTCCCGCGGCAACATGTTGCTGGTGGGCAGCAACAATATTGCTGGGAGGATCTAGGTGATAAATGATAGATCAATCAGATATGCCGATTTTTATATCGTTAATAAGCTGTAACTGATTTTTGTTCCACTTTTCAGTTTGAGCTATAGTAAAGGTAATGTTTAAGAAAATCTTAAGAGTTATTCCTTAGTTGGTACTACCGATAGTATCGTGTCGTGTCATCTCTAATTTATGAATTTCAGTCTTATGACAAGTGAAATGGCCGATTACCCCGCAAAAGTCTTTGAAATTGGCAAAAGCTGTCAGGCCAAATATATATATTTTATTTGTTGCTCCTGTGCAACTTTCACCCAAGCGTTTAATCTTCTTTTTCAAACACAAAAAATGCATTTTTCCGTGGGTGGTCTGCAGCCTTGCCTTAATTTAATTAGTTCAAAGAAGAGATTGCCATAGTGCACAATTGAAATAGTTTTCAATCAACAAAAAAGTCAATTAATACGCTATAAACGCCACTAACACACTAACACATGCCGCTCCAATTTAAGCTTGGTTTTTCCTGCTAAATGAGTTTTAATTGCTCAGACATTCGCGAAGTAACTAGCAAAAAAATCATAGACAATTGGGCCACTATCAAATGAACAAAAATAGTTGATTTTGCTAATTGCACAGCAGATTTTTTTCCTAGCTGAATTGTTTTTACTTGAGATTAAGCTTCATAGTTGTTTAGCTTGGTTTTGTGGCTATTTTGTAATGCTTTATAGGCTGTTAAGTAAAACGAAAACTATAATTAGATATTTTCTGAGTTTTTCTCTTCCAAATGTCTCATATACAAATATTCAAAACTCAAAACTTTAATTCCTGTAATTATTTAAAATTTGACTTCCTAATCTTTGGATTGAGTGACTCCAACGCGTACCCACAATTTTTTTGTGAAAATTATTCCTTCAATTTAGGAGTCATTGGTGTCAACTGTTGAATAATGTTTTCTTCAATTTTAAAAAACCGTTTAGAAAGTGCGTGTCTGGCAACGCCTCCAGTTTTTTTTTTGCGGGTGCCAAGCCCCAAAATCACATTCAATTATTCCCTTCACACCAAACGAATTATGCAAAAGTGTCACAGCCATTACAGGTCGTCTAGTGAACACCCTACTTCTCTCCCATTCCCCATTTTTCTCTAGGGGAACCAGAATAGGATCCGAATTCCAGCCAGGGAAATGCCCAACCCCCCGCTTCACTAAAAGAGATGTGGGCACGCGACAATTAGCACATCATTCACACATGTGTGACAAAGGCAGAGAAATGGTGAAAAGAGGGGGTGGTGACAGCGGGAAGGGGAAGGGTGGGAGAATCGGCGAGAGAGAGAGGCAGTGAGAATCCGCTCTGTGTGCGTGTCGCTTTACCGAGAAATGGAGCATTTTATGCTCCAATAAAAATAATTAAGTGGCGTAATTGATAATGACTTTTTTCCTCCGTTGTTTTTTGTTTGGCGTGAGTTTTATTTTTCGTGTCATAATTTTGTGAATTTATGGCATCATTTTTAAAGGCGTTACCAGCGTTTTTTCATGTTTTCATTGTTTGTGTGCGTCGTCAGAAGCGTGACAATTTTATAATCGATGATGATAAGCAAAAGGCAAGTGTGTTTTGGGGACTGTGGATGCAAATGAGCGCCCAGCTGATTAGCTGAATGTTTTTCGGAGATTCCGAAGGAAAGTGCAAGTGATAGAGCCGATTTCACTAAGTTTTCAAAGATTAGTGTGTTTTGAATTAATTTTACGCAAGGAACGAAATGTATTTTCATTAAAATATAGTTGTAAAATATTTCGAGTCAATTGAGGGAATCCACAAATCTTTGAAAATATGTATAGAACATTGTTAGGATATTTTTCTCGTAAGAATAATAATCCAAATAATATACCAAAAAAAAATATTAGGGAAACTAGTACAATAAAAACAATATAAATTTGTTGTTATTATGGGGCCATAATAATGAGTTCGAGGTTCAAAAAACCAAATATTGTTTTTTTTAAATTTGCCAAATTTCGATCAACGATTTCAAAATGTCATTTCGAGAAAAACAAGCTTAATGTCTATACTTTGCGGCTTACAAATTAATCTCTTTTACTCGCTTCGTCTTAAAAATTTACGGAGGTGTTCCCTAAAACATAGTTAAATAAAATTAATAAATATAATTTTAATATTAGAAAGCCATTAAAATGTATAACGTTAAATATTTTAGCTTCAACCCAAGGTAAGTCCCTTTGCACGCACTGTGTTCTTTTAATTTATGTTGTGTTGGGCAGCAATCTTTATTCACGCTTTCAATACTGGCAACTTCAACAAGCTCATAGATCACTTTAATGGCATTCGGTCTGGGCACTCCGTCTCTTTCTGAGCCCAATTGTCCGTCTCTTTCTCCTGTTCTTATTTAAAGTGCTCGCCCTCTCTGTTTTAGCCATCAATGAAGGCCGCCTCTTTCACATTGGTAGGCAGTCGAGTGGGGCGGTGGGCGGTGGGCGGTGGGCGTGGTAAAAGTTCAACAGTTCGACGGAGCTCTTGATACTTTTTATGTTCTCGTTGTCATTGCACGTTGCACTCTCCGCTTGTCAATGACAGAGCTTGAACAAGTTTTTTCTTTCGCCAGCACTTTTTATCCATTTTTCGATTTTGACTTAGTCGGTGTGTGTACAACTGAACAACAAACAGGAATCATGTTGGGAATTGTTGATGCACTCGAGATACTCGAACTTGCAAAAAGGAAAAGTGAATCAGGATGGCAACCGGGCGAAAATCCAACTAAATCAATGTTGAAGTCTGAATAAAGTACAGCAGAAATGAGGTTAAAATTGCGGATGTCTTGAATTTGAATTGAGAGAAAAATTCGGAGTACTGATAGCCATAACAAAGTCTAATACAATTGAAACAAGTAATTTACTTTACTTTTAAGAAGAAAATCATAAATTATAAGCATTAAATTAGAATACAAATAATTTAAAGCACCTTACTTTTTTTCTTTAAAGAAAACAAAGCAATTAATTTGTTGTAGGAAACATAATTTACTTTAATTCTTTGTACTAGCTTTGCTATACAATAATTATTACAATTACAAATCCTTAAAATGTATTTTCCATTCCTTTGTTTGGGGTTCCACTAATCAAATCACTTTTTAAACCTATTTATAAACAGCGCTGCACTGAAACAAGGGGAAACTACATCGAAACCACAACACGTTTCATTTTTTATTGAGGAGCGCTGCTTAATTCATTAAATATTTCCATTGTGTTGCTTAATTTCCCTTCCAAAACGGAAGGTCAAACGGACAAACTCTAATTAGCAACGCCCACTTTCCGTTTCCATTGGATCTATTTCAAAATGTATCTGACGAGTGCATAACCTTTCCAGTGCCCACTCACCGTTCGATTTCATTTTGGATTACACTTTTATTGATTATAAGTACTTGTGTTCAACTCGAGTTTGTGACAAGTGCTGCAAATGACACTTTAAGATTCGACTTTTGTTTGTTTATAGTAAATTTTTAAAACCCTTGAACAAAAAAAAGGCATGAAATCTCCCAGCATAACGAATGTAGCAAGATAAAAGCACAGTCAGTGGTGTGTCATCTGTTAAGTACCTTTGTTTTGTATTTGAAGTTCAGTTTTTGGTCAATATCTGAAGTTGGATGATAGAAAAATACATAAGAATGATTAAAAAAATGACAAACTAACTTTGCAAGGCCAAAAACTAGAAATATATAGGAAAATATATTTTCTTCAACGAATAATAAATATAATAATGATGAAGGCCTCTCCATTTTATTACGTTCTTTAACATCTTCCCAAAAGATCACTTTAATGACAGCTGCACGCAATGAGCCCAGATCCGACCTTTTTTATTCCCACCCTATTATTATCATATCAAAAGTCAATGATATCCCGCTCGAAACACGGTCAAGCCCCATGGAGTTCATAATCATTTGAATTGCTGACCTCCACATATCGACACTGAACTCATCACCATAAACCGAAGCACGAACTCCGAACTCTGTCCCCTTGGTGCCACTCCTTTGATCAATTAGAAGGAGTGAGACCTGCACTTGGCTTATGTCAAATGCACTTTATCCACACTCATAAATATTTCTGGTGTATTAAAAGTTCAATATTAAAGATCAGTTTAAAAATTTATTTTTGTAAAATGTATTTATGTTAAAGGATATAACGTGCGGTTATATAAGGTTACTTTCACATACGTTCAGAATAAAAGTTTTGTAAATTAAAACTTTTTTTTGAGTGTAAACTAACGTGGCGCCTCAAAAACAGAGAGGGAATGCTAGAAAGGGGCACAGGGGGGATTTCCATTAGAGACACGCAACGAGGGAAAATCGGGAAAAGTCTTTGCCAGAGCAGAAACGCAGGGAGACACGAGCGCCGACTACAATTTGTTTGAAGACACTGTGTGTGACACACTTCAAGTTGTCAGCATTTGATGGCTCACGGTGGCACTCAAAAGCCAGCAAGCCACTCCCATTCCCTCTCGAATCTGCCCCTTTCAGACCCAATTAAGCAATTTGTGGTCGACCATCACATGAAACACGCACGCTGACCATTGGCATTCAGGAGAACAAAACCTATAATCTTTTATGCGCCATTAATGGCCAAACAATTATATTTATATTTTACTAGCGATAATAAAAACAATTTTCCCTTTGGGTCACAACACTAGTTGACATTTTCTATTATTTCACATTTTTTTATGCGATCGTTTGACTTCTGTGGCTAAGCATGAAAGTAAGGGTTTTTATGGCCATTTACTAGATAAGTAATAGTTGTGGATATGAATGTTTTTATGGAGCTCAAAATGGGGTGGGAAAATGGGTCAAAGATCTCGAAAGATATGAAATTTGATAGAGCTGTAAACCGATTTGGAGTTTAAGCCAATAGAATAGGGTTCGGCTTTCAGAGTGAAAGTGGTTTATAATTAAATTATGATGAAATTATAGTTAAAATTAATATAATGGGGGCCAAATATTTTCTTGGTATGTTTTAGAAACGTTTCTCAAGGGTTTATTATTTATTACTTTATCTGCGTATATTGTGTATTAATTTCGCGTACTTCCAACCCATTTAATTTACACCCCACAGATTTTGAACTTTACGGGCATTCTCTGACATTTATGGGTAACTTTACCCCTCAACGAAATCCACTCAGCCACTTTGGCGATTCGAGTTGCAAACTCCAACTTGAACTCAACCTGCTTGAGGCACGCTGAAGTCTGCTCGAAATTTATGGTTGCTTCTACTTAGCACAAGTCAGAAACGAAGCCGTCATAAATTTGGCCAAAGTATGACCCAGAAGTTGCTGCGGGGTGGATGATAATTTATTAGGGGAGGCGAGAGGCGGCTTGGCCCGATGATTTAATTAAGCTGAGAATTAAAAACACGACTAGGCGCCGAGAGCAAAAGTAGGAAAAAAAGCATGAAGCAAAATAACAAGTTTATCTGACAGATACAAGACAAGAAGTCAACATGTGGTGGAGAGTTCAGAGCAGGCCACCCATCAACGGGCTGTCAGTTAGTCATCTCGTGGATCACCATCACTATCTGCTTCGCTTTTTGCAGCAGACATAAATTCAGTTAGCTGCACTGCATACGAAAGTATCTTGCAGTAGTATCGTTCTTGGTTGATTCGTTAGAAGGCAACTTTGTGCGGCTGACTAAACGCCCGACTGGCGAAATGACTGCTGGAATGCCCGACCGAATAACTCAATGCGTGTGCACTTGGCAATTGCCTCTGTAGGGGCCTCGCTCCCCATTTATTCGGGCATCCGAGTATCTGTGTATCTCTCGGATGCAATCTGTAAATCGCCGTTGGCAGCTCAAACATTGTTTCCCACTCTCTCCCTTTCTCTTTCGACCGCCCGCATTTTCAATCAGTTTATGTCAGTCGAAAGATTTGACGAGGGCTTCAATTCTTATTTCTTGTGTTTTGTCGCTTTTCGGCAGTCAATTAAATTTCCCCAGAAATTCAATAACCAAGTCCAATGGAATTATGAAGAGGGCAACTTGTCACCGCATAGTTAGGTTTAGTCGGGGAAATTGGGGAGAAAGGGTTATGGTTATTACAAGCAGGGCGGAGTGAATTAATTTAGGGAAATCCTATTTTTGTGGCACCAACTGTGTCGTGGTTTTCCCTCTTAAATAATTTATATGTATTCTAAATAGAAAATAACTCATCTGTTATACCAGCGATTTAGCTTATGAAATATTATATCACTCTTAACCCCGATTTTTAAAGAGAAATATTACTAATGATCAAGTTTAAGCAAAGATTGTACAATATACATATTACAAATATGTATTCATATGTACGATATGTCGACCAAAACATTTTGGATTTGGTTTGCCGCCTTTTAATGATTTTTTTTTAATTTTTAAAACTCCTGCGAGATGCATTCTGAATTTTGTTCTATGTTTTGGTTTTATTTGTTACTAATTAATAGAAAATGTTGGCTTCCCAAATGCAGCAATCGTTTTGAAAAAACTCATTTAAAATGTTTTGCATTAGCTTAAAAATCAGTCAAATTGTCCTGCCCGGTCTTCTTTATTTTATAAACTACATTGAATACCAAAATAGCATATTTCAAATGAAACGAATTAATCAAACCAATTTCAAAGAGAAAGGAAATTCATCCCTAAATGCTCCCACTTTTTTTGTTACTTTCATCATTTTATGCTACGCAACTCGTTTGCCTAATCCCTTTAATAATATTATTTTTCAACTCAGCTACCTTTTTTCCATAAAATTCTTTGAATTTCTTTCTGTAATTTGTCCCCTCAAGCAGAAGAATCGGAAAACCCTCGACGATGAATGATGTCTCGATTTTCGGATTGGCTTCATTTGGTTGCCCAACATGCGCATTGTTAGGCTTCATTAACTTTTGCTCGGCGATTGAGACATTTGCACTCAGTTGGAACATTTGAAGAGCAATCGTTAGCTGGGCATATTTAGTGGCTTGCCAAATGGTTTTTTTATACATTTTCAGATTGAATTTTTTCCTTTATTTTTGTTTTATCTTTTTGTTCATCCTCAATCATTTTACGTTGTTTATTTCGATAAATAGATAGTATTTCTTCTTCCGCTTGTTTATTCGGTCAATTGCTTTGTTTATAAGTTCTAGAGCTGTACAATTGTTTACAAGTGTTAATTGCAAGTAAAAAGTGCCACTTGCACTTGGAAACAACTGGTGCAGTATTGGAAATATAAAGGGAAGCAAGTGGAATTCGGGGCATTGAACTCAAGTCGATGCACACAGATATACTCGATTCAAGGTGAAATTCACCGACTAAGGTAAACCAAACAAAACAATGCAACACAGGTTATTCATATTTTCTCCATCTGAACAATTCTTACTGGGGGAATTCCTGTTCAGCACTATTAAAAAAACATTTTCTTTCTTCACTATAAAAAAAAAACATGGTAGATAGATTTATTTTATGTAATAACGTTCTGGAGAAATCTAACCTCGGGCAGAACATTAAGTCCACGTTTTTAAGCAAGCCTTGTCTGAACAGCTTTAAACAATTACGTTAAGCCTAACAAAAGCATTAAAATAGTTTTTTTTTGGTTAAAACAGGTCTTCACTTTTGTTAAAATTAGGGTTAGCTTCAACCTTGTCACACCTTAACTTATTTTAAAAATCTTTTTGAAGTTTCGGTCTACCATTTTGACCCTTAACAGGTCTTAACATAACTTCTACTGATGATGCAAAAAGTAAAAAAATAGCTTGGGATTAATGTAACAAGCAAATCAATTATTTCAATGGTTCACAAATTAAATAGACAATTTGCTTAAAAGTAATATAAGTTTCTTTTTTGGTTAAGTGAGCCTTTTTGATTAAGGAAATGACTATAAACTTTTTTTGCATTTTTTGCCTGCTTCTTGCCTTTTTTATCTCGAGTTCTGGGAAACTTATCTTGGTCATTGACTTCTAATTTTACTGGAAATATACGATTTTTAACTCAATACAGTTCAATAATTTCTATGTTACACTTCGCTCTTTTGTGTTGAATTGAGTTAAGAGTTAAATTATTGAATATATAATTATAATAAGCTATTTTATGTATTTAGACAAAAACATAACAGAAGTTTGTCTGCTTTTGATTAAATTAAAATTTATAAGCCCAATAATTGTTTTTCTTTTTCGCATAATAAGTTAATTTAAAATCTTTTTAAATAAAAGTTAAAAAGATAAAAAGATTATGAAAAATTCGGAACAATAAAAATCGGACAACAATAAAAATTAGCTGCCGGTACCTATTTATAAAATTTGATAAATCAATTTATATTACTATATTCTGCATAATAGTAAGTCCTTTAATATCGAAAAAATTACAATAAGATACAGGGATATATTAGTTGTGGGTTACCAGACCTTTCTTGTTAACAATAAAACTATTTTGTGAATAATGAAAAAGACTCTGTTGATTTCGATCCGCATTTTATTATTGTTTATTCTCAATTTGTAAGCCCTTTATAATGTTTTTGAAGACGAGCATTTCCCGTATTTAATCAAACAATTATACAATTATTTATACAACAATGATGTTGTATGTGTAAACACAAATCAATTGGGGCGGAGACCATAACCAATTTGTGTGAGTTTGTTGCCAAAGAAAGCAAAGAAAGGCCTACCAAGCAAGTTGGTAACGTCAAGACCACACAGCCGAAAACTCCAACATTTGAGGCGACTTCGCCTTGATTAATGGCCCAATCCGGCAAAAGACGGAAAAGAAAATTATACACTACATCTTTCGGGGAAAATTGAAAAGCCAATCGCACGGACGGAATTTTACGGGGCTTGTATTGATATTGTCGGCAAAACAAAACAGCTCCATACAAATGATGTGTCAGTGGTGCCGCTCAAATTCGACAAGGCAATCAAAACGAAGTTACCTCCGATTCAGAGGAGTCATTAATCACCAAAAGTCTCAGGAAAATCAGACGGGCACCCAATAACTGGAGTACCAGAAAGCAGTGTAAAAACGAGAACAAAAAGAAAGACGATTTAAAATAAATTAATAGTGGTATGTACTCAAAGGAGGGGATTGGATTCTTTGGTTGGGGCCGTTCCAATGTTTAATTAGTTTGCAGAACAAAAGCCAAGCGGAGGGAGATATATAGCTATACTTGACTGTTGTTTTCTTGCCAAAGTGTCTGAAAGTTAAGTTTAATAAAAGCGACAAGCCAACAATGAACTTTTTGTGTATGGCAGATAGTAAAAAATATGTGTAGGGGTACAGCTATAGTTCGTTAAATTCAGTCTTAAAACTGAAAATATTTATACATATTGTGTGAACTACTTTTAAATTTAATTTGTTCATATAAAAATGTTTTTTTTTTTAAATTATGAAAAATTTGTAAATTTTATTTTTTTTTATTTACTAAAATATTCTTTTGAGATATAGTAAATTTTAACTATATCAAAATTTTTTGTCAAAATCGGACAAGAATATCATATAGCTGTCATAGAAACGATGGCAAAAAGCAGTGCGAAATCGACAAAGCTTTATTGTTTTTAGTGTAATTGAAATGTAGTCGTTTTATAATAACTGCAAGGGTTTCTTGTTTTATCTAATTTTGAAAATGTCATGCCCATTCATAACAAAGTAACTACATTTTTTTGAAACAATATTTGATTTTTGAAATATTTTATTATGTAGTCTTATAAATAGTACAACAATAAAGATTGTCAGTTTTAAAATCCGAATATAGTGGATAGTTTTCAGTAAAAGCCAAAACTTTTCCATCCTTGGCCTCAGTACGTTTATATCAAACAAGAAAAAACAAAAAAGAGAAATGCAAAGTGAGCCAGACTCCCTCAGGCAAGACTTTTTAAAGCTTCTCCACAATAAATACAAGCAACTCAGCTGAACAGGACTTCCCTTCCCCAACTGGCAAATAATTAAAATTGTGAGCAAACCAAAAAAATACACAAATTCGTGCAGAAAATAAACTAACAGAATATGGCATAAAGATTGTGTGGAAAACATAAACACAAATTAAATTCAAAGTGAGCGCAATGAGTAAAATAGCTCAAATAAAAAACGAGGACAGAAAATAAAACAGCGGAAAGCAAAAATTTAATTCTGCTCATGCCCAAGCACGAAACAAGAAAAATATAAAATCAGAAAGGAAGAGCGGAGTCGGAGGGATTTGGGTAAGTTGCTAAGGCCGCAGGCCAATTTTTGTGCGAAAACGATGGGGCTATGGGCGGTGGGCGGTGGGCGTGGCCGTCACACAAATTTTTAGTTAATTAAAACTAAAAGTGAAAACGCGCAAATTGCGGGTAATAAAAGCGCTTAAAGCGACACGGGGGACACTAGAGGGTAAAAGGGAAAATGAGTGGAAGCGAAAAGAACCGGGCACTGTTGACTAAATGCAAATAACGATATACAACCAAAAGGAAAATATAACAGTGGGTAAAAGAAAGGAAATAGGCAATGAAATAAATGAGAGTTCTGCTCAAATACGTGATTTTTTAAAATATTGCTTTTATATTACTTAATTATAATGCCTAAAAATGATAAGAATTACTCCAACTAGAATATTATTATAATATTAAGCAATTGGAAAACAGCAGCATGAAATTAAAAATTTATACTGGACCTCATTTGGCAGATAACTTTAGCCAATACAATACCAGTAGACATCTATTTATTTATTTATTTATTATTAAATATAGAGAAGTTTGCAAAACTAGACTAACTTAGTTGGTAAAGCGCTGGCAACAAGGCCTTCGGCTTTTAGGTTAATGATATGATATCTATTTATTAGTGTATTTACATATTGTTGACATTTATTTTTACAGTGTAAGGGCCAACTGAAATTAGTTGAAATAAATAGGAAAATATGCAGGCTGCTGTAGACGCAAAAAAGAAAGATCCAAAAAATGGAGAAAAGAGCGAGACCGAAAAACAAATGCAATTTACAATGCTAACACAAAATTTGAGTGAGGAACCGTAGAAAAAAACTAAGAAGAAAGCAGCTACGAAATAGGAAAAAAAATTTTTGGAGGTAAAACGGACTGCATAAATAAAAAAAAAGTCGTTGCTAAGAAAAAGCTTGTGCGAAAAAAGTGCCATGCGAGAAGGGAAAACGAGTTGGGGAAATGCGTATATAGGGGATGGGGGTATAAAATGCGAATTCTCGCTTTGTTTAGTTGCTGAAAAGCTGGACAGCTGGGCACAACACAATGGGGAAGTAAATGGGGAAAACTGGGAAAATGTGCAAAATGAGGCACCGCAAAAAACAAGCCGACTATTTAACAAAAGGCAAAATGCAGGCAAAAACGAAGTGATTCCAGGAGGGGGTTCTTTGTTGTGTTTAAGGTGACAAAGAATTAGCAGGACTACAATAGGATGTTTTCCCTCAAAAGGAACGAAAGGGGAGATGCTAAACTTTTCCATTCAAAAATGATGGATGGTAAAGTTGGAAACAAATGCTATATATAGAACTATATATTTCACTCAATAAAATTACTTGTAAAGCTAACTAATTAGATTAAATGGGAGGTGTTATTTATCTTGACACAGGAGTGGAACGGTATAATTATGATACAAATAGGCAAATTGATTCAAGAAAACAATTGAAGGACCTGGAAAGAGTTTTTAGAGCACCTCTTTATTTAGCACATTTAAGATAGTAATCACATCTTATGAGAAGTGGTTACAAGAAGTGATTTTTAAATTCATTTGGGTGACGCTTTCTTTCTATTTGTTTCTATTTTACTTTTACATTTCCATTTTCTATTGCTTTTTCCTCTCCTCTTTCTCGCTCTCATTTGCATGACAATTAGGTGCAAATGAGTTGAAACGCATGGCGCAAGGGAATCTGTGGAAATCCCAGTTTTAAAAATGATTCCAATGGGGTGGTAATCCACCTACTCCATTTCGATCTTCACCCGCTCTCTAAAATTGTTTATCTTTCCTTAAAAATTAGAGCAGATTTTCCTTGCGTTTCCATGTTTCTTTCAATTGCACTTGTCGTCCCAAGAAGTGTTTTTCTGAGGAGGGGTTGCCACATAATAAATTTCCTAAAAATAAAATATTGCGGAGGCAAAAACACTGCTAGTGGAAATTATGAAAAATGCCGAGTAAAGTGGCTGAACCAAAAAAAAATCATCATTAAAAATTAGCCCCACTAATTTATGTGAAAATTGGGTCACTAAGTGTGGGGAAAGGGGCGAGTGGGGGCCGGCTTTTGGCAAACAGGGGCGTGGCAAAGGGGGGACAAGTCAATGAAGCCACAAGCGCTTAATTGTTTTAATGCTTTGAATTAATTGAATGTGCAAGAGGCAGTGCCTTCAATTTTCCCCACAGAAGCTGCAGCTGCGTTTGTTTACGCCCGCCAAAATGTTTGAAGTGGCTCCCGAGAAAATAGATGGTGTGGTGGGAAAGTTCGGGGGGTGGGCCGTGGGTGGGGTGGTGGCCGTCGGTGAAGCAGAACGAATTCGAGCTAATAGACTGATTGCAAAAGTTGCAGCAACCACACAGGAAAAGCCAAGGGGAAAGGAAACAGGGCAGGGAAATGGAGAATACTTCAGCGTAGTGAAAGTGTTGGGAATCGATTTGAAAAGCAAATAAAACTGACTGCTGCATGTTTAAGACCAAGGCGCCAAAAAAAAGTGGGTGGGAAAACATAAGAAAATTGAGAAAATATATATAGAAGTGGGAGTGAAGTCGGGAAGAGTATATATACGCGCTTGGGAGAGAAATCCAAGATAAGAGGAGTCCCACACTCACTTTTATAATTAGATTCAATAATTGTTTATGCCCTAAATGTGAGTTAGCACATCGTTAAAACAGCAGAGGAAATTCTGAAGTAAATTTTAATGTTGACGCTAAGGGAATAAAAAAATCCATAAATACTAAATAATACGCTAATTATTTTCATAGTACATCTCTCCAAAACATTGACGGAATTATGGAATCTAGTTGTTCTTTGTTCAGTTAACGGATTTCCTATGACTTACACCCCGACTAGAGAAGTGCATTATGTTTAATTTATTATGGCATGTACATACATATGAAATGTAGACAACAATTTATAATGTTCATATATCGACATTTATATATATATATTTAGTTTTAATGCTAAGCTTTACAACTTGTGATATCCGTAATATATATTATTTATATTCGTTTTGCCTAACAGTTTAAAAATCAGTTCACAAATATTTCAAAATCTTCTGTAAATGTCGTACTCAATTTATATAAATAATTTAAAAACCGTTTTATTAATTAATAGTTTAAACATATATAGCTAAGGAGACGATCGGCATTTTTCAACAAATACCCATTTATTTTGTAAACTTTGCATTGCAGCAACGTTTGATCTCATAAATTCCAATTGAATCTGAACAATTACCCAGGGCAATTAATAATCACAAAAAACAGCCTAATCGGTTTCAAGAGATCTGAATGGAACGTGCCGAGCAGCCACAATTAAAACAAATTAATTTGTATGCCAAGTGGCAAATTCTGCGGGCACCAAGAAAAATAAATGAGGGTGAGGAATCGGAATCGGTGTTCTCTAGTAGAAATAAAAAGTGCAACTTTTTTGACTAAATTCAAACTATTTCGAATATGGGCTCATTATTATGTCTTAAGCTACACGATTTAAGCGTATCCACCTATTGCACTTTGCAGTAATCAAATTACACAGAAATGCGTGTTTTACATGCATAATAAAATTACATAGAAAACAGATGCTAGAATTTGCCCATTTCAAGTTGATTGACGTTGAACGTTGCTGTCAATTAATTTATTATAAATAAATCCGTACGGTTTTTTTATTGCAAGCTTGATGCTTAGGTGAATAATAATATGGAAATGTCCACCTTTTCAAATGATCTTGCAACTATTTTTCATCCCAATAAACCTTATTTTATAAGAATGCATAAAAACATTACATAAAAAAACAGGGGCTAGAATAAACCCATTTCAAGTTCTTTGATGTTAAACGTTGCTGTCAATTAATTTATTATAAATAAATCCGTTCTGTATTTTTTTATTTCAAGCTCGATGCTTAGGTGAATAACAATATGGTAATGTCAGCCTTTTCATATGATCTTGTAACAATTTTTCATCCTATTAACCTTATTTTATAAGAATGATTTCGGTAAGCATTTCAGAATCATCTATTAGTCAATTGAATTAGTAGTAGTACTTCATATTTCCTAAAAAACGTACCAGATAGAATTAGGAGCAATAGGGGTCTTTTGTTTTTAAACTGAACCATTATAAATGTTACTTTAATCGACAAATTTTTCCAGATTTTCATAAAAATTTACCTATGCCCGATATAATAAAAATATTATAATACATTATGTATATCAATTTTTTCGACATATTAAAATTCATAGAATCAAGACCAAGTATGCATCTATTCTGATTTTGAACAATTTTACATAATATATTTTTTTTTAATTCAACTTAAGACCATATTCAAAAACTAACGAAATATGTAAAGCTTTCATAAGTAGCATATGATGTTCTAAAATTTAATAAGATTCCAAAACCAATAAATATTTACGTATTAATAAATAAATAATCAGAACCATAGATATTTCCGAAAATGTGAATAAATTTCTAAGATTTAATTTATGCCGAAAGCATTTCAAAATTCCCCAGAATTCTTTCCTGGTACCGAACCCCAACTAACTTCCTGCTTTGTGTCTAACCCATTAAATCGAATCCCATTGGATCCACTCACATTATTATCCTCCGATTTGGTATCATTGCGTTTCGTTGTCGTCTTCGTTGTCGATGTCGTTGTCAGCAGTGGTCGCTGCTGTTGTCGCTCCGCCAGCAACTGCAATTGATGTTGCTCCTTCATCCGCCGATGTGCAATTTCGATCTGTTGCCATTGCCGCGGGGAGAAGCGCCCCTCATCGCCGGTTTGAATGGTGTGCAACTCGAGATCTTCGTTCTCGTACTCGTTGTAGTGGGATCTGCGCCTAACCAAAGTCTTGGCCTTGTCATCGCCGAAACTTGCTGCCTGTCTAATGGGCTCCTTAGCCAACTCCATAGGCTGAGATTTATGCTGATGATGACGCACTGGTCGGCTCTGCGGCTCTTCTTGCAGATGCTGCTGCAGTTGCAGTTGCAATTGCTGCTCCCACGCCATCTGATGTTGCTGCTGCCGCAGATGATGTTGCTCGTGTCTCAGCCGCAAATCCTCCTGCGTTCTGGCTGAACTTTTATCACGTTCTGGTCCGAAGTCATCAGACAACACCTTCTGCCGGCCATTATTCTGGAGATTGGCCAAGGCCCCCAGCCGTAACAAATTCAGAAAAATCAGGGCAAGACGCAGGGTATTTAACTGCATTTTGTTTAATTACTTTATTCCTTAGGCTTTTAATTGATTGCGGCTTTTTAATTAATTTCCTTACACTCGATTTCGTTTGTTCTTTTGGTATCCCTCTTTTCCAAACTGTGCTTGTTAAAGTACTTTTCGATTAATTTCAAATTAGCTGCGACTGCCTTAATTAAGGCATTAATTAATTAATTAGAGGTCTTGTAATTAATTGTTTTACACTTTTGGTAGTTTTTTTAGACTTTACAACCGACACTTGAAAAATTTGGAAATATTTTCAGAGAATCTAGGAGATTTTCTTAGCTTGCTTAAAATATTTTTCGGTTGTTATTAATGTGACAAGCATGGCATAAATCATAAGCTAACCGAAAGTGTGTCACGCATTTTTTGTGAATGAAAAAAGCCGCTTTGTGAATCATTTGGCTTTAATTGGAGGCCAAGAGAATACAAGCACACCGACGCAGAGGAAATCGGCTAGACAAACAATTGATTGCCAAATGCCAACAATTTTTTTGGAGCAAGTTCAAGAAAATGTTGGGGGAAAACTCAGAGGCACGCGTGCCGCCTGTTGGCCATTTCACAATCCACAAAGCCGCACCGATTCGGATACAAGTGCGCAACAGACGCACTCACAGATACACACAGATACACACAGGTACACACACGACACTTGAGATGGCGAACGAACCGCCGACCAGAGTGATAGACCGTCGAATGCCTCGCAGTCGAGCCGCTTCGCTGAAAATGTTCGAAAATCGAGAACACGCTCGCAACATATGTTGCGCCGGATTACACTGGCAACATTTCCCCTCGTTCCACCTTGTGGATGGTAAACAGAGAACAGCTGACCGGCTGGCAGCAACATAAACAAAGGCGCCGCCAGAGAGCCGAAAGAGAGCACTGCGCACGTGTGAGTGCAGCAGCCACTGGCAACATGTTGCCGCTGCATCTGCAACATGCGGCCACCGTGGGTGAACCACGCACATATTTACACCCATTGCCGAAAATTGCACTTTTTGATTGTTTGTTCAACTAATTCTAGTGCACCGAACTAGTTCTCTTCCAAAGATTAACATTCTCGAGCAGCTGGAGATGGAAAGATTAGAATGGTTTTCGGAGAAGACTTTGATGTTTAGCGGGAGGCTGCCCAGCTAAGTGGGTGCAACTATTAAGGTGCAATCTGCTCAACTGTACCAACAAATGAACTTCTACAAAACTCAAACAAATTAATGATAATAGCTAGAAGCCTTGCGATGTTAATTACGAAGTTTTTTATTAACGGTTTCTTTTTTGAGAAATATATAACTCTAACTATATTTGGCAAGAAAAAAAAAATCTTTTTAGTAAGTGTAGTTAATTTTTTCAAATGAAATTACTTAGAAACATCTTTTAATTAAATCAAATTAATTTAATTTGTTTATAAACCAAATATCCTCATCATGATTTTATTGCTTTGAAACATTTTAAAGTATTTATGTTTTAAATAACAATGTCACAATCGTTATATAAATTTATGGAGCAATTACTCTGCCTTCACATAATTTTTCTAAGAAACAGGGCAACGAAATAATATCTAAAAGTTAGTTTTTGTCAAGATATTTTATTGTTTGTTTTTTTTTAAGCTTACTGACACCTGTTTCTAGACCTTATATATATATAAATAACTGAAACACATTTATTTAATAGAAATCAAAACATAAATAAAACGTTAAAAAATATGTTGGGGCTAAAATCAAAAAGAAGCTAATAAGTTGTATTTTATCATACTGTATTATCAAAGGTTGACCCCAAAACAAAAAAATAAAAATTATTTTTCATACAGTTTCACGGTGTAACTAGAATAATAATAATCAATAATAAACAAGCTTGAACCATTGTCTACATCTGTGAAACCTGTTTTTACAGAAACAAAAAATCAAACATTTTTTTATTTCTCAACAAATTTGGCATCCTCTAAGCAAGGAAGAAAGATAATATTGCCAAGCTAAAAATGTTTCTAAGGAGATTTCAAAAATTAATTTTCAATTATATAAAAATCAAACAAAAGAAAAATATAAATTGTTTTTTAAGCTTATAAGATGAGATCATAGTGGTTTTATGAAATAGTACATTTTTTAAATGTTTTTTAAAACACGGCCTCATTTGGTAGAGAATTCCAAAATCAAAAAATTTGTGTGTTCCAAATTAATTTCTTATCAAATAAGTTTTCGATCATTTGGAATTTTTTTTAACATTTAGCTTTTTAAAGTAGGAATGGGCGGACAGGCAGAAATGGTTAGATCAACTCGTTTGCAAACTTCTGATTAAAATCTGCTACGTTGCAAAAAGGAGATAAAAGTGACACTTTAAACTTTTCCACCTCTCCCACACTCCTCAAGATATTTTGTGTGTCTAGAACGCACTGTAATTTACAGGAATTAGCTCAGACATTCCATTGTCAACCAGAATGGGAAAGGGGTATCTTTGGGTCCTTGAAACATCCTGGGATTTGGCCTGACACTCGGCACCTCCGCATCCTGGGATTTTGGCACCTGCCGCTTTGGTAGATGCCTGGGATTAGGTCTCTGTCACGTTGATGACGACCCTCCCATTGTGTGATGCACTTTTCGCAGTTGTTGTTGTCAGCAAGTGGGCCCGCTGGATGATTGATGGACTCCACAGGGCATTCCAGCTGGCGAGCTGCGGACACGCATCATAATCCCCAGAATTCACCTGCCCAATGCCCTCCCCATGGAATACGATCATGATGATGATGAGGCCGTGGCAGAGGTGTTGCCCACTTGCACTTAATTGCATGTTTGGTCAGGCGAATCAACGCCCAGGCCGGAAAACCGCCAAAGTCAAAGCCGAAAAACGCCTCTGGAATGCGCAGCCCACTATTGCCCTCTTCAGATGTCTCCCCGCTCATCCACACTGGGAAAAATTTATTATAAACACTTTGGACATGGTCACAGATCAGAAAAACATGTTCCTAACATTATTAGTTCCCCTTTTAATTTTTGCATATTTTAAGTTTTTTAAAGTGGTCTAATGGCGTTATCTTTTTATTGCTTGTTCTGGCACCAATTTTATAAATTTATGGAATTTGTAGTGGTACCTGAAATTTCGCTTAGTGCAATCTCCAAGAAAGGGGGAACCCCCGTAGTGTGGCGATAGCGGCCTGCGTGGAAATTGATGTGGCCAGTTGGCCACGGCTAGAAGACTTCATGGCTCAGGGGGAAGCGGTTCAGGGGTGGATAGTATGGTATTGCTGTTAGTGCTCCGCTCCTGCTGTTGCTGCATAATTGATAAATGTTTACAAATTATTATGTTGCACATACAGCAGTGGTGCCAGCAGCCACTACTCCATGGAGCCCACCCAGGCGAGGATGCCCCACCCAATCCCCTTTCTCGCCTAGGAAACTCGTGTGGTAATTTTGTTGTGCTTCGGAGCTAAAGAAAGCGGGCGCAGAATTTGTTTTACTCTACTCCATATTACCTTATAATACCTTTGCAATAAGAGTATTTAATGAGCATAAAAGTAAAATAAAAAGTTTTTAGTTTATCTGAAACATTCTAATAAATACGTGGTACTAATAATTTACCATCGCATGGCAATATATTTATATTAGTACATACCCATAATAGAAGTTATTTAACAAAATGTTGTTTATATAGTGGTACATTTTTCTTTATTTTCCATAGAAACAGTTTTATTTTTATTTATATTTCCAGTTTTAATGAGTGACTGACTTTTTCCATATCTCGTCTGTGTTTTTTATATCTCTTCGGCAATGTTGCCGCTTTTCTCACGACGAGGCGCCAACTGCATTTTCATTTAATGCCTGCTGTAGCCGCTAATTAAAATGAATCCACGTAGACAGGCCGGCAGAAAAGGAAAACCCAAAGGTAAAAGGGGAGTCTGTTCCATTAGCTGCGGCTCCTATTGTGTAATGGATCGGGGGCTATGAAATCGTTTGCAAAATAATTTTTCATCGATGGTTGGCTGTTCCACATTGCCCTTGGCATTAGCTTTTGTTTTACTTTGCTTCATTTTTTTTATATTCCGATTCACATTTACCGCATTCAATTTGCCTAAGTTGCCATTCGGATTTCGAGGGGAATTACACGGGCAGCAGCTGCCGAAAGAAATGAAATCGAATTCAATACAAAATGCAAATCAGGCAGAGGGAACCGCAAACGAGATGTGGCATGGGAAATGAGACGCCACCGATATCATAAAAATCAAATTTGAAATTGATAGGGAGGAATCAAAAGGGAGGATGTGTAACTCAATTTGGAATCGAAACCAAATCGAGAACAAAGTCATCCCCTAATTGAGATGAGCTCCTCTGAATGCCAAAGGTTCCCACTTTCTGACAGCCACTTCCTGGTGATTATTGGAAATAGTTTACCCACCAACAATGCTGATCTATGACACTTTCCCAGTCTTTTTCGGGGCAGCAACTTTTCAATGCCCTAAACCGCTTAGCCTGAAAATAATGAGGGGGAAGGCAAATTTACTCAAGATAAAACTGCCACGGCCCAAGGCCAAAAACCCTAACCAGAGAAACAAAAAGGGTATCTAACCCCAGTTAAAGAGCAACGCAATTTCCGGTGCCCCCCGGGGGCAAAGACAGAGATAGCAACAGAGCGAGAAAGAGAAAGAGAGCAGTCAGCATTGAAATATTTGTCATCATCAAATGACATCTGTTTGTCGCTGGCTTTTGTTTTGAAGGCCAACTAAAAGTGTAGTCAAAGGTCAGTGCTTGACATATGAAGACAGTACGTTTCTAAATTGTAGGGCGTTTAATCACACACGCAACAATGCCATGGTATATTTAAGGAATACATTTGTGATAACAATAAGTTCGTTGTTCTGTAAAATAATTGTGTCTAAGCGCCTTTGTATATGAAATACTAAGGTGCGTTTTCCATTATAATTGTCTATTCTAGGTACACCCAATAAAATAGCTCATAAATTAATTTAAAATTCGATGTGTTAAAAACAAACTATACGTATACTTTTAACGTATTAATTCAATAGGTACTAAATATTATCAAATTTATACTGTGTAATTTAATTTAAAAGCGAATATTTTTTATTTTTTTGTATACAGTATTAGTACATTCGCATGGTATTATGATGTTTTTCATACTCAACAGTTAAGATTTAATGAAAGAAATGTTTAAAATGTTGAAAACAGGTCAGACCACTTTGTTAATTTCCAAAATTTAACAAACATAACTCAATATGAGATTATTTATTTATATATCCTCTTAACCTTTTTGATTATTAATATTAAATACAATTCATATATTTACTTAGCATATTATGATAAAATTACATATTTTTCTTCACAAACTCAAGTATTAAGAATAAGTTTATTCGTAAAAGTTCAGAACCAACTTCTCGTCATTTAAAATCAGCAAACAGTTAAATGGCTTTTCTTCGATCAGACAACATGCATTATTTTATTATATTTTTAAGCACATCGGCTTGCAGTGTGCTTTATTTGTAAAATTCAGCATGAAATGCAACATTATGGAGACCTTAAGTAAAGTTGATACTGCCTTACATAGCCAATCGGTGTCAACGCAGCAAAGAATTTGCATAAGTCTCACGGTTGAGCTGCTACGCCCCTTCCTCCATTTCATTGGTAGAGTTAGAAAGTTGAAAGGTGTTTGAAGATAAAATGGAGATGGGAAGAGGGAGATTTAAAAGGAGGTATTTTTAACGAGAGGCCAAGTTCCAAAGAAGCTGCAACAGTTTTCAATAGAAACTGCAGCGGCGGAAAATGTAAATAGCTAACAAGAAAATACAATAAAAGCAAGCCCGAGCTGGAAATCCAGCAGCACTTCGAGATTCCCCGATTCCCAAAAAGAAAAAAAGCAGAAGACCCAATGACATAGTTTGCATGCCCAAAGAACCAGGAAGCGTTTACGGAGATAACCCATGAGCAGGGGGCATCCCCGAAGGAGGGGGCTATTAAAGCGTGTTGAAAGGCGTTGAAGCTGCAATTAGCGTAGCAGATTTTCCAGTGGGTGGGGAAAACAAGTCGCCGCATAGCAGGTTGCCTGTGGAGCACAGAAATAGAAGTGTAGCTATCTTTAGCAGAAACAGAAAAGGAGAAAGGAAGTAGTGTCTGTCGGGTAATAGAACTCACAGCGGATGGAGTACACTCCCCAGTTTATATGACCCTGACATAAGAGTTAAGCCACCTCCAATGGTGAAGCGAAATGGGATAACTAGAAGCATTATGTTCTGCTTAATGACTTTTGGAAAGCTTAGAAAATTTTCTAGTATTTCATCAGCCAAACCAATACTTCGCGAATTTTTGAAAAGTCCTTAGCAATGATCTTCCGTTTGTAATTTAAGAACGCGCAGAAATTATAAAAGGCCCTTGGTTCGCCACTAAAATAAATTCTAAGAATCTCTATCAATATATTTGAAATATCTTTAAAATATAGTATTTACATTTTTTTTTCTTAATGCACAACAGAATATTGTGTTAAAATTTTAGATCGATCCGAGTAAAACTTCCGAACTTATGGGCAGTTGAGCGTAGGTAAGTAAGCGCTCTCCTGAAAAGTTGCCATTTCAAAGTCGGTGTACACGATCCTGCAAAATCTATCGGACGGATAGATTCCTCAGGAAACGCTCTCGAGTTTTTTTTTGAAAATTTATTATTTTTAGAGCAACAAACAGCTCGACGTTTTGGGCGATAATCGGGGTTTTTGACTTTCAAGAGCCTTAAAAAATCGAAAAAAAAAAAAAAAAACTCGACAGCGTTACTTGAGGAATCTGGTCCTTTAACTAGTGCAATTTGATTTTTCCATTTGAGATGATTATGTGACCAGTTATCGTGTACACCGCAAAACGTGTTTTCTTCGAGGCGCCGCCGGAGATAGCCTGTATCTCACTCAATTTTTAATATATTTGGATGAAAACATTCACACATGTTGTTTAAATGTTGTCCTATCACATGCAAAAACCAAGATTGAGCTGAGACTATCCGTATCACGAATAAAAATTCTTTAAAAATAACCAATTTTGCACCGAATTAACTATACCCCTTAACGTTAGTTCATAAATGGCCTACAAGTTTGGGGCTTGGATAATTTTTCATATCATTTTGAGTAATTTTTCGTTTTTGTTCAATTTTTCTGGGTGTAGAGGGTAGTCAAAATCGAATTGTCTATTAAGTCATTAAGTAGCTTGCTTCCATTGAAATCGAACACCAAAAACAATTAATTTTCCGGAATTTCCAGCAGCTGGAGCTGCAATCTTTGTGATTTCACAAAAGCCATTAATGTTCTAGTTCCTCCTTTCTCCATCTACTATAAACATTATAGTGTGCTGGCCACTATTATGTGTTTGACTGGCGCTGAAGGAGGTGGGTCCTTTGTGTGTTTATGTGTGTATTGGCCATAAACATTTTGAACCAATTCCAGATCATGGCCGTGCTAACGATGCCAACGTGCGCCTTGTTACTCAAAGCTTATTTTGGAGAATATTCTCGACATATTCTATAATCATTGTGGTGCAGACGTGCCAAAGCTGCGGCAATTGAAAGGCCAAAACAAATACTCTTAGTTGGCCCGGCAGCTCCTCCTCCCACCTAATTAAGTGCATCAACAAATGGCGGGCGGGATTAGAAGGTCGACTGGGGCGTATTCACAAAATTCGATCCGCACGAGACAGGAGATCCCAATACCGAAAACCGAAAACCGAAAACCGAGTCCCAACGGGCATTGTCTAACTAATTGGATTAACGTTGATGCCTGACCTGACACAATGGACCTCTCGGCGAGTTGCTCAGTCCGGTTCTCAGGTAGGATCCCTCGCATCGCATCAGGATTCAAACAACAAAGGCCAAAATATATGCATTATGTGATGGAGTACTGAAACTCGTTCGTTCTCGCTTTTGTATCTCGGCCAGCAATCAATGTAAACAGCCGAACCCACGAATAACAATGCCATTTCGGGCAAGTCATTTTCGGTTTTACTTGTTTCCAAACCTTTCGGTTACCATTTTGTACTTTTACGATGATTTCACGTCGGCGATAACAGAACAAAACGCTCAAGTGTTTGCAGAAAGGTCGAATATTTTCCTAATCATTTCGAGTGCATTTAAAATGAAATTAAATTTAAATTAAATGAAGGATGAAAATGGCTTACAAGCGGAGTGGTTTTGGTAAGTGGCAGGGATGTTACCCTCTTGAAAAAATAATGAATTAGTGAGGCATATAAAGAAAACAATTTGACTCAAACAAGTGCGACAAGCCTGAAGAAAAAACAAACATAAACGTTTAAGGATTTGGAATAAAGAAAAATACAAAAATATTATATAATGCTTAATTCAAAATCCAGTATTTTTAAAAAATCCTTTCCAATCAAAAGTTCTACTATAAAAATAAAGTATTGCAAATTTTTCAAGCCAAGTTAACACCTTTCCTCTATTTCACAGTAAGATTCTTATGATAAATCAAATCTAAAATAAACCAAAAATTCCTATAAGCGAAAAAGTTTTATTTAAATTTTTTTGTTGATGAGGAACAACAAACTTCCGGAGCAGCAGCTGAACAGGTCTGGCGACGACTTCTTTAAAATGTGGGGTCTGCCACAACAGCATTTTGCTCAACTTAATTGCGTGAAAAACTTTCATACGCTGAACATGAACAAACATGAATGGCGGCAAAGTGTTTTCCCTAATTTTGCTCTGCTGTCCAAAGTCCCAAGAAAGTGAAAGTAAAAATTATTTAATATGAAGAGAACTTTGAGAAGAATAAAAACAAAGTTTACCATAACGAAAGTGTGAGACATATGTACATACAGTGACAAACTTAATTATTGGCACAGCAAGCATGTTAAACTTTGAGGCTATTTTTATACCCTTGCAGAGGGTATTATAATTTCAGTCAAAAGTTTGCAACGCAGTGAAGGAGACATTTCCGACCCTATAAAGTATATATATTCTTGATCAGCATCACCAGTAGAGTCGATATAGCCATGTCCGTCTGTCCGTCTGTCCGTCCGTCTGTCCGTCCGTCTGTCCGTCCGTCCGTTTCTACGCAAACTAGTCCTTCAGTTTAAAAGCTATCTGCTTGAAACTTTCCCAAAAGTTGTCTTTCTATTGCAGGTAGTATATAAGTCGGAACGAGCCGGATCAGGCCACTCTATCATATAGCTGCCATATAACTGAACGATCGGAAAAGCCATAACGTTGGTGTTTTTTAAGTTAGGAAGTTGGGATTTTCTATGAGTTTTATCTTTGGCCAATTAATCCTACCTACCGAATTTCATAAGGGTCGGACGACTATATCCTATAGCCGCCATATAACTGAACGATTGGAAATGCCATAACTTTTGTGTTTTTAAAGTTAGGAAGTTGGGACTTTTTATGAGTATTAAGAATACATCATATGAATAATTTTGAAGAATATAATTTACAGAATATTCTGCAAGGGTATATCAACTTCGGCTCCGTCCGAAGTTAGCTTTCCTTTCTTGTTCTTCTTATAATATGCTGATATTAAAATAAAACAAAATATTTTTAGATCCTGCTTATTAAATTTTAATTTTTGGACACATGCAGTTGATTTTATTTTTATACCCTTGCAGAGGGTATTATAATTTTGGTCAAAAGTGTGCAACGCAGTGAAGGAGACATCTCCGACCCTATAAAGTATATATATTCTTGATCAGGATCACCTCCTGAGTTGATATAGCCATGTCCGTCTGTCCGTCTGTCCGTCTGTCTGTCCGTCTGTCCGTCTGTCTGTTTCTACGCAAACTAGTCTCTCAGTTTTAAAGATATCGAATTGAAACTTTGCACACACCCTTCTTTCCTTTGCACGCAGTATATAAGTCGGAACGGCCGGGATCGGCCGACTATATCCTATAGCTGCCATATAACTGAACGATCGGAAATGCCATAACTTTGGTGTTTGTAAAGTTAGGAAGTTGGGATTTTCTATGGGTTTTGTATTTGCCTAATCAATCCGACATGCCGAATTTCATAAGGATCGGCCGACTATATCCTATAGCTTCCATATAACTGATTGATCGGAAATGCCATAACTTTGGTGTTTGTAAAGTTAGAATGTTGGGATTTTCTATGGGTTTTATATTTGGCTAATCAATCCGACATGCCGAATTTCATAAGGATCGGCCGACTATATCCTATAGCTGCCATATAACTGATTGATCGGAAATGCCATAACTTTGGTGTTTGTAAAGTTAGGAAGTCGGCATTTTCTATGGGTGTTATATTTGGCCAGCCAATCCGACCTACCAAATTTCATAAGGATCGGCCGATTATATCCTATAGCTGACATATAACTGAACGATTGGAAATGTCATACTTTGGTGTTTTTAAAGTTAGGAAGTTGGGATTTTTTATGAGTATTAAGAATGCATCATATGAATAATTTTGGAGAATATAATTTACAGAGTATTCTGCAAGGGTATATCAACTTCGGCTCCGCCCGAAGTTAGCTTTCCTTTCTTGTTACCTTGTAAAGTCAAACAACTTTTCCATTATTTTAAGGCACTAAAAAATTTTAGCTATAAAATTAATCATTATACCATTAAGATTATAGAGGCAAATGTGATAATTAAAAAAAAAGTGGCCAAATCGATAAAGTTTTAACAAAATAGTTAATTAAAACCCAAGTGTGCCAATAATTTTGTTCAGGCAAATTTGGTCCATTTTTTGGTTTTTTATTTTTAATAAATTATTTATAAAAGATAAATTAATGAAGTCACTTGTATTTAACATGAAATTAATGATTCTATCTAAAAATATTTTGTTTTATTTTAATATTGTAAGCAGTGTATGATGATGTGATTAACATGTCTATAGCTATTTCTAAGTTATATTAATTAAGTACCAACATCCACATTTATGTACCAATCCCGCTGTTCCGATTTGATATAGAATTAAGTAAAACTAATATTGAAAAAGGCTAAGGATAACGTGAATATCAGAGAACGGTCACTTTATGATAAAAGAGAGAAACAGAGAGACATTGTAAAAAGCACGCTAACATAAAATTAAAAATAAAGTGAAATAAAAAGAATTAAAACTACGATAACAACTTCAGAAGTGGGATAGACACCATTTAAACATCCGCCTACATAAACATTGTTGGCTATCCGAAGACGCACAAGTTTTTTTTTCCTATAATTGCGTTTTGGCGAGTGACTCCAAATTGGAATGGACAAGGCGAATATTGTAGAGTGGCTTCAAGCCAATGAAATCAGGTTTCCAGGAAGTGCAACTTTAAGACAACTGCGCAAGCTTGCATTGGATGCCGGTTGCCAGGATGCGGCTAATATCCCAGAAAGCCTATTGGAGGAAGAAGATGCCAAAATTGAGGTTGTAAGCCAGCGGAGCGCTAGCGAAGACATCGACGAATTAGAAGAAGAAGAAGCACTACTTGACGCCGCCATAAGGGTAGCTAAGAAGAAGAAGATACTGGCCGAATTAATGCGAAATGACAGCAAGACTACAGATGACATTCGTATGGTGAAACAGCTCATGATTCCGTTTTCTGCCACTGAAAATGAGGAAGCCTTTAAGTGGATTTTGGATTTTGAGAGAATCTGCAGAGATGTTAACGAGTGTAAAAATTTCCAATTACGCTGCGTACGAATGCTGATGAAACCGGGAACAGATGCCGACTTGTTCTTGCGTGTTGACCAATCGAATACTTATGACGCATTTAAAGAGAACTTTATAAAAACATTTGGTCGTGGTAGTTCAACTGCTGACATCGTATTGCTGTTAAAGGAGACCATTTTCAACCCGCTGAAAAACACTGTTATGGGATACATACTTCTTATGGAGGAAATTGCTATGCGTGCTAGCATCGAAGAAAAATTGACAGTTCAGCTTATAATTGATGGTTTTCGCGATCGTTCAGCCAATATCGCCCTATTGTACACAGCAACAACAATCGAAAAATTGAAGGAGTTGGCACGGAAGTATGAAAATCTAACAAAGAAGTCCCAACATTTTTCCCTCCGCTCAGAAAACACTAGAAAAGATCGGAACACAATCCGTTGCTACAATTGTTCTGCTTATGGGCATTACGCTTCGTCGTGCACTGCGCCGAAGCGCGAGAAGAATTCCTGCTTCCGCTGTGGATCGCTCCAGCACATGCTAAAGGATTGCCAACAGAAGCCAGCAAGTAACCCAAAAATGGTGGGAGCAGCCCACAACCAGCCGGTACGGGATGACGAAGAGGAGCCAAATATGTTTATTCCGATTATTAACCAGGTAGGAGTATATTTTTACACTGATTGTCAAATGAAGCCTAATGTAACCTTCCTTTCTGCCATGTTCGATACGGGTAGCGCCATTAATTTAATTCAACACGCTGCCATTCCTTATAAAAACATTAGCGATGTATTGTTTCCGACTGACTATTGTGGAGTTAATGGATTTAAGATTAAAACTTTCGGAAAAATATTTGTTAAGCTCGTTTTTCAAAACATAGAAGAAGAAATCTCATTTTTTGTTGTACCCAACAACTATGTTGCAACTAATGTTCTTTTAGGGCGTAAGTTTTTGGAAAAATTTGGAATAAAATTGATTTCTAAGTATAAAGTAAAAGAAATTATTGAATTGAATAGATTAGTGAATAGTGAACCATTGAATATTTTAGAGAATAGTGAACCATTGAATATTTTAGAGAATAGTGAACCATTGAATAGATTAGTGAACAGTGAAACATATCGAGACAGTGATCAATTGATAGACAGTAGAAGTTTTGAAGACTTATGTGAAGAAAGTGAAATTGATAGTGATAACAGCATACCAGAGATATATAGTATAGATGTATTTAAGGATGATGAAAGTTTTGACATTGACCCAAAGTTGAGTGATAGAGATCGGAGTGAGCTCAGTGAAATAATAAGATTGAATTATTTATGTTTATCTAAGAGGTTAAGACTAAAGTCAGAAGAACCTGTACGTTCTGTTCCAAGAAGACTTTCATATCAGGAAAAGAAAGAAGTAGATTTTAAAGTTGACGAATTATTGAAAAAAGGATTTATAAGAGAAAGCAATTCGCCCTATAGTTCTGCTATTGTACTTGTTAAGAAGAAATCTGGGGAAAAGCGCATGTGCGTAGATTATAGGCAACTTAATAAGATAACCATTCGTGATGGATACCCGCTTCCCCTTATAGATGACTGTTTAGAGCGTTTAGAAGGAAATCAATACTTCACACTTTTAGATTTGAAAAGTGGATACCACCAAGTGAAAGTAGCAGAAAGTTCAGTGCAATATACAGCTTTTGTAACACCTTCCGGACAGTATGAATACACAAGAATGCCTTTCGGACTCATGAATGCACCCGCGGTATTCATGAGATTTATTAATTTTATTCTGCAACCTTTGATCCGCGAAGGAAATGTAGTAGTTTACATAGACGATATTGCTATAGGTTCGAAGACATTGAATGAACATTTTAAGACGGTAGGAAGAGTATTAAGAATTTTAGCAGCATATCGATTGGAAATTAAAATAAATAAATGCCAGTTCGCTTACAAAAGTATTGAATTTTTAGGATACACACTCAGTGAAAAAGGGATAAGTCCGAATAACGAGCATACATCAACTATTAAACATCTTCCGATACCAAAAGATCGCCATGGAATGCAGAAATGTTTAGGACTATTTTCTTACTTTAGAAGATTTATTCCGGCGTACTCAAAAATAGCAAAGCCATTGCAGGAGCTCACAAAAGCAGGTGTTAAGTATGAACTCAATGAGGATTGTATCAATATTTTTGAATATCTTCGTGAGAAATTAATTTCATTCCCTATATTATCTTTGTACAATCCAAATCGAGAAACGGAATTGCATTGCGACGCAAGTAGCGAGGGATTTGGTGGAATCTTATTACAAAAACAGTATGATAACAAGTTCCATCCAATAGCTTATTTTTCACAGAGAATAACAATACTAGAGGCATTTATTGGCAATTGTTTGAATTGTATCATGTTTACAGTACCTACACATGCGAATAATCGAACCCTACATAATATACCCAAACGACCAATTCCTTTTGATACATTACATGTAGACCATTTTGGACCATTGCCCTCAGTTATATCGAAAAAGAAACATTTGTTAGTGATTATTGACGGATTTACCAAATTTGTTAAATTGTTTCCTGTAAATTCAACGAGTACGAAAGAAGTCAATACGTGTTTTTCGAAATATTTTCAATATTACAGTCGACCACGTAGAATTATAAGTGATAGGGGTACGTGTTTTACTTCATTAGAGTTTGCCAACTTTTTATTAGAAAATAATATTGAACACGTTAAAGTAGGAACTGCGTCACCTCAAGCGAACGGTCAGGTGGAAAGAGTACATAGAACAGTGAAAGCAATGTTAGCTAAGATAACTGAACCAATAAAGCACGAGGATTGGAGCAAACTACTGGTTAAGGCCGAATATGCCATTAATAATTCAGTGCATTCAACGACGAAGGAATTACCATCAGTATTATTATTTGGAGTTCAGCAGAGAGGGTGTAATATTGACGCATTGACAGAATATTTAGATGATAGAAATGATAGACCACAGTGCGATTTAGGAAATGTCCGTAAGAATTCTTCAGATAAAATAGAACAGTCTCAGAAAAGAAGCAAGGAATATTATCAGAAAAATCACAAAAGTCATGTAGAATTCGAAGAAGGCGATTTTGTTGTAATGAGAAACATTGACACCACAATTGGTACAAATAAAAAATTTGTACCGAAGTACAAAGGACCATACGTCGTTAAAAGAATTTTGCCAAACGATAGATATGTTATAGCTGATATTGAAAATTGTCAAATTAGTCAAATTCCCTATGATGGAATTGTAGAAGCATGTCGGTTACGAAAATGGGCAGATTGGCGTAATCAGTGTGAAATTAACTCCTAATAAATGTTAAGCCAACCTATATATATTTAAACAATTAATATCTAAATTATTAACCAAAATTTTACAACTTAACTTATTCTTTACAATTTATTTATATTTATATTTATTTTACTAAACGTAAGAACATTTTAATAATACTTATATAAACTAGAAACCCACGATCGAGGACGATCTAATTGTCAGGATGGCCGAGCTGTAAGCAGTGTATGATGATGTGATTAACATGTCTATAGCTATTTCTAAGTTATATTAATTAAGTACCAACATCCACATTTATGTACCAATCCCGCTGTTCCGATTTGATATAGAATTAAGTAAAACTAATATTGAAAAAGGCTAAGGATAACGTGAATATCAGAGAACGGTCACTTTATGATAAAAGAGAGAAACAGAGAGACATTGTAAAAAGCACGCTAACATAAAATTAAAAATAAAGTGAAATAAAAAGAATTAAAACTACGATAACAATATCAGTATATTATAAGAAGAAAAATAGCCTCAAATTTTAACATGCTTGTTGTGCCAATAATTAAGTTTGTCACTGTAAGTATATACGAACGGAAACTGAAAGGAATTGATATTATTAAGTTAATCCAATTATTTTAAAACAGAATTTAATTATTTAAATACATTTCTAAGGTCCTTTTGCAAACTGAATTGTCAAACATCGACGGCAAATAAAGAGAATTAAAGAATTATTGCCAATGGAAAGTCGATGCATCCTATAATCTACAACTACCAAAAACCAAGGCCCAGGAACCATTTCATTTTGTTGCCACTTTACAAAAAGAGTTAAATATTATGCATTTAAAGATAGGCGAAAAGAAATTCAGTTGGAAATAAAGTAAAACCAACTGAAAAGAAAAGCAGGCAACCAAACATTGACAATATACATAATTCTCCTGGGAAAAAGAGAGCTACGAAGTAGAGCCACATATATTGAAAAAATTAAGGGTAATAGATAAAGGGACTTTTATGATGACGCTTTCCATTTTGACGCTGATGATGATGAAAACTCGCACTGCAGTCAGATGCAGAAAAATGCACCAAACAAACACACGCACATTCTGCCACGTGAAAGAAATTGTTCTTGAAAAGGACTCATTGTGGCGATAAAAGGAAAAAGGAGGTTAAAATGCAATGCAAGACTAAAATTTCAAGCTGCATTTTAGACGAGAGGCAAGAAATGTGTGTGCTCAAGTGTTGGCAGGGCAGAAAAAAAGTATTAAAAAAGATGGTCGGAAATGACAAGAAACCCATCACTCGAGTGGCAATAAAGCTTGTTAGCGGGTTTCACTGACACCACAAACAATAATGAAAGCCCGGTCAATATCGCGTGTGCCGTATCTTTCAAGCCCGCGTTTTTGCAGCGTTTCGAGAATTTATTTAATTGGACTCAACTTTAAAGACTCCTTGTTTCGAGCCAACTGTGGTCACTATTTCTCCCTAATCACTAACTAAACAATTAATCAACCAAAAACTAAAGTTTCACCGAGGCTGGGGGGTGTTGGAAAATTCAACGCCCAAGTTAGTGACATTTTCAAATGCACGTCAACGCGATGGGTGTACAAAAACGTCAGCAAGCAACTTCATCGCCAGTTGATTAATGAGCTGTGATGCTAGGAGACTCACCAGTGGGAAATGGGGGGGAGGTGGAGTGGGAGGAAAATGGGGCAGGGGGAGGGGCAGGGACAGTGCAACAACACCTCATAACCGAAGCAGTAAGCTAAGCAGTTTTAAAAAGGGAAATGTCAGCTGAAGCATTTGTTACTGGTGACTGGGGAAATGAGCGGCTTGATTACGTGAGCTCAGCTGAGCTTGGAAATGACAGAAAATAGAAGGGAAAAAGGGCATCCAAAATATTTGCTAAAGGGAGATTGCAAAAGAAAAAGACCATCGAGTTCTACGAAGGCTTGTGTAAAATCTTAATTATTGTGGAACGTGAATTAAACTAAATAACATAACAAATTCTGACTTTCTGTAATGCCCTCCCTCTAAACAATTTACTTGCTTAACATTTTAGCCTAAGAACAGCATACTTCCTTTAGAAATGAGACCCACACAGACATAACTCACATATCAGATATCAGTCTTTAATGGCAGCCCAATCAAGTCAGGAAGTTTAGTTTAGATGGAATTTACCCACCATGTGTGCCACTGAATTACAAATTGAAATGTTACCCGAATACCAGAAAAGAAGAGCTGGGAAATATTTATCTTGGGCTAAAAATTGCATAAAATCAAGTTACAAGTCAACTCGCAATCACAACTGCAGTCGCAGTCACTGCATTAAAATCACCAGCGGAATAACAACATTTCATCTCGATTTTCCATTCCCTCTGCGAATACGATGATTTCAACTGAAATTAAATTTTGAAAGATATTTTCCAGCTGAATTTTTCCGCGTAGCTTTTCCCCTCGACCTCGGGCCACGCCTACTTCAGCCCACTTGGTGAACGCTTTTCGCACAATTCGCTGCAGTTGAACATTGAACATTTTCGAGAGGGTGTTCTATGTTATACAGATATTTCGCCACGGTTTTTGTGGCTGAATGAGATTAAAATGAAAACAAAAAATTGCGAAGGGCGAATGCTAAACTGCGGATATATTGCTTTCCCAAGTTTTTTACAAGTACGCATACTATTTGCAAATTGCGACAAATGGCAAATGCCCAGAAAGAGGTTTAAAAAAATTAAAATTCTTATATACTTACAATTTAACAAATCTCATTTGTACAGTGGCTATCCGCCAGAAACTGGCATTTTAAGTCCTGCTTTAAATGTCCTTTACATCAAGAAAATGTTTTATAACGTCCTAATTAACACTTAATTAACTTATTACTTCTAAAGTAATAGAGTGATTTCTTCATTCCAAATCCCAAATCTCTAATCTCTAACTAACACAGATTTCCTTTAAAAATAACGATATTTTTCGGTCTCTAGTTTAATTGATTAGTTATAAGTTATTTGCAAAATTGTAATCTCAACGGCTAAGTTTTCCGAAATTTAAAACGTCAAAATTGTGTTAAAAGAGAAACAACAACATTTTCAAAACATTGTCATCAATAATGTAATAACTTATTACCTTACATTTTAGCGTGATAAGCATTTAAATATGTAAATTTTTAAAATATATGTGACGATGTTTTTTTCGAATAATCGTAATACAAAAGTTTTCCATCCTAAACTGTTTTATTTAATAATAATATTTTATTAATTATTAAGTTACTCGCTGCAAATTTGGCCCAAAAAATTAAACAATTTGGACAACGGCCACAAAGGCTCCAATTCCCTAAATTTAAACTTAACGTGGATATTTGCTAACATGTTGAGATTGATTAAGTGAATTTCTAAGCTACCATCAATCGACGATTAACATTATTCGCAGGCAACACATGTGAAGGCTAATTTGAGCCACTGTTAAGAGATTTGGCCAGCATTGTTCAGGAAATTAATTAAGGCAAACCGAAAAGCTAGTCAAGCACACGCATTTGGACGCGGGGAAATAGCACACAGTGAATGGAGAGGTACGGAAATCCCACTCTTTGGACCCGAAAAGCGAGCACAGCTGCATACTAATAAGCTGCCATGGGGACTCGTGTGTGTGGGCTTCACCTGCTGCTCCCTTCTTTTCCCAGCCTACTGATCCTTCGGTCGGACACGTGCCACGCCCACAATTCAGGGCTGGGAAAGGCTGTCAAGCGGACTTCGGTACGAGCATTATGACGGCATTTACACATCAGCTTCGGCCTCCGCTGGGTCAGCATTCGAGGATTAGGAGGAGCACCAAGGTCCACGTACTCAAGACTCGAGCTTTTAAGCTGCAGAAAAGCCCTTTATGTTCGTACATCCACGGCTAGACATTTCTCTTAGAGGATAGATCAATTAATTTAAGGAATTTAGTTACTTGTTCAAATATATCTATATATTTATATATTTAAATATATATTTGGGCGAAAGGTAAAATTACAGTTTATTATTATAATGGTAGTATTTCGGAGGCCATAGCTATAATGCCTTTAATGCATATTGTAAGTAACACATTTCACTTTTTAAATATTTTTAGAAATAATTTGAATTCCCAATTAATCTTAATACAATCTCTAAGCTAATCAAATCAATATAAAAAGATCAATTTCTAAAAATTAAATCTCGTCCAACCCAGTAAACAAAACAATTAAGGAATTCAATTTGCCGACACGTATGTTAGGAAAAACCTTTGTGTCCTTATTTCCCGCATTGCTCAAACTCACTAGATCAACTGAATTGACCCCACTCTTACTAGACATTCCTGTGGAAGCTTTAAAATGTTTGTCCCGGCTATGCAAATAAATCCAAGTCGTAGCCAAAAACTCAATTTCGGGCAGCTAGTTCAGCAGCTGCCTCTCCAACGTGGAACCCCCTTCTCACGTTCTAAGCCCTTTTTTGGGCACGAACATATGGCGACAAACAGCGGGCACCGTTTTCTATTTGTGCCTGCAAGCACGCAGAGAAAGGCGAACAGGACGCCAAGGACAAAGGACGAGAGCCGAAGGACGAAGCTGCTGAGCATGCGGGTGCATTTCGTGAATGTATGACAGCGCTGAATTGCGCTGGGGCAAAACAAAATATTTTTAAAAGCAAGACGAAAGTAGACATACACTTGAACTGAATTGAATAGCATTTTTTTTAAAACTGTAAAACTATTATATTACAACTATTATATTTAACAATAGATACTTCGGAAAGCAAGTTTATTTATAAATATTATTTGAAAATATTTTACTTAAAATAAAAAAAATAAAGAAAACATCCTGAATTCCTTGATCTTAAATATTTATATTACCTTTATTTATAAGTCAAGCTTTCTAACGGTATATAACATTTTTGATTTTATAAGCAAATGACCAAATGGCATTTTTAAAATAAAGTAAATTCATTGCTTTTTGACCTTATATTTAACAAAAAGGAATCGATTTTCGGCAAGCTAAACTTTATATACCCTTGCAGCTTTAAAAAAATTTGGTTTCCTATAAAACGAATAATCTTCGATTTGTTTAGAAACAATGAAGCTAGGTCGACTTTCAAATACATTTTTATGGATATAATATAATATAATTATATTTCGATAAGCCGGTCGAAAGGTATTAGTATACTAAGACTTGCATACTAAGACTTTAAGAAAATCAATTGGCTTAGTAGAAATATCGGTGAAAGTGTAAAAATAGTTTTAAAAATTTGATCGCTGTTCTTATTCCATTTATTTTTTATATACAAAAATGTAATCCATAAATGTCATAAAGGGACAACTCCTGGTCATTGTTTTGAGGAACTTTAACAGTAGTTAGAACCAAAACTTATGATATCAGACAGAAACACCTCTTAACGAGGAATGAAAAAATGAAAAAATATCTAAACAAGTTTAAGCAGTCTAATCCCCATTGTAGCCTAAGCAGAAATTCATCAAACTTTATATTCCGCTGGCAACAAAATTCGAAATATATACTTCCTTTTGTCCAGTATCCATCAGAACTCAATCCCCTTGATAAAGTCATCATACCCTTGTCCGACAAGGCCACACAAAATAACGCCCACTACGTGAGAAAGCTGCGATTCTGAATTTCTAAGAGTTTGGGAGTGAAAATTCTACGAAAAAATAGAACGAATTTTCCACCTAGAAAATCTCACCCCCAATTTTTTTTGGCTGGTGGTGCCCTGAAATTCGTTTTTCTGCACGCTGCACACGCTTTTCTGCATTGGGATAGGTCCCGGAATCAGGAAAGGGATGGCAGTTCGGAGTTTTCCCAGTTTTTGGCTGGCTTGTCTGTTTGCACGCTCTAAATGGATTTCGCTTGTCCTGTTCTCCAATTTCGTCCGTGGTTTATTTTTCTGCGACGCGGAAATGGGAAATGTGTTCATTTGCATGTGCCACATGTGTCCTAAAGCTGTGTTCGCAAAAAATGCAATAAAACGCTCGCCAAACTGGTGTTAATTAGCAAATTCAATTGTCAAATTAATGCAAATAAATTGAATTCTTTTAACGACACAGCTGTCAATGAAGAAACGCCCAATAAACCAGAATCACCTAAAGTACGACCTGTCACGTCCTATAACAATATATATATATTTGATTGAAGATGCCTGAACACGGACAGAAGCCAACGAGGTGGCCAACAAGTACAGATGGTACTCTGTAAAATAAAGGTGATACATTCCTTATTAATGTGGAAGGAACTAAATTTATATACCCCTGCAATTCCTAGATATATAAATTTAGATAATGTTCCTGAAATAGTCGAGGCATAGAAATGCGAATAGTAGTTATTAAAAACAATGAGCGTTCTAATTAACTATTTTCTATTTACAGAATAATTAAATTTTGGGAACATAAGCTTTAAAATCAAATGGGTAAAGTTTGATTAAGAATTTAAACAATGCCCTGATTAATAATCAGCCAAAATATTGCTGAATTACATGATAATGAAAAAATCAAAAGCTTTACCTAGAAGCATTTTTTACAGTGTGGAGAGGCGGAGAGCGAAAACCGGAAATCGTACGGATATTTCTGGTCTGGTCAAATTTCTGGTCAGTCGCATAGTGTTGGCAGAATTTGCGGTCACTTGATAGATAGTATATGTACATTGGTTCTGCCTTTTGCCACCCGCCACAAAAGGGTCTGAAATGAACGATGGCCAGTATAGGGTTAAGTGGGCGAGCGAGGAAGGGGCGAAAATGTCCGCAAGTTCGTCAACATGGGCAAATATTTGCAGATATCCAAACGATGTCGCACGTCGCTTGCTGTTGCTGTTGTTGTTGCCACTGCTGCTGTGGATGTTGATTGTTGGTCAAGTGACCAAAAGCCAACAATTGGTCACGATCACTTTGCCTTTATTGTTTTCGTTACTATTGCCCAGTTCCTCCTGCTTTTATTGGTTTCTCCCGGGCGCTGTCTCTCCTTTGTTTTCGCACTTGCGGCAGTTCGTGTTGCTGATTTGACGTGACTAATGGGTCGTTAGGCATATGTCCACTCAGCTGGAGAGGCAAACAGGTGGACAGGGCGGGAAGTGGGGGTGGGGGGACGGAAAAAGACTAACGCGGACTGAATTTTCCCCTTGTCCGCTTCTTAACAAGTTACAAATTGCGTAGCTCGCTTCGCTGCCTGTTCGCATGGCAAATGGCAATGGTGCAGAACTCAAGTTGATTACAATGCAAGCCTTCACCGAGATCAAGGATGTAGGACTTGGATCCATTAAAGTGCAACCCTTACATATAATGCGAAAATTTAACGAAAATTAGCACACAATACTAATAGATTTTAACCAAATATTCTCAGGAATATTCAATCTATTAATAGGAAAGGAAAAGGAAAAACATTTACTCACTAAAATATTTCCCTCAATCGCTATGATTTAGTCTCAAAAGTTAAATTATAGCTTAAAATAATATTTCTTATTTTAAATTCCAAGGCAGAACAGCAAAAATAGCTATTATTTTAATTTTATAGACAAAATGGGTACTAAAAACAATACATATTTTATTGTCTGAGCTGACCGAGTTTAATTCATAGATATATTGCCTGAATTCGCTTGAATGCTTGCCAAATTAGGAAGCAATCCGATAACTATCTGGGAATTTGAATGGTCTCTTTGGCTTACCATATCCACCTTCAAATCATTGGGCATTCCCCAAAATCAATCTCGAAAATGTCACTGCCAGAACTCACCTGCAAAGAGATGCAAAAAATGCGATAAGAATTAGTCAAATATTTGGCATAAATCACCGACAAACACTCGGTGGAACAAACAAACAAATCGCAACAGCATTCCGATCGAGGGAGACATAATCAACAGCCATATCCATCACCATTAGCATCACCTTTGTCATTTCCATGCCCCGGCCGAGATTAGCTACGAAAATTTGGCATCTGTCTGTGGCTTTTCTTTATCTATTTTTTATTTGCATATGACATCATCAAAGTGGCAACGGCAGCCAAAGATTTGCGCAAAGCAAACAAACGCCCGACCGGAATGCAAAGCCCACAAAAGCGGAGCCAGAGCGAAAATCTTGTACCAGCCACCGCCTGTCAAATGATTTGCAACTTTGTGCAAATTCGCTTGCCAGTCGACCCCCGCCCTCTGCTATTTTCCCCGGCCTTCGGCAATTATTAGTTGGCAACCGCCGTCTGTCTGGCAACCGCGAAGCACACTCGAGCCACGTAGAGCAGGGATTTTAACTAGAAGACGAAGACGAAGACCGACACTACGGACTTGCGACCAGAGACCACGGAGTGCAGACTGCCAGGCAGTTGCAACTTGCGACTTGCCCGCGGTGGACACGAAAACCACGACCCAACACAAAAAAAAGTAAAAAACTAGCCTCGAATTTGGAGATTTAAATACCCTGTTAGACATACAAAATACACAATATATTTTAGAAACCTCTAAAAAACTCTTTGAAGTTCTACATAATCTGCAAATAAAATAAAAATTTATGCCAAACATGAGAAATCCAAATTGAAAAAGCACTTCACCAGCCTGAAGAACCCTCTGTTAGAGTATTGAAAAAATGATTTTGATGACTCCGAGATTTGTTTGCCATCGACTCTAGAATCCATTTACCCGCCTCCCGCTGCACAGCACCCATTTCTGGTTGATTTGCTGGCGATTTGGACGTTGATGAAGTGATTAACCAAGCCAGTCAGCAGGCATTTGGCTTTTTGATAGCGTTTAGTTTATGAGCTGACCTCGAGGGGCTTGGCTCAATGTTCCAGCTATCTGCGATTTGCAGTCGATGAAGCGTACTCCGTTGAGCAGCAGGTGCAGAGCACCACCGGTGGGATGGTCGATGGAAGGGGGGAGAAGTGGTCAGGATGGCCAGCGAAGGTAGCTGGTTAGATACGGATGCAGTATGCAAATTGGGTAGTTTGAATGACTGATGAAAGACCCATTAATTCATGGACAGCAGTTCTAGCAGTCCACTGCGTGTCCTCACATTGAAGCTCATGATTTAGGTTGCGTTACTCAAATAACTAAGATAAGGTCCCAAATTAATTCTTTTACAAGCATGTAATTTATAAGGTTCAAACACATTCAAACACTTGTTATTTATAAAAAAATTAAAAATATTAAATTTTTACAAAATACTTAAATACAAATATATATATTCAAACATTTTAGTAGTTACGCAACATGATTTATGAATCACTAAAACAAACAAATCTTAATTATATTTCTTATCTTGCACAATATATACCTCAATCTAAATTCACTTCCCACTCCATTATTTAATTATTTTTAGACCCCATGATAACCTTGACTTTGTTCCGTTGATTTGCCTTCTCCGCCAGAAATAAATGTTTGGAAACTTAAAATTAAATCAAAGGCAATACATTTTAAATGGGATTAGCATGGGATAGCTGTTAAAAATACTCAAATGTTCTGCTTTACGGTATTGTAAAGCTTTAAAGCCTTTTTGAGTACCGCAACAAATCGAGTTTTTTGGGTTTTTTTATTGAAAGCGAAAGTGTTAAAGTGTTAAAGTGTTTGTCAGTTAGAGCCCCGCCCGTCTGTTAAGGCGAGTATAAGCCCTGGTAAATATATAAAACACCTTTTGAGTGAATTGAAATTAATGTTTGTGAGTCTCGCTTGAAGACTTCAAGAGTGCTTTGTTCCCAATCGGAGTCCAATAAAATGGAAATAAAATTGTGTAATAAAAGGAAATCGTTTATAAATGCTGAAAATGAAATATTGATGAAACGCACTAAAGCACTGTCCGCATGTCAAGCAAACAAGCTGAAGAAACTGAAGAAACTGAAGAAACCGACACCGAATCTCGTTTCTCATGCATAATGCAAACGGAGTGCAACTGGAGACATTGGAAATTTCTAACATTTAACGAAGACGAAAAGAGAGAAAAAAATTAATCATATAGGGGACATCAGGGGTCTGCTACTGGGCTTTTCAAAATGCCAATCGAATCAATTTAGATTTATTGTTGCTGGCCTGGCATTGGCATTCAATTTGCCGTCTTCCCTGTCTTTCAACATTTCGAATGTCATAAATTGTGACGCACCTGCAAAAAAGATTTACGTGGTGTCAAGCGCACACAAAGGTTTAATGTCCAGCCACAAGTTGTGATTCCAACACCGATCTATAAAATTCCAAGATCAACCAGAAATTAAGTTATAATCATTATCATTGTTGACCGCGGACATTAATTAAATGCAGATTTTTGTCAACCCGCCAAATGCCAGAAAGAGAGACCCCCCATTTCGAATTTAAAGCCGCATTATTTAATATGCCATATTCAATAAGCGACTCTGAGTGCAGTGGATTCCACTCTTGACATGGCCAAAAATTATGCTTATTGATTTAGCTGTCAAAAAGTGCATGTCAATGTTTTGGGTTTCTTTTGGGAATTTTGGTTTTTTATGTGCCACTCGCTGGCACACAGACAACTTTTGTAATAGCAAAAGAGTCGAGATCAACAGTGGTCTCGAATGCGCTTGAATACAATACTGGGATATTAGTCACTGTACAAATTTTGTCATCAATTTAAAGTGACAGCTTAACTGAATTTTAGGCCTTTTAGGTCTTTAATAAAAAGGAATTTTTTTTTTATTTAATTAAAGGTGTACTTTTATACTTTATAATTTGGGCAATATGGTCTCAAATGCGCTTGAATACAATACTGGGATATTAGTCACTGTACAAATTAGTCATCAATTTAAAGAGACAGCTTAACTGAATTTTGGCACTGTACTGAAGCAGATCATTTATATACCCTAACCATCCAACAAGAACGAAATGGTTGAGTATCCTAGGCCTTTCAGGTCTTTAATAAAAAGGTAGTCTTTTTTATTTAATTAATCGAGTACTTTTATAGTTTATAATTTATACAATATTATTTAATGCCTATTTATTGTTCTAGGTTAAATTTTGTTTTATCTCCGTGTATTTTGTATGCATTTTATTTGTGTATTAGCGAACTTGCCTATTATTCATACTTAGGCTATTATAATAAAAATCTAAAATATGATCCGTGGTTTTTATATTTAAAATCTTTTTGTTATTTCAATTTCATTAGCAAATATGATCTCTAGGGTGGTTTCAAGGAAACAAAAAATTTACCACCTTTCATTTTCAAATATTAATAGATGGGTTTCAAATACGAAATGCCGTGTATTAATATTCAAGATCTGAGCTGCATTGCCTATAGGCAGTCTATAGACAAAAGCTCTGGCTCAACTCAATAAATTTTGAACAGTATGTATAAGTGATAAAGTTTAAATGCGGAAAAGCGCCACATTTTGGACATCCATTAAATCGATAATTTCAAACTTTACATGCATAACGTCGCAAGATGATCAGCGAATATGTTTCTTTCAATTCAAAACTACAGCTAGAAAAATAGCATAACAAATCAAAGGGAACGTTTACCATTAGCTGGTAAAAAGTTACTCACAACTTGGTTTTGTTAAAGAATACCCCAACGGATGCATTTAATCTCCCAACAATGTATTAAATTGAGGTGTTGGAAATTATTCAAAAATATCTTATCTACCTTATCTAACGATCAAACAAAAATAAAAGGTTAAAATAAATATTTATGGATTTTGTTTGTACCAGGAAACCTTGAGAGTCTGTATAAGCTTTTTGCCAAGTGCATTTCAATCGATTTGAAATAGAAAACATTCTAATTACTTTCTTACTTATTGGAGAAAAATAGTAAAAATTAAAATTTTTTTTGATCCATTCCACTGTGCATTCAACGATGGTGACACTTGTCAGTGACACACACACACACACACCTTAAGCACCTTTTGGTGGGAGTGTTTTCGTTGGCCGGAGTTTTTCTGTTGCCTTGGCTCTGTAATCGCGGCTCTTATACTTTATACATGTGTGTAATGGGCTTGCAATTTGAAGCGAATTTTTGACACACATAACATACATATACCAGGCACAGCCGCACACAGATACTAACACACACTCTCACACGGATGAAGGGACCCCAGAGTGGCATGACTGACTCAAAAGATTTATGTTAAATTTTTAATGACCAGCCGGCCAATGCATCAACATCAATATATACTTTGAATAAAGACATTTGCCCTTTGACCTTTTCTGGCTCAGTTTACGAGTGTGTGTGCGTGGGAGAGATTACATCGAGCACCTGAACTATTTACACCAGGTACAATACAGCACAGCAGTTGACTGCGAGGAGGTTTCAAAACATCAAAAACCCAACTTTATTTCCTTTTTAGAGTCATCTTTGATTTTTTTTTTTTTGATTTATAAATCAGCCTTTGCTTGACGAATTAGAATGCACAAATGGGTTTCAGATACGTTTATATATGTACAAAAGACAGTAAAACTTCTAAAGGTGACAAAATCTTTTGATACACAATAACATGGCTTACAGTTTTGATTAAACGGATTTTAAATATGTCCGAATTCGGTAAATCGTACCCCTGCTAAGTCTCTAGACGAACTTTATTTATTTATTTATTTTTTAGAAGATTATTTGTTATGCACATTATAATCATATAATTATAATCACATATTTTCAATTGTATTTTGTATAACTATAATTAATTATGGATTTATGTTATGTTTTTAAAAGAACTATAGATTAAATTTATCGATAAACAAATTTTCCTTTATAATATTGCAAGTAGCATGATGGGAAATATCCAGTTCAATGAAGGTCGACTGTGTTCTCGAATGAGTTTTTTGGGCTGATATTTCTGTGTGTGTTTTAGTTTTCAGTTCACAGTTCAATAGTTCAGTTTAGTTACAGTTTTTGCTTTATTTGTTTGAGGCTTTGAATAACAGGCATGACCGTGACTCTTTTCTCTCTTAAACCTCTTTTCATGAATCGGCTAACACGACATTCAATTTGTCTTTTGCGGCTTTTTTTTTGTAGAAAAGGGGAAAATGGGTTGCTCCATGGAGGCGGAAATTGTAGGGCAAGCATTTCGCAATGGACTTGCAACAAACGAGTCAACAAAAATATTTTCGTTTGCTGGTCATGATTTATCGTCAACTCGACTGTTTTGACAAGAGTGTTATTTCCAGACGTTTTTTATTTTGTCACTTGCAGTTGTTGCGTGAATTAAAACCTAAGTTCGCATTTGGGCGGGGTTATATGTGACTATTGGATTACCAGTTGTCGTTTGATTTAAAGGAGTTACTGGTAGTAGAGTAAAAAATATAAATCAAATATGAATAAAAGAATTACACAAAGTTAAAGGTTGATTTCGAAGTGTTACTGGAAAATAAAAAAAAGACATCAAGCATATGAATCGAAGGAGTGGCCATGACCCTGGAATGATTTACAAAACTGTAAGCTGGATGACAATACTAAATTATTATTTGTTAATCAGGTTTATGAAAATAAAAAATGAGAGTACAGGCATTGAATCTCTTAGCGTTATTTTTTTACAACATGCTTTATTATATTGGAACACGGAATATTTTTAATACATTTTCATTAAGATTTAAAAGAGCGATTATCAGTTGAAGTGAATTTGTAATATCTAAACGATATTAATTAAATTCATACATTAATCATTGTTTATTTCGTGGTATATTTATTGAACAAGATCTAAATTAATAAATCATTTCGTGCCTTCTTGCTTGTTTAGTGTCCATCATGTGATTTAAAGTCCGTCACTTGAGATTTTTATGAATATAGTTCTTTTGATTTTATGTTAAGGTAGTTGAAAATTACAAACGCAATTTTGGTAGATTTTATAATATATTTCTTGAGTTCACCGAAAGTCTCCCGATCTCCCACTTCAATAAAGTCTATTTCTGACACTTCAATTTGGGTCGGCCTTATAAAGTTATATGGCAATTGCAGCAGGCATTGGCATTAACCATAAACTAAAAGCACCGCTCCCCTCCATTCGCCCGAGAACATTCGAGAATTCTTCGTCACGTAATAAAATATTTATTTATTTATGCCTTTGCTCGCAGCTTAAATCATGCCAAACGTGATCGCGGATCGTAATAGAGTTCTAACTGTAAACGCACCAAGCGAATCCAACCACCTTGACCCCAAAACAAGTCATGGGTTGACACGGCGGATCAGCCTTGCATTTCAATGAATTACAATGAATTCCTCGTCGGGCTCATCATCAAAATCAATCACAAAGTCGGCATCTCACCACATGTGTCTTCGGTTAGTTACTAAAAAGCCCACTGGCACACAGAGAGAGATGGGGAGATACAAGGAGAAAGAGACAGAATCAGAGAGCTGGGTTGCTGGAACCAACAAAGGCAAACTGCAAACGCATGCAACAGATACAAAGATACAAATCGCTCTGCCACTGACCAACCGTTTTCTGTCAGATTAACTAACAAACTGCTTTCGTCACTCCCTAAATTGCCCTTCTGCCCCTATTCTTTATGTATAATTACAGTTGTGGAACGAATAATAGCAGTCTAACACTTTCAAATATATATATAAATATATTATTGATAATATATTAAGTCGAACGGAATTTCTATAGAGACAAAAAATATAGGAAAATAATTTAAATCTTTAAAAAAATATTAAAGAAGTAAAAAATGATGTGCACAGATTTTAGGGTAAAAAACCAGGCTTTTATTTGAATAATAAATTAAAATGGTTCTGAATTTCTTTTATTAAAATTGCTCATCATTTTGTTAGTATTATTATAATGATACATATATTCATTATAATAATACTAAAAAATTATGAACTAATTTAATTTGTTTTCTTACGCGAATACTGTTCATTTAAAGTGTGCTGTAACTGTGTGCCGTATGATTTATAAAGTGACGAAGCCGCTTACATTTCTCGCGGCATTCTAAGAATCTCCAGCGCAGCATGTGTGGCACAAGGGAAACATTTAAACGAAAAAAAACATAGGGAGTGAGAGGAAAAGAAGCCCCTGCACATATGTAATCTGTACAGCCTAATAAAGTCATTGAAACATCCAACTCCACATAAACAAAGACAAAGGCACCATTGCCAATTAGTTGCGAGAATTTATATTGCTTTTTTGTTTTCCAAAGAGAGTGGGATAATAATTTCATGAAATTTATATTAGAAGCTGCTATAAATTATGGGGAGGAGCGAAACAATCCTAGACCCCAGCAGTCTCAAAAAGTCTGCCAAAAACCAAAGAAGAAACAGAACGCCAACCAACTCGGGACAATAAGCACAAGTTGTGCAACGGAAAATGTCCAAAGAAGGCAGCGCCGAATAAATGAGACTTCAATGGCCGAGAGTGGGGAAGGCAAGTATTTTTCTATGGGAAAAGCAAAAATTCCTTCCAAATGATATACTCACAGTACCTCGAGTAACGAAAGCAACTAATGAATGCCCCTGGCATGAGCAAAAACAGCAGCAGAAAAAGAGGAAAAATATAAAACATCTCAAATAGGAGAGAGGTGGAAATAAATTGCACTGCCAATAACAGGCCAAAAGGAAAATTTATGAAATGTGAGTGAAAATTAGCTGAAAAATGTCATCAACAGGAACAGCAAGGAGAAATAACAAAACAAAATTAAGAAACTTCTGATACATCTGACCGAGTAATTACTGAAGGAAAAACAATCAACAAATGCTGGAAAATTGAAAAAATAAAAAGGCATAATAGAAGAGAGCAATATATTGAAAGATGATTTTGTGAACCAATTTATTTTACAGTCAAAGAGTTTTAATTTCCTTACCCGATAGCATACAGTAATTTTTGAAAAGTTCTGTTATCTTTGGAGGCAACATCAACTTTAATATTGTTGTCCTTAGCCTAATGCTGTCGGTATAACATTTAATGCTGATAAAAAATAGAAATAGTTGATACCTTTGGTAAATAGTTTACAAATGCCCTTCTCGCATTATATCAACGAGTCTCCATAATTGTTACCACTTAATGGGCCACGATAGCTCCCGCTGCTTTCGAGCTTCAAGGTCGTTGCAACCGCACCGACAACCTTCTGCCACATCGGCGGGTGGTAAACGATGAACCCTCACTGCGCGTGTGTGGTTTCAGTTGTCATTCCTTAACCGCTTCTGACATTTCGACACACAAAGGCTTAGCCAACTGTGGGGTCTTCTCTCTGAAGATCTGGTAAGTGCAAAAAAATGCTAAGGCGACGGACGGAAACGCAGTAACAGGAAGAAAAACAAGCTGGCCATATAGAAAACACATCCACAAAAGTGACAAATAGTTTAAAACAACTGAAACAAGAAAGGATACAAATTTCTTCAAGCCGAAGTTTATATACGCTTGCAGTTATAACAAACGACTTCATTTTGATTTCTATGTCTATGTTACTAAAAACTACGAAGCTAAGTCGATTTTGCTCTGCATTGTGCCATCGCTTCTATGGCAGCTATCTGATATTGTTGTCCGATTTTATTTATTTATTTATTTTATATTTATTTTTTTTTAAATTTTATATTTTCTAATGGGAGCTATGTGATACAGATGACCGATTTTAATTAGATTAAGACAGACGGACAGGCGGTCATGGATCGACTCTCCTGGTGATGCTGATCAAGAATATATATACTTTATAGGACCGGAAATGTCTCCTTCACTGCGTTGCAAACTTCTGACTGAAATTATAATACCCTCTGCAAGGGTATAAAAACAGCAGATCAAAAACTGAAAATAGGAGGAGGTTGTGCAAATAAGGAATGTGCGCTTGGTTTTGGGAAAAGGGAGAAGACCTCATGAAAGAGATCGAAATTAAAATCTATAAAGGTCTTCTTTACAGCACACCAAACAATTTATTATTTTAATTTATTTATTTTAATTATTAATAAAAGCAAAATATGTATTAATAAAACTAAAATTTAATTTCCCCACAAGCGTTTTTAAAACACTTTAAACAAACCCGAAATAAGAAAATTGCAAACTAAAGAATGAAATAAAATTAAATTAACTTTCTCTTCTCTCTTTTCAGTTTTCACTCGAATAAACCGCAATTAGTTTAAAGGATTACAAGGATTTCATGCTAAACATTTTTCAAAAAACTAAAATTAGTGGGCTTTGTTTCTTTACACTCAAAAAATTAGAAACGAAACAAATATATAAAAATATTTTTGTCTTCTCAAAAATTACTTTTGGTTTTTTGTAAGAGCGTTCTATCCGCATTATTAGAACCTTGGCTATATATATATATCCTTGCAGAGGGTATTATAATTTTAGTTAAGATATTGCAATGCAGAAGGCATTACATTGGCTATCACCGTCCGTATCTACGCATACTAATCAATTTTAAAGCAATCTAGATTAAATTTTCACAAAAGTCTTATGTTGTTTAGGCACGAACAAACAATAAAATAAGTGAAACAAAATGATACCTTTGAAGTTTTTAAACATTTACGTTTATACTCCGAGATATATTATTTTTTAAAAACTATAAGAAATAGGTATTTTTACAAAGATGTCAGGGACACCCTGGAAAAAGTATTTTAAGTCTACATAGATTTATTGTTTTTAAACATCAACGGATAACAAACGAAGTATAGTCGTTTTCTATAATATTTTATTTTTAAAAACCTACAAGGGTATTTTAACTTAGGCATCCCTGTTCTATTCAAGGATTTATTATACCCTTGCAGAGGGTATTATAATTTTGGTCAAAAGTGTGCAACGCAGTGAAGGAGACATCTCCGACCATATAAAGTATATATATTCTTGATCAGGATCACCTCCTGAGTTGATATAGCCATGTCCGTCTGTCCGTCTGTCCGTCTGTCTGTCCGTCTGTCCGTCTGTCCGTCTGTCTGTTTCTACGCGAACTAGTCTCTCAGTTTTAAAGATATCGAATTCAAACTTTGCACACACCCTTCTTTCCTTTGCACGCAGTATATAAGTCGGAACGGCCGGGATCGGCCGGCTATATCCTATAGCTGCCATATAACTGATTGATCGGAAATGCCATAACTTTGGTGTTTGTCAAGTTAGGAAGTTGGGATTTTCTATGGGTTTTATATTTGGCCAATCAATCCGACATACCAAATTTCATAAGGATCGGCCGACTATATCCTATAGCTGCCATATAACTGAACGATTGGAAATGCCATAACTTTGGTGTTTTTAAAGTTAGGAAGTTGGGATTTTTTATGAGTATTAAGAATGCATCATATGAATAATTTTGGAGAATATAATTTACAGAGTATTCTGCAAGGGTATATCAACTTCGGCTCCGCCCGAAGTTAGCTTTCCTTTCTTGTTTTATTGTAATTTTGTACGTAAGCCTATTAAATATTTTGTTTCAAAAAAAGAAGTTATTGCCGAAGTTTGCTTCCTTTCTTGTCAATATACAGAAAGCTTTAAGTTTTCTGTGCAAATCATTTGCATACTGTTCAAATCTACATACATATGTATACATCGATTTTTTAACTTACAAACATTGATACCATTTCTTTTACTGATTACGTAACCTGAAATGTTAATTAAAAATCGGACAAAATGATTTCAGCAAAGAGCTCAATAATGAACAGTCAAACCAAATATTAAATAAACTTCCAAGCCAAAATAAAGAGAATGATAAGGTAGAAACGTTGCCAATTAAATGGAAGGTAGGTTTGGTAATTTACTTTGACTCAATGGCATGTTAGCACGGCAGGAATATTCAGGGTTTATATAAAAGTGTGGATGCAGACTCTCTTTGAGCATTTAAAAGAAAGGAATTGGGGAAGGATGCACTACATCCGGATGAGGGAAAGCTGGAAGTAAGAGGAGCATCCAAGTCATGGAGTAGCCGTTGTTATACGTAGACATGTGTTAATTGTTTTGTTCTGAGGAGAGCAGGTGGGAAAGGCGTCTTGTTATTTTGATGGCTCAGCGCCAATTCACCTGCCGCCCCACCAACCTCCCACCATCCAACCTCCTACCCAACCCCAACCTCGCCCTCACCCTCACCTACCCACATCTCGAAAAGACTTTTGTTTTTTGTATTGTTTTACACGCAGCTGCACTTTGTTGTTGGGTTTGGTAATTATTGTTGCTCTTATTAAGCGCGTTGTTTTAGCCGTGTGTTTATTTAGCTGTTAACAATATTTCGAGTGCATTTCACATTTACATTTTTACACACAATTGTCATCGCTTGTGACCACTTAATTCATATTTAAATTTTTGATTGTGTTTTAAATTACATTTTTTCATGGGAATTAATTTTGATTGAGCTGGCAAACATTTAAAATGGAATTAATTGCGAAAATATTTGAGAATATTAATTCATACGGAAACAATAAAGAATGGAAACTACGGAAAACCGAAGTTTATATACCCTATCAGCGTTTACACAAATTCATTCTAAAATTCCCCATATCTTGAAGTAAATCCAAATATAATATGTTACAAAAACTACGAAATTTCAATTTCTTTATTATAATTTTTGCGAATATTTTGATGGGATCCATATGATATATTCCAATTCGTCCCGATCTGACACATATATATATTGGGAATGTTTCATGCAGATCGCTGTAAAACAGACAGAAAGATCGACATGGCTAGATCGAATCTACTTTATTGAATCGGAGATGTCTCTTTTACTGCTTTGCAATCTTTTTACTAAAATTTTAGTACCTCTTGCAAGGGTATACCAATATAAACTGGAGTGGATAAGGATTATCAGTAATTATGTATTCAAATATTTATTTGAGTAACATATTATTTAGGTGTTATGTTTTATTACCTAATATTATACGATTTATTTTATAATATTTAGTTATTTGCAAAATTATGTGGTTTAATTCAATTGTTGGATATAAAAACAAATTTATATCAAAAATTTATTCAGCACACAAATACTTCCACAGTAGTTCACTATAAAAACAAGAAAGGAAAGCTAACTTCGGGCGGAGCCGAAGTTGAAATACCCTTGCAGAATATTCTGTAAATTATATTCTCCAAAATTATTCATATGATGCATTCTTAATACTCATAGAAAATCCAAACTTCCTAACTTTAAAAACACCAAAGTTATGGCATTTCCAATCGTTCAGTTATGTATATGGCAGCTATAGAATATAGTCGGCCGATCCTTATGAAATTTGGTATGTCGGATTGATTGGTCAAAAATGAAATCCACAGAAAATCCAAACTTCCTAACCTTACAACCACCAAAGTTATGGTATTTCCGATCAATCAGTTATATGGCAGCTTTAGGATATAGTCGGCCGATCCTTATGAAATTTGGTAGGTCGGATTGATTGGCCAAATATAAAACCCATAGAAAATCTCAACTTCCTAACTTTACAAACACCAAACTTATGGCATTTCCGATCGTTCAGTTATATGGCAGCTATAGGATATAGTCGGCCGATCCCGGCCGTTCCAACTTATATTCTGCGTGCACAGGAAATAAGGATGTGTGCAAAGTTTCAATTCGATATCTTTAAAACTGAGAGACTAGTTCGCGTAGAAACAGACAGACGGACAGACAGACGGACAGACAGACGGACAGACGGACATGCTTATATCAACTCAGAAGGTGATCCTGATCAAGAATATATATACTTTATAGGGTCGGAGATGTCGCCTTCACTGCGTTGCACACTTTTGACCAAAATTATAATACCCTCTGCAAGGGTATAATAATATTTAAAGAAACGCTTTAAACTGCTCCATAGCGGATTTCCGTATTGGTCCCCAATTCAATTTAACGACATCGATGACTAATTATTTTTATATTAACGAGAAGTTTTATCTCAATAATACATAAACTCATTTTACATGCAGTAAAGTCAAAACGGCGGTACAATAAAAACAAGAAAGGAAAGCTAACTTCGGGCGGAGCCGAAGTTGATATACCCTTGCAGAATACTCTGTAAATTATATTCTCCAAAATTATTCATATGATGCATTCTTAATACTCATAAAAAATCCCAACTTCCTAACTTTAAAAACACCAAAGTTATGGCATTTCCAATCGTTCAGTTATATGGCAGCTATAGGATATAGTCGGCCGATCCTTATGAAATTTGGTATGTCGGATTGATTGGCCAAATATAAAACCCATAGAAAATCCCAACTTCCTAACTTGACAAACACCAAAGTTATGGCATTTCCGATCAATCAGTTATATGGCAGCTATAGGATATAGCCGGCCGATCCCGGCCGTTCCGACTTATATACTGCGTGCAAAGGAAAGAAGGGTGTGTGCAAAGTTTGAATTCGATATCTTTAAAACTGAGAGACTAGTTCGCGTAGAAACAGACAGACGGACAGACGGACAGACAGACGGACAGACGGACAGACGGACATGGCTATATCAACTCAGGAGGTGATCCTGATCAAGAATATATATACTTTATATGGTCGGAGATGTCTCCTTCACTGCGTTGCACACTTTTGACCAAAATTATAATACCCTCTGCAAGGGTATAATAAATAAGGAGCACTAAAAACAAACTAAAGCAGACTCCTCCGGGTATTTTTAATTTACCCGCCGCTACCGACGAACATTAATTGTATTGGTACTAATTTAATTGGTCCTTTTTTGCGGTAATTACACCAGCAAGGGGCGTCAGGGGGAGGGGGGGAAATCCAGATACCTCAGGGTCAGGGGTGAAAGAGACGCATGTACATGCAATTAAGAGAGGCCGGAAAATGTAGAACCTTTGTCAACAAACAACTCAAAACAAACAAAACGGAATGGCATCCAAAAAGTGAAAATCAAATGCAACAAATTATTTGTTATTGTTGAGTGTTGTTGCACTTTGTTGATTTGTGCTGGTGTTCTTGTTGTCGTACTTGCTGGTTTCAATTAGTCAAACCGCAATGGTGAATGGCGAATGGTCAGCCAAAAAGTGCCGAGTTCGCAAAAGACAGCTGCTGTCCTTGCCCCCTCCACATCTTCAACCCATTCCCCCCTGGCCTTTTCTACATTGTGTAAATATTTGACATGGACACCAAAACACAGAGTAAAGCTGCATGTCTGTTTTTGTTGTAAGCCAAAATGCAAACGGCATTAGCAATGGCCAGTGCGTTTTGTCGAGGTGAATAATGCTAAAGTACTGTGAGAAATTTCTATTCCATCCTTCAAAAATAGAATTCGATCTTATTCGATTAAGTTAACTGGATGTAAAACCCAGACCAAACTGGCCCAAAATTAAAGCTTTCATCGAAAAAACTGAATACTATAAATTCGTTGTCATTATTTAGTTATCGTAAGTCGTATTAAGTATATAGCATCCCTCGTTTTCTTCAGTGCACTTGTTTACTGACGAATTTTCGACGTGACTAACCGCCAACATCAAATGAAAATTAAACGTGAAACCGAAACCGAAACCCAGAATACAAGCTGGCACCAAAAATCTGTTGGTCATTTGTGGCCACAGTCACTATTTGTAGCTGTTCATAAACAGAATCTCTTATCACCAGCCATCCCACATAATGGAGCAATGTCAGCGCAACAACAATGGCTAATGACATCATGAAATCGGCGGGATGCCACAGTCTTATCAGTGGGTTCAGTACAATGGGCGCAATGTCGGACTCACCTCATTCTCAATGTTTCTTATGAGAGGGGTATTCCAGCTCTTCTCACGCATCGCCAATAGTTCCTTCTGGTGTTTCTGCTGCTTGAGGTGATGTTCGTGCTCGATTTTGTTCCACTGTTCGTTGGAGAATCCCTCTTCCGACTCGGAATCCGAATCCTCGTTCGAGTAGTCCTCTTCGCCACCGTTGTTCTTAAGATTGGCATCTATTAATTGTAGTTTTGGCCTTTCAGTGCGTGTTATGGGCTTCACAGTTGTGGTCGAGGTTGTGGTTGTTGTAGTAGTTGTGGTGTGCGGTGCTTTAACTACATCTTTTTCCACATCTTGTTTAAACAGCCAGGAAAATATATTGCGTTTGCCAGCTGACTTATCGTGTGGATTGGCCACACTGGGATGTTTGTTGCTATAATGATTATTATTCGAAACTATATCCAATTCGTCCGATTGATCAACAGCATCGTAATCTTGTTCTTTCAAGTCAATGTGGGGTAATTTTTGGTTGAACAAAGAGTATCTGGGCATTTGTCGGGCCAGTTCTTCATCCACACCATCGGAATCGGAGTCATCTTCGTACTCATAATCGTCGTCCTCGTCGACTTCGTCCTCATCGCTTTCCCCATCGGAGCTACTGGAATCCACTTCCTGTCGCCAATTGGGACCTCTGGTAGTTCGAGGTTCAGCCCAAGAGGGGAAGATGCCATCCCTGTCGAAATAGCGAGTATGATTTGTGATCAAGCCGTGATGAGTGGTTGTGGGTGCCTCCGAGGTAAAGATATTTCTTGGAGTGCTGGTTCCTATGGACAAGCGGTGTTGCTGGTGTCGCAGTGAGGGAAACACCCTCTGCTCCCAACTCAGATGGTGGCGATTGTGATGACGCAAGTGGTGCTGCTGCATGGGCAACAGTGGATCGAAGGGCTTCTTGGATCCACCCATTTCAAAGTCCCCGATTGGCGGCTGATGATTCCCCTCCAATTCGGACCGCAAATGCTGCTCGTGCCGCAGATGATGATGATGTTGCTGATGGGACTCCAGTTGCTGTGCCTCCTGCAATCGCTGCAATCTTTGCTGCTGATGGGCATTTCGATGACTCGAAGTGGGAGCTACTGTGGTCATTACAGGGGCTCCCTTTAAATCACTGGTGTTGGCCCAAGTGAGGGGCATTAGTATCAGAATTAGCCAATACATTTTGAAGATCATTCGGTTTCCCCTTGAAGAAATCATTGTTTTAATAGGCGGACCCCTGGAAATACTTTGCTCTTTGTATTGTTTTTTCTCACACGCGTTTATTGTGCACTTTTCTTTGTCGTTTGTTTGAGTTTAAGTATTTTCTTTTGTCTGACGATTCGCAATTATTTATGAGTCGTTTTATTTTGACACTTGTTGACGTATTATCTTTATAAAGAAATTTAATTGTTTTTTTGTCGATAAAAGTTAATAGAAAACTAACTTTATGCTCAAAGTAGTTTGATTTCAGTGATTTTTCGATCTGAAAATCTATTCGTTGTCTATTAAAAACTCTGTGCTTAAAATGTTTTTTTATGTCTCCACTATTTTATTTTATTTTTATTTTATTATTTATTTTTTAAATTTGTTAAGTGATTATCTTTTTGTTTTCTTTTTAAATAAATTTGTTTGATTTAATGTAATGATTAAAAGACAATGCGTTGTTATTTAAATACTTTTGCCCAAACATCAAATGATCTTTCAAAATCTTTCGACATTTATTTCCAAAGTATGTTTGTTATTATTTTGTGTGAAGCTTGTCGTATTTAATTTTGTTTTCAAAAATTTACGCTTGATTACTTGAGCACTTTCCATTCACATTTTTGTTGGATTATATTCTTTAATATTTGTTGTCCTCTTTTACTTGCTCTCTGGCAATTTGTTTACCAACTTTGATTAATGGCTATTAGATTTTTGGCGTCAACCAATTACCGCGCACATAAATCCACCGCACAATCCGCGCGCGAGTTTTGCCGCGATGCCTCAGGCAAGGAAAACACACCCACCAATCCACTCACGCACATCCGAGTACATATCTCCGGAATATATGTATATATATAAAGGTGGCCTGTTTGTGCAACGATTTGTTTGTTTTGATTCCCTGGGCCAGATGGCGGAGTCGGAGTCCAATAGATGGTAGAGGCACTGCCGTTTGGCTCTGGCAAAACACCTTTTATTCAGTTCAGGTCGCGAGGCTCCACGGAGGGCCGGACAATTGCACAGTTCCCGACGTTCAGATAACGACTGACACACGGGATCTCGAATGGATTTTAGTCACGGGCAGATGCGCCCGGCGGAAATGTTGAGAGCAGTGTGGGCAGCACGTTACATTGGCAACACATGTTGCGATCCACAAGAGAGCACCGCATCTTGGAGCAACATGAGGCCAGCAACATAGGCTTCGAAAAAAAGGAAAACTGCAAGAAAATCTGAAAATCTTACAAGTCTGCCTGATCAGCCTGAAAATTCGTTAGCTTAACCAGTTTAAGGAGCAGAATTTAATTTCATTTGGACATTGTGCATGTAGCATCATAAAAAAAAATGTCAGCAATCTCCCACACAATCTTCACAAGCTGTTCTTTCTAAAAGTTGTACACTAAGAAAAAAGACGCCATAATTTTAAAAATAACCGTCTTTTATAAATAAATGTAATCATACTTTTTGCGAACTTTACTCAAAGCTTATTTATATATTTTTACTAGAGGAAATGTTTATATATTTAAATTGGCTGTAATTTGCAAGGTTTAATACATAGTGGATTTATAATCATTTTTTCCCTTCAGTGTAGCAACCATCTTCATCTGAATGCACATCAACAGCTTCAACTTTACGCCCATGCCTGGTAACTTTACTTCAGCCGCCTGAGAACTTCTTCTCAAGTTCTCTAAATCTCAAGACTGTGGAGCGTTGGCTGCTGATTTTCTGCTCTTCGTGTGGGCAGTAGCACAGGCATTACTTAACAATAATAATGAGATGGTGTTCTATTTCCACCTCCAACTAACATCTTCTGGTTCTTGTTTTCGAACCACAAAATGTGTGATTTCCAGGAACTCAGACTTTAATATCCTTAAATATCGACAAGTAGAAAGCGAGAACTACTTTTCCAACTAATTGCCATTAAACGAATTGTGTATAAAAACGAAAAAGGTTTCCACCCGTGAGTCACCAAATTTAGAGGAAGGAAACTTCTTAGCATGATCATAAAAAACTTGCCCACCCTAAGACTGGTCGATAAAAGACGAACCAAAAGGGTTGAGGGCTCGAAATGAAGACTGAAAAACCATTTATGGTCTCTACTTATTTTTCTTTCTGGAAAATTGATTTTTCTTGCTGTGCGTAAAATAGGATTTGTCAGGCGATCAATAAAAGATTTGAAAATTTCTCAATAAATTAAAAATTTTAAGATAGCTGATTATAGCGAATTATGGGTGATAGATATGGTCTTAACGCATTAGTTCTTTAACATCTTAAGTGTTTCCTGTTAATTTATGTTCTCTTTCTTTTTGATCTCCAAATGCATTCTGCTCGCTCCTCTGTTTGTCATATTTGATTTTTGTTAGCTTCAAGGCAAACAAGTTCTGTTTTCTTTCGTTTGAAGATCGTAAAGATTGTTGTATTGTGGTTTTTGGGATGAGTTTTTGTAGGTGATATGCTTGCTGCGCGCTTCCCTCATTAAAGCCAATATTATGTTTCGAATTTTTGCGCTCAATTTGAGTTTTGATTTGGTATGTCATTTTATGTGGATATCAAAAAAAATCATTGGTCATCAAAAGGAATATATTCACAAAACTTTGTATTAACAATACAATTTAAAGAAGTGTAATTAGATTTGTCGGTAAATATAATGACAAATATATAACTATATATCCAAATGGTGTGCAAAAATGAAAAACATTTCATTAATTGTGCCGATTGGGCAAAATATTATTTTTTCTTAATTGCCAAAAAAACGCTCTTAAAGAAGAACATTTTTGAAAAACCAAGCTTGTATTTTTTATGATGTTAATTATGTGGTCTTGAAAAAAAGGCATCTTAAACATATTTAATTAATATTTCAAAAATAACATTTTTCAATTGAGTCGAACTTGAAAATATTCTTTCAAATTACAAATATTTACAACAAATTAAGTTTCTAAACAGAATAAAATTATTGCTTCAAAAATTATTACTTCAAATAAGTACCTACAACAAAGCTATATAAACAAGTAATGGTTAAATAATATGTAAGTATTTTTCTAATATTGTAAACAATAAATATTTTCAGCCTCATTTAGTTGAAGGGGCGAAATCGACTTCATCCTGGAAAAGGCCTTATCCAATTATTAGATTTTCTGAAATATTCCCAGGCACCACGTAAGTCTCCGCATCCCCTTTCTTATGTAAAGCCTCTGAGCCAAGTTAAACCAACTAATTTGCAACATTCTCAACTTTTCAACAAGTTTTCAACGACGACTCCCCAAAAACTATATCTAGTCAACAGTAAGAGGCAATTTAATAATCATGAGGCAATTTACACTGCACTTCAGCCATTTTCCAACCCTTCCTTCGGAGCTAATGAAATCATTGCCAGTGCTCGATAAAGCGTTAAAAAATCATCAAGTTGCTAATTAGGTTGACTAAAATGGTTGAGCGAACGCGATACAAACTTTCTTGTGGGGCGATGGTGGGTTAAGGCATTAAAACCCACCTATCAGCAGAAAACCCCTTCCCCTTTAACCCATGTAAAACTTTTCTGGCCGAATAAAAAGCTACTTTGTATTCTTATACTTTGTAGGGTAAAAAGGTATATTGTATTCGTTGAAATGTATGTAACAAATAGAAGGACCATTTAATGTATGTTCTCTATCAGGGTTATGTAACTGCGTGCTTGAAAGGGAGTCACGTTCGAAGTGTTCTCAGTTATCATGTTTAACTTATTTCTTGATTATCTTTATTTAAGAACGACTTTTTTATAAAATGAAGTAAGAATTCTATTTAATTCGTTAAACGACTTATACGTTTCACAAAAAACGCTGTCGTTAATAAAATGTAAGTTATGCTCCAAATATGTATAAGTTATCGATTAATGTTCTATAAGCCTTACAATATATATAAATTAATTCATAAACTTACGTAAATTTTTTGTGGACAATACCGTCAACTCATGTTCTGTGGAGAAAACAATAGGCCACACTCGATGACTAAAAAAAGGGCGAAGTAAACTTACTAAAGTACGCTAAAAGTTCTCCAATTTTACTAAGGGCTTTCTTCAGCTTGAGTGTAAGACATTTATTCTTGATCTTAAAATTAATAAGTGCATTTAATATGGCTACTAAAATAATTTGAACTTCTTACAAAAAAAATTTTTCCACCCCAGTTGAGTACACTATAACCTTTTGCTTTTTTGAAAATAAGTACACATATTGTTTCTTAATATTTTTTTTTAATTGCTATAACATTAGATTTCTGAATTTCCTTAAGTTAAGTTCGAATCGTATTTGATTTAAGAATTTTAATCTTATTTTAAGAGTTTAGCCTTGAATCAATTATTTTTTTAACAACAATTGTTTTCTTGATTTAAATACAATCACCTCAAACATTCTTGATACAGAAAATTTCAAATTCTAGTAAGATCGTAATTAAAATTAGAACAGCGGTTTTAGTTTTTAAAGTGGCCTTGTCTGTCAGTAAGATTGTCGAGATCTCGGGAACTATATGAGCTAGAGAGTTGAAATTCAATTCATTTAGCATTCATATGCTGTATATTTATATAAAAAGCGATCAACACAAAAACGGGTTTTCAATCAAACCATTGCTTCCAACGTTATAAAAAAAGTAATCAAAATCAATTGTGTCAGGAATGGCAGATAAATATACCTCAAAGCCAGATGGCGCCAATAGAATTGCAAGTGCCGCCATCTGTTGGCGGAGTATTTGTCTTAAAATTTAATAACAGAGTACCGGGTATTTAAAGTCGTGAAAATAGTGTCTGTACTTTTTCTTTATTGCCTTCGAGAAAGTTTTCACAACCTTTCAGATATATTTAATTAACATGGCCGATATCCAGAATATCCTATCACCTAGTCGCAAAAATAAATATCTTTAACATGTGACCTTGAAATGCGAACAAGAAAACGATCCATCCGTCATGTACTACGAATGAGAAAACTGTCCTAAGAACTATACAAAAATGAATACAACTGCTTTAAAAATATAAATAAAATAACAGTTTTGAGTACTTGAATGTTAAAACTTCATTAGATTAAATTTAAAATGTATGCCGTTAAATACTACAAGAAATTCTTTAAGATATTTTAGTAATAGATTTCTATAAATTTTTAAGGTTTATTGTTAGAAGGAAATACAAGTTCAGATGACTTTTATTTAATAATTTTAGCAACTAATTAACCTAACTTCAACTAAGGTATATTGTTAGGAAGGTAATTAAATTTTTACTCTTCAAATAAGTAAGTAATAATACCCTACAATAACTCTACATTTGCAGTTTTTGCTTGCGACAAAATTAGCAGAAATGTAATTGCATTTTTCCAAAGATTCATTACCCCTTGAGGGTCAGAAAGTAATTAGCATTTCCTGATCGACGTAATCAATCAGGCAGCGGGGGCGTAAAGGGGGAGGGCTGCAGGTTAAAGTTCCAATAAACAATAACAAAGCAAAATACAGCAAAATCAAGAGCGATAAACAAAATGGGACCGACTGCAAGGGAAATGGGGGGAGAGCGGGGAGAAGTGGAGGGCAGCGAATGGGTGTGGCAACTTTTGGCCCAAATTGTTTTTTCCGTTGTTGCTGTGATTGTAACAGAAGAATTCCTGGCTAAGCTGCTCGGCAAACTAAAAGATACATTTTGGGGCGTGTTTCCAACAATTTTCAAGTTGATATCTTCACCAAGTGGGGCAGGGTGTGCAGGAATTCAGCTAAGGAGAGTCATGAACAAACAGGCTAAGTAAGCGTTCGGCAGGGGAATAAAATGGCCAGGCCACTAAAGGCAACTAAATTTAGGTAAAACGGTGGGGCAAGGGGCAACAAAATACTTTGTGCTGCAGTTAACTTGGTAAACTAAAATGAATTTGTAAGTTAGAGTGAATGCCTTGACAGCATCAATTTAAGGTGGCATGTTTTCAAAAGTAAGGTGCTTATTTACAATAGATGACTAGATATCCCTTACATAACATATAATTTTAAAGGAAACCCATTGTCTTAGTTTCCTACCTTCCTCTTGCCTTTCTTTCAGTCAGTCTTCACCTAGCGCACTTTGTAGCTACTTTTATGACATATTTAACTTCCAGTAGAATAAGAAACCACACAAAGTTGTCAGCACACACATCTGCCACGCCCATTTTGCACCACCCACTTTCCACAAGAAACTCAGATATATATTTTTGCGAACGGCGAATACACGTTGGAATATTCCCCAGATTGTCAGAGACTTATGCCTTTGCCATTGAAGACGAGTTGCATTTATCGGCGGTGTTGGCGAACAGATACTTGCGTTCTTTAGGTTGATATCTGTAGGTTTACAATTTCCTTTATTTTAGTGGCGCTTTTGCAAAGCCTGTAGTTCTTCCTGTTCTTTGATAGTTTCTCCACCTTCCTGCTTAAACACTAGAAAAAAAATTTAATTTTCGGTGAAGAACTAAACAAAATATATTTTGTATATGCTAAAAATCGAAGAGTGACGGGATTGAAAAACTTAACAAGTTATTATTTGGAGAAAAAACAAAAGTACAAGATATGAAAGGTGCACTTATTATGATTAAAAAAATATTTATTTAAAATACAAAAATGAAAATAGCAATAATTATATAAATTTATTTTTGATAACTTTTTAAAACTTACAGCAAAATTGTTTGTGATTTTGAAAACAATTTGCACTGACCCAGGGTCTTTTAGAGAGATTTAATACATATTTATTTTATATCATCATTTCTTTCAGCGTAAGTTTAGCGCACTTTCCTATCCATTGTGTTGACGCGTGTTTTGGCCCTATAGGCCCCTTTTGTTTGGCCAGAAAAGAAGGCGCCGCTTTGTGTCTGCTAAAATGTTTTTGACTTTTTTATCCCTTGCGTAGCGGCGGATGGAATAGGGAATATACATACAATATGCTGCCATTGATGATGCTGATGGGGCAGATGAATGGAGATGAAGAAGGTGCCCCGTACTAAACGGAAGTGCTGACCACCGGGGCAAACAATTCTGCACTCTTTGAAGGGGCAAGTAACGGGCCTGGGAAACAAGGGGAGCAGCTTAAATTTTACACTAGTTTACAAAATTAAATCGATCACTTACTCCAGAAACGAACAAGAGCTGAACAGAATATGATAAATACAAAAAACACACCCATAAATTGCACCTTAATTGGCAAAAAACACGCATACAAATTGAAACCATTTTTCTTGTTTCTACTTGAAGATGGTACTAACACGATACCAACTATATATTGGTAAATCGATTTTATAACTTGTCAAGCTGAGATAAACGGATTTTGTTCTGCTGTTAGACGACGTAAACGATACAAAGCAATATTTTGCTGAAAACAAATAAGACAAATGGATTTAAAGAAAATACTATTTATTAGTTTAAGTATTATTTTTAATGCAAAACAATATAGAAATAATTATTTTTTTTTGTGATGCAAAATCTTCATTTAACCATTCAGTTGGTTTTATTCAGCGTTCTATTGCAACATTAATTCAGACGTTGTATGATTTTAAGGCGAAATATAATATTTACCAATGCGGAAAACTGAGTTTTAAAGAGAACACTTTGGGTCTCCCTATGGCAACTTTAAAGTTGGACTTGTGCACACTTGTTGCCAGGGCAACAAAGTCAAATTTTGGAGTATTTTAAGGTGGAAAAGGCGGACTTGGAAAATGCCTAGTCACGTATGTAGGTGGCAACACATACATAACCGGCGGCAAAAAACCAACCAGCGTGAACATAATAAAAACCGAACGAATCGCTCAAATGGGCACACACAGAATCCAAGAGTTCTTGCATCTTAAAGGAATATTAAAACAGTGAGTGGAGGTGCGGAGGTGCTCCGGAAAGTCAGGATATCTGAGTTGGCCCACCTGGGCACCTTATCTCAAGGTCAAAACACACACACCCAATGGGTGGGAAAAGAAGTGAAAGGTAGGATACAAAAAGGTGGATAGCAGCAAGCTGGTTCGACTTTTCGGGGCCTTTTTGTTTGTTTGTGCATGCAAATAAATATAAAATTTTTATGAATGAACACGTATGATGAAAGAGCAACGAAGCTCGGGGTAGCACACGACCTACAGTGGGAATAAAAACAGAAGCAACTGGCTGTTTGAGGATTTAACAGAGCTATTTAAAACAACATTTTCATTTATAATGTATCTTTATTCATTTTTTATTAAGTAAAATTTACACTGAAAAAAAGGAAGTACGGTTTAATTGTAAAAGAATCAAAAGTACTTCTGTGAATTAAATTTCTAAATGTTTACCTATTTAACGTGATTCGATTTTACCCATAGTGCCTTATTCCGTTCCAAGGAAACACCCTTTGTCTGCCCAACCGCCAACTACCTCCCTGGAGGCCACCTCGCTACTGACATGGTTTCGTTTAACCAGGCCTAAACGGAAAATCTGTTAAAGGTAGCGGCCAAAACCCAAAGCAAGCCGAAACTGAAACTGAAACCCAGCGAAACGAAAGCAGAGGGGGCTGAAAAAAAAGGAAAAGAGCAAAGAGGCTATTGCAAATACTTGTACAAGTTGGCATGTTCTCGCTTTTTGCCAGTGAAATGTTTCTATTTTTATCACCATTACGAGATGGAAAACACCCCTTACCACAGCCCTCGCACCGATTTTCCAGCTTGATCTTTTCCCCACCGCCCCATCCGATTTCCACCACCCCACCCTTTGACTGCATTTGCATGTGAAACAAGCAGATAAATTCAGACATGCAAACGCCATAAATTTTGGGGGTGAGCAGCATAGTAGCAGAAGTAACATAGTAGCAGTAGCACTCCAAAGCGGCAGAACAGTCAGAAAAAACTCTACAAATATGTTAGTTGCATCTAAATTTAACAAAGCTATAACAAACTTTTAAGGCTTAAAACGGCTTAGATTTGGCACCAAATCTAATACTCGACTTTATACAAAAAATCAGTTTTATACATACCTTTATCGACTGTAAGGGCTACTACAAATATTTTCAGTCCATATATATTAAGTCTACAAAATTTTACTTTGCTTTCTTTTATTTAAGTAAGACCACAAATAATAAATATAGAATAATACAACATTCAAATACAAATAATAAAAGACGTATATCTATATTTACTGAAAACAAATGTGCTTAAGAAGTTGCAGATTACTAACATTATAGAAAAAATTGTTGAAACGCAATTCAAATTATTTTAATTAAGTTTAAAAAAAATGTAACGTTATTTGGATTGAACGAAAACAAAACCTCTGCAGGTATCTAATAATAGTTAATAATTATTAGATTTTCTTTTTTACATATTTTCTCTAAGTGTATGAAGAGTAAGAGACCGCCGCAGCGACGTCATTTAAAATCGAAAACTTCACATATTTTTGCATGAATTTTGCATGTAGCAGCGCTGGAGGAAACGGGAAGAGGTTGGAGATGCCTCACCAAAGATGCAGTTTCAGATGCATCCCCATTTTTCGTGTCCAAATTGCGATACAGTTGCAGATACATATAGAGCCGGCATTATGTAGATGGCAGCGCCACACATCTCTTTTTTTAAAGTTACCTTAAACTTTTCAACTTTTGGAAGGAAAATTTAACAAGTATCGAGACCAAAACAAAAGGGCTGAAACAGAAATACCTATACGAGGCACAACAGCTTGTGGCAAGGAAAGAATCCCAAAAGGAAGGTTGCCCTGAGGTGCAACTGATGCCTGTAATTAGACCCGAGACACGTTCCCCTGAAAAACACAGATACAGACCGCCGACGTGGACAAGATTTATGGGCCCCGATTGAGTTCCAGTTATTAGCAGTAGAAGTAGTCCAAAGAGTTGCAAAGCGTTGCCGTTGCATAAATCAAATTCATTTGCCACAGATTTCCCTCATAGACGAAGCTGCCAGATTGCAGGCACCACTGCAAAGCCTTGGCAATGAATGCAGCCAAGTGATTAGCAATCATCATCGGCCAACAGGTAACTGCCTTGATTGAAATGTCCAACTGCCAGTGGTCAGCATGGTGATGCTGTCACTTTTTCAGCCCAGTGGAGATACTAAATAGAATAATAGACTTGAAATTAATATGTCAAATTGACCTAATGAAAATAAGGCCTAGATTAGAGGAATATAGTTTTGGAAGTGATAAAATATATTTCTCTTCCAATCAAATGAAGTTTAAATTTAAAAATGATCTACTTACAATTTCCAGTAGAATTAGCTAAGAAGAGTTTTCTGTGACATCTCCGATTTACATATTAGCGTAGAGTATTGGTAGCGTACTTGCTAGCCCAGAAATTCTATTCCAGGTAGTATATAAGTCGGAACGAGCCGGATCGGGCGACTATATCTTATAACTGAACGATCGGAAATGCCTTAACTTTTGTGTTTTTAAAATTAGGAAGTTGGGATTTTCTATGGGTTTTATTTTTGGCCAATCAGTCCGACCTACCAAATTTCATAAGGATCGGCCGACTATATCCAATACCTTCCATATAACTGAACGATTGGAAATGCTATTACTTTGGTGTTTTTAAAGTTAGGAAGTTGGAATTTTTTATTGGTTTTATTTTTGGCCAACCAAAATAATTTACAGAATATTCTGCAAGGCTATATCAACTTCGGCTCAGCCCGAAGTAAGCTTTCCTTTCTTGTTTCTTAATGAAGAAAGTTGATTGATTCTAGTGATTATTTCCCTAATTAAAAAGTAAATGTGTCTAAATTGAAGAAATATTACGTGAGATTAATAGCAGTTATTTCTTATTTTTAAGGCAATTCATTTTACGAAACAGTAATGTCGCCCCTAATTAAGAGGGCACTTGTACTTTTGAAACCCTTTTTATTTTCTTATTTTTAGGACGAACTAAGAGTACAATTTTTATTAAAGTATCTATAAACTTTAAAACAAAGCTATCCCTCCTAAAACCTCGTAACCCACTATACACAACAAAAAATATGTCAAACAAGAAAGGAAAGCTAACTTCGGACGGAGCCGAAGTTGATATACCCTTGCAGAATATTCTGTAAATTATATTCTTCAAAATTATTCATATGATGTATTCTTAATACTCATAAAAAGCCCTAACTTCCTAACTTTAAAAACACCAAAGTTATGGCATTTCCAATCGTTCAGTTATATGGCAGCTATAGGATATAGTCAGCCGATCCTTATGAAATTTGGTAGGTCGGATTGATTGGCCAAAAATAAAACTCTTAGAAAATCCCAACTTCCTAACTTTGCAAACACCAAAGTTATGGCATTTTTCGATCAATCAGTTATATGGCGGCTATAGGATATAGTCGTCCGATCCTTATGAAATTCGGTAGGTCAGATTAATTGGCCAAAAATAAAACTCATAGAAAATCCTAACTTCCTAACTTTAAAAACACCAAAGTTATGGCTTTTCCGATCGTTCAGTTATATGGCAGCTATATGATATAGTCGCCCGATCCAGCTCGTTCCGACTTATACTTATATACTACCTGCAATAGAAAGACAACTTTTGGGAAAGTTTCAAGCAGATAGCTTTAAAACTGAGGGACTAGTTTGCGTAGAAACGGACGGACGGACAGACGGACAGACGGACATGGCTAGATCGACTCTCCTGGTGATGCTGATCAAGAATATATATACTTTATAGGGTCGGAAATGTCTCCTTCACTGCGTTGCAAACTTTTGACTGAAATTATAATACCCTCTGCAAGGGTATACAAATATGTCAAAACATATGAATAAAGCTTTTTGGGCACGTATCAAAAATTGTGTAGTAATATAGAATAAATAATTTTAAAGCTTTCTACTCGTATATATAGAGTATTACTAAAATATATATTTATAGTATTTCAGGGTAATTATAAATATTATTAATTATTTAAGAATACACAAAAACTTAGCTTTTTGTTCATCTCACTTACTAAATACTCGAGTTCCAGTTGTTAGCAGTAGAATTTGTCGAAAGATTTCCCAATGCTTAAATCCAATTCATTTGCCACAGATTTCCCTCAGAGACGAATCAGCCTTGGCAATGGTTGCTTATTAAGTGATTTTTAATTATTCAAGAATATACTAAAACCTAACTTTATTGTTCATCGCGCTTACTAAATACTTTAATATATTACCGATATATCATTCTCGAACTACTCTTGGTCAGTAACCACTTTTAACCGGATTGAGTCATCAAACAAAAAGGAAAGGAATCACCACGGCTATTTCCAAGCTTAAACCCCATTAGCCACCATTAAAAAATAGTTTTATGTTACCAGTCGCGAGCTAAAAGCATTTCAATCCGGGTAAAAAATGGAAATGGTGAAACCAACGTGAACCTGCTTCAATGTGGTGCTCGAGTAAAATGCAAATGAAACCAACAAAGGAAGGAAAGTATAAAAGGAGATGAAATTGAAAATGGAATTGAAAAATAAAAGGAATAGGAATAGGAAAAAATGCGATTCGCTATCTGGGAGACAGTGGCCTATCGAAATCGGTAGGTATTTGAATAATTGAAGTGTTGGGCCTGGCATAAAAACCCACAAGATACAAAGATAAAGTTCCAGATAGTCAACAAGTTTTTTCCTCTTGCTTGGAGAATTGCCAATTGTCAATGGCTTTGACATTGCCAACACAAGGAAAAGCTGACAAATTGCTTGTGTTTTTTGGGATGAGAAGGGAAACCAGACCGCAAGGAAAGTGGAACTGAAAATGTCACCGGGAGTCATAAATTCCGGGATAGGGAAATTTGTCAACCCCATCCTGACCAATTGATTTTATTTCTGCCCTCTTTAGCCAAAAAACACATCCAATTGACTAACAACAAGACGGAAAACATATAAAAATTCCGATAGGAAATTGAATCAGAAACTTACGCAATTTGTTTTCTGCTATCCATTCTTAAGAGAAAACTTTCAGCAGCAGTTTTCACGGCGGCCCTAACTAAGAAAATAAACAAGCGGCGGCTGCAAAACAAACAAGACGCATGTAGATGCGCATCTCATAGATACATTTCGCTCCCTCATCGCCCGGCACTATCACTTGTTTGCTTATCTAAGGTAGCTTTAAAAACTCTCCCGAATGGCTGCCAAAAACAAGGTGAGAATTATTTTCAGCCACAAAATACTTCCTAGTCAAAACGTTGGTTTCTATCCGCCAGTGGCAACTTTCAAGTTGTGCGAACTGTCGCACGTTAATGCACAACTGCACTGCAAAATAAAAATATTATTTGAAATACTCTTTTCCAGTAATTAAAAGAATAATTAACTATGAAAAGTATATACATGAGAAAGGTAATTAAAATTCGGCAAGCCGAAGTTTTTATACCCTTGAAAATTCTTAATTAAATATTAAACTTAAAGATCGTCCGCGTTTCTAAGGACCAGTGCACTACCGCGACTGTTAAGAATGTAAATGTAAATTTTGGGGATTGTGAATAAGAGATAGGAGTTGCAATAAAAGTAAACCAACAAATAATGTAGGGATATTGACAAATTGTGAATAAGTTATTTTTTGAAGAAGAATGCAGAAAGAGTATGACTTAATTTTTCTTATTTGTTACTCTGGTTAATTCAAAAATCAATCAAGAATGAAATTGTGTTAAAAATGTAGTTGGGTGTTCGCTGGCAATTTAAGAGTAAAAAAAACTTTTTAAAGACCGTACCTTAAATTTTATTATATTGTAAGAAAATACAACCATTTTTTCAATATGCCGAATAATAAAATTGTATATAATTTATGCTTACAGGAAAATTAACTCATTTTTTGAAACAATTCTTATCTGTGAAATTAAAGGTGCGATCGTCATGAATTTCTTTGTTCGCTTAGAGGTCTTAAAACTAAAGTTTGAATTACTAACTTAAATTTGGTTGTTTTAAAAAAATTAGACGACCTTAAATTGAACAAAGTTTATTTCACATCTAAGGAAAATGATTCCAAAATCCAAAAACAAAAATATTGCCGGACAAGGAGACAAACATACGTTAAACTCTCAATTTAAAATTTTATAAAGCATCGGATTGGGATAATTTTAAAACAGTTTGGCGCTAGCAAAAGCTTCAATTATTCAAATTTATGTTTCGACGTTTTACAAATCATAGTAAAAACATTATATACTACAAGAAACCGAAATTATACACTCTGCAGCTGTTACATAAAATAAAATATTTTGGAAAATTGCGTAAATATAATATTTTTATTGCGTATAAATTAAAAAAAAAAGTTTTTGATCTTATTTTAGTCGTCCTGTTTTTACAAAATGAAAACCATAGTTCTGATATTCTTAATGTATATCCGGATATGTTTAAAATAACGAAGTTATAGTCTTTAGTTTATATGTTCGATTGTTCCTATTGGAGCTATATGATATAGTCGTCCGACTTAGTATATAAGCAATATAAAATAGATTTTGTGGAAACTTTCATCTAAAAAGCTATAAATCTGAGAACCTAGTTTGCGTAAAGATATACATGCGGAGGGACATGGCTAAGTCCCAAAAAACTAGCTCTTAAAACTGATTAGGAATATATGTACTTTATTGGGTCGAAAACGCTTGCCTCTTCCTGTTACATACTATTCAGCGAATACAGAATACTCTTTTACTCTACGAGTAACGTGTATAAAATAACTATCCTAACAGCTGGCACCATTTGCAATTCTGTTCTATTTTATAAACTTGAATTATATACATTTTCTTTTTCATTATTAAAAGGTATACAAATTTGGATTTCTTTAAAAGTTATTCCTTAATAACACTAAAGGGTTAATTCAACGTAAAGTTCATTAAATTATTTGTATTAAATAAAAGAAAGTTATATTGTACCACAAAGTTAAATAAATCAATCTCAAATTAAATAAATCACAACTATTCCCTTAAATCTGTGCTTATTCTATACCACACTCTTGACTTCCCTTCCCAAAACTACACCAACTTATTCACAATTTCACGTTACCCCAACGGAAATCCAACTCCTACAACTCCGAGTGTTTTTCTGTATCGACAGCACATATTTGGCTCACGCTTCCGTGGCGATGTGGCATACTGTCTGCTGCAGAGTGCACAGCAGGGTTGAGGAGGTGCAAATGGACATCGACGGTGTCCAGTAAAAAAGAAAAATATTTGCTTGAAAATTGCCTGTAAATATTTGAGTCGGTCGAGTGGGGGCAGATCAATGTGTCTCGAAATCAGCTCTGTTCTCTTTTTCGGGTGATTTATGCGCGGTCAGCCACACTTGACCCAAACTGGATTGTGGCTAAGAGCCGAAATCTTCCACATTCTTACGCACACACATCTTGGCCATAATTCAATGAAAGTGTCAACAGGGCAGAAAAAAGCTAGACTAATCAACTCTAATCAATTCCGGCAAAATAATAATAAACAATTTCCAAACCAAACTTATATCGCCTGGTTTTTATTTATTCTTCACCAAGACTACGTGACATAACGAAATCATAATATTTCCCATTAAACTTTGGCCATAACAATTTCGATTATTTGGGAAATCACATTGAATTATTAATCAATCAATATGAAAGTAATAATTATATTAGAAATTTTTCATCACATTTTTACCAGCAACACAAATATTTTGACACAATTATCAATTACCATGTCCTCTGCACACTTAAAGAAAGCCATTGAATCCAAGGAAATCTTAGCTTGACTTTAAGCATGCTTTTAAAGTCGCTAAATGTCATCTTGTGGTGATGGCAAAATGAGCAAATGGGAAATGCACTTTTCCACACACGTACTTGCACACACACACACACACAGATCGAGTGATGGAGAGGCAAGCTGAGGGGCACACATCCCATCCGGTGGCCATTTGTCGGAATGAACTGGCGGATTGCGGGCAGGGTCACGACACATGGCGGCCCAAACCGATTTGACCGGGCCAAGACCAAGCCGGCAGACAAACAACTGTGAAATGCATTTCGAAATGTCCAAAGCAAGAAAGAAAAACCAGGAAAAATCCAACCTACTAAGAGGCAAACCAAGGGAACTTTCCTTCACCAGCACTGCCATAAAAGTAAATAAAACAAATACTAGTGTCTCAATATAATATGTATAAATTCCAAAAATACTTTTTTAAAAATACAGAAATTATGGTTATATTTTAATCCCAGCATACTCATTGAAAAAACATTTACTGTAACAAAACTATAGTAGTTAAAATTTAATATTTGAGTTTTGCAATGTTTATAAAAAATATAATATTGTTTTCCTACAAAATCTTTTAATCGACAATAAGTGCCCAACACAATGAGTTTTTGAATTAATTCTTTGTTAATATTAAAAAAAGTAAACATTCATAATTGAAAAAGGTGTACATAATCCGGTGGTTTGTCAAGGATTTGATTGTGGTGGGGTTTCAAAACTGATTTTTTGCAATTTTAAAAGGTTTTTGCTCTCGGTGCATAAGTACGTGTGTATGTTTGAAATTGCCAACGACTTCTCCCAGCTGTCAAAGGCTAACTTTAAAGCTTGAAATGTATGTATATAGAAAACTAGTTACACAAATCGAATAGAAGTTCTTGTATTTCCTTTGCAGAAACCTCATTTAATGAGGGGGAGTATGAACAGATGACCCTGACAACCCTGGGAAAACTCTTTAATTTCCCATCGTAAAAATTTAAATTGCTTTTGTCGATGGAAGTGTAATTTCAAAATGCAATTGGTGTATAAAAGAGAAAAAGAAAACGGCAGTGCTGGACTTGCAACATAAAAATAAATCTTACGTCCACCAGTTGCAGCCTGTAATTGCTTAACTTTAATTTCAACACTGAAAAACCAATTCGGAATGCGTTGAATTTTCCTATTTTTGTTTAGTAGCGCTCAAATACGACGTTCCACATTTTTAATGCAAACAAGCCATTGTATTAACTAGGCAGTATTTATCCTAAATTAGTTTATATTTGATTTTCTGCGAATAAGAATGCCTTTATACAGTTTTGTACCTTTTACGGTTTTTCCTCCATATTTATGGCAATACTAATAATTTTAATTAAAAGTTTACAGCAGTTCACTGTTAAATGTTAAATTCTAATTTATGGTTTTTAAAGCATGTATTTTTGTTAACATGATTATTTAACAACATTACACCCGCCATCGGAAACTGGTATATTTTTTTCACAACGCGAAACTGCAACTAAAAATAAACAACAAATTTCTAAAAAGCATAACCTAATTAGTACTGAATGTTTATATGATCTCACTGTTTTTTTTTGGCAAAGTGGAATAATAGTTACATGAATTTAACGAAATGTAACTGTAATAAATAGGTAATGTTAGATATGATCATAATATTTCTCAATAATATTTTCCAGTAAATTAAATTAATTCAGTTTGAATGCTACAGAACTGTAAAATTTCGCTTCTACATTTAAATTAATACTACTTCTTAATATTACTACTAAGTTTCTGTCTGTGTTTCCTTAATTTGCCAAGCGCAAAACGGTTTAGAAAATATCCTTAAAGCTAGCCCAAATCAGGTACAATTTTGTTGTCGAACCCCTTAAAAGCAGGGCTTATAAGGAAATTTTTGACCCTAATATTTTACAAAGAAAAAACGAATGAAAAGTTTAAATTCCTTTGCAATTCATCGAATTTCAATGAATGTGTGGAGTGCTAAAAATACTTATGATAAATAATTATGAATAGCAAAAAAACGCGAGATAAACGCAAATTTCTCAGAAAACCACAAAATTTTACATATATCGGGTAGCTCCATTTGCAAAATTCCATTCCCTTTCTTTTAAACTGAGCTTGTAACTTATGTCTAAAATTATTTTACCATTTGTAAGGGTATAATTATAAGACTAAGTACTTCAGCTTTGGACTACTCTTATCTATTTGTCTAGCAATTAATAAAGTATAAAACTATCAAATGCTCCAACTGTTAGACCAAGTTTCTTTTTCTCCAAATTATATTTTCATCTGCTTTGAGAAACTTTTGCTCTGCCAAAAGTTAAAAACAATCCAACAGGCGTCGCGTCGCCGCACTTAATTAAATTAGAAGGAGTTTTCCCGTCCGCCGCACAGTGGCACCAAAACGATGCGAAAAGTCAACAATAACAAACCAGGGAACAAGAGAAAAATTGAGCAAACTGTTCGCCAAACAGGCGGCGAAAGTCGCAGGAAATCAGCAAAACTAATGCTGAAAGTTTTTTTTGGGAACGAGTAGAGGTTTGCGACGTTAAAAGTGGGCGGTGGGTGGTGGGTGGTCAGTGGGTGACAGGCGCCTTTGGTGGTCATGTAGGTCGAGTGGGTGTGGTTCATCACCAAACTCGCAGCGCCGTGAAATGACCAAAAATTTCCATCTGCAAAGCGAAATTTAGATATGTCCCAGTATTCACTTCCAAGGACATTACACTTTCGAGATAATTTGATATTTAAATTTTTGTTAAAAGAGCACAAGTCGACATCCCAATACAAAAAATTATAAATTTTCATCTCTTTTTACCTAATAACAAGACCGGTGAAAAGCTTTTTTTTCAAATTAAAATAAAATGCAAGTAACTTAAAAGTTGTTTTAAATTTAAAATGGGTCGTTTGGGGAGCAAAATATGTTGAGGGAGACAGAATATTTTTACACATTTTTTACGCAACAAACCTAAATTCGAGATGACCGGACCTGTGACTCTACTTATGTATATTTATACTTGATTTTTTTTACCTTTTTGATATTTTTCAAAAATGTATCTAACCATTTTCCTTTACATTTTCCAAAAAAAATTTTGTAATCGGAGATTTTAAAATACCAAAAAAAACCAATCATTGGATTCTGAAAAAAATGTTAATGTAATTTAGAAATCTACTGGTATCCAAGTACATTTGGTCAGCTTACTAAGTTCGTCTCTTGTTTTCTGAGAGAAAACATCAAATTATGTAGTTTTCTTATAACTGCAAGAGTATAACTTCTGTTTACCAAATTTGAATTTTTTTATATAGGGAGAAAGCCAAATCTAATTGGTACCCCGAAACCGGTTTTATGCACAATTGTTTTTTATACCCTTGAAGAGGGTATTATTATTTCAGTCAAAAGTAAATTTGGTAATATTTAAATTTCGGTTGAAATTGAAATCAGATCGGACATCTATATCATATAGCTCCCATAATAATATTCAAAAATGATAAAAAATATATTTTTTTTTATTTATTTACTGGTTATTTATTTACAGAACTACACTTTTAGTTCTCTGAAAATCGGACAACAATATCATATAGCTTCCATAGAAACGATGGCAAAATGCAGCGCAAAATCGACATATGTAGCTCCATTGTTTTTAGTAATATTGGCATAGAAATCGAAATGTAGTCGTTTTGTAATAACTGCAAGGGTATATAATCTTCGGATTGCCGAATTTTGCTTCTTGAAGATTTCTTGAAAGAAACAATTTTTTTAATTTTGGTTGCATCCAAATTCTTGTGTATATCAATTTAATATTGGATTTAATTTAAAATCTTGAAAAATACTAGAATTATTATTTTCAAGAAAAACTTATACATTTTGCAAGCTTTGCAGAAATATTCATCTCATTTAAAAAGTCAAATTTTATTTGAAGTCGTGGGCTCGTGTTTAAATGACTGGGCGGCACAGGGTTTATCAACTTAATTAGAGGCTTGATTACGATGACTGCCGTCCATCTGCACAGGCATTAAAGCCAAGCGCGCTTGGAATAGCAAAAGCGGCTAAAAGTGAAAGGTTCAGGAGACGGGGGCGGATACTCGGAATCAGAATCCGGATACGGGGGCATCACTTTGACATTTTAAAGCCGTTTCCAGACGGCGTGGCTCTTATCGCGGCACCTACACATCACCACCCACCGGCAGCCAACACACGCCCCTCCCCCTTGCCACGCCCTCTTTGCACAGTCTGTTATCAGCTTATGGCTCCCATTTGGTTAGCAGCCCTTTAACTGCTTCCCATTTATCGTAGATTTGATTTATGGCGCAATTAAAAACTGTCCCAGATGAAAAGTGGGCGGGGGTGTTCGGGGTTAAAATATTGAATGGGATGGCGGAAAGTCCACATTTAAGGCGTGGCCAACTCACACGTCCTTATTCCTCGACTCCTTGCCAACGACAGCATCGAAGCGAACCCAAATTTATGGCAACAAATTTATTGGCAAAAAGTAGCCAAAAAAGCAACACGAAAATTTAAATAGAATTTCCTCTTGCCTCAAAGTGAGAAACGATAAAGAAAAAGGTTAAAAGATCTGAGATGCTAAGTCCCACTAAGCGTGGGGATCTAAAGATGTTTTGTTTCAAAAGAACATGTCAACCAAAAAGTTCAGAGATTATTAAAAATAACTCAAGAATTTAACAACATTTGTTTAAATCCAGCTAAGTGTTTTTTCAGCTCAAAATTTGTATTTTTTTAGCTTATTAAAATTTAAAAAAAACAAGAAAGGAAAGCTAACTTTGGGCGGAGCCGAAGTTGATATACCCTTGCAAAATATTCTGTAAATTATAAAATTATAAATTATTCATATGATGCATTCTTAATACTCATAAAAAGTCCCAACTTCCTAACTTTAAAAACACCAAAGTTATGGCATTTCCAATCGTTCAGTTATATGGCAGCTTTAAAATATAGTCGGCCGATCCGTATGAAATTTGGTAGGTCGGATTAATTGGCCAAATATACGCGAACTAGTCTCTCAGTTTTAAAGATATCGAATTGAAACTTTGCACACACCCTTCTTTCCTTTGCACGCAGTATATAAGTCGGAACGGCCGGGATCGGCCGACTATATCCTATGGCTGCCATATAACTGATTGATCGGAAATGCCATAACTCTGCTGTTTGTTAAGTTAGGAAGTTGGGACTTTCTATGGGTTTTATATTTGGCCAATTAACCTACCAAATTTCATAAGGATTGGCTATATCTTATAGCTGCCATATAACTGATTGATCGGGAATGCCATAACTTTGGTGTTTGTTAAGTTAGGAAGTTGGGACTTTCTATGGGTTTTATATTTGGCCAATTAATCCGACCTACCAAATTTCATACGGATCGGTCGACTATATCTTAAAGCTGCCATATAACTGAACGATTGGAAATGCCATAACTTTGGTGTTTTTAAGGTTAGGAAGTTGGGATTTTTTATGAGTATTAAGAATGCATCATATGAATAATTTTGGAGAATATAATTTGCAGAATATTCTGCAAGGGTATTTCAACTTCGGCTCCGCCCGAAGTTAGCTTTTCTTTCTTGTTTCTTATAATGGTTAATTTTCATTATGTAAGTGTATATTAATTAAGTTGTGGCACACTATAGCTTACCTTGCATCATGGTCGCGGCAACTTGAGTTTCCTGGCTGCTCCTCTGGTTTCCAAATCCAACGTCCACATTTTATTCCCCGTTTTTGTCTCCGAGCTCGGTTTGTCTTTATGCGCCAGCTGTTTGCCTGCACTTTGAGTTATGTATTGTAGGCCGACTTGGCATTTTTGAACTCGTGTCAAACATATATACCTACACAATCTCAGATACATATTGCTTGGGTCTTACGTCGTATCTATGTGTTTGCAATACGAGCAGAAGTCAGTGCAACATGTTGCCACTGCCATGAAATGTAAATAAATTTCTCATGCGGTCTGCCTTGTCGTAAAACATGAGGTTAATGTGGTAAAAGCCGGCTAGACATTTGATTCATGGGAGGCGGAGTGTTTGAAAGGGGGTACAAAGAAGTTTCCAACAGCGGGCAACATATTGTTGCCAAAGCAAACTATCAAGGACAGTAAGTGGCATTTAATGGAGTTTACTTGGGGAAGGGATATGCAATCCCATATTTCATTCCCAGCTTTGGTTGCTCACAAGAATTGTCTGGGCTAAAAATGGGAAGCAGCCCAGAGGAAGCCACTAATCTAAACAAGTTGCACAACAAAATCCGGTCGAGTTCTCTTTTAGGCAATCAATATCATGATAAGAGATTTTAATATCAACCTAAGAGATAAAACAAATTTTGTTTTGAATAATTTGGAATAAACTAGTTTTGGGGTCCCTATTAGGAAGCAATTGTCAAAGTTGTCGCAAATATAATAATTTCTTAGAACAAAATATACAAAATTTATAAAGATTGCATGACAAAACAATTTCTGAACCAAAATGGTTGTTTTAATTTTAAAAGATTTTGGAAAAGTATTTTTCTTTTTCGCTTTTCTCGAAAGCTGTTAGAAAAAAATATAAAAAAAAATTTTTTTTTACAAAATATTTTTAATTTTTGTGTAGAAATTTGTTTGATTAAGCTTACATCGCCAAAGATATCTGCAACACTGAAAATAAAATAAAATAGTTTTTGTTGTGTGAATCGATTCCCGTTTACAAACACGCGAGTGTGAAGTGTCTCTATGTGTACAGCTTTCTCGATCAATTACAAAACCTCGAAAACTGCAATTTCAAAACAACGACGGTCGACGGCAGCGGCATATTTGCAAAAAATGGTTGTTTCCAACGTTCAAAAAGGGGTTCTCCCTATAGCCAAATCTTGTTTTAATTTTGTTTTTATGATATATGCATATACCTTTATACCCGTTTATAAGCAGTTCTATGTAAATAATTCGTATCCAAAATATCCCTTGACTGTGACGCATTTGCCCTAAAGACGCGCTAAAGTATGCAACATTTGTTTGCGGACGTGTCTGAGATTTATTTTAGCTCCTTTAACCTCTTGACTTAAGCCTTTACCGCCTTTACCCTGCCCTTAGGCAAAGAGCCAGTCACGCAGTCAATTATTATAAACTGACAAAACTGCTAAGGTAACAAATTTTGGAGCTCATGCTAAAACCCAGTTGGTCTGTCTATTTAATTAACACACACAGACATGCCAAAAAATTGAGTTAAAACTTTTTTGCTGTGGCCAAGAGGGTGGAGCTCGGTGCAAAATTAATTTGCCGCCCTTTTTCCCGCCGCTCTAACTCGCACATAAACTTCTAATTGGCACCACATTCCGCATACGCCGCGTTGGCCCATGGGAAAAAGTTTTTCACCCAGCCTGTCCGGGGATGAGCCCAAAAAACGAGGGCAAAAACTTTGACGTTTTGTGTGCGCAAAAGTTATAATAGATTTTTAGTTTCACTCATTTAGTCGAAATATTTTCAGAGGGCGGAGGATCTGCCCTCGACCAGGAAAACTAATCATTTGTAGTTATGGACTAAGTTGACTTTTCCCCCACAATGTTCAAAGATTGAATTGAATTGTTTTGGGCAGGAAGGTCACTCAATTTGCCTTTTATGGAAGTTGTGTAAATAGTTATTTAGTTGATTCTGGTCAAGTTAATGAGGAAACCCAACTGTTTTAAATAAGAAACTCATTTTATTTTTAACTTCATTACAAGAGAAACTCATTTGTTACTTTAAAAAAATTAAATAGAGTATTGCCGGTCTAGAAATCCTGTAAAGAAAATTCTTTGGGAAAACTAGGTCTAATTATATATATCTTATACGAAAATGTTAATTTTTATATATTTAAAATATTAAATGTTCTTATAACATTTTTTTGTACAACATTTTGATATCAGGATTAAATCACTTAAATGGTATTACAATTTTTTTTGCTTTTTATACCCTTGCAGAGGGTATTATAATTTCAGTCAAAAGTTTGCAACGCAGTGAAGGAGACATTTCCGACCCTATAAAGTGTATATATTCTTGATCAGCATCACCAGGAGAGTCGATCTAGCCATGTCCGTCTGTCCGTCCGTCTGTCCGTCTGTCCGTCCGTTTCTACGCAAACTAGTCCCTCAGTTTTAAAGCTATCTGCTTGAAACTTTCCCAAAAGTTGTCTTTCTATTGCAGGTAGTATATAAGTCGGAACGAGCCGGATCGGGCGACTATATCATATAGCTGCCATATAACTGAACGATCGGAAAAGCCATAACGTTGGTGTTTTTAAAGTTAGGAAGTTGGGATTTTCTATGGGTCTTATTTTTGGCCAATCAATCCTACCTACCGAATTTCATAAGGATCGGACGACTATATCCTATAGCCGCCATAAACCTGATTGGTCGGAAATGCCATAACTTTGGTTTGACCTACCAAATTTCATAAGGATCGGCCGACTATATCCTATAGCTGCCATATAACTGAACGATTGGCAATGCCATAACTTTGGTATTTTTGAAGTTTAGGAAGTTGGTTATGAGTATTAAGAATACATCATATGAATAATTTTGAAGAATATAATTTACAGAATATTCTGCAAGGGTATATCAACTTCGGCTCCGTCCGAAGTAAGCTTTCCTTTCTCGTTTTATTTTATTTTTTCTGAATGCACAACCTTTGAAGAATATTGCGTTAAAATTTTAGATTGATCCTAGTAAAACTTTCGTCCAAAACTTTAAAACGCTTCCCTGAAAAGTTTCCTGGACGAACCGTTTTGAAATTTAGCACACTATTTTTTTTTTTTTACTGAATATTTTTTATTTTATAATAACTAATAAATCGAATCGATAGGCTAAAATCACGTTTTTGACTTCAAAGTGTTACCAAAAATACTAAAAAAGAGAAAAAGCTCAACGTAGTTACCTTTAGAAACATCTTAACTAATAAACCATTTTTTTTCTGATGATCCAGAAACGAGTTGTGCTTTTTACCGCAAAACCTTTTTTCTTGGAGGCGCCCACGGAGCTTGGCTGCGAACGGCTCATTTATTTTTTTTTTATGAAAATTTGCGAAAACATAGTTTAAATGTTGTATTTTGATATTAAAAACCATACTATTTATAATTAATAGTTGTTCTTTTAATATATTAATTTTTTGCCATTTAAAGTTCATAGATGCATTAGGTTTTTCGTCTATTTTGTATCAAAAAAACACTCTGATCTGACACTTTAAATCTGACATTTTGTAATCTTTTCGAAACGGCCTAGCTTTATTTTTTTTAATTAATGGCATTTCAAGATTCGGGTAATTTTCTCAATTTAAATTCGAATCCAATATTAAGTCATAAGGCTTAAAAACTTTGGAATATAAATGCAGAATACTTTAAATTTATTTTCCACTATTCATCTGCTTTATCACTGTAATCTCCTTCTGTGAGTTCCGCCGGCTAAAACTCAATTATATTTGTTTATTCATTCTTAAAACTAATCCGGCTGTTTTATGTGTTTAACTTGCCCAGCAAACGCATATATCTTGGCCAACTCCACTCAAGAAAACTTTGTTGTTCTTGTCTCTGGTCTGGGGTCTTTTGGCTTTTCGGCTTCGCATTCCTCGCCAGTCTCGGAAAACTTTCCCCTGGGCGTCATGCTGTCTGTGCTTGTGGCTTTCCGCTGCCAGTTTTATGGTCGGCATTTTACCACCCACCGCCCTCTGCTTCCCTGTTTTGCCTCCTGGTTTATATATCTTTAATTTTTTATGCCCCCGTTATGTCAGCACATTTGCCATAGCATACTTTTCAGCAGCCACAGAACTTGAATTGCTGTCATTAGCGGAAAAGATTCTAAGGATGCTGGATGACGGATATTCCACTACAGCAAAATCACGATAGACTTTTTTTAACAATTAAACTTGATTCGTATATGAATTTAAAATTATGATATTTCTTATTTCAATATAGTTTAGGGGGATGCATCCGGATGGGGTGAAACCAACTGGTGGATCAACATATTTTTATATTCTTTTTAAGTGTACTACGGTTTAGTTGGTTGCAATTAATTTTCAGACTATCTAATAATACGGTCAAGAAGAATTTTCAGATAAAATTAAAAATACTTTTTAACCACTATTTTGCAGATGAATTTATAGAATATTTAAAACAGTCTTCAAATTTAAATTAGCCTAATTTAAAGTCAATCGAATTGTGAAAACCAATATAGGATCCGATAAAAAATTGGAGTGAGTTCGAAATGGAACATTTTTATTTTTGTATCTTTAAAAATGTTTTTAAGAATAAATAACTGTTGAAATGATATTTCAGGTGTAGCGCCTTGGCTTTTATTTGTGAGTGCTGACTGCTTTGTGGCCCATAACTGGGTCAACAATGGGAGCTCTTTGAGGTTCTTTCCTCTTTCGTGTGCCACCCCCGCTCGTTTCTATTCTGTCAGCCTTCCCTTCTCCTTTGTGGTTATTCTGGTTTGTTGCTCTTGCCATTGTTGGGGCCATCGCCCGTTTACAAGTCAAGTGGCGCGCATAACACCAAAAAATTGTGTAACGAAAACAATTTATTTTGCCGTACAACTTGTCGTTTCACTGGTTGCTCCACCTCCTGTCATTGTCAGCTGGCCAGATTTGAAAGCCAGATTCCGACAGGCTGCCATGGTTTTTTTTGTTTTTGGTTTTTATACCCTTGTAGGGGAAAACCTTATAGTCAAGTGCCTCGATAAATAATACCCTCAACTCAACTTACCAATATCAAAATAAATATATACCATTTCGGAAGCGCCATCTGCGGAACTGCAGGGCAAACACCACTAGCTACGAACACTACCCCCACCCCCACTAACTGTTTTCTCGTTCTCTTTTACTATCTCAAATATGGGAACTTATTAAATATGCATTGACGTCATAATGAACACTTAATATGTTGTATAACTTTTAAAGTTATAGTGCGATTTGAAAAATGTGTCGATACATATTGACAGAATAAGCCAATCAAGTGCGGCTTTGCAATTTTACACCCAATAACTAGCCCTTAAAAGGTATCTTAAGTGATTTGTCCGAGATTTCTACGTTCATACGGACGGACAGACAGGCGGTCATGTCTTAAACGACTCGGCCATTGATCCTGATCAAGATAATATTATAAATACTCTACAGGGTCCTTTTACCTGCTATATACTTTCCAACGAATACTATATACCCGCTTACTCTACTATGTGTAACGGGTAGTCTCTCAGTTTTAAAACTGTTTAGAAAAAACTTTTCCAGAACTCTTCTTTCTATTGCAGGTAGTATATGTGTCGGTACTGCCTAGATTGATAAAACTAATAGAAAAATCGGCATAACATAGTTTATTTAGAAAGAGTTGGGCAGGAGATATACAGGCCTGTAGGTAGAGTTTTGTTCATGCTTTTCTTGTAGAAGTATTAAAAATAACATAGATAGTTTTTCTATTATCAAGTATAGTTACTTTCCATTTTGTATTAAATAGAAGTGTCAAAACTAAAATTGTTTTCTCTAATCATAGAGTAGGTCTCTATACAGGGGCGTAATTTAAAAAAAATAAAGGGAGTTTTTTATTTTGTTCGATCATGCAATCGAATCCTATGGTGAATTGATCATACCATAGAGTCTCATGGTGAATAGTTATTGATCTCATTGTTAAGGGCTCGAGCTAGAACTCTCCCCACTATTACGGTTGGCTCGCACATGCTAGATCTGGTTATAAATCAAACCTTCAGGACCAAAGTTTCTCGGATGTCTTGGCTTCTCGCACCACGCAGCAAGCTCTCACTTGGTTGTAAGGTTCAAATTTATAAGTCCATATGAGCGCCAAGTTTTTTCTATGGACTCCGGGTTTATGGCATCGCTGCAAAAACCAAGCTCAACAAAATCCGGGTTTTGCAAGCGAAAACACTTCGAAGGATCTCTGGAGCTCCGTGGTTTATGCGAACTAGTGACATCGAACGTGATCTTAATGTGCCCAAACTTGGAGACAAGCTGCTTGAACTTGCTCGGAAGTACATGAAAAGACTAAATGAGCACCCCAACAGCCTAGCCGAGAGACTTGGTACCGCTGCTATAAACAGCGCTCAACCAAGTAACTGAGTCAAAAGAAGACTGAAACGACACCACTCTCAACACCTACTGGACCGGATTAGACTAATTATTGTATTTTTTTTTTTTTTTTTTAACCGATTGATTAAGCTACTAGTTGGATAGCAGTGTGCTAATCTTTAGAATAAAATTTAAAAACAAATAAAGGTAAATCAAAGTTAACTTTGAACATGGCTCGCAGCATAGCTTTGGCTTTAAGCCAGCTGTTCTTATCCTAAGTAATAGACCAATTCCACCGACAATACTTTAATAATATAAGCCAACTCCTAATTTTTTTACGCAGGGGCTTCCATAGTGAAAAAGTGAAAAATAAATAATAATGTGTATCAGAATGATTTGCACAGAATGTTTTGAACTTATCCATCAGAAAAAACTAATACATGTAAAGCACAATCTTTTCACTTTTATCGCTCTTTTAAAAAATAATAATATTTTTTTTCTTAAGCGAAAAAATAATTAAAACAAGAAAGGAAAGCTTACTTCGGGCGGAGGCGAAGTTGATATACCCTTGCAGAATATTCTGTAAATTATATTCTCCAAAATTATTCATATGATGCATTCTTAATACTCATAAAAAATCCCAACTTCCTAACTTTAAAAACACCAAAGTTATGGCATTTCCGATCGTTCAGTTATATGGCATCTATATGATATAGTGGCCCGATCCGGCTCGTTCCGACTTATATACTACCTACAATAGAAAGAAAATTTTTGGGAAAGTTTCAAGCTTTAAAACTGAGGGACAGACAGACGGACATGGCTAGATCGACTCTCCTGGTGATGCTGATCAAGAATATATATACTTTATAGGGTCGGAAATATCTCCTTCACTGCGTTGCAAACTCTTGACTGAAATTATAATACCCTCTGCAAGGGTATAATGAACGCAAAAATCCAAAGGCGTTTCTACATTTGACGGGATATCGATAAGTATCAGTATTTTCAATTCGATTATTATTATAAAAATTATGGTTTTAAAACTTAACGAAACCTATCTTTTATACTAAAACAAAGAGCTGTCAAAATGCTATCGAAGATTTTCCGTGACCCCTGGGAAAGCACATTTTCAAACTAAAATCAGACTAATAAATGCAGTTTTATTACTACACTAAAATAAAGTAGGACCGCCTGAACAGGAAAATAAAACGACTATATGTAGAAAATTTGCTTAAATCAGCGTCGAAAAGCGAAACGACGAATAAACAGAGTGCAATAGATAAGACCAATGGAAATTGCAGTTTGCCAATTGTTGCCACTGCAACCGAAAAAATTAGCAGCAATTAATGGAAATTTGCAACGAACTGCGATAAGTGAGGCCGATATAAATGTGTTTGAAGTTTTGCATTAATGGTGAACTTAAAGTCAATTTCAACTTGGCCGACCATATGGTCCGAAAAATTGGCCAATGAAATGCTTCACCAATGGAAAAAAGTGGGTCAAATTTAACTATATGAACTTAATGCAAGTCTGCTTCCTGATCGTCAGTTTTTATACCCGTTACTCGTAGAGTAAAAGGGTATATTGTATTCGTGCAAAAGTATGTAACAGCTAGAAGGAAGCGTTTCCGACCCTATAAAGTATATATATTCTTGATCAGGGTCACTAGCCGAGTCGATATAGCCATGTCCGTCTGTCCGTCTGTCCGTCTGTCTGTCCGTCTGTCTGTCCGTCCGTATGAACGCTGAGATCTCGGAAACTATAAAAGCTAGAAGATTGGCATTTTGCATGTAGATTTTAGGAGTTCCTACGCAGCGCAAGTTTGTTTCAAAAAGGTGCCACGCCCCCTTTAACGCCCACAATCGCTTATATACGATTTTAAAAATTTAAATATTTCGGAAAAGTAAAAATGCAGTTTTATTGTGTTTATCAATACCTATCGAAATGTAGAAGAAATTTTTCAAATCGGACCATTCGTTAAAAAGTTATGCGTGATCAAAATTTCTATCTCCATCTCCCTCGCACTCCCTTTACCTGAGTAACGGGTATCTGATAGTCGGGGCACCCGACTATAGCGTTCTCTCTTGTTTTTTATTAAATTCACCAGGGGTGGCTGTAATGACTGTAATCATAAGATTTACAAATCTTTCGAGAATCGAGAATAGCAAGAAAGAAACTACATTAAATTACTTGCGATAGAAAACAGACTTTTGGTAGAGTTTCATTCATATAGCTCTTAAACTAAGTGACTAGTTGCGGAAAATATAATAGCCTCTGCAAGGGTATAATAAAATCATTGTATTCTTCTTGGATAAATCGATATTTAAAATAATTTTTAAATTTACAACGCATTGAAGGAAACATTCTCGACGCTATAAGTTATATATTTTCTTGATCAATAACAACAGTCGAAACTGGTTCAACAGTATTGAAAGTAATAATTGGACAACTATACTATATAGCTGTAATAGTTTCATCCTTTAAGGACCGTGCTCTCTAGCTCTTGGTAATTTAAGAGTAGGTTAACATTTTAAACTAAGGAAATGTAAATCTAAATTAAGATTGTCAATCAATGAAAAATGAATTACATTTGTTTCTAAGAAAATAACATCTTAAGCATCAACGAAAACACCTATTCTGGTCCTAAGAAGATGTACCTCGTACATCATGATTCGGAACAATAATCTTTATATTTTCCACATGTCAATATATTTTGACAACTTGCTGTCAGGTTAAGATAACCATGTTCCCTAATGAGATGCAAGACGAATGGGAGCCGCTTTTTTTGATAAATTGATAAGGTCTTCGGTAGGTACAAATTACAGGCCTGAAAAGGTTGCCCCCGGTATTCCAAGAGCCCAATTAAATCCGTATATGCATGATCGAAATCAGAAAAATCGGTAAAAGATGTAAGCTTGTTGTGCATCTTGTGAATGAGCATTGGAATGAACCAGAGAATTCAACAGAATCAGCCGCATCTTCAAGGCCGTTCGATAAACGCAAAACTGGTTTCGAAACCATCTCAAAAATAGAGGATTGAGGGGCGATCTGTGTTTCGATGAGTCAGTTCTCATTATAGCTGCTGTCTTGCATCTCATTTTGAATGGTCAAGGTCAATTTGCAGCTCACGATCTGACAAATTGAGTTAATTTAAATATTTGGAGTAGGTACAAAGTAGGTGGATATATTCATTTGAAATTGTTGTTAAGAAACGTTTAATATTTTGGTGATATAATATAAGATATATTTTCTTCAATATTTTTATCAAAGAAATATTTATCTTCTAAGCAAATAATGAGTATAATACCATAACTTATAACATTAATAAACTTCTATTAAAGACAGACTACCTTTGCGTTTTAATTTCGACCTTTTCTTTTTTATTTTCGCTCATAATTTCCCAAAAAAAATGTGTCGCGTCAGTAAAAAATTAAAAATAAATAAAAAGTATAAATAACAGGTATGGATTAAATAAAAAGCATTAATTGCCGTAATATTGTGTAAAAACGTGGGCATTGTGTGCAATCTGCAACAATGTTGCAATTGCCATCAATTAAATGAAAAGCCCCAACAATTTGCATGGACTTGCAAATTATGGGCAACCGGCGGAAAAAAAAACTAATGGTACAAAAACTAATTGTACAAAAGAGAAACGAAAATAGCAAAAGTGAAATAATATGAAATGAATAGTTAGTTGCACAGAAATTGACGTAACTCACATTTAATTTTCTGGCGAAAGGTTGTATAAAAACAGATGCTGAGCCACTTTCTAAAAGCAACATTGAAAGTTGTTAGAGTGTTGAAAAAAATATCTCCTGATATTTAAATATCGGAAGGAAATTAAAACGCTAAACTGGTTTCAAAATGGATTACATTATTTTCAAATTTGTTCATCTTTATTTTTTAATCATTCTTAGCCTATCCAAGTTAAAATAAATAATATTTGTAATATTTTTGAATTACATGACACATTATTTTTATCTATTGCTTTGTACCGATAGAAATATCTATTATTATCTATTGCCCAATAGCAATATCAAATGAAGACAACCTGACCTGATAACTAATTGTTGGTCAAATTAATTGAAAGAATTATGCACATGTGACATGAAACTAACTATTTACTTTAGTATTTGTTGTTTAATTAAAAAACAAGTTTGACTTAGTTGTTTTTAAGTATTTACGCATACACCCCAATTTTTAGTAGTTTTCCAAAATATAAACTACTTTATTTTATAAAAATCTGATTATTTCGTGTGATTTTCGTTCTTGGAAATGTTATAAATAATACATGATGATTGCAATCATCTTTGATTGAAGAAAATTATCATTGCGTCTATTTCTCAATACCTACTTGAATAAAATTCATAGGCGCAGAGAAAAATTAAAAAATGAAGAATTTATTTCCTTGTTTCCTGGCTCAAATAAGTTGCCAGGGAGATGAGACTACTCTGGGCCTTCACCGAGGGCAAATAATCGACTCTGACTTCCCAATCTCTCAACTCCCATTCATTGCGGGTCAAGTGCGTTCAATTTCCTTCAGGGAAACACTGGGGCTCAACACCAGACTGGCATGCCCTCATCAATATAAATCACAACAAAGGACCCTTGGCCAACTAGCTTTTGACATTGTTTACCTCATCAGTTCGGGGAGTTGTGAGAGCCTGGAACCAGCACTTCTTTTTGACTGATGTTCCCTGGATTGTGTGCCATGCTTTTGTTTTTGGCCAGCAGGAAGCTTTTGCTCCTTCTATTTGATGGATTGCCAAGCAGCAGCTGTTTTTGTCCAAAAATTAAGCAGAATTCGGGCAGTATGGCGTTATCTAAAGGACACTTGAGCTTATGAATTCTGGTAGCAAAAGCATTCAATGCATGTTATTTGAATCTTAAAATTTTAATTACATTTAAATATATGCGTAATTTTAAAATAAGCTTATTGCAACATTAACACCAGGTATCAATAATACATAATAACACATATTTATATATCATATATATTTATCTGTACCCTGGAGTCTACAAATGTGGAGTAATTTTAAGGCCACAAGCAATAAGATTTTCTGCTCGAATGAATACACTTGCTTTAATAAAACATAAGGAAATTACTCAAGGGATTTTGACACTAAGGGGTTGGGCTCAATCATTGCTTAAATTTTTTCTCAGACTACATGATTTTACGTAAGTACGAGCAAGTCACCAATTAATAAAAGGATGATCAGATTTTGATATTTAAATGAGGGCTACGCATTTAAAAATAGCTGATAAATAATCTTTCGTACAATAAAATACTGCCGCAGAGGACAAAAAAGGCTTATTAATGAGCTCATAACAACCCCACATTATATTTAAAATTAAAACTAATAAATAAATATAAACTTATAATTTCGAAAGAGAAGAATGTAATAATGTATAAAAAGCATTTAACATTCAACGATAAACCCAAATTAACCATAAAGATTGATTGAAATGTATTAGCATTAATGGAAAGTGGAAAACGTTAAATAGTGCTCTTCAACAAATCATTTCTTAACTTTTGAAGGAACTAATACTATTGAAAACATCATTTACCACTTTTAAGAAAAAAATTGCTAATAAAACATTTTATTACTTTTGAATAAGTAATACAAAAAAAAGATATTCATTAATTTTAAAATAAATAAAAAACAATTTATTAATTTTAAGTCATAAGTTTAAAAAAAACAAGAAAAGAAAGCTAACTTCGGGCGGAGCCGAAGTTGAAATACCCTTGCAGAATATTCTGCAAATTATATTCTCAAAAATTATTCATATGATGCATTCTTAATACTCATAAAAAATCCCACCTTCCTAACTTTAAAAACATCAAAGTTATGGCATTTCCAATCGTTCAGTTATATGGCAGCTACAGGATATAGTCGGCCGATCCTTATTAAATTTGATATGTCGGATTGATTGGGCAAAAATAAAACCCATAGAAAATCCCAACTTTCTAACTTAACAAACACCAAAGTTATGGCATTTCCGATCAATCAGTTATATGGCAGCTTTAAGATATAGTCGGCCGATCCTGAAATTTGGTAGGTCGGATTAATTGGCCAAATTTGAAACCCATAGAAAATCCCAACTTCCTAACTTTACAAACACCAAAGTTATGGCATTTCCGATCAATCAGTTATATAGCAGCTATAGGATATAGTCGGCCGATCCTGAAATTTGGTACGTCGGATTGATTGGCCAAATATAAAACCCATAGAAAGTCCCAACTTCCTAACTTAACAAACAGCAGAGTTATGCCATTTCCTATCAATCAGTTATATGGCAGCTATAGGATATAGTCGGCCGATCCCGGCCGTTCCGACTTATATACTGCGTGCAAAGGAAAGAAGGGTGTGTGCAAAGTTTCAATTCGATATCTTTAAAACTGAGAGACTAGTTTGCGTAGAAACAGACAGACGGACAGACAGACGGACAGACGGACATGGCTATATCAACTCAGGAGGTGATCCTGATCAAGAATATATATACTTTATATGGTCGGAGATGTCTCCTTCACTGCGTTGCACACTTTTGACCAAAATTATAATACCCTCTGCAAGGGTATAAAAATTCGAATGTTTTCGAAAATGTTCTACCAAAATATAAAATATAAGTACTTGTAAATAAGCTTGCTCAGTGGATTCTTCGAATCAATAAATAAATAATGAAAAATAAAGCTAAAGGTATGCTTTGGTATCACACATTACTTAATTTATGTGCTTTGACCATATTTGTACTCGTAATGTGATTTCTAGCAATACCAATCTAAAACTTGTTGTTATCATCGAAGCACGGTTTGTTGTTGTTTTGCTGTTAAAAAATCATACGTTTTTGTCTTTGTCTTTCGGAATCCGAAATTATTGTTCTAAATTGAAGATGGAACTTTGACAAAAACAAAAACACATGATTTTCGAAATTGACCAAATTTTAAACTTGGTCGGACTGCAACATCTGAAACAAGAAAGGAAAGCTAACTTCGGGCGGAGCCGAAGTTGATATACCCTTGCAGAATACTCTGTAAATTATATTCTCCAAAATTATTCATATGATGCATTCTTAATACTCATAAAAAATCCGAACTTCCTAACTTTAACAACAACAAAGTTATGGCATTTCCAATCGTTCAGTTATATGGCAGCTATAGGATATAGTCGGCCGATCCTTATGAAATTTGATAGGTCGGATTGATTGGCCAAAAATAAAATCCATAGAAAATCCCAACTTCCTAACTTTACAAACACCAAAGTTATGGCATTTCCGATCAATCAGTTATATGGCAGCTATAGGATATAGTCGGCCGATCCTTATGAAATTTGGTAGGTCGGATTGATTGGCCAAAAATAAAATCCATAGAAAATCCCAACTTCCTAACTTAACAAACACCAAAGTTATGGCATTTCCGATCATTCAGTTATATGGCAGCTATAGGATATAGTCGGCCGATCCTTATGAAATTTGGTGGGTCGGATTGATTGGCCAAATATAAAACCCATAGAAAATCCCAACTTTCTAACTTTACAAACACCAAAGTTATGGCATTTCCGATCAATCAGTTATATGGCAGCTATAGGATATAGTCGGCCGATCCTTATGAAATTTGGTAGGTTGGATTGATTGGCCAAATATAAAACCCATAGAAAATCCCAACTTTCTAACTTTACAAACACGAAAGTTATGGCATTTCCGATCAATCAGTTATATGGCAGCTATAGGATATAGTCGGCCGATCCCGGCCGTTCCGACTTATATACTGCGTGCAAAGGAAAGAAAGGTGTGTGCAAAGTTTCAATCCGATAGCTTTAAAACTGAGAGACTAGTTTGCGTAGAAACAGACAGACGGACAGACGGACAGACGGACAGACGGACATGGCTATATCAACTCAGGAGGTGATCCTGATCAAGAATATATATACTTTATAGGGTCGGAGATGTCTCCTTCACTGCGTTGCACACTTTTGACCAAAATTATAATACCCTCTGCAAGGGTATAAAAAGTGCGAGATAAAAAATAAAATAGGCATGCGAAATAGACGAATTAATTGTACCACTAACCGAATCAGGGAGTCCAAATGCACGGAGTATAAGCCACTGTTATTGCCACAAGCCACTCTTAAATGTTGATGTCAAACTGTGACATTAAGCTCAATATCTGAAACGCGCTTATCGCTTGGTATTATCTTGTTTGCATCGCCATAGTGACAGATTCATTGAGGTTAGTAATTTGCATTGCAAAACGAGTACGAAACCGAAGCTTATCTTTCAGCATCTCGCAGCGAACCTCGGACAGTAGCCAGGAAAATATTGTCCAACCTATATCTATCAGTTTATATCGAGTTATTGCTCTACGTCCATTCTCTTTCCCAAGTAACTGAAGGCTAAATATAATAATCTGCAGACTTTAAGTGTTCAGAAATCGACTGCCGATTAAAAATTCGCGCAAACCTCTTTAAAGGAAACATTTTCTGGGTGCGACACCGTTAACAAATCACAATAATTGTTTAATGTGATCGCAGCAGAAAAACAGTTTAGTAAATAAAAATAATTGATTTTAAAGAAAAGTACTTTTAAAAGTACATCTTCTGGTTAAACATATCTGGCAGCGTTGTTAGCGACATATAATAATAAACTCAGTTAACGCAATAAATGACCATTAACACTTTTAAAACTAGTCTTGCCGTAGAAAAAATATTTTTTTTTGCTTATTTTTATACCCTTGCAGAGGGTATTATAATTTTGGTCAAAAGTGTGCAACGCAGTGAAGGAGACATCTCCGACCCTATAAAGTATATATATTCTTGATCAGGATCACCTCCTGAGTTGATATAGCCATGTCCGTCTGTCCGTCTGTCTGTTTCTACGCAAACTAGTCTCTCAGTTTTAAAGCTATCGAGTTGAAACTTTGCACACACCCTTCTTTCCTTTGCACGCAGTATATAAGTCGGAACGGCCGGGATCGGCCGACTATATCCTATAGCTGTCATATAACTGATTGATCGGAAATGCCATAACTCTGCTGTTTGTTAAGTTAGGAAGTTGGGACTTTCTGTGGGTTCTATATTTGGCCAATCAATCCGACGTACCAAATTTCATAAGGATCGGCCGACTATATCTTATAGCTGCCATATAACTGATTGATCGGAAATGCCATAACTTTGGTGTTTGTAAAGTTAGAAAGTTGGAATTTTCTATGGGTTTTATATTTGGCCAATCAATCCGACCTACCAAATTTCATAAGGATCGGCCGACTATATCTTATAGCTGCCATATAACTGATTGATCGGAAATGCCATAACTTTGGTGTTTGTAAAGTTAGGAAGTTGGGATTTTCTATGGGTTTTATTTTTGCCCAATCAGTTCGACATATTAAATTTCATAAGGATCGGCCGACTATATCCTATAGCTGCCATATAACTGATTGATCGAAAATGAAATAACTTTGGTGTTTTTAAAGTTAGGAAGGTGGGATTTTTTATGAGTATTAAAAATGCATCATATGAATAATTTTGGAGAATATAATTTGCAGAATATTCTGCAAGGGTATTTCAACTTCGGCTCCGCCCGAAGTTAGCTTTCCTTTCTTGTTTGTAAATAAAATATAACAAAGCATCAGTAAAACATCAACAAAAAAATTACCCAGCCGAAATGTAAGCAATATGTGTACTTGCAAAGGCTGCCTTGAAGAATTTGTGAGCTTTAAGAGGATAATGATTTTCAGCGGCGAAGTGGTAAATGGGGTCTGGAGATTACTTTTGTCTAAAAAGTATATTGGTGCTTTGGAACTGCAAATAAAACAATAAGTTGGCTATAGTTAAGCATTTCCCGAAACAAGATAAACTTAAACACCAGTGTAAACGGTGCCAAAAAAACAAATTTTGAGATTCGGAAACAATAAAAATGTGTACTGTACGTGCCAAAGAAGCGATAAAAAATTCGTTGGGGAAGCGGTTTCTTACATTTAAGCATAAAAATCGATGCATTATCGTTTTAAAGAATATAACATTTTTTTCGCAACTGTAGCGAGGATAATACGTTTAAACGCCGATCGTTAAACAAAAAATGTATTCGATCGGGTGACTACATTCTCCAAATGTTGATCGTTTGATCGGGTAAAAATAGCTACATTAAGTTGTTTTGAAATATTAATGCACATATCCATATCTCTCCACAGTCTGCTTTTATAAAATCTTTTTCCTCTTAACTAACTTTTTATCTCACTTTTCGTGGCATAGCCAATAAACACTCAGTGGGTTGCAGTTTTTTACCATTTCAGTTTGAGAGGAACAATGGCTCTCGAACACATCCCTTTAGTCATCATATAATTTCAGTGTTGGGAAAGGTACTGTTTTTTATACCCGTTACTCGTAGAGTAAAAGGGTATATTGTATTCGTGCAAAAGTATATAACAGGTAGAAGGAAGCGTTTCCGACCCTATAAAGTATATATATTCTTGTTCAGGATCACTAGCCGAGTCGATCTAGCCATGTCGGTCTGTCTGTCTGTCCTTCTGTCCGTCCGTATGAACGCTGAGATCTCGGAAACTATAAAAGCTAGAAGATTGGCATTTTGCATGCAGATTCTAGGAGTTCCTACGCAGCGCAAGTTTGTTTCAAAAAGGTGCCACGCCCCCCACGCCCACAATCGCTTATATACGATTTTAAAAATTTAAATATTTCGGAAAAGTAAAAATGCAGTTTTATTGTGTTTATCAATACCTATCGAAATTTAGAAGAAATTTTTCAAATCGGACCATTCGTTAAAAAGTTATGCGTGATCTCCATCTCCCTCGCACTCTCTTTACCTGAGTAACGGGTATCTGATAGTCGGGGCACCCGACTATAGCGTTCTCTCTTGTTTTACCTAGGTAAGGTAAAAGATATTGGACAAAAATAAATACCTAGGTAAGGTAAAGGTACTTCAATTTCCCAGTACCTAGGTAAAGGTAAACGGTAAAAATATTGTTTTCTCAATGTTTATAATTTTTTTGTTTATTTATTTGTTTTTTTTTTGTATTATTACATTGGGGAATCAAGATCTTAAAATAAGACTAGGTTTCAATTTTTAGTCATCTTAAAAATATGTAACATTATCTTTTCATTTCATTTCAATCTCAATTTAAATGTTATCATTTTTTTTTAACATAAGCAATGTTTCAAAAAACTCGTCCCCCAGCCTGTTTCGTTTTGGGGTTAGGATTTGACCTCCACAACTAAACAATCTTTCGACTGGCGCAGAGCTGGGCAGAACTGTATTATATTTTAGGAAAACATCAAAAATGCATTTATATTTATGTAAAGCTGATAAATTTTTGTCATGATCACTTAAGTATGCCAAAACCTCTAATTCGAATTTGCAATGCTCCATATCTTTTCCATCTCTTGACTTTACTTGAATACTGGAATTGTAAAATTCTTCACAATCGTTAGTGACAATACTTTCATTAATTAAATTTCCTTCGTGTTCTTTACATTCCTCAATAAGCCACCCTTTAAAAAGTTTTAACTTTTTTTTATCAAGCAATGGAACCCATTTAAGTTTAAATTTTGGGATTGTCATTGCTGACAATACAAAGGGTTTTGACTCTTCAGCGGTCAAATTATTTATAAAAGCAAATCTTTTATAAATACCCGCTTTTAGGGCATCTGCAAGTGCTTCGCAAAACTCGAATTCATTAAATTGTTCTAGCTTGTGAATGATCCCTTGTAATGTGGGCAACAAATATCCAAGATAACAACTATTTTCACCCTGTAATAGATCTATAGCTTTTGCAAAGATATCAGTAACGGAATTCATTTCCTCCAAAAAATTTAGTTCTGTTACTGTAAAATGTGGCTTTTTTAATGCGGAGCATATATTTTTCAAGTGATTTTTCACTTCTAAAATACGTTTAACGCTATCGTGAAACGAGTTCCACCTAGTAGCGCATGGAGCTATAAGCTTGAGATGACAAATTTGTTCTACTTCATCTGCAGCAACCGTTGACCTGCTTACATAATTCCACAAAGACGTAGCTTTTGCAAGAGATGACTGGTACAACCGTTTAAATTGGATGTCCTCAAGAGCCTTCTCTGCATCTTTAGTAACTACTAAGTTTAGAGTGTGGGAAGCGCATCTAAAATGCTTTGGGAGAACTATTTCACCGGCCTCACATACATCGATCTCTATAGCATCGACCTCTGAATCCTCTAAAAATTCAGGATGGATGGAATTCGATCCTACAAATTTATCAAAACTGTATACTTTGAATGCTTTGCTGAAGTTTGAAGTGTTGTCGGTAACAGTGCCGCATATTTGCGAATCTTTTAACCCATATTGAGAATGTATATCTGCCAATGTTTTTCCAATCAATTCATGTGTATGAGAAAAACGTACTCTTTTACATGCCAGAACAACCGAATGCCTCTCTAAATTCGAATCGATGTAGTGCCCGGTGACACCAAAATAACTTTTGTTGCTGGCGCTCCATATATCAGCTGTTGTACAAACGAAAGGGATATCTTTAAGAATATTATTAATATCTAGTCGATATTCCACTCTGCGTTTATCGAACATCGACTTAATAGTTTTTCGGCACGGTATATTAACAGGACGTCCACCAATTGTAGATAGAAGCTCCTTGAAAGATTTTTTCTCGACGTGAGATATCGGTAGCATCTCCGCCACGATGTAGTCGCACACTTTCTGATTGATCTGCAAATATTTAAATAAACACACATTATTATATATTGAGTTATTCAATTTTGTCATTAATTTAATTACCTGGGCTGAACTCAGGGAACCAAAAAACCATTTTAAATTATCCTTAGTAACTTCCATATTCGTCTTGGCTTTCTTAGCTTTCATGGCCTCGTAGTCCGTGTAACAGGTTGGATGAACCCTCTAAATTTGTTGAAATTAAATCCAATTATTTAAAAATATAAGCTTGAATAATTTTATGTATATATTTTTAAAACACACGGCATGAATGTGAATAAGGATAAAATCGCAGTTTTATTATACCCTTGCAGAGGGTATTATAATTTTGGTCAAAAGTGTGCAACGCAGTGAAGGAGACATCTCCGACCCTATAAAGTATATATATTCTTGATCAGGATCACCTCCTGAGTTGATATAGCCATGTCCGTCTGTCCGTCTGTCCGTCTGTCCGTCTGTCTGTCCGTCTGTCCGTCTGTCCGTCTGTCTGTTTCTACGCAAACTAGTCTCTCAGTTTTAAAGCTATCGAATTGAAACTTTGCACACACCCTTCTTTCCTTTGCACGCAGTATATAAGTCGGAACGGCCGAGATCGGCCGACTATATCCTATAGCTGCCATATAACTGATTGATCGGAAATGCCATAACTTTGCTGTTTGTAAAGTTAGGAAGTTGGGATTTTCTATGCGTGTTATATTTGGCCAATCAATACGACCTACCAAATTTCATAAGGATCGGCCGACTATATCCTATAGCTGCCATATAACTGATTGATCGGAAATGCCATAACATTGGTGTTTGTAAAGTTAGGAAGTTGGAATTTTCTATGGGTTTTATATTTGGCCAATTAATCCGACCTACCAAATTTCATAAGGATCGGCCGACTATATCCTATAGCTGCCATATAACTGATTGATCGGAATTGCCATAACTTTGGTGTTTGTGAAGTAAGGAAGTTGGGATTTTCTATGGGTTTTATATTTGGCCTATCAATCCGACCTACCAAATTTCATAAGGATCGGCCGACTATATCCTATAGCCGCCATATAACTGATTGATCGGAAATGCCATAACTTTGGTTTTTGTTAAGTTAGGAAGTTGGGATTTTCTATGGGTTTTATTTTTAGCCAATCAATCCAACCTATCAAATTTCATAAGGATCGGCCGACTATATCCTATAGCTGCCATATAACTGAACGATTGGAAATGCCATAACTTTGGTGTTTTTAAAGTTAGGAAGTTTGGATTTTTTATGAGTATTAAGAATGCATTATATGAATAATTTTGGAGAATATAATTTACAGAATATTCTGCAAGGGTATATTAACTTCGGCTCCGCCCGAAGTTAGCTTTCCTTTCTTGTTATATATAATTTTGTGCCCGTATGTATGCACGTATCACTACATTAATGTATTTATGAAACCCTCATGTACATATTTGGCGCGCAAAATTTTCGTATGTAGAAACTATGTATTGTGCATATGTATATGCCGTATGTTTACGTACTTACGGCATTTTTGCGCGCCAAATACACTTTTTTCTCAATATGTACAAGAGGAAAGTGTATTTGGCGCGCAAAAATTCCGTATGTAGAAACATTTTACTATATATTGTGCATATGTATATGCCGTTTGTTTACGTACATACATACGGCATTTTTGCGCGCCAAATACACTTGGGTTTCATAAATACATTGATGTAGTGATGCGTACATACATACGGGCACAAAATTATATAAAATACAACTGCGATTTTATCCTTATTCACATTTTCATTCTCAAATATGTACATAAGTAATGTATACATATGTATGTACATATCTTACACATAAAAAAACGTATAGGCTTACCTTGAGGTGTTTGTGCAGATTTCCTGTCGATTTATCATCGAATTTTATTGTTTTATTAACACACAACACGCACTTGCCATCCGGGTTAAAAAATTTGCCATTTAATATTAGTGGCAACACTTTCTCATTTGCATTTTCTTTTTCGGCCATGTCTGTCGCGCAGAGTTAAATTGTTTTGTGCATATGTGAAAATTGCAATGCAAAGGTTACATCACAAAACAAACATGAGAATGGCTAAGTTCCCTTGACTTTTAATACTGCGTTCCGACTATTACAATTTCGAAACGAAATTGACGTGTAGATGTGGTGGATTTTGCTTATTTCAATGTCGCAGTCAGATTTGGCTATTTTAAATCAAAGCATTGTTTAATACCTATACAAGTACCTTAATAATTCCGAAGGTATATCAAAATCTGTAACTAGGTAAGGTAAAAGGTACCCAATTATTTGTATACCTAGGCAAGGTAAAAGGTACCACTAAATTGTACCTAGATACGTACCTAGGTAAAAATATCTAGGTATGTCCCAACAGTAAAGTTAGCCTTTTACGCTGTGAGCAAAGCGTTTTCCTTTTTTTGTTTTCAGCATTTTCGCTTGATTTTTTTGAGTTCCGCTCCCAGAACCAACAACAATGGATAGGCAATCCAAAAACGAGAATCCATTTTCGATTTTTCATCATCAATGGGTGGCCTTCTTCTTTTCTGCCTTGCCTTTTTCTTTGGAGTCGTTTTGTTTGTGTTTTCAGCTTTTTTTTCGTTGCATTTTCATTGAATTGCTTTTGGCTCTGGGTCTGGCCATTGTTTACTTCCGTTTCCGGTCGGAAAAAGAGGGGCGGTAGTGGAGTTTCGGGGGTATTGGCATATGCAAATATTTTCAGCATGATTGCACTTTTCTCTCTTTTGATTTCTTGCCTTTGCGACTTTTTATTATCGAATTGATGGAATGAAAAATTTATAAGCATTCCGGTTTGTCGCAGAAATTTAAAAGGTGAAATTAAATTAAAGCGGAAAAGTTTAATCCTGATTCCCTGCGATTTAAAATTGTAACCCTGTCACACTTACATTTACATATCTCCCTTATCTCATTTACTGTGCAATGGATGTCCTTTTCTGAGGGATGTAACAAAGTGAATTTGTTTATTTAACAAAATGAGCTTGGCATTTTCAACGCTTTAAGCAAAATTTGGAGCTCTTTTTTGGCGTTAGTGGAGAGGGTAATTAGGTAAAAATATTTGCACATGTCCTCACTTTAACGTTGCCTTTTAAAACTCTTTAAGAATGTTTAGCTCTTGCTTTCAGGTTGTTTTCATTTAATACCGTGTAAGTAAAAATTAAAATACGCTCACTTTAGCAAATTTGTGTTGGGGACTCCTTTTTATTTTTATCTCGGCAAAAATGTTACAAAATTCAAAGCTTTTTAAAATGTTTTACTTCGCTTTTGTTTTTTCTGAATTAAATCCTATTTAATTTATGAACATTTAAAAAATATATTGTGATAGGAATGTCAAACGTGCTAGCCATTTTATATTTAATTGAGAGAATAGTGTTTTGTGACTTATATTATAACCTTTCAGAGATCACTGCAAATTTAAGAAGAATTATGGTTCAAGAATAATATTTTCTTAAAGGAATGGTAGGGTGGCCATTAGCTTAAGTCGAAAGTTGCAAATATTGATTTATTGAATGAAAAAATCTTAAAAATTTCAGGATTACAATGATACATTAAGCTTACAGGAAATCATAAAATAATTTTATTCAGATTTAAATTTATTCTAACGAATAAAAATTAGAAGCGAAAATATTGGGTGTCACAAGTATTTTGGTAAATGTAAATGAATCGATATAATCAAATTTGGAAGTGTATCTCGGCAATTGACCTGTCACTAGAACACTCGACACAAATTTCTTTATACTTGTAATCTCAGAGGTTCCAATCTAGAGTAAATACTTATCAATAATTTCATTTAAATAAAACTATCAACTTATTATAATAAAACAACAAATATTGGGACTTCTTATTTAAATGGGAAAACCAATCCCATAATATTGTTTCCCAAAAAGATTGAAAGGCTTGCTTTTAATTCCATGACCGAAATACTTTGTCCACCATTGTATACTGCAGTTGGCTTACAAAAGTAAGAATCGAACCTGGGTCTAAATTTATACTGTGGATGCTTTTTAGCCACTCGGCTCCAAAATGAAATTATAGCTTGTAAATTAAATGTAGTTTCCAAGTGAAAATGTGATAGAGAGGAAGTAATAAAAACCATGTGCTACTAGCACCATTTACCACTTTAAAGTCTAACAACAGCAAATATATTATATTTTAGCCAGATGTAATGTATTCTTTTTACTAGCGCTAAAAATAAAGCCATAAAATCGGCATCCCACTGACTTAATCAAATGTTGTTTAGCTGCCAAATTAGGGAGTTTGATCTAGCTGACTAAGTGACAGCTGCAAATCGCTGTGAATTGGAAATCATGTTTGCCAGCACTAAATGAAAAAGAAATTGATAAAAGAAGTTATACGTAGCTGGCAATCATTAAGTTCATCTGTAAGGGAAAATGCAACAATTTGTGGTTTTCCGAAAAACAGGTACAAACGCAAACACTAGTCATAAAGGTAAGGGCCAACACCAAGGGAACACACAAAGACAACAAGCTGCCAATGCACAAGGAGTTGGTAGTTGGTATTGACATAAAGTGAATTGCCTCTTGATTAATTAAAAGCTCTTTGATCATTCTCCCTGTGTGCGTGTGTTTTCCTTGTTCTGCTAAAAATCCACCCCTAGCCCTGTCAAATATTTCTTACTTTCTATCCTCCTATATCCCTCCAATTTTCTCGACTGTTTCCCCTTTTGGCTAAAAAGAAGTGGTTTTAGCCATGTTGTGGGTTTGCCATTGACAAAAGCCGTTGGCAGCAGTCAAGAACAACAGATTTCGAATGTTAAAATACAACTGGAGTTAAAAGGAAATATTTCTTACAAGCAAAAAATCAAGAAGGAGCGTTGGAGTCCAGTGTTACGACTTAATCCTCGTTATTTTTATATCCAATTAAACAAGAAAAGAAAGCTAACTTCGGGCGGAGCCGAAGTTGAAATACCCTTGCAGAATATTCTGCAAATTATATTCTCAAAAATTACTCATATGATGCATTCTTAATACTCATAAAAAATCCCACCTTCCTAACTTTAAAAACACCAAAGTTATGGCATTTCCAATCGTTCAGTTATATGGCAGTTACAGGATATAGTCGGCCGATCCTTATGAAATTTGATATGTCGGATTGATTGGGCAAAAATAAAACCCATAGAAAATCCCAACTTTCTAATTTAGCAAACACCAAAGTTATGGCATTTCCGATCAATCAGTTATATGGCAGCTTTAAGATATAGTCGGCCGATCCTGAAATTTGGTACGTCGGATTGATTGGCCAAATATAAAACCCATAGAAAGTCCCAACTTCCTAACTTAACAAACAGCAGAGTTATGCCATTTCCTATCAATCAGTTATATGGCAGCTATAGGATATAGTCGGCCGATCCCGGCCTTTCCGACTTATATACTGCGTGCAAAGGAAAGAAGGGTGTGTGCAAAGTTTGAATTCGATATCTTTAAAACTGAGAGACTAGTTCGCGTAGAAACAGACAGACGGACAGACGGACATGCTTATATCAACTCAGGAGGAAGAATATATATACTTTATAGGATCGGAGATGTCTCCTTCACTGCGTTGCACACTTTTGACCAAAATTATAATACCCTCTGCAAGGGTATAAAAACAATTATACAATTGAAGTCAATTGCAATTTTTTGAACAGAACTGGTCTACAATAATTATGAGGGCCCTTTAGTCTAAAGTTAGTCTTCATGACTGTTAGTTAAGTTATATTTTTAAGCTTTGATCTACTTATTGTTAGTCTCATTAAAGAGAAGATCCAACAAATAAAGCATATATGTAAAGGTATTCTGATCTGCTAGAGCTGACTTAATTGGCCAACTTGAACTTAATTTTTTTATAGCTTATGTCCCATTAGTATGTATATGCAATACTAAAAAAACGATCAGAATTTCAAAAATAAAAACAAGAGAGAACGCTTTAGTCGAGTGCCTCGACTATTAGATACCCGTTACTCAGCTAAACTACTTAATATAAATATGCCTTCTTGTATGTTTTGCGCCGCTCGAATTAGCACCTTGGCCAGCTGTTCCAAAGTCATCCGTTAGATGGCGCTATTGTACCACGGGCCATGAAAGGCGGAAATGTAGGCGCTAGCCAGGCTTAAGCGTTTAATGGGTTTTTGGGCGTTAGAGTGGGCGTGGCAAACTTTTATTAGGCCAATCGATAGGTATTGACGAAACAAATACATATCAATTAAAATTTTCATAATAGCATCAAAACTGTGGCCACAGCTTGTGGCTTGTGGGCGTCAGAGGGGGCGTGGCACCATTTTGAAACAAACTTGCGCTGCGTAGGAACTCCTAAAATCTACATGCAAAATGCCAATCTTCTAGCTTTTATAGTTTCCGAGATCTCAGCGTTCATACGGACAGACAGACAGACGGACAGACGGACATGGCTAGATCGACTCGGCTAGTGAGCCTGAACAAGAATATACATATATACTTTATAGGGTCGGAAACGCTTCCTTTTACTTTACGAGTAACTGGTATAATGAAGGATCTATGAAATAGTTTTTAAATTTTGTGTTTGTTTGTGTTTGCTTATCACGCCACACAAGGGTGGACCTTGTTTTTGTGCATCCATAGGTCGGCCGTTGTCGTCTGCGGAGACGCCATCAACCCGGTGGCAAGGTTATAATTTTGACCTGTCTTATCAACAAACGAGAATGTACTGAAGGATAGCTGAATAAAAATTATAAATGCCTTTGAAATTAAATAATACATTTTTAATAATTCAACTTAAATTGTAAAACTATTATAACCAATATGGAAATCGTGCAAAAGCGGAATCAAAAGTTTTAAGGTGGTCAACCTTAATTCCGAAAGTCTGCATTTCTTGGAACTTGTTTGCTAAAAATAAAAATAATTGCATTTTTTGTAACTAGAAAGATGAACTGGGCTAAACGAAAATATAGCATTAAGATGGCGTGAGAATCACTAAACATGAATGGGAACGCATGTGGGTTTACTTTAAGCATTGAGTGCAAACACGTAACTAATAGTAAGCCAGACTTAGTTTATGTCTTCATTGAAATACATTTTTTTAGCAGCAACAAGGAAATGGTTTCTCTTGGATAGGATTTATTTATACTCTTTTATTAGATTTCCTTAAAAAACAAACAAATTGAATAATAGATGACAACATATAACAACTACTAAGAATTGGTTTTATATTAAACCATCATCACAAGCACATGCCAAGTTCTTTTAGCCAACCCACTTTGAGATCCACCCAGATGTTTCAAGTGACCAACTCATTTCAGCTCAGTCGAAGACATTCCCCAGCCAAAACAAAAGCCTCTACACACGGACCACGCCACTATTAACATAAGCAAAGCCATCGACTATACTCTATAGATACAAAGACCTGTTGTCTCCTCGAAATGCACCACAATAAATTAATGTCAATTTCTGGAACTACTTTTTACACGAGGAAAGATTGAGTGAAAGTATTACAACATCGTTATTTTATCAGAGGAGCCAGATAAGTTTATTTCCATAATAAGTAAGAACTATTTCTAATATTATTTATATGGCGAATTTATATATTTTGAATAACCCCTACAAAATGTCAAATGAATAAAACTTTTTTCACCTCAGTGTTTATTGAGAATGGCAAAACCGGTTGACAGTCTGGGAAAACTGGCAAGAAAGACAGGCAGATATCAAAGCCTAATGGCGCCAACGACGATTACTGAAAACATAGACATTAAATGCAAAGGAAGTGACATTAATTGCATTGATTTAGCAGGCCCTTCACCCCGAAAAGCTGATAAAAGTTCGCATTGTCTGCCTCCATTATTGGGATGCCTTTAAAGGCAAATCCACAAAAATGTACTGGAAATGGATTCGGGGGCTAAAAGCGAGTTAACCATTTCCATGGGATGGTCATAACGCACTCATTGCGTATGCACTTCCAATTATTTGAAATTGTTACTAATGAGAAAATAATTGGCAATATGCTAATCAAACGGTGGCAGTTGGTCGTCGGTCAGCCCTCCATTCCGATTCCAACATATTGTAAATGAAGCATTGCGAACGGATCGATCTGATTTAATTAAGACGTCCAGCCAGTCGCACGAGCTTTGAAATTTTAGCATAGAATCGGGTCTGACTCTAATGCAGATTCAATTGTTTCAAAAGACTGGGCTTTTAAATTGCCCAGTAAAGTGGGAGAGCTGCTTAGAGTAATATAAAATGTATATTGTATTGAACAAACAAGAAAGAAAGCAAACTTCGACAAGCCGAAGTTTATATACCCATGCAATTATTACATAACATAACATTACTAAAAACAATAAAGCTAAGTCGATTTTGCGCTGAATTTTGGCATTTTTTCTAAGGCAGCTATATTGTTGTCCGATTTTGACAAAACTAAAAGAGTAATTCTGATAAAGTAATTGTTCTTAAAGGAATATTTTAATAAACAGAAAAATAGCAAATTAAAAAATGTTTGTCATGTTTTTTTTTTAATTTTTCGATTAGTCTATTGGAACTATATGATAAATATGTCCGATTTTAATTTAATTAAAACTCCATATACTATAGTATTTAAATATTATCGAATTCCAAAGAACAACAAATAACAATTAAAACATCAAAGTTATATAAAATATTTTTTTGTTACGATTGTTCCTATGGGAAGTTTGCTTCCTTTCTTGTTCATTTAATTATTTGATATTGATACAGGGGTACAAAACCAAACCAAAATTGTAGTTTCCTTAGAAAAATTGGAATAGAATTTTTTTTACAAATTTTTTAAAAACAATATGTATTTTGCTTAAGATATATAATAAGATAATGTAATGCTGGTTTTTGTATTTAAATATTAGTGGTTGAATGGTATTTAAGCTTTGACTTTGACATGTTTTTAACTATGCGACTCAAAAACAAGTCACCATTGCTACAAATATTTTCCACGTCCGAATTCAAGCAAACGTAAGAAAATCTTGAAATATTGGGGCAATGCAATCAGTACCATACAGGTGATTTGGCTTGCAACATGTTGATACAAACATTACTATTAGCACCGGTAGCGAAAAACCATAAATACCTATCGCTCCATAAATACGTTAGCGATTCAGACAATCGGGGCGTGTGCAACATTAATCAAAACTTCAGCCATGTACATAAAATCTCACCTGCAGTAAACCTCCTTTTTTCTTCCGCTTTTTTCAGTTTTTCTCTTTTTGTATGCACTAAGAATTTCAATTTTTCACTCCATGCAACGGTACTCCATAATTTAAAGTCTATATCCGAGCGAGCGTATGTTTAATTGCATTGCTTGATTGATGCATTTTGATTGATTAATGGCGTTTAAAGTGCGTGCGAACAGTCAGCTGTCTTTTATCAGAGGTGCCTCTTAATAAGGTAAACATTTACTTGGAGGCGTTCGCGAATATCAGCCACACAATTACAATTGCTGATCAATTCCAACTTCTTAAATCGCTTTTTAGATTTTCGGTTATATATTAAAACTTCAAAATTATAAAAACAAATAAAAATAATTTGTCAGCTGCCCCACCAAAGAAAAGTCTCAGATAGATTTATAGTTTTTGATCTTAGCTTTATATGGAACATGTTAAATGTTACAGAAAGAAAAATACACACTTTCAGATAAGCCTTATCCTCAGTGCGTTTGGAAGTATCCCTGAAGACAAACATTTGTTGTATAAGGTATTCGAAACAAAACGGAGATCGCCTGAACCGCAAACATTATCTAAAGTCTGTTTTTTAGACGTGTGCTTTTCAAGAAGAAATATAACAAATGCAATTTCCTGTTGCTGCCCAAAATACAGCGTTGTTCTAAAAGTATGAAATATATACATTTGTCGAATGAATTCCATCTGAGGGGTCCAATTTTCCTTCACAAGAAAAATTTGTTTAAATGGGTACGTTAATAGAGCACACCAAACAGTGACTTTTTGGGATGTAAAGGCTTCAAGAATGGTTTGTGGATTACCAATGTTATTTATTAATTTTTGTTTATTAACCCATCCACTAAAATTGAGTTTTATCGCTGAACATTTTCTTTTTAAAATTGGGCCTCTGGGCTGGAAAATATTATAATATAAATCATTTTTGAAACATAATGCCAAATCTTATAAATAATATAAATTCTTTGGTAAAACAAGTCTTAAAAAACATACAAGTGTATCCGAATACTTGAAGATGAAATTAAAAATCATTAAAGTCAACGTAATCTCCCATGAGATTTTATATATCCCCGCCACTAATCGACACTCGATCTAGTCGATTTCATCTCAATGAAATTTTTTAAAATAAAGTAATCTCTATGTTTTAAAGGATCTAATCCATTCAGTCCTAATAATGCAGCAAATCTGGCTCATATATTGTTTTAAGAGAGGACATTTTAAAGTTACATTTCCCACTCAATTTTTTTCTTCTCAGCAGATTTTAGTGATGCTGTAAGAGTGGCATCTGGACAAAAGCTGAATGCTAGGTAAAAACAGTAAGAAAAATACATAAATACTGTGGAGTGAATATCGTGATTAAGCCTAGATCTTATTATTCAGTACCGTTGTATAATAAGGTAAAATATCTCTTGAGTGAAACTAAATGCACGCACTCGAAAATTAATTAGTTAGGTTTTTATAATAAAAGTAAACAGCAATTGCACGGACTTAAGAATAATAATAACAAAAATTCCACTGCTTATTCTGAAAAAGAGAAGTGGACGTCCAAAAAATTATATTTCAGTACCATGTTTATAGACCTAAATTAAGCACGTCGGTAACATATCGACTTGAATTATCAACAACAAGAAAGGAAAGCTAACTTCGGGCGGAGCCGAAGTTGATATACCCTTGCAGAATATTCTATAAATTATATTCTCCAAAATTATTCATATGATGTATTCTTAATACTCATAAAAAGTCCCAACTTCCTAACTTTAAAAACACCAAAGTTATGACATTTCTAATCGTTCAGTTATATGGCAGCTATAAGATATAGCCGGCCGATCCTAATGAAATTTGGTAGGTCGGATTGATTAGCCAAAAATAAAACCCATAGAAAATCTCAACTTCCTAACTTTAAAAACACCAAAGTTATGGCTTTTCCGATCGTTCAGTTATATGGCAGCTATATGATATAGTCGGCTCGTTCCGACTTATATACTACCTGCAATAGAAAGACAACTTTTGGGAAAGTTTCAAGCAGAAAGCTTTAAAACTGAGGGACTAGTTTGCGTAGAAACGGACGGACGGACGGACAGACGGACGGACGGACAGACGGACAGACGGACGGACAGACGGACAGACGGACATCGATCGACTAGATCGACTCTCCTGGTGATGCTGATCAAGAATATATATACTTTATAGGGTCGGAAATGTCTCCTTCACTGCGTTGCAAACTTTTGACTGAAATTATAATACCCTCTGCAAGGGTATAAAAAGCGTAGATTATTATTTTAGTTCGGCTTGATTTCGATTGGATAATCTAACAAACATTTATCTTTTGAACGGTTTTGCATTTTGTTAGGTGCCTGTTTTTTAGGTTTTTTTTTCGATATTTCGATAAGCCGAATTTCTACTAATTTAAAATAGACAAAGTTTCTTTTCTAAAAACATTTCAAAGACTGATCAAACCCGCTGTATTTTCAACAATTATCCTTGTAATTTAAAGAATTGACTTTTGCTTAACAAAGTTTTCTGAACAGTTGAGATGTACGAAGAGCACTGCCGCCGCCAAGCGGGATTGCAGCTCCTGTTGGCTGAGATCATGGGCCCACTCCACGCGACCCCAGAACTTGAGTTGGTCTCGTCCTGCAACGGATACATGTCAGTGGACCGCAGCCCTACACTTAGAAGCAGTCACCCACGTCGTACTGGAAGAGCACCGTTGAGCAGGTAGTTGACCATGTCCAGCTTGCTGAGGTGGTTCGGATTGTCGATGGCCGTGAAGCAGAGGGTGGACAGGTGCATGCGGGAGCGCTCGATGTGCTCCTTCTGGGCGTCGAACTCCGTGGCCACCGCAATGGCGAGTGGTTCGCTGCGCACCAGAAAGGGCGTCCCCTTGGGCGTCTTCAGTTTCCGGTGGTCCAGCACCACCTCATAGCCGCCGTCGCCGCTCAGCACGGACGTCTTCTTGTAGAACCGCTTGGGAGGAGAGGCTGCCGTGGGAAAAAACAGCACGCCGAATGCCGGCTGGTTATGAAGTGCAAACAGAGGTTTACGCCGATGTCTTTGTCGTCGACGGCGGCGTTTACTTTTATTATAAAAATCTAACTAATTAATTTTCGAGTGCGTGCATTTAGTTTCACTCAATAGATATTTTACCTTATTGTATATACAATGCTACTGAATAATAAGTGCCAGGCTTAATCACGATATTCACTTCCCAGTATTTAGGTATTTTTCTTCCTGTTCTTACATAGCATTCAGCTTTTGTCCAGATGCCACTCTCACAGAATAACTAAAATCTGCTGAGAAGAAAAAAATTGAGTGGCAAATGTAACTTTAAAATCCAGTTTTGCTGAAGTACTAAGATTTAATGGATTATATCCTTTAAAATATAGAGATTATTTTATTTTAAAAATGTGCAGTCGTTAATTTCATTGAGATAGTAGATGAAATCGACTAGAACGAGTGTCGATTAGTGGCGGGGATGTGGAAAATCTCATGGCAGATTACGTTGACTTTAATAATTTTTACCAATCTCATTTTTAAGTATTCGAATACACTTGTATGTTTTTTAAGACTTGTTGTACCAAAGAATTTATATTATTTATAAGATATGCCATTAAGTTTCAAAAATGATTTATATTGTAATATTTGCAAGCCGAGAGGCCCAATTTTAAAAAGAAAATATTCAGCTATAAAACTCTCTTTTAGTGGATAGGTTAATGAACAAAAATTAATGAACCAAATTGTGTCATTTGGAGTAATGATAATCCACAAACCATTCTTGAAGCCGTTACATCAAAAGTCACTGTTTGGTGTGCTCTATATTAACGTACCCATTTAAACAAAATTTTCTTGAGAAGGAAAATTGGACCCCCCAGATGGAATTTATTTGACATAGCCATTATGTATTTCATATTTTTAGAACAGCGCTGTAAAAAACACACGTCTAAAAAACAGACTTTAGATAATGCTTGCGGTTCAGGCGATCTCCGTTTTGTTTCGAATACAACAAATGTCTGAAAGTGTGTCTTTTTTATTGGGAAGCGATCCACCAAGTAACATTTAACATGTTCCATATAAAGCTAAGATCAAAAACTATAAATCTATCTGAGACTTTTCTTTGGTAGGGCAGAAATCCAACACTAAAGCCATCAAAGGTGTAAGTGCGCTTTATTGGTTTAAGTCATTTTGGACCATTACAGGTGAAAGGTGGAAAAAGTTGGAAGTTTGGAATATTTGAATTTGCAGTTTTGGAGGAAATTTACTCAAACTTTATGAACCGTTTTTAGAGCCATTAACCCCAAGTTAAAGAGATTTCAGGAACCAAAAAATATTAATTTCGATTTAGTCATTTATTTATATAATAAATAACTATAATCTTTGCTAATTTAAATAGTAAATCCATATCTTACATATTCTTAGGAAGTTTTTGTCACAGCATTGAGCTCTTGTCAGCGTAATGGTAAGCTAAAATTGAAATTTTTTTGTTACTCTGAAACAATTTTGAAAACTTTACCAATTTAGCAAGAGGCTAAATAAATTATTGTTTTTTTCTCTTGAAAGCTACTCCTTTTATTACTAAATGCAATTTTGAAAATGCCAAACAATGAGTAACTAATTACCCACAAACTGTTCGAATAAAGATGGTTACAACTAGCGAGCACCTCAAAAGAATCTTTTAATTTGCTTAGTAAACCAACATGGCTAGATCAAAGACCAATAAAATTGGTATATTGGTATATATTGGTCTTTGGCTAGATCGACTTATTTTTCAAATATTACATACTATACGAGTAACTGGTACAAAAATTGTCCCCAAGGGATTAAATCAAAGACCTGCGTTTTTGCCATATGACTTATAATTTAGAATATATTTTATTTTTTTTGTGGACTCTACTATATCATTTATTCTTGTATTGATTTGCCAATATGGTTAAATGGAGATGAATTTCACGTGTGTCCACTTAACGTATCCGTTCAATTTCTATCGCGGACAAATTATTTTTATTTGTTTTAATAATTTTGCAATTTTAATATATAACCGAAAATCTAAAAATCGATTTGAGAAGCTGGTATTTGGGGCTTGATTATATGCAAATGCATCAAATTGATCAGCAATTGTAATTGTGTGGCTGTTATTCGCGAACGCCTCCAAGTAAATGTTTACCTTATTAAGAGGCACCTCTGATAAAAGACAGCTGACTGTTCGCACGCACTTTAAACGCCATTAATCAATCAAAATGCATCAATCAAGCAATGCAATTAAACATACGCTCGCTCGGATATAGACTTTAAATTATGGAGTACCGTTGCATGGAGTGAAAAATTGAAATTCTTAGTGCATACAAAAAGAGAAAAACTGAAAAAAGCGGAAGAAAAAAGGAGGTTTACTGCAGGTGAGATTTTATGTACATGGCTGAAGTTTTGATTAATGTTGCACACGCCCCGATTGTCTGAATCGCTAACGTATTTATTGAGCGATAGGTATTTATGGTTTTTCGCTACCGGTGCTAATAGTAATGTTTGTATCAACATGTTGCAAGCCAAATCACCTGTATGGTACTGATTGCATTGCCCCAATATTTCAAGATTTTCTTACGTTTGCTTGAATTCGGACGTGGAAAATATTTGTAGCAATGGTGACTTGTTTTTGAGTCGCATAGTTAAAAACATGTCAAAGTCAAAGCTTAAATACCATTCAACCACTAATATTTAAATACGAAAACCAGCAGTACATTATCTTATTATATATCTTAAGCAAAATTCATATTGTTATAAAAAAATTTGTAAAAAAATTATATTCCAATTTCCCTATGGAAACTACAAGTTTTTTGTTTATATATAGCTTAATTGTTTTTAGTAATATAGACATAGAAATTTAATCGTTTTGTAATTACTGCAAGGGTATACCATATATATATATATATTATATATGCTTCGGCTTGCCGAAGTTTTCTTACTGTCTTGTTTTTTCTAAGGTATTGAAAGATTTAACTTTAAGGTAATTAAATACTCTTGCCAATATAAGAGATATGTATATGTGTTTACTGGGCAATTTAAAAGCCCAGTCTTTTGAAACAATTGAATCTGCATTAGAGTCAGACCCGATTCTATGCTAAAATTTCAAAGCTCCTGCGACTGGCTGGGCGTCTTAATTAAATCAGATCGATCCGTTCGCAATGCTTCATTTACAATTTGTTGGAATCGGAATGGAGGGCTGACCGACGACCAACTGCCACCGTTTGATTAGCATATTGCCAATTATTTTCTCATTAGTAACAATTTCAAATAATTGGAAGTGCATACGCAATGAGTGCGTAATGACCATCCCATGGAAATGGTTCCCTCGCTTTCAACCCCCGAATCCATTTCCCGTACATTTTTATGGATTCGCCTTTAAATGCATCCCAATAATGGAGGCAGACAATGCGAACTTTTATCAGCTTTTCGGGGTGAAGGGCCTGCTAAATCAATGCAATTAATGTCACTTCCTTTGCATTTAATGTCTATGTTTTCAGTAATCGTCGTTGGCGCCATTAGGCTTTGATATCTGCCTGTCTTTCTTGCCAGTTTTCACAGACTGTCAACCGGTTTTGCCATTCTCAATAAACACTGAGGTGAAAAAAGTTTTATTCATTTGACATTTTTTAAGGTCTATGCAAAATATATAAATTCGTCATATAAATAATATTAGAAATAGTTCTTACTTATTAAATAAACTTATCTGGCTCCTCTGATAAAATAACGATGTTGTAATACTTTCACTCAATCTTTCCTCGTGTAAAAAGTAGTTCCAGAAATTGACATTAATTTATTGTGGTGCATTTCGAGGAGACAACAGGTCTTTGTATCTATAGAGTATAGTCGATGGCTTTGCTTATGTTAATAGTGGCGTGGTCCGTGTGTAGAGGCTTTTGTTTTGGCTGGGGAATGTCTTCGACTGAGCTGAAATGAGTTGGTCACTTGAAACATCTGGGTGGATCTCAAAGTGGGTTGGCTAAAAGAACTTGGCATGTGCTTGTGATGATGGTTTAATATAAAACCAATTCTTAGTAGTTGTTATATGTTGTCAGCAGACAGAGGTACTATGTTCAAGAACATGATATCTTAAAGAGATTTAATTGACCTAATTATTATTCCATTTGTTTTTTTTACGAAAATCTAATAAAAGAGTATTAATAAATCCTATCCAAGAGAAAAAAATTTCCTTGTTGCTGCTAAAAAAAATGTATTTCAATGAAGACATAAACTAAGTCTGGCTTACTATTAGTTACGTGTTTGCACTCAATGCTTAAAGTAAACCCACATGCGTTCCCATTCATGTTTATTGATTCTCACGCAGGATCTGGTCACGCCATCTTAATGCTATATTTTCTTTTAGCCCAGTTCATTTTTCTAGTTACAAAAAATGCAATTATTTTTATTTTTAGCAAACAAGTTCCAAGAAATGCAGAACAGAAATAAGGTTGACCACTTAAAAACATTTGATTCCTCCTTTGCACGATTTCAATATTGGTTATAATAGTTTTACAGTTTAAGAAGAATTATTAAAAATGTATTATTTTCTTTTTAAGGAATTTCTAATTTGTAGTCCACTATCCTTTAGACAAGGTCCTTAGAATTATAAAATAAAACAAGAGAGAACGCTATAGTCGGGTGCCCCGACTATCAGATACCCGTTACTCAGGTAAAGGGAGTGCGAGGGAGATGGAGATAGAAACTTTGATCACGCATAACTTTTTAACGAATGGTCCGATTTGAAAAATTTCTTCTACATTTCGATAGGTATTGATAAACACAATAAAACTGCTCCGTCTGTCCGTATGAACGCTGAGATCTCGGAAATTATAAAAGCTAGAAGATTGGCATTTGCATGTAGATTTTAGGAGTTCCTACGCAGCGCAAGTTTGTTTCAAAATGGTGCCACGCCCCCTCTGACGCCCACAAGCCACAAGCTGTGGCCACAGTTTTGATGCTATTATGAAAATTTTAATTGATATGTATTTGTTTCGTCAATACCTATCGATTGGCCCAATAAAAGTTTGCCACGCCCACTCTAACGCCCAAACCCCATATTTATATTAAGTAGTTTAGCTGAGTAACGGGTATCTAATAGTCGAGGCACTTGACTATAGCGTTCTCTCTTGTTTTTATTTTTGAAATTCTGATCGTTTTTTTAGTATTGCATATACATACTAATGGGATATAACGAAAGATTATTTCAGAAGCTATAAAAAAATTAAGTTCAAGTTGGTCAATTAAGTCAGCTCTAGCAGATCAGAATACCTTTACATATATGCTTTATTTGTTGGATCTTCTCTTTAATGAGACTAACAATAAGTAGATCAAAGCTTAAAAATATAACTTAACTAACAGTCATGAAGACTAACTTTAGACTAAAGGGCCCTTATAATTATTGTAGACCAGTTCTGTTCAAAAATTGCAATTGACTGCAATTGCTAGAAGTATAATTGTTTTTTAATTGGATATCAAAATAACGAGGATTATAGTCGTAACACTGGACTCCAGCGCTCCTTCTTGATTTTTTGCTTGTAAGAAATATTTCCTTTTAACTCCAGTTGTATTTTAACATTCGAAATCTTGTGTTCTTGACTGCTGCCAACAGCTTTTGTCAATGGCAAACCCACAACATGGCTAAAACCACTTCTTTTTAGCCAAAAGGGGAAACAGTCGAGAACATTGGAGGGATATAGGAGGATAGAAAGTAAGAAATATTTGACAGGGCTAGGGGTGGATTTTTAGCAGAACAAGGAAAACACACGCACACAGGGAGAATGATCAAAGAGCTTTTAATTAATCAAGAGGCAATTCACTTTATGCCAATACCAACTACCAACTCCTTCTGCATTGGTAGCTTTTTGTCTTTGTGTGTTCCCTTGGTGTTGGCCCTTACCTTTATGACTAGTGTTTGCGTTTATACCTGTTTTTCGGAAAACCACAAATTGTAGCATTTTCCCTTACAGATGAACTTAATGATGGCCAGCTACGTATAACTTCTTTTATCCATTTCTTTTTCATGCCTCGCTGGCATACATGATTTCCGAGTTGCAGCTGTTACTTAGTCAACTAGATCAAACTCCCTAATTTGGCAGCTAAACAACATTTGATTAACTCGGTGTGATTTCGATTTTATGGCTTTATTTTTAGCGCTAGTAAAAAAAAATACATTACATCTGGCTAAAAAGAAGTAGAATATATTTGCTGTTAAAATTTATACCCATGTTCGATTCTCACTTTCTTAAGCCAACTGCATTTAAACTCAGTATACAATGGTTGATAAAGTATTTCGGTTATGAAACTAAAAGCAAGCCTTTATATCTTTTTGGGAAACAATATTGTAGGATTGAAGTCCCAATATTTGTTGTTTTATTTTAATAAGTTGATAGTTTTATTTAAATAAAATTAGTGATAAGTAGTTCGGATAATAATTTTAGGTATTTTAATGATTTTAAATCGTATTAAACAGCTTTTTTTTGACACTTTGATCGAAAGAACCTCCGAAAAAAAAGGCTGCTGTATGTGAACGCATGGTAAAGAATCAGTCATGATTTGGGGTGCATGTGCTTCAATGGGTTTTGCGATTAACCAATAAACCATTGAATGGCACCATAAACGGAGGCAAATATTTAAGAGTCCTGTATAATGACAAGGACCATCTTGTATACTTTAACAGAACAACGCACCCTACCATAAAGCCCGAACAATACCCAATTTCTTGACAGATATTGAATTATTTACTCTAAAATTGGAACCGCTGAGATTTTAGTGACTGGTCAATTGCTAATGTCAAAGGTCTTTGGAAGGATTTTGCCGGACATTGATGTAAAGAAAGGATAAGTTTCTCAATAATTTTGAAGATTTGCCCTTCTATTTTCTTTAAATATATTATTAGAATTTAAAACACATTTACCAAAATACTTGTGACAAACAATATTTTCGCTTTTAATTTTTATTCGCTATAATATATTTAAAACTAAATAAAATTATTTTATGATTTCCTGTAAGCTTTATGTCTCATTGTAATCTTGAAATTTCTAGAAAATTTTCATTCAATAAATCAATATTTTGAACTATCGACTTAAGCCAATTGCCTTACCTTACCATTCCTTAAAGAAATTAATATTCTTGCACTAAAATTCTTCTTAGATTTGCGGTGATCCCTGAAAGGTTATAATACCAGTACACTATTTTCTCAATTAAATATAAAATGGGTAGCACGTTTGACGTCCATATCACAACATATTTTTAAAATGTTCATACATTAAATAGGATTTAATTTAAAAAAAACAAAAGCGAAGTAAAACATTTTAAATAGGTTTGGAATTTGTAACATTTTTGACGAGATAAAAATAAAAAGGAGTCTCCAACACATATTCGCTAAAGAAATGTCCTTTAAATACGAGCAAAAAAAAGGTGGGCGACAAATAAGTTGCGGCGAAAAAAATTTGTACACGGCATTATATGAAACAACCTGATAGCAAGAGCTGAGCATTTTTATAGCGTTTTAAAAGACAACGTTAAAGTGAGGACATGTGCAAATATTTTTACCTAATTACCCTCTCCGCTAACGCCAAAAAAGAGCTCGAAATTTTGCTTAAAGCGTTGAAAATGCCAGTCGATTTCTGAACACTTAAAGAGTGCAGATTTTTATATTTGGCCTTCAGTTACTTGGGAAAGAGAATGGAAGCCAACAGCGACGTGGAGACATACATAACTCGATACGAACTGATAGATATAGGTTGGACAATATTTTCCTGGCTACTGTCCGAGGTTCGCTGCGAGATGCTGAAAGATAAGCTTCGGTTTCGTACTCGTTTTGCAATGCAAATTACTAACCTCAATGAATCTGTCACTATCGCGATGCAAGCAAGATAATACCAAGCGATAAGCGCATATCAGATATTGAGCTTAATGTCACAGTTTGACATCAACATTTAAGAGTGGCTTGAGGCAATAACAGTGGCTTATACTCCGTGCATTTGGACTCCCTGATTCGGTTAGTGGTACAATTAGTTCGTCTATTTCGCATGCCTATTTAATTTTTTATCTCTCACTTTTTATACCCTTGCAGAGGGTATTATAATTTTGGTCAAAAGTGTGCAACGCAGTGAAGGAGACATCTCCGACCCTATAAAGTATATATATTCTTGATCAGGATCACCTCCTGAGTTGATATAGCCATGTCCGTCTGTCCGTCTGTCCGTCTGTCTGTTTCTACGCAAACTAGTCTCTCAGTTTTAAAGCTATCGGATTGAAACTTTGCACACACCCTTCTTTCCTTTGCACGCAGTATATAAGTCGGAACGACCGGGATCGGCCGACTATATCCTATAGCTGCCATATAACTGATTGATCGGAAATGCCATAACTCTGCTGTTTGTTAAGTTAGGAAGTTGGAATTTTATATGGGTTTTATATTTGGCCAATCAATCCGACCTACCAAATTTCATAAAGATCGGCCGACTATATCCTATAGCTGCCATATAACTGATTGATCGGAAATGCCATAACTTTGGTGTTTGTGAAGTTAGGAAGTTGGGATTTTCTATGGGTGTTATATTTGGCCTATCAATTCGAACTACCAAATTTCATAAGGATCGGCCGACTATATCCTATAGCCACCATATAACTGATTGATCGGAAATGCCACAACTTTGGTTTTTGTTAAGTTAGGAAGTTGGGATTTTCTATGGGTTCTATTTTTAACCAATCAATCCAACCTATCAAATTTCATAAGGATCGGCCGACTATATCCTATAGCTGCCATATAACTGAACGATTGGAAATGCCATAACTTTGGTGTTTTTAAAGTTAGGAAGTTGGGATTTTTTATGAGTATTAAGATTGCATCATATGAATAATTTTGGAGAATATAATTTACAGAATATTCTGCAAGGGTATATCAACTTCGGCTCCGCCCGAAGTTAGCTTTTCTTTCTTGTTTCAGATGCTGCAGTCCGACCAAGGTTAAAAATTGGTCAATTTCGAAAATCATGTGTTTTTGTTTTTGTCAAGGTTCCATCTTCAATTTAGAACAATAATTTCCGATTCCATAAGACAAAGACAAAAACGTATGATTTTTTAACAGCAAAACAACAACAAACCGTGCTTCGATGATAACAACAAGTTTTAGATTGGTATTGCTAGAAATCACATTACGAGTACAAATATGGTCAAAGCACATAAAATAAGTATTGTGTGATACCAAAGCATACCTTTAGCTTTACTTTTCATTATTTATTTATTGATTCGAAGAATCCACTGAGCAAGCTTATTTACAAGTACTTATATTTTATATTTTGGTAGAACATTTTCGAAAACATTCGAATTTTTTTTTTAAACTTATGACTTAAAATTAATAAATTGTTTTTTATTTATTTTAAAATTAATGATATATATCTTATTTTTATACCCTTGCAGAGGGTATTATAATTTTGGTCAAAAGTGTGCAACGCAGTGAAGGAGACATCTCCGACCCTATAAAGTATATATAGTCTTGATCAGGATCACCTCCTGAGTTGATATAGCCATGTCCGTCTGTCCGTCTGTCCGTCTGTCTGTCCGTCTGTCCGTCTGTCTGTTTCTACGCAAACTAGTCTCTCAGTTTTAAAGCTATCGAATTGAAACTTTGCACACACCCTTCTTTCCTTTGCACGCAGTATATAAGTCGGAACGGCCGGGATCGGCCGACTATATCCTATAGCCGCCATATAACTGAACGATTGGAAATGCCATAACTTTGGTGTTTTTAAAGTTAGGAAGTTGGGATTTTTTATGAGTATTAAGAATGCATCATATGAATAATTTTGGAGAATATAATGTACATAATATTCTGCAAGGGTATATTAATTTCGGCTCCGCCCGAAGTTAGCTTTCCTTTCTTGTTTTGTATTACTTATTCAAAAGTAAGAAAATGTTTTATAATTTTGGTCAAAAGTGTGCAACGCAGTGAAAGAGACATCTCCGACCCTATAAAGTATATATATTCTTGATCAGGATCACCTCCTGAGTTGATATAGCCATGTCCGTCTGTCCGTCTGTCTGTCCGTCTGTCCGTCTGTCTGTTTCTACGCGAACTAGTCTCTCAGTTTTAAAGATATCGAATTCAAACTTTGCACACACCCTTCTTTCCTTTGCACGCAGTATATAAGTCGGAACGGCCGGGATCGGCCGACTATATCCTATAGCTGCCATATAACTGATTGATCGGAAATGCCATAACTTTGGTGTTTGTAAAGCTAGGAAGTTGGGATTTTCTATGGGTTTTATTTTTGCCCAATCAATCCGACATATCAAATTTCATAAGGATCGGCCGACTATATCCTATAGCTGACATATAACTGATTGATCGTTGGGATTTGCTATGGGTTTTATTTTTGGCCAATTAATCCGACCTACCAAATTTCATATGGATCGGCCGACTATATCCTGTAGCTGCCATATAACTGAACGATTGGAAATGCCATAACTTTGGTGTTTTTAAAGTTAGGAAGGTGGGATTTTTTATGAGTATTAAGAATGCATCTTATGAATAATTTTGGAGAATATAATTTGCAGAATAATCTGCAAGGGTATATCAACTTCGGCTCCGCCCGAAGTTAGCTTTCCTTTCTTGTTTTTCTTAAAAGTGGTAAATGATGTTTTCAATAGTATTAGTTCCTTCAAAAGTTAAGAAATGATTTGTTGAAGAGCACTATTTAACGTTTTAAATTTTAATGAAATTAAAACCTGATTCAGCGGCTCCACTTTCCATTAATGCTAATAAATTTCAATCAATCTTTATGGTTAATTTGGGTTTATCGTTGAATGTTAAATGCTTTTTATACATTATTACATTCTTCTCTTTCGAAATTATAAGAGTTTTAATTTTAAATATAATGTGGGGTTGTTATGAGCTCATTAATAAGCCTTTTTTGTCCTCTGCGGCAGTATTTTATTGTACGAAAGAATATTTATCAGCTATTTTTAAATGCGTAGCCCTCATTTAAATATCAAAATCTGATCATCCTTTTATTAATTGGTGACTTGCTCGCACTAACGTAAAATCATGTAGTCTGAGAAAAAATTTAAGCAATGATTGAGCCCAACCCCTTAGTGTCAAAATCCCTTGAGTAATTTCCTTATGTTTTATTAAAGCAAGTGTATTCATTCGAGCAGAAAATCTTTTTGCTTGTGGCCTTAAAATTACTCCACATTTGTAGACTCCAGGGTACAGATAAATATATATGATATATAAATATGTGTTATTATGTATTATTGATACCTGGTTTTAATGCTGCAATCAGCTTATTTTAAAATTACGCATATATACAAATGTAATTAAATTTTTAAGATTCGAATAACATGCGTTGAATGCTTTTGCTACCAGAATTCATAAGGTCAAGTGTCCTTTAGATAACGCCATACTGCCCGAATTGTGCATCGTTTTTGGACAAAAACAGCTGCTGCATCGCAATCCATCAAATAGAAGGAGCAAAAGCTTCCTGCTGGCCAAAAACAAAAGCATGGCACACAATCCAGGGAACATCAGTCAAAAAGAAGTGCTGGTTCCAGGCTCTCACAACTCCACGAACTGATGAGGTAAACAATGTCAAAAGCTAGTTGGCCAAGGGTCCTTTGTTGTGATTTATATTGATGAGGGCATGCCAGTCTGGTGTTGAGCCCCAGTGTTTCCCTGAAGGAAATTGAACGCACTTGACCCGCAATGAATGGGAGTTGAGAGATTGGGAAGTCAGAGTCGATTATTTGCCCTCGGTGAACAAGGCCCAGAGAAGTCTCATCTCCCTGGCAACTTATTTGAGCCAGGAAACAAGGAAATAAGTTCTTCATTTTTTAATTTTTCTTTGCGCTTATGAGTTTTATTCAAGTAGGTATTGAGAAATAGACGCATTGATAATTTTCTTCAATCAAAGATGATTGCAATCATCATGTATTAATTATAACATTTCCGAAAACGAAAATCACACGAAATAATCAGATTTTTATAAAATAAAATAGTTTATATTTTGGAAAACTACTAAAAATTCGGGTGTATGCGTATATGCTTAAAAACAACTAAGTCAAACTTATTTTTTAATTAAACAACAAATACTAAAGTAAATAGTTAGTTTCATGTCACATATGCATAATTCTTTCAATTAATTTGACCAACAATTGGTTATCAGGTCAGGTTGTCTTCATTCGATATTGCTATTGGGCAATAGATAAAAATAATGTGTCATGTAATTCAAAAATATTACAAATATTATTTATTTTAACTTGGATAGGCTAAGAATGATTAAAAAATAAAGATGAACAAATTTGAAAATAATGTAATCCATTTTGAAACCAGTTTAGCGTTTGAATTTCCTTCCGATATTTAAATATCAGGAGATATTTTTTTCAACACTCTAACAACTTTCGATGTTGCTTTTAGAAAGTGGCTCTGTTTTTATACAACCTTTCGCCAGAAAATTAAATGTGAGTTACGTCAATTTCTGTGCAACTAACTATTTATTTCATATTATTTCACTTTTGCTATTTTCGTTTCTCTTTTGTACATTTAGTTTTTTGTACCATTAGTTTTTTTCCGCCGGTTGCCCATAATTTGCAAGTCCATGCAAATTGTTGAGGCTTTTCATTTAATTGATGGCAATTGCAACATTGTGGCAGATTGCACACAATGCCCACGTTTTTACACAATATTACGGCAATTAATGCGTTTTATTTAATCCATACCTGTTATTTTTACTTTTTATTTATTTTTAATTTTTTACTGACGCGACACATTTTCTTTGTGAAATTATGAGCGAAAATAAAAAATAAAAGTGCGAAATTAAATCGCAAAGGTAGTCTGTCTTTAATGGAAGTTTATTAATGTTATAAGTTATGGTATTATACTCATTATTTGCTTAGAAGATATATATTTCTTTGATAAAAATATTGAAGAAAATATATCTTATATTATATCACCTAAATATTAAACTTTTTTTAACAACAATTTCAAATGAATATATCCACCTACTTTTTATCTACTCTAAATATTAAAATTAACTCAATTTGTCAGATCGTGAGCTGCAATTTGACCTTGACCATTCAAAATGAGATGCAAGACAGCAGCTATAATGAGAACTGACTCATCGAAACACAGATCGCCCCTCAATCCTCTATTTTTAAGATGGTTTCGAAACCAGTTTTGCGTTTATCGAACGGCCTTGAAGATGCGGCTGATTCTGTTGAATTCTCTGGTTCATTCCAATGCTCATTCACAAGATGCACAACAAGTTTACATCTTTTACCGATTTTTCTGATTTCGATCATGCATATACGGATTTAATTGGGCTCTTGGAATACCGGGGGCAACCTTTTCAGGCCTGTAATTTGTACCTACCGAAGACCTTATCAATTTATCAAAAAAAGCGGCTCCCATTCGTCTTGCATCTCATTAGGGAACATGGTTATCTTAACCTGACAGCAAGTTGTCAAAATATATTGACATGTGGAAAATATAAAGATTATTGTTCCGAATCATGATGTACGAGGTACATTTTAGGACCAGAATAGGTATTTTCGTTGATGCTTAAGATATTTTCTTAGAAAAAAATGTAATTCATTTTTCATTACATTCTTAATTTAGATTTACATTTCCTTAGTTTAAATTGTTAACCTACTCTTAAATTACCAAGAGCTAGAGAACATGGTCCTTAAAGTATGAACTTTGTGAGGAGCCAAAATTGTGAAATAGTCAGTATGCATATTGCTGCTATTGCCACTTTATAGTAAATGCTAAACATGTACTATACATATTTGTACCAACTATAAAATATACACGTATTTGAAAAAAAATTGTTTTTAAATAACTAAGGATGTAGTTTCACCAATTTAAGTAATTTGGCGATGCGAATGATATCAGTGAATATCGCTTTCCATTTTCTAAAACATATAGTATGCGTACTAGAAATCAACACATCTTTCAATTGTACAGCGACTAACTGAATATTATTTCTTGAAATAATAAACCTCTTCTTAATATTTCTATAAAAAGACTATTTATCTCGATTTTTTTGAGTATAAATTTTAAAACCATAAGTTTTTTTTGATTTATATAGGCGAATTCATATAATCGTTAAAAATGTATGATAGTGGGAAATTTATTTGAAAACTGTAAAATTGTATTTTGAAATTACGTGTAAGCCAAATCGTATTTCTGATAACGTAAGAAATTACTATATTTTTTATTTAATGTGTTTCTGAAAATATAAGAAATTAATACTTCTTAGAGTTATTACATCTATGTAAAAACAGTTATAATTTGTTTTCAATTAATTTTTTTCTAGTTTCTATTACAGCTATGTAGTATAGTTGTCCGATCCGCCCCTCTCCGAAGAAATTTCATATTACTTTCAATACTGTTGAACCAGTTTCGACTGTTGATATTGATCAAGAAAATATATAACTTATAGCGTCGAGAATGTTTCCTTCAATGCGTTATAAATTTAAAAATTATTTTAAATATCGATTTATCCAAGAAGAATACAATGATTTTATTATACCCTTGCAGAGGCTATTATATTTTACGCAACTAGTCACTCAGTTTTATAGCTATATGAATGAAACTCTACCAAAAGTCTGTTTTCTATCGCAATTAATTTAATGTAGTTTCTTACTTGCTATTCTCGATTCTCGAAAGATTTGTAAATCTAATGATTACAGTCATTACAGCCACCCCTGGTGAATACAAACAAAACACAGTCGATCAGGAAGCAGACTTGCATTGAGTTCAAAAAGTTAAATTTGACCCACTTTTTTCCATTGGTGAAGCATTTCATTGGCCAATTTTTCGGACCATATGGTCGGCCAAGTCGAAACTGACTTTAATTTCACCTTCCCCTTAATGCAAAACTTCAAACACATTTATATCGGCCGCACTTATCGCAGTTCGTTGCAAATTTCCATTAATTGCTGCTAATTTTTTCCATTGCAGTGCCAACAATTGGCAAGCTGCAATTTCCATTGGTCTTATCTATTGCACTCTGTTTATTTATTTATTTAAGTAAGTTTTCGACATATAGTCGTTTTATTTTCCTGTTCAGGCGGTCCTACTTTATTTTAGTATAGTAAAAAACTGCATTTATTAGACTGATTTTAGTTTGAAATTGGGCTTTCCCAGGGGTAACGAAAAATCATCGATAGCATTTTGACAGCTCTATGTTTTAGTAAAAAGATGGGTTTCGTTAAGTTTTAAAACAATAATATGTATAATAATTGTAATAAACATTCTGTGGCGAATGTACGCCAAATCGAATTGAAAATACTGATACTTATCGATATCCCGTCAAATGTAGAAGCGCCTTTGGATTTTTGCGTTCATTATACCCTTGCAGAGGGTATTATAATTTCAGTCAAAAGTTTGCAACGCAGTGAAGCAGACATTTCCGACCCTATAAAGTATATACATTCTTGATCAGCATCACCAGGAGAGTCGATCTAGCCATGTCGGTCTGTCTGTCCCTCAGTTTTAAAGCTTGAAACTTTCCCAAAATTTCGGAACGAGCCGGATCGGGCCACTATATCATATAGATGCCATACAACTGAACGATCGGAAATGCCATAACTTTGGTGTTTTTAAAGTTAGGAAGTTGGGATTTTTATGAGTATTAAGAATGCATCATATGAATAATTTTGGAGAATATAATTTACAGAATATTCTGCAAGGGTATATCAACTTCGGCTCCGCCCGAAGTAAGCTTTCCTTTCTTGTTTTAATTATTTTTTCGCTTAAGAAAAAAAATATTATTTTTTAAAAGAGCGATAAAAGTGAAAAGATTGTGCTTTACATGTATTAGTTTTTTCTGATGGATAAGTTCAAAACATTCTGTGCAAATCATTCTGATACACATTATTATTTATTTTTCACTTTTTCACTATGGAAGCCCCTGCGTAAAAAAATTGGGAGTTGGCTTATATTATTAAAGTATTGTCGGTGGAATTGGTCTATTACTTAGGATAAGAACAGCTGGCTTAAAGCCAAAGCTATGCTGCGAGCCATGTTCAAAGTTAACTTTGATTTACCTTTATTTTTTTTAAATTTTATTTTTAAGATTAGCACACTACCATCCAACTAGTAGCTTAATCTAATCGGTTAAAAAAAAAAATAAATAAATAACATAATAATTTGTCTAATCCGGTCCGGTAGGTCTTGAGGGTGGTGTCGTTTCAGTCTTCTTTTGACTCAGTTACTTGGTTGAGCGCTGTTTATAGCAGCGGTACCAAGTCTCTCGGCTAGGCTGTTGGGGTGCTCATTTAGCCTTTTCATGTACTTCCGAGCAAGTTCAAGCAGCTTGTCTCCAAGTTTGGGCACATTAAGATCACATTCGATGTCAGTAGTTCGCATAAACCACGGAGCTCCAGAGATCCTTCGAAGTGTTTTCGCTTGCAAAACCCGGATTTTGTTGAGCTTGGTTTTTGCAGCGATGCCATAAACCCGGAGTCCATAGAAAAAACTTGGCGCTCATATGGACTTATAAATTTGAACCTTACAACCAAGTGAGAGCTTGCTGCGTGGTGCGAGAAGCCAAGACATCCGAGAAACTTTGGTCCTGAAGGTTTGAGTTATCTCCAGATCTAGCATGTGCTTGAGTCCTTAACAATAAGATTAAGCAGTGCATCAATATTCCATTGCATGTTCGATCGAACCAAATAAAAAACTCTCTTTATTTTTTTTTAAATTATTAGGAACAGGCCTGTATATCTTTTGCCCAACTCTTTCTAAATAAACTTAGTTATGCCGATATTTCTATTAGTTTTACCATTCTAGGCAGTACCGACACATATACTACCTGCAATAGAAAGAAGACTTTTGGAAAAGTTTTTTCTAAACAGTTTTAAAACTGAGAGGCTACTTATGTATGCCCGTTACACATGGTAGAGTAAGAGGGTATACAGTATTCGTTGGGAAGTATGTAGCAGGTAAAAGGAAGCGTTTCCGACACTGTAGAGTATATATGTTCTTGATCAGGATCAATGGCCGAGACGTTTAAGACATGACCGCCGGTCTGTCCGTCCGTATGAGCGTAGAGATCTCAGACAATTCACTTAAGGGGGTATATACCTTTTTCATTTTCAAAAAATCGAAATTTTTTTTTTTGCTTTATCTTAAAGAACAACTTCTTGAGAATATTTCCCAACATTTTCATAGAGATTTGAGCTGTAGAAAAAAAGTTACAGCGCTCCTAGCCGCGCGCCTCGTCCCCGCCCAAACCCAAACTTGAAACTTTAAACGCGAATATCTCGAAATGGTTTATTTAAAAATGACTTTGCGGTGATATAGATTGGCGAAAAACTACTGAACCGATTTTCTTCAAATTTTTTTTTAAATGTTCGTAATGAATTTTATTAGTACTTGAACGATCGTTTTTTCATGTAAAAATTTTTATTTCGCCGAAATAGATAGTTTTGTAAGAATTTTTGCGTCCAAAAACGTTATTTTTTGCACTAAACGTTCCCGTATGCACAAAAAAAAAAAAATTTTTTAAAACGTTCGTTCAAGTACAGGATACTACTTTAAACTAATGAAATATTTTTATTTTTTCGGTATCAGTTGACCCATTCGTCCTGGGGAATTATCACCGCAAGGCTCTTTAAAAAAAGGCGTTTAAGGGAAACAGCCACACCTTAAAAACTATTAAATATTTTTTCAAAAATTTTTGCATAAACATTGTAAACAATCTAAACTTTCAGAAAATATAATCATTCATATAATGAAAACAATAGTTACATACATAAAAAAATCCAAACATTCCTATTTTTTTCGACAAAAAAAGGTATATACTGTAGGGGTCAGGTTGGCTTTGAAAATAGAAAACCTTACAAGCGTAGAATAACTCAACTTTCATCCCAATTCGTATATACCGCAAGTCAAAAGTTAGGGTAAAGCGTAGATCATACTAGTCGCACTACTCGAACACGCAGAGCTTGATCTTCCCTCTCGCCCTTGCGTACAGTCGGTGCGTGCGAAGGAGAATAGAGGAAGAGGAGAAATCAGGAATAGTCCCGTTCATCGCGGCTCGCGAACTTTCTAGTACACGTTGCCGGCGCACTGTCGGGCAGCAGCTCGTTCATTTCGTTTTGTGATCTTTGGCAATCAAGTCATACTTCTGTGAGCCGAATAGAAACTAATTACAAGTCCATTCCCCACGTGGAATTTGAGTACCAATAAAGAGCCACAAACGGAAGAATAAAGAAGAGATCAACATAAATCTGTTTCACCGGCGCGTGAATAGAATTCAGCGGGTATTTATACAGACAGAAAATCTGAAACACTGGACATAACCTAACAGTAAAAATTTCCATGTAGGCAAAAGACCGGTCCGTACGCAAGGGGCGCTCACGCTTTCAACTGAATAAAGTGCGAATCTACTACGACCGGCCAAGCGCTACGATTATTGCACTCAGCAAAAGTGTGCCTCAGGCGACACGTGCAGCTGAGACTCCGCAACCCAGAATTGACACGCGGTCGGGCCACGCCCACGGGCGCGCCTCTCCGAAACTTGTTAGCGTCCTCAGAATAAGAAGAGCCATCGCGACATAGCTAATTACCCCCGGATCTGATCTGGAGGAAAGTTTTTCGGCTGGCGTTTGCTCGGAAGATCACGTGATAACCGGCGACAGACCACGACCACGCTGATCCCTCTTGGACAGTGGTGCGCGGCAACATCCCACGTGCTTCCATAACCGAGCAGCCCGAATCACCCGATCACCACCATCATAGATCGACTGTAAAGAAAAGGAGTCAACAGCGGTAGCAGAACACAAGCCCCGCGTGAGGGCGATCCAGGCTGATCACGTAACAGGATTGAGAACCTCTTGAATTAAGTGGCCATGTGAGCGGCTTTTGTGAAATCCGTCGTCGCTGCCGAAACATGCGACCCAGCGCAGCCATCAACTAGCGACCCACTAGGAATCGCTACTAAGAAAGTCGTATTGAGCTTTCCACGTATATCTATAATTTGTTTTCTTTGAATTCCGACCCTGTTCTTACGTTAATTTTTCTTTTCATTTAGCTTGTAATCCATGTGAATGCCTAATATGTACGCCAACACTTATCCCGTTTAATAACAAATAACAACGCTCTACCAAGTCTAAATCACACAGCACCTGCATCTTCAATGGGCCCAGCGAAACAGCAGCGAAGGATATATATTCCGTAAGTGACCGCCGATATCGGCTTATATTTTATATGCGAACATTTGTATTTAACCGGGAATTTAAAGCTAGGGCACACATATGAGCATCACATAACTTAGTACGTAAATTTAACTTCGCCCACCTTGAAATTGAAACGAAATTGAAACTGACAAACTAATCTTGAAATGAATCTGAAATATTATTGAACTGAAGCCAATATGAATTTATGTAATTAAGCCTCAGTATACGGTCCGTCGTTGAACAACGCAGTTAATGTCGAGTTTTCTAAATATGAAGTAATGGAGTAATAAAAGACATTTGACAAGGGGTAACAATGAAAAGATTTTCATCGTGTTACTAAGGATGGGAGGGTATAGAATGGGGGCAAATAACACCTAAGCCACCCAACACGCTGGTGTTTCTCTCTGAATCTGTTTTGTTAGGGTCCGTCCGAATATATCTGATTATCGCCACTATTTTGAAACCAACCATGTAGAATACAGAAAGTGCACTTAAACTTTTCGTAGTAGAACGGGTGTGCTATATAGATGAGGAGGAAAAAACCCACGCCATATCCGACGAGCTTTGTACCGAGCAAATGCAAGAAGTGCACGATGCCAAGTCATCTATACGCTGGAAATTTAACCAATTTCTTGTGAACACCTACTTCGCGGCTACTACAGAAAATGGCGCCCAACAACGTGGGGCTAGAAACCGATTACCGCATTTGGGAGATTAAAAAAAGAGAATAAAACCCATGTAGTAGAATTTCGAGGGGCCGTAATCTTGAACAGTAGGATCCTCGGAAGGTACTAGCCTAGCGATTTTGCTCAATTAAGCATCCATTTAGCATTAGTAATTTGTAGAAATATAAATCCGTTGATAGCTATTTTGTTTTGAATGTTAACCGGAAGTGTTTTGACGTGTCGTACCCGGAAAAGCGACTTCAATTCGAGTTCTTACGGATTAAGGCGACCGAAGCGCACTCATTCGCTAGGGAAATATTAAAATACAAAATTAACTTCGGGGAACTAGATTTCAATTAGTAGTCGGAAGGAAGCGAGCTCGGAAGTTGTAGCTAGGAAATGCGTTCGATTATCGAGTCATTACGGTACGAACGACCAGTACGAACCAGCCGCAGGAAGCCAACTTCATGAGAATTTTTAGTTACCTGTTCTAGAACATAGCGCGCGCACCTAGGAGATGCAAGAGATCGGAGGAACTTCGATACTTGACCAGGGGAGCGAATCCGTGTTCTAGGAACCATTTCAATATTAATAATTCATTAGTATAGAGCACTTTCAGAGAGAATACCAAGCGGACAGAAACCGACAATTAACTCGTTGGAAAACACGGACCAATTTAAAGAATATTTAAAGAAATTATTTGATTTTTTTTGGATTGAAACATGTCAGTACGCCATAGTACTGAGGATCTGGCAACCGTTGGCATGCGACCACAGATTTCACCACCAATGCATTACGAATCATTTGATATTATCGAATTCTTGCCCAACCTGTAATCAGGCGTGCACCGTGCAGCAGTTGTCCATATCAAATAATAATATGCCAGCAGAAATAACTGATGCGGATCACAGAACAAATAGTGCGAACGTATCAACCGATAATCTTGCAGCTGATAGGGGTGATAGCCAAATCGTTAATCGAGGCCAAGGCAGGGGTGAAAGAAGAGGTAGAGGACGAGGCTCTGCACCACGCAGAGGCATGATAACTAGGTCTCAGCAGCAACAGAGCACAGGTCAACAGAACGACAGAAGCGCAAACACCGATTCTTTTCTGGAATCTTCCAGAGCGGATAATTCGGAAGAAATAGGAAGAGCAGTACAAGCAGTAATGCAATCTCAGCAGCGACAACTGAGGGATGACCTCACTCAGTTTATTCAGTTGCAACTGTCTAATTTGCAGGTAGGCAGTCATTCGAATTCCCAGGATAGGAGAAGGGTTGGCGACGATACAAACAGGCCAGCGTTCACAGCCGGTCAATCGCAACCACCATTGGGGCTGAACACGCCTACCGTAAACCCAAACGTCAGCTCTGGCATTCGCCAAGCGAGCCATCATTCAGTTAGGTCTTACTCTTCGGTACAGCCGGAGAAAGTTCCCAGTATCATCCAAAGCTGGCACGTGAAATTCGACGGAGCCAAGGATGGGTTACAGATGGAAGATTTTCTATATAGAGTAGAATCCTTAGCTCAGCAGAACCTGAACGGCAATTACCAGCTGCTGTGCGATCACTTACACCTTTGTTTCGTAGGCAAGGCAAATGAGTGGTATTGGAAATTCCACCGAGCTTGCCGCCAGTTTACTTGGAATGAATTTTGTCTAGAGTTTAGAGAAAAGTTCAAGGATGTAGACACAGACATGGACATATGGGAAGCGATAAACAACAAACGTCAAGCGGAAAGGGAACCATTCGAGGAATACCAGTTCCAAGTAGAAAAGTTAGTTGCGCGTCTAAGTACCACGATTTCCGAAGAATCTTTGGTCCAACTTCTCATTCGCCATGCAAAACCCTCTCTTAGGTATGAGTTGATGCACTTGCGCATCACCACGTTAGTGAGATTGAGGGAAGAGATAAGTACTCACGAACAGTTTTGTAAGCAGAATAGACCGCAAGTAGGAAAGAACAATTTTTCCGCGAGTCCCAACATCTCCCAACTCGAACAGGAGATAGAGGATAATGATGCAGGAGAAGTTTCCGCCTTGCAGCGAAATTCAATGAAATGTTGGAATTGTGAAAAGTTGGGACATCGTTTCGATGAGTGTCTTGAGAACCGCAGTATCTTCTGTTATGGCTGCGGAGCTAAAAACATTTTTAAGCCGAACTGTCCAAACTGTAAACATCCGGAAAACCGTCAACGGGATGCGTCGACAAAAGTCCACGCGCCGCATCCGAACCATTAACAAAGAACTGTGGTACGCAGACCGATCTTTTCGAGAGTTCGGGTCTGAATATTCAAAGTAGTAGTCTCGAAAAACCCACTTCTGACAGATTTAAACCTCACCAGCCCTACCATATCAGAGAAGAACTATATGCAGCAGCTAGGAAAAGAATTTTTGGAGACGTTAGCAGCTGTAGTGTATCTCGAGAACCCAGACGTTCAACCTCCCGTATGCGGCAGTTTTGGTTAAACGTGCAACAAAGCCGGAAAAAGCTAGTAGCAGCCGTTTTTCTCAATTCTGATAACCGCCTATACACCGAAATTGATATTTTTGACAGACAATACGTAGCTTTGCTCGATTCGGGTGCGACGATCAGTTGCATCGGTGGCAGCGCCGCTAAAGATATAGCATGTCGTCCGGAATTGCGTAAATGCTCAGGGCGTATCAAAACCGCGAATGTCGCGGAGTGTCCTGTCGTTGGCAGACTTATGAGCGACGTCACATATCGGAATCGCACCGATAAAGTCGAATTTTTCGTTATACCTGATCTCAAACAAGACGTGTACCTTGGTATTGATTTCTGGCGCGATTTTGGTCTGCTAAACAAGATAATAGACGAAAAAGAATCAGTCTCCGAACTTGACGTAGGTCGGGACGATGATTTAGTAGAAGCCCCGAAAGTTCATACTCTTTCAAACGAACAACAAATGAAGCTAGAAGCCGTAATCAGCAGGTTGCCTTCCTATGAGACCGAGGGATTAGGGCGAACGCAGTTAATAGAGCACTCCATCGACGTTGGCGAGGCGAAGCCGATAAAGCAACGCCACTGGCCAATTTCACCTGCAAAGGAGAAAATGATGTTTGCCGAAATCGAAAACATGCTTGCCTTAGACGTCATAGAAGAATCGCGAAGTCCTTGGAGCAGCAACTGCGTCCTAGTTAAGCGGGGTGAGAAAATTCGATTGTGTTTAGACTCGAGAGAGGTGAATAAGCTGACCGTAAAGGATGTTAGTTATACCAGCTAGCTTGCGTACTAGGGTGTTCGTTTACTTGGACGACCTCCTAGTTTTATCAGACGATTTCGAATCTCATATGAAGCTACTGGAAGAGATCGCTTCGTACCTTCGTAAGGCTAATCTTACGATCAACGTCGCTAAATCGAAATTTTGTATGACAGAGATAAAGTATCTTGGATTTATAATCGGCTACGGACAGCTGAAAGTGGATCCAAGTAAAGTTAGCGCCATTGATAACTTCCCAGTTCCGACCACGGTCAAACAGCTCCGCAGATTTCTCGGACTTGACGGTTGGTATAGGCGCTTTGTTGATAATTACGCGTCGATAACCTTTCCTTTGACCGAGTTGCTTAAAAAGAACAAGTCGTTCAGCTGGAATCCTGAAGCGGAAGAGGCATTCAAAGTACTTAAGTCAAAGCTAACTTCTTCACCGGTATTAAGAACACCTGATTTTAATAAGAAATTTATTCTGCTCTGCGATGCAAGTCTTTACGGTCTTGGCTGCGTGTTGGCACAAGAGAACGAGGACGGAATCGAGCTACCAGTTGCGTACATGTCGGAGAAGCTAACGAAGGCGCAGCGTAATTACTCTGTAACCGAGCTTGAGTGCCTAGCTGTGATCAAGGGGATTAACAAATTTCGAGCCTATATAGAAGGGCAAGAATTTTGTGTCGTGACCGATCACGCGTCTTTGCAATGGCTTATGAAGCAAAAGGACCTTGGGGGACGCTTAGCCAGGTGGTCGATTCGATTGCAAGGATTTTCATTTACGATAAAGCACAGAAGCGGTTCGCAGAACGTCGTTGCCGACGCTTTGTCGCGTCGAGAAGAAATAGAAGTTTGCGAAGTTGTAGATCCAGGTCCCATAGTTGATTTGTCTTCTAAAGATTTTCAATCGGAAGCGTACCTAGATCTCATTAAACGGATTAGGGAGAATCAGGGCAGACTACCTGATTTAAAAGTGGTTGATCAGTTTGTCTACAAACGAACCGAGCCGTCTAAGGGCGATGCTCTTCAAGATGCTGAATCATGGAAATTATGGGTGCCGAATTCGTTGACCGAGCAAGTTTTATATCGCGCTCATGATTGTCCTCACTCCGCGCATGTGGGAATGACTAAAATGATAGAGAAACTTAAACGATATTTATTTTGGCCCGGTATGGTGACACAGATTCGAGACTATGTATCCAATTGTTCAATCTGCAAGTCCACTAAAAGTCCTAACCAGATTTTAAGACCGCCAATGGGTAACCCAACATCTTCCGAACGACCATTTCAAAAACTGTATATGGACCTCTTAGGCCCATACCCTCGTTCTAAAAGTGGCAATATAGGTATCCTGATAATTGTTGATCATTGTACAAAGTTTCACTTCCTGCACCCGCTGCGAAAATTTACATCAGATAAGATTTGCGATTTCTTAGGAAAACATGTGTTCTGTACATTCGGTGTTCCGGAATCTATATTAACGGATAACGGATCCCAATTTAAGTCTGGCTATTTCAAAGCATTCTTAACTCGATTCAGTGTTGCGCACGTGTGTACGGCTATATACTCGCCGCAAGCGAATGCGAGCGAACGAGTCAACCGATCCGTTTTGGCAGCGATTCGGGCGTACATTGGAGCAGATCACACTAATTGGGATAGGAATTTGGACGAAATTAGCGCATCTCTTAGAGCCAGTGTTCATCGAAGCACGGGGTTTTCCCCATACTTCCTTTGTTTCGGACAGAATATGGTTATGAACGGCCAGGACTATGATCTTTTGAGGAAGCTACAGTCACTAAGGGATGATACCGCTTTGAAAACGCCTGATTTGTTACAATTAGCGCGGAGGCAAGACAAGGAAAAGATTAGAGAAACACATGCAGCCAATGCAAACGTTTACGATTTGCGTATCCGTACCATAAGTTTAAATGTGGGTGACACAGTTTACGCGCGTAGTTTTGCCCAAAGCAACGCAGCGAAAAGGTTTAGTAGCAAATTGGCACCTGTCTTTATCAAGGCGAAAGTAGCAAAGAAGATAAGCCACATATATTACGAATTAGTAAACGAGGCCGGTAAACATCTGGGCGTCTATCATCTGAAAGACATTAAAACGTAACCAAAACACCAGTATCTGCCTGACCTTTTTCAGTTAACGCTTCTGCGAGATAAGACTCTGGTAGAATTAACTGTGGTGTAGGGGTCAGGTTGGCTTTGAAAATAGAAAACCTTACAAGCGTAGAATAACTCAACTTTCATCCCAATTCGTATATACCGCAAGTCAAAAGTTAGGGTAAAGCGTAGATCATACTAGTCGCACTACTCGAACACGCAGAGCTTGATCTTCCCTCTCGCCCTTGCGTACAGTCGGTGCGTGCGAAGGAGAATAGAGGAAGAGAAGAAATCAGGAATAGTCCCGTTCATCGCGGCTCGCGAACTTTCTAGTACACGTTGCCGGCGCACTGTCGGGCAGCAGCTCGTTCATTTCGTTTTGTGATCTTTGGCAATCAAGTCATACTTCTGTGAGCCGAATAGAAACTAATTACAAGTCCATTCCCCACGTGGAATTTGAGTACCAATAAAGAGCCACAAACGGAAGAATAAAGAAGAGATCAACATAAATCTGTTTCACCGGCGCGTGAATAGAATTCAGCGGGTATTTATACAGACAGAAAATCTGAAACACTGGACATAACCTAACAGTAAAAATTTCCATGTAGGCAAAAGACCGGTCCGTACGCAAGGGGCGCTCACGCTTTCAACTGAATAAAGTGCGAATCTACTACGACCGGCCAAGCGCTACGATTATTGCACTCAGCAAAAGTGTGCCTCAGGCGACACGTGCAGCTGAGACTCCGCAACCCAGAATTGACACGCGGTCGGGCCACGCCCACGGGCGCGCCTCTCCGAAACTTGTTAGCGTCCTCAGAATAAGAAGAGCCATCGCGACATAGCTAATTACCCCCGGATCTGATCTGGAGGAAAGTTTTTCGGCTGGCGTTTGCTCGGAAGATCACGTGATAACCGGCGACAGACCACGACCACGCTGATCCCTCTTGGACAGTGGTGCGCGGCAACATCCCACGTGCTTCCATAACCGAGCAGCCCGAATCACCCGATCACCACCATCATAGATCGACTGTAAAGAAAAGGAGTCAACAGCGGTAGCAGAACACAAGCCCCGCGTGAGGGCGATCCAGGCTGATCACGTAACAGGATTGAGAACCTCTTGAATTAAGTGGCCATGTGAGCGGCTTTTGTGAAATCCGTCGTCGCTGCCGAAACATGCGACCCAGCGCAGCCATCAACTAGCGACCCACTAGGAATCGCTACTAAGAAAGTCGTATTGAGCTTTCCACGTATATCTATAATTTGTTTTCTTTGAATTCCGACCCTGTTCTTACGTTAATTTTTCTTTTCATTTAGCTTGTAATCCATGTGAATGCCTAATATGTACGCCAACACTTATCCCGTTTAATAACAAATAACAACGCTCTACCAAGTCTAAATCACACAGCACCTGCATCTTCAATGGGCCCAGCGAAACAGCAGCGAAGGATATATATTCCGTAAGTGACCGCCGATATCGGCTTATATTTTATATGCGAACATTTGTATTTAACCGGGAATTTAAAGCTAGGGCACACATATGAGCATCACATAACTTAGTACGTAAATTTAACTTCGCCCACCTTGAAATTGAAACGAAATTGAAACTGACAAACTAATCTTGAAATGAATCTGAAATATTATTGAACTGAAGCCAATATGAATTTATGTAATTAAGCCTCAGTATACGGTCCGTCGTTGAACAACGCAGTTAATGTCGAGTTTTCTAAATATGAAGTAATGGAGTAATAAAAGACATTTGACAAGGGGTAACAATGAAAAGATTTTCATCGTGTTACTAAGGATGGGAGGGTATAGAATGGGGGCAAATAACACCTAAGCCACCCAACACGCTGGTGTTTCTCTCTGAATCTGTTTTGTTAGGGTCCGTCCGAATATATCTGATTATCGCCACTATTTTGAAACCAACCATGTAGAATACAGAAAGTGCACTTAAACTTTTCGTAGTAGAACGGGTGTGCTATATAGATGAGGAGGAAAAAACCCACGCCATATCCGACGAGCTTTGTACCGAGCAAATGCAAGAAGTGCACGATGCCAAGTCATCTATACGCTGGAAATTTAACCAATTTCTTGTGAACACCTACTTCGCGGCTACTACAATACACCCTTAAGGGGTTATCCGGGTCTTGAAGCACGAAAAAAGGCATATTTTCGTTAATTTTTTTAAAAGATCTTACGACAATTTTAAAAATTTTATTTATTGTACATGTATTGTACATGTATAAGGTTTGACCAACATTGTGTAAAAATTTGAACCAAAAATATTTAAAATTGAGCCGTTGAGGCTCAAGCCTGCCACATAAAAAATTGTGTCCTTGCGGTAGGCAAAATATCTCCGTCAATTTTTATCTGAAATCAAAAAATTAAAGTTATTCTGATAGCGTATGTGTCTGGCTTGTCCTTTACGAGCCATTTTTTTTAAATTAATAATTAAATTTTTTGTAGCGCTTTTCATAAAAAGTGTTTTTTTTTACGTAAATTTTGGCCATAATTTGGCTTATAAAATGAGTTGTAATTAAAAATAAAAAAAATCCCTTCGTTAAGGACAACAAAAACATGTCTAAAAGAAGTGTGCAAAAGCAGAAGTCGATGCAATAGTTTTTGAGAAAACGTGACTACCGACTTCGAAAAAGTTTTTTTGAGAAAAACGCGTTTAAAGTGCCGCATTTGCTCGACCCCCGTTGTAAATCATTCGACGCGCTGGGCTTTAAATTACTCCCATTCCTAGTTTTGCTTCGATCGACTTAAAATTTTCAGACAACATTCCTGACACTTTGTATATATATAAAAAAGTTTCAAATAAATGAATTTTTTGAAGTGTCAAGACCGGGATAACCCCTTAAGATACTTCTTAAGGGCCAGTTATTGGGCGTACCATGTCAAAGCCGTACTTAAATGGCTTATTCTGTCAATATCTATCGACACATTTTCCAAATCGCACCATAACTTTAAAAGTTATGCAACATATTAAGTGTTCATCATGACGTCAATGCATATTTAATAAGTTCCTATATTTGAGAGAGTAAAAGAGAGCGAGAAAACAGTTAGCGGGGGTGGGGGTAGTGCTCGCAGCTTGTGGTGTTTGCCCTGCAGTTCGGCAGATGGCGCTTCCTAAATTGTATCTATTTATTTTGATATTGGTAAGTTGAGTTGAGGGTATTATTTATCGAGGCACTTGATTATAAGGTTTCTCCTTATTTTGGTTTTGTCGGCTGATGATCCTAATATTCCGATCCTAAGTATGCCTAAATTGGTCGGGAATGCCTCTTAAACTGCGTTCAAATGTTCTGACTAAAATAATAGTATCCACTGCAAGGGTATAAAAACCAAAAACAAAAAAAACCATGGCAGCCTGTCGGAATCTGGCTTTCAAATCTGGCCAGCTGACAATGACAGGAGGTGGAGCAACTAGTGAAACGACAAGTTATACGGCAAAATAAATTGTTTTCGTTACACAATTTTTTGGTGTTATGCGCGCCACTTGACTTGTAAACGTGCGATGGCCCCAACAATGGCAAGAGCAACAAACCAGAATAACCACAAAGGAGAAGGGAAGGCTGACAGAATAGAAACGAGCGGGGGTGGCACACGAAAGAGGAAAGAACCTCAAAGAGCTCCCATTGTTGACCCAGTTATGGGCCACAAAGCAGTCAGCACTCACAAATAAAAGCCAAGGCGCTACACCTGAAATAACATTTTAACAGATATTTAATTTTAAATAACATTTAAAAGATACAAAAATAAAAATGTTCCATTTCGAACTCGAATTTGTTTTCGGGTCCTATATTGGTTTTCACAATTCGGTTAACCTTAAATTAGGTTAATTTAAATTTAAAGACTATTATCTGCAAAATGGTGATTAAAAAGTATGTTTAATTTCAACTTAATATTCTTCTTTGCGTATTATTAAATAGACTGAGAATTAATGGCAACCAACTAAACTGTAGTATATTTAACAAAAAATATAAAAAATATTTTGATCCAGTCGGTTTTGCCCCATCCTCCCCAAACTATATTGAAATAAAAATATCATAATTTTAAATTTATATACGAATCAAGTTTAATTGTTAAATGTTTAAAAAATTAAGTATATCGTGATTTTGCTGTAGTGGAATATCCGTCATCCTGCATCCTTAGAATCTTTTCCGCTAATGACAGCAATTCAAGTTCTGTGGCTGCTGAAAAGTATGCTACTGCAAATGTGCTGACATATCGGGGGGCATAAAAAATTAAAGATATATGAACCAGGAGGCAAAACAGGGAAGCAGAGGGCGGTGGGTGGTAGAATGCCGACCATAAAACTGGCAGCAGAAAGCCACAAGCACAGACAGCATGACGCCCAGGGGAAAGTTTTCCGAGACTGGCGAGGAATGCGAAGCCGAAAAGCCAAAAGACCCCAGACCAGAGACAAGAACAACAAAGTTTTCTTGAGTGGAGTTGGCCAAGATATATGCGTTTGCTGGCCAAGTTAAACACATAAAACAGCCGGATTAGTTTTAAGAATGAATAAACAAATATAATTGAGTTTTAGCCGGCGGAACTCAAAAAAGGAGATTACAGTGATAAAGCAGATGAATAGTGGAAAATAAATTTAAACTGTTCTGCATTTATTTTCTTAAGTTTTTAAGCTTTATGTCTTGATATTGCATTCGAATTTAGATTGAACGTTTAGAAAATTAATAGAGTAGAGTAGAGTGTTTCTTAGATAAAAAATAGTCGGAAAAACCTGATAAAAAAAACCCCAGCAAAATCGCGTCGTGCATTAATTGCATTAATTCTGATATCGTTAGCATAGTGTAAGTGAAAATAATAATATGGACTATACATAAAATTGTGCACAATAAGTTAAAGGCTGATTAATTATTTGAGTAATTTAATCCTGACATTAAAATGTTGTATAAACAAATGATATACAAATTAACATTTTCTTATTAGATATATAATTAAAATTAGACAGCCTGGTAATAAAAAAAAGGCCTAGTTTTCAGAAAGAATTTTCTTTACAGGATTTCTAGACCGGCAATACTCTATTTAATTTTTTGTAAGTAACAAATGAGTTTCTTTTGTAATGAAGTTAAAAATAAAATGAGTTTCTTATTTAAAACATTTGGGTTTCCTCATTAACTTGACCAGAATCAACTAAATAACTATTTACACAACTTCCATAAAAGGCAAATTGAGTGACCTTCCTGCCCAAAACAATTCAATTTAATCTTTGATCATTGTGGGGCAAAAGTCAACTTAGTCCATAACTACAAATGATTAGTTTTCCTAGTCGAGGGCAGATCCACCGCCCTCGGAAAATATTTCGACTAAATGAGTGAAACTAAAAATCTATTATAACTTTTGCGCACACAAAACGTCAAAGTTTTTGCCCTCGTTTTTTGGGCTCATCCCCGGACAGGCTGGGTGAAGAACTTTTTCCCATGGGCCAACGCGGCGTATGCGGAATGTGGTGCCAATTAGAAGTTTATGTGCGAGTTAGAGCGGCGGGAAAAAGGGCGGCAAATTAATTTTGCACCGAGCTCCACCCTCTTGGCCACAGCAAAAAAGTTTTAACTCAATTTTTTGGCATGTCTGTGTGTGTTAATTAAATAGACAGACCAACTGGGTTTAAGCATGAGCTCCAAAATTTGTTACCTTAGCAGTTTTGTCAGTTTATAATAATTGACTGCGTGACTGGCTCTTTGCCTAAGGGCAGGGTAAGGGCAGTAAAGGCTTAAGTCAAGAGGTTAAAGGACCCAAAATAAATCTCAGACACGACAGCAATAATTCCTTTAGGGCAAATGCTTCACAGGGAGATTTTAGATACGAATTATTTACATAGAACTACTTATAAACGGGTGTAAAGGTATATGCATATATCATAAAGACAAAATTAAAAAAAAGATTTGCCTTGAGGGAGAACCCCCTTTTTATACCCTTGCAGAGGGTATTATAATTTTGGTCAAAAGTGTGCAACGCAGTGAAGGAGACATCTCCGACCCTATAAAGTATATATATTCTTGATCAGGATCACCTCCTGAGTTGATATAGCCATGTCCGTCTGTCCGTCTGTCCGTTTGTCTGTTTCTACGCAAACTAGTCTCTCAGTTTTAAAGCTATCGAGTTGAAACTTTGCACACAGCCTTCTTTCCTTTGCACGCAGTATATAAGTCGGAACGGCCGGGATCGGCCGACTATATCCTATAGCTGCCATATAACTGATTGATCGGAAATGCCATAACTCTGCTGTTTGTTAAGTTAGGAAGTTGGGACTCTCTATGGGTACTATATTTGGCCAATCAATCCGACGTACCAAATTTCATAAGGATCGGCCGACTATATCCTATAGCTGTCATATAACTGATTGATCGGAAATGCCATAACTTTAGTGTTTGTTAAGTTAGGAAGTTGGGATTTTCTATGGGTTTTATTTTTGCCCAATAAATCCGACATATCAAATTTCATAAGGATCGGCCGACTTTATTCTATAGCTGCCATATACATAACTGAACGATTGGAAATGCCATAACTTTGGTGTTTGTAAAGTTAGGAAGTTGGGATTTTCTATGGGTTTTATATTTGGCCAATTAATCCGACCTACCAAATTTCATAAGGATCGGACGACTATATCTTATAGCTGCCATATAACTGATTGATCGGAAATGCCATAACTTTAGTGTTTGTTAAGTTAGGAAGTTGGGATTTTCTATGGGTTTTATTTTTGCCCAATAAATCCGACATATCAAATTTCATAAGGATCGGCCGACTATATTCTATAGCTGCCATATACATAACTGATCGATTGGAAATGCCATAACTTTGGTGTTTTTAAAGTTAGGAAGTTGGGATTTTTTATGAGTATTAAGAACGCATCATATGAATAATTTTGGAGAATATAATTTGCAGAATATTCTGCAAGGGTATTTCAACTTCGGCTCCGCCCGAAGTTAGCTTTCCTTTTTTGTTAAGGTTAAAAACATAGATTTTTCGAAATAATTTGTTTTCAAATACGCAATATGCCGCTGCCGGCGACCGATCATTTGCGAGCTTTTGTAAACGGTCGAGAAAGCTGTACACAATGGAGACACTTCACTTTCGAGTCAATGTAAACCAGGATCGGTTCACACAATAAAAGCTATTTTTTTATTTTCAAAAAGTTCCTGTAAACTGTTTAAATAAAAAATAGTACACTTGTAAAATTTTCGGCCAGTCTTGCAAACAAATTTCTACACAAAAATCAAAAATATTTTTGTAAAACACATTTAATTTTTGTTAGATTTTTGTCAACAGCCTTCGAGAAAAACGCAAAAGAAAATTACTTTTCCAAAATCTTTTAAAATTAAAACAACCATTTTGGTTAAAAAATTGTTTTGTCTGCTGCGGGCTTTTTCATGCAATCTCTTTAAATTATGTATATTTGGTTCTAAGAAATTATTAAATTTGCGACAACTTTGAGAATGGCTTCCTTATAGGGACCCAAAAAAAACAGTTAATTTTAAATTATTAAAAACAAAATTTGTTCTATCTCTTAGGTTGATATTGAAATCTCTAAAATGATTGTATTGATATGATGATATATGATGATAATGATGATATTGATTGCCTAAAAGTAATCACTGAATTTGGCCCTAAAAAATTTGCCTTAGAGAACTGGACCGTATTTTGTTGTGCAACTTGTTTAGATTTGTGGCTTCCTCTGGGCTGCTTCCCATTTTTAGCCCAGACAAATCTTGCGAGCAACCAAAGCTGGCAATGAAATATGGGATTGCATATCCTTTCCCCAAGTAAACTCCATTAAATGCCACTTACTGTCCTTAATAGTTTGCTTTGGCAACAATATGTTGCCCGCTGTTGGAAACTTCTTTGTACCCCCTTTCAAACATTACGCCTCCCATGAATCAGATGTCTAGCCGGCTTTTACCACATTAACCTCATGTTTTACGACAAGGCAGACCGCATGAGAAATTTATTTACATTTCATGGCAGTGGCAACATGTTGCACTGACTTGTGCTCGTATTGCAACCACATAGATACATAGATATGTATCTGAGATTGTGTAGGTATATATGTTTGACACGAGTTCAAAAATGCCAAGTCGGCCTACAATACATAACTCAAAGTGCAGGCAAACAGCTGGCGCATAATGACAAACCAAGCTCGGAGACAAAAACGGGGGATAAAATGTGGACGCTGGATTTGGAAACCAGAGGAGGAGCCTGGAAACTCAAGTTGCCGGGGCCATGATGCGAGGTGGGCTAGAGTTGTACCCCAAGTTAATTAATATACATTTACAGATTGAAAAATAAACATTATTAAAAAAAAATTATTTAATCATAATTATATAGACTCATTTCTCGAAACTACGTTTTTGAAACAGGTAGAAACTTTTACTCAAAGAGCTAAGATACAATTTTCTTCAAGTGTTTTAAAAGTATATCTGTTAATAGAACCAAAAATTGTTTTTTTGTTCTATTAAATAGATTTGACATCAGCTACTTTTGCAGGCATCCCGATTGTTCCAATGGCAGCTAAATAATAAAATCGTCCAATTTAAAAAAAAACAAGAAAGGAAAGCTATCTTCGGGCGGAGCCGAAGTTGATATACCCTTGCAGAATACTCTGTTAATTATATTCTCCAAAATTATTCCTATGATGCATTCCTAATACTCATACAAAATCCAAACTTCTTAACTTTAAAAACATCAAAGTTATAGCATTTCCAATCGTTCAGTTATATGGCATCTATAAGATATAGTCGGCCGATCCTTATGAAATTTGGTAGGTCGGATTGATAGGCCAAATATAAAACCCATAGAAAATCCCAACTTTCTAACTTTACAAACACCAAAGTTATGGCATTTCCGATCAATCAGTTATATGGCAGCTATAGGATATAGACGGCCGATCCCGGCCGTTCCGATTTATATACTGCGTGCAAAGGAAAGAAGGGTGTGTGCAAAGTTTCAATTCGATAGCTTTAAAACTGAGGGACTAGTTTGCGTAGAAACGGTCAGACGGACATGGCTTGATTAAATGAGCCATTCTACTTTCTATAAGACCCTCTGGTATAAAAATTAACTTTTTAATTTTGTAGTAAATATGTACGTCGTTCACGGTGCAAAAATCGACAATCTGGCCCTTATTATTTTAAATTTAACTTTTGAACTGATGCTACATTTTATGTATTATAGTTTAACGTTCATTGGTTCACCAGCTGTAAGCTTTCAACGCATGTACTTAGTATTTAACAAGTGCGAAAATCAGCGGTAAAACTTTGTAGATAGAACTCTTTTATAACTTAAAAATCACGGTTATAAAATCACTTTAAAATCGATTTACCGACAGATTGCTGAGGCCAATAGCTTGTTGGCTTTGTTAAAGAATCATCTTTAAGTCAAGAATCAAAATATCATCTTGAATTTTGTGGTGGCTGCTTTTGAATTTGATCAATTTTTTTAAAATTTGAATTAATTAAAAAAATACAAATTTTGAGCTAAAAAAACACTTAGCTACGATCACAACAAATGTTGTTTTATTTATTTTGAATCAAATTCTCGAGCTATTTTTAATAATCTCTGAACTTTTTGGTTGACATCTTCTTTTGAAAACAAGAAAGGAAAGCTAACTTCGGGCGGAGCCGAAGTTGATATACCCTTGCAGAATACTCTGTAAGTTATATTCTCCAAAATTATTCATATGATGCATTCTTAATACTCATAAAAAATCCCAACTTCCTAACTTAACAAACACCAAAGTTATGGCATTTCCGATCAATCAGTTATATGGCGGCTATAGGATATAGTCGGCCGATCCTAATGAAGTTTGGTAGGTCGGATTGATGGACCAAAAATAAGACCCATAGAAAATCCCAACTTCCTAACTTTACAAACACCAAAGTTATGGCATTTCCGATCAATCAGTTATATGGCAGCTATAGGATATAGTCGGCCGATCCTTATGAAAATTTGGTAGGTCGGAGTGACTAGCCAAATATAAAACCCGTAGAAAATCCCAGCTTTCTTACTTTACAAACACCAAAGTTATGGCATTTCCAATCAATCAGTTATATGGCAGCTATAGGATATAGTCGGCCGATCCCGGCCGTTCCGACTTATATACTGCGTGCAAAGGAAAGAAGGGTGTGTGCAAAGTTTCAATTCGATATCTTTAAAACTGAGAGACTAGTTCGCGTAGAAACAGACAGACGGACAGACAGACGGACAGACGGACATGGCTATATCAACTCAGGAGGTGATACTGATCAAGAATATATATACTTTATAGGGTCGGAAATGTCTCCTTCACTGCGTTGCAAACTTTTGACTGAAATTATAATACCCTCTGCAAGGGTATAAAAACATCTTTAGATCCCCACGCTTAGTGGGACTTAGCATGTCATATCTTTTTGGCTATTTCCTTATCGTTTTTCACTTGGAGACAAGGGAAAATTCTATTTAAATTTTCGTGTTCCTTTTTTGGCTAATTTTTGCCAATAAATTTGTTGCCATAAATTTTAGTTCGCTTCGATGCTGCCGTTGTCAAGGATTCCAGGAAGGAGGACGTGTGAGTTGGCCACGCCTTAAATTTGGACTTTCCGCCATCCCATTCAATATTTTAACCCCGAACACCCCCCGCCCACTTTTCATCTGGGACAGTTTTTAATTGCGCCATAAATCAAATCTACGATAAATGGGAAGCAGTTAAAGGGCTGCTAACCAAATGGGAGCCATAAGCTGATAACAGACTGTGCAAAGAGGGGGTGGCAGGGGGGAAGGCTGCCAGTGGGTGGTGATGTGTAGGTGCCGCGATAAGAGCCACGCCGTCTGGCAACGGCTTTAAAATGTCAAAGTGATGCCCCCGTATCCGGATTCCGATTCCGAGTATCCGCCCTCGTCCCCTGAACCTTTTACTTTTAGCCTCTTTTGCTATTCCAAGCGCACTTGGCTTTAATGCCTGTGCAGATGGACGGCAGCCATCGTAATCAAGCCTCTAATTAAGTTGGTAAACCCTGTGCCGCCCAGTCATTTAAACACGAGCCAACGACTACAACTTAAATTATAATAAAATCGGACTTTTTAAATTAAATTAGATTAGAATTTCTTGAAAATAATAATTATATTATTTTTCAAAAATTTCAATATAAATCCGATAGTATATTGATATCCACAAGAATTTGGACACAATCAAAATTAAAAAATTCGTCCTTTCAGGAAATCTAATTATAAACAAGAAAGGAAAGCTAACTTCGGGCGGAGCCGAAGTTGATATACCCTTGCAGAATACTCTGTAAATTATATTCTCCAAAATTATTCATATGATGCATTCTTAATACTCATAAAAAATCCGAACTTCCTAACTTTAACAACAACAAAGTTATGGCATTTCCAATCGTTCAGTTATATGGCAGCTATTGGATATAGTCGGCCGATCCTTATGAAATTTGGTAGGTCGGATTGATTGGCCAAATATAAAACCCATAGAAAATCCCAACTTTCTAACTTTACAAACACCAAAGTTATGGCATTTCCGATCAATCAGTTATATGGCAGCTATAGGATATAGTCGGCCGATCCTTATGAAATTTGGTAGGTCGGATTGATTGGCCAAAAATAAAATCCATAGAAAATCCCAATTTTCTAACTTTACAAACACCAAAGTTATGGCATTTCCGATCAATCAGTTATATGGCAGCTATAGGATATAGTCGGCCGATCCTTATGAAATTTGGTAGGTCGGATTGATTGGCCAAATATAAAACCCATAGAAAATCCCAACTCTCTAACTTTACAAACACCAAAGTTATGGCATTTCCGATCAATCAGTTATATGGCAGCTATAGGATATAGTCGGCCGATCCTTATGAAATTTGGTAGGTCGGATTGATTGGCCAAATATAAAACCCATAGAAAATCCCAACTTCCTAACTTTACAAACGCGAAAGTTATGGCATTTCCGATCAATCAGTTATATGGCAGCTATAGGATATAGTCGGCCGATCCCGGCCGTTCCGACTTATATACTGCGTGCAAAGGAAAGAAGGGTGTGTGCAAAGTTTCAATCCGATAGCTTTAAAACTGAGAGACTAGTTTGCGTAGAAACAGACAGACGGACAGACGGACAGACGGACAGACGGACATGGCTATATCAACTCAGGAGGTGATCCTGATCAAGAATATATATACTTTATAGGGTCGGAGATGTCTCCTTCACTGCGTTGCACACTTTTGACCAAAATTATAATACCCTCTGCAAGGGTATAAAAACATTTTTGCATACGAATCGATTTTAGTATTTATGCATTTATGCTTATATTTAATCAAACCCTTTTGAAAACTTTTATAAGCAAAATTAGTATTCAAATAATTTTTTTTTGACGAGCCAGTAGTTTATTAAATTATTTAAAATTTTTTTCAGAATCCAATGATTTGTTTTTATACCCTTGCAGAGGGTATTATAATTTTGGTCAAAAGTGTGCAACGCAGTGAAGGAGACATCTCCGACCCTATAAAGTATATATATTCTTGATCAGGATCACCTCCTGAGTTGATATAGCCATGTCCGTCTGTCCGTCTGTCCGTCTGTCCGTCTGTCTGTTTCTACGCAAACTAGTCTCTCAGTTTTAAAGCTATCGGATTGAAACTTTGCACACACCCTTCTTTCCTTTGCACGCAGTATATAAGTCGGAACGGCCGGGATCGGCCGACTATATCCTATAGCTGCCATATAACTGATTGATCGGAAATGCCATAACTTTCGTGTTTGTAAAGTTAGGAAGTTGGGATTTTCTATGGGTTTTATATTTGGCCAATCAATCCGACCTACCAAATTTCATAAGGATCGGCCGACTATATCCTATAGCTGCCATATAACTGATTGATCGGAAATGCCATAACTTTGGTGTTTGTAAAGTTAGAAAATTGGGATTTTCTATGGATTTTATTTTTGGCCAATCAATCCGACCTACCAAATTTCATAAGGATCGGCCGACTATATCATATAGCTGCCATATAACTGATTGATCGGAAATGCCATAACTTTGGTGTTTGTAAAGTTAGGAAGTTGGGATTTTCTATGGATTTTATTTTTGGCCAATCAATCCGACCTACCAAATTTCATAAGGATCGGCCGACTATATCCTATAGCTGCCATATAACTGAACGATTGGAAATGCCATAACTTTGTTGTTGTTAAAGTTAGGAAGTTCGGATTTTTTATGAGTATTAAGAATGCATCATATGAATAATTTTGGAGAATATAATTTACAGAGTATTCTGCAAGGGTATATCAACTTCGGCTCCGCCCGAAGTTAGCTTTCCTTTCTTGTTTTTTGGTACTTTTAAAATCGCCGATTACCAACTTTTTTTCAAAAATGTAAAGGAAAATGGTTATATACATTTTAAAAAAATTTAAAAAAGGTAACAAAAATTTAAATATAAATAAAAGTAGAGTCACAGGTCCGGTCATCTCGAATTTAGGTTTGTTAAGCAAATTGTTGAAAAATATTCTCCCTCAACATATTTTGGTCCCCAAACAACCCTTTTTAAATTTTAAAACAATTTTTAAGTTTCTAGCATTTTATTTTAATTAGCGAAAAAATGCTTTTGACCAGTCTTCTTATTAGGTAACAAGAGATAAAAATGTATAATTTTTTGTATATAGTGTGAGTTAATTATATTAGTGGTAGGAAAAGAGATTAGTAATAAATATAAATTAATTAAATAAATAAATTAGTATGATGTCAACCTGTGATTTTTTAAGAATCTAAAGTTAGCTAAAATGTAATTATCAAATTAACTCGAAAGTGTAATGTCCTTAGAAGTGAATACTGGACAATATCTAAATTTCGCTTTGCAGATGGAAGTTTTTGGTCATTTCACGGCGCTGCGAGTTTGGTGATGAACCACGCCCACTCGACCGACATGACCACCAAAGGCGTCTGTCACCCACTTACCACCCACCATCCACCGCCCACTTTTAACGTCGAAAACCTCTACTCGTTCCCAAAAAAAACTTTCAGCATTAGTTTTGCTGATTTCCTGCGACTTTCGCCGCCTGTTTGGCGAACAGTTTGCTCAATTTTTCTCTTGTTCCCTGGTTTGTTATTGTTGACTTTTCGCATCGTTTTGGTGCCACTATGCGGCGGGCGGGAAAACTCCTTCTAATTTAATTAAGTGCGGCGACGCGACGCCTGTTGGATTGTTTTTTAACTTTTGGCAGAGCAAAAGTTTCTCAAAGCAGATGAAAATATAATTTGGAGAAAAAGAAACTTGGTCTAACAGTTGGAGCATTTGATAGTTATACCCGTTACTCGTAGAGTAAAAGGGTATATTGTATTCGTGCAAAAGTATGTAACAGCTAGAAGGAAGCGTTTCCGACCCTATAAAGTATATATATTCTTGATCTGGGTCACTAGCCGAGTCGATATAGCCATGTCCGTCTGTCCGTCTGTCCGTCTGTCCGTCTGTCTGTCCGTCTGTCTGTCTGTCCGTATGAACGCTGAGATCTCGGAAACTATAAAAGCTAGAAGATTGGCATTTTGCATGCAGATTTTAGGAGTTCCTACGCAGCGCAAGTTTGTTTCAAAAAGGTGCCACGCCCCCTTAAACGCCCACAATCGCTTATATACGATTTTAAAAATTTAAATATTTCGGAAAAGTAAAAATGCAGTTTTATTGTGTTTACCAATACCTATCGAAATGTATAAGAAATTTTTCAAATCGGACCATTCGTTAAAAAGTTATGCGTGATCAAAGTTTCTATCTCCATCTCCCTCGCACTCCCTTTACCTGAGTAACGGGTATCTGATAGTCGGGGCACCCGACTATAGCGTTCTCTCTTGTTTTATACTTTATTAATTGCTAGACAAATAGATAAGAGTAGTCCAAAGCTGAAGTACTTAGTCTTATAATTATACCCTTACAAAGGGTAAAAATATTTAAAGCATAAGTTACAAGTTTAAAAGAAAGGGAATGGAATTTTGCAAATGGAGCTGCTTGATATATGTACTTTTTTGTTGGTTTTTTGGAAGAAATTTGCGTATATCTCGGCGTTTTTTGTTTAATATTATGGGATGAGTTGACTTTATCCTAAAGCTATCATAAGTATTTTTCGCAGTCCACACAGTCATTAGATTTTGTTAAGACAAAGGTATTTAAACTTTTCATTAAAGAAGTTAGCTTTTTTTCTCGATTTTCTTTGTAAAATGTTTTGTCCAAAAATTTCAGAAAAAGCCCTGTTTATAAGAGGGTACAACAACTAAATTTTATCTGATTTGGGCGAGCTTTAAGGATATTTTCTAAGCCGTTTTGCGCCTGGAAAATTAAGGAAACACAGACAGAAACATTAAGACTTAGTACTAATTTAAATGTAGAAGCGAAATCCTACAGTTCTGTAGCATTCAAACTGAATTAGTTTAATTTACTGAAAAATATTATTAAGCATTATGGTCATATATAACATTAGCTGTTTATTACAGTTACATTTCAGTAAATTCAACTATCTACTATTGCACTTCGCCAAAAAAACGGTGAGATTTAATACTTCATATAAACATTCAGTACTTAATAAGGTTATGCTTTTTAGAAATTTGTTGTTTATTTTCAGCTGCAGTTCGGCGTTGTGAAAAAAATAGACAAGTTTCCGATGGCGGGTGTTATGTTGTTAAATAATCATGTGAACAAAAAGATATGCGGAAAAAACATAATTTCGAACTTAACATTTAACAGTGAACTGTTGTAAACTTTTAATTAAAATTATTAGTATTGCCATAAATATGGAGGAAAAACTTAAAGGTACAAAACTGTATAAATGCATTCTTATTAGCAGAAAATCAAATATAAACTAATTTAACATAAATACTGCCTAGTTAATACAATGGCCTGTTTGCATTAAAAATGTGGAACGTCGTATTTCAACGCTACTAAACAAAAATAGGAAAATTCAACGCATTCCGAATTGGTTTTTCAGTGTTGAAATTAAAGTTAAGCAATTACAGGCTGCAACTGGTGGACGTAAGATTTATTTTTATGTTGCAAGTCCAGCACTGCCGTTTTCTTTTTCTCTTTTATACACCAATTGCATTTTGAAATTACACTTCCATCGACAAAAGCAATTTAAATTTTTACGATGGGAAATTAAAGAGTTTTCCCAGGGTTGTCAGGGTCATCTGTTCATACTCCCCCTCATTAAAGGAGGTTTCTGCAAAGGAAATGCAAGAACTTCTATTCGATTTGTGTAACGAGTTTTCTATACACATTTTAAGCTTTAAAGTTAGCCTTTGACAGCTGGGAGAAGTCGTTGGCAATTTCAAACATACACACAAGTACTCATGCACCGAGAGCAAAAACCTTTTAAAATTACACAAAATCAGTTTTGAAATCCCACAATCAAATCTTTGACAAACCACCGGATTATGTACACCTTTTTCAATTATGAATGTTTACTTTTGTTAATATTAACAAAGAATTAAATCAAAAACTTATTGTTAGGTACATATTGACGTTTAACAGATTTTGTAAGAAAACACTATTCTATTATAAACATTACATAATTTAAATATTAAATTTAAGCTACTATAGTTTTGTTACAATAAAAGTTGTTCAATGAGTATGTTGGGATTAAAATATAACCATAATTTCTGTATTTTTAAAAAAGTATTTTTGGAATTTATACATATTATGTTTTTCTTGATTTTTTAGGTATACATTGAGACACTAGTATTTGTTCCATTTACTTTTATGGCAGTGCTGGTGAAGGAAAGTTCCCTTGGTTTGCCTCTTAGTAGGTTGCTTTTTCCTGGTTTTTCTTTCTTGCTTTGGACATTTCGAAATGCATTTCACAGTTGTTTGTCTGCCGGCTTGGTCTTGGCCCGGTCAAATCGGTTTGGGCCGCCATGTGTCGTGACCCTGCCCGCAATCCGCCAGTTCATTCCGACAAATGGCCACCGGATGGGATGTGTGCCCCTTAGCCTGCCTCTCCATCACTCGATCTCTGTGTGTGTGTGTGTGCAAGTACGTGTGTGGAAAAGTGCATTTCCCATTTCCCCATTTTGCCATCACCACAAGATGACATTTAGCGACTTTAAAAGCATGCTTAAAGTCAAGCTAAGATTTCATTGGATTCAATGGCTTTCTTTGAGTGTGCAGAGGACATGGCATAGTTATCGCGAATATTTATGTGATAATTCTGTCAAAATATTTTAACTATTTATAATAGTTTAAAAACAAAGCTTGTATTGCTGGTAAAAATGTAATGAAAAATTCCTAATATAATTATTACTTTCATATTGATTGATTAATAATTCAATGTGATTTCCCAAATAATGTAAATTTTTATGGCCAAAGTTTAAAGGGAAATATTATGATTTCGTTAAGTCACGTAGTCTTTGAGAAGAATAAATAAAAAACCAGGCGATTTAAGTTTGGTTTAGAAATTGTCTATTATTATTTTGCCGGAATTGATTAGAGTTGATTCGTCTAGCTTTTGGCTGCCCTGTTGACACTTTCATTGAATTATGGCCAAGATGTGTGTGCGTAAGAATGTGGAAGATTTTGGCTCTTAGCCACAATCCAGTTTGGGTCAAGTGTGGCTGACCGCGCATAAATCACCCGAAAAAGAGAACCGAGCTGATTTCGAGACACATTGATCTGCCCCCACTCGACCGACTCAAATATTTACAGGCAATTTTCAAGCAAATATTTTTCTTTTTTACTGGACATCGTCGATGTCCATTTGCACCTCCCCAACCCTCCTGTGCACTCTGCATCAGACAGTATGCCACATCGCCACGGAAGCGTGAGCCAAATATTTGCTTGATTTATTAGCTTTAGATTTTTTTATGCGTGTCGATACAGAAAAACACTCGGAGTTGTAGGAGTTGGATTTCCGTTGGGGTAACGTGAAATTGTGATTAAGTTGGTGTAGTTTTGGGAAGGGAAGTGGTATAGAAAAGGACAGATTTAAGGGAATAATTGTGATTTATTTAATTTGAAATTTATTTATTTAACTTTTTTTACAGTATAACTTACACTTATTTAATACAAATAATTTAATGAACTTTAGGTAAAAATTACTTTTAAAGAAATCCAAATTTGTACACCTTTTAACACCCAACTACATTTTTAACATCATTTTACTCTTGAATGATATTTGAATAAGCCAGAGTAACAAATATTAAAAATTGCAAATACAAAGTCATATATGACTAGTATTCTCTTTCTGCATTCTTCTTCAAAAAAAAACTTATTTACAATTTTTCATTATCCCTACATTATTTTTTGGTTTACTTTTTTTGCCACTCTAACTCTTATTCACAATCCTCAGAATTTTCTTTTACGTCCTTAATAATGCACTTGTCCTAATATTTAATTAAGAATTTGCAAGGGTATAAAAACTTCGGCTTGCCGAATTTTAGTTGCCTTTCTCATTTATATACTTATTATAGTTAATTATTCTTTTCATTATTGGAAAAGAGTATTTCAAATAATATTTTTATTTCGCAGTGCAGTTCTGCATTAACGTGCGACAGTTCGCACAACTTGAAAGTTGCCACTGGCGGATAGAAACCAACGTTTTGACTAGGAAGTATTTTGTGGCTGAAAAGAATTCTCACCTTGTTTTTGGCAGCCATTTACGGAAGAGTATTTAAATCTACCTTAGATAAGCAAACAAGTGATAGTGCCGGGCGATGAGGGAGCGAAATGTATCTATGAGATGCGCATCTACTGCATCTTTGGGATACATGCGTCTTGTTTGTTTTGCAGCCGCCGCTTGTTTATTTTCTTAGTTAGGGCCGCCGTGAAAACTGCTGCTGAAAGTTTTCTCTTAAGAATGGATAGCAGAAAACAAATTGCGTAAGTTTCTGATTCAATTTCCTATCGGAATTTTTATATGTTTTCCGTCTTGTTGTTAGTCAATTGGATGTGTTTTTTGGCAAAAGAGGGCAGAAATAAAATCAATTGGTCAGGATGGGCTTGACAAATTTCCCTATCCCGGAATTTATGACTCCCGGTGACATTTTCAGTTCCACTTTCCTTGCGGTCTGGTTTCTTTTCTCATCCCAAAAAACACAAGCAATTTGTCACGCTTTTCCTTGTGTTGGCAATGTCAAAGCCATTGACAATTGGCAATTCTCCAAACAAGAGGAAGAAACTTGTTGACTATCTGGAACTTTTTCTTTGTATCTTGTGGGTTTTTATACCAGGCCCAACACTTCAATTATTCAAATACCGACCGATTTCGATAGGCCACTGCCTCCCAGAAAGCGAATCGCATTTTTTCCTATTCCTTTTATTTTTCAATTCCATTTTCAATTTCATCTCCTTTTATACTTTCCTTCCTTTGCTGATTTCATTTGCATTTTACTCGAGCACCACATTGAAGCAGGTCCACGTTGGTTTCTCCATTTTCATTTTTACCCGGATTGAAATGCTTTTAGCTCTCGACTGGTAACATAAAACTATTTTCTAATGGTGGCTAATGGGGTTTAAGCTTGGAAATAGCCGTGGTGATTCCTTTCCTTTTTGTTTGATGACTCAATCCGGTAAATGCGGTTACTGACCTAGAGTAGTTCGAGAATGATATATCGGTAATATATTAAAGTATTTAGTAAGCGCGATGAACAATAAAGTTAGGTTTAAGTATATTCTTAAATAATTAAAAATCACATAATTGCAACCAATGCCAAGGTTGATTCGTCTCTGAGTGAAATCTGTGACAAAAGAATTGGATTTAAGCATCGGGAACTCTTTTGACTACTTCTACTGCAAATAACTGAAACTCAATCGGGAACTCGAGTATTTATTTAGTGAAATGAATAAAAAGCTAAGTATTTGTGTAGTCTTTAATAATTAATAATACTAAAAATTACCCTGAAATATTATAAATATATATTTTAGTTATACACTATATATACGAGTAGAAAGTTTTAAAATTATTTATTCTATATTATTACACAATTTTTGATTTGTGCCCAAAAAGCTCTTTTCATAAGTTTTGACATATTTTTTGTTGTGTATAGTGGGTTACAAGGTTTCAGGAGGGATATCTTTGTTTTAAAGTTTATATATACTTTCATAAAAATAAGAAAATAAAAACGGTTTCAAAAGTACAAGTAATTTCTTAATTAGGGACGACTTTACTGTTTTGTAAAGTGAATGGCCCTAAAAATAAGAAATAACTGCTATTAAGCTCACGTAATATTTCTTCAATTTAGACACATTTACTTTTTAATTAGGGAAATAATTACTAGAATCAATCAACTTTCTTCATCAAGAAAAAACTTGTTAGCGGACTAGAATCGATGATTTCTAGGTTAGCAAGTACGCTACCAATACTCTACTCTAATAAGTATGCCTGTGATTAATTTTTTTTTTAAATACCAAACTTATTTTTGATAAATTAAGAACAAGTAAATTCTACACCATTAAAAATAAAAAATTATGATAATCATAAACTTAATTGGAGATGTCACAGAAAACTCTTCCTAGCAAATTCTACTGGAAATTGTAAGCAGATCATTTTTAAATTTAAACTTAATTTGATTGGAAGAGAAATATATGTTATCACTTCCAAAAGTATATTCCTCTAATGAAGGCACTATTTTCATTAAGTCAATTTGACATTTTAATTTCAAGTCTATTAGACACTATCTAGTATCTCCACTTGGTGAATATAGTGACAGCATCACCATGCTGATCTCTGGCAGTTGGACATTTCAATCAAGGCAGTTACCTGTTGGCCGATGATGATTGCTAATCACTTAGCTGCATTCATTGCCAAGGCTTTGCAGTGGTGCCTGCAATCTGTGGCAAATGAATTTGATTTATGCAACGGCAACTCTTTGCAACTCTTTGGACTACTTCTAACTGGAACTCAATCGGGGCCCATAAATCTTGTCTACGTCGGCGGTCTGTATCTGTGTTTTTCAGGGGGACGTGTCTCGGGTCTAATCACAGGCATCAGTTGCACCTCAGGGCAACCTTCCTTTTGGGATTCCTTCCTTGCCACAAGGTGTTGTGCCTCGTAAAGGTATTTCTGTTTCAGCCCTTTCGTTTCGGTCTCGAAACTTGTTAAACTTTCCTTCCAAAAGTTGAAAAGTTTAAGGCAACTTTTAAAAACGAGATGTGTGGCGTTGCCATCTACATAATGCCGGCTCTATATGTATCTGCAACTGTATCGCAATTTGGACACGAAAAATGGGGATGCATCTGAAACTGCATCTTTGGTGAAGAATCTCCAACCTCTTCCTGTTTCCTCCAGCGCTGCTGCATGCAAAATTCATGCAAAAATATGTGAAGTTTTCGATTTTAAATGACGCCGCTGCGGCGGTCTCTTACTCTTCATACACTTAGAAAAAAGATGTAAAAAAGTAAAGTAACTTAACCTCTACAGGTTTCTAATAATGATCAACTATTATTAGATACCTGTTATTACGTTCAATTAAAATAACGTTACCTTTCTTTTTGAACTTAATTAAAACAAGAAAGAAAAGCTAACTTCGGGCGGAGCCGAAGTTGATATACCCTTGCAGAATATTCTATAAATTATAATCTCCAAAATTATTCATATGATGCATTCTTAATACTCATAAAAAGTCCCAACTTCCTAACTTTAAAAACACCAAAGTTATGTCATTTCCAATCGTTCAGTTATATGGCAGCTATAAGATATAGTCGGCCGATCCTTATTAAATTTGGTAGGTCGGATTGATTGGCCAAAAATAAAACCCATAGAAAATCCCAACTTCCTAACTTTACAAACACCAAAGCTATGGCATTTCCGATCAATCAGTTATATGGCGGCTATAGGATATAGTCGTCCGATCCTTATGAATTTTGGTAGGTCGGATTGATTAGCCAAAAATAAAACCCGTAGAAAATCCCAACTTCCTAACTTTAAAAACACCAAAGTTATGGCATTTCCGATCGTTCAGTTATATGGCAGCTACCTGCAATAGAAAGACAACTTTTGGGAAAGTTTCAAGCAGATAGCTTTAAAACTGAGGGACTAGTTTGCGTAGAAACGGACGGACAGACGGACAGACGGACGGACAGACGGACGGACAGACGGACAGACGGACATGGCTAGATCGACTCTCCTGGTGATGCTGATCAAGAATATATATACTTTATAGGGTCGGAAATGTCTCCTTCACTGCGTTGCAAACTTTTGACTGAAATTATAATACCCTCTGCAAGGGTATAATAATTTGAATTCCGTTTCAACAATTTTTTTATACCCTTGCAGAGGGTATTATAATTTTGGTCAGAAGTTTGTAACGCAGTGAAGGAGACGTTTCCGACCCTATAAAGTATATATATTCTTGATCAGGATCAATAGGGGAGTCGATATAGCCATGTCCGTCTGTCCGTCTGTTTCAATACCGTTTGCGAGCTCAGTTTAAAAGCTAGCGATCCGTCTGTCCGTCTGTCCGTCCGTTTCTACGCAAACTAGTCCCTCAGTTTTAAAGCTATCTGCTTGAAACTTTCCCAAAAGTTGTCTTTCTATTGCAGGTAGTATATAAGTCGGAACGAGCCGGATCGGGCCACTATATCATATAGCTGCCATATAACTGATTGATCGGAAATGCCATAACATTGGTGTTTGTAAAGTTAGGAGGCTGGGATCTTCTATGGATTTTATATTTGGTTAATCAATCCGACCTACCAAATTTCATAAGGATCGGCCGACTATATCTTATAGCTGCCATATAACTGAACGATTGGAAATGACATAACTTTGTTGTTTTTAAAGTTAGGAAGTTGGGACTTTTTTTAAGTATTAAGAATGCATCATATGAATAATTTTGGAGAATATAATTTATAGAATATTCTGCAAGGGTATATCAACTTCGGCTCCGCCCGAAGTTAGCTTTCCTTTCTTGTTTCTATTTGTATATGACATTTTTGCAGTATAAAAGCAATTGACTTGAAACGATGCAAATCTAGTTTACTTATGTATACCTTATTCCTTTCTCTACTTTTTCACTTTTAGCAATTTCGGCAAAGTCTGCAAGGGTATTAAAACTTCGGCTTGCCGAAGTAAGCTTCCGTCCTCGTTATACCCTTGCAGAGGGTATTATAATTTCAGTCAAAAGTTTGCAACGCAATGAAGGAGACATTTCCGACCCAATAAAGTATATATATTCTTGATCAGCATCACCAGGAGAGTCAATCTAGCCACGTACGTCTGTCCGTCCGTCTGTCCGTCCGTCTGTCCGTCTGTCCGTCTGTCCGTCCGTCCGTTTCTACGCAAACTAGTCTCTCAGTTTTAAAGCTATCTGCTTGAAACTTTCCCAAAAGTTGTCTTTCTATTGCAGGTAGTATATAAGTCGGAACAAGCCGTATCGGGCCACTATATCATATAGCTGTCATATAACTGAACGATCGGAAATGCCATAACTTTGGTGTTTTTAAAGTTGTGATTTTCTATGGGTTTTATTTTTGGCCAATCAGTCTGACCTACCAAATTTCATAAGGATCGGGCGACTATATCCTATAGCCGCCATATAACTGATTGATCGGAAATGCCATAACTTTGGTGTTTGTAAAGTTTGAAAGTTGGGATTATCTATGGGTTTAATTTTTCGCCAATCAATCCGACCTACCAAATTTCTTAAAGATCGGCCGACTATATCTTATAGCTGCCATATAACTGAACGATTGGAAATGCCATAACTTTGGTGATTTTTAAGTTGGGAAGTTGGGTTTTTTTATGAGTATTAAGAATGCATCATACAAATAATTTTGGAGAATATAATTTACAGAATATTCTGCAAGGGTATATCAACTCCGGCTTCGCCCGAAGTTAGCTTTCCTTTCTTGTTTTGTATAATGTTAGTAATCTGCAACTTTTTAGGCACATTTGTTTTCAGTAAATATGGATATACGTGTTTTATTATATGTATTTGAATGTTTCATTATTCTATATTCCGTATTTGTTGTGTTACTTAAATAAAAGAACCCAAAGTAAAATTTTAAGATTAAATATTTATGAACGGAAATTATTTGTAGTAACCCTTACAGTAGATAAAGGTAAAACTGATTTTTTGTATAAAGTCGAGTATTAGATTTAGTGGCAAATTCAAGCCGTTTTAAGCCTTCAAAGGTCTATATAGCTTTTTTCAATTTAGAAGCAAATAACATATTTGTAGAGTTTTTTCTGACTGTTCTGCTACTATGTTACTTCTGCCACTATGCTGCTCACCCCCAAAATTTATGGCGTTTGCATGTCTGAATTTATCTGCTTGTTTCACATGCAAATGCAGTCAAAGGGTGGGGTGGTGGAAATCGGATGGGGCGGTGGGGAAAAGATCAAGCTGGAAAATCGGTGCGAGGGTTGTGGTAAGGGGTGTTTTCCATCTCGTAATGGTGATAAAAATAGAAACATTTCACTGGCAAAAAGCGAGAACATGCCAACTTGTACAAGTATTTGCAATAGCCTCTTTGCTCTTTTCTTTTTTTCAGCCCCCTCTGCTTTCGTTTTGCTGGGTTTCAGTTTCAGTTTGGGCTTGCTTTGGGTTTTGGCCGCTACCTTTAACAGATTTTCCGTTTTGGCCTGGTTAAACGAAACCATGTCAGTAGCGAGTTAGCCTCCAGGGAGGTAGTTGGCGGTTGGGCAGAAAAAGGGGTGTTGTGGGGTGTTTCCTTGGAACGGAATAAGGCACTATGGGTGCAATCGAATCACGTTCAATAGGTTAAAATTGAGAAATTAAATTCAAAAAGTACTAATACTTCCTTTATTTTTGTGTAAATTTTGCTTAATAAAAAATGAATAAAGATACATTATAAATGAAAATGTTTTTTAAAATAGCTCTGTTAAATCCGCAAACAGCCAGTTGCTTCTGTTTTTATTCCCACTGTAGGTCGTGTGTGTTGGGACCCCGAGCTTCGTTGCTCTTTCATCATACGTGTTCATTCATAAAAATTTTATATTTATTTGCATGCACAAACAAACAAAAAGGCCCCGAAAAGTCGAACCAGCTTGCTGCTATTCACCTGTTTGTATCCTACCTTTCACTTCTTTTCCCACCCAATGGGTATGTGTGTTTTGACCTTGAGATAAGGTGCCCAGGTGGGCCAACTCAGATACAGATACTTTCCGGAGATCCTCCGCACCTCCAGTCTCTGTTTTAATATTCCTTTAAGATGCAAGAACTCTTGGATTCTGTGTGTGCCCATTTGAGCGATTCGTTCGGTTTTTATTATGTTCACGCTGGTTGGTTTTTTGCCGCCGGTTATGTATGTGTTGCCACCTACATACGTGACTAGGCATTTTCTAAGTCCGCCTTTTCCACCTTAAAATACTCCAAAATTTGACTTTGTTGCCCTGGCAACAAGTGTGCACAAGTCCAACTTTAAAGTTGCCATAGGCAAATCCGAAGTGTTCTCTTTAGAACTGAGTATCCGTATTGGTAAATATTTCGCCTTAAAATCATACAACGTCTGAATTAATGTTGTAATAGAACGCTGAATAAAACCAACTGAATGGTTAAATGAAGATTTTGCATCACAAAAAACAAATAATTATTTCTATATTGTTTTGCATTAAAAAAATACTTCAACTTATAAATAGTATTTTCTTTAAATCCATTTGTCTTATTTGTTTTCAGCAAAATATTGCTTTGTATCGTTTACGTCGTCTAACAGCAGAAAAAAATCCGTTTATCTCAGCTTGACAAGTTATAAAATCGATTTACCAATATATAGTTGGTATCGTGTTAGTACCATCTTCAAGTAGAAACAAGAAAAATGGTTTCAATTTGTATGCGTGTTTTTTGCCATTTAAGGTGCAATTTATGGGTGGGCTTCTTTATTTTATCAAGCTTTTCATATTCTATACAGCTCTTGTTCGTTTCTGAAGTAAGTGATCGATTTATCATTTTGTAAACAAGTGTAAAATTTGAGCTGCTCCCCATGTTTCCCAGGTCCGTTACTTGCCCCTTCAAAGAGTGCAGAATTGTTTGCCCCGGTGGTCAGCACTTCCGTTTAGTACGGGGCACCTTCTTCATCTCCATTCATCTGCCCCATCAGCATCATCAATGGCAGCATATTGTATGTATATTCCCTATTCCATCCGCCGCTACGCAAGGGATAAAAAAGTAAAAAACATTTAAGCAGACACAAAGCGGCGCCTTCTTTTCTGGCCAAACAAAAGCGGCCTATAGGGCCAAAACACGCGTCAACACAATGGATAGGAAAATGCGCTAAACTTACGCTGAAAGAAATGCTGATTTAAAATATATATTAAAACCCTCTAAAAGTCCGTGGTTCAGTGCAAATTGTTTTCAAAATCACAAACAGTTTTGCTATCAGTTTTATAAAGTAATCAAAAGTTTTTTTTTGTAATTGTAATAAAATTCACTTTTCTTATCATGTACTTTTGGTTTTACTCCGAATAATGGCTTGTTAAATTTGTTAATCTCACTCTTCGATTTGTAACATATACAAAATATATTTACATAGTTTAGTTCTTTATTGAAAATTAATATTTTCTTCTAGTGTTTAAGCAGGAAGCTGGAGAAAGTATCAAAGGAAAATAAAGGAAATTGTAAACCTACAGATATCAACCTAAAGAACGCAAGTATCTGTTCACCAACACCGCCGATAAATGCAACTCGTCTTCAATGGCAAAGGCATAAGTCTCTGACAATCTGGGGGGAATTCCAACGTGTATTCGCCGTTGGCAAAAATATATATCTGAGTTTCTTTTGGAAAGTGGGTGGTGCAAAATGGGCGTGGCAGATGTGTGTTCTGACAACTTTGTGTGGTTTCTTATTCTACTGGAAGTTAAATATGTCATAAAAGTAGCTACAAAGTGCGCTAGGTAAAGACTGACTGAAAGAAAGGCAAGAAGGAAGGAGGTAGGGAAATAAGACAATGGGTTTCCTTTAAAATTATATGTTATTTAAGGGATATCTAGTTATCTATTGTAAATAACCACCTTACTTTTGAAAACATGCCACCTTAAATTGATGCTATCAAGGCATTCACTCTAACTTACAAATTCATTTCAGTTTACCCAGTTAACTGCAGCATAAAGTATTTTGTTGCCCCTTGCCCCACCGTTTTACCTAAATTTAGTTGCCTTTAGTGGCCTGTCCATTTTATTTTCCTGCCAAACGCTTACTTAGCCTGTTTGTTCATGACTCTCCTTAGCTGAATTCCTGCACACACTGCCCCATTTGGTGAAGATATCAACTTGAAAATTGTAGGAAACACGCCCCCAAAATGTATCTTATAGTTTTCCAAGCAGCTTAGCCAAGAAAATTCTTCTGTTACAATCACAGCAACAACGGGAAAAACAATTTGGGCCAAAAGTTGGCACACCCATTCGCTGCCCTCCACTTCTCCCCGCTCTCCCCCCATTTCCCATGCAGTCGCTCCACTTTGTTTATCGCTCTTGATTTTGCTGTATTTTGCTTTGTTATTGTTTTTTCCTGGAGGTTTATTGGAACTTTAACCTGCAGCCCTCCCCCTTTACGCCCCCGCTGCCTGATTGATTACGTCGATCAGGAAATGCTAATTACTTTCTGACCCTCAAGGGGTAATGAATCTTTGGAAAAATGTAATTACATTTCTGCTAATTTTGTCGCAAGCAAAAACTGCAAATGTAGAGTTATTGTAGGGTATTATTACTTACTTATTTGAAGAGTAAAAATTTAATTACCTTCCTAAAAATATACCTTAGTTGAAGTGCTGTATGTTATTTAGGTGCTAAAATTATTAAATAAAAGTCATCTGAACTTGTATTTCCTTCTAACAATAAACCTTAAAAATTTATAAAAATCTATTACTAAAATATCTTAAAGAATTTAACGGCATACATTTTAAATTTAATCTAATGAAGTTTTAACATTTAAGTACTCAAAACTGTTATTTTATTTATATTTTTAAAGCAGTTGTATTCATTTTTGTATAGTTCTTAGGACAGTTTTCTCATTCGTAGTACATGACGGATGGATCGTTTTTTTGTTCGCATTTCAAGGCCATATGTTAAAGATATTTATTTTTGCGATTTCACGACTTTAAATACCCGGTAATCTGATATTAAATTTTGAGACAAATAGGCCGCCAACAGATGACGGCACTTGGAATTCTATTGGCGCCATCTGGCTTTGAGGTACATTTATCTGCAATTCCTGACGCAATTTACTTTGTTTGATTTTTTTATAACGTTGGAAACAATGGTTTAACTGAAAACTGTTTTTGTGTTGATCGCATTTTATATTAATATACAGCATATGAATGCTTAACGAATTGAATTTCAACTCTGTAGCTCTTATAGAGATCTCGGCAATCATACTGACAGACAAGGCCACATTAAAAACTGAAACCGCTGTTCTAAATTTAAGTACGATCTTACTTGATTTTTGAAAATTTCTGAATCAAGATTGTTTGAGGTGTTTGTATTTAAATCAAGAGAACAGTTGTTGTTAAAAAAATAGTTGATGCAAGGCCAAACTCTTAAAATATAATTAAAATTCTTAAATTAAATACGATTCGCACTTAACTTAAGGATAATATGTTCCAGAAATCTAATGTTATAGAAAGTAACAAAAAAATATTAAGTTAAACAATATGTGTACTTATTTTCAAAAAATTAAGTACACAATATTTAAAAGGTTAGAGTGTACTCAACTAGGGTGGAAAAATTGTAAAATAGTAGCAATTTTAAAATGCACTTATTAATTTTAAGATCAAGAATAAATGTCTAACACTCAAGCTGGGGAAAGCTCGAAAATGAAGTTCTTAGTAAAATTGAAAAATCTTAGTACGTTTTTAACGTTTGTTCGAAAAAAATTCTTCGCCTTATTTTTAATCATCGAGTGTGGATTATTGGTTACTCCACAAACATTTTTCGTAAGTACATGAAAAACAGTTTATGAACTAATCTATACATATTGTAAGGCTTATAAAACATTAATCGATAACTTCTAATTTAAGAATATTTCATACTTTATTGGAGCATACCTTACATTTTAGTACCAACATCGTTTTTCATGAAATGTTTAAGTCGTTTAACGATTCCTACTTCATTTTGTAAAAAAAGCTTTTTTAAATAAAAAAAAATAAAGAAAGAAGTTAAAAATGAAAACTGAGAACACTTCGAACTTTACTCCCTTTCACGCTGTTACATAAACCGGCTATCGATCCTGATAGAGAACATAAATATTATATATTAAATGGTACTTCTGTTTGTTACATACATTTCAACAAATACAGTATACCTGCTTACCCTACGAGTAACGGGTATAAAAAGTTAAAGGAATACAAAGTAGCTTTTTATTCGGCCAGAAAAGTTTTGCATGGGTTAAAGGGGAAGGAGTTTTCTGCTGATAGGTGGGTTTTAATGCCTTAACCCACCATCGCCCCACAAGAAAGTTTGTATCGCGTTCGCTCAACCATTTTAGTCAACCTAATTAGCAACTTGATGATTTTTTAACGCTTTATCGAGCACTGGCAATGATTTCATTAGCTCCGAAGGAAGGGTTGGAAAATGGCTGAAGTGCAGTGTAAATTGCCTCATGATTATTAAATTGCCTCTTACTGTTGACTAGATATAGTTTTTGGGGAGTCGTCGTTGAAAACTTGTTGAAAAGTTGAGAATGTTGCAAATTAGTTGGTTTAACTTGGCTCAGAGGCTTTACATAAGAAAGGGGATGCGGGACTTACGTGGTGCCTGGGAATATTTCGGAAAATCTAGTGCATAATTGGATAAGGCCTTTTCCAGGATAAAGTCGATTACGCCCCTTCAACTAAATGAGGCTGAAAATATGTATTATTTACAATATTAGAAAATTATTTACATATTACTTAACCATTTCTTGTTTATATAGCTTTGTTGTAGGTACATTAAATGCAATAATTTTATTCTGTTTAAAAACTTAATTTGTTCGTAAATATAATTTATATTTCGAAAGAATATTTTCAAGTTCGACTCAATTGAAAAATTTTATTTTTAAAAAATTAATTAAATATGTTTAAGATACATTTTTTTTCTAGACAACATAAACAACATCATAAACAATGCAATCATAGGTTTTTCAAAAATGTTCTTCTGTAAAAGGGTTTTCTTTTGTAATTACGAAAAATAAATATTTTCCCAAATCGGCTTATAAGTCTAAATTAATGAAATGTTTTTTATTTTTAAACACCATTTGTATATATACACTTCTTTAAGCAGCCCTGTTATTACAGAGTTATGTGAATATTTCGCTTTTGATGACGAATGATTTTTTTTGATATCCACATAAAATGACATACCAAATGAAAACTCAAATTGAGCGCAAAATTCGACACATAATATCGGCTTTAATGAGGGAAGCTCGCAGCAAGTATATCACCTACAAAAACTCATCCCAAAAACCACAATACAACAATCTTTACGATCTTCAAACGAAAGAAAACAGAACTTGTTTGCCTTGAAGCTAACAAAAATCAAATATGACAAACAGAGGAGCGAGCAGAATGCGTTTGGAGATCAAAAAGAAAGAGAATATAAATTAACAGGAAACACTAAAGATGTTAAAAAACTAATGCGTTAAGACCATATCTATCACCCATAATTCGATATAATCAGCTATCTTAAAATTTTTAATTTATTGAGAAATTTACAAATCTTTTATTGATCGCCTGACAAATCCTATTTGTACGCACATCAAGAAAAATCAATTTTCCAGAAAGAAAAATAAGTAGAGACCATAAATGGTTTTTTCAGTCTTCATTTCGAGCCCTCAACCCTTTTGGTTCGTCTTTTATCGATCAGTCTTAGGGTGGGCAAGTTTTTTATGATCATGCTAAGAAGTTTCCTTCCTCTAAATTTGGTGACTCACGGGTGGAAACCTTTTTCGTTTTTATACACAATTCGTTTAATAGCAATTAGTTGGAAAAGTAGTTCTCGCTTTCTACTTGTCGATATTTAAGGATATTAAAGTCTGGGTTCCTGGAAATCACACATTTTGTGGTTCGAAAACAAGAACCAGAAGATGTTAGTTGGAGGTGGAAATAGAACACCATCTCATTATTATTGTTAAGTAATGCCTGTGCTACTGCCCACACGAAGAGCAGAAAATCAGCAGCCAACGCTCCACAATCTTGAGATTTAGAGAACTTGAGAAGAAGTTCTCAGGCGGCTGAAGTAAAGTTACCAGGCATGGGCGTAAAGTTGAAGCTGTTGATGTGCTGTACACTGAAGGCAAAAAATGATTATAAATCCACTATGTATTAACCCTTGCAAATTAAAACCTTCAAATATAATAAACATTTTCTCTAGTTTAAATATATATTAATAATCTATGAGGTAAGTTCGTAAAAAGTGTGATTACATTTATTAATAAAAGCAGGTTAATTTTTAAAATAGAGCGTAATGCTTCGTCTTTTTTCTTAGTGTACAACTTCTAGAAGTAACAGCTTGTGAAGATTGTGTGGGAGATTGCTGACATTTTTTGTATGATGCTACATGCACAATGTCCAAATGAAATTAAATTCGGCTCCTTAAACTGGTTAAGCTAACGAATTTTCAAGCTGATCAGCCAGGTTTGTAAGATTTTCAGATTTTCTTGCAGTTTTCCTTTTTTTTCGAAGGCAATGTTGCTGGCCTCATGTTGCTCCTAGATGCGGTGCTCTCTTGTGGATCGCAACATGTGTTGCCAATGTAACGTGCTGCCCACACTGCTCTCAACATTTCCGCCGGGCGCATCTGCCCGTGACTAAAATCCATTCGAGATCCCGTGTGTCAGTCGTTATCTGAACGTCGGGAACTGTGCAATTGTCCGGCCCTCCGTGGAGCCTCGCGACCTGAACTGAATAAAAGGTGTTTTGCCAGAGCCAAACGGCAGTGCCTCTACCATCTATTGGACTCCGACTCCGCCATCTGGCCCAGGGAATCAAAACAAACAAATCATTGCACAAACAGGCCACCTTTATATATATACATATATTCCGGAGATATGTACTCGGATGTGCGTGAGTGGATTCGTGGGTGTGTTTTCCTTGCCTGAGGCATCGCGTCAAAAGTCGCGCGCGGATTGTGCGGTGGATTTATGTGCGCGGTAATTGGTTGACGCTAAAAATCTAATAGCCATTAATCAAAGTTGGTAAACAAATTGCCAGAGAGCAAGTAAAAAAAGACAACAAATATTAAAGAATATAATCCAACAAAAATGTGAATGGAAAGTGCTCAAGTTATCAAGCGTAAATTTTTGAAAATAAAATTAAATACGACAATAAGCAAGCTTCACACAAAATAACAAGAGAGAACGCTATAGTCGAGTGAATGGACTTTTAGATACCCGTTACTCAGCTATCCAGAAATCCCTATCGAGAATTAACGTTGACTCTGTTAAGCACCTTGGCCAGCTGTTCCAAAGTCATCCGTTAGATGGCGCCATGAAAGGCGGAAATGTAGGCGCTAGCCAGGCTAAAGCGTTTAATGGGTTTTTGGGCGTTAAAGTGGGCGTGGCAAACTTTTATTAGGCAAATCGGTTTTTTTTTGACGAAACAAATCCATATCAATTAAAATTTTCATAATATCATCAAAACTGTGGCAACAGCTTGTGGCTTATGGGCGTCAGAGGGGGCGTGGCACCATTTTGAAACAAACTTGCGCTGCGTAGGAACTCCTAAAATCTACATGCAAAATGCCAATCTTCTAGCCTCTAAGTTTCCGAGATCTCAGCGTTCATACGGACAGACAGACAGACGGACTGAACAAGAATATATATACTTTATAGGGTCGGAAACGCTTCCTTCTACCTGTTACATACTTTTGCACGAATGCAATATACCCTTTTACTCTACGAGTAACGGGTATAATAACAAACATACTTTGAAAATAAATGTCGAAAGATATTGAAAGATCATTTAATGTTTTGGCAAAAGTATTTAAATACCAACGCAATGTCTTTTAATCATTACACTTAAAAAAAAAACAAGTTTATTTAAAAATAAAACAAAAAGAAAATTATTTAACAAATTTAAAAAACAAATAATGAGTTTCTTGATAAAAATAGTGCCGACATAAAGAAAAATTTTAAGAACAGAGTTTTTATTAGACAACGAATAGATTTTTAGATCGAAAAATCACTGAAATCAAACTACTTTCAGCATAAAATTTGTTTTTCTAATAAGTTTTATTCGACAAAAAACAATTAAATTTCCTTATAAAGATAATACGTCAACAAGTGTCAAAATAAAAAGCATTATAAATAATTGCGAATCGTCAGACAAAAGAAAATTCTTAAACTCAAACAAACGACAAAGAAAAGTGCACAATAAACGCGTGTGAGAAAAAACAATACAAAGAGCAAAGTAATTCCTGGGGTCCGCCGATTAAAACAATGATTTCTTCAAGGGGAAACCGAATGATCTTCAAAATGTATTGGCTAATTCTGATACTAATGCCCCTCACTTGGGCCAACACCAGTGATTTAAAGGAAGCCCCTGTAATGACCACAGTAGCTCCCACTTCAAGTCATCGAAATGCCCACCAGCAGCAAAGATTGCAGAGATTGCAGGAGGCACAGCAACTGGAGACCCATCAGCAACATCATCATCATCTGCGGCACGAGCAGCATTTGCGGTCCGAATTGGAGGGGAATCACCAGCCGCCAATCGGGGACTTTGAAATGGGTGGATCCAAGAAGCCCTTCGATCCACTGTTGCCCATGCAGCAGCACCACTTGCGTCATCACAATCGCCACCATCTGAGTTGGGAGCAGAGGGTGTTTCCCTCACTGCGACACCAGCAACACCGCTTGTCCCTAGGAACCAGCACTCCAAGAAATATCTTTACCTCGGAGGCACCCACAACCACTCATCACGGCTTGATCACAAATCATACTCGCTATTTCGACAGGGATGGCATCTTCCCCTCTTGGGCTGAACCTCGAACTACCAGAGGTCCCAATTGGCGACAGGAAGTGGATTCCAGTAGCTCCGATGGCGAAAGCGATGAGGACGAAGACGACGAGGACGACGATTATGAGTACGAAGATGACTCCGATTCTGATGGTGTGGATGAAGAACTAGCCCGACAAATGCCCAGATACTCTTTGTTCAACCAAAAACTACCCCACATTGACTTGAAAGAACAAGAGTACGATGCTGTTGATGGATCGGATGAATTGGATATAGTTTCGAATAATAATCATTATAGCAACAAACATCCCAGTGTGGCCAATCCACACGATAAGTCAGCTGGCAAACGCAATATATTTACTTGGCTGTTCAAACAAGATGTGGAAAAAGATGTAGTTAAAGCACCGCACACCACAACTACTACAACAACCACAACCTCGACCACAACAATGAAGCCCATAACACGCACTGAAAGGCCAAAACTACAATTAATAGATGCCAATCTTAAGAACAACGGTGGCGAAGAGGACTACTCGAACGAGGATTCGGATTCCGAGTCAGAAGAGGGATTCTCCAACGAACAGTGGAACAAAATCGAGCACGAACATCATCTGAAGCAGCAGAAACACCAGAAGGAACTATTGGCGATGCGTGAGAAGAGCTGGAATACCCCTCTCATAAGAAACATTGAGAATGAGGTGAGTACGGCATTGCGCCCATTGTTCTGAATCCACTGATAAGACTGTGGCATCCCGCCGATTTCATGATGTCATTAGCCATTGTTGTTGCGCTGACATTGCTCCATTATGTGGGATGGGTGGTGATAAGAGATTCTGTTTATGAACAACTACAACTAGTGACTGTGGCCACAAATGACCAACAGATTTTTGGTGCCAGCTTGTATTCTGGGTTTCGGTTTCGGTTTCACGTTTAATTTTCATTTGATGTTGGCGGTTAGTCACGTCGAGAATTCGTCAGTCAACAAGTGCACTGAAGAAAAAGACTTACGATAACTAAATAATGACAACGAATTTATGGTATTCAGTTTTTACGATGAAAGCTTTAATTTTGGGCCAGCTTGGTCTGGGTTTTACATCCAGTTAACTTAAGCGATTAGTTTTGCCCATGATAAGATCAAATTGACACCCTATTTTCTATTTTTGAAGGATGGAATAGAAATTTCTCACAGTACTTTAGCATTATTCACCTCGACAAAACGCACTGGCCATTGCTAATGCCGTTTGCATTTTGGCTTACAACAAAAACAGACATGCAGCTTTACTCTGTGTTTTGGTGTCCATGTCAAATATTTACACAATGTTGAAAAGGCCAGGGGGAATGGGTTGAAGATGTGGAGGGGGCAAGGACAGCAGCTGTCTTTTGCGAACTCGGCACTTTTTGGCTGACCATTCGCCATTCACCATTGCGGTTTGACTAATTGAAACCAGCAAGTACGACAACAAGAACACCTACACAAATCAACAAAATGCAACAACACTCAACAATATCAAATAATTTGTTGCATTTGATTTTCACTTTTTGGATGCGATTCCGTTGTGTTTGTTTTGAGTTGTTTGTTGACAAAGGTTCTACATTTTCCGGCCTCTCTTAATTGCATGTACATGCGTCTCTTTCAACCCCTGACCCTGAGGTATCTGGATTTCCACCCCCCTCTGACGCCCTCTTGCTGGTGTAATTACCGCAAAAAAGGACCAATTAAATTAGTACCAAAACAATTAATGTTCGTCGGTAGCGGCGGGTAAATTAAAAATACCCGGAAGAGTCTGCCTTAGTTTGTTTTTAGTGCTCCTTATTTATGTTTATCGTACCGCCTTTTTGACTTTACTGCATGTAAAATGAGTTTAGGTAAAATTGAGATAAAACTTCTCGTTAATATAATAATAATCAACCTTCGATGTCGTTAAATTAAATTATGGTGCAGCCTAAAGTGTTTCTTTAAATAAAAAATTTTTTATAGTGAGGAAGTATTTGTGTGCTGAATAAATTTGTGATATAAATTTGTTTTTATATCCAACAATTGAATTAAACCACATAATTTTCCAAGCAACTAAATATTATAAAATAAATCGTATAATATTAGGTAATAAAACATAACACCTAAATTATACGTTACACAAATAAATATTTGAATACATAATTACTTATAATCCTTATCCACTCCAGTTTATATTGGTATACCCTTGCAAGAGGTACTAACATTTTGGTAAAAAGATTGCAAAGCAGTAAAAGAGACATCTCCGATTCAATAAAGTAGATTCGATCTAGCCATGTCGATCATTCTGTCTGTTTTACAGCGATCTGCATGAAACATTCCCAATATATATATGTGTCAGATCGGGACGAATTGGAATATATCATATGGATCCCATCAAAATATTCTCAAAAATTATAATAAAGAAATTGAAATTTCGTAGTTTTTGTAACATATTATATTTGGATTTACTTCAAGATATGGGGAATTTTAGAATGAATTTGTGTAAACGCTGATGGGGTATATAAACTTCGGTTTGCCGTAGTTTCCATTCTTTATTGTTTCCGTATGAATTAATATTCTCAAATATTTTCGCAATTAATTCCATTTTAAATATTTGCCAGCTCAATCAAAATTAATTCCCATGAAAAATGTAATTTAAAACATAATTAAAAATTTAAATATGAATTAAGTGGGCACAAGCGATGACAATTGTGTGTGAAAATGTAAATGTGAAATGCACTCGAAATATTGTCAACAGCTAAATAAACACACGGCTAAAACAACGCGCTTAATAAGAGCAACAATAATTACCGAACCCAACAACAAAGTGCAGCTGCGTGTTGGGGTTGGGGTTGGGTAGGAGGGTGGACAGTGGGGTAGGCAGGTGAATTGGCGCTGAGCCATCAAAATAACAAGACGCCTTTCCCACCTGCTCTCCTCAGAACAAAACAATTAACACATGTCTGCGTATAACGACGGCTACTCCATGGCTTGGATGCTCCTCTTACTTCCAGCTTTCCCTCATCCGGATGTACTGCATCCTTCCCCAGTTCCTTTCTTTGAAACGCTCAAAGAGAGTCTGCATCCACACTTTTATATAAACCCTGAATATTCCTGCCGTGCTAAAATGCCATTGAGTCAAAGCAAATTACCAAAACTACCTTCCATTTAATTGGCAACGTTTCTACCTTATCATTCTCTTTATTTTGGTTTGGAAGTTTATTTAATATTTGGTCTGACTGTTCATTATTGAGCTCTTTGCTGAAATCATTTTGTCCGATTTTTATACCCTTGCAGAGGGTATTATAATTTTGGTCAAAAGTGTGCAACGCAGTGAAGGAGACATCTCCGACCCTATAAAGTATATATATTCTTGATCAGGATCACCTCCTGAGTTGATATAGCCATGTCCGTCTGTCCGTCTGTCCGTCTGTCCGTCTGTCCGTCTGTCTGTCCGTCTGTCTGTCCGTCTGTCTGTCCGTCTGTCTGTTTCTACGCGAACTAGTCTCTCAGTTTTAAAGATATCGAATTCAAACTTTGCACACACCCTTCTTTCCTTTGCACGCAGTATATAAGTCGGAACGGCCGGGATCGGCCGACTATATCCTATAGCTGCCATATAACTGATTGATCGGAAATGCCATAACTTTGGTGTTTGTCAAGTTAGGAAGTTGGGACTTTCTATGGATTTTATATTTGGCCAATCAATCCGACGTACCAAATTTCATAAGGATCGGCCGACTATATCTTATAGCTGCCATATAACTGATTGATCGGAAATGCCATAACTTTGGTGTTTGTCAAGTTAGAAAGTTGTGATTTTCTGTGGGTTTTATTTTTGCCCAATCAATCCGACATATCAAATTTCATAAGGATCGGCCGACTATATCCTATAGCCGCCATATAACTGATTGATCGGAAATGCCATAACTTGGGTGTTTGTAAAGTTAGAAAGTTGGGATTTCCTATGGGTTTTATTTTTGGCAAATTAATCCGACCTACCAAATTTCATATGGATCGGCCGACTATATCCTGTAGCTGCCATATAACTGAACGATTGGAAATGCCATAACTTTGGTGTTTTTAAAGTTAGGAAGGTGGGATTTTTTATGAGTATTAAGAATGCATCATATGAATAATTTTGGAGAATATATCTTGCAGAATATTCTGCAAGGGTATTTCAACTTCGGCTCCGCCCGAAGTTAGCTTTCCTTTCTTGTTAATTAACATTTCAGGTTACGTAAACAGTAAAAGAAATGGTATAAATGTTTGTAAGTTAAACAAGAAAGGAAAGCTAACTTCGGGCGGAGCCGAAGTTGAAATACCCTTGCAGAATATTCTGCAAATTATATTCTCCAAAATTATTCATATGATGCATTCTTAATACTCATAAAAAATCCCAACTTCCTAACTTTAACAAGAAAGGAAAGCTAACTTCGGGCGGAGCCGAAGTTGAAATACCCTTGCAGAATATTCTGCAAATTATATTCTCCACCTTCCTAACTTTAAAAACACCAAAGTTATTTCATTTCCGATCAATCAGTTATATGGCAGCTATAGGATATAGTCGGCCGATCCTTATGAAATTTAATATGTCGAATTGATTGGGCAAAATTAAAACCCATAGAAAATCCCAACTTCCTAACTTAACAAACACTAAAGTTATGGCATTTCCGATCAATCAGTTATATGGCAGCTATAAGATATAGTCGGCCGATCCTTATGAAATTTGGTAGGTCGGATTGATTGGCCAAATATAAAACCCATAGAAAATCCCAACTTTCTAACTTTACAAACACCAAAGTTATGGCATTTCCGATCAATCAGTTATATGGCAGCTATAGGATATAGTCGGCCGATCCTTATGAAATTTGGTAGGTCGGATTGATTGGCCAAAAATAAAATCCATAGAAAATCCCAATTTTCTAACTTTACAAACACTAAAGTTATGGCATTTCCGATCAATCAGTTATATGGCAGCTATAAGATATAGTCGGCCGATCCTTATGAAATTTGGTAGGTCGGATTAATTGGCCAAATATAATACCCATAGAGAGTCCCAACTTCCTAACTTAACAAACAGCAGAGTTATGGCATTTCCGATCAATCAGTTATATGGCAGCTATAGGATATATTAGGCCGATCCCGGCCGTTCCGACTTATATACTGCGTGCAAAGGAATAAAGGGTGTGGGCAAAGTTTCAATTCGATATCTTTAAAACTGAGAGACTAGTTCGCGTAGAAACAGACAGACGGACAGACAGACGGACAGACAGACGGACAGACAGACGGACAGACAGACGGACAGACAGACGGACAGACAGACGGACAGACAGACGGACAGACAGACGGACAGACAGACGGACATGGCTATATCAACTCAGGAGGTGATCCTGATCAAGAATATATATACTTTATAGGTCTCCTTCACAGCGTTGCACACTTTTGACCAAAATTATAATACCCTCTGCAAGGGTATAAAAATCGATATATACATATGTATGTAGATTTGAACAGTATACAAATGATTTGCACAGAAAAATTAAAGCTTTCTTTATATTGACAAGAAAGGAAGCAAACTTGGGCAAAAACTTCTTTTTTTGAAACAAAATATTTAATAGGCTTACGTACAAAATTACAATAAAACAAGAAAGGAAAGCTAACTTCGGGCGGAGCCGAAGTTGATATACCCTTGCAGAATACTCTGTAAATTATATTCTCCAAAATTATTCATATGATGCATTCTTAATACTCATAAAAAATCCCAACTTCCTAACTTTAAAAACACCAAAGTTATGACATTTCCAATCGTTCAGTTATATGTCAGCTATAGGATATAATCGGCCGATCCTTATGAAATTCGGCATGTCGGATTGATTAGCCAAATATAAAACCCATAGAAAATCCCAACATTCTAACTTTACAAACACCAAAGTTATGGCATTTCCGATCAATCAGTTATATGGCAGCTATAGGATATAGTCGGCCGATCCTTATGAAATTCGGCATGTCGGATTGATTAGCCAAATATAAAACCCATAGAAAATCCCAACATTCTAACTTAACAAACACCAAAGTTATGGCATTTCCGATCAATCAGTTATATGGAAGCTATAGGATATAGTCGGCCGATCCTTATGAAATTCGGCATGTCGGATTGATTAGCCAAATACAAAACCCATAGAAAATCCCATCTTCCTAACTTTACAAACACCAAAGTTATGGCATTTCCGATCGTTCAGTTATATGGCAGCTATAGGATATAGTCGGCCGATCCCGGCCGTTCCGACTTATATACTGCGTGCAAAGGAAAGAAGGGTGTGTGCAAAGTTTCAATTCGATATCTTTAAAACTGAGAGACTAGTTCGCGTAGAAACAGACAGACGGACAGACAGACGGACAGACAGACGGACAGACGGACAGACGGACAGACGGACAGACGGACAGACGGACAGACGGACAGACGGACAGACGGACAGACGGACATGGCTATATCAACTCAGGAGGTGATCCTGATCAAGAATATATATACTTTATAGGGTCGGAGATGTCTCCTTCACTGCGTTGCACACTTTTGACCAAAATTATAATACCCTCTGCAAGGGTATAACAAGAAAGGAAAGCTAACTTCGGGCGGAGCCGAAGTTGATATACCCTTGCAGAATACTCTGTATATTATATTCTCCAAAATTATTCATATGATGCATTCTTAATACTTATAAAATATCCCAACTTCCAAACTTTAAGAACACCAAAGTTATGGCATTTCCGATCGTTCAGTTATATGGCAGCTATAGGATATAGTCGGCCGATCCTTATGAAATTTGATAGGTCGGATTGATTGGCCAAAAATAAAAGCCATAGAAAATCCCAACTTCCTAACTTAACAAACACCAAAGTTATGGCATTTCCGATCAATCAGTTATATGGCAGCTATAGGATATAGTCGACCGATCCTTATGAAATTTGGTAGGTCGGATTGATTGACCAAATATAAAACCCATAGAAAATTCCAGCTTCCTAACTTTACAAACACCAAAGTTATGGCATATCCGATCAATCAGTTATATGGCAGCTATAGGATATAGTCGGCCGATCCTTATGAAATTTGGTAGGTCGGACTGATTGGCCAAATATAAAAGCCATAGAAAATCCCAGCTTCCTAACTTTACAAACACCAAAATTATGGCATTTCCGATCAATCAGTTATATGGCAGCTATAGGATATAGTCGGCCGATCCCGGCCGTTCCGACTTATATACTGCGTGCAAAGGAAAGAAGGGTGTGTGCAAAGTTTCAATTCGATATCTTTAAAACTGAGAGACTAGTTCGCGTAGAAACAGACAGACGGACAGACAGACGGACAGACGGACAGACGGACATGGCTATATCAACTCAGGAGGTGATCCTGATCAAGAATATATATACTTTATAGGGTCGGAGATGTCTCCTTCACTGCGTTGCACACTTTTGACCAAAATTATAATACCCTCTGCAAGGGTATAACAAGAAAGGAAAGCTAACTTCGGGCGGAGCCGAAGTTGATATACCCTTGCAGAATACTCTGTAAATTATATTCTCCAAAATTATTCATATGATGCATTCTTAATACTCATAAAAAATCCGAACTTCCTAACTTTAACAACAACAAAGTTATGGCATTTCCAATCGTTTAGTTATATGGCAGCTATAGAATATAGTCGGCCGATCCTTATGAACTTTGGTAGGTCGGATTGATTGGCCAAAAATAAAATCCATAGAAAATCCCAATTTTCTAACTTTACAAACACCAAAGTTATGGCATTTCCGATCAATCAGTTATATGGCAGCTATAGGATATAGTCGGCCGATCCTTATGAAATTTGGTAGGTCGGATTGATTGGCCAAAAATAAAATCCATAGAAAATCCCAATTTTCTAACTTTACAAACACCAAAGTTATGGCATTTCCGATCAATCAGTTATATGGCAGCTATAGGATATAGTCGGTCGATCCTTATGAAATTTGGTAGGTCGGATTGATTGGCCAAATATAAAACCCATAGAAAATCCCAACTTTCTAACTTTACAAACACCAAAGTTATGGCATTTCCGATCAATCAGTTATATGGCAGCTATAGGATATAGTCGGCCGATCCTTATGAAATTTGTTAGGTCGGATTGATTGGCCAAATATAAAACCCATAGAAAATCCCAACTTCCTAACTTTACAAACACGAAAGTTATGGCATTTCCGATCAATCAGTTATATGGCAGCTATAGGATATAGTCGGCCGATCCCGGCCGTTCCGACTTATATACTGCGTGCAAAGGAAAGAAGGGTGTGTGCAAAGTTTCAATCCGATAGCTTTAAAACTGAGAGACTAGTTTGCGTAGAAACAGACAGACGGACAGACGGACAGACGGACATGGCTATATCAACTCAGGAGGTGATCCTGATCAAGAATATATATACTTTATAGGGTCGGAGATGTCTCCTTCACTGCGTTGCACACTTTTAACCAAAATTATAATACCCTCTGCAAGGGTATAATAAATCCTTGAATAGAACAGGGATGCCTAAGTTAAAATACCCTTGTAGGTTTTTATACCCTTGCAGAGGGTATTATTATTTTGGTCAAAAGTGTGCAACGCAGTGAAGGAGACATCTCCGACCCTATAAAGTATATTTATTCTTGATCAGGATCACCTCCTGAGTTGATATAGCCATGTCCGTCTGTCCGTCTGTCCGTCTGTCTGTCCGTCTGTCTGTTTCTACGCGAACTAGTCTCTCAGTTTTAAAGATATCGAATTCAAACTTTGCACACACCCTTCTTTCCTTTGCACGCAGTATATAAGTCGGAACGGCCGGGATCGGCCGACTATATCCTATAGCTGCCATATAACTGATTAATCGGAAATGCCATAACCCTGCTGTTTGTTAAGTTAGGAAGTTGGGACTTTCTATGGGTTTTATATTTGGCCAATCAATACGACGTATATGCTATATAACTGATTGATCGGAAATGCCATAACTTTGGTGTTTGTAAAGTTAGAAAGTTGGGATTTTCTATGGGTTTTATATTTGGCCAATTAATCCGACCTACCAAATTTCATAAGGATCGGCCGACTATATCTTATAGCTGCCATATAACTGATTGATCGGAAATGCCATAACTTGGGTGTTTGTTAAGTTAGGAAGTTGGGACTTTCTATGGGTTTTATTTTTGCCCAATCAATCCGACATATCAAATTTCATAAGGATCGGCCGACTATATTCTATAGCTGCCGTATAACTGAACGATTGGAAATGCCATAACTTTGGTGTTTTTAAAGTTAAGAAGTTGGGATTTTTTATGAGTATTAAGAATGCATCATATGAACAATTTTGGAGAATATAATTTGAAGAATATTCTGCAAGGGTATTTAAACTTCGGCTCCGCCCGAAGTTAGCTTTCCTTTCTTGTTTTAAAATAAAATATTATACAAAACGACTATACTTCGTTTGTTATCCGTATATGTTTAAAAACAATAAATCTATGTAGACTTAAAATACTTTTTCCAGCGTGTCCCTGGCATCTTTGTAAAAATACCTGTTTCTTATAATTTTTAAAAAATAATATATCTCGGAGTATAAACGTAAATGTTTAAAAACTTCAAAGGTATCATTTTGTTTCACTTATTTTATTGATTGTTCGTGCCTAAACAACAGAAGACTTTTGTGAAAATTTAATCTAGATTGCTTTAAAATGGATTAGTATGCGTAGATACGGACGGTGATAGCCAATGTAATGCCTTCTGCATTGCAATATCTTGACTAAAATTATAATACCCTCTGCAAGGATATATATATATAGCCAAGGTTCTAATAATGCGGATAGAACGCTCTTACAAAAAACCAAAAGTAATTTTTGAAAAGACAAAAATATTTTTATATATTTGTTTCGTTTCTAATTTTTTGAGTGTAAAGAAACAAAGTCCATTAATTTTAGTTTGTTGAAAAATGTTTAGCATAAAATCCTTGTAATCCTTTAAACTAATTGCGGTTTATTCGAGTGAAAACTGAAAAGAGAGAAGAGAAGTTTAATTTTATTTTATTTCGTTCTTTAGTTTGCAATTTTCGCACTTCGGGTTTGTTCAAAGTGTTTGTGGGAAAATTCAATTTTAATTTTATTAATATATATTTTGTTTTTATTAATATATAAATTGTTTGCTGTGTTGTAAAAAAGACCTTTATAGATTTTCATTTCGATCTCTTTCATGAGGTCTTCTCTCTTTTCCCAAAACCAAGCGCACATTCCTTATTTGCCCAACATCCTCCCATTTTAAGTTTTTCATCTGCTATTTTTATACCCTTGCAGAGGGTAGTATAATTTCCTCAAAAGCTTGCAACGCAGTGAAGGAGACATTTCTGGCCCTATAAAGTATATTAGTATATATTCTTGATCAGCATCACCAGGAGAGTCGATCTAGCCATGTCCGTTCGTCTGTCTACTATGGAATTACGGTCTTAATTTAGTTAAAATCGGACATCTGTATCATATAAAATAAATTAAAAACGAGGACGGAAGCTAACTTCGGCAAGCCGAAGTTTTAATACCCTTGCAGACTTTGACGAAATTGCTAAAAGTGAAAAAGTAGCGAAAGGAATAAGGTATACATAAGTAAACTAGATTTGCATCGTTTCAAGTCAATTGCTTTTATACTGCAAAAATGTCATATACAAATAGACAAAAAGGGATACTTTCGCAGCCTTTAACAATTTTTCCTATCTCCTTTAAGATATAGACTTCCGAGCGGCAAGCGCTTTTACCCTAATCAAGATATGCGTAAATAAATAAGAATTGGAAAATTTTATGTTAGTAGCTTACACACTGCGCGAAATATTCTGATAATCATCAAATTTGGACCGATTTCACCCTATTGTTCCTATGGGAGCTATAGGATATAGACGTCCGATCGGCACGCGCTTTCACCTTGATCAATGTATGCATAAAACAAGAAAGGAAAGCTAACTTCGGGCGGAGCCGAAGTTGATATACCCTTGCAGAATACTCTGTAAATTATATTCTCCAAAATTATTCATATGATGCATTCTTAATACTCATAAAAAATCCCAACATCCTAAAACACCAAAGTTATAGCATTTCCAATCGTTCAGTTATATGGCAGCTATAAGATATAGTCGGCCGATCCTTATGAACTTTGGTAGGTCGGATTGATTGGCTAAAAATAAAACCCATAGAAAATCCCAACTTCCTAACTTTACAAACACCAAAGTTATGGCATTTCCGATCGTTCAGTTATATGGCAGCTATAAGATATAGTCGGCCGATTCTCATGAAATTCGGTAGGTCAGATTGATTGGCCAAAAATAAAACCTATAGAAAATCTCAACTTCCTAACTTTACAAACACCAAAGTTATGGCATTTCCGATCGTTCAGTTATATGACAGCTATAGGATATAGTCGTCCGATCCCGGCCGTTCCGACTTATATACTGCGTGCAAAGGAAAGAAGGGTGTGTGCAAAGTTTCAATTCGATATCTTTAAAACTGAGAGACTAGTTCGCGTAGAAACAGACAGACGGACAGACAGACGGACAGACAGACGGACAGACGGACAGACGGACAGACGGACATGGCTATATCAACTCAGGAGGTGATCCTGATCAAGAATATATATACTTTATAGGGTCGGAGATGTCTCCTTCACTGCGTTGCACACTTTTGACCAAAATTATAATACCCTCTGCAAGGGTATAAAAATAGGATTTGGAAAGATTCATGTCAATAGCTTGTATACTGCGTGAAATATCCTAAAAATCATTAAATTTTAACCGATTTTACCCTTTTGTTCCTACGGGAGCTATAGGATATAGACGTCCGATCGCCACGCGCTTTTACCCTGATCAAGGTATGCATAACAAGAAAGGAAAGCTAACTTCGGGCGGAGCCGAAGTTGAAATACCCTTGCAGAATATTCTGCAAATTATATTCTCCAAAATTATTCATATGATGCATTCTTAATTCTCATAAAAAATCCAACCTTCCTAACTTTAAAAACACCAAAGTTATGGCAATTTCAATCGTTCAGTTATATGGCAGCTACAGGATATAGTCGGCCGATCCATATGAAATTTGGTAGGTCGGATTAATTGGCCATAAATAAAACCCATAGGAAATCCCAACTTTCTAACTTTACAAACACCAAAGTTATTTCATTTCCGATCAATCAGTTATATGGCAGCTATAGGATATAGTCGGCCGATCCTTATGAAATTTAATATGTCGAATTGATTGGGCAAAAATAAAACCCATAGAAAATCCCAACTTTCTAACTTAACAAACACCAAAGTTATGGCATTTCCGATCAATCAGTTATATGGCAGCTATAAGATATAGTCGGCCGATCTTTATGAAATTTGGTAGGTCGGATTAATTGGCCAAATATAAAACCCATAGAAAATCCCAACTTCCAAACTTTACAAACACCAAAGTTATGACATTTCCGATCAATCAGTTATATAGCAGCTATAGGATATAGTCGGCCGATCCTTATGAAGTTTGGTACGTCGGATTGACTGGCCAAATATAAAACCCATAGAAAGTCCCAACTTCCTAACTTAACAAACAGCAGAGTTATGGCATTTCCGATCAATCAGTTATATGGCAGCTATAGGATATAGTCGGCCGATCCCGGCCGTTCCGACTTATATACTGCGTGCAAAGGAAAGAAGGGTGTGTGCAAAGTTTGAATTCGATATCTTTAAAACTGAGAGACTAGTTCGCGTAGAAACAGACAGACGGACAGACGGACGGACAGACAGACGGACAGACGGACAGACAGACGGACAGACGGACATGGCTATATCAACTCAGGAGGTGATCTTGATCAAGAATATATATACTTTATAGGGTCGAAAATGTCTCCTTCACTGCGTTGCACACTTTTGACCAAAATTATAATACCCTTTGCAAGGGTATAAAAAAATACGATTTGTAAAGATTAATGTCAATAGCTTTTACACTGCGCGAAATATCATAAATTCTTGCAAGATATATCCAATTGTTCCTATGGGAGCTATAGGATATAGACGTCCGATCGGGGCGATTTTCAAACTTGATCTGCGTACACATGTTTTAGGACGATTGTGAAAGTTTCAGATCGCTAGCTTTTAAACTGAGCTCGCAAACGGTATTGAAACAGACGGACAGACGGACAGACGGACAGACGGACGGACGGACAGACGGACAGACGGACATGGCTATATCGACTCCCCTATTGATCCTGATCAAGAATATATATACTTTATAGGGTCGGAAACGTCTCCTTCACTGCGTTACAAACTGCTGACCAAAATTATAATACCCTCTGCAAGGGTATAAAAATAAATATAAAATTAATAAATAAATAAAATTGGACAACAATATCAGATAGCTGCCATAGAAACGATGTCAAAATGCAACGCAAAATCGACATAGATTCGTTGTTTTTAGTAACATGATGTTTGTATCCTTTCTTGTTTCAGTTGTTTTTTAAACTATTTGTCATTTTTGTGGATGTGTTTCCCATATTGCCAGCTTGTTTTTCTTCCTGTTACTGCGCTTCCGTCCATCGCCTTAGCATTTTTTTGCACTTACCAGATCTTCAGAGAGAAGACCCCACAGTTGGCTAAGCCTTTGTGTGTCGAAATGTCAGAAGCGGTTAAGGAATGACAACTGAAACCACACACGCGCAGTGAGAGTTCATCGTTTACCACCCGCCGATGTGGAAGAAGGTTGTCGCTGCGGTTGCAACGACCTTGAAGCTCGAAAGCAGCGGGAGCTATCGTGGCACATTAAGTGGTAACAATTCTGGAGACTCGTTGATATAATGCGAGATGGGCATTTGTAAACTATTTACCAAAGGTATCTACTATCTAATATTTCTATTTTTATCAGCATTAAAGCTAAGGGAAACAATATTAAAGTTGATGTTGCCTCCAAATTTAACAAAACTTTTCAAAAATTACTGTATGCTATCGGGTAAGGAAATTAAACCTCTTTGACTGTAAAATAAATTGGTTCACAAAATCGACTTTCAATATATTGCTTCTTCTATTATGCCTTTTTATTTTTTCTGTTTGGGATGCTGCTGCTTAAAATAATGGTTTTTTCAGCATTTGTTGATTGTTTTTCCTTCAGTAATTACTCGGTCAGATGTATCAGAAGTTTCTTAGTTTTGTTTTGTTATTTCTCCTTGCTGTTCCTGTTGATGACATTTTTATACCCTTGCAGAGGGTATTATAATTTTGGTCAAAAGTGTGCAACGCAGTGAAGGAGACATCTCCGACCCTATAAAGTATATATATTCTTGATCAGGATCACCTCCTGAGTTGATATAGCCATGTCCGTCTGTCCGTCTGTCCGTCTGTCCGTCTGTCCGTCTGTCTGTCCGTCTGTCCGTCTGTCCGTCTGTCTGTTTCTACGCAAACTAGTCTCTCAGTTTTAAAGCTATCGAATTGAAACTTTGCACACACCCTTCTTTCCTTTGCACGCAGTATATAAGTCGGAACGGCCGGGATCGGCCGACTATATCCTATAGCTGCCATATAACTGAACGATCGGAAATGCCATAACTTTGGTGTTTTTAAAGTTAGGAAGTTGGGATTTTCTATGGCTTTTACATTTGGCCAATCAATTTGACGTACCAAATTTTATAAGGATCGGCCGACTATATAGTATAGCTGCCATATAACTGAACGATCGGAAATGCCACAACTTTGGTGTTTGTAAAGTTAGGAAGTTGGGATTTTCTATGTGTTTTGTATTTGGCCATTCAATTTGACGTACCAAATTTTATAAAGATCGGCCGACTATATCCTATAGCTTCCATATAACTGATTGATCGGAAATGCCATAACTTTGGTGTTTGTAAAGTTAGGAAGTTGGGATTTTCTATGGGTTTTATTTTTGGCCAATCAATCCGACCTACCAAACTTCATAAGGATCGACCGACTATATCCTATAGCTGCCATATAACTGATTGATCGGAAATGCCATAACTTTGGTGTTTTTAAAGTTACGAAGTTGGGATTTTTTATGAGTATTAAGAATGCATCATATGAATAATTTTGGAAAATATAATTTACAGAGTATTCTGCAAGGGTATATCAACTTCGGCTCCGCCCGAAGTTAGCTTTCCTTTCTTGTTCAGCTAATTTTCACTCACATTTCATAAATTTTCCTTTTGGCCTGTTATTGGCAGTGCAATTTATTTCCACCTCTCTCCTATTTGAGATGTTTTATATTTTTCCTCTTTTTGCTGCTGCTGTTTTTGCTCATGCCAGGGGCATTCATTAGTTGCTTTCGTTACCCGAGGTACTGTGAGTATATCATTTGGAAGGAATTTTTGCTTTTCCCATAGAAAAATACTTGCCTTCCCCACTCTCGGTCATTGAAGTCTCATTTATTCGCCGCTGCCTTCTTTGGACATTTTCCGTTGCACAACTTGTCCTTATTGTCTGGAGTTGGTTGGCGTTCTGTTTCTTCTTTGGTTTTTGGCAGACTTTTTGGGACGGCTGGGGTCTAGGATTGTTTCCTTCTCCCCATAATTTATAGCAGCTTCTAATATAAATTTTATGAAATTATTATCCCACTCTCTTTGGAAAACAAAAAAGCAATATAAATTCTCGCAACTAATTGGCAATGGTGCTTTTGTCTTTGTTTATGTGGACTTGGAAGTTTCAATGACTTTATTAGGCTGTACAGATTACATATGTGCAGGGCCTTCCTTTCTTCTCACTCCCTATGTTTTTTTCGTTTAAATGTTTCCCTTGTGCCACACATGCTGCGCTGGAGATTCTTAGAATGCCGCGAAGTATGTAAGCGGCTTCGTCACTTTATACATAAATCATACGGCACACAGTTACAGCACACTTCAAATGAACAGTATTCGCGTAAGAAAACAAATAAAAATTGTTCATAATTTTATTAGTATTATTATAATGATACATATGTATAAAAGAAATTCAGAACCATTTTGATTTATTATTTAAATAAAAGCCAGTTTTTTTTACCCTAAAATCTGTACACATCGTTTTTTACTTCTTTAATATTTTTTTAAAGACTTAAATTATTTTCCTATAACTTTTGTCTCTATTAAAATTCCGTTCGACTTAATATATTATTAATAATATATATATATTTTTTTGAAAGAGTTAGACTGCTATTATTCGTTCCACAACTGTAATTATACATAAAGAATAGGGGCAGAAGGGCAATTTAGGGAGTGACGAAAGCAGTTTGTTAGTTAATCTGACAGAAAACGGTTTGTCAGTGGCAGAGCGATTTGTATCTTTGTATCTGTTGCATGCGTTTGCAGTTTGCCTTTGTTGGTTCCAGCAACGCAACTCTCTGATTCTGTCTCTTTCTCCTTGTATCTCCCCATCTCTCTCTCTCTCTGTCAGTGCGCTTTTTAGTAACTAACCGAAGACACATGTGGTGAGATGCCGACTTTGTGATTGATTTTGATGATGAGCCCGACGAGGAATTCATTGTAATTCATTGAAATGCAAGGCTGATCCGCCGTGTCAACCCATGACTTGTTTTGGGGTCAAGGTGGTTGGATTCGCTTGGTGCGTTTACAGTTAGAACTCTATTACGATCCGCGATCACGTTTGGCATGATTTAAGCTGCGAGCAAAGGCATAAATAAATAAATATTTTATTACGTGACGAAGAATTCTCGAATGTTCTCGGGCGAATGGAGGGGAGCGGTGCTTTTAGTTTATGGTTAATGCCAATGCCTGCTGCATTTGCCATATAACTTTATAAGGCTGACCCAAATTGAAGTGTCAGAAATAGACTTTATTGAAGTGGGAGATTGGGAGACTTTCGGTGAACTCAAGAAATATATTATAAAATCTATAAAAATGGTGTTTGTAATTTTCAACTACCTTAACATAAAATCAAAAGAACTATATTCATGAAAATCTCAAGTGACGGACTTTAAATCACATGATGTACACTTAACAAGCAAGAAGGCACGAAATGATTTATTAATTTAGATCGTGTTCAATAAATATATACCACGAAATAAACAATGATTAATGTTTGAATTTAATTAATTTCGTTTAGATATTACAATTCACTTCATCTGATAATCGCTCTTATAAATCTTAATGAAAATGTATTAAAAATATTCCGCGTTCCAATATAATAAAACATGTTGTAAAAAAATAATGCTAAGAGATTCAATGCCTGTACTCTCATTTTTTATTTTCATAAACCTGATTAACAAATAATAATTTAGTATTGTCATCCAGCTTACAGTTTTGTAAATCATTCCAGGTGTCATGGCCACTCCTTCGATTCATATACTTGATGTCTTTTTTTATTTTTCAGCAACATTTCGAAATCAACGTTTAACTTTGTGTAATTCTTTTATTCATATTTGATTTATATTTGTTACCCTACTGCCAGTAACTCCTTTAAATCAAACAACAACTGGTAATCCAATAGTCACATATAACCCCGCCCAAATGCGAACTTAGGTTTTAATTCACGCAACAACTGCAAGTGACAAAATAAAAAACGTCTGGAAATATCACTCTTGTCAAAACAGTCGAGTTGACGATAAATCATGACCAGCAAACGAAAATATTTTTGTTGACATGTTTGTTGCAAGTCCATTGCGAAATGCTTGCCCTACAATTTCCGCCTCCATGGAGCAACTCATTTTCCCCTTTTCTACAAAAAAAAAAGCCGCAAAAGACAAATTGAATGTCGTGTTAGCCGATTCATGAAAAGAGGTTTAAGAGAGAAAAGAGTCACGGTCATGCCTGTTATTCAAAGCCTCATACAAATAAAGCAAAAACTGTAACTAAACTGAACTATTGAACTGAGAAAAGAAAACTAAAACACACACAGAAATATCAGCCCAAAAAACTTATTCGAAAATGCAGTCGACCTTCATTGAACTGGATATTTCAATCATGCTACCAAAAAAAATTGACTTGCAATATTAATAAAATTTGTTAATCGGTAAATTAGAAAGATAGTTTTTCTAAAAACATAACATAAACCCATATTTAATTATAGTTATACAAAATACTATTGAAAATATGTGATTATAATGATATGATTATAATGTACATAACAAATAATCTTTTAAAAAATAAATAAATAAATTTAAAATACCTAAAAAAATGTTTAATCAAAACTGTAAGCCATGTTATTGTGTATCAATAGATTTTGTCACCTTTAGAAGTTTTACTGTCTTTTGTAAATATATAAACGTATCTGAAACCCATTTGTGCATTCTATTTCGTCAAGCAAAGGCTTATAAATCAAAAAAAAAAAAAATCAAAGATGACTCTAAAAAGGAAATAAAGTTGGGTTTTTGATGTTTTGGAACCTCCTCGCAGTCACCTGCTGTGCTGTATTGTACCACCTGTACCTGCCGTAAATAGTTCATGTGCTCGATGTAATCTCTCCCACGCACACACACTCGCAAACTGAGCCAGAAAAGGTCAAAGGCAAATGTCTTCATTCAAAGTATATATTGATGTTGATGCATTGGCCGGCTGGTCATTAAAAATTTAACATAAATCTTTTGAGTCAGTCATGCCACTCTGGGGTCCCTTCATCCGTGTGAGGGTGTGTGTTAGTATCTGTGTGCGGCTGGGCCTGGTATATGTTTGTTATGTGTGTCAAAAATTCGCTTCAAATTGCAAACCCATTACACACATGTATAAAGTATAAGAGCCGCGATTACAGAGCCAAGGCAACAGAAAAACTCCGGCCAACGAGAACACACCCACCAAAAGGTGCTTAAGGTGTGTGTGTGTGTATCACTGACAAGTGTCACCATCGTTGAATGCACAGTGGTATGGATCAAAAAAATTTTAATTCTTACTATTTTTATCTAATAAGTAAGAAAGTAATTAGAATGTTTTCTATTTCAAATCGATTGAAATGCACTTGACAAAAAGATTTTAAATATAAAAACCTGGGATCATATTTTAGATTAATATTATAATAGCCTAACCATTTTGTTCTTGTTGGATGGTTAGGGTATATAAATGATCTGCTTCAGTACAGTGCCAAAATTCAGTTAAGCTGTCTCTTTAAATTGATGACAAATTTGTACAGTGACTAATATCCGAGTATTGTATTCAAGCGCATTCGAGACCACTGTTAATCTCGACTTTTGCTATTACAAAAGTTGTCTGTGTGCCAGCGAGTGGCACATAAAAAACAAAAGTTCCCAAAAGAAACCCAAAAAATTGACATGCACTTTTTGACAGCTAAATCAATAAGCATAATTTTTGGCCATGTCAAGAGTGGAATCCACTGCACTCAGAGTCGCTTATTGAATATGGCATATTAAATAATGCGGCTCTAAATTCATAATGGGCGGTCTCTCTTTCTGGCATTTGGCGGGTTGACAAAAATCTGCATTTGAATGCAATTTAATTAATGTCCGCGGTTAACAATGATAATGATTATAACTTAATTTCTGGTTGATTTCGGAATTTGATAGATCGGTGTTGGAATCACAACTTGTGGCTGGACATTAAACCTTTGTGTGCGCTTGACACCACGTAAATCTTTTTTGCAGGCGCAACACAATTTATGACATTCGAATTGTTGAAAGACAGGGAAGACGGCAAATTGAATGCCAATGCCAGGCCAGCAACAATAAATCTAAATTGATTCGATTGGCATTTTGAAAAGCCCAGTAGCAGACCCCTGATGTCCCCTATATGATTCATTTTTTCTCTCTTTTCGTCTTCGTTAAATGTTAGAAATTTCCAATGTCTCCAGTTGCACTCTGTTTGCATTATGCATGAGAAACGAGATTCGGTGTCGGTTTCTTCAGTTTCTTCAGCTTGTTTGCTTGACATGCGGACAGTGCTTTAGTGCGTTTCATCAATATTTCATTTTCAGCATTTATAAACGATTTCCTTTTATTACACAATTTTATTTCCATTTTATTGGACTCCGATTGGGAACAAAGCACTCGTGAAGTCTTCAAACGAGACTCACGAACATTAACTTCGCACTCAAAAGGTGTTTTATATATGTACCAGGGCTTATAGTCGCCTTTCCAGACGGGCGGGGCTTTAACTGACAAACACTTTAACACTTTCGCTTTCAATAAAAAAACCCAAAAAACTCGATTTGTTGCGGGACTCAAAGAGGCTTTAGAGCTTTACAATACCGTAAAACAGAACATTTGAGTATTTTTAAACAGCTATCCCATGCTAATCCCATTTGAATTTATTGCCTTTGATTTAATTTTAAGTTTCCAAAAATTTATGTCTGGCGAAGAAGGCAAATCAACGGAACAAAGTCAAGGTTATCATGGGGTCTAAAAATAATTAAACGCATATTGAGTGGGCAGTGAATTTAGATTGAGGTGTATATTGTGCAAGATAAGAAATATAATAAAGAGATGTTTGTTTTAGTGATTCATAAATTATGTTGCGTAACTACTAAAATGTTTGAATATATATTTTTGTATTTAAGTATTTTGTAAAAATGTAATATATTTAGTTTTTTCATAAATAACAAGTGTTTGAATGTTAAGAAAATCTTTATAAATTACAAGCTTGTTAAAGAATTAATTTGGGACCTTTTCTTAGTTATTTGAGTACCGCAACCCAAAGTATGGTCTTCAATGTGAGGACACGCAGTGGACTGCTAGAACTGCTGTCCATGAATTAATGTGTCTTTCATCAGTCATTTAAGCTACCCAATTTGCATACTGCATCCGTATCTAACCAGCTACCTTCGCTGGCCATCCTCATCACATCTCCCTCCTTCCATCGACCATCCCACCGGTGGTGCTCTGCACCTGCTGCTCAACGGAGTGCGCTTCACCGACCGCAAATCGCAGATAGCTGGAACATTGAGCCAAGCCCCTCGAGGTCAGCTCATAAACTAAACGCTATCAAAAAGCCAAATGCCTGCTGACTGTCTTGGTTAATCACTTCATCAACGTCCAAATCGCCAGCAAATCAACCAGAAATGGGTGCTGTGCAGCGGGAGGCGGGTAAATGGATTCTAGAGTCGATGGCAAACAAATCTCGGAGTCATCAAAATCATTTTTTCCATACTCTAACAGAGGGTTCTTCAGGCTGGTGAAGTGTTTTCTTCAATTCAAAAGATAAATATGAGTGTGTTTGGCTTTAATTTTTATTTAACTTGCAAATTATGTGGATTTCAAAGAGTTTTTTTGCAAAGACATGCAATAAAGAAGTTTCTGAAAACTATTGTGTATTTTGTATGTCTAACAGGGTATTTAAATCTCCAAATTCGAGGCGAGTTTTTTCCTTCTTTTTGTGATCGGTCGTGGTTTTCGTGTCCACCGCGGGCAAGTTGCAACTGCCTGGCAGTCTGCACTCCGTGGTCTCTGGTCGCAAGTCCGTAGTGTCGGTCTTGGTCTTCGTCTTCTAGTTAAAATCCCTGCTCTACGTGGCTCGAGTGTGCTTCGCGGTTGCCAGACAGACGGCGGTTGGCAACTAATAATTGCCGAGGGCCGGGGAAAATAGCAGAGGGCGGGGGTCGACTGGCAGGCGAATTTGCACAAAGTTGCAAATCATTTGACAGGCGGTGGCTGGTACAAGATTTTCGGTCTGGCTCCGCTTTTGTGGGCTTTGCATTCCGCTCGGGCGTTTGTTTGCTTTGCGCAAATCTTTGGCTGCCGTTGCCACTTTGATGATGTCATATGCAAATAAAAAATAGATAAAGAAAAGCCACAGACAGATGCCAAATTTTCGTAGCTAATCTCGGCCGGGGCATGGAAATGACAAAGGTGATGCTAATGGTGATGGATAGGGCTGTTGATTATGTCTCCCTCGATCGGAATGCTGTTGCGATTTGTTTGTTTGCTCCACCGAGTGTTTGTCGGTGATTTATGCCAAATATTTGACTAATTCTTATCGCATTTTTTGCATCTCTTTGCAGGTGAGTTCTGGCAGTGACATTTTCGAGATTGATTTTGGGGAATGCCCAATGATTTGATGGTGGATATGGTAAGCCAAAGAACCATTCAAATTTCCAGATAGTTATCGGATTGCTTCCTAATTTGGCAAGCATTCAACCGAATTGAGGCAATATATCTAAGAATTAAACTCGGTCAGCTCAGACAATAAAATATGTATTATTTTAGTACTCATTTTGTCTATAAAATTAAAATAATAGCTATTTTTGCTGTTCTCCATTAGAATTTAATATAAGAAATATTATTTTAAGTAAATGTTTTTCCTTATCCTTTGCTATTAATAGATTGAATATTCTGAGAATATTTGGCTGAAATCTTTTCTTTTTTTTTGCTAAATTTCCCTAAATTTTCGCATTAAATGTATGGGCTGCACTTTAATGGATCCAAGTCCTACATCCTTGATCTCGGTGAATGCTTGCATTGTAATCAACTTGAGTTCTGCACCATTGCCATTTGCCATGCGAACAGGCAGCGAAGCGAGCTACGCAATTTGTAACTTGTTAAGAAGCGGACAAGGGGAAAATTCATTCCGAGCTAGTCCCCCACCCCATTTCCCGCCCTGTCCACCTGTTTGCCCCTCCAGCTGAGTGGACATATGCCTAACGACCCATTAGTCACGTCAAATCAGCAACACGAACTGCCGCAAGTGCGAAAACAAAGGAGAGACAGCGCCCGGGAGAAACCAATAAAAGCAGGAGGAACTGGGCAATAGTAACGAAAACAATAAAGGCAAAGTGATCGTGACCAATTGTTGGCTTTTGGTCACTTGACCAACAATCAACATCCACAGCAGCAGCAACAGCAGCAGCAACAGCAACAGCAACAGCAGCAGCAACAGCAGCAGCAACAACAACAGCAACAGCAAGCGACGTGCGACATCGTTTGGATATCTGCAAATATTTGCCCATGTTGACGAACTTGCGGACATTTTCGCCCTTCCTCGCTCGCCCACTTAACCCTATACTGGCCATCGTTCATTTCAGACCCTTTTGTGGCGGGTGGCAAAGGGAAGAACCAATGTACATATACTTTCTATCAAGTGACCGCAAATTCTGCCAACACTATGCGACTGACCAGAAATTTGACCAGACCAGAAATATCCGTACGGTTTTCCGGTTTTCGCTCTCCGCCTCTCCACACTCGAAAAAAATGCTTCTAGGTAAAGGTTTTGATTTATTATCATTATCCTGTAGTTTAGCAATATTTTGGTTGATTGCCACATTAATCAGGGCATTGTTTAATTTCTTAATCAAACTTCACCCATTTGATTTTAAGGCTTATGCTTCCAAAATTTGATTATTCTGTAAATAGAAACTAGTTAATTTTTATTCCTCGACTGTTTCAGGAACATTATCTAAATTGATATAATTAGGAATTACAGGGGTATATGCATTTAGTTTCTTCCACATTTATAAGGAATTTATCACCTTTATTTTACAGAGTACTTACTGGCCACCTCGTTGACTTCTGTCAGTGTTCAGGCATCTTCAATTAAACATATATATTGTAATAGGACGTGACTTTAGGTCGTACTTTAGGTGATTCTGGTTTATTGGGCGGTTCTTCATTGACATCTGTGACGTTAAAAGTATTCAATTTATTTGCCATTAATTTGACAATTGAATTTGCGAATTAACACCAGTTTGGCGAGCGTTTTATTGCATTTTTTGCGAACACAGCTTTAGGACACATGTGGCACATGCAAATGAACACATTTCCCATTTCCGCGTCGCAGAAAAATAAACCACGGACGAAATTGGAGAACAGGACAAGCGAAATCCATTTAGAGCGTGCAAACAGACAACGCAGCCAAAAACTGGGAAAACTCCGAACTGCCATCCCTTTCCTGATTCCGGGACCTATCCCAATGCAGAAAAGCGTGTGCAGTGTGCAGAAAAGCGAATTTCAGGCCACAACCAGCCAAAAAAAATTGGGGGTGAGATTTTCTAGGTGGAAAATTCGTTCTTTTTTTTCGTAGAATTTTCACTCTCAAACTCTTAGAAATTCAGAATCGCTGCTTTCTCACGTAGTGTGCGTTATTAGACTGCTTAAACTTGTTTAGATATTTTTTCATTTTTTCATTCCTCGTTCAGAAGTGTTTCTTTCTGATATCATAAGTTTTGGTTTTAACTACTGTTAAAGTTCCCCAAAACAATGACCAGAATTGTCCCTATATGACATTTTTGGATTACATTTTTGTAAATAAAAAATAAATGGAACAAGAACAACAGATCAAATTTTTAAAACTATTTTTACACTTTCACCGATATTTCCAATTGATTTTCTTAAAGTCTTAGTATGCAAGTCTTAGTATACTAATACCTTTCGACCGGTTTATCGTAATATCTAATTTTTAAAATCACATGTCTATATTATATCCATAAAAATGTATTTGAATGTCGACCTAGCTTCATTGTTTCTAAACATTTGCGCACACAATTCGAAGATTATTCGTTTTATAGGAAACCAAATTTTTTTAAAAGCTGCAAGGGTATATAAAGTTTAGCTGGCCGAAAATTGCTTCCTTTTTGTTAAATATAAGCTCAAAAAGCAATGAATTTATTTTATTTTAAAAATGCCATTTGGTCATAAAACCAAAAATGTTATATAACGTTAGAAAGCTTGACTTTTGAGCTTTCAAATAAAGGTAATTTAAATATTATAGCTCAAGGAATTCTGGCTGTTTTCTTTCTTTTTTTTATTTTTAGTAAAATATTTTCAAATAATATTTTTAAATAAACTTGCTTTCCGAAGTATCTATTGTTAAATATAATAGTTGTAATATAATCGTTTTACAGTTTAAAAAAAATGCTATTCAATTCATTTCAAGTGTATGTCTACTTTCGTCTTGCTTTTCAAAATATTTTGTTTTGCCCCAGCGCAATTCAGCGCTGTCATACATTCACAAAATGCACCCGCATGCTCAGCAGCTTCGTCCTTCGACTCTCGTCCTTTGTCCTTGGCATCCTGTTCGCCTTTCTCTGCGTGCTTGCAGGCACAAATAGAAAACGGTGCCCGCTGTTTGTCGCCATATGTTCGTGCCCAAAAAAGGGCTTAGAACGGGAGAGACAGCTGCTGAACTAGCTGCCCGAAATTGAGTTTTTGGCCACGACTTGGATTTATTTGCATACCAGGGACAAACATTTTAAAGCCTCCACAAGAATGTCTAGTAAGAGTGGGGTCAATTCAGTTGGTCCAGTGAGTTTGAGCACTGCGGGAAATAGGGACACTTAGGTTTTTTTTTAACACACTTGTCGGCAAATTGAATTCCTTAATTGTTTTGTTTACTAGGTTGGACGAGATTTAATTTTTAGAAATTAACCTTTTTATATTGATTTGATTAGCTTGGAGATTGTGTTGAGATTAATTGAGAATTGAAAATATTTCTAAAAATATTTTAAAAGTGAAATGTGTTACTTACAATATACTTTAAAGGCATTAGACCTATAGGCCTCCGAAATACTACCATTATAATAATAAACTGTAATTTTACCTTTCGCCAAAATAAAAATTAAATACAAAAAACAGATGATATTGTGATATATTTGAACCAGTATCTGAAATCCTTACATTAATTGATCTATCCTTTAAGAGAAATGTCTAGCCGTGGATGTAGGAACATAAAGGGCTTGGCAGCGGCTTAAAAGCTCGAGTCTTGAGTGCGTGTCCCCAGTCCTTGGACCTTGGGGCTCCTCCTAATCCTCGAATGCTGACCCAGCGGAGGCCGAAGCTGATGTGTAAATGCCGTCATAATGCTCGTACCGAAGTCCGCTTGACAGCCTTTCCCAGCCCCGAATTGTGGGCGTGGCAGGTGTCTGACCAAAGGATCAGGAGGCTGGGAAAAGAAGGGAGCAGCAGGTGAACCCCACACACACGAGTCCCCATGGCAGCTTATTAGTATGCAGCTGTGCTCGCTTTTCGGGTCCAAATAATGGGATTTCCGTACCTCTCCATTCACTGTGTGCTATTTCCCCGCGTCCAAATGCGTGTGCTTGACTAGCTTTTCGGTTTGCCTTAATTAATTTCCTGAACAATGCTGGCCAAATCTCTTAACAGTGGCTCAAATTAGCCTTCACATGTGTTGCCTGCGAATAATGTTAATCTTCGATTGATGGTAGCTTAGAAATTCACTAAATCAATCTCAACATGTTAGCAAATAACCACGTTAAGTGTAAATTTACAGAATTGGAGCCTTTGTGGCCGTTGTCCAAGTTGTTTAATTTTTGCGCCAAATTTGCAGGGAATGACATAACAATTAACAAATATGTAATTATCAAATAAAACAGCTTAGGATAGAAAACTTTTGTCCTACGATTTTTCGAACAAAACGTAGTCACATATATTTAAAAAATGTACATATTTAAATGCTTGTCACGCTAAACTGTAATGAAATAAGTTATTACACTACTAATAACTATGTTTTGGAAATTTTTTGTTTTTAACTCCATTTGGACGTTTTATGGACCTAACGTTGAGATTACAATTTTGACATATATCTTATAACTAAAAAATTAAATCAGGGACCGAAAAATATTTTAACAGACTACTGTGTTAGTTACAGATTTGAGATTTGGGAGATTCGCTGCATATTTTAAAAATGGTGTTCTGAGATATATGATATTATGTGAAAGCGGGAGAAAGCAATAAAACTTTTATCTAAATAACGGCTATCTAAAGCTTTTCTCATTATTTTCATTTATAAACTTTCAAAACATTTATTTTCTCTCTAGTCCACAAAGTGCTTAAAAGCAGCCAAAATCAAATTTGAAAGTATAAAAATATTAAGGATCTAAGGATAAACACATCTCTTATATTAAGCTTTGTGACGAAAAATAAGATGTTGATTGTGGGATCCTAACTATGGTTTTACCTCGTTAAGATTGCTTTTTATTTGATTATAATTAATCTATTAACTAATAGATGTGTGTTAAAATATAAACCATTTTCTTGATGTAAAGGACTTTAAAGCAGGACTTAAAAAGTCAGGTTCTAACAGATAACCACTGTACAAATGAGATTTGTTAAATTTTAAGTATACAAGAATTTCAATTTTTTTAAACCTCTTACTGGGCATATGCCATTTAGCGCAATTTTCAAATAGTATGCGTACTTGTAAAAAACTTGAGAAAGCAAGATATCCGCAGTTTAGCATTCGCCCCTTCGCAATTTTTAATAACATTTAAATCTCATCCAGCCACAAAAACCGTGGCGAAATATCTGTATGACATAGAACACCCTCTCAAAAATGTTCAATGTTCAACTGCAAGTGGGCTGAAGTAGGCGTGGCCCGAGGTCGAGGGGAAAAGCTACGCGAAAAAATTCTGCTGGAAAATATCTATCAAAATTTAATTTCAGTTGAAATCATCATTGCGCAGAGGGAATGGAAAATCGAGATGAAATGTTGTTATTCCGCTGGTGATTTTAATGCAGTGACTGCGACTGCAGTTGTGATTGCGAGTTGACTTGTAACTTGATTTTATGCAATTTTTAGCCCAAGATAAATATTTCCCAGCTCTTCTTTTCTGGTATTCGGGTAACATTTCAATTTGTAATTCAGTGGCACACAGGGTGGGTGAATTCCATCTAAACTAAACTTCCTGACTTGATTAATATCTGATGTGTGAGTGATTACTAAAGAAATTATGCTTTTCTTAGGCTAAAATGTTAACCAAGTTAATTGTTTAGAGGGAGGGCATTACAGAAAGTCGGTGTCAAATTTAAGATTGTGTTATGTTACATAGTTTAAGTCACGTTCCACAATTTCTGTTGCAATCTCCCTTTGGCAAATATTTTGGATGCGCTTTTTCCCTTATATTTTCTGTCATTTCCCAGCTCAGCTGAGCTCACGTAATCAAGCCGCTCATTTCCCCAGTCACCAGTAACAAATCCTTCAGCTGACATTTCCCTTTTTAAAACTGCTTAGCTTACTGCTTCGGTTATGGGGTGTTGTTGCACTGTCCCTGCCCCTCCCCCTGCCCCATTTTCCACCCACTTCCCCTCCCCCATTTCCCACTGGTGAGTCTCCTAGCATCACAGCTCATTAATCAACTGGCGATGAAGTTGCTTGCTGCCGTTTTTGTACACCCATCGCGTTGACGTGCATTTGAAAATGTCACTAACTTGGGCGTTGAATTTTCCTCGGTGAAACTTTAGTTTTTGGTTGATTAATTGTTTAGTTAGTGATTAGGGAGAAATAGTGACCACAGTTGGCTCGAAACAAGGAGTCTTTAAAGTTGAGTCCAATTAAATACTTTCACGAAACGCTGCAAAAACGCGGGCTTGAAAGATACGGCACACGCGATATTGACCGGGCTTTCATTATTGTTTGTGGTGTCAGTGAAACCCGCTAACAAGCTTTATTGCCACTCGAGTGATGGGTTTCTTGTCATTCCCGACCATCTTTTTTAAAACTTTTTTTGTGCCCTGCCAACACTTGAGCACACACATTTTTCGCCTCTCGTCTAAAATGCAGCTTGAAATTTTAGCCTCGCATTGCATTTTAACCTCCTTTTTCCTTTTATCGCCACAATGAGTCCTTTTCAAGAACAATTTCTTTCACGTTGTAGAATGTGCGTGTGTTTGTTTGTTGCATTTTTCTGCATCTGACTGCAGTGCGAGTTTTCATCATCATCAGCGTCAAAATGGAAAGCGTCATCATAAAGGTCCCTTTATCTTATTGCCCTAAATTTTCTCAATATATGTGGCTCTACTTCGTACCTCTCTTTTTCCCAGGAGAATTATGTATATTGTCAATGTTTGGTTGCCTGCTTTTGTTTTCAGTTGGTTTTACTTTATTTTCCACTGAATTTCTTTTCGCCTATTTTTAAATGCATAATATTTAACTCTTTTTGTGAAGTGGCAACAAAATGAAATGGTTCCTTGGCCCTTATTTTTGGTAGTTGTATATTTTAAGACGCATCCACTTTCCATTGGCAACAATTCTTTAATTATCTTTATTTGCCGTAGATGTTTGATAATTCAGTTTGCAAAAGGACCTTAGATATTTTAATTAAATAATTCAATTCTGTTTTAAAATAATTGGATTAACTTAATAATATCAATTCCTTTCAGTTTTCGTTAGTATATGTGCCTCACACTTTCGTTATGGTAAACTTCGTTTTTATTCTTCTCAAAGTTTTCTTCATATTAAATAATTATTACTTTCACTTTCTTGGGACTTTGGACCGCAGAGCAAAATGAGGGAAAACACTTTGCCGCCATTCATGTTTGTTCATGTTCAGCGTATGAAAGTTTTCCCGCAATTAAGTTGAGCAAAATGCTGTTGTGGCAGAGCCGACATTTTAAAGAAGTCGTCGCTAGACCTGTTCAGCTGCTGCTCCGGAAGTTTGTTGTTCCTCATCAACAAACAAATTTAAATAAAACTTTTTTGCTTATAGGAATTTTTGGTTTATTTTAGTTTTGATTTATCATAAGAATCTTACTGTGAAATAGAAGAAAGGTGTTAACTTGGCTTGAAAAATGTGCAATGCTTTATTTTTATAGTAGAACTTTTGATTGAAAAGGATTTTTTAAAAATACTGGAATTTGGTTTAAGCATTATTTAATATGTTTGTATTTTTCTTTATTCCAAGAAATCCTACAAATCCTTAAAGCTTAATAACTTTTATGTTTGTTTTTTCTAACAGCATGTTTGTTGTACTTGTTTTACTCAAATTGTTTTCTTTATACATATGTATGCCTCACTAATTCATTATTTTTTCAAGAGGGTAACATCTCTGCCACTTACCAAAACCACTCCGCTTGTAAGCCATTTTCATCCTTCATTTAATTTAAATTTAATTTCATTTTAAATGCACTCGAAACCATTAGGAAAATATTCGACCTTTCTGCAAACACTTGAGCGTTATGTTCTGTTATCGCCGACGTGAAATCATCGTAAAAGTACAAAATGGTAACCGAAAGGTTTGGAAACAAGTAAAACCGAAAATGACTTGCCCGAAATGGCATTGTTATTCGTGGGTTCGGCTGTTTACATTGATTGCTGGCCGAGATACAAAAGCGAGAACGAACGAGTTTCAGTACTCCAGTACATAATGCATATATTTAGGCCTTTGTTGTTTGAATCCTGATGCGATGCGAGGGATCCTACCTGAGAACCGGACTGAGCAACTCGCCGAGAGGTCCATTGTGTCAGGTCAGGCATCAACGTTAATCCAATTAGTTGGACAATGCCCGTTGGGATTCGGTATTCGGTTTTCGGTATTGGGATCTATTGTGAATACGCCCCAGTCGACCTTCTAATCCCGCCCGCCATTTGTTGATGCACTTAATTAGGTGGGAGGAGGAGCTGCCGGCCAACTAAGAGTATTTGTTTTGGCCTTTCAATTGCTGCAGCTTTGGCACGTCTGCACCCCGATGATTATAGAATATGTCGAGAATATTCTCGAAAATAAGCTTTGAGTAACAAGGCGCACGTTGGCATCGTTAGCACGGCCATGATCTGGAATTGGTTCAAAATGTTTATGGCCAATACACACATAAACACACAAAGGACCCACCTCCTTCAGCGCCATTCAAACACATAATAGTGGCCAGCACACTATAATGTTTATAGTAGATGGATAAAGGAGGAACTAGAACATTAATGGCTTTTGTGAAATCCCAAAGATTGCAGCTCCAGCTGCTGGAAATTCCGGAAAATGAATTGTTTTTGGTGTTTGATTTCAATGGAAGCAAGCTACTTAATGACTTAATAGACAATTCGATTTTGACTACCCTCTACACCCAGAAAAATTGAACTAAAACGGAAAATTACTCAAAATGTTATGAAAAATTATCCAAGGAGAGGTTTAGGTCTTAAACTTGTAGGCCACTTATGAACTAAAGTTAAGGTAAAAGTTTTTGCTTAACAGCTATTTTATCGAAATCTGTACATAAGTGACATTGCTTCAAAGTATTTTATGTTTAACATACATAGGTAAAAATTAAGTTAATATTTTATTAAATTATGTTTGGACAAAAACATTATTTGTCACTAAATTTTGGATGTTAACTAGTTTCTTACCACGATAAGAGGCGTTCCTGTTTGATAAAACATTTATACGAATTTTTAAACTGCAAAGTTGAAGTCAAAGGAAAAACATATTCAAAGATAATTAATTTTATTTAAATATGATTTTTCGAACAAATATATTGATAGAGATATTTAAATTACAATCGAAAGATCTTAGCAATGATCTGACTTTTCAAAAATTCGCGGACTATTGGTTTGGCTGATGCAATACTAGAAATTTTCTAAGCTTTCCAAAAGTCATTAAGAAGAACATAATGCTTCGAATTATCCCATTTCGCTTCACCATTGGAGGTGGCTTAACTCTTATGTCAGGGTCATATAAACTGGGGAGTGTACTCCATCCGCTGTGAGTTCTATTACCCGACAGACACTATTTCCTTTCTCCTTTTCTGTTTCTTCTAAAGATAGCTGCACTTCTATTTCTGTGCTCCACACGCAACCTGCTATGCGCCGACTTGTTTTCCCCACCCACTGGAAAATCTGCCAGGCTAATTGCAGCTTCAACGCCTTTCAACACGCTGCAAATGCCGCTTTAATAGCCCCCTCCTTCGGGGATGCCCCCTGCTCATAGGTTATCTCCGTAAACGCTTCCTGGTTCTTTGAGCATGCAAACTATGTCATTGGGTCTTCTGGTTTTTTTCTTTTTGGGAATCGGTGAATCTCGAAGTGCTGCTGGATTTCCAGCTCGGGCTTGCTTTTATTGTATTTTCTTGTTAGCTATTTACATTTTCCGCCGCTGCAGTTTCTATTGAAAACTGTTGCAGCTTCTTTGGAACTTGGCCTCTCGTTAAAAATACCTCCTTTTAAATCTCCCTCTTCCCATCTCCATTTTATCTTCGAACACCTTTCAACTTTCCAACTCTACCAATGAAATGGAGGAAGGGTTGCAGCTTAACCGTGAGACTTATGAAAATTCTTTGCTGCGTTGTCACCTATTGGATATGTAAGGCAGTATCGACTTTACTTAAGGTCTCCATAATGTTGCATTTCATGCTGAATTTTACAAATAATGCACACTCTGACCCGATGTGCCTCAAAATATAATAGAATAATGCATGTTGTCTGATCGAAGAAAAGCCATTTAACTGTTCGGTGATTTTAAAGGATGAGAAGTTGGCTCTGAACTTTTACGAATAAACTTATTCTTAATACTTCTTAATACTACTTCATATGTTAAATAAATATATTGTATTTAATTGAAAGTATTAAATATGAATAAATACTCTCATATTGAGTTATATTTGATAATTTTTGGAATTTAAAGAAGTGATCTGACCTGTTCTCAATATTTTAAATACTTGTTTCATGAAATCTTAACTTGAGTATGAAACAAGAAAGGAAAGCTAACTTCGGGCGGAGCCGAAGTTGATATACCCTTGCAGAATATTCTGTAAATTATATTCTCCAAAATTATTTATATGATGCATTCTTAATACTCATAAAAAATCCCAACTTCCTAACTTTAAAAACACCAAAGTTACGTCATTTCCAATCGTTCAGTTATATTGCAGCTATAGGATATAGTCGGCCGATCCTTATGAAATTTGGCAGGTCGGATTGATTGGCCAAAAATAAAACCCATAGATAATCCCAACTTCCTAACTTTACAAACACCAAAGTTATGGCATTTCCGATCAATCAGTTATATGGCAGCTATAGGATATAGTCGTCCGATCCTTATGAAATTTGGTAAGTCAGACTGATTAGCCAAAACTAAAACCCATAGAACTTCCTAACTTGCTAACTTTAAAAACACCAAAGTTATGGCATTTCCGATCGTTCAGTTATATGGCAGCTATATGATATAGTAGCCCGATCCGGCTCGTTCCGACTTATATACTACCTGCAATAGAAAGACAACTTTTGGGAAAGTTTCAAGCAGATAGCTTTAAAACTGAGGGACTAGTTTGCGTAGAAACGGACGGACGGACAGACGGACAGACGGACAGACGGACGGACAGACGGACGGACAGACGGACATGGCTTGATCGACTCTCCTGGTGATGCTGATCAAGAATATATATACTTTATAGGGTCGGAAATGTCTCCTTCACTGCGTTGCAAACTTTTGACTGAAATTATAATACCCTCTGCAAGGGTACAAAAACATCATTATATAACATGCGAATGGAAATTCGTCGTTTTTATACCCTTGCAGAGGGTATTATAATTTTGGTCAAAAGTGTGCAACGGAGTGAAGGAGACATATCCGACCCTATAAAGTATATATATTCTTGATCAGGATCACCTCCTGAGTTGATATAAGCATGTCCGTCTGTCCGTCTGTCCGTCTGTCCGTCTGTCTGTCCGTCTGTCTGTTTCTACGCAAACTAGTCTCTCAGTTTTAAAGATATGGAATTGAAACTTTGTACACACCCTTCTTTCCTTTGCACGCAGTATATAAGTCGGAACGGCCTGGATCGGCCAACTATATCCTATAGCTGCCATATAACTGATTGATCGGAAATGCTATAACTTTGGTGTTTGTTAAGTTAGGAAGTTGGGATTTTCTATGGGTTTTATTTTTGGCCAATCAATCTGACCTACCAAATTTCATAAGGATCGGCCGACTATATCCTATAGCTGCCATATAACTGAATGATCGCAAATTCCATAACTTTGGTGTTAGTAAAGTTAGGAAGTTGGGATTTTCGATGGGTTTTTTTTTTGGCCAATTAATCCGACCTACCAAATTTCATAAGGATCGGCCGACTATATTCTATAGCTGCCATATAACTGAATGATCGCAAATTCCCTAACTTTGGTGTTAGTAAAGTTAGGAAATTGGGATTTTCTTTGGGTTTTATTTTCGGCCAACCGATGCGACTATATCCGATAGCTGGCATATAACTGATTGATCGGATATGCCATAGCTTTAGTGTTTCTTAAGTTAGAAAGATGGGACTGGCTATATCGTATAGCTGCTATATACCTGAACGTTTAGAAATGAGATAACGTTGGTGTGTTCTTCAATCTTAACTTTTAGAATTGTTATTGAGCACTGGTACATATAATAAAATTTTTACTTACTCATAGAATGTGGCTATCATAGCTATCATCATCAATAAATCAATAAAATCAATCAATAAAATTCCCTCGAATTTTTCTTTTGAGAAATAGATTTATTAAATATTATTTTCCATTTTGAATCTGTCGTCGATTTATTTTTATACCCTTGCAGAGGGTATTATAATTTTGGTCAAAAGTGTGCAACGCAGTGAAGGAGACGTCTCCGACCCTATAAAGTATATATACTCTTGATCAGGATCACCTCCTGAGTTGATATAGCCATGTCCGTCTGTCCGTCTGTCCGTCTGTCTGTCCGTCTCTCTGTTTCTACGCAAACTAGTCTCTCAGTTTTAAAGCTATCGAATTGAAACTTTGCACACACCCTTCTTTCCTTTGCACGCAGTATATAAGTCGGAACGGCCGGGATCGGCCGACTATATCCTATAGCTGCCATATAACTGATTGATCGGAAATGCCATAACTTTCGTGTTTGTAAAGTTAGGAAGTTGAGATTTTCTATGGGTTTTATATTTGGCCAATCAATCCGACCTACCAAATTTCATAAGGATCGGCCGACTATATCCTATAGCTGCCATATAACTGATTGATCGGAAATGCCATAACTTTCGTGTTTGTAAAGTTAGGAAGTTGGGATTTTCTATGGGTTTTATATTTGGCCAATCAATCCGACCTACCAAATTTCATAAGGATCGGCCGACTATATCCTATAGCTGCCATATAACTGATTGATCGGAAATGCCATAACTTTCGTGTTTGTAAAGTTAGGAAGTTGGGATTTTTTATGAGTATTAAGAATGCATTATATGAATAATTTTGGAGAATATAATTTACAGAGTATTCTGCAAGGGTATATCAACTTCGGCTCCGCCCGAAGTTAGCTTTCCTTTCTTGTTTTAAATAGTACCTTTTGAATTAATACGTATACTTTATACATACATATACACATCGAATTTTTAATTTAATTTATGAGCTATTTTATTGGGTGTACCTAGAATAGACGATTATAATGGAAAACGCACCTTAGTATTTCATATACAAAGGCGCTTAGACATAATTATTTTACAGAACAACGAACTTTTGTTATCACAAATGTATTCCCTAATTATACCATGGTATTGTTACGTGTGTGATTAAACGCCCTACAATTTAGAAACGTACTGTCTTCATATGTCAAGCACTGACCTTTGACTACACTTTTGGTTGGCCTTCAAAATAAAAGCCAGCGACAAACAGATGTCATTTGATGGTGACAAATATTTGAATGCTGACTGCTCTCTTTCTCTTTCTCCCTCTGTTGCTATCTCTGTCTTTGACCCCGGGGGGCACCGGAAATTGCGTTGCTCTTTAACTGGGGTTAGATACCCTTTTGTTTCTCTGGTTAGGGTTTTTGGCCTTGGGCCGTGGCAGTTTTATCTTGAGTAAATTTGCCTTCCCCCTCATTATTTTCAGGCTAAGCGGTTTAGGGCATTGAAAAGTTGCTGCCCCGAAAAAGACTGGGAAAGTGTCATAGATCAGCATTGTTGGTGGGTAAACTATTTCCAATAATCACCAGGAAGTGGCTGTCAGAAAGTGGGAACCTTTGGCATTCAGAGGAGCTCATCTCAATTAGGGGATGACTTTGTTCTCGATTTGGTTTCCATTCCAAATTGAGTTACACATCCTCCCTTTTGATTCCTCCCTATCAATTTCAAATTTGATTTTTATGATATCGGTGGCGTCTCATTTCCCATGCCACATCTCGTTTGCGGTTCCCTCTGCCTGATTTGCATTTTGTATTGAATTCGATTTCATTTCTTTCGGCAGCTGCTGCCCGTGTAATTCCCCTCGAAATCCGAATGGCAACTTAGGCAAATTGAATGCGGTAAATGTGAATCGAAATACAAAAAAGTGTAGCCAAGTAAAACAAAAGCTAATGCCAAGGGCAATGTGGAAAAGCCAAGCATCGATGGAAAATTATTTTGCCAACGATTTTATAGCCCCCCGATCCATTACACAATAGGAGTCGCAGCTAATGGAACAGACTCCCCTTTTACCTTTGGGTTTTCCTTTTCTGCCTGCCTGTCTACGTGGATTCATTTTAATTAGCGGCTACAGCAGGCATTAAATGAAAATGCAGTTGGCGCCTCGTCGTGAGAAAAGCGGCAACATTGCCGAAGAAAAATAAAAAACACAGACGAGATATGGAAAAAGTCGGTCACTCATTGATACTGGAACTATAAATATAAATAAAATTGTTGCTATGGAAAATTAAGAAAAATGTACTACTATATAAACAACATTTTGTTAAATAACTTATTTTATGGGTATATACTTATATAAATATATTGGCAAGCGATGGAAAACTATTAGTACCACGTATTTATTAAAATGTTTCAGATAAACTAAAAACTTTTTATTTTACTTTTATGCTCATTAAATACTCTTATTGCAAGGGTATTGTAAGGTAATAAAGAGTAGAGTAAAACAAATTCTGCGCCCGCTCCGAAGCACAACAAAATCACCACACGAGTTTCCTAGGCGAGAAAGGGGATTGGGTGGGGCATCCTCGCCTGGGTGGGCTCCATGGAGTAGTGGCTGCTGGCACCACTGCTGTATGTGCAACATAATAATTTGTAAACATTTATCAATTATGCAGCAACAGCAGGAGCGGAGCACTAACAGCAATACCATACTATCCACCCCTGAACCACTTCCCCGTGAGCCATGAAGTCTTCTAGCCGTGGCCAACTGGCCACATAAATTTCCACGCAGGCCGCTATCGCCACACTGCGGGGGTTCCCCCTTTCTTGGAGATTGCACTAAGCGAAATTTCAGGTACCACGACAAATTCCAAATATTTATAAAATTGGTGCCAGAACAAGCAATAAAAAGATAACGCCATTAGACCACTTTAAAAACTTAAGATGAGTGTGATATGTAAGTACAATAAATATAAAACGAATTAATCGATCCTAAAACAAAAATGTAGGGTTTGGAGGTTTTATTTTCTTCTAAAATATGCAAAAATTAAAATGGGAACTAATAATGTTAGGAACATGTTTTCCTGATCTGTGACCATATGCAAAGTGTTTATAATAAATTTTTCCCAGTGTAAATGAGCGGGGAGACATCTGAAGAGGGCAATAGTGGGCTGCGCATTCCAGAGGCGTTTTTCGGCTTTGACTTTGGCGGTTTTCCGGCCTGGGCGTTGATTCGCCTGACCAAACATGCAATTAAGTGCAAGTGGGCAACACCTCTGCCACGGCCTCATCATCATCATGATCGTATTCCATGGGGAGGGCAGTGGGCAGGTGAATTCTGGGGATTATGATGCGTGCCCGCAGCTCGCCAGTTGGAATGCCCTGTGGAGTCCATCAATCATCCACCAGGCCCACTTGCTGACAACAACAACTGCGAAAAGTGCATCACACAATGGGAGGGTCATCATCAACGTGACAGAGACCTAATCCCAGGCATCTACCAAAGCGGCAGGTGCCAAAATCCCAGGTTGCGGAGGTGCCGAGTGTCAGGCCAAATCCCAGGATGTTTCAAGGACCCAAAGATACCCCTTTCCCATTCTGGTTGACAATGGAATGTCTGAGCTAATTCCTGTAAACTACAGTGCGTTCTAGACACACGAAATAACTTGGGGAGTGTGGGAGAGGTGGAAAAGTTTAAAGTAAATAAAGCAGATTTTGTTACAATTTTAATCCGAAGTTTGCAACGAGTTGATTTTACCATGTCTGCCTGCCCGCCCATTTCTACTTTGAAAAACTAATTGTGTAAAACATTCCAAAAACAAATGATCGAAAACTTATTTGATAAGAAATTTGTTGTTTTTGGAATTCTCTACCAAATATGGCCATATTTTATACTACACTGAACATTTAACAAAATTTACTCTTCTATAAAACCACTATTATCTCGGTTTAAAAACTTTAAAACAATTTATATTTTCACTTTTGTCTGATTTTTATGTAATTGAAAATGAATTTTTGAAATCGTAAAAATTACCTTATCTCGATGTGTCCTTAGAAACATTTTTAGCTTCTTTCTTGATTAGAGGATGCCAAATTTTTTGAGAATTAAAAAATGTGTTTAATTTTTTGAGTCGTTTTAGACTCATAAAGGGTTGTGTAAAAACAGGTTTCAACTTTAATGGCTTGTTCCATAGACATAGACAATGGTTAAAGTTTAATTATTATTGATTTTTATTATTTTAGTTACACCGTGAAACTTGAAACTTGATGAAAAATAAGATTATATTGAACTTTTAGTCATAAGAAACCATCTATAAGAAAATAATTTGTTTTTTGTTTTTGGGGTGAACCTTTGATAACGCAGTATGATAAAATACAACTTATTAGCTTCTTTTTGATTTTAGCCCTAACATACTTGTTAAAACGTTTTATTTATGTTTTGATTTTTATTAAATAATTTTTATTAATAATTTATTTTTATATTTGTAAGAAAATATTTTAAAAATTGGGGAATCTCAAGGGCTATAAGGTCTTACATCAGTAAGCTTTAAAAACAAAACAATAAAATATATTGACAAAAGTAACTTTTGGATATTATTTCGTTAATCTGTTACTATACTATTTCGACGTATAAGTCGTTTAAGGACGTTGGTCTTTCTTCTTCTTTACTTGTGACATAGTTATTTAAAACAGGCATACTATAAAATGTTGACGAATTGCGAATTCAACAAAGTAATTTCATTTGACAAAACTAAACTTTTGCTCTTTTTTTCTTGCCAAATATTGTTAAAGTTACATATTTCTCAATATAGCATGCTAACGTATTTAAAAAAACAAACAGTTTAATAAAAAAAATTCATAATTAACATCACAGGGCTTCTAGCTACTATTATTAATTGGTTTGAGTTTTGTAAAAGTTCATTTGTTGGTACAGTTGAGCAGATTGCACCTTAATAGTTGCACCCACTTAGCTGGGCAGCCTCCCGCTAAACATCAAAGTCTTCTCCGAAAACCATTCTAATCTTTCCATCTCCAGCTGCTTGAGAATGTTAATCTTTGGAAGAGAACTAGTTCGGTGCACTAGAATTAGTTGAACAAACAATCAAAAAGTGCAATTTTCGAGAATGGGTGTAAATATGTGCGTGGTTCACCCACGGTGGCCGCATGTTGCAGATGCAGCGGCAACATGTTGCGAGTGGCTGCTGCACTCACACGTGCGCAGTGCTCTCTTTCGGCTCTCTGGCGGCGCCTTTGTTTATGTTGCTGCCAGCCGGTCAGCTGTTCTCTGTTTACCATCCACAAGGTGGAACGAAGGGAAATGTTGCCAGTGTAATCCGGCGCAACATATGTTGCGAGCGTTTTCTCGAATTTCGAACATTTTCAGCGAAGCGGCTCGACTGCAAGGCATTCGACGGTCTATCACTCTGGTCGGCGGTTCGTTCGCCATCTCAAGTGTCGTGTGTGTACCTGTGTGTATCTGTGCGTGCGTCTGTTGCGCACTTGTATCCGAATCGGTGCGGCTTTGTGGATTGTGAAATGGCCAACAGGCGGCACGCGTGCCTCTGAGTTTTCCCCCATCATTTTCTTGAACTTGCTCCAAAAAATTGGTAGGCATTTGGCAATCAATTGTTTGTCTAGCCGATTTCCTCTGCGTCGGTGTGCTTGTATTCTCTTGGCCTCCAATTAAAGCCAAATGATTCACAAAGCGGCTTTTTTCATTCACAAAAAATGCGTGACACACTTTCGGTTAGCTTATGATTTATGCCATGCTTGTCACATTAATAACAACCGAAAAATGTTTTAAGCAAGCTAAGAAAATCTCCTAGATTCTCCGAAAACATTTCCACATTTTTCAAGTGTCGGTTGTAAAGTCTAAAAAAATTACAAAAAGTGTAAAACCATTAATTACAAGACCTCTAATTAATTAAGGCAGTCGCAGCTAATTTGAAATTAATCGAAAAATACTTTAACAAGCACAGTTTGGAAAAGAGGGATCCCAAAAAATAAACGAAAACGAGTGTAAGGAAATTAATTAAAAAGCCGCAATCAATTAAAAGCCTAAGGAATAAAGTAATTAAACAAAATGCAGTTAAATACCCTGCATCTTGCCCTAATTTTTCTAAATTTGCCCTGGCCAATCTCCAGAATAATGGCCGGCAGAAGGTGTTGTCTGATGACTTCGGACCAGAACGTGATAAAAGTTCAGCCAGAACGCAGGAGGATTTGCGGCTGAGACACAAGCAACATCATCTGCGGCAGCAGGAACATCAGATGGCGTGGGAGCAGCAATTGCAACTGCAACTGCAGCAGCATCTGCAAGAAGAGCCGCAGAGCCGACCAGTGCGTCATCATCAGCATAAATCTCAGCCTATGGAGTTGGCTAAGGAGCCCATTAGACAGACAGCGAGTTTCGGCGATGACAAGGCCAAGACTTTGGTTAGGCGCAGATCCCACTACAACGAGTACGAGAACGAAGATCTCGAGTTGCACACCATTCAAACCGGCGATGAGGGGCGCTTCTCCCCGCGGCAATGGCAACAGATCGAAATTGCACATCGGCGGATGAAGGAGCAACATCAATTGCAGTTGCTGGCGGAGCGACAACAGCAGCAACCACTGCTGACAACGACAACGACAACGAAGACGTCGACAACGAAACCCAATGATACCAAATCGGAGGATAATAATGTGAGTGAATCCAATGGGATTCCATTTAATGGGTTAGACACAAAGCAGGAAGTTAGTTGGGGTTCGGTACCAGGAAAGAATTCTGGGGAATTTTGACATGCTTTCGGCATAAATTAAATCTTAGAAATCTATTCACATTTTCGGAAATATCTATGGCTATGATTATTTATTTATTAATACGTAAATATTTATTGGTTTTGCAATCTTATTAAAGGATAGAAAATCATTTGCTGCTTATCAAAGTTGTAAATATTTCGTTAATTTTTGAATATGGTCTTAAGCTGAATTAAAAATAAATATTATGTAAAATTGTTCAAAATCAGAATAGATGCATACTTGGTCTTGATTTTAAGAATTTTAATTAGTCGAATAAATTGGTATACATAATGTATTATAATATTTTTATTATATAGGGCATAGGTAAATTGAAAGTCTAGAAAAATGTTGTCTATTAAATTAACATGTATTCTGTTCAGTTTAAAAACAAAAGACCCTTATTGCTCCTAATTGTATCTGGTAAACTTTTTTTTTAGGAAATATGAAGTACTACCACTAACTGAATTAACTAATATGTGTTTCTAATAAAATGAGAAATAGTTACAATATCATATGAAAAGGTGGAAATTTCCATATTGTTATTCACCTAAGCATCGAGCTTGCAATAAAAGAACAGAACGGATTTATTTATAATAAATTAATTGACAGCAACTTTCAACATCAAAGAACTTGAAATGGGCTTATTCTATCCCCTGGTTTTTTTATGTAATGTTTTTATGCATTTTTATAAAAAAAGGTTTAATAGGATGAAAAATAGTTGCAAGAGCATTTGAAAAGGTGGACATTTCCATATTATTATTCACCTAAGCATCAAGCTTGCAATAAAAAAACAGAACGGATTTATTTATAATAAATTAATTGACAGCAACGTTCAACGTCAATCAGCTTGAAATGGGCAAATTCTAGCATCTGTTTTCTATGTAATTTTATTATGCATGTAAAACACGCATTTCTGTGTAATTTGATTACTGCAAAGTGCAATAGGTGGATACGCTTAAATCGTGTAGCTTAAAGACTAATAATGAGCCCACATTCGAAATAGTTTGGATTTAGTCAAAAGGGTTGCACTTTTTATTTCTACTAGAGAACACTGATTCCGATTCCTCGCCCTCATTACATTTATTTGGTGCCAGCAGAATTTGCCACTTGGCATACAAATTAATTTGTTTTAATTGTGGCTGCTCGGCACGTTCCATTCAGATCTCTTGAAGCCGATTAGGCTGTTTTTTGTTATTATTAATTGCCTGGATAATTGTTCAGATTCAATTGGAATTTATGAGATCAAACGTTGCTGCAATGCAAAGTTTACAAAATAAATGGGTATTTGTTGAAAAATGCCGATCTTCTCCTTACCTCTCAGTATTATTCTTTTTTAAACTATATATTTAAACTATTACTTAATAAAGCGGCTTTTAAATTATTGCCATTTACAGAACTTGTGCTGGCTCCAACATGTTGCTCTGGTTGTTCAAGAAGATTTTAAAATATTTGTGAACTGATTTTTTTTACCTAACGTTAAACGAATAACAATAATATATATATATTACGGATATCACAAGTTGTAAAGCTTAGCATTAAAACTAAATGTATATATAAATGTCGATATACGAAGATAATAAATGGTTGATTCATTTTCATAAATACTTACATGCCATTATAAATTAAACAGAATACACTTCGCTAGTTTGGGCTGTAAATCATAGTAATCCCTTAACTGAACAAAGAACAACTGGATTCCATAATTAAGTCACAGTTTTGCAGAGATGTACTATGAAAATAATTAGCGTATTATTTAGTATTTATTGATTTTTTATTCGCTTAGCGTCAACATTAAAATTTACTTCAGGATTTCCTCTGCAGTTTTAACGATGTGCTAACTCACATTTAGGGCATAAACAATTATTGAATCTAATTATAAAAGCGAGTGTGGGACTCCTCTTATCTTGGATTTCTCTCCCAAGCGCGTATATATAATCTTCCCGACTTCACTCCCTCTTCTATATATATTTTCTCAATTTTCTTATGTTTTCCCACCCACTTTTATTTGGCGCCTTGGTCTTGAACATGCAGCAGTCAGTTTTATTTGCTTTTCAAATCGATTCCCAACACTTTCACTTCGCCGAAGTATTCTCCATTTCCCTGGCCTTTTTCCTTTCCCCTTGGCTTTTCCTGTGTGGTTGCTGCAACTTTTGCAATCAGTCTATTAACTCGAATTCGTTCTGCCTCACCGACGGCCATCACCCCACCCCACCCCACCCACAGCCCACCCCCCGAACTTTCCCACCACACCATCTATTTTCTCGGGCGCCACTTCAAACATTTTGGCGGGCGTAAACAAACGCAGCTGCAGCTTCTGTGGGGAAAATTGAAGGCACTGCCTCTTGCACATTCAATTAATTCAAAGCATTAAAACAATTAAGCGCTTGTGGCTTCATTGACTTGTCCCCCCTTTGCCACGCCCCTGTTTGCCAAAAGCCGCCCCGCACTCGCCCCTTTCCCTGCACTTTGTGACCCAATTTTCACACAAATTAGTGGAGCTAATTTTTAATAATAATTTTTTTTTGGTTCAGCCACTTTACTCGGCATTTTTCATAATTTCCTCTAGCAGTGTTTTTGCCTCCGCAATATTTTATTTTTAGGAAATTTATTATGTGGCAACCCCTCCTCAGAGGAACACTTCTTGGGACGACAAGTGCAATTGAAATAAACATGGAAACGCAAGGAAAAGCTGCTCTAATTTTTAAGGAAAGATAAACAATTTCAGAGAGCGGGTGAATATCGAATTGGAGTAGGTGGATTACCACCCCATTGGAATCATTTTTTAAAACTGGGATTTCCACAGATTCCCTTGCGCCATGCGTTTCAACTCATTTGCACCTAATTGTCATGCAAATGAGAGCGAGAAAGAGGAGAGGAAAAAGCAATAGAAAATGGAAATGTAAAAGTAAAATAGAAACAAATAAAAAATCGTCAGCCAAACGAATTTAAAAATTCTCATAAGATGTGGTTACTATCTTAAATGTGCTAAATAAAGAGGTGCTCTAAAAACTCTTTCCAGGTCCTTCCATTCGTTTTTCTTGTGTCAATCTGCATTTTTGTATCATAATTATACCGTTCCACTCCTGTGTCAAGATCAAGAACACCTCCTGTTTAATCTAATTAGTTAGCTTTACAAGTCATTTTATTGCGTGAAATATATAATTTTATATATAGCATTTGTTTCCAACTTTACCATCCATCATTTTTGAATGGAAAAGTTTAGCATCTCCCCTTTCTTTCCTTTTGAGGGAAAACATCCTATTGTAGTCCTGCTAATTCTTTGTCACCTTAAACACAACAAAGAACCCCCCTCCAGGGATCGCTTCGTTTCTGCCTGCATTTTGCCTTTTGTTAAATAGTCGGCTTGTTTTTTGCGGCGCCTCATTTTGCACATTTTCCCAGTTTTCCCCATTTACTTCCCCATTGTGTTGTGCCCAGCTTTTCAGCAACTAAACAAAGCGAGAACTCGCATTTTCTACCCCCATCCCCTATATACGCATTTCCCCAACTCGTTTTCCCTTCTCGCATGGCACTTTTTTCGCACAAGCTTTTCCTTAGCAACGAATTTTTTTATTTATGCAGTCCGTTTTACCTCAAAAAATATTTTTTCCTATTTCGTTGCTGCTTTCTTCTTAGTTTTTTCTACGGTTCCTCACCCAAATTTTGTGTTAGCATTGTAAATTGCATTTGTTTTTCGGTCTCGCTCTTTTCTCCTTTTTTTGGATCATTCTTTTTTGCGTCTACAGCAGCCTGCATATTTTCCTATTTATTTCAACAAATTTCAGTTCGCCCTTACACTGTAAAAATAAATGTCTACAATATGTAAATACACTAATAAATATATATCATATCATTAACCTGAAAGCCGAAGGCCTTGTTGCCAGCGCTTTAGCAACTAAGTTAGTCTAGTTTTGCAAACTTCTCTATATTTAATAATAAATAAATAAATAAATAGATGTCTACTGGTATTTTAAGAATGATTATTGGATAAAGTTATCTGCCAAATGAGGTCCAGTTTAAATATTTAATTTCATGCTGCTGTTTTCCAATTGCTTAATATTATAATAATATTCTAGTTGGAGTAATTCTTATCATTTTTAGGCATTAATATAAAATTTATTTTATTTCCTATTTCCTTTCTTTTACCCACTGTTATATTTGTCTTTTGGTTGTATATCGTTATTTGCATTTAGTCAACACTGCCCGCTTCTTTTCGCTTCCACTCATTTCCCCTTTTACCCTCTAGTGTCCCTCGTGTCGCTTTAAGCGCTTTTATTACCCGCAATTTGCGCGTTTTCACTTTTAGTTTTAATTAACTAAAAATTTGTGTGACGGCCACGCCCACCGCCCACCACCCACAGCCAACCGACCCATCGTTTTCGCACAAAAATTGGCCTGCGGCCTTAGCAACTTACCCAAATCCCTCCGACTCCGCTTTTCTTTTCTGATTTTATATTTTTCTTGTTTCGTGCTTGGGCATGAGCAGAATTAAATTTTTGCTTTCCGCTGTTTTATTTTCTGTCCTCGTTTTTTATTTGAGCTATTTTACTCATTGCGCTCACTTTGAATTTAATTTGTGTTTATGTTTTCCACACAATCTTTATGCCATATTCTGTTAGTTTATTTTCTGCACGAATTTGTGTATATATATGTGTATATAATCCAAAAGGTTTGCACACAATTTTAATTATTTGCCAGTCGAGGAGGGGAAGTCCTGTTCAGCTGAGTTGCTTGTATTTATTGTGGAGAAGCTTTAAAAAGTCTTGCCTAAGGGAGTCTGCCTCACTTTGCATTTCTCTTTTTGGTTGTTCTTTGTTTTATATAAACGTACTGAGGCCAAGGATGGCCAAAACGTTGCACTGCTGTTGGTCATAATGCAAAAGTTTTGGCTTTTACTGAAAACCATCCACTATATTTGGATTTTAAAACTGACAATCTCTATTGTTGTGGCATTTATAAGACTACCTAATAAAATGTTTAAAAATCAAATATTGTTTCAAAAAAAATGTATATACTTGGTTATGAATGGGCATGACATTTTCGAAATTAGATAAAACAAAAAACCCTTGCAGTTATTACAAAACGACTACATTTCAATTACACTAAAAACAATAAAGCTTTGTCGATTTCGCGCTGCATTTTGCCATCGTTTCTATGGCAGCTATATGATATCGTTGTCCGATTTTGACAAAACGAAAAGCCTTATTCTAATATAGTAAATAATTACTATATCTCAACGGAAGCAAAATAAATCTTTTTTTCCTTGTTATTTATTTTAATTTTCTGATTTTTCTATAGGAGCTATATAATATAGTTTTCTGATTTTAAATTAATTAAAACCATAATTCCATAATCCCAAAGAACAAAAATTAAAAACAACAAAGTTCTACTTTTTAAAATATTTATATTTAAATTTTAGTTTTATATGGGACTCCTGAGTGAGTAAACAAATATCATGAAAAAGGGCATTTGGAAAATAAAAATGTTTGTTTAATATTGTTGATAATATTGTTTAAAATAAATATAAATAATTGTTGTCTAGTTGTTTGTTGTTTAATTAAAAAACCATTTTTATTTGAAAAAATTAAATTTAAAATTAGCTCCCAAAATATTTATAAACATTTTCAGTTTTAAGACTGAATTTAACGAACTATAGCTGTACCCCTACACATATTTTTTACTATCTGCCATACACACAAAGTTCATTGTTGTCTTGTCGCTTTTATTTAACCTGACTTTCAGACACTTTGGCAAGAAAACAACAGTCAAGTATAGCTATATATCTCCCTCCGCTTGGCTTTTGTTCTGCAAACTAATTAAACATTGGAACGGGCCAGCCAAAGAATCCAATCCCCTCCTTTGAGTACATACCACTATTAATTTATTTTAAATCGTCTTTCTTTTTGTTCTCGTTTTTACACTGCTTTCTGGTACTCCAGTTACTGGGTGCCCGTCTGATTTTCCTGGGACTTTTGGTGATTAATGACTCCTCTGAATCGGAGGTAACTTCGTTTTGATTGCCTTGTCGAATTTGAGCGGCACCACTGACACATCATTTGTATGGAGCTGTTTTGTTTAGCCGACAATATCAATACACGCCCCGTAAAATTCCGTCCGTGCGATTGGCTTTTCAATTTTCCCCGAAAGATGTAGTGTATACTTTTCTTTTCCGTCTTTTACCGGAATGGGCCATTAATCAAGGCGAAGTCGCCTCAAATGTTGGAGTTTTCGGCTGTGTGGTCTTGACGTTACCAACTTGCTTTGTAGGCCTTTCTTTGCTTTCTTTGGCAACAAACTCACACAAATTGGTCCCCGCCCCAATTGATTTGTGTGTACACATACAACATCATTGTTGTATAAATAATTGTATAATTGTTTGATTAAATACGGCAAGTGCTCGTCTTCAAAAACAGAATAAAGGACTTACAAATTGAGAATAAACAATAATAAAATGTGGATCGAAATCAACAAAGACGTTTTCATTATTTACAAAATAGTTTTATTGTTAACAAGAAAGGTCTGGTTAGCCACAACTAATATATCGCTGTATCTTATTGTATCTTTTTTTTCGATATTAAAGGACTTACTATTATGCAGAATATAGTAATATAAATTGATTTATCAAATTTTATAAATAGGTACCGGCATAATATTTTTATTTTTTTAACTTTTATTTAAAAAGATTTAAAATTAACTAATTATGCGAAAAAGAAAAACAATTATTGGGCTTATAAATTTTAATTTAATCAAAAGCAGACAAACTTCTGTTATGTTTTTGTCATAAAATAGCTTATTGTAACTGCAGTTTTGATTTTGGTTTCTGCCGGTACTTCTCCAAAATAGCTAATATCTATTTTGGTTTCCCTGGCCTCGCTCGACTTTGCCCATAATACGACTTAAATATTTGGAGTAAAATATAATTTATATCTTCAATAATTTTATTTCAATTATACATTCATCTCTTCTGCGCATTTTAAGTATAAACACAAAGGAGCGAAGTGTAACATAGAAATTATTTATAGCTCACAGTTATTCACTGTATTGAGTTAAAAATCGTATATTTCCAGTAAAATTAGAAGTCAATGACCAAGATAAGTTTCCCAGAACTCGAGATAAAAAAAGGCATGAAGCAGGCAAAAAATGCAAAAAAAGTTTATAGTCATTTCCTTAATCAAAAAGGCTCACTTAACCAAAAAACAAACTTTTCTTACTTTTAAGCAAATTGTCTATTTAATTTGTGAACCATTGAAATAATTGATTTGCTCGTTACATTAATGCCAAGCTATTTTTTTTTTACTTTTTGCATCATCAGTAGAAGCTATGTTAAGACCTGTTAAGGGTCAAAATGGAAGACCGAAACTTCAAAAAGGTTTTTAAAATAAGTTAAGGTGTGACAAGGTGGAAGTTAACCCTAATTTTAACAAAAGTAAAGATTTGTTTTAACCAAAAAAAACTATTTTAATGCTTTTGTTAGGCTTAACGTAATTGTTTAAAGCTGTTCAGAGAAGGCTTGCTTAAAAACGTGGACTTAATGTTCTGCCCGAGGTTAGATTTCTCCAGAACGTTATTACATAAAATAAATCTATCTACCATGTTTTTATTTATAGTGAAGAAAGAAAATGTTTTTTGTTCAGATGGAGAAAATATGAATAACCTGTGTTGCATTGTTTTGTTTGGTTTACCTTAGTCGGTGAATTTCACCTTGAATCAAGCATATTCCCTGTGCATCGACTTGAGTTCATCGCCCCGAATTCCACTTGCTTCCCTTTATATTTCCAAAACCATGCATTCACGTTACTGCACCAGTTGTTTCCAAGTGCAAGTGGCACTTTTTACTTGCAATTAACACTTGTAAACAATTGTACAGCTCTAGAACTTATAAACAAAGCGATTGACCGAATAAACAACCGGAAGAAGAAATCCTATCTATTTATCGAAATAAACAACTTAAATGATTGAGGATGAACAAAAAGGTAAAACAAAAATAAAGGAAAAAATTCACCCTGAAAATGTATAAAAAAATCGTTTGTCAAGCCACTAAATATGCCCAGCTAACGATTGCTCTTCAAATGTTCCAACTGAGTGCAAATGTCTCAATCGCCGAGCAAAAGTTAATGAAGCCTAACAATGCGCTTGTTGGGCAACCAAATGAAGCCAATCCGAAAATCGAGACATCATTCATCGTCGAGGGTTTTCCGATTCTTCTGCTTGAGGGGACAAATTACAGAAAGAAATTCAAAGAATTTTATGCGAAAAAGGTAGCTGAGTTGAAAAATAATATTATTAAAGGGATTAGGCAAACGAGTTGCGTAGCATAAAGTGATGAAAGTAACAAAAAAAGTGGGAGCATTTAGGGATAAATTTCCTTTCTCTTTGAAATTTGTTTTATTAATTCGTTTGATTTGAAATATGCTATTTCGGTATTCACTGTAGTTTATAAAATAAAGGAGACCGGGCAGGACAATATGACTGATTTTTAAACTAATGGAAAACATTTTAAATGATTTTTTTTAAAACGATTGCCGCGTTTGTGAAACCAATATTTTCTATTAATTAGTAACAAACAATAAAACCAAAACATAGAATAAAATTCAGAATGCATCTCTCAGGAGTTCCAAATTAAAAATGATTTTGTCGACATATCGTACATATGAATACATATTTGTAATATATTGTAAAATCTTTGCTTAAACTTGATCATTAGTAATATTTCTCTTTAAAAATCGGGGTTAAGAGTGATTTAATATTTCAAATATTTCATAAGCTAAATGGCTGGTATAACAGATGAGTAATTTTCTATTTAGAATACATATAATTTATTTAGGAGGCAGAACCACGACACAGTTGGTACCACAAAAATAGGATTTCCCTAAATTAATTCACTCCGCCCTGCTTGTAATAACCATAACCCTTTCTCCCCGATTACCCCGACTAAACCCAACTATGCGGTGACAAGTTGCCCTCTTCATAATTCCATTGGACTTGGTTATTGAATTTCTGGGGAAATTTAATTGACTGCCGAGAAGCGACAAAAACAAGAAATAAGAATTGAAGCCCTCGTCAAATCTTTCGACTGACATAAACTGATTGAATATGCGGGCGGTCGAAAGAGAAAGGGAGAGAGTGGGAAACAATGTTTGAGCTGCCAACGGCGATTTACAGATTGCATCCGAGAGATACACAGATACTCGGATGCCCGAATAAATGGGGAGCGAGGCCCCTACAGAGGCAATTGCCAAGTGCACACGCATTGAGTCATTCGGTCGGGCATTTCAGCAGTCATTTCGCCAGTCGGGCGTTTAGTCAGCCGCACAAAGTTGCCTTCTAACGAACCAAGAACGCACTGCAAGATACTTTCGTATGCAGTGCAGCTAACTGAATTTATGTCTGCTGCAAAAAGCGAAACAGATAGTGATCCACGAGATGACTAACTGACAGCCCGTTGATGGGTGGCCTGCTCTGAACTCTCCACCACATGTTGACTTCTTGTCTTGTTTCTGTCAGATAAACTTGTTATTTTGCTTCATGCATTTTTTCCTACTTTTGCTCTCGGCGCCTAGTCGTGTTTTTAATTCTCAGCTTAATTAAATCATCGGGCCAAGCCTCCTCTAATAAATTATCATCCACCCCGCAGCAACTTCTGGGTCATACTTTGGCCAAATTTATGACGGCTTCGTTTCTGACTTGTGCTAAGTAGAAGCAACCATAAATTTGGAGCAGACTTCAGCGTGCCTCAAGCAGGTTGAGTTCAAGTTGGAGTTTGCAACTCGAATCGCCAAAGTGGCTGAGTGGATTTCGTTAAGGGGTGAAGTTACCCATAAATGTCAGAGAATGCCCGTAAAGTTCAAAATCTGTGGGGTGTAAATTAAATGGGTTGGAAGTACGCGAAATCAATACACAATATACGCAGATAAAGTAATAAATAACAAGCCTTTGAGCAAAATTTTTAAAAAATATTTGGCCCTTATAAAAAAATGTTAACATAATTTCAACATAATTTAATTATCAACCACTTTCACTCTGAAAGCCGAACCCTATTCTATTGGCTTAAACTCCAAATCGGTTTACAGCTCTATCAAATTTCATATCTTTCGAGATCTTTGACCCATTTTCCCAACCCATTTTGAGCTCCATAAAAACATTCATATCCACAACTATTACTTATCTAGTAAACGGCCATAAAAACCCTTACTTTCATGCTTAGCCACAGAAGTCAAACGATCGCATAAAAAATGTGAAATAATAGAAAATGTCAACTAGTGTTGTGACCCGAAGGGAAAATTGTTTTTATTATCGCTAGTAAAATATAAATATAATTGTTTGGCCATTAATGGCATATAAAAGATTATAGGTTTTGTTCTCCTGAATGCCAATGGTCAGCGTGCGTGTTTCATGTGATGGTCGACCACAAATTGCTTAATTGGGTCTGAAAGGGGCAGATTCGAGAGGGAATGGGAGTGGCTTGCTGGCTTTTGAGTGCCACCGTGAGCCATCAAATGCTGACAACTTGAAGTGTGTCACACACAGTGTCTTCAAACAAATTGTCTCCCTCCGTTTCTGCTCTGGCAAAGACTTTTCCCGATTTTCCCTCGTTGCGTGTCTCTAATGGAAATCCCCTCTGTTTTTGAGGCGCCACGTTAGCTTACACTCAAAAAAACGTTTTGATTTACAATACTTTTATACTGAACTTCAGATACGTAACCTTATATAACCGCACGTTATATCTTTTTACATAAATACATTTTAAATAAATAAATTACATAAATTTTTAAACTGATCTTTAATATTGAACTTTTAATACTCCAGAAATATTTGTGAGTGTGGATAAAGTGCATTTGACATAAGCCAAGTGCAGGTCTCACTCCTTCTAATTGATCAAAGGAGTGGCAGCAAGGGGACAGAGTTCGGAGTTCGTTCTTCGGTTTATGGTGATGAGTTCAGTGTCGATATGTGGAGGTCAGCAATTCAAATGATTATGAACTCCAAGGGGATGACCATGTTTCGAGCGGGATATCATTGACTTTTGATTTGATAATAATAGGGTGGGAATAAAAAAGGTCGACATCTGGGCTTATTGCGTGCTGCTGTCATTAAAGTGATCTTTTGGGAAGATGTTAAAGAACGTAATAAAATGGAGAGGCCTTCATTATTATTATTATTATTCGTTGAAGAAAATATATTTGCATATATATTCCTAGTTCTTGGCCTTGCAAAGTTAGTTTGTTATTTTTTGATAACATTTTTATGTATTTTTCTATCTTCCAACTTCAGATATTGACCAAAAACTGAACTTTAAATACAAAACAAAGGTACTTTACTGATGATACACCACTGACTGTGCTTTTATCTTGCTACATTCGTTATGCTGGGAGATTTCATGCTTTTTTTTGTTCAAGGGTTTTACAAATTCAATATAAACAAACAAAAGTCGAATCTTAAAGTGTCATTTGCAGCACTTGTCACAAACTCGAGTTGAACACAAGTACTTATAATCAATAAAAGCGTAATCCAAAATGAAATCGAACGGTGAGTGGGCACTGAAAAGGTTATGCACTCGTCAGATACATTTTGAAATAGATCCAATGGAAACGGAAAGTGGGCGTTGCTAATTAGTGTTTGTCCGTTTTACCTTCCGTTTTGGAAGGGAAATTAAGCAACACAATGGAAATATTCAATGTTGTGGTTTCGATGTAATTTCCCCTTGTTTTAGTGCAGCACTGTTTATAAATAGGTTTAAAAAGTGATTTGATTAGTGGAACCCCAAACAAAGGAATGGAAAATACATTTTAAGGATTTGTAATTGTAATAATTATTGTATAGCAAAGCTAGTACAAAGAATTAAAGTAAATTATGTTTCCTACAACAAATTAATTGCTTTGTTTTCTTTAAAGAATTCTAATTTAATGCTTATAATTTATGATTTTCTTCTTAAAAGTAAAGTAAATTACTTGTTTCAATTGTATTAGGCTTTGTTATGGCTATCAGGACTCCGAATTTTTCTCTCAATTCGAATTCAAGACATCCGCAATTTTAACCTCATTTCTGCTGGACTTTATTCAGACTTCAACATTGATTTAGTTGGATTTTCGCCCGGTTGCCATCCTGATTCACTTTTCCTTTTTGCAAGTTCGAGTATCTCGAGTGCATCAACAATTCCCAACATGATTCCTGTTTGTTGTACAGTTGTACACACACCGACTAAGTCAAAATCGAAAAATGGATAAAAAGTGCTGGCGAAAGAAAAAACTTGTTCAAGCTCTGTCATTGACAAGCGGAGAGTGCAACGTGCAATGACAACGAGAACATAAAAAGTATCAAGAGCTCCGTCGAACTGTTGAACTTTTACCACGCCCACCGCCCCACTCGACTGCCTACCAATGTGAAAGAGGCGGCCTTCCTTGATGGCTAAAACAGAGAGGGCGAGCACTTTAAATAAGAACCGGAGAAAGAGACGGACAATTGGGCTCAGAAAGAGACGGAGTGCCCAGACCGAATGCCATTAAAGTGATCTATGAGCTTGTTGAAGTTGCCAGTATTGAAAGCGTGAATAAAGATTGCTGCCCAACACAACATAAATTAAAAGAACACAGTGCGCTGTAAAGGGACTTACCTCGAGTTGAAGCTACAATATTTAAGGTTATACATTTTGATGGCTTCCTAATATTAAAATTATCATATTTTCATAACATTATTATAATTTGTTTTTTTGAACCTCGAACTTATTATTATGGCCGCATAATAATAAGAAATTTATATTGTATGTATTGTACTAGTTTCCCTACCATTTCTTGTTGAGATATTATCAAAATAAGAGGTAGCAGTAATTCTTACGAGAAAAATATCCTAACAATGTTCTATACATATTTTCAAAGTTTTGTGGATTCCCTCAATTGACTTGACATATTTAACAACTATATTTTAATGAAACTACATTTCGTTCCTTGCCTAATATTAATTTAAAACACACTAATCTTTGGTGACTTAGTGAAAATAGCTTCTATCAGTTGCACTTTCCTTCGGAAGCTCCGACAAACATTCAGCTAATCAGCTGGGCGCTCATTTGCATCCACATTCCCCAAAACACACTTGCCTTTTGCTTATCATCATCGTTTATAAAATTGTCACGCTTCTGACGACGCACACAAACAATGAAGACATGAAAAAACGCTGGTAACGCCTTTCAAAATGATGCCATAAATTCACAAAATTATGACACGAAAAATAAAACTCACGCCAAACAAAAAACAACGGAGGAAAAAAGTCATTATCAATTACGCCACTTAATTATTTTTATTGGAGCATAAAATGCTCCATTTCTCGTTAAAGCGACACGCTCACAGAGCGGATTCTCACTGGCTCTCTCTCCGATTCTGCCACCCTTCCCCTTCCCGCTGACACCACCCCCTCTTTTCACCATTTCTCTGCCTTTGTCACACATGTGTGAATGATGTGCTAATTGTCGCGTGCCCACATCTCTTTTAGTGAAGCGGGGGGGGTGGGGCATTTCCCTGGCTGGAATTCGGATCCTATTCTGGTTCCCCTAGAGAAAAATAAGGAATGGGAGAGAAGTAGGGTGTTCACTAGACGGCTTGTAATGGCTGTGACACTTTTGCATAATTCGTTTGGTGTGAAGGGAATAATTGAATGTGATTTTGGGGCTTGGCACCCGCAAAAAAACTGGAGGCGTTGCCAGACACGCACTTTCTAAACGGTTTTTTAAAATTGAAGAAAACATTATTCAACAGTTGACACCAATGACTCCTAAATTGAAGGAATCATTTTCAGAAAAAAATTGTGGGTACGCGTTGGAGTCACTCAATCCAAAGATTAGGAAGTCAAATTTTAAATAATTACAGGTAAAAAAGTTTTGAGCTGATAAAATATTTGTATATGAGACATTTGGAAAAGAAAAACGCAGAAAATTTCGAAAAATAGTTTTCGTTTTACTTAACAGCCTATAAAGCATTACAAAATAGCCACAAAACCAAGCTAAACAACTATGGAGCTTAATCTCAAGTAAAAACAATTCAGCTAGGAAAAAAATCTGCTGTGCAATTAGCGAAATCAACTATTTTTGTTCATTTGATAGTTGTCCAATTGTCTAGGATTTTTTGCTAGTTGCTTCGCGAATGTCTGAGCAATTAAAACTCATTTAGCAGGAAAACCCAAGCTTAAATTGAAGCGGCATGTGTTAGTGGCGTTTATAGCGTATTAATTGACTTTTTTGTTGATTGAAAACTATTTTTAATTGTGCACTGTGGCAATCTCTTCTTTGCACTAATTAAATTAAGGCATGGCTGCAGACCACCCACGGAAAAATTCATTTTTTGTGTTTAAAAAAGGAGATTAAACGCTTGGGTGAAAGTTGCACAGGAGCAACAAATAAAATACATACATTTGACCTGACAGCTTATGCCAATTTCAAAGACTTTTGCGGGGTGATCGGAAGGCCATTTTACTTTCATAAGACTAAAATTCATAAATTAGAGATGACATGATACGATACTATCGGTAGTACAAACTGAGAAAAAACTATAAATGCTTTCTTAAAACATTACGTTTACTATAGCTGGAACTGAAAAGTTGAACAAAAATCAGTTTCAGCTTATTAACGATATAAAAATCGGTATATCTGATTGATCTATCATTTATCACCTAGATCCTCCCAGCAATATTGTTGCTAAGATACTAAACACCCCAGTGACTCAACAAGTTGCAGGTTGCTGCAATAGCGCACACGCAACAATAAAAGAAGACAGTCAAGTTAGAGAAAGAAAGAGACGGGAAACAAGGCACACCCACATTTGATTTGGGTTTCTGCAATGTTTGAGTACGAGGTGATTATGGTTATATGGAGATTCGTATGGAAAAAAACATATGATGGGAAAACCTTAGGCGGCAGTGTCTTTTGTAAACTTAAACAAAACTATGGGTTATCGGTGCAGGTTGAGTAGAATTTGAGTTATAATGGAAATATAATGGAATATTTGTCACTGTTGAGTGTTTTTATAGTATTTAATAATAAAAAAAGCTTTCCCTTTTTATCAAATCGAAATCACTACAATGAACATAAACTCTTTAAAGAAATATTATCACTATTGCGAATGCAATTTTGACAAACCGTTTTAAAATGTTCTGCTAAGGCAATTTAAAATACCCTTATGTTTGTTAATGATTGTTCTTACTTCTTTGAGCAGAAAATAAATTTTTAATTTTTTAATTTATCAAATGATTATCTTCTAATAGATTTCCGATCGCAGCTTTCGAATTGCGATCTGAAAAAATTAACACCTAAGTTCAAAAAATTACGACATTCCTTAGCGACATGGCCAGGTACAACTATTTGACTTCAAAGTATTTATTTCTAAACAGTTTTAAAATTTTCTTTGAGATATCAGCGAAAGAGAATTCTACCTCATTTCCCATAAAAATGTATTTTTAAAGAAATGTTGCATAGGAGTATTTAGTGAAAGATCTTCATCAGTAGTCCCTGACTCATCAAATTTTTGCGGAATCAAAGGTGAGGTGAATTCTGTGTCACCCCTGCTTAATTAAATAGCCGTTATCAAACAACTATTTTGTAAATATTTATACATTTACCTTATATTTGTTTTATACACATTCTGCTCTGATAAATAGAGTTCCTATTATGACTTTGTAATTGGCCTTTCCACGTGCTTTCCGAACTCACACTCCTGCTACCAATTTTGATTTAATGTAAGCAACACACTCCCCGATATCTCGGCGCTTGTTAGCCAACTCGGTTTTGTCTTCGGGCTTAACTACTGGCAGTAACTTTTTTATGCTCTCCTAAAAAGAGTGGAAACTTTGGCCAGGCCAAATGACTGAATGGCTGAATGGCTGCCTCACATTAGCAAGTGGCAGAAATGTTACAGAACTCCGGCTCAGACAATTGCAACTTTGTTTCGATCCGCCCACGGACAAACATCTGAACCGAACTCAAGTGCAACTGAAATAATTTTTCTTCTTCCTCTTTTCGTTGCAGGTAAGTGCGGCTAAGACATTAGAAGACAACGGCGACCAAGTAAGTACCGCCACCAACATAAAACCCTCCCACATGGCGGTTTTCTTGTAGACAGTTGCGGTCAAAATAATAGCGGATACACCAGCAATTTGTATAATGGAAACGTTTCATTGAACACAATGCGCCTAAAAGCAAAGAAACCGGCGGTCTTTTGACCCTAAACCTAGAATCCGCTTTTAGTAATATTAAAATAATATTTCAGAATTTAAAAAATGAATGTGTCTGGGGCCTTATGTTTTTTTTTTTTTGGTTTAACATATAGATTTAATAAACGTCGATCAACCAACTAAATGAGGGGTTTAATGCGAATGCGCTTAATGCAACAGAGGTTTGCTTGTATTGTAATTTTTCGATCGTTTTTATGGCAGCAATATGATATAGGTAGTACTGCTTCGATATTTGAGAAAATTACGAGAGAATTGATCATATGTTGAATGTAACTATTGCGTTTTGTAACGGCTTTATCACATTTATTTCTTCACAGCACCGCACATTTTGATTTCATTTTTGTATATCATTTTACACTTATATGTGTATATTATACATTTAATTTACTAGTTGTTAGGATGTCGTTCAAAAAAATTTTTTAATAAATGAAAATTGTTAGGCACTGCTAAGCGTGCCCATTTTTATAAGAGTGCCTAGTCAATGCCTGTCGATTTGTCATGTAAAATATAGACACGCAAATTGAACTGAAACCACACCGAAACCGCATCGCAACCACTCCTGACAATCGCCGGCACTTCCGTTGCATTGAACTTGCCTCATGCATATACGCCCCCATCATCACGGCGATCGTCTATGTGCACATAAATTGTAAATGCATCTGTTGAGTCCCGGGTGGATGACCTGCAAACGATTCCGATTCCGAACAATTACAATAGGCGTCTTGCTTAACGATCGTGACCAATTTGTTGGTCAACCATCAACAGCAACGATCGACAACCAGATCCCAATCCCCATCTCCCACTGCATCTGCAATCGCTTTGCAAATATTTACACACTGAATAGAGAACGGATCTCTATTTGAACAGAGTCGCACCCACCAAAGACCTGTCCATCAATTCGATGTGCGCCATGCCGATGCAAAGTCTGTGCTTTGAATATTCAATTAAAAACTGGCGTCGACTGCCGCCGACTGCCATGCAAAATCATCGGAAAATGAGGGGAGAAATCTATGGGGAAGATTTGAATGCCCTCGAACATGAATTCTTAGTCACAGTGCTCATATAAATAAAGAAGAATGAGGCTTGAGTTTTGGAAACTTCGAGTTAAATTTCTAATAGTAAATAATACTACTTTAAGTTGGGGAAGTTTGGGTTTTAGAAGATCAAATGTAAATACAATTTTAAATGATATTCATAAATATTCGTCATACAAAGAGTATTCTTTTTTCAAAGTTATTAATCATCCATGTTCTTTTAAAGTTTTTGAAACGAGTTACAAATGGTTCTGTAAAATGCCCATATGTTTATACATTAGTGACTATAAGTTCCAAACAAACAAAGCAAGACTTCCGCTCTCCATCACCGAATCCGATTCAATTCAAGACTTGCGTTCGACCCACTTCCATGTAGGGTATAAAGCCCGACCGATTCATTTCCATATATAGCTCTTGGCGCTGGAAAAGAAAACGTGACTTGTCTGGCTCCCGTCTGCCGACAGTCTGACAGTCTGAATCATTTGCCGCGAACTTACTTTAATTGAAACGTTGGCTCGCGAACTTGACGCTGATTTGACTGGCGAATGTCTTTGGGCCTCCATGGCCATATCCCACGATTACTACATTACTTACATTACTTACCCTGTGACCCACATCTATTTAGAGGAAGCCTGGACGAGATGGGTTCGGGAAATGGGAAATGGGAAAAAGGGCCATGTTGGACTACAATTTATGACTTTCATTTGTGTTTTTCTCGCACAAATCACGAATGCGCCACAACGACACCCGCAGCAAATAAAATAAATTGAAATGTGGGTCAATGTTTGTGTTGTTGTGGCTTTGTTTTTCCTAGAGGGATTCACCCAAATGACCCGTCAACAAACCACACTGAACCTAAATACGTATAGATAGCAGTAAATGTCATTTATTTGTCCCGCAAAAAAAAACCAAAGCCCGTCGAAACAATCGGATTTTATTGTTCATATGCATATGCACATAGGTCTGACACTAAATGCGCACAAAAAAAACCATTTAAGTATCAGCGAAAATATTTGAAACAAATATTAAAATGTCCTCCGAACATCAAATTCAATTTGCGATCCGCAAAAACCTCGTAACGGCTTTCAATTGTTTGGATTTGCTTTTATAAATGTTATGCAGACGGTTGCCATTTTAATTTAATGCAAACTATTGTGCCACAAAGATTAATTATTAAATGTTTATGTGCCGCAGATTTTGTTTGCTGCCAGCATGGAATTTAATTGATTTATTTTATTTTCCTTTATGGCTGACTGTTGTTATTAAGCTTAGGTGAGCAATTGTTAAAGACAATTTAACGAGCTGCCTTTAAATGTTGTTATAAAGGGTTATTGTTACATGGGTTTCACAACAAAAATAAAAATAAATTTTTTTTTAAGTTTCGCTTCTCATTCTAAAAAAAAATGTACTTTTTAATTTCCTCAGCACCGTAAAACCAATGCGTCTCGTTGTTTTAATTTCACTAAAGATTTTAAGTACAATTTGGTAATATTTCAAACAATTACAATTATTTTTTAAAAACGATTCTTCCTAATATTTTAAATTTATTTATTAACAAACCCAAAATGCTATTGCCGTGAAAATTCGATGCATTAATATGTCTTAATAATATTTTCCATCTATTACGTTTTAGTTTTCAACATTTTGTGCAATACAAATTAATTATTTCCTTTATGACGGACTAATGTCTATTTGATAAAATAATTTCATTAAGTTTTGCCCTCTCTCCACAAATGTCAGGACTCAGACGGCAATTGAATTGAATGGATCATCTTCACCTCACTAATTAGGTTTATGTACACACAACTCTACCTGTTCTGAGATTCGCCCCCTTCATGGAGTTTCCCCTCCCAATCCGCAGCCGCAGTTCATTAGCCTCTATTAGGGCGGGAAAAGCGGCAACTACAAGGGGAAAATTAGGCGGGGAAAAGCGGAGGAGATGGAGGTGCAAGGAAGGGGAATGTGAATTGCATTCACAGAGTAGCATGTAATTGTAAGACTGTGGGGCCATTCAATTAGGAGCAGCAAACATCTCTGAATAGCAGGAAAAAAGGGTAACCACAAACTCCAAGCTGAAAAACTAAAAGAAAATTTTACAGGGCAAACCTCAGAGTTCAAAGTGCTAGCGCCCTGGGAAGATATAAGGAAAACAGACTGAGCACTTATCAAACGGGCTTAATGTACGATAAACTGGGGATGTATTCTCCTCTCGAGAAAACATACCACTGATAAGAGGCTGCGGCAGAAGTTCGGTTCACAAAAACTGTTGACAATAAGTAAAAAAAATTAGAAGAAGGAATGGCGGGTTGAAAAGTTTCGGTTGCTAATGAAATGGCTTAAGCGAAAATTATCAAAAACCCAATGAAATGGGGAAAATAATAAATTTAAAATTCAGAAGATGAGTAAGCCCAGCCAACGAACCCTAAATACCAAAACCAAAGACAATTGACTTTGACTTTAGCCTTCCCCCTTCCATTCGATATTTCTAAAGTGCACACCAAATTCTGGAGAAACTTTCAAAATGTTAATGCTCCCTTAGTCATGAATTTTAAGCTCTTCAACATTGGCAGCATCATCATTTATTCAAGCCAAAAGCCTGTCATGGACCTATAAAATGAAGAAAAAGAAGGAAATTTAATAAAACACGAACTAAATCAATAAATTGCAACGTCTCAAAGGGAAGTGGTAACTTCCATAAACTGGCATTAAATATGCATGCCAAACACTTAGGAGGGTGTGTATGCATGTGCATCTGTCGGTAAGGTGCAAGTGTGAATGATATTTATATCATTTATACGGGGCAAAAATAACAAAATTGGGAAGTTAAAAAAAGGAAAATAAGAAAAGCAAAATAGAAGTGAGAGAAAGTCATCGAGGGGAGAATTTCTCACATAATCTATAAGGAACCTCTCATCATAAAATACGATTTAAAACAAGAAAGGAAAGCTAACTTCGGGCGGAGCCGAAGTTGAAATACCCTTGCAGAATATTCTTCAAATTATATTCTCCAAAATTATTCATATGATGCATTCTTAATACTCATAAAAAATCCCAACTTCCCAACTTTAAAAACACCAAAGTTATGGCATTTCCAATCTTTCAGTTATGTATATGGCAGCTATAGAATATAGTCGGCCGATCCTTATGAAATTTGATATGTCGGATTGATTGGGCAAAAATAAAACCCATAGAAAATCCCAACTTCCTAACTTAACAAACACCAAAGCTATGGCATTTCCGATCAATCAGTTATATAGCAGCTATAGGATATAGTCGGCCGATCCTTATGAAATTTGGTACGTCTGATTGATTGGCCAAATATAATACCCATAGAGAGTCCCAACTTCCTAACTTAACAAACAGCAGAGTTATGGCATTTCCGATCAATCAGTTATATGGCAGCTATAGGATATAGTCGGCCGATCCCGGCCGTTCCGACTTATATACTGCGTGCAAAGGAAAGAAGGGTGTGTGCAAAGTTTCAATTCGATATCTTTAAAACTGAGAGACTAGTTCGCGTAGAAACAGACAGACGGACAGACAGACGGACAGACAGACGGACAGACAGACGGACAGACGGACATGGCTATATCAACTCAGGAGGTGATCCTGATCAAGAATATATATACTTTATAGGGTCGGAGATGTCTCCTTCACTGCGTTGCACACTTTTGACCAAAATTATAATACCTTCTGCAAGGGTATAAAAACAAACACAGACAAGAAAGAAAAGCTAACTTCGGGCGGAGCCGAAGTTGATATACCCTTGCAGAATATTCTGTAAATTATAATCTCCAAAACTATTCATATGATGCATTCTTAATACTCATAAAAAATCCCAACTGCCTAACTTTAAAAACACCAAAGTTATGGCATTTTCAATCGTTCAGTTATATGGCAGCTATAGGATATAGACGGCCGATCCTTATGAAATTTGATACGTGGGATTGATTGGCCAAATATAACCCCGTTGGAAAATCTCAACTTCCTAACTTAACAAACACCAAAGTTATGGCATTTCCGATCAATCAGTTATATGGCAGCTATAAAATATAGTCGGCCGATCCTTATGAAATTTGGTAGGTCGGATTGATTGGCCAAATATAACACCCATAAAAAATTCCAGCTTCCTAACTTTACAAACACAAAAGTTATGGCATTTCCGATCAATCAGTTATATGGCAGCTATAGGATATAGTCGGCCGATCCTTATGAAATTTGGTAGGTCGGACTTATTGGCCAAATATAAAAGCCATAGAAAATTCCAGCTTCCTAACTTTACAAACACCAAAATTATGGCATTTCCGATCAATCAGTTATATGGCAGCTATAGGATATAGTCGGCCGATCCCGGCCGTTCTGACATATATACTGCGTGCAAAGGAAAGAAGGGTGTGTGCAAAGTTTGAACTCGATAGCTTTAAAACTGAGAGACTAGTTCGCGTAGAAACAGACAGACGGACAGACAGACGGACAGACAGACGGACAGACAGACGGACAGACGGACATGGCTATATCAACTCAGGAGGTGATCCTGATCAAGAATATATATACTTTATAGGGTCGGAGATGTCTCCTTCACTGCGTTGCACACTTTTGACCAAAATTATAATACCCTCTGCAAGGGTATAATGAGCGCTTTGTTTGAACTTTTAGCATTTTAGAATCACAATGAAGGGCAAGAGCTTAATTAATTTATTGATTCACTTTGAAGAAATATTGCTGCACTAAAGGATATATATGATGAGATTTAAGTCAAGAGAGGGATAATATTATTTTGGCTCAATCGAGAGATTTATAAACCAATTTTAGAGCCCACTTTAAATGAAGTTTGATTTAATTCCTACAAATCGGAGCTTTCAATAAGACACTTAAGTTGATATTTTTATTCAAAGTATTTATTATCGGTATGGCTTTTGGCAAATATATTATTTTTGTGCGACTGAGGCGAGATATTCAACGAAATCTTATTTATTTTATTTTCACCGTTTGCATTCCTCAATATCCTTATAATTCTCAAAGACTTTCCACTTAATTTAACTCGCAGAATTCCTTTCATATTGATTCCTCCATTGTAAATACAAACAGCTCATTGAAATTATTTCTTAAAAACGATTGCCTTGTACTCCCCGTTTCTCAGCCAGTCCCTCACTTTCCTGGTCCCTTTGAAACCAATTCAACTTTTTCTCCATCCGTCTTGACCATCAACTGAACGAATTTATTTATTTTCAATCAATGCAGCAGATTCTGCAGTGGCGTCTCCTTATATTTCCCCCGCCCCCTTGCAGTCCAACATATCGATGTTGAGCAACTTTGTCGCCTCGTTTTGTCACTTTTTCAGGGGGTCGAAGGGGGTGGGGTTGGCAAGGGGCGAGGGGGCGGGAAGGTTGTTTGGCGTGCCGCTTGGAATATTTATGAGCTGCGTCCATCGCCTGGCCAGCGTCTTTGGCGTCCATCAAGCGACGGAAATCAATGCTGACCCACTTGGGGTTCAAGGAAAACAGACGGACGTGGAAATGGGATCTGGAAACAGGAGAGGGCAGGCCAACATTCCATTCCCTCTGTCGAAGAGTGAAAGTCAAGTGAAGAAATTAATTTCCCAGCAAGTCATTAATATTAAGTTTTGCCGGCAGCCCAAAAAGGACATAATGAGACTGGGACTCGAAGACTCAGTTTAATTGGAGACAACCGTCGCACCTTCAATGTTTTTTTTATTTTCGCTGGTATCTTTTCGCTGCCCCATTTATTATAACGAGCAGTTTTAAAAAAGCTTCACTGATCTTTTTATTCACCTGTGCCACTCTTACTTCCGCTTCCGCCTAAATTTATGATGTCTTGTGCAGGTGATTTTGCTTAAAGTGTTTTATTTCCTTGCAGAGCGTATTATAGTTTTAGCCAGAAGTTTGTATTGCAATGAAGGGATTATTTTGGACCCTGTAATGTATTCTTCTGCTTATCATCATCCCAAGGCGAGTAGATTTAGTTGATATACTATTTACCAAATCAGTGTAAATAGGTACACATTTCCAGTTTAAAAAGTGGCCGATAAGACATCTTTATCCTAAAGCTGCCATAAAAACGATCTGGTCAAGTTTGTAAAATCTCATTGTTTTTAACGAAACTTGCGTATATTCGCATTTTTATTGCACAATTAAATGTTTTTTTTTACCATTTCGGGCAATCACTTAGAGATTTTTGATCCAGTTCATAAATCATGGCGATCGATAATGATATAGTCAAACTCGGTATAACTGCACGTGTAGTAAACACTTCGGCTTGACGAAGTAAGCTTCCGTTCTCGATTTTAGCCAAAACACACATCTAATTTGTTGAGAAAAATTAACAAAAAGAAAAAGATACAAAAAGTAGTGGAAATAAAACTGTTTCTAAATAAAAGATATACATACGTGTACACTAGAAAAAAAAAACATCTGAATAGCTGTTATTAAAATTAATCTACAATAAATTTGTAGATTATGAAAACATAATTTCTTGTAACAATACTAAAGTTTAAGTATTTTCCGTTTTATTTTTTTAATTTTTAATTGATTTTTTTAATTGTGTTATACAGTGGAAAAAACATTTAGGTTGAAAAATGGTAGTAGCTTGTTATAGACACAATTTGGCTTAGAGCTTTGTTTTTAACGTTTTTTTTTTTGGAAGATTTGGTTCCCAAAACAGCACAAATTTTTTAACCTTTCATTTAAAATAACAATAAGCCTTTCTGTTTTAAAATTATTTTCTAGCGGGGAGTCCATGTATAAAAATCGTAATATTTTTTAATAACGAAATTATATGAACCCAAATTTCAATACGTATCTTATCTTGCAACAGATATGGCCTAAACCTGCCCCGACGTAAAACTTTAGCAGCGAACATAAAATATTTTATCGCCTTTTGTTGCATTTGGCTGCCTTCGCTGGCCACCCACTTTTAGCCTCCCATCACCACTTGGACTTCCGGTGCAATCGATAGCTCCGCAATTTATGGCCAGTGTTGCCTTACTAAATGAATTTATGGCAAGCGTTTAGCGCCAGCGTTCGGTTTACGAGCTCCACAGTTGCGTTGCACAAATAATATGCGTAACTGTGCCACGCACACCTACCGCCCACCCTGAACATCCCCACACAAAGTTGGCAATACTGAAAATTCATTTTCGGTTGTTGGCTGCACTCCTCTTTTCTCGCAGATTGTGGTTTTTCGGGTACTGCTGACCAGACCGAAACTTTTTGCGGTTTTTCTTTTCGCCTAAACTTTGCCCCCGAGTGCACTCCTTTTTTGCAGCCCTTCTTGGCATCCTTGGCGTGGCAGTTTTAAATTTGTTTAGCAAGCCGTTCATAAATTTGACACTTTTGGCTGCATGCGAGTTTCCCTTGGCTCCGCTCATGTGTCCTGGAAAAGCCCCAGGCGTTTTTGGAAATGTCCAGGTCAAATTTGTCGGAGAAACAGCAGATTGCAGGCAGTTGTTGGCAAGTGTTTCTGTGGTTTTATCTCCATGCAAAGTAAACTTCTGGCCTTCGCTGTGGCTTCTTGCAGCTTTGAATTGCAAAGCAGTCGAGTTAACTGGGTGGGGGGGTGGTTGCTCCAGGAGGCTTTAAGGCGCTTTGCGACTGGCTTCGTCATTAATGTTTTGCCGGATAGTTGAGGTTTTCTTTGCCAAAAGAAATGCCGGCTAATTAATGAGACTTTCACGAGTTGGCTATTCAAATAGACTGCTGTTTAATAACTCCAAAGACTTTTTAAATTGCATTGAAAGGCGAATATTGTTGACTAATTAAAATGGAATTTTTTATGAAGTCACAATTAAACAATTTTAGCGAAGTTTGGATTAAAAGAAACTTAAAGAATATAAAACTTCAAATTTCAAACTTGCAATATTAGAAGTAGCACTTATAAAAAACATTCCGTAAGCTTTTTTTTAACAGAAGTCGCATTTTGAACAGCTCTATTTTCTTAAATTTTAATGAACCCGTTTGGATATCCATGTATGTATGTACATATATCTGCATATCTGACATATCTTTAGTTCATTTTAGACAGATCCATCGACTGACAGCTGTCAGGAGCTTGAATTTCTGCCTCTTTTCATCCTGATTATCTTTAGACATCCTTCTCAGTTTCCCCTTTCACCCCCTTTGCTTCCCATTTGCCTGCCCCAATACAAACATTCCCGTCAGTCAAATGGATAGACATTTAGAGCAAATAAACGGACCTCTCGATGCCCTTATCAAACCAACAATGCCTCAAACCCACCGCAGTACCACCCACAAAGGCGCATTAAATGGTGGGCGTGAGGGGCGTGAGGGGCGTGGCGTGGATTCATGGACGAGGTGAGGTCGGCATGCGGATCCTCCGTCCGTGGGTCAGTTACAACCCAAATGGCAGCAAGGTGCACCATTCTTAATTTAAACAGGGGCGAAGTGAGGGCGTTGATAATGAAGGGGAGGGGCAGGGAGCCTAGCAGGTGCAAAGTAGTGCAGGTTTTGATATTCAACAAAAGGGTCACCTGGCGCTGCAGATGACAGGCAAACTGACGGGGCACAGGTCACCCTGCCAACATATGCGGGGGCGTGCTCAGCATTAACGTGGTAAATGGTAGGGACGCATAAAAAACAAAGCTTTGGAAAAAATATAATAATATAAATTAAAAACAAGAAAGGAAAGCTAACTTCGGGCGGAGCCGAAGTTGAAATACCCTTGCAGAATATTCTGCAAATTATATTCTCCAAAATTATTCATATGATGCATTCTTAATACTCATAAAAAATCCCAACTTCCTAACTTTAAAAACACCAAAGTTATGGCATTTCCAATCGTTCAGTTATATGACAGCTATAGAATATAGTCGGCCGATCCTTATGAAATTTGATATGTCGGATTGATTGGGCAAAAATAAAACCCATAGAAAGTCCCAACTTCCTAACTTAACAAATAGCAGAGTTATGGCATTTCCGATTAATCAGTTATATGGCAGCTATAGGATATAGTCGGCCGATCCCGACCGTTCCGACTTATATACTGCGTGCAAAGGAAAGAAGGGTGTGTGCAAAGTTTGAATTCGATATCTTTAAAACTGAGAGACTAGTTCGCGTAGAAACAGACAGACGGACAGACGGACAGACGGACATGGCTATATCAACTCAGGAGGTGATCCTGATCAAGAATATATATACTTTATAGGGTCGGAGATGTCTCCTTCACTGCGTTGCACAATTTTGACCAAAATTATAATACCCTCTGCAAGGGTATAACAAGAAAGGAAGTTAACTTTGGCGAACCGAAGTTCATATACCCTCACAGCTGTTACAAGCTTAAAATATTATACATTTCGATGCTTAAACACAATGAAGCTACGTCGATTGACCGACAAACTTTTTGATCGTACCCATGACAGCAATATGACGTCCGATTTTTATAAAACTAAAACCGCAATTATGAAGTCGTTGAAAATTACTATATCTCGGAGTACATAGATATATGTCAAGAAACAAAGAAGTTATCATTTATTTATCTTCTTCCCGATTGTTTAATATATTTACAAAATTTTTAAATATATAAAAAAATTTAAATTTTAATATGACTATTTAACCAATTTGTGGAACCTAAAACAATTGACTGTCAATAATCTCAAAACAGGTTTATTGTAAACAAAAATTATTTATCCACATAACAAAATATTTCTCGGACATATTATCAGAACTAGTCTTATACATTGGTGTATGCTATCCATTAAAACATCAAATACATCAGCAGACTTAAAAAAGCTTTTATATGCAAATTAAAAAAAAGCTTGATAGAACAAACATTAAAATGTATTTCCCCAAAAGTTACTTGCCTATTAGTGTAACACATTTCGCATATATATTTAATTATGGAGAAAGAGTTCAAAAACAGCAGTTCCTGCGCAAAACTGCAAATCCCTTTGCATGCGTATGAAAGCACAGCCGGAATGACCAAAAGAATAAACGAAAATGCACGCAAATATACATATGTGAAATGTATAATCGCCCTCAAGGGCCATATCCCCAAAAAGATCTGAGGTGGAACTGTTAAAGGTTGCCACCGTTCGGTTGGTTTATCATTTATAATTCATTTGCCGTTGGCCTTAAAGGACTTTAAGCTGCCTTTTTCGCAGCACACTCAGCTTGTTGGATTTTACGAGTAAGGTTGTTGCTGTTGAATGAAAAATAAAGCACCTGGGAAATTTGCGTAAATGCTGAGCGAGGCACAATATAAATAAGGTTAAATTCACATATAAAGCAAATTACACGAAAATGTAACGAAAGTGTGAGAAATGTTTTAATTAAATTATAAATGCTCAAAACAGCCGCCAATTATTATTACATAAACCAATCAATATTGTGCCTCAAAAATTCCATTTATATGGGTATTTAAATTTAAAAACCATCCCTTTTTGGCTATTTAATTTATGCTACACAAGTTTACATTTTCGGCGCTAAATTTATGGTGGAAAGCCAAAATAGCTGCCAAAGCATACATTAACCGCACCAAACTCGGCCACCAACTTAGCCACATATTTGCACCGCAGACGCCACACAGTGAAAGAGATGGCTATAGCCGGTTAGAGAGAGACAAGAGCCGAGAAAGATTGCAACTGAAAAATATGTGGATTCATAATAAAAATTTATGAGACCAGCCTGAAAAGAAAACTTGGCTGAAGTTTGCCGTGAAGAGCAGAGCAGTAAGAAAAGCCAGAGTGAGAAAGAAAACAGGAAACAGAAAAAAGCACATAGAGAAGCGGAGAGACAGAAGTTGTGTTGTAGCAAATTGCTTTGTAAAAACATCAACTTCATTGCCATTATAAAGTTCAACAAATACAATTTATATGCAACAAAACGCATCAAGGCAGAAACAGGTAACAATCCACAGAAAGAGACGGCTAGCTGGCGGGAGAAAGAGAGGGCTGGCTGCATATTATGAGTAAACAGCAATCACCAAAGCGAACCAAAACATTTTTGCGGGTGCATACCGTATGTGCATTTTCCGCCACAAAAAACTTTTCAATGCAAAACTTTTCTTTCCGCCTCTGAACTCGAATCGCTTTTTATCTGGGCAACTTTTATTCGGTTTTTCTCCACAAATACATTTTTAAATAATTCCACGCGTCACATTCGGCGAATGCGCAATTTGGCATGAACACCCTCAAAGTATGCAGCACGAAATAAGGAAAATATTCATTTCAAAAATTTTTCAAATCACTTTCAAATGGAATTTTAATTTTGCTGAGTCAATTTTGCGTGTCCCTAATAAATAGAAGCATTCTACTTTGATATGATATCAAGGATACTTCTTCTGCTCCAATTTGCGATATTACACTGAGAAAAAAAAAAGAGAACCAAAAACACAAACGAATAAAGTCGGGTTAAGTTGATCTTATAACTAGAAAATCATTGGATTTTTTGTATTTATAAATATAAAAAAATAACTATTATTTCAGAAATATAAATATAAATAAAAACCTTAAAAAATACGGAGTAACTTAAATAAATAAAAATTTTTTTTTATGTCTTAACTTAGAGAAATGAATCTACTTTTTTCTTTAAATGAGTTAAATATTCAATATATATATTTTATATTTTTAAAAACTAAAATGCTTACTACAATATCTCTTAGATTTAATTTGGTTACAATTTTTGAAATTAGATCAAATAGATGTGAATTTTATTATTAACCACGTTAATCATTCAACCTCTTAATATATTTGAAGTATTAATTTGCAAGCCTAAACTAGCTGTTCTATTTATAGCTCAGATATCCTTCATCCTTAGATTTTCTCTGTGCCGCAATTCCGTCTCCTCTCTTCCACCAAAATGCCACTCGTCTGTGGAATGGAATATGACAAACAGCAGCAGACGGAGCAAGCCAGACAGGAATGGCCTGGGAACTGGGAATCGGGGGATCCCCCACAGGGGCTACAATATTTCAGCACTCAACTCGACAGCCAAGTGTCTGCTAGTGGGACAACACGAGGGGGTGGGGCAAGGGGAGGGGCAAGGGGAGGGGCAAGGGGGGGTAGGAGCTCTCCTCTAAGGGCGTTTGAGTTTTTAATAAGCAGCCAGCGCGGCGTCAAATGCCAGAAGTTTGATGAAAGTGAAGGCAGCTTGTCCGGGCATCCCCTTTCTCTTCTCGCTGGCAGTGCAGTATTCAAAATTGAATAAAGTTGACAAACGAGGGAAGACCCAAAAGGTGATAAATTCTCAGCCAACGTCACAGACTGAAGTGTCGTCAGCAGTTAGACGGAAAAACGGGAAAATCTGGTGAAAAGGGAAGCCGAGAAAATACAAATTTAATTGCAGTGAGCGAGGCTTTGTAGGATGGGAAAAACGAAAATATACGGGTCAAGCGAAATCATTATACAAGTGCAATTTGGCAAATGAGATACAAATTCAGGCGCTGGTGTTCGGTGCTTCTGATGTTGCACTAAGTACTCGAAAATCTATTTTCTGCGATTTCCCAAGTTTTTATGTTTTTAAATATGCCATATGCTAATAAAAAATGCAAATATATCCAAATATTTTAAATAATAACAGAAATAGAGTTTTTCTATGAAGAATGGTTTTTCATAATTGGAAAGGTGTTCCTGCAGTAGATGGTTAAGGGACCAATAATTATAGTCCCATTTAAATTTGACTCAGAAATAAAAATCAATGAAGTGGTTTTTATTCTTTGAATGATGTCCCACTGGAAAAGTGGATCTACCTGGCCGAAAAGCCAAGTTCCTCAAGTCATTGGGCATTATCACCACATTCTTGTCGGACTTACAACAACCGCTCCTCAAGCTCCCAGTGCCCCACGTAATTTATCGGAAAACAACAGCAACGGGGGCCCATTCATAAGCCTCAAGGTTAAACCACTAAAAATCATTGACCAACATCAAAGAGCCATTGTTTTTGGCCAAGAGCAAATGGACCCGAAATGCTAAGCCCCTAAATAAAAATGGGAATGGGATGCAACACAATACGACGCACAAATGCCGAAGAAGTAGATTTATGCGAATTGCTTTTAAGCACCTTGAATATATATATCCCCAATGTGTGACTGATGAACAGGCCCTCCAACTCCAGTACGTTGCTCTTTTATTTAGAGCCATTTGGCCCACCCACATTTGCACAATTTACGATTTTTCGCTATTACCAACACGGCCTATAAGTCTTTGTATATTTATATATTTATGTATGTGCAAGAGCGATGGCAGCAGCCAACTCATTAATTTCGCTTAACTTCACAAATTGCCAATTGTGCGCATTGGTCAACATTTTTACTTCATTCCGTCTCGCTTCCAATTCGTGGTTGACTGGGCCTGGTTTTTTGGTTCTGTTTCTGTTTCTGGTTCTGACTGCGGACCAGGTTGATTTCCTTTTTCCCCGGACATCGCTATATGTCCATGTCCGACAATTTCTTCTCTATTGTTCTCGCAGTCGTATTTATTGCCTTGAATGCCAATTTGTTTCATGTGCCCATTGTTCTGCACTTATGGGTCAAGGTAGTGAGGTTTGGTGGCGCAGTTTGTAGGCTCAAAAAATATACGGAAGATGAGGAGTTTGAGGGAAACTAATCAATAAGTAAATGTTAAAAGAGTGGTAAATTATAAAAACACATTAACAATATTTAAGTTATATTACAAATATCTTCTTAGAAAATATATTTTTTATTGTTTAAATTGAAACCATTTAATGTAGGTCTGACGTGAGTGCGCTTAATTCTTCAAACATTATATCGGATTCTGCTAACATAAAGTGTATAAAAGTCAGTAAATGATTCTTTCTGAAACTTAGGTAGGGTGTTTCTCATTTTAAAAGCATTTCTAATATATTGATTTCTGTTTAACAGAAGCAAAGATATAGCAGATTAGTTAAATTTAATTATACCTTGAAGTTGGATATTAATTATTATTTTTCCAATCTTTAGCAAATTTTAATGGTGGATGTGATATCGGTTCGCAATGAAACAAATTTTAGAATAATATATCTTCAGGACTATAGAATATTATAAATGATACAAAAATAATCAGAGAAATGCTGGTTGCTTTCTAAAAAAGTACATAAATTTGAGCATGCGGAAATCAGTTCTTACTTACAAATATAATGAAATAAATTAAATGTGGTCTAAAAAATAATAAGGGTTAATAAAAATTGTCACGTCCATCAATTGCCTAAAAAAATCGATTGGAGTGAAGAAAAACTGGCAGATAATAATTGAGGAATGTTGTTGAGGCCATAAGCCACAGAAATAAATTGACTTGGTCAAATTTACCAGTGCATTATGTAACTATAAACAAAGTTTTGTAACTATTAAAACTAGTAGTCCATTGGTATAGGCTTTCTATGCCTTCATAATAATAACTCTCATTTTGAAATTACATTTTTGTGCGAAGGCTTAAAAAAAATATATGTTGACCTCTGTTTTTCCCCCTAGCAGTATAGAAAAAAAAAAAAAATAATATTAGATTAGTAAAAACTGCGACTTACAAGTTGGTTTTATCTATAGAAGTCAAATTTGAGTACCTAAAATATGGTTCTGAACTTAGGGTATTCTTCAGTCATCTTGCCTTTCGTTTTATTTTTGTGTCATTTCCCTGTTGCTGCTGTTTATATGGCTGTTGCTTTTTGTGCCGTCTGCGTACACATGAATTCTTAGTTTATGAACTTCAGCTGGCTTCACAGTTTGTAAGGCAGCAACTTCTCGTTAATGTTACACTGGCATGTTACCTCAATCTGTGTGCCTTCCCTTCCATTACTTTCCACATTCTATGAACAATAAAAATGGTGACAAATTGTCATCACACGGCACAAATGGGGGTTTTATTAATGTGAGCGACTTTTATGGTTGCGGCACGGTGGCGTATGCGTAATGTGAGTGACAACATGGGGGCTAGACAAAAGGGGGAATGGGCAATGAATGAAAATGAACCCAGGACAAAACCATCAATTAGCATAACACAACTGAAGCACACCAACCTCGTTTTCCTTTCCAGGATGTGAACAACATCTACGCACGCAACTACATAGCCGGCAAGTTAATCCAGAAGAAGGACGAGCAGCTGGGAACCCCCGAGGCGGCACTCCGGGCGAGACGACTCCACGCTCAGAAGCAGAAAAACGAGAGAGGTAAGCCATTCCCCGTGGATAAGCGACTAAGCCAGCTGACAAAGCCGCCCTCCCATTTCAGAACTGGCCCACGAAGATCTACACGCCCCACTGCACCATCCTGCACCGCTGCAGCGATGACAGTGGCTGTTGCCCGAGCAGGAGCCAGATATGTGCCGCCAAAAGCACCCACAACGTTGAGCTTCACTTCTTCGTGAGTACCTTGCACCCATATCATAGGATCATTTCCGAGACGTGCACTATATGCAGAACTTTGGAGGAGCTAAATAAATAAACTACGCTTGGCCCTCACTTAACACGGACTCTTTTACCACGAACTCGATCCTACACGGTTACAAATTTACTCCCATCCCCCTTTTAACACGCTAAAAACCTCGTCTTACACTATTGCAAAATATCGTTTTTTTTTTTTTTTGATTTAAAGGCACCAAACAATCGAAAATGACAGATTTTTTTGATAAGGAGCCACAAACAAACTGGCTTAATCTATAAATGCCACCAAATGCATTTCAAATTTTATATGAATAAAACCATATGATCTCCTTACTTTGGAACATTTTGTGAAGGTTAAAGTTTTTATATAGCTTAGCCCGTTAATTATATGAAGCAACTTTTTTAATTTAATACCAACTTTTTAACATTTTCACGTTTCAATAAAGTTTAACCTGTTAACTAATTAAATGAAGCAACTTTTTTAATTTAATACCAACTTTTAATTTTGAAAATATGAATGTTATGCATTTATTAATAACTTTTGGTTAATATTGAAAAAATTTATGAGTCTTTAATGAAAACAGACCAAATTTGAACAATAACAATTTTTTTTTCTGCCAATTTTGAATTTTTAGAACGTAACCCCTTATTTTGTACTGAAGTTTAAGAAGTTATAACCAGTATTTTAATGCTGTTTTCCCAATAATTATATATCATTCGAAATTTTTTTGGTATGATATTTCTAGAGACTTAAAGAAATTAACATTTATTTATTTATCATACCAAATTCTGTATGCTCGAAAATCAAGTGTCAAGTACGAAAATCGTATTGTATGATTTTTATTGACATCTTCCTAAAACCGCGCCCTCGACTCTCGGAAAACAAACAATTTTCATTGAAATGCTACGCTTGGGTGCAGCAAAAGCAACAGCGATAAAAAATGAAAACTGATTTTCATTCTGGCATTCTGAACTCAATTATTCCGTATTGGCTTAAGTTTTCGAAAGTGAACGTGTGCTCGCGTTTTGTGACTTTTAGGTACCGTTGGTCTGTCTATATCTGTCTGCCTCTGTCTATCCGTCTCCCTCTTGTGAGCCCACCTTCGGCGGTAATTGGCGTTGTTGTTTTACTATTGTTGTTGTGGGCGTAGGTCATGCTTGAGGGCGCCATATTGCAACATAATTATATCGTTTCACCTTTATTTTCATTATATTTTATTTTTTCCGTGGTACTTCTTTTTTAACGTGGGCTTTCGGTTGAAATGACTTTTTAATGACGCAATGATAATTCAATTTGTTTGGTGATTTATGCCTCGTGATATGATTATTGTTGCCTGTTGTTGTTGCTGCCGTTTGCCGTCATTGTTCTTGCTGTCTTTTTGTTACGTAACGAGATTTCAATTCATGTTGAAATCGAGAATGTAATTAAGCATTTGTGCTTTGCTCTCGGGCTGAAAACGTATTTGGTTTAATTTTAATTTTAATATCCCGCAGATTGGTTCGTTTTCATATGCTACAGATTGTATTACTTGATATTATAAATGACAGCTAATTAAGAGATAAAGATAGTTTTGAGTTTTGTTAATAAGTTCATCAGATTAGGAGTATTCCAAAATTAGGACAATAAAGTAAACATAAAATCAGAAAATGCAAAGACTTTATCCCTGACCTAAAGAACAATAATATGTCAATCAGAAGATTTAATACCCTTGCAATTATACCGTTAACAAGATTTTTAAACTTTATCCTAAATTAAATGATTTACATAAATAAAATATAAAACAAAAATATTTAAAACAGAAATAAATTCCAGTGTTCTCTATGGTTTCCTTTTTCCCTCCTCTGGCAGTAAATATAATGCATTTTTCCTGTAATTCGTATATCCGATCCTGTCAGTTTCTATATTTGCCTGCATTTGCTTAGTTTCCCATTATGAATGACTTGGTAGGGGGTTGATTTCCCCCTCCTTTTCTTACTTTGCAGAGCTTTCATAAATTTCACTCTTGCGGCGGCCTTTTTGCAGCTGCAACTTTTTTATTTGTGGCCTGGCAAGGGAACTCGTAGGGAACTCGAGCTCCGAGAACGGCTTTTAATTTTCAAATATTTATGCTGCGCTTGCCGCAAAAAGTTTCCACTTGCAAGATTTATGCTCACACACTCTGAGACAGAAGAGGTCCAAAGTCTGGGGCTAAAAGAACCGCAAAATGCTTAAGAAATAGACAAACACGCCCACACATGAACCTTCGCAGAGAAAAAGGGCATCGCAGGAGTGAGGTTGACTCCCCCTCTTAATTATCCAATAAAACTTGGCAGTAAAACCACACAAATTATTGTAGGGCAATTTAACATTTTTGGCACTAGAGCAAAAACTTGGTAGCTAAGGTAAAAGGATGGGAATTTAAGATTAATGGGAAAGTTACGAGGGACAAGATTAGCCCTAAAAATGTCTAGTTAATCGAATATAATAAAATAAGAGTTTTTTTAAGCTTAAAAGCCCGTAATAAACGTATGGTTAAAGTAAATAAGCGGTTAACAGGGGAATTCGGTTTCATGGTCTCAACAAAACGAAGGAAACCACAGTTTTCTTGAACTTCTTAAAAGCATTTCCTCAACTGTGAATGTAGTAAACCAGCTTTAAAGCCAGTATTAATATGCAAATATTTTCTGGGAAGTCCCAAAATAAACTTGTTCGTTTTTGGCATTAGCAAACTTCATGACGAGCTCAGTGGAATCAGCCGGCAGCAAGGTGTATGGCCCCAAGGAACTTCTGTGTCCATCACTGTTGGCTTTTTCCTCCTCTACTCCTATTCACCCCCTATTTTTGCACACTTTTCCCTTCATTTTCTCCTAAACCATCCTTCAAATAGGACAAAAAAATATTTCTGGCCAGGACAAAAGCAGGAAACTAAAGCTGAAGCTGAAGCTGTGCATGTGTCCAAAGCTGATGGTAGTCCTGAAGCTTGAGAACACACATATGCAATAAAAATACCACTCGCTAAAGAGGAAGATGAAGCCGAGCGAGGAGGAAGCAGGAGGACAATCTGCAAGAAGGGAGCAACTCAGCGGTTTGTCATTGAGAGGTGTCAAGTGGCAGGCAAACACACGCTGACACACACAGCTGGAGAGCTGAGGAGGAGGTGGTGCACTGGGAGAAAACATGTCTTAAAAGCATTCAACAAATTCAAAACCCTCATCTTGACTTATATACAACACATTATTCAAAAGAGCTGTTTACTGTAAAATTATCGTGCAGTGTACTTTGTGGTTACATTTTTCTGTATTGACGGTTAAATTATTAACATAAACTTTTACAAATATTCTTGACTTGCTTACTGTAACTAACTGTAAAGTACCTATTGATATTTATTTTATAATTCCCAACAGGTTCTACTCTACTCTGAATTAATACAATCTACATTCTCGATAATTTGTCTAAGCCCAATAAATATAAAAACCTTTTTATTCCTTAAAATACTACTTAAATTAATTAATCTATTTAAATTAGGACAGAACTGTGGGCGAGCAATGCAAAATAGCTTTAGGGGATTGATTCTGCTAATTTTCCAGATTTGGCTTTAAGGTGATCCACTTACATTAACTTTAGCAATCCACAATATTTACTGTCGCTTGCAGTTTCCTTTACCAAAAATTGTCGGTTGGAGCATTTAAAGTGCTGAATCATTTCAGAAAGATTTTTGATTTGTTTAGATGGTTTTTCTCTGTGTAGCAAGAGGTATAAGTAGGTGGAGATGTGGGAGGGCTAAGGAGCGATAACCAGGCTGAGGATGCAACCAACAACAGCAGCACGATAAAAAAGCGTAAACATTTTAACAAAACATAATTTATGTTGCGCAAATTTTGCATTTTGAGGAAGGTTTTTGGCTTGTGAGGTGGGGGGAGGGACAAGGGACGAGGTGCGGAGGAGGGGGTTATTCTGCATTGTGCAAGTCTGCAAAGGGCAATGGCCTGCCCCTCTGTTCCTCAAGCACACCACAACAAACTCCAGCACATGTTGTAGGCGCTGTGAGATTTATGAGGCGGTCTCCTCTCCTTTCTTCGCCTCCTGGATTCTCTTTTTCGGGTTTAATGGCCTCCACTTTCACCCAAGTCAAAAAGGAGCGTAGAGGGGGGCTGGTTGGGGGTCGTGGCAGAAGAGTCGGGGGCTAGAAAATTCAAAGCAGAAATCAAAGGCCTCCTAAACGTGAAAGCCAACGCCCACTGGCAGCAGTAATAAAAACACACACACAGCCAGCAAAACTTTTGCTTGCTTAGCAAACCGAAGCCGAAGTAAAAGTCAACTCCATGGCCAACTCCTCATCTGAATACCAGCCATCTAAAACCTCCTTTCCCAGAAAAAGCAAAAGGTGTCTTTCAACTGCCAAGAAAACACAATTTTATATTTGGCTTAAATAGGGATCAAAATAAATTTCAATTTTAAATGTCGCTAAATTTAAATAATAATTTGTCTATTGTGTCCATTTACACAAAATGTTTCTCGCTGTGTATCTTCTTTCATATTACAAACCAAACTGAGCTTCGGTGATTTAATGTATTTGCCACAAAATGTGGCCATCTTAAGGCGTGTGCATAATAAGCTTGCGACGGGTTAAACAAACGGGAAAAGTCTGATACAGTAAAGCAAGTAAACAAGTTTTCTTGGGAAAGGGTTAAAAAACCCCTTTTCGTGCCAATTCCCTTGCCAATTCTCGAACTACGTTTGCAATTTTGTCAAGCTCAAAGCCCCGGACCACACTGCGTGACATCCTCGTTTGAGGCGGTGACAAATGCAAATTGCGGCACGTAAACAGATGGAAACAGGTGCATGAGGCAAGCATCAGGATTTCTCACTGCACTTGAGGAAACCCTTTTTAATGCCACGCTGATGTGAGCAAATAATTTTATACAAAATGTGGCATCCAACGGTTGCTTTTGTAACAACTTTCTTATTTACTATTCTTGGTTTTTAAATTTATTACAAAATAAGTTCTTTACTTTTTAAGTAAATAAACTATTTTATGGAGTTTGATTTTTAGAATTATGATAGCTGTAAGGTGATCTTTTTAAAAGGTTCAACAAAGGTTTTATTGACTTCAAACACACATTTTTATCATTAAGGGGGATAATGTCTTCCTGCATACTGAAACTTGTACTTTTTTTTACAACATGTTGGGAAGAAGTCATGTGAAGTTAGAAAAGAGTGGATAATAAAAGGATATCCCATGGGGTGGTAAAACTTCAAAAGCTCTGTATTAATTTGTTAATAAAAAAGTTCATAACTTCTGTGATTCATATGAAAAAGTTTGAAGGTCGGTGAAAAAACACCAATTTTGATCGGATGAAATGGACATTGGTTTGAGTCCAGAACATTTCATTGGCGGCCGAGAATATTAATTATCGCTCCGTAATAAAAAGCGTTCAATTTAAGGTAAAGTTTGCTCCCTATTTATTTCGGTTAGCTGAATCCAAACATGTTCCTTAAAATACTCTTGCGCCAAGTTTGTGGCAGTACAGCATTCCCACGAGTAATTTCATAAGCACTCAGAAGAATTTATAATTCATATCAATATTTAAAAACAAATTTAAGCCAAACACTCATTTGAAATTCCTCCCAAAAGTAGGCAACCTCAAGGTCTTAACAAACTCGTGCTCTGAATGGCCTTCTTTTTGTCTCGATTAAGCCCTTGTCCTGCCCATTGTATTGAGTTAGAACAACAAGTCAGTAACGTTTCAAAAAACATTTTATGCTTGCATGCCACTGAGTTGGCTTAATCGCAGTATCCCCCCTTGTTCGCCACTTGGAAAATCCCTGAAAAACCCAGCAATAACTGACTAATTGCTCGGGTCACACACATGGACACCAACGCACACACACGCACATTCTCGAGAGAATGGAAAAAGGGGGTTTACGAATGCATTTCCATTGATAAAGACCGAACCTCAATTAGAGAGGCCATCTTGGAGAGTAAGCCCCCATTTACCAACCCCCTCCAAGCACTCACAAACAATATTGTTATACTCCATGATGCACTTAAATAAAAGTGGTAGAGGGATTTTAGTGAATTATTTATTTATTTAACTTTGGCAAGCTGAAGTTTCAAAAGTCTTGCAGTCTAACAGAAAATTGAAGAATGCCTGCGCTGCGAGAAAATACATATGACAGCGTTGCAAGGTCGTGACCAAAATTGTAGTACCTTCCAAAAGGGTATAAATTATTAAAAAATATTTTATAAATAAAAATACAAAATATTATAATTACAAATAAATAAATTAATAAACGAAATTAACAATTATACAGGCCTTCGTTTTAAAGAAAAGTACTGAGAACAGTTGTCCGAAATAATTAATAGACCAGTTTTAGTTTCCTTTGTTTTTGAGTGTATAGGCAAAGATTTTGCATATTTACTGTGCAGAAAAACAGGAGAAGCACTTTAGTGCAATTTTTTGCACAATTGTGGTTTTGGCAAAGTAAAGTAACAACACCAGCACTTGGCACTTCCGCTTCCGGCAATTATTCTTGCTTTTAGTCAGGAAAAACGGCCAGTTCTCAAGGAATTTCATGCCTCTCAGAATAGTGGGTTAGTAAACAACTTTTTCAACTCGCTGCAGGTTGGGTTGCATTTGCATAAGCATTTCCATTGACCAAAACCACACCACAGACCCAAAAAACCACACAACACGAACCGCAGCGAACCAAACTAAAAACTCAATTTGAAGCGTTTCCATAGATACCTGAAATGATTGAGGGAATTTCCCATTTTTTTGCTTTGTCAACTTATCGGGTTTATTTGTTTCAGCTATGATGCGTCCAATCAAAATTCAAATGCTTCTCAGTACTCCCTCGCCCTGCGAGTCCTGCAAGGGCTTCTTCAAGCGCACCGTGCAGAACCGCAAGAACTACGTGTGCGTGCGGGGCGGACCCTGCCAGGTGAGCATCTCCACGCGCAAGAAGTGCCCGGCCTGCCGGTTCGAGAAGTGCCTGCAGAAGGGCATGAAGCTGGAGGCGATCCGCAGCCGCGGTGGCTAGCAGCGACTGCATCTGTTGAATGGCTTTGGAGGCGTACCCATTCCCTGCTCGAGTTCCCTGCCCGCCAGCCCCAGATTGGGAGGAGCTTCCATCAAGTCGGAGGAGGCGGCGGAGACGGGCAAGCATGGCCTGCGAACCGGGAGCGTGCCACCACTACTGCAGGTCAGTCCTCCAGCTCCGGCTTAATAAATATAATGGTAAATAGAAAGAACGAAGCACCTGGCTTGCAGTTCTTATACTTTGTCTACGATAACCCTATCGGAAGATAACCCTATCGCAGGCCAAGTCAAAAATTAAACATTATTGTAATCCCAAATTTTCCTTTTTAGTTGGCAATACCTGTAAATCAAGGCAAAGAATTCGGGTTGCTTACATCTAATAAGAGTAATGAGATACTAAAAATGTGACTTGATTACTTGGTAAATTCACCCCAGTAACACGAATATAACCGCTTATTTATTGAAAGGATGCTCAATCTGACAGATCACCTGAGGCGATTACGCGTTGATCGCTATGAATATGTTGCCATGAAGGTGATAGTGCTGCTGCAGTCGGGTAAGAAGTATAATTACCTGCCAAGTTGACCCCAACGCTAATCAAAGAAGTGTGTCCCCTCAGATACGACGGAGTTGCAGGAGGCGGTGAAGGTGCGAGAGTGCCAGGAAAAGGCGTTGCAGAGCTTGCAGGCGTACACCCTGGCCCACTACCCCGACACGCCGTCAAAGTTTGGGGAACTACTGCTGCGTATTCCTGACCTGCAGCGAACATGTCAGGTGAGTGCGGTGTTATGCATATTTAAATGTTACTCTGTGCGAATAATAAATGTCTTTTAAAGCTGGGCAAGGAGATGCTGACGATCAAGACTCGGGATGGCGCGGATTTCAATTTGCTAATGGAGCTCTTGCGCGGGGAGCATTGACAATTGATTACAGAGATAGAAATCTGCTGCCGTTGGCAAAACAAGTTTTACATATTTAGTATTAGATACATATATTTTGGAGATAAGTTCTTTAGTTGTAAGCTCTGAAAACATGTGCCTAAAAACCAAAGCCACGATAGCAGCCACATCAGGCCCACTGGTCGAGATTGAATCTAAGCGCAAGATTGCCAAATTTTTACACCAATATATATTTAGATATAAGCCATGTGCAGGGCCCTAGATTGCTGTTGTTGTTGGCTAGAGTTTCAGTAAGAAAAGTATATATTGATTTTGCTATATATACATATTTGACTTATGTATAGTGTAAACTAAAGCACACATGGAAAATGAAAAGACTAAAAAAATTTATTTAAAAAACGAGGACGGAAGCTAACTTCGGCAAGCCGAAGTTTTAATACCCTTGCAGACTTTGACGAAATTGCTAAAAGTGAAAAAGTAGCGAAAGGAATAAGGTATACATAAGTAAACTAGATTAGCATCGTTTCAAGTCAATTGCTTTTATACTGCAAAAATGTCATATACAAATAGAAAAAAAGGGATACTTTCGCAGCCTTTAACAATTTTTCCTATCTCCTTTAAGATGTAGACTTCCGAGCGGCAAGCGCTTTTACCCTAATCAAGATATGCGTAAATAAATAAGAATTGGAAAATTTTATGTTAGTAGCTTACACACTGCGCGAAATATTCTGATAATCATCAAATTTGGGCCGATTTCACCCTATTGTTCCTATGGGAGCTATAGGATATAGACGTCCGATCGGCACGCGCTTTCACCTTGATCAAGGTATGCGTAAATAAATAAGACTTGGAAAAATGTATGTCAATAGCTTATACACTGCGCGAAATATTCTAAAAAACATGAAATTTTGACCGATTTCACCGTATTGTTCCTATGGGAGCTATAGGATATAGACGTCCGATCAGCACGCGCTTTTACCTTGATGAAGGAATGCATAAAAAAATACGATTTGAAAAAATGTACAGCAATAGCTTTTACACATCGCGAAATATTCTGAAAAACATCAAATTTGGACCGATTTTACCCTATTGTTCCTATGGGAGCTATAGGATATAGACGTCCGATCGTCACGCGCTTTTACCCTGATCAAGGTACGCATAAAAAAATAAGATTTGGAAAGATTTATGTCAATAGCTTTTACACTGCGCGAAATATCCTAAAAATCATTAAATTTTAACCGATTTTACCCTATTTTTCCTATGGGAGCTATAGGATATAGACGTCCGATCGCCACGCGCTTTTACCCTGATCAAGGTATGCATAAAATAATACGATTTGTAAAGATTAATGTCAATAGCTTTTACACTGCGCGAAATATCATAAAGTCTTGCAAGATATATCCAATTGTTCCTATGGGAGCTATAGGATATAGACGTCCGATCGGGGCGATTTTCAAACTTGATCTGCGTACACATGTTTTAGGACGATTGTGAAAGTTTCAGATCGCTAGCTTTTAAACTGAGCTCGCAAACGGTATTGAAACAGACGGACAGACGGACAGACGGACAGACGGACATGGCTATATCGACTCCCCTATTGATCCTGATCAAGAATATATATACTTTATGGGGTCGGAAACGTCTCCTTCACTGCGTTACAAACTTCTGACCAAAATTATAATACCCTCTGCAAGGGTATAAAAATCATTTTTTGATTATATCTAGATAGTTGTTTCCTGCATATGTGTGTGTGTCTATATGTGAGTAAGCTTATTGTAAAACTTCCTGCCCCACCAGAAAATTCACACGCAACAAAAAAAGAAAATTAAATTCAAAATATAATAAACTTGTATCTACAGAAGGAAGATTAGGCATACTTAAAGATGATGGCAGAAGTCCAAGAGATTTTGTGGAGAGTATCACTTACATCTAAATTGCATTGTTAAGGGCTTTGCTTTATTAACTCTTTCCGTTTTTAAAATACTTGAAATATAATCCAAATAGTGAGCTCATTAATCTTATCTTCATTCGAATATTTTTTAATTTGTTTGTTCAGTAAGTTACTTGCTTTTATCAGTTTATTGTTAAATCAGGATCTCACTGCACAATTGATACATGGTCTTCTGCCCATTCTTGCTGCTGTCCGTCAATGTAAACTTTAAGTGAAATTGAAAATAGTTAAATGTTAATTTAATGAATAAAAAGGCCTAACTAAATATCAATATACAGTTTACCATAGTTAAATAATGATAGCCTCCACACAAATAATTAAGACCAATCAAATCAAAATTATATTATAATTTCCCAAGCATTGCAAACGCTCACAAACACAAAGAAAACAGATTTTTAAAACATTTTCTAATTTATATGGACGGCTAGAATTTGTCTACTTAAGTACATTGCTTAAGTAGTTAAAGTTAGCTCAAAATTAAACGGCTCAAAGTTTGAAGGTTATAAAGTTTTCTTCGTTTGTGATGTTCAATTGTGCTACATACCAACTCATCCCCTAGTAAATATTTATGTTCATTTTGCTTTTAAATAAATGTAATAATTAAAATTCAACAAATAATTGACGAACAATTAAAAGTAAATTGTCAATGCAATATTTTGTAATAAAAAATCTTAAACTCGTGACATTGTTTACGCCATTTTGAAGTTTAATGAAGATTAGTTGATGAATTCAAGACCCTAAAAGTTCGTATTCATAATTTAATTTATTTATTTCAGGCCTTACCTTAAGGGCCACATGTCGGGTATATGTTGGTACCGCATGGAAGATGGCAGCAGAATCCGGGACTAAAAGCAGACTGTCATTTAGCCAAAGGACATTAAACACGGTAGTTAAACCCACCTAGGCTGACCCAAAAGAAAGTATGGAGAATCTGAACTGCAGATACCGCCGGTTCCATTGGCTCCGCCGCACATGTCACCACTCAGACCATTGCAGCACGTAGTATCAGGTAGACAGCAGCAGGGGGCAGGGCATCCAGCGCTCGGAAGGCACTCACTACCCCAGCAACTGGTGGCAAGTGGCTCAGGAGAGCAACAGCATCCTCCGCCACAAAAGGGAGCAGGGTTGCCCCCCCTTAAAATCGGCCTGTAATCCGTCATATAAACAGTTTGGGTCTGGAACATATCGTTGATGCTGGATCCGCACAAGAACGAATTGAATGTTGTCGTCGGTGGAGGTGTCTGCTGTTGGGCTCCCAGAAAGTTGGACTGCGGACAAGCAGAGCAGGCGTCCTGGGGGTAAAAACATGGCGGTGGTGCATACCAAGTGCCAGGTGGAGGCACGAGAGGTGTGTCTAATCCCATGGAACCGCTATCCGAAAAGCTAGAATAGGCGGAACTTTCGCTGGAAGCAACACCAGAACTAGAAGAACTTGTACTTTGCCTAGAATTCTGGAGAACCTCAGGATCTGGCATTTCAAGTCCCCGATTCTCTGAGTCTGAGCTATCCAAAGAAACTAGATCCTCGGAATCCTCGTCAGAATAGCTGGGGAGTAGATCCTCAGAAGTGCCTTCCGGCTGACTTGCGCACCTGCATTTCGAAGAGGTAGTTAAAGTCTGTTCCGATTGTATAGAATTCTGGGAGCAGCAGCAAAAGTCGATGTTCTGATTGGATGTGGGCTGCATCTGAGAGTGGCTTGCGGGCGACCGGGATGAGCATCTGCAGCAAGGACATCCCCAGTTTGCAGCGATAGATGTTCCCGGGTCGCAGAAACATGCAGTTCGCAATTCTGGTTCGGCGAACGTCACAATGTTCATTGGGTTACCACAGATCCGAGCGCCTAGGAAAATAAGGAAAAACAAGTAAGGAAGCAAACTTCGACAAGCCGAAGTTTATATACCCTTGCAGTTATTACAAAACGACTATATTTCGATTTCTATGCCTATATTACTAAAAACAATGAAGCTATATATAAACAAAAATTGTAGTTTCCATGGGGAAATTGGAATAGATATTTAAACAAATTTTTTAAAAACAATATGAATTTTGCTTAAGATATATAATAAGACAATGTAATGCTTGTTTTCGTATTTAAATATTAGTGGTTCAATAGTATTTAAGCTTTGACTTTGACATTTTCTTAACTATGCGACTCAAAAACAAGTCACCATGGCAACAAATATTTTCCACATCTAAATTCAAGCAAACGTAAGAAAATCTGAATAAATTGGGGCAATGCAATCAGTATTATACAGGTGATTTGGCTTGCAACATGTTGATACAAACATTACTATTGGCACCGGTAGCGAAAAACCATAAATACCTATCGCTCCATAAATACGTTAGCGATTCAGACAATCGGGGCGTGTGCAACATTAATCAAAACTTCAGCCATGTACATAAAATCTCACCTGCAGTAAACCTCCTTTTTTTCTTCCGCCTTTTTCAGTTTTTCTCTTTTTGTATGCACTAAGAATTTCAATTATTCACTCCATGCAACGGTACTACATAATTTAAAGTCTATATCCGAGCGAGCGTATGTTTAATTGCATTGCTTGATTGATGCATTTTGATTGATTAATGGCGTTTAAAGTGCGTGCGAACAGTCAGCTGTCTTTTATCAGAGGTGCCTCTTAATAAGGTAAACATTTACTTGGAGGCGTTCGCGAATATTAGCAAAACACTTACAATAGCTGATCAATTTGATGAATTTGCATACAATCAAGCCCCAAATACCAGCTTCTTAAATCGCTTCAACATTATATCAATGAATCTAAAAACAAATAAAAATATTTTTGTCAGCAATAGAAATTGAACCGATACGTTAAGTGGACACACGTGAAATTCATCTCCATTTAAAAATATTGGCGAGTCAATACAAGAATAAATGATATAGTAGAGTCCACAAAAAAATAAAATAAAATAAAATAAACAAAAACGCAGTACAAGTCTAAACGCGAAATTACAAGGTCTTTGATTCAATCCCTTGGGGACTGGGTGACCAATTTTTGTACCCGTTACTCATATAGTATGTATTAATTGAAATTGAATAAGTATCGTAAAGATTTTTATGATTGAGATCACTAGCCAAGTCGTTCTAGCCATGCTTGTGTACTAAGCAAATTAAAAGCTTCTTTTGAGGTGCTCTTTGTGGAGCTTATTTCGAACAGTTTGAGGGTAATCTTATTCTTGAACTTCGTTATATTTCCTTCTGTATTTCCGGTGCCGTAGTCTTTGAATTGGTTTTTACAGGATGTTGTTAATTATTTTGGACGACCTAATCTGTGCTTTACCTAAGCGGTTTCAAAGTTTCGGTTAAAATGTATTATCAAAGACCAATATAATAATTATATTGGTCTTTGGTATTATTGTACACATTTCATCTAAATCGCACTTTACATTCTTTCGTGTAATCAGCCGATGTTCTGGCCAAAATGAGGTCCTAGCTAGAAGATTTCCAAAGTTTGTTTTCCTTTTGAATAAGTGTGTATAACTTTTAGTTACTCATTGTTTGGCATTTTCAAAATTGGATTTAGTAATAAAAGGAGTAGCTTTCAAGAGAAAAAAACAATAATTTATTTAGCCTCTTGCTAAATTGGTAAAGTTTTCAAAATTGTTTCAGAGTAACAAAAAAATTTCAATTTTAGCTTACCATTACGCTGACAAGAGCTCAATGCTGTGACAAAAACTTCCTAAGAATATGTAAGATATGGATTTACTATTTAAATTAGCAAAGATTATAGTTATTTATTATATAAATAAATGACTAAATCGAAATTAATATTTTTTGGTTCCTGAAACCTCTTCAACTTGGGGTTAATGGCTCTAAAAACGGTTCATAAAGTTTGAGTAAATTTCCTCCAAAACTGCAAATTCAAATATTCCAAGCTTCCAACTTTTTCCACCTTTCACCTGTAATTGTCGAAAATGACTTAAACCAATAAAGCGCACTTACACCTTTGATGGCTTTAGTGTTGGATTTCTGCCCTACCAAAGAAAAGTCTCAGATAGATTTATAGTTTTTGATCTTAGCTTTATATGGAACATGTTAAATGTTACTTGGTGGATCGCTTCCCAAAGAAAAAGACACACTTTCAGACATTTGTTGTATTCGAAAGTCTGTTTTTTAGACGTGTGTTTTTTACAGCGCTGTTCTAAAAATATGAAATACATAATGGCTATGTCAAATAAATTGTGGGGACCAATTTTCCTTCACAAGAAAGTTTTGTTTAAATGGGTACGTTAATATAGAGCACACCAAACAGTGACTTTTTAAGGATGTAACGGCTTCAAGAATAGTTTGTGGATTATCATTACTCCAAAGGACACAATTTGGTTCATTAATTTATGTTTATTAACCTATCCACTAAAAGAATTTTATCGCTGAATATTTTCTTTTTAAAATTGGGCCTCTCGGCTGGAAAATATTACAATATAAATCATTTTTGAAACTTAATGGCATATCTTATAAATAATATAAATTCTTTGGTACAACAAGTCTTAAAAAACATACAAGTGTATTCGAATACTTGAAAATGAGATTGGTAAAAATTATTAAAGTCAACGTAATCTCCCATGAGTTTTTCCACATCCCCGCCACTAATCGACACTCGTTCTAGTCGATTTCATCTACTGTCTCAATGAAATTAACGACTGCACATTTTTAAAATAAAACAAGAAAGGAAAATATACCCTTGCAGAATATTCTGTAAATTATATTCTCCAAAATTATTTATATGATGCATTCTTAATACTCATAAAAAATCCAAACTTCCAAACTTAACAAAAACCAAAGTTATGGCATTGCCGATCAATCAGTTATATGGCGACTATAGGATATAGTCGGCCGATCCTTTTGAAATTTGGTAGGTCGGATTGATTGGCCAAATATAAAACCCATAGAAAATCCCAACTTTCTAACTTTACAAACACCAAAGTTATGGCATTTCCGATCAATCAGTTATATGACAGCTATATGATATGCTGGTGATGCTGATCAAGAATATATATACTTTATAGGGTCGGAAATGTCTTCTTCACTGCGTTGTAAACTTTTGACTGAAATTATAATACCCTCTGCAAGGGTATAATAATCTCTATACTTTAAAGGATATAATCCATTAAATCTTAGTACTTCAGCAAAGCTGGATTTTAAAGTTACATTTGCCACTCAATTTTTTTCTTCTCAGCAGATTTTAGTGATTCTGTGAGAGTGGCATCTGGACAAAAGCTGAATGCTATGTAAGAACAGTAAGAAAAATACCTAAATACTGGGAAGTGAATATCCTGATTAAGCCTGGCACTTATGATTCAGTAGCATTGTATATATAATAAGGTAAAATATCTCTTGAGTGAAACTAAATCCACGCACTCGAAAATTAATTAGTTAGATTTTTATAATAAAAGTAAACGCCGCCGCCGACGACAAAGACATCGGCGTAAACCTCTACTTGCACTTCATAACCAGCCGGCATTCGGCGTGCTGTTTTTTCCCTCGGCAGCCTCTCCTCCCAAGCGGTTTTACAAGAAGACGTCCTTGCTGAGCGGCGGTGGCGGCTGCGAGGTGGTGCTGGACCACCGGAAACTGAAGACGCCCAAGGGGACGTCCTTTGTGGTGCGCAGCGAACCACTCGCCATTGCGGTGGCCACGGAGTTCGACGCCCAGAAGGAGCACATCGAGCGCTCCCGCATGCACCTGTCCGCCCTCTGCTTCACGGCCATCGACAATCCGAACCACCTCAGCAAGCTGGACATGGTCAACTACCTGCTCAACTTCATGGCCACCGACACGGTGCTCTTCCAGTACGACGTGGGTGACTGCTTTTAAGTGTAGGGCTGCGGTCCACTGACATGTATCCGTTGCAGGACGAGACGGACCTTCAGGACCTGCAGGTCAACGAGTGGGACCCGGTTATCGCCTGGTTCAACCAGCGCTTCCAGACGAACCTGCAGAAGACCATGAACATCACGCCACCACAGGTCAGCGAGGAGGACAAGATGAGGGTCGCCAAGCACTTTCAGTCCTACAGCCTGGAAACTCTGCATGGTAACGCAGTCCGTGCCGAGTGTAAAACGTTTATAGCAACTCTCTCCATCCCCCATCAGGCTTCATCTTCGCCGTGGACACTTTGAAGTCGATAATCCTAGCCTGCGCCGTCATCGAGCAGATGCTGACCGTGGAGAAGGCGGTGACCCTGGCCCGCCTGGAGGAGGAGTACCAACTCAAGTTCTGGGGTCGCGTGGAGTGGGCCCATGATCTCAGCCAGCAGGAGCTGCAATCTCGCTTGGCGGCGGCAGTGCTCTTCGTCCACCTCAACTGTTCAGAAAACTTTGTTAAGCAAAAGTCAATTCTTTAAATTACAAGGATAATTGTTAAAAATAGAAATGATGTTTTTAGAAATGCCATTTTGTTTATTTGTTTATATGGAACAAAGAAGAAGCCAAGCCGATCATTTATTTATTTTTTTAAACCTATGCAGTCGTTGCTTTAAAAAACCGGCACCTGAAATGCAAAGCCGATCAAAAGATAAATGTTTGTTAAAACTAAAATAATAATCTACGCTTTTTGTTGATAATTCCAGTCGATATGTTACCGACTTGCTTAATTTAGGTCTATAAACATGGTACTGAAATATAATTTTTTGGACGTCCACTTCTCTTTTTCAGAATAAGCAGTGGAATTTTTGTTATTATTATTCTCAAGTCCGTGCAATTGCTGTTTACTTTTATTATAAAAACCTAACTAATTAATTTTCGAGTGCGTGCATTTAGTTTCACTCAAGAGATATTTTACCTTATTATACAACGGTACTGAATAATAAGTGCTAGGCTTAATCACGATATTCACTCCACAGTATTTAGGTATTTTTCTTACTGTTCTTACATAGCATTCAGCTTTTGATTACTTTATTTTAAAAAATTTCATTGACATGAAATCGACTAGATCGAGTGTCGATTAGTGGCGGGGATATATAAAATCTCATGGGAGATTACGTTGACTTTAATGATTTTTAATTTCATCTTCAAGTATTCGGATACACTTGTATGTTTTTAAGACTTGTTGTACCAAAGAATTTATATTATTTATAAGATATGGCATTATGTTTTAAAAATGATTTATATTGTAATAATTTCCAGCCGAGAGGCCCAATTTTAAAAAGAAAAAGTTCAGCGATAAAACTCAATTTTAGTGGATAGGTTAATAAACAAAAATTAATAAATAACATTGATAATCCACAAACCATTCTTGAAGCCGTTACATCCCAAAAAGTCACTGTTTGGTGTGCTCTATTAACGTACACATTCAAACAAATTTTTCTTGTGAAGGAAAATTGGACCCCTCAGATGGAATTTATTCGACATATGTATATATTTCATACTTTTAGAACAACGCTGTATTTTGGGCAGCAACCGGAAATTGCATTTGTTATATTTCTTCTTGAAAAGCACAGGTCTAAAAAACAGACTTTAGATAATGTTTGCGGTTCTGGCGATCTCCGTTTTGTTTCGAATACCTTATACAACAAATGTTTGTCGTCAGGGATACTTCCAAACGCACTGAGGATAAGGCCTATCTGAAAGTGTGTATTTTTCTTTCTGTAACATTTAACATGTTCCATATAAAGCTAAGATCAAAAACTATAAATCTATCTGAGACTTTTCTTTGGTGGGGCAGAAATCCAACAATAAGCAATTTTTATCGCTGACAAATTATTTTTATTTGTTTTTAAAATTTTGAAGTTTTAATATATAACCGAAAATCTAAAAAGCGATTTAAGAAGTTGGTATCTGGGGCTTGATTATATGCAAATTCATCAAATTGATCAGCAATTGTAATTGTTTAATGTTTACCTTATTAAGAGGCACCTCTGATAAAAGACAGCTGACTGTTCGCACGCACTTTAAACGCCATTAATCAATCAAAATGCATCAATCAAGCAATGCAATTAAACATACGCTCGCTTGGATATAGACTTTAAATTATGGAGTACCGTTGCATGGAGTGAAAAATTGAAATTCTTAGTGCATACAAAAAGAGAAAAACTGAAAAAGACAGATAAAAAAAGAAGGTTTACTGCAGGTGAGATTTTATGTACATGGCTGAAGTTTGATTAATGTTGCACACGCCCCGATTGTCTGAATCGCTAACGTATTTATGGAGCGATAGGTATTTATGGTTTTTCGCTACCGGTGCTAATAGTAATGTTTGTATCAACATGTTGCAAGCCAAATCACCTGTTTGGTACTGATTGCATTGCCCCAATTTTTTCAGATTTTTTAACGTTTGCTTGAATTTAGACGTGGAAAATATTTGTAGCAATTGAGACTGGTTTTTGAGTCGCATAATTAAGAAAATGTCAAAGTCAAAGCTTAAATACCATTCAACCAATAATATTTAAATACAAAAACCAGCATTACATTATCTTATTATATATCTTAAGAAAAATACATATTGTTTTTAAAAAATTTGTACAAAAATTCTATTCTAATTTTTCTAAGGAAACTACAATTTTGGTTTGGTTTTGTACCCCTGTATCAATATCAAATAATTAAATGAACCAGAAAGGAAGCAAACTTCCCATAGGAACAATCGTAACAAAAAAATTTTTTTATATAACTTTGATGTTTTAATTGTTATTTATTGTTCTTTGGAATTCGATAATATTTAGATACTATAGTATATGGAGTTTTAATTAAATTAAAATCGGACAAATTTATCATATAGTTCCAATAGACTAATCGAAAAATTAAAAAAAAAACATGACAAACATTTTTTAATTTGCTATTTTTCTGTTTATTAAAATATTCCTTTAAGAACAATTACTTAATCAGAATTACCTTTTAGTTTTGTCAAAATCGGACAACAATATAGCTGCCTTAGAAAAAATGCCAAAATTCAGCGCAAAATCGACATAGCTTTATTGTTTTTAGTAATGTTATGTTATGTAATAATTGCATGGGTATATAAACTTCGGCTTGTCGAAGTTTGCTTTCTTTCTTGTTTGTTCAATACCTTTAAAGATTTAACTTTAAGGTAATTAAATACTCTTGCCAATATAAGAGATATGTATATGTGTTTACTGGGCAATTTAAAAGCCCAGTCTTTTGAAACAATTGAATCTGCATTAGAGTCAGACCCGATTCTATGCTAAAATTTCAAAGCTCCTGCGACTGGCTGGGCGTCTTAATTAAATCAGATCGATCCGTTCGCAATGCTTCATTTACAATTTTTTGGAATCGGAATGAAGCGCTGACCGACGACCAACTGCCACCGTTTGATTAGCATATTGCCAATTATTTTCTCATTAGTAACAATTTCAAATAATTGGAAGTGCATACGCAATGAGTCCGTAATGACCATCCCATGGAAATGGTTCCCTCGCTTTCAGCCCCCGAATCCATTTCCCGTACATTTTTGTGGATTCGCCTTTAAATGCATCCCAATAATGAAGGCACACAATGCGAACTTTTATCAGCTTTTCGGGGTGAAGGGCCTGCTAAATCAATGCAATTAATGTCACTTCCTTTGCATTTAATGTCTATGTTTTCAGTAATCGTCGTTGGCGCCATTAGGCTTCGATATCTGCCTGTCTTTCTTGCCAGTTTTCCCAGACTGTCAACCGGTTTTGCCATTCTCAATAAACACTGAGGTGAAAAAAGTTTTATTCATTTGACATTTTTTAGGGGTTATTCAAAATATATAAATTCGCCATATAAATAATATTAGAAATTGTTTTTACTAATTATGGAAATCAACATGTCTGGCTCCTCTGATAAAATAACGATATTGTAATACTTTCACTCAATCTTTCCTCGTGTAAAAAGTAGTTCCAGAAATTGACATTAATTTATTGTGGTGCATTTCGAGGAGACAACAGGTCTTTGTATCTATAGACTACAGTCGATGGCTTTGCTTATGTTAATAATGGCGTGGTCCGTGTGTAGAGGCTTTTGTTTTGGTTGGGGAATGTCTTCGACTGATAGGAGCTGAAATGAGTTGGTCACTTGAAACATCTGGGTGGATCTCAAAGTGGGTTGGCTAAAAGAACTTGGCATGTGCTTGTGATGATGGTTTACTATAAAACCAATTCTTAGTAGTTGTTATATGTTGTCATCTATTATTCAATTTGTTTGTTTTTTAAGGAAATCTAATAAAAGAGTATTAATAAATCCTATCCAAGAGAAACCATTTCCTTGTTGCTGCTAAAAAAATGTATTTCAATGAAGACATAAACTAAGTCTGGCTTACTATTAGTTACGTGTTTGCACTCAATGCTTAAAGTAAACCCACATGCGTTCCCATTCATGTTTATTGATTCTCACGCAGGATTTGGTCACGCCATCTTAATGCTGTATTTTCGTTTAGCCCAGTTCATTTTTCTAGTTACAAAAAATGCAATTATTTTTATTTTTAGCAAACAAGTTCCAAGATATGCAGAACAGAAATTAGGTTGACCACTTAAAAACATTTGATTCCTCCTTTGCACGATTTCAATATTGGTTATAATAGTTTTACAGTTTAAGAAGAATTATTAAAAATGTATTATTTTATTTTTAAGGAATTTCTATTTCAGATACCCGTTACTCAGGTAAAGGGAGTGCGAGGGAGATGGAGATAGAAACTTTGATCACGCATAACTTTTTAACGAATGGTCCGATTTGAAAAATTTCTTCTACATTTCGATAGGTATTGATAAACACAATAAAACTGCACTTTTACTTTTCCGAAATATTTTAATTTTTCAAATCGTATATTAGCGATTGTGGGCGTTAAAGGGGGCGTGGCACCTTTTTGAAACAAACTTGCGCTGCGTAGGAACTCCTAGAATCTGCATGCAAAATGCCAATCTTCTAGCTTTTATAGTTTCCGAGATCTCAGCGTTTATACGGACAGACAGACAGACGGACAGACAGACGGACTGACGGACATGGCTAGATCGACTCGGCTAGTGACCCTGATCAAGAATATATATACTTTATAGGGTCGGAAACGCTTCCTTCTAGCTGTAACATACTTTTGCACGAATACAATATACCCTTTTACTCTTCGAGTAACGGGTATAAATATATCTGTAACCCACAAAAACAAATTAACATCTTGTATTTTTTGCAAAAAGCACGTGCAAGGGGTAACATTTTTGAATGCACCAAAATGTTATGCGAACACAACATTGTGCAAGCAAACCCTGTGCTTCAACTTTGGCAAGAACTCCAAAATTTGCGTATCGCATTTGATTGCTTCGCAATGGAAGCCCGTACCAAAAAAGGGAATAGCTTCACAAGTAGACGACTAAATAATGAAGCTGCTCCACAAAGTGCAAACCGAAAACTTAAAATTTTTATAGGCAAATAACAAATTATTTGTAATGTATGGATAAAAGGATTGATCATATAATGTATATGGAAAATCCTGAGAAAACAGATTTGTTTATTGAAATTTTAAACAAGAAAGGAAGAAAACTTCGGCAAGCCGAAGCTTATATACCCTTGTAGTTATTACAAATCTAAAAAATATAACTAAACTAACTGTCATGAAGACTGACTTTAGACTAAAGGGCCCTTATAATTATTGCAGGCGAGTTCTGTTCGAAGAATTTCAATTGACTTCAATTGTTAGAAGTATAATATAATTGTTATACCCGTTACTCGTAGAGTAAAAGGGTATATGTATATATATATATTCTTGTTCAGGATCACTAGCCGAGTCGATCTAGCCATGTCCGTCAGTCCGTCTGTCTGTCTGTCCGTATGAACGCTGAGATCTCGGAAACTATAAAAGCTAGAAGATTGGCATTTTGCATGTAGATTTTAGGAGTTCCTACGCAGCGCAAGTTTATTTCAAAATTGTGCCACGCCCCCTCTGACGCCCGCAAGCCACAAGCTGTGGCCACAGTTTTGATGCTATTATGAAAATTTTAATTGATATGTATTTGTTTCGTCAATACCTATCGATTGGCCTAATAAAAGTTTGCCACGCCCACTCTAACGCCCAAAAACCCATTAAACGCTTAAGCCTGGCTAGCGCCTACATCCTACATTCTTCTATGGGGTAGATGGCGCAATACAATAGCGCCATCTAACGGATGACTTTGGAACAGCTGGCCAAGGTGCTAATTCGAGCGGCGCAAAACATACAAGAAGGCATATTTATATTAAGTAGTTCAGCTGAGTAACGGGTATCTAATAGTCGAGGCACTCGACTATAGCGTTCTCTCTTGTTATACCCTTGCAGAGGGTATTATAATTTTGGTCAAAAGTGTGCAACGCAGTGAAGGAGACATCTCCGACCCTATAAAGTATATATATTCTTGATCAGGATCACCTCCTGAGTTGATATAGCCATGTCCGTCTGTCCGTCTGTCCGTCTGTCCGTCTGTCTGTTTCTACGCAAACTAGTCTCTCAGTTTTAAAGCTATCGGATTGAAACTTTGCACACACCCTTCTTTCCTTTGCACGCAGTATATAAGTCGGAACGGCCGGGATCGGCCGACTATATCCTATAGCTGCCATATAACTGATTGATCGGAAATGCCATAACTTTGGTGTTTGTAAAGTTAGAAAGTTGGGATTTTCTATGGGTTTTATATTTGGCCAATCAATCCGACCTACCAAATTTCATAAGGATCGGCCGACTATATCCTATAGCTGCCATATAACTGATTGATCGGAAATGCCATAACTTTGGTGTTTGTAAAGTTAGAAAATTGGGATTTTCTATGGATTTTATTTTTGGCCAATCAATCCGACCTACCAAATTTCATAAGGATCGGCCGACTATATCCTATAGCTGCCATATAACTGATTGATCGGAAATGCCATAACTTTGGTGTTTGTAAAGTTAGGAAGTTGGGATTTTCTATGGATTTTATTTTTGGCCAATCAATCCGACCTACCAAATTTCATAAGGATCGGCCGACTATATCCTATAGCTGCCATATAACTGATTGATCGGAAATGCCATAACTTTGGTGTTTGTAAAGTTAGGAAGTTGGGATTTTCTATGGATTTTATTTTTGGCCAATCAATCCGACCTACCAAATTTCATAAGGATCGGCCGACTATATCCTATAGCTGCCATATAACTGAACGATTGGAAATGCCATAACTTTGTTGTTGTTAAAGTTAGGAAGTTCGGATTTTTTATGAGTATTAAGAATGCATCATATGAATAATTTTGGAGAATATAATTTACAGAGTATTCTGCAAGGGTATATCAACTTCGGCTCCGCCCGAAGTTAGCTTTCCTTTCTTGTTTTTATTTTTATACCCTTGCAGAGGGTATTATAATTTCAGTCAAAAGTTTGCAACGCAGTGAAAGAGACATTTCCGACCCTATAAAGTATATATATTCTTGATCAGCATCACCAGGAGAGTCGATCTAGCCATGTCCGTCTGTCCGTCTGTCCGTCCGTCTGTCCGTCCGTTTCTACGCAAACTAGTCCCTGAGTTTTAAAGCTATCTGCTTGAAACTTTCCCAAAAGTTGTCTTTCTATTGCAGGTAGTATATAAGTCGGAACGAGCCGGATCGGGCCACTATATCATATAGCTGCCATATAACTGAACGATCGGAAATGCCATAACTTTGGTGTTTTTAAAGTTAGGAAGTTGGGACTTTCTATGTGTTTTATTTTTGGCCAATCAGTCTGACCTACCAAATTTCATAAGGATCGGTCGACTATATCCTATAGCCGCCATATAACTGATTGATTGGAAATGCCATAACCTTGGTGTTTGTAAAGTTAGGAAGTTGGGATTATCTTTGGGTTTAATTTTTGGCCAATCAATCCGACCTACCAAATTTCATAAGGATCGGCCGACTATATCTTATAGCTGCCATATAAGTGAACGATTGGAAATGCCATAACTTTGGTGTTTATACCCGTTACTCGTAGAGTAAAAGGGTATATTGTATTCGTGCAAAAGTATGTAACAGCTAGAAGGAAGCGTTTCCGACCCTATAAAGTATATATATTCTTGATCAGGGTCACTAGCCGAGTCGATATAGCCATGTCCGTCTGTCCGTCTGTCTGTCCGTCTGTCTGTCTGTCCGTCTGTCTGTCCGTATGAACGCTGAGATCTCGGAAACTATAAAAGCTAGAAGATTGGCATTTTGCATGCAGATTCTAGGAGTTCCTACGCAGCGCAAGTTTGTTTCAAAAAGCTGCCACGCCTCCTTTGACGCCCACAATCGCTAAGATTCGATTTTAAAAATTTTAATATTTCGGAAAAGTAAAAATGCAGTTTTATTGTGTTTATCAATACCTATCGAAATGTAGAAGAAATTTTTCAAATCGGACCATTCGTTAAAAAGTTATGCGTGATCAAAGTTTCTATCTCCATCTCCCTCGCACTCCCTTTACCTGAGCAACGGGTATCTGATAGTCGGGGCACCCGACTATAGCGTTCTCTCTTGTTTTAAAGTTAGGAAGTTGGGATTTTTTATCAGTATTAAGAATGCATCATATAAATAATTTTGGAGAATATAATTTACAGTATATTCTGCAAGGGTATATCAACTTCGGCTCCGCCCGAAGTTTGCTTTCCTTTCTTGTTGAAATTCTGATCGTTTTTTTAGTATTGCATATACATACTAATGGGACATAACAAAAGATTATTTCAGAAGCTATAAAAAAATTAAGTTCAAGTTGGCCAAATGAGTCATCAAAATACGTTTACATATATGCTTTATTTGTTGGATCTTCTCTTTAATGAGACTAACAATAAGTAGATCAAAGCTTAAAAATATGACTTAACTAACAGTCATGAAGACTAACTTTAGACTAAAGGGCCCTTATAATTATTGTAGACCAGTTCTGTTCAAAAATTGCAATTGACTTCAATTGCTAGAAGTATAATTGTTTTTTAATTGGATTTCAAAATAACGATTATTATAGTCGTAACACTGGACTCCAGCGCTCCTTCTTGATTTTTTGCTTGTAAGAAATATTTCCTTTTAACTCCAGTTGTACTTTAACATTCGAAATCTTGTGTTCTTGACTGCTGCCAACGGGTTTTGTCAATGGCAAACCCACAACATGGCTAAAACTACTTATTTTTAGCCAAAAGGGGAAACAGTCGAGAACATTGGAGGGATATAGGAGGATAGAAAGTAAGAAATATTTGAGAGGGCTAGGGGTGGATTTTTAGCAGAACAAGGAAAATACACGCACACAGGGAGAATGATCAAAGAGGTTTTAATTAATCAAGAGGCAATCCATTTTATGCCAATACCAACTATCAACTCCTTCTGCATTGGCAGCTTGTTGTCTTTGTGTGTTCCCCTGGTGTTGGCCCTTACATTCATGACTAGTGTTTGCGTTTGTACCTGTTTTTCGGAAAACCACAAATTGTTGCATTTTCCCTTACAGATGAACTTAATGATTGCCAGCTACGTATAACATCTTTTATCAATTTCTTTTTCATTTAGTGCTGGCAAACATGATTTCCAATTCACAGCGATTTGCAGCTGTTACTTAGTCAGTTAGATCAAACTCCCTAATTTGGCAGCTAAACAACATTTGATTAAGTCAGTGGGATGCCGATTTTATGGCTTTATTTTTAGCGCTAGTAAAAAGAATACATTACATCTGGCTAAAATATAATATATTTGCTGTTGTTAGACTTTAAAGTGGTAAATGGTGCTAGTAGCACTTGGTTTTTATTACTTCCTCTCTATCACATTTTCACTTGGAAACTACATTTAATTTACAAGCTATAATTTCATTTTGGAGCCGAGTGGCTAAAAAGCATCCACAGTATAAATTTAGACCCAGGTTCGATTCTTACTTTCGTAAGCCAACTGCAGTATACAATGGCGGACAAAGTATTTCGGTCATGGAATTAAAAGCAAGCCTTTCAATCTTTTTGGGAAACAATATTGTGGGATTGGTTTTCCCATTTAAATAAGAAGTCCCAATACTTGTTGTTTTATTATAATAAGTTGATAGTTTTATTTAAATGAAATTATTGATAAGTATTTACTCTAGATTGGAACCTCTGAGATTACAAGTATAAAGAAACTCGTGTCGAGTGTTCTAGTGACAGGTCAATTGCCGAGTTCAAAGGTCTTTGGAAGCATTTTGCCTTAGATACACTTCCAAATTTGATTACATTGATTCCTGGACATTGACGTTAAGAAAGGATAAGTTTTTAATTAATTTTATATATTTTGCCATTCCTTTAAAAATTTACATGTTTTTCCTTTATCGAAATATATATTTATTTATTTTTAAAATGCTAGCACATTTGACGTCCCTATCACAACATATTTTTAAAATGTTAATGTGAATGTAAATGTGAAGTAAAACATTTTAAACAGCTTTAAATTTTGTAACATTTTAGCCGATATAAAAATAAAACGGAGTCTCCAACACGAATTCGATAAAGAAAAAAAGTCCTTTAAATACGAGCAACAAAAAGTTGCCGAAAAATAAGTTGTGGTGAAAAAATTTGTACACGGCATTAAATGAAACAACCTGATAGCATGAGCTGAGCATTTTTAGAGCGTTTTAAACGGCAACGTTAAAGTGAGGACATGTGCAAATATTTTTACCTAATTACCCTCTCCACTAACGCCAAAAAAGAGCTCCAAATTTTGCTTAAAGCGTTTAAAATGCCAAGCTCATTTTGTTAAATAAACAAATTCACTTTGTTACATCCCTCAGAAAAGGACATCCATTGCACAGTAAATGAGATGAGGGAGATATGTAAATGTAAGTGTTACAGGGTTACAATTTTAAATCGCAGGGAATCAGGATTAAACTTTTCCGGTTTAATCCAATTTCACCTTTTAAATTTCTGCGACAAACCGGAATGCTGATATATTTTTCATTCCATCAATTCGATAATAAAAAGTCGCAAAGGCAAGAAATCAAAAGAGAGAAAAGTGCAATCATGCTGAAAATATTTGCATATGCCAATACCCCCGAAACTCCACCACAGCTCCCCTTTTTCCGACCGGAAACGGAAGTAAACAATGGCCAGACCCCCGTCGCAAAAAGGCAAAATGCCCTTGTTTTTCTCTTCCGCGAAAAGAGCCAAAAGCGATTCAATAAAAATGCACCGAAAAAAAAAGCTGAGAACACAAAAAACGAACTCCAAAGAAATAAGGCAAGGCAGAAAAGAAGAAGGCCACCCATTGATGATGAAATATCGAAAATGGATTCTCGTTTTTGGATTGCCCATCCATTGTTGTTGGTTCTGGAAGCGGAACTCAAAAAAATCAAGCGAAAATGCTGAAAACAAAAAAGGAAAACGCTTTGCTCACAGAGAAAAAGACTAACTATACTGGAGGGGGTATCGAAAATTATATGATGACTAAAGCCATTGTTCCTCTCAAACTGAAATGGTAAAAAACTGAAGCCCACTGAGTGTTTATTGGCTATGCCGCGAAAACTGAGATAAAAAGTTAGTTAAGGGGAAAAAGATTTTATAAAAGCAGACTGTGGAGAGATATGGATATACGCGAAAATATTTCAAAACAACTTAATGTAGCTATTTTTACCCGATCAAGCGATCAACATTTGGAGAATGTAGTCACCCGATCGAATACATTTTTTGTTTAACGATCGGCGTTTAAACGTATTATCCTCGCTACAGTTGCGAAAAAAATGTTATATTCTTTAAAACGATAATGCATCGATTTTTATGCTTAAATGTAAGAAACCGCTTCCCCAACGAATTTTTTATCGCTTCTTTGGCACGTACAGTACACATTTTTATTGTTTCCGAAACTCAAAATTAGTTTTTTTTGGCACCGTTTACACTGGTTACGTTTATCTTGTTTCGGGAAATGCTTAACTATAGCCAAACTTATTGTTTTATTTGGAGTTCCAAAGCACCAATATACTTTTTAGACAAAAGTAATCTCCAGACCCCATTTACCACTTCGCCGCTGAAAATCATTATCCTCTTAAAGCTCACAAATTCTTCAAGGCAGCCTTTGCAAGTACACATATTGCTTACATTTCGGCTGGGTAATTTTTTTGTTGATGTTTTTACTGATGCTTTGTTATATTTTATTTACAAAAAATAAGCAAAAAAGAAATATTTTTTCTACGGCAAGAATAGTTTTAAAAGTGTTAATGGTCATTTACTGCGTTAACTGAGTTATTAATATATGTCGCTAACAACGCTGCCAGATATGTTTAACCAGAAGATGTACTTTTAAAAGTACTTTTCTTTAAAATCAATTATTTTTATTTACTAAACTATTTTTCTGCTGCAATCACATTAAACAATTATTGTGATTTGTTAGAAAAATGTTTCCTTTAAAGAGGTTTGCGCGAATTTTTAATCGGCAGTCGATTTCTGAACACTTAATGAGTGCAGATTTTTATATTTGGCCTTCAGTTACTTGGGAAAGAGAATGGAAGCCAACAGCGACGTGGAGACATAACTCGATATAAACTGATAGATATAGGTTGGACAATATTTTCCCCGCTACTATCCGAGGTCCGCTGCGAGATGCTGAAAGATAAGCTTCGGTTTCGTACTCGTTTTGCAATGCAAATTACTTACCTCAATGAATCTGTCATTATCGCGATGCAAACAAGAAATTATCAAGCGATAAGCGCATATCAGATATTGAGCTTAATGTCACAGTTTGACATCAACATTTAAGAGTGGCTTGTGGCAATAACAGTGGCTTATACTCCGTGCATTTGGACTCCCTGATTCGGTTAGTGGTACAATTAATTCGTCTATTTCGCATGCCTATTTCATTTTTTATCTCGCACTTTTTATACCCTTGCAGAGGGTATTATAATTTTGGTCAAAAGTGTGCAACGCAGTGAAGGAGACATCTCCGACCCTATAAAGTATATATATTCTTGATCAGGATCACCTCCTGAGTTGATATAAGCATGTCCGTCTGTCTGTTTCTACGCAAACTAGTCTCTCAGTTTTAAAGACATCGAATTAAAACTTTGCACACACCCTTCTTTCCTTTGCACGCAGTATATAAGTCGGAACGGCTGGGATCGGCCGACTATATCCTATAGCTGCCATATAACTGATTGATCGGAAATGCCATAACTCTGCTGTTTGTTAAGTTAGGAAGTTGGGACTTTCTATGGGTTTTATATTTGGCCAATCAATCCGACATATCAAATTTCATAAGGATCGGCCGACTATATCCTATAGCTGACATATAACTGATTGATCGTTGGGATTTGCTATGGGTTTTATTTTTGGCCAATCAATCCGACCTACCAAATATCATAAGGATCGGCCGACTATATCCTATAGCTGCCATATAACTGATTGATCGGAAATGCCATAACTTTCGTGTTTATAAAGTTAGAAAGTTGGGATTTTCTATGGGCTTTATATTTGGCCAATCAATCCAACCTACCAAATTTCATAAGGATCGGCCGACTATATCCTATAGCTGCCATATAACTGATTGATCGGAAATGCCATAACTTTGGTGTTTGTAAGGTTAGAAAGTTGGGATTTTCTATGGGTTTTATATTTGGCCAATCAATCCGACCTACCAAATTTCATAAGGATCGGCCGACTATATCCTATAGCTGCCATATAACTGAACGATTCGAAATGCCATAACTTTGGTGTTTTTAAAGTTAGGAAGTTTGGATTTTTTATGAGTATTAAGAATGCATCATAGGAATAATTTTGGAAAATATAATTATAGAGTATTCTGCAAGGGTATATCAACTTCGGCTCCGCCCGAAGTTAGCTTTCCTTTCTTGTTAGCAATTTTTATACCCTTGCAGAGGGTATTATAATTTTGGTCAAAAGTGTGCAACGCAGTGAAAGAGACATCTCCGACCCTATAAAGTATATATATTCTTGATCAGGATCACCTCCTGAGTTGATATAGCCATGTCCGTCTGTCCGTCTGTCCGTCTGTCTGTCCGTCTGTCTGTTTCTACGCGAACTAGTCTCTCAGTTTTAAAGATATCGAATTCAAACTTTGCACACACCCTTCTTTCCTTTGCACGCAGTATATAAGTCGGAACGGCCGGGATCGGCCGACTATATCCTATAGCTGCCATATAACTGATTGATCGGAAATGCCATAACTCTGCTGTTTGTTAAGTTAGGAAGTTGGGACTTTCTATGGGTTTTATATTTGGCCAATCAATCCGACGTACCAAATTTCATAAGGATCGGCCGACTATATCCTATAGCTGCTATATAACTGATTGATCGGAAATGCCATAACTTTGGTGTTTGTAAAGTTAGAAAGTTGGGATTTTCTATGGGTTTTATTTTTGCCCAATCAATCCGACATATCAAATTTCATAAGGATCGGCCGACTATATCCTGTAGCTGCCATATAACTGAACGATTGGAAATGCCATAACTTTGGTGTTTTTAAAGTTAGGAAGGTGGGATTTTTTATGAGTATTAAGAATGCATCTTATGAATAATTTTGGAGAATATAATTTGCAGAATAATCTGCAAGGGTATTTCAACTTCGGCTCCGCCCGAAGTTAGCTTTCCTTTCTTGTTTTTCTTAAAAGTGGTAAATGATGTTTTCAATAGTATTAGTTCCTTCAAAAGTTAAGAAATAATTTGTTGAAGAGCACTATTTAACGTTTTAAATTTTAATGAAATTAAAACCTGATTCAGCGGCTCCACTTTCCATTAATGCTAATAAATTTCAATCAATCTTTATGGTTAATTTGGGTTTATCGTTGAATGTTAAATGCTTTTTATACATTATTACATTCTTCTCTTTCGAAATTATAAGAGTTTTAATTTTAAATATAATGTGGGGTTGTTATGAGCTCATTAATAAGCCTTTTTTGTCCTCTGCGGCAGTATTTTATTGTACGAAAGATTATTTATCAGCTATTTTTAAATGCGTAGCCCTCATTTAAATATCAAAATCTGATCATCCTTTTATTAATTGGTGACTTGCTCGCACTAACGTAAAATCATGTAGTCTGAGAAAAAATTTAAGCAATGATTGAGCCCAACCCCTTAGTGTCAAAATCCCTTGAGTAATTTCCTTATGTTTTATTAAAGCAAGTGTATTCATTCGAGCAGAAAATCTTTTTGCTTGTGGCCTTAAAATTACTCCACATTTGTAGACTCCAGGGTACAGATAAATATATATGATATATAAATATGTGTTATTATGTATTATTGATACCTGGTGTTAATGTTGCAATAAGCTTATTTTAAAATTACGCATATATTTAAATGTAATTAAAATTTTAAGATTCAAATAACATGCATTGAATGCTTTTGCTACCAGAATTCATAAGCTCAAGTGTCCTTTAGATAACGCCATACTGCCCGAATTGTGCTTCATTTTTGGACAAAAACAGCTGCTGCTTGGCAATCCATCAAATAGAAGGAGCAAAAGCTTCCTGCTGGCCAAAAACAAAAGCATGGCACATAATCCAGGGAACATCAGTCAAAAAGAAGTGCTGGTTCCAGGCTTTCACAACTCCCCGAACTGATGAGGTAAACAATGTCAAAAGCTAGTTGGCCAAGGGGCCTTTGTTGTGATTTATATTGATGAGGGCAAGCCAGTCTGGTGTTGAGCCCCAGTGTTTCCCTGAAGGAAATTGAACGCACTTGACCCGCAATGAATGGGAGTTGAGAGATTGGGAAGTCAGAGTCGATTATTTGCCCTCGGTGAACAAGGCCCAGAGTAGTCTCATCTCCCTGGCAACTTATTTGAGCCAGGAAACAAGGAAATAAATTCTTCATTTTTTAATTTTTCTCTACGCCTATGAATTTTATACAAGTAGGTATTGAGAAATAGACGCATTGATAATTTTCTTCAATCAAAGATGATTGCAATCATCATGTATTATTTATAACATTTCCAAGAACGAAAATCACACGAAATAGTCAGATTTTTATAAAATAAAGTAGTTTATATTTTGGAAAACTACTAAAAATTGGGGTGTATGCGTAAATTCTTAAAAACAACTAAGTCAAACTTATTTTTTAATTAAACAACAAGTACTAAAGTAAATAGTTAGTTTCATGTCACATGTGCATAATTCTTTCAATTAATTTGACCAACAATTAGTTATCAGGTCAGGCTGTCTTCATTTGATATTGCTATTGGGCAATAGATAATAATAGATATTTCTATTGGTACAAAGCAATATATAACAAGAAAGGAAAGCTAACTTCGGGCGGAGCCGAAGTTGATATACCCTTGCAGAATACTCTGTAAATTATATTCTCCAAAATTATTCATATAATGCATTCTTAATACTCATAAAAAATCCCAACTTCCTAACTTTACAAACACGAAAGTTATGGCATTTCCGATCAATCTGTTATATGGCAGCTATAGGATATAGTCGGCCGATCCTTATGAAATTTGGTAGGTCGGATTGATTGGCCAAATATAAAACCCATAGAAAATTTCAACTTCCTAACTTTACAAACACGAAAGTTATGGCATTTCCGATCAATCAGTTATATGGCAGCTATAGGATATAGTCGGCCGATCCTTATGAAATTTGGTAGGTCGGATTGATTGGCCAAATATGAAACCCATAGAAAATCTCAACTTCCTAACTTTACAAACACGAAAGTTATGGCATTTCCGATCAATCAGTTATATAGCAGTTATAGGATATAGTCGGCCGATCCTTATGAAATTTGGTGAGTCGGATTGATTGGCCAAATATAAAACCCATAGAAAATCTCAACTTCCTAACTTTACAAACACGAAAGTTATGGCATTTCCGATCAATCAGTTATATGGCAGCTATAGGATATAGTCGGCCGATCCCGGCCGTTCCGACTTATATACTGCGTGCAAAGGAAAGAAGGGTGTGTGCAAAGTTTCAATTCGATAGCTTTAAAACTGAGAGACTAGTTTGCGTAGAAACAGACAGACGGACAGACGGACAGACGGACATGGCTATATCAACTCAGGAGGTGATCCTGATCAAGAATATATATACTTTATAGGGTCGGAGACGTTTTCTTCACTGCGTTGCACACTTTTGACCAAAATTATAATACCCTCTGCAAGGGTATAAAAATAATGTGTAATGTAATTCAAAAATATAACAAATATTATTTATTTTAACTTGGATAGGCTAAGAATGATTAAAAAATAAAGATGAACAAATTTGAAAACAAGAAAGGAAAGCTAACTTCGGGCGGAGCCGAAGTTGATATACCCTTGCAGAATACTCTGTAAATTATATTCTCCAAAATTATTCATATGATGCATTCTTAATACTCATAAAAAATCCGAACTTCCTAACTTTAACAACAACAAAGTTATGGCATTTCCAATCGTTCAGTTATATGGCAGCTATAGGATATAGTCGGCCGATCCTTATGAAATTTGATAGGTCGGATTGATTGGCCAAAAATAAAATCCCAACTTCCTAACTTTACAAACACCAAAGTTATGGCATTTCCGATCAATCAGTTATATGGCAGCTATAGGATATAGTCGGCCGATCCTTATGAAATTTGGTAGGTCGGATTGATTGGCCAAAAATAAAATCCATAGAAAATCCCAACTTCCTAACTTAACAAACACCAAAGTTATGGCATTTCCGATCATTCAGTTATATGGCAGCTATAGGATATAGTCGGCCGATCCTTATGAAATTTGGTGGGTCGGATTGATTGGCCAAATATAAAACCCATAGAAAATCCCAACTTTCTAACTTTACAAACACCAAAGTTACGGCATTTCCGATCAATCAGTTATATGGCAGCTATAGGATATAGTCGGCCGATCCTTATGAAATTTGGTAGGTTGGATTGATTGGCCAAATATAAAACCCATAGAAAATCCCAACTTCCTAACTTTACAAACACGAAAGTTATGGCATTTCCGATCAATCAGTTATATGGCAGCTATAGGATATAGTCGGCCGATCCCGGCCGTTCCGACTTATATACTGCGTGCAAAGGAAAGAAGGGTGTGTGCAAAGTTTCAATCCGATAGCTTTAAAACTGAGAGACTAGTTTGCGTAGAAACAGACAGACGGACAGACGGACAGACGGACAGACGGACAGACGGACATGGCTATATCAACTCAGGAGGTGATCCTGATCAAGAATATATATACTTTATAGGGTCGGAGATGTCTCCTTCACTGCGTTGCACACTTTTGACCAAAATTATAATACCCTCTGCAAGGGTATAATAATGTAATCCATTTTGAAACCAGTTTAGCGTTTGGATTTCCTTCCGATATTTAAATATTCAGGAGATATTTTTTTTTAATACTCTAACAACTTTCATTGTTGCTTTTAGAAAGTGGCTCAGCATCTGTTTTTATACAACCTTTCGCCAGAAAATTAAATGTGAGTTACGTCAATTTTTGTGCAACTAACTATTCGTTTCATATTATTTCACTTTTGCTATTTTCGTTTCTCTTTTGCACATTTAGTTTTTGTACCATTAGTTTTTTTCCGCCGGTTGCCCATAATTTGCAAGTCCATGCAAATTGTTGAGGCTTTTCATTTAATTGATGGCAATTGCATAATTGTAACAGATTGCACACAATGCCCACGTTTTTACACAATATTACGGCAATTAATGCGTTTTATTTAATCCATACCTGTTATTTTTACTTTTTATTTCTTTTTAATATTTTACTGGAGCGACACAATTTTTTTGGGAAATTATCAGCGAAAATAAAAAATAAAAGTGCGAAATTAAAACGCAAAGGTAGTCTGTCTTTAATGGAAGTTTATTAATGTTATAAGTTATGGTATTATACTCATTATTTGCTTAGAAGATATATATTTCTTTGATAAAAATATTGAAGAAAATATATCTTATATTATATCACCTAAATATTAAACGTTTTTTTAACAACAATTTCAAATGAATATATCCACCTACTTTTTATCTACTCCAAATATTCAAATTAACTCAATTTGTCAGTTCGTGAGCTGCAATTTGACCTTGACCGTTCAAAATGAGATGCAAGACAGCAGCTATAATGAGAACTGACTCATCGAAACACAGATCGCCCCTCAATCCTCTATTTTTGAGATGGTTTCGAAACCAGTTTTGCGTTTATCGAACGGCCTTGAAGATGCGGCTGCTTCTGTTGAATTCTCTGGTTCATTCCAATGCTCATTCACAAGATGCACAACAAGTTTACATCTTTTACCGATTTTTCTGATTTCGATCATGCATATACGGATTTAATTGGGCTCTTGGAATACCGGGGGCAACCTTTTCAGGCCTGTAATTTGTACCTACCGAAGACCTTATCAATTTATCAAAAAAGCGGCTCCCATTCGTCTTGCATCTCATTAGGGAACATGGTTATCTTAACCTGACAGCAAGTTGTCAAAATATATTGACATGTGGAAAATATAAAGATTATTGTTCCGAATCATGATGTACGAGGTACATCTTCTTAGGACCAGAATAGGTGTTTTCGTTGATGCTTTAGATGGTATTTTCTTAGAAAAAAATTTAATTCATTTTTCATTGATTGACAATCTTAATTTAGATTTAAAATGTTAACCTACTCTTAATTTACCAATAGCTAGAGAACACGGTCCTTAAAGAATGAAACTAGTGAGGAGCCAAAATTGTGAAATAGTTTCTATTACAGCTATATAGTATAGTTGTCCAATTATCACTTTCAATACTGTTGAACCAGTTTCGACTGTTGATATTGATCAAGAAAATATATAGCTTATTGCGTCGAGAATGTTTCCTTCAATGCGTTGTAAATTTAAAAATTATTTTAAATATCGATTTATCCAAAAAGAATACAATGATTTTATTATACCCTTGCAGATGCTATTATATTTTCCGCAACTAGTCACTCAGTTTTAGAGCTATATGAATAAAACTCTACCAAAAGTCTGTTTTCTATCGCAAGTAATTTAATGTAGTTTCTTTCTTGCTATTCTCGATTCTCGAAAGATTTGTAAATCTTATGATTACAGTCATTACAGCCACCCCTGGTGAATATAAACAAAACACAGTCGATCAGGAAGTAGATTTGCATTGAGTTCATAAAGTTAAATTTGACCCACTTTTTTCATTGGTGAAGCATTTCATTGGCCAATTTCTCGGACCATATGGTCGGCCAAGTTGAAATTGACTTTAAGTTCACCATTAATGCAAAACTTCAAACACATTTATATCGGCCTCACTTATCGCAGTTCGTTGCAAATTTCCATTAATTGCTGCTAATTTTTTCCATTGCAGTGGCAACAATTGGCAAACTGAAATTTTAATTGGTCTTATCTATTGCACTCTGTTTATTCGTCGTTTCGGTTTTCGACGCTGATTTAAGCAAATTTTCTACATATAGTCGTTTTATTTTCCTGTTCAGGCGGTCCTACTTTATTTTAGTGTAGTAATAAAACTGCATTTATTAGTCTGATTTTAGTTTGAAAATGGGCTTTCCCAGGGGTCACGGAAAATCTTCGATAGCATTTTGACAGCTCTATGTTTTAGTATAAATGATAGGTTTCGTTAAGTTTTAAAACAATAATTTTTATAATAATAATCGAATTGAAAATACTGATACTTATCGATATCCCGTCAAATGTAGAAGCGCCTTTGGATTGTTTCGTTCATTATACCCTTGCAGAGGGTATTATAATTTCAGTCAAAAGTTTGCAACGCAGTGAAGGAGATATTTCCGACCCTATAAAGTATATATATTCTTGGTCAGCATCACCAGGAGAGTCGATCTAGCCATGTCGGTCTGTCTGTCCCTCAGTTTTAAAGCTTGAAACTTTCCCAAAAATTATCTTTCTATTGTAGGTAGTATATAAGTCGGAACGAGCCGGATCGGGCCACTATATCATATAGATGCCATATAACTGAACGATCGGAAATGCCATAACTTTGGTGTTTTTAAAGTTAGGAAGTTGGGATTTTTATGAGTATTAAGAATGCATCATATGAATAATTTTGGAGAATATAATTTACAGAATATTCTGCAAGGGTATATCAACTTCGGCTCCGCCCGAAGTAAGCTTTCCTTTCTTGTTTTAATTATTTTTTCGCTTAAGAAAAAAATATTATTTTTTAAAAGAGCGATGTGTTTTACATGTATTAGTTTTTTCTGATGGATAAGTTCAAAACATTCTGTGCAAATCAATTTGATACACATTATTATTTATTTTTCACTTTTTCACTATGGAAGCCCCTGCGTAAAAAAATGGGGAGTTGGCTTATATTATTAAAGTATTGTCGGTGGAATTGGTCTATTACTTAGGATAAGAACAGCTGGCTTAAAGCCAAAGCTATGCTGTTCAAAGTTAACTTTGATTTACCTTTATTTTTTTTTAAATTTTATTTTTAAGATTAGCACACTGCTATCCAACTAGTATCTTAATCTAATCGGTTTAAAAAAAAAATAACATAATAATTAGTCTAATTAGTCCAGTAGGTGTTGAGAGTGGTGTCGTTTCAGTCTTCTTTTGACTCAGTTACTTGGTTGAGCGCTGTTTATAGCAACGGTACCAAGTCTCTCGGCTAGGCTGTTGGGGTGCTCATTTAGCCTTTTTATGTACTTCCGAGCAAGTTCAAGCAGCTTGTCTCCAAGTTTGGGCACATTAAGATCACGTTCGATGTCACTAGTTCGCATAAACCACGGAGCTCCAGAGATCCTTCGAAGTGTTTTCGCTTGCAGAACCCGGATTTTGTTGAGGTTGGTTTTTGCAGCGATGCCATAAACCCGGAGTCCATAGAAAAAACTTGGCGCTCATATGGACTTATAAATTTGAACCTTACAACCAAGTGAGAGCTTGCTGCGTGGTGCGAGAAGCCAAGACATCCGAGAAACTTTGGTCCTGAAGGTTTGATTTATCTCCAGATCTAGCATGTGCTTGAGTCCTTAACAATAAGATTGAGCAGTGCATCAATATTCCGTTGCATGTTCGATCGAACCAAATAAAAAACTCTCTTTATTTTTTTTTAAATTATTAGGAACAGGCCTGTATATCTTTTGCCCAACTCTTTCTAAATAAACTTAGTTATGCCGATATTTCTATTAGTTTTACCATTCTAGGCAGTACCGTCACATATTCTACCTGCAATAGAAAGAAGACTTTTAGAAAAGTTTTTTCTAAACAGTTTTAAAACTGAGAGGCTACTTATGTATGCCCGTTACACATGGTAGAGTAAGAGGGTATACAGTATTCGTTGGGAAGTATGTAGCAGGTAAAAGGAAGCGTTTCCGACACTGTAGAGTATATATGTTCTTGATCAGGATCAATGGCCGAGACGTTTAAGACATGACCGCCTGTCTGTCCGTCCGTATGAGCGTAGAGATCTCAGACAATTCACTTAAGGGGTTATCCGGGTCTTGAAGCACGAAAAAAGGCATATTTTCGTTAATTTTTTTAAAAGATCTTACGACAATTTTAAAAATTTTATTTATTGTACATGTATTGTACATGTATAAGGTTTGACCAACATTGTGTAAAAATTTGAACCAAAAATATTTAAAATTGAGCCGTGTCGGCTCAAGCCTGCCACATAAAAAATTGTGTCCTTGCGGTAGGCAAAATATCTCCGTCAATTTTTATCTGAAATCAAAAAATTAAAGTTATTCTGATAGCGTATGTGTCTGGCTTGTCCTTTACGAGCCATTTTTTTAAAATTAATAATTAAATTTTTTGTAGCGCTTTTCATAAAAAGTGTAATTTTTTACGTAAATTTTGGTCATAATTTGGCTTATAAAATGAGTTGTAATTAAAAATAAAAAAAATCCCTTCGTTAAGGACAACAAAAACATGTCTAAAAGAAGTGTGCAAAAGCAGAAGTCGATGCAATAGTTTTTGAGAAAACGTGACTACCGACTTCGAAAAAGTTTTTTTGAGAAAAACGCGTTTAAAGTGCCGCATTTGCTCGACGCCAGTTGTAAATCATTCGACGCGCTGGGCTTTAAATTACTCCCATTCCTAGTTTTGCTTCGATCGACTTAAAATTTTCAGACAACATTCCTGACACTTTGTACTATTATATAAAAAAGTTTCAAATAAATGAATTTTTTGAAGTGTCAAGACCGGGATAACCCCTAAAGATACTTCTTAAGGGCCAGTTATTGGGCGTACCATGTCAAAGCCGTACTTAAATGGCTTATTCTGTCAATATCTATCGACACATTTTCCAAATCGCACCATAACTTTAAAAGTTATGCAACATATTAAGTGTTCATCATGACGTCAATGCATGTTTAATAAGTTCCTATATTTGAGAGAGTAAAAGAGAGCGAGAAAACAGTTAGCGGGGGTGGGGGTAGTGATCGCAGCTTGTGGTGTTTGCCCTGCAGTTCCGCAGATGGCGCTTCCTAAATTGTATATATTTATTTTGATATTGGTAAGTTGAGTTAAGGGTATTATTTATCGAGGCACTTGACTTTAAGGTTTCTCCTTATTTTGGTTTTGTCGGCTGATGATCCTAATATACCGATCCTAAGTATGCCTAAATTGGTCGGGAATGCCTCTTGAACTGCGTTCAAATGTTCTGGCTAAAATAATAGTATCCACTGCAAGGGTATAAAAACCAAAAACAAAAAAACCATGGCAGTCTGTCGGAATCTGGCTTTCAAATCTGGCCAGCTGACAATGACAGGAGGTGGAGCAACCAGTGAAACGACAAGTTATACGGCAAAATAAATTGTTTTCGTTACACAATTTTTTGGTGTTATGCGCGCCACTTGACTTGTAAACGGGCGATGGCCCCAACAATGGCAAGAGCAACAAACCAGAATAACCACAAAGGAGAAGGGAAGGATGACAGAATAGAAACGAGCGGGGGTGGCACACGAAAGAGGAAAGAACCTCAAAGAGCTCCCATTGTTGACCCAGTTATGGGCCACAAGGCAGTCAGCAGTCAGCACTCACAAATAAAAGCCAAGGCGCCACACCTGAAATAACATTTTAACAGATATTTAATTTTAAATAACATTTAAAAGATACAAAAATAAAAATGTTCCATTTCGAACTCGAATTTGTTTTCGGGTCCTATATTGGTTTTCACAATTCGGTTAACCTTAAATTAGGTTAATTTAAATTTAAAGACTGGTCTAAATATTATCTGCAAAATGGTGATTAAAAAGTATGTTTAATTTCAACTTAATATTCTTCTTTGCGTATTATTAAATAGACTGAGAATTAATGGCAACCAACTAAACTGTAGTATATTTAACAAAAAATATAAAAAAATTTTGATCCAGTCGGTTTTGCCCCATCCTCCCCAAACTATATTGAAATAAAAATATCATAATTTTAAATTTATATACGAATCAAGTTTAATTGTTAAATGTTTAAAAAATTAAGTATATCGTGATTTTGCTGTAGTGGAATATCCGTCATCCTGCATCCTTAGAATCTTTTCCGCTAATGACAGCAATTCAAGTTCTGTGGCTGCTGAAAAGTATGCTATGGCAAATGTGCTGACATAACGGGGGGCATAAAAAATTAAAGATATATGAACCAGGAGGCAAAACAGGGAAGCAGAGGGCGGTGGGTGGTAGAATGCCGACCATAAAACTGGCAGCGGAAAGCCACAAGCACAGACAGCATGACGCCCAGGGGAAAGTTTTCCGAGACTGGCGAGGAATGCGAAGCCGAAAAGCCAAAAGACCCCAGACCAGAGACAAGAACAACAAAGTTTTCTTGAGTGGAGTTGGCCAAGATATATGCGTTTGCTGGCCAAGTTAAACACATAAAACAGCCGGATTAGTTTTAAGAATGAATAAACAAATATAATTGAGTTTTAGCCGGCGAAACTCACAGAAGGAGATTACAGTGATAAAGCAGATGAATAGTGGAAAATAAATTTAAACTGTTCTGCATTTATTTTCTTAAGATTTTAAGACTAATGTCTTAAAATTGCATTCGAATTTAGATTGAACTTTTAGAAAATTAATCCTTTAAAGAGTCTGTTGTCAGCGCAGAGTGTTTCTTAGATAAAAAATAGTCTGAAAAACCTGATAAAAAAAACCCTGCTAAATCGCCTGCAAGAATTTAAATAACAAAATAATCATTAATATATTAAAAGAACAACTATTAAACATAAATAGTATGGTTTTTATTTTCGTTGTACACCGGCAGACTCGACTTGCAAAGGACTTAAGAATATCCTGTCAAAGACATTTTTTAAATTTTAACTGGTTTAAAGTTTTTTAGCTAAAAAACTTGTTTTCTATCTGAGTACTAGGCTTAAGGACACTTTTTCCCCCATTTAGAATCCTCTGTTAAGCCTATGTACCTTAGTTTGACTTGCAGTCAGTGTTGGGACATACCTAGATATTTTTACCTAGGTACGTATCTAGGTACAATTTAGTGGTACCTTTTACCTTACCTAGGTATAAAAATAATTGGGTACCTTTTACCTTACCTAGTTACAGATTTTTATATACCTTCGGAATTATTAAGGTACTTGTATAGGTATTAAACAATGCTCTGATTTAAAATAGCCAAATCTGACTGCGACATTGAAATAAGCAAAATCCACCACATCTACACGTCAATTTCGTTTCGAAATTGTAATAGTCGGAACGCAGTATTAAAAGTCAAGGGAACTTAGCCATTCTCATGTTTGTTTTGTGATGTAACCTTTGCATTGCAATTTTCACATATGCACAAAACAATTTGACTCTGCGCGACAGACAGACATGGCCGAAAAAGAAAATGCAAATGAGAAAGTGTTGCCACTAATATTAAATGGCAAATTTTTTAACCCGGATGGCAAGTGCGTGTTGTGTGTTAATAAAACAATAAAATTCGATGATAAATCGACAGGAAATCTGCACAAACACCTCAAGGTAAGCATATGCGTTTTTTTATGTGTAAGATATGTACATACATATGTATACATTACTTATGTACATATTTGAGAATGAAAATGTGAATAAGGATAAAATCGCAGTTGTATTTTATATAATTTTGTGCCCGTATGTATGTACGCATCACTACATCAATGTATTTATGAAACCCAAGTGTATTTGGCGCGGAAAAATGCCGTATGTATGTACATAAACAAACGGCATATACATATGCACAATATATAGTAAAATGTTTCTACATACGGAATTTTTGCGCCTCAAATACACTTTCCTCTTGTACATATTGAGAAAAAAGTGTATTTGGCGCGCAAAAATGCCGTAAGTACGTAAACATACGGCATATACATATGCACAATATATAGTTTCTACATACGAAAATTTTGCGCGCCAAATATGTACATGAGGGTTTCATAAATACATTAATATAGTGATACGTGCATACATACGGGCACAAAATTATATAAAATAAAACTGCGATTTTATCCTTATTCACATTCATGCCGTGTGTTTTAAAAATATATACATGAAATTATTCAAGCTTATATTTCTAAATAATTGGATTTAATTTCAACAAATTTAGAGGGTTCATCCAAGCTGTTACGAGGCCATGAAAGCTAAGAAAGCCAAGACGAATATGGAAGTTTCTAAGGATAATTCAAAATCGTTTTTTGGTTCCCTGAGTTCAGCCCAGGTAATTAAATTAATGACAAAATTGAAAAACTCAATATATAATAATGTGTGTTTATTTAAATATTTGCAGATCAATCAGAAAGTGTGCGACTACATCGTGGCGGAGATGCTACCGATAACTTACGTCGAGAAAAAATCTTTCAAGGAGCCTCTATCTGCAATTGGTGGACGTCCTGTTAATATACCGTCCCGAAAAACTATTAAGTCGATGTTCGATAAACGTAGATAACTAGATATATATAAAGATATCCCTTTCGTTTGTACAAAAGCTGATATATATTTTTTGAAACATTGGTTATGTTAAAAAAAGATAACATTTAAATTGAGATTGAAATGAAATGAAAAGATAATGTTACATATTTTTAAGATGACTAAAAACTGAAACCTAGTCTTATTTTAAGTTGACTTGATTCCCCAATGTAGTAAAACAAAAAAAAAAACAAATAAATAAAACAACAAAATTATAAAAATTGAGAAAACAATATTTTTACCGTTTACCTTTACCTAGGTACTGGGAAATTGAAGTACCTTTACCTTACCTAGGTATTTATTTTTGTCCAATATCTTTTACCTTACCTAGGTAAAAAAAAACAGTACCTTTCCCAACACTGCTTGCAGTTCAATTGTAAAAGGAGTGCTGAGTGAAAATGGTCATGCATTAATTGCATTAATTCTGATATCGTTCGCATAGTGTACGTGATAGTGTAAATGAAAATAATAATATGGACTGTACTTAAAACTGTTCACAATAAGTTAAAGGCTGATTAATTATTTAAGTAATTTAATCCTGACATTAAAATGTTGTACAAATAAATAAAAATTTACATTTTCTTATTAGATATATTATTAAAATTAGATAGCGTGGTAATAAAAATAAGAAAATATGCCCTAGTTTTCAGAAAGAATTTTCTTTACAGAATTTCTAGACCGGCAATTCTCTACTTTAGTTTTTGTAAGTTTCAAATGGGTTTCTCTTGTAGTGAAACTAAAAATTAAACGATTTTTCTTTTTAAAACATTTGGTTTACCTCATTAACTTGACCATAATCAACTAAATAACAATTTACACAACTTCCATAAAAGGCAAATTGAGTGACCTTCCTGCCCAAAACAATCCAATTCAATCTTTGAACATTGTGGGGGAAAAGTCAACTTAGTCCATAACTACAAATGATTAGTTTTCCTGGTCGAGGGCAGATCCTCCGCCCTCTGAAAATATTTCTACTAAATGAGTGAAACTAAAAATCTATTATAACTTTTGCGCACACAAAACGTCAAAGTTTTTGCCCTCGTTTTTTGGGCTCATCCCCGGACAGGCTGGGTGAAGAACTTTTTCCCATGGGCCAACGCGGCGTATGCGGAATGTGGTGCCAATTAGAAGTTTATGTGCGAGTTAGAGCGGCGGGAAAAAGGGCGGCAAATTACTTTTGCACCGAGCTCCACCCTATTGGCCACAGCAAAAAAGTTTTAACTCAATTTTTTGGCATGTCTGTGTGTGTTAAATAAATAGACAGACCAACTGGGTTTTAGCATGAGCTCCAAAATTTGTTACCTTAGCAGTTTTGTCAGTTTATAATAATTGACTGCGTGACTGGCTCTTTGCCTAAGGGCAGGGTAAAGGCGGTAAAGGCTTAAGTCAAGAGGTTAAAGGACCCAAAATAAATCTCAGACAAGACCGCAATAATTCCAAACAAATGTTGCATACTTTAGGGCGCCCTTAGGGCAAATGCGACACAGTCAAGATACAAATTATTTACATAGGACTGCTTATAAACGGGTATAAAGGTATATGCATATATCATAAAGACAAAATTTAAAAAAAGATTTTGCTTAAGGAAAAAACCCCTTTTTCAACGTTAAAAACTTACATTTTTTGCAAATAATTTTTTTTCAAATACGCAATATGTCGCTGCCGTCGACCGGTTATTTTTAAACGCTTTTTTTCGAAACATAAATTTTCGAGCTTTTGTAAGCGATCGAAAAAGCTATTCACAATGGAGACACTTCACTTTCGAGTCAATGTAAACGAGTATCGGTTCAAACAATAAAAGCTATTTTTTTGTATTTCAAAAAGTTTTAATTAATTGCACATATCTTCGACGATGTAAGCTTAATCAAACAAATTTCTACACAAAAATTACAAATATTTTTGTAAAACACACTTTAATAGTTTTTTAGATTTTGGTCTAACAGCCTTCGAGAAAAACGCAAAAGAAAATTACTTTTCCAAAATCTTTTAAAATTAAAACAACCATTTTGGTTAAGAAATTGTTTTGTCTGCTGCGGTCTTTTTCATCCCTTTAATCCCCTTAAATTATGTATATTTTGTTCTAACAAATTATTATATTTGCGCCAACTTTGACAATTACTTCCTTATGGGGACCCCAAAAAACTAGTTTATTCCCAATTATTAAAAACAAAATTTCTTAGGTTGATATTGAAATCTCTTATAATGATATTGATTGCCTAAAAGTAATCACTGAATTTGGCCTTAAAAAATATGCTTAGTGAACTCGACCAGATTTTGTTGTGCAACTTGTTTAGATTTGTGGCTTCCTCTGGGCTGCTTCCCATTTTTAGCCCAGACAATTATTGTGAGCAACCAAAGCTGGGAATGAAATATGGGATTGCATATCCCTTTCCCCAAGTAAACTCCATTAAATGCCACTTACTGTCCTTGATAGTTTGCTTTGGCAACAATATGTTGCCCGCTGTTGAAAACTACTTTGTACCCCCTTTCAAACACTCCACCGTCCATGAATCAGATGTCTAGCCGGCTTTTACCGCATTAACCTCATGTTTTACGACAAGGCAGACCGCATGAGAAATTTATTTACATTTCATGGCAGTGGCAACATGTTGCACTGACTTCTGCTCCTATTGCAAACACATAGATACAACGTAAGACCCAAGCAATATGTATCTGAGATTGTGTAGGTATATATGTTTGACACGAGTTCAAAAATGCCAAGTCGGCCTACAATACATAACTCAAAGTGCAGGCAAACAGCTGGCGCATAATGACAAGCCGAGCTCGGAGACAAAAACGGGGGATAAAATGTGGACGCTGGATTTGGAAATCAGAGGAGGAGCCTGGAAATTCAAGTTGCCGCGACCATGATGCGAGGCGGGCTAGAGTTGTACCCCAAGTTAATTAATATACACTTACAGAAAGAAAATTAAACATTATTAAAAAAGAAATTATTAAATCATTATTTTATAGACTCATTTCTCGAAACTACGTTTTTGAAACCGGTAGAAACTTTTTTCAAAGAGCTAAGATACAATTTTCTTCGAATGCTTTAAAAGTATTTATAATGACAATATCTGTTAATGGAACAAAAACAAATTAAAAATCTATAAAAATCGATGCAAAATTGTTTTTTGCAGGCATCCTGATTGTTCCTTTGGCAGCCATATAATAAAGTCGTACAATTAAAAAAAAACGTAAGCCGTATATCTAAAGTTGTCAAAAAATACTGTAAAAATAACGACCAATTTATAATTTCATTTCTTTTTTCGCGATTGTTCTCATAGGAGTTTCATCGAAACAACTTTAAAACTGAGGGACTAGTTTCCGTAGAAATGGACAGAACCTTTTTAATTTTGACTGAAATTTAATAAATATGTATAGAGTTCACGGTGTCAAAATGATCAATGTGGCCCTTATTTTGTTTAATTTAACCTTTAAACTGATACTACATTTTATCTATTATTAACTGATTCACCAGCTTGGAGCTTTCAACACATGTACTTATTATTTTACAAGTCCGAAAATCAGCTGTTTCACCTTTTCGAATTGAAAAGTAAAATATTGTAAGAATTATATTTTTTTGTCTTACACCTTATAAAACTTTCTTATACCTTAAAAATCACCGTTTAATCAATTTAAAACTGATTTGCCGGCAGATTGTTGAGGGCAATAGCTTGTTGGCTTTGTTAAAGAATTATATTTGAGTAGAACATATACATACAATTAATTTCAGTCTAAAATCCGTAAATTTGGTGGTGGCTGCTCTTGATTTTGATCTATTTTTTTATACCCTTGCAGAGGGTATTATAATTTTGGTCAAAAGTTAGCAACGCAGTGAAGGAGACGTCTCCGACCCTATAAAGTATATATATTCTTGATCAGGATCACATCCTGAGTTGATATAGCCATGTCCGTCTGTCTGTTTCTACGCAAACTAGTCTCTCAGTTTTAAAGCTATCGAATTGAAACCTTGTACACACCCATCCTTTGCACGCAGTATAAGTCGGAACGGCCGGGATCGGCCGACTATATCTTATAGCTACCATATAACTGATTGATCGGGAATGCCATAACTTTGGTGTTTTTAAAATTAGGAAGTTGGGAATTTTTATGAGTATTAAGAATGCGTCATATGAATAATTTTGGAGAATATAATTTATAGAGTATTCTGCAAGGGTATATCAACTTCGGCTCCGCCCGAAGTTAGCTTTCCTTTCTTGTTTTATTTTATTTAACTAAAAAAATACAAGTTTTGAGCTAAAACAACACTTAGCTACGATTAAAACAAAAGTTGTTCTATTTATTTTTCATAACATTTTCAAAACTTCTTTAGATCCCCACGCTTAGTGGGACTTAGCATCTCAGATCTTTTTAGCTTTTTCTTTATCGTTTCTCACTTTGAGGCAAGAGGAAATTCTATTTAAATTTTCGTGTTCCTTTTTTGGCTAATTTTTATACCCTTGCAGAGGGTATTATAATTTTGGTCAGAAGTTTGTAACGCAGTGAAGGAGACGTTTCCGACCCTATAAAGTATATATATTCTTGATCAGGATCAATAGGGGAGTCGATATAGCTATGTCCGTCTGTCCGTCTGTCCGTCTGTCCGTCCGTCCCTCTGTCCGTCTGTCCGTCTGTCCGTCTGTTTCAATACCGTTTGCGAGCTCAGTTTAAAAGCTAGCGATCTGAAACTTTCACAGTCGTCCTAAAACAAGTGTACGCAGATCAAGTTTGAAAACCGCCCCGATCGGATGTCTATATCCTATAGCTCCCATAGGAACAATCGGATATAACTTGCAAGAATGGAAGATATTTCGCGCAGTGTAAAAGCTATTGACATAAATCTTTCCAAATCTTATTTTTTTATGCGTACCTTGATCAGAGTAAAAGCGCGTGACGATCGGACGTCTATATCCTATAGCTCCCATAGGAACAAAAAGGTAAAATCGGTTAAAATTTAATGATTTTTAGGATATTTCGCACAGTATACAAGCTATTGACATGAATCTTTCCAAATTGTATTTTTTTATGCATACATTGATCAAGGTGAAAGCGCGTGCCGATCGGACGTCTATATCCTATAGCTCCCATAGGAACAATAGGGTGAAATCGGTCCAAATTTGATGATTATCAGAATATTTCGCGCAGTGTGTAAGCTACTAACATAAAATTTTCCAATTCTTATTTATTTACGCATATCTTGATTAGGGTAAAAGCGCTTGCCGCTCGGAAGTCTATATCTTAAAGGAGATAGGAAAAATTGTTAAAGGCTGCGAAAGTATCCCTTTTTATACCCGTTACTCGTAGAGTAAAAGGGTATATTGTATTCGTGCAAAAGTATGTAACAGCTAGAAGGAAGCGTTTCCGACCCTATAAAGTATATATATTCTTGATCAGGGTCACTAGCCGAGTCGATATAGCCATGTCCGTCTGTCCGTCTGTCTGTCCGTCTGACTGTCTGTCTGTCTGTCTGTCTGTCTGTCTGTCTGTCCGTATGAACGCTGAGATCTCGGAAACTATAAAAGCTAGAAGATTGGCATTTTGCTTGTAGATTTTAGAAGTTCCTAAGCAGCGCAAGTTTGTTTCAAAATGGTGCCACGCCCCCTTTAACGCCCACAATCGCTTATATACGATTTTAAAAATTTAAATATTTCGGAAAAGTAAAAATGCAGTTTTATTGTGTTTACCAATACCTATCGAAATGTTGAAGAAATTTTTCAAATCGGACCATTCGTTAAAAAGTTATGCGTGATCAAAGTTTCTATCTCCATCTCCCTCGCACTCCCTTTACCTGAGTAACGGGTATCTGATAGTCGGGGCACCCGACTATAGCGTTCTCTCTTGTTTTCTATTTGTATATGACATTTTTGCAGTATAAAAGCAATTGACTTGAAACGATGCAAATCTAGTTTACTTATGTATACCTTATTCCTATCGCTACTTTTTCACTTTTAGCAATTTCGTCAAAGTCTGCAAGGGTATTAAAACTTCGGCTTGCCGAAGTTCGCTTCCGTCCTCGTTGACAATAAAATTGTTGCCATAAATTTTAGTTCGCTTCGATGCTGCCGTTGGCAAGGATTCCAGGAAGGAACGTGTGAGTTGGTTACGCCTTAAATGTCGACTTTCCGCCATCCCATTCAATATTTTAACCCCGAACACCCCCCTCCCACTTTTCATCTGGGACAGTTTTTAATTGCGCCATAAATCAAATCTACGATAAATGGGAAGCAGTTAAAGGGCTGCTAACCAAATGGGAGCCATAAGCTGATAACAGACTGTGCAAAGAGGGCGTGGCAAGGGGGAGGGGCGTGTGTTGGCTGCCGGTGGGTGGTGATGTGTAGGTGCCGCGATAAGAGCCACGCCGTCTGGCAACGGCTTTAAAATGTCAAAGTGATGCCCCCGTATCCGGATTCTGATTCCGAGTATCCGCCCTCGTCCCCTGAACCTTTTACTTTTAGCCTCTTTTGCTATTCCAAGCGCGCTTGTCTTTAATGCCTGTGCAGATGGACGGCAGCCATCGTAATCAAGCCTCTAATTAAGTTGGTAAACCCTGTGCCGCCCAGTCATTTAAACACGAGCCAACGACTACAACTTAAATTATAATAAAATCGGACTTTTTAAATTAAATTAGATTAGAATTTCTTGAAAATAATAATTATATTATTTTTCAAAAATTTCAATATAAATCCGATAGTATATTGATATCCACAAGAATTTGGACGCAATCAAAATTAAAAAATTCGTCCTTTCAGGAAATCTAATTATAAAAAACATTTTTGCATACGAATCGATTTTAGTATTTATGCATTTATGCTTATATTTAATCAAACCCTTTTGAAAACTTTTATAAGCAAAATTAGTATTCGAATAATCTTTTTTTACGAGCCAGTAGCCAATTTTTTTCAGAATCCAATGATTTGTTTTTTTTGGTACTTTTAAAATCGCCGATTACCAACTTTTTTTTAAAAATGTAAAGGAAAATGGTTATATACATTTTAAAAAAATTTAAAAAAGGTAAAAAAATTTAAATATAAATAAAAGTAGAGTCATCTCGAATTTAGGTTTGTTGAGCAAATTGTGGAAAAATATTCTCCCTCAACATATTTTGGTCCCCAAACAACCCTTTTTAAATTTAAAACAAGTTTTAAGTAACTTGCATTTTATTTTAATTTGCGAAAAAATGCTTTTGACCAGTCTTGTTATTAGGTAACAAGAGATGAAAATTTATAATTTTTATACCCTTGCAGAGGGTATTATAATTTCAGTCAAAAGTTTGCAACGCAGTGAAAGAGACATTTCCGACCCTATAAAGTATATATATTCTTGATCAGCATCACCAGGAGAGTCGATCTAGCCATGTCCGTCTGTCCGTCCGTCTGTCCGTCCGTCTGTCCGTCTGTCCGTCTGTCCGTCCGTTTCTACGCAAACTAGTCCCTCAGTTTTAAAGCTATCTGCTTGAAACTTTCCCAAAAGTTGTATTTCTATTGCAGGTAGTATATAAGTCGGAACGAGCCGGATCGGGCCACTATATCATATAGCTGCCATATAACTGAACGATCGGAAAAGCCATAACTTTGGTGTTTTTAAAGTTAGGAAGTTGGGATTTTCTATGGGTTTTATTTTTGGCTAATCAATCCGACCTACCAAATTTCATAAGGATCGGACGACTATATCCTATAGCCGCCATATAACTGATTGATCGGAAAAGCCATAACTTTGGTGTTTTTAAAGTTAGGAAGTTGGGATTTTCTATGGGTTTTATTTTTGGCTAATCAATCCGACCTACCAAATTTCATAAGGATCGGCCGACTATATCTTATAGCTGCCATATAACTGAACGATTGGAAATGACATAACTTTGGTGTTTTTAAAGTTAGGAAGTTGGGACATTTTATGAGTATTAAGAATACATCATATGAATAATTTTGGACAATATAATTTATAAAATATTCTGCAAGGGTATATCAACTTCGGCTCCGCCCGAAGTTAGCTTTCCTTTCTTGTTTGTATATAGTATATAGTGTGAGTTAATTATATTAATGGTAGAAAAAGAGATTAATAATCAATATAAATTAATGTATGATGTCAACCTGTGATCTTTTAAGAATCTAAAGTGACCCCGTATATTTAACAAAAATTTAATTACGAAATTATCCCCAAAGTGTAATGTCCTTAGAAGTGAATACTGGAACATATCTAAATTTCGCTTTGCAGATGGAAATTTTTGGTCATTTCACGGCGCTGCGAGTTTGGTGATGACCCACACACCCACTCGACCTACATGACCACCAAAGGCGCCTGTCACCCACTGACCACCCACCACCCACCGCCCACTTTTAACGTCGAAAACCTCTACTCGTTCCCAAAAAAAACTTTCAGCATTAGTTTTGCTGATTTCCTACGACTTTCGCCGCCTGTTTGGCGAACAGTTTGCTCAATTTTTCTCTTGTTCCCTGGTTTGTTATTGTTGACTTTTCGCATCGTTTTGGTGCCACTATGCGGCGGGCGGGAAAACTCCTTCTAATTTAATTAAGTGCGGCGACGCGACGCCTGTTGGATTGTTTTTAACTTTTGGCAGAGCAAAAGTTTCTCAAAGCAGATGAAAATATAATTTGGAGAAAAAGAAACTTGGTCTAACAGTTGGAGCATTTGATAGTTTTATACTTTATTAATTGCTAGACAAATAGATAAGAGTAGTCCAAAGCTGAAGTACTTAGTCTTATAATTATACCCTTACAAAGGGTAAAAATATTTAAAGCATAAGTTACAAGTTTAAAAGAAAGGGAATGGAATTTTGCAAATGGAGCTGCTTGATATATGTACTTTTTTGTTGGTTTTTTGGAAGAAATTTGCGTATATCTCGGCGTCTTTTGTTTAATATTATGGGATGAGTTGACTTTATCCTAAAGCTATCATAAGTATTTTTCGCAGTCCACACAGTCATTAGATTTTGTTAAGACAAAGGTATTTAAACTTTTCATTAAAGAAGTTAGCTTTTTTTCTCGATTTTCTTTGTAAAATGTTTTGTCCAAAAATTTCAGAAAAAGCCCTGTTTATAAGAGGGTACAACAACTAAATTTTATCTGATTTGGGCGAGCTTTAAGGATATTTTCTAAGCCGTTTTGCGCCTGGAAAATTAAGGAAACACAGACAGAAACATTAAGACTTAGTACTAATTTAAATGTAGAAGCGAAATCCTACAGTTCTGTAGCATTCAAACTGAATTAGTTTAATTTACTGAAAAATATTATTAAGCATTATGGTCATATATAACATTAGCTGTTTATTACAGTTACATTTCAGTAAATTCAACTAACTACTATTGCACTTCGCCAAAAAAAACAGTGAGATTTAATACTTCATATAAACATTCAGTACTTAATAAGGTTATGCTTTTTAGAAATTTGTTGTTTATTTTCAGCTGCAGTTCGGCGTTGTGAAAAAAATAGACAAGTTTCCGATGGCGGGTGTTATGTTGTTAAATAATCATGTGAACAAAAAGATATGCGGAAAAAACATAATTTCGAACTTAACATTTAACAGTGAACTGTTGTAAACTTTTAATTAAAATTATTAGTATTGCCATAAATATGGAGGAACCGTAAAAGGTACAAAACTGTATAAATGCATTCTTATTAGCAGAAAATCAAATATAAACTAATTTAAGATAAATACTGCCTAGTTAATACAATGGCCTGTTTGCATTAAAAATGTGGAACGTCGTATTTCAGCGCTACTAAACAAAAATAGGAAAATTCAACGCATTCCGAATTGGTTTTTCAGTGTTGAAATTAAAGTTAAGCAATTACAGGCTGCAACTGGTGGACGTAAGATTTTTTTCTTTTTCTTTTTTATACACCAATTGCATTTTGAAATTACTCTTCCATCGACAAAAGCAATTTAAATTTTTACGATGGGAAATTAAAGAGTTTTCTCAGGGTTGTCAGGGTCATCTGTTCATACTCCCTCTCATTAAATGAGGTTTCTGCAAAGGAAATGCAAGAACTTCTATTCGATTTGTGTAACGAGTTTTCTATACACATTTTAAGCTTTAAAGTTAGCCTTTGACAGCTGGGAGAAGTCGTTGGCAATTTCAAACATACACACGTAGTCATGCACCGAGAGCAAAAACCTTTTAAAATTGCAAAAAATCAGTCTTGAAACCCCACCACAATCAAATTCTTGACAAACCACCGGATTCAGTACACCTATTTCAATAATGAATGTTTACTTTTGTTAATATTAACAAAGAATTAATTCAAAAGCTTATTGTTAGGTACTTATTGACGTTTAACAGATTTTGTAAGAACACACTATTCTATTATAAACATTACATAATTTAAATATTAAATTTAAACTACTATAGTTTTGTTACAATAAAAGTTGACATACTCATTGTTGGGATTAAAATATAACCATAATTTCTGTATTTTTAAAAAAGTATTTATGGAATTAATACATATTATGTTTTTCTTGATTTTTTTTTTAACATAGCTTTTAGGTGTACATTGAGACACTAGTATTTGTTCCATTTACTTTTATGGCAGTGTTGGTGAAGGAAAGTTCCCTTGGTTTGCCTCTTAGTAGGTTGCTTTTTCCTGGTTTTTCTTTCTTGCTTTGGACATTTCGAAATGCATTTCACAGTTGTTTGTCTGCCGGCTTGGTCTTGGCCCGGTCAAATCGGTTTGGGCCGCCATGTGTCGTGACCCTGCCCGCAATCCGCCAGTTCATTCCGACAAATGGCCACCGGATGGGAAGTGTGCCCCTCAGCCTGCCTCTCCGTCACTCGATCTCTGTGTGTGTGTGTGTGCAAGTACGTGTGTGGAAAAGTGCATTTCCCATTTCCCCATTTTGCCATCACCACAAGATGACATTTAGCGACTTTAAAAGCATGCTTAAAGTCAAGATAAGATTTCCTTGGATTCAATGGCTTTCTTTGAGTGTGCAGAGGACATGGCATAGTTCTTTAACACATTTCGCGAATATTTGTGTGATAATTGTATCAAAATATTTTAACTATTTATAGTTTATAGTTTAAAACCAAAGCTTGTATTGCTGGCAAAAATGTAATGAAGAATCCCTAATATAATTATTACTTTCATATTGATTGATTAATAATTCAATGTGATTTCCCTAATAATGGAAATTGTTATGGCCAATGGGAAATATTATGATTTCGTTAAGTCACGTAGTCTTGGTGAAAAATAAATAAAAACCAGGCGATATAAGTTTGGTTTAGAAATTGTATATTATTATTTTGCCGGAATTGATTAGAGTTGATTCGTCTAGCTTTTGGCTGCCCTGTTGACACTTTCATTGAATTATGGCCAAGATGTGTGTGCGTAAGAATGTGGATGATTTCGGCTCTTAGCCACAATCCAGTTTGGGTCAAGTGTGGCTGACCGCGCATAAATCACCCGAAAAAGAGAACCGAGCTGATTTCGAGACACATTGATCTGCCCCCATTCGACCGACTCAAATATTTACAGGCAATTTTCAAGCAAATATTTTTCTTTTTTACTGGACACTGTGATGTCCATTTGCACCTCCTCAACCCTGCTGTGCACTCTGCAGCAGACAGTATGCCACATCGCCACGGAAGCGTGAGCCAAATATTTGCTTGATTTATTAGCTTTAGATTTTTGTATGTGCTGTCGATACAGAAAAACACTCGGAGTTGTAGGAGTTGGATTTCCGTTGGGGTAACGTGAAATTGTGATTAAGTTGGTGTAGTTTTGGGAAGGGAAGTGGTATAGAAAAGGACAGATTTAAGGGAATAATTGTGATTTATTTAATTTGAAATTTATTTATTTAACTTTTTTTACAGTATAACTTACACTTATTTAATACAAATAATTTAATGAACTTTAGGTAAAATTACTTTTAAAGAAATCCAAATTTGTACACCTTTTAAAACCCATTAACATTTTTAACATTATTTTACTCTTGAATGATATTTGAATAAGCCAGAGTAACAAATATTAAAAATTGCAAATACAAAGTCATATATGACTAGTATTCTCTTTCTGCATTCTTCTTCAAAAAAAAACTTATTTACAATTTTTCATTATCCCTACATTATTTTTTGGTTTACTTTTTTTGCCACTCTTACTCTTATTCACAATCCTCAGAATTTTCTTTTACTTCCTTAATAATGCACTTGTCCTAATATTTAATTAAGAATTTGCAAGAGCATAAAAACTTCGGCTTGCCGAATTTTAGTTGCCTTTCTCATTTATATACTTATTATAGTTAATTATTCTTTTCATTATTGGAAAAGAGTATTTCAAATAATATTTTTATTTCGCAGTGCAGTTCTGCATTAACGTGCGACAGTTCGCACAACTTGAATGTTGCCACTGGCGGATAGAAACCAACGTTTTGACTAGGAAGTATTTTGTGGCTGAAAAGAATTCTCACCTTGTTTTTGGCAGCCATTTAGGGAGAGTATTTAAATCTACCTTAGATAAGCAAACAAGTGATAGTGCCGGGCGATGAGGGAGCGAAATGTATCTATGAGATGCGCATCTACTGCATCTTTGGGATACATGCGTCTTGTTTGTTTTGCAGCCGCCGCTTGTTTATTTTCTTAGTTAGGGCCGCCGTGAAAACTGCTGCTGAAAGTTTTCTCTTAAGAATGGATAGCAGAAAACAAATTGCGTAAGTTTCTGATTCAATTTCCTATCGGAATTTTTATATGTTTTCCGTCTTGTTGTTAGTCAATTGGATGTGTTTTTTGGCAAAAGAGGGCAGAAATAAAATCAATTGGTCAGGATGGGCTTGACAAATTTCCCTATCCCGGAATTTATGACTCGCGGTGACATTTTCAGTTCCACTTTCCTTGCGGTCTGGTTTCCCTTCTCATCCCAAAAAACACAAGCAATTTGTCACGCTTTTCCTTGTGTTGGCAATGTCAAAGCCATTGACAATTGGCAATTCTCCAAACAAGAGGAAGAAACTTGTTGACTATCTGGAACTTTTTCTTTGTATCTTGTGGGTTTTTATACCAGGCCCAGCACTTCAATTATTCAAATACCGACCGATTTCGATAGGCCACTGCCTCCCAGAAAGCGAATCGCATTTTTTCCTATTCCTATTCCTTTTATTTTTCAATTCCATTTTCAATTTCATCTCCTTTTATACTTTCCTTCCTTTGTTGGTTTCATTTGCATTTTACTCGAGCACCACATTGAAGCAGGTTCACGTTGGTTTCTTCATTTTCATTTTTTACCCGGATTGAAATGCTTTTAGCTCTCGACTGGTAACATAAAACTATTTTCTAATGGTGGCTAATGGGGTTTAAGCTTGGAAATAGCCGTGGTGATTCCTTTCCTTTTTGTTTGATGACTCAATCCGGTAAATGCGGTTACTGACCTAAAGTATTTTGAGAATGATGTATCGGTAATATGTTAAAGTATTTAGTAAGCGCGATGAACAATAAAGTTAGGCTTAAGTGTATTCTTAAATAATTAAAAATCACATAATTGCAACCGATGCCAAGGTTGATCCGTCTCTGAGTGAAATCTGTGGCAAATTAATTGGATTTAAGCATCGGGAACTCTTTTGACTACTTCTACTGCAAATAACTGAAACTCAATCGGGAACTCGAGTATTTATTTAGTGAGATGAATAAAAAGCTAAGTATTTGTGTAGTCTTTAATAATTAATAATACTAAAAATTACCCTGAAATATTATAAATATATATTTTAGTAATACTCTATATATACGAGTAGAAAGCTTTCAAATTTTGTATTATTAAACAATTTTTGATATGTGCCCAAGAAGCTCTTCACATAAGTTTTGACATATTTTTTGTTGTGTATAGTGGGTTACGAGGTTTCAGGAGGAATATCTTTGTTTTAAAGTTTATAGATACTTTGATAAAAATAAGAAAATAAAAACGGTTTCAAAAGTACAAGTAATTTCTTAATTAAAGACGACTTCACTGTTTTGTAATCTCACGTGATATTTCTTCAATTTAGACACATTTACTTTTTAATTAGGGAAATAAATACTAGAATCAATCAACTTTCTCCATTAAGAAAAAACTTGTTAGCGGACTAGAATCGATGATTTCTAGGTTAGCAAGTACGCTACCAATACTCTACGCTAATATGAAAATCTTTTTCAGATTTCTTTGCTTATGATTAATTTTTTTTTAAATACCAAAATATATATATACAAGTTTTTTTAAAGTATTGCTTATAACTATTTTTTGATAAAATAAAAACAAGTAGATTTAACACTGTTAAAAATAAAAAAATTGTTATAGTCATAAACTTAATTGGAGATGTCACAGAAAACTCTTCTTAGCAAATTCTACTGGATATTGTATACAGATAATTTTTAAATTTAAACTTAATTTGATTGGAAATATATGTTATCACTTCCAAAACTTTATTCCTCTAATGTAGGCCTTATTTTCATTAGGTCAATTTGACATTTTAATTTCAAGTCTATTAGACACTATCTAGTATCTCCACTTGGTAGGAAAAGTGACAGCATCACCATGCTGACCACTGGCAGTTGGACATTTCAATCAAGGCAGTTACCTGTTGGCCGATGATGATTGCTAATCACTTAGCTGCATTCATTGCCAAGGCTTTGCAGTGGTGCCGGCAATCTGGCAGCTTCGTCTATGAGGGAAATCTGTGGCAAATGAATTTGATTTATGCAACGGCAACTCTTGGCAACTCTTTGGACTACTTCTACTGCTAATAACTGGAACTCAATCGGGGCCCATAAATCTTGTCCACGTCGGCGGTCTGTATCTGTGTTTTTCAGGGGAACGTGTCTCGGGTCTAATCACAGGCATCAGTTGCCCCTCAGGGCAACCTTCCTTTTGGGATTCCTTCCTTGCCACAAGCTGTTGTGCCTCGTATAGGTATTTCTGTTTCAGCCCTTTTGTTTCGGTCTCGAAACTTGTTACATTTTCCTTCCAAAAGTTGAAAAGTTTAAGGCAACTTTAAAATAGAGATGTGTGGCGCTGCCATCTACATAATGCCGGCTCTATATGTATCTGCAACTGTATCGCAATTTGGACACGAAAAATGGGGATGCATCTGAAACTGCATCTTTGGTGAAGAATCTCCAACCTCTTCCTGTTTCCTCCAGCGCTGCTGCATGCAAAATTCATGCAAAAATATGTGAAGTTTTCGATTTTAAATGACGCCGCTGCGGCGGTCTCTTACTCTTCATACACTCGGAGAAAAAATGTAAAAAAGTAGACTAACATAACCTCGGCAGGTATCTAATAATGATCAACTATTATTAGATACCTATTTCATTTAATTTATATAACGTGACCTTTATTTTTTAACTTAATTAAAATAATTTGAATTGCGTTTCAACAATTTGTTCTATAATGTTAGTAATCTGCAACTTCTTAGGCACATTTGTTTTCAGTAAATGTGGATTTAGGCTTTTTATTATTTGTATTTAAATGTTGTATTATTCTATATTCCTTATTTGTATGAAGTGAAATTATTTGTAGTAACCCTTACAGTCGATAAAGGTATGTATAAAACTGTTTTTATACCCTTGCAGAGGGTATTATAATTTTGGTCAGAAGTTTGTAACGCAGTGAAGGAGACGTTTCCGACCCCATAAAGTATATATATTCTTGATCAGGATCAATAGGGGAGTCGATATAGCCATGTCCGTCTGTCCGTCTGTCCGTCTGTCCGTCTGTCCGTCTGTTTCAATACCGTTTGCGAGCTCAGTTTAAAAGCTAGCGATCTGAAACTTTCACAATCGTCCTAAAACATGTGTACGCAGATCAAGTTTGAAAATCGCCCCGATCGGACGTCTATATCCTATAGCTCCCATAGGAACAATTGGATATATCTTGCAAGAATTTATGATATTTCGCGCAGTGTAAAAGCTATTGACATTAATCTTTACAAATCGTATTTTTTTATGCATACCTTGATCAGGGTAAAAGCGCGTGGCGATCGGACGTCTATATCCTATAGCTCCCATAGGAAAAATAGGGTAAAATCGGTTAAAATTTAATGATTTTTAGGATATTTCGCGCAGTGTAAAAGCTATTGACATAAATCTTTCCAAATCTTATTTTTTTATGCGTACCTTGATCAGGGTAAAAGCGCGTGACGATCGGACGTCTATATCCTATAGCTCCCATAGGAACAAAAGGGTAAAATCGGTCCAAATTTGATGTTTTTCAGAATATTTCGCGATGTGTAAAAGCTATTGCTGTACATTTTTTCAAATCGTATTTTTTTATGCATACCTTGATTAGGGTAAAAGCACGTGACGATCGGACGTCTATATCCTACAGCTCCCATAGGAACAACAGGGTGAAATCGGTCCAAATTTGTTGGTTTTCTGAATTTTTCGCGTAGTGTGTAAGCTACTGACATACATTTTTCCAAGTCTTATTTATTTACGCATATCTTGATTAGGGTAAAAGCGCTTGCCGATCGGACGTCTATTTCTTATAGCTTCCGTAGGAAAAATAGTTAAAGGCTGCGAAAGTATCCCTTTTTTTCCATTTTTATATGACATTTTTACAGTATAAAAGCAATTGACATCAAACGACGCAAATCTAGTTTATTTATGTATATCTTATTCCTTTCGCTACTTTTTCAGTTTTAGCAACTTCGGCAAAGTCTGCAAGGGTATTAAAACTTCGGCTTGCCGAAGTTAGCTTCCGTCCTCGTTTTGTATAAAGTCTAGTATTAGATTTAGTTGCCAATCTTAACCGTTTTAAGCCTTACAAGTTTGTTATAGCTTTGTTAAATTTAGCAGCAAATAAGATAATTGTAGAGTTTTTTCTGACTGTTCCGCCTCTTTGGAGTGCTACTGCTACTACTATGTTACTTCTGCCACTATGCTGCTCACCCCCAAAATTTATGGCGTTTGCATGTCTGAATTTATCTGCTTGTTTCACATGCAAATGCAGTCAAAGGGTGGGGTGGTGGAAATCGGATGGGGCGGTGGGGAAAAGATCAAGCTGGAAAATCGGTGCGAGGGTTGTGGTAAGGGGTGTTTTCCATCTCGTAATGGTGATAAAAATAGAAACATTTCACTGGCAAAAAGCGAGAACATGCCAACTTGTACAAGTATTTGCAATAGCCTCTTTGCTCTTTTCTTTTTTTTTACAGCGCCCTCTGCTTTCGTTTCGCTGGGTTTCAGTTTCAGTTTCGGCTTGCTTTGGGTTTTGGCCGCTACCCTTAACAGATTTTCCGTTTTGGCCTGGTTAAACCAAACCATGTCAGTAGCGAGGTGGCCTCCAGGGAGGTAGTTGGCGGTTGGGCAGACAAAGGGGTGTTGAAGGGTGTTTCCTTGAAACGGAATAAGGCACTATGGGTGCAATCGAATCAAGTTTAATAGGTAAACATTTAGAAATTCAATTCAAAAAAGAACTTTTGATTCTATTAAAAATTATACGTACTTCCTTTTTTTCAGTGTAAATTTTGCTTAATAAAAAATGAGTAAAGATACATTATAAATGAAAAGTTTTTTAAAATAGCTCTGTTAAATCCTCAAACAGCCAGTTGCTTCTGTTTTTATTCCCACTGTAGGTCGTGGGTGTTGGGAGCCCGAGCTTCGTTGCTCTTTCATCATACGTGTTCATTCATAAAAATTTTATATTTATTTGCATGCACAAACAAACAAAAAGGCCCCGAAAAGTCGAACCAGCTTGCTGCTATCCACCTTTTTGTATCCTACCTTTCACTTCTTTTCCCACCCATAGGGTGTGTGTGTTTTGACCTTGAGATAAGGTGCCCAGCTGGGCCAACTCAGATATCCTGACTTTCCGGAGCACCTCCGCACCTCCAGTCTCTGTTTTAATATTCCTTTAAGATGCAAGAACTCTTGGATTCTGTGTGTGCCCATTTGAGCGATTCGTTCGGTTTTTATTATGTTCACGCTGGTTGGTTTTTTGCCGCCGGTTATGTATGTGTTGCCACCTACTAGGCATTTTCCAAGACCGCTTTTCCACCTTAAAATACTCTAATATTTTACGATGTTTCCCTGGCAACAAGTGTGCACAAGTCCAACTTTAAAGTTGCCATAGGTAAATATCTGAATGGAATAGAACGCTGAATAAAACCAAATGAATGGTTAGATCAAGATTTTGCATCACAAAAAATTAATAATTATTTCTATATTGTTTTGCATTAAAAAAAAATATTTCAACTAATAAATAGTTTTTTCTTTAAATCCATTTGTCTTCTTGGTTTTCAGTAAAATATTGCTTTTAATCGTTTACATCGACTAACAGCAGAACAAAATCCGTTTATCTCAGCTTGACAAGTTATAAAATCGATTTACCAATATATAGTTGGTATCGTGTTAGTACCATCTTCAAGTAGAAACAAGAAAAATGGTTTCAATTTTATGCGTGTTTTTTGCCATTTAAGGTGCAATTTATGGGTGCGTTTCTTGTTTTTAACAAGCTTTTCATAATCTGTTCAGCTTTTGTTAGTTTCTGAAGTAAGTGATCGATTTATCATTTTGTAAACTAGTGTAAAATTTGAGCTGCTCCCCATGTTTCCCAGGCCCGTTACTTGCCCCTTCAAAGAGTGCAGAATTGTCAGCTCTTCCGTTTAGTTCGGGGCACCTTCTTCATCTCCATTCATCTGCCCCACCATCATCATCAATGGCAGCATATTGTATGTATATTCCCTATTCCATCCGCCGCTACGCAAGGGATAGAAAAGTAAAAAACGTTTTAGCAGACACAAAGCGGCGCCTTCTTTTCTGGCCAAACAAAAGGGGCCTATAGGGCCAAAACACGCGTCAACACAATGGATAGGAAAATGCGCTAAACTTACGCTGAAAGAAATGCTGATTTAAAATATATACATATTAAAACTCTCTAAAAGTCCGTAGGTCAGTGCAAATTGTTTTCAAAATCACAAACAGTTTTGCTATCAGTTTTAAAAAGTAATCAAAAGTTAGTTTTTTTGTAATTGTAATAAAATTCACTTTTCTTATCATGTAATTTTGGTTTTACTCCGAATAATGGCTTCTTAAATTTGTTAATCTCACTCTTCGATTTTTTACATATACAAAATATATTTACATAGTTTAGTTCTTCATTGAAAATTAAAATTTTCTTCTAGTGTTTAAGCAGGAAGCTGGAGAAAGTATCAAAGGAAAATAAAGGAAATTGTAAACCTACAGATATCAACCTAAAGAACGCAAGTATCTGTACACCAACACCGCCGATAAATGCAACTCGTCTTCAATGGCAAAGGCATAAGTCTCTGACAATCTGGGGGGAATACCAACGTGTATTCGCCGTTCGCAAAAATATATATCTGAGTTTCTTGTGGAAAGTGGGTGGTGCAAAATGGGCGTGGCAGATGTGTGTTCTGACAACTTTGTGTGGTTTCTTATTCTACTGGGGGTTATATATGTCATAAAAGTGGCTACAAAGTGCGCTAGGTAAAGACTGACTGAAAGAAAAGCAAGAAGGAAGGAGGTAGGGAAATAAGACAATGGGTTTTCCTTAAAATTATATGTTATTTAAGGGATATCTAGTTATCTATTGTAAATAAGCTCCTTACTTTTAAAAACATTCCACCTTAAATTGATGCTACCAAGGCATTCACTCTAACTTACAAATTCATTTTAGTTTACCCAGTTAGCTGCTGCACAAAGTATTTTGTTGCCCCTTGGCCCCCCGTTTTACGCCAATTTAGTTGCCTTTAGTGGCCTGGCCATTTTATTCCCCTGCCGAACGCTTACTTAGCCTGTTTGTTCATGACTCTCCTTAGCTGGATTCCTGCACACACTGCCCCATTTGGTGAAGATATCAACTTGAAAATTGTTGGAAACACGCCCCCAAAATGTATCTTATAGTTTCCCAAGCAGCTTAGCCAGGAAAATTCTTCTGTTACAATCACAGCAACAACGGAAAAAACAATTTGGGCCAAAAGTTGCCACACCCATTCGCTGCCCTCCACTTCTCCCCGCTCTCCCCCCATTTCCCATGCAGTCGCTCCACTTTGTTTATCGCTCTTGATTTTGCTGTGTTTTGCTTTGTTATTGTTTTTTCCTGGAGGTTTATTGGAACTTTAACCTGCAGCCCTCCCCCTTTAGGCCCCCGCTGCCTGATTGATTACGTCGATCAGGAAATGCTAATTACTTTCTGACCCCTAAGGGGTAATGAATCTTTGGAAAAATGCAATTACATTTCTGCTAATTTTGTCGCAAGCAAAAACTGCAAATGTAGAGTTATTGTAGGGTATTATTACTTACTTATTTGAAGAGTAAAAATTTAATTACCTTCCTAAAAATATACCTTAGTTGAACTTCTGTAGGTTAATTAGTTGCTAAAATTATTAAATAAAAGTTAACGTGAACTTGTATTTCCTTCTAACAATATAAGTTAAAAATTTCGTAAAGAATTTCTTGTAGTATTTAATGCGATCAATTTTAAATTTAATATGCTGAATTAAAACTTAATTTTGGTACTCTAAACTGTTATTTTATTTATATTTTTAAAGCAGTTGTATTTATGTTTTATAGGTTTTAGGCCAGTTTTTTCATTTCTTGTTCGCATTTCAAGGCCACAGATATTCAATTTTGCGACTAGGTGATATTCTGGATATCGGCCATATTAATTAAATATATCTGCAAGGTAGTGAAAACTTTCTCGAAAGCAATAAAGAAAAAGTACAGACACTATTTTCACGACTTTAAATACCCGGTACTCTGTTATTTAATTTTAAGACAAAAAAGCCGCCATCAGATGGCGGCACTTGTAATTCTATTGGCGCCATCTGGCTTTGAGGTATATTTATCTGCCATTCCTAACACAATTGATTGAAAAACAGTTTTTGCGTTGATCGCTTTTTATATTAATATACAGCATATGAATGCTAAATGAATTGAATTTAAACTCTCTAGCTCATATAGTTCCCGAGATCTCGACAATCTTACTGACAGACAAGACCACATTAAAAACTAAAGCCGCTGTTCTAATTTTTAGTACGATCTTACTAGAATTTGAAAATTTCTGTATCAAGAATGTTTGAGGTGTTTGTATTTAAATCAAGAAAACAATTGTTGTTAAAAAAATAATTGATTCAAGGACAAACTCTTAAAATAAGATTAACATTCTTAAATCAAATACGATTCGAACTTAACTTAAGGAAATCCAGAAATCTAATGTTATAGCAATAAAAAAAAAATATTAAGAAACAATATGTGTACTTATTATCAAAAAATCAAAAGGTTATAGTGTACTTAACTAGGGTGGGAACATTTTTTTGTATGAAGTTCAAATTATTTTAGTAGCCATATTAAATGCACTTATTAATTTTAAGATCAAGAATAAATGTCTTACACTCAAGCTGAGGAAAGCCCTTAGTAAAATTGGAGAACTTTTAGCGTACTTTATTAAGTTTACTTCGCCGTTTTTTGTGAAACGTTTAAGTCGTTTAACGATTTAAATAGAATTCTTACTTCATTTTATAAAAAATTCGTTCTTAAATAAAGATAATCAAGAAATAAGTTAAACATGATAACTGAGAACTTGACTCCCTGGTAGAGAACATTAAATGGTCCTTCTATTTGTTACATACATTTCAACGAATACAATATACCTTTTTACCCTACAAAGTATAAGAATACAAAGTAGCTTTTTGTTCGGCCAGAAAAGTTTTGCATGGGTTAAAGGGGAAGGGGTTTTCCGCTGATAGGTGGGTTTTAATGCCTTAACCCACCATCGCCCCACAAGAAAGTTTGTATCGCGTTCGCTCAACCATTTTAGTCAACCTAATTAGCAACTTGATGATTTTTTAACGCTTTATCGAGCACTGGCAATGATTTCATTAGCTTCGAAGGAAGGGTTGGAAAATGGCTGAAGTGCAGTGTAAATTGCCTCATGATTATTAAATTGCCTCTTACTGTTGACTAGATTTAGTTTTTGGGGAGTCGTCGTTGAAAACTTGTTGAAAAGTTGAGAATGTTGCAAATTAGTTGGTTTAACTTGGCTCAGAGGCTTTACATAAGAAAGGGGATGCGGGGACTAATGTGGTGCTTGGGAATATTTCGGAAAATCTAATAATTGGATAAGGCCTTTTCCAGCATGAAGCCGATTACGCCCCTTCAACTAAATGAGGCTGAAAATACGTATTGCATACAATATTAGAAAAATACTTACATATTATTTAACCATTACTTGTTTATATAGCTTTGTTGTAGGTACTTCAAATGTAGGTACTTAAATATAAATTAAATATGTTTTAGATGCCTTTTTTAGAAGACAACATAAATAACATCATAAAATATACAAGCATTGGTTTTTCAAAAATGTTCTTCTGTAAGAACGTTTTTTTGGCAATTAAGAAAAATTAATATTTTGCCAAATCGGCACATACGTCACAATTAATGAAATGTTTTTCATTTTTGCACACCATTTAGATATATAAGTATATATATTTGTCATTATCTAATTATACCACTTTAAACTGTTTTATTTATACAAAGTTTTGTGAATATTTCTCTTTTGATGACCAATGATTTTTTGTTGGATTTCTACATAACAAATTTAAAACTCAAATTGAGCGCAAAATTTGATACATAATATTGGCTTTAATGAGGGAAGCGCGCAGCAAGCATATCACCTACAAAAACTCATCCCAAAAACCACAATACAACAATCTTTACGATCTTCAAACGAAAGAAAACAGAACTTGTTTGCCTTGAAGCTAACAAAAATCAAATATGACAAACAGAGGAGCGAGCAGAATGCGTTTGGAGATCAAAAAGAAAGAGAACATAAATTAACAGGAAACACTAAAGATGTTAAAGAACTAATGCGTTAAGACCATATCTATCACCCATAATTCGCTATAATCAGCTATCTTTAAATTTTTAATTTATTGAAAAATTTACAAATCTTTTATTGATTGCCTGACAAATCCTATTTGTACGCACATCAAGAAAAATCAATTTTCCAGAAAGAAAAATAAGTAGAGACCATAAATGGTTTTTTCAGTCTTCATTTCGAGCCGTCAACCCTCTTGGTTCGTCTTTTATCGATCAGTCTTAGGGTGGGCAAGTTTTTATGATCATGCTAAGAAGTTTCCTTCCTCTAAATTTGGTGACTCATGGGTGGAAACCTTTTTCGTTTTTATACACAATTCGTTTAATGGCAATTAGTTGGAAAAGTAGTTCTCGCTTTCTACTAGTCGATATTTAAGTCTGAGTTCCTGGAAATCACACATTTTGTAGTTCGAAAACAAGAACCATAAGATGTTGGTTGGAGGTGGAAATAGAACACCATCTCATTATTATTGTTAAGTAATGTCTGTGCTACTGCCCACACGAAGAGCAGAAAATCAGCAGCCAACGGTCCACAATCTTGAGATTTAGAGAACTTGAGAAGAAGTTCTCAGGCGGCTGAAGTAAAGTTACCAGGCATGGGCGTAAAGTTGAAGCTGTTGATGTGCATTCAGATGAAGATGGTTGCTACACTGAAGGCAAAAAATGATTATAAATCCACTATGTATTAACCCTTGCAAATTACAGCCAAATTAAATATATAAACATTTCCTCTAGTAAAAATATATAAATAAGCTTTGAGTAAGATTCGCAAAAAGTATGATTACATTTATTAATAAAAGACGGTTATTTTTAAAATTATGGCGTCTTTTTTCTTAGTGTACATCTTCTAGAATGAACATCTTGTGAAGATTGTGTGGGAGATTGCTGACATTTTTTTTTATGATGCTACATGCACAATGTCCAAATGAAATTAAATTCTGCTTTTAAACTGGTTAAGCTAACAAATTTCCAGGCTGATCAGGCAGACTTGTAAGATTTTCAGATTTTCTTGCAGTTTTCCTTTTTTTCGAAGACAATGTTGCTGGCCTCATGTTGCTCCTAGATGCGGTGCTCTCTTGTGGATCGCAACATGTGTTGCCAATGTAACGTGCTGCCCACACTGCTCTCAACATTTCCGCCGGGCGCATCTGCCCGTGACTAAAATCCATTCGAGATCCCGTGTGTCAGTCGTTATCTGAACGTCGGGAACTGTGCAATTGTCCGGCCCTCCGTGGAGCCTTGCGACCTGAACTGAATAAAAGGTGTTTTGCCAGAGCCAAACGGCAGTGCCTCTACCATCTATTGGACTCCGACTCCGCCATCTGGCCCAGGGAATCAAAACAAACAAATCATTGCACAAACAGGCCACCTTTATATACATACATATATTCCGGAGATATGTACTCGGATGTGCGTGAGTGGATTGGTGGGTGTGTTTTCCTTGCCTGAGGCATCGCGGCAAAAGTCGCGCGCGGATTGTGCGGTGGATTTATGTGCGCGGTAATTGGTTGACGCTAAAAATCTAATAGCCATTAATCAAAGTTGGTAAACAAATTGCCAGAGAGCAAGTAAAAAAAGACAACAAATATTAAAGAATATAATCCAATAAAAATGTGAATGGAAAGTGCTGAAGTTATCAAGCGTAAATTTTTGAAAATAAAATTAAATACGACAATAAGCAAGCTTCACACAAAATAACAAGAGAGAACGCTATAGTCGAGTGCCTCGACTATTAGATACCCGTTACTCAGCTATCCAGAAATCCTTATCGAGAATTAACGTTGACTCTGTTAAGCACCTTGGCCAGCTGTTCCAAAGTCATCCGTTAGATGGCGCCATGAAAGGCGGAAATGTAGGCGCTAGCCAGGGTAAAGCGTTTAATGGGTTTTTGGGCGTTAGAGTGGGCGTGGCAAACTTTTATTAGGCCAATCGATATTTATTGACGAAACAAATACATATCAATTAAAATTTTCATAATATCATCAAAACTGTGGCCACAGCTTGTGGCTTGTGGGCGTCAGAGAGGCGTGGCACCATTTTGAAACAAACTTGAGCTGCGTAGGAACTCCTAAAATCTGCATGCAAAATGCCAATCTTCTAGCTTTTATAGTTTCCGAGATCTCAGCATTCATACGTACAGACGGACATGGCTATATCGACTCGGCTAGTGACCCTGATCAAGAATATATATACTTTATAGGATCGGAAACGCTTCCTTCTAGCTGTTACATACTTTTGCACGAATACAATATACCCTTTTACTCTACGAGTAACGGGTATAATAACAAACATACTTTGAAAATAAATGTCGAAAGATATTGAAAGATCATTTAATGTTTTGGCAAAAGTATTTAAATACCAACGCAATGTCTTTTAATCATTACATTTAAAAAAAAACAAGTTTATTTAAAAATACAAAAAAAAGAAAATTATTTAACAAATTTAAAAAACAAATAATGAGTTTCTTGATAAAAATAGTGCCGACATAAAGAAAAATTTTAAGAACAGAGTTTTTTTTATAGGACAACGAATAGATTTTTAGATCGAAAAATCACTGAAATCAAACTACTTTCAGCATAAAATTTGTTTTTCTAATTAGTTTTATTCGACAAAAAACAATTTAATTTCCTTATAAAGATAATACGTCAACAAGTGTCAAAATAAAAAGCATCATAAATAATTGCGAATCGTCAGACAAAAGAAAATTCTTAAACTCAAACAAACGACAAAGAAAAGTGCACAATAAACGCGTGTGAGAAAAAACAATACAAAGAGCAAAGTATTTCCAGGGGTCCGCCTATTAAAACAATGATTTCCTCAAGGGGAAACGGAATGATCTTCAAAATGTATTGGCTAATTCTGATACTAATGCCCCTCACTTGGGCCAACACCAGTGATTTAAAGGGAGCCTTTGTAATGACCACAGTAGCTCCCACTTCGAGTCATCGAAATGCCCACCAGCAGCAAAGATTGCAGCGATTGCAGGAGGCACAGCAACTGGAAACCCATCAGCAACATCATCATCATCTGCGGCACGAGCAGCATTTGCGGTCCGAATTGGAGGGGAATCATCAGCCGCCAATCGGGGACTTTGAAATGGGTGGATCCAAGAAGCCCTTCGATCCACTGTTGCCCATGCAGCAGCACCACTTGCGTCATCACAATCGCCACCATCTGAGTTGGGAGCAGAGGGTGTTTCCCTCACTGCGACACCAGCAACACCGCTTGTCCCTAGGAACCAGCACTCCAAGAAATATCTTTACCTCGGAGGCACCCACAACCACTCATCACGGCTTGATCACAAATCATACTCGCTATTTCGACAGGGATGGCATCTTCCCCTCTTGGGCTGAACCTCGAACTACCAGAGGTCCCAATTGGCGACAGGAAGTGGATTCCAGTAGCTCCGATGGCGAAAGCGATGAGGACGAAGACGACGAGGACGACGATTATGAGTACGAAGATGACTCCGATTCTGATGGTGTGGATGAAGAACTAGCCCGACAAATGCCCAGATACTCTTTGTTCACCCAAAAACTACCCCACATTGACTTGAAAGAACAAGAGTACGATGCTGTTGATCAATCGGACGAATTGGATATAGTTTCGAATAATAATCATTATAGCAACAAGCATCCCAGTGTGGCCAATCCACACGATAAGTCAGCTGGCAAACGCAATATATTTGCTTGGCTGTTCAAACAAGATGTGGAAAAAGAGGTAGTTAAAGCACCGCACACCACAACTACTACAACGACCACAACCTCGACCACAACTGTGAAGCCCATAACACGCACTGAAAGGCCAAAACTACAATTAATAGATGCCAATCTTAAGAACAACGGTGGCGAAGAGGACTACTCGAACGAGGATTCGGATTCCGAGTCGGAAGAGGGATTCTCCAACGAACAGTGGAACAAAATCGAGCACGAACATCACCTCAAGCAGCAGAAACACCAGAAGGAACTATTGGCGATGCGTGAGAAGAGCTGGAATACCCCTCTCATAAGAAACATTGAGAATGAGGTGAGTCCGGCATTGCGCCCATTGTACTGAACCCACTGATAAGACTGTGGCATCCCGCCGATTTCATGATGTCATTAGCCATTGTTGTTGCGCTGACATTGCTCCATTATGTGGGATGGGTGGTGATAAGAGATTCTGTTTATGAACAGCTACAAATAGTGACTGTGGCCACAAATGACCAACAGATTTTTGGTGCCAGATTGTATTCGGTTTCGGTTTCACGTTTAATTTTCATTTGATATTGGCGGTTAGTCACGTCGAAAATTCGTCAGTAATCAATTGCACTAAAGAAAAAGACTTACGATAACTAAATAATGACAACGAATTTATGGTATTCAGTTTTTCGATGAAAGCTTTAATTTTGGACCAACTAGGTCTGGATTATACATCCAGTTAACTTAAGCAATCAGATTTGCCCATGATAAGATTGAATTGTCACTCTATTATCTATTTTTGAAGGATGGAATAGAAATTTCTCACAGTACATTAGTATTATTCACCTCGACAAAACGCACTGGCCATTGCTAATGCCGTTTGCATTTTGGCTTACAACAAAAACAGAAATGCAGCTTTACTCTGTGTTTTGGTGCCCATGTCAAATATTTACACAATGTTGAAAAGGCCAGGGGGGAATGGGTTGAAGATGTGGAGGGGGCAAGGACAGCAGGTGTCTCTTGCGAACTCGGCACTTTTTGGCTGACCATTCGCCATTCACCATTGCGGTTTGACTAATTGAAACCAGCAAGTTCGACAACATGAACACCTACACAAATCAACAAAATGCAACAACACTCAACAATATCAAATAATTTGTTGCATTTGATTTTCACTTTTTGGATGCGATTCCGTTTTGTTTGTTTTGAGTTGTTTGTTGACAAAGGTTCTACATTTTCCGGCCTCTCTTAATTGCATGTACATGCGTCTCTTTCACCCCTGACCCTGATGTATCTGGATTTCCCCCCTCCCTCTGACGACCCTTGCTGGTGTAATTACCGCAAAAAAGGACCAATTAAATTAGTACCAATACAATTAATGTTCGTCGGTAACGGCGGGTAAATTAAAAATACCCGGAAGAGTCTGCTTTAGTTTGTTTTTAGTGTTCTTTATTTATTTTTATTGTACCGCCGTTTTGACTTTACTGCATGTAAAATGAGTTTAGGTATAATTGAGATAAAACTTCTCGTTTATATAAAAATAATAAGCCATCGATGTCGTTAAATTAAATTATGGTGCAGCCTAAAGTGTTTCTTTAAATATATTTTTATACCCTTGCAGAGGGTATTATAATTTCAGTCAAAAGTTTGCAACGCAGTGAAGGAGACATTTCCGACCCTATAAAGTATATATATTCTTGATCAGCATCACCAGGAGAGTCGATCTAGCCATGTCCGTCTGTCCGTCTGTCCGTCTGTCCGTCCGTCCGTCCGTTTCTACGCAAACTAGTCCCTCAGTTTTAAAGCTATCTGCTTAAAACTTTCCCAAAAGTTGTCTTTCTATTGCAGGTAGTATATAAGTCGGAACGAGCCGGATCGGGCGACTATATCCTATAGCCGCCATATAACTGATTGATCGGAAATGCCATAACTTTGGTGTTTGTAAAGTTAGGAAGTTGGGATTTTCTATGGGTTTTATTTTTGGCCAATCAATCCGACCCACCAAATTTCATAAGGATCGGCCGACTATATCTTATAGCTGCCATATAACTGAACGATTGAAAATGCCATAACTTTGATGTTTTTAAAGTTAGGAAGTTGGGACTTTTTATGAGTATTAAGAATGCATCATATGAATAATTTTGGAGAATATAATTTAAGGAATATTCTGCAAGGGTATATCAACTTCGGCTCCGCCCGAAGTTAGCTTTCCTTTCTTGTTTATAGTGAGGAAGTATTTGTGTGCTGAATAAATTTTTGATATAAATTTGTTTTTATATCCAACAATTAAATTAAACCACATAATTTTCCAAATAACTAAATATTATAAAATAAATCGTATAATATTAGGTAATAAAACATAACACCTAAATTATATGTTACTCAAATAAATATTTGAATACATAATTACTTATAATCCTTATCCACTTCAGCTTATATTGGTATACCCTTGCAAGAGGTACTAAAATTTTAGTAAAAAGATTGCAAATCAGTAAAAGAGACATCTCCGATTCAATAAAGTAGATCTAGCCATGTCGATCTTTCTGTCTGTTTTACAGAGATCTGCATGAAACATTCCCAATATATATATGTGTCAGATCGGGACGAATTGGAATATATCATATGGATCCCATCAAAATATTCGCAAAAATTATAATAAAGAAATTGAAATTTCGTAGTTTTTGTAACATATTATATTTGGATTTACTTCAAGATATGGGGAATTTTAGAATGAATTTGTGTAAACGCTGATAGGGTATATAAACTTCGGTTTGCCGTAGTTTCCATTATTTATTGTTTCCGTATGAATTAATATTCTCAAATATTTTCGCAATTAATTCCATTTTAAATATTTGCCAGCTCAGTCAAAATTAATTCCCATGAAAAAATGTAATTTAAAACATAATCAAAAATTTAAATATGAATTAAGTGGGCACAAGCGATGACAATTGTGTGTGAAAATGTAAATGTGAAATGCACTCGAAATATTGTTAACAGCTAAATAAACACACGGCTAAAACAACGCGCTTAATAAGAGCAACAATAATTACCAAACCCAACAACAAAGTGCAGCTGCGGGTAAAACAACGCAAAAAACAAAAGTTTTTTCGAGATGTGGGTAGGGGAGGGGGAGGTTGGGTTGGAGGGTGGATGGTGGGGCGGCAGGTGAATTGGCACTGAGCCATCAAAATAACAAGACGCTTTTCCCACCTGCTCTCCTGAGAACAAAGCAATTAACATATGTCTGCATGGCTTGGATGCTCCTCTTACTTTCACCTTTCCCTCATCCGGATGTACTGCATCCTTCCCCAATTCCTTTCTTTGAAATGCTCAAAGAGAGTCTGCATCCACACTTTTATGTAAACCCTGAATATTCCTGCCGTGCCAACATGCCATTGAGTCAAAGCAAATTACCAAACCATTAAATTGGCAACGTTTCTACCTTATCATTCTCTTTATTTTGGCTTGGAAGTTTATTTAATTTTTGGTTTGACTGTTCATTATTGAGCTCTTTGCTGAAATCATGTTGTCCGATTTTTAATTAACATTTCAGGTTACGTAAACAGTAAAAGAAATGGTATCAATGTTTGTAAGTTAAAAATTCGATATATACATATGTATGTAGATTTGAACAGTATACAAATGATTTGCACAGAAAACATAAAGCTTTCTATATATTGACAAGAAAGGAAGCAAACTTCGGCAATAACTTCTTTTTTTGAAACAAAATATTTAATAGGCTTACGTACAAAATTACAATAAAATAAATCTTTGAATAGAACAGGGATGCCTAAGTTAAGATACCCTTGTAGGTTTTTTAAAAATAAAATATTATACAAAACGACTATACTTCGTTTGTTATCCGTAGATGTTTAAAAACAATAAATCTATGTAGACTTAAAATACTTTTTCCAGCGTGTCCCTGGCATCTTTGTAAAAATACCAGTTTCTTATAATTTTTAAAAAATAATTTATCTTGGAGTATAAACGTAAATGTTTAAAAACTTCGAGGGTATCATTTTGTTTCACTTATTTTATTGATTGTACGTGCCTAAACAACAGAAGACTTTTTTGAAAATTTAATCTAGATTGCTTTAAAATTGATTAGTATGCGTAGTAATGGCCAATGTAATGCCTTCTGCATTGCAATATCTTGACTAAAATTATAATACCCTCTGCAAGGATATATATATATATATATATATATATATATATATATATATATATATATATATATATATATATATATATAGCCAAGGTTCCAATAATGCGGATAGAACGCTCTTACAAAAAACCAAAAGTAATTTTTGAGAAGACAAAAATATTTTTATATATTTGTTTCGTTTCTAATTTTTTGAGTGTAAAGAAACAAAGTCCACTAATTTTAGTTTGTTGAAAAATGTTTAGCATGAAATCCTTGTAATCCCTTAAACTAATTGCGGTTTATTCGAGTGCAAACTGAAAAGAGAGAAGAGAAGGTTAATTTAATTTTATTTCGTTCTTTAGTTTGCAATTTTCGCATTTTGGGTTTGTTGAAAGTGTTTTAAAAACGCTTGTGGGGAAATTCAATTTTATTAATATATATTTTGTTTTTTTGTTTGCTGTGTTGTAAAAAAGACCTTTATAGATTTTCATTTCGATCTCTTTCATGAGGTCTTCTCTCTTTTCCCAAAACCAAGCGCACATTCCTTATTTGCCCAACCTCCTCCCATTTTCAGTTTTTCATCTGCTATTTTTATACCCTTGCAGAGGGAAGTATAATTTACTAAAATTTAATTTACCCTATAAAGTATATTAGTATATATTCTTGATCAGCATCACCAGGAGAGTCGATCTAGCCATGTCCGTTCGTCGGTCTACTATGGAATTACGGTCATAATTTAATTAATCGGACATCTGTATCATATAGCTCCCATAGGAAAATATAAAAATTAAAAAAAATAAATATAAAATTAATAAATAAATAACAAGAAAGGAAAGCTAACTTCGGGCGGAGCCGAAGTTGATATACCCTTGCAGAATACTCTGTAAATTATATTTTCCAAAATTATTCATATGATGCATTCTTAATACTCATAAAAAATCCCAACTTCGTAACTTTACAAACACCAAAGTTGTGGCATTTCCGATCGTTCAGTTATATGGCAGCTATACTATATAGTCGGCCGATCCTTATAAAATTTGGTACGTCAAATTGATTGGCCAAATGTAAAACCCATAGAAAATCACAACTTCCTAACTTTAAAAACACCAAAGTTATGGCATTTTCGATCGTTCAGTTATATGGCAGCTATAGGATATAGTCGGCCGATCCCGGCCGTTCCGACTTATATACTGCGTGCAAAGGAAAGAAGGGTGTGTGCAAAGTTTCAATTCGATAGCTTTAAAACTGAGAGACTAGTTTGCGTAGAAACAGACAGACGGACAGACGGACATGGCTATATCAACTCAGGAGGTGATCCTGATCAAGAATATATATACTTTATATGGTCGGAGATGTCTCCTTCACTGCGTTGCACACTTTTGACCAAAATTATAATACCCTCTGCAAGGGTATAAAAATTGGACAACAATATCAGATAGCTGCCATAGAAACGATGGCAAAATGCAACGCAAAATCGACATGTAGATTCGTTGTTTTTAGTAACATAGACATAGAAATCGAATTGAATTCGTTTTGTAATAACTGCAAGGGTATATAAACTTCGGCTTGCCTATGTTTGTATCCTTTCTTGTTTCAGTTGTTTTTAAACTATTTGTCACTTTTGTGGATGTGTTTCCCATATTGCCAGCTTGTTTTTCTTCATTTTACTGCGTTTCCATCCGTCGCCTTAGCATTTTTTTGCACTTACCAGATCTTCAGAGAGAAGACCCCACAGTTGGCTAAGTCTTTGTGTGTCGAAATGTCAGAAGTGGAGACTCGTTGATATAATGCGAGTAGGGTATTTGTGAACTATTTACCAAAAGTATCTGCTATCTACTATTAATATTTTTTATCAGTATTATATGGTATACCGACAGCATCAAGCTAAGGGAAACAATATTAAAGTTGATGTTGCCTCCAAAGATAACAAAACTTTTCAAAAGTTACTGTATGTTATCGAGTAAGGATATTTTCAATATATTGCTCTCTTCTATTATGCCTTTTTATTTTTCCAATTTTCCAGCATTTGTTGATTGTTTTTCCTTCAGTTATTACTCGGTCAGATGTATCAGAAGTTTCTTAATTTTGTTTTGTTATTTCTCCTTGCTGTTCCTGTTGATGACATTTTTCAGCTAATTTTCACTCACATTTCATAAATTTTCCTTTTGGCCTGTTATTGGCAGTGCAATTTATTTCCACCTCTCTCCTATTTGAGATGTTTTAACTTTTTCCTCTTTTTCTGCTGCTGTTTTTGCTCATGCCAGGGGCATTCATTAGTTGCTTTCGTTACCCGAGGTACTGTGAGTATATCATTTGGAAGGAATTTTTGCTTTTCCCATAGAAAAATACTTGCCTTCCCCACTCTCGGTCATTGAAGTCTCATTTATTCGCCGCTGCCTTCTTTGGACATTTTCCGTTGCACAACTTGTGCTTATTGTCTCGAGTTGGTTGGCGTTCTGTTTCTTCTTTGGTTTTTGGCAGACTTTTTGAGACGGCTGGGGTCTAGGATTGTTTAGCTTCTCCCCATAATTTATAGCAGCTTCTAATATAAATTTCATGAAATTATTATCCCACTCTCTTTGGAAAACAAAAAAGCAATATAAATTCTCGCAACTAATTGGCAATGGTGCTTTTGTCGTTGTTTATGTGGAGTTGGAAGTTTCAATGACTTTATTAGGCTGTACAGATTACATATGTGCAGGGGCTTCCTTTCTTCTCACTCCCTATGTTTTTTTCGTTTAAATGTTTCCCTTGTGCCACACATGCTGCGCTGGAGATTCTTAGAATGCCGCGAAGTATGTAAGCGGCTTCGTCACTTTATAAATCATACGGCACACAGTTACAGCACACTTCAAATGAACAGTATTCGCGTAAGTAAACAAATTAAAATTGCTCATAATTTTATTAGTATTATTATAATGATACATATGTGTAAAAGAAATTCAGAACCATTTTAATTTATTATTTATTTTATTTATATTTATTTAAATAAAAGCCTGTTTTTTTATACCCGTTACTCGTAGAGTAAAAGGGTATATTGTATTCGTGCAAAAGTATGTAACAGCTAGAAGGAAGCGTTTCCGACCCTATAAAGTATATATATTCTTGATCAGGGTCACTAGCCGAGTCGATATAGCCATGTCCGTCTGTCCGTCTGTCCGTCTGTCTGTCCGTCTGTCTGTCTGTCTGTCTGTCTGTCCGTATGAACGCTGAGATCTCGGAAACTATAAAAGCTAGAAGATTGGCATTTTGCATGCAGATTCTAGGAGTTCCTACGCAGCGCAAGTTTGTTTCAAAAAGGTGCCACGCCCCTTTAACGCCCACAATCGCTTATATACGATTTTAAAAATTTAAATACTTCGGAAAAGTAAAAATGCAGTTTTATTGTGTTTATCAATACCTATCGAAATGTAGAAGAAATTTTTCAAATCGGACCATTCGTTAAAAAGTTATGCGTGATCAAAGTTTCTATCTCTATCTCCCTCGCACTCCCTTTACCTGAGTAACGGGTATCTGATAGTCGGGGCACCCGACTATAGCGTTCTCTCTTGTTTTACCCTAAAATCTGTGCACATAATTTTTTACTTCTTTAATATTTTTTTAAAGATTTAAATTATTTTCCTATAACTGTTGTCTCCATTGGAATTCCGTTCGACTTAATATATTATTAATATTATATATATATATATATTTTAAAGAGTTAGACTGCTATTATTCGTTCCACAACTGTAGATATACATACAGAATAGGGGCAGAAGGGCAATTTAGGGAGTGACGAAAGCAGTTTGTTAGTTAATCTGACAGAAAACGGTTTGTCAGTGGCAGAGCGATTTGTATCTTTGTATCTGTTGCATGCGTTTGCTTTTGTTGGTTGCAGCAACCCAAGCTCTGATTCTGTCTCTTTCTCCTTGTATCTCCCCATCTCTCTCTGTGTGCCAGTGGGCTTTTTAGTAACTAACCGAAGACACATGTGGTGAGATGCCGACTTTGTGATTGATTTTGATGATGAGCCCGACGAGGAATTCATTGTAATTCATTGAAATGCAAGGCTGATCCGCCGTGTCAACCCATGACTTCATGACTTGTTTTGGGGTCAAGGTGGTTGGATTCGCTTGGTGCGTTTACAGTTAGAACTCTATTACGATCCGCGATCACGTTTGGCATGATTTAAGCTGCGAGCAAAGGCATAAATATTTTATTACGTGTCGAAGAATTCTCGAATGTTATCGGGCGAATGGAGGGGAGCGGTGCTTTTAGTTTATGGTTAATGCCAGTGCCTGCTGCAATTGCCATATAACTTTATAAGGCTGACCCAAATTGAAGTGTCAGAAATAGACTTTACTGAAGTGGGAGATCGGGAGACTTTCGGTGAACTCAAGAAATATTTTATAAAATCTACAAAAATTCTGTTTGTAATTTTCAACTACCTTAACATAAAATCAAAAGAACTATATTCATAAAAATCTCAAGTGACGGACTTTAAATCACATGATTTACACTAAACAAGCAAGAAGGCAAAAAATGGTTTATTAATTTAGATCTTGTTCAATAAATATACCACGAAATAAACAATGATTAATGTATGAATTTAAATAATATCGTTTAGATATTACAAATTAACTTCAACTGATAATCGCTGTTATAAATCTTAATGAAAATGTATTAAAAATATTCCGCGTTCCAATATAATAAAACATGTTGTAAATGATTCAATGCCTGTACTCTCATTTTGTATTTTCATTAACCTGATTAACAAATAATAATTTAGTATTGTCATCCAGCTTACAGTTTTGTAAATCATTCCAGGTGTCATGGCCACTCCTTCGATTCATATTTACTTTATATCTCATTCTTTATTTTTCAGCAACTTTGTGTAATTCTTTTATTCATATTTGATTTATATTTGTTACTCTACTGCCAGTAACTCCTTTAAATCAAACAACAACTAGTAATCTAATATTCACATATAACCCCGCCCAAATGCGAAATTAGGTTTTAATTCACGCAACAACTGCAAGTGACAAAATAAAAAACGACTGAAAATAACACTCTTGTCAAAACAGTCGGGTTGACGATAAATTATGACCAGCAAACGAAAATATTTTTGTTGACGTGTTTGTTGCAAGTCCATTGCGAAATGCTTGCCCTACAATTTCCGCCTCCATGGAGCAACCCATTTTTCCCTTTTCTACAAAAAAAAAAGCCGCAAAAGACAAATTGAATGTCGTGTTAGCCGATTCATGAAAAGAGGTTTAAGAGAGAAAAGAGTCACGGTCATGCCTGTTATTCAAAGCCTCATACAAATAAAGCAAAAACTGTAACTAAACTGAACTATTGAACTGTGAACTGAAAACTAAAACACACACAGAAATATCAGCCCAAAAAACTCATTCGAAAACACAGTCGACCTTCATTGAACTGGATATTTCCCATCATGCTACTTGCTACTTGCAATATTAATAGGAAAATTTGTTTATCGATAAATTTAATCTATAGTTCTTTTAAAAACATAACATAAATCCATAATTAATTATAGTTATACAAAATACAATTGAAAATATGTGATTATAATTATATGATTATAATGTGCATAACAAATAATCTTCTAAAAAATAAATAAATAAATAAAGTTCGTCTAGAGACTTAGCAGGGGTACGATTTACCGAATTCGGACATATTTAAAATCCGTTTAATCAAAACTGTAAGCCATGTTATTGTGTATCAAAAGATTTTGTCACCTTTAGAAGTTTTACTGTCTTTTGTACATATATAAACGTATCTGAAACCCATTTGTGCATTCTAATTCGTCAAACAAAGGCTGATTTATAAATCAAAAAAAAAAATCAAAGATGACTCTAAAAAGGAAATAAAGTTGGGTTTTTGATGTTTTGGAACCTATTCGCAGTCACCTGCTGTGCTGTATTGTACCACCTGTACCTGGTGTAAATAGTTCAGGTGCTCGATGTAATCTCTCCCACGAACACGCACTCGCAAACCAGAAAAGGTCAAAGGGCAAATGTCTTCATTCAAAGTATATATTGATGTTGATGCATTGGCCGGCTGATCATTAAAAATTTAACATAAATCTTTTGAGTCAGTCATGCCACTCTGGGGTCCCTTCATCCGTGTGAGAGTGTGTGTAAGTATCTGTGTGCGGCTGTGCCTGGTATATGTATGTTATGTGTGTCAAAAATTCGCTTCAAATTGCAAGCCCATTACACACATCTATAAAGTATAAGAGCCGCGATTACAGAGCCAAGGCAACAGAAAAACTCCGGCCAACGAGAACACACCCACCAAAAGGTGCTTAAGGTGTGTGTGTGTGTCACTGACAAGTGTCACCATCGTTGAATGCACAGTGGAATGGATCAAAAAAATTTTAATTTTTACTATTTTTCTCTAATAAGTAAGAAAGTAATTAGAATGTTTTCTATTTCAAATCGATTGAAATGCACTTGGCAAAAAGCTTATACAGACTCTCAAGGTTTCCTGGTACAAACCCAATCCTATCCAAAATATTCATTTGAACCTTTTATATTTGTGTGATCTGTTAGTAAAGATAACAAATATTTTGAGTTGACATTGCGGGTTTTTTGGTTTTCGAAAACATTTATTGCCACCAAAATCTACCAAATTTAAAGATGGTGTTCGGAGCAGAATCAAAATGAATGTAAATAAATATGCAAACCACAAAGAAGCCCATAGTTCTTAAAACTTTTATATGCCAGAGCTTTTGTCTATAGACTGCCTATTAATACACGGCATTTCGTATTTGAAACCCATCTATTAATATTTTAAAGTAAAGGGTGGTAAATTTGTTGTTTCCTTGAAACATATGATCATAAGGTTCTTTCTCAACCAACTTAGAGAACATATTTATACCCTTGTTGTTAGTGAAATTGAAATAACAAAAAGATTTTAAATATAAAAACCTCGGATCATATTTTAGATTTATATTACAATAGCCTCACCATTTTGTTCTTGTTGGATGGTTAGGGTAGATAAATGATCGGCTTCAGTACAGTGCCAAAATTCAGTTAAGCTGTCTGTTTAAATTGATGACAAATTTGTACAGTGACTAATATCCGAGTATTGTATTCAAGCGCATTCGAGACCACTGTTAGTCTCGACTTTTGCTATTACAAAAGTTGTCTGTGTGCCAGCGAGTGGCACATAAAAACCAAAGTTCCCAAAAGAAACCCAAAAAATTGACATGCACTTTTTGACAGCTAAATCAATAAGCATAATTTTTGGCCATGTCAAGAGTGGATTCCACTGCACTCAGACTCGCTTATTGAATATGGCATATAAAATAATGCGGCGTTAAATTCATAATGGGCGGTCTCTCTTTCTGGCATTTGGCGGGTTGACAAAAATCTGCATTTAATTAATGTCCGCGGTCAACAATGATAATGATTATAACTTAATTTCTGGTTGATTTCGGAATTTGATAGATCGGTGTTGGAATCACAACTTGTGGCTGGACATTAAACCTTTGTGTGCGCTTGACACCACGTAAATCTTTTTTGCAGTCGCGTCACAATTTATGACATTCGAATTGTTGAAAGACAGGGAAGACGGCAAATTGAATGCCAATGCCAGGCCAGCAACAATAAATCTAAATTGATTCGATTGGCATTTTGAAAAGCCCAGTAGCAGACCCCTGATGTCCCCTATATGATTAATTTTTTCTCTCTTTTCGTCTTCGTTAAATGTTAGAAATTTCCAATGTCTCCAGTTGCACTCCGTTTGCATTATGCATGAGAAACGAGATTCGGTGTCGGTTTCTTCAGTTTCTTCAGCTTGTTTGCTTGACATGCGGACAGTGCTTTAGTGCGTTTCATCAATATTTCATTTTCAGCATTTATAAACGATTTCCTTTTATTACACAATTTTATTTCCATTTTATTGGACTCCGATTGGGAACAAAGCACTCGTGAAGTCTTCAAGCGAGACTCACGAACATTAACTTCGCACTCAAAAGGTGTTTTATATATGTACCGGGGCTCATACTCGCCTTTCCAGAAGGGCGGGGCTTTATCTGACAAACACTAACACTTTCGCTTTCAATAAAAAAACCCAAAAAACTCGATTTGTTGCGGGACTCAAAGAGGCTTTAGAGCTTTACAATACCGTAAAACAGAACATTTAAGTATTTTTAAACAGCTATCCCATGCTAATCCCATTTGAATTTATTGCCTTTGATTTAATTTTAAGTTTCCAAACATTTATTTTTGGTGGAGAAGGCAAATCAACGGAACAAAGTCAAGGTTATCATGGGGTCTAAAAATAATTAAACGCATATTGAGTGGGCAGTGAATTTAGATTGAGGTATATATTGTGCAAAATAAGAAATATAATAAAGATATGTTTGTTTTAGTGATTCATAAATTATGTTGCGTAACTGCTAAAATGTTTGAATATACATTTTTGCTTTTAAGTATTTTGTAAAAATTTAATATTATTAGTTTTTTTATAAATAGCAAGTGTTTGAATGTGAAATTACATGCTGGTAAAAGAATTAATATGGGACCTTATCTTAGTTATTTGAGTGCCGCAACCTAAATCATGAGCTTCAATGTCATGATACGCAGTGGACTGCTAGAACTGCTGTCCATGAATTAATGGGTCTTTCATCAGTCATTTAAGCTACCCAATTTGCATACTGCATCCGTATCTAACCAGCTACCTTCGCTGGCCATCCTTACCACTTCTCCCCCTTCCCCCTTCCATCGACCATCCCACCGGTGGTGCTCTGCACCTGCTGCTCAACGGAGTGCGCTTCATCGACCGCAAATCGCAGATAGCTGGAACATTGAGCCAAGCCCCTCGAGGTCAGCTCATAAACTAAACGCTATCAAAAAGCCAAATGCCTGCTGACTGGCTTGGTTAATCACTTCATCAACGTCCAAATCGCCAGCAAATCAACCAGAAATGGGTGCTGTGCAGCGGGAGGCGGGTAAATGGATTCTAGAGTCGATGGCAAACAAATCTCGGAGTCATCAAAATCATTTTTTCCATACTCTAACAGAGAGTTCTTCAGGCTGGTGAAGTGTTTTCTTCAATTCAGATGAGAAATATAAGTGTGTTTGGCTTTAATTTTTATTTTACTTGCAAATTATGTGGATCTTCAAAGAATTTTTTTGCAAAGACATGCATTAAAGAAGTTTCTGAAACCTATTGTGTATTTTGTATGTCTAACAGGTTATTTAAATCTCCAAATTCGAGGCGAGTTTTTTACTTTTTTTGTGTTCGGTCGTGGTTTTCGTGTCCACCGCGGGCAAGTTGCAAGTTGCAACTGCCTGGCAGTCTGCACTCCGTGGTCTCTGGTCGCAAGTCCGTAGTGTCGGTCTTCGTCTTCGTCTTCTAGTTAAAATCCCTGCTCTACGTGGCTCGAGTGTGCTTCGCGGTTGCCAGACAGACGGCGGTTGCCAACTAATAATTGCCGAAGGCCGGGGAAAATAGCAGAGGGCGGGGGTCGACTGGCAAGCGAATTTGCACAAAGTTGCAAATCATTTGACAGGCGGTGGCTGGTACAAGATTTTCGCTCTGGCTCCGCTTTTGTGGGCTTTGCATTCCGCTCGGGCGTTTGTTTGCTTTACGCAAATCTTTGGCTGCTGTTGCCACTTCGATGATGTCATATGCAAATAAAAAATAGATAAAGAAAAGCCACAGACAGATGCCAAATTTTCGTGGCCAATCTCGGCCGGGGCATGGAAATGACAAAGGTGATGCTAATGGTGATGGATATGGCTGTTGATTATGTCTCCCTCGATCGGAATGCTGTTGCGATTTGTTTGTTTGCTCCACCGAGTGTTTGTCGGTGATTTATGCCAAATATTTGACTAATTCTTATCGCATTTTTTGCATCTCTTTGCAGGTGAGTTCTGGCAGTGACATTTTCGAGATTGATTTTGAGGAATGCCCAATGATTTGAAGGTGGATATGGTAAGCCAAAGAGACCATTCAAATTCCCAGATAGTTATCGGATTGCTGCCTAATTTGGCAAGCATTCAAGCGAATTGAGGCAATATATCTAAGAATTAAAGTCGGTCAGCTTAGACAATAAAATATGTATTCTTTTAGTACCCATTTTAAATTATATTCTTCCCATTTTGTCTATAAAATTAAAATCAATTTCAATCAATAAAATCAAATTTTTGCTTTTCTGCCTTAGAATTTAAAATAAGAAATATTATTTTAAGCTATAATTTAAGTTTTGAGACTAAAACATAGCTATTGAGGGTAAATGTGGGGTAAATGAGGGTAAACTACTGGGTAAATGTTTTTCATTTTCATTTGCTATTAATAGATTGAATATTCTGAGAATATTTGGCTGTGCACATAATTTTTTACTTCTTTAATATTTTTTTAAAGATTTAAATTATTTTCCTATAACTGTTGTCTCCATTGGAATTCCGTTCGACTTAATATATTATTAATATTATATATATATATATATTTTAAAGAGTTAGACTGCTATTATTCGTTCCACAACTGTAGATATACATACAGAATAGGGGCAGAAGGGCAATTTAGGGAGTGACGAAAGCAGTTTGTTAGTTAATCTGACAGAAAACGGTTTGTCAGTGGCAGAGCGATTTGTATCTTTGTATCTGTTGCATGCGTTTGCTTTTGTTGGTTGCAGCAACCCAAGCTCTGATTCTGTCTCTTTCTCCTTGTATCTCCCCATCTCTCTCTGTGTGCCAGTGGGCTTTTTAGTAACTAACCGAAGACACATGTGGTGAGATGCCGACTTTGTGATTGATTTTGATGATGAGCCCGACGAGGAATTCATTGTAATTCATTGAAATGCAAGGCTGATCCGCCGTGTCAACCCATGACTTCATGACTTGTTTTGGGGTCAAGGTGGTTGGATTCGCTTGGTGCGTTTACAGTTAGAACTCTATTACGATCCGCGATCACGTTTGGCATGATTTAAGCTGCGAGCAAAGGCATAAATATTTTATTACGTGTCGAAGAATTCTCGAATGTTATCGGGCGAATGGAGGGGAGCGGTGCTTTTAGTTTATGGTTAATGCCAGTGCCTGCTGCAATTGCCATATAACTTTATAAGGCTGACCCAAATTGAAGTGTCAGAAATAGACTTTACTGAAGTGGGAGATCGGGAGACTTTCGGTGAACTCAAGAAATATTTTATAAAATCTACAAAAATTCTGTTTGTAATTTTCAACTACCTTAACATAAAATCAAAAGAACTATATTCATAAAAATCTCAAGTGACGGACTTTAAATCACATGATTTACACTAAACAAGCAAGAAGGCAAAAAATGGTTTATTAATTTAGATCTTGTTCAATAAATATACCACGAAATAAACAATGATTAATGTATGAATTTAAATAATATCGTTTAGATATTACAAATTAACTTCAACTGATAATCGCTGTTATAAATCTTAATGAAAATGTATTAAAAATATTCCGCGTTCCAATATAATAAAACATGTTGTAAATGATTCAATGCCTGTACTCTCATTTTGTATTTTCATTAACCTGATTAACAAATAATAATTTAGTATTGTCATCCAGCTTACAGTTTTGTAAATCATTCCAGGTGTCATGGCCACTCCTTCGATTCATATTTACTTTATATCTCATTCTTTATTTTTCAGCAACTTTGTGTAATTCTTTTATTCATATTTGATTTATATTTGTTACTCTACTGCCAGTAACTCCTTTAAATCAAACAACAACTAGTAATCTAATATTCACATATAACCCCGCCCAAATGCGAAATTAGGTTTTAATTCACGCAACAACTGCAAGTGACAAAATAAAAAACGACTGAAAATAACACTCTTGTCAAAACAGTCGGGTTGACGATAAATTATGACCAGCAAACGAAAATATTTTTGTTGACGTGTTTGTTGCAAGTCCATTGCGAAATGCTTGCCCTACAATTTCCGCCTCCATGGAGCAACCCATTTTTCCCTTTTCTACAAAAAAAAAAGCCGCAAAAGACAAATTGAATGTCGTGTTAGCCGATTCATGAAAAGAGGTTTAAGAGAGAAAAGAGTCACGGTCATGCCTGTTATTCAAAGCCTCATACAAATAAAGCAAAAACTGTAACTAAACTGAACTATTGAACTGTGAACTGAAAACTAAAACACACACAGAAATATCAGCCCAAAAAACTCATTCGAAAACACAGTCGACCTTCATTGAACTGGATATTTCCCATCATGCTACTTGCTACTTGCAATATTAATAGGAAAATTTGTTTATCGATAAATTTAATCTATAGTTCTTTTAAAAACATAACATAAATCCATAATTAATTATAGTTATACAAAATACAATTGAAAATATGTGATTATAATTATATGATTATAATGTGCATAACAAATAATCTTCTAAAAAATAAATAAATAAATAAAGTTCGTCTAGAGACTTAGCAGGGGTACGATTTACCGAATTCGGACATATTTAAAATCCGTTTAATCAAAACTGTAAGCCATGTTATTGTGTATCAAAAGATTTTGTCACCTTTAGAAGTTTTACTGTCTTTTGTACATATATAAACGTATCTGAAACCCATTTGTGCATTCTAATTCGTCAAACAAAGGCTGATTTATAAATCAAAAAAAAAAAATCAAAGATGACTCTAAAAAGGAAATAAAGTTGGGTTTTTGATGTTTTGGAACCTATTCGCAGTCACCTGCTGTGCTGTATTGTACCACCTGTACCTGGTGTAAATAGTTCAGGTGCTCGATGTAATCTCTCCCACGAACACGCACTCGCAAACCAGAAAAGGTCAAAGGGCAAATGTCTTCATTCAAAGTATATATTGATGTTGATGCATTGGCCGGCTGATCATTAAAAATTTAACATAAATCTTTTGAGTCAGTCATGCCACTCTGGGGTCCCTTCATCCGTGTGAGAGTGTGTGTAAGTATCTGTGTGCGGCTGTGCCTGGTATATGTATGTTATGTGTGTCAAAAATTCGCTTCAAATTGCAAGCCCATTACACACATCTATAAAGTATAAGAGCCGCGATTACAGAGCCAAGGCAACAGAAAAACTCCGGCCAACGAGAACACACCCACCAAAAGGTGCTTAAGGTGTGTGTGTGTGTCACTGACAAGTGTCACCATCGTTGAATGCACAGTGGAATGGATCAAAAAAATTTTAATTTTTACTATTTTTCTCTAATAAGTAAGAAAGTAATTAGAATGTTTTCTATTTCAAATCGATTGAAATGCACTTGGCAAAAAGCTTATACAGACTCTCAAGGTTTCCTGGTACAAACCCAATCCTATCCAAAATATTCATTTGAACCTTTTATATTTGTGTGATCTGTTAGTAAAGATAACAAATATTTTGAGTTGACATTGCGGGTTTTTTGGTTTTCGAAAACATTTATTGCCACCAAAATCTACCAAATTTAAAGATGGTGTTCGGAGCAGAATCAAAATGAATGTAAATAAATATGCAAACCACAAAGAAGCCCATAGTTCTTAAAACTTTTATATGCCAGAGCTTTTGTCTATAGACTGCCTATTAATACACGGCATTTCGTATTTGAAACCCATCTATTAATATTTTAAAGTAAAGGGTGGTAAATTTGTTGTTTCCTTGAAACATATGATCATAAGGTTCTTTCTCAACCAACTTAGAGAACATATTTATACCCTTGTTGTTAGTGAAATTGAAATAACAAAAAGATTTTAAATATAAAAACCTCGGATCATATTTTAGATTTATATTACAATAGCCTCACCATTTTGTTCTTGTTGGATGGTTAGGGTAGATAAATGATCGGCTTCAGTACAGTGCCAAAATTCAGTTAAGCTGTCTGTTTAAATTGATGACAAATTTGTACAGTGACTAATATCCGAGTATTGTATTCAAGCGCATTCGAGACCACTGTTAGTCTCGACTTTTGCTATTACAAAAGTTGTCTGTGTGCCAGCGAGTGGCACATAAAAACCAAAGTTCCCAAAAGAAACCCAAAAAATTGACATGCACTTTTTGACAGCTAAATCAATAAGCATAATTTTTGGCCATGTCAAGAGTGGATTCCACTGCACTCAGACTCGCTTATTGAATATGGCATATAAAATAATGCGGCGTTAAATTCATAATGGGCGGTCTCTCTTTCTGGCATTTGGCGGGTTGACAAAAATCTGCATTTAATTAATGTCCGCGGTCAACAATGATAATGATTATAACTTAATTTCTGGTTGATTTCGGAATTTGATAGATCGGTGTTGGAATCACAACTTGTGGCTGGACATTAAACCTTTGTGTGCGCTTGACACCACGTAAATCTTTTTGCAGTCGCGTCACAATTTATGACATTCGAATTGTTGAAAGACAGGGAAGACGGCAAATTGAATGCCAATGCCAGGCCAGCAACAATAAATCTAAATTGATTCGATTGGCATTTTGAAAAGCCCAGTAGCAGACCCCTGATGTCCCCTATATGATTAATTTTTTCTCTCTTTTCGTCTTCGTTAAATGTTAGAAATTTCCAATGTCTCCAGTTGCACTCCGTTTGCATTATGCATGAGAAACGAGATTCGGTGTCGGTTTCTTCAGTTTCTTCAGCTTGTTTGCTTGACATGCGGACAGTGCTTTAGTGCGTTTCATCAATATTTCATTTTCAGCATTTATAAACGATTTCCTTTTATTACACAATTTTATTTCCATTTTATTGGACTCCGATTGGGAACAAAGCACTCGTGAAGTCTTCAAGCGAGACTCACGAACATTAACTTCGCACTCAAAAGGTGTTTTATATATGTACCGGGGCTCATACTCGCCTTTCCAGAAGGGCGGGGCTTTATCTGACAAACACTAACACTTTCGCTTTCAATAAAAAAACCCAAAAAACTCGATTTGTTGCGGGACTCAAAGAGGCTTTAGAGCTTTACAATACCGTAAAACAGAACATTTAAGTATTTTTAAACAGCTATCCCATGCTAATCCCATTTGAATTTATTGCCTTTGATTTAATTTTAAGTTTCCAAACATTTATTTTTGGTGGAGAAGGCAAATCAACGGAACAAAGTCAAGGTTATCATGGGGTCTAAAAATAATTAAACGCATATTGAGTGGGCAGTGAATTTAGATTGAGGTATATATTGTGCAAAATAAGAAATATAATAAAGATATGTTTGTTTTAGTGATTCATAAATTATGTTGCGTAACTGCTAAAATGTTTGAATATACATTTTTGCTTTTAAGTATTTTGTAAAAATTTAATATTATTAGTTTTTTTATAAATAGCAAGTGTTTGAATGTGAAATTACATGCTGGTAAAAGAATTAATATGGGACCTTATCTTAGTTATTTGAGTGCCGCAACCTAAATCATGAGCTTCAATGTCATGATACGCAGTGGACTGCTAGAACTGCTGTCCATGAATTAATGGGTCTTTCATCAGTCATTTAAGCTACCCAATTTGCATACTGCATCCGTATCTAACCAGCTACCTTCGCTGGCCATCCTTACCACTTCTCCCCCTTCCCCCTTCCATCGACCATCCCACCGGTGGTGCTCTGCACCTGCTGCTCAACGGAGTGCGCTTCATCGACCGCAAATCGCAGATAGCTGGAACATTGAGCCAAGCCCCTCGAGGTCAGCTCATAAACTAAACGCTATCAAAAAGCCAAATGCCTGCTGACTGGCTTGGTTAATCACTTCATCAACGTCCAAATCGCCAGCAAATCAACCAGAAATGGGTGCTGTGCAGCGGGAGGCGGGTAAATGGATTCTAGAGTCGATGGCAAACAAATCTCGGAGTCATCAAAATCATTTTTTCCATACTCTAACAGAGAGTTCTTCAGGCTGGTGAAGTGTTTTCTTCAATTCAGATGAGAAATATAAGTGTGTTTGGCTTTAATTTTTATTTTACTTGCAAATTATGTGGATCTTCAAAGAATTTTTTTGCAAAGACATGCATTAAAGAAGTTTCTGAAACCTATTGTGTATTTTGTATGTCTAACAGGTTATTTAAATCTCCAAATTCGAGGCGAGTTTTTTACTTTTTTTGTGTTCGGTCGTGGTTTTCGTGTCCACCGCGGGCAAGTTGCAAGTTGCAACTGCCTGGCAGTCTGCACTCCGTGGTCTCTGGTCGCAAGTCCGTAGTGTCGGTCTTCGTCTTCGTCTTCTAGTTAAAATCCCTGCTCTACGTGGCTCGAGTGTGCTTCGCGGTTGCCAGACAGACGGCGGTTGCCAACTAATAATTGCCGAAGGCCGGGGAAAATAGCAGAGGGCGGGGGTCGACTGGCAAGCGAATTTGCACAAAGTTGCAAATCATTTGACAGGCGGTGGCTGGTACAAGATTTTCGCTCTGGCTCCGCTTTTGTGGGCTTTGCATTCCGCTCGGGCGTTTGTTTGCTTTACGCAAATCTTTGGCTGCTGTTGCCACTTCGATGATGTCATATGCAAATAAAAAATAGATAAAGAAAAGCCACAGACAGATGCCAAATTTTCGTGGCCAATCTCGGCCGGGGCATGGAAATGACAAAGGTGATGCTAATGGTGATGGATATGGCTGTTGATTATGTCTCCCTCGATCGGAATGCTGTTGCGATTTGTTTGTTTGCTCCACCGAGTGTTTGTCGGTGATTTATGCCAAATATTTGACTAATTCTTATCGCATTTTTTGCATCTCTTTGCAGGTGAGTTCTGGCAGTGACATTTTCGAGATTGATTTTGAGGAATGCCCAATGATTTGAAGGTGGATATGGTAAGCCAAAGAGACCATTCAAATTCCCAGATAGTTATCGGATTGCTGCCTAATTTGGCAAGCATTCAAGCGAATTGAGGCAATATATCTAAGAATTAAAGTCGGTCAGCTTAGACAATAAAATATGTATTCTTTTAGTACCCATTTTAAATTATATTCTTCCCATTTTGTCTATAAAATTAAAATCAATTTCAATCAATAAAATCAAATTTTTGCTTTTCTGCCTTAGAATTTAAAATAAGAAATATTATTTTAAGCTATAATTTAAGTTTTGAGACTAAAACATAGCTATTGAGGGTAAATGTGGGGTAAATGAGGGTAAACTACTGGGTAAATGTTTTTCATTTTCATTTGCTATTAATAGATTGAATATTCTGAGAATATTTGGCTGAAATCTATTCGTTTTTTTTGCTAAATTTCCCTAAATTTTCCCATTATATGTAAGGGTTGCACTTTAAAGGATCCAAGTCCTACATCCTTGATATCGGTGAAAGCTTGCATTGTAATCAACTTGAGTTCTGCACCATTGCCATTTGCCATGCGAACAGGCAGCGAAGCGAGCTACGCAATTTGTAACTTGTTAAGAAGCGGACAAGGGGAAAATTCAGTCCGAGTTAGTCTTTTTCCGTCCACCCCCCATTTCCCGCCCTGTCCACCTGTTTGCCCCTCCAGCTGAGTGGACATATGCCTAACGACCCATTAGTCACGTCAAATCAGCAACACGAACTGCCGCAAGTGCGAAAACAAAGGAGAGACAGCGCCCGGGAGAAACCAATAAAAGCAGGAGGAACTGGGCAATAGTAACGAAAACAATAAAGGCAAAGTGATCGTGACCAATTGTTGGCTTTTGGTCACTTGACCAACAATCAACATCCACAGCAGCAGCAGTGGCAGCAGCAACAGCAACAGCAGCAACACCAACAGCAGCAGCAACAGCAACAACAGCAACAGCAAGCGACGTGCGACATCGTTTGGATATCTGCAAATATTTGCCCATGTTGACGAACTTGCGGACATTTTCGCCCCTTCCTCGCTCGCCCACTTAACCCTATACTGGCCATCGTTCATTTCAGACCCTTTTGTGGCGGGTGGCAAAAGGCAGAACCAATGTACATATACTATCTATCAAGTGACCGCAAATTCTGCCAACACTATGCGACTGACCAGAAATTTGACCAGACCAGAAATATCCGTACGGTTTTCCGGTTTCGCTGTCCGCCTCTCCACACTGGAAAAAAATACTTCTAGGTAAAGCTTTTGATTTTTTCATTATCCTGTAATTCAACAATATTTTGGTTGATTGCCACATTAATCAGGGCATTGTTTAATTTCTTAATCAAACTTTACCCATTTGATTTTAAGGCTAATGCTTCCAAAATTGGATTATTCTGTAAATAATTACTTTACGCATTTTTATTCCTCGACTGTTTCAGGAACATTATCTAAATTGATATATTTAGGATTTACAGGTGCATGCAAATTTAGTTCCTTCCACATTAATAAGGAATTTATCACCTTTATTTTACAGAGTACCGTCTGCACTTACTGGCCACCTCGTTGGCTTCTGTCCGTGTTCAGGCATCTTCAATCAAACAAATATATTGTAATAGGACGTGACAGGTCGTACTTTAGGTGATTCTGGTTTATTGGGCGGTTCTTCATTGACAGCTGTGACATTAAAAGAATTCAATTTGACAATTGAATTTGCGAATTAACACCAGTTTGGCGAGCGTTTTATTGGATTTTTGCGAACACAGCTTTAGGACACATGTGGCACATGCAAATGAACACATTTCCCATTTCCGCGTCGCAGAAAAATAAACCACGGACGGAATTGGAGAACAGGACAAGCGAAATCCATTTAGAGCGTGCAAACAGACAAGCCAGCCAAAAACTGGGAAAACTCCGAACTGCCATCCCTTTCCTGATTCCGGGACCTATCCCAATGCAGAAAAGCGTGTGCAGCGTGCAGAAAAACGAATTTCAGGCCACCATCAGCCAAAAAAAAATTTGGGGATGAGATTTTCTAGGTGGGAAATTAGTTCTATTTTTTCGTAGAATTTTCACTCTCAAACTCTTAGAAATTCAGAATTGCTGCTTTCTCACGTAGTGTGCGTTATTTTTTGTGGCGTTGTCGGACAAGGGTATGATGACTTTATCAAGGGGATTGAGTTCTGATGGATACTGGACAAAAGGAAGTAAATTTTTCGAATTTTGTTGCCAGCGGAATATAAAGTTTGATGAATGTCTGCTTAGGCTACAATGGGGATTAGACTGCTTAAACTTGTTTATATATTTTTTCATTTTTTCATTCCCCGTGAAGAGGTGTTTCTGTCTGATATCATAAATTTTGGTTTTAACTACTGTTAAAGTTCCCCAAAACAATGACCAGGAGTTGTCCCTATATGACATTTTTGGATTACATTTTTTATTCTTAGTATGCAAGTCTTAGTATACTAATACTTTTCGACCGGTTTATCGAAATATAATTTTTAAAAATCACATGTCTATATTATATCCATAAAAATGTATTTGAAAGTCGATCAAGCTTCATTGTTTCTGAACATTTGTGCACACAAATCGAAGATTATTCGTTTTATAGGAAACCAAATTTTTTTAAAAGCTGCAAGGGAATATAAAGTTTAGCTAGCCGAAAATCGCTTCCTTTTTGTTAAATATAAGCTTAAAAAGCAATGAATTTATTTTATTTTAAAAATGCCATTTGGTCATTTGCTTATAAAACCAAAAATGTTATATAAGTTAGAAATAAAATAAAGGTAATTTAAATATTGAAGCTCAAGGAATTCTGGCTGTTTTCTTTCTTTTTTTTATTTTTAGTAAAATATTTTCAAATAATATTTATAAATAAACTTGCTTTCCGAAGTATCTGTTGTTAAATATAATAGTTGTAATATAATCGTTTAACAGTTTTTTAGAGGTCAAAAAATGCTATTTAATTCAGTTCAAGTGTATGTCTACTTTCGTCTTGCTTTTCAAAATATTTTGTTTTGCCCCAGCGCAATTCAGCGCTGTCATACATTCACGAAATGCACCCGCATGCTCAGCAGCTTCGTCCTTCGTCCTTCGGCTCTCGTCCTTTGTCCTTGGCGTTCTGTTCGTCTTTCTCTGCGTGCTTGCAGGCACAAATAGAAAACGGTGCCCGCTGTTTGTCGCCATATGTTCGTGCCAAAAAAAGGGCTTAGAACGGGAGGAAGGGGGGTTCAACGTTTGAGAGGCAGCTGCTGAACTAGCAGCCCGAAATTGAGTTTTTGGCCACGACTTGGATTTATTTGCATAGCCGGGACAAACATTTTAAAGCTTCCACAGGAATGTCTAGTAAGAGTGGGGTCAATTCAGTTGGTCTAGTGAGTTTGAGCACTGCGGGAAATGGGGACACTTATGTTTTTCTAACACACTTGTCGGCAAATTGAATTCCTTAATTGTTTTGTTTACTAGGTTGGACGAGATTTAATTTTTAGAAATTAACCTTTTTATATTGATTTGATTAGCTTGGAGATTGTGTTGAGATTAATTGAGAATTGAAAATATTTCTAAAAATATTTTAAAAGTGAAATGTGTTACTTACAATATGCATTAAAGGCATTATAGCTATGGCCTCCGAAATACTACCATTATAATAATAAACTGTAATTTTACCTTTCGCCTAAATACAAATTAAATAGAAGAAACAGATGATATTGTAGATATATTTGAACCAGTAATTGAATTCCTTAAATTAAATGATCTATCCTCTAAGAGAAATGTCTAGCCGTGGATGTACGAACATAAAGGACTTGGCTGTGGCTTAAAAGCTCGAGTCTTGAGTACGTGTCCAATGCCCTTGGACTTTCTAATCCTCGAATGCTGACCCAGCGGAGGCTGAATCTGATGTGTAAATGCCGTCATAATGCTCGTACCAAAGTCCGCTTGACAGCCTTTCCCAGCCCTGAATTGTGGGCGTGGCACGTGTCCGACCAAAGGATCAGGAGGCTGGGAAAAGAAGGGAGCAGCAGGTGAAGCCCACACACACGAGTCCCCATGGCAGCTTATTAGTATGCAGCTGTGCTCGCTTTTCGGGTCCAAAGAGAGGGATTTCCACCTCTCCATTCACTGTGTGCTATTTCCCCGCGTCCAAATGCGTGTGCTTGACTCGCTTCAGTTTGCCTTAATTAATTTCCTGAACAATGCTGGGCAAATCTCTTAACAGTGGCTCAAATTAGCCTACACATGTGTTGCCTGCGAATAATGTTAATCTTGGATTGGTGGTAGCTTAGAAATTCACTTAATCAATCTCAACATGTTAGCAAATATCCACGTTAAGTGTAAATTTACAGAATTGGAGCCTTTGTGGCCGTTGTCCAAGTTGTTTAATTTTTGCGCCAAATTTGCAGCGAATGACTTAACAATTAATATATATATATAATCATCAAATAAAACATTTTAGGATGGAAAACTTTTGTCCTACGATTTTTCGAAAAAATCGTCGTCACATATATTTTAAAAATTTACATATTTAAATGCTTATCACGCTAAAATGTAATAAAATAACAATGTTTCGATAATTTTGTTGTCTCTTTTTTAACACAATTTTGACGTTCTTTTTTATGGACCTAACGTTGAGATTACAATTTTGACATATAACTTTTAATTAAACAATTAAACCAAGGCCCGAAAAATATTGTTATTTTTATTTTTAAAGAGATTAGTTTGAGATTTGGGGTTTCGAATGAAGAGATCACACTATTACTTTAGAAGTAATAAGACATATTAAGTGTTCATTAGGACGTCGCTGCATATTTTAAAAACTGGGTTCTAAAATATATATGAAATTATGTGAAAGCGGGAGAAAGCAATACAACTTTTAGCTAAGTAACCGCTATCTTATTGTCGAGGCAATAATTATTTATTTATTATAAACTTTATTATATTTATTTATAAACTTTCAAAACATTTATTTTCTCTCTAGTCAACAAAGTGGTTAAAAGCAGCTAAAATCAAATTTGAAAGTATAAAAATATTAAGGATCTTAGGATAAACACATTTCTTATTTCAAGTTTCGTGACGAAAAATAAGATGTCGATTGTGGGATCTTAACGACGGTTTTACCTCGTTTAGATTGGTTTTCGTTTGATTGTAATTAATCTATTAACTAATAGATGTGTGTTAAAATTTAAAACATTTTCTTGATGTAAAGGACATTTAAAACAGGACTTAAAAAGTCAGGTTCTAGCGGATAGCCACTGTACAAATGAGATTTGTTAAATTGTAAGTGTATAAGAATTTTAATTTTTTTAAACCTCTTTCTGGGCATATGACATTTATCGCAATTTGCAAATACTTGCGTACTTGTTAAAAACTTGGGAAAGCAATATATCCGCAGTTTAGCATTCCCCCTTCGACCGTGGCGAAATATCTGTATAACATAGAACACCCTCTCAAAAATGTTCAATGTTCAACTGCAGCGAATTGTGCGAAAAGCGTTCACCAAGTGGGCTGAAGTAGGCGTGGCCCGAGGTCGAGGGGAAAAGCTACGCGGAAAAATTCTTCTGGAAAATATCTATCAAAATTTAATTTCAGTTGAAATCATCGTATTCGCAGAGGGAATGGAGATGAAATGTTGTTAATCCGCTGGTGATTTTATTGCAGTGACTGCGACTGCAGTTGTGATTGCGAGTTGACTTGTAACTTGATTTTATGCAATTTTTAGCCCAAGATAAATATTTCCCAGCTCTTCTTTTCTGGCATTCGGGTAACATTTCAATTTGTAATTCAGTGACACACAGGGTGGGTAAATTCCATCTAAACTAAGCTTCCTGACTTGATTGGGCTGCCATTAAAGACTGATATCTGATATGTGAGTTATGTCTGTGTGGGTCTGATTACTTAAGTAATTATGCTTTTCTTAGGCTAAAATGTTAACCAAGTTAATTGTTTAAAGGGAGGGCATTACAGAAAGTCAGTGTCAAATTTAAGATTGTGTTATGTTACATAGTTTAAGTCACGTTCCACAATAATTAAGATTTTACACAAGCCTTCGTAGAACTCGATGGTCTTTTTCTGTTGCAATCTCCCTTTGGCAAATATTTTGGATGCGCTTTTTCCCTTCTATTTTCTGTCATTTCCCAGCTCAGCTGAGCTCACGTAATCAAGCCGCTCATTTCCCCAGTCACCAGTAACAAATCCTTCAGCTGACATTTCCCTTTTTAAAACTGCTTAACTTACTGCTTCGGTTATGGGGTGTTGTTGCACTGTCCCTGCCCCTCTCCCTGCCCCATTTTCCACCCACTCCCCCCCCATTTCCCACTGGTGTGTCTCCTAGCATCACAGCTCATTAATCAACTGGCGATGAAGTTGCTTGCTGCCGTTTTTGTACACCCATCGCGTTGACGTGCATTTGAAAATGTCACTAACTTGGGCGTTGAATTTTCCTCGGTGAAACTTTAGTTTTTGGTTGATTAATTGTTTAGTTAGTGATTAGGGAGAAATAGTGACCACAGTTGGCTCGAAACAAGGAGTCTTTAAAGTTGAGTCCAATTAAATACGTTCACGAAACGCTGCAAAAACGCGGGCTTGAAAGATACGACACACGCGATATTGACCGGGCTTTCATTATTGTTTGTGGTGTCAGTGAAACCCGCTAACAAGCTTTATTGCCACTCGAGTGATGGGTTTCTTGTCATTCCCGACCATCTCTTTTAAAACTTTTTTTGTGCCCTGCCAACACTTGATCACACACATTTTTCGCCTCTCGTCTAAAATGCAGCTTCAAATTTTAGTCATTGCATTGCATTTTAACCTCCTTTTTTCTTTTATCGCCACAATGAGTCCTTTTCAAGAACAGTTTCTTTCACGTTGCAGAATGTGAGTGTGTTTGTTTGGTGCATTTTTCTACATCTGACTGCAGTGCGAGTTTTCATCATCATCAGCGTCAAAATGGAAAGCGTCATCATAAAAGTCCCTTTATCTTATTGCCCTAAATTTTCTCAATATATGTGGCTCTACTTCGTACCTCTCTTTTTCCCAGGAGAATTATATTGTCAATGTTTGGTTGCCTGCTTTTCTTTTCAGTTGGTTTTACTTTATTTCCAACTGAATTTCTTTTCGCCTATCTTTAAATGCATAATATTTAACTCTTTTTGTGAAGTGGCAACAAAATGAAATGGTTCCTTGGCCTTTATTTTTGGTAGTTGTATATTATAGGACGCATCGACTTTCCATTGACAGTAATTCTTTAATTCTCTTTATTTGCCGTCGATGTTTCACAATTCAGTTTGCAAAAGGACCTTAGATATTTATACCCGTTACTCGTAGAGTAAAAGGGTATATTGTATTCGTGCAAAAGTATGTAACAGCTAGAAGGAAGCGTTTCCGACCCTATAAAGTATATATATTCTTGAACAGGATCACAAGCCGAGTCGATATAGCCATGTCCGTCTGTCCGTCTGTCCGTCTGTCTGTCTGTCCGTCTGTCCGTCTGTCTGTCCGTCCGTATGAACGCTGAGATCTCGGAAACTATAAAAGCTAGAGGATTGGCATTTTGCATGCAGATTCTAGGAGTTCCTACGCAGCGCAAGTTTGTTTCACGCCTCCTTTAACGCCCACAATCGCTTATATACGATTTTAAAAATTTAACTATTTCGGAAAAGTAAAAATGCAGTTTTATTGTGTTTATCAATACCTATCGAAATGTAGAAGAAATTTTTCAAATCGGACCATTCGTTAAAAAGTTAAGCGTGATCAAAGTTTCTATCTCCATCTCCCTCGCACTCCCTTTACCTGAGTAACGGGTATCTGATAGTCGGGGCACCCGACTATAGAGTTCTCTCTTGTTTTTATTAAATAATTCAATTCTGTTTTCAAATAATTGGATTAACTTGATAATGTCAATTCCTTTTAGTTTTCGTTCGTATATGTGCCTCACACTTTCGTTATGGTAAACTTTGTTTTTATTCTTCTCAAAGTTCTCTTCATATTAAATAATTTTTACTTTCACTTTTTTGGGACTTTGGACAGCAGAGCAAAATGAGGGAAAACACTTTGCCGCCATTCATGTTTGTTCCTGTTCAGCGTATGAAAGTTTTCCACGCAATTAAGTTGAGCAAAATGCTGTTGTGGCAGAGCCGACATTTTAAAGAAGTCGTCGCCAGACCTGTTCCTTATCAACAAACAAATTTAAATAAAACTTTTTGGCTTATAGGAATTTTTGGTTTATTTTAGTTTTGATTTACCATAAGAATCTTACTGTAAAATAAGGAAAAGGTGTTAACTTGGCTTAAAAAATGTGCAATTTTTTATTTTAATAGTACAACTTTTGATTGAAAAGAATTTTTTAAAAACACTGGATTTTGGTTTAAGCATTATATAATATGTTTGTATTTTTCTTTATTCCAAGAAATTCTATAAATCCTTAAAACTTAATAACGTTTACGTTTGTTTATTTGACTCAAATTGTTTTCTTTATTCGTATGCCTCACTAATTCATTATTTTTTCAAGAGGGTATCATCTTAGCCACTTAACCAAACCACTCCGATTGTAAGCCATTTTCATCCTTCATTTAATTTAAATTTAATTTCATTTTAAATGCACTCGAAACGATTAGGAAAATATTCGACCTTTCTGCAAACACTTGAGCGTTTTGTTCTGTTATCGCCGACGTGAAATCATCGTAAAAGTACAAAATGGTAACCGAAAGGTTTGGAAACAAGTAAAACCGAAAATGACTTGCCCGAAATGGAATTGTTATTCGTGGGTTCGGCTGTTTACATTGATTGCTGGCCGAGATACAAAAGCGAGAACGAACGAGTTTCAGTACTCCAGTACATAATGCATATATTTTGGCCTTTGTTGTTTGAATCCTGATGCGATGCGAGGGATCCTACCTGAGAACCGGACTGAGCAACTCGCCGAGAGGTCCATTGTGTCAGGTCAGGCATCAACGTTAATCCAATTAGTTGGACAATGCCCGTTGGGATTCGGTATTCGGTTTTCGGTTTTCGGTATTGGGATCTCCTGTCTCGTGCGGATCGAATTTTGTGAATACGCCCCAGTCGACCTTCTAATCCCGCCCGCCATTTGTTGATGCACTTAATTAGGTGGGAGGAGGAGCTGCCGGGCCAACTAAGAGTATTTGTTTTGGCCTTTCAATTGCTGCAGCTTTGGCACGTCTGCACCCCGATGATTATAGAATATGTCGAGAATATTCTCGAAAATAAGCTTTGAGTAACAAGGCGCACGTTGGCATCGTTAGCCCGGCCATGATCTGGAATTGGTTCAAAATGTTTATGGCCAATACACACATAAACACACAAAGGACCCACCTCCTTCAGCGCCAGTCAAACACATAATAGTGGCCAGCAGACTATAATGTTTATAGTAGATGGAGAAAGGAGGAACTAGAACATTAATGGCTTTTGTGAAATCCCAAAGATTGCAGCTCCAGCTGCTGGAAATTCCGGAAAACGAATTGTTTTTGGTGTTCGATTTCAATGGAAGCAAGCTACTTAATGACTTAATAGACAATTCGATTTTGACTACCCCAAACTTGTAGGCCACTTATGAACTAACGTTAAGGGGTATAGTAAATTCGGTGCAAAATTGGTTATTTTTAAAGAATTTTTATTGGTGATACGGATAGTCTCAGCTCAATCTTGGTTTTTGCATGTGATAGGGCAACATTTAAACAACATGTGTGAATGTTTTCATCCAAATATATTAAAAATTGAGTGAGATACAGGCTATCTCCGGCGGCTGGTCACAGAATCATCTCAAATGGCAAAATCAAATTGCATTAGTTAAAGGACAAGATTCCTCAAGTAACGCTGTCGAGTTTTTATTTTTCTTATTTTTTTCGATTTTTTAAGGCTCTTGAAAGTCAAAAACCCCGATTTTCGCCCAAATCGTCGAGATATTTGTTTCTCTAAAAATAATAAATTTTCCAAAAAAAACTTGACAGCGTTACCTGAGGAATTTAGTAGAGAAATACTGTGCAACGATCCGTCCGATAGATTTTGCAGGATCGTGTACACCGACTTGGAAATGGCAACTTTTCAGGAGAGCGCTTACTTACCTACGCTCAACTGCCCATAAGTTCGGAAGTTTTACTCGGATCGATCTAAACTTTTATCACAATATTCTGTTGTGCATTAAAAAAAAAAAAAAATTCAACAAAAAAAAATGTATATACTATATTTTAAAGATATTTCAAATGTATTGATAGAGATACTTAGAATTTATTTTAGTGGCGAACCAAGGGCCTTTTATAATTTCTGCTCGTTCTTAAATTATAAACGAAAGATCATTGCTAAGGACTTTTTAAAAATTCGCGGAGTATTGGTTTGGCTGATGAAGTACTAGAAAATTTTCTAAGCTTTCCAAAAGTCATTAAGAAGAACATAATGCTTCTAGTTGTCCCATTTCGCTTCACCATTGGAGGTGGCTTAACTCTTATGTCAGGGTCATATAAACTGGGGAGTGTACTCCATCCGCTGTGAGTTCTATTACCCGACAGACACTATTTCCTTTCTCCTTCTCTGTTTCTTCTAAAGATAGGTGCACTTCTATTTCTGTGCTCCACACGCAACCTGCTATGCGCCGACTTGTTTTCCCCACCCACTGGAAAATCTGCCAGGCTAATTGCAGCTCCAACGCCTTTCAACACGCTGCAAATGCCGCTTTAATAGCCCCTCCTTCGGGAATGCCCCCTGCTCATAGGTTATCTCCGTAAACGCTTCCTGGTTCTTTGGGCATGCAAACTATGTCATTGGGTCTTCTGCTTTTTTTTCTTTTTGGGAATCGGGGAATCTCGCAGTGCTGCTGGATTTCCAGCTTGCTTTTATTGTATTTTCTTGTTAGCTATTTACATTTTCCGCCGCTGCAGTTTCTATTGAAAACTGTTGCAGCTTCTTTGGAACTTGGCCTCTCGTTAAAAATACCTTCTTTTAAATCTCCCTCTTCCCATCTCCGTTTTATCTTCGAACACCTTTCAAATTTCTAACTCTACCAACGAAATGGAGGAAGGGGCGTTGCAGCTCAACCGTGAGACTTATGCAAATTCTTTGCTGCGTTGACACCGATTGGCTATGTAAGGCAGTATCGACTTTACTTAAGGTCTCCATAATGTTGCATTTCATGCTGAATTTTACAAATAAAGCACACTCCGAGCCGATGTGCTTGAAAAAATAAGAGAATAATGCATATTGTCTGATCGAAGAAAAGCCATTTAACTGTTTGCTGATTTTAAAGGACGAGAAGTTGGCTCTGAACTTTTACGAATAAACTTATTCTTAATACTTGAGTTTGTGGAGATAAATATGTAATTTTATCATAATATGCTAAGTAAATATTTGAATTGTATTTAATTGAAAGTATAAAATATCAATAAATACTCTCATATTGAGTTATGTTTGTTAATTTTTGGAATTTAACAAAGTGGTCTGACCTGTTCTCAACATTTGAAACATTTGTTTCATGAAATCTTAACTGTTGAGTATGAAAAACATCATAATAACAACCGAATGTACTAAATGCTGTCTACAACAAAAAAATAAAAAATCGTCGTTGTTCAAATTAAACTACACAGTATAAATTAGATAATATTTAGTACCTATTGAATTAATAGGTATACCTTTATACTTTTATAGTTTGTTTTTAACACACCGTATTTTAAATTATTGATGAGCTATTTTATTGGGTGTACCTAGAATAGACAATTATAATGAAAAACGCACCTTAGTATTACTTAGACAAAGGCGCTTAGACACAATTAATTTACAGAACAACGAACTTATTGTTATCACAAATGTATACCTTAAATAAACCATGGCATTGTTGCGTGTGTGATTAAACGCCCTAAAATTTAGAAACGTACTGTCTTCATATGTCAAGCACTGACCTTTGACTACACTTTTGGTTGGCCTTCAAAACAAAAGCCAGCGACAAACAGATGTCATTTGATGATGACAAATATTTGAATGCTGACTGCTCTCTTTCTCTTTCTCGCTCTGTTGCTATCTCTGTCTTTGACCCCGGGGGGCACCGGAAATTGCGTTGCTCTTACCCCTTTTTAGATACCCTTTTTGTTTCGCTGGTTAGGGTTTTTGGCCTTGGGCCGTGACAGTTTTATCTTGAGTAAATTTGCCTTCCCCCTCATTATTTTCAGGCTAAGCGGTTTAGGGCATTGAAAAGTTGCTGCCCCGGAAAAGACTGGGAAAGTGTCATAGATCAGCATTGTTGGTGGGTAAACTACTTCCAATAATCACCAGGAAGTGGCTGTTAGAAAGTGGGAACCTTTGGCATTCAGAGGAGCTCATCTCAATTAGGGGATGACTTTGTTCTCGATTTGGTTTCGATTCCAAATTGAGTTACACATCCTCCCTTTTGATTCCTCCCTATCAATTTCAAATTTGATTTTTATGATATCGGTGGCGTCTCATTTCCCATGCCACATCTCGTTTGCGGTTCCCTCTGCCTGATTTGCATTTTGTATTGAATTCGATTTCATTTCTTTCGGCAGCTGCTGCCCGTGTAATTCCCCTCGAAATCCGAATGGCAACTTAGGCAAATTGATTGCGGTAAATGTGAATCGAAATACAAAAAAGTGTAGCCAAGTAAAACAAAAGCTAATGCCAAGGGCAATGTGGAAAAGCCAACCATCGATGGAAAATTATTTTGCCAACGATTTCATAGCCCCCCGATCCATTACACAATAGGAGCCGCAGCTAATGGAACAGACTCCCCTTTTACCTTTGGGTTTTCCTTTTCTGCCTGCCTGTCTACGTGGATTCATTTTAATTAGCGGCTACAGCAGGCATTAAATGAAAATGCAGTTGGCGCCTCGTCGTGAGAAAAGCGGCAACATTGCCGAAGAGAAATAAAAAACATAGACGAGATATGGAAAAAGTCAGTCACTTATTGAAACTGAAAATATAAATATAAATAAAACTGTTTTTATGGAAAATTTAGAAAAATGTTCTACTATATAAACAACATTTTGTTAAATAACTTCTATTATGGGTATATACATACTAATATAAATATATTGGCATACGATGGTAAATTATTAGTACCACGTATTTATTAGAATGTTTATCTGAAATAAACTAAAAACTTTTTATTTTACTTTAATGCTCATTAAATACTCTTATTGCAAAGGTATTATAAGGTAATATGGAGTAGAGTAAAACAAATTCTGCGCCCGCTTTCTTTAGCTCCGAAGCACAACAATATCACCACACGAGTTTCCTAGGCGAGAAAGGGGATTGGGTGGGGCATCCTCGCCTGGGTGGGCTCCATGGAGTAGTGGCTGCTGGCACCACTGCTGTATGTGCAACATAATAATTTGTAAACATTTATCAATTATGCAGCAACAGCAGGAGCGGAGCACTAACAGCAATACCATACTATCCACCCCTGAACCGCTTTCCCGTGAGCCATGAAGTCTTCTAGCCGTGGCCAACTGGCCACATAAATTTCCACGCAGGCCGCTATCGCCACACTGCGGGGGTTCCCCCTTACTTGGAGATTGCACTAAGCGAAATTTCGAGTACCACGACAAATTCCATAAATTTATAAAATTGGTACCAGAACAACCAATAAAAAGAGAACGCCATTAGACCACTTTAAAAAACTTAAAATATGCAAAAATTAAAATGGGAACTAATAATGTTAGGAACATGCTTTTCTGATCTGTGACCATGTCCAAAGTGTTTATAATAAATTTTTCCCAGTGTGGATGAGTGGGGAGACATCTGAAGAGGGCAATGGTGGGCTGCGCATTCCAGAGGCGTTTTTCGGCTTTGACTTTGGCGGTTTTCCGGCCTGGGAGTTGATTCGCCTGACCAAACATGCAATTAAGTGCAAGTGGGCAACACCTCTGCCACGGCCTCATCATCATCATGATCATATTCCATGGGGAGGGCATTGGGCAGGTGAATTCTGGGGATTATGATGCGTGTCCGCAGCTCGCCAGCTGGAATGCCCTGTGGAGTCCATCAATCATCCACCAGGCCCACTTGCTGACAACAACAACTGCGAAAAGTGCATCGCACAATGGGAGGGTCATCATCAACGTGACACAGACCTAATCCCAGGCATCTACCAAAGCGGCAGGTGCCAAAATCCCAGGTTGCGGAGGTGCCGAGTGTCAGGCCAAATCCCAGGATGTTTCAAGGACCCAAAGATACCCCTTTCCCATTCTGGTTGACAATGGAATGTCTGAGCTAATTCCTGTAAACTACAGTGCGTTCTAGACACACGAAATAACTTGGGGAGTGTGGGAGAGGTGGAAAAGTTTAAAGTAAGTAAAGCAGATTTTGTTACAATTTTAATCCGAAGTTTGCAACGAGTTGATTTTACCATGTCTGCCTGCCCGCCCATTTCTACTTTGAAAAACTAATTGTGTAAAACATTCCAAAAACAAATGATCGAAAACTTATTTGATAAGAAATTTGTTGTTTTTGGAATTCTCTACCAAATATGGCCATATTTTATACTACACTGAACATTTAACAAAATTTACTCTTCTATAAAACCACTATTATCTCGGTTTAAAAACTTTAAAACAATTTATATTTTCACTTTTGTCTGATTTTTATGTAATTGAAAATGAATTTTTGAAATCGTAAAAATTACCTTATCTCGATGTGTCCTTAGAAACATTTTTAGCTTCTTCCTTGATTAGAGGATGCCAAATTTTTTAAGAATTAAAAAATGTGTTTAATTTTTTGAGTCGTTTTAGACTCATAAAGGGTTGTGTAAAAACAGGTTTCAACTTTAATGGCTTGTTCCATAGACGTAGACAATGGTTCAAGTTTGATTATTATTGATTATTATTATTTTAGTTACACCGTGAAACTTGAAACTTGATGAAAAATAAGATTCTATTGAACTTTTAGTCATAAGAAACCAACTATAAAAAAATAATTTCTTTTTTGTTTTTGGGGTGAACCTTTGATAATACAGTATGATAAAATACAACTTATTAGCTTCTTTTTGATTTTAGCCCTAACATACTTGTTAAAACGTTTTATTTATGTTTTGATTTTTATTAAATAATTGTGTTTCAGTTATCTATTTTTATATTTGTAAGAAAATATTTTAAAAATTGGGGAATCTCAAGGGCTATAAGGTCTTAAAACAGGTGTTAGTAAGCTTTAAAAACAAAACAATAAAATATATTGACAAAAGTAACTTTTGGATATTATTTCGTTAATCTGTTACTATACTTCGTATACTTCGTTTCGACGTATAAGTCGTTTAAGGACGTTGGTCTTTCTTCTGCTTTACTTGTTTGACGATTTTGACATAGTTATTTAAAGTAGTAGTAGTAGTTATTTAAAACAGACATACTATAAAATGTTGACGAATGGCGAATTCAACTAAGTAATTTCATTTGACAAAACTAAACTTTTTTCTCTTTTTTTCTTGCCAAATATTGTTAAAGTTATATATTTCTCAATATAGCATGCTAACGTATTTAAAAAAAACAAGCAGTTTAATAAAAAAAAATTCATAATTAACATCACAGGGCTTCTAGCTATTATTACTAATTGGTTTGAGTTTTTAGAAGTTCATTTATTGGTACAGTTGAGCAGATTGCACCTTAATAGTTGCACCCACTTAGCTCCCACCAAACATCAAAGTCTTCTCCGAAAACCATTCTAATCTTTCCATCTCCAGCTGCTCGAGAATGTTAATCTTTGGAAGAAAACTAGTTCGGTGCACTAGAATTAGTTGAACAAACAATCAAAAAGTGCAATTTTCAGGTATGGGTGTAAATATGTGTGTTGTTGCAGATGCAGCGGCAACATGTTGCGAGTGGCTGCTGCACTCACACGTGCGCAGTGCTCTCTTTCGGCTCTCTGGCGGCGCCTTTGTTTATGTTGCTGCCAGCCGGTCAGCTGTTCTCTGTTTACCATCCACAAGGTGGAACGAGGGGAAATGTTGCCAGTGTAATCCGGCGCAACATATGTTGCGAGCGTTTCCTCGATTTTCGAACATTTTCAGCGAAGCGGCTCGACTGCGAGGCATTCGACGGTCTATCACTCTGGTCGGCGGTTCGTTCGCCATCTCAAGTGTCGTGTGTGTACCTGTGTGTATCTGTGTGTATCTGTGAGTGCGTCTGTTGCGCACTTGTATCCGAATCGGTGCGGCTTTGTGGATTGTGAAATGGCCAACAGGCGTGCCTCTGAGTTTTCCCCCAACATTTTCTTGAACTTGCTCCAAAAAATTGGTAGGCATTTGGCAATCAATTGTTTGTCTAGCAGATTTCCTCTGCGTCGGTGTGCTTGTATTCTCTTGGCCTCCAATTAAAGCCAAATGATTCACAAAGCGGCTTTTTTCATTCACAAAAAATGCGTGACACACTTTCGGTTAGCTTATGATTTATGCCATGCTTGTCACATTAATAACAACCGAAAAATGTTTTAAGCAAGCTAAGAAAATCTGCTAGATTCTCCGAAAATAGTTCCACATTTTTCAAGTGTCGTTTTTAAAGTCTAAAAAAATTACAAAAAGTGTAAAACAATTAATTACAAGACCTCTAATTAATTAAGGCAGTCACAGCTAATTTGAAATTAATCGAAAAGTACTTAAACAAGCACAGTTTGAAAAAGAGGGATACCAAAAGAACAAACGAAATCGAAATTAATTAAAAAGCCGCAATCAATTAAAAGCCTAAGGAATAAAGTAATTAAACAAAATGCAGTTAAATACCCAGCATCTTGCCCTGATTTTTCTGAATTTGTTACGGCTGGGGGCCCTGGCTAATCTCCAGAATAATGGCCGGCAGAAGGTGTTGTCTGATGACTTCGGACCAGAACGTGATAAAAGTTCAGCCAGAACGCAGGAGGATTTGCGGCTGAGACACGAGCAACATCATCTGCGGCAGCAGCAACATCAGATGGCGTGGGAGCAGCAATTGCAACTGCAACTGCAGCAGCATCTGCAAGAGCAGCCGCAGAGCCGACCAGTGCGTCATCATCAGCATAAATCTCAGCCTATGGAGTTGGCTAAGGAGCCCATTAGACAGACAGCGAGTTTCGGCGATGACAAGGCCAAGACTTTGGTTAGGCGCAGATCCCACTACAACGAGTACGAAAACGAAGATCTCGAGTTGCACACCATTCAAACTGGCGATGAGGGGCGCTTCTCCCCGCGGCAATGGCAACAGATCGAAATTGCACATCGGCGGATGAAGGAGCAACATCAATTGCAGTTGCTGGCGGAGCGACAACGGCAGCAACCACTGCTGACAACGACAACGACGACGACAACAACGAAACCCAATGATACCAAATCGGAGGATAATAATGTAAGTGGATCCAATGGGATTCAATTTAATGGGCTAGACACAAAGCAGGAAGTTAGTTGGGGTTCGGTACCAAGAAAGAATTCTGGGGAATTTTGACATGCTTTCGGCATAAATTAAATCTTAGAAATCTATTCACATTTTCGTAAATGTGGTTCTGATTATTTATTTATTAATACTTAAATATTTATTGGTTTTGGACTCTTATTAAAGGGTAGAACATCATTTGCTGCTTATCAAAGTTTTACATATTTCGTTTGTTTTTGAATATGGTCTTAAGCTGAATTAAAAATAAATATTATGTGAAATTGTTCAAAATCAGAATAGATGAATACTTGGTCTTGATTTTAAGAATTTTAATAAGTCGAATAAATTGGTATACATAATGTATTATAATATTTTTATTATATCGGGGATATGTAAATTTTTATGAAAATCTAGAAAAATTGTTGTATTAAAGTATCATATATTTTATTCAGTTTAAAGGAAATATGAAGTAATATGAAGTAGGAAATATGAAGTACTACTACTAATTCAATTGACTAATAGATCTTTCTAAAAGGCTTACCGAAATCATTCTTATAAAATAAGGTTTAATAGGATGAAAAATACTTACAAGGTCATATACAAAGGTGGAAATTTCCATATTATTTTTCACCCAAGCAGGGAGCATACAATAACAAAAAACAGAACGGATTTATTTATAATAAATTAATTGATAGCAACGTTCAAAGAACTTGAAATGGGCTTTTTCTATCCCTTGTTTTTTTATGTAATGTTTTTATGCATTCTTATAAAAAAAGGTTTATTAGGATGAAAAATAGTTACAAGATCATTTGAAAAGGTGGATATATCCATATTATTATTCACCTAAGCATCAAGCTTGCAATAAAAAAACAGAACGGATTTATTTAAAATAAATTAATTGACAGTAACGTTCAACGTCAATCAACTTGAAATGGGCAAATTCTAGCATCTGTTTTCTATGTAATTTTATTATGCATGTAAAACACGCATTTCTGTGTAATTTGATTACTGCAAAGTGCAATAAGTGGATACGCTTAAATCGTGTAGCTTAAAGACATAATAATGAGCCCATATTCAAAATAGTTTGGATTTAGTCAAAAGGGTTGCACTTTTTATTTCTACTAGAGAACACCGATTCCGATTCCTCACCCTCATTTATTTTTCTTGGTGCCCGCAGAATATGCCACTTGGCATACAAATTAATTTGTTTTAATTGTGGCTGCTCGGCACGTTTCATTCAGATCTCTTGAAGCCGATTAGGCTGTTTTTTGTGATTATTAATTGCCTGGGTAATTGTTCAGATTCAATTGGAATTTATGAGATCAAACGTTGCTGCAATGCAAAGTTTACAAAATAACTGGGTATTTGTTGAAAAATGCCAATCTTCTCCTTACCTCTCAGTATTATTCTTTTTTAAACTATATATTTAAACTATTACTTAATAAAGCGGCTTTTAAATTATTGCCATTTACAGAACTTGTGCTGGCTCCAACATGTTGCTCTGGTTGTTCAAGAAGATTTTAAAATATTTGTGAACTGATTTTTTTTACCTAACGTTAAACGAATAACAATAATATATATTACGGATATCACAAGTTGTAAAGCTTAGTATTAAAACTAAATATATTTATAAATGTCGATATACGAAGATATTAAATGGTTGATTCATTTTTATAAATACTTACATGCCATTATAAATTAAACATAATACACTTCGCTAGTTTGGGCTGTAAATCATAGTAATCCCTTAACTGAACAAAGAACAATTGGATTCCATAATTCAGTCAAAGCTTTGGAGAGATGTACTATGAAAATAATTAGCGTATTATTTAGTATTTAGGGATTTTTTATTCGCTTAGCGTCAACTTTAAAACTTACTTCAGGATTTCCTCTGCTGTTTTAACGATGTGCTAACTCACATTTAGGGCATAAACAATTATTGAATCTAATTATAAAAGCGAGTGAGGCACTCCTCTTATCTTGGATTTCTCTCCCAAGCGCGTATATTTACTCTTCCCGACTTCACTCCCTCTTCTATATATATTTTCTTATGTTTTCCCACCCACTTTTATTTGGCGCCTTGGTCTTAAACATGCAGCAGTCAGTTTTATTTGCTTTTCAAATCGATTCCCAACACTTTCACTACGCTGAAGTATTCTCCATTTCCATGGCCTTTTTCCTTTCCCCTTGGCTTTTCCTGTGTGGTTGCTGCAACTTTTGCAATCAGTCTATTAGCTCGAATTCGTTCTGCTTCACCGACGACCACCACCCCACCCAACGGCCCACCCCCCAACTTTCCCACCACACCATCTATTTTCTCGGGAGCCACTTCAAACATTTTGGCGGGCGTAAACAAACGCAGCTGCAGCTTCTGTGGGGAAAATTGAAGGCACTGCCTCTTGCACATTCAATTAATTCAAAGCATTAAAACAATTAAGCGCTTGTGGCTTCATTGACTTGTCCCCCCTTTGCCACGCCCCTGTTTGCCAAAAGCCAGCCCCCACTCGCCCCTTTCCCCGCACTTTGTGACCCAATTTTCACACAAATTAGTGGAGCTAATTTTTAATGATGATTTTTTTTTGGTTCAGCCACTTTACTCGGCATTTTTCATAATTTCCTCTAGCAATGTTTTTGCCTCCGCAATATTTTATTTTTAGGAAATTTATTATGTGGCAATCCCTCCACAGAGGAACACTTCTTGGGACGACAAGTGCAATTGAAAGAAACATGGAAAACGCAAGGAAAAGCTGCTCTAATTTTTAAGGAAAGATAAACAATTTCGGAGAGCGGGTGAAGATCGAAATGGAGTAGGTGGATTACCACCCCATTGGAATCATTTTTTAAAACTGGGATTTCCACAGATTCCCTTGCGGCATGCGTTTCAACTCATTTTCACCTAATTGTCATGCAAATGAGAGCGAGAAAGAGAAAGAGAAAGAGAGGAAAAGCAATAGAAAATGGAAATGTAAAAGTAAAAGTAAAATAGAAACAAATAAAAAAATCGTCAGCCAAACGAATTTAAAAATCACTTCTTGTAACCACTTCTTGAAAAAAAAGAGAGAAACCCAATGCTCTAAAAACTCTTTCCAGGTCCTTCAATTCGTTTTTCTTGTGTCAATCTGCATTTTTGTATCATAATGTAAAATAATACCGTTCCACTCCTGTGTCAAGATAAAGAACACCTCCTATTTAATCTAATTAGTTAGCTTTACAAGTTATTTTATTGAATGAAATATATAGTTTTATATATAGCATTTGTTTCCAACTTTACCATCCATCATTTTTGAATGGAAAAGTTTGACATCTCCCCTTTCCTTCCTTTGAGGGAAAACATCCTATTGTAGTCCTGCTAATTCTTTGTCACCTTAAACACAACAAAGAACCCCCCTCCTGGAATCGCTTCGTTTTTGCCTGCATTTTGCCTTTTGTTAAATAGTCGGCTTGTTTTTTGCGGCGCCTCATTTTGCACATTTTTCCAGTTTTCCCCATTTACTTCCTCATTGTGTTGCGCCCAGCTGTCCAGCTTTTCAGCAACTAAACAAAGCGAGAATTCGCATTTTCTACCCCCATCCCCTATATACGCATTTCCCCAACTCGTTTTCCCTTCTCGCATGGCACTTTTTTCGCACAAGCTTTTCCTTAGCAACGACTTTTTTTTTATTTATGCAGTCCGTTTTACTTCAAAAAATATTTTTTCCTTTTTCGTAGCTGCTTTCTATTTAGTTTTTTTCTACGGTTCCTCACCCAAATTTTGTGTTAGCATTGTAAATTGCATTTGTTTTTCGGTCTCGCTCTTTTCTCCATTTTTTGGGTCTTTCTTTTTTGCGTCTACAGCAGCCTGCATATTTTCTTATTTATTTCAACAAATTTCAGTTCGCCCTTACACTATAAAAATAAATGTCTAGGGGTATTTTAAGTATGAGTATTAGCTAAAGTTATCTGCCAAATGAGGACCAGTTTGCTTAATATTATTGTTTAAATTTAGCTGGGGTTATTCTTATCATTTGTGGGCATTATAAAATCAATTTCATATATTTAAAAAAATCACATATTTTAGCAGAACTTTTAAAATTTTTCGTTGCCTATTTCCTTTCTTTTACCCACTGTTATATTTCCCTTTTGGTTGTATATCGTTATTTGCATTTAGTCAACACTGCCCGCTTCTTTTCGCTTCCACTCATTTTCCCTTTTACCCTCTAGTGTCCCTCGTGTCGTTTTAAGCGCTTTTATTACCCGCAATTTGCGCGTTTTCACTTTTAGTTTTAATTAACTAAAAATTTGTGTGACGGCCACGCCCACCGCCCACCGCCCATTGCCCCATCGTTTTCGCACAAAAATTGGCCTGCGGCCTTAGCAACTTACCCAAATCCCTCCGACTCCGCTTTTCCTTTCTGATTTTATATTTTTCTTGTTTCGTGCTTGGGCATGAGCAGAATTAAATTTTTGCTTTCCGCTGTTTTATTTTCTGTCCTCGTTTTTCATTTGAGCTATTTTACTCATTGCGCTCACTTTGAATTTAATTTGTGTTTATGTTTTCCACACAATCTTTATGCCATATTCTGTTAGTTTATTTTCTGCACGAATTTGTGTATTTTTTTGGTTTTCTCACAATTTTAATTATTTGCCAGTTGAGGAGGGGAAGTCCTGTTCAGCTGAGTTGCTTGTATTTATTGTGGAGAAGCTTTAAAAGTCTTGCCTGAGGGAGTCTGGCTCACTTTGCATTTCTCTTTTTGGTTATTCTTTGTTTTATATAAACGTACTGAGGCCAAAAATGGACAAAACGTTGCACTGCTTTTGGTCATAATGCAAAAGTTTTGGCTTTTACTGAAAACTATCCTCTATATTCGGATTTTAGGACTAACAATCTTTATTGTTGTACTATTTATAAGACTATTTAATAAAATGTTTAAAATCAAATATTTTTTGAAAAAAATGTATTTACATTGTAATGAATGGGCATGACATTTTCAAAATTAGATAAAACAAGAAACCCTTGCAGTTATAAAAACCCTTGCAGTTATAAAAACCCTTGCAGTTATTACAAAACGACTACATTTCGATTACTATGCCTATATTACTGAAAACAAAAAAGCTTTGTCGATTTCGCGTTGCATTTTGCCATCGTTTCTATGGCAGCTATATGATATTGTTGTCCGATTTTGACAAAACCAAAAGCCTAATTCTAATATAGTATTTACTAATTTAATTACTATATCTCAAAGGAATATTTTAATAAATCAAAAAACGGCAAAATAAAACTTTTTTCCTTTTTATTTTTTTTTAATTTATCTATAGGAGCTATAATTCTATAATTATCTATATAAAACCATAATTCCATAAAAATTACCAAATCCCAAAGAACAAAAATTAAGAACTTTTTAAAATATTATGTATATATATATATTTATATTTAAATTTTAATTTTATATGGGACTTTTACTCATGAGTAAACAGATATCATGAAAAAGGGCATTTGGAAAATAAAAATGTTCGGATGCTAACGTGTGTAATCAAAAAAATAATATTGTTGATAATATTGTTTAAAATAAATATAAATAATTGATGTCTAGTTTTTTATTGTTTAATTATTTACAAATTTTCCATAATTTTATTAAATTATTAATTAAATTTAAAATTAGCTCACAAAATATTTATACATATTTTCAGTTTTAAGACTGAATTTAACGAACTATAGCTGTACCCCTACACAAATTTTTTACTATCTGCCATATACACAAAGTTGTTGGCTTGTCGCTTTTATTAAACCTGACTTTCAGACACTTTGGCAAGAAAACAACAGTCAAGTATAGCTATATATCTCCCTCCGCTTGGCTTTTGTTCTGCAAGCTAATTAAACATTGGAACGGCCCCAGCCAAAGAATCCAATCCCCTCCTTTGAGTACATACCACTATTAATTTATTTTAAATCGTCTTTCTTTTTGTTCTCGTTTTTACACTGCTTTCTGGTACTCCAGTTACTGGGTGCCCGTCTGATTTTCCTGGGACTTTTGGTGATTAATGACTCCTCTGAATCGGAGGTAACTTCGTTTTGATTGCCTTGTCGAATTTGAGCGGCACCACTGACACATCATTTGTATGGAGCTGTTTTGTTTAGCCGACAATATCAATACAAACCCCGTAAAATTCCGTCCGTGCGATTGGCTTTTCAATTTTCCCCGAAAGATGTATACTTTTCTTTTTCGGTTTTTTGCCGGATTGGGCCATTAATCAAGGCGAAGTCGCCTCAAATGTTGGAGTTTTCGGCTGTGTGGTCTTGACGTTACCAACTTGCTTTGTAGGCCTTTCTTTGCTTTCTTTGGCAACAAACTCACACAAATTGGTTATGGTCCCCGCCCCAATTGATTTGTGTTTACACATACAACATCATTGTTCTATAAATAATTGTATAATTGTTTGATAAAATACGGCAAGTGCTCGTCTTCAAAAACAGAATAAAGGGCTTACAAATTGAGAATAAACAATAATATAATGTGGATCGAAATCAACAAAGACGTTTTCATTATTTACAAAAGAGTTTTATTGTTAACAAGAAAGGTCTGGTTAGCCACAACTAATATATCGCTGTATCTTATTGTATCTTTTTTTTCGATATTAAAGGACTTCCTATTATGCAGAATATAGTAATATAAATTTATTTATCAAATTTTATAAATAGGTACCGGCAGCTAATTTATATTGGTGTCCTGGCAAGAAGCAGGCAAAAAATGCAAAAAAAGTTTATAGTCATTTCCTTAATCAAAAAGTCTCACTTAACCGAAAAACAAACTTTTATTACTTTTAAACAAATTGTCTATTTAATTTGTGAACCATTGAAATAATTGATTTGCTCGTTACATTACATTTTTTCAACTTCAGTAGAAGCTATGTTAAGAGCTGTTAAGGGTCAGAATGTTAGCCCGAAACTTCAAAAAGATTTTTAAAATAAGTTAAGGTGTGACAAGGGTGAAGTTGACCCTAATTTTAACAAAAGTAAAGATTTGTTTTAACCAAAAAAAACTATTTTAATGCTTTTGTTAGGCTTAACGTAATTGTTAAAAGCTGTTCAGACAAGGCTTGCTTAAAAACGTGGACTTAATGTTCTGCCCGAGGTTAGATTTCTCCAGAACGTTATTACATAAAATAAATCTATCTACCATGTTTTTTTTATAGTGAAGAAAGAAAATGTTTTTTTAATAGTGCTGAACAGGAATTCCCCCAGTAAGAATTGTTCAGATGGAGAAAATATGAATAACCTGTGTTGCATTGTTTTGTTTGGTTTACCTTAGTCGGTGAATTTCACCTTGAATCGAGTATATCTGTGTGCATCGACTTGAGTTCAATGCCCCGAATTCCACTTGCTTCCCTTCATATTTCCAATACCATGCATTCACGTTACTGCACCAGTTGTTTCCAAGTGCAAGTGGCACTTTTTACTTGCAATTAACACTTGTAAACAATTGTACAGCTCTAGAACTTATAAACAAAGCGATTGACCGAATAAACAACCGGAAGAAGAAATCCTATCTATTTATCGAAATAAACAACGTGAGAAGAAATGATTGAGGATGAACAAAAAGGTAAAACAAAAATAAAGGAAAAAATTCACCCTGAAAATGTATAAAAAAAACGGTTGGCAAGCCACTAAATATGCCCAGCTAACGATTGCTCTTCAAATGTTCCAACTGAGTGCAAATGTCTCAATCGCCGAGCAAAAGTTAATGAAGCCTAACAATGCGCATGTTGGGCAACCAAATGAAGCCAATCCGAAAATCGAGACATCATTCATCGTCGAGGGTTTTCCGATTCTTCTGCTTGAGGGGACAAATTACAGAAAGAAATTCAAAGAATTTTATGGGAAAAAGGTAGCTGAGTTGAAAAATAATATTATTAAAGGGATTAGGCAAACGAGTTGCGTAGCATAAAGTGATGAAAATAACAAAATAAGTCCGAGAATTTATGGATGAATGTCCTTTCCCTTTGAAATTTGTTTGATTAATTCGTATCCTAACGCTATTTCGGTATTCAATGTAGTTTATAAAATAAAGGAGACCGATTTTTAAACTAATGCAAAACATTTTAAATGATTTTTTTAAAACGATTGCCGCGTTTGGGAAGCCAACATTTTTTATTAATTAGTAACAAAAAATAAAACCAAAACATAGAATAAAATTCAGAATGCATCTCGCTGGAATTCCAAATTAAAAATGATTTTGTCGACATATCGTACATATGAATATATATTTGTAATATATTGTATAATCTTTGCTTAAACTTAGGGTTAGGAGTGATTTAATATTTCATAAGCTAAATCGCTGGTAAAACAGATGAGTAATTTTCTATTTAGAATACATATAATTTATTTAAGACGCAGAACCACGGCATAGTTGGTACCACAAAAATAGGATTTCCCTAAATTAATTCACACCGCCCTGCTTGTAATAACCATAACCCTTTCTCCCCGATTTCCCCGACTAAACCTAACTATGCGGTGACAAGTTGCCCTCTTCATAATTCCATTGGACTTGGTTATTGAATTTCTGGGGAAATTTAATTGACTGCCGAAAAGCGACAAAAACAAGAAATAAGAATTGAAGCCCTCGTCAAATCTTTCGACTGACATAAACTGATTGAATATGCGGGCGGTCGAAAGAGAAAGGGAGAGAGTGGGAAACAATGTTTGAGCTGCCAACGGGGACTTACAGATTGCATCCGAGAGATACACAGATACTTGGATGCCCGAATAAATGGGGAGCGAGGCCCCTACACAGGCAATTGCCAAGTGCACACGCATTGAGTCATTCGGTCGGGCATTCCAGCAGTCATTTCGCCAGTCGGTTGTTTAGTCAGCCGCATAAAGTTGCCTTCTAACGAATCAACCAAGAACGCACTACAAGATACTTTCGTATGCAGTGCAGCTAACTGAATTTATGTCTGCTGCAAAAAGCGAAGCAGATAGTAATCCACGAGATGACTAACTGACAGCCCGTTGATGGGTGGCCTGCTCTGAACTCTCCACCACATGTTGACTTCTTGTCTTGTATCTGTCAGATAAACTTGTTATTTTGCTTCATTTTCCATTTTTTCCTACTTTTGCTCTCGGCGCCTAGTCGTGTTTTTAATTCTCAGCTTAATTAAATCATCGGGCCAAGTCGCCTCTCGCCTCCCCTAATAAATTATCATCCACCCCGCAGCAACTTCTGGGTCATACTTTGGCCAAATTTATGACGGCTTCGTTTCTGACTTGTGCTAAGTAGAAGCAACCATAAATTTGGAGCAGACTTCAGCGTGCCTCAAGCAGGTTGAGTTCAAGTTGGAGTTTGCAACTCGAATCGCCAAAGTGGCTGAGTGGATTTCGTTGAGGGGTGAAGTAACCCATAATTGTCAGAGAATGCCCGTAAAGTTCAAAATCTGTGGGGTGTAAATTAAATGGGTTCGAAGTACGCGAAATCAATACACAATATGCGCAGATAAAGTAATAAATAATAAGCCCTTGAGAAACATTTGTAAAAAAAACCTTGAAAATATTTGGCCCCCATAAAATTACTGTTAACATATTTTCAACATAATTTAATTATCAACCACTTTCACTCTGAAAGCCGAACCCTATTCTATTGGCTTATACTCCAAATCGGTTTACAGCTCTATCAAATTTCATATCTTTCGAGATCTTTGACCCATTTTCCCACCCCATTTTGAGCTCCATAAAAACATTCATATCCACAACTATTACTTATCTAGTAAACGGCCATAAAACCCTTACTTTCATGCTTAGCCACAGAAGTCAAACGATCGCATAAAAAAATGTGAAATAATAGAAAATGTCAACTAGTGTTGTGACCCGAAGGGAAAATTGTTTTTATTATCGCTAGTAAAATATAAATATAATTGTTTGGCCATTAATGGCATATAAAAGATTATAGGTTTTCTTCTCCTGAATGCCAATGGTCAGTGTGCGTGTTTCATGTGATGGTCGACCACAAATTGCTTAATTGGGTCTGAAAGGGGCAGATTCGAGAGGGAATGGGAGTGGCTTGCTGGCTTTTGAGTGCCACCGTGAGCCATCAAATGCTGACAACTTGAAGTGTGTCACACACAGTGTCTTCAAACAAATTGTAGACGGCGCTCGTGTCTCCCTGCGTTTCTGCTCTGCAACGACTTTTCCCGATTTTCCCTCGTTGCGTGTCTCTAATGGAAATCCCCCCTGTGCCCCTTTCTAGCATTCCCTCTCTGTTTTTGAGGCGCCACGTTAGTTCACACTCGAAAAAACGTTTTGATTTACAAAACTTTTATACTTAATGTCGGAGAAGTAATCGACTTCTGAAAGTATGTGAAAGTAACCTTATATGACCGCACGTTATATTCTTTATCATAAATACATTTCATAAATATTAATTTTTAAGCTAATGTTTTAAAAACAATTTCGTTTGTAATATTAAACTTTTAGGGAAAGAATTCTAACCTCATCATGCATTGTATTAATGTTGAACCTTTAATACTCCAGAAATATTTATGAGTGTGGATAAAGTGCATTTGACATAAGCCAAGTGCAGGTCTCACTCCTTCTAATTGATCAAAGGAGTGGCACCAAGGGGACAGAGTTCGGAGTTCGTGCTTCGGCTTATGGTGATGAGTTCAGTGTCGATATGTGGAGGTCAGCAATTCAAATGATTATGAACTCCATGGGGCTTGACCGTGTTTCGAGCGGGATATCATTGACTTTTGATATGATAATAATAGGGTGGGAATAAAAAAGGTCGAGATCTGGGCTCATTGCGTGCTGCTGTCATTAAAGTGATATTTTGGGAAGATGTTAAAGAACGTAATAAAATGGAGAGGCCTTCATTATTATTATTATTATTCGCTGAAGAAAATATATTTTCCTATATATTCCTAGTTCTTGGCCTTGCTAACTAACATAAAAATGTTATCAAAAAATATTAGTTTGTTATTTTATTAGCTTGTTATTTTTTGATAACATTTTTATGTATTTTTCTATCTTCCAACTTCAGATATTGACCAAAAACTGAACTTTAAATACAAAACAAAGGTACTTAACTGATGACACACCACTGACTGTGCTTTTATCTTGCTACATTCGTTATGCTGGGAGATTTAATGCCTTCTTTTTTGTTCAAGGGTTTTACAAATTTACTATAAACAAACAAAAGTAAACACAACTCGAGTTGAACACAAGTGCTTATAATCAATAAAAGCGTAATCCAAAATGAAATCGAACGGTGAGTGGGCACTGGAAAGGTTATGCACTCGTCAGATACATTTTGAAATAGATCCAATGGAAACAGAAAGTGGGCGTTGCTAATTAGTGTTTGTCCGTTTGACCTTCCGTTTTGGAAGGGATATTAAGCAAAACAATGGAAATATTCAATGAATTAAGCGGCGCTCCTCAATAAAAAATGAAACTTCTTGTGGTTTCGATGTAATTTCCCCTTGTTTTAGTGCAGCACTGTTTATAAATAGGTTTAAAAAGCGATTTGATTAGTGGAACCTCAAACAAAGGAATGGAAAATACATTTTAAGGATTTGTAATTGTAATAATTAATTGTACAGCATAGCTGGTATAAAGAATTTACGTCCTACAACAAATTACTTCATAGGTTTTCTGTAAAGAAAAAAAACTACTGTGCTTCAAATTATTTTTATTTTAATTTAATGCTTATAATTTATGATTTTCTTCTTAAAAGCAAAGTAAATTACTTGTTTCAATTGTATTAGACTTTGTTATGGCTATCAGGACTCCGAATTTTTCTCTCTATTCGAATTCAAGACATCAGCAATTTTAACCTCATTTCTGCTCATGCTATCTGCTATTCAGACTTCAACATTGATTTAGTTGGATTTTCGCCCGGTTGCCATCCTGATTCACTTTTCCTTTTTGCAAGTTCGAGTATCTCGAGTGCATCAACAATTCCCAACATGATTCCTGTTTGTTGTACAGTTGTACACACACCGACTAAGTCAAAATCGAAAATTGGATAAAAAGTGCTGGCGAAAGAAAAAACTTGTTCAAGCTCTGTCATTGACAAGCGGAGAGTGCAACGTGCATTGACAACGAGAACATAAAAAGTATCAAGAGCTCCGTCGAACTGTTGAACTTTTACCACGCCCACCGCCCACCGCCCCACTCGACTGCCTACCAATGTGAAAGAGGCGGCCTTCATTGATGGCTAAAACAGAGAGGGCGAGCACTTTAAATAAGAACCGGAGAAAGAGACGGACAATTGGGCTCAGAAAGAGACGGAGTGCCCAGACCGAATGCCATTAAAGTGATCTATGAGCTTGTTGAAGTTGCCAGTATTGAAAGCGTGAATAAAGATTGCTGCCCAACACAACATAAATTAAAAGAACACAGTGCGCTGCAAAGGGACTTACCTTGAGTTGAAGCTATATTATTTAAGGTTATACATTTTGATGGCTTCCTAATATTAAAATTATATTTATTAATTTTATTTAACTATGTTTTAGGGAACAGTGGAAAGTGATTAATTGGTATAGTCGAAAAGTATAAACTTTAAGCTAGTTCTGAAATCGGTGACCGAAATTCGGCATGTTTTCAAAACATTATTATTTCGTTTTTTGAACCTCGAACTTATTATTATGACCGAATAATAATAACAAATTTTATTGTATTTATTGTACTAGTTTCCCTACCATTTCTTGTTGATATATTGCCAAAAAAAGAGGTAGCAGTAATTCTTACGAGAAAAATATCCTAACAATGTTCTATACATATTTTCAAAGATTTGTGGATTCCCTCAATTGACTCGAAATATTTTACAACTATATTTTAATGAAAATACATTTCGGTCCTTGCGTAAAATTAATTCAAACAAGAGAGAACGCTATAGTCGGATGCCCCGACTATCAGATACCCGTTACTCAGGTAAAGGGAGTGCGAGGGAGATGGAGATAGAAACTTTGATCACGCATAACTTTTTAACGAATGGTCCGATTTGAAAAATTTCTTCTACATTTCGATAGGTATTGATAAATACAATGAAACTGCATTTTTACTTTTCCGAAATATTTAAATTTTTAAAATCGTATATAAGCGATTGTGGGCGTTAAAGGGGGCGTGGCACCATTTTGAAACAAACTTGCGCTGCGTAGGAACTTCTTAAATCTACATGCAAAATGTCAATCTTCTAGCTTTTATAGTTTCCGAGATCTCAGCGTTCATACGGACAGACAGACGGACAGACGGACAGACGGACATGGCTATATCGACTCGGCTAGTGATCCTGATCAAGAATATATATACTTTATAGGGTCGGAAACGCTTCCTTCTAGCTGTTACATACTTTTGCACGAATACAATATACCCTTTTACTCTACGAGTAACGGGTATAAACACACTAATCTTTGGAAACTTAGTGAAATCGGCTCTATCACTTGCACTTTCGTTCAGAAGCTCCGACAAACATTCAGCTAATCAGCTGGGCGCTCATTTGCATCCACATTCTCCAAAACACACTTGCCTTTTGCTTATCATCATCGATTATAAAATTGTCACGCTTCTGACGAAGCGCACAAACAATAAAGACATGAAAAAACGCTGGTAACGCCTTTAAAAATGATGCCATAAATTCACAAAATTATGACACGAAAAATAAAACTCACGCCAAACAAAAAACAAAAAAAGTCATTATCAATTACGCCACTTAATTATTTTTATTGGAGCATAAAATGCTCCATTTCTCGGTAGAGCGACACGCACACAGAGCGGATTCTCACTGCCTCTCTCTCTCCGATTCTCCCACCCTTCCCCTTCCGCTTCCCGCTGTCACCACCCCCCCTTTTCACCATTTCTCTGCCTTTGTCACACATGTGTGAATGATGTGCTAATTGTCGCGTGCCCACATCTCTTTTAGTGAAGCGGGGGGCATTTCTCTGGCTGGAATTCGGATCCTGTTCTGGTTCCCCTAGAGAAAAATAAGGAACGGGAGAGAAGTAGGGTGTTCACTAATGGCTGTGACACTTTTGCATAATTCGTTTGGTGTGAAGGGAATAATTGAATGTGATTTTGGGGCTTGGCACCCGCAAAAAAAAAACTGGAGGCGTTGCAAGAAACGCACTTTCTAAACGGTTTTTTAAAATTGAAGAAAACATTATTCACCAGTTGACACCAATGACTCCTAAATTGAAGGAATAATTTTCACAAAAAAATTGTGGGTACGCGTTGGAGTCAATCAATCTAAAGATTAGGAAGTCAAATTTTAAATAATTACAGGAATTAAAGTTTTGAGCTGATAAAATATTTGTATATGAGACATTTGGAAAAGAAAAACTCAGAAAATTTCTAATTATAGTTTTCGTTTTACTTAACAGCCTATAAATCATTACAAAATAACTACAAACCAAAGCTAAACAACTATGCAGCTTAATCTCAAGTAAAAACATATAAGCTATGAAAAAAATCTGCTGTGCAATTAGCAAAATCAACTATTTTTGTTCATTTGGTAGTTGTCCAATTGTCTAGGATTTTTTTGCTAGTTGCTTCGCGAATGTCTGAGCAATTAAAAATCATTTAGCTGGAAAAACCAAGCTAAAATTGGAGCGGCATGTGTTAGTGTGTTAGTGGCATTTATAGCGTATTAATTGACTTTTTTGTTGATTGAAAACTATTTCAATTGTGCACTGTGGCAATCTCTTCTTTGCACTAATTAAATTAAGGCATGGCTGCAGACCACCCACGGAAAAATGCATTTTTTGTGTTTGAAAAAGGAGATTAAACGCTTGGGTGAAAGTTGCACAGGAGCAACAAATAAAATATATATATTTGGCCTGACAGCTTTTGCCAATTTCAAAAACTTTTGCGGGGTGATCGGAAGGCCATTTCACTTGTCATAAGACTAAAATTCATTAATTAGAGATGACATGATACGATACTATCGGTAGTGCCAACTAAGGAATAACTGCTAAGGTTTTCTTAAACCATTACCTTTACTGTAACAACAAATAGGTGGAACTGAAAAGTGGAACAAAAATCAGTTAAAGCTTATTAACGATAGAAAAATCGTCATATCTGATTAATCTATCATTTACCACCTAGATCCTCCCAGCAATATTGTTGCTGCCCACCAGCAACATGTTGCCGCTGGGACAGACAGGTCTCGCTCGATATTGTTAGACGGTTTGTTGGTAGTTCGACCCATGATTGATGGCTCGTTATTCATTAGGGGCCGTCACTTGAATACTAAACACCCCAGTGACTCAACAAGTTGCAGGTTGCTGCAATAGCGCACACGCACCAATAAAAGAAGACAGTCAATATAGAGAAAGAAAGAGACGGGAAACAAGGCACACCCACATTTGATTTGGCTTTCTGCAATGTTTGAGTAAAAGATGATTATGGCTACATGGAGATTCGTATGGAAAAAAAACAAAGGATGGGAAAACCTTAGGCGGCAGTGTGTTTTGCAAATTTAAACAAAACTATGGGTTATCGGTGCAGGTTGTGTAGAATTTGAGCTATAATGGAAATATAATTGAATACTTGTCACTGTTGAGTGTTTTTATATTATTTAATTATATAAAAAGCTTTCCCTTTTTATCAAATCGAAATCATGACAACGAACATGAACTCTTTAAAGAAAAGTTGTCAGGATGGCGAATGCAATTTTGACAAACCTTTTTAAAATGTTCTGCTAATGCAATTTACAATATCCTTATATTTGTTACGCATTGTTCTTACTTCTTTGAGCAGAAAATAAATTTTAAATTTTTTAATTTATCAAATGATTATCTTCTAATAGATTTGCGATCGCAGCTTTCGAATTGCGATCTGAAAAAATGAACACCTAAGCTAAAAAAATTGAAACATTCCTTAGCGACATGGCCATGTACAGCTATTTGACTTCGAAGCATTTATTTCCAAATAGTTTTAAAATTTTCTTTGAGTTATCAGCGAAAGACAATCCTTCCTCATTTCCCATAACAATGTTTTTGTAAAGAAATGTAGCTATGTTCTATAGGAGTATTTAGTGAAAGATCTTCATCAGTAGTCCCTGATTCATAAATTTTTGCGGAATCAAAGGTGAGGTGTATTCTGAGCCACCCCTGCTTAATTATCAAATAACTATTTTGTAAATATTTATACATTTAACTTATATTTGGTTTAGACAAGTTCTGCTCTGATACATAGAGTTCCTATTATGACTTTGTAATTCGCCTTTTCCACGTGCTTTCCGAACTCACACTCCTGCTACCAATTTTGATTTAATGTAAGCAACACACTCCCCGATATCTCGACGCTTGTTAGCCAACTCGGTTTTGTCTTCGGGCTTAACTACTGGCAGTAACTTTTTTATGCTCTCCTAAAAAGAGTGGAAACTTTGGCCAGGCCAAATGACTGAATGGTTGAATGGCTGCCTCACATTAGCAAGTGGCAGAAATGTTACAGAACTCCGGCTCAGACAATTGCAACTTTGTTTCGATCCGCCCACGGACTAACATCTGAACCGAACTCAAGTGCAACTGAAATAATTTTTCTTCTTCCTCTTTTCGTTGCAGGTAAGTGCGGCTAAGACATTAGAAGACAACGGCGACCAAGTAAGTACCGCCACCAACATAAAACCCTCCCACATGGCGGTTTTCTTGTAGACAGTTGCGGTCAAAATAATAGCGGATACACCAGCAATTTGTATAATGAAAACGATTCATTGAATACAATGCGCCTAAAAGCAAAGAAACCGGCGGGCTTTTGACCCTAAACCTAGAATCCGCTTTTAGTAATATTAAAATAATATTTCAGAATTTAAAAAATAACTATATCTGGGGTTGGATGCCTATGCGCTTAAAACAACAGAGGTTTGCTTGTATTGTAATTGTCCGATTGTTTTTATGGCAGCAATATGATATAGGTAGTATTGCTTAGATAATAATACCCGCAAGGGTATAAATGAATTGAGAAAAGTTGAGGGTATTGATCAAATGTTGATTGTAACTATTGCGTTTTCTATCGGCTTTATCAGATAAAATATAATAAGTAATACATTTATCTCTTCACAGCACCGTACATTTTGGGGATATTATACATTTAATTTACTAGATACATAAAAGTCGTCGTTAGGATGTTGTTTAAAAAAATTGTTTAATAAATGAAAATTGTTCGGCAGTGCTTAGCGTGCCCATTTTTATAAAAGTGCCTAGTCAATGCCTGTAGATTTGTCATGTAAAATATAGACACGCAAATTGAACTGAAACCACACCGAAACCGCATCGCAACCACTCCTGACAATCGCCGGCACTTCCGTTGCATTGAACTTGCCTCATGCATATACGCCCCCATCATCACGGCGATCGTCTATGTGCACATAAATTGTAAATGCATCTGCTGAGTCCCGGGTGGATGACCTGCAAACGATTCCGATTCCGATTCCGAACAATTACAATAGGCGTCTTGCTTAACGATCGTGACCAATTTGTTGGTCAACCATCAACAGCCACGATCGACAACCAGATCCCAATCCCCAGTCCCCATCTCCCACTGCATCTGCAATCGCTTTGCAAATATTTACACACTGAATAGAGAACGGATCTCTATTTGAACAGAGTCGCACCCAGCAAAGACCTGTCCATCAATTCGATGTGCGCCATGCCGATGCAAAGTCTGTGCTTTGAATATTCAATTAAAAACTGGCGTCGACTGCCGCCGACTGCCATGCAAAATCATCGGAAAATGAGGGGAGAAATCTATGGGGAAGATTTGAATGCCCTCGAACATGAATTCTTAGTCACAGAGCTCATATAAATAAAGAAGAATGAGACTAACCACAAGAAATATAGAATAACACAATAAAACTTGTGTTTTTGAACTTCCCGACTTCAACAAGCATTTTGAGTTATGGAAACTTCGAGTTAAATTTCTAATAGTAAATAATACTACTTTAAGTTGGGGAAGTTTGGGTTATAGAAGTTCAAATGTAAATACAATTCAAAATGATATTCATAAATATTCGTCACACAAACAATATTCTTTTTTCAAAGTTATTAATCATCCATGTTCTTTTAAAGTTTTTGAAACGAGTTACAAATGGTTCTGTAAAATGCCCATATGTTTATACATTAGTGACTATAATTTCCAAACAAACAAAGCAAGACTTCCGCTCTCCATCACCGAATCTAACTCAATGCAAGACTTGCGTTCGACCCACTTCCATGTAGGGTATAAAGCCCGACCGATTCATTTCCATATATAGCTCTTGGCGCTGGAAAAGAAAACGTGACTTGTCTGGCTCCCGTCTGCCGACAGTCTTACAGTCTGAATCATTTGCCGCGAACTTACTTTAATTGAAACGTTGGCTCGCGAACTTGACGCTGATTTGACTGGCGAATGACTTTGGGCCTCCATGGCCATATCCTACGATTACTACATTACGTACATTACTTACCCTGTGACCCACATCTATTTAGAGGAAGCCTGGACGAGATGGGTTCGGGAAATGGGAAATGGGAAAAAGGGCCATGTTGGACTACAATTTATGACTTTCATTTGTGTTTTTCTCGCACAAATCACGAATGCGCCACAACGACACCCGCAGCAAATAAAATAAATTGAAATGTGGGTCAATGTTTGTGTTGTTGTGGCTTTGTTTTTCCTAGAGGGATTCACCCAAATGACCCGTCAACAAACCACACTGAACCTAAATACGCATAGATAGCAGTAAATGCCATTTATTTGTCCCGCAAAAAAAACAAAAGCCCGTCGAAACAATCGGATTTTATTGTTCATATGCATATGCAAATGGGTCTGACACTAAATGCGCACAAAAAAACCATTTAAGTATCAGCGAAAATATTTGAAACAAATATTAAAATGTCCTCCGAACATCAAATTCAATTTGCGATCCGCAAAAACCTCGTAACGGCTTTCAATTGTTTGGATTTGCTTTTATAAATGTTATGCAGACGCTTGCCATTTTAATTTAATGCAAACATTTGTGCAACAAAGATTAATTATTAAATGTTTATGTGTCGCAGATTTTGTTTGCTGCCAGCATGGAATTTAATTGATTTATTTTATTTTTCTTTATGGCTGACTGTTGTTATTAAGCTTAGGTGAGCAATTGTTAAAGACAATTTCACGAGTTATTGTTACTTGGGTTTCACAATAAAAATAAAAATAGATTTTTTCAAATCGTTCGGATTAATGCTTTCGGGGATATTGTTTTAAAAGTTAAGTTTTAAAAAAGTTAAATGTTTTAGAAAGGCAAAACAAAGTAATTTTTAATTTCCTCAGCACCGCGAATCCAATGTGACTCGTTGTTTTAATATCACCAAAGATATTATTTAAGTACGATTTGGTGATATTTCAAACAATTACAATTATTTTGTAAAACCCATTCTTTCTAATAATTGTTATTTATTTATTAACAAACCCAAATTGCTATTGGCGTTTCAGAATTCTATGCATTAATATGTCTTAATAATATTTTCCATCTATCAAGTTTTAGTTTTCAAAATTTTGTCCAATACAAATGTTTGATTATTTATTTCTTGACGGACTAATGTCTATTTGATAAAATAATTTCATTAAGTTTTGCCCCGTCTCCACAAATGTCAGGACTCAGACCGCAATTGAATTGGATGTATCATCTTCACCTCACTAATTAGGTTTATGTACACACAATCTACCTGGTCTGAGATTCGCCTCCTTCATGGAGTTTCCCCTCCCAATCCGCAGCCGCAGTTCATTAGCCTCTATTAGGGCGGGAAAAGCGGCAACTACAAGGGGAAAATTAGGCGGGGAAAAGCGGAGGAGGTGGAGGTGCAAGGAAGGGGAATATGAATTGCATTCACAGAGTAGCATGTAATTGTAAGACTGTGGGGCCATTCAATTAGGAGCAGCAAACATCTCTGAAAAGCAGGAAAAAAGGGTAACCACAAACTCCAAGCTGAAAAACTAAAAGAAAATTGTACAGGGCAAACCTCAAACAGAGTTCAAAGTGCTAGCGCTCTGGGAAGATATAAGGAAAACAGACTGAGCACTTATCAAACGGGCTTAATGTACGATAAACTGGGGATGTGTTCTCCTCTCGAGAAAACATACCACTGATAAGAGGCTGCGGCAGAAGTTCGGTTCACAAAAACTGTTGACAATAAGTAAAAAATTAGAAGAAGGAATGGCGGGGTTGAAAAGTTTCGGTTGCTAATGAAATGGCTTAAGCGGAAATTATCAAAAACCCAATAATAGCCTGGGGGAAATAATTGAATTCAAAATTCAAAAGATGAGCGGTAAGCCCAGCCAACGAACCCTAAATACCAAAACCAAAGACAATTGACTTTGACTTTAGCCTTCCCCCTTCCATTTGATATTCCTAAAGTGCACACCAAATTCTCGAGAAACTTTCAAAATGTTAATGCTCCCTTAGTCATGAATTTTAAGCCCTTCAACATTGGCAGCATCATCATTTATTCAAGCCAAAAGCCTGTCATGGACCTATAAAATGAAGAAAAAGTAGGAAATTTAATAAAACACGAACTAAATCAATAAATTGCAACGTCTCAAAGGGAAGTGCATAAACTGGCATTAAATATGCATGCCAAACACTTAGGAGGGTGTGTATGCATGTGCATCTGTCGGTAAGGTGCAAGTGTGAATGATATTTATATCATTTTTAAGGGGACGAAAATAACAAAATTGGGAAGAAATTAAAAAAAGGAAAATTAGAAAAGCAAAATAGAAGTGAGAGAAAGTCATCGAGCAGAGAATTTCTCACATAATCTACAAGGAACTGCTCATCATAAAATACGATTAAATAAACAAACTCAGATGAGCGCTTTGTTTGAACTTTTAGAATTTTAGAATCACAATGAAGGGCAAGTGCTTAATTAATTTATTGATTCACTTTGAAGAAATATTGCTGCACTAAAGGATATATATGATGAGATTTAAGTCAAGAGAGGGATAATATTATTTTGGCTCAATCGAGAGATTTATAAACCAATTTAAGAGCCCACTTTAAATGAAGTTTGATTTAATTCCTACAAATCGGAGCTTTCAATAAGACACTTAAGTTGATATTTTTATTCAAAGTATTTATTATCGGTATGGCTTTTGGCAAATATATTATTTTTGTGCGACTGAGGCGAGATATTCAACGAAATCTTATTTATTTTATTTTCACCGTTTGCATTCCTCAATATCCTTATAATTCTCAAAGACTTTCCACTTAATTTAACTCGCAGAATTCCTTTCATATTGATTCCTCCATTGTAAATACAAACAGCTCATTGAAATTATTTCTTAAAAACGATTGCTTTGTACTCTCCGTTTCTCAGCGAGTCCCTCACTTTCCTGGTCCCTTTGAAACCAATTCAACTTTTTCTCCATCCGTCTTGACCATCAACTGAACGAATTTATTTATTTTCAATCAATGCAGCAGATTCTGCAGTGGCGTCTCCTTATATTTTCCCCGCCCCCTTGCACTCCTACATATCGATGTTGAGCAACTTTGTCGCCTCGTTTTGTCACTTTTTCAGGGGGTCGAAGGGGGCGGGGTTGGTGTGGTGCGGGGGGCGAGGGGCGGGAAGGTTGTTTGGCGTGCCGCTTGGAATATTTATGAGCTGCGTCCATCGCCTGGCCAGCGTCTTTGGCGTCCATCAGCCGACGGAAATCAATGCTGACCCACTTGGGGTTCAAGGAAAACAGACGGACGAGGAAATGGGATCGGGAAACAGGAGAGGGCAGGCCAACATTCCATTCCCTCTGTCGAAGAGTGAAAGTCTAGTGAAGAAATTAATTTCCCAGCAAGTCATTAATATTAAGTTTTGCCGGCAGCCCGAAAAGGACATAATGAGACTGGGACTCGAAGACGTCAGTTTAATTAGAGACAACCGTCGCACCTTCAATGTTTTTTTGTTATTTTCGCTGATATCTTTTTGTTGCCCCATTTATTATAACGAGCAGTTTTAAAAAAGCTTCACTGCTCTTTTTATTCACCTGTGCCACTCTTACTTCCGCTTCCGTCTTAATTTATGATGTCTTGTGCAGGTGATTTTGCTTATAGATTTGTATTTCCTTGCAGAGGATATTATAGCCTTAGCCAGAAGTTTGTATTGCAATAAAGGGACCCTGCAATGTATTCTTCTGCTTGTCATCATCCCAAGGTGAGTAGATTTAGTTTCTATACTATTTACCAGATCAGTTTAAACATATACACATTATCAGTTTGAAAAGTGGCCGATAAGACATCTTTATCCTAAAGCTGCCATAAAAACGATCTGGTCAAGTTTGTAAAATCTAATTGTTTTTAACGAAACTTGCGTATATTCGCATTTTTATTGCACAATATAATGTGTTTTTTACCATTTCGGGTAATCCTTTAGAGATTTTTGATCCAGTTCATAAATCATGGCGATCGATAATGATATAGTCAAACTCGGTATAACTGCACGTGTATTAAACACTTCGGCTTGACGAAGTTAGCTTCCGTTCTCGATTTTAGCCAAAACACACATCTAGTTTGTTGAGAAAAATTAACAAAAAGAAAAAGATACAAAAAGTAGTGGAAATAAATCTTTTTCTAAATAAAAGATATTCATACACTAGAAAAAAAACATCTGAATAGCTGTTATTAAAATTAATCTACAATAAATTTGTCGAGACATTAGGAAAACATAATTTCTTGTAGCAATACTAAAGTTTAAATATTTTCCGTTTTATTTTTTTAATTTTTAATTGATTTTTTTAATTGTGTTATACAGTGGAAAAAACATTTAGGTTGAAAAATTGTAGTAGCTTGTTATAGACACAATCTGGCTTAGAGCTTTGTTTTTAACTTTTTTTGAAGATTTGGTTCCCAAAGCATCAAGAAAAACCACAAATATATTAACCTTTCATCTAAATTAACAATAAGCCCCTCAGTTTTAAAATTAACCTAACCAGGAGTCTATGTATAAAAATCGTAATATTTTTTAATAACGAAATTATTCAAACCCAAATTTCAATACGTATTTTATCGGCAAGGAAAAAAGTCTTGCAACAGATATGGCCTAAACCTGCCACGACGTAAAACTTTAGCAGCGAACATAAAATATTTTATCGCCTTTTGTTGCATTTGGCTGCTTTCGCTGGCCACCCACTTTTAGCCTCCCATCGCCATTTGGACTTCCTGTGCAATCGATAGCTCCGCAATTTATGGCCAATGTTGCCTTACTAAATGAATTTATGGCAAGCGTTTAGCGCCAGCGTTCGGTTTACGAGCTCCACAGTTGCGTTGCACAAATAATATGCGTAACTCTGCCACGCCCACCTACCGCCCACCCTGAACATCCCCACACAAAGTTGGCAATACTGAAAATTCATTTTCGGTTGTTGGCTGCACTCCTCTTCTCTCGCAGATTGTGGTTTTTCGGGCACTGCTGACCAGACCGAAACTTTTTGCGGTTTTTTTTTCGCCTAAACTTTGCCCCCGAGTGCACTCTTTTTTTGCAGCCCTTCTTGGCATCCTTGGCGTGGCAGTTTTAAATTTGTTTAGCAAGCCGTTCATAAATTTGACACTTTTGGCTGCATGCGAGTTTCCTTTGGCTCCGCTCAAGTGTCCTGGAAAAGCACCAGGCGTTTTTGGAAATGTCCAGGTCAAATTTTTCGGAGAAACAGCAGATTGCAGGCAGTTGTTGGCAAGTATTTCTGTGGTTTTATCTCCATGCAAAGTAAACTTCTGGCCTTCGCTGTGGCTTTTTGCAGCTTTGAATTGCAAAACAGTCGAGTTAACTGGGTGGGGGTGTGGTTGCTCCAGGAGGCTTTAAGGCGCTTTGCGACTGGCTTCGTCATTAATGTTTTGCCGGATAGTTGAGGTTTTCTTTGCCAAAAGAAATACCGGCTAATTAATGAGACTTTCACGAGTTGGCTATTCAAATAGGCTGCTGTTTAATAATTCCGAAGACTTTTTAAATTGCATTGAAAGGCGAGTATTGTTGACTAATTAAAATGGAATTTGTTTTAAAGTCACAATTAAACAATTTTAGCGAAGTTTGGATTAAAATAAGCTTAAAGAATATAAAACTTCAAACTTCAAAGTTGCAATATTAGAAGTAGTACTTATAAAAATAGGGTAAATGTGTACTTGCTTATTAAAAAATACTCCGTAAGCTTTGTTTCAACAGAAGTTGCATTTTGAACTGCTCTATTTTCTTAAATTTTAATGAACCCGTTTGGATATCCATGTATGTACATATATCTGCATATCTGACATATCTTTAGTTCATTTTAGACAGATCCATCGACTGACAGCTGTCAGGATCTTGAATTTCAGCTTCTTTTCATCCTGATTATCTCTAGTCATCCTTCTCTGTTTCCCATTTCACCCCCTTTGCTTCCCATTTGCCTGCCCCAATACAAACATTCCTGTCAGTCAAATGGATAGACATTTAGAGCAAATAAACGGACCTCTCGATGCCCTTATCAAACCAACAATGCCTCAAACCCACCGCAGTACCACCTACAAAGGCGCATTAAATGGTGGGCGTAAGGGGCGTGGCGTGGATTCAAGGACGAGGTGAGGTCGGCATGCGGATCCCCCGTCCGTGGGTCAGTTACAACCCAAATGGCAGCAAGGTACACCATTCTTAATTTAAACAGGGGCGAAGTGAGGGCGGCAGCCGTTGATAATGAAGGGGAGGGGCAGTAAGGGGCAGGGTGCCCAGCAGGTGCAATGTAGTGCAGGTTTTGATATTCAACAAAAGGGCCACGTGGCGCTGCAGATGACAGGCAAACTGACACTAGCTGGCACAGGTCAACCTGCCAACATATGCGGGGCGTGCACAGCATTAACGTGTTAAATGGTAAAGACGCATAAAAAACAAAGCATTGGAAAAAATATAATAATATAAATTAAAAACAAGAAAGGAAGCAAATTCGGAGAGCCGAAGTTCATATACCCTTACAGCTGTTACAAATTTAAAATATTATACATTTCGATGCTTAAAAGCAATGAAGATAGGTCGATTTACCAACAAACTTTTTGATCGTTCCTATGGCAGCAACATGAAATAGTCGTCCGATTTTTATAAAAGTAAAAACGCAATTATGAAGTCGTTGAAAATTACTATATCTCGGAATATATAGATATATGTTAAGAAACAAAGAAGTTATCATTTTATTTATCTTCTTCCCGATTGTTTAATGGCAGATAAAGATTTTTATAAAACATATCGTATTTATGAAATTTGTAAGAATTCCGAATAAATTAGAAGTGTAGAAATAGTTCCTTTTAAACAACTTTAAAATTTTAATATCAGTATTTACCCAATTTTTGAAATCTAAAACCATTGACTGGCAATAATCTCAAAACAGGTCTATTGTTCACAAAAATTATTTCTTCACATAACAAGATATTTCTTGGACATATTATCAGAACTAAATTTATGCATTGGTGTATGCTATCTCTTAATCCATAGTTTACTTCGCTTTCCTTATTATAAATATTTATACATCAAATAAATAATTAGAATGGTTACTGTCCGTCAGCAGATTTAAAAAAGCTTTTATATGCAAATTAAAAAAAAACTTGATAAAACAAACATTAAAATGTATTTCACTAAAAGTTACTTGCCTATTAGTGTTACACATTTCGCATATATATTTAATTATGGAGAAAGAGTTCAAAAACAGCAGTTCCTGCGCAAAACTGCAAATCCCTTTGCAAGCACAGCCGGAATGACCAAAAGAATAAACGAAATGCACGCAAATATACATATGTGAAATGTATATATCGCCCTCAAGGGCCATATCCCCAAAAAGATCTGAGGTGAAAATGTTAAAGGTTGCCACCGTTCGGTTGGTTTACCATTTATAATTCATTTGCCGTTGGCCTTAAAGGACTTTAAGCTGCCTTTTTCGCAGCACACTCAGCTTGGATTTTACGAGTATGGTTGTTGCTGTTGAATGAAAAATAAGGCACCTGGGAAATTTGCGTAAATGCTGAGCGAGGCACAATATAAATAAGGTTAAATTCATATATAAAGCAAATTACACGAGGATGCGTGTTCTAACGAGGGTGTGAGAAATGTTTTAATTAAATTATAAATGCTCAAAACAGCCGCCAATTATTATTACATAAAGCAATCAATATTGTGCCTCAAAAATTCCATTTATATGGGTATTTGAATTTAAAAACCATCGCTTTTTGGATATTTAATTTATGCTACACAAGCTTACATTTTCGGCCCAAAATTTTTGGTGGAAAGCCAAAATAGCTGCCAAAGCATACATTAACCGCACCAAACTCGGCCACCAACTTAGCCACATATTTGCACCGCAGACGCCACACAATGAAAGAGACGGCTATAGCCGGTTAGAAAGAGACAAGAGCCGAGAAAGATTGCAACTGAAAAATATGTGCATTCATAATAAAAATTTATGAGACCAGCCTGAAAAGAAAACTTGGCAGAAGTTTGCCGTGAAGAGCAGAGCAATAAGAAAAAGCCAGAGTGAGAAAGAAAACAGGAAATAGAAAAAAGCACATAGAGAAGCGGAGAGACTGAAGATGTGTTGTAGCAAATTGCTTAGTAAAAACATCAACTTCATTGCCATTATAAAGTTCAACAAATACAATTTATATGCAACAAAACGCATCAAGGCAGAAACAGGTAACAATCCACAGAAAGAGACGGCTCGCTGGCAGGAGAAAGAGAGGGCTGGCTGCATATTATGAGTAAACAGCAATCACCAAAGCGAACCAAAACATTTTTGCGGGTGCATACCGTATGTGCATTTTCCGCCACAAAAACTTTTCAATGCAAAACTTTTCTTTCCGCCTCTGAACACGAATCGCTTTTTATCTGGGCAACTTTTATTCGGTTTTTCTCCACAAATACATTTTTAAATAATTCCACGCGTCACATTCGGCGTATGCGCAATTTGGCATGAACACCCACAAAGTATGCAGCACAAAATAAGGAAAGTATTCATTTCAAAAATTTTCAAATCACTTTAAAATGGAATTTTAATTTTGCTGAGTCAATTTTGCGTGCCCCTAATAAATAAAAGCATTCATCTTTGATATGATACCAAGGATACTTCTTCTGCTCCAATTTGCGATATTACACTGAGAAAAAAAATTAAGAACCAAAAACCCAAGCGAATAAAGTCGGGTTAAGTTTATCTTATAACTAGAAAATCATTGGATTTACTTATAAATATAAAATAATAACTATTATTTCAGAAATATACATATAAATAAAAACCTTAAAAAATACGGAGTAACTTAAATAAATAAATATTGTTATACCCTTGCAGAGGGTATTATAATTTTGGTCAAAAGTGTGCAACGCAGTGAAGGAGACATCTCCGACCCTATAAAGTATATATATTCTTGATCAGGATCACCTCCTGAGTTGATATAGCCATGTCCGTCTGTCCGTCTGTCCGTCTGTCCGTCTGTCCGTCTGTCTGTCCGTCTGTCTGTTTCTACGCGAACTAGTCTCTCAGTTTTAAAGATATCGAATTGAAACTTTGCACACACCCTTCTTTCCTTTGCACGCAGTATATAAGTCGGAACGGCCGGGATCGGCCGGCTATATCCTATAGCTGCCATATAACTGATTGATCGGAAATGCCATAACTTTGGTGTTTGTCAAGTTAGGAAGTTGGGATTTTCTATGGGTTTTATATTTGGCCACTCAATCCGACATACCAAATTTCATAAGGATCGGCCGACTATATCCTATAGCTGCCATATAACTGATTGATCGGAAATGCCATAACTTTGGTGTTTGTAAAGTTAGGAAGTTGGGATTTTCTATGGGTGTTATATTTGGCCAACCAATCCGACCTACCAAATTTCATAAGGATCGGCCGACTATATCCTATAGCTGCCATATAACTGAACGATTGGAAATGCCATAACTTTGGTATTTTTAAAGTTAGGAAGTTGGGATTTTTTATGAGTATTAAGAATGCATCATATGAATAATTTTGGAGAATATAATTTACAGAGTATTCTGCAAGGGTATATCAACTTCGGCTCCGCCCGAAGTTAGCTTTCCTTTCTTGTTTTATTTATGTTTTAACTTAGAGAAGTGAATCCAATTTTTTCTTTAAATGAGTTACATATTCAATTAATATATTTTAAATTTTTTAAGACTAAAATGCTTACTACAATATCTCTAGATTTAATTTGATTACAATTTTTGGAATGAGATCAAATAGATGTGAATTTTATTATTAACCAAGTTAATCATTTAACCTCTTATTAGATTTGAAGTATTAATTTGCAAGACCGAACTAGCTGTTCTATTTATGGCTTAGATATACTCCATCCTTGGATTTTCTCTGTGCCGCAATGCCGTCTCATCTCTTCCACCAAAATGCCACTCGTCTGTGGAATGGAATATGACAAACAGCAGCAGACGGAGCAAGCCAGACAGGAATGGCCTGGGAACTGGGAATCGGGGGATCCCCCACAGGGGCTGCAATATTTCGGCACTGAACTCGACAGCCAAGTGTCTGCTAGTGGGACAATACGAGGGGAGGGGCAAGAGGAGGGGCAAGGGGAGGGTAGGGGCTCTCCTCTAAAGGCGTTTGAGTTTTTAATAAGCAGCCAGCGCGGCGTCAAATGCCAGAAGTTTGATGAAAGTGAAGGCAGCTTGTCCGGGCATCCCCTTTCTCCATTTCTCTTCTCGATGGCAGTGCTGTTTTCAAAATTGAATAAAGTTGACAAACGAGGGAAGACCCAAAAGGTGATAAATTCTCAGCCCTCAGTCTCACAGACTGAAGTGTCGTCAGCAGTTAGACGGAAAAACGGGAAAATCTGGTGAAAAGGGAAGCCGAGAAAATACAAATTTAATTGCAGTGAGCCAGGCTTTGAAGGATGGGAAAAACGAAAATATACGGGTCAAGCGAAATCATTTCGCAAGTGCAATTTGAGATACAAATTCAGGCGCTGGTGTTCGTTGCTTCTGATGTTGCCCTCAGTACTCAAAAATCTTTTTTCTAAGGTTTTCCAAGTTTTGATATTTTTAGTTATGCCATACTTTTTTACATACTTCCTGCTAACAAAAAATGCAAATATGTCCAAATATTTAAAATAATAACAAAAATAAATAGAGTTTTTCTGTGAAGAAAGGTTTTTCATAATTGGAAAGGTGTTCCTGCAGTAGAGGGTTAAGAAATAAAAATCTAAAGATCTACCTGGCCGTAAAGCCAAGGTCCTCGGGTCATTGGGCATTATCACCACATTCTTGACAGGCATTCAACAACCGCTCCTCAATCTCCCAGTGCCCCACGTAATCCATCGGAAAACAACAGCAACGGGGCCCATTCATAAGCCTCAAGGTTAAACCACTAAAAATCATTGACCAACATCAAAGAGCCATTGTTTTTGGCCAAGAGCAAATGGACCCGAAATGCTAAGCCCCTAAATGAAAATGGGAATGGGATGCAACACAATACGACGCACAAATGCCAAAGAAGTAGATTTATGCCAATTGCTTTTAAGCACCTTGAATATATATATCCCCAATGTGTGACTAATGAACAGGCCCTCCACTCCACTAAGTTGGCCTTTTATTTAGCCATTTGGCCCACCCACATTTGCACAATTTACGATTTTTCGCTATTACCAACACTGCCTATAAGTCTTTGTATATTTATATATTTTTGTATGTGCAAGAGCGATGGCAGCAGCCAGCTCATTAATTTCGCTTAACTTCACAAATTGCCAATTGTGCGCATTGGTCAACATTTTTACTTCATTCCGTCTCGCTTCCAATTCGTGGTTGACTGGGCCTGGTTTTTTGGTTCTGGTTCTGTTTCTGGTTCTGACTGCGGACCAGGTTGATTTCCTTTTTCCCCGGACATCGCTATATGTCCATGTCCGACAATTTCTTCTCTATTGTTCTCGCAGTCGTATTTATTGCCTTGAATGCCAATTTGTTTCATGTGCCCATTGTTCTGCACTTACGGGTCAAGGTAGTAAGGTTTGGTGGCGCAGTTTGTAGGCTCAAAAAATATACGGAAGATGAGGAGTTTGAGGGAAACTAATCAATAGGTAAATGTTAAAAGAGTGGTAAATTATAAAAACACATTAACAATATTTAAGTTATATTACAAATATCTTCTTAGAAAATATATTTTTATACCCTTGCAGAGGGTATTATAATTTTGGTCAGAAGTTTGTAACGCAGTGAAGGAGACGTTTCCGACCCTATAAAGTATATATATTCTTGATCAGGATCAATAGGGGAGTCGATATAGCCATGTCCGTCTGTCCGTCTGTCCGTCTGTCCGTCCGTCCGTCTGTCCGTCTGTCCGTCTGTTTCAATACCGTTTGCGAGCTCAGTTTAAAAGCTAGCGATCTGAAACTTTCACAGTCGTCCTAAAACAAGTGTACGCAGATCAAGTTTGAAAACCGCCCCGATCGGATGTCTATATCCTATAGCTCCCATAGGAACAATCGGATATAACTTGCAAGAATGGAAGATATTTCGCGCAGTGTAAAAGCTATTGACATAAATCTTTCCAAATCTTATTTTTTTATGCGTACCTTGATCAGAGTAAAAGCGCGTGACGATCGGACGTCTATATCCTATAGCTCCCATAGGAACAAAAGGGTAAAATCGGTTAAAATTTAATGATTTTTAGGATATTTCGCACAGTATACAAGCTATTGACATGAATCTTTCCAAATTGTATTTTTTTATGCATACATTGATCAAGGTGAAAGCGCGTACCGATCGGACGTCTATATCCTATAGCTCCCATAGGAACAATAGGGTGAAATCGGTCCAAATTTGATGATTATCAGAATATTTCGCGCAGTGTGTAAGCTACTAACATCAAATTTTCCAATTCTTATTTATTTACGCATATCTTGATTAGGGTAAAAGCGCTTGCCGCTCGGAAGTCTATATCTTAAAGGAGATAGGAAAAATTGTTAAAGGCTGCGAAAGTATCCCTTTTTATACCCGTTACTCGTAGAGTAAAAGGGTATATTGTATTCGTGCAAAAGTATGTAACAGCTAGAAGGAAGCGTTTCCGACCCTATAAAGTATATATATTCTTGATCAGGGTCACTAGCCGAGTCGATATAGCCATGTCCGTCTGTCCGTCTGTCCGTCTGTCTGTCCGTCTGTCTGTCTGTCTGTCTGTCTGTCTGTCTGTCCGTATGAACGCTGAGATCTCGGAAACTATAAAAGCTAGAAGATTGGCATTTTGCTTGTAGATTTTAGAAGTTCCTAAGCAGCGCAAGTTTGTTCCAAAATGGTGCCACGCCCCCTTTAACGCCCACAATCGCTAATATACGATTTTAAAAATTTAAATATTTCGGAAAAGTAAAAATGCAGTTTTATTGTGTTTATCAATACCTATCGAAATGTTGAAGAAATTTTTCAAATCGGACCATTCGTTAAAAAGTTATGCGTGATCAAAGTTTCTATCTCCATCTCCCTCGCACTCCCTTTACCTGAGTAACGGGTATCTGATAGTCGGGGCACCCGACTATAGCGTTCTCTCTTGTTTTCTATTTGTATATGACATTTTTGCAGTATAAAAGCAATTGACTTGAAACGATGCAAATCTAGTTTACTTATGTATACCTTATTCCTTTCGCTACTTTTTCACTTTTAGCAATTTCGTCAAAGTCTGCAAGGGTATTAAAACTTCGGCTTGCCGAAGTTAGCTTCCGTCCTCGTTTATTGTTTAAATTGAAACCATTTAATGTAGGTCTGACGTGAGTGCGCTTAATTCTTCAAACATTATATCGGATTCTGCTAACATAAAGTGTATAAAAGTCAGTAAATGATTCTTTCTGAAACTTAGGTAGGGTGTTTCTCATTTTAAAAGCATTTCTAATATATTGATTTCTCTTTAACTGAAGCAAAGATATAGCAGATTAGTTAAATTTAATTATACCTTGAAGTTGGATATTAATTATTATTTTTCCAATCTTTAGCAAATTTTAATGGTGGATGTGATATCGGTTCGCAATGAAAAAATTTTAGAATAATATATCTTCAGGACTATAGAATATTAAAAATGATACAAATAATCAGAAAAATGCTGTTTGCTATCCAAAAAAGTACATAAATTTGAGCATGAGGAAATCAGTTCTTACTTACAAATATAATGAAATAATTTAAATGTGGTCTAAAAAATAATACGGGTTAATAAAAATTGTCACGTCCATCAATTGACTAAAAAAAATCGATTGGAGTGAAGAAAAACTGGCAGATAATAATTGAGGAATGTTGTTGAGGCCATAAGGCCACAGAAATAAATTGTCTTGGTCAAATCTTCCTATGCATTATGTAACTATAAACAAAGTTTTGTAACTATTAAAACTAGTAGCCCATTGGTATAGACTTTCTATGCCCTCATAATAGTAACTCTAATAGTAACTCTCATTTTAAATTTATATTTTTGTGCGGAGGCTTAAAAAAAATATATGTTGAACTCTTTTTTTCCCCTTAAAGTGCCTATTAAATTTCATAATTAATAAAATACAATTAGATTACAAAAACTGCGACTTAAAAGTTAGTTTTATCTATTGAACTCAAACTTGAAACCAAAAATATAGTTTGAACTTAGGGTATTCTTCAGTCATCTTACCTTTCGTTTTATTTTTGTGTCATTTCCCTGTTGCTGTTGTTTATATGGCTGTTGCTTTTTGTGCCGTCTGCGTACACATGAATTCTTAGTTTATGAACTTCAGCTGGCCCCACAGTTTGTAAGGCAGCAACTTCTCGTTAATGTTACACTGGCATGTTACCTCAATCTGTGTGCCTTCCCTTCCATTACTTTCCGCATTCTATGAACAATAAAAATGGTGACAAATTGTCATCACACGGCACAAATGGGGGTTTTATTAATGTGAGCGACTTTTATGGTTGCGGGCCGGTGGCGTATGCGTAATGTGAGTGATGACATGGGGGCTAGACAAAAGGGGGAATGGGCAATGAATGAAAATGAACCCAGGACAAAACCATCAATTAGCATAACACAACTGAAGCACACCAACCTCGTGTTCCTTTCCAGGATGTGAACAACATCTACGCACGCAACTACATAGCCGGCAAGCCAATCCAGAAGAAGGACGAGCAGCTGGGAACCCCTTGAGGCAGAAAAACGAGAGAGGTAAGCCATTCCCCGAGGATAAGGGACTAAGCCAGCTGACAAAGCCGCCCTCCCATTTCAGAACTGGCCCACGCCCACATGAACCAGGTGCTGAAGGAGGCCACTTGCCGCGTGCCCCAGAAACGCTGCCAGCTGGTGCAGCAGGATCCCTCGAAGATCTACACGCCCCACTGCACCATCCTGCACCGCTGCAGCGAGGACAGTGGCTGTTGCCCGAGCAGGAGCCAGATATGTGCCGCCAAAAGCACCCACAACGTTGAGCTTCACTTCTTCGTGAGTACCTTGCACCCATATCATAGGATCATTTCCGAGACGTGCACTATATGCAGAACTTTGGAGGAGCTAAATAAATAAACTACGCTTGGCCCTCACTTAACACGGACTCTTTTTACCACGAACTCGATCCTACACGGTTACAAATTTACTCCCATCCCCCTTTTAACACGCTAAAAACCTCGTCTTACACTATTGCAAAATATCGTTTTTTTTTTTTTTGTTTTAAAGGCACCAAACAATCGAAAATGACAGATTTTTTTGATAAGGAGCCACAAACAAACTGGCTTAATCTATAAATGCCACCAAATGCATTTCAAATTTTATATGAATAAAACCATATGATCTCCATACTTTGGAACATTTTGTGAAGGTTAAAGTTTTTATATAGCTTAGCCCGTTAATTATATGAAGCAACTTTTTTAATTTAATACCAACTTTTTAACATTTTCACGTTTCAATAAAGTTTAACCTGTTAACTAATTAAATGAAGCAACTTTTTTAATTTAATACCAACTTTTAATTTTGAAAATATGAATGTTATGCATTTATTAATAACTTTTGGTTAATATTGAAAAAATTTATGAGTCTTTAATGAAAACAGACCAAATTTGAACAATAACAATTTTTTTTTCTGCCAATTTTGAATTTTTAGAACGTAACCCCTTATTTTGTACTGAAGTTTAAGAAGTTATAACCAGTATTTTAATGCTGTTTTCCCAATAATTATATATCATTCGAAATTTTTTTGGTATGATATTTCTAGAGACTTAAAGAAATTAACATTTATTTATTTATCATACCAAATTCTGTATGCTCGAAAATCAAGTGTCAAGTACGAAAATCGTATTGTATGATTTTTATTGACATCTTCCTAAAACCGCGCCCTCGACTCTCGGAAAACAAACAATTTTCATTGAAATGCTACGCTTGGGTGCAGCAAAAGCAACAGCGATAAAAAATGAAAACTGATTTTCATTCTGGCATTCTGAACTCAATTATTCCGTATTGGCTTAAGTTTTCGAAAGTGAACGTGTGCTCGCGTTTTGTGACTTTTAGGTACCGTTGGTCTGTCTATATATGTCTGCCTCTGTCTTTCCGAATGGTTCTATCTCTTTCTTGCGAACCCACCTTCGGCGGTAATTGGCGTTGTTGTTTTATTATTGTTGTTGTGGGCGTAGGTCATGCTTGAGGGCGCCATATTGCAACATAATTATATCGCTTCACCTTTATTTTCATTATATTTTATTTTTCCGTGGTACTTCTTTTTTAACGTGGGCTTTCGGCTGAAATGACTTTTTAATGACGCAATGATAATTCAATTTGTTTGGTGATTTATGCCTCGTGATATGATTATTGTTCCTCGTTGTTGTTGCTGCCGTTTGCCGTCATTGTTCTTGCTGTCTTTTTGTTACGTAACGAGATTTCAATTCATGTTGAAATCGAGAATGTAATTAAGCATTTGTGCTTTGCCCTCGGGCTGAAAACGTATTTGGTTTAATTTTAATTTTAATATGTCGCAGATTGGTTTGCTTTCATATGCTACAGATTCGATTGCTGACGATATTATAAATGACAGTAAATTTAAAGATAAAGATAGTTTTGAGTTTTGTTAATAAGTTCATCAGATTAGGAGTATTCCAAAATTAGGACAATAAAGTAAACATAAAATCAGAAAATGCAAAGACTTTATCCCTGACCTAAAGAACAATAATATGTCAATCAGAAGATTTAACACCCTTGCAATTATACCGTTAACAAGATTTTTGAACATTATCATAAATTAAGTGATTTACATAAATAAAATATAAAACAAAAATATTTAAAACAGAAAAAAATTTCAATGTTTCTATGGTTTCCTTTTCCCTCCTCTGGCAGTAAATATAATACATTTTTCCTGTAATTTGTATATCCGATCCTGTCAGTTTCCTTATTTTCCTGTATTTGCTTAGTTTCCCATTATGAGTGACTTTTTAGGGGGTTGATTTCTCCTCATTTTCTTACTTTCTAGAGCTTTCATAAATTTCACTCTTGCGGCGGCCTTTTTGCAGCTGCAACTTTTTTATTTGTGGCCTGGCAGGGGAACTCGTAACTCTGAGCTCCGAGGACGGCTTTTAATTTTCAAATATTTATGCTGCGCTTGCCGCAAAAAGTTTCCACTTGCAAGATTTATGCTCACACACTCTGAGACAGAAGAGGTCCCAAAGTCTGGGGCAAATAGAACCGCAAAATGCTTAAGAAAAAGACAAACACGCCCACACATGAACCTTCGCAGAGGAAAAGGGCGTCGCAGGAATGAGGTTGACTCCCCCTCTTAATTATCCAATAAAACTTGGGAGCAAAACCACACAAATTATTGTAGGGAAATTTAACATTTTCGGCACTAGAGCAAAAACTTGGTAGATAAGGGGAAAGGATGGGAATTTAAGATTAATGGGAAAGTTACGAGGGACAAGATTAGCCCTAAAAATGTCTAGTCAATCGAATATAATAAAATAAGAGTTTTTTAAAGTAAGTTTAAAAGCTTGTAATAAACTTATGGTTAAAGTAAATAAGCGGTTAACAGGGGAATTCGGTTTCATGGTCTCAACAAAACGAAGAAAAACCACAGTTTTCTTGAACTTCTTAAAAGCATTTTCTTAACTGTGAATGTAGTAAGCCTGCTTTAAAGCCAGTGTTAATATGCAAATATTTTCTGGGAAGTCCCAAAATAAACTTGTTCGTTTTTGGCATTAGCAAACTTCATGACGAGCTCAGTGGAATCAGCCGACAGCAAAGTGTATGGCCCCAAGGAACTTCTGTGTCCATCACTGTTGGCTTTTTCCTCCTCGTCTCCTATTCACCCCCTATTTTGCACACTTTTCCTTTTTCTCCTCAACCATCCTTCAAATGGGGCAAAAAAATATTTCTGGCCAGGACAAGAGCAGGAAACTAAAGCTGAAGCTGTGCATGTGTCCAAAGCTGATGGTAGTCCTGAAGCTTGAGAACACACATATGCAATAAAAATAGCACTCGCTAAAGAGGAAGATGAAGCCGAGCGAGGAGGAAGCATGAGGACAATCTGCCAGAAGGGAGCAACTCAGCGGTTTGTCATTGAGAGGTGTCAAGTGGCAGGCAAACACACGCAGACACACACAGCTGGAGAGCTGAGGAGGAGGTGGTGCACTGGGAGAAAACATGTTTTAAAAGCATTAAAAAGTTCAAAAACCTCAGCTTAACTTATAACCTTATTCAAAAAAGCTGTTTACTGTGAAATTATCGTGCTTTGTTGTTACATTTTTCTGTATTAACGGTTAAATTATTGACATAAATTTTCACAAATATTCTTGACTTGCTTACTTACTGTAACTAACTGTAAAGTAGCTATTGATATTTTTTTATAATTACCAAAAGGTTCTACTCTACTCTGAATTCATATAATCTATGTACTCGATATTTTGTCTAAACCTAATAAATATAAATATTACTTAAATTAGGACAGAACTGTATGAAAGCAGTGCAAAAGAACTTCAGATGATTGATTTTGCTAATTTTCCAGATTTGGCTTTAGGGTGATCCACTTACATTAACGTTACCAATACACAATATTTACTGTCGCTTGCAGTTTCTTTTACCAAAAATTGTCGGTTGGAGCATTTAAAGTGCTGAATCATTTCAGAAAGATTTTTTATTTGTTCAGATGCTTTTTCTCTGTGTAGCAAGAGGTATAAGTAGGTGGAGATGTGGGAGGGCTAAGGAGCGATAACCAGGCTGAGGATGCAACCAACAACAGCAGCACGATAAAAAAGCGTAAACATTTTAACAAAACATAATTTATGTTGCGCAAATTTTGCATTTCGAGGAAGGTTTTTGGCTTGTGAGGTAGGGGGAGGGACGAGGGACAAGGGACGAGGTGCGGAGGAAGGGGTTATTCTGCATTGTGCAAGTCTGCAAAGGGCAATGGCCTGCCCCTCTGTTCCTCAAGCACACCACAACAAACTGCAGCACATGTTGTAGGCGCTGTGAGATTTATGAGGCGGTCTCCTCTCCTTTCTTCGCCTCCTGGATTATCTTTTTCGGGTTCAATGGCCCCCACTTTCACCCAAGTCAAAGAGGTGCGGGTCGTGGCAGAAGAGTCGGGGGCTAGAAAATTCAAAGCAGAAATCAAAGGCCTCCTAAACGTGAAAGCCAACGCCCACTGGCAGCAGTAATAAAAACACACACACAGCCAGCAAAACTTTTGCTTGCTTAGCAAACCGAAGCCGAAGTAAAAGTCAACTCCATGGCCAACTCCTCATCTGAATACCCGCCATCTAAAACCTCCTTTCCCAGAAAAAGCAAAAGGTGGCTTTCAACTGCCAAGTAAACACAATTTTATATTTGGCTTAAATAGGGATCAAAATAAAGTTCAATATTAAATGTCGCTAAATTTAAATAAAAATTTGTCTATTGTGTCCGTTTACACAAAATGTTTTTCGCTGTGTATCTTCTTTCATACTACAAACCAAACTGAGCTTCGGTGATTTAATTAATTTGCCACAAGCTTGCGACGGGTTAAACAAACGGGAAAAGTCTGATACAGTAAAGCAAGTAAAAAAGTTTTCTTGGGAAAGGGTTAAAAAACCCCTTTTTCGTGCCAATTCCCTTGCCAATTCTCGAACTGCGTTTGCAATTTTATCAAGCTCAAAGCCCGGGACCACACTGCGTGACATCCTCGTTTGAGGCGGTGACAAATGCGAATTGCGGCACGTAAACAGATGGAAACCGGTGCATGAGGCAAGCATCAGGATTTCTCACTGCACTTGAGGAAAACCTTTTTAATGCCACGCTGATGTGAGCAAATAATTTTATACAACATGTGGCATCCAACGGTTGTTTTTGTAACAACTTTCTTATTTACTATTCTTGGTTTTTAAATTTATTACAAAATAAGTTCTTTACTTTTTAAGTAAATAAACTATATTATGGAGTTTGATTTTTAGAATTATGATAGCTGTAAGGTGATCCTTTTAAAAGGTTCAACAAAGGTTTTATTGACTTCAAACACACATTTTTATCATAAAGGGGGATAATGTCTTCCTGCATGCTGAAACTTGTACTTTTTTTACAATATGTTGGGAAGAAGTCAAGTGAAGTTAGAAAAGAGTGGATAATAAAAGGATATCCCATGGGGTGGTAAAACTTCAGAAGCTCTGTATTAATTTGTTCATAAAAAAGTTCATAACTTCTGTGATTCATATGAAAAAGTTTGAAGGTCGGTAAAATGACACCAATTTTGACCGGATGAAATGGACATTGGTTTATATTATTATATTAATTATAGCTCCGTAATAAAAAGCGTTCAATTTAAGGTAAAGTTTGCTCCCTATTTATTTCGGTTAGCTGAATCCAAACATGTTCCTTACTCTTGCGCCAAGTTTGTGGCAGTACAGCATTCCCACGAGTAATTTCATAAGCACTCAGAAGAATTTATAATTCATATCAATATTTAAAAACAAATTTAAGCCAAACACTCATTTGAAATTCCTCCCAAAAGTAGGCAACCTCAAGGTCTTAACAAACACGTGCTCTGCCTGGCCTTCTTTTTGTCTCGATTAGGCCCTTGTCCTGCCCATTGTATTGAGTTAGAACAACAAGTCAGTAACGTTTCGAAAAACATTTTATGCTTGCATGCCACTGAGTTGGCTTAATCGCAGTATCCCCCCTTGTTCGCCACTTGGAAAATCCCTGAAAAACCCAGCAATAACTGACTAATTGCTCGGGTCACACACATGGACACCGACGCACACACACGCACATTCTCTAGAGAATGGAAAACGGGGTTTACGAATGCATTTTCATGGATAAAGACCGAACCTCAATTAGAGAGGCCATCTTGGAAAGTAAGCCCCCATTTACCAACCCCCTTCAAGCACTCACAAACAATATTGTTATACTCCACGATGCACTTAAATAAAAGTGGTAGAGAGATTTTATTGAATTATTTATTTATTTAACTTTGGCAAGCTGAAGTTTTAAAAGTCTAACAGAAAATTGAAGAATGCCTGCGCTGCGAGAAAATACATATGACAGCATTGCAAGGTCTTGACCAAAATTGTAGTACCTTTCAAAAGGGTATAAATTATTAAAAAATATTTTATAAATAAAAATACAAATAAAAAAATAAATAAACGAAATTAACTATTATACAGGCCTTCGTTTTTAAGAAAAGTACTGAGAACAGTTGGCCGAAATAATTAATAGACCAGTTTTGCTTCCGTTTGTTTTTGAGTGTATAGGCTGAGATTTTGCATATTTACTGTGCAGAAAACAGGAGAAGCACTTTAGTGCAATTTTTTGCACAATTGTGGTTTGGCCAAAGTAAAGTAACAACACCAGCACTTGGCACTTCCGCTTCCGGCAATTATTCTTGCTTTTAGTCAGGAAAAACGGCCAGTTCTCAAGGAATTTCATGCCTCTCGGAATACAAAAGCACGTAAAAACTTTTAGGCGAGGGTTAGTAAACAACTTTTTCAACTCGCTGCAGGTTGAGTTGCATTTGCATAAGCATTTCCATTGACCAAAACCACACCACAGACCCAAAAAACCACACAACACGAACCTCAGCGAACCAAACTGAAAACTCAATTTGAAGCGTTTCCATAAATACCTGAAACGAGTGAGATATTTCCCCTTTTTTGCTTTGTCAACTTATCGGGCTTGTTATTTGTTTCAGCTATGATGCGTCCAGCGACTGCATCAGTTGAATGGCTTTGGAGGCGTACCCATTCCCTGCTCGAGTTCCCTGCCCGCCAGCCCCAGATTGGGAGGAGCTTCCATCAAGTCGGAGGAGGCGGCGGCGACGGGCAAGCATGGCCTGCGAACCGGAAGCGTGCCACCACTACTGCAGGTCAGTCCTCCAGCTCCGGCTTAATAAATAGAATGGTGAATAGAAAGAACGAAGCACCTGGCTTGCAGTTCTTAGACTTTGTCTATATTTTTTGAGTAACATGCTGACTAGACTGGGGAAATTGCATTAGGCAAAGACATTTAATAGGTTCTCTTTTTGGGCAGCTAAGCTTATTATCTAACCATTATCGAGGAGGGTAGGGAGTGGATATGCGGGAAAAGGGATTTTATATTCGACAAATAAAGCCTGTTGAATACATTTTAAATACATAGCAACATATTGGAACTATGCTTTTGTACCTATAGAGCCAATTTGCTCGCAGTTTGCCGTCTTACTAAAATCCTTATCGACTCTTCCAGGAAATCATGGATGTTGAGCATCACTGGCAGTACACCGACGCTGAGCTGGCCCGTATAAACCAACCGCTGTCGGCATTCGCCTCCGGCAGCTCGTCCTCATCCTCGTCGTCCGCCGCATCCTCGGGCGCCCACGCACAGCCGCAGCTGACCAATCCACTCCTGGCCAGTGCCGGCCTCTCGTCCAATGGCGAGAACGCCAACCCCGATCTAATCGCCCATCTCTGCAACGTGGCCGATCACCGCCTCTACAAGATCGTCAAGTGGTGCAAGAGCCTGCCGCTTTTCAAGAATATTTCGGTTCGTAAAGGGATTACATGGACACTCCTTGAATATCGTTGTACATTTCAATCCATTCCAGATCGATGACCAGATATGCCTGCTCATTAATTCGTGGTGCGAACTGTTGCTCTTCTCCTGCTGTTTTCGATCAATCGACACTCCCGGCGAGATTAAAATGTCACAAGGCAGGAAGATAACCCTATCGCAGGCCAAGTCAAATGGCTTGCAGGTGAGTTACGCCTTAAACTTATAAAATAAGTTAAATTCACCCCAGTAACACGAATATAACCGCTTATTTATTGTAGACCTGCATTGAAAGGATGCTCAATCTGACGGATCACCTGAGGCGATTACGCGTTGATCGCTATGAATATGTTGCCATGAAGGTGATAGTGCTGCTGCAGTCGGGTAAGAAGTATAATTACCTGCCAAATTGACCCCAACGCTAATCAAAGAAGTGTGTCCCCTCAGATACGACGGAGTTGCAGGAGGCGGTGAAGGTGCGAGAGTGCCAGGAAAAGGCGTTGCAGAGCTTGCAGGCGTACACCCTGGCCCACTACCCCGACACGCCGTCAAAGTTTGGGGAACTACTGCTGCGTATTCCTGACCTGCAGCGAACATGTCAGGTGAGTGTGGTGTTATGCATATTAAAATGTTACTCTGTGCGAATAATAAATGTCTTTTAAAGCTGGGCAAGGAGATGCTGACGATCAAGACTCGGGATGGCGCGGATTTCAATTTGCTAATGGAGCTCTTGCGCGGGGAGCATTGACAATTGATTACAGAGATAGAAATCTGCTGCCGTTGGCAAAACAAGTTTTACATATTTAGTATTAGATACATATATTTTGGAGATAAGTTCTTTAGTTGTAAGCTCTGAAAACATGTGCCTAAAAACCAAAGCCACGATAGCAGCCACATCAGGCCCACTGGTCGAGATTGAATCTAAGCGCAAGATTGCCAAATTTTTACACCAATATATATTTTGATATAAGCCATGTGCAGGGCCCTAGATTGCTGTTGTTGTTGGCTAGAGTTTCAGTAAGAAAAGTATATATTGATTTTGCTATATATACATATTTGACTTATGTATAGTGTAAACTAAAGCACACATGGAAAATGAAAAGACTAAAAAAATTTATTTAAAAAATTACTTTTACTATTACGAAAGGATAAAAACGAAAAGGCATAAAAAACACAAAGGCATAAAAGTAAATTTAGTAACATCAGCTAGCGACATTTTTATACCTACCTACATAACGGAAATTATTCAATGTATTTTTAATGAATGCCAAAACCAATTCGGTTTGAAGGAGAGCTGCTGAAATTTTCGATAATATCTCTATATATATTCATTATTAGCAAACAGATAATGAAATCCCATTTTTAAATGTTGTAGCATTTAGTTTTAGTGCAATTTCACCCATGTCTACATATATTAAATATATATCTTCAACCAGATATCTATGTTCGCAAACCTTATACAACAAAAGACCACTCGAAATCGCCATCCTGGTTGGCTAAGACTATTCCAGTTATGCTGATTGTTGCATAAAAAAAAACACAAGTACATACATAAATCAAATGTATCATTTTATACTTGAGGTTAAGTTTTGTATTAATTTCTGTTTTATAATTATTTTTATTATGTAAATCTTACTTAAATAGCTGAAGCAAATCCTGCAACAGGATTCAAAACACGTAAATACACAAAACAATATAAAAAATCATTTTTTGATTATATCTAGATAGTTGTTTCCTGCATATGTGTGTGTGTCTATATGTGAGTAAGCTTATTGTAAAACTTCCTGCCCCACCAGAAAATTCACACGCAACAAAAAAAGAACATTAAATTCCAAATATAATAAACTTGTATCTACAGAAGGAAGATTAGGCATACTTAAAGATGATGGCAGAAGTCCAAGAGATCTTGTGGAGAGTATCACTTACATCTAAATTGTATTGTTATTTATTATTTTGCTTTATTAACTCTTTCCGTTTTTAAAATACTTGAAATATAATCTAAATAGTGAGCTCATTAATCTTATCTTCATCCGAATATTTTTTAATTTGTTTGTTCAGTAAGTTACTTGCTTTTATCAGTGTATTGTTAAATCAGGATCTCACTGCACAATTGATACATGGTCTTCTGCCCGTTCTTGCTGCTGTCCGTCAATGTAAACTTTAAGTGAAATTGAAAATAGTTAAATGTTAATTTAATGAATAAAAAGGCCTAACTAAATATCAATATACAGTTTACCATAGTTAAATAATGATAGCCTCCACACAAATAATTAAGACCAATCAAATCAAAATTATATTATAATTTCCCAAGCATTGCAAACGCTCACAAACACAAAGAAAACAGATTTTTAAAACATTTTCTAATTTATATGAACGGCTAGAATTTGTCTACTTAAGTACATTGCTTAAGTAGTTAAAGTTAGCTCAAAATTAAACGGCTCAAAGTTTGAAGGTTATAAAGTTTTCTTCGTTTGTGATGTTCAATTTTGCTACATACCAACTCATCCCTTAGTAAATATTTATGTTCATTTTGCTTTTAAATAAATGTAATAATTAAAATTCAACAAATAATTGACGAACAATTAAAAGTAAATTGTCAATGCAATATTTTGTAATAAAAAATCTTAAAAACGTGACATTGTTTACGCCATTTTGAAGTTTAATGAAGATTAGTTGATGAATTCAAGACCCTAAAAGTTCGTATTCATAATTTAATTTGTTTATTTCAGGCCTTACCTTAAGGACCACATGTCGGGTATATGTTGGTACCGCATGGAAGATGGCAGCAGAATCCGGGACTAAAAGCAGACTGTCATTTAGCCAAAGGACATTAAACTCGGTACTTAAACACACCTAGGCTGACCCAAAAGAAAGTATGGAGAATCTGAGCTGCAGATACCGCCGGTTCCATAGGCTCCGCCGCACATGTCGCCACTCAGACCATTGCAGCACATAGTATCAGGTGGACAGGGGGCAGGGCATCCAGCGCTCGGAAGGCACTCACTATCCCAGCAACTGGTGGCAAGTGGCTCAGGAGAGCAACAGCATCCTCCGCCACAAAAGGGCGCAGGGTTGCCCCCACTTAAAATCGGCCTGTAATCCGTCATATAAACAGTTTGGGTCTGGAACATATCGTTGATGCTGGATCCGCACAAGAACGGATTGAAGGTTGTCATCGGTGGAGGTGTCTGCTGTTGGGCTCCCAGAAAGTTGGACTGCGGACAAGCAGAGCAGGCGCCCTGGGGGTAAAAACATGGCGGTGGGGCATACCAAGTGCCAGGTGGAGGCACGAAAGGTGTGTCCAATCCCATGGAACCGCTATCCGAAAAGCTAGAATAGGCCGAACTTTCGCTGGAAGTAACACCAGAACTAGAAGAACTTGTACTTTGCCTAGAATTCTGGAGAACCTCAGGATCTGGCATTTCAAGTCCCCGATTCTCTGAGTCTGAGCTATCCAAAGAAACTAGATCTTCGGAATCCTCGTCAGAATAGCTGGGGAGTAGATCCTCAGAAGTGCCTTCCGGATGCCTTGCGCATCTGCATTTCGAAGAGGTAGTTAAAGTCTGTTCCGATTGGATAGAATTCTGGGAGCAGCAACAAAAGTCGATGTCCTGATCGGATGTGGACTGCATCTGAGAGTGGCTTGCGGGGGACCGGGATGAGCATCTGCAGCAAGGACATCCCCAGTTTGCAGCGATAAATGTTCCCGGGTCGCAGAAACATGCAGTTCGCATTTCTGGTTCGGCGAACGTGACACTGTTCATTGGGTTACCACAGATCCGAGCGCCTAGGAAAATAAGGAAAAACAAGTAAAGGAAAAAAAGTAAGGAAAAACTTCGACAAGCCGAAGTTAATATACCCTTGCAGTTATTACAAAACGACTATATTTCGTTTTCTATGCCTATATTACTAAAAACATTTTGCCATCGTTTCTATGGCAGGTACATGATACTGTTGTCCGATTTTGACAAAACTAAAAGCGTAATTCTGACATAGTAAATACTTACTATATCTCAAAGAAATATTTTAATAAATAAAAGACAGCAAAATACTTTCTTTTTCATTTTTTTATTTTTCCTTGGGATCTAAAAACCGTAATTCCGTAGTATTTAAGTATTACCAAATCCGAAAGATCAAGAAAAAAATAAAAAACAACAAAGTTATACTTTTTAAATTTGTTTTCTGATTGTTATATGATATAGTCGCCCGATCCGGCTCTCTCCGACTATATATATATATATAAAAGTGTGTAGAAAAATTTGTTAAAAGTATAGGAGAATACTGTCATTATACCCTTGCAGAGGGTATTATAATTTTGGTCAAAAGTGTGCAACGCAGTGAAGGAGACATCTCCGACCCTATAAAGTATATATATTCTTGATCAGGATCACCTCCTGAGTTGATATAGCCATGTCCGTCTGTCCGTCTGTCTGTCCGTCTGTCTGTCCGTCTGTCTGTTTCTACGCTAACTAGTCTCTCAGTTTTAAAGATATCGAATTGAAACTTTGCACACACCCTTCTTTCCTTTGCACGCAAACGGCCGGGATCGGCCTACTATATCCTATAGCTGCCATATAACTGATTGATCGGAAATGCCATAACTCTGCTGTTTGTTAAGTTAGGAAGTTGGGACTTTCTATGGGTTCTATATTTGGCCAATCAATCCGACGTACCAAATTTCATAAGGATCGGCCGACTATATCTTGTAGCTGCCATATAACTGATTGATCGGAAATGCCATAACTTTGGTGTTTGTAAAGTTAGGAAGTTGGGATTTTTTATGAGTATTAAGAATGCATTATATTAATCATTTTGGAGAATATAATTTGCAGAATATTCTGCAAGGGTATTTCAACTTCGGCTCCGCCCGAAGTTAGCTTTCCTTTCTTGTTTTCTGTATTTCCGGTGCCGTAGTCTTTGAATTGGCTTTTACAGGATGTTGTTAATTATTTTGGACGACCTAATCTGTGCTTTACCTAAGCGGTTTCAAAGTTTCGGTTAAAATGTATTATCAAAGACCAATACAATAATTATATTGGTCTTTGGTATTATTGTACACATTTCATCTAAATCGCACTTTACATTCTTTCGTCTAATCAGCCGATGTTCTGGCCAATATGAGGTCCTAGCTAGAAGATTTCCAAAGTTTGTTTTCTTTTTGAATAAGTGTGTATAACTTTTAGTTACTCATTGTTTGGCATTTTCAAAATTGTATTTAGTAATAAAAGAAGTAGCATTCAAGAGAAAAAAACAATAATTTATTTAGCCTCTTGCTAAATTGGTAAAGTTTTCAAAATTCTTTCAGAGTAACAAAAAAATTTCAATTTTAGCTTACCATTACGCTGACAAGAGCTCAATGCTGTGACAAAAACTTCCTAAGAATATGTAAGATATGGATTTACTATTTAAATTAGCAAAGATTATAGTTATTTATTATATAAATAAATGACTAAATCGAAATTAATATTTTTTGGTTCCTGAAACCTCTTTAACTTGGGGTTAATGGCTCTAAAAAAGGTTCATAAAGTTTGAGTAAATTTCCTCCAAAACTGCAAATTCAAATATTCCAAACTTCCAACTTTTTCCACCTTTCACCTGTAATGGTCCAAAATGACTTAAACCAATAAAGCGCACTTACACCTTTGATGGCTTTAGTGTTGGATTTCTACCCTACCAAAGAAAAGTCTCAGATAGATTTATAGTTTTTGATCTTAGCTTTATATGGAACATGTTAAATGTTACTTGGTGGATCGCTTCCCAAAGAAAAAGACACACTTTCAGACATTTGTTGTATTCGAAACAAAACGGAGATCGCCTGAACCGCAAGCATTATCTAAAGTCTGTTTTTTAGACGTGTGTTTTTACAGCGCTGTTCTAAAAATATGAAATACATAATGGCTACGTCAAATAAATTCCATCTGGGGGGTTCAATTTTCTTAAAAAACATACAAGTGTATTCGAATACTTGAAAATGAGATTGGTAAAAATTATTAAAGTCAACGTAATCTCCCATGAGATTTTCCACTTCCCCGCCACCAATCGACACTCGTTCTAGTCGATTTCATCTACTATCTCAATGAAATTAACGACTGCACATTTTTAAAATAAAATAATCTCTATATTTTAAAATATAGATCTTATCCATTAAATCTTAGTACTTCAGCAAAGCTGGATTTTAAAGTTACATTTGCCACTCAATTTTTTGCTTCTCAGCAGATTTTAGTGATGCTGTAAGAGAGGCTTCTGGACAAAAGCTGAATGCTATGTAAGAACAGTAAGAAAAATACCTAAATACTGGAAAGTGAATATCGTGATTAGGACTAGCACTTATTATTCAGTACCGTTGTATAATAAGGTAAAATATCTCTTGAGTGAAACTAAATGCACGCACTCGAAAATTAATTAGTTAGGATTTAGTAAACAGCAATTGCACGGACTTGAGAATAATAATAACAAAAATTCCACTGCTTATTCTGAAAAAGAGAAGTGGACGTCCAAAAAATGATATTTCAGTACCATGTTTATAGACCCAAATTAAGCAAGTCGGTAACATATCGACTGGAATTATCAACAAAAAGCGTAGATTATTATTTTAGTTTTAACAAACATTTATCTTTTGATCGGCTTTGCATTTCAGGTGCCGGTTTTTTAAAGCAACGACTGCATAGGTTTAAAAAAATAAATAAATGATCGGCTTGGCTTCTTCTTTGTTCCATATAAACAAATAAACAAAATGGCATTTCTAAAAACATCATTTCTATTTTTAACAATTATCCTTGTAATTTAAAGAATTGACTTTTGCTTAACAAAGTTTTCTGAACAGTTGAGGTGGACGAAGAGCACTGCCGCCGCCAAGCGAGATTGCAGCTCCTGCTGGCTGAGATCATGGGCCCACTCCACGCGACCCCAGAACTTGAGTTGGTACTCCTCCTCCAGGCGGGCCAGGGTCACCGCCTTCTCCACGGTCAGCATCTGCTCGATGACGGCGCAGGCCAGGATTATCGACTTCAAGGTGTCCACTGCGAAGATGAAGCCTGATGGGGGATGGAGAGAGTTGCTATAAACGTTTTACACTCGGCACGGACTGCGTTACCATGCAGAGTTTCCAGGCTGTAGGACTGAAAGTGCTTGGCGACCCTCATCTTGTCCTCCTCGCTGACCTGTGGTGGCGTGATGTTCATGGTCTTCTGCAGGTTCGTCTGGAAGCGCTGGTTGAACCAGGCGATAACCGGGTCCCACTCGTTGACCTGCAGGTCCTGAAGGTCCGTCTCGTCCTGCAACGGATACATGTCAGTGGACCGCAGCCCTACACTTAGAAGCAGTCACCCACGTCGTACTGGAAGAGCACCGTGTCGGTGGCCATGAAGTTGAGCAGGTAGTTGACCATGTCCAGCTTGCTGAGGTGGTTCGGATTGTCGATGGCCGTGAAGCAGAGGGCGGACAGGTGCATGCGGGAGCGCTCGATGTGCTCCTTTTGGGCGTCGAACTCCGTGGCCACCGCAATGGCGAGTGGTTCGCTGCGCACCACAAAGGGCGTCCCCTTGGGCGTCTTCAGTTTCCGGTGGTCCAGCACCACCTCGTAGCCGCCATCGCCGCTCAGCACGGACGTCTTCTTGTAGAACCGCTTGGGTGGAGCGGCTGCAGGGGGAAAAACAGCACGCCGAATGCCGGCTGGTTATGAAACTTTTGGCCGCGCGAACGGAAGCCGACGCTACTTACCGTAATGCCGCACTGTGACCCCGGCGGTGGGAGCTCTAAACTGGCTGCAGTGGCTCACCCGAAGGGCTCGGATGACACCCAGCATCAGCTTTCCATTCATCTTTTAAATTTATGTGTTTTTAGGCCCTTCGAGGTGCTGTTTAGCACAATACAGTTTGCAGTGTGCCCGCTGCCTATTTCTATTAAATAACCGCAGCCAGTGATTGTGCTACGGTCTTACTGTCAATCAGCTGGGCGTGTTAACAAGCAGTTAAAATTCAAAAATCTAATCTGCGGTAACGAGCCTTTAAAAGATATTCTCAACTACTTGGCAAGACATGTCTGCCGCTATACAAATAAATCATAAAACAATATAATTTAAATGTAACAGTTGTTTTGTTTTTAATTACTGATAATTATTTGGTAATTTAGAGATCATAGCTGCATAAAGTTCTATCAGGACATTTTTTTGGTTTTTTTTTATTGTGTAGTTCCGTTATTTTTCGACCTAAAAAAAACTCTGCTCTGACAACACACCCAAAAATATTAAATTTTTTTATTTTTTCTTCGATCTGAGCACCGGGGTGAAAAAAGAGCCTGACGAAAAGCGTTCGCCAGGTGTTTGCCTCTCGCTCTCTCTCAAAGCTGACGGAAAGATTTCGTCGATCTAAGTACTAGGCTTTAAATCTCAAAAATGTTGTTAAATTCTAGGCGCCCTTCGACATAAAGCAAACTCTGATATTTTAATCAAATTATCCTCAAAAAATGTCATAGAAAATTGTTGTTGTTTTTATTCTTTTTTTTTTGTTCTACACAATGTGCTGTTAATACTCAAACATAATGGAGCGCTCCACCGAATGCTATAACATCAGGGTCGAGGAGAATGAGGTCAATAGTAAAGCCCAAAATTGCAGTAGGACCGAGAGCTCCGACCTTGATGATAAGGACTCCACTACAACCATTTTGAATATTCCCAAATCTCATGCATCTACTCTTAATTTTTTTAACGCCAATCAGCTATGCGACTTTCCATCTACGACCACTCTTAAGAATGATCCACCCAAAAATGTCGCCATTGAAGAAGTCCGTGAGGGCCAGAAATTAAGAAAGTACGAAAACCAAGCATTTTTATGAAACTTCTTCCATTGCATATCTCACCTAGGTCACATACTCGCATTTCTTCCGGACAAATGAAAAGCCCAGCTTCCGGAGGTAAATAGAATGATAGAATGGCTTAAAATAATTTTAAGATATTACAAATAATGTAATCGGCAAGCCGAAGTTTATATACCCTTGCAGTTATTACAAAACAACTACATTTCGATGTATCTACCTATATTACTAAAAACATTACTATGTCGATTTTGTGCTGCATTTTGTCATCGTTTCAATGGCAGCTATATGACATTGTTTTCCTAAAACTAAAAGCGTAATTCTGATATAGCATATAATTACTATATCTCAAAGGAATATTTTAATAAATAGAAAGACAGCAAAATAAATTTTTTTTTTAATTTTTTGGTATTCCTGTGGGAGCTATATGATATAGATGTCCGATTTTAATTTAATTAAAACGTAATTCCACAGTATTTAATTATCAACAAATCCGAAAAAAACAACATAAGCAAAAAAAAAAACAAAGTTATATTTTTTTCCTTTTTTTTCCGATTGTTCCTATTGGAGCTATATGATATAGTCAACCGATCCGGCTTGTTTCAACAAATATACTACCTGCAATATAAAGGCAACTTTTGGGAAGTTTCAAGCCGATAGCTTTAAAACTGAGCGACTAGTTTTCGTAGAAACGGACGGACGGACATGGCTAGATCGACTCTCCTGGTGATCCTGATCAAGAATATATATACTTTATAGGGTCGAAAATTATAATACCCTCTGCAAGGGTATAATAATGCCAATTTCCAATGAGAGTATTCTCATAATTTTAACAGATTTTCCTACACATTCCCTTTTTTCCTAGGCGCTCGGATCTGTGGTAACCTAATGAACATTGTGACGTTCGCCGAACCAGAAATGCGAACTGGATGTTTCTGCGACCCGGGAACATTTATCGCTGCAAACTGGGGATGTCCTTGCTGCAGATGCTCATCCCGGTCCCCCGCAAGCCACTCTCAGATGCAGTCCACATCCGATCAGGACATCGACTTTTGTTGCTGCTCCCAGAATTCTATACAATCGGAGCAGACTTTAACTACCTCTTCGAAATGCAGGTGCGCAAGGCAGCTGGAAGGCACTTCAGAGGATCTACTCCCCAGCTATTCTGACGAGGATTCCGAAGATCTAGTTTCTTTGGATAGCTCAGACTCCGAGAATCGGGGACTTGAAATGCCAGATCCTGAGGTTCTCCAGAATTCTAGGCAAAGTACAAGTTCTTCTAGTTCTGGTGTTGCTTCCAGCGAAAGTTCCGCCTATTCTAGCTTTTCGGATAGCGGTTCCATGGGATTAGACACACCTTTCGTGCCTCCACCTGGCACTTGGTATGCACCACCGCCATGTTTTTACCCCCCAGACGCCTGCTCTGCTTGTCCGCAGTCCAACTTTCTGGGAGCCCAACAGCAGACACCTCCACCGATGACAACCTTCAACCCGTTCTTGTGCGGATCCAGCATCAACGATATGTTCCAGACCCAAACTGTTTATATGACGGATTACAGGCCGATTTTAAGTGGGGGCAACCCTGCGCCCTTTTGTGGCGGAGGATGCTGTTGCTCTCCTGAGCCACTTGCCACCAGTTGCTGGGATAGTGAGTGCCTTCCGAGCGCTGGATGCCCTGCCCCCTGCTGCTGTCCACCTGATACTACGTGCTGCAATGGTCTGAGTGGCGACATGTGCGGCGGAGCCTATGGAACCGGCGGTATCTGCAGCTCAGATTCTCCATACTTTCTTTTGGGTCAGCCTAGGTGTGTTTAAGTACCGTGTTTAATGTCCTTTGGCTAAATGACAGTCTGCTTTTAGTCCCGGATTCTGCTGCCATCTTCCATGCGGTACCAACATATACCCGACATGTGGTCCTTAAGGTAAGGCCTGAAATAAACAAATTAAATTATGAATACGAACTTTTAGGGTCTTGAATTCATCAACTAATCTTCATTAAACTTCAAAATGGCGTAAACAATGTCACGAGTTTAAGATTTTTTATTACAAAATATTGCATTGACAATTTACTTTTAATTGTTCGTCAATTATTTGTTGAATTTTAATTATTACATTTATTTAAAAGCAAAATGAACATAAATATTTACTAGGGGATGAGTTGGTATGTAGCAAAATTGAACATCACAAACGAAGAAAACTTTATAACCTTCAAACTTTGAGCCGTTTAATTTTGAGCTAACTTTAACTACTTAAGCAATGTACTTAAGTAGACAAATTCTAGCCGTCCATATAAATTAGAAAATGTTTTAAAAATCTGTTTTCTTTGTGTTTGTGAGCGTTTGCAATGCTTGGGAAATTATAATATAATTTTGATTTGATTGGTCTTAATTATTTGTGTGGAGGCTATCATTATTTAACTATGGTAAACTGTATATTGATATTTAGTTAGGCCTTTTTATTCATTAAATTAACATTTAACTATTTTCAATTTCACTTAAAGTTTACATTGACGGACAGCAGCAAGAACGGGCAGAAGACCATGTATCAATTGTGCAGTGAGATCCTGATTTAACAATAAACTGATAAAAGCAAGTAACTTACTGAACAAACAAATTAAAAAATATTCGGATGAAGATAAGATTAATGAGCTCACTATTTAGATTATATTTCAAGTATTTTAAAAACGGAAAGAGTTAATAAAGCAAAATAATAAATAACAATACAATTTAGATGTAAGTGATACTCTCCGCAAGATCTCTTGGACTTCTGCCATCATCTTTAAGTATGCCTAATCTTCCTTCTGTAGATACAAGTTTATTATATTTGGAATTTAATGTTCTTTTTTTGTTGCGTGTGAATTTTCTGGTGGGGCAGGAAGTTTTACAATAAGCTTACTCACATATAGACACACACACATATGCAGGAAACAACTATCTAGATATAATCAAAAAATGATTTTTTATATTGTTTTGTGTATTTACGTGTTTTGAATCCTGTTGCAGGATTTGCTTCAGCTATTTAAGTAAGATTTACATAATAAAAATAATTATAAAACAGAAATTAATACAAAACTTAACCTCAAGTATAAAATGATACATTTGATTTATGTATGTACTTGTGTTTTTTTTTATGCAACAATCAGCATAACTGGAATAGTCTTAGCCAACCAGGATGGCGATTTCGAGTGGTCTTTTGTTGTATAAGGTTTGCGAACATAGATATCTGGTTGAAGATATATATTTAATATATGTAGACATGGGTGAAATTGCACTAAAACTAAATGCTACAACATTTAAAAATGGGATTTCATTATCTGTTTGCTAATAATGAATATATATAGAGATATTATCGAAAATTTCAGCAGCTCTCCTTCAAACCAAATTGGTTTTGGCATTCATTAAAAATACATTGAATAATTTCCGTTATGTAGGTAGGTATAAAAATGTCGCTAGCTGATGTTTCTAAATTAACTTTTATGCCTTTGTGTTTTTTATGCCTTTTCGTTTTTATCCTTTCGTAATAGTAAAAGTAATTTTTTAAATAAATTTTTTTAGTCTTTTCATTTTCCATGTGTGCTTTAGTTTACACTATACATAAGTCAAATATGTATATATAGCAAAATCAATATATACTTTTCTTACTGAAACTCTAGCCAACAACAACAGCAATCTAGGGCCCTGCACATGGCTTATATCAAAATATATATTGGTGTAAAAATTTGGCAATCTTGCGCTTAGATTCAATCTCGACCAGTGGGCCTGATGTGGCTGCTATCGTGGCTTTGGTTTTTAGGCACATGTTTTCAGAGCTTACAACTAAAGAACTTATCTCCAAAATATATGTATCTAATACTAAATATGTAAAACTTGTTTTGCCAACGGCAGCAGATTTCTATCTCTGTAATCAATTGTCAATGCTCCCCGCGCAAGAGCTCCATTAGCAAATTGAAATCCGCGCCATCCCGAGTCTTGATCGTCAGCATCTCCTTGCCCAGCTTTAAAAAAACATTTATTATTCGCACAGAGTAACATTTTAATATGCATAACACCACACTCACCTGACATGTTCGCTGCAGGTCAGGAATACGCAGCAGTAGTTCCCCAAACTTTGACGGCGTGTCGGGGTAGTGGGCCAGGGTGTACGCCTGCAAGCTCTGCAACGCCTTTTCCTGGCACTCTCGCACCTTCACCGCCTCCTGCAACTCCGTCGTATCTGAGGGGACACACTTCTTTGATTAGCGTTGGGGTCAATTTGGCAGGTAATTATACTTCTTACCCGACTGCAGCAGCACTATCACCTTCATGGCAACATATTCATAGCGATCAACGCGTAATCGCCTCAGGTGATCCGTCAGATTGAGCATCCTTTCAATGCAGGTCTACAATAAATAAGCGGTTATATTCGTGTTACTGGGGTGAATTTAACTTATTTTATAAGTTTAAGGCGTAACTCACCTGCAAGCCATTTGACTTGGCCTGCGATAGGGTTATCTTCCTGCCTTGTGACATTTTAATCTCGCCGGGAGTGTCGATTGATCGAAAACAGCAGGAGAAGAGCAACAGTTCGCACCACGAATTAATGAGCAGGCATATCTGGTCATCGATCTGGAATGGATTGAAATGTACAACGATATTCAAGGAGTGTCCATGTAATCCCTTTACGAACCGAAATATTCTTGAAAAGCGGCAGGCTCTTGCACCACTTGACGATCTTGTAGAGGCGGTGATCGGCCACGTTGCAGAGATGGGCGATTAGATCGGGGTTGGCGTTCTCGCCATTGGACGAGAGGCCGGCACTGGCCAGGAGTGGATTGGTCAGCTGCGGCTGTGCGTGGGCGCCCGAGGATGCGGCGGACGACGAGGATGAGGACGAGCTGCCGGAGGCGAATGCCGACAGCGGTTGGTTTATACGGGCCAGCTCAGCGTCGGTGTACTGCCAGAGATGCTCAACATCCATGATTTCCTGGAAGAGTCGATAAGGATTTTAGTAAGACGGCAAACTGCGAGCAAATTGGCTCTATAGGCACAAAACCAAAGTTCCAATATGTAGCTATGTATTTAAAATGTATTCAACAGGCTTTTTTTTTTGCAGTAGGTGGGTATGTAGTCTTTACACAATAATTAAAAACGTTGTTACTTTCCAGTCTAGTCAGCATGTTACTCAAAAAATATAGACAAAGTCTAAGAACTGCAAGCCAGGTGCTTCGTTCTTTCTATTCACCATTCTATTTATTAAGCCGGAGCTGGAGGACTGACCTGCAGTAGTGGTGGCACGCTTCCGGTTCGCAGGCCATGCTTGCCCGTCTCCGCCGCCTCCTCCGACTTGATGGAAGCTCCTCCCAATCTGGGGCTGGCGGGCAGGGAACTCGAGCAGGGAATGGGTACGCCTCCAAAGCCATTCAACTGATGCAGTCGCTGCTGTTGCTGCTGCTGCTGCTGACTAGCCACCGCTGCTGCGGCGGCCGCTGCTGCCGCTTGGTCCGGACTGAGCAGCGGACTGAGCATGGAGTTGGGCAGCGTGTAGGAGCACTGGTACGTGGAACGGCCGCCGCGCGTCCGGTCCTCCCGAATCGCCTCCAGCTTCATGCCCTTCTGCAGGCACTTCTCGAACCGGCAGGCCGGACACTTCTTGCGCGTGGAGATGCTCACCTGGCAGGGTCCGCCCCGCACGCACACGTAGTTCTTGCGGTTCTGCACGGTGCGCTTGAAGAAGCCCTTGCAGGACTCGCAGGAGAAGATGCCGTAGTGGAAGCCGCTGATCTTGTCGCCGCAGATGGGGCACGGCGAGTTGATCAGCTGCTGGCGTGAAATGCCCGCCGGCGAGGCGGGTGCGAGGAGCCGCCCGCGTCCATCCCGCTGGAGGCCGAGTCCATGCTCAGGTTCTGCGCCTCCTGCCCGCCGGACGACGGCGCCGTGGACGAGGCCTCCACCTTCAGGGGGCGGTACAGCACGCTGTGGTGGTGTACGCCCCCGTTGCCGTACAACGCTCCGGCGGGAGGGGCGTGCCTCGCCTGGATGGGCGAGTGGGTGGGACTGAACTCCGAGCTGTAGCTGTAGCAGCTGCTGTGCGAGGCGTCGCTGTTGTTGCGGCTCAGCGAGGGCGTGTAGGGGGCGTGGCGCGACGTCAGCGGCGACTGCGAGGGCGAGCTGTGCGTGTAGACGGAATGTATGGCGGAGTCGGGACTGGGATTCGCGGGCAGCGGCAGGTGGCCTCCGCTGCTGGACTTGCTTCGTGCCGCCAGCAGCGGCGAGTTGTCTCCCAGCGGCGGCTCGAACTTGAGATTGATCGGGTCGCTCTGCGTCGGCGCCAGCTTAATCTTCGAGGCGGAGTGCGAGTGGGAGTGGGCTTGAACGTGGGCGTGGGCTTGTGCGTGGGAGTTGGACATGGGGTAGGACTTGCCCTGCTGCTGCAGCTCGCCGGCGATGTTCTCCAGCTCTGTTTTGATCGGCTGCAGGGCGCAGGCGGGCTGCAGGGGCGCGGATGCGGCGGCGGCGACCACCTCGCTCTTGATCGTCGGCTCCATCTCCATCAACTCCTCGCCGCCGTTGGCCTCCGCGTCGCTCAGTTCGCCCTCCCAGGACATGGGTCGCGGTCCGTTCTTGTCCGCCGCCGTCCTTCGTCGCACCTTCAGGCTCTCGATGTTCGCCAGCTCCGCCTCCGAGTCAGACTCCTCCTCGAGACTCGGCTGACCGCTCAGCGGGATCCGCAGGCTGCCGTGCCCGTAGTTCGCGATCACCGGCACCAGGTTGCCGTTCGGCGTGGGCAGCTCGTCCAGCTCGCACTTGATGTTCGTCACGGACACGTTGTGCCTTGGTCCAGTGGCTCCTCCGCCCAGCGTGGTCGTCGAGGCCGCCACGGCGGTGGTGCACATGTTGACTGGCAGTTGATAGCCCCCGCTTCCTCCCATTGGAGCACTCTGCTCCGCTTTAATGCTGGACATGTTGGGCATGTTGTATCTGCAGCAATGGTGAGTCGGTGGCCGCGATCTTCTGTTTCTTATGGTTTACTTATTTATCAAAGACTTTTGATTCTCAGTTGTGCAATTTGTAAAAATTGGAGAGGTGTCGTTGATGCAGTTCCATTGTGTTGTAAAACTTGAATGATAAGACAGGATAAACCACGTTAGTTATATGCGATTCTGAAATCGGTGCAGAGTAGAGCACTGATTTTAAAGACAACGTATTTAATTATGTTGGTACAGTGGACGTCAATTAGGTAAAATTAGATAGCCTAACTCTCAACGGTATAAAGGTTGTTTATTTGTGCAATAAATTTATTTTAAAGCCAAATATTTTCATTTAAATTAATAGTCAAAGTTTTAAAAAATTTGATATGCATACAAAAAGAGCAACAACAAAATAATGGTTTCGGATGATATGTATCAATACATTGAACTCTGCAATTTGGGAAAAGTTTCAAACAATGAAACTGGCCAATTTTCGGCGAATGAAAACTTTCAAAGTTGCTTTAAATTTAAATTTAGTTGTGCAACCTTAGACATTAATGTATTATCTTTATTTATGCCCGAGTATTACAGGGTATCACATTGTAAGCCCCTTCCAATGCTATTAAAAACGAGTTTGATTCAAGTTCGGCACCTTCGCTTGGGAATTTTTTTCTATTCGCGCTTCTCTATTCTATCTCTATTTAAATCGTTTCTCGCGAACCTTTCGGCAGTGACTCAGTCTGCTTTGTAAGCGGATTTCTCGGACTCTTGAGCGCCTAGCAACACGAACAAAGGCCTATTATAGGATGGCGGGAGGGCCGACCACAATGAGGTCAATGCCACCCAACAGCCACCCACCACGGCGACCTTGCCCGGCCATCAACCGCCACTTATGCTAATTGAGCTGACTCGCGAGCCGGCTTTTAAAGAACCGCTCGTATACGAGTTCGCTCTGTCCATTCTTCTTATCAGCCTCACTTTAGTGAAGCTCTGAGCACAAACAATGGCTGAGGCAATACTCAACTTATAGGCAATGGCCAGGCACGAAAAATGTCATCGACCCGCGGCGATGGAACGTCGGAGCTATGAAGCAATCGGCCAACCGGGAGAGGCGGAAAGTCGATGGATGGGATTGGATGGGAATTATAATAAATTTAAGGTACAATAACCCAGCGCCACGCAAGTGTGCCTGACCCCCGGTTTTTAGTGGACCCATATGTACATACGTATGATGCGGGATAGACTTTTGGATTTGACTTTAAATGTTTATCTCGGGATTAAATCAAGTTTTATTGGGAGACAAGCGGTAAAAATTAAAGAAATGTTTTATATTGTAAATAAGTTGTTTACCCTACAGAACGATGAAAAAAACTAAAAGAATGGGTATCGCAGCAAAACACCATATTTTTTAGGGCATATTGTATTCGGTAGGGGCAGGCCACAGGTAGAAGGAAGACTGTTGGACCCTATAAAGCATATATGTATATTATTGATCAAGATCACGGCTAGATATAAGGTCCATATCTCGGAAACTAAGCAGCGCTAGAATATTTTATGCCCACTCTAACGCAATTGCTTAAATTATTTTTTTCCATTTATTCAATATTTATAGAATGTAGCCCCAAAACTTTAGTGTCACTAAACAGAAAACGTTTTTGTTCTTTTGTTATAATTTGTACTACTGCTTACTTATTCGTAGCATCTTGCACATTTCTATAGTTGTTTTTTTGTTTACTGTAAAGGAGCTATACAACTTATTGGACTTTCTCCCAGTCCTACATTTATAGTTCCCAACTGGTTCTGGCGCACCGTGAACCAAGACACAAAAAAGTTTAGACTTCTTAGAATCATTACTCTATTCAGTATTCTTATATTTCCACAGTAGCTGAAAGACTTTCAAACGATTTGTGATGAACGTAGTGATAACATTTAGGCCTCTGCATAAATTTACTGTCACCTTTTTGTGGTACGAAAACTCGATTTTTGTAATCATTCCTAAAAAGTCGGTCTCTGAACTATTTTTTCTGTTCGAGCATTTTAGCAAGTTTTATTTCGGATGAACCATTTAAAATCTGGAAACACTATAGAATTTAAAATCTTACGCCAGACGAACATGTTTTTGACCTGAGTACAAGCCCTTATTTGGAATTTTGAAATGCAGTGAATCAAACGCAAATTGGCCAAAATGTTTAATCTGGGGCAGGATTCTCAAATGTATATTCAAGCTGTACAGATAATTTGCTAAAACTGCAGGAGCACAACTACTTTTATATGTACGTATAGTTGCTTTTCTTTTCCTTAGTTAAGAGTGCATTTAATTTAAATAGTATTTTTAGTAAGTTTGCTTCCATAGAAAAACTATGCAATCCAAGAAAACGCATGCAATGCATTGCAGTGAATACCGGGTATCCCTTGAATTGCGCCAACATTTGTAAATGATTTTAATCGACCCCCAATAAGAATTCGTTATGTTTAGCAGAGACAACAACCAACGCACTGCGCCAAGACAAAACCAAGACAGCGACTGAGAGGGATAATCAGAAAGAGCCGGCTGGGAAAGAGAGAGCGAGAACGAGTAAGAAGCGACGCGCAGAACGCAGAACAAGCAAAGGACGACCTTCAAATAATGTTGAATTTTGTACGCAAACGACCTTGCATAAAACAACAACAACCACGTCGACGACGGCGGCGGCGAAGCAAGCCACGAAGAAGAAGACGCAGCAACGAGGGCAGCTCCACACACACACACCCACACTTAAGAAGAGAGAGAATCACACATAGGCAGAGTAAGACGCACACATGCGCCGCCGGTGACAAAAGAGGGGCAGAGAAAGGGAGAGAGAGAGCGTTGTTATTGTCTTTATATTTGGGGTTAGAGAAAGAACAGAAATATTCTTGGGGACGTACTGCAAGAGTGTGTGTGAAAAATTAGCACAAACAAAACAAACAAAATGGGTTGTACATATGCATATGTAAGTATGTGCATATATGCATGCATATGTATATGAAAAAAGAAAGAGCTAAGTTGCGTGGGTGCGCCACATAAGCAGAAGAGAGAGCGTTGGGAGAGGGACGCAGAAATTGAGTGGTCAGCATTTGGTTTTGATGATTTCCATGTTCTGGCTTTCAGGGAAGTACTCATACTATGGACCTGGTCTGAGGGCACTTAGGGCCGGCAAATGCAGCCAAGCGAGGTTCGATGATGGCTTCTCTTTCGGCTTCTCGGTTTCCGGTTTTCGCCCCTGTTGGAAATAGAACTGTACCCACACAGATGGGGCACTGTTGTTGTTGCTCAGAGTTTAAGGGCCTCTCAGGCGGAAGTGTTCTTAAACTTGGAGTTTGGTGTTCAGGAGGGGCTACCGATTGATGAAATTCGGCCTTGGGTGGGAGTATAGCAGTGCTAATGCTCTGAGTTTACATTTCATCTCACAATATATGTACACATGTACATCTGTATGTATGAATGCAGAAGTGAGTAAAAAAATTCAGATTGGAAAGCTAAAGTGGGCAAAGGATAGGTTCATTCAAATTTCAAAAAATTCGATTTTAGTCGACCCAACTTCTTAGAGCTGATAAAAAAAGTTAATTCATTCACCTCAAAGAACAAAAAGTTTACAATATGTGAAAATATATACTAATTTTATACTGATATTTTTATAACTTAAAAAAAGTAATCTTTTATTATAAAATTAAAACAACAAAAAATTATGTTGCTGATGTTTTTCCATTGTTAAAAGAAGGTGTATGTACTAACTCTAATTATTTTAACAGAATTACTTACTCGAAACTGGAATCTCTTCATTACGTCCCAGTTTTGAGAAAAACGTTGTCAAAGTATAAAATATTCGAATTGAATGCACTTTTTAAGTCTTTATGAACACTAATTCGTGGTGCAGTTGTGTTGAACTACTTTGGAAATAAAATAAAAGTAGGAACGAGAAAACAGGCCTTAGTTTTAGGTATTCCCACTCTAATTGCGTGAAACTGCTCGACTCTTATCGCGACTTTCGTGACTTTGAGTCTGGAAATTCCGACAAATCTACTTATGACTTACGAAAATTCCAAATGGACTAAAATTGTATTTTAGGTAATCCCTTATTGACTATTTCCTTACTACTTTTCTTATTGAAGTCTACATTTTAGGAAATTTGTTCCTTAAAATTAATTCATTAGAGATACATATATCAAAATATGGACAACATTTCTACTTTACAAATTCAAAAGAGGTTCAAAATCATTGCAATCTAAACATGGGTTTTTGTATTTCTCTTAATTAAGCATTTACAATTGGAAGAAAGGCTTCTAAAGCCCAATTATTTATAGTTAAGTTTAAAGGGTACCCCAAGTTCGGCATGCCGCAAATGCACTTTTACTGCAATTTGGCAAGCCCCTTGAATAAAGCATTCCAGAACCCAGAAAGTCGAGTTCAGCTCGGTAATGGCATTTATGTGGGGGCAAGCTAGGTGAACGACAAGTCCGCTGGCCGAGAACCCACCCATAAGCTCAACGGGGTTAGGCTCCATCGCCCATTCCGCGTTGGCTGTATGTCGTTTATCGATTTTTATCAGGCTCTGAGTTTGACAGCCCATCGAAGGCAACTTCAACCAGACGGAAAACTCCCCTCAGAGCTGTGGCAAAGGGGTTGACCTTCAGGTTTTTCCCATTGCGTTCTTTTCTGCTTTCGCGGAAATGTGCTCCCTTGAAAAGAATATGGCGTACTCGTCGGCTCTGTGGAGAGTTTGGCATTTGTGTGGGTGGAAATTCATGTCAATAATATTCATGGCATTGACATGCTTTGTGGGGCATTAGCTTCGGGGGTGGCACTGGCCTCCCCGTTCGTCTGGTCCCTTGCGACCTCGACCCTTCTCTGTGGGGTGGATGATATCGTTGTTGACGTCGGAGTTTGCCCACTGAGTAGGAAGTTCGTTTCAATTATGCGTAACATGAAAGCGGCGAGGGCACACTTTTTATTGCAGATCTGTTTACAGTTAACGACAGCAGAAGCACCCCACAAATTGGGGTTGGTAGGGTTTTATAATTGGGGACCACGGCATCCCGCATTGAGAGGGGATGGGTGGTTTTAGGGGGTGTTGGCTAACTTCGGCCAGCCCAAGTTTATATAGCCCTGCAGATATAGAACGAAAAAAATCTTAAACAATGACTAATTCGGCTTTCCGATAAATTAAACCGATAAATCAGGTTCGCGTTTACAAGTAGATAAGAGTTCGTCTATTAATTAGTTTAGCAATCCAAATAGATGGCGAAATGCGCGCAGTTGTACTTCCACTCAAAATACTTACAATTTTGAAGGCAAAGTCAAAAAGGAATTGGGTTAAATCGTATAAAGTGGGATACGTATATTCTTTAGCTCCCATTGAAACTAACTGTTAAAAATAGAAAATGGGTTTTTTATTACTTTTATTCAATCTAAGTAAAACAATTGATTAATGTATATTCTTACACATCCCTGTTGATTTTATAACTTATGCGAAAATAAAATCTTCAACTTCTAAGCATTTTTAGCACGCCTCAAAGACACACCAAAACTACGAACAAACAAATACAGATACAGATACAAACACCTTTTAAAACATTTCGCCAATTGACAAAAAGGAGGTATGTAATGTTTCTGGCTGAGACACACACTACGGGTCTAACGATTGCAAATTGCATTACCAGGCAATGGGGCAACATTTTTTCTATGTGGCCATGGTCTCGCCGAGTGTTGCGAGCTTTTTGATTAATCACCTCGACCCGAGGAGTCTGGGCGAGGTGTTGGAGAGGGGAAACGACGAAGGGAACAGCGGCAGGTCATTAGCATAATGTGCAACAGAAATTGCCTTATGGAAAATGGCAAACAAATTGCAACACTTGTGCTGCCAAAGCCAACAGGTTAGACATGACAAAGAGGTGCGCTATGGAGCTGCAAGGAAGCTGGTAGTCTTAAATTTGTAATAGGGTATGGGCGAATGCAACGAATTCCAATCCTTAAAAGTGTCCATTTTAAATCTATCGGGTCAATATTTTTTGAGGAAATAAGATATAGATGTTGAACTCCTATTAGACATCTTAGGATGTGGCGTCTTAACTAACATAAACTCAAAAATATTAAACAAATTTATTTAAATCATTATTCCAATCATTTAATTTGTATACCCTCGCAAAGGGTATTTTAATTTCAGTCAAATGTTTCCAAAGCGGTGAAGAAGACATTTTCGACCCTATAAAATATATATATTCTTGATCAGCATCACCAGGAGAGTCGTTTCTACGCTAATTATTATATTATATGCTAATTTCTAATTACACCTTAAAAGAAAATAGCTTCGATAGTGAAAAAAGTGTTTTAACACCAATGTTTGCCAACATCGATATATTAAAAGTCTCGATATATGTTGCGTAAAATTTTATTAAAATAAGTGTTTTGTTTTTGTTAATAATAGGCACATTTATTTAGTAATTTCTCCAAAAAGTGAAACATTGATGTTCGGAAAAAAACATCCCTAATCGTATCGCTTTAGGTTGTTACATAGCCTTGTGCCAATACAATAAACCCTTTTATTCCACGAGTAACGGGTATGAAAACTGAGTGCTGCAATGTATTAACTTCTATATACCTATAAGTATGCATATGTATGCTGACAACTGAAAGAACTTGATTTTCAACAGGTGCGTCAAGTCGCGTCTCTTGTCTGGCATCGATATGCCCACGGTTGCCTTGTAATAGCAGCAAATGGGGGAAAAAATACACAGAAAACCGGTACTAGTGCAATAGCTCCACTGGAAAAATAGTTAATTGTGTTCCTGTTTCAAAATAAAACGTGAGGAAATTGAATATTTCAAAATAAAAAAATAATAACGGTCAAGTGTCCTAACCAAAATATACTCCATCCTTAGATCCTAAAATCAAAGATTCTTATTGGCGAACGGCTGTGGGGGATTATAAACCAACTGAAATTGCTATTGTGGCAATAATATTGAGTGGGAAACACTTGGTTTTTATATAATATCCGAGATAAGTGTCTGTTCTTCAAATTTTTAAACGGGCTTCCAACTAATTGATTCATTTTGTGATATCTTTGATACCGTTTCATATTCAACTTTATTAATTTGTCCTGTGTACGGCGCAAATAGCAGATAAACAAAGCGAACAAGTTTGGTCGCCTATTCAAGAAACCAGAAGACAAGACAACTTAGCCAACTTTGCAGCCGTGTATAGCAGGCAGCGGAACGACCAATCTAACGACCCAGACACATTCCGAGAGCCTAAAAGCCCCAAGCTCCTCCATGCAACTTGCAACTTGCAACTGCCACCTTCATGTTGGGGAGCCCGGAGATTTTCGGGCAATTGCAATGTTGCAGGCAGGTATTCGTCGTCTGCATGGCAATTACAATTTACCGTTCGACAAACAGGAAATGTTACGCTTGCGCTTTGTTATTTGTTTTATTTTGTGCTGCATCATTCCTTTTTATTATTATTACAATGTTAAGAATGGCGCGCTCATGTGCAGAACATTAGTGCATTTCCATTTCCATTTTCCGTCATCTGCGGCCTTATCAGCGAGGCCTTCACTCCATCGCCATAATCGAGCTCCACCGCACTATCAATATCAACAGAAGATAACTGAGAACGGGAGTGGGGAATTCATTCTGCTCACAAACGTTTATTTATAAATCTTGTTCTTATTTTGTTTTTATTCGTTTTTAACTTGTTTGCAGCTGTCGGCGTTGCTCCGCCGGACTCAAGGTCGTCGCGAATGTTGCTCTTAAATGCAGACATGTTGCTAAAAAGCAAGCAACAAATATTCTGAATATCAGTTCCCGGATTATCAGCCAGTCGGTTCTTACCTAGAAATAATATTTATGGCTTTAAATCACACGGCTGCTTTTTTTCGAACTTTAGATCAGAACTCTTTTAAAAGGTCTTATTGCATAAGGAATAAAACTGGTAGCTTATTAATTAATTAAATAATTTTTTTGGTATTGTATTTTCTAACTTGACAAAAGGGGTGCTCCATATTAAGGCAGAGCACAAATACAAACAATAATATGGACAAATTAATTATAGAAATTGTTGTTGGATTACTTGGTTTTTTGAGCAGCGGATATCGACATAAAAAAGAATGTGTACTATTGTTTGAGTTATATGTATGCTGTGAGTGCTAAAAGTTCCATAATAGGCTGGCATAGGCCTGAGCACAGCTGTTTTACATATGAATATTCTACATGGGATTACCATTGGTCAAGTCTAATTATGCTTCTAACGGCGAGAAGGCGATAATTTCCACCCAATAAAGTATATATATTCTTGATCAACATCTTCAGGAGAGTAGTAATCCGTCTGTCTGTTTCAGGAAGACTTTTCTAAATAAGTTTGAAAGTTAGGGGCAATCTTGAAAACGCTAATTAGATCAAAATAGTATATACATAGCCACAATAGGAAAAAATAGAAAACAATGGTTGCAAAATCAAGTCTGAATTCAGGTTAGAGAATACATTATTTTATCTGGAGTTCGATTTTGTTTATCACTTCTTTTATGGAAAATATTTACTGATTCTTCGCTAGCAATACAAGATTTATTATACTAGTATTAACAGCAAATGTTGCAAAAGTAGTGCATAACAATGCAAGAGCGTAAAGAAGCAAACATTTTTTTGAGTGTTCGCCCTTGCGTGGAGCAGCAGCGACCGTTCGCGACGACCGCCCACCAGCAAGGCGACGCACAGAAAATTAAAAGCTGCCATCGACTTCCTTTTTTATACCCTTGCAGAGGGTATTATAATTTCAGTCAAGAGTTTGCAACGCAGTGAAGGAGACATTTCCGACCCTATAAAGTATATATATTCTTGATCAGCATCACCAGGAGAGTCGATCTAGCCATGTCCGTCTGTCCGTCCGTCTGTCCGTCCGTCTGTCAGTCTGTCCGTCTGTCCGTCCGTTTCTACGCAAACTAGTCCCTCAGTTTTAAAGCTATCTGCTTGAAACTTTCCCAACAGTTGTCTTTCTATTGCAGGTAGTATATAAGTCGGAACGAGCCGGATCGGGCCACTATATCATATAGCTGCCATATAACTGAACGATCGGAAATGCCATAACTTTGGTGTTTTTAAAGTTAGGAAGTTGGGATTTTCTATGGGTTTTATTTTTGGCTAATAAATCCGACCTACCAAGTTTCATAAGGATCGGACGACTATATCCTATAGCTGTCATATAACTGATTGATCGGATATGCCATAACTTTGGTGTTTGTAAAGTTAGGAAGCTGGGATCATCTATGGATTTTATATTTGGTTAATCAATCCGACCTACCAAATTTTATAAGGATCGGCCGACTATATCTTATAGCTGCCATATAACTGAACGATTGGAAATGACATAACTTTGGTGTTTTTAAAGTTAGGATTTTGGGACTTTTTATGAGTATTAAGAATGCATCATATGAATAATTTGGGAGAATATAATTTATAGAATATTCTGCAAGGGTATATCAACTTCGGCTCCGCCCGAAGCTAGCTTTCCTTTCTTGTTTCTTCTTATTTTGAAGCTGGTCTGGGCTGCAGCGCTCTTGGAACTCGTTTAAGCACGATGCTGCTGCTGGGTGGGCATATTGCAGGTTTGGTGCAGTTGCCGCCGGCAGTGGCTCTATACATATACGACTGCGGCCCGGCTCGGCTGCGTGCGTTTAATTAATATCAAAAGCCAGCCGGGCGATGCGAACGAGAAAACTTCAAGTGTACGAGGCTAACCAACAGCAAGAAAAAAATGGTGGATAAAAAATTCAGAATTACTAGCAAGTTTTTTTTTTGGGCAAGGTGGTTACGATCACATTCAACCAAATGCAGTTGAGCTATGTATTCTTGCTTGAATTGCAATTTACCCTGCATGCGTGCTGGCATTCGGCTGTTGACCAAGTTAGATGCATCTATTGAGTTTTGGCTAAGTTGATCAAACTGTTTTCGGCAGGTTGCAATTTATAGTGTTTGTTGTGTAATCGATAAATTAGAACGGTTGTCAAATCAATGGGAGGTGGGAGAGCGGTCGGTGGTTAACATTAATGTATGTATTAAATTAAATAGTTTTTTTTTTATTCGAAAATGAAAATGTTACAGCCCATGGATACTGGTTAATTAACTGTGTTTTCAGTATTTTTTTAATCACTAAATTTAAGTACTAACCTTACTTTAAATTAATGAATCTACTCGAAAAAAGGTACATAGTATATACATATGTATATAACATACGATAATAGTAAAACTGCTTCTGGCAACGAGGCAATTACCATTTTCAAAAATTATTTGATCCAAAACAGTATAATATATGTAATACATAAAACACATGCCATGTGGAGTAACTTTTTTTTTTACGATATTTACTATAAAATTGTAAGCCGAACAGCAACGAAATACATGTACTAATATTTTTATTAATTATAAAACGTTTTTTTGTGTGGGTAAAACTTTGCACATTTTTGTCTATCTATAGAAAATAGAAATTTCATGTAACCGGTATCTACTGTTCTTCAATTTGTTTTATTTATACTCGTTGGTATTGAAAAGTTCCGTTGCTCCATTCGCCTTGGCCCTGTGCCCAAAAATCCCCCTCTTCGTTATCTCGCCCCTCTTTCTCCTTCTCTTTTGTCAACAGCTGCATGCCCGTAGCTCCCCAATCTTCTGCTTCTTCTTCTTCTTCAGCTGCAGTGGTGTGTGTGCATTTGCAGCTACCCTTCTTTGTGTTTTTTTCACATTACTATTACATTTTTCGGGCAAGGTCATCAGCGAGACAAAGTCAACGGCCGCCAATGACCCTTCTTTCTCTCTTTCTCTCTCTCTCTTTCTCTCTCTGTGTGTTTGGCTTTTCCTTCTTCAGTTCATTCGCTGGCTCGTCTTTCAGTTGCTTTTCTGCCTCATTTACAACTTGTTCTTGGCACAGGCGGAGCAACCAAAGAAGGGGAGTGGGAAGGTGTTCTTATACATACATACATACATAGGTAAGCAAAGGCAGTCAGCATGACGTGTTTTTTTGTTTTTTACTGTTTTGGCTCTCTCACTTTTCTCCTTCGTGCCTTCCTCTTCTTCGTCACATTTGCTTTTGTTTCAGTTTTTTATGTCTTGGCAACAAGTCGTCGTGCTACTTCTTCTTTTGCTGCCAATGTTTGAACGTATTTGGCCTTTCTTTTGTCCACTTCTCCACGTCGTGTTTCGATGGTCTTTGCCCCATCTTCTCCTCCTCTTCTTTCTGTGTCCCATGTCTGGCTCTTGATGTCTTGTTTGTGCCACAAATGTGAGCAATGGATCTCTTTTTCTCTCTGTTCTTCGAGCTTATTTTTATTGTTTTTTTGCCTTTGTCGTTGTTTCACGGAGTTAAGTTCTTCAACCCCAAGGCTCATGGGCTCCAATCGCCTTCTTTCCCTCCATTCGCATTCACCCCTCATTTCCCAGCAGTGTGTTTATAGTTTGGGCTATTTTGTAAAATTGCTAACTTTTTGAACCTCCAACAAAAAGGTTCATGGTCAAATTGCGAACGGTCATTACTATAAACTGCTTCAATTGGTAATTATATGACTTTGTTCCTTTTCTACACCCAAAAAACCACATTAAATACAAAAATCCTAAAATGTAAGAAAATTGAAATTGTAGAAATAAGCCCAGTCCATATATAGTACATACAGTGGCTCACAGCTTATTTCAACCAGTGCTCAAGTAAAACTTTAAATCGCTGTATTTGCCAAATTAAGAGAGATATTGGAACACTTTAAACGCAGATTCATAGCTCTGTATTTTAACTTTTATTTCATGAATTCCTAAATTTTTAAATATTTTTGTAATATTTATTTTGATTTTAAGACTCAAATAACAGGTAAAATGAATGCCACAGCTTATTTCAACCAGCCCTTAAAAGTATATATTTTTTAAAGATTAAGAACTAAAAATGATAAAATAATATTTTGTATGACCAGCCTTCGTGTAAACAATCATTTTAAGTCTTTTTGCGATTGATTCGACCAATTTTTAAGTCACTTGGGGACTCATTTTGGCCCCTTCTTCGAGTAATGCGTTTTTTAGGTCCGTTTGACGCTTTCGAATTTTTCTGTCCAATATAGCCCATCAATTATCAATTATATTATTATCTGGAGACCAGGCTGATGGTTTCATGGTATGCGGGCAATTTTAAATGAGCCATATCGGCAGAGTTCCCGATGTGTGCTTGGGATGATTGTCCTGATAAAATCGGAATTTATCACGAATTCCCAGATTTTCTCCACTTTGCACCAAAATGGACTTCAATATGCTTAAATTAAGAGTTTTTTCATTGTTGTGTCCACCAAATCCAAAATCCCGGCTCAAGCTGCCGACATACAGGCCCAAACCATGACGATCCCACCACCATGCTTGCGGTTCAAATGCACATAGTATCAAAAGTGAAGCTTTAAGTCGCTTTGGAGCATTTGAATAAGGATTCCAGCTTCTGGAACACTGTAATACTTTCCGACGAGTCAAAATGTAATATTTTTGGATCTTATGGGGCTTCTTATGCTTGGCGAAAACCAAAGATAGAGCTGCATACAAAATATTTAAAGGCAATGGTCAAGCCTGGTGGTGGGTTTGGGCCTGTATGTCGGCAGCTTGAGCCGGGATTTTGGATTTGGTGGACACAACAATGAAAAAAACTCTTAATTTAAGCATATTGAAGTCCATTTTGGTGCAAAGTGGAGAAAATCTGGGAATTCGTGATAAATTCCGATTTTATCAGGACAATCATCCCAAGCACACATCGGGAACTCTGCCGATATGGCTCATTTAAAATTGCCCGCATACCATGAAACCATCAGCCTGGTCTCCAGATAATAATATAATTGATAATTGATGGGCTATATTGGACAGAAAAATTCGAAAGCGTCAAACGGACCTAAAAAACGCATTACTCGAAGAAGGGGCCAAAATGAGTCCCCAAGTGACTTAAAAATTGGTCGAATCAATCGCAAAAAGACTTAAAATGATTGTTTACACGAAGGCTGGTCATACAAAATATTATTTTATCATTTTTAGTTCTTAATCTTTAAAAAATATATACTTTTAAGGGCTGGTTGAAATAAGCTGTGGCATTCATTTTACCTGTTATTTGAGTCTTAAAATCAAAATAAATATTACAAAAATATTTAAAAATTTAGGAATTCATGAAATAAAAGTTAAAATACAGAGCTATAAATCTGCGTTTAAAGTGTTCCAATATCTCTCTTAATTTGGCAAATACAGCGACTTAAAGTTTTACTTGAGCACTGGTTGAAATAAGCTGTGAGCCACTGTATATTAGGAATAATTTCTTAGATTACCGATAAATACATATGAATCCCTTGCAGCTTTAACGAAAATGTAAAACTACTATATATCAATTTTAATGAGTACAGTTTAGTAAAGTTATAGTGATTTTCCAATAACTTTTCCGATAATTTCTATGGAAGCAATATTTTCATAAGCAAAGTATTTTTATAATTGTAAAAAATATAAGCTATTGAATCTTGCCATACAAAATTAAAATCGTATTTCTGAAATTGTAAGCTTCGTAAATAAATGGAATATATCACCTCAGAAATTTGCAAAAAACACCTTACGAGATAAGAAACTGGTAGCGCAATATTACCACGGGTGCACCCAGATTGACAACAAACAGATATAATCAAAATAACAAAAAATTTCCCCAAGCCAAAGATTATATACTCTTGAAGCTAAAACAAACAGGGAGAAACGCTATAGTCGAGTGCCACGACTATAAGATACCCGTTACTCAGCTAACCAATTCCAAAATAAATCAATTTTATGAGGCGCCATCTGCCGAACTACAGTACAAACACCACAAGCTGTGAGCGAGCAGCACCCTTGTCCACCAGCTATCTCGCTCTGTCTTTCGCTCTCTCAAATATATGAACCCCATTTTCAAATGCGCAATGACGTCATAATTAACACTTAAAATGCTCTATAACTTTACTTTATACATTCGGAAACGCATCTACCTGTTACAAACTTTCCAACAAATTCAACACACCAATTTACTCTATGTGTAACGGATATAAAAATTCCGCAAAAATACCCTTGCAGAGGGTATTATAATTTCAGTCAAAAGTTTGCAACTCAGTGAATAAGACATTTCCAATCCTATAAAGTTGATCAGCATCACCAGGAGAGTCGATCTAGCCCCTCAGTTTTAAAGCTATCTGCTTGAAACTTTTATTGCGGATTTAAATACCAAAATAGAAAAACTAAAAAATTAATATGAAAAAATTTGTATTTTGCTGTTTTTCTTTTTATTAAATTAAATTAAATGAATTATTTACTATCTCAGAATTACGCTTTATAACTACCATAGAAATGATGGCAAAATGCAGCGCTAAATCGTTAATCTTCATTGTTTTTAGTAATATAGGCATAGAAATCGAAATTTAGTTATTTTGTAATAACTGCAAGGGTATATAAGCTTCGGCTTGCTGAAGTTTTCGTTCTCTCTTGTTTTATAAAAAACCTTTTTCGAAATTTATGAATTTGTCTGTTAACTATCCAAACGTCGTTTACTCTACAAGCAACATTTGCCACCAAGGACGTGATATAATTTTGAGGCATACAAAAAGGGAACAGGTGTTTGCCTTATCTGCCTGCCTTATCTGTCAAATATTGGCAATATTTATTTCATTTCACTTGAGATTATCATTAGATAGTTGGCGACAATTGCCAATTACCTGGAGGAAGTTAAAGTAAATCAGCTAGAAGTCTATTACATTATATGAATGCCGTATAATGATTCATATCCCAAAAAGAGATGAGCAATTTTTAGTTACTTTGATTTATTTTCCAAAAAGAGAATATCGATTTTTTGTTACTCAAATTAATTTTATAGACGACTTCCCAAGGTCGTTGCTTGACTTTCTGTAGAGGGGAAATATTCGCAGAGACCACTATACCACGTTCTTAGCTTTCTGTGATTATCAATGCTCATGGGCGTATTTTTTATTTGAATGTGGTAATTTCTTTTGTACATAAATGTATATATATATATATGTAATAGTTTTTTCTGCGACAGTCCCGCCATTCGAGATTGGAAGGATGATACAATATACATAAAACCGTGCTGGGTCAACCTGTTCGACTGGCTGTCTAATGTTCTGATCTGACTGTTTGTCTTGTTTTTTTTAGTTGTTAGAAGACTAGCCAACTGAAAGTCAAAAGTCTGCTTAGATCTAAAATAAATAACTTTATACCAAAACACAAGTTCCTTGACAAAAAAAGTTCTGGCCAATAAAACCCAAAGAACGGTGAAACAATTACAAGTTTAAGCCTGCTCCTTGGAAAACAAATTTTAATTACTTTTTGCATAGATTTTTACAATTTAAGTATCTTGTTTTGATTTTTTAAAAAAATCATTTGTTTTAAATATTACTTTAAATCTATACACAGTGGCTCACAGCTTATTTGAAATACTAACTATCAACTATAAGAACTGAAGGAAAATGTTATTTAACAAATTCTTATAAATTATCGAAAAAACCACAGAAAAAGGATATAAACTTTATCTTTGATTTGAATTTATAACGTGGTTCAAACAATGTTTCCTTTTTTTATGGTTTTTTTCGTTATTTCTTAATTTTTAAAAATTATTCTTGCAGATGTAGGAATACCTAGAAGAAATTAATAATAATTTTAATTACTTGTTCTTTTCAGTTTTTATAGGCTGATTAAGTTTTTGAAAGTTGGCGATTCAAATAAGCTGAGAGCCACTGTAAGATATACTGAACTTCTTTTCGGTAAGCGTTTAGTATTTAATTCAAGGGATTGATACAAACAACTATTAAATATTTGTAACTTAATCACTACCGAAGGGCTCGGTATTATAGTTGATACTGTTGACCCAGGTTAATCGAAAGCATTATATTTTTTGTTTAAATTTTCTGTTAACTTTATTAAAAGTTTTTCCCGTTTTTGCAGTGTCAACTGAAGCTAGGAGTCGTAATGCACGCGTCGTATGTTTTATAAAACAACAATCCAAAAGCTCAGGAAAGCTCAGAGGAAAACAGTCACTGTGAAAAAGAGAACCGAAAAGAAACCTGAAGCAGGAAGAAACGAGTTTTTCTGGCGGGGGAGCAATGGTGGAAAGAAAGGAATGAGTGGAACCAATCAAGCAAAGCAACCAAGAGGACCAAACAAAAGGCACAGCAAACGATTCAGAGTGAAGAATCCATACCCTACCTATTCAGGTTATTTAGTTCTTCTTAATTCAAAATAAAATTCACACTTTTTTGTTTAATAGAATCTTTACAAAGTGAGGAAAAATCGCTTTGTTTTCTTTTATTTATTTTCCGCCATGTGGAAAGTAATGTTAGAGTTGCAATCGATAATCAATCGAATATCCGAAACACTTTTTATCAGGGCATACATGCAAATCAAAATTCAAAGCAAACTCGAGCCAGAACCTCCGTCTTCAGTTGGCAATATTCAAGTGATTAGTCATCAGACGACAGTATGTGGCGAAGCAAAAACGGCAGATAAAAAAGAGAGAAGCTCCCCAAGCTCGGTTCAATTTGTCTTTAGCCCGACTTGGCCAGCCTCTACGTCGCATTAGAATAGTTTCTAAAAACATTTTATTGACTGGTTTTGTACAGAAAGTTCTTTTCAAGTTCTCTTCCCAGTCGAGAAGCCTAGGTCGCAGCTGAAGATCGAGTTGAAGCCGAAGCTGAAGCCGTAATATAGGGGCCGGCCTTTAAAGGCGTTAGTCTGGAGCCATGCGCCAATCAATTTTTATCGTTTTGCTTAACTTGATGAGATTTTTATCGATTTCTTGTTCACGGACCCAAGTCAGGTCGAGCCTGATCCCACCAGCCAAGTCGAGCAGAACCAGCTTGTTCTTATTCATCATCAAGTTATTCTTTATTCTTAGCATAAATTAAGTTTGCTAATGCTCATTTTGACTCACCCGGGCCCTGATTTTTTTGAGCTCCTTTGGCGTTGTTTTCGGGGATTTATTAGCTGACCTTCAGTGATATAAATAAATAAACAACACAATTGATTTATTTCTTTCAATCTGTAGACTTTGCGCTGATTTTCTCCTTAATTAAATGACTGACACTAGGGACGAATTTGTTTAATATTGGTGAGGGTGTGGTGATAAGTTTGTGTCAATTTTTATTGAAAATCAATAAGCACTTCTCAATTAATTAATAGACGTAGAAAGGTTTTTAAGGTACATTTTTATATTTATACATAGATTATACCGATAATTTTTAAGATGATTATGACTGTCTGCTTTGATAAGCGGTATAGCTCGGCTTAAAGCTTTCTCAAAAATCGTAATATTATTATTAAAATACTTTCAGCCTAATCAATTAATTGATTTTAAAAAATATATTGAAAACTTAGAAAAGGGTTTAACCAAGATCATTTTTACTAAGATTCCTAAAAATAGCTCCCATTGTAAAGGAATTCCGAACACTGAAAAGTAAATATTTTTTATTTTAATTAATTATACACAACAAAAACCACTGGTTGATTAATTTTATAACGATTTTAATTTTTTAAAAACTATATGAAAAAAATTAAAAATGTTGCCGATGGGACTACGAATGTTATAGAATGTTGTTGTACAACTTGTGTTCAAACAACAAAATTTTACCCAATCGTTCCTATACATCTTTTAATCGATGTGCAAATAATCAAATTTATTTATAAGGGTTAGACTGTGAGATTAATATGGCAGTGAAAATGGGATAAAGTAATCCGATTTTTATTACAATCAAGGTATCCGAAAATGAAATATAAAAAAAAACGAGGAATATTGATGCTGATCAGAAATTTATGTAGTTTATATCATCGGAAAGGCGTTACAAACTTATGACCATAATAATAAGACCATGTACAAGGGTATAACCAACCAATTTTTATTAACTTAAAACACTTCGTGATCTGATTGATATAGAATTTCAAAACTTTTTTTTAACGCGGCATATATTCTTTTTCCGTTTCCAACAAAAGTTCAACGGCAGTCGAAAATGCTTCCAATTGTTGCACAACCATCCACAACAACAACAGTGGGTTGCTTGTAAATGCAACTGCAGCAGCAACAACATTTGGGCAACATGTTTTTCGTCTTTTTCAGTGGCCCCGCATCACCTTCTACCACCAACTGAAAAGTGCCGAGTCAAGCCAAGAAATCGGCCAAAGTGATCATGTTTATAAAGACACGTATAGACGAAACAAAAACGGCAAAGGCAGCACACAACGGCAACCGAGCCAACGGCTGCCACAGTTATGGCAATCGTTAAAGTTACCAGTTGCAAAAATCAAACAAAATGCGAAAAAAAAGAACAGAGAGAGGGCGACAGCAACAACAGGCAACTGCAAATGGTCAAAAATTGCACATAAAAATAAATACTCACTGCTCATATTGGTTATAAATAAAGGAAACTTTTCGTCCTAAATTTATTATCTTAAGATGTCTGCGCTGGAATTTGGAAGCTGAAAACTTTAAAACTATTAAACTGCACCCACATAAATGCCATCGAATTATTATCGAGAAAAAATTGTAAATATGCAAGAGTTTATAAATATTTTTTAAATCAAATTAAATAGGCTTAAAACTTCAATCTTCATTTCTTGGTATCTGATTCGGCCAACATTACGAACATCTGAACCAAGCAAAAAGGGGTTCCTGAAAATTATTAAAAGTCTTAGAAATGTCAAGCAACTGTGTTGCGGTAGCAGAGCTACCCTTCATCTCTCTCCCCGTTGTTAGACAAAGGAAAACTTGGGCTAGGTTGGGTTCTTTTCTTTTTCTGCCTTTTCACCTGGAGTTCTTGGCGAGGTTACAACAAGGTAAACCTGCTGCCATGTTTTTGTATCTTTTAGTTAAATCTTTCGCCATAGACAATGGAACAAAGCAAAAAGCATTCTCGCTATTCTCGTGGCTTGCAAACTAGAATGAGAAAAAGAATTATGGTGAGGAGGTCAATGTTGCAATTGTTAACTGCTAATTAGTAGTCAGAGTCAAAGCCAGGGAGAGGAACAGGCGGACGTCGAAGAACATGTATAAATTTATATATTGCAAGTGGGAGGTTGAACGGCAAGGGGGCATAGGAATCCGGGGCAATCGGTGGCGGTGGGTACGCCCGAAGGCAGGTTCCAAAACCGGTTAACAGCTGGCACCTAACAGACGAACGAAAAATAGCATAAGTTGCGGCAGCTCAAGATCGACATAAGATATATCTAGACAAGTTATGATCTCCCAAGCGGTATATATAGGAGTCTAACTAAACTATGTGTTTAGTTGTGTTTGTGTTTTTAGTTTATGGACAAGTTAACTTAATACATTTTAGTACCAAACATTCCCTACCTGAATAAGCCGAAGACTAAGATATGGAGTACTTCAAGACAAACCGATCATTCATTCGCCAAAATGACGTTACGTTTCCGAAAATCAGCTGCAACTCCGCCCCATTAAAATGGACCAGATCCGCGACTTCTTTAGAAGCGGTCGGCAATCAAACCCTCCGCAAAGTTAAGACGACGAAAGTTGTAAATTAAGGTCTGAGGCCGCACACACTTAAAAAGAGTTCAAGAACATAAACAAGCGGACGTTGTGGATAAACCGGAGCCAATCAACTTACAAAACTCGCGGTTAACCTTCAGACAAGTAGGGAAGAGGGGGGAAAGAGTTCATAAGCCCAGCTTACAAAATAAAAAGAGTTAAGTTGAAACTGCAACCGCATCTAAAGAGCGAACCAGCGAAATAAGAACAGCCAATAAACAAAAAAACCGCAAGCCGTCGCAGTCAAAATAATAATAAGCCCGACATTTAAAATGGTTTATGAGACAGTCCCTCTCGTGGAGCTCATCGAAGCACCAAATTTGGCCCAACCTCAACCTCATCAGCCGCAGAATTGGCGAGTGTTCGATTTTTCTGGGTCAAGCCTCACGCGAAAGCAGAAAGAGCCAAAGACGCGGCTCAAGAAATGTGTGGTAGAGTTCAAAACGTGCCTGGGCCATATTGTTCAGAGTCTGGAGTCTTGCACTGCCTTATTTAGCCAACTATTCTCCTCAGAAACTCTCTGATCAAACCAAACTTTGCTCTCATTTTTTCGCAGTCGTTGTCGAAACAATTTCCGGTGGCCTGCACTAAGAAAAACATTTGGCTTTAAAATCAGAACAATTATTTTTAAAAAATGGGATTACATCGGTTAAAGCTATATGCCAATATTGAAAGCTGTAGATGGTTTTAAAAAAGTGTCGAAGAGCAATGAATCTGTGGTACTTCTGGAATATACAAATATGTTGTATATTGCATACCTTTAGAAACCATTATAAGAGATATCAAAAACATAGTTTTTCTGCAGTACAAAACTTGGTTCATTAAAAATAATAGTAATAGCTTTTAAACATATTAACAATAAAACCGGTGTTACAACTTTAACATTCAGAAGTTAGCTAAGATGGTCATTGAAGAAAATTCTAAAAAGCCTTACAACAAATACCCCATTTTTTAGCTGCATAAATAAAAAGAAGAAAAGTTTCTTTAATTTATTTTTTATTGAAAACCATGTTTTTAATTCGTATTGATTGCATTGCTGACGATAACTTCAAATATCCGAATAAGACTAGTTGTTCATTAAGTTATTCAATTTTTTTTATAGTTTCAGCAAAAAAGTAAACATATTGGCTTCTGGGCAAAAAAAAGCAATAAATGAGAATTAAGCCGATATTTTAGTATCGATATACTGCAATGCGATACGTCCCATATTTTAATTTAAACCTACGCCTATATTTCTTATTTCAAAGTAACAATTAAATAGCTTTTTCTTGACTGTTAATGTTTTTAATTTTTTTTGATCCTAAAATATATATTTTATCCTTACATACATGCACAGAAGGCATCCTCAAATGTTTATTTCATAATGAAATTTCCACTAAACTATAAAGACGGTCAGAACCGGCTCATCCAAGAATAAGAATTATGTTAAAAAAATATTTCCTAAAAGTATAAAATATAAATATTTGTCTTTATATTTTTTTTCAAAATTACTAACCGGTTTGTTTAAGATTCTATTTATATATATTTTTTTCTTATCGCGTTTAATGTAAAAATTTATTAAACAGGGTTATTCAGAAATTAAGCAATTCTCTTTATTCTCTTCAACTCAGTTTTATAGAAGTATTAAGTCAAATAGTTGATTTTATAGTCTGCAATTTTTAATTAGCGGAAAAACAAGGTCTGTGCCACCGATGAATGGAGTTGGAGCGGAACTGAAGCTGAAATGATTTCAGTGGCACCCCTGAATATTTTATGTCAAATGAGTGAGTCAGCCAAGTTCGGGCCCGAATTCGGGGTTGGGGTAAAGTCGGCCCAGAGCCTCCGCCTATGAAAGTAGTTCAAGTGGCCAACGGCGCCGTTACATTTCACTGCTTATGAAGTGAAGTGGTCCAGCCAGTCACTTCACCAATCCCCCGTTCCGATATTTCCGCAGATTGGGGTGTTAATTAATTTGTTTTGATTTCAGGGGAACGAATAGCCTTTACGAGTTTTATGAAGCAAGGTCTGAAGTGGGGTTAGAATTGCTGCTCTTGGATTGAACTACTTTCTTTGATACAAACGCATTTTATCTGAAGAGATTAAAATTTGTTATTTTTTATTATACCGAATAATATATTTTGGTTAGAAGATTTTTTACATCATGGGCATACGTTTTAATAAATTCTCTTTCAATATTTTCAAAAACTAAACTAGGCTTTACGAAAATTAAAGAATTTGTTGTCGGAATTTTTCATGTTTCTTTATTTATTTATTTCAAAATTTGTTCGTTCCTTTAGTAGATATTATCATAACTAATGATAACTTTATTTTCAACAAATTATAAATAAAGTGTGGTTTTTTAAAGTGTAAAACTGTTTTTGTATGATTTTTTCTTATTTTCTCGGATGCACATTGTATTTATAGTAATGCTTATTGCAAATGTCTAACTTACCATTTCAAAATAAATGAAGTATTCCAATTGTCCCTTTTTCAGTCTATCAAGATTCTTTTGGATTTTCGATGATGTGTTGGATAAAATTGTTTACCCCAAGCCAGTGGGTATTTAACGTTGGTTTTGGTTTTTGATTTAGAACCCACAATCTAGTTTTTCACATTTTACTTAAAAATTTGATTTGCATTTAATTTCTGCGTATAATTCAGCGTTTAACTTTTCTTGTAAATTTTTGCCCAATTGGAAGCGAGAAAAATATTGCACGACAAATATCGGCCGCCAATTGGATTTTTCACCTGTGAATTATTAACAGTAAATTACTCATCCAGCGGCAAGGCGACTGCACTTGTATGGGTTAACGAGCGGACGAGGCGGAGGCAGAAAATTGACAATAAAATAAACAAAATGCAGCCGCGAAAAAACAACGAAACTTGTTGGAGCTGCGAACGCGGAAACTGTTGCAAGCGAATCGTAACCAGAAAGACTTTTCTGCACACACTGTCCAATCAGATCCAACACACACTCTTGCTCTTGCTCTCCCACTCTCACACACACGCACACTCGGCACTTGCCTCTCTCTTTAAACGGCTTTCTTCGCTTGTCCGCTTGGGTTTTTTTTTATTTTACACGACCGCGGCGCTCTTGTTGCGTTTTTCCTCACCTTTCGCAGAGTTTATTGACATTTTCAGCGTTCGCTTTGTGCGCTGCTTTCTTCGTGCGAGTGAGCGTGCGCTCTTTCTCCCTCCGCTCTCCCGCTCTCTTCTGCTCTTTCTCTCCCCCGCTCAGCACTTGCTTTTTTGTTTACAATGGCACACTCGCGCCTCCTCACACGCACAAAGAATAACCTTCAATTTTATCTTATTGCGCGCTCCAGTCACTCGTTATTCTTCTACTTTACGCGAATTAACAAAATTAGCTTTGGTTATGCTTATGCAGCTTTAAAATTTAATCAACGCCTTTGTGAGCTTTGTTTCGTTTCGCGTGGATTTTCACACTCTCCCCTCCTCATCACACACACACACACCCACAACGAACGACCTTTGCGGTGCAAGCGAAACGGAGCGCCACGAAAACTCCGGCGCTGGTTTTCCGTCCCGTTCTCGCTGACAACGAATAGGTTCAGAATTTGGGGTTTTATTCACAGATTTATTTCACGGAAATTGTCGGCGGGCAAAACGCGACCTGGCCACTCTTTTCCACTTACAGTCGCTCCCAGCGCAGCACGACCGTCCCACTCGCTATGAAAAAGCAAAATGTTTGTTTTGCTGACGAACGTTGCCACCCTACGCCCGCTAAAACGTTGCCACCTGACAGAGCTGACAACGAAGAACAGTGCTGCCAGCTCTCGAATCAATATATAGCTAAGATAGTTGTTGAAAGGTAGCTGAACTGCACTTGATATGTATTTATTAAACACTCACTTAAATCGATGTATCCCTGTTTAAAGAAGCATATACAAATATATATTTTGTACAGGTTTCCGAAATCGTGTTTATGCATCGAGGAACAGTATATTGCCGAATTTTGAAAAAGTTTTAAAAATTCTAGAACATAATACGTGCACTAGCCACACAGTGCAAATACAAATTGTATTTAAAAGGGTTGGTCATGGTAATTATGTAAATTAAGAACTATACCAGCTGGTGAAAAAGAAGTTCGAAACGTCAAGATTGTGCACAGAGTTTTTATTAAAAGTATAGATGACTCGTCTGTTTTATTTTAGGATAGAAAAGATTTTCAAAACAACGGTAAATAATTACAATTTAAAGCAAAAAATACTTATAAATAAAAAAAAAAATAAAAAATAAAAAAAAATTAATTAATGTCCCAAGTAAAAATGTAAGATATCAGCAATATACGAAAATTTATTTTTATGGTATGCGCAGTTATGAAAATATGTTTTGTGCTGAAAAAGACCCTTTTTAATGTTCAATTTTTTTGCTATTCAGAAGGAGTTCATAGAAGTGAAGAATCATCGATGTTTCCGGTGTGCTTGGCAAAAAAATCAATGTTTCAAAAACTAAAAATAAATTTGTGTGTTCTCCCAACAGTTAATTTTAAAGTTGTCCCAAGCCATTCACTGCCTCCACATTTTCATATGAATTGGATGTTTCAAAAAGTTATATTTAAAATTTACGATTCCATGTGAAAGTACAAATGCATATGTTCATGTCTAACAATAATTTTGAAATGAGCGCTCAAGTAATTGGACCGAGTTGGCATCACTGATAATTAAAAATTATCGCGTAATTGGTCATCTCTAAGGCTTTCGCATATTTAAAGCAGGCTGTTTGTTTTGCTTTGAATTATATAGATTTTTGTTGTTATATTAATATAAGAAGCGCTGCAATCGAAAAGGTTGGTGCATGTATGTGTATAACGACAAATTGGTACCATTCACGGAAACGATAGAAGTACACTGCCAACTTGGCCATTTATTTATTGAGCGCATGTTTTAAAATAGCCGTTAGAAGGCAAACGTTTTCTACCTTTTTCTCACAAAATATTAATTTTACTTTAACCTTTGTTTAAAATATTTTTTAATAAAGCTCATTTTTTGGAAGATACTTACAAAAACAAAACTAACTATTATTTCAAGGAATTAAAAAAAAATAACATTTAATTCAATGAAATTAAAATTTTTTCAATAGCTAAATTATTTTATATAATTATAAAATAGTATTACGTTTTGGCGTACAAGTATTTAATGGGAAACTCGGTTATTCTGTTGACTTTTTATAATCCATATATTCAGGACCTTCAATGCACTTATTCTGATAATTGAGATTTTTTTAAAAACTTATTTTCGGAACAGTTGATAAGGATCGTACTTTCTTAAGTATTTAAAAAGCTTTTAAACATCGAGAATTGATATCTTCATTTTAAATCGATTTAAATTCTATTTCTACTGGGGCGATGCTTGCAGTGCAGTTCCATATTCAAAACTTACATGTGTCTTAAAAGACAATTGGAAAATCTTAAGCATGGTCAAACTTTTCTATTATAGTTATTTATCAAAAAATATTATTTATAAATAATTACAGCCCAATCGATTGAATGCAACTCGACAGCCCCGGTAATATTGTCACCGTTTGCAGGACATTATTATTGAGGATCCAACAAACTGCGCAAAACTGCACGACAATCTGCCCGTCTACATGGGCTTACTCTGAAAATCAGCCTCTACAGTTGTGCATTTTGATTGGACTCTATAACACGGATTCTCTGCCTGGACTTGTTTTAAGGGCCGAAAAGTTATTTTTTGTTTTTTTCCACGTTTTACGCCTTTACTTCTTATAAGAATTGAATTATTTTTAAGATGAGTATATGTTTCGGCTGTCGAATTCACAATGACCTACAACAAAGATTACCATATCAATTTAAACGTTAAGGAAAATTTGGTCGATCTGATCTGATTTGTCTTCCGAACTTTTCCGATTGGAATAGTAGACTTGGTCTCAAATTTTAGGAAGCGCCATCTGTCGAACTGTAGTGCAAACACTACTCTTCTTCCGCTCTCTAAAATAAATGAAACAAGTTTGCAAATATATAGTGACATCATAATTAACACGTAATGTGTCTTATACCGGTGGGTTTTTTTTTTGTGTCGGTAAATTAAATGGCCTCTACGATGATTTGCGTTAGAATGGACGTGTCAACATTTTGCCATAAACTTGCGCTGCGTAGGAAAACGAAGAATCATCATGCTAAATCCCAAATCTCTAGATTAAAAAATTTTCAAGATCTCGACGTTCATGGGAACGTTTATAATAACTGCAGGGATATATAAACTTCGGCTTGCCGAAGTTTGTTTCCTTTCTTGTTCAACTTGCTGAAGCTCAGTAGCTCTTTATACCGCACGGAATTCTTTGGCTTTTGGCTTTTTCCCCATATATTTAAGTGTTTCCAAAGTTGGCAGAAAGAATCATCAAAAAAACTTAAAGAGTCAAGTCCATATAAAGATTATTAGCGATAAATTTTATTAAACTTATTTCAACATTATATTGGAAAAAATAATTGGAGAACACCCATCTACACAGGGAAGTTTTCTCAATTAAGGGCGAGGAATGTGGTAGCTAAGTCTTAACTTTACAATGTTGGGGAACATGAAATACATGAATAAGAAAGCAAAGTTTATATGTAAGTTTTTCTGCTGTTTCAAAAATTGAATATTCTATATATCGATGAGTAAATCAATGAAGCTTGTAAGTCAGTGTATTAAATCTTAGTATAAAAACCTATTTAATAGTCAAGCCGTTTGAATTCTGTTTCCTATTGCGAGATGATTTGGTGCAAAATAAGTTTACTATAGTAGGGTGATTTCTGCTTAGATATTGTATCTTTTACCGGTGGAATGTCAATGTTTTCCCGTTTTCCCAACATGCCTAGTGATTGGATGCAGGATTTTGGATTGTGCGCGCTCTATGTTTTCGATGTTGCTGCTCCTCGCGTTTCCCCATAAGTCCAGATGGTATCCAGTATAGGATAATTAGAGTTGGCCCCAGGACGTGGCTTTTGGAACTCCAGCTTCAATAATATAGTCGTTGGATGTTATGCAAAGATTTTGTTGTAGCAGTACGACTCAAGTAACTTATGAGTAACTTAAGACCATCATGAAACTCTCAATCGAATGCTTGAAATAATACTAGGAACATGGCACTTCAAAATTCCTGATGTTCAAAGGCAGTACGTATTTCTGATATTATTCTGAAGTTTTTCCCGGAATCGATAATAATCTGATTGGTTGGTTCGACGACGGGATTGTGTGGATCATTTTTATTCTGATAATAGATCGCTTCCATTTCTTTGGAAGTATTGCTCCCAACAGCACAGTTTGGAAGTTCAATTATCATTTTTGGTCCCTGCCCAGGTCCAATTTTCGTTTCAGTTGCTCCCGGATGACTTAAGCATCTCGTCTTTTCGAAGGAAAATCATCTGATTCACATTTTCAGAGGGGATCGATGGTAGGACAAATCATTTAGTGGGGTGGTTGGACTGCAATTTCTCAATTTGGCTTCTTAGGTCCCAATCTTTAAAATCTAAGATAATAAAAATATTCATTATTTTTTTTAAGTAAATAAAAATGCAAGTAATATAGTAATGTCATATTTTGTTACAGGTTGGTATATATATTTTTGATCAGCACCAAAACCCAACCCAATAGTCCAACAAAATTTGGTAACTATGTATATTAAAAAACTAAATGTTTTCATTTAAATTTAACCGTTTAGATTTATTGGCTGCTGTTCAGCTTGGCAGCTTTGTTTGGCCAAAAGCTCTCGTTTAAGCTCAGTTTAAGTTTTTGGTAGACTCAACTAATTAGAGTCAAAAATATCAAGCTTCGCTCGGCCACTGAATTTAAAATATTTATTGGGCAACATTTAAAATGATATATTGCGCAGATATGCTAATTCAAGAGCCTGCTGTCCATATGTTATTTTATATTTTAAATCATTTTTAGATAAAAAAATCATTCTTTGTATACAACAACTGAAAATGGCGTGCGTTTGGTGTGCATAAATTGGATATTTTATTTTTATTTTTTGTTAAATGTGGTTAGCTAATTGATTAATTAAAAGAGACCTGGGGCAAAAAGTATCGACAAAAATACATTTTTATGCAAGCCAGACCATTTTTGGTGAATAGGGTATTTGTTGCTGAGTGAATTTTTTTAAATGGCATAATTAAAACGGATTACGCCTTTTCTGCTGGCCATCTGCTTCTTCTTTTTCGTACAAAATTAGTTTAAAGTAGGCTAAGCAAATTCGCTATACCTCATGAATAGATTTCTTTTAAGTGAAATATGCTTTCAGATGCTGCATTCATGCATTAAAAATTAACCAATATGCAGTGGAGCTTTGATTAGTTTAAAGTTTAAACAACAACCAACAAAGCGCACGCATGAAATGTCTGAAGGTCGTACACAAAGAAAAAAAATTATCATATCTCTGACAAATCAATATGTTTTAACCAAAAATCAATAAAGTTTTTGGCATGTCAAAATAACAAATATTTAATAATTTTATTATGGTAGTCCTATTTTTGTATTATTTTATTTTTTTATATTAGAATAAAATAAATAGCCAATCGTCAATTTTTTTCAGTTTTCGCTCTGGTTAAATGGCTGTGATACACGACCCATCAAAAAGAGATATCAAAGAGTGGGAAAAGTGCCACCTCACGATTGGGCAAAAAACTGGTGAATAACCCAACGAAATGCGAAGAGTGCGCCAAATTAAATTATTATGGTTAATGTGGCCCTATTAAAGACACTTAAACTCCACACGACCTGTAGATCGCGTATACGTATACCCGAATTAATTAATTCGAGTTAATGAAGCCACTGCATACGCCCACCAGCAGCTAAAACTGCTCGGGTTTTTCGATTTCATTAGTTACAAGTCCACTGGGGCTTAAGCCAAGCCAAAATCCTTGAGCCGCGCTTGGTCAAGCATGTAGTTTGGCCATTAGCACTGGCTAATAGCCAAACAAAATTAATTTCCGCTAACTGCAGCAGCGAGCGTAGATCAGTTGACCTTTGACATTAACTGGCGGAGGCCCTTAAAGCACTGCTTAAATCTGTCCCGCTGCCTCGCATGCAAATGAGAATGAGTGGTGTGTTCCGTGGACGAGCGTTCAGTTGTGCCTCGCGGCCAGTCTGCCCTATTGACATTGCCAAGCCCATCCAAATCTTCCGATAACGATGAGCGCCTGCCGGCGAACAGCCACGGCCTTAACCCCTTCCTGGGCAGTGTTTAGTGCACCTGTGCATTCACACAACAATCAAAATGATTCCTATTTAAAAAAAATAAATGTCGAATTAACACATAAATATGTTTTGGTTGACAAGCAATTAACAGCGGTCATCTACTTGAGATTAAAATCTTAATTTTTTTTAATTTTTTCAGCTAGCTATTCGCTTGTAGGATGTGGGGTAACTCTTGATCTTGAATTTATGAATTCCCTGTTTCTGGGAATTGTACAATTAAACACTTAACTTGAACCTACTCTGAATCCAGATTTTAAGTTGCTTAAATGTAGAGACGAAATAACATTAGATGGCCTTTGGAAAGTTAATTTTAAGTGACAGTACAGAGCACTCTTTATCTGCCAAGTGTGATTTAAAAAAATCAGTGGAAAATCAAGTACCATTTACCTTTAGATGTCAATGCTCTACAGTTTTTGAAATACTGGAATTAATTTTGTAAGCCATAAGAAAAGCCTATTTAGTGATAATGTAAGCCAATCACCTTTTCTGGGTTGGCAATTTCGACAATATTCGAAACTTAAATACAATTTGGTACCATATATGTATGTATGTAGTCATTAATTTATATTACTTGTTTTTCCCCAAGGATGGAGTACCTGCTCTTTTTGGGATCTTTAGAAATAAAGATATTAAACAAAAATATAAACAAAAAAATTATTATAACTTAAATAATAATAGTCCATGGTTCAAACTATGTATATATACTCTCACTTTTTAGGACCAATAGTTTAAGTTTAATTTTTAAGCAGAAGCAACAAACTTATTTTAAACAAGTAAGAACACTATAGTCGAGTGTCCCGCAATTGAGTAAAACAATAAAAAAGAGATCTGAATATGATTTGATAAAAAATATAATATGTCACATGTTCTCAAAAATGATGCTTATAAATTCAATTATAAAATATGAGAAAATATCCATGCTGTTAAGAACCATACAATTGTATATTAAAAACTTAAAACAGATTACATATACATATGAGATAGTAAAAATAAATTTTTTTTTCGTGAGCTCAACATTGTTTCAGCAAAGACCTTATAAACGTAAGCCTCAATAAAACGCCCAACGCCCATCGCAGGGTTAATGATCACTGCTTTACTCTCTTCATAACCGACTGGCTTTTCTTTGACAAAAAGAAGCGCAAGACGAGACCCTCACCGAAGACGAGAAGACAGGTAAACAGCTGGCCCGGTCTTCTTTGGCCCAGACCGATCCGAGCCTGGCTTTCGGTATAAAAGTGCCGGCCCATCTGGCAATGGTCATCATTCAGCTTCAGCGTCTCACGACCAGAGCTTACCAAAGCAAATCCAACGAACTTTAAAAGCCATCCAGCAAATCAACAACAATGGTGAGTACCCGATCAAGATAGCCGCCGACCAAGGTCAACCGCTCACCTTGGCCAGCCCTCGAAAATGTCGCTCATCGACTTCCGCTCTTCCAGAAACTTTTCGTCTTCGCTGTGTGCGCCATCGCCGTGGCCTCCGCCGATGTGTCCCACCTCAACCTGGGCGGTGGCAGCGGCAGCGGCAGCGGCTACAGCTACAACAAGCCCACGCCGACCTTCAACATCCCCTCGGCCCCGGCTCCGGCCTACTTGCCCCCCCGCCCAGGAGTTCATCTCTGCGCCCGCCCCAGCTCCGGTGTACTCTGCTCCGGCTCCTGCTCCGATCTACTCCGCACCAGCCCCCGCACCAGTCTATTCCGCACCAGCACCCGCTCCCGTTTACTCCGCCCCTGCTCCCGTTCCCGAGTACCTGCCCCCTGTCCAGGACATCCCGGCGCCAGCTCCAGTCTACTCGGCTCCGGCTCCAGCTCCAGTCTACTCCGCTCCTGCGCCCGCACCAGTTTACTCTGCTCCTGCTCCAGTCCCGGAGTACCTGCCCCCCGTCCAGGACATCCCTGCACCCGCTCCAGTTTACTCCGCTCCCGCACCAGCTCCAGTTTACTCCGCTCCTGCACCCGCTCCAGTTTACTCCGCTCCTGCGCCTGCTCCTGTCTACTCTGCCCCTGCTCCAGTTCCTGAGTACCTGCCCCCCGTCCAGGACATCCCTGCTCCAGCCCCTGTGTACTCGGCTCCTGCTCCAGCTCCAGTTTACTCCGCTCCTGCGCCCGCTCCAGTTTACTCCGCTCCTGCACCAGCTCCAGTTTACTCCGCCCCTGCGCCCGCTCCCGTTTACTCCGCCCCTGCTCCCGTTCCCGAGTACCTGCCCCCCGTGCAGGACATCCCTGCCCCAGCTCCAGTCTACTCGGCTCCAGCGCCCGCTCCGGTCTACTCCGCCCCTGCTCCCGCTCCTGTTTACTCTGCCCCAGCTCCAGCTCCCGTGGAGTCGGGCTACCAGTACAACGTGCCCGCTAAGCGCTTCCGCTTCTAAAAGGGCAGCAGGTGGACTCCAAAGAACGCCAGGGCCATTCGCGCGGTGACAGCTTGTTAAATTAACAAGCGACGTCGCCCATTGTTGTTGAATATTTGTTGTTACGCAAAGTTCCCGTTGAGATTTTAGCCATAAATAAACATAAAAATATTAAAATGTAAACACAAGCGTTGTTAATTGCAAATGGATCGATCGGGCGAGGGGCTCAATCCAGTGTGTCGCGATTTCGCCAACCGCTTTGCACATTTTAATTCAGCCCATAAAACCAGGTGAAAGAGACGAGATCAGCGAGTTCGCGCAAGAGTTGGCCAAATCGGCCCAACAACAAGGCGGATTATACAAAGGTGACCTCGGGTGTAGGCCATCGTTAAGACCACTCGACACACGTATAACATATATATATATATATGCGAGAGAAATCTCTTAAGAGTTGCAAATTTTATCGCCGATAACCCTTTCATAAGTTTAGGTCCTCGAGTTTAATAAGTTTGTGGTGACTATAAACTTTCAAAACAGAAAACTAGTGATGATTTAATATAGAAATTTTAAAGAATGCAAATTTCCATTCAAAATGGTATTTGAAAATATTCATGAACTAACGTTTTTATGGTTTCATAAGGTTTTTGATTGGCTTAACATTTTGTAATATTTTTCCTCCATGCAGCGCCCCAAACTCAAGTTTTCTAATTTCTTTTCATGTAGAATGACAAGATAGTTGGATTTTTGTATTTTCAACTAATGATAAATAGTTTTATTATGAACATTCAGTTTTTGTCCATCTTTGATTTTAATATTCCATTTGTGTTATGTTATAATGGTTACGTAAGGTTAATTTTTGAATTATGCACTGCATTATCGTTTCAATTGCTTAGTTATGTAATTAACTCAAACTATAATTTGTGTACATGTCAATGCAAATAAGCATTCCCACTGAGTTAATGTATATTTATTGACTATATTCTTTTATAATCATTAGTTTCTTTAATATTCATATAATTTTAATGGTATGTATCATATTTAACTCTTGCTTACTTTGTTAGAGCTCGGAAAATATACAGCTAAATTTAAAATACTAGGCGTAGTTGATGTTTGCTTTAGCTAAACTAAAAGAGCACAGAACGGGAACTGAATTAAATGTTAATAGGTTGGAAGTGATAGCCCAATCTAAACGAACATACAAATTCAAAATTTTGTAATTAATTTATATAAAATATATAGTGATCGCCATCGCGACAAACAAAAGTATCTTTGGACAACTTTTTACAGAGTTTATTTCAGGTTTCCAACATCATTGGAGGATTTTGTAATAAAGGTCTAGATTGACTTAAACACAAAGCCTTTAGGGATAAATTATTGCTGTTTACTTCTAAAACGTACTTCCTTTTTTAACTCTACAAATCGATTGCAGCCATCTTACATATGACAATAAGCTATATATACAAATTTTCCTTATGCGCCCGGCGGCGTTTGTTATGTGTCATAATCATCTTGTTGCGAGCTAAAGTAGCTTACCAAACCACTGAACTCGCCCACAACAGCTGCTCCCGTTGCAGACGGCGGTGCTCTTGTTTCATGAGCTGATCCCGAGTCATCCTCGGCAATGGGAGCCGGGGAATTCGTGGATTCGGCCGGACCTGGTACCTCACCCACAACAACAATAGGAGATTTTCGTGTAGGGTACGCCTCCAAAGTCGTCAGCTTTTTGCTGGTTATCACAGAGGCCACTGGTGGCTTGTGGCTGAGGGCTTCGCCGGGGATTGCTGGTGGAGGGGCTGCGGCGGGTGGTGGTCCCACAGACTGCGTCGGCGGTACTGGAACCAAATTCTTTCCATGCGTCAGAGCGGAGACCGAATGATTCGTTGGCGTCACTGTTGGCGGAGCACTTACGATAACCGAACTAGGTGCTGTATGGGCAGAAGGTGTGGTCAGCGGCGGAGGAGGAGGATAGTAGCCGTATGGGGGATATCCACCTGAAACATTTGCAAAAAGATATTTAAATTTAACCCACTGTATATATGACTATATGACTTAGGACTAATACACTTTTGAGCTGATATCGCTAACTACACTGTTTAAATTAATATACATAAAGGGTTCGACAAAAACTAAACCTAGAAAAAATCACATTACAATTATATTTTGTATCCCTACTCCTGCGTTCTTTATTCCGAAATTATCGACTCTGCTTTCGATGGTGATCAGCATTATTCGAATGTTATTCCTTTAACGAGTTAAAATGTTGACCAATATTGTTCACTTTTCACTTTTCGCAGGTGGGTAATCCCATTTATGGTAACATTCTTAATAATGATCAAAATTCAGATATTCTTATATGTATATCCAGGGAGATATTTTAAATAAATAACCTTTAACAATTTGGGTAGCACAGAATTTTCAATCTGCGTGCGAAATTCAAAAAAGCTTCGTAATACTGATCAACAGAAGAACCCTTTTGGGTAAGTTACATACATAGCTTTAAAACTGAGAGACGAAAGGACGGACACAGTTATAGTCTACCTTCCGGCATTTGCAAACTTCAGACAGAAATTATACATGGTGCATATAGACAGGATTTCAAATACTTATTCTTTGTACCTATATCGAGTAACAATTCTATGCAATTTTTAATTCATTACAATTAAAAGCTTGCTAACTCTTAAAAAATATTTCACTACGGTGCTTACGTGGTCCGGGCGCAAAGTCAACGGCTCCTGGTCGCATACTTCCAGATCCTGGAGGTCCCCCGACACGAGGCGAGAAGTTGGGATTGCCATACATGGGTGGGGCTCTAAAGAAACTCAGGGGGTTAAAAGGATTTAACCATTAACATAAATTTGACTCACCTGTAGGGGTTCAAATGAGGCGACGCGTGCCTCGCTGGTGGCGGTCCGGAACCAAAAACTGCTCCCATGGGCGGGCCAGTGGGTCCGCCGTGATGCTCCGCCCCATGGAGGTAAGGCGGCCTTGAGTTGTTCGCGCCACCGCTTGCCGTGGATGTGGGCGGGCCAGATCCCCGTAGTGGCGGCGGCGGTCCATAAGTGGGTCGCAAGGATGCGTGGGGCGGTGGCAGACCGGGAGGCAACTGCGGTCGCAAGAGGTGTCTAGGAGGTCCTGATGACGACGAGGGGGAACGGGAACCAGTGATCGCGGGACCAGGCTGCTGGCTAGCTACTTGGCCGTAGAATCGGGCCAGTTCCGCACTGCTGGGATACATGACGCCGAGCGGTCCATGACCTCGTCCATGAGGCAGGGGCAGGTGCGCCGGGATCCGCGTGATCACAGATGCTTGCGGAGTGGGAGCGCTGGCGACGGCATCCTCGTGCGGCTTAAAGAGCGGCTGCCCCTTGACCTTTTCCGAAGGGTTTGGGCCCGGAGCTGTTGAGGAAGTAGCCGCCGTAACAGCCGCCGCCGTCTGTTGCTTCTGCAACTGATCTCTGAGGGGTGTTACCTTTTTCCGCCTGCCCCTTGGCTTGGAATCGGCCGCCAGATTCCCCGCCGCTGTCTCGGGTGGACGGACTGCAGCCGAGGCAGCCGCCGATTGCATACGATGTGCAGCTGCCGCAGCCGGCGGCATGGACATGACCAGAGGTAGGTGCTGGGCAGATCCGGGTCCTGTCGCATAATTGGGGTGTCCCAGTGGCTGGCCAAGAGGAGCGGAGAGGGCGTTTTGCAGCAGGTGCATGGCCTGTGGTGAGGCGACAGTCTGCGACAGATGGCGCTGGAGCATGGGATGCATACCATGCGGTGGGTGGGGAGGGAGCAGCGATGCGGGGGGATGCACCGAGCCAGAAGAGAGCGGGAACTGGTGTCGCAGAAGCGGCGGATGCATGGTGGGCATGGGGAGTCGCTTGCGATGTGGCTCCTGCAAGCCAGACGCACTGGGAGCTGATGATGGAGCTGGAGCCTCGGTCGACACCTTGCTAGATTGGCGGGACTTGGAGGGCGTGGTGCGCAGGACCTCCTCTGCCCCAGGCAACTCCCGGGCTGCCACGGCTGCGCTGAACTGCTCTTCTTCCTCCACCATGCGTGCAATTGCGTCCTCCATGTCCTCGGGCAAGTCGTCGGGGAGCTCTGCGTCGTCCAGCTCCGACTCGTCTACTTCGTCCAGATCGCCAATAGTCTCCCCCTTGCGCTGCAGGTAATCGATGTCCAGCACCTTGGCCTGCCGAATCACTGAGAGCGGCACCGTGGAAAGCGAATCACCGCTGGCCGCCTTGCCAGGTGTGCGCTTCTCAGGCACAGGGGCTCCCGATTTGATGGGTGTAAGTCGTGGCGTGGCCGCCAGCTTGGCTCCTTCGGCATTTTTCTCAGCCAGCATACGCTTGATCTCCTCCTGCCGCTGGATGAACTTCTGACGCTCCTCGGGCGGCGTGTCGGGCCGATGGACGCCTGGCTTGATGCCGCCATCAGAGCTGTCGTCGTCTACATCAACGGATAAAATTAATAATTAAAAATTGGCTTAGTTCAGGGTATGGTGGAAAATCAGTAAAAGGAGGGCTGTTTTTACGTCTAAGCACATATGTAAATTCATTGTTTTTTAATAACAATGTTATTTTATATATTTATCAAAAAATATTGCAACCAATTTAGTACTTACCGTCCTCGATGTAAGCGTACCGACGTCCACGGGTGCGAGTGCGATCGTCGGAGGCGGCGCCGTCTTCTTCCTCGGAGGAGGCAGGCTTTTTCTTCTTGGCCTTGCCTTTTCCTTTTCCCTTGCCTGATTGCGACACGGATCCGCTGGATTTGAGGGGCTGAGAACGGGGCTGCTTGCCGGATCCTTTTCCCGACATGTTCGTTCCTTCTTGACCCTCATCATCTTCATCCTCCTCCTCTTCCGGATCGCTTTCGCTGATGTCGTCGTCGGAGTACTCCAGGCGCTTGACCTTCTTCGCAGCCTGGGGGGCTGGCTTCTTTAGTTTGGGAGACTTCCTGGCGATGCCAGCCGCAGAACTCGACTTCTTGGCGGCTGCCGCCTTCTTCTTCTTAGATGAAGGATTCCAGTTGCCATCATCGCTTTCGGAAGTGGTGTCGTCGCACAAATCGGCACTGTCCACGTTTTCGGACAACTCATTATCGTCGTCGTCTTCCGTTTCGGTTTCCGTGTAGTCCGAATCTTCTTTCTTCTTTTTCTTTGTCTTTGCAGTCCTTCGCTTCTGATCCTCCTCTTCACTTTCGTCGCTCTCTTCTACCACAAACTTGCGATCCTTTCGCCTCTCACGCGCCGCTCTCCTGGCAGCCTTCCTCTGCTTTTTCCCTCGACCGGGTCGCCTGTACACCTCCAAGCTCGAGTCGGAGTCTCCGGATCCAGACTGTGAGGTGTCCTCGTCCGAGTAGCTGGACGTTTTAAAGTCCTCGTCGCTGCCATGATCTTCCTCGCTGCTCACATCCAAGGTCGTTAGCTTACGAGGCTTCTTCTTTGCAGGCGGTTGCTTAAACTTGTTGCTGCGCTTGAGTGGTATTTCGTCCTCGGACGATGACGAACTACTGCCGCTAGATTTGTCCTTTTGTTTATCCTTTTCTATGTCCTCCTTTTCAGGCACATCCTCCTCTCCCGGCAGATCTTCGCGTCGCGTCTTCTCTTTGTCCGCCTCTATAATTGTAGATATGTCCTTGCCCCGGCCCAGGTTTCCTGCACCGGCGACCTCGTCCATCTCTTTTTTTAAGGCCGAATTGATAAGGTCGTCATACTCGTTGAGCCGGTAGCTCACATTGATCTGCCGTCGCTTGCGCAACTTGTAAATGGGTTCATCGTCCGAGTCCGAGAAGCTGCTGCTGTTGTCGCTGCTCGAGCCGGAACTCGATCCAGAGCCGGATCTGGAACCACTGCCCAGAGACTTTCCATTACTGGAGTCGGACTCGTTTCCACGGCGGCGTCTGGTGCCTCGCTTGGCAGCGCGCCGGTTACTGCGCCCATCTCCGCGGCGCCTCTTCACCTTTTCCGCCTTGCCGACCGTCTCGTCATCCTTGTCGTCTTGGTCCTCGTCCTTTTCTTTCTTGGTGTTATCGTTCTTCGCCGCCAGTGTAGCTGCTTCCAGCTCCTGTCGCTCCAGCTCCGCCTGCTCTTCAGCGAGGATCCGTTCCTGTTGCTTCTGGGCCACCAATGTGTCGAACTGATGCAGCTGCCGTTCCAGGGCTGCTATGAGCTGCTCCTGCTGACAGGGAGGGCAGTGCCAGTCGCCCTCGGGGATGTAAAAGAGCACAGGTGAGAGGCAGGAGCAGTGGTAGCCTTTGTTGCAGGCGGGTGAGTCGCAGAGCAAGATCCACTCGGGATGGTCGGACTTGCCGCACTTCTGACAAGCCTCCTCCGCATCCTCCTGTTTAAATATAAATAATATATTTAGTTCGTGGTAATTTAATTAAGTATATGTATTTTAAGCACAATTAAAAATCTTATTAAAAATCGATTATTATAAAGGTAAAATTAGGAAAGAGGCATCTGTAAGAATTTGGTGTAGGATTTGTACTTTCTGTTGGATAAATAATGAGATTATGATCCTATAAAGAATATATGCAGTTTATTGATAAGCATAAACAGACGAATGGATAAGACCACCTGTCTGTCCGAGGCACCAAAAACATGTTTTTTGCTTGCTAAATTCGAGGGCAAGTAATGGAAAAAATTATTCTTGTTTTCTAATTTGGAAAAACCGAGTTCTTAAATTAATTCGAGGTCCCTGCATGGCAAATTTCTGAATAAAATTATGATAACCATCGCAAGGGTAAAGTTTCCTTGTTTTCAACCAAATTATTTTCTTTACCTCCTCTTGGTCTTCGGCGTTCTCCTTGCGCACAGTGCGTGCCCGCTTCATGGGCACCACCTGGGACTCGTCTTCCAGCTCGGATTCCGGCGAAAACTCGTGGTCGGAGCGGAAGAGCGGCGAGCCCGGATCCGTTTCATAGTGCGGGGGCTCCTCCTCTTCCTCCTCGCTTTCTGGCTGCTCTTCTGAGTCTGAGGACCAGGCGCCATCCTTGCCAGGACACTTCTTTTTCTTTTTACTGCGAGCCTCCTCCTCCGCCTCGCTGGCCTCTGACTCTGATTCCTCTCCAGAAGGCTCTAGCACTGTAGGATCTGCCTCCTTCTCGGCCTTCTTCTTTTTCTTAAGCTCCTGTTTCATGGTGCGTAGTGCCACCTCTTCTTGCTTTCGACGCTCCGCCTCCTCTTTGATCTTTTGCTGGGCAATGCGACGAGATTGGCGGACCGGTGTCTCCGAGTCGTTGGTCTCGATGATATTGGTGGTGTCCACTTCACGCTTTTTACGCGGCCCACGTCCTCGGCCCACCTTTGCCTTCGGCTCCTCTTTAGGTTCCTCCTTGACGACATCCTCCTCATGTTTTTCCTCTTTTCCTGGTTTCTCCTTGACTGTGTCCTCTTTGATCTCCGATTTAGGTTTGCCTAAAATTTTAGGAGTTTCCTCGTCATCTTCGGATTCCTGCTTTGCCTCCTCTTTCACTTCTGCCTGGATTTTTTCTCTGGCTCCACCGCGAGTCCTTTTGGGCTGAGGAAGCTCGGAGTAAACGACAGCAGCACCACCTCGCCGACCAGAACGACGGGCAGATCCCTCCGGTGGAGACCCCTCCTCCTTCACAGGAGGCGACGAATCCTGGACTGGCAATGCAAGGGGATCCTCATTCTCCTCCTCAATGTCCTGCTCGTTGTTGCGCTTTACCTTCTCGCTGACGGCGGAGGACTGTGGTTCACTGGGCGAGGATTCTTTGGAAAAGGACTCTTTGGCATCTTCGCTGCTACGACGCTTGCGATGACGTTCCTCCGGGTGGACAAGAGAAGGATTGGGAACTGCAACGGCAGGCAAAAGGGTCTCACTGTTCGTTCGCTTTCTGGGAATGGCTTCCTCTTCGCTTTCCTCCTGCCGCAGTTGAGTTAGAAGATTCTTCTTTAGTGGCTTGGTTACCGGCGACTTCTTTGGCGGACTGAAGGAGCTGGTGGGAGGTGAAGCTTCTGTGACTGGCTGTGGCGGTTGCAGAGCCTTCTCGGCGACCTTTTCAGGCGTTTGCAGAGCCTTCTCTGCAACCTTTTCAGGCGATTGCTTCAGCAAATTGTTCTCGGGCAACTCCTTCTCCATTGTTTTCTTTATCTTCTTTTCGATAATTTCTTCTAGAGTAGGTTTTTGTTTACTGACTGTAGGTATAATCTTACGCCGGCTGCGCGGATCCTCCTCTCCGCTGGAGGAGGTAGTTTCCTCGACTTGCGTCTTTTGAGCCTCCACCTTCCGTCTAGCCTCCACGTTGGTGGTCTTCGGTCTCATCTTAATTCGCTTTCCCCCCACATCCAGATCATCCAGTGTAAGATCTTCATCCTGCGGCTCCTCTTCCTGCACTTCGCTTTCGGAGGTCGAGTTCCTAAGAGCGGGCTGAGATTCGTTAAGCCGTCTCTTGCGATTTAGTAACATAGAAGGCTTAGGTACTGAAATTGTTTTCCCGACTAGGAGTGGCTCTCCATCCGCCTTGGGTTTCTTATCGTTCTCCTTCGACTTTTCTTCGGGAATCAGGGCATTAGAAGTACTCGGCATTTCGTTTTGCACTTTTTTCGTTTTCGTATCTTCTGCGGGTGAGGAATTAGTATTTTGAACAGTCTCGAGACAGATTGAGGTCGCATCTTTACTAGATCTAATCCGTTCTTTATTTAGATCGGAGGGTTTATTGTCATTCGCAATCGTTTCTGGCACAATTTCAACGTTTTTAACTTTTGTTTCGTATACATCGATTTGGCTTACAGGATGATTAATTAAAGATTTCGATTTATTCTCGCTTTTAGCTGTTTCTATTTCCACTTCACCTGTGGATAAGCTTGACGTGGATTCCTTAGCCCTTGTTGTTATTGTCGTTTCCGGTTCAGTTTTTGTTCTCATTTCATTTTGGCTAGGTTTAGGTGTTTCTGCTTCACTAGATATTTTGTCATTGCATATTGTAGCCGTATCAATATCTGTATTAGAGTTCTGCAGATTAGTTATCGACGGTTTGTCCTCTTTGGAAAATTCATTTTCTTTTTGAACTGGACCATTTTCCTTAATACCTTCTTCGTTTATGCAGTCCTTAGCATTTTCTTTTGTTTCTGCAACTAGGCGTACATCATTATCTCTTAATAAGGATTGTTCGTCTTTATCTGATTGAGTTTTCGTGTCTGAACATTCTTCTTTCGTATTCGTCACTCCTTCTTTTATTGCTTCATGTACGTTGGAGATTTTATCATTCGTTTCTATCAACTTTATGTTGAATTCCTGCGAATCCGACTTATCCACTGGCTCGGACTCATTCTCTTTTATTTGCTCTTCTGAGATTTTTATTTCTTTAGCTTCTTGGCTTTTGTAAGTCTCTTCACTAGGAGCAACAGAGGCTGTGGCTTCAGCACCCGCTTCAGTCTCCTTGAGTTCGCTACCATTTCGTGGCGGATCGTCCTCCGCGCACTTTTCGGTCTCTCCATTTGTTTTCTCTTCGCCCAAGCTGTCGAAAATGCTACGCCTGGCCTCTGGCTTTGGTGTTTGCTTCATGGGACTCAGCTTGAGGCATCCCGGTTCTCCAAAGAAAAAAGTGGCCTTCGGCTCCGATGTATCCACAGTCGTCTCGTCCACGGTAGCCTCGTTTTTGCCATTACCCACGAGACAATCAGTTCCCCATCCATGACCGACCACAAGGAGCACTGGATCCGAGATGGCTTCACTGAGCTCCAGTTCATGACCGAAATCGAAGTTATCCAGATAATCGCCCATGTAAGTGGGGGGAATAGCCTCACAGTCGCGGCCTGATCCTTGGCCCCGCACCTCTATCGCTGGATCCTCAATCGCCTCGCCTACTTCTTCTTCGTCGTCGTCTTCTTCGATATCCGCCGCCGCACTGTCGATGTCCTCCTCCTCCTCTCCCTCGTCCAGTTCAGAATCCTCCTCGTCCTCTTCTTCCTCCTCCTCCTCACCGGACTCTCCATCGTTTTCGTCTTTAGTGCTCTCATAGCGACTGGGCTTTTTGATGCGCTTGGTATCAAGTAGTGTGGGCCGGTGCTTCTTCTGCTGCTCCTCCTGGGAGGCTGTGGGGCTGCTGTCCACGTCGTCGATGGAACGCTTTTTGGCTAAGCACGGTGATGCGCTGCCTCCAAGCTTGGCCTGGCTGATGAGCAGTGGCTAAAAAAAAACGAGAATTGAAATCTAATATCTGCTTCATAGTTTGGTTTGTTGCATACGCACCTTTACCCTCTTAGACTTTTGCTCCTCCTGCTCGGGAGAACGCAGTTTAATCTTCAGATTGGGCACCGTTTTTACGGGCTCTACCTCATCTTTCTCTCTTTCTCCAGCACCCACTCCTTCTCCATCTCCTCCTTCCCCTTCATCTTCTTCTTCTTCCTTTTCCTCCGGAGGCGGCGGTTTGGCGGGACAGCTGTTGCTGCTGCTGGTGTCCTCGTCGGCCTCGCCTATGTCTTTCGAAGGCAGCACTACCTCATTTCCACGCAGCCTGGCAATGAGGTTGACGAACTCTTCCCGGTTCGTGGCCACCACCTGCCAGATTTCCTCGTCCAGATGCTCCTGGTAGATGCGCAGGTTGCAGTCGGCATCTTGGGTTAGCCAGTAGGCATGGCCCAACCTATCCCGTCCAATTGGCTCCGAGCGAAGGGTGTCCGCATTCAAGGTCAGGATGTGGGCCCGGAACTTGGCATTGCGCTCGAACTGACTTTCGAGGAGTTCCTGGGGGGATAAAAGGAACTTTAGTACTGCCTCAGACGATGGCGATTTCGTCTCTTACCCGAAATATTCGTAGCTTGACCTTCAGGCTGGAGTTCTTGTAACCAAAACGCTCGACCTCCCAGGCGTCTTGGACCGAATAGCCAAAGCAGAATTTGCTAAGGGCCGACTCCCAGTTTTTCTCATGAACCGTCTTACGGGTCTTTCGCAGCAGCTTTATATGCAAGTCCTTTAGCTCGGGAACTGCAAGGATAAGTTATTATTATTCGTAAGGATTTGACTTATTTTTACTAATATCTTAGTTTGCTTTAAATAAAAGTGGGTTTAAGGTCCCCATTGCCAACATGTAATGTATGTGTTTATGGAATGAAGCTGTTACTCCTTTTGTAATTTCGAATATCATTTAATTTAATTGAAAATGTATTTTGTACACGCATGGCATATAAAAAAATATATATTTAAACTATTGCACTAAAATATCAGTTCAAAAATAATAATAGTTTAATACCTATCAAAACCAGTTAGTATTCAACAACAACAAAAAATATTTACATCTTTCACGTATTTGTTTTTGTTGATGGCGCTTGTGTTGTACACAAACAAAAAATCTGCTGCTCTTTTCGATTACTCTCTTTGACAAGCACGAATACGAGCGCTCTCTTCGACCCAATCGTAGACCCATTTAAAAACAGTATTTCCGTAGTGTTGCCCCAATAATTCCACCTGACATAACTTAATTTAGCACAGCCCCGCCCCCACAAGTTGCCCACCTTCGTTGTTGTTGGTAAACCACTCCTGCAACTGCTTGAAACTCGGCAGGCTCAGGCCCAAATCCTTGGCGAATTTCTGCAGGAAGGCGCAGATCACCGCGAAGTCCGGGTCGTTGGCGCACGTGTGCAGCGTGGAGGTCAGGGCGTCGTCGTCCTTGCACTCCTCCGATATCGCCTCCGCCGGAATTGGAATTGAAGTCGGAATCGCAGCTGAGGACGCCGCCATTTTTCATGCGTCCCCGAGAACGGGTGAAAATTTTCGTGGGTTGGATTGTATACTACTCTGGCAAAACCGCACAATGGGCACTGATATCACGCGGCATTTGTCCGAATCTCAAGCACTCTGGTTGCACGGCACTACGAGTCGTCGAGTTTGCATATTTCTGGCCGCGAGACTGCGCTTTTACCTGCGAAATTTCTTTTTTAAACCAAAAGAAAACGCTTTATTTTCTATTGTGAGTGTCAGTGGGACCGTGTCGCCGTTGTGTGGCAATACCGACCTTTGAAGTTTTCTTTGGACCGAGTTGGCAGTCAGGCGGTGAATGAACTAGTTTCTAGTATAGTTTAAGTATGCGGGAACTGGTTGGCAGTATATTTTGAGTGGCCTTGAATAAATTAGTCCTATTCCACCACAACATAAGGTAAATAATTACACTATTAAATTTAATGGTGTTAAAAAAACATTTTATTTATTGTATATTGTAACAATTTGTTAGTTAATCCTAACTTTTTTGCGTTCGTTTTATAGAAAGTCAAATAATTAGAATAAAATTGACTTGTATTTTCCTTAATTGTCTAACAACACTCATAAAACTAAACATTTTTTAAATTAAGAAAGGTAGCCTTTAAATTGAACAAGTCGCTGGAATGAGATACTAAAGTTTTGTTTGAAATTATTTTTGATAGGAATTTTTAGCAAAATACTTTTTAACAATGAAAAATTCTTATTAGATTGTAAGGTATATTCCACAAAAAAAATAGTGCTTCATATAAATTTAAATACATTTTCCCAGGAACACAGTAAACTTTAAGAATGAAATTATTTGAAATGATTTCTCTTAAAATTCTCCGTGGTTCCTGATTTTCTAGAAAGCACTTCCCAAGTTGACGAATTTTTGGGCGATTTTAGAATTTGTTTTTTAGTTGTGTTATAATTTCTGTCAAAATCAATACGGCACGATTCGCGAGAAGATAGACGCGAGCCAAGAAAATATAGGTAAAAGTCCGGGAAAAAAGTAATAGTAAGATCAATTTTTGTGCAAATGAAGCTGATATTAATGGTTTTAGGAGCGGCAGAGAGTCAAGATTTGAGATTATAGGAAAAAGTCTATTATAGTCAGAACATAATACTCTGAAAGGCTCATGCCACGCATAGTTAGATCTATAATGATTTAATATTAGGGGAATATAATTTCTTGTTAATCTATTAAATTATTAAACTATAAATGTACATGTTTTCATTGGTAATTTAAAAATTATCCTATACATTTGTATTCCAAATTAATGATCAACAGAAATGTTGGTAACATTTTTAGATTAAAAAATCAGTTGTTCTTAAAAAAGTTACAAAATTGGTTATACTCGTAGCTAAGAGGCAAACTTCCTTTCTTGATATATCCTGCAAGCGCGCCTTAAAGATTTAGTCAAAAGTGTTCAACTTAGTAAAGACGAAATGTTTTGCTAATTATTGCATATAAATTGAGGTATGGTTGTTCAATCCAATTAAAATGAAATGTTATGTGAATAACAGGAATATTTTCAAATAATTTTTTTTTCGTTGATCTGAAATCCTCAGTAATTTAAAAATAAATAAAAATATGCAGTAGTTTTCGAGCGCGATTGAACTTTTCGGTTAGATTTGCTTCTTTAATCTTAGATTTATGAAAGCTCGTTTGAAATTGTTGAAATACATTTTAATAATTTTTCCGTTATTTAGATACCGAATATTTGGTATTTTTCAGAAGAGAGCTAGTTCAGCTCCCGCACCTAGTTCGAATGAGCAAACGATTTCTGTGTGTGTAGGGGGAATTTGTTGATAGATAGAACGAGAAACAGTCGCAGCAAAACAACAAAGACGACGCAAACAAAACGAATTTAGTTTTTCGAAATCAATTCAAATCAATTCGCATTGCTCATCTGCCTGCGTAGCTTTGTATTTTTTGTGTGCTCCAACGGTGGAACACAGCAACAAGATACAGCAAAGAAAAACAATAATATCTAGGGGCCAGTGAAAGTGTAACGAGATAAATAGATACAATCAGCCAGAGAATCCAGCAACAATGGCCACATATCAAATGAACTTCAACCAGGACTTTACGTAAGTAGCAACAGCCGTGCTGAAATCCTTGGGTTTGGTTCCAAGCCAGGAAGGTCACCAAAGCGAAAAAAGTGGCGAAACCACGGCTAACAATTCAGATACAAAAATCGACAAATTAGACGGGTAAACAAGGCGAAAACAGCTGCTGTGGGGGAGTGTGTTTGTGGGTGAGCGTGGATTGCCGTCATTTGCTCGTGTGTATGTAGTTTATTAGAACATGCAAACAAGCAGTTCCAATTACAACGACATGCATTCATCTATTTTGAAATACCGTTCCTGGAGTGAGTGTTTCGGGGGAGGAAAGTAACCGACTACACTGTCCAACAAGACTGGGGGTGGATAGGGCTGGCGGGTTAACCCCGCTAGCCAACACTGGCCTTTGAATTGGCAACCCAATCCAGTATTCTCATTTTGATGGCCACTGTGCGGGGCACCCACACTCGCACGAACCGCACACTAATGCGTGTTTTATGCGCAACAGCTGATGTCGCGATACTCTATGCATGTAAAGCTGCGGTCAGAACAAGCGTACTAAAAAACCATTTAAAAACAGTGATAACTCGAAACAATAAAAACCAAACAAAATTATCAAAAAATCAATGAAAAATATATTTAAAAAACAGCTTATGCCGCGGTGTAAGTGTGCCTAAGGGACAATTGGAGTACAGTAATCACGCGTAGCAGTGAACCAGTAAACAAAAAAAAACATTTTCTTATTAAAACACCCGTTATAGAGACCTCTGTATCTACACAGTCTTAATTCTAAAGCTTAATTAACCAGTTTCGCCATTGCATAGTTGCGTTTATTCTGGCTCAGCTGATGTCATTTGGCACAAAGCAAGGTGAAAGAAAAAGTGCAAATCTGCAAATATTCTACTTTCTACTTCGTTTTTTCGCACAAAGCTAAACGGAAAGGAAGCAACAAAAACAATCAATATTACAATTATGGTGAAAACAATTAAAGAAAAAACAATACAAGCGCAAATGCAATAAAATCGGCAGCTGATAGATGCGCGTCATAGGCCAAAAGAGAACAAAGAAGTTCGATTGGAGAGGCAAAAAGTTCGAAGAGAGGGAGAGGGGGGATCCGAGCAATTTCTAATCAGAAACAAATAAATTATCTCGCGGGGGTGAATGTACGCAAAATAATATTTTCATTCGGGCTATTTTCTTTGATATTTTTTTACGGATCTCAAATATGTATTAATCATTATCTGCTTTTCTTTTTAAATAAACATTTAGTATTAAATATCGATTTGAACAGTAGAAAAGTTTGAATTTTCAGAATGACAAGTATTTATTCTTTTTAAATCCATTTTATATTTATTTTTTGTATTACAAATTATTTTAACAAGAGTCTTTAATTTTAGATCAAATTAAAATTTACTTGATTTAAACAATTTGAGAAATAATAGTTTTGTAGTTTAATACTCTGGCAGAAGGTATTATTATTTCAGTCAGTGGTTGCTCTGGGTGAAGAACACATTTCCGAAATATAATGAGATTTTTGTCAGAAGGAAAAGGCTACCTCAATTTTTTTTTTAATTTATAAATTTTTTTTGTTTTTATTTTCTTAGTTAAATTTTAATTAAATTTCGTTTAGTTTAGTTTTTAGAATAATTTTAGCTAAAGATTTAGCAATTCCTTTAAAAACTATTACTAATTGCTTAAGTCAAACTAAAGAAAACAAACTAAAAAATTTGAATATTTCTGAAAACCACCTCAAGGAAATTAATTTAAAGAACAGTAATTAATTTCCCTAAGTGATCCCATTGTTGTTTTCAGTTTGTTTTTGTGAGAATCAGCAGTGTTTTTGAGATTGATGTTTGTTTGATAACTTGCAATTGCTCATTCAGGTTAATTTTCGAAGCGAACGACCTCAAGTGCACTTTTGAAATGCTGTAAAAATGCATGGTTTATTTTCGATGCGCCGTTCTAAAGAAAATTGCTGTCCTCTTCGTTTATTTTGGTTAATCATTGCGTTTGTTTACTAACAACGCGAAAACAAAAACAACTTCAAGTAGCAACAACAAACAAGAGACCTTAGCGCGCTATCGCATAACAAGGGGCCTGGTAACCTTGGGCCCCATTTTAGCGACGTTACGCCTTTGGCGGGAACTAGTTTCGGTGTTAGGAGAGCAACACCAACAACACGTGTTGCGCTCACCGACCAAGCCGTTGTTGACGGCTTATCGCTAAGAGCGTGCCTTCAAGCCAATTATGTGCCAAAAATCAAATGTAATAATTGCCAAAGCTCAACCGGTTTTGAATCTGGCGCTCAGAAAATACGGCCCGCCAAAATACCAATTATCAACTGGAATTTCAAACATCTGGCACCTCTGCAATGCGCTCGAATATGGCCACACTCGAAAAATGCGGAAGCAGCAACAACAACAAAGCAAAAAAAAAAACAAAGGCGAGAATTAAACTATAATTGACTGCAGTTTGCAATTAGAGCGAGAGAGTGAATGGGTAAAAATCGATACGCGCAGAACCGGCGATGGAGCAGCGGGCCAACTTCCTGGCACTGACCCTCCTGGACGCCCTGGAGGACGAGAACGAGTCGGACATAATGTCGATGCTGGAGCGGAACAGCATAAACGCGGGCATCGTGCCCTGCGATCGGGGCCTGGCGCCCCTGCACTACGTGTGCGGCATGCGGAACGGAGAGCTGGCCCAGCGCATCCTGGAGCGGTTCCTCGAGTGCCCCGACCTCGATGTGGACGCCCTGTGCGACGGCCAGACCACGGCGCTGCACATCGCCAGCATCTACGGGCGGGCTGATCTGGTTGGGATGCTGCTGGAGCGCGGCGCTCGGGCGGATCTGGCCGACGAGGAGAACAAGCTGCCCGTGCACTACGCCATCGAGGAGTGCCACTTCGAGGTGCTGCAGCTGCTGCGCGATCACATCTTCCGCCAGCGACAGCGCCAGAAGAAGCACAAAGAGCGAGTGGACGCACTCACGCCCAATCAGCAGAGGTACAATCATGATGTCACCTCGCCCTACTACATCAACATCACCCACAGGCGGCACCGGCCGCAGCCAAAGTTCCCAGAGCCAGCGGAGATCGAGTGCGTCGATCCTCCAACTCTGCCGGATGAGGAGTCGGTCAACCTGTTCGCCCTGACCGAAGCCCATCTCACGCAGCTCATCCAGAGCCAGCGGGAGGACCAGCCGGCCGATCCCGACCAGCCAAAGCGGCGCACTCTCATAGAGAGCTGGCGCGAGAAGGTGGAACGCTCGCGGGCCCGCCAGTCCCTGTTCCACCAGTACAACGAGCATGTGGAGGCGCTCGTCGATGAGGCCATTGGGCAGGAGGACTTCAGCTACGAGCAGCACCTGCAGCACCAGCTGCAGGGCGAGGCCAATCCGAAGGGTCAAGCGGAGGACGCTCCCTGCTCGGGTCGCCAGGTGTTTGAATTGCTGGTCGAGCAAGTGTCCCAGGCGGTGGTCGTGGAGCCCGAGCCGGAACCGGATCACAGTTTCTTCACAGCACAGGGTGAGGAGGAGTCTGTGTCGGAGAAGTCTCCCCGCCAGGATGAGTACTTCCTGCAAATCAAGGAGGCCTACGTCCACACGGACGACGAGAATGGCTTAGTTTTCTATGAAGCAAAGTTCCTGCAGAATAGCGACACTCGGCAGCCGACCGAACAAGCTCCCAAAGAGAAGAAACCCGACCTGGACAGCACCGCGAGCACGAATCACACCCTGCCTCTGGACTACGAAACGGATGCTCTGCGTCGGGAGTTGACCCAGTTGGGAGCTCCAGTGGGTCCCATTACCAAGACGACCAAGCGGCTCTACATCAAGCAGCTGATCAAGTACAAGCGGAACACTGAGGCACTCCTGGCCGCCCAGAAGCACGCCCAGGAGGCGCAGATCCGGTACTCGGTGGAGCTGCATCGCACGCTCCGATCCCCGGAGGACTTCGCCAGGATCAGCGATTACTTGCCGCATGAGGCAGCCTCGGCCGCGCATTTCGCCAAGTCCGGCATGCCCAAGAAAAACCTGCGGGAGGGCCACCTCAAGCAGAGCTTCATCTACATGCTGATCGACCCGCGCATCTCGCGGAATCTGCCCGGGGAGAGCGCTTTCCTCGAGAAGTTCGGTGTGTGGCAGCGCTTCCTCGACTCCATTTTCTACGTGGGCAAGGGCAAGTCCTCGCGTCCGTACGCCCATCTCTACGACGCCATGCGCCAGCACACTCGCCTCCACCAAAAGCGGAACAAGGAGAAGACGAAGGGGGAACGTGGCGGTGGATTTCGCGCCCTGCAGCCAGAGGTTTTTCGTTCGCCGCCGCCGGGGGATGGCAAGATGGGAAGCCGGAAGCTTGAGCGCATCCTGGACATTTGGCAGCATGGCAGTGGAGTCGTCTGCCTGCACGTCTTCCACAACATCTTACCCATTGATGCGTACACCCGCGAGGCGTCTATAATAGACGCCCTGGGTCTCACGCACCTCACCAACCTGAAGCGCGGGGATTACTACGGGCCCGCCCAGTCGTGGACGATGAAACAGAAGAAGCAGTTGGGCATTGCGCTGCTCCTCAAGGCCATGCACATCTACCTGGCGGAGGGAGAGTCCCAGCTGTCGCCAAGCGACCTCCTCTGAGGGAGGGACCGAAGTTGGATGGGACAGGTCCTGGCAATAGGCACCAAGTACAAAGTGCAGCGGCGCAATTCTAAAATGTAATGTTCAAAGCTCGATCTCAAGATTGTTTATTGTAAAAACGCAACAAAAGAGGATAGTGAAAAGCGGAAAATGGAAAGCTGGAAATGCAAAGTTTAAAAAATAAGGATGAAGGAGGATTTACAAGCTGCTTTCATCGAAATATTAGTTTTTAAATGGCATTGAAATATTTCGGTGGCTAGCCTTCAATATATACACATGTTAATTCCAAACAATAAATATATACTATTCAGGAGAAAAAAGGTTATATTAATAGTTTTTGTTTTGGCCCAAAAATAACTGTTATGATTAATAGTTAAGGGTCTATGTAGTTAATAGTTAAGGGTCTATACAAATTAAACTTATATTGTGAAGGTTATTTGTGTGGTAAAAATGAAATTGGTAAAATATTCGATTTCGGCCCAAATCCACCAAATAAATATGATTTCGTTCATTAATTTATTTATTAATGCACATGTGTATTATTCATGCGTGGAAATTACATGTATTTTTAATTACAGTATACAATTTTCGTAATTGTTAAAGCTGCAATTAATTAAGTAAAATAGATTTGATAATCAATTAAGTAAATTTATTTTAGGTGGTTTTCCTAAAAGTAAAAATCATTGACCAAACCCTTTAATTTGCTTGGACAACATTTGGTTGTTTCCATTTCGAAAGGAGTGAGAAAAAAAACCACCCTTAGGAAACACCCTCAAATAATTTTCGTGCAACATTTCTCGATTCTGCATTAGCACCACTCGAAATCACAAGTACAAGAGCAATGGGAGCCTAAAAGCATGCTGCACCTTTTGACCGGTTGCAAAGTCGTCGCTTGAGAAATTTTTGCGTGCGTGTGCGCATACAATTCCCAACTGGTTCTAGCAGCGCCTGCATGGAGTAGATGTCGAATGGCAGCGAACAGTTATCTTTGCGCAGTGGCAATACCGTAACCGATGAAGTTCTACTGAGGTGCGGTTATTGCTAGTTGAAAACTTTAACCAATACCCCGCCATGGGGACGTGAAATACCGTCCACTACGGCAATTTTTGGAAGCCCGAGAGGGCTAATTCGATAATAAATATGACTTTGTAGTTGATTATAATAATTTTGGGCTAGTTGGCCATGCAAAATATAGTCACATTAAACGTGTGCATAGAATGTCGCTCACTGAAAAGAAACCATCTACATCTTTGAGTAAAAGAAATCTTCGGTAAGCCGAAGTTTAAATTTATATATCTGTATAACTGCAAATTATAAGAAACATTATCAGTCAATACACCTAATTCACCTGTTCCCATTTATAAACGTGTCTGCCTCATTCTTGGGGAATAAGGAAATTTCGTATTGGTTGTAACAAAAAATAGTAATGACGATTTTTATTATTTTTGAGAATAAAAAAATAATCATTATTTTACGGGAAAAACTAAACAAAAATAATATACATATATTTTATTTAAAATTACGTTTAATAGGTTCTTGTAATAAAAGAGTAAATGGTTAAACTAAAAAAGTGTTTTGAAGTCTAAAGCTATAACCTTAATAAAGTTTTTAACATACATTTTATAGGGCAAAATTTGTTTTTAAAAATTGTCAAAAATTTGTTTTAAAACCGATTCATTTTTAGCAAAAAATAATTCAAATATTAATAACTATTTTTCATTTTTGGTCAGAAGTCTCCGACTGTAAATGGTATATTTATTCTTAATCAACATTACTAAGCAAATATATATAGTCATATTCGTCCGTCCATCTGACCTAAAACTAGAGATTAGATGGTAATGCCTTGAGTATTATAAAAATTGGAAATCCCATAGCTATTTGCGCAGTGTACACTGATAATGTTAAAAAAGTTTGCCGATCGGAGGGCTATATCCCATGGTTGGCATATGAACGATCGATTTAATTTAAAATCGTTTCGGATAGTTTTAACAAGTTTATGTAAAGTTAAAGGAGTTTTAAGGATGCCGGGAGTTGACTTTAAGTTGCATTTGGGTTTGAAAAGATTTTCAGTTGTTTTAATTATTGTTTATGTTTTATGCTTTCCTATAGTTCCCTGTCCGTACTAAGTCCCACAGGGCTTCGACTGTACTCGATAGCCAGCCAGGACAAGGTGGAGGAGATATTCGCCAAGGACAACACGGAGCAGATCCGAATAGTGGAGCGCCTGTTCAACAGCTCGCTGGTGGTGCTGGTCACCGCCCAGAAACCCAACTGCCTCAAGATGCTGCACTTCAAGAAGAAGCAGGACATCTGCAACTGCTTCTACCCGTCGGAGATCCTGTGCGTCCGCATGAACCGACAGCGGTTGATCGTCTGCCTGGCGGAGAGCATACACATCCACGACATCCGCGACATGAAGATCCTGCACTCCATCGAGAACATCGCGCCCAACGAGCAGGGCCTGTGCGCCCTGTCCCTCAACTCGCACTTGGCCTTCCCAGTCTGCCAGAACAGCGGCGAGCTGCGCATCTTCAACGCCAGCAAGCTGCGCACGGGCATGACCATCAAGGCCCACGACACGCCCCTCTCGGCCCTGGCCTTCTCGCCCAGCGGCGCCCTGCTGGCCACCGCCTCCGAGCGCGGCACCGTCATCCGTGTTTTCTGCGTCAAGAATGGCCAGCGGGTGCAGGAGTTCCGGCGGGGCGTCAGCTGCGTGCGCATCGCCTCTCTGGTGTTCTCGGCCAGCGGGGACTTCCTGTGCGCCTCCTCCAACACGGAGACCGTCCACGTCTTCAAGATCGACGCGCGGGCAGTGGAGGCCGTTGAACTGAAGGCGATAGGTGAGTGGTTGCCTAAGGGGGCTGTATGATTGGCACTAGTGAAGAAAGTAAACAATATTGCAAGAGATCACACATGTGATATACATTTGTACTAGATATGTAATGACGACAGTAACAAAAATGATGGGAAATCTAATAAATATTGATATTGCCATATTAGGTTTTGTAAAAAATTAAAAACTCATTTGACTGCTTGCTGCGGTCCGAGATTAAAACCCTACGAATCTGCCAGAATTCTAAGATGGAATAAATTAAAGGAAAAGAGTTGTCTTACACATTACCTCAAAATTAGTAGAATTAGTTTGGTATTTCTTTAATGGGCTAAATTCAAGAAGTTTTCCTTAAAATTTTTTATACTATTATTTCGGTTCACTATCTAAAAATTAAATTGTAGTACAGTTTGGCCTACGAAATTGTTTTATTCAGCATGAACCGTTGAGAAATACCTTATAAATTCATTTCATAAGAGTAAATTTAATTAATGTTAATATATTGTATTTATTACAGCGGATGTGGCCGCCAAGTCAGAAACTACTGCCAAGGAATCAATAGCGGCCACCACAGCAGAGGAGGCCAACAAAACTGCCGCACCTGTCGCCAGCTGGGGCGGGATGTTCTCCAAGGCGGTGTCCTCGTTGCTGCTGCCCACGCAAGTCAGCGAAGTGCTGGCCCAGGACCGATCCTTCGCCACGGTGCAGCTGGCCCAGGGCGGCCTGAGGCACATATGCGCCCTGACCCGAGTGCAGAAGGAGCTGCGTCTGCTGATTGCGTGCGAGGACGGCTTCCTCTACGTGCACGAGTTCCTTGCGGATCGGGGCGGCGCCTGCAAACTGCTGTCTGTCCACGACCTGCGTGGAGCCCTGGAGGATGTCATCGAGTTGCAGCTGAGCGAAAGCGTACTGAGGTCGCAGATCAAGTCGGCGAGTCCAGCGGTTATGACGCAGCCCTCGCTTACGATGCTGAAGAGCTGTGCGGCCAGTGTGCTCATCGAGAATCCGGACCCGACGCAGGATAACAGCTATGCGAGCATTCTGAAGGGTGATCAGGCGGATGCGATGTCAGGTGGGCAGATTGATTCATTCATTTTCGAACCATTTCTGTAACCATTCCTCATCCTTAGATTCCGCCAAGTTCCGAAAGCTCTGCGACGCCATAGATACTCCGACGAAGCTTTACGATGAGCGACAATTTCCGCCCGTGGCCATTGCCGCCAAGGATTGACCACGACGCCGCTGCCCGAAGGATATGGTCATGGTCGATAGACAGCAGATGAATAAGCAATTTTAGAGAATTCTCCAAGGACATTACCTTAGATAAATCGCCCAAACAAAAGTGTTAAGTAATGTACCCCAAGTTATACTTAATAGCAAAAATACTCTTCAAAAAAGTATTTTAATTTATATATAAGAGAATATTTATAATTCCTGTCTTATTCTGTACATATGAAACAACAGAACTTTTCAACTGAGAAATTCTTTTTTTCTAGTTCTGTTAATTTATTTTTGTCCTAGTATTCAACCAGATAATATTCTATGCACATTATTTAAACTCTATATTTTTGTAAAATATCAATTTAGCAATTTAATAAGTATATAGGAGTAGGTAAAAATGTATGGATGGATAAAGAAAATTGTGCGATAGAAGCTCTAAAAAATAAAAAAAAAACCAAAACGGAGAAAAAAAAGCAACAAATAATGTACCTTAAAATGAAGAGAAGTAACAAACGTATTATACTAGCTTTGCAAAAAAAAAATTTACCATTATAATGTGCAACAATATCGTAGATATTATTAATATTTAAAGCGAAAAAGGATCAGAATAATTTAAAAAAAATCTTAAGTATTCATATAAAATATTTTTAAATATTATTTAAATAGGACAACATAATTACTAGAGGAATTTCGAATTCAAATACTTTACGAGAATACTAAGAAGTATGTTTGAGTTATGTATGTACGTAAACAAAAAGAAAAAAATAATTAACCAAAAAAAAATTAAAATAGAAAATCAAATAAAAACTGAAAAACCCCAATAATTGTTGTTAATATTTTTGAATAGACAGTATAAACAACAGTTTAAACGAGGACGGAAGCTAACTTCGGCAAGCCGAAGTTTTAATACCCTTGCAGACTTTGCCGAAATTGCTAAAACTGAAAAAGTAGCGAAAGGAATAAGGTATACATAAATAAACTAGATTTGCATTGTTTGATTCCAATTGCTTTTATACTGCAAAAATGTCATATAAAAATGGAAAAAAAGGGATACATTCGCAGCCTTTAACAATTTTTCCTACGGAAGCTATAAGATATAGACGTCCGATCGGCAAGCGCTTTTACCCTAATCAAGATATGCGTAAATAAATAAGACTTGGAAAAATTTATGTCAGTAGCTTACACACTACGCGAAAAATTCAGAAAATCATCAAATTTGGACCGATTTCACCCTGTTGTTCCTATGAGAGCTATAGGATATAGACGTCCGATCGCCACGTGCTTTTACCCTAATCAAGGTATGCATAAAAAAATAAGATTTGAAAGATTTATGTTAATAGCTTTTACACTGCGCGAAATATCTTCCATTCTTGAAAGTTATATCCGATTGTTCCTATGGGAGCTTTAGGATATAGACAACCGATCGGGGCGGTTTTCAAACTTGATCTGCATACACATGTTTTAGGACAACTGTGAAAGTTTCAGATCGCTAGCTTTTAAACTGAGCTCGCAAACGGTATTGAAACAGACGGACAGACGGACATGGCTATATCGACTCCCCTATTGATCCTGATCAGGAATATATATATTTTATGGGGTCGGAAACGTCTCCTTCACTGCGTTACAAACTTCTGACCAAAATTATAATACCCTCTGCAAGGGTATAAAAATGCGTAGTAAGTATTATGTAAATAAGAGTGGGCCCATTTTCCCCACATATGGAGGAAACTGACAAATCTTGATAGGGGAAGGGAAAAGTATTGTTTAAAGATTTGTAAAAAAAAGTAAGGTTCTATAATCATTTTTTTTTATATTATTCAAACCTATAACTGTTCAATAATGTTTTGGTCAATGAAGGAGACATTTTCGACCCTATAAAGTGTATATATTCTTGATCAGCATCACCAGGAGAGTCGAACTTCCTTCTACTACTAAAATTAAGAACAATCTATATTTAGAAAGCTTTAAAACATATAGCCATTAAGAAAAGCAAAAACTTATATTAAACACATTTTAACTCGTCACTGCCAGGATATGAACTTAGACCATTTTTCTCAAAAGGTTAGTGCCCAGACACCTCTACCGGTTGGGCCACGCTAAAAAAAGTTATCAACGGTACATTCGGTAATTTCTTCTTTCTAGAAGTTTGTAACGCAGTGAAGGAGTTTTTCAGGATATTTCGCGCAGTGTTTAAGCTATTGACATCAATTTTTCCAAGTCTTATTTATTTACGCATACCTTGATAAGGGTAAAAGCGATCGGACGTCTATATCTTATACCTTCCATAGGAATAATTGTTAAACGCTGTGAAAAATATCCCTTTTTTTATACCCTTGCAGAGGGTATTATAATTTTGGTCAAAAGTGTGCAACGCAGTGAAGGAGACATCTCCGACCCTATAAAGTATATATATTCTTGATCAGGATCACCTCCTGAGTTGATATAGCCATGTCCGTCTGTCTGTTTCTACGCAAACTAGTCTCTCAGTTTTAAAGCTATCAAATTGAAACTTTGCACACACACTTCTTTCCTTTGCACGCAGTATATATGTCGGAACCGACTATATCCTATAGCTGCCATATAACTGATTGATCGGAAATGCCATAACTTTGGTGATTGTTAAGTTAGAAAGTTGGGATTTTCTATGGGTTTTATTTTTGGACAATCAATCCGACCTACCAAATTTCATAAGGATCGGCCGACTATATCCTATAGCTGCCATATAACTGATTGATCGGAAATGCCATAACTTTGGTGTTTCTACAGTTAGGAAGTTGGGATTTTCTATGGGTTTTATTTTTGAACAATCAATCTGATCTATCAAATTTCATAAGGATCGGCCGACTATATCCTATAGCCGCCATATAACTGATTGATCGGAAATGCCATAACTTTGGTGTTTGTTAAGTTAGGAAGTTGGGATTTTCTATGGGTTTTATTTTTGGCCAATCAATCCGACCGACCAAATTTCATAAGGATCGGCCGACTATATCCTATAGCCGCCATATAACTGATTGATCGGAAATGCCATAACTTTTGTGTTTGTTAAGTTAGGAAGTTGGGATTTTCTATTTGTTTTATTTTTGGACAATCAATCCGACCTACCAAATTTCATAAGGATCGGCCGACTATATCCTATAGCTGCCATATAACTTAACGATTGGAAATGCCATAACTTTGGTGTTTTTAAAGTTAGGAAGTTGGGATTTTTTATGAGTATTAAGAATGCATCATATGAATAATTTTGGAGAATATAATTTACAGAGTATTCTGCAAGGGTATATCAACTTCGGCTCTGCCCGAAGTTAGCTTTCCTTTCTTGTTCTATTTTTATATGTCTGCAAGGGTATTAAAACTTCGGCTTTCCGCAGTTAGCTTCCTCGTTTAAATTAAAGTCTCAAAGATAAAAGATTTTAATCACACAATATGGTAAATACATATATAAGTAAAAAGTCACGGCAACATTCGCAGTCGGAAATTGCTAGTTACATATGTAGAAAATATGGTACATAAAGAGGAGGTACGGAAGGTTATCCCAGTTTGCAGACTTTAGTGCTTTTATGGAGTTTTGTAGAATACAGTTTTATTTTTTCGGATTCGAAATTCACCTATTTTTCTTTATATTTAAATAATACTGGATATATTTTGCTATTTTTATTTCAAAAACATAAGCTGAAAATAACATAGTAATATAGTATTTTTATAACAATTAAATTCCAACAAAGAGGTTTATTCTTTAAGGTAAAGTTCAGTGATTAATAATTAAATCGTATTACAATTAGGTAAAACTTTTTAATAATTTACGAAGAAGGACTTCTATCGAATAATTAAACTAATTTCTTTTTGGACTTGATTAGTAAAATAAAGTGTAAGTTACTTTGGTTTTTCCTGTTTTCATATATAAATTTTTTTCTTGACTTCTGGTTAACTAATTTTTGTCATTAATTGCTCTTTTTCCTAGAAATTGAACCCTATTCACTTGCATAAACACGGTGTAACGAATGCTACAGCTCGACAAATTTTGAGAAAGTTGGTTAAGTTTGAGAACTGTACAGATAAATTGCACCGGAGTAAATTGTGGATTTGCTTTCGAAAACTAGTCTTATTTACCGTCCAAAAGCATTTCTCTATTATGTCCCCACAGAATTTCACGAAATTTAAATTACATTTTTATTAATATGCAAAACGAGAATCTGCTTTTTATGTCCCAAATCTCTAGCACGTATAGTTTTCGAGATATTGAAGTTAAATCGACTCAGCTATCCTTTTAGGGTAGGAAACTCTTCTTTCTTCCTGTTGCAAACCTTTCAACAAACACAACCTACTCTATTACTCTATGTTTAACAGGTATGGTCATTTTAGTAGAAAGTTTTCAAACACTTCCACAGTTTTAAATGGGGAACGATGAACATATTATGTTATAATTTAAAGAAAGTCAATTAATTTAATATTAACACTACTATTCATGGTTAATTTACTATTTTCATGAAAAATCTATTTAATAAAAGCAAGGTGGACTAAGCAGGTTCCATGGACTAGGGACTATTTTATTGGTAAGTTTGACCAATGAATTTTTTTTTGTGAGTGAAAAGCCCCGAGGCCGGAAATAAAAAGCATCCTGTTGAAGAAATTGGTCTTTTGGATGGAGGTCGATAAGATTTGGTTGCATTATTCAGTTTTTTACCAAATTACATTACTCAACAGGCGACGTATCTTTTTCATGCTCCTGATCTGGTTCGTGCTGGTGGTGATGATGGCGATGGTGATGGTGATGATGATGATGTCGATGATGCGGATGGGGCAGCTCTTCCTCCGGGATCAACTCGGGGTCGCCTTCGGGAGTTGGGACTTCATCGATTTGCGTTGACTTGTCCAGTTTCCAGCCGATTTCCGGAGGCGGAGTCGTTGTCTTCTGTGATTTCAGTGAGAACATGGATCCGATTTTCTTCAGTTTGCTGTGAACCGATGCTTCTATGTCATGATCCCCTGAGCTTTTGAGACTTTTCATAGATAATCCCTGCGACTTTGAAGAATGCTTGGATCGGCTTGAAGAGGATCTGGCCGAAGATGAGCTGCCAGAGCCAGAGCTTGTGTGCACAGGTTTAGTGGTTATCCAAACTTTAGCCGCAAACAAAGCCTCAGACTTGAAAGCATCTTTAAGTGAGATCTGCGAAGAAGAGCAATTGGTTAGCCCTGGGCAACATTTTCGATTAGACTTCTTAGTAAATTTATTTATTTTTAATTTTTATTACCTAAAATATTACTTTTATTAAACAAAATATGTTGATCTAGTTGAAATACAGACTGCGAATTTTTTTCAAAAAGTTATAATAAACGAGCGAATAGCACACAAATTTTGCCTTTGAAAAAACTTAGTTTATTACAAAATTAAGTCTAGTTTCAGTACTTTTACTTTATTTTTTATTGCCCAGTCAAAGAATTTTTTTGAGCTCCAAAGTGTATGAGAAAGATTAAGAAAGTTTGCATGTTTGGTTTTCGCTTCAGTTCGATTTTTTAAATAAATAAATCACACTTAAAAATGTTTTGATGTGTAAAATAAGTTTTGATCTTTTATATATTTAATTTCTGTGAATGTCTATTGAATTGTATAGATTAGATTAATACTACAAACACAAATTTAAGTTTTCTTTGGATATTGCTTTTTAAACAATCAGCAACCGAAATGTTGATTGTCCTTTTATTGAATTTTCAAATTATGTTGAAAAGGACAGAATTGTAAAGCCAATCGTAGTTTTTCCTTTGTGTTGATCAATTTACCAAAGCATACATTTAGCTTTACAGCCGGTCTACGAAAGATATATACAATTTTTGAACACTGATTTTTGTCAATAGTGATTATTTAAAAATATTAGTAAGCTATTAACAAGCCAAATTATAATCACGTATTTGAATTTATAGGTAATAATACGTGGTGTGATCCTAGTAAATATATATACAGAGAGAGCTGTTGAATAAAAAATTAAAAGTAACTCTGGTTTTTAGCAAATCCACAAGTTGAAATTTCTGATAATTGAATTTGTATGGAACAATTGGAAATTGTCGACTGAAATTCTACGATTTGATCAAATTTGTAATTAATATATTTTATTTTATTTAATTTATTTTCATATGAAAGCCCCTGTATAGAATGATGTACATTGGCGGAATGTGAAATTAAGTGACAGTTGATAGGGGTATATCGACTTCATATTTCGTGTCCCAACCAACAGATCCCTCCATAAAAAAAAAAACTTACGTTTTAATTTAACTCGGGGTAAATAAAAATTACCTTTTCGTCAATAGCTACTGACTTGACGTTCCACAAGAACTCCGTGCAGCCGAGAACCATGGCCGCACACAAGCCAAGTCCCAGCACCAGAAAGACGCCGCCCACGTTCTCCAAGCCCAGTTCCGGAGTGTCCCCGCCCTCCTCGTCGCTCTTCTCGCAGTTGCCTCCGCCGTGCATCTCCTTCCACCACTTCCGCTTCAGCTCCGCCAGCTGTCCCAGTTCGCCCAACTTCAAGACTGCCTCGCTGATCTGTTTGCGGTATGGGGAATCTGCAAGAATTTTTAGAATGAATGCTAGCCTTTTAATCAGAATATTAACTGAAACATGTTTGTTATAATTTATTTTTTATTTTGTTCAAATTAACCAATGATACTATGAGAATTGTAAGATGTATTTTGATGATGCTTAGTTAACCATTTGATGGTAAAATATCATCATTTTCAACTATAATTTGCAGTTAAATAACATTTACGAGAACGACTTATAGCGCTACGCATAATTATTAACTATTTCATGGTTACTAAACCATTATTAATTTTGTTGGTCAATGTTACTAATGGGCTAAACTTAAATTCATTTTTTTTTAATGTTTTATAAATTATCCAAGTATTGGAAGAAGAAGAACAGAAATAAATCAAAGTTACAAGCTACGTTTTTACAAGGGTATAAAACTGATATCGCCAGTCGGGAACTTTTAGTAAAATTGTCTTGCAAATCAAACATTTTTTTACAGGAGTAAGTCAATTCGTTAAACTCAAAGTACTCAAAGTTCATGGGAAATCTTAAATGGAAATTGGGTTCTAATCAACACTTACTAAACGGCATAGCGATGCCATAGCTTTTATAGTCCAGCAAGCCGCCGATCTGCACCAGATCGCACTTGCGCTCCACATTGTATTCCAAAGTGGTAGACTCCATCAGAAATGCGTACAGGTTCTTGCCCTTCTGCACCCTCTCGACGCCCTCGTCATTGGTTTTTGTAAAAACTGAGGGACTGGCGCTTTCCATGGCGGTCCACATCTTTTGGTAAGTACTGAAGTTGGAGTCTCGAAAGAAACCCATTGTGGAACCACCGGCCATTGCACCGTACTTAATCTTGTTTTGGCCCGCCAGATCCTCTGCGCTGCTGATCGAGTTTGCCTGGCGGGAATTGGTTAGGAAGGCGGCCAAATTGGCCGTGTAGGAGTTCAGCATCATCAGAGCGAAGAACCACCACATTCCAGTCACCAATCTTGTGGATGCTGCCCTGAAAAATAAATCACATGTAAGACGAGGAACTGTGTACTTGGGCAACCTCCCCTCACTTGGGCAGAATGTCACAGCCCTGTCCCATCAACGATCCAATCGAGAGCCAGGTGGTGTTCATAATCGACCATATGTTCTCCACCTCCTCTGGCTCCTTGCACGGATGAGGATTTTCCCAGTCGTCGGGCGCCATTCGAGCCAGTGCGCACAGGAGCGTGGATATGAAGAGGTACGCTGTTCCCATGTAAGTCCACACATCCAACGAGAAGGGAGACAAGAAGGAGAACAGATCAGTGGGTGGGGTAGGGGGCTTGGAGAACAGGATACTGATTCCCAAGGTCATGAAAGGAGGTGTAAAGTCCACGGCCTGGCGTCGGGAAGATGTCATGGTCAAATCACAGATGCCAAGGTCGGCATTCTGAAAATAAAACGTTAAATGTATTTTATTGTGTTTTCAGTTAAATTTGAAATAAGACAATTACACAGGTCGGCAATATCTGAACTTTTTGAACTAAATTCCCTAAGACTAAACGCTAATGATTCAAAAAAGATTTTATCTGCAGATCACTGATATGAAACCGAGATCTTTTCATTTCGTCCCAGTTTTGAGAACGCAGTGGTACAAAAATAGACTAGAATTCAGCTTAACTTTAATTGAGCTGAAACTTTAAACATTTCCTGATGGCTTTGCTGCACTAAAATTGTTGAGTAAAAGCGATAAAATTAATTTCAGTTTCTATGCGTTTTTGTTTTATGGTAGCCCTTCTTGAGTTTTGAAAACTATTTAAAATTTTTTTAACAATCCAATTTATATAAGCAAACTTTCACCTCTGGAATTAATTGTCGATTTAATTTGTTAAACTAGTGTAGTTTATTGAATATTAATATATTCGCAATTGTTTCACGAAGACACCGTACCCTTTTCATTGTAGGCATAGGGTATAGAAAAATAAGTTGATAACGTACAACTTAGAAAGTTTCTAATGCACCATTTCAACGTGACTCTTTAAGTTAAGAAAATAACCAACTTACCCCATCGATCAATTGTCCCACGATGCCATCCCAAGTCTGGGTCACCTTGTTAAGGGCACCGTATTTGCCATCGGGAGTAAGTCGGAACTCGTACTTAAAATTCAGCATTTTGGCTATTTCGGCGATTAGGTCAATGGAGTAGCCCTCGAATTCGGAATTTCCGCTCAAGACTTCCCCTTCCTCCCGTACTCGCCGCGTGAGAAAAGGTGCTCCCAGTCGGGATGACACAATAAATGTCTTGTTTAACAGCTTCTGGCCTACTCTCTTCTTGCTCTCTTCGCCGTCATTGAGGACGTCCAAACCGTTCACCGGATCCCAAGTGGCTAGATCCAAGAAGCCGGTTGCATTCAGTTGCATAAATCGTAGTGTGAAGAAGCTTCGTTGGCCATTTTCATTGAAGTCAATCCGTCCCGTGGACGTCTCTTCGGACCGCTGCAAAGGGTAAATGGATATAAATGACCTCTTTAGACAAAAGCAACATCTAATATAAGAAAGTAATATTTTTATACCCTTTATAACTTAAGACAAGGAGACATTTCCGACCATATATGCATATGCAGAGTCGAATTACGGTTTTATAGCTCCCATAGAAGAATCGAAAAAAGATTAAAAAAAATAAAATTAAATAAAATTTTAATTTGCTGTTTTTCTGTTTATCAAAATAATCTTTGAGATATAGTAATTTTTTACTAAATCGAAATTACGCTTTTAGTTTTGTCAAATTCGCACAACAAAATCATATAGTTGCCATAGAAACGACGAAAAAATGCAGCGCAAAATCGACACGGCTTCATTGTTTTTAGTAATATAGGCATAGAAATCGAAATGTAGTTGTTTTGTACTAACTGCAAGGGTATATAAACTTCGGCTTGCCTATTTTAAATTTGTGCCTAATTCTGGTCAGCCAATTTCGGTTATCAAAGCAAATTTTACTAGTAACAACTTTTTCTTTTACACGTAAAATGAAATAGTTCGGCAAAAGTTGGAAAAGTTGTTAGTATTCAAAGCCTGTCACCATAATTTTACAGAAAACCGAAATTAAATTAAGACTCTATTAAATAGGAAGATCTTTTACGATTACAAATATGTAACCCTTATTAGAATTTGTAGAAGATAATAATGACCCTTCAAAGTTGTTTAGTTTTATGTTCTTTTGGGTAGAATATCTTGAAAATTAAATAAATTAATAAATTCTTCAATTGTTGGGCTTAATAGATCCATCTCCGGGAGTAGGCGATAAAATGAATTTCAGTTTTATAAGTGTATATTTTAAGGTGCAATTTATTGATATTGAATTTCACAAACTTTTTTCGAGTTTTATCATATATATTAACAAACCAATCTCTGTAGCGTGTCTAATAAAGTTGAAAAAGGTCCTAATTCTAGTAAAATGAGCTTTCAATGACCTAAATACGGTTTAATAGGTTTAAATAGTAAGTTAAGAAGACTCTAATAAAGCATACATTCGAAGACTCCAGTTTTTTTTTAACAACTTACCGCTTTCATGAACTCAATGATGCGTTTGCCAAATGGCCAGGGTTTCTTTCGCCTGCATTCTAGTTCGGGTGCAGTAAGCTCCTCGAAAATTCCGAGCTCAGTAAGTCCTTTTGAAAAAAGCCAAACGGCATCATTGAGCAGTATCATCTGGGTTTTTACTCGCTTGGGCTCCACTTTAAAGTAGCGCCCCTCGCGTTTCTCGCGCTCCTCCCAGTCGTGCACTACGTTTTTGACGTGGAAATCGGTTGGATCCATCAGACGTACCGTTGTTATGTTGGCCTCGACCTTAGCAAGTTCTCCGAACTCAACGGAATGCGTGTCCAGAAGAGGTATAAATATGCTCTTAAAAAAAAGGAATCAATCAATTAAGCTATTTGCACATCTTTTGAATATGAACCTGATATTCGCCCAACATTTTTAGCTCATTAGCTTGTTGCAATATGTTCAACAGATTATCCGGGGCACAATGGAGAATCAAGCAGTTATCAGTGGAGAGCTTAATTTCCTTCAAAAAAGGTCTATGGTCGTCATCCGGTCCCAGTTGTTTCACTGTAGTTGGATTGCTGCTGGGCTCACCGACTTGCAAAATATCCTGAAGTTGCTGCAGCTCTAGAATGTCGCCAAAATATTAATACTTATCGCGTTGCAATTTTAGAACTCACCTCTATCGGTCTCATAGACAACTGTAAAACTTCGCCAGCCAAAGCTCTTCACAATCTCAGCAAGTCCCTGGGATAACAAGAGGTTATCTGGGTGAACATTGAGGGTCATGGTGGAGTGCTCTCGATCTGGTATGGACTCATTTGGTATCCAGTCGTAAACAATGTGCGGTATATCCAGGGTATCACATATTGAGGCAATTATGTCTGCGATGGAGATGCTGAATTACATTTGTTTCAATCTTTTGACTTATTTTTCAATACTTGCCAGAACTGCTCCCTGTACTGGGTCCGAAAATGGCAATTACTCCTTGGGAAATTAAATTGCAAACTAAAATAGATTAAGGATTTGGAATGAGCAACGGCTTGCTTATATATATTGTCGATATTAAGTCATAGAATTAAATTAGTATCTTTTAATTCATACCCATTTTTTCCATGATGAAACTGTCATCCGTGTTGGCATACATCACAATTGGAACAAGTTCTATGTTTCGCTCCAATATGTTAGCTCGGTCCACCGCAGTTCGGAATGCGATTTCCGATTCATCTTTGTCCGATGTAAAGATGCTTCCTAGAGAATGTGCAAAAATTTGACTCGAGTAGCCGCAGTCGAGACTGTGACCTAATTTGAAAGAAACTTACCCACCATAAACTGATTTCTATCGGCGATTACTGGCAATACAATCAGTAGGATATGACTGATAATTACCGAATACATTTCGTATGCTTTGATTCGTAGAAATTCACTTAATTAAACTGCTTAAGCTAACTGGCTTTGATGATGATGTAAAACTAGCCCACTAAATTTTCGCTCGTTTTCAACTGTATGTCTCGGAGGTCTGCAATGCAATGAGCATTGGTCGACATACGAAATAAGAACGGAATCAGAGCTATGCTAAATTTAAAGGCCCGAGAGCGAAAAAGATCCCGAGAGAGCGCCCGCCATATGCCGTTTGTTTTGCTAGGCCTATTCTAAACATTGCAAAATGTTATGAGAGCAAAAGAGAGCCAAGTTCCCACTTGAAACGGTGCCAAATTTATATTGTGTTTTATTATGATTCATGGGGTACTCTTATCTCGCGTCCCGTAAACTTTAAATTTCATCGTTTATAAAATAATAAAAATGTTTACATTTCGTCAGTGTCACGGTATATTACAAAAGGGGGTGGGGCAAAGTGCCGAAAGTTTTTGTAATTTTGTTAAAAGGAAGTTTAATTGAGTTCTTTATTATAGTTAATATGACGAAACACTTTTGCTACGCAAAAAATTTCATTTTAGTGGGTAAAGGACCTCACTGCTTCAAGCGAGAAAGGGAAGAGATCATTCCGCTTAGAAAGGAGGGCAAAACATAAAAAGATATTCAAAGCCTTTTGAAATGTTCTGCCAAGATGGTTTCTAATGCCATCAGATATGAACCGAAATCCGAAAAACGATGGTACGCTTCAGCAAAGCTAATCCTTTTGCTTCCTCTAGGGATATAAAAGCGAAGATTGGCTTGGGGATCAGTGATGTGACCATTGGCCGGCGACTTCATGAGAACAATTTGAATGCGCGAAGTTCACGGAAGGTGTCATTACTTGGTAAAAGGCATATAAAAGCCAGGTTGAAATTAGCCAAAAGCCACTTGAACTGACCACTATCTAATTGGCATTATATCCTTTGGACAGGTGAGTCCAAACCGTCGACCTCCAAATGCAGAATACCACCGAAGACAGTAAAGCACGGTGGACTTAAAATCATGGTAGGGCATGCACATATGATCGATGGAGGTTTTATGGAGCTATGAAAGGCAGTGCTTTAGGCAGAAACATGGGACTCAAGAGTAATAAGAAAGGGTGGCCTACTATAGCCTTGAATGTTTCAATAGAAAGGTAACTGAAAATTTTGATCAAGAACTTGTTGGCGCTATGGAATTCAGGTGTATAAATCTAAGCTATTTATAAGTAGTTCATTGCTGGTCGAATACAGTCTCAATTATACATTTGAAAAATGTTAAATGTTAAAATTTAAGCTTATTTCAAAAAACGGCATTTCCGCTTAATGTTAAAGTGTTTAGTATGATCCCTTTAAAGTGCAAAATAATAGCTTCAGATTATTCCTATACTTTATTAATCATACCATAATTTCATAATTTTGATGAAGACTTCACCGACCTCCCTCTAGACCTTCTTGCGCACAAAGTGATCGTAGAAGACCACATATCCGAACTTGGGGGAGTAGACCATCGATCGCTTGGCGTTCCGCGAGTACATGTTGACCTGGCCGCCCACCGAGATCATCTTGTGATCGCCCCGGTGCATGAACATCAGTCCGTAGTTGTGGTCGTGCATCACCTGGTAGTTGTCGCTGTCGGAGTACTTGACCACGTTGTACCGCGGATTCGAATAGCTGAGGTGGTGGGGCATGGGCTTCAGCCGCGCTTTACCTCCAAAGACTCCCCGCCAGTCGGTGTGTCTGATGGCCTCGCGGTAGCAGTTGCGCCAGCTCATGTCCAGGTCAATGTAGCCGGAGATCTCTGACCCGTCGATGTTGATGTACGAGGTAAATACGATTGTCTGGAATACAGTTCATTAAGTGGGTTTGGGCATGGATTATATAAAGAGGCTTTGATTGTCTTAAGAGGCGAAACTATACTTCCATGTGTTAAATTAAATATGTATCGATTTTGTATGCGTATAGTTTAAAAGCAATGCAGCTGTATCGATTTCCCGATACATTTTTGATTATTCCATGTCAGATATATATAGTTAATATTTCCGAAATCGATAACCCAAGTGTTTTTCCATTAATTTTTTTAATCTTTCTTATGACAAAAATTTAATACAGTCGTCCGACTATTAGTTACTACTAGATTATTTTTCTGTACAAAAAACGTCCCTAAAGAGTTATCTGTTTGAAACTATTGAGTAAGAATCTGTATTGATTGATTAAAAAAATGTTCAAGCCTATTAAAATAAAAATGTATAACATTTCTTATTTAAAAACAAGAGAGAACGCTATAATCGGGTGCCCCGACTATCAGATACCCGTTACTCAGGTAAAGGGAGTGCGAGGGAGATGGAGATAGAAACTTTGATCACGCATAACTTTTTAACGAATGGTCCGATTTGAAAAAATTCTGCTACATTTCGATAGGTATTGATAAACACAATAAAACTGCATTTTTACTTTTCCGAAATATTTAAATTTTTAAAATCGTATATAAGCGATTGTGGGCGTTAAAGGGGGCGTGGCACCATTTTGAAACAAACTTGCGCTGCGTAGGAACTCCTAGAATCTGCATGCAAAATGCCAATCTTCTAGCTTTTATAGTTTCCGAGATCTCAGCGTTCATACGGACAGACAGACGGACAGACAGACGGACAGACGGACAGACGGACAGACGGACAGACAGACGGACAGACGGACATGGCTAGATCGACTCGGCTAGTGATCCTGAACAAGAATATATATACTTTATAGGGTCGGAAACGCTTCCTTCTAGCTGTTACATACTTTTGCACGAATACAATATACCCTTTTACTCTACGAGTAACGGGTATAATTACCCGTTAGTCAAAGAGTGATTCGTTGGAACGTGTGCAACAGGTAGAAGGAAGCGTGGATTCGTTATGCAGACTCTAGTTATGTCACGCAGCGCAGTGGGCGCAATTTTAAATATTTTCAGAATTAAATCTTTTTAAACAGCTATTGAATTGAATTGAATTTTAAGTTCACTTTATTTTCATGCAGAAAAACTGGAAATGTTTCGTTAGAGTATTTCTTATTGGATCTATGAGACCAGTAGTGAGATCAAGGTTTTCTGACCTTATTAAAAACGAGGACGGAAGCTAACTTCGGCAAGCCGAAGTTTTAATACCCTTGCAGACTTTGCCGAAATTGCTAAAACTGAAAAAGTAGCCAAAGGAATAAGGTATACATAAATAAACTAGATTTTCATCGTTTAATGTCAATTGCTTTTATACTGCAAAAATGTCATATAAAAATAGAAAAAAAGGGATACTTTCGCAGCCTTTAACTATTTTTCCTACGGAAGCTATAAGAAATAGACGTCCGATCGGCAAGCGCTTTTACCCTAATCAAGATATGCGTAAATAAATAAGACTTGGAAAAATTTATGTCAGTAGCTTACACACTACGCGAAAAATTCAGAAAATCATCAAATTTGGACCGATTTCACCCTGTTGTTCCTATGGGAGCTGTAGGATATAGACGTCCGATCGTCACGTGCTTTTATCATAATCAAGGTATGCATAAAAAAATACGATTTGGAAAGATTCATGTCAATTGCTTATATACTGTGCGAAATATCCTAAAAATCATTAAATTTTAACCGATTTCACCCTATTGTTCCTATGGGAGCTATAGGATATAGACGTCCGATCGCCAAGCGCTTTTACCCTGATCAAGGTATGCATAAAAAAATAAGATTTGGAAAGATTTATGTTAATAGCTTTTACACTGCACAAAATATCTTCCATTCTTGAAAGTTATATCCGATTGTTCCTATGGGAGCTATAGGATATAGACGTCCGATCAGCACGCGCTTTCACCTTGATGAAGGAATGTATAAAAAAATACGATTTGAAAAAATTTATAGCAATAGCTTTTACACAGCGCGAAATATTCTGAAAAACATAAAATTTGGACCGATTTTACCCTATTTTTCCTATGGGAGCTATAGGATATAGACGTCCGATTGACACGCGCTTTTACCCTGATCAAGGTATGCATAAAAAAATACGATTTGGAAAAATTCATGTCAATAGCTTTTACACTGCGCGAAATATCATCAATTTTTGCTAGATATATCCGATTGTTCCTATGGGAGCTATAGGATATAGACGTCCGATCGGGGCGATTTTCAAACTTGATCTGCGTACACATGTTTTAGGACGCGTGTGAAAGTTTCAGATCGCTAGCTTTTAAACTGAGCTCACAAACGGTATTGAAACAGACGGACAGACGGACAGACGGACAGACGGACAGACGGACAGACGGACAGACGGACATGGCTATATCGACTCCCCTATTGATCCTGATCAAGAATATATATACTTTATGGGGTCGGAAACGTCTCCTTCACTGCGTTACAAACTTCTGACCAAAATTATAATACCCTCTGCAAGGGTATAAAAATCGGATCTAATAACTGAAGTCAAGAATATGGATATGGACATCTTTAACAAATTTGAAATGTAGTTTTCAGAAATTTATTTTTAACTTGTAAGTCCCTAACAAAAAAAAAAGAAAAACTTTTCATGAACTATAGTAAGCTAAAGTTAAATTCTTATTGCTAAAACATTTTAAGACATTGTGGTGGCAGAGGTCAAAATATGAATGACTTCTAAAACTGCAGGGCTTTATAGCAATCAATGCTTATGTTAGTGACTATTGTACAAATTTGTTGAAAATGCTAAGCACCGATTTTTCGTTTCTACATTTTGAAGTTGACAAATCAGGATAGGAAAAAAAATCGGAACATTAAATTATTTCATTTAAAACAAGAGAGAACGCTATAGTCGGGTGCCCCGACTATCAGATACCCGTTACTCAGGTAAAGGGAGTGCGAGGGAGATGGAGATAGAAACTTTGATCACGCATAACTTTTTAATGAATGGTCCGATTTGAAAAATTTAAAATTTTGAATTTGAAATTTTGAAAATCTTCTACATTTCGATAGGTATTGATAAACACAATAAAACTGCATTTTTACTTTTGTGAAATATTTAAATTTTTAAAATCGTATATAAGCGATTGTGGGCGTTAAAGGGGGCGTGGCACCTTTTTGAAACAAACTTGCGCTGCGTAGGAACTCCTAGAATCTGCATGCAAAATGCCAATCTTCTAGCTTTTATAGTTTCCGAGATCTCAGCGTTCATACGGACGGACAGACAGACGGACAGACAGACAGACGGACAGACGGACATGGCTATATCGACTCGGCTAGTGACCCTGATCAAGAATATATATACTTTATAGGGTCGGAAACGCTTCCTTCTAGCTGTTACAAATAACGCCTGCTGCCTCGGCATAAAAAGAAGGCATAAACATCGCTTAAGTAGTAATCATATAATATAAGGATGGTTTTAGTACGTAGGCATTGCAGAACCCTCAACGTGAAGAAGGTTCTAATAAAGCAGTGAATCGTGCATGCTAGACATTACCCGACCACACAAGGTGATGGCGGACCTAGTATCTTTCGAAGATTTCCATACCTTAGCGATCAAAAAAAAAAAAAAAAAATTGCACGAATACAATATACCCTTTTACTCTACGAGAAACGGGTATAAATATTTAAGAGGTGGTGTTCTAATTCCTGTTCTCAGCCTCTTCATTAAAAAAAGATTTTTTTGTCGCTCTTTCACATTTGCTATGATGTTTTAAATATAAACAAATTTAATTATGTGATTTTAACCAGTGTTAAAATTATGATTTCACACTTTAAGTTTAAACGATTTCCTGGTACTAGTATATATACCATGCATTATATGCCATATTGATATATAGAGAATGGCAATGCGTTTCCTTGCGTTGATCGCTCCTCTGCCTATTCGCTATGTTGGAATTCACAAAAGAGACCCTGTCTGCGGAATAAACAAAAAACCTACTCAAAATGCGATGGTGTCAGTATTGCCCATTACGGAAATTGCACCTAACCGGAATACGAAAATGTATGTGGTCATAGCATATGCAAAATACTACTACTCCCCAATGACAAGTCTGCCTATTCAAGTGATATTTCCATTCATTTTATATATGATTTATTTATATGTGACATTAAATACGTATCTGTTACTGCCACAAACAATTAGAAATCTGTCTTATTCATATACCATGAACAAGTCAAATTAAATTTGTTTTGCGTACTTAGGTACTGCGCGGTGTAGACCTTTGCACAAATGGTTTACCTTATGTTTGGAAAACTCTCATTTCCCGATTTCACCCTATTGTTCCTATGGGAGCTATAGGATATAGACGTCCGATCGGGACGCGCTTTTACCCTGATCAAGGTATGCATAAAAAATACGAAATATCATCAATTCATGCAAGGTATATCCGATTGTTCCTATAGGAGCTATAGGATATAGACGTCCGATCAGTTTTCAAACGTGATCTGCGTTTCAGATCGCTAGCTTTAAAACTGTGGTCGCAAACGGTATTGAAACAGACGGACATAGCTATATCGACTCCCCTATTGATCCTGATCAAGAATATATATACTTTATGGGGTCGGAAACGTCTTCTTCACTGCGTTACAAACTTCTGACCAAAATTATAATACCCTCTGCAAGGGTATAAAAACTTTTGTTATAAAAACAAATTTAATTGTGTGATTTTAACCAGTGTTAAATTTTGATTTTACACTTTAAGTTTAAACGATTTCCTGTTACTAGTATATATACCATGCCCTATATGCCATATTATTATACTGATGGCCATGCGTTTCCTTGCGTTGATCGTTGTCTGCCTGTTCGCTCTGTTGGAACTCACAGAAGCCGCATGTGTCTGTTCCCGGGATTATGATCCTGTTTGCGGAGTAAACAGAAAAATATATTCAAACGCATGCGTTGCAAAATGCTTGGGTGCCAAAGTTGCCCATCACGGAAAATGCGATTATAGCTGGGTATAAGACATGCAAAATAAAATGTGAGAAAATAAACCTTAATTTCACCCGGTAGTGGTATATTTTTTTGTTTTTTATTCATATAACATGACCACGTCAAATTTAATTGTTTGAGTGAAAGCCGTGTACTACCGTGTAATGTCTAAAATCCAATCTTAAAAGCACTATTTTGTTTCGCATGAATTTTAGCTTCGTCTGTCCGTTTCTGAATTGTCTTTTTGCACCTCTCTCTTACACCACATGAAAATGTGCTGATCATAAAATGTTGTTTTTTTAATTCCAACATATTTCCGATTTCTTTAAAGGTCGGATGGTGTTTGTGAATTGGACAACAATACCTGTCGATTCATCCCCAGTGAGGAATATTTACTCACTCGTGATGAAATTTTTTTTTTAAGTTAGAGATATTTTGTTGATTAAGCCATAATTTTCTGTTTCAGGTATATTTATTTGTTTGATATTTACATTTGATATTTTGTTGCCGTGTGTTCTTCACGCGCGACCCCGGTTCAATTCGATGTCTTCGAACTCACGCGCGGGAGCCCTGGGTTCGAGTCCCACCGACGGACTAACAAAAGTTTACTTGTATAAATTAATTATGATTTTCTCTACCCCCCAGGATTCCAGTTGAAATCGATATTGGCAATTCATTAGTGCAATACTAATAATACACACTTTGTGACTTTTCTGAATGAACAGCTTAGATCATATACATAAAATAACACTTACATAAATATACATAAGTCCATAAATCCGAATGAGAAATTACATCATGTATGTAGAAACTGGTTTTATACATGTTTCTAATTTATGGTAAAATGCCCTACTTTAAAAAAAAATTTTATTTTTTTAAAAAGTTTTTCTTATTTTAGGGCTTTTGCTTTAGATTTTATAAAGGAAACGCTCTAAATTTTTGAAAAATTTGCCCTACAATTTATGATTTGATGCCATTGAAGACAAAAATATGGCGAGTTCTGTTTTTAGGATTATTTTTGGTAATTAATGCGTTGCATAAGATTATATACCATACAAATTTGCGGGTGTAAATGAGATTTTTAGAGTTGGTTGATAATTTATCGTTTGAACCTAAAGTTAAGCTTTTAAAACAGCTCCATCAAATTTGAGAGCCTCCAAAAAAAAAAATTAATTTTTTCATCCCAGCTTTGTGACGTTATTGGGGTAAAATCATAATGCCGACATAAATTCCATATAGCTATGAGTAATGAAATGATGAATAATTTCGGCGAGATCGTATCACAAATGTATCCGCTGCAAGGAGAAAAATATACATATCTAAAAACGTGGGGGAAAAATACCCGATTCCACTAAGTCGTTCAGTTTTGACTGTTCGTTAATTTAAAAATTCATAGCAAGGTCAAAAAGACACTAATAGATTTCAAAAATGTACGGTCGATTACCTGGCCAACCCTGCAAGATAAGTGCTTTGTTCGGAAATCGATTTTTTTATATGTTAGGCAGTAGTAGTAGTATTTTACATAGGTGTTAGCTACTTCAATTCTTAAGAAATTATTATCCATCCAGGATATTTTGTTTTGCGGCAGTGCACTGCCCATGGTTCCGCCAATAACCCAATGTTCTGGAATTTTACATTTTGTGTTTTTTTGACAATCATATATATTTTTAATTTTATATATATATATTCATAAGTGGTAGAAAAGCCTAATTAATTGTTTATAGCAAACTCTTAACGTAAACGTAAAATCGCGGTTCAGGAGGATACTTTTTTCGCGATCTTTTGGGGTAGGGGTCTCAATACTACGCAATTTCCGCAGTTACTTTTAAAGACAAGAAAGGAAAGCTTACTTCGGACGGAGCCGAAGTTGATATACCCTTGCAGAATATTCTGTTAATTTTATTCTTCAAAATTATTCATATGATGTATTCTTAATACTTCCTAACTTTAAAAACACCAAAGTTATGGCATTTCCAATCGTTCAGTTAATGGCAGCTATATGATATAGTCCCCCGATCCGGCTCGTTCCGACTTATATACTACCTGCAATAGAAATACAACTTTTGGGAAAGTTTCAAGCAGATAGCTTTAAGACTGAGGGACTAGTTTGCGTAGAAACGGACGGACGGACGGACAGACGGACGGACAGACGGACGGGCAGACGGACGGACTGACAGACATGGCTAGATCGACTCTCCTGGTGATGCTGATCAATAATATATATACTTTATAGGGTCGGAAATGTCTCCTTCACTGCGTTGCAAACTTTTGACTGAAATTATAATACCCTCTGCAAGGGTATAATAAGTGAAAGATTTGAAGTGAAGTGAGGATTTGTGGATACAGTCTTTAACGAAAAGAGGATTTTTCGCGATTGCCTTACCGAGAGAATCTTGTTCAAGTTGAGCAACTCGCGAGACTTAAACTCCAGAAGCACTGGGTCCTCGTTTGTCGGCGCCATAAGATCGCTGAACAGCCCTACGTGGGCTGTCTTCGGCCTAATGGCCTCCAAGGCAATGTCGACCCTCTTCACATATTCATCGGAAGTATAGGGGATCTTGGTGGTGCGGTAGCCCAGCTGGACGATGGTCTTGATCGTGTTCTGATTGCTCAGATATCGGTAGTCCTTAACGGTGGCAAAGGAGGTGATGTAGTCGTTGTAGTTGTCGAACTCCAAAACGCTGAAGTCCACGTTCTTGCCTTGTGTACCCATTGCAATGAGATTGTTGGTGTGGAGGGACTTCAGTTAAGAGCGGTAGCTTACTCTTTGTGTGGGTTAAGAAAAGCCCCTTAATTCTAAAGTGTGAGTTTTGTGGGCGAGAGTTCCTGATCAGAGCTATTTTTGAGTTTTATTTACATTTTGTTTGCCTGTCATTACACGTTTCTGCCTAGCACATTACACTTGAAAATGGTTGTCGATCCAGAAACGTCCATAAAAAAACCTTCGAATTTGCTTAGAGAAGCAGCAAAATCTTCTGTCATGAAGGAAAAGGAGCAGCATTTTGGCGACTTTCATAGGAAAATCCCAGACATAAAAAAAGTTGGAGCTGGAAAGCAGCTGATCGATGCCGAGGAAAGCAAGCAAGAGACCGCCTACGATAACTACCTCAATTCGTTCATCAAGGTGGAGGACAGGCGGTATCTTCCCAACGATAGTGTCATGCACCGCCTGGTTCCCTTGAGAGCCACAGTGGGCACGTTTGTGATGACACCTTCCCAGTTCAAGGACGTGCACTTTCCGCCCCTGGGAACGTTCTTCTATTTCAGCGACAGAAATGTCGCCCACGACCCCTTGACCTTGGCTCTTGCTGAGCGCGAGAAGCGGAATGCAGCCAAATCGCTGTCGGTAGGAAATTGTTCTGTTAAAACTGCCTATTCATAAATAACACTATGCTACACAAAAAAATGTAAAGTTTTGTATGTTTAAGATGCAGTCGTTACGACTTTTTTAACCTCGACAAGAGGTGTTTTTGTTTGATCTGAAATCAATTTGGTTTTAGTTACAGTCTAAGTAAAGCAATTCCATGACCATGCCCTTGTCTACAAAAACAAACTTTTAGCTATAACGTTATATTTTTTTATATTAACGAAATAGGAAGCCACTAATGCGTAGTTAAATATCTGGGTATGTCTTCTGGCTCACAAAAAACGATTGGTTGACATTTTCCAAACTTCGTTGCTTTTAATATTTTTGCTTATTTTGCTAGCAAATGAATTCCTTTTTAGATGTTCGTAAGCTATTTTGCATTTTGCGTAATGCGTTGATAATAACTATTTAGCCTAAATTAGTATAATGGCCATTCCACTTGAAACGTAAAATATACTGGTCGTTGTTTTTGGCTCCTCTACTTAAATATGTATTTTCTTTAAATTTGGCGCCGTTTAATTTTTATGACGCTTTAAAGTTTTTAGCACCACTCAATGAAAAAATGCATAACTTAAAATTCTTTTGCTTAAATTGAATGACGTTTTCACTTAAAAATATATAAGTAAAAAAATATGTTGCATTTTAAAAAAATACATTTTTAAGCAGTTTCTTAAATATAACATTGTCTACAAAGGTGAATAACATTAAGTTATGTAAAGACTTTTAAGCTTTTTTTACGCTACACTAAAAGTAGTAAACGGTAAATAAAAGGTCAGGTACAACTCATAATTTATTCCACTATTTTTCTGTGAGAAGCCAATATTCTACCTTTACTTTCAGACTATCATCTTTGTGAGCACTCGTGACTCAAAGGGTTTTAGTGTTTCCGGCTACATTGACTTGGAGCAGAGTTTACGTAGCTTCAAGGTCGCTGGGGTCAAGTCGCACCCTTGGGCAGATATTTTCGCAGGCCGCCGTCGCCTAGAACCAAATCGTCAGGACCTGAGCTTCATCACTTGGAACAATGGCAAGGTCTTCTACAACGAATCCGATAACTACAAGATTATTCCGGATGCTGTCAAGGGCCTATGCTTCTTGTACAAGGGCGATGGAACTCTGCTCCCCGTTGAAAAATATATAACCGAAGAGCATCCTCTATGCAAATTTATCGAGTCGCCGAAACACGGGTCGACCGTTATATACGATCATCGTATACGGCGGAAGATGTGAATGACATACAAATTCAATAAAATTGATGGGATTTTTAATGGCCGCCATGACATATTACTTGTGAAATATGAAAGACTTCTTCCAAATTCTACATCTGTCATTGCTGATTTTGTGTGTTCGAATGCAGCCCAAGTAAACTGCAGGTCCGCTAAATATGGTACACAAAAAAACTTCAAACACATTTGGCAAATCAAAGCCATTTCACGATCGTCAAAATATTTGGCATGCGATTGCGAAGAGGGAAAACAATTGGGCGCAAGAAGTGGCGAATGGCCGGCCAGACTTTCAGATGCCGCCGACGTCACGGACAACAGGCGCCACGAAGAATCCGCGGAGAGCACGTTGCGTATACGCGCAGTGGGACGGGTTCTCTTCCGACGACTGGAGAGAGTTCCTCCGGCCGAGATCACATTCTGGGCCGTGCCATTCGGTCCGGCAGTCAGTAGGCGTGCGAAGCGCTCCAAGACTGGGTGCTTCCGTTGCGTGAAAATAAATTCTTGAGAACACCCCATACTATGTGCTTCACTTAGTCTTTTCTGTGCCAGTCTGTGTGCGCCCGTGGATATATACTTGTTTATATGCAGCTAAGAAGTGAATACGAAATGGCTGCTGCATTTAGAACATTCAATTAGTGTCTTGAGGTAACCAATCATTTGGAGGAAAGTAGAAGGAAAAATGCATTTGCGTCCAGTCCACATTTATGCACTCATCGCCGCCTTCTTCAAAGCGAGTCTCGCCCTCGGCGGCGACGGTCGCAATGAAATCACCGTGGGTAGGTCCTCGGCAATCAGTAATAGCTCTTTGCTCAACAGTTTGCCGTACATTTAGGTGCCATTTTCTATGAAAATGAAAAGGAGATCGAACTCAGCTTCGATCAGGCGTTTCGCGAGGTCAACAACTTAAAGTTCGCCGAGCTGCGATTCATTACCATCAAGCGATTTATGCCCACCAACGACAGTTTTCTTCTGCAGCAAATTAGTAAGTAAATAACCACAGATTTTGTAGAGCAAAGTTATGAGAAATTCATCTTCCGTGTGTAGCGTGTGAACTGATTTCCAATGGCGTTGCGGCTATTTTCGGACCAAGTTCAAAGGCAGGCAGTGGTACGCTGAGTGTAAGGCTAGAGACATATGTTCGCGATGTGACGGTTCCCCCTTTCTATCGCAGATATCGTTGCGCAAATCGCAAACACGACCGGCATTCCACACATAGAGTACGATTTGAAGTTGGAGGCCACGCGCCAGGAGCACCTGAACCATCAGATGTCCGTCAATGTGGCACCCTCCCTGTCCGTATTGTCACGCGCCTACTTCGAGATCATCAAAACCAACTACGAGTGGCGCACCTTCACGCTGATCTATGAGACACCTGAGGGTAAGTGATGTCCCAATCTATTGGGTTTCATTTAGGATAGCAAGTAATATACCTTGTGCCCAGCAAAGGTGTTTCTTATTTGCGGGGTAAGTTCATTAAACCCTATTCAATTCCCATCTTAGGCCTGGCACGCCTACAGGATCTGATGAACATTCAAGCTCTTAACAGTGACTACGTTAAGCTTCGTCATTTGGCGGACTACGCAGATGACTATCGAGTACTGTGGAAGGAAGCAGACGAGACCTTCCATGAACAGCGCATCATTTTGGACTGTGAGCCGAAAACTTTAAAGGAGCTATTGAAGATTTCCATGGACTTCAAGCTGCAGGGACCATTCAGGGTATGTTGCTTGTTAGGAAGTCCCGAGAACACCAAATAAGCAAAAATGTATTCCCAGAACTGGTTTCTCACCCACTTGGACACGCATAGCTCGGGGTTGAGGGATATTTACAATGAAGACTTTAAGGCCAACATTACCTCAGTGCGAATGAAAGTGGTAGATCCAAATCCCTTTGAAAGAAAGAAGACCCGTATCACCAAGGTGGATGTGAGTGGAAAGGATTTGGAGTGGTGGCAGACTTGGTTTTAACTTAGTTTTTACTCCTCAGCAAATATTGGGAAACCAGACTATGTTGCCAATTCTTATCTTTGATGCCGTGGTCCTTTTTGCCAGCTCTGCCCGAAATGTTATGGCTGCCATGCAGCCCTTTCATCCACCCAATCGGCAGTGCGGCAGCCCTTCTCCCTGGATGCTGGGAGCATTTATAGTTAACGAAATGAAAACCATTTCCGAGGACGATGTGGAGCCGCGCTTCAAGACCGAGAACATGAAGCTGAACGAGAACGGCCAGCGCACCCACTTCAATCTCGAGATCTACAAGCCGACCGTGAACGAGCCCATGATGGTCTGGACGCCAGATAATGGAATCAAGACGCGTCGCCTCAACCTGGAACTGGATAGTGGCGGCACTGCTCAGGATTTCTCGGAGCAGCGGAAGCTCTACAATGTGGTAACGCACTTCGAGGAGCCCTACTTTATGATGAAGTTGGTTTGCCGCAATCCCCAGATTTACCGCAGACTATAGAATTTTGTATTTCCGCTAGAGAGGATCACGAGAACTTCAGAGGCAGGGAGAAGTACGAGGGGTATGCCGTGGATCTCATAAGAAAGCTCTCCGAACTGATGAACTTTGATTATGAGTTCATGATCGTGAACGGCAATGGGAAATATAACCCGGAGACCAAACAATGGGATGGCATTATACGCAAGCTGATAGACCACGTAGGTCACATCTAAAGAGTTTCTCTAATTCATTAATACTTCGTTTTCCCATTACTTAGCATGCCCAAATAGGCGTTTGCGATCTGACCATAACCCAAATGCGACGTTCTGTGGTGGACTTCACGGTGCCCTTTATGCAATTGGGCATTAGCATTCTGCACTACAAGAAACCTCCGGAGCCAGAGAATCAGTTTGCCTTCCTGAAACCCTTCGCCGTTGAGGTCTGGATTTACATGATCTTTGCCCAGTTGATAATGACTCTGGCTTTCGTTTTCATCGCCAGGTGGGTATTTGCCCAATTTAACTTGTGCCGAAGGGGATTTTATTTGGCTCTTTCTAGGCTTTCCTATCGCGAATGGCTGCCACCAAATCCTGCTATTCAGGATCCAGATGAACTGGAGAATATTTGGAATGTCAACAACTCGACATGGCTGATGGTGGGCTCTATAATGCAACAGGGATGTGATATACTACCTAGGTCAGAGATTGTTCGTGAAATGAGTTTAAAATTGATCGTAATTAATAGAAGGACATAGGCTGTTAAATAAGTTAAATTTTTCGATTTTTATAAATACAAATTGTATTATACAATCACATAGAAGTCATATAGGTACACGCACCCAACTAAGTTCTCAACAGAACTCGACTTTTAATTAGTTCTGTCTTGTTCACGAGTATTTTTTTCACTTTAATATATATTAACATATAATACAATGGTATAATATATATTAACATATAATACAATGGTATTCAAATTTTCTTTTCCTTTCTCTATTTTTAATTGCGATAAAAACTATTTTGTTTTTATTATATTTATGCGATATTTTAATTTGATTTTTGAACTACTTACATATGTAGTGTTATAAAATGATGATCAGTTCCAATGAGATGGTGATATTTGACAAACCTAATCCATTTTTTTTAAATTATCATCGTTCTGATTGGCATCGTTTTATCTTTATCGATTTCACAGAGGTCCCCACATGCGTATTCTGACTGGAATGTGGTGGTTCTTCGCCCTGATGATGCTTAGTACGTACACGGCCAACTTGGCGGCCTTCTTGACCAGCAACAAGTGGCAGAGCAGCATTAAGAGCCTGCAGGACCTGATCGAGCAGGACGAGGTGCAGTTCGGCAGCATGCGGGGCGGCAGCACCTCGCTGTTCTTCTCCGAGTCGAACGACACCGACTACCAGCGGGCCTGGAACCAGATGAAGGACTTCAACCCGTCCGCCTTCACCAGCACGAACAAGGAGGGGGTGGCGCGGGTGCGCAAGGAGCAGGGCGACTACGCCTTCCTGATGGAGACCACCAGTCTGACGTACAACATCGAGCGGAACTGCGACCTGATCCAGATAGGCGAACAGATCGGGGAGAAGCACTACGGCCTGGCCGTGCCCCTGGGTGAGTGCCTCATGTGGCAATACGAAACATCGATTGCAGAGCCTTCCTTCTCGATCAGGTGCCGACTACCGGACCAACCTCAGCGTGTCCATCCTCCAGCTGAGCGAAAAGGGCGAGCTGTACAAGATGAAGAACAAGTGGTGGAAGAATCACAACGTCACCTGCGAATCCATCCACGAAGTGGATGGCGACGAGCTGTCCATCGTCGAACTGGGCGGCGTCTTCCTTGTCCTGGCCGGTGGCGTCCTTACCGGCGTGATTCTGGGCATCTTCGAGTTTCTGTGGAACGTGCAGCACGTGGCGGTGGAGGAACGGGTCACCCCGTGGCAGGCTCTCAAGGCGGAGCTGGCCTTTGCCCTCAAGTTCTGGGTCCGAAAGAAGCCGATGAGGATCTCGAGCAGCAGCGACAAATCCTCTTCCAGGCGGTCGTCCAGTTCCAGGAGGAGCTCCAAGGAGAAGACTCGCAGCAAGACGGTCAGTTAGGAGCTCTGAACATATTGTTAGTGTTTTAAAGTTGTTTGCTAGATTTCACTTTGTCATTTCAAAGAAATGGTCCGTTTGATATGTGCATACACATATACATGGAGCTATATTTATAAATCTTAGAACAAAAGATGGCGCAATTGGGTATATCAGACGTCCTGGAGAATTTCGTTGGATAGACCATGTATCAAATTATGAAAAATTCGTCCATTTCGTTTTTTTTTTTTTATCGTTAAACAAAATTTATGTAATAGTTATAATTTTTTAACGGATTAACGGTTGATAATAAATACATATCTTTAAACATTTTTCGGGCCGATCTATGTGACTTATAAATATTATGTATTCCTTTTATTGCAATTTAAAAAAGTTATTATTTTGAGACTTTCGAAAAAAACAAATTGATGTGTATCCCTTACTCGATCATCTGCGGATAAAATGTTCAGCTCTTTAAGTTTTTTTGTCGTTTTCCTCACACTTTTCTTTTGTATTGACATACTCTGTTTAGCTAGTTACGGGGGCGTCCGGCTAGTCTAATTTTAGAGCACATTTAGCTTTCATTTATTGGTCCATTTCCAGCCACTGCTCGTGCTCGTGTCTGCATGGTCTAGAGTCTAGACATGTGCTGGTGGCTCTTCATGGGGTGAGTGGAATCCGTAGTGCTCCTTCCACCCAAAAAGTTTGTTGTTCTCGATGACGTGGTTGATCTCGCCACTGCAGAGGTTCAAAATAAACTTTTTTGTGTGGATTTTTCAGTGCTCTTCGAGCAGTGCGTCGGTCTGGATCTGGCCGAGTTCTTTTGTCGGGTTGCGCGATTAAAAATTTGTATATTCGTTTTTAATTTGAAGAGTCTTTAAGTGTTTCTGACGAGTAGAGAATCAAGACTGTGTAAATCTAAGTTATCCACAGCTTAGGCCACAGCATGTCAGCTGTACAGTTTTTAGTTCTTTTGGCATTGATTTCGTGCAGTGGCGCCAATGAAGATTCTCTAGTGATAAAAATTGGTTGGTTAATGAAAATAAGTGTTTGGTTGTCATTTCCGAAATAAGCGGACTACGATTTCGTTTAGGAGCTATATTTTTCGACACGGAAATGAAGTTGGCCGAAGCCTTCAGTGTGGCAGTGGAGGAAGTGAATGCCATTAATCCTGCCTTGAGATTGGAACCCATCAAGCACTATCTGAGTATTGACGACAGCATTGTGCTGCAAGATCTGTGTAAGTCAACATGGCATGGGATTAATGCACAAGATCACTTTTAATAACACTCCGTTAGCTTGTGACTTGATTGGAAATGGGGTGGCCGCTATTTTCGGACCAAGTTCAAAGACGAACAGCGGTAAGTTTCTTTTTCCTTTGTATACTAATTAAATTATTTTTAAACCAAATCATATGCTTCAGCGTCATAAAAAAAATTTGTAGCTGCATATACATGCGTATACAAATTTATAAAAGAAAAGCAGAGAGCGAGGAAGATGCAGAGTTCGGCAGATTCTGTCTGCGATTCCAAAGAGAATTTCTAAAGGCTCGTCAACCTCGTTAATGATTCTTCAAAATATCCAAACACACATATGTTGGCCGTAAAATTGGATCTAAATATTTGTTCAGTAAATAAAGGGTACGGTGGTTGGGGACAATTTGAACTGCTGCCAAAAAGAAATCCCCATCACATTTGCCTCTGTTGTGCTCTTTGTGTTTTTATCGCCACTTTCGTTGTGTGATTTGGTAGTTCCCCGGATCATTCTAAACAAAAATATACAAGTCTAGGATATACACATTTTTGGCTCACTTCCCATTTTATTTCATTCTCTCGTTTACCTAAAGATATAGTCGAAGTTCTGTGTAATACGACGGGTATACCGCATCTGCAGTTCGATTGGCAGCCCCAACAGTCGTTCAGGGAGCGTCTCAACCACCAACTCACTGTGAATGTCGCTCCAATGGAACTAATGCTGTCTAAGGCTTTTTCCGATATTTTGGGTAGCAAAAGCTTCGACTGGAAGTCCTTTACCATCGCCTACGAGAAAAATACTCGTATGTACAGAAATTAAACACATATTTTTAATAACCACAATTTTGGTTTGATTCATCTTGGTCATACCCAAGCTTATAATATTTATTTTTGCCAAATTGGTAGCAGATTTCGAAGCTTATTATTAAAGCCAACAAAAATGAATGGGTTACATTTTTACAAGAACAAGATGCATCATATGAAAATTGTACAATTTTTCGAATAATTTTATATTAATTCATTTGTTTATATTCTTTTCTATACTTGTGTAATTAAAATCACAGGTTTATTTTTCAAAAGTTTTTTATATCTAAATATACAACATTCTTACCACTTCTTGTATACGTATGTACACTCTAAAAAAATACTCGACTTTAATTCGATTTAAGTACGTTTTTTTATCATCAAGACTGAATTGGAAAATTCGGAAATTTTTTTAAGGAAAACTTAGTTAAAAATTAAACAACCAGCTTTAACAGCAACTTTGATTTCAATTTAATCTTATTATACTGGTTATTTTATTGACACATTTTGTACTTTATTGATGGTTATATTAAATATTAAAATTATTTATACGGAGCATCTTGTCCACCTATGTTATTATATAAAGTTGTTGCTTTGATTGCTCTAAGTATAAAATAATTATGGAAATTTTAATTAGCTAATTTTTCTCCCACTACAGTATTTAAAATTCCCAACTCGTTCTAGCTTTCCATGCACGAACCCCCAAAAGTCAGACAAATAAATACTTCTTAGAATCTTCACGCACTTCCACTAGCTAGAAGAGAACTGTAACCTCACTTTAAACAAACTGACTGATGAAATTTGTAGAAACATTAATAAGAAATCTGACTACTGGATTGCCGAAATTGTTTTCCTTTCTTGTTTTAGTAGAAATATTTGGTCACTGTATCATCAGTAAAAATTTAGCATAAGCATATTAGGTTCGAATAGGAATTAGACTATAAAGATGACGTAGAATAATAATCATGTAAATAAATTATTTATTTCCTGATCTGTGATTTCCGTCAAGTTTTCGTGGTGAAAGTGGAATTATAAGAATAAGATTTAAGCGTGGTGTCGTTTGGTATCGTTTGGTTGACTTCTGTGATTTTTCTCTTATAAAAATAAGATAGTAGAAGGATATGGATATTCAGGTTGCGTAGGTGCAGGGCAGAATTACACCTTCAGTATTTAATGTCAAGTAAGCTACCAAGTGCATTTCGTAAATGGTTTACTTGAGATAAATATATGTCCGGCAAGTCGTTAATAAAATTATGCTGGGCTATAAATAGTAAGATATTCGATTTATCCACGACCACGTTAATCCGGGTATATTTAAATCCTCTGGATTATTTTTATACCCTTGCAGAGGGTATTATAATTTCAATCCAAAGTTTGCAACGCACTGAAGGAGACAATTTCGACCCTTAAAGAATATATGTACATATATTCTTGATCATTATCACCAGAAGGGTCGATCTAGCCACTCAATGCTCCAGGATGCTAGTGTGGAAAAATGTAGAAGCTAACGGAAGTCAACGGGTCAAGTCTTAACTTTTCAGTGTAGACCTCCAATACAGAGCAAAATGTCACAACAAAATACACGGTTTAATAATTTACAGTAAAAGTTTTTTTGATTGAAGCAAAAATAACTTTAAACAAGAAAGGAAAGCTAACTTCGGGCGGAGCCGAAGTTGATATACCCTTGCAGAATTCTCTATAATAATATTCTCCAAAATTATTCCTATGATGCATTCTTAATACTCATAAAAAATCCAAACTTCCTAACTTTAAAAACACCAAAGTTATGGCATTTCGAATCGTTCAGTTATATGGCAGCTATAGGATATAGTCGGCCGATCCTTATGAAATTTGGTAGGTCGGATTGATTGGCCAAATATAAAACCCATAGAACATCCCAACTTTCTAACTTTACAAACACCAAAGTTATGGCATTTCCGATCAATCAGTTATATGGCAGCTATAGGATATAGTCGGCCGATCCTTATGAAATTTGGTACGTCGGATTGATTGGCCAAATATAATACCCATAGAGAGTCCCAACTTCCTAACTTTACAAACACCAAAGTTATGGCATTTCCGATCAATCAGTTATATGGCAGCTATAGGATATAGTCGGCCGATCCTTATGAAATTTGGTACGTCGGATTGATTGGCCAAATATAATACCCACAGAGAGTCCCAACTTCCTAACTTAACAAACAGCAGAGTTATGGCATTTCCGATCAATCAGTTATATGGCAGCTATAGGATATAGTCGGCCGATCCCGGCCGTTCCGACTTATATACTGCGTGCAAAGGAAAGAAGGGTGTGTGCAAAGTTTCAATTCGATAGCTTTAAAACTGAGAGACTAGTTTGCGTAGAAACAGACAGACGGACAGACGGACAGACGGACAGACAGACGGACAGACGGACAGACGGACAGACGGACATGGCTATATCAACTCAGGAGGTGATCCTGATCAAGAATATATATACTTTATAGGGTCGGAGATGCCTCCTTCACTGCGTTGCACACTTTTGACCAAAATTATAATACCCTCTGCAAGGGTATAAAAAAAGGAAAGCTAATTTCGGGCGGAGCCGAAGTTGAAATACCCTTGCAGAATATTCTGTAAATTATATTCTCCAATATTATTCATATTATACATTCTTAATACTCATAAAAATCCTTCCTAACTTTAAAAACACTAAAGTTCTGGCATTTCCGATCGTTCAGTTATATATCAGCTATAGGATATAGTCGGCCGATCCTTATGAAATTTGGTAGGTCGGATGGATTGGCCAAACATAAAAGTCATAGAAAATCCCAACTTCCTAACTAAACAAACACCAAAGTTTTGACATTTTCGATCAATTAGTTATATGGCGGCTATATGATATAGTCGGCCGATCCCGACCGTTCCGCTTTATATACTGCGTGCAAAAGAAAGAAAGATGTGTGCAAAGTTTCAATTCAATATCTTTAAAACTGAGAGACGGACATGCTTATATCAACTCAGGACGCGATCCTGATCAAGAATATATATACATGCGTTGCACTTTTGAACAAAATTATAATACCTTTTGCAAGGGTACAAAAAGCCTACACAATTTACCTGTTATTACTAAATAAATGAAACAGACTTAATATTTATAAAGAAAATAACATAGCTAATAGGATTAAAAAATAATTTACTTCGCTCTTTCGGCCAAGTCACTTGAGTCTCAATATTATTGATGGCCTGTCGCGAACCTTTCCCAATTTATCCTAACCTATCCCTTCCCAAAAGACCTTAATCGCCTGCAGCACATCCTAGCATGGAAACAACTCCATAAAACAGGAATCAAGATGCAGGAATTCGAGCGTGGAAGTGACTATAGAATTCTCTGGAAGCGCATAAGCAACGCTCGTGAGAAGTTTGTTCTTCTTGATTGTCCGTCCGAAATTTTGGTGGACGTGATCAACGCCTCAATTGGATTCAATATGACTGGGTCATTTAATGTGAGTATTAAAACCTTAGTATTACGTTACCTTAGGCCGTTACAATTATTTGATTTACATAATCTAGAAAAAAGTATAAGTTGTTTTAATTCTCAGACATAAATTTTCAACATAGCATCCAAGTTAAGTTTCCATTCGTATTGTGCTATTAATTTAAAATATTTTAATAGCTTTTTTTTCTTGCTAACTTTGAAGTACTTTCCTTTCTTTATATTTTGATGATACAACATACAAGAAAATTTCGAAAAGTGTTTATTACGCGCCCTAAGTGGCTCTGACATAATTTTCATTGAAACACGGAAAAATGCTTGGTTAAAATGCTTGGACCCATAACTTTTCGTTGAGCTTAGAGAAAAGTTAATTTGGTTGTTAAAATGTTCTGGCCGACAAAAATATAAAAAAATACTAACTTTGTGTTGCAAAATTACTTATCTTACAATAATTGAGTACAGTTTATTATTGTACATATTAGGATCATCCCAAGCATCCCAAGATTGAAAGATCAGTCAAATTAATTATTGTTAACAATCGAGGATTAACAATGTGGGTGCTATCCGAAAGAGGTCCTCAAATCTCTCAAGTGATTTAAAAAAAAACAAAACTCAAGTGAGCTGTGTGAGTTCAAAAATTGTTTTTCATATTTAAACTGTTTTATATTTTGCACAGATGTCATTCGTTTTAGTTACACTCTGTTTAAAATATGTTTTTAACATTTATTTCGATTTACAAGGCCTAAAAATAATCTGAATCTCATGAGTAAAAATTATAAATGTATATGTGTAATTTAAAAATTTCCGACAATAAGAAGTGTATTCTTGTTCAGTCAAAAAACCAGGTTCTTGAGTCACTGCGCTATGGGGTTTTTGACCTGTTTTTGTGGCAATAATTAATAACTCGGTCAGTTTTGGAGACATCGACATGAAATCGTCAATATTTGTCCCTAGGCACATATATTGTGAAAATCGTTCGGATCAGGAAAAAATATCCTATAGCTCCCATAGGAACGTCGTTTAAAACTAAAAAAAAATTAATGAAATTTAAGGAGCTGAAATTTGTTGCTCTATGCCTATAAAAGTGGATGATAATAAGTCCAACAAAAGCAAAAAGAAAAAATTCCATCAAACTAAGAACTCATCGGTAGCCACGGATGCATATCGACTATCAATTCGCCAGTTTGTAGGCAAAATGATTCGAATTTGTCCAAATTGACGGGCAACTGACAGGACAAACATATCAAAATGATCCTCATATTATAATTAATTTGTTCATCAAACATTGTATAGCCTTTTCTTGCTCAAGCCGGCCCTTCTCGCTATTCCAAACAGCAACCACGTCGGCGTTGGGGAAAGTGAGGTTATCTAAGAAAAATTCAAATTGCACCAAAAGTGCACACGCTCAATTAATACATTTAACATATAGTACAAACCTGTTAGATCAGTTTCCATTTGTTTTTTTCTTTCCAAATGGTGTTTTACACGAATAAAATTAATTTCACAGAACGGTTTGAAAAAATTGCAACCCTAGCGCATATGCTTTCGGATGCAACAGCTGACTTTACAACTGTAACATATGCTGTTAAATATTAACATTTTGAGTATAAGGCATAACAGTTTGATGTTCGTTGATGCATTCCCATTTTTTTTTAAATTAGAGCACATTTAAAAAATGCCTAAATGCCACATAAAATGGTCAAAAACCCCATAGTGCACTGATACAATTTTTTAGGCAGATAAAGTCTCCGTTTAAACTTGGTTTTGAGCCGTGCTGTGGAACCCGTACTCTCTGTTAAGTTTTTTTTGGGTCGATCAGAATACAATTGATTTTCAATAGGGAATTGCTTGCAATCAAATGGCTATTCTCAGCAGTATCGTTAAAGTCCGCTTAATTGGGCAATAAGCCAAAAACTTTGTTAGCTACTAGACATTTACCTCATTTAAGAAAAATCCTTTCTTGAATTTGTATGATTTTCTATAAGCATTTTTAAATAAATTTTCGCTTTTAAACTTAAGAAAATGCTTTTATTGAAAATGCCCAACGAAGTAGTAAAATTTAAATGGTTTTATGTTTCATAATGAAGATATTTATTTTTATGAGTGCATACACTTCTTAAAAAACTGTGTTTATATCCCTTTTAGCAATAAAACCTTATTTTGACTTTTGCACATATGTAATAAGTTTTATTTATTTGACGCAGCATTTATTTCTAACGAATCTGGATACACATGTAAGCGGCGTCGATCGATTTTATTCGCGGGAATTCACTGTGTCCGTGGCGGCTGTCAGGATACGATCCTATATTCCCCCGCCAGTTCACGATGAGATTGATGTGTTCGACAATGAGGTTGAAACCAGGGTAGGACCGAATAATATAACCCGCCTGATGTTGTGCTCATTATATTATTATCCCCTTGTAGTTTGATTCACTTGGAACACAGATGGTTTATGACTCAGTTGTTCTGTTTTACAACGCTCTTTGGGTAATAAGTCAACGTCCTGGATTCTACACTCCTCAGTTTAGCTGTGGGCGAGGCTTTTGGAAGCCAGGACCGCGTTTGGTAGAGGAAATGAAAAAGGTAAGTTTACCAAGGACTATACTAGATATATATATTCAGCACCTTTTTATAAGGATTTTAAGCTACAAATTTCCTAAACGGATTTAATATTTAAAATAAATATTAATTTATTATTACCAATAAATAATAAATGGTGTTAAAAGGTAATTAAAAGTATGAACCAAATGGTTTCTGAAATTAAATGTTTGTTTAAATAGGATTCAGTCTGACTTAGTTAAAATACAACTCTTAAAATATATAAATTTCTTTAATTACAAGAAAAATAAAATATATATATTTTTTCCATTTAATAAAGGTGTTCAAAACTATCATTAAAAAAAAAAACGTTCAAACCTTAAAATCTAAATCTTACTATTGAACAATAAGAACAATTTCCTATACTGGACATATTATCGTAGGGGTATGATATATGTAGATATCCCTAAAGATATAGTTTAACACCGTTTAACACCGTGTAAATGTAACAGAGAGTAGGCAAGCAGATCTACTAAAGGCATAGAGTAAGAAACTATATAGAGGTTTCATTTGCTCTGCCCGGGCATAGAGTAAGAAACTATATAGAGGTTTCATTTGCTCTGCCCGGGCCTCTGCCAAAGCTCTGCTGAGAGCCATGTTCGAAGCTAACTTCTTCTAACTTCGGTTTCTCACCACTTCTAACATGTGCGAAGCACAAGCAATAGTATGGGGAATTCTCGCACCTATCCTTAGGAATAAGAGCGACCAGTGCAGCAATAAGAATTCACCATGGGCATGGATTCAGGCTCGATTCGAACATTTGCAAAACTCTCTTTTTTTCCGTTTTTCCCCTACGTGGCATCACTGGCAAAGTCACTCGAGAGCGCGGGCAGAGCAAATGACGGCTCTATACATTATTACTCTATGGCCCGGGCCTCTGCCAAAGCTCTGCTGAGAGCCATGTTCGAAGCTAACTTCTTCTAACTTCGGTTTCTCACCACTTCTAACATGTGCGAAGCACAAGCAATAGTATGGGGAGATTTCGCACCAATCCTTAGGAATAAGAGCGACCAGTGCAGCAATAAGAATTCACCATGGGCATGGAATGAAGCTCGATTCGAACAAATGAAAAACTCTCTTTTTTTCGGTTTTTCCCCTACGTGGCATCACTGGCAAAGTCACTCGAGAGCGCGGGCAGAGCAAATGAAACCTCTATATAGTTTCTTACTCTATGGTAGCAGGAGAGAATCCGAAGCAGCCGAACGTGTGTGGAAAATCAGCAGAAAGCATCAGCATTTATCCAGTAGTTTAATAAAAGCCAATTGTTATATTCATTACCTGTGCACCGCGAAATAATATTAATAAACAGAACTCAATAATATCTCACATAAATTAATAGTTTATAGCTCCCTCCAACTCTCTGATAGAGTTTGATAGCGATGAGATCAAAAAAGAGAGAGCCCAGTGAGAGCAACCTCTACAAAAACAACAACGTACTCTAAGAATATACAAGAATGATTGAAAAAGCTAAATTTTCCATCTCTGCTCCTGTTATTTTTTCCACTCCTCTTGAAGTTTTTCTCGCAGCATAGGAGCAAATTTTTCGTTCCAAAATTTCCCAAACGTGCTTTATTATATTCCAGTCCGGACTTTGTGGTGGTGAATATAATTGCCGGGGGGCATAATAAAGCAGCCAATCCTTCACTATCTTCGCTGTATGCTTAAGATCATTGTCCTGTTGGAAGATCCAGCTTGGGCCAAGGCATAGTTTGTCCACCGATGACTTCAAATGATTTTCCAATATGGTCTTATATTGGAAACGATCCATGTTACCCTCGATGAACACCAAGTTGCCTACTCCCGACGCTGCAACTGCTCCCCAAACCATGTCACTCCCACCGCCATGCTTTACTGTTGGAATGAGGTGCTTGGGATCCATTGCAGTGTTGGATTTCCTCCAAACCTTGGCCATGGTATCATATCCAAAGATGTTATATTTGGACTCATCAGTAAACAAAACCTTTTTCCAGAACTCATAATCCTTGTTAAGGTGCTCTTTTGCGAACTCCATACGAAGGGCACGATTTTTCTCACTTATGAGAGGTTTCTTGCGAGGAGTCCTGCTGCGGAATCCTTCATTGTTTAGAGCCCTAGTTATTGTGAGTGGGTTCACATCAATTTTGGATCTGTCAGCTAGTTCCTGGACCAAACTTGTAGCATGTACCGTAGGGTTTTAGCTAAATTCTCTGCGGATGAAGGAGATGTCCCTACTTGTTTATGATTAGGTGCATTTTCTTATTAAGTCTTTCTAATTTGTCTAAAATAGCTGTAATAAAAACAGAATTGTAATGTATTTATTTGAAATACATTTAGACGTTTTCTTACCTGACTTCTGAGTGTCTTCAGAAGCATTAAAAGGACTTGTGTAGTTGTTTGACATTTTTTTCACTTTTTGGTCTCAGCACTAAACACTCAATTTTCCTAGACTGCACTCTGCAAGTTTCCGATCACAAAAGAGCGCACGCAGAAAAGAAACGAAAAGAACCGAACGATTCCGTGTGCCGAGAAACTACGCATCAGTCAGTTTCCATGGAAAAACGATAAAGTCTTGAAAAACTATCGCAAACGAGCTCAAAAGTGATTGAAAACTGGACATAAGGCTGAAAAATATGTCGCCCGGTTTTTGTTTACTAAACGCTCTTTTCTGAGTCCGTTTGCAAACATTTAACGAGACTTTGGTAAAAGCTCGCGTATTTCTATCGTTTCTAAGTCCGTTTACGAACATTTTGAGATATATTCGTATTCCTACTTAACGCGTCTACGAGTTGCATAAGTTTACCCGTTTTATGAACTAACTCAAAGTCATACTCAAGCAAGGGGTTCAACTCAATCCTATTCAATGTTAACGTCAGTGGGTTACAATCAGTAACTATTCTAAATCGTCTACCTTGCACATAAATTCAAAATTTTCTTAGAGCATAAATTATCGCTAACGTTCAAGTTTAATTATATGATAATTTGCTTCGTCTTTTGTTGTGGCCTTTGAAAAATAAAAAATAGGGTGTAACTTTGTATCCTCTTTTCTTTGTGCGCTTGCATCTGTATGCAATTCTATCTCGTCTTTGTAATAATATAATCCCCACACTGGAGCTTCCACTAACATTTTCTTAAGCATCTCGAAACTTTGTAATTCCTTCTCTTCGAATACAAACTCTTTATCTTTCTTTAACAGTTCTCATAATGATTTTGTGATCATTGAAAAATTCTTTTTGAATCTTTAAAATACGAACATAAACCTGAAAAGCTTCTAACACCTTGAATTTTATCTGGAACGGGAAAATCTCTAACACCTAAGCGATCAAAAACTTCCCTAAGAACATTTAGATGTTCTTGTATCTTTTTACTGGCGATCGTGATATCGTCCAAATATATTACTACGTTACCATCCCTTACCATGTCTGCAAAAATTGTATTAATAAATCGTTGAAACACCGCCGCACAGTGGCCGATTTGGCTGTTTTAGCTTTAGACTTAGCAAATTTTTAACTGTTAAAAATAAAAAAAGTTTTGTTTTTACCGATAGTAAAATAGTCATTTATCGAAAAAAAAAACTATGATTGAAAAATTCGATAAACTAGATCATATGGTAGCACTAAACGTATAGCTTGATTGATGCACTTATTTTTATATTTGCGACATTTTGTTGGATTTCACCTGTTTTGAAACAAGTTCCCCATTTTCCTAAAGTTCAAGGTATGTAGTAAAATAAAATGAATGTTTTGTGACCTGTGAGTAGATGTTATATTCGTAGTTTTAGTTCAAATCCATCAATGTTTGTAGCCCGCTTTTTGAAAGAAAACTTCAGCTTCAGTAGACTACAATTTTGTGAGGCCCGTCCCGCAAAAAGTGAATATCTGTGGTAAACTATGGTTCGTCCAGTGTGTAAAATATTCAAGATCAGCTGCCCTAACGTGCCCCTGCTAAAGTTTGGGATATAGTTGAGCCTATTTTTGAGAATTTTCTGGACAAATCTAAATGTTATGAAACGGATTTGAATTTTATACATTGCACCGTTAAAAATTTTAGTAAAATCCTATGTAAAAGGTTGAGAAAATGTAATAGGGATATAAAGCGTTTCGGGAACAAGAACACGCTGTATGGCCTCTGGATACACCATTAACATTCAGAGATTTCGCGAATATGCTTTCGAAACTGCACGCATTTTTTTTAAAGAATATCCGTGGTTTTACATACCTTCCTCAGTGCACAAGATTTTTATTCCCGGAGCGGATATTATCAAAACTGTACCACTTCCAATCGGGATGTTGTCAGAAGAAGCCTTGGAAGCCCGAAACAAAGATTTAAGAAATTTTCGCTTGAACCCTACGCGCAAAAACTCGCGGTCTAACATCTTTTGCACTTATTGTTAGTATCGTCGGATCCAGTAATAACAAGTTTATGCAAAAGTTCGGCCAATAACTCGAGCAAACAAGTTTCTTTTGATATTGAAGGTCAAAATTTAACTTTGGACTACAATGTACAACAAGAAAATTCCGATTCAGAATCGAAAAATTGAAATAGGTTTATTTTTTTAAATAACATCTTTAAAAACAAAATAAATATTCAATTAAAAAAAATTAAAAAAAAAATTATAATTTAAAAATAAAAAATTAAATTGAAATCCCCTTTTGGGTTGACATTGCATAAAAATTTCAAACTTTGTAAAATTATCGTTATTTTTTATGAAATTCCATTCCAAACTAGATAAGCCAAATCGGCCATTGTGCGCCGGAGCAATTTTTAGCCGCATTGGCATCAGCATAAATTCAAATTGTCCTAAAGGCGTCATAAATGAAGTATACTTTATTGAGTCACTGTCCACGAACACATGAAAGTAGCCATGTTTTATATTTTATTTCGAAAATATGGTTTTATTTACCAAAGTGTTTAACAAATCGTCGATTAAAGGTAAAGGATAATTATCTTTAACCATTGTCTTATTAAGCTTTCGGTAATCCACACATAGTCGAAGATCACCTGTTTTCTCTTTTACTAACACTATTGGAGATGCATAATCCGATTGACTTGGCCTTATAATTCCCACATATAAGTATTTTTATTTTTCTGTATAAGCTAAAAGTATGGGCGAACAACTGAAAGGTTTAGAATCGTCTAACCTTAATTTTATTTCAATCTGACTTCTGGTTCCTTTGGTCTTTCTTTATTTACATAACAACTTTCAACCATTCTAACAAGCTGACACCTAACATTATAAATCACTTGATTGCCAATCTTATAATCTGGACTTTCATCTGTTTTGTTAATATTAAACAATTCCTTTGCCACTAAATCTATTTCATTTGTATTTATAATTTTTTCTTCATCTGTAATTTTACTAAAAATTTATTTAATTATCTGCCCATTGTCGCTAATTTCATTGCTAACTAACTGGTTTTCATTACTAACAATATCACTAACACTTCTCAACCGTAACCATTTTCAAAGTGTCGAGGTTTAAATTAATAATATATGCTTTCATAAAATCTCTTCCCAGTATTACATCATGACTCAAATAACTAAAATAACTAAATGAAATAATAATTTGCTAACATTTTCTGGTACTTTGGATATTTTAATAAATGAAATTGGGCTCCCTGTATCTATGAGGCATTCTGTAATTAATCTGATATTAGAATCGTTCATAAAATTAATTTCGAAGTATCTTACATAATTGTTATTGCCACCCGGCTTATTTTTGTTCTTCACGCACGTAGCCACAAAATGTCCCATCTCGCCGCATAGCACGACCCTTTCTCCCGTTTCGACTTCCTGCATACGGATGTCCAGTGTCCTTTGGTATTACAATTATAACAGCGCATCTCTTTGTTGTCCTTGAAATTTGCTACTGTCTTCGTCCTTCCAACACTAAGTGATTTGGGCAAGCTAACATCCGCAAATGCTCGCTTTATGTGCCCAACATCTACAAAGCATTGAATGTGCGCCTGATAACGAAGCCCTTGATTTGGGATTCCTTCGATAATGCAGCCTAACATTTCTTCTGCATCCATATTAATGCCTGAGCAATCATTACTTTGTCATTAGCATAACTCCCGAAAGGCTCGCCGGTACTCCATTTGCGATTCTCAAATTTGCGCCTTATCTCCAGCTTCGATGTTTTTTCGCCAAACATTGAGATCAGTTCGGCAGTTAATTCCTCCAGTGGTAGCAAAACACGCCCTGCATTTGCGTGGAACCAAACATTAGCTTTACCTTTAGCCATCAACATTTTGACGTAGTGTCCGGTTATACCATATGTAGATGCTTGCGATATTATACACTCACTCGCATATCTCTGCTCACACCCCCAAAAAAGTCAAAATCAAACTTTGTACATTAATTGTTCGGCCATTTATGCATGTATTTTATTCATTCTTTTTTTTAAACAAAACTATAGGTTATTGTCTTCATTGACGTATAAATATTCAACAGGGGGTTATATTTTATTTTTAATTTTAAACTTAACACTACGAAAAAGTGTACGCGCAAAAGTCTGCATACAGTTTAGTATAACGTAAATGAAAATCCTTTTTAGTAACTTGTTGGGTATCCTTTCCTCTGGAGTACCTCCGTAAGACGTTTCTGCATGGAGTCGACCAGTTTTTTGGTCTCCTCCGTAGCGATTTTGCCCCATTCCTCTATATTTACCTCCTTGAGCATTTTTTTTGATGTTATTGTGTGCTTTCGGATTTTTCTCTCAAGGAGATCCCACAAATGTTCGATTGGGTTCAGATCCGGACTCTGGTGTGGTGTTCGCAGCTGATTTTTGACATTATACAGCAGCCAAAGCTTGGTATTTTGTGCAGTGTGCTTAGGGTCGTTATCTTGCTGGAACCAATAGTCACTTTCCAGCCCCAATTTCTCAGCACTTTGCTGCAAATTGTCTTTTAAAATGTTAATATATAGTCCTTGATCCATAATTGTCTCGATGAACGTCAATTTTCCCACCATATACCCCCACACCATAATACCGCTTCCTCCATGTTTCACCGTGCCTACTAAATTTTCTTTTTTGAAGGCTTTTCCGCTTTTCCGCCACACCAAGACTTTTCCCTTGATTCCGAATATGCAGAATTTACATCAGAGTAATCCATTTGCGGGCACACGAATCCCCAGCAAACTCACTCAATACTTGTATTGCCATTCCCAACGAAATATCACCTCTTTAATTAATCTTTTCTTTCGTGACATTGACATTTTTCACCTCACGCACGCTGCTTATTGCGTCGTTGCAACTCTATCCAGCTTGGTTTTGCATGTTGTCTTCTGCATACTTTTGATTTCTGCCTCCGCCTTCCATTTGTTCGCCGCCTTTTTCGTTGCTTCTTTGACCCCTTGTTCTCCTGTCAATGCTGCCACCAAATTCGCCAATGCTGCCCTTAGCTTCTTCGTTCTCTTCAGCAACTTCGCTTTCGTTTTCTCCATCATCGCCTTCTTCTTCGTAATCCTCGATGCCGCCGTCTCTTTTTGTATAAACATTTCATCAATCTTATTGCGTATTTCGGTCGGTAATTGGTTTAGACGTAAAATTAATTCTTGTTTTGTACCCGTCGTCGATAACTTTAATACCCTCAACCACTTTTTTAATTGTTCAATCGATGTTTCGTTTAAATCCATTTTGCTTTGTTAGGTTTTAATTTATTTGGCTCGTGATCGGACCACTTCTGATGTTATGGGGGTACGATATAGATATCCCTAAATATATAATTAAACACCGTTGAATATATAAATTAATTGTTTATAGCTTTATTTTAGTTTAATAGTATCTGTTCAGTATCACCATAGAGTAAGAAACTACATATATAGAGGTTTCATTTGCTCTGCCCGGGCCTCTGCCAAAGCTCTGCTGAGAGCCATGTTCGAAGCTAACTTCTTCTAACTTACCTAATACAGAGCTCGAAAACAAACTCTTAAAAGCTACAGTCAACCATGGCGGGGATCATCTTATGGTTTGGGCCTGTATGGCAGCTTCTGGCGGGGCAACCTCGTTTTTTTTTTGAAGTTATCATGGATGGCCAAGATGTACCTACAGATTTTAAAGGAATACCTAATCCAAACTGCAGAAAAACTGGGCATACGCTATCGATTTCGATTTTACCACGACAACGATCCGAAGCATTCATCAGGAATTGTGAAGGTTTAACTTGTCTGGAACTGCCCTCATGTCGTCATAACGCCAGCACAGTCTCCAGATTTAAATGTGATCTAAAATTTTTGGGAAATATGGGACATCGCTATAAGGAAGAGGAAGATTTCGAACAAAACGACATGAAAAGTGTTCTTATGGAAGAATGGCCAAAAATTCCAGTGGAAACCACTAAAAAGTTAGTTTCTTCCTTGGGAAATCGTCTCAAAGCTGTCCTGAACCAGAAAGGAGGACATACCAAATATTAGCTTTTAAATTACAAATAATAAGTTAAGAAGAATGAACTGCACGAAATAAGCTGCGGCATGAAAAAAGCCTGAACATTTTGTTTTTATTTAATAAGTATTTTGTTTTTACGGGGAAGGAAATCGTTTTAATTTAATAAACAAGTTAATATTCCCTTTTAAAATACTGCATTTAAATTTTTCTGTTATCTTTCTTAGTTTAGCAGGAATAATGACTTGAACTTTTTTTAGGTAACTGCACGAAATAAGCTGCGATCCACTGTATATGAAGTAACTTTAATATCTTACTTATTGCATTCGACCTCTTTTAGCAAATGGATAGATTGCTGTACAAGTACAGTGGAAAAACACTGGAAATAGAATTCTTTAAAAAAAATCTATGAATAATTCAAAAGCAAATTCCAATTCCGATTTCGAGCGACTTTCGTTTTAGTTTTTGATAAATCAGAAATAATGTAGCAGGATTGCTACCTATTAGTATGTACATACATACATATGTACATATGTATGTATGTATTCTTGTATATTCTTAGAGTACGTTGTTGTTGTTGTAGAGCTTGCTCACACTGGGCTCTCTCTTTTCATCTCAACGCTATACAACTCTATCAGAGAGTTTGGGGTTGCACTATGGGGAATTTGCCCGATTTTTTGGAATAAATGTATTTTTTAAAAGTATGCCGATTTTCAATTTTTTTGTTTTAATGTATTAAGAAAACATCAAGCTGTTTGGTAACATACCGCAAATGTTAACTTAAAAGTCTAGTATTTAAATACCAACTGTTAAAGTCAGCTGTTGCAAGCGCACATGGTTTGTTTACATTTTGCTTAACTATGAAGCTCATTTTCAAATCATTATCTCTGCAACAAAATGACGTAAGACAGTAAAATTTGAAATGATTACCAATTCTCAAGGTATGTTCTGTGTAAAAATACTTATATATTGCTTAAAATGTGCGTCCAATTTTTAAAATTTGTAAATGTAGCAGGTAATGTTTTCGTTTGGGTTTTGGAAAGAAAGTTAAACTTTCAATAGAGTTTTAAAAAAATGTTTAACTTTGTTCAGTGAGTGTCTATATCTATGTTGTAGAGCCATTAATTGCGAATTCAGAACATATTGTCTCATCGTGCGCTTCGTGCGACTTTTCGCGTAATTTCATTTTTTAGAAACCAATCTCTTGATCAAAAACGCAGCCCTGCTGGAAGTTTTGCATAAGCAAATGGGTCTTCGAGAAAAAGAAGATGGCGAATTCACTTTTGTTAGCTAGCTAGTTAATCCCACAGTTGAATCTCCAACTTTACAGATGTTTTTCAGAGAGCCATGGTTACTTCAGACCCCATCATTTCATCAATTAATTTGAAGAAGCGCGTCCGAAAACATAAGCTGCTTGCTCTTCCACCAGAAGTCATTCAATTGTTATTATGCGAATATGAACCTGGAGACGAGTCTCTAGATGTTGATAATTATGAAGAAGAAAACGACTATGATTTTTTGTACAACATTGAAATTGAAAATTAAGACTATATGCTCTTAAATTAAATTTATTATAAAAAATAAAAAAAATTGGGTGGGGGGGAGGGGTATACTTTCACTTTTCCAACAGGTGTGTATAGGTATGTAGAACACTATAAAAAAAACCTCACTGAAATATGTTACATAGTTCGCGAGTTATTAATTTATTCCAAACAAGAAAGGAAAGCTAACTTCGAGCGAAGCCGAAGTTGATATACCCTTGCAGAATACTCTGTAAATTATATTCTCCAAAATTATTCATATGATGCATTTTTAATACTCATAAAAAATCACAACTTTCTTACTTTAAAAAAACCAAAGTTATGGCATTTCCAATCGTTCAGTTATATGGCAGCTATAAGATATAGTCAGCCGATCCTTATGAAATTCGGTAGGTCGGATTGATTGGTCAAATATAAAACCCATAGGAAGTCCCAGCTTCCTTACTTTACAAACACCAAAGTTATGGCATTTCCAATCGTTCAGTTATATGGCAGCTATAGGATATAGTCGGCCGATCCTTATGAAATTTGGTAGGTCGGATTGATTGGCCAAATATAAAACCCATAGGAAGTCCCAGCTTCCTTACTTTACAAACACCAAAGTTATGGCATTTCCGATCAATCAGTTATATGGCAGCTATAGGATATAGTCGGCCGATCCCGTCCGTTCCGACTTATATACTGCGTGCAAAGGAAAGAAGGGTGTGTGCAAAGTTTCAGTTCGATAGCTTTAAAACTGAGAGACTAGTTTGCGTAGAAACAGACAGACGGACAGACGGACAGACAGACGGACAGACAGACGGACAGACAGACGGACAGACGGACAGACGGACATGGCTATATCAACTCAGGAGGTGATCCTGATCAAGAATATATATACTTTATAGGGTCGGAGATGTCTCCTTCACTGCGTTGCACACTTCTGACCAAAATTATAATACCCTCTGCAAGGGTATAAAAATCGGGCAAATTCCCCATAGTGGGTTGGTGCGAGCATAGAGTAAGAAACTATATAGAGGTTTCATTTGCTCTGCCCGGGCCTCTGCCATAGAGTAAGAAACTATATAGAGGTTTCATTTGCTCTGCCCGGGCCTCTGCCAAAGCTCTGCTGAGAGCCATGTTCGAAGCTAACTTCTTCTAACTTCGGTTTCTCACCACTTCTAACATGTGCGAAGCACAAGCAATAGTATGGGGAGATTTCGCACCAATCCTTAGGAATAAGAGCGACCAGTGCAGCAATAAGAATTCACCATGGGCATGGAATGAAGCTCGATTCGAACAAATGAAAAACTCTCTTTTTTTCGGTTTTTCCCCTACGTGGCATCACTGGCAAAGTCACTCGAGAGCGCGGGCAGAGCAAATGAAACCTCTATATAGTTTCTTACTCTATGCCTCTGCCAAAGCTCTGCTGAGAGCCATGTTCGAAGCTAACTTCTTCTAACTTCGGTTTCTCACCACTTCTAACATGTGCGAAGCACAAGCAATAGTATGGGGAGATTTCGCACCAATCCTTAGGAATAAGAGCGACCAGTGCAGCAATAAGAATTCACCATGGGCATGGAATGAAGCTCGATTCGAACAAATGAAAAACTCTCTTTTTTTCGGTTTTTCCCCTACGTGGCATCACTGGCAAAGTCACTCGAGAGCGCGGGCAGAGCAAATGAAACCTCTATATAGTTTCTTACTCTATGGTGCGAGTCGTGAGCGGAGAGCGAGTTCAGTCATAGAGTAAGAAACTATATAGAGGTTTCATTTGCTCTGCCCGGGCCTCTGCCAAAGCTCTGCTGAGAGCCATGTTCGAAGCTTCAGTTTCTCACCACTTCTAACATGTGCGAAGCACAAGCAATAGTATGGGGAGTTTTCGCACCAATCCTTAGGAATAAGAGCGACCAGTGCAGCAATAAGAATTCACCATGGGCATGGAATGAAGCTCGATTCGAACATTTGCAAAACTCTCTTTTTTTCCGTTTTTCCCCTACGTGGCATCACTGGCAAAGTCACTCGAGAGCGCGGGCAGAGCAAATGAGCCCGGCAGAGCAAATGACGCCTCTATACATTATTACTCTATGGTTCAGTCATAAAATGATGAAATGATGGGGTCTGAAGTAACCATGGCTCTCTGAAAAACATCTGTAAAGTTCGAGATTCAACTGTGGGATTAACTAGCTAGCTAACAAAAGTGAATTCGCCATCTTCTTTTTCTCGAAGACCCATTTGCTTATGCAAAACTTCCAGCAGGGCTGCGTTTTTGATCAAGAGATTGGTTTCTAAAAAATGAAATTACGCGAAAAGTCGCACGAAGCGCACGATGAGACAATATGTTCTGAATTCGCAATTAATGGCTCTACAACATATATATAGACACTCACTGAACAAAGTTAAACATTTTTTTAAAACTCTATTGAAAGTTTAACTTTCTTTCCAAAACCCAAACGAAAACATTACCTGCTACATTTACAAATTTTAAAAATTGGACGCACATTTTAAGCAATATATAAGTATTTTTACACAGAACATACCTTGAGAATTGGTAATCATTTCAAATTTTACTGTCTTACGTCATTTTGTTGCAGAGATAATGATTTGAAAATGAGCTTCATAGTTAAGCAAAATGTAAACAAACCATGTGCGCTTGCAACAGCTGACTTTAACAGTTGGTATTTAAATACTAGACTTTTAAGTTAACATTTGCGGTATGTTACCAAACAGCTTGATGTTTTCTTAATACATTAAAACAAAAAAATTGAAAATCGGCATACTTTTAAAAAATACATTTATTCCAAAAAATCGGGCAAATTCCCCATAGTGCAACCCCAAACTCTCTGATAGAGTTGTATAGCGTTGAGATGAAAAGAGAGAGCCCAGTGTGAGCAAGCTCTACAACAACAACAACGTACTCTAAGAATATACAAGAATACATACATACATACAGTGACAAACTTAATTATTGGCACAGCAAGCATGTTAAACTTTGAGGCTATTTTTCTTCTTATAATATGCTGATATTAAAATAAAACAAAATATTTTTAGATAGAATCATTAATATTATGTTAAATACAAGTGGCTTCATTAATTTATCTTTTATAAATAATTTATTAAAAATAAAAAACCAAAGAATGGACCAAATTTGCCTGAACAAAATTATTGGCACACTTGGGTTTTAATTAACTATTTTGTTAAAACTTTATCGATTTGGCCCCTTTTTTTTTAATTATCACATTTGCCTCTATAATCTTAATGGTATAATGATAAATTTTATAGCTAAAATTGTTTTAGTGCCTTAAAATAAAGGAAAAGTTGTTTGACTTTACAAGGTAAAAATAAAATCAACCGCATGTGTCCAAAAATTAAAATTTAATAAGCAGGATCAATGCAAATCGAAAGTCAACATTGGGGAAAGGATGCCCAGAAGCCATTTTTCCCATTCGGAGTCCTTTGCTACATTTTAAAGGACCCACGCAGTTGCAAAATGCAGGGCACACTGGCTAATCCATGGCTTTGAGAGGCCAGGAAAGCGTAAGGATCGTATAAAAGGACAATGTCAACCCCCAGATCTCCTCAACACGTATCGAAGTTGATGATAAGAAGGACTTTGGTAAGGATATTCACCCAACAGCCTTTTTTAGGCCCTGCATGATGGTTTCTACAAACGAATTGCTCCTAGAAAAAATCCATCGGCTTGAAAAGGGTTCTAACATAAGCTCTTTGCTTGGGGAAAGGATAATTAAATCATACGAGAAGGTTGAAAGGACCCAAAAGTCGATTGGCATACTCAGATATAAATTTCGCTGCACTAAAAGGTTGTTTTTGACTTTTAAAATCTATAGATTTTTTCTATGTTCAATTCGTTTGTAGAAACCATCATGCAGGGCCTAAAAAAAGGCTGTTGGGTGAATATCCTTACCAAAGTCCTCCTAATCATCAACTTCGATACGTGTTGAGAAGATCTGGGGGTTGACATTGTCCTTTTATACGATCCTTACGCTTTCCTGGCCTCTCAAAGCCATGGATTAGCCAGTGTGCCCTGCATTTTGCAACTGCGTGGGTCCTTTAAAATGTAGCAAAGGACTCCGAATGGGAAAAATGGCTTCTGGGCATCCTTTCCCCAATGTTGACTTTCGATTTGCATTGATCCTGCTTATTAAATTTTAATTTTTGGACACATGCGGTTGATTTTATTTTTACCTTGTAAAGTCAAACAACTTTTCCTTTATTTTAAGGCACTAAAACAATTTTAGCTATAAAATTTATCATTATACCATTAAGATTATAGAGGCAAATGTGATAAAAAAAAAGGGGCCAAATCGATAAAGTTTTAACAAAATAGTTAATTAAAACCCAAGTGTGCCAATAATTTTGTTCCGGCAAATTTGGTCCATTCTTTGGTTTTTTATTTTTAATAAATTATTTATAAAAGATAAATTAATGAAGCCACTTGTATTTAACATAATATTAATGATTCTATCTAAAAATATTTTGTTTTATTTTAATATCAGCATATTATAAGAAGAAAAATAGCCTCAAAGTTTAACATGCTTGCTGTGCCAATAATTAAGTTTGTCACTGTATGTACATATGTATGTATGTACATACTAATAGGTAGCAATCCTGCTACATTATTTCTGATTTATCAAAAACTAAAACGAAAGTCGCTCGAAATCGGAATTGGAATTTGCTTTTGAATTATTCATAGATTTTTTTTAAAGAATTCTATTTCCAGTGTTTTTCCACTGTACTTGTACAGCAATCTATCCATTTGCTAAAAGAGGTCGAATGCAATAAGTAAGATATTAAAGTTACTTCATATACAGTGGATCGCAGCTTATTTCGTGCAGTTACCTAAAAAAAGTTCAAGTCATTATTCCTGCTAAACTAAGAAAGATAACAGAAAAATTTAAATGCAGTATTTTAAAAGGGAATATTAACTTGTTTATTAAATTAAAACGATTTCCTTCCCCGTAAAAACAAAATACTTATTAAATAAAAACAAAATGTTCAGGCTTTTTTCATGCCGCAGCTTATTTCGTGCAGTTCATTCTTCTTAACTTATTATTTGTAATTTAAAAGCTAATATTTGGTATGTCCTCCTTTCTGGTTCAGGACAGCTTTGAGACGATTTCCCAAGGAAGAAACTAACTTTTTAGTGGTTTCCACTGGAATTTTTGGCCATTCTTCCATAAGAACACTTTTCATGTCGTTTTGTTCGAAATCTTCCTCTTCCTTATAGCGATGTCCCATATTTCCCAAAAATTTTAGATCACATTTAAATCTGGAGACTGTGCTGGCGTTATGACGACATGAGGGCAGTTCCAGACAAGTTAAACCTTCACAATTCCTGATGAATGATTCGGATCGTTGTCCTGGTAAAATCGAAATCGATAGCGTATGCCCAGTTTTTCTGCAGTTTGGATTAGGTATTCCTTTAAAATCTGTAGGTACATCTTGGCCATCCATGATAACTTCAAAAAAAAAACGAGGTTGCCCCGCCAGAAGCTGCCATACAGGCCCAAACCATAAGATGATCACCGCCATGGTTGACTGTAGCTTTTAAGAGTTTGTTTTCGAGCTCTGTATTAGGTTGCCGCCAAACATATTAAACCAAAAAGGTTACATTTTGACTCGTCTGCAAATAACACGGCATTCCAAAACGAAATCGGAAGAAGAATATGCTCCCTTGTTCTTAATACAGAGCTGGAAAGCAAACAACTATAAGCTACAGGCAATCATGGCGGGGAGCACCATTTTTTATTAATTTTCTCACTTTTGAGACGTGGCAAAAATACCTTTAGTTATTCATTATATATGATAGAAAATAAAATTTTGGTACAATATTTACAAATTTTATCTCAAAGAAGTAATTACAATGGGCATAGGTATTTTAAAGTACATTGTGTTAAAAGGAAGTCTTTTGATGGCCAGAACTGAATAGGGCCCACAGTCTATTATGACTTGGTCGCATTTTAGTGACGAATCACACCAGAGTGTGCTGAAAAATCGCTATACGGTAGTCCGACTTAACCTATTGTATATTGATCGATATTTTGATATTTTTTATTAGCTCTTTGAATTTTGATTCTAAGACCTTTCAAAAGTCGATTGGTTCAGAAATAATTGTGTTGAATGTAAATAGGTAACTATAGAAAATTCACGCTTGGGCAGTGACTCTTAAATTTATTCAGATCCCTATGCGAAATACGCTTCGACTTTAATGAGTATTTGTGTATCGTTTCGTTTGCCAGTCTTATCTTTTCAAGATCCTGCCATTATTTTTGTTGGATTTTGGTGCTTTTGTTGGATAATACCGAAACTCAAATTTTGTAATAACATTTTTTTCAGCTTTCTCCAAAGAATGTCAAGCCCCCCTTCAAAACCCAAAGGCTCCAGATAAATAGTGATGGTCAGCGCGATGATTTTAACCTTGAAGTCTACAACCCCCTCGTCGATCGCGTATCTCATATCTGGAACAAGGAGTTCCAGCTTGTGGACTATAAATCAATCAGGGAGAACTCGACTCAGGCCGTCAAACAGAGACGCCTTGACGACAAAGAGGACTTCTCCCAAAAGCCCGTCCGATATACAGTGGCCACTCGGGTGGGCAAACCCTACTTCAGTTGGCGGTTAGTTCATAGTATTATGTAACTAAAAAACCTAAGCTAAAAATTTGTCTTCTAGTCCGGAACCCGAAGGAGTTCACTACGAGGGAAATGAACGTTTCGAAGGTTACGCCGTAGATTTAATGTACGCGTTGTCCAGGCAATGCAAATTTGATTTCATCTTTGAACCCGTCAGGGATAATAAATATGGAAGTTACGATGCTGCCACAGATGAGTGGGATGGTATTATCCGACAATTGATAGACAATGTGAGTATTCCTAAAATAATAAGACAAGAAATAAAAGCTAAAAGTAAGTTTTATGACATATTCGATTAATTTGTTTTCAGTTTTAAAGCTTTCTGGATGAAACTTTCCTCTTTCACAAGACCTGTTTCAGTTATAACAGAATTAATTAACCAGTTTAGTATTGGCAAGTTTCATCCAGTCAGCTTTGAAATAATATTAAGCGGTTGCTAACTTTTGCCTTAAGGTGTGTATAATATCTTTCGTAAACAAGCTGGGTTCAAAGTAATTTAAGCATTTAATTTAACGCCAAGATTTGTTTTATTTTACCTTAGAATGCGCAAATCGGAATATGTGACTTGACCATTACCCAGGCGCGTCGTTCGGTGGTGGACTTCACGGTTCCCTTTATGCAGCTGGGCATAAGCATTCTGTCATACAAGGAGCCCCCACCGAAGGCAAATATTTACGCCTTCCTTAATCCGTATGGAGTCGAAGTGTGGCTATATGTGATGATTGCCATGATGATCACTGGCTTGGCCTTGATTCTTACCGGTCGCATGGATCAATTCGAGTGGGAGCCGCCGGTGGAAAATGGGGACCAGGAACTGGAGCGAGAGAACATCTGGCATTTGAACAACACTATGTGGCTGGTCTTGGGATCGATCCTCAATCAAGGCTGCGATCTTTTACCAAGGCAAGTAGTTGATATTGGACTTAATGCATTTTATTAAATATTATTATGTAATTTTATTAAATTCAGATCGTTAGCATTAAGGAAATAATAGTTTTCGATTTTTACTTCGAATTTCTCGAATTACACTGTGTTAAACATTACAAGCTTCTTTCACACCATGGACAATAATCGAAACTCCGATTTTAATTTTAAGACAAGAAGAAAATAAGGAAGCAGTCTTCAAAAAATCGAAGTTTATTTACCCTTTCAGTTATTACAAAGCGACTACATTTCGATTTCTATGCCTGTAGTACCAACAAACAAGAAAGGAAAGCTAACTTCGGGCGGAGCCGAAGTTGATATACCCTTGCAGAATATTCTGTAAATTATATTCTCCAAAATTATTCATATGATGCATTCTTAACACTTATACTTCATTTGAATTTGACATATCTATCCTTTTTAGCTTTTTTTATAATGGAAGTTAGTAACAGTAACGGGCAATAACGGTCATAGAAGTAATTATATAGGATATAGTCGGCCGATGCTTATGAAATGGTAGGTCGGATTGATTGATCAAAAATTAAACCCGTAGAAAATCCCAACTTCCTAACTTTACAAACACAAAAGTTATGGCATTTCCGATCAATCATTTATATGGCAGCTATAGGATATAGTCGTCCGATCCCGGCCGTTCCGACTTATATACTGCGTGCAGGGGAACGAACGGTGTGTGCAAAGTTTCAATTCAATATCTTTAAAACTGAGAGACTAGTTTGTGTAGAAACAGACAGACGGACATGCTTATATCAACTCAGGAGGCGATCCTGATCAAGAATATATATACTTTATAGGGTCGGAGATGTCTCTTTCACTGCGTTAGAAACTTTCGACCAAAATTATAATACCCTCTGCAAGGGTATTTAAAGTAAAGCAATGTCGATTTTTGACATCTTTTCTATGGGATCTAAATTATATTGTTGTCTGATTTCACAAAACTAAAAGCGTACTTCTGATATAGTAGATAATTACTATATCTCAAAGAAATATTTTGATAAATAGAAAAGTTTTATTTTAGTTCTATCGAAGATATTTATTTAATATTCATCCTATTGATAGTTTCCATTCTATGTCTTTTTTTTGGTCTTCTGTCCAGTTAACTTTAGCTATTTTGTTAATTGTAATATAGTTATAATCTTAGTATTTACAGTATTTATACTCAAGCATGCTTATTTATCATTAGGGGTCTTCCCATGCGTTTGCTGACCGCCTTCTGGTGGATCTTTGCCCTGCTCATCTCCCAGACCTACATTGCCAAGTTGGCTGCGTTTATCACCTCTGCGAAGATCGCTGGAAATATCGGCTCCATGCACGATCTCGTTGACCAGAACAAGGTTCAGTTTGGCACCATCCACGGTGGCGCCACATCGGTGTACTTTTCTGAATCGAACGACACTGAAAACCGGATGGCGTGGAACAAGATGCTGTCCTTCAAGCCGGACGCCTTCACCAAGAACAACGAGGAGGGGGTGGACCGCGTCAAGCTGAGCAAGGGAGGCTACAATTTCCTGATGGAGACGACCAGTCTGCAATACTACGTCCAGCGAGACTGCGAGCTTACCCAGATCGGGGAGAGTTTTGGAGAGAAGCACTACGGAATAGCAGTCCCACTGAGTAAGTGGAGCCGACTCCTTAATTTGATTTCAGCTTTAAACGGTTGCTAGTTTCGAAAATTACTCTGAAATATAATTTTTGAGTTGGTTTTTAATGACCTTTTGATATTAATTGAAATTTCATTTTAGTTGGTTATATTTTCATTTCTTTTATAACACAAGCTTAATAACCATGAGAGGAATGCTAAAATACAAACTTTAAATCCTTTTGCTGATGTCAGTTCCATTCTTAGTTATATGTAGAGTATCATTAGGGTTCGAGTAAATGTTTCTTTAAACAAGCACAGAATCCGTTCTCGTTATTAATGGATCCTATGTGATTCAACACTCAGAAATCACAAGGTTTTGAAATCACTTTTAAGACCCTATTCTGAATAATTATTAAACCGAAAGACAGTGTGTCTCTTTTGACTTTGAGGTGTTTTTGTAGAGTCCCCATCATGCCTACACACATAAAAGAAGCGATAAAGCTTCTACATAAGGAAAGCTAATCTAGATCATCAGCTTTGAAATCGGTAGGCCCCTCAGCCTGAGTTACAAATATCCTAAAACGCCCATTAATTTAATAAAAATATATTTTTAGTTTTTTATTTAAAATAATAAATAATAAAAATTAATATTTTTCGTAGCTTTTTATTTTGCCTTTCTAAATTATTTAAGCCAAAAAGAAAGAATCAAAAGTTAAAATTTTTTTCGTTGAGGTTTTTATACCCTGCAGAGGGTATTATAATTTTGGTCAAAAGTTTGCAACGCAGTGAAGGAAACATCTCCGACCCTATAAAGTGTATATATTCTTGATCAGGATCGCGAAGCTAACTTCGGGCGGAGCTGAAGTTGATATACCCTTGCAGAATATTTTGTAAATTACATTCTCCAAAATTATTCATATGATGCATTCTTAATACTCATAAAAAATCGCAACTTCCGGTGTGCAAAGTTTCAATTCGATATCTTTAAAACTGAGAGACTAGTTCGCGTAGATACAGACAGACGGGCATACAGACGGACATGCTTACATCAACTCAGGACGCGACCCTGATCAAGAATATATATACTTTATAGGGTCGGAGATGTCTCCTTCACTGCGTTGCACACTTTTGACCAAAATTATAATACCCTCTGCAAGGGTATAAAAACAGCTAGTAGTAAAGCAATGAAAATGTTAATGATATATTAGATAAAACTAAATCTTCTATTTAATGGGAAACATTTTCCGGCAGATGCTAACTTCCGTTCCAATCTCAGCGTGGGAATCCTCAAGCTCAGCGAGCAGGGCGTTCTGTACAAACTCCGCAACAATTGGTTCAACGACAACACCACCAAATGTGACTTGGGTGCCTCGAATGGCAATGATGCCAAGCTTGATATGGATTCAGTGGCCGGCCTGTTTGTGGTGCTTATCGTGGGCGTGGTTATAGCAATTGTGATTGGCGTCGCAGAGTTTTTGTGGCACGTGCAGCGCATAGCAGTGAAGGAGAAGGTATATACATACTACACCCAGAAAACAAAATGACCCACATTGCAGAAAAATTTAACTTAGAAAGGATCTAAAATGTTTAGTTGTTTTATATATTTGTGGGATATTTTGTTTTTATGGGGTTTTCTAAGTGGACCTCTTCCACACAAATATATGCATTTATTCATCTCATATTTATATACTAAATACATTTTAGATTCATCCAATGCTTGCTCTGAGGGCAGAGTCTTACTTTGTCATTCGATTTTGGTTGACCAAAAAGCCGCTGCACACCTATCGCCAGAGCCGCGATTCAACTTCGACGGGTTACTCATCGCTGGAGCAGATTTCGAGTGCATCGAGTGTGAAGAAGAAAAAAAGACCAGTAGGTCGCTTACTAGTGGAGTAGAAAGGCTTACGTACATTTAGCGAAAAATAATTTAGCATAGAATAAGGAAAATTTAAATCAGATGGGCTCGTACCCATTTGTCTATGGCTCTTCTGATTCTGTAAATGCCCTCTGTGTAAATGCGCTTTTATATCTCAACACTAAATAATGTTGATGATTAAATATACAAATTGCACTTCATTTATATGGTTTATTTTTTGTTTAAAGCCGTAACTTCTTTTAAAAATAATAAGAATTCAAAAACTGACAGATTTAAAGATTGAAAAAAAAACATTAGCAATAAAATATGCTACACAAATTTTATCTGACGTTGATTTAATCTTAATTCTTATATTTGTGATGAATTAGAAAAATAAATACAAGACTACAATTTTATTCTTTCACTCGCCGGAGGATCAAACACAATAATTACCTGTTGAACTAGTTAAATGTATCAGTGGTAATGTATAGAAGAACAGGGAAAAGAGAAGTAACGGACACCTAAAAAACATGCTCAACAAAAGTTGCAGCTGCTACAAAAAAAAATATAACAAGAAAGGACGCAAACTTCGGCAAGCCGAAGCTTATATACCCTTGCAGTTATAATAAATCGACTAATTTATATGCCTATATTACTAAAAACAATGTCGATTTTGCGATGCACTTTGCCATCATTTCTATGGCAGGTATATGATATTGTGGTTTCGATTTTGACAAAACTAAAAGCGGAATTCTGAGATAGTAAATAATTACTAAATCTCAAAGGAATATTTTTATAAATAGAAAAACACCAAAATAATTTTTTTTTATTAATATTTTTTAATTTTTTGATTCTTTTATGGGAGCTATATGATATAGATGTTCGATTTTAATTTAATTAAAATCGTAATTCCATACTATTTAAATAAGACCGAATTCCAAAGAACAAAGGAAGCAAAGTAATAATTTTTTTTGAATTTTTTTTTCCGATTGTTTCGATGGGAGCTAAATGATATAGTCGCCCGATCCGGCTTGTTCCGACCTATATACTAGCTGCAATAGAAATACAACTTTTGGGAAAGTTTCAGACGGACATGGCTAGATCGACTCTACTGGTGGTGCTGATCAAGAATATATATACTTTATAGGGTCGGAAATGTCTCCTTCACTGCGTTGACTGAAATTATAATACCCTCTGCAGGGGTATAAAAATAAATATAAATGCGTACTTTTACGTTCGCCATTAAAAAAATAAAGTAGCCGTTAAAAAACGTCAAGGGCAACAATTTTCGAATATAAAATATGTTAAGAAGTTCATGTATTTTTTGTAAGCTAAGCACTATTTTTTTTAAACTTTGGTGTATTTTTTTTCAATTACGGAAATATTTTTTAGTTATTGAATCATCTTTATTTTACCGATGTTTCATCTGCTCCCGCTTTTACAGAAGTAAATGTTTAGCATATAATTTTTATAGCATACTTTTTGAATACATCTCTTTTAATTTTGAAGCTGCATTTTTGTTTTCAGATTTCGATAGCACTTATCGAAACTAGCTTATATTTCCTTTTTATATTATAGGTATGCACCAAACAAAAAGGAAAAAACCTATTTAAAACACTTTCCCAGTCTGTTTAAAATTTAGCAATGTCTGAAAAAATCAATTTGATATTTATTATATGTTAATACCATAATGTGTTTTCCCCAATTAAGACAACATTTTGGCATTCACTGTTTTTAATTTTCTTTAATTTTGCTTTTTTGGGTGTTAATGGGAGATAAATAAGAGATATCAACGTCTATACCTATATATTAAAATGTTACTCAAAATGTTTTAATCGTCAGAACATCAAAACTTGAGCTAAGCCAAAGAAATCCAATTACGCTTTAGTTAGTTTGAATGAAGGACACTCAGAATCCAAAGTCAAATTTGCATTTCGATTTTCTACGTTGAACTGTGTAATTTGAAATGATGAAAATGTATTGTTAAGTTAGCCCCGTGAGGGGCTTAAAAAATTGCCTCAGTGTAGAAGATCGTAGATCCTCACGCTGGGCGAGATATTGGTTTTAGTTTTCAACTAGCAATAATCGCAGCTCAGTTAGGACTTCATAGCTTGCGATGTTGCCACTGCACAAGGTTGGTGATACATTCGGTGAAAATGCTGAGTACCTCTATATGGAGAATGCTTGAACAGTTTGGAAATTATAAGTGCTCATCCAACGAAAGGATCGAAAAACACGTTCGTATAATGGGTGGCTGGAAAAGGATTCGTCAGTCAGTCACCCCTTAACTGAAAAGACCAACTACAATCGCATCGCTTCTGGTTCTAGTGTATATTGTATATTGAGAAACCCACAAGGGCTGAAACTGGTTTACCTAGCTTTTGCATTTTTATGACCTCGAAAGCTTCTTGCTCTATTCTCAGCCACTTCGATGACAAGCATGGCCAACTCACTGACCCCTCGGGACCGACATAAAATCGAATAGAATGGAAATGGCAGCTGCAGTGAAAGGGTCAAGTGTTTGCTTGCGCTCGGTTCAGATACTCGGATTATGCGAGTTAAGCCGCTTGCCCGCAAACCGCCCAAATTGTAAGCTGCTTTAAGGCGTTCTTCTTCCGATTTCGCCTTAAAGTTAAAAGCCACTCAACACACCAACATTCCAGCTCAGGTCATCGCAGTTTCGGGACCCAGGAACAAGGAACCAGGACGAAACTGAAAGCCGACGATTAACAAACGACTCCGTTGGCCCGCGAAATGGCCAAGCATTGCGCTTTGTAATTTAAATGGCCCTTTTATGGTGGCGGCCGTAAAATGTACAAATAAGGGTTAATTATGTCCCGGTTGCTGACGCCAAGCATAAGATTCCCAAATTTGTGGGGGGCAATTGGGTCACGGGTATGTAAATAGGTGCGAATAAAAAAATGTGTATGTCCGCCTCAGCTTAAAATTAAAGAGAGCACTGTAAGGAAATTAAACCAGAAACGAACTCTTGCCCCTTGCAATTATAACAACAATTTAATAGTAAGTTAACCTCCTCTTTTTTAGAGTATTTATATGTAGTTCCCATATGTCTGGAACATATATAGCAAAACACACTTTTAAGCACACATTTCTAGCAAGATTTAGTGGTCCTCTTCACTATTTATCTGAAAATTGTGGCTAAAATGGTAATAGAAATATGTAACATTTACTGGTAGACAGTCACTTTTCGGTAAATTCAACAACTATTGTCAGCTGGAGCAATTTATTTAAAGTATTGATTGATTTTATAAAAACGAATTTCTATTTGTATTGTCTCAAAAATTTTTGAATATAAATACCTTTTCCTCAATTTTATTTCTTAAAATTAAACAAACTAAGCGTAAGCTAGAGATCTAATTATTTCTAACAAAAAAGATTTAAATTTTGTAAAATTTGTAATTTTGGGGTAAAATTGTTTTATTTCAAACTTTTTGGCTGCGTAGACTATACCAAAATGCTTGGTAAAATATTTTAAAATGTATTTTTTAGCAAAAAAAACGCATATAGGATCATAAATTTATCTATATTTTTGCATTCTTACCGCGGACCACCATTTTGCGGGAAATTATAATTTAATTAGCCCAAACAACGACGGGGAATTGCGAGGGGAACGGCGAGCATCAGAGTTCTCCGAACAATTTGTTGTAGGCATATCAGAAATACCAATTAGTATATGGCATATTTATATTTTCCGTCCCCAGTTTCTGGCATACCCGCTCCATACGACCATACGATTATGTGGGTCTGTATCCTGGCGTTTTCAATGGTGCTCAGGCATTAACGTTCAAAAGTCAATTAGTGGTTTTTATAAATGTGATTAAATTAAGTGACAGTGTTGTTTACTCTTTTTCGCTTTTCGGATATAAGCCTCAATTTAATTGAGGTAACTTAGCTCTGTAAATTGGCTAACACGGGGATATAGTGATAGTATGGAAGTTTTATTGGCCAAGGAATTTTAGATCATATGTGTTCCTGCTTATAACTTACACGTTTTTAAATAAATGTACAATTTTTGGAGTTTTGGCTTAAAGTTTCGGCTTTAAATACAAACAGGGAAATGCGAACTCAATTCTAGGCATTTCTGGGTATTCTTATTGAACTAACAAAAACTATCTTAAATCGCTTATAAAGTGTTTGAGACTTAAAGAAACACTTAAATGATACCAGCTACATCTCCTAAGCCTATTGACGATTTAGTTTTATGTCATCACAATTATTATTGGTATCGACAAAAGGAAAAACTCTTAAAAAAATATATTTGAGTATAAAAATGTAGACCTCAAAATACAGACACTTTATTTTTGGGAAAACAAAACGCCTAATCAATTTACACAACATTTCCTATACAGAACAAAATTTCTTGGTAAAATCAACCAATTGTATAATTAAACTGCGCATACTATCTGATCATAAGTTCATACCAAGTCATTTGAAAGTGTGGATAATTTGTCTTCTAAGTAGTGTAATTGATTATTATTGTGAATTGACACAGAAATAATTCTAAGAAGTCTTGATTTTTTAGTATCTTTTAGAATTTTGGGTTTATAACCGTTTGGGAATTACAAATTTTATTGTGCTAAAAAATAAAAATATTGCTTGGTGTGTATTTTTTCCAATTTAATTTATGAACTAGTTAGTGCCTGCTCGTTAATAAAATTAAAGAAATAAATTAAATATTTATAAAGTCCAAATTTTCAAGAATTTAATGAGTTCGAATTCCTTGGTATAAAGTTATCGTTTCCCGTTATTTGTATATATTAACAGGTTTATATAACCTACCATCACCTGAGTCTCCAATTTATGCGAAACACCTGTTCGTTATCCAGTCCGTTTGTTAATAATTGTCAGATATACATAGATCAGTAGAATTCAGGTGATTTTAAGCAGGGAAACCAGTTTAGGAGGCCGAAATTCGAGTGTTTTTCGTGATTTTTTTTCTAAGAGAAAAATAATTCAAATTTGTTTTAACTTGGAGGCTAGTTTATTTATATTTTGAACTACACTTTCAATTTTTGGTAAGTCATTTCCTGCGGAATTGGGGAGTTAGAGGCTGGTGACCATTGACCATCGCCATTGGAGTTGACCCCTTGCTGCAACCTGGAGGTCGTAGTTTTGATCTGAATCATTAATTTTTTTTCCATTGATAGTAACATATTTTCTAAGAATATGATCCAAACTCTTGTCGAAATAGTTAAAAAATGAATGTTTTGGAGGTGTTTGAACAAAACGTCATGTTTTTATATTATTTTTTCACCTTTCTTACATAAAAAAATTATTTTTCTTAATAATATCAATTCAGAGTTTTCAGTTCGATTCGTCAATAACTTTGTGAGCTAGGATGCCCGCAAGTTGAAAAAAAGTCGTTTCGACAAAAAAGCATTTGAAAAATGCAACCGCTTGGGTTCAACGACCGCGCGCCTCGGCCTGAGTGCTCATACCATCGGAACTAATTTGAATTTCGTTTTGAAACTTAAGAGCGTAAAAGCAGGAGCTACTTGTATGAAATAATTTAAAAAAAATTATCCAACAAATAAAGAAAACGTATGAAAAGCGTTTTGCACTCAAAAAAATAAACAAAGATTAAAATTCCTACTTTAAGTTCCATGTACTCAGTTAGACAGTTAGACTATACATTTTTAAGAACAGAAAAATTTAGAAACTTTTCGACCTTAGACTAGGAACAAATTCAATTGTATTGAATCGACCGATGTAAGTAATTTTTTCTGTTTTCTGTTTTTTTTTTATTTTTATTGGTTTTCATATTCATATTTAGAATTAACAAATATTTATCAAAATATATATCATATTTATAATAACAATATAACTCCAATTGGAAAACGAACGTTTTTTCAGTTAAGGTAAGTATTCTTATTATACCCTTGCAGACGGTATTATAATTTTGGTCAAAAGTGTGCAACGCAGTGAAGGAGACATCTCCGACCCTATAAAGTATATATATTCTTGATCAGGATTACCTCCTGAGTTGATATAGCCATGTCCGTCTGTCCGTCTGTCTGTCCGTCTGTCTGTCCGTCTGTCTGATTCTACGCGAACTAGTCTCTCAGTTTTAAAGATATCGAATTCAAACTTTGCACACACCCTTCTTTTCTTTGCACGCAGTATATAAGTCGGAACGGCCGGGATCGGCCGACTATATCCTATAGCTGCCATATAACTGATTGATCGGAAATGGCATAACTCTGCTGTTTGTTAAGTTAGGAAGTTGGGACTTTCTATGGGTTTTATATTTGGCCAATCAATCCGACGTACCAAATTTCATAAGGATCGGCCGACTATATCCTATAGCTGCTATATAACTGATTGATCGGAAATGCCATAACTTTGGTGTTTGTAAAGTTAGGAAGTTGGGATTTTCTATGGGTTTTATATTTGGCCAATCAATCCGACGTACCAAATTTCATAAGGATCGGCCGACTATATCTTATAGCTGCCATATAACTGATTGATCCGAAATGCCATAACTTTGGTGTTTGTTAAGTTAGAAAGTTGGGATTTATTTTTGCCCAATCAATCCGACATATCGAATTTCATAAGGATCGGCCGACTATATCCTATAGCTGCCATATAACTGATTGATCGGAAATTAAATAACTTTGGTGGAAATGCCATAACTTTGGTGGTTTTAAAGTTAGGAAGGTGGGATTTTTATGAGTATTAAGAATGCATCATATGAATAATTTTGGAGAATATAATTTGCAGAATATTCTGCAAGGGTATTTCAACTTCGGCTCCGCCCGAAGTTAGCTTTCCTTTCTTGTTATTTGATTAAAACCAGTTATACTTTTCACTACGGAGTTTAAAGGGACATTTTAAGCAATATATTTTCGCTGCTTTTTAGCAATGGTAAACGGATAGATCGGAATTATTTTTATATATTTTTTTTAAATCTCAAGAATCAGAGATTATTTTAAAGTATTTTTTCTTAAAATAAGTAAAAATATTTTCAATATGAGCTTATATCCAGGATCTGTATTCAAAGTGAGGATGTACTCATTTTGAGTACAAGCTTTAGCTAGACAAGCTTTTGGCTTACAAATGTGTGGCTTTAACAAATTTAATTATTTTTAATAGCTAAAAATATTTCTGTTTTAAAGGCGATTTAATTTTTTCAGATTTTTCGTCTATTTGTATTCTTAGGGAATACAAGTTAAATCGACATGTGCAAAATGAATGCTGGCCCATAAATACCAATTAATATTTTATCCACAATAAAAAATACACAGACAATAAAACATTTGCGGTTTTCTAGAAACGTTTTTCGAAAATCGCAAAAAGATAGAATGGCATAAATAACAATAACACACATTGTACAATGCGGTTTAAGCATTTGCAACAGCGTAAACAATTCGACCATTGGAATTAAATAAGGGAAGAGGAGTCGAATGCGTTTATTCAAATCAAAACAAGCAGAAAACCCTGTCAAAGAGGTCCTTAGGCGATGGTGTAGAAATTTAGTGCGAAAGACTCCGAAAACTAAACAGCTCAACCCACATTTAGCCCGAGTCCCCGGCCATTTCGACATCCATTCACACGCACTCTTTACACTTTCCACAATGTTTTTGTGAGGTTTTTTTGTTTTCGGCCCTTTTTTGCTTTTATTGGTCTGTCATGTTTATGTTGGCAAGTTGTTTTTGTTTGCCGGGTAATCGAGTCAATTGTTTCCGGTTCGTCGATGAGGCAATCGAGTGAGTCTGCTTTTTATGGCTTATTTTTTGGTAAAAAGAAGCTTTTGTTTGCCATGTTGTAGTTGTTGCCTTTTCGTGTATACATAGCCAACATCCGTTTAGTGAATTGTTACTGGGGGCGTTGCTGACAAGGGTTAATAAGCTTGTGAGCCTGTCACTTTCGACAGAGGCTGAGAAAGTTGTGAGTTAAATGATTTGTTGGCAGTTCACGTGTTAGCCGAAAATAATGAGCATCATCCTTTTGAACGAAGATTTTTACTATTTATTTTATTTTTAATAGATTTTAGCGAATTTATGCTCTGGTTATATGAATAATGTGAATAACAAAATAGGCATGAATTACGTTTTTGTTATAGTAAAATTGGTATACAAACTGCGACTTGCCTAAAATTTTCGTAACTCTTACATTTCATTGTATTCCCTTTGCAGCCTTTGTCTTAAAAACTTAAATGAACATTAATTTATAAGAAAAGTTGTTCTTTCAAATTTCTAAGACAATAGGATTTTTATATCCATTTTTTAAATTCTTTGATCCAAAAGCTTAAGAGAATTTTTAAATTTATATGTGTTTTTAATGATCGCTCTCTTGTGGTTATTTTATAGTCTGGACTTATGACTTTAACGTTATTTTTTATATTTTGTAAGATTAACCATTGTTGAGTTGCATTCATTCACCTTTGCTGTCCAATTCTTCAATATATTTTAATTGGTGTCTATCCGGCTTATGGATGGCAAACAAGTCGAACTTTGACTTTTTCTGCTAATTGCCACTAGAGATTCGAATGACACAAAATGCTTGGGTGAATGGAAATTTTACCAAATAGCTGTTGACACATATTCGCTGCTAAAAGAGGTATCATAGCGGCTTTCAAGATAATCTGAATATTTTTACAGCTTTTAAATACCCTTCGACTAACTTTAAATAATTTATTTATTAAATGTATACAACTTTTTGGGTTAATAAAAAATTAAAATTAATACATACAAAATAAATTTTTGGTGTGGTTATGGCTTCCTTTTACCATGAATTAAGACATTTAAAAATATGAAGAAGTTTTTTATGAAAATATCTAGTTTTTGACTTATGGCTGCTATCTATAATTTTAAGAAGCGCTTCTATGTCATTCCACATGTTCGACCAGTGACACATCATATCCTTTTTAGCTGACTTCTCGTTTCGTTTATTTTTCACGCGCTATCAGATTTCAATGAATTTTCATTTATAAAACAAGTCCTTCTGCCTTCCAATTCGCACTCTCCACTTCACCTTTCACCTCTTTTGTGTTTCTTTTCCTTTTTTTTGCATTGAACTGAAGACACACACTTGAAAAGCATGCGTCGCACAATGGGGTTATTTCAACTTTTTGTTATTATACTCGCTGTAACGGAAAATAGTTTTAAAGGAACAATTTGCTAAATGTTTTTTTAAATCTCAATATAAGATGACCGAATTAACCTTAATAAATATAAACAATAAAATGAATACCATAGCATATTTGCTTTTTCATTATCTGACGTACCGTGCAAGCTTATAGCTAAAAAGAATTGTAAAGCCGATCCAACATATTACATTTTTTTTTGCTAAAGAACTACAATGTAAAATGTTTAAATCATTCTTAATTAATTTTTAATGTTTAAGTGTTTAAAAATGCTCAAAATACTTTCCTTGAAAAATATTGGCGAGATTTTTGAAGCAAGTGCATGACGGATACCAACTATTAACATATTTTATTTCCCGAGATATTAAAGTTCTGCTGTTTAAGCTGATTAAGAAAGTATATAATTTATAGGCACGACAACGCTTCCTTTTGCTCATCGCAAAACCACGCTATTATTTAAACTTTAATTCGAATCAAAAATTCGGTTTGTATCCCATTGTGCGTCAGTAGTTAATCATGACTCTAGGGTGGAGTGTGGGCGGGATGGCCTCTGTGGAAATTTACAAATATCTGGGTGTGTGTTAACATGCAGTACGCAGAAGTGCCCCACCGCCCGTCTACCCCTTCCCCACCACCATTCAGTGCGATTGCCAATCAATGTTTGCGCAAAAATATTTGCATCTCCTTTTTTCCACACTCTTAGCTTTCATACCCAGCGCATGTGTACTCTTTGTTTGTATTTTCGATAAATCTGTCTAGGCTTGATATACCTGCCATGACGCTCAATTGCAGTGGATTAAATTATTAAAAAATGGCCCGGCACGCAAACGGAAAAATCGAAATACAAAAATGCCTGATATGGAGTACGTTACGGGGCACGGGGTTCGGGTTAATTGGAGCGGGTGGGTACCTTAATTTGATTAACATTTAAATTGGCTGCGAGTTGCTACTGTGGCAATGGCTCCTCAATGGAAATGAATAATTATATCATCACTTGCGGTGAAGTAAATAGGGTTCGCCTCGGTCGAACCGTCTGTCAATTTTCATCTCGAGTCCCATCAAACTTGCAAGTCTGAAATACGACTAAAAGAGGACTGTGGAAACTAAATCGCTTAAGGCCAAGTATTCCTGTGGCTAACAGAAGCACAAATAACAACAACATTTTTTCCTGCACGCCATTTTCATATTAAATAACTTTGAATTTATTTCCTGCCTGTCCAGCTCTTCCCTTATTCTTGCCTTCCGTTTTTATTGTTTCACCTAAGCGACAGGTGGAAAAGTTCTCAGAGTTTTAGCTGTTCTTAAAAAGTACTAGAGGCACAGGACAACTTTGGCCATTTAATTAAACATAAATCAGCCATGGGGCCCAAATCTTGTGCAACGCTGATTGCTTTATGAGCTCCTTAAGAAAGGCGATATAAATTTCTGATTTAAAACTGTTAATCCAAAATATTAATAAAAAATAATAAAAAAAATCACCATTTTTTTTACTTGTTTAATAAGCGATTTACAAATACGTATAAGCGATTTTTTAAATACGGAAGTTTCAGTTGCGCTTGGCTGGAACAAAGCAGCTTTTCCTTGTGTCGAGTTGTGAATTAAAAACAAGAAGTAACGCTTTAGTCGAGTGCTCAAGATACACTCAGCTAACCAATTTCAAAATAAATATGCCCCCAGCAGATTCGCATTTTGATAATTTTAGAAACGCGCCATCTGCCGAACTGCAGTGCAAACACGTCAAGTTGAGAGCGAGTAGCACTCCTGCCCATGCTAACAGTTTTCGCTCTCTTCCGCTCTCACAAATAGGTGAACAACGTTTTCAAATATGTAGTGACGTTAGTGTTAAATATCACTTAATTTGTCCTATAACTTCGAAAGTAATGGTGCGACGTGGAAACATTTAGTATGGACCGAATCAGTATTTTTAGTGTGGTTTTGACTTACTCCGGATAATAACTGGCCTCTCCAGAGTATTTTTGTGATTATTGGGCGATAGAGTGGGAGTGGCAAGATTTTAAAACTTGCGCTGCGTAAGAAAACCTAGAATCTTCCTACTACATCCTAAATCTCCAGCTCTTGTAGTTTCCGTTTCTTTCATACGTATGCATATGTATGTTTTATATCCTTAATATTACCAGAAACGCTTGTTTCTACCTGTTACATACTTTTCAACGAATTCAATATATTTACTCTAAGTGTATAATAACCAAATCAGGACAAACAGTATAAGAGCCAAATAACATAATTATGAGTCGTATAATTTAATTTGATTCTTTAGTCAAAATGTCTCCAATACACTGCACCGCGCTGGACCGAGAACTCTCCATAAACTCTCTTAACAGAGCTTTGACAGAGGTTCGGGCAGAGCAAATGAAATCTCTATAAATATTCATACATTTTATGGTTGCATACGTATTCTACACATTCCTACTCTCTGCGAAAACAGCCAGACGAAAAGTGTCCGGATTTCGGCGATCTGAAAACTTCTATGTTTTTGCAAGGGGAACAAATCAGGAAATTAAATTTAAAATAATTTTTATTTAATCTTCCTCTCACGCCAAATGTCCTTTTCAGGAAGTAAGCGAACTTTATTTTAAGCCAACTATATTTGAATGCTTGTCTTGAGTCAAATTTCTAATATGTTCTGAGCAACAAATTTTGTTTTGGCCTCAGTTTTTATTTCTCCTAGCAAGTACAGCAGGACTGCTTTTAAGCCTTTAAGCAAGCACGAAATACGTTTTCCCTCAGCTGTACATTGTTTTGCCCACATACACTTACCCCCACAAAGGCTCAGGCTCATGTGGAGCTTTTCAACTTGTTGTCTCTTAGCATTTTTAAAATCAAAAAGCGACACAACGTCAAAACAATTTGTCGTCATTTAGAAGTCGACATTTAAATAAGAAAATGCAAATGCGAGGACGACGGCAGGAGCTGCCTAAATGTATGCAATAATATTTTTTATGCGCTCGAAGGAAGACGCATACGTTTCGTTTGTATAACATTAAGTCTCGGCCACGGCGGACTCACAACTGACTGCGGCCTAGGCCCTCGTCCTGTTTCTGGTCGAGAGCGGCGGGCGCAGCTGTAAATATAAAGTGTCACGGAAACCGCCATCGCACCAATTCCTACGAACACAAACACATGCGAGGCGGCACTCACACTTGGCTTTTGCAAAAACGTGTCTATTACAATTCAATTTGACAATAGGTGCACACAAAAGCCAACCCAAGCCACAAGCCAGCCATCCAACCATCCAACCGCACTAAGCCACCGTTCAGAGTCCCCATCGCAGTCACAGTCACTCATACCAAAGGCAAACAGTGGGGCCCACAAAGGCGCGGAAAGCCAAAAAGTAAACTATGAAAAGGCAACTGTCCGACTGGCTTAATACACTGATCAACGAAAAATGTATTTTATATTGTATGGTGCATACTTTTAGACACCTCTATAAACTATTTTCAAATCGTAGTGATTTCAGTAACACACTCAATTATTTCGAATTTGTTGGGGTTTGATTTGTTTTTTAATATAATTGACAAAATATTTCTAATTTTATTAAAAATCATATATATAAAAAAACAACTATTTTCATCAAATAGACAAAACAGTATACAGACTTCGTATTGAGCAATGTTTTCGCTTCATTGCCATACATGTTTGTTTATTTGTATTTTGCCCATGTGTTTTTACTGCAACGGAAACGTCAAGTAATTTTTTTCAGCTCCACGTAGTTAGTTGATGAAAATGCCTACGAAAAAAAACGGGTGGGGCGGAAAACATAGCAGAACAAAAATCTGAGCGACGCAGGTGGCAATGGTGGCAATGGTGGCAGTGGTGGCACCACCACCAGGCGGTGGCCACAACAATGCTGACAATATGGAGCACGTTGTGGAGCGTTGGGGAACTCGACTTCGCCTAGTCCCTGGGGCGATATTTGCACGTTTCCGGTATAAATACATAACGGTCGAGATTTGTTTATGCGAAATGAAGCGCGCAAAAGACAATTCGTATAAATGTTGCTGAAACGAGTCCCCCAAACCCCTCCGCAAATGCTCGTAGTGAATGTGGGTCGGTGAGGCGCAGTTCCCTGGTGCGTGACTTTGGCGGAAATAAAATTTGTCAGCTTTGTGGGAGTGCTTTGACTTTAAATCTAGCTACCAGCTATGCAGAATTCGGGAGTCCTCATTCGCGATCCCAACAGGTTGTAAATTGGATCATTATGTAATGGAATCCATTATTTAACAGGATTCCCTCGTCATCCTCAAATTGGATGGGTGCACGACCCACCTGGCCATCAATCAATGAATAGTCATCAAATTACTAATCGCCAGGAAGCGATAGCCATCCTCATAATTTGCTTCGACCCATGTAAGGAAGTTATCAAGCAAATAAATCATAAAAACTTTTTTACTTAGACAATATTTTAAGGGAGCAAATTTGCGCGCGTCCATTCATGCAAGTATTATGATAGCCATAAGTCTGAGCCAACTTGCCATACTAAACGGAAAAGCACACTAGTTCAACATTGCTATATAAGTTGTAAGAAATCTTATTAAATATAAAAGTACCCCATATCCGCTGAACAAATTTGGGACTTTACGATTAACTTTTGGATTTGCATAAAGAAGAACAACGTATTTACATACTTGATTAACAATTAAGAAGTGCTTTAAATTAATGTCTTGCTGTAATACAATTTTTTTTCTACTTCAAAAAATTGGTATATTAAATAAGTTTAATAAGTTTTGGTGAAAATACAAAACTATTTCTTGGAGAATAAGATGTTGTCTGTAAGTAAGCCCAACATTTTTAAACCTCTTTCGACACACTGTGCTGTCTTGCATTTCCTTTCCACCAGCCGAAAAGTTTATCCATGGCAAATAGCCGTAGGCTGCAACTTGTAAACTTATTTTCACACAAGAACCCACACACATCCATGCATACCCACTCTTGTAGATGAATGTATCTTTTATCCCATTTGCTTCTTAGACGAAATATGAGAGCCTTATGGTGTGAGGCTGGGAAATCTATAGAAAAATGGAATATTCAGCCCTGCCTCCGCTTCCATTGCTCCCGATGATGATGAATGGCTTGCGTGTGTTAGTTTCACGTGAACATGTGAAAAAATTCACATCAATTTGTAAGCAAACCGCACGGACTTACACTGGCGGCCCAGGTCTGCACTACTATGGCTGGTTTTTGTTTAACCAAATCGCTGACTTTAAGAAACCGAAACCAGTCAAAGCGAGAACCCAGCCAGAATCAGACAGGTCACGTATTATTATGGCCACAAAGCTTTGTCGCCCTGCCAGAATTTGATTTCGTTTACCAACTTAGAAGTAGTGATGGTATAGGTACTATTTTGGTTTGCTTGTTAGCAAGGTACTAAGTAAAGTACCAAAATGTAAATCTTTGGTTAATCTAGCCATCCCTGACCAGGCCACGGATTGTCTAAATTGATTTTATAAATAATTTGATACTGGATAAATAATATTTTTCAGGGTTAGAGATAGCTGAAAATATTTTTGTGACATTCAATTTGGATATATTGAACTAACTTTTTTTCAATCAGGAAATTAGTTTAATTTTTGTTTTTTTTCTGTGCAATTACAAAATTATATCGTCCAAAGAATTCGGCTGCAGTTTAATCACTTGGTTAAAATAACACAGATGGCGCTGGTTGCAATTTTATTGGCTCATCAAAAAGAAAAAGGCGCCATCTGGCGTTATTTTATCTGTTACTGCCGAAATCAGTAATCTTTTTAAAGTGTATTTTCTTATAAGTTCTGAAAAAATGCTGACCAAAAACAATTCTCTACTATGCCTCCTTTACCAATTAACACTTTGTTTTGAATCTGCATAATAGTTCTTATAGTTTTCCAGATCTCGACAAACGGAAAGACTATGTTGGCTTGATCGACTAGCCCGGTGATACAGATCAAGAATGAATATACTTTAAAACCTTTTGCTTACTTTTCAACGAACGCACGATACCCTTTTGGTCTACGTTCCAAATTAACGTTTAATTTTGGTAACCAACAACGGAAATTAAATTTCATTACATATTTATTATGGAATTTATTTTTTATATTAGAGCCCCATTCGTTGGAAACTGAAAAGACCACAAGAGAAAAACAATGCAAATAATTTTTTTCTTTTTTATAAGATATATTAAATTTTACATTAATCAGCCAATTAAATGGCTATAAAACGTAGGGACTAGCAAAAGTAACGACCATAAAATGAAAAACACAACAGCAGCGATAAATATCAATATGTATTTGTTTTTAAAATTAACAAAAGTTTTTGGTGACGATCACGATGACATTTCATTTACTGGGGAAGGACTCCCATACAAATAAGTACCTTGACAAAACTAGCGAGACACTTCGCCCCACTGCTTATAGGCGTGAGTGCATTTGAACTCTTGGCCCGGCCATTTGACTCATGGTCGGAGTCCTCGTTCGGGTGTTGACAACGTCCGTCAGGTCGGGTGATGATGGCGTTTTGTGATAACGTGGGTTCTCGCTCTCCCTTCCAGCCAGACCCACTAATTTTTTATGGCCCTTGTTGGGAGTTCCCTTTCTGATGGCCCCCTGCATTTGCTGGCCAAATGTCAAATTGTTTTTAGAGCTCTTCCCGAGTTCCTGTTTTTTGTGTCAACAGCCAGCGACTTTTTATTGTTATCGTGTTTCCAGTTTTTCCGCACAGCGCCCGTGCCCTGTAATCTGCCCTGGTTCTGGGCTGGCTGCTCCTGGACGCGCCTGGGATTACAATCGCTGCTCCTGGAGGTCGGTGCGGCAGGAGAGCTTGTGTGGGGAACCACAACATGCTCGAAGCAACTCGAAACGCTGCCCTGTCTCGATTGTCATTGGGGGTCAAAGGGCACCAGCCCCACCGCGCTCCACTGCTGCCATTTGGCATCTCAATTGTCAGAGCTTGTGGTCGGTTCGAGCACTGGAATCTGATTGGAAGCATCTTGAGGCATTGATTAAGGGTTTGGGGAAAGGAAACTGTTGACTTGGCTGGCAATTAAAGCTCTTTGATTATTCCAATCTGAGCTAGAGGTTTTCCTGCACAAGTAGAGATAAATATTTCAATCAACTATTTTCGCTTACGATCTTTTGCTTCGAGTGTGGGTTCGTTATTACCCGAAAAATTGAATAGAGGAATATATTTTTAAGTTAAGGTTGGGGAAAGGAAACTGTTGACTTGGCTGAATGTTAAAGCTCTTGGAAGTAGTTTTTTTATTACTTGAAAAATCGAATTGGGGAATATATTTCTGTATTTCTACCGTTCAAAGTAAAGTTTGAAGAAAGGAAATAATTGACTTGGCAATTGACTGACAGTTCAAGCTCTAAGATATTTCCAATCCGTGTTAGAAATTTTAAAACACGCCAAGAAAAAATATTTAAATCAACTATTTTCGCTTATGATTTATTCTAGCTTCAAGGGCGAAAAAATGTATTAAAATAATTCAAAAATGTATTTTTCTACCGGTTACGGTACACTTATATTTATATTATCCCTTTTAGGCAAACGATCAATCAAAAATTGAACTAAACTGACTTTGTGCCATAGGAAGGACCGAATTATATTAACTAAATATGTATTTTGGAACATTATTGATTATGACCCAAGATATAATCATTATGTACAGTTACAGGTATTTAGTTATTCGAAAATCAGACGCCTACCAAGACGGACGGCAGTCTAGATAGTGACGAGTCTCACCGATGGTGTGCGGAAGGATTCCACTGTATAAAGCAGCAAAATTGAAAATCTGCTACGATAGTCCAATGTAAGAGTCGATTAGTCCAAGAGTAACTGCGGTGAAAGTAGAAAAAAAAATCTAGACTTTGAAAACTAAAGTTGGAAGACCGGTGGAGCAAAACGTACTTATATGTCTATATGGGTGCCTCATTATATAAATTTGACAGAGCTAAAGGTTTGTGGCCGCCTTTATTTGAAATACAAGCTTTGGAAATATTTTACTTTAGTGAATTACCTGCATCCTTTGAGAAGCACAATTGGTAAATCTAAATTTAATTCTGAAATCAATCATCTTTTTGCGAGCTCTTTAAAAGTTTAATGATAATTTAACCACAAGAGGCTTCCACAGCTCAAAAGATTACGCAAGGCAATCTGGCGTCTTAAATTATGCAATAATTTGGCACTGCTACCAAAGGCCTTGTCTATTTAATATTAATCCGGACAACCGCATTTCGTCGCCACCTTTTCCTCCCCTGTTCTTTATTTTCAATTTTCCAACAATTCATTTGGGTCGTAAGGTCATCAAAATATTTGCGTTTGCGCCTGACCAGCATGCAAAATGACAAATTACGAAATTGCTAATTAAGACTCCTGGTGGTTCTGTACAGCATTCCGTTCTGCCTAAAATTATGGCAAGACATTACGATATTAATAATTTCCATATCCCGGCACACAATAAATCTTACGGAGTTTGGGCTTTGAGTAAGCCGTCTCCCCCGTCCCCCGTCCCTCCGTCTTTCCGAGTCAATCTCCCCTGCCTGTGTCGCAACCAGGAGCCGCTTAAGTTCATGTCATTTGTCATATTTGAATTTTACACTTCCTTCCGGTCGTCGTCTCTGCTGGAATTGCAATTTGCCAGCATCCCCCCGGATCCCTACTCCTGATCCAATCGGCCCTTAATCACTGCACTCCCCAAAAGCCGCACCCATTATAATTAACCAAGTTGCTAAGGCCGCCCGTCATCGGCCTCGACCCGTCATGGGCATGATAAATGTCTTCAATTGCAGATCCTGCCTATCTGCGGGATGCATCTCCTACGCAGTTGCAGTTGCAGTAGCAGTTGCAGTAGCAGATACTCGGATTCCCAGATACTCAGATGGCACGAGTGTCCACCAAGTTTATGCAAATGCCGTCGTCGTTTCCTCAATGACGTCGACCTGTTCTCGCTGGCTGCCTACTTTAGATAAATTCCTGTGATTATAGTTGCTCGATTGCACGTGTATGGGAGTGTGCGTCTGTGTGTGTGTGGGAGTGTGCGTGTGTGTCAGTATCTGCATCTGTGCGGGTGTGCTTGGGATTTGGCAAATTGATTTGAGATTTACTATTAAGATGATTTCCATGAATTTTGCATGCTGTTGCTCAAATTATTTTCATATAAATTATAGATTTTGTAATGAATACGAAACTAATTAATGCCACAAATTCAACGACAAGAGTCAAGGCATTTTGTGAATGTGTTTTCTTATATTGGAAATTAATCAGATTATATGCTCAACTTTCAGATTTTAAAATGAGTTGTCAGTAAACAATAAATAAAAAACAGCTATATTTTAATATATTTAGCTTACATTTTGTACTAATCCAGCTCCTATCCATTGCGTTATTTCTCTTACAATATATTAAAATTATTTACAAGCACACCAACTTCAAAATGCATTCTTTCAAACGTACTGTTTTTGGAAGAGTAATTTTTTTAGTTGCACAAATTTTTTGTACTTTTGAATAAGTGTCAAAGTCGGGCAATATTTTATTATTTATTAAATATTTTTACATTTATTTTATTACGACCATATAATGCTTAGCATTTTTAAACTTAAGCCAACAGTTTCAATAATAAATTGAGTTGTTATAAAAAATTGTTATTTATTTTTATGTTAAACACAATTTTTACAGTACAATTTTTCGTAAAAATGTTTATGGTAAACACAATGCTTATAGTCACATTTTCTTTTTCACATTACCAAACTGGTATTGTTGGTAAAGTGAACTAATTATTATACCCTTGCAGAGGGTATTATAATTTTGGTCAAAAGTGTGCAACGCAGTGAATGAGACATCTCCGACCCTATAAAGTATATATATATTCTTGATCAGAATCGCGTCCTGAGTTGATATAACCATGTCCGTCTGTCTGTTTCTACGCGAATTAGTCTCTCAGTTTCAAATTGAAACTTTGCACATATAATTGAACGATTGGAAATGCCATAACTTTGGTGTTTTTAAAGTTAGGAAGTTGGGATTTTTTATGAGTATTAAGAATGCAACATATGAATAATTTTGCAGAATATAATTTACAGAATATTCTGCATGGGTATATAAACTTCGGCTCCGCCCGAAGTTAGCTTTCTCGTATTTAATTTATTTTTGTAAACAAGTCTAAGCGAAGCGTTTATTTTTCGTTTTTAATTGTAAATTTCAATTTATTTTTTCTTTTGAATGTCCAAGTCTCTACAATTCTCAAAATAGAACTCAAAGTAATGATATTATATTATTATTATTTTGCGAAAAATGAGTAATTTAAACTTGAAACTTAGACTAATTGTACTCCCAAGATCTTGAGGTCACGGGTTCACTTCTTGTTGTGTTGTCTTGGTAATAAAAATTATTTTGAACTTGAATAATACACCAAAACAAGGTCCATCCTTGTGTAGCGTGTTTAACTATTCCCAAATGAATTTCGTAAGTTGGCTAAAATACTCTTGCCCCTCATATACTTACAGTAGTTAGGAATTATGTTTATAAACTAACAAATATAACACCATGTTAAAAAAAATGTTATACATCAAATTAAATCCAAACAGAAAAATAGAAATAATATTTATTAGACCGCTCAATATAGCTGTACTAATTTTTAGTTCCCTAGATTTCTATTCGAGAAACGGTTTTAAGTTGACTGCTCGGTAGGTTTTATCACTAACCAAACGACATATAATGTATAGCTGTCATAGAAACGGTGGCAAAATGCAGCGCGAAGTCGACACAGCTTCATTGTTTTTAGTTATATAGGCACAGCAATCGAAATTGCCGAAGTTTGCTTCCTTTCTTGTTAAGTATACTTCAGGTCCCTGAAAATAGGGCAATTGTGATATTCAAAGGTAGTTAAAATTGTTATGCAATTTGAATGTCCCGATTAGTAGAAAGAAAATTTTTCATGGTAAGTGCCCAAACAATTTTTAAAAGAGGATGTGTGGAAGGAAGTTATACATGATTATTATACATAAAAGAAAGAAATCAATGTAAAATCCATATCAATCCCATATTTTCAAGAATTCAAAAGGATTAAACTCAGTGTGCAGTGGAATCTTGGAGTTCAATAGAAAAGTAAAATTTGAATAGCAGCCTCAGAGCGCTCTCAACACTAGTTCGCTTTTATTTTCCAGTAGAAGAAACCCAATCAAGTGAAATGTGAGCCAAGTCGAGGTGAATGCAAACAATTGGCAAACACTTCTCGACAATTCTGGAAACTGTTTCTAGTTACAGATTGTTTAATTGCTGGGCAACTTTAATCAAAATAAATGGCCAAGTATATCTTTTGTCTCCCAGTTCAATCGAGGGTGGAGCAGATGAAAGGGTTCGGGTTCGAAAGTGTTCATGTGTGTTGCTTTGGGTTTGATTTCGAGCTCACTTTACACACTTTGATTTCAATTACAAAGTTGCTCGAGTGGAACTCTAATATGAAATTGCTTGGGGGAAATTCCAGCTGCAAGCTTTATGAAGCTCCCTGGCCAAATTGCATTAACCCCTCCAAGAAAGGCGAAGGGAAACCTTGACTCAAGGATCGAGCCACAAGTTGCATGTTAGCAGCGCGTAAATTTTTCCGTTTACTGCCCAGACAGACAACCGAATGGGAAACTTTCATGTGCGGACAACAGTGGTTGGAATAAAGATTTTTTATTTATTTTCTGCCTTCATTGTGCGGCGGAAGTGTTTAAAATTGTAGGACCCGGACACGCCCCACTCAATGGAGATACTTAGATGCAAATGATAGGCCTGAATGGATGAGAGGCAGACCGAGAAACAACTGTTATGTGGTTATAGCTGGAAAAAGGCTTTAAGCAGCAGCACTCTGAAGAATCCACACCAATCCACCAGTCACGAGTTCATCAATATGGGCATGCACACGAAGCATACAAACTTATGCACCTCCAGAGGGGAAAAAACCATCTCCCAACTGCCACATCAAAGCTAAGCGCTCTTGGAGATTACGCCTTTACTCTGAAAACTTGCCACAGACAAGAGGCATAAAGCACATTACACAGACACCAAACTGAGGCAGCAGGCCACTGGCAAGCTGGTTCACTAGGATTTTGGACGACTGGCAACCCGGTTGCAGACCTGTGGACTTCCCGCAGTTCCCAGCCACTCCAGTCCTGGCCACATAAAGTGTCATTAGCTCGAGTGGCGAGGAGGCTGCCTTGGACTTGGGACTTGGGTCTTGGGTGCCACATTGCGCTGGCACATTTAGCAGATTACAACCCAACAGCCGAACAACCAAACAACCAGCAGTCTGTGAGCTAAGCAAACAAGTGCTTCCCCATAAAAATATGAAATTATTAACTCCTAAAAAACGGGCGGAAATACAAAACTGAAAAACAAATTTTAACGAAAGTTCAAGACCCTTTCCATATACGAAAAATATATAATTGTAATTTTGAATAATCGGTGAAATGGAACACTACCAGGCTCTTACGTTCAATGAAATTGTATGTGTTCAATTACTGGATTTGTTCTCTTACATCACTAAGCTATGTCTAATATTGTCTATTGAATGTTAACAATATTTGATATTATTGATATTATTACCGATAAAAATGTTTTTTCTTAACCTCTTTTTGAATGAAGGTTAAAAAGAACGGATTTTAAAGTGGCTAATAACGGAAGTTGTTATTAATGTAGGGACACTTCCAAAGAATACCGTGAAAAGTAGCTTAACATTTAAATTTTGTTTACCATATTGCCAGGCCTAAGCAGAAAAGGTCAATGTAGATGTTCTAATATTTTTGTTGTTTGTCAGTGAAAAAGAATTTCAAGGATATAAATCAAAATTTAATACATGCTTAATTATTTACAAATTTATGTTAATTATAAAAATGTTCTGCAATGGCTAGCAATTAATCACTTGAAATAAACTTTGAAATCAAACTGAAAATTTGAAACTTGTTATTGTCTAGATTGAACTAAATGTGGTGACTATTTCGGCCAGTCCCAATCCAACTTTCAGCGCTACCCGTTAAGTGACTTAGTTTCGTGAAGTGCAGCAATAGTTTGGGAAGTCTTCCATAAACACTGATTAACTTGCGTTTTCAGCAACCGAAGCTTTTGATACTGCCTCCACTGATGCTTCTGTTTATGTTGCAGATGTGGTCTTCCGCTGCTGTTTATCTATTTGAACAGAAAGTTAGCATTGGCTTTGTGGCTGGATTTTAATATGGGCACTAAGTAGCTATCAGAACGTCGCCGGACCATTCAAAATGAAGTGGCAAACTTGTTTGTTATTGTTATTATGACTCGGCTTCTCTTTTTATCTCCGTCAGGTTTTTCCTTTGCCCAAGTTTCTGTGCTGCCAGTAGTTGAGTTTTTCGAGTGGCTGCTCTTCGGCAATGTTGAATGGTATTTTCTTTTAATTAAAAAGCAAATTTCGACTGTCTCTGTCATTAGGCTGATTGAAAACCGGAGATATAAGTCTGCATTTGGGGCAGATGGGCTGAGCGGAGCGACTCGAAGTAAGCAATTTTCGCCAACAGTAAATAACAAATAACTGCATACCGTGTCGATTTTTAAGTGCTTCTTTTGAAACGGTCGAGGGTGCAAAAAACGAAATGCGGAAAAGCGGAAGGCAAACTTCAACTCGAACTCGAACTGTTACTTGAAGGCGCTGCCCGGGTTCAAATAGGCACTTCAGCCACGGAACGTGGAAAATAACCAGCCGCATAATGACCACGGAGTCCAGGAGTCCAGGAGTCCACATATGCATTGGGTTAGCATCTGCTTTGCCAGTGAGCCGCTTAATGACTTTGAAACGTATGCAGCAAAGTCAAAAGCATGCACTTTGCGGGTATTACAGCCAAGTTAATAATAGACGCCTGCATAATAGCGAGCTGCAACGCAATAAGGGTGACGGGGGAACTGATGTTTTTCATTTATACGATCCAACATGTGCAGAAATATCTGGCTAGACCTTACTTCATATAAAAAACTAGTTTGATAAATATCAGAGTTGTGACTAACTATGCATTAAATATTTCACTAAATGCATTCAAAATCAAGTAATGCTAATTAACAACAATTTCGTGGCATATGATACAATATTTCCTATGCATGAATTGGAAATCCAAAATATCAGTTTTTGGTAAAGAATTACCTAGCACCTAAGATTGTGAACAAATTCGAATGTTTTGGATAATGTGTGGACTACATATTTAGGTCATGGATTCCCCAATTTCAGTCCATAATGAAATTTTTATGAAACAAATCGAATTTTTTCTCGGTTTGGCTGTGTCTTTATCTGAGTCCATAGCGCAATGCAAAGTCGCTGAACTCTTGCTCAAAAGCGTCATGATCTGTTTTCAGTTGAAGACCAATAAGATATTAATTTTATTCAGAGAGATAAAATATTGATATAAATCAATTTACTTATAAAAATTAAAACAAAACTGGTTTTCTAAAACTTTCCTTTCCCGGATTAATTAAAAAACCGAACTACACTCTAAAGAGAATTAGCTAAAATAAAAATGCCTAAAAAGTTTAAAATACTTAAAGATTTTTTGAATCGGGGACATGCTTAGTTACATGATTTGCCGTTTATAAGTAAATTTCAATAAATGTCAATTTTATCTATTTAAAATAAACTTACATTTTTTTGTCCTTCGCTGAAAATACAACTCACGTCTTCCGAGCAAAGTTTGAGTGACTTCGTAATACGCCATGGGTTAATTTAATGCACGAATGTTCTAACCAAGAACTGGTTGCAGCGTTCTGTGAATTTTATTTTTTTAATTTCAATAATTGACTAAATTTGAAGAGAAAAGGAATGAAAGTTTGGTCAACACATCACTTAAGAAGTTAGATTATAATCCATATTTTATCATTTCGCTAATGGATAATTTTAAGGAACACAATGTATTTAAAAGTAGAGATTAGATAGATTATTTAACTATCAGAGTTTACTTACAAGAACTTAAATAAATCGTAGAGCTAAAGTACTTAAAACATAGAATACTGATTGATATCATTTGCGAACTACAGACAAATGGTTTTTGCAATATTTTTAGATCATTTTTTCCAACATGTAAGGTATTTTTACACTTTTTTAGGGTGTTTAAAGCTAAGTTTTCGAAAAAAAAAATTCTTTCACTTTTGTGTGCTTTTGATGTTCTTTTCATTTTGTTAAATAGATAGCAGCAGCAGCACTTATGTGCTGAATAAAGTACTCTTTACACTGCCGAGCTTCCTCTCTAGTTGGCTATCGATTGCATAACTCGATTATCCTGTTCATATTGGACTAACTTCATAACGAGTTTGGAACAGCCGTCCCTTGTTTTGATTTTGAAGGGTTCCATTAATTTAATTTTTAGAATTCTATAAGACTAAATTTAAGGAAAAATTGATTTTACTACGAAAGGTAAATACTTGTTGTTGTCCGTCAGCCCTTTTTAACAGCTGTGATAGCGCTGATAGTATTATAAAGATACCAAGCAATAGTATTGAATTATTTCATAAAAAATGCATCAAAATAAAGCTAAACTCCACTTTAACACCATAACTCGGAGCAGTGTGATCCCAGCATTAAGTGCTTTTGTATTGGTAGTCTGCGCTTATACTAAAAACCCATTTCATTGGCGAAATGAAAGCAACAGAACCCACCATCAATATAAATTTCTTTATTGCACGATGAATTCAAAACAATAATTTTTTTCGATTACAGTTACTAACAGGTAATTATATTTGTGATACCAAGTAATACACTTCATCGTGACATTTAAATATTATCAGACGTTGCGTTTTGAACTTAATTACACCAACATTCACTAACATTCAACCTAAAGAATTCGCTGCTTAATTATTTAAATAGTTTATTTTGATGGTATTCCAAGCCAGTAAGGAGAGTTCTTAATTCGCGATAAGGACAATATAGCTGGCCATGCTGAACAGAAGAACCTCTTGCTATAAAGGTAAACGATTATAAAGTCATATTATATACACAAAATTAATTAATACGATGATTGCTAAATGATAATATTTATTTACAGAAAATATTGTCTGCCATTTTTTAACTTTACATTGTATCTGACTTACAAAAAAAAGACCTAACAAGAATTGAATACTCTACCAAATAAAAATTAAGACTGGAACTTACTTTGTAGCCTATATCAAAACGGAAACTGCTCTTATTGTTATACCCTTGCAGAGGGTATTATAATTTTGGTCAAAAGTGTGCAACGCAGTGAAGGAGACATCTCCGACCCTATAAAGTATATATATTCTTGATCAGGATCACCTCCTGAGTTGATATAGCCATGTCCGTCTGTCCGTCTGTCCGTCTGTCCGTCTGTCCGTCTGTCTGTCTGTCCGTCTGTCTGTTTCTACGCGAACTAGTCTCTCAGTTTTAAAGATATCGAATTGAAACTTTGCACACACCCTTCTTTCCTTTGCACGCAGTATATAAGTCGGAACGGCCGGGATCGGTCGACTATATCCTATAGCTGCCATATAACTGATTGATCGGAAATGCTATAACTCTGCTGTTTGTTAAGTTAGGAAGTTGGGACTTTCTATGGGTTTTATATTTGGCCAATCAATCCGACGTACCAAATTTCATAAGGATCGGCCGACTATATCTTATAGCTGCCATATAACTGATTGATCGGAAATGCCATAACTTTGGTGTTTGTAAAGTTAGGAAGTTGGGATTTTCTATGGGTTTTATATTTGGCCAATTAATCCGACCTACCAAATTTCATAAGGATCGGCCGACTATATCTTATAGCTGCCATATAACTGATTGATCGGAAATGCCATAACTTTGGTGTTTGTTAAGTTAGGAAGTTGGGATTTTCTATGGGTTTTATTTTTGCCTAATGAATCCGACATATCAAATTTCATAAGGATCGGCCGACTATATTCTATAGCTGCCATATAACTGAACGATTGGAAATGCCATAACTTTGGTGTTTATACCCGTTACTCGTAGAGTAAAAGGGTATATTGTATTCGTGCAAAAGTATGTAACAGCTAGAAGGAAGCGTTTCCGACCCTATAAAGTATATATATTCTTGATCAGAATCACTAGCCGAGTCGATTTAGCCATGTCCGTCTGTCCGTCTGTCCGTCTGTCCGTCTGTCTGTCCGTCTGTCTGTCTGTCTGTCTGTCTGTCTGTCTGTCTGTCTGTCTGTCCGTATGAACGCTGAGATCTCGGAAACTATAAAAGCTAGAAGATTGGCATTTTGCATGTAGATTTTAGAAGTTCCTACGCAGCGCAAGTTTGTTTCAAAAAGGTGCCACGCCCCCTTTAACGCCCACAATATTATATACGATTTTAAAAATTTAAATATTTCGGAAAAGTAAAAATGCAGTTTTATTGTGTTTATCAATACCTATCGAAATGTAGAAGAAATTTTTCAAATCGGACCATTCGTTAAAAAGTTATGCGTGATCAAAGTTTCTATCTACATCTCCCTCGCACTCCCTTTAGCTGAGTAACGGGTATCTGATAGTCGAGGCACCCGACTATAGCGTTCTCTCTTGTTTTAATGTTAGGAAGTTGGGATTTTTTATTAGTATTAAGAATGCATTATGAATGATTTTGGAGAATATAATTTGCAGAATATTCTGCAAGGGTATTTCAACTTCGGCTCCGCCCGAAGTTAGCTTTCCTTTCTTGTTTTTTGGTTATAAATTATATGGTAGGCCATATTGAAATCTCGAATTTAATTCACTAACACAAGGTACTATATATTTAAAATAATATTAAAATAAAAAAAACTTTTGTTAAATTGTATATTATTTATCATTATAAAGTGGTGAGAAGTAATTATCGTTTAACAGAACCCCCTGCTAACATAACTCTTACGGAGCTGATAACATAAATGTGGAGCTTTCTGCTAATTATTTTTGCACAAATTAAAACTAATATTCCACTTTTGATTATAACTCTACAGTAAAAGCCTATCGCATGGGTTCTTGAGTAAATTTCCCATTTTACAATGTCCTCTTACTGGCCTAATTTTCTATCATTCCCTTTTTGAGTGTGAATTTTGGTGGTGTCACTTGGGCTCGAAACATGCAACTCATAAGTTTTTTATACCCTTGCAGAGGGTATTATAATTTTGGTCAAAAGTGTGCAACGCAGTGAAGGAGACATCTCCGACCCTATAAAGTATATATATTCTTGATCAGGATCACCTCCTGAGTTGATATAGCCATGTCCGTCTGTCCGTCTGTCCGTCTGTCCGTCTGTCCGTCTGTCTGTCCGTCTGTCTGTCCGTCTGTCTGTTTCTACGCAAACTAGTCTCTCAGTTTTAAAGCTATCGAATTGAAACTTTGCACACACCCTTCTTTCCTTTGCACGCAGTATATAAGTCGGAACGGCCGAGATCGGCCGACTATATCCTATAGCTGCCATATAACTGATTGATCGGAAATGCCATAACTTTGCTGTTTGTAAAGTTAGGAAGTTGGGATTTTCTATGCGTGTTATATTTGGCCAATCAATCCGACCTACCAAATTTCATAAGGATCGGCCGACTATATCCTATAGCTGCCATATAACTGATTGATCGGAAATGCCATAACTTTGGTGTTTGTAAAGTTAGGAAGCTGGGATTTTCTATGGGTTTTATATTTGGTTAATCAATCCGACCTACCAAATTTCATAAGGATCGGCCGACTATATCCTATAGCTGCCATTTAACTGAACGATTGGAAATGCCATAACTTTGGTGTTTTTAAAGTTAGGAAGTTGGGATTTTTTATGAGTATTAAGAATGCATCATATGAATAATTTTGGAGAATATAATGTACATAATATTCTGCAAGGGTATATCAACTTCGGCTCCGCCCGAAGTTAGCTTTCCTTTCTTGTTTTTGTATGAAATTGAATTGGAGAAAAATGGATAGATTGAATCGAATGATTTACAATTGAGAAAAACCACAGTTAGCTATCTCAGTTTTGACTAATTCACCACACCAGTTTAGTCCCCAACGAGGACATTTTTGCAAACGAAAATATCCCTTTCAATCAAGTGCCTAAATTTGTGCACGCAATGATGCAACTAGTTCTAGTGCTCTTGCAGCCAAAGTTGAATAACAATGTGTGAAAATGTAAACTATACAATCTAATCTTACTATATTTTTATTTTACCAATTGAATTATTTTTTAGCTAGCTTTAATCATTAATCATACTTCTATAGCTGAACTATTTTTGAAACTAAAGCTTTGAAATGAGGGGTGTAGAAAATAGCCAGACGTATCCTTTAATTTGTTATGCAGAAACTAATTGGCAATTTGGTCCGTATGTAAACATGTTTGGCGCTTTTGGAATGGAAATATTTAGTTATTAATTAAAACCAAATTTGTTGAAGCTTTAGCTTCAAATTCATCACAATAACTAAATGTATAGAGTTAAATTGAATTCAAACCACAAGTGACAAAAGGTGCAGGATATCGAAATTAAATCTTTTCAGGCGGTAGGAAACCTGCAATCAAGTTCAAAGTTGCAATGTCAGAAGTAGAAGTGTCTAGAGAAACCTGTTTGGGAAAAATAATAATTTCATTAAAAATTAACCTTCTCATCAGTTGTCAGTTGATGTTCAGCACTGTCAAATCAGTCTGAGTTCTGGTCTTAAACATTTCTCCTTTCTAGAAGATTCAACACAGACTAGTGTCATAAATTGAGAATCACCATTAATTGAAAAACGCTATTGAAGTGGAATTAAAAATCAAATTAATTTAACGGGCCACATTTAACCAGTCAAATTTTTAAAATAAGACCAAATTTATTTCCTCTTAAAGTTAAAATTTAATTAAGGGTGTAGCCTGGGAAAAAATATACATTTATTTATGGTTTTTGCGTTGACTTTCGCAAATAAGGTTTAATTCTAGCAGTACAACAAAACATTAAAAACTTATTAACTAAGATTGATGAATATAATCTCTCAGTTTTTATAATAATTAATGTATAAAACTAACATTTTCTTTTACATTAGGAACTCATGCTTAACTGACAAATATTTGTAGTTTGAGTAATAGATGCCTAAACAGGATAGAAAACTTTGGGTAGCTTGCACCTGTAAAAAAAATTTGAGTCGGTTTTTATAAAACATTTTTCGAACGTTTATAGTGCAGCTTTATTTGATTTTTATACCCTTGCAGAGGGTATTATAATTTTGGTCAAAAGTGTGCAACGCAGTGAAGGAGACATCTCCGACCCAATAAAGTATATATATTCTTGATCAGGATCACCTCCTGAGTTGATATAGCCATGTCCGTCTGTCCGTCTGTCCGTCTGTCCGTCTGTCCGTCTGTCTGTCCGTCTGTCTGTTTCTACGCGAACTAGTCTCTCAGTTTTAAAGATATCGAATTGAAACTTTGCACACACCCTTCTTTCCTTTGCACGCAGTATATAAGTCGGAACGGCCGGGATCGGCCGACTATATCCTATAGCTGCCATATAACTGATTGATCGGAAATGCCATAACTCTGCTGTTTGTTAAGTTAGGAAGTTGGGACTCTCTATGGGTATTATATTTGGCCAATCAATCCGACGTACCAAATTTCATAAGGATCGGCCGACTATATCCTATAGCTGCTATATAACTGATTGATCGGAAATGCCATAACTTTGGTGTTTGTAAAGTTAGGAAGCTGGGATTTTCTATGGGTTTTATATTTGACCAATTAATCCGACCTATTAAATTTCATAAGGATCAGACAACTATATCTTATAGCTGCCATATAACTGATTGATCGGAAATGCCATAACTTTAGTGTTTGTTAAGTTAGGAAGTTGGGATTTTCTATGGGTTTTATTTTTGCCCAATCAATCCGACCTATCAAATTTCATAAGGATCGGCCGACTATATTCTATAGCTGCCATATACATAACTGAACGATTGGAAATGCCATAACTTTGGTGTTTTTAAAGTTAGGAAGTTTGGATTTTTTATGAGTATTAAGAATGCATCATATGAATAATTTTGGAGAATATAATTTGCAGAATATTCTGCAAGGGTATTTCAACTTCGGCTCCGCCCGAAGTTAGCTTTCCTTTCTTGTTATATAAATAAAAGTTCATTTCTCTAAACAATAATTAAAAATTCAATTTTTATTATATCACTTAAAAGAAGTATAAGCATGAGAAAAACAAACCAGTTTTGACGGTTTCCCAATTCATTTTCGGATCTTTTTATGAGAGCCATATGATTTCTTTTATGGTTCCTATGGCTTCTGAATTTCATCTAGATCGCCATAGGAAGCAAGAATATATATGTAGACTTTATTCTGACTCAACTTACCCTCTGTAAGAGTACAAAATAAAATGTAAAGCGTTTTTTGTATTCATTGAAATTAAAATGTGAGTATTATTTGACAATCCTGCACTGATTCCCTTCTGCTTGGGCAGAAAAATGTGTTTACTTGGGTTAAATTAATTGGTGAACGATAAAATGACCGTGAGCTGTCATCATGTTTCCACCGAAATTGGATTAAACACATAATTTGTGGCTTATTAGTGACTTACTCTAACTTCGCTTTATATACTTTTACAAATATATGGAGCTTCCCGAAATTCACAAATTTCGAAATAATCAAGTCCTTAAAGTCGTGGCAACCAAATACAAGTAAGAGCATTAACATTCATAATGTCAAATAAATGTTTCGAGCTTCTAAACTGTCAGTTGTTATACTTAGTTACGAGTTTTGCTGTTCAGTGTATATAAAATCTGCAGGATCCGCTTCAGGATTCGGGCTTAACTCCACACATGTTCCCCAAATGGTGAAAAGGCAAAACATTGACTTGTTGTAGATAAGAAAATTGACAGGAGTTGAAGCCAACGCGTTCAAATTATCTTGAGCAGTGATTTCAAATATCAAATCTGAACGGCGCATACGCTGAACTTCCATCCAATTAGTGAGTCGTGTGACTAATTTTTTTTGCAGCTTTCACAACCATCAATTCACTCACAATGCATTCCAAACAGCGTGTTGCCGGGGCACCCGCAACGATAATTATTGCTTGTTGTTGGTTCGCTTGTAGGCGGAGGAGGAGGAGGAGAAGGAGGGGGAAGGAGGCGCTGGCGGTGGGCGGTAAAGAGGGCCAATATAGCGGCTTGTATTTCTGTCGGCAGCACGCTTACGGTGACGTCGAACCAGAGACTGCCTGGGAGCTGAAAATTTCGGGAAATTCACCCGGCTAACCAGCAGAAAGCAAGCCGGCAAATAAAAGCAGCACCAAAGCCAGAGTCGAGCAGCAGGAGGAGCGCCAAATCCACGGTCGGTGGGATCGGGTAACTGGGGAACCGGGAAGTTGCAGGTTCCATTCAATACGGTGGCAGTTCTGCCAGTTTAGCTATTTAGTTGCTAAATCTAGCAACTTAAAAAAAAAAATTGCAAACTTTTTTTTCGATTTGTTTTTAGTAACAAATCTAGCAACTTTAAATTTGAGATATGTAAAAACATTGATGATATCAATAACCAAATTCTTAAAATTCAATTTATAAAATGGGAGTTTAAAGAGAACACCAGCAAATATTGGGCGGAAGTCTGAAAGTACAAGGACCCATTTAAAAATTTAGCTGAATTCGCCCTAAAAGTTTTTTCATTGCCATTTTCGAATGCTGAAGTAGAGCGTATAATCTCTCAGATGAATTTGGTAAACGCCATGAGCCTAAAAACAGTAAATGCGATATTGTATATAAGGTTATACATTCCAATACTTTAAATAACAAGAAAGGAAAGCTAACTTCGGGCGGAGCCGAAGTTGAAATACCCTTGCAGAATATTCTGCAAATTATATTCTCCAAAATTATTCATATGATGCATTCTTAATACTCATAAAAAATCCAAACTTCCTAACTTTAAAAACACCAAAGTTATGGCATTTCCAATCGTTCAGTTATGTATATGGCAGCTATAGAATATAGTCGGCCGATCCTTATGAAATTTGATAGGTCGGATTGATTGGGCAAAAATAAAACCCATAGAAAATCCCAACTTCCTAACTTAACAAACACTAAAGTTATGGCATTTCCGATCAATCAGTTATATGGCAGCTATAAGATATAGTTGTCTGATCCTTATGAAATTTAATAGGTCGGATTAATTGGTCAAATATAAAACCCATAGAAAATCCCAGCTTCCTAACTTTACAAACACCAAAGTTATGGCATTTCCGATCAATCAGTTATATAGCAGCTATAGGATATAGTCGGCCGATCCTTATGAAATTTGGTACGTCGGATTGATTGGCCAAATATAATACCCATAGAGAGTCCCAACTTCCTAACTTAACAAACAGCAGAGTTATGGCATTTCCGATCAATCAGTTATATGGCAGCTATAGGATATAGTCGGCCGATCCCGGCCGTTCCGACTTATATACTGCGTGCAAAGGAAAGAAGGGTGTGTGCAAAGTTTCAATTCGATATCTTTAAAACTGAGAGACTAGTTCGCGTAGAAACAGACAGACGGACAGACAGACGGACAGACGGACAGACGGACAGACGGACAGACGGACATGGCTATATCAACTCAGGAGGTGATCCTGATCAAGAATATATATACTTTATTGGGTCGGAGATGTCTCCTTCACTGCGTTGCACACTTTTGACCAAAATTATAATACCCTCTGCAAGGGTATAAAAATTGGAAATAATAAACTTCAAATATTTTAACAGGTATGGATTACAGAGACACAAAAAAATTTTGCCATAATTGTGCTCTACACTAAAAATACTCGACGCAAATCACTGGCAATAAAAAGTATTCGGATTTAAGTGAAGCTGACGAATTGGGTAATATTATAAGAATTCTGTAATTAAGTTATATATAATAGATAATATTCTAAAATCATGTTCCTTTTAATTTTATTTTGTATTTTTAGTTTCATATTTTTATTTTTAATTTTTGTTTTCTTTAAATATAAATATATATAATATATAATGAATATGATTAATTAAGACACAGAAAAATGGTTATTTATTTGTATTTTAAATTAGTAGATAATTCCGTAAATATATGCATAATTAGTTTAAAAGTTAAATGTTATTGATCTAGCATTTTTGCCCATTTCGAAGAATTTTTCGCTATTTCTTTTGCTATTTCCATTGTTTATTTAAATCTACAAAATTTTGCTTGGGAGTTGCTGGCAGCACTGTACGGCGGGGCAGAGGAAGTGCCGCAGACGCAGATGGGCGCCCCTGCATGTGCATCTGTGCGTGCGAGTGCACTCTCATTGAACCAACAGCTTGTGGCGTCAATTTGCGGACATTATTGTTTCACTGCGTAGCGACCGGCGAGGCCTAAGCAAAACCACCGAAAACTCACCGCAATCATGGGATAACAGCTTTCCGGCCAACTCTGCCTATTGTTTTTCGATGCAGCTGCATTAAAAACAATAGCCGCATCGGCAGCAGGTCAGCAGCTGCTATCTAATTTTCGATTATTGGCGTGATTTGTGCGAAAAAATTAATTGGGGCCGCAGGATTTGTTTTTCTTTGCTCCCATTTTTCAATTCACTTTCTACAAAGTCCAAAAATGCATCCGAATGTGCACTCGTTTGGAGCCGAAATAATTACCGCATAATGAATGCTTAGTTAGTGGCGTTTCCGTTATACTAATGTTTGGAATGCTTGCTAAAATACGAAAATTCCACGGATTGCTATTGGAACTAAATTAAAGTTTGCACTTTGTTGTCACTTTGTTATAAATTTAAATTACTCGTAGTTCTGATAGGAAGTGCAAGGACTTCCAACTAGAAGCTTCTATACCTAAAAAGTAGGTTCGAATTGAGTTATTACTCCCTAAGTGTTCAAAATTTGTAACACAGTGCACTATGGGGTTTTTGGCCTGTTTTTGTGGCATTAATTAATAACTCGGTCAGTTTTGGAGATATCGACATGAAATTTTACCAATGGTCATTGTTTGTCCCTAGGCACATATAGTGTGAAAATCGTTTGGATCAGGAAACAATATCCTATAGCTCCCATAGGAACGTTCGGTTAAAACTAAAAAAAAATTAATTAAATTTAAGGAGCTGAAATTTGTTGCTCCATGCCTATAAAAGTGTATGATAATAAGTGCAACAAAAGCAAAAAAAAAAAATTTCATCAAACTCAAAACTCATCGGCAGCCACGGATACATATCGACTAACAATTCGCCAGTTTGTAGGCAAAATGATTCGAATTTGTCCAAATTGACGGGCAACTGACAGGACAAACATTTCAAAATGATCCTCATATTATAAATAATTTGTTCATCAAACATTGTATAGCCTTTTCTTGCTCACGCCGGCCCTTCTCGCTATTCCAAACAGCAACCAAGTCGGCGTTGGAGAATGTGAGGTTATCTAAGAAAAATTCAAATTGCACCAATAGTGCGGAAAAGTGCACAATAAGACTAACAGATTTTTGCTCAGAATTGACAAGGCTACAACATACACTTGGACGCATTGAAAACTAATGCAAACTTCTATTTCAAAACTCTTCCCAAAGTTGAAATTTGTTCCTCAAAATTCAGCTTAAGGTGCATTTATAAAATGACAAAATATTAGTATAAACACACATAATTTAAACAATTAATACATTTAACATATAGTACAAGCCTGTGAGATCAGTTTCCATTTGTTTTTTCTTTTCAAATGGTGTTTTACACGAATAAATTAATTTCAAAGAACGCTTTGAAAAAATTGCAAACTTAGCGCTGGTGCTTTTGGATGCAACAGCTGACTTTACAGCTGTTATGCTAACATATGCTGTTAAGTATTAACATTTTGAGTATGAGGCATAACAGTTTGATGTTCTGTTAATGCACTCCAATTTTTTTTTTTTTAATTAGAGCACTTTTAAAAAATGACTAAATGCCACATAAAGTGGTCAAAAACCCCATAGTGCAGTGAAGAGGAAATCAATTTAATTGTTTTTAGAGATAATAAAATACAAAGCAACAATTTTTAAAGGCCTGAAGGTATCATGACTATAATATAATATTGCGACCTTTTTACTGACTTATAAGGAATTATTTAAATATTGTTGAATTGTCCTTTCTTAACCCTTATTACTTATTTCTTGAATATATTTTTGAGAGAATCCAAAATTTTGAATACCTTTATTAAATTAAATTTCAGTACACATTTACGTATAAAAATCCAGAGATTAAATTCTTCAAGGTGCGAGTTTTACATATTCTTCTGGTTTTAAGGCATTTGTTTAATGAGTTTCATTAATAAGACAATGGTTTTATACATTTTTCCTTTATCTCGTAGTCATGATTTTATTTTAATTTGTCCGAAATACCTCATCTTATAATAGATATTAGTAGTGTATGTATCTATAGTCTATAATTACCCCATTGTAGGGCAGACAAAGCATTCAACGCAATCAAATGCCTAACAGGATATTTCTATACCTCGGGCTGGGAGATGGAAATACCGATGAGAAGCCACTATGAATGTACGAAAATGTTTTGATTCACAGAGTTTGCTGGTGTGGGTCGCTGATTGAACTTGTGATGTAATACCTTGTAGTCTGCACAAGTCCTTTGTGAAATCAGCTTAGTGCCGCTCATTAACAACTGTGTGTGCCGGATTGCAGGTGCTTATTCGTGAAGCTGCAAACTCTTAATACCTTTGACCTATGTTGAGCTTTTATTTATTACTAAGAGAGTGGGATTGTCAGGCTTTTTTAAGAAACGTAGCAATAATTATACCCGTTACTTGTAGAGTAAAAGGGTATATTGTATTCGTGCAAAAATATGTAACAGGTAGAAGGAAGCGTTTCCGACCCTATAAAGTATATATATTCTTGTTCAGGATCACTATCCGAGTCGATCTAGCCATGTCCGTCTGTCCATCTGTCTGTCCGTCCGTATGAACGCTGAGATCTCGAAAACTATAAAAGCTAGAAGATTGGAATTTTGCATGTAGATTTTAGGAGTTCCTACGCAGTGCAAGTTTGTTTCAAAATGGTGCCACGCCCCCTCTGACGCCCACAAGCCACAAGCTGTGGCCACAGTTTTGATGCTATTATGAAAATTTTAATTGATATGTAGTTGTTTCGTCAATACCTATCGATTGGCCTAATAAAAGTTTGCCACGCCCACTCTAACGCCCAAAAACCCAGCGTTTAAGCGTTTAGCTTAAAGCCTAGTATCCAGATCGACAAACGATTACGATAGCGTAAAAACTTTAATCTTTCCAGTGTGACCAAAATTTTGGTAGTTCATCAGATTTAAGCGTGCTACGCTTAAGCCTAGTATCCAGATCAACAAACGATTACGCTACCGTAAAAACTTTAATCTTTCCAGTGTGACCAAAAGTTTGAGAGTTCATCAGATTTAAGCGTGCTACGGTCGTACTGTCAATCAGCTGGGTTTGTTGACAAGCAGTTAAAATTCAAATATCGTATTTGCGGGAAAGAGCCTTTAAAAGATATTATCAAATACTTCGGCAAAACAAGTCTGCCGCTGTAAAAAGAAATTAAAAAACAATACAATTTAAATTTAACAGTTGTTTTTTTTAATTTACTGATAAGTATTTGCTAATTTAAAGTTCATAGCTGCACTTTTATTGTGTTTTTTCGTACATTCTGGACCTAAAAAACATTTTGCTCTGACAAGAGGCACCCCAGATAGTATTAATGTTATTTTGTCCTCACATATAAACACCTGCAATCGACTTTTGTGAGTTTTTTGAGTTTTTCACTCCATTTCTTATAATGTTCAGTGAGAAGCGCTCGCCAAAAGATTAAATTTTTTAATCTTTTCGCTAGGGTTCACGTTTCCGCAGACTGGCAACGCTATGGAATTTTCTGGTATTTTTTTCGTCGATCAGGAGACAGAAGTGAAAAAAAGGCCCGACGAAAAGTGAACGCCAGCTGTTTGCCTCTCGCTCTCTCTCATGAGTGGCGTACGGTTTACGTCGAAGTGGATACTAGGCTTTACTGTCAATCAGCTGGGTTTGTTGACAAGCAGTTAAAATTCAAATATCGTATTTGCGGGGAAGAGCCTTTAAAAGATATTATCAAATACCTTGGCAAGACAAGTCTGCCGGTGTACAAAGAAACTAAAAAACCAAACAATTTAAATTTAACAGTTGTTTTTTTTAGTTTACTGATAATTATTTGATAATTTAAAGTTCATAGCTGCACTTTTATTGTTTTTTTTCGTACATTCTGGACCTAAAACACATTTTGCTCTGACAAGAGGCACCCCAGATAATATTAATGTTATTTTGTCCTCACATGTAAACTCCTGCAATCGACTTTTGTGAGTTGAGTTTGAGTTTTGAGTTTTTCCCCCCATTTCTTATAATGTTCAGTGAGAAGCGCACGCCAAAAGATTAAATTTTTTTATCTTTTCGCTAGGGTTCACCCAAAGTTCATTTCCGGAGACTGGCAACGCTATGCAATTTTCTGGTATTTTTTTCGTCGATCAGGGGACCGACGTGAAAAAAAAGGCCCGACGAAAAGTGAACGCCAGCTGTTTGCCTCTCGCTCTCTCTCATGACTGGCGTACGGTTTCGTACGGTTTAGGCTTAAAGCCTAGTATTCAGATCGACGAAAACCGTACGCCAGTCATGAGAGAGAGCGAGAGGCCAACAGCTGGCGTTCACTTCATCGCACCCTAAATTTTAGGGTACATTTTTTAAAATTAAGGGCGTTTCCTTTCTAAAAATCTAGGGCGAGAAGCGTTAAATTCAAGAAAGGCTTTTCTAAGAAATATAATTAATTTTCGTAAATTGAGGGCGAGCCCTTCTAGATTTTAGAAATTACTTTTCTGGAAATAAGAAAAAGCTTTTCTCAACTTTAGGGAGTTTTTTCTAAAATCTAAGGTAAGGAGCCTTAAAAATTGGAAAACATTTTCTAAAATGTAAACAAATTTTTTCTTAAACTAAGGGTGAACTTTTCTGGATTCTTGAAATTTTTTTTCTAAATTTTAAGGTGTTTAATTTCTAAAATGTAAGTCAAGGCGCCCTAAAACCTGGAAAAGTATTTCTCAAATATAAGGCTACTATTTCTAGATTTTAGAAATTATTTTCTGAAAACTAGCATTTTATTTTTGAATTTTTTATTAGTTATATTATATACATTTTATACTAAATATTTACAGCCTTATTAAAGTTTTTCTAAAAAGTACCATTTTGGTTTCATATTTACAGCTTAACTTAACTTTTTCTTAAAAGTAACATTTTGGTTTCAGGTAAAAACTATTATGAATTGAATGATATTCGATAGGAGGAAAATTGATCATAATGACGGGGACTACATTAAGTTCTCTGTATTTAGTTTTCTTAAAGCTAGAAAAGTGATAAGAATATTCACATTTGATTTCCACAGTTAAAAAGTTAACAACATTGTCTGAAAAGCTCTTACAAATCTCTTTTATCTCATAAGCTTCAAACTTGTTGTTGGAGCCCAATTCCTAAGTTAGTTGAATTTTATCTTCTCCAATGTTATTTCTTGGAATGTTAACAGATTTAGTATATTTTTATAATTCGAACGGTCACTCTGTAAGACCAGCCTGGAAGGAGGCTTTTTGGTAATTTCCTAGTGTGTATAAGAAAGAGAAGAACGACAGAAGAAATAAACTGAAGCACCGTACCCGAAGAAATTCGGCTGATTTACTCAGAGAAAGGTCCGAACACTTGTTATCTGGGTCATAATTATATAAAACATAACCTCTTTTATATATTACTTTGCGTAATTTGATGTGTCCAAAGCATATAATATTTTCTACATTTGTAAAAACTTTTTTTATATCGTTGAAATGTATTGAATTTTGTGCAGAGCATTTGGTTTCGCTAAATAGTATTTGGTCAACCGAAAAACTTTGCAGAAAATGGGAATAATTTAGACACATTTTGATTGCTAAAGAGGCAACTACATTTTTTCTGCATGTAATATTTTTCGCATAAGATTTAAGGGTCTTATGTTTAGCCTCAAATTGAAATATCCACAAAAATTTTAGAGGACCAGACTCCATCACTATTCTGTGGTAGTGGTTGAGAAAGTGGTGCTTAGGTTTAAGTGAATCTTTAAAGTGTAAGGTATATTGTTCATTATGGAATTTAATAACTTCCTTTAAAACTTTTAAATTATAATGGGAATATTCGCTTAAAGTAATTACATCTAATAATTTCATTAAATTTTTTACGAATTGCCAAACGTTGTCATCAGGGCTAACACAATCTCCTATCATGCAAATTCGGAAAGATATATCCAATATCCGAAACTCCATAAGGAAAATGAGTCTTTCGAATGTTCAACATTTCCAAATCAAAATTTCCTTTTCTCAAATAATATAGTATAATTTGACATAAGTCATATTTCAAAATTCCCTCGAAAACGTCATGTAGTAGATCCACAGAGAAATTATTCACCACAGTGAAATGTTTAAGGTGATTGAATATGCAATCTGACTTTATTCCAATCGCTGTCGGATCTAAAAATTCCAAATCTTTTTTTATAATTTTATTCATTTCTAAGGGATTCTATGGGAGCTTCATAAGAGTGATAACAATCAACTTTTGTCATATTACAAAAACAACAGAATATTGTTGCGGAGAAAGAGGTTGTGAACCCTAAAATATGATTTAGTCCCAAATTATCTCCTAATATAAGAGTAAGAACTTAATGAATTCTTTTCCGTTAATATTTAAAAGGAGTCCGTCATCTTCCAAGACTTTTAATGATTCAACCAATTGAAAAAGACATTTTGAGTTACCAAGTAATTTTATGTCTGCTGATTTCAAGATGGCAGCAGTAAATATATAATTATACTGAACTGGTGACGTCGGAAACGACAAATACACTGCCATAAGTGGATCACAATGGGGTCCTAGTTAATTATTGACTTCAAAGTCGTCCACATATAAAAAGAAGGGTATTATTGTTTTCATAGAATTTCCTTCAGCCAACTTAATTTTTTTTCCAAATATTTCCATTTACAAAATTAATTATATTTTCGTGCTCTTCTAACAACTTTAATGTTTGTATAAAACTGGAAAATACATTTGTTAGCTCAAAAAACTTTCGCAATTGAAACCCCAAAGGAAAGATGGACCCTTTACATTTTTTTGAAGCCAATACTATCTTATTAGATTTTCTAACGGTCGAAACAGAGTCGTCAACGCAAATTGTTTTAGGATCTTTATATAAATCAAGAAGTTTTAGTTTTTTAATTAACTTATATTCGTTCCAAAAACCTTAGAATGGGTCTTCACAATAAGTTATAAGGTTTTTTATGTCATTTTCAACTTCTAAAAATCCTTTAGATTTGAATATATTTTTTCTTGTTTTTTTTTTTAAAGGCTCAGTTATATGGTTTTGTATTTGTTTTTGGATCTTAAATGTCGTCATTCGAGGAAGTTTTAAATCTGACACTATATCTAATGTTAACTTCAGTGATTCGTCTATTGATCTATTGTTTTTATACCCTTGCAGAGGGTATTATAATTTCAGTCAAAAGTTTGCAACGCAGTGAAGGAGACATTTCCGACCCTATAAAGTATATATATTCTTGATCAGGATCACCTCCTGAGTTGATATAGCCATGTCCGTCTGTCCGTCTGTCCGTCTGTCCGTCCGTCCGTCCGTTTCTACGCAAACTAGTCCCTCAGTTTTAAAGATATCTGCTTGAAACTTTCCCAAAAGTTGTCTTTCTATTGCAGGTAGTATATAAGTCGGAACGAGCCGGATCGGCCGACTATATCCTATAGCTGCCATATAACTGAACGATCGGAAAGGCCATTCCTTTGGTATTTTTAAAGTTAGGAAGTTAGGATTTTTATGGGTTTTATATTTGGCCAACCAATCCGACGTACCAAATTTCATAAGGATCGGTCGACTATATCCTATAGCTGCCATATAACTGATTGATCGGAAATGCCATAACTTTGGTGTTTGTAAAGTTAGGAAGTTGGAAATTTCTATGGGTTTTATTTTTGGCCAATCAATCCGACCTTTTAAGTTTCATAAGGATCGGCCGACTATATCCTATAGCTGCCATATAACTGAACGATTGGAAATGCCACTACTTTGTGTTTTTAACGTTAGGAAGTTGGGATTTTTTATGAGTATTAAGAATGCATCATATGAATAATTTTGAAGAACATAATTTACAGAATGTTCTGCAAGGGTATTTCAACTTCGGCTCCGCCCAAAGTTAGCTTTCCTTTCTTGTTTCAATTTCAATAATTGACTAAATTTGAAGAGAAAAGGAATGAAAGTTTGGTCAACACATCACTTAAGAAGTAAGATTATAATCCATATTTTAGCATTTCGCTAATGGATAAATTTAAGGAACACAATGTATTTAAAAGTAGTCTAGTCTGGATAGATTATTTAACTATCAGAGTTTACTTATAAAAACTTAAATAAATCAAAAAGCTAAAGTACTTAAAACATAGAATACTGATTGATATCATCTGCGAACTACAGACAAAAGGTTTTTGCAATATATTTAAATAATTTTTTCCAACATGTAAGGTATTTTTTCACTTTTTAGGGTGTTTAAAGCTAAGTTTTCGAAAAAAAAAAATTCTTTCACTTTTGTGTGCTTTTGATGTTCTTTTCATTTTGTTAAATAGAAAACAGCAGCAGCACTTATGTGCTGAATAAAGTACTCTCCACACTGCCCGAGTTTCCTCTCTAGTTGGCTATCGATTGCATAACTCGATTATCCTGTTCATATTGGGCTAACTTCATAACGAGTTTGGAACAGCCGTCCCTTGTTTTGATTTTGAAGGGCTCCATTAATTTTATTTTTAGAATTCTATATTACTAAATTTAAGGAAAAATTGATTTTACTACGAAAGGTAAATACTTGTTGTTGTCCGTCAGCCCTTTTTAACAGCTGGGATAGCGCTGATAGTATTATAAAGATACCAAGCAATAGTATTAAATTATTTCATAAAAAATGCATCAAAAAAAAGCTAAACTCCACTTTGGCACCATAACTCGGCGCAGTGTGAACCCAGCATTAAGTGCTTTTGTATTGGTAGTCTGCGCTTAAGCCTAGTATCCAGATCGACAAACGATTACGCTAGCGTAAAAACTTTAATCTTTCCAGTGTGACCAAAAGTTTGAGAGTTCATCAGATTTAAGCGTGCTATGGTCGTACTGTCAATCAGCTGGGTTTGTTGACAAGCCGTTAAAATTCAAACATCGTATTTGCGGGAAAAAGCCTTTAAAAGATATTATCAAATACCTTGGCATGACAAGTCTGCCGCTGTACAAAGAAATTAAAAAACAATACAATTTAAATTTAACAGTTGTTTTTTTTAATGTACTGATAATTATTTGCTAATTTAAAGTTCATAGCTGCACTTTTATTGTGTTTTTTCGTACATTCTGGACCTAAAAAACATTTTGCTCTGACAAGAGGCACCCCAGATAGTATTAATGTTATTTTGTCCTCACATATAAACACCTGCAATCGACGTTTGCGAGTTTTTTGAGTTTTTCCCTCCATTTCTTATAATGTTCAGTGAGAAGCGCACGCCAAAAGATTAAATTTTTTAATCTTTTCGCTAGGGTTTACGTTTCCGCAGACTGGCAACGCTATGGAATTTTCTGGTATTTTTTTCGTCGATCAGGAGACCGACGTGAAAAAAAGGCCCGACAAAAAGTGAACGCCAGCTGTTTGCCTCTCGCTCTCTCTCATGACTGGCGTACGGTTTACGTCGAAGTGGATACTAGGCTTTATACTAAAAACCCATTTTATTGGCGAAATGAAAGAAACAGAACCCACCATCAATATAAATTTCTTTATTGCACGATGAATTCAAAACAATAATTTTTTTCGATTACAGTTACTAACAGGTAATTATATTTGTGATACCGAGTAATACACTTCATCGTGACATTTAAATATTATCAGACGTTGCGATTTGAACTTAATTACACCAACATTCACTAACATTCAACCTAAAGAATTCGCTTTTTATACCCTTGCAGAGGGTATTATAATTTTGGTCAAAAGTGTGCAACGCAGTGCAGGAGACATCTCCGACCCTATAAAGTATATATATTCTTGATCAGGATCACCTCCTGAGTTGATATAGCCATGTCCGTCTGTCCGTCTGTCCGTCTGTCTGTCCGTCTGTCTGTTTCTACGCAAACTAGTCCCTCAGTTTTAAAGCTATCAAATTGAAACTTTACACACACCTTTCTTTCCTTTGCACGCAGTATATATGTCGGAACAGCCGGGATCGGCCGACTATATCCTATAGCTGCCATATAACTGATTGATCGGAAATGCCATAACTTTGGTGTTTGAAAAGTTAGGAAGTTGAAATTTTCTATGGGCTTTATATTTGGCCAATCAATCCGACCTACCAAATTTCATAAGGATCGGCCGACTATATCCTATAGCTGCCATATAACTGATTGATCGGAAATGCCATAACTTTGGTGTTTGTTAAGTTAGGAAGTTGGGATTTCCTATCGGTTTTATATTTGGTCAATCAATCCGACCTAACAAATTTCATAAGGATCGGACGACTATATCCTATAGCTGCCATATAACTGATTGATCGGAAATGCCATAACTTTGGTGTTTGTTAAGTTAGGAAGTTTGGATTTTCTATGGGTTTTAGATTTGGCCAATCAATCCGACCTACAAAATTTCATAAGGATCGGACGACTATATCCTATAGCCGCCATATAACTGATTGATCTGAAATGCCATAACTTTGGTGTTTGTTAAGTTAGGAAGATGGGATTTTCTATGGGTTTTATTTTTGGCCAATCAATCCGACCTACCAAATTTCATAAGGATCGGCCGACTATATCCTATAGCTGCCATATAACTGAACGATTGGAAATGCTATAACTTTGGTGTTTTTAAAGTTAGGATGTTGGGATTTTTTATGAGTATTAAGTATGCATCATATGAATAATTTTGGAGAATATAATCTACAGAGTATTCTGCAAGGGTATATCAACTTCGGCTCCGCCCGAAGTTAGCTTGCCTTTCTTGTTTAATTTGTTGTGTTTAGGTATTTCCCTTAAAGTGTTCTCGTTTTCATTACTTAAGTAATTTGTGGAACAATGGTTTTGAGTAGATCATCTGCATATATTATACCAAAGCTAAAGAGGAAGATTTTAGGGCTTCTCTTCTCGTGTGCGCAGCGAAACTTTTAAAACTAGAAAAACTTTGAAGGCAATTTGGAAAGGAGCAGGGTAAACTTAGACATAGATCACGAGTGTGATTTTTCTGAATATGGAACAGAAAGTTATCAATGTTGTCGACGAATAAAAAGCTAATTTTACACGAAATCATTTTTTTTATTACTTTTTAGTTTTTTAAATTAAAGAAAAATACAACAAAATTAATTTAATTAAGATTAGAAAAAATTAAAAAAAAAAACATTCTGAAGTATTTAACTTTTCAGCTGGCATATTTTTTAAATCTTTAATCAGCTCGCCAAGTATCCTATTTTTTAAATCTGTTTTTAGGAAAATTTAAAAAAAATATTTGTGGATAAATGTCCAAGCCAGGCTGCATTCATCTGGGTACTTCAAATTTAAAACGAAAAATATTTTTAGACACACTGATACGCTACTTTACATAAACATAAACAAAATGCTTTTCTATGCAAAATGGGCTTGACCCAATACAACAAATTAATGGTTGCTAAGTTTTTTTTTTTTTTGTAGCTTTCATCAGTTTTGGTTTTTAAGCACGTTTTCTCCAACGTTGTTTTTGTAAATAATGAAGCTATCTCGGGAGTCTGGAATGGTAAACTTTACTTTTAAACTACCCGAAGAGCCTCGTCTCCCTCTCCTGGTGGGGACAAGAATGGCGTGCATAACGTGGAACAGCAATGCGTCCTTTTTATCTGTGGAAAATGCGATAATAAAACATCTGTATTATTTGACATAAAAAATATTGAACATAAGCCACAGTTTGTTCGGAACCAGATTTTCGTCTTAAAGCCTAGTATCCAGATCGACGAAAACCGTACGCCAGTCATGAGAGAGAGCGAGAGGCAAACAGCTGGCGTTCACTTTTCGTCGGGCCTTTTTTTCACGTCGGTCCCTTGATCGACGAAAAAATACCAGAAAATTCCATAGCGTTGCCAGTCTGCGGAAATGAACTTTGGGTGAGCCCTAGCGAAAAGATTAAAAACAAGAAAGGAAAGCTAACTTCGGGCGGACCCGAAGTTGATATACCCTTGCAGAATACTCTGTAAATTATATTCTCTAAAATTATTCATATGATGTATTCTTAATACTCATAAAAATCCCAACTTCAGTTATATGGCACCTATAGGATATAGTCGGCCGATCCTTATGAAATTTGATAGGTCTGATTGATTGGCCAAAAATAAAACCCATAGAAAATCCCAACTTCCTAACTTTACAAACACTAAAGTTATGGCATTTCCGATCAATCAGTTATATGGCAGCTATAGGATATAGTCGGCCGATCCCGGCCGTTCCGACTTATATACTGCGTGCAAAGGAAAAAAGGGTGTGTGCAAAGTTTCAATTCGATAGCTTTAAAACTGAGAGACTAGTTTGCGTAGAAACAGACAGACGGATATGGCTATATCAACTCAGGAGGTGATCCTGATCAAGAATATATATACTTTATAGGGTCGGAGATGTCTCCTTCACTGCGTTGCATACTTTTGACCAAAATTAGAATATTCTCTGCAAGGGTATAAATATAATCTTTTGGAGTGCGCTTCTCACTGAACATTATAAGAAATGGAGGGAAAATTTCAAAAAACTCACAAAAGTCGATTGCAGGATTTTACATGTGAGGACAAAATAACATTAATACTATCTGGCGTGCCTCTTGTCAGTGCAAAATGTTTTTTAGGTCCAGAATGTACGAAAAAACACAATAAAAGTGGAGCTTTGAACTTTAAATTAGCAAATAATTATCAGTAAATTAAAAAAAAACAACTGTTAAATTTAAATTGTATTGTTTTTTAATTTCTTTGTACAGCGGCACACTTGTCATGCCAAGGTATTTGATATCTTTTAAAGGCTCTTTCCCGCAAATACGATATTTGAATTTTAACTGCTTGTCAACAAACCCAGCTGATTGACAGTGCGACCGTAGCACGCTTAAATCTGATGAACTCTCAAAATGTTGGTCACACTGGAAAGATTAAAGTTTTTACGCTAGCGTAATCGTTTGTCGATCTGGATACTAGGCTTAAAGAAGAAATAGTTCGTTAAAGGATACAAAATACCAAAGCGATAGTACCTGCAGAAACATTTTTGTATGGCAGTTGAAAAATTTTAAATTTTAATTTTCATAAGGATCGGCCGACTATATCCTATAGCTGCCATATAACTGATTGATCGGAAATGCCATAACTTTGGTGTTTGTTAAGTTAGGAAGTTGGGATTTCCTATCGGTTTTATATTTGGTCAATCAATCCGACCTAACAAATTTCATAAGGATCGGACGACTATATCCTATAGCTGCCATATAACTGATTGATCGGAAATGCCATAACTTTGGTGTTTGTTAAGTTAGGAAGTTTGGATTTTCTATGGGTTTTAGATTTGGCCAATCAATCCGACCTACAAAATTTCATAAGGATCGGACGACTATATCCTATAGCCGCCATATAACTGATTGATCTGAAATGCCATAACTTTGGTGTTTGTTAAGTTAGGAAGATGGGATTTTCTATGGGTTTTATTTTTGGCCAATCAATCCGACCTACCAAATTTCATAAGGATCGGCCGACTATATCCTATAGCTGCCATATAACTGAACGATTGGAAATGCTATAACTTTGGTGTTTTTAAAGTTAGGATGTTGGGATTTTTTATGAGTATTAAGTATGCATCATATGAATAATTTTGGAGAATATAATCTACAGAGTATTCTGCAAGGGTATATCAACTTCGGCTCCGCCCGAAGTTAGCTTGCCTTTCTTGTTTAATTTGTTGTGTTTAGGTATTTCCCTTAAAGTGTTCTCGTTTTCATTACTTAAGTAATTTGTGGAACAATGGTTTTGAGTAGATCATCTGCATATATTATACCAAAGCTAAAGAGGAAGATTTTAGGGCTTCTCTTCTCGTGTGCGCAGCGAAACTTTTAAAACTAGAAAAACTTTGAAGGCAATTTGGAAAGGAGCAGGGTAAACTTAGACATAGATCACGAGTGTGATTTTTCTGAATATGGAACAGAAAGTTATCAATGTTGTCGACGAATAAAAAGCTAATTTTACACGAAATCATTTTTTTTATTACTTTTTAGTTTTTTAAATTAAAGAAAAATACAACAAAATTAATTTAATTAAGATTAGAAAAAATTAAAAAAAAAAACATTCTGAAGTATTTAACTTTTCAGCTGGCATATTTTTTAAATCTTTAATCAGCTCGCCAAGTATCCTATTTTTTAAATCTGTTTTTAGGAAAATTTAAAAAAAATATTTGTGGATAAATGTCCAAGCCAGGCTGCATTCATCTGGGTACTTCAAATTTAAAACGAAAAATATTTTTAGACACACTGATACGCTACTTTACATAAACATAAACAAAATGCTTTTCTATGCAAAATGGGCTTGACCCAATACAACAAATTAATGGTTGCTAAGTTTTTTTTTTTTTTGTAGCTTTCATCAGTTTTGGTTTTTAAGCACGTTTTGAGTTCTCCAACGTTGTTTTTGTAAATAATGAAGCTATCTCGGGAGTCTGGAATGGTAAACTTTACTTTTAAACTACCCGAAGAGCCTCGTCTCCCTCTCCTGGTGGGGACAAGAATGGCGTGCATAACGTGGAACAGCAATGCGTCCTTTTTATCTGTGGAAAATGCGATAATAAAACATCTGTATTATTTGACATAAAAAATATTGAACATAAGCCACAGTTTGTTCGGAACCAGATTTTCGTCTTAAAGCCTAGTATCCAGATCGACGAAAACCGTACGCCAGTCATGAGAGAGAGCGAGAGGCAAACAGCTGGCGTTCACTTTTCGTCGGGCCTTTTTTTCACGTCGGTCCCTTGATCGACGAAAAAATACCAGAAAATTCCATAGCGTTGCCAGTCTGCGGAAATGAACTTTGGGTGAGCCCTAGCGAAAAGATTAAAAACAAGAAAGGAAAGCTAACTTCGGGCGGACCCGAAGTTGATATACCCTTGCAGAATACTCTGTAAATTATATTCTCTAAAATTATTCATATGATGTATTCTTAATACTCATAAAAATCCCAACTTCAGTTATATGGCACCTATAGGATATAGTCGGCCGATCCTTATGAAATTTGATAGGTCTGATTGATTGGCCAAAAATAAAACCCATAGAAAATCCCAACTTCCTAACTTTACAAACACTAAAGTTATGGCATTTCCGATCAATCAGTTATATGGCAGCTATAGGATATAGTCGGCCGATCCCGGCCGTTCCGACTTATATACTGCGTGCAAAGGAAAAAAGGGTGTGTGCAAAGTTTCAATTCGATAGCTTTAAAACTGAGAGACTAGTTTGCGTAGAAACAGACAGACGGATATGGCTATATCAACTCAGGAGGTGATCCTGATCAAGAATATATATACTTTATAGGGTCGGAGATGTCTCCTTCACTGCGTTGCATACTTTTGACCAAAATTAGAATATTCTCTGCAAGGGTATAAATATAATCTTTTGGAGTGCGCTTCTCACTGAACATTATAAGAAATGGAGGGAAAATTTCAAAAAACTCACAAAAGTCGATTGCAGGATTTTACATGTGAGGACAAAATAACATTAATACTATCTGGCGTGCCTCTTGTCAGTGCAAAATGTTTTTTAGGTCCAGAATGTACGAAAAAACACAATAAAAGTGGAGCTTTGAACTTTAAATTAGCAAATAATTATCAGTAAATTAAAAAAAAACAACTGTTAAATTTAAATTGTATTGTTTTTTAATTTCTTTGTACAGCGGCACACTTGTCATGCCAAGGTATTTGATATCTTTTAAAGGCTCTTTCCCGCAAATACGATATTTGAATTTTAACTGCTTGTCAACAAACCCAGCTGATTGACAGTGCGACCGTAGCACGCTTAAATCTGATGAACTCTCAAAATGTTGGTCACACTGGAAAGATTAAAGTTTTTACGCTAGCGTAATCGTTTGTCGATCTGGATACTAGGCTTAAAGAAGAAATAGTTCGTTAAAGGATACAAAATACCAAAGCGATAGTACCTGCAGAAACATTTTTGTATGGCAGTTGAAAAATTTTAAATTTTAATTTTCATAAGGATCGGCCGACTATATCCTATAGCTGCCATATAACTGATTGATCGGAAATGCCATAACTTTGGTGTTTGTTAAGTTAGGAAGTTGGGATTTCCTATCGGTTTTATATTTGGTCAATCAATCCGACCTAACAAATTTCATAAGGATCGGACGACTATATCCTATAGCTGCCATATAACTGATTGATCGGAAATGCCATAACTTTGGTGTTTGTTAAGTTAGGAAGTTTGGATTTTCTATGGGTTTTAGATTTGGCCAATCAATCCGACCTACAAAATTTCATAAGGATCGGACGACTATATCCTATAGCCGCCATATAACTGATTGATCTGAAATGCCATAACTTTGGTGTTTGTTAAGTTAGGAAGATGGGATTTTCTATGGGTTTTATTTTTGGCCAATCAATCCGACCTACCAAATTTCATAAGGATCGGCCGACTATATCCTATAGCTGCCATATAACTGAACGATTGGAAATGCTATAACTTTGGTGTTTTTAAAGTTAGGATGTTGGGATTTTTTATGAGTATTAAGTATGCATCATATGAATAATTTTGGAGAATATAATCTACAGAGTATTCTGCAAGGGTATATCAACTTCGGCTCCGCCCGAAGTTAGCTTGCCTTTCTTGTTTAATTTGTTGTGTTTAGGTATTTCCCTTAAAGTGTTCTCGTTTTCATTACTTAAGTAATTTGTGGAACAATGGTTTTGAGTAGATCATCTGCATATATTATACCAAAGCTAAAGAGGAAGATTTTAGGGCTTCTCTTCTCGTGTGCGCAGCGAAACTTTTAAAACTAGAAAAACTTTGAAGGCAATTTGGAAAGGAGCAGGGTAAACTTAGACATAGATCACGAGTGTGATTTTTCTGAATATGGAACAGAAAGTTATCAATGTTGTCGACGAATAAAAGCTAATTTTACACGAAATCATTTTTTTTATTACTTTTTAGTTTTTTAAATTAAAGAAAAATACAACAAAATTAATTTAATTAAGATTAGAAAAAATTAAAAAAAAAAACATTCTGAAGTATTTAACTTTTCAGCTGGCATATTTTTTAAATCTTTAATCAGCTCGCCAAGTATCCTATTTTTTAAATCTGTTTTTAGGAAAATTTAAAAAAAATATTTGTGGATAAATGTCCAAGCCAGGCTGCATTCATCTGGGTACTTCAAATTTAAAACGAAAAATATTTTTAGACACACTGATACGCTACTTTACATAAACATAAACAAAATGCTTTTCTATGCAAAATGGGCTTGACCCAATACAACAAATTAATGGTTGCTAAGTTTTTTTTTTTTTTGTAGCTTTCATCAGTTTTGGTTTTTAAGCACGTTTTGAGTTCTCCAACGTTGTTTTTGTAAATAATGAAGCTATCTCGGGAGTCTGGAATGGTAAACTTTACTTTTAAACTACCCGAAGAGCCTCGTCTCCCTCTCCTGGTGGGGACAAGAATGGCGTGCATAACGTGGAACAGCAATGCGTCCTTTTTATCTGTGGAAAATGCGATAATAAAACATCTGTATTATTTGACATAAAAAATATTGAACATAAGCCACAGTTTGTTCGGAACCAGATTTTCGTCTTAAAGCCTAGTATCCAGATCGACGAAAACCGTACGCCAGTCATGAGAGAGAGCGAGAGGCAAACAGCTGGCGTTCACTTTTCGTCGGGCCTTTTTTTCACGTCGGTCCCTTGATCGACGAAAAAATACCAGAAAATTCCATAGCGTTGCCAGTCTGCGGAAATGAACTTTGGGTGAGCCCTAGCGAAAAGATTAAAAACAAGAAAGGAAAGCTAACTTCGGGCGGACCCGAAGTTGATATACCCTTGCAGAATACTCTGTAAATTATATTCTCTAAAATTATTCATATGATGTATTCTTAATACTCATAAAAATCCCAACTTCAGTTATATGGCACCTATAGGATATAGTCGGCCGATCCTTATGAAATTTGATAGGTCTGATTGATTGGCCAAAAATAAAACCCATAGAAAATCCCAACTTCCTAACTTTACAAACACTAAAGTTATGGCATTTCCGATCAATCAGTTATATGGCAGCTATAGGATATAGTCGGCCGATCCCGGCCGTTCCGACTTATATACTGCGTGCAAAGGAAAAAAGGGTGTGTGCAAAGTTTCAATTCGATAGCTTTAAAACTGAGAGACTAGTTTGCGTAGAAACAGACAGACGGATATGGCTATATCAACTCAGGAGGTGATCCTGATCAAGAATATATATACTTTATAGGGTCGGAGATGTCTCCTTCACTGCGTTGCATACTTTTGACCAAAATTAGAATATTCTCTGCAAGGGTATAAATATAATCTTTTGGAGTGCGCTTCTCACTGAACATTATAAGAAATGGAGGGAAAATTTCAAAAAACTCACAAAAGTCGATTGCAGGATTTTACATGTGAGGACAAAATAACATTAATACTATCTGGCGTGCCTCTTGTCAGTGCAAAATGTTTTTTAGGTCCAGAATGTACGAAAAAACACAATAAAAGTGGAGCTTTGAACTTTAAATTAGCAAATAATTATCAGTAAATTAAAAAAAAACAAGAAAGGAAAGCTAACTTCGGGCGGAGCCGAAGTTGATATACCCTTGCAGAATACTCTGTAAATTATATTCTCCAAAATTATTCATATGATGCATTCTTAATACTCATAAAAAATCCGAACTTCCTAACTTTACAAACACGAATGTTATGGCATTTCCGATCAATCAGTTATATGGCAGCTATAGGATATAGTCGGCCGATCCTTATGAAATTTGATAGGTCGGATTGATTGGCCAAAAATAAAATCCATAGAAAATCCCAACTTTCTAACTTTACAAACACCAAAGTTATGGCATTTCCGATCAATCAGTTATATGGCAGCTATAGGATATAGTCGGCCGATCCTTATGAAATTTGGTGGGTCGGATTGATTGGCCAAATATAAAACCCATAGAAAATCCCAACTTTCTAACTTTACAAACACCAAAGTTATGGCATTTCCGATCAGTCAGTTATATGGCAGCTATAGGATATAGTCGGCCGATCCTTATGAAATTTGGTAGGTCGGATTGATTGGCCAAATATAAAACCCATAGAAAATCCCAACTTTCTAACTTTACAAACACCAAAGTTATGGCATTTCCGATCAATCAGTTATATGGCAGCTATAGGATATAGTCGGCCGATCCTTATGAAATTTGGTAGGTCGGATTGATTGGCCAAATATAAAACCCATAGAAAATCCCAACTTTCTAACTTTACAAACACCAAAGTTATGGCATTTCCGATCAATCAGTTATATGGCAGCTATAGGATATAGTCGGCCGATCCTTATGAAATTTGGTAGGTCGGATTGATTGGCCAAATATAAAACCCATAGAAAATCCCAACTTCCTAACTTTACAAACACGAAAGTTATGGCATTTCCGATCAATCAGTTATATGGCAGCTATAGGATATAGTCGGCCGATCCCGGCCGTTCCGACTTATATACTGCGTGCAAAGGAAAGAAGGGTGTGTGCAAAGTTTCAATCCGATAGCTTTAAAACTGAGAGACTAGTTTGCGTAGAAACAGACAGACGGACAGACGGACAGACGGACAGACGGACAGACGGACATGGCTATATCAACTCAGGAGGTGATCCTGATCAAGAATATATATACTTTATAGGGTCGGAGATGTCTCCTTCACTGCGTTGCACACTTTTGACCAAAATTATAATACCCTCTGCAAGGGTATAACAACTGTTAAATTTAAATTGTATTGTTTTTTAATTTCTTTGTACAGCGGCACACTTGTCATGCCAAGGTATTTGATATCTTTTAAAGGCTCTTTCCCGCAAATACGATATTTGAATTTTAACTGCTTGTCAACAAACCCAGCTGATTGACAGTGCGACCGTAGCACGCTTAAATCTGATGAACTCTCAAAATGTTGGTCACACTGGAAAGATTAAAGTTTTTACGCTAGCGTAATCGTTTGTCGATCTGGATACTAGGCTTAAAGAAGAAATAGTTCGTTAAAGGATACAAAATACCAAAGCGATAGTACCTGCAGAAACATTTTTGTATGGCAGTTGAAAAATTTTAACCGATCATTAAGGATATAAGGAAATAAATTTCAAAATAATTTATTTTATATATTTAAGTAAAGCTTAAATACAAAATGACATTTAATAAATAAATTTAAAATAATAAATAAATATAATTTTTCATTTGCCAACTTCAAAATTTAAAGAGTTTCTGCAAAAATATCAAATTATTTAATATACCTTTCTTTTACCTGTAAGTATTTTCAATATTTAAAGAGGTGCTCAATTTAGCAGCAGAGATCTTTTTTGCCTTGGTTTTTATACCCTTGCAGAGGGTATTATAATTTTGGTCAAAAGTATGCAACGCAGAGAAGGAGATATCTCCGACCCTATAAAGTATATATATTCTTGATCAGGATCACCTTCTGAGTTGATATAGCCATGTCCGTCTGTCCGTCTGTCTGTTTCTACGCAAACTAGTCTCTCAGTTTTAAAGATATCGAACTGAAACTTTGCACACACCCTTCTTTCCTTTGCACGCAGTATATATGTCGGAACGGCCGGGATCGGCCGACTATATCCAATAGCTGCCATATAACTGATTGATCGGAAATGCCATAACTTTGGTGTTTGTTAAGTTAGGAAGCTGAGAATTACTATGGGTTTTATATTTGGCCAATCAATCCGACCTACCAAATTTCATAAGGATCGGCCGACTATATCCTATAGCTGCCATATAACTGATTGGAAATGCCATAACTTTGGTGTTTTTAAAGTTAGGAAGTTGGGATTTTTTATGAGTATTAAGAATGCATCATATGAAAAATTTTGGAGAATATAATGTACATAATATTCTGCAAGGGTATATCAACTTCGGCTCCGCCCGAAGTTAGCTTTCCTTTCTTGTTAATTTATAGATTTTACTGTAAAGAAGACCTCCAGGCTTCTTGCCAATGTTTTGCATAAAATATGTTTCCTATAAAAATATATTGAATTATTCCCAAATTTAAATTGTTAGGTAGATATTTTAATACCTTAATTTCAGATTCAAATAGCATCTGTATATCCTCGGCTATAGAAGACAATACATATTGCTTCTGCTGAATATCATTAAAAATAAAATATTCAGCTATAATGCTACTCAATATTTTGCGAAGCTCGTTAGATAAAGTTTTTGTTTCTCTATAATAGTTAAATATAGGCGCTGCTCGGTTGCTGTGGGCCAAAATTCTTGGTAAATTAATCTAAGCATACAAAAAAAGTTGGACAAAAAAGCTAAGCAGAAATTAAAAATAATTCTTACATCACTGCCACTTGTTCCAGGTGCGTTGCTTTCAAAATCGGTGTGATTTTTCTGATTTAAAATAATAAATAATTCATTCATTCAAAAAACTCGGCGAAATGAGTCGAGTTTATTACGGTGCAACAAAGATTCGCAGATTGATACACGGTCGAAAAGGTTTTTTTGGGATAACTCATGAGGCACCCATACATCGAGCGTTTTTGTAAAATTTTTCGACTTTAAATGCCTATGGACGGTTTCCGTGCTTAGTTGCAGCTCCTCTGCGATGGTTCTAATAGTCACATGACGATCTCGATCCACTATTTCCATGATTTTATCCGTATCAACGGTCACTGGTCGTCCGGAAGGCTTGGGTGTTTCGGTATCAAAATTGCCACTTCGGAGTCGCCTAAACCACTGTTCAGCGGTTTGAATGGAAAGTTTGTTATCTCCTAAGACAGCAATAATCTGTCTGCGAGATTCCGCAGCAGTTCAAAATTGCCCGAATTTCTGCGTTTGTGAACTCCATTTCAATCGATTGTAATTTTTTAACGTGAAAGCTCATGTAAACAAACTATATGTCGGTGATGCCAATACCTTTCAAACGATATACAGCATTGCTAGATACGATTATATTTGACTTCACAAGCGAAGCGCGAAATTTGAATGTAAAATCCGGTATGTCATTACCAAACAACCTAATATATCAAAAGATTAAGGTTATAAATGATATTCAAATTTGTATCCTAAATTTCTAGTTTACAGTATTATTACTATGGGCAATCAATTACGTGTACCTCATACACAAACATTTTTAAATTGGTTATTATTTTCATATTTAAAAAAATATTTCTATATTTTAGAAAATATTTCTATATTTTCGGATTAATATATATTTTTTAGAAAATATTTCTATATTTAAGAAATTATTTCTATATTTATGAAAGCGTTTCTATTTTTTAGGGTTATCGAATTTTTAAGGTTAATTTGAGAAAATTGTTCTATTTTTTAGGGTAAATAATTTTTTAGGGCAGAATTTCTAATTTGAAGAAAAAAAATTCTAAAAACAAGTACCATTTTTACTAAAACATAGAAATTCTTTCTTGGATTTAGGGTGAGTTTAGTTTATGGCGACAATTTCTACATATGAGAAACACTTTCTTGATTCAAGAAAAGTTTTCTTGTTTTGAGAACAAAATTCTTTGAAAATAGAAATCTTTTCTTGGATTTTGAAAAAAAAAAAGTTTTAAGGCGAATTTCTAAAATTTAGGGTTAATTTTGCTATGAGTGTATAATTTACAGAATAGTCTGCAAGGGTATGTCAACTTCGGCTCCGCCCGAAGTTTGCTTTTTTCTTTCTTGTTTTATAATAAGATGTTAGGAACACAATAATAAGAAATTTAAATTGTGTTTCATTTTGAAACGTATATAGCTTTTCCTGATGGACTAAAAGTGATTTTTTATTTTTACCAAGTTATTATACCTGTTACTCGTAGAGTAAAAGGGTATATTGTATTCGTGCAAAAGTATGTAACAGGTAGAAGGAAGCGTTTCCGTCCCTATAAAGTACATATATATATTCTTGTTTAGGATCACTAGCCGAGTCGATCTAGCCATGTCCGTCTGTCTGTCTATCCGTATGAACGCTGAGATCTCGGATACTATAAAAGCTAGAAGATTGGCATTTTACATGTAGATTTTAGGAGTTCCTACGCAGCGCAAGTTTGTTTCAAAATGGTGCCACGCCCCCTCTGACGCCCACAAACCACAAGCTGTGGCCACAGTTTTGATGCTATAATGAAAATTTTAATTGATATGTATTTGTTTCGTCGATAAATATCGATTGGCCTAATAAAAGTTTACCACGCCCACTCGAACGCCTAAAAACCCATTAAACGCTTAAGCCTGGCTAGCGCCTACATTTCCGACTTTCATGGTCCGTGGTACCAATGTCTTGGGGTAGATGGCGCAATAGAATAGCGCCATCTAACGGATGACTTTGGAACAGCTGGCCAAGGTGCTCAACAGAGTCAACGTTAATTCTCGATAAGGATTTCTATTGAATGAAATTGCGATGATTTTCATTTGTCAATACCGAACTATATCCCAAGAACTATGCAAATCAAATCAAGTTAGCCAAATTGGAGGTCTGAGTCAAACAATGGCGTATGTGTGTATGCTGGTGCAGGACAAAAGCTGCCTGCGCTAAAGCAGAGCTGGTGCTGATGCTCGTGCTGTAAAGCTGCCAGCACTTAGAGATCGCCGAATTCAAATTGATAATTTGAACTTTTTGTCCTTTTTTCCTGTGGTCACTATAATTCACATTATGTTAAAAAAAAAAACACAAGAAGGCATATGCTATGCCAGCTATAAGATATAGTCGTCCAATTCTATAAAAGTAAAACTGTAAGTTCTGAAATCGTTCAAAAATACTATTATATTTTATTTTCCGCCTTCCCAACTTTTGACTGAAATTTTAATAGCTTCTGCAAGGGTATAAAAATAAAGAAAATCCTGTTTTACTTATTCATACATTTTGTTTTCTTATTTTAAGATTTTTAAGAAATAAGTGTGTGCAAAGAGTCCTGAACACATGTGTTAAAAAATTACCTGAGTAATTGTTACAAGCCGCAGTATTGAAATAATTTAATCGTGGAAACTTTAGTAAACTATTAAAATGCATTTTCATACATGAATTGCGTTTTTCCGCGCAGTGTAAACGGTAACAATATAAAACTTTTATGCGAACAGAGTAGAAATGATCGGGAAAAACGAACTAATCAATTTGGGGTAGAGCTGCAAGAGTATAAAAACTCCGGCGTGACTGGAAATTGATTCAATCAGTGCTTTATTAGAGACTTATGTCAAAGCTATAAGTTTATTGTTTGCTATTCCCACACACAAACTCAAACACTTTCCATAGACTGAAAAGTTGACTGGTTTTCAGACTGCAAGGTGTTACATATATCGTCTTCTTCAGACGACGTATTGAAGTTATAATTGGGTGCACAAGAAGGTAGGTGAGTCCAGCACAGGTAATCAGCAGGACTAACCGGAAGACCCCCAGAAACCGAACGCTTGCCAAATGGCCTTTCTGGGACGGGTCGACAGTCAGGGAGCCCTCATCGACTGCGAGGTGTTCAACTTCCAGCCCCAGCAGAACCCAGCCTGCCCGCCGGGAGAGGACGAGGCCAGCGGGCGGCTGCCGCAGAGGAAGGGCTCCAGGACCTACATCAAGACCTACGACAAGGACAGCCCGCTGCCCTCCATGGGAAGCCCCAGCACGGTGCGCTACGTGGGCAGCTCCGTGTCGTCCAGCGAAACCCACTCCTTGGACGAGACGGAGTCCTCCACTCTGCGCTGCTCCTCGCTCGGGTCACTGGGCACCTTGGCCACGATGGTGGGACACCACGAAGATGGGCTCGAGTCGGAATCGCTCTGCCTGGACCTGGACAGCCCCAGCAGTAGCCCCGCCAGCGGCAGCAGCAGCAGATCCACCTCCTCCCGGGAGGGCAGTTCCGGCGACAAGGACTCGACGACCTCGATGTGCAGCTGGGAGGAGGCCATGTCCCGGGAGGAGGAGCCGCACAGCTTCAGCCTGCCCTCGCTGCGCCTGGGATCAGAAGGGGGGCGGGGGGCGGGGGCGGCTTTGCCTCGCCGCCGCTCACCTACACCCGCCGCCTCGACCCGCTGCACATGGAGCGCTCCGCCGACGACGCCTACGAGAACTGGCTGAGCGGCAAGCGGCGCCAGTGCCAGTGCAGGCTGCGGCAGGAGCAGGCCGAGCGGGAGGCGCAGCGGGAGCGGACGGCGCTGCGCCAGCGGTTGGCCAAGGGGGAGTACGAGCGGTGGTGCCAGCAGAAGGCGCGGCAGGCCAAGCCCTCCCCCCGCCCAAATACCGCAGCCAAAAGCAAACGCTCCCGCGCAGCACCACCAGCACCTGCAGAAGTGGGAGCTGGAGAAGATCAGGCTGGCCGAACGGAGGCGTCTGGAGCAGCGGGACGTCGAGCGGCAGCGGGAGCAGGAGAAGGCGCTCCGACGGCAGCAGGCGGAACAGGCCTTCCGGCGGTGGATGAGCAACGTGGCCCAGCGACCCAAGCCGGTGCCCACCAGCCAGGGAATCCAGTCCCTCCGCGGCACCGTTTCCGACATCTTCATCAACCCCAATCAGTGGGTGGACTGAAGAACATTAGCTTGCTGGAAGAGGTGGCCCAAGAGTCGGAAAGTGTGTTGCCCAAACAGGCTCCTCCAAAGGTGGGAATTTGCCCGCGCCGTGAAACCAAAGTTGTACCCTAGTGAATATACTTACTTACATACTTACTCATTTAGCACGATTAAATACCAAAACAGGTGTTGCTTTTTGATTTAACTGTGGGTGGGGCTGCACACTAAGTAGGATAAATTTAAAGCATAGTTCAGTTTTTGCAACCTTTCGTGGACGACAAAGTCAGCAACAAAAGACTTTTCGCTAAATCTTCCAGTTTGTATTAGAATCAATATCATGGCAACAAGCTTTAGAGAATAGAGACTTCAACTGTATCAGTAACAAGAAGGAAGCAAACTTCGGTGGCTGTTACAAAATGAGTTATTCTACATTTTGATTTCAATGCTTAAAAAAAAGGAACAACGAGCTATTTGATAAGTCGTCAGAATTTATAAAGGTAAGTCCGCGATCCTAAAACCAAAACCAATTAGTATATCTCGGAGTATATGGATATTTGATAATAAAACATGAAGGGAAGCAAACTTCGGCCAGCCGAAGTTTATAAACTCTTACAGTTTTACAAAACGACTACATTTCGATTTCTACCCCTATATTACTACAAACAATGAAGCTATGTCGATTTTGCGCTACATTTTGCCATCGTTTCTGTGGCAGCTAAATGATATTGTTGTCCGATTTTAACAAAACTAAAATCGTAATTCTGATATAGTAAATAATTACTATATCTCAAAGGAATATTTTGATAGCTTGAAAAACAGCAAATTTAATTTTCTTTTTATTTTATTTTTTTAATTTATTTCAATTTTTTTTAATTTTACCGTAATTCTGTAGTATTTAAATATTATCAAAACCCAAGGAACAAAAAAAAATTAAAAACAACAAAGTTAAACTTTTTTAAATTTTTTTTCCCGATTGTTCCGTGGGAGCTATATGATATAGTCGCCTAGTTCCGACCTATATACTACCTGCAAAAGAAAGACAACTTTTGGGAAAGTTTTAAGCAGATAGCTTGAAAACTCAGGGACTAGCTTGCGTAGAAACGGACGGATGGACGGAGATGGCTAGATCGACTCTCCTGATGATGGTGATCAAGTATATATATATATTTTATAGGGTCGTAAATTTCTCCTTCACTAAGTTGCAAACTTTTGAATGAAATTATAATACCGTCTGCAAGGGGATTTATTTTGTGTTCAATGCAACCGTAAATTCCGTACAAAACGTCACCAAAAAATTATGCTAACAAAATATTACAGTGATTCAACCAATACTTTTGTTGGTGCATTCCTTAATGCCCTTACACTAATTACGAGATACACATAAATAATGTAACTTCTCAAAAACAATTTCAAAATTGTTGTATATATTTCTAATAGAAACTTTTGTATGCCACTGAGTTGACCAATTTGCGGGTACTAAAGGGCATTGATACGAACTGACGAGATCTCGAAGTTGTACACAGACGGAAACCTCTTTGGTCTCCTTTTTTATACGCAAAACCAAGGGTTTTGTGAAACTCAATTCACCTTCACACTAGTGTTCACAGGTAAAATAAAAAAAGCCACTTAACAGACTGGGCAGTGTTGTAGACTATGAGTCCGTGTCAGGAAAAGAACAGATATCGACGTTGCACACAGACGGAAACTACTTTCGTCCCAAGACCAAACTTATTTACATTTAGAAGTGTTACAAATTAAATTCTATAAATTAACAAACTAGAATGATGGCTAGTTTCGAGCATAGCTATATCTTCTGGTTTTTAGGGCTCTTTTCCTTAGATTTTAGAAAGGAACGCCCTTAATTTTTGAAAAATGTACCCTACAATTTAAGGTGCGATGCCTTTGAAGTATGCAGTTATGCTAAGGACCAAGTATTTGCAAAAATTGTACTTAACAGTATGTACGATTTGAAAAGGCCCATTTTGTTGTCTGCATGTTTTATTCTATGAATGCAATATAACCCAGATAAAATGGGCAAGTTCGTCTCATGCCTACAACCTAGCTCAGTTTAAGCAAATGGGTGCAATGAAATGGGTTGCCCACAAAATTCGGCCCCCGCACGTTTTCGCTGCATAACATTTTAGGTTTCATTTTCTATTAATATGCAATTTAGCTACTTTTTCCCATTATAATTTTACGTCTGTGCCACAGCCCCCCCCTTCCCCGCACTGATCGGTGTGCCTCGCACAACTTGATTGCCGTTGCCGACGCAGCTGGAGTTGCCGCGGACGGTTGTTGCTCCTACATTCTAATCGAAATTTTTTATTGTTTACAGTCACGAAAGAGTGCGACGCTGGAGCGATGACGACAACACGGCGTCGTCTGCGGTGGTGCGGTGGTGCAGCGGTTCAGCGGGTCAGAGGTCTGGGGTCAGGGGTCAGGGGGAGTGGTGCATTGGAGCGGCGGCGGAGGGTAATGTCAGTTATTTGACAGCGCCGACAGTCGAGTACGATGGCGGGGCGGACATGCAAGCGGGCCGAACTGCCACACTGCCACACTGCTGCAGCTCCAATCTTCTCCAGTCTCGCCACATCGGCTGCTTAGCTCAGGGGCGGATCCAGGGGGTTCTTGGGGGCTTGGGCCTCCGAAATGCAGTGAATCAATCGGAATAAAGCAAATAGTGATTTTAAAACGATTTATATTTCTGGGCGTACTCACTTTTTCAAACAATTTAGTCGGCTAATTGTAATTCGTTCTTAAACGACACAGTTTATCCATATCTTGTGATATTCATCTTCAGTTTCATCATGTTATTTGTCTCGATTATCGGGGATGCAAGGGATTTCCAAATTATAAACTAACAGTATTATTATGTATAACCTGTAATAAACAGTATTATAATAATAAATAATCATTTTCCTTTATTTTGAGGAAAAGCCTGGTTTTAATGCATCGATAGTATCGTTGTTTTTCGGGAAAGAATCGAAAACACTGATGTATTCAAACATTGATGAATTTTAGGCATCAATGTTGAAATTTTAACATTCCCAATGTGTAAATCCTCTACAAAAGTGAAAGCTGATATGCACCATTCCATAATTATCCCCCAAAACAATGTTTAGCTTTGCCTCTGGAACAGCTCAACGTTTGCTAGTCGCGATGTTCAAATGCTAAGCCAAATATGTGCAACTTAGGCGAGCGGCATAAAAAGCTCCGTGTAGTGCCCCACGCCGCTTATGCATTTAACCACATCCACCAGCAAACAGCAGAAAAGTGGAAAAGCGGAAAAGCGGCATCGGTAGAATCAGAAGCATCAGATTCGTTGGCAATGCAACCGGCATTATTATACCCCTTACTTGAAGAGTAAAAAGGTATATAGTATTCAAGCTGTAGTATGTAACGGGTATAAGATGATGTGTATATATTCTTGATCTTAATATTCCTCGATCGTGTGAACGTCTAGATCTCGGGACTTGTATGAGCTAGATATTTGGACTCCACCTTTAAATTTAAGATTTATTTGATTTCATCAAATTTTGCCAATTCTAACGCCTTCAACTCAATAATAATATTAAAATGGAAAATTTGCCCTAATGCATGTTTTTCACACAAATGACGCTTGCGACTTGCCGGAGGCATACATACTTATTTTAAAGTTGGTGAACAAAGTGATGGGTATCTAATAGTCGGAGTACTCGATTATAGCGTTCCTTTTTGTTTTATAATTTACAAACAAGTAGTTCGACAACGGCGCCATCTGCGACAAGATTTGCCTTTATCGACAGCAAAACCAAATGGCAGTCTAACCCCTACGCCCTCGAAAAAACGGAATTCCATTTGCTGTGGATGTAACTCACGAAACTTTCATTGATAGAAATCGAAATTATTACCCCAAGGTAAAACTATTTCAAAGGCATCATTTTGTATGAAATCTTTTGGAATTGTAATGGAAAGGTTGAACAATGCCCCTGATTATATGCTTCATATGGAAATTAAGAAAAAAAGAAAGAAAAGAAGAAAAGAAGCAAGCTTCGGCAAGCCAAAGTTTATATACCCTATCCATTATTACAAAACGACTACATTTCGATTTCTAACCCTTTATTACTAAAAACAATGAAGATATGCCGATTTTGCGCTCCATTTTGCCATCGTTTTTATGGCAGCTTTATGATATTTTTCTCCGATTTTGACAAAGCTCAAAGCGTAAATCTGATATTGTAAGTAATTACTATATCTTAAAGGAATATTTTGATAAATAGAAAAACTGAAAAAATAAAGTTGTATTCCTTGCAGAGGGTATTATAATTTCAGGCCAAAGTTTGCAGCGCAGTGAAGGCGACATTTCCGACCCTATAAAATTTATATATTCTTAATCAATATATATTTATACTTTATAGGGTCTGAAATGTCTCCTTCACTGTGTTGCAAACCCTCTACAATGGCATACAAAGTGAAATCAAAATAAAATGTCGATTTTTAATTTTTAAGCAATTTTCTTGATTAAAGAATCTTGAATCAAGAAATATTTTCTTGTACATGTATGGTTCATTTTGTTATGAGTTAACATGTGTTTATATATCAAGAGTTTAATAAACATACAAATATCATACAACATATACAAATTTCAAATATATATATTCCATAACTCGAGATATAAAGTAAAACCCGGAAAAACGCTGACATTTTTCTGTAAAAAATCGTAGCCATTTTCCGGTAGCAATATTGAACTTTTGAACAGAGACACTCGCCTATAGCGTTCCTTCTTTTTATACCCTTGGTAGAATAATTTTACTGCAGCGCATTAAAGGAAACATTTCTGAGCCAAAAATTTACATATATAGCGAGTCAATCTATCCAAGTCCGTTTCTCCGCAAAGTGTCATGATTTCTTGAATGCATGAAATCAAAATAGCCCCGCGATTCAAACGAATTCATTAAATCCGAAAAGCCCCTGTTTTCATGCCACACATGCCGGCAGGTTTGAAAATTAACATGAAATTAAATAGTTTTTGAAATGCTCTCATTCAGCTGTCCCTAAAAGAAATGTCCTGAGTAGTGTTTGTTTGTGTTTTATAGGATATACTCTTCAAATCTAAGGGTTTGATCTAAACAAGTCGGATATGTGTTCTTCTCCGTACTTAAAAAATATCTGACAAGTGCATATTTTTACATTGCTACGCTGAATTTTATATATTCTACCTTAGAATAATATACAGCTACATATATGTGATTTGCACATTTTTAAAAGAGTTCCGTGGCAAAAATCACACCAATATTTGTTCCATTTCGTACCATAATGAAAATATACTTTTACGATGTGCAGAACCTTTGGTTCTAAATGATTTTTTTTGAATAAAATAACGCTTTTAATGCGTGAAAGTGCTTTAAATTAGCAACTGTGATGCAGTCATTTAAGCTAACTTTTTCTGCGCAGAGATTTCACTTTCAGGCCAGTCGTCGTGCAATTAATGGGAAAACCCCATTAACATCCCCACCCTTTGCAGCCAAGACAAGAAGTCAGTCAGTGAAGTGGGCTGAAAGGCGGCTGGAATATGACTTATTTAAGTCGGAGCCGCGTGTTAATAACTTTGCAAGCCTCGCCAGGCTTCCAAACTTCGCTCATGTGAGTGTCCTTCGTATGATTTTGCCTTCTTACCGGCTTCTCTGCGTGTGGCAGGCAGATTAAAGTGACAGACAGGGCTACGCAGGCAAAATAACAAAAGGTGGTTAAGACCTTGTAAGTGTTTAAGTCGACAAGGGGTCGAGCGACCAAGGACGAAACTCGATGCTCGATGCGTGTTTATAGCGCTGTGAAATGAACATTTTGCAAGGTGATTTAACAGTTATTAGGTTTTTCAACCCAAAGTGGCTAGGCTGGCTCATGGCGTTCCTTAGGCTCTGCCTACAATTTCCCTTGGGAATGCTTATATTCCTTCCCTTTTTATAATCCTGCAAAGTTTTTATTTGATTGCGACAAATATTCGCATCTCATGTCCCAACAAGCACAGGGCTAAACAAATCGTCAAAGGCATTTGAGCAAAACAATTGCAGGGCCAAAACTTTTTGTTCTCAACTTTAAAACTATGCCTGATTAAATAAAGGCCTGCAAATAAGTTGAGCTTAGTTGCGCAAGGGAAGCAATGCATATTGCTTGAGTAAATATGCAAAATAGTTAAATAAGAAGCATTTGTTCCATGTTGGGAATTTACATTTCTAACACTATACGCCAGGAACCAAGAACTACCTAACTAACTTCAGGTTTTTTTTAATATTAAAATTTATTCATCGAAAAGCTTTTAACAGGCACATGGAAGCCCATGAATGTGTATTCTGCTAAACATATTCACTTATTGTATTAGTGCAGCATTAAATTTTATTAATTTTGACTATTGTAATCAAATCTGCATATATAGCTTTTGTTTTTAAAGAGTGGTTTTATTACACTTTTTCTTGACCTTCTCCCCTTGATATTAAGATCTACTTTTCTAAAAAATAAAAATATTTGTACAGACCAAAAATGTTTGTATATGGTTTTGATTTTTTTTAGAAGGAAACAAATTAAACATTGAACAATTTTTTAGCCCTGCATTTTAAATTGTTTGTTTATTTGTAATTTTTTGAGAAAATGCTTAAACAAAATATATTTTTTTTCGGTCTAGTAACAATTTTATTTTTCTTGATAAAAAGAATACAATATATTTTCCTCTTTTAGCAAAAAAATTCTTCTTTTTAATAAATATTCTCATATAAATTCTTAAGCACGAAATTGAAGAATACAAATTTCAATATGTTCCGTGGGAAAAGAGAAATTGAGAAAAATGTACATACGTTTCGGAATATTGGCACCATTTTTCTGTAGATATATATTTTCTTAAGTGATACAAAATTCTAAATTAATAACAGATTTTTTGCTAGGAGATGCTTAGGTCTTTTCCCTATGTAAGGAAAAAGTTTGTAGAATTTTTGTACATTTAACATGGTCTTTGTATAATGCTAAACATAGAAATAATGAAATTAGTATAAAAATAGTTAAGAACGTATAAAACGCACCACAAATCAGTTTTAAAAGTAGTGAAATATTTTTGGATTATTATCTCTTTATTTATATTTTATAGGTTCGATCACTTTAGTGTATTTCTAATCTACAGTAATCAGGAATGAGAATAACAATTAAATAATAAACCTGAATTGATGATAAGTTTTTTAGCAACACCCATGGACAATATTTCGTAAATGAAAATCATTATTATGCAAGTCAAAATACTTGATTGAATTAAAACAAACCGCTTGGCCGTACATTTAAACTTTGTTTGCCGGCTTTTAATAAACTTACCCCATTTCCAGAGTGTTGGGCTGAGTAGATTGGCCCTAAAGTAAGCCACACAACTTTGCAGACCAACTTTGGCACATTTCTTAATTAGCTTTATGAGTTTGCTGCGAAGCACCTGTCGAAATTCCCATGCGTGCGGTCAGTCAGGTGCCTAGTCCGGCCTAGTCGAAAAAACTTTTCTTACCTGAGAAAATATTATGCAAAAAATGATATTAAAACTTTGTGTATGATGCTATTGTCTAACTTTGTATTTTAAAGTTGGCGGCATGTGAGGACTTCCACTCGGACCGGGGCCTATCAATAGCAATGGCAACAATGGCCAATTTGTAGACGGTTCTTGAGGCGCATAAATTATACCTCGTCCCCTAATTGGACCAGTCTTTGCATGGAAATGACGGCACTTGAAATCAAAATTCGTTGACGGGGGAGGCAAGTGGCTGGGAAATGTGCCCAGCCCGTCGACATTGGGCGTAAAGCGAAAAGGCAGCAAGGCGTAACATGCGATAAAATTGAGTTGGAAACGTGTCTCAAATCTAAAATTAACAAACTGCCCTAGTCAGTCAGCGAGTCACAGAGTCATCGGGCCACCGAGTACGCCGTGAGTTAGCCAGATTCGTCCTTTCCCCGGCTAAATGTCCTGCGAGGCAGCCCAGCCTGCATGTAAATGAGTTTTTAATGATGTCCACGTTTGCCGACTACATTCAAATCCACTACGGCCCTCGATTTTTCCCTCCTTTTCCCCGCTTTTCCTCGCAGTGCGTTTCTTTGGAGTGTCATAGTTTGCCTAATTGCTGACATCATTTTTCCTGTTTTTTGCGTCTGCCCTTTAATAGTTTTTTCAGCGTTCTCTGGCTATTGGTTTCATGTAAATGTGGGCCTGATTAGCGCCAGTCATGAATTTCAATTTGTTCTTAATTAATTGTTGATTTAAAATTCCTTGCGTGCAAATGGAACTAGTGCCCTATCAAGCTAAAAGTTAAGCTTAAAGTATCTTCTTCATAATTGACCTAACAATTGAGTGAGTACTGCGATTTGAGGATGACATTATGATTGGATTTTGCACTTCTAAATAGTTAATAGCACTAAGTTCTAAATAGTTTAGTTAATGTTAAGGGCTGGTGAAAAAACGTTAAAAATATCTACCTGCTACTATATTTCCAAACAATAAACTTATGGCCAACCAATTTAAGGTAATTGGTGAACAAAAATAATTGATTATTATAGTTATAAATATGTTTATAATATTCTTATAATAAATTTAAAAATGTGTAAAAAAATGTGATTATAGATTAGACGAATCTTATACAAGAATTGTAATTTGTATTATTTTTTGTTTATTTTTATTAATGCTAGGGCTCCTTGTTGCAATCAACAGATCATGATTAAATAGGTGTGAACGGAAGCTGATCAAAAATATATTATATAATATACTTATCTAGGTTCGGAATTGCAAACTGTTGACTGAAATTAAAACACCCTCGGCCAGAGTGTAAAAATCTCCCAGCTCTGACTGTTCACAAAGCTACCTTTGAATACCGTGACCTCTTTTCTTCTTCCAACAATTTTGCATAAGAAAAGCCCAATCTTTCATGTCCTTTCACTAAGGTAGAAAAAATGTCAGTCCATAGATTAACTCGATTTCCAGTGGTAGAAAAAGATATATTGCCCCGTGTTTAGTGGTAAAAACAATGAAACCTCCCGCCTCCCTAACAACTGTGCAAGGGGACTGCCCGCTGTGCCCATAAATAATGCAATGGAGAAGGGGGAGCCAAGTCTGTCGGACCATTGAGTGTTCGACAAAGGCAGGTGCAAAATAAAGGAAGACTGGGTCAGGCCAGCGGATCCGTGGAAGCCGAGGTTTTATGCTCAGACAATGGACCAGATATTTATCAAACTAATGTCATGCGATCAATAACGTGGGCGGCAGGAGATGCCTGCAGCCTCCAAATGTGGAGATTATGAGTGATGTTCGGTGTGGAAAACAAAGCCTCGAAGCATCTAAAAGTGAGATGGGCCAATAAGTATATAAACAATTGAATCTGAGGACTAAATATAAGAGCGAGGCAGAACGTGTATGACTATATTTACAGTCAAGCGCGAATTAAAATTATAAAAAATATTTGAAAATTTAAAAATTTTGTCCGGCAACTTTTTCTATTTATCCGCCTTTATCTATTTATCGAACAAAAACCCATCTAATCGAGCGGGAAAACTCCCACCTGTAAAATTCTCATATAAAGTTTGTGAGTTTACGCGAAGATATTTCTTTTGGCCGGTTTCTTTGTAATATAATTTTTATACCCTTGTAGAGAGTGAAGGAGATCCGACCCTAAAAAGTATATATGTATATTCTTAATCAGGATCGCGTCCTGTGTTGATGATATCATATAGTTGCCATATAACTGAACGATCGGAAATAACATAACTTTAGTGTATTTAAAGTTAGGATGTTGAGATTGTTTATAGGTTTTACATTTGGCCAATCAATCTGACCTACCAAATTTCATAAAGATCGACCGACTATATCTTATAGCCGTCATATAACTGATTGATCGGAAATGCCATAACTTTGGTGATTTTAAAATTGGGAAATTGGGATTTTTTACGAGTATTAAGAATGCATCATATGAATATTTTATAACTTTATAACTTTTTCATGTAAATCTGAATAGTAGTTTCTGGTACATACAATAACACACATAAAAATCATCTCAAATTTCCTAATGAAATAGTTATAATTTCCCAAGCCATCGATGATGGTTAATTAACTATAAACAGCTACTTCTACGTAGTACATTACGTAATTAATTTATGTTAGTTTTACCATACACTTACTTAACTTAAAAAGTACTTAAAAATCCCTAGCTAATAGAAACTGGTTTATTAAAACTTACTATAAAAATGTTCAAAACTCTGTAAAATTACTATTTTAGTGTTACTGCACTACCTTTAAAAAGGTAAATAACTATTTAACTAGGAAATAATAATTTAAAAAAAAAACCCAAACCGGTTAAAATTGTGTGTAAACTTGGCAGTGCATAAAGCTTTCATCAGAATTAATCCTGTAAAGACATAACTCTTCAGTGACCTGTGGGCCTTGATCAATGCGCACTAAAACCAGTTGGAAAATATACAATCGGAAGTGAAAGATAAACACAAAACCTAAAAGTATAGAGCAACAGAAATGAAACTTGTTACGTTTTAATAAAAAGTGAATTAACTATTCGAAAATAGTTTAAAAAGCAACAAAAATTAAATTAATTAAATTTAAATACAAAATTGTTACGCAGGCAACCATATTTTTAAGTTAGCTCATTGGTCGATTTCACCAAACAATTTGTTTTATCTACTGTTAAATTTGGTTGATCCAATCAAAAATAATGTTTTCTATTTAGCATTAGTGCAAAACTGCAGGGATAAGGAAACGTTTGGTACACCGTGTATTTTAAGTACACACCGACTTCGTTTGGAAAACGTCACATAACGTCAGGCAAATGTTATTTAACCTAACTCCAACATAATTATTGTTAGCTTACAGAAATGTGACGCGATCGAAATTCCAACTCTTACCAATTCGCGATTATCTTATAATCTTTATTATTAAACCTTTATTAAAACAAAATACAAGATCTTCCCGGTCTCTCAAAAGATACATGTCCATCTATCGGACATTCGGATGGCCAGCGAGGCGTTCGACTGTGTATGTTGAGCCTGCAGGGTTGATTGCGGTCCCGGAGGCGGTTGGTCAATCTGACCATTACCCTGGTCATGTGGCTATCAAGCCGAAATGCACACTACAATAATATCAAAGCGAAAGTGCGTAAACAATGCAAACAACCTGGAAACGACTTGACTCTGAGCTCTACCCTTGATTCTCAGGCCAAGTTGCCATGCAATAGGAACAAAACCGTCTGATGCAACAACAACAACAGGAACAACAACACCAATATTCGGATGATGAAAACAAACAGCAACAGCAACAACAACAACATTAACAACAAAAGCATCACAAGCAACACAAACTAGTTAGTGCAAACAACATTGATGACGAATAACATGCTTCAATACCTTCCAAATTTAATCCTGCCAGTGCTCGATATTCAGGACTTGCCCCTTGCCAACCATTCCTGTTTCCCCATCATTTCCCTGTATTTCGAACAAACAGCCGAACATGCATGGGTAGCCATCGACCTGGCCAAGTGCACACTGGCAAAAGAGCCAAGATAAACGACGCCTAAGAACACCGAACTAGTTTAGTTAAGTAATACATATTCTTGTGTTATATAATTACCTTCAGATTTACTCTTTACACTACACCGAGTAAATAAAATTGGAGGAATTCCGTATCAATTTATTCCTGATATGTTCGAAAACTCAACCGAACGACGATTAAGGTAAATACGCCAGTTCGAAATTCGAATAACACATGGTACTTTTGGACGCCATCTTTAATTTTTCTCTCTTTTTCGATTTCAGTTAATTTGCGACCAGAGATAAAGCACAAAGCAACCGTTGTTCAATATCTTTTGTACATTATTCATTAGAAAACATATAAATAAATAATAATTTTACCTGTGAATATAAAATCCAGGCATTTTTATACTGTTTTATAGTGTTAGAAATATGCTTTGTATTTTTTAAACTCGGAGGAGAGGTAAGACTAATAAATTGTTTAAAATGATTTTCAAGTAAATTGAGGCTTAACAAGAAAGGAAAGCTAACTTCGGGCGGAGCCGAAGTTGATATACCCTTGCAGAATACTCTGTAAATTATATTCTCCAAAATTATTCATATGATGCATTCTTAATACTCATAAAAAATCCGAACTTCCTAACTTTAACAACAACAAAGTTATGGCATTTCCAATCGTTCAGTTATATGGCAGCTATAGGATATAGTCGGCCGATCCTTATGAAATTTGATAGGTCGGATTGATTGGCCAAAAATAAAATCCATAGAAAATCCCAACTTCCTAACTTTACAAACACCAAAGTTATGGCATTTCCGATCAATCAGTTATATGGCAGCTATAGGATATAGTCGGCCGATCCTTATGAAATTTGGTAGGTCGGATTGATTGGCCAAAAATAAAATCCATAGAAAATCCCAACTTCCTAACTTAACAAACACCAAAGTTATGGCATTTCCGACCATTCAGTTATATGGCAGCTATAGGATATAGTCGGCCGATCCTTATGAAATTTGGTGGGTCGGATTGATTGGCCAAATATAAAACCCATAGAAAATCCCAACTTTCTAACTTTACAAACACCAAAGTTATGGCATTTCCGATCAATCAGTTATATGGCAGCTATAGGATATAGTCGGCCGATCCTTATGAAATTTGGTAGGTTGGATTGATTGGCCAAATATAAAACCCATAGAAAATCCCAACTTCCTAACTTTACAAACACGAAAGTTATGGCATTTCCGATCAATCAGTTATATGGCAGCTATAGGATATAGTCGGCCGATCCCGGCCGTTCCGACTTATATACTGCGTGCAAAGGAAAGAAGGGTGTGTGCAAAGTTTCAATCCGATAGCTTTAAAACTGAGAGACTAGTTTGCGTAGAAACAGACAGACGGACAGACGGACAGACGGACAGACGGACATGGCTATATCAACTCAGGAGGTGATCCTGATCAAGAATATATATACTTTATAGGGTCGGAGATGTCTCCTTCACTGCGTTGCACACTTTTGACCAAAATTATAATACCCTCTGCAAGGGTATAAAAATGAAAATGTTTTCCTTTTTAAATTCATCAATTACTCCCAGAGAGGTTTACAAAGTGTATAATTAGGCTTAAAATGCGTTAGCTTTATAATTTAAACAAATGGTTTGGTTGTTGAAAAAAAATATATTTTACTAATAAAAGTTGGTAGGAATGACTGCGTTGACTGAATTTCAATTACCGTCTTTGATCGCCCTCTAAATAAACATTAATTTAAGCCATTTGGCCCTGTAATATCAAGGACATTAACACGGTTTTCGTCATCACTCCAATCACAGTGCACTTCCCATGCGTGTGCGAGCAGGAAACCAAACCAACGTTGACCTCATCAAAAGGATTTTCAGCGTCTTTTTGGTCTTTTTGTTTGCCTGGACCGGCTGGCCTTTGACTTTGCTGCAGGGGGAGCTTCGAGCTAGCCGAGCGCTCGGAAATTGTGCAAATGAACTTTAGGCCTTTGGCTTTGTTTGTTTGCATTTCGGTTTCTCACTCCCAGCCCTGGGAACCTCTGTTTTCCACTGCATGCTGCCTAAAACATGCTTTATTTTATTTCGGAACAATATAATTTTCTAACTTTACAGACGCACAGGATCAGACACACGACAGTCGGGTCGGCCAGTCTTCCAAATCCAATGAAAACGGGCAGGGCTTTTACACCATTTCCTCAGCTTATTGCCTGCCCGAAAATGTATCTTGTCCGACAACAATTGAAATCTTATTGAGTGTACTGTCCTCTGCAGTTTTAGTTTCGATTTTTGCTTACCTCGTTTCTTTTGTATTTTTCTTGCAAATTGTTATTTGCTATCGTAAGTGCCCCTTCGCAATTGCCCTTGCCCTGCTTTCCGTATTGGTTTACAAAATTGGTTAAACTGTGTATTGGCGCAATTGTATAAATTGACTTTCAAATTGCATGAAAATAGTGTGTGACCATTACTTGGTAGTTGAAGATTACTAGGAGACAAATTTCAGAGTGGTTCAAAGATTAATTAAATTCTTAAGATAAAAGTATGTTTTGGCACTGTTCGAAAAATACAATTTAAAATGTTCTTTATTTTGGTGTAACTACTTTCTTTCCCCAAGAATGCGTTATGATATATTTTGTATCAGTTGGTAATTGTCTTAACAAACATAAGTATGCCAAAAGCTGCAACGTGGCCCGAAATGTAGTTTTAAACCAACAAAATCAACAAATTTAATTGAAATTAAAATTGGCTCAGGTGAACGATAAGCATTAATTGAGTATATTTTTAGTGGTATTTTCAAGCGAAATGATCGCATAAATAAGCTGAAGGCCTGATATATTCAGCTTTAATTGGTAGCATGCTATAAATTACCTACAATACTTTAGTTTATCCCATTTTCATACTTTTCCCATTAGCTCAGCTTACACTGTTTCTATATTTTAAATAATTTGTGGACAATTTGAATCACTGGTGAAGTTTGCATCGACAAAAGAATCTGACTAGAGGGGACGATCCCAAGGACTACTTCCTCGGCGGCTTTATGGGACCCAGCCATGGTGTGGGGTTCACGTAGAGCTGCGAGATGGTGCCTCGCAGCGAGTCCATGCCCTGATTGAGGGGCACCGGCTTGGGCTTCGCGTCCACGTTGCTCATCCACTTCTTCCAGGCAACCTGGGCGAGCTGCCTGCGCCGCTCCTCATCCAGCGCCCTGGACAACATGGCGCGGCGCTTCTGCTGGCGCTGCGCCTGGTGCTGCTGCTGCTTCTTTAGCCACCACTCCTCGACGACCTGGCGGATCTCGTCCTTGGACGCGTTGCGAGTGGGCCTGCTGGCTGCCGACGAGCTTGAGCCAGAGCCCAGCGAAGAGGACGGCGACGGGGACGGGGTCAGCAGGGGAGACCTGCCCAGCGCCAGGCTGGCCTTCATGGCTGCCGCCTGGAGGTGGCTCTCCAGTTGCAGGCTCGCCGCCCGGCGGGCCTTGTCCTTCAGCCACTGGTCGTAGCACATCCTGGCCAGCTGCTGGCGCTCCTCCACCATCTGCTGCTTACAGTCCCGCTCCTGCTTGAGCAGCTGCTGCCGCTCCAGACGCTGCCGCTGCTTGGCCGAGTACCAGTTCTCGTAGGCCGCCTGTGGCTCGCGGTTCACCTGCACGCGGAGGAATAGACAAGGTCAAGGGTCAAGTCGGAGTGCAATAAAATGGCTTAAAAACTGTAAACTAAACGACCTGAAACAAGCATACATCGGTAGAACAAAAACTGCGGAACCCAACAGCTTTAACTTTTATAATACAAGTCGTGTTTATTCGGAGACCATCTATTAAAGACATGTAGGAAACAAATTACCCCAAATTTAATTTTAGCAAAATGAAATTTACTCCCTTTTATTATATCCTTGCAGAGGTATTATAATTTCAGTCAAAAGTTTGCACGATTTTAATTAAATTAAAATCGGACAACAATATCATATAGCTGCCATCATAAACGATGGTAAAATGCGGCGCAAAATCGACATAGCTTCATTTATTTTCGTAATTCGGCTTGCCGAAGTTTTCTTTTTTTTTGTTTACTTTAAATTTACTATACTATTTAAGTTTTATTTTATAATAAACCTTGGCCAATTTGCAAATAGTTTTTGGATGATTTTGGAATTACTAGCAGATAAGACACATACATACATACTGAGCTAAATTTGGTCATTTCATCTGAAAATCAGTAATAATTTAACCGTGTTGTTATTGATTTCCTATTGATTTGTGTGGTTTGTTGTGCACTCCAAAAAGTCTCAAGTCCTACCTTAATGCCTTCCACGTGTCTGAGGTAGTTGAAGGAGCTCTTCTGAGAGCTGAGACACAGCGAGGGAACCAAGTTGCTCCGGCTGCCAGACCGCCCGAGTCCGTCGTACAGGACCGACCAATTGCCCGCAGAGTGGGGCGAAGGATTTGCGGTGTCGTCCTTGATGGAGTAGGTGCGTGAGGTGGAGTTTTGGGGGAGCGAGTCCGGCGAGGAGATCGAGTTTGGCGAATCGCTGGGCGACGAGGATCGCCTGAGCCTGGTCTTGCTGCTGAAGATCTCGTCCCTGAGCACGATTTCTCCAGATGCGCTTACGTGGCCACAGAACGCCATCTCTTGAGTTTTGGGTTTGGGTTTTTGGGAATGTGTGAGCCTGTTGAACGGAGGAGCTATGAAGACACTAGTGAACGGAATAATTTTTTGGCTTTTAAAGTTTTTAACCTGGCGGCCAAGGCTCCAACTTGTAACTGAAGGCTACCTCTACGGCAAACGTTCGGCAGGCAGTAGGGTTTTGAGTTATTTCTCCCCCATTGCTACGCGTCAATGTGGACCCGTACGATGTTTGCCATCGCACACACAGCCGCGCAATTAAACCTGCAGCCCAGCCAATTGCACTTCCATATGCAGCGGAAAATTTTAATTACAATGCCCGGGCACAGCAACACCACAATAACAACGGCTGCCAACAAACTAGCGGAATATAAAGAATACACGTGCCTTGGCGATGACGGCGCGGCTGACGGTGTAAACCTCAGTTGCCGACACATCAGTAAATGGCGGCGGCCCATTGACATTTCCGCTGATTACTTTATGGCCGAACCCGAGCCCATTTGTATATATGTGTATATGGACTTTCGCAGGCGCAGTTCGCAGCTCGCAGTTCGCAGTTTTCAGTTCGCAGTGCATAATGGTCAGACGCCTGTCGCAACATGACATGACATTTCGACGCTCCACCTCCACTTCATGCCACACCACGTCCCTGGATTCTGGCCATCGTGGGTCTCACTTCGCGAAGGGCATAATTACTTTGTAATGACACCCGTATTACTTTCAACCTGCGAAAAATACAAAATAAATGGTCGCATCAGTCCTGCTTACCTCGCCCATTCCATCGAAAAGGCTGCGCTCGCATTTCGAAACCTATCAAGAGTTCAGGGATCGTAAAGTGATGCACATTATATAAACACCTCAATGCACACGTGTTTTCTTGGAGTGACTCGACCAAAATCCTTTTATTCTTTAAGTTTTCGACTTAACACTTACGTTAGAAAAACTTCCGAATAATCACTTTACTTTTTAAGATTATTAATTACTAGTAAAATTAATCATCGGTGGCTGCTACAGAGCTTACAAGAACTCGAGGTAAAATGAGAAGTACGAAAGCTCTTCAAAATGTACCGAATCTTACCTGAAATGGTGGACAACTTGCTGCAAATTTTAGCGTAGTATAATTGTTATTAGCGGCGGGACAAAAAAAGGCAATGAGTTGAGCTAAATATCTAGCCTTGTTAAGAGCTTTTTGGATGCAAAAAGTCTTCCTGCCTAATATATCATATAACATCCATAGGAACAATCGGGGAAAAGGGGAAATAAAATTAAGACTTCGTTGTTCCTTAACAGATGTCCTTGTACTATGAAATAAAGTCATTGTGAACGATTTCGAAATTAATGTTTTACTTTTATAAAAATTGGACGACTATATCATATAGCAGCCAAAAGGAACGATCGAAAATTGAGCTGCATTGCTTTCAAGCATCCAAATTGAAAATAGAGTATTACATTTTTGTAACAGCTTCAAGGGTATATAAGTTTCGGCTTGCGTAAGTCTGCTACCTTTCCTGTTTTTATATTAATATTCAAGTATACATAAAAAGGATTTCAATTTTATTTATTGTTTTTATACCCTTGCAGAGGATATTATAATTTTGGTCAAAAGTGTGCAACGCAGTGAAGGAGACATCTCCGACCCTATAAAGTATATATATTCTTGATCAGGATCGCGTCCTGAGTCGATATAAGCATGTCCGTCTGTCTGTCTGTCCGTCTGTCTGTTTCTACGCAAACTAGTCTCTCAGTTTTAAAGATATCGAATTGAAACTTTGCACACACCCTTCGTTCCTTTGCACGCAGTATATAAGTCGGAATGGCCGGGATCGGCCAACTATATCCTATAGCTGCCATATAACTGTACGATTGGAAATGCCATAACTTTGGTGTTTTTAAAGTTAGGAAGATGGGATATTTTATGAGTATTAAGAATGCATCATATGATCAATTTTGGAGAATATAATTTACAGAATATTCTGCAAGGGTATATCAACTTCGGCTCGGCCCGAAGTTAGCTTCCCTTTCTTGTTAATTATTTAATTCGTTTACTTGATTGCCAATTGGTTGTTTCGCCAAAAAAAAGCGGAACCTAACGAATTCACAATTATGACCACAATTCGATGACGTGATTTTGCTGATGGATGGACCGATGGACCGCGATTTAAAATCTCGCGATTATAGACTAAATTTCCAAAAATTGTAAGGCAACAAAAGAATAAGTGCTAATAATAATTTAATTGTATTTTTGAGATTTCCTATAAAAGATATTTATATATTCTTGATAACCATCACTTGACGAGTTATTATGGCCATGTGCTTTTATTTCTATACTGTTTGGGAGTTCAGTTTTAAAGCTAGGCCCTTAAACTCGCAATCGGACGAAATCTAATAATCTATCAAAATTGTATGACTATATCCTACAGCCTTCAAATATCTACCATATAAGCCGTAAGGTTTTATGTAGTTTATTCACGCACTCTAAAAGCTTTTAACATAAAACTGTGAAATTTGGCCGATAGGACATCTACATCCTATAGCTGTCATATTGCTACAGTTTGTAGTTTTCAAGCAACTGGGCGAAAGTATCGTTGTAATGATGGTGTTTTGCCATTTCGGATCTATCCTGATTATATCCTCTAGCTGTCATAAAACTGTCAAATGTACAGTTATACATTTATCATACAATTTTCAGTATGTTTTCAAGAGTATTACAACTTTGGCTTGTCCAAATTTGCTTGCGTTTGTGGTTTGGTTTAATGAAGTGAAATGATCCCTTTTCCTCACCACCATTTTTAAGTAAAAACACCCAACACTTTTGAACAATACTGAATATTCTCGCGCAACAGGACAAATCGCGAAATAAGTCTTATAGCAATTTAAAACAAGAAAGGAAAGCTAACTTCGGACGGAGCCGAAGTTGATATACCCTTGCAGAATATTCTGTAAATTATATTCTTCAAAATTATTCATATATTCATATATTCTTAATACTCATAAAAAGTCCTAACTTCCTAACTTTAAAAACACCAAAGTTATGGCATTTCCAATCGTTCAGTTATATGGCAGCTATAGGATATAGTCGGCCGATCCTTATGAAATTTGGTAGGTCGGATTGATTGGCCAAAAATAAAACCCATAGAAAATCCCAACTTGATAACTTTACAAATACCAAAGTTATGGCATTTCCGATCAATCAATTATATGGCGGCTATAGGATATAGTCGTCCGATCCTTATGAAATTCGGTAGGTCGGATTAATTGGCCAAAAATAAAACTCATAGGAAATCCCAACTTCCTAACTTTAAAAACACCAAAGTTATGGCATTTCCGATCGTTCAGTTATATGGCAGCTATATGATATAGTGGCCCGATCCGGCTCGTTCCGACTTATATACTACCTGCAATAGAAAGACAACTTTTGGGAAAGTTTCAAGCAGATAGCTTTAAAACTGAGGGACTAGTTTGCGTAGAAACGGACGGACGGACAGACGGACAGACGGACAGACGGACAGACGGACGGACAGACGGACATGGCTAGATCGACTCTCCTGGTGATGCTGATCAAGAATATATATACTTTATAGGGTCGGAAATGTCTCCTTCACTGCGTTGCAAACTTTTGACTGAAATTATAATACCCTCTGCAAGGGTATAAAAAATACGCAGTTTCGCTAACTCTATACACGGATATTTGCATGATTAAAATATAATTGCTGCAATTGCTATAAGGACTTAAGGCATCAAGTCTATCAACATCAGCGACAGGCAATGTTTAATTTTTGATTTAATTAACTAGTGCAGCTGGAGGCAAAAAGCTGAAAAAGTGGAAAAGCTGACCTTGTCTACATAATTAATTGTTGACTAAATGTTTAATAACAAGAAAGGAAAGCTAACTTCGGGCGGAGCCGAAGTTGATATACCCTTGCAGAATACTCTGTAAATTATATTCTCCAAAATTATTCATATGATGCATTCTTAATACTCATAAAAATCCCAACATCCTAACTTTAAAAACACCAAAGTTATAGCATTTCCAATCGTTCAGTTATATGGCAGCTATAAGATATAGTCGGCCGATCCTTATGAACTTTGGTAGGTCGGATTGATTGGCTAAAAATAAAACCCATAGAAAATCCCAACTTCCTAACTTTACAAACACCAAAGTTATGGCATTTCCGATCGTTCAGTTATATGGCAGCTATAAGATATAGTCGGCCGATTCTCATGAAATTCGGTAGGTCAGATTGATTGGCCAAAAATAAAACCTATAGAAAATCTCAACTTCCTAACTTTACAAACACCAAAGTTATGGCATTTCCGATCGTTCAGTTATATGACAGCTATAGGATATAGTCGTCCGATCCCGGCCGTTCCGACTTATATACTGCGTGCAAAGGAAAGAAGGGTGTGTGCAAAGTTTCAATTCGATATCTTTAAAACTGAGAGACTAGTTCGCGTAGAAACAGACAGACGGACAGACGGACAGACAGACGGACAGACGGACAGACGGACAGACGGACATGGCTATATCAACTCAGGAGGTGATCCTGATCAAGAATATATATACTTTATAGGGTCGGAGATGTCTCCTTCACTGCGTTGCACACTTTTGACCAAAATTATAATACCCTCTGCAAGGGTATAAAAATCAAAGTAAATACAATTTATTTGTGGACTGCATAACGAGAGGAAATGCAACAATTTGAGAGACTTCTTCCAGAGATCGTTAGTTATTTCAGACGCGATGATATCATCGGTTAACATAACGATGCGTGTCCAAGTATAACACAATTTAAATGAATTTTAGATGAAAATTCAGATTGGGTCGTCACAATGTTAAGGTGTTTTTCACATTATGTATGTGTTTAAGTGCAACAGGATGCCTAGGGGTAGTAATTCTGTTCATAATATGACGATATCTCAATGGTGGAGCGATGCCCAGACACGAATTTAAGCTCACGGACACAAGTGCATGCACAATTGAGCCAACTGACACACACGCAAACAAACAGGCGAAAAGCGAACACCGAAAATCTCAAAATGTAATGACAGGCTAATTATGCGTGCAAATGGTTTATAAATATTTTATAATGCCCGTGTGACCCTGACTTCAAGTTGGGCGGTGGGTCGCGGGGTGGGCCGCTGCACAGGAATTCAAACGCGTTCCCGAACTCCAATCCCAATACCAATCCCCTTTGGCGGCTCGTGCATTGTGTGCGATTCGGCCTTTCGACTGTTTGTTTGGACGGGTGTGTGCAGCTGTGTGTTTTGCGCATCGCTGATTGCATTGCGGTTTTACGACTTCATTATTGTTAATTATACGCCGCGATGCCAGCCTCCTCCACAACTCTGCACCACATCGAATTTTCTGTGAGCTGGCCCATTCCTCTTCAGGCAACTGTCAAAAAAGGTAAGCGAGCAAATTCAAAAATATGACAATGCGGAAACCACAAACTTAATTGGGCTTATGGCAACGGGTCGACACTGAGCCAACTAATTTCTCACTGTAGTGTGCAGATTATGGATTGAGTGTGGCAACTAAAATAAATATGTGCGAGGGTTTTAAATTGGTCACCAAACGAGAAATGACGTACATACGAGCAGTATATATTAATGTTGTAGTATTTCTGAGCAAAAATTTCTCTATTAACATTATTTTAATTGAAAAATTCGTATTTAAACAATAGACAAATGCAAAAAAAAATCGTTAAAAACCAGAATGTTACAATATTTCATTTAATGTTTTTCTGGCTCAAGGTTAAGGGTTAGGTTTTTATTTCCAATATTTTTCTACACCACAAATAAAAACAAATTTTTTTGAAAAATATACTTTTTTTTATTAAATATTAAATTGTATGTATCAATAAAAATTAAACCGAGGCTGGAAGGAGTGACCTTTTAAATTGCGGTGTAAGCAGGGACGCAGTTGACAGGACCAGAACTAAAGTTCTATAGAACCACGTCCCAACCAAATAACATTTTTGGATGACTCCTTATAATGTATACCCTTAAATGATACATTGACAACTACGCATTCCTCTTTTAAGTCAACGATATCCTTTGTAGTATAGCTAAGGAAATAGATTTCTTAATTTGAGCAAATACTTGTTTCTGAGTGAATGTTGTGCCTTTCAAAACTGACTGAATGATATGAATTGAAAATATGAAAATCCGACAGCCGATAGCCCTAAAACATTCCTCACACACTTCGCCTTATCTATTGTCTTAGCTATCATTAAGTGTCGTAAGCCGAAATGATAATGCATAAATGTTAACAAATTTCACAGCATGCCGAGCACACTTAACAGAGTGCCACCCCGCCCCCCGACCGCCCATGCCTTCAGCTTCGAATTCATTTCACATGCATGGCAATAGACAGACAGGGGCACGCCCCTTTATCCTTCGTCTGCCAAGGTTTGATTTGAAAATTGTGAATGCGGTCACGTATGTTATTATATCAAATATCTTTCATGGTTATGTTTATATGCTTACATTTCTAGCAGCCATCTCGCTCACGCTTTCCCTCTGTTTTCAGCCTTCAATAAATTGACTTTTGTATTCTCATTTTGAAATTGTCGCACATGGAGCACTTATATAATAAATACATATTTTGCATCTTGTGTGCGTGGAATGGGGGAACTGTAAAATTTGAATTTATATTGAGCTTTTCGTGTTTCTCGGGCTCACTGTATAATTAAATCATTTGACGACATGCTAAATCCTTTACGGATTATCATAACCGGAAAGCTTTTTAAGGTTTTGACCCACAGGTAAATTTTATTTCTATTGCAATCGTATTTACCTGACAATGGGAACCTTTAATCTGGGTCACTTATACAGACATTATCTTCAAAGCGGTCTACATAAAACAGTAACATTCCCCTCTTCTACATATTTAACTTTGGTTAAATAGTGTCAGTCAAAAGGCCAGAATTACCGATAATTACGGTTAGTAGAGATCGTAAAATGCTAGCAGGAAATGCAATAATCGGGACAGAAGTAAGATTCCCGAAATAGTTGTTTTTACTTTTGTTAGATACTTGGAAAGGGATTACGAAAAATACTTATTTCTAATACTTAGATCCGAACTTAAGTGCACCCTCTAAAGGGGAATCACTCGACTATGTGATTATTAGCAACAAGAAAAAAAGCAAACTGAAACTAAGCAGAAGTTCATAAGCTCTTGCAGCTCTTACCAAAATTAGATATTCCATAAAACGACTATATTTCTACATGTACGTTTGAAAACAATGAAATCATGCCAATTTTCCGATAATGTTTTCGATCTTTCCTTTTGAAGCTTTATGATATAGTCGTCCGGTGCATCCCGTTCCAAATGATATACCTCCTGCAATAAAAACAAGAAGTTGGTAAAGTTTCAGACAAATATCCTTAAAACTGACAGACGAACAAGTTGACATGGTTAGATTAAGAATTTGTACAAAAAACTTTCTTCTTTTTGCTTTACGGCGCCTAAACTGGGATGCAAATCTTAACTTACCTTCTTATTCTAGTAGACTTCTGTTGATTAATTTACCATCCCTAGCCAACCGTAGAACGATGCTTGGTACTGTCTTCATTTATAACCTTATACATGGTGATATTGACTCCCCCGACTTGGTAAGTCGGCTATACTTTTCTGTGCCAAGTAGATTAACTAGAAATTATATTCCCCTAATATTAAATCATTGTAGATCTTACTATGCCTTGCATGAGCCTTTCAGACTATTGTGTTCTGACTATAATAGATTTGTTCCTATAATCTCAAGTCTTGACTCTCTGCCGCTCTTAAAATGATTAATACTAGCTTCATTGGCACAAAATTGATCTTAATATTACTTTTTTCCCCGGACTTTTACCTATATTTCCTTATCTCGCGTCTATCTTCTCGCGAATCGTGCCGTACGATACACGGCTGCGCCCCTCGGTAAAAAATATATATCACAGTGGACGGCCCTACACGTGGTAACAACTCGCACTTAATAATTATTTAGCACTTTATAGGGTCGGAAAAGTCTTCTTCTCTGCGTTGCAAACTTTTGACTGAAATTATAATACCCTTTGCAGGGTATAAAAAGGAAGTTTAGGACTCAGCTAACTAATAATTAAATAAATTTATGAATCAAGCAACTTACTCTTTTTAGAAACTAAACAAGAGTTTAATGATGTCTAAGGTTAATTCCCAAATAACACTAGCATACAAATGTAAATCAACAATTTACTTCAGAGATGAAAGTTTATTTTTTCGGTGCAGTTTGACTTCCAGATAAAGAAAATGACACTCAACATTTTTATACCCTTGCAGAGGGTATTATAATTTTGGTCAAAAGTGTGCAACGCAGTGAAGGAGACATCTCCGACCCTATAAAGTATATATATTCTTGATCAGGATCACCTCCTGAGTTGATATAGCCATGTCCGTCTGTCCGTCTGTCTGTCCGTCTGTCTGTCCGTCTGTCTGTCCGTCTGTCTGTCCGTCTGTCTGTTTCTACGCGAACTAGTCTCTCAGTTTTATAGATATCGAATTGAAACTTTGCACACACCCTTCTTTCCTTTGCACGCAGTATATAAGTCGGAACGGCCGGGATCGGCCGACTATATCCTATAGCTGCCATATAACTGATTGATCGGAAATGCCATAACTCTGCTGTTTGTTAAGTTAGGAAGTTGGGATTTTCTATGGGTTTTATTTTTGGCCAATCAATCCGACCTACCAAAGTTCATAAGGATCGGCCGACTATATCTTATAGCTGCCATATAACTGAACGATTGGAAATGCTATAACTTTGGTGTTTTTAAAGTTAGGAAGTTGGGATTTTTTATGAGTATTAAGAATGCATCATATCAATAATTTTTGGAGAATATAATTTACAGAGTATTCTGCAAGGGTATATCAACTTCGGCTCCGCCCGAAGTTAGCTTTCCTTTCTTGTTTAAGGTCTAATTTGTATGCTTAAATTTAAGGTACGATTTTGGCTTGTTTTTATTTCTATTTTATTTTTCTCGAATTCTGGTATTTAACCTTATTCAACCTTCCCATAATAGCTATAAAGAATGGTTCGTTATTAGAGATGCAGGAGCTTGACAAAATTTGAAAAACTTGGAGCTGGTCCCATAAATTTCCCTTAAAAAAATACACTCATAAAAACAAAATTTAATTGTATCTCATACTCAAAGATGAAACTTTTAAAAGTTTACAGGCTATTAAATCAAAAATCAGTAAATCGATTTTATAAGCGTGTAAAAACTGTGAATTTAACGGAGATAACGGTGGAAAAATACCCTTTTTTACTCAGCTTTTGGTTTAATTAATTGCTTGTTTTTTCAGGTTCCATCTTAAAGTATATATATATCATATATATAATATGATAAAATTAAACTCGGATTTTATCCGTGTTTCATCCGTTTTTAAAAGGGCCATTAATGGGGAATTTTAATATTAACCACCTTTTCTTAATTTCAAGCTTAAGCATCAATAAGAAACCATTCTCTATAGATTCAGAAAAAGGTGGAAGAAGGTGAATTATTTATAGTTAACTTAACTTACTTAGTTAAAGAAAATAACTTCTTTTAATAGTAAAAAATCTTTTCCCAGTCAGCGAAATATTCACTCAGATATAGGCAGGTTATTTTAAAGTTAAATAAGACCAGTCAGAAGCTCGCGTTCTCGCCTTGAGGAATCTCCAGAGAGTCTAGGAAAATGTGCCTATCATTGCGGCATGTCAATTCTGGCGAAATGTATCTTTCACGCTCAATTTATTTGTAATGATGTCGACAGCAGAGCCTCTGTGGGAAAAGCCAACGGTGGCATGAAATTCTGTGGAAGTAGGCGGGTAAAAAAAGCAAAAAAATAAGAGAAAAAACGTGAGGCAGGAATGGCACATTAGTGGCGCCACGAAAAATTCCCCAATCATAAAGTGAGCGGACTCTTGGCAACTTTTCGCGAACGCATTTTTCATGTCGGAATCGTTGGGTCTAGGGGCAAATGATATCCCTAGGGGCGTGGCAGGGGCAGGGGTCGGATGAAATAGCCGCATGTGTAGCTCTAATGAAATAAACATGTTTATTAGATACAAATGCGAGTCGGAGGGCCATGCTTTTTTACGGTTGCGGTCCTTATAGCCTTTTTTTCCGGGATTCACGGTGCGTATGATTAATATTAAGTGTAGCTGCCTTGCACCTGTCCGCTTTGTAATTAATTGAATTATTTTTCTCAGGACGTGCCCAGTGAAAGAAGCGAAAGGCGGAGAAGCAGAAGGCACAGCCAGTCCGATGGAATTATAAATTCAAGAGGCATCAAAAATAGCGGAAATGCAATTAAAATTGTGCAAGGTTCACGTCACCCCGGCGAAGTGTCGGTCTGTGAGTGTGGCTTAGAAAAAATTACCAACAGCTACTTAGGCAGCAGCATAAAAAACTGCAGAACTTGTCGGAATGCTCTAGGCGAGAAAAGAGCCATATTATGCTTAATTAAGCTGCTTTTTTCCTCCCTGCTGCAACTTCGACGCAGAAAGGAAAGTTGCCAGGTACAGCCAACACCAGGTAAGGATTAGTCGAGGGCCATTGCTTAAAGTGTGCTGAAGTAAGGAGTCACTGGGGTGCAAGTGGAGCTTTTGATAGTTTAACATTCTGAGTGCTGCCTCAATTGAGATATCGTAATTTCAGAGTTTCGAAGGTCTTGTTTTAACCAAGGAACTTAATCCCAAATCTTCTTTACCCTTTAAATTATTACAGTCGATTATTTGTTTTGCTAAATCAGTTATGGCATATTGTGACTAATTTTTTTAATATTCTGATTACCTTAGCTTACTTGAAATTGATTCCCAGCCGCTGATAGTAATTTGTGCAGCAAAACTGCTACTATGGGTTACTAAATATTATCTCGAGGAATGTCCACCCAACTGAGCAATTTTTGAATTCCTGTGCTTTGGCTTAAGGTTTAGCAAAGAGTTTATAAAAATAATAAAAATACCGTTTGTTAGCACTAATGGTAAATCTAATTCTAACCATTTCTTACTATAGTTTTAAAATATGACGGCAACCACAGATCAGGCAATAGCCTATTTATTCAACTTCAATTAATTTAACGCAGTCTTGTTCGAATATCGTTATATTTGAAAGGAATCATTTGGGATTTCTCTTTACAAGGAAAGTAACAAGATAAATGACAGTAATAATAGCGTTATATCTAAGCTTTTTAAAAATATTATTGCTTCTCTTTTGCAGCACTCTGTAAACTCTGTAAATCACTTACTTCGAAAACTAGACTAGATCCTAAGTTATCTGAGTGGTAATTCTCCGTGTTAAAGTAAGAGGAGTGCTTGGTTTTATTAAAAGGTAACTGTCCGGTTATTGAGTATGGGCTCTCTGTCAGGAGTCCACAATATGGAAGACATATTGACCTTATTGAATAGTAAAAAAAAGTTTTACAAGCCCGAACTGGGATGCAATTCTTATCTTATCTTTTTATTCTAGTAGACTACTGTTAATAAACTTACGCTTTCTAGCCAACTGTATAACGATTATTGGTACTGTCTTCTTTCTTAACCTTTTTCGTGGATTAGATAGATTAGATTAACTATTTCTAGTTTCACAAACATTAAAATTTTTGTAGATCTAATTATGACTAGCATGAAGCTTTCACAGTTTTATTTTCTAACTATAATACAATTTTTCCTAAAATCTCTCTAACGTTCTTAAAACGTCTAATACATACATCTATATTCTTTTTAATTGTAATTGTATTTTACCACCTCATATGATTAAGTCTACCGTCGAGCCCTTTATTTAATTAGTAAAAACTGTTAAAGCGATTGCCACAAATGGCACTTACTGGTCAATTGAAAACAAACAAATCGGATTGAACTATTAAAATTAATCCATTAAAAATAAAAAGGAGCAATGTAAGTGAGCCCGAAGAGAAGAAGGGAAGCGACCATCCATCGTATCCATTCACGGTGGAATGCTAATGAGGTTAATGTTTGCATTGAACCCAAAAAACGGCGAATGCAAAGCGGTGCTGGCCAAAAGCCCAGCCTCAACATCAGGTCCTGCCACTCCGTCCTTATCCTGCGCTGAATGCCATCATAAGCGAATCGTGGCATTTCAAAATGTGTGTGCGGAAAAAGTCGGGCAAACAAACGGACAAATAGCAGGGAAAGACTTGAAGAGACCAACTAATCAAGGTAATGAAATCAGTTTTATTTCAGCTTATTTTTCTCTTTCCTGGCTAACAAAAAAAAAAGGAGAGGGAATGCAGTTAAAAGTGTTCACCAGGGGGTTAAGGCCTTTAACCCATTCCGTTGTCGTCTGGCCCGAGACACTCTACTCACCTCACTTTGTCTGCTTGGGGCTGTTTATATTAGAATTACACATATAGCAAATTATAAGGGAAATAAGAAAAAGCTGATGGGTAGGCCATTTAAATGATTAAACCTAATCCAATATTACTAAATCCATCAAATAAACTTAATCTTTACATCAACAGGGCAATCGATTTGTATGTAAGGTCTAGGCTAGATAGCTCTTCAATATTCCTCTTTATTTGGTATACAACACATATCTGTGAAAATTTCTATTTATTTGTTGCAATTAAATCTAATACTATTGAATCAAAAATTAAATATCAAATTTCAATACTAAATACAATTCATATTAATTCTATGTTTTCTTTTTATATATACACTATGCATTAATCTTAAATTAATATGGCATAAATTTAGATTAAATATTTGATATATTCAAATCTATTCCGAATATTCAAATAAAATATTTTAAAAAATGTAATATTTCCATATTTGAAATATCTAAACACGGCAAAAGATGAAAATCGAAGCGAAATAATTTGATTTGAGTATGAAATACATAGACTTATTCTTTTTATAATAGTGTAGCGATTGGTTGTAATACTAATTTGCCTGGTTAAGAAACAAACAATGCCTCCCAATTTTGGTGTCAAAAATGTTTGACCCAAGGAAAAGAAAACAAAATAATTTTAGGATTACAATTAAATAAAATATATGTATTATTTTTTAGCCCTTAATTAATAAAAATCTTTACAAAGAGTCTTGCTTTAAATCAAAAAGTATAGAACTAACTTGCAAAGATTCTCTTTTTTTATGCCTTTGTAGAGGGTATTGTAAATTCATTCAAAAGTTTGCAACGTATATTATATGTATTTATTTATATATATCTATGCAAACTAACCCACTTATTAAAGCATTTTGAATAAAACTTAGAAAAAAGTCTTTTTTTTATTTCATAAGTTGGACCGGGATGAATTGACCTACTATATCAACCTTTAGTAACAATCTGGAAAAAGGGAAATAAAATTATAAAATGATATAGTTATTTTTAACGACTACGGTTTAAATTTAACTAAAATCGGACGACTATATCAAATATCTCCATTAGGAACGATGAAAAAATGTGTCGAAAAATCAGCTTGTTTTGAAGCTTGAAATCTATGGATGATATGGAATGGATATCTTTTGTAATAGCTATAAGGATGTATAAACTTCGGGTTGCGGACGTTTAAATGTTTAAGTTATTAAAAATAAAATTTTTGTTTTATTATATCTTAATACCTTTTCCCAATAGCCGTCTCCCAAACCATGTTTATAAATGGGTTTCTTTAATAATTAAGATTTCCAAGTTTATTTCAAGGCCATAAAGTCTTGGCTTCCCCATACTGACTTCTTCTTTTTAAGAGAACGGATAGTTTAAAGCATCCCGTCATCTCTGCTGAGTCTATTGCCAAAACTGCACTTGTCACACACGTGTTTTATTCACTCCCACTTTTTCGCTCATGAACTGCTTATGGCTAAACAAACTTGCAACCACTAGAAACTTTAAGCCACTGACACACAGTCTGAACTCAATTTCGCCCGACAACAATCAGATAGAGCCTGTTGAGCAAACTTGCTCCTGTTGCGATGCCAGCTGCTCCTGCTGATCCTGATACGGTCTTCATGCTTGTTTCACATTTCCGCTTACGTGAAATTATTAATTACCGAAATTCCGAGAGACGACAACAATCTGGACGGGTTTGCCAGGTTGTGGGTGGGTGCTGGGGAATCTTGTCAGCAATTCAATTAGTGGTCGCCTGCATTTATCTTATTTAAATACTGCATACTTTCCAACTGGCGCATGCAGTGTGGGTGTCTGTGATTGCGACTGTGTGGGCTCGGAGGACTCGGAGGACTCGAAGGACTCGAAGACTAGAGGCGAACTCGTGACTTATGCAGTGACGCAACCAATTACGGCTTAGGGGCAACTGTAACTGCAACGTCTCGCCAGTATCTCCTCACACCATCTCGTCCTTTATTCCATCCTTCGATGTGGATTTGTGCATGTGTGTGTGCTGCGGTTGACTGTGTCTGCTCGGAGTCTGCCTTCCAAGCCGACATTCTCTCAAAAACTATGTCAAACGAGATTTCAAGCGACACTCAAATTTACGCTGCTGAGTTTGCGAGCAGGAGGATACGATTTTTTGGCTCTACTACCGCCGATAAGTCGTCGGCAATATTTCAACGGCGATTGTTTAAAAGTTTCTTAATTAAATATGAAAAGTTACCTGCCAGCCAATCAGCTCGCCGTGCCCAGAGATAATTGAAGTCGAGAACTGGCGCTGCCGCTGTTGTTGACATCGAGAGCGCAAAGTGTCAGCGGGGTAAAAATTTGATAGTAATAAATCAAGAAACAAGAAAATCCCTTGCTTGAAAACTGATTTAGAAATCGCACATTCAAAATTGTAAGTTTAAAAGTGATGAGGATAAAGAACAAGAAGAAACACCGCAGTCCAAAGCCACGACTACCAAATAGCCGTTATTTTCTTAACCAATTTTAAAAGAACATGCCTCTAACATAAGGCACCACATACAATTATGTCCGATGTCTCTGACTTTGTAAAACTCAATTTTTGATAACTTCTAAAATAATGGTTCGAATTTTATAATGCTGTAGGTGTTAAAAGATGTTGCCCTGTGTTCTGCAACGCACTTGTGAAATAAACATGGTTATGGCAAAGTAAGCTCAAATTCCATATTAAAACATATAAATATTTTTTTTAACTTTTTTAAATATATCCCCGAATATATTTTTTCCCCAAATTCGGATTTGCATTTCCGAATAAAATACCTCAACTCCTTTTCGTGCGTGGTCGAATGGTTACAATGGTTAATCCCTACTTGACATTTTTACAAATTATGGGTATGTAATAATGAAAGTATGTAAGTTTAAAAAAAGTTATCTGCATGAAAATTTTCAAAATATATTTTATTTATAAAAATTTTCATTCGCTACGCAGCAGTAAAACTTTTTTGCTTCTTGCCTTTACAGATGTTTTACCTTACAGCTAAAAAATGAAAAATTTGTATACCATTTTGGTTTAATTTGTACCATTATGTTTTGTCACAAAAGTTGATATTAAACACTTTTCAAAGATGCTATCGTTACGATTTTCTAAACTCGTTAAGAGGTGCGTTTGTTTATTGTTAAAAAATAATAGAAAAACTGGCTTTGTCTTCGGTTTGCCGTTGGTTGCTTTTCTACGTTTTCTTAAATTAGGTTACAAATTTTCTAGTAAAGAAAATTTTCAAGGCTTGCGTGAGATTTTTCTGCAATTAGGCTGACTAAAGTATTTACTGTCGAAACTTGTTCGCTGGGCATAAGTCACTTAAGTAAATTGGCCCGGTAGCTTCGTTTTCCAAAGGTTGTCTGGTTTTGTTTTCCCACCTCACGGATTCTCTTTTCGTTTCATGGAGTTACTTATCTGATTTGTTTGCGGTTTGAAAGACAGTTTAGCCTTCATATCGTGTTGTGCGTGAGCTGCCAAAGAATTGAAGACGTCGATGAACAGACTGAGATTGGGGTGGAAAGATTGTCAATGACTTTTTAGTTCTGTCTGGCAGCTACACTCATTTTAATTAGGTTAAATCATCACAGATCGCAGAGGGCATTTGCTTTTTGGAGCTGTCGGATTTAACACATATTTACTCTTACATTTTCAAAAACAGCAAGAAATAATTATATTTTCTTTTCACTTTAATACGCACAGCCTCGAGTGAGAAACTGGATATACAAACAACTCTCCTCGTGGCGCTCTTTACAAACCATCTGTATTTTTGGTAAGTCGCATTGAGATGTCACAATCGGCTAAGTGTCGTTAAGTCGATTATATTTAAACATGTAGAAGTCGTAAATCCGTGCATTTCAAAACCTTTTTGTGTACTCATGGACAAAGTGTAAAAAAAGTTTCATTTGACAAGCAGACCAAATTAATCAGTTCAATTTGACGCTTCATTGATTAAAAAACAATCCCCTGTGGCCTCGTTCTCCACCGCCGTCATATTCATACACTTAATTAAATTTGTGGCTGGCGAAAGTGAAATGTAACGACATTCGACGGCGAAACGCGAAATGTTTGTTATGAATGTAAACAACATTTTATATATTTTCAAATGGAAGTAGTCTCGCTTGGCTCCAACAGCGGCAGTCGGGGAGTCGGTCGGTGGTCACACATGGCGTATGAAATATGCGCCGCATTGGCCACAGGTAAAATTGTCACGTTTTTAATTAAACGAGCGCCCGAAGACCAACAACCTGCGAACAATCGCCCAATATTCAATGGATTTGTCCGTGACAAAAACACGGTTAAAAACTATAATTATAATTAAAAATAAAAGTTTTATTGGTTGCGTGCCCGAAATATGTAACTGAAGCATTTGATAATGACTTGACCACTTGTTGAAATTTCTTTAGTCAATCCAACAGTTTATTTATTTAAATGTATGCTATAACATTTTAGGACATTTACTATTGGTGGTAGTATTTAATTTAAGGAAATATTTTCATCCAACGTTATTAAATACAATGAATTACAATAATAATAATTGGAGCCGATGCAGCCAAATTGTCGTAGTTTCTTAAACGTAAGCATCTAATGACATCTCATTTGTTAGAATTCGTTAGTCTTTTGCCCCGAAGTATATTTTTCGGTGTGTTTTATTCAAATCGGTGTTTAATACAATAGATATGAATTTAGCACAGTATTAAACCACATCTATTGTATTAAACAGCTCGAAGTAAAAAATGTTTGTTTTGTCACTTACGGATAAAATAATAAAAAATAATAAATTAACAAAAACAAAGGAACTATGAAAAATATTACACCAAACATTAGCCTAGTCCATATTTGACCTATGCTTATTACACTCTTTTAGTGAAAGGTTTGCAATGCACTGAAGGACACGTTACCCTTTAAAGTATACAGATACTTAATAATTATCGCTAGACCAGTTGATATAACCTTGTCCGTCTCAGTCTCTTAGTTTTAAAGTTCTCTGGTTGAAAGTTCGACTGTATCTGCTATACGAACGATAGAAAAATTGATTGGCAAGTCGACATAGTTTCATTGTTTTTAAACATATACACATAAAATCATATTTGTGAAGTCGCTTTAAGGTATATTACATTTTTGTTAAAGCTTTATATAAACCTCGGATATGCATCGGATTGTATTCGTTGAGAAGTATGTATCCCTATTAAGTATATATATTCTTGATCAGGATCCATAGCTAACTTCATTAGGCCTTGAAGTTTGTCTACGTTTGTCCGTCCGTATGAACGTCGAGATCTCGGTAAATACACGAGCTAAGGCTTTGAGACTTGCGCTATACTAGTTTAAAAATGTTGCCACGCCCATTCTAACGCCCACTCTGAGACCACAAAAGCTCTGTAGAAACATGGTATAAATCAAAACCGCACTAAAAAAACTTATTACACCGCACCATTAAGAAAACTGTTATCGGGGGTTACGGTGCTGATTGCTCTTAGCTTGCGGTGTTGGCACTGCAGTTCGGGAGATGGCGCCACCTAAAATTTTCGAAGTGCGCCATTAGCTGGGAGCGGACTTATTTAGAGCTTGGTTAGCTAAGTAACGGGTATTTTCTAGTCGCATTCAACTAAAGCGTTGAAAGAGAATCATAATTTCAATTCCGGAGCAAATTGGCGATGTTATTTTGTAAGCTTATGACATGTTCGAAAGTAATGACATAATTGATACACAACAATTTCCAAACAAAAGCTTTTCAGTGATATTTTATATTGTACGATTGTCTAATGGCTTTCAAACATACTGTCATTTGACCTTATTCCCGAAATAGAACATTGAGCCTATAATAGAAGGCACACGCAAACCACATACCCAGCCACGCCCACTTTTTGACAAGTCATTTGGCAGCTCGTTGAAAAAAGGTCCAACTTAATTGTGTCACCCACCATCCCGTTTTAATTTGAGGGCCAAGACGAAGCTAAACGACGATACAACAATTAACGACCCACAAAATCATTTCCTTTGTGTTTGTCAAACGCTGCGACCGAAAGCGCCTAACAGCCAGCTGCGATAAGTTTTTTATTACACCTGAGTGCCGCATGTGCCCTGTATCTCCGTGTGTGCCGGGGCTCATTAAAAGCGAAAGAGCCGCTCATTACCTGGCCAAGAGCAGAAAAAGGAATAACCAACACGCCGGGCCACAGGATAATAAACGATTTTTGAGCCGGCGACTTTGCGCTCAAACACCCGCACATGTGTGTGGATATGTGTGTGGTCTAGGGTTTTAATTACCTGTGTGAAACCACAACCATCTCGTTGTCGTTCGACTCGTTGTTTTAGTGATTGTTTGTCATTAGTTAAAATGTTTTCATTTTGTTTCGGACTCGAGCTCGGTCTGGACGTGCGAGTAGTCTGGCGCAGTCACAAAAATATCAAATTCGCAAAATGTCAGCCCAGAAATTTGATAACAATTTGTTTGTTTATGGTTTCGAAATGATATTCATAAATTCAGAGCGAGTTGCATGAGTTAAAAGCCTCCGTTCTTTTTTTTGAGGAAGCAAAATTTTAAAAATGACATTTTGGATTTTCCCCAAATGTCTGAATTAGACATTTGTTTCATAAAAATTTAACTATCAGAAAATTCAGCAATTCAAAAACCTACACTAAGCCATGGCAACTCTTTTGTATACAGTATTGAAATTAAATCAAATTAGAGGGCAACCTTACTTTTGAAGGTTACAAATAACTTTAAACAGTAATTGGCAAAGAAAAATACATTTAAAAATTTTTTAAGGTCAAAGAATTTTTAATGTGATCAATTTGAGAACATTTTACCAAATACTACAAATGTTCATTGCATTTTCATAGATTTGATTCAGTAGTTAATTTATTCTTTAATTGTGTGTAAATATTTTGATTTTGAAGTTTAAAGTAATCTGGAAATATTCTTACTTCTTTTATTGATCAGAAAAATTGTTTCTTTAAAATTAGATTTCGACTTAAAGCTCAAAAAAAGGATTTTTTTTGATACGCTCATTTTGAGAACGCGAATACTGAAATTTAGAACGTAGGAATTAGTAACAAGAAAGGAAAGCTAACTTCGGGCGGAGCCGAAGTTGATATACCCTTGCAGAATACTCTGTAAATTATATTCTCCAAAATTATTCATATAATGCATTCTTAATACTCATAAAAAATCCCAACTTCCTAACTTTACAAACACGAAAGTTATGGCATTTCCGATCAATCAGTTATATGGCAGCTATAGAATATAGTCGGCCGATCCTTATGAAATTTGGTAGGTCGGACTGATTGGCCAAATATAAAACCCATAGAAAATCCCAACTTCCTAACTTTACAAACACGAAAGTTATGGCATTTCCGATCAATCAGTTATATGGCAGCTATAGAATATAGTCGGCCGATCCTTATGAAATTTGGTAGGTCGGACTGATTGGCCAAATATAAAACCCATAGAAAATCCCAACTTCCTAACTTTACAAACACGAAAGTTATGGCATTTCCGATCAATCAGTTATATGGCAGCTATAGGATATAGTCGGCCGATCCTTATGAAATTTGGTGAGTCGGATTGATTGGCCAAATATAAAACCCATAGAAAATCTCAACCTCCTAACTTTACAAACACAAAAGTTATAGCATTTCCGATCAATCAGTTATATGGCAGCTATAGGATATAGTCGGCCGATCCTTATGAAATTCGGCATGTCGGATTGATTAGCCAAATACAAAACCCATAGAAAATCCCAACTTCCTAACTTTACAAACACGAAAGTTATGGCATTTCCGATCAATCAGTTATATGGCAGCTATAGGATATAGTCGGCCGATCCCGGCCGTTCCGACTTATATACTGCGTGCAAAGGAAAGAAGGGTGTGTGCAAAGTTTCAATTCGATAGCTTTAAAACTGAGAGACTAGTTTGCGTAGAAACAGACAGACGGACAGACAGACGGACAGACGGACAGACGGACAGACGGACATGGCTATATCAACTCAGGAGGTGATCCTGATCAAGAATATATATACTTTATAGGGTCGGAGACGTCTCCTTCACTGCGTTGCACACTTTTGACCAAAATTATAATACCCTCTGCAAGGGTATAAAAATATCCTCAATATGAGCTTAAATGATGCTTAAATTGATCATAAGAATCTCAAAATGAGGAAATTGTTCTCAAATTGAGATATATGTACAATCAATGTAAGTGGTCCAGCGGTCTGTGAAGTCCGGACCTGTGAACCGGCTTCCAAGTTAATTCAAGTCGTTTTTTTTCGTGCTTTCGTTTGTTGCCAATATATTTGTATTATAAACAATTCAGATCTTTACGTTCACCATTTCTAAACATTATCTAAAATATTTTGATCCAACTTGAACTTGTATTACCCATGAAGAAATATGTTGCGTGGATAAGTAGTGAAGGCGTCAGTAAATATCAAAAATTCTTAAGTTCTACGTATAAAGTAAAGTTATTAGGGACTATTTTTATAAACGAACAATCCTTTTAGCACTATGTTGAATAAAAAATCAGGGGAATATGTGTATCTCAGCTGAAAAGAGTTTTAAAATTATATATAAATATTAATATTGAACTTATAAAAATGAAATACAATTTAATACGATTGTACTCAATTTCTCTAGTTTTCATTTTGAGTAGAAGGGATATTTATTCACGACAAATACGTTGAAATTGATCTTGAATTGAGAGCAGTTGGTTCTCATTCTGGTTTACTTGATTATTTCTCTCTGTGTAGACCCAATTTTAAGTCTAATGTTTTCTTATAATTAGTTCAGAAAATAATTTTCATAACATAGATTTTGTTTCCTACTTTAAAGGTTATCTGTAGATTACGTTCTAAGAAATTGAAATTAGAATTAAACTTTTAGGTTAGGTGTATAAAAATGTATACTTTCTTTATCAGAATTTAAAATAAATCACGCAGATTTATCATCATACATTCTCCAAATTATACAATTTTAGAAATATTTTGTAATTTTTATACGATTTTTTACCCTTACATGCTGATTTCAAAACGATTTAACTGATTTTAATGGGAGGGTATTATAATATCAGTGAAAATGCAGTGAAAGAGATATTTCCGACCCCATAAAATCGATATATACCTGATCAGCATCGCCAGGAGAAATGATATATCCAAGTCCGTCCCTCAGTATCAATTTTAAAAGCCCATGGGCATTGTTCTCCAATCCATAAAATAGCTAATTTAATAAAAAGAATAAAATTGAAACATTGAATATTTATTTTGTAACGAAATTTATATAATTAGTGATAAAATGGTGTTCATGTATTAGGAAAACACTTTAAAGAATCTGATGAATCGCATGTAGATCCCCAATCGTGGATGTTACCCAGTCTGTGTTCCCAGAGTTACCAGTTTCCTCTGCTCTAGCTTAAACCAGTCAGCCTAAGCAATCCGAGCTGGAACCCTCAGCTGGGCTGCTTTCAGATTTCATCTATAGACACTCAGTCAACACAACAAGGCAGTTCATCTCGACAACTCGAGAGAAATCCTTCCTGAATTCACTCACTCTCGTCGATCTTCGCAGACTGCCCGGAATGGCCTTCGTAGCGCGTCGGAGCAGCGATGGCACGGTGGTGGATCGCCAGCAGGTGTCTGGGCGGCACACCCTCCGCCCACTCTCCTCGTCCGACATCAGTGACGAGGACTCGGAGTCGGTGCTGGGCTACACGAACCGCACCTACGGAGCTCCCACCGTGAGGTTCGTGGGTCAGACAGACGGGGAAACCGATGGCCTTGGCGGGGAGACCGAGCGCGGGGACAAGGGAGAGGCGGGGGACCACTGTGAGGAGGCGGACACGGATGCGGGCATCACATTCAACGACTCTTTAGAGGATCGCGCCGACGACTCGGGCAGCGAATCGGACTCGATCCTGAGCTTCTGCAATCAACTGGACGAGGAGGAGGCCAACGACGCCTTGCACAGCGGCATGCTGAACTTCACAGACGAGGACTCGGAGGACCCGGGTGAAGTGGATGGAGAGGAGGAGGTGGAGCGCAAGAGCCAGATGGCCAGAGCGGACGACGCAACTGCCACGGACACGGAGACCGTGATGAACTTCGACCAGGACGTGCAGAGCCTCAGCTCCTTCGACAGCTGCACGCCCACGGTGACGCAGCGCGCCGAGGAGCTGGACAACTTGGACAGCCTCAGCGGCAGGACCTTCTTCAAGCAGGACTCTCTGGACAACATCAGCAGCAGGACCTTCTTCAAGCAGGACAAGGCGGATGGCCTCAGCGGCAGGACCTTCCTCAAGCAGGCGGCCTCCAAGGACCAGAGGCGGGGCTTCCCGTCGGACCTTGGCAGGGAATTGGACCATGGCCAGTTGTCCAGTCGCACCTACGACCTGGGCAGCCGAAGCAGCACCAGGGGCAGCACTCGGGGTAGCAACCGGGTCGGCAGCCGACTCCACGACGGCTCCTCGGTGTCCACCTGCAGCTGGACGGAGATGTACGGCGGAGCACTGCAGCCCGCGGACGGGCGCAGCAACGTGGTGCCCTCGCTGAGCCTGGCCAGCGTCACCTCGGACACGTCCACCTTCTACAAGAACCTGGAGGAGAGCAAGGAGCGGCAGGGGCAGGCGGCCTACGAGGACTGGAAGGCGCGCAAGGCGGCCCAGAAGCAGAAGAACCTGCTGGCCGCCAAGCAGGAGCGCGAGAAGCGGGAGGCGGAGGCGGCCCTGCGTCAACAGCTCTCGCAGGAGCGCTTCCAGGAGTGGTGTCGCCGCAAGGAGCAGCAGCAGCAGCTCCTCCGCAAGAAGCCCTCATCCTGCAGCCAGTCAAGCTCGGGCAATTCCTCGGCCTCCAGCTCGATTTCCGGTTCGGGATCGGGATCGGGATCCGCATCCGGTTCCAGCTCCTGCTCGAGCAGCGGTCCCATGAGGAAGGTGGCGCCCGAGCTGACCAAGACGCGGATCAAGGAGTGGGAGCGCAACAAGAAGGAGCAGCAGCAGGGCGAGCGGGAGCGCCTGCGCAGGCTGCAGGATAACAAGGCGAAGCTGGAGGAGGACCGCAAGCAGCGCTCGCAGGGCGCCTGGAAGAACTGGATGAAGCAGGTGGACAAGCGGGCCAAGCCGGTGCCCCTCAACCAGGGATTCGACACCCTGCGCGGCACCATTTCCAACATCTACGTCAACCCCGTGCAGTGGGTGTCCAACATCGATCCGCAGGAGTCTGGCCGCAGTCGTTAGACCAATGTTCAATGGGTCGGAAGGAAAGCGAATGAGTTGCTGGGCCAGCAAAAAATGTAAAATTAGTTAAGGACCTATATTTGTTTTTTGGATAGTGGCGGTCGATCCCATACTATTTTAGCTTCGCAAGTTGTCCAATAAACCACAGTTCAGATCAGCACTTTTAATTTGGCTGTATAGTTGTGTCATGTGTGCGGTTTTTCAGGTTTCCGAAGCGAAAGGAAGTGTGGAATTATAATATTTATTTTTTGTTCGAAAACAACAATTATTATATATATAATAATAAACGTTTCGTACTTAACTAAAGAATAATGGTAGAAGAAATCTTATGACCATAGCAAGTAAAAAGTTACAATAAATTAAACAATTATTTTCGGAAATTCAACTACAAAAATTATAAAGTCGAGTTTAGTTGTATTTAATTTGTACCGAGTTTAGGTATTTTTAATTAATTTAAGTTACATTTTTTTGTGAATAAAACTACCAAATTGAAAAACATACTTATTTAAGAAACTAGAAAGGTCGTATGTATAGAAGAATGTATATTTTATTATATTTCTTATCTGTCGATGCATTGTGCTGAAAAATACAGTTGCTGTCATTATCCGCAGTTATTGTCCGTTTCAAAACCTACTTTTTCAATTTCCGTAAAATATTAAATTAAAACGAAATACTATAAAATCACAATTACGAAAATTCAAAATCAATGAACTTGTCTTCTGTTAAAACAAGAATTTTATAAATTACAAATTAAAATAAATCTTGAGTTCTGGTCATTGAGTGCTCACTGGACAAGCAAATATAACATTCTTTTACCATCCCATAAAGGCTATTAAGATTGGGTTGTTAATTTAGATGGTAACGAAATTTGAATAAATTGGTAAATTTCAATAGCGGCACCCATAAGTTTCACTAAATACACTCGTAAAATTTCTGCAAGCTTACAAGCCATCTACCTTAACCATTTGCCGGTAAATCGATTTTAAAAGAAATTTATAATCCTTGGAAGAACGATGATTTTTAGGCTACAGCGGAGATAGCACAGTCGAAATATCCCTTTTTTCTCAGATTGTGGAGTTTAATAGCTTGAAAAAACAGGAAATAACTTAATAATCGGCACCATAGACTTTATATAGCTTGGCCTTTCCAAATCCAAAAAATGATTACAGCATGTATAAAAGCATTTAAATCTGTTGTAGGTCCCACAACTTTAATATTTTTGAAAGGAGTTATTGCAAAAGAACGCAATATCCTTAAAACTATTATTCCGACTCCACCTTTAAAATAATCTACAAAATAGTTTTTAAAAGACATGTAAACTCTAATTTTCAAAATCTTCAAAATTACTCGTGCACCGCCCAATATGCCAATATTTCTTTTTGATTCCCATGTCCCAAGTTAGTTCCCGTAACAAGTGTTATTGGTTTTAGAAACCCCATTTTGTGGATACAAGTTTTATTAAATGCATTGCTTCTCTTTCTTAATTATGTTTCAAGCACAAAGCTGTCTCATAATTTTGTATTTCTCGATCAGCGCGAGTAAAATCCCACATACCCGAAAATGGCAATTAAAATCTCTTAAGTGGCAAACCACGGACCACTCACATAAATGGATAGTGCCGCATGGCCCCACTAAACGAACCCAGTGCGAGAAGGTTAATAAAAGCCCGGCTCATGAAAGGACCTTAAAACGATAACCTTTGGCTGGGTCTGTTATGGCCATATCCTTCGCTCTCCCCTCGCCCAGAATCTGTGTAAGGACACTGCACTTCCTGGTTGCCTATTCCGTCCTTGTATTTCGTGAGCCATTCCTTGTTTGCTTCATCACCATCACCACCAATCCCCCATTATTGTGTGCGTTTGTGTCAATTTGTGTTTTTATTATTTATTTGCCAGTCCACGGGGAGTCGGCAGGTGGTGGAGCAGGCTTAATTAAGCTTTTTTCCACCCACCACGGCCGTCAGAGTTTTATTTATGCAATTAACCAAAGCCTCGTGTAATATAGTCCCGTTAGGTAAAAATCTTTGATTAATTGTAGTTTTGTTTACAGGATGGGAGCGAGTCAGACATGATTATGTGGGATATCTGACAGGGTCCAAGGGACCTTTTGGGCCCTTTGCGGGGTGTGTGGGAAAGGGTCTTTCGGGCGATTAGTCCTTTAGTTAGCTGGCAATTTGTTTACACGTTTTGTGAGCCCGCCTAATCGCTTTCGGGCCTCTCGTCATTAGCACTATCATTATATTGTGGGCCACTGATAATGGCTTCAACTAAAAATGCCTTGGGCTGGAATATGTTCCTCAAATGGGACTTATTTGGCTAATTGTATGGAAATTGATAAATAAATTGCTGTCTTCAATTGAAACAACTATTTCTATTAACTAAAATGGTTTACCCATTTGTTTTAGCCCGTGATTTCAAGGTTTTTCTGTTATAACCATGGCTAAATCAATTTGTTTATAGTTGCTTTAGGGGTAACATTAACGGATAACTTTTGGTTTTTTAATGGTCGTGTTGCTTATATGTTTGCAACTTTGTGCAGGTCTTAAATGGTTGCCCTTTTTCACAAAAGTTTTTGTTTTGGTTTTCTGTCTTTGCAAAGCCATAAACTTCAATGCGAAATCGTAAACTTAAGGACAATTGCTAAATTGAGTCCTTCTCATGTGAGGATGGCGTAATCACTGGTAGTATGATGACAAAATTTGTATGCCCGCAGAGACTTTTACGACAACCTATAAATTAGCAAACCATTTTTACCAAAAGCTTTCAGAAAACGATTATTTTTTATTTGCCTGCAAATATTTAAAATTATTTGCAAAGCATTTAAATAACAATTAAGGGCACTCTCGCAGTCGCAAACAAAATAAAACAATTATTGTGAAACAAAATCCAGAATGTGGATTAGCGCATTTTTCCGCGCTCGGAGCGTTTTAAATGCAAATTAAAGGCTACAGAAAAAACTAGGACGAAAGCGAAAGCTTGCCAATAATTATAATAAATAACCACAGAACATTTTTCGGAATGATTTTGCACCACAATTCAGGGAGAACAAAAGAAAATTAATAATAAATCTCAAAATGCTCATTAACTTAATTACTGTGTTTATTTTCATTGCCCTTCCTGTTCACCATTGAGTCCCCTTGTGCCTTAGTTCGCGTTTTTCCTCTTCCTTCGCTTTGTACCCCAAAATGCTTTCCTTTTGTGCGTCACGCAATTTTTAGGACCCCCTCAGTTGATAAACAACTCAGCGCTGAAAAAATAGCCGCAAAACATGAAGAAATTGCGCGTCTTTAACCTTAATGTGTATTTAAGTAATGTTAATTGTACCCAGATGCCATTTGCCGCCGACAGCTGGCGCCACTGAATTGAATTTCTTACGAGTTCTGCGACAACTGCTTGTAATTATGCTAATATATGAGATTGCTTCGGGTAGCGTATCTAAACCTATGTAATTGCTTACTGGTAATTGAATTTCGGAAAATTGAGGTGAGCGAGCCAAAAATTAAGTAAGGTGTTGCGAAACTGATAAGACGGAAAGAAAATAACAGAATAATTGTAAATTTAAATCTATCCGGTCGAAACATTGACAATAGACCTTCTTTCAGAACTGGTATTTAAGACAGAACGACCGGTATGTGACTATTAAACGTTTAAACTTAGCAAACTGGAGAATATGCGTTTGTCTGTAGCAGAAAAGACGTTTATTGTTTTGATTAGTAACCAAGTTAGGGTAACAACTGTAAAGCTTGCAAAATAATAATTAAAGGCATGGACAACCTTGACAACGATGAATGGAACAATCTATAACGTGTATTTAGCCGAAATGTACACAACACCCTACCCTTTACATTTTAAGTGGTTAATAATTATACCCGTTACTCGTAGAGTAAAAGGGTATATTGTATTCGTGCAAAAGTATGTAACAGCTAGAAGGAAGCGTTTCCGACCCTATAAAGTATATATATTCTTGATCAGGGTCACTAGCCGAGTCGATATAGCCATGTCCGTCTGTCCGTCTGTCCGTCTGTCCGTCTGTCTGTCTGTCCGTATGAACGCTGAGATCTCGGAAACTATAAAAGCTAGAAGATTGGCATTTTGCATGCAGATTCTAGGAGTTCCTACGCAGCGCAAGTTTGTTTCAAAAAGGTGTCACGCCCCCTTTAACGCCCACAATCGCTTATATACGATTTTAAAAATTTAAATATTTCGGAAAAGTAAAAATTTTTCAAATCGGACCATTCGTTAAAAAGTTATGCGGGATCAAAGTTTCTATCTCCATCTCCCTCGCACTCCCTTTACCTGAGTAACGGGTATCTGATAGTCGGGGCACCCGACTGTAGCGTTCTCTCTTGTTTTATTTTTATACCCTTGCAGAGGGTATTATAATTTCAGTCAAAAGTTTGCAACGCAGTGAAGGAGACATTTCCGACCCTATAAAGTATATATATTCTTGATCAGCATCACCAGGAGAGTCGATCTAGCCATGTCCGTCTGTCCGTCCGTCTGTCCGTCTGTCCGTCCGTTTCTACGCAAACTAGTCCCTCAGTTTTAAAGCTATCTGCTTGAAACTTTCCCAAAAGTTGTCTTTCTATTGCAGGTAGTATATAAGTCGGAACGAGCCGGATCGGGCCACTATATCATATAGCTGCCATATAACTGAACGATCGGAAATGCCATAACTTTGGTGTTTTTAAAGTTAGGAAGTTGGGATTTTCTACGGGTTTTATTTTTGGCTAATCAATCCGACCTACCAAATTTCATAAGGATCGGACGACTATATCCTATAGCCGCCATATAACTGATTGATCGGAAATGCAATAGCTTTGGTGTTTGTAAAGTTAGGAAGTTGGGATTTTCTATGGGTTTTATTTTTGGCCAATCAATCCGACCTACTAAATTTAATAAGGATCGGCCGACTATATCTTATAGCTGCCATATAACTGAACGATTGGAAATGACATAACTTTGGTGTTTTTAAAGTTAGGAAGTTGGGACTTTTTATGAGTATTAAGAATGCATCATATGAATAATTTAGGAGATTATAATTTAAAGAATATTCTGCAAGGGTATATCAACTTCGGCTCCGCCCGAAGTTAGCTTTCCTTTCTTGTTAATCATATTTCAGCAATCACGAAGGTCAAATAACAATTTCATGTAAAATTCGGATGTGTAGTTATTACCTGACCTATTTTTTTATGACTAAGAGAAAATGTTTGGTAAGGAAAAGCATTTAATTTCACTGTAATTGCTATATTTGTTTTAATTGAAGATATTGATTAAACTCGACGTCATACGTGGGTTATATTTTAATTTATTCTATAACACAACGTTCATTTACACTTAACTTTGTTTTATAAATCGTAATTGTAGCTTCAGTTTTTTAAAAGCTTTCGAATCCTAATTGACGCTTGTAAATTGTTACACGGGACCAACCTTCGCTCTAAATACTAAGGCAGAAACAAATTCCAAGCGGCAGTCGAGACTCCTTGTGTAGAACAACTTTTTTTATTGGTGAAAAATAAAGTTAAAATTTATTTAATACAACAATTATAATTTAGACTTTCAATACACACCACACGAGTTCAAATCCAAACTTAACATTTTTATACCCTTGGAGAGGGTATTATAATTCCGTCAAGAGTTTGCAACGCAGGGTTGAGCACATTTCCCATAGCGAGTTGATCTAGCCTCTGATCTGTTTCATCGCAAACTAGACCCTCAGTATTAAAGCTATTTGGATGAAACTTTGCAAAAGTCTCCATTCTGTAAACCGGAACGTGCCGGATCGGCTTACAATATCATACAGCTCCCATAGAGACAATCCAAGATAAAATGGAAATAAAAATATTACTTTGTTGTTTCCTAACAATTTTAGAAATACCGTTTTAGTTTTACAGTAACTGCCATTTAAAAATGTTGTGCTCCTTACTTAAAGAATTCCAAAAGGGGAAGGCGAACTCGGAGTACGAAGATTTACGTCGTAAAGTTTTCCAAGCTCTTCGTGAGGACATTTTCGGCAACATTATAATTATAATACTAAATTACTAATTTCTACACGAAATGGAACTGAAACATTTTTGATCTTTCAAAACGTACCGATAAAAGTTATATGAATTAGTCGTTCCTAAAACATTCCATTTTTTGAATAAATCGTCATTGCTTTAAGAAACGGTCTTCAATTAAGTATATGTAGCTGTACGATTTTTTTATTGCAAAGTAAAATAATATGGTTCTTAACCTATTCGAGTTTATTTAATACAAGAAATAATTGTTTATTTGTTTAATTAAAATAAATTGTTTTTATCGGCTATTCTATTCTAACTTATGTATATATTTTCTAAATTTAACAACCAGTAGCCTTTTAAACACTTCTCAACTCTTCATATTTTGAGCATTCCGTAAGCTTTAAACGGCTGTCATGCAAAAGAACTACGTTTAATCACATTTTTTAACAACCAACGTGCAACGCCATCAGGATGCAAACATATTGACATTATTAAAATCGAAAATATTTAGGTCATTTGGGCAATGGCTTTGGTGAACGTTACCCAATCTTCGGTGATGTAAATGCATATTTACAACTCTTTAACCTTGAGATTTATATGGATAATATGCAAAATGTCTGTCAGATATACCCATGGGTCATGGCACTCCGCCACTCGGGCAGGAAAAACCATGCGAGAGAAAAATCCATGAAAATGCACTAAAAAAGGAGCAAACAAGCAGCTCACGTAAGCCGAACTGTGCTGCGGTTGCACCTGTTTTGGCATGTCTGAAAATTCCTGGAAACAAATGTAATAAAAACTAGCCGTAATACACACGCACACACACCGACAGGGTCCCACACACACGCTCACACCGACTGGAAAGGGCTTTTATTAGCCTGAGGAGCCTTTTTGAAGAGTTTTCCGAGTTGTATTTTCTAATTTTGGCTTTGCTATGATGGTTTGGTTTTGCGTGTTGGCCAGCACTTAAAGATTTCTTAATGAGAGCGATTTTTTGTTTTATTTCAAATTTGTAGCCGCTTTTAATTTGGTTTTTTAGAGCCCAGTTAAATGTATATTTGAAATGTATGCCTTTCTAGGTCTTGTTGATAACTTAAATTACTTCAAAATCAAATAGTTCAGCATTTCAACAAGTTGAGCAATCCACATCACTTTAAAACAATCAAAGTTCAACTAGTCGATCTCAGCCTGACACAAACTGTTGATCGCGAAAATAAAAGGCAAAAGACTTTTAAGAAGAAGAAGTACATTATGTAAAGATATATTTAAAAGACATATAGATATTTATATATATCTTTTTTAAAATGTTGTTTTACATTTACATAAGTCATCCAAGAACCAAAAAACAATTCCTATATTTAAATAAAATTATATTAAATTGTTTTAAAAGCTACTTTTTAAAAATGCTCAGTCTTTCTTAAAATAGCCTGAAATCTGACTATATTCAAAAATATTTTTACATAAAAAAAAACTTATTTTAACACATAACACGCTAAATCTAAGCTAATAAATAGTTTTAAAAATTTAAGGGGTTTTGAGTTGTGGTTTCTTATATATATTTTTCAATGCACGAAAAAGTCAAGCCCACAATTTTTACAATTCAAAAAATTAATGGACAATATAATAGGTGTGAACTAATTTTCAAATATCGATTTTAATTGATCTAAGCATTTAAAAAGGAGGCTCTACTTTTTTAATATCTTCTCACTGTTCCGGCGCGAAAAGTGTGAAATTAAATAGCTTTCTAAGAAAAATTGTGATTTGAATTATTGCTTTGCAAATTAAGCAAAACATTAACCTGTGGCTTATAAATACAATTATTTGGTTGCAGAAGGTAAAATATTATGAAAATATACTTAAGAACTAGGTAGGATTGTTCGCAGTGTTCCTTTGGTCGGCAAATTTACAGATGAGGAACATACTTGCATTAGTTCTAAAACCTGGAGCGGACCGCAGGGTGAGAACCAAATGGCGTAATATCCTCTGGAGTGACGAAACCAAAATAAGTTTATTTGGAAATTTTGGGAAAAGGAATGTTTGTCGTGCAAAAACCAAAGAATTTCATCCTACGTACACATATAAAACTGGGAATCATGGAGGTGGTAGACTAATGGTATTTGGCTGCTTTTCATGGAACGGTGTAGGTCCGTTTCATCGTATTGACGGAATAATAGACAGATTCCTATACAAAGATCTATTGGAGACGGTGATGGTACCGAGGATAATATGCCACGTTTATGGAAGTTTCAGCAAGATAATGACCAACGCCTCTCAAATAGTAAAGGATTGGTTCCGAGAGCCAAATTTGGATATTCTTGAGTTGCCAAGTCAAACCCCGGACCATCGAAAATTTTTAGGGGTGATTGCAAAAGAGGTTTGAAAGACTTTGCACCTGTTTTGCCAGATACTTAGTTTAATAAAAAACAAGACAAATCATAGTGAAATATTGATTTAATTTAAACATTTATCTTCGTACACCTATTATGTGTCCAGCCAAAGTGTATTTAAGGGTTTGTGAAACTGTTTTTACTTTTTGTTTATTTTGGAAATATTTTGATTTTTTGAGATTAGAGAAGATTTAAATTAGAAATAAGAAGAAAATAAAAAAAAAAATCTATTATTTTCTAGCCATATGTTTTTCGATTTACAAAATAACCATTATTTCAAATCGTTAATATTTTCGCTTATAAAATTAAATTAACCTTACCAACAAAATAAAATCGACATTTTACTGCTGAGATAAAAGTTGGGTTTACCGGTACAGGCGGACTCCTTGATCCTGAAAATGGCAATTCAAATTGTTTTTAAATTCGTTTTTCGCATGTTTTCTGAGTCAGTAAAAACACATTTTACTTGAAATGGATACTCTTTAACTTTTCATTACAACTGAACTCGTTCGTTATGATCTGTAGATGATAGAGAACGACCATATTTAAAAAGTTAATAAAATTCAAAATTGGGAATCAAACCCCTTAAAAATCTGTTCACTACACGTATACTTACCAACCAGAAACTTCGCCCAATCCACATTGAATTCACTTGCTCATGTCCCACATTTATAAAGATATGTTTTTCTTAACACATTAATGTTAAACTTTTATTTATTTTATAAATATTCCTGTCGATTCGGCAATTTGCTTACACTGTCATGTACATGTGATGCTTAAAATTATTAATTAATATTGATATTTGATAAACGTATGTATGTGTATATAATAGCGATATAAACATAACTGATATAATTAGCTTTTTTAACAATTTATTTTCGTCTGGAAATATACATTTTGCTAAATATATATTAAATGGAGCCCCCATCCGCACTTAATCGTGAGATTAATTTGCCCATTTAAATTTACTGCATGTCTAGTATTTTTTATATTTTGTTTGAATAACCGTTTTCTTTATTAATGTTGATTGTTTGTCGAAATAAAATAAACAAAAATGTATAGAATTTGTTCTAAGTTTAGAATGTTGAATAAATGATATGTATTTTGTTCGAAGTGGTACATATGTTTAAACGTTTTATATGGTTTTAATATATTTCAGGAGCAATGAGGCAAGGTAAAGAAAAATAAATGAAGCTTTTTTGTTGGTTTAAGTTTTTGGGAACACAGCCAGCTGCTGAGCTAATTAATAAATATTTTTTTTGTTTTTACATTAAAGCTGTTAAGCTTTTGGCGGATATTTATTTCTCTTTGCAGTTTGTGATATAGCTATGTATATCGAATATGATGGTAGTTTTTCATATATTTTTGAAACTCCGCGAATTTTTATCTTTACCTTTCATATTTTCTTTACCGAAGACTTATTTAAACAGCTTTAAAACTAAACTTTTTAATTTGTTGTCAAACGGTAAGTACATGTCGCCCACTTAGACTCTTGCCACATCCGGTTTATACAATACTTATAATACATAGCCCCTTGCCAACTCCAGTCTTTTTACCTGCTAGAGTTATTCGAAAACCTTGCAATACGTCTATGTACAAGTGCCGTAATTGATTTGGTTGCACTGAAGGCTGAACTCGAACCCTAACTAAAATTCCACGGCTTAACAATGGCGCGATTTGGAATTAGGAAGCCTAGTTTACTTACTGGCTACAGATGCGGACCACCCGCCGGGTGGCGCACTTGAAATATGTAATTCGGCGTTGACAAACTTTAACTGAAAGCAGCCGCAACGAGCCATAAATCAGCGCCAAGCAGCGTTTGGCATTGACAAACTCAATCATCATTGCACTGCCACTGCCACTGCCGCAGACTGCAGACTTTGCTCCGGCTCCAAGTCCGGATTTAGCGCTGACTCCATATCCATGTCCATGTCCTTGTCAGTGCGGCGTCTGTGTCAAACATGCGTCAGTGTTTGTGGCGGCTGTGTCATCTGGGCTTGCCGCATCACTCCCGCCGTCGTCAGAGCCAGGACCAATGCCACGGCGAGGAGCGGCAGTCCGCCGAGGTCCTGCCGCCGAGTCCGAGCTGCCGAGGATCCGTAAATGCTGTCGATGCTCTCCGCACTCAGGCTCAAATCGGCTGCGGGGAAGGGGGGACACACGTATGTTAATGGGGCGACTGGGCAGCAGCGGAAATTGGATAAGGCTTTTGAGCGAAGTGATTAGCTAGCCTGGTCGGAGGTTCTGGTTTAGTCAGAGTGGAAATATTGCCCTTGCGGTGGATTGGTAGGCCTTCAAAACAAGCCAAGGACTTTGACTTTTATACGGTCTACTAAATGGTGAAGTCGCCATAACGAAACGATAATAAACCTATCATCGAGGGCAATGCTTGCAAATAAACTTTGATCCTGGCAGAAGTCATTCAAGTATTTATTTTACAGCTATGATGAAAATGTAATGTATCCTGCACTCAGATTAATATCGTTTGAAAATGCTAAAATGCTCTCTTGGCTGAAAACCAATAAAACAAACAGTCCAGTTCTTTTCTACAAAATGGATTTATTTACCAAAATTTGATATACTGATAAATATTTAATAAAAATCTTTAAAGCATCAGGAAAATAATGCTGACCTCGAAAGGTTGTTGGGCTCAATTTATACAGCTCGAGAAAATAACTTCTCCTACAATTCATTTAATCAATAAAAAACGGAAGGCATCAGGATTTCAATTTTTGGTCACCGACGACCAGGAAAGAATTTATTTGATTGTGGCCAAGTATTTACAAATCATTAAATTGCCATAATGCCAAGCCGAGCGTGTTTATTGATATACAATTATTCCCTTGGAAACTTCCACCTGCCCAAAAAGTGTGGCCCAAAAAAGTGTGCTACGATTTCGCTCTTTGCTCAGCCCTCCTTCGTTTTCCTTTATTCCCCGCTTTTTGTGGGTCTTTCTGTTTTGCAAATTAGTGTGAAAATCTGTTAAACACCGACGGGAGTCGGGGATGGGTCCATTTTTTATGGCCGTCGCCTGTCTCAAGTGGCCTGTTAAGCTGGACCCAAACCGCAGGGCAAATGCCTGAAATATGGCCCATAACCCTAATCGGCATGCCGCACTCGCCGCACTCCACCCCCCCACCTCCTTCCTTCCACTTACCTTTTCTTTTTCCCGGATTTTCCATATCCTCGCCACTGTGCTCCTGGGCCCTGGCCGGATGGTGCGACTCCGAGCCTTTCGTTCGCTTCTTGCCTGTGCAGGGAAAGAAATTATTGAATGGTGGTTATGGAGGTATTATTAGGGCGTCGCCACAAAAGCTGAGTATCTTTAATTTACTGCCGAAAAGGATTCGTATTTAGAATGCATATTCATAATGGACTTGTCGCTGTTTGTTGTCTTTCAGCTACCCCTCCCCTCCCCTCTCCACCCCCGAGTTTCCAGTCTGACCTCAACCACAGATTCAGATTCAGCTTCAGCTTCAGCTTCAGCTTCAGCTTCAGCTTCAGTGTCAGTGCCCACTTGCAACCCAATCCCCTTCCACCCGTCTGCCAGCTTCCACCTGATCCGTGGCGTTGACGATTTGAAACGGATTTGCATGGCATATGAATTATTTATGCGTTTTTTTCTCGCTTCCACCTTTTCGCGCAGCCTTGTATTTCCCATGATTCCTGCCACGCCAGGCCAAGATGAATATTTCCAGCTCATCTTAAATTTATGCCAAGTGGCTATTAAATTTTGCTTTTCCGGCGCTCTGCCCCGTTTACTCTACCTCTTGGGTGCCGGGTAGCCCAGTTTGCATTCGCAGTTCGAGGGAAGGGTATTCTTCTGCGGCATATTGTTGACAATTTTCTCATAACAACGAATGCATTTGCAGTCACTCACCTTTGTGCCGCGCCTCAAAGTTCTCCACATAGTTGACGGCATTCGGGGGTATTCCTGTCGGCGACAAAACTCCGTTCCTTACCGCGACCAAACTTAAATGCGATCTCACAACTACTTACTGTACAGCTTAATTGTGCCATCCGTGTCGCCCAGGGAATTCTTCGCCACGCAGCGATAAGCCCCGAATTCGGCCTGCGTAAGGGGATTTATGTGGAGCCGCATCGAATTGCGATAGCCGCCGATTTCCGTGACATTCGCCGAGTATTTGCCGCCTGCAATGTGCGAGGGGTTTGATTTCAGAGTTAATATTTCATTAAAATAATAAACTAATTAATATTTAATTGAAATTTTGCGTTATTTAATAATTAAATGCATGTCACGCGCACATCGACCGTAAGTACGGGCGGGCCAAAGTTTCAACAATGTTGCTGACAGGCATAAATTTATGCACGAACTCATGTCACACCGGAGTCCTGAACATGGGGCTGCGGGGTGGAGTGGCGGGGGGTTCGGGGCTGATTCGGTTTTTCTGGTGTCAATTAAAATCTGCCAGAAACAAAATTGTAAATTAATTTAATTTCCAGTTATGACAACGGCTGCGAAACCAGCAATCCCAGCCAACCCAGCCACTTCTTCAAGCCATCGCACTGCCATCGCAGCATTTCACCGACAATCGCGGAAACCGCAGGACTGTGGTCCTGTCTGCCGAGCATGTCCGTGCTAGTGCCGCGACTAAATCAGCTAATTAACAACTTTTTCGGGTGGAGTTTGCACTCAGCGGTCATCAGTTTGTTAGCTGGTAGTGTGTTCCCCCGGGAAAGCGGCGAACTTTCCTCCAAGGGTCTGGTCGGCAGTCTGATTTGGCTTCGGGCTTAGTGCTAATGTGCTAATGTGCTCGCCACGGTTTATGACCTTTTAAATGTCCCTTAGCATTCGCCGAATGTCTGGTAATAAAATGGCGGAACTCAATGCCAAAAATCAACTTTACGTAACGATAATAATTGTACTAATTGTACTGGCAATATGCAGTAGGTTGGACCCACTGATTTCCGATGAGGCTTACACATGTTTGGTGTCCATGTCGTTTTTAGTAAGTCATATAGGATAGTGATATGGCTCTCACCTGGTGGCACAATCTCGCCACGTTCCCTGGTCCAGTAATTGATCGATTTGGGGTAGGCCTCCGACTCGCATTCCAAAGTTACTCCTTTTCCCTCGACAGCTCCGATTAGTTGGTTTTGCACGGTAATCATCGGTGGGACTGAGAAGGGATTATATATGTTTAAAAAGCTTAAATACCTTAAATCTGGTAAGTAAGTTCATGTGATGACTTCCACTTACAGTGCACAACAAGCGTGATCCGTTTGCTCACCGAGGGCGGAACTCCGTTGGAGGCTATGCACAGGTAGGCGCCCATGTGCTGACGTCTCACGTTCGGTATTATCAGGTCAGTGCCTTCAATACTCACGACTGCAAGTATTATTTAATAGGCAATTACAAAATTATTCCCTGCTAATGTGTTTTTAAGGAAGTCAAATGTGATTAATAGAAGGTATAATGGAGGAGTACATTCAACTAGTCCAATCAATAGAAAATAGATTAACACCGAATGGCTTTCAATATGATACTTTCTGCCCTGACTAGCCCTAAGAATCATAAGTTCATGGAATCATGGGCTCCAGAAGCTTAATCTTTCGATATGAGCAGTGAAGAGCCATGTTGGTAAAGCAATCTGGCCAAAGGAATTCGGGGTATATTTTCATTATTATTATATTTAATAAATATAGACATTATCTTCATTAAAATATTTTAAAATTGTATCGCAATCTATTCACATCATTAATAATACTTTTAGTATTAGATTATGTATGTCGGTAAAAACTTCAGCTTAAGGATGTCCAATATGAGCCGCGATTTCTTAGAATTTTGTAATAATAATTTGTTCGCCGAAAAATAGTAGTCTTAGTCGAAGAAATGGCAATATATATTTTTATTATTCGAAATAAATAATAAAATTAAACGAGAATTTGTCTGACTAGAAATATTTGACATTGGCTGTTTATGTTGGGGTGATGTAAGCCTTATTGAATTGTTTGTTTGAAGTTGTCAGCCACTTAAGCTAAGACGTTTTGAACGAGTTATTGGAATCAAACCTGTTACCCGATGATCCCCAGATTCCATGACCTATGACTCCAAAGTCAAACTTAACTCGGCAAATTAGGTAGTGAAGGTGTGACAGTGAAATTAATCGAACGAAATGTTATAAAATGGCTTTGTCTTGTTTTATGTAAATGGTCATAAACTATCCAAAATAATATTTGTTCAAATAATTTTACCTCTGGCCTGAGCTTTACTAAAATGTAATTGTTTTACATATATACTTTAAATTGCTTAATACTAGTATACAATTTTAAATATAATTTGACTCAGAATGCTCACTGCTGAGTGAGTGAGTATATTCTTGCATGCATGTTCGTCTGTATGTCTGTTTCTTGCGAACTAGATGCTATATTGATGAATCTTTCCAAATAGCTTCTTTTTTTTCCATGTGGTATATAAGCTGCAGGCAGGCACATGTATTATAACATGTATTTGTAATCGGAACTGTTTGCTATTTTGATGGTTATAGGTTTTTTTTAACCTCAAGACTTAATTTCAATCGAATTAAATTGCATTTCCTTCATTGGCGGTTTTTCCCTTTCAAAACATTTGAAGTGGGATAAACGGAATAAAAGGATATAATTATATGGTAACAACAAAAGTATGAACAAAACTTTGCCATTATTACAGTGGTAATACCATTTCTCTAAGCTAGGGTCTAAATGTGCGCAATTCCAGTGCTGTGCATTCAACAATAGCTGAGTGCCACACATAAAATGTATTTGTACCAGATACTGGTCACTTTGCATGGCACCACTCGACGTTTTGGCGTTCCAAACAAACTTCCTGTTATCATAGTCGAACTGGAGCCTGCATTATATGAGCATTGAGGCTGGTTTAAGCCGGCAACACCACAGACGGCGATACGGATACGGATGATGGTGGTTATGTTTGGGTGCACCGGAACCGGAAGTTCTGGCTAGTTTGCGCTTGATATTGTTAGGTAAAGTTGGGGGACATAATAATACGCCGATTTTTCGTTTATTGATTTGCCTTTTGAGCCAGGGTCCATTTTAGCCCCAGCCAGTCGCTTATTAGCCGAGCTCTCCCACCTGTTTTTTCTGTGCGGTTCCGACGTTTCACAGTGCGGCCATTAAACGTAATAGCCACGAAAAACGTGTAATTTTGTTGGTGGCCCGCCATGGCATAAAACTTTACTTCTGTTCAGCCGGTTTCATTTCATTTCATTTCATTTCATTTCAGAGCGGCAACGAACACGGAACGAAATAATCAAATTTCAAACGAAACAAACTTTGGTTGGAAACACAAAAGGGTGCTTAAATTAATAGAGAAAGTGTAAATGAAATGGGAAATACTCTTTTGGACTTCAAATGTCACATTTTTACATTTTAAAATTATCTTAAGACAAACATTAAAAATATTATATTATATGAAACACACAACACAATAAAATTGTGTTAAAACACAAAAGTAGGTGTTATTTTCTTACTGGCAAATTTAACTGTTTCTACTGGCTTTTTATTGTGGTGATTAAAACTTTAAGCTGGAATATACAACAGCTGTATATTAAATGTACTTATGTGTATAAGTATAATTGCTTATTGAAAAATTATCTAGCTGCATGACTCACTTATTTGGCAACACTGAGAAAATCCTAATTTTCCAATTAAAAATGTATCATATACATCGCTAGTTAGTTATTAGATTTTTATTGAAAATAGTAGGCGTATATTAATTATTAACATATTAATATTGCAGACTTGAAAATAAAATGAATATTTAAAGCGGGCAGGGATTTAATGGCGAAGCTTCATATTATACACTCTCCATCACGGACCAACTTTGCAACGCCCCCTGACTTCCAATCTAGTCTAGCCCTCCGACTTGAAAACACAGGCAAAAACACGAATGAAATCGGGAAAATGGAAAAGGGCCTTGCATTCGCCGGACAGGAAGCGGACTCGTTTGGCCGAGGGTGGGCGGGATTGGGTGGCAGCCATTTAAGCCCCGGCGAAAAGGTCATTTGGCCAGCTTTTTGTTCTCTTTATGCTGATTTTTTGCATCCTCTCATTTAGCCGTACGAGTTTTTTGCTGTTTCACGTTTGTTGTTTTGGGGGTTTTAAGGGGATCTTTTCTGCATCACCTTTGATTTGAGTTCAGTTATTATTTTGCTCTTTGTGCTGCATGGTGGGTATGGGGTACGTTTTGTATTCCGTTTCCAACGTCAATGCATTATAGCCCACTGTGTTCAGCATATTACGGACAATTATGTTTATAAATAGCAGTGGGCAACAAAATCCTGCATCCGATTCTATTCGAAGTTATTTAAATTCCACTCTGAACTGTTTTTAAAGTTACAAGATCTGCAGTCAAAAGTCTTACATTTACCTTGCAGTTAATTACTTTTTAATGCTTTATTTTAAACTGAGTCTGAGATGCCATAATACATGTGTCTAGCAGTGCACACCCATTTCATTAAAAACAAAAAATGTCCTATTTATAATGGAACTTGTTTTCGGCTAGCTAACTTTCCAAATTAAGAACTCGAAATAGCAACTCCTCTCAACTGACGAACACTTCAAGGCCAATTAGCAAATCTGGCCTGCACCAACCGCCACATCGCCGCCACCAACGATCGGCCCCTAACCATTTGCTAATTCTGTCAGTCAAACGTCATCATCATCAACGGCCAAACAGGAATGGGCGGAGCTCTCGCATGCTGGCCACACTGCAGTCTGCAGGTTCAGGTGCCATGGCCACGAATTGGGACTGCCACCCAGCCAAACCACCACCCACAGACCACCACCCACCACCCACCACCCTACCACTCGATAGCCTTGGGCAGGACTCGGCCCAGAGCCTGCCTGCGGCTATAACGGCTGATGGCCAACTCGGTTGCCGCTGCCTTTTTGTGTAAAAGTACTCCAAAATGTTGGATGGCAAGCCTCATACAGGCGGCGGAGTCGGCAACAACGGCAAAGGTACTTACAAATCAGCAGGGTGGGCGCTCGAGGGGGGCCTCACTGTACTGGGAGAAAATGAAAATAAGCTATCAACCATTTTAGCCAGCATGAAAAACCCGCCACAGAAGGTCGACCTTTTTAAGCTTAAGCTTTGAAGCTGGACTCAGAAACACAAAATATTTAGTGCAATATTTTTGGGAAAAATCTAAAAGTCCCTTTTAACAAAATTCCAACTAAAAGTCCATGGAATTGGAGTTTCGCTGTTAGATTAATGGAAAACTTTGGTAGTTATATTTGCCTTTTTTTTTTTTTAATCAACAAAATTTTTTAGATCCTAAAGACCGATAGCATATCATTGCCTAAGATCCTGACCATGACTTTAGAGGGTAGGAGTGTGACTACTATTTGATTTACGTGAGATTAAAGAAGTAACTCATAATTGTATAAATAGACAATAAAACTGGCGGATTCGCAAACTGACACAGCTGGATACTGCCGCTGCTCAAGAATATATACTTTAAATGGTTGTTAATGTTTATTTCAAGGGAAAATGGTATATTAAATCTGGTCACACAAACTTACATTATATTAGGAATATTTTTCTAATAGATTTTGTAGTGCCTAATTTGATTCAGCCCACGAAAAAATTCCGTCAGCGTTTTACGAAAAATATCAAGGTGGTAAAAATTGCGATTTTCATTATTTTTAAACCTTGCCAGTAGACCAAAACGGTTTCAAAAACTATTATCAGAACGAATTTCAATCATCTGCCGCTCATTTCGTGGTAGGTAAAATTTCCTTTCTATTTAACGAGGACATAATAAATGCTTTTCCAGACTTTGGTCATATATCTTAATAGTTAAGGTCATAGCCCGTGTTCGACAAAAAAAAATTTTAAGTATTTTTCGCTTTTAATGGGTTTTTTTAGCAGTCAGATTCACAAAATTCTTTTAATATATAACTACTTTAAAATGTTGTGAAATAAACATAAATAAATTTAAATTCTTTTCCCTGTTAATGAGTTTCAAAAGCGATCAAAACCTCCTTTTTTTAGAGTCGGAGAATCTCGCACCGAAATCGATTAAAAGTTTGGATTCATTAATGTATAAAAATAAAGGTCACATTCTATAACACAGTGTTATCAAACGAACACACAGGATCTATGCTTAATATTAAAAATTATATATCATAACTTGTGTTGTAAAATGCTATCATACGAGTGCATTTGAATAGTTTGCAGTGCGCGAACTCGTGGTACCAAAATGTGAGCCCCGACTTACCCTCTTCTCCGCTGGCCAGCTCGATAGGCACTCCACTTTCACGTCGCCATGTAATTGTCGGCTCTGGCGAACCGGTAGCGGCGCATTTGAGCGTCACGTTACTGCCCTCGCGAACGACCATGTCCGTGCTCGTAGGATAATCTAGGATATCCGGCGGTACTGCAGCCAGCAACGGCAACAGCAGTCAGCAGTCAGCCATCGGGTTGCCATCGAGGTCGCCAGACGTTTGTCGTGGTTAGATAATATTTATAACAAACATTACAAAAATAATGCATTGCACATGTGAAGAGACAGAGGGAAAAGAGAAAGAGAGAGCGGGAATGAGAATGAGCTGCAATCGTTTTAAATAATTTAAATTTGTAATTCTTCATTTAAATAATTAGCTCGGATTGTTCAGTTGGCGCCCTCGGGTGGGCCGAGGCAGATACAGAGGCAGGGCGGTGATTCATTCTCGTCCGCCACCACCAAAAGATATTCCCGCCTGCATTCGACCCTCTGGCGAAATGGGGAGTCCTCGCATTTGCCTTTGTTTTAAGGACAAACTTTTCACATGTCCTGAAACACACAAATTATTACAACCGTCGCTGCGGTAAGGACAGCGGACAGAGGAGCGGACAGAAGAGCGGACAGAGGAGCGGACGGACACCCACAGCGGAAAACCTATGAACCGTGAAAACGTAATAATACCAGGTCGAGGCGAATGGGGCGCGCAGAGGGCTGGTCCCTGGACTGTATGCATATAATATCCCGCAATTATGTGGTCGGTAAATGACCAAAAAATGTGCTGGTGTTGACAAACAGCTTGTTAAGCCCGGGAGCGGGTGAGTCAGTCTGTGTGCTGGCCACCGACCACTGGATGGTCATTAAGTGGCCAAGGTTAGCTAGGGAGCGGGAAAATTGCAGCCCTGAAAGTTGGTTGGATTGGTGGTGGGTCCCGGATCACAAAATCCATTCTAAACTGCTGGAAGGCAAGGTGGGGCAAGGTAAGTGAAGCCGGCCATGATGGCTTAGACTAAGATTGTCTAGTCGATTGTCATTTGCCTCCACTATTACCACAAGACCAAACATCCAATCCTTATAAGATATCAGTCCAACAACACCGAATTTTGCGCGAAAAGCTACATATTTGGACATTTAAAATGAATATTTCATTCGCTTAATGTCACAAATGCCGTCCAGCCATAAGAGTATAAGCTAGTCCATCGTGCACATCCTGCATGCGTGTACGAGTATGTATGAATTGAAAAGCAGACAAGAGGAGAAGCAATGGAAATCCAAAAGGTGAGAGCTGTGCCGCTTCCGCTACGGTTTGTCGTCGACTATTTAACTGCACTCGGTCACGAAAATCATCAGGAGCGACCACCGTTCACAGTCCACCCTCCACTTGTTCCCAACTCGAACGTTTCCCGTGGCCGATTTTCCGCCTCCCTCGATTTTCCCGCGAAACCATTTTGAGTGGGCCACAGTGGTCTTCGGCGCGAGTGTCCTCACTTGTTCACGTTGATAATTTTTACAGGTTAAACCAATAAATCGGGGCTTCTAAAGTAAGAAACTAAATGAATACAAGTTACAAAAAAGTTTGCTGCTTAAAACGATAACATTTTTGATCGTTCCTATGTCAGCTATTTGATTTAGTCTATTATTTTAAAATAAAATAAGTAAAGAAACAACGAAGCTAACATTTTTTTTTTCATTTTTCCCGATTGCTAAAATGAAAGTTATATAATATAGTAGGCCCGACTGATATACTACCAGCAACAAAATTAATTATTTTTCAAGGAACAGAGAGACATGGCTAAATCGACTTGCACTGAAATTATCATACCCTCTGCAAGGGTATAAAAACAATTACAAAGAATTATTTCGACAAAGATTTTAGATTAAGACAATACTAAACGAATTTAGATTTCTTCGTTATCTTGCACATAGCTTTTTAAGCTTCACTAGTAAAAACGGAATATTTGTATAATGCTATGAAAAATTTACCAAATAAATCTTAGACCACAACTGATTCGAAAAAAAAGACAGGCTGTACATAGGTGTATTTTGATTTTCTGAACTTTCATCTGAAATGTCCATTACAACAAAATATAAAATTGAATAAATGACAGTTTAGATATTATCTCAAAAATTACTGAAAAATTAATATAATGCTACTAATAATTTATAACTTTCGTTAATTCTCAAAGGACAAGCCGTACTTTTCATATGTACCAATCAACCAATTGATCTCGTGACACTGTGCACTGCCCGCTGATTATCCAGTGCAAATACACACAGTTGATTATACTTTTTCGTGTTTGCCGGTGAATGCCGCGCCGACTGCAATGGTGGCTAAAATATTTAGCGCTTTGATTTAGATTTGCCAGCAAGAGGTATTTAGGCACTGTGGGTACCAGGGGAGGGGCAGAGGGGCAGTGGGGCACAGGGGGAAATGGGGGCAGACGCGGGCAGAGCGCACCGCAAATGGACAGCCCAAATGTGCCCGGCGAACACTCCATAGGCCGGGAGTACTTCTTACGATGCCTCTCTGTGTTCCGTTGCCGTTTTAATTCAAAATCAACAATTTCTGCGGTTCAGTGGACGGTTAAACATGTTTAAGCACTCGCAACGGAAAGTCGCCCCCGGCCAGCTCCGTTTGCAGAGTTGCGCCCTGAGAACTCGTCGCGTATTAGCTGGTGGAATTTAATAAGCCACGAACTCCCATGGACGGCGGGAACGTTTCGCTCAACTCATTTCCTTTTTTCCATTTAATTTTTTAATATTTTTGTTTCGTGGAATACGGTTCGAACAATGGGAGAGCCAGTCCTGGCAACGAGGCGTATGATTGTTTGACAACCGAAACGTAATGAGCAAAAATAAACCCCTCGCCATCATCCACCATCCACCATCCACTTACCCACAACATCAAGGTACCCCATTTGGCTTTTCATCGGATCCGTGTTGATTTGGCACATGTACCTGAAATATTACCAATTATTATGACGAATCGGGGAATTCACTTAATGTGCATACCAGCCTTTGTCCGACTCTTTAATGTCCCTAATGCGCATTGTCCAGGTTTTGTGCTCGGAGTTGGCAATGCCAATGCGTTGGTTCTTTGTTATAACATGATTTTGTATGGTTAGAATGGTTTGTGTGTCGACTCGAAGCCACGCTACCTGTAATGAAGGGGATTAAATAATTATTATAAAATTAAACCTCTTTTTATACCCGTCCAACTTCAAGGGTATTTAAACATCGGCTTGCCGAAGTTTGCTTTCTTTCTTTTTGAATATGTATCCCTGTGAACTTAAATAAATAAGTACACAAAATTTGGGTACTTCAGAAAGGCTTACAAAAGTCAATAAAATTCTAAACTGAAGAATATTTTCCTGATATAGGGCGCCAAAACCACAAGAAAAAACTAGGAAAAAATTTCTTAAATGAAAACAAACTGAAAGTCTTAGTATCATGTGAAATTTGTTTCGTCTGAATCGTATCTATCGTCGTTCTCGTGTGAAAGTATTATATTTAATTGTGAAAATAACAATTTTCCTTCGAGTTCAACGTTTGAGATAAGAAGTTAATATGGCCCGTACCAAGCAGACCGCCCGTAAGTCAACCGGAGGAAAGGCTCCCCGTAAGCAGTTGGCCACGAAGGCCGCCCACAAGTCGGCGCCATCCACCGGTGGAGAGAAGAAGCCCCATCGTTATCGTCCCGGAACCGTGGCCCTTCGTGAGATCCGTCGTTTCCAGAAGTCGACTGAGCTACTCATCCGCAAGTTCCCCTTCCAGCTCCTGGTGCGTGATATCGCCCAGGATTTGCCCGATTTGCGTTTCCAGTCGGCGGCCATCGGAGTCCTGCAGGAAGCTTCTGAGGCGTATTTGGTGGGTCTCTTCGAAGATACCTAAAGACAATTATGCAATTATGGCGCGCCGCATCCATGGCGAGCGTGCTTAAGCAGGATCACTAGGAGCAGAAGGATCACTGTCGTCCATCCCCAAACAGACCATCCTGATTTACGTTTTTATGAGGGAAAGGACCACCAGCGACACTTTGATCCAATCTTTCATTAAAAATTTCGTTTATCATCCTTTGTTTGATGTTAAAAACAACACCACATTGCCATTTTAACATATGAAAATGATATCCAACAAGAAAGGAAAGCTAACTTCGGGCGGAGCCGAAGTTGATATACCCTTGCAGAATACTCTGTAAATTATATTCTCCAAAATTATTCATATGATGCATTCTTAATACTCATAAAAAATCCCAACTTCCTAACTTTAAAAACACCAAAGTTATGGCATTTCCAATAGTTCAGTTATATGGCAGCTATAGGATATAGTCGGCCGATCCTTATGAAATTTGGTAGGTCGGATTGATTGGCCAAATATAAAACCCATAGGAAATCCCAGCTTCCTAACTTTACAAACACCAAAGTTATGGCATTTTCGATCAATCAGTTATATGGCAGCTATAGGATATAGTCGGCCGATCCTTATGAAAATCCCAACTTCCTAACTTAACAAACACCAAAGTTATGGCATTTCCGATCAATCAGTTATATGGGGGCTATAGGATATAGTCTGCCGATCCCGGCCGTTCCGACATATATACTGCGTGCAAAGGTAAGAAGGGTGTGTGCAAAGTTTCAATTTGATAGCTTTAAAACTGAGAGACTAGTTTGCGTAGAAACAGACGGACAGACGGACAGACGGACATGGCTATATCAACTCAGGAGGTGATCCTGATCAAGAATATATATACTTTATAGGGTCGGAGATGTCTCCTTCACTGCGTTGCACACTTTTGACCAAAATTATAATACCCTCTGCAAGGGTATAATTATAACCGAAGACCGAAAGAGTACACTTAAAATTAAACTTACATATATAAGTATAGACAAAAAATATATATCTATATAGAAATCGAAAATATAAAAGAAAATTAAAAAAAAGTTTAGTTAACATTTTTGTAGTTTCTTATAAATAAATGGCGGCGGTATGTGCTGAAGGAGAATACTGTGTAAAGCTACAAAATTAACCCTCTAACACGTAAGAGTGTCGTGCGACACTTATTATATTATTCACATTATCTTAAAAACTAAGAGCATTGAATATGATTTTTCTGTTAACAAAAAACACTAATTTACGAGAAGATTTAAAGCTCTCTATAGCTTTTAGCTATAATTTTATTGTTCATGTGCTATATATATAAATGTGTTATTTGTGGGGTATATATTGACCAGCTACATTTTATGTTTACTTGTAGTGATAAAAGTATAAATATAAAACCAATTGAGCTCATTATTCTTTTTCGTGAAAGGTATGTTTATTAACTATTAAAATCAAGTTACAGGCCCGCAAATATAATAAAGATGTGTGTTGAAGCTGAGAAATAGTGATAAGTGTCTGGAGGCCTTTTTTGCCAGCAGCTGTTTCACAGCTATGTGGAATTTTTGTGTTGGTTTTGGTTTATTGTATGATTATTCTTAATATAAAGGTTAAATATTATAACAAATGCAAAGTGGATTCTTTGCAAGTTGTCCGACATGACTCGTTATCCAAATCTGAAATGCTACAGGGCAAAAAGAACTACTAGCAGAAAGGGTGAGCTAGGATACGATACACTGTGGGTGTTCAGCCATTTGAAAGGGCTAAAATGCTTGAAGGAATAGCAGAGACTGCTCGTTACGACTCAAATCTAAGCGAAACATCGAAGATTTCCGAATATAACGCTCACATGGGCGGCGTAGTCCTAATGGATGGACTTCAGCTCGCGGATTTTCCCGAATCGATTGCTGAAGGTCTTGTGATATTTCAAGCCAAAAACTTTCCAGGTCGATTAATCGATCTTCACCTGGACGTACAACCCAGTCTCCATCCTCATGCTCTCATACAGAGTGGACAATGCAGACCAAACTCTCTCAAGGACTTTCGCAGCTAATCCTCATACTAGGTGCAAAAGTGACTCATGCAACATCGGACTTGCGGTTTGACCAGCTAAACCATTTTCCGGATAGGTTGAATCGGGATAATGGAAGAAAATGGCACAAGTACTGACATATCACTCAACCGCAGTGCATTTGCACAAAATGCAAACTGCATTTGCGCTGCACATAAAAAAAATGTTTTTTAGAGTATCATACAAATACTGTGAGAGGACCGGTATATTTAATACTTTAGGCACTTTTTATTATAACACGTCCGCTTTATTCAATGCATATACCAAGAATGATTAACATTGGGCTTCCTTAAAGATTATGTTATACTTAATGTTAGCTTAACATTAACAATCGATAGTTTATCGGGCGTAAGGTTGCCTACTACAATTCGGCCGTCCTGCGACTTGGATCCCCTGATCCTGAGATTCTTAAAACTAAAGTTAAAGCTAATTACAATACTCTTATCTTAATACAAAGTGGTTATGTAATCTTAAGTTTTACAATGTTTTCCTTTTTCCTATCCATGGTCTTATATTTTGAGCACTCCAGACACCCTTGTACGGATTTCGCGATACTTGAAAGCCTTCAACGTCTTGCAACAAGAACCTGTCGTTCCGAAGCACTTTGGCTATAACATATGGTCCTTTATTCTTGGGGATCAACTTTCTCGCAACTCCTGCTGTGCTATCAAAGTTTTTTACCATGACGTAATCCCGCTTTCCGTAGTCCTTGGCCTTTTTCTTTTTCTTGTCAAAATAAGTTTTATTGTATGCCTGTGCTTGATTTTGATTATCTATTGCTTTTAGTCGAATTTCCTCTAAACTTTCAGTAACAATCGTATCTTTTATTTCTTCTAATTTTTCTCTAAGCTCATCTACGATCTCTCCTTTCTGTTGAACACCAAAAAGCATCTTGCTCGGGATCTGTTTAATGCTTCTATGTATAGTGTTATTAAGGGTATATTCTACTTGCTCAATTACTGTGTCCCAATGTGCACCGTTTTCTGGTTCTGTAAGTTTTGCAATCATAGGGCCAATGCTCCTGTTTATACGCTCCACCTGTCCGTTGGCTTGTGGAGACCCTGTTGCAATTTTCAAGTGCTTTACGTTCCTCTGAGACAAGAATTGTTCGAAATCATTAGAGGTAAAACAACTACCTCTGTCTGATACAATCGTCTTTGGTGTGCTATAAGCCCTGAAGTAGTCGCTTAATGCTTTTAAAACTTCTTTTGTATTTGTTGTCTTAGTTGTGTACAGTCTTACGAACTTAGTAAAACCGTCTACAATCAGAAATATGTGTTTATTTGCTCTTCCTTTATCTACTGGTCCGTAGTGATCGATATGCAGCAACTCGAATGGCTTGTCCCCTTTCGGAATACTATGCAGAAAACCTTCTGATTTCCCCGTTTTTGGTGCAAATGCAACACATTTTAGGCAATTTTCAATGTGACTACTGCACTTCTCTTTCATTTTATCAAACCAATATGTTTTTAAAATAGCGTCTAACATTTTATCTCTACCAATGTGTCCAAGTTCATTGTGATATTTATGTAAAATATGACTCTCCATTTCTTCAGGGACATAAAATAACAATCTGTCGTCGTTCCATTTTCTGTACACGACCCCGTTTCTCATTTCAAACATTTTAAGTTGATTTTTCTCTAGCTGGTTTCGAACTTGTAAAATTTTTGAATCTTTTGATTGACAGATTAACAGATTATCTTCAAAACTATTGGCCTCAATCGTCAATATATGACACCTACTTAGAGCATCTACGTGCTGCATTTTATTTCCCGATCGATGAACTACTTCGTAATCAAAATTTTGAAGTTCGAGTGCCCACCGGGCAATTCTAGGGTTTAGGTCGACCCTATTTAAAGTAAGGGTTAAAGAATTACAATCGGTTATTATCTTAAAATGCCTTCCGTGAAGGTAAATTCGAAATCTGCGAAGGGCGTATATGATAGCCAATGTTTCTAGCTCAAAGCTGTGGTACTTGGACTCAGTTTCTGTTGTTCGCTTTGAGAAATAGAACACGGGATGAAATTTTCCATCCCCTTTCTTTTGCATTAAAACTGCACCGAATCCTAAAGAGCTTGCATCGCAATGTAACTCGACATCGTCTTTGTGATCATAAATAGCCAAGACAGGGGACTCGATTAGTTTTTTCTTAAGATTTAAAAAACAATTAAACTCTTTCTCTGTAAACGTAAAGTCCTTATCTTTTCTTAACATATCGTAAAGTGGCTTGGCTAAAATAGAAAAATCTTTTATAAAGCGTCTGAAATATGAGCATAAACCCAAAAAGCTTTGAACATTGTGTAATTTTTCTGGGATCGGAAAGTTTTCAATAGCGTCAAGACCTCTATCATCTGCTCTAATTCCTTCTTTAGTTATGAAGAATCCTAAATATTTTATGCTTGACTGCATAAACTCACACTTATCCAGCCGCAGCTCTAACCTATTATTAACTAAACGTATAAATACTTCCTTTAATGTACTTAAATGTTCCTCTATATCTGTGCTGGCTACCATTATGTCATCCATATATACAATAACTTTATTTTCTCTGATCAAATCAGAAAAAATCTTGTTTACGAAGCGTTGAAAAACGGCTGAAGCATTTTTTATTCCCATGGGCATCCTCAAAAATTCAAACTGTCCTAAAGGAGTCACAAAAGACGTATACTTTATCGAATCATTGCTCACGAATACGTGGAAATATCCATTTTTCAGATCGAGCTTTGAAAATACACTTTTATTGACTAGCTTATCCAAGAGGTCATCTATTAAAGGCAGAGGATAGTTGTCTTTTATTAGAACTTTATTAAGCTTGCGATAGTCTATGCACAATCTAAGATCACCAGTTTTCTTCTTTACCAACACGATTGGGGAAGCATATTCCGAGTCGCTATTTCTTATAATGCCTTTATCTAGGTATTCGTCTAACATTTTCTGAAGCTGATCCTTTTCATTATATGATAGTCTCCTAGGTGAACAACTAAACGGCTTCGATTTTTCTATGTTAATTTTCATTTCACATCTGATAAAAGGTATTTCTGGTCTTTTTGCAGTACCGTATAACGTTTTAAACATTTTGACAAACCTGCACTTGGTTTCGTAGTCGATTTCATTACCAATGCTATAATCCGGGAATTGATCATCAACTATGTTGATGCCTAACATATCCTCATCAAACGTTTCTGCTAAAATGCTCTTTGTCAGTTTTTCGGTTTGTATTCCTAACAGTTCCTCCTTAAAAGTTTTATTTTCTAATAGTTGGTTCTTAACAGTCTCTTCTCCTACGAGTTGCTTCTCAACAGTATCTCCTTCCATTAATTGTTCCCTAATAGTCTTATTTCCTAACAGTTGCTCTTTAACAGTTTCATTTCCTAACAGTTGCTCCTTAACAGTTTCATTTGCTAACAGTTGCTCCTTAACAGTTTCATTTCCAGTTAAATGTCCTAGACAATCCGTACAAACATCTTCAGATAAATCAGCCATTCTATGTCGTTGATCCTTCGTTCCACAATAAAGGTTCAAGTTGCAAGTGTGAGACAGTGAGTTATTTTTGTTAATATTACAACTACTATCCTTAATAGTGTCAAGGGTGTCTAGATTAATGCTTAAACCAAAGATATCCATGAAATCCCTTCCCAGAATTGCATCATGGCTCATGGACTCATCAGCGACAATTATTAAATCAAAACAAATTTTTATTCCTTTCTTCATGATAAAACACAAAGTTTTTCCTTTTACATTAAGTTGGCTCTTATTTATACCAAAATATGAAGTCTTAACTTTAGTAATGTGTATTCCATATGGGACTTTGGAAAGTTTTATAAATGAAATCGCGCTGCCTGAGTCTATGAGACATTCTGCAATAATTGGTACATTAGAAAACGAAACGAAATAAATTTGCATAGATCTTACATAATTGTTGTTGTCGCTGGCGCTCTTCCTCTTAGGGCATTGCCCTACGAAGTGCCCCATTTCTCCACATGCGAAACAAGATCCGGGAGCCCTTTTTGGCTTGCGGCAATCCTTTGCGAAATGGCCCTTGGAGTTACAGTTTCTGCAGCGCAATTCGTTGTTTCCAGAGGCCTCCCTAGATGTCTTCTTCGCTGCGTTGGTCTCGATTATCTGCGGGAGGCAGATATTTGCGAAGGCTTGCTGCATCTGCTCCGGGTTGGCGAATCGTTGAATGCGTGCTTGATCCCTTAAATTGGCTGATGGCACTCCTTCGATGATTTGTTCCAAAAGCTCATCTGTCTCCAGGTTGATGGGTTGAGCCAACATCATCTTGTCTTCGAAGTACATGGCAAAACGCTCGGTTTGTTGCCATTTCCGTTGCTCGAACTTGCGACGCTGCTCGGATTTTGAAGACATTTGCCCGAAGGCCATAATCAGCTGCTCGCATAGCCTCTCGAAAGGTTCCAGCATTCTAGTGGGGTTGGCGTGTAACCAACGCTGTGCCTTTCCCTTCAGCTTGGTGATGAACAGCATCCTTAGACAGTCGTCGGCCAAAACATATACTTGACCAATGTTCTTAAGGTGTTCCACCCAGATGCGAGCACACATGTTTTCGTCAAAGTCTATGGCTGCTTCTTTGGCGAAAGATAACGATGTTGCTGATGTAGCTCGGCTGGCAGCTCCGTCGGCGTTGAAAACGGCGGTGTTGTTGTTCGTTGAGCCGAATACTGCCAAACCACTGCTGTTGACACTCGATGCAAGGCCTTGCAGGGCTGGCAAAACGTTTGAGCTTGTAATGCCGCCACCAGATGCATTGTCGTCTGAGGTCGGTAGCACGATCAGACTGGTAGGGTTGCCAGACGATGCATGCATTTGCGACCGCGGTAGAATGTTCGAGTCTCCGAGGTTGCCACTATTGTCAACTGCTTGTTGTTGTGCGGCGCCACGTGTCTGCGCTTGTTGCAACAAATTGCGATGCGCACTTACTTCTGCCTGCAGCTGCCTTATGATGGCAAGAAGTTCATGTTGCTCAAGGGCATCTCGGGAGAACACCCTCTGAGAAGCCGCTGGTGCGATGTTCACGTTGCCCTCGGCGCCCTGAAGTTGATGGGCGGAGGCGTCGCCTTGAACTTCTTCTTCTTCGTTAGCGGGTTGATCTTCTTCAGAATCCTCGTTAACGGGTCGATCTTCTCCAGAATTTGGGTTGGCGTCTTCGCGTGGTGCCTGGCCGCGCTCCTCGGGAGGAACACGCCCAAGACGAGCCATCAATTCGGCCTTAAGGCCTTGAGTTGGCATTCCCAACGCGGAAAGCCATCTTTTTAGTTGAACAACCGAGAAATTGTTGAAGTTTATATCGTCCATTGCGTAGATTAATCCCACTTCTGAATTTGTGAGAGGACCGGTATATTTAATACTTTAGGCACTTTTTATTATAACACGTCCGCTTTATTCAATGCATATACCAAGAATGATTAACATTGGGCTTCCTTAAAGATTATGTTATACTTAATGTTAGCTTAACATTAACAATCGATAGTTTATCGGGCGTAAGGTTGCCTACTACAATACATAAGACTCAACTTCATAATTTCACTTTTTCTCACCTAACAGGTAACCGAAAGCTTTTGTCCTTTTTTATTATTCTGGAATGTATGGTTAGAGGGTTAATAATCTAAAATGATTGTCAGAACCAATTATATATTGATAAAAATGTATGGTTATTTTGAAATTTGAATTTTGGATGTAATGTCTTGAATTTAAAATGTTTACATTTAGAAAAGTATGGATATGGATACCAGAGTAGCATGTTCCTTACGGTCCCAATCTGATAATCCATGCCAATACTGTACAATTTTAAATATATTTTAATTCCTCAACATTCCAATCTTATTCTTCAAACATAAAAACAGCAGCTCGATTCCGTTGAGAACCCTTTTAGTTTGGATTATTTGAGACCACTGGAAACTATGCAAAACCAATTTGGCGAGAAAACATATGTACAATTTCTCCAACTACAGGATACATAAATAGTTCTGCTGTTCATTAAATGAAAAATTATAAGTTCCTTCTTTTTATATAATATAATCTGATATAGAATATTTAATGAAAGGATTTATTTCCAAGAACAGCGAAGCTATGTACAATTGTATAGATCTTTTCCATTTGCGAACTTTTTAGTAATAATTGATAAACAAAACCAAAAAGCATTTCCAAAATTAAAACTTCCTAAATTTCTGGTATCAATATCTGCTACGAAAAATTATTATATTTTCTGGTAAATTAAAATAAAATCAAGTAAATTTTATACAATTTTCTGATTCGGCACGCTAAAGGAAAAACATACAGAAATGGAAAAATATCCCATTACAGAGAGACGAATGAGAAGTTTTTATAAAATGTTGTAATGGTCTCTATCTGTTTTTCTTTTTTTTTTTATGGTAGCAAAAGTTTCTTATTACATATAAGTTTAAAAAATTTAGTTTAGGATCTCATTTTTTAGACCAACTTATGTATAGATTCCATAAAACCTAAAATCGAGTATTTATTTTATATATACCTTTGGGGTGTGTGCTAAGTTTATAATTAGTTGGCTGAAAAGTTTTAAAATGCCGATCGTTACATGAAATTTTTGACACAAAATTCTTGAAACATAATGCTACGATATGAAACAAATAATCTTATTTGTACCTAACCTTTCCTATTATTCACTAAGTATTCTTTTTTCTTCTTTAAATTCGAATATAAATAAGAAAATTCACTGACTTAAATCACATGCCGGGCATATCCTTGCATTTAGCATACAGTAGCTATCGCAGCCTGTCAGTCATGAATCACACTGCCAAACTAAGCATAACTAGCATGCAACGCTGTTCAATTATACACAAAAAATCTATTCCCAGAACTATTCAAGAAATTTTAATCCACACGCACACACTGCCACACAGTCGCATGGAGAAGCTCGTAATTGTACAATTACCCTGGTAAATTATTATGCGATAGAGCACGCAGCTTGTAAGCTAAAAAGCTGAAATATTTTGTACATGGGGAGTACATGGGGGAGGGTCATACCCTTTACTTCGACCTTTGCATGGGAAAACGAGGCTTGGGAGCTTCTGGGCCCATTTCCATTCGGCCGACATGTCAACACGTGAAGCTATTTGACTTATTTGTGAAACCGCATATCTTAGTATGCACATAAATAAATTAAGTACTGGCTAATTTCCAGTCGGTTCCATCGATGGCTAATGAATTATTTTCGATTAAATTGAATTTGGGTTTGTTTTGGGTCCCAGAACGCTGTCAGCATAAAGTAAGTAATTACACCCAAGTGCCTGCTCAATTATCTTTGAGCGGAACATTGCTTAATTGTGCACGGCACAGGCTGAGGGTGGCCCTCCCTGGCGTCCTTGCGCCCTGCTCCCCTGCTCCCCTGCTCCTTTTCCCCCTATTCTCCCCATCATGCCACACAGGACGACCCGGTTACCAACCCCAGCGAAGTGAGGGCACAAAGCTTTTCGCTTCAATGGAGATCTACACCCGCTGTTACCTGGTGGCTGCTTCGGATTCAGATACGGATACGGATACACTTGCTCCCCCAGCGGGACAAACGAATGCAAATGCAAACACAAATAAAACACAGACGCAGACACAGACACCGAGGGGGGGAAAAGGACGCCACTCCGGACTCGCTTAACACGTCCTCATTCATATTTCAATTACTTTTTATGTGATTTTCGCTTTTGTCATCCAGTAAGCCCGGCATATCCCTATTTATGTTTTTATTTTCACTTTCATTCCGACTGCCATTCAACTCTTGTTGCCCGCTTTTGGGTGTCGAGATTTGGTCTTTGAGATTACACGCCGTGTCCGGGATGGTGAAATGTTAATGAATATTAATGCGGCCGGTTTCGGTTTTGTGGCTGCTTATTGAGTGTGTAATTGAGCCCCAGCTCGCAGCGCAGAGAATGCTTCCCACTGATTTGCTAATTTAAGTTCGGTTATTAACGGATTGGCTGCCCCCCGAACTCACCTTGTAAGGACCCAGGTCCTGGACGACGCACGTTAGGAAGGCATCACGTCCCACGGGCGCTGTCATATTCACAATTGGGGAACTAAATTTGGGATCAACTGTAATAAAGTCAAGGGATATTTGTGTTGTGAGCGTAGTCAGCTTGATTGGAAAATAATTGGAATATTAAGATAAATGTGATAGCTTAAATATTGATTATTCTTATAGTCTTGAAAGAGGTTAGATACTATCAGGTATTCTCTTTTATCTATTGTATGTTATAAAATGTTGACTATAAATATTTTTACGATATTGCTATTCCTTTTGTAAAAATAAAATTTGACGATTATGTAAGAGTACGCTATCTTAATACATAAGATATTAGACATCAAAATCCTCATAACAAATTTCACTTTTTCTTTTACTGACGAGCTCTAGCACACGAATTAGTTATCCAGTAAAATCAGTCTGTATAGATAAAATAAACTGCATTATATTTGCGGTATACCCAGAAATGGCCCATTTTAGTTTATTTAGTCGGTTTTATTATACTTTTTATACCCTTGCAGAGGGTATTATAATTTCAGTCAAAAGTTTGCAACGCAGTGAAGGAGACATTTCCGACCCTATAAAGTATATATATTCTTGATCAGCATCACCAGGAGAGTCGATCTAGCCATGTCCGTCTGTCCGTCTGTCCGTCTGTCCGTCCGTCTGTCCGTCCGTCCGTCCGTTTCTACGCAAACTAGTCCCTCAGTTTCAAAGCTTTCTGCTTGAAACTTTCCCAAAAGTTGTCTTTCTATTGCAGGTAGTATATAAGTCGGAACGAGCCGGATCGGGCGACTATATCATATAGCTGCCATATAACTGAACGATCGGAAAAGCCATAACTTTGGTGTTTTTAAAGTTAGGAAGTTGAGATTTTCTATGGGTTTTATTTTTGGCTAATCATTCTGACCTACCGAATTTCATAAGGATCGGACGACTATATCCTATAGCCACCATATAACTGATTGATCGGAAATGCCATAACTTTGGTGTTTGTAAAGTTAGGAAGTTGGGATTTTCTATGGGTTTTATTTTTGGCCAATCAATCCGACCCACCAAATTTCATAAGGATGGGCCGACTATATCTTATAGCTGCCATATAACTGAACGATTGGAAATGTCATAACTTTGGTGTTTATACCCGTTACTCGTAGAGTAAAAGGGTGTATTGTATTCGTGCAAAAGTATGTAACAGCTAGAAGGAAGCGTTTCCGACCCTATAAAGTATATATATTCTTGATCAGGGTCACTAGCCGAGTCGATATAGCCATGTCCGTCTGTCCGTCTGTCCGTCTGTCCGTCTGTCTGTCCGTCTGTCTGTCCGTATGAACGCTGAGATCTCGGAAACTATAAAAGCTAGAAGATTGGCATTTTGCAAGCAGATTCTAGGAGTTCCTACGCAGCGCAAGTTTGTTTCAAAATGGTGCCACGCCCCCTTTAACGCCCACAATCGCTTATATACGATTTTAAAAATTTAAATATTTCGGAAAAGTAAAAATGCAGTTTTATTGTGTTTATCAATACCTATCGAAATGTAGAAGAAATTTTTCAAATCGGACCATTCGTTAAAAAGTTATGCGTGATCAAAATTTCTATCTCCATCTCCCTCGCACTCCCTTTACCTGAGTAACGGGTATCTGATAGTCGGGGCACCCGACTATAGCGTTCTCTCTTGTTTTAAAGTTAGGAAGTTGGGACTTTTTATAAGTATTAAGAATGCATCATATGAATAATTTTGGAGAATATAATTTATGGAATATTCTGCAAGGGTATATCAACTTCGGCTCCGCCCGAAGTTAGCTTTCCTTTCTTGTTAAATATGCACCTACTGGAATTCTTTAGACACATGCTGGTTTTCGTACAATCATAAAAAAATTAAATTTCGACTTAAAAACTGTAAAAAAATAAGAATTCATTTTTTGCCATTACATTTGGTAATATACCAACCGCGCATAAGAATTTCAAAAATAAATAAATCATTAACGCTGTTTTTAATCCACCTTAAAACAAGTATTTTTATACCATTGCAAATCGGACGGCTCTTTTAAACAAAACATCTACAATCTTAAAGTAGACAATAAATAAAATAAAATGGTCTCACAAACTTTTGGACTTAATCCTAAATAACAGAAATAAATGACAGCAAAATTTAAAAACAATGTCTGAAAAATAAGATAAAATTATCTTCCGTGCCTGAATACGAATTAATCATTCTTGTCTTAGGTATTTAATTGTATTTCAGACTATTTAAATGGAAAAGCGATTTCAAGTACTTTCAGAAAAAAAATGGTTCATGCCTTAAAAAAAGGGCTTTGGCCGACTACAACAACTCAATTATGACGAAAGCAGCCTGTGATTTAATATGGATTGTGGTTTATATCGCTGCCGAGAGTGTTTATATTTCCGACCTAGTCTCTCCGATTACCTCTACGCAAACTAATCTCTTATTTTAAAGGAATTAATCTTTTTTAAGACTCTTTTTTTATTGCACATAGTAATTAAGTCCGGATCGAACGACGTTAAAAATAAAACGACTATGTCATATAGCTGCCATAGGAACCAACAAAAAATGAATCGATAAACCAAGAAAGTTTTAAAACATTTACGAACTACAATCTATACTTAGTCGTTTTAAAAAATGACTCTTTTGTTAAAGCTGCCAGGGTATATAACCTTCGAATAGCCGAATAGTTTGTACAATTTTCTTATTTGTTATTCCTGTAATATTTAAAGAAAATAAAAGAATAAGTCTTTCAGAACAAAAAAAAACACAAAATATTCGCGTCACATTCGAACACGATTAACAAATAAGTACTGCTGAAATTGTTATGTGAACGGTGGAGAAATAGCATTTAAAAATGATGGAGATACTGGCAACTAGTCATATCTTAAATCCATTTGAGAATTATGTTATATGTTACCAAAAACAAAAAAGCAATCAAACCTCGGCAAGCCGATGCTTAAAATCAAAGAAGTTAGGTGTTCTTATGGAAGCAGTAAAACCGTTAAAAATTAATATATCTCAGAGTAATGGAAACATCAGAGCGCCTGGTGATACTGATCAAAAATATATGTACGTTATAGGGTCAAAGCTGTGCCCTTAATATTATAAGCGTTTAAAATTGGATTTCTAGGGTTTTCCTTTACACATGAATTATAAATTAACACAAGACTGCAAAATATAACTCCGTAAAGTTGCACGCATACATAAATTTTAAAATAGACAAATCAAGGTTGCACAATTTTTGTTTTTTTAACACTTAACACTTAACCAGAAACCATCAAAAATTAAGTTAAATGATTTTTTTAAATAATAATAACACATGAACTTATTTAGCCACGTTATCTTCAATCGAGAACATGGGTTCCTTTTTTAAATATTAAAGAACTCTTAAGCCAAATTATATACAAGAGTGCTTTCAAACTTACATCTAATCTTATCCTAACACAAAAAATCGAGAAGAGCTCTAATTGTTTGTTTAAAAATGGAATAAAAACAGTTTACCTGCGAAAATACAGTTTTAATAATAAAGTTTTTTAAGATTATTTTCTAATAACTTGTTGTATTCCAGAAGAAACTGACTTACCGATAACTTCAGCTGGCACCTCCACTCTCTGAAGTTTGCATTGCTGACTCATCAGGATAAGGAGCAGGATAATATTTATCGCACGGATTTGGGTATAGGTGGTTTGCATTTTGGATATATGTACTTAGATTTGTTTGATTAAGTTTGTCAGTGACTGGAAACCATCGAGTTGTTTTGTCGAGTATTCACTTGTAAATTCTTAAAATATGTTTAAAAAATCATGATAAAAAAAGACAAAGACACGTTTGTAGATTTAATATTATAACTATTTAATGCCAAAATTTTTAACGAGGTGTAAAGGTTCGATATCGTTTATATGTGTGGCTTTTTGAAAATGTATCGATAGTAATAGATTTGCATTTTTATTTAGTTATTGAGTTCGTCAAGAATATTAAAACCTTATTACCCAGTAGAAAGTCGCATAATGACACCGCTCGAATAACAAGCATGTATTTTGACATGTGTAAATACACATCAGAGTTCTCTAATCCGATCCTAGATGAAACTAAGCCGTTCAAATAGAGTGTAAAAGACAAACAAGATTTTCAAACTTGCCCTCCCAGAAACCGCTCGAGAATATGGTGTGGGATTGAGTGGGCAATATCCGCGCGCCTCGTAATTGGCAGTCATTAGCGCGCCTCTAATGGCAGCAACTTCTGGATATTGCTGTTGCTGTTGCTATTTATGCGTGTAAACAGGCAACAGGGCAAAGTTCAACAAAAAGTACTTGAAAACAGAATCAAAACTACGAAACAATGGCAAACAATAATCGCGATGCCGGTCGAAAATACGCCAAATTAAAAAGTTTCAAGTTTAAACCAGAGCCGGTGGCGGGACCACGAGTTGAGGCCCAAAGCCCAAAACACAAAGCACGAGGGCCAACGGCCTTCCTCTCCGGACGTATCCTGTGCTATCGAGGCGGGCTCAGCATATTTCTTTCTCCAGGTGAAGCCCGCTCTTGGCTTATTTTGCGTGTTCTGGCTGTGTAAATTCTGCAGGCGAACAGCTGCCAGAAATTAACTACCAGCCTGCAACTATCTTCTTGAAAAGGTGTTGCATGCTCTTCCTCTCTGCTCATTTCATTTTGGCTCGCCTCGTTTTGTTTCACGGCTTTTAAACGTGTCCGGAGGGCAAAACTGTTTACGGAGCGGAAATGAAATGTTTCGTTGGCTGCCGCACCGCTGTGAACTCGTAAATAAAGCATCAAACCGTGCATCCTGACGGACCTCTGATAGGTCTGAAATAGTTGTGCCTCATGCGGAAACTAAGATAAGTTCACCTCCGCTTTTTTAAGACCCAGCCCGAGTGTCACGAACTTATGTGGACGACTTTTGGGCACTGCAGTTGTAATCAAACTTTTCCGTTGCTCCTGAATCCGGACATCCAGTGTTCCTAATTACTTTATATGCAAAGTGGGTGATCAAAACCGTTTCACTACTTAAAAAACACATTGCTTACTTGCTTATAATTTGCAGGTGACTTAACTTGAACTCTTTACTTGTTTGCCAATTCAAGTGAACTCATGTTTGCAATCCACCTGCTACACATCAAAATACAATTCTTTTGCCCATATGAACAGACTGGCTTTTGACGCCTTTCATAAAATATATATAAATTTGATTGAAAACGCTTTCTTTTAAATAAGTGAATAATATATAAATAGTTTGTGTTTGCGGTGGAATATTTATTAAGAAATATAAAAGTTGTTGAACATAAACTGAACCTGTTTTACGTCGAATAAGAACAAAATAATTGTCAATTGAAATAATTTGTTCAGTTGCGATTTGTTTTAAAATTGTTTATTAATAATGTAGTGTTTAGTAATTAAAAGTTATAAAAATCAGTGTTCTATACTGTAAAGGGCAAAGGAAGATCACTTTTTAAACATTGATTATTAGATTCTTGAAATTTTATTTTATATCTCAGAATAAAGAAATCGAATTTATTTTATTTATGAAATAAAGTGAATACTAGACCAACAAAAAAGTAATAGTCTGTCCGACACAAATATCAATATATAAATCCTTTTATATGATTTGGGAACCTTGATTAACTTTCCAGCTGACTCGGCCATGAGTCTCAACATGCAAACGATTTTTGGTTTGAAAAAATAAAAGCCTACTTTCTGGCGCCCGCAAACTGACAGGAACCATTTTAAACTGACATTTCATTAAAATTCCTTTTCCCTTCCCCTGGAGTTCATATTGATTTTTTCATAATTTAGCGGAATTGAAAGCAAAGTTGCCGGCATGTGTGGTATGTGTCCTTTGTCATACACATAACACACACACTTAAGTCCGCATTGCATGCCCAGGAAAGTAGACTACAAAAGACAACCGGCAAGCGACAGCACTGCAAATGGTTGAGGGAGGGGGTGAGGCAAGACTGGCGGTAGGCACTAAAAATGTCTAGCAAATGGGCATGGCAATATTATTAATAATTTAGAGCATGCGGGCCACGTCAGGAGCTGGAGTCGGGGCAGGTGGTGGCTTGGCTTTAGGCCCATAGCCTGACCACAATCCGAAGCCATATCGAAGTGGATGTGTCGAAAGTCCCTCTTTGCATATTTAGTCATGGCGGTTTTTTTTGGAAATTTGGTGAGCGAGGGGATTAATAACTATCGAGAAATTAGGATCTATATTTGGTAATCATTAACAACTATCAATAACGATAAGTTTAAGGCAATCATCCTACTAGCTGAATTTCGAGAAATGGATGGCTGAATCTTTGAAATTTATACTTATTATTGTTTATACTTATTATTGAGTGATCATGTTATTTTAAATTTACTTTCCGAAATTTTATGTCGATTGGAGAAAAATTTCTATAATTTATGAATCACTGTTAATTTGAATTAATCCAAATTAGAATTCTTATTTGGGAAAAGACTTAAGAAATTTTATTTTTTTCAGTCTTTTATTTATTATATTGGGAATCTCATTGGATATTGAATGTTTTTCAAATGTATTATTATAATTTTATATTATTTTCTGTTAATCCTTTAATCTCACCAAACGAATTTGAAAGTACCAACGTCAATTGGAGATAATAAAATAAATACAATATCTCTGTTATTTCTTATTATTAAGTGAAAAGTTAGAAAAGGCAAGACAATATTTCGGATAGATCGTTTTATTGAATCTGGTTTTATATCAGAAATTCTAATGTTTTTGGGCTGTAACTGCTTCGAATAATAAAAGTCTTCTTAGCTCATTTTTTTAAAGCAGCCTGAAGCAAATATTTATGACAAATAATAAAAGGTACCCATGGCCACTTTGTGGCGTCCAAGTCATATATAACTTTTATGGTTTCGGACATGCACAGTACTTTTTCTCCCATGCCCCAATGTATATAATCAGCTGCTAAATTATAGCAAAATCTCCGCACCCTAAGCTCCCCTTGCGACTTAAATTGTGTGCCATAAGGGATTCCTTCTTTAAAAATAATATTTATGCTGAAAAGGGAAGCCCAATAAAGAAGCGATATACGTTGACCAAACATCTAGAGCTATACAATGAGTCAAAATTCAATTTCCAACGCAAACATTAATTAACACGTGATAAAGCTAGCTCTTTATCGCGATGTTACTTCGGCATTTTTCAAAAATATTTGCCTCCTGCTTTTTATTTTTCAATCCAGCCTAGAATAGGTGAAACCCAGTTAACGGACCCTGCATAAAATTTGCATAACTCAAACTGCTCAGCTGACGGCGCCTCTAAGCAAAGTTTCACTCGGATTTTCAGAATTTTCTTCACCGCTCACTTTCCAGCACGGAAGTTGATTATTATCGCTTGTTATTAACAACAGCAACAACAATGGTAGGAAGGCCCAGACCAGACCAGTCCCCCACATGCTGGCCATTATGTCAAACTGACGAGCGGGTTCACAAGCCAGTTCGATATCGCTTGAGGGCAAATGGAATTTTTGTATGCCTCACAGAAGTAGACGCCGGGCAATTTGCAATTGATAGTGTGGGCGTGTTTTTGTGTTTGAACGGATTTAAGGACTTAGCCCCAGGAGCGTACTGCAGCAGAACAGAGATCCCAAATTTGAGTCAACATGTTTTAATTTCCATAACAAGTTTTCAGGCGCCACGTGCACCAGCTATAAACTGCACATTCGGCTTTGGTTTAGGACCAGCTGAAATCACAATCAAGCGATAACAACTGATCAGGAATTATATGTAAAATGCAAATGATAGAGAAATGCCATAAATCGAAAACAGGTCCAGTCCACTCGTCCCCCAGGAAATCAGTGGGTGTGGGGTGGGGGAACGTATTATATCCGGGGCACCCCGAAAGCGCTGCAACATATTCGCAACAAATGGGCAACAGACAGCGGATTTGCATGGGCCCTGCGCTTTATGGATATCAATGAACTTTAAATTACAGTCGGCAGCCGTGAAACATAAAATATGCAATTGTTGGCCGTGTTGGCCGGCCTAAAACCGTGCACTCGTAATAAACAGCGTCGAGTGGCGGCCCAGACACATTTGTAGGCAAATTTCAGGATACCCATCAGGAGCACGCATTGCAGCTGGGAAAGCAAATCATGTGACGACCATTGACCGCCGAGGGTGGCTCGATTGTTGTTGCTTCATAAATAACTCGCCTTTTGTTTTATTTTAAACATAATTACAGTGAGCACGCAGCTGACGGCAAATGTCGCCAAAGTCGCGGCTAAATTGCCAACAAGCGGCTAAAAACGCGCGCGACTTGGCACGCGAGCGAGTTCTACTTGTTGTTGGTGTATCCGCAAAATCTGGCAAACGACTATTGAATGCTTTCAGTGGCCGAAATCAAAGCAAGCGATTAGAAAGCGATTGTTCTTTCAGTTTACAGTTGTGATTGCGACCATACTCGAAAGCTTTACAGAAAACAGATTAATTAGTTGGTTTTTGGAAACCATTTTAACACGATTAACTAGACTTGATAGCTAAAAGGTATTAAAGTTATTCCTATAAAGTTTATAAGGAGTTTCAGACCCAAAGTATTCGAACACTTTAACCCACTTTTCTATGGTAATTTTATTAGTTTATCTCCTTTGAGTTGATGAAACTCACTATATAAATATTGCACAATTGAATGCTGTCTTCATTCTATGAGAATTGGGCCTGCAGTAACCAACTCTTATCGATAAATTCGCTCAGCACAGGTCACTCCTGGCCTTTGAGCATCATTTTAATTCACTTGCAACACGAATGCAGCAACACTTGGCGGCAAAACACTCGCGATTCCGTTCAGGATTCAGTTCAGATTTCCGTTTTTCCGGCAGGATCAGAGTAGTCAACCGCACGAGCCGAACGCTGTCGTAGCACTGAAGGCACCGATTCGATTCCGATGGCGCCAAAGTCGCGTGAAGCGACTGCCGAGCGATCCCGAAGATGCTCCTTGGGCGAATCGTCGTCGTTTTTGGGGCGGGGGTGGGTGTGTGTGTGGGAGGGTGGTCTTTTTTAGTGGGTGACGGGAGGGTGGGCAGCGGCGCCGCGAACGAATCAGACAACTGTGATTTTTGTTGTTGCCGGGCCACATTTTATTTTGCTTTTTGTTGGCGGGCGCTTTTCACTTCGTTGTGCTTCTTTTTTTCTAACTTGCGCTGTGCGTGTGTGTGTGTGTGCTGCCCAATGGGGGGTGTGCTTGGGAAACTCACCACGACTGAAGCGCTCTCAGCTCGGTTGAAAGCCGATTGAATCGGATTGAAGCCCTGGGAAATTCTCTCTGCATACTTTTGGGCGCGCAAAACTGGTTCCAAACATTTGTGAATGAATTCTATTGCGAAGCGAAGGGTTAGCAAAGGGAAGGGGATGTGGGTGTTGATAGTAAGCAAGTGCGTGCGGCGGAATATGAATTGTCATTGGTCGTGGCGATTTATTGTGGGATGAGGGAAATCCCTCTTTTAGACGACTTCGATGAGGATGTTAACCAGTTTGGGTTCAATTTATGCTTCGAAGCATACATTTCTTATTATTCAATATAGGTAGCGGAGGGTGTTATCTATAGATAAGAATATACTCTTGTATGTATGTAAACACTTGTTGGCTTAAAAGAGTGGATTTATTTTTGCCAAATCGTTGCCCGATAAGGAGCCGATTCCCGATATTCCCACTCCTTGCTGATTTCATATAGAAGATTTTTTCTTGGTAAGTCTGGTTTTTGTGGGCCGGTTAACGCGTTGCATAAAGTTAATGTGATTGTATACTGCCATACTCAAACATTCGGATTACGTTTTTTAAAAAATAAAGTAAACTTAAGTTGAAGAAAGTAAATATTTTCAAACAAAAAATAATTCCGTAAGTCAATATGTTAGATCGAAAGATATTATACCTTAAAACCATTTTTTATATTTGATGGTAATTAGACCCGTTACTCGTAGAGTAAAAGGGTATATTGTATTCGTGCAAAAGTATGTAACAGGTAGAAGGAAGCGTTTCCGACCCTATAAAGTATATATATTCTTGATCAGGATCTCTAGCGGAGTCGATCTAGCCATGTCCGTCTGTCCGTTTGTCTGTCCGTATGAACGCTGAGATCTCGGAAACTATAAAAGCTAGATTAGCATTTTGCATGTAGATTTTAGGAGTTCCTACGCAGCGCAAGTTTGTTTCAAAATGGTGCCACGCCCCCTCTGACGCCCACAAGCCACAAGCTGTGGCCACAGTTTTGATGCTATTATGAAAATTTAATTGATATGTATTTGTTTCGTCAATACCTATCGATTGGCCTAATAAAAGTTTGCCACGCCCACTCTAACGCCCAAAAACCCATTAAACGCTTAAGCCTGGCTAGCGCCTACATTTCCGCCTTTCATGGCGCCATCTAACGGATGACTTTGAAACAGCTGGCCAAGGTGCTCAACAGAGTCAACGTTAATTCTCGATAAGGATTTCTGTTAAAGGCAATTGCGATGGTTCAGCTGAGTAACGGTATCTAATAGTCGAGGTAGTCGACTATAGCGTTCTCTCTTGTTTTTATCTCGAGTTTCGGGAAACCGATTTCGGTCATGAAGTGCTAATTCAACTTATTGAGTAATCTCTTCGAAATTAAAGATGCTAGAGCTTGGCAAATTTGAATAGCTGTCCTATAAATTAATCCTAAAAGTTGAAATTAATTGTAACGCACATACCCAAGGATGAAACCGTAACAATGGTATTAAACTCAATAATCTGCTGGTAAATCGTTTTTTTTACCTATTTTATAAGTGAGGGAAAACGATTATTTGGCTGTAAGCATTTTTTAAGTGGATAAAAACGGAAATGAAACCTGACCATAATCTTAGTTAAAAGAAAGTTGTACTCTTGATTTATTTAAAAATCTTGCCACGGGAAATCGGGAAAACTTAGTCATGCCACTGAAAAATAATTAGTTATTGGAATTATGGGTTGCTGAGTACGGGTATATAATAGTCGTAAAACTGGACTTTAGCGTTCCTTCTTGGACACCATCCTTGCAGATAGTATGATAATTGTATCAACAGTTTGCAACGCAATGAAGGAGGCGCCTCGCACCCTATATAAATATATATTCTTGCACAGAATCGACAAAAGAGTAAATCTAGACATGTCCGCCCGTCGGTCTTTTTCTACCCAAACTAGTCTTTCAGACTTACAACTTTTGAAAAAAAAGGCGTTTTATAGAATATTTACTTTTGTAACAGCTGCAAGAGCTTGTACATTTCAGCTTGTCACAGTAATAAATATTTAAATAACTAATAAATAAAATTTAACAGACATGGGCGTTCCAGAAATCTTTTCCAGCCGTATTCAGCCAGAATTTATATGGAATTTATTTAAAAGAATCGTCGCCAATGGCCGTCTTTTTTAACCATTTACCATTATGAAATAAAACGTTTTTAAATTGTTATATTTGAAGCAATGCGGCCAAGTGGTTTAACTTACAATGTACATGTACTACATGTACTTACAAATTTTTGGAAATTTGTAATTGAATTAAAGATTATCGATACCCTGTAAGGTGTAGAAAAATGTTATGAATAAATGCAAAATGAAAGTGACTGCAATCGATTTAAGTGTGCTTCAAACATTTTCGTCAAGATTTATCATTTAATTAAATTTTACTGCTCCGGGAAACTTTTCTTGCGAGGTTTCCATTTAGTGTGGCAAGTGCACCGAGCTAGACCGGAAAATCACCTCCATATAAAATGATTCAACATACGCACACTCGCGATGTCGGTTTTCAATAACCGTGCCATATTGTGTCAGGCACTGATTTGAGCTGGCCACCCTTCACCCCTGCACCTCCAGATTTCTCCTATATATCAGTTGCTTTTCGGGCGCTAATCAACCGCCTCCCCTCTCGCCCTGACTTCACAGCAGGCTCAACACACAGTCTCGCACAACACACGCACACAGCCAATAAATAATGGCGGAGGGAGACGGCTTCCATGCCAATAACAGATTTTATGCAGTATAAAAAGGTTTTTATAAAGCGTCCGACGAAGTCCTGAGCTCTATCTATCCCCTACCTTTTCCTCGTCAGAAACTTTTCATTGCGTGCCAATGCACTGGAGCCACAAATCATTTTTACTGAAAGGGTTAGGAGTACACAGTGAACAAATATTTCCAAATAACAAGGACGTTTTAATTAAAAATAAAATATTTGTACTTATTGCAACTTAAGAACTCCCTGCTTTGCAATTCTCATAAAGCAACTGTTTGTCAATCCTAGAATTTAATAATCGAAATTAAATTTGTGAATATCAGCCTGTACATTAAAGAAAAGACAATTGTTTTTAATAAATTTTATAATAGTGAATAATAAAGGAACAAATTAAGTTAATTCATATAAAATAGATTTAAGTTATAATAATAATTAATTACTAAACAGTATATTTCTTAAAGCAACTTAACTTTCAAAACTTTTCTTAGTGTAATTTTGATCCGTATAGCAGGACTAGCAGGACTCCCAAGTTATTTTCAAGTTTCTTGTTTTGTTTCTTTTGCTTGCTTCCTTGTTGGTATCCTTTTTTCAGCTTGGGACTCCCTAATATAAATTTTGACACCTGATAATTGCTTTTCACTCGCTTCCGCGTTTTGTGCTGGATGCGACGACGACAGCTGCAGTTCTTTCACCTGCCACCCCAACCCGAGGAGCACCCTGCCCCCTTCGCCCTTCCCCGTTCCCCTCTGAGCCCACCAGCACTTCGGGACTTCCCCCAAACCTCCCACCCCCCGCTGATGGTGGCCGAACATGCAAAGCTCCTGGAGTAACTGGAGGTCGAGGAGTATCTGCAGGATAGTTTGTTAGCTGCTTAACTGCCATAAATTATGACTATATTTTCGCTTTTACGGCGCCGTTTAATAGACAAAAGTTCTGGGTGAGTTATAGACGAAGCGTCAAGGTTGCCAACCAGCTTAGGAAATTGCCAATTAAAAGTCCATAAAAGTATATGATTATATGGAAATAGATGCAAGTTTTCGTTCTGATCGGTTGCCTTAAATTAAGACATTAACAGGGAAGCTAATTGCACATTATCAACCTTCCCTTTGGGAGCTGCTCTATTAAATGGCGTTAAATAAGTCGCGCCAAAAAGAAAGGAAAAATAATAATAATAGCAACTACTTTGTCTGATGAACAATGACTTTTAATTAAGTGCAACCTCAACAACACGTTCAAGCTACAAGAAAAAAAGACAGGGACAAATGGAAAAATGTGATACGTTTTTGGAAGTAATAAATAAACAAATAACTATAATTAAACAAAATAATAGAAATATTAAATATAATATTAATGCTCATCGTTACACCAAAAATGTATTATAAGACACAACCATTTTTGTTCGTGTTTAGCTATGGTTTTCTTGCGTAAAAATCTAAAATTGACAAAGTATCTGTTGTAAGTGTTTGTTGTCAGAGCAGAGTATTTCTTAGAGCAAAAATAGACGGAAATATTCCTTTGCAAGGCAGCTTGTGCAGCTATGATTTTAAATTAACGAAAATTTATCCGAAAACTTAAAAAACCACTGTTAAATTTAAATTGTAGGCTTCAATCCGAGTACTTAGATTGAAAAACAAGTTCGCAAGCGGAAAATCTTTAATCCTTCCAGGGCAACCGCATTTTTAAGCGTTCATCAGAACAAAGTGTGCTACGGTCTTATTGATTGACAGAATCAGCTGGGTTTCTTGACAAACAGTTGACATTCAAAAAACTTATGTGCAGCAAAGAGCCCCCATGCTATCGTACTACTATTTTGACATTCATTACTACATTTTTTTTGTTCCTATGCTGTGTCGGAAATATTTTATTTGTTAGCAATGCTTTCACATGTTGTTCAGCTTAAGGTGCTTAATATGACAATAAAAATAAAAATTCAATCTTAAAAAGTCTAAGTGTGACAATTAACTATACCTCGCGATCAATACACAATTTTAATAGGACTAACGAACCAAAATATCCATCCAGTACTCTCATTCCGCAACCTCTTCGTGCAATTCGTCACCACGTAGACTTCCGTCCATAGTGTATATAGTAGTATATAGTGAAAAAGCTCGCCAGATTACCAGCTCTCCCAACATCTCTTCCTCACTTTAAGTGAAAATCGCACTCTCTTATGTTTATGATTGTTTATACATATGACAACACGCACTTGGACATCTGAATCAGCTCACAAAAACCGGGGATTGGATCAGTTAAATTCGTGGCCCGTAATTGTGAAGTCGGGTCTTGCGGGTTTTGGAACTCAGCGGGTTGTGTACTTTAAGTTTGTGAAAAAGACTGCGACGATTTTGATAAGCAAGTGAAATAAGAATAGCAGCTCATAAAATGCGTCATACATTTTGTTGTTATAGGTGAGAAATATAGTGTATTTAATTATTAAGTGTTTCGAGGTGATACAAAATACCCAGTTTTCAACTAAGGTGCACTTCCTGAACAGCCCCATAACCCACAATGACCACAATTCCAAAGCTCGTGTATAAATCTGTGAGCCGACTTTCGATCCTTTTCCATTTATTGATTGATGCCGCTCATTATGCCGGCAGTGAAGCTCTTGCTTGCCCACAACTAATCACCAAAATGGCCAAAATGTTGAGACTGTCCACTGCTGCCACTTGTCACAGTTTCTCATGAGTCCACATGAGTGTCTCCTGATTGTGTGGGCAGCTCCAGTCATAAATTTAATATGACACCTGCAGGATGCTCCACTCGACTGCCCCCGTACCCCGTACCCCGTACACCGCCCCCTGACCCCGCCCACCCCTTGCCAGATGCATTATTCACACATATTTTGCTAATTAGCAAAATATTGTAAATGTTTGGATTTGCGCAGGCAACTCACACACACTCCTCGGAGGAGGTGATTGAGGGGGTGGCGGGGTGTCGGGCTGTTGGCCATCGGAGAAGTGCATCAAACTGAACCGCAATGGCTTTTGGTCGGCTCACATGGCTGCCCAAGGCCCCACTCCCCCTCCCCCTCTCCACACACACACACACACACACACCTCAACCTGTGTCGCTTGTGTTGATTTAATGCCCATGGTGTCGGCTTCTGGGATAACTGAGCCATAGCCTTGGGTGGTGGAGGGGGGCGAGGGGGTCGGGCGGTAAGGGGGCGTTTGCGGCTGCTATAAATTTTGGTTTCGACCGTCGAATGGACGAATTTAATTGAATATTCTGCTGACGGAACGGCAGGCTGTGTTGTTTATTCCCGTTTCGAATTGTGTTTACATTAGGCGCGACTCCACCGGATCGACTTGCAACCGAACGCCCTTTCTGGGCAGGAGTGTTATGTTCGTCTTGGTGACGGTCAACTTTAAGGGGGGGTGCGCTCCGCGGGGCAGGTTGAAGCGAAAGCGCTGCGCAACGCGATCAGGCCCTCCCCCCTGCTGCTGTCGGTGCACTTTTGGCCGAAACCCGTTGGTTCTCGGACTAAATCTCGGGATCGAATGGTTGGTTTACAATAGTGCCTTGTTCAGGACGACGGGGTCACCGCCGATGTAATGTTTATATTGTAAGTAAGGTTGTTTAAGTTTGTTTGACATTATTCGAAGATAATTGATATTTAGAAATACAATTAAACGAGCAACAACTGACATGTTAGACAGTTGTTACTAAGTGTTGCTAAACGGATACCCACTTCCTGCAAATTTCAAATGTAAATAATGTAGGAATAATACAATTAACATTTTTTTGTGCCCTTGCAGAGGGTATTCTAATTTCAGTCAAATGTTTGCAACGCGGTGAAGGTGACATTTCCGACCCTATAAAGCATATATATTCTTCATCAGCATCACTAGTAGAGTCGATCTAGTCATGTCCGTCCGTTTGTCCGTTCTTTGGGATTTGGTAATATTTAAGTATTATGGAATAACGGTTTTAATTAAATTTAAATCGGACAACAATATCATATAGCTGCCATACAATACCCGTGCAGAGGGTATTATAATTTTGGTCAAAAGTGTGCAACGCAGTGAAGGAGACATCTCCGACCGTATAAGGTATATATATTCTTGATCAGGATCGCGTCCTGAGTTGATATAAGCATGTCCGTCTGTCCGTCTGTCTGTTTATACGCGAACTAGTCTCTCAGTTTTAAAGATATCGAATTGAAACTTTGCACACACCCTTTGCTCCTTTGCACGCAGTATATAAGTCGGAACGGCCGACTATATCCTATAGCCGCCATATAACTGATTGATCGGAAATGCCATAGCTTTGGTGTTTGTAAAGTTAGGAAGTTGGGATTTTCTATGGGTTTTATTTTTGGCCAATCAATCCGACCTACCAAATTTCATAAGGATCGGCCGACTATATCTTATAGCTCCCATATAACTGAACGATTGGAAATGACATAACTTTGGTGTTTTTAAAGTTAGGAAGTTGGGACATTTTATGAGTATTAAGAATACATCATATGAATAATTTTGGACAATATAATTTATAAAATATTCTGCAAGGGTATATCAACTTCGGCTCCGCCCGAAGTTAGCTTTCCTTTCTTGTTTTTGTTTGGATTTTTAAAAGATGATGATTGAACAGTAGTGTTCAAAGATTCAGCAATTCATTAGCACAGAGATGTAGATTCTATCCCAACTGTTAGGTGGCAATCCAGATCCTCCAATCTAGTAGCTTTGCCTGCTCACTTTGAATTTTCCTGGATGACAGTTGTCGCCATTTGCCATTTGCCCTTTCCCCATTTTCAATTGTGGCAGCAGTCACCCAACGTGTGAGCAACTCACCAGCAGCTCCGGAATATCGAAATTGTTTGCAATGTAAGAGTTCAGGTTGTGCAAGAGTTCAGATGCCCACGGAGAAGGGCAGCAAGGCGAAGGACGGGGTTTAGCCCCCCACAAAGCGGCAGAGGAAGGATCGCCGGGAGCGCAAGGATGGCAAGGAGGTAATCCCCGGCGGGGGAGGAGGAGGAGCTGGTCCAAGCGTGAGGAACAGGTCGTCCACCCCCTCGATCGCCACGGAGAGCAGCGATTGGGGCGACAGCGAGTCCAGCCACTCGGACTCTAGCTTCAGCTCCACCTTATCCTCGAGGTTCTCCAGCTACTCCAGCTCCACCAGCTCCACCAGCAGCAGCTCCTCGTCCAGCGAAAGCAATGAGGAGCCGGAGGGCTCCACCAAGAAGCCCTCCTGCTGCCGCCATCGGCACTATCACCGCCATCGGCGCCACCACCATCCCTCGCGCCACTCGCACCGCCGACGTGGGCGTGGCAGCCGCCACCATCGCTGCGCACACGGCCGCTCCACGAAGCGCTCCTCCAAGAAGGGGCGTCGCGGCGTAGCCTCCCCCACCGCCAAGGCGCCACTTGTGATCAAGGAGAAGTCCCCAGCCGCGCAGGCCATCCTGATACCGGATCCCATTCCCCTGCCCGTGCCGGCTCCCATTCCGGCCGTCCTCGCCACGCATCCACATCCGCAACCGCATCCGCAGCCTGTGCCGGCTCCCGCTCTAGCACCTGCTCCTGTTCCTGCTCCTGCTCCTGGTCATGCTCATGCTCCGGTGGCCAAGCCAGCTCCCCAAGCGGTGCCCATGGAGCATCATCACCGCAAGACGCGCGTGCGCAGCTCCGGTTCCGGCTTGCAGAACTTCATCCCAGCCACCAGCAGCCACAGCCAGACCGTCTTCCAGGCGAAGACCATCACCGTCACCGTCACCAAGAGCACCGCCACTCCCACTGCCGCTCCAACCGCCATAACCATGCCCAATGATGGCCAGTCGATGGGCTGTTCCTCGGAAGGCAAAATCAAGGTCGGCGGTGCCCGATCCTCCAGCACGAAGATACGCCTTGCCAATGCCATGGCCAGCAAGTCCGCCAACCAGGTCAATACCCCGGAGGCCAGCTCGTCTTCAAAAGCTCTGGCAAAGCCTGTTAATCCCAGTTCGAGGCACTTCAATGTCAAACCCCGCACCCTCAGCAAGAATCCGGAGACCAGCAAGATTGGGACTTCCAACAATGAGCGACCGCGTCGTGGACCTTCCACGCCAAAGCGTCAGTGGGATGATGAGCGAAGTGATGGCTGCAAGTGGAAACAGCGGCGCAATCGTAGTTTCGTAGGATCAGGAGGATCAGGAGGAGGAGGGGGAGGAGGAGGAGGGGGAGGACGAGAAGGAGGTGGTGGAGGTGGTGGAGGGACCCGAGATGACTCCTTCGATTATCCCGACACAGTGTGTCCCCGTCCACAGTGCGACCTGCCTAAGGCGAACGGGACGCGTGGCGTTGGTAATGATAGCGGGACGGCGAGTTGCGGCGATTCACCGGCGAGTAGCGGCGGTAGTCGCGCCACGGAGCCTTCAGCATGCTCTCCTGGAAGGCGGACACCGTGATCCGCTTGCCGTCGATCAGGCCGCCGTTCATGTGCTTGATGGCGCTGGCGCAGTCCTCGGGACGGACGTACTCCACAAAGGCGTAGCCACGCCCCAGGCGCACCTGGTAGCGGTCCATGGGAAAGTCGACGGCGGTGAGGGCGCCAAAGTGGCCGAAGATCTCGGTGATGTGCTCCTTGGTCACCTGGCGGGTGAGTCCTTTGATGTGGAGGCGCACAATGCGGGCGGGCTGGCGGAATCTGAAGGTGGGCTTGCCATTGCGGTAGGCCACTTGGCTGCCCTCGGCGTCGGGATCATCAAAGGGGTCATCTCTGGTTCCTCCACCACCTCCTCCTCCTCCACGGCCTCCTCCTTCTCCTCTTCTTCCTCCTCTTCCTCCGCTTCCGCCTCCTCCCCCTCCTCCGATTCCTCCTGATCCTTCGAAACTACGATTGCGCCGCTGTTTCCACTTGCAGCCATCACTTCGCTCATCATCCCACTGACGCTTTGGCGTGGAAGGTCCACGACGCGGTCGCTCATTGTTGGAAGTCCCAATCTTGCTGGTCTCCGGATTCTTGCTGAGGGTGCGGGGTTTGACATTGAAGTGCCTCGAACTGGGATTAACAGGCTTTGCCAGAGCTTTTGAAGACGAGCTGGCCTCCGGGGTATTGACCTGGTTGGCGGACTTGCTGGCCATGGCATTGGCAAGGCGTATCTTCGTGCTGGAGGATCGGGCACCGCCGACCTTGATTTTGCCTTCCGAGGAACAGCCCATCGACTGGCCATCATTGGGCATGGTTATGGCGGTTGGAGCGGCAGTGGGAGTGGCGGTGCTCTTGGTGACGGTGACGGTGATGGTCTTCGCCTGGAAGACGGTCTGGCTGTGGCTGCTGGTGGCTGGGATGAAGTTCTGCAAGCCGGAACCGGAGCTGCGCACGCGCGTCTTGCGGTGATGATGCTCCATGGGCACCGCTTGGGGAGCTGGCTTGGCCACCGGAGCATGAGCATGACCAGGAGCAGGAGCAGGAACAGGAGCAGGTGCTAGAGCGGGAGCCGGCACAGGCTGCGGATGCGGTTGCGGATGTGGATGCGTGGCGAGGACGGCCGGAATGGGAGCCGGCACGGGCAGGGGAATGGGATCCGGTATCAGGATGGCCTGCGCGGCTGGGGACTTCTCCTTGATCACAAGTGGCGCCTTGGCGGTGGGGGAGGCTACGCCGCGACGCCCCTTCTTGGAGGAGCGCTTCGTGGAGCGGCCGTGTGCGCAGCGATGGTGGCGGCTGCCACGCCCACGTCGGCGGTGCGAGTGGCGCGAGGGATGGTGGTGGCGCCGATGGCGGTGATAGTGCCGATGGCGGCAGCAGGAGGGCTTCTTGGTGGAGCCCTCCGGCTCCTCATTGCTTTCGCTGGACGAGGAGCTGCTGCTGGTGGAGCTGGTGGAGCTGGAGTAGCTGGAGAACCTCGAGGATAAGGTGGAGCTGAAGCTAGAGTCCGAGTGGCTGGACTCGCTGTCGCCCCAATCGCTGCTCTCCGTGGCGATCGAGGGGGTGGACGACCTGTTCCTCACGCTTGGACCAGCTCCTCCTCCTCCCCCGCCGGGGATTACCTCCTTGCCATCCTTGCGCTCCCGGCGATCCTTCCTCTGCCGCTTTGTGGGGGGCTAAACCCCGTCCTTCGCCTTGCTGCCCTTCTCCGTGGGCATCTGAACTCTTGCACAACCTGAACTCTTACATTGCAAACAATTTCGATATTCCGGAGCTGCTGGTGAGTTGCTCACACGTTGGGTGACTGCTGCCACAATTGAAAATGGGGAAAGGGCAAATGGCAAATGGCGACAACTGTCATCCAGGAAAATTCAAAGTGAGCAGGCAAAGCTACTAGATTGGAGGATCTGGATTGCCACCTAACAGTTGGGATAGAATCTACATCTCTGTGCTAATGAATTGCTGAATCTTTGAACACTACTGTTCAATCATCATCTTTTAAAAATCCAAACAAAAACAAGAAAGGAAAGCTAACTTCGGGCGGAGCCGAAGTTGATATACCCTTGCAGAATATTTTATAAATTATATTGTCCAAAATTATTCATATGATGTATTCTTAATACTCATAAAATGTCCCAACTTCCTAACTTTAAAAACACCAAAGTTATGTCATTTCCAATCGTTCAGTTATATGGGAGCTATAAGATATAGTCGGCCGATCCTTATGAAATTTGGTAGGTCGGATTGATTGGCCAAAAATAAAACCCATAGAAAATCCCAACTTCCTAACTTTACAAACACCAAAGCTATGGCATTTTCGATCAATCAGTTATATGGCGGCTATAGGATATAGTCGTCCGATCCTTATGAAATTTGGTAGGTCGGATTGATTAGCCAAAAATAAAACCCATAGAAAATCCCAACTTCCTAACTTTAAAAACACCAAAGTTATGGCTTTTCCGATCGTTCAGTTATATGGCAGCTATATGATATAGTGGCCCGATCCGGCTCGTTCCGACTTATATACTACCTGCAATAGAAAGACAACTTTTGGGAAAGTTTCAAGCAGATAGCTTTAAAACTGAGGGACTAGTTTGCGTAGAAACGGACGGACAGACGGACAGACGGACATGGCTATATCAACTCAGGAGGTGATCCTGATCAAGAATATATATACTTTATAGGGTCGGAAATGTCTCCTTCACTGCGTTGCAAACTTTTGACTTAAATTATAATACCCTCTGCAAGGGTATAAAAATACTATTAGCTGTCTACAGTACAGGAATTTCCTTAATACTTATTATTTAAATAAGTAGTGAAAATATATTTAAACAAGAAAGGAAAGCTAGCTTCGGGTGGATCCGATGTTGATATACCTTTGCGGAATAGAGAAAACCAAGAATTTATACATAAGTATTTTTTCTTAATGTATAAGATCTTACAATATATGATATTGTATAAATATGTGTATATATATACTAAGTTATAGATTTAAAAACATCTTTGAATATGATATTGATTATGATTTTGGAAGTTACAGAACTTACAAAGATTCTGTGATGTTCTTTTGAAAATTAGTCTCGGAATACGTCTGGGAAATTCGAATGAAACTGGAAAAGTTTACCATCTTTCCAAAAAAATAATACTTTAAGTCGCGACAACAGATCCACAAGTTAGTTTTTATACAACGAACATTTAATTTACTCCAGAAAAGTAAGTATATTATTGTACAGTTGAAATCCCTGAAAACAAAATTGTATAGTACCTTTCATAATTATGCCCATTCAAAGGTTATTATATTATGGACAATTCCAACCCTATTAACTTTTTACGCAAGCTAGTCACTCAGTTTTAGGGCACCTTGATTAAAGTTGTTCAAAAGCCTTATTTTTAGTGAAGGTAGTAGTTGGAGAAGGCCGAATCGAAACGATCAAAACAATTGGAAAAATAAATGAAAAAATATAACTTCGATGTTCTTAGAGCATTATAATAATTTTAAACAATTTCAGGTCTTAGTTTTTAAAATAAATCATAAAGCTGCCAACAAAACGATTGCAAAATGTATCATAACTTATCAATAAATCGAAATAAAGCCGTTTTATAGAATATTAACTTTTTGTAGCAGAAACTTTGGATTGCCAAGTTTAGATTCGGTTCTGGTTGATTGTAGTTTTACGTAGTAAAACTCCGCTTCTAGTTTAAAATGTTTTTTTTACAAAGCCAGCAAGCTTCACAATCTGTCCGTAAATCGATTTTAACCAAATTTTGTAATCTTGGGAAAACGGGTTGAATTGTATTATAAGATTGAGAAATTTGAATGCAATTAATGGATGTTTTTTTAAATTGCCATGTACCTGGGTAGGTACAAACATCTACACTCAACTAAATTTGCTTGATCAAATTGATCAATGCCCATAATTATCCAACTACTAAGCATTTTTCGTAACAATTTAAAACAGTAATTGATGTTTTTTGTACTAATATTTATTTAAGCGTTGAATAACCAACTTAATGGCTTTAAAAAGCATGGAAATAACAAAGAAACATGAAACATAACAGAAATAAAAAAAAATGGAACAATTCTATAACCAAGACAGTACTACTCTTTCCACTCTTTGGACCTTCATGACATTTGAGTCTGAAGCAGTACCCCATAATTGGAAGTAAACATCTTGTTGCTGAGGCTGAGTTTACTTGTTCCTTTAAGTATCCAATCCACGTAAGTAAGTCGTTTGTAAAGATTGCGGTATAGCTTTACTCTTGGGAGGATTTTACTTTTAAAAGAGAAGTTGGAGTGCCTGGGACTTCCGGCTTATCGAAATGTTCTATTCGTCCATTCGCCATAGAGGTTCAAAAAGTTTTGAGGGACTTGAGTTGGCAATAAAGGCTGTATCATCAGCATATTCAGCAAAGAGGGTACCCGGTTCCAAGGGTACGGCAAGTCAGCGGTAAATATAGTATATAAAACCGGACTTAGTTTAAAAAATGTTTAACATTTCCTTAAAAAAAATGATTAGTTTACTGAAGTTTCTTGGCAAGCTATTGCAATTCTGCAATGCAATACCCTTCCTTCTTTCGTTTGTAAAATTTGTACAAACACACTGACCTTACTTTACACGAATCGAGTTCGAAAAAGCTCTCCTGGAAACTGACCTCACTAGACGAAAGCTTTCGGTGGTTGCAGTCCCAACTGTCGGGAAAGTGGCCTTCTAATCAAACAAATTGTTTCCCAAACTAAGTCCTCATTAGACGCCACAATCCATTTCAAAAGTAAATACGAACTATTTGATTTGGCAACATTTGTCAGGTCAGGCGGTTCCTCATAATTGTGGCGGTTCGACAACTCCTGCGAAACTGTGTCCTGGGCGAAGAAGGCAGATGGGTGGGAATGGCAAAAAACCACTGCATACGAAAGAGGGCAGGACAAAAAGCATACCATATCAAAGAGAAAGGGGGAAGTCAAGTCTCACAATGGCAGCAGTTGGCTAGAGTGAAACAAAAACGGACCATTGCTTTTTATTTAAAGTCAGTGTTGGCTTTAACCCGATGACGAAAGTTGGCCTGGAAATGTGATGGCACTGGCTGTATTTAATATGCTGTCAAATATTAATGCTGAATATTTATTGCGGCTTCGCGTCATTAAACCGATCAATGTCGCGCGGGCAAAAAAAGTGTCGCTGACAATAGAAATTATTTCACCGGCAACAACAGCAATAATGTCGAATTTCTCTGCCCACTTTTGATAATGGTGCAAATTTCCATTATCAATTATATTGATAACATTATATTAATTTGTCATATACCATGAAATATTAATACGTGTTAAATATGCAGTACGAATAAAAATTACGATTTGTCTCCAAAGCTCACAGGAAATGGCTGATGCATTTTGTTAAACGTATAATAATATATACCCATGAAGAGTATATCGTTTGTTTTTAGATATTTTTTAAGCATCTTAGCATCCTTAACACATCCTTAACACATTCAAGCGCCAATGAAATATTTTATATAAAAGAAAAAAATATAAATTCAAGGAACATAATTATTTGAAGATTTATTTTAAAAGTAACAAATTATTGAATATGTTTTATGTTAATAATATTCATAAAGAATAATGTTTATTTTTAAACACAAAAAATAAACATCTTGAAGAATAATTTTGTTCCAAAAAATAAAAGGGATAAATAATGTTTATTGATGATTTACATTTTTTTTCCCCACGCAATCTGTAAACCAACATGTAACACCACAAAATAAGATTGACAATTTAGCTAGTCTCTCCGTTTTAAGGCCAGATCGATTCACTATATCATATAGCTTCAATAGGAACGATCAGGGAAAGGATATAAACAATTTGCTGTGTTGTTTCTTATTTTATTCCCATTTCAAAATTATACATATATTTTATTTGAGAAGTATTTGTTTTAATTACTATTAAAGAGTTTAATACCATGACCATATCAAACATATATTTCATATGAGCAGTTGTTGTTTGATGTACCATGACCTGGAGTAGTCCTCATACGACTTTTGTGTTGGCACACAGTTCTGACACCCGATCTAAGCTATACTCCACGTAACGCACTCTGACCAACAATTATTTTTTTTTTAATTAAATGAAATACAATAAATAAACTAAATTAAAAATTATTTACCAAGATTATGTTTCAATTTTACTTAAAAAAGGTCTAAAAGAATTAGTCATAACAAGAAAGGAAAGCTAACTTCGGACGGAGCCGAAGTTGATATACCCTTGCAGAATATTCTGTAAATTATATTCTTCAAAATGATTAATTTGATGCATTCTTAATACTCATAAAAAGTCCCAATTTCCTAATTTTAAAAACACCAAAGTTATGGCATTTCCAATCGTTAAGTTATATGGCAGCTATAAGATATAGTCGGCCGATCGTTATGAAATTTGGTATGTCGGATTGATTGGCCAAAAATAAAACCCATAGAAAATCCCAACTTCTTAACTTTACAACACCAAAGATATGGCACTTCCGATCAATCAGTTATAAGGCGGCTATAGGATATAGTATAAACACCAAAGATATGGCACTTCCGATCAATCAGTTATATGTCGGCTATAGGATATAGTCGTCCGATTATTATGAAATTCGGTAGGTCGGATAATTTGGCCAAAAATAAAGATCATAGAAAATCCCTTCTTCCTAACTTTAAAAACACCAAAGTTATGGCTTTTCCGATCGTTCAGTTATATGGCAGCTATATGATATAGTTGCCCGATCCGGCTCGTTCCGACTTATATACTACCTGCAATAAAAAGACAACTTTTGGGAAAGTTTCAAGCAGATAGCTTTAAACCTGAGGAACTAGTTTGTGTAGAAACGGACGGACGGACGGACAGACGGACATGGCTAGATCGACTTTTGACTGAAATTATAATACCCTCTGCAAGGGTATAATAATATTGGCTTAGCATAGTTTTGTGTTCATTAAAATAAGCATAAGTATTAATTATAAAGATTTAAAATGGGTTTGCTTTTGGTTTGCTTTATAAAAAAGTTTGTTAATCTCAAAAGCTCGATCGTTAATAATTAATAGGAAAAAAGAGAGATAGCTTTGTTGTTTTTCAACACATTCACTAATGGTCGTAACTATATAAATTAGAATTAGACATTTATTTTACATAGTGTAACAGGCCAAGTATAATATATATAAGCTGGCCACATTATTAGAGCAGTGGCTATCTCTTTCAAGAGAGGTGCTATCCCTCTCTCTCAAGAGAACGCCAGAGAGAGCTGCCTGCGTGCAGCGAAACTCACTCTCGATCGAACCAGAAAGTAACGACGACGTGTGTGAGAAATAAATAAATTAAAATAAAGAGACAAACTATTCCTGATACAATCTCAGAAGTGGGATTCATAAAAAACTTTTTTTTATCAACTGAGAACGCCTATAATAATAAATAAAAATATGGATATAAACATATCGGAAGTGACAGTTATCCAATTAAAAAAGTGGTTGGAGCTTCTAAATCTGTCGACGAAGGGCACCAAATCGGAACTTTTTGCTCGGCTTTGCAGCGTTCCGGAAGAAATTCGCGGAAGGGCGCCCGAGAACCTTGTGGAGCAAGCTGAATTGGAAAATGTTGACGAGAATCGCAGTGAGCTGGAAGTGGACGCTGAGACTTTGGAAAATTTGCGAGCCGAAATTTCGAGGGCTCAGAAAATTCTAGAAAACTTAAACTACCAGATCAACAGCGCTGGTGGCAACCGAAATAACGGAGGCAGAGGAGGCGAAAATGCGTTTCAACAGAACGAGCAACGGCGAAACAGCGGCGGCGACAGAGACAACGGCGGCAGAGACGGCGACGGCAGAGACAGCGGTGGCAGAGAAGGCGGTGGCAGAGAAGGCAATGGCGGCAGAGGCAGAGACGACGGCAGCGCCGTTTATGACGAAATGGCATCGTCTGGTGGTGGGTTTTCGTCATCAGGATTTAACATGGCCAAGGAAATGTTGATGGACTTCACCGGTAAAGTGCCTGTTCGATCCTGGATCGCTCAATGGGGCAATATATCGGCTCTATATAGCCTTTCAGACTTGCAACAACGTATCTTGCTGATCAGCAAGTTAAAAGGCAGTGCCTTGCAGTGGTTGCATGCGGATGAAGGACGTTTCGCCAAGCCGACGAATGAGCTGCTTGAACAACTGCAGCTAGCTTTCGGGGGCGTCGAATCGAAGGCTGCATTAAGGCGCAAGTTTGAGGCGCGTATCTGGATGCCAACCGAAAAATTTGCTTTTTACTTTGATGAAAAGTGTCGACTTGCTCGAGAGGTCAGCATGGAGGTGGATGAGCTTTTGGACGGACTTGTGGAGGGCATTCCAGCCCTAGGATTGCGTACACAGGCCAAGCTTCAATGTTTTGATAGCCCGGAGCGTATGCTTCGTGCTTTTGCGGACATCATGCTGCCGAAAAGGGCAACAACAACTAAAGGGGCAACACCAAGGACGGATCCAGGAAACAGCGAGACACGTTGTTTCAACTGCAACGCAAAAGGGCACTGGAAGAGGGAATGCACCAAGCCGATAAGACCGCCAGGATCATGCTATGGTTGTGGCGCAAAAGATCACCGCTTGGTTGAATGTCCCCAAAACAAGAAGAAGGTCGAGAATAAATATGTAAGATTATTTAAAATTTTTAGTATTGAAAATCCTAACCAGCCCATTGTTACAGAATGCCTGATAGATTCGGGAAGCCCGGTGTCATTAATAAAACGTTCATACTTACCAGTAAACATTAAATTAAAACCTCAAGAAGAGGAATACTTTGGCCTAAACAAAAGCTTATTAAGGAGTTATGGTAGAATATTATGTTTTATATTTAAAAATGAAATAAAGATTTGGTTTAACTTAATTGTAGTGGCTGACGAATCTATGGGATGTAACATTGTGCTGGGTAGAGATTTTATGGGTGCTTGCGATTTAAAAATTGATTTAGATGCGCTGAAAATGGTTACTGTAGAGTGTATTGAAACCGAAGTTGAGAAGAAAGCGGAAGATAAAGTAATTTCTAATAATTGTATGGAAATTAGGAAATTTGAAACCGATTCGGAGGGCGAAGAGAGTTTAGGTAAAAGTTTAGGTACAAAGTTAGGTGAAAAGAGTTTAGGTAAAAAGTTAGGTGAGAAGAGTTTAGGTAAAAGTTTAGGTACAAAGTTAGGTGAAAAGAGTTTAGGCAAGAAAAATGTAGGTACAAGTTTAGTTGAGGAAAATTTAGCCAATCATTTAGGTGACAACAATTTAGGTACATCTTTAGGTGAAAAGAGTTTAGGTGAGAAAAGTTTAGGTACACATTTAGGTGGAAAAAGTTTAGATAAAAACAGTTTAGGTAAAAATTTAGGCGGGAACAATTTAGGTACAGGTTTAGGGGAGAAGAGTTTTGACATATGTTTAGGCGATGATGATTTAGGTGAGAAGGATTTAGATAATGTATTGTATGAAGAAGCTTTAGGTTCAGGTAGTTTAGGAAAGAGCATAGAGGATAATTTTGAAAGTGAAATGTTAGAAATAAACATTTTAGAAGATGAGACTAAAGAAATGGCTTACAATATCGGGGATCAGGTTAGTTATAAGGATCAAATGAAGTTTATTGAATCATTAGAGGAAAATTATATTAAAGTATTGCGACCTGAAAGTCCTAGAGTTAAATGTGAGTTGAATATTATTTTAGAGAACACAAAACCATTTAGTTGTGCACCTAGAAGACTGTCTTATAATGAAAAAGAGGCATTACAGAAATTGTTAGATGAATACTTAGAAAAAGGAATTATTCAGAGTAGTAAATCGGAATACGCATCTCCGATCGTTTTAGTGAAGAAAAAGACTGGGGAGTTTAGGTTGTGCATTGATTTCAGACGGTTGAATAAAATTATGGCTAAAGATAATTATCCTATCCCCTTAATTGACGATTTGTTAGATAAATTGGTGGGAAAATCGGTTTTTACAAAATTAGATTTAAAGAATGGGTACTTCCACGTTTTCGTGAACAAAGAGTCAGTGAAGTACACATCTTTTACAACGCCGCTAGGGCAATTTGAGTTTTTGCGAATGCCAATGGGTTTGAAGACGGCTCCCCAGGTATTTCAAAGATTTGTAAATGATATTTTTTCTGATATGATTCGTGATAATAAGGTGATAATATATATGGATGACATTTTAATTGCAAGCCAGAGTATTGAAGAACATTTAGGAATATTAGTAGAAGTATTTAGGAGATTAGTGGAGAATAAATTAGAACTAAGAATGGATAAATGCAAGTTTCTTCAAAATAAGGTAAAATATTTAGGTTTTCTAATTTCAAATGAAGGAATAAAAGCTGATGAGAGGGGATTAGAAGCTATAAAGAGCTTTCCTATGCCAAATAAAGTGCAAGCTGTACAAAGTTTCTTAGGTCTTTGTTCTTACTTTCGCCGCTTTATAAAGGACTTTTCGATATTGGCGAAACCATTATATGATTTACTGAGGAAAGATAGGACGTTTGAATTTGGAAATGAAGAGTTAGCTTGTTTCACACTGTTGAAAGATAAATTAGTTGCAGCCCCGGTGTTAGCTTTATATGATTACAAGGATGAAATTGAGCTCCACTGCGATGCGAGTGCGTTAGGGTTTGGGGCTGTACTGTTTCAGAGAAAGGAAGACAAGAAGTTGCATCCGATTTTTTATTTTTCGAAAAGATCAACATCGACTGAAGCTAAATACCATAGCTTTGAATTAGAGACGTTAGCCATTATTTATGCACTTAGAAGGTTTAGGATATATTTACAAGGGAAACGGTTCAAGATTGTTACAGATTGTAATTCTCTAACATTAACGTTGAATAAGGTAGATTTAAACCCACGAATTGCAAGGTGGGCTTTAGAATTACAAGAATTCGATTATGAATTAAAACACAGGGCAGGAAAACAAATGCAGCATGTTGATGCACTTAGCAGATGTAATAATGTAATGATAATAGAGGCAAATACGTTTGAGAATAATTTGGTAATTTGTCAGTCAAGAGATAGTAAGGTACAAGAAATTAGGGAAATTTTAGAAAACGGAGAGCATAAGTGGTTTGAAATGAGGAACGGGGTTATATATAGAAAGAATAATAATAACAAGTTACTGTTTTATGTACCAAATAGAATGGAGGAACACGTGATGTATAAATATCATGACGAATTAGGTCACATTGGAAGGGATAAGATGTTAGATGCGATTAGTAAAAGTTATTGGTTCCCGGGCATGAAACAAAAGGTTTGTGATCACATTCAGAACTGTTTGAAGTGTATAGCTTTCTCTCCTAAATTAGGCAAAGGAGAGGGAGCGCTGCACAGTATCCCCAAAGGGAATAGACCATTTGATGTTATTCATATTGATCACTATGGGCCAGTAGATAATAGTAGAGTAAAAAAGCATATCTTAGTGGTAATAGATGCATTCACGAAGTTTGTTAGGCTTTATACAACAAAAACAACGAATACAAAAGAAGTTATGAGTGCTTTAACAGACTACTTTCGGTCATACAGCAGACCAAAGTGTATTATTTCGGATCGTGGGAGTTGTTTTACGTCAACGGATTTTACAAACTTTACCGAGGAAAGAAACATAAAGCACATTAAAATTGCTACAGGGTCACCACAGGCTAATGGGCAAGTTGAGCGAGTAAATAGGAGTTTGGGACCGATGATTGCAAAACTATCGGAACCAGAGAGAGGATTACATTGGGATGTAATTATTGAAAAAGTGGAGTACTCGTTAAACAATACACTTCATAGCAGCATCAAACAGCTTCCTAGTGAAACCTTATTTGGAATAGCTCAGAGAGGAGAAAATAGTGATGAATTAAAGGAAAAATTAGGAGAGGAAGAAAAGATTGAAGATAATAGACAAAATTTAGAACAGATTAGGCAGAACGCGGAAGAAAACCAAATAAAATCTCAAACAAAAAACGAAGCCTATTACAATGCGAAAAGGAAGATTAATACAGAATATAGAGAAGGAGATTATGTCATGGTAAAGAATTTTGATAGTACTGCAGGGGTTTCGAGAAAGCTTATACCGAAGCACAAAGGACCATACATTATTGGAAAAGTTTTAAGAAATGACAGATTTTTATTAAAGGACATCGACGGGTTTCAGTTATCTCGGAATCCATACCAAGGTGTTTGGAGCGCAAGTAATATTCGGCATTGGATAAAAGATGAAAATAAATCTTAATCAATTAAATAGAATAAAAATACTGATAATAAGACTGAAATTATAAGAAAAAAAATTGTACAAAATTGTTAACTACTTCTAAGACTTAGCTTAAGATATGTTGTAACGCCGAGATAGTGGGCTATCTCAAAGCCAGGATGGCCGAGTTGTAACAGGCCAAGTATAATATATATAAGCTGGCCACATTATTAGAGCAGTGGCTATCTCTTTCAAGAGAGGTGCTATCCCTCTCTCTCAAGAGAACGCCAGAGAGAGCTGCCTGCGTGCAGCGAAACTCACTCTCGATCGAACCAGAAAGTAACGACGACGTGTGTGAGAAATAAATAAATTAAAATAAAGAGACAAACTATTCCTGATACAATAGCTACTATAGATACAATTGTTATGGTTATACTCGAATACAGTTCTTTCGCCCTTTCTGTTTATCAAAAGCATTGCCTTCAAAACCCAACTTGTTTTATTAATACCCTTGCAGAGGGTATAGTTTCCGAATAACTTCTTACCATTACTGGGCAATATATCGTGTCTATAGATATTGAGCTAATGAATAAATATATACCGTCTAAAAACTTGTTGTAAACTTCGTCTTGCAAAAATTGTCTTATTTTGTTGTTTTTTGGCCACTTTTTATACCCGTTACTCGTAGAGTAAAAGGGTATATTGTATTCGTGCAAAAGTATGTAACAGGTAGAAGGAAGCGTTTCCGACCCTATAAAGTATATATATTCTTGTTCAGGATCACTAGCCGAGTCGATCTAGCCATGTCCGTCTGTCCGTCTGTCTGTCCGCGACTATAGCGTTCTCTCTTGTTTTACATTAAGTTTCTCGACAGTTTTTATGCGTATTAAATGTTTTAACTCGTACGAACTAGTTTTGATCTTCGATAACTAAATTTACTAGTGATAGAATGTTTAATAACTTTCCCATAAGCGTTTTAGAAAATTGTTTGTCATTAAAGACGCTGGCAAATTTTTCAAACAATTTTAAGGGTATCCCTTTAAAAGGATATGTGACAAAACCGGTAAAAATCGAACCCAAAAGCCTGAAGTACTAATAAGTTTTATTTTGAGGGAAAACAAAAAAGGAAAGCTAACTTCGGGCGGAGCCGAAGTTAATATACCCTTGCAGAATATTCTGTTGGCCGGGATCGGCCGACTATATCCTACAGCTGCCATATGCATGACTAATCGGAAATGCCATAACTTTGGTGTTTGTAAAGTTAGGAAGTTGGGATTTTTGATGAATATTAAGAATATGAATAGTTTTGGAGAATATAATTTACAGAATATTCTGCAAGGGTATATCAACTTCGGCTCCGCCCGAAGTTAGCTTTCCTTTCTTGTTTTGGATTGTTACCAGATGATACCTTTTCACTTCTATTAGAACGCTTTTAATCGATTAAACAGTAGTGTTCAAAGATTCAGCAATTTATTGGCACAGAGATGTAGATTCCATCCCAACTGTTAGGTGGCAATCCAGATCCTCCTGGTCACTTAAAATTTTTCTGGATGACAGTTGTCGCCATTTGCCCTTTGCCAATTTTCATTTGGCAGCAGTCACCCGACGTGTGAGCAACTCACCAGCAGCTAAATTTGTTCGCAGTGCAAGAGATCAGGCTTAAGAGATGCCCAAGGAGAAGGACGGGGTTGAGCCGCCAACAAAGCGGCAGAGGAAGGATCGCCGGGGGCGCAAGGATGGCAAGGAGGTAATCCCCGCCGGGGGAGGCAGAGGAGCTGGTCCAAGCGTGAGGAACTCGTCGCCCACCCCCTCGATCGCCACGGAGAGCAGCGATTGGGGCGACAGCGAGTCCAGCTACTCGGACTCTAGTTTCAGCTCCACCGCATCCTCGAGGTTCTCCAGCTCCACCAGCTCCACCAGCAGCAGCTCCTCGTCCAGCGAAAGCAATGAGGAGCCGGAGGGCTCCACCAAGAAGCCCTCCTGCTGCCGCCATCGGCACTATCACCGCCATCGGCGCCACCACCACCCCTCGCGCCACTCGCACCGCCGACGTGGGCGTGGCAGCCGCCACCATCGCTCCGCACACGGCCGCTCCACGAAGCGCTCCTCCAGGAAGGGGCGTCGCGGCGCCTCCTCCACCGCCAAGGCGCCACTTGTGATCAAGGAGGAGTCCCCATCCACGCAGGCCATCCTGATACCGGATCCCATTCCCCTGCCCGTGCCGGCTCCCATTCCGGCCGTCCTCGCCACGCATCCACATCCGCAACCGCATCCGCAGCCTGTGCCGGCTCCCGCTCTAGCCCCTGCTCCTGTTCCTGCTCCTGGTCATACTCATGCTCCGGTGGCCAAGCCAGCTCCCCAAGCGGTGCCCATGGAGCATCATCACCGCAAGACGCGCGTGCGCAGCTCCGGTTCCGGCTTGCAGAACCTCATCCCAGCTACCAGTAGCCACAGCCAGGGCGTCTTCCAGTCGAGGACCGTCACCGTCACCAAGAGCACCGCCACTCCCACTACCGCTCCAACCCCCATAACCATGCCCAGTGATGGCCAGTCGATGGGCAATTCTTCTGAAGGCAAAATCAAGGTTGGCGGTGCCCGATCCTCTAGCACGAAGATACCCCTTGCCAATGCCATGGCCAGCAAGTCCGCCAACCAGGTCAAGACCCCGGAGGCCAGCTCCTCTTCGAAAGCTCTGGCAAAGCCTGTTAATCCCAGTTCGAGGCACTTCAATGTCAAACCCCGCACCCTCAGCAAGAATCCGGAGACCAGCAAGATTGGGACTTCCAACAATGAGCGACCGCGTCGTGGACCTTCCACGCCAAAGCGTCAGTGGGATGATGAGCGAAGTGATGGCTGCAAGTGGAAACAGCGGCGCAATCGTAGTTTCGAAGGATCAGGAGGATCAGCAGAAGGAGGGGGAGGAGGAGGGGGAGGAAGAGGAGGAAGAAGAGGAGAAGAAGGAGGAGGCCGAGGAGGAGAAGGAGGTGGTGGAGCGACCAGAGAGGACCCCTTTGATGATCCCGACGCCGAGGGCAGCCAAGTGGCTTACCGCAATGGCAAGCCCACCTTCAGATTCCGCCAGCCCGCCCGCATTGTGCGTCTCCACATCAAAGGACTCACCCGCCAGGTGACCAAGGAGCACATCACCGAGATCTTCGGCCACTTTGGCGCCCTCACCGCCGTCGACTTTCCCATGGACCGCTACCAGGTGCGCCTGGGGCGTGGCTACGCCTTCGTGGAGTACGCCCGTCCCGAGGACTGCGCCTGCGCCATCAAGCACATGAACGGCGGCCTGATCGACGGCAAGCGGATCACGGTGTCCGCCTTCCAGGAGAGCATGCTGAAGGCTCCGTGGCGCGACTACCGCCGCTACTCGCCGGTGAATCGCCGCCAGCGCCGCCACTCGCCGTCCCGCTCTCGCTCCAGCTCCCGCTCCCTACCGCGCTTCCTGTCCCGATCCCGTTCGCCGAGCTTCTCCCGCTCCCGCTCCCGCACCCGTTCCCGCTCAAGTTCCCGCTCGCAGTGCAAGTCGGGATCGCGCTACAACCGCCGCTACCGCACCCCCTCCCGTTCCCCCTTTTCACGCGGCCGCTCGCATTACCACCGCCATGCTTCGCGTTCGCCTTAGGCAGGTCGCACTGTGGACGAGGACACACTGTAGGAAGAGCCAGATAAATGACAGCGAAGTCAGCCAGTCCCATACAAATAAAGATTCCGTTGAACAAAATGTGGTTGGTGATTTGTTTTTTGGGGCCTTTAAAGATAATTTCCCAATTTCAAAAACAAACAAGAACCGAAGTTGATATACCCTTGAAGAATATTCCTGAAAAAGGTGTCACCGCCGATATATTGTTTATACCCTTGCAGAGGGTATTATAATTTTGGTCAGAAGTTTGTAACGCAGTGAAGGAGACGTTTCCGACCCCATAAAGTATATATATTCTTGATCAGGATCAATAGGGGAGTCGATATAGCCATGTCCGTCTGTCCGTCTGTCCGTCTGTCCGTCTGTTTCAATACCGTTTGCGAGCTCAGTTTAAAAGCTAGCGATCTGAAACTTTCACACTCGTCCTAAAACAAGTGTACGCAGATCAAGTTTGAAAACCGCCCCGATCGGATGTCTATATCCTATAGCTCCCATAGGAACAATCGGATATAACTTGCAAGAATGGAAGATATTTCGCGCAGTGTAAAAGCTATTGACATAAATCTTTCCAAATCGTATTTTTTTATGCATACCTTGATCAGGGTAAAAGCGCGTGACGATCGGACGTCTATATCCAATAGCTCCCATAGGAACAAAAGGGTAAAATCGGTTAAAATTTAATGATTTTTAGGATATTTCGTGCAGTATACAAGCTATTGACATGAATCTTTCCAAATCGTATTTTTTTATGCATACCTTGATCAGGGTAAAAGCGCGTGGCGATCGGACGTCTATATCCTATAGCTCCCATAGGAACAATAGGGTGAAATCGGTCCAAATTTGATGATTATCAGAATATTTCGCGAAGTGTGTAAGCTACTATCATAAATTTTTCCAATTCTTATTCATTTACGCATATCTTGATTAGGGTAAAAGCGCTTGCCGCTCGGAAGTCTATATCTTAAAGGAAATAGGAAAAATTGTTTAAGGCTGCGAAAGTATCCCTTTTTTTCTATTTGTATATGACATTTTTGCAGTATAAAAGCAATTAACTTGAAACGATGCAAATCTAGTTTACTTATGTATACCTTATTCCTTTCGCTACTTTTTCACTTTTAGCAATTTCGGCAAAGTCTGCAAGGGTATTAAAACTTCGGCTTGCCGAAGTTAGCTTCCGTCCTCGTTTTATAGTAAGTACACTTACACATTATAAATATTCTTGATCACGATCAATAGATAAGTCGATTTAGCCATGTCCATTTGCCTTTCCGTCCATATCAACGCACTGTGGGCCGAAAAACATTTCTTAAAAGTTGCCAAAGTAAGGTTGTTTAAGTTTGTTTGACATTATTAGATGATAATTGATATTTATACCCTTGCCGAGGGTGTTTTAATTTGAGTCAAAAGTTTGCAGCGCAGTGAAGGAGACATTTCCGACCTTATAAAGTATATATATTCTTGATCAAACTAGTCCCTCAGTTTTAAAGCTATCTTCTTGAAACTTTTCTAAAAGTTGTCTTTCTGGACAAACATCTTTTCCTCATCTGCAGAAATGTTCAGAACATGCCTTTTATCTACACACTGTCATACATTTTCATAATGATTATATTCAAATTTCGGCGTGCCAAAAAAATTGAAATTTTAAGTTTCAGTTCATTTGAGTTTTGGCTTAAAATCAAGAGTAGTTGTAAGAAAATAATTTCAGAATCAAGCTTCAAATGGTTGTATCATGAGCGGAAGGGCATGCACCATTACAGAGCTCATTTTCCGTGGTTCTTAAGTCTGTCCGCATACTTCCCCTTGCCCTTCCCTCTTCTTCCGCTGCCTTCCCATATCACCGACATATACTTTTATACGTTTTCTGACTTACAGCACATGCTCTGTTAGCTTTATTAACTGGAGCCTTTATTGTGGCAATGGTCAGGCGGCCGAAATGAGGGGACAGGGGACAGGGGACAGGGGACTCCGACTCTGCAAACGTTTCACATGCCAATTTTTTGCCATTTACCATGGCGTTGTGTGAAACTCGAGTCAAAATGCCATGGCGGCAGCAATTTGATTTTTTTGGTTTATGTGTGCTTTTTTCGACTGCCGCTTAACTCTTCAACTCCTGAGAAAAAACTAGCCACGTTCCATTCTGCCCCCGCGTCTCACACGCTGGCTCCTTTAATTGCCCACTCGACGAAGTTTATGGGGGCAGCAGCAGACATTTAATTTATTTTAATAATTATTTTTTATGTTTTTGCGCTGGCAGTTCTGCTCCGTTCTGCTCTGCACCGCTTTGGCCAGCCCTCCGCTTTTTAAATTAAATTATAAAGTCGCGAGAGTTTTTGTTGTGCTCACTTTTTTAATGAAAATGAAAAATGTTTTCATGTGGGTCGATGGTGCACAAATTCACTGGCAAAGTAAACAATGGCAACGGGTGGCGGGGCTTCAGTTGTTTGGGTATGGTACATTTTGCGGTTCGGTAAATATTCGCTTTGGGGCTATTGCATAATAAGGGTTGCTTCGTAAACCAATCCGTTGGCTATGCATTTTCACTTGCTCATTTTTCGGATTGAATCGCTCCAAAGGCATTTTCAGTCGATCTAACCATGACCGATCATCTGTAACCTTGCCCTTAACCTGTTTTGTAAATACAAAATTATGTAAAGATATTGGCTACTTCTATTTCCACAGAGTGGATCTGTGCTGTCTGGATATTTGATAAACCCCAATTTTAAAATGGCCATTTTATATCACACTGTCGTATTATATTTTATCTCTATTCAATTTAATATTGAGAATTTAATTTAATTGGTGTCGTATAGTTTGTTATTACAAAAATGAAAACAACTTTTTCGATTTTTAAAAAGTAATGCCGATTTTTCGATACATTTTGTGATCGTGGCTATGGTAGCTTTATGAAACAGTCGTTCAATTTTAATTTATTTTAAACTTAAATTTTAAAATGTTTGTAAAGTTAGAAAGCTGGGATTTTCTATGGGTTTTATATTTCGCCAATCAATCCGACCTACCAAATTTCATAAGGATCGGCCGACTATATCCAATAGCTGTCATATAACTCGAACGATCAGAAATACCATAACTTTGGTGTTTTTAAAGTTAGAAAGTTGGAATTTTTTATGAGTGTTAAGAATGCATCATATGAATAATTTTAGAGAATATAATTTACAGAATATTCTGCAAGGGTATTTAAACTTGGGCTCCGCCCGAAGCTAGCTTTCCTTTCTTGTTTTAACTTAACTTGATTAAAGATTAACTTTAATCACTAAGTTAATTTCTAATTTATTTACTTTGTATTTTATTTTCTTTGCCATTGGAGCAACAGTGATTGGGGTTCAGGGACTTGAAGAATGCTTTTCTTTGTGGGATAAAGAACATGAGGTGATGATGTGGGTAATGTTTATTGCATTGAGCAGAGGGCAATTTGTGGTGCGGTTTCTTTCGTTGGTTAACTTACTTTGGCAAAGTCTTAATCAATTTATTATAACCTGAGTTGTTTTATTTATGTTGGCTTTATGTAGAAATGTGGTGGGTTTTAATGATTTATACCTGGGAGTTGATAATCCAAGAAAGTTTTTAATTGATTATACAAATACTGTTTAAAATCGTGGGTTGTAATGTGGCGTGTAAATGAGCAGATTTAAATGCTAGGTCTCCAAATAAGTCTGCGGCGTGGTTTCCCTATATAACTATTTTGATAGGAATCCAAGTTATGATAATTTTGCAGAAGTGTTTGGCTAATATGGTTAATATACGTTTTTAATGAGAGCTTAGAGAGGAAAGATAGATTTAGGGTGGAGAAGTATGTAGGAATAATGCCAGATTTGATTAATCATTTTCATGAGTAATAATAAAGCCAGATAAATAATTCGCTTTGGATCCATCGGTGTATAAGAAGGTGTGTCGAGAGTAGGATGATTTTAATCAATTGAAAAGACTATTCCAAAGATGTGTTATAAAATTTAGCGGCTTGGAGAGGTCGAACCTAAGTTTTGAGATGTGGGAATTGTATTTGTTGTTGATGAGGAGTCCTAGAATTAAAGGGTATTGGTACTCGGAATGTTGGTATCGCATGTAACACTCTTGCCGATGGTTATGATGTGGAGTACTTGGCATTTTTATTTTGATATTATTGATTCAGAGTTTGTGCACCATTCGTCCATTTGGGTAAATAAGGATTGAAGGCTTGTTGTGTGGTTTTGTTTTGGTGTGCTCTATTATTAGATTGAAATCGTATGGAAGTTATGTGGGAGAGGATGTTGAAAGCTATGATAAACAGTATAATTGAAATGGGAAAGCCTAGAGGGATGCCATTTTTTAGAGGGAATGGTATTTAAATAACCTAGTCCATTTCTTGAGCAGGATTACTATGGAGTGAATGCCAATTTTGTCACTGCTTTGTTAAAATCAAGAGAGATCAGTGTTTGGTGTTCTTTAAGGAAAAGCTATGTCCTGGTTGATGAGGCTGTTATATAAAATGAACCACCACATCCTCTTTGTGATGATTTTGTCTATCGTTTTTGCAAGGCAAGAGTTAAGAAATATTGGGCGGTATGGTTTAATGTCGGTCCATGGTTTTTGTAGCTTTAGAATGGGAAGTACCAGGCTATGTTTGAATTGTAGTGTAAGATTGTGGTGAAATGATTAAGGATTCTGTGTTTAAATAAGACAGGGGGGTTCTTGATCATAATGTAGGAGATTCAATTTAATCATAGAGTTTTACTTTTCAGGGAAATTGAATAGGCATCTGAATTCCAAGAATGAGATGTATTTTTCTGTTTCAAGTGGCCAGACTTCAGTATTGTTTGGCTAATGTAGTGATTAAATGAAGTTTATTGGAACAAAAAGTTGGTGAGAAGCTAGAATCTTCGGCAAGTGCAAAAGTTTGCATTTTTGTGGGGTAGAGACGTCTAGTTGGCCCAAGATTTTGCTGTTGATGGAAGGCGTTAAATTCGGCTCTGAAATTTAAAAGAGAGGACCGTTTGGATTCTTTCAAAGCTTATATTTTTCGTTGACATTCAATCAAATAAAATCACTTATACTTTGTTTGAGTATGGCTTATTTAGATATCTAGGTCTTTTTCAGTACATATAGCTTATGATTCCATAATATATGTAATATTATATAATATAATGTATATAATATAATTTGTCTTATATAAGATGCTTCATTATTAACATTTTTGGATACTTGGTTAAAATCAGAATTAATATGGACTTATTTTCCGTAAGAATACCAGTCTGCATTTTAAGGTTGGTCTAGCGGACTAGGAAGGTTAAAGTTTGTTGAGGTTTATGGAGAATAAGTTCGGGAAACGGTCAGTGAGGGTCGTCAATGGTTTTCCAAAAAAATTCTGGGGCAACGATGGATGAGGCGTAGGAAAGGTGTAAGTGAGTGGGAGAAGTGGGTTAGTGATATGCTGTTTAACAGTATGAAATCTGAATGATCGAGCAGTTTGGCTAAGATAATACCTCTAGGCGTGTGAACGATACTAAAGCTCCGAAGAATCTAGTGGGAGCATCGTCGAGGTTAAAGACATTTTTAACATTTTTTTTTTATTTATAGTGTTTAGTGGATGAGGTTTAGATAGATATCATATTCAGGTTTATGTTCAATTAAGACTGCAGTTGCTTCACGTCTTGATTTGCTGTGAGTTGTTTTTTGGAAGATCGAATTGTGTATCGGTTGGTTGGTGATTGTTGCTATATTGTTGATAGAATGTATAGTCAATAGAAGTTGGCAGAGAGTTAAGGTTGGTAATGTGGGTTCCTAAAAGGTTTTAAACTAAGATACTAAATTAAAAAAAAATTTTTAATTATTAGTTTTCTTGAGGTCTATTGTATTTCTCATCTGGGTTGTGATGTGAGGCTTGTCTTTTAATACTAAAAGGGATGAGAGTATAAAAAATGGTTTACCCTTTAACTTACCTATGCATTTTTTTCGCAGAAACCAGCGATATTACAAAAATGTAGAAAATATTTGTACCTCCCAAACAATGGTAAGGAAATAGAAATATCCCAAATTAATAATACTATTGCCACTCGCAATGTTGGTTATACGGACGTGGTTTAATCGACAAGCAACTTTTCTTATTTGATGAACATGATAAATTTAATTATAAATTTATTGGTGTTGCATAGTAGCCTTCTTACCTAAAACATTTCAAGGACTTTATATATAGGTTTTGATGTTTTATTCTTAAAGCCTCTTTTAAATGGCATATTAACAATGATCCAAGCTTTCCAACTTAACAAAAGGTATAATAATGGGATATAGATTTGTCGATTTCTGTTTAAGTAAGCTAAAAAAAACACACATTTTCTCTGAAGTTTACATGATTTAAGACGGCATTTTATTTTTTCTTAAAACAAAGTGTAATTGTTTATGTTATATTTATTATACAGCTTGCAGTGCTTTGAAACTAAGCTAGAACAGGGCTGACAATAAAAATATGGTTATCGGTTGAGCCCGGTGACTTAGATATAATCTAGGATCTAGTCTCATTTTGTAGACACGTATGCTGATATTTATATTCCTGGCCTACAATAACAAATTTATAGTAAATCTAAAATATTAGTGAATAAAACTTAAATTAATTTTAAAAATGTTTGTCCTTTGCTTTTAGGCTTAAAAGTATCTGTGAGATACAGGCATATTCTCATAAGTATTAAAATATTTAAATATAATATATAAAATAGTTAAATGCAAAAAAAATTTTAAAAATCTGACAAAATTGTATTTCTATCGGACTGGAAAAGAACGTCCCAATCTTTATTCATGAGTATGGAGAATATTAAATAGAATATTAAACCAGAAATATAAATAGCAACTTTCGTGAAAAGCCTAAGAACATTTTTACGGTTTAAGCCCTTATGCATTCTAATACTTTGTATTTCCGTTGCGAATTCCAGTTCCCTCCATTTAATAATCGATCAATCCACTTTCCGCTTAAATTCTAAATTTACCTTAAACATCAACAACTTTTTACAGTAAGCAACTTTCCGAATAGCACAAAAATTATACATTTGTCTTGACCAACACGATTTATAAGGGTATTGCTTACGAAGTAGTTTATCTTAGTTAGACTAGCACTGGGTTTCCATGGGTATTTGTACACTTTCCCTCGAGTAGATTAGCCCGGCCACGCCCCCAGATAGCCGGAACCCAAGATCAGGGAAAGGGTCAGGATCGGCAGGATCGGCAAACAGGGTGCGAGGCGGTGGGCCCAGCCCTTGAGGTCCTGCATGCGATCCAGGTCGTCGGTCAGGGACTTGGCATCATGCTTTATGGGGTGCGGGCTCTTGCCGTCGGAACGATAGGAGGCGCTGTGATCCGATCCTGGAAGTAGAGGAGGGGAAAGGACTTCGATGATTGATTGAAATATATATGGTTCTTTTGTGACTCTTTGTTTTTACTACACCGACTTAATCAACTGACACATGCCACTTTATGATGCGCCCTTCATATTGCTGCGACTCGAATGTCATCAGCTGAATGTCCTTTTTCAATTATGCGCTTGCCACACGCCAACGAGCATAAACAATAGACCCAGGATGCGTTTATGACCAGCCATTTGTACCAGGCGACAATGCGAAAGAGATAAAACGACCGAGCACCGAAGGGCCGGGGGGAAGGCGGGGAAAGCGGGAAAGTCCGAGGGGACAGTGAGCTCAGGATACAGGATACACAAACCCAAACTGTTTGTCAACTGGCGGAGCAGAAAGTATTGCTGGCAAAAGGGACACAACTTTGCCTGCCCCACTTATTTATAACATTCTCACTTATACAGTTTCCCACTCAATCTCTTCGCAAGAAGCGAAAGTATTCCACCCCCCTTCTCCCCCCCCCCCTTCACTCATCCTCCCTGCCATTTTGTTTCAATTTCACTTGGCAGCATCGAAAATTGTTTCGATTTTTATTGCTTAAGTGCGTTAAACCCTTGCGCCATGCATTCCAAACAAGGAGGCGACTTGTGGGGGGCATTCAGGACACATGGCGATTGGGGCGGGGGGAGGGGTCTGTGTAGTGAGGGGGGAGTGGGGGGCTGTGTATTGTTTTTGCCATCAATTTATCGAACAGTATTTTTTGCGAGTCGTCTTCCCTTTTCGGCTGTTTGTTTGCCCGGAAATCTGGTTCATTGGACATTTGTTTGCCTGTTGGGCTCTGCTCTGAGTGCAATGGAATGGGCGTTTCGGTTGCTTTTTCGTCCAACTCGATTTGGTTCTGTTTGACTTTGACGTAAGGCCATTGGTCATTAGGTGGATGGCAAACAATTGTTTGCGAAAATCTTGTTTGGTCTGAGCCTGCGAGCAACCTGGAATATAAACATTCTACGAACTACAGTCAGTTTGTGGTGTATTGCTCCAGCTTCAGCACAAAATAAAATATAAATAAATAATAAATATCAATAAAACGTTAAAGTTTTTTGTGGGAGAGTGGGAAATTGCCGCCACTGTAGCAACTCCGCAACCTGCTTTTATCCAAGAAATCATTGCTAACTAATTTTTTTAGTATAGTCCAAGTCTGCTGTAGTAACACCAAAAGAGTTGGGCAATAAGACAATTAAATAATAATATTACAAAGCATTTTAGTCCATTCAGTCCGTTCGCATAATGTATTTGACATTTATATCCCATGTGGGAAAAGAAAGGAAAACAAGAGAGAACGCTATAGTCGGGTGCCCCGACTATCAGATACCCGTTACTCAGGTAAAGGGAGTGCGAGGGAGATGGAGATCATTTCGATAGGTATTGATAAACACAATAAAACTGCATTTTTACTTTTCCGAAATATTTAAATTTTTAAAATCGAATATAAGCGATAGTGGGCGTTAAAGGGGGCGTGGCACCTTTTTGAAACAAACTTGCGCTGCGTAGGAACTCCTAGAATCTGCATGCAAAATGCCAATCTTCTAGCTTTTATAGTTTCCGAGATCTCAGCGTTCATACGGACAGACAGACAGACGGACAGACAGACGGACAGACGGACATGGCTATATCGACTCGGCTAGTGACCCTGATCAAGAATATATATACTTTATAGGGTCGGAAACGCTTCCTTCTAGCTGTTACATACTTTTGCACGAATACAATATACCCTTTTACTCTACGAGTAACGGGTATAACAAGGAGTGGTCATGTCTACAACAGTTATGCATAAACATATAACATTTATTTTAGTTTATTTAGGTTAGCATTATCTTTTTTAAATCTGTTTGCAAATCTTTTGATATTAGAATATCGATACTGCAGAAAAAGAATCGGGGCACGCTTTTGCTTTTTGAGCTTCCGGGAGAGAAGATGTAAAACCACAAAATCTTATGTTTTTCCGTTTCAAATAAAAGTCACTAAACTATATTTGGAGTCGTAATTGAACCAGTCAGTAAGAAGCTGTAGCAGCGCCATCCAAATAGATAATACAACATTTTTACACAAATATTTTTTAGAAACGAACAAAACTAGCTTATTTGAAATTTTAAAAAATATGTATTGGAATTGCTTTTTTCGGACACTTGCGAATGAACATTTATTGTAATTTTTCCCATTTAAAAAAACCAAAAAACGAATTGGCGAAATAAGGCGACCCATCGTTGACCGATTTTCCATAATTGCATTAAAAAAATCAGGTTCTTATTAAATAATAAACATTTTTGTCCTGAAAATTAAAAAAAAAACGCCATGTTATGGCTCTTTTATTTAAAATACCATAAATTTGAGCCATGAAGCTTTAGGTTGTACGGCGCATTTCAAGATGTGGTTTTGAGAAAAAGCATTTAAAGTTTTGTCGAGTAGTGCATAGACACAGTTCTCTCAACATTCGTGGAAACTTAACAAACAAACTTCTCCAACTGCTTGGGAACATAGATAATTGCATGAGCTTCAAAATGTTAGTTTTAAGCACCTTTATGATTTTTGCCTTTTGGAGCCCAGCCCTCACCTAAATATGCCGGAAAAGCAAAAAAAACAGGATCGAGTGAATCGCCTTTGACCCCACAATTCGTAATCGACGCAGTCGAACTCCATTGCATTAAACGAACTTTGTCATAACTATGAAATATGGCCCGACGGCTGGTCCTTCATTTTCGGTGCTGCCACCTTCGGTCCATTCAGGGACTTTTCGTATTGTTTTTAACGAGAACCCTTTTATTTTTATAACGGAAATGCGCAAATTGCTTTGCACCGGGCTGGAAATGTATTTGCCAGTCCATGTGTGGGTGTGTGTGTGTGTGAGTGGGTGTGTGGGTGTGTGATTGTGCCAGTGTGTGTCTCCTGCTTTTTTATTTTTTTTTTCCGTAAGCAGCTTTTCCACAAAACTCCTTTGGCTGCCATTCCTGGCTGGCGTTGCCTTGGTTGTTTTGCTGGCGTCTGCAAACATTTCCATGTGTGAAAGCCGACAACACCAACACGCATCGACTCGTCTGTGTGTGTGTGTGTGTGTGTGTATGTGTGTGTGGCTGATTTTTATTGACGTTTGAGCATGTGTTTATGCGTGCCTCGGTGTGGGTGAGCAGGGGGAGGGGTTGGAGGTGGGAGGTTGGATGTTGGATGTTGGGAAAGTCCCAGCGGTGTCCTTAAAGAGCTTAGGCGCAAACGGGAGGGAGGGGGACGGAAAGGAGAGAAAGCAAAGAAGGCCCTGTTTGCCGAAGCAAAACGCTTTGGCTCAAACAGAACACTCTTAAAACTACTCGAAACTTTAAGTCTTTTTGCATAATTCCCCGGGCGATCCGCGGGGAGCAATTGGGGTAATAGAAATAAACTGCTTCGGCTTATGATACCTGGTATCTCTATCAATCCGCAGGATAAGCCGTGTTCAAACCAGGGATGGGGATTAGCTCTGGGTTCAGCCACAACTCCATTAGCGAGCGGCTTTCACACCTCGACTTCCGAGCCTGTTGCACTTAGGCGAAATGAAAGAAAAAGTGCAGCCTGCACTCAGCACTCGAGACTCACTTTGGTGCTGCCATGCGGCATATTTATTGTGCAGTTTTCCCCAATCCCCACTCCCCACTCCCCACTCCCCGGTCCTGTTTTCCCCCCTCCGAAGCACGCGATGTCTGTTGCATTTCATTTACTTCATCATTTTTCACTCCAAGGGCGGCCGGCCTGTGCAAATTACAGGCAAATTATTGCCAGACACTGAATGCTGAAGTAATCATCCGTCCAGGATTCGAGTTGGAGTCGCAGTCGCAGGCCGAGTTCTGCATTTCTGCATGTGACCTCCCCGGACAGTGCAATTTTCTTTTATTGCATTTCCTTGTAATTTGTGCCATATTGTTTGCCTGTTGGCCGCACAAATTAAATATGACAGTGCCAAGCGGAGGCAGCAGCTCCTGTGGTTGATTGCAACATTTTAATGACAGTTTAAGTGGCGAGCCGAATGCATCTGCAGCACTTAATGGGGACACCGGGTTTGTGGCCTGGGGCGAACTAAGCGCTGACCGAGCGAACGAGCCGTTCGACTCCATTGATAATTGGAAATTGAATTTAATTGGCATGCGGACAAGTGTTCGCACATCTGGGCGCAAGATAAACGGACTCAGTTAGCCCGACCACTGCAATTAGATGGAATTCGAAGTTTCATAGTGAATCGTTGATGTGAAGTGTACATTTAGAGTTGGATTTTTGCTTTCCAATTACTAGTCCTATTACAGGTGAGTAAATATCTCCTTATTGATTGTGTTTGCTTAATTTCCGACCTCAGCTGCAATTACTTTTTCCAAGCGCACAACATGTGTATGCAATTTCGTCTCATTGAATAGCTAAAGGCTTTAAGTATGCAAAGGGCAATTAACACAGTTGAATACAATGTGATGAAACGCAAACATAATTTGAATTGGAAATCAATTTTTTAGTACACATAAATGAAATAAGTAGAAAATAGAAGGAAGTTCAAATTCAAAATACCTATTGAATTTTGAAAATCCCTGGTGACGGCATCACTTTCGCTTAACACATTCCCATGTCCCCGCAAATAAATGTGTGTGGGCGGGGGGCGGGGCCATGTCGCCCAAAACGGGCGCTTTGGTCATGAAACTCGCTTGTCGCTGGCTTGTTCCGCCTTAAAGTGTCAGCGGCCGAGCAAAAACAGTCGCGACATATGCAAAACGCGGCAACGATAAGCGAGCCACCATACCACACCCCCCCTACCCCCTTGGAGGTGGGTGGTTATCCTGCTACACTATGCATAACCCCCTCCTGGCACGATATGTGCAACATCTAGCAGGTAATAAATCTAACTGTAAACGCAGCGCTTACGACGTTGCATGCAGCGCTTGAAAGTTGTCGTCATTGTAGCACCCGCATCCAAGAGCCCCATTTACCAACCATTTCCACCCCCCACTTCACCCACCTCACCCACCCCCCTTTAAATGGATGGCCATCCTGCGAGGGATGCAACATTTCTGCTTGCGTTTGCCAAAAACGACGGGATAAGTTTGGGGGCAGCGGCAACTCTACCGCCTTGACGCCTTGTGTGCAATTTGTCTGCTATTTTTATATTGCGCTTTTCGCTGCCCCCCTCTCTGCAGCACCCCCCTCTGCAGCACCACGCCCACTCTCATATTCAATTTGTTCGATTTGATTTTGTCGAGTGCATTTTATTTTTAGTCGAGCGCGTATGCAGAAAATTTCCACATCGCAGCAAAGGGCCTGTAAAGTTTTATGCGTTCGTCCTTGCGGAGGGGCGAAAAGGAACTTGTCGCCAATTGTGTGATCGGCGGAGGAAGTGGAAAACGCAGGGGCGGGGAGGGGACAAGGAACAGGGGAAACGGGAAATCGGAAAGCAAGTGTAAAACTTTATGCTTATCGATTGGCAGCTGCTCCACGGGGACTTTGACTTGCGCTTTAACCAACCAGTTCGATAGTTTCATCGGCACCTCGGGCTAAATTTTTCCTTCCTTTTGGCCAACAACAAATAGCAAAAGCCCATTATTATTTATTATGATTGTACATTACGATGGTCCGCATTAGCAGCACATTATAGCAGACACATTGTCAACTCAGCAACTGGGGTGAAGATTAGATGGAGACCGAATAGATCCCAGAAACCTTGCCGTTGCATGCTAGAAAGTCATATTTTCTCTGACAACCCGACAAAAAATACACACCAGCAGACAGACAAGAAAAGATACAAAAATGTGTTGGCCAAATATTTATACGCTTTTGCCATTCATGGAGGAGTATGTTGGACTATCGGAACTTATGATACTAATAAGGTGTTATATACTCACGTTTATTTTCAAAGAATGTTTAAAAACATTTTTGTGGGTGCAAAAGAAATCAATTGCGTTTTGAAACCATTTATAATAGTGTCTAAAAGTATGCAGTGAAAAATAGCACGTAATTCCTAATAAATCCATAGGACTTTCGTACACAATATACAGTATTGTTGCATATTTTTGTACATTCTTATAAGTGATATTAAAACCTTTGTGCTTTCTGAAGAGCCTCCTTACATACAAAAAGTATTATTTTTTTTACGGTATCCGCTAGTCCAATTCCCTTGGTTTCATGCCAAAGTTCTGTCGCAGCGTGAGCCAAAAGTATCTATATCTAACAAGTGGCGACAACGACATGCCAGGGACCCTTAAGCCAAGCAGCCAAAGTCGTTATGATTTGTCATAAGCATAAAATAAAAGGCGAAATATTTATGGTATGCTCCATCGCCCCCAGAGAAGGATTTCCCATCAATTGCTGAGCCTGCGAGTGGCTTAAAGAGGCGGATTCCCAGGAGGTTCCGAGGGGAAACCAACTTACCGTGGCTTTGTTGCTGCTGCTGGTGGTGCTGCTGCTGATGGTGATCCCTTCCCCGCGAGGAGGAGAGGTGATCCTGCGAGTTCCACAGACTGGACGTGGCGCCCACGAAGACATTGTTCAATCCCGAGGAGGACTGATCCAGGCCCTTGTTGTTGGACTTGCCGCGCTGCAGCTTTGTGTTCTGTTGCCCGATGCCGGGGTTGTAGTTGTACGGGTTGTTGTTACCATTGGCATTCTGGTTGCGTTGCTCTGCGATTCGGAGATGTGGCTTAGTTTCCGGGGACCCAAGAACTCGGGATTACTCACCTTTGTTGTACTTCACCATGACCACGGGCACTGTGTTGATCGAAACGGTCGGAGCCATTGTCGTCATCGTGGTCGTCTGGGGAATATCTGTGGAGGAAGGTAGGGATTGTTTAGCGATTCAAGGCAGCTAAATTACAGTCGGTGATGCCCAACTTTGCTGAAAACACATCTGAACCAGCTGCTTTAAGAGCAAAGAACCAACATTCTGCAGGTTAATTGAAATCAATGGATTCGAATTTTACTTTAGTTATCAATTTTCCCATTGCACCAACTATGCGAGGTATTACTAGGTATTATCTGAATCTTTGCCGCCATATAAAATAAAGATATTTAGTGTTCTCATTTTGGAAAGATATTTGTCTAAGCGATAAATCTAGAGTTAGAAAACCCACAGGCTTGATTGTTTAATGAAGTTTTTTCGTCAACTCCTACTATTTGTGGATTGCCATTAATTTCCTGGAAATTTCCATATGTTTCACTTTCCCTACCCAAGAGTGGAGGAAGGGTTTCGGGCCGCAATAGCCTGCTGCTCGTAAATCAATCACTGACACTGGGAAAATGGTCACCTTCGAACTCCGAAAGACCCTTTGTTTTGTGAAGCTATCCGGCAAACACACATTGCCGTCGGCTCACGCAGAGTCATTGACTCAAATTAATTAAAAGCATCGGCTGGGCAAATAGTTTGCGCCTAATTGCCGAGGGCGCTCCGACTTATGGCCATTGTTGTTTGGCTTTCGGCTACGGTTATTGTTATTGCTATTGGCTCTGCTATGGTATTCATGTAGTTATTGTTACTTACGCCAATACTTACGGTACAGTTTGATCGCGCCGTCAGTGTCGCCCAGGGAGTTTTTGGCCACACATCGATACGCCCCGAAGTCCTGGATGTCCACCTCGAATATGGTGAGGCGCATGGTTATTTTATAGCCCGATTCAAAGGTTTCCGGCACAAAGCGCTCACCTGAAAGCAGAAACGTAGGGCGGTGTAAGGACCTTTTCCCGAAACCGCAGTGCACTGTGCCCCTTTTCGAACTGAACTCCCTGCTCGACAGCTTCTTGTCAAAGTAATTTAACTGAGGAGGAACTCTACTCAGCTCGGCTTAGCCCGGCTCAAATGGATCCACCTTGCTCCTGGCTGGGTTTTCAGACCCTGTTGCCCCTGTCAAATGGTTCGTTTTAATTTATACAAAAAGCAGTCTGCTCTCGGTATTGTTGCTTGTCCCGTTTTTGTTTGTCATGCAGGTTTTGATTTACGTTTGATGTCGGTTAGATTTAGTAGCACTAAGCCGAGCATTACATTTTGTCCAGGTTCGGTAATTGTTATGCATGCCGGCTAGGCGACTGATTACCCCAGCAAAATGCCATTGTGATGGCCCGGCAGAGATGTAGATTTTGGCCCTGTTCTTGATTAGAAATAATTGGGTTTCGGGGGGAGCAGATGGGTAGTGTATTTTAGTTGCTCCCCGCTAGTTGGGCACTTTCGCCGCCTAATCAAGCCTCTTTAAATAGCTTCTCTGTAACAGTTGGTCGGTTTTTGCGGTTATGGAAAATCAACTGACTATCTCAGAACTAAAACAGAAAACTCCATTAAAAGCCAACGGCGGTCGGACAGTTCCCGGCAACTGCTTCTGACTTGAGGTCATTTTCAATCACTTTTCCCATTTTCTCCGCTGGCAAAAAACAACTTGAAAATGACTGGAAAAAGGAAGCGTACCGACTGCATGTCTGTGACTTTTTTCCGCCGGCCTCTATGCCGATGACGATGCCTTTTCCTGTCCACGGGGCAGTAGGGGGTTAAGTGGAAGGGTGGGACGGGGGGAGGGAGGGGGGTCCACTACCGCAGTTATTCTGCGACCGCGGATTCGAGTGTTCGGCTGAATGTTTATTTTTTCATCGCTTTTTTACTTGTGCTCTGCAGGACTTTTTGTCATCGTGCTCAGTCCATTTCTCACTGAAGATGAGTGGGGGAGTTGAAGAGGTTAAATGAAGGCATGGACCCATCCATCGTTAAAGGCCCTTAGAAAATTAAATTGAACGAACTGGATGAGAGGCTGAGCAAAGGGAAACCTTACACTGTCGAAGTTTAACTGGGAACACGTAATGGTCAATGGAGATAGTTATTAAATGAATATTCCTTTTGCAAGGATTCCAAACAAGCCCTTTCAGTAAATCAATTTGATGGAATTTTGGATCCCCTTTAACTTTAATCTAAAGCAAGCTCAATTTAATAATTTAAGTTTCTTTGAAACTGTTAAAATGCAATCTTTTATTGGGATAACAAAACGAAGTAACATACCACGAAACTATATTTGTGTATAAATTCATTTTGAGCATTAACGAAGTGTCTGTCAAAACATTCTCAATTAAAATATGAAGCTTTTGCGGAGTTAAGGAAAAGTCTTTCTCTAACAACTTGGCCTACAATTATTGGTTTCAAAGGTCTGCTCTACTGATCGCTATCCCGACAAAGACTGTGAGACCTGTTTGTTATCCCCAGAGTCACATCCCTTAATGTCCTTCGAAACACTCACCCGGCACGATAATCGTATCGTTCTTCATCCAATAGTTGATGGACTTGGGATAGGCCTCCGACTGGCATTCCAGGGTTATGTTCTGAGTGAGGGCAGCGCCGACTAATTGATTTTGTATCCAAATCATGGGGGGAACTGCAAAGGAGTAGAGAAATGCGAAATGCCGAAACCAGGAGTCAGTGGTGGGAAATATGTGGGCCGAAGTTCTGCGTCAGGTGTGGAATGTTTGAGCGATTGAAGCGAAGTGTGTGTGTGTATGTGGGTGTGCGGGTGTTTTGCGGGCGAAGAACAAAGAATTCCCATTTATAGAGAAATTCCGTTCGTTATCGTTATTGTTTTTCTAGTGCTTTATGCTGCCGTTCAATTCCGGCAATTCGCTGCGGTTGCCATTTATTGTTTCCAACTAATTGCTTTTTAATTTTATAGCAAAGCCACAAAAAATGCTTTGCAATCGAAACCGATCTGAAGCGAACCGAACCGAATTGTGGTTGAATAACCGAAGAGCATTCCTCCAGAGCAACTTCTCTGGCAGCCTCGCTTAAATATGTGCCGTGAACTTACCTAACAAATTGTTGAGCAATTTTAATTTTCATTTAATTAGCGAGAAGGAGCCAGGCAAAGTGCCCTGAAATGCTAACTAGCTGCGAGGGGGCGGGGAGCTGAGCACACACTTAATTATTTGCTTTATGCTTGGCACCTAAAAGTATACAGCATTTTCCGGAACCCCCCTCCCCAACAAACACTCGCACTGGAAAATTAAAATGCAGGGCATATTTAGCATGGCAAGATTTCAAGTGGGGCTTTGTGTATGTCGCAGTCTGTGACTGTGTCTGGTGTTTTCCATTGCGGTCTCGCCTGGAGCACCCTGCCCCTTGCTCCCTGCCCCCTCGAGTGGCAAAAGCAGCAGGAGCTGCAGGAGCGGCAGGAGCAGCATGCGGTGTCCTGGCGCAGAACTATAAATATTTAAATATGCTAAAATTGATGGGCCGCCCCGCCCCGAATACTCACAGTGCACAATGAGCATCACACGCTTGCTGACTGTTGGCGGGATGCCATTGGAGGCGATGCAGAGGTAGGCGCCCATGTTCAGCCGCCTCACTTTGGCGATGGTCAGGAAGGATCCGTTGAACGCGACGGCTGCGGAGGGAAATATAATATCTATTAATATCGGAGGCTCCACTGGGCAAACTTATCTATTTCAGCAATACTTTTTCGTTGCCATATTCACACGGAGTTCTCCGGCATCTTGATTCCCGCCCTCAGCCCCAAGGAAAATCTACATACTATTTTGAATTCGACAATACGATACCCAGTTTCCACATAAACCACTTCTGTATTAAATATTTATATAATGCAAAGAAGTCGGAATAGAACATGCTAAGTTTAGCCCTTACTTTTGTGAAAAGATGTACCTTCTTAGCAAATGAAGATTTAAAATAATATTTATTTATATTACTTGTAATAGGGCATTGCATTTTGTACTCCGCATAACTAGAGTAGAGTCTTGATTCTTGGCTTATATCCATATAAATATTAATGAATATAAATTTAAAACAAGAAAGACAGCTTACTTTGGCAAGTCGAAGTTTATATACTTTTAAAGCTACCAAATGATGTGTTATTCTATAAATGCTATATATAACAAGTAGAAAACCAAACTTCTGCAAGCCTATTGATTTTAATATAAGTAAAACCTTATATCTTAAATAGTTATTCTATATAAAAGAAGAAGGAAAGCAAGCTTCTGCAAGGCTTTTCATTTTAATATAATATATTTTAGATATAAGGATATCTTAAATTGCTAAAAATACATGGATATATGGACTTTTTAAGTTTCATCCAAATAGCTTGCTTAATAATGAACAGACGGACGAACATGCGGACATGGCTAGAAATTTGAAGTTTTAAACCAAGCTTCAGTGAACGCGAAATCCCTTTGACAATTCCAGAACTAAGCTACAAAACATAAATTGCATAACTTTGGCATAAGATCCCTTCTATTGCACACATCCAACTTACTCGCTGTAAATCCTATATATTTGGCAATAAGTGTCTGATTGCAACTTTTCCTGGTCGATAGTGATTTTAATCTGGTGCTGTACCCTAATCTTGTTTAAGCCACAGGCCGATCAGCATGTAGCTGCGACTAACAATTTACCCAGTTTACTTACATCAGCCGCAGTAAAACAAATTATGTAGCTCAGATTTGATACTATTGGGCCAGTTGCCGACCTCTTTGACACCGGCACACATGAGTTAATTACCACGGAGAGAAAGTAACTCTAAAATGTTTTGTAATGAAATTTAATGCTGCGAGAGCACGCTCATGCAATCCCATACCCCCAATCCCAATCCCAATCCAGGAACCCCGTGGCATGCAACTCACCCTCGGCGCCATTGGGGAGCGGAATCAGTTCGCCACCTTCGCGGCGCCAGGTTATCGTCGGAGTTGGCGATCCCGTCGCGGCGCACTTGAGGGTTACGTTGGAGCCCTCACGTATTACCATATCGGTGCTGGTCGGGTAGTCCAGTATGTCGGGCGGAACTGTGGGCGGACCCGAAACACGTGCGCGCACGTAGGCGGAGATACAAGTTTTAAAGCGGCATATTATTCATACGCAGCGTGGGACAGCGACCGAATTGTTTGCGGGAATTGTTCGCCGGGTGTCAGACAGTTGGCAGCAGGTTCAGTTCCAGTTTGTTGACGGTGATGAAGATGTGTGTACATGAAAGAGAGCAATTTAATAAAGACATTGCCATTAAATTGTTTAAACTGCTGTTGTATAATAGCATCTTTTTCAGGAACACCAATTAAAACGTTGCTAATTTGTTACTAGTCTTCAGATAAAAGTTTTATTTGTAGTTCAGAGGCATCCACAATTAAAGCAAATGTTTAATTTTTATTTTCCCCATGGCAGACCAAAAGGTAGCTCACAAATTACTGAAAACTTAACATTTCCAAGCCATAGAAAACTGAAGAGCTTTGTGTCTGTATGCACCTTTTGCCCAGCGGTGCAATTAATTATAATTTTACGCTCGACTATTCTGCACTTGCCCAAAAAGAAACAATTAATAAAGGCAAAAAATAAGTGTCCAAAAATAAAGAGACCCTGATGATGGGCCCAAGAAGGGAAACATTTTTTTTCTAGTTAGATTTTTGTGTGTTTCAGATTTTTAAGGAAGGTTTCCTGAAGTGGGCAAAGAATGTGTCATAAAAATGGATTTTCACATTTTAACTTTTCGTAAAAAGAATTAGTTTCCAAATTGATTTCCTCCATAAACAGCATTTTATTTTTTATTGCTTTTGATATCCTTCACTGCCGCAAGTTATGACTCACACACAATGTGACTTCAAAGTCTTCATGCCAACAATGATGTGCATGTTTTACAAAATGTACTTTGACTTTTCACCCGGCCCACACACAGCTGTATACGTCATGTCCTACAAATTGAATGTAGGCTCCGCTCCAGCTGCTTTTCCTTAGCCCGTGTTGACTTTCCTTTAATAGCTCGACTCATGTCACAGGGGCCAAATCGGGGGGCGGCCTAAGTGGGCGTGTCTGGCAATTTCTTTTCTTAGCCGCCATTATTGTGCGCGGCATGAGTTGATAAGTTATGAAATCAGGTGAAATGGTGTGTGATTAAATTGGCGTTACAGAAATTAATTTCAATTGGATTGAGATGACGGCAAATGGCAGATATGAGTTTGACTGATTTCGGGATTTTCGATAAGAGCCTAAACTAACTTTGTGCACTTAAAGCGATAAAACCTAACACGAATGAAAATTATTTTTAAGAGTATCAGCCGCAAAGCTGGCTTTATTCCTCCACAACAATCGAATTCAAAGGTATCCTTAAAATTGATATTTGTTTAATCGTTTATTCATATTTTTTAAGCGCTTTTCAAATCAGCTCGCCCATTTTCTGAGCTGACCCCTCGGCAGGGGTCAAACCAAGCCCATTTAACCATAGGCAAAACGTCGGTGCGAGAACATATTGCTTTTTATAAATTATTCAATGCCTGGCTGGCTTCCACACTCATGCCAGTCCATCGTTCGGCTTAACAAAAACAATCATCGCCAAAAACAACAAACTAGCCGACAAAACAAGGCCATACAACTTCAGCGCCGAAATTGTGAGTAAAAATAAGAAAATTTGTTTCAAAATTTGTTTCCTGACCGTATTTTTCGGTTGCTCGCTTATTTTTCATTTTAGTGACTTTTTTAAGAGGATTTAACGATTAAATTAGTTGGCAGCTTGTCCTCTTAAACCTCTTAATATTTTTTCCTTCTGGTTGTCTTATTTATTTATACATTAATTGTTTTAGTACTACAAGATTGCAGTATAATCAGGGCACTAGACAGGTTTTTTGGGCTTTTTCTTTCAACAAGCTATTAATATTTCAGGTGCTTACTTCAATCAGATTGTTTGGTTGCGCTATACCTTTACGTGAGTTATTTTTGAATATTCTTAAGCTTCGCCCAACCATGTTATGTTGACAATATTTTATATTTTTATTCCCCAAAACAAAGATAATAATAACAAAATAGAATTTCATTGCTTTTATTCGATTTCTGCAGCTTGTCATTTCTTCTTAAGAGTATGAATAAATGATTTAAAATAATCTAATTTTCAATTTATGAAAAAAATTTTTTTCTAAAATTTGAAGGTTACAAATTAATAAAAATAAAGTATTTTTACCATTACAGTTACTTCACTGGACATTCGAAACGACGTCAACTAATCTAACTAAACACATCCGCTGTAAAAGCAACTGCTTTATAGAATGTTTACGACCGCTGAAAGGCACGTAACTCAAGACTTTGGTTTAAAGTTTCCGTTTCAATGTATATAAATATTATTAAGACTTGATAATGTTTAGGTAAGTCAACATCGTTGCGTTTTCCCAAATGAGGTCACAACATTTCTACAGCCTTTGCCAATTTCGGTTTATCAGCTTACCCTTTTCCATTTCCCAGCGACTGGCTTATAAGTTCTGATCACTTTCGCGCCGCCGTTTATTTGCCTATTCCGCGGTGTGGAAAACTACAACGGCGGCGACAACAATAATAGTTGGTTGCCATCGCGTGGCCCGGATTGCCGAAGGGGGGAGGGGGTGTGCGGATGGAAATGGAGATGGAGATGGGTGGGGGCACCACAAAATCGAGCACTTTGTCAGTGGCAGCTGGAAAATCCGCGCTGATTTAAAGCGGCTTGCCATTTTGCTTATGGACTTAGTGCGGTTGTGTGTAAATTATTTCATGGCAAGCCGCTGTTGCGCTCAGTGTATCGGGGCGGACGACTGGGTCCTTAATGAATTTCAACATCAATGAAAACACAATCAACCAGAGTGGTTACTTATGCGGACGGTGCGAGGCAACCGGAAACGAGACACAAAACCCCAGCTCCGAAACGGGGCGGCATGTTCATTTTAAATTCGCCTACGGGGCGGATCTGCCGCTCTGTGTGCTCTGAGGTTTTTCGGTGCCGCTCCGACGTCTACGCCGTCTGAATAATTAACGTCGGGACATGGACGACCTGGACATGGATGGGACAGGCGCAGGTGCAGGTGCAGGTGCACGTAGCATGTAAATGGTTTCATTACCTGCCGCTCTCCGCCGTTTGCGGGAACGAACTAATGTGTTGGCTAAGTGAAAACTTTCCGACAAAAGCCCGTTGGCATACGGCATTCGGCTTAAGTCGAATACTCGCTTCTTCATTTTGCAATTAAACCCAATCGGGAGTCGTTGAAAGTTGCACAACTGCGTTTCCCTAACCCAGTTTCTGCCTTCAATCGCCACTTGGCTGAGCAATTAGTGCTATTTGAAAAACTATCAACAGCAACTTTGTTCCAGCGCCGAGCCACTCAAGGCAAATTACAATTCATTTGAGCTCCCTTCGGAGTTACATGCATCAATTTCATTTCACAAGCTTTGCTCTGTTTTGCTGTTTGCCAGCTTTACGCAATCCCCACTCGAATACTCACCGACGACGTCCAGGTAGCCAACTTGACTCTTCATCGGATCCGTGTTTATTTGGCACATGTACCTGCGAACGATGCAAACGAGATTTGTTTATTAGATTTTAGACTTAACAATTAAGGAACTGTTTGCGACCCTCTCATACTTTAAGCGATAGTAAAAGGCATGGGGCAGATATCTAAATATGCAGCCTGATAGTGGGTACATTACCAGCCTTTGTCGGACTCCTTTACATCACGTATACGCAAAATCCAGGCACGTTTCTCGGCGTGAGTTATGCTCATGCGATGATTTTTGGTTATGACGTGATTTTGTATCGTTAAAATGGTCTGTGTATCGACACGTAGCCACGCAATCTAGAATAACAAAAAAATGTACGCTGGAGTAAAGAAGTCGTTTATATTCGGGTAGATTTGAGTTGTAAAACTAAAACGTTCAGCGATTCCTCGACCCAGTGCTAATGCCCCAGTGGCGTGGCCGGAGCTCATTTATTACGCCCAGGGAAAATGTCACCGAGGAGTGAAAAGCCCTTTGGATAATGCGCCTAACCGATGAGAATTAGTGGAAACTGTGCCCATGCTAGATGGATTTCAATGTTGTTCTATATTCTTAGTACTCGGGTTGATAAAGACCTTTCCTTGAGGCGGCTTTGTCATCGGGGGTATTATGAAATATAGCTCAAAGAAACTGGAAGGCCCATCGCACCAATCTCAAGTTTTGTGCTAGATTCTGAGTATTCCTGATTGCATAGCTTTGAGTTCTAATTGCTATACGGTCCGGGACACTTCTAACATGGTATCAAATCTAATTCAACTGAAGACCTGAGATCGTCCTTAGAGCCGAGTTCTCTTTGATCACCGGTTACTGAGGTTGTTCTCGCTCCGACTTCGTTTTCTGGCGATCAAATAAACTCGGCTTTGAGTTCAACTACCTCCACGGGGCACTCAAGCTATAAGGTAGAGAAACTGTTGTCTTCCATACTACTGGACATCACTTTCACTAGCTTTCAGCTTGTTTGCCCCACGCAACAGTGATAATGATAACATCGTTGGACATTACAATACAGCACAATGAGCTCTAATAACCTGGCTGGATATAATCAAATCGCACGACAAAATGGTGGTGTATGGGATTTGCTATTTTCGTTTCGGCAATTCATTGAGATTTATTTTTCGTTTTGTTTACCTTTTAGTGTGTCACGAAGACAAAGTACCACCAATGGGCCCCGGAACGTGCCCAACAAAAGGGTCAACTCAACCAGGAGGACGACACGCAAAGGTGGAAAACTAGGCCCAAACATTTTCAGCATTAGTAGATTAAGTGAAAATGGTTAAAGCTGACGGCGCAAGGTGTTCCGAAACCCCTTTTTTTTGTTTGGCACAAACGTTAAAATGAAAGTAACTAATAAGCATTGGCTTTTTAATGCAAAAAAAGTCTATATTACATAAGAATCAAAAGGTCCAACATTCTTGTTTGGACATCTTTTTTCCTTTTTTTTGAGAAAATGGTTGTTTTTAATATTTTAATACAACATACCTTAATATTTATTTCACTTGGGTTACATTTTTTTTAAACTACGATGCTAAAATGTTTGCGCGACAAATCATTAATAAAAAATCATGGGGCGATAAATTAAATCGTACGCAAGCATTTTAGATATGTCTAATTTTTTTATTATATGTTAAATTTGGTATTGATTTGTTTTGTTAAATATTATAAACATTTTTAAAATATTCGTTAACTTTCTCTCAGTAGATCTGCCACTTAGTCTCAAAAATGTGTGCCTAAAATATGATGTGCTTATAATATAAGTGCGTACGAAAAAACTAACGAAAATCCACTATCATCTGCTTAGATTGATTCCCCTTTAATGTGGAACGCACTTTGAAGTACGAACGAGAAAATAAACCTTATACACGGCTTACAAAATTAAAATAAATTAAATGGGAAAATTAAAAATGGGACCTTGGAGGCTTTCCATTTTGAGATAAAAACTCACCTTGTAGGTCTGCAAATTATCGACTACGCACTGGAGTATGGCCTCCCGACTCACGGGCACCGTCACGTTCTGCAAGAGTTCCCCGAACTTTGGAAGATCTGCAAGGAAGGAGAAGAAATGAGTACTGACTGGCTCTCGATCTAATCTAAAACAAGGTACATATCAGGTTGTTTCCTATATTCAACCGTTGAAACATCTGTATCTACCTTTGTTTCGAATGGACAAAAGACCAACTCCACCATAATAAATTATTGTGTTGCCAAATTATTCAAGCCCAAGGTCATACTTGCCTTAGAATAGGGGAGCTTAACTTATGTTCGTTGTGTTTAAGTTAAGAGCCTTGATTCTAAGATAATTCGACCATCAAAACAGCATGCTAAATATATATCAGATAAAATGTAATTTCGTAGATATAACGAACTTGAAATAGGTTTGTAAAAAATACGGGAATTAATAAAGTACAGTGACAAAATATATGTTCGGAAATGTTTGCTCATATTCTAAAAAAATAAAAGGTCAAGTGCTTGGTTGGAATTGAAAAAATTTAATTTAATCAGTCCTTACTTCCGTTACAACTAATTTTCTTGGAACAGCTTAAAGCCATTAAGATTTATCGGGCATTTGGCTTAATGTATACCAATATTTTCTTAGTTTAGTGAAATGCAAGTCAAACTCGTAGGGTAAGAAACTGAAGCAGGTTTCTTTGTATTGAAGATAATTCCAGGCGTACAAGCCCGTGTTCTTTGTACTGCTTACTCTGAACTTAACTTTTCAATTATATGACAGCCTCCACATAATAAATGAATGCAAATTAAGGAATGCAGCATTTCATTTAATTTAATTTGTGAGCCCTGATTTGGATCGGATATTAGCGGCTGGGAGCATGACCATTCCATTCTGTTTAACATAACCCACGTCAACATCAACATCAACAATCGTGGCCCAGACTGGCCTGTCAGTCAGTTCTCAACCAGTCAATCAAAGTCCCTCCACCGCGCTGCCACCCAGATCGCAGCCACCCACACTCCTCACACCCACACACCCACACTCCTCACACCAATGCTCAGCGGAGCGTTGGAAAAGCGCGTTGACTTTAAAGGCGCGCCCGCAAGTATGCAACAGATTTGTGGTTTGCCTTTCGAAGGGGAGGGGAAAATCTGAGGGCGGGGCTGAAAACTTAGCCGCCGCTTTGTGTTTGTGTTTGCTCTTGTTTGTCGCTGACATGCTCAGAAACCTCAACGAAGTTTGCTCTCCGCATACGCTCGAGAATAAAATAAAATAAAAACATAAATGTAGGAAAAACAAGTGAAACTCTGGCAGACGGAGGCCTTTTCTCATATGCGGGGCACGCATCGGTTAAGGCAAATCAACACATAACAATCTTGTACTTAAAATGCGTAAACAAGGCGATAAGCAAGGGTGATGGCCAAGAAAGTGGCGGGCGAATTTTTTGATGTTTATTGATGCGGCCGTAAATCTCAATTGCGGCGGGCAACATGCGCAACGTCGGGAGAAGGGCAACTTTGTGCTCGTCGTTTTTGTGTGTCCCCATCCTGCCGTTTATTGTCGCCTAATCTCTTCCTAAACATCACGTTTCGAGTTGTCAACGATACCCTTACTTTTGCTCGGGTAACGGGCGGTTGGGAATCGCTCTACGCGTGGAAAGCATTTTCATGGCACAACACTGTGAAAATTACATACAGCGCAAGTGGCGTACCCCAGAAGGTGTTAGTGTATGCCATAGACTTTCAAAAAAAATAAAAATGAGTCGTCGTTTTCAGAAAAGCGCGAGGTTGGTTTCGCCCCACAGGTCAGTTCTCATTGTCATACATCGGCCATCCGTTTTATTTGACAATAAAAAATGCCTAGCGCGGTTTTTAATAGCCTTCTATTCGTTCAGTTATATGTCCTTTATACTTAACATTAGGATAATAAAGTAATTAAATTAATAAAAAGGTAAGAAATCATATATTTACAAATCACCGATTTTTTAGCAATTCGAAGTCGTGATCTAGGTCGCATCACCGAGGGATTAAAACTGAAAGAGCATTTCCCAGCTCGCATTTCGTATCTCTCGTGCGCCTCACTTGATAATAATAATGCAGGCGAGTGCCGAGTGCCGGGTAGCCCCACTAACAAGTTCGATCACACAACCATCGATTCGTCAAAGCCCAACTGGGCCCATCACATGCTGTTTTGTCATCGTCTGCCGCCTTTTGCCAACTCATTTGATTCGCCTCCGCTTATTGATACATCCACAATAAGGATATGCCTGCGTGGGTGAGGGCTTTTATGGCCTACTTTCTGCGAGGCGGTCGTGTGTGAATATGTGGAAATTTGTTACATATTTTGCGCTCCGTCTTTGGGATTGGAAGTGTGATTGTTTAGTGGATTTATGGGCATATGAAATTAGGATTTAATGGGCATTTGCTTTGTATCTGAAGTGGATATATGTGCCACAGAAACCTGCGGATCCCAAGACGCTGGGTGCTTAGCATAATGTTTATGATGTGAGGAATGAAATTGCAAATCGCCGTTTAGCGTCTGTTCTTTGGAGGCTTAGTGGCTCGAGGAAAACGCAGCTTAAGTGATGCCCCTAACTCATCCGAAATGTTGTCTATCTTCCAGTTACCTTCTGCTCATTGGGGACGTCTTAAAGTGGCCAGGACAAATGCAATTTGAATACCCTTAAATCATGCCCAAGCAAGTCTCCCATTTGATATTATAAACTGCTTTGGCTTAGTTGTCAGTGCCTAATGGACCACTTTCTCAAGCTCACTAGGCACAATTTCCCACTTTCCTTCCGCTGCTTAAAGCCAACTTTATTAAGTCAAGCCGTCTTGACTGGCATTCCAACTTAATAAGCGCAACAGCAACATCCAGAAGCAGCAACAACAAGTAAATGGCGCTATTTAAATGCTAAACAACTCTATTAAGTTGCACGACACACTCACACACTCGCACGAGATGTGTGCGAGATACACACACTCGTGCAGCCATGCCTTACTTTCTCCCATAGCCCATACCCCATAGCCCATATTCATGCCAAGGGCGAGCTTGACATTTGTCCGCCGTCTTCTCTGCAGAGAAAACTGAACCTCAGCACGTTTCAAATACAATTTACAATAAATAAAATTTAAAAGCGAGAAAAAAGACTGCGACAAGAGCCAAAGCAACTCGCATTCAGAGACACTCGAGGGACGAGAAAAGCGGGAAAGCGCGGGGAAAGCGACTGCCTTAATGGCGCCGGTCGAAAGTAGGGGAACGAGGGACGCAGGACGAAGGACGAAGGACGAGGAAGGTGCAGGAGACGCCGGCTGACAAGAACTGAGCACGTGACGACACTGGGGATAAGCTTAAGAGATATAAAAACGCTACGGCTTGAGGCCCAGGTGGATGTGACCGTCGGCTTGACAATTAATTAGTCTTAATATTCATAATTGGAATATCAATTGACCGTGTTTGCGAACGAGCTTCTTTCAATTAATGTGTTCGAGCTTATTAGAGACAATGTATTACTGGTAGAGGTAGTAACTGTGTTTAGTAGTTTTATAAATAAGATAATTTAGGGGGCGAGCATGTTGCTTTTTGCACACCCCTTCACAAATATATTTATATTTTTACATTTTCCAATTAACGCGATTGGTCAAATTCGAATGCATTTAAATTTTCTAACTTTTGGCGCAATCCATTGATTTTGACGACTATAAAAAAAGAAAAATGTTTAATTTTTCAGCGTGCTGAATGAAAAAGTTTTAGAAGGTGTATTTATTTGATGGATTGTTTATCCATTTTTCATCACATAATATCAAAACTTTTGTATGTTGGAAGTGCGACTTTCGGCACAACTTTTTTACCTGGTCTTTTTTATATCATAAGTTTTTATTTTATTTTCCGTCAAAGTTTCCCAAAACCATGACGAGAAGCCGTTCCTATTTAACCAAAAAAGCAACACAAGCAGTTGTGACCCCTGATTTTATCTGAAAATTCAAATTTTGTCGATAGTTAACTTGCTTATGCTTATAAGATATATCTTTAATTATAAGGCACTAATAGGAGTCGTCATCATGTTAATTTTACAGATCTGAAATGAGTTGCTCTTTTTATTTTCCGAGAAAAATGTGTGGCATACCAAAATTTGAATATCTCAGAAGGTATAGAAGTTCGAAGCTAAAAATAAATCACCGGGGTCGTGTTAAGTCTGGTGAAATGTGAACTCAAAAATAAACTTCTGGATATAATTGATATCTTGAGATATAATGTCAAAACTAAGTATAACATTTATAAAAACGTAAAAGCTGTAGGCTTTTGAAATCGAACCATTATTTTAGGACCCTCTACCCACAATTTGATGCTTGTGCACAGATAAAATAATTTTTTATACCCTTGCAGAGGGTATTATAATTTTGGTCAGAAGTTTGTAACGCAGTGAAGGAGACGTTTCCGACCCTATAAAGTATATATATACTTGATCAGGATATAGCCATGTCCGTCTGTCCGTCTGTTTCAATACCGTTTGCGAGCTCAGTTTAAGAGCTAGCGATCTGAAACTTTTACAGTCGTCCTAAAACAAGTGTACGCAGATCAAGTTTGAAAACCGCCCCGATCGGATGTCTATATCCTATAGCTCCCATAGGAACAATCGGATATAACTAGCAAGAATGGAAGATATTTCGCGCAGTGTAAAAGCTATTGACATTAATCTTTACAAATCGTATTTTTTTATGCATACCTTGATCAGGGTAAAAGCGCGTGAGGATCGGACGTCAATATCCTATAGCTCCCATAGGAACAAAAGGGTAAAATCGGTTAAAATTTAATGATTTTTAGGATATTTCGCGCAGTGTGTAAGCTACTAACATAAATTTTTCCAATTCTTATTTAATTACGCATATCTTGATTAGGGTAAAAGCGCTTGCCGCTCGGAAATCTATATCTTAAAGGAGATAGGAAAAATTGTTAAAGGCGTTTTTTTCTATTTGTATATGACATTTTTGCAGTATAAAAGCAATTGACTTGAAACGATGCAAATCTAGTTTACTTATGTATACCTTATTCCTTTCGCTACTTTTTCACTTTTAGCAATTTCGGCAAAGTCTGCAAGGGTATTAAAACTTCGGCTTGCCGAAGTTAGCTTCCGTCCTCGTTAATTTTGAAAAGAGTCTCAAAATTATGTTTTTTGAATAACTCTTAAACGTATAAAAAAGAATGCAACCATTTTTTTTTAATTTTTACTTTCACCGCTTTTTTTCCTAAGACAAATGATTTTATGTCTTAAGTCTTGGTTTGCTTTACTCGTTCCGAACGGACAATCACAACAGATTTTCACTTATACGGCTATATATTAGTGTCACCCAACCAAAAAATTACATTAAAAAAAAATGAATTACCTACGGGTGCTGAGATGGAATATTTCCAGCAACACAATATTTTTTAATTCTTATGATTAACTTCTGTTAAATTAAATATTTTATATTCTCTCTGAACAAACTTACATTTACATAGCATTGCGCTGAAACTAAAAAATGAAATATAAATACCAACTTAATCTAATCCTTTTTTTAGTAGTTTCTGTAAAGGACTAACTTTAAGGAAACAATGACCTAAAAATTTTTTATTGAAAGAATTCTACAATAAATATTTAAGGAAACATTATTCAAAAAATTTGCTTAATACGTTACCTAAAGCAAAGGGAATTTAGCTCTTATTTTATGAAACAATTTCTAATAACATCTTACACATAACCCAATAAATAAAAATAAATCCTTAGCAGACGTCGGTGATAAAAGTAACGCTTAGTTTTGTAACCCACCCTACCAAACCAAATACTTATCCTGCTTCGATGAATTGATTAATATATATATACATAACAAGAGCATTAGATGGTTCAGGCTTAAAAATATATGTGCATTTAAGAATTACACCAAATAAAAGCTGTCTACCAACGGTAGTGTTTAATAGTTTAAGTGGCGATTCATTTATACGTAATTAAATTTGAAAAGCTTTAAAATAGCCGAATTTCTAATGAATAGTGGCCATTGTTTCCAACATTTAAAGCGGTAAATAAACAAATTTGTATTAGTTGAGTGGATACTAGCACAATGAATGAAACCAAATCACACAATTATAAATAAATTAATAATTTCAACCTTCAAATAATCCAACGGAAACAATCAAGACAATACATAAACAATTGCTGGCATTAAGCACCTAAAAGCACCGTCGTGTCCTTAAAGCATGCGTTCTAGGCTAATGTGCATGAGTCCTGTCACAGGGATACACAAATCTTTTGGAAACCGAGAATATGGAAATTCAAGTTGGGCGACATGGGCAATCGGGGGATGGGGATGAGGTGGGGCAGCAAGTTACTTACCTTTCTCGGGAATCGCATTGACGACCGTATCCTCGCGAATGTCTTCAAGTAGCTCATCCTTATTTTGCATTTCCGCTGCGAGATTTCATTCCGAGTGCCACCGAGGCATGAAAAGCGTTGAGAGTTTATCCAGGGCAGGAGAGATGGAACGAAGAGACGGATACATTTAGAGAGGTAGTTAATATTGGCTTGGTTATCCTTAGTGCAAATTCAATTTGCGGTGAGGAGTGTGTAAGGAATATAAACAGATACCCCGGCTCGTCCGCACTTCTTTGAAATTGGCAAGCTTTAAACCCCAAAAACCGCACCCAACGCGCCCAGAATACCAAGGGAGAAAAACTTCTCGTTTGGTGAACTTTTCCAATATTTTAGGGTCGTTGCTTTTTTCAGCGCCTTTCTTTGCAGGCGCTCAGCTTGTAATTTTCGCAGCCACAAAATGAAGTTGCAATTTGACTTTTGTGCAGCTGCATCGGTGGAGCAGCTGAAATCGATTGCGGGAAAAAGGGGTTCAATTCCCGCAGCTAACAGGTGAATTGCATTTTCGGGCACGCGTCATAAAATATTTAGGAAATGCTGGCAAATGGGTAAATAGATTTACTTTTATGAGCTCGCGTTTAGAATGTGGAAATACGAACTGCAGGCCAGCCTTGGGGAAATTCAGCTGGTACATATTTATGGGCGTATAAATCGTATAAGTTAATTAACACACCAATATATCCACAAATTTATCAAAATAAAATGAATGTTAAATTAATTACTGACATTTTTAAATTCGGCAAAATAGCAGTGCTCACCTAAAGCTGCAATTTGTTAAAGAGCTCTCCTTTCGATACAGAAATGAGCCATTGACACTTTCCCAAGTCGCCGACTGTTTTGATATTGATTTCCATTTCCACTTGGCCCGGCACCTTGGCACACATACTTCTGCACCGCATTTTCCGGGCACTCCGGCTGCGCCATAAAATACTGTCATCTATAACCGGAGAGACCTTGAACGCGTGTCTCTGTGCGTGCAGACAGTCGAGTCAATAGCGCAAATGGATTCCCATTCGCTGTGTGTGTGGAAATGGAGCTGAGGAAAACTTAAGGCCGAGGCAGGGAACGGGCAGTGAATTTTCAATTAATTTTCGTGTTGCGACTTCTCGAGTCGAAAGCGTTTGCATTTTAATAAAAGCATAGCACATGCTAACTGGGCAGGAGGCGGCTGCTCCGGCTTTTCCGACTCTACCGACTTTTCCGAATTTTCCGACTTTTCCCACATCTGTCGCAGCTGGCTGGCAATGCAAATACATTTTGTGGCTTCCGCAAACGCATAAGAGTGAGCAATAAATTCGATTTCTTGTACGTCTATTGGAGAAATTGTTTTGAGATTCGGGAAAGAGGGAGCAGGCAGAAATCAACTGATGGAGAGCAACTTTTGTGTGCGACTTGGTCTGGCTGCTGTTTGTAATATTTTGTGTTGCATACTTGCAGTCGCCCGTCACTTCCCATTTTCCCAGAGCATGGCAGTGGATTCCTCGCTTCTTGCGGCTTTCGGTCCATGTGCAGACATGGAAAACGCATCGAGCTAGCCAACAAATGTTTCGAGGGACCGTTACGTGCCCCAACTTGAGTCTGAGCTCCAAAAAAACCGAATGAAAGTGTTCCGAAAGTTGCCCAAAAGTTCCCTATTCTGGTCTTGTCCGTTTTGCTCTTTTTGTGCCTAGTATGACGTGATTTGCAGGCAATACGACGTGACCGTGAAAGATTCACAGCGAGACTTACGAAGGGAAGAGCAAAGTCTTGGAACTCGGGGATTGTGATGGACACCTCGAGACTGCCGGCAACTGTGTTGCAATTTAGAAGCCTCAAAACAACTGCATTTTTGAAAAAGTTCAAGTCAAGGCTCATATAGAAGAATTTTTTGGAAATTATAGTTGAACATTAAACCCATTGACAGAAAGTATCTTGGTTATACCACACATTTAAAAACCTGCTAATTTTATTTTGCTCTCATTATATTATTTGCATGTTAACAAAAAAACTGCTTACATATATTTTTGATTGAATTTATAATATTAAGAAATATTAATTTATAGAATAGAAATCATGGCCCTAATTAAAGAAGAATAGACGAAGCTTTTCAATTCTTTTAGCGAACTATCTCGAAGAAAAGTTTTCGTATAAAAAATACATGCTCGGGCTGATTTATTTATGTTTTATTGTGTTTTAAATACAAAAAAGAAAAGAAAGAAAAATTAAGTTTGTTATTTTTTATTCCAAACTCATAATCCTATTTGTGTTTCCGATTTTTCTGTGAGCGTATACCACACCAGCCATCGAAAATAGGTTTTTTTACCTAACAATAACACCATTTTTTTCATAAATATAAAAATGTAAACATGTTTACCAAGCATAAAGTCTTTAACTTTTCGTGCCATTCCATTTAAGCATTTAAAATTGTGAAAATATTATATATTTAGGTGTCGATGCTTAAAAACTTGTATATCTGAAATTGATAATTCTATATACTTATATACTACCTGCAATAGAAAGAAGACTTTTTGCCAAGTTTCGTCAAATTGCTTTATAACTGAGGGACTAGTTTTTTAAGAACGAAGTTCTTTCAGGTGTTTTTTAAGGAATTTAATTAAATTGTTATCAATATGATAATACCAAACGTTTTTTCATAAATTATTACTACAATTTGCAATCGGACGGAAACTTAATTCTCGCTGAAATAAGTCTGATGTATTCCCAAAATGTATTTTAAAGCGAGCCACATTTCGTGTCCACTTAGCTGCACACCTCGAGGCAGCCCCATTTTCCTGCTGTCTAACCTCAAAACTTCATTAGCCAAAAAGCACGCGCCGCCAAATTGAAACGACAGAAACAACAAACGCGAAAATATCTTCAAATAAAAAAAATGGGAATGAAGGCTGGTGAGGGGAGAAGTGCGTTGAGCGCTATAAATTGCACGGCGGCAGAGAATAAATGTAAAGTAAATGGCGCTAATTCAAAGTAGATTTATTTATTATGCCATTTTTCCCGCGGCCCAGCGCCAAGAAATATGCCTTAAATTTCCCATCCGAACAATGTCGCTGGCAGACAATGTGGCAGCTACAAGGGCGCGGAGCGGAACCGGAATTCCGCGGAAGAGGAACACGCAGTTACAGGAAGCAGGAGCAGCCCAAACACGGCGAAGGCGTAGCCAAAACAAAACCGGGCAAAAAACATGGGCAAACAAATGAAAATGTATTTGGCCAGAGCCCCGAAAATTATGCAACAAAAACGCGGGCGAAGCTCAAACATCCGCAGACAGCTTTAGGCCCTCTCAGTTCAGTTCAGTTGCGAGTTCAGTTTCAGAGCCTCAATATGGGGCACATATTTACTGCGGTGGCAGGGCGCCTGAGAAGCCGAGCACCTGCTGCCACAGACAGCCGCCGTTGATTTTCCTAACGCACTTAAGCCAATTCTCTTCGCCGTCTGCCGGCGGCCCAGATGATTTATTGGCCTGCCCGACAGGCAGGAACCGGGGAATCGCCGGATTATCATTTCGGGAGGTGTCAACAACTGCCCGAAATTTGCGCAAATTTGTCTATGATTCCCAACTGTCTGTAAGTGTTTGTTTTGGCCCGGCTAATGATTCCAATTAGCCGCATTTGTACAGTGGAGAGGGAGGGGAGGGAGCTCCATTTCAGCTGTGTCTTATCTCAGCGCAACACCTTCACGGCCCGCTCATGCTCATCAATCTCCCGCTGGCCAAGTTCCTGAGCCAACTTTGTCAGCCTGATCTTACTTTGCTGCAGATTTCTAGCACTTTCCTTGGCCAGCAGGAAGATATTATGCAGGTTATATTCTGTTAGGGATTTGACTAGCGTTTTCATTGCGGACGAGGCACAGTTACCGAAGTGGAAAATCAAACTTCAAATGTAATAGTCGCCAAAAATTTTTTAATTTCTATCCATACATGATCAGCTAAGAGCTTCAAAACACAGCAGAGTTTGTTGTGATGCTGCGAGCAGCTTTTTACGCAATTAATAAAATAATCTTTAAGGAACCAGATTTAAATACCCGTGTCAATCATCAATAAACTCCTTTTCATTAAAAACTAGAATTTCTTAAAAAAAAATTTTATTTTTGAATGTGGAAATAAGGAAATTGGTTTTGTCATTTTGATACTAAAATCATGTATTCATTTGAACCTGAAATGATTCTAGAAATTCTCTTAATAAGTAACATAACAATACGGAAAAGCGATAAAATTAAAGATTCTAAATAAAATTAAAGATTTTAAGAAAATGTTAATGGATGCTGCCGAAATCATATTAAAAATTTTGAAAATATATGTTGGATGATCTTCTTACCAAAGACTTTGATATCTAAATAGGGGACGAAATATGGTTTTGGTAAAAGAACTAAAACATACGAGTTATTAGAATTTATTATTATTTTCTGTATGATTACAATACAATAAAATTAAGCTGATTTGGTCCGATCTTTCCTTTTCCTTAAAATTACTAAATGTCTGACATTTTAGTAATTTTAAGTTTGAAAGAATAACTTCTCATATAAAGCAAAAGTTGTGACGAAAGCACCTTTCTGGTTTCAAATTTTGTGACGAAAAATTATAATGTTTTTGTACAAACAAGTATAACATTGTATACATTTTTCTCTTTTGGCATCAAGCCATTTCGGCCTATTTGCGATGGAAACATTTGCCTAATTGGGCGGACCGGCTTTTTTGATGTCCGTCAAGATACCTGGTGAGACGCAAAGCCGGCCCCTTACCAAAGATAAACAGTCGAAGAAATTAAATTTGACTGAGCACTTAAAGGAGATCAGGTGGGGAAGCGAGCCAACAACAAAGACATTTTCAAACGGACAGCGGAACAGGAAAAATGAAGCTTTAACAGGGATTCGCCAGGAGGCAACAGCGAAAAAGCGCAACAGCAAACGGAAAGAAAAACAAGAAAGGAAAGCTAACTTCGGGCGGAGCCGAAGTTGATATACCCTTGCAGAATACTCTGTAAATTATATTCTCCAAAATTATTCATATGATGCATTCTTAATACTCATAAAAAATCCGAACTTCCTAACTTTAACAACAACAAAGTTATGGCATTTCCAATCGTTCAGTTATATGGCAGCTATAGGATATAGTCGGCCGATCCTTATGAAATTTGATAGGTCGGATTGATTGGCCAAAAATAAAATCCATAGAAAATCCCAACTTCCTAACTTTACAAACACCAAAGTTATGGCATTTCCGATCAATCAGTTATATGGCAGCTATAGGATATAGTCGGCCGATCCTTATGAAATTTGGTAGGTCGGATTGATTGGCCAAAAATAAAATCCATAGAAAATCCCAACTTCCTAACTTAACAAACACCAAAGTTATGGCATTTCCGATCATTCAGTTATATGGCAGCTATAGGATATAGTCGGCCGATCCTTATGAAATTTGGTGGGTCGGATTGATTGGCCAAATATAAAACCCATAGAAAATCCCAACTTTCTAACTTTACAAACACCAAAGTTATGGCATTTCCGATCAATCAGTTATATGGCAGCTATAGGATATAGTCGGCCGATCCTTATGAAATTTGGTAGGTTGGATTGATTGGCCAAATATAAAACCCATAGAAAATCCCAACTTCCTAACTTTACAAACACGAAAGTTATGGCATTTCCGATCAATCAGTTATATGGCAGCTATAGGATATAGTCGGCCGATCCCGGCCGTTCCGACTTATATACTGCGTGCAAAGGAAAGAAGGGTGTGTGCAAAGTTTCAATCCGATAGCTTTAAAACTGAGAGACTAGTTTGCGTAGAAACAGACAGACGGACAGACGGACAGACGGACAGACGGACAGACGGACATGGCTATATCAACTCAGGAGGTGATCCTGATCAAGAATATATATACTTTATAGGGTCGGAGATGTCTCCTTCACTGCGTTGCACACTTTTGACCAAAATTATAATACCCTCTGCAAGGGTATAACAAGAGTGGACCAACATAAAACACAAATTACAAGAACTAAGGCAAATAAACGACAACACAGCCTCAAAGGCCAATAGCCGCAGTGATTGTTCGGCACTGTGCCTGCTGCCCCAGCACCCCATTTTGATTACCGCTCCACTCGGTTGGCTGCCAGGACATGCCAGGACATGCCAGGACCTGCAGCCCAGCCCAGCGTGAAAAAGTCGTGCATACTTTTAGTTGCAGCCCGTAAGCGTGTGAAAAAAGCCAGCACGCACAACAACGAGCACAAACACACGGACATAGACAACCAGAAATGGCTGCGAATAAAAGGGAATTGACATAGAAGGCAGAGCCCTCGAAGGGCGAAACATTTTTGCAGTCCATGGAGAAATGGTTGAAAAATTGTCAAACAATTGCCTGCACATCAGCGGCAATTTCAGCTGAAACAAGAAAGGAAATGGCAAGCCGTATCTTAAATACCCTTACAGCTGTTATAAATATTAAAATATATATTCCATATTTTGATTGCGATGGTTAAAAGCAATAAAATTAGGTCGATTTTCCGATAAAGTTTTTGAACTATGATATAGAAGTAAAACGGTAGTTCTGGAATCGGTAAAATTTATTACATCTCGTATATATTTATACGTTAAGAAATAAAGAAATAAAAATAAAATAAGAGTTATTGCAAAGCTTCATCCAAATAGCTTTAAAACTGAGGAACAGGGAAAAACGGACATGGCTAAGTCGTCTAGCTATATATATGTACTTTATAGGGTCGCAAACTGTATACTGAATGGTGTAAACATTTGTAAATTGACACGGAATGCAGGGAGCAATAATTCTTTGAAATCATGCGAAAATTAAATTTGACTTAAGCGAAAACTAGATACACTGTGATATACCCCCTACTTACTGCCATACTTACTGATACATAATACCATTATTTAAATATACCGCTTAACTGTTCAGTCCTTTATCACTTTAAATAAAAGCATCACTATTGTATGGATATGTTTTAGGATTGTTTTTTAAATTATTTATTTAAATTCTTATTTTCTGCACACAATGTCAGAAGGAGAAGATAAACAAAACAATATTTAATAGTAGGGATTTCTGTAATGTTAATTTTTGTAATAAACATAACAGTAGTGATGGCATATTAACAAACATTTACGGTAGTTTTCAAAAATATATTATATATACATGTATGGTTTTGCAACAACACATTTTTACCTATTTTCTAGTTGGTTTTTTGGTTTGACGATTGAAATAAGAACTGGGCGTTACAGGAGACACATGTCCAATTATATGGGCCAAGGTTTTGCAGACGAATATAATCACAACGATGTGTATACCGTGCAAGGACCCTGACTTGCTCGCTTATAAATGTAAAATAATTGAAGTCAGTTATTTGAAAGGCATATCCCTGTAACTTATTTATATTCTTGACAAACATTACCAAGTTACTGATTGGTTCGGCTACCATAAGGATGTGCAATTCCATTAATAAATCGAAAATGTTCAGTGTTCCCAAAAAAGTACACTAACAAAACCATATGCTAATACCCGACATTCAAACGAGAATCGTTTCACGTAAAAACCCTTTTCGAGAAACTCATGAAATAGTTGGTCATCAACTCAAGTCATAAACCCAGAAACTGACGACCCAAAGTGCCATCAATCACAATGTCAATCACTTTTTGTCATAAGTAGATACTAGCACGAGCACAAACATCTCACATTCGCCGAGGGTATTCTCTCCCTATTTTCAGAGGTTGAACATTGTGTGCAATGTCAACGTTTGTCCACTTGTTGAGCCGCCTGGCGCAGGATTCGGCTTGTTGCCCACAAGCCATAGACAAAGAAACTTAAGTGGTCACTTGTGTGTCTGAGCTTGGGGGAGGCGGGGGTCCGGGGCGGGGAGGAAGCGTGTGTCAGGTCAGGAGCCAGCCGGAATACGCATACGCCATGTGAGCCCCTTAATTATGCTGTGGGCTCTGGGCGGACAATGACAACTTAAACAGCCACTAAAGCCAACCAAGCACGTGCTTCTGGCTCCTTCCCCTTCTCCCTCCCCCGCAGCGTTTATCCTGCCCCAATGTGTGCCCAATGAGCCAAGCTGTTTTTTAGGCCCGGTCAGACTGCCAGTCACATAATTCACTTGGAATGACATCCCGATAGCTTTGGCGAGGGTGCAGAGTTTAAGCCACTCAAAACTTTTTGTTGCCACTTGGCAAAGGCGTCAAAGTTGACCTTGTGACCGGCACACAGCAGACAAAGCAAATGGAAAGTGCTGGATCCCAGTTCGATAACAACGATCAGAAAAACTAAGGAAGGAGGATGACAAATCTATTCGCTGGTGAGCTCGTTCGAACTTTGACGAGATTGTCGTGTTGCCCAAAATTGGAAAAGGAAGTGCTGCTAACCCAGGTAATCCATAAGTGTAGATGTTGTTAGTCACATTAGATAAAGCCTCATTGGACTCAACAAAGTTAACATTTTCGAATATTTTTATACTTTCTCGTTACGACTTTCTTATATCGAAAATCGGCATTTTTGTTCAGGAGTTTTTTTTAGAGCTTCAATCAAAATTATAATTGTAACTTTTAGTTTATAGATTTAGTTAGTTATACCCATTACTCGTAGAGTAAAAGGGTATATTGTATTCGTGCAAAAGTATGTAACAGCTAGAAGGAAGCGTTTCCGACCCTATAAAGTATATATATTCTTGATCAGGATCACTAGCCGAGTCGATATAGCCATGTCCGTCTGTCCGTCTGTCTGTTCGTCTGTCTGTCCGTCTGTCTGTCTGTCTGTCCGTATGAACGCTGAGATCTCGGAAACTATAAAAGCTAGAAGATTGGCATTTTGCATGCAGATTCTAGGAGTTCCTACGCAGCGCAAGTTTGTTTCAAAAAGGTGCCACGCCCCCTTTAACGCCCACAATCGCTTACATACGATTTTAAAAATTTAAATATTTCGGAAAAGTAAAAATGCAGTTTTATTGTCTTTATCAATACCTATCGAAATGTAGAATAAATTTTTCAAATTGGACCATTCGTTAAAAAGTTATGCGTGATCAAAGTTTCTATCTCCATCTCCCTCGCACTCCCTTTACGGGTATCTGATAGTCGGGGCACCCGACTATAGCGTTCTCTCTTGTTTTTACTAAAATGTGTAAAATGTCAAAAGTTGATGAATCATAAGAACTACATAGTCGAGAGTTAAAAAATAAATCATTTAAGAAAGTATCTACAAGGAGCCAATCAACTTACCCTTAAGATACTTTTTATCCTAATTTAAGCTATTGTATTTAGACAAATTAAATTAAGGTACCAAGATTGGCATTTTAAAATACCCTTACAAAGAGTTGTATTTGTTCTCTGTAGCTTTAGATGTTTTTAAGTTATAGGAGGAAAAAAATGAGCTTTTTACCCGATTTCGAATTCTGGTTTTGTAAATTATCTTTAACTGGAATATCGGATTTTAACAAGTCATTAACCGAAATGCAACTTGGATAAAATCTACATAATTGCAACACCGGCCCCAACAGCCCCATTTATCTAATTTTTTACTTTTTCACTTTCTCCGCTATTTCCAACTAATTAATTTCGTGCTTGTTATAATCGGACCATCGTATCAGATTTTCATTACTGTTAAATGCATTTTGTGATCCCCTTCGCACACTCAAGTCTTTTTTAACTTTTCGAAAACACGTTTAATGCAAAAAAAGAACCCATATTGGTCTTAAATTGAAATTGATGATTTAAGCAAAGAAACTCCCATTTGTATTTTAAGATGCAATTGGGTTGTCCAAAATATTCGTAGTTTGGATTAGAGAGAGTGTGGGGAATGTCACAGGTGACCTGAGAATCCAATTAGTTTTAGATAACTAAACAATTACTGGATAGAACCAAGCTTTAATATTGTGGCTTATGTTGGGCTTGGGTACAATTATGAAGTGATTTATTAATCCAATTTAAATCAGGTGGAATTCGATCCGTGAGAAGAGATTAGTGAGCCCAAGCACTGCCACTAGTAGTAAAGCCTATTAAGGGGGTACAGTATTTAAATTTTTGTTAGGATTTTTTTTTCTGAATGCACAACATTTTAAAAATATTGTGATTTAAATTGATCCGAGTAAAACTTTATGGGCGAAAGTTGTGGGTAGTTGAACATGGGTAAGTTAGCTCGTTTTGTATTCGATTTTTGGGTGTCCAAAACTTAAAAACGATCGCTGTCGAGTTTTTTTTTTTGACCATTTAAACTGACAGATAACTTGGATTTTAGGGCGAAAAGATCGCCTTATTCGAATAATCGAATAGGATTATTCTGTGACCAGTTATCGTGTACACCGCAAAACGTGTTTTTTTCAAGGTGCCGCCGAAAATTGCGTATATCTCACTCAGTTTTAAAAATTTTTGGATTCGAATTTTCCCACCTAGTGTTTAAATGTTGTATTATCACATGGTAAAATAAAATTTTAGCTGAGACTATACTTATCGCCAATAAAAATTCGTAAAAAATGACCTATTTTGCAGCGAATTAACCATACCATTGAATAAAGGGGGATAATTAAAGGGAAATGGATCTTCACTTACCCAAATGGTGGGCGATATGATCGTGCTCCTCGGACTCGCCGATGATGAAGTCCTGGTGCTGGTGGTGCAGCTGGTCCAGGTGGTGCAGCTCCCCCTCGTCGTCGCTCTCCTGGGCGGCGCAGACGGAGAGCGAGAGGGAGAGGGAGAGGCAGAGGAGCGAGGCTGCGGCGGCGGTGGCAGCGGCAGCAATTAGACGTGGGGATATTTCCGGCATTTTCCGCTTCCGCTGCAGCTTCCCCGCGCCCCTTCTGTTCTGGCGACGCGCGGCAATCGTCGCTGCATCCGCTGTCAGCGGAAATATATTAATTTTCATTTTTTATTCGCTAGCGCCGTTCCGGGCTTTTCCCCTTTCGCTCGTCCCCCCGTAGTTGTATGCCCTCTAATTTCTCCGGCACTTGGCTGCTTCGGTTGGGATCTGACTCTGGCCGTTGCTTCACTTTCGATATTCTGTAGCCCTCAAGTATTTATGCACATTGTTTTGCTCAGCTCTGGGCCGAGAGGCTGGAAAACATTTCCAATGCATAACTATAGACGGTGAACCAGAGTTCGAATCCCCTGCGGAGGTTTTTCACTGAAATTGGTAGGACGAAAAAACGCACATTCAGTGTATGTAAACTATATATAGGAAATAAGTGGCATGCTTTTAATTTTCCAAAGCAGTTTTTATAGCCAGTTTTCACCCTGCTCCCCTTCACCTGTGCTGCAGTAATTGTTTGTCATTTTATTATTAAATAGAATTCATTATTAATGCACACACACTCCCTGCTGTCGCAATTCATTATGCAGGATTGTATGTTATGCGAAATGGAAAATGGAAAAAAAGGTGAGGAAAGGAGCGTGTTTAAAAGGCAGTATTGTAAGAAAACAAATATTTTTTAGCGTAAAAGCTTTAATAAACACGAAAAAGAAAGTTGCTATATAATAGCCCACAGTATTGAACCTAAAAAATCTCATCAAAAAGAGGTTTTTCTTTTGGTAGCTCAAACTAATTTAAAAAATCCAGAGAGCTGAAAAAAATCGGGACACAACTGTTTTGAAAGTTTAAAAACAGTACATAAATATAGCATTTGTATTCCCTTTCTGCAAAGTGCATTATTTCACTTAAAGGTTGGCAACGCATTAAAGCGCACATTTCAGTGTTTCTTAATCTATACATAGTAATATCACGATTAAAGAATTACGGTGTTACTTTTATAAAAATCAGACCCCTATATCATATATATCTGCCAAAGGAACGATCAAAAAATTATTAATAAATATATAACCCGAACTAGATTCATTGTGTTTAGCATCGCAATTGAAATTTAAAATAGTATAGGGTAAATAAACTTCGTCTTGTTTCCTTTCTTGTCTTATTTCTAACCCAGTTAAAATTAGATCGGATAAAATTCATTCATTCATTCATTAAAATACAACAATCTACACGTAATACCACAAAATAACAAGAAAGGAAAGCTAACTTCGGGCGGAGCCGAAGTTGATATACCCTTGCAGAATATTCTATAAATTATATTCTCCAAAATTATTCATATGATGCATTCTTAATACTTAAAAAAAGTCCCAACTTCCTAACTTTAAAAACAACAAAGTTATGTCATTTCCAATCGTTCAGTTATATGGCAGCTATAAGATATAGTCGGCCGATCCTTATGAAATATGGTAGGTCGGATTGATTAACCAAATATAAAATCCATAGAAGATCCCAGCCTCCTAACTTTACAAACACCAATGTTATGGCATTTCCGATCAATCAGTTATATGGCAGCTATAAGATATAGTCGGCCGATCCTTATGAAATTTGGTAGGTCGGATTGATTAACCAAATATAAAATCCATAGAAGATCCCAGCCTCCTAACTTTACAAACACCAATGTTATGGCATTTCCGATCAATCAGTTATATGGCAGCTATAGGATATAGTCGTCCGATCCTTATGAAATTTGGGAGGTCGGATTTATTAGCCAAAAATAAAACCAATAGAAAATCCCAACTTCCTAACTTTAAAAACACCAAAGATATGGCATTTCCGATCGTTCAGTTATATGGCAGCTATATGATATAGTGGCCCGATCCGGCTCGTTCCGACTTATATACTACCTGCAATAGAAAGACAACTTTTGGGAAAGTTTCAAGCAGATAGCTTTAAAACTGAGGGACTAGTTTGCGTAGAAACGGACGGACAGACGGACAGACGGACAGACGGACAGACGGACAGACGGACGGACAGACGGACGGACAGACGGACAGACGGACATGGCTAGATCGACTCTCCTGGTGATGCTGATCAAGAATATATATACTTTATAGGGTCGGAAATGTCTCCTTCACTGCGTTGCAAACTTTTGACTGAAATTATAATACCCTCTGCAAGGGTATAAAAATAGAGTTATTTGAAATTATAAGAAATAGATTCCATGAGTAAAATGCGAGTTTTTAAATATGTATCCCAATTACCATGAGCTCCTTTAGATGTATGTAGGTTAAAATAAACACAAAATGAACATAAATAAAAAACGAAGCTTTTATAGGTGGACAAAATCGCACTTTATTTTTGCATATTAACATAAATATCCACCAAAACCGCCAACGTTTTTAAATGTTTTTTTAAAACACAGTTTTTGCTTAAGAAAAACATATAAGCACACGGCCTGATTTTTTTTATTTTAAATGAGTAAAGCTGCATAAACAAGGATACACGGAATTATTATTTTAAAATTGATAAACCAACAAGAAAGGAAGCAAAGTTCGGCAAGCCAAAGTTTATCTACCCTTGCAGTTATTACAAATCGACTACATTTCGATTTCTATACTACTAAAAACAATGAAGCTATGTCGATTTTGAGCTGCATTTTGCCATCGTTTCTATGGCAGCTATATGATATTGTTGTCCGCTTTTGATAAAACTGAAAACGTAATACTCATATAGTATATAATTACTATATTTCAAAAAAATATTTTGATAAATAGAAAAACAGCAAAATAGACTAAAAAAAATTTTTTTTTTATAATTTTTTTTTTTTATGGGAGCTATTTGATATAGATTTCCGGCTCGTTCTGACATAATTATATACTACCTAGAAAGACAACTTTCGTAAAAGTTTTACAACTGACAAGTTTGCGTAGAAACGGGCGGACGGACAGACGCACGGACGGACAAACGGACATGGCTAGATCGTCTCTCCTGGTGATGCTGATCAAGAATAAAGTATATAACTTTATAGTGTCGGAAATGTATCCTTCACTGCGTTGCAAACTTTTGACTGAAATTATAATACTCTCTGCAAGGATATAAAAACAAACGAAAGACAGAAATCCTAGTTCTTAAAATAGCTGTATGCATTGAGAAAATAAAAATTAAGCACTCCATTGACTGTTAATGGTATTCATATAATATTCTATAAATACCCGTTATTCAAATATATGCAGTGACGTCATTATTAACACTTTATCTGTCCTATAACTTCTAAGGTACGATTTGTAGTGTGTCGATAGATATTGACCGAATAAGCTGTTGTGTTAAAAACATTTTGAAATAAACTTGCGATGCTCCTAGCTCTTATATATAAGAAAATATAAATCTTTTCTTGGATTTAGAAAAAATAAAGTTTTATGGCGAATTTCTAAAATTTAGGGTTAATTTAGCTATGAGTGTAGTTTTTGAGATCACGACGTTCATACGGACGGACATAAATTTTTGAAATACACCTTCTCTTAGAAATGAACGATATTTGCATATTGAATTCACCAGGTTAGTGCTGACGAAGTTATGTATTTGCATAAGCGATTTCAAAAGTACCTATTGAAAATAGCTAGAAAAGTAAAATATTTTTATTTGTTGACATGCTGACATTTTCACTGGCAGCAATCTCGACTTAGGTCGCGAGTCAAAGAGGTCCTTGAAATACGTAAATGCTCTACGCAATTGAGGCAATTGCAATCCAACGAGGCGTATGGGTAACTTGACATGCTTCAATTGGCACCACATAAGCAGAGTGCAACATTTTCTAACCGCAATTCGTTTTCGGTTACATATTTTCCACCTCCCCTTCATTCCCCCTTCGCTGCCTCTTCTATACATATCATTTAATACATTTTGTATGCGAAGGCCGTAGCTTCTTTAATTGCTGGGAGCGGCAAATATTAGAAAACTCGAGCAGAGCGCACCCACACACACACACACAGAGAAGGGGGAAAACCAGTTGGCAGAAGACGCACAAGATATGGCCAGGCCAATGTGGAATCTGAACAAACTTGAAAACAAAAGTCAAGCGCAACGCAACGGAAAGCGGCAGAAAGGCATTTAAACTTTTGGACAAGTTTAATTTCCCGTCGAGTGTGGCCCACAGTAAGTGCCAGAGATGGCATAGGACAGATACCGGGAGGGGGAGTGGAAGGGTTGGGGCTTTCTCGCTTATGAAATTGAAAGCACTTTCCATCTTTGAAGAAATTGAGTGCTGACAATCAACTAATTGCGGTCAGATCCCTGGCCATGATTTCCACGGCAGCCGACCTCACTTTTTATCGATGGGTCGGTCGGAAAAGGGTCTGCCATTTCCGTTATTAATATTACTATTATCTGCTTAATGTCGCCACCGTTGATCATCCTTGTCCACTGCCCATTCGCTGTTTCAGTTGACCAGTGGAAATTAATGAAAAATATTGCCAGGCTGAATTCTGTTATTATTATTCTTTTCCAGGGGTTTTGTCACCTCTGTGTGGCCTTTGGCCATTTTCGGCATTGTTCGGCGGGATTGTCCGTTCCCTGTGTTCGCTGGAAAAATCATAAAGATAGCGGTCACAAAAAGCGGGTGCCAAGGGTGAAAGAGTAAAGGAATGGGCTGCATTAAAGAGATAACAAGAGTGTGCGGAAAATTGGACGAAACGTGAAAAATGGCTGTTTATTTAATAAATTGGCTAAAATGGTTGACATGCAGCTTAACAACCGAATCTCATGAACCACACCTAGAAAATTCGGGAACTAATAAGCCAAAATGGGCTAAAATTTTGATGAAATGGATTGGAACAGAATGGCAAAATGTGGACTAAGTCTTATTTGTTTAGAGTAACAGAACTTCTTTTTATACCTATTATTTATATATTTTTTTTATTTATAAGTCCATTCCTTTGTTCATTTGATTTTATGTTAATTTATTAAATTTTTGATTAAAACAAATGGGATACTTTTTAAATATTTTTATTTTTTTTGATAATTAAAAAGGTTTTTTAAAGTATGTGCTAACGAATTGTATTGAATTGAAGATGAGGCTCATCTTTCACCGGCGCACTAATTGACACATTGCATTGGCTGCAAGCATTAAATTATGATTGAAGAAGAATCCCAAGCGAATGTACTCAAGTCGCGATTTAGCATCGCATTACGTCAGGCCATTGTTCCGTTCATCGTCCGTTATCTTTGATAAACAGCTTAGAGACCCGGGACCCACTGCCGCTCCCAAGGCAAATCTGCCCGGCCAAGTCCACCAACGGCATAATGATAAATAGCCGAGAAAAGAAAGAACACGGAGTGCCCCAGCAATCTTGGCCAAGCAAAAAGTCAAGACAATTGACACCTTTCGATGTGGGCCTGGGTGCGTCATTAACATTTCTTTTTGACGGCCTGGCGGTGTCTTACCTTCGACTGCTTTCATTTCGATTATTGTGTGGCAGCCTTTGTTTTGGCCAGGTCTCCGTACCGTTTCATTTTGTTTCGTTCTGTTTATCGCCAGCTGTCAATCGTTAAATGACAAACAAAGAAATGCGGCCAGCAATTTGCAGACGGCTAAATGGCGTCTATGATTTCCAACTGTCAATGACAGTTGCTAATCCACGGCATTCCTGCTTTCTCGGGCTTTTCCGCTGGCATGCCTCGGAAATGAAATAACAAATGATGTCTCCCTCTGGACTCCGCATTCTGCTACCCGTTGCTCGTGGAACGAAAGGGTATATTCAATTTGTGAAATACCAAGAGAATTGGGATATTATTTTAACTTATAAATAAAAAAATTAATTTTTAAACATGGGTTAAGTAATGTAGTTTGAGCTTTGTCACCACTGAGTTTAAAGTAACGATTATTTCAGATTTGTATACATATTTTATAAACCTCAAATAAAACCTTTTCGAATTTCTTTTTATAAAAAGTCTTAAGTAAGAGCCAGTTGTTATTTCACTTAAATTTTGGTATACCAAAAAAGGGTAACGAATGCCGGTCTTTCGTGTTTAATATACCCATATTCCTTTTTTTTCTGTTCCACCCGCTTCCTCGATTTCTTTTCCTTTTGCATTTTTTTCTTACTGCATTTTTTTCATTTTATTTGACATTCTTTTTTGAAAGCGTTTTGCTACTTTCGCGTGTCAAAAACTGCAGCAGAATGCCAAATAAAGGGCTTGTTTATGTCACCTAGACTGGTGCAAACTTCTGTCTGTGTTGGTATGTACTTTGCGCTCTGTAGCTGCCGCTGGCTATATGCAGAAAATGGCATTAAATTACACTAAGCCCTACTAGCACTTTTTAACAATAAAAAATATGTTGGAAGCGCGGCCGAATGGGATTATATATCTTTTTAATGCTCCTTTTGTTGTGTCACCTTATTGTGAAAATTACGTTTGATATTTGCGGTAACTTTAAACATTCAAATCGGTCATCGATATCCTAATAATATCATTTTAACGATTATGCTTGAGCTCGACCTTCGAACAATATTAACATATTAATCATAATAAACCATTTTTGCAAGTATTTTGGTTTTCTGTGCGTCAAATTTAGGTAATACACCGAGTATTTTCGTTATTGTTTATTAATTCATTAAGTGTTAGTCTTAATACTAATAAAATTTAAACAAAATTATTTTAAAAAAAATGTTAAAGAATATAAAAATAGTTAAAGACAACGGTTGGTACAATTAATATTTTTCTTTTAGCTTAAATATTATACGGGTTAATTACTTTTTCCATGACAATTCCTTATTTTTGGTTTGAGGAAGTTTTAACATTTAAGCAATATAATTAATTAAAACTTGCACTCAACTATTTTTGAAGGCGCTATTGAAGTTCGCCATTCTTAAAGTTCACCAGCTTTCTTAAATTTGGACGAGCTCTGGCATCGTATGTGTGTAAACGCAGGAATCTCTAAAATGTGTATTAGAAATTAGGACCGACATTGGTTTATTAGAGCTCAAGAGACAAAAGAAAAATGTAGTTTACATTTAATGTAAAAAATTTAAAAGTATCGTATTCTTTTTTTTAACACCTTTTTTCCACATCTAATGCCTTGGTAAACACGACCTTAAAAATATCCATATTTGTATATTCCTGCGAGGGTATTGTATTTTCAGTCAAAAGTTAGCAACGCAGTAAAGGAGACATTTCCGACCCTATCAAGTATACGTATTCTTGATCAGCATCACCAGAAGAGTCGATCGAGTCCCTCAGTTTTAAAGCTGCTCGAACCTTTCCATTTGCTTCCATTCTTCTTTTATTTAAAATAAAATATTGGCATTGAAGATTTTTTTTCATTATGAAGAAATTATAAATAAGTTATTAATCGAATTGTTTTTTTTTTCAAATACATAATACATAAATACACAATGTTTACTCATAAAATTGCAGGACAAATCAATTTTTAACTAAATATTACCACCATATGAAATATTAAATAAATCCTCATAAATGGCATTTTGGTATGTCAAAGAGAAAATATATTTATTTAATTTAACTAGCAAAAAAAAACAATACTTTGCTTTAAAAGATTAAGGTCATCGGAAAATAGCAAAAAATAAAACCAAAACCATAAAAAAACTCGTTACAAATTAGAATAAAACATTTAAAAAAATTTTTTTTAATGACGCTATACGGTAGCTAACTATGTTCGTGTTCAATATCCAAATGTAGACAATCCCCTCAAAAATTGTTAACCGAAAATTGTCATAAATTCATAAATTACAAACATTTAACCGCTTTACCACTTTTAAGTTTCTACTGCCAAGAAAATATGACTGACTATTATGAAAGAGAGAATACTTCCAAGACAATTTCTTGTTTTAATGTCTAAAATGAGTGGTTTTTATGAATGCACAGTTTCAGCACTTCTTGCCCTCTATTTAATTAGAGCCACATCCACAGCGTGCATTTACATCATTTGCAATAACTCATCTGTCCACTGACTGCCAGCTGCTGTTGTGCATAGCTCGGAATAAAAATCAAATCACAGCGCCGTCCATCTTGGCTGTCAGATGCCATGAGATGCTTACTTGTTTTTCTTCGCCTTGTCTCTCCTCGGTGGGGAAATTTCTTTTAATATAACAAGCCATGCGAAATGCGTGTACAAAAATGGCAAAATGTTTGCTCCAACACCCGCTTACACTAACTAGCCAGAAGCAGCAGAGCGGTTGCATTCGCCCGCTGCCACGCAGCTTGTGCATTTTCCTCGTCTTGCATTTGATTAACCTACAAAAAGGCGTTTGGACGTGGGCAACTGGGGCGTGCCCGGGTTGTTGCTGTGGTTTCTGCGCTTTTCTTAACGGGCAACTTTAATAAAAAGCGGCCAGTGGGCGAGGGGGGAACGGGGACGAAAATGCATAAATGCATAAAAAATTGGCCAGCTTACAAGCCGCTTTACATATACAATACGCGTGCCTGCTGTGAGGGTGTGTGCAAGTGTATTGGCGCACACACACTCACACATTGTTGCAAGCAGTCCTTTTTCCGACACGTGTTTGCTTTCCCCACTTCCGTTTCCGGCGAAGCCATTGATGTGACTTTCCGTTATTTTGGGGTACAACTGGCCGTTTCCCGAGCCCTTAGAAATCCTCCATGAGACTTAATTAATATACGCAAGATCGCTTGCGCCGCTTTCAACGCTCGGAAATAATGGAAAATTTGGGAAAAGCACCTAAGGTGGCACCTGTATTTGTTTTTGTGATGGAAACGCAAAGCTTTGTTGAAACATTTTTGCCACCAGACCGAAAGTATGCAATGAAATTTTCGCAGCCACCTGACAGCATACGGATATGCATGCGTGTGTGGGTTTGCACTCGTTGTGTTATGTGGGTTGGGTTGGCCATGCATTTCCGGTTTTAATGATTATAACACAATCAAGTGCACATTGCCTAATTAGCGATCCCCAGCAGCAAGCGCCGTCCATAAAGTGCATAAAATATTTCCCTCACTCACTGCGTGTGTGCGTCCTCGCATATTTTATGTCGCTTATTGGGACGCATTCCACCACGAATTATGCACAGTGTACACGCTTTCAGCAGCGAAATTTCATGTTCATGTTGTTTATATGTTTATATGGCTTCCGTTCGGGGTGCGTGTGCGAAAATATTGTGTGTAATTGTGTGGTCGGCTGTCCGTTTTATTTGATAATTTTGCACCACACTCCCCACCAATTCATTAGCACTGACGAAGAGCGCTTCACAAATTTGTAGACACAACAAAGCCAAATGCTATTCCATTTCCCCTCGGCAGTCTGACACTTGACGTGGGCTCCCATTAATTAAGTTAAAGCTCGGCTGTGTTCGCCCTTCAGCGTGCAGTTTTCGAGGTACAAACGAAAATATGCTATTAAAAGTTTGACGATACCAAAGAGTCGATACTACTACATGGTATTTTCGATAAGTTCGATGTGATGAAGGTAAGCTCATTATTTAATGAAGCATTTAAGATTAGTTAAGCTTTCAGAAATAATTTATAAGACAAGAAAGGAGGCAAACTTCGGCAAGCCGAAGTTTATATACCCTTGAAAATATTACAAAACGTCTACATTTCGATTTCTATGCCTATATTATAAAAAGAACGAAGCTATGTCGACTTTGCGCCGCATTTTGCCTTCGCTTCTGTGACAGCTATTTTATATAATATTGTATATGATATCCGAATTTGTCAAAATTAAAATCGTAAATCTGTTATAGTAAATAATTACATTATTCCAAAGAAATATTTTGAAAAATAAAAAAACAGCATTTTAAATTTTTTTCATTTTTATTATTTTTAATTTTTTGATTTTCCTATGAGAGCTATATGATATTGCTGTCCGATGTTAATTGAATTAAAACCCTAAATCCCTAGTATTTAAATATTACCAAATCCCAAAGAACAAAAAAAAATTAAACAAGAAAGGAAAGCTAACTTCGGGCGGAGCCGAAGTTGATATACCCTTGCAGAATACTCTGTAAATTATATTCTCCAAAATTATTCATATGATGCATTCTTAATACTCATAAAAAATACAAACTTCCTAACTTTAAAAACACCAAAGTTATGGCATTTCCAATCGTTCAGTTATATGGCAGCTATAGGATATAGTCGGCCGATCCGTTATGAAACCCATAAAAAATCCCAACTTCCTAACTTAACAAACACCAAATTTACGGCATTTCCGATTAATTAGTTATCTGGCGGCTATAGGATATAGTCCTCCGATCCAGGCCGTTCCGACTTATATACTGCGTGCAAAGGAAAGAAGGGTGTGTGCAAAGTTTCAATTCGATAGCTTTAAAACTGAGAGACTAGTTTGCGTAGAAACAGACAGACGGACAGACGGACATGGCTATATCAACTCAGGAGGTGATCCTGATCAAGAATATATATACTTTATAGGGTCGGAGATGTCTCCTTCACTGCGTTGCACACTTTTGACCAAAATTATAATACCCTCTGCAAGGGTATAAAAACAACAAAGTCGTACGTTTTTTTAATTTTTTTCAGGTTGTTCCTATGGGAGCTATATGATATAGTCGCCCAATCCGGCTCGTTCTCACATATACTACCTAGAAAGACAACTTTTGGAAAAGTTGCAAGCTGATAGCTTTAAAACTTAGGAACTAGTTTGCGTAGAAACGGACGGACGGACAAACGGACATGGCTAGATCGACTCTCCTGGTGATGCAGATTAAGAATATATACTTTATATGGTCGGAAATGTCTCCTTCACTGCGGTGTAAGCTTTTGACTAAAATTAGAATACCCTCGGCAAGGGTATAACAGAACTCAAGCTACTTTTTACTTAAAAAAAAAACATTTATTTATTCCGATTTATTTCGAAAATGGATATTTTGCTCAGAACTTGTTGTACCTTTCGTAAATTAAACGGTTCACTTCAAAATAAATTCGTTAATCAATTAACTACCAATTTCCTTTCCCGATTTCTTGCTGTTTGTTTTTAAGTTTTCATCTAAGACTGTTTTAAAAATTTATTTTCTCCTATGCTATAAATGAAAAATACGTTGCATTTATTTTTAACAGAAAAAAATTCAAATGTTTAAAATTAATTTCACATATAATCCCATCAATTTCAGCACGTTCTTTCAGTTTTATCTTCGGAAGGCCTTGCAACGTCGATGCGAATGTATTACTTGAGCAAGGGTGTGATTTATTTTTACTATGGGTTCTTTAAAGTAAAATAGCTGCACAAAACTGATTTAAGTGCGCTCTAGCTAGCATGAGAAGTATTAGGGTTTGCAGCAATACTCGTCTTAGTCGTGGGTCCAAGTAAATGGTGAAACTGATTGCATCGCATCCCAATAGCTTGGCTCTTAGTTGCATTTTCGGCTGCGGCAGTGAGCTTGGGCTGCACCCTAAGATTTTTAAAGTCACCCACGAACAGGTGATGGCTTTTCAGATTTGATTTAAAAAAGTAAATTTAATAATATAAACTTAACTTTAATATAAAGTAATATGAAAACATATAATTTAAACATTTTTAAAAATAATGTTGCAGAATGCTACTCTTGTGAAAAATATTTAATATTAGGTAAATTTTTTAAAACGCCATTCAAGCAGCTTTTAGGTGTTTGTTTTGTTTGGATTTGTTCGGAAAGTTTCAAATTCGATATCTTTAAAACTGCGAGACTAGTTTGCGTAGAAACAGACAGACGGACATGCTTATATCAACTCAGGAGGCGATCATGATCAAGAATATATATACTTCATAGGGTCGGAGACATCTCCTTAACTGCGTTGCACACTTTAGACCAAAATTATAATACTCTCTGCAAGGGTATAACTAGCTTTTTCCCATTTTTAGGCACCTGCCAGACAGCTATGAGAAAAAGAGTTTCGCCCTTAACGCAATATAACTGTCATAATAACTGTAAATAGGGCTTTAAGAATGTACGCATCTAGACGAAGGAAGGTCCAACATGTAAATAGACAACGTAGAGTATATAGGTATTTGTTTGGCTCCTATGGAAGCTATATGATATAGTCGATCTATCTTACTACCTGTAATGGAATCAAGATTTTCCTTACCATATTTGAAAACAGAAATGTTGTAAGTTAAAGGTGCGATCGTCAATTCTATCTTATATTAATCTAACTTCCTTTAATGCTTAATCATTTACTGTTTTTTTTAACTAATAGGTGCCGATCGATAAGTAGCAGCCATCTGGCAGACACAAGAGCGGTTAATTGGAATTTTCAAAACTTCGTGGCTTATATTGTATTCGTTGAAAGGTATGCTACAGGAAGAAGAATTCGCTAAATCGCAAATCTTTATTTTTTGTTTTGTGCACTTTCCTACACCTCAAGTTTATTTTTAAAATTTGATTCTAACGCCACAAGCCGCGAAACTCTGTACTGTCTTGGTAGATAATCGAGGCTCTTGACTATTATCCTTCCTTCTTTTATAATGATGTTTGTAATCCATCTTTTGTACATCATGCAGTCTTTATAAAATCGGATTACTATTTCCTATACAAGTACCACTGTACATTGTTCTGTCAATTTTGGCCAAATAGTTTTTAATTTTAATTCTAAAGAGGACGAAAGCTAACTTCGGCCGAAGTTTTAATACCCTTGCAGACTTTGCCGGAATTGCTAAAAGGTATACATAAATAAACTAGATTCTTATAGTTTCATGTCAATAACTTTTATACTGCAAAAATGTCATATAAAAATAGAAAAAGGGATATTTTCGCTGCCTTTAACAATATTTCCTACGGAAGCTAGAAGATATAGACGTCCGATCGGCCAGCGCTTTACCCTGATCAATATAATTAATAATATAATTAATTTATGTCAAAAACTTACACACTGCGCGAAATATTCTGAAAAACATCAAATTTGGACCGATTTCAACCTATTTTTCCTAAGGGAGCTATAGGATATAGACGTCCGATCGGCACGCGCTTTTACCCTGATCAAGGTATATATAAAAAAATATGATTTGGAAAGATTCATGTCAATAGCTTATATACTGCGCGAAATATCCAAAAAATCATTAAATTTTAACCGATTTCACCCTATTGTTCCTATAGGAGCTATAGGATATAGACCTTCGATCGCCACGCGCCTTTACCCTGATCAAGGTATGCATAAAACAAGAAAGGAAAGCTAACTTCGGGCGGAGCCGAAGTTGATATACCCTGCAGAATGAAAACTCTGTAAATTATATTCTCCAAAATTATTCATATGATGCATTCTTAATACTCATAAAAAATCCGAACTTCCTAACTTTAACAACAACAAAGTTATGGCATTTCCAATCGTTCAGTTATATGGCAGCTATAGGATATAGTCGGCCGATCCTTATGAAATTTGATAGGTCGGATTGATTGGCCAAAAATAAAATCCATAGAAAATCCCAACTTCCTAACTTAACAAACACCAAAGTTATGGCATTTCCGATCAATCAGTTATATGGCAGCTATAGGATATAGTCGGCCGATCCTTATGAAATTTGGTGGGTCGGATTGATTGGCCAAATATAAAACCCATAGAAAATCCCAACTTTCTAACTTTACAAACACCAAAGTTATGGCATTTCCGATCAATCAGTTATATGGCAGCTATAGGATATAGTCGGCCGATCCTTATGAAATTTGGTAGGTCGGATTGATTGGCCAAATATAAAACCCATAGAAAATCCCAACTTTCTAACTTTACAAACACCAAAGTTATGGCATTTCCGATCAATCAGTTATATGGCAGCTATAGGATATAGTCGGCCGATCCTTATGAAATTTGGTAGGTCGGATTGATTGGCCAAATATAAAACCCATAGAAAATCCCAACTTCCTAACTTTACAAACACGAAAGTTATGGCATTTCCGATCAATCAGTTATATGGCAGCTATAGGATATAGTCGGCCGATCCCGGCCGTTCCGACTTATATACTGCGTGCAAAGGAAAGAAGGGTGTGTGCAAAGTTTCAATCCGATAGCTTTAAAACTGAGAGACTAGTTTGCGTAGAAACAGACAGACGGACAGACGGACAGACGGACATGGCTATATCAACTCAGGAGGTGATCCTGATCAAGAATATATATACTTTATAGGGTCGGAGATGTCTCCTTCACTGCGTTGCACACTTTTGACCAAAATTATAATACCCTCTGCAAGGGTATAAAAATAAGATTTGGAAAGACTTTTGTCAATAGCCTTTACACTGCGCGAAATATCTTCCATTCTTGCAAGTTATATCCGATTGATCCTATGGGAGCTATAGGATATAGACATCCGATCGGTGCTGTTTTCAAACTTGATCTGCTTACACATGTTATAGGATGATTGTGAAAGTTTCAGATCGCTAGCTTATAAACTGAGCTCGCAAAGGGTATTGAAACAGACGGATAGACGGACATGGCTATATTGACTCCCCTATTGATCCTGATCAAGAATATATATACTTTATAGGGTCGGAAACGTCTCCTTCACTGCCTTACAAACTTCTGACCAAAATTATAATACCCTCTGCAAGGGTATAATAAGAAAGGAAGCAAACTTCGGCAACCCAAAGTTTATATACCCTTGCAGTTTTTACAAAACGACTACATTTCGATGTATGTATATGCCTATTTGCGCTGCATTTTAATACCCTTGCAGACGGTATAATTTATAATTTCAGTCAAAAGTTTGTCACCAGGAGAGTCGATCTAGCCATGTTCGTCTGTCCGTCCGTCCGCTTCAACGTAAACTAGTCCCTCAGTTTTAAAGCTATTTGCTTGAAACTTTCCCAAAAGTTGTCTTTCTATTGCAGAGAGTATATAAGTCGGATCGAGCCAGATCGGGCGACTATATCATATAGCTCCAATAGGAACAAACGAGAAAAAATTCAAAAATATTATAACTTTGTTGTTATTCATTTTTTATTTTTGTTAATATTTAACTAATACGGAAATACGGTTTTAATTAAATTAAAAACGGACAACAATATCATATAGCTGCCATAGAAACGATGGCAAAATGCAGCCAAAATCGACATAGCTTCATTGTTTTTAGTAATATAGGCAAAGAAATCAAAATGTAGTCGATTTGTAACAACTGCCAGGGTATATAAGCTTCGTCTTGCCGAAGTTTACTTCCTTTCTTGTTAAAACAAAAATTCAACTAAGAAAAAAACCAAATCTTATTCACACTTTCACCATTATTTCTCCTCAATCAAATGATTTTCTTAAAGTCTTGGTATGCACACCTCTTAAACCAATAGTTGTTAAACGGTACCTCTGTCCCGAATGTCACGACTTTCTTACCTCAAGAATGAGCCGAGCCCCAATATCAAAAATGCATTAATCAACAAAATGAAAATTTCAGGGCATGTAGTAGTTTTTCAAAAATATAATTTAAATTTGATAGGATTCTCTATCAATAATTATTTTTCGTTTTTAATTTTTAAGGACGTCTTCTGGCTTGTGTAGAAATGGTCTGAGTTCAAATTAACCTTTTCTTAAAATACCCCAAATAGACAAAGTTGGTAAGCTCATTACAACTAAAACTTTGTTATGTTGCTTATATAAGTTCTTGTTTCATATCTGAATGCGTTATCTTTTTAAGAAATGCTCTAATATCCTAAATGCTGTTGTGTTAAACAATTTTCTTCATATCGAACCACCTCACGTTGTTTTAGCAGTTAGGGTTCGATACACTTATACACATTATTTTCAAATAAAACGCTTTTACTCTAACAGAACCTGCTGATTAATACTTATTGTAAGAAAAAGTTTTGAATTGTGTTGATATTTATTTAATGTGTTTTCGGAAACTAAACCAAACGTATGCCAATAATTCTGATATTAGATAATTATTATAAACTTTGAAGTAATTGATTAAACTCGAAGTCACAAGTTGTTTATATTTTAATTTCTTCTATAATAAAACGTTTTTCCCCCTTAATATTTTTTAATATAAATATTATTATTTATAATGATTTTTGTAAATCTGTCAATTATTCCACTCAGAAATTTTTTTTATAAATGGTTCCGGGGGTTTAGGTTTTTTTTTATTTTATACATTTATAGTTGGGCGTTGAGCATCCCAGTTATTAAATAGTTTGAAATCATATATCCCAAGCTAAAAAACTTTACGTGTGGAATTATATTTGCAAATATTCGCATAAGATTGAATTCAGCTGAATTAATTACTGATGGGGTGTTAATGAGATGTAGTTTTCAAGGTATGGGTTGCAGACTTTTCCCTGGAGCTATGGTACCCTATACAATGATCTTAAAGTGGCTCTGCCATTTTTTGTGCATTACTTTCTTGGTTTTAAAATTATCTGTTATAGTATGTATTACTATTTTTGCTATTATTTCTGTAATTTGCATATTTCATTTATTTTCATTAAAAAAACTTTTTTGCTGATTTACTTTAAGCATGGGTTTAATTTCAAACCACAGTTGAAATGCAATACTATTTTATGCTGTCAACCACTTTCAAAAGTAATTGAATTTTTTCTAAAACGAATTTCATGATTCCGTTTCATCCTGTGTGATCATAATCCGGCCCATTTTATCTCTTCTGCTACGTTAGTTTTTTTTAATGCTGCTCTTTGCAGGCCATTTTTAATTGCAATAATTAAACGTCAAATTAAATCCTAAATTCCGCGGTGGAATTAATTCAATTGGCGTGACAGTCAAAGTGAAATGGCGAATAAAACACCGCAATTGCACAAGGCCGCTAGGGCTCTTCCATAAATGCCATTGCCAGGCTCTACAATCCAAGAGGAATGCTGTGATTGTTTTCCGTCAATTCGGTCTCGCAGTCTACTCTTATAATTCGCCAGCCATTTAATGAGCCACGCTCGACTTGCCACCAAGAATGCAATCAGCAGGGAGGGTCGCAAACAGGATGCAAGGATAAACAGCCGGGACCTTAGTTCCCAGCAAGGAGCCAGGAACCGGCACAATTTGCGTTAAGCGAGTCGTGAAAAATGAAGTACGAAATTGAAGTTGGCAGCCAGCGTGTCCGGTTGCGCCTTGCACTTATTATACCCTTGCAGAGGGTATTATAATTTTGGTCAAAAGTGTGCAACGCAGTGAAGGAGACATCTCCGACCCTATAAAGTATATATATTCTTGATCAGGATCACCTCCTGAGTTGATATAGCCATGTCCGTCTGTCCGTCTGTCCGTCTGTCCGTCTGTCCGTCTGTCCGTCTGTCCGTCTGTCTGTTTCTACGCAAACTAGTCTCTCAGTTTTAAAGCTATCGGATTGAAACTTTGCACACACCCTTCTTTCCTTTGCACGCAGTATATAAGTCGGAACGGCCGGGATCGGCCGACTATATCCTATAGCTGCCATATAACTGATTGATCGGAAATGCCATAACTTTCGTGTTTGTAAAGTTAGGAAGTTGGGATTTTCTATGGGTTTTATATTTGGCCAATCAATCCGACCTACCAAATTTCATAAGGATCGGCCGACTATATCCTATAGCTGCCATATAACTGATTGATCGGAAATGCCATAACTTTGGTGTTTGTAAAGTTAGAAAGTTGGGATTTTCTATGGGTTTTATATTTGGCCAATCAATCCGACCTACCAAATTTCATAAGGATCGGCCGACTATATCCTATAGCTGCCATATAACTGATTGATCGGAAATGCCATAACTTTGGTGTTTGTAAAGTTAGAAAGTTGGGATTTTCTATGGGTTTTATATTTGGCCAATCAATCCGACCCACCAAATTTCATAAGGATCGGCCGACTATATCCTATAGCTGCCATATAACTGATTGATCGGAAATGCCATAACTTTGGTGTTTGTTAAGTTAGGAAGTTGGGATTTTCTATGGATTTTATTTTTGGCCAATCAATCCGACCTACCAAATTTCATAAGGATCGGCCGACTATATCCTATAGCTGCCATATAACTGATTGATCGGAAATGCCATAACTTTGGTGTTTGTAAAGTTAGGAATTTGGGATTTTCTGTGGGTGTTATATTTGGCCAATCAATCCGACCTACCAAATTTCATAAGAATCGGCGGACTATATCCTATAGCTACCATATAACTGAACGATTGGAAATGCCATAACTTTGTTGTTGTTAAAGCTAGGAAGTTCGGATTTTTTATGAGTATTAAGAATGCATCATATGAATAATTTTGGAGAATATAATTTACAGAGTATTCTGCAAGGGTATATCAACTTCGGCTCCGCCCGAAGTTAGCTTTCCTTTCTTGTTTATTTATTTAATTCTGGCTATTTCCTCTGCTTACGTACAGTGCTGGGCTATTATCCTACGATGATTTTGAAGCACTTTCTCGGGGAGTTGAATTCAAGCGAGTGACGAATCGCGAACGCGTCCACTTTCGGCACTAGTGTGTGAGAGCTGCGAACTGGCGCGACCGTCAGCGTTGCGCACTAAAACCATACTAAACTAATTTGCTTAGCAGGACGCACTGATTACACAAAGTCCTCGAAGGGCGATAATCGCCGCCATTCGTCAGGAGTGCCGAGTGCCGAGCGCACTTCGGCTCGGAGTTCGAGGAGTTCGGCTGGGACTCGCGAAGTTGCCGAAACGAGACGAAGGCCAAAAGCCAAGAGAGCCCAGTCCCCAAAGAGAGCACCAGAGCCAGGGCACTGTTAAGAGGTTAACAGTGCGGTAGCAGGTTAAGAAATCAACGCAGTCACCATGGGTTAAGGTAACAAAGTTAGCCTCGTGGCCAGAAATAATGGCTCTATTTTAAAGCGAATCATCAAAAAGAACTTTCAATAGGCCAATCTACTCTTCATCTTATTACTGACTGATTTATTAGTAACTGTTTTTACTAATTTATCGATTTAAATGCAAAAATTGAACACAAATTCCGTGCCAGCTAGCCGGCATTCCCCCATGATGACCGAGCTTTCAATCATTTAAAATTCCCCAAGCACACACTCGCGCAACGAACTCTTCTCTCATCAATGCAAAAATCAAACATTATTTATGCAAATTACAAACCATTATTATTAAAGCCAACAACCACAAAGGCAGTAATAGTAACAGTAACAGTCTGAGGAGGAGGAGGAGAAGGAAGGGAAGAGGGGCTCCGACCAACAGTCATATCCGTCATAGTCCTGTGGGGAGGTTAAGGGGGAAACTGCCAATGCTTTGGGGAACCAATTTGGCAGCCGGCATAAATAAATTTTTACTTAATGTAGGTCAGTAATGTGTGCTGCACTCTCTCTGCTGTGAGCTCTCTTTTCAGCGTGCGCCACTCTTTAGCCCTCTCTTCAGTCGCGACGCCACTAAATATGCTACTAAAGTTGCTTCTTTTCCGGCTGCGTGTGTGTGGGCGTTCGGGAAGTGCCATCAAGCCTCAAAGGACCGGGAATGCTTGCATAATACAAACAGCCAATGATATTGTCATGATTCGTTGAATAATTTTCAATGCAGTTGTGCCAACATTTTCAAACAATAAAAAGCTAGGCCCTTTTTAGCTTAAAGCAGGGCCTGGTAGTGTCTTAACACATCAATTTTACTGGTAATTTCTAGATTCCATTACACACAAGTATAACTTAGTTAATCTTTTTCTCTTCCTCTATTGCAGACAATTTAGAATTAGAGAACGAGCATTCAAATTAAAATATAATGTGACTTAATATGTACGAGGTGTGTTCAAAAAGTAAGGTGACTTTTCAAATTTCGCGGGCAACATATTTTCGATTATCGATTTTTTTGTTTTGTTATATTGGTACACTCTTCCCTAACATCTGTACCAAGTTTCAATGGAACATCCTCTTTTGTTTGGTTGTGAGAGGCGTAAAGTTACAAGTTATTTTGCGAGCTCGGCGATTTTTTGCTATCGAAAAATATGGATCAAAGGATTTGCATCAAATTTTGTGTAAAAAATAAAATTAAGTGCTCTGAAACACTTGAAATGTTGACAGTGGCATACGGTGAAACTGTTCTGAGAAAAAAAATGTGTACAAGTGGTACAAACTCTTCCAAGATGGCCGGGAAGATGCCAATGACCAGCCTCGCTCTGGACGCCCAAGCACGTCAACAACTGATGAAAACGTTCAAGCAGTGACGAAAATTGTTTTGGAAAATCGTCGAATCACTATCAGAGAAGTTGCTGAAGATGTCGGTATATCGCTTGGCTCGTGCCATGAAATTTTTTCAAACGTTTTGGGTATGAGTCGTGTGTCAGCGAAGTTTGTTCCGAAATTGCTGAATTTTGACCAAAAGAACCGTCGCATGAGCATCGCTCAAGAGCTGTTGAATGACGTCAACGACGACCCAGATTTACTCAAAAGGGTCATAACTGGTGACGAATCATGGGTATATGGTTATGATATCGAAACCAAAGCCCAATCGTCCCAATGGAAGAGCCCAGGCGAGCCAAGACCGAAAAAAGCACGCCAAGTTCGATCAAATGTCAAAGTTTTGATCACTGTTTTCTTCGATTACCATGGCGTGGTGCATCAGGAGTTCTTACCATATGGTCGTACGGTCAATAAACAGTATTATCTGGAAGTTATGCGCCGTTTGCGAGAAGCAATACGAAAGAAACGTCCAGAATTGTGGAAAAACAATTCATGGCTTTTGCATCACGATAATGCCCCTGCTCACTCATCTTTGCTTGTGAGAGATTTTTTGGCCAAAAACAACACCACAATAATGCCTCAGCCACCATATTCACCGGATTTGGCCCCATGTGACTTTTTCTTGTTCCCAAAACTGAAGAGACCTATGAAAGGACGGAGATTTGCAACGATTGAAGAGATAAAGACTGCATCGCTGCAAGAGCTCAAGGCTATACCGAAAAGTGCTTATGGGAAGTGCTTTGAGGATTGGAAAAACCGTTGGCATAAGTGTATTGTATCTGAGGGGGATTACTTTGAAGGGGACAACATAAATATTGATAAATAAATTAATAGTTTTTCTTGAAAATACAAAGTCACCTTACTTTTTGAACACACCTCGTATGTCTGGTGGAAAAACAGTTTTATTTGCTCTTTAGATAGACAAAACCAGAGTCTTTATTAATTGTGTGATTCGAGCAACTCAGATTACCACCACAAACTGCAGTGATCACAGGCTTATGACAAAACTGGACCGTGTGACAGTGTATGCCATTTTCGATCGCTACTATAATATTTAAAATTTATTCTTAACAAATATCTGAATACGTTAAAAAACATCGAGGTTCGGAGAATTTGGGTTTTATTTTAGTATAAGTATTCGGATTTTTCCTATGTCAGCTGCTTTTTAAACGTGTCTAAATGTTCAATCCTAATTTTTTATTAGCAGAAAAGCCATACATATATTTTGTTTCGCAACATCGGAAATAGGTATCTGAAAAAATAATCCTTCTTGGTTAGTGATACTCCTCTTAATTTGTTTAATGTTCGACGATTAGAAGCACTTGTTTCAATTCGTGCGTATTCGTTAATATTGAAAAACGTATAAAATGTCTATTAGTGTAATATAACAACAATAAATATACGTTAACAAATTCATTTAAAGCTGGTTTAATTAATTGAATGTATATGTTATGTTACTTACATTTTTTATAAAGAGCAACAAGGCTGACTTAAAAATGTTAGCATAATAATATTCTCGGCCTTAGCTTAGCTTAAAAGTCACTGACCAATAAACTTAACTTCAGTTTGAAGTTAACAAGAAGCGAGTGGTTGAGTGATATCCATCCCCAGCACAGTGGTTGCATATGCCAGTGGCAACATAAATAAAATAGGATACCGAAACAGAGTCAACCGACTAAACGCCAAACTCGGTTGGTTTCCCATGGATTTTTGCGTAAGTTTAGCTCTTCTCACAGTCCTGGTCCGCCCTCCCCCCGCTGCCTCATCATCATATCCTGAGACCCGCACAAAAACGTCTCCTTGTAACGCATCCTGCAACGCAAGTTGGTCCAAATTTATGTACAAACTCACTTAGGCAAGAATGTTTATGCGTTTTGTACGTGTTGGTTACTGTCGCTCATGTGGAGAGCATCCTCCACATTCCTACCTTACCATCTCATCCCTCCGAAAGCCACTCGTTTATTTTGGCATTTCTACGAATTTTTTGGGGAAATTTTGTAATTCTGTTCTGTGTTCTGAATGTTGTCTCTAGGGAGGAGATGGGGATGCCAGAGGGAAATACGTTCTCACGCACACTGAAAAGTGTTATGAAATTTGTCTTCTCTAATGACCTAAATGCAAAGGAATTTATCCAGCATTTGAGCTAATTGCTATTGCATTTGGTACAATTTAAATTTCGGAAATTAAACAGCAGTCTTCTTCATTGTTAGGGAACTCCATTCGCAAGGGGAACGGGTAGAATCTGTAGTCTACTACTTACTTCACTATTTAAAGTTTACTTTATCCGTTAAGCAAACGGGTAAAATCAGTAGTATTACAGTAAAGGTAAACAACTCTTGATTATTATCGAGTATTTTACTTTTCTATTTAATGTGAGCAAATAAAATAATTAATTTGCAATAAAAAAGTTAATTTTGTCAAACAGGTGAGAGATTAAATCACAACTGGAATATTCTCGAACAGTTAATAGCAGTTAAACATCCAACTACCAACATTTCAGCAGTCGGAGTACTTGCATTTTTATAAATTTCTCTAGGGCAGTCTTGAGAGTCGGCACTTGAAATCTGCCACACTTTGACAATTTTACCATTTTCTTTCGCAGCCGTTTTCCCTTGATCACTACGGCTGAAAACTATACTTGGCAGTTGCAAGAGGGCCAATTATCTGGCACCCCGCGCGGCGGTTTCTTTCCAGCTATTTACATATAATTAGCGCCCAACTGGAAGGCCGCAGCATCGTTGTTCGCCACTCTCGTTCTCAGTATTTGCACGACGCAGTTTTTGAGCTTTTCCTTGCAGTTTCCCACTTCTACTTTTCCTCACGGAATTCTCTTCACCAGCATGGCCAACTTTGACAATGAAGTTGCAATCATGACGATGCCAAAAAATTGGAGCCAGAGCGAATAAATAAGAAAACCATACCCAGCTGCAGTTCCAAAGTTACCCTAGTAGTATCAAGTCAGAAATACCATCTTCTAAGCTATTTGAAGGTGCAGAAAATAGATCGGAAACACATTGTAAGAGGGAAGATGTGCGAGTAAATCACTCACTTTTTGGCAATTAACAGTAAATTTTTATGTAATTAAATATGTGAATGGGAACACTTTACTATCAGGCCACAAATTTCATTTTTTTAATTTTTGTCTGGAACAGAGTTTACAATTCGCTTAGTAGAATCGTCAACAAGATTTTAAAAGCCGTCATGGATCCCAATAAATCGGTCTCATAAACATTTCGGACACCCCATTTAATTTGAAAAGCAGAAGTACATAATACCCTGGCAATGCCGGGTATATGAACGGCAGAAAAAGTTTTCCCGGCTCATAGTAGTTGCCATCGAGGCGCCAACTTAATAAGGCCACCAAAGCGCCGAGTGGGTGGGAATGCGAGAATGCAAAGCAGTGGGCTACAAAAGGGAATTCTGGCTGTAGACAAGAAAAGTGAGGCTTCCTTCGTGGCAACACTTTCCACAAAGCAGGCTTAGAGCGGGAAATATTCCGACTGATTGCACCGAGATGGAGACCGTGGAGCAAACAAAATCAAACTCTCGAATGGTAAAGGCTGGTGCCCAGACATCCGTCAATTGCAACTCTTTTTGGCAGACAGACAGTTCGGATATTGTTTGTTGGATCAGCAATAAGTGAAACCAGCCCGGCGTATTCGTAATGGAGCTTATCGACGAACGATAGTAAGCTCTGGCCTTTTTCATTTTTGATTCGCCACTCGCAGGTTCCACCATAATTACCCAGTCATCTGTGGCGGTCATTTTCATTAGCTGGCATCATGGGCGACGGGCCAGAAGCCACAACAACAACAGCAGCCTTATGCCACGAATCGAGTGGAGCGTTGTTCAAGAACATCAAGTCTGCCCATAGGTAATTTCGCGGATGTTGTGCTGCTGGCTCAGCAACTGTTTTGGCAGCCAACTGCAGTCAAAACCAATTATGTGAGGCCGTTGGCGAATCTCTGGGAGACATGCCCCTAGACTGGTTACCTGTAATCTGGTGGAACCAAATAAAACCAGGGGTGAGGAAAAATTATGTGTTGTTATTTTTTTCGCTTAACGTATATAATAAAAACAGTGCATAATATTAAGTCATAAGAGGGTAATCATCTATGTTTGCACTTGTCTGGTCTTCCGCAAACACAATATTTATCCACGCAGGTGAACTGGTGTTTTTTGGTACAGATAAAGACACCTGTGCGCATTACCCTTCTGCCTTTAAGGGCCAGCTCACATTCTAAGTGTCCTCCACAAAAATTACCAGCTGTGAATATTGCGTAAGTATTACACATCAGGAAGAGCACCCATAACAAACTCATTGCTCTTCGTTGGTATTCCGCTGCCCTGGAATATTCAATCCTAACGAATTTAGGGACTATGAGATAAGTTTGTAACTAGACAAGCGATAAGAGTCGCCAGTCCGCATATTGTAACCAGATTTACATTTAGTAAAAGCGTGAATAAATCAATTTTGTACAGTTTTCTATGACTTAATTAATTACTTATATATGCTGTTTGTATAGATGCAGAACTGAAAATCTGTTATTCTAAAGCTCTTTTTTTTCTAAACATTTTTTGTCAATTGGTTTTGGAGAAATTATGGTGAAGGTTATAAAATTATTTAAAGTATTGAAAGTAATTTAGATAATAGCATTTTTTCCTTTTTTTGAACCTAGAAATTTTGCTCAAGTGCTTGGATTTATTTTTATTTTATTTCTAGGACTTTTGAAAACATCTATACAAAGTGAGTTGGTTTTTATAAAAGACCTTACTTATTTAATTCATTATTTAAATTTTTTATAGATTTTTGTTGCACTTAGTTTCTATTTTGATATAAAGGTGATGATAAGTTACTAATTTACTAAGATAAATATAAAACTATAGCTAAGAATTAGTTTACTAAATATTACACACGTGCAACTGTTTTTTTTTTAGGAACAGTTTACATATCCTGTTTTCTCATTCAGCGCTATAAATATTTGGCTAAAGCTGACTGAAAATAAAGTTTTAGAAAATGCTTTTATTCGATCGAATGTATAATCATTTTTCGTCGAAAAATGTTATATACGAAATTTGGTATGTTTAAGATGTGATCCTCATCACTTTTCAACCTCTTTGAGAGCTGTTTTTATACCCGTTACTCGTAGAGTAAAAGGTAAAAAAAGTAAAAATGCAGTTTTATTGTGTTTATCAATACCTATCGAAATGTAGAAGAAATTTTTCAAATCGGACCATTCGTTAAAAAGTTATGCGTGATCAAAGTTTCTATCTCCATCCCCCTCGCACTCCCTTTACCTAAGTAACGGGTATCTGATAGTCGGGGCACCCGACTATAGCGTTCTCTCTTGTTTTTAATATACATGTTAAATTTCTGATTCGTGTATTTAATTTACTAAATATGGTTATTTGGCAAAAGGGAAGACACCTATGTAGGGAAGAAACGAATATATTTCTATAAAGCGGCACAAATCAGTAAAATTGTACTTTTTTTCAATGTGTACTGTAAAACTTATATTTAAACTAGCTTTTCGTAATCAGTCTATGAAATTAAAATTTCACGTTAATAAAATGGAATTTCCGGTGACACCGTTTGTTGCATGTTTTAGGACTGCGATTTGGTACTTGAATAAATTTCTAGGCGGTCGGCAATGGTTCTCTTAAAGACGTATGTTAAAGTTTCGAGGCTTGCTATATGAAATAAAATACTATTAATACTATTAAGAAAATAACTTCGAGGGTGATTTTAAAACAGAAGTTATTTATCAATAAGAGACAATTAATTTTAATCTCTCGAAAAGAAAATTCTCAATAAAACATTAGACAAGAATGTAAAAAGTAAAAATGAGCTCTTGGAGGTGTACAAAATGTCTGTCTGCATGCGGAACGTGCTGTCAATACAAGTATTGCATCGACTTCGATAAATGCCAGAAGGGTTGCAAAAGGAATGAAAAACACATTTTTTTTTGCATTTGCAAGCGTTTACTGAACGTGATTGGAGTTATTTATCGACCATATATTTGCTTCACATCGACATCTAGAAACTATTTTTACAAGGTAGGGTCATCAATTCAGGTCCTTTTCGGTAATTTTTTCACGTGGATTTAACAAAATTTGTTTGTGATAAAAATCAATAAAACCTTAATTACCCAAAATAGATTTTAATAATTTTATAATAAGCATTACATTTCTTTGTAAGGAAGAACTAAAAGATCATTTATTTAATGCTCGCCCAAACATCTGGGTCCTCAAACGATTTTACAGTTCTTTGAACTACTATAATAGTGTTATATTAAAAACAAGAAAGGAAAGCTAACTTCGGACGGAGCCGAAGTTGATATACCCTTGCAGAATATTCTGTAAATTATATTCTTCAAAATTATTCATATGGTGTATTCTTAATACTCATAAAAAGTCCCAACTTCCTAACTTTAAAAACACCAAAGTTAAGGCATTTCCAATCGTTCAGTTATATGGTAGCTATAGGATATAGTCGGCCGATCCTTATGAAATTTGGTAGGTCGGATTGATTGGCCAAAAATGGGTTTTAACCCATAGAAAATCCCAACTTGATAACTTTACAAACACCAAAGTTATGGCATTTCCGATCAATCAATTATATGGCGGCTATAGGATATAGTGGCCCGGTCCGGCTCGTTCCGACTTATATACTACCTGCAATAGAAAGACAACGTTTGGGAAAATTTCAAGCAGATAGCTTTAAAACTGAGGGACTAGTTTGCGTAGAAACGGACGGACGGACGGACAGACGGACGGACAGACGGACATGGCTAGATCGACTCTCCTGGTGATGCTGATCAAGAATATATATATTTTATAGGGTCGGAAATGTCTCCTTCACTGCGTTGCAAACTTTTGACTGAAATTATAATACCCTCTGCAAGGGTATAAAAATCGCCTATTAGCTTTAAAGTACTTTTTGCATTTAGATTTTAAACAAGAAAGGAAAGCTAACTTCGGGCGGAGCCGAAGTTGATATACCCTTGCAGAATACTCTGTAAATTATATTCTCCAAAATTATTCATATGATGCATTCTTAATACTCATAAAAAATCCGAACTTCCTAACTTTAACAACAACAAAGTTATGGCATTTCCAATCGTTCAGTTATATGGCAGCTATAGGATATAGTCGGCCGATCCTTATGAAATTTGGTAGGTCGGATTGATTGGCCAAAAATAAAATCCATAGAAAATCCCAATTTTCTAACTTTACAAACACCAAAGTTATGGCATTTCCGATCAATCAGTTATATGGCAGCTATAGGATATAGTCGGCCGATCCTTATGAAATTTGGTAGGTCGGATTGATTGGCCAAAAATAAAATCCATAGAAAATCCCAATTTTCTAACTTTACAAACACCAAAGTTATGGCATTTCCGATCAATCAGTTATATGGCAGCTATAGGATATAGTCGGCCGATCCTTATGAAATTTGGTAGGTCGGATTGATTGGCCAAATATAAAACCCATAGAAAATCCCAACTTTCTAACTTTACAAACACCAAAGTTATGGCATTTCCGATCAATCAGTTATATGGCAGCTATAGGATATAGTCGGCCGATCCTTATGAAATTTGGTAGGTCGGATTGATTGGCCAAATATAAAACCCATAGAAAATCCCAACTTCCTAACTTTACAAACACGAAAGTTATGGCATTTCCGATCAATCAGTTATATGGCAGCTATAGGATATAGTCGGCCGATCCCGGCCGTTCCGACTTATATACTGCGTGCAAAGGAAAGAAGGGTGTGTGCAAAGTTTCAATCCGATAGCTTTAAAACTGAGAGACTAGTTTGCGTAGAAACAGACAGACGGACAGACGGACATGGCTATATCAACTCAGGAGGTGATCCTGATCAAGAATATATATACTTTATAGGGTCGGAGATGTCTCCTTCACTGCGTTGCACACTTTTGACCAAAATTATAATACCCTCTGCAAGGGTATAATATGAAACTGCAATTTCAATTGGAGGCAGAAGCTTTTTTGAACCAAATTCAAAATTATAATTGGAGAACATATATTTAGAAACAATAGTAACATAAAAAAATGATTTACTATTGCTAACTGGATTATATGTCGAGTGAGTAAGTTTTACTGTAACTTTATTGCAACGAAAATACTATTAAATATAAATTTATGGTTTAATTTCGGGCAATTACCTGAATTTACCTTATCCAAGCTCACATTTATGTACACTATTGTTTATCCTGAGCTAGTAATCATAGCCTTAGTCATCACACTATAGTCATTAAAAAAACACGTATTGTAACAAACAAAAATAGTATAATTTGGAGTGTAAAGAGATACCGGCTACCTGCTATAAGTTCGCGATTGTTAATTCCAAAAATAAGTATTGAAATTTGTGAGGACTAACTGCAGGTAAATAAGATTATTTTACAAATAATTGTAAACAAGTTTAAGGTAGAAAAGCGAACATCATTCTTTGTGGTCTTTTTATAAGAAAATAAGAAAACAAAAAATTGTACTTCATCTCCCCAGTTTAATATCGACACATTGATGGAAGTCTTGACATTTGCAATTGCTGTGCATTTTATTGACTTCCATTCCCAGGGCTTCTTCTCCCAGTTTTTCGAGCTATCCATCAATGTTAATTGTTCATGAGTTGGGTATATGTGTGTATGTGTTCGCTTTAAATTGCCCTCGAAAATTTTGCAGCCAGAAATCATTTAATGGAAAAGTTTACTACAATTGAATCAACACCCACAGACTATTTTTCTCTGATGCTTTTGTTAGCTGCTTCTTTTGATCCTTTTTCATTTAATGGAAGCAAAAAGTCGAATTGAATTTTGTTTGGAAATTTGCACTTATACAACGACCAAAAAATACGTCCCTGACTCGACCTATCAATTCAAGCTGACCCAACAGTTTCCGAAATTGCCTGACTCCAATTAGCTCCATAAAGTTTAATTTTTAATTTATGCATTTTTATTTTCCACTACAGCAGCAAAAATATGTGAAAATGCAATAAAAAATGGCGATTGAGAGAGTGAGCCGAAAGAGTAGAAAAAATTATTCATAATAGTTGGAATGGCTTCCGAGTTGCCAACTGGTTGGCAACCAGCCAATGGATTATTGAATAGGGAGAAGGCAAGAAACGGCTTAGTCCCGAACTGCAGAGAAATGTTGAACTTGTTGCCATTTGTCTAAAGTCGGCCGCCTGTCCACACAATGATAAACTGTATTTCCTTAGCGGACCTATCTTTCATTTCAAAAGATTGACTAATATTCATTAGTACTATTAAATAGGATAATACACATCTTTATATTTTCGATTAAGGGCACTTCCTGTACAGTCCAAAGAAAAATTGTATTTTGTTTTCACTTAATTTCTGAGATAAGGGATATTTTGATTTCAATAATAGTTCTTAAGATTTATGTATGAGGTCCTACAATTTTGAGGAAACATCCTATTGCAAAGTTTAATTACTCTTCTTAAAAAGGTAATGATTTTTTAAGTGAACTTTTAATAAGGCCACTTCGGGCAACACCAAATTAAATTTACATATTGGCATAGAGTCCCCTAATTCTTTTATGCACTTTTCACAAAGTAATTATGTATAACTACAGGGTATTAAATTTTTGGTTTGCCATAGTTTTTATACCCTTGCAGAGGGTATTATAATTTTGGTCAAAAGTGTGCAACGCAGTGAAGGAGACATCTCCGACCCTATAAAGTATATATATTCTTGATCAGGATCACCTCCTGAGTTGATATAGCCATGTCCGTCTGTCCGTCTGTCCGTCTGTCCGTCTGTCCGTCTGTCTGTCCGTCTGTCTGTCCGTCTGTCTGTTTCTACGCGAACTAGTCTCTCAGTTTTAAAGATATCGAATTGAAACTTTGCACACACCCTTCTTTCCTTTGCACGCAGTATATAAGTCGGAACGGCCGGGATCGGCCGACTATATCCTATAGCTGCATTTAACTGATTGATCGGAAATGCCATAACTCTGCTGTTTGTTAAGTTAGGAAATTGAAATTTTATATGGGTTTTATATTTGGCCAATCAATCCGACCTACCAAATTTCATAAAGATCGGCCGACTATATCCTATAGCTGCCATATAACTGATTGATCGGAAATGCCATAACTTTGGTGTTTGTGAAGTTAGGAAGTTGGGATTTTCTATGGGTGTTATATTTGGCCTATCAATCCGAACTACCAAATTTCATAAGGATCGGCCGACTATATCCTATAGCCACCATATAACTGATTGATCGGAAATGCCACAACTTTGGTTTTTGTTAAGTTAGGAAGTTGGGATTTTCTATGGGTTCTATTTTTAACCAATCAATCCAACCTATCAAATTTCATAAGGATCGGCCGACTATATCCTATAGCTGCCATATAACTGAACGATTGGAAATGCCATAACTTTGGTGTTTTTAAAGTTAGGAAGTTGGGATTTTTTATGAGTATTAAGATTGCATCATATGAATAATTTTGGAGAATATAATTTACAGAATATTCTGCAAGGGTATATCAACTTCGGCTCCGCCCGAAGTTAGCTTTTCTTTCTTGTTTTTTATAAAAATATATTATTTAAAAAAACAAACAAACTCGTTATACATGTCACTTTTTAAGGTCAATGAATTATTTAAATTTATAGCTTAACGAAAAAAAGTGGGTTTAAGCCGGTTTTTAAATGCTTTTTGCCAACTTGAATTCGAGTGATTCGCCTCGAACCCTCCATAAATTTCATTCATAGAAGCGCCATCTTTTAATTTTTGGCAGAATTTTCAAAATAATAAATATATTTTTTATTCGTACTTATGTATATATTATAGATTAGTAGTTTGACAGTATTTGTCCTTGTCCTTACCGAAAGATTAAATTCCTTCTCATTTTTGGCAATTTAAATTCAAAGATAACTGGCAAGAGCGTATACATTAACATGTTGGTGTAAAATGACAATTAAAAAATGGCCGAAGCATTTTAGGAATATGGAAAATTGTTCTAAGAATTCTTGAGTTGGTGTAGATGCTTGGCTACATGATTTATTTTAAGATGTATACTCTTGCAGAGTAAAGAGTTTGGAACGCAGTGATGCAGACATCACCAGCATCACTAGGAGAGTCGATCTAATCCGTTGCAAACTTGTCTCTTTATAACTAAGCTGAATACAACTTTTTCAAAAGCCTTTTTATACCCTTGCAGAGGGTATTATAATTTTGGTCAAAAGTGTGCAACGCAGTGAAGGAGACATCTCCGACCATATAAAGTATATATATTCTTGATCAGGATCACCTCCTGAGTTGATATAGCCATGTCCGTCTGTCCGTCTGTCCGTCTGTCCGTCTGTCTGTTTCTACGCAAACTAGTCTCTCAGTTTTAAAGCTATCGAATTGAAACTTTGCACACACCCTTCTTTCCTTTGCACGCAGTATATAAGTCGGAACGGCCGAGATCGGCCGACTATATCCTATAGCTGCCATATAACTGATTGATCGGAAATGCCATAACTTTGCTGTTTGTAAAGTTAGGAAGTTGGGATTTTCTATGCGTGTTATATTTGGCCAATCAATCCGACCTACCAAATTTCATAAGGATCGGCCGACTATATCCTATAGCTGCCATATAACTGATTGATCGGAAATGCCATAACTTTGGTGTTTGTAAAGTTACGAAGCTGGGATTTTCTATGGGTTTTATATTTGGTTAATCAATCCGACCTACCAAATTTCATAAGGATCGGCCGACTATATCCTATAGCTGCCATTTAACTGAACGATTGGAAATACCATAACTTTGGTGTTTGTAAAGTTAGGAAGCTGGGATTTTCTATGGGTTTTATATTTGGTTAATCAATCCGACCTACCAAATTTCATAAGGATCGGCCGACTATATCCTATAGCTGCCATTTAACTGAACGATTGGAAATGCCATAACTTTGGTGTTTTTAAAGTTAGGAAGTTGGGATTTTTTATGAGTATTAAGAATGCATCATATGAATAATTTTGGAGACTATAATGTACATAATATTCTGCAAGGGTATATCAACTTCGGCTCCGCCCGAAGTTAGCTTTCCTTTCTTGTTTTATTGCAGATTGTATAAAAGTCTGATCGGGCCTGATCAGATGACTATAAAAAAATAATGCCTTTTTTGTTTTTAAGTATAAATTGATAGATTCGTAACATAGCAGTCTAAATAAATTTCGAATTTCTGTTTTCATTTTTTTAAAAACGGTCGTAAAAATGTATTGCATAATCAACATAGCTTCATCTTTGTGCAAAAATTCAAATGTGCTTGTTTTTATAATAGTTAGTTTTGGTATAAGCTGCTAGGTATTTATTTAATACTATTTAAGCATCGGCTTGCCGAAGTTTGCTTTCTTTCTTGTTACAAATAAATTTAAGTTCTTAGAAATAATTTCAATTCTTAAGAATAAGTTTTGGTAATTAATAAACTAAAAAAAAAAAAATTTTATTTACTTTTATGATAACTAGGTATTATTCCACTAATTTTCTAAGTGTAGAATGTATTGTACTTAAATCGTACTTAAGCCGCAGCATTTTATTTCTTTAGTTTAGTATTTCGAGATAACTAGATTCAGCACATAGTACTAGATTTCTTTTTCTGAGTGTAGCACCAAGAGTCAATCAATAATGTGTTTTCTAGCCTTACTGTCAGTCCTCTTAGTGCAAACAATAAATGAAAAGCTTCAGTGTACTTTATAATTACCGGACTCACTCGGGAAAGTCATTTCATGCCGGGCCTTCTGTGCCACAAGGAAAAGAATGCAACAAAGAGGGCGAGAATAATGTGCGAAGATGGCAACAACAAATGGAATTGTTTCAATTATGTGGGACAACTTCTCGACTTCGTGCAGCGCAACAATGGCACCGGGGTGCTGCACATTGGCTTAAAGCGCCACTCTGCAGTCGTGCAGTCCTCGCAATTATGTCAGGACCAAGGACCAAGGACCAAGGACCTCGCACCACCGAACTCAGAACGGGTTGAGCCGGGCCGAATTAACGCTGGTGCTCCTCTTTGTTTCGCACCCAGCATGTTACACATATCTTGTTTATTGTGTCTCCGAATATAACTTGTGTATTTCCGTATTATAATTTGCATAAATTTTGACTACCAGCGACGGGTAGGGCAAAAGCGAATGAAAGAAGGGAAAGGAGCAAAGGGCAAAGGAATTGCGGTAGGAGGTGTCTCAGAAAACAATTTAATAACGAGAAAATACAAGTGACAAAATGAATTATGTTGTTGTTTCTCTTGCATAAACACACACATCAGAGCATCTTGGTCTGAGGAGACAATTGTAAAGAGATTCTTTACATGTTGCAGCAAGTGGGACTTGTGATACATGCAAAAGTAGAATTTCCACAAAATGAGCAGCATCTTGAACTATGTAAGCACCCATTTTTTTAATTTATTGCTGCCATCCAGATAACAGCTATAATTGACTTGCTCATGATTATGGCAATATGAAGTTTCCATTTAATCCAGACGATGGAGTGTCATTACTTTTTATGATTAATCTCTCTATTGTAGTCTAAAGCTTTACAAGAAATCAAAGTATTAATTAAAAAAAAAAACACCGTCCTGGCAGGGTCTTTAAAATAAATATATTTTAATGAGCCTGTTCAGAAAAAAATATAATTGGAAAAATTGAGCTCACTATGTAACTATTCAAAAATTGTTTAGAGGGTAATGCTGTGAAAAGTCTGCACATACTTTTACACTTTTAAATCGAAATTTTATAATTAAAAACAGAAATCTAATCTAATAGTGGAATTACTATGGTACCGCTACTATTCATTATTGCTTTAAAATTTTCGTGGTGAAAGTCCTATAAACATAGTAAATTAACAAGTATTCATGAGTCGGGGATCTTTAATTACTTTTCGTAGTTTTTTGTGATATTAGCTTGGTGTTAACTTTACGTGAACGGTTGGGTAATGCATTTTTGTGTTGTGTGTAGCAGTTTGTTACAAATTTGTATATATATAATGCGGAGGGTGTCACATAATTGTCTTAATTCATTTAATTATTTTAAACTCTCTACACAACCAAAAAATAAAAGGATATTTTATATTAAAGCCATTTAAAGACACTTAAGCTTAGATATATGCAATTTAACTTGAAGCTTCCGCTTATTAATTTGCTTTTGCTGTAAGGTTAATGGTAACTTCATGTTTCACTGAACAGCACAACCCAATTCAAGTATGCATAACGTATACGCCCCCTGGCAAAGCTTCATCGGCGATGTTCGCAATTGTGCAAAAAATGAAAGGGGGAGAAGATCTGGCTTTGTGTGCACTATACATATCGTATATAAATACCGGTCCCCCAGCTGGTCCAGCATTGGTATTCCTGTTTTGCCCATTTCATGGCTGCCGTTGACGGATATAATACAGCTTCGATTATTCCGTCGCGATGTATTCGTATGCATATACATACATACATACATACATGTGGGAAAGGGCGACCAGGCAGACAACAAATTGTTAGACGCTACAATGAACTCTGATGCGATTGATTGAAAGTCACTAGGAGAGATAAAATACTATTGGTTTATGCTGTCATCTGGCAGAGGGAATCCTTCTACTCCTCACCATGCTTATCCCCTTCAACCCAAACTTGGTTAGGCATCCTCTGTCATGTCAACAAGTTGAGGGCAAACAATTTAAATTACAAAGCAAACTCAATAAAAATGTTAAAAACTTTTGGCCATGAAGAAGACATTCAGGCTGATCCGAGATTTGCTTAGTTTCGAGGTCCTTGACGTGCATAAGTTATGTCTTTAGAAGCGATATAGCAAGAGGAAGTAAAAGTTTTATAAGGAAAACAAATCGTGTTGCTTATTTATAAGCCAGTAAACAGATTTTATGAGCCTGCCCAAACATTGTCGCCCAGGAAGGAGCAAAAGTTGCAATCGTCCTTTGAGTCCCGTTATCGATTTTGGACCTGCGTCCCTTCCGCAGATTTTCAATTTATTAAAATGACCGTCAAAAAGCGTTTGTGTGCGAAAGTTTGCGCTTATCCCAAAACACTTTTTGGACAGTTCAAACTTCGCTCTTCCCCTATTTTTTTCAAATTTGGCGGCAAGCGATGACTGCTTTAAGGCAAAACTTTTCGATCGACCAAAAGTTTTCGGGATGTGTCGGACTTATGATTGCCTCGAAATGCATTGCATCTTCGGGTCTGAACTTGTTTTTCATTCAACCAGACAGCATAATTTTTGATTGCGTAACTTTTTCACTGTTTTCGAAGGGAACAAAGTGGAAAGTTGTTATCCCCTTCTGTAAATTTCTTATGCCGAAAGCCGTCACACACGCATTGCTTAACCCAGTGTGACCTTTTCCACCTGACCTCCCATAACCAACGCGCCGAATTCGCCGAACGTATAATGCGAACCAAGGGACCTAACCTAAATACCGGAAATGCCCTTTATAATGCGCTTCCGGCTCATGTGAGCATGCCCAGACAACGGGAGGGGGGTGGTGGTGGATCAGGGTCAGGGGTCAGAGGTTGGGTCTGGGTGTTTAAAACCAAACCAGACAGCAGCCGAGCCCACGCCAAGCCGTTTCGGCTAATCAAAGTGTGCAGCCAACTGCAAAGGACCAAGAAAAACGGGGGGAATCTGCGGCAAGCCAGAGGGGCATGCAACTTGACGGCAGCTGACCACATTAAACAACCGTAGAAATGCAGCAGAAGAAGGCATCAAATTCGCTGTTCACCTTTACCAGTCCTGCTCTGGAATTATTCAGTTGTCCCCGATTTAGTCGTTACTGGACATCGCATTTTAAGTGAAGCATAACTTAACTGAGCAACACAACATTTTTTAAAAAACATCAGAGCATCAGAATCACCAAACGAAAGAGTAAAACGATTGAAAAATGTGTCGAAAATATATGCGCATAAAAATCAATATGTAGTCGACTTAATGAATATTACATTTTAAATGTAGCTGCAGGAGAATCAAAACTTCGGCTTGCTGAAGTAAATTTTGTTCGCTTACAAATAATCATAAAACATTTTCTTGTTTACATACAATAAGATAGATAACATTTGAGCTTTGACATTCAATTTTTTTTTAAATTTAACTTAATTGGTCTGCAATTAAACTTCTTTTTATTCCCTAGAACAACTTCTTAATCTAATCTTTTCAATTCGTAGCTTGTAGTACTGTTCTCCAACAAATGTCACTCCAGCTTTATATTATTTAATAAGTTATTTTTATACTTTTAAACATGCTATTAGTTTAAAAATAAATTAGTTTTTGATAAAACATAACATTACAATACGGAAATATAACTGGTTTTGGATTTCAGATTCTGAAATTTATTATCGATTCTAGTCACATTTCACTTAAAGATTCTCTGGCTAAGCTAGCCCTTGAAAATTAAGGCGACATAAAGATTTGATATAAAACTGGACTGACTATATCTCTTAAACCGTTTCAAATTCCAGGTTCACGTCGTTAGCAGTATTGTATGTATATTAATTTACAAATTATATTAATATTAATTAACTCATTTTAAAACAGTGAACTACAAAATGTCGACTCCAAAATAAAAAAAAATGCATTTGGTATTTACGCATAATAAACATCTTTGTTATTTATCTGACATTTTAAAGAATATTTCACAGTAGTTTACTAAAGTGTTGTTTTGGATTCGGAATCCCACACCTATGATGATGATGATGAGTACTTCGATGAGTATTTTCAGAATCAGAAGTCCAAATTGCGGTTACAAAACCCTAGAAATGTTGCAAAAAAAATTATAACAATAATAAAAATGTTCTCGCATATACAGAGATCTAAGGGCCAAAAGCTTTTCTTGCCTTTTATCGTTTATTTTTCCCATCCCATAAATAATATTTTTTTTCAAATTTTCCTTCGAACAATAGACTAACAAACTTTCCCGAAAAATCCGCTTTTCCTTTCAACTTTGGTAAGATTTTGACCACCACTTTTACATATCTGTTGCCTTTACTCTTAGAGAAAAAGGGTATGTTGTCATTATACAAAAGTTTGCAATAGGGACAATAAAGCAATTTTGAAATAAGAAATAAAGTATCTTCTAGATCAGAATCGCTATTTTTGTTTGAACCCTAAGAACTTAATTGTTTCAACCAAATTTCTTTACGCAGACTAACATTTTCAAATAAAACAAAATAAGTTTGTTCATATTGTCTTCCTTAAGTTTGCATTAATAATACAACAAACAATTTTGCAAAACACACCATCTTTATGAGTGTTATATTCTTAAAGTTTGATTGATCATTTATTCTAATGAGGGTATCTGGTAGTCGAGTCTTTCGACTAAAGCGCTCTTTCTTGCTTTAATTAAACTTTGTGCCGTGCCATTACCCTTCTTATACTTAGGCTCAGTGCCTCTTTTCGATCCATTTACCGGTCCCATCCTTTTTCCTGTTGCGTGCCAAGTTTTGTGGTTAATTATCGATTATGGGGGTGGTTGAAGGAAAAGGGAAAACCGCGTCTGGGAAAGTTCCTGGACGGCGGGTCGAAAGAGAAGTTAAATGAAGTGCAAAGACTTTTAGGTAAGCATTGTTGGGAAAAGTTAACACAAAAGCTGAGCATCAATAGGTTAATAAGAGGCCAGATGGTTCACCCCCATTATGCTCCGAGCTGTTGTCTCATTACGTTCTCGCCAACAATATAATTATCAATAACACTCGGACTGGAACTTCACCTGATTTATTTGTCTGTGTCTTATAGTTATACACAAATGAAATGAAACTAATGATTACCGTTTGCCTAATTTATTGGTTTTCTTCGCGGACTCAACACGCAAATGGACAGGCGGAGGTCAGTTTTCTTGCTTTGTCGTTGGCCTTCTTTCGGGTCATTTATTAATTGCGCTGCGAATGCGTGTGCTAATCTCTTCATTATGCGATTTCATAATGGATTACATTCGAATAAATGTGCCTCATTTGCCATCTCCATTCAGCCGCACGGCCGACTGCTAATTTTCTTTAATTTCGTTGCCATTTTCCTAATGACGCGTGGGTTCTCCTCAGCCTACTCCAATTCCCCGTCCCCACACCCGCAGTCGCGTTAATAGGTCAGTGTTCTCTTGTAATATTAATGTCTGCTCATTTTCGCCGGCTGTTGTAATTAAATCAGATGCGTCACTTATGGCATGTGTGTGCGCAGGGAGGCCGAGCGAGATGTATTATTGTAATCGATATGGTTCTTATTAACAGATATTGCACTGCATATTTAGATAATTACATCTACTGATGCACTTCAGACATTCTTAGTAAATGGGTTATCATGCGGGGTTCGGTTTCTGTTTACTTTCCCTTCTCGGTTAGAAAACTTTAATTTCTTGTGCTTCGTGACAACATAGCTAAAATGTAAGTAAGTTTTATCAAATTTAAATAATGGAAATAGTTTCAAAAGCCATTATTTTTGTTGCCGTTTACAGAACGTTTTGTAAATTAGAAACTAATACATATTCAAGTTTTAACATTTAAAACAAGAAAGGAAGAAAACTTCGACAAGCCGCAGTTTAAATACCCTTGCAGTTATTAAAAAACCAACAAAACTACATTTTTATTTCTATGCCTATATTACTAAAGACAATGAAATATGTCGATTTTACTACACCCCTTTTGTTAGTCTTAGTTTTGTAATCCTTACTATCATCTATAATAAATAAAATGTATAAATATGTGTCGACTTTTCACTGCATTTTGCCATCATTTCTATTGCAACTATATACTATTGTTGTCCGATTTTAATTTAATTAAAACCGCCATTCTATAATATTTAAATATTACCAAATCCCAAAGATCAAAAAAAAACAAATTAACAACAACAAAGTTATATTTTTAAAAAAAAAATTTCCGATTGCCCCTATGGGAGCTATATGATATAGTCGCCCGATCCGTGTCGTTCTGACTTATATACTACCTGCAATAGAAAGACAACTCTGCATAAAAATGGGTCTTCACGTTTTAATGGCAGCTTTAGGACTGAGTAAGGAAAGTCCGTCCAAGAGCTACCACCTAATTTTTCATGACTTTATTGTTAGTTTACAAATAATTGGCCAGTTGATACCATCAAAAACACAGTTTTAGAAGGAAAGATTTTCGGAAACATTAATTTTATCCCTGTTTTTTTATGCCTCCTATTCATAAAATACTTATACATGGCGCTGACATAGTCAAACATTCTTCGCTTTTAATTGAGATAATGTCGGAGGAATCAGATGTAAAGTCTTTCCAAACATTCGAAAACTTCAAATGTCTAGGTGAAAGAAGAAGAAAGGCTCTTCAAATGTTTAGTAGTTTTCTCGGACCCACTAGTAACGACAAAATTAAAATACTTAAGAATTAAAACAAGAGAGAACGCTATAGTCGGGACCCCGACTATCAGATACCCGTTACTCAGGTAAAGGGAGTGCGAGGGAGATGGAGATAGAAACTTTTATCACGCATAACTTTTTAACGAATGGTCCGATTTGAAAAATTTCTTCTACATTTCGATAGGTATTGATAAACACAATAAAACTGCATTTTTACTTTTCCGAAATATTTAAAATTTTAAATTCGTATATAAGCGATTGTGGGGCGTCAGAGGGGGCGTGGCACCATTTTGAAACAAACTTGCGCTGCGTAGGAACTCCTAAAATCTACATGCAAAATGCCAATCTTCTAGCTTTTATAGTTTCCGAGATCTCAGCGTTCATACGGACAGACAGACAGACGGACAGACGGACATGGCTAGATCGACTCGGCTAGTGATCCTGAAGAAGAATATATATACTTTATAGGGTCGGAAACGCTTCCTTCTAGCTGTTACATACTTTTGCACGAATACAATATACCCTTTTACTCTACGAGTAACGGGTATAAATACATTTTAAACTGTAGTGTGAAGTAAGCTTTAGCAGGATTGTGGCATACTTCCATACTTAAAAAAAAAATTGTTGTTCAGTTATAATCAAGGTAGTCATAGATGTTTTTCTTTTTAGCAAAATATAATTCTAGTATTTGCTTCTATCGTTTGGGTCTTATCTAATACGTGCCACATGGCCCTTTCAGTTCCCCAATAAATCTATTTTCCGCCACCAGTTGTATTTTAATTCTAACAAGCCTTATCCAAAGATGCAATAATCGGATGGCGTCATGTGTTGTCACAGGCTGAAGGCAAATTTGCACTAAGCTCCAAGCTCGTCTAAGAACGTCTTGACACTTTCAGGTAATTAAAACACAAATATTAGCGAATGGATGGGAGAAAAGTGTGGGGCGTGCCTGTAAGCACCCACCCACCCACAAAACCCATTTTGCAATTTAAATTTTCATGAACAAGCACCGCCATTTGTCGCCGTCCGCCCGGTTGTCTCCAATGCCTGTTGTCCCGCCACTCCGATCTCTGGTCCCCCTACACTCGATTTTCCGGCTCGCCTTACGCTGCCTCAGCAGTTTTCAATTTTCAGTTCGCTTGTAAGCGCAGCTGACAGGGACTAGCGAACGATACCCGGCGAAGAGCTTATGTTTCTTGGAAACGGGTGAAAGGGGAGAAAGTGGTGGGGGAGCCCATTCCCCTTGGCTTTTATTGTATTTCGGTCGCTGTCGTCGCACATTTTTACGACTATTTAAATGGTTTTCACTTTTCGGTTACAAATTGTCGTTCAGGTAAAAGTTCTTTAGGAAAGGGAAGAACTGGAGGGAAGGGTTGAATAATGGTTAGCGATATCGTCGGACTAGAAGTGGCCTATTTCAATGGCTAAGAACAATTCAGCCCAGCGACTATGATAATTTCGTTAAAAGTAAAACCAAAATAGAAGGTTTAGGAAAGCAATAGATTGAATTCCATTGCTTGCAGCTGTTACAATTTGTGATCAAGTCTAATTGTCAAAGAGCTCAATTGCCAACTCCTTTCTTTTCCCATATTTATATTTTAAGCGATAAAAATATATATTACATGCCGCTGGTACAGGTCAAACCGAAGTTTATATAGTCCTGCAGTATTCAATATTTCGAATCGATGAGAACCCATGTCGATTTTCCGATCTATAAAAGTAAAAGAGTATTCTGAAATCGTTAAGCATAATTTTTATGGTGTGTATATAATTGAGTTTTAATTTTATTTTATTTTTCCCGATTGTTTCTATGGGTGTTACATGATATGCGGCCCGTTCCGTCTTAATAACGGTCAAAGTATATTTCTTATATTGTATTTATAAAATGTGTTTTCATATGCGAGTTTTATATAGTTTCAAATGTTTTGATAATTTCACTCTTTTTACTATTTATACTTGTTCCCAGTTCAGTAAAAGGATTGTATTTGTTGCCACCTAAAATTGTTGAATTGCACCATCAGCTGGAGGCCTATTTGTTTTGACATTGGTTAGTTGAGTGGTTAGGCACTGGACAATCGCGTTTCTCCTTGGTTTTATTTGTTTCAAGATATTAAAAAAAAAAGTATTGGACAACAAAAAACGGTATCAAACGAAACGTAATGTCAGTTAAAATGGTTTATTTTGGTCAAAGTCAATATAACGTTTTTACCCATTTACGAATGGTATAAGCGAGTAAGAATAGGACATACAAATTTTCACACAAATTTGAAGCATCAACTAAATTGTTGATCGTTACAGCTTATTTTGAGAGGCTCAGTAGGCTGGATGCCAGTGAGTTGACTTGTCAGTAGCATTTGCTGTTCGAGTTCCCCATTTCACATCGAACCACTGGAGCCTCAACAGTGCTAACGTATTTATAACTAAACGGCAATAGTCAGTGAGTGTCCCCAAACCCCAAACACATTAAAAACACTTCCATCCAATTCCATTCCCATCCATTCCCACCCACAGCTCGTCATGATGCGCATGCTCACCAGTTGCACCCTGCGGCGTACTGCGCGGATCAGCCACATCCTGTGGGGGCGCTCCTACGCCAAGGACGTGAAGTTCGGGCCGGAGGTGCGGGCCATGATGCTGCAGGGCGTGGACGTGCTGGCGGATGCTGTGGCCGTGACCATGGGCCCCAAGGGGCGCAACGTGATCATCGAGCAGAGCTGGGGCTCCCCGAAGATCACCAAGGACGGCGTGACGGTGGCCAAGTCGATCGCCCTGAAGGACAAGTTCCAGAACATCGGGGCCAAGCTGGTGCAGGACGTGGCCAACAACACGAACGAGGAGGCGGGCGACGGCACCACCACGGCCACCGTCCTGGCCCGTGCCATCGCCAAGGAGGGCTTTGAGAAGATATCGCGCGGGGCCAATCCGGTGGAGATCCGCCGCGGCGTGATGCTGGCCATCGAGACGGTGAAGGACAACCTGCGCAAGATGTCCCGGCCGGTGAGCACGCCCGAGGAGATCTGCCAGGTGGCGACCATCTCGGCCAACGGCGACAAGTCGGTGGGCAACCTCATCAGCGAGGCCATCAAGAAGGTGGGCCGCGACGGGGTGATCACGGTCAAGGACGGCAAGACCCTCTGCGACGAGCTGGAGGTGATCGAGGGCATGAAGTTCGACCGCGGCTACATATCGCCGTACTTCATCAACGCCGCCAAGGGGGCCAAGGCGGAGTTCCAGGACGCCCTCCTGCTCTTCTGCGAGAAGAAGATCAAGTCGGCCCCGAGCATCGTGCCCGCCCTGGAGCTGGCCAACGCCCAGCGCAAGCCGCTGGTCATCATCGCCGAGGACGTCGAGGCGGAGGCCCTCAGCACCATGGTGGTGAACCGGCTGAAGGTGGGCCTCCAGGTGTGCGCGGTGAAGGCGCCCGGGTTCGGGGACAACCGCAAGGAGTCGCTGGCGGACATGGCCGTGGCCACCGGCGGCCTCGTCTTCGGGGACGAGGCCAACCTGGTGCGGCTCGAGGACGTCAAGATGAGCGACTTCGGGCGCGTGGGCGAGGTGGTGGTCACCAAGGACGACACCATGCTGCTGAAGGGCCGGGGCCAGCGGGCGGACGTGGAGAAGCGGGCGGAGGGGCTGCGCGAGGCCATCAAGGAGTCCACCTCCTCCTACGAGAAGGAGAAGATGCAGGAGCGGCTGGCGCGCCTCTGCTCGGGCGTGGCCCTGCTCCGGGTGGGCGGCTCCAGCGACGTGGAGGTCAGCGAGAAGAAGGACCGCGTCAACGACGCCCTCAATGCCACGCGGGCCGCCGTGGAGGAGGGCATCGTGCCCGGCGGCGGCACCGCCCTGCTGCGCTGCATCCAGAAGCTGAACGACTTGAAAGGCGCCAACGAGGACCAGAACATGGGCATCGAGATCATCCGGCGGGCACTGCGCATGCCCTGCATGACGATCGCTAGGAACGCCGGCGTGGACGGGGCCATGGTGGTGGCCAAGGTGGAGATCCTGGACGGCGACTACGGGTACGACGCCCTCAAGGGCGAGTACGGCAACATGATCGAGCGGGGCATCATCGACCCCACCAAGGTGGTCCGCACCGCCATCTCGGACGCCGCCGGAGTGGCCTCGCTCCTGACCACCGCCGAGGCCGTGGTGACCGAGCTGCCCCTGGAGGAAGCCGCGGCTGCCGGGGCGGCAGCTGGACTGGGGGCCCTCGGGGGCATGGGCGGCATGGGCGGGCTGGGCATGTAGTCCTCTGGAAAGGCCTCGTCCCTCACCCCTCTGACCCACTCAACACTCACTCCTGGAATCGCCTTAAAACACGGGAACGCTGATGGCTGATCACATTACACAGACAGCCAAACACTCTACACTCTACACTTTTACCACTCCGATACGTTAGTAAATGGAAATGCCTTGACCTTTAAATGAGTATAGCTAAAATTTAATATAAATATTTCGTTCAATTTGGTTTATATGAATACAAAAATTTATTGTTGTGCAAACAGATGGAAACTGATGATCTTAATAATAACTTGGTTATTTCCCATGTTGAAGAAGACATGAATTTGGTTTAATCCAAAAGAAAAATAAAGAACCAGATTCCATCATATGTAACGATTGTATTATTACCCTTGCAGAGGGTATTATAAAATTGGTCAGAAAATGTTATCGCATTGAAGCAGAGATTTCCGATCTTTTAAGGTTTATATATTCTTGATCAGTCTGATCACCGCCGGTTTTTATACAGTTTGCGAGCTACAGATTGAAACCTTCGCAATCGTATGTTGTGTACGCATGAGACTATATCCCATATCTGCCAGTTATCTGTCATACTGTCCACACTGTTATATGCCGATATTGTTATTCCGTCTTTATGAAGACAAAAGAAGCAAAGACACTTCAAAGCTACTACCGCTGCTGAATAAAAATAGCTTTTAAAAACAATTGACCAAGATTTTATAATGCAAAGAAGAAATCAATAATGCGAAGAGTTGATACTGAAATATTGTTTTTAGTCGATAATAATAATAGCATAGAATAGAAGCATGATTCACGGCGATCAAATCGAGGTTGAGGTAACACTATTTCCAAACATAACCTTTTTGTTTAAGCTCTTGCGAGTTTTGCAACACCAATTCACCAACATCAACAAATCATATGCTCTTTAATTTTGGTCATATATGGACGAAGAAAAACTGCAAATTCCTTAAAATATGCTGCTCGATAAAAATTCTATTGAGAATTCCCTGTGAAAAGTCCGTATTTCCTGACAATTACTCCACGTTACACATTAGATATAAGATTGTGAACGCTAACAAGGAAATTCCGAAAATACATATGGACAAGAGCGAATTACATAAAACTGGTATTAAGTGTTACCACTTTTATTCTACACACCTTAAGCTTTATTTTCCATATTTTCATTAATTTTAAATCAAAGAAATTAATATTTTATGTTTAATTAGACAAGTTTACTTAACTTTCAAATTTTTAATGAAAAATAATCGTTAGCATTTTTTCGCGTTTTTTTCACAAGTCTTGAAATATTTTTTTAGCAGCATTACTTCTTCCACGGGTAACAAATTTTACCTTTTTTAATGAATATAATATTAAATTTCCTATTCATTACAATTCAAATTCGAAGCCTCCAGCACATTAAAAAGGTTACCGTTTACTCGTCTATTGAATTGAAAATGTGTTTGCACATGTTGCTACTTACTACCTACCAATCTTTACTCGGAATATTACCAAATCGTTAGGGCACTATTATCAGGCTTACTCCGCCCTTTAATGATGGTGGAGCAACTGTGGCACGCTTTCGGCAGAAGGAGTGCCGGTGACGTGGTCGACATCACTTGGTCTAAATGCTTCCTCCCAGGGTTTTTGTTCCTTCCATGTTTTAATCCTTTTCCCCAGACGTCTGTTGCTTTGTGGTGCCCTGGCCACTGATAGTCCGCCTGTCCTGGAGTGCTCCTTTACACATGTCCTTTGCTGTGCTGTGTCACAGTTCCACTGTCGAGCTAACCACTCGTTGTAGTTTTTGCTGCTCTCGACCCTTCCGTTTTTGCATTTCGCCATGAAATATGAAGCAGACAGAGCTTCTAATTGTGTTGGAGAGCGGCAAAAGGACGAGGGGATAAATAATAAACCGCCACTTGACTTTCATGCATTCGCTGCTTAACTTTGCGACGTTTATAATGGCATTCGTGGTGGCCTTCGGGCGGAAAGAAACCTACTTGGATAGTTCCCACTTGGCCTTCCTCGAAAAGCGGCTAAGAAATCGCTTGGCCCGCGGGCCAAGTGGGTAACAGAGCGTGTTCTGAGCCCCGTTCCCCTCTGCCCCTCGTTTCGGCACTCTGTGCATGTCGAGCATTATCCCGCGGCTCATCCTTGGCGCTGCCTTACACTCGAGTCGCTGCTGTTGCAACATCCTGCAGCCCCTTGCTGCACCTTCCTGCCCCTTGCCTCCGGCTGTTTATGTTGTCAACGCAAATTGCACTTGCTGCTCGCCGTGTGATGTTCAAGTGCCTGTTAGGAAGATGATCCGCCCACGTGTCTTAATGATGCTACAAGAGAATCCACGCGGCCTCCGGGCTGCAACAATGCGCCACTTAATTATGAAAAAGGCCGCTTTGAGTGTCGTCTCGTGTGTCCGGGGATGGGATGCCAGCACGTTCGCCACCATAACGCCCCATCTAACTGCAGATTTACGACTCCGGCTAATCCCGTTCGCTTAGCGCATTAAATCAGCTCCGAAATGGCCATAAAATTGCCCTCGCCTACATTGCAAACATTTCAAAAATTGACAATTTATTGCAAGAGTTGCGTTGCATGGTCGGGGACTGCGGTGAAGGAAGGGAAAGTTTTTTTTCACAAAAATAGTTTCCACACCCCGGAAAGAAATCTTACACTCGCTTACATAATATAACCATGAAAAATGTTTGTGATCCACGATAAAGAAAAATCACGTTTAAACATACAAGAACCAAACTAAATCTATTTTTGGCGTATTTATAAAACAAAATTATGTTATTGTTATTGTTTGCTGTGGAAATTCGTTTTTCTTTTATTTTACCTTAAACTTACATACAAATAAATAAAATAGGTCAAAACACGATTGTTAGCTACTAAAATATTTTAACAATATTAATATTAATGCATTTTGCCTGGAGACAGTTTAAACATGTTTAAATAATGTAAAACATAGAAATATATGGAATAATTAGCAAGACTAAAACTATTCACTTTCAATACATTGGAGAATTCGATAACACCATAAAAAAAAGTTTAAAAACAATTAAATAACAAATAGAGCTAGCATTCAAATAACAAGTTCTTATTAAAGAAGAATAACATTTTTCTCTGTCATGTAATGTAAATGTAAATGTAAACCAAGATTACAAAAACAGTTTAAACAAGAGAGAACGCTATAGTCGGGTGCCCCGACTATCAGATACCCGTTACTCAGGTAAAGGGAGTGCGAGGGAGATGGAGATAGAAACTTTGACCACGCATAACTTTTTAACGAATGGTCCGATTTGAAAAATTTCTTCAACATTTCGATAGGTATTGATAAACACAATAAAACTGCATTTTTACTTTTCCGAAATATTTAAATTTTTAAAATTGTATATAAGCGATTGTGGGCGTTAAAGGGGGCGTGGCACCTTTTTGAAACAAACTTGCGCTGCGTACTCCTAGAATCTGCATGCAAAATGCCAATCTTCTAGCTTTTATAGTTTCCGAGATCTCAGCGTTCATATGGACAGACAGACGGACAGACAGACGGACAGACGGACAGACGGACATGGCTATATCGACTCGGCTAGTGACCCTGATCAAGAATATATATACTTTATAGGGTCGGAAACGCTTCCTTCTAGCTGTTACATACTTTTGCACGAATACAATATACCCTTTTACTCTACGAGTAACGGGTATAAATACAATTTGTTGCAAAGTAATAATAATGTTGCCTTTACTTTCGAAACAGTTAAATGAATTTTTTCAGCTTTAATGTTTGATTCAGCATAAGCAATTTTAATTTTCAATTCATAAAATATTACCAAGTAAAACAAGAAGCAAACATAGAAAATACCCTTACAGTTGTTTCAAAAATTATAAAGGTCGATTTTCTCATCATTCAGAAATTCTAAAATTATTTTAAATGGCGGAATATATACTTTTATATTCCATTTCCCGATTGTTCCTATGGCAGTTATATAATAAAATTGGCAATAGGTATATGTTAAGAAACAAGTAAGATATAATTTATTTTACTATTTTTTCCAATTTTGCTAAGAGAGCAATATCATGTAGTAGGCCGATAAGTATCTATTTTTCCAATTTCCCATGAATATTTTGAGGGGCGAGTTAGATTCACACTTCTATGTCGGAATGTTGCTTGTGTTGCCATTAATTTTTAAATTTTTATTTCGAGGACTGGTACAATTTTCGGACCTTTATGTCCGATAGCTTTTAAATAGTTGCATAACTATTGGATTTTCATGTTAGTTTACATTTTTCCAGTAGGCTACAAGCATCCTCGGTTGCTCTAGAGTATTGAATCGAATATTTATACCCGTTACTCGTAGAGTAAAAGGGTATATTGTATTCGTGCAAAAGTATGTAACAGGTAGAAGGAAGCGTTTCCGACCCTATAAAGTATATATATTCTTGTTCAGGATCACTAGCCGAGTCGATCTAGCCATGTCCGTCTGTCCGTCTGTCTGACTGTCCGTCTGTCCGTCTGTCCGTCTGTCTGTCCGTCTGTCTGTCCGTCCGTATGAACGCTGAGATCTCGGAAACTATAAAAGCTAGAAGATTGGCGTTTTGCATGTAGATTTTAGGAGTTCCTACGCAGCGCAAGTTTGTTTCAAAATGGTGCCACGCCCCCTCTGACGCCCACAAGCCACAAGCTGTGGCCACAGTTTTGATGCTATTATGAAAATTTTAATTGATATGTATTTGTTTCGTCAATACCTATCGATTGGCCTAATAAAAGTTTGCCACGCCCACTCTAACGCCCAAAAACCCATTAAACGCTTAAGCCTGGCTAGCGCCTACATTTCCGCCTTTCATGGCGCCATCTAACGGATGACTTTGGAACAGCTGGCCAAGGTGCTCAACAGAGTCAACGTTAATTCTCGATAAGGATTTCTATTAAAGGAAATTGCGATGGTTTTCATTTGTCAATACCGAACTATATCCCAAGAACTATGCAAATCAAATCTAGTTAGCCAAATTGGAGGTCTGAGTCAAACAATGGCGTATGTGTGTATGTATGTAAGCATATACATATGTATGTATTTACATTGTACACAGTTGCAATTGCCCGGCAAAGATAACTCCTTTCAAAGAAAGCTATTCGCTATACCCGTTACTCGTGTTGTACAAACATTTAGACTTTAATATACATAATACTATTTAAGAATGTTTGTGTTTAGCCAATATAAGTATGTATGTTTAATATTTCTAGTCAATTTATTGCACTCAAAAACATAAACATAAACACAGCTGCTGGTGCAGGACAAAAGCTGCCTGCGCTAAAGCAGCGCTGGTGCTGATGCTCGTGCTGTAAAGCTGCCGTACCAAATTTCATAAGGATCGGCCGACTATATCCTATAGCTGCTATATAACTGATTGATCGGAAATGCCATAACTTTGGTGTTTGTAAAGTTAGGAAGTTGGGATTTTCTATGTGTTTTATATTTGGCCAATTAATCCGACCTACCAAATTTCATAAGGATCGGCCGACTATATCTTATAGCTCTGACGCCCACAAGCCACAAGCTGTGGCCACAGTTTTGATGATATTATGAAAATTTTAATTGATATGTATTTGTTTCGTCAATAAATATCGATTGGCCTAATAAAAGCTTGCCACGCCCACTCTAACGCCCAAAAACCCATTAAACGCTTAAACCTGGCTAGCGCCTACATTTCCGCCTTTCATGGCGCCATCTAACGGATGACTTTGGAACAGCTGGCCAAGGTGCTCAACAGAGTCAACGTTAATTCTCGATATGGATTTCTATTAAAGGAAATTGCGATGGTTTTCATTTGTCAATACCGAACTATATCCCAAGAACTATGCAAATCAAATCAAGTTAGCCAAATTGGAGGTCTGGTGCAGGACTTGAACTTTTTGTTTTTTTTTCCTGTGGTCACTCTAATTCACATTATGTTAATGCAAAATCTAAATCATTTGAAATGGGGCGCGCATTTTGTCTCTTTTTGCTCCTATTCGTTTCTCACAAGTGCATTCACCTGCGCTAGAGAGAGACGGAAGATGTGCTAGGCAGAATGCAAAGTTCTAGAAGGCACGGTTCGCTGTTAGCAAAAAGGGCGGGAATCCGTGCAAGTAAATTGGCGGTTATGAACTTTGCAGAGCTGCAACTATTCTGCTCTCGCTTTAGTCTACGACTAACCATCGTGTGTGATCTCTCTTCTCGTCTGCGATTGCGATTTTTCTCAGTTTTGCCTAAATTAAAACAAATCTCCCTTAACGTAAACTATCCATTTTTACTTGCATTTTTGTAAGCTCGTTAAACTCATTTTTCTGTGCTTAAAACTAACGTAAATTTTGTGAAGAAATTGTTACGCGGTCGCGAGTTGTTGCTGCCTCTGCCGATTTGCTGCCGACGTCGCTGCCGTTGTTTGCTGCTGGGCTGGTTCCTGCGCTCGCTGCTAAGTACCCATTTTAACGTAGATTTTTGTTAATAATAATATAAGATTAAGTCTTTTTCAAGACTTACTCTTAAATTATTATTATTCATATTTTTCACATTTGCAAATTTTTAACGTAATTCATTTTTTGCCGCTCTGCCCCTTTTAACGTAGATTTTTGTTAATAATAATATAAGATTAAGTCTTTTTCAAGACTTACTCTTAAATTATTATTATTCATATTTTTCACATTTGCAAATTTTTAACGTAATTCATTTTTTTGCCGCTCTGCCCCTTTTAACGTAGATTTGTTAATAATAATATAAGATTAAGTCTTTATCAAGACTTACTCTTAAATTATTATTATTCATATTTTTCACATTTGCAAATTTTTAACGTAATTCATTTTTTGCCGCTCTGCCCCTTTTAACGTAGATTTGTTAATAATAGTATAAGATTAAGTCTTTTTCAAGACTTGCTCTTAGATTATTATTATTCATATATTTACCTTTTGCAAATTATTAACGTAATTCATTTTCAATCGCTTTGCCCCTTTACCCGTATATAAATAAAAGAATTCAGCCTTTAAGGCTTATTCTTATATTTCTATACATTTACGTATTTATCTTAGTAATAGTACTATAAGTCTAAGTCTTTTTTAAGACTTACACTTATATTTCTATTATTTATATAATTTATATTAACTATATTATATTATAAAATTTATATTATATAAATATAAGAATTTAGCTTTTTTAAAGCCTTATTCCTATATTTCTATTAATAATCGTAGTAGTCATATAAATTTAAGATTTTCAAAAATGCCTCGTTTAAATAGACCCACTGCATCTCAGCGGGCTAGGAACCAATTGTTGAGAAATAGGGCCAATAGGGAAAATCCAGAGTATGCAGAGATGGAGAGGGTAGAAAATTCTGAATCTCAGCGTAGGAGAAGGGAAAATGCAGTAGCCAGGAATTCAGAGCAGGGTGTAAATACAGCGTCTCGTAGGTCAAGACGCTTGAATCCGCACACTCGTGCGGGTGAGCAGGGAGCAGATACTGCAAGACGTAGGGAAATTCGCTTGGATCCCGTTCTTCGTGGCGGAGAGCAAGCAGCCGACACTCGGCGTCGCTTTATTAGGCGAAGAAACACCGATGAAAGAGCTACAGAGCAGGTTGTTAATACCGCTGACCATCGGTTAAGGCGCTTGGATCCCGTTCTGCGTGCGGAGTCAGCAAGCAGCCGATACTCGGCGTCGCGCTATAAGGCGACAAGTTAGAGAAGTCCGAGCTACCGAGCAAGTTGGTAATACCGCTGACCATCGGTTAAGGCGCTTGGATCCCGTTTTGCGTGCGGGTGAACAAAAAGCAGAGCTGAAAACAAACCCCAACCCGTTCTGTCGGATGCAAGCAGCCGATACTCGGCGTCGCGCTATAAGGCGACAAGTTAGAGAAGTCCGAGCTACCGAGCAAGTTGGTAATACCGCTGACCATCGGTTAAGGCGCTTGGATCCCGTTCTGCGTGCGAGTCAGCAAGCAGCCGATACTCGGCGTCGCGCTATAAGGCGACAAGTTAGAGAAGTCCGAGCTACCGAGCAAGTTGGTAATACCGCTGACCATCGGTTAAGGCGCTTGGATCCCGTTCTGCGTGCGAGTCAGCAAGCAGCCGATACTCGGCGTCGCGCTATAAGGCGACAAGTTAGAGAAGTCCGAGCTACCGAGCAAGTTGGTAATACCGCTGACCATCGGTTAAGGCGCTTGGATCCCGTTCTGCGTGCGAGTCAGCAAGCAGCCGATACTCGGCGTCGGGCTATAAGGCGACAAGTTAGAGAAGTCCGAGCTACCGAGCAAGTTGGTAATACCGCTGACATCGGTTAAGGCGCTTGGACCCGTTTTTCGTGCGGGGGAACAAGAAGCAGATGCTGAAAGACGTAGGGAAACTCGCTCGAACCCCGTTCTTCGTGCGGATGAACGAGCAGCCGATGCTCGGCGGCGTTCTCTGAGGCGGTTGGATGCTACGTATCGTGCGGGTGAGCAAGAAGCAAATACCCTGCAACGAGCGCAGGCAAGATCAACTCAGGATCGCTTATTGCAAAGAGCGCAGGATAGGTTTAGGAGAGCTACGGCTAGGAGTTTTAGGGAACGTAGGGCCGTCGAGCAGGCGAGAAATACACTGGCTCGACGAAGTGCTCGTATAGCTGCTCGACAAGCAACTATCGATGCTATTCGAAATATTAGTCAGAGAGTTAGTCAGTATAGAAGCCTCAGTGGCAATAGGGATGCAGAAAACCTTCGGAACGCAAACCGAAGTCAGGAGATTCGACTTGATTTATCCCAGGGAAATAGGACTCCTAGAAATATACCTATTGGATTAGATGCTCACATAGCCAAATTCAATAGGTTAGTAAAACTTGGCCCCGATCAGATTTGCTTCTGCTGCAAGGGATTGTGGTTCCCCAAGCAAATACGTAAGCTTTCCAGAGCCTATTTGGAAGAAAATTGCGAGTTTAAGGAAGAGATTTACCAGAATGCAAGCCAGCTTGCTTTCACTGGGGAATCCTTTAAGTTCTGTGGCACATGCCACGGCAATATAAAAGCCGGAAGAAAGCCCAAAGGTGCCATTTCCAACGGCCTAGACTTCCCAGAAATTCCTCATTCCTTGAGGGGGCTTACTCCCTTGGAGGAGCGACTGATTTCACCTCGCCTTCCATTTATGATAATTAAGTCGATAGGTCATGAGCGTCAGAGTGCAATAAAAGGAGCTGTTGTAAATGTCCCCATTCCGGTTAGCAACATCGTGACGTCCCTTCCACGAGCTTTCCACGAGGCAGAGGTTGTACAGCTCCACCTCAAGCGAAGAATGGAGTACGGACATGATTTCATGGCAGAGACCATTAGGCCTTCCAAAATTGCTGACGCCATCAGGTACTTAGTTAGTACAGAGCTTTACAGAAAGCACAATGTGTCAGTGAACGAGCAGTGGATCTCTGATTTCACATCCGAAACTGTTCCATTTGTAGCTTCTCAAGCGGACTTAGCCTTTGTAGAGGAACAACTAGCCATCCAGCAGGAGGATGTAAACTTGGAGGCGGGAAATTCCGAAGAGAATGAAGAAGCCCAAGAGCTAAATCCTGGAGGACAGGAAACTCTGCTTGAGAATAACCAGGCACACAATGTAGGAATTCCGAGAATCACAATGGCTCCAGGTGAGGGCCAAAAGCCTCTCGACGTGATTCTCGATGTCGACTCCGAAGAATTGGCGTTCCCAAGCATTTATGCTGGCGTCAAGAGACCATCTTCGGAAAGTTATACAACCATAGTTAGATCAGAGCTTAGGAACGTAGATAGAAGAGGTTGTAGAACTGACAAGTTGTTCTTCAATTATAAGAAGTTGGAATTGTTGAAAATTCGAAACAATATTTCAACTTGCCTACGTAAGCGGAGCGCTTCTAGCGCGATAACTGCCGCCAACGTACTCGATGAAGCTTTCATGGGAAACTTAATTTCCCATGATGACGGATATCGAATTCTTAAGGACATTCGCACGTCTCCTGCTCACTGGGAAGATGAGAAGAAGAAAGTCATGGCTATGATTCGCCAATTTGGTTTGCCAACTTTCTTCATAACTCTGTCGGCCGCAGAAACTAGGTGGCCAGAGCTGCTAGTACTGCTCAAGCGCAATGTAGATAGGATTGACATTAGTGAGGAGGAAGCTTTGAACTTACAGTTTAGAGAAAAGGCGCGGCTGATCAGAACTGACCCAGTGACGTGTGCTAGGTATTTCGATTATAGGTATAGGGAAGTTCTAAAGCTCATGAAGAAGCCGGGGGAGTCTTTGGAAGTAACTTTGTTACTACCTATTATTGGCGAGTTGAGTTTCAACAGAGGGGTTCCCCTCACATTCACGGTATGTTTTGGCTGAAAGACGCCCCGGAAGTGGATTTCAACAGTGAAGAATCTATTGCTAGTGTAGTAGCCTTCATTGATCAGTTTGTAACTGTGGATGTTACAAACACAGATTTGGCTCCGTACATTGAATACCAAAAGCATAAGCACGGGCATTCGTGCCTTAAAAATGTGCGCGAATCCGTTTGTCGATTCGGTATTCCATACCCCCCAATGCCCCGCACGGAAATATTGAAGCCACTTCCCGAAGAAACTCCCAATTTGTCTCTTCATCACGAAAACTATCAGAAAATTCGCAGTCTTTTACTTCGCGATCAATCCGAGGATTTGATTAGCCATCTTAGCATATTCGAAAATTTTCTTTCTCACGATGAGGTGAGCCTCAGTTACGAGGACTATATATATGCTATTAGGTCTAGTTTGAAAAAAACACAGATTTTTCTGAAGAGAACATTTGCAGAAATTCAAGTTAACGCCTATAATAAACACATTCTTTCAATGCAAAGGGCAAATATGGATATCCAGTTAATTTTGGACCCTTTTGCGTGCTGTAGCTACATAATTAATTACATTAACAAGTCCCAAAGGGGTATTTCGAAGTTAATGCGCGAAGCAGCTAATGACATTCGAAGAGGCAACTCAAGCATTCGTCAAAAGCTACAGTATCTCGGTCACAAGTTTATTTCGGGCACTGAGATCTCTGCTCAGGAGGCCGTATATTGTTGTATGGGATTGGCGTTGTCAGAAACAAGCAATAAATGCGTGTTCATAAACACCTTCCCTCCAGAACAACGAGTTCGTATGCTTAGACCTACAAGCGTCCTGCAAAATATGCCTCAGGATTCCACTGACATCTTTCAGAAAGGTTTGCTGGACAGATACGAACAAAGACCAGATTCCCATGACGGCCTGTGTTTAGCCGATTTTGCTGCAAATTACGAGTATTCTAAAACCCGTGGTAGAGCTCGCCAAGGGGAAAATAGTAACAATGAGGCTGAAGAAGAAAATGAGGTCTTAGGAACAGTTTTTTTCGCACTTCGCGATGGTAGTGGATTTATTAGGGAAAGAAACCAGCCGAGTATCATTAGGTATAGCCCCTTTAATATTAATTCTGATAGGCCCAACTATTTTAGAGCATTAGTTATGCTATATTCTCCATGGAGAGATGAACAGGTAGAATTGTTTCAGAGAAATTGTGAGGATTTTTATCATGAGCACGAGGAGGCTATTAAAGCCAACTTTGATAGGTATAATGCCATAGACAGCTTAGAAGACGCGCTCAGAAGGGCCATGGAGGCTGAGGAAAGTAGCGAGGAAAATGTAGATGAGGAGGCCGCAGTTAATGAGGAGTTTAGGGCCTTAGCTTTTCCAGAAATATCTTCTCAAATAAATGTTTTAAACTTAGACGACCGTGTTCAGGAAGTAGATCCGGATAGCAATATCCGCATAATAAAGCTCCCGCCAATTATTTCCCCTGAAAATTTAGCCACCTTAGTTAGGTCCCTTAATTTAAAGCAAAAAACTTTCCTTACGCATATCTTGCACAATGCAAGGAGAAATGCTAGTTTCCATGAGTTCGTAGGAGGCGGAGCAGGTGTCGGCAAGAGTAGACTTATATCCACCTTATTCCAGTCCCTTTCCAAGGAGTATAATGGTAGAGTAGGATGCGACCCAACTTCTGTTAAAATACTGCTGTGTGCTCCCACAGGCAAAGCTGCTTTTGGAATCGGAGGCTCCACTCTCCATTCCATGTTCTCTCTCCCTGTAAATCAGGCTGGGTCTGCATTTAGGAGTTTAAGCCCTGATCTGTTAAATACCCTGCGTTCAAGATTTATTGATCTTAAAGTTCTTATAATAGACGAAATTTCTATGGTCGGCGCAACCATGTTTTCCCATCTGGACTCTCGCCTTAAGCAAATTTTCTCCAACGTTGATACTCCCTTCGGAGGCATTTCGGTCATCGTGTTCGGCGATCTTAGGCAATTGCGGCCAGTTTGTGATCGTTGGATTTTCCAGCCGCCGTCGCATGATCCATACAGCGCTATATTTGGATCCCACCTCTGGAGTCCTTTTAGGTTTTTCGAGCTCACAGAGATAATGCGACAGCGAGATGACCAGCCGTTTGCAATAGCACTCAACAACATGGCGTCCGGCCAAATGTCGTCTGAAGATATTGTCCTACTTAGAGGCCGCATTTCCGTAGAAAGTCAGATTCCAAATGACGCCATTCACCTTTTTTCAAGCAATCAGGACACAGACCGATACAATAGGGAGAAGCTCAACTCGATTCCCACTGATCAGTTCATTTCGGAAGCCATTGACTCTGTAAAATCTGCACATATTAGCTCAGAGCAGGGGAACAGATGTCTGGAACAAGCTAGGGCATTAAAAACATCTGAGACACAAGGTTTGTGTACCTCGCTCATTTTAAAAACCACTGCTAAATACATGATGACGGTCAATGTAGACACATCAGATGGTCTCGTAAACGGAGCCACTGGTGTCCTTAGGGAGATAGGTTTCAACACGTCCAACTCTCCAAACATTCTTTGGATACAATTTTTAGATGACAGTATAGGAGTAGCTGCACGATCAAAGTGCAGTCATCGCCAAGAGGCTTCATGGACCCCAGTAGTTAAGATCATAAAAAGCTTTCAGATTAATTCTAACCAGGCCACAACCATTGACCGAAAGCAGTTTCCAGTGGTACCTGCAGAAGCAATAACTATTCACAAAAGTCAAGGCGCTACGTACAGCAAAGTGGTGGTTCACACTAGTCCTAGCATGCAGAGAGCTGCGCTGTACGTAGCCTGTAGCAGAGCCACAAGTGCAGCAGGTCTCTATATTATTGGACCTTTCGTCCCCCCAAGATCCGCCCAGGGATCGGCTTCCGAGGAAGAGCTCCGAGAACTGCGTTCCACTAAGTTACTGAGTACCCATTTCGATTGTTTACTCAATAGTCCGAACCTTCATGTCTTTTTCCATAATACGGAAAGCTTGCACTGCCACATTAGCGATGTGTGTTCCGATCAGCTAATGCTTAAGTCTTCCATTCTGTGCTTCGTTGAGGCTTCCACATACTCAAATGAAGCATACGACATTCCTGGCTTCGCCACAGCAGTGCGACTAGATTGCCAGTCAGTAGCTAACGGAGCTCGACCAAAAAGAGGCATTCTCGTATTCGTTCGAAACGAACTCTTTGAGAATGTCAGTCTTTGTTCAAGTGGTCGCTTTCTGGCTAATTCCTCAAATATAGCCTCTCCAGTGTTCGAGTTTGCCATCTTTAGGTACCGGTCTTTAGGGATTGTAGTTATTTATAAAAGTCCGACCTATCCGTTGTTAAAGTTTGAAACAGAGTTTAAGGAGTTATTTCAGCGGCACACATTTTTAAATAGTAATAGTTTAGTGTTAGGAGATTTCAATTTATGCCTTCACTCCATCTCTGGCTGCTGTAGGAGAGTTTTCGATTTTCTAGCAGATGTAAAAGGGTTTAGTTCGTTGCTAGATTTGGACTCGTCGACAACCAATTGCAATACGCATATTGATTGGGCGTTTTCAAATATTTTCGATAATAGGGCCACTGCGCGCACATTTGAGACTACATATAGCTACCACAGTGGTATATTAGTTAGCGTTAGGGAGGCTGAATAGGTAGGGATAATTGTATATATTATATTTATAGTATGTATATATTTAAATTAAAAAAAAAACAAAAAAATTAAATAGTTGCATGCACAATTTTTTTTATAGTATGTATATATTTAAATTAACCAAAAAACAAAAAACCCAAAAAAAATTAAATAGTTGCATGCACAATTTTTTTTATAGTATGTATATATATATTTAATATAAACAAAAAATCAAAAAACAAAAAAAAATTAAATAGTTGCATGCTAAATTTTATTTATAGTAACTAAATTAAACCCTAAAAAAAATTAAATAGTTGCATGCAAAATTTTTTTATAGTATGTATATACTTAAATTAAACTAAATTTTTTTTTATTAAAAAAAAAACGCAAAAACCCAAAAAAAAAAATAATTAGTAAGGTCAAATAAGTATTAGTAGTATTAGTAGTAAGTACATAAGTATGCCTTCCGTATGTTACGGATAAACAAAATTTTGGGGAACATGGAGATTCCAAACTTGAATAAAGTTTGGCAACTCAAGTCGACTCGTAGGTCCCCAAATTTTATTTTGGTTTGAAAGACCCCGTTGCAAATCAACGGCCTCCACGTGGTGTTCCCTGGGTACCGATTTTAACATAAAAATCGGGAGCTAATTCGAGCGGCGAAAAACATACAAGAAGGCATATTTATATAAAGCTGTTTAGCTGAGTAACGGGTATCTAATAGTCGAGGCACTCGACTATAGCGTTCTCTCTTGTTTTGTATGTTATCGAGTGTTGCAAATCGTTTTTTATACTCCCGAAGTTGTGATACTCCTGAAAAACAGCGTTGTCGAGGCTCGAGCAGTAAGGTCGAGTGTCTCGACTATGAAGTAACCAGTCTTCACTTCGTTAAAATGACTTACTATTTTCCAGCGGTTAGTATAGTTAGAACTTAAGAGTAGCACTTTAACTATTTGAAACGTTACAAACTATTTTTGGTTACCCCAAGAAAAGGGGTTTTTTGACAATAAAAAGTTCTGGACTGTCACGAAAAGCTGTGATCGTTAATTCTCCCTCCGTCTGACATTTCCAGTTATCTCTTTCGAAAATGTGTCCCAAGCCGTCCGCCGCGAATTCTCCGAGAGCTTGTGCAGATTTATACTGCATTTGATTTTGATTTTTGTTTGCCTGTGGTGGCACACAGGCACATACTGGGGCGGCATGGGTCTGCAGCTGCCGTTGTTACATGCAGTTTTACATATACAATATGGCCATTGTTATGATTTATGCGGCCGAAATATTTCGGGCGCGCTTCCTGCAAATGTTTGCTTTTTTGTGACAGCACTAAGCGCGGGAGGAGGCCCACTGGTTTCATGGAGGGAGGGCGATTTTTGCGTTTAACCCGGCCAAATTCAATTTCAATTTGCACCCCATCAAAAGGCAAACAAAAGTCTTTGAACTTTGCCCATAAACATATTGGGGAATTTCGCTTTGCCATGTTTTTGGCAGTCCCCCAGTCTGGCGAACGGGACGACATGTGGAGCGACTTCGCATTCGACTTCTGTTGTCGGCTGGGGCGTTCCTCCATGTCGCAGATTCGGTTTCTGTCGACTCCGGCGGAGCAGGGCCATAAACCAATTCGCTTTATGAATTTACACGAGTGCCTTTCTGGCACCCCCAGTCGTAATTGAATTCAATGTACAGCGTCTTCAACTCTTTGATGCACAAACACCACACGGAAAGTGGTCTTTAAGCCCACTTTTTTTTTGTTGACTTAAATCCTAGACTGATCTCTCTGGGCCGACCAGATGGCACCCCAAACTGCCCCCAGGGCGGTGCAATTCATAAACGGAAATGGGAGTCAAACGTGTTGACCAACGCAAACAATGCTGCCATGGATTTCGTTTAACAGCTCAGTTTCGACCCTTTCACTCCTCGCCCAGGAAATGCAACGATACCCTTGCATTCGGGCTTCGGATTTCGATGTTGCAGTCCTTTGGGGCAAGGAGAGCGGGTTGTGCCTTGTGTCCTGGTCCCCAAGTGGCATGCGTTTCTAATTTCCTGATGGCCGGACCCTTGAATGGCAGGCCCCGCTGGTTGACCTGACAATTCCAAATTTCAGCACACACAATTTATAAAACCCACCAGTGCCTAATGTGTTCAGTGTTTCTCGACTGCCCAGTCGGACTGGTTTGTATTTCGAATAATTGAATTTGCAATGGCACTGCGTCCTGACAGGCAGACTGACAGACTGATTCAAAAGAAGCTTGATGATGATGAATTAACAGAAAAAGGATGAATTAATTTAAAAGGTATAAGCCAAATGCCTCTTCCATTAATATTCGCTACAAAGCAGGGATTCTCTACACAATAACCACTTTAAAAACAATACTTTTGGACAACGGTTATATCCTGTGCCACATTATTTCGTGTACCAGTTCCGCTGGGATTTTAATGTAGTTACATTTTCATTTCGTAATGATTGCAAATTTGTGTTCGGCAATCTGCAATAAAATATAAAAGCTGCGTTTCTATCCATGTCTTTTTCTATTCGGCGTGCGAAATGAGATAATATTCATTTGCAATCATTTTTTGTGAAATAATTTTTACACACAAATAATTGGCTTGGTTAAATTAATAAAATATATTTTTTTACATCAGTGAGTGTGTGGTTGCATACTACTGAGTTTTTGTCCAACATGTAAAAATATAACTGGTTTCAGCGCTCCATGCATTACGACCAACCTAAAAAGTCAAGTCTTTACTTAACATAATCTTTTCTGTTGGAAGTCGTTTTGCAATGACAATCTAACACTGGAACACCTGTTGTCCACCTGCAACTCTCTTACGAACCAAAGAAGCAATATTTTTAAAATTACTAACCCAATAGATCTCCTTTCAAATCCCATACCATCAAACATATCAAATATTTTAAAATTCGTTAAAATCGCTAATCTATACCACCTTATATAATTTAACACTAACTAGACTACCTATAGTATACATATATAAGAAAATAATAAACATACTCTAAAACCTGAGTAAACCTGCCATAGCCCAAACTCCATTGCTAGATCTTAATTTAAATTAATAGTTAGCTCTTTATAAATAGATCTTATTTTGCAAATTGTAATTTTATGATTATTAAAAGAAATATTTTTGATTATTTTAAGTATCACTACTATACATGTAAAGGGTTAAGGCAGAACAGGGCAGATAGTATATACATTTCCCTCGTTGTGAATGGTATTCAGCGATCGAGAAAACAGCTGAATCGGAAATCGGAGAATTAATTACGACGGATATCTTTTTGCTATTCGTAAGAAGCGGTCGCCTAAAAGTTGTCTTCAGTTGCTTGAGTTGTAATTAGAAGTTAAAAACGTTGCTATAACCATTGCTCATTTATGAATTTTTTGAGTTTTTCCGGCTCGAGGTCAACAATTGAAAAATGTTATAAATAAAAGTTTTAATTTTTATTTTTATTATTTCAATATATTTCGGTTGCACTTCGGCAACCGTCTTCAGGGCAAATAATTTTACACGTCTGCACCGTCGGACCCTGAAGACGGTTGCCGAAGTGCAACCGAAATATATTGGAAATAATAAAAATAAAAAATTAAAAACTTTTATTTATAACATTTTTCAATTGTTGACCTCGAGCCGGAAAAACTCAAAAAATTCAAACATACATCAAAGGTCGCCTACAAACAAAATTGCTCATTTATTTAATATCTCAGCGTACTTTTAATTATCCAGTCTCCATGGGCTGGGAATATTTAACCCTCTTTTTGTAGTTTGATAACAAATTTTTGATGGTTGCCTCAGGTAAATGTATTACGTACCGCGTTAATAAACTATTATCATTGTGTTGGGAACTGTTACTATTTTAATGGTTAGTGGATTTTCTAGCTTGTAGATATTTTGGATGGTACAGTGGCGACTATTTCTGTTAATTTAAAAAAAAAAAACAATTTATGAAAATTAATCGATGAAACTAACCAATATTATCACTTAGAAACCAGGAATTGGTAAACTACATTTATTTATTTTCTTGCTAAACTAATTAAGAACATTTATTGGTATATTCAAAAACACTATATTTTGTATGTATATTTCTCACCAGCTGAGCTTAGAATATTGGCTGTGTTTTTATTTTGTTTAAGTTTTTATTACCAGCTGTTATTATCAACCGCTGCATAAATGAAGTTTAATTCATTGACGCATAGGTAACTTAAGTTTCCCACACCTTAAATCTTGTTCAAAATGTGTTTGAACCGATCAGAACAGCTTACTGGGCTCATGGTAAACTCGTCGAGGGTAACAAATGATTGTCGAACAACTATACTACAGGGTCCACCAAACTCTGCTGATCAATAGACTTAAATCGAACAGTTGTTCACCAATCGGACTACAGGACAATCAAACGCTTTGATTGGATGGACAGCAATTACCACTGATTTTTTCGCGCCTTCATTAATTGCAAGCTACTGGCCACTGGTCACTCACTGTCCGGCCGAAAAGCAGCCGGCCGTAGAGCAATTAATCAATTTGGCCTCTTAATTATCCAGCCGAAAGCTGCGAAATCAGAGCAAGACAAACATTGCGAGTTCGACCTCCCAAAGAGTAAATGGATTGCGATGAGCCTGAATAGCCAAACAGTTAATTAAATCGAACGCTATCTGCCCATTGGAAAATCTTTAAACTCCTTAAAGCATTTTTTTCTGAAAAAGGGCTGTGTACCGGAGCCGATTAAAAGGCCATCAATTTGAAAATGGATAGCTTGCGAGACGGGATGAAACATCCAAGCTGTCAACTGTGGGAATGTGCGATGCGACAACTTAGGCGCCTCCTTCTTTCTGCATTTTGCAGCTGGCTCGTTGTTGCCACATTTCACGTCCCCAACTCGGCTCCCAAATTTTCCATTTCGTCTCATTCTGTATGCACTCAACGCATTAAGTGGCGACATGTGTTCCGCCGAAGACGGCTACACAGAGAAACAGCTTCCAGCGGCTGGCGCAAAAATGTAATGCCCCGAGGGGTGGCAGGAAGGGCGGGGCGGGGGGCGGTGGGTGGCAAGCGGGATGAGCCGCAGTTAGCTGGTGCTGATAGTGGGGTGTTAATAGAACCCAGAGGCAGTGAGCTGCATTCTGATGCATCACTGGTCCGAACATGACCCAAGTCGGCTTCCAAATGCCATGGCGCCACGCATTAATCAAATGTTAATCCCGGAGCGACAGTTTTTTCCAATCCCCCGAAAAACCCAAGCCGAACAGAGCCTTCTGAAGTGGAGTTTTGTAAACACGGAAACCAGCACTGAAATCCTCCAATTAGCCAATTTTGCCATTTTCCTTGGTTTTCGATTTGCGCATATTTTCTGCTAATTAAGGGACGTCGTTATGCCAACTGCAGGCATCTCTCATCATCAGGTGGCCACAATCAGTGAAATGAAATATTCTTCTCAACCCCTTCGTTTGAATTTCAAACAGAAAAGAACGCTACAGTCGAGTGTCAGACTTAAAGATTTCAGAATATGATCTGTACTTTAATCCCGATTTGGACCAACAGGAACTTATTCTGTACAAAGATTTGTTATTCCTTAAAAAGTGTTCGTGCTTAAGAATTTTATTTGTCTACGGAAGCAGAGAAAAACAAGGAAAATGCTATAGCTAAGAGTTTATTTATTTATCGCTCCTGGCGGTCCACAATTGTTAGTTTTTGTAGAAATAGTCAAAAATGTGTGTGTTTTTTTAGACGTTATGCAAATTGAAGGAGCGACTCTTTTATCACCTACGCTCTGAATAGTGCAATTATCCCCTGAAAACCTTTCTCGCCTTTTGTAATTTATTTATTAAACACTTGGCCAGAAGAAGGCAAGCCATTTGTGATGCCCTTGGGGAGAGTCACGTAGTAAATGCATAAAAATTCCGAATTCCGACAACCCAAAGAAAGTAAAGTCGGGTCCCCATGCATTTATGCAAACTGTAAGACATTGTTGCGAGACCCTCCTCCGACATTAAGCTGTGGTGCGTGTCACACTAATTTGGCCCAAAAGGTCTCAGCCAGCACGCACCCCATATAAAACATTCAAGCGGGATCAGCAGAGATGGAATTGCATGGTCGAAATAGTTCATTTTACATAATTCACAAGGCACGACAAAATTATAGGAGACGAGTTGTAAGACGATCCAAGCTGTATCTACTTGGTCCTCAATTTCAGGCAGTCAACCAGCCAAGCAGCCAAAGTATGCCAATCCCGCAGGCCAATAACACATACTATAATGAACCGCAAGCTGGCGTCGAACATATCAGTCACTAATTGAAATAAAATTTGATTTCCTTGCCACATCCACACTCCTACGGCTCAGAGCCTCCTGCGGTCTGCCATTTGGAAGTGCGCATTTAGATAATTATTTATTTCGCCTTCGGATTCCGAGGTTTGTAGCAGACGTCGGCCACTTGGGTTGACCACAATATCTGTTGGCATCAATGCGTTGGAGCATGCATTTCCATTTGGACAGTTTTGTGACAAGGCCTAACTGTTTTGAGCTATCCACATGTGTTTTGATGTTTATGTAACTTGTGTATCATTTTTATAAAAGATAATATTTTGAACTGAATAATATTCGAATTTTTTGTTAAAGTCATTACAACTATATAAAATACTTATTTATTATGAAATCAAATTAAAGGGTTTAGTTGAGGTTCTTCATAGCTTACTTAAAGTATTAAATAGTAACTAACAATAAAAAATAAAATTAAATTAAATTAAACCGATAAAGTTTCTATCTTGAAAATAATCGGCTTGAAACCTGTCAATAGTGTCGTTATATAAGCCCTACATATAATAAAAGGACAAGTGTCAATTAGATTCTTTTAAACAAAAACCCCTTTTAAGTTGAAAAATATGAATCGTAACGACCGCACCAGAGAAAAAATACTACATTTCTTATATTTAATTTTGTGACGAAAAATAATTTAAAATTCGACTACTTAGATCGCAAGCTACAAAAGTTTCGGTATCCGAAGAATCCGTAGAATAGCGGTTGCAACCAGGGGCTTCTAAAAAATCAAATTTTTCCGCTGTATATTCACTATTCTCACCTCAAATTTGTTATTTTTTGAGGAACTCAATACTATTGAATTTATTTTTGCGTGAAGTTATTGTTTCCTGTGAACCCATATATTCCGCCGTTGTCTAAACTTCCTGCTGATTTATATCACCTTTCTGTCATTGATTCTGTTTAAAATAAGGGATCAGTTTGTAGTTCTAGGAGATTTTAATATTGGTTTTTTGTGTAGGGCACCACTTACGCACCCTTATGATACTATTGAAGTGGTAACTTATTTTCGCAAGGCAGACTTCTGAGGCTAAATAATTTTATTTCTGGCTCTAATTGGCCTGACCAGTTTGTTTGCAGTTTTTTACACAGCAATAAATTATTTTTTAGTTGCTTCGTTAAGCAAAGAGTTAAAAGAAATGCAAAGTCCAGACTTTATAAGATATATAAAAAATACCGGGTTTCAAATGGTTTTTTTTCAGGTAATTCACCATTTCCATGTCGAACAAAATACTCGGTCCCACTTAAACCGAAAGTTATAAATTACTTGATCTTTTACGTGTTCTACGTGTTCGATAATATTCCCGGGTGCGTGCTGAGCTATTAAAAACAAGAGAGAACGCTATAGTCGGGTGCCCCGACTATCAGATACCCGTTACTCAGGTAAAGGGAGTGCGAGGGAGATGGAGACAGAAACTTTGATCACGCATAACTTTTTAACGGATGGTCCGATTTGAAAAATTTCTTCTACATTTCGATAGGTATTTATAAACACAATAAAACTGCTTTTTTACTTTTCCGAAATATTTAAATTTTTAAAAGCGTATATGGGCGATTGTGGGCGTTAAAGGGGGCGTGGCACCTTTTTGAAACAAACTTGCGCTGCGTAGGAACTCCTAGAATCTGCATGCAAAATGCCAATCTTCTAGCTTTTATAGTTTCCGAGATCTCAGCGTTCATACGGACAGACAGACGGACAGACAGACGGACAGACGGACATGGCTAGATCGACTCGGTTAGTGACCCTGATCAAGAATATATATACTTTATAGGGTCGGAAACGCTTCCTTCTAGCTGTTACATACTTTTGCACGAATACAATATACCCTTTTACTCTACGAGTAACGGGTATAATTATTTCCCTATTTCCCCATGTTTATAAGGAATAATTTGTATTTCTTCTTCACAAGAAAGGTAACAAGTTAGGCGACAGTACTAAAAGAGGCTTTCGCTATATTATAATTATATAAGAATATTATTATTATTATTATAATTTCAGTCAAAGTTTGCACGGCAGTGAAGAATACATTTCCGACCTTTTTAAGTATATATATTCTTGATCAGTATCACCAGGAGAGTCGACTAGCAAACTAGTCCCTCAGTTTTAAAGCTATCTGTTGTTAAGATATTGTCAATACAAACAAGAAAGGAAGCAAACTTCGGCAAGCCGAAGTTTATATACCCTTGAAGTTATTACAAATCGACTACATTTCGATTGCTATGCCTATATTACTAAAAACTTTGCGCTGCATTTTGCCATCGTTTCTATGGCAGCTGTCCGATTTTAATTTAATTAAAACCGTAATTCCATAATAAACAAATATTACTAAATCCTAAAGAATAAAGAATATGAATAGTCGTCCGACTTATATACTACCTGCAAAAGAAAAACCACTTTTGGAAAAGTTTTAAGCAAACACCTTTAAATCTGAGGGACTAGGTTGCGTAGAAAAGGACGGAAAGGCGGACATGGCTAGAGCGACTCTCGTGGTGATGCTGATCAAGAATATATATACCTTAAAGGGTCGAAAATGTCTCCTTCACTGCGTTGCAAACTTTTGACTGAAATTATAATACCCTGAAAGCAACTCCGCAAGTCAGAGTATAACCAACTCTGGTATTTAGCCGACAAAGAGCGACGTATACTTATACGCCCTAATAAAAGTGAAACTTTGAATGAACTCAATTGCTCGGGTACAGAGCAGTTTTTCGGAAGAAAAACATGATTTAGGAATATAAAGCTGTTCACATCATGTCGCTTACTGATAGAGCCATTGAATATAAATTGAAATTTATGAGGATACTCATGATGCTTTAGAAAGAAAATTAATCAGTACTACCCAATTTGGCCAGCATGGTTTCTTCGAACTAGATAAGCCTGACCAGGGCTAACTCCATAACTCAAGTTACAAACAGCTGCTTTTGATTTTGATACAGTAGGTGTTCAGACGAATACGAATAAAGAATTCGATTTTTTTATACCCTTGCAGAGGGTATTATAATTTTGGTCAGAAGTTTGTAATGCAGTGAAGGAGACGTTTCCGACCCTATAAAGTATATATAAATATACTTGATCAGGATCAATAGGGGAGTCGATATAGCCATGTCCGTCTGTCCGTCTGTCCGTCTGTCCGCCGTTTCAATACCGTTTGAGAGCTCAGTTTAAAAGCTAGCTTTCTGAAACTTTCACAGTCTTCCTAAAACAAGTGTAAGCAGATCAAGTTTGAAAACCACCCCGATCGGATGTCTATATCCTATAGCTTCCATAGGAACAATCGGATATAACTTGCAAGAATTGATGATATTTCGCGCAGTATATAAGCAATTGCCATGAATCTTTCCAAATCTTTTTTTTTTTTGCATACCTTGATCAGGGTAAAAGCGCGTGAGGATCGGACGTCTATATCCTATAGCTCCCATAGGAACCATAGGGTGAAATCGGTCAAAATTTGATGATTATCAGAATATTTCGCGCAGTGTGTAAGCTACTGACATAAATTTTTCGAAGTCTTATTTATTTACGCATATCTTGATTAAGGTAAAAGCGCTTGCCGATCAGACGTCTATATCTTATAGCTTCCGTAGGAAAAATTGTTAAAGGCTGCGAAAGTATCCCTTTTGTTCTATTTTTATATGAAATTTTTGCAGTATAAAAGCAATTGACATGAAACGATGCAAATCTAGTTTACTTATGTATACCTTATTCCTTTCGCTACTTTTCTACTTTCGCTAGTTTTAGCAATTTCGGCAAAGTCTGCAAGGGTATTAAAACTTCTTCCTCGTTAGGTCTGTGCATGGCATGTATCACTATGTAAATCGATCTAGAGGCATTAACTATTATCTGACAAAACCAAACCCTACAAGGAATCCCTGTTCGTACTTGCATCTATACGTGCAGACCATTTTAGCCTAACCAAATATAATGGCGTTGGCCATAGATAAGACCAGAATAAGAATTTCATGTTAGTTTCTTAATAGGGCTCTATAAAAAACAGAACTTAACTGAAAAGGTTGTTTCATTTACAACTTACCAATCAATTTCAGTTGGTGAAGGATTGTTGTTGTCTATCAGCCATATTTGCCTGCCATTTTGAATTTTCTTAGAACTCAGGCGTTAGATGTGGTAGTATCAGAATACTGCCGAATACTACCAAAGAAAACCATTAGAGAATAGTTGACTCAAAATAAAATTTTGTTTACCCTGGTTCAAAAGGCGAAAAGTAAAAAAATGGTATATTCCAATACCTTTGATCCTAGCTTAATTTACAATTACTTTATTGAGTGCTTTAAATTATCCCATTTATCCCTACCATGCGCAAATTTATTTAAAATTAAGTATGGTTAAATTTAAAGTGGTAGTGCCACTTGTTCTTGTTTAACAAAGATTTTGATCTTTTCTTCTCTGCAAACCTTCAGCAAAAATGTTACGCCATTTTAGTAGTGCTTCTCAGTTGAATCTCTCATTTGCAACAGCTTGCATCTAAATTAATGTTCCGAAACAGACAAACCATTTAACTCGACAACGAACTGTCGGCTCCTCCGCTTCTCCGCCGGAACCACAAAGCTGCGCTCATCGCTGGGAACTTACAACGTTGCCAATCCCTGACACCACCTAACCCAGCTCACCGCAGTTAATTTGTTGTTCAAGCCCGCACACAAATAAAGCTGGCAACGAGCAGCTGGAGGAACGACTCGTTTGCTTTGAGCCAACATGCAACACTTTATCCACTGGAAGACTGTTTTCAAATTTACAGCTTGTCAACAAGCGAGTACTCGTGCACGCACCCAAAGTTTCTGGGGTCCAGTTGGACCAGTTAGCCCACAGCCCATTAACCATATGGATGGAGCGAGGACACTGCAGTTGGCTTCTAAATTGTGTAAATACGAATTGCGTATACGTTCTGCTGCGCCTGCCAGCCGCATCCTCCTCCTCATGTGCTCGCTGAGTAAAGCAAATCCCAACTTTGCCGCCAACGAATACTACTCAATGGTATAGTTACGAGGTAAAAAAAGTCGGTAAGATCGCACCTTCAACATACGAAATTTCGGATACTGTTTTAATTCTAATTGTTATTATTTGATTTGCTAATTTGGCAGCAATCAGGTCCAACTACCTCCAATAAATTCTTCGGTCCTTTCTGTATAGTCATCCCATATAAATAAAATTAAATCCTGGTAAGATAAAAAATAAATATACTTTATGGGATTCCAAATGTCTTTTTCCCTGCGTTGCAAAACCTTTTCCTTTTACCCTCTGTAAGAATTATAAAATGTGGTGGCTGATGTGTTTTAAAATTTTTTTTTAATCGTTTCACTGGAAATTTAAGTTTTGTTTGTTTACGTAAGAATATCTGCAATTGCTAGAAATACTATATCTCGGAGAATGTTTTAATTTCTTTCCATTATTCCTGATTTTTCATATTATAAGTAGGCCGATCCCCCCGTTCCGACATATCAATTAGACTTTTTGCAAAGTGTAAGTCAAATAGCTTTAAAACTGAGGACTCGCCAGATCGACTGATCAGGAATTTATATACTTTATAGGGTGTCAATCACTACATAGCAAGCTTTTGAGTGCATTTGTAATAAATAAGAAAAATGGCCATAAACATAAGCAAAATGTGCTCGACCAATCTGCAATCTTAATGTTTTATAAAATAGTGTTTAATTTGGGTCAATATATTTTAAAATTGAAAATAAAATGTTCCCAATCCCGAATTAATAATACGTTGGCAGAACCTGAACAGAGTTTTCTTATGTAACTTGCATATTGATTTCATACTTTAAACACATCTGAACGTATTCAAATTGTTTATAATATATTGGGACATTTTGAAAGTAAACGTTCCTTACCCAGCTCACGTATTTTTCCAAACACCTGTACTAAACAATGGGCATAAAATCAAAGCTTAAGAAAAGAATAGAAAAAGACAAGGTAGATTTCCAACACCAAGATTTTTTCTTTCAACTTCACCGCCGTAAGAAAATACGCCACATGGCAAACACGTTTCGCATTGATGTTGAAATTGTACTCGGTTACTCCGGTTGTGATGGCTTTTTTTTTGCACAGTTGAGCTCACAGTTTATGGTCAAGTTGGATTCTGTTTCATTTATATTTCATGTGAGGTTTTTATTCTCCGTTTTCTCTGGCCAAGACAATTTCACATTTTACTTTTCCTATTAATGTCAATTTAAATGTTCCAACACTTTGGATGTTTCTGGGGAATCGCCTGGAGCTGTTCTCTGCTGTTGTCTGACTGAGATATTGTTTGCACAAAAGCACTTAAAGACTGCATTACTCCTCCTAGATAATCGCTCGGAAAATAGTTGAATAGCCCCTTTTCCGCTGGAGTCCAGTTCCGCAGTCATTTGTGGCAATTTGCGTGCTCATTGTTAATTTGATTTTCAGTTTACGATAAGCGGAAAACACCTCGACAGCTCCTGGGGCCTCTCCTCCCCTCTGTTCCCCTCCCCAATCTGCCCTCTGTTATTTGGTTTGGGTGTGGCTGGGCGCATAATTGAACGATAAATTAAATAAAAGCAATGGTACCACCAGAAACCGAAGTGCATTCAAACGTAAAAAACTCGTTGCCATTTCGGGTTTCTGAGGCAATTGAACTGTAAGCGTGAACTCTTCCATCTTAGCCCCACATTTGCCTACACTCAACTAAATTGGGGTGCTAAACTTGACCAACGCGTATAGTTATAAAACTGTACAATATAGTTTTTTACTATTACAAATAGCGTTTGTTTACAAGATGAAATCGACAATTTACCCTATAAATAAAAGATGGATTTTGTGCAATTGGACTCCCAGATTTTTTATGGTAGCATAATTACGGCTTTAGGCTGTTTTATTTGTTATGTCGAGTTTTGGTCAACTAATTAGGACATATTTGGCTTGTTCTACTATAAACCTACAACCTTCCCATACACGCTATAGAGATTGGTTCGTTATTTTAGATGCTACAACTTAACAAAATTAAAAAATGTTGTTAGGATTAAAGAGAAGAGAAGAGAACACAGATAAAAAAAAAAGTAGGTACGAAAAATGGCTTAATCTTCATTAAAAAAAAGAGTATTATTTTACGTGGGTCCTATTGATCAATTCTAATTCTATTGATCGATTATAATTCCCACATAGCGAGAGTTACTATTTCATAGTTAATAAAAAATAGTTTGGCAATCTTAAACTAAATACATTAGACATATTTATTTCAGTTCATATGCGATTCATAAAAAATTTCTCATAAGATTATCCTCAAAATTGCTACTTTAAGTTGTAACTCCTAATGGTACCCTACATACACATAATAAATAATTTACAGCCCTTCTATTTTTCTACCCTTTCAGAGGTTATTATATTTTAAGTCAAAAGTTTGCACCGTAAATATCTAGCCATGTCCGTCTGTCTGTTCACCTGTCCGTTTTTACGGAAAATAGTCCCTAATATGCTTAAAAACAAAGAATCATCCTAACGATTCTCCGATACAATTTGTTGATAGTTCCTATGCCAGCTATAGATAAAGTCGTCCCTTTTGTAAAAAGCTAAAGCCATAATTATGATTTTTCGTAGTATATGGTTTTTTTTATTTATTTTATTTTTTTTTTTTCGCGCGGATTCCCACGGTAAGAAACAACGAAGTTATATATCAAATAAAACCCATAGCAGCAAGTAATTAGTTGAAGTAATCACACATAACAAAACGGACAACCAAAACTGCCTTTACTAACCATTAGCATTAATATATACAAATACTCCTAAATATTTAAATAAATCCGTTCGGCACAGCCGTTTTTCGCCATCCTTGCAATTGGATACTTTTTCCGAAAAATTTTTTGATCGGGTTCCCCAAAAATCGTAGGGCAGTCTCCAATTGCAAGACTGAACGAATTGACAAGGGGAGTATATATTCCTTTATTATCTGAAGTATCCTTAGAAACCATTAATGTTTACTATAACGTGGAGGGGAAAACAACAACGCATCTGATCTTACTCCATGGCCTCTGCTTTCTGTGGGCTTAGATGTAAACAGTCTGGCGGTCATTTGCTTAGTTGAGCCCAGCTCGGGAGTGTAAGAAGCGCATAGAAGGGCCCATGGAAAGCAGCAGTAGCAACTGTAGCCTGCCTTGAACTACCTTTCACAACGGGTCTACGAAATTAAATGTAAAGTAGCAGCAACGGGCCAACAAGACGGACGAGAAAGCAGCTAAGATGAGTGACTTGCCAGTGGTGAGGCGGAGTACGTAGATGTGCCGCAGAATAGAGAGCTCCGGCTCAAGCCAATGTCTGACCTCAGCTATGAACGACCTAAGCCAGAGATCTCCCTACAGCCAGATCGGGTTGGGTGCTGCCGGCGGCTTCCTCGCCGGCTATGTGCTCCTGAAGGCCAGCAAGATGGTGGCCGTGGCCGCAGGCGGGTCCATTCTGCTAATCGAGCTGGCCTTGGAGGCGGGCCTGGTCAGGCTGGACATCCTCAAGGTGCTGCCGCAGTCGGATCAGAACCAAAATCGCGGGCAGCTCCAGTTCGCCGGGGAACTGGGCTTGGAGGGGACGAGTGCGAATCTCTCCCGTGTCCAGGAACTGGGCGATAAGGCCAGGAAGGCGTGTGCCACCAGCGGCCGTTTGTGTGTGGCCTTCTTGGGTGGCTTTCTACTCGGATTCGGCTGGGCCTAACTAATGCAAATCACCAACGCCATACATATAATATATTTAAATTGTACACGAAAGTTCCTACCTGCAATGCTCTCCGACAACATTTTTATTTCAGGCTTTCGGGCCTGAAAGTTCTCATAACAAAAGCCTTGAAAATTTTATAGAAATACTATTAACAAATAGCCGAGTCGCTCTTCGCCGCACACACACACTCAAACATGCATTCAAAGTTTGTGCCCCGTATAAAAAGCGTCCCAGCAAAAACTTCAAACTTGTAACAACATTTTCATGCGCTTTTAAGCATTTCAATTTTTACCCCGCGGAGAGAGAAAATTTATGCATAAGCAAAGTTTCCCACAACCAAGGCAATGGCCTAGCAATGTGGAGGGGTCGTAGTAGGTGGGTGCCTCACATTTCGTATGCATTGAGTAGACTAGGAAAATGTGTGATTAGCTAATAAAAGTCTTGTGGAGAATTTGGAAGACCAAAAAGAAGAATGTTGCACTACAAATTAATTATATTCCTTTCTTGCATTAGCATCCAGGGAGAACAATAAGACAACCTCTTAGTGAATGTCACGTTTAAATAACTAATTGAAATGGGTCCGAGGTATTTTTATCTATTTTCTTGAACACGCTGATGGAGAAAAAATGGCAGCGATTGCTGCAAACGAACGAAAAATAAACGAACCACACTGGCCAGGAAATGTTTCCAACAATAAAAATCAATTTAAATCGAGACCGAAACTCGAACTCTCACTAACATAACCAACAACACGCATCACGTACGACTACGGTACACATGTCGTATGAGCAATGAAATTTGCATTTGCCAAAGCCAAAAATTGTTTTCTTTTGCAAGCAGCCCCTGAACGCAATTTAAAGTCCGGCATCTGCGGAACAAGTTAAATTTGACGTTTTAATTATTCTAATACCGACTGCCCGATAATAGATAATCGCAATTAGCAGGGTATAGGAAAATTAATGGAAAAAGTGGGGGTGCAAAAGTCCTAAGATAAATGAAGTTGAGAGTTTGGCTTGCGATTAGCATGGGAATCAGCAGAGGCGGTGAAAAAGCGGAAGTCGTGTTGAGACAACAGTGCGGTTGTGATTGGAAGACTGCAATCGGTGGTAGATTCAACTAATTAAAGGTGATAATTGGGAGGCTAATTGGCAAAAAGATTTTCACTTTGTCAGAATAAAACGCTTTACACACGGAGACTCAGCTTCAAGGGATTACCGGTGGTTATAGTCTAGCATTGGGGAAATTAATTTAGTTAGAAGTTTGCAGCGCAGTGAACGTGACGTTTCCGCCTCTATAAAGTGTTTGTATATTCTTGATTAACTTTTCCGGACTAGTATAAATATGCTGAGGGTATTACAATTTAAGTCTTATAATCTAAATTAAAATCAGACAACAATATCATATAGCTGCCATAGAAACAATGGCAAAATGCAGCCCAAAATCGACATAGCTTCATTGTTTTTAGTAATATAGGCATAGAAATCGAAATTTAGTAGATTGGGTAACAACTGCAAGGGTTTGCTTTCTTTCTTGTTAAATATAGTGTTATATATTTTAAGTCAAGGTAACACACCGTCGCGCCTTCAACATACAAAATTGCTGATATCAAATTTTGGGATAAAAAATGATTAAGCATTCGAATTAAATATTTCAAATATTTGGTACAGAAATTTTTTTAAAAATGTTTTTTTAGGCTTCATAATTTCATATTATTGTGATTTAATCTCAATGCATCCCCAGCTCTTCTCGGACATTAAAACTATTATTATTTCCAATGTTACACTATTGTTGCTGAGCTTGTCGCTTAAAGGTATATGGTATATGTTTAAAATTAAGAATTTTTAAGGGGTAAAAGAAACATCAACAGAATTGGAAAATAAAACTTTTAACATATTATATTTAAATAGATTAGCGTTAGGAAGACTGACAATACAACGTTTATGAAATACCCGTTACTACCCTTCATTGATTTTGGTTACACCTTTCCAGAGGGTATTGTAATTTTAGTCCCGTCAAGTTTTCGTTTAAAATTAATATACAGATAGCTGAAATCTTAATTTAAATATAAAGTGAGTTCAAAAATCACAAGTTAATAGCTTTTTTTCCCATTTACGTGTGTTTTGTCTCTCGTCAAATTTCAATAGATTCGCTTTTTTTACAAACAGTACTTCTTACCACTGACAAATTTTTATAAGTGCACACTGACAAACAGTGTTGAATAACTTATATTTAATTTAAACAAACTGATTTCGAATTTCAAATAATCTTACTTTTCAAATTGGATCACGCGGTAAGCTGGTCTCTCAGGCTTAACAATATCTGTACGTTATTATTTCAAAATTATTTTTACTATTAGAGGTATTGAATAATTCAAAACGCAATTAAAGAAGAACAATAATAATACCTAATAATACCTAATACCTAAAATAATAATAAAAATTAATATACAACAACAACAATGTACAACTAAAAATGGAAATAAAATCGTTTACAAAAATAATACTTATACCCGCAATTCCTTATTTTTTGTACATAATAGCAATAATATATGTGGAAGTTTTATATAATATTGATATCGACTCTATGATATAAATATATATTTTTGCCCCATAACTGTAAGAATATATAAACATTCTTGTTTGTGTTTAAGTTGATAAGTACTGTAAAATGTAAATTAGTAATGCTTTTAAAAACATTGACTTAATCAAGCCACATAATGTGTAAGCTCTGATAATACCACATGCAAGCTTAAACATACAAAACACAAAATCAAATTTCAATAGCGCAAACTACAAATGGCCGTAATTGTTTGCCATCAAAGCAATCCAAACCAAACCGAAACGAAACCGAAACTCCAGAGTCTGAGCGAAATGCATGTAATTGTGCAATATGTCTAACAATTTGACCAAAACTGAATTTGCACATAACCACAAATAGCTAAATTGGAAATAGCTGGCGTGGTCGTGGGAATTATTAAATTTGAAGTTAAATGCATTTTCGAGCAATTGCTGGCAATAAAATTGAGCCTGTGTCAATGCATAATTATTTGAATTTTGAAACAAGCCATTTTGTTCCTAGGATCTACCGCCAGTGGCTTGATTAAAACTTAAACAGTTCGAACTTTACACGGGGAGGGGAGTGGGGAGTGCGGGGAGTGGGGGGAGTGGCCTCCCCCTGTTGCAACTTCAACTTCAAAGCTCCTGCCGAGGCTGCTCATTAAATTCTCATGCTTGCCTGCAGTCCAAGGTAAAATACGAGCAGCGGCATTGCAGTTTCAATCGTCTCGCACAAAGCTCCTCACGAGTTCCTTTGCAATGTTTTTCTTTCTTTCCACTCGCAGCCTCTTCATTTGCTGCTCCCGCTTTTGTTGTTGGCAAAAAAGCGGAAAACGTGGCAAAACAGGAAGGGGGAGGGCCGGGGGAAGCCATTCTGTCTGCGGGGCTGACCTATGGCGCAGAAAAGGTGAAAAACTAAGAACTATTATGGTAAGAAGAACGTAGGTAGAATGCTAAACAATGCAACACATTCTGACTTTAACACTGCACTTGAATTTTATAATAGATATATTTTATATTGGTTCTGTTCTAAAAAACTTAGTAACTGTTTTTCTCATATAATAATCTTTTAAATAACAAAAATGTCTAAGTAAATTTAGTTAACCCTACAAAAAGTCCACCACACGAAATATAAGTTATGCTTGAAATATGTAAACAAGTTATTTCGCCCTTGAAATTAGAAGAAGTCACAGCTCGTGAAAATTGATTGGTGTTCAAGGTAAAACTGGCTGATTTTGTTAAGCCACGGCGAGCAAACAAATGGGAAAATTAAAACTGTGCAGGAGTACAAAACAGTTTCTATGACGACGAATTTCCATTGTTATTATAGGGCTCCAGTTGGCTGTGCGTTTGGGCGGATCAATTTAATGATGTTATTAAAGTCATGGGCACAGGAAGTGCCAGTAGTTATAGTTCAAGGCTTTAATTTACCTTAAAGTAATTTGAGGATGGGCCCGGCAAAGTCAGTGCCAGACACAGGCGGATGCAATTCGGAACTCCGCTTGCCTTGGCCATGTCCATGTCAGACCATGTCAGACCTTCAATAAATTTAGACCGGTAGGCGTGGATGAACTGCTATCCGACACTCACATCGGCCAGCTGTCTGGCTGGCATTACGTGCAAATAGTTACGTGAAATTATTTCCGGAATCGGTAACTAATATAACTTCGTTGCAGTTCCCTCGGCAGACTCGCAATGAAGTTGCCACGAAGTTCCCAGCGAGCATTTCTTCAAAGTCAAACAGTATAGCCGAACTGATTAAAGCTTTTGTTAAAGTTTCGACGTGCGGGAATTCTCGGAAGAGTGCACTTTGCTGTCGGTTGCCCGAAAGCAGTCCCTTTCCTCCATCTCGAAACCCTTTCTACCAATCGCTGCTCACCTCCTATGAACGTCGTATATTTCCAGTGCAGCCGGCTCAAACTGTCGCCATAAATGTTAATTAAATTAAAACGCTAATAGGCGTGAAATATGATAACGCACAGATACAGAGGCGTGCAGACACCAGCGAGCTCCCACGAGAAGCCTGCGATGGCAGGTGGCAAAGCTCTGTAACATCTGCCGCAAAAGTCGCCCGCCACGCCCCCACGCCCCCAAACGCCCCCTGCCGCCCGAGGGGGAGTGTGGCAATTGCCAAAGTTGCCGCTCACTTGATTTTCAGAATAATACTCGTAATAATTAAAATGAAAATTAGAATGGGCCCAGGCAGCGGGCGTGGCTGGCAGTCGAAGCATCTGCCAAAGGGAACGCAAACAGACAGATAGAGAGATAGAAAGCGGTCGCGCTGGGGCAGGATGCCATCCTGCAGCCTACCACTGCCACTTGGCTGCCTCCTTGGGCTCGAAAAATTTGCCTTTTGGTGGCGCCTAATTAAAAGGGATAAGTGCCGGGGCAGGTGTGAGCCCGAAGGCCCAAGGCGATGAGGTAAAAGGGACGGGGACGCAGTAATTACTAATTGCTGTGATTATGAGGGTCGGATGGCCCGGGCGGCAATTGGGTGGGTAGCTCCGAAAATCGGAGTCGGATTGATGGGGTCGTTTTCACCAGAAACACAGTTGCATCAAAATATTACAGTCCGGGAATAAAACCGAATCCTATTCCGTTTCCAATTCCGATTTCGATAAAGGTGCAAAATTACACTTCGGTTTGCTTTGGTATAGCAGCATCTTCCAAGATTTTTAATAGACATGTACTTTATTTTTGGAAACAAACTACGATTCTAGATCCAGTTCCGGCTATGGTATCATTTCCTGACTACGACTATACTCGATACGATACCCAGCCAAGGTACCCCGAATCTTTTCGATCAAACTGATTAAACTTATAAGCTATTGGCTGACGGCCTCAATCGCTGTCCACAAATACACAACTACACAGCTAAGACCAGTGACTATACTCAGTCAGAAGGCAGACCCTTGTGGGCAGCCTTCCCCGTTGACCCACTCCATTACCCCGGCTTTGCTTATGTGTCTGTTTAAGTGCTATTGACAGTCCGGACCGCAATGGCAGGTGACAAGGGGGCGGGAAAGCCGATTAGGGCGAAGGACATTCACCCCCCCCCCCAACACTTCTCGAGGGCTTTCTAATTTGAGTGTCGCTGTCAAGGTTCACGCGTGCATTGTCACAGATTTGTTGTCGGCCCAAAACTGCCCCCCATTAAGATGATGAAATGTCCCTGAAGGTCACTAGGCAACAGCCGACCCCATTCACTTGTTGCCTATTAGCCATTATTAATATTTGGAAATGCGGCTGTATCCGCTGTGCGTAACTTGCTCAAGGCCGAATTTAGACTAACCATAATAATGTTAAGTCCATTCCACGTCTACGCTTTGGCAGACCTTTGTTTTTTCGGTGTAGGCCCTTGTATCTGGCCCTTGTTGATAATGCTTAATTTGCTGTTTAATTATGCGTTGAGCATTCCTTGTGTGCGGCCCAATGTCCCTTCTAATTACAGCTGTTTGTTATCTACCAGGGCACACTTTTCCGGATGCCGGCTTCCGCTTGAAGCGGCTTAGTAAACCCAACCTTTCCCAGGTTCACACATAATTTTCCACTTCTTTTCCCATTCTGCAAACACACTGGAGAATGACAATTTACCATAGGCAACAACTTAATTTGGGTTACATTCTACTCTCACCCACACTCAAGAAAGTTTGGAAGGAGGATTACAAATGGACAAGCTGCGTGTAAGTGTAACTGCTTTGACATCAAAACACGTTTGAAAAACATAAACAGCTTGGGTCCCATTTGTATTTCTGTTCTGCTCCTTCCTTTTCTCTGGTGAATTTAGTGAGCTGGCCTCATAAATTTTAAATATACTTAGTTGGAGCCAAAACAAACTGGCAAGAGCGCAATCGTCGGGTACCACGACTATGGGATACCTGCTACTTACTGTCTTTGTTTTTAAATATGTTGTATACCTAAAAGGGAACCAAAGCATTTTTTTTTGTCGGACGATCATCACAAACAAGTGGTCCTTACTACACCAAACAGTGCTTTTCCCCATGGTATAGTATATTACAGTCATTAAACAGTACTCTAAAAGGTTCATGCATTTCTTAGTTAGTAGCAATGACTTAAGGTAAGAGGAATATAGTTCCTGGTACAATTAGAATTCTATTAGGCACAGAGCCAGTAACTCGGGACTCTCCACATCCCAGTGAATAAGTTTATGAATAAAAGTAGTGACAATCATCGTTCTATGTTTGGACAAGGATAATTGAAGAAGTCTACTAGAGTAAGATGGTGCATTCTAGATAGATAGGCAATTGCCTGATCAGTATTTGCCGTTGAATTTTCAAATGATAGCGATGCCGGGTAAAGGCTGATTTGTTAAAAAAGTTGTTAAACTGTTTTGGACCTTGTAAAAACTAGACCCTACAACGAGCCAGATAGTTTTTATAACATCGGGCGTTAATCACGGTAAAAGTTAACCGAGCCCTTAGGTATCGAGAAAAGACAGATTTTAATCCACATTTTAAATTTTTTAGGTGTGACAACTCTTCATTAAACCATGGAGGTTTATTGAAATATATAACGGAACACACAGATAAAAGAAGGAGTTAAATGCATTATAAAAGATATTAACGGCTTCAGCCATGTTAGTGCATGAATAAAGTTCGGACCAGTCATAGCCGGATATAAAAGTATTTAAACGATGAACGTTTGCTTTACGTAAGTAGCGAATTCGCATCTACAGTCAGTTCTATAATTGGCTTCTAGATTTGAAACAAAACACAAGTCCAGTAAACTTGAAATAGCGCAATTTCAAAGGAAGTAAAATATTTTAGTTTTAGTCTGGGGACCAAGACGCACTAGGTATATTGAAATCGCCTAATACTAATAACTGATCTCCATCTGACAGTTTATTGGGAATGGACTGGATAACGGAAAGGTGAATTGCGTATTTTGCATACCCTAAAGAGCCCGAGGCTTTTTTTTTTGTTTTTTTTAAATATTATTTATTTGTAAACATAGAACCCGTACAATCATTAAGTACCTTAACAATGTAGTTTTGTATATGAATTTGAACCAGACCTCATGCCTTCAGCAAGGACTTTATTGGAGATCATATTTATGGATGTCTGATTGTTTTGGCGAACCCAAGTCTCTTGAGCCGTCTGAGTGGTCTAGCTGGCAGAAGTCTTCTTGCGAGTCGGTTCCGATAACTAAGGAGTCTGTCGCTGTACCTACTGGTGTGTAGGCCAATCTGCTGCTCCACAGTGTGGATATTTAGGTCCCTGTGGAGGGTGGACCCGCGCACATACCAAGGGCAATTAGTAATATTCCTCATTGCACGGTTTTGCAGCACTTGGACTTGTTTGTAATTTGATTTGGCTGCGATCCCCCATATTTGAATTCCGTATAGCCATATTGGGGCTATACACTGGACATACACAGCTCTCTTCGCCTTCAGTGACATGGTACTCCTTTTGTTTACCAGCCATCGCAATTGTTGCATCCTTTGACCGCACTTTTTTTTTACAGCTTTCAGGTGCGGTCCAAAAGTAAGGCGTTTGTCTAGGGTGATGCCCAGATATTTTGCGTGGGTCGGCAGCTCAAGGTTACTCCTTCTATCTGAATAGGAGGCGTTAAAAGACTTCTCAATGTGAAGCATGGTTTGACGGTTTTCAGGGAATTCACCATTAAGTTCCATCGCCTGCACCAATTTGCCAGGGCGTCCAGGTACATCTGTAGACCATTTCCAGCTTCTACATGATCCTTTGAGCAGTAGAGCACCGCAATATCATCCGCTTATGTAGCTATTAATGCCTTTGACGGAGCCTCCATATAGTCAGCATTGGGCTTGGGTATATCAGCGGTGTACAATGAGTAGAGCATAGGCCCGAGCACGCTGCCTTGCGGCACCCCAGCTCTCATTTCACATATGATCGAGTCTGTGTCCCTGACCCTGAATTTAAACACTCGTCCTTCCAAATATGTCCTGAAGAGCCCAAAATAGGGTGCAGGTAAAATATTTTTAAGCTTACATAGCAAGCCGTCATGCGCAAGGCTTTTATTGTCATGGTAATAATTTGTTGGTACAAAAACATTGAAGGTATGCTCTATAGATTGAGCTGATCAAGAATATACATACTTTAATAGGTGAACAACACTTTCTACTTCCTGTGCACGGGATACAATATACCCTTTACAGGGGGACTAACAGGTCTTAAAATTACTGATCCGAGCCAAAACGGTTAGCCCCATACCATCCGATACTTCGAAACATTTATGAAACTTATCTTTCTTCGGACCCGAGGAACGAAAACATTATTCATACTTTTTTCGAAACACTCTAACCTGCAGAACTGACTGATAGCATAGTCGAGACGAAAATAAGTCCTTCCACGAGCTTTTAATTTGGACCTGACAACACTCAGTCCTTGGGTAATTGCGGTCGAGCAAATTGGGACTATAAAAGACGATGCTAATTTTTTAAGTTCGTTGTCAGAAAAAATAAACTTTTTGCAAGCGAGGTCAATCGTTTTAAACAACTAACCATCTGTCTGAAATATCGGGTAATCATGGGGCTAATCATTTCGGTCACAACGCCCGAAAACGCAGGAGCCGTGTTCGTTCAGACCAATACGCTTCCAACGGCAATCTAGCTTCTAGATCACCGACTATACACTTATGATCAAAAATCAGCAGTACCGTACCTTACTAGCTAAACATACGACTAAGCCAAGCCATTTGCTATTGTTTGATATCAACCAAACCCCGATCAGAACATCTGAAAACTTAATACAAGGCTCCACTTATTTGCATATTTTGTGCAATGCAGTAGTAAATCTTTTTCGAGAAAGGAATTTGCTAGCGTACCTATGATAGCTACCGAAAATTAAATACAGCAACCGTACTAAATCGCTACCCGATAGTTAATTAACATGGAAAAATAATAATTTCCACTTTTGGATTTGGTAAAGCTGGTCTCATAAAAGTTCTATCATTTTGTTTCCAGGTATCGTTTATTTTTTCAGACGCTAAATTCCGCGCCTCTAACTTTCACTTTCCAGATAGGGTTAATGTTCACTGTAATTCCCGTAAAGGACTCGAATTTGATCAAAGCTGGAGTAATTTGATCTGCCACTGGTAGTGTGAGGGGATCCTCTGTCCTTTAATTCAAGATTGTGCAAAAGGAGCAGTCATTAACTGAAAGAAGAAAGTCTTAAAGTTTAAGCCTCTACAAACAGGAGAAATGGTTTCTGGCACGTTTCTATCATATTAATTTCCTTAGAGCAACGTTTCATGACAGCTAGTAAAATATAAGCTTTGTTAAAAATGGTACTGATTACGATTAAACCATATCTTATAGTCAAACAGAACACCCAGAATAGAAACAGGGGGTTCAAGCACAGATTGTTCGAAAGAGTATATGTGAATAGCTGGACTCATCGATAAAAAGACATAAGATTGAGCAGTAGATTGTCGACTTGCCACCAGGATTGAGGGCTATTTAATTCGTGATGCATACATAAAGACTTTGGAGGTCACAATTATTTGAGGAGGATTATTAATAAATATAGTTTCAGCATTGGTTCTTTGGGTGCAATTTGTTAGATAGAAGCAAGTGGAAGCTTGTGGATCAGAAGCTCATGGATGACTCATGGATTATTGAAAGCCTTTACATATAAAGGATGTGAATTCTAGGAGGTTGGATTGAAAAACCTTGTTGATTTTGAGGTACTAAAGAGCGACACTGGTGCTGGAGTTCAGATGGAATTATGCAGATGGCTTAGGCAAATCACTGAGCTTCTCAAGAGCGTTGGCGTCTTGTTTTATATAGTCGACATTATTCCACTCTTTAAAAAAAACTTTCCCAAATACTGTACTACTGCAAACAAATAAGATATTGTTTAATGGAATTCTATTTAGTGCAATGTCTTAGATGAGGAAAGAAGTATACTCGTCGTGACGTATTGAGACTTAAGACGACTGGTTTATATATCGGTCTAAAATATTTTGTTTTGCCCACATTGTAGATAATTAATAAGCAACAGGCTAACCGCTTTTACAATTTTTTTTATTAAGAAGAACGCTTAAAAATTTATTTTAAAATCTAAAAATATATATTTGTTTTTAATTTATTTAATTTATTTTTTTTGCACAAAATTTTTTAATTTACTTTTTTTAACATTTTTATAATATTGTTAACCTTAAATTTTAAACATGTTTTTCTTAGCACGTGTCTGTCTCACAATATGCGACTCCGCTATTTATGTTCTCATTTATCGCGATGCTGAAAATACCGCATCATTTGCAAAGTACAACCGCAGAAGTTATTTGGTCGGACATAAATCTCAGCAGTCTATAGAATATACTCTGCGCGCATAATAGGGATGTTCCGAGTTGGCGCTTAAAAGCCGTTTAATAAGTCTGGCCACAACACACCCATGACAAATGTACACGACTGCATTGTACAGGGTCGAAAGGAGTAGTGGAGGAGAGGAGAAGGGGGGAAGGGGAGCTTGTGGAAGTTGCCACTGGAGTTGGTCAGGGCTGGTTTCTGTTGCAGGTCGATTGGGGCCGCTGCACTGGCCATAAATTTTATTGGCCGCCTATTGAAACGTTGACGCGGCACAGATATTTTGTCGCATAATTTTTGATATAGTGCTGTCCCCAAAAGAGAATAAGTAAAAGAGAGTTGCAAAAGAAGATAGGTCAATCAAATTAAGGCCAGACAAATAAAAACACAAAGGAATTAATCGAAGTTCCCCGAACAAATTTCTACGATTTTAAATACTTACTTTGGAATTCTTTCTTCTTTATTTAAAAGTAATAAATTAATATGCTTCGTTTACTTAAGTGTCCCATTTTTCACCAACCTTATAAAACTCCTAATCAAATAGATGCGCAGTCCGGCTTAGGACTCCATTATAATATACTATTTTAACTTTCGCCACAAATCCATTGAGCGCATTAACCTCTCCATGTCGGTGCATGCCCAATAGAGTCGGGCCACAAGTTTATTTGCTCATTCAGCTCAATCACAGATCAAATAGCTGGAAAAAGTGCTGCAGAGCAAATACCTGGCAAACAATTTGAACTACTCTCAACCTTTAAACTGCAAACAACGAGGAACAGATTGCCTGCCAAGAAGAGGGAGCGTGTTGAGCCAGGGCCAGAGTCAGACAATTGCCCCCGAGGAGTCGGGCAGGCAGCATAAATTGCTCCGACACGGAAGAAGTTGGATTGGTGGGCCAGGGATAAGCAGCCCTCTCAACTTTGCCCTGCTCGTCTCGTCTCGTCTCGTCCCGTGTCCTTTTGTTTTTCCTGCAAACAATTTGCCAAATTCGGGCCAGGGATTGCACAAAAGAAATGCATATGTACAACTTTGAACCTACTTCCTTTAGAAAGACTACCCGGAGCATCCCAATGATTTTTTTGAATTCGAAATGCTTAAATCAATAAATGCTTTATGTAGTTTACGATAGAAGTTTACAATTTGAAGATGAATCCTAATATAATTTAAACAACAAGACTTTAGAACATCCCTCTAAATATTTTTAATACTGGTTTATAAAATGTTTGGTAAACTAGCGCTGTACCCATTTCTCGAGACTTTATATATATAGATTAATATGATAGCATCACTAGGAGAGTCGATCTAGCCATGTCCGTCTGTCTGTCCGTCCGTACGTTTCTACGCAAAATAGTCCCTCAGTTTTTTTGTTCTTTGGGATTTGGTAATATTTAAGTACTATGCTATTACGGTTTTAATTAAACTAAAATCAGACATCTATATCATATAACTCCCATAAAAAAATCGAAAAATTAAAAAGAAAAAAAATTAAATAAATGTTTGATTTGGTCGTTTTTTTGTTTATCAAAATATTCCTATGAGATATAGTAATTATTACCCTTTTATTTTTGTCAAAATCGGAGAACAATATCGTATAGGCGCCATAGAAACGAGGGCAAAATCGACATAGCTTCATTGATTTTAGTAATATAGGCATAGAAATCGAAATGTAGTCGATTTGTAATAACTGCAAGGGTATATAAATTTCGGCTTGTCGAAGTTTGATTCCTTTCTTATTCTATCAAAGTTTTGATCATTCCAAAAAGAGCTTTATTATATAGATACCCGAATACAAACGTTTTTTTTGTAAACGCAAAAACCAATGGTTTTATTAATGTGTGTGCTTTGTGAAACTCAATTCACCGTCTTCCGGCATTTGAATCAATAATAATAGTGTATTCGGGGTAAATACGCAAATTAATAATAAAGGCAAACGGCATCCGAATAAAAATTAATGCGGAAACATGCATATTCCCCTTCGTTTGTATGAATGTTGCCCGGGGTCCGGGTTCAGGATTCCGAATTCCGGCGGATTGGAAGCACCCAAGAACGCACTGACAGATTCCTGTTAACACAAATTTAGCAAAGTCTACAAATAGCTTAGCAAACTCTCTCCACTTATCCGTGTTTATGTTCCTAAAATACGCAGATCAGTTTTAAAATAATCTCAATCACTTCCATTTATCAAATCTCCCATTTCATCAAAGGAAAACAAATTAATACCAGACAACATTATTAGTACAGTATAGATTTTGTATTTTTTATTAAGATTATAATATTTCATATTTTAACAGTAGTAATCAAAAAGACTTAGGCCTTATAATCATTTCAACGAAGGTAAGTGATATTAACCGGTCGTCGTTATGCCATGAGCCCCAATGAATTCCTCTAAGACCTTTGCCATCTTTGAAGTATTTTCCATTTAGCGTACTCCAATTTTAAGTGATTATGGTAAGAAGATTTAATAAGAGCATAAATAAATAAGTATACCTGCGTGAACAGTATTTGTGCCACCATGCACCATATTTATCGGCACAATTGAAAGATCTGATATTGTCATTATCCCGATCAATTGTGGTAAACTTTTTTTATATTGTTTGTAAGGGAGTCTCCGGCTTCACCAGAATATATTCCTACATTCTTTAACTTATAGTATTTCTTCTCGGTCCCGATTTTAAAGTCATCATAATGAGCGTAGCTGGTGGATCCATCAACCTTCCCAAGTTTAATGTAGATATCCCCAAAACCATTTTTATATTCAACCCAGGTTCGATTGAAGTTCTCGGATCCGTCAATGCGTCTCTGAATTACAGTCCAACCAGGTAGAGCCTTCGAACATGGCACCTTAAAGGGTTCAAGACCCCGAACCTTTATTTGGTAAATCCAATTGCGACTGCCACTGGGACAAGAGTCAGGTACATTTTCATCAGATTTCCGGCATTCCGAAAGCTGACTAGATAGTTCTGATTTGGTTTTCTCCATCGCTCGAATTTGTTCATGCTGGCTTTTGATTTGGTTCTCTTGCTCATTTAAAAGATCGTTTTTGATTTCGATTTGACTTTCGGATACTTTTAACTGACTTTGCAAGTCTTTTATGGTGTCTTTCAAAGTATTTAGTTCAACGTTGGCATCGGCTGTTATTTTCAGCTTTACTAAGTTATAAAAAACAGGCGATAAAATAATCATTGCATTCATTGTCAATATTCAAATTATTTTGTTTAAAATAAATTAAGCTTACAATAGTATTGATAAGTATTAATAACATTGTCAGCGTCGATTCAAAACAAACTGAAAACAAAAATTGTCTAATAAACTTTCGTTGCAGTATTTTATTGTTTTTCAAAAAAACTGTTACAATTGTGTTTTTCAGGTTTGAAGGGCATAATAAAACAAAATTTGACAAAACAAAACAGAAACCAAAGTTCGGCCAGCCGAAGTTTTTACACCCTTGCAGCTGTTACAAAATGATAAATATTATATATTTCGTTTTCTATGCCTAAACCATGAAGGTCAATTCTCCGAACATTTTTTCGATCCTTCCTAAGGCAGCTATAGTCGTCCGATTTTTATACAAGTGAACCCGTATTTCTGAAATATTTAAAAACTAAATATTGGAGTATATGGGTATATGTAAAGAAACAACGAAGTTATAAGTTTATATCCCTTTTTCCCGAATGTTCCTATGACAGCTATAGGATACATTTGTTCTTTCTTAAACTTTCTATTGCAGGTAGTATATAAGTCGGAACGAGCCGGATCGGGCCACTATATCATATAGCTGCCATATAACTGAACGATCGGAAATGCCATAACTTTGGTGTTTTTAAAGTTAGGAAGTTGGGATTTTCTACGGGTTTTATTTTTGGCTAATCAATCCGACCTACCAAATTTCATAAGGATCGGACGACTATATCCTATAGCCGCCATATAACTGATTGATCGGAAATGCAATAGCTTTGGTGTTTGTAAAGTTAGGAAGTTGGGATTTTCTATGGGTTTTATTTTTGGCCAATCAATCCGACCTACCAAATTTCATAAGGATCGGCCGACTATATCTTATAGCTGCCATATAACTGAACGATTGGAAATGACATAACTTTGGTGTTTTTAAAGTTAGGAAGTTGGGACTTTTTATGAGTATTAAGAATGCATCATATGAATAATTTTGGAGAATATAATTTATATAATATTCTGCAAGGGTATATCAACTTCGGCTCCGCCCGAAGTTAGCTTTCCTTTCTTGTTTTCTTTAGAGTTGACTTAAAAACATTTAGCTTAGTAAATTTGTTTATAGGCGTGAACAGAATGATGAACATGATTTTCAAATATTTGTTTATGATTTAAATTCATCATTGAAAAACTACATGTGTGTGCTTTTCAGCTTAGGTAGTTGATTTAGGTCTGCGCCCACAAATTTAATTTAATTAAGAGGTTTTTCTGTTTTGAATAAAAATCGATGGGCTAAAAAATATACCATTCTAAAGTAATTGAATAAAATTAAAATGAAAATGTCAACAATTAACATTAAAACCTAAATAACATTTAAAGTTAAATAGCAGTCTTAAAGAATGACAATAGTTCTGCAAATCTAATGTTATAAAAACCAAATTATATTTTTATACCCTTGCAGAGGGTATTATAATTTCAGTCAAAAGTTTGCAACGCAGTGAAGGAGACATTTCCGACCCTATAAAGTATATATATTCTTGATCAGGATCACCTCCTGAGTTGATATAGCCATGTCCGTCTGTCCGTCCGTCCGTCCGTTTCTACGCAAACTAGTCCCTCAGTTTTAAAGCTATCTGCTTGAAACTTTCCCAAAAGTTGTCTTTCTATTGCAGGTAGTATATAAGTCGGAACGAGCCGGATCGGGAGACTATATCATATAGCTGTCATATAACTGAACGATCGGAAAAGCCATAACGTTTGTGTTTTTAAAGTTAGGAAGTTGGGATTTTCTATAAGTTTTATTTTTGGCCAATTAATCCGACCTACCGAATTTCATAAGGATCGGACGACTATATCCTATAGCCGCCATATAAGTCATTGATCGCAAATGCCATAACTTGGGTGTTTGTAATGTTAGGAAGTTGGGATTTTCTATGGGTTTTATTTTTGGCCAATCAATCCGACCTACCAAATTTCATAAGGATCGGCCGATCCTATAGCTGCCATATTACTGAACGATTTTTTCATAAAGAAAGAGGTATGTTATGACCAAACAACCAAATATTATTTGTTCATATATTCCACCATCATCTGAGCTTACATAAATTGTATCAATCGAATCACCTGTCCGTTTTCCAGTCCACTTCTAATAAACTGTCAGATAGAGACGAGACATGGACCAAAGATGAAAACTCGAGTATTTTACGTCCTTTAGTGCGTCAACGTCCAAAAAAAATATTATGCATAAGTTAGAGCCTGTGGATCAGTGAAATGGAATTTTTATTGCATGCTCGTATGCAATTAAATGATACTGCAAGTACCTCTGGCATTGAATTCCACCAACTGTTGCCATGTGCCGCAAACAATAAATGTATCAAGCCAAACAATGTGTAAATTACGCGTATTAATTGCCGTTGCATGCTTTGCGGCTCTGTTTGTAATTCGATGATGATAAATAAACATGGAAAATGGTTTGTGCAACACCAACACAAGTGGAGGGCCTCGGATTCGCAGCTCGGATCGAAAATGCATTTATTTTATTTTACCATATTTAATTAGTTGCCAGCAGAGGAGAAAATGACCGAAAGCGTTGACACAGTCGATTATGTTAATAAAGTCAAGATGGGCAGGGCGGAGGTATTTCAGCGGATTGGGTTGGTCGGTAAATGCGACTTGACAAGGCCACAACTCCACTTGCATTTAATTGTTCATTGATGTTTATCGTGGCGTGTAAATATGCAAGCTCATTGGCTGGTTGCCCCTCCCTCCCCCCTCGCTTCTGTCCCTCTGCCACTTTGCATCCGCAATCCTCTTTCATCTTTCAACTGTCAAGCGGCTTTACGACATTGATACGAATGTGCCCTTCCCTCCCTTCCCCTCCTCCCCTCCTCCCATCCCATTGCACTTGTGCGTTTGTATTGGTTTAAGTGCATTTATTTAATTGCAGAACATTTGCGCTGAGTTTAATTCGCATTAATGGGACATGACATTTTAATTGGATTAATTGCGTTTATTAAGTGCAGCAGCTTCCTCTCAGCTGTGGCGAAAGTGAAGAACTGATTAAGTTCCTCGGCTCAATCAGCCGGTCAGCAGCCATCATTGGACACCACCCAACACCCAGCAGGTAGTTGGGTGCAGAATAAGCCTTGGATCTAAATTAAATAAATGTTTTCCAACCATTCGAAACTGAATTATAACAATCGCTTTCAACATATGGAAATCATGGAAAGGAATAAAGGAACACAATTCGAACGGTTTATATCTAAAAACAAATTTTACGCAAATCGGGGGCCTTTCATATATCAGAAAGAAAAATACTCCTGTAGACTTTGTGGATTTTTTACAAGTAAATTATAAAATTAAAAAATATATATCCATAAATGTGGACAGGCAGAAAAAATTCGATCTAAAAATCGATAAACCTTTATTTTTTTACGTATAGTCACTTAAAAACTATTAATTTGCTTACTTTTTGGTAAGCGCCATGAAAAAGGATTTTATGAACATAAGAAGGCATAAAACCACCGATAGATGTTAACAAGTGTGCCTAATCTTTTGACTATTGTTTGATGAACAAAATACGGTCAATTCAAAATAAACTGCCAGATCGAGATCCGTTAGTAGAATTAGGTGATTTCAATATCCCCAGACGAAAACTCTAATATTTTAAAAGTATAATTGAAATAGAATTTTTAAAGTGCTTAATGCCCAGCTGAGTCATTTTTATTTACAAAATGTCTTTATTATAAAATAGTTATTCATTGAAATATAGTAATTTAAAAATGTTAGCTTAAAAATGTTTCAATAACATAATGAATAAGGATGTTCCAAACATTTTTTATAAATAGCACAAAAGAGGCAAAAGTTTTTATTAACAAAAATGCAAATCCGAAATTAGAGAAAATTCAGTACATTCATTTATTTAAAATGATAAGTAAAAAAATATATTTATAAACAAAAAACAACGCGTGAAAACTATTTTTTTTTGGGCATGTTGTTGTTTTTGTTAGTAAGGTTATTTTGATATCAATTCGGTTTCAATAATTTCCAAAATAAATAATTTATAGGAGTATGTATTTCTAAAAGACTTATCGCTTACGGACTGCAGCTTAAAACATGCAAGATTGTTTTCAGTCGTATAATGGATTAGGAGTTAATTACAGTGAATACGTTGTTTATTTTTAATATAAAGGAATTTTAATATTTTCCACATGTTCAAATAAAATAAATGGAAATACAATCCCATGGTAATCATAACACATTCTGGTTATGTGATTGTGTGCATTAGTTTATGAACCCTGCTTAATTTGAAGGCATATGACTAATTTATATGAGCATTCTCTACTTGTATATCTCTCTAATGGTAAATGACATGCATCTTAATGATCAAGCTAATTGTCAGCAAAAACATAAGGGAATTATAATTTTAAACTTTAAAAAATTTCTTTGTAACTTTTTTCACAGATAAAAAGTTTATTTGAACTTAATGTGCTGCCTTCTTTTGAAAGTCAAGGTCCATCATGTTTAAAATAACAATTCACTTTATTTAAACTCGGTGGGTGGTTTGGAATGTACTTTTCCAGTGCATTTGGTTTATTCCTTTCAATTTAGTGTTTAAAGTAGGGGCAAACCCGAATCCTTAAAGCGACCATCTGAATACCCTATGCGTATTTCGAGCCTCATCCTTTTACATGGTCACAACTTGTTCATTTTATTCCCTTGCCAGAACTAATTCAAACAGACGTTCTTTCCGCTTTTCCTCTCGACATCGGCACTCCAAGGGCAGTTTAGTTCATAAAATATAAATAAGCATAAATCACGCACACAAGCAAGCAGGAACATGATTAACAAGGTCATTTAACAGCACTTGTTTTTACACACGCCCCGATATCTGGGGCCCAAGGCAAAATACATGGGCCAGCCAAAAGGCTTACCCACAGGGCACAAAGCGGTTTTCCATACGGAAAATTCGATTAGTGGGCTAAGCGCCGGACCCGCCCACCAAACGACCTCCCCAAAAATGCGTATGCCTTGATATATATTACTCTGGGGAGACATTTGATAATAACTTGCGGCCAATGTGGCCTATAATCAGCATAAGTTAGACAACTTTTAGCTTGTTGTTGTTTTGCACTAGCAGTTAACAGATGTGTACAGCAATTGATGTATGTGGAGTCGGCTGGAAAAACCTTTATAGCACCGTTGCCGTTGCCGTTGCCGTTGGCAGTGAAAAACTCATCTATCTGGCGAGCGCAGACAGACAGCACATATTTTTCGGCTGACACAGCTAACATTAATCATTTGCTTATTTTTTCGCTGGGGCAAACAAGTCAATTCCTGAATTGTTTTTGCGGTGGAGCCAGATGATGAGGAGCCTGTAACTAGATTTGGGTTAACCGAAATAATCCTTATCCTTCTTAAGGTAGCAAATGGCTCACAATATTACGTTAAATAGTCAGCATTTGCACTTTTTAATACACATGCTATTAACAACGTCTAGAATAAATAGTTATGCCTACAAAAAGGCAACGGTCCAATCCACCGTCAATCGTATCTGCGCCTTATAACTGAATCTTGTCCCTCTTTTTCCATTTTCTATATCGCTACCTAAGGTTTTCCACTTGAAAATGCACCGACATGCTTCCAGGTTTTCCACACAGGGGTTTTCTTAAAGTCACATTAAACTGCCGGAACCTCAACTTTTAGTTAAGCGATGAGCAAAGATTGCTTGCCACCCGCTGGTGAAATGGCGGGGCAAATAAAAAATTATGTTGCATGCCACATGGCGTCTAATGTCTTGGCATATGCAGCAAATAATTTAATTTGGAAAACAACGGGTAACAACTGCGAGATAACATCGAACATTGTATGAACTTTCATTCAGAAGTCAACGATTCTGCTGTTTTTATTATTTTATATCTAAAATAGGCTGATATAAGTATTCTTAATATTTTTTAGTTATAATACAAATTAAAGGAAATCTGGTATTAGATGAATTGTAGACAAGCAGATGATTGCTTAATAACTTAAAAAATGTATAACTAATTCATTAAATATAAATACAAATACAAATAAAGAAAAACGGTTATATTATTTTTATTTTATATAATAATTATGATAAATTGATATTCGCCTTGTATTTTATTATTTTGATTTTCATGAGATTTTAGTTCAACGAAATTAATATATGATTTTTTATATCATCATTAGGTAATTGATTTATTTAATTTATAATTGGTGGTTTTGTGTTTATGTAAATAATTTCATGGTATATTCCTGAGTGATTTTAACAGTATTTATATCATTGTCAGTGCAAAATGTGACAAATATGTTTATTATGTATATTTACACTTCACATTCTTTTCAAATCCATGGCTTAGCTAATCATACTGACAGATTTTTGTTGAAAGGGAACAAGATTTATGAGTTAGGCCAGAGTTTCACACCTGACTTGTATCTGACTGCCTCAAAACCCGATTAGACCGCCCTGACAAGCCCCATCCTGAATCTAAAATTTAATATATCAAGAAATATATAAAATTTATTAAGCACACTGTGTGTCGGCATAAAAATTTGATGCAACTTTATTACGCCGAGGCCTACGAGCAGGCAATGGAAAATGTAAACTCTGCTCGGCTTTATGGGTGTGTGTGGTGGGGTGCGGGGTATGGAATGTGGGGTGTGGAATGTGCTGGCTTCTGTTGGCAGAGCAAATAAACAGCGTTTTGCCATTTTTCATTTCAGGCGCCACACACTAAGGTAAATAGGAAAGTGAAAGCAGTTAAAACAAACAAAATCAAACACGGGATAAGCGCCTGCAAATAGGGTGTGCGAGTGTGTGTGCTCCGAGTGGGTGTGCATCCATGTGTGGCAGGTCGACGTTGGCTGGATGCACTTGTTGCAGTCGGTGCCACAAAACGTTGGGCGAAAAAGCGTTTCCAGCAAATAAAATTCTCAGCCAGAAAGAGAGGGGAGAAGGATGCACTCCGCTGCCTATCTCTCGAGCCCTCCATCCAGCCAGCAAATAAATTAACAAATTAAAAGCGTAACAAATTGGCCGTGGGCTTGGGGCAGGCGGGGAACGAGAGTGCCGCATGTTGCAGTCGACTGCTGGCGCTGCCTTAAGTTGATTTTAATTAAATTAGAGAGAACGCAACACATGTCAACGATATGGACAAGTGCAGCTTTGAAAGGGTTTGAAAGGTTTACACGGTGAAGGCCATTTTCACAAGGATTCCGTGATTCAGAGATTTCAAAAAATATTTAACTTAACAGATCATGAAACGTCCTTACTCATATCATGATTTAAAATTTTGTTTGCAATGCGTATATCCTTCATGAACAAACAGTGTTTGGATCATTATGCAGCAGTGATTTAATAGTCCAAAAATTTTGAAAAGACTTACCCTCTACGTAGATAAACAGTCTACTTGTTACTGACAAGAAGAAAATACGTCCTTTCAAATATCAAGCCATGAATTCTTCAGCACAAGAGAGTTGAATATATTTTCGAAGTATCTTTTGTATTTAAAATATCGGTTAATATAACTTATAAGATTAAAATGAATTACCCCACATGTTTCACAAACAAACACTCATATTTACAGTATTTAAACGATTGACAAGGTTTATAATTTTCATAATGTTTATTAAAACAAATGTAAGAAGACGTATCGTCTTCTTTGATTATTCCAGTATTAAATTGGTATGTTTTTCTGGACATAAGAATTAATTTTTTGAAGAAGACATCGGTATACGAAATGCCTTTTTTGTTTTTTTTGTGTGAGTATGTCGAAATTAAATAAATATTAATTTAAGATTATTCGAGATCAAATTGACGTTGTTAGCCGAATAGCGGTTTACAGGAACTATTCATACCGAGGGTAATCAATATTTGTTTTCTTTGATTTTAGAAAGTTAAACCTTAAAAAATTTAAGTTTCCTACAAGGTGGTGATGGGTTAACTAACAATTATCCCAAAGCCGGGGAATGTGTTAGAATAAAACAAATTAATTAACTAATTACCAACAAACATGAGCTGAGAAGGTCCGTTGACTGAACTTTAAGCTTTGTGGGGAACATCTGCGACTTATGAGTGCCGCACACAACTTTTTTGCAAAGTAGAGCCACCCATTCAAATGTGTCTATAGTTGACTCCACATGCCCCATATTTCCGATGCCATGGTGTGCCTCTCCGGCCATGCGATGGATTCCGTCAACGCCTCGCTTCGGGTATCTGCATCTGTATCTGTGTCTGCATCTGTATCTGTATCTGCGGGCTAGGCGACACGGCCTTAAATTTCGGCCGCCGAAACTGGACAACACCAACAATCAACGATGTCCGGCCATCGACTGACGCCGAGCGATTGCAGTGTTTGTCCCGAGGATCTCCGACCCCCCTGCCCCTGCAGACCCCTGGCTTCCTGATGTCCCCCTGATGTCCTGACATCCTGGCTGACTGACTGCCAGCCATCCTGGCTGTCCGACTGCTTGGCTATCCGCGTCCACATCCGGCTGATGTGCAAATCAAATAGCAAATGATTGTCTCTGCCAAACTGGGCGACTCGTGACTGTGATTAAGGCCAGGCGAGTTGAGCCCCTGCTCTGGACTTCATGGACTCGTCCGTCTGCCAAATGAATATTCTACACTTTTCCTGCTCTTCCCACACACCATATTTTTCTATGCGCAATCACAACAGATTGTATGTTGCCTTTTGTCAAGTTAAATTGAATCAAGCTAAGCTGACATATGGTTTTTGTGGAATATAAATGGAAAGAAAACTTGATTCTAGTAAGTTTTAGCAGACCAGTGCCAGGTGTGATAAGATAAGCTAGATATTCTTTTGTAATTATTCTCTTGAAGCGCTGGCATCCTTCCCATGGACACTTCAGATAGACTGCACTGGCTAGCTCATAAAATTCTTATCAAACAAAGAGCTAATCCTCAAAAAATATAACAAAAGCCCAACCGCTACCAGAAATAAAAATGCAATAAAATGCCAACAGCTTGTGGACAGAGTTGAAAATGTTCCATTGTAAAACTCAGCTCATTACATAATCTATTTGGTTTCCGATCAATAAAAACAAATGGTCATTCCTAAACTACACAAAATATAATATAATTTTAAAAATCTTCTTGTTTATTTTAAATATTAACTATGAAATATTTATATTAGGGCTTCTTTATATAGTTGCTCGATGTCCCACCTTTTTGGCTTCTTAAATACATAAGTCATATAGAAATGTTTTATTTTCTTAGGGGAGAGTATGGCGAAAAAACCCTAAGTATTGAGGTTTTTGTTTTATTTTTATTACCACTAGCGTAGCATTTTTTAACGTTAATCAGATTTCAGAAATACATTTTCAGCAACCTTTCGTTGTTGAAAATTATCCTCCTTTCTTGTATTTGTTTAAACGTGACATCACAGAGGGGATGTCACGCAGATGGAGCTCCAACAAAATGTAAATGTTCCTTTCCGTTCTCGTTATTTATTAAAATTTCAGTCAAATGGCTGCATCGCAGTGAAGCTGATTTTTCCGACCCTATAAAATGTATTCTAGACGGGTTAATGAATCATGTTCATCTATCCTTCCGCCGGCAACCTAATCTCTCGTTTTTAATGCTATCTGAATTGAATTAATAAATTAATAAGTTGGAAAGAAGATTAAATCATATAGCTTGCAAAGGAAAAATATATTCAATAATTATACAATTTTAAACTTTGGTTGACTATATTATGCAGCTGCAATAAAAAAATAAATTGTTTGGTAAATCGACATAGCTTTATAGATTATGGTTAATTTGGTAATTTGTCTCTGGCCTGACTTTTCATCCCAATCAAACTGGACTAAAGCAGGAAATACCCTTGCTTTTCTGAGTTTAATGAAATGTCGTATACTATAAGTCGTATTCTATAGAACCATAAATAACTATAAAGTTGTTCTGTACATTTACAACTTGTTTGTATAATAGATTAGTCAGTTTACCTATTTAATGGCTCCAATCAACTTTCTTTTCTTTTGTGAATATTCTTTTTATACCCTTGCAGAGGGTATTATAATTTTGGTCAAAAGTGTGCAACGCAGTCAAGGAGACATCTCCGACCCTATAAAGTATATATATTCTTGATCAGGATCACCTCCTGAGTTGATATAGCCATGTCCGTCTGTCCGTCTGTCCGTCTGTCCGTCTGTCTGTCCGTCTGTCTGTCCGTCTGTCTGTTTCTACGCGAACTAGTCTCTCAGTTTTAAAGATATCGAATTGAAACTTTGCACACACCCTTCTTTCCTTTGCACGCAGTATATAAGTCGGAACGGCCGGGATCGGCCGACTATATCCTATAGCTGCCATATAACTGATTGATCGGAAATGCCATAACTCTGCTGTTTGTTAAGTTAGGAAGTTGGGATTTACTATGGGTTTTATTTTTGACCAATCAATCCGACATGTCAAATTTCATAAGGATCGGCCGACTATATTCTATAGCTGCCATATAACTGAACGATTGGAAATGCCATAACTTTGGTGTTTTTAAAGTTAGGAAGTTGGGATTTTTTATGAGTATTAAGAATGCATCAAATGAATAATTTTGGAAAATATAATTTGCAGAATATTCTGCAAGGGTATTTCAACTTCGGCTCCGACCGAAGTTAGCTTTCCTTTCTTGTTATCTTTAAACTTTGATATATTCACGTTTTTGCAACAAGTATTTGGATAAGATTTCTATTCACATTCACTTTCATTCCCGTTTTGCCCACAAATTCTGTTTCGTCGAGCAAAACTTTTGTTTTATTTTAATTTTTGTGGAAGCCTGGAAGCGAAAATCGCAAGTAAATGTCTTTTACAAGTTGAATTTAAGCTGAAAACTTTTCTAATTAAAATTAAATAGAAACTTCGCCTCCAGTGAAGTTTTGATTATTATTTGGACTGGTTTTTCATATACCTACTTATTCACTTCTCTCTTATTTTCTCAGACCTGCAGTTAATGCTGTCATTGAGGTCATGCATTGAAAGGGGTTTGGGACAGATGAATGTAAAGCTCTAAGTAACGAAAGTTCCCCTCAAAAACTTCAGAAAGTTAGTTGACGTCGAGCTGTGAAGGTCAGACCGTGGTTAGGAATTTCTTGAAAAGTTTTAAACTGCATCGCAAAGTGGGTGAAGAGCAGAATTTCCGAAAGTTGACAAGACGTTTATCAACTTTTTTTAAATATCTCCATTATTAAGTATGCTTTTATATTATCATGTCATATAAAAACACTACAAAATTGCGCCTTAAGCCCATTGTTAGTATTATGTACCTAAAGATAAGATTTTAAGATTTTCTAGCTTATTTCACTCATAAGCAATGGTGATTTTCATTTTGCTTAATAAAAATACGACACCTCCCCTCATTAATTTGTTTACTTCCGTTTCGGCCTAAGACACTTTTTTCTGCCCATCCCCCTGGCCATCAAATTACTTTATTTCCTCAGTAAAGGCCATGGATAAATTTCCATTTTCCAGAGTCAAAGAGGGACTTTTGCGCCTACAATTTACATAATTTATTAACGAGAGTTTGAACGTCTACTTCCGTTCAGCAGACTGAGCCTGACAAGACGGAGTGAGAGGTCTCTTGCATAATTAAACACGCAATTAACCATTATTATCAGCGTCTGATTTCAGTTAGATACTCCTGAATCCTTGTCCGATCTGAAATGAGTTTCGAAAGTACTCTACGGGAAAAGTTTTCCCCGCTTTTCTCGGGCAATCAGACAAGCCGCACGCATTTTGATTTGTGCGAGAGTCCAAGCCGTTATTCAGAATGAGAAATTACAGTTGCTAATGAACATTAATTAATTAAGGGGGTCTTGGGTGCCCGGAGAAACGTGTCCCCCGGCAGGTGAACGTGAATGTGAAGCCTTCCTGCCCTTTGGTCAATTATGCCAGCTCAACTAATATCCCCCGGCTCACCTTCTCTCCCCGATGACCAAATTGAAAAGGCTTATTCTTAAGTGCTCGGGATTGGCTTAGTAATAGATGGCTTCAGTTGAAAACAATTTCATTTACCATTGAATATCTTGGAGACAGGTTTTACCCTTCAATTATAAATAAGGCGATAATAATTTGTTGAATCCATTTATTTGGAAAATACATTTCCATAGAGACTTGAAACACTAGCAATCTTTTTACATACAAACGCGAATAAAATTTAAAACCGCCAATGCCTTGATTTAAATCTTAATCAGGTGACCATATTCTATAGCTGTCTGATATCTAATGATATCTAATACTGGCCGTATAGTTCTATGCAGTTCATTCGCACATTAATCAAAATAAAACAAGAGAGAACGCTATAGTCGGGCGCCCCGACTATCAGATACCCGTTACTCAGGTAAAGGGAGTGCGAGGGAGATGGAGATAGAAACTTTGATCACGCATAACTTTTTAACGAATAGTCCGATTTGAAAAATTTCTTCTACATTTCGATAGGTATTGATAAACACAATAAAACTGCATTTTTACTTTTCCGAAATATTTAAATTTTTAAAATCGTATATAAGCGATTGTGGGCGTTAAAGGGGGCGTGGCACCTTTTTGAAACAAACTTGCGCTGCGTAGGAGCTCCTAGAATCTGCATGCAAAATGCCAATCTTCTAGCTTTTATAGTTTCCGAGATCTCAGCGTTCATACGGACGGACAGACGGACAGACAGACGGACAGACGGACATGGCTATATCGACTCGGCTAGTGATCCTGAACAAGAATATATATACTTTATAGGGTCGGAAACGCTTCCTTCTAGCTGTTACATACTTTTGCACGAATACAATATACCCTTTTATTCTACGAGTAACGGGTATAACTATCCAAAATCAGTTATTTTTATACCCGTTACTCGTAGAGTAAAAGGGTATATTGTATTCGTGCAAAAGTATGTAACAGCTAGAAGGAAGCGTTTCCGACCCTATAAAGTATATATATTCTTGATCAGGGTCACTAGCCGAGTCGATATAGCCATGTCCGTCTGTCCGTCTGTCTGTCCGTCTGTCTGTCCGTCTGTCTGTCCGTCTGTCTGTCCGTCTGTCTGTCCGTCTGTCTGTCCGTCCGTATGAACGCTGAGATCTCGGAAACTATAAAAGCTAGAAGATTGGCATTTTGCATGCAGATTCTAGGAGTTCCTACGCAGCGCAAGTTTGTTTCAAAAAGGTGCCACGCCCCCTTTAACGCCCACAATCGCTTATATACGATTTTAAAAATTTAAATATTTCGGAAAAGTAAAAATGCAGTTTTATTGTGTTTATCAATACCTATCGAAATGTAGAAGAAATTTTTCAAATCGGACCATTCGTTAAAAAGTTATGCGTGATCAAAGTTTCTATCTCCATCTCCCTCGCACTCCCTTTACCTGAGTAACGGGTATCTGATAGTCGGGGCACCCGACTATCGCGTTATCTCTTGTTTTATTTACACCACCTAACCGATCGGATGACCCTATCATATAGGAGCCATAGAAAAAAAGGGAAAGAACAATTTTAAAGAAGACAGAATACAAGAAAACGTTTCTCATTTTAGAGTGATTTATGATTGAATTAACTGAAAGATATCTAAAACAAATAAATGAGTAATCAAATGCAAATAAGTAATTTCTTTTATTTATACAGAAATTAATTAAGATATTTTTTTTTGTTAAAGGCCAAAACATCGCGTCTTTATTAATTTGCTCACATTTTACGCATTTTTCACAGCTTCTGTTTCAGCACCTAGTGGATTCCCCATGGCGCACATCAAAGCAAACGCCGAAGCTTTGGCAACATCACGGGGTGCCTGTTTCTTTTCCCTCCTATTTAACCACGTTCTATGGCCAACTGACTCATAATTTGTACAATTAGAAGACGACAAACAGGTCTTGAATTTACATTTTCCTTGAACGGCAGGAACATCAGAAAAGGAATAATTTAATCCCGTTTCTGTGGAAGTAATTCTCGGAAGTGTTTAAATGGTATGATTAATTAAACAAAATTTCGGTGTAATTTTTTTTAGTTTATTATCTGGATTTTTGTTATGTTAACATCTTAAACTTTTTTAGTATGGTAAATTTACTAAAACCCTGCCCTTCAGAAATGTATAGTCCTGGACACTCGTTGGGTAATTTGTGCAAGTAAATTCATTGTTATTTTTTCGCTATTTTTGACCAGTCTATAAGAATAAATTTGACTATCTTTAATTGAAGAACGTCTTTTTAAAACCAACGAATAATAATGTTTAATGCTCCTACCGGAAATAACCATTCTTCAAAAATTAATTACCCAGAAATTTCAGAAATAGTGATATAACAACGGCAATTGCATGAACATCTTTGCAATTGAGCATCTGTTTTTTAGTGCTGTTGCTTAATGTTGCTTAAGATCTTTGTCTTAATATAAAATTTTATAAAAAACCATACAGTTAAATGGTTTTATTTTAAGTTAAAATAAAAGTTTTTTTCTTAGTGAGAATTTGATTAAAGCTTATAAATATACAAACAACAAATTACAAAATATTCTTCAAAAATGCATTCCAATTTGAAATTGTGCAAAGGAAATTATCTATAACAATATATATACTATAAGTAGAGATTTACAACAAAATAATGAATTAAAAATTAAAACCCATATATGGCTAATTTCATAGTTATAAAAAACCTTATTTACTTTTACAATTTTAAAACAATTTAACAATTTTAGCGTAAACACAAAAGTTTAAAAACTTTTACTTTAAATCTTTTTTGCTAATAGTTTTTGGGTTTTTGTTTTTCATCTTGTTTTTTTTGATTAGCCATTAAGCTATTTAGTTGCCTAAGCCGTTTAAAAAAAATAATTAAAGACAAGAGAGAACGCTATAGTCGAGTGCCTCGACTATTAGATACCCGTTACTCAGCTATACAACTTAATATAAATACGCCATCTACCCCAAGACATTGGTACCACGGGCCATGAAAGGCGGAAATGTAGGCGCTAGCTAGGCTTAAGCGTTTAATGGGTTTTTGGGCGTTAGAGTGGGCGTGTCAAACTTTTATTAGGCCAATCGATAGGTATTGACAAACAAATACATATCAATTAACATTTTCATAATAGCATCAAAACTGTGGCCACAGCTTGCAGCTTGTGGGCGTCATAGGGGGCGTGGCACCATTTTGAAACAAACTTGCGCTGCGTAGGAACTCCTAAAATCTACATGCACAAGGCCAATCTTCTAGCTTTTATAGTTTCCGAGATCTCAGCGTTCATACGGACAGACAGACGGACAGACGGACATGGCTAGATCGACTCGGCTAGTGATCCTGAACAAGAATATATATACTTTATAGGGTCGCTTCCTTCTACCTGCTACATACTTTTGCACGAATACAATATACCGTTTTACTCTACGAGTAACGGGTATAAATACATTTTACATTTTTAAAAGCAAGTCGTATTAAAGTTGAATCCACCATTCGAGCAGTGCAAGTATTTATTATAACCAATCAATCCTTGTTTGGCTAAGAATGTACAGCTACATTCTTAGCCAAAGAGTGTCATATATTAATAACCAACTTTTTTTTTGTTACATAAAATCAAAGAAACTTGAGATTTTGGTAGAGTTTTGTGTAGAGTCGTAGTCGTATCCCTCGCAGGACTTTTTGGCTTCACACATCTTTTCCTTTTCTCCACAGACATGGGCTTGTGCTTGGCGGATGCCCTCCCTGCCTTCACGCGAGGTGTGGCCTTACGCTTCCTGCCTCCCATGTCACAGCCTCTGTCGGTTTGCGGAGCTTCACTCTCATTCCTCGCTTGTTGTGACGTAAAGATGTATATCAGACCTTCCCATGTTTACTAAGAAATTTATTCTACTATCTGAAAGGAAAAATACGTTAGATTTAAACTTTGAAAACTTTCACAAGGGTTGCTATGTTTTAAAAATTGTATGGGACTGTCACAAAACTATCTTACCGATTATACAATTAAGTGAAGTTTATGAATTCTTTGAACAATTTATGGTGTTTAATCGTCGAAATGTAGACGTGTACTGAGCTATTGGAAGCAAGTTAAATAGAAAATACCTGATCGGGCTCACAAGGGTTGCTATGTTTTAAAAATTGTATGCGACTGTCACAAAACTATCTTACCGATTATACAATTAAATGAAATTTATGAATTCTTTGAAAAATTTAAGGTGTTTAATCGTCGAAATGTAGACGTGTACTGAGCTATTGGAAGCAAGTTAAATAGAAACAAGAGAGAACGCTATAGTCGAGTGCCTCGACTATTAGATTTAGAATTTGAATTCGGCGATCTCTTAGAGCTGGCAGCTTTACAGCACGAGCATCAGCACCACCGCTGCTTTAGCGCAGGCAGCTTTTGTCCTGCACCAGCAGCTGTGTTTATGTTTGTTTTTGAGTGCAATAAATTGACTAGAAATATTAAACATACATACTTATATTGGCTAAACACATACATTCTTAAATAGTATTATGTATATTAAAGTCTAAATGTTTGCACAACACGAGTAACGGGTATAGCGAATAGCTTTCTTTGAAAGGAGTTATCTTTGCCGGGCAATTGCAACTGTGTACAATGTAAATACATACATATGTATATGCTTACATACATACACACATACGCCATTGTTTGACTCAGACCTTCAATTTGGCTAACTAGATTTGATTTGCATAGTTCTTGGGATATAGTGCGGTATTGACAAATGAAAACCATCGCAATTTCCCTTAATAGAAATCCTTATCGAGAATTAACGTTGACTCTGTTGAGCACCTTGGCCAGCTGTTCCAAAGTCATCCGTTAGATGGCGCCATGAAAGGCGGAAATGTAGGCGCTAGCCAGGCTTAAGCGTTTAATGGATTTTTGGGCGCTAGAGTGGGCGTGGCAAACTTTTATTAGGCCAATCGATATTTATTGACGAAACAAATACATATCAATTCAAATTTTCATAATAGCATCAAAACTGTGGCCACAGCTTGTGGCTTGTGGGCGTCAGAGGGGGCGTGGCACCATTTTGAAATAAACTTGCGCTGCGTAGGAACTCCTAAAATCTACATGCAAAATGCCAATCTTCTAGCTTTTATAGTTTCCGAGATCTCAGCGTTCATACGGACAGACAGACAAGCGGACAGACGGACACGAATACAATATACCCTTTTACTCTACGAGTAACGGGTATAATAATAAGGTGTATTCGGTGTCGACAATGCATTGCTTAATGAAAACGGGGAAACCCGATAGGCTAGTGCGTTTCTCTATTGTGCCAGGAAAAACTGAAAAATTTACCATTAAAAATAAAAAGCTTTTTTAAATTAAGATTAAAATGTATTAGTTTTCAGAAAAGCTTTCTATGATTACAAAATATTTTCCCTTATTTTTAGTTGGTTATTATTATTTTATAGAAATAAAGGACAAGGAAACAAGTAAACATGAAGCGAAAGTATTCAGTCATTCACTAGTTACTTTTTATTATTTATTATTAAGAATTTTTAAATTATTTTAAAGCAAAGTAACATTTTTAGATAAACATTTTTTACGGTCATGGAACGGGCTCCATTTTGGTCTAAAGAAGTTTGCGTTAAAAGTGGCTCTGTTTTCGCTACACTGTTGTCTATTATTTTCGTAAAAATCGCTAAAAAATGATAATTTTTTAAAAATGTCGGAATTGGAGCATTTTATTTAGGACCCCCATTACCTTAGGTGTTAAATGAAAACACAATACGGAAAATAAATGCAGGAATCCACATAAGTCGTCAAACAATGGCTTACATGAAAACTTTGTCTGTTGAGGTGTTGGATCTTAGCCCGACTTTTGTACTAAACCAAAAATAAATATTTATTAATCTATTACAGGCTTTTTAAAAATATTACAAGGATGTGGATGTTTTCGAAGAATGTAGCTGGTTTTCGGGAAAGGCGAAGGCTAACCAGTACCACCTGCGCTAGTTGTAACAGTGGAATATAGGCTCATAAATTGTCTTCAATTTATAATTTCACACCTGCAACAGCGGCCATAACGAGGCTCCATAAGAAGGAGGGCTTCAGAGCGAAAAAAGGAAATAGGCCAACTATTTGCCAATGTTCATGGGTCGGCGTGTCAGTGGCAGAAATGACAAATGTTCGTTAGACAGGCAGACCGGGAAAGCCTGCAAAAGAGCCTCCGACAGGACTTCCTCTGCCAGCGGGATAGGTTTCTGCGGGGGTTGGGGGTGTCCTAATGAAAAACCACCGTTACAAGAAGCTTTGCATGTTTGCTTATTGTTAATCATAAATGGAGAAAAGGAGTTGGGAACGGAACGACGAAATGGCCTAATAGGTTATGCTGAAATTCCTCTAGCCGTGAGGCAGCTGTAATTTCTTTCGGCACCTCCTTCCGGAATTTGCGATGACACCGTCAGGTGGATCTATTTAAAAAAGAGTGACTTGGATGCAGCAGCAAAGGAATTCCAGGGCGTGGCCAATTTAAAATCACCGAGATACTGATATTACATCTCTCGCACAACGCAGTGCAAATAAATTGTGGCAGCTATTTAGGCGTTCAAGCGGCAGCTAGGCTAATGGCAAGCTTGTGAGCACTTGATTTATGACCAGGATGATGACAAAGCGGCATGCAACCAAAGAGTGTGTGGGAAAAAGAATTTCATTAAATTTTATCAGGCCGTGCTAGCACTAGCGATGGGTTAAAAATGAGTTTCACTTAGTTTAACACATATTGAAGTAAGGTGCTCCAAGGGTTTTTATTGACCATAAAATACACAAATATATGGAAAGTAGAAGACGGCTTTCCGCTTTTAACAAATGCAGTTCTTATTTTAACGCCGATTTTCTAATAGTTAGAAATACAAATTATAAGTGTTGTTGATATAAGCCTCTTGCAATAAAAGACTTAAAACGAGTCAGGTGTGTTGACTTTAAAAAAGTGATTTTTAAATCAATCAATCTTGTTTGTACATGTGTGAGAGTAATGCCGGCCCACTCATTTATTTGCAAGTGATGGCTAAACCAGATTAGGAAGATAAATACAAAAATCAAATAACTTCCTTTTTTGAGAAAAGCTTTTTTCATGCTGGCGGCATCGAACTCACGACCTCCGGGATTTTTTCTGAGTGTAAGGTTTACACTCACCAGGTTCAAGTGCTGACACTGAAAGAGTTTTCAGTCAATTTACTCTGATTAAAAAGGTAATTTATAAGTCGCCGCCAAGCACAAATGCACAACAGGGAAACAAATTAAAATATCACATTTTTCATAGTTGGTTTACAGCTAGTTACAGTAACTAAAACCAGAAATTACATAGATAAGATGGTACGTATAAATTACATTTTTTGTAGCTCATTTAACCGTCAATACAGTACAAAATATAACCGGTACAGTAAATTTACTGTGTGGGGCCTTATTCATATACATACGTTTAAATGATCCAATCCGAATCAAATTCACGCCCCAAACAAGTTGAACTCGTTAACACTGTGGCCTGGGATGGGGTGATATTTTGGGTTAATTTCGGGACTAAAAAAGCCAAGTGCAATAGTCGCTGTCTCCTTTTTGGCACTTAATCAAATTGTGTGCCATGCCCTTTGCTTTCCGTTGCTTTCTTTTTCGTTTTATAATACCATTAGTTGAACCGAGTCTTAGTTTCACTTGGAGTCATTTTTCATTTTCCCTCTCGGTTTTCCTTTGCGGCAAGCCGAAGACGCTCCAGAGATAAGCGGGTTGGTTTCCTTGTGGCCACGTTTGTGGCCTAAGTAAGAATACTCGGCAGGCATTCTGAAGACTATTGCTCGGAATTCTTGACTTCTCAATCGGACACCAGCAGCAGTGCATGCCAACAGCGTCGTCTTAATTGGCAAATGGAAAGGAAATAATTTAGAGTTGATTGTCTGACAGTGATTATGATGAAAAGATTTTTCCCTATACGCTGTAGGAAACTTAATAAAACTTTCTAGTGCTACGTTACATAATTCGCATAACCTATTGATGCTTTCGCAACACATCGAATGACAACAAAAACCAATTTCAATTAGCAACACGTAATTATCATAATTTTGGCACCAAAATGCCAATTGTAATCAGCCCCAATTATTTTGCCATTTTAAGTGGAATATTTTCAGTTTTAAATTGTATTCCACGCTGAAAAATGCACATGGAAGCCAAAATTATGTTGAAACTTGTCGCTACATAATAATTTGGGTTCGTTTGTTACAGTTCATAACTAATAATTTATTATTTTATGCATGACTGGCAAAATAAACAGAAATTTTTATTTCGCCTACCCATTTTTGTTATCTCCACCTTTGTTGTTCTTGGGGCGCCGAAGTTTGGTGGAAAAGTTTGCAACAGAAAAGGCAAGAAACTGAGCAGAAAAGTTAATATTAACGAAAGGAGACGCATTTAGACTTAATATTTTTTCCTCTTTTAGCCTTCCTTCTACGCGGCCCTTTTGACGCCAAACACGTAGACAGCTTTTCCACTTTTTCACGTTTCCTCTTTGGCTTTGTCCGGAAAATCTTGTTAGGGGTACTTTCTGCTTTATTTGCATGATGCCCCCACTTTCCCAAATCGTTTATCTCTTAAGTATATTTTGTTGTGTAAATTTTGAAAGCTACTTGCTTCGCATACAAAGAAGACAATTCCATCACAGGACAAAAGTATATCAAACAATTAGTTGTCAGCTGCAATTTAAATGTCCTTGTCGAAGACTCAATACAAAAAATCATGTTTGCTCTGAATTATGCCGTTAACATCGTTAGAGGCGGGTAACAAGTTATTGTGTTATTAAATTCAATCTGTAAATATTTTATATTTATATTAGGCAAGATATGAGAAGTTTGTAATTAGTTGAACAAACACAAGTTTAGAGAGCTTACAAACTTAATAGAGCTTATTTGATGTTCTCTTGCCAATTTAACTTGCATCCTTGAAGAGACAGGTTTAAAATCAAAAAATTTAGAGATGTGAGGTTGCCTTTTTTCGGTTGATTCTGGATTTTTGGCAACTATATTGTTTTTAATATACGTCGTATCGACCTTCTTATTTAATTTCGTGAGACAGATAATAAGAACTAATGAAAAATGCAAATGATGAAATAATGTGAAAAGGATATGCAGATGCAATGAAAGCCCAAGGGTGAAAGGAAGCATTAAGAAAAAAGTTTAAAGTAGAGGGTATTTTTACTCGTAAACAAAGTGCAGCTCAAGGATATGTGAATTCTCTCGAAACTTCTCCGCTCTGTCTGTGTGAAGATTTAATTATTCATCCGCCCTGTCTGCCCGCAAAGTGCAGTCAAGACAGACGCAAGGCTGCCGCGGCGACGAAGACGAACGCCACAGGGAAAACTTTTCCACAAAGTTGTTGTAAACAAAACATGGGGGCGTGACCGAGGTAGGCTGCTAGTGAAATGCATAAAAGTTGGATAAAGTAAAATTGGAAAGTGCAAGCACAACGAATATGAAATTTCAAGTTGTAATCAACTTAACTTTTGTTTCGGCATTTGCAAGCAAGAAGTGTCAACAGATAATTGAAAATTTGCTTGATTTCGGTCCAAATTTAATTTGAAAAATAACAACCTGCATCAAATTTTTAATTGCATTTCGTCTTAATTTAGCATTATTTGTAAATAAACAACAGAAAGGGTTGTCATTAAACACAACTTCGGATTTGGCTCAGATCGGGAGTCCAATATTATTAAATAAATATAAAATATTTTTATTTAGTTACTAAACAACCCTAATATCCAAAAGAAAAACAATTGGCCCTTTATATACCACCATACCACTATCCATAAAGTTTTAAGTCTGAGAGAAACTAGGTACAAACGGAAAGTCAGGAGATCACGTGATATCTTTCATAGGAGAAGGCTTCTTACTAACTGCTTATCCACTTGAAATATAAATGATTAATTAAGCTTCATGAACCTAAAACCTTTCGATTTGTATATATTTCTTTGATTAGTCTTAAAAGTTAAAGAAACTTAAATTACTTAAACTAGGTTAAATATGGTGAATCGCTTAGTTAAGAATAAGATCGTAGACAATTTTAAATTTTCTTAATAAGGCTTTCGCTTATTAAAACTAAATTAATTTTTGAGTTTGTCGTGGCTTACTTTCTTTGAATTTAAATAAATCTTACCATATCCTACCAAATAAAATTAAAATGTATAAAAAAATTGTAAAATATAAAGTATTAACTAAAGTAATTGAACTAACAGTTTGCAACGAAGTGAAGGTGACATTTCCGACCCTATAAAGTATATATATTCTTGATCAGCCTCACCAGGAGAGTCGATCTAGCCATGTCCGTCCGTCTGTTCGACCGTTCGTCCGTCGGACGACTATATCATATAGCTCTTATAGGAACAATCGGAAAAGAAAATTTAAAAAATAATATTTAAATACTATGGAATGACGGTTTTATTTCAATTAAAATCGGACATCTACATCATATATATCCCATTAAAAAATGAAAAATATAAACAAATTTTAAAAAAATGTTATGTTGTTGTTTTTCTATTTATCAAAATATTTCTTTGAGATATAGTAATTGTTTACTATATCAGACCGGAGTTTTTGTGGTTATTCTTGTAACCAAACAAAAAAATCCATATTTTAAGTTCTATATCAGAATTCTAAATACGCATCTTGCATGCAACTTTTAATAAAATATTTTGAAATAGCCATCAGGCATGAATTTTCAACACAAATCGAAATCGTATTTGTATTATCAGCTATAAACACGTCCATCAAGTGGAGTATTTCCTGCTCCCAGTTGTCTACTTTACGCGCATATACACGAGAATATACAGCACCCCAACACGCTCCACTCGTTGCTGCATTTTTATGTCCTTCACACATCATTCAGCAACAAATTGCTGCAGGCAAGGAATGCTCACATTGCTGAAGCTGCTTGAAATCTATTCGAAAGACAAAAAACAGTAAAAAGCTAAAGAAAAACGAGAGTGAAGGAGGTGTGGAATGTCAACAGCAAGCAAAAAGTGTCTCGAGACCATGGATTCGTGCCCAGGCTGCGTGTCCATTGGAGTCAGCACGTGCCACCAGTTTTATTATCATGAGCTGCAAGCCCCGGCAACTTTTTATTATCCTTGTGCTGCTTGCAGGAGAACTTTAACACTTTCTGCCCACGACTTGAAAGAGGATATCCCTTCGCACTGAACTTGTGCCGTAAATGTGACCTAATGGAGTTTAAAGTGGACGCTCGGGCCGCCAGACTTTTTTGGTTTTAACGATCTGACCCACGATAAGTTATTCATCTACATTATCGTAAAAATCAGCTTTCGATATGTTTTTCTCAATGCCGGTTTCTGGGGAGCTGTGCCATAAAGACGAACTGCTCTTAGCAGCTTAGGGCAAATCTAATATTAAATTCTAACTTAATTGGGATGGTTCAAATATTTAATCTAATGAAATATGCTCATTCGATTAGAGCCATTGATAAAATTAAACAAGACAAATAGCTAAATTCGGCGAAGAAAATTAGTTAATAAGTTAATTTACCAGTTTATATTACAAATTAGTGTATGAAACTAATAAATCATCAGTTTCTTGCTTATATCAATCACAATTTCAGTTAAAGCGTGTTTCTGATTTCATGGGAAACAAGAAAGGAAAGCTAACTTCGGGTGGAGCCGAAGTTGATATACCCTTGCAGAATATTCTATAAATTATATTCTCCAAAATTATTCATATGATGCATTCTTAATACTCATAAAAAATCCCAACTTCCTAACTTTAAAAACACCAAAGTTATGACATTTCCTATCGTTCAGTTATATGACAGCTATAAGATATAGTCGTCCGATCCTTATGAAATTCGGTAGGTCGGATTGATTAGCCAAAAATAAAACCCATAGAAAATCTCAACTTCCTAACTTAAAAAACACCAAAGTTATGGCTTTTCCGATCGTTCAGTTATATGGCAGCTATATGATATAGTCGCCCGATCCGGCTCGTTCCGACTTATATACTACCTGCAATAGAAAGACAACTTTTGGGAAAGTTTCAAGCAGATAGCTTTAAAACTGAGGGACTAGTTTGCGTAGAAACGGACGGACGGACGGACAGACGGACAGACGGACAGACGGACGGACAGACGGACAGACGGACATGGCTAGATCGTTTCTCCTGGTGATGCTGATCAAGAATATATATACTTTATAGGGTCGGAAATGTCTCCTACACTGCGTTGCAAACTTTTGACTGAAATTATAATACCCTCTGCAAGGGTATAAAAATGGACAGTTATCCTTTTTTTCAGAATGTCCGTATGTTTCTATAACAGCTTTACAAAATAATCATCCAATTTTTATAAAATTAAAAATATATTCAAGTATTTAACGAAACAGTTTTTCTCACAATAAATGGTTTTAACTAATTAAATAAAAAGTAACCAGTGTCAAAAATGTTCCACTACTAGTGCTAATCTAGTTAAAAACTGCATCTCGACAAGGTGCAACCTTACAATAGAGGGTGTACAAAATTGTATGTTTCGTAAAAAGAAAAAGTTTAGAACAAGCAATTGAGCAACTGAACTAAGAGTGTGACAAAAATGTAGCTTTAGAGTATTGATTGTATTATTTTTCTGACAATAAAGCTGATAAAACTAAGTGATTGCAATATCTTTAAACTCTTGCAGAGGGTATTATAAATTCAGTCAAAAGTTTGCAACGCAGTGAATGAGACATTTCTGACCGTAGAAAATAGCTTTTGCTTGCAACTTTCTGCTTGAAACTCCCATAGGAACAATAAACAAAAAATTAACAAGAAAGGAAAGCTAACTTCGGGCTGAGCCGAAGTTGATATACCCTTGCAGAATATTCTTTAAATTATATTCTCCAAAATTATTCATATGATGCATTTTTAATACTCATAAAAAATTCCAACTTCCTAACTTTAAAAACACCAAAGATATGGCATTACCGATCAATTAGTTATATGGCGGCTATAGGATATAGTCGGCCGATCCCGTCCGAACCGACTTATAAACTGCGTGCAAAGGAAAGAAGGGTGTGTGCAAAGTTTCAATTCGATATCTTTAAAACTGAGAGACTAGTTCGCGTAGAAACAGACAGACGGACAGTCGGACATGCTTATATCAACTCAGGAGGCGATCCTGATCAAGAATATATATACTTTATAGGGTCGGAGATGTCTCCTTCACTGCGTTACACACTTTTGACCAAAATTATAATACCCTCTGCAAGGGTATAAAGAAGTATAACGTTGTTGTCTTTATTTTTTTTTTTTTGGTCCTTTTAATTTAGCATTATAAAAGGCTATTTAAATAACCTCTGCAAGGGTATAAAAATATAAATTTAATAATATTGACGAAACTATATTAATAAACTATTTTAATATTTGCATTACGCTAAGTATTAGTCCGCAGGGCAACCGATTTTTATACCCGTTCAATAAACGTTTTCGAAAAGCTAACCATAAAAAATATTATTTCTAGTTAGTTTCTATATATTTAGGAAAAATTGTTCTTTTTATAAAAAATTATATTTGGACAAAACAAACACAAAATGGTTAAATAAAGGAATAGATTTATGTTCGAAATCCTTTTATTCAAGAAAACAGTGTTAGTATATATTTATTCTGGACTGTATTGGCATGAGAACAGTCAGAAATAAATTGCACAACAAAATTCAATTACTAAATGCAAATCCAAGTCGCCTTCTTACCGGCTGCCCGCCTTTCGCCCTCCTAAGTCCAACCCTTCATATCTGTGTCAAAAAGGCGAAGCCAAAAGGCTTTTGCCATTTATTCAGCATATTTCGTTTCTCATTCTTTCTTATCGAGCCAAGAGCTGGGCGTGTTGTCATATTATTTATTTGTTTATATATATACATCTTAAAATTATTGAAAAGAGCTCAAGAGACTTTTGTGTGAGAAAAGAGTATGTAAAAACTTGGCACAGTTTGCCGGAAATCTGTTCTTTGGCATGCTTTTCTCTTCTTTGCTTTCAGCGACCAGAAAAAGACAATTGAGTGCTCCAAATTGGCAACGGAAGTGCACATATCAAAATACTTTCCAATAATAAATAATTTATTCAATTTTTAGTTTAATTGCTATGCACTATCCTGTGAAGAATAATTCTCATCACAAATCAATTTTAATGGACTTTTTTTTACGTTCAACCGCAAAATCCTGCAAAATAATCAATTCAGCAGAAGACAAAAAAAATGAGTTCATATTCCATGCATAGCTCAACAAAAAATCACGTTAAAGTGAAAATATTCAATCAGTACCGACTTATGCAAAAAAGTTAGACAAATAATGAAACTTATATAAAAAGGCTATAAGTAAGGGATACGACAAAATGAGCCAGACAAAAACGATTTTTAAATATTTTGAATTATGGTTGGTAGATAATAAGTAGAAACATATTTAAACCACTTGGGCAATTAATTAATCGCCTGCAGCTTAAAAACTTATTAGATTTTATATCTGACCTTTGGATGGATAAATTTTGTGACATGTCTTTAAAGAGCAGACAACAGAGCTTTAATTTTCAAGTAATTAATTTTATTGAAACGGCACTGGTAACTCCTAAAACATGTTTGTATATCGTTGAATTTATCACATAACGCATACCACTGAAGGTATCGAATAAGACCTTCTTCTCACATTTACTCAACGCTGACGGACGACTTTTTACTACGCTGGAATAACATTTGAAGGTGCTTAAGTAAAAAGGAAACAAAGGAGTTACATACGTAAACAACCACAAAATTTATAAATTGGAGGAAATCAGTTATGATTCCTGGCATTTAAAAATGCCAATGTGTTCATGCAGAATTATGGGACGTTAGGTCAGGCGAGTTAAAACTGGAAGATGACCCTGGCATCACCCTCAGTGAGAGATCGTCGCAGCTGAGTTGCATCAAAACCTGCCCCTTCATCATTTCAGGCTTGGGCAAATCTAAAGGAGGCATACCAGCCTAGTGAGTCAGTTCGAGAAGTATTCCTCTACAAAACATTGTTGAGCCTGAAAGTGGAGAATGACCAAAGCGTTTCAAGGCGAATGTCGGATGGATATATCCCAAAAGAAGAAATCAAAGCAGTTCAGCTTGTTGGCAGCCGAAGACTCAGATAGCTTTGATCGGATAAAGTGGAGCTACAAGCCACAAGGAACGAAACATTCTCTACAACTCTGGAACAGCACACAGCAATGATCGGGATTGTCTGATATCGGATTTCTTCATTCGGAGGGAAAAGTTGTGTAGCTTAAATCAGGTCACCATAGATACAAAATTTTACTGAGCGACGTTCTGTATGTGCCTACGACATCTGTATGTCAAACAGTATCCAAAAGCATTCTGGTTCACTTTAACTAAAGGCGCTAAACTTATTCAGTGAATGTTTATTCCAAATCAACAAGGCTGAAAACTTCAATCTGTGTTTGCTGCTTACAATGCCGGTGGAATGATGTAGCAAATATTGACCGATATTGTGAAAAAGAAAATGGTTCCTGGAATCGAAAGGCGTAATTAAAGGTAACGTTGCAATAGCGTTAAGGCATTGACGAACAGCTGTGTAATAAGGAGTTAATAGTATCTTTATGTTTGCGTTTGCGCTTCATCCATATATGAGTATCCCATAGTCGAGCTTAAAAAACATCAGAGCTAGAGTAATATAAAATCATTTGGATATAACGAATTTGATTATATAGGTAGGTTTTGCGACATATATAACGTAACATATTTGATCCACTCTAATGTTAAGCCAACGCGCACTTAGACCAAAACTTCAGACACCTAAGGTAAACAATTGGACCCTAACCACTTGAACGGTCCCACGATCCAAAACTTATTGTAAACATTTTCCCCTTCATAAAACCAAAGAGTAATCCAAATTCTGCTGGAACCAACGGACATGATAAATCATCAATAACCCAAAAATGTCCCCCTTGTTTCCAACAGCCCAAAACTAGCGACCTCTTCAAATTTCGGCTGATGCAAAGTCCAAACTTCCACAAAGAACTTTTCTTTGTTCTTAAAAGGTCATAAAGCTTCTCACATAAAAATTTAAGCTCTATAAAGTCTTAAGCCGAGGTTTGACGGATCACCTCCTTCTTTAATAATACTGATAATCTTCTTAACCCTTGCACGGATCGGACCCTGTCTTCGAATAGAATTTTAATTCCAAATAATCCAAATTGGGATTATCCCAATTAGCATATTTTAGAAGCACATTCCTTGAAAATAAAAATCTTAAAACAAAGGTGTTATGGCAAATTACTAAAATTTATGGTTAATTTTGCTAAGAGTGTGGTCATTATCCATGAGAACAATCTCCCCCTTCGAAAAAGCAGAAGAGGCGCATCAAGGCCGTGGTTGCTTGAAAGGACGGACTCGTTAAGGTCGTACACATTGGAAACAACAAGGGTTCATATTCTCGACCACTGCACATTCTGGCTGTGCTGCCTACTTAAACTTGTTGAAAGTGGATACAAACTCATTGTCATTATATTTTCATGCTAATTAGAAGGCCATACTGAAATGTTAAAATCCATTATGTTTGCATTGCATACCAGAATCTGATATTCACATATTAAATTCTCATATTATTGCTCACACAACGAAAATAAAGAGAGTTGTTAACTGATTGCCAAACACACCAGACATATCGCTTGACACTCATTTTTTTTAAGTTAAAGCTATTTATTTATTTGCACACTGGCCCGACTGAATTCTCATAAAGCTGGTGCATTAACATTTACATAAATGTTTCAATTTGATGTTGTTTGCCGGTGACCAAGATGTTACTACTGTAAATAAGCTGTTATTTGTTTTGTAATAACAACTTTGGTTCATTTTGAGTTCTAGTCAACCACAACCATAAAGTAATCAAATTTTATGAGTCCCTCAAGTCAATATGAATTCGTTTCTTTACTGAGTACTGACCTATGAAAAGATCCGAGGACTTCCCTATGAAGTTTCTTGGGTAGTATGGTAAGATAATCCCGACATCACAAGCTGTATTCAAAGGAACGTATAATACTCTTTTTCCAAGAAATAATGGTGTCATTCTTGATGGCGCCTAAAAACTCTAGCTATGCATTGAAAATTTAAGTTAAAAAAAATATTATTCAGTAGGGGCCATAAGCTACTGTAGATTTTTGTTAGCACAGTTTTCAATCGTGATCTAATTTTTCTCGCTCGCTTGAAGTGCCCGCGCGATTTCAGGAGCACCCTTTTTTGGTATCTTTAGAATGCACACTACATGAAAACAGATCCATCCTTGTGTAGCGTGTTAATAAATAAATAACAAAATGTGATAAGTGTTTTTTCCTGTAATGCGGCGAAAATATCTTCGATTCTCGGTAGCAAATTACGAAACTCATAAAGATATTTATTAATGGTAACCTTGTAATCCACACAAACCAGAGTTCCTCAATCCGAGCTTTCTGCTTGCTCAAAAAAGTCCTGGTCTACTAACTTTCCTATATGCCATTTGCTATATTTTTGGATTATCACATGAATGGTAAAAGTGTTGAATTGAGAAATATAAGTTGAGCTTTCTTCATCTGAAAAAACTGCAAAGTCCTCTTGAATTTTATCTGCAAATGGTTTAGTACCTTGACTGCTTAGAACAATTTAAAATTGATTGCTCCTTAAAAGGATGTTCCTAGTAGATGTTTTTATAATCTATCACGACAAAAACAGAATAAATAGAGGTACCTTTGAGCTTTACACATGGCGTTTCGCAAGATCAAGAGGGATAAGTTTACATGGTGGGCCAGCGTATACAATGATACCTATTCAAAGTTTCACATACGATGTATACAAGACATCTGCTCTATGTCAGGTAATGTTTTCCTGTATTGGTGCAGAAAACGTCAATACTAATCAGAGGAAAAGCAAACAGCAAATTAGCTCTGGACTATGATCACCAGGTTCGTCTTCTGCTTTTATTGAATTTTCAAAATGGGAGTACCTGAATTACCATTTGTGCACTCCAAAATAAAATATTACATTTGTTTAATGTACCCTTTTACCCATAAAATTCGCTGATCCATTTCTTATATACTTCTGTTCAGCATCACCAGGACTCGTTTATAACGGTATATATATATTTTTTATAAAAAAAACAGCATTAGGACTTAACAATATTTTTGTATTGTTAATATTTATAGCTGTATTAATTTCGGTTTTCAGTTTGGTTTCTTTCTTATTCTACAAAGGCTTCGCTAGCGATGTTAAATGGAGTTTCGACAGAAGTTGCTGAATTTGTAAAAAAAATATTTGATGGCTACATTGTTGTAAGATTCGGGATTTGTGAGGACTCCAGTGGCTCCGTTTCAAAATGAATTTGATACCTACCGAATCTACTTAGAACACTTCTGAGCTTGCAAATTGTATATGAAGAGGTGGGCAGACGGATTTGTGCTACAAGGATAACGAAATAAGTGCAACACATTTACATTTTTAAAGAAAATTTTAAAAGAATTTTTATGGAAAATATTTACATAATTTGCATTAAAATATAATTTTGCTCTTTAATTTTTACAAATAAACTTGCTTTAAGTAAATAGTCCCCCCATTCGATTTACCACAATCTCAATCATCTACAAAACTTTTCCACTCTATCTTCAACACTTTCTGGAGCTTTTTTGTTTTGTATGTGTATGGCTTCCCGTTTGCAAAGCAAAAGCGTTTCCTTAACTCAAAACCAAACATTGCCCAACCCACGATGACGCTGAGTCCTGGTTGTTGACCGCAAATAAACAACACCCACAACAAAACTAACAACGAACAACGAACAGCTAACAAACACCAGCGCTGTTTAAAAACTTTATCCAGCCAGTTAAATAGCCAACCAAAAAAAATACATAAATGAAGGGAACTTTAGTTTGCAGTTGAGTTTTTCCGACAGCCGTTGGCCCCAATGCGCATTTCAATTGCTTTCGAACTTCCCTCCTACACCGCTCCGTAAAAAACTTTAAGTTAATTAAGTGCCAAATTAACTAAATTGCACTTACGGCTAAACGACAGTCCTACAAATTGTTTGCCTTCCCTCAAAAGAGTATGCGTATGCGCAATGCACTGACCATAAATTGAGTGTTCGCCGTTGCAGGCCTCAAAAAGGAAAACAGGAATAACACAAGTTCTCTAAATCCATTTAATATCATTAAGACGAATGAATTTCCGCCCCGTTAACACCTCAGGAGTCAACAAAGCGTAACGGGGGAACGACAATTGCGATAATTACTCGCTTGACCAATTCCGGCTACGAATGAGCAGCCATAACAACCGGCTAAAGGCCTTAACACCCACAAAACAGGCAAAACAGGGCGCCCACTCCCAAAAAGTTGTTTGCATTATTAGCTTGTCGAGATTGTACTCCTCCTCGTTCTCTGTCGGAAAATCAGCTTAGCACTGGCGTCTTATATAACGGACAACATTATCCACCCCCCTCCTCCCGTGACTTAGTGTGTGCCACTAATTATTACATAATGATTATGTTTCATTAGCTGATTCTGGCGCTGAAATGGGAAAACTTTCGCCTGGTATATTTCATGGCGCTTTCCTTTCCGGCGTCTTGCTCAAAAAAAAGAGCAAAAAACTTTAAGAAAACATTGTATACGCTCGCGGGACAATAGTGAAAGTAGTAGTTGGCCAAGCGCAATAACCACAAAACCATTTTCACTTCGCACTTCTCCTTTAGCTCTCGGCGAATTTTAATAAAACCTCTAGTATTTTATGAAACTTCGCAGCAATGTAAACCTGGCAAATGCATACAAAATCAGAGGCGGACGGAAACCAAAAGCGAGTTTAAAAAGAATAGGCGATGAAAATAAGTTGAAGACTTGATGCCCTCTACACCGAAAATAGAATCGAATGTAGTCGAGATTCAGTTGAAATCGAGTCATTAATGGTCTGAGGCGTTTTTCCATCCTGGGAAAGGTGCATTGTATGTTACGGAGAAAATCAAGCGATGAAAAGCCAAGCTTGCTTTCCTTGAGGAGCGATTGATTACGATTACAGCATGGGGGAGTCTAATATCAACAGTATTAGTTAAAAATTGGAGTAAGTCGGGAAAGATTTGGAACAAACTTTAAATGCCATTTTTTGAAAACCTCGTTTTGAAAGCCCAAGCTGATTTCAAAACGATTTAACTAACTGATTTTAATGGACAGACATTTTTTATACTCTTGCAGAGGGTATTATAATTTCGCAGACATGGCTATATCGACTCTCCTGGTCATGATGATCAAGAATATATATACTTTATAGGGTCGGAAATGTCTCCTTCACTGCGTTGCAAACTTTTGACTGAAATTATAATACCCTGTGCAAGGGTATAAATACATTGGACTCTTGATTCTGGAAAGCCAGAAAGTGCCTATCAATATATTTGCGCACATAAAAGCGGAAATAAACGAAGCAAAATATTATTTTTAGATTGTAGATTTGGTTTCGAAGAACTATGTAATTATCCCGCTGTTTATTTGGTTTGCAAATTATTAAAAAGTTTATTTGTTGCTTTTCAAACTGACTTGAAACTTGAAACTTGTTGGGCGACGGATGAGAGACTTGGACGGCCACGCACTGTAGATAAGAATATATTATATTTTCTAATACTTTATGCTTCGTTGTTTCTTCAACCAATAGCTATATTAGTAGATGGAACATCTTAAAATGTTGAGACTATTATCCTATTTGCTTGGCTTATTAATCTTTCCAAGTGTAAAAGGAGGAATTGGGTTCAATTCAAAGAAAGAGTCGTTGTGCGTTCTCCAAGATGAACCAAGACAGTGTGGCTCCTTTTGCCTGGCGGCACTCAACCCGCTTTTCGACCATTCTCGCAATATCCGAAAAAGGTTGGATGAAATCGAGGCAGGGCAGACAGCCCTTAAGGATTCCGTCAGGATGATCAGGACTATCACAAAAGAAGACTTCGCGAATTCAATAGAGGCACTACAAATAAATACTTTGAAAGACACCATAAAAGTCTTGCAAAGTCAGTTAAAAGTATCCGAAGGACAAATCAAAAGCCAGCATGAACAAATTCAAGCGATGGAGAAAACAAATTCAGAACTATCTAGTCAGCTTTCGGGATGCCGGAAATCTGATGAAAATTTACCTGACTCTTGTCCCAGTGGCAGTCGCAATTGGATTTACCAAATAAAGGTTCGGGGTCTTGAACCCTTTAAAGTGCCATGTTCCAAGGCTCTACCTGGTTGGACTGTAATTCAGAGACGCATTGACGGATCCGAGAACTTCAAACGAACCTGGGTTGAATATAAAAATGGTTTTGGGGATGTCAGTGGAGAATTTTTCATCGGACTGGAAAAATTGCATCGGATGACCGAGACACGACCCCACGAACTCTACATTAAACTTGGGAAGCCTGATGGATCCACCAGCTACGCTCATTATGATGACTTCAAAATCGGAAGCGAGAAGGAATACTACGAGTTAAAGAATGTAGGGAAACATTCTGGTAATGCCGCAGACGCCCTTACATACAATACAAACCAAAAGTTTTCCACATTTGATCGGGATAATGACATCAAATATTTAAATTGTGCCAATGAGTATGGTGCATGGTGGCACAAAAGCTGTTCAAAAAGGTATACTTATTTATTTATGCTCTTATTAAATCTTTTTACCATAATCACTTAAAATTGCAGTACGCTAAATGGAAAATACTTCAAAGATGGCAAGGGTTGTAAAGGAATTCATTGGTACTCATGGAATGACACTGACTGGGAAATATCACTTACCTTCGTTGAAATAATGATAAGGCCCAATTCCTTATTTACCATTGTTAAAATATGAAATATTTTAATCTTAATACAAAATATAAAATCAATACTGTACTTCTAATGGTGTCAGGTATTATTTTGTTTTCCTTTGATGAAATGGGAGATTTGATAAAAGTGATTAAGCTTATTTTAAAACTGATCTGCGTATTTTAGGAACACAAATACGGATAAGTGGAGAGGGTTGGTAAGCTATTTGAAGACTTTGCTAAATGTGTGTTTACAGGAATCTGTCAGTGCGTTCTTGGATGCTTCCAATCCGCCGGAATCCTGAATAAGGACCCCGGGCAGCATTCTTTCAAGGGCACTCCTTATACAAACGAAGGGGAATATGCATTAATTTTCATTCGGATGCTGTTTGCCTTTGTTATTAATTTGGGTATTTATAAGGTTTTGTTAGGTCATTTTGATGGGTATGTGAGGGGTTTGGGGAAATTATCTGGATAAGGGTACTTACTATAACTAAGCCTAAAGATACATATATTTTCTACCTTCTATTTTTAAGGGCTATTTACTTTCTCTTGACATTTCTTTTCGATATAAAATAATATTTTTTTAATAAATTGGTGATCGAATATATATGGCTTATATAAAATAAAAATAAAATAGAAATTGGTAGAACGGACAAGGTGGAAATTGGAAAACAAGTATTTTAATTAAAGGAAACATGTAATCAGACTTTCGATTTTACTTCTTCATAACATATTCCTTGAAATTTAAATGAAGTTCCTTTCATTTTAAATTCCAGTAATTTTCTCTTTTCACTTTACTCACTGCAGAAGGAAATGCAACTGAAGGCGCACTTCATGAGCAATTTTCGCTGTGCTTTGAACTGCGAATAAAATGCCAAGCTGCACATAAATGTCACTTAATGTAAACACACGCACACATACCTCGGTTGTGCCGTAGAAAGCATGACAAAACGGCGGACAAAAACAGGTGTCACATTGTTGCCGCTGACTGTTGCGCTGTTTCCTTGTTCTGGTTTTTATGTCACTTTAACGTTTCCTAATGTACGTGGCATATTATACGGCCACAAAAATAACAATAAGGAGGAGTAGACGTAGTCAGCCGAAACTACTGGAAGACAAAACCATGAGAGCAGTGACTGGCAGAGACCAAAAACTAGAGCCGCAGTTATGACAGCATTGTGGCCAACATTACCAAGCACTCGCATCACACACGAGATCTTAACTAAGTTCTCGCTGTTTTTATGCCTCGGGAGTGGATGGAAAATTATTGAGCTGTTTGAGGATGACTAAGCACCGCCGACGAAGGAGGAAAAATTGAATTGAGTTGCGAGTGGAAGTAAAAAACTTTTAGACATGCACGAGCTGAAGCAGAAATTTAAGAGGAAAGGTCGTAAATAATTGTGTGAAGCAAAGTGGGAGCATTGGGACAACGCCACGAAATGAGAATGGCAGAACTTCATCCTTCATCCTTTTCAGGGCACTCAATTAAACCAATAAATATTCGCCTTCGAAAAGCCGTTTTGGCAGTCCCAGAATGTCAACAAGTGGCAGAGAAACCAGCTCACAGTTGAGGATGTGTCTAACAAAATCCAATTTCAGGCCCTAGGAACTGCACAAGCGCCTAAAACGATGCTACACTCCGTCCCATACAAATGACTGCGGAATGCAATTTAAGTCAAATTTAATCAATGCGCAGCATAAGCGCTCCTCCAGAGAACCCTTGACTCAATTTTCCCCCTAAAACTTTCGCCATGTTTCCAAAACTATCGAATTTCAGTGGAGGACGGGCCGAGGGAGTCAATAGAGTCAAAAGTTATGCTTGACTGCCTGCTGCACCCAATGAGTGAGGCTTCATTGTACTTGCAGTAGTAATCAAAACTAGTTTGGCCCGCAGTATGGGGCGGAATCTAAAACCTATGGCGTAGGTTAAGCTTGCCTTTGCAGGCTGTTAAAACTTTCAGGCAAATATGTGTTTTGGCTAATTTTTTGATTCGTTTTTCCATACAATGTAATTTTTAGATTGAACTGCAACTGTGCAGAAACCTAAAAGAGCAGAATTCTTTTGTATGGAAAGTGAGGAATATTTTCGTTAACTTTAAAAATCTCTTAATCGAAATACTTATTTGGCCAATTAACATTTACAATGAACTTTAAATCTGCGTAAGGTTATAGGCCGTGCTCAAATATTTTCAAAAACAGTTACGTGAGGTTTCTGTGAGAGACCGACTCAAAAATGAAAAAGATATTTATAAATCTAGTAAATTGTTTAGATTGGGGCAAAAATCTTTCTCATGACAATTGTAATTGCCAATCCACGCGTGTGTACCTACATATACATATTTCACACTTATCCATCAACTATTTTGAGGGTTTTAGCTGGTAACATAGAACATAAACCAAAACGTCAAAACAGCATGTGATCCATCCTTACTCCAAAGCAATTAAAGCCATGTGCTATCGACGATGACAGTTCGTCTAGGAAGAACCTTTCATTGCACAGTGGTCGCTGTCATATCTGACACATAAACAAATTAATTTAAGCTTTATTTATATCTTAACTTTTAATATAAACAGCGTATTATTATTATATATAATTTTTAATTATATATATTTTTAATTATCCCTATCTTTTTTCATTGGAGAAAGTCAAAAGCTTGTCAAAACCAATACCCCAATTATCGGTATTTTACACGTACTACATACGGTTTTCTAATTTAAATAAACCATTTTAACTCTACAAATAATGTTAATCCAAAGAAAACGGATAGAGTGACATTACCGAGAACTAAGCGATGTCAGTGTGTATTTTTGACGCCCACTTCCATGCAACTCAACCATTGTACATTGGGTTATTTAACCCCTTGCACCCAGCATTTCGTGAGTCCAATGCTAGAGATGCATTGATTAAACGAATATTTGCAGGTAGTGACTAATCAAACCAAAAGAGCGGTAGAAGAATACTATTTAAATTTTTCACGCCCTCTATTCATTAATGACTAAAGATATATGTATGCATTTGTGTCTATGTATCGTTAAAAAGTATTTTGAATTTTTTTTATTTAACTAAAGAAAAAAAGATTTTGATATAGGGAAATAAATTATAAAGATTAAACAAATGTGTAAGCTATTTATAAAATGTAAAAGAAATCGTATAATTCGGCTACACGTTTTTTTTAAATCTTAAATCATTTTTAATTATCTTGGTTTCTTAAATATTAATCAATTAAAAAATTAGGTCTTTGTTTAGCCAGGGTTTTAATAGTATTGATTAAAAGTTCAATTTGGCATTGCCTTATATTCCTTAAGGTAATTTGTATGGTACAGGCATCAAGTTTCGATTAACACGTTAAAAGCTTCGAATTGTAAAATATGACTTTACTATAATCAGATGACAAATTTTACTTATCACTTTTGAAATGTATGTTCTTATATCTAATTATAGCTAAGTTACGCAGAGTACCCATCTCTAAGTGCAGTCAACCTCCTAGGCGCTCTGCTGCGTGGTGTTGTGCACAAACTTGGTATGCACATTGACCGCAGACATTTGCATGGGCACAGGTCCCGAAACTACAGTCAACTGGCGTTTATGTTTTGATTGCCATGTAATTTCCGCCCGTAAACATGTAGGCTGAATAGGGAAGGCGGGCCGGACAAAAGGGAAAGGTCATAAGGTTAGATTTCGCTTGCGGCATAATTTCAAGCACATGCAATTTTCGTGTGGAGACTAAAAATAATATGTGGTTCAGAAACTCATTTAAAAAACAGATAGCTTTAAGACAGAGGGACTAGTTTGCGTAGAAACGGACGGACGGTCGGACGGACGGACATGGCTAGTTCGACTCTCCAGCTGATGCTAATCAAGATTACATATACTTTATAGGGTCGGAAATGTCTCCTTCTTTGAGCTGCAAACTTTTGACTGAAATTAGAATATCCTCTGCAAGGGTATAAAAATGAAGAAACATAAGTTTCTTCGGTCAACTATAACTATCCGGTAACCCGTTCAGTTGGTGTCCAGAAGATCATACATTACAAGGTTCTCCAATATCCGAAGAAATCCCAGGAATCAGAAGTACAAAGTCTAACACTAAATTCAAAATGTATAAAATGTCTTATTAGGCAAAGCTCTGCTGGTTTCTTACAGTACTACTAAGAAGCTCATTTCCTTGCGGGTTCGCCTCGCACATGATTTCCAGATGTCTGCTGTCTGAAGTTCTTCCGACTCTCAGAGAAAACCCGATTATTGATCCTCTCGAACAGCGTTAGTGTGTAGCGGTTTTACTCATAAGTGCTGGCAAGATGATTGGAAATACTTCGCAGAATGCCTTACTAACAGCGAGGTGGGCCCAACGCCCTCTAGACTACTATTATATTCGGCCTGAGAACGCACTTTGCTATTCTGCTGCAATAAGAACTCGGTGACAAATTTAAGGAGCATCTAATTGTGTTCGGCGGTCCTCGGTGATCGGCGTGGGCGGTGGTGTGTTTGTTTGTGTTTCCTAGTGTTTTTGTTAGCTCCACTGCTGTTTGGAACACTGTCGGTCACCACAATAATACTTTTGTTAATACTTTTTGTTAATACTTTTACTGCAGTTGGGGACACTTTGCCATGTCCACAAAATTCGATTTCCTATGGTCCTCTGAAGGTCAACCTTCTTCTTGAGGTAAGCTGTGCTAAATATGTCCACTTTGCTCAGACCTTGGGATCATAATGGGATCAAAAAATATAATTTACGGAAAGGTATCCTTAGAGATATATTTAGATATAATGTTCTCATCCCTTGGAATGCTAAGCGGTCACCACAATTGTTAGTGTGACTTGAGCTAAGCTGTGCTCAATATGTCCGCTCTGCTCAGACCTTGGGATCATAATGGGATCAAAAAATATAATTTACTCACCTTTTTTATAAAGATATCTTTAGATATAATGTTCTCATCCTTTTGAATGGTTAGCGGTCACCACATCGTTGTGTAACGAATGTAAGGGAATCAATGTTAGTGAGTTAAGGTCTACGTTAAGAAGAAACAGTGCAGCAGACTCAAGTACCGAGAATTTAAGTTACAAAAAAAATAATGTACCCCCTGTGCGTTATCGGTACACACCTCTGGCTTTGTGTGTGGACAATTGTCACGATCAGCCTCCTAACCTAACCTCACTTTTCCTCGTAACAATACCCTCTGGTAGGGTATAATAGTGAGTCGAAGAGCCATGCCGGAGTTCTTTCAGTTAACACCGTAGCCTCGTTACAGTGGTCATCCGATTCGATGACACGGAGAAACCACTGCAGTTCCTAGAGCAGGTGAAGTTTGTTGTAAGGTTTTTTTGTGATGCTGGCGGATCAGGTAAAACCGCGGAAGCAAGGATTCCAAGAGTCGGTCAAGGACTATATTATCGATATTCAAACCCTGATAAGGCTAATCTGCTGGGTGCGTGGAAAATTTGGACCAAGGAACACAAATAGAGAGAGATGCGGGGGTCTCAAGCCCGCAAACTAATAGAAAAGGAGAAGCAGTTGTCTAATCGACACAATAAAGTATATATATTTTTAATTGGCATATATGCAAGCTCTATTTAAATGATTTGAAACTTTCATAATAGTCTTCTTTTATCAAGTTGATAAACGGTGCTGATCGGACGTGTTTTTTCTATATATAACATAGTAACCATTAGCTCAACATGATTATATTTCGCTTAGATTATTCTTTACGTTTGTTTTTATAGTATTTCAAAAAATTCCTTGAGTTTAATCAAAATAGGTTGAATATATTGAAAATTGTTGCGCTGGTCGGGAATGACAACTTTTATGTTACTCCCCTTGTTAAAGGGAATATTCATGAAACAAAGCTTCAAGCTAAAACTGAAGATCAATTCAGAGCTGTAACAAATTACCTAGACGAGGCTAGGAAACCCTACTACACGTACCAGCTCAAAAGTAGCAAGGGCTTGCAAGTAGTGCTAAAGGGCATAGAGCCCGACGTATCCACCAATGAGGTAAAAGAGGCACTGAAAGAAAAAGGATTCTTCTCCAAAAATATTATTAATATTATCAACAAAAATAAAAAGCCGCAACCACTCTTTAAGGTCGAACTGGAGCCTGAAAGCAGAGCCTTGAAGAAAAATGAAGTGCACCCGATCTATAAACTGCAATACCTGTTGCACAGAAGGATTACTGTTGAAGAACCGCATAAGCGGAATGGCCCGCTGCAATGCACAAACTGCCAAGAGTATGGACACACCAGAAACAACTGCGGGCTTCGTTCAGTCTGCGTAGCTTGTGGTGGCTTCCACAAATCCGAACCTTGCCCTGCAAGCAAAGAAGACCCAAAGACAAAGAAATGCGCTAACTGTGGAGATAACCATACCGCAAACTACAGAGGCTGCCCGGTCTATAAAGAGCTGAAGAGTCAGTTTCAACAAGCAAAACAAGCACGCTCCCAGAATGCACGAAATGCGTACGTGCAATCCCAAACCACACCTAATGTTTTCTTTGCGAAAGCAGCCAGATCTTCATTTGGGCCCCTCAACACAAATGGGGGAGTTTCATACGCCAGTGCCCTAAAATCAGGACTTGCCAATCAGACGGGGTTCCCACAAGCTCAATGCTCTGAGCAAAATATAATAACACCTCAGCAAGCAATAGGACAAATACCAAACAGCATGGAAACCATGATGCTGACTTTACAACAGGGTATGATGGAATTTATGTCCTTCATGAAAACAACAATGACAAACCTTATGCAAAATCAAAACATTTTAATAAATTTGCTCACATCCCAACAATCTAAATAATCGATGTCTTGTCTTCGAATATCCATGTGGAATGCCAATGGCGTTTCACGGCACAAACTTGAAATAACTCAATTCCTCAATGAAAACCAAATAGATGTAATGCTGCTGGCAGAAACGCATCTCACAAGTAAATACAACTTCCAAATAAGAGGTTATACTTCATACTGCACAGATCATCCGGACGGTAAGGCTCACGGAGGAACTGGAATCCTAATCAGGGAACGCATTAAGCACCACTTTCACCAGAGGTTTGCAACAAATTATTTGCAGGCTACATCTATAAAACTACAAGCAGGCAACGGCAGTGTCACTATAGCCGCTGTCTATTGCCCACCGCGTTTTACAATAACTGAAGAGCAATTCATGGACTTCTACAATTCACTCGGAGATCGCTTTATAGCAGGAGGAGACTACAACGCCAAGCACACGCACTGGGGATCAAGGCTAGTGACGCCCAAAGGAAGACAACTGTATAAAGCAATCATAAATTTGAGCAACAAACTCGACTATGTCTCCCCTGGCAGCCCCACATATTGGCCAGCTGACCCCAGAAAACTCCCGGACTTAATTGACTTCGCTGTGACCAAGAACATCCCAAGAAATTTAGTCAGCGCCAAATCGCTATCGGACTTATCATCGGACCACTCGCCTGTTTTAATAACTTTCCTTCAAAGCCCGAAAGTAATCGAGCACCCCTTCAGGCTGACCTCGACTAGAACCAACTGGCTAAAGTACAAAAAGTACGTAAGTTCCCACATTGAACTAACACCACAGTTAAACATAGAGAACGACATCGACTTCTGTGCTGATGCCCTGGAGTCAGTACTCGTGGCAGCAGCCAAAATCTCAACACCAGAAGAGACAATCGTGCGTAGCAACCAATACAAAACTAATCTGCAAATCGAACAACTGGTTCGGGAAAAACGACGTCTACGACGCGTTTGGCAATCCTGCAGATCGCCCCATTCGAAGCAACTCTATAATGATGCCACCCGCAGACTCACCAAAACCCTCAAGCAAGAAGAGGAGCTTGCGCAGCGCCGGTACATCGAGAAACTGTCGCCGACCAGTACAAAGCATCCTTTGTGGAGAGCTCACCCAAATTTAAGCTCTCCGATAGAATCAGTCACTCCGATTAGAAACTCCTCGGGTACTTGGGCCCGCAGTGACGAAGACAGAGCCGAAACATTTGCCTTACACCTACGAAATGTATTTCAGCCGAACGCCGCCACAAACTCTCTTCAACTACCGCCGTTTAGCTCTGAAATTGCAATTAACCCGATTTTGTTTCAAACACCTGAAATTGCTAACGTCATTAGGAAGCAAATAAAACCGAAAAAGGCTCCAGGGGCCGACCTAATAACCCCAAAAATGATAATTGAACTTCCAAACTGCGCAGTGGATGTTATATGCAAGCTATTTAACGGGATCGCAAAACTTGGCTACTACCCCAAAAAATGGAAAAAGTCCGTGGTTATAATGATACCGAAGCCTGGCAAAGACCACACAATTCCCTCATCGTACAGGCCAATAAGCTTACTATCGTGCCTGTCCAAATTACTGGAAAAATGCCTGCTCACGCGCATTACACCATATTTAAGAGAACAAAACTTAATCCCGGCACATCAATTCGGGTTTCGTGAAAGCCACGGAACCATCGAGCAAGTCAACCGGATAACTTCAGAAATTCGTACAGCCTTCGAACATCGGGAATATTGTAGTGCGATATTCCTCGACGTCTCTCAGGCATTCGACCGAGTGTGGCTTGAAGGCCTTATGCATAAAATCATAACATTACTGCCAGAAAACACTCATAAGTTACTTAAGTCGTACCTCTACCACAGAGTCTTTGAGGTTAGATGCAATACAACGACATCCAACGAGTATAACATTGAAGCCGGAGTCCCACAAGGTAGCGCCCTGGGCCCTACCCTGTTTATCCTATACACAGCAGACATCCCTACGAACGAGAGGCTGACTACGTCCACATTTGCTGACGACACCGCAATCCTGAGCCGCTCGAGATGCCCAACTAGAGCAACAGCTCAACTGGCTGATCATTTGGTGGTAGTTGAAAAGTGGCTATCAGACTGGCGAATCAAAATTAATGAACAAAAGTGTAAACATATAACGTTTACCCTTAACAGACAATCGTGCCCGCCGCTAACTTTGAATGGTACGCAGATTCCCCAAGCCAGCGATGTAACATATCTCGGCGTCCACCTCGACAGACGCCTAACCTGGCGGAGGCACATTGAATGCAAGAAAGTACATCTCAGACTTAAAGCTAGCAGCCTACACTGGATTATAAATTCTCGATCACCCCTGTGTCTGGACTTTAAAGTACTTCTCTACAACTCCACCCTCAAGCCCATTTGGACCTACGGCTCCCAGCTCTGGGGGAACGCGAGCAACAGCAACGTTGACATCATACAGCGATCACAATCAAAAATCCTGCGAACAATCACTGGGGCACCATGGTATGTTCGGAACGAAAACATCCACAGGGACCTGGGCATACCACCGGTCAAAGATGAAATAGCAAAGCAGAAAGCGGCCTACCATAACAAGCTTACACTGCACCCAAATAATCTCGCAAGGAACCTAAGACGGGTTTCGAACAGAACTCGTCTGCATCGTAACGATCTACCAGCCCAGCAATAAATATTAGGGCCCGTTAGTCTAAATTCAGTCTACATGACTGTAAGTTAAGTTATATTCTTAAGATTTGATATACTTATTGTTAGTCTCATATAGAGAAGATTCAATAAATAAAGCATATATTTACAAAAAAAAAAAAAAAAAAAAAAATATTTTATGTCAACTTGAGCATAAGATTCTAAGCCTAATCGGCTTGCTCGCGCAGTGTAACTATCAATATACAACTTTATAACTAGATGATGTTAAATTATGCCTGCAGCTTAAGGGGGTCTTCTAGTCTAGAGGCTCGAATTTCGACCTTTTTTTAACAATTAATAAAAAAAAAGCAATATATATTTTTTACTATCCGTTTTTTTATCACTTGTTTATTAAACTTAAAGGAGTACAAAAAATAAATTTCAAAAAAAAAAAATTAGTTTTCATTGAGTTATTCCTTCTTGAAGAAGAGGGAAAAAAAAAGAGGACGTGTCCGCGTCGCCATGATATGTATGCTTGTAGTTATCTGAAAACTAAAACAATGATAGATTATTAATGAGTACGAATGTCGCTATGGCATGAACCACCAAAAAAAAAATATCTTTTTTTTTCATGAAATGGCGGCTACTCAAAGAAAAAAGTCGATTTTTTTCACTAATTTTTCCACTTTGTCGAATTTTTAAAAATATTATAAATTTAAAATTTTTTTTTTTTTTTGGTTCATGCGATAGCGATATATTTAAAGAATATTCATGCCAAATTTCAAGTAAATCGACTGATTAGAACTTGAGTTAGAGTGGCGACCGCATCAAAAAAAGTAGTTTCGAGAAAAACGCGTTTAAAGTTCCAGTCGTTCCCTCAACCGGTCTAGTTGCCACGTCACTAAAACGGCTATAGCTATGAAAATAATTTGAGTTTTGAAAAATCCTTTTAGGAAGATATTTTTGAATATCCAAACTATCGAATTATGAAAAAAAAAATTTTTCGATTTTCTCAAATTTCTAGACTAGAAGACCCCCTTAAGGATATTTCCTGCCCTTTAGACTTCCAATCTGATTAAGACAAATTTACACATTTTTGCGGGGATAACTTACTAAAGTGCAAGCTTTTATCGGGACTTACACGTTAAGTGGCAGCTCTTTGGATAGAAAAACTTTTGAAAGCGGTCTTGGCGACCTTTTGGACCCAAACTGAAGTTTTCTGATCATAGGGCGTGGATCAGCCCGCAGTGCCCCAAGTCCAGACGTTCAGCCCCCGACTCCAAATGCTAGATACCAAACGATCACCAGTCTTCAGTGTCTGGCTTTTGATCAAATCATGATATTGTTAATTTTGATTGCTAATTTTGAGACCCGAGTGTCACTGGGCGCGGCCACAAGCTTTGCTAATGCCAATTCATAGAAAAATTACAACTTTTATTTCAAAAAACTACAAAATTTACATCGATTCCCGCATCAAGGCCAGCAAACGATAGCAATTCGTTAGAATCTACATAATTGGTAAAGAATATGATGGAATATTCAAATTTTAAAATACTTCTGTATCCTTACCATCATATAGGTGGCCAAGGTAAAGGGCATAAAGGGTTCGGCCACAAACATCAGAGGTTTCTGGGCTCGTAAAATCACAAATGATATATCCCTCAGAATGGCTGGGGCCCTGGTGTGCAAATCGTTTATAGCAAAAGCGGCCTGGGCCACCTCCAAAGACTGTTGAATTAGAAATTTAGTAAATTCAGGGCACACAAATGTATACTCGACGAAGCAACATTTGATAGTAATTAAACATTGTTTTGATTTAAATTTAGTGGAAGCCTAAATAACTAAAATAATTAAATTGACCTATTTAATAAAATCCTACCTGAGTATAAACCAAATTCCCAGAGACACACCAAAGCGACAATTGAACGAATGCCACCATCAAAAGAAGCACAAACTTGGCGGCCATTTTGGGGTCGAGATCCGCCGCGACCATGGTCTCGAAAGTGGATATGGAAATCATGGCAACACTAGCCATCAACTGCGCATTGAAGGAGCCATTGTAAACCGTATTGGCTTTCGCCACCAACCTGTAAGCTTTAATCGATAATCTTGGTCAGAAGTAGAGATAAATACCCACTTGATGATGTGCTGGTGAAAGCGAATCACCTGACAGAACTCCTCATGGAAACGGGCATCACTTACTGCCCCCATTTCCCCCAGTTTCCTCAACTCAATGCACAACATCTTAAGATTTAGAGCCGTCTGGAGGAAGGTGGAAATACCCAGCAAGTCCACCATTAAGATGCTCATCACGTTGTGCTGCGTCGTCGCGCTCATCCAGACATAGGCAAACCAAAACATATTGGGGTGCAGATCCATGCGATGCCATCGGAAGGGCCAAATTGAGTGATAGGGAAGCTTTCCCTCTCGTATTAGGAATTGTAGAAAAATGGCAGCGCTAAAGAAGTTGACCAGAATAAAACAGATTATATATAGAACCGACTCAATCAAGTAGCACAGCCTCTGCCAACCCAAGACCTCCTCATCGTCTTGATGAGGCCTCAGCTCCCGATTGTAGTAGTCAAAATCCCAAATAAGTTCATCGATCTGGTCGCAGCGCCAATGCATGTAGAATATCTTAATAAAAATCAGGCCCATCTGTCGGATATAGAGTAACATTAGTTTTTGGGACCTGTGAAAGACTGAATCCGGGAAACCCACTCCTAAAATCCACACCAAGTCGTCGCCCATTTCGATCACGTTCTTCGACTCGGGCAGAGCGAAAACCAACGTCAGGATAATGCCCATCATATTGAACATGATAACCAGGTTGAGCCACCGGTACAGAGACAAAGGAGCCAACTTTTTGTTAGGATAGTGGCCCAGCATACTGTCGATTAATCCAGAAAGGGATTAAGAAGATAGATGAATGACGGCAACACTCACATTAAAAAGGCTCGAGTATAGTTAAAAGCGAGGCGTGGGATGACACCAGGAGTTGCCTGTCCCAAAACCGAACGAAACTCTTCCCAGAATTGCCGCAAAATGCGGAGATTTGATTGATAGCCACCGCCTGCCATTATATTAACTGTACTTTATTCCAGCGGACTGCTCCTTTTATACAATAAACCCTTAGGGCTCTAATTACCATGTTTATAAGCAATTGTTTTGCCGGCAACGCCCACAGAGTAGATTTCCTGAAGGGATTGCATGGAGAACATGTGCTGCAAATCGCACTGCTTCGATCGATTTCCACTGACATATCGGATAATATATCGTATATAGTATATTGGTGGACCCCTCAGTCACTCTCTACATCGCTAAGTAAACGTAACTTTGCTTAATGATTCTGTTTATTCACAGTTTTAGAAGCGTATATCAAAACATGATCATCGCATAGTGCTCCCACACCCTATATCCAACGAATTAAAATAGTGACGAGTTAGATTCAATTAACCTGGCACATAAACTTATTGTAGCATATAGTCATATTCTGCATAGTTTCAAATTTCACCAGCACACTTTCCTTTATTATCCCGATCCAGTGGGATCGGCAATCAATTTGATCCCATACTGGTTATGGAAAGTGTCTGGGTTGGCCGTGTGGAGGTATCCCTGGGTGGATGTTCACTAAGAAACACAATGATTCTCTAGCTTATAGATGGATCTCGTCGGATGTGTCACGCGTTTCTTTCTCCTCATATTTATGGCATACCCGATATACTACGAGAAGTTGTAGTGCTCAATCGGTAATTGATTCAAAAGGATAGTAATTATCAGATATAAAAAGAAGCGAATTTTGAGGAGAGAAATACCAGCGAATCGGCTAGCTAAGGTATTGTCTGCCCCTATTCTATACACCCCCATCCTTAGTAAATCGGTAGATATTCATTGTTACGCCTTATCAAACGTTTTATTTAATTATTTAATTCATAATCAAGGAAATTGATATTCCCATCTTTAATTATATATAAGAAAGCCGATTTCGCCCATCGAAGACGCAGGTGCTGCTGTGTGAATTATCCCTAAAGCGTTGTTATTTTATATTAAACGGGCTGATCTGTGGCGATACATAGGCACAAGTTCCCGAAACTGAAGGAAAAAAAACTTAACTTAGAAATGTGTCGGAATTCAAAATAAACAAGAAATCTAAATATAAAACTAGGAACGACTCCTGTGGCAGCGATTGATGACACCGGCGCTTTCCGTTCAGCCACGTGTCCTCGATCAACTAAAGCGGCTATGAGTCGATGAACGGTATTTGGTATAATTTTATTGTCTTTTAAATGTTTTACCAGTAACAGTATTGCCGAAGAAAGCGAGCAAATTCTTAGTCGAATCCTCGATATGCACCAGATCGGACATGCTGATTAGATGCGGCGTATTTGAATTCGATATTTCCTTCATTTGTTGCATATCCAGGATTGCAATACCATTTTGTATTATATACCAGATATCATACGAGAGCTTCCAAAATATATTCAATAGGGGTATTAAATTTCATTCCTGAAAATTGTGAAAAATACATATGTATTGTAAATGATGGTCTTTATTTATTTAAATTTATATTCCTCTCTTTATTTTCACGTGCTTGTTCGTTTTCTTGTATATTTATCGATTAATTCTATTCAAGTTATGTTCACATTATCAATAGTTATCGCTATTCTTAATTCTAATTTATAGAACGTACTCACTAGTTCTTATCACATTTCAGGATATTTACACTAAATACAATATGTACACTCTTAACAACTATGTTTACAGTATGTACATACATCTAACATTTATCCAAAGCTATAGACACTTGTGATTAACGAAGAAAGCGCTCTTCTGCGTTTGTTAAAATGAATGAGTTCATTTATAATGGCATCCAAGTTTTGTCGATTTTTCAAACCTTTATTATTATTCGGGTTATCCAAAAAGGCTCTGAGCTTTGAGTAAAAAACAATCTTAAAGCTCGAGTTGCCACCAATAAAGCTCTACTCAATGAATAACACCCAAATTTCGTACCAATTTGTAAGCTCAATTTTACTAAAAGCTCCTGACAAGTGTATACCTATTAGGAAAATATAATATTTATGTTGCAGAAAAGAAAGTTTTTGGCTGTTGCTGAACTCTAAACACCAATGTATAGGATATTTACATCGCTATCAATGCCATTATCAGGCAAAATAACTTTACACAAGCCAACACACTTAAACGAAAAGTTATTAACATAAATTCTTATACAAACACCGAGGATGCGAGAACAAACTCGAACTCGGCCCAAACTCTGGCCCAGGTACAAGAAAAAACTTTCCACCGCAAAAGTCAAAAGTGCTGGGCAAGAGAACCAACCGATTCCCCTGCACCCAGCACCTTAACCCTCGTCATCATCATCAAAAATTGGAGCGTTTCTTTCCAGCCATTTAAACTTTGCCACGTTTTCCTGCGATCGTCTCCAGGCGAATGCGAGAAAGCGCAACTTGAGTATTTAGAAATTTATTTAAAAGTTGTGCTAAGGGGAGCTTTCCCCGCCCCCTTTCTTTTCCCCGCTCTTCTACTTTTTTCAGCAGTTTCCTTTTCACTACGCCCAGTTACGCGCATAAATTTTGTTATGGAACTTTTTCGCAAGGTTGTTGTGGCCGTTATGTGTAAAAGGGAGAAAGCGGAGAATGCCAGTGAAAGTTTTTTGCACAGGGATCCGTTTTACTTTATTTAAAGTATTACGGTAACAATAAAGATGTGTGTAGGTATTCCCAAAAATATGTTCAGTAAAACCATTTTAGAAATCTTCAGAAACAAACTTTCAAATACGAAAATTTATTTCTTAAAATACAAACCATTCGCATTAGAAGGCTTCATTTTCTAAAACTTATAATTTCTTATTGTATTGATAATTATTTCCTGAACACATGCTAATTGTTTTAAGCATCTAATTCGTATTCATTGTGCTTTTGAGATGTGTTCTTAATAATAATCATTATTTTGCTTTTATGATATGAATCGTAGCAAAAATTGGACGGATAATTATGGATACAACATCTGGTAAGAATGAATAATTCATGAGCTAAATATTTAACTTATCCTTTAAGTTTTGATTTGCCACCGAAACTCCATAGTTAACTTTATATTTTTTTCTGTGGGGTCGTGCATATTAGAATGTCACTCCTAATGCAAACGAAATGCGGCTTTGGAAGATGCTCGGCTGCACTTTCCTTTTTACATTATCTGGGCTCACCGTACTCGTAATTCTCCGTTAAGTCGCCGCTGGCGAAATTCCGTTTCGTGAGCGCGGGAAATGAGGGCCAAGAACCCGCTCATAACTTGGACCAATTCACAAAATTTGCGCACGCAAAAAGCTTGTAAACAAACACAATAAATTTGAGGCTTGGCGCTGCACACAAAACAGGTGTTAATCCTGCTCTACTAAAGCTTTTGGTTCCTTCTCCTTTTCTTCTCCTTTCTCCAGCTGTTTCTGCTCTCCATCTAGTTACCAAAATTTCGCAACAACTTAAAGCTGACGGCAGAGCACTGAAAGGATTCCCAGCCAACACCAACAAAAAAGAGGGATAATCATAAAAAATTTGTTGCACACGGAAAACAATTGCACTCATTTGTAACACATGAGGGGCGAGAGAAGAGAGTGGGCGAACCAGCAATTTGCATTTGTTGTTGGTTGCCGTTTTTCAGTTGTCCTGGGCAACTACGTTCTCAGAGTAAAACCAGAAGGAACGCTAAAGTAGAGTGTTACGACCATCAAATACCGATTACTCCGACTTTTGTCCATGTTTTACCTATAGTTTGGCAGTTTATTGCTTGATTGTAAATATAAAGCCAAGCTAGCTAAATTTAATATTTTCATTTTCATGTTCATTCATTTTTTATCTTTTGATTTATTTAACAATATTTATATAAACGTTGCTCGATATGAAGGCTACGTTGCTGTTATCTCTAGATACCTAAAAATCGTTTTTCTTTTCGTAAATATACAAAGTTTACAAAATATAGTTCATTCTTTTATTTCAAATTATTATATTTACTACTTACTGCATTTTTGGTGTGAAGGCTATCTATCAAAGAGTAAACCTTATTTTGTGGTAATTAATTATGTGCCTTTTACAGTTTTACCAGACACAATATGCCAATGTTATTTACATGTAGTGGGTATAACTAGCGGAGAGAAGAGCTTGAGAGCAATGGCTTCAGTTGCTATACCCCAAACAACTAGTATTACTTCCCACACACACATGTGGACAAGCAATGGGTATACCTCCATGTTCTGGTTGCCATTTGGCTCTAATACCGTTATTTAGTTTTAGCATACGAGCAGCTTTAAAAGGTTATCTCATTTCGGGCATTCTTTCGTGTTTTTGTTTTGCGTTGACGCTAAAAGAAAAAATAAAATCGAAAAAAAAACAAATCCCCCCAAAAATTAAAATAAAACTGCTACCGTAAAGAAAGAATAAAGCTGAAAATGCTAAGCGCATTCAGCGCAGAAAAACTAAATGTACAGCTGTGGTCATTGAAATATCACGAAAAAAAACTAAATTAATTGAATGAGTTTTTCAATTCAAAACAAATTTGTATACCCTTGCAGAGGGTATTGTAATTTCAGTCAAAAGTTTGCAACTCAAAGAAGGAGACTTTTCCGACCCTATAAAGTATATACAGTGGCTCACAGCTTATTTCAACCAGTGCTCAAGTAAAACTTTAAATCGCTGTATTTGCCAAATTAAGAGAGATATTGGAACACTTTAAACGCAGATTCATAGCTCTGTATTTTAACTTTTATTTCATGAATTCCTAAATTTTTAAATATTTTTGTAATATTTATTTTGATTTTAAGACTCAAATAACAGGTAAAATGAATGCCACAGCTTATTTCAACCAGCCCTTAAAAGTATATATTTTTTTAAAGATTAAGAACTAAAAATGATAAAATAATATTTTGTATGACCAGCCTTCGTGTAAACAATCATTTTAAGTCTTTTTGCGATTGATTCGACCAATTTTTAAGTCACTTGGGGACTCATTTTGGCCCCTTCTTCGAGTAATGCGTTTTTTTAGGTCCGTTTGACGCTTTCGAATTTTTCTGTCCAATATAGCCCATCAATTATCAATAATATTATTATCTGGAGACCAGGCTGATGGTTTCATGATATGCGGGCAATTTTAAATGAGCCATATCGGCAGAGTTCCCGATGTGTGCTTGGGATGATTGTCCTGATAAAATCGGAATTTATCACGAATTCCCAGATTTTCTCCACTTTGCACCAAAATGGACTTCAATATGCTTAAATTAAGAGTTTTTTTCATTGTTGTGTCCACCAAATCCAAAATCCCGGCTCAAGCTGCCGACATACAGGCCCAAACCCACCACCAGGCTTGACCATTGCCTTTAAATATTTTGTATGCAGCTCTATCTTTGGTTTTCGCCAAGCATAAGAAGCCCCTTCAGATCCAAAAATATTAAATTTTGACTCGTCGGAAAGTATTACAGTGTTCCAGAAGCTGGAATCCTTATTCAAATGCTCCAAAGCGACTTAAAGCTTCACTTTTGATACTATGTGCATTTGAACCGCAAGCATGGTGGTGGGATCGTCATGGTTTGGGCCTGTATGTCGGCAGCTTGAGCCGGGATTTTGGATTTGGTGGACACAACAATGAAAAAAACTCTTAATTTAAGCATATTGAAGTCCATTTTGGTGCAAAGTGGAGAAAATCTGGGAATTCGTGATAAATTCCGATTTTATCAGGACAATCATCCCAAGCACACATCGGGAACTCTGCCGATATGGCTCATTTAAAATTGCCCGCATATCATGAAACCATCAGCCTGGTCTCCAGATAATAATATTATTGATAATTGATGGGCTATATTGGACAGAAAAATTCGAAAGCGTCAAACGGACCTAAAAAACGCATTACTCGAAGAAGGGGCCAAAATGAGTCCCCAAGTGACTTAAAAATTGGTCGAATCAATCGCAAAAAGACTTAAAATGATTGTTTACACGAAGGCTGGTCATACAAAATATTATTTTATCATTTTTAGTTCTTAATCTTTAAAAAATATATACTTTTAAGGGCTGGTTGAAATAAGATGTGGCATTCATTTTACCTGTTATTTGAGTCTTAAAATCAAAATAAATATTACAAAAATATTTAAAAATTTAGGAATTCATGAAATAAAAGTTAAAATACAGAGCTATAAATCTGCGTTTAAAGTGTTCCAATATCTCTCTTAATTTGGCAAATACAGCGACTTAAAGTTTTACTTGAGCACTGGTTGAAATAAGCTGTGAGCCACTGTATGTATATTCTTGATCAGCATCGTCAGGAGAGTCGGTCTAACCATGTCCGTCTGTTCGTCTGAAACGATCCATTATGACATTGATTCGGTAGAGCGTACCTAAACCATGCCAGGTGTCATAATAATGCAAGCTCCATCGTGCTTCACGGTCTTCATAGTGTACCTGGGATTAAGAGCTTGGCCTTTTGGACGACGAATCAATGTTGTGCCATCGGGTCCTACTTTATTTTAGTTTCATTACTCCAAGTAGGACCCGTATCAATGGCACAATGGATAATTTCATGTTTGTGAATATACTCAAAAATCAAATGAAACTATTTACATTTGATAATATGCCTCTGAAATTGATATTTCAACATGATAACGACCCAAAGCACACATCTCCCGTTGATAAAAAGTTGTGGAGTGGCCGGATCAAAGCCCCGACCTTCATCCAATAGAAAATCTATGTAATGATTTTAAAGTCAAGATATCCAGAAAAAAATTTGCCAATTTTGACGATTTGTGGACAGGTGTCCAAGAAGTTTGGAACTCCGTTCCAAAGGAAATGTGTCAAAAGCTAGTTGAAAATATGGACCGGAGATGCATCTCCGATATTACAAATAATGGATATTCAACTAAATATTACGTTTTTCAAACAATTATACCTTTTGAGAGTATTTTTTATGAATTATTGGCAATATTTTGAAATTACTGTGACCACCCATTTTTCTTAATTTTTTCGTTTTTTAATTTGTATCTCTTTTGTTTCAAAAAATGTATCAAGTTTTCATAAATTAATAAGTTAATAAGCTATGCTATGAAGAGCCAAAGTTGTTTTATTTTTAAAAATTGGTTTTGAATTGAAAAAAAACCTTTGTATACTGAGTTTTTTTTTTTGCTATTTCTATGACCACGGCTGTATGTGTAAGCACACGTTGTAAATACACCGGTGCATAGCTATGTATGTGTGCTACAGTTTTTGCATATGCTGACCGGCTTCTGTTTGTGCCCGCTTCTCCGTGATGCTTATGTATTGGTGACGGAGAGGCTTCAAAATTTCACTACTCTCGTTACTCTGACAACCGAAAAATGCTTAAGACGTTGCCAGCCTTAAATTTGCTAGGTGGAAGCTTTCGCGGCTTTGATAGAGCGGTTATTGATGCACTGTAAAAGGACTCATTATTAAAAAAGCGATTAGCTTACTTAAGCATGAGCTATTCTAAGAAAAAATTCAACTTTTATACATTAACATATTAAAAACATACAAAATATTTATTTTTATTTAAATTAAAGACGGTGTTGTTAAATATTGACCTTTTTTGGGGCAATGCCGCACAGAAAAATTATGATGAACTTAATGAAAGTACTTTATACTGACACTCTTTATCTGATACAAAAAAATTAAACTTTAAACATTGAGTAATAGTAAGAAACAAAAATGAAGGAAATAAAAAAATAAGAAGAGAAATAGCAAATAGCACACGAAAATTACGAGTCATAACAATATTATACATATTTTGTATTTTTATCTAAAATTGATACCTCAAAATTCGTTCCTTAAATCAATAATTAAATATACTACTTGGGTTTAGTTATTTCTTAAAAATCAAATTTGTGTATTTTTGTGTTATTATGTTTGAGAACGACTCTAATGGTTGTATAAACTATCTAAGAAAGTTCTCTCTTTAAATGGAAATTGTTATAGTATTTTGACTGATGAATTTCACATTTAATAATTTAAAGTCATAGTGCATGAGATGCCAAAAACATTTTATTGATGAATTTGAAACCCGTGATGATTGTTTGACTAATTTAATATTACACCATCTAATAACATATTATACAGCTAATATGAAAATCTTTAGGCCTCACGTATTTGCCACGCAGGAAAGTGAACAAGCATACAAATTGATGATATCAAAGCAACCTAAATATTTGTCTAATAAAAATGAGATTCTAGCTAAAAATAGAGTTTGGATTATTATCAATGATGCCTTGTCGGGGGCCCTTCGTAGTTTCTTTAAAAAAGATTACCAATCCAGCCATTTGCGTTTTAAAAAAATATATTAGAAACTTTGAACTAATTTGCTGTTTGTGTTTTATGACAACAGATTGACAACGCAAAACATAAACAATGGCATAAGCTATAACAACACCATTAATAATAAAAATACATGGAAAGCAACCCTGATTACGGGCCCCTCCCTCTCCACACCGGATTTGTCTTCCCTGGAAGCGTTGCCAATGTCAACCGTCACGAACACCCCAACAAGCCTCACCCCCTGGAAACTCCATCCCGTTGCCTTCGGCATTTTCAATGCCGGTGCACACTAAATATCCCGGCTACGCTTACGGTTTGGACTACGCTAATAAACAAAGTTTGTTAATATTTCTCAGCAATCGGACGCGTAATTTTGTTTTGCAGCTCGGGAGTGAAAATAAAGTCCGTTTGAATCTTGAAAGATGTGAAAAACACTTCAAACAGCCTTCCATTATTAACGCGTTTAAAAAACAATTTCCTGTCTATGGACAAATGGTTCGGAGAGAAACGTCTCTGGCTGTTTGGTAACCATCTTCCACTTCTGCCCAGAAGGTAAGTAAATTTGGCATTCTTCGTTGCATTGAAGAACAGTTTTATCCAAGCGTGTTTACCTGTTTTGGCCTAACTTGAACTTGAAGATTGGCGCGGAGATTAAGTGTTGGCCTTAATATTGTATTGACTTAACCTCGAGCTTTGTGGATGACCTTAAGGTGTATACATTTTGGAATTCGTTTGTATAGAGTCGAGCTATTTATAGCCTTAGTAATATTTTTACTTCCAACACATTTTAATTTTAAGAACTAGAGAAATGACTTTTAAATTTTTGCCAGAGCATAAACAATTAATAGACTTTAATTTGCATTAATTTGTAACACATTGATCTGGGGGTTTTTTTGCCGGCTGTCAGTTTAGAAAATTACTTTTTTATTCCTTTCGCTTTTAAAAAAATTTTGTTTTGGTGGTTTTCGGATTAAAAATTTGCTGAAATTCGCGGTACAAGCTTTAAAAATAATATTTGTTTTATATAGTCTTTTAATAATCAACAATTGTAAAGGGTTATCAAGGATTTGGTTGAAACGGTTTCTCAAACTTCAAGAACAAAATCAAAGAGCCCCAAACAAATTTAATATATATATATTTTGTTTTTGGAATTCCAGCACTTAACATTTTTTGAAACTTTGTACTAAAAACAAGTAAACAATTTTGCAGTTTGTTTCTTATTTTTATACCCTTGCAGAGGGTATTATAATTTTGGTCAAAAGTGTGAAACGCAATGAAGGAGACATCTCCGACCCTATAAAGTATATATATTCTTGATCAGGATCGCCTCCTGAGTTGATACAAGCATCTCCGTCTGTCCGTCTGTCCGCCTGTCTGTTTGTAAGTAAACTAGTCTCTCAGTTTTAAAGATATGGAATTGAAACTTTGCACACACCCTTCTTTCCTTTGCACGCAGTATATATGTCAGAACGACCGGGATCGGCCGACTATATCCTATAGCTGCCATATAACTGATTGATCGGAAATGCCATAACTTTGGTGTTTGTAAAGTTAGGAAGTTTGGATTTTCTATGGGATTTATTTTTGGCCAATCAATCCGACCTACCAAATTTCATAAGGATCGCCTGACTATATCCTATAGCTGCCATATAACTGAACAATTGGAATGCCATAACTTTGGTGTTTTTAAAGTTAGGAAGTTGTTATTTTTTATGAGTATTTAGGATGCATCATATGAATAATTTTGGAGAATTTAATTTACAAAATATTCTGCAAGGGTATATCGGCTCCGCCCGAAGTTAGCTTTCCTTTCTTGTTTTGATTTGATATACATACAAACTAAATTGCGACAACATTGTTTTTTTTAATCTGTTACAAGTGGTTGACCTTAGCGGTTAAAGTAGATATTTGGAAATTTTATAAAGGTGTGCATATCTAACTTGCTCAAAGTTCCTTTTAGACTAATCGCATCATTGTCGGATATACGAAAAATTATACAAAATCTTCGAAGACGGTATCAGGCTAAGGGGTAGTAATTAGAAAATATAAATTAAACAAAAATGCTTTAATAAATTCAGTTTTAAGGAATAATTTGTGCAATTCTTAAAGTTATTTTAATTATTATTCAAGGAATAATTTAAGATTGAAAAGCATATAAGGAGTTTTGTTTAGGAATACTATCTCTGACCAAGATGAATATGTGTATAAGAACATGCTCTCTTATGGTGATGAGAGTTGTCATTGCACTTTTGAAGCTAGGATCATCTTCAGACTACAGTATTTTTATAAATTCTTATAGAATTCTAACATTAAATGAAGTACTAGTAAATATACAATCAGAACCTTTTTAATATTAGAAAATTGTTGTCTTTTTATGCGATTTCTGAAAATATTTCGAACATTCTACGAACATAATAAACTATAAATTATCATCCGTCTGTCCGTCTGTCTGTCCGTATGAACGCTGAGATCTCGGAAACTATAAAAGCTAGAAGATTGGCATTTTGCATGTAGATTTTAGGAGTTCCTACGCAGCGCAAGTTTGTTTCAAAAAGGTGCCACGCCCCCTTTAACGCCCACAATCGCTCAGATACGATTTTAAAAATTTAAATATTTCGGAAAAGTAAAAATGCAGTTTTATTGTGTTTATCAATACCTATCGAAATGTAGAATAAATTTTTAAAATCGGACCATTCGTTAAGAAGTTATGCGTGATCAAAGTTTCTATCTCCATCTCCCTCGCACTCCCTTTACCTGAGTAACGGGTATCTGATAGTCGGGGCACCCGACTATAGCGTTCTCTCTTGTTTTAATTTAGTATCATAATGGTTTTGGTTTCGCTCCACTCACTATGTTGGGAACTTAATTAATTAATTTAAAGCAGATTGGTTGAAAAACAATATGTGAATTTAAAACAATGTTCCTCGAATTTTTTTCAGGCAAGGAACATTGAACATCAAAGCAGATTGATTGAAAAACAATATGTGAATTTAAAACAATGTTCCTCGAATTTTTTCAGGCAAGGAACATTGAACAGCTGATACACTTTAAGGCACAATAGCTCAGATGAAAATGTAATATACTTTATTTATAACTTTTTATGACTTCTTTTTACTACACTTAAAAAGCAACATTTCTAAAATTTATTTTTAAGATAATTTAGAAGTTAATTTTTTTCTTTGAGCGTAAAATCAAAATTGGCATTTTAAATTGTACACAAAAATGTAAGAGCTATCTACACAACCAATCGAATTCAAAAACTCCAATCAAATTGAAATTCAATCAAAAGCTCAGAAAAAGGGATCTAAAAGAACAAAAGCAAGGAGAAAAGAAATCAAGTACAGAGACATCAAGTTGCATTGAAAGGCGTTCGTTGTTTGCGTTCTGCCTTCTTTTTTTTATTTTTTCTACTGTTCCACCCTTCCATTCAATGTCTGACAAGCAAGTCGAAAATAATATTGCATACTTGTGGGCAGCGTCAATGCATTGCAATGCAATTGCAATGGCTGCGGATGATTTAGCGGTTTTTAATGCTTTTGCCCCATGTCAATTTGGCACATGTCAACGATATTTGGTCTTCTGGTTTGGCGGAAGCGTAAAGAAAATATAGAATAATATATGAAACAGAGCAAAATCCTTTTTGCACCAATGTATGTGTAGGAATTCATTTGAAGCGATCTGGTAAATGAATGAAAATAGAAGTATAAGACCGAACAAGATAATATAAATTGATAGAATGGAACTTTTAAAAGATGGGACCCAGCATTGAGTCCAGATAGTCCGGCTACTAACTGAGCCACCACTCTACGTGTGATAAGCAATCAATAAAATGGCTTGCAGTGGTTATTGCGGCAAGAGGATAGTTGTTGTTGTGGATGTGTTATGGTGGATCTTCCCACTCAACCAAAAAAATGTACTCCCAATTATCGAAAATTTGTATAAACAAAATTCAAATTTTATCTTAAATTTAAGAAAATTTGAATTTTAATATTTAAATTGTAAGAAACTTAAGGGGGGTATAGTTAATTCAGTGAAAAATTGGACATTTTTTTAAGGATACGGATACGTATAGTCTTTCGATTTTTTCGATTTTTTAAGGCGCTTGAAATTCAAAAACACCGATTTTCGCCTAAAACGTTGAGATATTTGTTGCTAAAAATAATAAATTAAAAAAAAAAAAAACTCGACAGCGCACTATGGGGAATTTGCCCGATTTTTTGGAATAAATTAATAACTCTCGAACTATGTAACATATTTCAGTGAGGTTTTTTTATAGTGTTCTACATACCTATACACACCTGTTGGAAAAGTAAAAGTATAAAAAGTTAAAAAGTTAAAGTTATTCAAAGTTAAGCAAAATGTAAACAAACCATGTGCGCTTGCAACAGCTGACTTTAACAGTTGGTATTTAAATACTAGACTTTTAAGTTAACATTTGCGGTATGTTACCAAACAGCTTGATGTTTTCTTAACACATTAAAAAAAAAAATAGAAAATCCGCATACTTTGAAAAAATACATTTATTCCAAAAAATCGGGCAAATTCCCCATAGTGCAGCGTTACCTGAGGAATTTAGTTGAGAACAACTGTGCAAAATTTCAAAACAATCCGTCCGATAGAATTTGCAGGATCGTGTACACCGACTTTGAAAAGGGGAACTTTTCAGGAGAGCGTTTTAAAGTTTTGGATACCCATACAAAACGAGCTAATTTACCTACGTTCAACTGCCCATAAGTTCGGAAGCTTTACTCGGTGCATTCAAAAAAAAAAATACAAAAAAAAATGCAAAAAAAAATTTAAATAGCTAGTATATAAGTCGGAACGAGCCGGATCGGGCCACTATATCATATAGCTGCCATATAACTGAACGATCGGAAATGCCATAACTTTGGTTATTTAAAGTTAGGAAGTTGGGATTTTTTATGAGTACTAAGAATGCATCATATGAATAACCGATCCGATTTTGGAGAATATAATTTACAGAATGTTCTACAAGGGTATATCAACTTCGGCTCCGCCCGAAGTTAGCTTTCCTTTCTTGTTTTTAAGTAATGACAAATTTGTCTATGGATCTAAAAGAAATCCTCAGTGCATTAGCTTCAAGGACAACAAGAAAGGAATCAAACTTCGGCAAGCCCAAGTTTATACATCCTTGGAGCTGTTACAAATATCTTATATTTCGAATTTGATGCTTAATTAAGCTGGGTCGATTTTCCAATAATTTTTTTGATTGTTCCTACGGCAACCTGTGGGCGATGGAACATCTAAATTGTATTTTGGTTTATTGTTAACACTTTAGCAAAGCGTATACAAATTTCATTAGAATTTTGCAGCGCAGTAACGGAGAAATATAATTAATAACTCAAATCTCTAACCAAATTTGTTTTTTTTAGTAAAAGGGCGAAGCAGGTAAATGAAGTTTGTTTAAGGCGGGAAACCGGTTTTGGAGGCCGAAATTCGAGTGTTTTCCGTAATTTTTTTTCTAAGAGAAAAAATAATTCAAATTTGTTTAAACTTGGATTGTAGTTTATTTCTATTTTGAACCATACTTTCAAATTTTGGTAAATCATATTCGCCGGAATTGGTGCAGTTAGAGGCTGGTGTCCATTGAGTTGACCTCTTGCGGGCAACCTGGAGGTCGCAGGTTTGATCTGAAATTTAATTTTTTTTAAATTAATTTAATTTTTTAATTTTTTTTTTCCTTTGATAGTATCATATTTTCTAAGAATATGAACCAAACTCTGAAATAGTTGAAAATTTAATGTCTTGGAGGTGTTTAAACAAAATGTCATGTTTTATATCATTTTTTTCATTCCAGAGCTTGGTTATTCTAACAATTTATGCAATAAAAAAAATTGATTTTTTGAACCATCTAAACTGGTTTCCCGCCTTAATGCAGTCTATGAAACGATTTTTAATTAGTGATTACATACTGGTTGACAACATTCTAAAATTTAATTTTAATAAACAAATTATTTAGAGTATACTTATTAAATATGTTTGAGCAGGCCAACAAATTATACGATTTTTTAAGAACCTATTAGGAAACTTGCTTTTAATACTGGCTATTTATCAATTGCACCGGACTCAAAAACATTTGTTGGTCTCAGAACCAACGAGTGATTTCATCGTTATCAGTGACCTCAAAGTACAAACTGACTTCCAAAGTGAACTTGCCATAGAGCCTAAATATTTACACCATCGTAAAATCGGCTCCGTTGTTGTATTACGTTATTTGTGTTTTGATCTACATTTTATGTTCTCTAGCTAAGTAATCGTGTTGGTTGGACGCTTTCATGGCTTTTAACAGTCGCTACCATTCCCACAGTGCATTCCAAACTCCGAGCTTACCTTACATAATTGAAAACCCTTCTAGCCGTTTTTTCCCCCGCTTTGAGCCACTGATTTCGTGTTGCTCAGTTTGGCATGTGGCGAATTCTGCTCCAACCAGGCCCAGAATATTTTGGCCCTTGCAACTCTCATTTCGCACATCATGCACCTGACTCATTTGCATGTTCCTTTGCCTTTCCCCTGCAGCTCATTTTCTGACCCAAAAAAATCTTGAACAAAATGAAAAAGTACGGCCGACATGAGACACGCCAGAAACAAAGCTGCTTTTTTGCACCTGTCTGAGAAGGAATGTCACTTCATGCATAAAGTATTCATGATGTCCGTTGCATTCGAAATCATGTATCGATAAAATAAATAGAGGGAAAGCCTTTGAAGCGAACCTTAGTCATCCTGGGACCCTGCAGCCGTGCGGAAGTTTCGCGACTTGCAATGTTTCACAGCTACTCGTACTACCTGCCGCAATCCTTCCAGAACTCGTTTCTCTACCGCCTCATACAGAAGATACAGGTGTGCAATGAGCCGGATTTAGTCGAGACCAGGGAGTACAGGTGGGTCGATTAGCTTTGTTCGTGGGCCTAATTAGCTTGGCCAACTTTTTGCGGAATGAAAGTGAAATATTGTGCAAAGGCGAGCGAAGAGGATCAACTTTTTCCCAATGACATTTAACTCGGCAGGCTGGTGTTGCAACGGCCTTGGCCTTTGATTGCACACGCATGCCTTTTCCTTTGCCCCGTAAGTATGCTATGCTTTTTGCACAGACCCCGCACAAAGTTTCGGTGCGTGTATGAGCACCAGGCATTAATAGCTTGTTATTTATTGCATTTCACGCTTGTTTTCCCAAAAGGCCACGTCAACAATATCCACTCTTTTAGCCCGCCATATATTTATGGCAAAAGGTTCACGGACTTTGCAAGGCAACGTTGGTGTGTTGCGAAAAAAGTTTTCGTTGCCTGTTTCTATTTTTGCAAACATACACACTTGCGAAAAAACTGTCTCATTAATTGTATGTTTTAGACCAACAAAGGTTATAAAACTCTGTTCGATTCGTACATAAATATCTTTCAATTAATGAATTAAGGACAATATTGTGTAACTTTCATTCACTTAATTTTTTATTAAATGGCTAACTCAATCGCCATAAAATTAAATGTTTTTAAAATATAATATGTATAGGAATAATTTGTTCTTTACGCAAAGCACCAATCTTTAACCAAATGTATTTTTAACCTGAAGTTGAAAAAGCAATTTATTACACATTTTGTACATTCAATATAAGCTTAAAGTGAATTTAATACAAATAATAAAAATAACAGCTCCCCAATTACTCACCTCCTCAGAAATTTGTATATATTTTGCATTATTAGTGCCTCTTTCCAAACAGGGAGTCCAAATCAAAAGGGGAAAAGAACAATAGTATAGCCATTAAATGAACTTCAAGGCATTGAACCCAACATCAAAGGTTAAACATCATGCCAACGACATTAAAAATTAATTACTATGGGCTGCAACCACTACATAGAAAAATTGACAGCAAAAATACAGTTTAAAGCATTCTCGAGGCTAAAAATAAAAGAAAAATCAAAGTGGGGAATGTTAAATTGCTTACGCGGAAAACAAAAGCTGTCAAATGTATAAATAGGCAGCCTGGTAGTAAAGGAGGAACGGGGTCGACAGAATTCTATATAAATATGCAAATTCAATTGAGGAAACCGTTGGGGTCCTGCGGTTAGGTCTTTCCTTCATTCGAAAAGGTCAAACATCTGGGAAAACGAACAACATCAAGGCGAAAAAAACGAGCGGTCTGGAAAAGCTCTCCTGACCAAACGTTTCCTTTAATATAAACCTCACTTGTTGTTCATATCGTATGCGAGATAATCGCCCGTAATTTATTTTTGACGCTCTCCTTCGTGTTAGTCCATTGCATTTTAATGCATTTTAAATGAATCACGCGAGACCCAAGCGAACAAAAACATAGGAATCAATGTCGCCATCGGCCAACTGAAGGGTCCGCTGATGCAATAGAGCTCCTACCAATAGAGCTCCTACCAACTCCGTGTGGCTCAAACTAGTTCTAACCGAAAGCAGCTCAGTCGTTTGCCGGCTCTTAACGTCTTCACATCGTGTCGTTCTGCCAAAAAGCTAGCTCTCGCGTTTTTTGGCCTTTAGCTCAAGCCAAAAATATAGACAAAAAGTGTTCGTGGGAATTTTGGTATTACAATGAAAATGTTTGAGATTTCCAAGTTGTTTTCATTGCGAAGGTATGCAAATAAATATTTGACTAAGAATGGTTGTAAAACGTCGGCAATAACAAAAGCAAACTAAATTAGAAAATGAATGACAAATTTTGTGTGTGAATGAACTTAGCTGTGGTTAATAATACGATGGTGTTTGTGGGCTAATTACTGTATATAATTAAACAAAAGTTGCAGAAGATCGGAAGTTTGAACAGCTTAAAGCAAACACAACACGGTATACAATAGCACCCAAAGCACCCAACTTAGCTACCCAGGAATATTAACGTAGCCAAAGCAGGTTAAGCTACCCCTAATAATGTTATAATTGCACAGCGATTCAAACATTAATAAGTAATAAGGACCCCAAATTAAATCCCCCCGAAGCTCTCACGTAGCGCCAGTCACGACCAACTCATTGCACTGCTGCACCAGTTCACCTATATAGAATTCTCCAACAATCTATGTCAAAGAACCCAGTTCGCAAGCCACTCCTGTCCCTGGACAGAGGACTCCACCGGGTAACCTCAAAAAGTTTAAGAAAAAAGCGGCGAAATCCAAGGAAGCACACCTTGAATGTCTTCCGGTCGTCGCTAGCAAAAACAACAAAGGGGAGAAACTTCTTGAACAACTTTGGGGCAACTGCGCATGGATTGGGTTTTGTTGTGGTTTTTTGCTTTGTTAACTTTGGTCGCATTGCTATGACATTGGCTATTGGAGTGGAGTCGGCCTGGGACCTGGGAGCAGACCAGCAATTCCCCTATTCAGTGGTTGGTTGTCAGTCAAAACATACGTCCGTTTAAGCGGCCTACCCGTTCAAATACTTTATTGATCGACAGGAGTAGAAGAATATTTGGCGCATGGTGTGTATCGTAGACTTACCCAGATATATTGAAATATAAATCCGATTCCTCCGCAATTTAATACATAAATTTAGTGGCAAATACGTCAGATTTTAGCCAGATGGGTGCCTAGGTAAGTCATCTGCTTACTACCTTTTCAGTGTCCTGTATCCTGTGTTTTTGTTTTATTTGTGTGTGCCATCCACCTCCTGATTTTCCCCACCCTCCACCAGCACATTAGTATTTAATTGCATGTTATGTTTATGACCTACACCCATGCTAGAAAAAAATGCATAAAGGCCTCAGGAAAGTTCAGTTACCCCGGCTTTGTTGTTGGCATTGAACTGTCAACTTCTAAAGTTCTTGTCCAGTCCCGATTTAAAAGAAACATACTCTTCTGCAGTTGAGGAAAAAATCGATTTAGTTTATATACTCGTGGGTTTTCCGATGTTTATTGGTGTTGTTCCCGTACCTAATGGAAATTGAACATCTAAAACGCCGATATGATTTATTTCTTCATTCAATCTTTTCATATTATTAAATTTAACCTTATGTCTTGTGATTAAAAAAATAGAGCGTTTCAAATTTTTCTCAAAAAAAACTTTTTATTTTAATAGCGGTTTTGATGGTGCTCAAACAATATCAAAGTAAAGGAACTCGTCCGGTTATAAAATAAATCTCGCAGTTTTGATAGGCAAATTCTTTTAATTTCATACAAACCGAGTAAAACTGGATCGAGACATTTCTTAGACATTCAATAAGGACCAAACAAGTCCATTTGGGTATGAGTTCCGATCTACAAGTATATATAATTTTGTGGGAATACTACTTTAATAAACTCGAGAATAAAAATTGGCTTAGAAAATACCAAAATTCTGTTGACAATGGTGTCATAGAAATGTCATGTATCGGCGCTACAAAAATCATTTTTGCTTAAATTAAAATTTTTCATACTCTACAATACTGTTTAATAAAACAACTCTACCTAAAAATTTTTAGTGACAGGAAAATATATTTTAAACAAAACTATTTTAATATATGTTTTATAATTTCATTTCAAACTAATTAATAGCTGAACTAAATATTTTTCCTTAGAACGTTTGGGCAGAATCTTTTTCAATCAGTCAATCAAGTTCCCCACACAATTCATTTCATTTCACGTCAACGGTAAAGTTCTAGTTTAAAATCTAAAAACGAAATTTAGCATAAAATCAACTTGCTTGGCAACATAAATAGTATTATAATAAATACAAATTCGTACAGGGTTTGTTTCTTAAATAAATTGCAAAAGACTTTCCGTAAGAAATTATTTCTATTTCGTTACTTGTTTTGTAAAGCGATAACTTTAACCACGAATTATATATATGAAAAAAAGATTATTGATTGTAGAAAGTTAATTATTTAGGCTTCCGTATTTAATGGCGATTAAATTTTCATAGTATCGATTTATTTGCAGACCTCGACCAATTTTTCAACACTTTTTACAACTATGTAGTGAGCAGTTACAAAACATTTTTAAGATACGACGAGTATTGGTTTTTTTGTTTACCAATTGCTTTTCCCAAATTTCACATTCTTAATAAATTTACTTATTCATAACGTTTTCTCATTTGTTTTTGTTTCATTCCATCGAAATCCACTAACAAAAAAACGCAAGTCATACCAGATTCGTGTAACAAAACCTCTACAATGTTCTGGACATCCTAAAAACAAAACTAATCCAATACAGAGTCTTGTAAATAAACACCAAACACCCCCAATCAGCCCACAACATAAATACCAGAACGAAAATACCTCCATACTCGTATACACTCGAATCCAAGTCTGCCCCTGTGGTCCCACATGTGTTCGTGTCTGAGCTATCAAACAGAACAGTTTTTAAACATTTTATGTGCTAAATGCAAAGCAATGCGACGTGCAAACATCAAACGTGGCCAATGTTTGAGCTTAAGGTAAAACCGCTTCCTTACTGCAAACTAACCATTCACCGCAATTGAGGGGGCATTCCGGATAACTCTTTCTCGTTATCTTCCTTACAGACCACAAGGTAGCAGCAAAATGGATCGCTATGAAAAGCTCAGTCGGTTGGGCGAGGGCTCCTATGGAATTGTTTACAAGTGCCGGGATCGGGAAACGGGTGCTTTGGTGGCGGTGAAGAGGTTTGTGGAGTCTGAAGACGATCCAGCCATACGAAAGATTGCACTAAGAGAAATTAGGCTACTGAAGGTAAGTGCCGACAATCTATCTGCACAAATTCTGGGTTTTATTTTGCCCATAATCCCGGGGTACTCCCAATCGTTAACTGCAAGCACCCAAATTTACTTTGGAACAAATAAAAGGCTTACTAACATAGTAAAAGTTGAATTTGTTTATTTTATGGGTTCTTCGTGACTATCTTTTCTAAGGAAAAGCCATGGCAACTGTGCAACATAGTAAAACCAAAAAATGAAATAGGCTGCATCTCGAGGAAGAAGGATCTAAAAGATGAACTTATCCTTGTTTTATATTGTATTTCTTATATCAATTAAACTGCCGAGAATAATATCAGTTGTTTCGTAATTAACACACACGAAAATAATTCATTGGTCAAGTTAATCAATAAAATAGTTGCAAGTCCCCAACCCATAGTTAATTAACTAAACACAATTTACTCAAATGTAATATTTCTACGCAAGGGCTGCCATCAAAAATGGTAATGTAACTAAATAAATAATTTAAAATCCGCAACTTATGAATACTGTTTAATCCCATGGAATCTTTGGTTCCTCTGCCTTATTGTCAAAATTCGTATTCAAAACTTCGGACAGCGGCTGCCTGACAAGAATTGGCTTTTCGATTTATGTAAACAGCTTACAATGAGAAATTTCAGTTCTCTTTTGGGCCGTTAATGCATTTTCAAAAAGTAGTTAGCCATGACTTGGATTTTTAAGTCTGGGATCTAATAGTGTCAGTAGTAAATTGGAGAAACAGTAAAATAAATAATTGTATTATCTAGATTTATTTATCGGGCAAATTAATAGAAACGTCCCAGTTAAAATTGAACAAAAATAATGATTTTTTATTAATATTGTTTAATTTTTTGGACAACAATAAATGCAAAAAACAATTTTATTATTTTGTAGTTTGTCGTCCTAAATGTACTATATCTGAATATATTAACTATTTTTATAAATATTCACCGAGGACTCTCACTATATGGAATTAAGAACGAAGCACTGCCATTTTTTATTCTGTAGAGTGAAGGCCGGAGACTAACATACCATTAATAAAGGATATCACGAGGCCTAACGAAATTTCCCTCTCAAACTTGCAGAACCTCAAGCATCCGAACCTGGTTTCCCTGCTGGAAGTGTTCCGCCGGAAGCGGCGCCTGCACCTGGTCTTCGAGTTCTGCGAGCTGACCGTGCTCCACGAGCTGGAGCGCCATTCCCAGGGCTGTCCGGAGCACCTGACCAAGCAGATCTGCTACCAGACGCTGCTGGGCGTGGCCTACTGCCACAAGCAGGGCTGCCTGCACCGGGACATCAAGCCGGAGAACATCCTGCTGACGGCCCAGGGCCAGGTGAAGCTGTGCGACTTCGGCTTCGCCCGGATGCTCAGTCCCGGGGAGAACTACACGGACTACGTGGCCACGCGGTGGTACCGGGCGCCGGAGCTCCTGGTGGGCGACACCCAGTACGGCACCCCCGTGGACGTGTGGGCCATCGGCTGCCTGTTCGCCGAGCTGGTGCGGGGCGAGGCTTTGTGGCCGGGGCGCAGCGACGTGGACCAGCTCTACCTGATCCGCAAGACTCTCGGCGACCTGCTGCCGCGCCACATCCAGATCTTCGGGCAGAACGAGTACTTCAAGGGCATCACACTGCCGGTGCCGCCCACGCTGGAGCCGCTGGAGGACAAGATGCCGGCCAAGTCGTTGCAGAACCCGCTGACCATCGACTTTCTCAAAAAGTGCCTGGACAAGGACCCGGCCAAGCGCTGGTCCTGCGAGAAGCTTATAAAGCACTCCTACTTCGACGACTACATCGCCAAGCAGCGCGAGCTGGAGCACGTCAACAGTCTGGAGGCGGCCAATCTCCGCCAGCAGCAGCTCGCCTCCCAGCAGTTCATGCTGGCCACCGCCGCCCAGCAGCTGCAGACTGGTCCCGCCCAGGCGGCGGCCATCGCGGCGTCCAGGGACAAATCAAAGGTGCGTGGACAGGACCTTGCTTATGTGTCTATGTGTAACCCAACAGGCAGAAGTATGCGTTGAGCAGCATGTCGCTGAATATGCACTCTTTGTACCTCCGCAGAGGGTATTATAGTGTTGGTTTGGAGTTTTGGGAGACATTTCCGTATTAAACCTTCACAATTCGGTTAGAGTGCACATTTTATGTTGATGTAAATTTCAACCGAACTTAACTACCGACTCATTATTTCTAACCTTACCTTGAGTTGAATAATAAAACAGTTTTAGTTCAAACAGTGGTCACTTAAGAATTTAGTTTTTATAGGTAGACATAAATGCATATTATTATCATGCGCCAAACATACCTGATTTCAGTTTTCCTGAAATTTTCGCCTTACTTACTTTCCGTATCTGTTATATATCTATCATATGTAATATTTAATTTAACAAAAAAATTAATTTAATTTAATTCTACTCAATCATTAAAGATTTCAATTTTTTTAGGTTTTTATATTTATTAATGCAATTTGATTAAAAACTGTTTCAGGGAAGTTCGGTTTAAAAAAATGCTTATTTCATCGTAATTAAATTGGAAAAGAGTATGTGGTTTACTTGATTATTCTATACATTCGTAAAGTATAGTAGTTCATGTTCCTTTATTTAATATTTTGTATTCGCATAAGAAATATTCGTTAAATATATTTTCTGTTAAAAACTGTTATTTTCCTCTGGATTATACAAAATTTCCTAATCAGGAGCTTTATTTTTCATTGGGAATATGGGAAATTATACAAACTTCATTAGGAGCTATATTAAGCCAATGGAAGTTTTGTCTTTTAAATATTTCTCAGAACAATCGTAAATTGGGAATGCAATTAATAAGGCTCGGTATATACCCCAAAATTATTAGAACATAATTATTTGGAACACGTAAGAGAAATTGTTAAATTATTAGGTTTAGGATTGTTTGTTTCTTCTTGAACAAGAATAATTTATTTTCTTTCATATGTAAGATACACGAATAGTATCAGGAATATATATATTTCAACTCATAACAATTTACAAAGGTTATTTCTTATACCAAATGATTGCAATAATGTTGGTATACACTTTTTTATTTTAGTTCATATAATATGTATTTGGCAATAAATAAAGTGTAAATTATTAATATCTACCTTTTTTACAGACTTCAAATACATCATTACCGCTGCTGCCCAGCACGCAGCATCATCATCACCCGCATCAAGATTACGTAAAGCTGCAGCCCTTGAACAAGAACGCAAACCTCCTTCATCGCACCGAGCATCATCTGCCAACGATTTGAGATGAACGTCTAATTAAGAATTGTCCTTGCGTTGCTAACCATTTTGCGCAAAAGTGTGCACAATATAAATATTATTTACTGCTGGGAATAAATGTGTAAAAGTAATTCATTAATAAATCACTGGGTGGAACGTCAATCAATACCTTTTGGATTCATCTGAACAAACCTCACTGCATTATTAACTAAGTTCAAAGTGCAATGCTCAACTATCACCAAAAAAAATGCTTCCTTCCTCATATTTCTAATTTAGTTATGTGCAAATCACTCTTAGCTAATCTTTAATTCACTTTCCAGTCGATTCCCAAGTTAAATCCTTTACAGCTTTGCACATACACGCACATTGAATTTAAAATTCTATCAGGCATTTATAAGGCATGTCTACTAGTCGCAATCCACCTCTAAACAGTCCCACCTACTTGTTGAGCCTGCCCAGGCTAGCACTTTGCATTTTCCCGCTCAGGAGCGGATATTGGCCTGCGAAACGAATCCACACTTTATGTCACCTGTAATTTATGGTTTATTTTAATAAAAGTTGTGACTAAATACTGTTTTTCTAAGACTTAAAACCATTCTAGCAATAGAACGGTCAACACTTAACTTTGATTCCAACCAAAAAATAGTAGTTGTGCTTTCTCCGAACTTAAGTTTTCATTAAATAAAATAAATTAAATAAATTTTGTTTTCTTATGTAGCTTAGAAGCTTTTTTTACAGGCCGTCTCAACCTGCAGATGTTAATCTCCCCTATATATATGAATATATACATACGACAGAATTCAATGCGTTTCAAGTGTCTAAACAAAAATTGTTAACTCTCAGCAAGGCATCACATTTTATTTGTTCACTGTGGCGAATTCTCTTGACTGTTTTTTTAAGTTCCGCACCTGGAGAATTTGGCATTTGTTTTTTTGTAACGTAAGCCGGTACTAAGCACACGGCAGATAATCAGAGACACGTATCGTCTTACGTGTGTCCCAAACGTGTTCTAAAGACTTTGTTGATGTCCTTTAGGAAGTGGTTTTAAAATGCTGACGACAGGATAAGTGAAGCTTACATCCCAGAAAGATTAACATGGAATATCCAAACACTTTAATTCAATCAGGTATTTTTTCATAACAAGAGATGAGGTCATTGACTATGTAAAACTCTTGATAACTTCTGAAATAAATATTCAATTTTGAGGTTTTGGCTGAGTCGATAGATATAGACCAAATATACCACGTCTCTATAAAGTAGGCGTGGAAAAATTTTCAAATTTGATTTTTTTTCGAGAATGACAGACTGACACTTTTAAGCAACAATGGTAAAAATGTTATTTTCTCATATCACAGTGTTATGATCTTTAATATCTGGTTGATATGATTCTAAATATTAATACAAAATGCCCTACTGATTAATTATACTCGTTTTGTGTAAAATATTAAAATTAAAAACACTAATCATTAGAATAATGCATTTATTTAAAAAATATATCGGATTCATTATTATTCGGAGGTTTTCAATCGAAGGCGACTTGCTGGGCCTCATTTTGTTAAACTCCACCGAAAAGCGTATAAGCTGCGTCTGAAAAGTATCTTCAACAAAACATAAAATAACTAAAATCGAATAAGAGATGCTTACCAATTGTTAAGTAAAATATTCAACGAACACAGCAATGCTTGTTACCAATGTATTTTCTTAAATTTAAAATCATAAAATTCTTACTAGTTTAGACTACAAAAGCATAAGTCAACTGGAAAATCCTTGAAAATCCAAATTTCATTTTTCTTGTTCTTAAAGCAAAAGTATACTTTTATTTGTGAGTGTATAGTGGTAGCAGAAAGAAATGTGTGGGCCAGCTTTCAGAATCCACAAACTAACACGACTAGCTCTGATTGACTTGAAATCTAATTTTTTTTTAAACTGTTAATTAAAATATAAAAAAAGTTGTGTAACTAGGAGCAGTAGCTGCAATCCCAAAAGCATCAGAGGCAGCAGCAAATAGCCAGCAGTCAACAAAACTGTCAACACATAGCGCAGAAATCTCCCGAGGCCAAGTCATGTCCATGTGGCCGGATTTCTGATGGCAGATATTCAAGGACTTCTGATGGCAGATATTCGAGGAACAGAAGGGTATGGAGAAAGAGCAGGGGGAAATTGGGAGCTCCAAATTCCCTGCTCCTCCCACTTCGACTCACGGTCCATTGCAAGCGTCACCAAGTGTTGAGCATTGGATTTTTGTCGTTCGCCCAACACAATGCAATGGCCCGCCAAGTATCCCCATCCTTTTCTCTGGCTCACTCGCCGTCTCTTTCGACCACCTACTCTGTCGCCGTTCCGGTCGCAGTGCACTTTGTTGGAAATGTAAAGTGGGAAAAGCATTTGTAAATCGAACCGGGCATTGAAGCATCCCGCTTCCTGGTCGAGGATATGCAAAGTGTCTCCCAGACAGTTGCATAATCTGTAGTGCCGTTTATGCAAAGCGTTCACCAAAAGCCCAAACAGCTAATCCAAGCGAGATATAAAGTTTGGTCTATTGTTGAGAAGGGGTCCCTGAATTGCTTAGCTCGGCAAAGTGCAGGAGAGATGAATCGATGACTTATTGAATAAGTAGATAAGGCTTTTAATAAGCAACATTTCAAAATGGTATTAAATCGGTATTCCTCACATTTTAATGTGTGTGATGAAGACATTTATGACTCGGGACAGAATGTTCCATTTTATTTGACTAGTTGCATTCTTGTTGCCAATTCTCTGTTCAAAAGTTACTCAAAAATAAGATTTCTGGAATTTTTTACAATGGACATGTTTTTCCTGGAATATCCATAATACACGTTTTTTTTTAAGCTAAGAATACGAAATTAAATTTTGACGACATTTAAAATTATTTGGCCCATATAAAGCGAATTTCCAGGATAGTTGTTGCTTTACATATATGGAATATAAATAAGCCACTAAAGTTAAAATTTCTGTTTTTGATTTTTAAATGTTGGTGATACTAAAAAGAAAGATGTTTTGTATTTCAAGGAATCTATTTACCATTGAGGATATAAGGATATTTTTGTTCTTGGAAACTATTATATTTTCACCAAAAATGCATGCACACTAATGCATTAGTACAAATTTACTTTACTATAAACTTTTAGGGCTTTGTGTGTATGTATGTAGTGTACTTATTTATTCCGGAAATAAGAAAGAAAGATAACTTTGGCAGCTATAGAAATTAGTCTCCTTATTTCAAAAGAACAAGAATATTTGAATGTTTTTCCAATTGTATTAATTTAGTTATATTAATTTGGACAATCTCTTTAATGGCAGCCGAGAAATTTTACGACTATAAATTTAGATAAATACGTACGAAAGCTATTGATTCTTTTTCCCTTTCAAAGGTGGGTGCCGAACATATTAAAATATTTTGTATGGTGACTTATACGCTTCTTGGCTGTGTCACCAATGACATTTCAAGGAAATGTCATATATGAAATACCCGATGACACCTAAGAATAAGACAAATAGACAATGTCATGATAGTTTGATAAGAAAAACAATCAACAAAATTTGATTTATTTTTTAAAGTTTTATATACTTGTTATTATGTTATTATTAAATTGTGTTGAATTGAAATTAAACGTGTTATTATAATTCAAACATTTTTTACATTTCTAGCTAATAACATTTCCCGGATGACTCTGAAGGGCTATTAATCTTCATTGCCTCTGGAAAGATATAAAAAAACCAAATTTAATCTTTTGTTATGCCTATCTTATTAGAATTTTTATTTAATTATTATTATATTTGTTTGAACCACTTCGAGTTTACAGTAAAGCATTTTTATTCTAAAAGTCGAATAAAATTTTAACCACAAATTGAAAACCACAAGCGTTTTGTTACTTTTTCTAGCTTCGAAAAAAATCAAAGAAGTATGTAAAGCCAATTTATTATTGATCATAAACAAGAAGCGAGGAAGGTCATATTAGGTCATATTTATGGACCTCATCTTACCTCTTTGCATTGAGGTAGGTCATAATTGATCACCTATGATTCTTATCTTATAACCTATTTTTTTGCATTAAGAATAAATTATATAATTTAATTGAAAATGTCCATTTAAAAAATCGTATTGTTACTATAATTAAATAATATAATTTTATGACAATTTAATTTTATTAAAACTGGGTTTGGCAGAACATAGAGCCATGAAGAAAGAACAATGAAAAATTCCGTTTTCGCCAGCAGCATGTGGCGCTGCGCCGTTTTCTTTTGTGTCGTCGACCTAGCCGACGGCATAGCTTTTTCAGCTAAATTCAAAACATATTTTTAATTACACTTTTCATATTCGTCTTCTCATACTGCAGGGAACTGTTTTGGGATAGTATCCAGGCTGCAAGAACACTCTGTAAGAAAGGGCGGGGGTTAGCAGCTCGACTCATAACGAAGTTGTCCACTTAACACTCATCTTGACACTCATGAATGTTAGAACTGCTTAGGTCATCACATACTTGCACACTTACTGGAAGACAAGTGCACCCAGTCTTTAAAACGCTTTCGGATGAACTTAGTATTAGTATTACTAAGCATACTAACATTGCTGTAACTTACTTTATCGATTTTTTGTTCGAGTATTACTTTTGATTAGAGTTACTTCCCGTCAAATTTTCAATCAGAACATTTTAACTTTGCAATGTGTTAAGTTTCACAACATTTCTTTTTACTTTTTCACTTCTACAACTAAACTGTCTTCTAAATTGATACCTTTCCGCCAGTATATATATATCTAATGTCTACGAGCCTTTGGATCAAGAACAAAATATTGGTTCAAGAAAATCTTTCTTTATTGAAAGACAGGGAGGGATATTTTAACAAAAACATTTTACTTCTGCTTGAGAAAGGAATTTTTTCTAATATCAGCTCATGAATTGGGACAATAAATAATGAGCTATTTAACAATGGCCACTGTTTATTTCCCATGGGTAACCAATTGCTTATCTGTTCGACTATTTTTCTAAATTCACCGATAACTTACCCCCCCGACTGGCTTTGTCACCAAAGACGTCACCAAAGAAAATTTCTAATATGAAATGCCCGTTGTCACTTTAGAATAAGTCATATACGAGATGGTGCGGTTCCGTGGTGTTCCTTTTCCCGATTTCTTATTATTTTAAAATAGTATAGGAACAAAAATCACCCTTCGGCAAAAATTCAAAAGTCATTTTCTGATTTCCTCTTTCTTTGAAAAATGCAAACATCGCTCCTAACTAATAAAATAATAAAATGGAAACCATTGTCAATTGTGCTAACTTTATTAGCTTTGTTATTTAAAACACATCACTTTGCTAAAAATTCAAAGACCTTTGTCCAAAATCAACGTTTATTTTCAAGTGTAGTATCTGCATCCCTCTCACTTCCGATATGATTCGTCACTATATGCACAGTGAACGTAACATCAAAATAAATGTTATTTTAGTTTACAGGATTTTGATATATCGATAATTTTTTTCAGAATATTTATTTAGTAATAAGAGCCTTTACATATATATGGTATTTAAAGTTTAAAACTGTACAACTTATAAAGAAGACAATAATTAATAATTCTCTTTCCATGGTGTTGATGCGTTAAGTCTAAAGCTCTGACCCAAAATTTAAAAATATCTGAAATTTAAGAATTTATTACCTAAGGGCCAAAAGTTGCAAAATTTATGACCTAAACATTTTAAGTTACTAAAAACTATAAGTAATGGTAAACTTTAGTAGAAAGGGGGAACATTTTTTTTTAATTTCTTAAATTGTAGTATATTAGCTCCATTTTTTTTCAATTCTAGAATTTAATTTTGATAAATATATAAATAATTTTTCCTCCTCTGAGAATCGTAATCAGGACTTTCGCGCCAGAGTTATGTGATTTCGCATTGCGCCAAGCGCTCATTTAAGACTATAGTTCTTTTTTTCCTTTATTAGAATTTAAAAAAACTATTTCCAAAAAACTGTGTCTGCACGTTAGCCTAAAATTAAAATATATGCCATTTTATTGTATCATATTTGACCCCAATAAAACCTACATAATTTACCTAACCTAATCCACATAACCTAAAAAGTAGGAAATTAGTCTTTATTTTAGTACTATTAGATAATGTATTAACTAAACTAAATATTAGTTCACTTTGTATTTTAAAGATCTTGCATGACCTAGATTTAAGTCCACTATTTTTCGGGGAGAAGAAGAATGTGTTTAGTTGCTCAAGTTATGACTACTTACCAATCCTCATCACCCTGATCAGTACCATCGATACATCTGGTTTTCGGCATATCGTCGGTTTAGGTCACTCTTGCGCTGCACCTCACCGCCCACTCCGTTCAACAGCTCCGTTGGCTGCCAGTTGCGGTACGCGGACGTGTCCTGGGGGTCGGCGTCGCCAGTGTTTAGGGCCTGTTGCTGCCACCACTTCAGCTGGGGCTGTGGATACCGCGGCTGTACGGGGAGGACGGACACAAGGGGCGGAGGACGACGTGGCCACATTCCGATCTTGCTCAGGCGCTTCTGCTCGTCGATGTTTGTGTCGTGCATGTCGTGCATACGAAGCACCTGGAGCGGCTTCTGAGAGTCCTTCTGCTGGGTGGTCCTCATGACCAGCGGATGGAATGGATCCTCGCCATAGAGCTCGCGATAGCGGGCACTCTTCACCAGGCTAATTATCTGGAACATGGCCACACATGTGAAGGCGTTGTAGCCAACAAATACTGAGAGAAGAAAAGAGGTTTTACAATGGAAAAATTAATTAATTGGTGGACGCTGCGTAGGACCAACTATATTTGGTGGTAAAACTGGTTTATATTATTTTATTCTACTTTTTATATTATATCATTATATTATTATATAAACTAAAAACCGGAAGAGAACAATATGTTAAAGATCTGAATCTCACCGCGCTCCTAACGAATTAAGTTGTCTGATTTTAATGCAAAATTCAGTTCTAAAAATAATTCGGTAAAGAATAGTTAAATTTGTTAATAATCTTGAAAAATCGAAAAAACAATATTAATATATTATCTTAACATAAGCCATTGCATTACTTAGTTCTGACGAACTTTCTTATTTTTCTCCACATTTAGAAAAACGTACAGAAAAAATCCCGAATTTGTAAGCTACCCGTTTTCTTACCAGAATATAATTCTATATTTTGTACTTTCAAATGTTAGTTGTTAGCATTAAAACTTGAATAAATAAACCTTTTCTAAAAAGTGTAAGAAAAGAAAAAGAATTAATTTTAAGTGAACATACATACGATTCATGAACATGTTTTAACTGAATCAAATCAATTTGAAGCTCAAATCTACTTTTTGTTCAATCATTTTTAACAAAACAGATGCTATACTGGCATATTCGTATGCGCGTATGTCCTTACTAAATATCAAATTTTTATCTTTTTATCTAATTTTTATCTAAGCCAATGTAAGCTGTATTTTGAACGACGTGTTAAACAAAATTTTAAGTTTTACTAAAGATCCTTTTAAATTATATTCGCATCGAACATCGAATTCTTGAAGGTCTATCTTTTTTCATTCAGCCGTGGCAACTCTGTAATCTACTAGTCACGCATTTTTATGATAATAATTAGAAAATATGTCAATTACTTGACATTTCATCGGAGTTCATTTTGTTGTTCCCTTACTTGCTGAAAACTGCAAAATAATAATAACTTGGCACTAATACATTTTCAATATGCGGTGTGTAGTACACATTGCGTACATACATTTTCCATTAATCCCACGCAATGATTTTACCGCCCAATCCAACTTTTCGTTTAGCGGTATCGGTGTCTGAATCAAAGCAATTACATTTCAAATAAGCTAAAAGCGCTTTGGGTTGTTATACCCTTGCAGAGGGCATTTTAATTTCAGTCAAATGTTTGCAACGCAGTGGCACGAGATGAGTTGATATAGCCATGTCCGTCTGTCAGTCTGTTGACGTAAGCTAGTCTTTCAGTTTTAGAACTATCTGAAACTATCAGATGCTACTTTCCCAAAAGTTTTCTTTTGTTGCAGTTAGTACTCAACGGGACATATCGGACTACTTTATCATATTTTCGGAGTTGGGTCTTAATTTTAGAACAAATAAAAAAGGAAGCAAACTTCGGCAAGCCGAAATTTACATACCCTTGCAATTACTACTGACTTAAATTATAATACCTTATGCAAGGGTAAAAAAATTAATTTTGTAATCTAATCTAATTGGTCAAAAGTTTGTATATTTAGACTTCGATATTTGCATGAATGTACTTTGCGGTAAATTAAGTTGAGCATTTAAGTGATATTTAGGGTAATAATATTTATGGGTTATGTCGTGAATTATAAGTAATTTTAAATTTAAATTGACACTAACAATATATAGCGCCGGACTTGTGTCATATGTACATACTTTTCATGATTTTTTACCTGAAACTGTTTAAGAGTCCGAAGACAATATCGAAAGCCAACTTGCGATTAAAGTATCACTTACATATATAAAAGCACCCCATCAGAGTGAGAATTATAAGAAAGCCCAAGTTTATCTGTTTCTTGAGCATGATCATCAGAACAATGTGAAGACCCGTAATGTTAATAAAGTAGAGAAACTCGAAGAATGCCAAGGGAAGCACAAACCATTTCTGTAACTAAATGAAGCGACGAAAATACTTGGACTGCGGGAAATTGCAAGGACATTGCATCAAGGACTTACCTTGATGGCACCCCAGATGCATAATATGGCAGCTGCTATGTGAGAAAAGGATAGAATCTGAAAAACTGCAGTGAAGCTCTCAGGAGCTATAAATCCAAAATATTACATGAGTTATTTATCACTCTAATCCATGGCACTTACAGTCCTCACTCCAACTGATGTATTTCCTAACCCACTTCCTGTCCTTGTACTCCGCATCGTGCTCAAACAAATCGTTTAATGGCTCGAAGACCTTTACACCCATCGTGAAAAGAACCAAACTTTGAGCTAAGCTTCGAATCTGGAAGGATAAGGGGCTAGATTCATTTGGTATAAAGACAATATATAGTCACTTACAATCGTCAGAACGGAGACGATAATGGCACCGAGCCGCACTGAGCAATAACACATATATGATTCCATAAATAACATATTGAATTTGGTATTACTAGTAATGTCCGCTCGTAAATCACAACTGAGTTATCCAACCGAACCACAGAAAATGTGGTGAGTCAGTCACTGTCACCAAAGCAGAACACAAACAGACTAATTACCGCACCGAAAATGACAGAAACATGTTCAAGATGCCAATCTGATTGCGGTAATACGGTAATGGAGACCATGGTCAAAGGAGTCATATTCAGGCTCGAATGGCCAACATCTATCATTCGTTGGCCAGGTCTCAAAGAGCGAGGCACACGATGTCGACATTAGCTATGGCTGCTAGTCCTGATAGTCCTGCGCCAACATGGTGCTCATGGAGAGCTACTTTTTCTGTGCCTCGGTGCGACTGGGTGTCCTGGTCATTTGCACCGCTGCCGCCGTGAGTTTTGAACAAGATTTGAACGATTTAGACGCATTGCAGTTAAGCTGAACTCCTTTTAATCGTAATCAGTTGAAAAGCACCCTCATTATGTGGGTTATATTCACCGATGGAACATCTTTCATCTTCGCGCTGTCTCGCATTTTGGAAACTCATTATAGGACTAGCACTATTATTAGGGAATCGTCCAAATGGGTGGAACAATGTGAGTTGCATGTCAGGAATGAACTGGAACATGATAAGTAACTTAATAACTTACATAATAAGGATACTGCAATTAACATGTTAAATACCCACAACAATAATCGATTTTTCGTAGAGTAAAAGAGTGAATTCCATTTACAATATTGTTATCGTTAAAATGGCTGTAAGTCTGTCCGTTTAAACGGATTTCCATACAGATTGTAGTAATGATAAAGCAGTTCGAATTTGTTTCCCCAATCGTCCACGCCCTTTTTTACTCCCACTACCATATTTCTGCGGCTCATATATATTTTATGGTTAAGAAATGTACTCAGTGAGTTAATATTGAAAATATGGTTTTAGATACCAACAAACTTTCTAAATTTGACTATTTTTAAGGAAGTAAGTCGGTAAAATCGACTAAAGCGTTCATTTTGGATTTTGTTATTGACAAGTAAATGAAAAAAATTTGAAGCTAGCACAACATAATTGTAGAAAATGCAAATTACAATTTTTGTGTTTTTTTAAAAGTCAATACAGGAACAAAATGCATACAAAATACTTTAGAAGTGTCGTTTTTTAATTGATTCTCGATTTTCGTAGAGTACTCGGAATTTATATAGCCGAGTCGATTAAACCATTTCCGTCTGCTAGTCCGTCCGTATGAAGAGATATTTTGGATTTGGATTTAAGATTCTATGTTTTAATACGCAGCGCAAGTTTTTTTCAAAAAGTTGCCACGCCTACTCTAACGGCTACAAATCGAAAAACTTTTGAGACCTGATAGCCGCCAGTTATTGGGCGGTAAAATGCCATATAGACATTCAAGAAAAGTTTTCATTGTCTATTCCTTTGGAAGTTAACTGAGTAAAGGATAAATTTTACTTCAAAATGTTAATGTTTTAGGCAATACATCATTTTTTTCAAAGTTTTTTGGCTTGCCAAAATGTAAAATATTATTATTTATTATTTTATTGGAATTTATTTCATCTAAAAAATTTTGCCAACTCACTTTCAGATCCCAAAGAGCTTATGATGTTTTTCCAACTCTACAGCTTTTGTCATATTGTAACTTGCATGTTGGCGGCCTTTGGAGCATACAAGGTAAAGCATTCCCTGATGCACGGCGAGAAGGGTGTCATTTTGAAAGGGGGTGTTAGAGAAACTGGCTTAAACACTCCCACTTTGGTGAAAAGCAATTGAAAATGTAAAAGGGGGAAACAAATACAGAGTACAAATTCAATGTGTTTTCATCGATGCATTATCACAAATTATCGGAAGCTTTTAGAATATTCAAAGAGATATTTTTGTAATTTTTAATGACCTGTTGCTATAGCGTGTTCTTTGCCGGCTCAAGGTCTTGATGTTTATAGTGCCTCTATTTGCATTGAGTTTTCTTTCTTTTCTCTAATATATTTTAAACCCTGTCATGGTCCATCTTCAAGAGTGTACCAAATATTAACAAAACACAAGCATATAACATTTCTTTTAACGAATGCAAGAAGAGGCATTTTAAGCATTTTAAAATCATAGTGCAAAGAAAAAAAACGCAGACATAGTCTGCGTTGATGCAAACGCTCTGAAAGAAATTTTTCTAGATTTTTATATCAAAATGAAGTAGGGCACGATCAATTTTTTCATCACACCTCCTTTTCTAGTACTCTTGGTAAGCTTAACGTAGTTTTTATAATGAGAAAAAAAATTCGTTTATTAAAACCCCATTTTTAACTTAATCGTATTATATATGTGTTAAATTAGCCATGATTTAAGATAAAAATACCCAAGTAGTACTACAAACTAATTTTTTGAAATAAGTCGACAGCTATGTAATTTTACTTCATAAAAAACTTGAGGACAATTACAACTCACAGAAAAAACTGGCACAGATGTTTATTTTGATTGATCAATTTTATTTTTATATAATTAAAACAACATAGTATTAATTTTGTTCTTTAAATATAGTTTTGTACTTCAATGAATTTAATCTCAATACTGACAGAGTAACTGATGACATACACCCTAGATCAAAGAAAGAAGAAAATCAATCACATTACACTGAGTTTTTATTTGTTAATGTTCATTAACCGCTATCCTTTTTTTTGGACGCAGCTCAAGAAATACCACGTTATTCCTCTGGCTATCTTTGAGTTTTTTTATACAGTCCAAGTAGTTGTATTAACTATTATTTCCCTTCGGATTGCCAGACATATTGTACCGCTGGCCACCTTAATTCTCCTCACCCTCGGACTGACATTTTACGCAAGTAAGAATCAGAATCGCTCGATAACATTCTTTATAAAAGTTTTTATTTTCAGTGCTGGTGGCTTACGACACGTTGCTCTTGATTGCTTTCGTGCAAGTTATGTTTCTGGTGCGGAGTGAACGATACCAACGACTTTACGGTACAGACCCCCTAAATCCCATCATCAATGGAACTACTCACAAAGAAATGGCATTAAATTACCCGATCCCCCAACAACCAATAATTATTTATGTTATGCCCAGGGCAGGGCAAAAATTGTGGGGCATGCCTCAGTCCAAATGGTGGCAGGACAAATCAACCGATGGGGAGATTATACAAAAACCACCTCATGAAGTCTCGTCAGATTTCTTTCAGAGGCAAGAGCTTTTATCGAACGTATTGTTACGCAACGCTATTAATGAAGACTATTTGCATAAAGAAAGAGTTACGACTTAAATCAAATGATGGCATCCTGTCGAAGATTTCTTTTTTACCATCTTAAGGGGGGGATATGGTATTTAAATTTTTTTTGGCCCTTTTTTAAAATTTTTTTTTTTTTAATGGACAACATTTGAAGAATATTACGATAAATTTTAGATTCATCCGACTAAAACTTCCGAAGTTATGGGCAGTTAAACGTAGGTGAGTTAGCTCGTTTTGTATGCGATTTTTCGGTGTCCAAAACTTTAAAACGCTCTCCTGAAAAGTTGCAATTTCAAAGTCGGTGAACACGATCCTGCAAAATCTACCAAACGAATCGATTTGAATTTTGCACACAATTTCTGTACCTAAATCCGCAGTTGTTTTTTTTACTGATTATTTTTCATGTTATAATAACAACTATATCGAATTTTTAGGTTAAAATCACGGTTTGACTTTAAAGTGTTACCAAAAATCCAAAAATTAAATAAATAAAAAAAAACTCAACGTAGTTACCTCTAGAAACATATTAACTAATAAACAATTTTTTTTTTTGTTTTTTTTGATGATCCAGTTACGAGTTATGCTGTTCACCGCAAAACCTTTTGCCTACGGAGCTTTGCTGCAATCGGCTCATTTATTTTTTTTTGTATGAAAATTCGTGAAAACGTAGCTTAAATTTTGTACTTTTATATGCTTATAAAATAATTGATCTGACATTAACCGTCTCGCGTAAAAAAATTCATGAAAATAGGCCTTTTTTTGGCCGAATTAACCATACCCCCTTAAATTAATATACCCCGAGTTCCACAGAGCCATAAGAACTACAACACAGCAACAATTTCATCAAAAACTGTATAATTCATTTATAAATTCGTTTTTTATTTTAGACGTCATCAAGTCATTCTTTAAAACATGGTACTAATTAACCTATACTACTCTATACTAAATATACGTCTCACACTAACATCAATTATGTTAAGACAACTAACATCGCAATACCTTGCACCCGTGCACATAACAACCTATGTCGTTTAATAGGTACATATGTATGTATAATAAATAACATGGATATCCAAACTATAACTATAGTTCGAATATTACTCGCTTCTCAGCCTAGAGAGACTGATGTCACGTCTTGCAGGCTTTATTCTGTCCAAACAGCACGCGATACTCGGGCTCGATTTTGTTCTTGATAAATTTGTTCATTTCCTTCGCGAATTCACGACGAGACGAGTCACCTTCGCTGGATTGTTTAATCCCAGGACTGTGCACTAGAAATGCCGGACTCAAGACGTGGTATTCGTAGCCCAACAGGCACATTGCATAGTTCTGAAATTATAGAAAAGAATTTGTAAGTAACGTGAGCTTTGCATAACTTAAGCAATGAACTTATTGGGCATAACAAAAGTGTAATTGATGCAAATAATATCTAATGTGGTGATAAAGTAACTGTGACCTCTGAAAATTCAAAGTTTTGGAACTGCACAGAAACTCGACCGACCCTATAAAATATATCCGACTTAAAAGGTTCAGAACAAGGTACAATTAGAATATCCTACTCTCACTATTAAATAAAAATCTTTAAAATGCAGTTTAAAGAAGCTTGGCCACCATGAATCTAATTTTTTTTCTAGCCATTAAAAGTTTGGTAATTTTGCTATAAATTAAAAAATAAATAAATCGCTGATACTTGGTACATTTGATTACTGGCACACTGGTATGGGCCAATTATCAACCATATCTATCAATGTATTCATACTTTTCGAAAATTTAAAAATTATTAGGTTTCTTCATAGATTTTAAAATGGATAAATTGTGTGCACAGTTTGAAACTATTCGGTTGAGTGGTTTTGAAATAACAGTGTCGTGGCTTTGAGTAAACTTAATTTAAATTCAGTCAATTTTTTGTAATGTGTAAGGCCACTTAGATACAAATAAATTAATTAACCTGAGGCAACAGTACGTATGGGTGATTAGCACAAAATGGAATGACAAGACCGTAGTACCCATATTTTTAAACCATTTTTGTATGGTAATCCCTAAATGCACCTAAGCGCACACTATTTGCGGGTGGATTAGGGATGCTTTTCCTGAGCTTCTAATACAGGAGGGACAACAAAGTCAAATCATACACAAACAAATAAAGCAAATAAATGTTGGGAATAATGTAGAAATTTGTACCCACTTGTATGCGCTTGTTCGACTGTCCCTCCCAGGTAACTCGCTCGTCGAAGAATGGTTCCGTGTTGTCGCTTACGTAGAATGGTTCCCAGGCTTTGAACTGGTTTTTCCGCAGGGTTTGACTGAACACGTGCATCTGGTCCTCTGCGCCAGAAGTCAGATTGAGCCATTCTCGCTGGCTTGGAATCGTGTGGCATGTGCGACAAAGGTGCAAGTGGAACACCTGTGCCTGCTGCCTTCGAAAGAGGGCCAACAACTCAGACTTGTCGGCGGGCACTTGGACTCCCGCCTCGATCTCAAAGACGGCCAGGGGATACACCCTTCTCGGCTGTTTGGGGTCCAGGGCCAGGACACTGTGATTATGGGCCACCATGTCCAGGAACTGGTCCACAAAGCCCAGGCTGGGATACAACTCGATGTCGCAGGCGAAGATGAAGTGGGTGTTGGCCGCCTGCCTGGCTATGTTTCTGCCCACATTGATCGGGTAGGTGAGGTTGGCCCTGACCTTGTAGCTCTCGTTTCGGGCGATTTGAGTGTAGGGCGGCGGAACCTGGGATCCATTGGCCAGGGTGCAGCTTGACGGCTGGTCCAGGACCCCGGCCTCGTCATATGGCACGTTGACTGGCATATGCTGGTTGGAGAAGTACACGTGGAAGGTAACCCAGTCCTTGATGATCTCGCTGCCCGGCAAACAATTCCGGACATACCGAATCGCATCCAGTGTAACACTCAAATCGTATCCAGGCGTATGGATGGCGAAGCTCACGGGAGCGCGCCAACTGGAATGGGATAGAAAATAAGGAGATTAACGGAGGATGCAATATATAATATCGTTTTTACTCTGAAGTTAACAAGTATAGAATTGTTAAAAAAAGTCCCTTTCAAAACTCGAGGCTCAGGCTTTTTACTCTTGATTTTAGTTGCTATACCAAACAAAATAATTAAGTGAAGACAATAATAATAATAATAATAACAAGAAAGGAAAGCTAACTTCGGGCGGAGCCGAAGTTGATATACCCTTGCAGAATACTCTGTAAAGTATATCCTCCAAAATTATTCATATGATGCATTCTTAATACTCATAAAAAATCCCAACTTCCTAACTTTAAAAACACCAAAGTTATGGCATTTCCAATCGTTCAGTTATATGGCAGCTATAGGATATAGTCGGCCAGTCCTTATGAAATTTGGTAGGTCGGATTGATTGGCCAAAAATAAAACCCATAGAAAATCCCAACTTCCTAACGTAACAAATACCAAATGTATGGCATTTCCGATCAATCAGTTATATGGCAGCTATAGGATATAGTCGGCCGATCCCGCCCGTTCCGACTTATATACTGCGTGCAAAGGAAAGAAGGGTGTGTGCAAAGTTTCAATTCGATATCTTTAAAACTGAGAGACTAGTTCGCGTAGAAACAGACAGACGGACAGACAGACGGACAGACGGACATGGCTATATCAACTCAGGAGGTGATCCTGATCAAGAATATATATACTTTATAGGGTCGGAGATGTCTCCTTCACTGCGTTGCACACTTTTGACCAAAATTATAATACCCTCTGCAAGGGTATAAAAATGTTAGAAATTACTATATCTGGAAGTAATCTTAAACAAGAAAGGAAAGCTAACTTCGGACGGAGCCGAAGTTGATATACCCTTGCAGAATATTTTGTAAATTATATTCTTCAAAATTATTCATTTGATGCATTCTTAATACTCATAAAAAGTCCCAATTTCCTAATTTTAAAAACACCAAAGTTATGGCATTTTCAATCGTTCAGTTATATGACAGCTATAAGATATAGTCGGCCGATCATTATGAAATTTTGTATGTCGGATTGATTGGCCAAAAATAAAACCCATAGAAAATCCCAACTTCTTAACTTTACAAACACCAAAGTTATGGCACTTCCGATCAATCAGTTATATGGCGGCTATAGGATATAGTCGTCTGATCCTTATGAAATTCGGTATGTCGGATTGATTGGCCAAAAATAAAACCCATAGAAAATCCCAACTTCTTAACTTTACAAACACCAAAGTTATGGCTTTTCCGATCGTTCAGTTATATGGCAGCTATATGATATATCGCCCGATTCGGCTCGTTCCGACTTATATACTACCTGCAATAGAAAAACAACTTTTGGGAAAGTTTCAAGCAGATAGCTTTAAAACTGAGGGACTAGTTTGCGTAGAAACGGACGGACGGACGGACAGACGGACATGGCTAGATCGACTCTCCTGGTGATGCTGATCAAGAATATATATACTTTATAGGGTCGGAAATGTCTCCTTCACTGCGTTGCAAACTTTTGACTGAAATTATAATACCCTCTGCAAGGGTATAAAAATACCACCCCTAAAAAAATGTTCTCATTCAAGACAGTTCTCTGTGCCTGATCGCATTACTAGAAACTATACTCAGTTTAGGGCTTTAAAAACCTATCAAAAGTTTTTGTATATGTGAGCTCTATATTTGTATACCCTTGCAGATGGTATTATAATTTCAGTCTCCTTTTAACATTTTCAGGAGAGTCCGTCTGCAAACTAGCCTCTCAGTTATAAAGCCATCTGAATGAAACATGCCCAAAAGAACCATATGTTCAAATGGGAACAATCGAACAAATTCATTTAAAAATTTAGTTTTCTTGTTTTTATACCCTTGCAGAGGGTATTATAATTTCAGTCAAAAGTTTGCAACGCAGTGAAGGAGACATTTCCGACCCTATAAAGTATATATATTCTTGATCAGCATCACCAGGAGAGTCGATCTAGCCATGTCCGTCTGTCCGTCCGTCCGTCCGTTTCTACGCAAACTAGTCCCTCAGTTTTAAAGCTATCTGCTTGAAACTTTCCCAAAAGTTGTCTTTCTATTGCAGGTAGTATATAAGTCGGAACGAGCCGGATCGGGCGACTATATCATATAGCTGCCATATAACTGAACGATCGGAAAAGACATAACTTTGGTGTTTTTAAAGTTAGGAAGTTGAGATTTTCTATGGGTTTTATTTTTGGCTAATCAATCCGACCTACCGAATTTCATAAGGATCGGACGACTATATCCTATAGCCGCCATATAACTGATTGATCGGAAATGCCATAACTTTGGTGTTTGTAAAGTTAGGAAGTTGGGATTTTCTATGGGTTTTATTTTTGGCCAATCAATCCGACCCGACTATATCTTATAGCTGCCATATAACTGAACGATTGGAAATGTCATAACTTTGGTGTTTTTAAAGTTAGGAAGTTGGGACTTTTTATGAGTATTAAGAATGCATCATATGAATAATTTTGGAGAATATATTTTATGGAATATTCTGCAAGGGTATATCAACTTCGGCTCCGCCCGAAGTTAGCTTTCCTTTCTTGTTAAGATTGCTGTTCAAATTTTTTTAATTTAAAGTAATCCATATTATTAAAACGCAAAATAAACGCAAAGCTTATATGCCATTCTTAGAAATTATATTTGATTTCTATATATATTTTAAGTAAAACAAAAGTTATGGCTAAGTTGGAAGACGTTTTCCAATTTATTCCCACCGTACATTTATGCGGTTGTTATTCGGAGTATGGTATTTTTTCACAATTTCAGAAGTACGTTTTTAGCTTCTTAAAAGTCCGACGACTATATCATATACCCTTTGAAACGGTATGATAATGAAATGCGATACTAAGGAATGACATCAAGTCATTAAAATGATAAGTCCCAATAAAATGAAGTACTTACTCTCAAAGATATTTTTAATCAAAACGTAAAACTAATTTTTACGAAATATCATAATAAACAAGCCTATTTGTTCTGTGTTCTATATTAGATTATGTCAACAACACCAGTTAACGGCGATAACAAACTTTTATGGCAGAGCACTTACCGCGAGACCACCGTTTCAAGATTATCGAAGAACGAGTAGTCCCCGTTGGTGGTGTACGTCATTGTCTCGGCGCAGCCGGCGTTACGACTCTTGCGTCCAATCACCAAATTCCGGAGGAGCCAGTACTCCCCGTGCTGCAGTCTCTGGAAGCGGAGCGATCGGTTGCGGCACTTAAGCAGTAGCTGCAGTTCCTTGGTGCGGGGAGAGTCCTCTCGCAGGGGGACTTTGGGTAGCTCCACATACTCCTCATGGCTGCCTGCGTTGGGAGCTGCTGGATACGTTTTCGGGTCCATGGGTTTGGGTGTCTGGGCAAGACTCTGAGCCTGCTGCAAGTTGCCACAAATTAGCAGAAGTGCCACACTGAGAAGTATGAGAACGAGGCACAGTCGGACATATCTTCTGTTGCAAAAGCCCAACGAGGCCATGCTGAATTCAGGACCTCGATTGGCGATTCCTTAGTTTTTAAGCTGCAAGCAAAAGAATATTCCGAACAAAAATAATACACTTTCGTTGAGAAAGCTATGTGGTAAACTGAACTCAGAAGTCAAAGAGAGCTGGTGGTTGGTTAGGTTGCCTAATTTACCCTGTTCATTGTATCATCCTAATTATTATTGTACTCATTTGATAAGATCGCACAAAAAGGCTTCCATGCTAGGGATTCGTCAGTGGTTTATAATGTTCTAACAATGGGGCTGGCCCGAAAAAATTATTTATATTCGTTGATAATAACAGACACATACAGATAAATACATATAGATTTTGCTCAAGCAATCGCAATCGCAAAACTTCAACTAATTTATATTGGGTATTTCCAAGTGTGTTATTACCCAACAACTAATTATAACAAAACAATTAGTTTTTACTATTAAAATCCACGTAAAAAATATTTTTTAGATAAATATAGTTGTGTAAATTTCCAAAAATTGATGAAAAATAGGCCTATTTTCGGTTTAATCAAATTTTGAAAAACCAACGATTTTTTCTCTTTTTACCATTTTTAGTTTTTATGCTCCAATTTTTCAAATAATACAATTAAAATTTCACAATACAAAAATATTTTTGTATTTAAAAAAAATAAAATATTCTTTCAAAATTTAAAAATTACTACTCTTTGACCTAATAAAACAAATTAAGCTGCCCTCAATTTGTTTTTGTTTGTTTCTTCAATGGCGTAAAAACAGGTCAGAAGTGATAAACTGATAAAAAATTCTACAATTCCATAATAAATGATGTATACCCCTAGTTTATTTTTAACACAATGTTTGGGAAACATAAGCTTTCAGTTTATTTTATGTATATAGAGTTTTACTTTTCTCAATGTTTAGTTCCATCGTTGTTCTCTGTGTAATTGACTTACAAAATGCAATTTGTGTAAAATGGGACATTAAAATTTTAATATATTTTTATCTTTTAACTTTTTAAAACGCGTTGTTAGATTTCTCTTTAAAAGGTCTCGTTTTCAAAATTAGTTTTCTTTTGTGCAAACGGGAATGGTTATCACACATTTTTAATAGCTTGCTCTGGCAGCTTTTGTAGTCAATAAGTTCTAAGCACTATTCAGATTTGTAATAAAAAGCTATGCAGATTTAGGACACTCTAAGGACTTTGGACGAGATTAGGAATTAAATTCCGAAGACAAGACAACAATCTTTTAAAACCAAAGATTTTGTACAATCTGTTCACGTTTTTCTATAACTTATTTTTTCATTTTGTAAGATAATAATATTGTTGCGGTAGGTACCATTGACGATTGTACAACCTCTAAAAGCACAAAAATCAAAATAAAGAGTTAAACTGGCAAGTTTGTGTGGACCAAAAAAATCGTCGGCGACAACCGGTCGATGTTGAATGATTGGAAGAGACTAAAGTGGCAGAAAATGAATTGAACTTGCAAGAATCAAATATAAGTCATTGCGATAAGCTTATCCGTATAGTTATCGGACCGAGAATACGAGATAGCCATTGTAGTTTCGCACCCGGTTGGAATCGCTGTTATCATATCAATTCATTTGCCCCATCGATTGATAACACAAATGAAGTGGGCACTCTGTTTTGACGGTATTACCTGGATATCTGGCTGAATCGGATGCGTTTTTTTTAGATGACGAGTGTGTCCAGCTATTTGCTTATCACTCGAATTTAAACACTGTTTACCGTCTAAACTGTATGTCAGACACATCTCAGGAGATCGGTCTGCTATAACAAATATCTATCTAACGTTCCTCCTTGTTTTTTTATACCCGTTACTCGTAGAGTAAAAGGGTATATTGTATTCGTGCAAAAGTATGTAACAGCTAGAAGGAAGCGTTTCCGACCCTATAAAGTATATATATTCTTGATCAGGGTCACTAGCCGAGTCGATATAGCCATGTCCGTCTGTCCGTCTGTCTGTCTGTCTGTCCGTATGAACGCTGAGATCTCGGAAACTATAAAAGCTAGAAGATTGGCATTTTGCATGCAGATTCTAGGAGTTCCTACGCAGCGCAAGTTTGTTTCAAAAAGATGCCACGCCCCCTTTAACGCCCACAATCGCTCATATACGATTTTAAAAATTTAAATATTTCGGAAAAGTAAAAATGCAGTTTTATTGTGTTTATCAATACCTATCGAAATGTAGAAGAAATTTTTCAAATCGGACCATTCGTTAAAAAGTTATGCGTGATCAAAGTTTCTATCTCCATCTCCCTCGCACTCCCTTTACCTGAGTAACGGGTATCTGATAGTCGGAGCACCCGACTATAGCGTTCTCTCTTGTTTTTATACTACAACTCTTAGAAATTAGTATAAGTATTATACGAAGTAGTACGAAATGTATACTACATGCCGTATACTATGTATACTACAAGGTATTTTTGTTATACTAAATAGTAAGAATAGAGATCGCCGAATTCAAATTGATAATTTGAACTTTTTGTCCTTTTTTCATGTGGTCTTTCTAATTCACATTATATTAATGCAAAATCTAAAGTTGTTTACCTGAGTAACGGGTATCTTATAGTCGAAGCACTCGACTATAGCGTTCTCTCTTGTTTTTCTATTAATTTTCCTCTGGCAGATAATAATTTTGTCGTTTGATTTAAAAAAAATTAAAAGTATTTTCGAAAATAGAGCAAACAAGAAAGGACTATACATATACCCTTGCAGTTATTACAAAACGACTACATTTCGACTTCAATGCCTATATTACTAGAAACAATGGAGCTATGTCGATTTTGCGCTGCATTTTACCATCGTTTCTATGGCAGCTGTTTGATATTGTTGTCCGATCTTGACAAAACTAAAAGCGTAATTCTGATATAGTAAATAATTACTATATCTCAATGGAATATTTTGATAAAAAGAAAAACAGCAAAATAACCTTTTTTTATACCCATTACTCGTAGAGTAAAAGGGTATATTGTATTCGTGCAAAAGTATGTAACAGGTAGAAGGAAGCGTTTCCGACCCTATAAAGTATAAATATTCTTGTTCAGGATCACTAGCCGAGTCGATTTAGCCATGTCCGTCTGTCCGTCTGTCTGTCCGTCCGTATGAACGCTGAGATCTCGGAAACTATAAAGGCTAGAAGATTGGCATTTTGCATGTAGATTTTAGGAGTTCCTACGCAGCGCAAGTTTGTTTCAAAATGGTGCCACGCCCCTCTGACGCCCACAAGCCACAAGCTGTGGCCACAGTTTTGATGCTATTATGAAAATTTTAATTGATATGTATTTGTTTCGTCAATACCTATCGATTGGCCTAATAAAAGTTTGCCACGCCCACTCTAACGCCCAAAAACTCATTAAACGCTTAAGCCTGGCTAGCGCCTACATTTCCGCCTTTAATGGCCCGGGTAGATGGCGCAATACAATAGCGCCATCTAACGGATGACTTTGGAACAGCTGGCCAAGGTGCTCAACAGAGTCAACGTTAATTCTCGATAAGGATTTCTATTAAAGGAAATTGCGATGGTTTTCATTTGTCAATAGCGAACTATATCCCAAGAACTATGCAAATCAAATCAAGTTAGCCAAATTGGAGGTCTGAGTCACACAATGGCGTGTGTGTGTATGCTGGTGCAGGACAAAAGCTGCCTGCGCTAAAGCAGCGCTGGTGCTGATGCTCGTGCTGTAAAGCTGCCAGCGCTAAGAGAACGCCTAATTCAAATTGATAATTTGAACTTTTTGTCCTTTTTTCCTGTGGTCACTCTAATTCACATTAATGTTAATGCAAACGGGTAACGGGTATCTAATAGTCGAGGCACTCGACTATAGCGTTCTCTCTTGTTTTATTTTTATTTTTTTTAATATTTTGATTTTTCTATGGGAGCTATATGATATAGAAGTCCGATTTTAATTTAATTTAAGACGTAATATGTGTGCTATATGACATAATCGCCCGATCCAGCTCGTTCCGACTTAAATACTACCTGCAATAGAATGACAACTATTGGGAAAGTTTCAAGCAGATAGCTTTAAAACTGAGGGACTAGTTTGCGTAGAAACAGACGGACGGACAGACGGACATGGCTAGATCGACTCCACACGTGATGCTGATCAAGAATATATATACTTTATAGGATCGGAAATGTCTCCTTCACTGCGTTGGAAACTTTTGACTGAAATTATAATACCTGCAAGGGTATAAAAACGGCGACTAAGATAGGCCAGTGTGTGAAAAATCTCAGAGGATGTCAAGCTCACAAAGCACTACGGGGTTTTTGACCTGTTTTTGTGGCAATAATTAATAACTCGGTCAGTTTTGGAGATATCGACATGAAACTTTACCAATCGTCATTATTTGTCCCTAGGCACATATAGTGTGAAAATCGTTCGGATCAGGAAACAATATCCAATAGCTCCCATAGGAACGATCCGTTAAATCTAAAAAAAAACAAGAGAGAACGCTATAGTCGAGTGCCCCGAATATCAGATACCCGTTACTCACGTAAAGGGAGTGCGAGGGAGATGGAGATAGAAACTTTGCTCACGCATAACTTTTTAACGAATGGTCCGATTTCAAAACTTTCTTCTACATTTCGATAGGTATTGATAAACACAATAAAACTGCATTTTTACTTTTCCGAAATATTTAAATTTTTAAAATCGTATATAAGCGATTGTGGGCGTTAAAGGGGGCGTGGCACCTTTTTGAAACAAACTTGCGCTGCGTAGGAACTCCTAGAATCTGCATGCAAAATGCCAATCTTCTAGCTTTTATAGTTTCCGAGATCTCAGCGTTCATACGGACGGACAGACAGACGGACAGACGGACGGACAGACGGACATGGCTATATCGACTCGGCTAGTGACCCTGATCAAGAATATATATACTTTATAGGGTCGGAAACGCTTCCTTCTAGCTATTACATACTTTTGCACGAATACAATATACCCTTTTACTCTACGAGTAACGGGTATAATTAATGAAATTGAAGGAGCTGAAATTTGTTGCTCCATGCCTATAAAAGTGGATGATAATAAGTGCAACAAAAGCAAAAAGAAAAAATTTCATCAAACTCAAAACTTATCGGGAGCCACGGATACACGACTATCAATTCAGCAGTTTGTAGGCAAAATGATTCGAATTTGTCCAAATTGATGGGCAACTGACAGGACAAACATATCAAAATGATCCTCTTATTATAAATAATTTTTTCATCAAACATTGTATAGCCTTTTGTTGCTCAAGCCGGCCCTTCCCGCTATTCCAAACAGCAACCAAGTCGGCGTTGGAGAAAGTGAGGTTATCTAAGAAAAATTCAAATTGCACCAATAGTGCGGAGAAGTGCACAATAAGACTAACAGATTTTTGCTCAGAATTGACAAGGCAACAACATACACTTGGACGCACTGAAAACTAATGCAAACTTCTATTTCAAAACTCTTTCCAAAGTTGAAATTTGTTCCTCAAAATTCAGCTTAAGGTGCATTTATAAAATGACAAAATGTTAGTATAAACACGCACAATTTAAACAATTAAAACATTTAACATATAGTACAAACCTATGAGATCAGTTTCCATTTATTTTTATACCCTTGCAGAGGGTATTATAATTTTGGTCAAAAGTGTGCAACGCAGTGAAGGAGACATCTCCGACCCTATAAAGTATATATATTCTTGATCAGGATCACCTCCTGAGTTGATATAGCCATGTCCGTCTGTCTGTTTCTATGCAAACTAGTCTCTCAGTTTTAAAGATATCGAATTGAAACTTTGCACACACCCTTCTTTCCTTTGCACGCAGTATATATGTCGGAACGGGATCGGCCGACTATATCCTATAGCTGCCATATAACTGATTGATCGGAAATGCCATAACTTTGGTGTTTGTAAAGTTAGGAAGCTGGGATTTCCTATGGGTTTTATATTTGGCCAATCAATCCGACCTACCAAATTTCATAAGGATCGGTTGACTATATCCTATAGCTGCCATATAACTGAACGATTAGAAATGCCATAACTTTGGTGTTTTTAAAGTTGGAAAGTTGGGATTTTTTATGAGTATTAAGAATGCACCATATGAATAATTTTGGGGAATATAATTTACAGAGTATTCTGCAAGGGTATATCAACTTTGGCTCCGCCCGAAGTTAGCTTTCCTTTCTTGTTTTCTTTACAAATGGTGTTTTACACGAATAAATTCATTTCACAGAACGCTTCGAAAAAATTGCAAACTTAGCGCAGGTGCTTTCGGATGCAACAGCTGACTTTAAAGCTGTTATGCTAACATTTGCTGTTAAGTATTAACATTTTGAGTATGAGGCATAACAGTTTGATGTTCTGTTAATGCATTCCCATTTTTATACCCGTTACTCGTAGAGTAAAAGGGTATATTGTATTCGTGCAAAGTAGGTAACAAGTAGAAGGAAGCGTTTTCGACCCTATAAAGTATATACAGTGAGTCACAAAAGTATTCGTTGCGAGGTACCTTACGAATAAACACATGATTTTTTTAATGAATATGTAACAAATTAATATTTTCATTTATTGTTTAGGGTAACGCACTTATTAAACATACAAAAAAAAACAAAATTTTTTTAAAAAATTAGCTTTATTGCTGGTTTTTTCTTTGGAAAATATTATAACTACAAAATATCATCTCACAAAAGTATTCGTTTTTTTGTTTCGGCATTAAATATTCATGTTTTTTTTTAAATTTAGTATTTTGTGTGCAAGCCGTTGTTGTCTTTAATAGCTTGTAAGCGCCTCGGCATTGACTCCACTAGTTTTCGGCACCGCACTTCGGGTATATTCGACCATTCCTTCAGCAATACCTCCTTTAGCTTATTCTTGGAGGAAATCTTATGTTCCTGGACTTTTAGCTTAAGATGGGCCCAAAGATTTTCAATAGGGTTGACGTCTGGGCTCTGTGGAGGAGTGTGAAGCTGCTTGGTATTATACAACAGCCAATTCTTGACTTTCCAGGCCGTGTGTTTGGGATCATTGTTTTGTTGGAAAATGAACTTGCCGTCTTCTAGACCCATTTTCGTGGCACTGGAGTGTAAATTTTCCTTTAATATTTTTAAATATCCTTCAGCATTCATAATTCCGTCTATAAACACCAACTTTCCAATTCCTCGAGCGGACATGCAGCCCCAAACTAGTACGGAACCACCACCATGCTTCACCGTTGGTTTAACATTTTTCAGTTTAAGCTCTTCACAGGGCTTTCGCCACACTTTTCCTTCTCCATCTGATCCGAATATATTAAATTTGCTTTCATCACTAAATATTATTTGTTCCCAGTTCTCAAAATTCCGGTCTAAATACGTTTGAGCAAAAGAAAGCCGCTTTGATATATTTATGGCTGAGAGCAAGGGTTTCTTTCTAGGGCATCTCCCATGCAGATCTTGGCTCCTGAGCACTCTTCGGACGGTTTCAGTGGATACGTTTGTTCCCAGGGATGTGGATAAGGCAGTATTAATTTTCGGAGCCGAAAGGTGCAGATTTTTTCTGTTTTCTTCGAGGATTTTCCTCTCTTCCCTGCAGGTTAATGATTCTGGACGGCCAGAACGGCGTAGATTTTCCAGGGAATTTCTCGATTTCAGTCAAGAAATGAGACTCCTTATTATTGAAGGACTTCTATCGAACATCTCACAAATATATTTAATAGATCGACCCTCATTATGGAGGTGTAAAATAATTTTTTTTTGGGAAACGTTTAATTCCATTCCCTTTGTCATTTTGCTAGAGATTTACACCATAAATGACGCCAAAAGTTTGTGTTTTTCCCCGAATTCAGTCTTTAAAATAGAAACGCAACCAAAATGCCAAAAAAAAATAATGCGCTAACCCCAAAAAATACTAAAATATAAAAAAAATCGTATGTGCAACGAATACTTTTGTGAGCATGCAAAACGGTTTATATTTATATTTTTGTCCATATCTTTTTATGGAAAACGTTTTCTGTTTGGTTTTTTTCGCCATATACATCACAAAATATATATCTTTGGAAACATAAACCATTTTTTACCATTTTAAAATGGTTACTTATTTAAAATTGGCATTTTTCAGTTAACCCTCTTTGCAACGAATACTTTTGTGACTCACTGTATATTCTTCTTCAGGATCACTAGCCGAGTCGATCTAGCCATGTCCGTCTGTCTGTCTGTCCGTATGAACGCTGAGATCTCGGAAACTATAAAAGCTAGAAGATTGGCATTTTGCATGTAGATTTTAGGAGTTCCTACGCAGCGCAAGTTTGTTTCAAAATGGCGCCCACAAGTCACAAGTAGTGGCCACAGTTTTGATGCTATTATGAAAATTTTAATTGATATGTATTTGTTTCGTCAATACCTATCGATTGGCCTAATAAAACCCGCAAAAACCCATTAAACGCTTAAGCCTGGCTAGCGCCTACATTTCCGCCATTCATGGCCTGTGGTACCAATGTCTTGGGGTAGATGGCGCAATACAATAGCGTCCCCAAATTTTAATTTAGTTTGAAAGACCCCATTGTAAATCAAAGGCCTCCACGTGGTGTTCCCTGGGTACCGATTTTAACATAAAAATCGGGAGCTAATTCGAGCGGCGAAAAACATACAAGAAGGCATATTTATATTAAGTTGTTTAGCTGAGTAACGGTAACTGAGTAATTAGAGCACTTTTAAAAATGCCTAAATGCCCCATAAAGTGGTCAAAAAACCCATAGTGCAAAGGAGGAAGGAAAAGCTACACCCTTATAAAAAAGTGAACATATATAGAAAGAATTTGAATTTAGTATATATTTAAAATAGCGACATTATTATACCCTTATAATTTTGGTCAGAAGTTTGTAATGCAGTGAAGAAGACGTTTCCGACCCCATAAAGTATATACATTTATTCTTGATCAGGATCAATAGGGGAGTCGATATAGCCATGTCCTTCTGTCCGTCTATTTCAATACCGTTTGCGAACTCAGTTTAAAAGCTAGCAATCTGAAACCTTCACAGTCGTCCTAAAACAAGTGTACGCAGATAAAGTCTGAAAATCGCCCCGATCGGATGTCTATATCCTATAGCTCCCATAGGAACAATCGGATATAACTTGCAAGAACGGAAGATATTTCGCGAAGTGTAAAAGCTATTGACATAAATCTTTCCAAATCTTATTTTTTTATGCATACCTTGATCAGGGTAAAAGCGCGTGGCGATCGGACGTCTATATCCTATAGCTCCTATAGGAACAATAGGGTGAAATCGGTTAAAATTTAATGATTTTTAGGATATTTCGCGCAGTGTGTAAGCTACCGACATAAATTTTTCCAAGTCTTATTTATTTACGCATATCTTGATTAGGGTAAAAGCGCTTGCCGATCAGACGTCTATATCTCAAAGCTTCCGTAGGAAAAATTGTTAAAGGCTGCGAAAGTATCCTTTTTTTCTATTTTATATGACATTTTTGCAGTATAAAAGCAATTGACGTGAAACGATGCAAATCTAGTTTACTTATGTATACCTTATTCCTTTCGCTACTTTTTCAGTTTTAGCAATGACTTGCCGAAGTCAGCTTCCGTCCTCATTTTATATTTCATTTTATTACATTTTATATTTAGGTTAACCAATTATAATAGTTATTTATGAACATAATTTATAATGATTTAATTCATGCAGTTTTTGTCATCCGATAGAACCCAAAGGGGCTATTACAATTTACTTTTTTTAAAGAAGAAACAGTCATAAATCACGAAACTGCACAAGATCTCGAAAAGCCTTTGGTCGACTTAATTGTTTCCAGGTCTAGTTTGATCAGTTTATCCAATCTTTTTTGGAGTGGAGAATTTCGGATAGAACAGTAGACCCCAAAAGACGTATCTTGTTGCAGCCTTAAATTGTGTATAGGTTATATAACGTTTCTCTGGGCTTAAATTTTTACTTAGGTGCTCTTAGTCTTCCATTTTGGTTAATCTTCACCGATTCGATAAATACATAAATGCATAAAACAACAAAAACCCGAGAATTTAATAAAATAATTTCGCAGAACACTGGTGGTTTTGTGTTTGCGGTATGCCCACCCTACCAATGTTCACCTGCCGCTAGAGCACGGCTCTGGTGATCCCTTGTATACCCTAGAACCGTAGAAACATCAGCTGAGTTCAGTTAATTACATTTTTAAGCTTTCATTTTAACAAGAAAAGCCTAGTATCCAGATCGACAAACGATTACGCTAGCGTAAAAACTTTAATCTTTCCAGTGTGACCAACGTTTCGAGAGTTCATCAGATTTAAGCGTGCTACGGTCGTACTGTCAATCAGCTGGGTTTGTTGACAAGCAGTTAAAATTCAAATATCGTATTTGCGGGAAAGAGCCTTTAAATGATATTATCAAATACCTTGGCAAGACAAGTCTGCCGATGTGCAAAGATATTAAAAAACAATACAATTTGAATTTAACAGTTGTTTTTTTTGATTTACTGATAATTATTTGCTAATTTAAAGTTGATAGCTGCACTTTTATTGTGTTTTTTCGTACATTCTGGACCTAAAAAACATTTTGCTCTGACAAGAGGCACCCCAGATAGTATTAATGTTATTTTGTCCTCACATGTAAACACCTGCAATCGACTTTAGTGAGTTTTTTGAGTTTTTCCCTCCAGGAAGCAAACTTCGGCCAGCTGAAGTTTATATACCCTTGCAGTTATTACAAAACGACTACATTTCGATTTTAATGCCTATATTACTAAAACGCTCGATTTTGCGCTGCATTTTGCCATCGCTTCTATGGCAGCTATATGATATTGTTGTCCGATCTTGACAAAACTAAAAGCGTGATTCTTACATAGTAAATAATTACTATATCCCAACTTTATTTGATTCTTGCAAGTTCAATTCATTTTCTGCCACTTTAGTCTCTTCCAATAATTCGACATCGACCGGTTGTCGCCGCCGATTTTTTGGTTAATGTGGGGCTGTTTCCGAGACGCTGGTTTAACTTTTTAAATTTATTTGTGTGCTTTTATAGGTCGTACAATCCTAAATGGTACCTACCTCAACAATACTATTATCTTACAAAATAAAAAGTAAGTTATAGAAAAACGTGAACAGATTGTAAAAAATCTTTGGTTTTTTTTTTTTTTTTTATTTCTAAGGATTGGTGCGAGAAATCCCCATACTATGACTTGAGCCTCGCACATGTCGGGTGTGGTGAGAAACCGAAGTTGGCTTCAAAGATGGCTCTCAGCAGAGCTTTTGCAGAGGTGCGGGCAGAGAAAATGAAACCTCTATATAGATTCTTACTCTATGCATAGAGAGCAAATGAAACCTCTATATAGATTCTTCCTCTATGCATAGAGTAAGAAACTATATAGAGGTTTCATTTGCTCTGCCATAGAGTAATAATGTATAGAGCCGTCATTTGCTCTGCCCGCGCTCTCGAGTGACTTTGCCAGTGATGCCACGTAGGGGAAAAACGGAAAAAAAGAGAGTTTTGCTAATGTTCGAATCGAGCCTGAATCCATGCCCATGGTAAATTCTTATTGCTGCACTGGTCGCTCTTATTCCTAAGGATAGGTGCGAGAATTCCCCATACTATTGCTTGTGCTTCGCACATGTTAGAAGTGGTGAGAAACCGAAGTTTGAAGAAGTTAGCTTCGAACATGGCTCTCAGCAGAGCTTTGGCAGAGGCCCGGGCAGAGCAAATGAAACCTCTATATAGTTTCTTACTCTATGGCTCTGCCCGCACCTCTGCAAAAGCTCTGCTGAGAGCCATGTTCGAACCCAACTTCGGTTTCCCACCACACCCGACATGTTTCATTTGCTCTGCCCGGGCCTCTGCCAAAGCTCTGCTGAGAGCCATGTTCGAAGCTAACTTCTTCTAACTTCCGTTTCTCACCACTTCTAACATGTGCGAACCACAAGCAATAGTATGGGGAGTTCTCGCACCTATCCTTAGGAATAAGAGCGAGCAGTGCAGCAATAAGAATTCACCATCGATTCAAGCTCGATACGAACAAATGAAAAACTCTCTTTTTTTCCGTTTTTCCCCTACGTGGCATCACTGGCAAAGTCACTCGAAAACGCGGCCAGAGCAAATGAAACCTCTATATAGTTTCTTACTCTATGCTCTATGGTCGTTCTCCTGCGGCCGCTCCATAGACATAGAGTAAGAATCTATATAGAGGTTTCATTTGCTCTGCCTGGGCTCTGGAGTGACTTTGCCAGTGATGAGAAAAATGAGAGTTTTTCATTTGTTCGAATCGAGCTTGAATCGATGCCCATGGTGAATTCTGATTGCTGCACTGCTCGCTCTTATTCCTAAGGATAGGTGCGAGAAATCCCCCTACTATTGCTTGTGCTTCGCAAATGTTAGAAGTGGTGAGAAACCGAAGTTAGAATAAGTTAGCTTCGAACATGGCTCTCAGCAGAACTTTGGCAGAGGCCCGGGCAGAGCAAATGAAACCTCTATACAGTTTCTTACTCTATGGCATCAGTCATACTTTGGCATTTATTGAGACGTGAAAGTACATATTTTTTTTTTTTTTTTTTTTTGTTAAATGGGTTATGTGTTTTAAACTAGTTTTCTGCTACCTATAGGGTAGTCTATGGCTTAATCTAATTATATATTGGGGGGAAACAAGATTTAGTCCTTATGAGTTACATTATATCTTATTATAGTTACATACAAGTTTTGTTTTAATTTAAATATTTATTTTTGTTTTTATATAATCCTGGAAGGGAGATCCGTTGGGTAGTACCTTTTAAGTCTTCTCTTTCTGGGTTGTATCCTGAGATGCCTGGCAAGCCCATTCGGGTGACTTGTTAGGCGTCGAACATAGCTGGCTGCATTTGTTTGAAGGGCATCGCCTACCTTGGGAACCCGTAGGTCCCGTTCAATGTCCCTGTTCCTCATGTACCAGGGAGCATCGCATATTTTTCTTAAAATTTTTGTTTGGGCAATTCTGATTTTATTGATGTTGCTTTTGACTGCAACACCGTATATCTGGAATGCATACTTCCATATTGGGCTTAGAATCATTTTATAGATCGCTACTTTGCTGTGTAATGACAGTTTATTTTCGGGAGCAAGCAGCCAAGCCATCTTACCAGCCTTCGCCAAAACCGATTTCTTAACCATAGTCGTATGGGCTTGAAAGTTCAGGCGTCTGTCCAGTAATACGCCTAGATACTTATGTGAGGTCATGTGCGCCAAAGTGGAGCCCAGCATATTGATGCCTTCGCAGGATAAGGGTCTAGTTGTAAAGGTGACACTCGCGCATTTGCTGCTATTTATGCCTATGTTCCATTTCTGCGTCCAGCCCTCAAAGCTACATACATATTGCTGTAAGGATTCCGTAGCTAACTTTACGTCTACACTTCTGGTCAGTATCGCCGTATCGTCGGCGTAAGTGGCAATCAGTACGTCGTGATCTTCTATTCCAGTTATTACGCTAGAGCTGGGCATGTCAGCAGTATATAACGTATACAGAGTAGGGCCAAGGACGCTGCCTTGCGGAACTCCTGCACAAATTTGGCGTTCAGATGATTTTGCTCCATCTACGACAACTCTGAAGCTTCTACCTTTTAGGAAACTGCTAACTAGCTGGTAGAGCTGAGGTGTTAGAATACTCCTCAGTTTAAACAGCAGACCATCATGCCACACCCTGTCGAAAGCTTGCTGAATATCCATGAAAACAGAAGCTGTGTACATTTTGCGTTCCATTGCTTCTAGGGCGAAATTCACAACACGATGTAGCTGTTCCGGCGTGCCGTGTTTTGGCCTAAAACCAAATTGCCAATTTGGAATTCTGCTAGACACAGAATTTAGCTGCAGAATTCTGTTCAGAATCACCCTTTCCAACATCTTGCCCAGTGCTGAGAGAAGGCTGATTGGCCTATATCCATCTACTTCGGTATGCTGTTTACCTGGCTTTGGAACCATTGTGATGAGTGCTGTCTTATAAATCATAGGAAAGTGGCCTATCCTAAAAATGCTATTTAACAGCAGCACAATAAAAAGTAGAGCTCTTTTGGGGAGGAGTTTAAGGGTCCGCTTATCCAAGAGATCTTCACCAGGAGATTTTTTACTTTGAAGCTTTTTAATTTGATTAACCACCTCTTGCAATGTCACCGGGTTCGCAGGAAGGGCCATTTGAAACGGCATTTCTAATTGATCTTCAACAAGTTTTCTTATGAACTCTAAGGAAAAATTAAAAGGCTTAAATCGTTCTTCAAGGCTATTTGTAAAAACTTCCGCCTTCTCCTGACTAGAATAGCACCAGCCGCCTGCTGGGTTTTTTATGGGGCCTTTTGGAATTGAAATTCTTTTAAAACGGCTAGTGAGTTTCCAGAGCGAATAGTTAAAAGATGCTTTCGGCTCAGCGCTCTCCAGAATGTCATCTATTTTGCCTTGTTTTATTTTGGCAAGAACTTTGTGAAGTCTGTTTGACAACCTTTTATACATCTGGTGAATACGTATGTCACCTGTTCTTACATATTCTTTTCTGACTCTTCTCTTCAAGCGTAAGAGCGCGTCAGCACTTTGCGAAAGGCCAGATCGTCGGTGTTGGTAGGCTGAATTGTGGGACGTAGGTTTGGCAGATGATGCAGCCAGCATTATATTATTCATGAACAGTGATATCGCATCTTCTATATCTTCTGGACTGTTTATTTCCAAGTTCAGGTTTATTTTTCTATCTAGTTCAGATTTAAAAATATCAACATTGGATGCATGTGAGAGTATAACTTGCCTCTTCGGTATAAATTGCGGTGCTTTGTACAATGTGGCCACAACTGGTAAGTGATCCGAGGAGAGCTCATATTTGATTTCAACAGATAGCTTATTTAGATCAATCCCGTTCACAACAAAAAAGTCTAGAGCAGAGGGTGTAAGTCGAGTGTTATAGGAATAAAACGTTGGCTCCCCCGTAGCAAGAATTTGGCAATTACTGCTGGAAATGGCCTCTTGCAAGTGCTTCCCTCGAGAGCATGACCTAAAGTTTCCCTACCATGGATGCTTTGCATTAAAATCACCACCTGTGATGAACTTGTTGCCAAAGGATAACAATAGATGGTCAAAATCAGCTTTACTCCATGGCTCATTTGGAGGTGTATATACAGAAGAGATTTTGAAGCATTCACCATTAGTAGACACACTTACACTGGCAGTTTGTATGCTAGCGCTGGAGGTAGGTTCATTCTGGGAATGGACAATGACTGAACGAATCAAAACTGCAGAGCCACCCTTGGCAGTACCACTCGGATGATTAGCGTAGTATTGATCATACCCGGGTAAATAGACTTTTAGGCCAGGGCGCATGTGGGTCTCTGTAATTAACATGATATCAATTGAATTCGCGCTGATGAAAAGTCTGAGTTCTTCATTGTTTCTGACCAGTCCTCCTGCGTTCCATAATCCGATTTTAAAAAAGGATGGAATCATTTTGAGATTAGTTTATGTACCAGGTCTGGAAAGAATTTATTTGTTTCCATCGTTTCCTGAATTAGTTTGTCCGTTCTTGTAATTAGGTCGTGGATTGCATTCTCCAGCATATTAATTTTATTATTGACATTGATATTGTGGTTTTGGGAATGATCGACGGATCGCAACCTATCCTGGGTTGTGTGCCCATTGACTTGTTTTCCTTCTTTTGGCCTTACCATATCAGCGTAGGAGAAGCCGTTTTTCACAGTAGCATTCGAGATAAATCAATCAATGGATACGCTATAGACAGGCTACAAGTAGGAACACTCCATGAGCTCTCCTCGGACCACACTCCTATCATGGCCATATTGCATGGCACATCTGTGGAAAAACTACAGCGCTTCTTGCCAGAGGTGCTAATATAAACGCTTTCAAAGCCTTCCTGGAACAGCTGAGCGAGGTTATCATAAAAGTCCAGGAACCTTCTGACATTGACAATGCCATCAGCCGTTTAATGCGCATGAGAAACAAGGCTGCTGAGATAACTGCATCCAGGAATTACCAAAATACGGAGACCTCTAGACATCTCCAGCTACCACCCAGAATTGGGGCACATCTCAACCTAAAGCGAAGAGTAAGAAGAGAATATGCAAGAACGGGAGACGCCAAAACCATCAGATACATAATCGGCTGGCTAAATGTCTAAGCAAGGCGCTCGAACGAATAAAACAAAAATCTATAGACTAGTTAGTTCGAACTACTCGCTGTGGCGTATCACAAACTGTAAAAGGCTCAGCCCACCCCAAAATCAGCAATTAGAAACCCCTCAGGTGGCTGGTGCCGTACGAGCCTAGAGAAAGCTGAAGCGTTCGCTAACAACCTCGAGCAACGTTTCAAGCCTTACGACTATTCACCTGTAAGTATACGTCGACAAGTTTATTGGAATCCCCATTTCAAATGAGCCTGCCTGCCAAGATAGATACAGAGTCGTACCAGGTCCTCCACAGAAATATTTATATATTTGCGGGGACAGGCCAAATGGCCGGAGTTGTTGGGCATGGGAAGATTAGGAGGTGGAAGAGGGGTGCAGTTAGCCGGTCCCGTAAGTCCGGGTGCCGACCGATCCGCAGCTCTACCGGGATGTTGCCGGAATGGGCCCGATCCCGTGCGCCGGGTGTCGGGCTCGTTTGACCAAACGAAGGTGTTTTGAGGCCCAGGTTCGACGGCTAAGTCACCCGTGAGCCGCCGGCCTGGCTCCGTGGGAATTCCGTGGTGGGTAGCAGTCCCGTCAGCCGGGAGCTGTACACAGATCGGAAGGATGTGGGAGTGGCCTCCATGGCCGCGGCGTTCATGACCCCGAAAACCCGGGTGTCGCTCGCGCCTTGGTCACTGAGCCAGGTGAGGATCTCGAGGCAATGGTCTTCACGGCCGCGGCGTTTGCGACCCCGAAAACCCGAATGCCGCTCCCGCCTTGGCTGCCGAGCCACGTGAGGGACGTGGGCAGGAAGAGGGAGGAAACCTTGCCAGAAATAAAATGTTTCGTTAAGTTTTACTTTATTTCCCCTTTAACATAAATGGTTCCTAGCTCTAACTCCTATCTGTCTCACCGCCACGAGAGTTGCTTCCCGTAGGGTTCGGCCCGAGGCCTGTCTCACCAGCTCCTCCTGTTTCTCCATCGTCATGGAGTCCCGTTTATCCACGAGGGCGGGGCCACATGGTTCTCCTTGTCCTGGTCGATCGGTAGTGGTGCCGCTCGGTTGGGCGCCGCTAAGTCCCGGACACGTGGTGTCCTCGTTATCTCCTTCAGCTCCGAAATGCACGTCCGATCGCCACTGATGCATAGCATAGAGTCATAGCATAGAGTAAGAAACTATATAGAGGTTTCATTTGCTCTGCCCGGGCCTCTGCCAAAGCTCTGCTGAGAGCCATGTTCGAAGCTAACTTCTTCTAACTTCGGTTTCTCACCACTTCTAACATGTGCGAAGCACAAGCAATAGTATGGGGAATTCTCGCACCTATCCTTAGGAATAAGAGCGACCAGTCCAGCTGCAGAATCTCACCATGGGCATGGAATGAAGCTCGATTCGAACATTTGCAAAACTCTCTTTTTTTCCGTTTTTCCCCTACGTGGCATCACTGGCAAAGTCACTCGAGAGCGCGGGCAGAGCAAATGACGCCTCTATACATTATTACTCTATGCTGAGAGCCATGTTCGAAGCTAACTTCTTCTAACTTCGGTTTCTCACCACTTCTAACATGTGCGAAGCACAAGCAATAGTATGGGGAGTTTTCGCACCTATCCTTAGGAATAAGAGCGACCAGTGCAGCAATAAGAATTCACCATGGGCATCGATTCAAGCTCGATCCGAACAAATGAAAAACTCTCTTTTTTTCCGTTTTTCACCTACGTGGCATCACTGGCAAAGTCACTCGAGAGCGCGGGCAGAGCAAATGAAACCTCTATATAGTTTCTTACTCTATGAAAAGAGCACCCAAAGCAGATACTACTGGAATATTGTCATAGAGTAAGAAACTATATAGAGGTTTCATTTGCTCTGCCCAGGCCTCTGCCAAAGCCTCTATGATATTGTCAGTCCCTGGAGACGTTCAAATTTCTACAAAAGAAACTGCAACTGTGTAAGTGGTCGTCCAACAAACACTTGTTGCTGTAACTGTGTTAGTGGGCGTGGAAGAGCTAGTTTTTAACGCATCTCCCATTTTTAGTCGAAGGGTCCAGCTGCTGTCGGGCCAGATCGCTTGCAACTTGGCTCGTAGTTCCGCTGGACTTTAACCGGCGATTTTCCTCAGCCTCCCAAGACCAGACAGCTTTCTCGAGAGCGGCGGACAAAAAGGTGTGCTGCTATCCATTTCCAATCAGTAAAATAATAGAAATCAAATGCATAGTCTTCAACACTCTTAACTTGTTGTCTCTCGCCGGGCAGTGCGTGCAAGCGAGAGGCAAGACCCAGCCCAATGGGCAAAGTCGTTCACAATGGTTGCACTTCTGCTCAGTTGGTACAATTTAGCGTAAACAATAGAGATACCGGCGGGCGGTTCTTAAATTATTACACAACAGTGTATGCTGGATATCACTTTCTGGTTGCCGATTAGAAGATTAACACAAACGCCACAAGTAGATTTTGACCAAACTCTTTGCCATTCGCAACGAAACTGGACATCACTCTCTGGTTGCTGATTAGGAGTTTAACACGAACGCTACACGTAGATTGCGACCAAGCTCTTTGCCATTCACAACGAAACTGGAGATTTATTTAAACGGCAATATCTCCAAAAGCATTGATCCGACTGTTTTAAATTTTGGGGCTGAGTTTAAGATATATAGATTTAAAAAATGTAAATTGAAATTTTTAAAAAACTATATACTTGCGCATTCTATTATGCACTGCGACTTGAAGGGAAAAACAGACATTTTAGAATTTTATTTTAATGGAATTAGTTGATTTTGTGAGAATACGTTTGGCTTTATCACCGCTCTGCAAAAATAGAAAAATGTAAATGATTATAAAGTTTTATTAGTCTTAATTTACAGAGTCACACGTTTGTCTTCAAAGCTTGATCCTGTTAGAAAAAGAGTGTGACCAGCCTAGTCTTTTTTTCAATTTAGGATTTGGTTTTGGTACTGCTTCCGTCCGCTGTGCGGGTTCTTAATCTAGACCGCCACAGTACTCCATCCCTAGTGACGACGTCACGATGTTATGAATTGGACTCTTCGCTTCTCGTAGGTTCGTGGTTTCCCATTGCTTTCAGGTTGGAAGTCCAGTTGATCATCGCTTCTAAGAATAAAAGAGGGTTTAATTCTGTCCACAGACACTGCTACTTCTTTTCCGTTGACATTTAACGTAAATACTCGGTGATTATTGCGATGTACAACTTCAAATGGGCCAGTGTATGGTGGCTCCAAAGGCTGTTTGACGGCATCGGAAATACGTGCGAGCATTTGTCTATTCCTTTAAGACGGAACATTTTTTGGGTGCTATGGTGTGTAGCTGGAGTTGGACGTATTTTTCGCATCTGTTCGCGAAAGCTACTAATAAAAGTAGCAGGATCTGGGCTTGCATCTATGTCTTCGAAGAACTCGTTTGGCAAGCGTACCGACGTACCGTAGAGCATCTCGGCAGCCGATGAGTTCAGATCCTCCTTAAAGCACGTTCGAAGTCCTAGCAAGACGACAGGTAGCAGTTCTGGCCAAGGAGTGTTTAGGTGACACAAGCCGTTTGACTGTGGGTGATATGCAGTCGTATGGATGTGTTCAATTCCCATAAGTTGAGCTAGTTCCTTGAAGACTCAAACTTAGTGCCTTGATCGGTCGTTATGGTTTTAGGAGTTCCAAAACGCGCAACCCATTGTGACCAAAATCGTTGGCCACCGTCTCGGCAGTGATGTTTGTGAGAGGAATAGCTTCGGGCCAACGGGTGAATCTGTCTATCATGGTGAGACAGTACCGAAAGTCTTGATGAAACGGCATGATGACGATGTCCAGATGCACGTGATTGAACAGAGCCTAGAGAAAGCATCTACGACTGTGTTTTCAGCTCCTTTGACGTGAACGATTTCGGTCGTAAAAATGTAGCCCAGATGACGGGCTACACCAGATGGTGACGTCTTTTCAGGCCGTTGCCTAGATGCGTAAACGAGAGGCTTGTGGTCCGTTTTGATGCCAAATATGCGACCCTCGAGACAATGCTTGAATTATTTTATGGCTTCATAAATCGAGAGCAATTCCCGATTGTAAGTGCTGTAGTTTTTCTCAGTGTCCGTGAGTTTTTTTGAGAAAAAACCAAGTGGTCGCTTATGGTCGTCGATTACCTGTTCTAGTGCAGCACCTATCGCGACATTAGAATCATCACATGCCAGGACCCGTTGTGCAGTTGGACTCGGATGACAACAGTACCGCTTCTGTGACACTTTTCTTGCATGCCTCATAGGCGGCGATATGATCTGCAGTCCATTCAGGAGCTGTGAAAGAGGTGCCTGGATGTGTGACGAACGGGGCAGGCACCTTCGATAATAGTTGATGATGCCGAGGAATCGTCCAAGCTCGCAGATGGTAGAGGGCCTCACGTAGTTTTGAATAGCTTCTACACGATGACTTGAAGGTTTAATTCCGTGCTAAGCCGGCCTGGGCCAGCTGACACTTGCTAAGGTTAATGCTCAGTCCATGGCTACGAAGGATCTCCAAGACGGCACGAAGAAGCTTCTCGTGTTCCTGAGGTGTTTTGGACATGATCAGGATATCGTCTATATAGCAATAAACGAAATTAACGCCACGAAAACGGCATATAGAGGAATTCGATAAGTCCAAACGGAGTGCAAACGGCGGTTTTAGGAATATCACACTCAGCCATTGCAATCTGATAGTACGCCTTCACCAGATCAAGTTTGGAAATTATTTTGTATTTGCTGCTCCAAGAAGTCGTGGATGTGAGCAATTGGATAACGGTCAGGTACCGTTATAGCATTGAGCTTGCGATAGTCCCCGCAAGAACGCCAACCACCATCCTTTTTGCTGACCATATGTAATGGGCTTAACCATTGGCTCTTGCAAGGGCGACCGAATTAGTTACTCACCAGACAGACGGCGTGGGCGGTCGGATATTGGACTTCCCATGGTTTCGATGAAGTGTTTTACATCGTCCCGGGTGCTTGTCCTATGTGGTGGTAATCCATATTTACCATTAATGGTCGACACACAGTGATGTTTCGCGTTCGAAAGCAAAGCCGGACTCGACAAGTTGGTGTTTGCATCAATTAGTTTTTTGCCTTTAACGTCGACGAGCAGGTTGAAATGGGACAAGAAATCGACGCCTATGATAGCTAACTCGGTGTCAGCTACGATGAAAGGCCAAAGTTGAGGTCAACCACCACGCTGCCGTAGGTGTGGATGACATTTCCATTTGCTGCATACAATGTGAGATCGCTTTGTTTGACGTTTTGCGTAGCTCGTGAGCGTGGCATGACTGAGACCACAGAACCCGAGTCTATGAGGAATCTGCGGTGTGAGTTGCGATTGGTAATGTGAAGACGGATTTCTGTGAACTTGTTAGTTTCGGCTGACTCTGCAAACTTATCGAGCAATCGTCACTTTAGAGTATAATACTTGTTAGCCGCTGGCGGGTGATTAACTAAATCCTCAACTGTCACAACAACGTCTGGATCCAAATTTTCGGTGATGTAGTCAAATTTGTCGTCATCGTTGTTGACGCCGTGCAGACAAAATGATCGTTCCACTTGGGCGAACCACAATTGCGGATTGTTGCTTGTGAATTTCGGGAGTTGAATTGTTGCTCGTGCCGTTAGAGCCGTGTTAGCCGTCTGCGCTGAAGACGAATTAACCTGCAATGCCTCGACTTGGGCTTGCAGATCTCTGATCGTATGCAGCAGTTGTTGCGACTCGTCGGTCATGTTGAGGGTGGCGTCGTTTTCATAGATTAACCTTCTGGGAACTAGGGAGCGCAGGTTGTATCGGGGTACGGCGGGCATACACTTTTTGATGTATTAGTGGCGTCGCTTCAGCTTTGTGTGTGTGTGTGTGGCTAAAAGCCAGAAGTTCTGTGCAAATTTTAATTTTGCCTTTTTTTGGCGCAATTAAAGAGTATTTGCAGCCTGTTCAAGTTCGGGGTCACCACTATAGTAACACAAGTTGTTACTATAATTTGATATAGGAAGTTTTATTAGTTTGAATTTATAGATTAATAATTTACAGAGTCACACGTTTGTCTTCGAATCTTGATCCTGGTCGAGAGGGTGTGACCAGCTTAGTCTATTCAGTTTAGGATTTTGTTCGGGTACTGCTTCCGTCCGCTGTGTGGTTTCTTAATCTGGACCGCCACACTGCTGTGCTCGAACGTATTCATTTGCACCGATGCCGTCAAACAGCCTTTGGAGCCACCATACACTGGCCCATTTGAAGTTGTACATCGCAATAATGACCGAGTATTAACGTTAAATGTCAACGGAAAATAAGTAGCAGTGTCTGTGGACAGAATAAAACCCGCTTTCATTCTTAGAAGCGATGCTCAACTGGACTTCCAACCTGAACAAAATCCTAAATTGAAAAGACTAGGCTGGTCACACTTTCTTTCGACCAGGATAAAGCTTCAAAGACAAACGTGTGACTCTGTAAATTATTAATCTATAAATTCAAACTAATAAAACTTCATATATCAAATTATAGTAACCAACTTGTGTTACCATAGCATCTGTGGGTTAGTTGCCGAACTTATTTCGAGGGGGTGGTTACGAGAAAGCCAATAGGTCACCAGGGCGAAATATCAGTTGGACTTTTGTTGAGAGCGTTTATGACGGTTTGTCACTGTAGGATGGCTCAGTGATGGCCAGGGTTCGTCACAGAAATTTGTTTGTGTCAGGCGTGGTTGCTGAAAGAGAATTCCGACCCAGCCCAGAGTAGAAGTCGTGGAGAATTACACAGTAATTGAATATAACTAGGTTTATTTTGGTAAGATTCTTTACATTTCATTGATTCTGACCAACGGATTCCCCTGACTGGCGGTGTGCCGCCCTTGCTGCTTTAGTTTCCCTCGTCCAATCCGACTGTTAGGTGGCGGGAGCCGTCCAGCTGCTCGAGAGGAACAGCACGGGATTACGGCTGCTGGTAGAATAGACCCCAGGGCTGGTTGCCACGTAGAGAGCCGGGACCTGAAATGAGAGTATCGGACGTCCCTTGGCCGGTAAGAGAGAATATGTTGCTTGGGGACCCTAAAGTCAGCCGCAAGAGGGAGAGAGAGTATGTTGCTTGGGGACCCTGAAGTCAGCCACAAGAGGGAGAGAGAGTATAATGCTTGGGGACGCTGAAGTCAGCCACAAGAGGGAGAGAGAGTATAATGCTTGGGGACCCTGAAGTCAGCCACAAGAGATAGAGAGTATGTTGCTTGGGGACCCTGAAGTCAGCCACAAGAGATAGAGAGTATGTTGCTTGGGGACCCTAAAGTCAGCCGCAAGAGGGAGAGAGAGTAAGTTGCTTGGGGACCCTGAAGTCAGCCGCAAGAGAGAGAGCGCGGCCGGTGAACCGAGCCGTAAGGAGGCGTGATCCTGAAATCAAACAAAAATTTTATGGATTTTAGTGGTAGTGTATGGTGACGTAATTTCCCCTGTTCGACACCACCCGCCAGGTTGTCTCTCCATCCTTTATCAGCCAGCGCTGCTGCCTTCCGCTTCTTTTTCCTGCCAGCTTCTCCTTTATTTCGTCTTTTGCCGCCTTTGATAACACCGCTCCTTCTGGCATTATCCATCCCCCGTCGCTGCGCTCCTCCTCAGGGAGCTCGAGGATATCCCGGTCCTCTTCGTCTCCGGCCGGTCTTATCTCTAGCTCTAAGCCTCCACACCTCAGCGTGCTGCGTGCCCCGGCTAAAAAGTCCATTCCTAACAGTATTCCTCCTGCCACTTCTGTTAGTATTATGAACGTTAACCTGAACGATCTTCCTCCAAATTGGATTTCTGCCGCGAATTCTCCTATCGCCTTCTGCGTTGCTCCGTTGGCCAGTGTTATTTCTGTTCTGGTTCCACACCATTCGCCTTGTTGTCTCAGATCTTGATATCTGCATCTGCTTATCGTGCTTCTCGATGCTCCTGTGTCCACGACTCCTTTTGCTGTCTTGTTTCCGACCCTTATCCGGGCTGCAATTTGGAACCCATCGCAAAACAGCTGTTCCCCTGCTGCTGGCTCTTTTATTGCCGCCTGAGCTGTCAGCTTCATCTGCTCAGGCCTTCTGCGTTTCCCGGCCCTGCCCTGCAGCACTCCGTGGTTCTCGTACCGTTTATTCCACAGTCTCGGCGGATTGTTGCACGTGCGAGCCGCATGTCCGGTTCCTCCGCAGCGCATGCATATCTCCGGTCTTAGTTGCTGCTGTGCAGGTTGGCTTGCCTCTGTCAGGTTCTCTGCCTCTATTTCTTCTACTTCCTCCGCTAGTTCTGCGAGTCTTTGTCTAACTGTTTCTGTATGATCCGTTCTTTTGGCGAACGCTGCCAACAAACGTCTTAAATCTTCGCTTCTTTCTGACGTTGGGGGACCCTAAAGTCAGCCGCAAGAGAGAGAGAGAGTATGTTGCTTGGGGACCCTGAAGTCAGCCACAAGAGAAAGACGGTTTGGTGCTTGGGGACCCTAAAGTCAGCCGCAAGAGAGAGAGAGAGAGTATGTTGCTTGGGGACCCTAAAGTCAGCCGCAATAGCGAGAGAGAGTATGTTGCTTGAGGACCCTAAAGTCAGCCGCAAGAGAGAGAGAGTATGTTGCTTGGGGACCCTAAAGTCAGCCACAAGAGAGAGACGGATTGGTGCTTGGGGACCCTAAAGTCAGCCACAAGAGAAAGACGGTTTGGTGCTTGGGGACCCTAAAGTCAGCCGCAAGAAAGAGAGCTCGGCCGGTGAACCGAGCCTTAAGGAGGCGTGATCCTGAAATCAAACGTCTCTTAGTGAAACCTTCGGATCGGCAAGCCGAAGCCGGGGTTAAGGATGTTAGAGGGAGAGGTAAGTACTACGGGAACTAACTACAATATATAAACGGACTTGGATCGAATGATCTAGTGTACCAAAAAAGTGACTTTGCTGCTTACCACCACTGTGGAGTTGCCTCTATACCCTTAGACGGTCTGCTGCTAAGTGACCTTCTATGGCCCGTGGTCCACTTTATATAGGGCTCGGCGAGATATAGTGTGCCCGCCGCCTGTGTGGGATTTGCCGGTATAAGTGTGGCCACCTCTCTCGGTGTAGTGTGCCCCTACGCGTGCGATCGATGGCGCGCGCGCGTTCTTAGTTTGAATTTGAATTTAACGCTCTTTTCCTTTAACTTTTTTAGTCTTTTTACTTCCATATTGATTTGTGCGCGCCCAGCGTCACACGTTTTTCTTTTCAGCTGTTAAGGGGCTTGGCGGCATTGGCGAGCGGCATCAGAATTCTTTTCCATTCGAACCTCCAACTGATCAAGTCGTGAAAATCCAATCAGTAAGTTTTAACGTGTAGACTTGGGCCTAGCTGGTATAGAAGCGAATTTCGAGAAAGAGGCAGCCGAGTCCTAGAAATTAGGGTAAGTTGCAGACAAAAAGAAAAATAAGGGTTTTCGATCAGCAGTGTGTTATGTGGTTTGTAGGGGCTCGGTAAGCAAAAAGTCGGTTACGATATTCGGACAATCGGAACACGTAGATCTCCAGCAGCCGAGCGGACCTAAAAAAAACTCTCATTGGAGTGATTTTACGGACAAGGCACCAGTGTCTACGCGGACGTCGCGGAAAGCGATCACCGAGGATCGACGGGGAGAAAAGCGCAGCAAAAAATTTGTTGAAATGATGTGCAAAGTCTAATAACTGTTGACCAATATCATTTTTATACCCTTGCAGAGGGTATTATAATTTTGGTCAGAAGTTTGTAACGCAGTGAAGGAGACGTTTCCGACCCCATAAAGTATATATATTCTTGATCAGGATCAATAGGGGAGTCGATATAGCCATGTCCGTCTGTCCGTCTGTCCGTCTGTTTCAATACCGTTTGCGAGCTCAGTTTAAAAGCTAGCGATCTGAAACTTTCACAATCGTCCTAAAACATGTGTACGCAGATCAAGTTTGAAAATCGCCCCGATCGGACGTCTATATCCTATAGCTCCCATAGGAACAATTGGATATATCTTGCAAGAATTTATGATATTTCGCGCAGTGTAAAAGCTATTGACATTAATCTTTACAAATCGTATTTTTTATGCATACCTTGATCAGGGTAAAAGCGCGTGGCGATCGGACGTCTATATCCTATAGCTCCCATAGGAACAATAGGGTAAAATCGGTTAAAATTTAATGATTTTTAGGATATTTCGCGCAGTGTAAAATCTATTGACATAAATCTTTCCAAATCTTATTTTTTTATGCGTACCTTGATCAGGGTAAAAGCGCGTGACGATCGGACGTCTATATCCTATAGCTCCCATAGGAACAATAGGGTAAAATCGGTCCAAATTTGATGTTTTTCAGAATATTTCGCGATGTGTAAAGGCTATTGCTGTACATTTTTTCAAATCGTACTTTTTTATGCATTCCTTCATCAAGGTAAAAGCGCGTGCTGATCGGACGTCTATATCCTCTAGCTCCCATAGGAACAATACGGTGAAATCGGTCAAAATTTCATGTTTTTTAGAATATTTCGCGCAGTGTATAAGCTATTGACATACGTCTATATCCTATAGCTCCCATAAGAACAATAGGGTGAAATCGGTCCAAATTTGATGATTATCAGAATATTTCGCGCAGTGTGTAAGCTACTAACATAAAATTTTCCAATTCTTATTTATTTACGCATATCTTGATTAGGGTAAAAGCGCTTGCCGCTCGGAAGTCTATATCTTAAAGGAGATAGTAAAAATTGTTAAAGGCTGCGAAAGTATCCCTTTTGTATATGACATTTTTGCAGTATAAAAGCAATTGACTTGAAACGATGCAAATCTAGTTTACTTATGTATACCTTATTCCTTTCGCTACTTTTTCACTTTTAGCAATTTCGTCAAAGTCTGCAAGGGTATTAAAACTTCGGCTTGCCGAAGTTAGCTTCCGTCCTCGTTTTACATAAAAAACCACTGCCTAGAAGAGCACATAACCCAGAAAAAAATGCAGCGTTATGAAGAAAAGAGTGAGAAACAAGAAGAGAAGAGGAAAGTGGAAAAGGAAGAAAAATTTAACCCCACCAAGTGAGAAAAAAAACTACAAAAAAAGAAAGTTACTCTACGAGTAACGGGTATAAAAATAGTGAGTGATTTTCATCAACCCTAATAATATTATGCGGCAATTTTGTAAAAGAAACAAGAGAGAACGCTATAGTCGGGTGCCCCGACTATCAGATACCCGTTACTCAGGTAAAGGGAGTGCGAGGGAGATGGAGATAGAAACTTTGATCACTCATAAATTTTTAATGAATGGTCCGATTTTAAAAATTTCTTCTACATTTCGATAGGTATTGATAAACACAATAAAACTGCATTTTTACTTTTCCAAAATATTTAAGTTTTTAAAATCGTATATAAGCGATTGTGGGCGTTAAAGGGGGCGTGGCACCTTTTTGAAACAAACTTGCGCTGCGTAGGAACTCCTAGAATCTGCATGCAAAATGACAATCTTCTAGCTTTTATAGTTTCCGAGATCTCAGCGTTCATACGGACAGACAGACGGACATGGCTATATCGACTCGGCTAGAATATATATACTTTATAAATAGGCGAAACAAAATATTAAATTCCAAACTTGTTTTATCATATTTTTATTGTTTTATTCAAAAGGAGCGTAACAATTGTTTTTTAAGTTTGGGACCGCAAAGTCTTCGGAATGTCTCAACTTTTGACATAAATATTTACTCAAAATGAAAAAATTTTAGGCAAACTTTCCTTACCAAATTAGAAATGGATTTAATATTGTACTTAACCTTCGAGTGAATCAAGTGAAAATACAATATATTTTTTTACCCATTTTGGTTTTCGTTTTCACTTTTCAGGTGATAGTTTCAACGCAAAATAAAGATGCAAAATATAACAAATTATAAAAAATTTAAAAATGAACCCACGCTTTCAAAATCATATAAGCAGTGTGTCGCCCCACACTAACTAAGCAGTTCACTTTTCCAGTAAGCAGTGTATCGCCTAAATAAATTTCTCAGTGGTTTAAACTCGTTAGAGATGGAAAACCATCGATGATGCCATCACTTTGATGGAGAAAGAGGCAGCCGAGTCCTAGAAATTAGGGTAAGTTGCAGACAAAAAGAAAAATAAGGGTTTTCGATCAGCAGTGTGTTATGTGGTTTGTAGGGGCTCGGTAAGCAAAAAGTCGGTTACGATATTCGGACAATCGGAACACGTAGATCTCCAGCAGCCGAGCGGACCTAAAAAAACTCTCATTGGAGTGATTTTACGGACAAGGCACCAGTGTCTACGCGGACGTCGCGGAAAGCGATCACCGAGGATCGACGGGGAGAAAAGCGCAGCAAAAAATTTGTTGAAATGATGTGCAAAGTCTAATAACTGTTGACCAATATCATTTTTTTACATAAAAAACCACTGCCTAGAAGAGCACATAACCCAGAAAAAAATGCAGCGTTATGAAGAAAAGAGTGAGAAACAAGAAGAGAAGAGGAAAGTGGAAAAGGAAGAAAAATTTAACCCCACCAAGTGAGAAAAAAAACTACAAAAAAAGAAAGGAGCAAAAAACAAAAATAAAAGAAAAATGTCGGAATTATCGGCCAACAAAAAAATATATATGGTTTTTAACCTAATTATAAGTAAATTATTTAAAATGTTGTTAAAGTGTATTCGAAATTGTGTCTAAAGTGTTTGTGAGCATCTAAAACTTCTGCGGGACCTCTGTATGAGAAGAAAAGGGAAATGAAAAAATCCCAAGTTAAAGAAAAGTTTATTCGCCACCCTACCCCATATAAGAAAAAAAATATAAAAAAAAGAAGTGTGCCCAAAAAAAAAATATATAGTCTTTTTCTAGCAGCAATTTCAGGTTCCTCGATCAAAGCGCTTTCTTCGACGGATACTGCTGAAAACAAGAGAGAACGCTATAGTCGGGTGCCCCGACTATCAGATACCCGTTACTCAAGTAAAGGGAGTGCGAGGGAGATGGAGATAGAAACTTTGATCACGCATAACTTTTTAACGAATGGTCCGATTTGAAAAATTTCTTCTACATTTCGATAGGTATATATAAACACAATAAAACTGCATTTTTACTTTTCCGAAATATTTAAATTTTTAAAATCGTATATAAGCGATTGTGGGCGTTAAAGGGGGCGTGGCACCTTTTTGAAACAAACTTGCGCTGCGTAGGAACTCCTAGAATCTGCATGCAAAATGACAATCTTCTAGCTTTTATAGTTTCCGAGATCTCAGCGTTCATACGGACAGACAGACGGACAGACGGACATGGCTATATCGACTCGGCTAGTGACCCTGATCAAGAATATATATACTTTATAGGGTCGGAAACGCTTCCTTCTAGCTGTTACATACTTTTGCACGAATACAATATACCCTTTTACTCTACGAGTAACGGGTATAAAAATAGTGAGTGATTTTCATCAACCCTAATAATATTATGCGGCAATTTTGTAAAAGAAACAAGAGAGAACGCTATAGTCGGGTGCCCCGACTATCAGATACCCGTTACTCAGGTAAAGGGAGTGCGAGGGAGATGGAGATAGAAACTTTGATCACTCATAAATTTTTAATGAATGGTCCGATTTTAAAAAATTCTTCTACATTTCGATAGGTATTGATAAACACAATAAAACTGCATTTTTACTTTTCCAAAATATTTAAGTTTTTAAAATCGTATATAAGCGATTGTGGGCGTTAAAGGGGGCGTGGCACCTTTTTGAAACAAACTTGCGCTGCGTAGGAACTCCTAGAATCTGCATGCAAAATGACAATCTTCTAGCTTTTATAGTTTCCGAGATCTCAGCGTTCATACGGACAGACAGACGGACATGGCTATATCGACTCGGCTAGTGACCCTGATCAAGAATATATATACTTTATAAATAGGCGAAACAAAATATTAAATTCCAAACTTGTTTTATCATATTTTTATTGTTTTATTCAAAAGGAGCGTAACAATTGTTTTTTAAGTTTGGGACCGCAAAGTCTTCGGAATGTCTCAACTTTTGACATAAATATTTACTCAAAATGAAAAAATTTTAGGCAAACTTTCCTTACCAAATTAGAAATGGATTTAATATTGTACTTAACCTTCGAGTGAATCAAGTGAAAATACAATATATTTTTTTACCCATTTTGGTTTTCGTTTTCACTTTTCAGGTGATAGTTTCAACGCAAAATAAAGATGCAAAATATAACAAATTATAAAAAATTTAAAAATGAACCCACGCTTTCAAAATCATATAAGCAGTGTGTCGCCCCACACTAACTAAGCAGTTCACTTTTCCAGTAAGCAGTGTATCGCCTAAATAAATTTCTCAGTGGTTTAAACTCGTTAGAGATGGAAAACCATCGATGATGCCATCACTTTGATGGAGAAAGAGGCAGCCGAGTCCTAGAAATTAGGGTAAGTTGCAGACAAAAAAAATAAGGGTTTTCGATCAGCAGTGTGTTATGTGGTTTGTAGGGGCTCGGTAAGCAAAAAGTCGGTTACGATATTCGGACAATCGGAACACGTAGATCTCCAGCAGCCGAGCGGACCTAAAAAAACTCTCATTGGAGTGATTTTACGGACAAGGCACCAGTGTCTACGCGGACGTCGCGGAAAGCGATCACCGAGGATCGACGGGGAGAAAAGCGCAGCAAAAAATTTGTTGAAATGATGTGCAAAGTCTAATAACTGTTGACCAATATCATTTTTTTACATAAAAAACCACTGCCTAGAAGAGCACATAACCCAGAAAAAAATGCAGCGTTATGAAGAAAAGAGTGAGAAACAAGAAGAGAAGAGGAAAGTGGAAAAGGAAGAAAAATTTAACCCCACCAAGTGAGAAAAAAAACTACAAAAAAAGAAAGGAGCAAAAAACAAAAATAAAAGAAAAATGTCGGAATTATCGGCCAACAAAAAAATATATATGGTTTTTAACCTAATTATAAGTAAATTATTTAAAATGTTTTTAAAGTGTATTCGAAATTGTGTCTAATGTGTTTGTGAGAAGAAAAGGGAAATGAAAAAATCCCAAGTTAAAGAAAAGTTTATTCGCCACCCTACCCCATATAAGAAAAAAAATATAAAAAAAAGAAGTGTGCCCAAAAAAAAAAAATATATAGTCTTTTTCTAGCAGCAATTTCAGGTTCCTCGATCAAAGCGCTTTCTTCGACGGATACTGCTGAAAACAAGAGAGAACGCTATAGTCGGGTGCCCCGACTATCAGATACCCGTTACTCAAGTAAAGGGAGTGCGAGGGAGATGGAGATAGAAACTTTGATCACGCATAACTTTTTAACGAATGGTCCGATTTGAAAAATTTCTTCTACATTTCGATAGGTATATATAAACACAATAAAACTGCATTTTTACTTTTCCGAAATATTTAAATTTTTAAAATCGTATATAAGCGATTGTGGGCGTTAAAGGGGGCGTGGCACCTTTTTGAAACAAACTTGCGCTGCGTAGGAACTCCTAGAATCTGCATGCAAAATGACAATCTTCTAGCTTTTATAGTTTCCGAGATCTCAGCGTTCATACGGACAGACAGACGGACAGACGGACATGGCTATATCGACTCGGCTAGTGACCCTGATCAAGAATATATATACTTTATAGGGTCGGAAACGCTTCCTTCTAGCTGTTACATACTTTTGCACGAATACAATATACCCTTTTACTCTACGAGTAACGGGTATAAAAATAGTGAGTGATTTTCATCAACCCTAATAATATTATGCGGCAATTTTGTAAAAGAAACAAGAGAGAACGCTATAGTCGGGTGCCCCGACTATCAGATACCCGTTACTCAGGTAAAGGGAGTGCGAGGGAGATGGAGATAGAAACTTTGATCACTCATAAATTTTTAATGAATGGTCCGATTTTAAAAAATTCTTCTACATTTCGATAGGTATTGATAAACACAATAAAACTGCATTTTTACTTTTCCAAAATATTTAAGTTTTTAAAATCGTATATAAGCGATTGTGGGCGTTAAAGGGGGCGTGGCACCTTTTGAAACAAACTTGCGCTGCGTAGGAACTCCTAGAATCTGCATGCAAAATGACAATCTTCTAGCTTTTATAGTTTCCGAGATCTCAGCGTTCATACGGACAGACAGACGGACATGGCTATATCGACTCGGCTAGTGACCCTGATCAAGAATATATATACTTTATAAATAGGCGAAACAAAATATTAAATTCCAAACTTGTTTTATCATATTTTTATTGTTTTATTCAAAAGGAGCGTAACAATTGTTTTTTAAGTTTGGGACCGCAAAGTCTTCGGAATGTCTCAACTTTTGACATAAATATTTACTCAAAATGAAAAAAATTTTAGGCAAACTTTCCTTACCAAATTAGAAATGGATTTAATATTGTACTTAACCTTCGAGTGAATCAAGTGAAAATACAATATATTTTTTTACCCATTTTGGTTTTCGTTTTCACTTTTCAGGTGATAGTTTCAACGCAAAATAAAGATGCAAAATATAACAAATTATAAAAAATTTAAAAATGAACCCACGCTTTCAAAATCATATAAGCAGTGTGTCGCCCCACACTAACTAAGCAGTTCACTTTTCCAGTAAGCAGTGTATCGCCTAAATAAATTTCTCAGTGGTTTAAACTCGTTAGAGATGGAAAACCATCGATGATGCCATCACTTTGATGTGGGCAAGGATGCGGGCCCATCTCTACCACAAGTCCCATCCCTATTACCAATCGGGTGTTTTGTTTACAGAATTTTGAAAACAAGCTGCATACTTCCGTGCTAGAACAATGTCGGACAACGAGTACGAGCGCTTCGAGATAACGGACTACGACCTGGACAATGAGTTCAATATGAACCGGCCACGTGGACGCCAGAGCAGGCACCAACAGATTTACGGTGAGCAGCGCAGTGCCACGGTTCTGGCCAGATTCATTTAGTAAATAAACCGCTTTCCCCAGGTATTTGGGCCGATGACAGCGAGGAGGAGAGCGGCGGTGAGGGCGGTGGCGGCCGGAGGGGGCGGTCCGCCGGGAAGCCCAAGGACTACACCATGCCCGTGAACTTTGTGGCCGGCGGCATTCAGCAATCAGGCAAAAAGAAGAAGAAGGCCCTGAAGGCGGAAGACGGCGAAGAACCCCGGCGGGAGGGCCCAGAGGATCAAGGAGACAGGAGCGACGACTCCACGGCCAGCGGACGTGCGGCCTTCGGCCAGAGTGACCCGGACGGCTCCAACAGCTCCACGGAGGAGGAGAGACCCTCGCTGAGTCGGAAACCGGCCAGTGCCACCTTTCAGCACCGCTCGCACATCGCCAGCGAGCGCAACGTGGGCGCCTGGGAGCAGCATACGCGCGGCATTGGGGCCAAGCTGCTCCTCCAGATGGGCTATGAGCCCGGCAAGGGTCTGGGCAAGGACCTGCAGGGCATCTCGCAGCCAGTGCAGGCTCATGTGCGCAAGGGCAGAGGGGCCATCGGAGCCTACGGACCCGAAACGGCCGCCAGCATCGGCGGAAAGGCCACCAAGAGCATCAAAGTGGACGAGGATGTGCGCGAGGCAAAGGAGTTCAAGGACCAGTTGAACAAGTGGCGCAAGGGAGCAGCTGCTGGAACCGATTCGCAGGAGCGACAGGGCAAGCGCTACTACTACAAGTCCGTGGAGGAGGTGATCGCCAAGGGCCACACGTCGAGCCATCTACTTTCGGAGAAGCTGAGCAAGAAACTGGGCAATGTGCCGGTGATCGACATGACGGGTCCTGAGCGGCGAGTGCTGAGCGGCTATCACGCCTTGGGCCAAGCCAAAATCACGCCGGAGGAGACGCTCTACGACACCGAACCGACGGAAAAGGGAGTCGTCCCCATCTGCGCGTTTGCAATGCCCGAATTGACGCACAACCTTCAGCTCTTGGTGAGCCAGTGCGAGCAGCAGATCATCGCCATCGACAACCAGGAGCGAGAATGCTCCAGCCAGCAGGCAGCCCTCGAGAGCGAGCACCGCAAGCTGGAGGAAATCGTGCAGCTGGAACGAAACCACATCCGCACGCTGGAGGAGTCTCTGGACCGAGTGGAGCGGTTGAGCGAGAATCCGGATCTGGCCTTGCCTCAGGCGGAACGACTCTTTCGGGAGCTACTGGAGGACTACACTGCCGAGTTCCAGGAGTTCGGCCTGGCGGATCTGGCAGCGGGCGTAATAGCACCGCTCTTGAAGAGGGAACTAGTCCAATGGAAACCACTGGAGCAGCCAACGGAGCCATTGCAGCTGGTCAAGAAGTGGCGCGCGATGCTGCAACAAGGAGAGCCGGCGGAGCAGCAGCCCCGCAACGTCTTCGATCCGTACTCCTCGCTTATTTGGGCCGGGGTGATGCCCTCGTTTCGGGCCAGCGCCGCAGCCTGGCAGCCCAAGGAGCATCCGCCCATGGCTGCGCTTCTGGACGCCTGGGCGCCCTTGCTGCCCAGTTGGGTTCTGGACTCTGTGCTGGAGCAGTTGGTCTTGCCTCGGCTGGTGGCCGGTGTCCAGGAGTGGGATCCCCTCACGGACACCGTACCCATCGACAGCTGGGTGCTCCCGTGGCACGCGATTCTGGGCAGCAAGCTGGAGGAGGCCGTCTATCCACAGATCCGCTGCAAACTGGGCGTGGCGCTGCGCGCCTGGTCGCCGCAGGATCGCTCCGCCAGGGCCATGCTCACTCCGTGGCAGCAGGCCTTCCCCGAGGAGGAGATGCAGGAGTTCTTGCAGCGCCACATCGTGCCGAAACTGCAGGCGACTCTGGGTGAGTTCGTCATCAATCCACTGCATCAGGACCTGGAGCTGTGGCACCAAGTGTGGGAGTGGCACGAGCTCATCGAGCCCATGTACATGGCTCAGCTGTTGGACCGGCACTTCTTCCCGCGCTGGATGCAGGTGCTCGTGGTCTGGTTAAATCAGTCTCCCGACTACGCGGAGATATCGCGATGGTACACGGGCTGGAAGAGCATGTTGAGCGAGTCGCTCCTCCGCGAGCCGAGCGTCAAGGAGCATCTGCGCAGAGCCCTGGAAATGATGCATCGAGCCAGCGACGCGCTGCTGCAGCCCACCGTCTCGCCCACACCCCCGCCCCCAGTTCCTCCGGCTCCTGTGATGATGTTGGATCTAATTCATCCGCCCGCCCAGCTGGAGTTCAAAGAGCTTGTGTCGCAGCAATGCGCGGACTTGGGCATCATCTTCGCTCCCATTCCCGGAAGGCGGGAGATGGGAAAACAGGTGAACGGAAATGAGTTTTTGAAAAAGTATGCCTTCACATTCTAATCGTAACTTGTTCTCTGATTCACAGATCTATCGCGTGGGGAAGCTCTTTTGCTACATCGATCGCCACGTCTGCATGCTCAGCGATGGAAGCTTCAGCAACTGGCAACCAGTGGCACTGAACCATCTGCTCGAACGCTCTCAAACTGGAATACTCTAAGTTAATATTTACGAAAATGAGTAGACTCTGGGTACCAAAAAATGATTAAGAAGTTTTTAATGCCTTCGTTAAGGTGTGTCCCTTGATAGTGCTCAGTAGGACGTCATCGACGGGGTTTCCTCAGCACACTAGAACATTCATTGTTCATATTTTGGCAAATATTGGTCCACGAAACCTAAACTATATAATAAATAAACTAGTCAAAAATTTGAATGAAACCACCCATTATATATACATACAAACCTATTTCTTAATACGGTGACATAACTTCCAAGGACTTACATGCAAAACAGTGTTTTTATACCCTTGCAGAGGGTATTATAATTTCAGTCAAAAGTTTGCAACGCAGTGAAGGAGACATTTCCGACCCTATAAAGTATATATATTATTGATCAGCTAGGAGAGTCGATATAGCCATGACCGTCTGTCCGTTTCTACGCAAACTAGTCCCTCAGTTTTAAAGCTATCTGCTTGAAACTTTCCCAAAAGTTGTCTTTCTATTGCAGGTAGTATATAAGTCGGAACGAGCCGGATCGGGCGACTATATCATATAGCTGCCATATAACTGAACGATCGGAAAATCCATAACGTTAGTGTTTTTAAAGTTAGGAAGTTGGGATTTTCTATGAGTTTTATTTTTGGTTGATATACCATTGCAGAATATTCTGTAAATTATATTCTCCAAAATTATTCATATGATGCATTCTTAATACTCATAAAAAGTCCCAACTTCCAACTTTAAAAACACCAAAGTTATGACACTTCCAATCGTTCAGTTATATAGCAGCAATAAGATATAGTCGGCCGATCCTTATGAAATTTGGTAGGTCGGATTGATTGGCCAAAAATAAAACCCATAGAAAATTCCAACTTTCTAACTTTACAAACACCAAAGTTATGGCATTCCCGATCAATCAGTTATTTGGCGGCTATAGGATATAATCGGTCGATCCCGGCCGTTCCGACTTATATACTGCGTGCAAAGGAAAGAAAGTTTCAATTAGATATCCTTAAAACTGAGATACTAGTTCGCGTGGAAACAGACAGACGTACATGCTTATATCAAATCAGGACGCAATGGGTTTTATTTTTGGCCAATCAATCCGACCTACCAAATTTCATAAGGATCGGCCGACTACATCTTATTGCTGCTATATAACTGAACGATTGGAATGCCATAACTTTTGTGTTTGTAAAGTTAGGAAGTTAAAATGAATATTCTGCAAGGGTATATCAACTTCGGCTCCGCCCGAAGTTAGCTTTCCTTTCTTGTTTTTGTTTAGGTTTATGATAGGAATCTAGTAAAGAAAAAAGAAGAGTTAAGTGGAGTTAGGAGAACTTTTTTAGACGATTATGCTGTTTTAAGCGAATTTCAAAATGGCGGGCAAAATATGGCTGTTTCCACCATTTTGAATTTCTTTTAAAACAGCTAGTGGACAGTTAACTTTATGGGAGAAGTAGTAGAATGTCTCAAAATAATATCGTAGAATTTAAAAAAAAAACAAAATTCTAATCGGTGGTTTGTATATACAAACACATATATAATCGGTATCTGTAAATAATTCATAATACGGTGACATAATTTTCAAGGACTGCATTAAACAAAATGTATCAATATAAATGTCTCCTAAAATATATCAATCATTTATATTTGAATGCTCTGCTCTTAAAAACCTTTGAAAATAAATGTACGAAAATGTTACATTAAGCTATTACATTTAAAAATGCTACATTTAGTTTAAGCAAGGAAATGCCATTTAAAATAGTTGAATGAGAGAAAAATAAGCGCCAAAATGCTAATTTGATGAAATAATTTACAGCTTCCAATGCTTAAATAATGAAACTATAAATGATTTAAATTAATTTAAACCAAGTGTTATATTAATAAAGAAATTCAACTTTTTGAAAAAAAAACTGAATCAATGTTTGTTAAAGATTCGCCTTGAACCGGTAATTTAAAAAATGTTTTTTATTTTCGGTCACAGCTTCACATAGGTTTGAGCAACAGCTAACTCTCTATCAACATTGTCATCAATGGTTTGGGTCTGAGGTGCGTTTTTCATTTAGTATATTTTGGATTAACTTTAGGTTTTTTATCAGCGACCGATGGTATATTTTAATGGTCCGTTAACGGTCAATCTACACGCAGCTGACTTTAGAACGCGTTCGGAAAATAGGAATAAACTGACTCAGAACGCGTGAAGTTCTTCTGCCGCACGGAAAATCAAAACAAATACTAAACTCAATGCGAGGCAAAGCGTAAACAGCGCAGACAACTGAAACTCGCACAATGCAATAAAAACAGTGATAAATCAAATGGACCAGATTTAATTTAGCGCTAACGGCAAATAATTGAAACCGCGTGTCTTTCGTTTGCTTGTCCCGCTCTTTTCCGGCACTCCCCCCACCATACGAAGTTGCGAGTGAGTGTGTGTTCCCCTGAATTCAATGAATTCGGCAGGCAGTTCAAAAGAAGCCCAACTAAAACAAAAGTGAATTTACCACGTGCGCCGCTTTCTCGCGTCTTTCAGTTGTAGCCGCATTTCGTTTTGTTTTACTGCCGTCCCTCTCTAACGGTTCCCTCTGCTTTGACCGCTGCCCAGCCTCCCAGCAACCGGCGTTTGAAAAGCCGCTGGATTAGGACTCATTAACGGGACACCCACACAAGGACATCACAATGGTGCAGGTCAGTTGCAGCTCCAATTTGGGATAGAAAAAACTTTTCAAAAACAAGGATAAATTAGCGCATCTCAAGTATAAGTTTATTTTCTGTGTAGTTTACCGCCTTACCAGCTTCGAAAATTGCTATTACAAAATAGATTACAAATCCATTATTTTAAATAATAGTAATCAAAACATAGGGGATTACAACCTGGATTATATGTATTGCATCTATGTACATGTGCGTGTAAATCGTTTAAAAATATCCGTTATCATGCAAGGCCAAATCCCATTACTATTTAAAATAAAATTTAAAAAATGTATAGTAAGTTGTAGGGAAATTTTCATTGAAGAAAAAATGTCTCTGCATGTAGAAATCGGACCTGCGACTAAATTTGTACTGTGTGGACTGCTCAAAGAAGCTGGATCGTCTGAAATAGAATTTTGGAAATTCGCAAGGCTTATCGTTTGCCTATTTTTTCCCACTAAAAGGCTGCACACAACAAAATGTTTTAATGCCTTTGATAAATATTGATTCAGTACTGAAAACTGTAGTTAGTTCGTGGGCAAATAACTTTGAAAATAACGTGTGCATCTTAGTTCCCTATGTCTACACCAATTACATTTTAACCGGCTTAAAATATATTTCAATTACAAAACGAATTTTACTCAATATCTTTATTCAAACGAAAAATAACCAAAAAAATACCAAATGAGTTGCGATGAGTTTTTTTAGAATCCGAAGTCAAAATTATTGCAGTTACATTTTCCGTATTACGCCAATGCCTAACAGAATATACTTTTACTTGTACTAAACTGCTTAGTTTTAAAAATATGTAATTTGGATTATATAAAATGTAATACAACAAAAGCTGAACACTTTTAGTGTTTGTTACAAATTAATCTCATATGTTTCTTCATTTAAATCCATAACTTAAAACCAAACCCCAATTCATACTCGAATATCCCACCAACGAACCCTAATTTATCGAAAAGAAAGAAACATTTCTGGTTTCCCTGTTACATTATATTCCACCCCGTCACTGATCTTTTGACGTCATTGTGCACAACCCCATAATCCCAGAACGGGACACCAGAACTGAAAATGCACTTTTTACCGACCATCCCGAGTCGATCCGCGCCTCACCACCCAACTAAAGCCAAACATAAACCACCCAAAAATCCAACACAACCCCCACCTCGTCTTTGGTTGCACTTTCCCGAGCCGGAATCAACCACCAAAACCGGGAAGTTACGAAAAATATGCTGATTCCAAGCTTCGAGAGTTTGGAAAAAAAATTTGGCCATTGGTTGTTTTTCAATATCGACAGACAAGCCAACTAAGATTTTTAAGTCAGATTTCCTTTCACTAAGTAAGGCGAACTAAAATGAGGAGCACAAAATGTGCTCGACATCCTAATATTGTTGCAGAAAATTACTTGGATAACCGAATTTTTAATGAAGAATGGCACCAGAAGCTGCAAAATTGACAATCTGCTAAAAAATTCTTTGTTAATTTGTATAATAAACTAATTTAATGTCTTCTGATTTAAAAGAAATGTCGGGGAAAATAAAAAATTTAGGCAATTAAAGTTAAAGAGACCAAAAAAGCAAAATTATACAAGATAATAAAATTGTATTCCATTTTAAAATAGATTCCATCCTGCCATATTTTCTATGGTATTACCTTAAGCTACCACTATTTGAAATTATGTAATTAAGGTATTATTTTGTAACATAAATGGTCTAATTTAAATAGTTACAATATTAAGGCTAAACGTTTTATTTACACAAATTTTAACAGATCAAAGAAGCTGGGTCGACTAAAACTCGAATTTTTGAAATTTGAATAGGTTAATTGTTTGCCCACCTTTAGTATTAAAAACATGGAATCGTTAAAAATTTCAAAAACATAAAATTTGACTTAAAAAATTTTTTTTTTTAAAGCACTATTACTTTTTATTTTATTTCCTCGAATTTAGCAGCTTTACCGATCCCAAAGCAGTTTTCATAAGATTCATAATCCCCAAGTTCTGCAGAAATTAACTACATATAGAGCAGTTAAGAAATAAAGAAGTGAGAGCATTTCCATTGCTCCCCAGATTGGAATTACCCCTGTGATACCCTGTGATTAGGCTTATGTGGAGAGGCAACCCTGGATAGTCACCTGCCGCCGTTTCCCTCCGTTAAATGAGTGAAGTTCCACTTTTCGATTTGAAATGCGTTTTGCGCCTGCCCCGGCCAACTGTCCACCCGGCCCTCTGCCCACCCATCGTTCCTCCCCTGCAGCACTACCACGACCTCCTCCACCCACATGGTCGTCAAAGCGCTTTTTACCCATTTGCATTTGACGATGCCCGGGCCGAGGAGCAGGTCCTTGGTCCTTGCATGCGGTGGAGGGTGGTTTCACTTCGTTTTGCACTGCGCTTTGGCCTGCGTTCAATAGCCAAAGCGAACGAATATTTCTGATGTTTGACTAAACTTTGTTGTTGTTCCAGTTGCTGCAGCTGCAACTACAGCCTCCTCCGCTCCTGTGGCTAATGGTAAACTGCCAGGGAGGAGGTAATAGGCACATTTGTGCCCCAATCTTCACCGTCCAATCCCTTTCGCCCTAGCACATGCTAGCCAGTCTCTTATTTTGTAACTCTATGCGCCAACGAATGTCAAAAGCACAGAAAAATTTCAACGAGGATAACAGACACGGACGCATGCTAATCAGGACAATTAAGTTAAAAGCAGTACGGATGCATCTGCCTGGGTGTGTGCTGTGGAGACTTAAACTTAAGTTTAGCAAGTATTAACTATCAGAAATAGATGTTGATGTATTGACATTAAAAAATGTATAATTCTATAAAACGACCTATTTTTAAAGTTAGGCCGATTTGTAAATAAATTTTTATTTGTGGCAATGGCAGCTACATATATAATATGATACTTTGATTTTGTAAAATTAAAAATGTTTATTTGAAATCGTAAAAAAAATATATATGTTGAGTTAGCATCAATACATGGTAGAAAACCATAATTTTTGTCGTTTTTTCTAATTTTTCCTAAGTTCAGATTTTTTTCTTTGTGAAACTCAATTCACCTTCAAGAAAAAGGCCTTTTACAATATTGGGCAATGTTTCAGTCTATGAGTCAGAAATGAGTCTCCCAATAGCGAACCGTCCAAGTATCTAATTGTTAGATGGGTGTAATCTAGATTATGAGCAGTGCTGGATTAGGTACCATGTTTTTTTAACTAGGTAAGGTACAAGGAAGTTACAGAAATAAACATGTAGATAAGCTAAAAAGACCCACCATTTTCCAAGTGTATATTTAATTTTAAAAGGTAAAAATCATTAATTTACATTATTTTGTATTGCCTAATTTGGTCTGTTGGCGTGTTTATAAGAACGGATTAAGCATATAATTCAGAATTTTAAAATTATAAACATACTAAGTAACTTCATAAACGATTTTTTTTTGTGTTCCAGTCTGTTGGTGATTCCCGTTCATAAGCGTTTTTGTAGCATCATTATTTTGTAAAACTTGTTACTTGCCTTGCCACTGACAATCGTCGGTATCCACCGACCACCTTAACTTGAATAGGTCAGCTTATCTTGGCTTCCCTTGGCTTTCGATCCGATTGCTCCACCTCAATCTTTACTTTTCGATTTGTTCTTTGCCCTGTTCCCTCATGATTGCGTTAAAATGGATTTTTACAATTTTATGTGTAACGATCGTTGCGGTACAAGGTGGTTACCGAACTTGTGGAGGAGCAACAAGATTCTGGGCATGGTGAATGCCAACCGATATCCTCCTCTCTTTTGTTAGGCGTCAAACGAAGGCGTCTGTTACGGCAGTTCCACGTGGAGGGTCGACTGAGAGTATCTAATACGGAGCAACACTCACAGTGCTCTCGCTTCGAGCTTTGGGATGAAATTGAGTCAGGACCAGAGCTAGTTGTGTTCAAAATGATATTTTTTTGTGATGGAAAGGAGTTATGAGAAGAGCGAGTGATCCCCAAGTGACTGCCACCACTCAGAAACCTGGCGAAATTTTGCGGCTGCTGCAGCTGTGAAACTTGCTGCCAAGTGGGCGGATCCTGACGCAAAATGTCGCGAAAGTCCCCCACAGCTCGATGAGTTTCATATGCCGACTGTGCTTGAAACTCATCCTCGCTGAGCAGGACCCGAGCCTTCGGGGGCACAAACCGACGCCTGTGGCGCACGTATTGGGACCTCAGCCAGCGCACCAGCCGCCAAAGTTCCGGCCAGGGGAGCAGCAGCCAAACGATGGTCCATCCAAAGCCTCTGTGATCGGAGGCAGTAAGGATCAGCCAGTAGGCGGTGATCCTCAACAGGCGACGGTGCAGGCGCCGCAGGATAGAACGCCGCCACAGAAAGCAGAACTTCTGGCATGTGGACTGGAGCGACCATGCACCACCCAGCAACGCCAAGGCCATCACAATAGGCCGCTCCTCGAGCACCTGCTTAAAACTTCCCTTGAGCGGCCTCAGTCGCAGCGGTCGCTCGCCGCCAGATGTCATTAGGGCGGCGGAGACCACGATTACGCCCGCTAGATGGGCGCCCAAGGCGGCAGCCGAGCAGTAGAAGCAGATCAGCGAATCCGCCAGGTGCGGACAGCTTAGCCACAGCACGAGGCCGAAGGTGAACTGCGCGACCCGCTCAAGGTCGCAGCTGACGATTTCCAGCGTGAGGGCGAACGGTTGGTCCGTGAAGATGCCGTAACAGGCGTGGCTGTGGGTGGGCAGCGAGATAATCCGTTGCTCCTCTCCCAAAATCCACAGAGGCTTTCCTTCGTAGCACTCATTCCGCTGGCGATGTGCCTCGTAGATTTCCCGCACGGTGGCCCCCTTATATTGACTGTAATCTCCGCCAGCGGCGATATGCAGGCGCAAGCGGTTGCTCTGGAACACGTTCCACAAGGTCAGGGCTGTGGGACGCTGACAGTAGACCTGCACCCGGTTTTGGATGTACAGCATCTTGAGCAGCGTCTGGCCATCCTGAATGTGCGGTTCGTCAGGATTCAGATACGTCACCAACTGGTCGTGAAAGGCGTCATCCAGACTGGCGATCGGGGACGGCAACTTGAGGAGCAGGATGAGAACGAAAGCGAGAAGTGGAGTCCCCGTTTGAGATACTTGATGCATGTTGTCTGGCCCAGTGTTTCAGATTTTTCTATTCCGAGAATTGTTTACCCAAACGTACATAGCTTGAGACTAAACAAAATATTGGCTAACAAAATTCCAGCTGACTACATAGTCTAGATTGTTCTGTCTACATGCAAATACTAAATCTCTAGAAACAACAATAAAGTCGGCTGATCATTTCTCGAGACGGTAGCGTTTAAACTGAATCAGCGAACGTTATAGAAACCAAAGGTTCATCAACCGTTGATGCAAGTTTTTCCAACATACCGGAATTTCATGGTGTGTGGCAATCGAAAAATAAGAAATATTTGCCTAAGAAAATTGTGTTGTGTTTTTTCAGAACATTCGAATCCTTTGTGCCCCATTTTCCTTCAATATTTCGTTACCATTTCTTTTATACTTCGTTCGTTCCATTTCTTTGCATTTCCACAGCGACTTTTTGTAACTGGGCATGTTGCGTATGAGCTGGTGACTGACTTCGGACCACGAGTACTACTACTACAAAGGACACAGGGCATAAAAACTCACTACGAGTGTGTACTACCACCAAACCCCTTTTTTCCCAAAAAATCAGGGGGAACAAAGAAGGGGAGAACAAAATAAAACTCGGCGCTCGTTCTATCAAAGTGGAAGTCGCGGCCTGAAAAGGATATAAAAGCCAACAAACTCCGGAAAAAAAACGGAGGAAAGCCTAAAAAGCTAGGGAAAGCCGGGAAAGAAAACTGGTCAAAAGGAGAAATCCCGCACAAAGTGACAAACGGAAAATAACAACAAGCAGCAGCCACAGAATGCAAAAGCGACTAAGATGGCAGATATACTCGTATATTGGGAGAGGGAGCGAGCAGAGCAGCATGCTTTTTGCATTATGGCCAAAAATCGAACTGGAATTTGTGCAATTTTTTGGCCCGGCTCCTTGTTGTTGCTTTTGGCCTGCTCTGCTGTGTGGCTATCATTGCGTTCGTTTGGAACGTATCTCGTTTTTTTTTTGAGTGGTGGTCGAGGGTGGTGTGCGGGGAGGGGAGGGGAGACGGCCGGTGGCCTCATGCATTTTCCGTGTTTCGTATTGTGCGCAAAATAAATTGGTAAGCAAGCGAGCAGGCCAGAAAGAGATGGGCTCAGAGAGCGAGAGGGGGAGTGTCCTGGTCAATGGCAATACATACACGACATCCCGTTCGTACATAGTCCCCAGTGCAGTTGTGTGCAGGTCCTCGTTTTCCTCTCGTTTTCCCGACAGCATTTCTGAGTGTGTGCTTGTGTGTTCCCCCCTATTCCCCAGACCCCCGCAGCCCACTCCCACTCCCTCTCCCACCCATCCTCCCTCTCTCGCTCTCTGGTGTATTGCACTTTGTCCCTCAGCTGCCAGGGCACCACCGCCTGCAACCCCACCCCGTGCACGCCCCTTTTTTATATTTCTGGCCACCGAAATAGGCTGCGTCGCTGTCGCTGCCGCCATTTTCGCCAGCGTCGCCGTTCACGTTTCCATTCGCACCCCCCATCCCTTCCCCAAAATCCTCCACTTCCTTCCCTGACCCCCACTCCTTTCGCGTCTTTTCCCCACGCATGTATTGCAGCCGTTGTCGTTGTTGTTTTTTGGTGGCTGCATCGGCTGGCGTTTTTTGAGTACTGCCTTTTGTGTACAGTGGTCATGAACGAACTAAGGCTCAGACATAATTTGTTATTTTTAAAAGTACAAATTTGATAGGACTAATCATTACTTTGAAACTTTTAAGTTTCTGATAAAACTTCAAATAAAAATAGTAGTTTTAAAACAAATTTAAAATATCGGCTTTATTATTCTTTTGCAAAGGATACAATTTTGCTTAAATTAGGCTGAGTTGTGAAACTAAAATTGTATTTTCTATTGAAGAAAGGACACACGACGTAATGGGCCGTATCGACTGTATCATATAGCAACATAATAAATAGCTATTTTCACAATTTCAGAAATACGGTTTTAATTTTAAATAAAATAATACGACGTATAATTTAGTTGCCATAGGAAAAATCAAAAAATGAACAGGAAAATAATTGGGAAATTGAAAACTGACGATTTTACAAATACATTTTTGATCGAAATGAAAATTTATCAGAAATTTGACTAAACCTCATTTTTTTTAAAATACGTATAAGATACAGATTATAAGTATAGCCCTTTTTTAGGACATCAAATTTTGTTAAAGCTGCACCTTTTTATACCCTTTCAGGGGGCCATTATAAGTTCAATCAAAAATTTAATATATATAAAATCGTTGTTTCTTAACATATACATACGCTAATATATAGCAGTTATTATTATTTATTTTTAATCATAATAATTGACTGTTAACTCTTAATCCACCCATATCGACATATTTTAATCCACCTTGTCCACTGTGCAAACCCAATCAGCAATTGCGCCATATAGAACGATTGAAACACAGCGCGACATTTCTGTTGCTGTTGCCACTGCTGCTGTTGTGGCTGCTATTGCAGCAACCTGATGTAGTTGCTGCTGCTGTTGTTATGTGTGCCAGGCAAAAGGCCAAACGCATGTGTGACCAGAGCCCCAGATGCCTCCTCGTGCTCTGCTCCACACGGCGGATGGCAGGACTTGGAACACAGAGCACAGGACATGCCACATAGGGAGCGAGCGAGAACGAGAGTTGAAATCAAACAAAATACTGGGGCGAGTGAATGAAACGAGCCTATGTATAAAAGCTTCCTCTGCACATGAGAGCAAGAACCAAGTCTGCTTGTGTGCGCTTGTGAGGTGGAGGACATGTAGGTGTGGTGTAGGTGGGTGGTGGTAGAAAGCACGCATGGATGGGTGGGCCTACGCGTCGGTAGCCGGACCTCCACTGCCTCCAAAGCGGCAAACGCATCGAATGCGCATCGAATCGAAGCCCAACGTTGATTGTATTATATTGGCAGAGTTCAGGGCATTCTCCCCTGGCCCCCTGCCCACCTGAATCACCCGATTTCCGCCACCCACTCGCCATAACTCTGGTTGTCCGTCAGACATCAGTTGAACAGCGTGCACTTAAATGGCAGTGTGCGGGTGGGTGTGTATCTATGTGATGCCCCCGCTATAGGCAGCCCCACATGCAGAAAATTGAATAAACTCCTCAAATCAAATTTTTCTCCATTTTGCCGAGAGAAAGAACTTTGACTGACATGCAGAAGAGTGTGTAGGCGGTGCCATCTGTGTGTATCTTCGCCATTTAAAGGGTCAATGAAATGCAAAAGTCGGCAATGATTTGGGGTCTTTTCAGTTGTAGCCCCAACGAACTTTTTGGCCCTCCAAGCTTTATTGTCATCTTTGATTTTGATTACCAGATGGTTTTATTTTCACAAAATATTGCCTTTCATTCGATGGGAAAAGAATGGATACAGTTTTATGGACAAACTAAAAGGTTTACCGAATATATTTGATAATATAGGATAATATATTTTTCGTTTTTATAATTATTCGGAGGGGGCTATAATGTTTTTAACGTAAAATGAGGAAGAGTGAGAGAGTATATATAGGTTTAAACCTGTCAGCATCCTATCTCAGGACATATTAAGGCTCATTTTAAGACTTAACACTCAAACATTGCAACATGTGCCGCTTATCCTTCGTTTTAATCGTTTTTAGGATGTCTACTTCTTTATCCCAAGTTTATAAATATTTTTGATTACACCTTCATCTGTATGATAATTCTCTGTGCAAATAGTCAACTACGAGAAAGATTAACCATATAATCAATTAATCTTTTTAAGTAGTCATCATCATAACTTTAAGATTCTCTATGCTTGAAGTCTTTCCGTCCGTAATTTGCATTGAAACGAAATGACGTTTACATATTTACACTTCTCCCTTGGATTTCGGATGTTTGTTGACTCTGGCTGACTCTTTTGGAATATTTGTGTGTCTGAGTTTGCGTGTAGAGTTTGTTCAACTTGTTTGAAGGTCGAGCATTTTACTAACTTTTCAACTCTTCGTCCTCCCATTGCAAATTTAAAACCGAAAAATGTTATATGTATATACATGAAATGGGTCAAAAGTTGTAACAACATTTCCTCAGTCTAGAGAAAGTGATAATGCAGAAATATGGGGGTTTTTGTTTTTCTGCTTGTTGATATTGTTTGTCTTTTATTGTATTCTTGTTTAAAGTGCGAACCATTTTTACCCCTTAATTGTTTTTTAGGCACCTTGACCTACAGATGCAACGTTGTTTCTTGTCAATAACGTTGTTTTTATTGGTATTTGTTACTGCTGTCGCTTTTGGGGCTTTGCAATAAAATTCTTCGTCTTCGAACCAAACAAAAATAATTATTAACATGATGTTTATTTCATTTTTGTGAGAGTAATGCAGAATAGAAATATTTTAAACTGAGTCTTTTGTTGGATACTATAATGACTCCAAAATGTATCTAGTATTTTATTTTAGTTTTGTGCAGCTATAGGAAGATAATTAGCACAAAGGGTTTGGTGGGTCCATTTCAACGCGTTGCAAGTGCAATCTAATGAAAAATTTCATTCAAATAGAATTTTTATGCATTAGCTGCCAAAGAAAATATCCGAAAATTAATAGGAATGAATGAATAATAGGAATTAACTATGTAGTCGAGCTATATCAGTGACCAATTTCAAAAACCAATTTTCAATAATGTTTTAGTTTACCCCATGAAGGATATATATTCTTGATCAGCATAAGTAAAAATAACCATGAAATAAGCATGTCCGCCTGCCTGTATTTCAATGTAAATGCCTAGAGGTTTTTACAATCGTCCTTTTATATATGTACGCAGATCAAGTCTGAAAGCGGCGTTGATCTATATTCTTAGTCACCATAAGAACGATAGGGTTGTGTTCGAAGAATTATGCGTATAATTCTCTTTTTTTTGATTACTGTGATAGTTTTATATCATTTATATCATCCCTTGAGTTGACTAACCTATAGCTTGTGCCAGTGCTCGGTAAACTAGTTATCGGTGTCTACAAAAAAACGAGAATTCTTTGGTTTTTAATTACAAAACAAAAGGGTAAATTCTTCAAATTGCATGTAAAGAAATCCCAGTTAAAAAACAGGATTAAATCGTATTGCAATGTCTATGTTAATATTGAATATTAACAAAGTATTCATTGATGGGGTCTCAGGAATTGTTTTATTAATTGTATTTTACCAAATTGTAAAAAGGAAAGGGTTAAAAATAGAGACAACTAGCTTCTAACAGGACTTTGGGGTCTTATATTCGTATAGTCCTCATTTTGTTTACACTTTCAAACTAAATACCTTTTTCGCTTAATTATTATAGTTCCAAAAAACGTTACCTTTATTTTAAAGCAATACAATATAAATCGTGTTACACAGTAATCTTTTTAGTATCAAAATGAAAATCAGATGAACATGTGCTATATTGAGCTTTACACTTCCCTTTATAAAATTTGTATCATCCTACGAAAGAACCATGCGAGCTTCTTAACTTAATTTGGCAACAAGTTTTTTCTCAAATTTTACGCATACTACGACAACGACTTCCAGCTTGCACATTTAATGCCAGTTATACAAAATGCAAAACTAAACTTTATGCCACCCAACGCCCATTACAAACACACGCTCACAAGGACAAAAGGACTAGCAGGATGACCAAACGTTGGCTTTTTTATATTTTTTTTCAATCCCCTCGTTTTTGTATTTGGCAAAGATAAAGTTTTGTAATAAAAATGTCTGCTGGAAGACAGCGGGAAAGGGGTCAGGGGGAGTCATGCACCCGGGCAGACATTCTGTCTAGCACTTTCGAACCCGAAGTGTGTCAGCAACTTTGGCACGTCCTCGACATCGTCGTCGTGAACGTGTCCTTGTCCTTGGCCCACACACAAGCATAGGCAATATTATATATATAAACAAACATATACATTTATATATATCTGCATATACGTGTGTAGGAGGACTGTTTTTAGTTTTGCAGTCTTTGAACTTCACAGAGAGTCAAACAAGAGAAATTTGTTGACGGCCTCTTTAACCGAGTCATTTCATTTGCAGCTTAATCATTTCTTTAAAATGTCTGATAGTAGTTTGCACATTATAATCGTTAAGAGCTTTAAAATGGTAACTTAAGCCATATAAAATAAAATGTTTACATACATTATAATTAATAGGTTTTCAAAACATCCAGGCCTAACATGACTTTTATAAAAAATTGTTCTGCAAACACTGCGCTCCGTTTTTTGTGTGCTTTCATGAGTTTTTGCATTAAGTTGCGTTGTAGATTACAGAATATAGTTTATTAAAACACAATTTTTTTGTTGTGATATTACCTCCGTCTTTCCCTTAGGAAAAATTTATTGCAATCAATATTAACCAGCCCTAAAGTTTTTCAAACATTTAATTTAAGTGTTTATTTTTGGTTGATTTGAAATTTCGATTTACATACGTTTACATTTTAAGATACAACATATCTACATGCTAGATGTGGCTAAAAATGTACTTCTTTTACTAGGATTAGTGACCCTATCAATCATTTTGAATACGAAATTTTCTCTTTTTAATGAGTTCGATATGTTGTCCTGTGTATTATAAATACTTTTGTGAGACACCCTTAAGACCTTATGCTGATTTTAGAACAGTCCAGCCCGATAAATGAAGACTGTCTAAGAATGCGTTACGAATCGTTGGTATGAATGAGTTTCATTGTGTGATGAGTCTACAACATGCGAGTGATTTTCTTCCGATAATTATTAAATTAAAATAAAACAATATGCACATAAGATCACCTATCAAAAAATGCTAATTCGTTACAACTAAATGAAAGGCCCCCATATGTTAAAGAATAGCCCAAGATCCTTCTTTACGCCTTGCGTCTGATACCGATCAGGCAGAGCACAAAGAAAATGATGGTCCATCCGGCCATGACCAAAAATCCATTGTAGACCTTCTCGTGGGTGATGCTCCAGCCCTTCTCTATGACGTTGCGAGCCGATATGGAGGGTATGGTGAAAGGTAGCACCATCACCAGATCCTGGAGAAACTGCGGCATGCTCTCAAGGGGCCAAAGAAGTCCTGCATAGATAATAAACATGTTCGTTATTAGACTACTAAGACCGAACTTACACTTGTTTTACAACATGATGGAAAAAAGCTCTTACCGCAAAGAATAATCATAGGGTAAAATGCTCCAGTGGCCACGAAGTTTGCCTCGGTATGCGATTTACAAAAGACAGATATGAAGAGACCTAGTGGAAGTAGTAAATGTTTTTAAAGTGCACTGCTAGAGTCATTTCTTAGCCTACCAAACAACATGCCACAAAAAGCGGTCAGTGTTAACAATCCAATAAGTGTTGTGGTATCCCCGTTGTTGTATGTATCGAAGACAAGGCCAATGTACATGATGACCTCGAATGACTGCAGAGCCATGATGATGAGCTGCGTTAAGAGATGAGCCCACAGCATTTCGGTGGCCGAGACACCTGCCAGGAGAGTTCGGTCCCAGATGCCATCCATACGCTCCGAAATGAACACCGCAGCCGTCATCAAGGTAGCCAGGAAAAACACCATGCTATAATGCATTTAAAGAATTTAATAAGTAAAAGTTTTATAGATTCCGCATCACAAAGAGTGGAAAAAGAGAGAATATTTAGAAAATCTGGAATAAAACAAATAACTGATTTACAAAGTAACAAAAAATGGAATTCGGTGAATTTTATGTGAAAGAAGGCTCTTGAGTCCATGTGGACCTCTACTCACGTCATGACCACACCCGGGGCACAATATTGCTGGAACTCAATGTCTGTACTGCCGAAGATTGGTTCTTGGAACTGGACAGGCAGATCGACAATAGCCGTGGAAACGTTGCAATCCTTCACAACACTCCGCATGAAAGTGCTGAACTTGTCACGAAGTTTTCGCTGCATGAAGTACGCCACTTGTTGATCTGCAGAATAACTTCTTAGATTAAAAGAATTTCACTTCGTCCTCGCTCGCTCTTACCTGTCATATCGATGTGGATACTAAGTTCGGCGTGGTCCACGGCTCCGTCACTGGAATGGATCCCATCCTCCAACACCGAAAGAATCGATTCGCTAAAGTTCTGGGCAAAATGCAAATAGCCCACGGTTGTTGCACGCTTTGCATCACTAAGGGCATCAGCTTCACTGGAATAGTATTTCCGTGTGGCGACATCGTCACCCAATTCGCGGATGTATCTGCAGGATAGCTTGTTGAATAGGCAGCTGTCGTTTTGCTTGTAGACTGTGACCAGATTATCGTCAAAGCATTCACCGTAGCTCTGCACTTCGCCAGAGTAAACCCCTATCTCCAGATTTGTAGGTGTTTTTCCAATGGCCAAATAGAAGCACGTCAGTTGTATAATGGGGAAAAGTAGCATAAAGATAATTCCTCTGAAATAAATGATTAATTACCACAGTTAACTATTGACCTTTTTGTTTAAAGATTAAACTATGATGCATTAATAATAAGCAATGTATGATCCCAACTTACGAAGGCTGTCTGAAGAGTTGCACAAAGTTTTTAGTCATCAGGGCTTTAACCCTGCCCTTGGTGGTAAAGAAAACCTTTTTGCGGTTCTCGTTCGGAGGCTCCTCGAAAGGAATGGGCTGTTTTTCGGGCGAGTTCGTCTCGTGGGTGTCTATGACTTCAGGTGGCAGCACAGCTGCCGGCAGAGCCTGGTTCTTGTTGTGATTCATGATCTGGGTCAACTCGTCTTCGTTGCCTTGCCGCTGACTCAGAATGAGGAAGGCATCCTCGATCGACTGAGTGCCAAATTTGATCATGATGTTGGTGGGCGTATCCTCGGCCAAAAGCACGCCATTGCGCATGAGACCAATCTGAAAGAGTAGGTTGGTGTTCAATATTAACAACCATTCGTTAAAGCGAGATAATTTTAAGGAATACCAATTCACATATTAATATTAATAAAACTAACTTTAATTATGTATACGCATTTTATAAATGATTTAAGTGGAATCAGCCTATTTGAGAAACATTAAAACCACTTCTTTTTAAAGTTCTGAAATAATCATTAAACCAAATTTTACTCACGCAATTTGCCTGTTTGGCTTCCTCTATATAATGGGTGGTAATAATCACAGCCAATTTGCTATTTCTCGTGGTCTCGACGAGAAAATCCCAGATTCTACAAAAGTTTAAAATAATGTCAAATTGAGGGCAACCCGATGGCTCTTCTTTTACACACTTTTCACGCAGCATGGGATCCAATCCCACGGTGGGTTCGTCCAGGATGAGGAGTTCCGGATCGTGGATCATGGCGCAGGCGAAGGACAGACGTCGCTGTTGACCTCCGCTGCACTGCTTGATCATCTGCCTGGCCGGCGGCAGTTGCAGCAGCTCCTTGAGCAACTTGAACTTCTCCCGGATGCGTTCGTCTGTTAGCCCGTAGATGCGACCAAAATAAAAGATCGTCTCCTTGACGGTCATCTCCTCGACCAGGGCGATTTCCTGGGGCATGAACCCCACGCGGGATCCTGGCACTCCGCTGCCCGGTTCACCTGGCTTGACGCCCAGCACGGAGACCTCTCCGCCGTTGAGACGCCTCTGGCCGACGATGCAAGAGAGCAGGGTGGTCTTGCCACAGCCGGATGCTCCCAGCAGTCCGTATCTGCTCGATAGGGAAAAGGGAGAAATATTCAGATTGACGTTTACCGACAAACTTCAATGCCACTCACATGGAACCACGCATCACGTTCATATTGAGCTGGTTGAGCACAATCTTGGGATTCGATTTGGAGCCATAGTACTTATAGCCGTTCCTTACTTCCACGGCCGCCATATTGTGTTGCCTGAGGTTCTGTGGAATAGTTATTGAAATATTCTTACAGTTCTGACATTCGTACACTCAGGAAAATATTTAAAATTTAATTTGGCATACCTTATAAATTATTTTTTACCCTACTCAAACCATCATAAATCATTTGCGTCAACAATTCATTCTTGATTTGGCTATGTATTTTATTGATTTGCTTGGCTTTATGACATGCACGTGCCGAGGCACTCAAAGCACTTGTCCGGTCCAAAATTTATTTCGGGTTTTCTATGTGTACCCAAAGTACTTGCTAATTAGCGAACTTTACGCTTGAATGAAGATGAAAATAATTCTAAGATCTAACTTACTGAACTAAAAACGAAGTTCGTTGACATCTGAGTTTATTGGAAATGATCTATGAAATTGAATAAGCTTTGTTTGTAATATTCTTTAGCTCCATTGGAAACGATCTATGAAATTGAATAAGCTTAGTTTGTAATAAAAAGCGAGATCTGATTATAAACATCTGCAAGCCTTACAGATTTATCGAATATTGATGAGTTTGTTTCCTATCGTCAAAACTTTTGAGCATAAATCCGCGTGCACTGAGAGAATATACAGAGTATAACCATACGGTTAGGATGATAGATATATGACAGGAACAGCAATACTACGAATTTCGTAAAATTCCAGTATAGCATAATCAATGTAAATGGTCTTTATAAAAGATAAATTGTAGCCATAAGAAATACTCAACCAATTTGGATTAATTTATTGTTTTAATTAAAAGTTCATATCATAAAAAAAACAGCCTTAACTATAATGAAATACTATAGCAGATATATAACAGAGACGTCCGACAAATGGGGGTTTCAAACTGAATCTGTGTAGTTATATGAAAAGTCGATTGCAAAGGTTTTAAATCTAGCTTTTTAAACTGAGTTCGCAAACGGTGTAGGAACAAACTGACATGACATGACTGACAAACTGACTATATCGGCTCATCTAGCGATGTTTTAGAAATTTTTTTCACAAGTTTTAGAAATGAAATTATATAAAGTTCAGGTCTAATCTCATTTCTTTCATTACTCATTTCTTTCTATTCGAAAGCCTGAATATACATTTATATTAAAAGTGCAAGGGTATATACTTTTTCTCGGTTAAGTTTTATTGATATATTTTCCTCTTAAACGTTTGAGAATAAGTCACAGACTGGGTGAGCCAGACAGAACTTCTCATGAATAGGTACTGAAACGTCTTGAATAACAATCATATACTATATAGAAATGTATGTGTACCCACAGATAAACGTCAGTACAAATGCATTTAGAATAAATAAACACCTTGAGAACTGGCTTTTAGAAGCAAAGAAAATGAGAAATGAGAAAGGGGTTTAAGGGGCACATGGTAAAGTGTAACTTGTTATTTCGAATAGATCGTCAGTTGCATGACGGGAGAAAACCTTAAAATGTGAGAAGAATCGTTAAAAGTCACAGTTATAGTTTGTTTTGTCGGAAAACAAAGAAACGACTAAATGTGTCGCATTAAAAAGTTATTTGTGTTACGACCTTGTTGGACTCTGGACTCTTACAGAACAATAGTATACCAAATCGCAACTTGCTGTAGCACATTTAGTTCGGGGAATTTTATATTATTTTTACATGTATGAACCCTAAACTCTTTTCTTTCCAGCCACGTAAGGAGACTTTAGTTGAAAAGAAAGTAATATATTAAATGTGCAAAACTTTCAAAGTTTTTTATAACTTCCGCTAATAGGTGATCACTTTATCAGGATCACAAAAAGGCTTCCTTTTGTGTATGTCGGCATAAAGTCGCCTTTTTGCTTTATTTTAAATTTAAACCGAAACTTGACCTCGATTTGGCTAAACTTCAAAATCTTTTTCGTAAAAAAAACTAGTTCTAGTAATTAGGATCGCAAAAATACTAATGGTATAGAATAGATTTTTTGTATCGTTATATACATATTTATTATTTGTAAATATCTACCAACAAACCGAAAAAAAAATTAAACCCGTGAATATGTGACCTCGCTAATCAGACTTTGACCCACTTAGAGTGCCAACTCATTTTTAGTCTCAAGCCAGAAATAAACTAGTTACTTCATTGCATTTTTAACTATTTATCTCTCTTACTCATGTATTTATCTCGACATATCATAGGTATATACACAATCAACAACAAAATCAACAATAAAGTTGAAAAAAGCTAACAAAAACCGCCCATAAAGCGTTCGAAAGTATAACCTAAAAAGAAAAAATATATATATACATGTTTACCCAAAAAACAAATTGAGTTAGGTTAGTAACACACAGTCGTGGTCATAACTTTATATCTTGTTTGTAAAATGTTTGCTGCCTTTTTATTGTTACTGTTTGCTTAACATTGCAAATTATGACGCAAAGGACAAAACTTCAGCTTAATGTCGTTTAGGTTTTATTGTTTTATGTCGACTTTTTCGAGTCGAGTTCACATGCGTGAAAAATTGCGCTTCAAGTTGAGTATAATTAAAAACAATGTAACCCCTGCCCTGATATGGTTTACCATGATCATTTAAACAATAAATACAACCTTGTCTGTTTCTTTGGGCATTTTACAATAACTTTTTGAAATATACTCGACTAACCCGAATTACAATTTACAAGAGAAATTTCCCTGCACAATCGAATCATTTTCGATATTATATCCGATTTTTCAATAACGACACCTGCCGCAATAAAAATAAAAAAAACCCAAATAATTAACAAAACAAAACAACCAAGAAGCGACAAAAAAAACGAACTTCAAGGTTGCCAACTGGTTAACGGCCTGCGCTGCTGACGTTGTAACTCAATTGCGAGCGGTTCCAAAATTTGTGGCTATATTTATTGATGTCTTTCTGTTGGTGTTGCTGCCATCTTGACTGCAGGCGTATTTTATTTGCCAATGTTTTGCAATGTTTGCAATTGAGCTGCGGCGGCCATGAGCCGCTTAGAAAAAGAGGGACAGTCGCCCAAATTGCTTTCTCAGCCCCAAGAACACAGGCACGAGCATGGCCAATGGGGTAAATAATTATTAAAGCACACGCGTTGCTAAACGGTCAACAAGTTTGATATTACCTTGATGCAGTTTAACGGCTTGTTTAGCAGGCCAACCGTAGCAGCAGCAACTAAAACCAATCCGCCCGCTTATTTCAGTGCTAGTGGGTATTTAGTTCGTGCAACATGTTGCACATGTTGCAGCTACGAGAGCAACACTCCACGCTCTCCTTGGCCAGCTGCCTACTAAAGCTCCTGCCAACTGCTTCCTTCTCATTTGCAGTCTTTTTCCACAATTTTCTTCTTTCTCTTTCATCGTTTTTGTGGCATGGCCACTTCTTATATAAGCCGCAACAATCATTTCGGTCAAACTTCAACAGCAACGGCGGCAGCAACATATCCACAACAGCTGTCTGCCTCAGCTTGCGCGGCTGTGTTTACATCATTCACCTTTCGACAAAGTTTACTCTTTGCTAATTTCATCGATTCTTATTATATGAATTTTTCAATTGAATTGGAGGCATAAGTTAGGACAAGAATTTTTGACATACTGGGTTGCATACCTACTGGAAAAGTATTTTTGAGAAATACCAATAAGTGTTATTATCTTAAAAGACCTGCAGAAACTTTAGGATAGTATTAAAAATTTAACCTCTAAAAAAATGCAGATTTGTATGTATGCAATGAGAAATTTAGTTTTAAATAATGTTATTAAATTCGATTGTTTAACTATCATTTTAATGTTTTGAAAATTTGTTAAATTATAAAGATCGACTATCTTGCCTATGTATATTTATTGCAAGTTTAGGTTTTCCCATTGAATGCACACGTGAGTTTATGCATTATACTTTCATTAAACGGTTTGTCCTAGTCGTTGTAATTTTAGTTAGTTGTTTACTTCGATTTTACTTCTCCTTACCGTTTTGTGTGTCACAGTACTTTTTCTACAATCATCTTGTCCCCTTTATTTCTTGTTATTGTATGTTACTACATCTACGAGGAAATTACTATGTTTAGTTAAGAGTGTGGAAACAAGCTTAATTATGTAAAGTAGGGGAACCTATTAATTTTGTTTATTCATGCAGCAGCATGAATTTTGTTCATCATATCATCTTCTAACAACAATTTATTGGTACTCCTCTTAGCTCACACTTAAAACAAAAAATAAGCGAAGACAAATAAATGGACGGGGAACTGTTGCAATATTTTGCATTGCTTAACCGCTGTTCGACGCGGTCGAGATCAGTTTAGCTCTCAGTAAGCTTTTTTAAACACTTAATTTTAATTTTATTGCTGAAACCTTGTTTGGAAAAAGCAAGCATAATGCACAGAAGGATAATAGTAATGTAATTTTTTTTTTTGTGTCTCTTGCAATTCATTATTATATTGGTCGTATTTTTCTCTATTTAATAGTGTCAAAAATTAACACAATGTTTTTGGAAGAGATCTTTGTGTACACACAACGAAAATCACACACACTTGGATAAAATACACATGTGGTCATGGTTCGGAAGCAGTCCGCTAAAGTTTGTGTCTTAAGTCTTTCGTTTTGCTTTTTTCTCTTTGCTTTTGTGGGCATTTCCCCACAAGAGGTTTATCAAGAGCACAAAAAACACCAATTTTTATTTCAAAGTTTACATTTAATGCGGAAACTCAAATATTATAGTCTTTGAACATTTTGTTTTCTCTGTTATCTCTCGCTATACATTGAATTTTTAATTTTTTTCTGTGCATTTTCACATTGTAGTGGTTTTACTTTTGGAAAATTAATACCAAATTGTTTTTCTTATTTTATCTTCACACACACTTTCATAATATGTTTCCTTTTTTATAGATAGGTATATTGATAAATTAACCGTACCGTATAAGTCGGGTGATTTTTCGCCTATCTTCTAACTTATCGTGTTGCGCACGCGCACTTTTTGTGTTGCAATTATTTTGTTACTTGCTGTGGTTTCTTTTTCTTAGCTTTTCGCCGATTTTTAAGAGTGGCTTTTTCGGTTTTTCTTTGTACGGTCTCTCACGCTCGGCTTAATCGGATCGCCTAAACGTCTCCGCTTGCCACAAGTGTCGTTTGCAAGCTCCGTTTCACGACTGAGCTCACCAACAGGCGGATCGCGTACTCGCAAGCTCAATCTACCCGGCTTGGCTCAGCTCGAATACGGCACCATTTAATGCTTCTCTTAGCTTTCGGCGGTCGCGACGCTTTTCAAAGCGATACTGAAAATAAAAAAATTAATATATGCAGTTTTTTTGTTGCTTCCTTGAGTAACGAGTGTATAAAAAAATGAAGATAGATGGTATGAAATAAAATTATTATTGCGACACAACGCAGTACTTTTTTTGTTCTTGCTTTTCTATTTTTATGGCTGATTGTGCTTTTTTGCCGGTTCGCTGTAAACTTTTACATTAGTATGACAATTTTAGTGTCCGGCTCTCTTACCCGTTGTGGGCAGAAAACAAATAAAAGGTAAAAGGAGAACTATGAGAGAAACCTAGGCTAGTTCAAAAACTAATAATATTTGAGTTTCCGTATTAAATGTAAACTTTGAAACAAATAATAAAATAAAATATAATTTCTGCCTTACATTACGTGTCGGCTTACTCATTTTGTACAGAGACATTGAGACTATTGTTCAACGCCAAAACTTCAAACATTTTTTACTTTTTAGATGCATGTATTGCACTTAAAAATCTGCCGTATTAAAAGGGGAGAGTATATATATATGTAAATTTTTCTAAAGATAGCTGGCAAATTGTTTTTCTAAATACCTTGTATTAGTAATTATCCAAAGTTGTTGTCATTTGCAAAGGGTAGGGATCTGGTACTTGGCTTATTAATTATTCATTTGTGCCATTTTTATAACCAGTTAATTAAGAAAACAATTAAATCGTAACCAACTAATTACTGATTTAATTTATTTGCAGGTATGTGAATATTGCTTAGAAGCAACAGTTTATAACGAGTATTTGTTTGCGGTGAGTTTCAGGTCAAGTTAATTAACAATTCCTTTTTTATTGTATAAAATATTATATATTTATTTAGTGAACACGTCTGTTTCTATACATTACCCTTATACAAATTAAAATTAGTATGATTTCCTTCCGACCTCCCGTATGTTTGTTTGTCCGTTTGTCCTATTTTTCTGCTTTAGGTTATTAATATATTTATTATTTTTTTAGATTAAGTCCGTTAAACAGATACAAAGATGCAGACGTTATTCCTTCTGTTTAGGTAAGGAAGGAATAACGTCTTCATCTTTGTATTTTTTAATGGACTTTATCTAAAAAAATAATACACATTTTTTAAAACAAATCTATTATAGAATTCTTAAAATATATTTGTTAGCTTATGCCGCTACAACCAGCAATTATGTGCATTTTTTATGAAATCAATTAGTTCATTCTAGTTCCATTTACAAACAAATCGTAAAACGAGTTTGAAAGCTGTATAGAAACAAAAAGCTATAATTTTTTACATTTATTTTTCCAATGGTTCTTATGATTGCTATTTCCCACCTGCAATAGAAATATGACTTTTGTAAACGTCGATCGGGGGGACAAAGGGATGGTAATGCCTATCAAGAATTTAAATTCTTTATGGTCTTTGCACTACTTTGCAAACTTTTGACTGAAAATCATAATAACATCTGCGAACGTATAGAAAATCAAGATTTAAGTTCACTTATACGTGTATACTTGGAGGAAAATAAATAAAGATGTTTTTCACATCTTCGCGTATCTAGCCTTTGACCACTTGAACTAAAAGTCCAAAAAACTAAAGCAGGCAGAGTCAGAAAAGAATAACAATAAAGAACAATAGTAAAATATTGGGGTTAAAGTTACAATATTTTTTATAGCAGCTTCCGACTTAGGGTTTTAACACTATTAGTGAGCATTTATAAATGTCAATTAAAGTAAAGTAATGACAAAAACAAGCTATTAAGTATTATTTCGACTTAGAATTGGCTTAATGTTTTGAACACCAAACAGACTTAGCAAAAAGGTATAATGTTCAAAGGTTAATACCCAAACGATCGGCTAAATTATTATTATAATAAAGCCTATAAAGAAGTATTCTCTTTACTCGTTCTTTTTAAATATTTGTCCAAGATTTGAAAAAGGTTTTATTAAACAGTTTTAAAAATGAAATCGACAAAATGAGTATTCTGCCCATATTCTGCACATATTGCTCAATTTTGCACACAATTTAAAATAGCTTTGTTTTATCTTAAATATATAAAAAGGAGCAGTAGTTTATTAATTTCCGCAAAAAAATTACTGATTTTATGTACGTACTGAGCTAAATCATTTGCCAACCATTTAACCCCAATTTCAAACTTTTGGGATTTTTGAGATGCTGATTTTTCATTTCTTGTTTTGCACTCTTTCACAAGCTGGCAAAAAAAAAAACAAAGCAAAAATAGTAACAACTAAACGACTATAAATTGGTTCATAAAATAAGCTTGGTCCATTGTCTTACTCAAGCATAAACATTTTGGCTCTCAAAATTGGCTTCTTTGCTCACATTCGTCCCAATGCGAAAGAAAAGAGGTCAAACTGAAGTTCAAGTTTCTCATCCCATATCATCTTTTATCTGGCACATGCTTCGACTTCAACTTGTTTCAACCATTGGTTTTTAACATATTTTTCGTGTTCAAGGCCGTGCGCTGGCACTTTCTTTTACAATAGGCGACCTTGACGCTGCGACTGCGACTGCGCAAGCGGCTTGGCACTCGCTCTTGGCCTGGTCGACGGTCTGGGAAGTGGGCTAACAGGTGAGGTGGTGGCTCTGGAGTTTGCACGCCGCGGTCGTGCTGACGTTTGTTGGCACAGAGGGGCAGTCAGTAAAAAGACAAAGTAACCCATTTAGTGTATGTTAAACGCTGCAGTGCCCAGCGTCTATTCTGCTCACTTACCTGCCTGCTCACCTGCCTCCGTCTGAGCCCTCTCCGATCGATTGGGTTACTTATCAGGCTGGGCAATTGTTACTTGTACCAACAATGTGGCAAACTTTTTTTATCAGCAACCAATAGTTGTGTAATTAATACTGCCATACTTTTGTAGCTGATCGTTTGGGAAGCTACTTAGCACTTTTATTATGGAAGGGACACAGTGCAACACGATAAATATAGCCGCAGTTTAGACAACTCATCGAAACTATAGTTTAACTATAGTTGAAAAACCAAAATAATTTTCCCAGCAGCTTTATTAAATAGTTACATAAATTCTAACAACTAAATTGAGTTTTTAAAAACTGATCGTGCAGGGAATTTAGGTAGATGTTTGAATTTTGATAATAATGCGTGTGCTGCAATATGCCTTTTAATTATTTTAGTTCATTAGTTATTAAGGTTTAACTATAGAAATGATAAATCGAAGTTTGTATACCCTTATCGTTATAACAGTAGTAACGATCGGAAAAAATTTTGTAAATCGAAAAAATCGATTTTGACTTATGTACATATATCAGTATATGTAGAAAAACAAAGAAGGTATGTCGATTGTGTCTTTAATTTTCAAATCTTTCATAAAAAACGTAAAATGTATTTTGAAATTGTTATAAGTGAATTTAGCACAGACGCATTTAGGGTAACTTGTTAAAGGTCAACAAAGTTCTAATGTCATATAATATAATATGTTTGGAAATATTCATCCGGGTAGTTTGGTGATGCTGATCATCATCCTTAAAAGGGTGGGAAATTCTTCACTGGGTTGCAAACTTTTTACGAAATTATAATGAATATTGTTCTATTTGAATTACTCTTTGCCCTTTATTAAATGGCATGTAAAGTTAACATGAAAAATAATGGCATTACAAGCACATTCCGGTAGATTATTAAGCCAGTTTTCCGTAATTGCGATTTTAATCGCTTATAACAATAATTAACCTATAATTAAAAACGTTACATTTATTTGTGAAAGCCAGACAACTTTTTTATACCCTTGCAGAGGGTATTATAATTTTGGTCAAAAGTGTGCAACGCAGTGAAGGAGACATCTCCGACCCTATAAAGTATATATATTCTTGATCAGGATCACCTCCTGAGTTGATATAGCCATGTCCGTCTGTCCGTCTGTCCGTCTGTCCGTCTGTCCGTCTGTCTGTTTCTACGCAAACTAGTCTCTCAGTTTTAAAGCTATCGGATTGAAACTTTGCACACACCCTTCTTTCCTTTGCACGCAGTATATAAGTCGGAACGGCCGGGATCGGCCGACTATATCCTATAGCTGCCATATAACTGATTGATCGGAAATGCCATAACTTTCGTGTTTGTAAAGTTAGGAAGTTGGGATTTTCTATGGGTTTTATATTTGGCCAATCAATCCAACCTACCAAATTTCATAAGGATCGGCCGACTATATCCTATAGCTGCCATATAACTGATTGATCGGAAATGCCATAACTTTGGTGTTTGTAAAGTTAGAAAGTTGGGATTTTCTATGGGTTTTATATTTGGCCAATCAATCCGACCCACCAAATTTCATAAGGATCGGCCGACTATATCCTATAGCTGCCATATAACTGAATGATCGGAAATGCCATAACTTTGGTGTTTGTTAAGTTAGGAAGTTGGGATTTTCTTTGGATTTTATTTTTGGCCAATCAATCCGACCTACCAAATTTCATAAGGATCGGCCGACTATATCCTATAGCTGCCATATAACTGATTGATCGGAAATGCCATAACTTTGGTGTTTGTAAAGTTAGGAAGTTGGGATTTTCTATGGATTTTATTTTTGGCCAATCAATCCGACCTATCAAATTTCATAAGGATCGGCCGACTATATCCTATAGCTGCCATATAACTGAACGATTGGAAATGCCATAACTTTGTTGTTGTTAAAGTTAGGAAGTTCGGATTTTTTATGAGTATTAAGAATGCATCATATGAATAATTTTGGAGAATATAATTTACAGAGTATTCTGCAAGGGTATATCAACTTCGGCTCCGCCCGAAGTTAGCTTTCCTTTCTTGTTTTATAATAGCCAACAAAAGCTAACGTAAATTCCGGAAATAATTTAGTTTAGGAAAATCGTCATCTGTTTACCATGAATTAGGGTTGTGTTTTTATACCCTTGCAGAGGGTATTATAATTTCAGTCAAAAGTTTGCAACGCAGTGAAGGAGACATTTCCGACCCTATAAAGTATATATATTCTTGATCAGGATCACCTCCTGAGTTGATATAGCCATGTCCGTCTGTCCGTCTGTCCGTCTGTCCGTCCGTCCGTTTCTACGCAAACTAGTCCCTCAGTTTTAAAGCTATCTGCTTGAAACTTTCCCAAAAGTTGTCTTTCTATTGCAGGTAGTATATAAGTCGGAACGAGCCGGATCGGGCTACTATATCATATAGCTGCCATATAACTGAACGATCGGAAAAGCCATAATGTTGGTGTTTTTAAAGTTAGGAAGTTGGGATTTTCTATAAGTTTTATTTTTGGCCAATTAATCCGACCTACCGAATTTCATAAGGATCGGACGACTATATCCTATAGCCGCCATATAACTGATTGATCGGAAATGCCATAACTTGGGTGTTTGTAAAGTTAGGAAGTTGGAATTTTCTATGGGTTTTATTTTTGGCCAATCAATCCGACCTACCAAATTTCATAAGGATCGGCCGACTATATCCTATAGCTGCCATATAACTGAACGATTGGAAATGCCATAACTTTGGTGTTTTTAAAGTTAGGAAGTTGGGACTTTTTATGAGTATTAAGAATACATCATATGAATAATTTTGAAGAATATAATTTACAGAATATTCTGCAAGGGTATATCAACTTCGGCTCCGTCCGAAGTTAGCTTTTCTTTCTTGTTTGGTTTGATACAAACAAAAAATAAAGGAAACTTCGACCATCCGAAGTTTATATACTTTTTAAGCTGTTACAAAAATTAAATATTCTATAAAATGACTATATTTTCAACAATGTCCATTTTACGATAAATTTTCAATCGTTCCTATGGCAGCTATCCTATTCTAAAACATTTTCGATTGTTTGTATGCGTTAAAATAGACGGACGGACATTTGGACTTGGCTAGATAGACTCGCCTGGTGATGCTGATCATAAATATAAATAGTTAATAGCGTCGGAGACGTCTTCTTCAGTTGGCTTTAATCTTTTGACTAAAATTATTATACCCTCTGCAAGGGTATAAAAATAAAAAGACATCCAAAATTTTCGGTTTGACTATAGCTACTATAGGAAAAACTTATTTACGTTATTTATTATTTTAATAGTTTAACGTATCAATAGCTGAACTGGAAGACTCATCATGATAACTATTTAATCTCAATTAGCATAAAACACATGTATTCAAATGAAATCAAGCTTTAAATTCAGTCACAATATTTTAACTTACTGTTGAGCAACAGTTCAAATCCAAACAATCTGGCAACTCCTTTAGACTTAAACTTAATTTATTTTTGAAACGCGAGCTTTCGACCATATCCGCTTTTAAAAGCTTTTATGATGGCACTACTAAAAAAATGTACTGGTCAAAAAGTTGTTCACTGTTTTGGTAAAGACGGATCAATAGCTAAAACTGGCAGACTCATCATGTTAACTATTTAAACTCAATTAGCATAAAAGACATTTATTCAAATGAAATCAAGCTTGTTTCGCTGACTAACTTACAAAACAAAAGTAAGCAATAATATTGCCTGAATACTGCGATATGTTGCTGCAACAAAGCGAAAAAACTTCACTTAGCAACACTTAATAAGTATTAATTAGTTTCAACTTTAAACGAATAAAGCTGCGGCATTTAGAGCGACATTGTAGACAGGAAAAGCACTTTACTTTAGTTGAATAGCATTATTAGCTTAATTGTTTTACAATTAATTTCTAGACAAATTAGTAAGAAACTCAGAGTTGTTAAACTATTGCTTACACTGGAATTGAGAATAAAGTACGAAATACAGACATTGTGATGGGATCTTTGAACCTTACATAAATTAAAATTTTAACCAACATGCTATTATATGTCGTCCTGAAGTGTTTTTGCATTTTATGAATTAAAAATTGACTCGTTATTGAATTCCAATGTCAAGTTTTGTACAAGTTTATTAGCAACCTTTTACCAGGGTTTTTATTATACTGGACAACTGTTAGACCCGTTTCCTCGAGAATTCCAATTCTATAAGTACATGCTGAAAAAAATGTTGAATTCTCTTTGGACAAAAGAAAAAACAAACAAGAAAGGAAAGCTAACTTCGGGCGGAGCCGAAGTTGAAATACCCTTGCAGAATATTCTGCAAATTATATTCTCCAAAATTATTCATATGATGCATTTTTAATACTCATAAAAAATCCCACCTTCCTAACTTTAAAAACACCAAAGTTATTTCATTTCCGATCAATCAGTTATATGGCAGCTATAGGATATAGTCGGCCGATCCTTATGAAATTTAATATGTCGAATTGATTGGGCAAAAATAAAACCCATAGAAAATCCCAACTTCCTAACTTTACAAACACCAAAGTTATGGCATTTCCGATCAATCAGTTATATGGCAGCTATAAGATATAGTCGGCCGATCCTTATGAAATTTGGTAGGTCGGATTGATTGGCCAAATATAAAACCCATAGAAAATCCAAACTTCCTAACTTTACAAACACCAAAGTTATTGCATTTCCGATCAATCAGTTATATGGCAGCTATAGGATATAGTCGGCCGATCCTTATGAAATTTGGTAGGTCGGATTGATTAGCCAAATATAAAACACATAGAAAATCCCAGCTTCCTAACTTTACAAACAGCAGAGTTATGGCATTTCCGATCGTTCAGTTATATGGCAGCTATAGGATATAGTCGGCCGATCCCGGCCGTTCCGACTTATATACTGCGTGCAAAGGAAAGAAGGGTGTGTGCAAAGTTTCAACTCGATAGCTTTAAAACTGAGAGACTAGTTTGCGTAGAAACTGACAGACGGACAGACGGACAGACGGACAGACGGACAGACGGACATGGCTATATCAACTCAGGAGGTGATCCTGATCAAGAATATATATACCTTATAGGGTCGGAGATGCCTCCTTCACTGCGTTGCACACTTTTGACCAAAATTATAATACCCTCTGCAAGGGTATAAATATAAATGCAGAACCGAACTTCCTGATTCTATTTACTTTTATGCCTTAGGCTTTAAGGAAATCAAAAAATACCAATATAGAAAATTGGATCTGTTGAGGCCGGTGGGGCAGAATAAAAATACGCTCAAATAATACCCAAATAATTTTTTTTAAATGAAAAAAATTGTAGTACGTATGCATCAAATCGAGGACTTAGGGTTCAGGAATCATTTTATCTTTGTTTAACAGCTTGATATAAGAAACGTTGGTGTTACGACTTTTTGAAAACACCGCTAGTTTTTTAAAACCGCTTATAGTTCCTAAAAGCCTTAACTTTTTAAAAAGTTCTTCTTCGAGACGCTGCAATAAAAAATGCCTGTGCAAAAAGTTTAAATTTGTTAATGGGGACAAAGGTGAATATTTTAAAATAGCACAAAAAAGGTCAATTTATGGAATTTTATGTTTAAAACAAATTATTAAAAATAAAACCACTTTAGCTCTTTCTAGCATAGCTTATTAACTAATAAATTCATCAAGAAAACTTGATAAATGTTTTGAAACATAAGCGATAAAAATAAAAAAACAAGAAAGGAAAGCTAGCTTCGGGCGGAGCCGATGTTGATATACCCTTGCAGAATATTCTGTGAATTATATTCAACAAAATTATTCATATGTTGCATTCTTAAAAGTCTTAAAAAATCCCAACTTCGTAACTTTAAAAACACCAAAGTTATGGCATTTCCAATTGTTCAGTTATATTGCAGCTATAGGATATATTCGGCCGATCCTTATGAAATTTGGTAGGTCGGATTGATTGGCCAAAAATAAAACCCATAGAAAATCCCAACTTCCTAACTTTAAAAACACAAAGTTATGGCATTTCCGATAGTTATATGGCAGCTATAGGATATAGTCGGCCGATCCCGGCCGATCCGACTTATATACTGCGTGCAAAGGAAAGAAGGGTGTGTGCAAAGTTTCAATTCGATAGCTTTAATACTGAGAGACTAGTTCGCGTAGAAACAGACAGACGGACATGCTTATATCAACTCAGGACGCGATCCTGATCAAGAATATATATACTTTATAGGGTCGGAGATGTCTCCTTCACTGCGTTGCACACTGTTGGCCAAAATTATAATACGCTCTGCAAGGGTATAATAAAGAACAAGTAAAGAAGCAAACTTCGGCAAGCCGAAGTTTTTATACCCTTGTAGTAGCAAGGCAATAAAACTGAGGCTAGTTTGCGTAGAAACGGACAGACGGGTAGTCGGATGGCCGGACAACCGGACAGACTGACATGTTTAGATCGAATCTCGTAGTAATGCTGATCAAGAATATAAACCTTTATCACCAGTTTCTTAAGCGTAAGCACTTAATTAATAAATCAAATATGTAATTCTTAATAAATCTGAAAACGCAATAATGCTCCTAAAGCATCAATGGACTTGATCAAAATTTTACTTTCAATAAAGTTATCTAAAGTATTTTAGAATAATTCATTTCTTTGCTGGCGAAATGAAATGCGACAGCCAATGCTTGGCGGAAATTCGTGAGGTTCTTTCGGAAGTTCAAAGAGAATTAACAGAGAGAACAAAGATTCCGGTTTTTCAAGACGTGAAAACTAAAACAAGAGAGAACGCTTTAGTCGAGTGCCTCGACTATTAGATACCCGTTACTCAGTTAAAAAATATCAAATTATCGATTTGAATTCGGCGATCTCTTAGAGCTGTCAGCTTTACAGCATGAGCATCAGCACCAGCGCTGCTTTAGCGCAGGCAGCTTTTGTCCTGCACCAGCATACACACATACGCCATTGTTTGACTCAGACCTCCAATTTGGCTAACTTGATTTGATTTGCATAGTACTTGGGATATAGTTCGGTATTGACAAATGAAAACCATCGCAATTTCCTTTAATAGAAATCCTTATCGAGAATTAACGTTGACTCTTGACCAGCTGTTCCAAAGTCATCCGTTAGATGGCGCTATTGCATTGCGGACAGACAGACGGAGAGACGGACAGACGGACATGGCTAGATCGACTCGGCTAGTGATCCTGAACAAGAATATATATACTTTATAGGGTCGGAAACGCTTCCTTCTACCTGTTACATACTTTTGCATGAATACAATATACCCTTTTACTCTACGAGTAACGGGTATAACAAGCCTGGAAATTTTGAAACTATTTGAATTTTTCAGAAATGAATGATCCAACATTTTATCTGAAAATCGACTTAGCTTTATTGTTTTTATACCCTTGCAGAGGGTATTATAATTTTGGTCAGAAGTTTGTAACGCAGTAAAGGAGACGTTTCCGACCTCATAAAATATATATATTCTTGATCAGGATCAATAGGGGAGTCGATATAGCCATGTCCGTCTGTCCGTCTGTTTCAATACCGTTTGCGAGCTCAGGTAAAAAGCGATCTGAAACTTTCACAATCATCCTAAAACATTTGTACGCAGATCAAGTTTGAAAACCGCCCCGATCGGATGTCTATATCCTATAGCTCCCATAGGAACAATCGGATAAACCTTGAAAGAATGGAAGATATTTCGCGCAGTGTAAAAGCTATTGACAAAAATCTTTCCAAATCTTATTTTTTATGCATACCTTGATCAGGGTTAAAGCGAGTAGCGATCGGACGTCTATATCCTATAGCTCCTATAGGAACAATAGGGTGGAATCGGTTAAAATTTAATAATTTTTAGGATATTTCGCGCAGTATATAAGCTATTGACATGAATCTTTTCAAATCGTATTTTTTTATGCATACCTTGATCAGGTTAAAAGCGCGTGCCGATCGGACGTCTATATCTTAAAGCTTCCGTAGGAAAAATTGTTAAAGGCTGCGAAAACAACCCTTTTTTTCTATTTTTGTATGACATTTTTATACCCTTGCAGAGGGTATTATAATTTCAGTCAAAAGTTTGCAACGCAGTGAAGGAGACATTTCCGACCCTATAAAGTATATATATTCTTGATCAGCATCACCACGAGAGTCGATCTAGCCATGTCCGTCTGTCCGTCTGTCCGTCCGTCTGTCCGTCCGTCCGTTTCTACGCACACTAGTCCCTCAGTTTTAAAGCTATCTGCTTGAAACTTTCCCAAAAGTTGTTTTTCTATTGCAGGTAGTATATAAGTCGGAACGAGCCGAATCGGGCGACTATATCATATAGCTGCCATATAACTGAACGATCGGAAAAGCCATAACTTTGGTGTTTGTAAAGTTAAGAAGTTGGGATTTTCTATGGGTTTTATTTTTGGCCAATCAATCCGACATACCGAATTTCATAAGGATCAGACGACTATATCCTATAGCCGCCATATAACTGATTGATCGGAAGTGCCATAACTTTGGTGTTTGTAAAGTTAAGAAGTTGGGATTTTCTATGGGTTTTATTTTTGGCCAATCAATCCGACATACAAAATTTCATAATGATCGGCCGACTATATCTTATAGCTGTCATATAACTGAACGATTGAAAATGCCATAACTTTGGTGTTTTTAAAATTAGGAAATTGGGACTTTTTATGAGTATTAAGAATGCATCAAATGAATAATTTTGAAGAATATAATTTACAAAATATTCTGCAAGGGTATATCAACTTCGGCTCCGTCCGAAGTTAGCTTTCCTTTCTTGTTGCAGTATAAAAGCAATTGACATGAAACTCTGCAAATCTAGATTATTTATGTATACCTTATTCCTTTCGCTACTTTTACAATTTTAGCAATTTCGGCAAACGTCGGAAAGGGTATTAAAACTTCGGCTTGCCGAAGTTAGCTTCCGTCCTCGTTAAGTAAAAGCATACAAATCGAAATATAATAGTTTTCTGCAGGGGTATAAAAACATGACAAGGCTTTTTTCCGTTCTTGTGTAAATATAGAGTGAAAAGTTAGTAGGACTAGTTTAATACACTTCCAATCCAGGATAAGGCCTGTCCCAACAAAGAGGATCGTTTCACAGAACCCGTTGAAGAAAAGGGGAAGGGGCGTCGGGCGGAAGACGGAACCGCAGAGTAAAATTCCAACACGTTCAGGCCCCTTGCAGTTGGAAAGCCGCAAACTGTGTGTACAGCCTTCAAAAAACACGCCTCAAAAAACAAGACCTGACATGAGTCAACTTATGAGAGCCACACCATATATTTATAGATCACTTTACTTAATAATATTTTATTTAAATTGTTGGTTGTGTGGGCAATAACCGCTATCAAGTTCGACAAAACGGATATGTTTTCGCATAGCACTCAAGTCTCATGACTCTTTTTGAGAAGTCTAAACAAACAATTAGCTATTAACATTTTAAGCATTTCGAGCAACAATTACATTACAAACTTACTTAAGTTTAATGTGCAAATATTTTGAGATTTTTTGTTTATGTTTTCCTTGCTTTAAATCATGAATGCATGGAGAGATGGAGCTCTAAGGCGCCACTATTTCTGAACGAGCATGGACCAAGTCCGAAAAACTTAAACTTTCAACGACGCAAAATATATACTATTATCGCCTTAAATATATACTAAAATATTATTACCCTTATAAGTATATGTTGATTGCTCCTATAGGATAATTTTATTTTAACTTTATTTCACTACGAAATAAATTATATAAAAACAATTTAGATTTTTGGATGGGTAATAATTATACAAGGGGAAGAACACCGTAATACTTGCATTTAAATTGGGCGTAACTCGTGGGTTACGCATCTGTAAAATTATATCTCCGTATATGTTTAGATGTACTGAAAACTCCCGAAATATTGTACTCAATGACCGGATTTTTAATGCTGGTCTGGAAAGTGTACTCATCGGGTTCGCTTAAAGATCCCAAGCTCAAAGTCGACGCCTCTGCTCGGGCCAGCCCCTCTATAGCATCAATTAAATTATATTTATTGTTTCATTTTTCTGTATACACATACAAATGTGCGTTTTCTCGGCATGTTTTGGTAGCATCCATGTTCTGCCACAAGGTAATTATTTCATACACTAAACTGTATTTTGTTTAGGGCATTTCGTTGTTGTTTTTGCCAACATCTTTGAACCGCAGGGCACTCTGTATTTTTTGAGCCGAAGCCAGAGGCTGGTGCTATCAGGCCGCTCTGTCATTTTTATGGTTGTTAATGTCTCGGTCAACGCTTTTAAGTCAAGTTCTGAGCTCTGTCCCTATCCCGTCCCCGTCCTCAGCGATCGTGTGTGGTTTGTTGTTGGCTTTAATGGAAAGAAATGAGTTTGAGAGCGATTTGCGAGCAGAGTTGTGAGGGGATCCGGCCTGTGAATTTATAAAGTTTGTGGCGGGCATTAAAAACGACCGCCGCATTTGCCTGTCGGATGAGAACGCGTTCAGAAGTTCGTCTGGTGTGTGAGCTTGCTTTCGCTTTCAATCGGAACGGATAAGAACTTTACCTGAAGTCCTGGAACAAATCATGTACTGAGACTTGTATTTGGACACTGAAGAATAAGGCAACATGGGAAATATTAATTACATATTATGCCTGTGCTCATTGCTCTTGCTGCTTTCGACACCTACATCTGCAAAGCGTCGCATACGGCGACAAAATCGATCCGATCAACTGTTGGCCGACATCGGAGTGCGTGCCCAGTCCTACAATCCCCGTGTGCTGGAAAACGGCATCCAGCAGTACACCCACATCGATCAGGATCTGCGACACCTGTTCCTCAACACCAGGCAAACCACGTTGCGATGGGCTCTCAACAACATCGAGGCACTCAGCAGCCGCGGCAGGCGCGAGGGAAAGTTGCAGAGTCCGGTGCCCAAGAAAGTTCCCTTTATGTGCCCCACGAACAATACACGATCCCCAAGTCCCCCCACTTCCATTGAGCGGCTGAGGCCGGGGGACATTGACATTATAGCTGCCTTCGGGGACTCACTGTCGGCGGGCAACGGGATTCTATCGAACAACGCCATAGACATGATCAACGAGTTCCGGGGTCTGACCTTCTCGGGCGGCGGTCTGGCCGACTGGCGAAGGTTCGTGACCCTGCCCAACATCCTGAAGGTCTTCAATCCAAAGCTGTACGGCTTCGCGGTGAGCAACAGTCTGGTGATCAACCACCGATCCTCCCGGCTGAACATCGCCGAGCCGATGATCATGTCGCGGGATCTGCCCTTCCAGGCCCGCGTTCTGATCGATCTGCTGCGGCGCGATCCCAATGTGGACATGAAGCGCCACTGGAAGCTGCTGACCGTGTACGTGGGCAACAACGACATCTGCTCGGACCTGTGCCACTGGGACAGTCCGCAGGGCTTCCTCGACCAGCATGCCCGCGATCTGCGCCAGGCCTTCCGGCTGTTGCGCGACCACGTGCCCCGCCTCCTGATCAACCTGATCGTGGTGCCGAACATACCCCTGGTGCTGAGCACCATGACCCAGGTGCCGCTGCAGTGCTTCGTGGTGCACCGCGTGGGGTGCCACTGCCTGATCAATGACCGCCTCAATAGGACCCAGTTATTGGAGCGCAGGCAGACCTTGATCCGGTGGCAGCGGCTGGACATGGAGATCGCCCGGCTGCCCGAGTTCCATCGCGAGGACTTCGCCATCGTCGCCCATCCGCTGCTGAGCAACATGACGGCGCCCACGCTGCCCGATGGCAACACGGACTGGCGGTTCTTCTCCCACGACTGCTTCCACTTCAGCCAGCGCGGCCACGCGATCATCTCGAACCTGCTGTGGAACAGCATGCTCCTGCCCGGCGACCAGAAGCCGCGACCTTCAAAAGTCCCTGAACTGTTCGAGCGGGTCGTCTGCCCCAGTTCGGAGCAGCCTTACTTTGTGGTCAGGCCGAGTTGAGGGTCACCTGGGAGCGGGTGCGGGTTGAGTTACTTGGTTGAGCTGTCACGTGATATATTTAAGCGGGTCCCCGGTCGGGTATACACAGATGAAAATTCTATGTTTGGGCACCGAAAGATCTCTCGAGCATAAAAAAATTATTTTTGTGAAACTTTTGGACTTATAAGACATCGACAACAATTTGAAATCCGATCATGTCACTTCCACTTCCGCAAAACTTGCGGAATTAAGTGGGCGGTGCAATGTTTCATTTTATGAATCTTACCTGACTTAAGCGATATTATATATATACACATATATTTATTTGCTATATATGTATACATAAAATATGTTATTTATATAAAAAGTTGACCTCGAGCCGGAAAAACTCAAAAAATGTAAATATACATCAAAGGTCGCCTACAAACAAAATTAAAAAGTTTATATAAATAAATATTATAGGTAAGCACATTTTGTGAGGGTCCATGTTTTAAGATGTTTGTGGCGTGAGATAGGTTTGTATTTGAGGCACTTCAAGAGTCTACGTAGCAATCAACTACAACACCTGCAAATTTGGTTAAACAAAAAAATAACGCAGTCACCTGTTGGGTAGTGACATATTATAGCCCAACTTACACGTCCAAACTTAAGGAAAGGTTGGAATGTGTTGCGCGATAAACAGTAAAGTTCTCGATATTAAATAAGAATACTTTTATTAAAGAAATCCATTTTTGGTTGAAAGCGCAAGGATAATATTAACTTGGACAATTTCTACATCAACACAAATGGTGTGCAACAAAAAAATCAAAAACTAAAAATTGTATTTTATTTATCAAAAAAAAAAAAAAATTAAGTTAAATAAATAATAATTTGTAAGTCTTCAGTTTAATTGAAAATGTCAATTTACTCTTATCTTTCTTTCTCATTTATTTAAGTAAAATATCTGTTCACATATATCTCTATCACAAGGGGTTGTGGTTACCCTTAACATTTTTCAAACCCCACTTCATTTTAATTAAAATATTATGTCATTTAAAATTTATATTTTGAATTTATTAAAAACACTTAAAGCCCATATTATGCCCGACCGGGAAACAAATTCATTTAAACACTCTTATGCGTAAAAAAAAGTATGACAAATGTATGAATTACTGCAAAAACATAATTTCACTCTGTCGGATGACTCTACGAGTGACGATTGAGCCTGGATTCACTTACAGTCCGCCTCGTCATTGAAAATATGTTGTATGTATATGTTGTATTTGAACAAAGGTTACCCTTCATATCATATAGCATTTAAAAATTATGGATATCGAACTGGATATTTCCGATTTAGCCTGATACAACAGGAAAACTACTTTTAAGATTGGTTGCGACGATACGCCTCAAACCTTTATCAAAATTCAAACCAGCTTAGAGAAACATAATACATTTTTTAAAAGATGGATCCTTTTCTAATTCATAATTTGTTTATTTAAAGTTTACCAGCTTTATAGAAATTCAGTTTTAAATTTGAAATTTATCCGTTTTGTTAAGAAACATTTTTTGAAAAATTTAACGCAGTCCTATTGAATTTCTTATAAATAGTTAATCGATTTCTTTGTGTTTTTAGTCGTCTCATTCTTCATTAGCGCAAAAGTTATTTTTTATGTAATGTAAAATGAGAGACTGAATTGTTTCGCATGCGTTTAAATTTTAATAGAATAAAAACATTATATGGCCTTGGTTTTTTAGAGTTGAGTGAGCGATTTCAACGCTGAATATCCAGATGGGCTCTTACGTAAAATATATGAGTTAGGTGAAGCCTGGTCGATCATTTTGTGTCTTAGACTTACTTTAAAGCAAAGGTGTCTAACTTGTCACTACAGTTGATTATGGAGGTTAGAAGCATTTCAATCTATCTGATATATAATAACCCTTTCACTTTCCAAAAAGAAGGGTATAACAGAACACCACAGCATTTCTCGCTCATGAAGCGGCAGGACCACCTGCAAACCGGACAGTTGAAAATGGGCGGATACCAACCCCCAATGAAATAAAATCATGGCCACATAGGAAAAAAATGGAAAATAAGTACATATACATATGCACGCCCACTGCAAACAAGGTTGTCAGTGGAAAGGGCGTGGAAGAATAATAACAACAAGACTGGGAAAAAAATCCAGAAAAAATTGCGAATGGGGGAAATATTGGGGTGGAGTGGGAGACGGAGGAGGGGCGGTAAAAAATTATATTAAAAATGCAGTGTCCGAAAAGGGCGTAATACATGCAAAAACTCACACAGGCAGGCACACAGCTATAGCCACACGTGCCACAAAAAAATAATAAAACTGAAGGTTTTACTGAGTTGGGCCTGGTTCCATAGCGTTAATATATACACCTCTGCATATGAGTACACCATGCATATGTGTACACAATGAATATGTGTGTATGGAACATTTGTGTATTATTTACATATTAAAATCTGTTTGGGACAAAAAAAAAAGAACAGGAGAACCAGAAGCCCAAACTGTCCTGTTTCGAAAAATATGCGTTTTTAATTTTTGGCCGGAAAAATGGAATGCAATGTAAACAACCCAAATGAGATCGTAAATAGTAAAAAAAAACACTTGTACAGTGGACCGTTTGAAAATAATGGGTTACAATAATATTATTTAATTTTTATATAGCCAAGTGATGCTCTTCATAAATTAATAATTTACCTATTTTAATGCTAAAATATTGTATTATATTTATAACACTAGACAGTATTGTAAAAACAAATTGATTCACAGCCAATTAAATATTTTAATCGGGAAAGAGGTTTTGAGTTGTAATTTGTGACTATCGCTAAGGCACCATCAAAAATTTGTTGTTGTCCTTTTTCCCAAAATGTAATTAAAATAATTAACAACATCAAAATATATAACAATAATATAATGAAATGGAAAAAAATTTACGAACATTTTTTTATTCCTAACAAAATTAACACTGTACTTTAAATGAGTTGACCAATGAACCCAACAAAGTTAAGATGTAAACTTTTTATACATGTAATAATAAATTTAATTATGAAATTATACGTTACTGGTTCTTTAAGTTTTGTTTTGCTGTTTTCCGACTCTAAAAAACAATTCTTATTTTTAATAACGCATGTAATTTTAGTTAAGTTAAATTAATTAGAGTAACCATTTTAAGCTCTGGTAGAAAAATTAAAACGAGGAGAGGACAATGTGCTTTTATATTGCAAATCGATTATTGGTTCGGTCAGAAGTTTTTTACTTTTTTGTCACTTACAATTTTGAAAAAGGACCACTGTACAACGGTTAACCTGAAACGAAAAAATTAATTAAATGTAAAATCCCTATCCTTGATTAATGCGAACGGGAAGATAGCCTCCTTCTACACAAGTCGATTGGTTGAAGATACCAAAGGGTTAACGGCACAACCAAATGAAATAGATAAACCAGAAAAATCAGCTAGCGTATGATTGCATAAATGTAATAAGATTGCAAACAAAAAACAATTTTTATCCATTTGAGCTTGTCGCTCTCAGCCAGAAACCCTTTACATTTGTATCTTCAGATTCCCACCAGTGCATATCCGACCCTTATTCGTTGGGGAACATAATCCTGAATACTGGTTGACGCCTAACTTCAGATAAATAGAACAGGGTCGAAAACTCTTCCTTCATTACTTTTTCACGTTACAGTACTCTTTATAAATTATAAATTCGTTCAAATTTATATTGGTTTATTAGGTTTACAAGTGATTCTATGATACTTTTCGACTGGCGTGGCTCACGTTATAAAATCATCAATACCCAAAGAAAACTACCCTTGAAATCAATTCGATAAATTGTAAAATACCATCTAAACGTTACTGTCTCAAAAAACCTTTCCACTGCATACTTATTTATTGATTTGTTAATTTAACGTTTCTAACCTAATACTTAAGAGTAGCGCCCATTATTAAAAAAATATATATATAACCACCTACCTGAGTCCTGTTTAATTATAATTTTATTAAAACAAATTTAGTTTTGAGGTGTGTGGATAATTTTATTTGAGTTGTTAGTAATGCTAATAATCTTAAGAGAGTTAGAAAGATGATTTCTGGATCGAATATGTTATGAAAAATTGGCTTTGTCTTTTGCTAGAGATTTGGTTTTTATTTAAAAAAGGTTGTTAGCTTTAGGCAGTTTTTCTTTTCTTAAAATTAAATGCCAAAAATTCCATAATCATGTATCCAGAATGTTCTATCCATGTTGTAACTTGCAATACCATTAAAAACGTTGATCTCAATAAACAAAGATTTCCTGGCCATAAACGAAAGTTGAGTGGGCAGGAAACTTTTGGTTAGAGACGATGTTCTTATTATGCGAAATGTATTGTATACTGCCTTTATGATATGATAATTCTCGGAAAGATTTATCAGATTCGATTCTGTTTCGAGTTTCTCCAATGCTGTGTCATCAATTTATTTGTTTTTGGAGATCATTTATTGTCAAGATAGAAGACATTAATTCCCGAATGTGCAATCTTAGACTTCAAGGACTTTAAGCAACCAGCAATTGGAGCTTACACTGTCAAATCCCTCAAGAAAGTTTGTTCGAACGAAATCTTCCCGGTACTTCAGCCTGGACGGGCATGAAAACGTCTGCAATTGTCCTAGCGAATGGTCTTTGGAGTGGCCACGAAAAAAGTCTGCACTTGACATTAAACAGCGACAACATTTTCACTTTGCATGCAGAATGTCGACACAAAGGGCCCAGCATGGACTATCGGAGGCGTCTCATAGAGCAACTGACAACCGCATTGGCTCCCAGATCGCCTCCCCCAATTTACCGCCGCTAACAGACCGCGCTAAAACGTCAGCCAGACAGCGGCGGCGATGGCGGAAATAGAGCAAAAGTTGAAAACAAAAACGATGAGCGAAATGGAAAAAATGGCACACAAGCTACTTGAGCTCGAACCGGCGACGCTTTTCACATTCGCCGCCCAGTCCCACGCTCCTTTTTCCGTTCAAATCCCCTTTCTAGTATTTTTTCCGCGGACAGGCATGCGGCTGACGGGTTAAGGCGGGACAGTTGACCATCACGCTGGGCAATCGGGAGATGTGTGGGAGGGGTGTGGGAGGTGGGACGTGGGACGTCCATTCATTGCATGCTGGTCTGATTTTCCCCCTTGAACTGAAATCCAACTGCCAGTTTCTGTCCGACTCCTAGCCCCCCGTGTAATGGCAATAATTTTGACGTCTGTTTAGTTGGCCCTTAGCTTGGCCTCAACGCAAAGGATAATGGCCATCTGCAGGCAGAAGTGGCGAGGATTTGAGGACTCCTCTGCGGGATATGCGTCTCTTGGTGCGTTTGTTTTTAGAGCAGCGGAAGCGACTTTTAATCAGCGCTCCGTGACAATGAAAACTGATAGGTTGCCGGATGTCCTTTTGGAACGGGATTTTACCATCCAATGGCCATCAATCGCTTCTCAGCATTCCAACTGAATAGAACCAGAGAAAGATAATTGAGCGTTCTGGCGAATAAAACAAAAATATATAAATATTTTACGAATTATAAAAGTTTTTAAGAAAAGAGTCTAAATAACTTAAGAAAAATGCCGAATTTAAAAAGTATGAATTATAAAACCATTGCTGTTGGATTTACAAAGTTTTTATTAAACCAATTGTAAGGTAATTAAAATTTGGTTATTTTTTTTGAGAACTAACATCTCTTAAAACAAACGCAAGGATACAATTGGCATTTATAGAATAGACTCCTAATAGATTTGTAATTTTCTGCTCTTTGCCACCCATCGTAAGAACATCTCTTGGCCCATTTGCCTATGACTTGCCATTGTTTGCGCTACACTTCAACGCACTTTCGTCATTGATCCGGAGAGTCATGCAACCAGTCGGTCCTTCTGCCCTGTCCTTCCTGGTGAATAGTCCGCACCCCAAACTGGCCTCCCTTTTTTTTCAATTTTTTTTTCTGTTGAATTTATTTTCCATGCTTCCTCTCGCTCCCTCACACAAAACAACCGACCAGATCCAGCGGAATAACCCGCTCGCCCGCCGGAGTGTGTTGCATTATGCTGGGACATACGTTTTCAAATTCCATTCCTGCGTAGGATTTTTTCATCCATTACTCAAATCTTTGTGTTTGTATTTTTGTGAGGGCGTGGAAAGGGGATGGTGGCACGTATGTTGCCAGGTTGCCACGTACGGGGGCACGGCGCTAAGCTTTGACTTGGGATTTGCATTTTTTACGCGCCGAGGACCAACTCGCCCCATGCACTTGCTGGCAGAGACCGAATTGGGGGAAGGGTCGGATCGGTGGAGCGAGGAATGGCTTCCACTTTTGCTGATGTCGGGATTTTTTTTTCATACCCTATATGGGACAGTCATGATAATGGGAGAGTCTTAATACACAAAAACCATTTAATTATGTTTACTCATAAAATAATTTATAATTTATTTTAATGGTTTTTTAATCAACTTTCTGTTGTTTCTAAATTGTCCCTCATTGATGTGATATTGTATCTAATGTGCTGTAAAACCAGTTTCATGTTATTTTCACAGTTAAAATATATTAAAAAGACTCAAAACTAAAATTGTAGGGGAATGTACAATTTTTATATATTACTTTTTATCAGATAAAAAGACATTTTTTAGTAACATGAAGGTACCAATAGGCAGATTAAGTATCTAGTAGTTGAGACCTTTAAAAAAGCTTTATTGTTGGCTTTTTTGTTACGGGTAGCCCTGTTTTTTCCACAATTCTCTTTTCCCTGCATCCCTTAGCATGTTTCCTTCAGTCAATGTGTCCTGTTTTGGGATAAAAATCCATTTCATCATCTGGGTTTCCTCTGTTCTCAGCCTTTCCTTCTGATGCTTTGTCTGATCGCGTTGAAATTGTAATGAGATTTTGTTTTGGGTCGTCTTGTGTGTATGTATTTTGCCGAGAAGCTGGCGGAAATTTTACGGTAATATGCTTTCTGGGCGTGTATGCCAACCAGACTTTTTCTGTTTAATTATAAAAATTTATCTGCGGCTCGCATCGGTAGGTAGCCTTATACTTTCTGCGAGCCATTCTCTAGTCCACGATTTGTGGTTGACAAGTTATGCATATAACAGCATTCATCGCTCGAAAGCAAGTTTGGCAGTCAGTCTGTCATCCCTTCCTTATGGATAAGTATCCGTATCCTTTCTGTCCCGTCCTCGGTTAAATTGTTTTTTTGTTTTCAATGCTTTTATCCCCTTCCGTGCGAGTTTTTAATAAATTAGACCGTTCCCTTGTAAGACAGTTCTTTTAAATCTACTCAGTTTATAAACGAGGCTAGGGTGGTGCGTGAGTTAACTTCTCAGCTAAGAAAATAAACATTGCAAGACCGCGCTGTTCGTTTCTTTAGAGAAATATTTAAAATAAACATTTTAGCGTCTGATATTCACTTGATTGATAATATTATTAGTTTCATTTCAGAAAGGACTATTTTGAGAGTAAGAGTTTTTGTTAACGTTAAGTCGATTTATCATTAAATCGACATCACGACAATCTCCTTATTACCACTTAGGCCATTTAGTATTTAAATTGTTATTTCATACTTTATAAAGTTAAATTAATAAAGTATATGCAATACCTTTTCAAGTATCTCTTTTGGACAGCAACAGAAATATTTAGCCATCCAATAAAAAATAGACAGAACAACGTTTGCTATCTCTGTTTTTTCGCAGCTCTCTCAGAACAATACACAATTTCCAATTAAGCGACAGTTTGTCCACTTCTCCACCGACTGCCTCTATATGCTTGTGCGCATCTACGAGTATAGACAGTCTAACCCGTTCCCCCAAATATCCATCTGCACCATTCGAAACATTTTTGGTGGGCCTGGCTGTTGTTTTTATTCGGTTTAGGCAAGGCTCAATACCAAATTGTATTTAAAATTTATATAAAATTCGCGGAGTATTTGTTGTGACAACCGGTGTCTGTGCCCAACCGGTAGTGCTCCATCCACCAACTCCACCTGCCAAATAGCAGAAGCTAACACACGGTTATTTCTGCCCGTTCTGCAATCAACGTTCAAAATTCGCGCAATTTATGCATGCATGGTGAGAGGCCGGAAAAGGTGGAGTTCTGGCTGTGTGGGCTTGTACAAATGGCAAAAAGCCTCTGCCTGGGCCCCCTTTTCGTACCACCTCCCAAATTCCCACATTCGCGAGTCGCGATGTTATTTCCACTGGCGACCAAGAACTCTGCGCTTGTTTATATTATTGGCACGTAAATTTATTTTCCGATTCTACTTTCTAAAGTTTGTATCAAAACTACGATACTAACAATATTTTTTAACTGACGTCAAATTTATACCGTTATGAGAGAAAGCAATTTTTAACTACAGAAAGATAGAACAAGGAGTTACGTGTAAAAAAAAAGTGCCTTTTGAACATTGAACTAGGAGCTCAAGTAGATTTTTCAATTTATTAATTTAATAAGGTATTATTCCACAATCCATAAAATGTACTTTTTACAAGTCATGTCGAATCATACGGTGTTATTTCCTATTGGTTTAAATCAGGCAAGTCGGGAAAGTGTTCTAAAACCTTTTTTGTTGTACGACTTAAATGGGCAGCTGCGTTATCCCGCATGTAAACTTTTTTATCTCTGTCGTTTTTCTTTTAATAACAAAAAGAAGCCTTTTATCAACAAAAAACGTTGAGCTCCCGGAATATACAAGAGCTACAGATTTCGGATTTTCTTACGCAACGCACTGTTATATAAAAGAAGTACAAAATAATTTGATTCCATTTACAAATTACATCCAAAGCAAAAAATTATTTTGTACTAATTTTATTCATAATTGCAAAAAAATTATTTGGAACCGTCATTCATCGATTGAACGAAATATGGGAGAAATGAGCTAAACTACATAATTTTCAAGATACCAATATTCGACACGTGCATAATGGTATTTAATTGAATGGCTATATATGCCCTTGGAATGTTGAATAGAAGCAATGTAAAAAATAATTTAAAGTGCTCGGGGAAAAATTAGGAAAGCCGGGCTTTGGTGTAAAATCCGGGGCCCTTTGACCTTAGCACTCGATTGAGATCATGGTATATCAATGTTTGAGGGCCCCTTTCATATTCTGACAATATTCAAAAATCTCTTTTGCTTGGTGTCTTAGTTACTTAGACATTTCTTGTAAAGAACTCTCGGGTATTCCACTTCTAGGTTACAATAAAGATGAGGCCTAGAACAGACCAAAGAATAATTAGGTCTTGTTTTTTTTCTATTGCTTTCGATATCGTTTTGTCTACGGTTTCCTATCACATGTTGTCCCAATTCCAGGGAATCTGCCATTTTATGGCCGAAAAAATCCTTTTGGATTCCCCAACTGAAGATTTGACTGCTTCCTGGCAAAAAACTGGCCAACAAAGAATGACGAAGGGGGCAGCATCATCAATATGCAAAGCTTCAGTTAGAGTGGAAAAGGGACAGTGGATGCCAGAGAGAAAAAGGTTAGGAGCTGTCCACTAAACACTGATTCAAAATTCCTTATTTTGTATAGGAAATTTACAAATTTTTTTCATTTAACAGAAATTAGAAATTGTAACTAACTAAACCCTATTTTCGAAAAAATGAAAGAGAATGAACGCACAAATGCGTATTAAGGATACATTTCCAGATGCATTTTATATTTATAAATAAAATGAAGACTTTCAATTCTTTTCAATTTTAAAAGCACATAAATAAGTGCTGTTTTACCAACTTTATAAAAATAAGAAATAAAGAATACGCATATTCTCTCTAGCATTCTACCTGTTTGTCTGCAAAAAAAAATAGTTAGTTTACGAGCAAAATTTAGCCGACTTGGCCACTGTGGCTGTCATTCAATGCGTCCTTGCTGCTCTGCTCACGTTTCATGCTGTCCAATTATGCCGCACACATGCAAATGCAACGTGCAGCGGCGGGAATCTGCCGGCACCCTTCCCCCCCAGCCCCGCACCTAGCCACCCAATCACTCGACGCGCTTGCTCGGCCCGCGAGGCTTTTGGCCAGAAGCGGCAAAGTGACACGAACCAGGCCCAAACGACCAGCGAACAAACGACACATGGGTGGCATAACGACTTGGTGGGTGGAGGGTGGTCCAACTGGACAGTCCTTGGGCAGGAGTTTCAGGGATCGAGGCTCAACTCTGTTTCAATTTGCACCCCCGCAGACGCGGCAATCGCTCAGCCGACCCACTGCACCGGCATCACCACCACCCATGCAACCCAACCCACCCATGCACCACCACCCACTTTTCGCGAAGCGCAGAAATTCGGAGAATGGGACAGAGGACGTGTTGTTGCTGACTCTTTCAGGCCGCACCATCTGCATATGGTTGTTGTTTCGCTTTTTGGCCATGGCTAGTCTGATTCGTAGTTGTTGTTGTCCATGTTGCCGCTATCCGCTATGTGCGTTTGTTGAAACAATCGATTTATTTTCGGTTTCGTTTCTGATTGGCAATATTTCATAGCAATGTCGTTCCGTTTTTGTTCGCGGGTTCCCCTGTTTGTGTGTGCCTCTAATATTTGTATTTTTTAAATAATAACGAACAGTGTGAGATGGAATAGGAATGTGTAGATTGGTAAAACTGGCGAATACAGAAAAATATTCAGGTGGGACAAATATATTGTACTCTAATTTGTTTATTTAGGTGAGTCTAGACTCAAAGTTATCAAATTGTGAGCGACACCAAAACTTAAGAATTCCAGTTCAACGCTAAATTTGTACTATTTTAATATCGAGCATCTGTTCTTAAGGTATATTTAATACACTTGCAGTCTTATCGAAAACTGATGAAAGCTGTCACTGCCCGCATATACATACATTTGACAATAAGGTTATAGTAAACTTAAGAGAAAATTGAATAAAAGCACATAATTCTTCGAAAATAACAACATTTTTACGATGGTTCATATGCCAGCTTGGGATATAGTTATCGCCGTGGCATCAGAAAGGGCTAATGAATGATGTAATGCAGGCAGACAGCATTAAACGTATACATTTGGTATACTTTTATTGAAATTCTGTAAATACAAATCTTTTTCATAAACACTTGTAAAAAGTCAATTTTCGGTGTTTAAATAATATTAAAATGTAGTCAAAACGGTCATACGCATATTTGCGTGGTCATATATGGATGCAATACTCGCCAAAGTACATCAACTAGGATTTATATTTCCTAAGATCTCTTCATTTACACAGATAAAGGGGCACGACTAGAAAGAACATATTTATATGGTCGAAAACGATTACAGTTAGCTGTACTATACTTTTGCACTATTACAACATACAATTAAAAGATACACAAACTGGTTGATATATATATAGAAAAAGTGATAAAATTAATTATATTAATTTAATTAATGAATAATACTTTAAATTGATTAAAGTTTTATGAGCGAGAGTATTTCAAAAATCTTCGAAATATAATTTTCATACGATTTTATTTGACAGTCATCCCCATCGCATTTATAGTCTGTCAATAATTGTGTGCCCAATTCCAATTTCAGCCTATAAATATGTAAAGGATTTACGCAATTACCACAGACACAGCTAAACCACATGCAAGCACGGAGTGACATTTATTTATGACATTAATGCATAAAATAATATAAAAATAAATTGGATGCGAAAAACCCGCCCAAAATAATTCCAGGCGATACTGAAATTTCGCAGTTGCCCTCATGACCAGTAGAAGGGGCTTATTAAGGGTAGGGAAAGGATGGGGCCAGACGCCATCAAATGTTGTCATTAAATTCAGTTGAAAAACAAACAGAAATTGCAGTTTATATTTTATTCATGCAACCGAAAAAATTGGCAGGAAAATGGTTTGTTATTCGCATTGTAGGCTTTGACAGCAAACAGAGTTCTAGCGGGTATACATATGTATGTTCGTATACCGAAAGCTCGCTACCCCTAGATATGTACATCAGGGCGGTGCAAATTTATATAAACATTTGAAGGATCTACCCTCATTCGATTTTCCTATACGCTTTGCTGCATTTAAGGCATATAAGAAATAAATAACTTTAAAAAATTAATTATATGGACTGCGTATCGGATTCCAAATTTATCACTCATATGCACAGTTGCCTTCGATCAAAAAATATATTCTATTTTAAATTACGTGCCGTATAAGTCATTTAAATTTTTTTTAAAGAGTTTTGCAGTTGTTATAAACATTTAGGGCACAACACTATTCGGTTTTTGGACCACCCTACTATGCATATATAGATTCAATTGCATTTGCATTGAATACCTTTCACCGATTTCTGTGTTGTGCTTTTGCACTTGGAACCCCTTTTTATTCTCTTCGACAGCGTTCCTTCAAAAATTACAATTACAAACATTGCATCGTTTTGGCACCTGCATTTGAAAATCCTACAAAAGCTCGTCGAATTTAATCATTTTTTTCGGTGTCTGAGAAAAAGTAGGGATTTAGGAAATATGGTATGTAAGTCGAAACGAGCTTTATCGTATCGAAAGAATTGGGAAAGTAAATGAAAAAAAAAATTTTTTAACAATATGGGAATACTCCGAAAAATAGTAGACTTAAACAATTTTTAATGATATAAAAAGAGGACGACTATATCATAAAGATGCCATAAAAACGAAAAAATTTATTGGATGCCTAGAATTATTTTAGGCTATCACCACTACACAGCCGTATAAAGCTAAATTCCAAATCGCGGGGAAAATATAGCTGACAGACAGCCACAATCGCTTACCTACCGTATTAAAATCAAAATAAAGGACAGTAGTCGTAAATCGAGTTATGGGCTTAGCCTGAAGTGGACACAATTATCGCATCAGGAAATCGATAGGTAACCTAATAAGAATATCGAGGATCCTGATATACTTTTTGCGACTTAAGGCAGGCTTGCACCTTGTTGGCGCCCAAAACCTGATTTTTTTCTGGAATTTATTTCTTGGAAAGTATGGTAGGTGTGGGAATAAAATTTTAGCCAGTTGTAGGGTACAGTTTATTGAAGCTACACAATTTTTTTGAGTGCGATCCAAGCGAAGGGGGGAGGAGGAGTACCGAACAATGGCGGCATGTCCGCGAAAAACTCGTCCTCATGGCGGATTTTTTGGAATTTTAAGAAATAATCTGAAACGCAAAAAACGAATATATTCTTAATCTGTACACTTGCTCGTATGGTTTGAACTAGGATAATTGAAAAAACATAAAAAATGCAAAAATTATGAGCTTTTGAAAAAAAAATCGGTTTTTTCCTCATTTTTTCGTTACTCATTATTTTTTTAAATAAACAATTTTTAATATTTTCAAAAGATCCTAGTCTATACCATGCACATACTTCTGAGGAACATGTATAAAAAATTTCATGACGATTGCTCAATTTTTGCGGCTTGTACGACTTCCGCCAACTCGGAAAACATGGTTTCGAGAAAAACGCGTTTGAAAATTTTCACTATAATGGCAACGCACTTGACACCGGTTCACCAAACGGCCGATAACTTTCGTAATTCAAGAGATTTCGACTTGAAATTTTAGGAGAGTAAAATTAAAACATGTATGTATCCAAAACTGAAAAAAAAAAAAAATTTGATTTTTTTGACTTCACAAGGTGCAAGCCTGCCTTAACTGAATTAGTAAACATATTTTCCAAAATATAAAAATATAATTTAAAAAGAAATTAACTTTGCTTTCAAAAAAACAATTTAAAAAAAAACGCTTCAAAAATAATATGAACATTTGTTAAAAATTTAGCTATCAATCCTACGGGTTGTTTTGTACTCGACCACGTTGCTGTCAAATAATTTTTGCTTTGTACACTGCAGACAAAACTCGCCAACCAAATGTAACAAAAACCCAAACGAAAAATTGGGATGGATTTTATTTTGCAATTAATCTCTAAAATAGACAATACCAAACAAGGCTTCCCCATGTCACCACTAAATTGCCAGCCGACTGGTTTATTAATATTAATTGAAAATAAATGCAACCGGGACGGTCAAAAAACAGATGCCTCTGAGGTGAAAAGTGGGCGGTAAAGTACGCGGACAAAAATTTTGTAAAATGCAAATAATTAAATGGCGTCCAATAAAATATGCAAATGAGTTACGCTGCACTTAGCTGGGCAATATAAAATGTTGGCCTGAAATAACAAAATTGGCTTTGGAACTGGTCTGGTGCAGGTGCATGTTGTAAGCACACCAACAAAAATAGTTTTACTACACGATTGAGGGTCTCAATAATTTGGATGCTGGAACTCTCCCGACATATAAAATTAAAATTTTTTATACTTCAATTAACATATTTTATACAAACATCCTCATAAATATTCCTAATTGTCAATGAATATATCTTATACTATTTTATTTGTTTGCCTTCTTATATTTTAAATTTTTCTTTAAGGCTCTCGACCACGATTGTGAAGTTCAGGGTCAGGACATCCCGCAGGCTATTCAGCTGCTTGGGGAAATGAACAGCAACGTGAAGCAGGTGACTGATTTGGTAGAGGGCATGCTGCAGCGGGTTAAGCGCGGCGAGCTGACCACGGAATACGGCCTGAGCTTCCTTGAGGTGAAGTACCACATGCTGCTTGACTATTTGATCAACCTGACCTACGTGGTTCTACGCAAATGTTCCGGCGAAACCATTGAGGGTGATCCCTCTATCGAACGCCTGATCGAGATTCGCACTGTGCTGGAGAAGATTCGGCCCATTGACCACAAGTTGCGCTACCAGATCGACAAGCTTGTGAAGACAGCCACTACTGGCGTGTCGAGTAGTACAGATCCGATTCTTTACAAGCCCAATCCAGATGATATGATGAGCAGTGCAGCCGGGGCAGGTCACAACGAAGATGGTGCGCCGGATGACAGCGAAGAGGACGACGAGGATGACGATGATGAGGAGGATGAAGATGAGGCCGGAGCAGCGAAAATGCCCCGCAAGGCGGCCACAGCTGGAAAGTCCGGAGTGTATGTGCCGCCGCGCATCAAGCCAGTTTACTACGATGGTGACGAACGCGATGCTGACAAGGAGAAAAAGGCCATGGACCGGGCCAAGAAGCGGGCGATCACGTAATGGACAACTTTTCCCATCTTAGTTTCCATTTTTATGCAGATGATTTGCCTTTTTTCCAGGTCTTCCATGCTGCAGGACCTCAAAGAGGAGTACTTGGACGCCCCCACTGAGATTTCGTCTGGCTCGCGGGCTCAGCAGCTGTTATCCCATGCACAGAAGGAAAAACAGGAGTACGAGGAGACCTATTTGATGCGTCTGCCTGTGACTAAGGCTGAAAAGCATCGTCAGCGCAAACTGACCACGTTGGGTACGCTCTTGTATTTATGCTTTTCTTATGTATAATTTCTAACCGATTGATTTACCAATCCGCAGGCACACTTGGCGATGAAATTCTTGGGGAGATTAGTCGAGAATCGGCGCTGCGTGGAGATGGAAGCAAAAAGCGCAAGTTGGCCAAAAAGGGAAAGGGGAAAAAACGCGGCGGTAAAAAGCGAAAGTTCCATTAATTGGGAGGATATAAACCTCTTAAATAGTGTCAACAACTTTTAGTTTAAATAACAGCTGTAAAACCTTCAAAAAAGTTATAAAAGTCTTATTTTTAATCGATTCGATGAGTTTTTTAATATTTTTCATCTTAGTAGACTAAATGTTTTTCATTTATTTTAATATGAGAACACTTATTTCTTTGTGTAATGTTAAGTTTTTCCAATTATTGTTTAACGGAATTTTCATTAAAACTTTTTTATATTTAAATATTACAATACAATCGTGTTTTTAATTATTTCAAGAACCAACAACATATTTCATTTGTTTTTCAGCTAACACATTTGAAAATGCTTATCCAGCAAGTCGCTTAAATGCGTTCAAATAATTAAAATTCAAAATAACACGCATTGTAACCTGCATGCAAAATTATAAATTTAAGTTTATTCAGAGACCTACAAAAATTCAAAACTTTAAAAAAAGTTTACAAAATGAAAACAAATTTAGGAACATAATAGCTGTGGAAAATTTTCGCTATTACAAAGTAAATGTTAATTTTGAAACTAAAAACTTGAGGTACAGCTAAATTAGTTATAACGAATACAACCATATTTTGTTGTTTTTAGGAGTCACAGCAAAAATTGTAAACCTTTGGGCAAACGTAAACTATTGGAGACTTTATGATTTGGGAACTCTTGTTTTGAAATAAAAATTAATTCAAAATCCAATGCAGCTTTAAACATACTGTAAAAATGCAAACCCAAAACTAGAAACAAAAAAACCAAAACTTCAGTGAAAAAAGCAGATGCCTTAACAAGAGACCGGTTTATACAGTAAGAAATGAACGAAACTTGAAAAATATGTTAATAAAATCTTTTGAGTTAACGTATAGAAAAGGAAAGATCGGAAGAAAGACTACATACAACTATGATAACGTAAGCCCCACCCAAAAAGCAAAAAAAAAACTAAAAATTTAAAAGAGAATATTTGATAAACTTTTAAACCAGTAAGCGAAAGAATACTTATTTTAGTTTCAACCAAAAAACTCCTAAAAACAACTGAATTTAGACACAAAATTTTATATATTTCTTAAATATTGATTAAAATAAAATTAAGCAACACATTTTGAATAATCCAAACGGAAGAGATGACACGTCCACTTAAGAAGTTTTTAAACGTATGCGAAAAACCAAAACAAAACAAGTTATGTGTAAAACTTATTAAAACGCGCGGAGAAAGAATGAGAGGGTTCGTGGGAAAACTATATAAACCAACATAAAATTAATACTAATAATTGTAAATGATAAACACAAAAAGAAAAAATAGAACTAAGTTAAATAAGACAGCAAGAAAACAAACAACATTTTGGCTTCTACAACCAACTTTGTCTAAGGATGTCAAATTTCTTCAAAATTTTCTTGTAACAACTTTTTGGCTATAAATTTAAAAGACAAGCAACGATAGGCAGACAACTGAAAAATTACCACATAAATGCAATAGAACTCAAAATTATTTACAGGCAGCAAGCAAACAGATGTTTTTAAGTGTAATTAAATAAATTAATTTAATTAATTTATTTATTTTTAAAGCTGAAAGACTGAATATGTTAAAATGAAAACCAAAACGTAACAAAAACGATGAAGTGAAAACGATATGTACTTTTTCTTGAGTGTGTGTATGAACTTAAATAATTTTAATAGCCGAATTTCTAGCACAAATTTTAAAACGACTAAAAAATTATTTACTTATATTTTAAATTTGTTTTTTGAGTATAAATTTAATTTTTTATTTTTTCAAAGTAAATTTATTATTTCTTTATATGTAAAAGAAAGTGAAAAGCATGGAAACGGATACAAAAGAATATATTGCAAAATGTAAAGACAAAAAAAAACAAAGTGAAAACAACCAAACAAAAGTCGCCTTAGCCAAGCACCACAAAGCAAAAAGATACGATATGAATCGAAAAATTTGTAAAAACAAAATACCATACTTAACTACGAATTATTTGTTGTAATTTAATGTAATGAACAAACTGAAACTCACACAGCAGCAAAAACATCTACAACAAAATAGTGCAAAAGTTGAAAAAAAACCTATAAGTAATTTAATTTTTATAGCCAAAGAAGAAAAGAATCGGAGGAAAACGGAAGCGATCGGACCCGAAAGGTTGAACGGAGAATTTAGTTTTAAGCAACCCTAAAAAGTTCTCAACGAAACAAATTGGTTACTTAGTGATAATACAGAATAATTGTTTTAAATCAACAATACAAAATTCGAGCTTAAATTATTTTCAAAGACAAAACCTTTACTTCGAAATGGTATTGGCTCTTAAAAACGAATTTTTTAACAAATGAAAACATTGTAAAATTTTAAATTGATTTAAAAATACGAGCATGATTATAAGTTCACGATATAAAGTTTAAATGTGTGGAAGTGGTTTGCCATCTTACTTATGCAATATAAATATAAGTTTATTTAATCTACCAATTATTAATAAGCTAACTATTATTATTAACTAACACCCTAAATTAAAAAACGGAAAATCTGAAACTGATAATAAATTGCAAACTAAAATTTAAGTAATAAAGAGAGTTCTATTTTTTCAGCATACGGGTTATTTAATAGAATAAGGACAACTAATATTTCATACAGAATTCTAGTTAGGTCTATATTTTAATCTTAAAAAAATAGCAATCGGCTGTTACAATGATAAACTCATTCGATAGTCGATGATTGTAAAAGTAGCAGATGGTCTCTCTCTCTACTTCAGGACATAAGGGATTGAAAAGAACTTTAAACTTTTACATGTTTGAATAGGCTTGGGTTTCTATGGAAATCGTTTGGCGTTAAATCAGTCAGTACATACTTATTTACAGCTTACTTTGATTAAAATGTTAATAAATAATATTTTATTCATTAGGTTCCCTAGCATATTTTGTTGCTGTATCAGTTCAAGATCCAAAACATCATTTATAGAAAAAGTCAATTCTATGCCATACCGATATCGGAACTAATTAAAACAAATTTTAAGAGGTTTTTATTTTTTGTTTATGAGGGCGAAAGCACAACCGCTCAGAATACTGTGTAAAAATATAACATAGATGGGAGCTAAATGAATAATTCTAAATCTTTCGGCAATCCACTCAGGGCACGAAGGAACGCAAGTGTAAAGCGCTCTCCTGAAAAGTGTTATTTTTAAAGTCAGGGTACTGAATTATGATTACACGATTTTTTCAGTATCAGGGAACAAATACAAACTGTCTGGCAAGACAAATTGCCAGATCGACTCTCCTGGTGATGCTGATCAAGAATAGTTATACTTTTAGGATCGGAAATGTCTCCTTCACTGCGTTGCACACTTTTGACCAAAATTATAATACCCTCTGCAAGGGTATAAAAATGGTTTATTAGTTTAACTTGCCGAAGTTTAAGCCTTTCTTGTTTTTTTATATATTTGAATGATGTCTTTGGTTTCTTTTAGACCTCTTTCCAGGTTCGGGGTTATTACTTTCTTAAACCACCAAAAGGGCATATCTGTTTGTGCTATTAGTTAGCTGCCCTTATTGAGGCGGTTTATCATTGGATTATTTCTAGCCATTTTAATTTGCGTGCTAGGCTTGCGCTTTAATTGGATGTAGGGTAGGGACTCATACCAGTCTGTATAGCCGGAGCTCGCTTGTAGATTTTCATTATTGCCGATATTGGCACTGGTTCTTACAATTGGTGTTGTAATTGTATTTAGCGCATCCGAAGATAGCAGCGAAATCTTTTTTTAGTTGTTGCTGTAGCTGCGGTTGCAGAATTATAGAGGTCACAATGTTTGTTGCTGGTGCGTCGTGAGACGGTGGTGGAGTTATACACTGCAAGCTCCGTGACGTAGGGTGGAGTGGGGGGGCTGGAACAAGACCTTGCTATCTTTTTATACCCTGGCAGAGGGTATTATATTTTCAGTCAAAAGTTTGCAACGCAGTGAAGGAGACATTTCCGACCTTACACAGTACATTTATTCTTGATGATGCTGACACCAGGAGAGTCGATCCAGCCATGTCCGTCTGTTCGTCCGTCCGTCCGTTTCTACGCAAACTAGTCCCTCAGTTTTACAGCTATCTGCTTGAAACAAAAATGTTTTCGTTCTATTACAGTTAGTAAATATGTCGGAAAGAGCCGGATCGGCAGACTATATCATATAGCTCCCATAGGAACAATCAGGAAAAAACAATTTTATGAAGTATAACTTTGTTGTTTTTAAACTTGTTTTGTGTTCTTTGGGATTTGGTATTATTAAAATACTATGGAAATACGGTCTTAATTAAATTAAATTATCTATATCATAACGGTCCCATAGAAAAAAAAAAATGTGTACTGTTTTTCTGTTTATCAAAATTTTTATTGTAATTATTTACTATATCACAATTACGCTTTAACGTTTGTCAAAATCGGACAACAATATCATATAGCTGCCATAGAAACGATGACAAAATGCAGCGCAAAATCGACATAGCTTTTTAGTAATATAGGCAAAGAAATAAAAATGTATTCGTTTTGTAATAACTGCAAGGGTAAATAAACTTCGGCTTGCCGCAGTTTGCTTCCTCTTTGCTTAAGTAGAGCTGGGTTGCTTTTAGAAAAAGCTTCTACGCTCATTCTTTTCTTCGTTGCTCATTGAGATATTAATTCGTGGCTCCCAATAAAATTATATTATATAAGATTAAAATATTATTATAATGCCAATCTAAAGGAAAAACAATGAAATAAAACTATATCTACGTTTTTGCGTAACATAAACCCATATAGTATATGGGACCTGTTTGCGTAGAAACGGACAGGAGGAAGGACGGAAAAAAGATGGGCATGGCCTGGTGAGTTTTGACTGAATTTTAACCCTCTGCAAAAACTTCGTTTTTAGGATATTAATTAATGCCACAAAAATTGGTCGATTACCCCATACTGCACACTAGGTCGAAGACAAATTTACCCATTCTTTCAAAAGGTTGTCAGAGAGGTAATAAATAGTACAGCGTTAGACTGATATTAGTGTATGATATTAGAGCTTCTCGCATTGAATAATAATTTTACCGATACAGCGGTAATTTTACAATATGTGTGGTACTAAGTTAATATAAGCATCGGTAAAAGGTTGGTCTTTCTACCTATTTTATGTAGGTACGATTACTTTAACTGAGTTGTGCTTGATTGTGCCGAAAAATTATAGTACTTAATAAAGTTTCTTTTCGGTAAATTCAACATATCAGCCATTTCAACAAATCCAAGCAACAACTAAGTTGTAGCAAATTAAAAAATTTTAAAAAAATTTCTGTTTATGCTCAAAATGTTTATGTTTTTTTTAGTTTTCATAAGGCTCTTAATAAAGCATCTTTATACCCTTGCGGAAGGTATTATAATTTCAGTCAAAAGTTTGCAACGCAGTGAAGGAGACATTTCCGACCCTATAAAGTATATATATTCTTGATCAGCATCACCAGGAGAGTCGATCTAGCCATGTCCGTCTGTCCGTCCGTCTGTCGGAACGAGCCGGATCGGGCCACTATATCATATAGCTGCCATATAACTGAACGATCGGAAATGCCATAACTTTGGTGTTTTTAAAGTTAGGAAGTTGGGATTTTCTATGGGTTTTATTTTTGGCTAATCAATCCGACCTACCAAATTTCATAAGGATCGGACGACTATATCCTATAGCCGCCATATAACTGATTGATCGGAAATGCCATAGCTTTGGTGTTTGTAAAGTTAGGAAGTTGGGATTTTCTATGGGTTTTATTTTTGGCCAATCAATCCGACCTACCAAATTTCATAAGGATCGGCCGACTATATCTTATAGCTGCCATATAACTGAACGATTGGAAATGATATAACTTTGGTGTTTTTATACCCTTGCAGAGGGTATTATAATTTTGGTCAGAAGTTTGTAACGCAGTGAAGGAGACGTTTCCGACCCTATAAAGTATATATATTCTTGATCAGGATCAATAGGGGAGTCGATATAGCCATGTCCATCTGTCCGTCTGTCCGTCTGTCCGTCTGTTTCAATACCGTTTGCGAGCTCAGTTTAAAAGCTAGCGATCTGAAACTTTCACAGTCGTCCTAAAACAAGTGTACGCAGATCAAGTTTGAAAACCGCCCCGATCGGATGTCTATATCCTATAGCTCCCATAGGAACAATCGGATATAACTTGCAAGAATGGAAGATATTTCGCGCAGTGTAAAAGCTATTGACATAAATCTTTCCAAATCTTATTTTTTTATGCGTACCTTGATCAGAGTAAAAGCGCGTGACGATCGGACGTCTATATCCTATAGCTCCCATAGGAACAAAAGGGTAAAATCGGTTAAAATTTAATGATTTTTAGGATATTTCACGCAGTATACAAGCTATTGACATGAATCTTTCCAAATCCTATTTTTTTATGCATACATTGATCAAGGTGAAAGCGCGTGCCGATCGGACGTCTATATCCTATAGCTCCCATAGGAACAATAGGGTGAAATCGGTCCAAATTTGATGATTATCAGAATATTTCGCGCAGAGTGTAAGCTACTAACATAAATTTTTCCAATTCTATTTATTTACGCATATCTTGATTAGGGTAAAAGCGCCTGCCGCTCGGAAGTCTATATCTTAAAGGAGATAGGAAAAATTGTTAAAGGCTGCGAAAGTATCCCTTTTTTTCTATTTGTATATGACATTTTTGCAGTATAAAAGCAATTGACTTGAAACGATGCAAATCTAGTTTATTTATGTATACCTTATTCCTTTCGCTACTTTTTCACTTTTAGCAATTTCGTCAAAGTCTGCAAGGGTATTAAAACTTCGGCTTGCCGAAGTTAGCTTCCGTCCTCGTTAAAGTTATGAAGTTGGGACTTTTTATGAGTATTAAGAATGCATCATATGAATAATTTTGGAGAATATAATTTATAGAATATTCTGCAAGGGTATATCAACTTCGGCTCCGCCCGAAGTTAGCTTTAGAATTATGAGAAGTAAATCTGGAAGTGCATAAAGACTGGCTCTGGAAAATAGTCTTTACTTTTCTGCGAGACTGGCTTGCTGGTCTTTTTGAACCTTTCCGCAGGAGCTCTATAAAGAATTTGTATGGAATTGGGCATGTGATTGTTGCCTTTCTTCGTACCCCAGTCCCTTAAAGTGTTATCATAACTTTTTTTTGATTTTGTGTATATATATACAAGAATTACTAATTTATTCAATGCACAAACAATAATCAGTTACATATTTACATTGCACAAAGAGTGTGTAGATTGCAGCCTCTCAGCACCATTCCGTGAGTCCAGGAGCCTATTGCTCTGGCTGGACCACCGGTTGACCCAGCTTCTCCGCCTTGAGGCGCTGCTTCTCCTTCAGCAGAGCATAGCACTCCGGCACCTTGTTGTAGAAGTCGCACAGCTTCGTCTGCGAGTTGAAGGCCAGGTACTTGCCGCAGTTGTACAGCCGCGGGTGTCCGTTGACGCACACGAAGTACTTCTTGCAGGTCTGGGGGTGGCGATAGTAGCGCAGCTCCCCCTCCGGACTGACGTCCACCTCGGGGGCAGTTGCGTCGATCGGGTCGGCGGCGGGGCAGTCGAAGCCCAGGAAGGCCTCGGCGTTGCAGCTGGCCACCAGATCGGGCCAGTCGCACTGGTAGGTCTCCTCGTTGAAGGCCAGTCCCTCGGGGCACTTGGTCTGACTGGCCACGCCATGTGCGCAGTTGCGGTACACGCCGCACTTGGCGGCGTCTCCGTTCGGGTAGAAGCCGAACTGGCGCGGACACTCATCCGTCCCGTTGGCCGGCTGCAGGCGGGCCCTCTCCTTGCAGGTGGAGTACGGGGCGTAGGTGCACTCCCCTTGGGCCTTGGTGCGCTGGTGGAACAGCAGACCGTCCGGACACAGTTTCTGGACGGGCACGTCATCCTGGCACTCGGTGTAGGCGTCGCACTGATCCCCCGACGCGAACCTTCCGTTGGGCACGGGGCATTCCGGGGAGCCAAGAGCTGTAATGCAGAAAGCAGGCCATTAGGAGGTGATGTCTCTTGACGTAGAAGAAAGTACATATGTGATTTAAGAAAAGCTGGTTCGGATTTCATTGGTTTGGGTTTAACGTCTTTTATTGTTACGAGCAAAATGTCAACAATCAGTTTGCCAAAATCTTTAACTACAGACTAGAGAACTCGAGCAACTTGTCGCCACATGGCCTGTTCGTGGAGGATCACAACTGGATTGTGACTTAGTTCTTCTTGGCGTGAAGACGCGCGGCCTTGATCTGAGCACCCTTCTCTCGAATGGCGCTGCTGCAGTTGGGCACGTTCTCGATGTCGTCGCACTGCTTCAGCTCCTGGTTGAAGGCCTGGTCCTCCCCGCAGCCAATGCGTCGCGGGCGTCCCTCGATGCAGATGAAGTACACCTGGCAGTTGTCCTGCGAGGGATGGAAGGTGTAGTCCGCCTCCTGCTCGCCGAGCAGCTCGGACTTGGGAGCCAGGGCCGGGCAGCGGAAGCCCAGGAAGGCCTCGGCATCGCAGTCCTCGACCTGGTCGGGCCAGTCGCACTTGTAGGTGGCCGGGTTCCAGGCCAGGCCCTCGGGGCAGTCGAACACGAAGCCACGGCCCGCGTCGCAGTTCATGAACTGGCCGCAGTTGCCGGCATCGCCCTTGCGGAAGTACCCAAACTGGTGGGGGCAGTCCTCTGTGGGCTGGGCGGCCTGCAGACGGCTCTGGGCCTGGGTGCACTCCACGTCGATGGGGTAGCCGCAGGGGTAGCCCGTGGACTTCTCGTTGTACAGCAGGCCGTCGGGGCACAGCTTCTCCTCGGCCACGCCATTCTTGCACTCAATGTAGGCGTCGCAGGATCCGGACACCGGAGAGGTTCCATTCGCCTCCCGGCAACCTCCTGAAGCGGCGGCGGCTGGAAGAGATAGCGGATGCGGGTTAATATGGATCAACAGGTTGGGGGTGGCGGCTTACCTCTAATGATTTATGATGAGAAACTGCCTCTCTTTTAGCTATTTGTCACATTGTACATACTTTATGATCGAACATACCGCGGGAAACTCAGACTCAACAATGGATTGTCTCGTCTTCCCGCGATTTTACGTACCCATACTCGGGTTTTAACATTTTAATGAGTTGTGAGCACATACCAATGGATATTGTTCAGAAATACATTTTTAAAGAATGGCTGAATGACATAGTCTTTACATTTTCAATAATTATTCGTCTAGTCACCAAGCGCCACGAGTGCAAGCTGATAATATGATAAACTAATCCAAGAAGGAAAATTAGTTTCCATACGGGGCATAAATCGGGTCAGGAAGACTAATTCGTTTAGGCAGTTATGGTAAATACATTTAGGAAGTATAGATCATAAAGATACAAAAATATAGAACTACAAATATATTTTTTAATTAGCATTAATAAGACATTTAATTAGCATGCCCTTTTTAAGATGTTCAGTTATTGCAGTGGATTATATAATTAATTATAGTCTTTGCAACCTAAAATGTCTACGTTCAATTTGTTTGGTTTGTTTTAAAACTCGTGTAATAAAAGCCCGATACTAACAAATTATTATTACCTTCGACAAAGATTACACAATCAAGTAGAAAATAAGTTTAAAAGGTTGGTTTATTTATATCCCAGTAATTTGTTGTGTAAAGCAATAAATACAAGTTTTCTTTAGAAGAAATTTAAGACGTATAATCTGACGTTTGGCACACCAGCTTTGGGAGCACAAAAAATATGAACATTTCGCGGCTTATGGGCGTAATTAAAATTAATATTTTTAAAACATTTTCTATTAGATTTTTAGTTTTCGGCAACACTAAGAACGGACAGACGAACTTTTTTTTAAGAAAGTATACAGTATAAATACATTATAAATACAGCAACTATTCTTTTTTCATAAGCGATTATTGATCAATAGAGTCGGTTCCAATTATTTTGAAATGGGAACATCCATAATTGGATAATAATATTCTTAAATTGCGTACGCTTTAGCGCTTGCTGAATTGATTCTGAATTTTGTTCGTGCGTGAATAGCAAACTTGATTTACATTTTTTTTTTAGGAAGTTCCCAACTTGCTGGTACAGTTTCATTGTTTTTATAAACTCTTAGATCGAAACCAAAAAGCTTCGTTTTTCGCATGCTTGAAAAGGGTGAGATGTAATAAATTTGTTATAAAATAATATCATTATCATTTGCTTAATTTTAGGCCGTTGAGAATATGCGGCACAAAAAATATTTCCATTACTAATATGATGCCAGGCGGATTGAAATGCTATTTCCACTTTTGCATATGTCTTGTGCAGCTTCTAAAAATAATACAATTACAAAGCTTAATTGTTGCATTAAACTAAATTAAACTTGCCATTTAAAATTGTGCGTTGAACGCCAAAAAACAATATTTATAAGGAGTCTCTTACATTTTGTTAAATGTAAGAATCGTTTTGAAATGTCTATTTATGTTTTTGAAAGAGGATTCCTTGGGCGAGGGCTGGGACAATTTTTTTTTTGTAACATGAGTGTAATAAATGTAAGAAAATAAAAAAATTTTGAAATAAAATGTTGGATTTACATAAACTGTGGTTTATAGATGATAGTTTTCAAATTTTCGACCAAGTCAATGTTTTTGGTATTGGCCCATATTCGAACTTTAGCACAATAAAGTTTTCCTTTTTGCCAGATTAAACCCAAAAGAAATAAATGAAAGCAATAGAAGACACTTAAAGAACTTAAAAGTCGCTTATATCTCTAAAATGTATGATTTCGCTTCATTCTTTTTCCACCATTCGGTGGCATAGTAAAGATGTTAAACCAAATTTAAAGAGCTTCCCCGAGGAGGTGCAAAGACGCTTAAAGGTCACAACAACCGGCTGCGCACGCAACGAGATCAATATGTCGCCTTCAGCTCCCCCTAACAAGTCTGACCGCTATCCGCCAGATAAACTCGTTTCATGGCGTCGACGCGATCACCCATTGGACCATCGCCATACAAAGGTTATGCAATATCGACTTTTTTCTGTCTGCTTCAACGTGTGAATCAAATTTTTGAAAATGCTGCCTGTCGACCTTGAAATATTAATGAAATTTCGGTGTGACTTTAAATATTAGTATTACTTGAGAAATTCATTTTCGCGGGTGCAATGATTACTTGAATTTTTCTCTTCCTTTATGCGATTCGTGTGATTTCCTGGTATTGTGAGATGAATGTAAGTCGGATAACTCCATCCTATAAATATCGCACGATCACCTCAGCTTCAAAATTGCAATTTCTTCAAACAATTGCAGATTTTGCGAAATATTTGAGACAAAGTTTAGTACGAAATTCATTAAAAATTTACTCTAAAAACCGAAAACATAATATTTATTATCTTAATTTAAGAGATTGATGATTCATAAAATTATTTAAAAGGGTAAAGTTTAATATGTTATAAAATACATTTATATTCACTCTCTTGAATTTTATTGTTTCTATGGTATAACCACAACCAATTTGAATGGGAAAATGTTTTTTTTTTATCAAAATCAAACGTTTTGGCAATAAATCTGCTAAGGGTAAATTGTATTAGTACTAACCCATCGAGCCAAACATGGCAACGCACAATAAAGCACAGATTATTATTTTAGCCATGACAACTGTATTGTTAAATCCTCGGGATTGCTGTGGACACTAAACGTTAAAACTAAAAGAGAGCTCTGGCGATGCTGACCCAACGAGCTGACAATTTCGACTGTTTTGCGCTAGAAACGCAACGCAGATATTAACTGGTGATGTGACAAGCGACAGCGCATCCGAAGCTTAAGCTCTCCAAGATTATGAACACAGCGAGCCGAGCCGTCGCCGGAGCTTGCTGATCATCCTCTACCTGTTGGGGAATCGCATCAGCTTTTGCCGTCGTCTCAGTTGCAATAAAAAAAAACAATAAACGAATAACAAAAAGATATCAGATGGCATAAATTTCAACAAAAAAAGCTTCCTTTCGCTCCATGTGAGTCAGTTCATCATCCAAGCAAGTTCGGCTCTCAGTTTCAGCTAAATATTAATTAACGACGTCTGTATTTAATTTATTTTGAATTTGATTTCCATATTTCGCACTTTTGTTTTCGATGAGAAGCCAACCAAAATTCAAAAGAAACCAGAAAATCCAACTTAAAGTCAAGGCCGACTGCGCCCATGAGGCCGTACCAATCACGAAAATCTGACAATGATCATGGCATTAGGCCGTAACTTAGGTTGTGGGGATTTTTAAGGAACGATAGCTTAAAAAAGTAATGACGAAATATGCTGCAAATGTCAGGTGACTAAAAAACTTGTTGAAGGCAACCGACAAAATGGATTGAAATACCGGCAAAACAATACCGGAATAAATAACACTTGTTTACAAAATCTATTACAATTTTGATGCGGTTGGGTCCTGATTAGGAAAAGTATGTACCTAATATTTTATTAAAGGAACGTTTTATTTTTAAGTTTATCTTCCGATTTTTACCTGTTTTCAGGTCAATCTTATTTTTTATTTCAAATTCTTGTTTCACATCGAAAACTTATTTTATATATAACAAAAATCTCAAAAATCATTTATTTGAAAGCTTTTTCGCATATGCATGGAAAACTTAAAGAAGTCCCGAGGGTCGAGATGAAATCGCTTACCGAACACGAAATAAAAACAAGAAAGGAAAGCTAACTTCGGGCGGAGCCGAAGTTGATATACCCTTGCAGAATATTCTATAAATTATATTCTCCAAAATTATTCAAATGATGCATTCTTAATACTTATAAAAAGTCCCAACTTCCTAACTTTAAAAACACCAATGTTATGTCATTTCCAATCGTTCAGTTAAATGGCAGCTATAGGATATAGTCGGCCGATCCTTATGAAATTTGGTAGGTCGGATTGATTAACCAAATATAAAACCCATAGAAAATCCCAGCTTCCTAACTTTACAAACACCAAAGTTATGGTATTTCCAATCGTTCAGTTAAATGGCAGCTATAGGATATAGTCGGCCGATCTCGGCCGTTCCGACTTATATACTGCGTGCAAAGGAAAGAAGGGTGTGTGCAAAGTTTCAATTCGATAGCTTTAAAACTCAGAGACTAGTCGCGTAGAAACAGACAGACGGACAGACAGACGGACAGACGGACATGGCTATATCAACTCAGGAGGTGATCCTGATCAAGAATATATATACTTTATAGGGTCGGAGATGTCTCCTTCACTGCGTTGCACACTTTTGACCAAAATTATAATACCCTCTGCAAGAATATAACAAGATTTTAAAGAGTTCTCTTTGAAAAGGTTAGGTCATTTTTTAATAGGGGAGTCCAACTGCGCCAAAGAAAGTTTTGTTTAATGAGGATTCTTTCGAATTAATTTTGTTGGTCAGTATCATTAAAATTACCTCGTTCAAAAGCCATTTAGCTATGCTTAAAGAGAATAAAACAGTTTTCTATATTTTTATTTTTCTTTATTTTGTCTGTTTTTGTGTAGCTTTCCTTAGATTTAAGCTAGTAGTCCATGCTCAGCAGATTTGCACTTGACTCTTACAAAAGTTATGTTAAGACATATGAGGCGTTCTTTAAATATGTGTAAGTCCAAATTTTACGATCAAAGACTCCTGATCAAATTAGGTATTGATTCTAATAAAATCATTTAAAAACTAAATTAAAACTATTTTTCGTAAAGTAAAAGGAATTAATAAATTGGCAGGTTTTGAATCATAAGAAGACTCATTTAATTGAAAAAGTTACATCGACTCAAAGTTTTAAAAATGATTCATTTCGATTTATTTTTAGTTTTAATACATTGCCGAAAGGTTTTTATTATATACATACAAAAATACGCTGTATGCGTTCCTATAGCTGTTTTGAACACAAAATGATGCAAATTCACAAGTAAACTCAAAAAATATTCCAGCTGCATGGATTCTTATAAATACTTTATATTTTTTCGTTTTGTCTAAGGCACTTTTACACTTTACATTACATCATACAAATATATCCTTTTATTCAAATCTTTGTATTCTACTTATATTTTTAACTCTGCTCTCAGCTACTTTTTCAACAACTTCCAACAGGTTTGGTGATATTTTAGTCATACCAATTTAGTTAGTCGAACCAATTTTTTGAGCGAATAAGTGTAAGACTTGATCTGATAAATCAAAGTTTATGTACTAAATGTGAAATAATTACAAACACCAATTGTTGTATGTTGTTCCCAAGTCACTTTTAAAATGTACTTTTATTAAATATTCAACAACATACGTAAAATTTGCTGTATTCAGCTAAGTACTAATATTTTGCAACTCTCTAAAAATCGACCACTTAGTTACTATTATTTTTCTTTATTTTGATAAGGCATACGCAACAAAAACCTTCAGCATTTCACTCGGCACCGAATCGTGGATTCGATTTGACAATACCTATTGTTTTTAACATTTATATGTGCACAAGTTTGACTTAATGTTCAACACTAATAAAAAACATATACAAAACTAAAGTTATGTTAAGTTTAATGCATATGGGTCTCTGATCTCTGTTTTCGATCGTTCCCCTGATTTCTTATTAATTAGGTTTAACATCTCCATATCGCTTTACTAGTACAAATATCACGGTTCGCATTTATGCTTTTTGAAATGTAATCTTCAATTGCATTAATTGTTTTCCCTACCAGTGCGGTAAGTAAACAAATCAATTCTCAAGTGTGTTTTCTCGTATAAATTTTAATAGTATTTGTGTTTTGTTGAAACTTGTCTTTAGCCTTTTAATTTTATTTATATTATTACGATTTAACTCTCAAAGTCTATGTAATATGTTCCAATTCAATGATTACTCTATTCAAGTCAAATATTTAACGCTGGAATTGTTTTGGCCCGGTATCGGTCTACTCTACGTTTTGGTCTTTACAGTAAGTCTACAGTGCCCAAGAAAACATTGTTTAATGCAAGTACAGACACACAAAATGGTAAGACTGTTGTTTTTGCTGATTTTAATTAGGAATCTCGCCCTGGTATACAAAAATAATGTTGCTCTCATTTCCTCTCTTGAGTATTTTGAAAATAAAATCCATAAGTAGAAAAACTTCAACTTCAACTCGTAAATGGATGCATATGAAAAATTCAGCTAAAATAACGATAAACTTAAGTTAATGGCCTAAACTAAAAGTATCTGATAATGACTGCCTTTGAGTAATTGAAATCCCCATAACTCAAGCTTCCAGTTGTTGCCAGAGAGCAGGAGAGAGGAAAGGCCCAATAAGTGGTTTCTAGTGTGTTATTATTTACAGAAGTTCATGGAAGTGGATCAATTCTATGCTTAGATGCTTTAACAGTAGTTGATATTAAAGGACCGTCTAGATTATTGGCTGCTATCAGCTTACGAATGGCCTAGTAAATGGAATATTGCATGATTCCTAAAAGCCACATTTAACTACCTTAAACCAGTTTAAGCCATGCTCTCAGGGCTTTGCAGAGTAGGAAAAGAAAACCCAGAACGCGAAAAAATCTTATAGGCCCACATTGCGTTACACGACCTGGCCTATAGCTAAGCCTAACTACGTAATGCTCTATTAGTCCTAGGGCTAAGTCTCTAGCTAATTGTAAAACACACACTCGCAGTGCTCTTCCAAAGCTATAAAGGGAATTGGAATCGGTAAAGTCAACACTACCGATCTATAGCATTGCAAATAGTAATAGTGAAGTGGGTTGTAGTCTTTTCGCCTTTGCCTCCTTCCCGTCCAATCGGGGCTGAGCTCAGCTCGGTTTCAGAATTAGTTACTATATCGCACACCCCTTGCGCATGCCATACATAATCTTCAGTTCAGGATAGATGATCTTTCGAATCAGCTGGTTCGTCTTTCCGGACAGCATGGCCCGTCGATTGTCCTTTTTCAGCACTTTGATGCCTGGTTTGTGCACCAGAAATGCGTTATCCAGTATGTGGAACTCGTAGTCCAGTACGCAAAGCGCATATCCCTAAGGATTATATTTTATTATTAGACAACAATCACCATTTATTGACACAAATCGCTCTAACCTGGGGCATCTTGTCACTTTTTCCCTCCCAGCTGAGCCGCTCATCATAGTGGGGATCCGCATGAGTTCCAATGTAGATAGGTTCCCAATGCACATAGTAACCAGTTCGCTTTCCTGTAACGGAAAAAATAAAGTTATTAATATAAATGAAACATATAGCCTTATATTAATTACCTATGTGAAACACACTAAGTTCGTCTGTCTCGTTAGCGGACATCCACTCCTTGGACTTGGGAACCCCGTGGCAGCTGGCGCAGACACGTTTATGAAAGGGAATGGCTTTGCCTGTGCGCAAGAACTCTTGCAGCTCGGTCTTGTCATGTGGCACCGGAGAGCTCTCCTCCACCTCGAAGATGGCCAGTGGGAACACCCTTTTAATACAAAAATAATATAGTTTAATTAACAATTTGCTTTTATAGTAAAATTTTTTTGAAAATATACCAAAATAATAACAATTTCCTGCTCGGAAATATTTTGCACACCCGAAATGTTTTTTAGTAATGATAGATAAAATAGATAAAAGCATTTCAAAGCATTAATTGGAGATTTGAGAAAAAGATAACTAGCAACATAAAAATTCTTGAATATTTATATTGTGATTTATAAAGTGATCCATTTTTTAAATACATTTTTTAACTAAATTAAAAATTTCTGAAAACAAACTTCAAACAGACTATTAAATGCCGATTTTCGCAAAATAAGGTCTATTATTACAAAATTAGGTTTACTAATGAGGTTTATAACTCACCTGGGTGCTTTGCGTCTCAAGTATTGATCGTTGCGGGCAATCATCTCGAGGAATTTCTTGACAAGACCCGGGTTCGGATACAGCTCGATGTCCGAGGCTAAAATGAAGTGGGTGAGCGCCGAGTCGCGGGCAATATTTCGGCCCACGTTCACCGGATACAGGAGCTTCTTCTGTGCCTTGTACAGGTGACCTGAGCTCACGTTGAAGTACGGAGGTGGGAGTGTGCAGTTGTATCCCGTCTTGAATACCTCGTGCGGCTTGGGTACGGACTTGGGGATATGTTTGGTGCCGAAGTAGATGTGGAAGGTGGTGTATGCGCGCACCAGGTGGCTGCCGGGCAGGCACTCCCGCAGGTACCGGATCGAGTCCAGGGTGGGCTGGAAGTCCGTGCCGGGTGCGTGCATGGCGATGCTCACTGGGGCGTTCCATCGCTCCAACAGCGGCACCAAGTTGTCCAGGAACGTGTAGTCCGCATGCGTCGTATAGGTGATCGACTCGTGGCACTTGATGTCGCCATGCTCCGCCCGCACGTAGTTCTGCAGCACCCAAAAGTCGCCGCGCTGCAACGTCTGCTGGTGATAGTCGTGGTCGAAACAGTTGATCAGGGATCGCACCCGCTCCTCCAGCTCCTTTTCGTCGCCAGTGACTATGTAGCCACCGTCCGACTGGGTGTTGTTCACCTCGGCATTGCCGCCCGCGGCAACACCCCCAGCTCCAATGTTTCCGATCACCTGTCCAGGATCGCCCAATGCAGCTGCCCCGCCACCACTGTCGTTTGCCAACTGCGGAGCACCTGCAATGCCATCCGCCGCCTGTGCTGCTGCTCCTGGAGAGTCTGCATTTGAATTGACCAGTAGCTTTTCCTCCGACTCGAAGATCTCGACCACCTGTTTGGAAGAAAACAAAGAAGTAGTGTCGGAGCTGTTTAAATATTCTCTAAACATCTCTTACGTTCTGGTTCTTGGGCGTGGGCGGCTGTTGTTGCTGCACCTGGGCCGCCGAAATGGCAGACCCTACTTGCATAAGAGACACTGGCTGTTGGTCCTGCAGCAGGAAACTGCCGCCATTGGCGAAGTTGTTGCCGCCCCCGATCATCAACTGACTACCAATGTACAGGATGACGGCGACATTGATCAGAATGCTGCAGCGCAGCAACCAGTTGCGGCGTGTGAACATTTTCTGACCCAAGGGCTCAAAGCGCATGTTGTAGCTGCAAAGATCATAAAAAAAATTGTACATTATTACGCATTAAAAACCAGCGGACACTATAATCATCTATATCTAGAAATGGTTTTGCCACAGCAACTCTTAGAATTACTCTTTTTAATCATTTTGAAACAGCGCTCTCCATGCGGAATGTTAAGTACAAGTTCCGGTAGATGGCGCAAAAAAAAAATTGAAGGGGTATTCTTGATCTCCTCAAAATAAAAATCGATATTTTTATAATTATAATTTCAGGTGAAATTTTGCAAACAAAATTAAGACATCTCTGACCCTATAAGGTAAATATATTCTCGATAAGCATCACCAAAAGAGTCGATCTAGACATGTCCGTCTGTGCGTTTCTACACAAAGTAGAAATCGGGAAAAAGGGAAACAAAGAAACTTATTTTTTTCTTAACAAATACAGTAATACTTTTGAACGATTTTAGATGCTGAAAGTTGTTTCTTAATTTAAGGGCGAAATCTCTTTATCTTACAGAACAAGAAAAATCGCATACAATTTTACAAATCATGTCAATTAATTATTTACAAAAAGCACTATTAGTTAATCAAAGTACACTAGACATTCACAACAGGGTTTAACAAGACTTAAATGTTTTCCAATATTTTCCTTTATTTAAAATAAATAAATCCCCGTGTTAGTTTTATTTTATTAAAAAATTATTTGTACGAAAATAGTTTTTGTATTAAGCCAACCACTTTATATTAATCTTCTTCAACTTATAGTAAGTATATTTTTGCCTTGCCTTTTGTTAAACTCCATGTCGGAGCAAAAAGACCGACGCCTCGGACTCTTCGGAATAAACTACTAGATTCCTTGGCTAATTGGTAGAATTTTCTCTAGAGATCGCAACGTAACAACATACTTCCCTTTCTTGTAGCGTACTGTTTGTACTCGTTATCATCTGCCTAAGATTACTTATCATACAGCGTAGTTAACTAAACAAAATGTCGCACAGGAAGTGCTTACGTAGGTTGCAGTTTGTCAAGAACTCTGCTCTGTTTTCCACTTTTAGAAGATGCGGGTGTGGCATTGTTTGCAAATGTAATTCAAAAATAATTTATGTTTGCATGCACACAAAAAAAATGCGGCTAATATAATTTAAAATGCATATGTAGCATTATAAAATCCACTTTTAAATACCATTTTTTAATTTTTGTTAAATTATTGCCACTGGTGTAATCCACACTTTTCTTACTTTCTGTGGTACTGAATCAAGATTCAGTCGCAAACTAGTTTTTCAATTTTAAAAATAATTAAATAAAGCTTTTCCAAGTATTGCAAAAAGGGCACAGAAAAAAATTCTTGGTTGAATTGAAATTTATATTTTCGAAAAACTGGTTATATAAATTCTAATTACCATCAACTTGTTAAGGGGGTATATACATTTTTTTTGTCGAAAAAAATAGGAAAGTTTTGATTTTTTATGTATGTAACTATAATTTTTATTAAATGAATGATTATATTTTCTGAAAGTTTAGATTGTTGACAATGTTTATGCAAAAAATTTTGAAAAAATATTTAATAGTTTTTAAGGTGTGGCTGTTTCCCTTAAAAGCCTTTTTTAAAGAGCCTTGCGGTGATAATTCCCCAGGTCGAATGGGTCAACTGATACCGAAAAAATAAAAATATTTCATTAGTTTAAAGTAGTATCCTGTACTTGAACGAACGTTTTAAAATTTTTTTTTTTTTTTTGTGCAACGTTTTTATACGCTAAAATTCTTACAAAACTATCTATTTCTGCGAAATAAAAATTTTTACATGAAAAACGATCGCCAAAGTACTAATAAAATTCATTACGAACATTTAAAAAAAATTTGAAGAAAATCGGTTCAGTAGTTTTTCGCCAATCCATATCACCGCAAAGTCATTTTTCAAAAAACACCATTTCGAGATATTCGCGTTTAAAGTTTCAAGTTTGGGTTTGGGCGGGGACGAGGCGCTGTAACTTTTTTTCTACTGCTCAAATCTCTATGAAAATTTTGTTAAATTTGGAAACTTTCCCAAAAGTTGTCTTTCTATTGCAGGTAGTATATAAGTGGGAACGTGCCGGATCGGGCGACTTTATTTTAAAGCTCCCATAGGAACAATCAATTTGTAATAAATATTATTAAAATATTTTTCTTTCAATGTTTGTTTCTTATTATTTCCAATTTCATTTGTAACCTTAAATTGTTTAATGGGCCCAGGTAAAATGACAATTTATGTATATGCCTTTTTGGAGAAACACCCAAAAGCATATATCCTTCCTTGAAAACGACACGCTTAAAATTTGTTGTTATGTCCATATAATGGACTCAAATGGGTAAATGGTAATATTTGTATACCCTTGCAGAGGGTATTATAATTTCAGTCAAAAGTTTGCAACGCTGTGAAGGAGACATTTCTGACCCTATAAGCTATATATATTCTTGATCAGCATCACCAGGAGAGTCGATCTAGCCATGTCCGTCTGTCCGTTTCTACGCAAACTAGTCCCTCAGTTATAAAGCTATCTGCTTGAAACTTTCCCAAAAGTTGTCTTTTTATTGCAGGTAGTATATAAGTCGGAACGAGCCGTATCGGCCGACTATATCCTATATAACTGAACGATCGAAAGGCCATCACTTTGGTGTTTGTAAAGTTAGGAAGTTGGGATTTTCTGTGGGTTTTAGTTTTGGCCAATTAATCCGACCTACCAATTTCATAAGGATCGCAAGATTGTATCCTATAGCTGCCATATAACTGAACGATTGAAAATGCCATACCTTTGGTGTTTTTAAAGTTAGGAAGTTCGGATTTCTTGTGAGAATTATATTATAGAATATAATTTACAGAATATTTTGCAAGGGTATATCAACTTCGGCTTTGCCCGAAGTTAGCTTTCCTTTCTTGTTATCATTGCGTCATTTAAAATTTGTTTACAAAATCGATTTTCTTATATTGTACATATCGAAAGCTTAAGTTGAATCATGCAAAAACGATACTTTATTTTCAAGTGGACGCCATTTTATTTCCATAACGAATTTTTTCACGTTTTTTAGGTTGGGGCGCCTCTACGGAATGGTATCATTAGTATTCACTTGGTTTTCTGCTTGTAGACAACGAACTGCGACCTGCACCGTGCCCGCAGATGAGGTCGGTTTCCAGAACACTTTTTGCGGGAGCCGCCATTTTGGACGCGCATTTGGACACCCGACACTCAAAAATTTTGATTTTATATGTGAAACCAGAATAAACATTTTGTAAAATAGCGCACATGTCGAAGTCAGTTTACTTCTTTAAAAAAATATATAAAATATTAGGTACTTATTGCACTATTATATAAGAGAACCCCCTTAATACACAATACACATTAAAACTAACTAAAATTTCGGTGCTTTAAAGCATTTCCAACATTCTTTATCCACTTAAAAAAATATGGTTTTAAATGACGATCGATCTTAGGTTATTCCAATTCGTTTATTAACGAATGTGTAATTTTAATTGGGATAGCTTAAGATCGATCGTTTAAAAGAATTTTTTTCTATGTGTATAAAGAATGTTCGCACAACAACGAGGTGAGCCACCACTGGTTTTGTAATAAATTGGAGATTCGCTCCCGGAATTAATTGTTCGGGAGTGCAACGACTTTTAGCAGTTGAACGGAGAATATCATTAACATTAGTCAGCGAAGAGACCGCTAATAAATGTAAAATTATATATGAAGCAGAGATTAAATATAAATGATCATAAAAAAAGAAATAAAAACCATTTCCGACCAATTAATGTAAATTTAGAGCAATGCAAAAAGATGCCATACAATTGTTAAGCGGCAATATAATTTGTGGACCAGTTACTAGTTATATAAACATCATACGACAATTCGATTGTGTAGAAATGAACGGAAGGTGAGTCAGTCGACTGTTGATTTTGATTAAAAATTTTAATCTCTTTGCGGCAGGAAACTTTTGACTTAAATTATAATACTCTTTGCAAGGGTATACAAATATAATTCTCAAAGTATTCTTTAAATTTTTTTGAAGGTTATTTCTGAAGCAAAAATTAGACGCCATGTGCGTTGAGCATTTAAATGCAAATCAATCGTGGCTTCTGGACAAGCCAGACACATTCATTAGCAGGGGGTCCACACGAGCTCCGAAATGTAAAACTATTAAAGAAACTGTATGGCCCGTGTTTGAGTTCATTGCACCATTGACAAGGTGGATGGAAGGCGCACGAGTGGGTACCTAAAGTGCCACCGGTTTTGTGTGTTTCTAGGCCATTGTCGGATGATGAATTTGCATAGCAGTCGGCCGATTCGATCCGAACTCTACGCACACAGGAACCAGGCCCAGATCTACAGTCTAACCAACAGCCGAAAAAATCAACAACACCATAACAATCTGCGGTCTGGCCGGCGGGCATTCCCGCTTCGCAATTTGGAATCATAATTGTGTCTACGAGCAGTCTTCGATGGCCATATTTTTATGACTTTTATCGGTTCTTTTTCTATATACCTTCATAATTTTTTGCTGTTCTATGTTAATGGATTTACTGGTTACGGTGTGTGTGACTTGTTCTGCTATAGTGATGATGCAAAACAATACATTTTTTTTTTACAAAATTTGGAACGAAACGTGAGAATTGTTATGAGTTTTCAATTCGCCAACCGAAGCTCTACCTCAAAAAGTGAACATGAGAGCGACACACGTTTGGTTTTTTACAATGATCATATATAACACAGCAATGAGTGTGGGTTTGCTGAATATCAGGTACTCTTAGAGTTCAAGGGTATTTTACAGGCAGTTAACAGCGTTTCCGACACTATAATTTTCTTATTTTGTTTGAAATTGGTTTGAATTGGTGCGTGCGCCAGAAAAAGAGTTTTACCATTCCTGTTCTAAGCATAAGTGCTGTCACATTCCTATCAGGAGAGATTTGAAAAAAAAAATATACAGAACAGAAAAAGGAACTAACTTTAATGAGTTTAGCTGGGTTCACACTGGGTTCACGAGTGCATACGAAACCATGTAAAGGTCAAAGAGTTAAGAGCAGTTCCGGCCAATCATTTTGTGATTATTGGTTGGCAGCATTCGAGTACTATCACCACTCAGCACAGCTTTTTGAGGCGAAATTCAAAATGGCTCACAAAATATGGCTGACGAAGAACAACAACAACAGTTGTTTGTAACTCGAGTTATGGAGCTAACACAATGTGGACAAGATAATCAAGTTAAGCAATCGACAGCTAACTCGATAGGAAACTCAAGGCAGTGTGGAGAGTACTAAAGTTTGGCTACATTATTCCCGACAGCACAGATTTTGTTTGACATACATATGACAACTATATCATATTGGGAAAAAAAAGTGAGAGAGTGAAACAAATTTGGCTGGTTTTGATTGGATATAGTCGTTTTATCAGTAAGATTTTGTAAAATAGTTGGTGCACACATAAATATATCGATTCGAAAAGTTGTCTGTTATATTCATTGAAGGTTACGGCCAGTTGACAGATGCATGACAGCTTTAGAATATAGTCACCCAATTGCGAAATAACTTAAGGTATTGGTCAAACAGCAATAACGTAATGAATTTATAAAATAAACCCAAATTGTGGTAAATATATTTTAAAACCATTTCGTTATATTTGCTGTTTCTACAATAGTTGTATATTTGTAATGTGAAATGTGTGAAAAGCTATACTATAAGTGAAAGGAGATCGATACTGTCCAACTGAAGATAGAAATTTAGGGTACTTAACTTCCTCAAAAACATTTAAAATGTTACAGTTTCATTGTTGTGAACTCTTTAAAAAATCGTCTACTTTTGTAAATCTGTGAGTACAGTTGGGATACTTGCTTTCTTTATTAGTTAAGAACATTTAAGGTAGTAAACATAGATAAGTGCTACTTTTGGCACTCTTTACCATTACAAAAGCAAGCATTACAATATGCCAGTTTGTGCTGCCCTCATGTAAAGCTCATCTTGTCAGCAACAAGCATTCCTAGCCGTAATAAACAGAGAACTTATAATGACAGAGCCGATGATAATGGCGTTTCCACGGGCAAAAGAAGAAATGCCAAACTGCAATTGACTTTCATGACCATAAAAAATTAAGTTATAACCGTCAAGCAACAGGCTACAGCCCAACTCTGGTTTGCCGCACTAAAGCGCAAAAATAAAGTCTAGTGAAATGGCTGCTGCAATATATTTTAATAGCACAGAGCATGGCCGGAAAAACTCCGCACTGGGATCGACAATATTCGTGAGCCTGTTTGGGGCATAGCTCGCTGGGTTGTTTGGTCAGTTGCTAGCCAAACTAACCTTCGCCTGGCAACAGCGAGGCTGCGCTGACAAACTCTTTGGTCATATTCGCTGCCCTCAGCTGATCCCCAACCTGAAAGCCCCTTTCCTTGCCGACCACTTGCCTTATTATGTCTAATTAGATTGCGCTGGCCCGTTGTTGAGTATTTCCAGCTGAAAGGAGGCATTGTGGAATGGAAGGCCTTATTTTCTCTTCGTTTTCGTCTTTTCCCTCTTTAAAAAAATGTCTTGACGCGGTCACAGGCGAAAATCGTTTACAAAACAAGAAGAAACGCTAAGTGGAGTGCCTCGAATATAAGATACCCGTTACTGAGCTAACAGATTTTAAAATAATTATGCCTCCAGCAGGTGGCGCACACTTTTAGGTGGCGCCATCTTCCGAACAGCTAAGGGCGATAGTTTCAAGTTTTCAAGCGCGAACATATAGTATTTAGCGATTAGTGGGCGTTAGAGTGGGCGTGGCGAATAAATAAATGTCTACTGGGTAAATATACAAACTTAACAAATCAATAGTTCTTATAGTTGTTGAGATATCTGCGTTTATACGGACGGACCTAACTAGATCGAGCGATATTGATCCCAACTAAGAATATATATACTTTATAGGATCGGAAACGATTCCTTCTACCTGTTACATACTTTATAGCGAATACAATATACCCCTTAACTTCACAAGTAACAAGTTTAAACATTGTTTGTTTCTTCTTTCTGCTTTGGTTTATTCTGCTTATTTTTAGACAGGAAGTTTATAAAGTGATTGTGTGGTATTTGCCTGGTGGTGGGGTAATGCAAATAAAGGGATGATCGACGACTTAGTGCAACAAGTTATTGCTACTTTTACAGAGATGGACTGGACTCAAATAAAATTGAAAAAGACTTTCATGTGTGAATACTGTTTTTAAACCAATAAAAAGTTTAATAATAATAAGTATGATTTAGTTTAATATAATAATATTTCCATTATTCTGAATGTCGTCTATATACCTTATTTAAGCAAATCTATTGTGTGCTTTATCTTATCTAGGCACTAATTGGAACGGAGACAATCAACAAACTGAAGAAATAGCCCATAGATAAACAGAAAATGTGCGATAATTGCGCGTAAATTAACCGGGGAGTAAAAGGTGCATTTAATAAATGTATTTCCAATGGCCTGGTCCAAATTAAATTTGCTTCCACAGTGTAAATACAATATTACTAGGAAAAAACATGTGGAGATTCTCCAAGCTGTCATACACAGGTTGATAAATGCCCAAGCACCTGCCACATCGTGTTTGTTATTCATTTGAGTATGCTCGGACGAGAAGGAACCATTTCAAACCGTTGGACCCTAACCAGATGTAAAAAACACTCATAAAATATTTAATTTATGTTAGTTAATTTCTTTTGACAGCGGAAACGACAAAAAATGAGTTATAACCGTTAACCCTCTTTTTCTAAAGGTGTGGCCACAGAGGACGTTCCAGCAGAAATTATCGACGGTCGATTCCGATTCTTTCCGCCTTGTAAAATTCTACATGATTTTATCTCGCCCAACGGCACTTTCATAGTAACTTAACTAGCATTGTCAATAGGTGGCTAATAACACTAGCTTACAAAATATTTTTGTATTTTTAATAATGCAATTAATACGAAATTAAGTTTTTAATAAGGACAACTAACATTTTCTGTTAATTCGAAGGGCTTCAAGAATGGTCACAAGTGCTGATTAAAAAGCCTTTATACACATTCGTAAATAAATTCTTGTAAAAATTATTGGCGTACCAAAATATCAAACTTTAATCTACGAGGACTTTTACTTATTTTCAGATCAAAGATAGTTTTTGATAAAACAAAAATGTAATTTTTATGATAAGTAAAATATCTTTTCTAAATAAAATTTATATAAATAGTTAAAAATTTGTTAAAATAAAAATGATGTACACAAATTTGTTTTTAACTAATATGTATTATTTTTCGAGGTATAAAGGGATCCGGGAACTTATTCAAACGCAGTTCAGGGTTTGCGGATCGGCTTTAAAGTTTATCATTCATAGGTACTTTTGCCTTTGATCAAATAATTAAGGGGAGATATAGTTAATTCGATGCAAAATCGGTCATTTTTAAAAAAAATTTATTGGCGATACGGATAGTCTCAGCTCAATTTTGGTGCATGTGATAAAGCAACATTTAAACAACATGTGTGAATATTTTCATCCAAAAATATTAAAAAGTGAGTGAGATACAGGCAATCTCCGGCGGCTCCTCGAAGAAAACACGTTTTGCGGTGTAAACGATAACTGGCCACAGAATCATCTGATTTGAAAAAATAAAATTGCATTAGTTAAAGGACAAGATTCCTCAGGTAACGCTGTCAAGTTTCTATTTTTTTTATTTTTTTTCCGATTTTGTAAGGCTCTTCAAAGTCAAAACCCAGGATTTCGCCCAAAAAGTTGAGTTATTTGTTGCTCTAAAAATCACAAAAAAAAATTATATTATACACCGACATGTGGGACCCACAAGGAGGTTTTCTTTGATTTTAAATATTGAAAAAAATTGTATTTATTTGGTGTTGCGCTTGTGTCGGAAACAAGAAAAATACAAACGTCAAAGCTCAAATACTTTCGTGCTACAAATATATAATCACGTAAACGAGCAATTTATTATTTGTCAATATTTCACGTCATTGTTTTCACCTTTTTAACATTAACGGAAAATATGATATTGGAACAAGTTGCAAACAACTGAGAAATCAAAATTAATTGGTTCTTAAATATTAAGAAATTTCTTTAAATCTTACAATATCGATTTCTCGTTTTTTCTCTTTTGGCAAAATATATAGCACTTAGTTTAACGACCCTTAGTATTCACAAATATATCATTCTGTATTAGTTACTGCTATAATTATTTGTCATGGCCTTGTAATCTTACCCACACTAAGGCATGCATCCAATTATTTTGACCATACACAAATATAATGACAACGGTCACGGAAATAGCACGTCTATAGATTGTTTTCAGTAATAAGCTCGATTAAAACTACGTTCGAACTAATTTTAATATTGGTAATGTCCTTGGCGACATGAATTTATATTTTATAAAATAGTTGGGATTGAACTTAAATCAATTGAAAACAAGAAAAGACAAAAACAGTGAAACACCTGAATTAGAAAGAAGGTTTTTGATAGAACTTTCAAAATGTGTTATGCAAACACACACAAGCCTATTGTTAAATTGAAAAAGCAGGTAAGTCTGAACTTTAGACTCATTTAAAGGAAATTGTCCCAATATTGAGCTTTTATACGGACCGCGAATAGCGTGGTTTTATATACCTGTGGCAATTGCAGGCAAAAATATTTTTTTTAGACCAATCCCCTAAGGTGATGTGTTATTTATAAAACAATCGTTCGAATTACGACGTTCGACAAGAAAAAAAACTCATACCAACATATGCCAAAGAAAACACCAATTTTAAAGCAGTTTAATGAATTTTTGCCTTTATCGGAAGAACGTGAGTGCTTGAAAACAAAGGAAGTACAATATAGAGAATCCAAATAAAAAAAGACCAAAAAACGACGAGAAAAAATCGATTGGTTTTGACCTCATAGACGCGTAACACAATTTGGAGCACCGTAAGTGCCAACCGCCAGCGACAACATTGGCGATGATGGGTGCATTGGCACTAATGAAGCGTCAAAAGGAGAGCGGCAAAGAAAAGACGCAGTAAAAGCGAAAGGAAAACAAACACGCCACGAATTAGGCGGCTACGTATGAGTTTGTAAATGCCCCGGACCCCCTTTTTCGGTCGGAACAGAACCTTGTACGGGTTTATGTACATTTCCAGCCATTTTTACCCACTTTGCCACGCCATGTATCACGCGATCAAAATATAAAAAACTAATGTTATGCAGCAAAAACCAATAGATTGGTTCATCGCCGTCGTATTAGAAATTGAGAGAAAACGATAAAAAGGTAATGTGCAGTGGCCGAGGGGCAAAAAAAATTAACACAGCATTCCATTCGATTCCCATAGGCAACGACAAAAGTTATGATTTCTGGCGAAGCCCAACTGTCTTTTGGCAGCTTCTGACCTAAAAAGGATGCAGTTCCTAATTAATCTAATTGCACCCAACCGCTTTCAAATTTGTTTCTATTTCCTAGGAAAAATTTAAAATATATAAGGCAAAAATTGAGCGCAAGTGACGACATTAATGCGACATTGCCTATCTGACAAATGCAGGTGTTAACGTTTAGATTAGGGTAGCTTTGAATCGATTATCACTAGAGTGAGTGAGGGTGCACTTAAGAAAAATCTTTCTTGACAGAAATTTTCGAGACTCGTGCAACTACTACTGCATAGTTTTGGCATTAAATTACTACATCCGCAACGGAAACTCTAATAGAATTCGAGCTTACAAACGTATGCGTTAAACAAAAACCCTCGGTAAGATGCTTAGTTTCGATTTTCCATTATTTATTTAGAATTATATTTATGCCCATACCACATTCCGCTATCTACGCTTTCTAATTTGCCGATACCTTCAAAACAATTTATTAAGTGTGAAAAATAATAAAGTAAAAACAAAACACAAACCAAATATACAAAATTTTAAAACCAACATTTTTTTAAAATTTCTTTAAATTTTTAACCCAAAAAACATTGTTTTTGATGAGTGTAGATACGTACACATTTCCACAGCCACAGGAACAAGACACACTCACAGTTTACCAGCTTAATTTCATTAATTATGTTTGCTCGTTGCCTGACAAATTTTACAAAAATTCGTTTATAAAAACTCAAGTTGGGTTACCCGACTATTAGATACCTGTTATTAAAAGGCTACCGCCGATAAGTTTGCAGAGTTTACTCATATGAGGTTTACAAAACGTTTATATATTTTTGTCATGATAGGTGAACGACAAGAACAATATAGGGTCGGACAGAATAAGTCAAGACATATGCAAAACAAACTTACAAAACCATAGTACCTATAATACGATAGGCAAAAAGTCAGTAGTATAAATAATGTGGTATAATCTAAAAAGTTAGGAAACCTCGGATTGTATGTAATTACATACTCTTCACAGATGGAAGAATGAAACTATCTTAATTTTGAAAGCTCCTTTTCTGCAAAATATCATTTTTATCTTTGACATATTCAGAATTATTCGGAAAACATATTTTTAATTTGTTGTTTTTATTTCATTATAAATAAAATTTTGAAAGCTCCTTTTCTGCAAAATATCATTTTTATCTTTGACATATTCAGAATTTATTTCATTATAAATAAAATTTCGCCAAAATAACAAATTTTTAACCAAAAATCGAAATCACAGAATATATGAGGTCTACCTAAAGAGTATTTAAAGTTTAGACCTCCAAAGTCATTGTTTGCATTTGAGAATGCGAAGAATATGTGGCCTGGACTAATGTAATTTTCATTATCGTTTATATGCATTATGTAGTTTTCCACCGACTAATTGATTGGTCCAAGCAGGCGCGGTGTGCTGAAAATGACGCAATCAAAAAGTCAAGTTATAGGAGCCAAGCGTATCAGGTACTCAGATACTCGTACACTTCTAAAAATATACATTTTTTTGACCCCCCCGAAAGCCCAATAAATTGGAAAAGAGCCCTTGAGCAATTCTCTGTGTAATTGGCATGGAAGGAAATACGATAAATTATAAATAAAGATAAACAAACATCAGCTCCTGTTGCTCCGTACCTATGTCGCAAACGACATTGCCCGTTTAAGAATTGCCAGAGAAAATATTTGCCGCCAATGTCTTTTCTCAATTATTAAGTTCAAACCAGTTAAACAAAAAAAAAACAAATGAAAATAAATAAATTGGTGTGGAGATTTAGGATCTTATTTGATATCCCACGACAATAAAAAATTTTTAAAAAATGTATTTTCTGAATTTTATGCTTTTCTTTTGAAAATTAATAAAGGCTCCTTTGAATACAGAAAAATGTTTTTGTTGAATCATCTGTAAAATATTTAGAAATCGAAAAAGAAACAAAAGTATTGCGAGTATGAGAGACATTTCCGATATCTAGTGCTGGAAACACAACTTCATCTTTGACCTAGGTAAGGTTCAAGGTTTTTTGCGGGGATAAATTTCTGGATAAGATAAAAGGTACAAAACGTTTTAAAATAAAATGTTTGTTTTAAGATAGTCAATGTTTCAATTCAATTATGTTTTTTATACGCACTGGTAAACATTAGGAAAAAACGCATGTACTTGCTTATCTGCAAGTTGTAGTGAAAGTCTGGTATGTGTTTTTTATTTATACGAAAATAATAAAAATTGAACTTAAAAATATTAAAACAAATTATAATTACTTCATTACCTAAACTGTTTTTTTTTTAGTGTATATTAAATTCAATAATTAGGTAAGGTTAAAGATAGACACATATTTGTTTACCTATAAAGGTAAAAGTATATAGGTACTCCCCAACATTGCCGAAATTTGAACTGTCGTATTTTGAACCGGCACTTGTTTTTACGTTGTCGAAAATATTCTATGTTTAGTACTAAATTGATTCGGAAATTTATCCAACGAATAATCATCTCTAGTCAGTTCTTTTGGTCAGTATACGTTGTGAAGCTGGGAAAAAAGGGATTATTCCGTTGACTCCTTTATGTGCTGTACGCGAGCATGGCTTTTTTACTTTTACCTTGCCTCACTAAGGAGTAAAAACCATTTTCGATCCGTTTTTTATTCCAACCATGAATATAATATAAGAATGAAATGCACGTTCCTGCAATGTCATGATGACAAAGGCCGAAAAATTACGCTAAAGATGGGAAACGTAGAAAGCGTAAAAACCAGAAAGCTCCTTAAAGTAGGTATACGGGCTACTACCAGGCTAAAAACCGGCAACCAGGAACAGAGCTACGCGTACGGACGCACTCTCATACTTTTATTTATTTATGCGGATGGAAATCCGAATGGTAAAATGACAGGAGGACGAGCAAATGCACGTTAAACATTTTCGTCGACTACAGTTCTTCTGTATGTTTGCAGACCTTCCTTTCCTCATCTTCCTTTGAGCATCTTTTTTTTCAACATCTACATTTAATATATCTTTTTGTTTTTTCGGAACATTTATTTTACTTAAATTGCGCTTGACACAGAAAAAGTTTACGGATGTGGTGAGTTATTCGTTAAGCCGTATTTTGAACCTGTTTGATTAAGTTTGTCAGTATGCAGTTATAACAATAAGCATTACCAATATCATTTTTAGACCACTTCCTATTATAAGGATGCTATATTATAAAAAAATTGGTCCGTAAGTAAGTAGTAAGATGTTATGAACGGTCGACATGTCTAGTGATGCTGATCAAGAATATTTATCAAACTAAATATCTTTTTCTTGATATTTTAATAATGCGTATGTATTTTCATTTAATAATTTTATTTCCTTGTAGCCATAACATGGATTTTGCATTTTGTATTTATTAGGAATCACCATAGTTAACACTATTAAACAAATACAACAATTCCAAACATATTCTCATTTCTCTATTTAAGAAAATTTTCTTTTTGTTTAGTCTAATGTTATATTAAAAATAAAATATACGTTTATGTAGATGACCATAAAGCATAATCATAAAACAAGAAAGTGATACATTTTTTTTTCCGATTGTTGCTATATGATATAGCTGATCCGGCTCGTTCCGACATATGTACTACCTGCAATAGAAAGACAACTATTGGGAAAGTTTCAAGCAGTTAGCTTTAAAAATGGTGGAATATTTTGCGTAGAAACGGACGCACATAGCCAGATCGACTCTCCTGGTGAAGCTGATTAAGAATATTTATACTTTATAGTGTCGGAAATGTCTCCGTCACTGCGACTTTTGCAAACTTTTGACTGAAATTAAAAAACCCTCTGCAAGGGTATAAAAAAAACCTTAAAATTCAACATGCTTGCTGTGCTAATTATTAAGTTCGTCACTGTATAAACTTTATAGGGTCAGAAATGTTTCCGTTACTGCGTTGCAAAGATTTGACTGAAATTATAATACTCTCTGCAAGGGTATACAAATTCATTTGGCGATATCATCGGGGAAATAACGCAACGTAATAACAAGGTAATTTAAACCAAATTCCAACGCCTTCTCGGATTTCTTGCGGTTTGGAAATAAGCGGAAAACCAGAAAGTCGATTACGGTTTTTCTTTCGTATGAGTAATAAGCCGATTGTGTATCGGGTGTTTACCAATTATGGTTGTCCCACTAATATACACTTTGACCAGTCATTACTATCTAGTTCAAGGGTAGTCAGAAGTCAGTTGGGACATACTGGTCAAGCAAACCTTTGCCTACATGCTATATGTCTTATCCCATTGCATACCGTTTTATACCCTACTTTGGGTTTAATTTTAATGTTGAACTTTTACGCCCATTAAGTGCCTTTTTGCACAAGCTTATTTTTGCCAGTGACATCATTAGGTATTTCTTGAATAAAATTTGACAGGCAGTAACTGGAACTTAAGAGCTCCTGCGAGAATCCCATAGTATCTTTTGGTGCTAGCCTTGCCCTGAAGCCGACATAAGCTAATTACCATGCAACTGACAATTAGAGCGCCTATTAATAGAGACGACTGAGGCGTGTTTAGCCGGACACCTGATTGTGGAATGAAAACATTAAACAAAAACCCGTGCTGTCGGCAGACAATAGCTGATCCAGCCACTGGAGCTGCAAACCAGTGTTTCGAACTCTCGCTTCAAAAATCTAGCTAAATTTTGTAATACATTTTTTCTTCACCAAGTGGTCTTAAAACAAACGAAAGCAGCACGTGAAAAAAAAACTTAAAAATGTGATGTCAGGGATGGCAAATTTAGTCATTTTGCTAAAATAATAGCCAAATCGGTTCAAAACAAACGCAGTTACATGATATTTTCACAAATGTTACGCTTAAGGTTTGCATAGCTAAATTTAGCCACAAAATATCTGATATCGTCACACTGCTGCGAGTTAAATGTGGTCTGAAGGCCAAGTAAGAAGAAATCTTGAGTAAGATACTGCTAAAGGATGCAGCCATTTCAAGCGCATTTAAATAATCTTTCATCTAGCCCGGCTCCATCACAGAGAGCTTATTGAGGCATTGCCACTACTTCTACTCCTTTCTCACTAGTTGAAGCCAAACAGACAGGTAATAAAATTAAAAAAAAAATAAATAAATTAAATTTTACCATACACAGTTAATTAACGGCCTTTTTCTATATATATATATAAAGGTATACCTTTATATAACACCAGAAAGAAAGCAAATTTCGGCATCTCAACCTATTACAAAAATAAAATATTCTATAAAACGATTATATTGGGATTTACCCCCATACATTTTCCGATACACTTTTCGTTCCTATAGACCTTATATACTACTTGCGATAGAAAGAAGACTATTAGACAGTTGCATCCACATAGCTTAAAAACGGACATTTTTTAAAGATATTAAATAAATTTAAAAGGCAAATCTTGTAAAATTAAATCGTATACACATTTTATTACTTAAAATTAAAAAAAAAAGATGGTGAGGGTATTATAAGTATATGAACAATATTATAACATAAGAAATAAATAAATAATAATTTTAACCTTGACACATTTTAGATAGCATATTTTTATCTACCTATAGAATACAATCTGATTCTGAAACAAGAAAGGAGCCGAAGTTGATATACCCTTGCAGAATATTATGTAAATTATATTCTCCAATATTATTCATATGATGCATTCTTAATACTCATAAAAATCCCAACTTCCTAACTTTAAAAACACCAAAGTTATGGCATTTTCAATCGTTCAGTTACATATATGGCAGCTATAGGATACAGTCGGCCGATCCTAATCAAATGGCTATATCAACTCAGGAGGTGATCCTGATCAAGAATATATATACTTTATAGGGTCGGAGATGTCTCCTTATGGATTTGGACGGTTTTACTTTTTGTGAGAGAAAATATTTTGTATTTTATACAATTGCACAGAACAGTTTAATGTTGTATTTAATTAGATGAAAATATAACAATTTTTCATCATGAAATTTGGTATCAGAAAATGTTGATGTTGATTGGGCACTACTTCCTTACCCTTGCTAACAGATTGCTTATCCTTAAATACTCGGTACACACAAACTCCTGCCCTATTGCACGAAATCTTCAAATCCAAATATTTTAACGCAATCTCAATTAAATTTTCAATTTTACAATTAACGCCAATAGTTTAATAAGATTATAGTTTTATTATAAGATGGACCAATTCTTTATGTGTAAAATGTGTAAAACAAGCTCGGTCTTTCGCTAGCACATACATAATCATAAAAGAGACAATTAACTGGTTTCCGTAAATTCGACAACAAAAGCCAGCCCTTGCAGGAAACGTTATAGTCACATTTTCTAAAAAGAAAATTCTTAAAAGCAGTTTCGATTCGCTCGCTTGTCGCCTGTCTGACAGCCGATGATAAAAGAATGAAATCCCAAGACACAGATTCAACTTGTAACTCGCGCGCAACTTCGCATTGTTGACTGAGAGTCTGCTGGTGTTTTGTCTCGGCTACTTTATTTCACAGAAGAGTGCATAGCATCCGATGCAACTGCTTTCGCCTACTCTTCTTCCTGACTTTATCAGTATCCATTGTTTACCCATTTCCCAAATGTAACTGAGCTCCTATAGCAGCCGAAGTATCAGCAACTGAAACAGCGGCAACCAGCAGCTACCATATGAGATAATATTCCCATAGTTCAAGCGGAAGAGCTTGGTTGTGGATAGATTCTGCCGACCACATGGCATGGTATGTATGTATGGGTCAGACGGCATGTGCTGCTCCAGTATGTACTCTTAGCTTAGAATTAAATTTAATTAAGGTTTATAATTTTACAACGAATTGGCAGTTTTGTATTATTTCTTGGCATCCAAATTTTTTTTTAAAGTATAATGTCAAAATAAGACTTAAAAGTTTTGCAATCGCAGGCAGCCTAAGTAGAAAAACACGCACAGTGTGGTGAAAAAGACGATTGCGACACTATAAAGTGTATGTATTCTTAATAACCTTTACTAGGCGAGTTAATATAGCCATGTCCGTGTAGCTGTTTAGCTGCCTTAGTAAATTGGCTTAGTAATAAAAAAAATTAATTTTTTTCCTTGGGACAAATAATAAAAAATGTATGTCTATGTACATCTTCTAAACCCTGTATTTTTCTTACAGTTTAAACTGTATAAGTGATCTATCTTATATTTAGTAATTCATCATTATCAACAAAATATGAAACTACCTGGCAAACCACTCGATTTTTCGTATTTTATTTTATTTCTTCTTTTATTTGTCTTTAAATTTAGAAGGAAGTCTTAGTTAATGTCCAGCATAGTAGAAAGATTTAATTCTGAACTTTCGTTGGAATATCCGAGGAAGAGGGATATTTCCCATCGCTTGGTTTGGCCTTCAATAGACTTTTCAGAGGTTCGTCTTTTTATTTTTGCTTGGTGATTAGCTCCACCCTAAAAGATTTTTACAACTTGCAATTAAATACACGTTGGACCCGGTCTTTTCGTCGTCTCTACATCTTTTGCCGTCTACCTCCAATCAGCTTGTTTCTGTCTGTCTTCTCTATTTATGGCGCTAACATTACTCAGACGCATGTCGTTGCTTATTTGCTTTGGTTGTTGTTGCGCGTACTTGAAGCTAAGCGGAGACAAGCAATTACAAAAACAGAAACCTTGGCTTTGGCTTTAACTTCAACGTGGCAGTCGATGTCGTTGCCAGCGGCTTCTCTTTTGGTATTGCGTGTTGCGCAGGCGCACAGCCATTGCTGGGCTGCTTCTCTCCATCATTTTTCTCGGTCTTTTTCTTCGATTTTTTTATGTGCCAACGGCTCCTAATGCCAATATTTTGTTTTTATTGAAAATAATAGCTGATTGAGTAAACGCTTAGCTGCCTGTCTGATAAACTCACTGATTGAACGAGTGACTGCGCTAACCTCTTTTGCCCACGAGCTTCAGTAGTCTCTTATAATTGATGGTCGGATGGTCTTCTAAAATTTTAAGCAAATGGGTAATTTTGTTGACGAGCCTTGAAGGCCTGTTGGACTAATGAAGGTTTAGGAAACAAAAGAACTTTGTGCTAATCGAAACAAATTGACAGAGCCAAGGATTGATTAAAAATAAATAAAAATAAATTATCCACGACGAGTAGAAACACTGGGGTTAAACAAAATCTCAGTTGAACTAGACGATCATTACTAGTTTGTCGCACTGTTGCGCTCTTTTGCATGTCTCATCTTTGGAGAGACAAGCAGCTTGTTTTATGAGTCAGCTCAGGGACTGACCCTCCTCTTGCTTAATTTATGCTGAGCTTCGTTTACTTGTTTTCAGCATACAAATAATTAAAAAGCCTTGGTTAATTGATAAATTGTCTGTTCTCTGGATTATGTGTCATGTGCCTAAAATAAACACATTGAAATGTAATATAAACGGATTAATTTATTTTTATTTTGATTAATGAGTTATGACTCGTTTTTAAAATGGTAAAAACTTTGAAAAAAATGTGATAAGAAATCTTATACTCTACAATTTGATGTAATTTTTAGCGGAAATGCTATGCTTTCGCAGAGGTAAGAATTTTTATAGATGTGGCATTAGGTGATCAACTAAAACACCTGCAAAGCCTGAGTTTTCCCCTAAATCTATTAAACTAAAAAAATTACTTTCTGAGAAATACTTAAGCGGCAGACAACAGTTTTAGCGTTATGTACCCCATAGCCTGTTTCCCAAGACCGACTTAATTTGATTTATGGAACGCCTTGCTCTAGCCGCCATGCTGAGTACATTAAAGTCATGTCGTACTTAACGATGAAGACCCAGGATGGAAGGAAATTGAGAGGCAATCACTAGCTAGTTTGGCCGTAAAGATAAGCACGCTAAAAAGGTCTTAAAGTGGCCGTGTTTGGAGAGGTCTTAATGAGGCTAAAAAACGAACATAGAAATTGTCACTTATCCTGGCCAGAGGAGGGCGGTCACAGAGGATTGAAGACGGACACGCAGACAGAGTCACTCATGATCCCCCCACGATAAAGACAGCCACACCGGAGCAGAGGCCACTTTGGCCAGAAATATAACATCAGCCTCGCCGCAGCAGAAATTCAAACTTGAAGATGCATTGATAGATTAGGCCGCACTCTTGGCCAGTATCAGATGCGTTCCCATCCGTGACAGGCGTTGCAACACTATCGATTACTGCCGAGATGTGCGCATTCCTCATGCCATGCATTCTTGGTAAACTATTTTTAAATAACCATGTGCTCCCTAAATGGATACCATGGTCTCCCGATGCCTCTTCCCTCAGCTCCACTGGCACTGGCAAGTAAAAATATCCCTGCTATATTGAGACAAAAAAAAGTAATATAATCATGTATCCCGACTATGCAATACACACAACTTAATATACACATCTCTGCCCAAAGATGCGCTAACTTTCATTTAAAAGTTTAGTTTTTTATAATTTATACCAAGGACGGCAATCGTTATAAGTTACTTAAATTAAACAAAAGTAAAATGACACCAAAAATGAATTTGAGTTCAATTCTAAAAATTCGGCTACTGTGTTGAAGTTTTGATTATTATATTTTTTATATTATTGTACAGCGATCACTAAGGTATCCTGCATATAAATTATTTTTTTGTAATGCTTAAAAAAATATATATTTTCGAGGACCAAAGTCGTCCCATATTAAAAAAAAGGTAAAACTATATTTATTAATTCGTTAATAATGACTATTGTGCCTAAAAATAAACAAACTGTAAAATAAATAAATTATTTTTCCGATTAACAGAAAAGTGAGAGACTAGTTTGCTATGAAGGATATATATACTGTTTAGGGTCGGAAAATGTCTTCTTTATTCCTATGGAAATTTGTGAAAATTTGTTAAATGTACTTCGTTACAATTTCAATATACCCTTGAACTCTACACAAATGTACTCCCATCGTCCTACTGGAATTTCGCACAGCCGCTTTAGGGTCCAACCCATGGTCTATCCACTGGACGGGTCACTCTTCGAGGCTGTTATTAATGGCGCTGCTTGTTTGGCCCACAAACCAAAAAAGAAAACTACTATGTACAGCTAGCCAAAGAATCAAAACTAGTTTTCTGTTCTTTTTACTGGATTCTTCCTCAGCGTTTTGTGCTCAACGACTGCTGGCCAGCAGCTTTAAGTTGACCAGGCCAAGGAGGAAGTTATACCGCAATTATCCGGAGGCAACGCCCGACGATCCTAGGCAGCATGATTTCAAGGTTCGTTGGTCAGTGCGTTCAATTGCTGCTTGTGGGAACGGATCGCCAAGTTTGAATCTCTAAGCATCTGAGTTTGAGATTATTGTCATTAAGTGGTTGCTTGTGTTGTTCATAGCTTAAGCATTCAAAGTATTTGTAGGCCTCTGACACCTTACAAAATTCTAAAAGTGATTTCTTGCAGATTAAGAGGTCGCAATGCCTACCCTAAAACTGCGAATTGGTCTGCCCTCCAAGCGAATGATGGGCAGCATCTGCATCTGCGGGGCACTGGCCTCCATCTCCGGCCTGGCCTACATGCGCTGGAGTCTTGAGGACCGGGTGCGTCAAACCGTGTACTACCAGATGGCTATCCAGCAACTCCGCCAGCACAGCGGAGCTGTGGGTCTGCTGGGCGAGCCCATCAAGGAGTCCGGGTTCAGTCTGTCCAACGAGAAGAACCGCTGCGATGTGGACAAGGCCCAGCTGCAGGTGGCCGTGCAGGGTCCAAAGGACAGGGGCACCGTCTTTTTCTGGGCCACGAACAGCAAGAATGAGGGCTGGTTAATCGACCGTCTAGAGCTCGAGACAAAGCAGCATCCGAACACTCGTTTCCTTCTCAAGAAGCCCCAAAACTACGCCCTGCTTAGCAATGAAGGTGATCCGGATCCCCAGGTCACCGAGGGCTCCGATGATTCCCAGCAACCGCAGCAGGAACAAGCGGATGGCGAGGAGCAGGACCAGGAGCAGGAGCAGGAGCAAGCTGGCCATACCCATCCCAGTATTCAGAATAATCCCCCGCAGCAACTACGCCAGCGGCAGGGCCAGGAGCCGCCCCCTTTCATTCACACAGCAGAGGGCGGAGGGATGCAGTAGCAAGTCCATGTCATTATGCAAATGGGTCTAGCTCTTTCCTTTTGCCAACAAAGAAATGCTTACCAACTAATCGCTGGCCACACAGTTTTGATTTAATCAAGAGGGAAGTCACTTTCACCTCAAAAGAAACAGTACTCAATAGTTATTTTGGAATGAAATCGATATAATTACAAAAGCAATAGAAATTAAAGATATACAATACAATTTTAACAAAAGGTATATTTAAATACCTAATGCCTGTGCTCTAGAATCTCGAGGGAACATTTTAATTTACTTGAAATAATTGTGTACATGCTGGCATTCACAAGAATGTCAACAATGACATTGCGTTTGCCGTTTTCAGCTTTTGTTACTCGCTTTGGCTGGGTTTATATGCAAAATAAAATAAATTTTATTTTATATAGGTACTTGCAGTTTATTTCTAGTAGTTTTTTGCTTGGGTTTAAAAGTGTAACATCATAATGTTTTCAAATGATTGAGATTTAGAAAAAACAAGAAAGGAAAGCTAACTTCGGACGGAGCCGAAGTTGATATACCCTTGCAGAATATTCTGTAAATTATATTTGTCAAAATTATTCATATGATGTATTCTTAATACTCATAAAATGTCCCAACTTCCTAACTTTAAAAACACCAAAGTTATGGCATTTCCAATCGTTCAGTAATATGGCAGCTATAGGATATAGTCGGCCGATCCTTATGAAATTTGGTAGGTCGGATTGATTGGCCAAAAATAAAACCCATAGAAGAACCCTAGAACCCTAACTTTACAAACACCCAAGTTATGGCATTTCCGATCAATCAGTTATATTGCGGCTATAGGATATAGTCGTCCGATCCTTATGAAATTCGGTAGGTCGGATTTATTGGCCAAAAAAAAACTTATAGAAAATCCCAACTTCCTAACTTTAAAAACACCAACGTTATGGCTTTTCCGATCGTTCAGTTATATGACAGCTATATGATATAGTCGCCCGATCCGGCTCGTTCCGACTTATATACTACCTGCAATAGAAAGACAACTTTTGGGAAAGTTTCAAGCAGATAGCTTTAAAACTGAGGGACTAGTTTGCAGAGGGACGGACAGACGGACTGCCAACGGACATGGATATATCGACTCTCCTTGTGATGCTGATCAAGAATATTTATACTTTATAGGGTCGGAAATGTCTCCTTCGCTGCGTTGCAAACTTTTGACTGAAATTAAAATACCTGCAAGGGTATAAAAATAGCAGTATTTATGAAAACCATGAAAATATTCAGAGCAAAACGCCGAAACGATTAGTTTAGATTTGCTTCTTGACAAGCAGGCATGCGGAAAAACTAGCAAAGTAAATATATTTGGTGTGTGGTTGAAACAGCAGACAGCCAAAAGAAATAAGTTGTTTCAGAAATAGACAGGTAATGTTGTTTCATTCATTATGACCAATTCCACTGTTTTTGTCTGGGTTTTTTTATCACTTTATTATGGGGAGTTATCTGGGTGCGGGGTAATTAAATTCCTGCCTGTTGTTTCTTTTTATTGCCAGTTTCCCGCCTTTTTGTGGAAATGTTCACCTTCCTCAAGATGTTATTAAAAAGATAATCGCAATCTTAGTCATTTTATTTGCCTCTTTTTCTATCTTTATTTCGTGGAAATCAAATAGCGAGAGCGGAAGGGGCGTAGGTATATACTTATTTTTACCTTGAAAGTTAAACAAACCAACACAAGGAAGCAGCAACAAGGCAACATTAAAGTCAGAAGCAATTAAGCGTGCGGAACACAAAAACATGAAGCAGAGGTCAGGGTGGTGACCAGTAGTCTGGTCCGCTGACGGCGATGGGCAGCTTTTGTTGCAGAAAAATACAAATCTTTATGGGTTTATTTGTAAGAGTTCGTTGGTGCCTTTTGTTTACCCAGACATTTGCCATTTGTTGCAGCAAATTGAATGTAAATGATTTCATTACTATTTGTACTTTGGCTTTTGTCAACCCATGAACGGACCATTCATTCAGTTATATCAATTATGAACAATAATTCATTTTGCTTAAGCAAAAAAATTAATACAAAAAAAACTTAGAAAAAGTATATATACAATTATTGTTAATCCATTGATAATTAATGTTAGTAAGGACTTATTTTTTTTACTTGACTTTCGAAACAATACAACATTTTTATACCCGTTACTCGTAGAGTAAAAGGGTATATTGTATTCGTGCAAAAGTATGTAACAGCTAGAAGGAAGCGTTTCCGACCCTATAAAGTATATATATTCTTGATCAGGGTCACTAGCCGAGTCGATATAGCCATGTCCGTCTGTCCGTCTGTCCGTCTGTCCGTCTGTCTGTCCGTCTGTCTGTCCGTATGAACGCTGAGATCTCGGAAACTATAAAAGCTAGAAGATTGGCATTTTGCATGCAGATTCTAGGAGTTCCTACGCAGCGCAAGTTTGTTTCAAAAAGGTGCCACGCCCCCTTTAACGCCCACAATCGCTTATATACGATAAATTTAAATATTTCGGAAAAGTAAAAATGCAGTTTTATTGTGTTTATCAATACCTATCGAAATGTAGAAGAAATTTTTCAAATCGGACCATTCGTTAAAAAGTTATGCGTGATCAAAGTTTCTATCTCCATCTCCCTCGCACTCCCTTTACCTGAGTAACGGGTATCTGATAGTCGGGGCACCCGACTATAGCGTTCTCTCTTGTTTTAAAACTAATTTCATGTGGGTGGAATACAAGTATCTAAAGCACAAAAAATATGAACATATATTTTGTATTTTTGCCATGAAGCTTTATATATATGTGTTATCTTCCATGGCAGTATCTTGATTGTTGTTAGCTTTCTTTCTTCAGCGGAAAAAAAAATCGAATTTACATGAGTTGTGCTTAAAAAATAAAACACTGAAAAGCAAACCAAAAGTCATTTCCAGAGAAATCTGTGCAAATGAAGTAAAGGTGTCAAGAACCTTATTGACAAGCAGGCCTGCAACTGCGAGGCACTGAAAACAAAATCATAAGAACAATGACTGAGACCCAATATCGCAAGAACCGTGTAGGAAGCAAAAAAGAACAAGAGAGAACGCTATAGTCGGGTGCCCCGACTATCAGATACCCGTTACTCAGCTAAAGGAAGTGCGAGGGAGATGGAGATAGAAACTTTGATCACGCATAACTTTTTAACGAATGGTCCGATTTGAAAAATTTCTTCTACATTTCGATAGGTATTGATAAACACAATAAAACTGCATTTTTACTTTTCCGAAATATTTAAATTTTTAAAATCGTATATAAGCGATTGTGGGCGTTAAAGGGGGCGTGGCACCATTTTGAAACAAACTTGCGCTGCGTAGGAACTTCTAAAATCTACATGCAAAATGCCAATCTTCTAGCTTTTATAGTTTCCGAGATCTCAGCGTTCATACGGACAGACAGACAGACAGACAGACGGACAGACGGACAGACGGACAGACGGACAGACGGACAGACGGACAGACGGACATGGCTAAATCGACTCGGCTAGTGATCCTGATCAAGAATATATATACTTTATAGGGTCGGAAACGCTTCCTTCTAGCTGTTACATACTTTTGCACGAATACAATATACCCTTTTACTCTACGAGTAACGGGTATAAAATGGCTAAATCAAACAAGAGTAAAACGTGACTGACAATCAGACAAAAAAAGAAGAAAATTAGTTTCTTACAGCTGCCAAATGAGCTACGTGAAAGTTTTTTAGAACTGACAGTTCTGCCCATTTTAATCCAGTTTAACATTGCTCAATAGGGCTAGTAACCACATTCTCTGTGAGAAACTAAAATTTTCAATGTGAAAAAGATATAAATATTTTAAATACATTTGAACATCATTTAATTTTGTTGGTTCTTTGGGATTAGGTAATATTTAAATACTATGGAATTTCGGTTTTAATTATATAAAAATCGGACATATATAGCTATCATAGAAAAATCGAAAAATTAAAAAAAATATAATGATATTTAATTTATAAAATTAAAAAATTTTTAAATATCATTTTTAGAAAATATTTTACATAATCCTTTATTTAAAAAAAACATTTCTAAAGAATTTTGAAAGCTTAGGGTTAATTTTTGAGATTAATTATAACTGCATTTAATTTAATTAATATTTGACAAGTTTGAAATTGTGTAAGACCTAAAAATATTCAATCTCAGGATTCTCCAAAGTACGGTTTTTTGGTTTTACGAATAATGTGTAATGTATCAAAAGTTTGAAAGGGTAACTTCTTTTGTCTGGTAAGAATCAGTTGCGTTTGAATCTTAGTATTTGGTTTAGAGATAACAATACCCTTAAAGTTATTACAAATCAACTACATTTTATATTACTAAAAACAATATGAAATATGTTGATTTTGCGCTGCATTTTGCCATCGTTTCTATGGCAGCTATATGATATTGTTGTCCGATTTTAATTTAAATAAAACCGTAATTAATTAATATTTAAATATTACCAAATCACAAAGAACAACAACCACAAATTAAAACAACAAAGTTATAATTTTTTTGAATTTTTTTTTCCAATTGTTCCAATGGGAGCTATATGTTATAGTCGCCCGATCCGGCTCGTTCCAAATTACATACTACCTGTAATAGAAAGACAACTTTTGGGAAAGTTTCTAGCAGATAGCTTTAAAACTGAGGGTCTAGTTTGCGTACAAACGGACAGGCGGGCAGAAAGACGGACGGACATGGCTAGATCGACTCTCCAGGTGATGCTGATCAAGAATATATATATATATATTATAATAGGGTCGGAAATGTCTTCTTCACTGCGTTGCAAACTTTTGACTGAAATTATAATACCCTCTGCAAGGGAATAAAAATAATAATCCTCTTATTATAAATTAATTACAACTTTTTTCTTTTGTTGCTTTGTTTTAAAGTTATTACTAAATAACCAAAAAAGTTCTATGTAAAGTGCATTGTTTAGTTTCGCTTCTTGTCATAACAATCGAGTGGTCTTAAATAGCTCCAAGTCACAAACCGCACCTAATGCAATGCGAATGCTACTAGCGAATGCCATTCAGACACAAAACAATTTTCGCATGTGGGCAGTGAAGTAAGCGATAGGTCGGCATACTTTCCGAAGTCACTGTCATTGGCAAACAAATAGAGCGAAAGCAACATCGCAAGCCGCTTATAAGGTAAGCCAGTAAGGAAAGCAACTAATGTCAAAGGCGGACCGTGGGGCAGTACAAAATTTCAGCTGCTGAAATATGTGTTAATCATGTTTTAACGAATAACAAAGCTGACTCCTGCAAATCAAATTATACTTTTTTTAAGCTATATTTCAATGCATAATATTTAAATAAATAAATAAGACATCTATCAAGTGCAAACCATTTTATTGGATATGATCCTTACTATTTTTACAATAATAAAAAAACAAATATATATTTTAATTTCGCTGTTTACCTATAAAGATGTTTTCGCATGCAGTGTGTAGCAATTTAAAATCTACTGGGTTTTCCATACAGTCTTTGGTACAAACAAAGTAAAATGGCCTAGAAATCATTTATACTGCAGGGAGCTTACATTTCAATCAATGTTTACAACAAACAGTTGAGTTGTGACTTAACTTTTTTTAATGCAAAAACTATATTATAAAGCCATTAAGGTCCACCAAGGAATATCATTTGCGTCCCATTCACCGTTCCTCCCCAAAGCATTACTTAAACTTTGTCGGTAGACAATGTATTGAATTTAGACAAGAAATTCATTTGCAGCTGACACTAACGGCGAGATGGAAAAGGTTTGTTTAAGCCAATTCAAAAATGCAGGTAAATATAATGCAAAACGAAGAAAACGTGTAACAGAAATCATATAATATCACTCCCATTTGGCGTTGACTATAGAGAGGGAGAAAATCAATTGAATTTATGTGGTTTGTGACAAATGTCAACGGCACACGCTTATTATTGTTAATATAAACAGGAAACCGACGCTTAACAAAATAAAACATGACAACAAATCGACGACGGTGATTAACGAGGACACCTAACTAAATTTGGTATAGCTTATAATAATGGATAGTGTAAATCTTGGTTTTACCTTGTCTGTACATAGATTTTAATTTCTTTGACGGCATCTAAAATTTTTCTTTTTAATTATTTGCACGCACTTCATTTGCTCATAACCCCCTTACCCCTATCCATATTGCCCTACAATATGTGTGTATTTAGAAAATCATAGCGATACATACTTTCAGTTTCTTTACATCTTTAACAAAGACTCAAATAAAAAACTTACCTGTTTTTTTATAATTGCTGAAATAAAAAGAGAAGAAACAAGTATTAAGAAATTAGATAGGGAATAAGTATATAATTATAAGTTATTTGCAATTTAATCTTGAAAAGTAAAGATTATCTAACCTGGTAATTACATATTTAGTAAAATGTTTGACTCAAATAGTAATTAAAATATCAAAATACAATACCATTAATGTAGTAACTATTAGGTGATGTGAGTATTTTGTATTCGCTTAACTTGACTTAACCCAAAGATCAGACACCAAAAAGAATTTACAGGATCATGTTTGTACTGTCTGAATCAGAGATCACCACGGCTCTAAAGAGCACAGAAAAGTGATTTGCCGATCGGATCGGTCTACTATATCATATAGCTTCCGTAGTAGCAATCGCGAAAAAAAATTAAAAGAAAAAATTGTAACTTCGTTCTTTCTTTACATTACCACTCGTTTAGCACTTTCAGAAATACGGTTTTAGATTTATAAAAGTCGGATGACAATCCACTCGGGAATATAGTCAATTTTGAAGAATTCAGCATCGACATCGAAAAAAATTAAATATTTAAATTTTGTAACAACTTTGTCTTGTCGAACTTTGTTGAACATTGTTGATGGTAGCAACTTCGTAAACGTTTGTTTTTCATATCTAAACAAACATCAAACTGTATCTATTTTATTATACTTTTACTAAACTAAGTTAGTGCTCATGGTTATTGGCATATTAAAATGCGTTGCATCGAATTGATAATTTTGTAAATTTCCGTGACTTCCATTGTTATAAGCATAGTTATAAGCCCCTTATTAAAAACTTTGCGTTACCAAAAAAACTTTTCCCAACTAAGCAACCTTTCGCAATGCAAACGAACCGTTAGGGTTTACTTTAAAATACAATAATGTACATTTAGTCGAATTCAAAGTTAATGTGTTGCAAGAAAAAAAAAAGAAAGAGCATGAAAAGTAAAGCAAAAAGTGGAGTGCCAGAAGGAAGTTAGAAGGTATGTAGACCAAAAACTTCAAGTCACATAATTCTATAGAAGCCCCAAAATTTGGAAAATAATTGTTTTAACAAAATTTTATTTATTTAGCATCTAATTGAAGCTCAAGCTAAAGTGTTTATTTGTTTAAATCTTCTTTATCGGGCTTCTGAAATTCTGATAAAGAAAAAGACTTAAGGGGGTATATACCTTTTTCATTTTCAAAAAATCGAAAAATCTTTTTTGCTTTATCTTGAAGAACAACTTTTTGAGGACATTTTTCCAAATTTGATAGAGATTTGAGCAGTATAAAGAAAGTTACAGCGCTCCCGGCCACGCGCCTCGTCCCCGCCCAAACCAAAACTTGAAACTTTAAACGCGAATATCTCGAAATGGTGTTTTTTGAAAAATGACTGCGGTGATATTGATTGGCGAAAAACTACTGAACCGATTTTCTTCAAATTTTTTTTTTTGATCTTCGTAATGAATTTTATTAGGACTTGAACGATCGATTTTTCATGTAAAAATTTTTAATTCGCCGAAATAGATAGTTTTGTAAGAATTTTAGCGTATAAAAACTTCAACTCAAAAAACGGTTCCGTATGGACAAAAAAAATTTTTTTAACGTTCGTTCAAGTACAGGATATTAATCTAAACTAAAGAAATATTTTTATTTTTACGGTTTCAGTTGACCCGTTCGTCCTGGGGAATTATCACCGCAAGGCTCTTCCAAAAAAAGGCGTTTAAGGGAAACAGCCACCCCTTAAAAGCTATTAAATATTTTTTCACAAATTTTTGCATAAACATTGTCAGCAATCTAAACTTTCAGAAAATATAATCATTCATTTAATAAGAAAAATTGTTACTTACATACAAAAAATCCAAACTTTCTATTTTTTTCGACAAAAAAGGTATATACCCTTTTAACGGGGAGTCCCTGTTAATGTTAGCTCTCACATTGACGCTCGAGAAAACCAAATATTCGTAGCAGTCACTTTATCTATCTGAGAACCCGTCTCTTAATTGTCCAATTTTTATAAAATTAAAATCGTATTTTTGAAATAGTACAAATTTATTTTATTACTTTCGTTTATGTTTTTTTTTAAACAAGGAAGATACAACATTTATAAGGTATATATTTTTTAGGGTCGGAAATATTTTATTCATTGCAAACTGAGATTGTAATACTCTCTGCAAGGATACAAAAAGTGAATATCCAGAGACGTTACATACGTACATACCTTAAAGGATTGATTTTAAATTAAAGTTAAGCTGGGTCAAAATAGCAATTTAGAACTATTAAACTAATGAAATCGAGATAGGATGTTGACTTTGCCAAACAAATTTCTTATTCCCTAGCAGGAAAACAGGTTAATGTCCTTCAAATAGCTCAAACCCAATTCGGGAAGTTTTTGTTAATAGCTTTGACCCTGCACAAGTAATCTGAGGATTTGGTTATTAATTTTTAACAAAAATATATTTACTTTGTTAGAATAGAGAAGTGCTGAAGTAATTTCACAAACATATATTGGCTATGATATGATATGATGTTTTTTTTTAATATAAATGTTTTTTGGCGGTATATAATTATTCGATCAACAATCGACATACAAAAAACCATTTCGAAATCAAACAATTGTTAAAGAAGTTATTAAGAAATTGAGTCAAAAAGTTCAGCTCTAGCAGATAAATATGCATTAACGCCAAATGGCGCCTCATCCTTTTTGTTTGCCGTTCCAATATAATTGAGATTAACGCCATCTGTTAAGGGACATAATTTCTGTGAAATTGGATAATTTTGTATCGGGTGTTTCATAGTCGTGGCACTTAAAGCGTTTCTTCTTAATTTTATCTCGTGATATTACACCTTAAATAACACTTCTTAAAAATATAACTGCCGTTAAATTATGGATTATAAAAGTTTGCGTCTCACAAGTTTTGTTAGTAACTTCGATTACAGACTAGTTAACCACCATTAAAATTTAATACTTTAAAAAGGTAGGTAAATGATTTTTGTTGAAAAATGCTTTGATTTAAATAGGTTTGTCGAGCTTACAGCAACAGCACAGTACAGATTTAGGTGTTTTTTTAAATCCCGTTTAAAAACCACGCACCCATGAACAATTAAAGCTCTATTAACAAAATAAATAAAAATCCAAGCACTTGGAAATTTTAACGAAAATGTCAATCAGGACAAAAACTATTATAAACTTCTTCTTTTATTTTAATGCAAAAAATGGTTTAAAAAAGAAATAATTTTAAGTATTTCATTGACCTGCTTTGTTTTTAAAACTTTTAACAACATAGGAAACCACAAAAATAAAAGGATGAAACAAAATATCACGTGCAACATGCTTCGAAAGACAGCCTAAAATTAATAAAAAAACAAGAAAGGAAAGCTAACTTCGGGCGGAGCCGAAGTTGATATACCCTTGCAGAATACTCTGTAAATTATATTCTCCAAAATTATTCATATGCATTCTTAATACTCATAAAAAATCCGAACTTCCTAGCTTTAACAACAACAAAGTTATGGCATTTCCAATCGTTCAGTTATATGGTAGCTATAGGATATAGTCCGCCGATTCTTATGAAATTTGGTAGGTCGGATTGATTGGCCAAATATAACACCCACAGAAAATCCCAAATTCCTAACTTTACAAACACCAAAGTTATGGCATTTCCGATCAATCAGTTATATGGCAGCTATAAGATATAGTCGGCCGATCCTTATGAAATTTGGTAGGTCGGATTGATTGGCCAAAAATAAAATCCATAGAAAATCCCAACTTCCTAACTTAACAAACACCAAAGTTATGGCATTTCCGATCAATCAGTTATATGGCAGCTATAGGATATAGTCGGCCGATCCTTATGAAATTTGGTAGGTCGGATTGATTGGCCAAATATAAAACCCATAGAAAATCCCAACTTCCTAACTTTACAAACACGAAAGTTATGGCATTTCCGATCAATCAGTTATATGGCAGCTATAGGATATAGTCGGCCGATCCCGGCCGTTCCGACTTATATACTGCGTGCAAAGGAAAGAAGGGTGTGTGCAAAGTTTCAATCCGATAGCTTTAAAACTGAGAGACTAGTTTGCGTAGAAACAGACAGACGGACAGACGGACAGACGGACATGGCTATATCAACTCAGGAGGTGATCCTGATCAAGAATATATATACTTTATAGGGTCGGAAATGTCTCCTTCACTGCGTTGCACACTTTTGACCAAAATTATAATACCCTCTGCAAGGGTATAACAAGAGAGAACGCTATAGTCGGGTGCCCCGACTATCAGATACCCGTTACTCAGGTAAAGGGAGTGCGAGGGAGATGGAGATAGAAACTTTGATCACGCATAACTTTTTAACGAATGGTCCGATTTGAAAAATTTCTTCTACATTTCGATAGGTATTGATAAACACAATAAAACTGCATTTTTACTTTTCCGAAATATTTAAATGTATCGTATATAAGCGATTGTGGGCGTTAAAGGGGGCGTGGCACCTTTTTGAAACAAACTTGCGCTGCGTAGGAACTCCTAGAATCTGCATGCAAAATGCCAATCTTCTAGCTTTTATAGTTTCCGAGATCTCAGCGTTCATACGGACAGACAGACAGACGGACAGACGGACAGACGGACATGGCTATATCGACTCGGCTAGTGACCCTGATCAAGAATATATATACTTTATAGGGTCGGAAACGCTTCCTTCTAGCTGTTACATACTTTTGCACGAATACAATATACCCTTTTACTCTACGAGTAACGGGTATAACAAGAGAGAACGCTATAGTCGGGTGCTCCGACTATCAGATACCCGTTACTCAGGTAAAGGGAGTGCGAGGGAGATGGAGATAGAAACTTTGATCACGCATAACTTTTTAACGAATGGTCCGATTTGAAAAATTTCTTCTACATTTCGATAGGTATTGATAAACACAATAAAACTGCATTTTTACTTTTCCGAAATATTTAAATTTTTAAAATCGTATATTAGCGATTGTGGGCGTTGAAGGGGGCGTGGCACCTTTTTGAAACAAACTTGCGCTGCGTAGGAACTCCTAGAATCTGCATGCAAAATGCCAATCTTCTAGCTTTTATAGTTTCCGAGATCTCAGCGTTCATACGGACGGACAGACAGACGGACAGACAGACGGACAGACAGACGGACAGACAGACGGACAGACGGACATGGCTATATCGACTCGGCTAGTGACCCTGATCAAGAATATATATACTTTATAGGGTCGGAAACGCTTCCTTCTAGCTGTTACATACTTTTGCACGAATACAATATACCCTTTTACTCTACGAGTAACGGGTATAAAAAAAGTAGTATTTCGAATTTTTGGATAAAACCAAAACTCATTAATTCATTTTGTTTCGGGCGACAGTTTTTGTAAATTTTTCAGAAAACAAAAAATGGGTCTAAATTAACCTTATCACACATTATAGCGCAAATCAGAAATAAGAACTGTAGGCAAGTTGCTCTTAATTGTAGCTCAAAGAAGTTGGGTCGACTAAAATCGATTTTTTTTAAATTGATTAGCTTAATCGTTTGCCCATTTTTGCCCAATTTTTATTTTTTTTGCCCACCTTTAGTTTTGAAAATATGGAATCTTCAAAAATTTTCAAAGATTTTCGAAAACATAAAAGTTGACTTTTTCGAATTTATTTTTAAATCGCAAGATAATCGTTTGCCCACGTTTGCCCATCTTTCAGAATTTTTAAAAAATTAATACTTTTGAAAATATTTGACTTTTAAGTTTTGATCATGTTTACCTGCAGAAAAAATCATTTGCCCACCGCTTAAAAATCATTATTTTGAAAAAATAAAAGATGCCCATGTGTTCGCAGCAGAACGCCTAAATTTAATTGTTTATTTTCAATTTCTAAATGTAACGTAGTTTGCTAACAGCATCTGCGTTGCGCTAACAGCACCATGTTAATTTAACACTACAAATGTAAAACCTAAAAAACAAACACTGTACAACACCTACTATTCTCTTCTCGTTCTTGCCTAAAACTTAAAAGTACATGATCTTAAAACGAAAGCTAGGCCTTTTTTATTTTAAATTAATAGAAACGGCCGAAGTGGGATGCAAAACAGCATATCCTCAAAAAATTTAAGAATCTAAAATAAATCGTTTGCCCACCTCTTAAAGACAGTTAGTTTGGACAAAAAACGTTTGCCCACCTCTTTAAAACGGACATTTTTAACAAAAAACGTTTACCCACCCCTTAAAAATCGTTATTTCGAAAAAATAAAAGATGCCCATGATTGCACATCTCCTAAAATTTAAGAATTTAAAAAAAAATCGTTTGCCCACCTCTTAAAAATAGATAATTTTGACAAAAACGTTTCCCGGCGTTTAAAAAATTACATTTTTTAAAAAATGACATTACAAAATTAAAAAGTGGGCAAACGATTGAGCTAATCAATTTTCAAAAATTCAATTTTAGTCGACCCGACTTCTTCGAGCTCTTAATTGTGTTTTGCCTACTATCTAGAACCTCTATATTTAGAGCTAGAATGATTTTTAAAGGGTCCTATAATGGCTTAAACAAACAATAATAAGCAAACATTGAGGGATTCTATAATTCTAACTATTTTGAATCGGTTTTAGTTATACTTTCTTATGCGAGCATTTGACGAAATATAATCGTAAACACTAACAATTCAAATGACCAAACCAATGTTTTATTTAACTACCTTTAAATGTCCCAAAGACCAACAAAGCCTACATTACCATGATGATTATTGCATGTACTCCTCAGACAAATTTGTTCGACGCTCGTAATTTTAATTAAAAGAGCAAATAACTGGTGGGGCTCCCCTGGGCAACATTCACTTGGCTAATGAATTATAATGCGACTACAGGCACATTTCTATGTATAGGAAGTCGTATACATATATCGTAATGTTTTCTCGGACACAGAATTTCAGGGTAGGGAAATATGAGGTAAATTGGGTTGGCGAATAATATTGAATGTTGAAACCGAGTCTCTGGACGATTACTAATTAAGTTTGTTTTACAAACTTTTTTAATGGAAACCCCCAAAACTGCACAGTCCCACAGGGAAACCCAAAACGAAAAAGTCCGAAAGCGGAAGTGTCTACTAAGTAGGGCGCTTTACGCGAATGCACTTACAATTGCATTTCAAGCTAATTAAATTTTAGTAGCCCTGTGTACAGACTAAATAAACTTCTGTTGAGTTGATTAAATTAGTGAGAGTGTTGTGTGCCTTAACACGCTGATATTGACGCTTTAGGGAACGATCAATCTCCATCGAAAACGGTTTGACGTACAAATCTGAACTTAAAAAACGAAATGCGGACGAATTCGAAAGTGTCTATGGAAGTCTTGAGAAAATTTTGACCCCAAAATTTATTTCTTTGTCGGCTACTATATAAAATAGCTGACATACACCAGATAGGAAGGACATAGAAAAATCGACATAACTTCCTTGATTTTTCAAAAATACTTTTCTTACCTTTCGTTTAAAAATCTTTTTTTTTAATTTAATCAAACAAAGATTTTTATACTTTTTAAGGTCGAAAACGGGTTCTTCTTGTATATATTTTAACGATTCTAATATACGTTTATACTCTAAGAGTTCCGAGAAAAAAATGTTATAAGGAGCGTCTATTGTTCTCCCATATGACATAGCAATCTTAAGAGCTTGTAAAACAAAACATGTCAAACATTTCGTTTCTGTTAGAAGAAAATTGAATTTAGCTACCAATTTGTAAGATAAGCTATCACAAAAATAGAACAAATCAGAAGTTTGTTTTGGCATAACGTCAGAAACAGACGTCTGAAAAGTGGTGAGATAAAAAACCAGTTGTGAGTTACAGAAAACCTATCTAAGAACAATCATGCTCATTTATTGAAGTTGTCGGCCAAATGGATCCAAATACATAGACCAATTAAAAGCTTTTTTTATACTACCTGCAACAGAAAGAAGAATTTTTGCAAAGTTTCATTCAAATAGCTTTAAAATTAAGGGACTAGTTCGCGTAGAAAAGGACAGACGGACATGGCGAGATCGACTCGCCTGCTGATGAAAAATATATCTACTTTATAGGGTCGGAAATGTTCCAAACTTTTGACTGAAATTATAAACGCGTTACTTATGGTTTTCAAAATTAAAATATACAGTTGCGGCAGAGAAAATAGGACTATTATGTAAATAATTCGTCTAGTGATATAAAATTTAAAGTTTTAACATTATTTTTATTTTTTTTAATATAACGTGAAACCACAACTATAACTCTTCATCTCTACTTTACTCTTTAAAAGAACAGTGCTAGCTCCCACATTGCGAACCAGTTGAAAAATAGCACTATTTTGTGTTAAAGCATTAATTATAAAGTTGTAATGACCCCATTTATTTTTAAAATGTGTGGTGCATGAATTCAGTTTATAATAGTGATGATCATTAAAAAAGTTGGATATGAAATGCCTGTGGTCAAAAAACAATACGTCTCTTGATTGGGAAGCGCAGGTCAAAAATTTTTAGAGCATCTATTGGCTTCAATGAAAGTGGAAAAAGTGTTTTGACCAAGCGAAATTGTTTGGTTTAATAATTTAGAATATAACTCCTAATTTACTTATAAAACCATAAATATGGGAATGTTTTTCAAATTTGCATCGGCCAAAAAACTGAAGAGCATAGAGTGACCCGAACAGTCCCCTTTAATGCGAGTCCGAAAAAAAAGAATTTTGTGCTATTGTGCAAGAGTCATACATGAAATCCTTATGAAATTTGGTAGGTCAGACTGATTGGCCAAAAATAAAACACATAGAAAATCTCAACTTCCTAACTTTAAAAACACCAAAGTTATGGCATTTCCGATCGTTCAGTTATATGGCAGCTATATGATATAGTGGCCCGATCCGGCTCGTTCCGACTTATACTACTACTACTACAACTTTTGGGAAAGTTTCAAGCAGATAGCTTTAAAACTGAGGGACTAGTTTGCGTAGAAACGGACGGACGGACGGACAGACGTACAGACGGACGGACAGACGGACATGGCTAGATCGACTCTCCTGGTGATGCTGATCAAGAATATATATACTTTATAGGGTCGGAAATGTCTCCTTCACTGCGTTGCAAACTTTTGACTGAAATTATAATACCCTCTGCAAGGGTATAAAAACTTGATATCAGACATCTTGAAAGTTCAATACTTGACATCATTCAAAGAGATTAGATTAGCCATGAATCAAGCAATGTCTGGAGTCGTGACAAATAATTATCTTAATAAAGATTTACAAAAAAAAAACCGGGGCCTGGTTATCCTTATCAGCACTGCCTTATAAAATAATTCAAAAAGACGGAAAGTTTACTAAATGCCAATTGTCTAGTCTAAGTTGTTTTTAAAATCTTTTTAACACAAATATTTAACTAAATAGAAAATAAAAGTGCCATTAAGTTTGTTTGATTTTTGTTTAAAGAAAAAATGGAAAGGCCAATCAAAAATAACACGACCAAATAGACGCAATACGCAAAAACATAGACCAGCCAGCCGAAATTCAAAAAAAGGACGCAGCTTTATTATTATTATTATCATTAAGTTACCAAAATCGAAACGTTCATCGGACATACAGAAAGATAGTTATGTCGATTTGGCTCTCAATGATGCTCACGAATATAAATACTTATACTTCTTGAGTAACGGGTATAGAAAGAAGACCCATGAGGTGAAATTAAATAATTCACTGCCAAGTCAGTAATCCGACTGGGAAATTACTACGAACTTTAATTATTTTTAGCACAACGTATGCAAATTCAATGGATTGAAAAATATCACACACGCATTCGTGCCTGAGGCGACAATCAGTCAAAAGATGACAACAGCCACTTACAGATGACCAAAAGCAGAAAGGTCTTTTCAAATGGAAGTCGCGAAAGCACCCGAAGGCATAAAACACAAACCCCTTCTCAGTTTTGTTAACCACTCAAGTATCTTACGGGGCTAACACGATTTACATATACATCTCTTTATATATGACACATTTTCCGCTTTATTTTGTGAAATTTAAGACGAAAAATACACTACTTATTTTTTTTGTTGATGAATAAATGTTTTTAAAATAAATAATTTCTATATCTCAAAAGTATAGAGCAACAGCAAAAGGCATTTATTTCATTTTTATTTTTTTTGCCTTTTTATTTTTTTTTTTTTGATTTTCCTATGGGAGTTATATGATATAGATGTCCGATTTTAAAACCAACAAAGTCATACGTTTTTAAAATTTTTTTCGGATTGCTATATGATTAAGTTGCCCGATCCGGCTGGTTCCTACTTATATACTACCTTCGATAGAAAGACAACGTTTTGGGATAGTTTCAAGCAGATAGATTTAGAAACGAACGGATCCAGAATATATATACTTTATAACTTTTAACTGAAATTATAATACCCTTTGCAAGGGTATAAAAATGCAGGTGAATGTTTCTTTTAGTTTTATTAATTAATAACGAAGAAGAAAACCCCTTTGACCTTCAGTCAATAGTGGTAATTTCACGAATGTTCTCCTATGAGCTTAAAACACGGTTAAGTTTGCTGCTTCTGTTTAATTAAGAAATCTTGGAAGCTTCAAAGCCACAATGTTTTCATGTCCATTGTGTAGAGGAGACCCCAAGTGGCAGCCCTAGCCCAGACGGGTTTCAAGATAGAGGCCGGCTTTGGCATGTGATGTCAGAAAGATGGTCTTTGACACGCTACCTAGGAGATAAGCTTGTCAAGCACTTAATTTGTAACAAGAAACCTTATAATTTAAAAATGCTGTCAAAAGAAAGAAATAATGATTACAACAAAGGTGTTGAATCACACAAAGTCACACAAAGTTAAAAAACAACATCGTCTTATTATGACCAAGGGCTATGCCGAAATTGATATAAAATACATTACGACTTAAGTCAACCCGAAAACTCTTGCAGAGAAAACAGTTGCAATCCAAACAAGAAAGGAAAGCTAACTTCGGGCGGAGCCGAAGTTGATATACCCTTGCAGAATATTCTGTAAATTATATTCTTCAAAATTATTCATATGATGCATTCTTAATACTCATAAAAAATCGCAACTTTCTAACTTTAAAAACACCAAAGTTATGGCATTTCCAATTGTTCAGTTATATGGCAGCTATAAGGTTGGATTGATTGGCCAAAAATAAAACCCATATCTAATCCAAACTTCCTAACTTCACAAACACCAAAGTTTTCCGATCGTTCAATTATATGGCAGCTATATGATATAGTCGTCCGATCCGGCTCGTTCCGACTTATATACTACCTGCAATAGAAAGACAACTTTTGGGAAGTTCAAAACTGTGTAGAAACGGACGGACAGACGGACATGGCTAGATCGACTCTCCTGGTGATGCCAATCAAGAATATATATACTTTATAGGGTCGGAAATGTCTTCTTCACTGCGTTGCAAACTTTTGACTGAAATTATAATACCCTCTGCAAGAGTATAAAAATAAAAATCAAAGACACCAGCTTTCTAGAAACATAAGTTGGTTAAGTCTCACCCAGTGTCAAGCGTAAAACAGAGGATATTTCTTTTGAACGTTTCAGGTCCAAATAGCACAGATAGCATTAAAAATGCAATACACCAGGATTTTATGACAAAACTTTTCTTTTCCTTAATTCACGCTATCAATGTCCGCGTTTAGTAATAATAAGAAAAAACAGTCAAGTTGACGCAATTGAAAGACTTTAGACTAATATAAAATCCTACACACAAACATCCGTGTAACAGAATAACCAATTAAATAGTAACAATTCCCAATTCATGTGGGAATTACTTTGAACTATTTTCGAAAGAACCTCTATCAACAAAAAGGAAGCAAGACGGAGATTATATACCCTTGCAGATCTTACAAAAATTAAATAATCTTTATTTTGATTTTGATGCTTAAAAACAACGAGGCTAGATCGATTTTCCACCACATTTTTACTATCGTCCCTAAGGAAAGCTATATGATGTAATCGTGGTAATATAATTGTTATACCCTTGCAGAGAGTATTATAATTTTGGTCAAAAGTGTGCAAAAGTTAGAATTTTTTATGAGTATTAAGAATGCATCTTATGAATAGTTTTGGCAAAGACCAATATAAACTTTATATTGGTTTATATTGGTCTTTGGTTTTGGAGAATATAATTTACAGAATATTCTGCAAGGGTATATCAACTTCGTCTCCGCCCGAAGTTAGCTTTCCTTTCTTGTTACCAGTGAAATCGGTAGCCCGTAATCCACTTGCCATCCTGGAAATAATTTGATTTATAATGTCTGCTCCACATCGTCATTCTGAGGAGCACTAAAAGTTATGCAACAGCAGACTATACGCCACAGGGTGTTTCACCATTTTTGTTTGTCGCTAACTCCGTTTATTGAACCTCGTCCCCCGAAATGTCGTGGCACCAAGTAGGTGTCAGCTCCTCACCACAACGCGAGTAAATTCCTCCGAAACTATGCTTCTTCCCCATCCTGCCTCATTACTCTCGTTACTGGCTACGCCTTGGCAGTACCCTTCCCTGTGACCATCCTTTTTGTATTTACAATCATAATTCATATATATTAATGTTCTCAATTTGTTTTAAATGACATTACCGCCATTTAGTGCGCGCGTGTGCTGTGCGACGGATCGATTGCCGACGCCTAGCTCTGAAGTCATTATTTTTTCGATGGTGGCAGTGGCTGGTGACAATGGCGTATCCAAGTTTTCGTGTGTGGAGAGGGGTGATTTTGCAGAAGAAATGTTAGTTAACTTAGAGATTTCTGATGGTATCTGTGTGAAAGGAAATTTTAAACTTAGTACTGCTGAGTGGACATGTCCACATTTATGAGTCTTTAGTTAATTATAGGCATAATGGATGCCATTGCTAATTTTTATGTAAGTCTTACGGAATACACCAGCTTTAATTGTAATGATCACTTTAAGCTCATGTGCTTAAGTATTGACACAAGAATTTACAAAGTGTTAATTGAGTTACTACATATCATTTTTATCAGACCAGGTTAACAGCCTTATGTGATTGCCTCTTATCTGATTTGATTTGATTGTCTTGCATTAAATCTTTGCGTTAAAACCAATTACTTTTAAAAATTTTAAGCAATTACTTTTTACTTCTACCACGGTAAAGGCTTTTATAGACTTGCGTGGTTTGCTAAGAGACTTCAAAAATATAAAAAAAAACTTAAAAAAACTAAATGAATAAAATATCAAAAACATTTCTTTAAAAAAATTCGGAATCTCACATATTTTTAGCGCGTAGTTTTCACAAAATATTCGTGGTATCCTTATTTTTTCTATCAGCTTCTTCCCAAAATTCTATTTTAAAGAGTAAACATCGTATTTGATTTTAAAAAAAAACTTTTTTCTTAAAATTAAACAATGTGCAAATATATAAGAAAAATATTTTTAAAATAAGAAATGTGCGTTTCTTTTCTTAAAATTAGTTTAGTAAATTAAATTAGGAATTTTTTTCTTAGCCTAAATAATATTAAAGTAAGGATTTCTTATATGTGACTAAAGCATTAAAATAAGTCATTAACAATAATAACATTGATATTTAATTTTCTATTTAAATATTTATTTTAGATCTATATAAGTAAGACACTAAAGCATTTTTTTAAATCAATGTCCATATTAATAAAATAAAGCACTAAAGCCTTTACATTTTTGCAAATTCCACTTCAACTATTACTGATCACATGTTTTTGGAGGGTAGTTCTTTGATAGCAGGACTTATTTTCCTTTTTAATTATTAATTTTTTATGGTTTTCATTGCTTTTAAAGTCTTAGAAAGGAATCTGAAGTGCTTTATTTTTAAATACATTTATAAAATATTAAAATAATTTATAATTCAGTTTTATTTAATTCCCAGCCTTCCAGCATACGATACATACAATGAAAAACTTACATATAAATAAGAAACAACAAGAGAGAACGCTATAGTCGGGTGCCCCGACTATCAGATACCCGTTACTCAGCTAAAGGGAGTGCGAGGGAGATGGAGATAGAAACTTTGATCACGCATAACTTTTTAACGAATGGTCCGATTTGAAAAATTCTACATTTCGATAGTTATTGATAAACACAATAAAACTGCATTTTTACTTTTCCGAAATATTTAAATTTTTAAAATCGTATATAAGCGATTGTGGGCGTTAAAGGGGGTGTGGCATCTTTTTGAAACAAACTTGCGCTGCGTAGGAACTCCTAGAATCTGCATGCAAAATGCCAATCTTCTAGCTTTTATAGTTTCCGAGATCTCAGCGTTCATACGGACAGACAGACAGACAGACAGAAGGACAGATGGACATGGCTATATCGACTCGGCTAGTGACCCTGATCAAGAATATATATACTTTATAGGGTCGGAAACGCTTCCTTCTAGCGGTTACATACTTTTGCACGAATACAATATACCCTTTTACTCTACGAGTAACGGGTATAAAAATATTTAACAGCAAAGGATTTGAGAAACTTTTATGACAAAATACATAATTTGATACCAGAAATGTTAGATCTTGATGGTGTTTTGTAATAGTATAATTAAATTTGGTTGTACACCCTAGCAGAGCGGACTACAATTTTCTTTAACAGTTTGTAACGCAGGAAGGAGACCCAATTAAGTAACATTTATATATATATTCGAGATCAATATCACTAAGCGAATCGATATGGATATGTTAATCTGTTTTTATACCGCTTCAAAATTCAATTTCAAAACTATTAATATGAAACTTTTCCAATCGTATTTTTGTCAATATGCATAAGCAGGCCAAGTATGAAAGGTATAAAATATGATCAGTCATCTATCTATATCCTCTTTGAAATGAATTCAGGAACATCCCTTGTTTAAAATCGGATGACTACGTTCCAAATCTTTCATATATCTTGGGCAATTAAAAGTTTTTAACATATAACTTTTTTATGGGAACTATAGGTTAACATTTGCTAAAATTGTTTGTTTTCGAATATCTTTGTTTTTGACATAATACCATTTAGTTTGTTCAAAATCGGTTGACTACTTACCGAGCGTTTATATAACGTTAACAAATCTTTCCGATCGTGAACGATCTACCCACAAACTCACTTCGCGCTGCCGAACTTAGCTTCTGTTCTCGTATTTTTAACAATATAAGAACATAACAAATTTTTTAAAGATTTGAATACATAAGTGTCTCCTCTATGGAAAAAAATGTGGTCTAAAGAATTAACCCTTAATTTTCTGTCCCGAAGGTCTGTTCTATTCTTAGTGATCAATTACAAATTCCCCAAGGGCTGTCGGTCGGTTTTAAGTTATCAACCAATTGAGAATGGAACTGATTATTATAAAGTATTTTTAATTAAAAAGTCTAAGTCTAAAATTGATTATGGCACATCTAAAATACCTTAGCCAAAGTTCGAAAATCGTATCAAAAGTTGTGCTGGACTAAGATTAATTCTTTGCAAGCTTAGCAGCTAAGTACAATAGGTAATGAAATTGGTTTCTTTGGAGGACTTTCCACATTTTGTATGTTCGCCGAAGGACTCTGGGCCGTAGTAGTCGCATGGGTTCTCGTCCTTGTCCTCAGACACACACAAATTCAATCACAAGCCCTATGGCACATATACAAATATAAACCCGTAGCCCAAGTATATGTCATGTTTGAGTGGCGGCTATAATACATCCCCCATATTTCTATCTCCTTGTCTCATCTCTAAAACGTCTCAAAAAAGCAGCACTCAAAAAACAGTTTCTCAACTTCATAAAATGTAGTTCCTAGATTTATTTGGAGAATCGAATGAAACACATTTAGAACTATGTTTTCTATTATTTCTAAAATACCCAAGAATCCCAAAAAAAAAAATATAATACTAATTAGGTAAAATAGATGCACCGCAAAGCGCAAGCTGGACTGCTTTACTTTTACCCTACTAATCTCCAGGTCAAGGTTAAACACAACATCAAAAGTTAGATTGATTTATTAATTATATAATATTATATTAATTGTACTTTTGCAATCGTTTTAATAATTTCGGTCTGATATTTGCAATACAATGAAATAACATTTCCAATCTTTAAAAGAATAAATATTCTTGATCGATAGAAACAGCCAAGTTGGTCTAGCCATGTCTATCCGCCCGTGAAAACTTATTTTATTGGTGAGTAGCTGGAATCTGTGGTTTCAAAGTAATTTCCAAATTTTAGATCCGAATAGGATAAAATTTTGTTTTCTATGTACAGTGAAACTTACATTGATGGCATTTGCCACTTGGAAGGCTGCCAAAAACTACACATAAGCTGCAAAGCTCGGACAGAACAAGTGATGTGGATGTCGCAAACGATTTTTAATTAAATTTCTTCCTCTCTTCACCCGAGAGCATAAATTTCAGTGACTTAATTGTCGGTTCCCATTGATAAAATATTAATGTGGAACACACAAACCTAATAAAAAGGTTATTTTTAAGAAAAAAAATCGTTTTTATTTGTGTTTTAAAATTCATAAACAAATGTTCAATAATATTTTATTAGCTAACAAAATAAACTTTTAAAACCACTATAAAGCTTTTTAAACTTTTATTATTTTTTTTTTTGAATGAAACTTTTACGTTATAGAAATGTATAATTTTATATGTTATACCCTTTAACCAAAGATTCAATTGAGTTAATAAAATCTAGTCAAAACAAACCATAATAAACAATAAAAAAAACACTTCTACATAACAATGAGGACATTCTGGTGCTGCATATTAACGATTTGTGTAATTGCTTTTTACGTCGCCTTCAAAACAAATTCTTCAAGTTCTCTATTTAAATTTTTCTCATCGATGAACTTTATGCATTTGCATTATAATTACAATCAAACTTGAAAATGTAATATCCTATAGCTGGTAACTTTCTTTAGCCATACTGACAAAGTCAATATTAACTAATAAGATTTCGTACCGCCAATGCTAAAAAAAAGTTTGTTTACATAGTCTGATTTCTCAGCTTTCTTTATTGTATTAATTTTAAACTTACTTTGTAGTGTGTAATTTATGTTGGATAGCTTGATGTCCTTGTAGTGTATATATCTGAAATTATTAAAAAAATAAATAAAATCAAAAAAATTAGTTCACTTTAACAATTAAAACTGTAGACAATAGAATTGCAGTCCCAATAAGCTGCAAAGGTATATGAACTTGTAATTGCTAATGCTAGATTCCTTTTTTGTTTTGATCTTAATACGAAAGCTTTCTTAAAAATCGACATTCTTTATAGCAACCAATAAACGTCTTCGACTCTATGAAGTAGAATTATTTTTGCTTAACATTACCAGGAGAGTCGGACAGATTGTCTGTTTGTTTGTACGCAAATTAATCTCTCAGTTTTATAGCTAAATGGAAGAAACTTTCCCAAAAGTCATCTTTCCATTGCAGGAAGTGTCTAAGTCGGAACAGGCCGGATGACTATATTATAAGGCTTAAATAAGAACAATCGAAAACTAAATAAAAAACGGGAAAAGAAACAAACTTTGACAAGCCAAAGGTTGTATACCCTTGCGGACGGACAGAAGAACCCCATGACTGAAATTATAATACCTCTGCAAGTTTATACTTTATATGGTAATTTTAAATTTCTTAAGTATGGTTTTAATTTTATGAAAATCTGACGATTATTTCATATAGCTGCCATAGAAAGAATAAAGAATATTTTATTTTCCAGCTGCCAAGGTCTATAAACATCTGTTTTCCGTAGTTTGCTTCCTTCCTTGCTTATTTTTAAAGCAATTTTTAAATAAACGGAAAGCTTGAAAATGTATAAGTATTTTTTCTCGCAAAATTTGTGTTAAATATTTTTCATTCGAACTACTATAAAGTGATAATTGCCCTTAAGTGAAATAGGTTGCCAATTTTCCTGGAAAAAAGTGTGTTAAACATCAAAACAAAATAGCTATCATTTCGCAACTATTTTAGTTAAAGAAATTATGTCGTCATGGTAACTAGCCTTTTAACTAACTTAGAACTATTTTTAGATATTTTCCTGCTTTCCTCGCGCTTTTTTTTTAAATGGTACAACAAATCTCAATTTTATTCAATTCACAAACACACAAAGAAGGAGACGCATATGACATCATTTTGAAAAGAGCTTTAAAATCAAAAAAATCAAAGGTCCGAAGGTTCATGAGTCTGGTGTGAACCGGCAATTTGAACTTAGTTAGTCTTTATGACAATGGCCGTAGCATGCTCTTTGTTTTTGCATTTAACAATTAATCAATGAATTCAGAAAAAGTCAAATATAAAAGCAAAAAAGATTTTGCTTGAATTTAAGTTTAGTGAAGTTGATTTGCTAACTTGATATCAAGTAAATAAAACTTAAACACACACAATTTAAGATTATCGAAAAATTAAAAATAGTCAAAAAATAAAAAACTACAAATTATAAAAAAATACAACAAACAACACTGAATACTAACAACAAACAGATATGTGGCATAAAATAAACATAAATATATAAATCGAAAAAATTTGATTGTGCGCGTGCCCGAGAAACCCATTTTCATACCTTAACACAGAGTGTAAGAATTAAGTCAAAACAAGAAAGGAAAGCTAACTTCGGGCGGAGCCGAAGTTGATATACCCTTGCAGAATACTTTGTAAATTATATTCTCCAAAATTATTCATATGATGCATTCTTAATACTCATAAAAAATCCCAACTTCCTAACTTTAAAAACACCAAAGTTATGACATTTCCAATCGTTCAGTTATATGGCAGCTATAGGATATAGTCGGCCGATCCTTATGAAATTTGGTAGGTCGGATTGGCTGGCCAAATATAACACCCATAGAAAATGCCAACTTCCTAACTTTACAAACACCAAAGTTATGGCATTTCCGATCGTTCAGTTATATGGCAGCTATAGGATATAGTCGGCCGATCCTTATGAAATTCGGCATATCGGATTGATTAGCCAAATATAAAACCCATAGAAAATCCCAACATTCTAACTTTACAAACACCAAAGTTATGGCATTTCCGATCAATCAGTTATATGGAAGCTATAGGATATAGTCGGCCGATCCTTATGAAATTCGGCATGTCGGATTGATTAGCCAAATACAAAACCCATAGAAAATCCCAACTTCCTAACTTTACAAACACCAAAGTTATGGCATTTCCGATCGTTCAGTTATATGGCAGCTATAGGATATAGTCGGCCGATCCTTATGAAATTCGGCATGTCGGATTGATTAGCCAAATACAAAACCCATAGAAAATCCCAACTTCCTAACTTTACAAACACCAAAGTTATGGCATTTCCGATCGTTCAGTTATATGGCAGCTATAGGATATAGTCGGCCGATCCCGGCCGTTCCGACTTATATACTGCGTGCAAAGGAAAGAAGGGTGTGTGCCAAGTTTGAATTCGATATCTTTAAAACTGAGAGACTAGTTCGCGTAGAAACAGACAGACGGACAGACGGACAGACGGACATGGCTATATCAACTCAGGAGGTGATCCTTATCAAGAATATATATACTTTATAGGGTCGGAGATGTCTCCTTCACTGCGTTGCACACTTTTGACCAAAATTATAATACCCTCTGCAAGGGTATAAATATAGTTGCCATAACTTCGGCTTGTATTTCTTTTTCATTCTTCGATCTACATTGGTTCCGACAACAAAATAGATTTTTTTATTTGGACTGTCCTATATTGTCCTTCTATCTATATCTTTCAAAAAGAGAATATGTAGGAGCCAATTTTATGTAATGATCGTAATAGGAAGGGGCATAGCAAATCACTTCAATCACTATATTTATAATTCAACTCATTACATATTTCTTTCCCAAAATTTTTGATTAGTTATTTAAACTTAAAAGTTGTGCAACAAAAAATGTGTATGCTTTGTGGCCAATATTCAAATTACGCTATTTCCAAAGGACGGACAGAAGAGAATAACTTACATTTACAAGGCAAAACGAATTGTTTAAATTTGTGTTGCAAATTGCTTTACCCTGTTAAAATGAAACCGACTATAGATTAGATAACAATTTTTCCAAATTATACTGAGTAAGCGTAGGATGCATATAATAAATACATAGGTTCCTGCCAATTATGTTACCATGTTCTTTAGTAACGTCACCGAACAAAATTCTCTCGGCTGACCCGAAGACTTCCGTTTTAACACTTTTCACGGTAACTTTGCGTATACCCTTTTCCTAGGGGTGGAGCCACACATACACAAAAAGTGAACATTTTCTTTCGTTTCAATTCAATCAAGCATTAAGCATAAGCCGCTGCTCGACCCAACAACTCAACGCATGTCATGCTGACTGTGACATGCCCTCTGGCCATGGGAAAGGTGTTAGAACATCGGACAAGGGGCGCACCTGTCCCGCTCCCGATCCGAATCCTCCGGTTCTCTTCTCGGGCAAAATGCTGCTGGCATTGCCCCTGACTGGGTGACTGACTGTTTTGCGTGCCTCATTGTTAGGGGAAGTAAAGAAAACATTTTGATGTCCTTCGGTTGTCATGACAAAGGGGACTGCCTTAAAAACCCCTTTTCGACATGGACTAGAAAAAACACCATGCCAAAGCGACCAGCAAATAATGGTAAAAGAAAAGGCAACTTAAGTGCATAAAGAAAACTTAATAAATTACGAAAGCAAATAATTATTTTTCCAATAAATAGAACTTTACAGATAAGCTTTTAAAGTACAGGTGTAAGTAAGGTGTTTACATATTTGTGTATGACAGGGAAAATTCACGTTAAGCAACACACAAAGCTTTAAGGTGTTCTCCTGTAAACAGGACCGGTTTATGAGAAGTGAGTTGAAGAAAACTGTTTAGCTGCTGAATGTGGTCCTTAAGCTTGCTTTGAAAGGAAAAAAGTATTCAATAACCATGCAGGTTATTAACATAAGAAGTAATATTAGTTAAAACGTTGCTTGTACTATAATAGTAAATAAGTGTTCTTTTGACAATGCAAATAAAAAACGATAATGTTTTTCAGTGAAAGCCTCGCTTCCAAACCAAATTATTATATTTTCTCCACATACAGGAGATAAAATATGTACACTCCTAATAAAATTAGCACTACATTTTTGAAATTTCAAGAATTCTTATAAAAAGATTTATAGTTTCTCGAATTTTTGTTTAAAGGCAATTATTTCTTAAATAAAAAGAATTCAAGCAAAACTATATTTACGTAATAATGGTACTTGTTTCCGACATTTGAAATATTTGACACTTATTTTCTTAGAATGTTTTAATTTTTCATATGACAATAAAAACATTTAATTAATTTTCAATTAATAGTAAAACCTTAAGTCGTTATAAACATAACTATACTCATAAATACACATGTATAAAGCCTTTTAAATTTTAAAAATTATATTTTAGTCGACCCAACTTCTGTGTTAATTTCCATCCCCCAAAAAACACCTTACTTACGATAAATCTAGCCCAAAGTTATACAACAACAAATTACTGACTGGGGTCCAGGTCAAGAAAAGTATAAATAAGCGAAAGAAAACAAAATGCACAAAAATGTTTTTTTGCGGTTAACCACAAAATTGTAAGCGAATACCCATAAGCAATCCAGGGAAAGGGTCTGTAGCCTGTTAACCCATGTTGGCTACATAGGTAATAAGAATTTTTACAAGTAACCTACACTATTTTCTGATTATTAAGTCTATATTAAAGATTAATAATTGATGCATACAAATTCTACATGCACATTACAAACAAGAGAAAATAGTTTATAGGCCTTTGCAGTTAAACCAAACATGAATTCGTGTGGTTGGTCCGGCCATTTTCGATCTGCAAGATTTTTGAACTTGATCTGCGCGATGAGACAGCTGGAGTGTATATGTTATTCATTTGATTTTGATCAACCCCAAGGAATAGGCCTGAATGAAGTGGAAACTCTTTCAAAATAACCACTTTTAGCTAATGTTACTCGATCTTTCATGAGCACCAAATTAGCAGAACAACTTCCTTCCTATCGACCGTAAATTATTAAAAATAATAGAGTTTAATTTTGTTTTAAATATGAGATGTTCTGCTTAACTGAACTTTAAGTGTTCCAGAATGTTTTTAGCTGGTATTTTGTCGCTCGATTTGTAATTTTTATATTCTGCTAACTTGATATGAAATACAGCGCCAATAATCTTGAACTTTTCCAAAAGCTGTTTAACTAAGAATTTTTCGTTTATTACCGTCAATTTTTCGTGAAAGAATAAAACTGATATCAACTTAGCAGAACATTTCATATCTTTCCCGATTATTTTACTGATAATAACCATAACTGATTATAAACCAATAATACCAATTTAATGCACATCGATTTTTCTTATGCCAGCTAAAGGATAAGGTACACATTTTCGAGCTGTAAACAATTATAAAAAGTAACCTAACTCAAAAGAAAATGTGAATGCAAAAATCTTCTATAGCACAAATTAGTATCAGCATCTAAGGAACAATTTGTTTGTAAGCTAGTGATTCCAAATAATGCTGTAGTACAATGCCCAAACAGTCAAGCAAAAAAACAAGAACTCCATAGAATGATTTTGGGCACTTCCGCTTGAATAAAATTAAATGTGTATAACTGTTTCAGCCATTTATCTTAAAACTAGTAATCTTGCCATTCTTATCAGACCCAAGGCCCTACGCAATCCAACTACTGCAATGAGTTTATTCTTGAGTGTTCCAGGAAATAACTAAATATATTATATTACCATTAATGTTTTAAAGACAGCTTAATGAATTCTTAAAGTTTTCGGGTTTAGTTCTGGTTTTATACCTCGATGACAATTAATCATTAATAATGTATTTTATAATAGATTGTTCATTTTGTAAGCACCTTATTATTTAGCTTTTTTCGACACCCACCGAATTCTATTTTTAAGTGACTTCCACATAAATTAAGTCGTATATTTTCAAGTATTTACTTAGTGACATATATTTGGCCACAAACGAGGATAAAATTTATGGGTTTAAATGATTTTTAATGATCTTTTTTGAAGGAAAACAAAAACCGAACTCATTTTTAATAGGTTAATAAATGTTTTGATAATGCGAAAATTAACAAGCCTTTAAAAAACGAATTAATCAAAAGGAAGAAGAAATTCGAGCTAAGAATGAACATACCACTTATGTGTGTACAAGTTCTTAGAATAGAAAAAGAACAAATTATGATTTCGCGTTGCTACAACTGTGATTATTATTGCTAAGAATCTTATCAAATTTATTGTATATGGTGTGGGCTAGACTCGCATGATTACCGAAGAAAAAAACCCACCAAAAGTGGTAGTTCCATTGAAATAATGACCATGATTTGGATTAATTTCTTTGCTTAAGTAAAAAAAGACAGGCCTAGTCTGATATTTTATAAGTTAAATATAGTATCTAAGTGGAGCACTGTATGTATACAATTTTTGCGCCGATAAAGAGAATCGAGAAACGAATTCCACAAACAAGCGGAAAACGAAAGGAAGCCAAATTAACAGCAATAATAGCGCCTGTTAGACACAATAGACCAGATATGAAATAAACTTTTTCAATTGTACGGAACTATTATCGAACTTACATCGCACACAGCAAGTCAATTTTCGATTTTTGTGCTGCTGATGATGATTTGGATAATTTTCTTTCTTTCGATATGGCTTTGGTTGTTGGTGGCCGCACGAATTTGAAATTTAATTTCTTTAATTTGGCTTTGTGTTTTGTATTTCGTTGATTTTATGTTGGCTTTTCGGGCTGCTCTTTTGGGCGAAAATAAAAGAAATCGCGCTGCTGTTGCTTTTGTTTTGTTATTCCTTTGCTGACCGTTTTCTATGAATGAAAGGGGCATTAAGAAAAAGCAACAACTGCAACAAAAACAAGACGAGGCGTGACGCGAGAGCAGAAAAAACCGAAGCAGTGGGTGAAGTAAAACGAAACGGGTTTGCTTTTCACATTTGTAGCATAGTGCTACAAATGGAGAAAGAGAGATAAGCCGAGAGTGTCCAGTCCAGAATGTAAGCTAAAAAGGAAAAGCTGCGCCGCCTTTTACACTAGCCTACACACTTCGTGTGCGAGGGAGAGGATAGACGGGGCCAGCTGATTTTTGGGCATGCCACATGCAGCGGCAACAACAGCCTCTCGCTCTCTCTCTCTAGCTCTCTCTTGCTTCTCTGCAGCAAAAAGATTTTTTTGTTGTTTATTTAGATGACGCTCGCACACAATTGCACACACTCACTGCACAGCAAACATTTAAATTTGTGTGCTACACTTGTTTTTCAGTAGCCCCGATTTAACGGCGATTTTTTTCCGTCCGGCGATCTTGAATCTGTTTTTGTGAGCAGGCTTTCTCCGCACACAACACACCTTGGTACTCCTTTTTGTTGCCTTGGCTTTTGCGAACAACTCATTTAATTCTCAGCCTTTTTCCGATTGGCACGCGCGTCCGCCACCCGCACACACGCGAAAAAACACAACCGTTTCGTTCGAAGTCTCGAAATCGAAAAAGCATGAAGGCCCTAAAAAAGTCTCTGGCACCTAATATTTCAGCCTTAAGAGAGCGCTTTTTGAGAGCTAAGAGCGATTTAAAGAGACACAAGGCAGCTTATTGCAGCTTGCGATTCTTGGGATTATTTTGAATTTGCAGCGACGGTCACACTGCATAAGACAGTATACTGGTTGGTGAACAAATAAAATTAGGTTGTTTGAAAAATTAAACCGGTCGATATTATCGATAAGACTGAAAATCTCGATTTCACACAATTCCTATTGTTGAAACTACTTTTTCACCTTACACTAGTGCTAATTGCATACAGTTTATTTTACCAAACAATTCATTCAGTCGATTAACTAACCAGAGAATTTTTTTTGATATTTTAATTTAATTGTGCTCGTCCAGATACTTCAGAATATCCTTGGAGATCCCTTTTCTGCTTATATGTTTTATGTTAATTTTAACTGATTGTCAACAAACCCAGCTGATCGACCGTAGCACACTCAGTTCTTATTAACTTTTAAAAATGCTGTCACACTGGAAAGATTAAAGTGTTTCCGGTGGCGAACATGTTTTTCGATTTGAGTACTAGGCTTAACCATTTAAGATGTTTTTAAATTCTGCGTCTATATATTGGTAGTCTTAGTAGTAGTAAATTAGTAGTTTTTACACTCTTACAGTGGTAGTCGTTTAGTTTTTATAAAATTTAAACTGTATTCGTGCAGTAGTAAAAAATAAGTATATCTCTGAGCTTTCCTATAACAGCTACATGTCGTCTGATTTTTAAAAGTGGTATAGGTACAAAAAAAAAGAATATATAATTTTGTTTCCTATGGGAGCTATATGATGTAGACGAACGGTCCGTCCCATTCCGACTTAATAGAAAGAAGTAGTTTAAGGATAGTTTCATCAAAAAGCTTTAAAATGGAGACAGAATTTTGAGTAGAAACGGACAGACGGACGGTCGAACGGACGGATAGAATATACAGTCAGCACAAAATTTATTCGGACACTGTCTATTATCAAGTTTAACAGCTTATTTGCCGGAATTTTCGTAATTTTAGCAGGTTTTTTTTTACTTATCATAGAAACAGTGATTTTCAGAAGACATTACACAAACAAAAATGTAATTTTTTAAATTAGCCTTAAAAATATTAAAAGAAAAGCAAAAAAGTTGCTAAAATGTTGCACAAAAATTATTCGTACATTTCTCATTTATTGTGTTTATTTCTGAGCACAACGGTAATAGGCGATTCTTTTTAAAGTAGTTTAGTTGAAATTACTTCGGAGTAATTTTCGGCGTGCTTTTTTTTTTTGTTTTTTGTTAGTTTTTATGTGTTTTTTTGATACGATTGGTCAAAATAAAAGGAGTTCAAGATTTGTCACTAGATTTTCGAAAACCTATCTTAAATTCATTTTTGGAAAATCGTAGTTATCGCGAAATCGGTCGTATTAATGGAAAATCACCTTCCACAATACATAGTATAATCCAAAAATACTTAAAAACGGAATAATGAGCTTCAAATCACAAGAAAGCTAGAAGGTCTAAGATTCTGTACTCACGTGAGGGACGGAAATTTATGTCTACAGTCCTGAAAAATCCGAAAACAACATCTACAACAATTCAAAAGAATGTAGAGCAAGCGAAAATAAAAAAAGTTTGGGCCAAAACCATCCGAAACTACCTGTACAAGGCTGGTTTACATGGCAGAGTTGCTCGTCGAAAGCAATTATTTTCTGCCATCAACAAAAAAAAGCGTTTGGAGTTTGGAAAACTGCATATAACCACCCGGATTCGTTTTGGGAGAACGTAGTTTTAAGCGACAAATCCAAATTTTACATATTTGGACACTATGGGCCCTCGAAAGTGTGGAGGAAACCAAATGAAGCCATGAATGAGAAGAACTTAATTCCAACTGTTTAGCATGGTGGCGGGAATGTAATGATGTGGGGGTGTGTATCGGTAGAAGAAGTCGGTCAAATGGTCTTTATTGACGACAAAATTAATAAGAATATCTACAAAAACATTTTAAGCGAAAATTTGATTCCAAGTGATATAAAACTTGGTCTAGATCCGAAGACATTGTTGTTTCAACAAGACAACATTCTTCGTCTTTGGTGCAAGAGTGGCTTTTATATCACTGCAAGCAGCTGAAAACACCTCCCCAGTCACCTAATTTAAGTCCCATAGAACATGTTTGAGATATTCTTGAGAAAAGGATTCGGAAGCACGTCATTTCGTCCAGGGAGTCCTTAAAAACTGCATTGATGGCTGAATGGGGTCAAATTAGCGCTAATGAGACAAGCAACTTGGTAAAAAGCATGGGTCGACGCTTACAAGCTGTCATTGATGTTAGTGGAGAACCCACCAAATATTAAAAATATTAAAACATCAAGAAATATGTTTTTTTTTTAATATTATATGAAGTGTCCGAATAATTTCTGTGCGTAAAATTATGACTTTTCAAGTTAATTTAAGAAAATATCTAATTTTACTGTTGAAAGTTCCTTATTTTTTTGTTAAAATATATTCTAAGAATGTTAACCTTCACGATGAAATATAAATTGTTTGTTTTCGTTACGTTTTTGTTGAGTTATTAATGAATCAAAATCAAAATCACGGGTGTCCGAATAAATATTGTGTTGACTGTATTCACTTAATAGGGGCGGATACATCTCCACTGCTAGCCAATTTTTGACAGAAATTAAAATATCCTCTTCAAAGGCATGCAAATATATCTTAAATGTATTTAAATCTACTGTTTTCTGTATGATAGGAGATACTATGTAAAACTTGACGATTCCAAATCAAAAAAAAAATTTCTAGGGAAGTAAGGAAGTATTGACGAACGCATCTTCAACATTCAAAACACCTGATATCTAAATTTGTAAGGAAAAATTATTATATTATGGTGTAAGTAAATACAAAGTTTGGAGTAAATATTTTTGCTTTTTTCACATGTGTCAAAAGTTGAGGCACTACGAGGACTTTGCGGTCCCAAATTTAAAGAACAATTGTTACGCTCCTTTTGAATAAAACAATAAAAATGTGAAAACACAACATTGAATGCTTAAGGGGGTCTTCTAGTCTAGAGGCTCGAATTTCGACCTTTTTTAACAATTAATAAAAAAAAAGCAATAGATATTTTTACCATCCGTGTTTTTATCATTTGTTTATTAAACTTAAAGGAGTACATAAAATAAATTTCAAAAAAAAAAATTAGTTTTCATTGAGTTATTTGTTCTAGAAGAAGAGGGAAAAAAAAGAGGCCGTGTCCGCGTCGCCATGTATCTATGCTTGTAGTTATCTGAAAAACAAGAGAGAACGCTATAGTCGGGTGCCCCGACTATCAGATACCCGTTACTCAGGTAAAGGGAGTGCGAGGGAGATGGAGATAGAAACTTTGATCACGCATAACTTTTTAACGAATGGTCCGATTTGAAAAATTTCTTCTACATTTCGATAGGTATTGATAAACACAATAAAACTGCATTTTTACTTTTCCGAAATATTTAAATTTTTAAAATCGTATCTTAGCGATTGTGGGCGTTAAAGGGGGCGTGGCACCTTTTTGAAACAAACTTGCGCTGCGTAGGAACTCCTAGAATCTGCATGCAAAATGCCAATCTTCTAGCTTTAATAGTTTCCGAGATCTCAGCGTTCATACGGACTACTATTTTTTCCACTTTGTCGAATTTTTAAAAATATTATAAATTTAAAATTTTTATTTTTTGTTGGTTCATGCGATAGCGATATATTTAAAGAGTATTCATGCCAAATTTTAAGTAAATCGACTGATTAGAACTTGAGTTAGAGTGGCGACCGCATCAAAAAAAGTAGTTTCGAGAAAAACGCTAACTAAAACGGCTATAACTTTGAAAATAATTTGAGTTTTGAAAAATCCTTTTAGGGAGATATTTGTGAATATAAAAACTATCGAATTATGAAAAAAAAAAATTTTCGATTTTCACAAATTTGTAGACTAGAAGACCCCCTTAAGTCGAGGGCCACGATTATCAAAAACCCGTTACCATTTTAAAGAACTTCAAAAACAGATGGCGCCACTTGTAATTTTATTGACGCGGTCCCACCGTTTTCTGCGCTTTTGTGTGGGGTCCCAGGGTCGTGGCGGACGTGGGGGAGCAGGGCGCAACTTTTGGGGGTTTCACGCTGGGGGCCGAGTTCGGAAAACTGAGAAATTGGGGAAAAACCGGTAAAGTTCAGTTTGACGGTCTGGCAGCACTGTATTTTACACAAGGGTAACACGCGCGACGGAAAAACTGGTGTATTCGATCACTTTCCACGGAAAACTGATCGCGGCGACCTGCCCCCACCCCCGGCGACAGCATTTTTTTCTCGCGACACACAGATTTCAGGTCCAGGCAGTGAGACCACCTTTGGGTTTTACGCAAATATATGCGCTTTCTGGCCACTTTCGCAAGGCGTTACGGGACTTTCTGCGTTTTCTCCAAGGTGGTCGTACAGTTTTGGCGCCGTTGTTCAAAGTTCTTAAGTTACTATACTTGTGTTTCGTGTTGGTAGAGATTCATAGACCACATATACCGCTTAAAATTATTTATACACTGTCTTTAGAGATTTTTACGGTTTGTGGCCTGCATACGCATTACTAGAATCCAAACCTCTCCAGATCTTATAGATTCCGGAATCCCGAAGTTGATACGGACTATCTATGTATATTGACTCAGCTGTTGAATCTGATCGTATATACATACAAAACTTTATAATGCCGGTAAGGCTTCCTTGATCCGGTTACACACTTTTCAAAGAAAACAGTATACGGGTATAAATAATAACTAATAATTATACGAGTAACGGGTCATTTGGTCATACATTTCGTAACCTATTGTGCGAGATCAGCATAAATTCATTGAAAATTTTGGGAAGCTATGACCTATGTTAAATGTATAATTTACTATCCTGGTGTTTGATTGAGCCCCAAGTTCAAAATACTTTTTTTTTTGTTAATTTTTAATACAATTTACTCTAAGATCTTACCGAAAGTTCTTTCACAAAGATAGACTTTTCATACATTTAAATTTAACACATTTTGCTTAGCCCATTCATGTGGACGCTGTTATTAAAAAAAGGTAAAACATGAAAATCTTCGGTTTGCTATGCTGCTTTGTACATGAAGTAAACTAGACTTGGGCCTGGGGAAGGAACGAAATGAAATGCATGAGGTTAATCGACGACATTCCCAATGGCCCTTGTTACCAACTTAAAGATATTTCGCCCAGTTGAGCTAGAAGTCCCGATTCGGCTCCTGTTTGATGCCTCGTTGCTGCATGTGCGTCAGCAAAGCTTCCTGCCGGTCCAGATACATCAAAAAGTTCTGCTCCATTGCCAGGAACTGTTTCTCCTTGTGCTCGAGCGCGAGTAGGCAGGCGTCGTTCTGCTCCTCGAGCATCTTGTTCTCCTTGCGAAGCCCCTCCACGATGGCCATAGTGATCTGGCCGGTGCGGGGCAGGATGCTGCGCCGTCCGCGTCTTCTCTTGGCCGCTGAGAAAACATTGGTCTCCGGCTGACCGTTAACATGGTTGGCATCCTCTGCGACCGGCAGCTGGTGGTTGGCCGGCGTCAGCGGAGTCCGCCTAATGTCAGCCACATAGTGCGCCAGTTCCGCCTCCGTGGGCTTGTGTTCAGTCTTCACCTGGCGATACGCCACTTGTTCAGGTTCCGCCTTAACCATTGAGAGCACCAGTGGCTGGGCTTCCAGGAAGGCGCTTCCGTCCGGATCGCGCTCGAACTTAACCTGGGCGGACGACGTGAGGCGCAGTGGCGGCAGGGCAGGCAGATCCGCCCGGGCCCTCGAGGCAGTCTCCTCCAGTACATTGAGGGCGTGGCAAAGGTCCGTCGGAGGTCTGGCGGGGTGGAACAAGGAGTCTATGAGCGCATATAGGCGCCAGTCCGGCAGGTAGCCGGCGTCGCTCTCCGCGCGTTTGCGCTCGTTCCTGCGGAGGAGGGAAAGGAAACATTAACCACGGCTTTTGAGACTCCAGCGACTCCCGGCAGCGTACAAATACTTATTGCGGTAGCTGTTGATGCGCCGGCGAACCTCCTGCTTGTTCAGCCGAATGCCGTGCTGCTGCAGGCCGTGCGCAATCTCCCGAAAAATAGGCAGGTTTTCTGTGTAGGAGGGAATGTCGTGCAGGTGCTCGCGCCACAGCCGCACCAGCAGGGCCTCTTCCAAGGAGGTGTAGTAGCGCAATCGCAGGTGCTTCTGGCCGCTCATTTTCCGATTTGCGAAAATCGCCCGGCTATCCAAACATTTTCGTACGTGACCGACTACCAGGCGCCGGAAAAGCCAATAATACCAAAATACATCGCTTCGGAAATGCAGCCAGAAAATCCAATAGCTCGGATGTACAGTTTACACTTAACCAAATTCAGTTAATATGTATGGATTTACGAAAACAGCTGTTCTTCGTTTTGCCTTGCAACTAAATAGCAAAAACAACCTCGGCAATGATTAATTGTATAACTAAATACGTTATTTTGTCTAACTGTGTCCCTGCTCAGGGTATTTAAAAGACTTCCTTAAAGATTGTTACTCTTCTAAAAGTCTATTAACAATTTTATAAGCAAATCTCGGTTGCAAATGACAATATTAAAATCCATATCCTACTGCTTTCTTTTGCCAGCTGTTTTTTATTATTGTTTCTTGTTGTTAGTGATAATTGTTAATTGTCAATACTTAAGCGACAGGCCAAATATCGAATAGAAATACAAAAAATGAGATGGCTGTTCTAAAAAAAACTGAGTTTGGTCCCAAACGCAATGACGCAGTTCAAGTGTAAGCGGGGCTTTAAATTGGGGAAGTAGGTGCTAGTGGAGCACAGCTATATTTAGTTAAAAAAATGCTAATTTTCTGAAAAAACGGCAGCACTGGCGTCATGGCATTCTTTCGGCGTTTTAGAGACGCACGGTCACACACTTCTGTGTATCAGAGCTGTTGTTGATTTTTTGTGCAGAAAACTCTTGGCTTTGCCTTGTGTTCCAACTGACCCACCGCACCGCATTGCATTGTGTAAGTGGAGCGCTGGCCACAGAGTCCCGCAATCGCAGGAGCGCCGAGTCAGGAGAGCACGAGAAGGAGCAGTCGATGGACTACGAGAAGGTGGCGCTGAACGCAGGCGGAAGCGGAGGCAGTACAGCCGGCGGAGGCAGCGGCAGCGGCGCCGAACAGGATCCGGCCATGTGCGGGGGCCAGGAGATGCTCGAGGGCAGGGCCAAGGAGAAGGCGCGACGCTACTGGACGCCCAGCGAGGAGGAGCGCCTGTACGAGATCTGGGGCCGCGACAACTGGCGGCTGACGCGCACCGGCAAGAACACCATTTTCTTCGGCCGTTGGGCCGAGGAGCTGCGTGAGCGGTTCGCCGTGGACGTGAAGCCCGAGGAGATCCAAATGAAGGTGAACCAGACCAGAGCCAAGTTCAGGTGAGTGGTAGACGAGCAAGTTTCCGTGGGGTGCTGACCGTTTCGGACTGTTTTCGCCCACAGGCAGGTGAAGAAGCAGCTGCAAGCAGACCCTTCCAGCTATGCCACGCGCTGGAAGAAGTACGACATCATAAACCGCATCCTGAAGAATCTGCATAGGCCCAAGAACGCAGATCCGCTTCCGCCAGAGGCGCTGCTCAACAATCGCGACATGACGCCGCCCCGGGAAGAGGCGTCCGCGGAGCAAGTGCAGCAGCCTCTTCAGCAGCAGGGTCTGGGACTGGCCGCTGAGCCGCCCGCTACCACCTTTTACAATAGCAACAGCAATCATGGCAGCAGCCACAACAACAACAACAGCGGCGGCATGAGCTTTAGCACGGAGCTGTTTACTGACCAGTACGACGAGGTGGTCAAACAGGAGTACGAGGATGACGAGTACCGCTCGTTGCCCTTCCAGGAGCAGCTGCAACAGTATTCGCCAGCCGAGCCGGCTCAGTTGCTCGAGTTGCAGACGCCACAGCAACAACAACAGCAGTTTCAGCAAAGCTATGAGCCCCAGTTTCAACAGCAGCCGGCTCATTTCACCAACAACACCGGCAACAGCGTCGCGGCCACCTCGACCATTAACCACCAGCCCATCACGGCGGTAGCCTACATAAACAGCAGCAATAACACCATCAGCGTGGCCACCAACGCAAACGGAGGCATGTCGGCGCAGGGGTCGGTTCAAGCTCCAGCTCCAGCTTTAGCTCCGACTCCGGCTGTAGCTCCTGCTCCGGCCACCAATCCCGCTATAGTCGGCGCCTCCCCTGTACCCGTGCCGCGGAAGCGCGGTCGTCCATACGGATCTGTAAATCCCCCGCACGCCGATTCGCTAGAGGCCCTCTACATGGAGGAGGTTCGGCGAAAGAACCAGCTACTCTACGAGCAAACCAAGATTTCCCGCCAGCGCCTGGAGCTGGAGGAGCGTAAGGTCGACCTCATGCAGACCTTCTTTCCCAAGTGTCTCGAGCAGCAGGCGCAGATTCTTAGCCACGTCATGCAGCTCCAGCAGCAGGAGCCGACCCACCAGCAGCATCCGCTTCCTACAGCTCAGCGGCCGCAGTAAAATCTTTTTCGGACTTAAAACCTCAATTTTGGACCGCAGTGCATAAACATTTGTTTCAATTACTGGGTTGATCATTGTGTTAATCAGTAATACACAACCTAATACAAACACATGCAACACTGTTTATAAGATTAAGGATAAGCTTAATTAATAAATAAATACAAAATCAAAAAATGCAATATCAATGGATTGCTTTCAGGCTGTTGTCAGGTTGCAGAAGAGAGTGTGCGGGAGAAAGCTACTTTTTCGAACGATTTGCACACCGAACAAAGGATATTAAGAAAGGAACAATTTAAGTGAAATAGAGCACGAAAAAGGTATATAAATATAAAGGTTTGCATCTTCGATATAAACAATTAACCATTATTTTTGCCGATTTTATTTTCTTTTTTTTCCCTTTTACTTTAAAAAGCTATAATACGAATATTTCATTTAAATAAGTAACAAAGTATAATTAAAAAGATCTAAAACTGTTTTTTAAATCTGAATAACTCACAAAAAAAAAAGAAAACTTGAGTGAACACAGAGACTAACTTTTAGGTATAATTTCATAATTATTTTACATCGAGAAATTATGTCTAGAAATAGTAAAATGACATTTAACAAGAAAGGCAAACCGAAGTTTTTATACCCTTGCGGGTTTTACAAAACGACTACATTTCGATTTATATGCCTATATACTAAAAACAATGAAGCTATGTCGATTTTGCGCTGCATTTGGCCATCGTTTCTATGACAGCTATATGATATTAACGTCCGATTTCAATTTAATTGAAACCGTAACTCCATAATATTTAAATATTACCAAATCCCAAAAAACAACAAAGTTATCATTTTTTAAAATTTTTTTTTTCGATTGTTCCTATAGGAGCTATATGATATAGTCGCCCGATCCGGCTCGTTACGACTTATATACTGACTGCAATAGAAAGACTACTTCTTGGAAACTTTCAAGCAGATAGCTTTAAAACTGAGGGACTAGCTTGCGTAGAAACGGACGAACGGACAGACGGACATGGATAGCTCGACGTTCCAGGTGATGCTGATCAAGAATATATATACTTTATAGTGTCAGAAATGTCTCCCTCACTGCGTTCCAAACTTTCGACTGAAATTATAATACTCTCTGCAAGGGTATAAAACTGAAATCTAAACTCCTACACTCATACATACAAAAATGAACCCTAAAAACACGAAATTTGCTCTATTTTTGTTTTCAATGGCATAGCACCATAAATTCTAGGGTAAATTTTTCTAAAATTAATGGCAAAAGCCCTAAAAATAAGGAAAACTTTTATAAAAACAAGAAAAGGAGAGCTAACTTCTGGCGGAGCCGAATAACAGAATATTCTGTTAATTATATTCTTCAAAATTATTCATATGAATCATTCTTAATACTCATAAAAAATCCCAACTTCCAAACTTTAAAGAGGACGGAAGCTAGCTTCGGCAAGCCGAAGTTTTCCAGACTTTGAATAAGGTATACATAAATAAACTAGATTTGCATAGTATAATGTCAACCGCTTTTATACTGCAGAAATGTCATATAAAAATAGAAAAAAAAGGGAAATTTGCAGCCTTTAACAATTTATAAGATATACCCTTCCGATCGGCAAGCGCTTTTACCCTGATCAAGATCTGCGTAAATAAATAAGACTTGGAAAAATTTATGTCAATAGCGTCAATAGTTCACTGCGTTACAAACTTCTGACCAAAATTATAATACCCTCTGCAAGGGTATAAATTTCCAATCGTTCAGTTATATGGTAGCTATAGGATATAGTCGGCCGATCTTTATGTCGTAGGTCAGATTGATTGGCCAAAAATAAAACCCATAGAAAATTCCAACTTTCTAACTTAACAAACACCAAAGTTATGGCATTTCCGATCAATCAGTTATATGGCAGCTATAGGATATAGTCGGCCGATCCTGGTCGCTCCTACTTATATACTGCGTGCAAAGGAACGAAGTGTGTGTGCAAAGTTTTAATTCGATATCTAGTTCGCGTAGAAACAGACAGAAGGACATGCTTATATCAACTCAGGGCGCGATCCTGATCAAGAATATATATACTTTATAGGGTCGGAGATGTCACCTTCACTGCGTTGCACAGTTTTGACCAAAATTATAATACCCTCTGCAAGGGTATAAAAACAAGAAAGAAAACCTAGCTTCGGGCGGAGCCGCAGTTTATATACCCTTGCAGAATATTCTGTTAAAAAGCTTTCATCTTGCCTTCAAACTTTAACAAATGTTAATAAAAATCAATAAAAAATTAAAACTTCTCTTCGCGTAATCCAACTGTAAGTTAAGCGCTTTTTATACCCTTGCAGAGGGTATTATAATTTTGGTCAAAACTGTGCAACGCAGTAAAGCAGACATCTCCGACCCTATAGTTTATATATTCTTGATCAGCATCACCAGGAGAGTCGATCTAGCCATGTCCGTCAGTCCGCCCGTCTGTCCGTCCGGTTCTACGCAAACTAGTACCTCAGTTTTAAAGCTATCTGCTTGAAACTTTCCCAAAAGTTGGGAGTATATAAGTCGGTAGTATAAAAGTCGGGACGAGCCGGATCGGGCGACTATATCATATAGCTCCCATAAGAACAAAAAAAACAATTCAAAAAATTATAACTTTCTTGTTATACCCTTGCAGAGGGTATTATAATTTTGGTCAAAAGTGTGCAACGCAGTGAAGGAGACATCTCCGACCCTATAAAGTATATATATTCTTGATCAGGATCACCTCCTGAGTTGATATAGCCATGTCCGTCTGTCCGTCTGTCTGTCCGTCTGTCTGTTTCTACGCGAACTAGTCTCTCAGTTTTAAAGATATCGAATTGAAACTTTGCACACACCCTTCTTTCCTTTGCACGCAGTATATAAGTCGGAACGGCCGGGATCGGCCGACTATATCCTATAGCTGCCATATAACTGATTGATCGGAAATGCCATAACTTTCGTGTTTGTAAAGTTAGGAAGTTGGGATTTTCTATGGGTTTTATATTTGGCCAATTAATCCGACCTACCAAATTTCATAAGGATCGGCCGACTATATCCTATAGCTGCCATATAACTGAACGATTGGAAATGCCATAACTTTGGTGTTTTTAAAGTTAGGAAGTTTGGATTTTTTATGAGTACTAAGAATGCATCATATGAATCATTTTGGAGAATATAATTTACAGAGTATTCTGCAAGGGTATATCAACTTCGGCTCCGCCCGAAGTTAGCTTTCCTTTCTTGTTAATTGTTTTTTTGTTCTTTGGGATTTGATCATATTTATATAAGATATTATGATTTTAATTAAATTAAAATCGGACAACCATATCATATAGCTGCCATAGAAAAGATGGTAAATGCAGTTCAAAATCGACATATATCATTGTTTTTAGTAATAGGCATATAAATCGAAATATAGGCGATTTGTATTAACTGCAAGGGTATGTAAACTTCAACTTGCCGAAGTTTGCTTCCTTTCTTGTTTATGGCAATTTTCCTATGTCTTGTGCGGTTTCAAAGTAAAACTTTTGTAAAGCCTATGACAGAAATAATTAATAGTTCTAATTAATTTTATAGCTAAACAAGAGAGAACGCTATAGTCGGGTGCCCCGACTATCAGATACCCGTTACTCAGGTAAAGGGAGTGCGAGGGAGATGGAGATAGAAACTTTGATCACGCATAACTTTTTAACGAATGGTCCGACTTGAAAAAGTTCTTCTACATTTCGATACGTATTGATAAACACAATAAAACTGCATTTTTACTTTTCCGAAATATTTAAATTTTTAAAATCGTATATAAGCGATTGTGGGCGTTAAAGGGGGCGTGGCACCTTTTTGAAACAAACTTGCGCTGCGTAGGAACTCCTAGAATCTGCATGCAAAATGCCAATCTTCTAGCTTTTATAGTTTCCGAGATCTCAGCGTTCATACGGACAGACAGACGGACAGACAGACGGACAGACAGACGGACAGACGGACATGGCTATATCGACTCGGCTAGTGACCCTGATCAAGAATATATATACTTTATAGGGTCGGAAACGCTTCCTTCTAGCTGTTACATACTTTTGCACGAATACAATATACCCTTTTACTCTACGAGTAACGGGTATAAAAACGAGGGCGGAATTCAACTTCGGCAAGCCGTTGTTTTAATACCGTTGCAGACATATAAAAATAGAAAAAAAGGGAAAAGGGATAAAAGCGCTCATTTACAATGATCAAGGTATGCATAAAAAACAAGAGAGAACGCTATAGTCGAGTGCCTCGACTATTAGATACCCGTTACTCAGCTAAACAACTTAATATAAATATGCCTTCTTGTATGTCCAAAGTCATCCGTTAGATGGCGCCATGAAAGGCGGAAATGTAGGCGCTAGCAGGTTTAAGCGTTTAATGGGTTTTTGGGCGTTAGAGTGGGCGTGGCAAACTTTTATTAGGCCAATCGATAGGTATTGACGAAACAAATACATATCAATTAAAATTTTCATAATAGCATCAAAACTGTGGCCACAGCTTGTGGCTTGTGGGCGTCAGAGGGGGCGTGGCACCATTTTGAAACAAATTTGCGCTGCGTAGGAACTCCTAAAATCTACATGCAAAATGCCAATCTTCTAGCTTTTATAGTTTCCGAGATCTCAGCGTTCATACGGACAGACAGACGGACAGACGGACAGACAGACAGACGGACAGACGGACATGGCTAGATCGACTCGGCTAGTGATCCTGAACAAGAATATATATACTTTATAGGGTCGGAAACGCTTCCTTCTACCTGTTAAATACTTTTGCACGAATACAATTTACCATTTTACTCTACGAGTAACGGGTATAAATACTATTTGGAAAGATTTATGTCAAAATATCCTGAAAATCATAAAATTTTAACCGATTTCACCTTATTGTTCCTATGGGAGCTATAGGATATAGACGTCCGATCGCCACGCGCTTTTACCCTGATCAAGGTATGCATAAAAAAATACGATTTGTAAAGATTAATGTCAATAGCTTTTACACTGCGCGAAGTATCATAAATTCTTGCAAGATATATCCAATTGTTCCTATGGGAGCTATAGGATATGACATTCGATCGGGGCGGTTTTTAAACTTGATCTGCGTACACATGTTTTAGGACGACTGTGAAAGTTTCAGATCGCTAACTTTTAAACTGAGCTCGAAAACGGTATTGAAACAGACGGACATGGCTTTATCGACTCCTCTATTGATCCTGATCAAGAATATATATACTTTATGGGTTCGAAAACGTCGGTAAATTATAATACCCTCTGCAAGGGTATAAAAATAGTTTTTTCCTACATTTTTAAATTTTTTTAAAATCCCTTTATGTTAAACTAAAGGCAATAATAATGTAACGATAAACTTTAACTATGCACAGATGTTTAAAGGCGATTGCTTATTTGATGAGTGCTTTCTATTGATTTAACTGAAAATTCCGTAGGGGTTTCGCTCACCCTCCCCAAGTAATGATAATACGATCTTGCTGGAGAGACATAGAATCTGATATACTAAGATTGTGCATGTGTTTGTTTTAGGAGCGGTGTAATGGTCAGGGAATCTGGAAAAGCCACGTCGATCCAAATTGGCAGCTCTCTCCCGCTCTACAACGCTCTCCCACGCTCTTTATCTTTCTATCGGGGCGAACTCTGCCGCAGTCGACGTCCGCGCTAATTACTGTGTGATTGCAATTGATTTCTGATTCCGACTCAGTTGCTTCTCAGCCGCGCCGCTGAGTGTTACGTGCTGTGCGTTTCGCGGTGTGACAAGTGGGAATTTCATTAATTCAGTTTTTGGCGCATTCACTATGCACAACAAATCGCTGCTGATCATCGCACTCTGTCTGTTCTACGTCGCCGGTCTCCGTCCGACGTTGGCGGCGGTAATCGGGCGGGCGGAGGAAGCGGAGGGGAATAAAACAGCGTGGGAGCTGACGGAAGCCCTATATGGTTCTTCAGGGCTCCGGAGTTTCAATGGCACCTGGATAACAGGTTGGTGGCTCATCCGATCGGTTCGATGACCCAGTTACGTTTGTTTTTCTTCATTCCACTGCCTTGTTTTCGGCTGTTATCATTGAGAATCCCCCGCGGGTAGTTATCACCCCGGCAATTAACATTCAGGGAATTTTCATCAGGGAATTTCTACCCGCAGAGCTCATGTTCATCAGCGGGAGCTGTGACCCTTATCAAAGAGCCTATTTACGAATACTTTTCTTATTCTGATTTGTCATTCATTTCCCGGTCATAGCTCTGCACAGACGAGAAATACAATTAACATTCTATAACTCAACCCCAGTGGCGGATCCTCAGGGGGTTTTGGGACTCACGTCGGGTTCCACTAGGGTATAAAAATGATAAAAACTTTTGTATTAAAAAGTCTACATCAAATTAATTTATCTTATTCCCAAAGAACTGATCTCAAATAGTTGTCCATACTTAAAGAAGAGAGATATTTTTCTTGAAAATACATAAAAAAGGAGCAAAACTTACACTATTGGCAACAATTACTGTTAGGTTATCTTCAGTATATGAAATCTAATCTTTAATGAATTACGACCATCAGTTTGTACCTCTATAGCTCGATTAAATTTCGTTTCTTATCTCCGAATTGTGGCTAACTATAATGATGGTGTTTAGATAATGGTTTGAGGGCTTTCCTATTTCTTGTGATTTAAAGTTCGGCAGTTCTAGAATCATTTAAGTCTATAGTTTAATACATTTTTATTTTACCTTTAAAGCTAGGAGAATCATTCGACGGTGCCAGATTTCTCTACTTAACTTTCTAATTACCAAATATGTTCGTTTGCTTTTCGGGCATTATGCCAAATTCAATACAACATCTCACTTCAAACAGCTAAAACTTAAACTTAAGCTTAGTTTTGTAAATATGCCGTGGATCTTTAATAATACTTTAATAACACACTATCATCTGATTCCCTATATTCTTAAAATTTGATTAAACATGCATCAAAGAGGGTTGGTGTTCAATGCCAAGTCTAGGTGTTAATTATAGTTCCTAAAATTTTGTGCCAGAGTGACTTGGTTTTATTCAAACTTTTAAACCTTGTAGATGAGGAGTTCTATTACACCGCCACCGACAGATCCATCCACAAGTTCAACGCTGCCACTAAAACGGACGTGATTTTTCAAAACTCCTCATTTCTGGTAAGATAGTTAGCATACTCAAAAAAGGTTTGGCAACACGACCACCATTTTTTTCAGAACAACTATGTGGGAGCCACCTTTTCGCTCTCGCCAGATAACACGAAGATCCTGATCCGACACAACCTCACGGAGAAGTTTAGACACTCGTACATTGCCCAGTACGACGTGTTCGATATCGAGAGCAACACGACCGTACAAATCCACAATGGCGAAAAGCTGCAGTACTGCGGATGGTCGCCGCAGCGGGATCGTTTGGCTTACGTCTACCTCAACAATGTGTTCATCCACTTCAGCGAGAAAGTGGAGATCGGCATCACGGACGACGGGGTGGACGGAGTGGTATACAATGGAGTGCCCGACTGGGTCTACGAAGAGGAGGTCCTGAGCAGTGGTAGTGCCTTGTGGTGGTCGGCGGACGGCACCAAGCTGGCGGTGGGCTTCTTTGACGACACCGAGGTAGAGACCTTCAACTACTTCCTGTACGGCGACGGGGACACCACTTACTATCAGTATCCCCACGAAGAGCACCTCAAGTACCCCAAATCGGGCTCCAAAAACCCGCTAGTGAGTTTGCGGATTTATGACGTGACCGACAACGATCCAACTATGCAGCGCATCGTGGCGCCCGTTGATGTTGTCGGAAGCGATCACATCCTGCAGAACGTTGTCTGGTCCAATGAGACGCACCTGCTCATCACCTGGATGAATCGGCGTCAGAACCTCGCCTCCATTCAGAGCTGCAGCTACCAAGGCGTCTGCGCGGAGGTGAAGAGGCTGGAGGAGCCGCTCGGCTGGGTGGATCTCAGCACGCCCAAGTGCCTCAGCACCGGCAAGAGTTGCATTTTCGGATACTTTATAGACAACTGGCACCAGGTGTGGAACTTGGACCTGGAGACCGGACTCAACAGTTGGCCGTCGCGAGGTAACTTCACTGTTTTGAACGTCTATGGATACGATGAAGCGAGAGACAAACTGTAAGTTTACGCATTAGGCCCATACCCCGAAATCTGGATTGTTGTATACTAAAAACAGTGTCCTTTCATTCCATTCTTTAGTTACTACCAGGCCACTCAGCCCGGAGATCCCTCTGTGTACCATGTGTTCAGCAACGACGAGTGCCTGAGCTGCACTCAAATCGATGCGGACGGCGTGGCGTGTCGCTCTGCTTCGGCCACCTTTAGCAAGTCCTTTTCCTACTACACGCTCTCATGCAACGGGCCCAATCCGAGCTACACGCGGATCTTCGAGGCCACCACAAAAACGCTTCAGGTCGACTGGGAGCCAAACACAGATTACCGCAAAAAGGTGGAGGCGAAGCTGCGTCCTTCCTATCGTTTTCTGAATGTCACCCTGGCCGATGGCACCAATGGAATAGCCAAACTAGCCCTTCCGCCCAACTTCGATGAGGCAAAGAAGTACCCGCTGATCGTGGTTGTGTACCAGGGACCCAACTCGGTGCGAGTAACCAACGGGTTTACCTTGGGCTACGAGGCGTTTGTCACGACCTCCAGGGAGACGATCTACGCCTATATTGACGGCCGAGGTACGGGCAACAAGGGCAAGGACCTGCTCTTCTCAGTCAACAATGATCTGGGCGATCACGAGGTCGAGGATCAACTATTCGTCACTCGTTGGATGCAACTGAATCTGCCCTACGTGGATGCCGATCGCTGTGGCATTTGGGGATGGAGCTACGGTGGTTACATGACGGCTAAGACCATCGAAAAGGATAACGATCGGATCTTCCAGTGCGGAGTGTCAGTGGCTCCAGTCACTTCATGGCTATACTATGGTTTGTGGCCACTTCATTTAATAGAAATAGTGAATAAACCATTTTCTTTTTATCTAGATACTATTTATACCGAACGTTATATGGGTCTACCAACAGAGGATGATAACTTAGGGAAATACAACGAAAGCAGTGTGTTCCTGAATGTGGAAAACTTCAAAACACATGATTTCCTGTTGATTCACGGATCCGGAGACGACAATGTTCACTACCAGCATTCTCTATTGCTGGCCAAATTGCTGCAAAGACATGATATTCAGTTCGAAGAGCAGGTTGTAGAATTGACCCATTTGCTCCTTGTGCACAATGTTTAATTATTATTTTCATAATTTATAGACTTATACCGATGAGAACCATTCAATCGGCAATGCGCTGCCTCATTTGTATCATACCATCGATGCCTTCTGGATAAACTGCCTTAACCTAGATGTCTACGAAGACTCTGAACAGTAAATCAATCTAGTCAAACACAAGTATTTGAAAATAGTGCTTTTGTATTTTTATATCCAAACTCTGTTAAATGTTTTATAAAAAATAACAAGAAAATAAATAAAATCTTAGGCAAGCCGAAGGTTATATAACCCTGCAGCTATAATAACAAGAAAGGAAAGCTAACTTCGGGCGGAGCCGAAGTTGATATACCCTTGCAGAATACTCTGTAAATTATATTCTCCAAAATTATTCATATGATGCATTCTTAATACTCATAAAAAATCCCAACTTTCTAACTTTAAAAACACAAAAGTTATGGCATTTCCGATCAATCAGTTATATGGCAGCTATAGAATATAGTCGGCCGATCCTTATGAAATTTGGTAGGTCGGATTGATTGGCCAAATATAAAACCCATAGGAAATCCCAGCTTCCTAACTTTACAAACACCAAAGTTATGGCATTTCCGATCAATCAGTTATATGGCAGCTATAGAATATAGTCGGCCGATCCTTATGAAATTTGGTAGGTCGGATTGATTGGCCAAATATAAAACCCATAGGAAATCCCAGCTTCCTAACTTTACAAACACAAAAGTTATGGCATTTCCGATCAATCAGTTATATGGCAGCTATAGGATATAGTCGGCCGATCCTTATGAAATTTGGTAGGTCGGATTGATTGGCCAAATATAAAACCTATAGTAAGTCCCAGCTTTCTAACTTTACAAACACCAAAGTAATGGCATTTCCGATTAATCAGTTATATGGCAGCTATAGGATATAGTCGGCCGATCCCGGCCGTTCCGACTTATATACTGCGTGCAAAGGAAAGAAGGGTGTGTGCAAAGTTTCATTTCGATAGCTTTAAAACTGAGAGACTAATTTGCGTAGAAACAGACAGACGGACAGACATACGGACAGACGGACAGACGGACATGGCTATATCAACTCAGGAGGTGATCCTGATCAAGAATATATATACTTTATATGGTCGGAGATGTCTCCTTCACTGCGTTGCACACTTTTGACCAAAATTATAATACCCTCTGCAAGGGTATAAAAATGTAATGTTGTAAAACGACCACATATCCATTTTTATTTTGATTTCGAATCTTATTCGTATGTTAATATTTATTTTGTGATATTTTTTCTGAGTATATTCGCAAATGTTAAGACACACGGAGATATATATTTTTTTCAGATTGGCTGATCCTCTCCGTTCTGTCAGGTAGTATAACAATTCTGTTATAAACGTTTTATCCAGATAGTTTTAAAGTTAAGCGAAAAAATGAAGGGCTTAGGCACTAAGGGCTTTCTCAAGAATTGAAATCAGTAATTTAATTAAAAACAAGAAAGGAAAGCTAAATTCGGGCGGAGCCGAAGTTGAAATACCCTTGCAGAATATTCTGCAAATTATATTCTCCAAAATTATTCATATGATGCATTCTTAATACTCATAAAAAATCCCAACTTCCTAACTTTAAAAACACCAAAGTTATGGCATTTCCAATCGTCGGCCGATCCTTATGAAATTTGATATGTCGGATTGATTGGGCAAAAATAAAACCCATAGAAAATACCAGCTTCCTAACTTAACAAACACCAAAGTTATGGCATTTCCGATCAATCAGTTATATGGCAGCTATAAGATATAGTCGGCCGATCCTTATGAAATTTGATATGTCGGATTAATTGGCCAAATATAAAACCCATAGAAAGTCCCAACTTCCTAGCTTAACAAACAGCAGAGTTATGGCATTTCCGATCAATCAGTTATATGGCAGCTATAGGATATAGTCGGCCGATCCTTATGAAATTTGGTACGTCGGATTGATTGGCCAAATATAAAACCCATAGAAAGTCCCAACTTCCTAGCTTAACAAACAGCAGAGTTATGGCATTTCCGATCAATCAGTTATATGGCAGCTATAGGATATAGTCGGCCGATCCCGGCCGTTCCGACTTATATACTGCGTGCAAAGAAAAGAAGGGTGTGTGCAAAGTTTGAATTCGATATCTTTAAAACTGAGAGACTAGTTCGCGTAGAAACAGACAGACGGACAGACAGACGGACAGACAGACGGACAGACAGACGGACAGACAGACGGACAGACGGACATGGCTATATCAACTCAGGAGGTGATCCTGATCAAGAATATATATACTTTATAGGGTCGGAGATGTCTCCTTCACTGCGTTGCACACTTTTGACCAAAATTATAATACCCTCTGCAAGGGTATAACAAGAGAGAACGCTATAGTCGGGTGCCCCGACTATCAGATACCCGTTACTCAGGTAAAGGGAGTGCGAGGGAGATGGAGACAGAAACTTTGATCACGCATAACTTTTTAACGAATGGTCCGATTTGAAAAATTTCTTCTACATTTCGATAGGTATTGATAAACACAATAAAACTGCATTTTTACTTTTCCGAAATATTTAAATTTTTAAAATCGTATATAAGCGATTGTGGGCGTGAAAGGGGGCGTGGCACCTTTTTGAAACAAACTTGCGCTGCGTAGGAACTCCTAGAATCTGCATGCAAAATGCCAATCTTCTAGCTTTTATAGTTTCCGAGATCTCAGCGTTCATACGGACAGACAGACAGACAGACAGACAGACGGACAGACGGACATGGCTATATCGACTCGGCTAGTGACCAAGAATATATATACTTTATAGGGTCGGAAACGCTTCCTTCTAGCTGTTACATACTTTTGCACGAATACAATATACCCTTTTACTCTACGAGTAACGGGTATAATTAAGCGAAAAAATGAAGGGTCTAAGCCCTAAGGTCTTACTCAGGAATCGAAATCAGTAATTGATATTATATTCACTTTTGTTTTGATATGGTCAGAGTAAGGCGATTTTTTAATTGAATATTATTGTTGATAAAAAAGATAAAGTCATTAATTTTGGTGGCATTCTTAGCCAATCACCTTGTTTTTTTTATTTATGTTGTGAACCAGAGGCAAAGTGTTGTATACTTTTAGGTTCGGCGGCATATTGTGAGGCGATAAACACAACTACTAAAGATACAAAAAGTCAAAAGCTAATTTTTATACCCTTGCAGAGGGTATTATAATTTCAGTCAAAAGTTTGCAACGCAGTGAAGGAGACATTTCCGACCCTATAAAGTATATATATTCTTGATCAGCATCACCAGGAGAGTCGATCTAGCCATGTCCGTCTGTCCGTCCGTCCGTCCGTCTGTCCGTCCGTCCGTCCGTCTGTCCGTCCGTCCGTCCGTCCGTCCGTCCGTTTCTACGCAAACTAGTCCCTCAGTTTTAAAGCTATCTGCTCGAAACTTTCCCAAAAGTTGTCTTTCTATTGCTGGTAGTATATAAGTCGGAACGAGCCGGATCGGGCGACTATATCATATAGCTGCCATATAACTGAACGATTGGAAATGCCATAACTTTGGTGTTTTTAAAGTTAGGAAGTTGGGATTTTTTAAGAATATAATTTACAGAGTATTCTGCAAGGGTATATCAACTTCGGCTCCGCCCGAAGTTAGCTTTCCTTTCTTGTTGATGATTGTTTTTAAACAAAGAAAAATTAAATTTAAGGATTAATTATAAAATCGCTTGAAAATTTCTGGCACCTCGACAACAATACCGGATTAAAACGAAAGGATGCAAATTTCTCGCCAACCGTACTTATTAAAGAATAAATGACTTGCTAGCCATTATAAAAAACAGTTTTAACAGCGAGAACTTAATAATGAACAAAAAATAACAGACAACGATTCATAAAAATGTTTTCTTATATTTTTAGAGCTTTATTACTCAGACTTCTCTTGTTATTTATATCTGCGCCATGCAGAGCGAGGCCAAAGAAGAACAAAATAAACTCTATAAGGTTAGGGTCAACATCGTTACCAAAATCACATCTTGAAAGGGTATTTAATGAGCCCCAATAAGATTCAGACGTTAAGGAACGTTCTTATGTTTGTGCCAACTGATTAATTTGATTCGGTTTCGGATTTTATATCTCAAAACACTCAGCAGAATATTTTTATATTAGCACTGGTAGCAGTTAAAAGCAAACAAGAGCCCTCAACTAATTTTAGGACACTTAAGCCGGGCCATACCAAAGCAGTGGGAAGGGAGAATAAGGGGGAATGGCTAAGGACCTTCATAGCTGGCGCTAATCGGGGTGTCATTCTGCTTTGGTGGCTGCTAATTCCGGTGGTGGTGTTTGGGTCTCGGATTAAGTGCGCAACTTATTGCGTACTGTGCCGATCCACACGCTCAGTGGAGATGTCATGAAAACGACGCAAACTTTCAAACTCTTGCGATTGGCCAAGCATGAAATTTAATTGTGATTCGACCATAACTTCTACATAATTGTTAATTAATAATTGTTTTTAATTTTTGTTTTGTTGTTTGGGATTTTTCTGTGGAGCTTTAATTAAATATAAATCGGATATCTCATGGGAAAATAAAAAAATTACAAATATAAAAAATGAAACCACAATTTATTTTGCTGTTTTTCTAATTATCAATATTCCTATATCAGAGTTATGATTTTAGTTTTGCCAAATCGGACAACAATATCATATAGCTGCCATAAAAACGGTCGCAAAATGCAGCGCAAAATCCACAAAGCTTCATTGTTTTTAGTTAGATAGTCGTATAAATCGACATGTAGTCGTTTTGTAATAACTGCAAGGGTATATAACTTCGGCTTGCCGAAGCTTGCTCCCTTTCTTGTTCCTCAATAGTAACAGATATGCAAAGCACAAGCGGATAGCACTGAACATCCGAACCATCAGCAAAACTCTCTACCATCTCAAGCTGCACGTTTAGTTTCAACCATCCATCTTGTGTGTCAGTCATTTATTTATATTTATTCTACAGAATAGCACAGGGAAATCAGTCTGAAGGATTTCAATGGCTTGGTTTTGAGAATGCCTTCAGAGGAGGTGTTTGTGCGTAGGTATCAAAAGAAGCAGAACTTCAAGCTTTGTTGGTTTACATTGTGTTTAGGTGCATTGGTGTATAGGGGCAGAGGAAAGTATAACCATGGAATTTCAGATATTCATAAAGATGATAAATCTGCTTATAAATATATTTACTCCTTTGCGGGGTTAACTTTTTATAACCTTGCAAAGGGTATTATAATTTCAGTCAAAAGTTTGCAACGCAGTGAAGCAGGCATTTTCGACCCTATAAAGTATATTTATTCTTGATCAGCATCACCAGGAGAGTAATCTTCGGCTTGCCGAAGGTTGCTTCCTTTCTTGATATTTGTATTTTTACATCAACCAAATAGATTTAACTATCCTCGATAAGTACTTTCAGAAGTTAAAGTTAAAATTGTGGTTTCACCGCACTTGGCCTTTTGGTCACCAACATTCTTAAAACGATCCCGAATAGGGATTTTTAAATGACACTAAAGCAATAAGAAACAAGAAAGGAAAGCTAACTTCGGACGGAGCCGAAGTTGAAATACCCTTGCAGAATATTCTGTAAATTATATTCTCCAAGATTAATTAATTGATGCATTCTTAACGCTCATAAAAAATCCCAACTTCCTAACTTAACAAACACCAAAGTTATGACATTTCCGATCGTTCAGTTATATGGCAGCTATAGGATATAGTCGGCCGATTCCGGCCGTTCCGACTTATATACTGCGTGCAAAGGAATAAAAATATATATACTTTATAGGGTCGGAGATGTCTCCTTCACTGCGTTGCACACTATTGACCAAAATTATTATACCTTCTGCAAGTGTATAAAAAGTAAGTAACTAAATCCCTGAACGAGTGAGCAAATAATCAACTGAACAGAAAATGAGCATGTTTGAGCATGTTCAGTTCACTCAGTGAAATGAACAATAGTTCTTTGTGTACCATTTCGGAAAAAAACATTCAGTTGATTTTATCCTTTTCTTAGCCTTCATAAATGTCATACCAAAGACCAATATAATCATTTATATTGGTCTTTGGTCATACATTGTAGCGTGTGACGTTCGACTGAAGTGTAAACTACTGTGATTGATTCCAAAGATCTGTATTGGCGGGGCTCGCTATAGGGTCCAGAATCGAGCGCGCGTGCGACAATATCGAAAGCTAGTTGACTAAACCGGAAGAAAAGAGCTTAAATTAAAAAAATATAGTTTTAAGAAGCAAGAAGATGTAATTGGACTTGCATATTGCCCACCCTACCTATGACCACCTGCCGCTAGAGCATAACTCTGATGGTCCCTTTTATACCCTATGTTCGTCGAGCCATCAGCTGAGTTCAGTAAATTGTTGTTTTAAGCTACCATTTTTATTCAGATAATTCACAAAAATTTTAGGAACAAGGTGTATGCAAAACATATTTATAAACAATATTATTATGCGATAGAAATATGAATACGAAATTATAATAAAGTAAACAGTAAATATAAAATATAAATTGATGGGTAAATATAGTTGTATTATATAAGCATGGAAATTTCAGAAATAGTTCAGGATAACTTTAGAATTTAATTTAATTTTTCACTTTATTGGGTCTTTTATTTTGTATACCCTTGCAGAGGGTATTATAATTTTGGTCAGAAGTTTGTAACGCAGTGAAAGAGACGTTTCCGACCCCATAAAGTATATATATTCTTGATCAGGATCAATAGGGGATTCGATATAGCCATGTCCGTCTGTCCGTCTGTTTCAATACCGTTTGCGAGCTCAGTTTAAAAGCTAGCGATCTGAAAATTTCACAGTCGTCCAAAAACATGTGTACGCAGATCAAGTTTGAAAACCGCCCCGATCGGATGTCTATATCCTAAAGCTCCCATAGGAACAATCGGATATGACTTGCAAGAATGGAAGATATTTCGCGCAGTGTAAAAGCTATACCTTGATTAGGGTAAAAGCGCGTGACGATCGGACGTCTATATCTTATAGCTTATTGGAAAAATTGTTATAGGCCGCGTATCCCTTTTTTTCTATTTTTATATGACATTTTTGCAGTATAAAAGCAATTGACATGAAACGATGCAAATGTAGTTTATTTATGTATACCTTATTCCTTTCGCTACTTTTTCAGTTTTAGCAATTTCGGCAAAGTCTGCAAGGGTATTAAAACTTCGGCTTGCCGAAGTTAGCTTCCGTCCTCGTTTCATTCAAAAATGGTCTTAAATAGTAATCAACAACAAATGTTTAAGCTTAGGCCACTTTTTTTTCAATGCTCATTTCACTAATTATACCCTTGCAGAGGGTATTATAATTTTGGTCAAAAGTGTGCAACGCAGTGAAGGAGACATCTCCGACCTTATAAAGTATAAATATTCTTGATCGGGACAGGCGGACATGCTTATATCAACTCATGACGCGATCCTGATCAAGAATATATATACTTTATAGGGTCGGAAATGTCTCCTTCACTGCGTTGCAAACTTTTGATTGAAATTAAAATACCCTCTGCAAGGGTATATAAATGTATTTAATCTTTCAAAAGAGAGATGCTGCAAAATGTGCAAGCATAGTGCTTGGGTTACGTAAAAATAATCGTGATAAAATTTTATTCATTTGTTTTCTCCAAGCAGGGCAATTTTGTTTTTTTTTTAGAAAGAAGGTGTGAAGGTAAATAAATATGGTAAAAGAAACTCACGGCAACTTATCCATCGGCGAAAGTTCGATCTCCCGGCGTGGTGTGCTGGAAAAGAATTCTAGGATGTTAGGTCACACCCCCTAGTTAAGTATAAACTCACTTTCACATTTAAATAAAAATAGATTTCAAGAGAATTATTCTAATAATTTTTATAGCTTGTTAATGATAATTTTTCTGGGCAATGAGGCTAATAAAGCCGAATTGGTTTAGATTTAATTATGTTAAATTATGTTTCTATTTTTCCATCAGAAGTCTTTTTAGATATTTTGCCTTGGTTTAAGAACAAAATCATATCGATCGCTGATTTTCTAAGATTGAAGCCCTTTAAATAGAGGGCCTCATGTTTTGGCCGACAACTGCAGATGATTAGCGGACGACGGTAATTCCACTGCGCGCATGAGGATAGGCGCTAGAGGTCAGCTGGACAGAGGTTGTTGGGTCGGCCAAAACCATTTCATAATCACACACGATTAAACTATTCCGAGGCGCACTGCGGTTTATACAGCTTTCTGGGCGTTATACATGATTTGCGACGATTCTTTTCCTTTTTACCAATAACCGAGTCCAGAGGTAGGTGCGCAGGTGGCCCTCCGCGGTGTGGTTTAGTGCGCCAATGGCGATAGTTTGGTTGAAGTCACAAAAAAAATCTGCTAAAATTGGCGGATCTTCCATTAAACTTTTCCAGCGAAACTGCTGCTTGAGGTGGCTGCGCATGCGCATGGGTAGGTCTTGAGGTTGCTGCGCTTGCACATAAGTATGTGCGCCGACGGCGGTTGGTTATGCGCGCATATTTAAGCTGGGGGTGCTCCCGGGGACATTAACCTATTTACTGCTCGCGCGGGCACAATCTAAAAAATTCACAACGATCTCGGTAAGTACCAGTAAAAAATGAGATTTTAATAATTTTAACCAACCTGCCGACTGTGCCCCCAAATAAATGGTGGGTTTGTGAAGAAATGCTGAGGTTGCTGTCAGCCAAATTCATGAAAAAATCCAGAAACAAAAGGTATTTTCCTCTTGCCAGGAAGCCGCCGAGAGTTAGATTATATTCTTCACTGATATTTTCCGATCACAATTTATATGCCCGTCACGTGGCTTACAAAAGGCTTTCCAGAGCCTCCCTGGCTCATCTGGTGGCGATAGTCACGAACTAACATCTGGCATCCTCTCCAATTAGTATTTTCTAAAAACACTTATTACTGGTAAGCATATCGGATGTACCTTTCTAGTCTCCAAGTGTGAGCTTACAGCATCCGTCATCCATTTCGGCTGCACTAAAGAAAACGTTCTTCAGGCGGCGCGACAAAGCCCCTCTTAAAATATGGCTAGGGTTCCTCTGTACTCTAGACTGATACCGACTGAAGAATCTTTTACCTCTAATTCTTCCCTGTAAGTCTTCCAATTCGTAATAGGAGTTTCCTAACCTTCTACGAACTCTCGCTTTCACAAAGGATGGACCGAATTTGGCGTTGTAACCAGTTTGAAAACAGCTTTCTTTAAAATTTCGACAATTCTAGAGCGAAGATTATATCGCTTCTCGTTTATATCGTGCTTTTCCTGCATCAACTTGCAAGCTTTATCTCGAACTATTTCAAATGAATCCTGGCGATCGAATTTCAGAGAGCGGTCGTCTAGTAAATTTAACTTCCTTAACAAGGAGTATGTGCTACCGGATGTAATCATATGTTGTCCGAAGACCATGTAGTAAGGAGAGGTTCCTAGACTAGCGTGTACTGACGATCTCAACGCGCAACATATTCTATTGAGATACTCGTCCCAGTCCTTTTGGTCAGTTCGTAAATAAGCTCTAATTGCAGAAATTACAGACCGGTTAACGCGCTCGGACGCATTAGCCTGAGGCGAATGAACGGCAGTTAGCGTATGCGTAATGCCGTATTGCTGCATTAATTTCTGAAATTGTGAGCCAATGTCGGACACCACTGTTTCAGAAGTCCCATAGGCCATAAACAACTCCCCTTCTAGATATTTTATAACAACACTTGTATCTATCTTCCTTACGGGTTTGAGAAATACATATTAGGAAAAATTGTCGAGCACGATGAATATACCAATATTTCATTTTGGATCTGGGATAAGGTCCAAGAAAATCTATGAACAAACGTTGGAAAAATCACTGACTTTCCGGTGCTTTTCCTAATGGCGGTCGCAGTACACAATTCGGAACTTTAGTGGTTTTACACACTTCACACATCTGACACTAGAACAGGCCACAAATAGTAAAGCCTTACTCTCTCAATCGTTTTGTGAATGGCGCCGTGAGACGTTAAAGGACTATCGTGAGCATGCGGGAGGATTTCCGGAACCAGTTCTATGGGTACCCGGAGCTTCCAGGCATACTCATCACGGACCTGCTCTCCCGTTAAATGTTTGGCTTTTCTATAAACATAGCCACTGTCAGTCTATAGTGGCTACTACGTCGTCGTTGACACGGGTAAGTGAGTCAAAAACAATATTTAGGGAACCCTTTCAATGTTCAATTGAAAAATCATATCTTTGTAAAGCTAAAGTTCATAGAGCTAAATGTGAATTTAGGTCGTGATTGGACATTTGCCACTTTAATGAGGCTAATTTTAAATTTCTGTCCCTCCACATATGCCCTTAAATGTTTGAGAGCGGCTACTGCCGCTAGACATTACTGCTCAGTCCCAGTATAATGGCGCTGAGCTTTGTTCAGCTTCTTTGAAATGAAAGCAATAGGCCGCCCATCTCCTTCTTCAGACACCTGTCGCTTTGCAAAGTCGGGGCTGCATAAGACTAGAGCCTTGCTGAGAGAAAGTTTTAAGACTTCAAAAGCTTTTATGGCTTCGTTGGTTAAGCTAAACCTTCGTTTTGTGGTCTTTAAGTCTGTTAATGGAGCTGAGAACGAAGCCAAATTTTTAACAAACTTGCGATAACACCCACACAAACCCATACAACTTCGTAGACTGCGTACCGTCTTTGGTAACGGAAAATTTTTAATTGCGGCCACCTTCTCTGGGTCGGTGCGTAATCATACAGAAGTGACTTTTGCCAATGTTGATCGTCAAACCTCTCAAAACTGGAAGAAAATACCAATAAATTATCGAGGTAAATAACCACCTTGTTTCTAAGATTAACTTACACAGCTTCACTCAGCCCAAAAGGCATAAACTTAAACTGGTAAAGCCATCAGTGAAGGCTGTTTTGTCTCGCCATGAAACCTCTAAAGGAACTTCACAATAAGCAATAAGGTCAAGGCTGGATATGAATTCCTCCTTAGGCAAATACCAGTTTAGCTTGGCGAACAGGATCAATATCTAAAATGGATACTTTTAAGCATTTTGAAAGCAGATCGTAAAGTTTCAAAAAATCGATGCCTAGATACAAATTCTGCTTCAGAGAAGGTACAATAAAAATTTTTAACGATTTTTTTATGTCGTGGTATTCAACATCCACTTTCAAATGTCCATCTTCTCTGCTGAAAAAATCCATCAGCAGTTGTAGCGTTGCCTTTAATTGTCTTAAATTCTTTGCTAATTATTTCTCTAGCTAAGTTTCCGCCAGCAAACTTATCGACGCGCCACAGTCCAGCAATCCGTAGACTTTACGATCAAACATACGAATTTATAAAAAGGGTCGAGGATCTTTTGATCTGGCAGGCTGATCAACAAAAACAGTTTTACAGGCTTTAACATTTTTCCAAAATGATTTAATTCGAGCAGATCTTCGCGATTTACGCTTCTCAAGATACGGTTCATTATTTACTTCTGGGATATTCATTTTTTCCAATATTGGAATTTTGTTATGAAGCAAAAGACATGTTGTGGTTATTTGTAAGTCAGGGAAAAATTTTGGTGCAGCTATAGCTGCATCTACTATGGATCAGTCATCGTTGCTTGGTTCCGAAAGGCACTCGAGGTCTTCTGTTTATATGGCGACTTCGACATGCCCACTTCGGAGTTTTTTGAACACTTACTACAGCTCGGTTTGTAAGTATTGGCAGCTCCGCAACCATAACAAAAGACTCTTCTTTCGGACACAGTCCTGATATCTGTGGCCTTCCTTACGGCAGTTTTAGCACAACAAAGAAAAAGCGATAGTCACGAACTAACATCTGGCATCCTCTCCAATTAGTATTTTCTAAAAACACTTATTACTGGTAAGCATATCGGATGTACCTTTCTAGTCTCCAAGTGTGAGCTTACAGCATCCGTCATCCATTTCGGCTGCACTAAAGAAAACGTTCTTCAGGCGGCGCGACAAAGCCCCTCTTAAAATATGGCTAGGGTTCCTCTGTACTCTAGACTGATACCGACTGAAGAATCTTTTACCTCTAATTCTTCCCTGTAAGTCTTCCAATTCGTAATAGGAGTTTCCTAACCTTCTACGAACTCTCGCTTTCACAAAGGATGGACCGAATTTGGCGTTGTAACCAGTTTGAAAACAGCTTTGTTTAATATTTCGACAATTCTAGACCGAAGATTATATCGCTTCTCGTTTAAATCGTGCTTTTCCTGCATTCATTTGCAAGCTTTATCTCGAACTATTTCAAATGAATCTTGACGATCAAATTTCAGAGAACGGTCAACTAGTAAATTTAACTTCCTTAACGAGGAGTATGTGCTACCGGATGTAATCATATGTTGTCCGAAGACCATTTAGTAGGGAGAGGTTTCCAAACTAGCATGCGCTGACGATCTCAACGCGCAACGTATTCTGTTGAGATACTTGTCCCAGTCCTTTTGGACCGGTCGTAGATAAGCTCTAATTGCAGAAATTACAGAACGGTTAACACGCTCGGAAACATTAGCCTGAGGCGAATTGACGGCAGTCATCCTATGCGTAGTGCCGTTTTGCTGCATTAATTTTTGAAATTGTGAGCCAATGTCGGACACCACTGTTTCAGAAGTCCCATAGGCCATAAACAACTCCCCTTCTAGATATTTTATAACAACACTTGTATCTATCTTCCTTACGGGTTTGAGAAATACATATTAGGAAAAATTGTCGAGCACGATGAATATACCAATATTTCATTTTGGATCTGGGATAAGGTCCAAGAAAATCTATGAACAAACGTTGGAAAAATCACTGACTTTCCGGTGCTTTTCCTAATGGCGGTCGCAGTACACAATTCGGAACTTTAGTGGTTTTACACACTTCACACATCTGACACTAGAACAGGCCACAAATAGTAAAGCCTTACTCTCTCAATCGTTTTGTGAATGGCGCCGTGAGACGTTAAAGGACTATCGTGAGCATGCGGGAGGATTTCCGGAACCAGTTCTATGGGTACCCGGAGCTTCCAGGCATACTCATCACGGACCTGCTCTCCCGTTAAATGTTTGGCTTTTCTATAAACATAGCCACTGTCAGTCTATAGTGGCTACTACGTCGTCGTTGACACGGGTAAGTGAGTCAAAAACAATATTTAGGGAACCCTTTCAATGTTCAATTGAAAAATCATATCTTTGTAAAGCTAAAGTTCATAGAGCTAAATGTGAATTTAGGTCGTGATTGGACATTTGCCACTTTAATGAGGCTAATTTTAAATTTCTGTCCCTCCACATATGCCCTTAAATGTTTGAGAGCGGCTACTGCCGCTAGACATTACTGCTCAGTCCCAGTATAATGGCGCTGAGCTTTGTTCAGCTTCTTTGAAATGAAAGCAATAGGCCGCCCATCTCCTTCTTCAGACACCTGTCGCTTTGCAAAGTCGGGGCTGCATAAGACTAGAGCCTTGCTGAGAGAAAGTTTTAAGACTTCAAAAGCTTTTATGGCTTCGTTGGTTAAGCTAAACCTTCGTTTTGTGGTCTTTAAGTCTGTTAATGGAGCTGAGAACGAAGCCAAATTTTTAACAAACTTGCGATAACACCCACACAAACCCATACAACTTCGTAGACTGCGTACCGTCTTTGGTAACGGAAAATTTTTAATTGCGGCCACCTTCTCTGGGTCGGTGCGTAATCATACAGAAGTGACTTTTGCCAATGTTGATCGTCAAACCTCTCAAAACTGGAAGAAAATACCAATAAATTATCGAGGTAAATAACCACCTTGTTTCTAAGATTAACTTACACAGCTTCACTCAGCCCAAAAGGCATAAACTTAAACTGGTAAAGCCATCAGTGAAGGCTGTTTTGTCTCGCCATGAAACCTCTAAAGGAACTTCACAATAAGCAATAAGGTCAAGGCTGGATATGAATTCCTCCTTAGGCAAACGACTTTAAATACCAGTTTAGCTTGGCGAACAGGATCAATATCTAAAATGGATACTTTTAAGCATTTTGAAAGCAGATCGTAAAGTTTCAAAAAATCGATGCCTAGATACAAATTCTGCTTCAGAGAAGGTACAATAAAAATTTTTAACGATTTTTTTATGTCGTGGTATTCAACATCCACTTTCAAATGTCCATCTTCTCTGCTGAAAAAATCCATCAGCAGTTGTAGCGTTGCCTTTAATTGTCTTAAATTCTTTGCTAATTATTTCTCTAGCTAAGTTTCCGCCAGCAAACTTATCGACGCGCCACAGTCCAGCAATCCGTAGACTTTACGATCAAACATACGAATTTATAAAAAGGGTCGAGGATCTTTTGATCTGGCAGGCTGATCAACAAAAACAGTTTTACAGGCTTTAACATTTTTCCAAAATGATTTAATTCGAGCAGATCTTCGCGATTTACGCTTCTCAAGATACGGTTCATTATTTACTTCTGGGATATTCATTTTTTCCAATATTGGAATTTTGTTATGAAGCAAAAGACATGTTGTGGTTATTTGTAAGTCAGGGAAAAATTTTGGTGCAGCTATAGCTGCATCTACTATGGATCAGTCATCGTTGCTTGGTTCCGAAAGGCACTCGAGGTCTTCTGTTTATATGGCGACTTCGACATGCCCACTTCGGAGTTTTTTGAACACTTACTACAGCTCGGTTTGTAAGTATTGGCAGCTCCGCAACCATAACAAAAGACTCTTCTTTCGGACACAGTCCTGATATCTGTGGCCTTCCTTACGGCAGTTTTAGCACAACAAAGAAAAAGCTTCGATATCGCCTTCCTTATCAGATTCAAATTCTAGTGGAACCTCTTGATCTGCACTAAATTCAGAGACTTCACGTTTATATGGAGAAGATTTAGCGTAGCCATGGCACCGCTTAACGTCCGACAAATCTCCCTTAATTCCACGACAGATCTAATATCAATATTTAAGATCTCATGTCTAATTTCGGGACTTAAATTATTTCTGAGAACCCGAATGAGCTTGTGATCCGTCCACGGATATTCTAATTGATCAATCAGGCTAGAAATGGAGTCATAGAAGGAATCGAATGTTTCGTTTGGCTTCTGTTTGGTATTTCTGATCAGCTCCTCGATATCACCGTCATCTCTACTCGGTCGAAGCTGTAGACGTAACGCTGAACAAAAGCTTGCCCAGCGTACTTCGCCATGGGCTTTGTGATAACGCCAATAGAACTCATTAGCTTTACCTTCAAAAAGAACTCTTGCATTTTTACAAAGAACAGTGAAATTATTTGAAGAGAACAAACTATTATCACCCGTCTCAGACTTGGCCATACATACCTAACAAACGCCCACTACCAAGACTGGACAAAAAGCAACGTGTGCCCATTGTGCAACATTGCGCAAGTAGATATCCAGCATATAATGTGTATTTGCGCCCTTACCTTGCAACGATCTCTATTTCTCCAAAACCCCAACCCTATAACCATGATAGCAAATCCCACAAATTCAAACTCCCACCTCATCCTAAAATTCCTGAACAGTTCTAAAATAACTTACAAAATATTAAATAAGAATACATGTAAATAAAATATGTAAATACAATTAATCCAATGTTTTTGTAAATACGAAAACTTTGTAAATATGAAAACTTTGTCAACAACTTTATATTAGATCTATAAACATATTTAAGCCCCGAGCTGAAGGCCTAAGCTGCTATGGCTCTAACGAAACGTTAGCTCTTAGTTTAACACTAATTGTTAGCTTTAGATAAATAAATAAATAAAATAAATAAATTTGCTAGCGTCTCCCTAGTTAGTGCTTCAACTCGGTAAATAAAGTTGTCCACTGACACTCCTACTCCAGAAAATTTTATTTTCCAGTTATTCAAAATATGCGCTATTTTATCTGGTCGGTTCAACAAATCAGATTCAGCGCTTCGCAGCGACGCTGGAGAATACGGAGCTAACATCCCTTGTCTAAAATGAACTCCGGTTTCCTCTCTCGTATCGGCCCTAAGGTATCCTCTTTCAAAATGTGGATAGTTGAAAAGTTAACTCAGTTCGATTGGAGTCCTATTTGCACCACGCACTTGATCAGACATTAATCTTACCATTGCTTCAGAAACGGACTTAAACATACTTTCGATAAGAGTTGCTAGCTATTTCGTGATGGCATTTGCAGTAATAACGCTTGGATTAGTAACCAAGCCCCACATTGGGCGCCACTTTTCCTAATAATAATAAAATATTATAATTGTACCGTGTAACGTTCGACTGAAGTGTAAAGTACTGTGAATGATTCCAAAGATCTGTATTGGCGGGGCTCGCTATAGGGTCCGGCACTAGCTCGTCGGCTTGTGGGGTGGAGGTATTGCTCGTACAGATCTGGGCACTGTCTACGCATTACAATTATTGTGATCAGAATTGAGCGTCCGTGCGACAATATCAAAAGCTATTTGACTAAACCGGAAGAAAAGATGCTTAAATTCAAAATAAATAGTTTTAAAAAGTAAGAAGGAAGTTAATGGAGGAAATACAGTTAAGGAAAAGAGAGAGATTTAGTATTTGCAAAGCCTTTGATGTAATTGGACTTGCATATTGCCCACCCTACCTATGACCACCGTCCGCTATAGCATAACTCTGAGGTCCCTTTTATACCCTATGTTCGTCGAGCCATCAGCTGAGTTCAGTAGATTGTTGGTCTAAGCTACCATTTTAATTCAGATAATTCACAAAAAGTTTAGGAACAAGGTGTATGCAAACATATTTATAAACAATATTATTATACGAAAGAAATATTAATACAAAATTATAATAAAGTAAATAAATAAATATAATATAAATAAATATAAAATTTAAATTTATGTGTAAATATAAATTAAAATTTAATTTAATTTTTTACTTCATTGGGTCTTTTATTTTTTTTCATTTAAAATGTAAAAATGTGTAAAATAGTAATCAACAACAAATGTTCAAACTTAGGCCACTTAATTTTTAATGTACATTTCACTAATTCAATTTTATGTAGTTTTTTTTAATTTACCAAAAAAAATGTATTTAATCAATTAATAACCGGGGTAAAATTTTATTAATTTTTTTCTCCATGCAGGGCAACTATGTTTTTTTTAAAAAAAAGAAAGTGTGAAGGTAAATAAATGTCGTAAAAGAAAGTCACGGCAACTTATCCATCGGCGAAAGATCGATAATAATGATAATGAAAATTTTTCTAGGCAAATGAGGTTAATAAAGCCGAATTGATTTAGATTTAATTATGTTAAATTATGTTTCGATTTTTCGATCAGAAATCTTTTTACATATTTTGTCTTGGTTTAAGAACAAAATCATATAGATCGTTGATTTTCTAGGATTAAAGCCATTTAAATAGAAGACCAAAACATGCGACAACTGCAGATGATTAGCGGACGACGGTAATTGCACTGCGCGACTGAGGATAGGCGCTAGATGTCAGCCGGACAGAGGTTAACGCTGCTTGTGTTGTTGGGTCGGCCAAAACCATTTTATAATCACACACGTTTAAACTATTCCGAGGCACTGCGGTTTAAAAATCTTCCTGAGCGTTATAAATGGTTTGGGACGATTGTTTTCCTTTTAACCAAAAATACGCGAGTCCAGAGTTAGGTGCGCAGGTGGCCCTCCACGGTGTGGTTTAGTGCGCCAATGGCGATAGTTTGGTTGAAGTCACAAAAAAAATCTGCTAAAATTGGCGGATCTTCCATTAAACTTTTCCAGCGAAACTGCTGCTTGAGGTGGCTGCGCATGCGCATGGGTAGGTCTTGAGGTTGCTGCGCATGCAGATAAGTATGTGCGCCGACGGCGGTAGGTTATGCGCGCATATTTAAGCTGGGGGTGCTCCCGGGGACATTAACTTATTTACTACTCGTGCGGGCACAATCTAAAAAATTCACAATGATCGCGGTGAGCACCAGTAAAAAATGAGATTTTAATAATTTTAACCAACCTGCCGACTGGGTTTGTGAAGAAATGCTGAGGTTGCTGTCAGCCAAATTCAGGAAAAAATCCAGAAACAAAAGGTATTTTCCTCTTGCCAGGCGGCCGCCGAGAGTTGGCATTATATTCTTCACTGATATTTTCCGATCACAATTTATATGCCCGTCATGTGGCTTACAAAAAATTTAATTTTTTAAAAAAAAAGACGCAAAACTTGTTGCATGTGCACGCCACGAAGGATCGATGGAAAAGAAATAGATAGAAGATAGAAGAATAGGCATCGGAAAGGAAGGACTTCGGCTTTCCAGAGCCTCACTGGCTCAGCTGTTGGCGATAGCCACGAACTAACATCTGGCATCCTCCCCAATTAGTATTTTCTAAAAACAATATTTACTGGTAATCGTATGGGATGCACCTGGCTAGTCTCCTAGTGTGAGCTTACAGCATCCGTCCGATAAAGCATACATTTAGGCTGAACTAAGCAAAACGTTCTTAATGCGACGCTACAACATACGCAACATATGCACATCGTTCAAGAGTCTGGACGATCATAAGATCCGGTGATACTGCAAAATTATTAAAACTTTGTTTTTCTTAACTAACTCTTAATAACTCTGATCTGCCTGCTATAAAGAAAATTCAATTCCCTACCTTTCAAAATGAGTCAGTAAATGGCCCAGAATCATACAGACAGACGGACTATCCGGATTCAACTTGAGATTGAAAAGCATTATGCTCGCAAACATCAATGTTTTGGGAGAAAACATTCATAATAATCGGTGGTTCAAGACACAATTTTAATTAACATTAATTTTGCCATTATACTAGCAAAAAATGTTGTGAAATCTAATGAAATATTTCATGGGTGACATAACCTTTAGGAAAATGGCATAAGAAATATGTTTTCTTAAATTCATTTGTTCAAAGGTTTTTTCATTAGCATTACTTTATAATAAACAGTTAATTCAACAGTTAATTTCAAAAGAATGTAATTGGTTACAATTCTGTATAAATGTACATTGAGCAACATAAATTGCCTTCGTAATGAAAAAATATAAAATATATTTTTTTTTATTTTTACTTACATTTTCACGCGTTGAGTTTTCGGCATCATCGGTTCTTTCAATGTTGCATTTTAATTTGTGCGGCTATAATTTCAACTCGCCTGGCTATACTGATTAAGAATATATATAATTTATGTATGGTGGTATATGTAAAAGATATGTAAATATATAAATTAATATGTAAAGTTTTCATACAGATTAATTGTTTTTCTTACAAAGTGCGCAAACCATGTTTAATGGAATGCAACAATCCAGCACAACGTTCTAGAAGAGATTAAAAACAGTGGTAGAAAAAACATGTTTCAGCTTGAGCTGTATTAAACTGTGTTACAGATTTCAATAAAATCTATTATCCACAGTTTTTATATAAGAATTAAAGTTTTCAGTCCTCCTGATCAGACTAATTACATTTGGCCAGCTTAATTGCAAATACATTTTAATGCCATTAAAAAATTAAATAAGTAATTCATTGTCAAAATAATAGCACTCAAAAAGCTAATATTTCAAAGAAATGTTAATTACCTAGTGAATGGGCTTGCCACGAAAATGCCAGAAGCCAGTTTGGTTTCTGAAAATCAATTAAATAATTTGTGAAAAGTTTAATTGCTTCTCCCAGGGCGCCGATAGACTGAATTATAACATGCAGCTCCAGAGGGGGAGAGGAGGATAAAATTGTTTTCGACATGTTACTTTAACGTGGCAAATGAAAATTTATGGCTTCGGTTTCAAAGAAACCCATTTTATATGAGAATATCTGCGAAGAGGAATTTGGCAAGCAATTAGATAATTGTGCCTTGCTCAACTTACGATTCTCCTCGTCGGCTGTGTCATAAGCTACACAGAAAATATTGGCTAATCAAACAACTTTTACAGTAAATTTTCAATTAAATTATGATATATGGGATGTAGGGTCTAGTTAATTTATATTATGTTTCTGTTATTTTACGTAGCATCTTGTACATGTATTAAATTGTCAATTCACTTGCTGTAACTAACTATAAATTTATTTTTTTGTTTTTTGTCCATGTCGAATTTTGAAAAGTTAAGACTATAAGTTAAGACCTCACAAAATTTACTTTTCAGTAAATTCAACCCACAATAATTGAGCATACCAACTGTAAATTTGTATGATTTTAGTAACAGTTTTGTTTCTGCGTAGGCAACTATTAGACACAATAAAGCCAAATTATCACCCAAATCAATTTTACGTAATAAGGATTTTAAGTAGGGGTTCCAAGTCAAATGCAATCATATTTAATAGCAGTATAAAAAGCCCAGTTTATAAATTTTACATAATGTAGACATTTTTCCTTATTTTATTTATTCACTTGAAATCTAAGTTAAAACTTAACATCGAGTTTAAAGTCATAAAAATTCATATTTGGTTAAGTGGTAGTATAAAAATGACGGTGTATAATACTTTTTTCTTTGCTATTTATTTATTGAATCTTCTCCTTTCGGATACTAACAATAAGTGTATCAAATCTTATAGTAATAATCTAACTAACAGTCATATGACTGGTACTGAGTTATGGCACACAGAGAATTATTGCTGGGTTGGAAAGTCGTTGCGTTGCAGGCGGGTTCTGCTGGAAACCCGAATTAAGCCTCTGGCGAGATGATTTCGGTGCACAGAGAGTTTTTCATTGTATGTCGTTTTTCGTTTGTCTATTTCATCTTTTACTGCAAGAATGCCAAGGTCTTTGTGGATGTTTTGGTTGCGAATATACCATGGTGCCCCAGTAATAATCCTCAGGATTTTCGATTGTGTGCGCTGTATGATGTTAATGTTGCTGCTGTTCGCGTTCCCCCAAATCTGGGAGCCATTTGTCCAGATAGGCTTGAGAGTGGAGTTGTAGAGCAGGAAATTTTAGTTGTAGCGTTTAATACCCAGTGGAAGCTGCTGCACTCATAGCAAAATTAACCCTAAATTTTAGAAATTCGCCCTAAAACTTTATTTTTTCTAAATCCAAGAAAAGATTTCTATTTTCAAGAAATTTTTTTCTCAAAACAAGAAAACTTTTCTTAAATCAAGAAAGTGTTTCTCAAATGTAGAAATTGTCGCCATAAACTGAACTTACCCTAAATCCAAGAAAGAATTTCTATATTTTAGTAAAAATGGTACTTATTTTTATAAATTTTTTTCTTCAAATTAGAAATTCTGCCCTAAAAAATTATTTACCCTAAAAAATAGAAAAATTTTCTCAAATTAACCATAAAAATACGATAACCCTAAAAAATAGAAACGCTTTCTTAAATATAGAAATGTGTTCTTAAATATAGAAATATTTTCTTAAATATAGAAATATTTTCTTAAATATATAAATATTTTCTAAAAAATAGAATTTAATCCCAAAATATAGAAATATTTTCTATAACATAGGAAACATTTTCTAAAATGACCATAAAATTGTTCTAACCCTGTCTGAGTAGCCTAGGGGTTAAAACGTCTGACCAGAAATCTAAGCACCGCAAGTTCAATTTAAGCTGCCGACATCTTTCTTTTTTTCTTTTTTTTACTTGTGTTATAAACACAGATAAGAAGTAATGCTTAGAACGACTTAATGTTTTACCCTTTATGGAAAAGTAATTAAAATATTTTCTGTCATATGAAATATCATCTTAGAAAATGTATTTTAAATATTTCGACTTTCACAGTTGCGACTTAACGAGTTCTAAAAACTTTTTTAGCCTAATATTCTTCGCAAACGCCCCATCATATAGTCTTTGGTTTGCCATGCGCTCTTCGCGCGCGACCGTGGCTCCATTCAATGTCTTTGAACTCACGCGCGGGAGACCTGGGTTCGAATCCCACCGACGGACCAATAAAATTGAAAGTTTTTTCGGATAAGATACTTATCGGATTTTACTTGTAAGAACTGAAATAAATCATAATTGTACTAATTTCTCTCTCTCTTCACCACAGAATTACAGTTGAAATCGATATAGGCAATTCATTAGTGCAATACTAATACAAAATTGGTGACTTTTCTGAATGAAAAGCGAAGTGCTTAAATCATATATGTACATATAATATACACATACATAAATCCTGAATGAAAAATTACATCATGATGAATGTAGGCACATTTTTTCTAATTTTTAGAAAAAATACCTTACATTTAAGAAATATTTTTCTATTTTTTAGAAAAGTTTTTCTTGTTTTTAGGGCTCTTTGCCTTAGATTTTAGAACAGAACGCCCTTAATTTTAGAAAAATTTACCCTACAATTTAAGGTGCGATGCCTTTGAAGTCAAAAATAAGGCGAATTTCTTGTTTTTAGGGTTAATTTTGGTATGAGTGTGGCTTTTAGTTTAAAATGTAGTTTCTTGCATTCGATGTGTCTTCTCCAGGTTAGTCGTCTGTTGTGTGGACGCCGAGATACGTTACTTCGTTGTTCGGTATCATTAGGATTTTTCGGTTTCAGATCCCCGATGACTTTCGCGATCTCCTATGGTTGATACAATGTTGCTCATAGCGGACTACAGATGTGTTTGTTTTCATCTGGAAAAAGCTTATGAAAACTCAGAAAAGTATCAAAAGATACAAAGAATCATTTTTAATTGAATTCTATTGGAAACCAGGAAACCGATTGATATTTTAATCCTGCGTGTCTGAAAAAACTAAAACTAAAAAATATGTGAAAACTGAAATGCAAAATTATTATACCCTTGCAGAGGGTATTATAATTTTGGTCAAAAGTGTGCAACGCAGTGAAGGAGACATCTCCGACCCTATAAAGTATATATATTCTTGATCAGGATAACCTTCTGAGTTGATATAGCCATGTCCGTCTGTCCGTCTGTCCGTCTGTCTGTTTCTACGCAAAATAGTCTCTCAGTTTTAAAGATATCGAACTGAAACTTTGCACACACCCTTCTTTCCTTTGCACGCAGCATATATGTCGGAACAGCCGGGATCGGCCGACTATATCCTATAGCTGTCATATAACTGATTGATCGGAAATGCCATAAATTTGGTGTTTGTTAAGTTAGGAAGTTGGGATTTTCTATTGGTTTTATTTTTGGACAATCAACCCGACCTATCAAATTTCATAAGGATCGGACGACTATATCCTATAGCTGCCATTTAGTTAAAAAAAAAAGTTCTTAAAAATTAAAAAACAAAAATCCAAAAAAAAAAAGAAATACAAATAAATTTAAAAAAAAAATCAAAAAAAAAATTAAAAATTTTTAAAAAAGGAGAGAAAAGGAGTACTTTCTGGGGTCGTGAAAAATAAGATAATATATTCACCAGCTAATTACGGAAGTCACAACTGCCATATTGGAGCCGCCATTTTGAATTTTGAAATTTTTTCTAAATCGGCCCGTTTTGAGAGCCCGTTACAACTGAGAAACTAGTTTGTGTAGAAACGAACGAACTGGAACTTGATATGCCCATATCGGCTTTTCTAGCGATGCTGATCAGAAATATATACAGCGTTTTTACAAAATCTTTTTAATTTTCATTGAAACTCAACTAATAGTAGGTAATAATAATACAAAACAGCTTAGGATTATTCATAAGATTTTTGAAAAAAAAAAAAAAAGTGGAATATTACAAAAATTTGTTTGTTCAAAATAATAGTGAAACTTTTAAAAATTCATCACAACTAAGAAAACCATATTTAAGGATTATTTTAGTATTTAGTTGCATATCCTTTGTTTGCAATAACGGACGCACAGCACTTATGCATGGAATCAACTAAACTTTGGCATCTCTTCAGAGGAATAGAGCCTCAATTGGATTACGATCGGGTGAATGTGTAGGCCACTCCATGACACTGACTTGATTGGCCGCGAACCACTCTTTCGCGAGTTTACTCGTATGTTTGGGATCGCTGTCCTGTTGGAATGTCCAAACAAGTGGCTTGCCCTCGGAATTATGTGGAAACATCACGTCGTTTAAAATTTTGACGTATAGATAACGGTCCATGATGGTTTTGATCCAATATACTGGCCCAACTTTACCGTTTTTAAGGTATATTTCGGAGAAAAAACACATAAGGGTGGTCGTCTAATAAACTGCCGACTGCCACGGCCTCCAAACAAAACTATTTTAGACTCATCCGACCACAAAATATTCCTCCACTTCTCCAATGGCCAATTCAAGTGCCGTCTTGAAATCTTTAAACGTTTCGCGGCATGTTGTGAGTGACGGCACTTTTCTTGGACTTCTTGAAATGAGGTTATTATCTCAGCGTCGCCTTCTTATTGTTTCCAAACTTGCATTTAAGTTACAAGTTTTTTTTAGGGATGCAGCAGACGCGAAAGGTTCGATTCTTGACTGTCTTTCTAAGCGATCCACTGACCTTTTGTCCAGGCGTTTCATTTGCTGGCTCATATTTTGTAGCATTTCTAACCATTGTAGAAAAGCCAATAATATTTTGCACTTCGACATAAGTCTTCTCAGCAGATATCAATTTTTTAATCAGATCTCGCCTCTCGACAGAGCAGTGTTCGCCACGCCCCATGTAGTCAGGAAAGAATGTTACAGAAAAATCCCAAAATGCTTGGGTCTGTTAAAAACACCCAAAACTATTATTAACCACCACAAAACTCTTTTAAAATTAAGTTGTCTCTGGCATTAATATTATAGTCTCTAAAAATAGAGACGAAAATCGAAAATAACTACACATTATTATAGAGCAGTTAATTACAGTTCCTAATGTGAAAAAATGAATTGGATTTTTAAAGAAATGGAGAAAATATTGAGAAAAAACTTATTGCTTGACCGGCACTACTATTATTTTGACCGCAACTGTATACGTTATAGAGTCAGAAAGGTCTCATTCACTTCGTGGCAACCATTTGACTGAAATTATAAAACCTTTTGAAAGGGCTTAACGATGCGATGGCTTTATAGCTTGTCACTGATACTGTTGCGTTTGAAACAATATTCTGTTTCAACTTGAAAAAATTGCTTGTTGCTCAACGTTAGTACAAAGTATTGTATTTTTAAAATAAAAAAAAACTACTTTTTAATAACTAAACGACTTCTAATTCCTTATAACTTGAAAATTTGTTTTGCGTTATTAGAGACATTTATTATTTATTTTTTTCTCAGCTAGCTTGCCCATTATTTGATATTTAAATTTGCTATATAATTTATTGTCATTCAAAATGTAGCTTTCATTTATTTTCTTAATTCATCTTCGGGTAAAAGGTTGCACATTATTAATGATTTTTGACACGTTCCCTGATGAATACCTTGAAAAACTAAAAAAAATAATCAATATGTGAAAAAGTTAAAAACCATTGCAATTGAATTACCAGGATTTTTTTTTAACATCCTTCCACAATTTATGTTTTTCATAAAGCAAGCATTTCTTGCTTCTGTGTAACAAGTGCCATCAAATCCACAAACGGGGCGATAGTTTCTTGAACAGAATATCTCACAACCCTTGGCGCAGTAAAAACAACAGCCGAGTGCCAGAAATGTTAAGATATGCATAGCTATAACTTAATGCACGATTATATTAAGCACTCTGGGAACTTTAAGAAAATATTAAGATATGTATATATATAGAGTCAGACCGGATAATGATTTCAGTCAAGGTATTTTAAGCGTGGAACGAATACATTACATATTACTCGAATACAAAACTAAGAAGATTAGCTTTGGTAATCTAAAATCTACATATGGACTCAAAATATTTTAACGAACCATCAAAAGGTAAAAATCTATACAGAGGTTTCATTTGCTCTGCCGGAACACTTGCCAAAGCTCTGCTAAGAGCTATGTTTGAAGCTAAATTTGGTTTCTCACCACCCTTAAGACTTTCTTAAAACCGAGATTATTCATTTCAAACTAAAAATGTATTTGTAAGGGGTTTGAAAATAACCACAGATTGTAAAATATAAACTTCTGTTTTTTTTTAGTGTAGGTATTCTCAAAGAATTCGTGTTGTTCTTATCGCAGTGAAGTCATACGTTTGCAATTTGTTTCACTTATCCTTTTAATTCAACAAATGGTCTACATTAAATGAAATCTGTATCTTATTCTTGTTTGTGCTTTTCTTAAGTCTCAGTTGGAGCAACAGTGTTTATCGATCCAGAGCAACTGTTTACGTTAACTCTTTTGAGAAATCCGCTCAATGAAACTGCTTAAGATCTAGGATATCTGTTCGTCCATATATTAAATTCTTAAATCGCGAAGTCAGGACCATTTCTAAGGAAGCTTATAACCCTTACACCAATAAGCTCCTATAGCAAATTCCCTAGGTTCTACGGTTATGCTGTCCAAGCTAAATACAATCCGTCCGGCAAGTGTTTCTATTGCTTTCATTAAGAGATTTAAACTGGGTGACATCACGTCTTACAGACACCGAACGCCTGTCGACTTATCTCATCTGATGATCTCCCCAATTTGGAATATTTCTTGCAGACCAACTCACCGATTTCATCCACTGGCACTACCGGTGTATAGGTCAAACAACACTCTTTGACACATTCCCTTTGCCATAATTACAATCAAGATTACCTCCTTCTAGTCCTTTAAGTGCAACTCAAGAAAATTCATTGCGTTCCTTTCATTTCTAAACTTGTTATCCACTTATTGTAAAATACCATTATAAGTATAATACATTGAGCAAATAAATAATAAGCATCATAGGCTGAAAAACATTTCTCTAAGATTTCAGCAATTTACAATAAAAGATCATGACACTGTCTTAAACGTGAAAAAAAAATTGGAAAGCTAGGAAAGCCCCTAGTGTGTGTTTTGGACTTGAATCGCTTGGAGTTATATTCTGTGTTCCTCAAAGGCAAAGGAATGCCAGTGTGCACTTAATAGTGTACACATTAAGTTGAAAAAGCAACCTGTTCAGCGTGTCTTCTGTTTATGAGGTTTGGGGAACCCATTGCACTTTTAGTAATTATACAAAATTTACGGACCGACTTTGTATAAAAACGTCATAAAGGTCAACAAGTTTTTCGAGTTGTACGATGCCGAGACATTTATACAGTGTCGTGAATGTGAATTGCAGGAATATTTTCCACATAATAAAATAACATCGTGGCTTTAGTTTATGCCCCCCTTCCCCCCTCTCCCCTCTTGTGGGCACGTTTCCGCCTCGACGCTGCCAAACAAAAGGCACCCAGGAGGGCGCAAAGTTGAGCAAAATGTCGGGCCGCCGCTAAAATAAACCGATTCTCGCAAAAACACAAACTTGCACTCGTCCACATCAGCTACACACTCTTAGTATTCCGATAGGCGTGTGAAAATTGTCGCCTTCCGCTTGCCATTTTGCGGACGACTTTTCCAGAGCCCTTATGTCATGAATTAAATTTGATACGTGCGGGTAGAAGTGTGGGGAATGCTAAAATCGATTTTAAGTTTTATTTAAGGAATGTACAGTTGTTTTCTATCTCTATCCCGTAATGTTAAGAAAAATGATATGTACCACCAATATTATCTCATATATATCTTCCATGGTGAAAGAAGCCAGGAGTGCTCGGATTTACCAAAAGGTGGTCAAAGGAATTCGACGATCCACGAAGACTTTACTCGTTTCATAAGTCAGTCCAGTCCTGGAATATTGTTAAATAGCTATCCTTTATATGATGTCCATATAAGCCGGATAGATTCTGTGCAAAGAACTAATAGACTTGTAAATAATTTACCATTCTTATCCAACCGAACTACTTTTGTTCGTAAACTTATTCATGGGGATGTGAGAGTCCCGAGTTACTGGTCGCCTAAACTTACCAGTGCCTTATAGAATTTTCAGGAAATATATTCCTCTTATCGATGCTGATCAAGAATATATATACTTTATAGGGTCGGGAATGTCTCCTTTACGTTGTAAACTTTTGACTTGAATTATAACATAACTGCATCATTGCTTTTCCTGTAAAAGGGTAAAATAAAACAAGAGAAGAAGCAAATTTCGGCAAGCCGAAGTTTATATACCCTTGCAGTTATTACAAATCGACTTCATTTCGATTTCTATGACTATATTACTAAAACAATGAAGCTATGTCTATTTTGCGCTGCATTTTGCAATCGTTTTTATGACAGCTATATGATTTTGTTGTCCGATTTTAATTTGATTAAAACCGTAATTCCATAATATTTAAATATTACAAAATCCCAAAGATCAAAAAATTATAAACAACAAAGTTATAATTTTTTCCCGATTGTTCTTATGGAGCTATATGAGCTCTATTATATTATATACTACATGGAATAGAAAGACAACTTTTGGGAAAGTTTCAAGCAGATAGCTTCAACGGACGGACAGGCGGACGGACAGTCATGGCTAGATCGACTTTCCTGGTGATGCTGATCAAGAATATATATACTTTATAGGGTCGGAAATGTCTTCTTCACTGCGCTGCAAACTTTTGACTGAAATTATAATACCCTCTGCAAGGGTATAAAAAGGGGTTGTATGTAGACTTTAGTCCGCCACTGTACATTAAAAATATTTGCCATTGGAATCAGGCACATTCAAAATGAAATCAGGTTATTGCACATTTGATACCAAACGAAAATACTCCTTGAAAATATAAATTAAATTAATTTAATTAATTTAATAATACTTTTTGGTTCAAATACAGCTCTTCATTTTGCATTTTAGTAGGCAATGCGTATTAAATACCAATACCAATACCATGAACGTCTGCACTCAAGAGCCCATGTCAGTTTTTTGCCTGGGGTGTCGGTTGTAAAGGACATCAGTGCATGGGTGAGTGTCCGGTCTTGACCTATCTATGATTTCTGTTTTTTGTGTGGTCTTGATTTTAAGGCTCTGCAGTGCAATCATTTTTATGGGCATGTTTAGGCCTACCGGGAATCATAGCTTTTTTATGTACAACAAATAAATGCTGAGTCAGAATAATTTAAAAATGCAACAATTTGTGGCGTATAGAATGGTCCAAATGATGCGAATGAAAAAAAATCGGAAAGCTTTTATTTTATGTCCTTGGGGTTGTTTTATGAGTACAAAACATTTATAAACGCTTCTTTAGATGTGTACGTTTTTGTTTATACAATTGGCTGATTGCAACCACATTTCAATATTTTCTTGCGATTGTGGATATTTGTATACCCTTGTAGAGGGTATTAAAATCTTGGTCAGAAGCTTGTAGCGCTGTAAAGGAGACATTTCCGATGTCCTGTTTCCGATACCTGTTTGTTGGAGCAGTGTACAAGCTAGCAACAAAAAACTTTGTCAAATTCGCACTTATAAGATAGTTTTAAATAACTTGTTTTTATAGCTGTCGCCCAGTTCACGCTGCTACCAGCAAGGGTATTCAAATTTCGGCTTGCCAAAGTTTGATTCCGTACTCGTTTTTATTTATTAATGCGCATTCATTTTGGTTTTAGAAAAAGTTGTGCTGCATCGTATGAATATTGAATGAAATGGAATACCAGGCATGCCTTTTTATACCCGTTACTCGTAGAGTAAAAGGGTATATTGTATTCGTGCAAAAGTATGTAACAGGTAGAAGGAAGCGTTTCCGACCCTATAAAGTATATATATTCTTGTTCAGGATCACTAGCCGAGTCGATCTAGCCATGTCCGTCTGTCCGTCTGTCCGTCTGTCTGTCCGTCTGTCTGTCTGTCTGTCTGTCTGTCTGTCTGTCCGTATGAACGCTGAGATCTCGGAAACTATAAAAGCTAGAAGATTGACATTTTGGATGTAAATTTTAGGAGTTCCTACGCAGCGCAAGTTTGTTTCAAAATGGTGCCACGCCCCCTCTGACGCCCACAAGCCACAAGCTGTGGCCACAGTTTTGATGCTATTATGAAAATTTTAATTGATATGTATTTGTTTCGTCAATACCTATCGATTGGCCTAATAAAAGTTCGCCACGCCCACTCTAACGCCCAAAAACCCATTAAACACTTAAGCCTGGCTAGCGCCTACATTTCCGCCTTTCATGGCGCCATCTAACGGATGAGTTTGGAACAGCTGGCCAAGGTGCTCAACAGAGTAAACGTTAATTCTCGATAAGGATTTCTATTAAAGGAAATTGCGATGGTTTTCATTTGTCAATACCGAACTACATATATCCCAAGAACTATGCAAATCAAATCAAGTTGGCCAAATTGGAGGTCGGAGTCAAACAATGGCGTATGTGTGTATGTATGTAAGCATATACATATGTATGTATTTACATTGTACACAGTTGCAATTGCCCGGCAAAGATAACTCCTTTCAAAGAAAGCCATTCGCTATACCCGTTACTCGTGTTGTGCAAACATTTAGACTTTAATATACATAATACTATTTAAGAATGTATGTGTTTAGCCAATTTAAGTATGTATGTTTAATATTTCTAGTCAATTTATTGCACTCAAAAACATAAACATAAAAACAGCTGCTGGTGCAGGACAACAGCTGCCTGCGCTAAAGCAGCGCTGGTGCTGATGCTCGTGCTGTAAAGCTGCCAGCACTCGAGATCGCCGAATTCAAATTGATATTTTTTGAACTTTTTTTCCTTTTTTCCTGTGGTCACTCTAATTCACATTATGTTAATGCAAAATCTAAATCATTTGAAATGGGGCGCGCATTTTGTCTCTTTTTGCTCCTATTCGTTTCTCACAAGTGCATTAACCTGCGCTAGAGAGAGACGGAAGATGTGCTAGGCAGAATGCAAAGTTCTAGAAGGCACGGTTCGCTGTTAGCAAAAAGGGCGGGAATCCGTGCAAGTAAATTGGCGGTTATGAACTTTGCAGAGCTGCAAACTATTCTGCTCTCGCTTTAGTCTACGACTAACCATCGTATGTGATCTCTCTTCTCGTCTGCGATTGCGATTTTTGTCAGTTTTGCCTATCTTTAAACAAATCTCCCTTAACGTAAACTATCCATTTTTACTTGCATTTTTGTAAACTCATTAAACTCATTTTTCTGTGCTTAAAACTAACGTAAATTTTGTAAACAAATTGTTACGCGGTCGCGAGTTGTTGCTGCCTCTGCCGATTTGCTGCCGACGTCGCTGCCGTTGTTTGCTGCTGGGATAGTTGCTGCGCTCGCTGCTAAGTACCCCTTTTAATAATAATATAAGATTAAGTCTTTTTCAAGACTTACTCTTAAATTATTATTATTCATATTTTTCACATTTGCAAATTTTTAACGTAATTCATTTTTTGCCGCTCCGCCCCTTTTAACGTAGATTTGTTAATAATAATATAAGATTAAGTCTTTTTCAAGACTTACTCTTAAATTATTATTATTCATATTTTTTACATTTGCAAATTTTAACGTAATTTATTTTTTGCCGCTCTGACCCTTTTAACGTAGATTTGTTAATAATAGTATAAGATTAAGTCTTTTTCAAGACTTGCTCTTAGATTATTATTATTCATATATTTAATTTTAGCAAATTATTAACGTAATTCATTTTCAATTGCTCTGCCCCTTTACCCGTATATAAATAAAAGAATTCAGCCTTTTTTAAGGCTTATTCTTATATTTCTATACATTTACGTATTTATCTTAGTAATAGTACTATAAGTCTAAGTCTTTTTTAAGACTTACACTTATATTTCTATTATTTATATAATTTATATTAACTATATTATATTATAAAATTTATATTATATAAATATAAGAATTTAGCTTTTTTAAAGCCTTATTCTTATATTTCTATTAATAATCGTAGTAGTCATATAAATTTAAGATTTTTAAAAATGCCTCGTTTGAATAGACCCACTGCATCTCAGCGGGCTAGGAACCAATTGTTGAGAAATAGGGCCAATAGGGAAAATCCAGAGTATGCAGAGATGGAGAGGGTAGAAAATTCTGAATCTCAGCGTAGGAGAAGGGAAAATGCAGTAGCCAGGAATTCAGAGCAGGGTGTAAATACAGCGTCTCGTAGGTCAAGACGCTTGAATCCGCACACTCGTGCGGGTGATCAGGGAGCAGATACTGCAAGACGTAGGAATATTCGCTCGAACCCCGTTCTTCGGGCGGGTGAGCAAGAAGCAGATACTGCAAGACGTAGGAATATTCGCTCGAACCCCGTTCTTCGGGCGGGTGAGCAAGAAGCAGATACTGCAAGACGTAGGAATATTCGCTCGAACCCCGTTCTTCGGGCGGGTGAGCAAGAAGCAGATACTGCAAGACGTAGGAATATTCGCTCGAACCCCGTTCTTCGGGCGGGTGAGCAAGAAGCAGATACTGCAAGACGTAGGAATATTCGCTCGAACCCCGTTCTTCGGGCGGGTGAGCAAGAAGCAGATACTGCAAGACGTAGGAATATTCGCTCGAACCCGTTCTTCGGGCGGGTGAGCAAGAAGCAGATACTGCAAGACGTAGGGAAATTCGATTGGATCCAGTTCTTCGTGCCGGAGAGCAAGCAGCCGACACTCGGCGTCGCTTTATTAGGCGAAGAAACACCGATGAAAGAGCTACAGAGCAGGTTGTTAATACCGCTGACCATCGGTTAAGGCGCTTGGATCCCGTTTTTCGTGCGGGTGAACAAGAAGCAGATGCTGAAAGACGTAGGGAAACTCGCTCGAACCCCGTTCTTCGTGCGGATGAACGAGCAGCCGATACTCGGCGTCGCGCTATAAGGCGACAATTAAGAGAAGTCCGAGCTATCGAGCAAGTTGGTAATACCGCTGACCATCGGTTAAGGCGCTTGGATCCCGCTTTCCGTGCGAGTGAGCAGGCAGCCGATACTCGGCGTCGCGCTGTAAGGCGACAAGTTAGAGAAGTCCGAACTACAGAGCAGGTCCAAAATACTGCTGACCGTTCGGAAAGGCGCTTGGATCCTGATTTCCGTGCGGGTGAACAAGCAGCCGATGCTCGGCGGCGTTCTCTGAGGCGGTTGGATGCTACGTATCGTGCGGGTGAGCAAGAAGCAAATACCCTGCAACGAGCGCAGGCAAGATCAACTCAGGATCGCTTATTGCAGAGAGCGCAGGATAGGTTTAGGAGAGCTACGGCTAGGAGTTTTAGGGAACGTAGGGCCGTCGAGCAGGCGAGAAATACACTGGCTCGACGAAGTGCTCGTATAGCTGCTCGACAAGCAACTATCGATGCTATTCGAAATATTAGTCAGAGAGTTAGTCAGTATAGAAGCCTCAGTGGCAATAGGGATGCAGAAAACCTTCGGAACGCAAACCGAAGTCAGGAGATTCGACTTGATTTATCCCAGGGAAATAGGACTCCTAGAAATATACCTATTGGATTGGATGCTCACATAGCCAAATTCAATAGGTTAGTAAAACTTGGCCCCGATCAGATTTGCTTCTGCTGCAAGGGATTGTGGTTTCCCAAGCAAATACGTAAGCTTTCTAGAGCCTATTTGGAAGAAAATTGCGAGTTTAAGGAAGAGATTTACCAGAATGCAAGCCAGCTTGCTTTCACTGGGGAATCCTTTAAGTTCTGTGGCACATGCCACGGCAATATAAAAGCCGGAAGAAAGCCCAAAGGTGCCATTTCCAACGGCTTAGACTTCCCAGAAATTCCTCATTCCTTGAGGGGGCTTACTCCCTTGGAGGAGCGACTGATTTCACCTCGCCTTCCATTTATGATAATTAAGTCGATAGGTCATGAGCGTCAGAGTGCAATAAAAGGAGCTGTTGTAAATGTCCCCATTCCGGTTAGCAACATCGTGACGTCCCTTCCACGAGCTTTCCACGAGGCAGAGGTTGTACAGCTCCACCTCAAGCGAAGAATGGAGTACGGACATGATTTCATGGCAGAGACCATTAGGCCTTCCAAAATTGCTGACGCCATCAGGTACTTAGTTAGTACAGAGCTTTACAGAAAGCACAATGTGTCAGTGAACGAGCAGTGGATCTCTGATTTCACATCCGAAACTGTTCCATTCGTAGCTTCTCAAGCGGACTTAGCCTTTGTAGAGGGACAACTAGCCATCCAACAGGAGGATGTAAACTTGGAGGCGGGAAATTCCGAAGAGAATGAAGAAGCCGAAGAGCTAAATCCTGGAGGACAGGAAACTCTGCTTGAGAATAACCAGGCACACAATGTAGGAATTCCGAGAATCACAATGGCTCCAGGTGAGGGCCAAAAGCCTCTCGACGTGATTCTCGATGTCGACTCCGAAGAATTGGCGTTCCCAAGCATTTATGCTGGCGTCAAGAGACCATCTTCGGAAAGTTATACAACCATAGTTAGATCAGAGCTTAGGAACGTAGATAGAAGAGGTTGTAGAACTGACAAGTTGTTCTTCAATTATAAGAAGTTGGAATTGTTGAAAATTCGAAACAATATTTCAACTTGCCTACGTAAGCGGAGCGCTTCTAGCGCGATAACTGCCGCCAACGTACTCGATGAAGCTTTCATGGGAAACTTAATTTCCCATGATGACGGATATCGAATTCTTAAGGACATTCGCACGTCTCCTGCTCACTGGGAAGATGAGAAGAAGAAAGTCATGGCTATGATTCGCCAATTTGGTTTGCCAACTTTCTTCATAACTCTGTCGGCCGCAGAAACTAGGTGGCCAGAGCTGCTAGTACTGCTCAAGCGCAATGTAGATAGGATTGAAATTAGTGAGGAGGAAGCTTTGAACTTACAGTTTAGAGAAAAGGCGCGGCTGATCAGAACTGACCCAGTGACGTGTGCTAGGTATTTCGATTATAGGTATAGGGAAGTTCTAAAGCTCATGAAGAAGCCGGGGGAATCTTTGGAAGTAACTTTGTTACTACCTATTATTGGCGAGTTGAGTTTCAACAGAGAGGTTCCCCTCACATTCACGGCATGTTTTGGCTGAAAGACGCCCCGGAAGTGGATTTCAACAGTGAAGAATCTATTGCTAGTGTAGTAGCCTTCATTGATCAGTTTGTAACTGTGGATGTTACAAACACAGATTTGGCTCCGTACATTGAATACCAAAAGCATAAGCACGGGCATTCGTGCCTTAAAAATGTGCGCGAATCCGTTTGTCGATTCGGTATTCCATACCCCCCAATGCCCCGCACGGAAATATTGAAGCCACTTCCCGAAGAAACTCCCAATTTGTCTCTTCATCACGAAAACTATCAGAAAATTCGCAGTCTTTTACTTCGGGATCAATCCGAGGATTTGATTAGCCATCTTAGCATATTCGAAAATTTTCTTTCTCACGATGAGGTGAGCCTCAGTTACGAGGACTATATATATGCTATTAGGTCTAGTTTGAAAAAAACACAGATTTTTCTGAAGAGAACATTTGCAGAAATTCAAGTTAACGCCTATAATAAACACATTCTTTCAATGCAAAGGGCAAATATGGATATCCAGTTAATTTTGGACCCTTTTGCGTGCTGTAGCTACATAATTAATTACATTAACAAGTCCCAAAGGGGTATTTCGAAGTTAATGCGCGAAGCAGCTAATGACATTCGAAGAGGCAACTCAAGCATTCGTCAAAAGCTACAGTATCTCGGTCACAAGTTTATTTCGGGCACTGAGATCTCTGCTCAGGAGGCCGTATATTGTTGTATGGGATTGGCGTTGTCAGAAACAAGCAATAAATGCGTGTTCATAAACACCTTCCCTCCAGAACAACGAGTTCGTATGCTTAGATCTATAAGCGTCCTGCAAAATATGCCTCAGGATTCCACTGACATCTTTCAGAAAGGTTTGCTGGACAGATACGAACAAAGACCAGATTCCCATGACGGCCTGTGTTTAGCCGATTTTGCTGCAAATTACGAGTATTCTAAAACCCGTGGTAGAGCTCGCCAAGGGGAAAATAGTAACAATGAGGCTGAAGAAGAAAATGAGGTCTTAGGAACAGTTTTTTTCGCACTTCGCGATGGTAGTGGATTTATTAGGGAAAGAAACCAGCCGAGTATTATTAGGTATAGCCCCTTTAATATTAATTCTGATAGGCCCAATTATTTTAGAGCATTAGTTATGCTATATTCTCCATGGAGAGATGAACAGGTAGAATTGTTTCAGAGAAATTGTGAGGAGTTTTATCATGAGCACGAGGAGGCTATTAAAGCCAACTTTGATAGGTATAATGCCATAGACAGCTTAGAAGACGCGCTCAGAAGGGCCATGGAGGCTGAGGAAAATAGCGAGGAAAATGTAGATGAGGAGGCCGCAGTTAATGAGGAGTTTAGGGCCTTAGCTTTTCCAGAAATATCTTCTCAAATAAATGTTTTAAACTTAGACGACCGTGTTCAGGAAGTAGATCCGGATAGCAATATCCGCATAATAAAGCTCCCGCCAATTATTTCCCCTGAAAATTTATCCACCTTAGTTAGGTCTCTTAATTTAAAGCAAAAAACTTTCCTTACGCATGTCTTGCACAATGCAAGGATAAATGCTAGTTTCCATGAGTTCGTAGGAGGCGGAGCAGGTGTCGGCAAGAGTAGACTTATATCCACCTTATTCCAGTCCCTTTCCAAGGAGTATAATGGTAGAGTAGGATGCGACCCAACTTCTGTTAAAATACTGCTGTGTGCTCCCACAGGCAAAGCTGCTTTTGGAATCGGAGGCTCCACTCTCCATTCCATGTTCTCTCTCCCTGTAAATCAGGCTGGGTCTGCATTTAGGAGTTTAAGCCCTGATCTGTTAAATACCCTGCGTTCAAGATTTATTGATCTTAAAGTTCTTATAATAGACGAAATTTCTATGGTCGGCGCAACCATGTTTTCCCATCTGGACTCTCGCCTTAAGCAAATTTTCTCCAACGTTGATACTCCCTTCGGAGGCATTTCGGTCATCGTGTTCGGCGATCTTAGGCAATTGCGGCCAGTTTGTGATCGTTGGATTTTCCAGCCGCCGTCGCATGATCCATACAGCGCTATATTTGGATCCCACCTCTGGAGTCCTTTTAGGTTTTTCGAGCTCACAGAGATAATGCGACAGCGAGATGACCAGCCGTTTGCAATAGCACTCAACAACATGGCGTCCGGCCAAATGTCGTCTGAAGATATTGTCCTACTTAGAGGCCGTACTTCCTTAGAAAGTCAGATTCCAAATGACGCCATTCACCTTTTTCAAGCAATCAGGACACAGACCGATACAATAGGGAGAAGCTCAACTCGATTCCCACTGATCAGTTCATTTCGGAAGCCATTGACTCTGTAAAATCTGCACATATTAGCTCAGAGCAGGGGAACAGATGTCTGGAACAAGCTAGGGCATTAAAAACATCTGAGACACAAGGTTTGTGTACCTCGCTCATTTTAAAAACCACTGCTAAATACATGATGACGGTCAATGTAGACACATCAGATGGTCTCGTAAACGGAGCCACTGGTGTCCTTAGGGAGATAGGTTTCAACACGTCCAACTCTCCAAACATTCTTTGGATTCAATTTTTAGATGACAGTATAGGAGTAGCTGCACGATCAAAGTGCAGTCATCGCCAAGAGGCTTCATGGACCCCAGTAGTTAAGATCATAAAAAGCTTTCAGATTAATTCTAACCAGGCCACAACCATTGACCGAAAGCAGTTTCCAGTGGTACCTGCAGAAGCAATAACTATTCACAAAAGTCAAGGCGCTACGTATAGCAAAGTGGTGGTTCACACTAGTCCTAGCATGCAGAGAGCTGCGCTGTACGTAGCCTGTAGCAGAGCCACAAGTGCAGCAGGTCTCTATATTATTGGACCTTTCGTCCCCCAAGATCCGCCCAGGGATCGGCTTCCGAGGAAGAGCTCCGAGAACTGCGTTCCACTAAGTTACTGAGTACCCATTTCGATTGTTTACTCAATAGTCCGAACCTTCATGTCTTTTTCCATAATACGGAAAGCTTGCACTGCCACATTAGCGATGTGTGTTCCGATCAGCTAATGCTTAAGTCTTCCATTCTGTGCTTCGTTGAGGCTTCCACATACTCAAATGAATCATACGAAATTCCTGGCTTCGCCACAGCAGTGCGACTAGATTGCCAGTCAGTAGCTAACGGAGCTCGACCAAAAAGAGGCATTCTCGTATTCGTTCGAAACGAACTCTTTGAGAATGTCAGTCTTTGTTCAAGTGGTCGCTTTCTGGCTAATTCCTCAAATATAGCCTCTCCAGTGTTCGAGTTTGCCATCTTTAGGTACCGGTCTTTAGGGATTGTAGTTATTTATAAAAGTCCGACCTATCCGTTGTTAAAGTTTGAAACAGAGTTTAAGGAGTTATTTCAGCGGCACACATTTTTAAATAGTAATAGTTTAGTGTTAGGAGATTTCAATTTATGCCTTCACTCCATCTCTGGCTGCTGTAGGAGAGTTTTTGATTTTCTAGCAGATGTAAAAGGGTTTAGTTCGTTGCTAGATTTGGACTCGTCGACAACCAATTGCAATACGCATATTGATTGGGCGTTTTCAAATATTTTCGATAATAGGGCCACTGCGCGCACATTTGAGACTACATATAGCTACCACAGTGGTATATTAGTTAGCGTTAGGGAGGCTGAATAGGTAGGGAAAATTGTATATATTATATTTATAGTATGTTTAAATTAAATAGTTGCAAAAAACAAAAACAAAAATTAAATAGTTGCATGCACATTTTTTTTATAGTATGTATATATTATATTTAATATAAACAAAAAATAATCAAAAAACAAAAAACAAAAAAAATTAAATAGTTGCATGCTAAATTTTATTTATAGTAACTAAATTAAACCCTAAAAAAAAATTAAATAGTTGCATGCAAAATTTTTTTATAGTATGTATATACTTAAATTAAACTAAATTTTTTTTTTAAAAAAAAAAACCCAAAAAAAGAAAATATAATTAGTAAGGTCAAATAAGTATTAGTAGTATTAGTAGTAAGTACATAAGTATGCCTTCCGTATGTTACGGATAAACAAAATTTTGGGGAACATGGAGATTCCAAACTTGAATTAAGTTTGGCAACTCAAGTCGACTCGTAGGTCCCCAAATTTTATTTTGGTTTGAAAGACCCCGTTGCAAATCAACGGCCTCCACGTGGTGTTCCCTGGTTACCGATTTTAACATAAAAATCGGGAGCTAATTCGAGCGGCGAAAAACATACAAGACGGTATATTTATATTAAGTTGTTTAGCTGAGTAACGGGTATCTAATAGTCGAGGCACTCGACTATAGCGTTCTCTCTTGTTTTGTTTAAAATTTTAAAGTTAACGATAGTGGAGAATGCATAATTCACATGGTGCTTACCAAAAAAACTGGACAAATAAAATATTTTTAACTTAGGTTTTCGTTGGTGTAAATATATTTATGTAAGCATATAGTTGTCAGTACTGGCTTGGGAGTTTTGGAACGGGTTCGGTCCGAGAGTTGAAAAGAAGCTGTCGTCTTGAGTAGTTCTCAAATCAGCATGTAACGGCAGAGGGATCTTAGGGCCGCCGCATCGAAGAGGTGCACTAAAGTCGTCATAAAGTCGTGTCGCCGCAAATAAGAACTTAAAGTACCAGCTACAGTCAACTTGCGCCATCTACATAAACTTATTATGTTCTACTTAAGCCATACCCAATCTTCTTATTATTATTAATAAAGTCTCAACCTTTATTTTTAATTATTTTAAAATTGTGGGAAGAGTATTTTTTACACATCGAGAAAAACGACATAGTACGAGTCCCGACCAGAATTAGTTCGTACGAATTCCTACAAATTATTAGAGGTCAAATAGTTCTTATCAGCTGCATGGGTGGATAAACTCTAAGCTTTCCTAGGCGTAAGCTAATGAACTCTGCGTACACACATAATGTTTCTGAACTGGACTTTTTTTTCGTTCGTAACTTGTCTAAGTCTATGTATAGTTCAATATTCATCGTGAAAACTATCACGAATTTGAATGTATTGTTAATAGAAATAGTTTTTAATGACTTTATTATACCCTTGCAGAGGGTATTATAATTTCAGTCAAAAGTTTACAACGCAGTGAAGGAGACATTTCCGACCCTATAAAGTATATATATTCTTGATCAGCATCACCACGAGAGTCGATCTAGCCATGTCCGTCTGTCCGTCCGTTTGTCCGTCCGTCCGTTTCTACGCAAACTAGTCCCTCAGTTTTAAAGCTATCTGCTTGAAACTTTCCCAAAAGTTGTCTTTCTATTGCAGGTAGTATATAAGTCGGAACGAGACGGATCGGGCGACTATATCCTATAGCCGCCATATAACTGATTGATCGGAAGTGCCATAACTTTGGTGTTTGTAAAGTTAAGAAGTTGGGATTTTCTATGGGTTTTATTTTTGGCCAATCAATCCGACATACCAAATTTAATGATCGGCCGACTATATCTTATAGCTGCCATATAACTGAACGATTGGAAATGCCATAACTTTGGTGTTTTTAAAATTAGGAAATTGGGATTTTTTATGAGTATTAAGAATGCATCAAATGAATAATTTTGAAGAATATAATTTACAGAATATTCTGCAAGGGTATATCAACTTCGGCTCCGTCCGAAGTTAGCTTTCCTTTCTTGTTTTTGTCTCTCATTTCAAGAAATCTTAGTTAGAGATAAAAATCTATACATAAACATTAACATACATATAAATTACAAAATAAGAATTCCCTTGGCATACTAATTGTTACAAGCGATAAAAATAAAAAAAATTTGTTAGCTAAAAAAATGTATTTTCTCTTGTTTAATTTGTTTAATATGTAATAAATATTTAAATGATTTTAAATTTATTTTTAAATTGATTTTTTATTTATTTTCAGTACGAACAAAAAAATTATATATTAGTTAAAGTGTAGCACTTCTCGGGTCTTAATCAAAACCGAAAATATTGTATTCAAAGTGTAAGTATTAGAATTTACCATGTTGTTTTCTCAGGGTGTAGTGCACGTTTGTGTACGAACGTAATTTAAATATAGACTCTGAAGTCAGATTTAAAAAGTTTTGAAAGGTTTTCTCTCTGATATTAGTTTGATTTACAATATAGAATTTAGGGTAGAGATAATAATACAACTTAAAGTTCAACATAAGCATTGTGATTCCTTTCCGGTTCTCCGATATTTTGTTTAAGAACGTGTCTAAACTTCTCAATTTTTTGGGGCTGAATTTAGTATTCCATTATTCTGGTTCTAGTCAAAAATTCAGGCACGTGCATTGTTTGCACAACGTCAAACGAGAATTTAAGTAATTAAATAATGCAAGCCAGAATTATATAAAAGTTGCCAGAGAACTAAAAAAAAAGAAAATTCAAGAACGAAGAGGAATGGGAAAAATGTGATGCCACCACAAGAGCGTGCGCCTTTTAAACAAAATTCAAGAGCAGCAAATGTTGTCTTTACGTGTCATATGAGGAGAAAAATGTGATAGAAAAATACTCGTGCACAGAGGTAAATACTTGTGCCTTAATCAACAAACAAGCGAAATTCGTTGACAAGTTGTGGGAATTTCAAACGACTGAAGAGGGACGACAAAAAGCAACCAAATAACAGAGATGTGACATAAATCTACTTTGCATATGAAGATGAACAAGCCCTGCGATTTGAGTTATGTGCCGCACGCAACGCATACGCCATATTTTCAGAAAGATTGCTTAAAACTTGGAAAGTGCTTAGCATGGTACCCTATCACTTAGTCGCTCCATCCTTAAAGTCATAAACCTAAATTGAAACCGTTTAGAGGAGACTCTTCCTCTGTTTTTATGGGGCAAAGCTTTAAGCCCGGACTGCGACTCACATACTGCGGTCTCACATGAGTTTATTGGTTCCACAATCTTTTTTCATTGGCAAGGGCTCAAACATCAAAGCTTGTTTCCTTAAACATAGCAATAACCAGGAAAAATAAAGCATTTTTATCGATTTAACTTTAAGGATATTCCGTAGACAGGGCAACCCCATATATGTACCTATGTTGTTGCATGAATGAAAAGGGATAATGCTGTGGGAAGAAAGGTTAATAAAAACATCTTCAAAGTATCTTTTTGTGCTGCGCTTTCCCCAAGGGCTTTCATATGTGGTTTTCCGTTTGTGCACGTAAAAGGCGGAACAGGAAAGGGTCGCTTATGTGTGCGCTAATAAAAATGTAAAAGAAAAATTATTTTATTCCAGTTGCAGTTTTCCGCAGTACCCAAGAATTGTGTCATACATTTTTTTTTAAGAAGACGTAGTTGTTTTTGTGCTTGCCAAAAGTTCGTCTTTAATTTCAATCTGAAAATTGCTTGTGCTGAGCTGAAAAAACACTATGCTATTCGTTGATGGGTGGGGTGAGGAGGTTGGGGGGTGAGAGGTTGAATTGGTTGGTCTGGGCTTCCAGGTATTGCAATTGTTTTAACCTCTCTCGATAGCAAACTCGACATTCACGCTACCTGTCTCGTCAATTATGCATCGCTGCAGTTTTCATCTCGACGTGTGGCAAAACACTAGTTTACAAAAAAATTAAATTGCACGGATCCACAAACGCCTCTACATTGGCTTTGTTGCAGTTCAATTTGTATTAGACTTTAACCTTTAATTTTTGGCTAAATTTAGTCGGTGTGAGCAGTTTAACTGTAAATTATACTGTGAAATGGTAATCGTATTAATTTTTTTTTGAGAATGTTTAAATTAATTTTAAATTTTTTCTGATGGCTTGAAATGTATAAAAAAGAATCATTTCATTTTGACAACCCGAAAATTGTTTACCCAAAATATAAATAATATATGAATTTGGCTTAGACTTTGTTGTCAGTCTGTTTGATAAAATCAAAGACAACGGAGTTAATTAAAACTTATACGATGGATTCTATCACAGTATTGAGATAGATAACTTTTTTTTAAACACCTCAGATTTGGCAAGTTGTACTATAACGTGATTTCATCTTATGAACATTTAGTTTATTTTTGCTATTTTCATATGTGCTTATACAAATCCTGAACAAAATATACTTTTTACCAAACAATGAGTTAAGAAATTTAGTTTACCACAACTCGAAATAAGGGGGCAGTCTGTCTGCCTTAGAATAATTAGTAATTAACGCTATAAATTGAAAAAAAAGTGTATGTGGAGAATTTATACACGTTTATTTTGTGAACTAGTGTTATTAACGCCCGCAGAGTGCAACAACACTGGTTTACAAATAGTAAAAACAAAAATAGCTTGTATTGCTATTTTTCGGGTTAACCAAATTAAAGTTGCCCAGATTGTGCAGCGTTTCGCCGATAGTTCTCTCTTTTTAAATTAAGTTGTCAGGGCGGCAATCACTTTCCAGTGCTGGACAGCAGCAGAGGCGACAATAAAAACAACTTGGTGGGAATAAAATTATCTGGCAGATGTGCAGGTTCTCTGGTTGTTGTTGTCACTGATTCGCGTATGTCAGCGCAACCATAATTAAAAAAAAAATTAAAGCAAAAAGAGCGTGTAACACGAAAGCCACAGTGCCCACTGGGTCGGGTATGCAAGTTTTAACCGACAATCATGCATTGCTTATTTCATTAATGACTTTAAGTTCTAAGTGCCATTAAATTTTTCATTTGCATAGTGCTGTTAAGCACGGAATTGAAGCTCAAGCAAAGGGTTGGCATTAATTGAATCTTCTTGATCTGGCTAGTAAAATTCTGAAAATTTGTGAAAATTTCCTAAGACAAAATAATCTTAGTACCAACTTAACCCTAAATCATATATGAAGCTCCCATAGAAACAAACGAACAAATGAATAAATGGATATACCCCGAAAAATAGTAGTCTTTAGCAATTAAAACAAGAAAGGAAAGCTAACTTCGGGCGGAGCCGAAGTTGATATACCCTTGCAGAATACTCTGTAAATTATATTCTCCAAAATTATTCATATGATGCATTCTTAGTACTCATCAAAAATCCCAACTTCCTAACTTTAAAAACACCAAAGTTATGGCATTTCCAATCGTTCAGTTATATGGCAGCTATAGGATATAGTCGGCCGATCCTTATGAAATTTGATAGGTCGGATTGATTGGCTAAAAATAAAACCCATAGAAAATCCCAACTTCCTAACTTAACAAACACCAAAGTTATGGCATTTCCGATCGTTCAGTTATATGGCAGCTATAAGATATAGTCGGCCGATTCTCATGAAATTCGGTAGGTCAGATTAATTGGCCAAAAATAAAACCTATAGAAAATCTCAACTTCCTAACTTTACAAACACCAAAGTTATGGCATTTCCGATCGTTCAGTTATATGACAGCTATAGGATATAGTCGTCCGATCCCGGCCGTTCCGACTTATATACTGCGTGCAAAGGAAAGAAGGGTGTGTGCAAAGTTTCAATTTGATATCTTTAAAACTGAGAGACTAGTTCGCGTAGAAACAGACAGACGGACAGACAGACGGACAGACAGACGGACAGACAGACGGACAGACGGACATGGCTATATCAACTCAGGAGGTGATCCTGATCAAGAATATATATACTTTATAGGGTCGGAGATGTCTCCTTCACTGCGTTGCACACTTTTGACCAAAATTATAATACCCTCTGCAAGGGTATAACAAGAAAGGAAAGCTAACTTCGGGCGGAGCCGAAGTTGATATACCCTTGCAGAATACTCTGAAAATTATATTCTCCAAAATTATTCATATGATGCATTCTTAATACTCATCAAAAATCCCAACTTCCTAACTTTAAAAACACCAAAGTTATGGCATTTCCAATCGTTCAGTTATATGGCAGCTATAGGATATAGTAGGTCGATCCTTATGAAATTTAATAGGTAGGATTGATTGGCTAAAAATAAAACCCATAGAAAATCCCAACTTCCTAACTTAACAAACACCAAAGTTATGGCATTTCCGATCGTTCAGTTATATGGCAGCTATAAGATATAGTCGGCCGATTCTCATGAAATTCGGTAGGTCAGATTGATTGGCCAAAAATAAAACCTATAGAAAATCTCAACTTCCTAACTTTACAAACACCAAAGTTATGGCATTTCCGATCGTTCAGTTATATGACAGCTATAGGATATAGTCGTCCGATACCGGCCGTTCCGACTTATATACTGCGTGCAAAGGAAAGAAGGGTGTGTGCAAAGTTTCAGTTTGATATCTTTAAAACTGAGAGACTAGTTCGCGTAGAAACAGACAGACGGACAGACAGACGGACAGACGGACAGACGGACAGACGGACAGACGGACATGGCTATATCAACTCAGGAGGTGATCCTGATCAAGAATATATATACTTTATAGGGTCGGAGATGTCTCCTTCGCTGCGTTGCACACTTTTGACCAAAATTATAATACCCTCTGCAAGGGTATAACAAGAGAGAACGCTATAGTCGAGTGCCTCGACTATTAGATACCCGTTACTCAGCTAAACAACTTTAGATTTTGCATTAACATAATGTGAATTAGAGTGACCACAGGAAAAAAGGACAAAAAGTGCAAATTATCAATTTGAATTAGGCGATCTTTTAGAGCTGGCAGCTTTACAGCACGAGCATCAGCACCAGCTCTGCTTTAGCGCAGGCAGCTTTTGTCCTGCACCAGCATACACACATACGCCATTGCTTGACTCAGACCTCCAATTTGGCTAACTTGATTTGATTTGCATAGTTCTTGGGATATAGTTCGGTATTGACAAATGAAAACCATCGCAATTTCTCTGTTGAGCACCTTGGCCAACCAGAAAAATAGAGACCCAAAACATGAATGACCTAAAAAATTTAAAGTGGAATAAAATACTTAAAATAATACATCAACTTAATTAGTAATCGTACAGTTGGACTCCCGGATCAATAATCTTACACTTAAAATTATTTTTTGGTACTGTTTTTTTTCAAAGTTTTTTTCACCGTTCTCATGCCTGTTTTGTTTATTTGTTTTCTTTCCCTGTGCATAAGCTATCAACATAATATATTCCAAATCGTATTTTTGTGTGAACACTGTTTAGTATCCTTGAGATATGTATGTGGTAACTCTAAAACTAAATAATTTCCTAGCATATAGACAGATCGGTGTTGCGCACTTCTTGCATATGTATGTCGGTACATGACTGGTCGGATATGTCGTGGGTCTTGAATCCTAATAAACGTTTTAAGGACGAAGAGTTTTAGTGCATTTTCGGTATCTCTAAATGATTGTCCTAAAAGTTTAGTAATTAAAATTTTTTTTTTTTATTTTATACTTTCCCATCCATTCTAACACCATAGAATTCATGGTCAAAGTCTTTATTAACATTTTAATTTCTAGTCAAGGAAATTTGCATACGACTCGTTGCACGTCACCGTATTTAAAAAACAGTTTTCAGGCGGTGCCCTTAGCCTGTCTTGTTGGTACTGTAGTTTGGCAGATGACGCCATATGAAATTGTCGAAATGCGCCATGCCCGAAGAAAGTTTTATTTTGAAATAAAATGTTAAATGATTTGTCTACCTTAACGTTTTTATTCATTTATCAGACTAATACCTTGAATTTGAAACCAACAAAATCACTACGTTCTGTAAATGTACCTAAACATAATCATAACTTTGTTGTTTTAAAACATAAACGCTTATAATTTAGTATTTAAAAAAACGTCCGTTTCTACGCAAACTAGTCCCTCAGTTTTTAAGCTATCTGCTTGAAACTTTTCCAAAAAAAGTTGTCTTTCTATTGCAGGTACCTACCAAATTTCATAAGGATCGGACGTCTATATCCTATCGCTCCCATAGGAACAATCGGAGATACCTTGCAAGAATTGATGACATTTCGCGCAGTGTAAAAGCTATTGAAATAAATTTCCAAGTCTTATTTATTTACGCATATCTTAATCAGGGTAAAAGCGTTTGCCGATCGGAGGTCTATATCTTATAGCTTCCGTAGTCATAATTGTTAAGGGCGGCAAAATATCCCTTTTTTTCTATTTTTATATGACGTTTTTGCAGTATAAAAGCTATTGACATGAAACTATGCAAATCTAATTTATTTATGTATACCGTATTCTTTTCGCTACTTTTTAAATTCTAGAAATTTCGGCAAAGTCTGCAAGGGTATGAAAACTTCGGCTTGCCGAAGTTAACTTCCTTCCTCGTTTTTAAATAAAAGTCGGAGATCTTATAGCTCCCATAGAAAAAAAAATTAAAAATAAAATAAAAAAAATTATTTTCCTCTTTCAAAATATTTTTTTGAGATATAGTAATTATTTACTATATCAGAGTTAAGCTTTTAGTTTTGTCAAAATCGGACAACAATATCATATATCAAAATCGAAATATCCTCGTTGTTTTTAGTTATATATAATGGGTTCACCTAGGTCTGTGTGATGGCTTATGTCTACGAACCTTCGAGCAGCCAACCCTACGAACAATATAAGGTAATTTCGAAAATGTTTACATTACTATGATGAAGGAGTCATAACATTTGATATCAGACATTTTGTGTCTAGAAAAAGAGCTTGCTTGCGTTTTATCTAAATGATGATTGCTACATCGCCTGATGCAACAACGACTGCCGGCGTTAAAAATAAAATTTGCCAAATTATTTTTGACATAATTGAATTGCATTCCATTTTACAGTGAGCAAACTTAGGAACATTTTCTGGGACCCGTTAAGGCAATTTTATTTGCCTCCTCAACTCGTTTGCTTCCCAACTTATTTAACAACCATTGTGCTAAACTCAATGTACTCCCGCTTTTTCTCTTTTAATGCAAAATCGTTCGACCCCCAGAACTCAATCAAAAAGTTCAATTGTTCGAAATGGGGCTTCACTCATCAGCATTTTCCGAATTCATTTGGGGGCCTTGTTTGGGAAAAGGCAAAGCTGCCCCAGAAGTTACCCTAATAAAGCGACATCCTGCCGCTTGCCTCATAAATATGAAGAATAATTCAGAATGTTGTCTGCATTTTGGCGCCCGGTTCAGCTTTCGTGACGTGTAAGCGGATTGGCAAACTTCCGAGCTGCCGAACTGCAATTTTCCAAGCGAGCAGAGCAGTCCGTCTCCCACCACAGGCCAATTCCATTCCTTCGTGACGCCAACCGCCCATTATATGCACCAAGTCAAAGTCAGGGCGGAAATCCTTTTTGCCAGTTTGATTTATCGAAGCCTGCTGCAAGGCGTTCACTCTAAGGGGGCGCACAATTGGGCCATCATTTGGCTGGCCCCAAGCAATTTGTCAAACTTTGCAGCACCAGAGCAAGGATTTAATGAGCTGTGCAAGTCAAAGACTTGCTAAGTAGCAATTATGCATTTAGTCTTTTGCCTATAAGTCAGTTTCGGGATTTTTCCCATAACCAACCATGCCTGTTATAGCGCATTCTCTTCGCCTTTATTCACCTGCCAACAAGATAGTTAACTACTAAATACATTTTTATTAGGTAAGGATATAATGTTAGGAAGATAAACGCTTAAGCAAGTAAATTTGTATACCCCTTACTCGTAGAGTAAGGCGTTTCCGACTCTATAAAGTTTATATATTCTTGATCAAGATCAATAGCCGAATCGATTTAGCAATGTCGGTCTGTGTGTCCGTTGTTCGTGGCTTGTGATGTTGCATCTGCAGTTCGGCAGATGGTGCCACTTAAAATTGTCGAAATGGGGGCACGTTTTTCGTTCTCTCAGCTAGAATGGTGATTGTTTCATATTTGACCGCTATTTTATGTTCTTATTTAGTGTAAATATAATCGATCACAGATTAAAGTTTTGGGATTTGTTACATGACTTTTACACTTAAAAATTGGCTAGTAACTCTGCATTTAATTTCAAAAGGTTTTAGCTTTCAAAATTAAATCGATAATTTACTCCAGAGATAACAGCTTGGTTAAATATTTACTGAAAAAAACTGAAAATAAACAGATATCGCCTTTTAAAAAATGATTTACTTAATTTAGAAAAAATCATACTAAATGGTTATTCATTTATAATACATAATATGAAATTTTATTTGTTCCAGGAATACAAAATATCCAGCCATGTGTTTCAACGTCCAGGAACAACTACTTTGCCATTTACACTTTATGGGTATTTGCTAACACTACTATTCACAACAGTACTAATGATTTTTTAATAATTCAGGCTGCGGTATCCAGATTGTTTTTACAATAGGGTTGATAAAAAATGCCTAAAAGACACCTCCACTTGCCCACGTAAAGTGAAATGCAAAACAAAACAGGGGCAATGTAAAAGACATGCAAACAGTGCTTAATATGCTGGTTTTTCTATGACCCAAAACAGCTATAAAAATGTTACTTTTTCTTTTAAAAAAATTCCAGGCAGCAAGACGTGGCCAAAAACAGTTCTGTTTATGTGGGCGGTTGGGAGCAACATGCAAAATAGCGAACGAGCTGCCCAGACAAATTTTTTCAGGTACTTGTTGTTACCTTTCGGGTCAAAGGGTATAGTAACTTTGTTGAAGGACTAAAATACACAAATTTTGCTTAAGGGCTTTGGGTGTACATCTTGTTTGTAAGAGAGTAAACTGGCATTGGATATTACATTTTGATAGGGTCTTATACTAAGCTATTTGGCTATTTTCGTCCCAAAACCAGATAGATTATAAAAAACATTTTAAAGCTGTCCACATAATTTAAGTTAAAAGAAAATTAAAACTCTATATGCGACATACGCCTTCGTGGTTAGGAACGGAGGAACTGGTATCTTTTTCTGCTAGACTTTAAGTACATATAATTTCATAACAACATATGTATCTGCTATGAAAAAGTGCACAAGCTTTTCCGGGTCATTTCAGAGTTAAAATAAAAAGAGCACTCCACAGGCGACTTTTAATTCTTACTTTCAGGCTGATTTCCATTTTTGCTGTTGTCTAGATGTTTGCGGTATTTACGGTTTACTGTCCAAGGTGTTCTTCAAGCCGAGTACGTGCCGCTTCCAGGAAGCGAGCGAGTTGCACAGTGAGTTAGAGCTGAGGCTTTTGTGCAGGAGGTCGGAAAGTGCAGACGAAGTCAGGAGCCACAGCCCCATTTTCAGCATGGATTATGTTTGCTTAACTAGTGCCCAGGAAATGTCTAAGAGGCTTAACTTCAAATTCCAAAACTTCAAAATATTCTTAGACAAGTTGTATGAAGAACATTATGGACTTGTGGTTTCAAAAGGATAATTAGGGAGATGCACGAACGCGGTTTCCTGAGTTTCACGATGGGCACCAAGAAGTGCATTCGGGGAAACCCATCCCTCGCTTTCAGATGCCATACTGAACCATCTAGCGTGACAATGCCGGGAGAGATGTCAACGCGGCCCCCAATAAAGTTCTCCATTTTACCGACGCTGCACATTTACCATAAGAACCCATGCCCCATCCATATTGCCAGACGTATCAGCAAACCTCTTTTCCTTAACATGCAGGCAGCGAGTTTATTGAAATTTTATGCATTTCCTGCATTATACGAGGTCGCTTTTGTCGTAGACCTATGTAGCTCATGCGGCTCTGATGCCACCAAAAAGTTTAATTTACGATACTGTCTGCAAGTTGCTCGCTTGACAGCTGCCTTGGTTTTGCCCTTCAACTTGCATGGCTTGCCGCTTGATTTCACATCTTGAATTCAGCAAGTTAGGCAGCATTCCGGGGGCTTTTCGGTAGCCAAAGCCACATTCCTACCACCACCAGAAAGCAGACGTGGGTTAGCCCTAGTTAAATGTGGTTAAATCGCTACAGAACTGAAGTCCTACTCGATTCCTTTCTAAATGCAAGAGAGTATGTTAAAATGGACAACAAACAAGAAATGCTGAAGACGACCGCTGGCGCTTGGTTTCTGCTAATGTTTCGACTAGCTTGATATCATATCCGACAAAAAATAAAATGAATATTTATACCCTTGCAGAGGGTATTATTATTATTACAAGTTTGCAACGCAGTGAAGAAGACATTTCCGACCCTATAAAGTATATATATTTTTGATCAGCATCACCAGGGTAGTCGCTCTAGCCATGTCCGTCCGTCCGTATGTTTCTACGCAAACTAGTCCCTCAGTTTTAAAGCTATCTGCTTGAAACTTTCCCAAAAGTTGTTTTTCTATTGCAGGTAGTATATAAGTCGGAACGAGCCGGATCGGTCGACTATATCCTATAGCTGCCATATAACTAAACGATCGGAAAGGCCATAACTTTGGTGTTTTTATACCCTTGCAGAGGGTATTATAATTTTGGTCAGAAGTTTGTAACGCAGTGAAGGAGACGTTTCCGACCCCATAAAGTATATATATTCTTGATCAGGATCAGTGGGGGAGTCGATATAGCCATGTCCGTCTGTCCGTCTGTTTCAATACCGTTTGCGAGCTCAGTTTAAAAGATAGCGATCTGAAACTTTCACAGTCGTCCTAAACCATGTGTACGCAGATCAAGTTTGAAAATCGATTGGACGTCTATATCCTATAGCTCCCATAGAAACAATAGGGTGAAATCGATCCAAATTTTATGTTTTTTAGAATATTTCGCGCAGTGTGTAAGCTATGCCATCAATTTGTCCAAGTCTTATTTATTTACGCATACCTTGATCAGGGTAAAATCGCTTGCCGATCGGACTTCTATATATTATAGCTTCCGTAGTAAAAATTGTTCAAGGCTTCGAAAATATCCCTTTTTTTCTATTTTTATGACATTTTTGCAGTATAAAAGCTATTGACATGAAACTATGCAAATCTAATTAATTTATGTATACCTTATTCTTTTCGCTACTTTTTCAATTTTAGCAATTTCGGCAAAGTCTGCAAGGGTATTAAATTTGAAAAGCTTAAGCGGCTGCCCATTTTATGGCCTTTTTTCCACCAATTACTTTTCTTGACCACTTTTAGTCTCGAAAATATGAAATCTTCTAAAAGTTTCGATAACATAAAGAATATTTTGCCCTTCTTTTGGAGTTTTGAAAAAATCAAATGCCCGAATTACTCTTAACAAGAAAGGAAGCCAACTTCAGCAAGCCGAAGTTTATATACCCTTGTAGTTATTACAAATCGACTACATTTCGATTTGTATTACTAAAAAGAATGAAGCTATGTCGATTTTGGGCTGCATTTTGCCATCGTTTCTATGGCAGCTATATGATTTTGTTGTCCCATTTTAGTAAAATTAAAACCGTAATTCCATAATAATAATATGGAAACCCAAAGAACAAAAAAAAATAAAAAACAACATAAATATATTTTTTTCAATTTTTGTTTACTATTGTTCCTATGGGAGCTATATGATATAGTCGCCCGATCCGGCTCTTTCCCACTTGTATACTATCTGCAATAGAAAGAAACCTTTTGGGAAAGTTTCAAGTAGATAGCTTCAAAACTGAGGGACTAGTTTGCGTAGAAACGGACAGACGGACGGACAGACGGACAGACGGACATACGGACATGGCTAGATCGACTCTTTATACTTTATAGGGTCGGAAATGTCTCTGCGTTGCAAACTTTTGACTGAAATTATAATACCCTCTGTAAAGGGTATAAAAAGCAATAGACATTTTTACTATCTGTTTTTTATCATTTGTTTATTAAACTTAAATGAGTACATAAAATAAATTTAAAAAAAAATTTGTTTTTTATTAAGTTATTCGTTCTTGAAGAACAGGGGAAAAAAAAGAGGCCGTGTCCTCGTCGCCATGATTTCAATGCTTGTCGTTATTTGAAAAACAAGAGAGAACGCTATAGTCGGGTGCCCCGACTATCAGATACCCGTTACTCAGGTAAAGGGAGTGCGAGGGAGATGGAGATAGAAACTTTGATCACGCATAACTTTTTAACGAATGGTCCGATTTGAAAAATGTCTTCTACATTTCGATAGGTATTGATAAACACAATAAAACTGCATTTTTACTTTTCCGAAATATTTAAATTTTTAAAATCGTATATAAGCGATTGTGGGCGTTAAAGGGGGCGTGGCACCTTTTTGAAACAAACTTGCGCTGCGTAGGAACTCCTAGAATCTGCATGCAAAATGCCAATCTTCTAGCTTTTATAGTTTCCGAGATCTCAGCGTTCATACGGACAGACAGACAGACAGACGGACAGAAAGACGGACAGACGGACATGGCTATATCGACTCGGCTAGTGACCCTGATCAAGAATATATATACTTTATAGGGTCGGAAACGCTTCCTTCTAGCTGTTACATACTTTTGCACGAATACAATATACCCTTTTACTCTACGAGTAACGGGTATAATAAAACAATGATAGATTCTTAATGAGTACGAATGTCGATATTTGTATTTTTTGTTGGTTCCGGCGATAGAGATATATTTAAAGAATATTCATGCCAAATTTCAAGTAAATCGACTGATTAGATCTTGACCGCATCAAAAAAGTAGTTTCGAGAAAAACGTGTTTAAAGTTTTACATTAAGTTTCGGGCAGTGTAACGATAGAATATTACGTATAAATTACATTCCCTTAATCCCAGCTCCATACAATGATCTTCAAACGACTAGTGAAGTATACAGAAAATAACGGTATTGTTATAGAAAGCAGGAGAGAAAGTTATTCATACTGAGATAGCCTGGGCTTCCAGCCATTTATTGTTCCAGTCGTTCGCTCAACCGGTCTAGTGGCCACGTCACTAAAACGGCTATAACTTTGAAAATAATTTGAGTTTTGAACAAGAAAGGAAAGCTAACTTCGGGCGGAGCCGAAGTTGATATACCCTTGCAGAATATTTTATAAATTATATTGTCCAAAATTATTCATATGATGTATTCTTAATACTCATAAAATGTCCCAACTTCCTAACTTTAAAAACACCAAAGTTATGTCATTTCCAATCGTTCAGTTATATGGCAGCTATAAGATATAGTCGGCCGATCCTTATGAAATTTGGTAGGTCGGATTGATTGGCCAAAAATAAAACCCATAGAAAATCCCAACTTCCTAACTTTACAAACACCAAAGCTATGGCATTTCCGATCAATCAGTTATATGGCGGCTATAGGATATAGTCGTCCGATCCTTATGAAATTTGGTAGGTCGGATTGATTAGCCAAAAATAAAACCCATAGAAAATCCCAACTTCCTAACTTTAAAAACACCAAAGTTATGGCTTTTCCGATCGTTCAGTTATATGGCAGCTATATGATATAGTGGCCCGATCCGGCTCGTTCCGACTTATATACTACCTGCAATAGAAAGACAACTTTTGGGAAAGTTTCAAGCAGATAGCTTTAAAACTGAGGGACTAGTTTGCGTAGAAACGGACGGACAGACGGACAGACGGACAGACGGACAGACGGACGGACAGACGGACGGACAGACGGACAGACGGACATGGCTAGATCGACTCTTCTGGTGATGCTGATCAAGAATATATATACTTTATAGGGTCGGAAATGTCTCCTTCACTGCGTTGCAAACTTTTGACTGAAATTATAATACCCTCTGCAAGGGTATAAAAATCCTTTTAGGGAGATACTTTTATACCCGTTACTCGTGTGGTCACTCTAATTCACATTATGTTAATGCAAAATCTAAAGTTGTTTAGCTGAGTAACGGGTATCTAATAGTCGAGGCACTCGACTATAGCGTTCTCTCATGTTAAATATCAAAATTATGAATTATGAAAAAACAATTTTTCAATTTTCTCAAATTTCTGGACTCCCTTAAGTTAAGGGAATAATAAGAAATTAGATTTTTTAAGGTCCCTAGTTTAAACAAGAAAGGAAAGCTAACTTCGGGCGGAGCCGAAGTTGATATACCCTTGCAGAATACTCTGTAAATTATATTCTCCAAAATTATTCATATGATGCATTCTTAATACTCATTAAAAATCTCAACTTCCTAACTTAAAAAACACCAAAGTTATGGCATTTCCAATCGTTCAGTTATATGGCACCTAAAGGATATAGTCGGCTGATCCTTATGAAATTTGATACGTCTGATTGATTGACCAAAAATAAAACCCATCGAAAATCCCAACTTCCTAACTTAATAAACATCAAAGTTATGGCATTTCCGATCAATCGGTTATATGGCAGCTTTAGGATATAGTCGGCCGATCCTTATGAAATTTGGTAGGTCGCGTAGAAACAGACAGACGGACATGGCTATATCAACTCAGGAGGTGATCCTGATCAAGAATATATATACTTTATAGGGTCGGAGATGTCTCCTTCACTGCGTTGCACACTTTTGACCAAAATTATAATACCCTCTGCAAGGGTATAAAAATACATAAATAGATTGCAATGCTCCAATTTATTAGAATATCTTAGTTTTCGGATACAGATTACTTAAAAACTGAAGTAATTTCTTTTGAATTTATATTTCTATTTTAGGTCCATTGAAGAGAATGCATATTAGGGCGTTACGTTAAAGAAGAAAGCAGGTTAATTTGAATAATTTGTCAAATAATTCTTGTAAGCATTCGCTTTGAAAATTAATAAAGTTTATAAGTTGCATTTAAATTGTGTGATAATTGCACAATTTCTATGAGTTGAGAATCGTGTCAGATTTCGTTTCAGGTAAATCGACCTATTTCTTCTTTTTATCCTTTTTATCATCCTTTTTTGGACCACTTCCCGGCGGGCAGGATGACAGGTAGCCTCCACTCATCATGCGGTCAAAAGCATCTATCGGATCGTATTTGGAGTAGAAACTCCTGTACTTCCTTTTGCGTGGAATATTGTTGAAAGTGTACAGAAGCAGTGGGGCTATCAGGGCCAAAGTGCAAGCCATTTTTATATTGCCATACGTTTGCTTCAAGTGTACATTATGCATGGGAAATTTGATTTCCGGGGGCTGAATTTTTTTAAGTAAATAATAAAAAAATTTAAATCAAACAATTTTCGATAATCTACGAAATTTGTCTTACCTTTTCTGCAGGCATTATTGTAACTTTCTGCTCTTATTTTGAAGATAAATGAAAATAAAACGTACTTCAAAACAATTCGATGTTGACTACGAATGATTTGCCTACTGATTCTACTCAGATCAGATTTACTTACAAACAGATTTATTACAAAACGACTACATTTTGATTTCTATGCTTATATTGCTACTAAAGCTATGTCAATTTTGAGCTGCATTTTGCCATCGTTTCTATGGCAGCTACATGATGACCCATATACCTATGCAAAAGTACTGTACTAAATGGATTTGCTGCCCAAAAAAAAGATGCTTAAATGAAGCGAAAAATTCCGTCAACCATTTGGATCCAGTTGAACAAATGGTGGGGGTAAGCCTATTGGCAATGAAACTTGAAAGTTCAAAAATTGCATTAAATATGCTTGCTTCAAAAGACACATAACATTTTTTCGACATGAGTTCGCGAAGCCAGCATACCAACAGATATAAGGACATTCGACGGATCCAAGATGCCAGTTATGTCCTTTGTCAATTTATAGAAGGAAGGCTGGGGAAGAATTCGAGGCCAGGGATTTTGCTTATAATCGGAGTAAACGCGTTAAGGCGCACAACATATTCAACTTGTTTATTTTTGGAAGCGGTTCAATGCACTAAGTCGGGTTTGAAAAGTGTCTTTAAAATGTTGCCGACCAGTCAAAGTTGAAAGGTCAGATTCTAAAAGAAAAGATAAAAAATATTTAATTGACAAGTGCAAATTTTAGATCCCCCAACGGATTTTCCTTAATATTAGGTTGTCAAATAACTCCCTTCCGCTTTTTTGGTTTTTATGGCCGTCAATCCCGGCTTGGCCACTGTTTTAAACGATTCACCGGCCTTCAACCAAGACCGTTTTCGCTTGATATTGTCGTATGTGATTCATTTTTTGTCGTCAGTCACCATCCTCTTCAAAAATGGGTCGATTTCTTTCCGTTTCAGCAGCATATCGCAGTCAAATCATGCGGCACCCAAACATCCAGCTTTTTTTTGTATCCAGCCTTCTGCACTTACTGCTATCTCCTCGGCGTTGACACGAAATGTCACATGCCGGTCTAGCTCGATGTTTTCCATGATTTGATCGGTATTTGTCCTCACAGGTCTTCCGCCGGCTGGCTTATCTATGGTGTCGTTTTCATCGGCTCTGAATCGTCGAAACCATTCCTCTACGGTTAGAAGTGATAGAGTACCATCCCCTAAAACACCATTAATCTCACGGAAGGTTTGTATAACGGATTTCAGCGTTAGCGAACTCCATGTTTACACTAACTTTTCAACGCAATAACCAAACTTGTTATGAATAGCGTCGTTTTGTAGGATATGTCAAGACCTATCAATTGATATATAGCATTGCCCGATACCGATATGTAGCGCTTTGCACAAAGCCGCCAAATTCAAAAACCAAAAAAAGCGGAAGAAATATATTTGACAAACTGATATTATTTAGAAGACGGTTCAGGTGAGGCAGTCTGGCGAGATATTTATTTAAAAAGCTTTTGTAGACCCTTGCAGAGGATATTATAATTTCAGTCAAAAGTTTGCAATGCAGTGAAGGAGACATTTCGGAAAAAACAGACGGACTAGATCGACGCTGATCAAGAATATATATACTTTATAGGGTCGGAAATGTCTCCTTCACTGCGTTGCAATAATAATAATACCCTCTGCAAGGGTATAAAAATACTGAAAGAAGCAAACACGAGAAAGGAAACAAACTGAAACTGAAGTTTATATCCCCTTATAAAAATGAAAATATGTCGACAACAAAGATGTTTTTATTTCAATTATTTTTCCGATTTCATCTGCAAAGTTTCATAGTTAGTTTGCATACAAACGTTCGCTCCAAATTTAAAACTAGTATAATTGGTTAAAACTATTTTGTTAATTTTTTTATGGCCTATAATGACGTTTAGAGATAGATTACGGAAAATATACAAGGTGTTGACTTTTGCTGCAAATTTATTGCAAGTTTTTTGTGTGTTGTTTTTATTGCACCGGCAACAAAATAATAAAGTGATAAAATGTATTAAGCCGTGAGAAGGTGACGTCACACTAACCACCTGCTGCCCAGGTGACCTTCTTACTTTACCCCAATTTATGTTAATTGCCGGTCTTCTTTTTATCCCCCTGAAGAGGGTATTATAATTTTGGTCAAAAGTATGCATCGCAGTGAAGGAGACATCTCCGATCCTTTAAAGAATATATATTCTTGATCAGGATCGCGTCCTTAGTTGATTTAAGCATGTCCGTCTGTCTGATTCTACGCAAACTAGTCTCTCAGTTTTAAAGATATCGAATTGAAACTTTGCACACTCCCTTTTTCCTTTTCACGCAGTATATATAATATATCGGAACGGCCGGGATCGGCCGACTATATCCTTTAGCTGCCATATAACTGATTGATCGGAAATGCCATAACTTTGGTGTTTGTAAGGTTAAAAAGTTGGGATTTTCTATGGGTTTTATATTTGGCCAATCAATCCGACCTATCAAATGTTATAAGGATCGGCAGACTATATCCTATAGCTGCCATATAACTGAACCATTGGAAATGCCATAACTTTGGTGTTTATAAAGGTGGGAAGTTTCATGTGTTTTTATATCCAGAATATCAGAGCTATTTCCGAAGCTTAAAACCTAGTGTCTGGCATGGTAGTGTCCCTTAAATTTGTAGAACATTTGTTTTTACTTTGAAGAAAGTATTCTTTGAGCGCCTAGTTTATGTTTTAAGTTAAAACTTTTAACACCAACCTTAATCAAATAATTTTTTTTTTGTTAGATCAAAAAACTTTATTTCTATTTCAATGAGTTTAACATAAGGCAGTAGGTTCTACATACTTATATTGCCTATAAATAGAACTCATATCGGGGTGCCTAGAAAACTTTTTTAAGCATCCTATTTTTTTTGTTTTCAGAGGCTCTTTAATAAAGAGCTCTTTGTCTGTTGCATTCTGCTTTTGATTCTTTGTAAAATTAAAGGCCATTACAATTTTGTTCCTTAGCAATGCGTTTATTTTAAAATTTAGTATAGTATTTAAGCTTCTATTTACCGTGTTTTTATAATATTTATTTGAGTAGCTTGGAGGTGCACTCTGCGTGGCTTTCTTAATATGAAAATTTTATTTAAAAACAGATATTTACCAAAATTTTTATATTATACTGAAGCTTTATTTTCGAAATACACAGATTCTTTGCCGAAATTTCGGTGTGAATCGGACGCGTTTCTTTTTTTTTTACAGCCAAAAAATGTGGTCCCTCATAAAAATGCTGAACCGTAAAGCGTAAGCGATTCAAAAAGATAGATTTCAGTGATAGATAGATATGTGATGTTAGTTTAAGACCAATAAATTTAATACACATTTAGCAATTGTATTTAAAGTGAGAAAGCAAATGTCGTTTGAATTTTTGTTTCCACTACTGTAGATATTAAAATAAAATTATAATGGTAATAAAATTGTTATGCTGTAATTAAATAGAAACAAATATTTTCTTTATATATTTTTACTTGATTTATTGCTATTAATATTTAGTATTTTTAATTATGTTTGAACGTACTGAGCTAGCACATAAATAAATCAACAGTGGAGATTTAACGGGGTTCGGGCTATGACCAATATTTACCTCCAGAATCCCATTTGTAATTCAATTGTGTTGATGTTTTATCAACAGTACAGAAAAGGCGGTCTCATTCATGATAGCCGGCGAAAGTTATAATTACTGCGAACGAGCGCCATGCCTCGATTACAGGTGGGCGTTGAGTGAAACCCTATCGTCATCATTATTGGCCTAGGGCACGTTTCGTGTCAATAACTTACAATTAGCACGGAAAGCGGTGGTTGTCATGCCAAGGACAGGGGCGTGGCCTTTCATTCCTTGGGGCCATAACTAATAGATAATAATGACATGACCACGTCAAAAGTTGATGGTATTAAGGTTCAGTGGCCCTCCTCTCTGGGTTATCGGGATGGATGACAAAGTTCACTGAGCTATAGAGTGTTTGCGGCATGCAATTCTCTAATATGTAATTGTCAGTCCTTATGAATACTTTTAGAAAACTTAATAAGTTAAAGCTACTTTTGCACGCCAAGCCTAATTATAATTGTTATATTTGGGCAGTGACGCAGTATATTTTTTTACCAAATTTGAATTTACAAGTTTTCATTAACATATAAGAACATGGTACCATTTTTAGAAAAAGTAAACCAAGCTGTTAAAACGAAATGTTGAGGAGAAAAACAAAGCGAAACGGAAAAGTCAAGTGCCACGACTATATGATCCCCGTTACTCAGTTTCAAAATAAATCAATCTACCGAACTGCAGTGTAAACACCACAAGCTTGAAGGTTCATTTTTTTTGGAAACCAGTATGGCTCATTCACTTTTTAATTTTCGAAAAATATCTTTCTGGAATTATATAAATTAAATTATATTAAATTAAATGCTCCCTTCATCGTTGAAAAATTTTAACTGATTTTCCATTTAATTAAGGAACACAATAGCCAAAAAGAAAACATATTTAAAATTCTAGGTCTAAAGATGGGTATCTAATGAAACTAGCCAAATTTACGAACAAATGGATTTGTCAACATTTAATGTGAAAGTCGAGAAAGTTATCTCAAACTAGAGCAAGGCGGATCGGATTGCGTACAGGAAGGGAAGCTAGAGATATTAACAGACGCTTTGTCCAGAAAGCCGCTACACGAGAAATTAAGGAGAACAAAGGACCTTCCAGTAGAGACCCTGACCACGACTCACTTTTTGCTGAATTCGTTGGAAGCCATCCAACAATATCCAGGATAGCACCCAGATGTTACTGGTCGGGAATGCACAACGAAGTGCGAGGTATGCAGGAAGTAAAAACCTAAGCACCTAGTTGCATGCAGCGGGAAAAAGGCTAACTTAAATAGCGGAAGAGCGATGGGCGACGGTATGTGCAGATTTCGACGGTCCACTGCCAAGGTCGAAACATGGAAACCAAATGTAGCAGATACTAATTAACCGGTTTTCTAAGTAGTTAGTAGTCCTAAGCGCAGAAGACGAGTCACTGCAAAAGGAGTTCAGAGAGCGAATCATCGCGAGGTTAGGGGATCCAAAGGAAACTTGGCAACTTTCTACCCAATGGCCTATACGACAGAAAAGAAATTAAGTGTGGCATGAGTTAAGAAGCACCACCACCACATATGTGCCCGAAGGATTTAACGTGAATCTATCTCCTAGATACAGGTCCGTCGTATCAAGGAGATAGATTCACGTCTAGATACAGGTCCGTCGTATCTAGGAGATAGATTTACGTCTATCAAATAGTGGACATTGTGTCGCCTGTTGTCTGTAGGATACGACCGCAAAAAAGCAGGAAAGATCGGATTATACATGGTAGCAGTCCACAGACGACACAGAAAACGCAGGTCCAGAACCGCAAGTAGAAGATTCGGAAACAAACTATTAACCCTTAACGTAAGAGGCCGACATCCAAACCGTGAAGAAAGGCGAGAGAAGAGGCCATACCGTAAAGGAAAAGCAAATGAAGCACGGTCCAGAGAACGCAAAGGTACGGCCAAAGCAGGACACCGATTGCTAAAGGACCTTAGACCTGGTCAAAGGAAGGAACTGAAGACTAAGGGTAAAATATGGACCTTAGATTCGGCCATTAGGAGACGCCGAGGATTTACGTGCTGAAAAGGCGTAGTCCCGCGCGTCATTCAGAGGTCATTCAGTTCATACGGTAAGACGTGAACCTGGGCATTCAGTGAGTGAACCAGTGAGTGAACCAGTGAGTGAACCAGTGAGTGGGTTCGATCAAAGACCAATATAATCTCTAGATTAGTTTTTTTGTATACCAAAGAGCTTACTTTAGGCAGTAAACAGAAATGCAATATTATTTAATTACTAATTAATATGAAACCTATACTTAGTAGTATCAGTACTACATATCATGATGGGTTAGATTCCAAACCGTACCAAGAATTAACTTGTCTCTGGCGGGAAACCACGACAATGTTATATTTCCTGCATTCTGATGTAATTCGTGCCGGTAAGTAAAACAATACCATTTGTTTAAATTGTGTAACTTGTGTATTAATAATAAGTAATCACGAAAACAATATATTTGTGCAATTTTATTTCAGCTACTTAAATAATGGAAATTCAAATTTTATTACAAGACATTTTCTGTTAGGTATTTAAAAATCAAACAATTTTATTTATATATAAAAAATAAAAATAAAAACAATTTATATTTATTATAATAATAATAAGTAAAGAAAATAAACATTTGTTGCGTTTTTAATTTGATTAATTTGTTAACTGTAAAAAACCAAATGGTATAATATGTACTACATCTCTTGGATAATAGGATAAGTTGTATACTTATAAAAACATCGAAAGCTTAATTTAATCCCATCGAAGCTATTAATTTAATGCTTATCTTATTAAGAAATTTGTTATATTCAATAGTTTAAAATTCATGAAACTATAGTTTTGTCTCTATTAAATAAAATAATATAATAAATATAATAATATAAAAGGGTATAAAATGTCAGTTTGTGACAGTTCTCCTTACTTCAGATACAAAAATTTAAAGCAGGCCCCTGGCAAAGGGCCTCATAGCAAAGTCCAACTTTGGCAAACATATTGGCACTCTCTCGGGCAAGGCGTCTAATAAATAATGGCGACCTAGAGCGACATAAAAGTCGAAAAGGCCAAAAAGCTGGACAGCACTTTGCGCTTAACGTGCGTGAGCAAATCAAACATGTCCTTGAAGAACGAAAACGTGGGTGTCAATGGTCTGTTGGTGGGGGTATCAGGGGAAACCTAGATATCCGCGGGCATTGACAATTATACAATCGAGATGATGCCAGGTCTTTGCTTCAGTCTCAATATCTCCCAGGTCTTGTCGACAAAGTTTCCGCCAGAACAGCAGACCCGCTGGTTGAGTATTGACCCACCCAACCCTATTTGGGCCATGCCTTTGCTTTGCATACTTTGCGCCGCATTGCCAACGCAATTTGTTCCAATGTCGTGTGTCACGTTTGCGTTCATTCTGCCCGGGCTCCTTGGCTTTTGTTTGGCCTTTTGCTGTTTGCGCTTGTGCCATTTTCCCCCGCTGCTGCTGTTTCCCATTCTACTCTTAGCTTCTACCTTTGCTGCATTTTATACGTTCATTGGCTTTGATGTTGTAGCTGGACAGACTAATGAACCCTTTGGCAAACGGCAATGCCGGCAAAGGCCCATAAAGCTAAAGCCAACACAGCCCACATCGAGATAGATAACGCGAACACTGGAGTGGGTGTGCTCATATGCCGATTTTATAGTTTCTTTGTTCAAGGTCGCACATCAGATTTCTTCAGAACAGAATCTGGCCGGAGTGGAGGGGTAACCTAAATGGTGGGCTAGCCATTTTTATGTTAAAATTTAGGGACGTATTCAAATAAATAAACCAAGAATTAGAACAGTGCATCGTTTTCCGCTGTCCAGCTACTTAAACCCAAACAATAACCTAAGTGCGGCAATAAGTGATGCTGGGTGAGAAAACAAACTACATTTTTAACTCCGTTATTTGGTTCAACTGTGAAAATAAATCCAATTCGTTTAACCAACAGAGTGGTAATAAAACATTAAGCAAAAACCACTCAGAAATCCAAAGCACGGTATGAAAAAATACAAAAGTATTAACGAAAAGAGAAATAAACTGAAAAGAAGACAAGCAAAGGTTTTATAAATAAATAAGAATACAACATGGAAAAACCAAACATCATTTTGAATGGTGTAAACCCTTGGGCAACCCTAGGGTATTCCTCCATTTAAGCTAACCGGAAACCCTTTTAACTTTCATCAGTAGAGTCGACTATATTTTGTCCCTCTACCAAGCCAACGACGTGCTTATTTTTGGCAATTTTAAACTCACAATTGTTTATGACAAAATGGGTGACTCTTAGCCTCTCCCTACTAAAAGAAAATCAATATTACCGAAATAGACAGTTATTAATTTCAATCATTATAAATGAGTGCCAAATGTGTAATCAGACCAAGACAGACACAATCATTTTTAACCAACTGGGAAAACCCATACTGTTAAATCCATCTCCATTCTAGCTCTAACAACTTACTACAAAACAGCTAACCGAATAAGAATCATTAACTACTGTAAACACAACCAATTCCTATTATTCAACATATTTAAATAAGCAACATAGATACCAATCATTACTATCTGGGTTTTCAAGCAAACCAGTTCAAATGGTATCAGCCTAACAGAAATACCTACTTTAGCCAAATATTTTGGGTGTAAATATGTTGTACAAGTTAATTAAAGAATAAAGTGAAATAACTTTGCCTAGGGTCTACTTAACATTGTGGGTACAGCCTTTAAATATTATTTCAGTACACTCAATGACACTGACCGAGTAAGACTCGATTAGAATGCATGAGCTTAACGACGTGATACAGTTTGTTAATGACGGACAGCAGAGAATCAAACATTACGACAACAACAGAAACAGTATTGTAACGCTTGTTTACGAGCTTATGCAGTTTATTGACTATATTAAGGACTTGGAGATGGGCGTGTAGCTTTCGCGACTGGGACTGTTCAACCCAAAACTATTAAGATATGACAAAGTAGAAAGCCAAAACAGAGTACTAATAAAAGTATCCTCTTGGATCAATTATACAATAATGAACTATTAATAATATAACACATCCCCATTAACCACAAACTAATCAAATATATAAATAATCTCCTATCCCGATCGTAATGGGTTCCAGTTGGATCAATCATTTTTCCAAAACTAGAATAAAATTTATAACGAAGAAAATAAAGAAAAAATAGCAAGTGCACTACGAACATAATTGGACATAAGAATCCAATTTGTAATTCATAAAAATGGGAATACTTTTATAAATTCTTTCCCATTTATTTGTATATTGTTCGAAAATGTATATGCCTTTTATTATTAAGTATTAAATTAATACGTACATTTTAATAATGTCTATGCCTTACTTTTAATACATGGTTATTCATTTTAAGCTCTGGGATTATTTTGGGTGTAGTTTAAGTAAATAAAGATGCAACTTTATCAAAAAGTCAAACCTTATTTGCTTCATTGGAAGTTATTAGATGAAGTTAAATATTACTATATTTACTTTTTTATTTTCATTTTTCAGTGGTCCCAAAGCTTACGGTTACTCATTGCTGTTTTACTCCAATTTATTTTTTAACTGTGAATTTAATTTTAAAATTAATTTCCTTTCCCGGTTCAATCAGTTTTGGATTCTCTAGCGGTGTTGGCTAACCGCATATCCGACTTATGTTTGACGTCTTCAGGGAGAAAATCAATTAATTTGAATGGAATTGTGACTGGATAAGAGGGGATGTGTTTGTTAGGCTCTTCACAGAGTTGAACACAAATGAACACAATTTCTATTCCAAGCGTCATGCTGCGTCTCAAATTAAATTTGCATTCAAAGTCGTTGGTAACTTTTAATCTTTCCTTTGACCACTCCATTCTTTGGCAAGCTCTAAGCTCAATGTACACATACTTAATTTATTTGCCGAAAGCTTGCCGGCCACAATTTAATGCTTTCATTTTCCAAGTACTTTCCGCACCCATGTGCTGTCTTCGACTTATGACTACTTTTCCACTTGAACTTGGTGGTGGTTTCGGCTTGCCAATGACGGAAATGTAAAAATGGCTGAGGGAAAGTTATACGAAGCACAGGAGGACAGGCTGAAAAATCGAACTGCATTGGAATTTTTGTGTCTTTTTGTAAGAGTGCAAATCCGGCTTATACCCTTGCAAACGCTATCTAATTCCTGCGGATCCAAACTTTAAAATTCGAACTTGGGAGCTTTCTCTGATGTCCTTGTGTAGAGCGTGAGTGACATTGCAAGAAATCCGCAACCAGACATGACTCCGACGATTGATGTTGTTTGTAAACTTTAATGCAAGCAAATCTTTTGAATCAGACAGCAGCCACTTTCACACATCGCCCCCTTATCCACGTTGCAAGTTTTCCCGCATTGTTAAATTTATAAGCCCTCTTCTTAACAAGTAAAATTGTATTTCCGCCTTAAAAAGTCAGAGATTCAGGAATTTGAATCATTTAATTATGACAAAATTTAAATAAAACAAGAAAGGAAAGCTAACTTCGGGCGGAGCCGAAGTTGATATACCCTTGCAGAATACTCTGTAAATTATATTCTCCAAAATTATTCATATAATGCATTCTTAATACTCATAAAAAATCCCAACTTCCTAACTTTACAAACACCAAAGTTATGGCATTTCCGATCAATCAGTTATATGGCAGCTATAGGATATAGTCGGCCGATCCTTATGAAATTTGGTAGGTCGGATTGATTGGCCAAATATAAAACCCATAGAAAATCCCAACTTCCTAACTTTACAAACACGAAAGTTATGGCATTTCCGATCAATCAGTTATATGGCAGCTATAGGATATAGTCGGCCGATCCTTATGAAATTTGGTACGTCAAATTGATTGGCCAAATGTAAAACCCATAGAAAATCTCAACTTCCTAACTTTACAAACACGAAAGTTATGGCATTTCCGATCAATCAGTTATATGGCAGCTATAGGATATAGGATATAGGATATTTGACCAAAATTATAATACCCTCTGCAAGGGTATAACAAGAAAGGAAGCAAACTTCGGCAGGCTGAATTTATATATCCTTGCAGTTATTACAAAACATTACGATTTCTATGCCTATATTACTAAAAACAATGAAGCCATGTCGATTTTGTGCTGCGTTTTGTAATCGTTTCTATGGCTGCTTTATGATATGATGTTTTAACAAAACTAAAAGCGTAATTCTGATATAGTAAATAATTACTATGTCTCAAAGTATAACACCTAAAAAAATGTAAACAATGGTCAATTGCTTAATTCCGCAAGGCCTTCTAAAAAAACCAGAAAGGAAAGCTAACTTCGGGCGGAGCCGATATTTATATACCCTTGCAGAATATTCTGTAAATTATATTGGTTGGCCAAAAATACAACCAATAAAAAATCCCGACTTCCTAACTTTAAAAACACCAAAGTTATGGCATTTCCAATCGTTCAGTTATATGGCAGCTATAGGATATAGTCGGCCGATCCGGCTCGCTCCAACTTATATACTACCTCCAATAGAAAGACAACTTTTGGGAAAGTTTCAAGCAGATAGCTTTAAAACTGAGGGACTAGTTTGCGTAGAAACGGACGGACGGACAGACGGACGTGATGCTGATCAAGAATATATATACTTTATAGGGTCGGAAATGTTTCCTTCACTGCGTTGCAAACTTTTGACTGAAATTATAATACCCTCTGCAAGGGTATAAAAATGGTTAAAACTCATAGTTTGATCCCACATTTGTGCAGAAGCCACATAGGCAGATATGAGCACTTAGCTGTCCGAACTTCCGCTTTTCTGCACGCCACTTCCGCTTTAATAAAGTTTGTTATTTTGTCTAGCCTTATAGCGCTTAACAACTACTTTTGCCGTCTCCTTTTGCCACTTAGAAAAATTTAGTATTTAATCGCAAGATGATAAACTTTTTTTAAGAATAAAATGTAACAGAGCAATTTGTTTCCTAATTTAATTGTAATAATTATATATTATTATAAAATTTCGTTTTCGTGGTGCTTATGTGCCAAAAAAGTTAATTTCAAAATTAATTTGTATGTGAAAGTGAACTGTATACGCCTCCATTAAATTGTAAATCAATTTTCACGGTTTTCGATTATTTAGTATCAAAAAATTTAAAATTAAAGGTAAATGCTTGGACCATGAAAATTTAAAATATAAAAATCAAATTCATTAGCAAGTGTGGTAGTGAATTAAGAAAACATTTGCTTGGTCGAAATGACCCATTCGCATAACTATAAAAAATAGTTATGTAATTATTTAAAGTAGTAGGTCATTTATTTGTACTATTTTATTGTAAAATACCATTAAAATAGTTAATCTGATATGAAACGTGAATTTGTTTTAGAAGACCTTTTGGTTTCTAGACAAAGGTTCCAGGGCTCTATACCCGAAGACTTACAAATCGGATATTAAATGGAAAATTACATTTGAAATAGTTAAGTTTTTAATTATAGGATTTATTACTATCTTTTGTAGCTGATTTATCTTAATCGTGTCCAAAGCATTTTACTATAAACATTGTTTATTTATTAGTATCTATGTGTTGGAGACTTGTGACTACCCTGCAGTACCGTTCATCACCTTTTAATCGCTTTTTCATCACCAAAAATACATCACTGCTGATGATTAATCGATGAATCTTCATACAAATTAGTGATGAATTTAACATTGGCATGTCCTAGGAGTTAATCAGTGAAAAATTCATCACTCTTTAATCAGTAATTCATCACACAGAGACAGAGTAAGAGAGGGAGATGGAAATTTTTCTGCGTTTCCTACGATCGGGGACTGAGAGTTTCGGCTCTGCCTGCGTCGCACTCGGCTATGCCGAATTTGCCTTTGGCTCTGCCGGCGTCGCAGTCCGCTGCTGATTAAACGGTGATGAATTTTTGTACTGATGAAGTTTGCAACGCAGAGAAGCAGAAATGTTCGACCCTATAAAGTACATACAGTAGAATCCGGTTATAGAAACTTTCAAGGCACCGACGATTTCACGTCATACTACCCGGAAGACGAACTAACCATATAAGTTTGTATCATATAAGTTTATTTGGGGACCAACCAAGCCATCGAGTTTTCGTCCCAATAACCGGACGGGCACTGTAAGCGGAGTCGTTATAACTGTATATAAATTACATGTCCTTTGTTATTATTTAGTTTTCTATTTTTTTAAGCAATGAACATTAAAATAAACATTTTTCGTAATGTGTGTGTTTTGCAGTTTCATCTTAAAATTTAAGTTTCCTTTTTTTCAACTCTTTGTGTGTTTATAATTCCTTACTGGTATTAGCGCGCCGGACACCAAAATGCACAAATCGCCACTGAAAAGTTTAGACTATACTTAAGTTTTATAGTCAGTGTTTATGCACTTTCACCCTAGCTAGAGCCCAAGTTTAGCCATACTACTGGTTAGGACTAACTTCTATTTTTTTTAGTAGGATTACCAATTTAAGAGATGTTTCTATTAATTGGTGATTTACCATTTCCGTGGTCTAAGAAAGTATAAACATAATTAGGTGAGGTAGTTCAACCATTTTTGTCGTTTAAATATCCAATTTTTATAGTAACCCATACGCCTTCAATAACGTTAAAACTATTACCACTTGGGTTCGAGAATTGTAACTATTTTATTTGGCTTTTCTTCCCCTTGTGCATAACGGCAAATTTGCGCGAAGACCTTTGATATTGTAACTGAACTGTTCAAAAACAGGATCATGTTGTTTTTACTAACGCCAGATTGAAGACAAGTGCACCCAAATGATTTGGAATGAACTTAGTGAAAAAACAAGAGAGAACGCTATAGTCGGGTGCCCCGACTATCAGATACCCGTTACTCAAGTAAAGGGAGTGCGAGGGAGATGGAGATAGAAACTTTGATCACGCATAACTTTTTAACGAATGGTCCGATTTGAAAAATTTGTTCTACATTTCGATAGGTATTGATAAGCACAATAAAACTGCATTTTTACTTTTCCGAAATATTAAAATTTTTAAAATCGTATATAAGTGATTGTGGGCGTTAAAGGGGGCGTGGCACCTTTTTGAAACAAACTTGCGCTGCGTAGGAACTCCTAGAATCTGCATGCAAAATGCCAATCTTCTAGCTTTTATAGTTTCCGAGATCTCAGCGTTCATACGGACAGACAGACAGACGGACAGACAGACGGACAGACGGACAGACGGACAGACGGACATGGCTATATCGACTCGGCTAGTGACCCTGATCAAGAATATATATACTTTATAGGGTCGGAAACGCTTCCTTCTAGCTGTTACATACTTTTGCACGAATACAATATACCCTTTTACTCTACGAGTAACGGGTATAATAAATACAAAATATTAATTTAAATATAACAGAGCTCATTATACCCTTGCAGAGGGTATTATAATTTTGGTCAAAAGTGTGCAACGCAGTGAAGGAGACATCTCCGACCCTATAAAGTATATATATTCTTGATCAGGATCACCTCCTGAGTTGATATAGCCATGTCCGTCTGTCCGTCTGTCCGTCTGTCCGTCTGTCCGTCTGTCCGTCTGTCCGTCTGTCCGTCTGTCCGTCTGTCCGTCTGTCTGTCCGTCTGTCTGTTTCTACGCGAACTAGTCTCTCAGTTTTAAAGATATCGAATTGAAACTTTGCACACACCCTTCTTTCCTTTGCACGCAGTATATAAGTCGGAACGGCCGGGATCGGCCGACTATATCCTATAGCTGCCATATAACTGATTGATCGGAAATGCCATAACTCTGCTGTTTGTTAGGTTAGGAAGTTGGGACTTTCTATGGGTTTTATATTTGGCCAATCAATCCGACGTACCAAATTTCATAAGGATCGGCCGACTATATCTTATAGCTGCCATATAACTGATTGATCGGAAATGCCATAACTTTGGTGTTTGTAAAGTTAGGAAGTTGGGATTTTCTATGGGTTTTATATTTGGCCAATCAATCCGACGTACCAAATTTCATAAGGATCGGCCGACTATATCTTATAGCTGCCATATAACTGATTGATCGGAAATGCCATAACTTTGGTGTTTGTTAAGTTAGGAAGTTGGGATTTTCTATGGGTTTTATTTTTGCCTAATCAATCCGACATATCAAATTTCATAAGGATCGGCCGACTATATTCTATAACTGCCATATAAGTGAACGATTGGAAATGCCATAACTTTGGTGTTTTTAAAGTTAGGAAGTTGGGATTTTTTATGAGTATTAAGAATGCATTATGAATGTTTTGGAGAATATAATTTGCAGAATATTCTGCAAGGGTATTTCAACTTCGGCTCCGCCCGAAGTTAGCTTTCCTTTCTTGTTTTATATTTTTATGTTACCAGGAAATTGGAGACCTTATTTTAGTCTAATTTTTTCCCCCAATTTACCTTTTACCACCCTTTACCCTTGCAGCTATAGAAAAATGTAAGTTACTCAGGATTTCTTAAAATTAACTTTCAAGGCACTTTAAACCTAAGATCCTAAGCCGATCATATTTCAATCTATTTTTAATTTGAGTAGACCCCACATTGCCCAAGATCCATTATGCTAATACGGTACCAAGTTAAATAGGTTTTCCATTGCACAAGACTTCTCGAAAACTGCACCAGCGGCAGCAAATCAAATGAAATCCTAAACCATAATATTACAAAAATATGGTCCTCCCAATTTAGGGCGCCTGCGTGGTGAGCAGAGCTGCCGAGTGGCAGCCACAAACAGCCGGCGAAACGCGCGCCAATGTCAGAACAACAGAAAAAGTGCAATAACAACCACAACGACAACAACTTTAGCACTAGTTCAAGTTCAATGCAACAACAACAGGCGCACGTGACGCAAATGTGCAAGTCCTGCCACAACAATAAAGAGCGCTAACAGGGCCTGTTAACTTGGCCAACAGCAGCTGCCGACTGTGCCGCATTCGGGCGGGTTTTCGTTTGCCCGCTTTTTGGGGAACGAAGTGTCAGAATGTCGCGGCATCTCAAACGAATCGGACGCAAAATGGAAAAATCGAGGAAAAAATCGGACAAGTGTTCCGAGTGATTTTTGGATAATATTTCATTCGCTTTCGTACTAAACAAACGGAATAACGGCACGCGATTGTGTGAGTTCGCCTTGCCGAATGCAACATATTTATTTATGATATTTTGGAAGTGCAAATTTATAAATTTTGATTAGCCGCATTGAAATGTCGGAAGTTTTTGAGAATATAATTCATTCAACTTTTGGCTTGGTTTGAAATATTTTTATGAAAAACCTAGTGCAAAAGAATTTGTATATTTTTTTATTTAAGTACTTGATAAAAAAAATAATAATACATGATTTTAGGCAAATTTTTACTTTGAAAAGTTTAGCTTATTTTAAAAGAATTGGGACAAGCTTATGCTACCTTTTTAAAAATCTTTAAAGTAACTCCAAAAAATTCAGTTTCGATTTCTTACTGCATTAAGTTGTACAACGTTTACTATAATGTTACACATTGGGCAAACAAATAACTTATTTAACGTTAGTTTTAATTTTTACTTTTACACAGCCAAAATAAGCTTGTCCGTTATTGAAAATAATGTTCAAATAAAATAAATTATTTCTTTGAAAATCTTTGTGATATTTATAGAAGTGAACAAAGTTCGTCGAGCTAATCGGATATGCAAAATAATTATTAACCAAAAGATTTTGAAAAACGAAGGCCATTTTTACAACATGCGAAATTCTCAAAAATAAATAGTCCCGGTACAACTCGCGCAACGCCAAATTAACGAAGCATTAAGAGCAAAAACAATATTTTTTTTACTATGCATTTCGCTTCTTAAACTGAATGATACTCAAGGAAATCTATATGTATATCAGAGCCTTACATTCAAGTGTCACTAATAAAAAAATTGTTTATATTAGGCAAAATTCTGGTAAAACTGTGCTTTTTAAATTATACTAACAATTTGTGAATACAATTGCTCAATAAACTCAAAACAAGGCGGAATACACTGAGAAAGAAACCAACTTTATTTGTCACCCATTTTGAAGGAGTAAAAATAAATAATCATTGGATAAAAAACACGAAATAAAGGAGAAATAAATCAAAGATTGGACACATTCACTTTAATATTATCTCCTGCAGGTAAAATGTAACAATATTTAATTTAATCTTTTAATCTCTCGAGAGGTAATGAAGAGTTCCATACCCTCATCAGAAATTTGACTTTCCGGACGTAAAAGAAAAAAATTTGCGAGCTTATATCTAATGCCGAGAAGAACAAATAAAAATGATGACAGCTTGGCGCAGGTGTGCTTTAGTCCATTTGATTCGGATTGCGTCTTTGTTTTTTGTGTTTATTTGTGATTTTGATTTGCGTGTTCGTGTCTCGATTAACAAATGGCAGATTTGTATTTGTACAGGTCCTTGCCCATTTTTGCCATCACCACCAGACCACAACCCACAATCAGATAGACAGCGGTTCATTAAGATACCTTTTGAAAAATGTGTTGACACGTGCTTTGTGAATGTGCATATGTACATGTTTCCAAAGACTGGCTTCGGTTTCCCTTCAGGACAAATGAAACTCCTCCGGAATGTGTAACTCAGGAACTATTTAATAATACTGATGTCTTCGTCGAGAATAGACGTAAAACATTAAAAATTCAAGAACAACAAAGCTATAGTTTTAAATAATTGAACACTTTTAGGAAAGTTTCATAAGGCTCAAAACTGACTAACTAGTTTGCGTAGAACCGGACGAACAGCCAAACATGGCTAGACAAACTTGCCTGGTGAGCTGTTCAATAATATATATACTTTATAGGGTCGGATCTTTAACTGAAAAGGGTAAAAGTAGCTTTAGTAGAGTTTTTCACCGAAACTATTCAGCCCTGCTTATAAATTACGAATGATACGTTCAAGTTTTGATATACATACACACTCTGCCTTTTGTATTGCAAAGTATTTTTCGTTTCATTGTGTCGATATAGGACCATGATAAGCTGAGAAACAAAACACTATACATCCAAATGTTCTGAGCCGCTTGCATTTCATTTCCGGTAATATCCTGCGAATCCTGATTGTGCTAATATACCAGTTCAAATCACGGTACCCCGGCTTTTAACAGATTAAACATCATCGTCTGATTTAGACATGAACGAAATCGCCAGCAACCACCCACAACTGGCAAAAACTAAATGAAGCGCAAATGACAAACATTGTCAACTCGACTATTAAGGTGGCAGGATGCCTCCCCTGCTCTGCGGGTCCTTTTCTATAGCACTTTCTGCGGGCGACAGGCTGTTAGAATATCCACAGCAGCATCGAATTAATTTTGGTCTGCTCTGCCTATATAAGGTCATCACGCCATTCATTAGAATTTGGAATTTTGCAATGCAAACATAAATTAATTTGATTATTTCGAATACATTTGGGAATTACTAATTTATTAACTTGTTGCTTATCCGTAAAGCTCGTATAATTTAAGCTCTGCATAAATTGTATGAGAACAATTAAACTTTATTGGGTCTTGATTAACAAAATCCACTTCATTTCGATTTGTATGCCTATATTACTAAAAACAATAAAGTTATGTCTAGGTTGTGCTGCATTTTGCCATCGTTTCTATGACAGATATATGATATTGTTGATTTCGACAAAACTAAAAGCGTAATTCTGATATTGTAAATATTTACTATATCCCAAAGGAATATTGTGATAAATAGAAAAATTGCAAATACAATTTTTTTCATATATATTTTTAATAATTTTTATATTTTCTTAAAGAGCTATATGATATAGATGTCCGATTTTAATTTAATAAAAGCCGTAATTCCATAGTATTTAAATATTACCAAATCCCAAAGAACAACAAAAATAAAAAATTTTCCGACTTATATCCTACCTGCAATAGAAAGACAACTTTTGGGAAAGTTTCAAGCAGATAGCTTTAAAACTGAGGGACTAATTTGCTTAGGAACAAATAGAGGGTCATGGCTATGATCGAATCTCCTGTTGAGCAAGAATATATATACTTTATAGGCTCGGAGACGTCTCCTTCACTACGATGCAAACTTTCGACTGATCTTATAATACCCTCTTATATCATATAAGTGCAACTCCGAGAGTTACAGCTATTTTACCTAAGTAAGCAATCTTTTTCTTTATCTTTTAACCAGAGTTAATTTTTTTGATTTTAAAAAAATGTTTTTCTTTTTTATGCCTTTTTCTAAAATATTAAAAAAATTTAACGAGTGAACATAAAGTTTTTGTGACATGAGCTCGATTTATGGCTGGCTGCTTACGAATTTTTATTAGCTTCATTTACGACTGCGGGCGGTAGCACAAACTAAAATTCCCAACTGATTTGCTACACCTTTTCTGGCGAAAAAAACCTTTTTACAGAACACTTTTTTTGGCACTTGTGGTGAAAAATGAAAAACAATAAATCAATTTCTTTGATTATATTTATGTGAAGGTGCTGTTGTATATATCAATAGTAAACCACACTCCTGCAAATTTTACAAACTGATACATATCAAAACTATTTTGAATGGTGAATTGAACAAATTATGTATCTGAGTTCAGAAAATTAGTTCTCCCTTGCTTCATTTTGACTTGATTGGTTCACGAATTAACTGTAGACTTGCACATGATTAAAAAAAGAATAAATTGTGTGCATTACCTACGGATTAAGGACCTGCCATTTATCATATTTACAGGTGCGAGGTTATTTGCTCCTAGGCTTTGTCATATTTACATAATGTCCCAAATAAATTTGTTTGTTTTGAAAGTCCTAGGTTTCAAATTCTGTTTTTTTGCCTTGCGCATACTTACGGGCGATTTGTCAGTGGCTCCTTTCCAAACGAGTTTGAGCCTACATGACATCCACACATACATCATGAATATTTCATTTGATTAGGTATGACTGGTTAAAGACCATGTTAAGCTCATTATGTGTCAACTAATCCTTTTGTAAAAAGATCACATTTCCAAATTAACTCACATCAAATAAGAACGGAAGATAAGTGGTAGACGAAATTTATGTAACCTTTTCGGTTATTATAAATTATGTTAGTTAATAAAACGTTTCTAAAAATTTACAATACTCTTTTAAATATATTTATGCTATTATTTCTAGCCAAAAAGGATCAGGGAGAGCTCGGTGAACTCGGTTTTAAATATAAAAAAATCTTCAATTCCTTTGAAATCGTATTTTTTGGAACATATTTATATAAAGACAGCGATTGTTTTAAACGGAGAAAACTAGCAGAATACTTATGTGTAGGGTCGAAACATTTTTAAAAGTTAAAAAGTTATGTTTACTTATTAATTTTAAAATGTTTTTTTTACTTATTTAACATTTGTTACCCTGTTTCTGCACCTAAAAGTTGAATTTAAAACCGTGAAAAACGTTCCGAAAAACGTCGGAGGTTTGCCAACTTCTTTTCAATCAAAAAAGCATAGATTTGAGATATACGCAAGAATTTTCAAGACATCAAGCATTAATTTAAAGTCTGGCAGTGGAATTGAGTAAAAGTACTTTATATGTCTAATCGTTTTAAACATCTGATCCAAATTATATTACATATATAATTATGCTAGACTCTAAGCATTGAGAAAATGTAGTAAAATCAACCGGAGTCTTTCTAAAAATTTTTGTTGGGTGGGGTGGGTGATATTACACCTCTTATTTTGAAATTGGCGGTTAACAGGTTGTGTCTGCCCTTGCGGCGTATACAGAATGACATTCACATCCGAATCGATTGGCGAAAGGTAAGGTCAGGAACGTAAAGTCTAAATAATTGTTTTCATATTTATTATTTACAATTTAATTCAGGGTCAAAACGTTCGCATTAACCTTTGGCGTAACGTAAAAATAAGCTAGTTGACGACAATTTGTACTTTCAGCTTAGCCAGGAGACACCAAACACGTCACTCTTCCCTCAAGTTGGTCCCCGACGGTTGATGGCAACGTCACGCAATCTTGTGGCTTCCACAATGTAATTTGCGCAATGCATTCATTAAGCATTTTGCTCCTTCTAGGGTTTTTTGCGCAATTTTAAACTCATTTGCATGGAATTCTGACTTCTTCCCTGCTGCTGAGGATAATTAGGTTCGCCACTCTTAATGCAGGCAGTCGGTGTTGAATTTTGTTCATATAGCACAACACAAATTTATGCTAACGAACTGAAATAACAGTCAAGCGACGAGACCGCAATCTTATTTGCGCACAAAAAACACAAAACTTCGGCATATCTATGGTTACAATAAAAGGGTCAGATCATCAGAAAGCAACAATAAAGTTGGGCGGCAGGTTTTTGTGGCCGCGAAGGGGAGAGTGGGGGGCAGGAAGACTGCCGAATAAGCCGGGCTATAAACCACAACAAACGTCAAAACAATTTCCGCCTGCACAACCCGACGACATTGTGACGCAGTTAGTAACTTTAAAAATGTTGGCAGGGGCAGAGGGAAATAGGTGAACCAAGGAATGCGGTAAAAAATTTGTTGACTTCTTAAGTGGTCTATGGTGAACGATTTAAAACTTTGCTTGCGATGCTTAGTTCTTGAAGCTACAAACACTTCATTATGATGTTTTTATAAAAATAACAAATTGTTGTTTTTGGAAACATTAAAAATACAAATACCGAAGTACTACAATTGATTTTTAGAAGTCCTGACTGGTATATTTTTTTGTTAAAACTAAAAATGTAATTTAATTTATTGTACTTATTAAACTAACGTTGACATTTATTTCAAAACACAGCGGTTTCTAACAGGGCGATAAATCAATCAATAGCACTCAATATCTATCTATTATTCTACTCTTCATTTATGTGCTTCCATTTCATTTTGCAAAACCGACACAATAAATCCATGGCCAACCTAGAAAACCCCAATTCACACATTCCGAAACGTAGGACAGCAAATCAAGCGGTTTGAAATTGAACGGGGGCAAAATGCACTAGGAGTTTGTGCAAAAAGCCCATTTTGTCAAGAGAGCAATGTTTTGTTACTGGGCGGAAAAATCAACCAACAAAGGTTTACCTGTACGATGGCTTACATTTTTTGTGTTTTCTGTCAGGGTGCAATTGTTTCGATTACAGGGCGTGGCAGGCACACGTTTTGCCCATCGCATTGTGTATGGAAATTGACGGATAATCGAAGAGACCAATGGAAAGTTAATTGAATGCTTGTATGGTATGAAGAAAAAGGTTCAAGTTCCGATGTATTGGTTAGATGGGTTGAAAAAACTGTAAGATGACAGAAAAATAAATATAAAAATGCATGTGAGGTTCCTTGACTAAACCAAAGGTTTTCTCGGGCTTGTTATCATAGCTGTGAAAACCTTATTTAAAACTCAACGCAGTCAAATCAACCAAATATCATCTTGTGTATATCATGACAGCTTTAAGCTTGAATGTGGTTATTTAAATTAAAAATATGCAATTCTAAAATATAAAGTGTATGTATGTGTTTAACTGAACCGGAGTACAGTTGCTAAATTAAAATTCATCCCCTCGAAAACAAAAAAACCAAAGAATATACCGAACAACCGCCAATACTTGCAACAATTTAATGGACACTTGGGAGTAAAAACAGATTTTTGGTTTAAAAATCCCGAGTAATTTGTTACTGCAAAGCCAAGCTATAAAATGTTTACAGCGTTACCTTCGGAAGTAGGTTTAGAAGTGCTGTGCAAAATTATTTTTTCCAATTAAATAAAGTACTTTACCTGAATAAGCACGGCGGCCATGTTCTAAAAAATGGTTTCTATGTAAAACGTAGGCTAAATATTGTTTTCCCTTTTACATGGCTTTAAATCCATTATTATTTTTACTCAAAAATGATTCACAAATAACAACCGCAAATTTGATTGTTCTTTAGATATTCTTAGTGTTTATTTGATTATGCTCACAAATAATAATTGTTCTGTGAGCCAATTTAATTGAAGAAAACGGTAGGCGTGAAAAGAACAATAATGTCAGGACCCTCAAACACCAATTTGATTTATACACCCAGACTAACAACCATCTTAAGAAAATGTGTCTGCCCCATCGCCCCTAACAGCTCAAATTTTCGATGTTTTCACTTTCCCACTTTTCATATGCTCTCGAACAGAATGCCGGAAAACTGATCAAGGAAATATATAATCAAACATCTGACCCAAATGAAAAATGTAAGCCTAAGTTCCTAAGTCGCTAGATTTAGAGAGAAGACATATATTTTTCCACGACCATCGGCTATGCGTAATTTAATAAAATCCGTACTAGTCTAAGCTTAAAATTAAAGTAGCTTAAGAGGAAAATATAAGAGCCCATGAGTATCTACAGCATTTCGTCTTTCTCCACTTCCTAAGTGGGGCTAATGCCTGGCTATTAATTTTGACGCTCTTATGCACGCCCATAAATTGCTTGACGGGAAAAGCAAACATAAAATAATACATCAACGTGGACCACATAAACTCGGCAAGGAAATCACATTTTTCGTTTGTGTGTTTGCATTTCGATGGCATAAATTAAATGTAATGTTCGCCGGCAATGTCAGCCACTAAGCGAGGGAGTGTGCTCCGACAAAATCAATTTTCGGCTCTAGTTTTACCTGCACTTTCAGCGAATTGCCACGAAGATGGCGCTTAACTGATAAACTTACGAGCTCCGAGCCCAGGTGTGTGTGCGTCTATAGGCGGAAAGGCTAAAGGATCCTTGCCGCAGGGACAAATGATTATGAACGCCAGATAGCAGCGACGTACTCAAAGTGACATTTGGAAGATAGAACGAGCCGTCCTGGGGCAATATCTTCACCTCTGACGTGGATTCAAGGCAACTTGGGGCATATTTTTGCCAGAATGGTAATTGATTTTTGGGATGTGTCTGGGCTTTTTGATACGCTCTCTGAGCTTTAAAATAATAAAAACCTTGTATAATGCATATTTAAAAAAAAACTTTGTTCATATGCCTTTCTCTGATTTGACGTTTTCCCGGAAACAAGATTTTGGTCTTCCGTAATCATATCTCCCATGAAATCTTCAGGCCTTTAAGGAACTTCCAAGAAAACTCCAAACAATTCGCATCTAGTCTTTCACCCCGTGCACACTCTTCAAGATTCTTGAATTTCAAACGAGTAAACCACAAGTTGTGCAATTTTCCGGAAAGTTTCGTGTTTTTGGTAGGGGTAATCCCCAATTAATTGAATCAAATGCCGAAACTTAGCTTATCTTGTAACCATGGCAGCACAGACGTCGTGTGAGAAACTTGTCAAGAGCCGTAGACGTGACGTTGTTTTTCGGCGTTTGCCAAAGGGCTATCGAAAGCTGTGAGCAAATGTGAGAAGGTTGCCCTGTTTTGAGTGCGACTGATGCTTGTGTGGTGTTTTTAAATGTCAATCACAACATTCCGTGCAGCCAGGCTGATTTCGGTGTATTTATCACATCGTTGTCTACGCGAACGTGTGATCCCATTGTCTCCGCAAATTGATTGGTCTAATTGTCGGCCTGTTGCTAATCTGATTAGTGTAACTTTCAAGAAGGGCAAATTTATTCCAAGCTATGCAAACGACTTTATTACACATTCCGTCTTTATGACTTTCGTCTCGTCGAGTCTTGCAACATGTGCGTATTCTTTTTCCTTTAATAAGTTGCCGACGAAGTTAGGCCCAACATCGTTCGGGTGGCGCTCCAAATAATGAATGGCCAAGAACAGTTTCAGTATTGGTCTGGTTTTTTCAAGTGCTTGATTAATTTTCCAGCAAAAAGTTTTCCACCCAGTGCTCACCCCAGCCGTCTAGTCTTCATAATTATAATGTAATATTTATGTGGCTGCCTGCCGACCGACCATCCGACCGACACTTGAGTATGATGAATGTCCTGAACATATTTCCAAGGTCCGCCCAGGCCATTGTTTCAATTCCTATCTTTAGTTGTGGTCTTGCCTAATTAATGAGCTCTAGGCTTCCCCAGCTCTCACTTTCTACAGGTCCTTCTTGGGGAAAAAAAATCTCAATACTCTTGAGCGTGACTATCCTATTTTATCGTGATGGTAACGTACGAGTGACGTTGCCTTTGGGAATTCGCCTACAAACCTCCTCTTTATGTTGCTTGTCACATTAAGACTCATTTAAAATCGAGTCAGGAATTGTTGTGGAAGTATTTCCCCATAAAAGGAAGGTGGCTTTTATACTTTAATACTTTGGAGTGCAATAGCTTTCAAAATCCTTTATGTTATTACTGCCCTTAAAATATGGTTTAAACATTGAATTCCACTAAGTGAATTCGATTGAAGTCAAGACTAGTCTTTTAGCGTAAATTAAAAGTTACCCCATAATGTGGCGTAACACTATTAAAGTCATGATTTATTATTAATAAGCTTAGGTAAGAGAGTTAAGAGTACGGACAAAAAGGCTATTAAACAATGTTTGCCAATGCTAAAATAGGAAAAGCATCCCAAAGAAGATCGGCTTATTTTGCATAACTGTTTTCAAGCCGCTAAAAAGTTAAAAGTAGTTAAAACGGCCAATCTGGCGTACGAATCCGAATGTCAGTCAAAAGTTTGCAGGCAGTAAAAGAGCCATTTACGACCCTATAAATGTGGCTAGCCAGGTTGTATTTTTACGCGTCGAATACGCACCACTTGCTATGAATTCGGTGCTCCGCTTAAAGCTATTTAAACAACAAGACTTGGGGTCCTTTTCAAAATGAAAATGTATTCTTGTTGGTTTGTGGCAAGTATCAAATGGCAGTTTTAGGTCCTTGGAATCATTTCAATTATGCTCAACAATTCGATCTTAAAAACATTTGTTTAACGCTTGTTGAAAAACAAGCCAGTTAAGCGGTAATACCAAAAAAAGACAGAAATTTAAACGCCGAATGATTTATTAATCACTTTTTGTCTAAAAATTTGATTTCACAAAATTTAAGACCTACAAATTTGTATGTGATGAAGATGTTGAATGTATGTTAAGAAATTCTCTGCTCCTGAGTGGTCAATTTGGGGGAAGTATAACATTAATGAGATCCTTTGAATTAGTTTGTTTATAAATAAGATACAATGTCATGGTAATACGCGGTGAACTCGGAAGCTATTCGAGAATGTTAAGAGCAGCTAAATTGTTTTTAACACTTATTCGTGGTTTTTTATGCCTCTTATTCGTCATAAAACCATAAAACATGGCGCTGGCATAATCAATAATAACTCTCTTTTGGCCACTGCCCAATTTGGCATTATTTTGCGGGCATAGGAAAAAACTCTATCCGCGAAATCTGAATGCGGAATCGGTCGACTCACTCGCATTGAAATGTTGCGCCGTGCAAATCACTCCCACGTATGAATGTAGACCAGCTGTTCTTTTTTATGAAAAATTGTTCGGCGTTTAAAAAGGGTGGGATATGTCATTCTCTTTTAGAGACAAAAGCGGACAAGCACATGAAAAACGTAATAAAAAAAATAACATTGGTCACACATTCCATACGCTCTGCCATGCGTGATTCACCTACTTATTCATGGATGGCAAATAAATTTAAGAACTTAAACAAAATGTTTACAAATTTAAGCTTTTAAGCATTGATAGATTTTATCGACATCCCAATCAAATTTGATAATCTCAGGGAATATAAAACCAAATTGGTTAATAAACACGACTTGAAATCATCAGGTTAAGTATCAGCAGTGGAAGCTCAATTTAAGCCTTTTGCAATCGTAGGTTTAACTTGCCCCACTGCCACATAATAGGAAATAGCATGGTTGCTGCTAATTTTCTGTTTTGTGGCTTTTGAATGTTGCCATTTTCATTTCAACACAAATAGAGTTAGCTATACAAGGGTTTTGGCATCGAATTTTCTTTGGAGTTTGTTTGTGTTGGAGTTTAAAGCGCAAGTGGCGCGTTCCAAGTACTTATCTCAGACTCTAATGGTAACTAAACCGTTAACGTTGGTCTAACGAAATTGACATTTTTAATGAATTTTAAAGTAACCTTGTATTCATTTTTTTTACTGTAAAATCCGAGGGCTTAGTCCCTCGCGCATATCGCTGTCATTTCCGGCCTTCGCTTTCCAATTTTCTCATGATTTTCTCACACCCACGCGCATATATGTTAGCCTCGAAATTCCCCAAAGCCAAAAGTTGCTCCAGTCGGAATCGAAATTTTCCAGCGGGCACTTTTCGGTTGGGAAAGTTGGTGCAGCAAATGCCGCTAGCAGGCGTCGAAAACTTTGCATAATCTTCGACCACTCCGGCGGAATTCGCTTCCTCCTTCCTCCTTCCTCCAATATTTTGCGGCGGCTGTCATAAATTATTCGATGTCGGTGCGAACGCTCCTCGTGTGCGGGATGGAGGGAACAAGTTAAATGCAAATTTAAAGGAAATTGTCGCGAAAAGACGTTTGCCAATTGCCGTTTAAGTCGTTTCTCCTTTTGCAATCCGACCCACATTAATTTCCGAGGCTCCCATAAATATGCAACTGGAGAAGCCAGGGCCGGAGCGTTGCAACACTGTTGTTGCACAAATTGGTTGCCCGTCGCGATGCTGCCATTTGAGCCGATGTTGTCTGCTAAATTGGCTTCCAATAACGTGGTCTGCGCCAAAGTGCTGCTCCCCGCCCCTGAAAGTCCTCGCCCTATGCATCGTTCTATGCAGCCCGGTAGACAAACAATAGTTCCCATTGCATATTTTTGGCAAACAATGGCTGGGTGAGCCAAAGGACAAAAGGTGACCAAGGTCGCGGTGCACACATCGACGGCAGCCAGAGCGTGACACCAAATCGTGAAAACGCATTTTTCCTGCACCACCTTGCAGCTGGTGTCGCATGGCAAAGTGTTGGCCCGGAAACTGCGGGGGAGGTTTTCAGTGAGATTGTCCTGACCGCCAAACCAAATAAAAAACGGAAGGGCATATATGTACGTACATTGCTCGAATTTATAGCTCAAAATTGCGACGATTACTCCGGGCTGAAACTTATTCATAAGAATATGAATAAAAATCGTATGCATTAAGGGCCGTTTTCTCGACTTCATGGTGAGCTACAAACTACTACTACTACTTATAGCTTACTATTAGGTCGAGAAAGCCGGTCTTTCAGTTAAAATTAAGGAGGGAGCCTGCTTTATAGACTTCAAAAATTTTTTGCATAAATGTCTACCCAAACTTTCCAAGAAAGTGTCATTAAAATTTTAGAAGCAAATTCAAAATATTTTTAAAGTTACGGGAGAAATAGTGAACAAGCGTTACGGTTTTTTATAAACGATTTTTAATATCCGAAAACTTTGACTTGCGATTTCTCGGTTTTTCATTTTTACGATTTCTTTTAACTGGCAGAAAAGATAGGGAAAAAATTAAACGTCCTATCGAAACAAGGCAAAATTTATTGAATTCGGGATTAAATTATTTAAAACGTTAAAAACGTTATGATTAACCCTTTTTTAAAACAATCGGAAGTGATTACAAAAAAATTCTTTTTATTTTGCTAAAATTCTTAGAATTTTTCACTTTTGTTCAATTTTTTTTGGCTTAACTAGAAGCTATACTATTAAAAATAGAAAATTTTTTGAATTTTTTTTTCTGTTGGAAATTGCTAGCTTCATTTTTCCCGCCGCACGACACATGCTTGTACCAGGCATAATATGACATATATTTTAATGAAAAAATTTGAGAAGACTGTTGAAATATATAACAATGAAACCTGAAAGTTTCGTTTCAATCGAATATATCTTTCCTTCCCAAAAAAGTATTCGGAAAAATCGATTTTCTTAAGCTTCTTAAGCTTTAAGGCTCCCCCCTTAAGCAACCGAATTAAAAAATGTATTTCTCTTAGTACTACAAAACGAAAATATTTATAAAATTAAATTTATTGAACTAAGAAAATCGGGTACACTTATTCAGTGAATTTATACAGAGATCTAATTCACAACAGTCCATATTAACAAAATAAGCAATAACTAGGATAAAATTTAAACTTTGCATAACGAGAAAATGGCAGATTACTTCCGTGGAGAAAAAAGCTGTGTATTTTGGCCTGCCACAAATATCAAAAGCTCTTAAAATACACATATATAAATCATGGTTATCGGGAAGGCCTCCTTTCTCCTTTCCCTTCCCAATTGCCTTAATAGTGCTAGTTGTTTTTCCGCTGCTCACTCATATGTCTGGCACAGGGACAAGAGCTGACGCCGTTAAAGGCATTTTTCACTTGGTTCTTGTCGGCGCACTCAATTACCACCTAATGTCCCTACTTCAGCGCAATTTACGCAAACATAAGGATGCGGATTGGGGGAAAGTGGCTGGAAGATAGAAAAGTCGCAACCGAAGTCAGGATGCCCCCGCCCTGGCTACCCGATGCAACTCGCTGCCAAGTGGATGCAACATGAATTCAGATGCTGCAATTTTAGCTGCTGTTGCTCACCCTGCAAAAACAGCTAAAACAATTTTTTTTTGGCAATTTGTTTGCTGTGTGAGCAAGTTGTAATGACTTTTTTTGTGATTTGTTTTCTGGCTGAAAATTACACAATTTTTTTGCTGTTTAAAGTGCTGTTTATGGTTTCCATTAGCACTGCCAAATTTAATAGATATATTATATCCATGTCTTTTCGACCTTGATTTGCCAAAAAATGTTGATACTAACTTTTGACAAAATAATGACACAAAACTATTTAATTATTTATTAATTATAATTATAATGAATTAACTAAATTAATTCATAAAGTAAGACTTAGTAAAAAGCTTTAAAAACAAACAAAAATGTTGATACTAACTTTTGACAAAATAATCACACAAAACTATTTAATTATTTATTAATTATAATTATAATGAATTAACTAAATTAATTCATAAGGTAAGACTTAGTAAAAAGCTTTAAAAACAAACAAATTTTACAAAAAAAATAATAATTATTTACTCTTTTGTTTGAAACAAAATCAAATACAAAGTGAATAGAGAATTTGGAAACCAAATTTACTACTCAGAGACTTTCATTAATTATTAGGGAATAAATGTAAAATTCAATTTTATATTTTCATAAAAAACTCTCAATAACTGCATCAAATTGTTATAAAAAAGCCGATACTGTAAATTTTTTTTTTATTGATTTTTAAAATTTTAAATGGGATTTTGAAAACCAGGTCTAAAATTTAAAACTAAATAATACAAATTTGTTAAAATCAATGGGTGAAGAAATATGTAATTTTACGAATTCATTGTTGACCAATATTATTGGCCAACGTCTTTGGCTTATATAACCCTTCAGACGATAAAAAAAAGTAGAGATAAAAGCTTCCATTGCACTTGCAGCTGGTTTTTAATTAAATCAGTATCTGGAAAATCAATTTACACAGAAAAGCAGCAAATGTCGGTTTTCATTTGTCTCAGGCTTAGGGCTCGTAAGGAACTAAAGTACCAAGTCAATCTCAAAGCCGCTTGGCTCATTAAAGCGCACACAATTTCCGTATTTCCGCTTCGGAAGTCGTCATCAGTGCGACAACTGTATCTCGCATTTTAACTACTCCCCTGCTTTTGTTTTCTAGAAAAGCGTTTGAAATATAGTCGGAGATGGAGCCAAATAAACATCCTCTGATGGAGTGGGGTATCCAGGATTAACTAAATATAACTTTATCATTGGATTGGCTTAGTCCCCAAAATTGTTATTACTGGTCCTTCTACGTATTTTAAAATCGTGATAAGTCTTTTTAAGATATCGTGCAGGGAAAAAGTTAGAAATCGAAATCGTAAGTTGCGCTCTCCTTTTCGTTAGAAGTTGAAAATTTTTTGTTTTTTTATCTCCTTTATATACCCTTGCAGAGGGTATTATAATTTTGGTCAGAAGCTTATATTGCAGTGAAGGAGACATTTCCGACCCTATAAAGTATATATATTCTTGATCAGGATCAATAGGGAAGTCGATATAGCCATGTCCGCCTGTCCGTCTGTCTGTCTGTTTCAATACCGTTTGCGAGCTCAGTTTTAAAGCTAGCGGTCTGAAACTTTCACAGTCGTCCTAAAACATGTGTACGCAGATCAAGTTTGAAAATTGCCCCGATCGGACGTCTATATCCTATAGCTCCCATAGGAACAATCGGAATTGATGATGCAAGAATTGATGATATTTCTTCCAAATCGTAGGGAGAAATCAATGTATAAGCCAATTTTTCCAAGTCTTTTTTATTTATATTTATAGCGTAGGAAAAATTGTTAAAGGCTGAGAAAATATCCCTTTTTTGTCTATTTGTATATAACTTTTTTGCAGTTTAAAACCTATTGACATGAAACTATGAAAATCTAATTTATTTATGTATACCCTATTCTTTTCGCTTCCTTTTCAATTTGAACAATTTCGACAAAGTCTGCAAGGGTATTAAAACTACGGCTTGCCGAAGGTAGCTTCCGTCCTAGTTTGAGATCTCGGAAATCGTCATTGCTAGGAAATGTTCCACTTAATTTTTAAAAGTTGGCCACGTCCACTCCCACAGATCTTGTAGTTTTCTGGAGACTACTTAAAGAAATGTTATTATTATTTATTCGGTCACTATCTTTTTAACATCAAACAATTTTTAAGATATTAAGTTTAAGATGGTCCATGACGTCAGCGCCAGCAGATAGCACCAAACTGTGCAGCACATATTTTGTGTGCTACATCTTTTCTGGACACAATAAATCGCAAATATTTAAGCATTTTTATAAGTTTTAAATCTAAGTCTAGTAAGTCGGAGCCCACAAAATGCATTCAGTGAGTGCTTAAGGCGGCAAAGTGCCAGAGTTCTTCTCATTATCACAGCTTATTTTAAAGATGTTGTTCTGGGATACAGAAACTTGAACTGAATGGCTTCCAATCAGTCAGAGCACTGTTATGGCACACACTGTGGGTTCAAGATGCAGATTATTGGAGCGTCTCGAGGATCCGTTTCGTTAGCCACTAATTCGAGCTTGCACCCGAGTTCCACCAGCGACCTCACATAAATGTACCCCCGTTCCGCAGTTTCTTCCTAGGGATCACACCATCGGCTGTAGTCCTACCAAGGGCCTCGTCGTTTTTTAAGCCTCCGAGTAGGATGCACTTTGGATCTCTTGGAGTCAGGCGCCCTTATTTGTCAGAGAATTAAAAGCAAATAAAGCTTTAACAAAAATAAACCAAAATTACCAAACTAATGTGTCCCTCATGGAAATAAGAATATGTTTAAAATATTTTAGTTTTACTAATAACACTTAATTAATTTAATTATAATTATTAATACTCATATAGTCCCTGTGCATCTTTTCATATTTTCTTTTTGTTCGAACCGATTTAAAAAATTATAGCCACGGGACTTGCATTTCTTAGGAAAGATATATATGTACAAATTAGCTAATAAGGCATTTCATTAACAAGGAATCTTAAGTAGAGGTATTGTTACATTTACAATTACAATATACCCACATTCGCATTGCTAAAGAAGGCTCCACCGAGATCAGACATGATCTAATTCTTTATGCCATCCATAACCTTTTAGTAGAGCACACAAACATTTAGTATAGTTCCCGTTCAGTATAGTCTGTACCGAAGTTACTTTTTTGACCTACAAGGGTGACACAGAAATCTGTTCGACTGTCATTTGCTTAAAATTTGTAGGTACCTCATTTGTAAATTTCAACCAAGTTCAAACGGAGAGATTTCAGTGAATCCGAAAAATACAAATTGTGGACTATTGAGTTCCAATTGTTATTTTTCGGACGAAAAGAATGTAATTAGGATAATACGGACGATAATTCAATTTACTGGAAATACTGCCAGCGCCTCTAAAGATTTTATCACAATTTTAAATAGGCTAGCCATAAGACTTATTTAGTTAATGGAAAATCTTTAAGAAATCCTTTCAGCTAGGATTTATAAAAATGGTCGTCAATTTTAACCTGTTTAACAGCTGAGAACTGCCTCGTTGTTGTTAACAATAAATTTAATGACATGTATTGCTTTTACTGCTTTGCACACTTGTAAGCCCGGATGTAAAACCATTTATTCCATTCCTGAAAGTTTGAGTTTTAAATGCCAGAGGTTGTCATTTCATAGGCTTTCATGATTTTTTAAAAACAGTGCACGCATAATTTATCTTAAACATGGAGACATTACGATTCAGCAGTGTTAATTACTTGGCAGTCATTTTTTCCCAATGTTTAATGTAGTGTGTTTGAAAGCGAGTGTGTATTAATTAGAGCACGTACGCAAACCCAGCGAGCAATAGTCAAAGCTGCAAACAGAGAAGGAGGTGGTGAATGGTTTGATATTGCCAACTGCACTCGCGTAATTAGCAACAAAACGTAGTGCTTATTAAAAATAGCACCCAGTAGAGACTCTGATGGAAATGTGGAAATGGGGAGAGCTGTGTTTGCGTGCGTGGCAAATGGAAAATCATAATTTCTTTTTTAGGCGATGTTTTAATTATGCTCATTATTAAAGACGCCTTAATTAAAAAGTCCACTCAAATATACATAGAAGGAAACACACGTGTGTGGGCGACGCAAGCTGAATGTCACGCACCGCAATAAGATTTGCAGACAGTCGAAGTTTAATTGCCGTAAGAAAAAACAGACGTGACTCTGCAGTTAATGAATTAAAGCCATCCGGGTAACACTTAATTCTCAATTATAAGCGAGAAAGGAAATTAAATTTGTCAAGCTGCAGTTATATCAAAAACTAATTAGTGCCGTCCACTTCAGGACATTTTCCATTTTTATCTGCTCACTTGCGAAAAATTAAACTCTTGAAGAGAATTTTGTTAATGGTTTTCTCACTGAGGTAATAAAGAGCATAGGGCCAGAAAAAAACTCTATCAATTATACCGATAGTCTTAAAATTTTTCGAACTTCGATAGATTGGGCTCTCCATCAACACTCTAAAAAACTCCTTGCTTTTGCTCGGTCTTTTTGAATTTTTCGAGAAATAAGGCAGTATTTTTAGGTATATTTCTTGGACTCTAAAACTGTGGTCTCTGTATAAAGCTCAGAGGGCATCCAGCGACGATATCGCGATACAATGCAAGGGATCCTTATCCACAGTTGCAGTTGAAAAAACTTCGTATTTGGGTTACTAAAGTCGTTAAAATCTTGTCAAATCGGCAGATACATTTGGTATTGATTAAACGTTAACTTATTACTAATATAGGGCATAACAGTGGTCAAATTGAGATGTTTAATTTGACCTTTTATATTTCCAGTGTCCTGCATGTGACAAGAATTTTTTCCAAGATATTTTTAATAGGTTGCCTTTTTATATGAACTAACTCCCCCGTCTCACCCTTGGTCCTTGCAGCTGCACCCAATATTAGCGGCTTTCACAGTCGACATCACACGCACGTAATGATGATGATGATGCCGACATCGAGGGTCTGGCGACAGGCATCGGAAATAGAGCAACGAAAACAACATAAACAACGATGGCCAGCTGACAGGGCAAACATATTAGTGGCTAACGACGATAACAGTGATAATAGCGGTGGCAACCACGGGGTGGCGCATAATCAAAACAACGGCAGCCAAAACAGCTCCATGGACTTTGGAACTTCCGCCTTCCGACGAAGGAAAGCGCACCAGAAACCCCGGATAGCCTCCACTGGACCCCACTTCCCCCTCTCCCCTTGGACAACGCTGCTCGTCCTCCTCTCGATTTCTGCCCTGACATCGTCCGCCAATGTCTCCACCACAACGCATCTGTCCATCAACGGCAGTGCCACCGATTACGTCCTGCTCCTCGGCGACGCCACCACCCCCCTGGTTCCTGCCCAGACCACCGGGGTCGCCGGGGACGGAAGTGGTGGCGTTATCGAGGACGAGGAGGACGCGGAGAAGGCCAGCGAATACATCTTCGATCGCACCGATGTGCGCATTATATTCATCACCCTTTACACATTGGTTTTTTGCTGCTGTTTCTTTGGTGAGTAAAACAAAGTCAATTCCCTTAAGCTATGCGTTTTCTTATCGCTTTTGGAAGAATATAATAACATTATATTTTGGAAGACAACATACTTGACCTCTTTACTCTAAAAGTGAGCTGACCTTTCCATTGTGCCCAAGAAGCAATTCTGTTAAGACGATTGAGATGAGATGAATTCGTTTATTTGCCAAACTAAAGGCGGCTTGAAGGAACAGATTTGCTTTTTCGGACTCGCAGTTTAATAGCTGTAAGCAATTAGAGAAGTCCCCTAAGTGCTAAAAAGAGGCTCCGAAGTTTTTCCAGTTAAGTACATATTAGCCTGGAACGTTCCTTAAGGCAGAGTGGTAGAGTCTTGGTTACCGTGGACTCAAGCCTCACGTCAGTGGAGTTATTTTTTTTAAGGAATTTAATACTATTGAATTTCTTTGCTTAAAGTTATGGTTTCCTTCTCTATATACACAACTTGCTCATTTATTCCGTTGTCAGAAAGTTCGATAATTTATTTCACCTTTCCATTATAAAGTCTGTTTCAAATGGGCATTCGGATATGGATTAGATACTTGTAACGTGGATTGCATTGTTTTCTAAACGCAGACTTTTTGAGGCTAAATAATTTTATTTCCGGATTGAATTGGTCAGATCTTTTCTCATGCAGTTATATGGCTGAAGACGTTAATACACTGCAATATACTGGGATAAAAACGTTTTTTAATTCTTATGTTCAGTGGTACCATCCGACAATGTCCAATAAATCTCCTTGGTTTAGCAAAGAGTTGACACACTTAAGAAATGTAAAGTCGTGGCTTTATTAGAAATATAACCAGAAGGGTTTCTGTTTTTCTTAAAAACAATTTTAAGATGGACGAAATTGTTATCTTATTGTTCGAAAAGTCAGCCAAACTAATTAAAAATTATGATTTCTTAAATTTTAAATGTTTTTTTTTTATGAATGGAATGTTTGCTAACAACCCTTACACGTTGTAGGAATTAGATGCTAAAGCCGGAACAAATTTTAAAAATTCGGTAAAATTTGCGGCTGAATAATTTACACTTTGAAAATTCTCGAGGACGTAAATTTTAACATCCCTGTTGGCAGGCCCAGCAACCGTTCTTGAGACTCATTTATCTGGTGACAATAAGACTGGCTGGCTCATCAAAACATGGATTTCCCCTGTGACTAGGTGTTATGATTGAATTGTAACACTTTAAAATATAAAATTCTGCGAGTTATCGATCGGAGAAGCACCTGTGAGGTGTCAACTCAATTGTAGTTGCTCCCGCGAACACGCTTTTACAAAGTGCATTTTTGTTTACCCGCCTCCCTAACTTTATACAAGTTAGAGTGATTCTTGCAGCTATGAATGCGATTTTGCATTGGTTAATATATCCCCGGTTCTGCCGTTGGCGAATTGTTGGCAGTGCTCAGATGTTGAGTAGCATTCTCTGTTTGTATTACACGTCAGCAAAGTTGTTTTGGTTTCAATCGGAAGAATTAACTTACACGTTTATTTAAAGTTAAAGAAAAAGTGTTGCTAATTACCTAATTACTTACTTTAAAGCGCATTTAATTTGTTTTTTTCGATAATCAGTAACAAACTATAACGTTTTTGTTCAAAACAACTCAAGAGACTAGATATTCCAGACTTCGTTTTTAAGGCCTTATTCTGCGCTGCGCTTTAAATGATTGTGGTCGACACACTTAACTACAATCAAGTGTTTTTATTTTATATTTATAGATACTGCAAAGCTATAAAACTACAGTTTTGTTTGAAAGAAATGAACGCTTTTTGGAAAAGTTCACCATTTCAAAATTTATTACACCATACTTACTTTTGCCTAAACTTTTTCATTGAATGTAATCAACTTGCACAGTTCTTATATTAAGAGCTCGAGATTATGTTTGATAGTACCACAAACGAAAGACGCATAAAAGTAAGGAAAATAGACTGCCGCCGGACATTTACGGTGCCCCATAGACAGCCCCAGTTTTCCGTGACCGACCCGTGCGGTTGAATTTAATGCTGACTTGCCAATTACTCAATGCCCTGCTGTTCGGTATATGGTGTCCAGTCGCCCAAGCCACATTAAAGAACTTTGAAGGCTTTTGAGAATTATTTTTATACTCTAGCAGAGGGTATTATAATTTAGTCATAAGTTTGCAACTATATATGTTTATTCTGTCTGTCCGTTTGTCCGCCTATCCGACAGTTTAAATTTATTTATCGCTAGCTTTTAAACTGATCTCGCAAACGGTATTGAAACAGACGGACAGACGGACATGGCTATATCGACTCCCCTATTGATACTGATCAAGAATATATATACTTAATGGGGTCACGTCTCCTTAAATGCGTTACAAACTTCTGACCAAAATTATATTACCCTCTGCAAGGGTATAATTTATCATTTAATAAAATATTAATATATTATTAGTCTTTTTATTTCACAGTGTTTCAACCATTTTTATGTTAATATACCTTTTAATTGTTAAATTACTTTTTTGAAGCAAGACTACCATTCCATAGTTATCTTACCATTAATGTAGTTCAAATTAGTAAAGGTAATTAACCGGCAACTATGATTTGAAGATTTTTAAACATATTTATTATTATAACATTACGCAACGTAATACGTAAGATATACTATTTCACAGTTATTAAATCATTTCCAGACGCTGGTGAATTATAACTATTTACTTGACCAATGGATTTGTTTGGTAGTTGAACTAATTTAACTGACTAGCGAAGGCGATTTTTACTTACATACTCTTACATATATGTACAAACGTCACATATCATTTATTTGCTCCATGTGGAACAATAAAATAATTTAATTTTATAGATAACACTTACCAAGGCATTAGTTATCCGTTTCTGCAGTGTTTAATTGCCCACACACACAAATATATAATGTCTTTAACCTCGCGTATTATCAGGGCCTGACGCTCACAATCAATTATGTCGTTCTATTGGACGTTTGTGGGTGGGACCAATTCCTAGCATCATTCCTAGTCCGTTGTAGGCTTTATTACCCGCAGTGACAACAGCATCCACAATAAAAGCGTTGAACATGTGTATACGCCATTCCAAATGGCGACAAATGGCCGCCCATTAGGCACAGGCAGGGGCGTTGTCGGGCATTGTGCAGACAATTGCAAATTGTAAGCAACTTATTTGGTTTCACAGGCGACCGAAATGTGGGGGAAATAGAAGGAGTTCAGGGAGGGGTCGCCCAGTTCCCACACTCGCCCACTAAATTTACATGCTGTAGTCACGTCTAAAGCCTCTGTTCTGCTGCTGTTTTGATATTTGTTTGTTGCTGTCATTGAAACAAGTAAGTTTAATGTTATGTTAAGTCTCAAGTGCAGATCCATGTACTGTCCTCTACCTTATAAAAAATATCCTGCCAATCCAAGTTATGCACCTGCTTAATTATGCCGCATACCAATTACGCGAAATATACACTAATAGAACACCCGAAAAAACAAAATGACCTAAAAAGTGTGGAGGTCACGTAAGTTAAGGAATACAATTCTATAAAGGGTAAAAACGACCTACATTTTGTACATAAAATTGTTTTATGGAAATATATATAATATTTGATCATCTTTGGTTATCCATATTTATGAGTTGATCAAAAACAAACCTTGCACTTACAATTTAACATTTTTGATTTTGGTTTGCAATAACAGAGGGTATTATAATTTCAGTTAAAAGTTTGCAAAACAGCATTTGTATGTTAGACAGATTTTGCAATATGCCAAAATGACGATTAGTCTTGAAACAATTCGAAGACTACTGAGAGACAATAATTTGTTTTCCAAAAGTCTCAGAAAGGTGCCCCTTTTGACCTAGTAGCAAAATTCAATTTTCAAAAGTGCATAGAAACTGGCCCATTGATAAGGAGCGCAATATACTTTGGACTGACGAGAGCAAGATTGTTTTATTAGGTGGTACAGGGTGTAGAGAGTATGTTCGAAGTCCCCCCAAAAAGGAATATTGCACAATCCAAAAAAAAGACTGTTAAGCATTATGATTTAGGCCTGTTTCGCTTATGCCTGGTGTGGGTCCCATCCAAATGATAAATGGACTTTTAAAAAACATAATGCTACCATAGTCCAGTTGGGAAATACCCTTAAAGTGGACGTTCGAACAGGATTAGATCCCAAGCACACCAGTAAGTTCCTATAAAGCGGTGCCAGGACCTTATCGATTCTATGCCACGCCGTTGCAACTCCGTGTTGCACAGTAAAGGCTATAATACTACTACTAATTAGATTATAGATAATAGTAGATCATCATTTATGGAGATTTTTATTATAGTTATAGGTAAAGTTGTTAAATTTTAAGAAGCCACTGCAAAATGTTGTGATTCTTCTGTTTAAAAGCCTTTGAGTGCCAACCTTTCTAAACTTGTATTACAAAATCATCTGAACTATTAATAATAAATATATATATTGTCATTTTCACCATTTGGTTAAAATAAAATAAATTGCGGTTATCATTTGGTTTTCTGCCTAACGTGATACTATTTTCATGACCGCAGCTGTGTGGCTATGCAGCATCAGAATTTAACGTCCCCCGAGAATGAGATACTCGATACTCAAATCGCAACGAGCTAAAGAAATGTTGGAGAAAAATAAGTCGATTGACTAGGAAAATATAATGCACTGTTATTTGCGATAAGTGTGGCCCAAATAATTAACAGTCATACAAAAACTAAGGGTGTTAATGCATTTTGGGACGGACTCAAGACCCGGTCCTTTTTAGTGTCAGAATAATTTTTTCTCCCTGTTTTCGTGTGCAACTTTTTCAATAAAAAAACAAAATTGATAAAATAAAAGAAAAACTCTTTCCCAACATATTAATGGTCGTCTATACACACGTGTGTAAGTAACTTGGGCCACTGATGCAGTCCTGTCTTCTTTGTATCGAATTTCCGAGCACGCCGTGGAGTGTTGCACGTTTTTGGTATTTTCTGGCAGCACTTGTTTTTTTGTTCTCCAATTTCCTGTCACCCTGACCGGTGTAATTAAAAAAGTTTTTCTCGACATTTGTTTGCCATGTGAGACCTCAAAATAAAATGTTTCGTTTTGGTCGATTCTGTTGCCAACAATTTAAAGTAAAATACAAATTACAGACCATGCTGTTCCTAAAAAGATTAATGCAATAAATATTAAGCTGTTAAAAATAGTATTTTCTTTTAAGGACCCACAAACGAAGTGGCAAAGCTTATTTACATATAAAATGGATTTGGATTATTATTGGCATGTATTTGTCAAATTCCCACAAAAAAACCCAATTAATTGAGATTTGGAGAAGCATGTGTGTGCATAATGCGGGTGAAATTTATTTTGCGTGAATAATTCGAATTAAATCATGGATGAAATGACCTTTATTTAGACAAATTATATTAATGCAGTTAAGCCCAATTGCTGAGTCAGTTAGGCTTTAAAGTGCATATTTAACCACAGTTAAACTTTACGGTTTTACCCGAAAAAAAACTAAAATTTTCTCCGCAATTCAATTCCAAATTGAATAGAAGAGATTTGGTGACAGAAAACATAAAATGAAAGCTTAAATCAAATGTTGAACTGCATCTAAACAAAGATGTATATAATTTGTTAAGTTAGGTGGACTTATTTTGTTCTTATATATTACATGTTAAAAGTCAGTCAATAAGTGTTTAATACTCAATGGTCATGTTTTTAAATTCTTCTGTGTTTCTTAATTAATTCATAGTGGTATTAAAATAATAAGCTTAAAATATTTTGATATTATGCGGTATACAAAATTAGGAAATTTTTGAAAAACTAATTGTCGTCTTCTAAGATATGTATCTTTTTGAACATTTTCAGGCAACCTACTTGTTATTTTGGTGGTCACATTATCGCGACGACTGCGCTCAATCACGAACTTTTTTTTGGCGAACTTGGCGTTTGCAGACTTCTGTGTCGGTCTCTTCTGTGTGATGCAGAACCTATCCATCTATCTCATAGAGAGGTGAGTGACAGCTCAGAAAAAACCAAAGCTTTCTCATATTTAATTAAAATTTCATTATGCACGAGTGAAGCTAAACAATGCCAACTTAGCTGATAAATCAAATTGGCATAAAAGAGTGAAATTGTAAGTGAAATACTCTTTGTGTTATAAGGAACAGTGGATTGTTCGCGTGCTGGGCCATCCTCTTTTAAAGGATTCTTTTTAAAAAAATTGGAATTTTACTTAAGATGTAAAGAAATAGTTACTTTTCCATATGAACAAAATTGAATACACTAGTTTATAAAATTAAATCGACGACATACTCCAGTGATGAAGGTTTGGTTTTCCGGCCAGTTGGCCTCCCTGATTAAGAAAATGACAACTAAAATATTGTATTCTATACGTTTTTTGCCTATTTTATTTGTTCTCTCAAGTTCTGGTAAACCAATTTTGGTCATTAAAGACTTATTTCATTGGTAATATAACGTTTTTAAAGTAAAATATGTTATATATTGCATATTGCATCATAAAAAGTTTATAAAAACCACTTGAAATTTTGTCGATCACCAGCTTTTAACGCAGTTAAGCAACCATTTATTGCCGCTTAGTCCGTACATATTCTTAATCAGCATCACTTGGCCTGAAAAAGCAAAAGATTTAAAACTATTACTTGTAAAGTGAGTCAGAGATGACTGAAATAAATTTACCACAGCTCGAAATAAAAAACATCTGCAAAAACTTTTACCTTGATAACGGAAGAAATTATTCTTTTCGCAGATTCTTTAGAAGAGGATTGTAAAAAAAACGTCCTCCGATATTTAGGCAAACTAAATAATGTAATAATAACAAAAAGAAAATTTGTTTTACCAATTTTAGCCCCATTCACTTTCATACTTAGCTTGTTTATTTTAAGCGAGTCCTCACGATTCTATGCTCACTTGCTTGTTAGATATTTCAAAGTGACTGAGCTCGAACTATTAAACTCGATTTTGTATAACATGACTTATTTGTCAATTCTAGTGAACTCGTGTGGGGCAACTTATGTTTTCGACACAGCGAAAAATACATAGATGGGTGCGTCGAAAAGAATGAAAATAGTTCAACTGTTCAAGCACATCTCCACAGGCGTCACTTTTGCCAGAGTTTTTTCCCTCGACCCCCGCTCCATTTATTCACGCGCGTTTGAATCATTTGTATATTCTAATGTTTCCATGCTTTAATAAAAAGACGCGATGAAAACATTAAAAATAAAGTTCTGCCAGAAAATTCGAGCAACGAAGGCTTTACATTTTCCAGATTTCCCACAATAAAACTGTGCTGTTTTTATAGTATTTTGTTTAATATTTTAAAAGCTGCGTAGCTGCCGGAGAAGAAGGAATTAAATTCAGATAAGAAAACTAAGGCGTATCACAATGTGAAACAGAGCCACTTTAAGAGACCAAATTAGCAGAATTCTTCTTACATTTTTTTATTCTTTTCATCAAAAATGTTTGTTAATAGAGGTAACAGTAATGTTGTTTCTTAATTTTCAGCTGAATCCATTTGATAAAATTTAAAACTAAATTTAAACATTTGAATCGAAGCTCGTCATATGAGTTGGCAATTACATTATTTGTTTTTTGAGATTCACTAAAGCTTAACTCAGAAAACAGGATTCGACGGTTCCCTAGTATGGGTAATTAATTGATCGTTTGCAGATTTCAAATCCAAATTATAAATATATTTTAAAGATATATCGTGCGATAGTATTTAATTCTACATTAATTTCCAAAAATTTCTATGCCATGCAGTACAGCTGGAGTCAGAAAGTTCTTGGCAAATAATAATTTGATTTAAGGTGGAAGAAATTGCTGACTAACTTTGAGTTGTCTTAAAAGTCCGTAGTTTGCCCTACTGCTCGGCTTAAGTATGTGGTAGTTCCAGGCTAAGAAGCTGATAAATAATGCTGGTCGACACCAGATAGTGTCGTACGATAAATTATAACTGGTTATAATATAAATCAATTTTCTGTTTTGATTTTGTTTTTTTGTAAATCACCACACATCTTGATTTTAAGGGGTTTAAGGCTTGACATTTTACACGCTAATACATACATTAAGGTTAAAATTTGCACGAACACAGTTATTTATACGTAATATATAATTCCATATTGTGGACTTTTCTGTGGGAAGACCGTTTGCATTCATTGAAAACTAAATTGGTACAAAACAGATCCTAGTGGTACATACTGCGTAGTCCGAAAAAATGTCAAAAATAATAAACGAAATCGAAAGTGCAGTTTTTGAGAAAAACGGCATAAAGTGGCTATAGTGTAGCAAATGTTAGCCTTTTTTATGTCCAAGACGTACCATTTCTAAATTATCAACCTACGTTACTTTATTATAGGCCACACTTAAACTTAATAACAAAATACTATAATCCGTTACCTCATTACAGAAATACGATTTCCGAGCAGAAAAAACATTAAAAATAAGACAAAAAAGCTTTGCGCCCCATTAAAATACTAAAGACACCTTAATGTCGCATTAGTTTCGCGGGTGTGTCGTAAAATTTTATGTGGCTGGTCTTAATTTTGGCTCTGACACTTTGAAGCAAAATGGAGCTGAGACTCTTTAAGGGCAAAACTTTCTCCCATAAATAATTATTAATACCACATCGTGCCAATTTCTTCTTTCAGCTGGGTGTTTGGCGAATTTCTGTGCCGCATGTACCAGTTTGTACACTCGCTGAGCTACACGGCATCGATTTTCATCTTGGTTGTCATCTGCATGGAGCGTTATTTCGCCATCGTGCATCCCATAACCTGCAAACAGATCTTAACCGCGGCTCGCCTTAGAGTAAGTTAAACGAATTGACTAAAAAGAAGATTTATAATAATTTATGTTTATAATAAACAAGCAAGAAAGGAAGCTTACTTCGGCTTGCCGAATTTCGCAGCTAAGACAAACATTAATTATTCCTTTAAACGACGGAATCTCGACTATTAATGGCTATATATCTCGAGTTAAAAACGTATATGTTTAAAAACAATTAAGTCCATTTACCAATAAACTTTTTGATTCTTGCTTTGACAGCTATTTCGTAAGTCGTCCGATTTTAAAATAAAACCCGCCTTTCTAAATCATAAGCGATGACTCGGAAAATATGCGTAAATGTTATAAAACATGAAGATTGCAAGATTTAGGTCCATTAGTTAAAATCTATCAGAAAAGCACACTTTCATTAATGTAAATGAATATTTTATTTAACAAATAAGGTACTAGTACTATTGGCCTAAGAGGACTCAAAAGTCCATAAATTGCGTCGTCATTTTCGAGACCCTTTCACACAACTTTGATGGCTTAATTTAAATATAATTTGGAAGCTAATTAAACTTATTCGACCGTTCCCAAAAAGGCATGCAAATTAAGCGGCAAAACAGTCTTGAAAAGCCTAATAAGCCGTGGGCATAACTTTGCGGCTTCGAAAACTTTTTCACCCTCAGGGAACTAACCCATCGTAAGTGGGTTAGTCACATTCCCAGGCACCCCGATTTAGAGTGCCCCCCCACTGTTGGACAAAAAATACGTTTTAGTAATGACGATTGTCCCAATTAAACTACAAGGAACATAAAGACAACAAAATGGGACATCCATTAACATGCAAATTCTGTGTGTTTGTTCGCAATTTAACAAATTGCTTGCGTGTTTGGCAGCAGAGCAGTCAAAACAAACCGTCAATGCGTGTTTCTTGCAGATGGTTATTGTCACCGTTTGGATTACATCGGCCGTGTACTCAACTCCCAAGTTTGTTTTTAGCAAGACCATTAAAAACATTCACACACAGGACGGCCAGGAGGAGGAAATTTGTGTGCTGGACCGCGAGATGTTTAACTCGAAACTGCTGGACATGATTAACTTTGTGCTCCTATACGTTATGCCGCTATTGGTGATGACGGTAAGAAAATTGAACTAAAAACATTATTTGCACAATATATTTACAAAAATACCCATATCTAACATTTAACGTCTGCTAAGGTGTGTACAATAGCTATATGACTATAAGAAAATTTTCTGTTTATACCGTTCAACTTAAGATTTGTGCAACGATCTGCTCTTCGAAGATTAACAGTTAATTTTTGTGAAAATGTTTTCTTTTTTGATTAGTTTCGTGTATTTTGTTGCAATTTAGCAGCATTGTTTTGATAATTAAAAACAAGGAAGGAAGCAAACTTCGGCAAGCCGATGTTTATATACCCTTGCAGCTAATACAAAACGACTACATTTCGCTGCTATATCATATAGCCCTATATCATATTGCACCTTGAACGTTTAAATATTCTGAGATTAAATTTCGTAACGTAAAATATTATACGCCCTAAAAAAACTGATACTACTTTTTCTAAAATGTACTATTTTTCTAACTACGTAGCTGTTATTAAAACACTTGTTATTAAAACACTTTGCTTTTGTTAAAGAACTAATCAGAAAACTTGGGTGACAAATTGATATATTTATTTGTTTATTATTGGCTTGTTAGTAGACTCAAGGAAATAAGAAGAAGAAATAAAGAAAATCCATAATTATTTAATTTTTTTAAAACAAAAATATAATAGTCATTTTAAAAGTTTTTAATTTTAAGGGGTTATCCGGGTCTTGGAGCACGAAAAAAAGCCTATTTTCGTAAATTTTTTTTAAAGATCTTATGACAATTTCACAAATTTCATTTATTGTACATTAATGTTTATGGCTTGACCAACATTGTGTAAAAATTTGAACCAAATATTTTTAAAATTGAGCCGTTGAGGCAGGCTTGAACTTGACCTCATAAAAAATTGTGTCCTTGCGGTAGGCAAAATATCTCCGCCAATTTTTGTCTGAAATTAAAAAACTAAAATTATTCTGATAGTGTATGTGTCTCGCTTGTCCTCTACGAGCCATTTTTTTTAAAAATTAAAAATTGAATTTTTTGTAGCCTTTTTCATAAAAAGTGTCATTTTTTACGTAAATTTTGGCCATATTAATATAAATGAGTTGTAATTAAAAATTTAAAAAATCCCTCCGTTAAGGACAAGAGAATTATGTCTAAAAGAAGTGTGCAAAAGCAGAAGTTGATCGGTGCAATAGTTTTTGAGAAATCGTGACTACCGACTTCAAAAAAGTGGTTTTGAGAAAAACGCGTTTAAAGTGCCGCATCTGCCCGACGCCAGAGCCCGAATGGCCCGTTGTGACGTTCGACGCGCTGGGCTTTAAATTTCTCCCATTCCTACAGTTTTGCTTCGATCGACTTGAAATTTTCAGACAACATTCCTGAAACTTTGTACTATTATATAAAAAAGTTTGAAAAAAATGAATTTTTTGAAGTGTCAAGACCCGGATAACCCCTTAAAACAAAGGTTGTTTTTATGAGTGTATTTAAACCAATAAAGAATTGGAGCCAATATAGTGGTATAAGCATTACACTAGAATAAAACCAACTAGTCAAAGTAATAAAAGGACTACTTAAGAGCAATTGCACCATTTTGATATCTTTTGGTAAAATTGAAAATTTTGAAACATGGCTTTGTAAAATAAAGGCAATTTGTTACTCCCTCTGTCCTAAGTAGTATTTAAGTTTTTGTTTAAAGTATATTTTGTGACAACGAGGCCAGCGCTCAACCTATCCGGGGAAATCGTGTGAATAATGGAATTGACCACGAACACACTTTGCATTGCAGGTGCTGTACAGCAAAATCGCCATTGCTTTGTGGCGCAGTTCGCGCGGCCTCTCGCCGCATGTGGTGCAGCATCAGCAGCCGCAGCAGGCGTCTTGCCAGGACGGGGGCATGGGCATGCACAACAGCATGTACCACCACCAGCACCACCAGCCCCACCAGCACCACCACCACCACCAGCACCACCAGCTCCCGGCAGCGTCATCGGCAGGATCTGGAGCTCTGGCGGGCGTGGGAATGGGCGGAGCTGGGTCGTCACTCGCCTCGGGCGGCAGCAGCACCACGTCCTTGTCCCGAAAACAGAGCAGTAAATATGAGAAGCGCGGTGTCAGCATCACGGAGAGCCAGGTGAGTGGCCACGAAAACAAGGCTTCCCCACAACATGCAGCAATAAGAAGTAATAAGTAAGGGAAAATCCAGCATTCAAAGCGTAAGCTTGGTAATACATATGGCGGTAATTAATCAGAAAGTAGGTTTAAGGGCTTGTGGCCCAGGATAAATCCCCCAGAATTCGAAAATCATAATTTCCCCAAATTTACATTAGGAAAAAAAGTTTACTTCGGCCATGGTTCGTTTGTAATCGAATTTCAAAGTTCCTTGTTTTTCTGTAAAAATCAAGTAGGCTTTTCATTATGTATGGGCTGAAGAATTCTAACTATATTATTGATCAATTAGAAGAATGAATTGTTTTTGTGTGCATAACTTTAACACCATGGTTTTGCGGAAAGAGTTTAATTTATTTGTTAAAATAAAAAAATAATACAAATTCGATTGCGTGTTGCCTAATGGTTTTCAGATTTCGCTCCTTTCAGCCACCAAAAGAAATAATAAGGTAATAAAATAGACAAACACACACTAAAAATTAATAGAAATTATTTTTAACAGCGTATTTGTTCTTAAAGAATTTTCCCATAATACTCAACTTCAGATTAGATAACAAGAAATGTCCTTGACCCATGGCCTACCGCGGGCCATCGCGATTTTTGAGGGTGTCGCTGTCACATTGCTGTCCGACATCCATTAATTTATTAGATATGTACATAGTAGCCGGCCTCACAACATTCTCAGACGTAAAGCTTTTCCTTGAGATATCTGTCCGCAATTTGGCTCTGCCAAGTGGCACTGTTCTCGGAGCAGGTGTCAATTGCCATTAAGGCTGACCTCGCCACAAACTCATCTGCAGGTGCGACTGCTGGTGGAGTGAAGAAATAACTACCCAGCTAAACTGCAAGTGAGTCGCCAAAGTTATGGCAGAAATGTTATTCCGTTATTGGTCGTATTTCTTATTTTCGAGCTTGACAGCAGCTTTAACTTGCCACTGTCACACATCGGCCAGCTTGATTGTTCTTGATATAAAAAAATTGGGGATTTAGAAAAACAAACGCCAGACAATCGAAAGTCGACATGTATATGATTGTTTTGAATTGTATGACGCGTAGAGCGCCAAGAAATTTAAAGGAGCCACTGTTAAAAAACAAAGAAATTTAAACCATAAGCCAAAGTTTTGGATTTATTATTTTGATCCAACTTTTAAGAATAACAAGTGCTGAGTGTTTGGGTAAATTTGTCTTTAAAAATACGATACAAAGTAGGCTACCAAGTGTGCAATATTGCAAAATCTTGGCAAATAACTAAATAAAGCATAAAGCATTCTAGGTAACCACTATTTTATAGGAGAAAAACTCAAAAATACTTTATTTGCAACTACTTTAATTTTCTGCTATGTTTTAACTTAAGTCCCCTTCTCAGCCTTGACCCACATATCTAACTATCTTTCTGTTGAACTCTTTTCTCTCTCTACATTTCGTTTTATCAATAATACTGTTTGGTCCCCCCTCTCTTCTAATCCCACCAATTTTAACAACCACACACAACAACACCACAAATTAGCTTGATAATTGCAAGGTAGGCTATAATCGAATATCAAAATCGATAAGATAACGCTCTGCGCGGCTGCTGAGCCCACAAACTAATGCCATTACACCTGTTAATCTGCACAGGTGTCCCTGGAGGCCGATCGTCCCATTGTCAGCGCCTGCCGCAAGACGAGCTTCTACCACCACTCCCACGCCCACCACCAGCGGACGGGCATGGCCTCGGGGGCGGCAGTGTGGGAGGGGGCGGGGCCGGAGCCGGTGCCGCCCACATGTCCCACTCGTCCAGCAACGTCCTTCGTGCCCGGCGCGGCGTCGTCCGTATGCTGATAATATTCGTGCTGACATTCGCCCTCTGCAATCTGCCGTATCATGCCCGCAAAATGTGGCAGTACTGGTGAGTAGCAAACCGCCATCATACACCAATCGCACTCCTCCCCCTCCCCCTCCCCTGTTATCATTCCCCATGGACGGGACGTAAACAATGTTTTATGGTATATTGTACCGCGAGTTGAGGGGCATTTCCATATTCGGCCGATGGACGGGAAGGAAATTAACATCTGCGAGTGGGCAGATAACCCCGGGATGGCTTCCTGCTGGAATCGAGGGTGGTAAACAATTAAGTCATCAATTGGAGGAGCGAGTTTGGCCAGTGGGCTTAGTCGATTTAAAAACACTTTCTCTTTCCGATCCAATTTCGTTCTACAGACGGAAGACTCGCTTTCTTTGACCTTTCAAAGCGGACACTAACAAAAGTCCGGTTTAACTCGCCTTTGGCTTCCAGTTCCGCTTCCGGAGTGGCAATTTAAAGTGGGTGGTTCGCCCTACTAGATCTGAATTGGGGCGCTTTGGGTTTTTCTGCTTGAGGAAACTCGTGGGCGGTTCATGAAAACTAAGTGGGCGGTGGCGGTGGGAGTGTTGTTTGCAGTCGAGCACAGAGCTAAATCGGTGAGGAGTTAATTGGTCCATGGGTAAAGATAAAAACGTACACTTAAGCATAGCTTTTACTCCTTCACGAAGTCCCCGGTGTCTCAGAATGTTTTTAGCCTGCTTGCGCACTTATGAAACAGCAACTTACATCCTATGAATCCGAAGCTTTGTTCTAACGTTATACAAAAACTACATTTTGGGGCTCTCTTTTCCAAATGAATATCTGATTTATTTCGTAAACTAGTTGTGATTTATACTCCCCAACCAAACATGAAATATTCTCAGGTCAATAATAATCGTTGTCTTGTTTTAATATTGTTGGACATAGTGGCTTATTCTTAACAAGAACTAGAAAGGAAGCAAACTTCGACAAGCCAAAGTTTATATACCCTTGTAGTTATATCAAAACGACTACACTTCGATTTCTATGCCTATATTACTAAAAACAAAGAAGCTATTTCGATTAGGTGTTCTATTTTAATTTAATTAAAACCGTAATTCCATAGTATTTATAAATTACCAAATCCAAAAGAAACAAAAAATTAAAAAAAAAAGTACCACATTTTGTTTTCGATTGTTCCTTTGAGAGCCTATCATATCATAGTCACACGATCTGGCTCGTTCCGTATATACTATCTGCAATAGAAAGACAACTTTTGGGAAAGTTTCAAGCAGATAGCTTTTAAACTGAGGGACAAGTTTGAGTAGAAACGGACGGACGGACAGACAGACGGAAACTCAAAAAAATTAATAATAATAATATTATATATATTATTATGGTAATATTTAAATATTATGGAATTACGGTTTTAATTAAATTAAAATCGAACAACAATATCATATAGGTGCCATAGAAGGGATGGCAAAATGCAGAGCAAAATCGTCATAGCTTTATTGTTTTTAGTTATATAGGCATAGAAATTGAAAATTAATCGATTTGTAATAACTTTTTCGTTCCTTATACGAAAGCTAGTGTAAATCAAAGTCCATGTATCTAAAATTGAAAAATTCAATTTTTTGAGTGTATAAAACAGTATCACATCCCAGGGCAGCCAATTCTTCAAACAAATGAAAACTGAAATTCCAGACAAGTAAACAACTCTCGTTGCCCAGTCAAGCTAGACATAAATTTAAATTATGGCACCGTGGGGGAAGTGGGACTGCGGGCTGAAATGCATTCTCTTTGTATCTGGCCAGAAATCACATATACTTTCCCGCAATACATTTTACATTTGCGCAAATTGAGTGTTCCAACTGCAGTTGCAAAGAGACATGCGTTTCAGCTATTTTTCCCGCAGACTGGGAACAGAATTCGAATAAATTTCGGTGGAGGCTGCCAAAAGTGCAATGTAGCAAATCAGCAGCCAAGTATTAAATACACTTAGCTTAACGACTTAACCTTCGGAAATAAGCACTCACAAACACCTGAGAGTTTACCTTCAGATTTAATCTATATAAGACAATCAGTTGGATAAGCCTATAGTATATACACATAACACGTTAAAATTAATTTGATAAACCTATTTTAAAAACATTGTTGTAACGAGCACAAACAAATTATATGACAGAAAACTCGCCACCCAAAAAAATACGAAAAAAGAAGAAACACTCTGCTCTGACAACATTAAATTTTCAGGAAGACCCCTATAATCATATTAATCATTTCCCAAATACTTTTTTATTAGGTATGCATTTTTATTTGCCTCAAAGTGAGCAAATGCAATGGGAATTCGTTGAAAAATATTTCTTGTTTAATTATTATTTTGTAAAAGAAAAAAAAACGACTTAAACTCTCTCTCAGTAAAATTCTTAATCTCCGGTAATACTGACTTTATTCTATTGTTATTCTATTATATATTATGCATTTTATTATTATTATTATTCAAAGCTGGCCAACACAACACATTACAAAGCACTTTCAGAAATGCCATAATTTCACTTCAAATGTTTAAATATTTAAAGCCATTTATTTTTAGCAAGATATTTCCTTTTATACCCTTGCAGGCCTCAGCCGGGTCCGGCGACTATATCATATAGCTCCTATGGGAAGAGTCGGAAAAATTTTTTTTTAAAAGTATAACTTATTTGTTTTTTGGTTCTTTGGGATTTGGTTATATTTAAATACTATAAAATTGAGGTTTTAATAAAATTAAAATCGGACATCTATAAATCTTAAAAAAAAAAAAAAAAAATTCAATTTTGCTGTTTTTCTATTTATCAAAATATTCCTTTGAGATATAGTAATTATTTACTATATTAGAATTACGCTTTTAGTTTTGTCATAATCGGACAACAATATCATATGGCTGCCATAGCTACGAAAATGAAGCACAAAATTCATTGTTTTTAGTAATATATGTATGTAGACATAGATAATAACTGAGACATAGTAATAACTGCAAGGGTTTATAAACTTCGGCTTTCCGAAGTTTGCTTCCTTTCTTGTTATACCCTTGCAGAGGGTATTATAATTTTGGTCAAAAGTGTGCAACGCAGTGAAGGAGACATCTCCGACCCTATAAAGTATATATATTCTTGATCAGGATCACCTCCTGAGTTGATATAGCCATGTCCGTCTGTCCGTCTGTCTGTTTCTACGCAAACTAGTCTCTTAGTTTTAAAGCTATCGAATTGAAACTTTGCACACATCCTTTTTTCCTTTGCAGGCAGTATATAAGTCGAAACGGCCGGGATCGGCCGACTATATCCTATAGCTGCCATATAACTGATTGATCGGAAATGCCATAACTTTAGCGTTTTTAAAGATAGGAAGTTGGGATTTTTTATGAGTGTTTATAATCATAATCATATCATATGAATAATTTTGGAGAATATAATTTGCAGAATATTCTGCAAGGGCTCCGCCCGAAGTTAGCTTTCCTTTCTTGTTTTAGTATAATATTCTTATTTATTTATATTACTCTCATTTCATAGCTATGTAAATATGTATGTACACATCGTTTCTAAAAGCTATATATAGCGTTTATAGCTACTGAAACAGAATACGTTCAAGTAATTGCCAACGCGTTTGCATTTTATTCCAAATGTAATGCGTAAATTCAACAAGGTTTGATGTCATGGTGTGCCACGTTTTCATTATTAGCTCTCAACTGCCAGCAGTTGGCAAATGCGGCTCATTAGATGACCCAGTGCTGACAATCGGCCACCCAGAGTTTGGCTCTTAATTTTTTGTCCTCGATTCGGATTGGCATTTACGGTTTTCCCGGAGCTGGGACAAACCGTTGGCAAAAGGCCACTTCAGGACTCAAGCAGCAGCGAAAACAAAGCGAAGGCCGTTCGAGTGGACCAAACAGTTAGCCAACTCTTCTGGTGAATTGGGCCAATTGCAAGGGCAAACGAATTTTCAGCAAGCAACAACTGCTGGACAATTTGACAGTTGGTGCAAAGTTCGCCTTGTCCGAGTTAAAAAAAGGAGGAAACACGAAGAACACCTCTCTTTCTGCTTTAAATATTGTTCTGCAAGGAAAGTTTCGGTCAAAGTTTATGTTGCATACTTGCAGGCGGCGAAAAACTTTGCTCTTGGCCAAATTCCCTGCTCCATTAAGCAAGTTTTCGAGAGCCTTTTGCTCCCAGACGGCCAGAAAACAATACTGCCAACAGCAACTTAATCACCTGGGTACATTGAAGTGGACAAAAGTCATCACCTGCTTCGGTACACTCGACCCAAAAAAAGATCCAAAGGCGATTAATAACCCTTTACTGCATGAATATTTTTTTAATTAAGAAAAAAATTTAATAAATGAAATCTCAAATCCATATACAAAACTACATTGTTAAGGTACTTAAAGATTGTACAGGTTCTATGTTTACAAATAAATAATATTAATACAAAAAAAAAAATGAAATCTATGTTAATTTCTTTTATTATACCACATAAAAAAAGAGAAAAAAGACTTATTTCTGAGTTTTTGTAATAAAATAATATTTATATTATAAAATGTATTTCACAAGAAAAATATTTTTTTTTTAAGACAACTTTATTTTCGTAGAAAAAAATTACTTTGCAACAAATAATGTATTTTTTTTTTTAATTTTCAAGAAATCATTTGCGTATTTCCAAGTAGAGAAGTTTGAAAAAATGAGGAAAACCAGAAATAAAGGAACACAAAATTCATGGAAAAGAAAATGACCGATAACAAAATAGTTTGCGCGAGGAAAACTTTAACAAAAACCAAGAAAAGAAGCAAACTTTGGCAAGTCGTAGATTATATACCCTTGCAGCTGTTAGCAAAATTAAATTAATAGTATTTGATTGGAGAAAATAACAAAATATTACTCTTGAGTTAAAAAAAAAAAACATTTGAAAAAAGATAAAGAAAGATACTGACAATAAATAGAAATAGGAAATTTTATACAAAACAATAAACGGTCGTTCCATATCAGGGATATCAGGTATAAAGATACCCGTTTCTCTTTGTAGTGTTCCTTGATTCTATAAGGTATATATATGTATTTTTGATCAGGTCCATCCGTATAAACGTCGAGATCGCGGAAACTACAAGTGCTAGAGATTTGTGATTAACGCATTTGGAATTGGTTAGATAAGTAACGGGTATCTTATAGTCGAGACAGTCGACTATAGCGTTTCTTATTCTTCTTTATAAACAATGAAGCTATACGATGAAATAAAACCGTTTATGTCGTTAATTAGGAAAGATGCGATTTTATTTAAAACCATTTTTTCATTCAGTGTGCCAGTTTCTAGACTAAAAGTGTTGCTGCTCTTGGAAGGAATAGAATCTAAGTGAATTTCTAATTAAATGAATCACACTTTATTTCTTAAATAGTTGCAGGCGTAGTTTCGCTCTTTAATTTTTTTAGTGCTGACACAGACTTGAAGTGTGCAAAAGTTTTTTTACATGAATAAAGTTTTGCGTGGGAGAATTGAATTAGAATTGCGGAACACTTTCGACCAGCCAAGTTTTACTTCCGAGAATTCGAATCTACTTTGGGACGGAACTTGCCACAGAACTCCGTTTAATGTTTGTCCAACAGATGCTCATTTGCATACACGCAGAATACACATTGTGCTGAACATAATATATACATATAAAGGCAGATAGTTATTCCCATGTATATGCATTTGCAGGTCACGTTCGTATCGCGGTGATTCCAATTTTAATGCGCTACTAACGCCGCTCACCTTTCTGGTCACGTACTTCAATTCGGGCGTAAACCCCCTGCTCTACGCCTTCCTCAGTCGCAATTTTCGCAAGGGCATGAAGGAGCTGCTGCTCTGCTCCTGGAAGAAGGGCAAGGGCAAGTCGTCCTCCAACTCCTCGATGCATCACAAGCGCAAGGCGCTGCAGGTGAGTATCGCTCGCACGGCCCCAAAAGCCGTCATCTGGCAAAGTCCTATAAACAGCCCGCTGCTTCCCCCTTCCTCACTTCCTCCCTCCCCGCAGACGCACTCCCTGCCCACGGACACCACGCACATCGGCAACGAGCAGCTATGATGGCCCAGCGGCTGGAGGAGGCCCCTCAAGTTCTTCGGGCGACGCTCCTAGGACCCAGCCCCATCACCAGCCCATCGAAGGATGCAGACACTTCTGGTCCGCTAGTCGTCAGCTAGCTATTGTTTTATTGCGATGTCGGAAAGCCTTTTGCTCGGATCGAACTGTCTCCTAGCCGGTGTCAAGTTTTATTGATAGAGTAAGCCAATTTTTAAGCGAAACAAAATAAAATCAACTTGCTGGCATCCTCGGGAGCATGGATGACAACTTCTTAGTGTATATATATGATTTAAGAGTGAACCACTTTGAACAAATAAACAAAAAATGAAACATTATTATTGCTTGCATTTGCACTTACTATTGCAGTTTTCTTGCTCTGGTTTACAGTACAGTTTTTTAGCTTCACAGCTCGGTGCTGAAAATGGTCAGCAAAAATCAATCGAGTTCCAAAAATACCGCCATGCAGTTTCGCGGGGCTCAAATTGCAATTTGGCTGCCACCGAGTGGGTTCGCAATTTATGTATATACTATCTCTTTATAGACCTGACTTGCCATATCTGATGACAAGGTCTCTATGGTCAGCCGGAGAACGCTGTTCGTTGTGGCTGCCAAAAACAAGAAATATGACACACAGAGAGGAAGACTGCATTTAAACTGGTCGAATTTTGTGCTAAGCGCAGCATTTTGTACCCCACTTGGGCTGTCAGACTCGTAAGTCAACAGAGGAAACGCTGCAGTAAATTCACAAGAGAAAACTCAATTACCAGGACGGTCTGACGTTGGCGCAAATTAAAAACCAAAAATCTCCTCAAAATCTCTTGAAGCTCGTTATTTGTTTTCGCCGTTTGTTCTTCCTTGCGCTTCTTTTTATCCTGTGACCCTATTTTTACATGCCTTTGTAATGCAAAGAGTGTTCCATAAACTGTGTTAAAAAACATCTGGAAAAGGACCTCAAACGGGACGAGTCTCCGTGTCGAGTGGGACTTTTGAGTAGAGGACTGCAGGTTCCCAATTCCAGTTTAATTTTTCTTAATTAAGGGATTTTGCCAGTTCTCCCCGACAAACAATTGAAAACGTATGCTATCGACAACCGGTGCAAAGGGGAATATTTCCATATCCAATGTGTTTGTCAAATAATTAACTATTTTAAACTAAATCAACTAACTATAAGTCTATAATATTACTATTTAATATAATCTCATTCAAAATACACATTTTACGAATAAAGTGCTTACGACACATTTATCTCCGCTTTGCTGGATTTTATAGATATAAATGGTGTATTTTTACTTTCTTAGTCAATAAATAAATAAATGCGAAGCGGCGGACACTTGAACATTGACACTCAATTTAAAAGCCGGTACTGTAATTTTTCGTACAATTCGTAATGTAGTGGGCCTTAAATTTATCATTTCCTCAAATTTGCCAAGTTTGGTGTTCCGGTAAGTTTGATTCCCTGATTTTAAAAATGAGAGGGTATTATAATTTTAGTCAAAAAATTGCAACGCAGTGAAGGAGACATTTCCGACTCTATAAAGTATATAGATTCTTGATCAGCATCAACAGGAGAGTCAATATGTCTAGATTGTCCGAACGGACAGACGGACATGGCTAGATCGAAACGTAGTACACTTTTGACTGAAATTATAGTATCCTTTGCAAGGGTATAAAAATTGAACAAAGAATAATTAAGACAATTTATACCAAACAAGAATGGGCTTCTCGAAAATGGGCTTTCACTTTTCTACAGGGATTATTGGGTTGTATATTTCATGATTTATGATGTTTTGGTTTTTATACTTCACTGTTCCCAACAGATTGCAATACTCATATTTAAATGGTATTCTAGCGAAATAGATTAAACAGGTATGTTTTCGACTTCTTGTGGCGGCCTCAGTTCCAGAGCGACTGGTTGGAGAACACAAGTCGCAGTTAGGGAGCCACTGCCAGGCAAACACGTGACGTTGGTTTGGGGCCGATTGACGTGCGAATACGAGACGTAGTTTTAGAGTCACTCCAGTTTCGATATTATGATTAGATAATGGTTGTCAGGTAATGAAACTTCAGATCTCTATCCCTTTTCTGGCACTTATGTGTGTAACCCTCCGCACATGCAAGATTAGATTTTGGTTTTGCGAATGGCATACATTTAAGCATTTTTAGTTATGGAGCCCCTCATCGAGGTGTACGAGCCCCCATTTAGGTGTTCGTAGTGTATATGAACCAGGACTTCCAACTTCCAAAATAGTCCAGTACATGTAATTCAATACAAGTATTTAGAATTCTTCTTTGTCGTAAAAATATTGGTGAAGACCTTTTCGACAGTTTATTTTAATTATTTATTCTTATTATCCTCTTAACTTACAACTAGGGCTTGTGAAAATCTCCAATGAACTGCTATAAAACATATAATACTATGGTCATATATCCGCTCTTATACTAGTTACTAGCTTGATGCACTTCTTTTTCGTTTCTATATCAACGTCATGATGCCATGATTTACCATCTGTGCTTTACTAAATTTGAGGTTCATTTTTCAAATATGTATACATTTTTCATAAATTGGCCGTATGTTGATGTTTTATCACTCTCCAGCAATGCATTCAGATTTAACGTAATTGTATTTTAGTACCATACTTTTGCATATATGTACATACTTCCAAACACAGTTTTTGCGTCTCTTCATGCAAGCATACGAAAAAAGTACATTGGGGTTGTCCTATCACCAAACACAGTTTAGTTATATAATATATTCAACAATATATCAACATTAACGGGCAATATTACCATGTCAAAGTTTTGCAAACTACTAAACTCTCAAGAAACTCATTTACACAGTTGTTTGTCAGAACGCATCTAGAATATTGTGTTGGTGTACAATATTTTATTATATTATATTATTATACAACCTTACTCACGCTCAGTAAAACGCAACAATTTTATAGACTATTTTAAGGGTTATAGAATATTCTGTACAGCTAGAAAAGTAATTTTATTAAGGTTAGATTTGGCCGTTATGCCGTAAATTTGTAGCGCATATTTCGAAATTGGACTCAGAATAGATTTATATTTGCGGACTTTATTAGACAATGATAACTAGAAAAGAGTACAGTAGACTATTGTCAAGTTAAAAACGAATGCATTCATGCAGACCTCTGGTACACAACATATATGCTTGAGCGTCCATATACATGGCTTGATGTTTGAAATTCTAAATTATTTAAATCATCTTTCCATCATCAAGTCTGTTTCAAAAAATGATTCCGATAGGGAATAGCGTGTAGTTCTAGGAGTTACATGTTCCACTGAGGATAAATATAGCACAACGATTTTATTGATAAAATAATGATAGTGATATAAATAATGATAGGTGACTTGTGTTTTAAATCAAATCCTGAAAGTGTGCTTTTGTCCAGAAAAGCATCACATAACCAATCTGAAGATCCATTTTATCCTACTATCGAAGTTTCAATCGACACGGGTATAAAAGAAAAATCTGAAAAGTCAACCGAACGAATATTTTGTTTTTGAAAGGCTGACCTTCTGAGGCTATATAAATTATTTTTGGGCTTAATTGATGTGTTCTTTTCTCATGCATTAATATGGCTGATGCCCTTTATATTTTTCACCTTACAATAATCAATAATCCATCAATGTCCAGAGCCAATGGCCTAACACTTAAAAAACTTTACCCAGGCATTATCAGAAATGTAAAAATACCAGTACTCAATTTGATTTTGTTAGACTTATAAGTGTTTGGTCAAGATTCACTGTGCTTAAAGCTCAGTGTTATAATAATTACCTAAGACGTTGAATGGTCCAGATCTCGCGGTACCCAAAACAGTTTTATAACTTTGTTTACACCAAGCGAAAGTTTAATTCACATCCTCGCTGTCGATTGAAAACATGATGGCAACCACTGATATGGCAGTAGCCGATTTATTTTACCCAATTTGTCAAACCACTTATTCTTATACCATATCGAAGTCGAACCTAATTTTCTGTCCCATAATAACGGAAAATTCATTTTTTTTTTTATCTTTTATGAGTTAAGCCTGTTTATTCGCCAGGGCCCAACATCCGACATCGGAGAAATAATTTACCACACCTACCAAGATAAAAGTAGGAAAGGATTACAAGTCTTTATCGAAAGAATCGAAGCAGCAGTCCCTATCAACGAGATTCTAGATTTGTATAGATTTGATGCCAAAATGGCTAGGAACATAATAACTTAAAATACAATTTCTCGGCCAATGTTGAAGATAGAATTGATGCCTAAAAGTATGCCTGTAAATAGAAATTAATTTTACCCAATCTTACATCTCTTATCTATTGCACATTTAACTAAAGTCGGCCCTGCACTCAAAAAATATAGTAATTGTAGGGGAACCACACTTTTAACTATATAAGGAGTCAAAAAGTCGTCTGGGCCAACAAATAACTAAGTCCGACGTTGAAATAACCAATCACCCGACAAAACTTTCCGAATATACAATCGTCCAGGCTTGAAGCTTCAACATCGGGTCTTATGTCTTAGTGACTAAGCCGACAGTTAAACAAACCACTGAAGGAAAAGTGCAGCAATAGGAATAGCAACACTTTCTTACTTTCAGTAAAACAGATTGGCTTAAATACAGAAAGTTTGTAAGTACCCATAGTGATGGCATTTCAAACATATCAAGAAGATATTGACACCTCAGTTAAAGAGCTAGTGTCTGTTATGTCACAACCTGCACAACACTCCACACCAAATATATATCTGCCAATAAGATTTTTAAATAGCAGTCGGGCTTATGAAGAACTGGTATGGAATATGAGATGGAGCTTTAATTATTTGAGTGGCAGGAAACAAAGATTCCGTGGTAAGAGCGATAGCACCGCGCCAAGAAATCGAAAAAATTGTTGTATGCCCAGCTACCATGATTTTTAACGCTGTTCATCACAAATCGAACCCCGAAGATTCTGAAGAATTATCTTTTTTTGAAGCAACTACAAAGCTACTCTCTGGATATTTTTGGAAGTTCATTTCTAATTATGCTAGGAAAACCAAACCTCTTATAGATTTGACCAAGAAGAAATTTTAAATTGTTATAGAAATAAACGAGCAAGCGTATATCGATACCTAAAAAAAATGATATCAAAGATACAGTTTTAAGAAACAAGAAAACGAAACAGAAGTTCACACGGATGGCTTTTAAGAGGGTTTTTGAGCAGCCCTGATGCAGAAGTTTCCTAAAGATGGTAATATGCACCCTGATTTCTATATGGTCACAAAGACAAGAGAATTCCAAAGCTATGATCTAGAAGTCCTTGTCATTGTAGAAGCAGTCTCTAAGAATCTCAAAAGCTGTTGCATTCCTAGTATTCGGAATAATAGAAAACGTGAAAGACAAAAAGGATTTTTATGCCCGCTGAACAAACGTTACATATTGATTTTCTCGACAGTCCTAATAAATCTTCAAGATTGGTTGAGTTTATGAAGGCTTAGCCAACCAGCAACAATATATCTACTGCATATAATTTGAAAACAACGCATTCGAGACGAATTCGCAATATGGCCGAATCAAGAAATTTGTGTGGCACCACATTCTCTTTGCAACGAGTAGAGAAACAGAAGAAGAAGGGAATGTAAGTTAGAAGGGAGATGCCAATTTAAATGAGATTACGATTTTAAGATGAAGACGAGAACACTATAAGAAAGGACAACAGCAAGCCAAAGAAGACGGTTCTAGAACGACACCAATTTTAGCTATTAAGCTTAAGTTGTGACCTCTCAATCTATTTTAATTGCATTAGGAATAATTTCAAAAAAGTATTTTTCCATTAAAAAAATGCTGAAGAAAGATTAACTAACTTTTAGTATGGAAAGGTATCAGCCATAAACAGCCAAACAAAATCACTCGGTATTTTGTGGCACATAGGAAATTATTCCGTTGAATGGATTTCTGTGTCAGACCTGAACATTTTATTATAACCGTTACTCGTAGAGTAAAAGGGTATATTGTATTTGTGCAAAAGTATGTAACAGGTAGAAGAAAGCGTTTCCGACCCTATAAAGTATATATATTCTTGTTCAGGATCACTAGCCGAGTCGATCTAGCCATGTCCGTCAGTCCGTCTGTCTGACCATCTGTCTGTCTGTCCGTATGAACGCTGAGATCTCGGAAACTATAAAAGCTAGAAGATTGGCATTTTGCATGTAGATTAGGAGTTCCTACGCAGCGCAAGTTTGTTTCAAAATGGTGCCACACCCCTCCTGAGGCCCACAAGCTGTGGCCACAGTTTTGATGCTATTATGAAAATTTTAATTGATATGTATTTGTTTCGTCAATACCTATCAATTGGCCTAATAAAAGTTTGCCCACTCTAACGCCCAAAAACCCATTAAACGCTTAAGCCTAGCTAGCGCCTACATTTCCGCCTTTCATGGCCCGTGGTACCAATGTCTTGGGGTAGATGGCGCAATACAATAGCGCCATCTAACGGATGACTTTGGAACAAGAAAGCATATTTATATTAAGGGGTTATCCGGGTCTTGACACTTCAAAAAATTCATTTTTTTCAAACTTTTTTATATAATAGTACAAAGTTTCAGGAATGTTGTCTGAAAATTTCAAGTCGATCGAAGCAAAACTGTAGGAACGGGAGAAATTTAAAGCCCAGCGCGTCGGACGTCACAACGGGCCAGATGCGGCACTTTAAACGCGTTTTTCTCAAAACCACTTTTTGAAGTCGGTAGTCACGATTTCTCAAAAACTATTGCACCGATCAACTTCTGCTTTTGCACACTTCTTTTAGACATAATTCTCTTGTCCTTAACGGAGGGATTTTTTGAATTTTTAATTACAACTCATTTTATAAGCCAAAATATGGCCAAAATTTACGTAAAAAATGACACTTTTTATGAAAAGCGCTACAAAAAATTCAATTTTTAATTTTTAAAAAAAATGGCTCGTAGAGGACAAGCGAGACACATACACTATCAAAATAATTTTGGTTTTTTGATTTCAGACAAAAATTGGAGGAGATATTTTGCCTACCGCAAGGACACAATTTTTTATGAGGTCAAGTTCAAGCCTGCCTCAACGGCTCAATTTTAAAAATATTTGATTCAAATTTTTACACAATGTTGGTCAAACCATAAACATTAATGTACAATAAATGAAATTTGTGAAATTGTCATAAGATCTTGAAAAAAAATTCACGAAAATAGGCTTTTTTTCGTGCTCCAAGACCCGGATAACCCCTTAAGTTGTTTAGCTGAGTAACGGGTATCTAATAGTCGAGGCACTCGATTATAGCGTTGTCTCTTGTTTTAGTGTACGCTCTTTCAAACTATTTTTAAATTTGTGTTGTTAATATCCGATTTTTATGTCAAATCATTGACCGGACTTTTAAAATTATACAACAATTTAAGGCATTCCACGATTTGATTTTTTTTTTTGTATTTTCTTAAATGATGTTAATACCGATCAGAAAGATAAATTGACATTTCAAACACAAGTTGGGTCTTTACTTAGCAAGATATTTAGGACAATTTTTTTTTACATACACCAGTCTGTGCCAATTTCATCACTCTACAAAAATATAGGTTTTTTAGACTTAAACAAGAAAGAAATGCTAACTTCGGGCGGAGCCGAAACTGATAAACCCTTGCAGAATATTCTGTAAATTATATTCTCCGAAATTATTCATATGATGCATTCGTAATACTCATAAAAAATACCAACTTTCTAACTTTAATAACACCAAAGTTATGGCATTTCCGATCGTTCAGTTATATGGCTTCTATAGGATATATTCGGCCGATCCTTATTATGAAATTTGGTTGGTCGGAATAAGAAATGCTAATTTCCTAACTTTAGAAACACCAAAGTTATGGTATTTCCGATCAATCAGTTATATGACAGCTATAGGATATAGCCGGCCGTTCCGACCTATATAAAAAAGTTTCGATTCGATATTTTTAAAACTAAGAGACTAGTTTGCGCCGAAACAGACAGACGGACATGCTTATATCAACTCAGGACGCGATCCTGATCAAGAATATATATACTTTATATGGTCGGAGATGTCTCCTTCACTGCGTTGCACACTTTTGACCAAAATTAAAATACCCTCTGAAAGGGTATAAAAAGTACATTAGTTCAGCTAAACAGATTAAAAAATCTTTTCTAACTGGCTCATAAGCCACAGCGAACTTTTTAACGAACTCGGAGTGTAATTGATCGGAATCCAGCCCCCCAGAAACAGATGCCGAGTAATTTATGCAATGGCTTTTTAATTAAAACGCCAGGCAGCTTAACTTATTGACACTAAACTTGCTATTTGGATATGTCAGCATAGTGAAGTGGAGGGAGGCGCTATTAGTTCATAATTTTCCTGGGAAAGTGGAAATTAATTTGCTTTGTTCGAGCCATTGACACAAGCTTGAAGCGTAGAACGGATTACGAGTCGTCGAAGTGAAAAATTGCGCCAGTCACCGAAGTCAATTGCAACAGAGCCCTGGGCGACGAGGACGTCAAGGAGGAGGATCTGGGGTGAACATGTGCTTGGGCGCGACTGTGGGCGGCTTGTCCACTAATCCGATTAGTTGTGCAAAAATAACATTTTGACCGGGGGACGGTGAAAAGCGTGTACAAATTTACCTAACGGCTTATGGCAATTAGTCGAACGAGTTACAGGACGCAACTTTGATTCGGCTTTGTGTGAGTTTCCGTTTCTGTTTCTGTTGCGTGGGTGATTAGACAAGCGGCTATGGTCACAACTAAGCTATTTTTATTCAGCTCGCTTTTAGCCTGGGTTTCAATCCCGCACAAACACAAACTTTGCGCATATCCCAGCCATTTAGGGAAGTTTGCACTCAGCCACGACCAGAGCCTGTGCGAAAAGTTAAGTGCCAAGTTTCCCCAACAAGTGGCATTGAATTTGACAGAACAACTTGGGATTGGGATTGGACAACTGCCGACAGCAGAGCTAAAGTTCGGCCTGGCTCTTAGTGTGTGCTCTCGAAATTAATTTGAATGAAATATATTGAGTGTAATGCGAAAGACAAATAAAACTTGCGTAAACTTTTCATTTCACTCTTGGCCAAGAGTGATTGCATCTGGGCCTGCAGGCTTGACCGAAAACAAAATAAGTTCGGTTTACCTGATGGATCTGCCGGCTGCCCAGTTCTGTTTGCCTGGTAAGAGGTTTTTTCTTTTTCTTTTTAAATTTCCATTTTTATTTTTTTGTGGGGCAAGTCTACTTTTTGGATGGGTTGGAGGGTTCCATCGTCCTGCTTCCAAGTCAAGGCTCCGGACCAGCAGAACCGAAAAATAAACAGGCTTTCAGGAAAACGACAAGAAATCAGAAGTTGTCTTGGCCACTTTTCGAACATATGCATATGCATATGCATGTCCCCCCGAATGTCCCGCACCAAGTCTGCAACTATCCAAATATCTAAATACCCAAGCCCCCGAATGACAGACAGTTATCTCGAATGCAACAGCCACCGAAGTTTTGCTTAAATTTAAGTCCAGGCACTGCATCCTGGCAGAGAGAAGGCCGAGGCAAAAACAAATTTCACTCTGAAAATTTTAAATTCTACTTATAAAGTGCTTAAGTTATTACGCTGGCCAGTAGAGCAGAGCAGCTTGTTTAGCATTTCCGCTTCCGTGTGCACAGCTGTGGCACTGGGCATTCCGACTTGGCTCAGTTTGCATTTTTCATGAGTTGTGCAATTCAATTTAGATACGAGTCTCGGGCTTAATGTGCTGCTAAATGAGCAGACGAAAACAAAACAAACTCTCGGTCCTCCAATCTGGGCAGGGAAACCCTTTTCGGGGCTCTAAACGGATGTTCTTGTCCCGGGGCACAGCTATTATTTTAGGATGCAGCAAACTGGATTTGATTGGGAAATTTGTTGATTTTTAATTTGACCCCCAAGCGACCTTTTCTTAATAAATTAGTTAAAAGGACCCACAGCCGACCTGGACTTCCACCCACTTCTGCCCAACGCCAAGTGGGAGTTCACTTCGCGAAACCCTCTCCCTGTTAAAATCCTTCGATCATTATGTAAAGTAAGCTCATTTAAAAGAGAAAAGCTTATGGCTCTGAAAATTACGCATACGCCGCATAAATCATTCGCCGTAAGCCGGCGGAGCGGAACCCGGAACGATGGCAGAGGACGAAAATCCGGACCTGGCCGTTCGCCGAAATACAAATTGCGTGGCTGGCCGCATTAATTGCGGCCTATTTATATGGCCGTTTGGCGTCGCGCTCACGTGATTAACTTGGTATTAATACAATTAAAATGCACGGCAGAACGCAGCCACATACGACATAATCCAGGTAAGTGTCAATTCGCATCCTTAAAGAGTTTCCATTGAATTCAAAAAGTCGGGGTCGGTTTTACGTAATTAGGGCTTGTTATTATAATATCTTTTGGTTTATACACGAACGTTAGCCACAAGCTTTCAGATTCTTACTCTTATTGAAGCTTTAGTTGCGAGACTAAAGCATTAAGCTATAGACTCCTTTGATTTGGGATTGTTAGCAGATGGTTTCTTTGCATTACACTAAGGATTAATGTCCATTATTAGTGTGAGAAAAACTAAACTTATCGTAACTAATCTTAGGATTCTAGTTTCTATTTACAGTTTCCAATCGAAATGCTTAAACTACAAATGCATCTTTGGTCCAAACGGTTCTCGCTTTCTGCTCTTATTGTTGGAGCTCTCATAGGTGACGATCTCAATGGTTTACGGGTTGCCATGCATTCGTACATCCTGACTAATTGCCAATTCGCTACAGGTAGACAAAGTGCCCCAGTCCCTTGGCCGGGTTGTTATTGACGGCCTCCGCCGCGAGCTTGGTGGCAGGATTGCCGTTCAGGTCCTGCCCCTCGGCCTCCGCCACGGGCATCAGTCTGCCGTAGAGTCCGGCGGATGCGAAACGGGCGTTCATGTGGATGTCCAGCAGCTTCTTGTCCTTGCCCAGCGAGGAGAACGAGTGGGAGGCGGTGCGAATCTCGCGTATGTTGTACACGGGGCTGTAGGCTCGGGCGGGGGCAAGGGCAGGTGCGGGGGAGACGGAGTCAGGGACAGCCACCTGCGGGGCGGGGGGAGCTGCGGGGAGGTAGAAGTCCCGGCGCAGGGTGCACTCCGTGGAGGTGTCCGAGGAGCCGGAGCTGCTGGCCCACTCGTCCTCATCCTCCGCGTCCTCGCTGCTGCTCCGGCTGCTGCAGCTTCGCAGATCCTCGGAAAGCGAGAGGTCCGATTCCAAGGAGAGCTCCAGCAGACTGGTGGCATCCTCCGCCGCCTCACCCGCCTGGCCAATCGCCTCGTTCAGGTTGACCAGCAGCTGTCGCCGGCGCGCGTAGTGGGGCGTCCGCCGCACCAGGAAGTGGCACCCCTCGCCCCGCTTCATCCGCTCCATTTGGGTGCGCAGCGGCAGGTCGTCCGGATGCAGTTTCCGCTGGCACTCCTGCCCGGGGCACACCTCGTACAGCGAGAAGTTCTCGACGGGCTCCGGCGAACTGTAGCAGCCCAGGAGCAGGTGCAGCAGCTCGTCGCTGGTGGTCTCCTCGCTGATGACCAGCGACTTGTACTGGGAGCTGGGCTGCAGGGCGGAGGTGTGGACGCGGATCAGACCGCCTGGCTTCAGCTGCAGGCAGAAGCGGGACTCGCCCTTCGGGTGGCAGGCCTGCATGATGGCCGGCCGGGTGTCGTCGTCCAGCACCAGGATGGTCTTCACTCCGGCCCGGCGCACAGCGACCTCCATGGACAGGTAGAACAGCCGCGGGTCGCGTTGGCGCATCTTGAGGCTGTGTTCGAATTTAAATGTGAATCGAATTAGCACACACATTAACACAGCGGATCAATAAAGCAATTCGCTTACCGTCTCAGCAGCTGGGCAATCACCTCCTTGCTGGTGGTGTCCCACTGAATCCCCAGAGTCTTGTACTCGATGTCGATCTTCAGGCAGTTTGTGTACACCTTGATTGTGGTCTGTTGGCGTGAAATTGGGAATGAGTTTAGGGTTCGCGAGGAGTGCTCCCGTAAAGGACTCACCTGTGGCGGCTGCTCGTTGAGGCTGGAGTAGCTGGAGGCCCTTGAGGGAGTCCTCTGCAATTCCGTGGGCGGCTCCGGACTGCCGCACATGGAGCTGGCGCACGAGGAGGCGTGGCTGGAGGAGCGCAGAGACACCGAATCGGAACGATTCCGCAGCGGCGAGATTTGCACGTGCTTCAGCATCTGTAAATGGAGGAAAGGAAATGCGGGTAAATTATATGGTTTACAGAGACCCCAAACTTCTGTCTTATTCATTATGAATGCTTCCTGGAACACTCCATGAACACTTGCTACTCGAAATGAAGTTGCCACATCCGTTTGTCTCAAGAAGGCTGCACAGAGACAAATTTATAAAATACTGCTGAATAAACCTTAAAGATATAACATATGATATCAGATATACAAGGATTCCAAGATCAGACAGATTAATTGGCTGTCTATAACGATATTAAGATCCCGCTAAAACTAACTAATTCAATTTATAAAAAATTTAAATTTATCCTTAATTTCTGACCAAAATTAGAATACTCTACAAAAAGGATAGTTAAATACTTCTCACACGAAAACATACCCTTTACGAAAGACAATAAAAGGCTATTCCTGGAGTTCTGGAAATTTCAATGGACAATGTGAAAGAGATTTCCTTTATGCTCTGTGTAGTTCAAATGTGGCCTCTGTTGGGAAACTCATGAATGCAGCCACTTTCTGGCAGCCGCCAACGCTCATTGAAGCATGTAAATGAAGGGGAAGATATTGAGGAGAAGTGTCCTCAGCCGAAGCATCTCTCAAAGAGAACAGCGGGAGGGGTGCAGTGGGGTGGGGGCAAAGATGTATTGAAATTAATAAAGGGTTCACAGTGCAGCAGCCCCACATCGCTGCGGTCCTCATGGCGGTGACAATGAGCCATGAATGGACCAAATAGGGCGTGCATCGGGAAAAATCGCCGTCTGACGTTTGATTGAAAGCCGTACCTAGACCTGCGACCACAGACCCCACTCGATAGACACGATTTCCCCTATGTTCAAAATCCCTATCCAAGCAGGCATTTAGATTCATTTGAGGCGTGCCCCATTGTGAGGCGATTGCAAGCGGAAGTTGGTGGGATCTCCTCTACTCAACATCCGGTTATGCAATCCCCCTAGAGCTCTCTGCCTTTATATGTGACTACAGTGGTGCAGAGCCCATTTCAAAGTCTATCATTTTGAAAATTGGAAACTAAAAAGACTTCAATTTTTATTTATTTATTATAATAAGATTGGTCCTAAATATTACATATACCTATATTATTATTTCTACAGATTTGTTTTTCATTTTCTGAAAGGTAATACAAAATAAAATCCTTTTAAATGAGAAGCTTCTTAATTTATGTAAGGCTATACTCAGGGATTCAGAGCAGTATATTAAACCATTAATTATTAAGTTTAATATTAGTCAGAATCCCCCAAGTGGGCCACCCCATTTCCACCCAATTTCTCTCTACAACAACAAGTTTGTTCGGAAATAAGTTATCCTCATATGACTGAACAAAACAAGCTAAGAGCCCAAATATATATGGCATAGTTTTGTCACTTTAAAGGTTATATACTTTACAAGACGGCCAGCATTAAATAAGCTTCGAGCCACTGTATGTAAATATATATATGGCCCTAAGTGGGCGTTTCTTTTTGATTGCAGGCCATGCATATGGCAAAAATGTTCTCCCAGCTCAATAATTTGCTTTATTATGGAACCAAGCAGCATTTAATTAAAATGTAAAAAGTTTGGAAAATGGTTGCGATGATTGCGAGCTCTCACACTATTAATTATTACCGGAATTTAAGTCGCAGTCACTGAAGCAATTGAACCGCAGCGAACCAGCATAATATTTCAGTGAGCGCTGAAGCAATGCAAACTGCTCAAGTTGTGACTGTGAATCGCGACTGTGAGCTGTGACTGACGGGGAACAGTGACGAGGGGGGTGGACCGCTTAAGTGCTGACGACTGCTGTTCCCGCAATAAGCGACTAATGTTGCAGAGTTTCAAACCATGATGGCGCTCGGGTCACTGGGAATTTGAACTCTCCAGCTCGCCGACTTCATCTTAATCGCGAATACTGGAAAAATCATTTTGAAACTTAATTTACTGAAGTAATTTTAAATGAATTCATATTGCTCTTTTATACCCTTTATTTTAGCTTGTAGGACTGGAATATATATTTATAATCTCTTAAAGTTTTTGAGCACGAACTCGCGAAGCATACTGAGTGATAACCGAAATTAGGGTCCCCGAAAAACAATTGAGTGTCTGCACATTGCAAATCAACTAAATTAATTCCCGTCTCAAAAAAACCAACATAAAAATGAAAACAAATCAAATAAAATTTGGAAGTTAAAGATGAGTAAGAATGACAGAAGGAAATCAAGAAAATATATTTAATTTGAAATTGAATTAGATACTCGCATAAAATTGTAGGACCCTCTGCGCACGGCGCATAAGTTGAAAGAAATCGAGTAACGAACCGAGTCCCAAGATATGATGTAAATTGGTTCCCCGGCAGGAAAGCAAAATGTTAATAGGATCTTGTTTGAGGTGACAAGGGGAACAGAAGGGGCCAGTTAAGTGGATATTAGCTTAAGATTTATAGCCGTCACCGTGAAACAACTAGCGCTGACCTCAATGAGTGAGTCGCTAGCCCAGCTTTAACAGAGACACTATGCCCCAAACTTTTCCAATTATGCCATCGATACCAGCCGCAGAAGGTTGCAGGACCCACAGTCGCAGCCCTCGGGCCCTTAAAGTGCTGAGAAAGTCGCATAAATTCCACAAGGCAATACAACGTCGCAAGAGACACAGAGCGAGACGGAGCAGTAAGTAACTGCCAGACAGACATTACAGAACTTACAACTGCTGGCAAGAAACAAAAGAGGCAATAAAAAACAGCTGCAGATGAGAGTGGGAAACTGAAAGATGCTCACAACTTGCGAGGAATGTTTTAATTTTAACTTCTCGGCGAGCAAATCGTGAACGTTTCCTTCCAAGGAGATGACAGCATCACTCACGGTTGAGATGAGCTCACTAATCTCAGCACGAAAAATTATTTTTTAGTTTTACAGATTCATTTCGAGCGTAAGTATTCTCTGGACTTGTAAAACTTATGAAACATGGGAGCTATATCAGGTTAAAAATGTTTTTATTGCCTTAAAGTGCGCTGGCTCACGGATCCATATCTAACGGGCTCTTCCAGCATGGCACGTATAGCTAAGGCTTTTCAGCTTCAAGAGTCATAAAACTGCACCCTGACATTCAACAGAAAATAAATGTCCTTGAACTTGTTGCTGAAAAGCAGAAACTTTTTAGTTACCGATACATATCTGAGACTTTATCGGAAGAGGGGCTGTATCCTTTATCCTTTATCATTTTCACACATTCGAGAGGCAAACGACCAAAAGGATTATTGATTGAATTACCCCAGCAGCGAAAGGAGCCAGAAAATACTTTCATGGCCAGCAGACTAGAAAAAGGGACCAAAAATAAAGTCCGGGGCCTGCAAAAATGGCTGCGACTAAAGAATATTTTCTCGAAGAACAAGGAAAGGTTCTTTAAGTGCGAAAAGGCACGCCTAGCATCAATGCCCAGCCCCTTCGTCAGGGGTTTTCCACATAACTCGGATGACGTGTCTGATAAGATCTGACTGCCATCTTACGTTGGCTTTATTAATCAAAGACTGGGGCCAGGAGGTCGGATGGATGGAGTCCTGACAAACGACAACAACCTCAGAGCGTTTGGCAAATGTTGCCATCGTTTCGACGCCTTCGTTGTCATTGTCAGACTGGCGGAGAAAAAAATTGTGAAGAAAATGAAAAATTGCATATGAAAAACGAAAAGGGGAAAAGGCAACGGAGCGGATAATTCATAACAACAACAAATGAGTCACTGTATGTAAACATATATTTACTAAAACATTTTGATTAAGTATCATCTTTTCAACTGTTAATTATGTGCATGAGAAATATTTTATCAGTCATAGTATCTCATTTAAACCCAGTTGCCCATATTGGTTGGCAATTTTATGCAAATTTATAAGCTGAAGCGTTTATTTGCAAATAAATATGATGAAAGTTAAATCAAACCAGTAAATAAATGTGACAGTTCATGTAAAATGGTTTAAATCTGACTGAAAAATGACAGAAGTCAATATTTAAACAACCTTGCGATACACTTATAAAAATAAATTTCTACATTTTGATTTGACCAGCTTTTCAATCAAGAAAAAATCTTGTTTCAAGAAATGTTTGTAGTTAATCCAATTATTATTATTAATTAAATAAACATAATGAATTTGTTTGTTCTATAATAAATAAATATTTTTCTAAGCTTCAAAAATTATTATTTACTTATTTTTATTAAAAATAAATTTGTAGACGTGAAAATTAAGGTTTTTGTTAAGAGTGTAGTTTGGAATCATATGTCACACAACTCATGTGTGCTTACTTGCATATTTAATGCATATGCCATATGACGCGAAATTTATTTGAAGCGCCACTGCATCCGAAGTTAAATCGCATTTGTGTTTTTTCTTCAATTTAATTGATGAAATTGACTTGCAAAAGTCAATTAAGTTAATCGTTTTAATGGGGAATGGTTCACTGAGAGAGACCCTTTTGATTGGACCCTTTTTTGGATACATTGTTTGCGTTTATTTTGCCTCGATGCCCACCGATGCGTTGCAAAAGATTTTCAAGTCAGTTGTTTCTCTCTCTGGTTTCCTGCAGCTTTTTTTCATTTACTTAGCTTATTCTTAGTTGAGTGATTTTTGGTGTTTCGCTTTACGGTTAATTTATGCGCAGTCTTCTGAGATTTTTATAACCGACTTTGGTTATATTTTCAGCATTGAAGTCGGGTGCGGGTTAATAGCTTTATGGAAAACCGCTAAGTAACAAAATTAAATGCTGAAACCTGAAAACTCTGGTTAAAGTTGATTATTTCTTTTGTAGCACAAGCCAACTAAAGTAAAAAACAAAATAAGCCATCCATATTTATACACATATTATGTTTAACTCTCAACCAACCGTGCAAATTAATACAAAAAGCGAAGAAAAAAATGTTTAAGCTATTTGCGTAATGCCGCCATAAAATAAAAGCCACACAAAATGTTCCGAAAACATTTGTTGAAAAACTCTTTCTGTCTCACTAACATTTGTAGTGCAATGCTTGGGCGGGGTGTTTATTTATCTTCGGTGGTTTTGAGCCTCCTCCATAACCATTCTTTACGGCCCTCTGCCTGTTTTTGTAAGCCGCCAGTTTTTCGTGCCATTAAAAAGTGTTGCATAGCAAAAGGAGCCAGCGCCAAAAGACAAACAACAACATTAAAATTAAATTTCACTTTAATCAACTTTTTGCCGCTTGCACCGCATTGCAGGGCAAACAGAGGTTTAATATCCGGGAACGATTCTTTTAAGCTGTTAATTGGGGATCTGGTGGGTTCTGTTTTGTTGTACTTATGCTGCCGAGTCTTTTGTTTCTTTTTAAAAATAAAAGCCTTTAAAACGCATTACACTAGGCGAGGCGCTCCTCATTAAAAAAACTGAGAAATTAAGAACTGGCTCGGACTTCAAGAGATGCTAAATGTGGAACGGAGAATGCGGAAAGCATGATGCAGAATGCAGGTTGCAGGTTGCCGACTACTGGATGGGGCACTAACAGCAAGGCTGCCGCTCAAAATAGAGTCAAAAGGGCAAAAAGTGCGCCAGTCGAGCATTAAGCAAAATTAAGAGTAGCGCGTCCAACAAAGAGCAGTTGTGGCTGCAACTTATCGCAACGGAGCGAATTAAGCATCTTCCACAGCTTCTCCAGCTGGAAGAGTGCGTCTCTACACAAAAGAAAATTAATGAGTTTAAATAATGAAAGTGTTCATGTCTTCTCGCAACTCTGCGTTATTATTGTATATCTTTTGTATTTTTAATGTACTTTTCATCTGATAAGAAAATATGAGACCCGATTTTTTAACAATTTGGGAAATATTTAAATACTTAACAGTCAATTTAAGAATCAAATTTTATTACAAGAGTCTAATTTTAAAAATACTTAGAATCTAAATTTTTTCGAACACGAAATGGTTTATTTTCTTAATTCTTATTCACGGGCTCTCCAATTTGTTCTACTATTTTCGGTATTTTCTAACATCAACATTTTTCTTGCCGGGGGTAAAATTTTTAGCATATTTAAGCGGCGCCCTTTTAGCATACAGGTTCCTAACTACCCGCCCAGTTATTATGCAAAACAAGAGCGGGCAGATTAACATGCCCCTCTCTAAGCGAACTGTGAAATTATTTTTTGGAAATTATGTAAGCATAAAGTGAGAGGTGAACGCTGTGCCCAGCGGGGAAAGCATTTGTTCAAGGACTCGGGGATGCGTAGATGTTGTCGCCATGTCAAAACGGCACGCGGAAGCCTGCACATGCAACCGCGGATGCGGATGCGGATGCGGATGGAAGGGAAAATGGTGGCTTCCCATGTCAGCGATGACAGCAGAAATAATTTCCAATTATTTAGAGCATACTTTTGGGCAACCAATTTTCCATTACTCCCTTCCAGTAATGGTGTTTAAAATTTGTGGTCAACTAACAGCATTGACACCATGCTGTCGCTGTAGATGCTGCATTTGCTGCGTTTATGTCACCTCATCATTTGCATATATTGCTGCATTTCGCATGGAATTTATACCCAGATCGATATTCCCTTTAATTAAGTCCGAATGTCGACTTCGTCACATTTTTATACGGATTTTTAATTACATGCTTTAAGCAACAGTGATTGTTTAATTATAATCAGTTATAGGATAGCTAAATAAATTTAATAAACAAAATGTGTAAAGCATAAAAATTGACAATGTCAAATGCTTACTTATTCTTTGGATTTATATTTTCCCCGTTTAATGTTTTGAGATTCAAATTATAGCTCGAAGCTCTACTTTCGGTCGTGCTTTACTAGTTAGGCTACTGAATTAATGCGAGGAATTAAGCACCATTGTTTGCTAGGCAAACTTCGTTAGTAACACCTTTGTAAATCATTTTAAAATGAAACCGAAAAGAAACTTACACAATGCACGAATTACCAGTTCAGCACAGCAATTTTCCTTATTTTAAAAGGGAGGATCGGGCAACACCCACACATGCAGCCCTTCGTTCATAAATTCCACATTTTAAAAGTGTCGTAAATTTTGCGGAGGTGAGAGAATAAACTATGAAATTGAATCGAATGCAGCCGAGCATTGGCACACACACACACACACACACCCACAGAAGCCTGTAGAGCTTGTCCCGCCCTACGCATACTCATGCCAAAGTTACACAGATGCACCAGCACACACACACTCACACATTCAAGGAGGCACGCCCAATTCGCCATTGCATACTTTATAGCGAAAAGTTTTCGGTCTGCCATAAATTTAGCTGGCACTCCCGCAGCATATGCGATGGAGGTGGACGTGGGACCCAAGAGTTAGTGCTTCACTAATAATTGCAGAGGATTTATGTTTAATTTACCATAAGTTATGCCACTTTGATGATTATAATTTCGTATTTATTTCTCAGTTCGAAATATATTTATTTCCCTGCGAGTGCCTGCATAAAATATCTCTTTGTTGGTGTATCCTACATCCGTTCTTACTTAATTACTTCTTATTGTTGGATGCATATATTATCTTCGAGTAGTGTCGGCTTCAATAGCAGCACACTCTCGACACAATTCAATTGGTTTTTGAAACTTGTTAGACTTCATCCTAGACACATCCAACAGGAAGTGGAATTGGTAGAAATAACTTCCCAATCATTAAGCAGCGGCCAGTCGGGGACAGAACAGGAGCGGATAAAAGGCGCGGCTCAGAGTGTTTTCTAGTCACTTCCGCTGGATACTGGCAACCTGTTGAGTGGAAACGTGTTCCGAGCTAAGGAATGGCCCGCCTCATGCATTCTTTTCGATATGATTTATAGCTGCTCCGATGGTTTTTGCATCGACCCATGTTGGAAACTGGTTCGAAATGCATTTGGCATCCGGCAGCCGGCAAAGAAAAACAGAAAATTCCAACGTTATGCTAAATTATGCTGAATATATTTAAATTGTTGTCTTGTGGTCTATATTTACTCGTGTGTGTAGAGAACTTGGAGGAGGGGGATACTGATTTGATTGTACATTTGGCACAGCAATCAGGGGCGGGATAATTGGACTCCTCGGAGCTGGCACTTCTGCAGGAGACATCCCTTATTGTCGCTCATCCTTCGTATTTCTGCTGAATGTGAAAATTCCTCAAATTGACGTGCCTCTCTGCACGTATCCACAATTGGCACTGGGTTGAGGATGGATGCAACTTCCCGGCACTTTGGCCGCACCCACAACCTGACGACCAAAGAAGGAGAAGTCTTCTGCCACTTTTTTCACACTAAGAACAAGTATCGCCAAAATGATACACTTTTTTTTGAAAAGTAAACACAAAATTGATTGATCATCTGTAAGGGGCTAAAAGCGAGTATTTCCATTAACATCGAATGCCTTTGGTTAGACTAGTTGCCTCTTAAATATTAAAAAAATAAAATAAAAATAAAATAAAAATTGAAAATATATAGGGGTTTTCTTGTTTGCTGAAGTGACACCATGTGCCAGAGCCAAGTTCGTTAATAAGTTTTCTAGGCAAGCCCCACCACACGCTTCAACGAAAACAAACTAAGGAGATTCTTGTCGAGGTGGGGAAATGAAGACCGACATTAATTTTCCCCGGCTTCCTACTCTACGTTTTTGGTAGGTTTGTTGCGTGTGGAAAACAGGAAATGTATACATTAATAGAGGCAAGTGAAGTACGGAAATTCAATTAGACAGCAATGAGAATACACATTTAACTGTAAGTTTTCCTTCAGGGAATGCGGAAACAAACCAACGTAGGCTCCAATAGAAATGTCTTTTCTAGCTTGAAACCTCAAATTGAGTTCTGGTTGAACGTGTCGATTTGACTGCCACTAACAAAACTTTCCACACTTTTCCCATTTGATTTAACTGTAAGCAGCGCATGCCACATATTTTCAAATTAACTAATAAAAGTTTGAGAAATTTAATTTTATTCTGTTCCTCTAACTAGGGGTCCCGAAAAATTCCTATAGGACAAATACTTGAAATGTCTCTCCGACTCACTGTCAGTCCACTCTGTTCCCTTTTTCGGTTCTCGCTTTGTTCCATTGGCATCGGGCACTATTTGCTGTCAAATTATTTGCTCAGGAATTTAAGACTATTAAATGGAGGGCAACGCTTTCAGCCGCTGTCGCATTACGCAAAATGTATATAACTATGTTCTTTAAAATACATACGGATGTGCAGAGGTTTGCATATACTTTCTGGCCTGCCCCGCCAACAGAACCAACAAAGGCCCTAAAACACAAGGGAAAAAACCTCGACCCAAAGGTAAACAAGCCGCCAAAGGAGCCAAGCAAATCCGAGTTTGGAGGGCGAAATCTGGGGCAAAAAATAAGGAATGGGGCGATGGGCGATGGGTGAGGGGCGAGGGACTTGGACTCGAACTCGTACTCGTCCGCAGGCCTTTGCCATCTCAGCTATTAATTTTTATTTGTATTGTCACTTCAAGCATTCCGGCAAGTTGCCTGTTGCCAAGCTGAGCGTAGCTCGAATTACCTTATAAATAGTATTCCCGGCCTATAAAAGTAGTTGCCAGCTGTGTTTACCTGTAATGAAAAGGAAATGAGGGGAATACACTCAGTTAGTCGATTGTTGGATAAGTCGGAATAGTTTTTAAAATATCTAAGCGCAAGAGCTTTTAAAAGAAAAATTGTTAATGCTTATTCGTATACAAATATCATATTATAAATTGCACTGTGCTAAAACAAAAATTTGTATTTTCTGTAGAAAAGGTCTTCATAGCATATGAAAAGGTTGCATAAAGCCATAAGTAAGAATTACGTTTGGACCTGATTTTATAAACCTATTCCAAGATCTATACTTACTAAAAAAAAAAAAAAAAATATTCTTGATTTGTGATTAATGCTTCGTTTCTGATGAAAGTTTAAGATAGTTTTTTGAAAGGCAATACCTCTTATATACAAATATCGGTAATACTTAAGAAATTGGTCATGATTTTAAAACATTTATTTGCTGATAAAGATACCTTTAAATAATAAATTCATCAGATGCAGTACTCAAACATTTCCCACAACATTAATCAATCAGGAGGATGACCGCCATGCAAAGTGCAACCTGCAACTGTTTCCCTGGCTATTTTCCCAGGGCCACGCGACAGCTGCCACTGGGTGCGCATTATGAAAAACCATATGGGAAAATCAGCAACAAAAAACCGGCGTGTAGAGACGCTGTTCTGAGCAACATCGGCAAAACAATCTCGCCACGCACAGATGCTTTGGCCACCCCAACTCGCATCCATGGGATTCACTTGATACGGCGAATGGAAGCTGAGCTGGCAGCTGACTTGCAGTCCTTCGCCGCGTCCATATCCATAGATAGCGATAGTGCAGTGTGGGAATTTCGCTATGAGAAAATGAGGCAGGTCCCAGCTGCCTTTGTTGAGCTGAGATCTCTTGAGGTAGCAGGTAGCTGCGCTGTGCATATGCACAACATGTGGAAAGTGCGGCATGAAAATGAGGAAATGTCGATGATGTTTTCCCTAGCATTCAGAAATCCGGTTTGTGTTTAAGGAAATCGTCGGGTACTTTGATTGTGGAACCATTTAAATGAGTCCCACAACCAAATGTGCCTATTACTGGTCCATCATTTAGATTTGTTGGATCCGAATGGCATTTCCGGCACGGATGTGGCTGGGCCCCACTTTGTTTTTTTTTTATCCTTAAAGAGACAGAGTTCGGAGGTCAGATGCTGCTAACAAGATTCGTTTAGTGCGCATTGTGCGCCCTTTGTCTCTGGCTAACGCCCACAATTGAAAAACCAACAGAGCCGAACGAAAGGTGTGAAAAGAGGTGTGCTTATCTTTCTGGGTAAGGGGCCCATGTTGTCAGAGCCTAAGGTTGATGCATGGCCCACGATAAGGGCGTAGGTCGATCGAGCTGACAGAGAGCTCTTAACGTCTTAGAACTGCCGACTTCTTGAGCTATTCAGGGTAAAATAATGATGTAAGGTTAAGGAGTACCAGCAGTTTCTTATATGGTCGCTTTAGTTTTTTGAATTAATTGCAATAAGGTTTCTTTTTGTTTTCCTTACATTAAGTATATCATCGAAACCGGAATGCTTAGCTCCAATTCCATTATGTCTAGATTTTACTGTCATTGCACAAGTTCCATATTATTCTCTCCTTAACAATTGTACTTATGGCGATTTCTAGGAATAGGGTTTTAAGACTCATCAGATTTTCATTTACGCTTCCATTCTTAGTTATCAAATCCTCGGTCTTGCACTTGTTCATTTGGGCGCTGCTTCCTGTGGCAGCCACAAAAAGATATCCACCGATAGTTGTTATTTCTTTTTTATCACAGACAAGTCAGGAGAAATTTATGAACCGTTCACAAAATGTTTGGTAAGCGATATTTTGTCAACTGGACAATTTGTCGGCATGAGTGGACAGAATCCATTGTATTCTACTCTGTATCCAGACATTCCATTTACTGTGGGCCACGCCATACAGGAAGCTGATTGTGTCTGGGGCCCAGAAAATATGTTTTGTGTAACTATTCTATTCATGTGGCTATAAATTACCAGACGTACGGAACGACTCGAGGGCCGAACTGGCAAATAGTAAATTTCATAGTATTTTAATGAGCTTTGGCAGTAGCCTTTTTGCCATCTTCCCTGCGCCCCAGTTTCTTGGAAATTGCAAATTAAACTAAACTGGTTTTCGGTTTTTGGTATTCCAAAAAGGAAAACAAGAACATTTTTGCCCGCTAAACACTAATGAAATTACGCATACAATTTCTGCTTATCAGAGCCCCAACTTTGGGCAATTAAGCCAAACTGTAGCCCGCTAATGGCTTCAGTCGAAATTGTTCTACTATGCTATGCTACTGCCGCGTTAATTTTTCAACATTCCAGCCAACGAATCAGCCCAAAACACCACATAACGAGAAATACTTGGGAATCATTATCCACTAAAATGAATATTAAACAAGAGAGAACGCTATAGTCGGGTGCCCCGACTATCAGATACCCGTTACTCAGGTAAAGGGAGTGCGAGGGAGATGGAGATAGAAACTTTGATCACGCATAACTTTTTAACGAATGGTCCGATTTGAAAAATTTCTTCTACATTTCGATAGGTATTGATAAACACAATAAAACTGCATTTTTACTTTTCCGAAATATTTAAATATATCGTATATAAGCGATTGTGGGCGTTAAAGGGGGCGTGGCACCTTTTTTGAAACAAACTTGCGCTGCGTAGGAACTCCTAGAATCTGCATGCAAAATGCCAATCTTCTAGCTTTTATAGTTTCCGAGATCTCAGCGTTCATACGGACAGACAGACAGACGGACAGACAGACGGACAGACGGACAGACGGACAGACGGACAGACGGACATGGCTATATCGACTCGGCTAGTGACCCTGATCAAGAATATATATACTTTATAGGGTCGGAAACGCTTCCTTCTAGCTGTTACATACTTTTGCACGAATACAATATACCCTTTTACTCTACGAGTAACGGGTATAAAAATAAGTTAACTTTTTGCGGTACATAATTTAATTTTATAAAAAGCACCGTCAAAGAGAGTATGTTTTTGAAAAGAGACAATCTTAAGTAGATAATGTCGTACTCGACATAGTCGATAAGGCACGCCACCACCTCCAGACCTCTGACTAAGTGCACCGCTGACTAAGTTAACCTCCGACTAGGTGTGGATTGCTGGGGAGGGGGTGGAGGTAGACATCTCCATCCAGCGGCTATTTGTCACTCTTTGACGTGCTGGTGCAGCACGCGCCGCAGCCGACGACAGGTCTTAGTCACATGCCCAGGTTGAGGCATTTCCTAGCGGTCTTTGACCGGGTTTTCCCTGCCCGTTTCCTCGTCCATCGGTCAAGTTAGTACTCGTGGTGATCATGGTAGTTACAGCTGCTGGGACGTGTTGCAGAAGGTTATTGGCCCCGCCAATTTTGTTGCTATTAAGCCGGCAAAATGACTTTGCAGCATCCGACTTGATGGGACCAAGGCAAAAAGTTGCCACTCCGGTATTTAGTGCAGCATGCAGCATGCTGGCTTTCAGCCTGGGATGCATTAAATGCATTAACCGTTAATGCTGCTTGCCCCTGACACCATCCTGGCCATGTCGGAAGCTGGCCAACACAAACTCTCGGGCACGTTTAATTTAAAACAGTGATCAAATCAGCGAAAAGCCACAATAAAAACGTTGCCGGGTAATCTCAGTATGACAATCAATTAAGCTCAATTGTTGTTCAATTAATTAATCAATTATGCATTTTTCATATTGCGCATTAATGTAATTTATTTTTGCCGTAGAAAAGAACTTTTTGGCACTTGAATGCATATTGCGAGGCAATAAAAAGGGAAAAACATGTTTAACAGTTCATTATAAAGAACTGACTATTGGTTATGATTTATGAACATGTTTTCAATAGAATGAACAAAATGAACTATGGCGTTAAATTGAATACTGATGTGAAGTTTTACATCTTTATAAGAGCAATGATTGAATTTAAATTGCATGAAAAACTCTCAGCTTGTAATCCCATATGGATAAAATTCATTTAAATTTTCAAGAGTTATGCATAGGAGATATAACTCGATAAACTCCATACGCCGTTTTCAAATATTTCATTCCGTTTTTTACTTTGGTTTATAAAAAACTTCATAAATCTGTTAAAATCCTGTAATATTTCATCGAGTGTTCCCTCTTCAAGCGGATGCAAACTGAAAAGGCTTGCCGCCTCATAAATTTCAAATATACTAAAATAAAAACCAAACAAGAAAGCTAGCATTGACAATCCGAAGCTTATATACCCTTGCAACTAAAACACAACAAATTGTCCACAATAGATGGCGCCACTTGCGAATCTATTGTCGCGGCAAATTATAAAGATAAGGCGCCATCATGCGATATATATATATATATTCATTTGCAAGCACTGGTTATTCTTAAAAAATCCGATAAATACAGGACCTCATAAATAAACCTATACCACGCAGAAATGTTTCTTGCGCTTGTGTGTGTTAGATGAGGCGTGGTCAATTTTCGAAAAAAATTTGGGATGCATAGGTATCACTAGAATCTTTATGTTCACCGACAGACATGACTAGATCGGCTATTGTTTCTGATTTATAATATATTCCTTATATAGTTGAAATTATATTCATTTGCAAGGGTTTAAATATGTAAAGATAAACTTAAAAAACTGAACTTAAACTTAAACGAGGACGGAAGCTAACTTCGGCAAGCCGAAGTTTTAATACCCTTGCAGACTTTGACGAAATTGCTAAAAGTGAAAAAGTAGCGAAAGGAATAAGGTATACATAAGTAAACTAGATTTGCATCGTTTCAAGTCAATTGATTTTATACTGCAAAAATGTCATATACAAATAGAAAAAAAGGGATACTTTCGCAGCCTTTAACAATTTTTCCTATCTCCTTTAAGATATAGACTTCCGAGCGGCAAGCGCTTTTACCCTAATCAAGATATGCGTAAATAAATAAGAATTGGAAAATTTTATGTTAGTAGCTTACACACTGCGCGAAATATTCTGATAATCATCAAATTTGGACCGATTTCACCCTATTGTTCCTATGGGAGCTATAGGATATAGACGTCCGATCGGCACGCGCTTTCACCTTGATCAATGTATGCATAAAAAAATAGGATTTGGAAAGATTCATGTCAATAGCTTGTATACTGCGTGAAATATCCTAAAAATCATTAAATTTTAACCGATTTTACCCTTTTGTTCCTATGGGAGCTATAGGATATAGACGTCCGATCGTCACGCGCTTTTACTCTGATCAAGGTTCGCATAAAAAAATAAGATTTGGAAAGATTTATGTCAATAGCTTTTACACTGCGCGAAATATCTTCCATTCTTGCAAGTTATATCCGATTGTTCCTATGGGAGCTATAGGATATAGACATCCGATCGGGGCGGTTTTCAAACTTGATCTGCGTACACTTGTTTTAGGACGACTGTGAAAGTTTCAGATCGCTAGCTTTTAAACTGAGCTCGCAAACGGTATTGAAACAGACGGACAGACGGACAGACGGACAGACGGACGGACGGACAGACGGACAGACGGACATGGCTATATCGACTCCCCTATTGATCCTGATCAAGAATATATATACTTTATAGGGTCGGAAAAGTCTCCTTCACTGCGTTACAAACTTCTGACCAAAATTATAATACCCTCTGCAAGGGTATAAAAAAGATTAGCTATACGTAATTAATTTAATTTTTAAATAGCGGATGTAGCATGTACTTGTCTGATTGGCAGCAACTTTTACCCTGAGCAAGGTGTACATAAATAAATTAGATAAATTGCATAGTTTCATGCCAATAGCTTTTATACTGCAAAATTGTCATATACAAATAGGGAAAAAAGGGATATTTTCGCAGCCTTTAACAATTTTTCCTACGGAAGCTATACGATATAGACGTCCAATCGGCAAGCGCTTTTACCCTGATCAAGGTATGCGTAAATAAATAAGACTTGGAAAAATGTGTGTCAATAGCTTATACACTGCGCGAAATATTCTAAAAAACATGAAATTTTGACCGATTTCATCGTATTGTTCCTATGGGAGCTATAGGATATAGACGTCCGATCGTCACGCGCTTTTACCCTGATCAAGGTACGCATAAAAAAATAAGATTTGGAAAGATTTATGTCAATAGCTTTTACACTGCGCGAAATATCCTAAAAATCATTAAATTTTAACCGATTTTACCCTATTGTTCCTATGGGAGCTATAGGATATAGACGTCCGATCGCCACGCGCTTTTACCCTGATCAAGGTATGCATAAAAAAATACGATTTGTAAAGATTAATGTCAATAGCTTTTACACTGCGCGAAATATCATAAATTCTTGCAAGATATATCCAATTGTTCCTATGGGAGCTATAGGATATAGACGTCCGATCGGGGCGATTTTCAAACTTGATCTGCGTACACATGTTTTAGGACGATTGTGAAAGTTTCAGATCGCTAGCTTTTAAACTGAGCTCGCAAACGGTATTGAAACAGACGGACAGACGGACAGACGGACAGACGGACATGGCTATATCGACTCCCCTATTGATCCTGATCAAGAATATATATACTTTATAGGGTCGGAAAAGTCTCCTTCACTGCGTTACAAACTTCTGACCAAAATTATAATACCCTCTGCAAGGGTATAAAAAAAGGTGTCAGCTTTGGACGGAAATTATAAATTCAAAGCAAAAATGTTCGCTTCTTTTTTACTCCGCTTTGGCTGATTTACACAATTACTGAGAGCCAGCGATATTTCGATTTCGTTTTTCCATGGAACCCAGCCAGGTACTGTACTGCATTAAAGTTTTTGTGGTTGTCAATAAATTATTCAAACATGGGGTTAACGACAAAAGGTTTTTGTGCCATTTATTTTAGATAACTTTCAGACTGGTGTTAGTACTGATTCCCCTTATTTGGGAATTCAGTTAAACTAACTATTTAAAATTGCAAACCAATTTTATACAAAGACTATTTTGCCAGTACAAAAGGCAAGGTCGCTTATTGTATTTGATGAGACCCGCACAAAACGAATTATCCCCATTCAACTTGCTCATTTGTTTCTGATAAATAAACTAAAAATACAACAGAATTTATTGTCCCACACTTGAATGTTTTCCCACCAAAGCCTTCCCACTCACAACAGCCTTAAACTAATAATTAAAAGCGCTTGGCCTTAAAAAATCAGCATGCTGAAGCCCCCTAATGCAACTGCAACGTGTCCACTTTAAGAGAACGAAAACGAAACTCCACGAAGAACTATGCCTTGCCCTAATGAAGTTATGAGCTGCGGGAATCGAAGGGGACTGGAATATTTATTTTTGATGCCACTCTTTCGTGCGTATTCCATAAATATGCTGAAAGCTGGAAAGGGCTTCCACTTAAGCGCCGACAATTAATATTTTCCATATTTCTTCTGTTCTTCTCTGGGCTGCATTCTCCCTATGGTTTGTTTACTGGAGTGTCGATTAAGTTGTTTTAATATAAAGCAGCCCCTCTATATTAAGAGTACTCTGTGATATATGCTTTATCTTACGGGGAAAGCGACTGCGAGATGGATCTGTAGAGGGCCTTGTTCCCATTTAAGAAGGCGGCCGATACATGATAAGCGCAATGTGTATATATGCACTTATGTTTATGTGGGTGATTGACTTCCATTAATGGAGCAGCAGCTGAACATCAACTCGGTGAGGTTCAAGGCACTCTTTAAAGAATTCAATGTTTCGGTTTCATCCGGGAGCTGATATCGCTAAAGTGCCAGTGGCTGACGAGAAGTTGATATCGTTTGCAATTCGCCTACCCAAAGTCCTCCCAGAGAGCACAAATCAAACGGCCTGGTCGCAATCACAGAAAACAGTACACTGCCAATGTCCAGCAGGGCCAAAACGTCGGTCGAAAGAGGAACAGGAAAAAACAAAGGGTCAGCAACGTTACCCAAACCGATTCTCACACAAATTTGCAAACGCACAATTAAGTCGCCTGGGAGGGGGGCCATTGGAGCTTCCTGCAGCTCCTCACCCCCACCATCCCCCTCCCCCTTGAAACGTATGAAGTGCCAACGAAGACGTCAACTTGTCATTCGGCAGCAGTAGCCAAGTATCCAGCTGGAGCGACAGTAACAGCCTTTAAGTTGGTTAATTTATCATGACTAGTGGCGGGAGAAGGGAGCGGACAAAAAATGCAATTGTGACCAAGAGTGTAGTTTTTTCCAGCTCTGGTTTTCGGGCCGGCAGTTTTGTGCCAAGTGTTTTTTATTTGGCCGCCATGGCCCTGACTGATGTACTGAAATTAATAACGCTCAAATAGAGCTCCAAAGTGGGGAAGCGATTCGACTTTTTTCTTTCACACAGAGTTTTTTAATCCTTTCTCTGCATTAAGCTGGTGAGTTTCCGGCCTTTAGCTCTTTTTGCCCCCGACCACTGGGCGCTACACGCATATTGATTACCAGGTAGTCGAAACCAGCTGGGAATCAAGGGGTTGCGAGCGATTTAAAGGCGAGTAAATGTTGCATTTGCAGGGGCAGTTAATGAATCCCCACTTGTCCACTTGCCGTGGTCAAAGGGGCAGAGGGGCAGGGGGAGTGAGTCAATCAAGTTGCAGTCCCAACATTCCGCGTTCCCACAGTGCATTAAGACAGAGACCAAGGCAGCAAGGCAGCAAATTCCTGTCCCAGGATAGGACCTGGGAAGCAGCCAGCAACTGCAAAATCAACAGCAACAAAATAACTTGCGGTTGCATTTTGCGGTTTGCCTTAGCTTGTACATCAACAAATGCGAACTAAAGCAGCAACTTCTTTTTGGCGTGAGAATTTGTCGCTTCCTCAGGTGGGCGACTGGAGGCACGTGTTTCAAGCCAACGGGGGAAAGTGAGTCTCGAGAATGATTTCCCACCCGATAGGATGGCCACTGTGAGATACATTCGCTGACAGATCACGGTCGAATGAAAGTTTTACGAGGCCTAAGCCCAAAATGAAAGGTTACCAGAAGCTACTTCCAACTGACCCTAATGGATGATCCGATCTGCTGGAAAAAGTGAGAAAAGCGAAGGGCAGAAACCACACTTTGACAGCAGAAAGTTCGAGATAAACATTTTTGGTCGTTAAACAAGGTATGGGGATCTGCGAAGATAACTTAATAGAGAAAAACTTGTATCACAAGAAGAATAACATAAGTTTTCTTCTTAAACACTGAATTCCATTAACACGACCGAGTTTTTACGCTGCTTTCGGAGTAATTCATCTGAAATTCAAATCTGCTACAAATGACTAATGCTCGTTCTGCTGAAAGACAAATCAATGGCGAATCACTTAACACCAATTCACCAATGCTTAATCTTTTCGAATCATACACTGTAGTTTCAGAGAAACCCAGATCCCAAATTGTTTTACGGCTCTTCATTTAACAGGTTGCCGAGCGCAAACAAACAGTTAGTTAACAGCCTTTGTGTACTTTGGTTGTTGTTAATTAATTGTTAACAAAACAAAATGTCAACAAAAAGTTTCAACGGAGAGCAGCAGAGAGAAAAACCATAAGTAACAGCGCCAACTCCAATTTTGTTGCTGACATTGTAGCAAAATTTATAATTAATAATATTATTTTTTCATTTCGCTGTTGAACTTGTTTATTGAATTTTAAATTCGCTGACTCAGTATGGTTTTCGCTGTAATTTAGTAAAGTTAGCACGAAACGTTAAACGATCTTGCAATGCATAATGGAAAAGGCTGAAAAACCCCAATTCGAATATTTCTGAGTATTAGCTATACAATAATGTGTTGCAAACGACTTAAGAAATTTCAAATTCTGTTAATATATTCCCATACGAGAAATCAAGGCCTTGTATTGGTTTATTATACAATAACATATTAATTTAATTTGTCAAAAAACAATAAAACGTAATATAAACGATATAATTTAAGTGATTCATTCATATTGACGTAGCTTAGAGTACCGCTCAGATACAGTAAGCCAAAGTCCGCGTGCACGATTTTGTGTCGATTTCTCAATTGACAAATACTTTTGTCTTTTCACTGAGGGCGCGGGTGTATTTTTAATAAGATGGAGAAACAATAGCCTTTAGTGTTCATAACTGTGTATGGGAAAACAAGTCACTTCCCCAAGCCATAAAACCATTAATAAAATACTGAAGGAATTATTCAAAAAGTTTGTTGGCGTTCGTTGCGACGAAGCATTGGAATAAAAAAATAAGAGAAATAAAAGCTTGATAAATTTACTGACCACTCAAGTTTTCAGAAGACCTCTAAAAAAATGTTCTTTCTAACATCAAATGTTTAGTACGAATTAATATGTATGTCCGTCAACTCCGAATGCCAAGATCTCCAGCGAAAGATATATGACCCTTTTGCCAGACCACACTCAACTTCCTCCCCAAATCTCCTCCCTCCATTGATCAATGGACCTCAGAGAGCTGCTTCCTTGTAAGTACGTGCATGCAATATGAAGACTAAATGAGGCGAGTATCCTCTCAAGGCTCACGTATCTCCTACTCAATAGACCTAATATCTGTAAAGCACGGGTTTACCTGTTACCAATAACGAAAACAAGGCGCTACACCGAGGGAACCGCACTTGACAGTAGCCCACAAGCAGGTAGGCCCAAAAATCAATCCCTCTCTCACGTAAAATTCAGGATGGGATCAAAGTAAGGCTAATTCCTTAGTCTGCTACGGGACATTTCCGTTTTTATTAACCGAATAGAAACTAACAAAGACAAATAATTGTGCAGAGTGTAGCGCGAATACGTGCTCGGTATCTTTAATATTCTACTTATATTGTCATAAAGGAAACTATGCTCTACAATAAGGCTTTTATACTCCTAAAAGGCGGAATATTAGTGCAAAATCAAAAGTTTTCTGTGGTTACGATGAAATCAGTAGCGAAGCTAAAACCCACTTGATGATGAATATTTTATAAGCCAAAACGATGTTGCTCATCGCGAATTTTCCCGCTCATAAAAATGGCCATTAGAGAACTTCCGCCAGAGTACTAGGCGGTTTTGCTACAGCTTTGTTACCGTGGTTTTTGGTCGGCAATAAAAAATTTTTTAAACAGTAATTTTCTATTAAGATTGGCCTCTCTGCTTTGAAGAAGTTAGAAACACAAGCAACATTGGCCACATTAAAAGATACAAATCTGATTTGCGATTTCCTAATCACAAATGAACGCATTTGTTTAACTGTATTCGAAACAAAAGAAAAAAAATTTTGTCACAGAAATATGCGATATTTTTATCAAATCAAAACCCAAACATTGTGTCATTTATAATCAACTAACAAACTAACTTTTACTAATTAATGGAGTCACTCGACCGAGGAATTTGTTTAAAACCTTTTTGCTTTTTCAATAGCTGGGAAGTTCGTTTGTCTGTGTGGCCTTTAATTCAAATTTGAAATATTGCATAAAAATGCTGAGCGCATTGTTGAGTTGCAGATTTACGGATGTGCAGTTGTCTGAGGTCAAGAACCGGACAATGATGTTAAGAAAGCCCGTACTTGCAATATAATCGCCTAAATGACCCCTTGGTTGGAGGAAATGAGTGGCCAACAACTTGACTACCGTTGCGGGGTTCAATCAACTCTGCGCAGCGAAAATGTCTCGAGATATTATCGCAATTTGATAATTTTGTAATAGGAGAATCGGCTGAGAAAATTCTTGACTTTCGCCAAAGCGAGAAGAAAACCGTTTAAACCAGACTAAATCACGTTTACCAATCAAACTTTCTCGGGAAGTCGATTATTGGGCCGCAGCGAAAACTGGGCTACACTCAATGGACCATAGAGATCCGAGATCTGGGTCTTACCTCTAAGCGAATGAGATTTTGTATCCAAATGTGTTTTATGTGTAATCCCAAGACTTTTCAGTCCGACTTTGATGGATGGCGGAAAAAGAAGTCCGGCGAAGACAAGACAAGGTCGCACTGTTTCTCTTTCTGTTTCTGCCTCGTTTGTTTTTACGGCCCTTTGGCTGGCACTAAGTTATCAAGCACTCCGCTGTACTTGGCATGCACGGTGCATTTTTACGCGTATCCACTGCCAAAGGTGCGTACGTGTTCCCTGCGGAGGGCGGCGGCACTGGGGGAAACAGGTGCACTCGGAAGGCAGGTGCAGTGATTTTTATTTAGCCATGCACCGTCGATTTCCTTCTGAATTTTTTCACTTTTTTTTTGGCTAGCGGACCAATTTTATTTTTGACCCGGGCGCACATTCACTTTCGTTAAGATAAGCTCGCTTCCGTTAGCCAGTTCAGTAAGAATCGAGAATTCCGGAGCGAAGCAGCGACGAAGACCGCACTCGCCAGTGTTTACAGACGCAATGAAGCCGCACCGCTAGCGTCTGCGAGGTCTAGTCCGCTGAGAGCGCTATTCAGCAGAGCGGGAGAGCGCAGAGAGTCACTGGCTATGGCTAGCGAGCGGGAGAGCGGATCGAACCCAGGCGGAGGTGTATGTGCGTGTGTATGCTCTCGCTCTCTCTGCACTGAGCGAAAAGCTATTGCATTTTAAACATAAAATCAATGCTGCAGTATGCGAAGTAGTAGTTTCTACCATTCCATATTTATTTACTTTTTTAATGTTATTTTCATGTATCCAAGAAAAGGTCATGGGCCAATCAATTATATTCAGAGAACTATAAAGTAAATTAAGAAAAGTTCATTGTGAGTTTGGGAAAAGTGAGTGGTTTCCAAGTGAGCCAGTGTGGGTTGGTGCTCGAAGTGCCGTCCGTGGGCGAGCGAGCGGGCGAACTAGTTCAGTCCGCCGTTCGCTCACTTCTGAGAGAGGAAAACTGGTTTCCAATCAGACTTCGCCGACATGTGGGTTTCCTCGTGGAAATCTGCTTTGGGGATGGGTGGCAAGGGAGGAGAAGGGTCGCGGTCGAGCGACGCCGGATGGGCTTGGGCAGAGCTAAATGACCAAAGTTGAAGGGCGAGGCGCGGCAAAAAATGTTTGTATTTTAAGGCATGTATTAAAACAAGATGTTCTAATGCATCAAGCCTTTAAAAATAATATATTATAATATTTTCAATATTTGGGTTGTACTATAATAAAATTATTATAGCTTTATTGTTGGAGCGTATTGGAAAATCATTGTTTTTAAATACAAATATACGAATAGAAATCCATATATGTATACATAGACGTTTTATTGAGTTTAAATTCGCTTTTCTGAAGTTTTCTTGTCTTATAATTCATTTGTTTTTTCTCTAATTATTATTGTTTTTGGGAAGCCCACCTACTTATCTTCCGATAATTACTTACACAGATTGGCTTGTCGATAAGTAAGCTATTCCCTTGTTATAAAAAAAGTGTTGCTTTATAAGTTTGATTGATATATTCTTTAAGAAGAAAAATGCTCTTCAAAGATTTTTTTAATTTTGGAAAACTTTCCATAAAACATTTTTTTGAATGCATCTAAAACCGTTTCTTGAAATTCTATCTGGATATGTTTTCAATTATGCAGCAATAACTTATAACTTTTAAAACAATAAGCAGCTTAGCTATTTTATAATGAATATTTAAAAAAATAAATATTTTTTATTTGAGTTGATTTTTACGAATACTGTTTTTGTGGCATTTTCATTCAAACTATATTTCTTAATAATTATTTTTTACGTATATACCAATTAAATTTTCGTTCTCAATATTGGAATACAGATTTTCCCTGTTCTATAGCAACCTATTTAAGACGTTCTTGCCAGCTCCAGAAAAGCCAAACGCCGAACTGACAACTTTAAACACAATTAAGATCTAACAAGCCCTGAACTTTATCCACTTGCAAATCCAAACGAATAAAAAGAAAGTTCAAACGTCAAACGAAATATTCAATTCCGACAATGTTTTGGATTGTGTGGTTTGGTTTTCTACCATGATTTATTTTGTTCAAACGTAACAGAAACAACGAAAAAAGGAAAAGTTGAAAAATTAATTATGACAAAGTAAAAAAGTCAACAAATTATTAATGAAAGTGAAATTATCATCAACGAACTGAAAACAGTAATATATATATAGATATAAATGCTATACAGATGATTTTTGTTTGCTCGATAATTTACGAGAAAAGTTAAATTCATTAGATTTTGATAGATGATGAGTGATGTCGATGATGGATTTGCGGAGTTGTGAAAAATATGAGTAAAAAACGCGGAACCAATTTTATTTGTTTGCCTTTTCAGAGTGACTTAATTAGTTTGAACATGGAAACTTATGCAACTGACCCGGGGCGGCAAAAAAGAATTCATGAATCAGACGCTAATTGGAGGTCGCCGTTTAACAAATTAATTCTCACTGAAATGATATATATATATATATCTGTTAGAAGCTGTGATATCGTGGCAATCAAATTAAACTAGTAAGCCCCTCATCTTGTTTTAACAATCATCTTTGCACAAACCCTGTTGTAATTACCCTAAATGAAATCAATGTTTGTCATCGACTTACTGAATACTGAACACCAAATCTCTGGGTTTTATAGTTTCCATGATTTACATGCTCATCCGGACAGACGGACTTGGCTAAATCGACTAGGCTAGTGAACCTGATCAAGAATATACACGGTTCAACAAATATTATATTTCCAATCATTCTACGAGTAGAGGGCTCAAAAATTACAACTTGTTGTTAAATGCATTCCTCGTCTCAACGCTGAAATACTTGTAAAGAACAGAATGGACTGGAACATTTTATCATAGCACGCTTTTCACAGAGCCGTGTGAAAAGTACACACCGTCACAGATGGGGGAGAGATCTCCTCCAGATCAGTACCAGAAAGCCGGGAATAGAGTCTCGAGATGGAGACGAAGACGCTACGAAGGTATGCTCCAGTTACAGAAGTCGGTGCGCTGTAAACACTCAGAGTGTTTGCCCAGCTTAAATACAGTGAAACCTACAAAACTACTACTACTAATTCAACCACTTGTTCGGAATGGCAAAACAAAAGAATCTAAATAAATAATCTAAATAAAAATTTTGATTTTAAAACAAAACATATTTTTTCAGCATGAAGCTTTTAGGGTTTTGCCCAAGGAATCCAGCCTGTACCCGCACTCAGTTGTAATTGCAGACTCAGCTTGGCCGGCTGCAAGTTAATGGCCAATGGTCAGCAGCTGCCTCAGCCAAAACAGACGTGCTCCAATTGTAAACAAAAATGTTGCAGCTCGAATCGCACCAAACACACTCGCCTAGAGGTGCACTTGTGTTGGTCACGGTAGCGGCTGAGTCTGTATCCACATCTGCATCTGCTCCGGATGGCAGCGAAGTACGTCAAGTGGGCTGCGATTCCCACTTCCCCTTCTTTACCAACTTTTTGCGTGCCGGGCACTTTTCCTATAAAAAGTAGCAGTAAATCACAAATAAAAACGAAGAGAGCCAGAAAAAAAACGGGCAGAAGCGTAAGGCTAAATCTATCTTATGCAATCCATCAAGTTGCAGGCACCCCGAGATAGAATTCTGAGCTCAAATGATTTGTATAACTGGGTTGCCACAAAGTGGCAAGCCGCTTTAGAAATACCAAGACGATTGGATATCGAATTAATTCCATCGCTCCATTTTTCTAATCAGACTTAAATCGATTTACGTCCTAAACATCACTTACCTTTATCGAGATCACGACAATTGGTGGCTATAAATCAACCTCCAGCAGCATGGCAGCTGATATCGGCTGTCCGATGGCACCAGTATCCATATCATAAACAAGAACTTCCGATTGCGGCGTCTGCTCAAGTGGCAAGTGCCACGAGCGGCTTTAAAGCCAGCAACAACACAGAGTATCTTATTAAACCAAACCAAAAAAAAACGAAACTTTCAGCAGCTGAAAGGCGACAGCTTGGATCCCCAAACAGGTGGCATTAGCAGTTGGGTCAGAGGCAAGAACAGGGGCTTGAGCCGAGGGACGAAAGGACGAACGGAGGAAAGGACGAAAGGACGGGAGGACTTCCGTCGACGTTTTGGCCATATCGCAGCCAGGTGGCCTCGGCTTCGCCAGGTCAAGCGGAAAGGCGTTAAAGTATCTCATACTTTGATGTATATCGCTTAGCCTTCATAACTAATTTGCTGACCTCGCGTCTTAACATCTTCGATTTCAAGATGTACAACATTTTGTAGAAAATATTTTAGAAACCTAAGTCTTGGTAGAAAAGAAAATTATTTAATTCATAAAACAAATTATTCGTACCTACAAAGTTAAAAGAATTCTTGATCTATATTTAACGATATATAAACGTGTTTCCGTTTTGGGTCTGATTTATTTCTGCTTTTGTTTTGTTGAACTTCCATAATTAAAATGATATATTAATGCTTCCTGGCTTATTATGTGAAACATTTTAATTTTTGGGCAATTAATTATTTTGCTTATAGTCTGATATTCGGTGGGACTTTAAGCTTTGCGAAGCCATCAAATATTTATCTTTGTGTTTTTAACTAATTTTGGTTCAACACAGCTAAACATGGCACATTAACACATTGGATTTCAATTTCATTCGAATCGGAGATGGAGACTATGTTTTTCAATTTACATTCGACTTAAAAATAAAAAAGCTTCTTTGTTTTCCAACTCACCAAGTTTTTATTTAAGTTTAACATTGAACAAATTATAAGCAACTTTTAACCAGGTACTATCGCAATTTAATGAAAGTTATTCAAATGAACTCTACTGTTACTGAATCATTCGAGATCTCGCTGTTCATTGGTGGTTTTATTTACAAATACCAATTTATTTACACTCCTCTAGCATTTCCATTCAAAACACATAATACATATAAATTCAACGGGATGTTAATGACATACAAATATCTATATTGCTTTGGACGAATTGAGAAGCACTGTGGCCAAGAATTATATAAAGAAAATGTGGAGACGGTAGAGAAAACAATGGAAATAAATTCTGAAATATAATGCGCAGTTCTCCAACAACGCTGCAACTCCACACAACTCATGAAAAGCAGTAAAAGCTTTACAAATATTCGAAAAGTTATTTGTTTTGACGGAGCAGAGCAGCGTGGGACATGATGGCCGTTATACGTTTGCTTCCAAACGAATTTCATGAATTTTTTATAAGGTAAAAACTGAAGACCGAATGAAAAACAATAACCTTTTAAATCATATTATTGCTCATAAAACGATGTTCCATTGGCAATGGGTGTGCGAAGGCTTCTTTTGCCATGGACGCCACAATTTAGCGTTGCCTGTTTTAATTTGAGCCGTTTTAAATAAATTAAGCCACAATTAAGATTTATACAAAAAAGTAACGTCAGGGCAAGATTTTTTTTAAGTTAATGGTAAATCTGGCAAATGTAACGAGAAATAATTTTTTAAAGCTACATTTTTAAGGAAATAAAAGTAAAAAGAATAAAAAAAGTATTTTCTTAGGAGTAACTTTGGATATCCTTCAATATCCAATTATTTAGTAAATTAGGGGAAGTTTTCGGGGACTTTGTTTTTAACTACATTGTTATTTTAATTTAAGTTCATTTTTTTTTCTATAACGTGTCCATTGTTCTCTCATTTGCATATTAGAATTGGGTACTATTTGTTTTAAAATCATTCTATTTTATTTCTTAAATATATTTTAAGTATTTCAGATATTAATGTTAATAGTACTTGAATAACAAATTCAAAACGAGTAAAATCGCATTTAAATTTCGAACGATGTTTATAAAAATGTCACTCTGTTTAACTCCTTTAATTAAATATTGCACGTCTGCTTTTTATATCAACAAATGTATTTTCTGGAGTTTAATTTTTGGTCCAACGCATATATTACAACATTGTTCTTGTATTTGTTCGTGAAATTTTTAAAAACATTTTTTGTTATTCTCAAGAACTCAATACCTGACGCTTTGAAAAAACTTACTCATTTTTATATTCTGACAATTATTTTTAAATTTTGTTTTTATTAAAGAAAACCCTGATAGAGATGTTCTTTTAATGATAAAGTTTTTGTGTACAAAAAAAATATATTTTTTCTAACCATCCTTGCCTGACTCATCCCTAATAATGACTTAAAAAGAATATATTGCTTAGTAAAATTTCATAATCCCACGAGAAGATGTATTTTTTGCTCTAAGCATAATTGGGTAAAATAATATTATTTATTTGTTGCTTGAGAACAACACAAATAACTTTATTCAAATATTAAAAATATAGTTTTATTTAGTTTTGTTTATTTGTTTTTATCAAAATTAGCGTGACGATAGCCTTACAAGTCAATTGGTAGCGTTTTGATTTGTTCTCTAATGAGTGCTTTAAATATATATATAATTAAAATTAAAATACTCCCTTAAAAGGTTATACAAAAACGAGAACGGAAGCTAACTTCGGCAAGCCGAAGTTTTAATACCCTTGCAGACTTTGACGAAATTGCTAAAAGTGAAAAAGTAGCGAAAGGAATAAGGTATACATAAGTAAACTAGATTTGCATCGTTTCAAGTCAATTGCTTTTATACTGCAAAAATGTCATATACAAATAGAAAAAAAGGGATACTTTCGCAGCCTTTAACAATTTTTCCTATCTCCTTTAAGATGTAGACTTCCGAGCGGCAAGCACTTTTACCCTAATCAAGATATGCGTAAATAAATAAGAATTGGAAAATTGTATGTTAGTAGCTTACACACTGCGTGAAATATTCTGATAATCATCAAATTTGGACCGATTTCACCCTATTGTTCCTATGGGAGCTATAGGATATAGACGTCCGATCGGCACGCGCTTTCACCTTGATCCATGTATGCATAAAAAAATAGGATTTGGAAAGATTCATGTCAATAGCTTATATACTGCGTGAAATATCCTTAAAATCATTAAATTTTAACCGATTTTACCCCTTTTGTTCCTATGGGAGCTATAGGATATAGACGTCGGATCGTCACGCGCTTTTACTCTGATCAAGGTACGCATAAAAAAATAAGATTTGGAAAGATTTATGTCAATAGCTTTTACACTGCGTTATATCCGATTGTTCCTATGGGAGCTATAGGATATAGACATCCGATCGGGACGGTTTTCAAACTTGATCTGCGTACACTTGTTTTAGGACGACTGTGAAAGTTTCAGATCGCTAGCTTTTAAACTGAGCTCGCAAACGGTATTGAAACAGACGGACAGACGGACATGGCTATATCGACTCCCCTATTGATCCTGATCGAGAATATATATACTTTATAGGGTCGGAAACGTCTCCTTTTTTGCGTTACAAACTTCTGACCAAAATTATAATACCCTCTGCAAGGGTATAAAAGAAAGAAGAATATACTTATTAGTTACCGAAAAGAAACAGATTAATAGGCAAAGATTGAATGGTAAGAGAAAATAAACCGGAACGACTTACATTTTTATTAGATTACTTACCGCAGAGATGAATGTATTTATTAAATGCATTCTTATATGCCTTTCGGGTAAGCTAACATTAGGAAAGAAAGAAACAAAAAATCCTTAACTTTATTCCATATTGAAGGCCAGTTTCGACTGTTTTTAGGTCATTATGGGTTTTCGGCGTTCTGCGATTGTATTTAAATAACTTATTTGTCGATATTTTCAGTGACGATTTGGGTCCAGTTGATCTCCAGTGAGAAAATGCAATCAAAATCCGATTTCCTAAACATTCTAAGGGACTTTAAAAATATCTCCGGTGACTATCCCCTATTAATATTTTATTTAAAGTGCTTGAAACCACAATCATTTTACCTGTTGAAACTGTATTTTCAGACCATTCCTTGCAGGTCGGCGAAAAAAACATCAACATCACTTCAAAAGGATTTTGCATGAACAGTTTCAAGAAGGCAAACCGCTACAAAAATATTATATTTTTGCAGAATCAGGTTAGGCTAAAGTTGCAATTGCAACTTTTAAAACAAATTCAAGATTGCAGCAACTTCAGGCAAAGAGTTCGCAGGCTGATTGCAAAGTACAAAAAATTAAAGTCAGAACTCAAAGATCTCAGGGTGTCAGGCTGCTCGTTGGGCAATCTCAAATAATCTTATTTTTTGCTTTAGATTCCCCTAAGACACCAAATTGCAATTAACAAGATTTATATGATTTTTTAAATGATGGTCCATAGAAGGGGTCGCCGTCTATTATTGCCAATTCAGTAAATCATTTCCTCGAAAAGACTTTTTGAAAGCAAAACACTCCCCACCAAAATAAGTTTTCAATTAATTCTATGGGAATCAATGACATACCTACTTTTTTTGTAAACAATTTTATTTTATGAATTATGAAGTTAAAAAATAACGAAAATTATCGACACACTAGGGAATCCAATTTGTATCAATTAGCTATTTTAAAGATAAATAAATTATCGATAGGCTGACGTAGTTGTTATGAAATATTTAAATTTATTTCAAGGCTTGGTGCACTTTGGTGTGCTTTTTGAACATTTTCCTTTACTAATTTCGGTAAATGCTGTGAAGGTAAATAAATCTAAATTAGTATAGAAACAAATATTTCAAACCACTTAGTTTTCCCCTTACGTGGCAATCCTTTTTGGTCCCGAAGGCAAGAAACACGTTCAACTTGGCATCGATTTAGGGCAGAAAAGACACAAGTGCCATCAGCAACCTTTCCGCAATGAATATCACTTTTCCAATCACAGGCTCTGCATTCATCTTCTGCAGCGCTAATTGCAAATAAAATTGAGACTTTAAAAACGAAAATTAGTTAACTTAATAAATCAATCTAAGATGGCTAAGGACATACCAATTATCAGATGGATTTTCATAACGATTGCAGTTGCCTAGCTACTTTCAAACAACTGAAATATCTTAAAAGGGTAAAGAAATTTATAATGTGATTAAGAAATTTATTGCTGAAACATTTTACATTTGTAACAGTTTAAAAAGATTAAGAATTTTAAGGTGAAGCATTTACTTCTAAGTATTAAACAAATTTTGTAAGTTCAAAATATGTTTTATTCTATTTTACGACTATCTATATATATAGATGTTATATTTGTATATGTTTTAAATAAACTCGACCCTCCTGGTGGTTCTAAACAAAAGGACGTGAATCGGTTGAGTTGGCTAATCTCTGCCAAGTAGAAAGCTCATAATAACATACATAATTTTCGATGGCAAAAACAACATATATTCGCATTTAATGGTGAAACTAAACTTAAAGAAATTAACGAAAATAAGACAAGAAATCTTAAATAGAAAAAACACTTCAAAAAAAAAAAGAAAAGCACTATCAAACCTTAAATAGCTTACGAAATCCCGGGCTCAGTCCTTGGAAGGATACTTATGCTCCTTACTCCCGAATATCATGTTTGTTATATATAAACTCGCCAAAGTTCACTTTCCTTTATGTTTCATGATAAATCTGTCACTGTTTCACTTATCCTTAAATGCCAAAAAATATCTCAAAAGCGTTTGGAGAGGTTTTAAATTTATTTATGAAACCAATTTTACGTATTTTTTCTGAGTACTAAGATGAAATAACATTTTTACATATTTCGATGACAATTTAAAAATATATTTAATTGATTTAATTTATTACCATCAATCATAAAAAAACAGGCTAACGAATTTTTAAAAGAAGTCGATTGTTGTTATTTTTTTTTTTAATAATATCAGTTACTTTTTATGAGTTTGGGCAGAATTTAACAATTCATTCATATGGGTGCCCTATAACTTTTAGGGGGCAATTCAGAATGGCTTCAAAATACCAAGCGTGTGTAAGCTCAACTTGTTCAAGAGAAATAATGGTTTTTATAAAAAAGCACTTGCAAAATCAAAGCAATAAAATTTTGTTTACCATCTTCGAAGTATGATGTGTTGTTAATTGATTTTATGCCCAATTACCCATACTGACGATTTTAAAATGTGTTATAAACTACAAACAATACAAGTCAACAATATTATTGATAGGCAACTGTTCAGTCACAATGCACTTCACGCAAATTCTTGTCGCCATGGGTAAGTGCAGAAGAAATTAAAAATTATAAGTAGCTTTAAAATAATTTTTGTGTAACCTTGCAGTGTTTCTTTTAGCCATTTTGACCCTTGATAGACATAGTATATATGGCGCAGCTGATAGAAATAACAACGAATATCCATGGATGAAGAAGACTTCAACGCACAAAACACCATACAAAATATCTGGTGACATATAAAATATGTCATAAAATTAAAACGTCCTTTCAAGAAATAAATAAAGTTACATGCATACCTGAAAATAATAAAATAATCTAATTTATTATACCTTTTACTCGTGGAGTATTGTTGAAAAGTATGCAATAGGTAGATTTTTTTGATGACTTGAGAGCAAACTTATTTTGTATTAGCCAAACTGACCCTAACGCCCACAAATCGAACAATTCTGTAGAGACAAGGTATAAGAAATTTTTGATCAGTATATAATTATGTGGTAAATATCTAATGACACACCACAAAAATTAAACAATTATTAAAATTAAAAAATTATTTAGAAAGGTATTAAGAAATAAAAATTGACTTTACATAGGCTCTTGGACATTTTTTGATTGTAATAAGCTATCTTAAATCTATATAAAGTCAAAATTTGTAAACTTTTGTAACCACTGCCCAGTACAATCAAAATATTTAAGTTGTTCTCTTTTCTTTATTGCAATAACAAGTAAAACCGGAATTATTATTTATTGTTGAATTATTAGATAGTGCAACATAGGAGCAATCGGTATTTGTTATGATAAATCATTTTACAACAATACTTTTGCTTAACACATTTTTGTATTTGCGACTTTTTCAATTTTAGAAGCTAATTTTTTTATTTAGAAAGTTTAGTTATATCAATAAGAATGGTAACCATAATTTTAATATACTTTCGTTAATTACAAAGTCACTTGTCTAATAGAAGAAAATATGATTTATTTTTATCATTCATTTGGCATATTGATCATGTTTCTCAAACTTGTTTGATATTTTGAAATTGGTTTTCGTATGTTTCCAGTCACTATTTATGAAGTGTGTCCAAGTCTGTTAATATCAAAAAAGTTAAATCATTTTTATGTGACGAAAAAGAAATAGGCAACAACCGACCAAGAATTTAAACTTTTAAAAATGTTTTCCTTTGCCCTTAGAATGTATTTAACCAATCATTACACAATGCAAATACGAGAGCTGATGAAGGCAAATAGAGCGATATCTTCTAAAGTCAAGCGTGTTTAGGACTTCAGAAAAAAAATTAAATTTTGTCCGGCTGTGTTAGAAGACGAAAAGAATGACACGTTCAATATTTGCAATAGGAAGTAAACTCTTTTCACGATCATTCTAGGATTCAAACCAACCATCTTGACTTCCCCCATAACCCTGTATAAGTTCATGATGAGAGTCAAAGGCCGAGTCTTTCTAGCCATGAAGTTATGATTAATGCCAATCGGAGCAGTGCAAAACAAACCATATCAGTGAACCTGGCTATCACTGATTCTAATTGATTCTCGCCGCTGTTTGATTGCTGCACTTGGCCCAAGTGGCCGACGACATATAAAAGCTGGCCCGACTCCAGTAGCCTTCAGTTCAGTCCGAGGACCATGAAATTCCTGACGGTATTCGCATTCGCCTGTGGTAAGTAGTCCTCTTGATACTGCCAACGTGAGATAAACTAAAAATAGCTGCCGTAATTTTGTCAGTGGCTACGTTTGTGGTGCTCCACAGCGCCTACGGCTCTCCACTGCCGGAGCCGGTTCCTGATCCCAGTCCTGATCCCAGTCCTGCTGCCAATCCCAGCCCGAAGGCGGAGCCCTCGGCCGATCCGGAGCCCGTAGCCAGTCCGGCAGCCGACCCAGGTCCGAGTCCCAACCCGGGACCAGCAGCCAATCCCAATCCCTTGCCGGCAGCATCTCCATTGGGATCGCAGGGACCTCAGGCTGCCGGAGGTGATGCCAACTTCGTAGCCCTCTCCGCCAACGCGGAGCCAATGGTTCCGGCCCCAGGTGCTCCATCCCTAAAAATGGACGATCTGCAGCCCGAAACCCCAGCAGTTTAGGCAAAGGATGGGGATGACCCATAACTAAGGAGGAGCAGCAGCAGCTTAATCTAACTAGAGCCTGCGCACCCACACACAAGGAAGACACACACACACATATATATTAATCTCTGGTATTTAATGTATGTATGCATTTATGTTTTCCAACCTCAAGCATGGGCATTAATAAAATTGCAAATTAAAATTTATTTAATATTTAACAGGTAGGAAATGCACTTGGTGTAATCGAATGGAAATTGGTTATCATTTTATACCCTTGCAGAGGGTATTATAATTTTGGTCAAAAGTGTGCAACGCAGTGAAGGAGACATCTCCGACCCTATAAAGTATATATATTCTTGATCAGGATCACCTCCTGAGTTGATATAGCCATGTCCGTCTGTCCGTCTGTCCGTCTGTCCGTCTGTCTGTCCGTCTGTCTGTTTCTACGCAAACTAGTCTCTCAGTTTTAAAGCTATCGAATTGAAACTTTGCACACACCCTTCTTTCCTTTGCACGCAGTATATAAGTCGGAACGGCCGAGATCGGCCGACTATATCCTATAGCTGCCATATAACTGATTGATCGGAAATGCCATAACTTTGGTGTTTGTAAAGTTAGGAAGTTGAAATTTTCTATGGGTTTTATATTTGGCCAACCAATCCGACCTACCAAATTTCAAAGGGATCGGCCGACTATATCCTATAGCTGCCATATAACTGATTGATCGGAAATGCCATAACTTTGGTGTTTGTAAAGTTAGGAAGTTGGGATTTTCTATGGGTTTTATAATTGGCCAATCAATCCTACCTACCAAATTTCATAAGGATCGGCCGACTATATCCTATAGCTGCCATATAACTGAACGATTGGAAATGCCATAACTTTGATGTTTTTAAAGTTAGGAAGTTGGGATTTTTTATGAGTATTAAGAATGCATCATATGAATAATTTTGGAGAATATAATTTACAGAGTATTCTGCAAGGGTATATCAACTTCGGCTCCGCCCGAAGTTAGCTTTCCTTTCTTGTTTAATTATGTTGTTTTAAATTGAGAAATACATAGTTATCTGAATACCTGTTTCTAAAATTAATTTTACCTTCCGTCTACAAAGGGAATTTAAATAGCTAACGGAAATGGACAAATGTAGCTCAATGTAAATGTAAATTTATATCTTTTGATTTATTGAAACATTGAGCTAAGCGTTAAGAGTATAGTACAGTGTACCAGGTATGGAGCCTAATACCTTATGTATAGGTTTTTGAAAAATTAAAAAAAAAAAACACGTCTTAATATGATGGAAACACCATATTCAACTGCGAGGTTTATGAAACAATTATCAAATTGACCGCAAGGAGAGCCTCATCTTCAGCTGAATTCAACAAACTGTGCAACTTGTCTTCGAAGTATTTGCCACTCAATCCATTTCCCATATCAACTTCCGCCAAAGAGTGTACTGGGCTACTGTGGTCACACGAACTCGACACCTGGTGAGGGACCAACTGGGCAAAAGACCAACCGACCAGATCCGGCCGACCAGATTTGCGTAAAAAAATGCCACGAAAGTGCCACCGAGACTGGGAGAGAAAAAATCACTTACAAAGAGGAAGCGACGACTCTAACTAGTTTTATCAATGAATCCGAGTAAGGTTGACGACAAAACGAACGCCGACAACCACAAAGACAATGGCTTGGGTGCGAACCGGCATTGGACAGCTTGAAACCACACGAGAGCTCCATTGATCGGGCCATCGCCGGTTAATCCATTTGTAGGGCATCGTTACCGAGTTCATTCATCGAATATATGTAAATAGGTTTATTTACATTTTTCCTTCGCCTCTTCCGCCGATCGTAAGATTTACCTCTGATCGCGTTCGTTCTCAGTCGTTGGGGCAATGATCAATATTAAGATATCAGTTTACATGCTAACTCATCTCGAGTTTTTGAAAGAGTGGATAACTGATAGATTGGCAATGCTGGCTATTAATGAACTTCCACGCTCTCAGAAGTCATTGAAATCTTTTATGATGGTTCAAAAGGAACATAAAAGAAACTTTGTTGCCAAGACTCAGTAAAATTCGGTTTAAAGTTTGCTTTACTTATATATTAGTGATCAAGTAAAGTTGTCTTCACCAGATTTTAAGCACATTGCCTTTTTTCATTGTTATGCAAATTCAATACGGTTAACGCTGTCCATGCAGTAATAACTCAACCTACCTTATGCCGCCTTTTAAAGATTCTAAACGAAGTACACATAACTAAGACACTTTATTGACAGGCTTAACTTTAAATGGTCGGTCCTAGTATGGGATAAGGAATGCCTTTATGTAAATCGTACCATTTTTGCTTTCGTTTAGCAACAAATAATAAAGAAACCCCAATAGCAACTTGTAAATGGTACCAAAAAAGTAAAAGAGTTATTATAAAAGAGAAATATATACATCGTAATATATGCAAGTACTTATGAGCTTTAAGACCTTCATCTCCGCCCACCAGAAACATCAGTAACAGTAAAATTTATTATAGGTTGCGTTATTGGAAAAATATGGAAACAATTGGATTTAGCAAATTAGACTCACTGATTCGTTATTCTTTAAGGTTTACATTTAGCAACTGTTACAAATAATAAATATTCTATATTTAAAAACAATAAAGCTAGGTCGATTTTCCGATAAAATTTTGATCGTTTCTATTTCAGTTTATCATATAGCTAGTGGTCCGATTTTTGTAAAAGTAAAACCGTAATTCTGAAATATTTAGCAACGACAATATCTTGAAGGAGTACACTATACTACGTTACGAATCAAAGAAGCTTTAACATATGATGTGATACTTCTGAAATTGAGAAAAAATACTATAGCTCGTTCCTATGGGAGAAAAAACATTGCGTATAAACGGACAGACGGATGGACAAACGAACGGATAGTCGGACATGTCTAAACCAACTTGACTGGTGATGCTGATCAAGAGAAATGTGCCCTTCACTGCGTTGCAAACTTTTGACAAAAATTTTAAAACCCTAATACCCTCTGCAAGGGTATTGTTATACCCTTGTTTTCCGAATATAAAAATTCCGATTAAAGACAAGAAATAGTTGAACCAACTATAATTTTATGATAGTTTAAAATATGCTAATAGTATGCATATAGTAGTCAATATTCATATCTATAATTATAGTTGATTTTTGAATTCAATAAAAAATAAATTTTTTTTTTTAAATTTGGTCAATCAAAAGCACCCCGTAATGAGGTAATAATGTGAAAATCACACCTATTTAAATTTTTGCAGTTTATCATTTCAAAAATACAAAGCGCGTATCGTAAAGGTTAATTAGTAGTGTCCATTTAATCTTCGTTTTAAAAAAGCACACGTATTATCGAATTAAAATGTTATATATTTTGAATGGTCTGGTAAATAAAGACAATGAAGTTAGACACTATACTTGTTATACATGTTGTTTATTATTTTATAAAGAAAAGTTTTTTCCTAAAACAAAAATATCGTTGTCAAATGAAGCAAACAACTTAAATAAATTAAGATTTCAGAATTTAAGAATCATGCGAAAGCAGTTTGTTGAAGACCACAATACAAAAAATTCTTACTGACTTACTTAAAAAACTTATAAACTGAACATTTTTGAGTTTTTTAATATATTTAATGTATTTCAATCTATTTTAATTTTTAGAGAGCACATTTCTTTTTCGAGCGGGTAAAGTCTTTATATATTTATCATCTTTATAATTTACTGTGGAAGGAAGGCTTTGATGAAATTCTTATTTGAATATCCTTGTAGTTTAAAGTTTGCAACGCAGTAAAGGTGACATTTCTGATTTTATAAGATATATATATATTCGTCATTTCTAAACGCGTGAATATAGTCGTCCGCCCGACCGTTACTACACAAAACGAGTCTCTTAATTTAAAAGCCCTCTGTTTGAATCTTTTACCATAGTTCTTGGGCAATATTTTTTTGCTTTCCGAATATTTTACATAAACATACAGAAGTGTTTTTGCACCCATATATGTGCCGAGCACAACATCAAAAGCGGCACAAATATAAGAAATAAAAACATCACATAATTATATTAAGAGAAGCAGGAATGGAAAAAACAATGGAAAATGAAGGGGGAAGTATTGGGATGAGCAGCAGCTAGTTACACATTAATTTATAATTATTTGGGCTTCCATAACAGGGTTAATCAAAACAAGTGCTTCTTGGCTAAAACCGAGGGCAAAAGAATCACAAAATAAAACTGAATCAAAAATAATGGTATTCGGGTTTGGTAGTGTTTGTTATTATTGAAAAAATTTAAGTTCGTAGAGGTGATCATGTGGAGGTTCAAACATGATTTTTTTAAATTTCATTGACAAAAAAAAATCTACAACATTTTTTGTAAATTGTGATTTTACAAAGAATGTTTCCTGAGCAATATTGATTATTAATGTCCAAAGATTGCATACACGATATCCGCACATACGATATCCGCCCTAATACATACATTTAGATTAATGTATGCATCTCAGTTAGAGGAATTAATATTTATTGTCAAGTTAATACTAAATAATAATAATTCAGTTTATTCATTCAAAATGATAATTAAAATTATGTAATTTGGTGTGCGTTTATTAAAAAAAGTGAAACCGCATTTCAAGGAAGGGGAACCCCCATCATTTCGACTCATGTGGTGCACATCTGAGAAACAGAAACAGAAGCCCAAATTAATTTTGTGGTCTGCTGATTATTTTGATAATTATTTTGGGGCAGAACCAAATTTGAAATAAATTTTCCTACTGTGCGGGTGCCCCAAAAGGCGAATGGGCAAACTGGCTGGTGGAGGAATGGGGGGAAGTCCCACACTTAGGATGGGAGTTGCATAAACAGACTGGGCAATTACAGATATCGACAGACACCCGCCTCATTAGACCTAATCAAAATGAATGCTCTAATCAAAGAGGTTTGATTGCAAATCATTTTCACTCACACTTTCAGGTTTTCACTTTCAATCTAATTGATTGAAACCAAAGAGGGGCGTGTGGGGACCCGATACCGTAGAAAATGGCAAAACAACGAGACAAGAAAATGAATGCGGAGAAATTAGCAAAACGTGAATCAGAAACCGCACACAGCCATAAAAAAACCACTTGAAGGAGACATGCCTGGGAACCGAGGCGAAACTCCCAATCGATTGAGCAGTTGCTCAATTTCCCCGGACGGATTGAAATAACCTAAGCTCTGAAGGCTGCCGAAGCCTAGAACTCACGTCTTATCGGAATTTCACGCTCGCGTGATTTGTGTGATTTTCGATTGTTTAAACAATTAAAGTTAGCCCGGTCGAACTTTGGCAGAAACACACTCACACTCACACCGACATCTTACCGACAGCCTCGCATCAGGCAATTAACTGATTAGCACCAATATTTGCCATTTCTGTCATTTACGACAATAAAAGCCTTAATTTGATCAAAGAAAAGTAAGAGGTGGTTAATTAATTGGATAGAAAATCAGCCCCAGTCATTTGAAAATGTAGCACGTGTTTTCGAAGATGCCATACTAACGAAATTTTGGGGGACAATTTTATACCTCATCCTTGTTGTGATTGCAATAGCAAATATATGTACATATGTCTGGTAGCCTTATATTCTGTTTTATAAAGAAATATGCGAATTTTATTGAAAAATTACAATATAACAACGTGAAGAAAAGAATTATTTATATCTTTTAAGTATATCTCAAATTTATAATTTCTAACTTCAAAGATAACACCAGTTCTAAACATTTATTTAACAAAATGCGAGTTTTTTGGACTAAAGTGTAATTTTGTTAATTTAAACATTTTATCTGTAATTAAAGGAAATTTAAAATTTGAAATAAAAATAACGGGAAAGATACAGTTCTGACAAAACATTTTAGAAAATAATTTCGAAAGATTTCCAACTCTTTCTAAGGTATAACAAATATGTAATATTTCTGTATTTGAGAAAAAAAATGTTAGGGTGATTTCAAAAATGTTAGATTTTGTATTATTATTAAATACGTTTGGCGTTATAAATACAATTACTGTCACTTAAAGTTTGTAAGCTAGTGTAATTTTATAATCCAACAATTCTGATGTGAGCGGCTGTTAAAAATATATAATGTGTAATTTATAAATGGTAACGAAGACAACAATGAACATATATGAAAACATGCGTTTTTGTCAGCTTGTTATATTCGTCAATCAGGCGGATTGTCCAGATTAAAAGCTTTTTGGCTTTTTAAATTTAACTGGAATCTGGGACCACAAGGTCATGACAAACACCCATCCATACGTGGTTCACAAGGTAAATATAAAATATGGTATACAAATTTCATCAAATATCTAAACTTTTCTTAGCTTGACTGGTCTCACTTGTAACTTAAATTATGTTCGACGGAAAAGCCCCATAAAAACAATGTTCACGAAACCGTCTTTGGTTTTGCCGTACATTTTTTAATTACCAACAAAGCTGATGAACTCTCAGGCGGATAAGAACTCTACCAAATACAAATATTTTTTGAATGATTCATTCTTTTTAATCAATTAAATTTTTTATTTTGCCTTGCAAAATCATCAAAATCACAGTCAGTGATTTTCGCTTCCTCACATGATATATGCAACATCGACAAACAAACACAGACCTTTTCAAGAAGCTACCATAATAAGCAAATAAAAGATAAGACCCTTTCAAATTAAATAAAGAAATTTTGTCGTATTGGCGAGTTTTTTATTTGTCGTTCTTGAGTTTTCTTTTTGCAAAAATCACATCCCATGAAAGGAAATAATCGAGCTCCCAGCGAATTCTTATATACAAATCCCCTGTTATTCTAACTCTAAAACTAAATAAAATTTTAGCATTAACAACTGAAATGTTTTAGGCATCCAATGACTTTCCACTGCTCCACAATATTTTTGTGTTATTTTAAGTTAAAGCTAGATTATTTTAAAAGTCTTCCTCCTGGGTCATCACACAAAACTAACCAGATCCCAGCCGTTTCGTCATATATGGTAACCAAAAACACCTCTTTTCGAGCTAAGAAAATTAAACATACAAAATTTCTGATTTTAAATCTTCTGGCGAAAGATTCGACTTTTCAAAACGTATTTGAAGCTTTTTAGCCAAAAGCGTTAAAGAATATATCTACTTTATTTAGTCGAAAATTATTTTATTCACTGCGCTGCAAACTTTGTATAACATCTTTAAAAAGCAAGGGTTATGTTCTAGCTTTCTTACACAAAACACTTTCCTTTTCATTCTGTTCATAAACGGCAAAAAATTTAACGAAGGTTTGCCAAAAAAAATTCTTGGTGTCATATAGTTTTGATATTCTTAGAGCAGAGAATAAAAATCGACTAAAAACGCTAGTATTGCCCAAGTCTTAAACATAACAGGTATTATGCATTTATTAATATTTATATTGATTCTGCCAAGTTCAAGCTTAACATATTTCTCACAGGAAATTGAATCTTATCTTATAGACACAAGAGATAAATAAGGAAGAATGAACGCCTTTGTGTTGGCTGGCTAATGTTGTTTATGATTTGAGGCATTTATTTGTAATTGGATCATGATAATTGTCTATAAAAGCGATGTCGGAGAGGATGAGGATGTCGCAGGCGCTTGGACTTGCCATGAATTAAATTTTATCATCATTTTAATCAGACGAGCGCGCAGCTAAGTAAACACATGGTGTTTGCCAAGTTTGTAAATATTTAATCTATATACTGAAAAATCATTAAAATAAGCTTTATTTCTGTAGTAAATTAATAGCCCAAATGTAAATATATATTAGAAAACTTTTCTATTGTAAAAAGATTTTTTATGCATACACACAAATAAGAGCCATTGGACTTTATTGTTCTACCATCAAAAATGGTTACTTAAATTTATTAGACCACCGAAATATTAAATCAACAATGAATACCTCAAAATGTCACTGTTATGTTAAAAATACTACTGGTAACACGACTGGCATTTTCAATAAGAAACTGGACTTGAGGCTAACGTGGAAGTGCATGAACTCTTATTTACTATTCTGATAGCTTTTAAATTTTATGAAAATCGGACACTTAGTTTTCGTATTAACCATATTCACTAATTGTTCAAAATTTGTTCGACACTCGGTGCTTATTTTCGTAGGCAGACTATGGTGAAAGCAACTACGTATCTTTGCCTTCCTTTTAAACTAATAGAACAGGGAGTCTAGGCGGCTGGCAGAAGAAAGAAATCTCAGCATGAAATAAAACGTGTTCGAATGAACAATGAGGGGAAATGTATTTTCGTGTAGGTAATTTTTTGGTTCATTCATGAGTCTGGATTCACTTCAAGCGGCACAAAGACACCGCAGGATGTCTCCACTGAATGCGAATCGATGTCTCAGTTTTTTTAACGTTTCCGTTTCCTGTCCTGCGCCGCAACGAATGCGATTTAATTTTCATTGTCCTTTGCCAATCAATACAAAAGTCATTTGAAAAGTAACCAACTCAGTGTGAGAGCTGGCTAAGTAGTAAACACTCAACAGTGAAGTGTTCGACTTGCAACCAGGTGTCCAGGTGTTCACTTGACTCAAGCCTTAGGTAGAAATCAAAGAGTGTTGAACAACAGAGCTGGTAGGACTCAATTAGATAAGCGTCTGTAATCTCCCCATTATTGATAAATTGTGGTTAAGTATTTTAGTTATTAAACATAAAAGTTAAATACAAATATCAATAAAATGTTTAATAATTAAAAAATTAAATGTTAAGCTAATTTAAGAACAGTGTTCAAAAACTTTGGTAAAATAGGTAAAATAAGCAAAAACACAAAACTCAATTACAAAATCCTTTCCTAAATTTTACTTCTACTATTCAAAACATAAAAAACTTTTTACTAATAAATATATAAAAAAATATGAAAAACAACAATACTCGAGTCAAAGCCCCAGATTAAATAGAAATAGAAAACCTATGCATAAATTATAATATAATACAGAAGTAATTATCTGTAGAAACAGTTGTTAATTTGTTTCTTGTACTCTGTCATCAAAATGACAAAACGTCTTTCCCTCTTTAGACAAATATTTTTGATGGGCGTTTTCAGCCTTATGGCCAAGCAATATAAAAATGATAAATGTGTTGGCATGTACGGTTTTTTTGGGTTTTAGGCTTTTAATGGATTGTCGTGCGCCTTAAATATAAATATCACTCTTTAATATAAGCATGTGTTTATTTTTGTACATTTTCATGTTTGATTACGTGACACATTTACTGATTGCGGCTCGTAAAAAATTACCCATCCGACAAACCTGACAGAATACGGAGTTAGACGCTTATGTATTTGTTTGTTGATGGACTCTTAAAGGGATAAGTATATAAAACGAGAACAATAATAAAGTGCAAATGCGGGAGGAAATGGAGAAAAATAAAAAAAATCGAACTCTATAGTCGAGTATCCGAGATACACGTTATTCAACACCTCATCGTGCTACTGGCAACCAAAGGAATTGTTCTCTACTTATTTTAAATGGTGAGATTTATGAATTTGTCCATCCAAATTGAACTACAAAAAATAGTCACAAGACACCAGCACATAAATATTGGGCGATTAACAAGGCCACATCATTTAGGAATAGTAAAATTAGTAAAGAACTAGTTGGAATTTATAGAGACCAATTGTAAAAATATCAAAATGCAATCAATTTTAATAGATAAGTAAAAACACAACTAAAAAAATTCAGAATAGAAAAGAAGATACTTAAAAGAAAATTGTTTTCATAAGTATTTGCATTATTAATTCGATTCATGAAACAAGAAAGGAAAGCTAACTTCGGGCGGAGCCGAAGTTGAAATACCCTTGCAGAATATTCTCCAAAATTATTCATATGATGCATTCTTAATACTCATAAAAAATCCCAACTTCCTAACTTTAAAAACACCAAAGTTATGGCATTTCCGATCAATCAGTTATATGGCAGCTATAAGATATAGTCGGCCGATCCTTATGAAATTTGGTGGGTCGGATTAATTGGCCAAATATAAAACCCATACAAAATCCTAACTTCCTAACTTTACAAACACCAAAAGTTATGGCATTTCCGATCAATCAGTTATATAGCAGCTATAGGATATAGTCGGCCGATTCTTATGAAATTTGGTACGTCGGATTGATTGGCCAAATATAAAACCCATAGAAGGTCCCAACTTCCTAACTTAACAAACAGCAGAGTTATGGCATTTCCGATCAATCAGTTATATGGCAGCTATAGGATATAGTCGGCCGATCCCGGCCGTTCCGACTTATATACTGCGTGCAAAGGAAAGAAGGGTGTGTGCAAAGTTTGAATTCGATATCTTTAAAACTGAGAGACTAGTTCGCGTAGAAACAGACAGACGGACAGACAGACGGACAGACAGACGGACAGACAGACGGACAGACAGACGGACAGACAGACGGACAGACAGACGGACAGACAGACGGACAGACAGACGGACAGACGGACATGGCTATATCAACTCAGGAGGTGATCCTGATCAAGAATATATATACTTTATAGGGTCGGAGATGTCTCCTTCACTGCGTTGCACACTTTTGACCAAAATTATAATATCCTCTGCAAGGCTATAAATATGGCTGTGGTAGATGGCCACATACAATGTTGGTATACTGCTTGCGACGACGTCACTGATTATGCTTGACTTTAATTTTTAAAACTTCTACAAAAATTGTATAATTAAAAAAAAAATATTGGTGTATCTGTAAATATATAATAAATAAACATGTAACTGGGGTCTTCTATGTTACTACAGAGTTTCGCGATATGTGGGCGTTAGGGTGGACGGGGTCAAAGAGTGCGCTAGTAAACCTTATCTTAAATATATATATTTTTTAACCATGTTGCTTACTTTATGACTAACGGGTTATAAAAATCCATATTTGCTTTGATGAAACCTCTTGTTTTTAAATTTCACTATTTGCATAATACCATCGATTTAAGAAACAAATTCGAGAACAACCAATGTATAACCTTTTCAACAGAAGGCAATAACAATACAAAAATTTACCTACGAAATACCAGATCATATTTAACAAACAGGTCGTGGACCCAAGCTGTGAGGAAAGCAGACGATCCTCAACCCGAAAGCATAAATCTGTCAAACGAAACGCTTTTGAGCAGGTACAACGCAGTTTTATTTCCCTTTTAAGAATATGTACACTTTCACAACACTTTCTCCCTCAACTGAATTCCAGTTAAAGTAACATATCTTTTTATTGCGTATATTACAGCACACGAACGAATCACCAAGAAGGCTACAGGTAGCTAAAATGGGTCAATATAAAAGTAAAAGACTCCTGCCGACCAAGTAGACTAATTATGTCAAAAAGGCGCCATCGCATAATTTATTGCAGATCTCATAATTAAGAAAGTATATGTACACGATTATTTATGACCTACAGTTTAACGACACAGGTTCACTGAAAATTCGCCGCTCTAAAATTAAGTACAAACGTACTTGATTTCGTACCAAAATCAGAAAAAAATGGGTTTTAAAAGTAGATGTCGTACTTAAGTTTTTTTTTACAAAAATGCTATAAAAGAAAGAAGATTCTGTGGAAATGTTCCATAAATAGTAAGAATTTTATAATCAAAAATCAATTTTTCAAAAATAATAATAAAGGAAGAACGACAATTGAGCGAAAACCATTTGAATTTTATTTAAAGTATATCTGCACTTTTTAAGTGTTGTTGCTAAAAATTTGAATCAAAAAATGTTCTTAGTATTATGGATATTTAATCTACTTTTGTAAAAATATTCATTATAACATATCTGTATGTAAAATAACAATATTAATAAAAATAAAATATTAATATACATACGTTCGTATTATTTTTGTAACTGTACTAAGTAAGTATAAAGCACGAAATACTTTAATCAATCACCAAAAAAACATACATCTTAACTTTGAAAGTACTGTTTAGAATTATCCACATAATACTTCCCCGCGTATTGAATTCCTACATTTTAATCGATCCTAAATAAATCGATTTGTTATACCATTGTAGAGATTTTTATAATTTTGGTCGGAAGCTTGAATGCTTCTTGATCACCATTTCTAGTGGCCCTTCCGTCTGGCTAATTATAAACTGTTAACGAGTTCATCTTAAAAGCTTGACCCTTGAAAGTTTTTCCAAAGTCCTTTTTAATTGAAAATTGCTCAGATCGGAAGTCTATTTTCTATAGCCGTCATAGGAGCGATCGGGTAATTTATGTAAAATTAGCTGCTTTATTATTATTTAATAATCGTCTTACCGAGGAGAAGTTACAATTTTACACTTGTGAGTATAAAAAAAATAGTTTTGTTTTTATGTTTATTTAAGAAGTTTATTAAGAAATTTGAATACTCAATTCATTCAACAATGGTTTCGTTTGTATTTTTAATTTTTTTCGGTGGGGTAAACAAAGTATATCAGTATACAAGGATAAGAAAGTCTGTCTTTGGCTTGTTTTCAAGATAAACGTAAAGCATCGTCATTTTATAATAACGCATTAACTTAATATTATATCATACATTATATACTACTTATATTTTAACAGTAGATTCCTAAACGAGTATATGGACAAACAAGCAGTTTTACTTATACCAGTAACGGTATATTATAAATATATAGTAATACCCTTACTTACTCTTTTTTTTTAAATTTATATCCCTCTACCCGCTATCAAGATTTCCCCCTAAATACAAAGAAAATTATAGTTCAAATAAAAGTAATACACATTTTTTATAAATCATTTCATTTTCAAAATGTTTCTACGCAGTTTTTTTTTATCTAAATTGTTCTTAGTTTTCTCTGTGTAGTCGGTTAGACCATATCTGGTTGACATTGGACTCAGATAATAGGTAATAAGTCTATAACAAGCGCTGTGAACATGTATTACTATTGTTTTCCTTTTAAGGGGCCTTTCGTTAAATTTTTATTGTTTTATTGTTATTGTTTCCTTGACCATAGTGTATACAAAATACCTCCTTGCTAATATATTTTAATATTGAAATGCCAGAGACTGTATTTTTACGAGATGATCAGTTGATTGCGTATATTCTGTTGCTCCATCGGACTCAAGAAATCCGATTTAAAATCTGCCGTCCGGCTGTGAATCAATCGTCCAGTGGAATCGTTCACATTGTCCTGAATTTTGTAGTCGTAAACCGTTCTCATATATCCGCCCACCATTTTGTTAGACTTCGATCTTGAACTGGATTGAATGCTTATGAATGGAGCGGCTTCTGTGAATCGCCAGAGGCAAATGTATGCTGCGGTATAAAAAAGGAAATACGAATCTCATAGAACCTCGGGCAACACTAGAAACTTACAAAAAATGCAAATCAACACGATGTAGTTCATTGTTCGGAGTTATTCTTTAGACTGAAAAGAGCTTATAAGGGAGCTGAGCTGTAAAAATCTGATTTATTCTGGCTAATTTGATCAAGAAAGCGCGCAATTTGAAGGTTTTACTATGACTCAATGCTATCGGAATTTTCTATTTTGTTGTTTATTGACTAAGAACCCAGGAATCGCACCTATTATAGCCAAGGAAGAGTGGGAAAGATTCGGTCAGAAGGCCTCAAGGTCGTGGTTGTCTCAACGACAAGCACAGAGATTTTGTCTATTTCCTCCTTGATCTTCCGCCGCAGCTCTCTTAGGAGTTTTAGGAACCTGTTCCTATGGTTGTAGTTGACGATGGGCTCCCGCTCCTCCTTCACCAACCTATTTGCCTCGATATTGGCCAGCCGGAATAACTCCTTGCCAGAAAGCTTTCCTTGACACTTCTTCACCTGCTTTCGCACATTTTCCAGCTGCACATGTGTCTCCAGCAGCTTGCGGTTCACATCATTCATCTTTGCGACCATATCAAGGCTTTGCTCCTGAGTTTTTAGAACTTGAGACTTTCTGGCATGTAATTCCTTGAATAAATACGAGGACTGGTTCCGAAAATCCAGCGTCTTGGCCTGCTCCTCCAACAACCTTTGTTGGAGCGCCTTGACTGTCGCGGTATTAGACTCCGGAAATCGCCCCGATATTGAGGCTTCATGGATCGGATCCCCTTCGGTATGCCTTTTATCTGTTATTATAAGTATGAAGTCCTGTTTCGCTGTGTTGTTAAGGGGAGGATCACTTTTGGGGGGAACACCCTGTGCCAAATCGTCCGCCTTGGCTGTAATATCCTGTAGTGAATCGCTTTTATGCAAGCTTGTGGTTTTATCTGTCACGGGAAAATCGCCCTTGGGTGCATCGCTCTTGGAAGAATCCCTTTGCGGCGCGTCACTCTTGGGTAAAACATTCTGGGGCACAGAGTTGCCTTTTGAAGAATCACTCTGGGTCAAATCACTTTTCGGAAAATCGATTTTCGGTTGATCGGGTTCGATTGCAGTAGCGCTGTGGGCCACGTTAACCAACAAAACTAACCAAAAAATAATCACTTTTAGATATGTTCAATCGATAGCATAAGCGTACTTGCGTAAGACTGCAGGGCTTAACAATGGGACCCTCATCTCGAAGAAACAGCTGTACTTAAAGTTTGCAGGGCAGTAAGGTAGGCTCTTTCTTATATAGAAGATTCCCTGGTTACATAAGGTCAGTTGTAACGGGCGGTGTTTCGTTCTGCTTGACTTTTAATAAACTGAACTTCATAAGTTTACCAAACGTTCCCTTCTAAAAAGCAACATACATAGCGTCACATTTCATTTTTATTTTTACATAGCGTCACATTTCATTTTTATTAATTTTTAAAGAAAATTACCTAAGAAAGTAATTCATTGACTGCCTTAGCATGAAATTAATTGAAGTCTGCAGACAGAGGACTTTTAGGCATTCCGGTGCTTAACTCAATTCTGGGTAACCCCATGCCGGCACGCGTTTCTTGAACTACCTGCTCCTCCAAAGCTTTCAAGAGCCTAAGATATTTGGTTAGAAAATGCTTCTTTGCTTTTGGATGGAATTCTTCGGCCCTTTTGTCGGCCAGCCTGTCGGCAATTCGCCGTACCTTCTCATCCCGGAATTGGATGTTTCGGCAGCGCTCCATCAAGAGCCAACTGTAATCGATTTTAATTTTCTTTTGGGACAATATTTGATTGGCCTTCATCACAGCGTTATTCGTCGTATTAAACTTTTGCATGGCTCTGACTGCACTTCGGTTGATATAGTCCAAAAAATCCCTACGCTTCTTGACTTTCGACATCAAATCTGAGTTAATGATCAACTGAGCGTTCAATTCAAGCTGGACTTGATTCAATAGCTCTTGGTTGAATGTATCCCCCTTTAGAGATTCTTTTGACTCCGATTCTTGAGTCACATAGTCGGGATTAGCAGGCAATGCCATAAATTGGGCTTCTATCTTGGTCACTGGGCAGCAAGCAACTAAATTTAAATATTTAAAGGCAATTTATGTTTTTAAAATATCTTAAAATAAGACTTACGAACTGCAATCAACCATACAAAGAAACCTCCCATTTTCAAGTATTTAAGTACCTTATTTTATATACCATTATATATGGGCTTCAAGTCAGCTGAGTACTAACTTCGCGGAAAATCATTTCGATATGGCTTTTATGCAACAATAAGCTAGTCGGCTTTATTTTCTAGTTAAAAGATAAAAATAGTTTCATACATAATATATACCTTATAAAAATTTCTTATAATCTGATGATGCAGGCAAGGCAGATTCCCAAGATTAACTAAATTAAAAATGCAAGCATATATCTGAACAAGGCTGCGCTGTCTGCACCCAAAAGTGAAACTGCAACTTGGCAATTCAAAAATTTCCAACATCCGCAATGCGAGTAGAATGGGAAAAGATCAAACTACAAATTTCGCCGACTTGAATATTTAAATTGAATCTTGCGCCTGCGCACGAGTCAAATTGAAAATTGGACGTGGGATTCATAAAACTAAGGCATGGCCAACTCGTGGGCGAGTGGTCACTCCGTGGATCGGATCCCCGTTTGGGTGGGTGTCCCCTGCTAATTGTTGAAAACACAGCGATTTATGCGCAAGTTGCTCGCATTTTGCGTGGTGTCTGCGGCACGCTGCTTAAATTGCCGCGGCTCCTCATATGGGCAAAAGTCGTTACTGCCTTGTGATCTAAGCCAACTTTGGCGTAATAGTGTGTTGGAATTCCCCTTAAAAGGAAATCGGAACACCATTATCAATATAATGCGCATTTAAATTTCAATTAAGGGTCAACCAAGCCAGCTTCTCATTAATGAGGATTTTGAATAGCCCCTTTTGTAATCATAGTGGGAAAAGGTGGTAACAATTGGTTCGAATTGGTTATACTTTAAGATACATGCGCATTTGAATATCTTGATTGATTACAGGCTTAAGAAAATAGTTCAACGTTTAGCAAAATCAGATAACTGTATCATACTGATTCATTAGTAAAGATGTTCTTCTGCCTGGTCGTGTAATTGGAGATCTCCAAAACTATAAAGCTAGGTATTGAAAAGAGGACGTTTTTTTTATCTTCGGCAAGAGAAAACTTCTAAACTCTGAGGAACTCACATTTTTAATGATAAAACTCGTTTTTTGGTATTAAATCATGGATTGAAAATTTCAACTTTACAGTTTTCAATTTGTTTTTGAAATATCATTCAAAAGTTTCCCTGAAGAACATAGCGGTTGACTATATCCATTAACTGTCGTAGAAACGATCTGGGCAAAGAAATTAAAATTTTTAAACTAATAATTGTTTAATATAACTAGAAGATATGTAAACTTTTTTTAAGCCAATGTTACTTATGTTAAATATTTCATTGAATTAACGCAATTTGGTTCCTTTCCTCGAACATACCTTTGGAGTTATTGATCAAAGCGTAGACAATGGTTGGATATCTTATCTATCTTAGATTGGATACTTTGTTTGCCTTTTCGCTGTTCCTAGAGCGCCATTCCCACACAAAGATAATGCCTTATTTCTCATTTTGATAGCTATGTTATGATGACGAACAGTCTGAGACTCTCATTTGAAGATGGCTTTTCACTGAATTGTTGGTCTCAATTTCCCATGCTGCAGCGTTCCCACTCGCAGCGGATTTTCGACGCTTTTCAGCTGGAGTTCGGATCCATCACACGCTTTCGATTGCGTTTGGAAAACGACCTACTTCCGGATTAGCATGCCAGCCACTTTTACTGTCGTTCCATATGGAAAAGGGCGCCGGGGAGAACCACTGATGGGCATGGGCAGTGACCAGGGACAGGGGCTAATGATGTCGCTACGTATCCACTTGATAATAAACATCCGCCGCGTTCCGCAGTGAATAAGTGTGTTGCATGTTTGTTGCATTTAATTGTAATTTATTTTCCACTCCATAGAATGAAAAAGGCAAAGAACGGAAGCAAATATTTTCCGGTGGAAGCTGGCCAACCAAAGGGGAAGTCCCTTTCCTATACCGCTTTGCTTTTCCATCTCTCTGTGATACATTAATTGATTGCACGTAAACTCAAATGTTATGCTGTACCATACCTGTTTTAACCCTTTCTCATCGAACCTTCTTAAATAGCAGTCCCAAAGAACTCTAAAGTTAGTATATTCTCGCTGATTGCAATGTCAAACAAAAGGCGTTCAAAGTATAAAGTCAAAAGTACTCTTGACCAGCGACGTTATTCGAGCTAACAAACGTGTTCGCATGGGTAAGTAAAGGGTTAATCGGATCGAATGCCTGCAATGCCTTCCAATGACATCGATTTTGTCGGCTTTTTCTTAAAGAGATAAATGCCAGGCGGCCTGTCATTGTAGTTCGATTGGACTGAGCCGTAAGTCAGCAATCAATGGACCAAAGGAACGCCAGCCTGAAACTGAATTGCTCGCTAATTTTACGAAAGAAACGCGAAAAATGTGCAAAGTACGCAGTGCACTGCGGCCAACAAGAGGAAGCTGCGACTTCCTATCAAAAAGCCGACAAAAACACCTGAGCCTTGCGCATCAATCAGCCCCACCGATGAAACTGTTCGCCAGCAGCGGACCACTCTTCACACTAAGGCTGGCATAATTGTCCCGCATCAGAAACAGTCAGGTTAATTAGCCCCGATTCGAGGGAATCCTCACCCTCAAGCGGCCAGAAATCAAAGCGGAAATTGTTTATTAAACAAATCCACAGGCAGTTCTGATTGGGCAGCCTCCATGGTGTGGATAATGGACTTTTAATTGACTTCTGGCATTTTCGGCAGCCTGCGTGCAAAGGTCTATTATAGGTGGAATTGGGAGTCATATGACATAATAACCGGGTTGTCATAGCTCAGGAAGCCTAACAAGCCACCAGCCTGAAATTAAACAAAGGCATCAAACTTAGGCAACCTGGTATTGATAAAGACTTCAATGAACTATGTCGTAAGAGAAGTTTGAAAGATAGTGACAGGTAACGACAGTCTTCGACAGACTTCGAAAGTGGATCATTTGCATTTGTCAATATGGTTGACACACTTTATAATAATCTCTACCACAATTGAGCAGCAATGCTCAAGTCAGCATTCCATTATAAACGAAGTCGTTACCATTCACTTTATTTTACAAAAATTACTGGGCATTCAATTATTTTTGAGAAACATATGGTGCAAGTCTATATTGTTTGATCCAAAATATATTGAACTACAGTCTTTTCTTGATATAAAATTATTAGATCAGCTTTTTAACAAAGTCCCCAAAACGCCAATGAATTTGAATGTAACGGTTGTCCACTTTCATTAAACTAACGAGATACTTTTTAAACTAAAATATCGTACATAATCTGCATTTTAATTCGCAACACTCAATGAAATTTGGTTTGTCTTTCGATACTTGTTGCCGATAAACGGAAAATAAAACACACTTAGAAGTGGGAGTTACGTTATCACCATCGAATAGACGAGGTCGTTATGTGGGCGAATGCTTAGTCAGAAGCTTCTCTATCTTAGCTTCTCTATCATCTTTAATTGATGAAGAAGGTGAAATATTAAGCAACTGGCCAAAAACCGTTTAGCCTCTGGTAATATGGTAGCTAAATTTTAGCGTAAAAGATAAGTTGCAATCGGTCGAGTTATGAACAATTAAATACGATTTTTGGTGTCCCTCCTAGCTTTCAACTTTCCTTTTCGAATGCAGCACTAATTCGGCTAATCATCATCAGCAGCACCCACTATCATTACATCACCTTGCATAGATCAAGCCATGAAACCAACTTCCGCTCGACACGCAATTGGAAATAATCGCGAGGAGGGAAAGTTATCAACATCACATTACCATTGGCCCCGGCAACAACAATAAGCCATCTCCTCAATGAGAGTGAGTCTGGGTAATTCCAAACGCCAAAACAATGACACATAAATCGCTGAAAAAATCAAGCATAACATCAGCATCAACTGTTTCACATCTCTCTAGACGACTACACCCACTGCCATACTCGTAGCAATACTGAAATCTGTGGGATAAAGTGCGCTGGTGGCATGTGGAAAGTTGCAATTTAGCTGGCCGATAGAAAGCAAGGCGGCAACAAGTCGCTCGTATTATTCAGTTACTCACAATCGCGCTGGTAATGTGAGAAAAAAGCGAAAATGTGCAACGTTGACACAATTGTGACTGCACGAGGCGGTGCATCCATGAGATAGTTGAGCAGTTGCCAAGCGATTGTCTAGCTCGGCGGCTGCAGTGCCACAATGGGCCCAGATGATGCCCCTATGACGAAGTGGCAACTTGCCTGAACACCATTCGATACTGCTCTGAAATTCAAATCGTTTCGGCTGACATATGCATTCACTTGAGTACATTTATTGAGGCAGCTGCTAGGGCTTTTAAAAAGAGATGCAAAGGACCCTTTCCTCCGACTCTTTGGATTTTTTGCTCCTACACATACTTTGTATATAGGTATACATAGCAATTTTTACTTCCCATTTAGAACACCGAAAATTACACGTTTTTGTGTATTTATTAACTATTTAGCCATTATTTTATATTAAAGAAAACTCTTCGAACTGCTTACACTCTGTCGATTGGATTAATTATATTATTTGTTATTATTAAATAAATTTCTTCATAAATAGTACTGATGTAGTAAAAATTCCTAACTTTTTCAGTGCAATTACTTCAATAAAAGAGCATTTTAAAAACGAGAAGTTGAGATCTTTTAGATAAAGTTGTGCACAAGGAGGCTCAGTAACAAGTTAGTTAACTTAGTTAATTTCTTTATAGATCTGATGTAGGTCAGTGCCTCTTGTTGTACGATCATCCACTTCGTGCCATTTATGGCATGTGGACCGGCAGATGGCTTACGAGTTAAGGCGTATAAAAATCATCTCTTGTCTTTATGGGTCCAACTATAGACATCCGCCCGCGCATGAGACGGTGACATAAGCTCCCGTTTTTTCATTCGGCCAACATAACAATAATAAAGCCAAACCCCCTTGCAGTTTTGGTGGATGGTCTCGATGCCAAGCCAATACTTTGGCTAATTAATGGGAAGTTCGACAGGTTGGCGCGTGGCAACTTTTTCTTTGTCGCCTACGCTCGTTTTTGGTTTCTCTTACAAACTTTGATGTAATAAATGCGTTGATTTCAGTTTTTATGGTCTGCGTGGGTCTGTTGGTCTGGTCTGAAAAACGAGCGTTGGCTGGAAAACAACTTAAGACCTTAACACCAAAATTCATTCACCAAAATCGGCTTGAGCCGTTTGATTTTCATTGACGAAACTGTTTGTGCTTTGTATAATTACGTCTACAAGTAGTCGATTTTTAGTTCAAGTGCTAATTGAAGAGATTTAAAATACCTGTTAAATAAAATTTGTTCTTTAGTTCTTATAAAAGCCACTTAATACTAATTGACCGCCTATTACTTGGACTTTAATGTATGCAATCTAAACGATTTTGATGTTTTTAAGAGAAGTTTGGAAAGTATACCCCTATTTTTCATATAAACGTCACTCTGTATCTGACATTCACAATGGTATCATACACAATATTTTAAGTCGCTCCGAAGTGGACAGTTATTCAAATATTTATCTCGATTATTTTTGAGCAAAATAAAGTTTCCTTGCCAGCCTCATCAATCATTGAAGAGGAAATTCGATAACTGACCCTAGTGAGGTGCAATTAACATATAGTCACCAAATTTGGCTGCAGGACTGTAACCAAAAATTCATCACCGATGGACAAGAAACGCTCTACTCTCCGAGGGAAATTCGGAGTCAACAAGCCAGAAAGCTCACTTAACCCACTGAGTGCGCCAGCAGCCACTGGCAAACAATAAAATCAGCAGTCGCTACTGGGCACCCTGAGCTGAACCGAACCGAGCTAACCAAACAAATGGATCGCCCCAACCACATGCCTCTTTGTGCCCAATTGAAAACTCAGCAAGTTTTCAAAACAATTTTTGTGTGCCAGCAAAGAAGTAAGGGAGTCGAGTAATCGGGGAACCAGAGGCCCGATGAAGAGGCCCCCCTCGTGGTCATGTTGTGCCGGCCGGCAATTGTTTTCCCAGATCAAAAAGCGCTGATTATGGCAAGTTGTGGGGCATGGCAGCGCCATATGCACTTTCAATTCTGGGTATTGTCGTCATCGAAGTGCTTTGCTTTATCAATATCTTAATATTTTACAAGAAAGCGCAGCGTTCTTTGAGATTTGAACTTATTTATCCAAAGTTTCCAGGTGGGTTTACTTATTTATATTTGATCTATTTGATTCGATCTATCTGATCGACAACTAGTTAAATATTAACATTATAAAACAATGTGTAAAGTGCTTACAAATTGAATTACTTAATATTAATCTAATATTCTTCATGCTAACATTTTCTTATCTTAATTATATCTTATAATATTGGAACATTCATAATTTTATATGTTAAAAAAATGAAAAACAAGAAACAGAGTAAGCTTTGGCAAGCCGAAGATTAAATACCTTAGCTATTACAAAAAGGTACTAATTTACTTATGTATTAATTATTCAATTTGATGCCTGTATGTTTCCCTTTAGGGAATCCTCATAATTACTATAAAAATGTTTATTTAAGAAATTCTTCGACTCTTCCGTAGACTTTTCTATTTCGGACACTGCTAAATTACTCTAGTTTGATAAACTTTTTTTTGTCAGATTGCTAAAATGATTAGAGTCGTTGCCACGCATAAATTTTTTAAACGCCCCACTTTAACATATGTTAATTTGTGTAATATTTAACTTTTTTTTACTTATTGTTTTCTGTGGTTTCGTAACATTAATAAACAACGCATAATAATATATAAACTTCAAAAATGATCTGAAATTTAGGCCTCTAGAACAAAGTACTCCGAGCTTCCTAAAATAAATGTACTAAGTGCTGTATCTCTTTTCTGAAGAATTTTGTAAAACAAAAAGCTAATTTTCCAAAATTTAAAAAAAAAACATAAAAAATTGGCTAATATAGAAAAAAAAATTTACGTGGATTTTTTATATCTGACAAAATACAACATTAATTTCGAATTTTAATAATAAGAAGAAAAATTGTACATTTTTTATGTAGCATTAAAGAAATACGATAAATTTTAAATAAATGGCTTAAAAATAATGGGGAACAAAATGGTTTTTTATTTGAGTTCTTAATTTTATAATGAGTAGGAAACGATTATTATAGCAATGATTATAATATTCTAATTGGTTTTTTAAACTTTTTAAACTAAAATAAAGTATTGAATTATTCTGCAGTGAAAACAAGAAGCGTATCCAAAGTGCTGCTTGGAAGTCCGTTTGTTTGGATTTGGGTTAAGCGCTCCACCAAACGCCAAGTCATGCGTGGCAGCAAAAGAGTTTATTTTGTTTGGTTTTCATGGCGGCACGATTGTTAAGAGATCAACGCAGTTGCAGTTCTTCCCCCAATGCGAGTAGAGCTTCTAACGGCCCAATGTGAATGGTGACCCCAAGCTGGGAAAGAGTACTACATTTGTATCAGTTTTGGAATTTTAATTTGATTTGTGGTTTGGTTTCGGTTTCTGGTTCAGAATATTAATTAGGCGTGAATTGTCCAAATGCGTAACGCCCAGAGAGCAAACCGAACGGCCATCCATCCTATATCAAATAGTTTAAGTGCCCAAAGGGCAGACCACAGGAATGTGCTTTTTGAAGACAATGAAGAACTTGACCTGTCAATAATAAGATGGTTTTGAAACTGGGAAAATGGATTTTATTCTCAGTTTCAAAAAGACATACAATTGTATTTCCTTTCCAAGTATCTTGATCTGAACTCATCACTTAATACTCGTAATGTTTTATTTCTATACCCTCGCAGAGGGGTTTGCTTCCTTTCTTGTTAATCCAAACTTTGCCATTTTCGGCCGGATAAAATAGGATTTGTTAAACGAATGAAAAATGATATCGACAATTCAATCGGATATGGAAAATTGGATTTTTCCGATTACTTGTCTTTAATGAATATTTAGAGGGCACATGCTAAAAGTTAACAAATGTAAAGAGAATTTATATTAAATGGATTTTTTCTATCTTTTAACTGAGATCTGAGGCTTCCTAACTTGAGATAGTACAAATTAGCAACAGAGACTTGCCTGAAGCAACTTATACTTAGTTCTCGAGAAATATTAACTCGAGCTTGAACCACACCCCTTCCATTTCCCAGAGCCATCTGCAAAATAGAGTCATGAGCGCGGCAACAAGAACGAGAAAAAGCTTCCAAGTTGCTTTTTGTTTGAGGCAGCGGAAATTATTATTAATTGCTTGGAATGCCTGCTACCTCCTACCAGAAAACGCCGGTCGGTGGACCATGGTCCGTGTTCTTGGCTCGCCTCTAATGGCTTCCGTTGGCGGGGCTAGAGTTTTTCTGCCCTATGCTTTGATACATATGTACATAAATACGTATCCAACCAAACATTGCGATGACGTAAAAAGCCGCTCTCGATGGCCAACAACTGCCCGAGTTCTTGGCCCCAAAAACCGATCTGTGCGCTGTCAGTTGTGTGGGGTAAATGCGTTGGATTGCCGCGGATTATTTGGAGTACAGGGGGTTATTGGCCTTGGCTGGTCAGACAGTTGGCGTGGTAAACAGTTGCGAGATTAGCGCTGTTCGGCCAAGCGTGTTCAGATAGTCGCCTTCTGGCAGCAACTCCAATTGCAGCTCCAGCAATTGTGCAGTCCAGAAAGGGGAAATTCGCAGCGACTACGACAACTCGCACCGCATTCGGTGGGCGGAAGCACGAAGCGTAAAGTTGAAAGTGGAGTGGAGCATACTGCTACACTGGGAATAATTTCGAGGTTGTGAGTCCACTTGAAGGTGGTTCTTGGTTCTAGGGCAAGCCAAAGTCATAGTCTTTGGGCTAGGGAAAAATTGGAATGGTAAAGGCGGTAAATGTTAAGTTACTTGAAAAATCAAGAGCCATGTGAAATCGGTGAAAGTGGTCGTAATCGTCAAAGCAGGAATCTACAAAAGTATCAGGACAAGAAATTTAATTCTATTTTGGATGTTTCTTATAGTAATTCCGGGTTAAAATAATGAAGAATGCTATGTGACATTGCAAGGTTAACCGACGGGTGATGCTGATCAAGACACAGATGCTTTCCTGAAATTGCAATACCCCCTGTTTTTTAGAGTTTACATAAGACCGTACTTAAGGTGTGGGTGGATGGCGTCTCCTGACTATTGTACGCTCCATAGGGAAGGGCCCCATGCAACAAAAGCCAAACAACAGAATGGTAAAAAAGGTGAACGACTCTCCCTAATTGAGTTTGAATAGCGGAACGAAAATGTTGCAACAAAGGTTAAAGAAAAACGAAGCCGTTGCAGTGATTTCGCACAGCAATTGTCGGAATTTTGAGGAAAGCTTTTCCATGGAGACTGACCCATGGAAAAACTAGCGACTCACCAGCCAGCAATTGGACTTTGAAGCAGAGAAAAAGTCTTACGAGACGGTTCCTAATTTCTTTAACGCTATCGTGAATCTGTAGGTTAAAGGATAAAGACTATTTACGTATCTAGGATATACTATCCTTAGGATATATTTCATCGGACAGAACGACATGCCTGGTATTTCCACGACTTCTTATAGTACGATTTTTTCTCGCTCTTATTAATAATCCGGCCTAACTTAAATTAACATGACATTTAAAATTTGTTGTAACTTAATAATAATAATAATAAATTTTCTGTAAAACCGGAAATTGACCCCGATTTACTAAGGCTAAGTTATTTGCGTAATAAAATCGGTCAATATGCGGTTTGAAAAGTAAATGTATTCTTAAATATACATTCAGATCTTATTTGTAAAATAAAAAAGATTTTAGTCGTTGATTTTTTAGCTTTATTTGATATCATCACAAGAGAATTTTTAAAAATTGTTATTTTTTAAATTTATTTTTAAATTAAGTAATAAGAAATTTGACGTGTTTCGATAAGTTTGAATATCGCTCGACAGCACATTTTGCAAATGACAAAGCCAAAAAAATACGAAATGATGAATTATGCTGAAAACTTAAAACGGAAAAGTGAAGTGAAAAACGAAACAACGCTTTTTGAATTAAAAATTAAATAAAAGGTGTGCACTTAAAAAAATGTGGAAAACGTCTACTTTTTAAAGGCAAAAAAAAAGGAAAACGGAGCTCAAAGAAAAAGCTCAATGAAGAGTTTATTGGTTTTCAAAAACAATCCCCAATTAAATTAGAAAGGAAATTATCCGATTTTAGAAAGTTTGTTCATGATTTAAGAAAACGTACCATAAATTTTTTACCATTTAAGAAATTATCTTTTCCAGGTAACGCGAACGTCTTCGTCTAAAAATCTTAAGCAACTTTCTTGTATTCGTAAAATCAATGCAATTTTTTTAAGTGCACCAGGTTTTTGCACAGTACCAATTCTATCAAGTACACCGACAACCCTTTTAAATATATTCGCATTTAACTCAACAATTAATGCTCTTAAAAATAATCACCCGAAATCGCCCTATTTGGATCCTTATTCAAAGGTAATTGGCCCATATTTGCAAGACAATTTAATTTCTCCTAAATGTAAGGGGTTTTTTCATAAATTAAGATTTATTTTGTTTTTAAGGTGATTTGCCCTGAAAACAGTGACCAACTACTGCGGAAAAATAAATACAAGATTCAAAAAACTTAATTAATAAACAAATAGTTTTCCCGTAAAACAACGAAGCTGGAAGTTTAACCAAAGCGATTTAAAATATAAAACAAATATATTTTAAAACACGACTATTTGTAAAGTTGCCTTCCCCAATAGACACAAAGACCCTTTTTATTTTATCAAATTTAATATAATAAAAAATGTAATAAATAAATTAAAATAATATTTTTTTAAAGAGAGTCTAATTAAGGGGTTATCCGAGGTTTGGAGCACGAAAAAAAGCCTATTTTCGTGAATTTTTTTAAAGATCTTACGACAATTTCACAAATTTCATTTATTGTACATTAATGTTTATGGTTTGACCAACATTGTGTAAAAATTTGAACCAAAAATTTTTAAAATTGAGCCGTTGAGGCAGGCTTGAACTTGACCTCATAAAAAATTGTGTCCTTGCGGTAGGCAAAATATCTTCGCCAATTTTTATCTGAAATCAAAAAACCAAAATTATTCTGATAGTGAATGTGTCTCGCTCGACCCATTTTTTTTAAATTAAAAATTGAATTTTTTGTAGCGCTTTTCATAAAAAGTGTAATTATTTACGTAAATTTTGGCCATATTTTGCCTTATAAAATGAGTTGTAATTAAAAATTAAAAAAATCCCTCCGTTAAGGACAAGAGAATTATGTCTAAAAGAAGTGTGCAAAAGCAGAAGTTGATCGGTGCAATAGTTTTTGAGAAATCGTGACTACCGACTTCAAAAAAGTGGTTTTGAGAAAAATGCGTTTAAAGTGCCGCATCTGCCCGACGCCAGAGCCCGAATGGCCCGTTGTGACGTTCGACGCGCTGGGCTTTAAATTTCTCCCATTCCTACAGTTTTGCTTCGATCGACTTGAAATTTTTAAACAACATTCCTGAAACTTTGTACTATTATATAAAAAAGTTTGAAAAAAATGAATTTTTTGAAGTTTTAAGACCCGGATAACCCCTTAACTAAAAAAACTATTCTTTACAATTTATTAATGACTAACTTATGCCCATGTGCCGCCTTTATCACTTATCATTATAATTTGCAATTTGTCATTTGCAACAAGGCGAAATTTGTTCTGTTTCTGCTAAATCCGATTCACTATCTGAGCTCTATCTGAGTTCAGATTTTCTTTGTAGTTTCAACAATTGTTTGTTTATTTCGACACGTTCGCTTGCTTCTCAGATTATTGCCGCTAGTCTGGCGGAGTAAACCAAATAAAGCATTGGTTTCGTATTTCCGTAAACGTCGCTGGGACTTGCCCTTTCTGAGTCTTATTTTTATACACTACCGTTGGCTAATGTCTATCCGTTGTGTCAGTAATTTTATTTATGGCAACTGTTGCCTCGATTAGAAGTCGCCGTCGACAGCTCCGCGGATGATTAAGTCTTGGGAGACGACGACATGTGTGGCAGCAATTTCAGAGGTTGTTTGTTTACCCGCCGCGTGGCAATTGGTGGCAAACATGCGGCGACAGAGACCCAGAACAGATCCTAACACACAATACCCTACTACACATACCGACCCTAATGATTCTGACCCTGAACGAATTTGAAGTGCCTTTGGTCGCCTGCCTCTAAAAGACGTAAACACATTGATGTTGTGCCTTCACGCATTTTTTCATGCAATTGCAGCGAATGAGTTATATGTACATATCTTGCCCAGTTGTTGCTTCTTCTCCCAAAGGGGGACCGAGTTTTGTGAACGAAATATAATTTGATGTCTGACTGGTACGACGAATACAAATATAAAACAAGAATGTCCGCTGTAAGTTGTAATTGGAAATGTTGTAATATAAATAAAGCAATATTATTATTAGAATGCTTACTTAAAAGTCGAATTTGATCCAAAAATAAATATATATGAATTGTTGTTGTAGCAAAATTTGTAAAGGGTTATCTTGTAAGCTTGTTTTATCTCGATTTCTGGTTAATAAATAAATCTTGCTATAACGTTTTTTAACTTTATCAAACACAAAAAGTAATTAAAACTTAATAATAGAAATTGGTAAGTCAGAACTCGAAATAAATATTATTTATTTTATAACTTGAAAACAGTAATAACAAAAAAGAAAGCAAACTTCGGCAAGCCGAGAAAAAATGCTGGAGCAATCTGTACAATAAGTCAAATGTTACAGTTTTGCACTGCGGTCACTTTGAAACCAAATATTTTTATTACCATTTTTTGAATAATGTTCTCCTACGTGATTTGGCATACTTAGGGTGTGGCGTTGCACCAATTCGGGGGGAATAGCATTCCATATGTCCTTTTTCATCACCCACAGCTCCTTCATTCCACTTGAAGGAACTACATATTTCACCAATTGCGATTTCACAAGTCTCCATAAATTTTTTAATTGGATTTATATCCGGAGGTTGTGGTGGCCACCACTGCGTTGCAGACTTTTCATTGAAATTATAATAACGTCTGCAAGGGTATAATAACTTAGGTGCCATTTTTTAATCAGATTGATTTCTTAATATTTTGGTTATATAAAATATAATACAAGAGAGAACGCTATAGTCGAGTGCCCCGACTATCAGATACCCGTTACTCAGGTAAAGGGAGTGCGAGGGAGATGGAGATATAAACTTTGATCACGCATAACTTTTTAACGAATGGTCCGATTTGAAAAATTTCTGCTACATTTCGATAGGTATTGATAAACACAATAAAACTGCATTTTTACTTTTCCGAAATATTTAAATTTTTAAAATCGTATTTTAGCGATTGTGGGCGTTAAAGGGGGCGTGGCACCATTTTGAAACAAACTTGCGCTGCGTAGGAACTTCTAAATTCTACATGCAAAATGTCAATCTTCTAGCTTTTAAAGTTTCCGAGATTTCAGCGTTCATACGGACAGACAGACAGACAGACAGACGGACAGACAGACGGACAGACGGACAGACGGACATGGCTATATCGACTCGGCTAGTGACCCTGATCAAGAATATATATACTTTATAGGGTCGGAAACGCTTCCTTCTAGCTGTTACATACTTTTGCACGAATACAATATACCCTTTTACTCTACGAGTAACGGGTATAATAATACATCGAACGCTTATATTGGTTTTATATATAATTTTTGAATTTTATTCAATAACACTTTAAAGGAGATTATATAATATACATATATATAATTGATTAATTTTATTTGAAGTTTTAAATTTAATTTTTTAATTGGGGTTACAATTTAATTGAAGGATAAATAAAAAAATCTGAATCATCATTTAAAGCTGTCTAGGCCACCTAAACACTCCAAATGAGAGTCTCAGCGGCCATGTCACCTGTAGTCCAGCCCAGGGCGTTGCCCACCAGCTGCTGGAGCTGGCGCAGAGGTACTCCCGCCTTCTCAAGCTCGTCGGTCAAGGAGCGGTACTCCTTCAGGTAGCGCAGATCACGAAGCATTCGCCGGAACTCGGAGCTGCGGGTGAGGCGCACGGCGGTGGAGAGCTCGGAATCCGAGGAGTAGAGACGCAGGTACATATCCCGCAGGGTGGCGCGGGGCAGAGCATCCCGAAGATCCTGGAGGAGTCCTCGGATTCCTGGACGGCGGTTCGGAAGCTTAGTGGTCGGCGGGTCGGAGATGTGGACATCGAGGAACACCCTCACGAATTCCACGTAATAGGCAGGATCCAGCTTGAGCCGTCGGCAGAAATAGTCATGCAGCACCTGGTGCTGCTTCGTGGCTCTCAACCGCTGCACCTGCGACTTAAGGCCATCGCTGCGAAGCAATTTGATCAGATCCCGAACTTGGGGATCCTCCACAGCATTCGCCAAAATGTTTCTCAATCGAGCAGCGGGTAAAAGTGGGCGTGCCACCCGGATGAGATTGGTTAGGCCGCGCTCGGCGTTACTGGGGCACTCCTTGTTTTCCTTGGGCAGCAGTGCATCCTCCACCGTTTCCTTGGACGGCGAGAGCTCAGTGTTATCTGGCTTCTCGACCACTTCGCGGGCAATCCTTGAAAGCTCATGTTCCTCCCACACGGGCAGCCAGTTGATCTTGTTGGCATCCATCAGGTTCTCCTCAAGGATCTCCGGCAGCTCGACCAGCTCGTGAGATCCATGGGGAAACCCTTCGTCAATCGAAGGGGTAGTGCTATCAACCAGCTCCTGGGATTAAGAATGTCAATTGAGATGGAAATTCTTAAAATATATATGTGTAAGTGTATGTGCCTTATAAATGGAATGATGGGCGATTTGAGTTTGCGCTTCAATGCATGATTAATAAAAAAAAATTATAATGGGCTTTACTCCATATAAAAATACTTGTGAATGTTTTTGTTTAATCCTACCTGGGTATCCTGTTGCTCGTCCACCGAGTGTCCTGCGACCAGAAGCAGGCAGAAACTGAAGACGGCCACTAATCGATTCATGATAAAATCAGTGCTGGAACTGTGCCTCTTTCCGTCGTGAATTCCTTCTTTTATAGCCCAGGCACTTCATCTGCTGTTTGCACAACTCATATTTGCTTGAAAAATTTCACAGGCAAATACTCTCATTCAGTGCAAAGAATCAACAAGAACACGGCACCGAAACCGAAAAAAGTGGAACGACCTTGACAGAAAGCTCATCAATCTTGCACATTGTACCAAAATCACGACCGAATTGCATCGTAAAACACATTTAGCAGTTTGCAGTGAAATAATCGCCTTTTCGTTTACTGTTGGGATTTGTGAAGAGCTATTTTTGCGACGTAGCCTCAGTCTGATTGCAAAAAATTTACATTTAAATATTGCCAATAAACAAATTTCCAATCACCAATTCTTTAAATTAGTCCAACAAAATCAACACCTAATCATCTTTTTTTACTCACTCACAAACGCAATGAAGTCCGCTTCCTTGCCCGTAACATAAACAATTCCCATCAATCTTATGGCCCGTTGAGATTTCACTAGGCATCTTGTATCAGATCCCCAAACAAGTAAGTTTCCACATAAAATCCCTTATACGCCATAAAAATCTTCACCAAAACACAATCAAATGAAATTTTATGTTAATCCCAAAAGCCCCTGCCACCTGAAGCATCTTCCTTTCTCAATTGGGACTCGCTCAGCAAAAGAATGAATATTCATGTCTTTCGGGAATGGAGGGCAGTGTATCCTTAGCCTCCTCCTGCGGTCTTGCCAATTTCGATACGCAAATATTTCGCTCATTGTCAACAACAGCACAGTGATGAAAGCCAGAGGCGCTAAAACGTGAAATAAAAGTTATTCGTACCAAAAAAGGGGGAAGCCCCGCCTAATGAGTCCCACGGGAAAGCTGGGAAAATGATTTTTGGGGTTGTATTTGAAATTTTCTGAAAGCAGTTCTCAGTGAGACGGTTGCACAAAGAGACCGAATAAAAACAGGCATTTCTTTTGTGAGTACTGAATTTGACACCCAAAAAAAGTCTATTCGTTAAATTGACCAATAAAATACTTACAATTCCCCAGCCCATGGATACTCTGGTTAAATAACTATGTTAATAGTAAATTGCTACGACCAGTAATTGCTACTATAAGAAATATACGTTCAGGTATTCTTGTTCCGTTCTTAAAATCCGATTAAGGCTCTATCGGTTGATGACACTACCTGTTTCTTTTTCAACGTGTCATCATTCTACCGAATGGCGGTTTTCTGGAATCCCCCTTCTTAAAGTCTAAAATATTGTTTCAATTCTTGTCAGTTGTTGGGGGCCTATTTATAGCTAAAAACGAAAAATCCATTAGAATATTGCCGCAGACGCAGCTCTTACCTCAACCCGTTGCACAGTCCGTTTTCGGGGGTGGCAGACAGGAAAGTCCGCAAAGTACCTGACTAGATGGGAAGCGAGGAGTGCCAATCCCAAGTGCTTTCCCGTATAAATAAGCATTAGGGAACCTGCGCTGAGCTCGTGTGTCTGGCTGGCAAAATGAGGAATATGGGAGCGGTTGGATGCGAACAGTCACGCAACGGGTCAGTGGGGTCATGGGAGGGCGTGGCGGGGCCAACGCCCAAAGGCAAACTATATTTGGGGGGCGAGTCAATCGGACATCAGGATAATGCTCCCCCGAGACCCAACAGCTGGGTAAATATTTGGCACAGCACGCCTTTTCTCTTTTCACCCCTAATTGACTCAAAACTGGAATTTAATCTGCATTCAAATTTTAATTTATAAACAGACGAAATTGGATATGGATCCCCTGAAATTAGAACAGATAGACGTGCGTTGCATTTGATTGCCTTGTCGACACAATCCAGTAAAGCTTCGGCAGGTTCCTCCATAAATAAATCAACAAATTGTATCATTAATTGTATTAGGGCTTAATCAATATGCGATCAATTTTGTTGATTTAGCTGACAGACATCTGTGGTTGCTGACAATTATATCAAGTGTGATTGCGAACACAAATATTAATAACCCCTTTTCAGATTCAACAAAGATTCTCACATGTACGTATGCAGATACTAGCCAAGTCATTTCTGAAGTCAATTGAATTTATTAAGTTACAAATGCCATTTTTATACCCTTGCAGAGGGCATTATAATTTTGGTCAGAAGTTTGTAACGCAATGAAGGAGACGTTTCCGATCCCATAAAGTATATATTTTCTTGATCAGGATCAATAGGGGAGTCGATATAGCCATGTCCGTCTGTCCGTCTGTTTCAATACCGTCACAGTTACTTTCACAGTCCTCCTAAAACATGTGTACGTAGATCAAATTTGATGTTTTTCAGAATATTTCGCGCAGTGTGTAAGCTAATGACATAAATTTTTCCAAGTCTTATTTATTTACGCATACCTTCATCAGTAAAAGCTGCGAAAATATCCCTTTTTATACCCTTGCAGAGGGTATTATAATTTCAGTCAAAAGTTTGCAACGCAGTGAAGGAGACATTTCCGACCCTATAAAGTATATCATATAGCTGCCATATAACTGAACTATCGGAAAAGCCATAACGTTAGTGTTTGTAAAGTTAGGAAGTTGGGACTTTTTATGAGTATTAAGAATACATCATATGAATAATTTTGAAGAATATAACTTACTGAATACTTTGCAAGGGTATATCAACTTCGGCTCCGTCCGAAGTTAGCTTTCCTTTCTTGAATCCCAACTTCCTAACTTTACAAACACCCAAGTTATGGCATTTCCGATCAATCAGTTATATGGCGGCTATAAGATATAGTCGTCCGATCCTTTTGAAATTCGGTAGGTCGGATTAATTGGTCAAAAATAAAACTTATAGAAAATCCCAACTTCCTAACTTTAAAAACACCAACGTTATGGCTTTTCCGATCGTTCAGTTATATGGCAGCTATATGATATAGTCGCCCGATCCGGCTCGTTCCAACTTATATACTACCTGCAATAGAAAGACAACTTTTGGGAAAGTTTCAAGCAGATAGCTTTAAAACTGAGGGACTAGTTTGCGTAGAAACGGACGGACGGACAGACGGACGGACAGACGGACATGGCTATATCAACTCAGGAGGTGATCCTGATCAAGAATATATATACTTTATAGGGTCGGAAATGTCTCCTTCACTGCGTTGCAAACTTTTGACTGAAATTATAATACCCTCTGCAAGGGTATAAAAACAATTTTTTTCGTTGATCCAGCTTCTTTGAGCTTTATATATTCCGTACACATTTGAAATATTTTATTAAATATGGATTCGATCTGTTTGAACATATTTTTGTACATATCAATTATAAAATAAAACACAACGAAATGAAAGGATGGCGACTGATCTGGAAATTGAACCCAGGGCTGAGCTAGTTCTAGTTTTTCCTTCGCACTATTATTTTACAACAAATTTCCTGCCTTTCTGCCTGACAAAAAAGAAAGAGAAAACAAAATGAAAATATAAATTGGATTTTAAATTAATCTTATTTTGTTGTGTGCAGAAAGCTCTTTGCGAAGAAACAAACCTAAAAAAATTTAAGAAATTCCAGAGATCATATTGCAAACTGCCGAGGCTGCTTAGTGAAACCACACAGTTAAAAATCTTTTTATCTAAAAGTAAAAAGCATTCAGTTAAAAATTACAAAAGTACAAAAAATTGTTTGTCAAAATAAAACCAATATATATATGTAAATGTTATTTTCAAAGAAATAAAAGTTTGAGATTTTTCTTAATCACAAAAATAAAACTAAAGAACTTTGATCAGAAATTAAAACTTTCAAACCAAGCTGAAAATGGGTTATTTATAATAATTGTTATTTATAAACCAACGAATCATTTAACTAATCATTGCTGAAAGAGTTTTGTTTCAATTTTTTACAGCTCATACATTATTTAAGTTCTTAACCTTTTCAGCTATCTGATCAGAAAATAAAACTTTCAAAGCACGCTGAAAATGTGTTATTTATAATAATTGTTATTTATAAACCAACTAATCATTTAACTAATCATTGCTGAAAGAGTTTTGTTTCAATTTTTTCCAGCACATACATTATTAAAGTTCTTACATTTTTCCGCTGCGTAAACTCAACCCTTAGTGAGACCATAAAAAGGGCCAATCTCCCTCTTATCAGTTCCGTTGAATTTCAAATTCGATCACCTAAGCCGCCGATCACACCTTAAAATGCAGTCCTGATGGCGGTCGCTAGCCAACACAGGCAGCGATAGTAGCGATTTGTGCACAGCTGATCCGTCCAGCAGCGTTTTACAGCACTCATGCGAAAAACGAAAAGAGAGTACAGACCAAGAAATCGTTTTACTTTTTCACCCGAGAAACAAGATGTTAAGCGAACGCATTAATAGCCCAATTTAGTGAGAAGTCACTCAATAAACACCATGATTGCGACGTACAGTAATAGTAAGTGATGAATTTGTGAAATAAGAAACAAAACCACCAGTGAAAATTTTCAACTTCGACCTGTCTGCTGGATGTGGAAGGGGCGGAAGGCAGAAGGAGAGAGGGCTTCCAGAGAGAGGAAGAAAAATCAATAAAATAGTCGGGGAAGCGCGATTGACTCGAGCAAAACAAAGAGCGACTACGAAAGAGTGGACCAAGCGGAGCCCAAAAAAGCAACAACAAAGTGGCCGGCCGTTAGGTGCCCTAAATGCGTTGGCCGAAAATGACGGTCAACAATAAAGAACCACTCCAAAAGGGAGCTAACTTTAAGTAAACAAACAAGTGCGCAATAAGTAAACGTCGAACAGCTGTCTCCCTCATATTTGCTGACAATGTGAGCAAACAACTGCACCCGGAGGCCACGTTCGTACGTTCATTCACTCCCAAAAAGTAAATAACCGTGTGGAATACAATAATGGCACTTTTTGCGTGATTCACCTCCAGTGGCCGCTAATTAAAGCGGCGGCAGCAGAAATAGAATAGCTGCGAAAACAAGCAATAACGCTAACTGCAATGTGCGATGATGTGATTTAAAAACGAATTAAGGCTCTGAATCGAAAGTGTTTACGCTGTTGTGTGGTGCAAATAAATTGTCAAAATATTATACCTTGCAGATAACATAATAGATTAATGACGCCACTGTAAACGTGCCTACATTATCAACCGACATGTATGTGTGTGGCGAACCACCTGTCGGATTGTTTTTAACTGCAAGTGTACAATGGTGGCCACGACTGTAGCAAACTAACGTATTAATGTCTAGTTTCTGTATCTATTCCAAGAACAATAGAATGGCAACTAGCACCTTTCGTTAGTCAACAGTTTCCAAATAATTAGAAAATCTAATTGTTATGATTCGTTATTACTTGTAAAGCCTCAATAGATCTTTTTTTTTTTGTACAAAGATTTTAAATTAACAATTTTGTATTCTAACTTTCTATTTCACTTCCCTATAATTCGAATCATTTCAAAACATACTGTGGTTTTAGGTTTCGAAGCAATTGACAGATTCTTTTTTTTTTCATAATTATAAGTAATATCACAGCTATTAAGACTAGAAAACTTTTTGAATTTACATGTATTATTTATTTAAATTACATAAATCATGAATAAATAAATCACTTGTCGCAAGTTTGTTATGTTCATACAGTGACCATCTTGATTATTGGGCACATCATGTTGAACTTTAAGAATGTTTTTCTTGATCTAAAATGCTGATATTTAAATGAATCAAAATCACTCATGTACTGTTTGTTGACTACAAGTAAGTTCATTTCTTTATCTTTTATAATATTTTAAAAATAATAAACAAAAAAATTGACAAAATTTGTGGCACACTTGGGTTTTAATTGACCATTTTGGTAAATTTTATCGATGATCTATGAAATAATCACTACTCACACAACGTTGGAAATATAGAAATATTTTTGGAAAACGAAAATTTTTGTTTGCCCTTCTTAAAATGTATGCACCGAGTTGTTGCACTTGTAATCATTCTTCAAGATAATGTCTACTTAATTTTTGCTCTTTCAGTTTAAACACCTCGAATTATTCAACACAAAGATGAACGTAATGCGAAAGCTGCGCGGAGCGGCTAGCGCAGGCAGCGTCAGTGGCAGCAGCGTCAGCCCTTCGACGGCAAATAGTTCTTCCGGGGGCAACAGGCCGGCAATGGATCTCAGCGCCACGCAGGCCGCAAACGGACGAACTGGGGAGGAGGCCCTGATTGACGCTCGCGTTTTGGTGAGCCTCAGCACGCTAAAAAAGCTCTTCAACGATTACACCCATCCGAGGGAACCGCTAAGCGAGCAGGAGCGCGACGGCAAGCTCTACGAGATGCTGCCCCTCTTCTGCAAAGTATGTTAACCACCCGTACAGAGCAAATCATCGATAACTCCCCATCTTTGCAGGTCTTTAGCAGCTGTCCGGCAACCGACATGAGCGAAAAATTTTGGGATGTGGTCGCCTTTTGCCAGCAAGTGTCCCGTCTGATGGTCAGTGAAATCCGCAAGCGTGCCTCCAACCAAAGCACGGAAGCGGCGTCTATTGCCATTGTAAAGTTTCTTGAGGTGGAAACCACGGAGGAAACCAGTAGCGGCTGGATGCTGCTGGCAACCCTTAATCTGCTGGCCAATGGGGACGTCTCCCTTATACAGGTTAGTATTATCAAACAGTCAAAGCAGGAAATATTTGCGTGTGGAAATTTGTAATTTCTTCAAATGTAAATTGATGTATAAAACATAAAATTTTAATACCAAGCTTGTTATTAACAAATAGCATTTTTCTTTTCATATATTTATTTGTATTTTGTTTTTTTTACTTAATTCTCAATTTCCATAACGCAAGTGCTTTTGAAAAACGAATTTAAATGCTTGGTTGAGAAAAAAAGCTATTACATTTACATTTTTTGGCCTTCCAGCGCTTGCATATTTTCATTTTTTATGAAGGATAATTTACTCTTCATTGCCAGTGCCAATGTTGGTTGCCTTTTTATTGTTGGAAGTACCCTGAAAATTTTCATCATTATTTTCCTCGACTCTCTTTGCTTCATCGGGTGCTACTTCTAAATTTTGTTTTGTGTCTCGGCTTAACCTGGACGACTTCTTTGCGAATTTTTCATCTGAATCCTTAATTTGGCTTTCATCTCTAGGCTTATTAAGCGATTCAGCAAAGCTTGTGCGATCGGATGCAACTTTAACTTTTTTTTCTTTACCCCGGGTTGACTTTGCCGAATCCCTCTGTGATTCTTTATCAATCTCCTTATCTGGTTGTACATCTCTTTGCTTATTGAGCATCTCAGCATTGCTCAACGTTCTGAGGCGACCATAGCTCGAACCCTGTTCTACCAACAGAATCTCCGACTTCTCCCTTTTCTCGGAGTCTGCGCGAACATTTGGTCGCCGGTTCAACCTGCGATCCATTCCACCCGGTCTCATTGTGGCTTCGCTATTCTGACTGGACCTTGTTGAAGCTAGGCTGCTTAGACTGCTTCTGTCCTCGATCAAGGCCCACAGGCTAGAAGAATCGCTGGTGCCACGCCAGGTGGAGGAGGATCTGCGACGTTTACGGGACTCCTCCTCCATCGAAGCGGAGTATTCGGAGACCACTGCTACTATATCCGAGTCACTGGTGGTTATAGTTGGCGTGGACAGAAAACTCTCGTCGCTCTCGGCATGTTGCAGTGAAAAGAACTTTCTGCGCGCCTCTCCCATAATTTGCCACATACGGGCCACAATGTGCGGTTGCTCCGCCTCCGCGTTCAGTCGAAAGCTCAGGGGCTGGGAGTAGGCCAGCTTTAAGTAGCACCTACAGCAGTTGCACAGAAAGTCGTCCACCGGTTTGGAAAGTACGAACAACCCGGCAGCGCGACCCGCTTCAGCTTCAGTCCTATCGGAGAACTCTCGTCCCGTCGCCTGGCGACGCCAGTCCCCGGGCTCCATACGCATCAGTAGGTCAAACACGTGGAACATGTGCATTAGGTACATGGTACCTGTTATCAGCGCAGCGATGCTCTGCTGCTTGCAGTGCGCAAAGTGCGGGTGCTCCAGGTACTCGGTGCTGGAGTTGATCGCAGCCAGGTGCGGGTCCTGCATGGCGGTCTGCATTATTAACACGCCGCAGAAGTAGTGCGCGATCACGGCGCTCAGTGTTAGCAGGAACTGCGAGGAGAGCACCGAACTCCGTGTAAGCATCAGTCGGAATGCCCCCAGTGCGGCGAGCACTGCGAAGGACAGGAATGTGGCGCAGTATAAGATCACGTGCGGAATACGCTCAGGCCAGTACAATGAGCCGCGTATGTGGAAAAACATACACACACTGCCCAGCAATACCTCAATGAGTTTAAAGAACACCCAAACCTGGTTCATTTCACAGGCGAGCGGTAAAAAGTTAGTTGAAAATAGTTATGATTTTGCATGTGACTATGTTTAAAAAGGTAGTGATGAATTTTGCCGTTGTTTCTATGGCAGCTATTCGGACCGTAATTCCATAATATTTAAATATTACCAAATCCCAAAGAACAACAAAAAAATTAAAAATTTAAAAAACAAAGTTATATTTTTTTTAATTTTTTTTCCGATTGTTCCTATGGTAGCTATATGATATAGTGGCCCGATCCGGCTCATTCCGACTTATATACTACCTGCAATAGAAAGACCACTTTTGGAAAAGTTTCAAGCAGATAGCTTTAAAACTGAGAGACTAGTTTGCGTAGAAACGGACGGATGGACGGACAGACGGACGGACGGATAGACGGACATGGCTAAATTGACTCTCCTGGTGATGCTGATCAATAATATATACTTTATAGGGTCGGAAATGTCTCCTTCACTCCGTTGCAAACTTTTGACTGAAATTATAATACCCTCTGCAAAGGTATAAAAATATTATTTGAAAATTTGTGGTAAAACATTTTTGTTAAACAATAAAACAATACAAGAAAATTGGCATATACAATTTGCATTTTAAAATTTGCTGTGGAGTCCTAAGTATTATATGCTCCTGATTCTGCGTTATGTATTAACATTTTTTTTACAAACTTGTGGAAAATAATGAGATCCATTTATTTAAAAAAAAAAATTCGCCGGCAGCACTTCTTGTCTGTAACAATATCACCCTTTGCATTCAAATATTATGTTAATCAAGAAAATATATTCTTTACTGCTTTGAAGAAGTCAACATATTATTATATCCTAAAAATTAAGTACTTTAAAAACACAATGTTTGGACCGCTTCGGGCAAAGGAAGCAACACCTTCGCTCTCTCAAGTCTGACTTGTTCCTAAATCGATGTAAAATCATGCTCTTTTTGGATCTTGTGAGGATTAACCTTGAAATAATTTTTTAGTATGCGACGAATGCTTGATATTTTCAGTTCATTCGCCGTTTAATTGGCACTTTGTCGGGGATTTCGCTCCGGTCGCCTCTTCACTTTTTGAACCATCTCACGTGACGTTGATTTTGATAACCACCTTCATAACGTTTTGCAATGCTACCAAATGCTTTAACGCGCTTGTAAACAATACTCTAAACTGTCATTGGCATCAGCTGCGCGAGCGGCCTATAGTTGGTTACACTTCGAATGCTGTACCCTGTAGAACCTCGTAACTGTTTCTTGTTGCCATTTCAGGTAATGACTGCCGCAGCAGTTCCCTCGACTCTTGTGAAGTGCTTGTATTTGTTCTTCGACCTGCCAATAGTTGAGGACGATGAGCCAACAGCAGACGGAGGAACAGCGAGTGAATTTAACGCCCACGAAAGGCGCACTCTCCTGCAGAAGGTGTTTGTGCAGCTTCTGGTGAAGCTCTGCTCATACCCTTATCCCGCCGAGGAACTTTCCCGCATGGACGACTTGACGTTGCTATTCTCGGCCATTACTTCCCCATGTCCCATCCACAACATTGTGTGGCGCAAGAATGCTGCTGAGATCCTGACAACAATATCAAGGAACGGCCTGACCGACGCCGTCGTTAGCTACATACATTGTAAGTTACTTATTAAAAAATGAACGCACGCTTTTCTCTTATTAAAATTATTATTTAAAACCATGAAACAATCTTTTTAGCCAAGGGCTGCATGGCGCTGTGCGTGGACAATATGCAACGCCTGACATTTGGAAACCCTCTTGAAATCGTCGAGATGTTTGTCACCGTGTTCTGCTTTCTCAAGGACTCTAGTCAGGTGTCCCAAATACTAATGGATGATTTTCGAGCCTCCCAGGGTTACGTGTTCCTAAGCGATTTTCTGCTCAAGTAAGCAGAATACCTGCTATTTGTGTTTAAACTTACTTCTTACTCAACTATTTTCAGATTTGACAACAATCGTAGTCAGTCGCTGGAGATTCAAGCGGCTATTCGTAACCTTGTTCTGATGATTTCATCGTTGTGCATGTGTGGATTCTACGAGCTCCGACCGCCAGCTTCTCAGTTCAACACGGCTTTTAAGCTGCAGAACTTCCAGCTTCCACAGGCCACTTCTCGAGAGACGTGTGTGCGAAATGTGTACGCCTTCCAAGTATTACAGAACGTCTTTATAAAGTCTACGACGCCCGCACTCTGTTGCACAATCCTAGACGCTATTTCTCGGGTTTACCACTCAGAGAACGCCAACTATTTCATACTCGAGCCCGAGCACACGATTAGTACGTTCGCGGAGCGTATCCACCTGAAAAGCCCACAAATCCAGGAAAAATTCTACGACCTGCTGGAGTTCATCGTCTTTCAGCTGAACTTTGTACCGTGCAAGGAACTGATCAGCCTTTCGCTTCTGCTCAAACATAATCAGTCGACGCCCTGCAGCATTCTATGCCTAAAGACACTTCTAAACATTCTGCGGCACAACACCGTGTTTAAGGACGTCTATCGCGAAGTGGGTATTCTGGAGATCTTCGTCGGCTGCCTAACACGCTACTCAGCCCATGTGCTGCAGATTACCAAGGGCGACGAGTCAGTAGTGGTGGAGCTGGATGGGGACACGGAAGAAGACCTGCTGGACACGCTCGGCAAATATGTTCTGGAGGCTCTCACCATGCTGCTGGGCGGTGGAGCCAGCAACAATGCCCAACTCTTTCGTGAGTACAGTGGCGCCAAGTGCGTCCATGAGCTGGTGAAGTTTAGGCACTGCAGGCCGCAGGCTCTCGGAATCGTTAGGGAGCTGATTCTGTCCGCCGGTGGAGACGACGACATGCTGCACATACTGTCACTGATGCACAGCGTCAGTCCATTGCAGGTGGAGTTCAAAATCCAGATACTAAATATGCTGCTGGGATGCTTAAAGGACTCTCACCGCACACGGACCGTCTTCCGCAAAGTGGGAGGCTTTGTTTACGTCACCAGTGTATTCGTGTCTCTGGACGGCAGTATGGCCCAGCCGCAACCAGACATTTCACAACAGGATCTCATTCTGCTACTGCAAATAGTCTTCCAGACCCTGGCCACCGCTATGAGGTTTGAGCCGGCCAACGCCAAGTTCTTTCACCAGGAGATTAGCAGCAGCTCGTTGTGCGACACTCTTCGTCTTCTGGGATGCTTTGGAGGATCATCCGCCTTGCAGGATTTCACGGGTGTCTACGAGCCACAGCAGTCGTTACTCAAGTATTACCATGAGATTTTCAGCGGAGACATTCTAAGCGTCAGGTAAGTGAGATGGAAGACTCCATAAAACATTTTATTTAGCCCTAGTTGACTACATCAGCGAGAAATGAAGTGAGTTTTGACAAGCCGAAGTTTCTATACCCAGAAGAGGTTTCTATGCCAAAATTTCGTACAAATAAAACATTTTTATTCCTTTAGTTTCTCTGATGACGTTCCCTACCCATTATCCTACGTGTGCGTGGTATTTCGGCTGCTCTATAGCATTGCGCTGGACAATTTTGAGGCGCCAAGCCTAAGCGGCATAATCACGCTCGTCAGCGATCCACCAGCGCCGTTGAGATCGCCGAGCAAGGAGTTGGCGGCCCCGGTGCACCCTAGCCAGCTGAATCTCACGCAGCCCAGTCCCGAGCCGCGGATAGTCCACCCGGGTGTGGTGCTCTGCATGCTTCAGCTTCTGCCCGCCGTAGAGTACGATTCAGCCCCTCTGCAGGCGGTGCAGCTGCAGGTATACCTCAGCGAAATCATCAAGTCCTTAGTGCGAAGCGAGCGCAACCAGCAGATCATGTGCGATCATGGACTGGCAGAGAAGCTGCTCAAGCTGACTCGCAGAGCGCTAGCGGAGGAGTCGCATCCTCTGCACGTGCCCATGCAGTATATTCTCGAGCGTCTGGCCGCCCAGGCACTGCAGCCCACCGAGCTACGCCAGTTCCTGCGCTTGGGCGAGCCGCTCTCATGTGCGGATATAGATCTTCAGCAGCCATACAGGCTGGGCGGACCCGTTCCCCTGACTCGAATCAAGACTCTAGTGTCCATGACAACGCCGCGCGACTTCCGTGCCCACGGATCGAGCACACTGCCTCCCTTCGTCGAACTAGACATGTCTGCAGAGGGTTTCGGCTGCCTTTATCTGCCCTCACTGGCGCCCCAGGCGACGGCCACTGCCGGCGGTACCATTGATGCAAACACCATTGGAGGCATTGGGGCCGGCGATCGCATCTTTCCGCCACAGACAGGTCTTACGTACTCCACGTGGTTCTGTGTAGAAAAGTTCTCAGATCCCAAGACGGACCCACACTGTGTACGGCTTCTTACATTGGTAAGGACCATTCACAATCCCCGTGAAGAAAACCTGGCATGTTTGTCCATTTTGCTTTCGGCGCGGGACAAGGCGATCGTCGTGTCCACGCAAGAGACTTTGGTCACGCCCAGAAAAAGTAAGTTAACATCATCAGTTTGTTTAATGCATATAGACAGCATATGTATGTATATGTACGTTACAATTACGAGTACATTTATTTGTACGAATTTTTAGATTAGACTACAACGAGAATATTATGCAAATTAAAATTAATTTATTAACTGAGACAGCGTGTTTAGAAACATAATTTTAATTATTTTTGGTATTTACTTAACTTGATTAATATAATTGATTTAAAAAAGTATACCGAAGAAGACTTTTACTAGATCGTTTTTAAATGATACAAAATATAATGAGCAAATACAATTTTAAAATAAAAATCCAGAGTTCCATAATTACATTGGTGCGAGTTGATACTTCCTGTTTATATCATATAGAACGGCTGTTAAAATTTTTTTGGATATCAGGCTTTTATCCTTTTTTAATGGTTTTTGATAAACTTATACATAATTAAATGTCGACTAATTATATGAATGTTCATAAATTTTACATTTTAAACATTTTTTAAGTCACTATTAATGATTCCAATTCTCCAGGTATTGGTGACTGGGAACCCGAAGGATCGGATGACGGCATCGCTCGCATATGGTGCCCTGATCTTCTGCACGAGGGCCAGTGGCATAACCTAGTCGTTGTGTTAAACCGAGCCGTGCTGAAAAATTCGAGTTTGTTTCTTTATTTGGATGGGGTGCCCATGCATACCCAGAAGCTTCACTACATCGCCCAGCATCCGGCAGCGGGCAATGCCAGTCTAACGTCGGCCACACAGATTTTTGGATACATCGGTACGCCGCCGATATGGCGGCGCTACTCTCGTCTGTGTTGGAAGCAAGGCGTTTGTCACCTGATCGAAGATGTGCTTACCCAGCAGACGGTTCAGACCATTTATCAACTAGGACCCCACTACATGGGTTCGCTGCAGGCTCCGCAGGTGGGGAAGCAGTCGGAGTCGTTGGCGCCGCTGGTGCCCGAGGATCGCGTCCTCCTGGGTCTTAACGCAAAAGCGGTGTCCAAGCTGACGCTTGTCAAAATCCGCAAGGTGTACAGCCGGGCGGACAACAAAAGCATTGCCAAGCAGCTGAATATGAACTCTCACGAGAACGCCACGCCCATCAAGTAAGTAAAAGCTGGGGAGGTAGTCTATAGTCTCATAAATATCTCCCTGTTCTTCTAGAATATTGCACAATTCCGCAGGACATTTGGCAGGCGCTGGTCGCTCCCTTGGCGGCGTGGTCGTCGGTTATCTGGGTGTAAGAGTGTTCAGTCCGCATCCCGTCTCTGCCATGATTGACACTGTGGGCGGCTGCAATGTGCTCCTCGGCATCATCGCCATGGCTCAAGACGTGGAGTCATTATACGCAGGAGTGAAGGCCCTGACCTGCGTGGTGAGGAGCAATCGTGCCGCTCAAGCAGAGATGGACAGAAAACGCTGCTACCAAACATTGGGAATGTTCTTTAAAAAGAAAAAGCATCTGCTGAACTCGCACATTCTGCACCTGACCTTCGGTCTGGTCGGCACGGTAAACAGCGGTCAGGACATGTCGGCCATTCCAAATGTGACGGCTTTCCAGGACCTGTTGTGTGATTTGGAGATTTGGCATAACTCACCTAACGGACTGCTGCGCTCCCTCCTGGAACATCTGTTGGAGTTGGTGGTGGAGTCCAGCGACAAGAAACAGAACGTTAAGATCATGCGAGACATGCAGCTGCTTGTCAAATTGCTGCACATTATCACTCAAATCCAAGACCACTCCACAAGAGAGATCCTATTCAGTCTGCTGGAGACTCTATTGGGCGGGCAGCCGAGGCACACCGATCTGCTTCTTTTTGGCCAGTATGTGGCGGCCAAGCTACCGCTGACTCATAGCGGAGGCATGGAACGCGCTGTGCTCCTACCCAGCATGAAGAGTCCTATCGAAGACCAAGATGGAGGCGTTGCTCAGAATATCTACCTGCGCAACCGTTGCCTCTCGCTACTCCACGGACTCCTTTTCACGCCCCGTAACACCGTGAACTATGTAATCTGCGACGACATTTCCAAGACCCTGGGCATGGATTGGCTGCTACTCTTCATGCAGCCGCACGTCCACTTTACCACTGTCATTATTGCCGTGCGCGTCCTTGTCGTGGTCTGTGCCAACGAAAGCTTTCTTGTGCGCTTTCGGGATGCCACCCACAACGGCGGCTACCTACGTTTCACGGAGATGGTTTCACAACGAAAGATGATGGGCCTCGGTGCTCAGCAGCTTAACCAGCGTCCGACGAATGGCACCGGCACAGTCATTGTAGCCACCCCACAGAACACCATACAACATCTCCCCACCCAGATTGCAGGAGAGGTGAGACCAGCAGCATTGAACATACCAGGTGAGCAAATAATGTTTTTTTTTTTTTTTTAGATTGTTGAACACGCTACACAAGGGTGGACCTTGTTTTCGTGTATTGACAAATTATTTCTAAAGATCCCAAAAAAAGCGGGTAGCGGGTGCTTCATTCTTGAGCAAATCAGGTGTGGTCATAGCCGGACAAAAGGCAAAAGACGACCGTGTCCGTCACGGCCGAGAATCCATAAGTCTGCTGGATGTCGTCTGCGAGATGTCTTGCCAGACAGTTTGCTTGTGTGAGCAAACGTTTCCGGTATCGACTTGAGGATTTACAAATCGTCTCCCTTACAGTTTGTTTTATAAAAAAAAGGTTCACATTAGAATCGCATGATAAGAACCCGTGTTAATTGTTGTTGTCCCTGAAATAGGCCTCTGTTTCGGCGATGGATGTTTTTAGAAAAGCGTATAAGTAAAAACAAGAAAGGAAAGCTAACTTCGGGCGGAGCCGAAGTTGAAATACCCTTGCAGGATATTCTGTAAATTATATTCTCCAAAATTATTCATATGATGCATTCATATGATGCATTCTTAAAAATCCCAACTTCCTAACTTAACAAACACCAAAGTTATGGCAGTTCCGATCAATCAGTTATATGGCGGCTATAGGATATAGTCGGCCGATTCTTAATCCTTATGAAATTTGGTAGGTCGGATTAATTGGCCAAATATAAAACCCATAGAAAATCCCAACTTCCTAACTTTACAAACACCGAAGTTATATGGCAGCTATAGGATATAGTCGGCCGATCCTTATGAAATTTGGTAGGTCGGATTGATTGGCCATATATAAATAGAAAATCCCAACTTCCTAACTTTACAAACACCAAAGTTATGGCATTTCCGATCAATCAGTTATATGGCAGCTATAGGATATAGTCGGCCGATATCGGCCGCTCCTACTTATATACTGCGTGCAAGAGAAAGAAGGGTGTGTGCAAAGTTTCAATTCGATATCTTCAAAACTGAGAGACAAGTTCGCGTAGAAACAGACAGACGGACAGACGGACATGCTTGTATCAACTCAGGAGGTGATCCTGATCAAGAATATATATACTTTATAGGGTCGGAGATGTCTCCTTCACTGCGTTGCACACTTTTGACCAAAATTATAATACCCTCTGCAAGAGTATAAAAATTAAACTATGTCGGTCCGAAATATTTTTCAATCATCATCCGAAAATAAAACTGAATTTTTAAAAATGTAAAACACAATATCTTTGCGTATATTTGTGTATGTTAAACTATATATGTTTACTGTTACTATTTTTTAATTGATTTACCGTTTTCGTGGTTAAAGTAATTTACTTTAAACATAGTTAATAAACCAGTAACAATGGGGATTTGTAAAAAAGTATCTCCGAAAATGATCTATCTTTTACACACATCCTGGCTCCCACTTTGTGCACTGCCCAAGCATTTAGTGATATTAGCTGATTGCCGGGCACATTCTTTAATACAAAAGAGTGTGCACAGGCCATGTTAAAAAGCTTATTTACCCTTCCACCTTATTTCAGGTTTCCAACTGCTGGAATGGCTGATGAATCATCACCTAGACGTTCCGGAGTTGTACTTCCTAATGACCGCCCTGATCATGGGACAGCCTGTGAAGGTGCTGGCTACCGAGCACACCAAGTTCGACCTAGACCGCGTCTGGTCTTTTCTCTGGGGTGCTCCCGTCTCCGCCAACACGCAGCTGCCAAAGCTCAATATTTGTCCCGAGGGCGTCTGCGTCCTCCTGGCTATGGTGCGCGGGATTGTTCACGGCGGCGAATGCGCCGCCTGGTTGCACAGCCACCCGGAGACAATCATCCAGCTCCTTTTCAGCCTGTACCAAAACCTTAGCGACTTTGCGCCAGTGATGATGGCTGGAGATGTGATCACTTCTCTGGTAGCGGTGCTGTTTCCATTGGCGTCTCGTCCTGCGGACTCTGAACCGAACAGTGGAAATTCCACCCCCACGGATAATACAGGAAGCAGCTTTGCCTTACCCTTAACGGAGAGCCTGCATGGAGCCCCGCAGCCCAAGCTAACCGCTCATCCGGTGTGCAATTGTATTATCGACTTTCTGCGCGTTATTGTCGTGGACTCTCTAGGCCTGAACATGCAGGGCAAGCTTACCCCGGTAATCGATCTCGTACTGGACGCAGCACCAGAGTCGGCGGAACTACCCCTGCAGGTGCAGTACCAGACACAGATTATCATCGCCCTAATGGATCACCTGCTGGCCGCAGATGTCCTTGTAGGCGAACAGGCGGCCCTACCTCTGGTACCTCTCTTGCAGAGCCAGATGCAGCACATCGCCCCAAACGTGTTTTACTTAACCGCCCGCATCGTAGATAAGCTGTGGCAGGGTTGCCTCGCCCGAAATCCGCACGACATTTTCGATTTTGTTATCAAGCTGATCGTGCAAGCCAAGCGGCGGTCCTCGTCGTTATCACTAGAGCATCTACACCACTCACTGAATCGCAGCATTCTCTTCCTGCTCTCCCGCCCAACCGACGACTCTCGGGCCGACCAGATCAGTGTGCTGGAAGCGTTGCACAAAATCATACAGCACCGCCTGCTAATTTTCGGGGCGGGCAACCACGAGCTGGAATTCATTGGATGCCTCACCTACTGCCTGTTGCAACTGACAGCGGACATGAAAATTATCTTGGAGCCGGCCACCAGCCGAAATACCACCTGGCACGTAAATCCGCAGACGGAAACGGCAGAGCCCAAAGACGAAGATCTCAACCAGTTGCAGGGTCGGAACCTGATCGTTGGCGCTGCCTTTCGCGTTTGGGAGGAGCTATACGTTTGCAAAAAGCCCGCCATTGAGGAGGTGTTCAAGGTCTCCCTCACATCCCCACCACCGAACTCCAAGGCACCTGATCTCCAGACCACGCGTGAACAGGTAATGGAGCTGGCCTCCAAACTATGGTTTAACTATGTGGAGGCGGAGCGCAAGGCCTCCTACCGCGCACCCTGGGAACTGCACACCCAAATCCAGTCAAAGATTCAGAAGGTCACCGGAGGACTGTCTCGCTTGACTAGCCGCACTAAGGCCAAGAAAGAGGAGCTGGTACGAACCAGGTCGACCTTAAGTCGCGATGCCGCCTATGAGTCTACTGGGATCCATGTGCAGCTTGTGAAAGATTTGCTGGATCTGCGCGCCAAACAGTACCAGCAGATGCTGCAGCACACTCAGCGCTACGTCTACCAAGACTGGGTTCAGTCGGAAACGGAGCTTACCCGTGAGCGCGGACTGTGGGGTCCGACCGGCAGTTGCTCACTGGATAAATGGATTATGGACACCACTGAGGGACCCCACCGAATGCGCAAGAAGACGATGCGCAATGATCTCTTTTACCTGCACTATCCATACCGACCGGAATTGGAGATTGCCGACAACCGTCAGCTGAAGTACAAGGTAGCTTCCAGTCTTGACAGCAAGACGTATGCTCTGCACGGTCCGCAACAGCCACGCATCCTGGCGGAGGCGGCGGAACAGCATGCGATCCATCAGCAGAGTTCGCTAGAAGCAGTGCATTCACATCGTTTAGAGCCAAGCAGTTCCACATCCACGCCACCGCCTCTTGCTTTACCGAAACTTATGGGCCACGGATCAGTACCCTGTCCACAGGAGTCAGTAGATGGCAATGCCCCAGAGGATGACGAAGAGGAGGAGGACACCTCGATGACCAGCGATAATGAGACCTTCTTACGCCTACTAGAGGAGCAGGAGAAAATTAGCTTTATGTTCCGATGTGCAAGGGTGCAGGGATTGGATACCTTTGAGGGACTTTTACTGTTTGGCAAGGAGCATTGTTACATTGTGGATGGGTTTACGTTGTTGAAAAACCGCGAGATTCGAGACATTGACACCCTGCCTCCAGGAGCTTATGAGCCGATTATCCCTAACTCGGGAGGAACCTCTTCGACCACTTCCCGAGCCGTAAGCCACAAGCTCAGACAGTGCTCTAAGTTCGCATACGAGGAAATCCGTGAGGTGCACAAACGTCGCTACCTTCTTCAACCCATCGCACTAGAAGTCTTCTCTGAGGATGGACGCAACTATCTTCTGAGCTTTCCGCGCAAGGTGCGGAACAAAGTGAACCAGCGGTTTCTGGCTCTGGCCACTGCACTGAACGACAACGCTCAGCAGTCCGTGGCGGGACAGAAGCGCACGGCCAGTGTGGAGCAGACGGCGGGCATATTCAGCGGTCTGATCGGCGAGACCTCAGTGACCCAGCGCTGGGTACGCGGCGAGATCTCCAACTTCCAGTACCTGATGCACCTAAACACCCTGGCCGGGCGAAGCTATAATGACCTTATGCAATACCCGGTTTTTCCCTGGATTCTGGCCGACTACGACTCTGAAGAGTTGGACCTTACCAGCCCCAAGACCTTTCGAGACTTTTCGCGACCCATGGGTGCCCAATCCGAGGAACGTTTGGAGCAGTTCCAAAAGCGCTTCAAAGAGTGGGACGACCCGCACGGCGAGACGCCGCCATACCACTACGGCACACACTATAGTTCCGCGATGATCGTATGCTCGTACCTGGTGCGTCTTGAACCCTTCTCGCAGCCATTCCTTAAACTACAGGGTGGCCACTTTGACCTAGCGGACCGCATGTTTCACAGCATTAAGGAGGCCTGGCTGTCAGCCTCCAAGCTAAACATGGCCGACGTCAAGGAGCTCATCCCGGAGTTTTTCTACCTGCCCGAATTCCTCAGCAATTTCAACAGCTTTGATCTGGGTACCAAGCAGAATGGTGAAACCCTCAACCACGTTATCCTGCCGCCATGGGCCAAGCACGATCCCAGAGAGTTCATTCGGCTTCATAGGAGCGCTCTAGAGTGTGACTATGTCAGCCAGCATTTACATCTGGTGAGCAAAAATTGCTGTTAATCAGTCGGGTGACTTTATTTAATTTTATTATTTTCAGTGGATTGACTTAATCTTTGGCTGCAAGCAACAGGGACCAGCCGCAGTTGATACTGTCAATGTGTTTCATCATCTTTTCTATGAGGGAAATGTGGACATCTACAAGTAATCATAAACTTCTATAATATTTGAGTATTTTTATTGAATAACAAATTATAACTATTTTATCTTAAATTTTGCAGCATTGATGATCCACTTAAGAAGAACGCCACCATTGGCTTTATCAACAACTTTGGACAGATTCCAAAGCAGCTGTTCAAGAAGGCGCATCCTGCCAAAAAGATGGGCAGCTCTCGTCACTCTGCGCTAATCGACCCTACTTCTCTGATTCAGGGCAATAGCACAGTACTACAAACCGATCGGCTGTTCTTCCACAACTTGGACAATCTCAAGCCCAGTCTTCAGCCCATCAAGGAGCTGAAAGGACCAGTGGGTCAAATTTTACAGCCCGACAAGACGGTGTTTGCCGTGGAGCAGAATAAGGTAATGATGCCGCCCTCGTACACGAAGTACATAGCCTGGGGCTTTGCCGACCACTCTCTTCGCGTAGGACTCTACGACACGGACCGGGCATCCTTCGTGTCCGAGGCATCCGCCCAGAACTCGGGAGAAATCCTGACCTGCGCCTGTCCCAATGCCAATATGATTGTCACGGCTGGCACCAGTTCGGTAGTGACAATTTGGAAGTTCGACGCGAACCGAAAGAGCCTCGTCGTCAAGCACTCGTTGCACGGGCACACCGATGCTGTGACCTGTTTAGCAGCTAGCGCTGCCTACAATGTGATAGTGTCCGGATCGCGGGATGGCACTGCCATCGTCTGGGATATGACGCGATTCACCTTCGTGCGCCAATTGCGGGGACATGCTGGTGTAGTGGCTGCCGTGGCCATTAATGAGCTGACTGGGGATATTGCCACCTGTTCGGCCACTTGGCTCCATGTGTGGTCCATTAATGGCGATGCCTTGGCTATGGTCAACACATGTGTGGGCAGTGCGGATCGCATGCAGCAGATCCTATGTGTGGCTTTCTCGCAGATCCGCGAGTGGGACCAGCAAAATGTAGTCATAACTGGCTCAACTGACGGTGTGGTAAGGGTAAGTGTACCGAAATTTATAAATAAATGGAATAATATAATGTCTCGTTCCACGCAGATGTGGTCCTTGGAGCACACACAGGTGCCCATCGATCGCAAGTTGAAGCGAGGCATGGAGGTGTCTTCACAGGACAAGCCCGACAACGCATCTTTAGAAGGCGAGAATGGCAAGGATGACAAAATAAGTCTCATTAAGCAAATAAAAAGCCTTTCACAGTCAGAGGAAGAGTTGGGTTAGTTGAAACAATTGTTATACCTAGCTAAGGTTACTAATCTTTTAGCCAGAAAGTATTGGCATTAGCCAAAGAGTCAATATAAGCAAGACCACCTCCTAATTTTAATGCACAATTGCTCTGTCTAAAGAAAGGTATATAAATGCTGTAAAGTTAAATTTACGCATATATAGTAAAATCTGGCCAAATTGGCATATTTCGTTTTATAGTCTCTTAGTTTTAAATCTATATGGATGAAACTTTCCTAAAGTTTTCTTTATCGGAAAATTACCGGAAAAAATTATATCTTGGCGGGTTTTGTAAATATTTTCATATACAGTCCTTTTAAACAATTTCAGAAATACTTTTTAATATTATTAAAATCGAGCGATTCTATAATTGAGCTACGATTGGAAAGATCGGAAAATGAATAGAAAGATAATAGGAAAAGTGTCATTACATCATTTTTTTTAAACAAGTACGCATAGAAATCGAGAGTCAAAGATTATTTGAATAATACATTTGGTTTTATCTGCAAGGGTATATAAACTTAATGTTGTCGAGCTTAGCGTTTTTTATTCTTTTATTCACTTAATCAAATATTTAATTCGCAGAGATTGTCAAGTCCGCTTCGGAAAGCAGCATTTCAGAGGCTTCACAGCACAGCCATGAATCAAGTAAATCAGCTGAGGCAGGTGCCACAGCGGAGCTGCAAAGTGAGAACAGAAAAAGCTCCATATCGGGAGCGAAGTCCCTGCATGAAATGAAATCGGCTACAGTAGAAGCGAAGGAAAGCAGCTCTGATCCCAAATCCAATGACGGTAAGAACGCTCACATGTTTGTCATGTTTGTAAACTAACATCTTATTTTTACTTTAGATGAACATGCAATAAGGCCAAGTAAATCCGACACAAGCTTGACTGACGGATTCGTTGTAATAGACCATGACAGGCATAAGGGCGATCAGATTCTAAGAAAAGGTATGTTTTTATCAAAACAGTACCTACTTGTTTTCGGGTTTCCCGTTTGGAAAAAAATTATTTCCAATATGGATATAGGAATCTTATAAGAAATCGAAGGATTCTCTGGGCGGGTGACTAAAATTATTAAAATTTGTTTAAATCGATTTTTTTGATAAAAAAAGCTAACTTTTTTTAAGTTTATATATATTTTATAATAATGAAGCATTGGTTTTTGGCTTGTTGGCCAAAAAAAATTGTTTAATTAAGAAATACTAAGGATATTTCGTTATTTTTAGGCTTTCGATGGCAGCGTCAATTAATGTTTCGCTCAAAACTGACCATGCATACAGCATATGATCGAAAGGACAACGCCGAACCCGCTAGCATTACAGCGTTAACGGTATCCAAAGATCACAAAATCTTATATGTCGGTAAGTGTTACATTACAAACATGCAATAAAGAAACCATTTAATTCACATATTATATTTGCAATAAATTAAAGGCGATGCACGCGGGCGTATCTTTTCGTGGAGCGTTACGGAACAGCCGGGTCGCGGAGTGGCTGATCATTGGCTGAAAGATGAGGGAGCCGATCAGTGTGTCAAATGTCATGTCAAGTGAGTTCAAAATAACAAATTACTGGAATTTCTAAAAAAAAATCTTAAGAAAAATAACATGGGAAATTGAAATATATTTTAATAGCTTTGTATCATTTTAATTTACATCGTAAACTGCAATAGTTTTTAAAAGTAAAAAAAATACAAATTTTACAGGTTTACAGAGTTTGTAAGCTCACCATAGTTATACTAATCTACTTCCTTTGTCGTTTACGAGTAATTTGTTGTAAATATTTAAAGAATCTACATGGGTAGATCGATATACAAATAAAGGGTCGGAAATGTCATCACTGCGTTGCAAACTTTTGACTAAAAGTATAATGCTAGAATACAATAAAATTGAACAAAAACTGGACTGATCAAAATATAACTTTGCATACCTGTACAGGAATTGTCTTTTCATGGAGTTCATATGCATTCATATTCATTTACCCAAGAAATTAGTATTCATCGGATCGGGCGACTATATCATATAGCTCCCATAGGAACAATCAGAAAATAATATTCAAAAAAATTATAACTATTTTGTTTTTCATTTTTGTTGTTGTTCAAAGTCGACATAGCTTCATTGTTTTTAGTGATGTAGGCATATAAATCGAAATGTAGTCGTTATGTAATAAACTTCGGCTTGCCTTTCTGCAACTACAAAGATAACCTACTGTTTACATTCTAAATTAACATTTTAAATGGGTCTGTTCCTATTGAAATACATCTGTTTAACTAGGTTTGAAAGTTTTCTTCGAACATTTGAAAAGAATTCCCCGACCTGCTGCAATTATGTTTTTCCTGATTTTTGGATACGCATACGTTTGTTTGACAGCGAAGGGATGTATGATATCTTTGTAAATACTCAAAGAAAATTTCTTAAACTTGGCGAGCAGAGGTATTTAACATAACTTGTCATATATACAACAAAAACCAAAAATTTGAATGTCGCTAATGTTATATTAACATTAAGAACCGATACACTCATATTAAGCTTAATTATTTTTTAACCATTTATTCATTTTAGGTTTACACTTTATGAGAGAAAACATCATTGTCGGAATTGTGGTCAAGTTTTCTGCAACAAGTGCAGTCGGTTTGAGTCGGAAATATCACGCCTTCGAATACTAAAACCAGTTAGGGTGTGCCAAGCGTGCTACAGTCAACTGCGAACAAATTCAATGGACAATTGAAAAATCTGATGGAATGTAAAAGTACACAATTTAAAGCTGATTATATAACTGTTTTTACTTGTACATGTTAAAAGTAGTTAGGCTTAAAACGTTTATTTCGTTTTCGATCCAATAATTTTATCCAAAGCATCTTAAACTAACTTCAACCAAAGGCTGTTATATGATTTTATACTTTATTTTACATAGTTTAATTCCAATTTTGTATGTACACAAACCAAGTTGCAATATAATTTATATTCTTATTTATAACTATTTATTAAACACCGAGTTGAACCATAATAAATATCATTTATGCATCGGAAGCATTGACAATTTATAGTTATAGTTAAATTCTATAATTATTGACTTTTAAGTGTAGACTTTCGAAGTACGTATTAGCAGCCTACCAGTGTGGCCAGGGCACAAAAACCCACTTCAAACTTCAAAGCTTAAAGTTTCCGGTATTGGTGTGCAGGAAACCGTCAGCCCACAACAGCTAAATCAATAATAATCAAACCAAGCACCGCCAGTTATATCAATTATATAAATAACTTAAACACCTTTTTAGCAAATAAAACCAAACACATCACGAAGGATGTCCCCGCACCTTTTGCGGGAACTAAACACGTCTTAGAACACAACACTACAACCTCACACTTAACTAAAGGCAAGTAGATTTTCTCAACATTACTTTTAAATACTAAGAGCAAAGCAAAGAATGTAATTAATGGGTCATAAATTGTAAAAGCAATATTTTAAATTGCAATTAAATTAAATATGTATTTCAAAATAAAAAATGGATAAAAAGTAAAGAGAATAAACTGTATTATATTTCATTTTTCTGAAAAAACTTTCGCCCCTTGTAACTTCAGTTTCGAGCTTGAAACCATTCCATTCCTTCCAACAATTACAACAAAAAAACCTAAATATTTCAATATTGTAAATAATAAACTGAAATAATGAAAATATATAATAATAAGACAAAGAAATTAGAAAAATATATTGGTAGCCATGGTAGAAAAACATTCCGTATTTTGTAGAAAATCTACATGTTGCATTGATAATAATTTACAAACATTACATATGTACGGGTGACAGTGCAAATGCAATTCCAGTCTCTCCAGCCTGTTAAAGCAAATCCCGATCTTTATTATCCAAAGACTTTAGAAGCACCGAAGCCAGAGAATATGTAACTTTATATTCTCTACAAACGTTTCATTGAACAAATATGTTACATTTCAAAACAGTAAGAGATCTGTTACTTAAGGAATACTTAGCAATTTAAATGCAGCACGAGAAAACAACACAACAAACACGAGAGCAACCTGTACTAGGCCCCGTTTACAGTATGAAAACGTTAGAAACTGCGTTTATTTACCGAGTTTACAAATTCGAGTTGGTTTTGCGTTAAATGTATGTACCTTAGGGCGATCCAAATTTGTATGCACATTTGTAAGTCCTTTAAGGCATATGGTAAGAAATTTATTTCACAAGCTTCGGCTTAGGGGAAGCACATTGGCTTATATGACAAATAAATACTACTGGCCATTAATTAAAATATGTTAAAATTGACTTATCTTAGCATATTTCTGCCTACTTAGTTTTCGATTCTAAAGCTTGTTTTTTTGTGATATCGCGGATTAAAATAAATATCGAAATTCAATGTTCTAAGTTTTACATAGCTATTTCGAGAGTGGTTACTTCTTTATTAAATAGCTTAATTTCATTTAATTATAAAGTTGAAGGCTTTTAAAAATTAAAAATGTACTTTAAAATATCTTGCATGCATGTTACGCCTCTACATGCATCACTCTTGCAGTTCAAAATACCAATCATAAAATGTATTTTCTAAATTGGTATATATACCCCTAAAAAAGAATTTCCAAGCCACTCTAACCGTCTACCGACCCCTTCATTTAAATTAAAATGTTATGGATGTCTTACTACTTCTTTGTTACTTTTTAAGGTCTTAGAAAATAAACACTTTAGTCTTGCATCTTTTACGAAGTCCTATTTTATGGTCCTGTATAATTTCCTTTTTTTGACATAAACGTGTTGAGACCAAATACTTCAAATAAAATGATTTGGTTTTCGAATACATTTACTGCACACTAAAACACAACGACCATAAGGGAAGAGAGTAAGGACCATTTTAATGTACATCCAAAAGTGAATAAACACAGTTTCTAACCATACTAAAAACGGGGCCCTAACTAAACAACCAACATTAAAACTGAAAAGAATCATATAAATAAAAATATATATATTTATTGTTAGTGTGTGAGATAGAAAGCATAATATAACGGCATGCGAAAATTAAAAAATACAATTTAATAAATGAGCTATGTTAACACACAACAGCATTTTCATTGATTAGCCGGTCAACATTTCGTTTATACTGAGGGGTTCATAAATTCGACACCAAGGGGGGCTTAAAATGCACACCCTCTGCCATAAATATGTGAAATCTACAAATATCTAAGCACCAAAAAAGTAACCGCCTGAAAATAAAAAAATTTTATTGTTAAGAAATGCGTCAAAATAAGGCACTGCCATCGGCTACTATTGCCTTCCTTCCTCAAATTTTTGCGTACAGTGTCACCATGAAGATCCCTATTAAACTTGTCCCTTATTTCCATTTCAATTTGGGAGGCTATCTTTTAGACTCACAGTAACCTAATGAATTAAAATTTTTTTCCTTGTACAGAGGAGAGTGCTTTACCAACCAATTCCAAATTGCCACCAATTTACCAAAGCGTTTTCCCTTCTTCACATAGTTTTACCAAGCGTTTTCTCAAATTAGAACAATTTTTTTCCCTTATAAATATAAAGTGTGGTTACAACATGAATGTGTCAGAAATGATTAGGAAGATTTCAAAAACTTAAATGATCAAAAGCTTAATTGACGCCGATCTACGATTGTCAAATGTGAAAAAGAAGAATTGGGTACAGTCAAGGCGTTTCCGGTAGCAAATCATAAATATACGAAAGCAGTAGAAAATCTGAGTCGAGCTTATGACAACCCTTACTTAATATTCTTCGACAATATAGCGCTCCTTTTTAGCATATCTACAATTTCTCATCCTTCCGCCACTTTATGGTGCTCACCTAACGATACGGTCACTGCAATCAAGATGTAGAGACTGATCTTTTGGCAATGATAAAAATCGATTTCCATGTGGCAAGAAAGCGCGGAAGCTTTAAATTAACGATATCAGCATCTTGCAGAAGACGAATCTATCTCAGGAAGGTGGTAAGCAGACAAAGTTCATTCTTAATTTTATTGTAAATCAATTAAAACTTTACCAGCTTTTTTCCAGTCAACGGAAATTTTGAATCTAAAATACTTTTTTTTTTAAATCAAAGGATCATTACTTTCAATTTGTCCATATAATCCCGTTTTAAATTTGCAAAAACTTCACCGCTCTGAATAAATTGTTTGCGAAAAGGACATGGTGTTTCATAATGTAAGACGTCAAATTGACGCGTCTGCCATAAGCCTCATCATCAACTTTTTCGTAGGTACAATTTGCTGCCTGAGCAGCTATCTGGCAATGTGGACGAAGCCGCACAGATCCGTGCTAGACCATTAACTAAACAATATTATTTGTATCGATGCTGACGTATTTTTCGATTTGTTAAATAAAGGATAGATTTGACATAGCGACATCGGTACCACTCTGCAGAATACGGTGATCGGATGGGTAGCTTCGGGAATCCTTTGAGACCATGGATGACAGCAAAATGCGCACGCTAGGAACGATTGACGAATCAACGAGTTTGGGCTTCATACAGCGAAGATTTTGGGACATCGAACAAATACCGACATTGACAAAGACCCAGTTGTGCACTCCTGAGCAGGCGTTAGTCGAAAAGGCGTTTGCTGATACAGTAACTCAACAGTCATCTGGCCTATTTATAGTAACCCTTTCTTTCAAATTGAGCACCAGTAGCTTGGAGTTCTCCTACGATACAGAGGTAGGGAAGCCGAGCCCTTGCAACTACACCGAATCAACACGTTCACTCATGGCACCACCCGAGATCCAGTCCTCGCTATCCGTTGCTTATAACAGTTGACCGAAATGAACCCTGAGCGAAATTAATGGCCAGCGACCTATAGACGAATGTAGATTATCTATTATCAGCAGCTAATTCCCTTTAATCACTCGGTCGGGAAATTATACTAATTTTTTTTTCGTGATTTCCAAATGGGCAGCAAACTGTGTTTTTACAAGAAGAACTTCAGCTTGGCGACACAGCTAAAACTAAAAATTCTATGGCTCACAAGGAATCCGAAACAGGACGTCTTTAAATTAACCATTCGCGAACTTGAGGCAAAACATCCCACCAACGATGCTCTCTATTTTTTCGTTTGCAGCTCGCATATTGGAGCCACTAGGTTTGATATGTCCACTCGCTACGATCGCAGCATTTGCTTGAAAAAATTGAACTTTTTATACCCTTTCAGAGGATATTATAATTTTGGTTAGAACTGTGCAACGCAGTGAAGGAGACATTCGACCCTATAAAGTATATATATTCTTGATCAGGATCGCGTCCTGAGTTTATATAAGCATGTCCGTCTGACTGTTTCCTCGCAAACTAGTCTCTCAGTTTTAAAGATATCGAATTGAAACTTTGCACACACCCGTCTTTCCTTTGCACGCAGTATATAAGTCAGAACGGCCGGGATCGGCCGACTATATCCTATAGATGCCATACAACTGAACGATCGGAAATGCCATAACTTTGGTGTTTTTAAAGTTAGGAAGTTGGGTTTTTTTAAGGGTTTTACATTTGGCCAATCAATCCGACCTATCAAATTTCATAAGGATCGATCGTTTATATCCCATAGCCGCCATATAACTGATTGATCGGAACTGCCATAACTTTGGTGTTTTTAAAGTTAGGAAGTTGGGATTTTGTATGAGCATTAAGAATACATCATATAAATAATTTTGGAGAATATAAGTTACAGAGTATCCTGCAACGTCGTGTTGCAAGTGATGCTGATCTAGAATATATGTACTTTATAGGGTCGGAAACGTCTCCTTCACTGCGTTGCACACTTCTAACCAAAATTATGATACCCTCTGCAAGTGTATAAACGTATTTTGTTTGCTTACTCGCGAAAGATTCTGCATCAGCTCTATATTTTTTACATTACAGATGATAGGTAATAATAGTTTTTAAAATTATACGGCTGCATTGCAGACGCACCAATTAGTTGGGTTTTTGGTCAGATACAGATTTCCAGTCGACTAAGGCATCCACTTCATCTTAAATCACTGTCTAAAATGGTGTCCATTACATATGGTTTCTGCGGCAAAATACTCGGGCGAAGTGAGGGTGGATGTCCACTTTATAGGCGCTTGGTTTGTCGGGCAGGGGAGCGCTAGCTCTTTTGTGCTAGCGTCCACCATTCCGCCAGTCAGGATTGAAGCGTGGCTTTCCAACCGGACAGCGTCCGCCGGGACAACAGCTGCCGCCTGGACAACCCAGCTGGCTCATGCCCCGACCCTCGTTGCCCCCCGCCTCCATCCGGGGGCAGTTGCCACCGGGGCAATTGCAACACGACCCACTTTTTTGGGTCTGAGAGTAGCCGCTGTTGTTGAAGCCGCAACTGCTGTTATTGTAATACCCGTCCATTCTCACTGAAAAGAAAGAACGCATTAAAAAATAACTGGTCATTTAAGGGGACCATCTATTTACCGAATTTTCATCCGAGATGTCAGTTACACACCATAATTGGCATTTAAACAAAAAGAACTCGGTTCGTGGTAAACAAGCATATGTTTTAATCTTACCTGACACTTTTTAAGGAGCCCGAAAAATCAGCTTGTTTTTAAAAAATAATATTTATCATAAAATACTCGCGAATATTTTTTGTTCCGCAGACTTCCGATTTGTTTGAAATGGCCGAGTAGAATGAACTAAGTACAATCCCAGCTTCGACAGGCAGGAAAATGAAAGCCCCAAGCCTCCTTTTTTGTCGAAACTTGCAATTTTTCGAGTTCTATTTCGAATTTGAGCGAGCGCAGGCGCAGGTTTTCGGAAAGTGGTGAGTTTTCTTTTCCTCGGGGGCGTGGCCTAGCCGCACACACACATGGACACTAACCGGGGTTGAGAGAGCAAAAGAGAGCGCGAGTGCGAGCCAGAGGGGAGTGGGCATAGAAAAATGCGACTTCTTGATGCCGCAAATTTGTCATGTGTGTGGAGAGCGGGGTGGGGGAGCATGGGTGATGGGAGGTGGGTGGTGGCTGGTGGTGTTGTGGGGTGGTTGAGTTACGACCGACGGCGACGTTGACGTCGTTGCTGCAAATGACTTTGCGTTCTGACTGGTTAATATAACCGCAGGATTGTATCCCTTATATACGAGCAGTGGGCCGGCCTTGTAACCATAGTCAGCCAAATGGGCTGTGTAATGGACACGGGCTTATCCTGAGCCCCTCGCCGAATCGACTTACAAGACTCCACCCTCTAAGCCGAGTGTCATGTGCAAGACGTTCTGCTGCGAGCTCGTGTGTGTGAGCACCCCGCTCACACTGTCACAAAAGTCACTTCAATTTGGATGAGAGTCAGTAAATCAACCCCTATCAACATACCAACAACACCGTGCCCCAGACCAGACCCAACCGACCGGCCGAGTTCCGATTGCTTTTGCGATTTCGATAGCCAGTGCCAGCTGGGAAAGCGCCATTGCGGAATCGCCCATAACCACTACCACTCGCACAGGCAGAGCCCATTCCAAAACATAGGCAGCAAAAGATGTGAGAAAGCTATATATCCTTCCCACATATGCCATGCTACTTGACTATATGGTTCGCTTCTTTCTGTTCTCGATTAAGTCCGCTCAGTGGTGTGCAAATATAATTAATAATAGTAAATTTATTCTGCCTGTAAGTCTAAGCGACTCTCTACCTCTTTATACCCTTTGCTTTCATATAATCGAGCATTTAAGAGATACGGTCTGAGAATTAAAAATTTATTAAAAGTAAAAAAATGAATGATTATTTATAAGAATTTAGGATGTTTTGAAACATTTTAAAATCAGCGCAATATTGGCTTAACTTAGTTGACTTTGAATACGTGGCCTATAAGCCGAGATGTACTGTGCTATACTATATTTATTTCGTGTTGTGGTAGAATTATTAAGTTGGTTATAAACTTGACCTAAGCGCACAACTTTGAGTTAAAGGAAACCTGCTCTTCATTTATGAACGAGGAACTCAAGTGACGCACACAGTCAAATGTACCCCGACTGTTACGCCCTTTTGGCGGAAGAGATCCTGACTTTAGAACTAATAATCCGACAGCCTACAAGCGCCGGATTCCACCAAACAAAGAGCAAAAAATCTAGAAAAAACGAGAGAAGCCAGAAGATCTCGACATCTCTGCCGATGAAGGATATTTACCTAGCACAGGAGCAGTATAACGGAAGGAAAGCGAGTGAAGAGGCAAGCTGTGGGAGCGGGACAGCAGCACATGTACATACCAATACAGCGTCGCAGTCGTTCCACGGCTAGCTTTTCGTCATTCTTGACATTTTGTGGTGAATTGTCGAAAGCCACAGGATATGTACGGCAGTGTGCGTGCGGAGCGTCACTGCGCTTGTGTGGGTGTCCCGGCACTGGGGGGAAAAACAAAAATGGTGGACGGTAGGAAGTCTCCTCATTTGCTGTAATCGCATCAGGCAGGGACACTGAAAAAAGGGCGTTTTCCGGTTGGTTACCCGGCACTCCTCGCTCTCCTCCCGCGACTCTCTCTCTCTCTTTCAGGACTCTTGCTGGTGTGTCCACCACACTGCCGACTGTGCAATGGGTGAGTGGGTGGGTGGGTGAACTTGTGGGTGGCTGGTCGTATGCTTTTGGTCCACTATCAAGGGATGAAATGTAACATTTGGTAGCTTTTCGTAAATTTTCGACTTTCGCTGGGTTTCTTTTTTTTTTTTTTGTTTTTGTTCGTTTTGCTTTGCCCGGTTCTCAGTTCTCAATCCTCGGCGCTCGCTGCTTTTCATTTTCCCGTCTCAGCTATGTTTTTCGCTTTTCCGTTTGTGGCTTTGTGCGGGGTGGTGGGGTGGTGGGTGGTTACTGCCTTTGGCTTGGCTCGCCCTCCTGTCAAATTGACTGCAAAAAAGGACCTCTCCTTGGCAGCTTCACTTTCGTAATTGGCGGTCTGTTCGCTGCTGGCTCTGCCAGCCTTAGCTTCCCGTTTCATTCGCAGTTGGTCCGTCAGCCCATGCGATCTGTTTCTGGTTCCAGCGGCAGCAAATCGCGTCGGCATCTGGAAACATTCCTCTGAATAGCAAGTGACATTGTGCTTCGGTGTTGCGAGGAGTTCTTAATAAGTCGTCTCAAAGTCAAACTCAATTGTCAATTTAAGTGTGCAGTGTGGAACGTAAATCTAAGCAAACTGGATACATTAGGGTTCAAATATTTCCATCAACGGAAAATGGGCACAGGTAAAGGATGCGTCGGAATTTACCAATAACTTTTACCGGCGGTTAGTAATAAGTAGTTCTGCGACAACATTGAGCATAGTCGGAAGGTTGAAGGTTTTATATGAAGAGTTATTAAATTTGTGGTTTTAAAATTGGCAAAGACCCTGTATTAACAATAATGTGACATAGTCTACTAATCTACTAATTTTATTACCTAATATTCTAAAAGCTTCATGCATAAAAAAGGTAGTTTCTGGTAGTTCTGGTAAGTTAATTTAAAAAATTTACGAAAGAAAGCAATAACAACCGTCATTTTACGGTTGGTTAAAGAAGGTAAATTTATTAGAAGGAGTTTACTAGAGTATGATGGTAGTATTATGTTCACTTCCCGGTTAAAGTCGTGTAGAACAATTATTAAAAAGGTTTTTTCGCATAGACTTGATCCGGTCTATATGAACGCAATATTGGGGACAAAAACTGCTGAACACTAGGCCAGGATTTGTAGGACTAACGAAATTATTAAGTCTTTGTGACATTGGGATTATCGAATTTCTTTGACCACCTTGCCTTTATCGACTTCATTGTTGGACTCTTGAAGTAAAATATTTTATAATTGTATTTTTACCCGTTTCATAAATTGGCCATGAGGAAATATTTTACTAACCGTCTTCCGATTTTATCAAACTATAACCGTATTTTAAAATCGTGTGGAATGTGTGATTGAAATTAATTTTCTGATGGTTCATGTGGCAGATGTTCCCATTTGTATAATACCTGTAAAAAATACTTGTGTAAGTTTCAGCCATACAACTTTAAAGATCTTTAAAGACTTATATCTGTTGAAACAAATAGCTTGTTCGATTCGACTGTTTATGCAAGCTTCTGAATGAAGAGAAAATAATATCACTCGATATATAGTGCCTTAAGGAAAGGTGAAAGTCACAATACAAGTTTTAATAAAACAAATATACAATTTGCATAAAATTTAAAAATTCCCCCTCTGCACTATAGTGCCAACGAACATAAAGCATAAAGTTGAGCAATTATTGTAAAATGGTCTGATCACCAAAACGTAAGGACCATAGAGCCAATTACTTTTTCAAATAAAACTACCAAATAATCAAAATAATATTCTCGAAGTTTATATACCCTTGCAGTTATTACAATTCGACTACATTTCGATTTCTATGCCTATATTACTAAAAACATTGAAGCTATGTCGATTTTGCGATGCATTTTGCCATCGTTTCTATGGCAGCTATATGAAATTGTCTGATTTTAATTCAATATAAACCGTAATTCAATAATATTTAAATAAAACCAAATCCGAAGAACAAAAAAAAACAATTAAGAACAAAGTTATCTTTTTTTTAATTTTGTTTCCGATTGTTCCTATGGTCCGATCCGACTCGTTCCGACTTATATACTACCTGCAATAGAAAGACAACTTTTGGGAAAGTTTCAAGCAGATAGCTTTAAAACTGAGGGACTAGATTGCTTAGAAACGGACGGACGGACGGACGGACGGACAGACGGAGATACGGACATGACTAGATCGACTCTCCTGGTGATGCTGATCAAGAATATATATACTTTATAGGGTCGGAAATGATTCATTCACTGCGTTGCAAGCTTTTGACTGTATACTCCATAGTAATTGTATTTAAATAAATCTGAAAAAAGTTATTTAAGGATCTTATTTATATAAATCTCAGAAAAGTTTAATAAAACAGTTTTACAAATTGTTCGTCAAGGTTTATAAAAATCAGGTATATCTATACGAATCTTATATGAATGATAAACGCCGTTGCAGTTAATTGAGTTTTTGCTAATGATTGAGTTACCCTTTCATTTTAATATCGCGAACTTTAAATACTAGATCAACCATTTGTTTACTTTAATTCGCCATCGCGAATATAATGTGTAATACATTCTTTTTAATTTGTAAATTAAATCTGTTGTAATCCGTTTATAACTAAAGTGACTTGTAGATATTTGTCACTATAAAAAATAAATTTCCGTATTTTCCCTAGCTCGTCTTAATAATAATACTTTGCCCAGTTCTCCTTTTAAGTTTTCCGATTTTAAAATAACCTATTCTAAAGCTCTCACGCCAATATTGCAAAACTCTCACGTTTTTCCCACACCCGACACGATGTTTGCCTATATAAACATGTCCGAGATTTCCATAAAAATTCAGAAAGCATATTGTATACGGTTAATATCAAGACATAACCGGCAAACTAAAACAAAAAAGGGGTTCCAAAGTAGAAAGTGATGGCATAAATAAACAAAAATATGTAAAATCAACAATACCAAATTTTAAAAAAGAAAACAACGGACTGGAAAAGGTCTACCGCCAAAGGTGTCAGTGGGCCTTTAGATTCAGATTCCGATTCCGATGCAACCCCGAAAAAGGCGTCACGCCCGACCACTCGAGAGGTGTTAACACTCTGCGGACAATTGCCGATGCGCAGGGTGTGAAAATTGGCAACACGCGCAGACCAAACTCCGACCCAAAACCAAAACCGACTGAACTCCACCAGCGACAATATGTCAAATGTCACAGGACAAAGGACCACAACAAAGGGCGAGCGTTTTATTTTGACAAGTGCCGAGTGTTGAACTTAATTTGCGAAGCGTGCCAGTCAAAGGGCGTCCTTCTGCTGGAATCATATGGGGTGAGAGAGCGTGCGGGCCATTTTCACAAGCTAATCCGCGGCAAACACACTCGAAGCAGCGCCACAAAGTAGGCAACTTCTCTTGGCCGTGACTCACTGTTTTCACTCAGTACTCGGGGCGAAAGAGCTCTGAGGAAGGGGATTAGTGCTTGGCAAAAGTTAAATATGCCAATGATTGAATGAAATGTGTGACATGGGGCTTCAAATTGTTTCGTTCTAGTAAATAACAGTAAGTAGAAGTGCGTCTTAACTCAGATATATATATATTCAAATTCAAAATAACGATTACCTTAGTTTTATTTAAATACAAATCTCAAATAATGATTACTCTATATTTATATTAATAAAAATCTGAAACAATAAGTGATTTTCAGTATTAATTTTTACTGTAAGCTTTAGCAGTCAGCTAATTAATATAAATAAAAGATAAAAATTAAATAGGAACGTAGAAAAATTTCATTAAAACAATTACTTAGGAATCAATTCGTAAATTCTTAAATGTAAACCTTGTCCAGGAACATTTATCTGATCTTCCAAACTGCAATATTCACTATCCAAGTTCACTATCGCCGATGTTATGGCCATTTTTTCGCATTGGCCAACGATCGCTCAGCGTTTTGGCCTTCAGAAATCTATGATGGCCTTAAAACAGTTAACACCTTCACCCAACTGCTGGTTAAGCTAGCAAAACTACAAAATTATTAAAATATTATTGCGGTAACAACGCGCCTGTAACTAGCTATTTAATTTTTAAAAATCCCTAAAAGATAAAATTGCTTTAGCAAAATTATACATAACAGCGTCGATAGAAAAATTTAGTTACTCAAGCCCAGGATTCCATGACCTTATGATTACAACAAGCCTTAACTTTAAATAAACATACCCTTTGTAACCAACTATGGGAGATACTTGACATTACTAGTAGTGATCTTCTCTATTGGATTGAGGAGGTTCAGGACTTCCAGGTACTAGTTATTAAAAGAATTACTAGATTAGGAATATGAAATTATATACATATTTTAAGCCACTACTATGTATTTCGTTGTTTCTTAATGAAAATATTTATATATTCAGAATAGGAGTTAAGTTTTATAAAAATCGGACGTCTGAATCATATAGCTGCCATTGGAAGAATCGGGAAAAAGTAAATAAAATTATAAGTGTCTTGTTTTTAAAAATAAAGTCGTTTTCAACGATTTCAGAATTTGTCGAACGATAATCATAGGAACGACCAAAAAATGTATCCTAGATTCGACCTAGCTTTATGCTTTTTAAGCATCAAAATCGTATTATTAACTTATATCGCAGAACCAGTGGGTGATGGAACATAAGTTGGTATGTGACATTTACTCAGGAGCACCCAAAGTATGCATAATCAATGAAATCGTATATAGCTTTAAATAATTGTACATATGTATACCCATAAAGCACAGAGAGTAAGAGGGTGTACTCTTACATTTTTTCAAAGGAGCTGAAACCCTATAAATATATACTCTTAATCAGGATTATTACCCGAGTCGATCTAGTCGTGTCTATCTTATTTTTGGTTTCAAAAAGTTTTTATAACGGTAGACTCATTGATCAATACTTGTTGTTGCATGTTTTGCCTTTTGGGGTGAGTAACATAAAACTCTTAGTTAGGAAACTCGACTATTATGTTTCCCTGTATCACTCGGTACAATAATTTTTTTTCATTATACTTTCTTATCTCTTTATTATGGATATGTCTAGCATTTATAAAATCCAAGGAGTTTCAGAGTTATGCCTAATGAATTAATTTTAAAATGAATTGAAAATTTCATTACCACTTAAAAAAGTAAACTTGAAAAAAGTTTTTATTAAAATTAACTTAAAACAATTCTTTCTCTTGAAAAATTAATGATAAAATAGAAAAAAATGCTAGTGAAAACTTAATTTATTACTTTTAAAAAAATAATGATAATAAAAAAACATTTTATTACTTTTGAAGGAAAAAATGCTAATTTTTTTCATTAATAAAAACTTGTCTTGTTTGATTTCAAAATTAAAAATTATGGAAAATACAACTTTATATATACATAATATAACTGGTAACCCACAAAATTTGTTTTATGTCTTTGCCTATATGTATTCGAAAGCAATACCAATCTCACATCTATTGTGTTCCGTGAAGTAAACGTAAGAAATGGCACGCTTTTAACAACATTGATAATCGTTTGAAGAATTCGCAAATTCATAATGGATTTTTAATGCAATTTTACATTTAACAAGAAAGGAAAGCTAACTTCGGGCGGAGCCGAAGTTGAAATACCCTTGCAGAATATTCTGCAAATTATATTCTCCAAAATCATTCATAATGCATTCTTAATACTCATAAAAAATCCCAATTTCCTAACTTTAAAAACACTAAAGTTATGGCATTTCCAATCGTTCAGTTATATGGCAGTTATAGAATATAGTCCGCCGATCCTTATGAAATTTGATATGTCGGATTGATTAGGCAAAAATAAAACCCATAGAAAATCCCAACTTCCTAACTTAACAAACACCAAAGTTATGGCATTTCCGATCAATCAGTTATATGGCAGCTATAAGATATAGTCGGCCGATCCTTATGAAATTTGGTACGTCTGATTGATTGGCCAAATATAAAACCCATAGAAAATCCCAACTTCCTAACTTTACAAACACCAAAGTTATGGCATTTCCGATCAATCAGTTATATGGCAGCTATAAGATATAGTCGACCGATCCTTATGAAATTTGGTACGTCGGATTGATTGGCCAAATATAAAACCCATAGAAAATCCCAACTTCCTAACTTTACAAACACCAAAGTTATGGCATTTCCGATCAATCAGTTATATGGCAGCTATAAGATATAGTCGGCCGATCCTTATGAAATTTGGTACGTCGGATTGATTGGCCAAATATAAAACCCATAGAAAATCCCAACTTCCTAACTTTACAAACACCAAAGTTATGGCATTTCCGATCAATCAGTTATATGGCAGCTATAAGATATAGTCGGCCGATCCTTATGAAATTTGGTACGTCGGATTGATTGGCCAAATATAAAACCCATAGAAAGTCCCAACTTCCTAACCTAACAAACAGCAGAGTTATGGCATTTCCGATCAATCAGTTATATGGCAGCTATAGGATATAGTCGGCCGATCCCGGCCGTTCCGACTTATATACTGCGTGCAAAGGAAAGAAGGGTGTGTGCAAAGTTTCAATTCGATATCTTTAAAACTGAGAGACTAGTTCGCGTAGAAACAGACAGACGGACAGACAGACGGACAGACGGACAGACGGACAGACGGACAGACGGACAGACGGACAGACGGACATGGCTATATCAACTCAGGAGGTGATCCTGATCAAGAATATATATACTTTATAGGGTCGGAGATGTCTCCTTCACTGCGTTGCACACTTTTGACCAAAATTATAATACCCTCTGCAAGGGTATAAAAATGGGCAAATCCAAAGTCCGTCCTCTAAAGAACCCACGCTTTTTCTTTATCCTTAATCAATATCAAACAGCGAATTCTAATGTTGAGCCACCTCTAAAGCAGATAAAAATTAAAATGCGAATTCTTTAGAAGAGGTTGTACTTCTTAAATTCTGATGTCTTTTCAAACCGATTTCACTAATGCTTTTTTAATGATTAGTGAAAACTAATGATTACGCTTAAAGGCACAACTCTGATAGATACTCAATTATTTACATAAAAACCGGCTCAATTCCTAATCAAATTCAATTTAACAGAATCTGTCAGGAAATGTTTGGAAGGGCACATTTCAATGGTAATTATACCCGTTACTCGTAGAGTAAAATGGTATATTGTATTCGTGCAAAAGTATGTAACAGCTAGAAGGAAGCGTTTCCGACCCTATAAAGTATATATATTCTTGATCAGGGTCACTAGCCGAGTCGATATAGCCATGTCCGTCTGTCCGTCTGTCTGTCTGTCCGTATGAACGCTGAGATCTCGGAAACTATAAAAGCTAGAAGATTGGCATTTTGCATGTAGATTTTAGAAGTTCCTACGCAGCGCAAGTTTGTTTCAAAATGGTGCCACGCCCCCTTTAACGCCCACAATCGCTTATATACGATTTTAAAAATTTAAATATTTCGGAAAAGTAAAAATGCAGTTTTATTGTGTTTATCAATACCTATCGAAATGTAGAAGAAATTTTTCAAATCGGACCATTCGATAAAAAGTTATGCGTGATCAAAGTTTCTACCTCCATCTCCCTCGCACTCCCTTTACCTGAGTAACGGGTATCTGATAGTCGTGGCTCCCGACTATAGCGTTCTCTCTTGTTTTTTTAAATGTCAACCAAATACTGTATATTTCACACAATCTCAATAATGTTTAATTCTAAAACAATAAATTGAAAATTTGATCCTTGCGTTTTATAATACCTATATTTTCCCGTATCATTTTTAGCGGGCGACCGCCTGTTGGATATTCCTTGCAAGGTGTGTGGCGATCGCAGCTCCGGCAAGCACTATGGAATCTACAGTTGCGATGGTGAGTCCTAGAGACTGTTACAACAACTCCATTGTAAGCTTGCTAATCCTTTCCTTCAGGCTGCTCGGGCTTTTTCAAGCGGAGCATCCATCGAAATCGCATTTACACCTGTAAAGCTACCGGCGATCTCAAGGGTCGGTGTCCTGTGGACAAGACCCATCGCAATCAGTGTCGCGCGTGTCGTCTGGCCAAATGCTTTCAATCAGCTATGAACAAGGATGGTAAGTAACACACTGACATCCCCCCATACCTTTGTGTCCCGCCGTTGTTTCCTCTCCCACAAGTATTGTTTTGCTTTCCAAATACATTTAATTATGCAGCAAATTAGCTGACGTAGCCCGTCTTCGGCAAGGTTTTTTGGGCATAAATTAGTTTAAACTCGGAAACCGAAATGCCGCCGGCTCCTTCCACTCCTGCAATTGTGGCCAGGCTCGGGAAATTACCATTTGAGTTTTTGGCAAAATTTGTCATTAAGCTGATTATAAATTATGCGAGCCTCAATCCTGTGGTCGGGCCAAAGGACTTAATGGGGCAAAGTGTTGAATCTGATTTTTGCAAACACTAGAAAAAAAGAGAACAGTGCCAAAGGGTATATTGTGAGAAACAGCGTACTCTTAACAATTTGTAAACTGTGTTTTATGGTTCGTTTATAGAGAGAGCTAAATTTAACTACAGATAGAAAGAAATAAGGTTAAATAAAATCTTCTTTTTAAAGACTAACCTGTATTAAATATATTTCCAGCTATTTAGACATACAATCCGATTTAGATAACTTTTAAAATTTGTGCCGGGATAATTTAATAAATTTAAATATAAAGAATCAAAAAATCAGCTTTCAGCATAACACCCTTATTTTGAAAATAAGGGGTTTTCATTTTATGAAAAAGTTGTGGGACTGTCAAAATACTTTCCAATTCAAATAATTTACCTTAATACAATACATTACAGACACGCGAAAACTGAAGATTAAAAATAAAATATCAATTTTTGATTTTCTTATTTGTAACAAAAATTTATTCAAATGGTTAGGATGATTTTTGGTTAAAACGAACATCTGAATAAACTGTAACATATCTCCTGAAAAAATTATTAAAATTTATTGTTTCAAAAAAAGATTTAAAATTAAAGATTGTTTTACTAAACTTCCCACTTTTTCAAAGTTAAAGCAATGGAAAGAGGATACCGCACATTAACACTGAGCGGAATCTGCCACGTAGTATGTTTTGATTTTAGGCCTTGTTTAAAATATATGAACTTTTATAGTCAACAATTTAAAACAAAGCTTATTAGTTTAACAATGCCCGGATATTCAATTCAGCATACCAAATGTATCTCATTTTTAAATCGAGCAGCCCCCATCCATTCTGCAATCGGGAGTCGGATAGCCATAACCAAACCGAATACACAGCTCCATGCAACAATGCTAGCTTTAAAGCTCTTAAGCCAACATTAAATGTAGCATAAAAACACATAATAGCGACAAACATTCTGGGTATCTACTGTTGGGGGGGGGGGCGGACTTTGGCCGACTACATCCAGGAGCCAAACTCATCTCATGGATGTCGGTTTCGTATTTAGTATTCAGTAGCTGCCATTGATGGGTTCACTGCACAGAAAGCCTGGACAGAAGCAAGGGACAAGGCAGCGTGAGAATCGTTGCAGATTTTCTCACACGCAAGGGCCGCTCTTTGGGGTGGAGGGCTGGGCGTGAGGGTCGATTGACAATGTGCACTTAATAGCGGATTACACGCATTATCCGCTCGCTGAAAATGCGACTAAAATGTATTGACAATCAAGAGATGATGGCCAAAGCTCGAACTTAGACGTCAGTCAACCCAAGGACGTCCCCGCGATGATGGCTTGTAGACCGAAACGGTGCTAGAAAGAGAAGGGTCCGCCTACAGCTAGCCACCACCCAATTGAAAACGATAGAAGCGGACTATAGCATCCCACAAAAGAGCACAACTGGAAAAGAAAACAAGAAAGGAAAGCTAACTTCGGGCGGAGCCGAAGTTGAAATACCCTTGCAGAATATTCTGCAAATTATATTCTCCAAAATTATTCATATGATGCATTCTTAATACTCATAAAAAATCCCAACTTCCTAACTTTAAAAACACCAAAGTTATGGCATTTCCAATCGTTCAGTTATGTATATGGCAGCTATAGAATATAGTCGGCCGATCCTTATGAAATTTGATATGTCGGATTGATTGGGCAAAAATAAAACCCATAGAAAATCCCAACTTCCTAACTTAACAAACACCAAAGTTATGGCATTTCCGATCAATCAGTTATATGGCAGCTATAAGATATAGTCGGCCGATCCTTATGAAATTTGGTAGGTCGGATTAATAGGCCAAATATAAAACCCATAGAAAATCCCAACTTCCTAACTTTACAAACAACAAAGTTATAGCATTTCCGATCAATCAGTTATATGGCAGCTATAGGATATAGTCGGCCGATCCTTATGAAATTTGGTACGTCGGATTGATTGGCCAAATATAATACCCATAGAGAGTCCCAACTTCCTAACTTAACAAACAGCAGAGTTATGGCATTTCCGATCAATCAGTTATATGGCAGCTATAGGATATAGTCGGCCGATCCCGGCCGTTCCGACTTATATACTGCGTGCAAAGGAAAGAAGGGTGTGTGCAAAGTTTCAATTCGATATCTTTAAAACTGAGAGACTAGTTCGCGTAGAAACAGACAGACGGACAGACAGACGGACAGACGGACAGACGGACTGACGGACAGACGGACAGACGGACATGGCTATATCAACTCAGGAGGTGATCCTGATCAAGAATATATATACTTTATAGGGTCGGAGATGTCTCCTTCACTGCGTTGCACACTTTTGACCAAAATTATAATACCCTCTGCAAGGGTATAAAAAACAAGATGGAAAATATCGATTCAAGCAGTAACCGACGAGGAAATTCTCTGAATTGGAATACAATATTAACAAGACTTCTTACAGACTCCCACACAGAATTGAACGCGTATGGTTTAAATAATTACAATACCTGGAACATTTAAAGAGTTTTAATGTGAACAAGCTTTTATTAAGGTCTCAATGAAGAAGAAGTATTTTAAAAGAAATATCAATATTATCAGGATCTCACTGAAATAAGTTCTATCCAAATTTTAACCCAAATCTTAGAGTCACGTTCAGTTTTGACTAATTAATTAAAATCAACCAAAAAACTAAAATCTAAGCAAATTTACTTCAAAACACAACCTAATATTTCCCGTACCTCGAGCTCTTATTTTTTCTTTGATTAATTTCCAAAGCAATACTTAACGGGTAATATTTTACATTTTCATTAATGTATTTAATTTGAAGTTACAAAAAATTATAACTTCGCTTATGAGCTACAAGTTAAAGCCAGAAAATAAGCAGTTTTAAAAAGTACTCTACTTTTTTTTATGTATTTTTCTAAAGGATGATCACAGCGATTAAATGCTATGTTTTCGTATTTTTAGACTTTCTCAGTCACATCACGGCGATAAAAGACTAAGTTTTCATATTTTTAGGCCTTCTCAGACCAAGTCTGAAAAACACCAACAAGTGCTGGAATATGAGCGTGCTTCGAGATGTACATGTTCCTCACATTCTTTGCGATATTTTCTTAGTTTGCCGCTACAAAGCCTCATGTTAGGCTGCCTTTTTGGGGCTGGTTGGTTTTTCTTGGCTGGTTGCCGTAAATAAACAACAAACACACATGGACGCCAAACAATTCACACATCCTCCACAAACCTCACTCCACACCATCCACCTCACCCTATTTGAGCCCCAGAAAAATGCTACGACCTAACGCCATTGTAGTTCCCCCCAGACAAAATGCTTTTGTTGTTTAGAGCAGAAAGCAAAAAAGCCACAAAAATCGTTCAAGGCACGTTTGTGTAACATTTTTGTGAGTTTGGGTTAGGCGGGGTCATGCAAGAAGTAAAGTTGTTGGAGGTCGCCGGAGTTGACGACAGTGGTGGGGAATTGGGGGATTGAAATGAGTTTTGGCTGTGGTTAGCCATTCTTAGTTTGCCTTCCTACTGCTAAGTTTCCGTCTGCTTTGAGTGATTTTTCTATTGCGATCCCAAAAGGGCAAATATAATGAATTGGAAAGGAACTTATTTCTGTTAACTACTTAATAAGGTATTTATAGTTATAGATAATCTAATAACTGAATGTTTGCTTGAATATAAAAGCAATGGCCAAATTTTAGAAAGTTAAGAATATGTGATTTTTGAGCATGTGTTTTTATTTTTGCAGAAATATTTTTTCTTTTTTCGAGGCGTCTATATAATATCATTGTTTTTTTTGCCTTTTATATATATTATTATATTAATATTAAATTTATATTAATGTTATATTTTAAATAGTTTTTATTGGTGGGTGGGAAGTTCTTGACAGTTAAGGATTCTTAGGCTAGTGGTATGCAAACGCAGAAAATTAAAAGAATTAAGTCTGAGATACCCAATTGACATTAGGCATAATAAGTTTACTTTGAGAGCATATACATACACAAAGAAAGTAACTTTCTTAAAAAAGGTAAAAACTGTTAGATAAAATCCAACTTCTTCAAGAATAAATAAAACTAGCAAATTTTAAGCGATCTTTTCTCAGGTCGATCAATCGCATAGTTTTTTAAACTGTAACAGAGTATACATATAAATAAAATATTACAATTTATAACGTAATATAATACAAAAAAAATGCAATTTTTGTTAACTTCAAGGGATTTTATAATTAAATTAAGAAAAAAGAAGCGAGGTATATGAAAGTTTCTTTCGAAAACTTTGTTCAGAAAACTTTACCCGATTTTTTGGTACCTATCAAATATAGACTTTCCAGACTTCAGAGGGATTTTCTTGCTGTCAGGAGTCGAAATATTCAAGGTGATTCTTAAAAATGTTACAACTTATTTTCGTGTTATGTTTTTTTACAAAAAAATACTTTTACGTCAGTGCCATAACTCCACTTCCAATCTTTCAAATGTCATGAAATTTGGAGTAAGTATCACAAAGAGGAGGTGCTACCAATAATAACCTCAATGTTTAGTGCATTGAAAATGTGTATGCATCGTTTACGAAACCAATTTTTGATGGTGGCCTTGTCACAATGGCGGAATATGTTAGATTTTTAAGACTGAAAGAACAGGAAACTGCGCAAACTACATTAAAACCAAAAAAGATTGATTTACTCATCCCTCGCCGACGAAATGGCAATATGACAGTTTTCAGCTGACCAATCAGCACGCCACCGCACTTTGGAACTGACAAATAAGTTATTATGGGAAAATATGACAGGCATAGCACATTTTGCTGTCAAAGCTTTCTGAACTCACTCCCCCGTGCGGCTGACAGAATTACAAATGTTGGCTACTTTGTATGCTAATATCCTGGGGAGGGTACGAATTGGAGAATGGAGAAAAAATGAAAAGCGACGACGAGAGCTCTGCTTACAAATTATGTTGCCACTTGTCACATTTAATGGTATTTGCATTTGTATACACCAAAGTGTCAGCATCATCAACACGCATACTGCACGTAGCAACTCTCCCTTTCCAAGCCATCAGACATTTCTTTACTTTCTTTTTCTTTGCCAATATTTACGCAGCGGTTTAAGCGGATTTCTCATTTTGAGTGATTTGTGTCGCTTTGCGAGACCCATTCTTAAGAAACGCTTTTCAGCTGAGAAATGTAAAGTGGGGTGTGGTAATGATGGGGTCATTAGTCCCCCGAAAAGTGATATGTAATGATGCTTATAATGGCCAAGACAAATTCGTAAGTATTCCGAATTATGACATTTTAGAATGATAAGTAAAAAACTATTACATAATTTTGGGTACATTTTGTATGTTTTCTGTTTGTAAATATAGTTTTTATAAATGTACCCTTGATTCTATTAAACTTTTTTTAAAGTAGGAATTCAAAATAAACTGGAACGGAAGCTAACTTGCGTCATACCGCGAATTCATTCGTATATATATAAGAAGGATATTAGGAAAAGAGCAGCGAGATATTCCCATAATATTTTCGGAAAAAACTGTTTTTAACTTATTGTTCCTATGGCATCATGTCTCATAGTCCTCCGATCGATTTTTAAACTTGTTCAGTGTTCATATAAATATCACGGGAATTTAAATAGCCCTTACACTACTATTGACAGAGTATTTGGACAATACTCAAGGCATTGGTACGAAATGGAACAACATTATTTTATGTTTTCTGTTTATATATATAGTTTTAATAAATGTTCCCTTGATTGAAAATAGGAATTCATAATTAACTGGAACGGAAGCTAACTTGTGTCTTCCCGCGAATTCATTTGTATATATATAAAAAGGATATTCGAAAAAAAACCCGCGAGATATTCCCATCATAGCTCAAAGTCCCCCGATCGATTTTTTAACTTGATCAGTGTCCAAATAAAAAACACGATAATGTAAAAAGCCCACAAGCTCACAATGCCGATTTGGATAATACACAAGGTATTGGTCCGAAACGGAACAAATCCTTAGTGATGCTTGTGAAGAATATATTTGTACGAGTATACTTCTGACCAAAAATTTTAATACCTGAGGTTCTCCCTAGGTTAATATGAAAGATTCAAAAATAAAATTCCCATCTAAGCTAAACCCAGTTCTGTGCCAATAAACATATTTAAGAATCATTATTGTTTAGTTTTGGGGCACTACAAACTCCGGATTGTGTCGACCAAAATTTATTATAAGAGCATTTATCAAATCATTGTCGAAAGGGGTCAATTTAACGCTTAAATCAGTTTAATAGTATATAAATTATACTTTCATAACATTATATACTTTAAAAAAATTGTCAAAAACGAGACAAGCATTGAAAGGAAACCAAAAACACAAAATTAAATTATTTATTGGTTCAAGAAACAATTATTTTAAAATCAATCATTTTCATGGATTCTCGGCCGTGACAGACACTGACGTCTTCTGTAACAACACATCCTGATTAGCTTTTGACCGGCTATGACCACACCTGATTTGCCCAAGAATGGAGCACCCGCTACCCGCTTTTTTTTATCTTTAAAAATAATTAGTCAATAGACGAAAACAAGGTCCATCCTGTCTTAATATCTGTAAGTAAGATTTGCTCGTGTTTCTTACAAACCTCAGCTGCGGTACTTGAAATAAATTTAAAAAAAAATTTGTGAAGGTTTTGACCAGAGAACTTTAAAACTAAAATATTCATCTAATTGGAAACGGACAGACATCTAAATAGACAAAAAGACTAATTATGATTATTAATACAATTTAGTTATTAATCCTTATTGTTTTGAATAATTATAAGTTTGGCTTGATCTTTAAATGCATTTGTACGTTCCCACGTGAGCATGGGTTAAATTACTGATGGCCAAATAAGTCTAACCAATATTGGAGTTTGGTTTGATTTTGTCTGCTGTTTTCTATTAAAATGAATCCGTTCATCCCATCGAAGTGTAAACTTAGAAATTATCAAAGGCAACTTTTTCATCCTATATTTCCCCAGTTTTTGGCGAGGATTAGACAAGGCAAGGCATTAAGACAAACATCAGTAATAATCCCAAGGGGACGAAGAAAAGCCTTTTCCGAGATTCAGCCAACTATAAAATTATTGAAAACGACTACCAAATGGAAATGTTAATAGTTTCTGTTGGTGCTCTGACTCGCAGCTAGCAATGTACATTGTTCAAGTATATTGTTACTTACTTCTGGGTTCTTAAGCTCTTTTGTCAACAGACTGTGGTTCCCCAGCCTGGCTTCATTTTCGGGCCAAGTCTGTGGGACTGGCTCGTGACGGTGTCAATGTAAATTTTTGTTGTTGTTGATGTCTATTCCGGAGACGACTTTTTGGCGCTGGCGCAAAAGGCAGACTCGGCTAATTTCATGACCACATTTTAACGTATTGATTTTTGATGATGTGCGTGCATATGTATATAAACATTCGACAAGCCTACATAGGCATGCATATGTACGTATATCGAAACATATATGTCCCTCTGTGACATTTATTGTGTAGCTTTTAAGCCGCCAGGTTCGGTTGAGTTATCGTTGAATTCCCCCACCGTATTACGTATACGCAATTTCATTACACATGGCTGCAGGGCACAGAAAGCCATGGCTGAGAGACACGCCCACACATGCAAATTCACACGCACATTCACATGCGCTGCGTGTTTTACTTAATTGACATTATAGCCTACTATGATATGTGCATACACTTCTGCCAGGATACAGGACTGTGCGACATGTAAATGCGCCTGGCTTGCACATGTCATAGACAGGACCCCCAACACCCAACACCCAACTCCCAACACCCAAAGCCCATGCCCACATCCTCCACCCACGCCTGCATTGCAGTGTGCGTGAGTGAGTCAGAAGTGTCAGTGTCAACATTAAAAGCGGATTTAAAATCACTTACCCACTGGGCGAGTGCAACTCGGATGGGAGTCGGAGTTGGAGGCGGAAAAGCCGTTGGCCTCATCATGCACGGAGCCACTTTCTGCATGGAACGGGGTGCTGAAGGGCTGTAGGGATGCGACAGGCGTTAAACTTGCATGAAATGCCCCAAGAGTTTAACAACACAACGAATTTATGGGAGTATCAACAATCTATTGCTGGTCAAACTATTCAGTTATAAACAAGTATAGAGCGAACTCTATACTATAGAGTCAAGGTTGAATGTTATTTGTATCTTTATACGAAATACCCAAGTTAGACAAGAAAAAAAAACTTTTTTCTACCACCAAATTATGTTTGAGTTATGGAGACTTCAAGTGTATAATCGATTGCATTTGTATTTATACGTTCTACTTTCAAATTAAACTAATTCGACTTATACAAGAGTGACACAGAAATCCCTTCTATCCGAATTTCAATCTAAAATCAAATCTGTTTTGGGGTCGCAGTGCTTAAAGCTTGTTGGCTTGGTTTCATCTTCAAGTATAAGCGATAAAATTAATTCGTTTTTTATGCGTGTATTTTTTAAGGTGCAATTTGGGGAGGTGGCTCTTAAATTTTAACAACTGGTTAAATTTAAGGTGAAACGAATTTAAGGCTTTAACCCACCCTAACAGTTCCAATTTTCCAAACTTTCACTTTTGCGTTTCCACCGGTAACGGTAGCCTGTGATCTTTAAGAAATAATTTTTGTACCGGACCATCCAAGCAGATTTGTAATTTGGCGGCTAATGTAGTTGGCTCATTACTTCCGGTATAAAGTATGACTTAATAACTACAAAAAATTAAACCATATACATTTGTAAAAATGTATTAGTTTAAGTTTTAATTATCCCATATAAATTTTTAAAAATGTATTGGTTTAGGTTTTTCTTGTTTACTTGACATGAATATAAAATCTAATTAACACTTGACTTATAAACTCTTATCCAGAAATCCAGGAGTTTCCCCTTCACCTTTCACCCTTCAACTGTCACAACCTCTTTCTTCGCCGCAAACAAACACCTGGAATATCTCTCAGGCTTTTCTAAACTGTGGAACAAAAAGTAACGTCCGCTGGTGAAAAGAGAGAGCAAAAAAATTACAATCTACAAATCTAATTAGCAACTCATTACGAGGATCACACCCTCCTCACAAAACACCACCGCCCCCGCAGGAAAGCGAAACAAATCGAAAAAGAGAAACAGAGCAACATATTGACCGATTTGCTGAAGTTAATCAATTAATTAGGGTAGCGGAAAGGGAAGTGGACCACGGCTTCCGTAAAAGCAAAACCAATTATGTCAAAATACATGCATTCATGGGGTGTTGAGGGGCAAAAGCTGAGGGGAGACAGACGCAGACAAAGGCGCGATGCTGTGTCCGGATGCCAGAATGGGCAAAGAAAAACGCGACGGAAAAATTAATGATAAGTGGCAGTGGGAAAGCGAGCTGCCACGCAGCTGTTCCGTTCCCACAGCATGACACGACCACGTCCACGACCACGACGACTTCACGACGATACCGCACGCAAGATCCCAAATGATGGCCATCATCATCGAGTTGGCGAGCAGCTATCTGCCTGGCCAGAACTGGCAAGGAAACCCTGCCGCCCATAAGCTGAAAAGCGCAACGCGTGCCCCAGAAATCGAAATAAATAAATCTGCCGACGGTAATGAGCGGGCCCTCGCTTTACATGCGGGGCCATCCAGATAATGTCGTAATCAAAACTCACCAAAAAGGAATATATCAAAATGCGATTGTTTGGCAGGCAAATTAAAAGTAAATAAGGCAACGCTTGCAAATTGTGAGAGGAGGGCGAAAAGCGAAACCGAAACCGAAAATAAAATAAAAAGATATATAAACCGTGAAATTAGGAAAACACTTGAAGTGATTCGATGTGCTCCGAAATCATGTAAGCGGGGGGGGTGTTTGCGTACACCCTGCATTCTGGTTCGGTCGGGGTTGCACGGACTAGTAATGGAGTGCTTAATAGTCCATAATGGAAACATTATGTCGGCTCAGGGGCTGCTCGAGTACTCAGTCACCCACGGTATTGTCGGCCAAACAATGGAATATGAATTGAGCACTTGTCAAGTAGTTAGCTGTGGCCGGGGTGACTCGCGAATACATTCTTATTATGCGGCTCAACCTGAATATTTATATTGAACAGTTTCAATCATATTATTCCAACAAAGAATAAGATATAATAAAGCTTTATTTGGAAACAAAAATTTTGAAAATCTAGAAGTAAGCGAGTTTTTCATAGTCGAGTGGCCTTTGAAAAGCAAAACAATACTCAAATAGGGACGGAATAAGATTCGAACAAAGTGATAAGCAAACTCCACTCATAAATTACATAAAGCAAGAAAGTGAAAATACTGATTAATTAATTAATAATCTTCCTTGATTTATGTAATTACTTAACCAGTTGCTATTTGTATAAACATTTATTGAAAAATAACGATGTTATACCGATTTTTAACAATAGTTCCTATGGCAGCTATGTATATATAACATAGTCACCCGATTTTCATTAAATTTAATCATAAAAAATTACTAAGCAAAGCGAATTCCGAAATTCATTTAGAATAATTTTTACTCATTTAAAGTCTGTCCGTCCGTTTTTAGGCAAACTAGTCCTTTAGTTTCAAAGCTATGTGGATGAAACTTTGCAAAATGTATTCTTTTTGTTGCATAAAGTACGTCAGTCGGAAAGGACCGGATCGGCCATAAGAATAATCTGGAAAAAAAGGAAATAAAGTTATGAATTCGTTGTTTCCTAGTATATATCCATTTACCCCGAGATATAGTATTTTTAGCAATTTCAGAAAAACGGTTTTGGTTTTATAAAAATGGGACGACTGTATCAAATAGCTGCCATAAGAACAATCAGGAAAAAGCAAATTTTAATTATAACTACATTGTTTCCAAAATATTATAATTTTTGAAGATTTCATACCTTACTTTAATAAAAATCGGACGACTATATAAAGTAGCTTCATTGTTTTTAAGCATCGAAATCGAAACATAGAAAATTTATTTTGTACAGCTGAAGAGTTCACTTTGGCTTGCCTACGATTGCTTATTTTCTTGTTTATGATGTTATATGATTTAGTCGTCTAATTTTTATAAGGCTATTACCAAATTTCTAAATATATATATTTTTTTGTAAACATTATTTAACATGCCACATAAAGATGGACCTTGTTTCGTGTATAATAAGGTGTATTTTAAAGATCCCAAAAAAGCGGGTAGTAGTTGTTTTTTAACAAAAACAACTTTGTTGTAAATGATTATATCTCAAGGTGAATTGAAAAACCCACACAAATTAAGAATGTGGAATCTGAATTCTATATTTTCAGTTAAATAGTTTATTCTCACAAATGTCAAATACAATTTTACGCTTTTATGAAGAATTAAAAGATAAATTTATTCTTTGTATTGAAACACACTTACTTCACCAACGACTCTGCATTAGCAGAGTTAACTTTTTTTACTTAATACAATTGGGTTCATTTAAAACGCCTGCAGCTATTTTCTTGTTTTGTATATAAGGCAGACACGACTTGTGCATTTTCCATCTTTCATAACTTTTCAGTAAGTAAATCAGTCGTTACTTTTTTACTCATCAACTTACTTTTCTACTTTTGCTTTTGGTTGTCCTTCAGCCAAAGTTTTTTTTCAAGAAAAAATGGCATATTCTCAAAGTAAAGTGGAGTGCTTAAATCAAGGAGGATGGGAATATACAAATATTATAAGTTTTCCTGCCATGGCAGCTAATTTTGTTGCCTTTTTCACGCGTTTTATGTTTGAAGGAGAAAGACGCATTCGGAGTCAAAGGCAAAGGGTTAACTTGAAGTTTGAGTTCCGCAGGGGGGTTTTCAACTTTTCTTTCGTATTTTGCAGAACCACAATTTTTAAGTCCCGCTGGAAATTGGGACCTGAAGTTTGTTAAACCCGCAGCATAAAAATTTGATGAGTTTGGCATTTTCTTTAATTGAAAATTGTGATCTTTTGAAAGCTTTGAGACTTTTTTCCGCTCTAGATGGAAACTTTTTTCTAGTTTTATTAAACGTGAAGCGGAAAGAAGCTAGAGTTGGGGGCAAAAGCCCCTCAAGTGACTGTAGTCATTTTACAGAGAGACGCACTCGCATATGCGATTAGCTGGGGATTAAAATGTCACCCCTTTTGCGCTACGTCATGCAATCTACAAGATAGGCAGAGCAGCTACAGATACATTTAATTACAAACAAATAAAAGTCATGACAGCCACACACACATGGTGAGCCCCGCAACCTCAACCCCCATTATTCCATTCAGGTTTAGCTTAAGGCATATGCAACAGTTCACACGCCCGAGGACAGTTCATCTATCCGCTACTCTGTATCTTTATAGCTCGTATCTTTGCATCTCTAGCGTTCTAATAATCGGTTTATTGTTTCTTCCCTCCTGTCCCTCACTTCTTTCGAAAGTCGGGGAAAGACCAACCTTTGGGACCGTACCACAAAACCTTTTCCGAAAAGTTTTAAAAGGGAAAGATTGTGCAGAAGAGAAGAAAGCCGAGCGAGAGTATCTTTGAAATTAACTTTATTTATTTAACTACTTAAAGGCAGATTATCGCAATTACACACTTGAAGTGATTTTATGCAAACTAGGTTGGCCCGTAGATGCAATGATATTAAAACACGGAGATGTCTGTTAAAATAAGTATGAGCAAACACCTCATGGTCCGTGCAAATCGTTATTTATTTTTTCTAAATAAATACGTTTTTGCAAATATAACGTATATGTCCAGGCGAACTTATTAATGCGCAAGGTGGGTTTATGGATTATAGATGGAGTTTTTCATTTTTTTTTTGTTATGAGAGGATATATACTTCTCTCATTTTCAATTTTTTGTACCTATGAAGTGAATTCTAATGATCAACCGAAGGGAAAAACATGCATACTTGGTATAAAAAACCTTGACAAAACCGAAATTTAGGATTGTGTTCGACTCGATCAAATTTTTCCAAAAGTTTATACATTTCCCAAATCGATAGGGCTGTAAACAAGACTTCTAAATGTTTTCAATAGTCAATTCTTCCCCTTTCCTCCCCAGCTGTTCAGCACGAGCGAGGTCCAAGGAAACCAAAGCTGCATCCGCAACTGCACCATCACCACCACCATGCTGCGGCCGCAGCCGCGGCTGCCCACCACGCAGCAGCCGCCCACCATCACCACCACCACCACCACCATGCCCACGCCCACGCAGCGGCCGCCCACCACGCTGCCGCCGCCGCAGCGGCTGCCGCTGGCCTGCACCACCACCACCATGGCGGCCACCTGCCCGTCTCCCTGGTGACGAACGTCTCGGCCTCGTTTAACTACACGCAGCACATCTCCACCCATCCGCCCGCGCCGCCCGCTCCGCCAGGTGGCTTCCAGGGGCCAGCCCCGCCCACTGGCCATCTGCACCACGCCGGTGCTGGACATCACGGCCCGGCGTTCCAGCATCCTGGTCCAGCGGGACATCCCGGACACTCACTGCCGACCCCACATGCCGCCCTGGCCAGCAGTTCGGGCGGAAACGGAAGCTCGATCTCGAGCGGCGGATCCGTGGTGGGCGGTCCCTCGATGCCCTTCTCCTCGCACTTGCTGCACCACAACCTGATAGCGGAGGCGGCCAGCAAGCTGCCGGGGATTACGGCCACAGCCGTGGCGGCCGTGGTCTCGTCCACCACCACGCCGTTCTCTTCGGCGGCACAGGCGGCATCGCCCGGCAGCAACAACCACAACTACTCGCCTTCGCCCAGCAACTCCATTCAGTCGATCTCGAGCATAGGATCGCGCAGTGTCGGCGGCGAGGAGGGACTCAGCCTGGGCAGCGAGAGTCCGCGGGTGAACGTGGATACGGAGACGCCTTCGCCGTCGGCCTCGCCGGCCTTGAGTGCCGGCAGCATTTCGCCGGCTCCCACGCTGACCACCTCTTCGGGATCTCCACAGCCCCGCCAGATGTCGCGGCACAGTCTCAGCGAGGCCACCACGCCCCCCAGTCACGCCTCCCTGCTGATCCGCACCAGCAACAACAACAACAATGGGGAGCACAAGCAGTCGAGCTACACATCCGGATCGCCGACGCCCACCACGCCCACGCCACCGCCCCTTCGGCCGGGGGGAGGTGCCTCCTGCCCCACGGGCACGAGCTCCAGCGGATTCCTGGAGCTGCTGCTGAGCCCGGACAAGTGCCAGGAGCTCATCCAGTACCAGGTGCAGCACAACACACTGCTCTTCCCGCAGCAGCTGCTGGACTCGCGACTGCTCTCCTGGGAGATGCTGCAGGAGACGACGGCGCGCCTGCTCTTCATGGCGGTGCGCTGGGTCAAGTGCCTCATGCCTTTCCAGACGCTCTCCAAGAACGACCAGCACTTGCTGCTCCAGGTGAGGCTAGGCGCCAAGCTATTGGGCCATCTGTTTTGCACGTTTTAATTCCTGTTAAGATTAAGGATTGGGAAACTGTTTTCCAACTTGCTTCACATATATATGAAAAGATCAACTCCAGTAACCAGTAAGGATATGCTAGCTTTTTGTTAGTCTAACGAACTAAAATAGCAATTAAAAAAAAGAATTAAGGAACGCTATAGTCGAGTGCCACGACCATCAAATAAAGTTAATAAAGTCTATTGAAAACTTCGAAAATAATTTCTGATTTGAAAAATTGTGTGTTTTGATAGATGTTTTTTTTTAAATTAAAAATAAAAAAGATGCCTAAAAGTCTTTTGCTCTCATTAATATATGCATGTATACAGTGACGTTATAATGAACACTATAATTTGCTTGTTGGTGTGTCGGTGGATATTAACCGAATATGTTTTTATAACTCCTAATAACAAGTCTTTACCAGTCACTACAGAATTTCGCAATATATGGGCGTGGCCACTTAAAATAAATTTCCGCTTATTAAGGGTAACTAGAGTCTACATGCTAAATCTAGCTCTTTTATACGGACGGACAAACGGACAGAGAGGCGGACATGGCTATAAAAACTCGGCTACTGATCCTGAATAAGAATATCTATATACACTTTATAGGATCGGAAACTCCTTCTTCTTCCTGCTGCATATTTTTGAACAAAAACTCAAAAACTAAAAATCAAAATTCGAGATGTCAACCAAAAGTGGCCAGCAAAATTTTCCAACTATTGTTTTTAGGCAAATTAAGTGAAGGCAGCGTGATAGGCATTTTAAAATACCTCCTTAACGACATATATGACAAGTCTTTAGCTTAATAAGCTATGGGCGTAGAAAGCTTAGCAGGTTTTTCCAATACTAGTAAAACTAATTTTTTTTATAACACAATTAAAATAATTCAAAGATACTAAACCCGCGATTTGAGCTTTTTAAAAATGAAAATTATTGTTTGTTTGTGGGCATGCACCAGCAATTTTGTTGCTGTTTGTATGCGCAAATAAACCAAAATTTGAATATTCGAAAGACCAGTTAAATCTTGAATTTAAAATACTGCATTGTTGTTTTAAAATTAGTTTCCCTTAACATATCATAACTTAGCTAATATCCTATTTATTTCTTTTTTAGGAGTCTTGGAAGGAGCTCTTCCTGCTCAACCTTGCACAGTGGACTATTCCCCTGGACCTGACGCCCATCCTGGAATCGCCCCTCATACGGGAGAGGGTGCTGCAGGACGAAGCCACGCAGACGGAGATGAAGACGATCCAGGAGATCCTGTGCCGCTTCCGCCAGATCACCCCCGATGGCAGCGAGGTGGGCTGCATGAAGGCGATCGCCCTGTTTGCCCCGGAGACCGCCGGCCTGTGCGACGTGCAGCCGGTGGAGATGCTGCAGGACCAGGCGCAGTGCATCCTGTCCGACCACGTGCGTCTGCGCTACCCCCGCCAGGCGACCCGCTTCGGAAGGCTGCTGCTCCTGCTGCCGTCGCTCCGAACCATCCGGGCCGCCACCATCGAGGCGCTCTTCTTCAAGGAAACCATCGGCAACGTGCCCATTGCGCGGCTGCTGCGTGACATGTACACTATGGAGCCGGCGCAGGTGGACAAGTGAACCGGTCCCGAAAAGTAATCAAAATCGATTCAGTAGCACCTAACCTGCAAAAATATTTGTACACCAATGCGACCCGAAAAGTATTCAGATTCACTGCGGAGCGAAATGGAAAAGTGGAAAAATGGAAAAATGGAGTGAACTTGCCAGCTCGCCCGGGCAGCAACTGCAGATGCGGCCGTTCGCAGGAGCCATGTAATATATATAAATGTACAATCCGCGCCCTTCATTGGCGCTCCGCTGCCGCCGCCCACGTTCCCACACCTTGATTTATCGCCAGCAATGCGTCGCGCTCGCTTTACTTTCGTTCCATTTTCTAACATTTTTATTCCCGTTTTATTTCATCTTTTTGGCAGGGTTTTTTCTTTTTGACTGCCTGTGCGGCGCTCTGTATTTATCTTTCATTCGACGTTTTGTCGTCGCTTTTCTAAAAATTCCCCATGTTATTTCAACCTGGCAAGGACCTCCATTCCCATCGCCATTCCCATCCTCATTCCCATGCCCTTGCTTACAAATCACTCCCCTTTCTGCGGTATCGAAATCGTTGTCGCAGATATGTTGACTTTTTTCACGCTTTGGCTTTGAAATACCCTTTAATATGGCAAATAAATTAAGTTTAACTCAGCTTTTAAAAGATTTGATTAATCAATATTCTTGTTTAGCAAGATTGTCATCAATATTATCTTTCTTCAGGAAGAAAACGACCATCCTTCCCCTAGCATTGAAACCGATCGTTGTTGCAACATGGCCTGCCAATTATGATTATGTAATTGAGTATTTTCAATCATACAAACCAAATTTTGCCAGAGCCCGTTCTGACCAAGACTCCATATATCATCATAAATACAGTAACAATTAACTACTATTCCACATACACGCAATTATGGCTAAAAGCATCGAATATCTACAAATTTACACGATCGTTCCAAGTCTGATAATGCGTTATTGAAACCCATGTGAGGGCTTAAATAAAATTAGAAAAATATTTTGCTATTTAGCCTTTTCAATATTTCGGCGCATTTTCGGATACTGTCTCATACTAAAGGGTATTTAAAATCGTTATAAGGCCGGTCATATCTGAAAATCTGTCCACTGTCAAGATTTAATATGACTGCCCTTTATGCAGGAACGTTTTTTATACCCTCCTACCTCTTTTTCTCAATTTCCTTTTTTCCTTATGGGGTAACATTCCTGATAGCACGTTTAGTAATCGTGAAAATGAAAAATCAACTTTGCCGCAGGTCAAACGACCAAATTTATGTTGCATGTTATGCCTCACTGTTACTGTTGTCTCGTTGGTTGCGTCTCTGGCTTGATGTTTCAGTTAGTTTTATCTAATGCATATCTATATACAAATGCATCGATAAAAATGGACATGTATGCATCTGCAATGCGCATTGATAAAGTCTTTGTTTATGCAAGCCGAATGTTTTATAATTGATTTTTTCACATTGATACTCGTAACGATGTAAGAACATGAAATTAGACTTAGCAAAAATAAAATCCTTATATATATATATAAATAAATGTAAAATAATTATGGCCAATAACCAACTAAGGGATATTGCACATTTAAATAAATTGAAATATTACGAAAAATACGAAGTTATTTATTTATTTATTAACTGAGTATAAGCTTAAGTATAACTTTTAATTAAAGCTAAGGACAGCAGCTTTGGTTGACTTCATTCATTTTCGAGTCGTAACAATAATAACATTTTCGTATTAAGGTTACATTCTATAATTCCCCAATCTATATTGTGTAATTTAAAGATTTATTTATTCAATTGCATTTTATTCTTATTTATTTACGAATATTTATTTTAATAACTAATTGTATGTGTTTCTCATGCCGTGCTTTAGGTTTATTGGTACTCCATTCATATTATGCGTATTTTTCATCTATAATTAATAGTATAAATCGTCATCAATAAGTTATAGATTTGTGTGTTTTATGATTGGTGAATTATGAATTCAAGATTGTTTAAGCGTTGATGGAATTTTGGGTTGGAAAGGACATTAAGAAGGTTGCTAATGGGTATTTGCGTTTTACAGTTCTGGAACGCTATACATTAATTAAGGATATGCTCAAAGGACATTGTGTTGTTGTTGCAGAATTACTACAGTTTTTTATATAAGTTGTATTAAACTGTAATTAACAAAAAAATCGATTGCCTTTCTTATAAAAATGGTTTATTTTAACAAAAAACGTTTGCTCTTAAAAATAGAAATAAAAAAATACAAAGTTTTCTTTTTTAATTAATACTTTTTAAGCGGTGGGCAAATGCATTTTTAAGGGGAAGACAAACGATTTATTATGGTCAAAAGATTCTGTTGCGATTCCAAAAAAATTAGAAAATAATTTAAACTGAAGGTGGGCTAAAAACTAAGTGGTGGGCAGGAAAGGGGCATACGATGAAATCTGGGTTGATAATGCGTAAGCAGTGATTTTAAATTATCAGTGTATAAAAATATATAGCTGATAAATTTATTTTTTTCACTTAAAAACGACTTCATGTTTGCCAATAACATCTTCACTTAGGTGTCATGCAGTATTCGAAATGGTAGGACATTTGTCCTAGATTAATGGGGAATCTAGTTTAAGAGATAGATTTAAAATGTTTTAAAGTTATTTTCCCGTTTTATTTTATTTATGGCATTTTAGAGCGGGATGTAACTAGTTATAAAAGTTTTGGAATCTGATCGGCGACAAACAAAAGGCTCATATTTCACAACGAATTGTATTGTTTAGAGTCGTATTTATTGTTTTTTTTCGCACACAGTACCAATGCCCACCCCTACCGACTAAGCAACCAAGGGGCCCAGCCATGTACTGTACGACACGATTCGAGAGGAGATATGAAAATATAGGTAGGGGCCGGGAAACAAATTTACTTCCAATTTTCAGCTAATAATGTAAATATCAATTACAAGTAGGAAACCGCCGCTTTTGACAGAGTGTGCCATCTTCGCAAATCGGTGAGAAATTTTGATCGGCAACGCCACATGGCAAGCTAAAGTATCGGTCAACAACTCTAAATTGTCTCGTTCGTGTATTCTTATTGTCTATAAATTTCTTGGTGCGCAAAAATGGCGAAACACGAACCGAATAAGCGTCATTTGCGGGAGATTTTACATTTCCCGTTCAATTCGAAAAAAACGGCAGCTGAAGCGCGTAAGTAAGTCGTGTATCAGTTAAAGATCGTGTCGAGAATGGTTTGCGAAGTTTAAAAATGGCGATTTGGACGTGGAAGACAAGGATCGACCGGGTCCCGTGAAAAAGTTTGAAGACGCGGATTTGGCTGCTCTGCTGGATGAAGATTCTTCCCAGACACAACAAGAACGATCACCGGAGCACTCTACCGGACCCAGTTGATGCGCATGAGCCGAGCGCTGAAGGAAAAACGGCCACAGTACAAGGAAAGGCATGACAAAGTGATACTCCAACACGACAACGCCTGGCCTCATGTTGCCAAGGTCGTGAAAACTTACTGGGAAACGCAGAAATGGGACGTTCTGCCCCACCCGCCCTACTCTCCAGACATCGCCCCTTTGGATTTCCACTTGTTCCGATTAATGACGGATAGCCTCGCTGAACAGAGGTACGAAGAGGTCGAAAATTGGATAGATGAATGAATCGCGTCCAAAGATGAACATTTTTTTCGGCGCAGAATTCACATGCTGCAGGAAAGATGGGAAAAAGTTGTAGCCAGCGATGGAAAATATTTTGAATAACTGGATTGTAGCTAGTTATATAAAATAAAGGCTGAAATTTTGCAAACACAAGAAAGGAAGGCAAACTTCGGGCGGAGCCGAAGTTGATATACCCTTGTAGAATATTCTGTAAATAAAATTCTCCAAATACTCACAAAAAATCACAACTTCCTAACTTTAAAAACACCAAAGTTATGGCATTTCCAATCGTTCAGTTATATGGTGGCTATAGGATATAGTCGGCCGATCCTTATGAATTGGTAGGTCGGATTGATTGGCCAAAAATAAAACCCATAGAAAATCCCAACTTCCTAACTTTACAAACACCAAAGTTATGGCATTTCCGATCAATCAGTTATACGGCGGCTATAGTATATAGTCGGCCGATCCCGGCCGTTGCGACTGCGTGCAAAGGATCGAAAGGTGTGTGCAAAGTTTCAATTCGATATCTTTAAAACTGAGAGACTAGTTGGCGTAGAAACAGACAGACGGACAGACAGACGGACATGGCTATATCAACTCAGGAGGTGATCCTGATCAAGAATATATATACTTTATAGGGTCGGAGATGTCTCCTTCACTGCGTTGCACACTTTTGACCAAAATTATAATACCCTCTGCAAGGGTATAACAACAAAGGTATATTTTTTTTTTATTTTTTTCCGATTGTTCCTTTGGGAGCTATATGATATAGTCGCCCGATCCGGCTCGTTCCGACTTATATACTACCTGTTATAGAAATACATATTTTGGGAAAGTTTCAAGCAGATAGCTTTAAACAGACGGACATGGCTATATCGACTCTCCTGGTGATGCTGATCAAGAATATATATACTTTATAGGGTCTGAAATGTCTCCTTCACTGCGTTGCAAACTTTTGACTAAAATTATAATACCCTTTGCAAGGGTATCAGCATCACCAGGCGAACCCACTATCCATGTCCGCCTTTTCGCCCGACTATCCATGCGTCCGTCTTTATGGTTTTAAAGACGGAACGGGCTGTATCATAATCCTCCTATAGGATCAATCAAGGAAATAAAATTATAGCTTCGTTGTTTCTTAACATACTCAACGTATATTGCTTGTTTCTAATATAATTTTTGTAACAGTTGCAAGGTTATATATTGGTAGATTTTAAAACCCTACCTAATTGAGTGTCTGTTTACTGTTGATTTGGGCTTATGTAGATAAAATAAAAGTTGTCAATGATATTGATGCATTGGTTGATCGCAAAAGATCGGTATTTTTACTTTGGTTCTTGCAAGCACGGTAAATGATTTGATTGAGTGGAGTGTCATTGACGTACATAATGGTGTGTATAGCCTTTGTTTTTAAGAACTCTGTTTTGCTTTCTATTGTTTGGATGTTTGATTCTAGGTAGAGGTTATATGTGGGAGTCGAGTGAAAAGCTCCCTTTAATATTTGTAGGGCTGAGTTGAGATGCGTTTTAATGAACAATTATTTCAGGGACGTCATCGCAAGCAGTAAAATATGCATCAGATATGTTTTCCAGAACAGATAAAGCTTGCAAATATAACTGCTGGAGCCATATTTAGTTAGAAATTGGTTAACAGAGTAATAGTATTCAATAGTCGGGACACCCTAGCGTTTCTTAGGAATATTTAAAAAAAAACGTATGTATATTTGTTTCGTTAAATCTCAATTCCACGGTCATTTCACATTCAATGGAGTCAGTGTGCTGGTCCATTTCTCTCTAAGGAGAATAGTGACGGGGAAGGGGTTTGTGATATGGCCGAGGTGTACAGTAGTCTGCCCCCTCTGTGTGAGTAATGTTTTCCATCCCGATCCTGATATGGACGTGGCAGAAATTATTCCAAAGGCTCCGGCACTAATTCTGAACGTCGAGAGATTCCCGACCTGCTTTCTTATTATTTCAATGGGAAGGGTAGACTCCAGTGCATCCAGGGATCATTCGCAGACTGCCTGACATGCAGACTTTAGCCATGCATTGAGTCCTTCTTGGCTTACCTAAGCATTTTTCTTTGACAAGGCGGACAACCAGATCGAGACCCCATACAGGAGTATCGGGGGGATCACCGCATTATACATGCGCATTAATATTAGTAGTCCCAGTTTTCCGCAACCGATCGTCTCTTCTGAGGTTCTAGTCGAGCTCCAAATCAAGGATAAGTTTAAGTTATTTAGCCTTGTCTCTAAGCGGCTTTCCACATAGGGAAGGTAATGCCATATTTCCTGGAGAAAATAACTAACCGGGAGCAGGCTATTGACTGCTATGTTCCACAGAAGCGGTCGGAGTATTCCACCTTTCAGTGTGTATCTTTTTCGCATAGGTCATAAGGTTTAAAACCGTGAATGGCACGGCTTACGTTCCTATCGCTCAAAAGCTAGTCTAGAGCAGAGATTTCTACCACGATAGGTGATACTGAATTGTACGCTTAATGGAAAATGTACGCTTAATAAGACATCAAAGGACTTCCACTAGAGGTAGAAGATGACGGTTCCGGGCGATTAATGCACCCTCCGTTGGTGGCATAGTTGTCAAGATTCTTGTCGCTGCGCTAAGACGACATGATTAAGCTAAGGCGTTGTTGCAGGCCCTTGTAAAGGTAGAGTTGAGAGATTTATGATTGCCTCGGTATAACTTTCCTGAGTTGGCAAGCCTCTATTTTGATTTTGCATTGATACAGGTGGTGGCCCTCCTGATCTAAGGAGCTCGGTAACTACACAAAGCTGGGGCTTAATTAGGATGGCTTGGTGCGGGAAGCACTAAGGTTACTGCTCCAGACTCAGAACCACTTGACGTCCTGAAGTCGCAGACGATAGGCCAACTCGGATGCCAATACTGTCGTGATTCATGGCCCAACTTAGCGCCAACCTTCTGTGCACCATAGCCCTTAATAGGATACTCCGGCGAGGCCTGTGAGAAACATTGCTTAATATTTCAAGAAATAAATGCATTGATGTTTGCAGAGCTTCGAACACGTTTTCGAAAGCTAACAAAATAAAGCAGCAAAGCAATGAAACTTATTCTAACAGTGTCCACGTATTAGTATTAAACATTAATCATGTGGCTGTCATCATGTTTGTTAGCATATTCAAAACAAGTTTACAATAAACAAAAATTTTTTCATGATCTATTTTACAATCTAGTTGTGTTGAGGCACCGATGTTAATAATGCACGAAAGCAGTTTTAGGTTGAGAAATTTATTTAGCGGTCATTATTTAAATCAAATTTTAAATTATAATAGAGAGCTTTATTTTCTCAAGTGGCGTCTTTTACGTATCGTTACCTCATCATACTCTGTTGGTGCTGCCATATTCGCATAAGTGGCCAATTCGATTTTGCGGCAGCTTGACAATTTAAATTACGGCGGTTAAAATCTCAATTTAAAAAGTGATAATAATAGCACAATTCACGAATTATGTTAAGGTTAATTGTTTGCCAAAGAAGGTCAACGGGCTTGCCCAGTTCAGAAATGAAAAAAAAAGATTTTCACTGAACCTATGTTTTTAAACTTTCCTAAAAACAAATTAACTTGTCAATATGTTTTGTCTTCGCGATGTGAGGAAACTTTTCATCCAGATCGATGAAATTACGCTCCAACACCGTGTGCCACCAACACACCCTGTTGCTTACTGACAGAAAAAACAAATATAAAATAATAGTAAATAATACAAATTTGGAGTTCGTTTACTTACCCTATTCTTTATTTTGATTTGCCTTATGCTTAGTGATCGGCTTTTTTGTTGTGCGGGTACTCTTAATAAAAAACAAGAGAGGACGCTATAGTCGAGTGCCTCGACTATTAGATACCCGTTACTCAGCTAAACAACTTTAGATTTTGCATTAACATAATGTGAATTAGAGTCACCACAGGAAAAAAGGACAAAAAGTTCAAATTATCAATTTGAATTCGGCGATCTCAGCTTTACAGCACGAGCATCAGCACCAGCGCTGCTTTAGCGCAGGCAGCTTTTGTCCTGCACCAGCATACACACATACGCCATTGTTTGACTCAGACCTCCAATTTGGCTAACTTGATTTGATTTGCATAGTTCTTGGGATATAGTTCGGTATTGACAAATTAAAACCATCGCAATTTCCTTTAATAGAAATCCTCATCGAGAATTAACGTTGACTCTGTTGAGCACTTTGGCCAGCTGTTCCAAAGTCATCCGTTAGATGGCGCCATGAAAGGCGGAAATGTAGGCGCTAGCCAGGCTTAAGCGTTTAATGGGTTTTTGGGCGTTAGAGTGGGCGTGGCAAACTTTTATTAGGCCAATCGATAGGTATTGACGAAAGAAATACATATCAATTAAAGTTTTCTTAATATCATCAAAACTGTGGCCACAGCTTGTGGCTTGTGGGCGTCAGAGGGGGCGTGGCACCATTTTGAAACAAACTTGCGCTGCGTAGGAACTCCTAAAATCTACATGCAAAATGAAAATCTTCTAGCTTTTATAGTTTCCGAGATCTCAGCGTTCATACGGACAGACAGACGGACATGGCTAGATCGACTCGGCTAGTGATCCTGAACAAGAATATATATACTTTATAGGGTCGGAAACGCTTCCTTCTACCTGTTACATACTTTTGCACGAATACAATATACAATATATATATATATTCCTATATTACTAAAAACAAGAAAGGAAAGCTAACTTCGGGCGGAGCCGAAGTTGATATACCCTTGCAGAATATTCTGTAAATTATATTCTCCAAAATTATTCATATGATGCATTCTTAATACTTCGGGCGGAGCCGAAGTTGATATACCCTTGCAGAATATTCTGTAAATTATATTCTCCAAAATTATTCATATGATGCATTCTTAATACTCATAAAAAGTCCCAACTTCCTAACTTTAAAAACACCAAAGTTATAGCATTTCCAATCGTTCAGTTATATGGCAGCTATAAGATATAGTCGGCCGATCCTTATGAAATTTGGTAGGTCGGATTGATTGGCCAAAAATAAAGCCCATAGAAAATCCCAACTTTCTAACTTTACAAACACCAAAGTTATTGCATTTCCGATCAATCAGTTATATGGCAGCTATAGGATATAGTCGGCTGATCCTTATGAAATTTGGTAGGTCAGATTGATTGGCCAAATATAAAACCCATAGAAAATCCCAACTTCCTAACTTTACAAACACCAAAGATATTGCATTTCCGATCAATCAGTTATATGGCAGCTATAGGATATAGTCGGCCGATCCCGGCCGTTCCGAAGAAACAGACAGACGGACAGACAGACGGACAGACAGACGGACAGACAGACGGACAGACAGACGGACAGACAGACGGACAGACAGACGGACAGACGGACAGACGGACATGGCTATATCAACTCAGGAGGTGATCCTGATCAAGAATATATATACTTTATAGGGTCGGAGATTTCTCCTTCACTGCGTTGCACACTTTTGACCAAAATTATAATACCCTCTGCAAGGGTATAACAATAACGCTGTGTCTTTGCGCTGCACTTTGTCATCGTTTCTATGGCAGCTATATGATATTATTGTCCGATTTTAATTTAATTAAATCCGTAATATTATAATATTTAAATATTACCAAATCCCAACGAAAAAAAAACTTAAAAACAACAAAGTTATAATTTTTTGAATTTTTTTTCCCATTGTTCCTATGCGAGCTATATGATATAGTCTGGCTCGTTCTGACATTTATACTACCTGCAAAAAAAAGACAACTTTTAAAAAAGTTTCAAGCAGATAGCTTTAAAACTGAGAGAATAGTTTGCGTAGAAGCGCACGGACGGACATGGCTAGGTCGCCTCTCCTGGTGATGCTGATCAAGAATATATATACTTTAAATTATAATAACCTCTGCAAGGGTATAAAAACCTCCACGCTTATATATTATTGGCGTTGAATATACAAAAGGGTCAAAGTGTTTCACCCAAATCGGTTCTTGCCGACTGCCTCACCCACTTTATTGATCTTCCAGTCTCCAGTTGGAAGAATGACTTTCTGGGAACTGGTTCAAGTCGACCGCTTATGCACCTCTCCTAGCGTTTCTATCGCTTTTTTGAAAAGGACAATCGACCTGGCTTCCTCACAATCGATAATGAAGTATAAGTCTTAAAAGAGTAGCTTTCTTTAGTTCGTGGGGGTGGATATCGTAAAAGCAAGTATATTTGCGGCTATGGAATCATGTTCTGTAACGGGTGACAAAGTTATGTATGTACATAACCGATTAATTTTAATTATTTTAAAAATGATACACGCAGAACAACAAAAAACAATTTATATCATTGGAGCGGTGCTTGTTAATTAAACATAAATTAAATTAAATCTTTAAAATACGCCTCACAATAAACAAAGACAGTTCTTGTGTGGCCTATTAAATAAAATGCCTTCTGAACTTTTTAAAAATGGAAATATGTAAAGAAACAATGAAGTTCAAATTTTATTTTCATTTTTACTCAATTGTTCCGATGGGAGCTAAATGATATAGTAGTCCGATCCGGCCCTTACCTGCAACAGAAATCAAACTTTTTGCAGTTAAAACTAGTTTGCCTACACTCAAACCAAAATTAACCCTAAATTTTAGAAATTCGCCAGAAAACTTTATTTTTTCTAAATCCAAGAAAAGATTTATATTTTCAAGGAATTTTTTTCTCAAAACAAGAAAACTTTTCTTAAATCAAGAAGGTGTTTCTCAAATGTAGAAATTGTCGCCATAAACTAAACTCGCCCTAAATCCAAGAAAGAATTTTTTTATTTTAGTAAAAATGGTACTTGTTTTTAGAAATATTTTTCTTAAAATTAGGAATTCTGCCCTAAAAAATTATTTACCCTAAAAAATAGAACAAATTTCTGAAATTAACCTTAAAATTCGAAAACCCTAAAAAATAGAAACGCTTTCTTAAATATAGAAATATTTTCTGAAATATAGAAATATTTTCTAAAAAATAAAAATGAATCCCAAAATATAGAAATATATAATATATATAACATAGGAAACATTTTCTAAAATATCACACCCTGACCATAAAATTGTTCTAACCATGTCTGAGTAGCCTAGGGGTTAGAACGTCTGATCAGAAACCTAAGCACCGCAAGTTTAATTTCAACAGCCGTCGCATTTTTATATTTTTATACCCGTTACTCGTAGAGTAAAAGGGTATATTGTATTCGTGCAAAAGTATGTAACAGCTAGAAGGAAGCGTTTCCGACCCTATAAAGTATATATATTCTCGATCAGGATCACTAGCCGAGTCGATATAGCCATGTCCGTCTGTCCGTCCGTATGAACGCTGAGATCTCGGAAACTATAAAAGCTAGAAGATTGGCATTTTGCATGCAGATTCTAGGAGTTCCTACGCAGCGCAAGTTTGTTTCAAAAAGGTGCCACGCCCCCTTTAACGCCCACAATCGCTTATATACGATTTTAAAAATTTAAATATTTCGAAAAAGTAAAAATGCAGTTTTATTGTGTTTATCAATACCTATCGAAATGTATCCCTCCCACTCCCTTTACCAGAGTAACGGGTATATGATAGTCGGGGCACCCGACTATAGCGTTCTCTCTTGTTCTTTTTATACCCTTGCAGAGGGTATTATAATTTTGGTCAGAAGTTTGTAACGCAGTGAAGGATACGTTTCTGACCCCATAAAGTATATATATTCTTGATCAGGATCAATAGGGGAGTCGATATAGCCATGTCCGTCTGTCCGTCTGTTTCAATACCGTTTGTGAGCTCAGTTTAAAAGCTAGCGATCTAAAACTTTTACAGTCGTCCTAAAACATGTGTACGCAGATCAAGTTTGAAAACCGCCCCGATCGGATGGCTATATCCTATAGCTCACATAGGAACAATCGGATATAACTTGCGAGAATGGAAGATATTTCGCGCAGTGTAAAAGCTATTGACATAAATCTTTTCAAATCACATTTTTTATGAATACCTTGATTAGGGTTTAAGCGCTTGCCGATCGGACGTCTATATCCTATAGCTCCCATAGGAACAATAGGGTGAAATCGGTCCAAATTTGATGATTTTCAGAATATTTCGTGTAGTATGTAAGCTATTGACATACATTTTTCCAAGTCTTATTTATTTACGCATATCTTGATCAGGGTAAAAGCGCTTGCCGATCGGACGGATATATAGAAACGGATAGACGGACAGACTAATAAAGAATATTTATACTTTATAGGGTCGGAAATGTGCCCTTCCCTGCGTTGCAAACTCTTGACTGAAACTTTAATACCCTCTGCAAGGGTATAAAAAGGGTCATGCTAAGCTTACTGAAACTAAACACATTAGACCGCCCAAAAAAACCTAGCAAGCCAAAGTAAATTCTGTTAATGGAAGTATTACCAAACAAAAGCGACAGCAAAATTAAAACAATTAATACAATTAAGTGCTTCCACACTATTTGCAGAGCAGAAAAACGAGTAATAAAAGAAGGCTCAAAAAAAGATGATAAGTAAATAACATCAAAAAATTGCCGAAAACTTTTTACAGGACAACGCGAGCGGCAAATAAAAATGTAAATCATAAAAAGCGTAATGAAAATAAAAATCCTCAATTTGTATGCTGTCGCACATTCCTCAATGCTTAAGCATAGTCCAAGGATGGGTTCACGTGAGTGAGTGTACCAGAGCGGAGTGGAGCTGTCATAAATTCTGTCAGCAGATCCGAGTCCGAATGGGAACGTCCTTACAAACGACATGTGCGGTATGCGTCTATTATTGATGCCCAGTTTCTGAACATCTCCTGTCATCAAAGAGCCCGGTTCAATTGTCTGAGACAAATGTCTTTGGCAGAAGGTAAAGAAAGAAGTCTTATTTTGCATATGCAAACGCCTGGAGCTTTAAGCTGAGGAGGGACAGCCGCACAAACCGCTCGGACATGTTGCACATTACCCTTTCAGTTTTCCCTCGTCTCCAGTGCCGCCCACCTCTTTGGTGGAAAAGTTTTAGCATTCGCTCCCAGTTCTTTTCACACTTTTCTTTTTGGTGCTGGCCATGGGCAATACATCTTGGGCCACAAAACACAAAATCGTCTTAAGTATTTTGTGTGGTTTAAATAAAGTAAAAATAATAATGCAAAAATAAAACCCAATGCCCAGCTGTCCTTCTCAAAGAGTGGGAGTGTGTAAAAGGATAAGCGTGCTACATCCGCTTAGCGTTGTCTTCTTCTAGTCTTAGTATACCCTAACGAAGCCCTTACCAATGGAAATATATTTGCAAAGTCGAATATACTTATGGAAAATTATAGAGTGAGGACTAAATTTATGTTTCAATAATATGCATATCAAATAAATAATATATAGCTCAAATCCATCAACGTTTCGCCATTAATGTAAGAACACTATAATTGCCTTTAACATTTTGTTCGATTTAATTTCCAAATAAAACTGTATGCCCAATTCCAATTTCCAATTTTTTTAAGTCTAAAGAGCATTCAATTGTCACTCAATTCTAGACAGAATGTAACGTTTTCTTTATTCCTTTCTAGCCATTTATTTTTGGGTCTCGTTGTTGCGTAAATGATTTTATTTCGTTGCTGTAACATTTTTGATGTACTATTATTCTATGCCCAAGTCCCCAATGTCCATTATTGTTTTTATAGACACATTGCTGCACACAGCTCAGCACAAAGGGGCAGCAAAAGGGTTAATTCCCCACTCCCGGGCCTCCATCGTCACCGACATGGAATGCCTCACAGTCAGCATGACATGCGAATTAGCCTTTGCGAAAAAGGTGGGCTGCATATGGGGTATACGGGGTATGTGTGATACGGGCTATGGGCTATGGGCTATGCACGAGTGTGTGAGTACAAGATCCACGCAATCTTGATGATGTGAATTGTGGCACTTGTCCATCAAATTTGGAGCGTGGGCCGGCATAGCATAATACACGATTGATAGCTGTTTGCTAATTCTGAGTTTGTGCATACGCCTAGTGGGGCGTGAGCTTTAATAACGTCAGAACAGAGTCTATGGGGAACACAAGCAAACCACTTATAAGCTTGTAATCTATAACAGCTACAAGGAGATGATCCAAAGGAATCGATAATTAAACAAAAAGGACAAGATTTAAAACACAGTCCATGGAAAAAAAGACTGTGGAAAACGGAAAGCTGCCGCTGTACCGTTCGAAAGATGTATATTCAGGCTATTTTATTTTAATCATTTTCTTTTTTCCAAAAGACACGAATTTCTTAATAAATTAGTACGGAATACTTTTTTACTTAATCAAATACATACAAATGTCAAATCAATATTTTGGAAGGGCTTAGCTAGAGCCCACCATAATTGATCGTCGATTCAGCTGAATGCTCGGTAAAATTTTAGGTAAAAGATGTCTTGAGCCAAGTTCCAAATATGACAATTTTTATACCCTTGCAGAGGGTATTATAATTTCAGTCAAAAGTTTGCAACGCAGTGAAGGAGACATTTGCGACCCTATAAAGTATATATATTCTTGATCAGCATCACCAGGAGAGTCGATCTGTCTGTCCGTCCGTCTGTCCGTCCGTTGTTGTTCTTAATTTTTAATTAAATTAAAATCGGACAACTAACTATATCATATAGCTGCCATAGAAACGATGCCAAAATGCAGCGCAAAATCGAAATAGCTTTATTGTTTTTAGTAATATAGGCATAGAAATCGAAATGTAGTCGATTTGTAATAACTGCAAGGGTATATAAGCTTCGGCTTGCCCAAGTTTGCTTCCTTTCTTGTTCTTCTTAAACAAAGTCTAACTGTACTTAATCGAAATATGAATTTTACCTAGGCTTCCTGTAATACGCAGGCTATGCCACAGGCGATTTCCTTTCCCGCCAACTCTCGGGATAATCATATGGATAAACCAAAATAATCAAAAACACGATGGGGCAACAAACTCCGCCACATCACCGCAGATGTTCAGCCGAGTACAAGCAGGGCAAAAAGGTTGGCTCTCACCATACTCCATCAAGGCAGGTTCGGGTAAGGAACCATCGACATTGGGCATTCATGGGTAGTTCTTAGCTGGAGTCAACGGCCAAGTCAGGGTCCTACTGATATCAAAATGACTTCGTTCCAGGATAAAACGATGGCGGGAGAGTATCAGCAGGATTATTTAGAAGATCGATGTAGAAGAAGAGGCTGTTAGAGTGTCGCGTGAGATTACCCTTACCGTGGTCAAAGACATGGTAAGGTTTTGAAACACATTACCCCTTGGATTTTCAAGGCCTTTGCCAAGTGCAAGCGCGTTCAACCTTTTTAACCTCCACGAGGATGGAGGATGGGTAAGGTGGACGACATCTCTGATGAGGATTGCCCGTAAGGGAATGTCGATCTGAAAATGTAATGGGCTGATACAAATAAACCTGAACCATTGTAAAGCGGTTCCAAATGCTTTACTGCTGCACCACGGATCGGGAAAAGCTGACGTGGCCTTGTTTCAGAAACCCAAATGTAGGAACAAAAAAGTAGGATTTTTAGACTGCATTTTTTAGAGTATATGCTATTCGTAGCCTTGCGAGGTCTCTCTATCTTTCCTTTTACTTTATCAGTAATGAAGACAACTCCTCCATAAGTCTTGGCGTAAGACTAGAAGGACTGCGAGAGGAATAATATTCATGTGTGGTGAGGGGCGATGCTAAGATCCACCACACATATTGGGATTTTTATTGGTTTTATATTTGGCCAATCAATCCGATCTACCAAATTTTATAAGGATCGGCCGACTATATCCTATAGCCGCCATATAACTTATTGATCGGAAATGCCATAACTTTGGCCGACTATATCCTATAGATCTCATATAACTGAACGATTGGAAATGCCATAATGCTGCCATAGGAACGATGGCAATATGCAGCGCAATACCGACATAGAAATCGAAATGTACTCGTTTTGTAATAACTGCAAGGGTATATAAACTTCGGTTTGCCGAACATTGTTTCCTTTCTTGTATAACTTTTTTTTCGATCAGCGAATAACTGCACTTGTATTGTATAAAAGATCGGAAATCTATGGCGTTGCAAACTTCTGGCCTGAATTATAATTTCCCCTGTACTTATGTACGTGTTTAGCTAGCTGCTAATCTAGAACCGAAGAATGATCTTCAGATGCTTCAGTTGGTTCTTCATTTTGGAGTTCACCACCATTTGTTGTTCCTCCGACTTCTTGATTTCATCCAACGTCATTCGGATATTATCAGTATCGTCGATTATCGGGTTGAGTGCAGCCAGGCAAAAGGAGTCGCATTGTCGTGGTGCTTCTTGGAGAACACGCAATGACTGATCCTTTAGATTGAACCAGATTTTCCCTGTACACTTGGAAAAATTAATAAGCCAAGCAAACAGGATATTAGTCTCAGCATTTTAAGTTATTTGACCCACTCAAAACGAATTTAAAAAGTGTACTGAAATGTAGCTGTTAGTTGAAGAAACAAGGAAGCCTAAAATATTAAAAATATAATATATTCTTATCTACAGTACGTGGCCGTCCACGTCTCTCATCCGTCAGCCAACAATTGGAAAAAAACCCAAATCACCAAATACATTTATGTGTGGACTAGCAAATAAATAGGTATGGGCTAATGTTCTTATCGCTTATTAGTTCTTTAAATATTAATTTTAGTATTTGTCAGTTTGGAAAACAACAAATAAACTTTTTTTTACTCATTTGGAAACCAAAACGAAAACAAATCTACAATCTGCTTCGTTTATTTCAGCTTTTATGTGCACAAATATATTGATAGGTACTTTCTGGCTTTCCAGAATCAATCAGATCATAAAAACACAGTTGCTGAATCATTGGAAATTTAATGAGCATTTTTGAGCTTTTGACCAAACGACTCAAATTTATTCCTGGTTATTGTCTAATTAGTGTTTGCTTCAAATGTTCGTTAATAAATAGGAAAAAACAGTAATTGTATGAATAATTGAAATGCCAGGCTAAACAGAATCATTGATTTGCTTAAATTTCCTTCTTATCGGCGGGCGTTTTCGTCGCAGTGGCAATAGAAGATCCACTCGAAAGGTCCAAATCACTAGCGCCATTCTGTAATAAAAATCTAAAAAAAACCAAAGACCGGAAAATCATAAATTGGGGTTAAGTAAGAAGGTCGCCGTCAGCAGGGGTTTAGTGTGACGTCACCTTCTCACAGCTTAATACATTTTATCACTTTATTTTTTTGTTGCCGATTCAATAAAAACAACACACTTGAATCCAATGCGGGGCTGTCTAATCTTGACCTTTTTAATTTTCTTGTCTAGTTTATTTTGTCTGATTATAACCTGGCCAATTGACGGATATTTTAATCAAAGGTGTAAGCTAAATACTTGAAAAATTAAATTTTAATTAAAAGACAAGCAATAAGAATTATCTGAATTGCATTTAATTTAGCAATAAATTTGCAGCAAAAGTCAAAAGGGCACTTTAGTTTTTGTTTATTTGACGATATCCAAATTGCTAATAATTTAAGCGGTCTAAAAAAGTAACCCAAATAAAATCCAGATTCCAAAACCAATTACCTAAAGAAAATCTGAAAACTCTATTTTCGGATTTTTTAACAAAGCCCTTGGAAATAACAGTCAGATCTTTGAATGTCATTCCTCGTTGAATTCGTTACAAAATTTCTAATCCATTGGTATTCTCAGCTATAAAATTTTATTTTGGCCAATATTCGCAAAAATTATGATGTTACCTTATGAAGCCGAAGTTTATATACCCTTTCAGTTATAACAAAACGACTACATATCCATTTCTAAGCCTATATTACTAAAAACAATGAAGCTATCAATGTAGCCGTCGTTTCTATGGCAGCTATATAATATTGTTGTCCGATTTCGACAAAACTAAAAGCGTAATTCTGATATAGTAAATTATTACTATATCTACGAGAAATATTTTTGAAAAATCGGAGTCGCTGGTTCGGTGTAATTTTACTTTGCTAGATAATTCTTATTGCTTGCTTTTAACTTAAATTTAATTTTTCAAGTATTTAGCTTATACCTTTGTTTAAAATATCCGTTCATTGGCCAGTTAATAATCAGACAAAATAAAGTAGACAAGAAAATTAAAAAGGCCAAGATTAGACAGCTCCACTTTAGATTTCAGGAAAAAAACATTGGATAAAAACCGGTCAGGTCGCCTCATATCACCCTACCACCACCATTTCTCCACACGCACACAGTGGAGAACGTCTTTCCTACGCTTTCGTAGCATCCGTCGGATACAGACCAGACCAGACCAGACCAGACCAAAGATACCAAGTCAGGCCACGAGCATAACGTGCAGCTTTCCAGCTTTCGCCGCAATCAATTTTACGGGTGCACAGCAGCAACAACCAGGAGCAGCTTAAAATGCGGCAGTGGAATTAGAGCAACCCCGAGCACAGCCATGCCACACCACTCCACCACTCCACCACCCAGTCACCCCACAGGCGGTAGACATGCCACGAGATGGAGGAGCGCACGTGGTCCTGCTCACATGGAGGTATTAGCCCGTAACAACGCTGCACGGGTCAACGTCATGCAGACGGCTGCATGTGTATCCTTGTACGGAGGCTTGCAGTGGAGCCGCACTGCCCGGAGCCCAAAGAATTTGGGCTGCACTAAATACAAAAAATCCATTGGTCAAATTGACCGAAGACACAGCTCACATTTCAAAACAAAATTGGTGGCCAAGTCTACACCGAAAACAAATAATCACTTCCTGCACTTTAAATTTAAGCAGCCCTCAATTCTGAAAAAATCGGCATAATATAAAAATCTTATTAACAAAAACGTTTTAATTTTAATGTATAGTAACCGAAACATTAATTTATAAATTCTTTTGATTACTAGATGGAGTGAAAAGTAACCTCCTTGGGAATGAAAACAATTTTGTTTCTCAAATATTTTTTTTATTTTATTCAATGTAGTCCCCTTTTAGCTCGATACACTTATTCCAGCGATTTTCCAACTTCTTGATCCCATCCGAAAAGTAATTTTTCGGAAGGTCTGCAAAATACTCCTCCGCGGCGTCGATGACTTCCTCGCGTGAGCAGAATTTTTTAATAACGCGATATCTTTTCAGGTTCGGGAAGAGATAATAGTCTGAGGGAGCCAAATCGGGTGAATAAGGTGAATGCCGAAGCAATTGGAGCCCTAAGTCACTTATTTTAGCCGTGGTTGCTACGCTCTTGTGCGCCGGTGCATTGTCTTGCAAAAACAACATTTTTTTTTTCATTCTGTTCTCTGGTGTGTAATAGTGGATCCAGGTTTCATTAACAATTACCAATCGACGTTCGAGTTTTTGGTCCGGAGTGAGCATGAGCGGCACCCAACGGCAGCATAACTTTTTCATATGCAGAATCTCGCTTAAAATATGGCGTGTGCGCTCAGTACTGATCTTTGTGGCATCTGCTAACTCGCGCACTTTCACTTTGCGATCAGCCAATACCATTTTGACATTGTCCTCTGTAACCGCATCGGAAGGCCAGCCGCTGCGGACTTCATCGGTAGTAGAGTTGCGGCCACCACCGAAAACCCTCGAAACCAATATTTCACGGTGTAATCTGACGGAGCATTTGCCCCATAATATTTGTCCAATTTTTTTTTTGTTTCCTTCGCCGTTTTGCCTCTCAAAAAATAATGTTTAATGAGAGAACGTTCGTTTTTATCCATATTCAACATGATGCCAAACATGTCAACAACAATCAGCTGCCAAAACAAAACTAAGGGCAGTATCGCACTGAAATTTGGTATGCTTGTCTAAATATGAACGCACCGTAAGGAACCATAGCCTTCTTTGCAGTAGTAGCGCATTCTGGCGGTCAAGGAGGTTACTTTTCACACCACCTAGTATATTTATCAGAAAGAAAAAAATTGATTTTGCTTTCTTTTATTGTAAGGCTCATTCTAAAGATGATTAATATTTCGATTAGAAAAATGACTCGATGTCCGTTTGCAGTCGTAACAGAACGAATAAAACACAAGAGCACAAATCCGTCGAAAAAAATAGTTGATTTTATTATGTAAGCCATTTTAAAAATTGTACCAGGAGCTTTGTTACTCTGATGATTTGCTGGCAGGAACCACTTCGCTTAAAAAATTCGATCTAGGACCTTGATTGATGCAAACTAAAGTGAGTACAAAAGAGCAAGAGCCAACTAAAGTGAGTACAATTTTCAAAGGCATGCGATCAAGCATTTTTCACCTTTAACTGTTACATACTTGACTACGTCATGTTAATGTCCATCTATGAGACAGAAATCAATTACTACACTTTATTGCCCTAAGTGTGTAATTATCCTTTAGTATCACCAGAAGTTCTTCAATATATAAATAGAAGATTTAAGGACTCGCATAAATTGCAATGCATTGCTATCGCTAATGTTGTCGTGTCAGGATTTCTTGGATTTCTGAAACCTTTCCGTTTTCCTGTTTTTTCTGTTTGATTCCATGGTAAGGGTGTAGATGCTGTCGAACTCGTTGTTCTAGGTATATCATAAGTTTTTACAGCTAAATATGCCTTGCATAATTGTTTAATGGGGGAGAGTCCAGCACCTCACGAGATGTAGCATATACCAAGCACAGTGCTAAGCGACTCTGTCGATAAGGTTGCCCCCAGAACCTTAGTAAGGAAGTTCGAAATAACCTAAAAGAATATTTGAATAAGGGCAGGACTGGATAATCTGAAGTACCTTGGCAAGACGAGTGTGCCGGTGTACAAAGAAATTAATAACAATAAAATGTATACCGCAAAGTTTAACATTTTTCTTTTGGTTAAGGATTCTTTTTTAGGTTATTAAAAATATTGATATTTCTTATAAATATTAAATTATTTTATAACAAGAAAGGAAGCAAACTTTGGCAAGCCAATGTTTATATACCCTTGCAGTTATTATAAAACGACTATATTTCAATTTGTATGCCTATATTACTAAAAACAATGAAGCTATGTCGATTTTGCGCTGCATTTTGACATCCTTTCTATTGCAGCTATATGATATTGTTGTCCGCTTTTGACAAAACTAAAAGCGTAATTCAGATATAGCAAAATGAAATTTTTTTTTCGTTTTTATACCCTTGCAGAGGGTATTATAATTTCAGTCAAAAGTTTGCAACGCCGTGATGCAAGTGATGCTGATCAAGAATATATATACTTCATACCAGGTTTTTGGCATAAATATCCACAATTTTTCGGCATTCGTGTCATTGCGACGTTTTAAGTCTTCCCAAAGATTCTCAATAGGATTTAAGTCCGAAGACTGGCTTGGCCAACTCATAAAGTTTACCTCGTTTTCTGTAAACCAGGCCTTGACCAGCTTTAAGGCTGTAAATAACTGACGTTATGGCAGCATAACGTCAGTTAATAGGCTTTTATATCGGAATCGGGTCATAATATCAGTTATGCAATGTATCTGACCAACGCCATGCCAAGAAATAAAGCCCTAAACCATTATTCATCCGCCCCTTCGCCCTTTTGTACATGAGTGCATGTGCTCCGCCAACAGATGCAAATAATTACTCATATATTTACATGCATGTATCATCACTTGTTATCATAAAATCAGTTATGTACACGCTAACGAATGCCATTTATTTCTGCTATTTAAATAAAATAAATTAAAATTGTAGTTCTATGATCATTAAGGGGGTCCTCTACTCTCCAAATTTTTAAAAATCGATTTTTTTTTTTGCTTTATTTTGATCTATATGTATCTAAGAATACGCCACAGAAAGGGTTTGGTAAATAAAAAAAAATTTTCAAAATCGGTTCAGTAGTTTTTTTACAATCCATCCACGAAAACACCCTTCATTTTCGGGCCTCGAGAGTAGAGGACCCCCTTAAATTTTTTTTTATTTATTTGTAATACCACTTTTCTGGAAACACGCAAAATTTAATGAAATAATAGTTATGAGCACCCACAGCGGTGGCTCTGGGGAGCCCTTTGCTCACGATACTACTCACGAAGCTGGTGGGTGTTTTTCAGGGCCAAATAGATCATTGATAGTCTGAGCCAATCCCTTTGGTATGTTGTTCATGTTCTTCAATGCGTCTCCCAGATTTTCAATACCTAACGATCCGGCTTTAATAGTAAATCCCGCACTGGAGAGAGCCTTATTAATACGCTCGCTTGCCCAAGGGGGAATGCTTTCAGCTTCGGCGGGCCAAAAGACTAGGTAAACAATGTCAGTTATTATTTTGTCCCACATAGTACAACAATCCGTATGACTACTGACCAATAAAAACGATTAGGAGTTGCAGTAAAGTAGTCCACTTGAGTCTAGACATCGTTTTGTTTTAATTTTTATAATAAGAGAATATATAATTCATATATAAATCTGAAGTCTAAACATGACTAATTTCATTATCTAAAAAATAGGAGTGACGAAATGATTACTTTTAGTTTTTATTTATTTGGATTTGTCTTGCTAAGCTTGGATATAAATATTTAATATAATTCTGAATGGAAACTAGTACATATTTCAAACTTACGGCTATTTTCGTTTCTATAATAGCTTAGATAAATAATAAAATGTCCACATTAAATTATATACAAAGTTTTGAATCCACACGAAAGATTTACATGCAAATACTTTTAAAAAATCAAAGTCCTAGTACTCAGGTCAAAACAAGTTCGCCAGGGGAAGACTTTAAGCCTAGTACTCAGATCGAAAAACGAGTTCGCTGGCGGAAAACAGCAATCTGTGACCGCGTTTAATGGTTGTTAATCACCCATTTAGTTATATTATAATTGGCTAATTTCTTGCCTTTTGAACCAAATAATTTTCTTAATGAACTACAGGTTGATGTTTTGCCCTTATTTCAGAACGCACAACCTTAAATACAAAAAGTATGTAAGTACCTATACTGATGAATGCTCAAACATGTAATAAAGACATTGACAGCTCAGTTGCACAACACTCCAAAACCAATTATAAAAGTCAATTCACTTTTCAACAGCAGTAGGTGTTCTAAGCGAATTAAAACACTGCTATGAAACTGCTAAGTCAATGGATCAAGAATAGCCAACTACCTACTACGCAAAACCCTAACAGATGGAAGAAATCAAGCTCAAATATCCTATATAAAGCAAATATTCCCAATAAGCAAACCTACTGAGGAAAGCTTAATCAGGCATATGTATGCCCATTAATCATGAGTGATTCACTTTTCAAGAGGGCAAATATATTTGTCGCCCATTTAGATAACGTCTATAAACCGAATTTATAAACAAATAGTATTGTGCTTCCAATAAACAACAGCAACAGGAAAAGCTACCATGGTAGCAGAGTCATAAAGTCTTAAGAGAAAAGAAAGCTCTAGGCCACGATTTTATTTTCCCTAAAATTATTATAGAATTGCCGAGCTGTTTGATTTATGCTGTATATTTTCTCTCCAAAATATTAAAAAGAAGATGTTGCCCAGGCCTTTAACCGGGTTTGCTTAATTTATAAAATCAAAATAATACTTCCACAGAACACCCATAAAATACTGGAGTCATACCTTAAGGGTGCTTTTTTTTCTGAATGCACAACCTTTGAATAATATTGCATTAAAATTTTAGATTGATCCGAGTAGAACTTCCGAAGTTATGGGCAGTTCACTGTAGGTATGTTAGGTTTTCGGGTGTCCAAAACTTTAAAACGCTCTCCTGAAAAGTTGCCATATCAAAGTCGGTGTACGTGATCCTGCAAAATCTACTGGACGAATCGTTTTGAAATTTTGCCCAGTTCTTCTTTACTAAATTCTTCTGTCGAGTTTTTTTTATTTTTGGCACACTTTATTTTTTTTACAACAACAAATATTGCCTTTAAGAATCGGGGAAAAAAATAAAAACTCGACAGCGTTACCTGTGGAAATTTGTCCTTTAAATAATGACATTTAATTTTTTCAGTTCAGATGATTCTGTGATTAGTTACGATGTGCAACGCAAACCACCTATTTTTCAAGAAGCCGCCGGAGATTGCCTATATCTCACTCACTTTTCAATATTTTTGGATACAAATTTTTAAACTATTCGTATTGCCAACAAAATGAACGTTTGATTTAAAAACCAGTATTACAAAACTACTTACATTTTTTCAGTTTACACATTTTACACTTGGAAGTTACTGCTCGCAATAAAGTTAAAGATCTACCTTGCTGAGCCATTGTTTGTTCCATGCTCACGAAACCCGTTTACAGAGCCACCCGTAAGGTTGCATCCACAAAACAGGTCTGCAAAACTTTCTCTTCCAAGCCCTGTCTAAATTTCCTTACCACCAAGTAGCACCGCTCCGCCATAGGTGGCGCTTTTTTGTCATGGCTCATGCTGACATTGCATGACTATTTGCTGAGAGCTGTAGAATACATTTTACACGGCTTACAAAAATGGCAGCGCCGGGATGGGGTGGGTCTTGAGGGGGGCAACGCTGGCAGTCTTAAGGGTACGATTTCGGTGTGAGGCTTGGAAGCGTTTCCTGCACTTTTCCGAGGGGGTCATAGGGTCGTGGCGGATGTGGGGGAGCGGACGCAACTTTTGGGGGGTCTAACGCCGGGGGGCGAGTTTGGAAAACTAAGAAATTGGGGAAAAAACGGTAAAGTTCAGATTGACGGTCTGGTAGCACTTTATTTTGTACAAGGGTAACACGCGCGACGGGAAAACTGGTGTATTCGATCACTTTCCACGGAAAACTGATCGCGGCGACCTGCCCCCCACCCCCCGACTCCCGTCGACAGCACTTTTTTCTAGCGGAAAATGCGCCGGAACGGAGAATTTCGCGACACACAGATTTCAGGTCCAGACAGTGTGACCACCTTTGGGTTTAACGCAACAATAGGCGCTTTCTGGACATTTTCGCAAGGCGTTACGGGACATTATGCGTTTTTTCCAAGGTGGTCATTACAGTTTTACCATACTTTAAAAACCTGGACGGCCAAAAACGCCTTGCTTCAAGTACACAGTGGCTATCCGGTGGTGGCAGACCTGAACAACCTGGCCAATATCGTCGCCGCGACATGAAACACGTGCTGCAGTTCCTGCCCAATATGGTTTTCCGGGAGCACAATGCTCACCAGAAGCTGGAGCTGGCCTGGAGCGGGACGAGCCACTTTCTTGGCAGTGCCAAGAGGCGCGCTCCGGGACGCTGTGAGCCGCCGGTTTGCTATATGCTCGACGCCGTTCGACCTGAGGGTGGCGAACAACGGAGTCCTGGAGACCACCAGGGCTGGCAAGGCAGCTCTAAAAAAATTTGTACAACCAGTTAGAAAAGGAAGTCAAAGCGGAGAGGAACCCTTCCAGCAAGGAAGTCGCCGCCGTGTTTTCGCTGTAGCAACAGGCTTATGGACTCCATCCTGGGAGGGGACCGAGCTGGCGACGCCTATAGTGTCATGTCAGACGGCACCGAAGCGGCAGAAGCAACCCACGAAGCAGAAGGCAATCAGCCTGCTAGTGTGAATCTTTTGGAGGAGGAGACGCCGACCAAGCGGACTGATCTTCGTCTTTGCCTCGAAAGGGGCAGCTCGACTGTGGCTCTTTATGAGCACCGACTGGGGTGTTTCTTTGAGAGGTACAACCACGAGTGCGGATGCGGCCGCCTAACCGTATTGCATTCCCAGATGGTTGGCCACCGCCGATTCCGCGGACTTGGGAGCAACATCATGGTAAAAGTTACGGGCGAAAGCATCGGGTAGCATTATAATATATAATAAATTAATTTTATATAACAAAACAACAATAACACCGAATATTTGCGGCTACACTTGTCACTCTCATTGTGCTTTTATTAGCTTAGGGGGAATGCGGCAGATTGAGCGAAATGGCTATATATGTATGGGACACACAATGTCCACTTTTCAGATGCGTCTCAATTTAATTCCACATTAAATTCCAAAATTAAAAATGTAGTCATAATAAAAAATAAATAAGGCAACCAATAAAAAAATTGTTAATATATATTGTTAAATATAAATTGTATTGTTTTTGAATTTCTTTGTTATCAGATACTCGCTGCAAAAAATGTTGCCTATTTAAAAGCGTAAAATATTATTTTTATTAAAAACAACCATAAACAACAACTAAATATGATAAAGTACCATAATTTTAAAACAAAAAAAGTAGCTGCTAATAATATTCCTCCTTTATTTGTATACCTCTTTTGAGTATTAATGAATTATTTAGGAATAAATTTGTTCTTACTTAGCCATCAAAATATCTATAGTAATTGAAAAGATAAAAGAAATCAATTTGGATTTATGCTCAAATTACTTGTGAACCGAACCATTTTTTTGTGATTTTTCCACAGTGCAATTATAACGGAATTCTTTTCTCATAGAATATTTATTTTCGGATATGACAATGTGCATTTGAACTGTACATACATCTTTCGCTTAAAGTAGTTTAAAAAGCAAAGAAAACGTAGTTTCGAGGAATCGGGCTAGACGGCAAATCGAACCAATTATTTTTAATCAGGACCCCAAATAATGAACGAAAATTTATCCTTATATTTTTATTATATGGACACACAAAGCGCGATATGTGTTTAACCAAATGAGTTGTCAGGCTGCTAGCACCAAAAATTTGTGTTTCAAATTTCTTTTCTTGAATCACTGAAATTACAGCATGAAAAACTACATTAACAACAGATTAATTTTTAATTTATGTGCTTTATTTTTAATTTTTAATATTGATTTTTTATTATTTTTCTGTTCATTTTCATTCGTATTTAACCCGACGATATACGCCAGCAGCGATGTATCATGAGTCTAAAAATGTATCAGTGATCAGTGACTATGTTGTTCTGCTGAACGCGACCATTGATTCAACCGAGAACACGATTCTTGTTTGAATTTTGCGCCCTTACGCGACATTTTGCAGCACTGAAGAACTAAATGGCTTACCTGCGCCAAAGAGTTTTTCAGCACTGGCCCCCCCAGGGATGGATTACTTAAAAATTTGGGAGTTTGAATAAAGTATACAGTTAAATTATTCGCTTAAAATTAGAGATTGTTTAAAGAATTTTCACAAGTATGAGAACTTCAGGATTACCAGCGCATACCACACGTAAAGAAAGTGAGCGTATTCCTTGTTCATGAGTCTCTCGCACTCACGCACACACACGTGCTATCTGCGCCTCCGCTCTTGAAATCGACGCGATTTGTTGTTGGCCGCAGTGCTTGTTTTGCTTATATTAGCAAGTGTGGAGTGCAAACCAAGAATCATTAGTCGCCGTGGCTTCGACGTGTCAGTTTGTAGTTCAGTTGAGTAATATTAACACTCAAATCGCGAAGTAAAGTAGCCCCAGAACGCAGTAAGAAGAAGAATACGAGCAAACACAACAGAATGGCGGAAAAAGTAAATGTGTGCATTGTGGGCTCCGGCAACTGGTGAGTGCATTTGCTCGGCCGTTAGCCGATGCACTTACATAATATTCTCTGATCTCTAATCTCTAACCTCCACTCCCACCTTCCACCCTATCCTTGCGCCCGCAGGGGTTCGGCCATAGCGAAAATCGTGGGCGCCAATGCGGCCGCTCTGCCGGAATTCGAGGAGCGGGTCACCATGTTCGTCTACGAGGAGCTGATTGAGGGCAAGAAGCTAACAGAGATAATCAACGAGACCCACGAAAACGTCAAGTACCTGAAAGGACACAAACTGCCCCCGAATGTGGTAAGTAGATTGGGCAATCCAATCCAACACCTTCGCTGCTTTCTGTTTGCCAAAAGCCAATTTACTGCCAAAGCTGGTGATTATGGCTTATGTAACTGCCTGGCGGGTTGTTAACAACCTGTGCTTACATAAAAGGCTACATGCCTTGATCTTGACCGTGCAGCGCCAAATTATCTAATCACTCGAATCCGCGTCTATTTTTACACCCCGCTCTCGCTCTCTTGCACTGTGCTCTTTGCTGCAATTTTCAGGGCCGTCACCTTCGCCGCTCTTCTTGGCACCCTCTTAAAAGAGAGCCCTGTGCCTTTGACGTAGGTCAAGGACGGTGGGCGTGCAATGGGCCACCCTCATTGTAGGGCATTTAAAGTTGCGTCAATATTCTATTAGCCGATAAGCAGGCGATCCACTTCAAATGGGTGCGTTCCTACACATGTACGTGCTCCACAAAGCACTCGAAATGTTCTGTTTGCCGATTATAGATAAGCGCAAATGGTCCGGTTGATAAAGTCCATCCATAAGCCCCAGAGATGCGGCACTAGCTTATCCCCGTCTAATTTCTCAACTTGCCCTGTAAACAGCCTGTTTGGCGGCTATAATTTCTCACTTTGCTTAGGAAAAAACCTGTGTGACAAACATACAATCGTATAATAGAGCCATGCGTTGGCGGCATGGATTGATAAACGTGAAAAACAAAATCCAAACAACACTTTTCAGAGACTTCTATCCGCGACGTTTGTTTGTCACTATAATTTACACACAGAAATATATATTCGGAAATTTTGGCAGACTTTCAGAAACCTGCAACTGTGGTGAGGGGGAATCAAAACAACAGAAAAACCAAAAAAATGAGTGAGGCTGAAATTCTATAAGCAACGATCGAGACCAATGTCAGATATGCAAAAAAATATGCAAAGGCAATGCAAATGTGTCAGCAAGTTAATAGGTTTGCAACAAAGGAAAACAAAAAACAAACTTTAATTTTGTTTATTTTCAAATGTGTACTTATGTATGTACCATAGGTGGTAAAAAACATTTGTATACCCCTTCATTATTATTATACTATTATCAGAACTTTATATTGCATTTTAGAATACTTTTCCTTCTCAAGTTCTCAGTCTGAGTTCAGAAAATTGGTTTAAAAGTCTAATTTTTCTTTTGTTCTGCCATAGGTCCAATCGACTTAGTTAACATTGCACGGTAAATAGTACGATAGTGTCATAAACATGATAATAACGATTGTTCAAGCAAAGCCAAAAACTTAAAATAAAATCTTTAATTAAAATGTAAAAAAATGTATGTATGTATTAAAGAAATTGTTATGTTTTCGAGAAATAGCGATAAGCATTTTTGCACAGCATTACTAAACATTTATGTATTTTAACTTGACCTTTTAAAATTTTTAGTTGATTGCCATCTGTTTTTACACTCATACCACCATCCGGCAAAGCGAAAAACAAAAACAAATTATGTAGGTAATAAAAACTCATTTTGAATGCGACAAACAGGTTGACATGCCAGCATGGCGATATAGCAAACAATATAAAGTATAAAGTCAAACATATCAAGCTTAGCAAATCAACGCACAATAGTCTAGACATCGGTGAAACGAGCCTCCAAAAGTTGGAGTAGAACACGAGCAAGGAAAATGATTTCCTCGATCCGCCTGCTGTTCCCTTCATTCAACCTTCAGCTTATCGGAGTTTTATTTTTATGATTTTTTGCTGTTCTCTTATCACACTAATTAGTAATTTTACTTTTTGCCCCTATCCACAGGTTGCCGTGCCCGACCTGGTTGAGGCCGCGAAGAATGCCGACATTCTGATCTTCGTGGTGCCCCATCAGTTTATCCCCAACTTCTGCAAACAGCTCCTAGGCAAAATCAAGCCCAATGCCATTGCTATCTCCCTGATCAAGGGCTTCGATAAAGCCGAGGGCGGTGGCATCGATCTAATTTCGCATATCATCACGCGTCACCTGAAGGCAAGTCGCCGTCACATACCTGAAACTGTTAAAAAATGTAATCTATTTGTGACTTTCCCGTAGATCCCATGCGCCGTGTTGATGGGCGCCAACCTTGCCAACGAGGTGGCCGAGGGAAACTTCTGCGAGACGACCATCGGATGCACGGACAAGAAGTACGGCAAGGTGCTCCGCGATCTCTTCCAGGCTAATCACTTCCGCGTAGTGGTTGTTGACGACGCTGACGCCGTGGAGGTCTGCGGTGCCCTGAAGAACATCGTGGCCTGCGGCGCGGGCTTCGTTGATGGCCTGAAGCTGGGGGATAACACAAAGGCAGCTGTCATCCGACTCGGCCTCATGGAAATGATTCGCTTCGTGGACGTCTTCTACCCTGGAAGTAAGCTGTCCACTTTCTTCGAGAGCTGTGGTGTGGCAGATCTGATCACGACGTGTTACGGTGAGTATTCATAGGCGAGTAAAGTAGTCAGGACAAACAATCGTAATTTTGGAACTTAGTAAATACTTTTATTTAATATGCAAAAACCAATAGTTTATTAATAGTTTGAAACTCAATTCGCCTTCACGCTTTGTGTTCATAAGTAGTTTAAAAGAAAAAGGCAACTTACAATATTGGGCCATGTAAATAAATAACTACTTTTACCATTTTAATTTACTACACTTTTATCCGCCACTAGTAACTCCCATTTCCTAAAGTCTTTATTTACTTTTTATATTTAACTTCAAAATAAGCCTACTTTTTCAATTAGGTTCAATTTAAATTGGATAAGACACTCACCAAAAATGAAGTAGTTTGTTTAACTCTATTTTGAAGGTATATATATGACCATATAAATGTTAGTCTTTGATTTACCTAGAAGGCTATGTTTAGATAAACGAAGCATGACTTTTCTTATTAAAATCAATAAATATAGCTATTGAATAACTTTGAATATTTATTTCGCGCAGGTGGACGGAATCGCCGCGTCTCTGAAGCCTTTGTAACTTCCGGCAAAACTATTGAGGAGCTGGAGAAGGAAATGTTAAACGGTCAGAAGCTGCAGGGCCCACCCACTGCCGAGGAGGTCAACTACATGCTGAAGAACAAGGGACTAGAAGACAAGTACGACTGATCTTATAAGACAATGTTGTTCAAAATAAATAACTAATCTCCATCGATTGCAGATTCCCCCTGTTCACGGCTATCCACAAAATATGCACAAATCAGCTTAAGCCTAAAGATTTAATTGATTGCATACGCAATCACCCTGAGCATATGTAAGTGTTTCGTTTGTTGTTTGCGCTCGTTTATCCTGTTATCCCGATTGCCTTCCCAAAAATACCCCGAATATAACTTTTGCTTTGTATTCTCACCGTTTACTTTTGATTTATTTTTATTTTCTTAAGTGGCATTTAAGTTAATCTTTCCACTAAACTAAGTTGTTTTTATTATTCTTGAATTGTTTCCCTATTTTACTGAATTAATACCTAAAATAAGTTGAACATTAACCTAATAAAAAGCTTAAGAATAAAACTCGAACCAAAATTCAAATTTTTTTCAAATTATACAAATTCGCATTCTATAAATAAATCACTCATTCCAATTCTCATCAGTGTCATTCATTTTCGATGTATTATTCAGCCATTCATTACGTTTCCTCCCGTAGTCATTCCCAATGCTTAAACACTTAATTTTCTTCCATTACAAATTAGTTTTCTCTCTTCTTTTTTTATTATTTTTCATAGGGATACGTCCATCATGCCGTCGCCAAAACTTTAAACTGTGTTACACCTAAACAAAATCAGTCAAATGTATATTGTAAATAATATGTCTACTTGCATATGTAGATCAAATCAACTCAAGTCATCCTCACCCACGCACATGAATCTGGCATTTCATATATGTGCATAAAGTCAGAGAAGTCGTTCCACGTCAACTACATTTCTTTTTTTGCACTTTTATTCGCAAGTGTTTTTCTGTGTAAAGTGTTTAAGTGTTAGATAAAACGAAGAATCAAAACAAAGTGTCATATTTGTTAAACTTAATTGGAATTGTTAAAATAAATATATAAATTAAATATGATTTTTTTACATGTGTATGTACCACTCAAAAGTGTTCCTCATTCATTTGACATTACAAAATAATTGGCAGCTTCAAATCGGCAAAAAGCAGTACGTATTGAAACTTCAAGGTTAATAATCTTTGCAATTTTCAGTTCATCAAGCACGGTTGTGTTTTTATAACAAAAGTATCTCTATTGCTATACATATACTGGTGAATCCTTTTCTATTAAATGATTACGTTTTCTATTTCACAGGCAAAATTTGTAAATCTCTATAGAAGCCGAGAAAGTTTTTAACATTTATATGCACCACAGAGAGTAAATGTATTTTTTCAGCACAGCTCCAACACTATTAATCTTTCGAGTCCATTAACTAACCGGCTGACTTTAAGGATTGTGTATATGTTAATGCATTAGTTAGCTTTTTATTTTTTATTCAAAACCACGCATATCCAATGAACCACGGAAGGAAACTAACAACAAACACCTAAGTCTGCTTTAATTTTAAAATTTAGTTTTTTTTAAATCCAAACTAGCCAAGAGAGAAGCGCAAGTACCTAAAAAATATATTGTAATTTTATGGCCACGAGTATTACAACGGTAATCGAAGGTAATGAAGAGAATCTTAGTCTAATTTTAATCGGACTGCGTAGATACTAGAATTAATTGAACACCAAAAGATCGATGCATAAATAAAAGCTGAGTAGTTAACTGGGTTGTTAAATTTTCGATGTCTCTTATCGTATTGACAATTATATGTGTAAAGTAATATTTCTAACACGACAACTTATGTTGTATGGTTAGCGGTAAAAGGTAGCGGACAAAATTCAAAAGGGTGTCAATGGAAAACTGTGTTATCAGGACGAAAGACTCGAGTTTCCTGTCGATTGCTTAACTCGATTATTCTGTCCACATTTTGCTGCGAAACATTGTCTTTATCCGACAGTTCTACTGGTGTTGATAGTAGTTAGTGTTGCCGAGCAATGGGTCAAAAATGTCCTATGACTATTACGTACATAAATAAATAAAAATTCACCAAAACTTCCACTAAACCCTACTTTTTATACCCTTGCAGAGGGTATTATAATTTCAGTCAAAAGTTTGCAACGCAGTGAAGGAGACATTTCCGACCCTATAAAGTATACAGTGGATCGCAGCTTATTTCGTGCAGTTACCTAAAAAAAGTTCAAGTCGTTATTCCAGCTAAACTAAGAAAGATAACAGAAAAATTTAAATGCAGTATTTTAAAAGGGAATATTAACTTGTTTATTAAATTAAAACGATTTCCTTAATCATAAAAACAAAATAGTTATTAAATAAAAACAAAATGTGCAGGCTTTTTTCATGCCGCAGCTTATTTCGTGCAGTTCATTCTTCTTAACTTATTATTTGTAATTTAAAAGCTAATATTTGGTATGTCCTCATTTCTGGTTCAGGACAGCTTTAAGACGATTTCCCAAGGAAGAAACTAACTTTTAAGTGGTTTCCACTGGATTTTTTGGCCATTCTTCCATAAGAACACTTTACATGTCGTTTTTGTTCGAAATCTTCCTCTTCCTTATAGCGATGTCCAATATTTCCCATAAATTTTTGATGACATTTAAGTCTGGAGACTGTGCTGGCGTTAAGACGGCATGAGGGCAGTTCCAGACAAGATAAACCTCCACAATTCCTGCTGAATGCTTCGGATCGTTGTCCTGGTAAAATCGAAATCGATCGCGTATGCCCAGTTTTTCAGCAGTTTGGAGCAGGTTTTCCTTATGAATCTGTAGGTACATCTTGGCCATCCATGATAACTTCAAAAAAAATTGAGGTTGCCCCGCCAGAAGCTGCCATACAGGCCCAAACTATAACATGACCCCCGCCATGCTTGACTGTAGCTTTTAAAAGTTTGTTTTCGAGCTCTTTATTAGGTCGCCGCCAAACATATTAAACCAAAAAGGTTACATTTTGACTCGTCTGCAAATAACACGTCATTCCAAAACGAAATCGGAAGAAGAATATGCTCCCTTGTTCCTAATACAGAGCTGGAAAGCAAACTCCTATAAGCTACGGTCAAGCATGGAGGGGGTCATGTTATGGTTTGGGCCTGTATGGCAGCTTCTGGCGGGGCAACCTCGATTTTTTTTGAAGTTATCATGGATGGCCAAGATGTACCTACAGATTCATAAGGAAAACCTGCTCCAAACTGCTGAAAAACTGGGCATACGCGATCGATTTCGATTTTACCAGGACAACGATCCGAAGCATTCAGCAGGAATTGTGGAGGTTTATCATGTCTGAAACTGCCCTCATGCCGTCATAACGCCAGCACAGTCTCCAGACTTAAATGTGATCAAAAATTTATGGGAAATATTGGACATCGCTATAAGGAAGAGGAAGATTTCGAACAAAAACGACATGTAAAGTGTTCTTATGGAAGAATGGCCAAAAATTCCAGTGGAAACCACTTAAAAGTTAGTTTCTTCCTTGGGAAATCGTCTTAAAGCTGTCCTGAACCAGAAATGAGGACATACCAAATATTAGCTTTTAAATTACAAATAATAAGTTAAGAAGAATGAACTGCACGAAATAAGCTGCGGCATGAAAAAAGCCTGCACATTTTGTTTTTATTTAATAACTATTTTGTTTTTACGACTAAGGAAATCGTTTTAATTTAATAAACAAGTTAATATTTCCTTTTAAAATACTGCATTTAAATTTTTCTGTTATCTTTCTTAGTTTAGCTGGAATAACGACTTGAACTTTTTTTAGGTAACTGCACGAAATAAGCTGCGATCCACTGTATATATTCTTGATCAGCATCACCAGGAGAGTCGATCTAGCCATGTCCGTCTGTCCGTCCGTCCGTTTCTACGCAAACTAGTCCCTCAGTTTTAAAGCTATCTGCTTAAAACTTTCCCAAAAGTTGTCTTTCTATTGCAGGTAGTATATATAAGCATATAGCTGCCATATAACTGAACGATCGGAAAAGCCATAACGTTGGTGTTTTTAAAGTTAGGAAGTTGGGATTTTCTATGGGATTTATTTTTGGCCAATCAATCCGACCTACCAAATTTCATAAGGATCGGCCGACTATATCCTATAGCTGCCATATAACTGAACGATTGGAAATGCCACAACTTTGGTGTTTTTAAAGTTAGGAAGTCGGGATTTTTTATTAGTGTTAAGAATGCATCCTATGAATAATTTTGGAGAATATAATTTACAGAATATTCTGCAAGGGTATTTCAACTTCGGCTCCGCCCGAAGTTAGCTTTCTTTTCTTGTTAAAAATCAAATAAAAGCAAGGCAAATAAAAATATTAATCGATTTTAAAGGCAAGGTCACTATGGCTAGTTGTATGGTTAGTGCTATTACTATATCAATGGTAACTAAGTAATATAGAAGAATGTTTTTTTTTAATTTTAAATCCTTGACTGAAACCGTGTAAAATTACCAAATGGAGAATATGTATATATTAACATGTTCAAAAACAACGAAATTCTGTGGGCTTGCATGTTATTTTCCCATTTATATTCTGATCTTTCCTTTGGCACCTACATATATTATAAAAACCGTACTTCTGAAATCCTTCAGGTGTCTTTATCACATATAATATGGGTGTAAAGCCTAGTATCAACGAAAACCGTACGCCACTCATGAGAGAGAGCGAGAGGCAAACAGCTGGCGTTCACTTTCCGTCGGGCCTTTTTTTCACGTCGGTCCCCTGATCGACGAAAAAAATACCAGAGCAAAATGTTTTTTAGGTCCAGAATGTACGAAAAACACAATAAAAGTGCAGCTATGAACTTTAAATAAGCAAATAAGCTAATCTTTAAAATAAGCGGCAGACTTGTCTTGCCAAGGTATTTGATAATATCTTTTAAAGGCTCTTTCACGCAAATACAATATTTGAATTTTAACTGCTTGTCAATAAACCCAGCTGATTGACAGTACGACCGTAGCATGCTTAAATCTGATGAACTCTCAAACTTTTGGTCACACTGGAAAGATTAAAGTTTTTACGCTAGCGTAATCGTTTTTCGATCTGGATACTAGGCTTGCACAGTAAATATCTTATAATCCCGTGCGGTTACACACATTTTTGGTAATACCCTAAATTACCCACCAGCCACATTAAGACCTTATGAACCATCTCGAAGGTGGATGGTACTCTGTGGGAATAGGCTATTATAGAACATTTGAAAATGGTATAATAGTATATTTTGAGAGCCGGGCGGTATATCTTATCGATAATTCCGTAGCACACTGGTCACACTGTTATTCTGCGATTGGCAAGAAGAAGAGGCATAACAAAAGTGTTTTTGCATTCTGAGAGTGGAATATTCCTACGCCCCAAATTGGCTAACAAACCCAGAGACGATAAATATTGCTATACACCTACCGTATATACATATAGTAAATCCAACTAAGCCACAATGTACATATAAGGCAGACGTTATCGAAGGTATTTAAGATAATGGCGTCATAAATATTTCCCTTTGTTGTTTTGATAGACTGCAAATATATTAGTTATGAAAATAGTGACTTGTGCCTAACGCATTTTGATGATCTGTCTTCGACTCATACATCTGCGGTTGTGAGTGAGCCTTGATAATAGCTAATGTTTCACTTTCGCAGCGAGTCATTCAGAGCAAGGAATACATTGGATGGGATAGAAGTGCAGCCTTAGAGGACGGAGCCATCACCATGGATCCGCAGAAAATTACAGAACTGGCCAGTTTGCTCCGTCAGAACGGCGACAAAATATTGAGCTCCGAGTTTACCTTGACGTTATCAGGTGAGAAAGCTAAAACTAAACGAAATAAAGACAGAGGTAGCGCGCAAAACGAAAAACATGCGGGTGCTGGCTGATGACTGGGCTTTATTACGAGCTGCCATTTCAAGTCCGATCCCTTATCGCTGCTTTCATCACCTTTTACTGCATAGGCTCCCTCCTGCGGGCACTGAACGACTCCTTCACCTTGATTGCGGACATTGAGATCGGATCCGGTGTATCCCACTTGCAGCTCCAGTCCTTTCAGGTGGTCAAGCCCATTAACGCGAAATCCAGCGTCTTCTCCGACCTGCAGTTAGTTCACGACTTTGTGCAGAAGACGACCCTGCTGAAGCTGACCTACTTCCCTAGCGAGCTACACTTCGATGGCGCCATCGACATAGCGAAATTCCGAGCCCTTCGGCGGCTCGAGGTGAACAAGATCAACATTTGCCAGGTGGTGGGTATCCAACCGCTGCGCAGCCAGCTACAGCACCTGATTTGTGTGAAAAGCTTGACTAGCGTAGACGACATAATCACACGCTGCGGCGGCGACAACTCCAACGGTTTTGTGTGGAACGAACTTCAGACGGCCGACTTCAGCTACAATAGTCTTCGCAGCGTGGACACCGCTCTGGAGTTCGCCCAACACTTGCAGCACCTGAACCTGCGGCACAACAAGCTTACCAGCGTCTCCGCTATCAAATGGCTGCCGCACCTGAAGACCCTGGACCTTAGCTACAACTGCCTCACGCACCTTCCGCAGTTCCACCTGGAGGCCTATAAGCGAATGCAGCTTCTGAATATTAGCAATAACTACGTAGAGGAGCTGCTGGACGTGGCAAAGCTGAACTCTTTAAGCAACCTGGATCTGTCCGACAACTGCCTGCTGGAGCACTCTCAACTTCTGCCCCTGAGTGCCTTGGTGTCCCTGACTATACTAAACCTGCAGGGCAATCCGCTAGCCTGCAATGCGAAACATCGGCAGGCCACAGCGCAGTATCTAAACAAGAACTCCGCATCGATAAAGTTTTTGTTAGACTTTGAGCCACTGTCCAAGGCGGAGAAGGCGCTGACGGGCAGTCAGAAATGGCGCTTCATAGGGCCGCACAACCATCGCCTGCCCAGAAGTAGCTCCTTGTCTATCAACAGCTCCAGCTCCATTAACACCAGCGAAGGCTCGAGCTTCGGTTCTCAGCGATCGGTGACAATAAGGGAAAATGATTACTTGGCAGAAGCAGAGCAGTCCATGGGAATGGAAACTTCGCAGTCCAGCAAGAGGCCAAGCTCAAAAAAGATTAGGACCGTGGATATAGAGGAAAACAGTGACACTGAGCCAGTCAACGCAGGTGTTCACACACCGAAACCTCTATCTGACACCGAAGAGGGAACCGATACTTCCCACCTGGAAACTAAGAAGCAAATTGAGGCCCTCCGTTCTACTTATGGCAATAAATGGTTGAAGACTGGTAATGCAGAGCTGTTGCTGGGTATCGACTCACCGCAGCCTACTGAACGGGAGCGTAGCGAGGCTCGCCAGCTTTTCAACGAGTTTCTGGGAGAATTTTCGGGATCATCTAAGGCGATAGTTGATTATCAAGCAGATTCTGAGCATCTCAACATTAGCTCGACTCCCACAAGCAGCGTTGTGTTGAGTACCACTTTTGACACCACCCTGACCCCTATTAAGTCGGATGCGAACGACGAAAGTGGGCTTAGTTTATACGAGACCTGTACTGAGGGAGAAGTGACAAATTACGTAAGCATTGCCAACACCACCGAGGATGTGTCGGAAAATTCGCGTCAAAAGCACAACGAGCTGTTGAGTCTTTATGCGAATAGCTCAAATGTTGGCCATGATGACGATCCGGGTAAGCCGTTCTCACCTCTTCAGTAATTCAATATCTAAAGTGATACTCCATTATTTCAGTATCCGAGGCAGAGTCCGACGAAGAAACCTATATTGTGTATCATGAACAAAAACCGAGCGAAGCTCTGTTCCTAACCATATCCTCGAACTTCATCCGCGAAAAGGATACTCTAACCGAACGGTGAGCATGAAACTATAAACCATCACTTTAATTTCATGATTTAAGTTTCCCTTCTACACCTTTTAATCCATTTCCAAATAGGACCAAAACCAAATGGAGTCTGAAAATACTGGAGTCATGCGAACGCTTAAAGTCCAATACGTTACGAATGAATTTCGACACGATGCGAAAGGATAAACAGGAGCGGATTTATTGTGTTGAGAATACATTGTGTCAGGTTAGTTACAAAAATTGTACCAATTTCCATCCGCACACCATAGGTGCGGTTAGTCTGGACTGACGTCAAAAGTTAACCCAATTGGTTATAAAAAGTGACTTTCTTTTGTTCCTATAAAGGCACTGGAAAAAAAGCTACGAGATATTCTCTCGCTGCGTGATCTGACCGAAATGAACATATCTATCTATCGCTGTGTGAATTGTCTCACTCAATTTACAATTGAGCAGAAAAGCAAGCGATATAAAACGAAGGGTACGTACAGGGCATAAAGTAAGAACTGGTTACATAAATTTGAAAAACACATTTTTTTAAGATTTGCGCTGTCCGGACTGTCGCAGCGAGTACGTGGCCGAAGTAACGGAGTTGTCCACCTCTTTAAACAAACCATCAGGGGAAGTGGTGGCCGAGCCCAAACTTTCTCCTGCCATGATTGTCGAGGAATTGCCCGTAGACCCATATGTTAAGACGATAAATAAGGAGGAAAGCAACAGCATTGGCAAGTCTTTGGCCAGTTTACTATTTTATATTAAACAAGCTCAAAAAAATTTGTACAAAATTTTTCTTTGTAGTTAATTTGATGGTTTAGCCTTTATTTGAGATTTGCTTTTGGTCTTTGTTGCATTTGGTTAATAATTTTAAGTTTGTGTTGGACATCATTGCCGTACATTAATTCCATTTTTATTTCTTTTTTATTTCTTTTGCATGCGAAATCGAAAATGGCAAAACCAATCTAACTTTTGTATATTTACATTGTTCTTTTGGACTTTTTCTCTCACCCACCAACCGACAACTATAAAATTGTTGTGATGTAAAAAAATTTATTAATATTTTAGTGGCCAACTACAGGCTTTCAACTGCTAAAAACACACCCAAGCGTAGGAGTTTGATGCAATCCACAAAAAGTTAATATGCCATTTGTATACTTTTTATTTTACTAAACAAACAATTTGCCTTTTGCTTTTGTTCTGTAATGTGAAGCAGCAGTTGGGCATGAAGCAATGAAAAGCTAACTTTGTAATAGATGTTGGATAAACAAAGGTCTTTTACATGTCTTACTTCTTAATTTTACAGTTTTCAACTTTGATACTTTAAATTACGTATTATTTGAAAGTATTACTAGATATAAGACATGTAAAATACAGCCAAAAATATGAAAATTTAAAAACTTAATTAAATTTTTAGAAAGTAATGCTGCTTCCGTTAAAAATAAATATAAGGTTAATAAAAGGACATCACTAATATATTAACATTATAGGTTCCGCCAATTCGCTAAACGAAAGCAGCTCTTGTTCGAAAATTACCAACTCGCAGAGCTCGTTTGACTCTAATCAGTCCGTAGTGGGCAGCTCAAACACTAATCGCGATCTAGAGTTTCGGGCGAACGAGAGTGATGTGGACATCATTTCCAATCCCAGCCAGTCCAGCATAGAGGTGCTGGATCCGAACTGCGTCCAAAACGCCAGTCGCAAGACCTCAGAAGAGCGTCGCATATCCCAGCTGCCGCATCTGGAGACGATTAACGATGAAATAGTGCAATCTAAAGGCTTCATCGAACGAGAGTTCGAACAGCTTCTGGCGGAGCAAGGTCTGCCTAAGGCACCTGCTGCTACCGAAACTTCATCTGTGCCCCAAATTCCGCTGACAGAGAGCAGTTCATCAGGATCCGTAACTGACAGCATTTGTACCACCTACGAGCAGCAGGGCATGGATGCTTCGCACATTCTGCCGAATTCGCCTCCCCCCGAGTTGGCAGGCAGTCAGATAAGTAGCTCAGAGGCGGATTCGAATAACCATTTAAAGAAAGCTGAAGAAGCTAGCCTCATACCATTTGCATCCGTCCTCCAATCAACAAACCTGCTAATGTCCAGTTCAAAAAAGATGATCGAGTCAGAAAGTAGCCTCTTAGGCCCTGAACCTTACAAGTTTAACTACAGCGACTTCAATAACATCGATCACCGCCTAAAGCTCTACTTCTACCAGTGCAAGTTCAAGGAGGAAGCCGAGCACTTTAAGTGGCTAGCCAAGGGGCATATATATAACGAGCAGACCCAGGCCCTGGCAGAAGGACTCGTGGTGATGTCAAACTGCAAGTGCTATTTAATGGAGGCGTTTGCAGTACCCCAAGACGACGTGGCCAAGTGGCTACGGCAAGTCGTCAGTGTGTCTGTGAATCGGTTGGTGACGATTGAGCTGCTGCCCTGGAAACTGGGACTGTCTTTCACCCTACGAGATTGGGGAGGATTTTCATTGCTGTTGCACGACATGCTCAGAACCGATAATTTACTTCTTTACTTGCAACGTGAGAAAACTTAACGCTTGATACTTTTTTGTGAAAAATAATGTTTTTTTTTTTTAGATAATCCTCTGGAAGTCCAATGCAAACTGAGTCAACAACCATCGCCCACACTTAGCAATCATTTGCAGACCATAGCATCCGAGCCAGTTAAGATGTGCTCCCTGCTTCCCAGCTGTCAATGGATTTGTGAACACGAGAAGAGCAGCTTTGAACCCTGTCTACTTCTAATCACGGAGTCACACTTGTACATCTTAGGAAATGGCATATTCTCCTGGCTATCGAACAAAATTCAGAAAAAGTCAATTTATCAAGAATTAAGTCTTAACCAGCCCTTAAGTAATTTGGTGGACGTGGAACGTATCACAGACCATAAGTATGTAATTAACTTTATCGATGAGACGCAAAACAAGACCGAGATCTGGCAGTTGATGTTCGAGACGCATGAAAACGCCGCGTATTGTCTAAATGTTATTGGACAAGGGTGGAAGCAGCTGTTTGGTGTGCCATTCAGCATTTCTGGAACGTAGTATAGCTCTCTAGCCTTCCCTCGGCTACTAGTAAGGGTTACCTTGCATCAGAAAAGAAAAGTTTATTGTGCAAAATCTAGAATTGTTGATCTTTATTGACTATGTTATTTAATGTCAAATTAGTTTTATTAACTTATCCTACGCATATGAAGGGTAAGGTGTAGAATAGGTTTTAAGTAATCAGAAATGGTGCTGACCAACGAAATAAATATAAATAGTTATAATATAATGGTTTTTTCTTAAAACCCTGTAATATATTCAAATTATAAAAAAAAAAGTTGTCCTTTTTCAATTTCTATACCCTTTCAGAGGGTATCATATAGCTCCCATAGAAACAATCGGGGAAAAAAAAATTGAAAAAATTCTTCCTGCCTTTTAGGACTTGCCTGCGGTTTTTCATTTTTGGGTTTAACAGTTTAAAAATAATGTCACGAAAAAGTGTCCAGGGTCCTTGCTCAGCAACCTCCTACTTTGTTTTTGGTAATTAAATAAATTATTAAGTAATTAGATCGCTCCAAAAATAAAATCGGATTTCTTATACACTTTTTCAAATAGTTTTGTTTAGAATGTTGGCCTATTAATCTCGCTACGGCACGAGTTTCAGTTAAATATTTTATAAATAATTTTTCTGCCTCCAGTTTCTGATTTATCACTTTGCCAAAATATCATAAGATTTTCATAGGCTTTTGGTAGATCCAAGTTGTTTATTCAAACTCAATATCAACTAAAATAAATATGAAGGCTTAAACATATTTACTTACTCTTTACTTACATTTAGAACCATCCTTTTTGGTACAACTTAAGGAGTTCTCGTGAATAGGAAGAAATTAAAATAAATTCACAAATTACCGGAAGTCTTGGGAATATTTAGACAAAAAATCTGCAAACATTGTCAGCGCCTATGCAGATGATATGGAAAACGTCAAATTGTTTTTCACATCATTTAAAATTGCCTAATAAAATAAAGATGCTTGTAGCAGTCTTCTTTTGTTTCAAACCATAAACCTTAAGAAAATCTAGGGCCTCTTGACCGAATTTTCTACAGGCCTAAAAGGTAGTGAGAAGACATCAGTGAGTCATAAATTATATATATATGTATATTTGATCAGCATTATCATGTGATGTTATTGGGCATATCCTGTCTAACCCTATTTAGGCAAACTAGTATCTCGGCTCTTAAGCTATCTACTTGGTAATTTCAAGTACTTCTTTCTATAGCTGAAAAGCGGACCACTAAACCTATTTTCATGAATTTTGTCACACGATACGGTTATGATACGGATTAATTATTTTATAAGCGTACAACATTTAAACTATGTTTTTCACAGAAAAAAAAATTAAATGAGCCGTTTGCAGCAAAGCTCCTTAGACGCCTCCCAGAAAAATGTTTTGCGGTGAAAAAATTAAAAAAAAATTGTTTATTAGTTAAGATGTTTCTAAAGGTAACTAAGTTAAGTTTTTTTATTTAATTTTTGGATTTTTGGTAACACTTTAAAGTCAAAAACGTGAATTTAGCCTAAAAATTCGATATATTTTTTATTATAAAATGAAAAATAATCATTAAAAAAAACATTGGTGTCTGTACCTGAGGAATTAGGTACAGAAATAGTGTGCAAAATTTCAAAACGATTCGTCCAGTATATGTTGCAGGATCGTGTTCAGCGTCTTTGAAATGGCAACTTTTAAGAAGAGTGTTTACAGTTTTAGACACCAAAAAATCGAATACAAAACGAGCTAGCTCACCTACGTTCAACTACCTATAGGATCGGAAGTTTTACTCGGATCAATCTAAAATTTTAACGCAAAATTTTAACGCAATTTTAATGCATCCAGAAAAAAAAACAAATAGGCAAACAAAAATTTAAATACCATACCCCCTTAATAAAATTGTGTGTATCGTGTAGTTGTGGTTGAGAATGATTAATAGTATTTGTCAATAATTTGTAGTAATATTATATTTATGGGTATCTTGTAAATGAGATTCCAATTCCAATTAAGCCTTACTATATGCCTTGCATTTATATTTTGATGAGATTTTTGTATATTGAATTTTAAATAATTCTGAGCCTTATTACCCCAAGCTACGCATCTCGTCTTTTAAATAATTTATTACTTATCGCCCAGCTGTTCTGCGATCCAGTCCAGATGTTCTTCCTTAAAGCGAGGATCTGCCATGGTAAGAGCCGTAGACTTGGAGCTATAGTAATAGAAAACCGACACTGCAACGGGGGGTGAGAATATTAAGATAAGTGTAGAAGGAATGTTTCCGGAACTCACTTATGCGTTGTCCCACTGATAAAGCAATCAGACCCAATGGCCAATTCTGACCATGATGGTATTGGTAGATGATCCAGAAGTGCTGGGAGGCAGACAGTAGGAAGTAAATGGTAGTGCTGGCCATGAAGAGCTTGCAGTTCCGAAGAATTATGTGGGAGGCGCCCACTTGGTACACACAGGTTGAGTGTAGAGCCAGAGTGAAAAGCAGGTACTCCGCAATGATCAGAGCGTCCTGGGTGCTGTGATACCTTGGTGCGGTCAGTAAACGAAATCCGTCGTCCTATCGATACTCACACAAAGAAAAATATTGCTGACTGCAATCGGTTTCTAGCCAGCGCCGGTCCAAACGAGTTGAAGGCTAGATCAACTCCCAACAGGGTGAGCTGGAGCATGAGCACCCAGGAGTAGCGTCGCAGAGTTAGTTTCATAGCGGGATCTTAATGCCGACCAAGTGCTTGCGTTGTCAGTTTGTTTTTGTTGAGCCTTACAGTGCAGGGTTTGTTGTGTCCTTCGTCCTGGTGACGTCAAACGTACCGCCACGGTCATGCGCCCTGCCCGTCTTACCAATAGTTTATCGATACAGAAATATCTGTCGAAAGACATAAGGGCTGACTGTTATAAAACTACTATATAACTCTCAAATTGGAAAAAAGTGTATTAAAAGATTATAAATCACAATTATGTTCGAAGTTTTCTGTAGATCTGGTATTTCCGATATTTCAAATTTAACAAAATCATCTTTTTTTAAGGTCACACAGAAATAAAAAATTGAAAATGTGTTTCAGCTTTTAAAAATCAAACGAAAAAATATTTTCTTCACATCCTTTTTTAACATGCGAAAATTTGATATATTTACTATTTTTAAATTACTCATAAGATGCATTCTTAATACTTAATACACACACCCTTCGTTTCTTTGCACGCAGTCGGAACGGCCGGGGTCGGCCGACTATATCCTATAGATGCCAAATAACTGAAAAATTGGAAATGTAATAACTTTGTTGTTTTTAAAGTTAGGAAATTGGGATTTTTATGGGTTTTTTGGCCAACCAATATCATTTACAGAATATTCTGCAAGGGTATATCAACTTCGGCTCCGCCCAAAGTTAGCTTTCCTTTCTAGTTTTTTGGTATTTTTGAAAAATTTACCCTACATAAATATATTAAGACCACTAAGTAAATTATTGTCTAAGCTACCCGGTTTAGCTTTTACCCATAAACCAAAATTAAAAGATACAAACATACACTAAGTTGCATTTATTTTCAGACATATCGAGCATATTCAAATGGATAATGTTGCCGATTTCCTGTTCCAAGTCTGTTGATCAGGCCAGCCTGTCTTCGAAATCTCCTGTAGTACTGCTGGTTTATCTCGGAGTAGAAGTTTGTTGGAAGGTGGTGGGACCAGCTCTGATCCGGATCGGCATTGGGTTGCTCCAGAAACTGAAACGTCGATACGGAAGTGATTTTGGCGGCCCTTGCGGGCCAGGTAAGCCATGTCGAATTTAAGGTCACCAGAACCAAGACCAGAAACCAGAACGTCATCGTCTAAGCCGTGTGTAAAGCCAGCTGAGTGACCAATGCCCGGCACCCAATTGCTCGCTAAAAAGTCACCTATTGTTTCGGGTCGTCAGCAGTTTGCGAAACGTCCGTTTGCAATTTTTCCGATCGGTGTCGTTCTACTCCGGCAGTGGGATCAGCGTTTTCGGAATGGGCTATAAAGTGAGTTGGCTCGGAGGGTTCCATCAACAGTCACCCTTCGTTCGCCACTTCAGCAGCAAGCAAAGATAGCAAGAGTATCAACCGCAATGGCATTCCACATTGGTCACCTTCTCATCGCCGCCTTCTTGGCCCTGTCCGTCGTGTCCTCCGAGACCATTCAGCTGCAGCCCACGCAGGGCATTCTCATCCCGGCGCCGCTGGCCGAGAACATCCGCGTGTCGCGTGCTGCCTACGGCGGATATGGAGCTGCTCCCGCCGCCGCCTCGTACGCCGCTCCCGCTGCTTATTCCGCACCCGCTCCCGCTGCCCCTGCCCCTGCCTACTCGGCTTCCGCTCCAGCTGCCGCTCCTGCCTACGCCGCCCCCGCTCCGGCCGCCCCCGCCTACTCAGCCCCGGCCTCCATCCCGTCGCCGCCATGCCCCAAGAACTACCTGTTCAGCTGCCAGCCCTCTCTCCAGCCCGTGCCCTGCTCCGCCCCAGCTCCGTCCTACGGATCCGCCGGCGCCTACTCGCAGTATGTGCCCCAGTACGCCGTACCCTTCGTCCGGGAACTGTAAGGCAACGAACCGAACAAACTGGAAAATCGAATCTATGAATAAAGTAAAGCTTATATAAACCAACATAATTGAACCTATTTTCGGGGACATTCCTGAGTTTCTTACCGTTTTACTTGGTTCCACAGAAGGAAAGGCCTTTCGGTGTGAGTCATTTTAGGTTTATAATAAACTAATGAAAACGTAGGCCTGGTTTAACAGCTAAACTAAGTCTTATTCGTATTTTTGTATCAGTACGAAAAACCAGTTTATAAAACCAATCGGATAGGACATTTTTTTTGCTGCCATAAGAACGATCTTACTATAGTCGATTAATATGATACTAGCATCATGTTATCGAAACGATAAAGTTAGGCGACTATATTCTACAGCTATCTCCTTAAATATCATAAATTAGAACGAGATTATAGTAGGACAACAATTCACAAGTCTATTAAATGACTACTTTATAACTAAAAACTACATATATAAAAAAACAATAAAACTATGTCAATTATTCTGTTAATTTCTGACTAAAAGGCATTTTCGAAATTCTAAAGACCTAATCGTTTTCCAACTTTTTGCCCACTTTTGCCAACCAATTATCGAACCTTATAAAACATAATAGTGACTTTTTAAAATGTTATTTTATTTTTAATTTCCAAACAATCGTTTGAAAAAATAAAAATAAAACTGATAAGTTTTGATAATATTTTCCACATGAAAAAATCGTTATTTCGAATAAAAAAGAAAAAGTAAATTGTAGACAAATGATTCTTTTGCAATTCCAAGTCACAAAAAGTATGTTCGCTATTTTCAGGCTTTTGTTAATTAGTGAGTCCTTTATTATCTTAAAAGCCCGCGCTTGAGGTGGATCCACAGGAAACCAACTTGAAAACTGCTACACAAGAGGACCCGTAGTTTTTTAGACAAGCCAGCGAAGAAACATTGCTGAATGTGAAAAGTCGAATGTCGGCAAAATATGAATCCACCTTGGAGGTCCAGGACGACCAACTCCGAGTCCAGGACCACCTTCTCCGTATCCTGGACCTCCGAATCCAGGACCACCACCTCAGAATTCAGGACCACATAGTCAAGGACCTCCTGGATAATTTGATGTCTCCTTCTTCGATTCAACTGTGTGTCCAAATCCTCCAGCAGAGACTCAGCCGGCTGACCTCGCAATGGAACAAAGTCGTGTAGCGGCAGAGGAAGACTCCTCAAGCACCGAGTACAGGGAACTCGCACCGACAAAAGGGCTAGCAGTGTAGTTACTGTAAGCTGAGTACAGCCAAGTGGCGGAGGGGGTCCGCCTGGTTTTGTGACCTCATGCAAATAAAAGTGCCGAACGCAGCGAAAACGGAGACTGCCAAGGTAGCCCCATCAACGGTGTCAGTTGGTCGCACATTCCAGAGGAAGTGTAAGATCGGAACTGGGACAGTATTGAAGGTCTGAGCTGCGCTTATAAGTGTGGGTAATGGGCTGGGCTAATCCGTGGACACGGGCTGCCCTTCTATTCGTGCCCCAGTCGAGTCATCACTGTTTGCAGAGCTTGGCTCGAAACCTTAAGAGAACCTGAAGCCCGAAGGTCAGCACATTGTACCCGTTGTCGTTTTTCGGAGTGTAGGCTGACCGTTCTGCCAAGCATTTAATGGGATATGATATCGCATTTCCAAGCAGTTGCACTTTCCGCTTTTCCGCTTTCTCGTTGGCTTGGATGTGTCGCAAGCATTTCTTCTTATTTCGCCACACCGTCTTAGTAAAATAAGCTTATATTTTTGCAAAGGTGGTTATAAATTGAGGGCTATTGGAAAATTCGGAACTGCTTAGTTGCGATTAATGGCTATTTCTAGGCACGGGCGGTTCTGGAATAAAATTAACAAAACTCTAATTTAATGATTTTCATAAAACCAATGATCAAATAATTTAAATTGCATATAATTATTATAGGAAATACAAATAAAAGGATACCTATATGGCAGCAAAATCAAAATTTGTTAAAAATACATAATGCTCCCTAAAATTATTCTAAAATTGCTATATTATTTATGTTTTGTTTTTATGATATACGCATACACTTTATATGCCGCTGACAAGAAATAAGTGGATCGTAAGATGCTTTATATTTACGATCGTTCCCAATCTTTTATTAATTTGATTGCTAATTCTTATGACTAAATTTACTGCCGCATGTTCCTGGCACTTAAACACACTTGGGTTTCAGAACATACGTCTTCAAAAAAGATGTGTGCTTGTTGTTTCTGTGACGACCATTAGTCAATATTTTTCTGATATGATAAAATATCCTTTTTGCAGAGGGTAACGTCCAAAAATCCCGAAACTCTTAAGAGAGATGGAAGAGGTTGGTTATTGTAGGATATACAAATGTTGGCACCGCTCTTTAAAACTTTGTCAGTCAGTATGTTTATTTTGACACATTTATTTAAAAATTGGTTAGTTGAATAACGAGTGTCTGACTAGACTCGACTAAAGCAGTTCTCCTCGCTTAAAATGGGTTTTCAAATGTTTATCCCAATGGCGATTCGCAAACTGTGCCCAAAGCTGTCACTACTTGAAGTAAAATATGTGCATAAGGTCTAAGTAGTATTTTCATTATTTATGAACATATGAACGAGGGCCATGATATTTTTAAGGAAACTAACTATTCAAATATAATACTTTCCTCTTGTGGACAGCCATTTTATTTATTCATAGTTTTTTTTCTTTGTGTGCAAGGCTTTATATTTTTACATCGAAGTTCAAAAATAAATTAAAGTATCAGAAGCGCTTTATTATAAACAAGAAAGGAAGAAAAATTCAGCAAGCCGAAGTTTATATACCTTTGCTGCTGTTACAAAAATTAAATATTATATTATATATATATTTCGATTTCGATGCTTAAAAGCAATGAAGCTAGGTCGATTTTCCAATACATTTTTCTATCGTTCCTATGGCAGCTTTATGATAAGGTCATAAACGGACGTGGATATATTAACTCGCCTGGTGATGCTGATTAAGATTTATAAACTTCTGACCAAAATTATAACACCCTCTGAAAAGGTATACCTTATATTATATATGTTATATATAACATATTAAAAACTTAATCATTATATTTTTATATTATACATTATATAATTTTTGTAGAACACAGTCAATGTTTTTAAGCAAACATTTTTATACCCTTGCAGAGGGTATTATAATTTTGGTCAAAAGTGTGCAACGCAGTGAAGGAGACAAATTCGACCCTATAAAGTATATATATTCTTGATCAGGATCACCTCCTGAGTTGATATAGCCATGTCCGTCTGTCCGTCTGTCCGTCTGTCTGCCCGTCTGTCTGTTTCTACGCAAACTAGTCTCTCAGTTTTAAAGCTATCGAATTCAAACTTTACTTTCCTTTGTACCCAGTATATATGTAAGTCGGAACGGCCGGGATCGGCCGACTATATCCTATAGCTGCCATATAACTGATTGATCGGAAATGTCATAACTTTGGTGTTTGTAAAGTTAGGAAGTTGGGATATTCTATGCGTTTTATTTTTGGCCAATCAATCCGACTTACCAAGATCCATAAGGATCGGCCGACTATATCCTATAGCTGCCATTGGAAATGCCATAACTTTGGTGTTTTTAAAGTTAGGAAGTTGGGATTTTTTATGAATATTACGAATGAATAATTTTGGAGAATATAATTTACAGAGTATTCTGCAAGGGTATATCAACTTCGGCACCGCCCGAAGTTAGCTTTCCTTTCTTGTTATACCCTTGCAGAGGGTATTATAATTTTGGTCAAAAGTGTGCAACGCAGTGAAGGAGACATCTCCGACCCTATAAAGTATATATATTCTTGATCAGGATCACCTCCTGAGTTGATATAGCCATGTCCGTCTGTCCGTCTGTCCGTCTGTCTGTCCGTCTGTCTGTCCGTCTGTCTGTCCGTCTGTCTGTCCGTCTGTCTGTTTGTCTGTCTGTTTCTACGCGAACTAGTCTCTCAGTTTTAAAGATATCGAATTGAAACTTTGCACACACCCTTCTTTCCTTTGCACGCAGTATATAAGTCGGAACGGCCGGGATCGGCCGACTATATCCTATAGCTGCCATATAACTGATTGATCGGAAATGCCATAACTCTGCTGTTTGTTAAGTTAGGAAGTTGGGACTCTCTATGGGTATTATATTTGGCCAATCAATCCGACGTACCAAATTTCATAAGGATCGGCCGACTATATCCTATAGCTGCTATATAACTGATTGATCGGAAATGCCATAACTTTGGTGTTTGTTAAGTTAGGAAGTTGGGATTTTCTATGGGTTATATATTTGGCCAATTAATCCGACCTACCAAATTTCATAAGGATCAGACGACTATATCTTATAGCTGCCATATAACTGATTGATCGGAAATGCCATAACTTTGGTGTTTGTTAAGTTAGGAAGTTGGGACTTTCTATGGGTTTTATTTTTGCCCAATCAATCCGACATATCAAATTTCATAAGGATCGGCCGACTATATTCTATAGCTGCCATAAACATAACTGAACGATTGGAAATGCCATAACTTTGGTGTTTTTAAAGTTAGGAAGTTGGGATTTTTTATGAGTATTAAGAATGCATCATATGAATAATTTTGGAGAATATAATTTGCAGAATATTCTGCAAGGGTATTTCAACTTCGGTTCCGCCCGAAGTTAGCTTTCCTTTCTTGTTTTAATTTATTTTAGAACACAAATATAAAAGAAATTGTCATAATTACTTTTAGAATTTGTATATTTTTGTGTTGGACCATTAAAACACAGAATATAAAATGGCATTTTATGTATTTTAAGCCGAAATTAATGAGTTCGCGATTTTCAAATTTCGTTTTAAATTGTTTTTAATAGAAGAACAATAAAAACAAGAAAGGAAAGCTAACTTCGGGCGAAGCCGAAGTTGATATACCCTTGCAGAATACTCTGTAAATTATATTCTCCAAAATTATTCATATGATGCATTCTTAATACTCATAAAAAATCACAACTTTCTTACTTTAAAAACACCAGAGTTATGGCATTTCCAATCGTTCAGTTATACGGCAGCTATAGGATATAGTCGGCTGATCCTTATGAAATTTGATAGGTCGGATTGATTGGCCAAAAATAAAGCCCATAGAAAATCCCAACTTCCTAACTTAACGAACACCAAAGTTATGACATTTCCGATCAATCAGTTATATGGCAGCTAAAGGATATAGTCGGCCGATCCTTATGAAATTTGGTAGGTCGGATTGATTGGCCAAATATAAAACCCATAGGAAATCCCAGCTTCCTAACTTTACAAACACAAAAGTTGTGGCATTTCCAATCGTTCAGTTATATGGCAGCTATAGGATATAGTCGGCCGATCCTTATGAAATTTGGTAGGTCGGATTGATTGGCCAAATATAAAACCCATAGGAAGTCCCAGCTTCCTAACTTTACAAACACCAAAGTTATGGCATTTCCGATCAATCAGTTATATGGCAGCTATAGGATATAGTCGGCCGATCCCGTCCGTTCCGACTTATATACTGCGTGCAAAGGAAAGAAGGGTGTGTGCAAAGTTTCAGTTCGATAGCTTTAAAACTGAGAGACTAGTTTGCGTAGAAACAGACAGACGGACAGACGGACAGACAGACGGACAGACAGACGGACAGACGGACAGACGGACATGGCTATATCAACTCAGGAGGTGATCCTGATCAAGAATATATATACTTTATAGGGTCGGAGATGTCTCCTTCACTGCGTTGCACACTTTTGACCAAAATTATAATACCCTCTGCAAGGGTATAAAAATAATGGCAAATTTATAAAATTTGTAAACTTTGTTAAGCCTTAGCATCTATAATAACGAAACAATCTATATTGCGCGTAAAAGAAGGTTGAAGAAGTTTCTTTTTCTAAAAAAATGAGCACTCAAAGACCAAAACACTCAAAAAAAATTACAGAAATTACTTATATTACTTCCACCCTCACTGGCTCTCCAGAGATGGATGGAGTCGACGGACAAGGATTCGCGAACCTAACCCATCTTTATGAATTAAAAAAAAAAATTTTTAAAACAAGAAAGGAAGCAAGCTTTGGCAAGCCGAATTTTTTATACCCCTGCAGTTATTACAAATCGACTACATTCCGATTTCTATGGCTATAGTACTAAAAATAATTTCGATTTTGCGATGCAATTTGTCATCGCTTCTATGGCAGCTATATGATATTGTTGTCTGATTTAAATTTAATTAAATTCGTAAATCCATAATATTTAAATATTACCAAATCCCAAAGAACAAAAAAAAATTTGAAAAACAAAGTTATAATTTTTTTGAATTCTTTTTCCGATTGTTCCTAGCTATATGATATAGTCGCCCGATCCGGAATAGAAAGACAACTTTTGCGTAGAAACGGGCGGACGGACCGACGGACATGGCTAGATCGACTCTCCTTGTGATGCTGATCAAGAATATATATACTTTATAGGGTTGGAAATGTCTCCTTCACTGCGTTGCAAACTTTTGACTAAAATTATAATACCCTCTGCAAGAGTATAAAAAGGAATACACTCACTGATTTTTATTAAACAGTAACACCTCTTAACGAGGTAAAAATGTCGTGACGATCGCACATTCAACAAAAAAAAATTATGAAGTAAAATTCGTGACGAAAAATGATTAAGCATTCGATTAAATAAAGAGGTGTTAAAGGGCGTTTTTGTTTGATATCGGAAGTTTTTGTTTTAACTACTGTTGAAGAAAGGGGCTCCGAAAACTGGCTTCCATGCCCATATGTGTCAATATTTTTGTATTCTTTTTTTTTTTATTTGAAGTATCGTTTCAAATGACAATAAATATCTTGTAAAAAATATAAATGTCACAAATGCTCATGATTTACTTTAACTAGCTCTAATAAGAATTTTTCATCATCAAATCGGCTTTGCATGGTTAGCTTAGTTTTCTGCGCTTAAAAAAATAAACATAAAATGTTATTTATAAAGATCTGAAAAAGCTGAGAAATCAAAGCTATGTATAAGAGCTCGAGTCTTAAAAGAAATCCCCAATAGCGCTTTCAAAAAAAATTCCTAAGACGTGAACACAAAAATGAACTCTTGACTATAATTTTACTTCGAGAAATAATCTCATAATAAAGTTAATATAGTCTCAAAATACTTTTTTAACGATGCTTACCACGTACCCCTGTACCTTTAGGAGTTTAAAAACAAGGGGCGATTTAAGTCTTGCGGAAAAAAGATAAGTCAGCGGGTTATTCATATAGTCGTAGAATAGACGTTTTTTATTTCAAGCTGTTTGGAAAAGTTAAATGATTGTAGTCCCAAAGGTCCTTATTTTGATGTGTACATACTAGAGTTGGTTTTCATTTTAAAAAAATCTTTTTTTTCAATACTTTTGGAGCCGTGCTCGGATTCTTAGTAAGTTATCCCACGCGTATTTTCATCAAGAATGCAACTAGCCTAAAAAACATTTTTCCCCCTGGTCCAAGCCGATCCAATTTTTAAAATGGTTTTTTTTCCTTTCACCGGTAATTCTCGTAAAACAATTTTCATAAAGTCTGGCTAAGCAATAGTTAAAGGAATACCTTTGGATCGAACCACAGTGAAAATGAATTTCTTTCACTTAAAGAAGACCCTACAGTTATGAATTTATTCATTAAGGCGGAATATCTTGCCTCCTTTTTCAAAATCTATTATATTTTTTTTTGAGAGAGGGCTCCAAATTGTATGTCACGTTTCCCACCAAATAACACTTTTCCAACTTTATATACAAATTGGATACTCTTCTCTTCGAAACGTTTTATACTTTAAGTAGTTTGGGACACCAATAAAAATAATTTTTGAGGCTTAGCTTTTTTCTGTGATTTAATTGCAATACATATTTTTTTGTATAATTTTTTTAAATCCATCATGGCTTGTATTTTTTTGCGATCGAGTTCGTAATCCGGGGCCAGGGATCATAGCCTTATGGAGCTGACGCTCAGTAATGGTATCCATAGGCCTGCGGCACGTAGGCGGCGCTGAAGAGCTGCTGCTGGTGCTGGGGAAGGCCGTAGTTGGGGGCGACGTAGGTGGCCACCGGTGAAGAGTAGGCGCCGGAGGATCCGTAGCTGGGGGCGGGTGCACTGCATGGGACCGGGGCGAGGTTGGGCTGGCAGCTGAACAGGTAGTTCTTGGGGCAGGGAGGAGCCGGGATGCTAGAGCCGCCATAGCCGCCGGAGCTGCCGCCGTAGGCGGACTTGCGAAGACGGGTCAGGTCACCGAATCCTTGTCCGGCGCTTCCCTCCAGCTCGCCCTCTTGGGTAGTCAGGGACACCGTGGAGCCAGTGGACGATGCCACGTTGGTGGGCGACGCCAGGGCGGCGGAGACGAGGGCGACCAGAGCGATGCACACAAAGGATTTCATCTTGATTGGTATGTGAAGATTGATCTGAAGACGGATGAAAGCGGGTTGGACTGTTTGTAGTTACCAAAGGTGACTGATGCCAATTTCAGGCGGTTGCGTATTTTATATAGCCACCCAATCTGCGTAGCTAGCACTATATGCAGAACTAAGTGGCTAGATCTATTCTTCGTTTTTGCCTTGACTACTTTTCTGCTCCATCAGCTCAATGCTTAATGGTAATACCGCTGACTTTAATAACACCAAGTCGTCAGCTTTTGGGGTCATCACTAGGCAAAATAACGTTTAGGTTGTCGAAAATTGGCTTGACATTTAGGGCATTGTACTTTAAAAATGGGTGGGAGTTATGCACCTCTTTAAACATGTATTCGAATATTTAGCGAACATTAGAACATTGAATTTGTAAATTTCTGCAGCATATATAAACAAATTTATTAGGCTAAAAAGTGGAGGGAAATAAATATTTTTTTGTAGGATAAACTTGTATTTTCCATTTTTAATCTTGAATTAGAAAATAAGTTTCATTCTATCAATTTTATTCTTAATTTAAAACATAAGGGTTATTTGTAATTTGTATTTTAAATTAAAAATGTTAATGTTAATCTGTGATTTTTATTTTAATAATTTATTTTAAAAATCAAAAATACAAAAATCAAATTCAAACCACTGACTGATACTTGCTTTTCTTTTTTCCAATATTATTTTTTTTTCAAAAGATCTTAGAAAACGTGATACTTAATGAAATTATTTGTACGTTTTAAATGTACAAAAGTATACTACACTCCCCAAGGGTTTAAATAACCTAATTTGACCTTGTATAAAAGTCAAACTAAACACCTTTTGGAAAGGTAAGACTAACTGCTAATATCCAATACTTTGAAGACAAATTATTGTATTTTCGTGTAAGAAAATACATTTCCTACAATGTTCCTATTTAGCAGGTAAAATAAGCAGCAAAATTTTCTCAATGTGAAAATGGTCTAATAAAATTAAAAAATTTTGAACGGAATACCGTTCGTTAAATATTTTATTAAATAAAATATTATTGTTTTAAAAAATGTTAGTTAGTAAATTTATGAAGTAAAACAGTACTTCATGATTAACATTTTTCTGATCCGACTAAATTAACTACAACTTGTAATTCTGTGGCAACAGTATTTGAACGATTCGTTCACAGCAAAAAGCAAAATCTTGATAAGTCAGTATTATACTCGAAGTTTGATGAACATTTGTAATAATTTGTGGTATTATGTAACTAAAGGCATACCAAGGCTCTGATAGATAATTAGGTAAGGAATGGAATGTTTTCAACTGAAATAAGATTTTAAACAGAAAAAACCTTGAATTGATGGGCTATTCGCCTCACTGGCTTCACTTAAAACAAAATTCTTTGTTTTTGTACAAGATGGTTTTGAATAACACTAAAAAAAGATGTTTAATTTTAATAATAATAATAATAATAATAATAATAATAATAATAATAATAATTAATATTTTTGATATTTTAAAATAAAACAAGAAAGGAAAGCTAACTTCGGGCGGAGCTTAAGTTGATATGCCCTTGCAGAATACTCTGTAAATTATATTCTCCAAAATTATTCATATGAGGCATTCTTAATACTCATAAAAAATCCCAACTTTAAAAACACCAAAGTTATCGCATTTCCAATCGTTTAGTTATATGGCAGTTATAGGATATAGTCGGCCGATCCTTATGAAATTTGGTAGGTCGGATTAATTGGCCAAAAACAAAACCCATAGAAAATTCCAACTTCCTAACTTTAAAATCATAGTCGGCTGATCCCAGCCGTTCCGACCTACATACTGCATGTATATACTGCATGCAAAGGAAAGAAGGGTGTGTGCAAAGTTTCAAGTCGATATCTTTAAAACTGAGAGACTAGTTCGCGAAGAAACAGACAGACGGACATGCTTATATCAACTCAGGACTCAAGAATATAAATACACTTTATGGGGTCGGAGATGTCTTCTTCCTGCGTTGGACACTTTTGACCAAAATTATAATACGATCTGCAAGGGTATAAATATGTTCTTAGTACAAGAACAGCAGCTTTTTGATTGTTTGCACTGATATGTTGCAGACAAAATTGAAAAATAATTTAGAATTTAAAATTTTTATCATAGATTGAACTTTCAATAAGTATGTCGCAAACATCAGCTTTATGAAAGTCTTTAAAAGCTAGCTGCAGTGAATGGAGGCACGTTTTATAAAAAATCTCTTACCAATAACTTAAGAATATTTATTAATATTTTATTTTTGTCTTGGATAGCATCGAATCATCAACTCTTAAGATTTAGATGATAACAACTGGGTTTAATAGAACCATTTGTACACTTTGCTAAACATGGTAATTGTCTGGTAAATTGGGTAAAAAAATGTTATAATTAATATAGTAATGTTCAGTGTTGGTTCTGTTTGAAAGTTAAAACATTCAACTTTGAAACATGATTCTTCTTTTTGTTTTTGAATAGTCATAGCCTTTTGACCGAAAATTAAGGTAAGACTGAAATATAATGGCTTAACAAATTAAGAATGTTTTTCGAATATTGTAAAAATAAGTTGATTTTCCCTAACGTTTGGTTAAAGAGACTTCCTGTTTTCTATGACACACAAAAAAATTGTTTGACTGGAAAGAAGAAATACAAATAATAATATACATATGTATGTACCTTCTATATGTTTTTGGATTCTCGTAGAAAAGCAAACCTCAAACAGTTAGAAGATGTCCATATATTATGTAATCTTCGAAGAGGTCAGCAATATGATTACTTTATAGAAATCAGCAACACTATCATGGCGTAATATATGGGCAGCCATTTTCGTGTCGATATTTCTTCTAATACTTTCCAGCCTTTCCGAAACGTAAAACATGAATTCCTAACTATTGAGTTTTAAAAAGGTCTTTATAATATTATTATTAAGTTAATAGTTTGGAGTGTTTAAGTGAAGTAATCAATTTAATACTCACAAATATAAGCTTTAAATTCAATTGGCACATAAACAAATAAACATACATGTACATAGGTAAGACGATGTGTTAGTTGAAGATGTTGCTGCCGTCTAGATTATCTGAAGGGAAAGCGAAGAGGCGCACTCCAATTATGGGTTGATCTTGTTGTCCTGGCAACGACCAGGAAACATGGCTAGATCGATTTTGATGGTAATGCTGATTAAGAATATACTTTATAGGGTCGAAAATGTTTTCTTCACTGCGTTGCAAACTTTTGACTGAAATTTTAATACCATTATTATACATATTTACGCATACCTTGATCAGGGTAAAATCGCTTGTCAATCGGACGTCTATATCTAATAGCTTCCGTAGGAAAAATTGTTAAAAGCTGCGAAAATATCCCTTTTTTTCTATTTTTATATGACATTTTTGCAGTATAAAAGCTATTGACATGCAACTACGCAAATCTGATTTATTTATAACTTATTCTTTTCTCTACTTTTTCAATTTTAGCAATTTCGGCAAAGTCTGCAAGGGTATTAAAACTTCGGCTTGCCGAAATAAGCTTCAGTCCTCTTTTTTTTAACTTTACCACAAATCATTTAGATACTATTAGCTTATATAATAATATATTTAATATACATATAGTGAGCTTGTGTAATAGATTCATAAGTTTGTGGTTTAAAATTCTAAAATTCGTCTCGAAAATGGTGAGAAATACATACATGGAGCAGATCCGAAATTCATTGCCATTATGGTGTCGGACCATTTTTGTAAGACATCAAAATCATTGAACATGTCTTTCGCTTTCCTGAATGGTGGCCTGGTGGAACATTTCGACGATGTCTGCGAACCCAGCGATATGTCCGACTTTAAAAGACATTAGAAAATCAGTTAAAGTATGCAGATTATCGTGCAGATTGTCAATTTGTCCTTGTATTTGAGCAAACAGGTAATGTCCTTCGACTTTTGCTCGAAAACAGTTGAGGCGTTTTAATGTAAAACAAGAGAGAACGCTATAGTAGAGTGCCTCGACTATTACTCCGTTTCCTTTAATAGAAATCCTTATCGAGAATTAACGTTGACTCTGTTGAGCACCTTGGCCAGCTGTTCCAAAGTCATCCGTCAGATGGCGCCATGAAAGGCGGAAATGTAGGCGCTAGCCAAGCTTAAGCATTTAATGGGTTTTTGGGCGTTAGAGTGGGCGTGGCAAACTTTTATTAGGCCAATCGATAGGTATTGACGAAACAAATACGTATAAATTAAAATTTTCATAATAGCATCAAAACTGTGGCCACAGCTTGTGGCTTGTGGGCGTCAGAGGGGGCGTGGCACTATTTTGAAACAAACTTGCGCTGCGTAGGAACTCCTAAAATCTACATGCAAAATGCCAATCTTCTAGCTTTTATAGTTTCCGAGATCTCAGCGTTCATACGGACAGACAGACAGACGGACAGACGGACATGGCTAGATCGACTCGGCTAGTGATCCTGAACAAGAATATATATACTTTATAGGGTCGGAAACGCTTCCTTCTACCTGTTAAATACTTTTGCATGAATACAATATACCCTTTTACTCTACGAGTAACGGGTATAACTAATTCTTTATCTCGCCAGAGCAGATCAATTTCATAGTGTCCGTTGACTTTTTGCAAGTATCTTTGACAATGCTATAGTCTTGTCGTGGACTTCAGGAAAGAACTCTTGCAGAGTGATTGGATCTACGGTTAAGCTTTCCTTGAGACCTTTTCGATTTAGGTCGAGTTTCAATCACAATGAAGAAAGCCAAATGACCATTTTTCATAACGACCACTTTCGTTTAAAAAATTATGCCAATTCCACAATTGAGAAAATTTAATGTGAGCACGAGAAATCGACCTTAAAACAGATAACCCTTACTTTAGATTTATTTATTTTTAAGTCTGGTTTATGGTTTCCATTTTTTTTAGAAAACGTAGATAATAATTTCCATTTTTAATAAACGATTCCGGTTTTTTCTGGACAACATTTTCAAAATTGTACACCAATTTTTGTCTGGTTGATAGAAAAGCTAAAATTAAAAATTACTAATGAAAAACCATCAAAAAATTACAAATGATCCAACATGAAAATAAAAAAAAATTAACTAACTAAAACTAATTAACTAACTTTAATGCAAATAAAAATAATGCCTCTCACTTTAAAATCGGTATCTAATGAGCAATGTTGGAGTCCTTGAATAACGCAGGTCTTTGGAAACTTATTTTAAAACCTCTACGGTCCACCCCACCAAGTAAAAAGCTCTGTGAAAGCTCCCCACGCTAATCTCAAACAGCTGACTTTAGCAAAACATTTCGTATTTGTATTTGGTTTGGGTCCGTCACAATAGTGAGATACGACATACGGAAGGCAAGCGAACGGAGAAGGGCGCGAGATGCGGACGCCGTGCGTAACCACAGTACAAACTAGAATTCCAATAAGTTAGACTAACGCTGAGACCAGACCCCATTCCCGTTACCCCATCCCAATAAAACCTAAAAGTAAGTAACTATTCACTGAACAACGGCAACAAAACAACAACCACGAAGGCGGTGAATTAAATTACGGCCGACACGATCTGTCACGCTCTCGTTTACAAGCGACGTAATCTGTGTGCGTAGTGACTGGCGGAGAGCCAAACGTGCCGTTATTTTCCATTCATTAATCCGTGGGAGATTCCTCTCCCTATGTTACATAAAGTCCTTGCGCGAACACCTTCTCCCGTGCCACCACGATATCGACGGCATTGCGTGAGACCCAGGAGCGCATTCGGGGGGGATATTGGAGATATACATACATACATACATATGTATGTAGATAGATTCCCAACAAATTGTTTAATACTCCTAATATTTAGACAAAATCCTGATGTTAATTTCATTCAAGAAAGCCCAAAATGTAAGATATCCCCCCAAAACCTAAAACCGCCCCTGGTAAATATTGCAATGTGTTGGCACTCACATTTGTAGGCTGCACTCGTCGCACCAACAGGTGCTTTGCAGCCAAGACTGCAATTGTTTTCGCCCCGTCCCGCTCGCTCGTCTGAGGGTAAATATCCGTGCGAAGAAATGCTCCCCGAAGCTTAATAATTTTGCATCCCGCCGATGGCCATTTTCGAATTTAGATTCTGCTCTCATCGCACGGCTAGTTTCAGTGCAACGTTCAACGCAAGCGAGAAGCGACATCGAGATCCTCATAGTACCCAACCCCACATATCACAGCAAGTACCCTCCAACTTGACCATGGCCAGCTCCTGACCCCCGCCCCTTGCGGCCCGTGACCTTCGAATAGTTAGAAAGGCCCCTTCGTCGTCGTTGTTGTTGTCGTTGTTGGTTCGGGTTGGGCAATAGTTGAATTTCTGCTCCGTTCTCCCCTATGGCTAGCATTTAAGTGATGGTGCCCCAGGCTGTTAAGCTGTTTCAATCCTCGCTGAGCCAGTGGCGACGCGGAGGCAAACTGCATCCCATGGCCAAGGGCGCGATCACGTACGCGGTCATGTGGCCCACGGGCAGCCTGATTCAGCAGGCGCTGGAGGGACGCAAGCTGCGTAAGTATCCCCTTCGCACCGCATCCACAACCACCTCCTGCTCCGCACAAATAACCACTCCTCCGCAGGAGACTACGACTGGGCCAGGGCGCTCCGCTTCAGTCTGTTTGGAGCCCTCTACGTGGCGCCCACTCTGTACGGTTGGGTACGGCTCACCAGCGCTATGTGGCCGCAGACCAATCTCCGCACGGGCATCGTCAAGGCCATCACGGAGCAGCTGTCCTACGGACCTTTTGCCTGTGTCAGCTTTTTCATGGGCATGAGCTTGCTCGAGCTGAAGACCTTTAGCCAGGCTGTGAACGAGACGAAGGAAAAGGCGGCGCCCACATACAAGGTAACGCATATCCCGCTCCTCGCGTCTCCCCTCCGCCTACATCCATCTCATTACTAACTATCCAGGTCGGCGTGTGCATCTGGCCCTTTCTGCAAACAATAAACTTCTCGCTGGTGCCAGAACACAACCGCGTGGTTTTCGTAAGCATCTGCAGCCTGATGTGGACCATCTTCCTAGCCTACATGAAGACACGCAACGAGGAGCAATCGGATCCAGCGGGTCTTCCCTGTACATAGTTTCCCCAGTTGTCGTATTTGTTACCTGTTGTGCGTCCCTTAGGCCAATTGATTAATTAGATAGCGTTATCGTACTTGAACCGGTATTTTATTGGGGTCTGTTAGCCCCATACTTTAGCTGGTCAGGCCAGGTGGCGAGCGTACAACGATCAGCTGGCCCACCCAAAGCGGAGACGGCTTTAAGGAGCTGCCCACCGTCTCTACAATCCAGTCCACGTAGGCGGAAACCTCGGTAAAGACGCCTGGGAAAGGAGGCCGGGCACAAGGTTTGATGCTCCAGGAAACAATACCCACCTGGGTGTCGGTGCCAGTAAGCAGCAGCGGGCCCCCAGAGTCGCCACTGCACTGGCCCTTTCCGCCCTCAGACAATCCCGCGCAGATTTGGGTGTCGTGCAGTTGGGTTTGATGGCGCTCGCTGCACTCCTCATCGCTGAAAACTTGCAGTTGGACTTTCTGCAGATCTCGTTGAACCACTCCACCCGTCTGAAAGTGAAAGAGGGGGTTACTCATTGCTTCTTCGAGGAATCGCCAACTTTCTTACCGCATTTAACCCCCAGCCCGCAAGGACAGCACTGGCGTTTCCGGGCGTCAATTGGCGTGGCTCCGGTAAACGCACCGGCTGGACACTCTTGCTCAGAGTGACGGATTGCGCCAGCTGCAACAAGGCGATGTCGTTGACGTACTTGTCCTGCGGCTCGTAACCCGGATGGACTACGATGGCTGCCACACGGACCAGCTGGCTGGAGTTGCGTGCCAGGCTCTGGCTGCCGTACTGCAGGTCAATCTGCTCGGGGGAGGAGCTACGCACGCAGTGAGCGGCTGTCAGGATCCAGTCCGAGTTGAGCAGCGTAGCGCCGCAGGAGTGATGACCACTTTTCGACCGTCGCAGCGAGACCACAAAGGGGAACTCCCCCGGGCCGGCGGTGGTGCCGTTGACGATCTTGCCATTTTCCCCGGAGGCTCCTGCAAAAATGAGGCAGATGGTTAGGAAAAGCAGCTCTAGCCTTTCGCGCGGAGCCATGTCTGTCTTCTTTGTGTGCGTGCCGCAAGAAGAGCAGGGCATTTTATAGGGAACTAGGGGCCCGTATTCACATTCGCGAGTTATTCGTTGTGGGTCGAGCTGGCCATGCAATTGCGGGCGGGACATATTAGCAATGCTAATGATATTCCAACCCCACGATTGTGACTCCGCAGGGTCGAGATTGCCATGCCAGGCCCACTGCTGTGGAAGAACCTCAAGGTACTCGTCACCCGATACCCGATAATGCGCGGCATGATATCTTACAGCCTGATCTGGCCCACTGGCAGCCTCATCCAGCAGACAGTGGAGGGCAGGCGCTGGGGTGAGTCGGCAAACTGTCTGGCAGCTGGACCCCATTTCATCCTCCGATCTTGCAGGCACCTACGACTGGTGGCGCGTGCTCCGGTTCAGCATGTACGGCGGTCTGTTCGTGGCTCCCACGCTCTACGGCTGGGTCAAGGTTGGTAACAATTTAAATATCAACGTTGATCCATTTCCGGTTTTCCGCAGATCTCCAGCGCCATGTGGCCGCAGACGTCGTTGAGGACGGGCGTCATCAAGGCGGCGGTTGAGACCATTTCTTACACCCCCGGTGCAATGACCTGCTTCTACTTCATCATGAGTCTGCTGGAGTCCAAGACGGTGGAGGAGGCGGTGGCCGAGGTCGGCAAAAAGTTCCTTCCCACCTATAGGGTATGTTTGTATGGAGTCCGGTGGAAAGCGGTTGTGAGAAGCATAAATGTATATATTCAAACCCCTGAACTTCTCCCAAAAGGTGGCACTGTCCGTATGGCCATTGGTGGCCACCATCAACTTCACCCTGATCCCCGAGCGCAATCGAGTGCCCTTCATAAGCGCCTGCAGCCTGTGCTGGACCTGCTTCCTGGCCTACATGAAGCATCTGGAGCACCACGAGGTGGATGGCGCCATTTAGAAGTCGTATAGTTTAAAAGTAGAATAGTCAATAAAATAAAATAATGTAATTTGAAACTCTACAATAACTGTGGTAATTCTCCCAAGGTCGCAAACGGCCACACTGGTGTCATCGATAGTTTAGTACGTATTGTCCGTTAAAAATTAAGATTACAAAACTTTTTAAGGTTTAGGATTGATTGCCTTTTTCCGCTGTTAGTTTAACAATAAAATTAAAAATTTTAAATTCAGAATCGATTGTCCCCTCGTGGTGAATATATGTCTTTTGGATTGGTGTGATTTAAATTATTTAAAAGTGTGGTATAAAAATTTTAAAAATTTAATCTTATTCTTATTTTTTTTGGAGGGCTGTAAAAAGGAAAAGGCCTCAATACGAGGAGAAATTCCTGGCCTCGGATGCAGGAGCTTGTAAATCCAAAAAACCTAAATTTGAAAGGACAAGAAATGGCGGAAATGACGAAGAGATGGTAGAAGAACCAATGGAAGTTATGCCAATAACCCCTAATCCAACGGTATCTGGAATTCAGATGGAAAACAAGCAAGTAGAGCATGCAATGAAATTGGAATATGACGGTGATCATAAGGGACCGTTTATGGTATATGTGGACAAAAAGAGAACAAGTGGAGAACATAGTCGAGTGCCGATTAACCCATTGGAGCTAAGCGGTCTTTTAGTCAAAAATAAAATTATTCGTATTATCGCAGTGCAAAAGATAGGTTTTGGGAGTTGTAAAATTGATCTTGACAAATACGGATATGAACCGAAAATTTTTAAGCACTTTATTTATAAAAGTTGAATTATATATCAAATTCCAACCTCTTTTACACCTGATATTATTAAGGAGTCGAATACTTCTTCAGTGCCTATTGAAGAGGTGATTATAATTAACACCAGAGATAAAAATAATAAAGAGATTTTAGTACCTACCAGCAAAGTTAAATTATTATTTAGAGGCAATTAAATTCCCTCTGAAATAACTCTCCTATATACTAAAGTTCCTGTTTCGCATTTTGTTCCTTTTAATCAATGTTATAGATGTTTTAGATTTAACCACTTTGCACAACATTGCAAACAAAACGAGCAAAAATGTTATAAGTGTTCCTTAGTGCATCCCTCCACTTTTATTTGTAGTGATATTGTCTGTGTTAATTGTAAGGGAAACCATGTTTCGACTTCGCGTTCTTGTCCAGCAAGACAGTGTGAATTTGCAATTCAAAAATGTATGACAGCAGAAAATTTATCTAGAATGGAAGTTAAAGCTACGTATCCATCTCTTTTTGGTAGATTCGAAACAGTTGATTCATTTGATCATACTGCATTTCCTCAGCCTTTTTGGCAAAAAGTAAGTAATGAGAGCTCGTCAATGCAAAACAACACAAAATCAACAGCAGAAACAATGCACTCTTATAAACCTTTTAACAAAATAGTTAGAAACATGAAAAACCACAAAGCTGAAAATGTAAACGCACAGAATACTATGGCAGCCTGGAAAAGTGCTCTGAAAGAAAACGAATATATTTCATCTGAACGTTTTACACCAATTGAAAATAATAGACCGTCACAGATCGAGTCTGCTCTCGAAATTGCTGAGTGTGGTCTAAATAATTTACATGCAGAAATTTCCAAATTTTTATCAAACTTAAACAACGAAGTTAACAATGTTAATTCAAGAAAATTCCTTGACGAATTAAATACTAAAATTGCGCAAACAAATTGCAGAATTGATTTAATTAAAATTACTAATTCATTTAAATTTTTATATTTTTTATTAAAGCCTTTTTTTTCCCTTGATTCTTGAACTTTTATTTCTTGAATATGAAAATTCTACAATATAATATAAAAAGTCTTACTTCTAAAAATAATAAACAATTGCTGGAAATTTTTCTGGTGAATAATGATATTGATATTGCAATTTTATCTGAAATTTGGATCAAAGATAATTCAATGTGTAGCCTTTTAAATTATAATTTCGTCTGTAGAGAACGAGAAGACGGGTATGGACGTTTTGAAATAATACATTTTAGCACTTATATTGAATTAATTGGTATTAGAACTTTAAGTCTAAGTCCTAACATAAATGTTTTCAGTGTATATTCTGCTCCCAATGTGGACCTTAATACGTTTGAGCTTAGCTTTAATAATATTCTAACTTTTGTTTCATCATTAAACGGTGCTTCTTTGATAGGAGGTGATCTTAATGCTAAATCAATAGTTTGGGGTAATGAATCTAATAATTTTAAAGCAATCTTTTTAGAAAGGTCGTTAGTAAACTCGGAATTTTCCTGTATTAATAATGGCTCGTCAACTTTTTCAATAAATCCCAACTATACATCCGCTATTGATGTATCTTTAGTAAATAGAATCAACTACAATTTTAATTGGTCCGCAATCAACACAAAAATAACTAATAGTTATCATTTCCCAGTAATAATTGAAATTTTTAATAATAACTCCGTTACTGAGCATAAAATTTTGCATGAGAAGTTATTTTCGGATTTCTCGAAAATTCATATCTCAACTCTTGACAACCTGTATAGTACAACTAAGAACATTGTTTCTAAAAACACCTTTCATATTTCGCAAAACAATAAATACACTCCTAAGAAATATTGGGATGAATCCTGTGATAGATTCTTTAGATTAAGAAACGCTAGTCCCCAAAAGTATTATAAAACAAAATTATTCTCTGACGCAATTGAGTACAACAAAGCCAACAAAACATTAAACAATTATCTTTTTAAAGTAAAAAAATTGAATATGAACGCTCTATCTGACGATTTGTCTAATCCAACATCACCAAAAGATATGTGGCAAAAGATAAAAAACCTTAAAATGTATAAACAAATTAAGCCGGTTCAAAGCTCTTGGAACGAAGCAAGACATAAGGAATTTTTGCATAAGGAATTTTTGCATCAAACAGCAAACCACGATTCCAACGAGTTGGGATCTTCCTAATTTTAGTCTTAACTTTAATTTAGTTGATTTTATAACTTTTCTTAAAACTAGAAACCCAAATTCAGCTAAAGGATTGGACAACATTTCTTACAAAACAAGAAAGGAAAGCTAACTTCGGGCGGAACCGAAGTTAATATACCCTTGTAGAATACTCTATAATTATATTCTCCAAAATTATTCCTATGATGCATTCTTAATACTCATAAAAAATCCAAACTTCCTAACTTTAAAAACACCAAAGTTATGGCATTTCCAATCGTTCAGTTATATGGCAGCTATTGGATATAGTCGGCCGATCCTTATGAAATTTAGTAGGTCGGATTGATTGTCCAAATATAAAACCCACAGAAAATCCCAACTTTCTAACTTTACAAACACCAAAGTTATGGCATTTCCGATCAATCAGTTATATGGCAGCTATAGGATATAGTCGGCCGATCCCGGCCGTTCCGACTTATATACTGCGTGCAAAGGAAAGAAGGGTGTGTGCAAAGTTTCAATTCGCTAGCTTTAAAACTGAGAGACTAGTTTGCGTAGAAACAGACAGACGGACAGACAGACGGACAGACGGACAGACAGACGGACAGACGGACATGGCTATATCAACTCAGGAGGTGATCCTGATCAAGAATATATATACTTTATAGGGTCGGAGATGCCTCCTTCACTGCGTTGCACACTTTTGACCAAAATTATAATACCCTCTGCAAGGGTATAATGATTCTGAGCTTTCCTAATAATCAATTGGAAAATTTATTATCCCTGATAGTTGGCGCAAAATAAAAGTGGTTCCAGTACCGAAAAAAAATGTATACGCCTCTATTGTGTCAAACAATAGACCGATTTGCCTTCTTAGTATTTTATTTAAGTGCTTAGAAGGTATGATTAAAGTGCGGTTTGAATCTTTTATTAATTTTAATAACCTGTTACCTGATAGAACCTACGCTTTTAAAAGAAATCATTCGAATTCCCAATGTATAAATGACGTAATAAATAATATAGCAAATCTTAAAGCAAAAGGAATGCAAGTTATAGCCGCTGTATTGTATATATAGGGTTCATAATAAAATTGATAGAAAAAAGAGTTTTAGTAAGTAATAACCAAGAAATAGATGTAAGCAAAGGTGTATGTCAATGTAGTTGTCTGAGTCCCATTCTTTTTAATATTTATACTATAGTTTTTCATTCCATCAATGACGAAAACTGTATACTCTTTCAATATGCAGATAATTTATTTTTAGTGTGTTATGATAGACAGTTTACAAAAGCTAGAGATATTTTAGAACTTAAGATAAATGCTTTCAATAACTTGTGCAATATCAACAATCTTACTTTTAATTCCAATAAATCATCAATCATACATTTCAATAAAAGAAGACAGTCTGCAAACATAGTCTGTGATGATATAGCAATATCAGAAGTAGAACAAGAAAGGAAAGCTAACTTCGGGCGGAGCCGAAGTTGATATACCCTTGCAGAATATTCTATAAATTATATTCTCCAAAATTATTCATATGATATATATTATGATGCATTCTTAATACTCATAAAAAGTCGCAACTTCCTAACATTAAAAACACCAAAGTTATGACATTTCTAATCGTTCAGTTATATGGCAGCTATAAGATATAGCCGGCCGATCCTAATGAAATTTGGTAGGTCGGATTGATTGGCCAAAAATAAAACCCATAGAAAATCCCAACTTCCTAACTTCACAAACACCAAAGCCATGGCATTTCCGATCAATCAGTTATATGGCGGCTATATGATATAGTCGTCCGTTCCTTATGAAATTCGGTAGGTCGGATTGATTAGCCAAAAATAAAACCCATAGAAAATCTCAACTTCCTAACTTTAAAAACACCAAAGTAATGGCTTTTCCGATCGTTCAGTTATATGGCAGCTATATGATATAGTCGCCCGATCCGGCTCGTTCCGACTTATATACTACCTGCAATAGAAAGACAACTTTTGGGAAAGTTTCAAGCAGATAGCTTTAAAACTGAGGGACTAGTTTGCGTAGAAACGGACGGACGGACGGACAGACGGACAGACGGACAGACGGACAGACGGACATGGCTAGATCGACTCTCCTGGTGATGCTGATCAAGAATATATATACTTTATAGGGTCGGAGATGTCTCCTTCACTGCGTTGCAAACTTTTGACTGAAATTATAATACCCTCTGCAAGGGTATAAAAAGCCAACTATTTAGGTCAGATTATTTCTAAAGCCAATAAAACTAATATGTTTCTGCAAATGCTCAGTGGTTGTCATTTTGGTGTTTACCCAAATAAATCGCTTTTATTTTATAAAGCCTTTGTACGCTCTAAATTTAAGTATTCATGTTCATCATTTGCTAATACTTCTACTATTGTTTCTAAAGAGATAAAAGTGCATATACATTTTTATTTGCGACGTGCTCTTGGTTTAATAAAATCAACTCCTATAAATATAATTTATAATTTAGCGTCTGAACTCCCCCGGAGTTCAGACAAAAATTTATAACTGCTAAAGAGTTAGCCAAAACTTTTGCATACGGTTTACCTGTAGCATCTCTTTTGTCTAACTCTTTTATTGCTAAAAACACAATATATTCCGAATTTAAATACATCTTTGACGCCATCATGCCTTTGGACAATGTTTTAATTTCAACGCTCAAGATTACAACTCACACAGACTTTTTTAAAGGCTCTTGTTTAAATAAAAAATCAGCAAATGCTACCCTAATAAATACCCTTATCCAGGAAAAAATAAATTATCTATTATCCAAAAATGTTGAATTATTTTATACTGATGGCTCTGTAAATAAAAATTTTACAGGTTGCGCTTTTGTTCATAAAAGCTCAGAAACCATTAAAAGCTTTTTTACAAACAAAAAATTATCATCACTCACAGCTGAATTAATCGCCATAGATAAAGCCATCGATTTTGCCATAGATAACCAATACTTTTAAATTGCTATTTTAACTGATAGTTGTATCGTTGAAAAAATCTCATCCAGATAACTACATCGCTAAGAAAATCATAAAACAAATCGAAAACTCTAGATTTTTATTTTCAATAGAAAGGCATTTGATTCCAAGCCACGTTAATATAGAAGATAACGAATTAGCTGACATTGCCGCTAAAAATGACAAGGACAATGGTGTTTTCTTCTGTGATTGCTGGCCTTTGAAGGACGCTATTACTTATATATACAATCAAATTCACATGGATTGGGAAAATGAATATAATTTATACTGCAGCGCCTTTTTCCATATGTTACTTCAAAGCCTTGGTTTAAGGATAAAAAATGTAACCTTAATCGGTTAGAAATTAAGCAAATCAACCGTCTATTGAGCGGTCATGGCTTTGACAAATGCTCACTAGCTAAAATGAAAGTCACTAACAATAATCTATGCGACACATGCAACGTACCAGAAGATGCATCTCACCTCATTTTTAATTGTCCCGCCTTTTCAAATACACGCACTCATTTTCCAACACTAAGGAATCACAATGATATTTATCGTTTTTTTTGATAAAGAACTCATCGAATCTTACAAGCAAATCACAAATTTCATACGCACTGCTAATATTAAATAAAGTAATGAAATCACCTGAAATTACAATTAATTAACTCTTACTCATTAAACATCATCACTAAAATTCATCAACATGTTTAATACAAACAATCATTCGTTATTCATCGCCTACAATTGTTTTCACCACACACATAGGAGATGGCGTTAACCCGTTTTTAGACGAGGAGGCCAAATAATTCTCTCAGCTGCTCGAGGTTGAGAGTAACTTAATACCAAAAAAAAAAAAAAAATTAAAAATTTTTAAAAACAGAGCCAAACATTTCACTTTATCGATAGTGTCTATTTATTTTTGGGTTGCCAATTGGCGTGAAATTAATCTTAGTGAGCTCTTATTTCACTGTCAATAAAAGCAGCAAACCATTTCAAAATAAAAACATAAAAAGTGATTGTTGATTGAACATGCAGTTTTTCTGTACTCTGTTTTTTAATAAACTTTTTTATACAAACATTTTTGCCAAACAGTTTTGCTAGTTTTTAATACCATACTGAGGCAAGGAATCACATTATCTTACCAAAAACAAGAGCGCTACGAATACAAGCACCTACTGAGGTATATCCAAGTTGTCCGCTCTCCCAAAGTTTTTCGAAAATGTTATTATTTAAAAACGTTATCAGAAATAACAGTCAGACGGACTAAGTTTATACTGATTCAAGTAGTGCGATTGATTCTGTAAATCATTATTAAATTAGACTTATTATGGTGTTCTAACATGGATTTTAAGTTATCTGAGTGGTAGGGCTAAACAAGTCCCCTTTAAAGGCTCTATCTCTAATTTAATCCAAGTTACTTAGGCGACCCTAAATAAGCCACCGTGGCACACTACATTATTTATCAACAATCTCAGTCTTGACGAAGTCGTATGTACCCAGATGAGGAAACAGTCAAATTTTTCTCAGTTCAGTCTTACAATCGGATTTAAAAGAAAATCTTTTTAATTTTAATAACGCTAACTGAAAAGTAATGACATTTTTTTAGGGTCAATCCACAATATGCCACGTATCCACTGGGTGGTTGTGCGTTGACTAGAATCCTGCAAGCTGGATGGCGTCCTTCTGGATCCAAAACAAAAGTCTGACTATATATATATTGGTGGATTCAATGATATCTCTACTGAATGCTATCACTAAAGCCAAGGGGTATTATACAAAATACTACAAATATTTTTAGGATTTTTATTATATTATTTTTTTTTTTATAGATTTTAGAACACGCCACACAAGGATGGAACTTGTTTTCGTGTATTGACCAATTATTTCTAAAGATCTCAAAAAAGCGGGTAGCAGGTGCTCCATATTTGGGCAAATCAGGTTTGGTCATAGCCGGTCAAAAGTTAATCAGGATGTTGTTACAGAAGACGGCCGTGTCTGTCACGGCCGAGAATCCATAAATCTGGCGGGTGTCGTCTGCGGAGACGCCGTCGACCCAGTGGTGTTGCAAGATGTCTTGCCAGGCAGTTTGCATGTGTGAGCAGACGTTCCCGGTATTGACTTGAGGATTGACTAATCGTCTCCGTTACTGTCGGCACTCCCGTGTCCTGGAATATACATAAATCGGTTTTCTACATAATGGTGCCACTTCACCCCCAGCATCCTCCTGAGAGCCTTTGTAATGCACGTTTGCACTCTTTTTAGTGACGAATCACAGGCCGTGCCCCAGCAAGTGACTCCCCAGTTTAAAGTTGGAAAGACAAAGGCCTTAAAAAGCCGCACCTTGGCTTCAAGGGATAGGCCGCTACCTGGACGAAGGAGCCAGTCCATTTTGTCAAGTTTTGTTCTTGCTGATCCACAAACTCGATCAATTTGTCCCTTCCAACAGAGGTGACGGTCTAAGGTAACTCCGAGGTACGTCACCTTACCTTCCTGCTTGAGCCTATTCCCATCGATGTAAAGACTACGCGAACGGCCAGGGCGGAGAGCAAATGTGGCATGCTGCGTTTTGTCAACATTAAGCGCAATGTCCCATCGAGAGGCCCAGCACTCAAATTCGTCTAAGAATGTCTGGACACGTCGGGAGGCAGACGTAGTGGTGCTACCAGCAGCAAGAAATGCAGTGTCATCTGCATATGTGGCCAGGAGTGTACCACGAGCAACTGGGCTTGGAAGACTTGTTCGTATGAAACAAACTACACTAAACTATATGTATTATTATATTTTAAGCCGTTCAAAATTGTAAGATTATTTTTACATTTTGAAATGGACTCTGCATAAAATAAGCGTGGCTGGCCGAGGTTCCTTTCTATTTTAAATTGATGTTTTTTTTATATTTGGCATAACGTAAAATAAATTTCCAAGCGATTTTATTTTGTATGGCTAAATTTTTAATCTACCACTCTCGTACTATGCAACAATCTTGGAGATAATAAATTAGTAATATTTCTCGCCCACTCAGCGGCGATTAAATATTATGTTAACTAGCACGCGATGATCGCCGGGAAAAGGGGAATGCGTGCCACATGCAAAGTGAGGAAGCTACCACAGCGGACGGATATTACTAGTAATGATTACATGGGTGCGGTTCGCCTCACAAGATTGCGAGCTGTCCACAGGGTGCTGCTACTTTCACTTGGTCATGGTCATGGCCACGATGTGTTGGCTTTGGGCTAGGATGGCTCTAATCACTGAGTAATTATCACATTTTACAGACGCAGCCTGGTTCCCGCAAACATGAGGAAGTCTGGCCTTGGCTTATTGTTTGTAATTTGTCATGGAATTTGAATTCGAAAACGAAAACAGAGAAGCAGAAAAAAAACCAACTGACTGATTTCAGGCGTTTGCCAGCACAATTTGTTGCCGACGTCATCACGGTATATTGTAACAAGGGAAGGGGTAGCGAAATGAACATAAGGGCCAATGAGAACCCAAATAAATTTTCCAGCGCATGCAAATAAGTTCAACGGAAACCGCAGACCTTGCAACTGTACAAATAGGCGGACAGCCGTCTACGAATAAGTTCGTATCTTGCAGATGCAACTACTCGAAGATACTCGATGGAACAGTAAATGGCCGAGTTCAGTAGAACTACACGATAGTTCAGCAATCAGTGATTGAACGCTCATTATGCATTACGGCGTTTTAATTGTAATCGGCCAAGAAACTTTCAATTTTGTGGTAATTTCAAATGGCTTTTCTATGTATTTTCCCTGCACCAACAAATTAACAGCATTTAGCAAAACATTTGAAAAAACCAAATATTTTATGAATTTCAACAACAATAAAAATAACTACAGCCTTCTATAATTTAAGTGTTTTATTTTGTTTGCATTTGCTTCCTCTCTTCGTGTTAATTTTGTATACCCTTGCAGTGGGTATAATAGTTTCATTCAAAAGTTTGCAAAACACTGAAGACCATATTTTAGATCCTATAAAAAATATAAACGCTTGATCATCATCATCATTAGTCTATACATGTCCGTTCTTAAAAATTAGTCCGTCAGATTTAAATCTAAAAATCTTTCATGGAACTTCGCAAAAAGTCTTCTTTCTGTTGCATACGTCAGGGCCGAATCGGCCTACTATATCATATAACTCCCTTAGGAACAATCGGGAAAAAAGAGAAATAAAATTAGAACTTCGTACTTTTTTTATATATATGTAAACCTCAACGATTTCAGAATTACGCTTTTACTTTTATATATATGGGGCTGCAATATGAACGATCGATAAAATTATCGAAAGTCGACTTAGCTTCCTTGTTATAAGCATCGAAATCAAGGTGCAAAAGTATATATATAAAAATGTAAAACTGATATTAGAAAACGGTTATTTTTTGAAAACTCCTCAAATGAGAGAAAAGAGCATGGTGCCGTCTAAAAGTACCTTAAATAAGAGCGAAAAGTCATAATCAAATCAAGTATAGTTTGTCATCAATTTTTTTATTTACGCCCCCTATACGCTTTGGGCGAATTGGAATACGAGCCTTGACGAATTCCCTGGTCTCCCAATCTAGATCATGTTAAAGTGCCAGTGAACACCTTGAAACGCGATTTTCGGTTGTTAATGTTATGGATGAAATCTCCCAATAAACTAGTAAGAATTTCTATATTCAAGAAACTTTTTATCTAATTGATCGAGCAACCTTACACAATGCAAAACTAGAGAAATCATAAAAAGATTTTTATTTACAGATTGTTTAACCATCAGCAATTATTTAACTACAAGACATTCCCGGATGCCAAAGCCAAGCGATAGTTGTACTCCTCGAAAAGTTCCGGGGCCACTCGGTACGGCTGATCTATAACGGATAGGCGGATGGGCGTTTGGCACGAGGGCGTGGAATAGTTGGGCGTGGGCGGGGCAGATGGTGGGGCGTGTTGCGGGCAGCTTGGCGGAAGCGACTCGTAAACAGGAGCCGGCTGAGGTGTCTGGGTGATATACCCTTCATCGACATCCACCTTGGTGCTCGATTTTGATGCCAATGGAGTAGACAAGTAGATGATGGGTTGGTAAACGATTTGTGCCGGCTGGAGCCCAACGTAATTCGGCTGTGCTGCTTGGCCATATTCTTTCGTCTTGCCATACACCTCGGAGGTGCTCTCAGGTTGGGTGTAGCTGGGTGCAGGCGGATCATAGCTGGGAGCTAGTGGAGCAGGAGAATTGTAACCAGCTGCAGATGCGTCATAATAAGGAGCAGGTGCTGCCGGAGTTTCGTAAGAAGGAGCAGGTGGCGCAGGAGGTTCGTAAGAAGGAGAAGGAGCTCCTGGAGCTTCGTAGGAAGGAGCAGGTGCTGCCGGAGCTTGGTAAGAAGGAGCAGGTGGTGCAGGAGCTTCGTAAGAGGAAGCTGGCGGTGCCACATAGCCCGCATCGCCATCTCCGGGACCAATGTTCTGTGGTGCCACGTAGTTTGTCTGTGGCTGCGGCAACTGCCCACAGTTGCCGGTACACTGGCCACAGGGATTGGGGGTGGTGAAGAGGTTTGGCAGTTTCTTGAAGAGCTTCATCTGCTTAAAGGGATCCAGATCCTGAAGCTGTTGGCCATAACAGTTATTGGCCACAGCGGGTGCGGGGACAATTGGAGCCGGTGGGTTCAGCAGGTTGTTATTGCAGCAGTTATTGTTGCTGGGGAACAGATCATCCCACCACTTGAGTAGCGAACGGTTCGTGCGTTTCAGAGGCTCGTTTGGGGTCACCAAAGGACCCCCATCCACCATCAGATAATAGAGAGGCTCACCCGGTGCCGCAATTCGATTCGACACGCTCACCTTCTGGGCGGAAGTGGACAAAGCGAAAGCCATTGCCAGCAGGCTCAGAGGCAATGATCCTCTTCTGGAGTTCAGCATTTTGCGACTATTTAACCTCGCGCGGCGAACTCTTAGATTCAACTACCAACTCCAATAGCTGCCACTCAGTGCTCGAGCTGCCCGAAATACGGCGGATTATTGCAAGGTCAGCATGTGGTCATAACTTCGACGGGGTATAGTAGTTAATCCAATAACTATGACTGCTCTGATTAAAAAACTAATTTTCATCATGTTTTTCATTTAATTTACGTTATATTTGTAAAGACAATTATAAATAGGTTTATTGTTAAATAAGAATTGCCACTCAACTTGCTTATTTTAAATTTACCAAACCATTAAAACGGGTATTCTTTCGAACAAAGGGTGTTAATTGTTCCTTTATGCCAACAAGTTGTTAATGGATGACTGGTATGAGGAAATTAAAGCTGCAACTTGAGCTTTGCAAAACCAATGTCTAACCCAATTTATAGAAGACCTAATTTACAGGTGTCCCATTTAATCACAGGTTCAAGAGTCCCAATGAGGCCAATGACTTTACATTACTTGTGTTTTATATATTATTGTGCTGCTTTCTTTATTGTTTATTCAAATTGTTCTCTTACGTGCTCGAAATCAGCAAACGGAAGCCAAACATAACTTAAGGTTCCTGCTTTGTCCGTGGAGCGTGACTCAATTGGCTTTAAGGCCGGTATAGGCCTGGCCACTCAAAAGGAAAATACACTTGTGCAAACGGAAGTATATAAAAAAAAAAAAAGTAAACATGTTCACACAAGATATTTAACTACATACCTGTATAAAATACTTCCTAAAGTGACCGTTGGCATATTCATCACTTATTCATAGCATTTAACAAATTAAATAATATACAAGAAAGGAAAGCTAACTTCGGGCGGAGCCGAAGTTGATATACCCTTGCAGAATACTCTGTAAATTATATTCTCCAAAATTATTCATATGATGCATTCTTAATACTCATAAAAAATCCGAACTTCCTAACTTTAACAACAACAAAGTTATGGCATTTCCAATCGTTCAGTTATATGGCAGCTATAGGATATAGTCGGCCGATCCTTATGAAATTTGGTAGGTCGGATTGATTGGCCAAAAATAAAATCCATAGAAAATCCCAACTTCCTAACTTTACAAACACCAAAGTTATGGCATTTCCGATCAATCAGTTATATGGCAGCTATAGGATATAGTCGGCCGATCCTTATGAAATTTGGTAGGTCGGATTGATTGGCCAAAAATAAAATCCATAGAAAATCCCAATTTTCTAACTTTACAAACACCAAAGTTATGGCATTTCCGATCAATCAGTTATATGGCAGCTATAGGATATAGTCGGCCGATCCTTATGAAATTTGGTAGGTCGGATTGATTGGCCAAAAATAAAATCCATAGAAAATCCCAACTTCCTAACTTTACAAACACCAAAGTTATGGCATTTCCGATCAATCAGTTATATGGCAGCTATAGGATATAGTCGGCCGATCCCGGCCGTTCCGACTTATATACTGCGTGCAAAGGAAAGAAGGGTGTGTGCAAAGTTTCAATCCGATAGCTTTAAAACTGAGAGACTAGTTTGCGTAGAAACAGACAGACGGACAGACGGACAGACGGACAGACGGACATGGCTATATCAACTCAGGAGGTGATCCTGATCAAGAATATATATACTTTATAGGGTCGGAGATGTCTCCTTCACTGCGTTGCACACTTTTGACCAAAATTATAATACCCTCTGCAAGGGTATAATAAGTGAATTTTGTATTAAGAGATGTAGCAACAACACAAAATTAACATTGTTAAAATCGAAATTGAATTGAATGAACTAAAATCTAATTTATTTAAACATTTTTTTATTTACCAAAAACACAAGGAAGGTGATTGTTTGGCCTGTCATCACTTTTTATCAAACTTTGCAATATAAAAGCTTGTAACTTCGACAGTGCGTACCAAATTAAAAAAAAACGTAACTCTTCTTTGGACGAAAGGGTATTATTTCTAAAATTTTATACTTTCTGTTATTGCATTATAAATTATTATGAGCTTGTTGGTTTTTTCAAAATTTATAAATATTATAAATAAGAAAAGTCCTTTTTTCAATACCAAAAATTATTTTCTTATAATTAATTAGCAACATTTTTTAAGTTATGGCCGGTTGACAAATCGGTTTGTAAGTTGGTCTACATCCTTGTGGCAATCTAGTACCAAAGTTACAGCGACATTTCTTTCGACAATAGTGAATTGGGGGCGGTGGACGAGGGCGCGGTCAGATAGTTTTACAAATTGGTATCGCATTTATGGTGATCTAGTGTACCAAAATTGGTCTTTAGAGCCATAATGCAGTTGTTGTAATTTATATCAAATTAGCAATCCCATATTCTTATGTGGTTACCGAAGTTATTAAATAGAGGCCGTCCAAATTTGAAGTCATTTTTCCGATTTTAGTAAATTTAATTTTAGTATCAAGCATTACGAAAGCATGATGTATAATCAAAGTCAATTGGTCTACAGGAAAAAAGAGATGCTATTGTCGTTAAACATTGATCAAAAGATATTGTTACGCTCTATGGTCTCTATTCAAAATAAAATCAATCATAATTAAAATAAAAGAGAGCGATAAGAGCTTCGTTACTAAAATATTTTAAAAACAAGAAAGGAAGCAAACTTTATATACCCTTGCAGTTATTACAAAACGACTACATTTCGATTTATATTCCTATATGTTATTACTAAAAACAATGAAGCTATGTCGATTTTGCGCTGCAGTTGGCCATCGTTTCTATGGCAACTATTGTTGTCCCATTTTAATTTATTTAAAGCCGTAATTCCATAATAAATATTACCAAATCCCAAAGAACAACACAAAAAAATTAAAAAGAACAAAGTTATAATTTTTATACCCTTGCAGAGGGTATTATAATTTTGGTCAAAAGTGTGCAACGCAGTGAAGAAGACATCTCCGACCCTATGAAGTATATATATTCTTGATCAGGATCGCCACCTGAGTTGATATAAGCATGTCCGTCTGTTCGTCTGTCTGTCCGTATGGGTTTTATTTCTGGCCAATGAATTCGACCTGCCAAATTTCATAAGAATCGGCTGACTATATCCTACAGCTGCCATATAACTGAACGATTGAAAATGCCATAACTTTGGTGTTTTTAAAGTTAGGAAGTTGGGATTTTTTATGAGTATTAAGAATGCATCATATGAATAGTTTTGGAGAATATAATTTACAGAATATTCTGCAAGGGTATATCAACTTCGGCTCCGCCCGAAGTTAGCTTTTCTTTCTTGTTTTGAATTTTTTTTTTCCGATTGTTCTTATAGGAGCTATATGATATAGTCGCCCGATCCGGCTCGTTCCGACTTATTTACTACCTGCAATAGAAAGACAAGTTTTGGGAAAGTTTCAAGCAGATAGCTTTAAAACTGAGGGACTAGTTTGTGAAGAAACGGACGGATGGACAGGCGGACAGACGGACATGGCTAGATCGACTCTCCTGGTGATGCTGATCAAGAATATACTTTATAGGGTCGGAAATGTCTCCTTCCCTGCTTTGCAAACTTTTGACTGAAATTATATTACCCTATGCCAAGGTTTAAAAATTATATATAATGTAAAAAGTAATAATCTTATATCCGCTTACGCATCAACAATTTTGACATTATAAATATTGATGTTGTGAAATTTAAACATTTTATTGAACTTTATTTAAGGGATCCGTTGACAGAGAAAGGTGTTATAACTGCTGCAGGTATCTGTGCTTCTGAGCGATTCGCCCACTGGAGCGCGTATTGTGCCGCTTGCGTTTGTCGGGCTTAAGTAGTTCCGCCGCCTTGCTTACGAGTTCCTGAATACCGGCGCCGTCATCGGAAACATCGGCGTCCGAGGCTGGGAGGGGTGTGGTCTCCGCCTGGTCATCATCCCTGTCCATATCTTCGGCCGAGTCTTCGTCCTCGACGCGCTCATGCGCTATCCTAACTATGGAATCGGACTGTTCTGAAGTGGCTGGTTCCGTAGTGCTACTGGAGAAGTTCAGCTTCCCTGATCTTTCGGATTGAGCTTCAGGATATGGTGCAGCTTCTGTGGTAGAGGTGTTCTCATCGCCCTGGTTGAAATTGAATACCCGCTGAAAGAAGTTGCCATTGGGCGCAGCAACATTGTGAGCCGGTGCTCCCAGCATTCGGTTGAAAGGATTGAAAGGGTTGAGCGCTCCAAAAGGGCCGAAGGGGTTCAGACCCATGCCGAACTGCATTCCCATGCCAAAGGGGCCACCCACCTGGTGTTCCATGTCGAATCCCTGACCTCCCATCTGAGGATTCATGCCAAAGGGGTTGCCGAACTGGCCAGCCATACCGAATCCACCTCCCAAGGGACTTCCCACTGGTGCAGGGGCCAGACCGAATGGTGTGGCCATTGGTTGACCTCTCAAAATTCCAGCTGGGGTTCTCGGCAGAGCAAAGTACGGCGCCGGCTGCCGTTGCCCGTAGCATGGCATGCTTATGATAACCGGTTGGAAGCTTGGACAGGAGGTACTATAGCTCACCCCGTTGTCCGGTTGCGTTGGGCATTGAAAAGGCGGTGGTGAGGCACTACATCCACTACAGTATGGGTTGGGCGGGGGCGATACTTCAGACTGGGGGTACGTTGGAGGTGGTGGGGGAAGCGTTGGCGGAGCAGGAACCTCTGGGTATTGTATATTGTAAGGACTGTAGCCTGACGCAATTTGCCCCACCATTGGATCCACTGGAACTGTGGCCTGAGGCACTAGCTCCTCTTTGTTGCCAGCGGCTGCCAAGGCCTTCTGTGCTGGTGATCCCGCTCCTGACAAACTGCCGTAAAAAGCCCTCATAACCGGATCGTTTTCAGGGTCCTCCGTGTGCGACAACGGCACCCACATTAGCTGATCCTGAGGCAGGGGCTGATTTACTGGCTTGCGGTATTGCTGGTTGAGATCGTCCCGCTTAAAGTCGTCTTCAAATCTAAATCGATCCCGACTGCTCCCGACTATTTCGTGGTCTTTGGGTCTGCTCGACGATCTCGAATACGCTGCAGGATCATGCGTAGGGGGCGTGGCCGCTGGGCCTGGGCCAGATGAAACTCCTGTTGGAGTTGCTGGCGGGCTGCCCACAATTGGGTGAGAAAGTTCTGGCACGCCAGACGACTGCGCTGGAGATGCAGCCGGATGGGCAGCCATGGGGTGTCCATAGAATCCGTACTGGGCGTGGGGCTGGTGCTGCTGAGGAGGAGGCTGCTGGTGGGGCTCCTCCTGATATGGCGTCGGACGCGCTGACTGGTCTTGATGAATGGAACCTTCTGGAATTGCCTGCTGAGCATATGACCCGCCTCCAAAGGCGGGAAGCAACTGAAAGTTGTGAACGGAATCATGCTGTACGGTAGGAGGAGGGTTTATCGGAGGCGAAATCTCTGGGGAGGGGCGGTTCTCATTACCGGGTACCGTGGATTCCGCGCCCCGGCACATATAGAACGGCTCGCCCTCGCCTCCTTGGTGCCTGACCTCCACGCATCCTTGCTGTCCATTTCCGTCTGCAAAGTTAGCGCCCCGACACATATAGTACGGCTCATCCTTCGGGCTACTTGGCCTGATCTCCACGCAGATTGTTGTCATGGTCCGCTTGCTGCGATGTCTGCTTACCTCCCCGGCTCCAGTTGCACTTGCAGGTACTGAAAGCCCGATGATTAGACATGACCAAAGGAACAGCATCTTGAAGCTCTTTGGAAAAGTTTCCATGTTCTTCTTCCGCTCACTAACTTCCGATTGTGGCAGTGCAGCGCTTTTATAGTCTTGCACTTTCTGTTAAGGGAGCAGATCCATTACAACCGCAATTATAGAGACAACCAACATCCACAGCTTACCCAACTAAGTTCCCCGTAGAAATCTTTCGAAACCTCTTTTATTGCCTGAGTTATGTTTCCTCTATAAACTGCCACAGCGGGGGTTTGGCTAATTGCACAAGTTATCGGAGTTTAATTCGCATGAAAATCGTATCACTGAATAAAAAGCAATGCAAAGAACATTTTGGTACGGACCTGGGCAAGAGGTTTCGACTTATAACGGCGATACACTTCCATGTGCGGGGTCAATGGAATTTAATGTCAGCATAGAGAATGGTAAGCAGGACAAAACGCTATCTTAACTAATTCAAAATAGGAACGTTCTTTTTATCAAGGTCTTGAACTCTAAAATACATTCACAAAAATGAAAAAAATTGTTTGGGTTTTGGCCTGAATTTATTCGGTTATTGCTCAGTAATTTTTTGATCATTTTATTAAAGCTTTTGCCGATGTTTAAAAACTATTCAGGGTGTAGTAGAGCATCCGCTTGCACACTTCTGTGAAATTGTAAACCTCCTTGAATTCAGCAGATCCCCGCAAATTTTTGCAAGCATTGTGGCGTGTACAGTTCAACAAACTTCCCCGCTTCTTCCGATTTTTCAATGGTCAGCACTTTCCATGAGTGTCTGGGATATATGACACAGTTTTTTGCAGTGTGCTTAACATAAGCCAAAGCGGACATTAAATTGGTCAGTCGGTCAGCAAGCGTTAGATAGTTAGGAGGAGACAGACGGACATGGCTATATCGACTCGGCTAGTGACCCTGATCAAGAATATATATACTTTATAGGGTCGGAAACGCTTCCTTCTAGCTGTTACATACTTTTGCACGAATACAATATACCCTTTTACTCTACGAGTAACGGGTATAAAAATTTAAATATTTCGGAAAAGTAAAAATGCAGTTTTATTGTTTTTATCAATACCTATCGAAATGTAGAAGAAATTTTTCAAATCGGACTATTCGTTAAAAAGTTATGCGTGATCAAAATTTCTATCTCCATCTCCCTCGCACTCCCTTTACCTGAGTAACGGGTATCTGATAGTCGGGGCACCCGACTATAGCGTTCTCTCTTGTTTTGTATTCGATTTTTGGGTGTCCAAAACTTTAAAACGCTCTCCTGAAAAGTGGCCATTTCAAAGTCGGTGTACACGATCCTGCAAAATCTATCGGACGGATCGTTTTGATATTTTGCACAGTATTTCTCTACTAAATTCCTCAGGTAACGCTGTCGAGGTTTTTTTTTTTAATTTATTATTTTTAGAGCAACAAATATAATGACGTTTTGGGCGAAAATCGGGGTTTTTGAAAAAAATTTTAAAAATAAAAACTCAACAGCGTTACCTAAGGAATCTTGTCATTTATTATATAATTCTGTAACCAGTAATCGTGTACACCGCAAAACGTGTTTTGTTCGAGGCGCCGCCGGAGATTGCCTGTATCTCAATCAATTTTTAATATTTTTGAATGAAAAAATCAAACTTGAAGAGAACAAATACAGCACGCTTCGTAAAAAGTTTTATTACGTCACAAGGGTACTAAAGTTTTGACATTTTTTATACAAATCTATTTAAATCTTTGCACAACCAACAAAAAATGTGCTCATCATTGTGCAAAAATTTGGAATATGGATTGTTGTTTTTGGCTTTTCTATTAAAATTCATTTTTAGATATAAGAAAAAAATTAAAAAAGGTATCATTAAAAAGCGTTTGTTTTTTAGATTAGAAAGTAATTATTACAAAATAAAATATTCTGGAAAACTTCTAAGTTAATGTTTCGTACTTATTTTAATCAACTACAAATCACAATTTTATGATATGTTTAATTTATTCTTCTTCTGGTTCAATTGCCAGGTGTTAACACCAATTATTTTTGGAAATTACATTTTTTCCCCTGCAGATGCTATTATTTTTTTAAATATGTGTTGTATGTCGATATTGAACGAGTAAATATATAGGAGCAACTTTACTTTTTCAAATTATGTCGGCTCTATCGTCTATTTTAACGAATCCAGAAAAATTATGTACCGGAAAGTTAAAAAACGGGTTATTAATAGTAAAATGATTGCCGAAATCGGGTTACCAGAACTCGAGATAAATAATTAAACTGGCAAAAAACTAAATTTTTACTTAAAAAAACAGTATCTTATTTAAACTAACTTAAGGGGTTATATACCTTTTTGAGCGAAAAATTTGAGGGAACTTTGGATTTTTTTCAGGTGTGTAGCAATTATTTTATGACACTGAAGTTATTCTTTATTGATAGTACATGTTTTTATCGAAACAACAAGCGTTTGTTTTTGAAAAAATATAAATAATTTACGAAGTTATGGCAATTCTCTCGGAACCCTTTTTTTTTATAGCGGCTTGCGGTGACCACGATGGAAGTCCAGCAGGTCAATTGAAATCAAAAAACCAAAAAAATTGTATTTCTATAGTATTATTTCCAGTTCGTGAACGATTATTTTCAAGAATATTTGGTTTTTTCTGCATACAGTAACAATTTTTCCAAAAAGTTGATTTTTCGAGTTATAAAAATTTTATTAAAAAATTCTGATCTGCAAAATCAAAATTGGCGCAAAAAAAACGAATCGTTCACGAACTCGGCACAATCATTACGAATAATTTAAAAAAAAAATTGAAGAAGATCGATCAAATAGTTTTTGTGCAATCGCGGTCACAGCAAAGGCACTTTTTGGAAAACACGACTTTGAAATAATCGCATTTAAAGATTTACGTTGAGTATATGCAACTATTGAAGTCGAGCAGACAAAACGCTGTTTTCCTATCGAACTATTATTCGGATCTCTATTAAAATTTGGGAAAATGTTCTCTAGGGGATATACTTTAGTATTCAGTAAAAAAAAATTTGTCGTTTTTAAAAAAAACGAGGACGGAAGCTAACTTCGGCAAGCCGAAGTTTTAATACCCTTGCAGAAAAAGTAGCGAAAGGAATAAGGTATACATAAGTAAACTAGATTTGCATCGTTTCAAGTCAATTGCTTTTATACTGCAAAAATGTCATATACAAAAGGGATACTTTCGCAGCCTTTAACAATTTTTCCTATCTCCTTTAAGATATAGACTTCCGAGCGGCAAGCGCTTTTACCCTAATCAAGATATGTGTAAATAAATAAGAATTGGAAAAATTTATGTTAGTAGCTTACACACTGCGCGAAATATTCTGATAATCATCAAATTTGGACCGATTTCACCCTATTGTTCCTATGGGAGCTATAGGATATAGACGTCCGATCGGCACGCGCTTTCACCTTGATCAATGTATGCATAAAAAAATAGGATTTGGAAAGATTCATGTCAATAGCTTGTATACTGCGTGAAATATCCTAAAAATCATTAAATTTTTACCGATTTTACCCTTTTGTTCCTATGGGAGCTATAGGATATAGACGTCCGATCGTCACCCGCTTTTACTCTGATCAAGGTACGCATAAAAAAATAAGATTTGGAAAGATTTATGTCAATAGCTTTTACACTGCGCGAAATATCATCCATTCTTGCAAGTTATATCCGATTGTTCCTATGGGAGCTATAGGAATAGACATCCGATCGGGGCGGTTTTCAAACTTGATCTGCGTACACTTGTTTTAGGACGACTGTGAAAGTTTCAGATCGCTAGCTTTTAAACTGAGTTCGCAAACGGTTTTGAAACAGACGGACAGACGGACGGACGGACAGACGGACAGACGGACGGACGGACAGACGGACATGGCTATATCGACTCCCCTATTGATCCTGATCAAGAATATATATACTTTATAGGGTCGGAAACGTCTCCTTCACTGCGTTACAAACTTCTGACCAAAATTATAATACCCTCTGCAAGGGTATAAAAAGGTATATAACCCCTTAAACAAATTTTATTTGCAATTTCTGCAATCAATCCAATTGCTCGGAAAACCAAACTTAAAGCTATTTTTCTTGAATATTTTACAATAGATTTGTATTGTCCATTTACTTCTTACCCAGAGACAATGGTCTGGTAAATAACTTTTGAGCAAATCCGTTGTTAATATACGGATCGCAGACGCCTACTGGTTTCTCGTCCATTAAGTACATAAGAAATTATAGTCTAATGTTAGCAATTCAATACACTTTACAAATTACGAGTATACCATGGACAAGGATGAACGGGACTACTGGCACCTCCGATCCATTTACAACGAGGAAGTGCCGCGCTTTCCACCTACGAACATGGTGGAGCCACTAACACCCCGCAACGTCTTGCAGCTATACTTCAATACCTTCATTGGCGCCAATCTGGCCGAGTCGTGCGTGTTTCCGCTCGACGTGGCCAAGACCCGGATGCAGGTGGATGGCGAGCAGGCTAAAAGGTCGGGCGCCAGGATGCCCACGTTTCGGGCAACCCTCGGCAACATGATAAAGGTGGAGGGCTTTAGGTCGCTCTACGCCGGCTTCTCGGCGATGGTCACCCGGAACCTGATCTTTAACTCGCTGCGCGTCGTCCTCTACGACATCTTTCGGCGCCCGTTCCTCCACCTGAACGACCGAAACGAAGAAGTCCTCCGTATCCACTTGGCGCTGGGCTGCGGCTTCACGGCAGGCTGCATAGCCCAGGCGCTGGCGAACCCCTTCGACATCGTCAAGGTGCGGATGCAGACGGAGGGCCGGCGCCGGCAGCTGGGCTACGAGGCGCGGGTGAACAACATGGTGCAGGCCTTTGTGGACATCTACAGGCACGGCGGAGTGCCCAGCATGTGGAAGGGCGTGGGTCCCAGCTGCATGCGAGCCTGCCTGATGACGGCCGGCGACGTGGGAAGCTACGACATCAGCAAGCGCACCTTCAAGCGCCTGCTGGAGCTGGAGGATGGCCTGCCGCTCCGTTTCCTTTCCTCCATGTGCGCAGGGTTCACTGCCTCCGTGCTCAGCAATCCGGCGGACGTGATCAAGTCGCGTATGATGAACCAGCCGGTGGACGAAAATGGGAAGAACCTTTATTACAAAAACTCGATCGAGTGCATCAGAAGGCTCGTGAGGGAAGAGGGTGCCCTCACCTTGTATAAGGGCCTGATGCCCACTTGGTTTCGCCTCGGGCCCTTTTCAGTACTATTTTGGCTGTCCGTCGAACAGTTGCGCCAGTGGGAAGGACAGGCGGGTTTTTGAACGTACAATTATATGATGGTGTCGTATTATGTAGTTATTTTCGTGTACAATAAAAAACACAATATATTGGCCTCGACCACGAGTACGATTTAAATAAGATTCGGTCGATTTCATTTTATACGATTTCATTAATAACCCCAAAACTAAAACTCATAGAAACTAAACTATTTTGTACATCAATTTTAAAGTAACGAGTATTATTTGTCAATGGTGTATTTTTATAAAACTTTCGAGTTATCAATGCCATATATAACAAGATGAATTCGACAATTTACCCTAAAAATAAAAGTTCGATTTTCCTGTTCAATTGGACTCCCTGATTTTTTATGGTACCATTTTTGAAGCTATAGCTTCAACTATAGTTGGATTTACAATGATTTAATTTTAGGGCAATATAATTTCTAGTTAATCTACTTGGCACAGAAAATTTAAGCCGACCTACCAAGTCGGGGCAATAAATGAAGATAGTACCAAACCATTGTTCTACGGTTGCCTAGGGAAAGTAAATTAATTAACATTTTTTTGCACTGATTCAATGCGGTCAATATGTATTCCGTATTGTGGACTGTAGACGGGAGCCAGGAATCGCACACACTACCGAAATTAATAAAGTCTTTGTGACATAAGGATAATCGAATGCTTTTGACCCCCTTTTAAGAAAACCAAGCACCCCTCCGGCTTTATTAGCCAAGGACGAAATATGATCAAACTTTAGTTTTGGGGGCAAGATCTTTGAAAAGAGTTATTCTGACCAAAGAGCTGCCACTTACCGTTCAAGTCACTCATTTCGGGTTGATCCTATTGTAAGTCTAAATGGCAGGAAAGAAAATAGGCGTAATTTAACATTATCTGGCTCCCTTGTGAGACACCGACGGTAGCACGGATAATTTTAGAAAAAGCATTTTTAAAAAGGAGCGTTTGTGTACTGCCACTCAGATAACTTAAAATCCATATCAGGAGATCAACTGGAAACCCTAATAGGTCAAGTTTCCGAATAAGAAGTGAGTGATTTACAGAGTCAATTGCTTTACTAAAGTCAGTGTAAATGACGTCTGTTTGATATCTACTTTTAAAGCCCTGTGTCACAAATAAAATGAGCTCCAAGCGAGTAGTAGTTGTTGATCTGTGTTTCATAAACCCGCTTAGACAACTAGATATAATTGATCTACAAAGGTGTTGCAAATGAGGAGGAATGTTGTTTCGGTAAGCCGAAGTTTATATACCCTTACAGTTATTACAAAATGACTTCATTTCGATTTCTTTGCCTACAAACAATGAAGCTAAGTCGATTTTGCGCTGCATTTTGACATCGTTTCTATTACAGCTACATACATATATTGTTTTCCGATTTTGACAAAACTAAAAGCGTAATTCTGATATAGTAAACAATTACTACATCTCAAAGAAATATTTTGATAACGTTTGCACTGTCTTTCTTGCGAGAAGGCGAACATTTTTTATTTTTGAAAAATCAGCAACGGTATTAAAACTTGCCGTATTTAGCTTTCGTTCTCGTTATACCCTTGCAGAGGGTATTATAATTTCAGTCAAAAGAAAAAAATCTAAATAAGAAAGGAAAGCTAACTTGGGGCGGAGCCGATGTTGATATACCCTTGCAGAATATTCTGTAAATTATATTCTCCAAAATTATTCATATGATGCATTCTTAATACTCATAAAAAAAATCCCAACTTCCTTAACTTTAAAAACACCAAAGTTATGGCATTTCCAATCGTTCAGTTATATGGCAGCTATAGGATATAGTCGGCCGATCCTTATGAAATTGGGTAGGTCGGATTGATTGGCCAAACATAAAACCATTAAAAAATCCCAACTTCCTAACTTTACAAACACCAAAGTTATGGCATTTCCGATCGTTCAGTTGTATGGCAGCTATAGGATATAACTTTGATGTTTTTAAAGTTTCGAATTGGAATTTTCAATGCGTTTTATTCGGCCGACTATATCCTATAGCTGCCATATAACTGAACGATTGGAAATGCCATAACTTACAGAATATTCTGCAAGGGTATATCAACTTCAGCTCCGCCCGAAATTAGCGTTCCTTTCTTGTTGTTTTTCGTAATATATATATGTATATAGGCATAGATATAAAAATGTAGTAGTTTTGTAATAGCTGCAAGGGTATATAAACTTCGGCTTGCCTAAGTTTGCCTTCTTTCTTGTTTTGTTTTGAATTTTATTCTTGGACCGAAAAATCATGGCCATTAAAATTTCCATTCTTAATTGAATGTCCCAATCTTGAAAGGTACTCTCGATCAGCGGCAAATAAATTGGAACTTACCGTTACAAACACACGCGCATTAAATCGCGAAGAAATGCGAAAGCCATAGGCCAAACCGACCATAATAATAAATAATACCGAGTGATTAATTTTTGAGGCTGATAAAAGTTGTGCTCACCCATACATATGTATGTATGTATTTCTGCTTCGCTCCAGGTCTTTAGTTGATTAATTTTTGTTTTCACCAGAAATAGCAAAAATTTCTTATATTTTGAGAGAGCTGCAACATATGCAGCCCAAAAGCCCCAAATTTCTGTACAATTTCACACATGGCGGGTATGGATGGTTAAAGTGGGTCAATGTCTTTCTGCCAGATGACAGCCGAATTATAATATGCAAAAACGACAATTACTGAAAGAAAAAGCAGCTGCATAGAGGACGGGCTTGCTCACGTCTCTTCTGCTGACGGCCAAAAACCAAAAGAAAAAAATTAATAAATAAGTATGTTTTATTTATGAATATTTACGGAAAAAAAAAATTGCGGCATTGCGTCAGCCATTTTCAACGAATGTACGACTACGAAAATAAAATGGCCATCCGCACAGACCAAAAATGGCTAACGCTGAAAGCACTGGCCAATAATATAATAATTAGAAGAAACCGTAAGTGCAGAAAAAATTGTTTATGCGACCATGAAATGGCTTACACAAACAAGATAGGAACGCAGACTTCATTGATCTATCGATCAACCCCCAACCCAGTATAATAAAGCAGCTTACTTTTTATGAGGAGCATTTTCAGTTGTCTCACTCGTCTTTTTCATTTTAATAGTATTAAAGTATCGTATTTTATATGATTTATATCCATAAATATGCAATCCGTTTTCATTTCACGTTTTTTTAGCTTGTACGAAAAATGCCATGGAGAGTGGGCGGGACCGGGAAACGGGTGGAAATCGAGGGAATGATGGGGATAATAGAGTATGCGAGAGCGCGAGGGAAGTCTTAAAATTTGAGTTTACCAAAACATAGAAAGCGATTTAATTATGATTTACGTAGTAATAAGTATTCCTAAGCCGCTAACTTTGACATAACATAGGTTAGAATTCAACGCTATCGATGCATTTAGTGCCATACCTGGCTACGATGTGGAAAATGACAAACATCAAAGCAGATACATTTTTTATAGGAGTGAAAGGGGTACCTAGTTATAGACATGCATTGGGAATCTGAATATGAAAACTATTTTGATGAAGCCTGCACTTTGTAGTTTAGCTTTAGATTTAATTTCTCCCTATTTAATATCATTCTATAAAAATTCCACCACTGCGGTTGGTATTCACGATGCTTCCATTTTGGTTTTTCTTTCCAACATATAAAAATAGAGCATCGTGGATCTCCAAATAGTTTACATATATAAATATATATAGAGATATTTATTTATATTGGTTGTTATTTTCCTTTGTGTTTGCCATCCTCTCAGTTCCCTTCGCTTCGTCGCGTTGGCTTCCTCCGCTCTCTTTTACATTCCTTCTTTTGCTGCCCTCCGTCCATCTGTCAAATCGGAATCTTCTCTCACTCACTCTTTTTTATATAAAACCTGCGTGTGTATTTATGTATAAATATACATGAACAGTTTCGGTTGTGTAAATATTGCTATACAAAAAATCTTTCCAAAAAATGGCTGCGTTGCTTTGCGTGGTTGTTAATGTTTTTAGATTTTTTGTTGGTTTTGTTGCATTTGCAGTTCTTGTGTTGTTTAGAATTTTTATGAGGACTGAATTCTTATTTAGGGGCATTTTAGAGTTTTGTGTTTTCCTTTTATTTTTATCGTATAAACCAAAAAGTTTTAAATATAATAATGCAGAAATTTATAATTTTGTTGTAGTTGGGTAATTATTTGCGTTTTTTGACATTTTTCAAGCATATGCATTTTTTTACTTGTTTCTTTTCTTCTGCTACACACAAAAAACCGCAAATTCTTTCTTGGCCGTTGGTTTTTTACATAAATTTAAATATTAATAATTACTTTTTATGTGTTATTAGTTCATTTACGGTTTCCTTTTTATCAAATTTGTTGCTTTTGTTGTAGTTGTTGGTGTGTGTGTGTTGTTGTGGTTGATGGGGGTGTTTTGTGTTGATTTATTCTCCTAGTACCCGCAAGTAATCAGATAATCTCCAAGTTTCTCTACGACGGAAGCGGCCTGCTGGGGCTGAACGGGGTCCTCGTAGATGGAAACGATCACGGCTGCAAACATAGAAGAAAATAAGAAATAGATTAGTTTTTATGTATAGGGGTTTATAGTTTTTAAGTGTTTATATTATCGACCTAATTGGAATATAGAGAGACCGATATAAAGTCGTAGTAGTGGATATTAAAAAAAATAAGTAATGTAGCTAATATATGATCAAACCATATACATTTTTAAAAAAAATTCCACCACTAATACATGCAATGGCTAACTGTGTTTCATGAATGACTTCGCAATATACATGGCTTTTTGGACTGGCAGAAATAACTGCCTTATTGAATTGCCTTAATTGGCATAAATCTAGGATCTAAAGTGTGTACCTGTAATTTTATAATGTTTACAAAACACTAGAACCATTCATTCTAGAGCAGCATCTCATCATGGCCCTATCTACTTGTACAAAAACCGCAATCCGCACACACGCACCAACATCAGAGTATATGTAATATCCACTGTTCTAGAGTAATTTTGTATTTAGGAGGAATATATTTTAATTTGTATTTACATACAAACAAAAGAACAAATCCATATAATAGGCTTGGGTTTTCTTTTTATTTATAAATTTAAGAATTAAAGGGAATGTTGCGTTTTCAATCTAATAGTTATATTCTGATGATATCGAAAGTTTTTGAAAAAATTTCCACGTCTCCTAATACTATTCAAGAGGAGAAACGAAAAAACCATATTTTTTAAAGTTTTTTTGTCTTAATGAAATAGTTGATCAAAAATCTGTCAGGTATGTTTTATTTGTATTGTGCAAAATATTTTATTATTTAATTATATTTAATCTCCATTGTCTCGTAGAAGTCAGCTTTACTACTTTCCAAACTAATACTAAATATAAAATCCCTTTTTGCAATGTATAAAACTATTTGGTTTCACAATTATGAAAATGTATTTTGGCCCTCTCTTCAGTAAGCAGACTGTAAAACATTTTCTTCACCATCTTCGCAACATTACTTTTTCAGCAGTAAATCCGGTTGACAATGCTCTCAAAAGCGGGGAGAAAGCGGTTGTCAGCAGCGGAAAATAAGAACTAACCGTTTTTTTTTATAACAGGCAGCTAGAAATTATGAATAAAGCGATCAATAAGAGCGCCTGAGCCCGACGCCATCCGAAGTGAAAACTGAACAGACGGTTGAACAGACAACTCGCAAACGAGAACAGACCCGAATGACAAGTCTCGAGTTGAGTGGCTAATACATTAATCAAATGAGCAGAAAAGTGATAGACACTTAATTGTTTGGGTATTGAGTTGAGGCCGCAGCTCAACAGCTCACCGCGCGGTCGAATCAAATTGATGCGTGAACGGTCGCAGAGGTGGCTTGGGGTCAATAAACCGTGGCCGGCTTAGCTTATCCGAATGATGAGCCTTAAGAGTAGCAGCATTCAACAGTAGACCAGTTTTATTGGGCAGTGCCAAACGTCCACGACAAGTGTGAAACACACGAACCTCTTTATACGTAGTAAGTATAATAGCTTTTAAAATCTTGATATATGTTTCGAAGATTCGGAAATATTTTTTAAGTCGATACATTTATCACTTGCTAAGCCATCGTTTTTTAAAGAACTTCATTTTTTAAATAAGAGAAAAAAAATAAATATCAACTGCAAATACCTCAGAAGAATTTATCGTTTTAAATGTACTCGGGTGGAATGTGTTTGGCCAAAGTATGTAATCAATTTTATTTCCACCAAACAAAGTCGGTAACGTTTGTACGTTTAAGAAAACGCACACGATTGATTTTCAGCTAAGAGCTAATTACAATCTTACGTCGAATTCAGTTCACCTGTCATAACAGAAACATAATTCCAGTTTACTCGTTAAAAGCGAAATCCGAATCTTTGATTGAGAACGACTTGTGCAAACTCATAAGTATGGATATTTAACTTGGAAAATATGAGAGCATCGAATTTCCCTTTGGAAACTCTTGTTGATGTGGCCCATAAGGTAAGGGATTTATTGTTATTCCAGGTATATTTTTTTATTAAAATTATTATTCATTATTATTCATTACCACGGATTTCTTTGACCATTTATTTAATAACAAACTATGCTCTTTATTCTATATAATTTTAGTTAGTATTTTTAATTTCATCCATCGATACGTTGTCTGCCCCACCCGATAACCATTATCAGCTGTTTCTTTTTATAACCGTAGCCAAAGCAATTTTTAAGACATTCAAAAAAAGTTTAATGCCACCCGATTTCGCAGACTTATCGCTGACAAAAAGAATTTAATCAAAAACCTAACACATTACAAACAAATAATTTTGGCCGTTAAATAAATACGAAAGTTCAATTGAGGTTTTAATGAACAGGATAAAGGAGAAAAGTTAAGAGTAAACGAGCAGCAACGTTACCATTTTCAGCATCTTTAGCGTCTAAGGTGAACAGCAAATTTTGAGTTTTCGTTTTAGACTGTTGGACTTGCGACCAGTTTGTTTGCTGGCGCGGCAGTCGCCATATATGTACTGTTTTTTGCGGCAACAGTTGCGTACTGGCACACACATTTTCACGTAAACACAGAAATAGCAGCCCACCACCCTCCGTCAACCGCTGCATCCAAATGCTCAAGGTTATTGCCATAATCCATTTCAAGTGTAAATGTTGCACTAGGCGTGTGAGTGTGTCTACTACAGAGGCAGTGGCGTAAAAATAGAAAAATTTGCTAGAAATGGCAAATGTCTTTGTTCGTCGTATCAGTCTATGATTCGCTGCGGACCTGACCAGCTCGGGTCGGGCGCCAAGCAGCCGATAAAGCTTATTTATATCTTGTTCCAAAAATGCCCCCTCCAGCTGATCAGGTGTTTTTGCATTGTTACAATCGCGCACCGTATACGCTACTTGAATTACAACCTGCCCGAACGGGGTGACTTTTGACGGTCAAGACTCGCTGGAGCTTACAATAGCAGCCTAATATTGTTGCACGACGGCGAACATATTTGTTTAGTCTTAAATAGTCAATTTTGAGAGGTAAACAAAATTGGATAAGGCCTTGTTTGTCATGCTAGAAAAACTGGAGGGCGGAATAGCAAGTCAATTGTTGCTGCTGCTTCTCCTTTTTCGGGGTTAACACACACAGTACAGAAATTAATTATTTACTATATCTAGTACAAAATGTAACTAGTTTGACTAACATAAATATGTTCAGATTCAGTTCCAGTTTTCACTCGAAAGTGAATTTATACCATTAATTAGCACATTAACAGAACATTGATTAACAGAACGACGCTTTATTTTGTGATCAGTGTTTTTAATAAAAATTAATTTTTTTGAACTAACAATCGGCTGTCGACAAAGGCGTTAGCTTTGCCTAGGCTTTGCTCGTAAGGGCGGAACATCCGGAAAAATAATTTTAAAAAATAAAACTTCGATGTTCCTAAACATAAACACATACACTGATTGATATTGGTATACTTTAATTTAAAAATGTATACAACCTTTTACTATTCAAGTATTGGGTATACAAATTTTGTTTCGGCAATAATAATTCTATAAAACCTTAGTCTTTGACTGATTAGTGAATTTTTAAAGATTGTCCCTATCACGTTTTTGATCGCATTAAACTGATAAAAAAAGGTTCCGAAATATTTAAGTCTTTCCCTTCAAAACTTAGCGAGTTAATTGCACAAAAACAGACTTGCCTGAACATATATTCATACATTGTAAGGATGTTTTTTTGGTTGTTAATTTATAAGGATAATTTAAAAATAAATGCTTACCTTGTGTTGTCTTCATGCAGTGCACTCCACTCCGGCCAAGCTTGGCGCGCACGACGCGGTCTGTGCCGGAGAGGTAAATGTACCGCTGGCCAGCGAGTGTCACGCCGTTGCTGGTGAGCCCGTCCTGCTGGTCGAAGCCGCTGATCAGTTTGGAGAGCTCCTCTTTTGTCACCTGCAAGATAGTAAATAAGAAGTTATAGTTGTAGTAATAGTTGTAGTAAAAATGCTGTAGAATTAAAGTGGCGGCCGGACCCGTTTTGCTTTCTATATAGCACAAGCATGTAAACAAAGCCATTGAGTACTACTCGCCAAATTATGAAACTCATTCTTAATTTGTTTCAGCGAATTCTTCAGAACTACATACGCCACATGGACCTTGGCAACATATTTAAGGCCTAACATTAATTCAACAAAACAACACCAAAAAAGGTTTGTCCTCTAATAAGACATTAAAATATATCACATTAAATTTTAAAAAAATGCTTTCTGGTACTAGTCGTTATCGTCAACGCTGTACATTAATAGACAAAAGTATCTAGTAATCATCAAAATAAGTAGTGCAAGTCTATGATTTGTATGCACCAGCGAATACACAAATGTTAAAATATTAAATTAATCAGCTGCAGAAGGCCCACGCAAAGAAAAGCAAACCCACCCCCACACACAAACCACCACATATCTGCCACCAACTGCCAACTCATTAACAAATGTGGTTTTTTTCACCCAAGGGTGGAAAAAGGAGAGGTGTGGCATTCGAAGGCTGGAGCTGGCAAAGGGATACGGGATATATGCGTCTTTGTTTTAGATTTAAAAAAGTCATATTTTCCAGTCGGTGTAGCCAACACTACATTATTACATAAAAGTATTAAATACTCGTCAAACAAATTTGTGGAGCATGTATAAGATTTGTAAGTGCCAGCATACATCTTAGAAGAAAATTAACTGCTGATATATTATCGAAGTAATCCACTGCGAACAAACCACCACCCATTTGAAAAAAAGTGAAGTTTGCAACATTGACGATGCTAAAAATGTGGTCCATTCTACTCCGTTCCACCCTAGGGTGGAAAAAGGCGTGTGGCTTTCGAAGGTTGAAGCTGGCAAAGGGATATGGGATATGTGCCCATCTTGATTTTTGGATTTCAAAAACAAGTTTTGCACACTTGAATGACTTGTCCGTCCAGACAGAGAGAGAGAGAGAGCGAGAGACAAGGCGAGACAAAGATGGGGACGGTGTGAGACGGCGCACCAATGTCATTAGCCTTGGCTAAATACAGAACAAGTTGGCAGCCCAAGCCGATAACAGCTGCTTTTTCCAGGGGGTAAGGTAGGAAATTAATTTGAAAATCTCGTACAATTGATAGTTACTCATTTGCTGCCTTCCAAACGGTGACACATCAAAATGCCACTCGAACTCGGAATCGAGAAGTTTCCATTGAGCGAAATTTGGAACGAGTGAGAGAGCAGATGAGTCGGGAAAAGCCGGTTTTGCGAATACAGCTATGCCAAAAACGTTAATAAACTAAGCAGTGCTCATTAAAAGGTGATAGCAAACATTCCACTAGAGCCAAAAACCTTAGCGAACACCTAAAGTGTGTGTTTGTCAGTGAATTTTAGTGTCTGTCTGTACATTTATTTTAGATGCATATTCTGGCAGAAATGGACAACATATTTTACCTTTAAAATCCGCTTTGGGCAGAAAAGTGAGAGCAAATAAGCTATATAAAGATGTTTTTGATAATCCCCAGGTGAAATCTTCTTGTTTTCAGACTTAATCAGGTATTCGCATTGATTTCTAAAAAAAAAAAAAAAGTCTGGCAAGGCGCAAAAGAGCTGCTCAATCGTAAAAAGAATGAGTAATTATTCACAATAACTCAAGCAATTGAAAAAGCGTACTGGGATCAAATGTAGGTAACTTGGGTAATGCGAAACAAGGAAAACCAACAAAGGCAGATACGAAAGCAGTAGGAGATAATAAAACGAAAGTGATACGCGTGCAGAAATAGCAAGTATAAAATGTGGGAGAACAGGGGGAGATGATGACGCGGCATCGGATCAAAAACCGAAATACTGCTGAACACAATTTGACCAAAATTGGTTTCCAATCAAACGCTACCAGCACTATGAGAAAAACTCCAATCGACAAACAAAGCACAAGGGAGTGGCTGAATCGAGTGAAAACGGATAACGGAGAGAGCAGGATAAGAGCACATGGAATCGACAGGAAGTTGCACACACATACAGGAACACGCTATTCACAGAAAGGGCAAAAACGTGGCGCGCATACGGAAAATGCTCAGAGAATTTAAAGGTAACCGACTTAATTCACTCTCCGCTGGTGACGCGGCATCGCCTCCTGAAGACATTTTCTGTATTTCTGTTCTTATTTTCGCACCGATAAAGAGCATTCATTTCAGTGGGCAGAGGAAACAAACGGCAACCAAGTATAAGATTAAAATAAAAACTATATTGAGTGCGATAAGGGTGAGCGATACAAAAGGGGTGGGGCTGCGGGCAACAGACTGCATTATCAGGAACCAGTGTTGCACAGCACCCCAAACACTCGAGCCGGCTGCTGATATTAGACTTCCCTCTCCCCACCACTCCCACGCATTGAGTGCTTTTGTGATTACCGCGCATAGAAGCTGTAAAAGCAGTTATTATTTGCAAGAGATTAAAAGGCCAAATGGCCTTATTCCGCTCTTTAGCAGCTGGGACCCAACTCTAACTCCGATTAAGACCTTTTGAGTGGGTTTTTTGAACTACTCGCGATCACGCACACTCGCTTCAAGTGGGGGCGAGAGAGGAAAAGCGAGCCTGCGCAGGAGTACCGCTGTAGGGGGTGAACTAGAATTGGCGAGAGGGTGGGAGTTGCTCTTTATCAGGCTAAAGCAATCATGGCGGCCGAGAAAGGGAGACAGCGCGAGTCACACCCTTGAACTTGCGAAAATTCATTGTCAACTAGCAGTTTTCCGGCAGCTTCCCGTACTTACCTCAAAGCCATTGGACTGCGCCCAAATGTTGCCGTCGTGTCCGGCAATGCACGCCTTGGTCACGCACTGCGAGGCCAGGAGTTGGTTGTCCACATAATCTTGCCAGCTCATGGTGCTTTGTTTGTCGTGGGTGCGGATTGAATTGAATTGGATTGGCTGGATCGCTGTCGCTGCTTTACCGCACGGCGTATCGCACTTTCGTTTCGGGGGTCACACGAAATTTGCAGGGAGGCAAAGAAAAACCGCAATGCTGACGATTTTTCTTGGGGAACTTACTTCCAACTGCAACGAGAGGTGGAGAAAGAGAGAGGTAGACAGAAATTAACATTTATCATATTGCATTCGTCAATTATCATCCCCGTTAAATATGCAAACTGAGCGCCTTGATACGTTGGCTGTTTTTCCTTCGTCCTTGACAAATTAATAGGCGGCAGCAACGACTTAGGTCTGGACTTAAGCGGTACACAGTTTCAGCGCACCAAGAACCGAATTTTCAACCTCCGAAAAACTCACATATACACACACTAAGCACAGCCACACACACGGGGGATGAGACCAAGACAGACAGAAACCGTACGCCAAGCAGCTCCACACACGTCCGACTCGCTATGAATTTTCGAAGCGTTCAAGGCGGATTTCAAAAGTCGAATGAGCTACAGGCCAAGAAACATCGATGGTTACATCGAAATCATCGATGTTTTTAAAACGCGGTGTAATATCGATGTTTGCCGGCCGTCATCGATGTTTTCCCACCTCTAAGGAGTATTTTAACAAAATGTTATTTGAACTTTGAAAAATGTTCACACCCAAAAATCTTACTCCAGTTCTTGCACACTGTTAACGATTCCACTCCACTCTGAGCCGGATTTCAGAATCAAACCAATTTTGAATTTAAGAAGAACTCACTCCGGGAGTGACGCAGCCCCCTGCTGCGTACCAAAGAGCTCAAGCCGTGAGTCACCCGCTCAATCGCCTCACCCACTTCGAGAAAGAGAGAGAGAGAGATCAAGTGCAATAGTGCGGCTGGAGCGTGTGTGCGAGAGAGATAGCCTTGCGAGGCGGGCCGTTATTAATCAGCCGGCTGCGGACAATGCAAATGAGTGAGTGAGAACAGACGATGACTCAACGACGGCTCTCTCGGCGAGTGTTATGAATCGCCTCTTTTTGGCCGGCACTGAGTAACTGTCATAAATTAAAAATAGCTTGTATTTCAACGCCTATATGTATCATATGAATCAACTCGTATGCTGCAAACGCAATGTGTTATTAGTAACATTTGCTAGATGACAAACCGAAAACCGACCGCCTGCTAAACTTTCCCACTTAATTTTTTGCACACTTTTACACACACACATACGCTTACGGAGACGTACGGCCAACGCGGTTGGCCAAGTTGCGGTGTAGGTGTGTGGGTTGTTGCCATTTAAGTCTTGTTTTCGGCTAGAGCCGTCTTTTCACGCAATTCACCCAGTCTTACAAAAAATGTTTATTTGATCACGCAACCTACAGCCAGTCCCAGATTAAACTCTTTTAAAACGGAATACTAGAAACCTCACGGCACTCACACTGTTCACGCTGCGGTAAAATTCAGATTGACTAGAGCTGGGTTAACCACTCTGGATGGTATCGATATATAGAATGTGTGTGCTTGTGAAACTCTATCGGGATTTTGAATTCGATAGAAAATAATCGCATCTAAAAGCCTATTCACACAAACGGCGTTTCATCAACCCCGACAATATTCCGCAACAGCGATTTTTTCATCCATTCGATGTGACAGAAAAAGACGGGAAAACCTTTTGAAGAAAACCAGGGGAAATAAATGGATTAAAGAGTGCTAGCCGCCACATCATCCATCAAAGGGACCGTAAGGCAGGTCTAATAGATACATTTTCAATCGTTGAAAGAACTTATTTTCCAAATTTGCAAAGGGCAGTGGATAAATCATTAGGAATGCATTCCTCTTCCTAATGCTTAAATAATATTTAGTAATAATACAGCAAGTATTATCAATTTTTTTTTGGCTGGAAAACTCTTTTCTCACTTTCTCTTCGTTTTTGCTTTGTTTTTCTCCTTGTAGGCCGATCGGCAGCTTTTGCAATAGCGGGCGATTGTGTGAATGGGTCGGAGAGTGTTGCCGAATTAGGGGTGTTCCTCTATTTTAAGTTAAGCCCGATCTGAGTACTGATCGACGAAAACTGAACGCGAGTCATGAGAGAGTGCGAGAGACAAACAGCTGGCGTTCACTTTTCGTCAACGTTTTTTTCACCTCGGTCCTCAGATCGACGAAAAAAATACCAGAAAATTGCATAGCGTTGCCAATCTGTGAAAATGAACTTTGGGTGAACACTAGCGAAAAGATTAAAAAAAGGAAATCTTTTGGCGTGCGCTTCTCACTGAAGCCAAGTACTCAGATCGACAAGCGAGTATGATAGCGTAAAAACTTTAATCTTTCCAGTGTGACTAAAATTTCGAGAGTTCATCAGATTTAAGCGTGCTACGGTCGTACTGTCAATCAGCTGGGTTTGTTGACAAGCAGTTAGAATTCAAATATCGTATTTGCGGAAAAGAGCCTTTAAAAGATATTATCAAATACCTTGGCAAGTCTGCCGCTATACAAAGAAATTAAAAACAATACAATTTAAATTTATCAGTTGTTTTTTTAAATAACTGATAATTATTTGATAATTTAAAGTTCATAGCTGCACTTTTATTGTGTTTTTTCGTACATTTTTGACCTAAAAAACATTTTGTTCTGACAAGAGGCACCCCAGATAGTATTAATGTTATTTTGTCCTCACATGTAAACTCCTGCAATCGACTTTTGCGAGTTTTTTGAGTTTTTCCCTCCATTTCTTATAATGTTCAGTGAGAAGCGCACGCCAAAAGATTAAAGCCTAGTATCCAGATCGACGAAAACCGTACGCCAGTCATGAGAGAGAGCGAGAGGCAAACAGCTGGCGTTCACTTTTCGTCGGGCCTTTTTTTCACGTCGGTCTCCTGATCGACGAAAAAAATACCAGAAAATTCCATAGCGTTGCCAGTCTGCGGAAATGAACTTTGGGTGAACCCTAGCGGAAAGATTAAAAAATTTAATCTTTTGGCGTGCGCTTCTCACTGAACATTATAAGAAATGGAGGGAAAAACTCACAAAAGTCGATTGCAGGTGTTTACATGTGAGGACAAAATAACATTAATACTATCTGGGGTGCCTCTTGTCAGAGCAAAATGTTTTTTAGGTCCAGAATGTACGAAAAAACACAATAAAAGTGCAACTATGAACTTTAAATTAGCAAATAATTATCAGTTAATTAAAAAAAACAACTGATAAATTTAAATTGTATTGTTTTTAATTTCTTTGTATAGCGGCAGACTTGCCAAGGTATTTGATAATATCTTTTAAAGGCTCTTTTCCGCAAATACGATATTTGAATTCTAACTGCTTGTCAACAAACCCAGCTGATTGACAGTACGACCGTAGCACACTTAAATCTGATGAACTCTCAAACTTTTGGTCACACTGGAAAGATTAAAGTTTTTACGCTAGCGTAATCGTTTGTCGATCTGGATACTAGGCTATAGGATATGTAGAAATTGAAAATGGTAATACATTTTATAGACCGCAAAGTTTAATTTATAATATATTTGAGCACTCGCAGACCGATAACAAAAAATCACGCGCGAACTGGCAACCTTGTTGGCGAGTTGTAGCCCTGGACTTTAGATGGTTTTTCCAATAACACGTAATAAATGCTTATTTTCATGAAAATCAAGCCCTTAAATGTGAATTTTATCCAAAGAAAATATTATGATCCTAAAACCTTTATGGGCCGGCTGCTAATCCCGAAAATCGCGACGGAAACGTCGAATATTCCCTGACAGGTGGCGATATATGGCGATCGAGCAATCGATAGTCGGCGATGTTTTCTTACATCACTAAAACTTTTGCAAGATGGAGCCTCTTTTGCTTGGTTTTAACAAATCAGTAGCAGCACGTGTATAAAAAGTGCCAAATAATTTTCAAAAAATGTTAGTATATTTTATAGATTAAGCGTTCGAAATATGTGAAGCGGGCGGGCGAACCCGTGCACCATCTATACGGAAACAGTTTGATGCGATACAAGTGTGCGGCAATATAGAAAAAGGATTTTTAATTTTCTGACGGTCAGAATGAGTGGAACGCAAAAGAAAAAAAAATTACACGCCCGAATGACAGTGCAGGGAGTGTGAGCGAGAGGAGAGGCAGACAGTGAGAGCTAGAGCGAGCGCAGTGGTTGCTCCAAGAGAGTTTTGTTAGTGTGATTTTTCCAGCCTTTAGGAACATCCGAATTAGGCAAGTTTGCTGAAATCCAGTGACGTTGCCTCTTGACTAAGTCTCACGCACACATGCACGTTTGAGTCATGACTGGACAATGACGCAGACCGATGATTATGTTAAATATTCCAAGAATTTCCTCAATTTTGGTTTGATTTAGCGTTCTCCATCTCGATTTACGACGGCACGGCATATGCATGCGGTTAAAAAAATTCGACAGTCGGCTAGTTTTCTCTTTCTACTCTACTGCCATTTTTAACCGGCTACTACTATTTGCAACCGTCGTTAGACAACACTGGCCTCGCCGTTACGTGCACATATCGCCCGACTACTCTCGCTCACTGACATTGACACATGAGACTAATAGAGTCTTCCTGCTCGCACCCGCTCAGGGGCGGACTCTCGCCGCTCATCGCTCAAAAGGCCGCCTAGCTGTCGTCGCAACTGGCAGTTCAGTCTCGTTTTATTTTTTCTTTATACGTAAAGATACCGCATTGCAGAGCGCACCTCAAACGTAACGGACTGAAAACACGTTCAGCTTTCCACGGGAGAAACAACAGACATCAGTAGCACTCAAATTCTCTGTTATTTGTTTTTAGACAGACACGGCACAAATTGATTGAGTAATCCGTGCTCAAGCCGTCGAAATTCAGGATATAAGTTTACCTAGTCAATTCTTTATTGTTGATAATGTGAGTGCCGCTCCGAGGGTTGCGTTGCCAAGCGCTTTTCACTATTCGCGATTCGCCATAACCAACAAAAGTGGCTGGAAAATTTATACCCTTCAAGTCGGAGTTTTGTCTCGCCCACTAACATATTTTCTCGCACTCCTTCCGTTTGCAGGGATGACCGAAGTGAAATAGCTCAGGATGGTCCCGCCGGCATGGACCCCGAGGGAGTCATCGAGTCCACCTGGCACGAGGTGTACGACAACTTCGATGACATGAACTTGCGCGAGGAGCTGCTGCGCGGCATCTACGGTTACGGTTTCGAGAAGCCGTCCGCCATCCAGCAGCGCGCCATCATTCCCTGTGTCAAGGGTCGCGACGTCATCGCTCAGGCTCAATCGGGTGAGTACATAATTCCGATCCCGGTCCAAAGACCCCAAACGCAAAAACCCCAGTTCCCCATAATCAGCTCAGCCACCAAAAAAAAACGTTCGAGAATTTGCGAAATCGGCAAAAAGAGTCGGGTAAGCAGTGTCGATGACTCAGCTGCTGCGCCTGTGTTCTTTGTTGAAATTGCACTCTCCCGCTCTCTCTACGATTTTCGGCGTCTGCGTTTGCGCGCCACTTTTCGTTGGCCAGCTGGGTTCTGTTTTCGCTGAAGAAAGTTCCCAGAAAGGAGGTCGCTTGTCGGACTTTGTGCCTTCTAATTCCGGCTGTGGTTTTGTTTTGCCAAATTCCAGCTGTGGTGCATTTTTAAAGGTCATCTATGAAAAATGCGATTAACCTACAGATCCAGTTGGGCACTAATTCATTTTGCAGGCTCTCTGAAGTTCATTTAGTCCGCACCCCTATTCTCGGTTTTGCTTGCACCTGCCCTTCATAATCCATTCAGGGGATCATGTCATGATCAACCCCGAAATGCACGATGGCAGGGTTTTTACGACCGGGATGTAACTAGAACTCAACAGAAAAACTCAGGAAACAGCGTTATTGACTTACATATATTGGTATATGCTCATAATACCGTGCAGAGAAATTGTTCAGGCCTGAAAACCAATCGGATCGAAAAACCTTCATAAATCTCCTCACACAAAGTTTAGGGACTTTCGAAACAAGACAGCATAAGTTTACTTTTATTTCATAAATTTAGTCAAAAGTTTGGAACGCTGTGAACGCTGTCCATTTCTACGCAAACTAGTACCTCGGTTTTGATGCTATTTTTATGCTATTTTGTTGCCTTTATACATATACTCCGAGAATATTTTGTATATTATTTGAATTTTTCGCAATTTCAGAACGATCGGGGGAAAAAACTATATGACATTATAGCTTTGTTGTTTTTAACATAATATATAACCATATATTCGAAGATATAATAGTCATTTTTAACGATTTACTTTTTACTTTTATAAAAATCTTTTATATCATTTATGTATATCATTTAAGAATTACGGTTTTACTTTTATAAAAATCTCAAATTAATATCATTTATGTATAACATATATATATTTAATCATAAACGATCAGAAAAATTATAAAAACCGAAATCAGAATAGGGAATATTTAATTTTTATATCAGCTTCAACTAGAAGAGAATTTCATGTTTTCCAATCCATATTAAATTGGTATATTGTAATGTTATTACAAATTATTTGTAACTTGTACATTATAGCTTTGTTGTTTTTAACATAATATATAACCATATATTCGAAGATATAATAGTCATTTTTTACGATTTACTTTTTACTTTTATAAAAATCTTTTATATCATTTATGTATATCATTTAAGAATTACGGTTTTACTTTTATAAAAATCTCAAATCTCAAATTAATATCATTTATGTATATCATATATATATTTAATCATAAACGATCAGAAAAATTATAAAAACCGAAATCAGAATGGGGAATATTTAATTTTTTTATCAGCTTCAACTAGAAGATAATTTCATGTTTTTCAATTCATATTAAATTGGTATATTGTAATGTTATTTCAAATTATTTGTACCCTTCGTATAACCGCTGTACAAGGCTCTAACATACATTTAGAAAACTGCACACTCGCCGTAAAATTTGTCTTAAGTATCGTCCCACATTTGTTCAATGTTCTCAAAAATAATAACAATTAAACAAAAACTTATGTCAATACTTGCAACCGCAATGAAAAGTTAATTGAACTATATAGGACAATGAACTTTGAAAATTAGTTTTATGTTTATATTCCAAGTACAAAGATTTGTTTATTTCATGTTGAGGTTGTTAAGAAAATATTTTAAATTCCCGTTTTCAGATAATCTTCCCCACAAATCAAATTAAGTACATGCTTATAAATCTGCATCTTCTTATCTTCCTTAGGAACTGGCAAGACTGCCACCTTCTCGATTGCCATCCTTCAGCAGATCGACACGTCCATTCGCGAATGCCAAGCTTTGATCCTGGCCCCCACTCGTGAGTTGGCCACGCAGATCCAGCGCGTGGTGATGGCGCTGGGCGAGTACATGAAGGTCCACTCGCACGCCTGCATCGGCGGCACCAACGTGCGCGAGGACGCCCGCATCCTGGAGTCCGGATGCCATGTTGTAGTGGGCACGCCCGGTCGCGTCTACGACATGATCAACCGCAAGGTGCTGCGCACACAGTACATCAAGCTGTTCGTGCTGGATGAGGCCGACGAAATGTTGTCGCGCGGATTTAAGGACCAGATCCAGGACGTGTTCAAGATGCTGCCCCCTGACGTGCAGGTCATCCTGCTGTCTGCGACCATGCCGCCGGACGTGCTCGAAGTGAGCCGGTGCTTCATGCGCGAGCCCGTCAGCATCCTGGTGAAGAAGGAAGAACTGACTCTCGAGGGTATCAAGCAGTTCTACGTGAATGTGAAGCAGGAGAACTGGAAGCTGGGCACACTGTGCGATCTGTACGATACGCTGTCCATCACCCAGTCGGTTATTTTCTGCAACACCCGACGCAAGGTTAGTTTACTCATGTGTATATAGTTTTTTTGAGTTGAGGAACTGTCGCAGTAAATGTAGTCGTATTTATTAATAAATAAATATAAAATGGCCCATCAATTAAATCACCATTAGGGGAACTAATTACAATTTTTAACTATTTTTTTTCGTAGGTGGACCAGCTTACCCAGGAGATGTCGAGCCACAACTTCACCGTCTCGGCCATGCACGGCGACATGGAGCAGCGTGATCGCGAAGTCATCATGAAACAATTCCGTTCGGGGTCTTCTCGTGTCCTGATTACAACTGATTTATTGGCGCGTGGTATTGATGTGCAGCAGGTCTCGTTGGTCATAAACTATGATCTGCCCTCAAACCGCGAGAACTACATTCATAGGTAAGTTATCACCAATATCCTGTAAAAAAGCTTTATAAAAAATATTTCCCTTATTATCACTTTATTTCAGAATCGGTCGCGGTGGTCGTTTCGGTCGCAAGGGTGTTGCGATCAACTTCATTACCGATGACGATCGACGAATCCTGAAGGATATTGAACAATTCTACCATACTACAATTGAGGAAATGCCTGCTAATATTGCCGATTTGATTTAAATATTTTCTGCTGAGCCGCAAAACAACTAAGAAAGAATTCTAAATAAAAAGTGAGTGAGCAATACAGCAACCTAGAACTGCGAAATCGATAACCGAGCGCAAATATAAATTATTCGAAGATCAGCAAAGAATTAAAGTCAAGTTAAATATTTATTCAACCATTAATTCAAAAAGGCAGCCCGACCATCCAACGACGGACTAGACGCGGACACAGAGCACCAACATCATCAGCAGCGGCGGGGAAACAGCAAAACCATTGGAAGCGGCCACGGCAGGAACAACATCTAGTAGCCGCAGAAGTTTACAAAATCTCGACGATAAGCCGGACATCCTCTGTATCCATTTAGTTCTTCTCTGTGTATCATCAATTTTAAAACTGCGTCGTCAACCAGCAACAACAAATATATACAAATATATACAAAAAAAAAATTTGCATCTATCTAAAGAAAATAATATTTGAAACCAGGTACAAGATACCACTTGCTACAAGGAGCAAGCAACATAAAGCAAAAGCCACAATATCAGAACATATTTTTGCCGCACCTTTGTTTTAGCTTTTTCTAGAACTATTGATAAAAATATATTAAAAACAAAACAAAAACATTTGTACACATTATGTTTAAATATACCACTCCTACAAAACAGCTGAAACACAAAGCAAAGTTTTACGCGTATATCCAGATCACACATATTTATATTATTTTGCGGGAAGGATTTGCAAATGTTCTCCAACGAAGATGTTTCTAAAAAATTTCAAATTAAACAAGAAAGGAACCAAACTTTGGCAAGCCAAAACTTAAATATTCTTTAAAACGACTACATTCGATTTTTGTTGTCTATTTAAAGATAAATTTTCGATCATTCCTATGACAGCTGTATTATGTAGACGTCCGATTTTTATAAAATTATTCTGAAGTTCTTCAAAAGTATTAAAAAAGAAACAAGGAATTTATAATTTTTTTCAATTTTTTTTCCGATTGTTCCAATGGGAGCTTTGCCATGTAGTTTTCGTATCCGGCCTGTCCTGAAAAAGTTGTATCCATATATACAAATCTGAGAAACTAGTTTGCGTTAAAGCGGACAGACAATATATACAAAACCGTTATAGGGTCTGAAATTTTCCTTCACTGCGTGCAAACATTGGACTGAAATTATAATACCTTCTGCAAGGCTATACAAATTAGACTTTGCCCGTAGGTTTCTTTCATAGGAGTTATGTGATAATAGGGATTGGTATCAGTGGCGTAGGCAGGGGTTAGAGTTTTCGTGTTAACCCACCAATGTGGTAATATAATTTTAACTGCTTCTTAACAAGCCCATCTGATCGAAAAACGAGTTCGCCAGCGGAAAAACCATAATCTTTCCAGTGTGATAGCATTTTTGAGAGTTCATTAGTATTTAGCGTGCTACGTTCGTACTTTCAACAAGCTGGGTTTGTCAGCAAGCAGTTAAAATTCAAAAATCTTATTTGCGTAAAGAACTTTTAAAGGATATTCTCAACTTCTTTGGCAAGACATGTCTTACTCTATACAATGAAATTAGAAAACAATATAATTTAAATTTAACAGTTGTTGTTTTTTTAATTACTAATAATTATTTGGTTATTTAGAGATCATAGCTTTTTTGGGGGTTTCCGTCCATTTTTCATCTATGAAACACTTTGCTCTGACATCCCAAAATATTACATTTTTAAACCTTTTCGCTAGGCCCTGACGAACGTTCACCCAAAGTTCATTTCAGCAGACTGGCCACGCTATGTAATTTTCTGGTATTTTTTCGTCGATCTGAGTACCGGTGTGAAAAAAGAGTCTGACGAAAAGCGTTCACCAGTTGTTTGCCTCTCGCTCTCTCTCATAACTGAGGAACAGATTTCGTCGATCTGATTACTAGGCTTTAAACAGTAACTCTGCGTGGTTGCGTTTATTTCGATAAGTGGAAGTGTAATAATTAGTAATCGACAAGCCAAACGTACCAACAGTGAGTACATTGCATTTGGAAAAATCGTTATGGTCGATTAATCTTATAGAAACCCACTTCCGATTTTATATCGGTTGTTTTTCCAGCTCCATCCCAGTCAGGTCATATTAGATTTTTCAGTCCACCCTGTTGGACGTTTACACAGTTTCCTTTCTCGCGCCGGTCGATAATAATGCTATTCTGCTACACCGACCTGTAGAACGTCATTTGTAACCAGCCTACAACTGTAATCAATTCGAGCATCCGAGATGGGTCAGAAAGTTTCGCGCAGCGACTTCGAATGGGTGTACACGGAGGAGCCGCACGCCTCGCGTCGTAAGATCATCCTGGAAAAGTACCCGCAGATCAAGAAGCTGTTTGGTCACGACCCCAACTTTAAGTGGGTGGCCGGCGCAATGGTGCTCACCCAGATCCTGGCACTGTTCGTTGTAAAGGACTTATCGTGGTTATGGCTCCTTGTGGCCGCTTACTGCTTCGGAGGCATCATCAACCACTCGCTGATGCTGGCCGTGCACGAAATATCGCACAACCTGGCCTTCGGTCACAGCAGGCCCATGCACAACCGGATACTTGGCTTCATCTGCAACTTGCCCATCGGCTTGCCCATGAGCATTTCGTTCAAGAAATACCATCTAGAACATCACCGGTACGTGCTACACGAGTCGAATCTATGACGTATGTAATGTACAATTATTCCACACATGACTTATTTTTTGTTAATGGATGTGCGTAACTGAAAGTTACTTTTCTTCTACCTCCGGCTTAATTTACATATTAAAACGCCGGCGTGTGTTGCCCAACACTGCCCCCTTATCCAGAAAAGCTTATGAGTCAATTTCCATTTTATTCCCTTTGAGTGCGTATAAATTGCGTTGATAAGATAGGGCTATACATAGTTACTATATCATTATATTATATATCCAAGTAAGCGCTCAATTGGTCACGTAGCTCAGCATTTTGTCACTCGAAAGTCGGGTAGTTTGACGCTTTAGGTTGAGTCACTATTATTGAATTATAGCTCATACGACAAAATAAATAGTTTGACCAGTGTAAATATGTGTGTTTATGTTTACAGTCACCCTCAATCTCTAAATATTAAGTGGCAGATAAGTTTTATCTAATCGCTTAGGTGCACCATTGGCGGATCGTTGATTGTCGTTAAACAACGTCCTGTTCCCAATAAGAAGTTCCGACTACGGCTACTCTTACAAAGCCCTAAAAATTTCAGACTATTGATTTCATTTTGAATTATTAGTTCAAAGCCATTACAATCGAAATATCGATTATATACCCAAAAGTTTTAGAGCAGAGTAAAATACATTACATTATGACATTCTCGATCTGCATCACTATTACTGTGAAAATAGCATCCGTAAATCCCATTATACAAAGGATTTGTCCAAGTCAAAATAAAAACGCCGTTTGTTAAATATGATTTATATGGCGAAAATTAAAGACTCTCGGTATTCCATGCAATGAAAACCGAGCAAGACACCAAAAAGAAATTGGGGCGCGGTCTTTATTTCTATCAAAAAAGAACATGCCGGTGAGGCATATTTATTGGCTGGTTTGTTAATCTTTTGACCTTCATTTCCTCTTTATTTCTGAAATAATTGTTTTATTTGAAAAATCTTCGGTGTGTCGTTAGATATTGGTGGCGGAAAAAACTCTTTTATAAGAATGGTGCGCCTTGCGGGCGTTAGAGTAGGTGTAACTAAAAATAAACTTGCGCATTGTAAGTCCCAATTTCTGAGTTCTAATAGTTACCAAGATTACGATATATAAGATATATATTTAATAACGCTTATTGTTATTATGCTGTTTTCATTTCCAAGTTATTAAAAGTTCCTTTTACCCCTTAGTTATCAAGGTGATGAGGCAATCGACACTGACATACCCACACTGTTGGAGGCGCGTCTTTTTGACACCACGTTCGGAAAGTTTTTGTGGGTGTGCTTGCAGCCTTTCTTCTACATTTTCCGTCCATTGGTGATTAACCCGAAGCCACCTACGCGTCTGGAGATCATCAACACCGTGGTGCAGCTTACCTTTAACACACTGATTGTTTACTTCTTGGGCTGGAAGCCACTGGCCTATCTGCTGATCGGAAGCATTCTCGCCATGGGCCTGCACCCGGTGGCCGGACATTTCATCTCGGAGCACTACATGTTTGCCAAGGGCTTTGAGACCTACTCATACTACGGCCCGCTCAACTGGATCACCTTCAATGTGGGCTACCACAACGAGCATCACGACTTCCCAGCGGTGCCCGGCTCCCGGTTGCCCGAGGTTAAACGTATCGCTAAAGAATTCTATGACACGATGCCCCAGCACACCAGCTGGACCCGGGTACTTTATGATTTCATCATGGACCCAGCGGTGGGACCATACGCCCGAGTGAAGCGTCGCCAGCGCGGCCTGGCCTCCTAAGCATTCGATGCTATTCAAGGTTTCCTGCCATGAATATAATCTCAACATTAGACCTAAAGCGGCTTTTTATGTATAAATACATCGTAGACACATTAAAGGATGTAGAAGAATCAAGGGAGCAACCAAATATATAGCACCAGCTAATCTATAATGATTAGATAAAGAACATTCAGACACTCGCAGCGGCTGATTTAAACTATTTCGTGTATATATACATTTTGGTATTATTGCTAGACTGTGAGCTAAGTGTGACTCCGTTGGCTTTAATTAATTGTTACCTCGTAAGTTAAAAAAAATGTTAAATCTAGTGTGTAATACTTGTCCTATTGTCTTAGTATTTTCGACACATATTTATATTGCTTTCAAATCTTAAATATAAAGGTATTAGTCGGTGTGTTTTGTCCAACCAACCAAGCACCTACTATTTTTATAGACTTTTGAAACTGTTACCTAAGAATAAAGTCGAAGACAAGTGTTTGGCCGGGGGTGGCTGCATATACAGACTACATTTGTAACTTGTGAGCAAAATATGATAATAAATAAATGCAAATCCAATGTAATGACTCTTCAACCAATTTATCTTTTTGTAGCTGGTGTAGTTTTTGTTACGTAGATTGCATGTTGCACGTCATGTGGGCATTGCGCTATTAACTGATAACACTAATTTCGATAAGCAACTGTGGAACGGCAATACTGTTATGTAGGTGTTTTGAAAGATAACTAATAGACCTTGGGGAGTTCAACTTTAAAATCGGCATGCCAATAGACCCCAACTTTTATACCCTGGCAGATCAGCATCAACAACTAAGTTGAAATAGCCATGTCCCTTCATACGCCCGTCTGTTTCCACGCAAATTTGTCTCTCAGTTTTAAAGCTAACCGGTCGGATCGGACAACTACACATGTAGTTGCCATGGGATTGATTGGAAATAATTGAAAACAAGAAAGGAAGCAAACTTCGGCAAGTCCATTTAGCTGTCATAAGAACCTTCTGGCCAAATATATTAAATAAATGTAATAATTTAAAGGTATACAAAAAACTTTAGCTTGCCATCCTTCCTTTCTTATTTATATTTTGTATAGTTCGACACACTGCTTTTAAAGTTGGTTTCAACAAAGATGTTTGCTTTACCACCTATGTTATTAACGAACATTTTAAAATTATTATAAAGATCCTTTTATCCTTTTTTGAATACTTCGCATTCGTACCGAAATCGGTTGACTATAACTTTATAATTATAGTGTCAAATAATTGGCTTAATTTGTTGTTTTCAAAAAATTACCCGAATGTCACGCTGTGTTTTTCATTTATTTCAGATCGATCCCTATAACGTATAGCTGTTTTCTTTTTGACTGCAAGATTACCCCGTTGCTATCTTTCTTCTCGTTAAAACACAAGTTATAGCCGTATGGTCCCTTATTATAAACAATTTCAGGTTTGTTAGCCAAGAACCAGCCAACTAGCTAATTAACCAGCAAATTAACTCAATTCATATACATATAATATGCATAAGTCGTGTGCATCACACTCAGTTATTCCCAGGACTTACAAAAATAATAAAACAAATAGTTATTTTTAAATACTATTTATATATAATTTATTTAAATTATAGAATTATATATTTTGTTGGGGAAAGGTGACGTGAAGGTAAATGTTTTGCAATATTTTTGGATCATTCATTGAAATTAATCGTACATTACTGCTTAATGAAATAAATGTGTTTATCCTTAATATGTTTGGGGCTCTGGTTTTGTATCCGTTATCGTTTATCTTGGGTTGCTTGCATTAGAACCTGCACGTTTGTCATCTTCAGTTTTTATACACATTTAAAAAAAGATTTTACAAAGTGTGTTCCGTTTTTTTTTCTCCTTTTTTAATTGCATAATTCTAAGCACTGTTTTTATTGTTGTACGTTAATATTACCAGTTATGTTTTTCATGTTTTTTTTTTTTTTTTTAATTAATCTTGTTTTTACTTCCAAGTTGCTGGATTCCTAGTCAACTTACTAATTTTAAATTAAAAATTATACATTTTTCATTGTATTTTAAATGTAAACTTAGATTTATACTGAATTTTATTTGTTTTGTATGATCATTTTATTAACAGGTTTTTTTTGTTTGATTTAGATTTAACTTGGGGGTAATAAACAAGAACATACAAAGAAAGGTGTGTCTACAAGGCGGCGGCACGCGTCAAATTGGAAGATTCTTAATGTTTGAAGATTTTTGCTTGGAACCTTAAGTAAACAAAAATGTACAAAAGTAAAACGAGAGTTGCCTTAGGTTAAAGGAAAAACTTAAATAAAATGTAAGAAAACTTTGCGTGCGCATTGTACGAAACTCGAAAGGCGAACACAAAAGTGAATTAAATTAACAAAAACTAAGAATAGCAGGTAATGGTAATGGTAAAAAATATTATAATAATAAAAGAACGTTTGACGAACGTAAAAAATGGGATGAATTGTACAAAAACAAATAGTTGTGTAGGTTTGTTTGCGTTTCTTCCGTTTTACTTAAACGATAATCCCTATGCTTGTTTCCTATTTCCTTTTCGTTTTGCTTTTGTATTTCCTTTTTTTTTGTTGTTTTTAAATGTGTTTTACGTTGCGGATGCGTAAGTTTAGCGATAATTGGTAATTATGTACTACAAAAACTTTCAAGTGACTTTACTAAAAATAGTAAATACCGTTAGTCGGCCTCTATCGTTTGTTAAGTAGTACATCATGCGTAAAACACAAATCGGCTGTTACTGCAAAATTTAAAACGTATCGACCCGGCAACTTCTGCATTGTTTTTAACTCTACCGCGCCGATTGCACCGCCCTCTGTTTGCCCGGCGTCGTCGTAGTCGCCGCACTCATACTGTGCCCGGACCCCGGTGCCCCGATGGCTACTGTTTTGGTGCATCGAATACAGATGTAATCGTCGTCCGCCTTGATCTGGCTGCGGTTAAGTCCCACACAATACATGTGGAACCATTCGTTGCAGCCACCGTCGCACTGCACCCAGTCCACCTCCCGTCCAGTGGGCTTATGGCAGTTCTCCGCCCGGCACTCCTCCTCGTCGTCCTCCTGCGCGGCCTGCTGAGACCGCTGCGCGTGCTTCTTCTGACCGACAGTTGAGTTGTTGCCGCCGTTGGCTGCTCCCTGCGCGCTGTTTGAATTACTGTTGATATTGGTGCTGCTGTTGCTGTTGTTCATGTTGTTATTGTTGTTGTTGGTAGCGGTTGTGGAGATGCGTTTGCGCTTCTTGTGCGTCGAGCCTGGTGTGGGCGTGGTAGTCGCAGAATTGCCACCACCTGCTCCTGTACTAGAGTTTGTGTTTCCGCCGTTGGCCTGCTTGTTCTCAGCATCTGCATCCGCTCCTGGAGTTGTGGATGCTGCTGGAGATGCCTTGGCATCGCTTTTGCGCCCCGCTGCCGCCGACCCCTTTTTGGCGGGAGTCTGCTTGGGCGTGTTTTGCTTCTTTCGCGGCACAGCTGAGTTGGCGCTTGTGTCGTTTGAGCGCCTCTTCTTGTTGCGTCCGCTGTTGCTGGCAGACGCCGTCGGCCCACCACTATTGCTGTTGCTATTGGGACTATTCTGCACCAGCAAACTATCGTTTGAGTCTTCGGCGCCGGATGTGGGGAGCGGATTTGGTTGCTGCTGCCGCTGACGTTGCAGGTGCTGGGCCACTCGCTCTATGGCCTCCGCCTGCAGCATCGTAGGCGGCATCGTTTCTAGGATGCGCCACAGCTCGAGCGTCTCGTCTAGGGAGACCTCCAGCAGATCGCCCTCCATCATCAGGTCCAGCAGATTTTCAATTTCACTGTCTGACAGTAGCTTGAGGAGATCGGAGTTGATGGTGGTGGGCGCGGGGGCAGTTCGCGGCTCATCCTCATCATTGCTAAAGTTGTCCTCGACGATTCGAAGACGGCATTCGTCTTCGTCGTCATCGTCGTCGGCATCGGACTCTGTGGAACCACTTGCCTCTTTTGCCTGACTACCACGACGACGTGGTTTCCGTGGACTGTTGATATTTCCAACCCCGGCTCCTCCACCCTCGGAACGCCGTTTCTGTTGCTGCTGAGCCAGTATCGCTTCCTGGGCCGCACTTACGTCGGGACTGCTCAGCGCCTTCCTTGCTCGATCCTGCCAATTCATTGCACGCTCAGCCAGGCAGCGCAACGCTTCGTCCTCGGGCAGCCGGATGGGCAGTTGCTGCAGCTGGACAAGCAGTGGGAGGATGGTCTCTAGGCGCGGTCTCTTAGAGCGCACACAGCTGTGACAAAGCCACTTCGGGCGATTAGTTCCTGATCCTCCTCCGCCGTTAAAAGTTCCATTTTGATTCGTGGCTGACGGCGATGGAACACAATCCTCATGAAACCAGTCGCGGCACAACTGACAGTTAAACATTAAGCTTCGGAACTCGGACTTGCACAAGCAGAACATGTCACGCAACGGGTTCTTGGTCATGTTCTGACGCCGAAGATCGCGCATATCCAGCAGCTCCTGCTCCTCGGCATGCTTAAAGCTGGCCACGATTTCCGCTGGATTTTTTTCCTTTAGAAAGTCATCCTGCATGAAGAAATGATTAGTGAAAGGAAGAGGGGGAAATTTAAGTGGTGCGTTTACCTGGAAGCGCGGCTTGAGATCCGAGTCAATATTTATGGCATCCGACCGGGGCATGAGAACCTCTAAAAGCGTATAGAAGGTGCCTTTCTTGAGGAAGGCGCACGCTGTGTTGTCTTTCCACTGGTGGGCGCTGTTCAAGTGGCCTTGCATTCGACTTAGCTCCTCCAGCTGAATGGGTATGTTTAGGCCGCGTTCGATCATTGCCTCAAGGGTGTGGCAATATGTGACGTGGTTGTTCTGCTGCAGCTGCTCGACGGCCCGCAGCCACTCTCGCGCCTTTCGAAGCGCATCCTTCAGCAGCCCATGCGAGGGCACCTGCCCGTTGATTTCGCCGGCCGACTTCAAAAACTGCTCTATTTCGCCCAGCTCGTGCTGTTGGTTAAGTCGCCGAAAGTACTTGGCCGCCTGCGCCTCCCAGGCTTCGATGTCTGCCCCAATCTGCTGTAATTTCCGCATCTCCCTGTCGACATACGGATCCGTGGGGTCCAGGTCAGCAGCCGCCATGTGTAGAAGATTCTTCACGTCTTGGTAGGTCAGCTTCGAGCTGGTCTCCCTCAATCCCTGCGAGCGCTTGTACCACTTGCATTGCTTCAGTCGCTTCTGTAGAAGATCGAGCTGCTGAAGCTCGATACGCAAAGAGCTGCCTTCGCTTATCAATGTTTCGAGCTCACTTTCCTCGAGCGCCTCCAGCGTCAGCTGCAGCTGACTCTCGGACCGGTCCACGAACTGTTTTCCCAAAACTAGGAGCTCGCGAACAGATGCGCCTTCGTCAATGATGCAGCAGAGATTATCGATTTCTTGGACGAACAACTCAAGCTCCTCCATGGTCAGCTTGTACTGAGCCGCCTCCTGGTTGTGGTCAGAGCGAGTGCGTACCTGGTTGTTAAATATCAAATTAGGAAGAATACAGATTTAGATTTGGAATAAGAAAGGAAAGCTAACTTCGGGCGGTGCCGAAGTTGATATACCCTTGCAGAATATTCTGTAAATTATATTCTCCAATATTATTTAATTATTTCAACTTCCTAACTTTAAAAACACCAAAGTTATGACATTTCTAGTCATTCAGTTATATGGCAGCTATAGGATATAGTCGACCGATCCGGGTCGTTCCGACTTATATACTACCTGCAGTAGCATGACAACTTTTGGGAAAGTTTCATGCAGATAGCTTTAAAACTAAGGGACTAGTTTGTGTAGAAACGGGCGGACGGACAGACGGACATGACTAGATCGACTCTCCTGGTGATGCTGATCAAGAATATATATACTTTATAGGGTCAGAAATGTCTCCTTCACTGCGTTGCAAACTTTTGACTGAAATTATAATACCCTCTGCAAGGGTATAAAAAAAAGGTTGTAAGGTTGAGAAGGATAAATTGATCAGCAATTTCCTCTCTCTGTTTAAATGCAATGTACGTTTTTTTTTTAAGCGCAGGTGGACTTCTATAAAATATAGCTGCCATATAATTGAAAAAAAACGTATAACTTTAATGTTTTTAAATATATACTCCGAGAAGGGAACAAAACTGCATTAAGTTTCTGGGGGTATGTGTTTAGAAAATATTTAGAGCGAAAAATTCGACCTAAATTATAGTATTGAGAATTACAAATGAAGTACTTGACGAGACCGACAACATCCGATTAGTCTAATAAACAGTTTTTAGTATGTAAAGTTCAATTAAGGTGTTGGGTTAGATAGAAAATATGAACTAACCTTATTGATACCGAGTTGCTGTATGACTGTCACACATTTCTCCGCCTCAATAGCCGCTGCATTAAGTCGATCGATTAATAACGAGGAGGGAAACTTCTTGGTCTCGGCCTCTTTGCATAACTCTTGCAGCTCCTGAAGTGTCACCGAAGTGGGGGTGTTTGCATCGACGATGTCTCGGCAACGAGAAAGCCAGCGCTCGAAGCTGTGGGCCTTCACCTTTAGTTTCTGCAACATCAGCGGCATCTCATCTAGAGTGTAGCGATAGATCAGGGTGTGTTTCTCAGGAGCACAGCCGCAAAGTACAGTGTAGTGGCGCAGACAGACAATCAGTTTGTCGTTGCACTCGCAGGCCACCGCCGATAGGAAGCACGTGGTGTTACACTCCTGACAATGGCGCTCGTCGTCGTTGACTAGCTCGAAAGCGCGACGCTCAGCTCGAGTTACGCCCCACTCTAGGAGAGATTTGCGGAGCTTCTTCTCTGTGTCTACCATTTCGGCCATGTCAATGTAACAGGCGGTAGCGATGCCGAATGTTAGCTTTGCCGGCTCTAGGGCCATTTTGCAAACGAGCTCGTCGTGCGAGAAGACGCAGAAGCGGCGGAGCATGGAATAGTGGTTGACGCACTCACGACCCATCTTCAGCCAGTCGGCGGGCGCAAAGTTGACGGCCTCGGCGAAATTATAACCCTGGTTAAAGCCTGCATGATATGCCCGGGGAAAGGTGATCACAAACTCGCCGGCGTGCTGATCGGTGCGGAACACAGGCACGCGGTTGTTCATCAGGATGTTTGGGTTCATAATTGTGACCAGTTGGTGAAGCAGATCGGGCTGCGAGGAGAAAAGTTCGGGTGCTGCCTGTTTCATAGTCTCTTCAAACTGCTCAGCACAGGACCCTGGAACACCGTACCAGGTTTTGGGTTCTCCCCAGTGAAGATAGTTGATCGAGTAGCTCCAGTGGTCCTCGTTGTGCCAGCAAAAGGCGGCGAAGCACATACCCACATACATCCACGGAGCGTTCATTCCGCTAATGTCGGCGTTGATGTGACCCAGAATAGAATCCTCCAGCAACGGTAGGTTGTTGAGGTTCCAGCTTGACTCGGCATACTCCTGATCGCCAGGCAGAAGATATAACGAGCTCTTGGTGGGGAACCCAGATCCGTGATCCATTGTGTGCAAGTCAGCCCCATACTCGACAGTAACGTCCTCGTCAATAGAAGATACGATGCGCCAAAACTCGCGCTCCACCATTTCGGTGGGCACCAAGTGCACCGGCTTGCGGAAGTATTCCTGTTTGAACTGGTCGGCCATTTGCCCAAACTGCTGAAGAGTATATTCCCTCTCCGCCTGCTCAAAGCCAAACGCCTCCTGCGGCTTGCTTACCTCCTCGACCACGCAGCGCGGGCAAAGCCATTCGCCTAAATTGGGAAAAAGGTAAGAGTAATCAATATTAACAAACACACAAAAAATAAAACAAAGGTTTCAAACTTCGGCAAGCCGAAGTTTATATACCCTTGCAGTTATTACAAATCGACTACATTTCGATTTTATGCCTATATTACTAAAACCAATGAAGCTAAGTCGATTTTGCACTGCATTTTGCCATCGTTTCTATGGCAGCTATATGATATTGTTGTCCGATTTTAATTTTATTAAAACCGTAATTCCATAATATTTAAATATTACAAGATCCCAAAAAACAACAAAAATAAAATTAAAAACAAAAGTTATAATTTTTTTGAACCTTATTTTTCCGATTGTTCTTATGGGAGCCATATGATATCCGTATCGGCTCGTCCCGACTTATAAACTACCTGCAATAGAAAGACAACTTTTTGGAAAGTTTCAAGCAGATAGCTTTAAAACTGAGGGACTAGTTTGCGTAGAAACGGATAGACGGGCATGGGCAGATCGGAGAGTCGATGCTGATCAAGAATATATATACTTTATAGGGTCGGAAATGTCTCCTACACTGCTTTGAAAACTTTTGACTGAAATTATAGTACCCTCAGAACAATATAGTCGTGTTATCCGACTATGAGATACCGACTACTTCTTATCGTGCTACAAAGGTTATTGAAATTTAAATGCATATTTTTTGTAGTATTTGTATTTTTTGTTATACTCTTTTAAGTCAATAAATATACATTTATTTAAAAACTGTCACAATTTAATGACTATTTGTGTATTGATTTTATTTTTATCGCTCAAAAATGTATATTGTCGTGAACGAAAAAATATAGCTCAAAAAACTATCATGGATTTGACTGGTCCGATACTTCGTCGAGTTATTGTGTTACAGAATTAAAGGACACTCTCTGTTTTTTTGCATAGGCTTAGGGAATAATCAATTGTTTAGGATATTTCTGTCCTGATGTAATTATCACTAGTGTGGTTTGTCGGTGCAAGTATGGCTGACGAACAAGAACAATTCCCTAACCCTCAACAGAAAATTAAAAAAAAAAACAGTTGCCCTTAACTTGAGTTATAGAGTTAGCTAGATGTGAACAGGATAATCTGGCAATCGATAGCTGACTCGACAGGAAACCAGAGACAGTGTGGATGGCATTTATATAAAACAATCATAAAAGAAAACAAAGAGTGCATCGACTATAAGATACCCGTTACTTAGCTAACAACTTTCAAAATAAATATGCCCCCAGCTGATGGTATTTCTTTTGGGGTGACAAGCAGTAGGACTAGGTTGTGTCATTTGTCGAGCTGCAGTCCTAACACTAAAAGATAAACGCGAGCAGCACCCCGGCTAACAGTTCCTTCGCTCTCTAAGCTGCATGGAACTCCGTTTTTCAAAAATGCAAAGACGTCATCATTAAAACTTTTCGTAATAACTTCTAAAATAAAAGTTATCTCCATAGTCCATACTGTTTGCGTTACAGTGGGCATGGCAAACTTTTGATCTATCAATAATCTTCATGTTTAATCTCAAATCTCTAGCTATATGAATTTATATACGGACGGAAGGATAGACGGACATAGCAAGATCAACTTAGCTATTAATCCTTATCAAGAATACATTAACTTAATAGGGTCGGAAATGCTTCCAACTACCTGTTCCATATTTTACAATACAATACATACAATATAGCTTTTACGCTGCAAATAACGGATATAAATAGATTAATCTCTACAGATTGCTTACCTTTGGGTATGCTAGTCAAAGGCGGCAGCAAACAGAAGGTGTGGTAGCTGTCATCACAGCCGTCGCAGAGCAGCATTGACTCCTCGACGTCACCGCGGTTGCAGATGTGGCAAATGTACTTCATCAGCGGGTCTACGATAAGGGCCGGAGGATCGCCTCCTTTCTTCTGGGTGGCGCCGCGAGTGTTGGCGGGGGCTCCGGTGGCTAATTGCGGCCCGCCGCTGTTCACGGCGTTGAAACTGCTTAGCAGATCCCTCTTAAACTCCTCCTTGGTCTCCGTCTTGACGAATACGCCAGCGGACGGCTTGGCCGTGGGAGTGACGCCGCTCAGGCCACAGCTGGCAGTCGAGTTTCCGAACCGCTTGGAGCGGCGAGTACTTGTTTCGTTGGGCGGTGCAATTTGCTGCCGCGTGGGTATCTCGTGGGCCTTATAGTCGGTGCCGCCTCCATCCTCCAGTTTCACGGGGGTACCACTAGCTCCACCAGACGCTGGTGTGGGACCGAGAACTTTGCCTGAAGTATACACCTCAAAGGGGTGCAGGATGCGTTCGTAGTGCGCTTTCAGAGTGGCGCCAACGCTTTTGCTGGAGGGATACTGCATACGGTTGGCCACTTTCGCCCACTTACGGTCCTTGGTGGTTTGCTCCATGCCCCCCTCCTCCTGCACGATACGGTGCAGAGTGTACAAGTCAAGGGCCTTGCGCTCCACCATTGGGATCTTGAGCGAGGAGCCTTGAAGCTCCCAAAACTTGGCGATTTGGTCGAGAAAATTGAGTTTGACGCGCGTTTTAGCCTCCAACTCATTGAGTCGCTGGACGCGTGGCACGAAGCGCAGCTTGTCTACGTCCACTGCAAACGGCGGCGACCAGGTGGCTGGCGGCAGGATCTTTGCGATGCCGCACTTCTCCGCTATTGAGCGGATCTTGCTGATGTAGGCCAGCGGATTCTTGAATTCCTCAACTGTCGGCCGGAACACGGGGCATTCTGGCGGCGTGTCGAAGTGGAATTCTTCGTTCTTTCCTTGGTCAAACTTGTTGCTGCTATGGGGCTGCGTGTGGACCGTCTTCTTGTGCCCAGTGGGCGCAGGCGTAGGAGTGGGGTGAGGGCAGCTGTTGTGGTACTTCTTGCTAGCCGACACACTGCTGCTGGCGTGGTTCATCGGAACACTGGGCATCGGTCGATCCACCACTGCCAAAGACGCAGCTGACGGTGCATGGGCGTGAGATCCTGTTGACGCTGCCGGGGTGATGGGGGTCGAGGGCTCATCGCTGGCGTTCGACTTCTTTACTGACTCGCCTCCGCTGGCTGTTCCGTTGCCTGTCGAGTTGCGGGTCCGCAGACGACGTGCCGGAGTAGCTGTTCCGTTTGCAGACGGGCCCCCGGCAGAGGATGTGCTTCCAACTCCTCCTCCTCCGGAATTGGAGGCCGTCGAGTTGTCCGCCTCGGTCTTGGCGGACATGGCTTTAAGTTGAGTTCAGATTCGATTTATTGGCCTCGACTCTGAAAAGGGAAGGAATATAGCAGGTAAGTTCACGAGCTCCAAACTTAAATAGTCAGTTTGGTTTTGTTGAAACCCTATATATATCAAGGTATATCTTTATAGAATTGAAGCATCTTTATTGGCAGTTCACATTTCTTAAAATTTACATATAATATATGTACATACTCAAAGTTTCTGTTTTTCGAATTATTTGGTTGCTTGACTTTATTTCAGGTCATTAACAGAGAAGTTTCGATTAAAATATTTTTGCTTCACTGAATTCGATTTTAAACATATGTATATTTTATTTGGCGATATATTTTTTGGGTTGATAGAACTTTCTAAGAACTATTGCTTTTTGATACATGCATTCCACCCACACTTGCACTAATTATTGGGTTATTTAAAACCTTAAAATTAGTATCAAATCTGCACTTCTGTAACACTTATATTTATCGAAATAGGAAACTCTATGACCCACTGTATCTACCTCAAATCGCCACCACCTGTGTGTGTATGTGTTGTGGTGCCTGCACTCAACCCTCGCAGGTAAACAAACATTTACGGAGGTGAAAATACGACTTAGCGACGGGGCAAGTGCAGTTACTTAATACGGTCTCATTATGTACATACCGTTTATTCAATGCTGACGAGATCGAAGATTTTGGAATGGACCTAGGGGAAGTAATGCCTTTTTTGCACATTTACATTCAGGGGAGGGGGTTCTAGTTCTCCTGGAGAGAGAGTGCAGCTGCGATTAGCAGTACTGAATTTGTTGCATACAAAAGTGGAGCACGTCAATACAAGCACAACCCCGGACACGGGGGATTGCCTTGGCGTGTGTATGTATAACATAGCGACCAACCAAAAAACTTACAAATTCAATAAGAACATGTATACATTGTGCACACGTATTACATATATATATTATATTAAAAACAATTAGAGAACAGGACTTTTAGTACACACATACTGGTAGAATGGTGAAAGTTGGTATCTTTCTTAATTTAGCAATATTAATTCGGATTATTAAATAAAACGGATGCGAAGCCATGTTGGAAATCACTGTCAATTTCAAGTTCCGGTTGAAGTTTAAAACAGATTTTTTACGTTCGTCAGCTAGACAAAAGGAAGCCGCCGGCACAGAGCTTTGCTTTGGTGGTTGTTGTAGCACACACTCTCGCACGAATGTGGGGCGCCACTACCACCACCGAAATCAACGAAGGGAGCAAAAGTGGGTGGTACACACACAGAGTGTGTGTATAGTTTGCCGTGTGCTTGATCAGGAAGAGCCAGCTCTCTCCTAGAGAGAGCGAGATTAGCGACGAGTACCGTTTTTGTGTATCAAGTGAACAAAGTACATCGACGGGGCAGCGACGTTGACAGAGGCATGCTGCGTTTGCTGCGCTGCTCGGGATATTGTTTCCCTTTCCCCTTGATTCCACTTAATATCGGGTATCAGGGGATTGGGGAACTTATTGATTGGAGAGCGCGGCGGGCCAACTGTCGTTTTCGGAACTGCACAAACTGTTTGTTGTTCGCGAACTGATTTGCCGTTCTGCTGTTCGCTGATATGATCACTCGGAAAAGTAGAGCCTAGGCCGAAAGCTTCTTTTATATAATTTCCATTTTCAGCCGCACGAACACACACTCGCACGCAGCTTACACAGCCACACACAGCTTACACGGACAGTCACAGGTAAGCGAATACAAACACACAGCCGAACCGAGCATGTACATAAATATGTATGGTTTTGGCGAAATTAGCACTTAATATTAGTTACTTTTTTCCAGGAGGAGCAGTGCTTTCAGTGCTGCGACAACAGAGGTTGACGTTGTAACTTTTACGCATTTGCCCTGCCATATTGCACACTTTCAGAGGAGAAGTAAAATAGAGGGGTATTGTTCGAGGGTAAATGCAGCACTGTACTTTTCGAAAAGTTAACTCCCCTTGCCCTGGCGGAATATTTCGACTAGCACTACATACTGTTCTTTGACCCTATATATCTTTTCCAGGCGTGGGATCACAATATTTTTCGCTATGATGGCGACCGGCAGCGACGCAACGCACTTTGCAGCGCTGTCGCTGCTCTGCTGGCGTATGCAATTCGTGAGCCAGATTATGTCCAGTGGCCACCGAAATTTCTTTCCGTGCACCGTTTCCACCGTAATCCACTCATTCGCGATGGTTCCTAACCTAGCTGGGGCAACTCATTTGTTTTTAAGACGGATTTTCACTTCAATTGCGGATTTTCGGACGTCGATTGCGCTGCCAGCAAGCACACATACAAACATTTTCCTCAACTAGTGCGGGGGGTTGTTTTCCCCGTTGGCCATTGCCGAGCCTGCAATCTGCGCTTTTCCTGCGTTCCTTTAACAATTCTCGGCCTGGCCCATTTAAGCGTTTAATTTTTGCCAGTTTTTCGCTGCTAATTAAACATTTTCGGACACCAGAAGTGCCCCCGAACTCACACACTCGCACGCACACAATCACACTAAATCGAACACTGGGGAAAAACTCACTGTCGTCATAGGAAATATGGGCCGCGCACGCTCGCTATATGATCGAAGACGAAGTGTTCCATAAAACCACCGAGCGCGGCACTTGTAAACTGGGTTTAATGCGAATTTACTTTTCAGATTTCTTTCTCGATGTCTGCGTTTTTTCCTGCTACATGTGTCCAGTGTGACCCGTTGTTGAAGTGCTGAATATGCCACCCTGCCAGCCAGAAAAGATAGGAAAATACCAGCTGTCAGCGGGATTGTGCAACACTGGCTTGGAAATCAAACAAAATATTCCTATCGGCAGTCGACGGATCGGATACCAACCAAACTATTCTTATCGGCCTTTTCGGCTTGCGATGTTTAGTCCCTTTAGTTCACTTCTGTGTATTTTCTGATCTAGTCCATCAAAAACCTAGAATGAAAAAAGGTGTTGTTGTTTAGGGACCACGATGAAAAACTATATCAGTCGTTTATGGCAAGCTTAATGACATAGGAAACCATTCTTCCAATTGGAATCAACCATATAAGAAACTTTCTGCCCATTTTTTGGTAAAGAAAGAACGATGTTGACAATATTCGCACAAACATTGTTATTTTAATAAATGTTGGGTGCCACAAACTTTTTACTTTTTAAATTAAAAATTATATTTTAATCCAAAATTGTGCCTCGGTCTATTAACGAAAGTGCGCCTAAAACGATTTTTTTTTTAAACCGTGATAGAGAATTGACAAAAATGTTGTCTTCGTTTAATATTAATATTTATCGAAAACAATAGGGAAAAAATTACTTCAAAAAATAATATGTTGCCTTTTTAAATGGTTCGAGAAGGGCCTCTATACTCTTTGTTCTAATTGTCTGACTACAGCTGCATTGTCAAGGTCAGAAAGAATCAAAAGTTAAGAAACTTTTTTTAAAATATAAAAAACAACTTTTAGAAACCATATTTTTTTTTTCGAAACAGGGATGTAAAATATGGGCGTACAATCAATAACATCATTGTTTTGGCACCAGATTCAAAATCTATATTTCACTTTATTTTAAGCGATTGGTTACTTCAAAAACCATTGTAAAAACTACATTTAAAAAAAAATAATAAAGCTTTTTTTCAGGAAAGGGCCCGTTATGGATATTCTTAATTATTTTGGCAAGTATGTCGGTGTACAAAGAAATTAGAAAACAATACAATTAAAGTTTAACAGTTGTTTTACTGTTTGCTAATTTACAGTTCATAATATCTTTCAAGCGATTTTTCTGGGCTTTTTTTTACGTTTTTCGGAGTTTCCGAATTTTTGGCTGCCAAACTTGTTTTTTGATCAGAGTAATGCCCCACAAGACACCATCCTTCCATAGCGGTGGCAAATGGCACACATTTACTAAATTTGTTTAATTTCTCGCTATTAAAAAAAACTTTAGATGCAAATTCGATAAAAACGAGGACGGAAGCTAACTTCGGCAAGCCGAAGTTTTAATACCCTTGCAGACTTTGCCGAAATTGCTAAAACTGAAAAAGTAGCGAAAGGAATAAGGTATACATAAATAAACTAGATTTGCATCGTTTGATGTCAATTGCTTTTATACTGCAAAAATGTCATATAAAAATAGAAAAAAAGGGATAATTTCGCAGCCTTTAACAATTTTTCCCATAAGCTATTAGATATAGACATCCGATCGGCAAGCGCTTTTACCCTTATCAAGATATGTGTAAATAAATAAGACTTGGATAATTTATGTCAGTAGCTTACACACTGCGCGAAATAGTCTGAAAATCATCTAATTTGTACCGATTTCACCCTATTGTTTCTATGGGAGCTATAGAATATAGACGTCCGATCGGCACGCGCTTTTACCCTGATCAAGGTATGCATAAAAAAATAAGACTTGGAAAGATTTATGTTAATAGCTTTTACACTACGCGAAATATCTTTCATTCTTGCAAGTTATATCCGATTATTCCTATGCGAGCTTTAGGATATAGACATCCGATCGGGGCGATTTTCAAAATTGATCTGCGTACACGTATTTAAGGACGACTGTGAAAGTTTCAGATCGCTAGCTTTTAAGCCGAGCTCGCAAACGTTATTGAAAAAGACAGACAGACGGACATGGCTATATCGACTTCCCTATTGATCCTGATCAAGAATATATATACTTTATGGGGTCGGAAACGTCTCCTTCACTGCGTTACAAACTTCTGACCGAAATTATAATACCCTCTGCACGGGTATAGAAAAATCGGCTAACAGTGGACAAATCTCTAATTGAAGGAGAAGACCCCATTTTCCTTGTTAGGCTGGACATTTGAAAAATGGCGGAGTCGTTGCAGCGCCGTGCCGAGCCCATGTCCGAGAGTTAAATGTGAGTTAAATATTATTTTAGAGAACACAAAACCATTTAGTTGTGCACCTAGAAGACTGTCTTATAATGAAAATGAGGCATTACAGAAATTGTTAGATGAATACTTAGGAATTAAGGAATTATTCAGAGTAGTAAATCGGAATACGCCTCTCCGATCGTTTTAGTGAAGAAAAAGACTGGGGAGTTTAGGTTGTGTATTAATTTCAGACGGTTGAATAAAATTATGGCTAAAGATAATTATCCTATTCCCCTAATTGATGATTTGTTAGATAAATTGGTGGGAAAATCGGTTTTTACTAAATTAGATTTAAGGAATGCGTACTTCCACGTTTTCGTGAACTAAGAGTCAGTGAAGTACACATCCTTTACAACGCCATTAGGGCAGTTTGAGTTTTTGCGAATGCCAATGGGTTTGAAGACGGCTCCCCAGGTATTTCAAAGATTTGTTAGTGATATTTTTTCTGATATGATACGAGACAATAAGGTGATAATATATATGGATGTCATTTTAATTGCAAGCCAGAGTATTGAAGAACATTTAGGAATATTAGTAGAAGTATTTAGGAGATTAGTGGAAAATAAATTATAACTAAGAATGGATAAATGCAAATTTCTTCAAAATAAGGTAAAATATTTAGGTTTTCTAATTTTAAATGAAGGAATAAAAGCTGATGATAGGGGATTAGAAGCTATAAAGAGCTTTCCTATGCAAAATAAAGTGCAAGCTGTACAAAGTTTCTTAGGTCTTTGTTATTACTTTCGCCGCTTTATTAAGGACTTTTCGATATTGTCGAAACCATTATATGATTTACTGAGGAAGAATAGGACGTTTGAATTTGGAAATAAAGATAGCTTGTTTCACACTGTTAAAAGATAAATTAGTTGCAGCCTTAGTGTTAGCTTTATATGATTACAAGGATGAAATTGAGCTCCACTGCGATGCGAGTGCGTTAGGGTTTGGGGCTGTACTGTTTCAGAGAAAGGAAGACAAGAAGTTGCATCCGAATTTTTATTTTTCGAAAAGATCAACAACTACTGAAGCTAAATACCATAGCTTTGAATTAGACACGTTAGCCATTATTTATGCACTTAGAAGGTTTAGGATATATTTACAGGGGAAACGTTTCAAGATTGTTACAGATTGTAATTCTCTAACAATAACGTTGAATAAGATAGATTTAAACACAAGAATTGCAAGGTGGGCTTTAGAATTACAAAAATTCGATTATGAATTAAAACACAGGGCAGGAAAACAAATGCAGCATGTTGATGCACTTAGCAGATGTAATAATGTAATGATAATAGAGGCAAATACGTTTATGAATAATTTGGTAATTTGTCAGTCAAAAGATAGTAAGGTACAAGAAATTAGGGAAATTTTAGAAAACGGAGAGCATAAGTGGTTTGAAATGAGGAACGGGGTTATATAGAAAGAATAATAATAACAAGTTACTGTTTAATGTACCAAATAGAATAGAGGAACACGTGATGTATAAATATCATGACGAATTAGGTCACATTGGAAGAGATAAGATGTTAGATGCAATTGGTAAAAGTTATTGGTTCCCGGACATGAAACAAAAGGTTTGTGACCACATTCAAAACTGTTTGAAATGTATAGCTTTCTCTCCTAAATTAGGCAAAGGAGAGGGAGCGCTGCACAGTATACCCAAAGGGAATAGACCATTTGATGTTATTCATATTGATCACTATGGGCCAGTAGATAATAGTAGATTAAACAAGAAAGGAAAGCTAACTTCGGGCGGAGCCGAAGTTGATATACCCTTGCAGAATACTCTGTAAATTATATTCTCCAAAATTATTCATATGCTGCATTCTTACTTCCTAACTTTAAAAATACCAAAGTTATGGCATTTCCAATCGTTTAGTTATATGGCAGCTATAGGATATAGTCGGCCGATCCTTATGAAATTTAGTAGGTCGGATTGATTGGCCAAATATAAAACCCATAGGAAATCCCAGCTTCATAACTTTACAAACACCAAAGTTATGGCATTTCCGATGAATCAGTTATATGTAGGATATATTTATATTATAGGATATAGTCGGCCGATCCCGGCCGTTCCGACTTATATACTGCGTGCAAAGGAAAGAAGGGTGTATGCAAAGTTTCAATTCGATATCTTTAAAACTGAGAGACTAGTTTGCGTAGAAACAGACAGACGGACAGACGGACAGACAGACGGACAGACAGACGGACAGACGGACATGGCTATATCAACTCAGGAGGTGATCCTGATCAAGAATATATATACTTTATAGGGTCGGAGATGTCTCCTTCACTGCGTTGCACACTTTTGACCAAAATTATAATACCCTCTGCAAGGGTATAAAAACAACGAATTCAAAAGAAGTTATGAGTGCTTTAACAGACTACTTGCGGTCATACAGCAGACCAAAGTGTATTATTTCGGATCGTGGGAGTTGTTTTACGTCAACGGATTTTACAAACTTTACCGAGGAAAGAAACATAAAACACATTAAAATTGCTACAGGGTCACCACAGGCTAATGGGCAAGTTGAGCGAGTAAATAGGAGTTTGGGACCGATGATTGCATAACTATCGGAACCAGAGAGACGATTACATTGGGATGTAATTATTGAAAAGGTGGAGTACTCGTTAAACAATACACTTCAAAGCAGCATCAAACAGCTTCCCAGTGAAACTTAATTTGGAATAGTTCAGAGAGGAGAAAATAGTGATGAATTAAAGGAAAAATTAGGAGAGGAAGAAAAGATTGAGGATAATAGAAAAAATTTAGAACAGATTAGGTAGAACGCGGAAGAAAATCAAATAAAATCTCAAACAAAAAACGAACGCTATTACAATGCGAAAAGGAAGATTAATACAGAATATAGAGAAGGAAATTATGTCATGGTAAAGAATTTTGATAGTACTGCAAGGGTTTTGAGAAAGCTTATTCCGAAGCACAAAGGACCATACATTATTGGAAAAGTTTTAAGAAATGACAGATTTTTATTAAAGGACATCGACGGGTTTCAGTTATCTCGGAATCCATACGAAGGGGTTTGGAGCGCCAGTAATATTCGTCATTGGATAAAAGATGAAAAGAATGAAAATACTAACAATAAGAATGAAATTGTAAAAGACAAAATTGTAAACTACTTCTAAGACTTAGCTTAAGTATGTTGTAACGCTGAGATAGTGGGCTATCTCAAAGCCAGGATGGCCGAGTTGTAACAGGCCAAGTATATTAAAGATAAGCTGGCCACACTATTAGAGCAGTGGCTCTCTTTCAAGAGAGGTGCTATCCCTCTCTCTCAAGAGAGCGCCAGAGAGAGCTGCCTGCGTGCAGCGAAGCTCAGTCTCGATCGAACCAAGAACCAAGTAGAACATGTATAATTAAAGTTAAATAAAGAGACCGTGTACAATGTTTTCTTGTACATAGATTAAAATATAGAGAATAGAATGCGCCTATATGTTAGAGATGATTAAAGCTGCAAGCGTTCACGAACATCCCGGCCCGCCAAATAATATATATAGAATAGAATGCGCCTATATATTAGAGATGATTAGGGCAATACAGTGGGTGGGGCAATACAGCAACTTTCGTAATCATCTCTCCTGCCGGGGTCTTTAATTTGACTGCTCGAACGAGGTTGTCCTTCCCTGGTTAGGTTTCCATAACCCGAGCAATGTGCCAAAATGCCGGTGGTGAATTGGACTCCTTTACGAGCACAACATCACCGGTCGAGATGTTGGGTGTTGAAGTAGTCCATTTTGGACGTTGCTGCAGAGCAGTCAAATACTCCTGATGCCATTTTCTTCAGAATCCTTGAAGCATAGACTTGATGCTTTGCCAATATCCTAATCGGCCCACTGGGATATGACTCAAATCGGGATCTGGTACTGTTGTTAATGGTCGCCCAATTAAGAAGTGAGCGGGTGATATGTAGTTGGTTTCCGTATCCGGGGTGTAGCACAAGGGGCGTGCATTTATCACTGCGCTTATTTGAGCAAGAACTGTGCGCATCTGTTCAAAGGTGAGCGTTGAGTTTCCTGTGATTCTGCAAAGATGCAGCTTGACACAACGAACTGCCGACTCCCATTTCCCTCCCCAGTGAGGTGCTCTCGGGGGAATAAGTACCCATTGGATACCATCATCCGCTAGTGTGCTAGACACGGTGTCTTGTGTGTTTGTGAAGAAAGCAATTCTTGCATCTCGGCGAAAGATCGATTAGCTCCAATAAAGTTTGTGCCACTGTCACTGTAGATCTTACTGCACTTGCCACGTAAGAATATAAAGCGCCGCAAGGCAGCCAAGAAGGTTTCTGTCATCAAATCTGTGGCAAGTTCCAGGTGTATTACCTAGGTGACCATGCAAACAAATAGGCATATGTAGCCCTTGCTGATACGTGGCTTCATGCATCCTTCAGAATGATTGGACCTGCATAGTCGCAACCAGTATATATAAATGGATGCGCTTGAGTAATGTGTACGCTGGGTAAATTAGCCTTTTGTTGCTGGGATGTGTGGTAGCGTTGACGAAAGCAAGCTAAACAGTCGTGTGTTAATGTGTTGTGTTCGTCCGCCTACCCTCAGCAAATCGTTTTCGATTATGGGTGCCAGTTTGATCACCTTTAATCGGTTCCTTAAGGGTTTTCACCGAGGAGCAATTGGTAATCGTCTTGGAAACAACCTTTTGCTTGGTTTATGCACAGAATCCTTGCCTCCTTAATCTCCTCAAATGAAATAGCGCTAGATACCTTTCGCAAGATAGATTTTGTGTCCGTTGAATAAACCGCTTCACGTAGCCGACAATGTGGACGAGCTTGATCCAAGAAGACACTCGATCGGTTAATTCATCAGGTGGATGAATCGGGGTTCCTTCAGCAACTGTAGCCAAAAAGTTGGATTTGACTTCTCCCTGAATGCGTTTGTCTGTAAGAAATAAACCGAACCGTGAGTCGTTTAACCTTACCAGGTACTGCTCCTTGTCTCGTAGCCATTAAGGCCCATTCCACCACAAATGGAAGTCGATGAGATCAGCAGCCATCAGTCCCCTGGACGCACAGTCAGCTGAGTTTGTTTTGGAATCTACGTGACGCCAAGCACTCCTTAGAATAGTGTCAAGGATTTCAAAGGTTCTGTTTCCAACAAATGTCTTGAGTTGAACCAGGTGAGCACTATTAATTAGTCGGACCAGCCAAAAACAGTAATATTTGTGGCGTAAACCGATCGAGCGAATTAGTTGGCTGAGGAGAAGTGCTTCCAGACGTGGCAAGAATTGATGTTTCAGTGGATCCACCCTTCTTTTCGCAGCCACAATGGATACCGAGATGGAGCCATCGTCATTTGTGACTCTGCCTAGGTTGACGCATCCGAAAATCCGTGGAGTTCGATGTTGTCCGGGTCGTTGGCGACAAATCGTGGTAGTTAAAATGTTTGAAGATTGTCCAGATCTGCTCTCCACTTTAGCCAGTTGTCCGCCAGCTTAGTTGGACTTGTCTCTTTGTGCAATCAGGATTTTCAGCTAGACCGACATTGTACGTTAGAATGTCTTCTCCAGGATGCCAGTACAATCCGAGAACCTTTACTGGTGACGTTGGTGCAGATTGTGTGTCGCTATCATCCGTTTCTATAAATGGTGTATTGGATACCCATTTCCCAAGTTGAAGGTTTGCGAGAGACATCAGCTGAATCAGCTCCTTTCGGTTTCGAAGTAGCTCATCCTCACTGTTTGACCCAGTAAGAACGTCATTTACATAGAAATCCTCCAGCAGGATTTTCGACGCATTTGGGTATTCCTCTTGACAGCAAGTTGTTCCAGCACTCGCACCGCCAGGAATGGTGCGCATGAAGTTCCAAGGTTACGGTGCATAATTGGAAATGCTTGAAACGCTCCAAACGATTTTCTGGAAGTTTCTGTGCTTTTCATCCTCCGTTTTCCAATTCCCAAAACTTTTGAAGCACGGCGCCTATTTCCACTGTTGTAGTCCGTGCAATAGCGTTGCTTGGGTATTACCCATCCGAACACCGAAGAAATGGCGATAAGATTACCCTTGTTGTCGTACATCTTTCGTCCTGTAAACACTGACCATACGTATTCGCTTCCCAATAGAATGTCAACAGGTGAGTTTGTGTTGAATTCTGTAACCGCCAACTGCATATCCTTGAATGCCTCGAGTGTCGATGCATCGATCTTTTGGCGTTCAAGCGAAGAAGTAATTAGCACGTGGGTGTAGACAACCAAACGATCCTCTGAGATACAAGACTTGATATGCAAGGTGCTTCATCCCCTTGTCGTGTCTGCTTTCAACGAAGTGATTCCTGTTATCAAGATGCGGGATGCCGAACGTGTCAATCCGAGAGCTTGGATGCAACGCTCGGATACGTACCAAAGCTCTGAGCCTGTGTCCAATAAGAGTCGGTATGTTACGTGGTCACTTTTGGCGTTTTTAACATAAACCATGGCAGTTGGTAATATGCTTCGCTTAACTTCCGTTTCCTGTGCAGATTTTGCAGTGCCCTGTGCACATACAACCGATTGAGTACCCTCTCCCTGGGCGAAATGACTGAGAGTCACCGAAGTGTTGTTGGCCGCGATTATGATTTGCTTGTCCTCCCCTGCTATCTGGGCTACATTCCCAATAACCTGTGGATTCGCTTGGACATGTAGAAGTGAGCTACTGCCTTCGACCGCAAGCATCGATTGTGTGACCCTTTTTGGTTTTTTTGCATGTGTTGTTGTCTTGCTGCCAGTCGCAAGCTCCCTTTTACTCAGTTCCAGTTCCTCGCAACGAGAATCCAGAAATTTGAAGAATTCCTCGAGAGTGGGGGAATCTGTGTCCATGCTGCGCTCAATCCACCTGCGCCGCGTGTCATCGTCAAGTATTCGCCGCATGTACCGAACTGGAATTCGCCAAAGACACGTCACCACTAACATGAACCGGCGTGCTCGAATTAGCCTGATTTGAAGCCATCGCTCAAATAATTGTTGGTTTTGTTGTAGCAAAGAGTGCAGAGCGTTGCTGCCATTCACAATGTCTGTAGATGTACTCGGTTGTAGCGCATCACTTCTGTCCTTGACAATTGAGTTAGCCTTTAGGTATTTTTCTTCGTAAATCGCATTATCGATCTCAGGATCGACGTAACCTTATACTTCATCGTGGAGAGCAATGTAATCGCCGAACTGGTTGAACTCCTTCCAAACCTCGTGGAGAAGTTGTATGTGCGTGGTGATCTCTACGTGTGAGGTTGCCCTTGAGCCTGGAACGGCTTTTCACCAATGCTTTTAATTGTTCCATAGCAAACAATTAACCTGAGAATCAAAGCATTTCACTAACTGTCCAAGAATCCGGGTCGAAGGACCAGCAATATGGTCAGAAATAAGAACGAGGAGAGTATGTGTGTGTGTGGACTGTATTAATTTTATTCTTGCCATTTGCGAAGCCTATTTGACACTGAATTGAATTTCGTAATACGACGCCGTCTTAGCGGCGTTGGCAGAAACCGAAAAGATATACATATGTATACATGTTTTCTTGTACACAGATTAAAATATATAGAATAGAATAGAGATGACATTAAAGCTGCAACCGTTCACGAACAATAACAAACTTAATAAAAATATTAATTTTACAATTTATTAAAATTCATGTTAAGGGGGAAACCAGTTTAGGAGGCCGAAATTCGAGTGTTTTTCGTGATTTTTTTTCTAAGAGAAAAAATAATTCAAATTTGTTTAAACTTTTAGGGTAGTTTATTTCTATTTTGAACTATACTTTCAAATTTTGGTAAGTCATTTCCGCCGGAATTGGGGGAGTTAGAGGCTGGTGTCCATTGACGAACCATCACAGTTGACCCCTTGCGGGCAACCTGGAGGTCGCAGTTTTGATCTGAAATCATGAATTTTTTTTCCCTTTGATAGAAACATATTTTCTGACAAGAAAGGAAGCAAACTTCGGCAAGCCGATGTTTTATACCCTTGCAGTTATTACAAATCGACCACATTTCGATTTCTATGCCTATATTACTGAAAACAATGAAGCTAAGTCGATATTGCGCTGCATTTTGCCTTCGTTTCTACGGCAGCTATATGATATTGCTGTCCGATTTTAATTGAATTAAAACCGTAATTCAATAATATTTAAATAAAACCAAATCCCAAAGAACAAAAAAAAATAATTAAAAAACAAAAAAGGAAAGCTAACTCCGGGCGGAGCCGAAGTTGACATACCCTTGCAGAATACTCTGTAAATTATGTTCTCCAAAATTATTCTTATGATGCATTCTTAATACTCATAAAAAATCCCAACTTCCTAACTTTAACAACAGAGAACGCTATAGTCATAGTAGTTACTCAGCTAAACAACTTAATATAAATATGCCTTCTTGTGTTTTTTTTTTTTAACATAATGTGAATTATAGTGACCACAGGAAAAAAGGACAAAAAGTTCAAATTATCAATTTGAATTCGGCGATCTCTTAGTGCTGGCAGCTTTAGAGCACGAGCATCAGCACCAGCGCTGCTTTAGCGCAGGCAGCTTTTGTCCTGCACCAACAGCTGTGTTAATGTTTATGTTTTTGAGTGCAATAAATTGACTAGAAATATTAAACATACATACTTATATTGGCTAAACACATACATTCTTAAATAGTATTATGTATATTAAAGTCTAAATGTTTGCACAACACGAGTAACGGGTATAGCGAATAGCTTTCTTTGAAAGGAGTTATCTTTGCCGTGCAATTGCAACTGTGTACAATGTAAATATGTACATACATTTGTATATGCTTACATACATAAACACATATGCACGCCATTGTTTGACTCAGACCTCCAATTTGGCTAACTAGATTTGATTTGCATAGTTCTTGGGATATAGTTCGGTATTGACAAATGAAAACCATCGCAATTTCCTTTAATATAACTCCTTATCGAGAATTAACGTTGACTCTGTTAAGCACCTTGGCCAGCTGTTCCAAAGTCGTCCGTTAGATGGCGCCATGAAAGGCGGAAATGTAGGCGCTAGTCGGGCTTAAGCGTTTAATGGGTTTTTGGGCGTTAGAGTGGGCGTGGCAAACTTTTATTAGGCCAATCGATATTTATTGACGAAACAAATACGTAAAAATTAAAATTTTCATCATAGCATCAAAACTGTGGCCACAGCTTGTGGCTTGTGGGCGTCAGAGGGGGCGTGGCACCATTTTGAAACAAACTTGCGCTGCGTAGGAACTTCTAAAATCTACATGCAAAATGCCAATATTCTAGCTTTTATAGTTTCCGAGATCTCAGCGTTCATACGGACAGACAGACGGACATGGCTAGATCGACTCGGCTAGTGATCCTGAACAAGAATATATATACTTTATAGGGTCGGAAACGCTTCCTTCTACCTGTTACATACTTTTGCACGAATACAATATACCCTTTTACTCTACGAGTAACGGGTATAAAAACACAAAAGTTATGACATTTCCAATCGGCAGCTGTAGGATATAGTCGGCCGATCCCGGCCGTTCCGACTTATATACTGCGTGCAAAAGAAAGAAGGGTGTTTGCAAAGTTTCAATTCGATAGCTTTAAAACTGAGAGACTAGTTTGCGTAGAAACAGACAGACGGACATGGCTATATCAACTTAGGAGGTGATCCTGATCAAGAATATATATACTTTATAGGTTCGGAGATGTCTCCTTCACTGCGTTGCACACTTTTGACCAAAATTATAATACCCTCTGCAAGGGTATAATTATCCTCTGCAAGGGTATAACAACAAAGTTAGTCGCCCGATCTGACTTAAGTACTTCCTGCAATAGAAAGACAACTTTTGGGAAAGTTTCAAGCAGATAGCTGTAAAACTGAGGGACTAGTTTGCGTAGAAACGGACGGACAGACGGACAGTCGGACATGGCTAGATCGACTCTCCTTGTGATGCTGACCAAGAATATATATACGTTATAGGGTCGGAATTGTTTTCTTCACTGCGTTGCAAACTTTTGAGTGAAATTATAATACCCTTTGCAAGGGTAAGAAAATATGAACCAAACTCTAACTGAAATAGTTGAAAATTGAATGTTTTGGAGGTGTTTGAACAAAATGTCATGTTTTTATAACATTTTTTCCCCGTTCTTACATAAAACAAGAAAGGAAAGCTAACTTCGGGCGGAGCCGAAGTTGATATACCCTTGCAGAATACTCTGTAAATTATATTCTTTAAAATTATTCATATGATGCATTCTTAATACTCATAAAAAATACCAACTTTCTAACTTTATAAACACCAAAGTTAAGGCATTTCCAATCATTCAGTTATATGGCAGCTATAGGATATAGTCGGCCGATCCTTATGAAATTTGATAGGTCGGATTGATTGGCCAAAAATAAAACCCATAGAAAATCCGAACTTCCTAACTTAACAAACACCAAAGTTATGGCATTTCGATCGTTCAGTTATATGGCAGCTATAGGATATAGGCGGCCGATCCTTATGAAATTTGGTAGGTCGGATTGATTGGCCAAATATAAAACCCATAGGAAATCCCAGCTTCCTATTTTTTCAAACACCAAAGTTATGGCATTTCCGATCAATCAGTTATATGGCAGCTATAGGATAAAGCAGCTTTAGAGCACGAGCATCAGCACCAGCGCTGCTTTAGCGCAGGCAGCTTTTGTCCTGCACCAGCAGCTGTGTTTATGTTTATGTTTTTGAGTGCAATAAATTGACTAGAAATATTAAACATACATACTTATATTGGCTAAACACATACATTCTTAAATAGTATTATGTATATTAAAGTCTAAATGTTTGCACAACACGAGTAACGGGTATAGCGAATAGCTTTCTTTGAAAGGAGTTATCTTTGCCGTGCAATTGCAACTGTGTACAATGTAAATATGTACATACATTTGTATATGCTTACATACATAAACACATATGCACGCCATTGTTTGACTCAGACCTCCAATTTGGCTAACTAGATTTGATTTGCATAGTTCTTGGGATATAGTTCGGTATTGACAAATGAAAACCATCGCAATTTCCTTTAATATAAATCCTTATCGAGAATTAACGTTGACTCTGTTAAGCACCTTGGCCAGCTGTTCCAAAGTCATCCGTTAGATGGCGCCATGAAAGGCGGAAATGTAGGCGCTAGCCGGGCTTAAGCGTTTAATGGGTTTTTGGGCGTTAGAGTGGGCGTGGCAAACTTTTATTAGGCCAATCGATATTTATTGACGAAACAAATACATACCAATTAAAATTTTCATCATATCATCAAAACTGTGGCCACAGCTTGTGGCTTGTGGGCGTCAGAGGGGGCGTGGCACCATTTTGAAACAAACTTGCGCTGCGTAGGAACTCCTAAAATCTACATGCAAAATGCCAATATTCTAGCTTTTATAGTTTCCGAGATCTCAGCGTTCATACGGACAGACAGACGGACAGACATGGCTAGATCGACTCGGCTAGTGATCCTGAACAATTAATACTCATAAAAAATCCCAACTTTCTAACTTTATAAACACCAAAGTTAAGGCATTTCCAATCATTCAGTTATATGGCAGCTATAGGATATAGTCGGCCGATCCTTATGAAATTTGATAGGTCGGATTGATTGGCCAAAAATAAAACCCATAGAAAATCCGAACTTCCTAACTTAACAAACACCAAAGTTATGGCATTTCGATCGTTCAGTTATATGGCAGCTATAGGATATAGGCGGCCGATCCTTATGAAATTTGGTAGGTCGGATTGATTGGCCAAATATAAAACCCATAGGAAATCCCAGCTTCCTAACTTTACAAACACCAAAGTTATGGCATTTCCGATCAATCAGTTATATGGCATATATACTGCGTGCAAGGAAAGAAGGGTGTGAGCAAAGTTTCAATTCGATAGCTTTAAAACTGAGAGACTAGTTTGCGTAGAAACAGACAGACGAACAGAAGGACATGGCTATATCAACTCAGGAGGTGATCCTGATCAAGAATATACTTTATAGGGTCGGAGATGTCTCCTTCACTGCGTTGCACACTTTTGACCAAAATTATAATACCCTCTGCAAGGGTATAACAATTTATTTGACTTAATAATATTATTCCAGAGTTTGGTTCATTTTTTTCGGACTTGAATAAGGAATATTCACATAAATATCAGTTCGATTCGTCAATAGCTTTCCTAGGATTCCCGCAAGTTGAAAAAAGTCGTTTCGAGAAAAACGCTTTTGAAAAATGCAACCGCCTGGGGTCTAACGACCGCGCGCCTCGGCCTGAGTGCTCACATCAGGAACTAATTGGAATTTCTTTTTGAAACTTAAGCAAAATATTCTTGAATAGTTGTTCTAACAATTTATGCAATAAAAAAATCGATTTTTTGAATTATCTAAACTGGTTTTTCGCCTTAAATATCTTTACATCTATACATAATAACAACTTTAAGAAAATCGTGATCGATAAGTTGAGTCACTGTATGTACAATTGCTTGATCAGGATTAATACTCGTGTTGGTCTATCCATGTCCGTCTGTCTGCCCGTATGAACGTTGAGATTTCGGAAACTTTAAGGGGACCCCCCTTTCCCGATTTCAAATTTTGACGATTTTCAATGGGCTGGTAAATGAACATACACTACTGGCCAAAATAATAAGTACACCCGTGTACGGTTTCTTTAACTTCTCGTAAAACTTCTTTAATGATCATAAAGAAAAGCTCAAATTTACTTATAGCTTTTTGATATATATTAGATTATAAAAATAGTTAACATAGGCATTTTTCAATTCATTTATAAAGTTTGTGGTTGATTATATCTAAAAACAAGAGAGAACGCTATAGTCGAGTGCCCCGACTATCAGATACCCGTTACTCAGGTAAAGGGAGTGCGAGGGAGATGGAGATAGAAACTTTGATCACGCGTAACTTTTTAACGAATGGTCCGATTTGAAAAATTTCTTCTACATTTCGATAGGTATTGATAAACACAATAAAACTGCATTTTTACTTTTCCGAAATATTTAAATTTTTAAAATCGTATATTAGCGATTGTGGGCGTTAAAGGGGGCGTGGCACCTTTTTGAAACAAACTTGCGCTGCGTAGGAACTCCTAGAATCTGCATGCAAAATGCCAATCTTCTAGCTTTTATAGTTTCCGAGATCTCAGCGTTCATACGGACAGACAGACAGACGGACAGACAGACGGACAGACGGACATGGCTATATCGACTCGGCTAGTGACCCTGATCAAGAATATATATACTTTATAGGGTCGGAAACGCTTCCTTCTAGCTGTTACATACTTTTGCACGAATATAATATACCCTTTTACTCTACGAGTAACGGGTATAAACATAAAAATGGGTTGGTCAAAATAATAAGTACACCAATTCTACAAACTTAAAAACTCAAAACTTAACAACAATTTTTCAACATTTCCTTGATTTTCTTAATCTGTAACTAGTATCCAGTATAGCCACCCTTATTTTGTACAACTTTGGCGATTTGTTTTGGCATACTAGCAATAAGCTTGCTACTAGTATCCATTGGAATGTCATACCAGGTTTTTTGGACAAATGTCCACAATTCTGCGGCATTTCGAAAAGTATTTGTGCCGATAGTGTTCCCATAGGTTATCGATCGGATTTAAGTCCGGAGACTGGCTTGGCCAACTCATAAGATTTATTTCGTTTTCTGTAAACCAAGCCCTGACCAGCTTTGAGGTGTGTTTTGGGTCGTTGTCTTGTTGAAAGACCCATCTCAAAGGCATGTTTTCCTCAGAATATGGTAGCATAACGTTAGCGAGTATACTTTTATACCCAAATCGGCTCATAATATCAGTTATGCGATGTATCGGACCAACGCCATGCCAAGAAAAACAGCCCCAAACCATTATGCATCCGCCTCCGTGCTTAACAGTCTTCTTTGTGTACCGGGGGTCGAATTCTTTACCTTTTGGGCGTCGTACATAACGTCTAGAGTCGTTACCAAAAAGGTTTATTTTTGTAACTTTGCATCCATTTATTTGTCTTAAAAAATAAGAACAAAATTTTACATCATTATACCCTTGCAGAGGATATTATAATTTTGGTCAAAAGTATGCAACGCAGTGAAGGAGACATCTCCAACCCTATAAAGTACATGTCGAGGATTCACTGGAATCGTCCTCCGCTTCAGGCTGCTCTTCGTGGTCCGAACGGAAACGTTTTCTGGCGCGTGGCATGTCTTTGCAGTTTGGCTCTTCAAATACGAATGTTCTCTAAAACTGCTTGCGTCCCTTTTTGCAAGCGTCGCTCTCTACTTTATTCCACTCTTATTCCACATTCCAATACACACACCATTAAGAACTTTCCGTTATCCCTTTTTGATGCGGACACCTGCATCCTTCTATCTCGCTCACACCAGTGCACAGACTAACGTTGACAACAGAATCAGTTGCCTCCATTCGGAGAACCGAAGAAACAGCACAGAAGCACATGAAAACGAAGGAGAAGCGAAAGACAAATCAAAGCTAACAGTCGTTATAATTTGAATTGTCCAACCAATCCACGACACGGCCATACTGACTTTCACACGTCCTCGTGTGTTTCCAACTTTAAAACATTACAAAATATTATCTCCCAATAATAAATAGAACTAGATGTACTTTGAAGATAATGCAAAATACCTATATTTTCATTAATCAGAAGCCTTATGAGCTATTAGTCTATGAACAGCAAATTAAACTTAGCATTTTTCCTTAATAACATTATTCTTTTAAATTCAAAAGTTATACAGAATTCTTAGTTCTTAATTAGCAGATCGAACTTACATTTCCTCATACTTAAACAAAGGACAATACTTTCTTTTTTTTTATTTTGAGCCGTGAGATCCGGATTACCATCAATTCAAACAATATTAATTTTCCATTTTCATTTGCTTCTCCAATAAGCAATCACATTTTCACATCGTCAATCACTATCTCCAACAACTTTCATTTTACTTAACAATTTAAGTCTTTCTCGACCAACCGGCCATCACATAGCACACAGTTGTCATTTACATTTTCTTATTTCATAAATCATCGCAGCCATCACCGGCTCGATCAACATCATCTTCATCCATGACCGTCTCGTCATGCTCTGTGGTAATCCCCTTCTCAGGCATTCTTCGTAAAAATTCGTGGGAATATTTGTAAGTTCGATTGCCCTTTAACGCTTTTAATTTATATCGATCACCTGGTAATAGCTCAGCAACTAAAAATGGGCCTTTAAACTTGGGGTCTAGTTTTGCCTGATGTCGCTCCTCATTCTTGAGTAAGACATGATCCCCAACTTTATGCTTAACAATAGTGGCTTTATTCCGATCGAATCTCAATTTATCATATTTGGAATTTTGTTCCATATTGTGCTTAGCTATATTTCTGATTAGATTTACATCAGCTACACTCTCGTTTTCAGCAACGGGTACAAGACCAAATGGTCTAGCTTCTTTTCCAATTAGTAACTCTATTGGACTAACTTTCGTTACCCTATTGGGAGTGCAATTAAGAGCCAGTTGAATTTCGTACAAAGCGTCCTGCCAAGATCCCTTGCCTGTTTCAACCGCAGTTAGCATAGATTTAAGAGTACTCATCACTCGTTCGACCTGGCCATTGGCCCGGCTGGCGCCAGTTGCGATCAAATGTAAATCTATCTTTTGTGCTGAGCAAAAGTCACGAAACACAGTACTGGCAAAACTACGTCCCTGATCAGCTATCAAACGGGAAGGAACCCCAAAAATTGATATTAAAGACCTCACTGACTTGATGCAGCTTTCAGAGTCTAGTCTAGTGGTGTGAAACAAATGGACGAACTTAGAAAATGCATCTATTTGGACGATTATATATTCCTTTTGGTCATTTTTACCACTAAGCTTCCCTGTGATATCAATATGAACTGTATGAAACGGGACGCTCACTTTCGGAATGGGATGCAATTCAGCTTGTACCTTGCCAGTCGGAGGTTTAGATAACCTACAGGTAATGCAATTGTCAACGAATTTACGGACATACTTGGACATTTTGTCAAACCAATAATACTCGTACATTTTTGCGAGAGTCTTTTCCCAACCGAGATGCATAATTGCCTCGTGCACGTTGTTAACAGCAGACCACCTAAAGGGCTTTGGAATAATAGGAAGACAGTGAGTTTTCCCATGTCTTTGAATTTTCCTATATAGAGTACCACCACGTAACTCAAAGGTTTTTGCTATATCTTCAGGAAGTTCTCCATTGCGCAACTTGGACACGATGGATGATGTTTCGTCATCTCTCTGCTGCTCTGCCAGCAACCAATTGTCGGTAATCTCTGTCAAGTTTATACGCTTTTCGGTTATACTTTTTAAATTTTTACGATCTTCCAACACTGGGTTTCGAGAGAGAAAGTCTACATGAGCCATTCGATCACCTGGTCTATACTCAATATCGAACTTAAAAACCTGCATATACGACCACCACCTTTGCACTCTAGGAGTTAACTCAGCTTTCGTTTTGGAAGCTTTGAGCGAATTACAATCCGTAAATACCGTAAATTGACGACCATGCAAGTAATGACGGAAATACTTCATGGAGACATATACTGCGAGCGTTTCCAACTCGTATGAGTGGTAGCGTGATTCGGCGGGGGAAGTCCGTTTGCTGAAATACTCGATCACTCGAGGCTTGTTCTCGATCCTATGCAATAAAATGGCCCCGTAACCATCAGCACTGGCGTCGGTGTGAAGCTCAATCGGAAAAAGTGGGTCGAATATAGTGAGTACGGGTTCATTGGTCAAGATAGAAATTACTCTTTGTCGCACTTGCTCATGCTCCGGGTTCCACTCAAACGATATGCTTTTGGAAGTTAATGCATACAGAGGTTTCAACAATTGTGAGAACTGAGGGACAAATTGTCTAAAATAAGAAACAAGACCAATGAACTGTCTCAGCTGGGTCACAGACTGTGGGGGCGGCAGATCAGTCAATGCTTTTATTTTCCTTGGATTGGGTCTTATTTCACCTGCCTTAACTTCAAACCCCAAATATTCAACACACGATTTTAGAAATGAGCATTTGGTGATATTAAAGGAAAATCCGGCTTTAGTTAGGGTTTGTAAGACTATATCAAGTCTTTCTAAAGCTTCGTCTTTGGTACCTGCTACTACCATAACGTCGTCCATGTAAACTATGACATACGAATGAACAAGATCACCTAAAGCACAATTAATAGCTCGTTGAAATACGGAAGGGGCATTCTTTAACCCAAATGGCATGGTAACAAACTCATACTGTCCGTCCGGAGTAACGAACGCTGTTCGTTCGATCGAATTCGGATGAATTGGGATTTGGTGGAATCCGCTTGCCATATCTATGCAGGTGAAAAACTTAGCACCGCTTAGTCTACCTATCTGGTCCGAAATAAGTGGCAACGGATACTTATCGGAAATAGTGTTCGAATTCAGTTCCCTATAATCAACGCAGAGACGGTCAGTTCCATTTTTCTTCTTAACAAGAAGCATCGGGCTTGCAAAGGGGGAGGAACTTGGTCTTATAATGTTTGCATCCAACAGCTGTTTAATAGACATTCGCACTTGTTCTTTTTCTTCCACGCTCAATCTATAGGGTCGTCTCTGGACTGTCTTGTTTGGATCAATCAGTCGAATCTCTAGCTGCCCCGTAGTTACGCGACTTTGTGGAATACCGTTTATAAACGAACCAGAATAATTTTGAAGCATTGATATTAGCCTATCCTTATCTAAACCACTTAGATCGGTATCAACATTGGCCAAATCGGGAACACAATCTGAAGTCAAGACAGGCAATACAGTTTTTTCATTAAACATTGAAAGTGAATTTGATGTAATTGTTACACCGATTCCCTGGCTCAAAATTTCACGCCCAATCAAAGCATCGTATTTGATATAACTATCTTGAACTGCATGGAAAAGAACTTCGAAGGAATGATCACAAATCAAAACTTTAGCCAAAATCTGTAGGGTGCTACAAACCGTATTACTACCAATACCCCTTAAAATTACTACGTTATTTATTCTAGGTCCAGACAGCTTTAGCGAGACGGCTTCCTTGATAAGCGAGCACTCGGCTCCTGAGTCAAAACAAAATTGGAACGACTCACCAAATTGTTGAAAAGTTCCAAGGGGCTCAAGTACGGTACACAGGTTGACATCTTTAACATAATCCCTCTTGACCGGCATTGAGCGCTCCTGACGATCCGGGCACACAGTAGCCACATGTCCTTCCTTTCCACACTTAAAGCAGATTAGAGTCGAGCGATCTCTTCCTCCATTATGTCCAGAACGTTGAGTAGCTAGTTGGCTATGTCGCGGTTGCACACCAGACGAACGACACTCCGCCTTCTTGTGACCATCTTTTCCGCATTTGTAACATCTGATATTGGAGAAGGGTCTTGTTTTCTTATTAGTCAGGGCCGACAGGACGTCACCAGTACCGCGGCTCGGTCCAGCATCAAAAGAAAAGGCTTTCAACTCCTGTTGTAACTCGTTCCGAGAATTGACTTCTGTAGTAAAAGCCAAGCGTCGCAGTCGCTTGTCCAATCCAGCCACGTGCGCCAAAGCAACAGAAACGGCAATTTGCTCTACCGTCAGGGACTTCCACCTGGACATCAGGGATGTTACAATTCTGCTTCCATACAGCGACATAGATTCTCCCTCTGTTGGGCGACCATTCAGCAGATTTAACACAGTTGCAGCCAAGGTCTCCGTTCCGGCGAAATACTGCAAAAACAGTTCTCTGAACTGCGTCCATGTGATCCCAGGGTAGACCGTTTGTGCAAGCCAATGAGACGCGCTTCCCTGCAAAGACCGACTGAGAGCCATCACAAGAGCGCTGCCTTCTAGACTGTTTTCGGAAAGAATGTAATCCACCGTTGCACTCCATGATACTGCATCCGCGCTTGCACGATCAGGATTAAAGTTCGGCAATATAATGGCAACTGCGTCATTCGGGGCTCGCTGTACTGCTTTTATGAGTTCCGAGAAAGTACGATTTTGTGATTCCAAAAGCAGTTTCAGATTATTTTCACTTTCGATTTGAGGCCTGGGCAATCCCACTTCTGATGTCGAGGATTCACTGGAATCGTCCTCCGCTTCAGGCTGCTCTTCGTGGTCCGAACGGAAACGTTTTCTGGCGCGTGGCATGTCTTTGCAGTTTGGCTCTTCAAATACGAATGTTCTCTAAAACTGCTTGCGTCCCTTTTTGCAAGCGTCGCTCTCTACTTTATTCCACTCTTATTCCACATTCCAATACACACACCATTAAGAACTTTCCGTTATCCCTTTTTGATGCGGACACCTGCATCCTTCTATCTCGCTCACACCAGTGCACAGACTAACGTTGACAACAGAATCAGTTGCCTCCATTCGGAGAACCGAAGAAACAGCACAGAAGCACATGAAAACGAAGGAGAAGCGAAAGACAAATCAAAGCTAACAGTCGTTATAATTTGAATTGTCCAACCAATCCACGACATACATATATTCTTGATCAGGATCACCTAGTGAGTTGATATAGCCATGTCCGTCTGTTTCTACGCGAACTAGGGTCTCAGTTTTAAAGATATCGAATTGAAAGTTTGCACACACCCTTCTTTCCTTTGCACGCAGTATATAAGTCGGAACGGCCGGGATCGGCCGACTATATCCTATAGCTGCCATATAACTGATTGATCGGAAATGCCATAACTTTGGTGTTTGTTAAGTTTGGAAGTTGGGATTTTCTAAGGGTTTTATTTTTGGTCAATCATTCCGACCTACCAAATTTCATAAGGATCGCCCGACTATATCCTATAGCTGCCATATAACTGAACGATTGGAAATGCCATAACCTTGGTGTTATTAATGTTAGGAAGTTGGGTTTTTTTATGAGTATTAAGAATGCATCATATGAATCATTTTGGTGAATATAATTAACAGAATATTCTGCAAGGGTATATCAACTTCGGCTCCGCCCGAAGTTTGCTTTCCTTTCTTGTTTTTAATAAAAACGTAGTGAAAACGTAGTTTAAACGTTGTACTTTAATATGCTTATAAAATAATTGATCTGACATTAACCGTATCGCGTGAAAAAATTCATGGAAATAGGCTTTTTTTTGCCGAATTAACCATAACCGCCTTAAGGTATTAATTATGACGTCACTCCACATTTGAGAAACTGAGTTTATGTACATACATATGTACATATGCATGTGGGAGAGTGAAAGAGAGCGAACGAACTGCTACCGCGGGCTAGGGGTGCCGCTCGCTCTTTGCTTGTCGTGTACCTTATTTTATAACGTTTCTAATTGTTTTTAAACTTATTTGGTATAAAACTTACTCAAATATGCATTGCGATGTATGTAAATAGAAAACGGTTTTCAAACTAAACACTGCTAGCAAACAAATTTCCATAGTTCGATATTTTTAGCCAAATATCAAAGTTATTCTAAATGATTTAATAAAAAATAACTTATTTTGTTGGAAATTGTATTAGTTAACTAATGAATACTTTACCAGTGTTTATAGACTTTTCAAGCTCTAAAACTTATTTATGCATGAATAATGAATTTTAAGTACCCAATTACATTACCTTTTTATACAAAAAATTATATAAATTAAAATTTCATATTTTAGTACAAAAATATGCCTCGGTCGTTAAACAAATGTGCTCGAAATCATGATGGACAATTGTCAAAAATTTTGTATTTAAGCTAAATAAAAGGAAAATATGAGAAACAATATTTTGTTTTCGAAAACAGACTGTAAAATACTTTTAGTAGATTTAAAAATATACAGTCTAAAACATCGTTATTAGTCACCCATTTATTAGCATACTGAAACATTGTTTTTGTTTAATGTGGTCCGCCATATTGACATCAGATTCCAAATCCAAATTTCACTGTTTTATTTTATGCAATTGTTACTTTCAAAACCATTGTAAAATCTAAAGTTAAAAAAATTAATTAAAAAACAATAAACACAAAAAAACCCTTTGAAATTCAAATGAAGTTTAGCAAAAAACCTGTTAAGAGAAATGGGACGGTTTTGACACCTGCCAGTTTTAGTATATTTTTAACGCCTTTTGGCGTAATGTGATAGTTCAGGTCCGGTCACACCTGTGAATAGAATCTCTTACGTTTTTGTTTTTTGGCTACACTCACTCGCATATCTCTGCGTACACCCCAAAAAAATTTCAAAATCTAACTTTAAACCCTAGCTGTTCGGCCATTTATGCATATACTCAACCCATTCTTCTTTTAAACATAATTATAATTTATTGTCTTCATTGACGTATTTTTTTTTAAATTATTCAACAGTGTCTTATATTTTATTTTTAATTTTAAACTTAACACTACCAAAAAATGTAGCCGCAAAAGTCTGCGTACACCTGTTTAAAACACAAATAATATTATTTTTAGTAACTGGTAGGGTATTCTTTTCTCTGCAAAACTTCCGTAAGGCGTCTCGGGATGGAATCCACTTTTTTTTTTGTCTCATTTGCAGTAATTTTCCCCTACTCCTCGAGAATCACATTCTTGAGCATTTTTTAGATGTTATCGTGTGTCTTCGGATTTTCCTCTCAAGAAGATCCCAAAAATGCTCATTTGGGCTTAGATCAGGACTTTGGGGAGGTGTTCGCAGCTGATTTATGACGTTATACAGCAGCCAAAGCTTGGTATTCTGCGCCGTATGCTTCGGGTCGTTGTCTTGTTGGAACCAACATTCACTTTCGAGCCCTAATTTTTCAGCACTTTCTTTTAAATTGTTTTTTAATATGTCAATATAGATTTTCTGATCCATTATTAACTCGATAAATACCAATTTTCCAACGCCACTTGCTGCCATACACCCCCACACCATTATTCCGCTTCCTCCTTGATTTACTGTGCCAACCAAATTTTCTTAATTTGAGGCTTCTCCGCTTTTCCTCCATACCAAAACCTTTCCCTTGATTCCAAATATGCAGAATTTAGTTTCGTCGGGAAATATAATCTTATTCCAGAAGTCTTGGTGTTGGAAAAGTAAAGGTTAGGCGCTTTTGTCTATTGACTTCCGATATGAGAGGTTTTTTGCGGGCGGCTCTGCTATGGTAGTCAGCCTTTTTTATGGTCCGGCGTACAGTATCTTCGGAAACTCTTTTGGAAAATCTATCCTCGACCTTCAGCTTTGCCTGGTGAGCTGTCGTCCTTGGGTTGAGCTGAATAGATTTGATAATATTCCTCTGCTCGCGGTTTATAAGCAAAGGCGGACGGCCAGAACGAGCCTTTGGCAAGATACTTCCACCCGAGTTGTAGTTATTTATCACTCTTTGGATGGATGAGTGGGTTCTACCAACTAAAGCACCAATTTCTCTATAAGATTTTCCATCCAAAAAACCTTTTAATATAATTTTCCACTCCCCAACAGAAATTTCCTTGCCTTTTTGTTCCATGTTGCAATATGCTCGTTATTATAATGAAAGAGTTTCATTTTAACTGCGTAATGTCTATTTTTAGACATTCTAAAGTAGATCGGCGACAACAAAATTAACGGAAATCGCACAATCCCGCATTCCTCGAAGTTGAAAACTGCTGTACGCAGACTTTTGCGCGTACACTTTTTCGTAGTGTTAGGTTTAAAATTAAAAATAAAATATAACCCCCTGTTGAATATTTCTAATATTTCTACGTCAATGAAGACAATAAACCATAGTTTTGTTTAAAAAAAGAATGAATAAAATACATGCATAAATGGCCGAACAATTAATGTTCAAAGTTAGATTTTGAAATTTTTTTGGGGTGTACGCAGAGATATGCGAGTGAGTGTATATTTATTATTGTTAAAATTGGAGCCATGCCAGCTGCTGTGCGCAAGTTCCGTCGCGAGACCAGCGAAATCAGCTGCTGCCTTAAGTACCTTCTGTTCGCCAGCAATGTAATCCTATGGCTCTCGGCCTTGCTGGTCCTTTCGGTTGGCATCTGGGCTTGGAGTGAAAAGGATATGTTCCGCAACATCACTCGGCTGCACTTCATCGCCCTGGACCCAGCCTTCGTGCTAATCATCCTCGGGTGCATCAGCTTCCAGCTGGGTTTCATGGGCAGCGTGGGCGCCCTGCGAGAGAACACTTGCCTCCTTGCAGCGGTGGGTATTCAATTGTTTGGGGAGCCTTCTAAGCCCAGCTAAACGTCCTGCCTTTTTTCGTAGTACGCCATTTTCCTGAGTGTCCTGCTTATGGCCGAGATTGGCTTTTGCGCTGTGGCCTTCGTGCTTAAAGACAAGGGCTGGGTAAGTCTCATTTAAATGCCTCCTAACTGGATGGTCCAGACCCAGACTTTTCTTTTCTCTTCCAGATCAAGGACCAGGCAACCGAGGGACTGAAGGCCTTCATTCGGCACTATCGCGAGGACGCAGACCAGCAGAACCTTATTGACTGGATCCAGGAGGACTGGCTGCAGTGCTGCGGCATTGACGGGCCAAAGGACTGGGACAGCAACAACTACTTTAACTGCTCGTCCATCGCCATCGGCAGCAGGGAGGCGTGCGGAGTGCCGTTTTCCTGCTGTCGCAGGCGTCCCCAGGAGCTGATTAAAAACAAACAATGCGGCTACGATGTGCGCAAAGAGGGATATGTAAGTCTGATGGTTGCATACCGTCTTTTTCCCAAACGCATCTTTTAATTCACAAATTGTACGCAAGCAGCCGGTGGATAGGAACATTCATGAGCGAGGGTGTTTGCGCGCTGGCGAGGATTGGCTGGAGGCACACCTCATTAGCGTGGCAATCTGTTGCGTGGCCTTGCTGGTTCTGCAGGTGCAAAAGAAAAACCATAATCATTTAAGTGTGCCTTAATTTAAAATACCCTAGCGGGGTGTGTTATAGTTTTCGTCATGATCAAGCATTTACTACCCTATAGTGTTACGAAGGTATTCTAGATAAGCATCAGGACAAGTCATATGATTTTCGACCGTGGACATGAATCGGTTATACCAAGCTAGTTCCCTCATCCTTTGCAGACGGTATTATAATTTCAGTCAAAAGTTTGCAACGCAGTGAAGGAAACATTCCCGACCCTATAAAGTATAAATATTCTTGATCAGCATCACCAGGAGAGTCGATCTAGCCATGTCCGTCTGTCCGTCCGTCTGTCCGTTCCTACGCAAACTAGTCCCTCAGTTTTAAAGCTATATGCTTGAAACTTTCCCAAAAGTGGTCTTTCTATTGCAGGTAGTATATAAGTCAGAAAGAGCCGGATCGGGCGACAATATATCCGACAATATATCATATAGCTCCCATAGGTACAATCAGAAAAAAAATTCATAAAAATTATAACTTTGTTGTTTTTTAATTATTTTTTTTTGTTCTCTGGGATTTGGTTTTATTTAAAAATGATTGAATAACTGTTTTAATTAAATTAAAATCAAACAGCTGCCAACGACGACGAAATGAAGCGCAAAATTTAGTAATATAGGCATAGAAATCGAAATGTGGTCGATTTGTAATAACTGCAAGGGTATATAAACTTCGGCTTGCCGAAGTTTGCTTCCTTTCTTGTTTAAACATATTACTGATATATTTTAAAGCGCTTCTATATTTTAAATATGTTTTTTCCTCCGAGATTGCGAAAACTATATATACAAATAAGCGATTGAAAAATTTGACTCTTGGGGTTTTCATTAAGAGGTTTTCTCAAACATTCTGCCTATCAACCTTCTAAGCGATTTTAAGTTTTAATGGGTTCGTTAACATTTTACGCTTTTCGTCATTATACCCTTGCAGAGGGTATTATAATTTTGGTCAGAAGTTTGTAACGCAGTGAAGGAGACGTTTCCGACCCTATAAAGTATATATATTCTTGATCAGGATCAATAGGGGAGTCGATATAGCCATGTCCGTCTGTCCGTCTGTACGTCCGTCCGTCTGTCCGTCTGTTTCAATACCATTTGCGAGCTCAGTTTAAAAGCTAGCGATCTGAAACTTTCACAGTCGTCCTAAAACAAGTGTACGCAGATCAAGTTTGAAAACCGCCCCGATCGGATGTCTATATCCTATAGCTCCCATAGGAACAATCGGATATAACTTGCAAGAATGGAAGATATTTCGCGCAGTGTAAAAGCTATTGACATAAATCTTTCCAAATCTTATTTTTTATGCGTACCTTGATCAGAGTAAAAGCGCGTGACGATCGGACGTCTATATCCTATAGCTCCCATAGGAACAAAAGGGTAAAATCGGTTAAAATTTAATGATTTTTAGGATATTTCACGCAGTATACAAGCTATTGACATGAATCTTTCCAAATCCTATTTTTTTATGCATACATTGATCAAGGTGAAAGCGCGTGCCGATCGGACGTCTATATCCTATAGCTCCCATAGGAACAATAGGGTGAAATCGGTCCAAATTTGATGATTATCAGAATATTTCGCGCAGTGTGTAAGCTACTAACAAAAAATTTTCCAATTCTTATTTATTTACGCATATCTTGATTAGGGTAAAAGCGCTTGCCGCTCGGAAGTCTATATCTTAAAGGAGATAGGAAAAATTGTTAAAGGCTGCGAAAGTATCCCTTTTGTATATGACATTTTTGGAGTATAAAAGCAATTGACTTGAAACGATGCAAATCTAGTTTACTTATGTATACCTTATTCCTTTCGCTACTTTTTCACTTTTAGCGATTTCGTCAAAGTCTGCAAGGGTATTAAAACTTCGGCTTGCGGAAGTTAGCTTCCGTCCTCGTTTTTTTATAAGACCAAGTCTGTGTACGAGTAATCAGTTTGCATGTTACATTCTTGTGAATTTTTTTTTGTGGCAGTTTTTTGTTGTTTATTACTTTAAGGGAATCGGTTGCCAAACTTTTCTCCAAATGCGATTGTCTTATTTGAGATACCATTTTCTGTTATTTTTTAACGTCATTATAGTTTTTGCAGCAATAACAGTATTTAGGCTCGAGATTTAAAAAAAAAGCTTGCGCACTCGTACGTCCTATATATTTTGTACTGATTTTTAAATTTATTTTACTTCTTTTTTAATTATTTGCCAGGGCATGGAGCTGTCCAAGATAATCTATGAGAAGGGCTGTGTTCAAGCTGGCGAAGAATGGATGGAGCACAATTTGATTATTATTTCCACTGCTGTTATTGTTGTAATGTTTTTCCAGGTCTCTGTTTGATTTCGATTTGTTAATTTTTGTTATTTTTCATACGACGGGAATGGTTAGAGTACTTTATAACCTACAACTTTTTTCAGATCCTAGGCATTTGCTTTGCTCAGAACCTACGCGCCGATATCTTCACGCAAAAGTCAAAATGGCACTGACAAATGGCTCTTGCTGCCCCCTCTGCCATTTAAAAACGCATCCTATGCGTCGAAGGATTGAGGGAACTACGTGGTAAGCAACTCGGGGCATCACCCACTTTGAACAAACACTGCAACTACTCTTCTGCGCTCCGGTTAGTTAGCTATACTATAAATTACCTATGTACTCGTAACATAGCTATGTGTCTAACTAAAGCAAACGCATTCCGTCTTCATGGACATTGACTAATATTAACTAGGTTGCCAAATTTGTTGCTGTTTTTACGTCGGCTTCCCTATACCTTAAAAAAAATGAGAAAATAAGAGCAAACATTTTAAAGAGATTTTCTAAACTTTTTACAATAAAAGTGAAAGGAGGCATATAAAAACAGAAAAAAATTATCTTGAAATGCAGCTGTGATATATTTTTAAAGAAATGTATAGAAAACCGAAATTATATGCAACAATTTCCAACAAATTAAATGAAAATAACACGAAACTCAATTCTTAACAGAGCAAATACAAGCTATCACATGAGATATTTGTCTTAAAAATAATATGTTAATAGTTATTTTTGTAAGAGAATAAAAACCCAAAGGTGTGTGGGTACCAAAATCGCAAAACAAAAAATAAGAAAAAAAAACAATTTGCTAGTTAAGTATTAATGAGCTTAAACCAATTTAATGCACAAAAAATCGTTAGCTTTACAGCATATAAATATATTTTTGCAACACGCAATTGTAATTGAGTAAAGAGGAAGACAATTGTTGGTATATTTATTAAAAAGCGCACATATATGCTTGAGTAAGACCATCTTAAATTCGCTATTGTACCTTTTTAAATCTGCATTGCAAACAACCGTAATACCGAAAAACTGTATTATTTACTTACAAATGAAATGCTAATTTTCTGTTCACAAAGAGTGATTAGTCTTTGAATACATTTAATAAAGACTTTTGCCTATACATTTCATTACACCACTGCCCTAAAAGAGTATTAAATGAGGTTAAATTTGTTTTCCAAATAGCTAAAAGGTCCTGTAAACTGTGTCTTAGTCAGATTCTTTTAAAATCTAAAAAAATGATTTTTTAAAACAACTTAAAGACAATTATACTCACATTGATTTCCACATCTCTTTAAAAAGGCTTTTTACTCAGTCTGCATACAGATGTATAAAATGTCATATATAAATGATATCTCTGGTGGTACACCAAACTGAAATTAAAACAATGCTCAAAACCACCAGAAAACACATTAAGAGAACTCTGAATCTCCATTTGCCAATGATATTACTGATACAAATTTAAAAATACATATGAGCTAATCAAACACAAAAATAAAAACACAAATGCAACAAATTATAAATATAATAAAATTATATTGTAATGCTAACGGAAAAAGTCAATTGAAAGCGAGCTGAAAAAAGATCAAATCAGTCATGCAAGTATAACAAAAATGTATTTAGGCATAGATAAACATAGAAAGTTAGAAAATGTATTATAAGGCTTAACAAAGGTTGTCGATACAAAGATCAATCAAAACTGCTTAAAATAAAGAATTATCGAAAAATAATTGTTAGATAGTCCTTCATTTAAGTGGAACATCTCCAGACTCTCCATCCAGCTGAGCTATTGCGTCGAACTGCACGGCGGGAAGGTCATCGCCTCTTGCAGTCTTATTTGCTCGCTGGTACTCAAGGATGACAAGAGAGTTTTCGCCCAGCCGGAGGATTTCGTTGGGCACATACAGAGTAACCTGCGGACCAGCCACGGGCCAGTAGCGCCCCAAATTGAAGCCGTTCACATAGGCCACTCCTTTGCCCCAACCCGCCATGTTGAGATAGGTGTCGCCTACCTCCGCCACCGTCAGGCTGCCAGTATAGAGAATGGGTCCGTTGCGAAGAATACGTTGACTGGCCAGGAACGAGTCTAAAATCTTTTCCCCGCTGTGCCAGCGAAGCCAGAGTTTGATTGAGGATTGCTCCAGCGGAAAGGCGGTACTCCGCCAGTTCTCTAGGGGCAGGTACCCACCATTGTGTAGCTGCAGACTCACCTCGCCAAAGATACCCTTCGTGTCGTTGGAGATGTAGTAGTTTACCCGTCCTTGGTTCTCCACGAGCAGTTGGAGGGTGCTTCCCCATCCCTTGCTAAGGGGCAGTGAGTAGATCTGAGCCTCCCGGGAGAGTGTACCCACTAGCTCCTGGTCCACGAAGACGTGTGCGCGGTCGTTAATCTGATCTATTTTTAATAGAGCCGGGTCCAGATCCATGGTCGGCAGCGTTGTCTCATAGAGGACGAGCCCCGAGTACAAGTCTAATTCTTCGAAGGATTTCGGTTTGGCCGACACTACGGCGTCACCTTTGGAGAGTGCAGCACGTCCTTCTGCCGAGAGCAGCGCCAACTTGGGTGCAACCTCCACCTTTCCGTAGGCCAGGCGCTTGGCGGGACTCAAATTGATTTCGGGCAGCTGAAGAAACTCCCCGATTACAGCTTGGACAAGGCTGTATTTCGTTGTCACCCCTCCGGCCTCGTCCATTACCGCGTCGTAGTCGTAGCTGGTTATGTCCGCCGCATAGCCGATGCCACCGTCCAGGTTGTAGTTGGCTCCGGCGGTAAAACCGAAGTTTGTGCCGCCGAAGAACATGTATAGATTGACACTGGCGTTGTAGCTAAGGATCGTCCTGGAATCATTTCAAATTTACTCTTGAGTACTAGTAAAAAAGCATAATAATTTATAATTTTTTATACATTGTCTTAATGGTGGTTAGGGGTTGTCCATATATTACGTCATCATTTTTTTAACGCTCCACCGCCACGATTACTTAATAAATGGAAGGCCCTTTTATTTATTTTGGTTACTGTTACAGTTTCAGAAAATATTTCGGTTGCGGTTAGGGTTTGGTAAAAATTCGGTATAAAAAAAAATTGTACCAGCTGAATTAAAATAACTGTTATGCAACTGGTTGGATAACCTGGTTATACCCGTTACTCGTAGAGTAAAAGGGTATATTGTATTCGTGCAAAAGAATGTAACAAGTAGAAGGAAACGTTTCCGACCCTATAAAGTATATATATTCTTGTTCAGGATCACTAGCCGAGTCGATCTAGCCATGTCCGTCTGTCCGTCTGTCTGTCTGTCCGTATGAACGCTGAGATCTCGGAAACTATAAAAGCTAGTAGACTGGCATTTTGCATGTAGATTTTAGAAGTTCCTACGCAGCGCAAGTTTGTTTCAAAATGGTGCCACGCCCCCTCTGACGCCCACAAGCCACAAGCTGTGGCCACAGTTTTGATGCTATTATGAAAATTGATGGTACTTGTTTCGTCAATACCTGTCGATTGGCCTAATAACGCCCATAAAACTCATTAAACGCTTAAGCCTGGCTAGCGCCTACATTTCCGCAATACAATGGCGCCATCTACCGGATGACTTTGGAACAGCTGGCCAAGGTGCTCAACAGAGTCAACGTTAATTCTCGATAAGGATTTCTATTAAAGGAAATTGCGATGGTTTTCATTTGTGATTATATTGGTCTTTGGTCAAACAATGGCGTATGTGTGTATGCTGGTGCAGGACAAAAGCTGCCTGCGCTAAAGCAGCGCTGGTGCTGATGCTCGTGTGTAAAGCTGCCAGCTCTAAGAGATCGCATAATTCAAATTAATAATTTTTTTTTTTTGTCCTTTTTTCCTGTGGTCACTCTAATTCACATTATGTTAATGCAAAATCTAAAGTTGTTTAGCTGAGTAACGGGTATCTAATAGTCGAGGCATTCGACTATAGCGTTCTCTCCTGTTTTAATTTCTGTTTTGCATACAAAACCTAATAAGGGTACTAATTTTGAGAGATTAAAGTCTGATTGATTTGATTTTTGTGTACAACTCTCTTGCATTTTGGGTATTTGATTCCGAAGTTATGCATTTTTTATTCGGATGTTTTGGAAAACATATTGCTTGTTTTGCTTTAACAAAGGATCGAAAGGAAGTTTATGTTTGTATACCGCTTTTATAAAATGCACCTTACCTTAACGCATCGGCAACCTCTTGACCATCACGCCTTTGGTTTTGCTCCTGCCAATGGGTCAGCCAGCCAGGATAAAACTCCGAGTTAACCAGTGGACCAGTGGGTTGTAGGACACGCAACATTTTCCAGATCTCGTCAATCTCATGGACTGCAAAGCGGGTTACGTAAAAGCTCGGCTTTCCCTTAACTTGCTCAACTTACTGCGATCAATTCCAAAGTCAGTGGTGGCAAACACGTTCTCAATTTTTCCGCAGCTCATCTTCTCGTTGGGGATGTCCACAGTGAAGAGCAGGGCCTTGTCGTTCACATACTTCTCTGTCTCGTCTCTCAGCCAGTTGAGGTAGTCGTGATCGCAGGCATAATCCCCGTACTCGTTCTCCACCTGCACCATAATGATCTTGCCGCCGTTGCCCACTAAAAGGTGCTGGAGACGTGGCATCAACTCCGCGTACCACTTTCCCACCTCTGCGATGTAGTTTGGGTCATTGGTCCGCATTTTAATGGTGGGGTATTTGGCGAAGAGCCAGTGGGGAAGACCTCCCTAAAAAAGAATGGTTTAAGGTACTTTCTCGGGAATTGTCAACACTATGTTTTCAATACATAGATTCCAAATCTATGAAGGCATTGGCTGTTGATCCCGATTAACAGAATATATACGAAATATTCATAGCTTGTTCCATTATCATTAATAGTATTTATTTATTCCTATATTACGTTACTTACATTGTCTCTCTCAGCGCAAATATAGGGCCCAGGTCGGAGTATGATATAGAAATCTTCTTCCTGGGCAATCTCTAGGAACTTGACCACATTCGCAATGCCCTCCCAGTTGTATTCGCCATCATGGGGATTATGAAGGGACCATTCTACATAGCTGGAAATAAGAACCAAGAATTTCGCTACAATTTTTATTCAGCTGACAGAAGTTCGGACAGAGAAACTTAATTCTCTATTTAGATTTTTCTCTATGCGCGAGATACTTTAATTTCTGTACGCAGACTTTATCCGAGAAATTTTAAGATTGAGAGGAAAACGTATTACATTTTGCAATCCGTTAAAATAGATCCAGAAATCTCACTGCTGACATGGACTTAGAACGACTTGGATGTTTATATTATATGTTATACCTAAGCGAGCATGAACATAATTTATCAGCCCGATATTCCGTGTGGCAAATATAAGTGCGGACTTGAAAACTGGTTTAAGAATATATTGTGTTTTCTTAAACCGTCGTCAAATTTGTAATTTTATTGTGAAACTATATTTAACTATAGTGTACATAAACTACATACAATCAAAAAACAAAACATGCATTTCTCAAATTGACCAATAAAATAATTACAATTCACCGGCAAATGGATAGTTGTTAATTAGCTAACGTAATAAGTAATGTATTAAAAATGTTAAATACAAATCTCTAGCCCATTGATAGTTAACTATTTTTTTAGTAAATAGCTTTTATTGGTTATTCTACAAAAGAGCCTTAATACTTCATGCAATCGTAGTATCAAGTAACAAGTAACTTTAATCGCAACATCGAGCTGTGCTCGTGTACTTCTTATGGAAACAAAGTGTTTCAAAAAGTAAATTTCAAAATAAATACTATGGGTTGAAGAAAAATATTTTATTTATTCCATGAGCGTCGAAGCTGTGAATGTTGTATATTAAATATATACAAATAACCAAAGACAATATCTGTTAAGTTTGACCACTGTAAACAGTCACAAAACGCGACAAATAGAATATATTTACTACAATTGACGGCTAATTTTTTAATATAAGATCAATATTCTAATTTACACCAAATTTTCTAAGTGTCGAATAGTTTTAATGCGAACCTTAGTAAAATAACTTACGTATCAAGTACATTCAGACCAGATGCTCGCATTGTCCGCAGTCGACTCCGCCAGGATTCGGGCACAGCCCGGAAATAGTGGAACGATCCAGATACGTATCGGAAAGGCTTGCCATCCAGCATAAAGGAGTTGGCCTCGTGGTCGATCGTAAATCTGGGCTGGTCCTGTTTGAATTTACGATTGAATTCGGCCAAATGTTACAAACTTGCAGGCCAGTGAAACCATCTAGTTGGCCAACTCCGACTCACCTCAAGGGCGTCGGTACCACCGCCCAGTCCGACACAAAGCCCGACGGTGAGGGCCATCACAGCGATTATCAGACAACCACTCACGGCCATTGTCAGCTTACGAGTGCAATGACAGCCGCCGCTCATATTGAGGCCTGACTTTAAAACACAAAGAAAAAAAGCCTGCAATTTTATCGTCTGGAAAAGCTTAAAGCTCAAGCCCCTCCAAATATTAATTCACAACCACTCGCTAGTGGTGCCCGGAGCACAATGACTCGCTAATGGGTAATGGGTTAGTGTGGCTTGCTGGAACTTTGGACGCGTATTTTCCGGGGGTCTGATAAGGCCTGTTGATCGCCGCTTGAGTGGCCGATAAGGCTGCACATTTAGCCGGGTAATCGCAGCTCCTTTTGAATTCATAGTTGTGATATGTGCCATTCGTTCAATTGTTTTCCCAATTCATAAGTACTTCAAAGTACTGCTAAACTTAATCGACGTGTTTGCTGATTATATTTATTAGGCCAAGATTAGCGAAGATTATTTGTTACCCAAAGTTATGTCTTGACCAATTACTTAATAATTAATCAATTAATTCAATTAATTTCCCCATTTATCCATTTTGTCAAGAGGAACCGCCATTGGATTGCAAACTATGGCAACCTGTCCCATTAAAGAATTAATAAAAGTGGGCATTAGGCGTGGTTACAAATTATCCAAACAGATTATCTAGGAGGCTTAAGTGCTGCGGCTATATAAAGTCATATTCTGGACTTTACAAAATTTGATTAACTTAAAAAGGCGATGTTTATATAAAATGTTAATAGGTGGATTTTTCTTAAGCTTATTAATAACTTCAGCGTCTGCATGACAAGCTTTTGCGGGATTGGGACTTAGTGTAATATAAATAAAAGGTCGAGGAACCCCAAGAAGATTATTATAGTGCCCCACAAGGCTTAAGTATTTTCTTTATTTTCATTATCTTTACATTTATAAAATTGCAAAGCTTATGTATTCTCAGTGTTATGACTATATATAGAGTATCTTTAAGTATGATGTTTTGATTTATTTATATTGTCTGATCTATAGTAGAATATGTTATTTAATAGAATAATGGAATAGGTAGTAAGTATTAAGCTTTGGTAGTATGTCGGAGCAAGACTGCTCTTAAAAGTTACTGATGAATATGTGATAACTAGTTGTGATCTTTTTGGATTCCCCTTTTACACTGCACGCACATACATTTTTAAAGTTGACTTAACTTAGGTTAATTCATATTTGAACTGTAACATAAAGTGCTTTTGTGTTCCTGCTAAAATTATATTTAATTAGGCTGAGGTAGAGACAGCATGAAATTCAAATTTGCGGAGGGTCTAGAGTTAAGTAAAGATGAATAATTTAAAAAAATTGCGTAGTGATCCAATAAATACAGTAAGTTTTTTCTTTTTAATTATTCGGTCATCATGCAGAACTTGTCGGCCATCAGGGTTAGCACCTTTTCCAGTTTGTTGTGACGATCTTCCGATCTTGCAGTAACTCCAGAACTGCCCCATAGGAACTTCACATGAAACTCGGTTCTACAAAAGAAAAGGGAGTCAGATTATGGATTCTGGAGTCTGCAATATTACCGGAAAGCATCTGCTAAAAGCTCATCCAGTCTAGGGCTAGCGTCCTCTAGTATGATCTTTGCATTCTTTCGATATAAATCCAAGTTCCTTAGAAAGCCGCGCGAAGCATCCAGATGCTGGAAATTAATGGACATACCGAAGTCATCCGCCTTCGACTCCCAAGGAGTAATACAAGTGTGGTACAGAGCGGGGCGATCGTCGATGTTCGAATGGTTTATGATGTCCATGACAGGCCGATCGATCAATAGCGCGTAAAGAAGAACGTGAGGAACGGTTGTGTTTGGGGCCTGCGGATTAGAGGCCTCGTTCATGGTGCTCAACGTGGGACGCAGCTTGGCCTCAAAGGTGAATGCACTGTCCGTATACTGCTGCCTCAGGATGTGCCAGGCCTGGTCGAGCTTCTGAATCTGGAAGTGTGTAGATAAGGAAGATAAGGCATTAAGTTTTGCAGGAATAAAAGCTCGATCTAAACAATGTATATGCAGATTAGAAGGTATCGTCTTGTAGATTTCTTCTGTTCCCAAAGCATTTTAGCTAAACGTTTATTTTTTTTTTGTAAATCGATTGGAAGTTACCAAAAGTGTCCGTTTTTTTTTTAATAACTAAACTAAGCTTATAAAGGAAACCATTGAAACCGAAATAACTGTTTAACCCAAAAAGATAGTAGCCAAAAAACCGTACTCGAAACTAAAACATTTGAACTATAACGAATGCATTAATTCCTTAGGGATTATATTAATTAATGAATGTGAACGCTACTTTCAAGTATATGGAGTTGATGAATAAATATTTTGTACAAGAGTTTGTAAACAAAATTATGAAAAAAAGCAACTCTTTAGTCGACTGCCACGACAAATACCCGATTCTCTGTTATCCAATTTTGAAACAAATATGCTCCTATCAATTATATTTGTGCGGAAAAAAAATGGATGTGGCTATTGCGATAGAGCTGACGTCATTGACTTTGCTGAATTTAATGTGTAAATAATTTAAAAAAAAAATGTTTGATTTCAAAAATGTTTACCTACTTGGCACCCAGTTCCCTATAATTCGGAGGTGAAAAGAGCCTTAAGCTCGAATGCATGTTATGGATGCCCTTTCGCCTCTCTTTTGAGCATACTAGCAATGCTACCGCTTTACTAGTGTGCAGCTTTCGTATTTGCAGACAAACTTTTTTTTAGGGAAGCAGGATTTAAGAATTCCTGTGGTTTCCAGACGTCTTAATGTTTCGCAATCTGTCGAGGTTCTTTTCAACCTCATCAGAAACAAGGCCTCGGGCTTTAAAAAAGCATAAGGTGGTTCGGATGTGTTGATTAAACTTTGCGGGATGTTTGTAACAGTTACAACCAGCTGTGTATTAAAAATAATATCTCTAGCTTTTAAAGTGAGGTTTAACATTTACCATTCTGACCTTATTGTTCCGAAAGGGTCAAGTCTTTAGCTTTTGAAAGTGAGCTTGCAAACAGTTTAGACAGAGACGAATTTATCAGCACGCCTAGTGATGCTGACCAAGAATATATACACTTTATACGGTCGGAAATTTCTCTTTTGAATAAATGATAATACTCAGGAATACTCAGTATAAAAAAAACACGTTTCAAATATTTACATTTCAATTTGGCCGCCATTGGACATAAAATCATATGAAAATAAAGTGGAAATTAAAGCTTCAATGAAGATTTGAATGTTTTTATATGTTTAAGAGTACCTAATCTAAAATATGATGTAATCATAAAAAAATGTCTTTGTAAAGAAACAACTTTTTGGTCACAGTACACATATTAAATTTAAGTTTTGATCTTTCCTTGGCGGCAAAAATTCAATCGGTTAATACCAAGAAAAAATGTATATTAAAAGGTTTTATAGACTAGAGGTGTTATTACCATTTTTCTGTGCACTGCACCCATTTAGAATTTACCTGTTGCATGCATAGTCCCAACATGATAGCACAGAAGCCAAACAGATTGCCTAGGGCAGTCTTAGTCTCCACGGCTATCTGAATCCATTTACTAAGTAGCTGGGCTCGGTCCATATCCGTTTGACAGGTCAGTATAGTCACTGCTACCATTAGTTTTATGCACTGTGTCCGCTCGATAACGTCCTCGCGGAAAAGCTTTCCGTGGGGCAGGGTCAGGAGCTCAAGGCCCGAACAGCTCAGATAGTAGTCCTCCTCGTTTGAAGGATGTTCCAGAAATAGGCCAATGTCGATGCGGGTTATGTGCTCCGCCAGCAGCTTTGGGCCCGTCTCTAGAAGCATCATCTTAAAAGTGTTAAGGGCATCGCCGTCCAGTGGCTTATTATCCACAGATGGCAATAGCAGAGTGACGAAGTTTTCAAAGTCAAATTTGCTTGCCTAAATTAAAAGGGAAAACAATTTTTGTTAATATATATGTAGTGAAGAATGTGGCACAATGCCTTAAAAACTAAGATTTTAATATTAATTTAAATCTGGCTTATTTTTTTTATTTTATTGCAAAGCTCTCACATGGGGATAACTCGACCATTTCTTGTTCTTTAGGGGCGATGCACCTTTTCGTTTTTTACTTACATTTAAGTTGGACAATATAAAATTTAAAACTTAATTAACTTTAAAGGGCAAGAATAAAAAACTTTTTACTGTCTATGCAATTAAATTATTTTTATAAATCTCGAGCCCATTTAACTTAAAAGTGGTGTTTTATAAATGCAATCCTTTATGTTGGCTAAACTGCACGATTTAATTTAATTTCGGCAAAAATAAACATTTACGCTTCAACTATTAGGTTTCTTGGTATAGCGAAGGGTGTTAGTTTTTTATGTATCCTTGTGACTTAACTTTGACTTAATACCCAGAGGATATGTGACTTATTCTGCTAGAAAAGGCTTAAGTATTTAGAAATTGTTTTACGACTTGGTTCACCCAATCTAACCTTACAGATAAGTAAACGGAAAACCAAAAAAAGGGTTGCTTATGCCAAAGTGGATTCGCGTAATTACTTACCGTTCTCACTTCTTCTATGGCCATGGTGAAGAGTTCCTCTTCGGCGGCAAGGGCGTCAAATTCTGTGAAACTCTTCAGCGTCCCGTTGGAGGCTGAGGAGGTCATGAATCGGGGGTTCTTGATTATTACACCCCGCTGAATGCTAGCTTCGCAGGCATCCCCGAGAGCAGAGTCACCGGAGCCGTTGCCCGAGTCGGATCCACTGGCCTGGTAGGCGAGAACCGCTGCCATGGGTTCCTTGCGCGGCTTGGGCGGGGGACTGGGCGGTCTGGAGTCGGCCGGCGAGTCCAGGCTGCAGTTCCTCGCCAGGCTCGAGATCCGGGCCACCGCCTGCTGCCGCATCGCCTGCGCCGCAGAAGTGTTGGCTCTGGGCAGTGAGTGGGTGGTGAACTTGCTCTCTAGGTGGTGCTCACTTGTAGGGTTGCACCTGGCGATCGTCTGGAAGCGAACCATCCCGTTGCCATTTCCCGTTTCAAGCTCCTGCATCTGCAGCTGCTGCTCCTGAAGCTTGTTGATGTTGCTGACCAGCATTGCCTGGGCTGGCGTGAGGCTCTGGGAGCGCTGCTGCTTCTTGCAAGGAACACGCGGCGGTGGAGGAACCTCTCGTCGTGCCCGTGGAGGTGAGCAGTGCGGGCTGGCCGGAGAGCCAGCCACCGGAGAATCCTGTTGCTCCTGGGGATCGAAGCGAAAGGCCCCCGCCACGGCGGCTCCCATTGCCCCGTTGTTGCCCATCGGGGAGTTAAGCGGACTCAGACCTCTGAGACCAGCCAGCATCTGGGTGTGAAGCTGGTTGCCCACGATCTTGTGACCATAGAAGGAGAGTGGATAGGTGCGATTGCAGGGAAATTGAATGAGTGCTCCCGACGCCGAGGAGATGGGCTTGCCGGATCCCACGTAAAAAGTTATTAAGTCGGGCACGGTGTCAAAGGCATCCTCTTCGAACTGAAACTGTACGCGTTCGTAAACTGTCTCCGGTTGAAGCACCAGCTAAAACGAAAAGAAAAATAAATTGTTAATTAAATTTAATTTATTTTAAAGGTCAGTGCCGCTTTTCTATTTTAAGGACTCGCAGTTAAGCAAAATATATTTTCTTTTTAATTTGAGTAAACATACAAGAATTATTTATCCACTTAACATTACACAGCTTCAATCAAATGAAAAATATGAACTGCTGAAACAAGGAAATTATGATGGGTTTTTTGCCGGCCCAAGGTATTTATTTTCTTCCTTGTTCTCCAATCTATTTTAATCTCTGTCGGAGTTTCTCTTCAGGGATGGATAACGCAGCGTTAGATCTTTCCACGGAGGAGTTTTATACAAAGAAATTACATGCTCTTTTATACCAGTCCGGTGCAGTAGAGTACAAGAGTTCGGGTATAACTTTTCAAGCAAAGAACGCTTAATTTGGCATACAAATAATAATTGTTATTGATCAGCAGCAACAGCAGGTTCGATTATGTTATGTTATTTCTGTCTCTATAAAAGTTGGATCTTCGGGAACTACTATTAACATCCATTTAACATTCAAAGATAAAGCATTTTAGAAATGGCGATCCAACTGAAATGCACTCAACGAATGAATTTACCAGGTAGTTGAAAGATTTTTCGAACGGCTTAAAAGAAATCTTTTTCTGTCCGTTCAAAAATGAGCACTCGGCAAACCTTGGTCATTTCAAAACCCACCTTGTTAAGCACGAAGTGCAGAACGACTGCCTTACTCCGACAGCTGAGCACGTAGTTGTCCGGCTGGGAGGCGCAGTCGCGGACTAGGAAGTCGCCCTCGCGCTGCACGATGTCCTCGGCTCGCTGGCGGGGCAGGGCCCCGTGGTACCAGGCGTGGGAGCGCAGCTCGCGGGCGTCCAGGCTTAGTTCCCACTCGAGCGCCTTCTTGAGGGCGATGGCCTCCTGTTGCTCGCCGGGATTGGGCTGGGCGGTGGTCGACGGCGTGGAAGCGTTGCTGCTACCATAGCCCTCCATCTTGCCGTCTTGGATTGTCCAGTGGGGACTGTTGCACTTAGACCGCGGTCTCAGTTCCTCGTATCTGTCGGAAGAGATGGGGAGTGAGAGAAAAATTCCCTTATTTTGGGTAATTTTATGGTAACAAAGGCCATTCCCCCGAGCGGCTTGAGGGTAGTTTGCTCCCATAGGATTTGGTCCTTGGTATATGAACGACTGTATGTGTGAAGTTCAAGTACAAAAAATATAAAACACAATAATAGTGTAAGAGAATAAAATACGCCCAAGTTATTAAAGAAACTTAATAACAATTTAATTCAAAGAAAGTCCATCGGTTTTTTTTTGAAAACCTGTCCGCATTTGTTATCACTCACCTGATACGCCCATTTTTCAAAGGAAAATTTAGGATGGGACACACCCTAATTTCATAATTTGATCATTATTGGGGAACTAAACAATCAATTTGTGATCAAGTGCCTCCATTTAAAGATATAATATAATATAAGAAGTGAACTTTAAACAGAAGTGAAATATGTTGGCTTATCGCTTTGCTGTAGTCTGAATCCTTTGCCGCTCAAATCTGTTCTAAAAAGTCCTCGCAATGGCCTCTAGTGCGGTGTACTTTTAGGGGTTGTTCACTGTTCTCAGTTCGCTACGCTACTCCGCGCAGTTTGTTTTGGGTTTTGTTTTAAAACTTGCAAGTCTTTTGGGTAATTCTTGGAGTTTGCGTAGAATGAATGTTATTAAAACATATGTTGTCGACAAGAAGGAGAACGATGACTGACTGCCCCGAAATGTTTGGTGAGATTAACTCAAATATTTTTAACAGTGCGAATTTTAATTTCTTAACTGTAATGTAACTGCTAAAAATTTAAAAAAAAATCAGAAAAGTAGCGAACCGAAGTTTATATGCCCTTGCAGTTCAAAGAATGAAGTATAAGTCGATCGGTTGAAATGTACATATGCATATGTACATTGATGTAAATTTCAGACCAATTTCAACTGAAAAGATTGGTCCAGTTTTTGAATTTGTTGTTTGGAGAATTTAATTAACAAACAACTCTGAGTTCTTAACCCAATTATTTAAAATGGTCCAAAAAGCATTTTATAGTAAAGATGTTTATGTATTTAAGACCGTCATTCTTTTGGAAACGAGAGTTTTCATTGCACTTTGTATGCTGGCATCACCCGCAGAATATCGTGAATTATGTGAAGGAAATAATAGTTTAAACTAGTCAATGTATGGCTACACAATCATAATCTTTCAAGAATATATACCACGTCAAGGATGTTGCCCTGTCTGAACAGACCTGCAATAGATTGAAGACTAAATCATTTTATTTTCTTCAATAAAACTTTGTTTTCGATCACCGCACTGTGGGGCGTCAAAAGCAAATATAGCCAAAAAGTAGTTTTTATACCCTAATAATTTCGGTCACAAGTTTGCATTTTAGTGACAGAGAAAGGTATATGAACAAATAAGAAAATAAATGAAATAAATTGTTAGATGTTAATAACAACTGTGCCAAATAATGCTCCTGATAAACCGACGAGGGTCGCAAAGGTAGACTTTAATACATGGATAAACGATCCGAACTCTTTAATAACAGTAGAGAAATATACAAAAAAAATATTTGAGTGTAATGTTGGAAACTAAAAGTATGTTTAGTTATATTAGCTGATATAAACAGATCTCTAGTTGGACAAGTTTTTAAAAAACTTCAGGTATGGTATGAACGCTAGAAAGACAATTCCACTGAGTAACAACCATCCAGTCACTCCGGTTTTTAGTGTTGAAAATTCTCTTCGTTTTACTTTAAAAAACAAACAAAGAGGCTCCGGTGTATAATGAGAACAAGCAAAGCTGTCATCGCATTTTAAAACGTATAGAATAGATTAGTCCCTAGTTCATTAACTTTTTGTTGACACTTCTTAAAAAGCGGATTGTTCATAAATATTTATTTTGATATTTTGAATTTAGCGATTAAATATTTGATTCAGCCAACAAAATATATGCTCAACAGTTATATAAACCGGAGCAAGGCTGACTGATAATTTGAAGAAGAACTCTAAGACTTTTGTAAAGTCTACTTCATAAACAGTAGTAGTTAGCTTTTGTTTGTGCCATTTGATTTAACAGACTCAGAGTTTTGAAAAACAAAGAGTTTTAGATAATTATTCCAACGGGTGTATCCGATGGATTGTAAAACATGGGTTAAAAAAAAGGTAATCAAAATACTAAATAAAACAAATAGACTGTTCCTCATACATCTACTATAAACTAGGTAATATGACCTAAACAATGAGTTCACCCCAAAACTTTTATTGTGTTTCAAAATTTATTTGATTTTGTTGTTTTAAAAGCTAAGAACAAACCGAGGTTGTAAATGCACAGCACAGGAGCAGCACCATCAAAGCCAACAAATTTAAAAACATTGTTTATAAAGAAAGAAAGCAAAATGGGACAAATCGAAGATGTTAAACCGTTGCAGCAATAATCAAAATATAACAATCCATAAAACGACTTTATATTGTTTTTATGCGTATATGAATTAAAACCAAGACGAAACATTTCGATCATTCCTATTTTAGCCATATGATAAAATAAAAATGTATTTTTTAGATCGTTAGAAATATCTTTAACTCGAGCAGTATGCGTATACTTTATGTATATTATTTTCCTATTCATTTTCGGATCTTTCCTATGGCAGCTTTTTGAAATAGTCGTCCTATTTATACCCGTTACTCGAAGAGTAAAAGGGTATATTGAATTCGTGCAAAAGTATGTAACAGGTAGAAGGAAGCGTTTCCAACCCTATAAAGTATATATATTCTTGTTCAGGATCACTAGCCGAGTCGATCTAGCCATGTCCGTCTGTCCGTCTGTCTGTCCGTATGAACGCTGAGATCTCGGAAATTATAAAAGCTAGAAGATTGGCATTTTGCATGTAGATTTTAGGAGTTCCTACGCAGCGCAAGTTTGTTTCAAAATGGTGCCACGCCCCCTCTGACGGCCACAAGCTGTGGCCACAGTTTTGATGCTATTATGAAAATTGTAATTGATATGTATTTGTTTCGTCTATACCTATCGATTGGCCTAATAAAAGTTTGATACGCCCACTCTAACGCCCAAAAGCCCATTAAACGCTTAAGCCTGGCTAGCGCCTACATTTCCGCCTTTCATGGCCCTTGGTACCAATGTCTTGGGGTAGATGGCGCAAAAACATACAAGAAGGCATATTTATATTAAGTTGTTTAGCTGAGTAACGGTATCTAATAGTCGAGGCACTCCACTATAGCGTTCTCTCTTGTTTAAATTAAAAACTGTGTTTCTGTAAGCATAAGTTCTTAGAAATATTGAAGTTTTAATTTTTAAAACTATTAGATATGTCGGAATGAGCTGGATTGACTTTTCATATAGCTCCCATAAGAACAGCCGGAAAATAAGTAAAAATAAATTATAGTTAGTTGTTTTTTAACACGTTTGGATATTTTTCGAGATATTGTGATCTTTACAGTTCCAGAACTACGAATTCCATTTTATAAAAATCGGATGACTATACCTTATAGCTGCCACAGGAACGAATGAAAATGTACTCGGAAAATCGACATAACAGACCAAAACTATAAAAGCTTTGGCAAGGTATAATTACCCGTTAAGAACGATTCTTTCAGACAAAACTTTTAATTTTTAAACACGAGAAAGGGAGTACATTTCGGCCAACTGAATTGCTTTCACCGAGAGGTATTTTTGTACGAATAAATGTGTCAAAATGAAGAAATCACTTACATTGTGGAAGTTTCATCGAAGGTGAGTTGCTTAAGAATCTTTCCGCTTTTGGTGGTAATTACGCCTGGACCGCTATCGCGGCATCCCGCCATATCCGCAGAACTCTCACCCAGTTTAACCAACGGGCAGGAGTTCTTTCGCCGACGAACTACTTGAGGGACACTGCTTACTGCTAGAATTGCGATAACTCTTTGATGGGATTAAATTTCAGATATCTCTGCCATTGGCCTACCTTCCAAATTCATAGACTGGCGTCGCTTTGCACGGACTCCCAGCAGACTATTGACCATAATTTGGCGATGGGCACCGCGCACTCCACATTGCTTTAGCTCCTTATCTGTAATGTCCACCACGTCGTCCACGATGCTGAACTCCTGAAGATTGCCTAGCAAGCATGATATTAGGTCTCAGTTGGAATCTGCTCACCAGTCAAACCTTCGTACTGCTGCAGCTCTAAGAGATCCAGCCATTCAACAATGCTCATCCTGGAGTTGTGAACCATCACGGACAAATCTTCGCGACGATGCACAGTGCTCGAGTACCGAAAGTTCCACAAAATGCCTTTAAAACGGTTACGAAATAGGCATTATGATTTAAGGGAACACGCTTCTATCACTCACTGCTTCTCCGATTCGGCACATTTCGGTTCTCAAACGGTCGGGCTTGCATGTTACCCATAATGATAGCGACGCCTGAAATTATACGCACAGAATTCTATCTCAATACCACAACCAATCGACCGACCAATTGGATACTGAAACTCAACCGCGCGCTGCGCTTTTAAGAAAGCAACTGAACGTGAGCGAATGTATCTGAAGCAAACTTTAACTGCGCGCAAATTGAAGACCGATGACTAAATGCCCTTAGAAATATTTATTTAACCGGAAAGTAATATTAAAAACTTAAAATTCATTAAGTAATAAATTTAATTTTTTTCTTTGATCCACTTTATTCTTAATGCAAGTAGAAAAAGTGGAATTCCAAAATTCAATATACTATATATAATATTTATTTTAAATATTTAATTTAAGACTAGCCACATTGCACATTTTTTTTTAATATTATTTCTGTTTTAACTGCATATTTTATATAAAGGAATGGGATACATACAATAAATATATCTTGTATAAGAAGTATTTCGACCAATTGCATTTATCCATTTCATAAGTTAAAAAGACACAACTTTAATTATGTAAATCTTTAACTGTACTTGCCAAAACATTTAAAGTGAGCAACCAACTTTTTTGGAAGAGTTTTCGAACTTCTCTGAATAAATCGACAAACAAAAAACCCAGAGTGTGGGTATATGGTATTTCAATGTCGTGCACCAAAAACTTACTCTCACTGTTTGTCTAATTAGTGCTCTCTATCTGCTGTGCTTCCGTCCATAACGTTTTATCCCTCTGATCTTACGTATTGGGTTACCTCACCCCTGCGCTTGACCAACTGACTCTCTTGGTTTATATTTTGCCCATTCTAGTCGTATCGTCTTTTATCATTGTCTTGATTAGAGAAGGTCTCCCCGTTGTCGCCGAGTTTCATATTCTGCTGATCGCAGCGGTATTCCCCTAATTAAATTTTGTTGTTGCCGCTTTGCGCATAAAAGTGGCATTGCGTATTAATATTGTTTACTATCTGAAATTGTGAAGGGTTTTGTTGCAAAAATAAAGAAAACAGATCGCGGATACATATAAAATAACTATTGAGCTAAATTAAATAGGTAAATATTTAAATAAAAAACTCCCGATTAGTTCGTAAAGTATAAATTCACAATTTATTATAATAAAGAAATATAATTTAATAATAAAATAAATATATTATGTTACATAACTAAAATGTATTTTTACCAGTACATATCTACATTACTGCTCGTAACCATTGAAATAAATACATCTGCAAGGAATTTTACATGTGTAAGCCGAATTCGACAGTGGTGTAGATACCTATTTGTATGGAGAAAAGTCTACTCGACCACATTAATTTCGATGTTGTCATCGTCGTCGGCCTGCTCGCTTAAATCCACGCTAGAACAGCTATCGGAACTGTAATCGAGAGTCTCATGGGGAGTACTTCCGCCCGATATCGTCGAAGCCTTAATGCCACTTCCGCCTCCCGGTACCTCAGTGGGTTGTTTCTCCTGGCCGCTCTTTAGATTTTCGCGCGTGTGCCGCCACTTCATTCGACGGTTTTGGAACCACACCTTGACCTAGGGGGTGTGTTTATAAAAAATATATTATAAATTACAGTTTGAACATTTAAAAATTCATCTTTGAATATAAGTAATGATAATATAAATTTTTAAGACTGCAAATTTGATGATTTATCCTTCTTAGAGTATTTTTATTCCAGCTACTCGTAGAGAAAAAGGCTGTTTTGCATTCGTTGAAAATTCGTTTGTATAAAATCTGTCACAAAAAAATCTGTTATTTATAACGGTTTGTTTCCCACTTTTGACACTTTTGATTCTTGACAACCACCCAATGTTAAGGCCGTTGTTTTCTTAAATGATGTCCATTGTAAAATTCTTAAAATGTAATGCGTAGTACTTAAGTTTTGGGTGCTACAACCGGTAGTCTTTAAGGCGGTATTTGGGTCTAGAGGCCATGTAATTTTTGAAGTGACGTAAAAAAGTAATTCATTGTATAATCAACCGTAATTCCAAAATCGTTAGAAATGTAAATATCTAGTAATATACTATACTATAATATATATGTTAAGAAACGGAGCTATTTGATACGACCAGTTATGATTTATACTATTTTCTAATTCTTTTACTGACAATTAATTTTTTTAAAAAGATTGAAAATTACTCTTTTTTAGCTGAGAGCCTAGGTCTGCTCCCAACATAAAGACCCACGTATACAAAATGCACAAATAAACGCAACATTAAGCTGGTATGTGTAGGTAACTAAACAAATTGTATAATCTTGAATGTTATAACGTGCAAGGAAAAGTCGTGTAGAGTTCTTGTCAAAACTAGCGTATAAATAAAAAAAGAAGAATAAGGAAAGCAACAGAGATAAGCGAATACAGGATGCATTTTTCAAAGAAGTTGGAATAAAGGTCGAAACTTAAGCAATGGGAGCACTTTAAGTAGAGTTGTGGAAAGCAGTAACTCAAATCACAGGAATTAACAATCAAATCATTAAAAGTTTGGAAACAATCTTTAATGATTTACAAATCAACGGAAAGAATAACTCTACAGAATCTTGAGAATATGCTTCGAGAACTGTATCACTTTTAGAACTGTATCACTTTTTCTTCACCGGGAAGAAATTGACATCGACAGTCCATAAAATATTGGCGTTTGTAAAATCCATTACTTAATAGAAGTCCTTTGCCAATAAAAGAGCTTTTCAAAAAGCACAGGAATTTAAAAGCAAACATTTTTTTTGTAATAATTCAAAAAATTTAAGTTTAAGAACAAAAATAAAACAAGAGAGAACGCTATAGTCGGGTGCCCCGACTATCAGATACCCGTTACTCAGCTAAAGGGAGTGCGAGGGAGATGGAGATAGAAACTTTGATCACGCATAACTTTTTAACGAATGGTCCGATTTGAAAAATTTCTTCTACATTTCGATAGGTATTGATAAACACAATAAAACTGCATTTTTACTTTTCCGAAATATTTAAATTTTTAAAATCGTATATAAGCGATTGTGGGCGTTAAAGGGGGCGTGGCACCATTTTGAAACAAACTTGCGCTGCGTAGGAACTTCTAAAATCTACATTCAAAATGCCAATCTTCTAGCTTTTATAGTTTCCGAGATCTCAGCGTTCATACGGACAGACAGACAGACAGACAGACAGACGGACAGACGGACATGGCTAAATCGACTCGGCTAGTGATCCTGATCAAGAATATATATACTTTATAGGGTCGGAAACGCTTCCTTCTACCTGTTACATTCTTTTGCACGAATACAATATACCCTTTTACTCTACGAGTAACGGGTATAAAAAGTGAAAAATAATGTTGACAAAATGTTGTTCCTCAAAGTTTGCGAATAGAAAACGGCAAAATGCCGGCTAGCCATTTTGGAAAGGTTAAAGTTCAACCTTGATAAAATGGTTGAATTTCCGACTCACCTGAGCGTCTGTGAGGTTCAGTCGTGCCGCCAGCTTCCGGCGATCTGGCTTAGTGATATACTTCTGCTGCTGGAACTGAATCTCGAGCCCCTTGCGCTGAAGATTTGTGAAGACGGCCCGGGACCAGGAGCGCTTGCGCTTCCCACTGTTGCTGCTTCCGGTGTTACTTAGATTGGAGCTGCTGCCCTGTTGTGGGTAACCGCCATTCTGCAATGTGGCTGGCGCGGGCGACGTGGGAGTAATGTCCAGTAGCTGCTGCTGCGTCTTGCCCAGAAACCGCTGTTGCTGCGTCAACTGCAAGGTCGTGAGGCTGTGAAGAGGCGCCAGCAGTGCCGAAGCTGTCGTCGAGTTATGTTGCGGGGGCTTGTGCTGCTGATGGAGGTGTTTTGGATGGTGCTGTTGATGCTGCTGTTTCTGATGATGATGGAAGCGGAGGAGCGCGTTTGTGGCCAGCGTTGGATAAGTGGGTGCGGCTGCTCGGCGGTAGAATTGGAAATAGAATAGTGTGTCAGTCAATTGAGAGAGGTCTTTGCTTTCCTTACATGCGATAACTCTTATTTCGTTAAAACCATAATTGTTTATTCTCCCAGTTCCGCCTGTGTTTTTTACACAATCATTCGATTATTTATTTTTATAAGAACACCACCATAACTTTTGGGCAACATCCTCCCCCACATGCTGTAGAATGTATCCGGAGGAAATAATACATTTATCCCGGTCTCAAAACAAAATTATTTTAGCAACCAAAATATTAAACTCACAAATTTTTCGTTGCTTGAGTAAATTATTTTGATTAATAAAACTCACGTTGAAAATATTTAAATGGGTTTGTTTATAATAAAATTTTCACTTCATTTGAAAATATCATTGTAGCATTTTGTGGCCAGGGGCGGAAAAAATTGTTTACCCCAAGCGGGATTCTAAACAAAAACAAATATCTGTTGAGAACGAAAATTATTTGGGGTAATCGAACACGACATGGGGCATACGAGGCTGAGGTCGAATACCAGTGCATTCCTTTTTTAAATGTTTTTTAAATATCTATTTATCGTATACCTTTACACGAACAGAGAAAAAGATATTAAGGAGGAATTTCCTCCGTGTAGACCGCACTGTAAGATAAATGTTGTATCTTACATTATGTAATGTAAAACGTAACATTTACTGATTATCTGTGTAATTGATAAATTTAACCAAGAAATTTTATTTCCGTGTAGAAACGATTGAAAAATTAATAGAATATTCTATATCTACGAATGGAACCCATGCTTTATTGAAGCGTAGCTTCTGGTTTTTTATAAGTATTTATGATTTCAGTCAAATGTTTGCTCGCAGTGAAGGAGATATTTTCGACCCCATAAAGTATGTAAATTCTGGATCGTTCCGACTTAATAACTTAATAAATACAAAGACACCTTACAAACAACATTTGGTATTTGCTCACATGAAAATATAATAATTTATATTGTGATACAAATTTATTTAGCTTGAAACAGCTTCTTCAAACTTAAAATAGGAGGCACTCTTTGTAAAAGGAAGCCGTCTTCTCTCCAAAATTGGTTAAAGGGTTAAAAGATCGAACCGAGCTTAAACAATTTTGTAAAACTGGTTTTTTTTAGCAAAATGACCTCATTTTGTAATTACAAATTATTATTCATGATTGCTTAATGCGAATATGACCTGAAATTTGTAATGTTCAAATTGAATATTTGAAATTTATTGTATTGTTATTTGAGTCCCTGAACACTAATCTCTAATTTTAGGCAGCACTGTTTTCAGCTTGTCAAATGTAGAATTTTTGCTTTTTGGCAGAACTAAATTAGCTTATGAATTTTGTATTGCCTTTTTCTAAACGGTTCCAATTTGTTTTGTTTGGGTGCTACCGGCATGCGCCTAATTGTTTTCGTGGGGATCGTTTTATTTACTTAAGGAAAACACTACGCGTTCGTGTCTATTTACATTGCAACGGAAATGCGCTCCTGCACTTGTAGATACAATTGTATCTTCAACGCTATTGGTTTTTGTACATCTGCGGAGGCTAATAACGCATTAATTGGCCTTTTTGGCATTTGGTTTGTGTCAACCATCGGGGGTTTGTTATAATGAGTTTTCAACGATTTTCAACACCTTCATGTTGGGCGGAGGCACTGTGGTCCCCTCACAGCGCGAGCTCGTTAATTGCCGACTTTCAGATTCATTTATAAATACCGGGAACCTCAATTCCGCGGCACGGTAAATATCTTAATGAGTTGTGATAATTTCGATGTGCTATCTTAAATCACTCGAAAGCCAATGCAAGGCGCGCTGCAGTATCGTGAATCGTAAATTTTGCAGCTGTGTTTAAGTTTGAATCGATTTATTTGCACGGGTTGCTGGGATATTCCATATTTACGACTTGGTGAATATTTCTTGGTATGTCTTATTTTGGGGTAAACTGCGAATGATCTTTGGGGGAAGCAAAATAAAGTTGTAGACGCTAAACAAAAGAGCCAAGCGTTTCCGTAATTTAATATTAAGTTTTTGACTCGTCAGGACCGTTCTTTTATACATTTCAGACCTAATAAAATATATATATATGCATAATATATATTTACATATATATATATATATTTATCACTAGGCATGTCGATCTAGCTGTGTCTGTCGGTCTTTTTGAAGATCTGACTTTCTGTCCGTCCAATAGCCTTTTTTCTATTTAATGAGCAAGCCCTTCGGATAACTGTCATAGGACAATCAGAAAATTAATTGATAATACAAATTATAAATTCGTTGTTTTTTCACATGTAATTTTTCAGCAATAATATAACCGCCATAAGGAAGAATTATGAAAAGGAATTGACTCCATTGTTTTTTAAAATATTCAAATGGGACCAGAGATATAGTTATAATTTATAATTATATACAACATTTTGACTATATATATATACATATGCAATAAGAACGATCAAACAAATTGAACCATAACTTCATTGTTTTTAAATATATACGCAAGAAATCGAAATATTTTCGATAAAAAGTATTTAATTGAATAATTTTCCTTTGGCCATAAAACGTAATAGAATCCGATTCTGTTTTTATCCAGTTTTACGTTATATGATATTAAAATGTATTAAAAAGTCACCCCAATCTAAAATCTAGGGATTTTCTTTAGTGAGTGCATATTTTATACTAGAAGTCTGCATTAATGCATTACAAATTTTATCATTTTTCGCTCTCTATCGCTATACTAATTATATAGTTTAATTAAAACTTGTTTATCGCTTAAAACTGGCTTTTCCTAGAAGCGATCCCCAACTTATCGTCTCAGTATCAGAAACCGTTCCGTTAATTCGGACCCAGCGCGTTGTAATTATTATTATTGATAAAAGCGGCCTCCCCTGCTGTTGGGAACTTCGAAACATCTTCAAAGTTCCAAAATACACCGTCTTATGGTGATCATTAATCAGGGATCTGTGAGCGATTGAAAGTGCACCTAACAGTTGGATTAACATATAAATTGTTAATTAATTAGACACACGGCGCCGGATTATTGTTTAAACAGAATTTCCATATCAGACAATAGTCTGTTTCATCAATCGATCGATTGATCGCTCGATCGATCCCAACCAAAAAAGCACCAACAAACTACTCATCACCAAGCGGGACAGGCAAACAGCAACAAATAGTCGATACGAGAGTCGAAGAGATCTGGCTGGGCCCCTGATTTTATGATGTGCGATGCGATGCAATCAATCCATCACGAAATAATTCTGCAGAGGCCGGCAGGTTGGACTCGGCAGGCAGCCGCAGAGTAGCCTCCTCCTGGAAAGGCCACCACAGTGGGTGGCTGTGTAAATACTTAGCCTTTGGCTTGGCCCCCAAAAACACCGCATAGCTTAACCCTCACCCATGCAGTCATTCAGGTATTTACTCGTTCAGTCCATTAGGCAGTCATTCCTTCTCATTAGCCAAAACGGCAGCCCAGCCTGAGCGGTTATGTCCCAGTAGTTGGACCCGCGGGGCCCAATCTATCAGAGGCCCACAGCTTTTTACAGGATAGAGGTCTCTCCACCTTGCCATCTTTACCCGAGTCCCCTTTCCTTTCCCAATCCCTTCGCCAACGGAACAATTCATTATAGAAGGCAATTAGATGAATAGCTATCTGTATCTGCCCATGAATGACGGGCCAATTGCTCAAGCAAATAAACAAACTCAAACGTTTTCGACGTTTCGGCGATTTTGAAGTTTATTTTTAAAGACTGATTCCTAATTTGTTCATAAATTGTTGTTAATTTTCAGCTTTGGTCTTTCGAATTTAATTTATTTTAGGTGGCCACAGGATTGATGAAACCTTGTTGCTTTTAACAGACCATTGTTGATTGAGGGATCGTCAAATTAATTCTCCTTACAAATTGCCACTTCAATTTTACCTCTGCCAATGTGTTTAAAAACTGTTTAGCATTGATTATCATTTTCATAAATGTTTTTTGGTTGTGGGATGTCTAATTTATTTAAGTTGTGTGCTAATTTTGTATACACTTTGGCAAGAAACTGTAATTTGGCACATTCCACTTTAAAAACGTATAAAAAATCTCCTTAGGAGCCTAACTTTTAAAACGAAATTTTGACTTTTCTTTTCTCTGCAATCATTAATAGTCCTCACCTTGTTAGCAGCCACTTGATAAGTATAGTTGTGTATAAAACTGAATGAGAAAAGACTACGCAAACGAGATGTATAAAATCGAAAGCAGCTTGTAAAACAATGAACCATTTCTATTAGAAAACCGAAACATTTACAGATTATGTTTCTCACTATTTTCATATAAACAAGATCAAAGTGCGCTTCCAGCCTGCAGTCTATGAGAAGTCGTCGTCCCCATATATACAAAAACAGCAGGAAGTAACGTAAATACCCGAACATTTTTGACTATTTGGTTGTCGATTTCAACAAACGAATTGTTTTCGTCAAGTCAGAAAAGCAGGGAACAGTTGGCCGCAGGAATGTTGCACAATATGGATACAGATGAACTAATAATTCCAATATAAATTTAAAATTTATTGAGGCATAGGTATTTCCCATTTGTTAAGTTTTCTCATTGCCCTTTCTTGCTATACCGTTACATACGATATTATAATTTTGATCAGAAGTTTATAATGAAGTGAAGGTGCCATTGGACACTATAAATATATATATATATTTAATCAGCATCACTAGGCGAGTCGATAGAGCCATGTCCTTCTTTATATCTGAATCATTCGCAATCATGTTCTGTGAAAGAAATTTGGTTGCACATGCCTTTGTTTTTGTCTAATCTGTTGGTTCTATACCATTTAAAGCCATCCCTTAAGTTTAGTCAAAATCTCTTATATAAATCATAGTTACCTGAAGGTTATACAAAGTATAATCCCGCAAATCATCTTTCAAATTAATTCCGAAACCAAATTTCGACTTGCCGAAGCTAACTTTCGATCTTATTTTTCTACAATTACCAAGGTATTATTATTTAAGTCGAAAGTGTGAAACGCTGTGAAGAAGACATTTCCGACCCTATAAAGAATATATTTTCTTGATCAGCATCACCAGGAGAATCGATCTAACTATGCCCGCCTGTCCATCCGTATGTCTGTCCGTCCGTCCATCTATCGGTCCGTCCGCAAACTAGTCCCTCAGTTTTAAAGCTATCTTCTTTACATTTCCCCAAAAGTTGTCTTTCTATTACAGGTAGTATATATGACGGAACGAGTCTGATCGGGCAGCTATACTATATCACATAGCACCCATAGGAACAACCGAAAAAAATGTAAAAGAGTATAATTTTGTTGTTTTTAATTTTTGTTGTTCTTTGGGAGTTGGTAACATTTAAATACTATGGAATTACGGTCTTAATTAAATTAAAATCGGACATCTATATCATATAGTTCAAAATCGAAAAATGAAATAAAAAAATGCAAAAATGCAAACAAATTTTTATTTTGCTGTTTTTCTATTTATCAAAATATTCCATTGAGATATAGTAATTATTTACTATATCATAATAACGATTTTAGTTTTGTAAAAATCGGACAACAATATAATATAGCTGTCATAGAAACGATGGCAAAATGCAGCGCAAATTCGACATAGATTGATTGTTTTTAAAAATATAGGCATTGAAATCGATACTTAGTCGTTTTGTAATAACTGCAAGGATATTAAACTTCGGCTTGCCAAAGTTTGCCTTTTCTTGTTATTTATAATTTCTCTGCTAATAATTCTAGTCCATTGTAAAAAATGGATGCAGATTGATTGACAAATAGGAATATACGATGAGCTTTGTTCTTTTGTGTTAAAGTAAATTGTACAGTGGGAAAATAATGCACATGGACTTTTAGTAGCAAGTTTAATGTTATGGCCCCGACAATAAAGAACAGAGCGCTTAGCGCACAAGACTCGCAAAAAACCAAATCAAATTTTTCTAGCGATTGACTCTGATATTTGTCAAATCACTTAATGTATTTTTTTTAGTTAGGGAAATGGAAAGAGTTTGAATTTTACTGTTGAATTACGGCGACTGTGACTGCACTAATCTTTGATGTTTATTGGTTTGAAATTTAACCAATAAATCTTTCGGAATCATGGAGACTCTAGTTTTAAAGTGTAATTATAAGCAGATAATAGAGGACTTGAAATTCGGACCAAACGCTTGTTTAAAAGTCTGTGAAGAGCCGATATTCTAGTTAATGTTTGGCATACTTTTTGGAAAAGTTTGCATACTTTTTTTGTTCGAAAATAAATCAATTTTAACTTTCTCTTACAGATGCTAACAAGAACTTTAACTTGACATAGGTAAATTGTTTCATCTGCTATATAAAGTCTGATTTATGTATTTGATATTTCGAAGTATTAATCGTTTATAAATGATGGGTTCCTTTCACGCATTTTCTGTTTCCCTCGCTTGCAGAAAAAAAGGATTAACATTTTTTTATCTTACCGTGTTCTTCTGCACGAATTGGCGTCGGTCTCAGCACTGATTTGTAATCCATATAAATGCTAGGATATAGTTTATCAAGTCCCACATAAGGGTATGGGTGCATTGACGTGGGTGCCGCAGATACAGCGATCGGAGGATGTCCGAACTTACGTGTTTCGGCATTTGCTTGGCTGATGCAGTGTGGAAACGGGCAGCAGGAAAATACATTGCCATCGCAGCAGGACGACGAAGGGTTCTTCCTGTGAGATTCGCTGGACTCGGAGCCCAGAAGTCGATCGACACTGAAACTTAGCTTTACTTTGGTGCTTGTGTTAGGGGGAGGCAATGAACTGGCTATCGCAGCTGGGGCACAGGACTCTTTGGTCTGTGGATCACGGTCACTTTCCACTGGATCATGAAACTTGGGAACAGCTGAGTTCACTTCGCACTCGCCGTACATGTGAGTGCTGAGGTTCTCGGGCATACTCTGATCCATGCTGTCGGCACTCTCTAGTAGTAACATTGCTCGGTGTAAGGGTAAATCAGTTTGACCCAAGTGAGAAACTGTTTTTTCCGGTCAGCAATCTGGTAAGTCACCGCGGGACACTATCATGTCCCAAACACCGTCGCTTGGAATCAAAAAACGATCGCGAAATTTATGTAGGGCTGTGCACCTCCGATTAAACCGCTTTGCCAGACATCCCACTCAGAACTGATCGGAACCGGCCAGGGAGCACGCTCTACCAGAGATCGATTGCCGATCGCACACTCAAAGAGGAATAGTCTGGCGGTTAGGTTAATCTCGCTGAGATTGTGTGTTCCTAGTGCTCACAGTGGGACAAAATGAATTAATTTTAGAGTTGTCCTTCCATTTGACTTTACTTTAATTCGCAGGAAAGTGTTTATGGATCCTTTAAGTTATAGATATCTTGATAAGCTCTACCTTTTTATTTGAGCTAGTGTCAAGTTGTTTGTCGGATACACTTTCAACCCAATATATACTAACCTTATACTAATAATTGAAAAGTGCTTTCAAGTAGTTAACATGTCTAACAACCAGTCAGTGGGTATCAGAAGTCTCATTTTCTAAGTGAGAAAAAGTGCTCTGGTATAAAAAAATGAAAATCTATTACAGAAATTTCAATAGTCTTGATTCCACTGTAACCATACTTGCTATACAGTTCGCTTGTTTACACACAAGCATGCCGCCGTGTCATTAGCTCAGGCGGAGATTGTTTCCTCGACCGCTGCCGAGATTTGTTTACCGATTTCTCCATATGTTCCCGTACTCCCACACAGACACGGACAGCCCAGCGAATTCCGGTTCCCTGGCGTTGAGGCCATGGCGTGTGGCGAGTGGCCAATGCGAGCGACCGATTCCGGTGGGCGGAGTCTGAGGCAAGATACTGGAACGCTGATGCGGCATCTCTTTTTCTCGCCCGGGGAATTTGGGCTTAAGTGGCGTGGAATTGAGCGATCTCTGCGAACTCCACCTGCTCCATGCTGTCTGCAGCTTGTACGGTGGTCGATAATGTGGTTAACTTTGCCGGTAGCCATAAATCTAACTACAATTCCCACTCGAAGACCCACAAAAACAGAACAAAAAACAATTCGATTTTCAGGACAAAAATGTGAAAATTGCGAATCGAAACCTTTGTTATTAATAGGAATCTTGTCGTGACTGTCTTAAAATAGCATACTTTCCGGCAGCCAATACCCACCCCAGGGGATGTGTTTGTGCCAAAAAACCCCCAAACAAATTGACCCAAAAAAAGGAATATGCAAATGCAACTACGAGAAACGAAAGCAAAAACAATGGTAGTCAGTGACACTTTGTATCCTCTACAAAATAAAAGGGTCATACATTTCGTTACACATATTGCAAGTAATTTCTATCTGCAAATCTGTCATAAATTCGAATTTCAAGGAATATACTTTTTTTTATTAACGGACCCGCAAATAGTTTCCAAAAGCAATGAAACTTTTCAAATAAAAGTGGAGCTTTAGCTTGCAAAAGGTATAAACTTCATCAGGAAAAATATAGGGCATACCATAAATGAAAGGGAAACAAAAAAACGCAACCAACCTATGTAAACAGGCACGAACGCCACTTATTCCTGCGGGGAAACCGCAACCGAAACGTTGTGGGGCAACTCAATTTATTGTAGCCAAGTAGCAGTACGATACTTCCACTCGAATGGAGTCGTTCTCAACGTCTTCGTCTTCGTCCTCATCCATACCGTCTCCACTGCCACATTTTGTAAGTGGTATGGACAGTCCGGACATATGCGAACCGCCGCAGGATGAGGAAGAGTTTAGTTTCCGCTATCCGAGCTACATGTTCCCGGACGTGGAGTACGACAAAGAGGACGTTCCGCTTCCCTTCAAGGCTACTCCGGACTCCCTCTTCAATCTCTGCGCCGCCGTCGTGGATTCCCAGGCCCGCACCGAAGTCTTCAAGTGGAGTATCAACGATGTGACCGACTGGCTGCGCAATTTTGGTTACCCTGAGTATGAGGTAAGTGGGGTTTTAATTGATCTTCTAAGACTTCCAGGTAAATTAAGACATTTTTCAAACACTTTATGAACATGTTTTGTGCGAAACTTTCAGTCCATTTCTTTTTAAAAATTAACTTAAACTACTGATACAACAATTTCAGAAGCAATATATTTCAAAACCTCATAAAAAGATCATTACTTTTATAAATGATGCAGACCTTTTTTTTATCTTACTAAAATGCATCGTGTAAAAATTAGTGATGTTAACACAACGCTTTACCAATCTTTGTTCTATAACAACAGTATAAACTACAAATTAGAATTTCGTAGAAGTCATCCAGTAAATTAAAAAATTTATCTAAAAAGTCTCTGTAAGCGATTGTTAGATATAGTAGTTAAAAACACCAAGAAGTTAATATGGCGTGCCTCAGTTTAAAGTATGCTTATTGAAAAATCTACATAAAGATCGGATAAAAATCGAAAAAAAACGATAAAAGTGGAGTCGACTTAAAGAAATTTAAATTTTTAATAGATGCACAAAGCGAAGAACAATTTTATTAAATTTTAAATTCAACAGTAAATGAATAATTCTATCTAAAATGTTTGTTTTTTTTTAATATCGGCATATTAGATAAATGAAAACAGGCTTAAAGTTCAACATGCTTGCTGTGCCAATACTTAAGTTCGTCACTGTGACTATTAAGAATTAAGGCAAAAACAATGGTCCAACAAAGCTCTAATTATACCCGTTACTCGTAGAGTAAAAGGGTATATTGTATTCGTGCAAAAGTATGTAACAGCTAGAAGGAAGCGTTTCCGACCCTATAAAGTATATATATTCTTGATCAGGGTCACTAGCCGAGTCGATATAGCCATGTCCGTCTGTCCGTCTGTCTGTCCGTCTGTCTGTCTGTCTGTCTGTCCGTATGAACGCTGAGATCTCGGAAACTATAAAAGCTAGAAGATTGGCATTTTGCATGCAGATTCTAGGAGTTCCTACGCAGCGCAAGTTTGTTTCAAAATGGTGCCACGCCCCCTCTGACGCCCACAATCGCTTATATACGATTTTAAAAATTTAAATATTTCGGAAAAGTAAAAATGCAGTTTTATTGTGTTTATCAATACCTATCGAAATGTAGAAGAAATTTTTCAAATCGGACCATTCGTTAAAAAGTTATGCGTGATCAAAGTTTCTATCTCCATCTCCCTCGCACTCCCTTTACCTGAGTAACGGGTATCTGATAGTCGGGGCACCCGACTATAGCGTTCTCTCTTGTTTTTATTATATTACTCCGAATTAACTCGCTTGTCCAAGTTCTATGATTTTGACACTACTAAAAAGAAGAGGAGTATAACTTTTACTTTCTAAGAATTTTACTTTCCTTAAAGCAAACATTTCGAGAGAACTACATTGATGGACACAAGCTTCTAAACTTGGACGCCGTGTCCCTAGTGGCACTCAACGTCCGGAACTTCGAGCACATCCGCCACCTGGGCCGGGGAATCCGAGCCCTTTACCGCAAGGAACTCCAGACGGCCACGGAGACAAAGCAGCAAAGCGAGGTCTACAAGACGTTTCGGGCCCGCACCGGCCGGAGGTACGAGGGATTGCGGGAGACCGAGCTGCTGGGCCGCATGCACATGATTCGCTCAGTTTTCCGGGACGTCAACGACTGGGATTTGATGGAGTTGCACATGTCCAGGACTCCAGTGAGGCGGTACCGTGAGGTGATCGCTGGCTCCAGGCGATTCAATCTTTACGGCCCGTCAACGGCGCGCAGGGAACCCATAATGACGGATGATGTTGATGCTACACCGTGGTTCAACTTTGGCGATTGCTACTAGCTGGTTTTTTTTTAGTTCGCAGTTTCCGAATTATTTTTTTTTAGGTTTTCTAGGTCCGTTTTTTCTGTTTAAACTAAACTAAAAGTTGGGTTTATATTGAACAACAAAGGAAGAAAACTTCGGCAAGCCGACGTTTATATACCCTTTCAGTTATTACAAATCCACTACATTTCGATTTATATGCCTATATTACTAGAAACAATGAAGCGATGTCGATTTTGAGATGAATTTTGACATCGATTCTATGGCAGCTATATGATATTGTTGTTCGATTACTATTAATTAAATGTAAATAAAAACAAGAAAGGAAGCAAACTTCGGCAAGCCGATGTTTATATACCCTTGCAGTTAATACAAATCGACTACATTTCGATTACTATGCATATAAAACAATGAAGCTACATATGTCGATTGTGCGCTGGATTTTGCCATCGTTTCTATGCCAGCTGTATGATATTGTTGTCCGATTTTAATTTAATTAAAACCGTAGTTCGTTAACATTTAAATATTTTCAAATCCCAAAGAACAAACAAAAAAATTTTAAACAACAAAGTAATAATTTTTTGGAATTTTGTTTTCGATTGTTCCTAATGGAACTATATGATATAGTCGCCGGATCCGGCTCGTTCCGACTTATATACTACCTGCAATAGAAAGACAAAAAGTTTCAAGCATATACCTTTAAAACTGAGGAACTAGTTTGCGTAGAAACCGACGGACCGACAGACGGACATGGCTAGATCGACTCTCCTGGTGATGCTGATCAAGAATATATGTATATACTTTATAGGGTCGGAAATGTCTCCTTCACCGCGTTGCAAACTTTTGACTGACATTATAATACCCTCTGCAAGGGTATAAACATGTTTTCTATTTTTTTTTGTTTTAGTACAGCATATACATTTGTTAAAACGTTGATCAACCAACTTAATGGCTATAAAAGCAGGGTAATACCAAAGACCAATATAATCTCTAAGATGCGTAACGTAATTTTAGAGATTATATTGGTCTTTGGTAATACATATAATATTATAAAACCCTCGAGGACGAGAAACGCAATGAACGCAATGGGCCCAAAAACATTCTTTGTATTTTTGTGCCTTTAATTTAAAAGCGTATGTATATTGTATTTATTTTATGTTATCGATTTTTTTTGTTAAAGGGAGCTTGATTGTTGAGATGAGTGGCTTTATCATCATTAAAATAAATATAATAAAAGCCATTTTCGTTTGCTTATAAAAATCAACAACACCAACATTCACATTTAAATGGAAAAAAACGTTTTTGTTAAAAATGTTTTAAAAGAGTTTTCAAATTTTGTTCTAAATCCAAAGGCTCAAAACATTAGAAGCTATATTTACAAAATTTAAAAATACATTTTTAATAGAGTATTCTTTTAAATAATTATAATAATATTAAACTAAACGATCCCTCATTCACTTTCCCTCCAACATCAATGTTTGCATAAATTTAAAGGGTCTTAAAGTGCAATTCCGCACCGTCCATTTCCCCACCCTTTGGATCATTAATACTGAACTATCAGTCGAAACGGCGCATTGATCACTTATCGATCTGAATCGTTGCTGTTGTTGTGGGGAGTTGGTCGGTCGATCCGTCCCATTCCTGTTGAGTGCCGTCCACATTCGCGTCCGCTCACGTGTTCAAATTTATTGATTGTTCTTCTCACAAGACACGGCGTTTCAGCCTTTCCTCGTCGAGCGGACAGAGGACTGCGACCGGAGTCCAGCTGTGCGGCATGGGAGACGTACGTGTGGTCGGTTTATGTTATATTTCTCGACATCTTGTGTGTCCGTCTATCGCTGGGACATGGTATAGCTCGGCTGCGCCCAGATTGAGACTGGGCCCCAGCTAATCTAAGCCTAGCTGCAACCTTAGACGCTGCATCTCAGCGCTGCAGCACTGGCCGTTGCAAATTGTTCTTGGCCCTTTATTAACTTAGGTCCATTCAGACTACCTTAATAACTCGTTCCGTTAACACTTTATTATGTTCAAGGCGCATAAATCGTTCCATCACCCGAACATGGTCCCGGGCATCGGTATCGAGCGGATCTGCAAGAGGGTTCCCGAGTTGCAGAGTGTCTGGGGCCAGGCCGTCGTTGGCGATTATGATTTATCGCATTTTAATCAATTTAAAATGTTTAAACGATACGAATCGGAAGAAATTATGAATGTGTTGCTGTCTCCAGGCTCCACAGTAGGCCACCAACAACAACAGCCAAAGCCACAACCATAGCCGATAGCCGATGGTCGACGAGAACCAGGCGATCATCGTCAGCATGCGTTATCCGACGCGTACCTCGTTTGTATTTCACTCCCCATGTCTCCGCCACATCTCGTGTTACCTAGGGTCTGGGTCGTCTCGAAGACTTATGCGCTTCACATTGGTCACAGATCAGGAGCGGACTCAGATACTGACAGCACTATGTATTACTAAGATGTTGGGTTAAATGGAAAATAATTAATGTTAAATTAATTTCAAATTCAAAAATCAAAACAAATGACAGCCTGTTATGTTTTTTTTATGTGATTATTATTTTGGAGGCCTTTGGAAAATTAATTGGAGCAGGAAAAATGACAGTGAAAGACCAAAAAAATTGTAATTGGTAAGTCGTTAGGTAATAAATAAGTTTTGATAATTGTTTTTATAATTCAATGAATATAAGGAAAACTTATCTGAAGCAATCGATTTAATTACCAAAGGCGTAGATGTTTTTGGACTTTGCCGATACCAAAGATTTTTAACAGCCGTTCTAATAGAGAGAAATATTAAGATAACATTGCAATTCCTTGCAATATTTCCCAGCCAATTTAAAGCACTTCATGTGTTTTGCAAAATTAGAAAATAAATATTTGATGAAACCAATTTTTAAAAGTACAACAAAACAGTAAAGGATGTGAGCTTCGGCAAACCGAAGTATATGTTAAAAAAGAGCTATGTACAGTTTCCGAAACATTTTTCGATCGTTCCCATGACAGATGTATGATAAGTAGTATTAAAAACCTAATTCTTAAATTAGAAAAATCACCATATTTCGGTTTGTATGTGTTTAGAAACCTTCATTTCTTTTACGATTATTATGTGGGATGATCGTCCGATAATAATTTCGTTTAGATAGCTTTAAAACTGAGACTAGTTTGCGACATACCCTACGATCTTCATCTATTAACTCCCTTTGTTATGTGCTGCTGTCCTCTGCTTAGCCACAAAATTGGTAATATTTATTTATTTATTTGGAAGAGATTTTTGTGACTCCCCTGATTCAGACCAAACATTTTTTTATCATCAACAAATTTAAGGGCCACTGAATTTGTATGTTAAATTTTTATATAATTTTCGCATATATGTAAGTGAGCGTTGCAATTTTTCTTGTAAGCTTGCACTGCCTAGGCGCCATTGGAAACTGCTTGTTCAATCCCTATTTTCTCATCTCCTTTAGTTTTCGAGATCTGGTCGATCATACGGAAGGACAGGCAGTCCTGGCTAGGACGACACGGATGATGTCGAAAACTCTTTCAGTATCTTGGTACATATATTTTTGCAGTCGTTGAAAGTTGGAATCAAATTCATACTGTAACAAAAAAAATGTATCGACATAGCGTCGGCAATCCGGCCCTGAGCTGAGCCAGCAATACCTTCCCCTGATCGGGAATAAGAGATCGCGTGCGGTGTGGACTGGGCGAGTGAGCTTCAGAGTGCGGCTCGGGCGCAGCGGCGATTATGATTAAAATTGATAAGCGAAATATTTTTATCATTTCCCAAATTAACATAAACCATATGTGATTATCACACAATAAGCTCAGCGGTTGTTGAGCCGAGCTCCAATCCCCAAGTTGGCTCTCTTGTTATTCGCTTTTTATAAGCTTTTATGGGCGCCCCTCACTGCGGCCGGTTATAAGTTATAGCATTGGTGTGGGATTTTGTCGTGGCCAGGATTTGGTCGTGGCAAAGTGTCAATGACAGCAGCGAATTTATGAGGATTTGGCTGAGGTCTGGCCCGCTGGGTCTTGAAGTTCGGGTCTGTATCATAAAGAAGTTTTATTTCATGCTTAACCTATGCGAACTGACTAAAACGGTTTAAAGCGTCGCGATTGCTTGAGCAGCTCGATCTTTCGCTTGTCCTCTTCAAACTTCTTGCGCATCTCCACAATATTCTGCATCTTGCTCTCGCGTATCTGGAAGGTGTAGAAGTTCTTCAGTTCCTTAGACTTGTGATCCCTGGCCACCTTTTGTTCCAGGCGTTCAACCACAGAGGCTTTCTGCTCGAAGCCAGCGTTGCGGCCCTCCTTGCCCACGGTGACCCAACCGTCGGCATCGGCCTCTCCGGTCTTGGCTGCCTCCGCGGCAGCCCGCTCCCTCTTGTCGTATCCGGCCATGTACTTGCTGACCTGTATCTTTGCCTTGTGGGCCTCCAGCAGGTAGTTGCCCTCGTACTCGTCGTGCCACAACTGCATGCCGGTTTGGAGGAGGCACTCGCCGCTGCTGTTGAAGAGGTCGATGCTCTTCAAGGCCAGGGCCTTGCCTATGCTGCTGCTCTTCTGGAACACTATGTAGGCCACCTTGAATTTGAAGGGCGGTCGTGTGTTTGAGAACGGTTCGCCGGTACCCTCGTACCACTTGATGGTCTCCTCCTTGCCCGGCTTCGCGGCGAACTCCACGGCCTCTACGATCCCAGCACGGCCAAAGACCGTCTTCAGGCTGTCCTCCGTAACGTAGGGCGGAACGTTGAGCAGGAAGAGCGTGCGACCCTTGGGTTTGTTTGGATCCATCAGGCGGATAAAGTGCTCCCGCATGTAGACGCTGTGGCAATGTTTAGCCTGCGGCGTGGGGCGTAGGGGAACCACTAAATGGGGTATAATATTAGCAACAGCATGGACAAAGTCTGTTTCATTATTTACCGACATAACCCTCTAATTCTACCATTTTGTGTTTTCTTGTTTGAAGAATTTGTAAACATCGTGGTATTTTTTCAGTGTTGGGTAGCGTTGTCTAGCAGTGTTGTATTTGGAACAGCTGAATATGATTAGCGATTAATCGAAATCGTTGCCAATGTCACATTTGTTTTTGTTTTGTTTAAATTATATGTAAATACCTTCCCTTGCTGCTCCTTTTCATCATCATCTGCGTGATCTGGCTGGGCATCCTGCTGATCCACTCCATGCCGCGGACCTAATTTCTGTACCTGCACGAGAGCTTTGTGGTGTTCTTCCTGGGCGCCTTTATCGGGCTGTCTTTGAAAGTAAGTTCCAGGAATTCAAAAGAAACAAAATATAAAATATATAAATAAAGCTAAGCACGCACGCCAGGAGAGTATAGTCCACTGCAGGTTATGCCTATTAAGTCAATGAGTAAAAGTGCTCTTTAGAGACCGCTTTGGCAACCTGCGAACTATATTCTGGGCTTATTTTTGTGGGTCAACTGAAATAATTTTCAAGTATTAATAAATATAGTGCAATGGCTAAACCCAAATATACAGGTATATTTTAAATTATTCATTAGCCGGGCTTGCAGGGCTGCCTTACCGCAGAAATGCTCTATCTGGCAACACCGCCTGCTCAATTTGGCTCGCTGTCGGATGTGACTTAGCTGTTACAGCTATCATCAACATTTATGGTTGATTTTCGGACTAAATACCACAAAGGTGGAAAACATAGATAAAGTATACGATTGTTGATGGGCAGCACTGTCGCAAGGACACCATTTTAATTGTTGTCACTTTTTTAATAAATATAACTTCTGATTTATTATATTCTATAAAAAAATATTTTAAAATGCCATGACATATATATCCTTGTAGATGGTATTAGAAAGTGAAATATAAATTTTTGAACTTTCCTAATCCCATTTGTTATGTATACCAAATTATGTAATTTTGATTTTCTCTTTTTAATATTTATGTATAAATTACTATTTTATTAATTGTGTATATAGCGCTCATACTGACCATACGCCTCTAGGCCTTCGTAATTTTGGGAAGTATCTTCAGTTATCGTTAATAGATAAGTTTCTTAAATAGCAGACTATCTATTTATTTTCATGTTAATATAAGTTTTAAGGTTCGAAGCTTTATTTAAAGGCTAAAAACAAGAATTTTACCATTTATTGAACTTATACCGACTGTAAATGTAAGTTCGAAGGCAAACGGAAAATAATTAAGCAGCATTAGTGTAGAAAAAGGCAGGAGCAGAATGCGGCATCAGTTAGGGCGAATCCAGATGTTTTTGTAAGCTCTGCACGTAATTTAGCATTCGTCCGATTTTGTTTTGCGCTATATGTCCGGCTCAATCTCCCTTCTTTCGTGTGTGTGGACGGTCCCGTCAAATGGTCCGAAAACAAAAACTGCACACCACAACTGCATCCGGGGCCAGTACCCACGTACATATCCAATGACCGCAGGCAGCGCTTATTCAACGGCCGCATGCCGAAAGCGGAAGTTTGCTGGGCATGTTTGCTGCCTGGGGTTTTGTGCTCTGCGAATAGATGCTAATTAATTGAAAACTTAATTTAAATTTTTTAACCACAGCAGTGTTTCTTTGTGCATAATTATCATTACATATAATCAGTCAACTGTTATCCGAAGTGGCAAGGTGTATAGTGCAAGGCACTCCTCATGTAAATCGTTAATCATAATGGATTGAAAAACTGGCCTTAATTGCAGTACCATTTGACAATGTATTAGCAAGAAAATCCCTCCAGCCACTCCCACCCATCTCTTCCGCCAAGGGAGCAAGGGGCTGATTGAATAATGCAATTTGATTGCGGTTTTGAACTGTGAAGCCATCCTCAAGTGTAATTAACACTCAAAATGCTGTGGAACAAACCCATTTAATTGATTATACAATTTTGCATTTGAATCTGCGAATAAAGTCCTTTGATTAGTGGCCATTGTTCCTTCCATAAACGAACGTTTTTTCTAATACTTTAAAATGAGTAATTCAAATTGAACAACACCCCTGAAAAAACAGTGAATGTAAAAATATCATAATCAAAAAATTTTAAATCAATAAATGCTTAATGAGATATATGCTCTGGAACTTGCGCCCTTCAGGTCATTGAGCCTGACGTTCTCGGTTCAATAGCGTTTTTCTCGAAACTTATTTTTTGAATCCAATTTACTGTCTAACTTGCTAAGTGATTGATTGGAAACTTTTGTTAGTGTAAATAGGCTTTCTAAATTGAAAAATGTTACTTTTGGCCAGAATTTAATTAATTATATTTTTTTTGAGTAATCAGATAAATAATATTAGATTTTTTATAAGACTCGCTCATAAATCTAAAAATTGACCCGAATTTTAGACAACTTAACTCAATCTGAACTAGTTCCTCAGATTTAAAGCTGTCAGCTTGAAACTTTCACAAAAGTTGTCTATATATTATGGGCTCCAATAGAAAAATAAAAAAATTTTAAAAATAAATATAAATGGAAAAAAAAATATTTTGCTGTTTTTCGATTTTTTTAATATTTCTTTGAGATATAGTAATTATATTTTACTTTATAGGCATTTTAGTAATATAGGCATAGAAATCGAAATGTAGTCGTTTTGTAATAACTGCAAGAGTATATAAACTTCGAAGTTTGCTTCCTTATCTTCAGACCAGCAATCGGCCATTTACTCCAAAAAAGTATTTCGGTAAAGATAAATAATAAATTGTTAAAAAAAAAGTTGTGCAAAAAATTAGAAGGGAAAATTTGTCTTTTCTATCCCAATTTTTTAATACGCGTTTTTAACGCAATTTACTTTTTTCTTGTCATAATTGCTCAAAGTAAAATTGTTACAAAATTATAATTTGTTCGGTTTGTTCATTTTTTTTTTTTGGCATAACTTCATAAGGTATACAATTATTAAGAACATTTATATTCAATTTAGTTGTTCAAAAATTTCTAAAATTCAATTGACGAACAGACGGACGGACGGAAGGTCGGACAGACGGGCATGGTTAGATCGACTTTCCTGGTGACAAGAATATATATATGTCGGAGAGCTGGTACATGTTCTCTGTAGGTCAGTGTGTGTTCGCTTAAGTGCATTTCCTAGAACGTCATTAAAAGTAGGCGACGCTTAGGCGGGACATATTTTGGAACTTTGGATTGTAAATGCGCAGTTAAAGGGAAAGAAGCATAGTAGCAGAAATTGAGTGTCTGCTACTGAGTGAGGTCTGATCGTATGTCGCGAACTGAGTGAGAACAGAGGCAGGAGCAAAGAAGGAATTGATAAAATTGAGCTCTGCGTTCTCGGAGGTCAGTTCGATTTGCGGCATAGACACGAGCAGAACTTGCTGTGCTTAGGAAATTAAATAAAAATGAATCCGTCACCAAACGAGCCCCCGATATCAGAAGTGGGATCGGCTGAGCCTAGAGTTCAAGATTCAAACCAGATCCTCGCAGCTCTTGAAGCACAGAACCGGAGTCTAATGGACATTATCAAATCCATGCAGAATCCAAGGCCGGTAGCAGATGCAAAGCCTGTACATGTTGCTTTGCCGAAAGCGTTCTGACTGTGCGGGAGCAGGCATACTGGAGTGAAAGGATCGCATTATACGATGTTTTAAGTGCAACGAACTGGGGCATTACGCTAATTCATGTCCTAAAATCCGGACCAGCGGAAATGAGAAGATTTTCGAGAAGCGTGTGGACATTTGCACTGTTTCCCCGCCCAAGGGAATAATAAATGTATCCGGTGAGTCAATTCCATTTTGCTTCGACTCAGGAGCTGAATGTTCGTTGGTAAAGGAAAGCGTTGCAGACAAGTTTAAAGGAAAGCGACTAAACAATATTGTGAAACTAAATGGCATCTGTAACGACTCTATCTATAGTACAATGCAAATCCTTTCTAATATAAATATTGAACAGTATTGCGTAGAAACTTTATTGCATGTTGTAATGGACAAATATCTAAATTACGATGTTTTGATTGGTCGCGAAATATTAAGCCAGGGCTTTAGTGTAGCAATAGACGCTGAAAAATTTAGTATTTACAAAACTAAAAGAGTGAATGTCGTAAATTTTGCCAATTATAAAAACCTTGTAGATTCCGATGGCGACTTGAGTAACTCCGATAAGATGGCCTTGAAAAATATTCTGGAACGTTATTCTGATTGGTTTATAGAGGGAATACCAAAGACTCGGGTAACAACAGGGCACTTGGAAATTAGGTTAATAGATCTACAAAAGACAGTGCAGCGCCGGCCATATAGACTTAGCGAAGATGAGAAAGTGCATGTACGTTCTAAAATCGATGAGCTCCTTAAATCTAATATTATTCGTCCCAGCTCTTCACCTTTCGCTAGTCCTATGATGCTCGTTAAAAAAAAAAAAAATGGCAGTGATCGTCTTTGTGTAGATTACCGTGCTTTGAAAGAGAACACAGTCTCAGACAAGTATCCTTTGCCTTTGATTTCTGATCAGATTGCTAGGCTGCGTGGGGCAAGTTATTTCTCATGTCTCGATATGGCCAGCGGCTTCTACCAAATACCGGTACATCCAGATTCAATTGAGCGAACCGCTTTTGTCACCCCCGAGGGTCAATATGAATTTTTGACTATGCCGTTTGGTTTAAAAAACGCTCCGTCCGTGTTTCAGTGCGCTATTATTGCAGCATTGGGAAGTCTTGCTTACACTTACGCCATCGTTTACATCGATGATGTTTTGATTGTGGCCGAAACTAAGGATGAAGCCTTAGATCGATTGGAGATTGTACTAGAAACTTTGAGCAAGGCTGGGTTTTCATTCAATGTAACTAAGTGTTCCTTTCTTAAAACTAGGATAGAATATCTGGGGTTTGAAGTGAGCAAAGGACAGATTCGCCCTAATCCACGCAAAATTCAAGCGCTGACAGAATTGCCACCCCCAAAAACGGTTACGCAATTAAGACAATTTATAGGGCTAGCATCTTACTTTCGGCAGTTTGTGCCAAAATTTTCTGAGACTTTAAAAACACTGTATTCGCTCACTTCAAAGAAAAATTCAGATTTCGTTTGGCTGTTAGAGCATGAAAGAATTCGCTCGAAAATAATATCCGTTTTAACCCAGGAGCCTGTGCTAACCATATTCGACCCTCAACATTCGATTGAACTTCATACAGATGCCAGCGCAATTGGCTATGGTGCCATTTTGCTTCATAAAATCGACAAAAAGCCCTATGTTGTTGAATATTTTAGTAAATTCACGTCACCTGCTGAATCAAAATACCACACATAGGAGCTTGAGACTTTGGCAGTCGTCAATGCCATTAAACATTTTGGTCATTATTTACAGGGGCGTAAATTTGTTGTATTTACTGATTGCAATTCGGTAAAAGCTAGTCGAACAAAATCGTATTTTTCACCAAGGGTGCATCGATGGTGGGCTTTTCTACAGTCGTTTGATTTTGACATTCAGTACACGAAAGGAGAAAGAATGGCACACGTAGATTTTTTATCAAGGAATCCGATGATTAAAGAATGCAAGAGCGTAGAGAAAATTGTTGAAAAGCGAATTGAATTGACTGAGGTAACTGACAATTGGATAGTTTCTGAGCAACAACGGGACCCTGAAATAGCTGATTTATTAGCTAAGCTTAAAAATAACGAATTGCCGGAAAATTTAGATAAAACTTATGAATTGAGAAAAGGCGTTATATATCGAAAAATACAAAGGAACGGCAAAAACAAGTGTTTACCTGTAATACCTAGGGCATTTAGATGGGCAGTGATTAATCACGTCCACGAATCTATTATGCATTTAGGTTGGGAAAAAACCTTGGATAAGGTATATGGGTTTTATTGGTTTGAAAATATGTCGAAGTACGTTCGAAGGTTTGTCGAAGGTTTGTTGCATTACCTGTAAACTAGCCAAGCCACCGGTTGCGAAAATTCAGGTGGAATTACATCCGATTAATAAGGTCGAAATTTTGTGGCACACAGTGCACATAAATATTACTGGAAAGTTGAGTGGAAAGAACGACCTAAAGGAGTATGTAATTGTTTTGGTGGATGCGTTCACAAAATTTGTTTATTTTCATCATATCTTAAATATTGACACAGAAAGTTCTATTAAAGCCCTTAAAGCCGTCGTGTGTTTGTTTGGTGTGGCTACTCGAATTATAGCGGATCAGGGCCGTAACTTTGCCAGCTCAGGATTTCGTGATTTTTGTTCTTCCCAAAAAAATTGAGCTTCACTTAATTGCAACGGGCGCGAGTAGGGCAAATGGCCAGGTTGAACGTATTATGAGCACACTTAAAAGTATGTTGACCGCTGTCGAAACAAGTCAGAGATCGTGGCAAGATGCATTGGCCGAAGTACAGTTGGCAATGAATTCCACAGCTAATCGAGTCACCAAGGTCAGCCCATAAGAAATGCTTATCGGTAGGGAAGCTAGACCTTTCGGCCTATTGCCAATAGGTGAAGAAGAGGATAATTTAATTAATAGAGAATCCGTAAGAAAACAAGCTAAGGAGAATATGGAAGTTAATGCTCGTTACGACAAACGTAGATTTGATAAGAACAAAGCAAAAATAATTAAATTTAACGTTGGAGACCATGTATTGTTGAGAAAGGAAGAGCGACACCAGACAAAACTTGACCCAAAACATAAAGATCCGTTTGAAATCATTGAGTTACTAGATGAGTAAGAGAACATATAAGAGAACATATAAGTATGCGCATGAATTTTTGAGAGCATTGCCGAATAGACAAATAAGTGAAGAAGTTGATGAAGAATTCGACGACTCAAAAGGAGCTGAGTCTGATTCCCAAGTGGGAAATGAAGATATGGATGGCACTGTAGGTGCTTTGGAATCCCAAGAGGGGATTTAATGACCGCACCATAACAGAAGGACTTGCTATGGCGGGGGTCGGTAATTTGGTGTGAATGAAAATGCACAAGTTGATAAAGTTCATAAGTTAGTATGAATTGTTAAATATGGTTAAGAAATAAAAGTAATGTAGAGAGTGTTAAAGAAACTACACTAATGTTATTGTAATGTGTTAAAGGAACTACACAAATGTTAAAAAGTGTTAAAGGAACTACACTAATGTTATATAGTAAGATGTGTTAAAGGAATTACACAATTGTTAAAATGTGCCAAAGGAAATGCACAAATGTTTTATTTTACAAAAAGAGAATAATGTTATTAAAGAATAACTAAATGAATTAATGAGATTATGTTTAATTGAAGAAATGTTAATGAAATGTTTTAAAGAATAAAAATGAATAGCAACTGACGTGTGAACATGGAGTGATTTAATGATAGCACACGAGGACGTGTGATTTGTCAGGAAGGCCGTGTCGGAGAGCTGGTACATGTTCTCTGTAGGTCAGTGTGTGTTCGCTTAAGTGCATTTCCTAGAACGTCATTAAAAGTAGGCGACGCTTAGGCGGGACATATTTTGGAACTTTGGATTGTAAATGCGCAGTTAAAGGGAAAGAAGCATAGTAGCAGAAATTGAGTGTCTGCTACTGAGTGAGGTCTGATCGTATGTCGCGAACTGAGTGAGAACAGAGGCAGGAGCAAAGAAGGAATTGATAAAATTGAGCTCTGCGTTCTCGGAGGTCAGTTCGATTTGCGGCATAGACACGAGCAGAACTTGCTGTGCTTAGGAAATTAAATAAAAATGAATCCGTCACCAAACGAGCCCCCGATATATACTTTATAGGATCAAGAATATACATATATACTTTATAGGGTCGGAAATATCTCCTTCACTGCGTTGCAAACTTTTGACTGAAACTATTATACCCCCTGCAAGGGTATAAAGATAGATTAAAAATTTCTTGTGCAAAATGTTATTTATTTTTATTTTTTGGTGTACTTATAAAAAGGATAAATCACTAAAAATTTAAAAACGAGTCACGTACGCTACCTTTTTTCCATTGAAAGTCAAAAATGGTTTCCTTAATGCAAAATCCTTGACTAATTAGTATATGCTGCGGCAGCCGCACGATGTTATGTACAGTGGGCTAAATTACAACTTTTTTGAAGTAACCCTAATTTGATACCGATCGGACCATGAGGATGAAAAATATTTTTTTGCCTTTAGAAGAAAACATTAGAAACATTTATCAAACGTCGATCACAACATCGGATAAATGTTATGTGGCTTAGCGACTGTCCATATATTACGGAGATGAAGATACTAAAAAAATACATTTCTAACGTGGAAATTAAATTTTTGTATTAAAATAAAAATGTTTTTATTTTTTTTATATTACGACGCCTAGTTCACACAGTGAGAGTTGTCCGACAAACCGAACTAAGCCGCAGTCTAAGTGTATGTTTGCTACAAGGTTTCTTTTCAAAATGTAAGTCTGACTGTGTGATATGCCTGGGTAAATTAATGTACAAAAATGGAATAAGTTGCGAATTCATTAAAAATGTTCGCTTAGCTGGCGCGTACACTTGAATAATAGATATTGACAATTTCATATGTAACAGACGGAGTAGACATTAAATTAAAAGGGGAACACTTCGCGAGTTGAGTTTTCCATTTTTATTTAAGATAATGGTTAAGCAATTTTTCTTTAAGTCTGTTACTTAAAGAATAAATTGCCATTTTGTGTTCTAGAATGTGATTTATGGAAATCACCTGTCCATTTTAAGTTTACGGGATTTTGTCAATTGTGCGTAAAAGCTTTCTGACCGATTTTCGTCTCACTTTAGATTTATGTGCGTCCATTTATAGGAAGTAGTTCGGCGCCAAACTCACGCAATCCCAAACGAGTAAACCAATGTATTTGTCATTTGCCATTGAGGTTCACCAAGCATTATTTCAATGGAGGAAATTATAGAAAAAGCTGTGTCCATTTAAGATGTCACGTGCAACTAATTTATTTCGCTAAAGGTTTGCTACATGCATGTGATAAAATGAGTCAAATATAATGCTAGTCGTAACTGATAAGTACTTTGTGCTGTATGTAAGTGCTGTTTTAAAAAAATATATCATCATGAAATCCATAAAGATGTTTACGACTTTTTTTATTTTAAATGCGAAGTCTGCTTTTTCCTAATATCATATTTTTGTACCATTTTGAGTAATGCCTTGAGTTTAATCTACATCGGAAGTTTATATACCCTTGCAGTTATTACAAAACGAATACTTTTAGATTTCTTTGACAAAACTAAAAGCGTAATTCTAATATAGTAAATAACTACTATATCTCGAAGGAATGTTTTAATCAATAGAGGAACAGCCAAATACAATTTAAAAAAATTTTTTTTTAATCGGACTTAGAAATTTTTGTTTAAAAAAAATGTGTTTGGACATGCTTTCCACAATCATTTCTAGAAGCCAAATTATTTTTTCTTTTCGTGTTGTTGATTATTGTGTTATTTATTTAGCTTTTAACATACAAGTGTGTAGAAAATGATAGTTAAACTGAACTAGGGAAAAAATACTTGAATCAAATAACATGTTGAAAAGTCATTTTCAAATGCTAATCAACCTGAAAAAAGGGATTTGTAGGCAATAAAAAATACAAATCAACATAATTTCTTTGTTTATTTATATAAATCGAGATATCGATATTTTTACGAAATAGAATAGAATATTTTCATTATGGGGTATACAAACATTGGTATTCCTTTGTGGTTGCTCTTCAAAACAATAATTGTATGCAAATCGTTTGGCACTTAAACGTGACCCAAAATGTTGGTGAGTATTCGCTGCCACCTCTCCTTAAATGCTTCTAGATCCCGCTGAACGGCTTTATGATTAATTGGGCGAACACCATTCTCCACCATTATTTCGATTAATTATGCCTTCGTGGGAGGCGAAATATATAAGTCCAGAGGCAAAATGAAGGGGATATTATTGTTATTAGTATCGTTGACATGCCACGCCCCCTCCGATGCGATGCGTCGATAAGCAGCCAATCGTATCGACAATAGACCCTGGACTTTCTCCTTAACTTGGACCCAAATTTGGTCTTGGGGAAGTTGCGAAAGTTGGCACAAAAGGTTCTAAAACTTAGCTCATTAATAATGGAAAGCAACACAAAAAATAAATTACGCCCAAAAAAAATTTGTCCTCGAGTTCGTCTGTTCGGTTCAATTGGCTATAGACTATTTATTAACTTCGGACCCTGCCCACCTGATGTCATTAGCGATAAAATTGACATATTGGGCGGAAGGGAATTTTTGAGGACTATTGAGAAGTTAATTCAACAAACTCGGAGCTTTTTATTATGTGGAGAGTATAAATATTTATAAACTGAGTTGGGCTTTTCCATATAAATTAATATCTGAAAAATACTTGTGAACGTGAGCAACAAAATCAAACGTAAAAGTTGTTTTGCTACATTTTACTTCGGCTCCATACAAAACACAAGGGTATCAGATGGTACCGAAGTCATTTATCATTGATAATTCGTACAAGGAAGTGGAAACCCTATTGTCAAAAACCAATTTAAAGTGAATTAGCGCAGCGCAAAACCCTCGTCGTTTTGTGCGGGTGCTCGACCAGGGGTGGTTGGAATGGGCGGAGGGATGAATTTGGGAGGTGGTTGGCCAAGCAGGTGCGTGTCCTTTAGGCCAAACAAATGTGGCAACTCGACTTGGTCGAAACTTTGCACACACATGACTGCGGTTGCCTTTCATTCGCTATCAGATCACGTACGGGCGCGTAGCTTAGCACTGAAAAGGAGATCCCTTCCCCACCTGCCTCATCCCGAGCCGGCTTCCTATCCTATCCAGACGAAGAAAAAGTCCTGAGGCTGAGGAAAATAGTGCAGACTTTGCCCCTGTGAATTTATTGCACGTGGTAAGTCGGCTAGATGGGTTGGACTGCCGATTAGACGCCCTGATAGACACAAAATGCCTTTTCCTTGAGTTAAACTTAAGTTGAGACATGGACAAAAATGTATTGCACGTTAACTGAGAACTGAGGCGTGCACCGAGTCAAAACAAAGAAAAAAGCAAGGTAAACGATGGGTATCCTAGCAGATTGATTCGATAACGGCAATGGTACCTATATACCTATCAGTTTTAATTACACACATAAGGTAAACAAATTAGAAATTAAAATATAATTGTGCAACTTTCTTTAGGGAAGTCGCGAAGTTATGTCCATTCATACTTTGTTCATGCTTATTTAAAAAGAGTCTAGGAATAATAACTAAATATTCGATCAATGCGAAGGCCCTGTAACGTATAGTTCCCAACATGTTCTGAAAACCAACTAACTTATTGCAAACCATTACAATAATTAAGTACATGATGAAAGGTAAAGAGGGATAAGATAAGGGCTTTAAAAAGTGTTATATTTTACATATAGTATATGTTTCATACCTATATGCATATGTCGAAATCATTCATTATCAACATCTTCATTATTAACATCTTCAAGTTTGGCTTAGCCAGTGCAGGAATTCAAAATTCAAAGACAAACTAAAACATTTGTCTAAAGTCAACTGGGAAATGGTCGCTGATGTTGGCCCCAAACGACACTAACACGAGAAGTCGAAAAATACACCTGTGTGCAAAATAATGGTTTACTGATTTTTTCAACCCTTAGAGGGAGGCTTATAATTTCAGTCATAGATTTGCAACAGAATTATGGACAGATTTTCAATCCTATCAAGTGTGCCACAAACATCTCTTTGGTTTAAATTGTTTAAACTTTAAAAAAGATAATATTTTTATTGCAGGCAGACTATAAATCGGAAGAGACCGTCTCAAACAAAATGTACATAAGGCGACGACTACATCATCTTGCTGTCATAGGAACATTCGGTTATTACAATTATTTCATTAAATAAAGCTCACAGGCGGTATAGAAACAGACGTATAAACTGACACTTCTATTAATCGATTATCCTTCCCACCATTGCAAACTTTTGTCTTGAATTATAATATCATCTGCAAGTGTCAAAAAAAATATTTTTTTTTTTAAATAGTCCCTTAATTTTTTTAAAATGTTTTTTATTGTTATGGGAAGCTTTTCAAATTTAATGATATATTTTAAGAATTTTCGCCATCCTACCATAGTATCATCTGATACTAGTGGCTTAGTTACCCTACATATATGGGCTGCCACATAAATATATCTATTTTAGAGAGCTGGAGTCTAACGTCTCCATAACTAGAAATTTATGATTATTATTTATTTTTGGTTACTTCTTACTATGGTCATTTTCAAATGCACTACTTCAATATCTAATTTAAAGAATTGTCTTTGCAAATGAACTTAACATCAAAATATAAATTTCCTTTTAGGGCCACTACTAATATTTTGCCCACAACTGTTCCCCTTTGAACTCTTAGCTCGATCCTGTCGCAAGCTGTTCACAAATCCCCAAGGACTTAACTCACATTGTGTAAAGAAATCTTTTAAACAATTTCATGCTTGATTTCTCTTTTAGCCTGACCAGCTCGAGGGCGGTTACTTAAATTTTCTTATGGTTTAACTTCTTGATGTTCCAAGCCAGATTAACAGAGCTTACCCTAGTTGGACTCTCAGTGATGTGACATTGTTCAGCATAATCTACTTTCAAACAGCCACAAGCAACAGTCATGTGTCCACGCAATCTCTGCTAGTGTCTATATGTGTGCTTCCCCTACAGGACAAACTGTAATTTTATGCAAAAGAAAATTCTACATGCCCTTGTAACTTAAGATAATATGCGCACCACTTGCAAACATTTTTTCTAACTTCTAAAGCTGCCAAAATATGTATAAAATTAAATGTACCTCGGGAGGAAACAAAAGGGACGAATCAACCAAAAACTGAAGCCTATATATAAAAACAATTGACTTAATAAAAGGAGGAAGTCACAGAAAACATAAAAAAAAAATAATTCATTTACATTTACATTACATTAAATACATTACATTTTCGTGTATCACGCACAAAATGTATTATTTTATGTTGAAGAAAAAATAATGATGAAAATAATGAAAAATATGTGTTTTATGCTGAATGTGTTTTATGCAATTCGGGTAAAGATTGAACTGATGCCCCTTAGCTCTTAACCTTTGCAAGCGGGTTTCTGCGGGGGAACTACTTGGATGGGACACACGACTCACATGCGGAAATTATATAGCTGCAAGCTGTTAATTAAATTTTGTTTTAAATTCAACTTGTCGCACCACGGCCATGCGGCTGCTGCAGTTGACTTCCACTTGGGTGTTGGGGCTCGGCTTGGTATTCATTGAATAATCCGCAACTAATTAGGACGCATGGCGATGAGTATGCACGTAGACGACACGGCGACAGGACTTCGTGCACGGCTGCTTCTTCTGTCGTGAGAGAGATAAGCTACTTTGAGGGGTCGGGGAACGGAGAAGCAGGCCACAGAGCAAATAAACAGATACCAACAAGAACAAATTCACGGGATCGCATGGCATTAATTTTAACGGAAGATAAAATAAACAACACATGCAAATGGCTCTTATCTTCAACCTTTCTAAATATTGCATTTATAAGTAAATGTTAAACACCAGAAATTTGTTCCTGGAATTTATTTTTACATTATGAGTTTATAAAACGTCAGCTTTCCAGGTCTTATATATGCTATATATCCCTCAAAAGACTATAATTGAATTGGAAAACATATTTAATGAATATGTATACATGCAAATGTTTTTATTATAAATAATTAATTTTTAGGTTATAGAGTTTTACACCTCGAATAAAATAAAAACAAACAAGAAAGGAAAGCTAACTTCGGGAGGAGCCGAAGTTGATATACCCTTGCAGAATAACCGGTAAATGATATTCTCCAAAATTATTCATATGATGTATTCTTAATACTCATAAAAAATCCTAACTTCCTAACTTTAAAAACACCAAAGTTATGGCATTTCCAATCGTTCAGTTATATGGCAGCTATAAGATATAGTCGGCCGATCCTTATGAAATTAGGTCGGATTGATTGGCCAAAAATAAAACCCATAGAAAATCACAACTTCCTAACTTAACAAACACCAAAGTTATTGCATTTCCGATCGCTCAGCTATATGGCAGCTATAGGATATAGTTGGCCGATCCCGGCCGTTCCGACTTATATACTGCGTGCAAAGGAAAGAAGGGTGTGTGCAAAGTTTCAATTCGATATCTTTAAAACTGAAAGACTAGTTTGCGTAGAAACAGAGATATGGTCGGAAATGTCTTCTTCACTGCGTTGCACTCTTTTGACCAAAATTATAATACCCTCTGCAAGGGTATAATAAAATATCTTAGTCCACAGCTTTTAATATGGACTAAATAAAGGGTTCATTAAGGTGCCAGTCAGTTGGGATTTTTTATATGTATACCAAGGATCGGCCGACTATATCCTATAGCTTTGGTGTTTTTAAAGTTAGCGAGTTGGGATTTTTTATGAGTATTAAGAATGCATCATATGATATAATTTATAAAATATTCTGCAAGGGTATATCAACTTCGGCTCCGCCCGAAGTTAGCTTTCTTTTTATACCCTTGCAGAGGGTATTATAATTTTGGTCAAACGTGTGCAACGCAGTGAAGGAGCCATCTCCGACCCTATAAAGTATATATATTCTTGATCAGGATCACCTCCTGAGTTGATATAGCCATGCCCGTCTGTCCGTCTGTCTGTTCCTACGCAAACTAGTCTCTCAGTTTTAAAGCTATCGAATTGAAACTTTGCACACACCCTTCTTTCCTTTGCACGCAGTATATATATGTCGGAACGGCCGGGATCGGCCAACTATATCCTATAGCTGCCATATAGCTGAGCGATCGGAAATGCAATAACTTTGGTGTTTGTTAAGTTAGGAAGTTGGGATTTTTATGAGTGTTAAGAATGCATCATATGAATAATTTCGGAGAATATAATTTACAGAGTATTCTGCAAGGGTATATCAACTTCGGCTCCGCCCGAAGTTAGCTTTCTTTTTATACCCTTGCAGAGGGTATTATAATTTTGGTCAAACGTGTGCAACGCAGTGAAGGAGCCATCTCCGACCCTATAAAGTATATATATTCTTGATCAGGATCACCTCCTGAGTTGATATAGCTATGTCCGTCTATCCGTCCGTCCGTCTGTCAGTCTGTCCGTCTGTCTGTTTCTACGCAAACTAGTCTCTCAGTTTTAAAGATATCGAATTAAAACTTTGCACACACCCTTCTTTCCTTTGCACGCAGTATATATGACGGAACGGCCGGGATCGGCCAACTATATCCTATAGCTGCCATATAGCTGAGCGATCGGAAATGCAATAACTTTGGTGTTTGTTAAGTTAGGAAGTTGGGATTTTTATGAGTGTTAAGAATGCATCATATGAATAATTTCGGAGAATATAATTTACAGAGTATTCTGCAAGGGTATATCAACTTCGGCTCCGCCCGAAGTTAGCTTATAATAATTATAATTTTGGTCAAAAGTGTGCAACGCAGTGAAGGAGACATCTCCGACCCTATAAAGTATATATATTCTTGATCAGGATCACCTCCTGAGTTGATATAGCCATGCCCGTCTGTCCGTCTGTCTGTTCCTACGCAAACTAGTCTCTCAGTTTTAAAGCTAGCGAATTGAAACTTTGCACACACCCTTCTTTCCTTTGCACGCAGTATATATATGTCGGAACGGCCGGGATCGGCCAACTATATCCTATAGCTGCCATATAGCTGAGCGATCGGAAATGCAATAACTTTGGTGTTTGTTAAGTTAGGAAGTTGTGATTTTCTATGGGTTTTATTTTTGGCCAATCAATCCGACTTACCAAATTTCATAAGGATCGGCCGACTATATTCTATAGCTGCCATATAACTGAACGATTGGAAAGTGTTTTTAAAGTTAGGAAGTTGGGATTTTTTATGACTATTAAGAATGCATCATATGAATAATTTTGGAGGATATAATTTACAGAATATTCTGCAAGGGTATATCAACTTCAGCTCCGCCCGAAGTTAGCTTTTCTTTCTTGTTTTTTTTTTGTTGCTGTTTTTTTTTGTCATTAAACAAAAGCCCTTCTTTTCGGCGGCGCATGTGATTTCCGCTCACTGGAACATCTGAAACCAAAAATTCCAACGGAATTAGGAAGAGTACATGCTTGGCTGTGGCATAAACTAGGATTATTATTTTCACACAAAAATTAACAAAATGGCAGACCTTTGAAATCGCCATATTTCAGCCTCAAATTAAGCTGAAAAGTAAAGAAGATCTTTGGAACCGATTGGATCAATAGTTTTTGAGTAACCTCATGCGCCAGTCGTAAAAATACTGTTTTGAGAAAACCGCGGTTTACGTTTTGAGAAGCTCCCGCCGTCGCCATCATGATAATTTCGGAACCAGTTTTCATTGCTATTAATACCCCTAGGAAATTATATGATTTTGATTTTTGGTCCATTCGCGGCCAAACTTCTTGTTCAGATAAACATGTTATTGGGGTGCAGTAAAATTAACATATTGCAAATTTCGATAATTTGTAGATGAGAATACATTATTCGCTATTGTTGGCCATTGAGCCCGCCATTAACAATATATTGCGGTCAACTGCAGTTGACAACAACTTTCACTCAGTCGATTAATTATTAAGTGTCTACTGATTAGAGACATTAGGGCTGTCAACGGACTACACCAACAAACTGACACATTGTTTTTAACTGTCTGATAGAGTTCGTTAGTCACCCACATTGGAAGCCTGCGAAAACTATTGATTAGTGTTTGAATAATAGATGCAGATTGTATGTTAAATAGGGGCGACAAGAGGGCTAAGGAATCGAGGTTATCTCTAAAATACTCCAATAGGAAAAGCAAATGGGAGAGAAGCAGGATGGAAGAAATGGTTACCGACCGAGTGCGAAGTCGAAAAATGCAGTCAGGCGTTAACTGTTGATGCTCTGATTGTAGAGCACTAACGATTTCGTTCCTTGAATCGCTTTAAATTTACATTTAATGAGGTTAAAGTGCGACCAAGGTGCGAAAAAATGCAGAGTTAAGCAGGTACTTAGGGTTTCACAGTGATTTTAAGTATCGCAAAGTGAAATCAAATGCAAATTGCATGCAAAAGTTGTGCTAGTGGTTTGATATTGATCTGTGGATTATGCTAATGACATCGCGGAAAAATGTTTGCGGAGAAACCGACCGAGAAGCAATCAAATAATCAGAGCCAAAAGCTAAATTCTACACTGTTGTATACCCTTTTAAATATATTTAGTTTTTGGGATTTTTTCCCCCAACAACGAGAAAAGTACTTTTTAAAAAACTAGAACTGCCATTGGAAAAATCATGGCAAAGGGAAATACAATTATAACTATGTTCTTTTTTAAAATATACCCATATATACACTCTGAATTATAACAATTAACAGTTTCAGAATTAGTTTAAACAAGAAAGGAAGCAAACTTCGGAAAGCCGAAGTTTATATACGCTTGCAGTTATTAAACAACAACTACATTTGCATTTCTATGCCTATATTACGAAATCCAATGAAGCAATGTCGAATCTAAAAGTGTAATTCTCATATAGTAAAAAATTACTATATCTCAAAGGAATATTTTGATAAATAAAAAAACAGGAATACACAAATTTTTTAATTTTTTTTTTTAATTTATTGATTTTTCTATGGGAATTATATGATATAGATGTCCGATTTTAATTTAATTAAGCCCGTAATTACATAGTATTTAAATACTACCAAATCCCAAATTTTAAAACCAAAAAGTTAACATTTTTGGAATTTTTTTCTTGTTGTTCCTATGGGAGCTATATGATATAGTCGCCCGAGCCGTTCCGACTTATATTCTACCTGCATTAAAAATACAACTTTTGGAAAAGGTTCAAAGCTGAGAGACTAGTTTGCGTAGAACCATGTCTCCTTCACTGCGTTGCACATTTTTGACTGAAATTATAATACCCTCTACAAGGGTATAAAAGTGACCTCAATTTAAACTTATTTTCAACAAGAAAGGAAAGCTAACTTCGGGCGCAGCCGAAGTTGAAATACCCTTGCTGAATATTTTGTAAATTATATTCTCCAAAACTATTCATATGATGCATTCTTAACACTCATAAAAATCCCAACTTCCTAACTTTACCAAAGTTATGGCATTTCCAATCGTTCAGTTATATGGCAGCTATTGGATATAGTCGGCCGATCCTTAAGAAATTTGGTAGGTCGGATTGATTGGCCAAATATAAAACCCATAGAAAATCCCAACTTCCTGACTTTACAAACACAAAAGATATGGCATTTGTGATCGTCCAGTTATATGGCAGCTATATGATATAGTCGTCCGGTCCCGGCCGTTCCGACTTATATACTGAAAGAAGGGTGTGTGCAAAGTTTCAATTCGATATCTTTAAAACTGAGAGACTAGTTCGCGTACAAACAGACAGACAGACGGACGGACAGACGGACATGGTTATATCAACTCAGGAGGTGATCCTGATCAAGAATATATATACTTTATAGGGTCAGAGATGTCTCCTTCACTGCGTTGCACACTTTTGACCCTGTCCGTCTGTCTGTTTCTACGCAAACTAGTCTCTCAGTTTAAATTGAATTGAAACTTTGCACACGCCCTTCTTTTCTTTGCACGCAGTATATATGTCGGAACGGCCGGGATCGGCCGACTATATCCTATAGCTGCCATATAACTGAACGATTGTAAATGCCATAACTTTCGTGTTTTTAAAGTTATGAAGTTGGGATTTTTATGGGTGTTAAGAATGCATCATATGAATAATTTTGGAGATTATAATTTACAGAATATTCTGCAAGGGTATTTCAACTTCGGCTCCGCCCGAAGTTAGCTTTCCTTTCTTGTTTGAAAATATTTTTGGTATAAATCTGTAAATTATGCAATCTTTATTTAATGAAGTGATCAAACTAGTTTATGGCAAGTGCAAATTCTTTGAATAGCCTTTAAGATCCAAGGCTTGAGCTCAGCCACGTCGGCATAGACTCAAGGGGAATATGGATCCGCACAGTCTCTTCCGAAGGAGACTATTCCTACCAACGTGCCATTAAACACCAAAGGACCTCCAGAGTCCCCAGAGCAAGAGTCTTTGCCCGGAGCAGCGGCACAGATCATATCATTGCTAATTCTTCCGTAGTATGAACTTCGGCAGGCATTCTGATCCACGATGGCTACCGTGGTCTCTAGTAGAAAGTCAGATCTGGATTCGATGAGCCCACTCTTACCGAGAAAGTAGCAGATTTATCGACACAGTGAGCTGCCGTTATAACTACATTCTCGCTATATATGACCGCGCCCAGTCATGGATGCCATTTTTAAGGAGGGAACCGCTTCAATCGACACCGAATGACCTCCCATGAAGCGTTCCGGAATCCATTTGGAGGAGATCAGAGTAGCGCTGGAGATCAGGAAAATCCACTGGACGAACATTTTGAACTATAGTTTAAGGAATGAGTTACTTAAAGTTATATGATCCACTCTTTTATACACCTTTTAAAAATAGAAAGTGGAATGTTATTGAATATTCGTATATTTAAGGTATGTGGCTTGTACTGCCATTACAAAAATACTTTGCTAACAAACTACATTTAGTTTTTCAGTGCTTAGTCAGCCAAGCTTAGTCCAAAATTCTGAAAAAAGAATCCAATTAACGTGTTAAAGCGGTTGTCTGATAAAATTAAATGGAGCTGCTTGTTTGTTTAGAAAAAAAGGAGTTTCTGAACCTATTTTTGGCTAACAAAGTTTAATCTGGTAAAACTATATCCGGAAAAGAAGTTTCTAATTATTAAAAAAACATCAGGCTTTTAATCTTTTCATTAACATTCCATTCCTATTTTTACATTTATAATATTAAATTATATGTTTATTTATATGTTTGCCGTTGGCAAAGCAAATTTGTATAAAAGAGTGGATGTTATACCTTTAAATCACTCATTCCTTAAACTCTAGTTCGAAATGTACGTCCATTGGATTTTCCTGATCTACAGCGTTACCCTGGTCTGCTCGAAATGGACTCCGGAACGCATAGTGGGAGGACATTCGGTGTCGATTGAAGCGGTTCCCTGGCAGGCTTCCCTCCTTAAAAATGGCATTCATGACTGCGGCGCGGTCATATATAGCGAGAAAATAGTTCTAACGGCAGCTCACTGTGTCGATAGTCCTGATACTTTCCAAGTGAGAGTGGGCTCATCGATTTCGAATTTCGGTGGTCAAGTCGTGAATGTCTTGCGCATCATAAAACATGAGCAGTTTGGGCGTTACTATGGAATATCACATGACATTGCAGTGATCAAACTTCAGACTAGTCTTCGAATGGGCTGCGGTGTGAGCTCAATTCCTTTGGCCAATAGTTATCCGCGACCTGGATCATTAGTCTCGGTTTCTGGATGGGGACGGACCAGAACCTATGGGAAGGGTTCTGACTTTCTATTAGAGACCACGGTTGCCATTGTTGATCAGAATGCCTGCCGAAATTCATACTATGGTCAAATCACCAAGGAAATGATCTGTGCCGCTGCTCCGGGGAAAGGTGTCTGCAATGGGGATTCAGGAGGTCCTTTGGTGTTCAATGGCACACTGGTAGGAATAGTCTCTTTCGGAGGAATATGTGCTCATCCATATTTTCCTGGAGTCTATGCTAACGTTGCTGAGCTCAGGCCTTGGATATTAAGGGCTATTCAAAGACTTTAATGACGGTAGAAATTACTTTGATCACTAATTAAATAAAGATTGAATGAAATAAAGGATTATAGAAAACAAGAATGGAAGAAAAATTCAGCAAGCCGAAATGTATATACCCTTGCAGTTATTACAAAATGACTACATTTCGATTTCTATGGCTCCATTATTAACAAGAAAAGAAGCATACTTCGGCAAGCCGAAGTTTATATACCCTTGCAGTTATTACAAATCGACTACATTTTAATTTATATGCCTAAAAACAATGAAGCTGGTGTCGACTTTGCGCTGCATTTTGCCGTCGTTTCTATGGCAGCTGTATGATATTGTTGTCCGATTTTAATTAAATTAAAACCGTAATTCCATAATATTTAAATATTACCAAATCCCAATGAAAAATAAATAAAAACAAAGTAATTTTTTTCCGATTGTTCCTATGGAAGCTATATGATATAGTCGCCCGATTTGGCTCGTTCCGACTTATATACTACCTGCAATAGAAAGACAACTTTTGGGAAAGTTTCAGGCAGATAGCTTTAAAAGTGAGGGACTAGTTTGTTGTATTTTTGTTGTATTGTTTTCAACTTAAATGTAATAGTATAATTAATATTTATGTCGGCGTTTTTTTATAATGCTAAACATCAAGATGTTTTATTTAAAATTCCAAACTTCGTCTTCTGTCAGGCTTGCTTAATGATGTTGTTAAATATATAAACATTTTTATAAAATTATATATAAAGGAATTAGTAATAAGGATGGGAATTTTCTCCTTCTTAAAATTGTTATATATGTAATTTATATAAATTAATTCATAATTTTCATATAAATTTATAATTTTCATATACATTTATTATTTTCATATAAATTTAAAGGATATTAATTTTCTCATTCCTTAAACTATTTAAACAAAACTGATTATACTTTCTCGTCTTCTTAAGTTAATACATACGAATTTAAGGGACTTTTTATTTGCGAAGAAATAAGTAAAATTTGTTAGCCATTCTAAAAGATATTACAAAAAAAATATTTTCTTAAATTCTATAATAATTCTATAAGTGTCGCAAATTAAGTTTTGAAAATCACAATTTATCAAAATTAAAAGCCATTAAGTATGCTTAACGAAAAAAGTTATAAAAATTAATATATATTTAAATAATCCCCAAAGTATTAAAAGAAAATATATATAATTGTTTATTTATTTATTTTGTGTCGTCGAAAGGTTAGATCTTATGTCCGCAAAAAAAAATTACGGCAAAAACATAAATAATGGTCAAGATGTTCAAAGAGCAAAACAACATTATAAATTGGTAATTACAAAATAAAGAGCAAACAAAAATACCAATCAAGTCATGAAATTAGCAAAGGGAACTGAAACAAGAAAGGAAAGCTAACTTCGGGCGGAGCCGAAGTTGATATACCCTTGCAGAATACTCTGTAAATTATATTTTCCAAAATTATTCATATGATGCATTCTTAATACTCATAAAAAATCCCAACTTCGTAACTTTAAAAACACCAAAGTTATGGCATTTCCGATCAATCAGTTATATGGCAGCTAGAGGATATAGTCGGTCGATCCTTATGAAGTTTGGTAGGTCGGATTGATTGGCCAAAAATAAAACCCATAGAAAATCCCAACTTCCTAACTTTACAAACACCAAAGTTATGGCATTTCCGATCAATCAGTTATATGGCAGCTATAGGATATAGTCGGCCGATCCTTATAAAATTTGGTACGTCAAATTGATTGGCCAAATACAAAACACATAGAAAATCCCAACTTCCTAACTTTACAAACACCAAAGTTGTGGCATTTCCGATCGTTCAGTTATATGGCAGCTATACTATATAGTCGGCCGATCCTTATAAAATTTGGTACGTCAAATTGATTGGCCAAATGTAAAACCCATAGAAAATCCCAACTTCCTAACTTTAAAAACACCAAAGTTATGGCATTTCCGATCGTTCAGTTATATGGCAGCTATAGGATATAGTCGGCCGATCCCGGCCGTTCCGACTTATATACTGCGTGCAAAGGAAAGAAGGGTGTGTGCAAAGTTTCAATTCGATAGCTTTAAAACTGAGAGACTAGTTTGCGTAGAAACAGACAGACGGACAGACAGACGGACAGACGGACAGACGGACATGGCTATATCAACTCAGGAGGTGATCCTGATCAAGAATATATATACTTTATAGGGTCGGAGATGTCTCCTTCACTGCGTTGCACACTTTTGACCAAAATTATAATACCCTCTGCAAGGGTATAAAAATTAAAAATAAAATTAAAAAATTATTTATTTTGCTGTTTTTGTTATTTATCAATATATTCCTTTGAGATATACTAATTATTTACTATATCCGAATTACTCTTTAAGTTTTGTCAAAACCGGACTGCAATATCATATAGCTGGCATAGAAACGATGACAAAATGCAGCGCAAAATCGACATAGCTTCATTGTTTTTATACCCTTGCAGAGGGTATTATAATTTTGGTCAAAAGTGTGCAACGCAGTGAAGGAGACATCTCCGACCCTATAAAGTATATATATTCTTGATCAGGATCACCTCCTGAGTTGATATAGCCATGTCCGTCTGTCCGTCTGTCCGTCTGTCTCTTTCTACGCAAACTAGTCTCTCAGTTTTAAAGCTATCGAGTTGAAACTTTGCACACACCCTTCTTTCCTTTGCACGCAGTATATATGTGGGAACGGCCGGGATCGGCCGACTATATCCTATAGCTGCCATATAACTGCTTGATCGGAAATGCCATAACTTTGGTGTTTGTAAAGTTAGGAAGTTGGAATTTTATATGGGTTTTATATTTGGCCAATCAATCCGACCTACCAAATTTCATAAGGATCGGCCGACTATATCCTATAGCCGCCATATAACTGATTGATCGGAAATGCCACAACTTTGGTTTTTGTTAAGTTAGGAAGTTGGAATTTTCTATGGGTTCTATTTTTAACCAATCAATCTAACCTATCAAATTTCATAAGGATCGGCCGACTATATCCTATAGCTGCCATATAACTGAACGATTGGAAATGCCATAACTTTCGTGTTTTTCAAGTTAGGAAGTTGGGATTTTTATGAGTGTTAAGAATGCATCATATGAATAATTTTGGAGAATATAATTTACAGAATATTCTGCAAGGGTATTTCAACTTCGGCTCCGCCCGAAGTTAGCTTTCCTTTCTTGTTTATATATAATTTATGATATAGTCGCCCGATCCGTCTCATTCCGACTTATAGAAAGACAACTTTTGGGAAAGTTTCAAACAGATAGTTTTAAAATTAAAAGGCTAGTTTGCCTAGAAACGGAAGAACGGACAGACGGACGACATGGATCGGCTCTTCTGGTAATGCTGATCAAGAATATACATACTTTATAGGGTCGGAAATGTCTCCTTCACTGCATTGCAAATTTTTGACTGAAATTATAATACCCTCTGCAAGGGTATAATAATATTCAGCTTTCCGAAATAAGCTATCTGGACTGTTAATTAAAGCCACTCGCTAATCTCAATCTTACATTAATGTCACTGCTTAAATCTGCTTTTAAATGAAAGTTTCTAAGCTGTCCTAGACCGCCTCAAATCTGTGTTAGTTGAAATGCAGCCAATGACTTTCGCGCTGCCAGGCACAGGAATAGTTCAAAGCCCAACCACAGTCAACAAAATTATACTCGAATTCGAGCATTTTCACTAATTAAACTGACACGAAAGCCGCAACACAGTCGGAAAACCCAGCTTTGAGTGAACCCCATTCGTATGCTGGTGCCACAGATTTTCATTTTTTGGTCTATAGAAAATGAGAATTCGTGTGCTTGGCAGCCGCTTGATGACTGTGGCTGCCTGTAGATTTGTTTTTGGGTTGTCCCGCCAGCCCCACTAACGTCTCTGGCAAAACTTTTTTTTGTTTCATTAGCACTCACCTGAGCGAATTAAAGATCCAAACGTTTGCCAGACGACTCTAGCCCCGTTTCCTGCAGAAATCCGGCGACGACGGGGCAAGGCTGCCGCTCGTGCAGACGCAGTGCAGCAGCAGTGACCCGCTGCGTGTACGCCGCAAGAGGGACACTCGAATTGCCCGAGCTTCCTCCAAGCCACCGCCGGTAAGTGTACTCCGGGTCCGTGTTCCAAAACTTGTGGAAGGAAACGGGCGGCTGCAGCAGCAGCAGCTCCTCGGCGTAGTCCTGCGGACGAGCCTGGTGCATGCCAGCAGCCGGCACCGCCGCCACGCCGAGCGCTTGGAGGCAGTAGCCCAGGATCATGTCGTCGGGGGCACTCGCACTGGGACAGGTGCAGCGCTCCACGATGAGCCGCACCAGGGGCAGACTGAGCAGGATGCCGGCCCCTCCCGTGTGGTAATTGAAGCCGTCTGGGGCGCGCAGCCGGTAGCCATACCTCTGGCCCAAATACACGAACTCCGTGTGGTTGTGGCAGCTCAGTAGGGCGCTTACTCGGGGCACACTGTGGGGAAAGGGGGCAGGAATCAGAGGCGGAAATTGCAAGTGCCCGATGAGTCGGATATATCAATATAAATATTTTAATTGAATGCTCCATCATGCATTTGAGCCGGAAAATAAATATGAAAACGAGAAATGAAATTGAAGCCGGGCAGACAAGGTTCGTATACCCTTGCAGTTATATTATTTGGCCAGTTCGTGAATTTGCCTTGAACGTTTCTATAAAAGCTGTGGGATATAGTCTTCACAAGAAAACAACTTCAACTGCGTTGCAAGCGATGTGCACATTTCCGACCCTATATTCTTGATCAGCGAGTCGATCTAGCTATGTCCGTCTGTCCCACCGTCCGTCAGTCCATCTTTCCGTTTTTACGCAAACTAGTTCCTTTGCAAGAATAAGTTTGCCGTCTTTCTTTTCTGGGATTAGAACTTTTCTGGTATTTATGATTTACAAAAGGAACCTGTTTGACTATATGATGTCCGTTTATTACTTTCTAAATCTTATTTGTTTATATGTATATAAAAGATCGGATAAAACTAGCTGATCTTGGTTATTTTAGAAGAATTATGCTTTCGTTGTTATACCCTTGCAGAGGGTATTATAATTTTGGTCAAAAGTGTGCAACGCAGTGAAGGAGACATCTCCGACCCTATAAAGTATATATATTCTTGATCAGGATCACCTCCTGAGTTGATATAGCCATGTCCGTCTGTCCGTCTGTCCGTCTGTCTGTTTCTACGCAAACTAGTCTCTCAGTTTTAAAGCTATCGGATTGAAACTTTGCACACACCCTTCTTTCCTTTGCACGCAGTATATAAGTCGGAACGGCCGGGATCGGCCGACTATATCCTATAGCTGCCATATAACTGATTGATCGGAAATGCCATAACTTTCGTGTTTGTAAAGTTAGGAAGTTGGGATTTTCTATGGGTTTTATATTTGGCCAATCAATCCGACCTACCAAATTTCATAAGGATCGGCCGACTATATCCTATAGCTGCCATATAACTGATTGATCGGAAATGCCATAACTTTGGTGTTTGTAAAGTTAGAAAGTTGGGATTTTCTATGGGTTTTATATTTGGCCAATCAATCCGACCTACCAAATTTCATAAGGATCGGCCGACTATATCCTATAGCTGCCATATAACTGATTGATCGGAAATGCCATAACTTTGGTGTTTGTAAAGTTAGGAAGTTGGGATTTTCTATGGGTTTTATTTTGGCCCAATCAATTCGACATATTAAATTTCATAAGGATCGGCCGACTATATCCTATAGCTGCCATATAACTGATTGATCGGAAATGAAATAACTTTGGTGTTTTTAAAGTTAGGAAGGTGGGATTTTTTATGAGTATTAAAAATGCATCATATGAATAATTTTGGAGAATATAATTTGCAGAATATTCTGCAAGGGTATTTCAACTTCGGCTCCGCCCGAAGTTAGCTTTCCTTTCTTGTTTTTAGCTTAATATTAAGTTTTTATATCGTTTAGCTGTCATAGTATACTTGCCAAATCTAGCTTTCGTTTTTGTTTGTTCTAAAATCAAAATAGAAAAAAAGTTGGGGAAAAGGCACCATATACTTGTATTTTAGAAAAAACAAGAGAGAACGCTATAGACGAGTGCCTCGACTATTAGATGCCCGTTACTCAGCTAAACAACTTAATATAAATATGCCTTCTTGTATGTTTTTCGCCGCTCGAATTAGCACCTTGGCCAGCTGTTTCAAAGTCATCCGTTAGATGGCGCTACCATGGTACCACGGGCCATGAAAGGCGCTAGCCAGGTTTAAGCGTTTAATGGGTTTTTGGGCGTTAGAGTGGGCGTGGCAAACTTTTATTAGGCAAATCGATAGGTATTGACGAAACAAATACAGAAAATTAAAATTTTCATAATATCATCAAAACTGTGGCCACAGCTTGTGGCTTGTGGGCGTCAGAGGGGGCGTGGCACCATTTTGAAACAAACTTGCGCTGCGTAGGAACTCCTAAAATCTACATGCAAAATGCCAATCTTCTAGCTTTTATAGTTTCCGAGATCTCAGCGTTCATATGGACAGACAGACAGACGGACAGACAGACGGACATGGCTAGATCGACTCGGCTAGTGATCCTGAACAAGAATATATATACTTTATAGGGTCGGAAACGCTTCCTTCTACCTGTTACATACTTTTGCACGAATACAATATACCCTTTTACTCTACGAGTAACGGGTATAAAAAACCTTCTCAACATTTAAGAAAATAATTTTTTCTTTTAATATTTTTTCTTTTCTAATTTAATATTTTTAATATTTTAGTTTTTATTTACTACTTTAAAAAAGGTAACCTTAAGGGAAGAAATGCCATATTTTACAGTTAAAGAAAATAATTTTAATTTTAAAAACATCGCTTGTTTTTCTTTGTTTCAAAGTTAACGAAGTTAATGACTGATTTTAAGAAAGATTCAAAATTGATTTTAAAAACCAACTTTCTTTAATTTAAACCAATTTTCTATTGCGTCGATTTTAAAAGTTTTTTATAGATTTTAACAAAATAACTCGCTTTAACTATTATTTACTGTAAATTTAGACCGTTAAACATATCTCGCATTAGCCTTTAGCCGACTCAAAATAGCCCCATTAGGTCAAAAGCCAAAAACCCCTCACCTAAGAAGCGTGTCATCGTCGACGAGCATGAGCCAGCGTATGTCCATTTGTTCACCGATATCCTTGAGGGATAATTGTAAAATTGCCATTGTCTTGGCACAATGTCCAGTCTGAACATTCGGTATCCCAGTGCTGATTGTCGGTATGCCAACGTCTGTTGAGGTTTTTGCAAGAAGAAAGGGGAGTCGGAAAGTCAAATCAATGAATATTCAATAAGTGGGACTGCTCCTCGCAGGGTGAAACTGGGGAGCGGGGATGAGAACTCTCAATCAAACAGGCAGAAGTCGGGTGTTTGCCCATGCATATATGCATATGTGTTTAGTTTTCCCGTCACTCCGCCTCATCGTGTTTTTGGTAATGCGATGAGCCCGCAGTCGTGGCATGTGCAACCCCTGCACCACCCTCCGCACCCTCCGCAGCCCACATTTGGTTTAATTGCCCGCTCATTGTCATCGGGGTGCTCACCTGCCACATCGCTGTAGTATCTCCTGTTCTGGGCGTTTTCTGCCCAGGTGCGTTCGATGATTGTTATGCGTTCCTTATGGAATTTCGCACAGGTTTTGATTGCGAAATATATGTGCGACCCGGTCGTGTACACCTGTTCACGTGGGTGGGAGTGGCCAGGAAAGCAGATATGGCAGATGCGGAAACGGAGAGAATCAAGTATAGACAATTTATGGTTATGGAGGTTTCAAATGCTAATTGCTCGGGGTGGTCCATTGGCATATGGGATCAAATGAATCTTGAAATTAGTTGCCTCCTATGCTTTAAATCTTAAATCTTAAATCTTAAATCTTAAATCTTAAATCTTAAATCTTAAATCTTAAATCTTAAATCTTAAATCTTAAATCTTAAATCTTAAATCTTAAATCTTAAATCTTAAATCTTAAATCTTAAATCTTAAATCTTAAATCTTAAATCTTAAATCTTAAATCTTAAATCTTAAATCTTAAATCTTAAATCTTAAATCTTAAATCTTAAATCTTAAATCTTAAATCTTAAATCTTAAATCTTAAATCTTAAATCTTAAATCTTAAATCTTAAATCTTAAATCTTAAATCTTAAATCTTAAATCTTAAATCTTAAATCTTAAATCTTAAATCTTAAATCTTAAATCTTAAATCTTAAATCTTAAATCTTAAATCTTAAATCTTAAATCTTAAATCTTAAATCTTAAATCTTAAATCTTAAATCTTAAATCTTAAATCTTAAATCTTAAATCTTAAATCTTAAATCTTAAATCTTAAATCTTAAATCTTAAATCTTAAATCTTAAATCTTAAATCTTAAATCTTAAATCTTAAATCTTAAATCTTAAATCTTAAATCTTAAATCTTAAATCTTAAATCTTAAATCTTAAATCTTAAATCTTAAATCTTAAATCTTAAATCTTAAATCTTAAATCTTAAATCTTAAATCTTAAATCTTAAATCTTAAATCTTAAATCTTAAATCTTAAATCTTAAATCTTAAATCTTAAATCTTAAATCTTAAATCTTAAATCTTAAATCTTAAATCTTAAATCTTAAATCTTAAATCTTAAATCTTAAATCTTAAATCTTAAATCTTAAATCTTAAATCTTAAATCTTAAATCTTAAATCTTAAATCTTAAATCTTAAATCTTAAAACTTATTCTTTATCTTTTTTTAAACCTTTAATTCGGCGCTTAGCATATTTTATCGGTTTCAGTACCCAATACGTTTTTAAATGTATTAAAGACGACCTAATCGAATAGCTCACTTGCAAAAGATCTTACCCGCATATCTACGTTGTGTTTTATATAAGTTGTATGTAGATATGTAACGCATGATGAAGTAGTGTGATGGACTAGTAATTCTTTTAAAGCTGAAGGGGTACGTAACGTCGGAAGTTAGCTCAATATCTTGTCGTCATATTGATGACATTTTTATAAAAAATAACTATATATACAATAATACAAAGTCGTTATACCATTACAAAATTAATTTTCCCGCATTTTGTTATCAACGAAAGAACAAACTTTGGTAGGCATTTCAAGAGTAAAAAATATTTTTTGTATGAAATGGGGAAATCGACATTTTTGCAAATACCTCATCTTAATCAAAGGCCTATTAAGATGATATATGCTTTCACTACAACAAGTCATAAATAAACTTACGCAACGCTCCTTCAGGTGCTCTGAAGTCGATAGCAGGCCAGCAGGCGGCTCCTCCGGCTTTGCATGCAGCATGCAACGAGGACCTCTGTTTGGAGTACCTGCAGTTCGCATGGATACGAAGGTGGGACAAATGTAGCTGGCACTTTTCAGAGTAATCCTCACGGACACCGGTGTGCCGGAATGCGGGTCGGGCGTAACGTTTTCGTATATAAAACGCGCCAGTTCATGAGAGGCGTCGATGGAGAAGTCGCTGGGAAGGGTAGTGTTTTGGGCATTAGAAGCAACAAGTTCCGCCAGCCTGAAAACGAAGGGTTTATTGTGTATGGTATGAAAAGGTATGAATGTTATGAATAAGATCACACTATTAAAATTTGACTATGTAGCATTAAAAGATTACACAGGTTTTTCAAAATCAAAAAGTAAACAAGAAGGAATGCCTTTAGACGAGTGCCGCGGCTTTCAAATTCCAGTTCCGCTGTTAACCAATTTAAAAAAAAAATGCCCCTAACAGATATATTTAAGGTATATTTATTTGCTGGCGTCATTTGCCATCTTAAACCTAATTTCATAATAACTTCTGTAACAGTTTCACGATTTGGAATATTTGGTATGTGTCGATAGTTTTTGACCCAATAAATATCATCTTTCTACAAAATTTTTAAATTTTTAGGCTTCATAGGTTCGGAAATGATTTATTTTACCAACACTTTTTAACAAATACAGTACACCCTTTTACTTCACGAGTAACGATTATAAATATTTTAAACTCAGTGGCCAACAATTGCTTTTTGAAGTTTATTTTAAATATTGTTATTTTAATTAGCCCTGGTTTTCGGGTTTTACTTATTAAAAATTAAAATACCAAAAAAATAAAATCACTTCTTTAACATATTAATGCAATTATTGTTCAATTTGGTTATTTAAGATTTTAACCAAATACTGATGCGCCAGAACTGTTTTGTTTATAAAATAAAACAAGAAAGGAAGCAAGCGTCGGCATGCCGATCTTTATATACCCTTGCAGTTATTACAAATCGACTCCATTTTAATTTTTATGCCTATATAACTAAAAACCATAAAGCTATTTTGATTTTGCGATCTGTGTGGTGGCGTCATATATACTATGACAGACGGGCGGACAGATGGACGGACGGACGGACGGACAGATGGACGGACAGACGGACGGACGGACAGACGGTCAGACGGACGGACATGGCTCTTCTGGTGATGCTGATCAAGAATATATATACTTTATAGGGTCGGAAATGCCTCCTTCACTGCAAACTTTTGACTGAAATTATAATACCCTCTGCAAGGGTATTATGATTTGTTTAAGTTTAAACTAAACGGAAAAAAATAAGTTGAGTGTCTTATTCTCCTCTTTATAATAGTCTTGACAAAAGTGTAATATGGAACTAATTCCAAGCAATAGTTTTTAACCTATTTTTTTCCTGGATAACAATTATTAGTTTAATCGAAGATTATACAACTCATAGATTTGACACCTGACAGCAAAATATTTTGTAGATTTATTTAATTATATTTCGTTTAATTTAATTTTGTTCTTTTTTTTAAATCTTCTTTTAATATAATTACTAACTATTAAGTATTATAACAAAAAAGAAACAAATATACTCGGTAATATGTGTTTTTGATGGACTTGTAACTAACTTTTTTCAGTTCCCTTTGCTAATTTCATGACTTGATTCGTATTTATACCCGTTACTCGTAGAGTAAAAGGGTATATTGTATTCGTGCAAAAGTATGTAACAGCTAGAAGGAAGCGTTTCCGACCCTATAAAGTATATATATTCTTGATCAGGATCACTAGCCGAGTCGATCTAGCCATGTCCGTCTGTCCGTCTGTCTGTCCGTATGAACGCTGAGATCTCGGAAACTATAAAAGCTAGAAGATTGGCATTTTGCATGTAGATTTTAGGAGTTCCTACGCAGCGCAAGTTTGTTTCAAAAAGGTGCCACGCCCCCTTTAACGCCCACAATCGCTTATATACGATTTTAAAAATTTAAATATTTCGGAAAAGTAAAAATGCAGTTTTATTGAGTTTATCAATACCTATCGAAATGTATTTGAAATTTCAAATCGGACCATTCGTTAAAAAGTTATGCGTGATCAAAGTTTCTATCTCCATCTCCCTCGCACTCCCTTTACCTGAGTAACGGGTATCTGATAGTCGGGGCACCCGGCTATAGCGTTCTCTCTTGTTTTGTTTGCTCTTTATTTTGTAATTACCAATTTATAATGTTGTTTTGCTCTTTGAACATCTTGACCATTATTTATGTTTTTGCCGTAATTTTTTTTTGCGGACATAAGATCTAACCTTTCGACGACAAAAAATAAATAAATAAACAATTATATATATTTTCTTTTAATACTTTGGGGATTATTTAAATATATATTAATTTTTATAACTTTTTTCGTTGAGCATACTTAATGGCTTTTAATTTTGATAAATTGTGATTTTCAAAACTTAATTTGCGACACTTATAGAATTATTATAGAATTTAAGAAAATATTTTTTTTGTAATATCTTTCAGAATGGCTAACAAATTTTACTTATTTCTTCGCAAATAAAAAGTCCCTTAAATTCGTATGTATTAACTTAAGAAGACGAGAAAGTATAATCAGTTTTGTTTAAATAGTTTAAGGAATGAGAAAATTAATATCCTTTAAATTTATATGAAAATAATAAATTTATATGAAAATTATAAATTTATATGAAAATTATAAATTAATTTATATAAATTAATTCCATCCCCGTAGATAGCTGATGAGTCTGAGGTGACGTGCAGACGAAACTAGCTAGTCCTATCATAGTCGGGTTCACTCCCCAGGCAGTGTAAGTGTGATGAAAGTTAAGTGGAATAAATCGTTGCGTTATAGAAGAAATTAAAATATAACCAACGTATGACCTCGAGTAATTCAATAACACTACAATTATAAATTACATATATAACAATTTTAAGAAGGAGAAAATTCCCATCCTTATTACTAATTCCTTTATATATAATTTTATAAAAATGTTTATATATTTAACAACATCATTAAGCAAGCCTGACAGAAGACGAAGTTTGGAATTTTAAATAAAACATCTTGATGTTTAGCATTATAAAAAAACGCCGACATAAATATTAATTATACTATTACATTTAAGTTGAAAACAATACAACAAAAATACAACAAACTAGTCCCTCACTTTTAAAGCTATCTGCCTGAAACTTTCCCAAAAGTTGTCTTTCTATTGCAGGTAGTATATAAGTCGGAACGAGCCAAATCGGGCGACTATATCATATAGCTTCCATAGGAACAATCGGAAAAAAATTACTTTGTTTTTATTTATTTTTCATTGGGATTTGGTAATATTTAAATATTATGGAATTACGGTTTTAATTTAATTAAAATCGGACAACAATATCATACAGCTGCCATAGAAACGACGGCAAAATGCAGCGCAAAGTCGACACCAGCTTCATTGTTTTTAGGCATATAAATTAAAATATAGTCGATTTGTAATAACTGCAAGGGTATATAAACTTCGGCTTGCCGAAGTATGCTTCTTTTCTTGTTTTTGTATTATATTGTTTACTAATTTGCCTGATTTTTCTGCAAGTTGTAGACAAGAGTAAATAGAGTTTTATTTGTTTTTCAAATTGGCTGATTTTTATATTTTTTTTGGGCAAGAGTATAAATTGTTTTATTTTATTTTATCGTTTTGCGGTGACCAATTTTGAGACGCAATGGATAGTCGGAAGCAAAAGTATTTTTATTTAGTTAACAGTGAAAGCAAATTTTTGATCGTTCAATTTTAATTATTTCTTTTCGGAAAATGTAAGTATTTTTAATATTTTTTATTCATAAATATGTTATAGAAATGCTGACAAGTTTGTCTGTTTTAACAAAAATAGGTTAATTATTTATGAATTATTTACATATTTTACTTACCTTCGCAGCAGAACACCTGTAAAAACAACTCCAGCGCTAAGCATGGGGTACGGGAACCGTTGGGGATCCTTGTAGTTTGAGAAATGGTGTATAATGGTGGCCTCCGAATCGTACAATGCATGGCCGTGGAAGGAGAGCTTAAGGAGGGACGTCGGTACAGGACTCATGTCTTAACTCCAGGTGAAAAACTCACCTCCCCAGAGTCCTGGCGACGCAGCTGCTCGAGCAGGCCGCGCAGCGAGGACACACGCGTGTTGTGCTGACACCATATAATCCATTCCGTGCGCGCATTCAGCAGACGTGTCTGGCCTCGCAGATGTGGCAGTGCGTCCAGTAGGGTCCAGTAGTTGAAGAGCTCCTGCATCACATGGACCTTTAAGACATAGTCCCCGGGGAAGATCTCCGCTCGTTCCAGTTGCCGATGCTGCTTCCGCACGCTGTCGGACAAGGCGAAGCACTCATCTTTGGCTTGGCGAGGAAGTGGAGGGCAGGCGATGACCAGGAGTACCTCTCCTGGTTCCATTCTGCCGGAGCACACACTAGCAAAATACAAGAGCCCCAGCACCACACACATCCTAGAAGACATTTCTGATGTCTGTTACGGAACTCTACGATTTCCATAAGTTTTTTTTACATTCTACTTCCGAATTCCATCCCGCCAACGGAACACGACCGCCCTTATGAACGTGCGAAAACGTACTGAGGCAACTGTGATTTAATTTTGGCGGAAAGTCGAAATGCCTAGTGGCCTGGTGGAGTGAAAGCGGGCTTCGGGATTTCGTGATTTCGTATGCGTAGTCCAACGCGCAGGCGCCTGTAAGGACCAGATTTTATGAATGAATCACTAGGTGCATGCAACAGTTGCCTTTCCTTCTGTGTGAATAAGCAGTGGCTTTAAAATAATCAATTGATTTAGGAGGCACCCCACTTGCTATGAGTCCAACCAAAAAGTATTTAAACAAGGAAAGCTAACTTCGGGCGGAGCCGAAGTTGATATACCCTTAAAGAATGTTCTGTAAATTATATTCTCCAAAATTATTCATATCATGCATTCTTAATACTTATACTTCTTTTGAATTTGACATATCTACCCTTTTCAGCCTCTTTTATAATGCAAGGGAGTGGCAGTAACGGGCAGTAGCGGTCATAGAATTAATTATATAGGATATATTCGGCCGATCGGTTCCATCGGCTCAAAAAATATAATACCCTCTGCAAGTGTATAACAACAAAGTTATATTGATAAAAAAAAAAATTTTTTCCGATTGTTCCTATGGGATTTATATTATATAGTCGCCCGATCCGACTCGTTCCGACTTATGGGAAAGTTTCAAGCAGATAGCCCTAGAACTGAGTGACTAGTTTTCGTAGAAACGGACAGACGCACGGACAGAATTATAACATCCTCTGCAAGGGTATAAAATCGATGTTTGGCTTCTCCAAAACTAAAGTTGTTTCGTGTTTGCTTCGAATCGCGGCTTTCTTCTCCTGTAACCGTTTTAATTGTTTTAAACAGCTCGATTAAAAAAAGTTGTTCCACGACTTCTTGAAAAGCATGTAACTCACAATAATGGGGTTTGGAGAAATAGGTATTTCAAAGGAAAACCAAAAAAATATAATTTTGTCAAAATATTCTTTATTTAATCATTTATCAGAACTGCAAGCCCTTTGACCCATCTATGCCGTTCCGAATGATTTAATGCCTTTTTGAAATTAAAATAAAAATGAGCAATCCAAATTAAAATAAAAAAAAAGTTTGCTGGTGATGTTTACAGTATTGATCATTGATCAAAGATTTTCGAATATAAATAATTTTATTATTTCAATTACGATTTCATTTAATTTGCAACTGCTCAACTTCTTGAATAATTTAAAAAGCAACTATTAGAAAAGAGAATTCAGAAATAGTATATACTACCTTTCTAAAAAGCATTTTTTCATTTTGAGTTGTACCACAGTTCACATAAAATATGATTATGCGTTCATGTCGAGGGAATTAAAAAAGGAATACTATTAGTGCATAGGCGAGGCCAGTCTCGTAGTTGTCTGCATGTTGTTGCTGCGGTTGTTGGACTTGAGCCGCAGCTCGTTGACGTGTCTAAACAGTTGGTCCTGCTTGGAGAGCAGCTCTCGGGTCCGCTGGCAGCCGTGCTGGGGGGCGCATAGACCCGGGTTCCAGCGACAATATAGCCCCTTCCACAGGCGGACGGACCGCACGCTGGCGATAGGACGCAGCACCAGCTCGGCACCGTGCGTGAAGGAGGGGAATAGGGGATTCAAGTACTGATCCAGCGAAGAGTTGATATGCGTCCACAAGGAAGTTGTCTTATGTTTCAGATCTGGATAAAAATATATTATTGCTTTCCATGCAAATTCAAATAGCTGGGACTCTCACCTTCGGCTACTCGCTCGGCTTCCGTGTTACAAAGGAAGGTGCCAAACCGACACGAATACAAGTGATCCACAATTGTTATCAGGAAGTGCTCGTTGAACTCAAAAGCATTGTGAAACTGCTGGCTGACCTGCCACACACTGTCGATGAATTGCAGGAACACTGGTGATCTGTCCGCATCAGAGTGCTTGTTGTCGCCGTGACCTACGCGTTGCTGAAACTTGTGGCCAAAAGAGAGCCATTCCTTTTCGATGAGTACTTCAAAGCCACGCACAGTTCGATAGTAAGGATCGAGCAGCAGCATGGAGAGGGCCGTTAGCTGAGCCGTGCGATCCCAGCCGTCTGAGCAGTGTACTACAACGGAGGTACTCATGGTCTCCACCTTGTCCACTATTCTGACTGCTCCGGCCAGAATGCACCGGATGTGCTTTAGCCATAGAGTATTGTCGATAGCTGTCTGCCACTTCGAGTCGTCGGTGGTGGGAAAGCAAGCCTCCTTTACCTTTCGTAAACTCTCCCTCATCACATGGATGTTATGAATGTCAAGGAAGTTGATTTCCACATTTTTGTATGCGTCCTCCGACTCGTAGCCGCCGCCCTTAGCTTTGTTGGCAATTGCATTGGCGCTGGGCCGTGCGTCCATAATGGTCAGCTTGTCCGACTGAGCGTTTGCCTCCATAATAAAGCTGAGGTAGGCCTCATCGTCTGAATTTCGCTTGCCTCCCACCCCCACCAGGGGCTGAGAGCACCGCGTGATGGTCGCCTGGGTTCGGGGATTCATCCAGGAAAGCACTGGAAGGCGACAACGCGAGCGAAACTGAGCTACGCGCCTCAAGAAGTCATCGGATGCCGCCTTGGGCACAGCCCACACGGCAGGATAGCTATCGCAAATGGCGTAACATTCGTTTAGCTTGGTGGCCCGCCACATGTCATTAGGAACGCCCAGGCGCCGAAGCTCCGCCAGCGGTTCAAACACCGCCCAGCCATTCCAGCCTCCGCTTCCATTCACTGAGTTGGCAGCCGCATGGGCAAAGGCAAAGAGACGACCACTGTACGAGAGCGGAAAGGCATTGGTCTGCAGTTTCTCGAACACCGTCCTGCGGGAGTGATTCTGCTGCTTGTGGGCGAAACGCAGGTTGCGCATGTCCTTGCAGAAGATCTCGATGCCGTACGAGTTTTCGCCCCGCGAAGTGGCCCCCCCGATCTTCTCCACGCGCGCTATTACGCCCAGCGGCACGTCGACGACCACTGGCGGCTCCTGATCCCGCAGAGGAAGCGACCGGAAGTAGAGGCGGAAGTTGGTAATGGTAAGGGCGCCGAACACGGGGCCACGGTAGGGACACACGTAGGTCACGTCGTTCTTCTGGTCCTGGTCCTCCTCGCCGTCCAGGTAACTGAAGGGCGTGTCTCGCAGAACGCCGTTCTCCCCGCCTCCGTGCTTGGAGCCCAGCGAACTGGACTTGGAGCTGCTGTCCAGCGAGTTACTGCTGCCAGTCTTGGAGGCCAACTTGTCGGTTAGGCTCGTGGAAAAATCCATTATGGAATGGATACAAATGATAGTTGTAACTTGTTTTGCTAGTTGCGCAGCTGTGTTTTCTGATTGTTAGCTGAATGCAATTCACTGAAATCATGCAACGGTGCTGCCAACTCGCGGCGCGCAATAATACCAAATTTCCCTTCTTTCGCCCAAAAGTACCAATGGGCATTTCTAAAATGGCGCGAAATTTGACGAACGATTTTTTTTATAGTATCTATGAACTTAAATTTAACAATTAATCATAGAAAAACTAAAAAAAATGATTGTCAAATTAACTGTATTGTTTTTTTATTCAGTTAACTCCCCCTAACTCGCGGTCGCGGCCTCTTGTCAACTTGGATTAGCCATGTCTGATAATTGGGAAGTAGATTTATGCAAATTAACATATATTTTAAACGGATTAGGTTAGGCACTAGACGCGTCTTCTTTTAGCTTTGAACGCATTGATGGGGTCACGGGGAACAAAGGACCATGTCCTGGAACAATAAAGTCGCAAATATGCGCCATTTTATTGCGCTCCGCCCGCTGGAGCTTCTCACTCTCGCTTCCAGCATCCTTCCAAATGCTCTCATCGTCTATATCCTCGCTTCGCTCGAAGAGATCTCCGGTGATACCTACCCGTCCCCCCAACTGGGAGTTGTCGACAATCACGGAAACGCAACTGAGAGTGTGTCCTGGCGACCGCCTTACAATCACCTCAGCATTAGAGTCCAGCGCCAGTTCCTCATTCTGTTCTCCGCTGCCAAAGTGATTCATGTAAAGGTCGCGATGCGACGCACACGCCCCGACCAGGTGCATTCGTGCCTTCTGAAACAGGTAGTTGCTCCCGATGTGGTCAGAGTGTCCGTGGGAGCACACCACCACTTGGATGTCCTCGACACCCAGGCCGTGCTCTCCCAGCAACGAACGAAGGTGCTCTCCATCCCAGGCCGTCATTGTGTCCACTATGACGTTGGTGCCATCCCTGCAGCGGACCAGCGTGCAGGTGCAGTTCGCTCTCATGGTGGACTCGTCTCCGTCTTCTTGGCGAGAATAACCGTCCTGGAGCACGATTACTTGGTTCCGCAGGGTCGGATCATTTAGTGCCATTATTTATTAAGCAAAACAAAACATCTTCCGCTCGATGCCTAGTGTGACCCGATAATTAATGCCTATAAGAACCTTAAATTACGGTCTTACTAAAATCTAACCTGCATTAATTTGAATTTTAAACATATTGTGCGTCAGGTGAAACGAGTATAGAGTGGGTAGATTCTTTTTAGGTGAAATGTTTTTGATTTTCACACGAATATGCCAAGTGTGAGTTCTGCTTAAATTCAGCAGTATATGGTCGTTCCAATTGCTTTTTCTTCGAGCATTCACTTCGCTTAAAAGAGAGCAGACAAAAACTGTTCAATAATAAATATTTATCACTATTGTGAACCGTCTGTTTTCCAGGTTTCCGTGCAGCGAAAAATTAAACATAAAATTCTACGGCGATTTTATTTATTTCAAAACACCCTTTAAAAAGAACAGGATTGGGCTGCTGTTTCAGCTGGATACAAATCCAAAAGGCTGTATTTGCAGAAATGGATAATTTTGCAAATCGTAAAATTTTGCTCTTTGTTCTGCTGCCGAGATTTTGAAAAGCCAAAAGTTTTTTTTTACTGTTTTTTCTGTATTCTAGAAACATTTCAAACACTAAATCATACAGTTTTATTTACAAGTTATGTTAGTATTTTAATAATATTTTATAAAAATGCAGCCCTCGGACAGTAATGCACTAAGAGGCAAATGTTAATGTATTCTTAAAATACAATATATTAATTTGAACTAATGTGGAGATACAATAAATTTCTCTTACGCGCGAACCTATTTAAATCATCTGGTACCAAGACTTTTAGTTGGATTAAACTTGGCTACCTTGCAACACTGCGACCAGCTGTTTTCCAAACTCCTTCACATGTTTATAAGGCGCAATTTTGTTATTATTTAACGTTTTCTGAATGAGCCATAGATAAACCACGATGTATCTGAACTATCTACCGCGGGCGCAATGGAAGTACCTGCAATACCTTTTGCAAGTGCGTCAGCTTCAGCTCCTGAGAAGGCATGTAAGCATTGGCGAAAGACCGCCCATACAAACAGCGACCTTGCTGCCGGTAAGAAGACGCTTGCACCTTATAAATGGAGATCTCCAGGAAAAATTCGACGAAGTACGGGATCAGGATTCTCTTCTCACCAGGTTGAAGGAGGCTAAGACGACTGACAAGCTTCTGAAACTGCTGGAAACCAGTGACAGCTTGCAGGGCTTCCATGCGGCGGAGGGAATCTCCCTGCTGTGGCAGGCCTATCAAGGCATGGATCAGCAAGAAAAAGATGCCATCACAGAACGAGTGCTAAAGGAAGCGCTGCCGATACTGGGTCCTCATGTAGACCATCTGGACGTCAACGATCTCAGCCGATGCTACCTGTATCTGCGCAAAATGCACATACAAAATTGCGAACCGACCGTGGAAGCTGTGCTAACGAGAGCTCTTTATTTGATCGAGAGTCAAGTGCATGGTCAGGTCATCCCCTTGACGGCTTTGTCCCGCCTATCGGTGGGAATAAACTTGGAACGCGACTTTTTTACCCCACTCGTTTGTAAGAACTTTGTCCCCCACCTGGAGCAACACATAAGTCTATGCCACAGTGAAGAACAGGTGCGTCTTCTGTCCACGTGCCTCTTTCAGCTGCACTTTCTAATCGACGAGGAGCTGCTCTTGCACTTTAAGCAGCGATTGGGTAAACTGCTGGAAAGCGGCGTTTTAAGCAGCAAAACCCCAAAGGCTCTTCTTAAGGTGCTCCACATGCTAAATATTCCATGGTGGTCACAGCATCACACCCAATTGATTCGGAAGGTCATGCTGGCTTTGCGACCCTGCATTCACCAGATGGAGTCCGGAGACCTAAAGAGCATGTGCCGCGCATTTCTGCATCATCAGGAGCCTGCTGCACTAATGGAGCCGCTCAAGAAAGCCACGGAGAAGCTGCTGCAGGATGAAAGCACGGTTGACGCCCTCTCATGCGCCGTTCCTTTTGCCACGCCGCTGCAAAGGGATAAAAATACGCAGCTTTTTCGGGAGCTATTGTACTCCGAGAACGCCTGGCTGCTTCCTAATGCGAGCGGACACTTTTTCAGTGTTCTTCGAGCATTGAAAATCTCCGACTTAAGATTCTGCAACACATACTGGTCGGGTGTTATTCGGGAACTGGATTCCTGCCGGGAGGAGCAGACGCACCTCCGGTTTTTGAGACATTGCCAGCGCTACATGAACTTCAATAATAACCTGGGAGGAACCTATCGTCATTTGGAACTGGAAAGAAAGTTGAGTCGCATGTGCATGAGTGCCGTGGAGAAGGACATAGCGGGCAGGCTGCCGACGAAGTTCGCACGCCTCGCAGCGTTTGTACTGGCCTACGGACAGACTCCGTTAGCCTGGAAAAAGTTCCCCAACATTCTGCTTAGCAAGATGCTCGCCATGGCTCCTCAGTTTGCCATCCAGGATTGCTTTCTTCTCAGTCGAGGAATGCAAATAGCTTGCGAACTAAGGTTTCGCCAGCATCTTCCGTCACTTGCTGCCATGCAGCTGTCCACCATGGATAGCATTCTCATCAGCTGTGCGGAGAGACACTTGGCCAATGTCGAAAAGGATCCGCTGAACGCAAGTGAACTAAGCATGATTGTAAGAACACTAAGTCATCGGAAGAGTAAGTAAAAATGTGTAAAGATAGCTAAATTTTGCTATTATAAGTTACAACAAATGTTGAACGCATATTTGCGCATAAAGTGTGCAGTTTTTATTTACCATAAACATTAACTACTTTAACTACTACTCAGTTTAAACATTCACTTCCGACTTTACAGCTCTTAAAAATACGATGGCTTACAACGGAGCCCTGTTGCAGTATAAAAACCTTCACTGCAAAGATCTCAGTTCCCGGGTAGTTCGGGACATGGCGTACAACTTTAACGCATCGCATTTCTTTGTCCCCGAGCTTTTGGAGTCCATGTTCGGCTACATTTCCGAACAGCATGCTCACATTACCGGCGACACAGTAGAGAAGGTCTTAACCTGTTCCTATAATTTAGGGTATACGCCTTCCTCTCTTGAAGTTTTAAACCATGCATCTGGAGTATTAATAAGGTGTGCATAATTATCCCATAAGGCAGATCTATAATTAATGTCTTTTAGAGACTTTGAACAGATGAGTGGTTTGTCGATTGTACAGGCATGTCTAGCATTGTGCTTCTACAAATCAATACCTGAGCAGCTGATCAATCAAGTATTTTGCGTGAAGTTCATTCAGCGTATTGAGGAGGAAATTCAGGTTTGCTACTCAAAGGCAACTTATCCGGAGCGGGTCCTTAACCTAGTCATGCAGCTAAATCGCACTGTATGCCTGGATTTTCCCGAGGCGAATGTACCCTGGTTTCAGCAGAATTACATAGAGGCTCAGAAAAGCAAAAGTAAGTATAACTTTTTTTTTTCTTAAAAAGTCTAAATTATAGAGCTTTTGCAGAGTCCTTGCTTCCTAGTGGGTCCATTGTAGAAGTTAAGCAGATGCTGCAGAATATTTTTCAGAATGATAATCACTTTCGTTGCAATCACACGACTCCTTACGGCTACCAAATAGACTTTGTGATACATTTCGATCGAAATAGAAAACCCGTCCCAGCACCTCCCGTGGAGGCGACGATGTTGGATCGTATAACGAAGTAGGCCAACATTTGCCATCTAAAATTGATGTACTATATTCACCGTATTAATTTCTAGGGTGGCTATACTACTGCTTAAATTTGACTCATTTTGCGAGAACGATCTGACTGCCCTGCGGGGTCCTGAATCTTTGAAGATGAGACATCTAGAAATGATGGGTTACAAGGTAATGCAAATCAACGAACACGACTGGAACTCCAAGTATATGGCATCGTCTGCAGCCAAGGCCAACTACCTTAAGTGCTTGTTAAAAATTTGCCATTAGATTTCGTGTTTGTACGTTTATTTTAATTTTCAAAAGTTTATTAGATTTATAGTAAACAAATTCGGATATTGTAAATTGCAGTTCGATTAATCGAGGCATTAATACAAAAAATGTATTCAAGAGTTTCGTACCCCCGTAGGATTCCTATGGATCTGACTTAGCACACCAATTGTAGGCGTTGTTAAACATAATCTGCCAAGGGCTCTCTGCCTTTCTTGGGGAAACCTCGAAGGACGGTGGCACATAGGGCCACTGGTACATGGAGGAACAACGTTCCGGATGTGGCATTAGGGCTAAATGTCGTCCATCCGCCGAGCAAATACCGGCTATTCCGCGAGGACTGCCGTTCGGATTAAGGGGATAGAGTTCCGTCGGCAAGCCTGCATCATCAACATACTGTAATGTAACCAGCTCTTCCGAATGTAGTTGGCTTATGAGCTTCTCCTCCCGGAATGCAAAACGACCTTCACCGTGAGCCACCCAACAGCCTAGAATTAGATCCTTCATGTTTTCCAGCATTATAGAGCGGTTGGCTGGAATCCTAACTGTAGCCCAGCGGCATTCGAATCGCTGGGATATATTATGGACCAGGGCTACTTCAGGATCTACACCCACTTCGCTGCCTGGACTGCCCACAAATCCAATAAGAGTCATCAGTTGGCACCCATTGCAAATGCCTAAAGAAAAGACTTCTTGACGGCGCTTAAAAGCCTCAAACTGAGGCAGCAGGCGAGGATTGTGGAGAATGTTGGCTGCCCAACCCTTGGCCGATCCTAAAGTGTCTGCATAGCTGAAGCCGCCCGGGAAGATTAGTCCTCGGTATTCGGCCAGGTTTGTGGTACCTGCAACAAAAACATATTTTGATTAATAGTAATTCTTAAAAATTTATTTTTTTTATAAAAAAATTCGCAATTTTCGGGGTCGGAAGATGCGCTACGTATGCATTATAATGGTTTACATTGTCAATGCCGAGATCCTTACGTTTTTTCACAGCATGACATTTGGAAGTAGATTTTCTCCCATTCTTCTTCCTATTCATAACAAAAAAAAATTTTTGTAAATTTGTAAAGCAAAACGTACCAATAATTGAAAAATTGCATCAGTCACAAACTCACTCTCATAGAGACCAGACGTGCCTTCGCTTCCAAAGCAAACCGAAAACAAAACACAAAAATAAAAAACTACCAACAACATTCTACAAAATTCTAACAGTAACCACAAGTGCACAAGTGCGCAAACCAAAAAAAGTGCAAGACCAACCAACGGGTAAAAAGACAGTGACGGCGTGATGGGGGATCCCCCCGATCGAGGTCCAATAACTGCCCACGAAAAAAATATGGCACTGTTAAGATCTCCTGGCCCAAAATACCTCATTATTAGAAGGTGTGATCTACATCTAGATCTTAGCACCATCAACCCATTTCTAATAAAAAAACAAATTGACTTCACATGTGGCGGGGAGGTAGAAGACTGTAATAAACTGAGAAACGGAACACTACTCATAAAAACAAAAACCAACACCCAAGCCAATAGATTACTCGCATTGAAAGCTTTTGCTCCTGACATAAAAGTCGAAGTGTGTATCCACAACGGACTAAACTCAACCAAAAGTGTAATCTACTCGAATGACCTAAGAGGAATAGAAGAAACTATTATACAAAAAGAACTTGCTAGCCAGGACGTATGTGAAGTTAAAAAGATACTGAAAAGGGAAAACGGCACACTTAAAGAGACTGGCCTAATAATAATTACGTTTAACCGCCATGACCTTCCAGAGAATATTAAAATTGGCTATCAAAGGACCGCAGTTAGGGAATACATTCCACTCCCATTAAGATGTAATAATTGTTTCGAATTCGGCCACCTACACAAGTTCTGCAAAAATAAAAAAATTTGCTATAACTGCGGAGAATAACACCACACAGACACACAGGAGAAATGCACTAGGCCACAAAGATGTATAAATTGTAATGACGACCAAAAAATCGACCCCCACAACTCAAACAACAGGAGATGCCCAATCTTCAAAACCCAGCAAGAGCTTATTGCTATAAATACAACCAAAAAATGCGACAACAAAACTGCCCTAACAATACTTCGATCAAGAAATTCAAACAACTCACCCATTTCCTACTCATCCATCGCCAAAACAACACCTCACACACATCACAACACTACACCTTCACAAAATTCAGGACCTCAACAACTCAAAGGACCCAACCTCACACAGCAAGGACAATCTACCCCCAGGAAACAATTAACTTCATACGCAGATCTTTCTATAGACAACAAATTAGACTCTTCCAATTCAACTCACCCAACCCCCAAACCAACCACTAACCCAGTTCAAATCCTACCTCTCTCTACATCAAAGCGAATGCTAGCATCTCTCAAAGCCGCAAACAAAAATGCAAACAAAAAAGTCAAGTCTAATTTAACAAAAACTGGAGAAGCTTCGAGCGACTCTTGTGACATGGAAACTAACTAATCTATCCACACCCCAATAAACTATAAATATGGTTAAAATAATCCAGTGGAACATTAAAGGTTACCGAAATAACTATCCCGAACTTCAATTAATTATTAAACAATTTAATCCACATATAATAGCCCTACAAGAAACACACATATCGAGCACTACATCACTCCCAATTCCCATAAACTTTTTAATTTACTGCAGCTACAGTACAAATGCATTCGGTGGCACAGCCCTCCTAGTGCATAAATCCATTTCCCACTCACAACATCCACTAAATCCAGATCTTGAAGCTGTAGCTCTTACCTTAGACTCCAAAAAAAAAATCACCCTTATCTCTACATACATTTCTCCCAATAAGCACTTCAATCTAAACAACTTAGAAAACGTCCTATCCCCAACAAACCTACCCACACTAGTCCTTGGTGACTTCAACAGCTGGCACCCTTATTGGGGTTCCCCCAGACCCAACTCCAGAGGAAACACCGTTGCAAAATTTATAGACCGCTCTGACTACATTCTATTAAACGACAAATCGCCGACTCACTACTCAACACACAACACATTTACACATATCGACCTCTCTCTCGCCACCGCCAACATTGCCCCCGAAATAACATGGAAAGTGATCGACGACCTCAATGGCAGCGACCACTTCCCATTACTTATTTCTTTGTTCCAGCATACATCCCCATCCTTTACCGCTAAACCCTCCTTTAACCTCAAAAAAGCAAACTGGAAACTTTATAGTGACAATATCTTAAATTACAGCTCAGGTACTCAACCTACCAATAATATAAACAAAGAAGCTGCCATAATTAAAAAAGTTATAATTCAAAGTGCCCACCTCTCTATACCCCAAAACTCTATCTTTACCCTCAAACGTACTGTTCCCTGGTGGAACAACGACTTAGCTTGCCTTAAATACACGAAAAACACAAAATGGAAATTGCTTAAAGCTAACATCAGTTCAGAAAATATAATTGAATTCAAAAAAGCCAACGCAAAATACAAAAGAGCAATTAGAGAAGCCAAAAAAACCGCCATCAACTACTTCACCTCCGAAATCCAACCCAACTCTGACCCAACTAGATTGTGGGCAAACGTTAAACGTCTATGCGGACTCTATCCCACTAAACATATCCACACTATCTATAACCCTTTCACCCATACCATCCCCAAGCTTTTCGAAAACACTATTACACCCCATTTGCAACATCTTTGTAGATCGATTATATCTCCATGTCAACATGGATTTATAAGGCGAAGATCTACGACGACAAACCTCTTGGAGCTAACGTCTTTTGTAATAAATGGCTTTAGAAAGAACATGCAGACTGACGTAGTTTACACTGACTTTAGTAAAGCGTTTGATTCAGTAAATCACTCGCTACTTGTATTAAAGCTAGACTTATTGGGGTTTCCATGTGATCTTCTAACATGGATCTCAAGTTATCTGAGTGGTAGGACTCAACGAGTCCTCTTTAAAAACTCGATCTCTGATTTGATCCGAGTTACTTCAGGCGTCCCACAAGGAAGCCACCTTGGCCCACTTCTTTTTACTTTATTTATAAACGATCTCCCTCTAGTCTTGACAAAGTCGCGTGTCCTTATGTACGCAGATGACGTTAAGTTATGCCTGCAATATAACGAAATTTCTAGCAGTTCAGACTTACAATCTGACCTAAACGCTTTTCAAACATGGTGTTGTGAAAATCTTTTGGATTTAAATAGCGCTAAGTGCAAAGTAATGACATTTTTTCGGGTGAACCCACAATATGCAACGTATACGCTGGGTGGTTGCGCGTTGTCTAGAATTACGCATGTCGATGACCTTGGCGTCCTCCTTGACCCTAAACTTAAGTTTTGTGACCATATTACTTCTATGGTGAATAAAGCCAGGGGTGTACTTGGATTTATTAAGAGGTGGTCAAAGGAATTCGATGATCCCTATGTTACAAAGACTCTCTTCATTTCACTAGTCCGTATAATCCTGGAGTACTGTTCTGCAGTTTGGAGTCCTCAGTATGGTGTACATATAGACCGGATAGAGTCTGTGCAAAAGAACTTTTTATTATTTGCTCTACGGGGCCTTAACTGGAATGCAAGCCTTATTTTACCATCCTACTCTAGTAGACTTCTCCTAATTAATCTACCATCCTTAGTAAACCGTAGAACGATGCTTGGCACAACTTTTATCTATAAACTTATTCACGGGGATGTGGAGAGTCCCGAGTTACTGGGTCGCATAAGCTTCTCCGTGCCTAATAGAATTACCAGGAACTATGTTCCTCTTACATTAAATATTTGTAGATCTAACTTTGATATGCATGAACCGTTTAGAGTACTGTGTAACGACTATAATAGACTATACCACATTATATCTACTACCGACTCTTTGCCAAGCCTAAAATCATTAATTTTATCTTACCTAGCACAAAATTAGTATTAGTATTAGTCTCGTACGTATTTGAAATCTTAGTCTGTCCGCTTCTACATTGTGCTTTTAACTTCTCGCGATCTCGTTTTTACGCCTATTAGGCTCCGCGCGTAACAAGCACTGCTTGGTGTCGTAAGGGCCACTTGTTTGCGCTGATCATAGTGCATCAACGTCCGTAAATACTAACACCACCAATCCATCAGAAATAGCAAACACCTTCGGTAACGTCTGGTCAAAAGAAGCTGAGAACTCAAATTTTTCTACTACATTTAGATCAAATAAGAGCCTTGTCAACTACACCACAAACTACTTACCATGCCACTCAGCCCTTGAAATAGAAAAAGACATAACCCTAATAGAACTTCTATCAGCCCTTAGCTCTCTCAAAGGTGCCACTCCAGGACCGGACCGCATCTCCTACTGCATGATTAAAAACACACCTACCCCTTTTAAACTGAAAATTTTACAACACTTTAATAATATTCTCAACTCTCATATCCCTCAATCATACAAACTCAGCCTAGTCCTCCCTATTTTAAAACCCCAAAAACCCCAAATCGAGCCCAAATCATACCGACCTATTGCCCTAAACCCATGTTTAGCAAAAGTTCTGGACAAAGTTATTGCTAAAAGATTGTGGTGGTTTGTTTTAACCAACAAACTTTTGCACAACAACCAATTCGGTTTTAAAAGGGGAAAATCTGTCCTAGACAGTCTACTATACGTAGACCACCTAGCGACCAGAGCCCTTTCCTTAAAACGACACATTTCAATAATATCCCTAGATTTCGCTAAAGCCTTCGATAAAATAGGAATACATTCTCTCATCCACCAACTCCAAAAATGGAAAGTAGGCCCACGAATACTAAAATACGTGGCCAACTTTATGAACAACAGGAAAATCATAATCAAAAACGGAACCTCACTTTCCAACTCATTCCCACTTGACAACGGCATCCCACAAGGCTCTCCCATCTCAGTTATCCTATTCCTAATAGCCTACAATTCCCTTTGTAACATCATTTCCATTCCTAGACAATTTAAATTTACGGCCTACGCTGACGATTTCCATTTAATCATAGAACACAAAAGAAAAAAAAACCCCTCTACAAATCTAACAGCTGTCTTCCAAAAAATTAAAGAATGGTGTACTTACTCAGGTTCCTCCCTCTCGATTGAAAAAAGTCAACACCTCCACATATGTCGGAAACACAATTGCAGAGCAAAAATATATACTGGTTCCCTAACCATCACTGAAACTAGCACTACAAAAATCCTAGGCCTCACCATTAATAATAAATACAACTGGTCCACCCACATAAGCAGACTAAAAGATAGCCTCCGCAAACCCTTAAACATCATCAAACACCTATCCTCCCCAAAATACAACACCAACACCTCATCCCTTATCCAAATTATCAAATCAATCCTAATCACTAAAATCGACTACTGCCTACCTATCTATGGTAGCGCACCTACACACTTAATTAACCACTTAAAAACCATTCAAAATTCAGCAATTAGAGCAGCACTAGGCGCATTTCGTACTACACCAACCAACAACCTTCTCATTGAATCCAACATTTATACAATAGAACACAGAAGAGAACTTTCAACGGGCAAACTATTAAATAAATTAATTCACTCTTACGACACCCCCCTTAGTCATCTAACCAAGACCACCAATAAAAAATTTAAATACCCAAGCACAATAGACCGAACCATAGAAATCTGCAAAAAACTAAACCTCCCTTACCTACCAATCAAAAGCTACCCCAACAAAAAATACAACATGGAACTAATAATAAAAGCTACAAATACTGATCTGTCCAAGTACAGTAAAGCCAACATCCCTCCAACTACCTATAAACAACTTTTCCAATCCCTAAAAAACACCCTCCCTAACCACCAATTCCTTTACACCGACGGCTCGATGGCAAATGGCATATCAAGCTTCAGCGTAACCGACGAAAACAACACCATCAAATGTGGTCTTCTTCCCCTCTATTCCTCAGTCCTTACAAGCGAACTAATAGCCATCCACGAAGCTATAAAAACAGCTTTACAAAATCCAGGAAAACACGCAATCTGCTCAGACTCCCTATCGTCCCTTAACTCCCTTACTAATTTTAACAACCACTCCTTCTACCCTACAATCATAAGAAACCTAATTACCAATCATTTCCCAAAAATCAAACTAATTTGGATCCCTAGTCACATCGGCATAAAAGGCAATGAGAATGCTGACAAAACAGCAAAAGAAACACAAAAATACCCGCTCATATACACACAAAACAACAACACTAACGACATTACACACTACCTCAAAAAGTACATTAAATTAAAACAATCCGACCTGCATAACAATACCTCTCCCTGGTACAACAATATCGTTAAAAATACTCCTTCCAGCTTTACGTAATCGCACACCAATCATAATAGGAAAACCCAAATAATTATAAACCGAATTCGACTAGGACACACCTCACTTACAAACTCACACTACATTGACAGATCCCTTCCAAACACTTGCCCATACTGCAACAGCCCTCATTTAAACATTGACCACATTTTATGCTCCTGCCCCTCCCTCTCCCAACCTAGAGCTACATCCTTCCTTTCTGACAACCCAGCCAACATCATAGCAAACCCTTCCAATGAAAACATAACTAAAGTCATTTCATTTCTTCAAAAAGCCCAACTTATTCACAAAATCTAAAATTGTTCTCACTTCTCTAAATTAAATTATTACTGTCATCCCAGACGAGCGGAAGGCCTCAGCTGCTAATGCTCTTATTATAGTTAGTTCATAGTTTTAAAACTTAAGCTAGCTTTATATAAATAAATAAATAAATTGAAAAATTGACAGAAAAACCTATCACTTCATCAATTGATTTTAACGTTTTAAGTTTGAATACTTTGACACTTTTTTTTCAATTAACCTTTATCAATGAAGTTTTTGTTTAAATAGATTAAGTTTGCAAAAACTCTATATTTCCTAATTACATTTTTAATTTGATATATGAGAAATTTGAAGTCTGTACATCATTTATATTTATCCAACAGCTTACAGGAAATTTTTGAAATTTATTTAAGATATATGATATATGAGAATATTTAAGTCTCTAACATCATTTATCTTTATCTAACAGATTACAAGAAATCTTTCAAATTTTAAAGCTAGATTGGGGCTTCCCCCTTAATGCGATTTTTAGCTTACCTTGCAAAAGATCCGACATGGTCACATCGTGCACCTCGAAGTTAGCTTTTAGAAGGCAGGCCATCATCTCACGCTCACTGTTGACACCCTCCTCCCGGAGTATTGCCACACGGACTGGGGCGTTGGATCGTTTAAGAGTTAACTCTGCCTGCAGATTCAAGGGACCCCTGTATCGCGGGGCTTTGCGATATTCAAGGCTCTTATACTCCGCCTGGGCGCACTCTGGGTTGGCCTGAAGCTTTTCAAGTTCATAACTTGTGCGCTCCCACTTCTGGTAGAGCAATCGGAGGGGCTGATCCAGCAGCTCTGATGCACCCTGCTTGATTACCACACGGGAATCGAGTCCGAATCCATCAGTCACGCCCAAATAGTAGTTCGGTATTCCGACGACTTCGTAGGTGGATCGCACTCGCTCCAAATCCGTCTCTAATATTTCCACTACCCATCCACATTCCTCCGCGAAGAGAAGCGCCAGCTCGGGACGATTGATTTCCTCGGCAGCTGTACTGTAGTTCTTTAGTTTGGCCAAAGGCTCCGATATATCCACCCTGAGACCACTCAGCCCGCCGATCGCCATTTCCACAAGACAAACGAGCAATCCTCCGTCGCTGACATCGTGTCCTGCTTTAAGAAGGCCTTCTCCCAACAACGATTGGGTGACTGCAAATGCCTTACCCAGCAGATCACTCCTTGTCAAGTTAGGTGCCTCCTTGCCCTGCTGGGCGTAGGCCTGAGCCAAAGCCGAGCCACCTAGGCGAAGGCTGTCTTCCAGGTTTATCCAGAGCAAGACAGTTTGGGAGCCCAAGCCTGGACCCTTTATATCAGGTGTAACCCTTAGCCGAACATCCGGACAGGGAGCGTAGGTTGAGATGACAAGAGTACCCGGGGACTTTATTGTCTCGCCTTCCACCTTTGCAGCCATGGACAGAGAGTCTTTTCCCCCGTCGATGGCGATATGCAACTCCTCAAGAATCTTGCAGAGCTCCTTGCAGGCGTCAAACATCTTCGCTCCTTCTCCGGGCAACTTTGCAGCCCACATCCAGTTTCCTGAACACTTGACGTCTGCAAGTTCGCTTATCTTTACAAATACAAGGTTGCTAAGCGCCTCAGCCACACACATCCTGGCCATTGCGGCGGGATCAAGCAGACCCTTGAGAGGTTGAGTACCAATTGAGGTGGCAATACCGGAAGTGCTAAAGTGAGATACGGTGGTTAACGCGTAATCCGAAAGTGGAGCTTGCAACGGACCCACGCACTGTTGCTGTACGATCAACCCTCCAACGCAGCGATCCACCTTATTTGTGAGGAAGCGCTTACTACCGACTGCCACCAAACTAAGAACTCTTTCCAAAGCCTCTTCCAGGTGCAAGTCTTTCTGCAGACGCAATTCCTTTAGCGGAGTCGGCTCGCGGCTCAACTCATACGTTCTTTTAGGCATATCGCCCAAGACATACTTGAGCTCCAAGTCAAACGGTGAAGGCGTGCTGGGGTTGCATTCGTTCAGGGCCTGTTCAATGTCCTTAGGGGCAGCCTTCTCCAGCAGCGTGACTCGCCCATCCCCAGTCACTACTCCTACAAAGCTAATAGGGCACCGTTCACGTCGGCAGATTTTCTCGAGCAGATCGCGTTGATCATCTTTGCAGAGAATGGCGTTGTTTTCCTGGTACTCGGCACCCCACAGCTCCAAGGCAGTGATTGTGGGATCGCCTAGTTGAAACTCCTTGGAGAAAATAACTGCTCCCGCGAAGCCGGGTTCTACAAGTTCCTTAAGAACGTTACCATTGCCGCCAGCTCCCTGGTCGTGAATGGCCAGGATAGGATTCTGGTCGCCAAGTTCTAGACAGGCGCGTACAACGCGATTTAACTTGTTCTCCATCTCTGGGTCTCCCCGCTGAACGGCGTTGAAGTCTAGTTCTGCGTCTCCAGATCCCTGTACCTCCACAGAGCTTGCGGCACCGCCACCCACTCCTATTCTGTACACTGGGCCGCCGATCTTGGCAAGCAGCTGGCCGCGAGTCGGCAGCAGCTTCTCACGCATCGATGCGGGCATTGTGCCTAGGCCACCGCTAAACATGATCGGTTTTACGTACTCATCCCGGTGGCTCGCAACAGCTGCACTGTTGAGGCCATATGAGAGGGCGAAGCCGGAGATCACCGGCTCGCCGAACTTGTTTCCGTAGTCTGAGGCGCCGTTGCTCGCCTCTATGAGCACCTGAAGCGGGGGTGCAAACGTCTCAGGATACTTATAGTCTGAGGGCTCGTACGGCTGTTTATAACCTGCGTGGTTTAAAATCAATAAAGGTAAAATTGAGTAAACTATTCCCGAAAGTATAAGAGTATAAGGGATAAGTTGCTGATGATGTTATTTTAAAAGATTATTATTATAAAACTGGTCTTGTTCCTTACTATTCCTCAAATATTTCAAGAGAACTAAAAGCCATCCACGAAGCTAGAAAGGCCGCATTACAAATTACACGATACTAAAGAATATCCTTCGAAAGGTCTTTCCGGCAAATAAGTTTTTTACATTTTAGCTGTTAGTCAACAAACCCAGCATATAGATGGTACAACACTTTAAAACGAGGACGGAGGCTAACTTCGGCAAGCCGAAGTTTTAATACCCTTGTAGACTTTGCCGAAATTGCTAAAACTGAAAAAGTAGCGAAAGGAATAAGATATACATAAATAGACTAGATTTGCATCGTTTGATGTCAATTGCTTTTATACTGCAAAAATGTCATATAAAAATAGAAAAAAGGGATACTTTCGCAGCCTTTAACAATTTTTCCTACGGAAGCTATAAGATATAGACGTCCGTCAGTAGCTTACACACTGCGCGAAATATTCTGAAAATCATCAAATAGGATATAGACGTCCTATCGCCAAGAGCTTTTACCCTGATCAATGTATGGATAAAACAAGAAAGGAAAGCTAACTTCGGGCGGAGCCGAAGTTGATATACCCTTGCAGAATATTATGTACATTATATTCTCCAAAATTATTCATATAATGCATTCTTAATACTCATAAAAAATCCCAACTTCCTAACTTTAAAAACACCAAAGTTATGGCCTTTCCAATCGTTCAGTTATATGGCAGCTATAGGATATAGTCGGCCGATCCTTATGAAATTTGGTGGGTCGTATTGATTAACCAAATATAAAATCCATAGAAAATCCCAGCTTCGTAACTTTACAAACATTAAAGTTATGGCATTTCCGATCAATCAGTTATATGGCAGCTATAGGATATAGTCGGCCGATCCCGGCCGTTCCGACATATATACTGCGTGCAAAGGAAAGAAGGGTGTGTGCAAAGTTTCAGTTCGATATCTTTGAAACTAAGAGACTAGTTTGCGTAGAAACAGACAGACGGACAGACAGACGGACAGCCGGACAGACGGACATGGCTAGATCGACTCTCCTGGTGATGCTGATCAAGAATACTTTATAGGGTCGGAAATGTCTCCTTCACTGCGTTGCACACTTTTAACCAAAATTATAATACCCTCTGCAAGGGTATAAAAATAAGATTTTGAAAGATTTATGTAAATAGCTTTTACACTGCGCGAAATATCTTCTATTCTTGCAAGTTATATCCGATTGTTCCTATGGGAGCTATAGGATATAGACATCCGATCGGGGCGGTTTTCCAACTTGATCTGCGTAAAACATGTGTTTTAGGACGACTGTGAAAGTTTCAGATCGCTAGCTTTTATATTGAGCTCGCAAACGGTATTGAAACAGACGGACGGACGGACAGACGGGCAGACGGACGGACGGACAGACGGGCAGACGGACATGGCTATATCGACTCCCCTATTGATCCTGATCAAGAATATATATACTTTATGGGGTCGGAAACGTCTCCTTCACTGCGTTACAAACTTCTAACCAAAATTATAATACCCTCTGCAAGGGTATAAAAAAACTATTTTACACTTCATTTCTTAATCTATCTGCACTGGAAAACCATCTCTAGAGTAAATTATCGATTTAATTTTTGTAAACTAGCGGAAGAAAGAATTTTGAATGTATATATTTGTTTCACTCACCTGGAATGTGAAGAGCTCCCACGCAGTAACCAGCCGTTCCCGCGATTGGAACCCCACCTCTGCCCACGCCTTGAACATCACGTAGTCGTCCGCCCGTGCCAGTAGTGGCCCCGCTGAAGGGCGCCACAGCCGTGGGCATGTTGTGGGTTTCCGCCGTAAAAATAAGGTCAGACTGCACGCTCTCCAAGCGCACTGGTCCGGGAGCCACCACGGAGGTTGGGACAATGGCCTTGTGCTGGAATCCCACCATGGCGCTGCTATTGTCGCTAAACTTAATGGTGTTGTTGGCGTTCGAGTGAGCTTGTGTGTCCATTATCATACTTATAAGTGACTTGGGCTGTTCCACCCCATCGATCACCATGCGTCCACGGAAAAACCAGTGACGCGAGTGCTCACTGTTGCTCTGGGCGCAGTCGAACAGCTCCACTGTTGTGGGATTGCGGCCGAGCTCCTTGACGAACAAATCGTGATAGTAGTCCAGATCGAACTCGTTGAAGGCTAGGCCAAGCTTTTGATTGATGTGGTCCAGTGCCGGCCGCCCCTCCTCCAACACGGGCACGACTTGCCAGTTGTCCTGACGTTCTGGTAGCTGTTCATCGAAGCTCGCAATGGGGGTGTTCTCCTCGGTGTATAGACACTGTGTCATGCGGTCGCCTATCAAAGGAACGAACCAGGCCGCCTCCGGCACCTCCGAATCATCGCCAAAAGTCAGAAGGTAGCGGGTGGAAGTTTCAACCCGACGAACCTCGGTGTATCCGAGGTTCTGGAATATGTTTACGCAGTTTGTGGAGTAGGGCGTGGAAAAGTTAAAGCGTGGACCGATCTCCAGGATCAACTGGAGCTTGCTCTCCGCTTGGAGAACGGAATGTCTGACCAGGCTCTGGCCGCTCTTCAAGGGTTGCTTTACCAGCCAGATCAGTAGCTCATCCAAGGCCAGAGAATGCTCTGCCTGCCCGCTGTACTCCAGATGATAGCAACGCTCCATGCGCACAGATACCACGGCGGCGTTCCTTTCCTGCAGTCGCCTCAGGGCTTTCTGCTCCTCGGCCGCGCTGTGTGCCTGCGCATCATAGTAGCGAAGAATGACCATGTCGTTGGGCTGTAAGAAACGAAATGCTGATCTAGTATAAAAAGTGCGGGCATCTATCGCGTCAAATCGAGTGATCTTGGCTTGCCGTGCCCACTGGGGTTATCAACTTGCGGCACCTATACCACAGCAGCAGATCAGGTTACAGCAGATCGAATGAAATCGCATACAGGCAACCGTTGCACTGCCGTCACAACTTGTTTTTGTCAGGCTGGGAATTCGCCGATAAGCTAGCGTAAACATATTTTCCATCACGAACAGCCGTTTTCAATTGGGTAGTAACCAACACCAAGTATGTACCGCAAATTGAAGCACAATAAGACTGAGCAGAGCAACACGTGCGTTAGAGCTGCGAACTAAGATCTCTCATTCTTCGCTTTGATTCCACCACTCTGTGCTGAGCTTGCCAGTGTTGAGCAAGGCCGGACACCAAGCGTTCTAATTTGAACCCGCTAGAGGGTTCTACTAATAAAAATAAAAAATGTAAATATATAAATATTAACAAAAATCGTTTGTCCAATCCTTAAAAATATTTTTTTTATCAAAACTTAAAAGTACAATAAGTAAGTCCAGTTAACAAAATAAATTAATTTTAATTCTTAAGAGTTTGGCTAGCAAGGGCACTTCTCATTTTTCATAATTAATTTAATAATTCATTTTTAATTTTAATTCATTTTTTTCTTAAAATTTCCGAAAGGTTACCAATTCTTTTGTGATTTTAAAAAGTTAAAACTTTTATATTTGGCGGTTTATCTGTATACCTTTCAATATCTCAATACCTTTATGTAAGTTTTCCATGACAGTTACCATTTCCAACAAGGAAATAATTTTAGTCAAAGACTTGACATCCTTGTTATGTTAAAAAATATCATATGATATCCTCAATATTGTTTGATTTCTCGTCCATCTGACGACTTCATAGTTAAGCCTAGTACTCACATCGACAAAAACTGTCCGCCAGTCATGAGAGAGAGCGAGAGGCAAACAGCTGGCGTTCACTTTTCGTCAACGCTTTTTCTCACCTCGGTCCTCAGATCGACGAAAAAATACCAGAAAATTGCATAGCGTTACCAGTCTGCGGAAATGAACTTTGATTGAACCCTAGCGAAAAGATTAAAAAATTTAATCTTTTGGCGTGCGCTTCTCACTGAACATTATAAGAAATGGAGGGATTGCAGGTGTTTACATGTGAGGACAAAATAACATTAATACTATCTGGGGTGCCTCTTGTCAGAGCAAAATGTTTTTTAGGTCCAGAATGTTCGAAAAAACTCAATAAAAGTGCAGCTATGAACTTTAAATTAGCAAATAATTATCAGTAAATTAAAAAAACAACTGTTAAATTTAAATTGTATTGATTTTTAATTTCTTTGTACACTGGCAGACTTGTCTTGCCAAGATATTTGATAATATCTTTTAAATGCTCTTTCCCGCAAATACGATATTTGAACTTTAACTGCTTGTCAACAAACCCAGCTGATTGACAGTACGACCGTAGCACGCTTAAATCTGATGAACTCTCGAAATTTTGGTCATACTGGAAAGATTAAAGTTTTTACGCTAGCATTCTCGTTTGTCGGTCTGAGTACTAGGCTTTATAATGTTCATTGAGAAGCGCACGCCAAAAGATTCAATTTTGTATTCTTTTTGCTAGGGTTCACCCAAAGTTCATTTCAGCAGACTGCCAACGCTATGAAATTTTCTGGTATTTTTTCGTCGATCTGTGGACCGACGTAAAAAAAGGCCCGACGAAAAGTGAACGCCAGCTGTTTGCCTCTCGCTCTCTCTCATGACTGGCGTACAGTTTTCGTCGATCTGAATACTAGGCTTTATATCGTAAAGAATGTTCAATGTTTCTCATCCTTAACTTTCCTGTCCACTCAAAGTCGCCCAGTCTGCCTTACATTTTGCTACGGGAAGTGTTTTTTAAAATACCGCAAATGGCTCCGAATGACAAAACTATTAACTTCGGGCGGAGCGGAAGTTGATATACCCTTGCAAAATACTCTGTAAATTATATTCTCCAAAATTATTCATATGATGCATTCTTAATACTCATAAAAAATCCCTTCCTAACTTTAAAAACACCAAAGATATGGCATTTTCAATATTTCAGTTATATGGCAGCTATAGGATATAGTCGGCCAATCCTTATGATTGATTAGTTAAAAATAAAACCCATAGAAAATCCCAACTTCCTAACTTTAAAAACACCAAAATTATGGCATTTCCGATCGTTTAGTTATATGGCAGCTATAGTCGGCCGATCCGACTTATATACTGCGTGCAAAGGAAAGAAGGGTGTGTTCAAAGTTTCAATTCGATATCTTTAAAACTGAGAGACTAGTTCGCGTAGAAACAGACAGACAGACATGCCTATATCAACTCAGGATACTGAGAACATATATACTTTATAGGGTCGGAGATGTCTCCTTCACTGCGTTGCACACTTTTGAACAAAATTATAATACCCTCTGCAAGGGTATAAAAATTATTATCATACCATTAAGAGTATAGAGGGAAATGGGATTAAGCAGGAAAAAGTGGTCAAATCGAGAAAGTTTTCACAAAGCTGTCCATAAAGTGTGCCAATAATTTTGTTTAGGTAATTTGTTTCTTTTCTTTATACCCTTGCAGAGGACATTATAATTTCAGTCAAAAGTTTGCAACCCAGAGAAGAAGACATTTCCGACCGTATAAAAAATATATATTCTTGATCAGCATCACGAGAAGAGTCGATCTAGCCATGTTTGTCTGTCTGTCCGTCCGTCCGTTTCTACGCAAACTAGTCCCTCAGTTTAAAAGCTATCTGCTTGAAACTTTCCCAAAAGTTGTCTTTCTATTGCTGGTAGTATATAAGTCGGAACGAGCCGGATCGGGCGACTATATCATATAGCTGCCATATAACTGATCGATCGGAAAAGCCATAACTTTGGTGTTTTTAAAGATAGGAAGTTGGGATTTTCTATGAGCTTTATTTTACAATTAATCCGACCTACCAAATTTCATAAGGATCGGACAACTATATCTTATAGCCCCCATATAACTGATTGATCGGAAGTGCCATAACTTTGGTATTTGTAAAGTTAAGAAGTTGTGATTTTTTACGAGTATTAAGAATGCATCATATGAATAATTTTGAAGAATATAATTTACAGAATATTCTGCAAGGGTATATCAACTTCGGCTCCGTCCGAAGTTAGCTTTTCTTTCTTGTTTGATATTAATTTTACCGCCAATACAGTACAAAATTTAACAACAAAATAAAGAGAACCATAATTATCCAGTAAATTTGCAATAAAAGATGGATAACTTAGTCAACGAAAAGTTTTAAATCCGAAATCCACTGACCGATAACCTATTTTTTTTTCTAATCCTTTCACTTTATACAGAATTGTTGCACGAAGACGAATTAAAAAAAATTGAAGTTTTAGACACGTTTGTATAAGTAATAGTTAAAAGTTTGTAAAAAGTCACAGAACACGAATATTCTTTTTTGTACACAAACTGTTTATGCAAAGAATCAAAATAATACACTGACTGGTAGGCAAATTTCTCGTTTAATTGCTCTTCTCGTTCCTAGATTTCTGCGCCGGCTTACAAAGCTTACTTTGACATTGTACTTTATGTGTATTAATCTGCATAAATAGGTGTCAGCATTATCGTGAGTCCCATCGAAATCTGCCAGACAAAGGCTAAACTTATGGATCGTAAGCAACCAGCCATAACAGTTAGCCGGATCGTTCGGTGAAGATTTGTTATAAAATATATTTAATGGCTTGAGAAAAGTTTTTGTTGTTGCAGCCGCACATGTAGCTAGATGTCCATCTTGCCATTGGTTAATTGTTGTACTAAAACGACGATCTTGCTCCATCTAAAATAATTCACTACTAAACAGCCTCCGCGCGACCATGCACTGTCGCCTACTCAGCACCTATGTTATGTGCATAGCCTTCGCCGCCTTGGCGGCCTGCGCGCTGATCTCATCCATGCTTTTGCGAGCGCTCTCCGTGACTTCATCGATGGAGCGCCGCGTGCTGTGAAGGAGTTCGTCTGTGCCACGGGCGATCCCTTTGACCTCTGTGTTGATAAGCCCGATCACCCACTCCAGGCCCTGCCGACCCTTGCCCGCGTTGGTGCTGATCGTCGATGTAAGGAGGTCCTCCATGTAGTGGGACAGTGGGACTCCGAACACTGTCACCGTGGCCTCCTGCTTGAGCAGAGTCTTGCTAGCGTCCGCCGGATGCGGCTCGTAGTAGAGTACTTCATCGACGCTGATGTTCCGGCAGAATGTGAGGTTATTTGTCTTTAGAACCATCTGCTTGCGCTCTGGGTCGACCGTGGATCGTTCGCTGGCGAAGCAAGTCTTTGCCGTGCCAATCAGGGCGTGCGTCCACTTTGGGAAGTACCACTTGGACTGCACCAGCCGATGCGTGTGCAGCACTCCGTTCACCACCCGCCGCTCGACCACGTCCGTGCCAATGATGGAGGGTGTCATCGGGTTGGGGTACTTGCGCCACGCCGCCTGCGTAACCGTCTCCCAAGGATGGTTAAAAATATGCTCCGACGTCCAGATTTTCATTATGCAAGCGCCGTTGTCGTCACCTTCGGGAGTGGGAAGTGAGTCCTACGAGCTGTGGGCTGAGCTGAGCCTGCAGGGACAGACGAATCGGGAAAGAGCGTTAGGAACGGTTCACGGATCAAATTTTGACGGGAAAATCGGAATTATTGAATATTTCAGAAGCAAGTTACGAGAGCTGACCTTTACTCGTGTTGTGCGCTGCTAGAGATGAAAGTTGGTCCGATAGTCCTAGCTGTCAATGGGGTGGATACACCGGCGCAGACAAAGAAAGTGCCGTAGGCACCCTGTGCACAATAATTCTTTTATTAATGTTTATAAACAATTTAACGGCTAGATCTAGAGTTATTTCACTTCTATTGTATCCTAATCCTATTCCGTGCCGAAGGTTCGTACATACTTCTCGAAGGGCCGCTTGTCCAGTCGTTGCAAGCGTGACTGGAGGAAGTCGCGGAATTTACGCATCTCGATAGCGTCCGCCCTGATCAGCCGCCTCTCCTCGTCCATCACTTCTCCCAGCAGTTCCTCGCTGTCCGCCGCCCGCCGCCACACCGACCGCTCTAAGCGAGAGCTGATCTGGTTGACGATCTTCTCGCTCTCGTAATCCATGATTTTGGCCAGTGCCTTGGCCGGTGTGCGTCGCGTATTGCGTGAATCGAGAATGGCGGAGGGGGCGGGGGTGACGTCTAGGTTCGCCTCCTTCTGCTCTGTCCTCTGCTCGATAAACTCAGTCAGAGAGGGCTCGTCAGGATGCGATTCACTGTGCGCCGAGTTGTTTTGGAAGTTGGTCAGGTGAAAGGTGCCATTGGTGTCGTAAAACTTGTAACCAAGCATCTCCAGAGCTATTTCCGTAAGTAAGTACGACATTTGGCCGAAATCACAGTTAAAACAAGGAAGCAGTATACTGCAGTTCCGGAACCAGAATTCGATAACTAGCGTGAGGTGTGGCAGCACTGACTAACAGCTGTTTTCTGTTCAGCTTTTTACATGCTCATCGCAAGAATAGTAGACGAAAGGAGCAAAAGAGGGCCTATATTTACATCGAATGCAGGCGAAGTCAGTTTAGCCATGAAAATCAACGAGAAGAACCTGTACATCTTCGCAAGAACACCGCCCTTTGACATGGAAGGTATGGGACAGAGCCCTTGCTCGTATATTGACCATTATAATGCATTAATCACCCGATCACCTTGCAGGCTTCCTCAACAAACGGGGAGAGGTGAACAAAGCCTTTCAGCGACGCTACTTCGTGCTGAAGGGCAACCTGCTGTTCTACTTCGAGTCGGGCATAGACAAGGAGCCCCTGGGTCTAATTATTGTTGAGGGCTGCACCATTGAGCTGTCCAACGAGGTGGAAAACTATTGCTTTGAAATCGCCTTTAATGGAAACCGTACCTACATACTATCCGCCGACAACCAGGAGAGCATGGAGACGTGGATGAAAGCGCTCACCTGTGCCGGTTACGAGTACAAGCGCATAATCATGGCCGAGCTAAAGCGAGAGCTACACGAAATCGAGGACTCGAGAAACAGTGAGCCACCTCTGTGAGGTATTTCCAAGATCCGTATATTCTAATTCTGCGCGTTCTTTAATACGCAGAAATGCTTGGTAACGCCATTGAAGGTCCGAAAAGTGCTTTGGAGGGAGCAAAACCCAGGCCTCCGCCCAGGCGAACGAATCCTTTTAACAGACCCGCCCCTCCTCCTCCCGAAATTTCCCTTAGGGCCGGGGTTGTTATGTCGCCCCTTCCCTTTGTCAACGGAAACTTCGGCTCCAGCAACGCTCGCCTGCAGCAGGAGAAGCTGATGGTCAAACAAGGTAACGAGTACATACATGCATTTCTTATATATATATAGTACATAGTATGCACATATTTAAAGCACTCGTGGAGCCCTTTGACTGCCCATCCAACAAAACAGCTCAAGTAAATTAGCTTAGTTCACAAGAATTTTCGATTCAAACAACGCAGCTAATATTAATTCACCGATAGACCGCAAATTTGTTGAGCAATTTGTAATCCTTTCAAGATGATATTACAATTTCAGTCCAAAGTTTGCAGCGCAGTGAAGTAGAAATTTTAGACCTATAAGGTATATTAATTATTGATCCAGCCATGTCTGTCAGTTTCTAGGCATCTAGCCTCTCTCCATATAAGTCGGCACGGATTGATCTACCGTAGCATTTAGCTCCCATGTAAACAATCGGGAAAAAAGAAAAACAAAACTTCATCGCTTTTGACTGAGATAGAGTAATTTTGTATAGTTAGACAAAATTGGTATTAATTTTTTTTAATTGATTTCTGTGGACGTTTGGTTTTTAAGAAGAACCCAAACGAATATAATTTAATGTTGTGGCCAAGAATTTAGCTTTAATTAAAAGATACTAGCTTGCCAATATATTTAAAATATGATATTGGTGAACTGGACGCCGCAGCCGGCTCGAATAAATTTCAGATGAGAGGCCCAATTTTTACAAGATAATTTGGTTTAGCGATAATGCTGATTGGGTACCTTAATAAACATTTGATAATCTTCAAGCTTTTGCTACTTCGTGTTACAGTTATATATTACATCTTCAAATTACTCTATTAATCTCTTACGAATGATTTAAAAATTAAAAGAAAAACTTTGTTTTTCAAAATACACGCATATTACTTAATATCATCTTATTAGCATCTTTTAACTTGTAAAAATCCAAGGAATAAATCATATTGATCGTCTGATTTAGTTGTTTATTTTGTTGTTGTGAGCTATGCTAAGCTTAGCTGTTTAAAAGTAATCATTAAAGTTTCAGCACATAATAGAGGCTGTTATTCGATTATTTCTAACAAATCAACCTCGAGTATGGAGCCGATTTTAAACTCAACTCTTCTTGGGCTCTATGTATGTATGTAATTGAGGCTGTTTTCCCCAAAACAATGTGGGTCTACCGATAGTCGAAGCCAGAGATAAGATCTTACCAACAGTATATAATCGTGTATAACAAGCCGCTGTCAGAAAAATTCCCAACCAAATCGGTTGCATATTGCCAAAGCCATGCTACAGTACTGTACACTTGCAGATGCCAACGGAAATGGAAGTCCGAGTGGAACGCCCCAGGCGCAACGCCGCCACATACCCGCTCCTTCTGTCGCCACCAGCGTTTTCTATCCGGACGCTAGGGATCCGGGAGCGGCTGGCGTCTTCACAGTATTATCGCGCCCCGCCAATAACAACCACAGCAGCAGGGTCATTAGCGCTGCTGAGCGACAGCGACGACGGCTTAGAGCGATGGAGGATTTCACCCGCAACCATGAGCACTACCGGCAGGAACTTATGCCTGATGTTTCCGCCTATCGAGAGCGACAGGGACAGCCTCTCATACAGTTGTAATGTAGGAGTGGCCTACTTTAACAACAAGCCAATTTCATGTATTATCCGTTTTGTGCTAAATCAAATCAAGTTTTAATTTAATTAACTATGCTTATTTTAAATATTTATTTTGGTTTTAATGAACGAAAATTTAGATATCAAAGTCTTAAGCCATAAGGGGTCAGCTTTATTTATAGGTGCAAGAACAGCACGCGACCGAAAAGCGAAATATAATACAAAGTGGCAATTTTATTTCAAAATTCTAGATTTAAAAAAAATGTAAGTTCAATTCCGGGCAATACCTTGATTAAATCACTCAATTAATTGATCAGAGTCTATTTCACATGAAAGTAAGTTTGGTTTATATTTTTGGATTTACATAATTATCAAAAGTTATTAATAAATTCAAAACTTTTAAAGGTTGTTTACGAATTGCTTCATATTTTAGTGTAATTCTCCAAAACCCCTCTTAACTCTTACTACGCCTATGAGTAACAGAATTTAAAAACTAATAATGATAAAAACAAGGAACACTACCAATTAAAATTTTTTTTTTTATTTTCATTATAAAAATCTAAAAAATATGCACATTTCTGTGTGTTTTCCATTCTTTTTTTAATCCAAGAAACACTTCTGACAACATACACGTTAAAAGATCTTTTCGCTTGGGCCTGACGAACTTTAACCCAGAGTTTATTTCAGAAAATGCGATTTGGTTTTTTTTCACCTTCCAAAACGTTGTAGCCCAGATATTCCTTTTTTATACCCTTGCAGAGGGTATTATAATTTTGGTCAGAAGTTTGTAACGCAGTGAAGGAGACGTTTCCGACCCTATAAAGTATATATATTCTTGATCAGGATCAATAGGGGAGTCGATATAGCCATGTCCGTCTGTGCGTCTGTCCTTCTGTCCGTCTGTTTCAATACCGTTTGCGAGCTCAGTTTAAAAGCTAGCGATCTGAAACTTTCACACTCTTCCTAAAACATGTGTACGCAGATCAAGTTTGAAAATCGCCCCGATCGGACGTCTATATCCTATGGCTCCCATAGGAACAATCGGATATATCTTGCAAGAATTGATGATATTTCGCGCAGTGTAAAAGCTATTGACATGAATCTTTCCAAATCGTATTTTTTTATGCATACCTTGATCAGGGTAAAAGCGCGTGGCGATCGGACGTCTATATCCTATAGCTCCCATAGGAACAATAGGGTAAAATCGGTCCAAATTTTATGTTTTTCAGAATATTTCGCGCTGTGTAAAAGCTATTGCTATAAATTTTTTTAAATCGTATTTTTTTATGCATTCCTTCATCAAGGTAAAAGCGCGTGCTGATCGGACGTCTATATCCTATAGCTCCCATAGGAACAATCGGATATAACTTTCAAGAATGGAAGATATTTCGCGCAGTGTAAAAGCTATTAACATAAATCTTTCCAAATCTTATTTTTTTATGCATACCTTGATCAGGGTAAAAGCGCTTGGCGATCGGACGTCTATATCCTATAGCTCCCATAGGAACAATACGGTGAAATCGGTTAAAATTTAATGATTTTTAGGATATTTCGCACAGTATATAAGCAATTGACATGAATCTTTCCAAATCGTATTTTTTTATGCATACCTTGACTAGGGTAAAAGCACGTGACGATCGGACGTCTATATCCTACAGCTCCCATAGGAACAACAGGGTGAAATCGGTCCAAATTTGTTGGTTTTCTGAATTTTTCGCGTAGTGTGTAAGCTACTGACATACATTTTTCCAAGTCTTATTTATTTACGCATATCTTGATTAGGGTAAAAGCGCTTGCCGATCGGACGTCTATTTCTTATAGCTTCCGTAGGAAACAGTGGCGGATCTAGGGTTGCTGGCGCCCGGGGCAAAGCGAAAGATTCCGCCCCTCCCTATTTGCTGTACGAATAACATTAGGAGTATTTTAAGTGTAAATAGGTTATTAATTATTAAAAGCTTATATGTTTGAAGAATTGTATTTCATATCGATTCTTTTGTCAGTTACAACGGAAAAAAAATTATTATTTGTGTTTTTGCAAGACAAAAAAATATTACTTTTAGAATATAACTTTTCTGGCCTTGATTGCCGCAAATTCAGCAATAATATCATTGTAGTCGAGTGATGCTGCTACTTCATTTTCAATAGATAAGTTTAGCTAAATTTAACAGCCTGTCTTGGTTCATGGTTGTGCGGAGATAAGATTTTATCAATTTCAGTTTACTGAATGATTGCTCATACGAAGCCACGGACAATGGTAGAGTCAGCAAAATTTTCAATGCCGTCACAAGTGTTTTGTACGCCTCTAACCCCAACGATGAAATATACAATAGTACTCCTTTTGGAGTGAGATCAAGACTTTCTCCCTTTTTATTGGCCCTTTTCAGAAGAAAAATGACATCTTTGATATCGTGATACAATTTCGTACCATTTAAATCATTAGAATAAATTTCAGCTAATGATTTGCATTTATCGTTTCGGTGTGTTGTTTTTGTGCCCGGATTTTTTTGAACTGGGCACCACTTGGTTTATTCGTTTCATTTTTGTGTTTTCCACGCCTAATTTGAAATAGTAGAAATATATTTTTAGAACATCAAGAAATGGAAGGTTCAATGAATAATATTTGATAAATAACAGCGAAGCATAAGTACCTTGATTAAATGTTGCAATAGAAAAACACTGCCTTGATTGGAATGTATGTAAACAAACGCGCGCATAACCTAACACGTATACTGCTCGCTCTCTCTCTCTCTCTCTAAGCGAGAAAGTTTATTATGACGTTTCGAGCGTCCCTTTTCCTTTTAATCACATCATAAAACACTTACACTTGTATTCTATAGGGAGCGTTACATGCGCAGCGCCGCGGGAAAATATGAATTCTCGAAACATATATTGCTAGTCGGACCCGATTTGGCGCCTCTTAGATGTGGCGCCCGGGGCGCTTGCCCCTTTCGCCCCCCCCTAGATCCGCCACTGGTAGGAAAAATAGTTAAAGGCTGCGAAAGTATCCCTTTTTTTCCATTTTTATATGACATTTTTGCAGTATAAAAGCAATTGACATCAAAAGACGCAAATCTAGTTTATTTATGTATACCTTATTCCTTTCGCTACTTTTTCAGTTTTAGCAATTTCGGCAAAGTCTGCAAGGGTATTAAAACTTCGGCTTGCCGAAGTTAGCTTCCGTCCTCGTTTTTGTATTAAGTTACTTCCTGACCGTAGAGGAGGAAGATTTATTTGGTCTCCCCGTATATAACGGGTGAACGCCACAGCCTTAGCCCAGATATTCGATGCTTTTCTTTTAGCCTAGAACTCAGATCGCAAAACAAGTTCGCCAACGAAAGCTATAATCTTTCCAGTGTGACCAAATTTTAAAAAGTTCATCAGATCTAAGTCCACATTGAGCTAACTTTACAACTTAAGATCCGAAGAGCAGTTCTTGGTTTTCATTTGGATCTAGAGGATACTAGAGCTAGTATTAGATTGTGGCCGACCAATAGGCCAAACGGGTCATAAAAATCTGACTACTCCTTAAAACAATTTGCTAATTGGTCGATAATTAGTCGACTTAACTCTTTTTGTTCATCACTAGTTTCCTATGCTATACCTATGCGAAAAAACGGAGTATGGCCCTGAACTTGATGTTATCATAACTCGACGTCCACCAGGCTTGATAAAATTTGTATTTAAAATTAATTTATTTGATCTAAAATAGGTGGGAGTTTTTTTTAAAGAAGGCAAACGTTTGCTACCGCTTTCTAGCAAAATATTAACTTAACTTCAAAAAGTTACTGAACATAACATGCGTATCTTAACCAGATCTACACTTTTATTTGGTTTCGTTTTTGATGCATATCGTATTTTGGAAGTTAATAGCAAAAAATTGTGTTTTATTGTTAATTTTGACCAAAAAAGTCATGTCGACTTGACATATTCGACATAATTATTTGTAATCAAGACTCAAAAACCATTGATTAAGAATATATTAATGAGATCAAATGTTAGGGCTTTAAGCCTAGTATCCAGATCGACGAAAACCGTACGCCAGTCATGAGAGAAAGCGAGAGGCAAACAGCTGGCGTTCACTTTTCGTCGGGCCTTTTTTTCACTTCGGTCTCCTGATCGACGAAAAAAATACCAGAAAATTCCATAGCGTTGCCATTTTGCGGAAATAAACTTTGGGTGAAGCCTAGCGAAAAGATTAAAAAATTTAATCTTTTGGCGTGCGCTTCTCACTGAACATTATAAGAAATGGAGGGAAAAACTCAAAAAACTCTCAAAAGTCGATTGCAGGTGTTTACATGTGGGGACAAAATAACATTAATACTATCTGGGGTGCCTCTTGTCAGAGCAAAATGTTTTTAGGTCCAGAATGTACGAAAAAACACAATAAAAGTGCAGCTATGAACTTTAAATCAGCAAATAATTATCAGTAAATTAAAAAAACAACTGTTAAATTTAAATTGTATTGTTTTTTAATTTCTTTGTATAGCGGCAGACTTGTCTTGCCAAGGTATTTGATAATATCTTTTAAAAGCTCTTTCCCGCAAATACGATATTTGAATTTTAACTGCTTGTCAACAAACCCAGCTGATTGACAGTACGACCGTAGCACGCTTAAATCTGATGAACTCTCAAACTTTTGGTCACACTGGAAAGATTAAAGTTTTTACGCTAGCGTAATCGTTTGTCGATCAGGATACTAGGCTTTACGGACGTATAAATAAAAATATCGATATTTAAAAAATTTGGCACGATACATACTTTGATTTAAACATCGATACATTTTGTCTTACCGTAAAGACGCGGTCACACTACATGTCCATCTTTGGCTGTAACCTAGCGTTGTTTGTTGTTTGTAATTTTGCTGCAAAAATAATAAAACCGCTCACAGAACTGTAAGTTAAAATAAAATGATGATAAACTCCTCTGTGAAATGGTGAAAGTGCACCCAATATCAACAAACACCTCTGTTCTGCTAAATTTATGAAAGTCTGCGTTTGTAAAGAGACGCTTCCATTTCAAAGGTTATTTTTGAGCCGGCCATTTCGTCTTGGTTTTAGCTGTGAATTTTTCTTTTCGAGTTTTGTGAATTGTTCATAAGCCAAACCAATCTTTATTGTTTTTTTTGTATCTTGTTAATAACTTTTTTTTATCGGATACGAGAAGCATCCACTCTATCTGTGGCGTCGGTTGCAGTGGCTTTCATTTTGTTTCTGTGCAAAACCACCACACTAACACAGTCACACAGCCGTGCACGCCACAGACACCACCAAACGAGGAAGAGCTGTTTTTTCGGGTAGTCGTGTGTTTATGCGAAATTCATGTCAAGAAAATTTTTAACACCATCGCATGAATCGAGATTAACTAAAGATAATTTTGTTTTTTAAATGAAATTGGAAAGATCCATCTCAACCCATCTGAAACATTATTTTCGCTATTGGAAAGCACTTTAAATAAATTGGCCTTAAGATAAAAAATAGTGACATATAATATACACGTCCATTTGTTAAAATAGTAATAAATAAAAAATAGTAATAAATATATAAATTTCATGAATTTGCGTGTCTCGCATAAACAGGGTTATATTTTGTAAATGTTCAAGTATTCATGAATTTTATAGTATAAACACTACGCGATACGCTCTGCTGCGTGCGAATTCTGGTTCTTGTTTTCAGTGCCCAACTCATCTTCTCTGCTCCCTTCCAGTTGCGTGTAGAGAGATCCAGTCCAGTTAAAAAGTAACACGAGCACCAAGAAAATGTCCGCCAAGCGCAAGGCAGGTGGGAACGGAGCCGGCCCCAACAAGCGGCGCCCGAAGAAGAAGGAGTCGGATTACGAGGACGAGTTCAGCGATGAGTCCGACGAAGATGGTGTGCATCAGCAGGCGGCTGCCGCCAACCAAATGGAGGTTCTTATCCCCCATGACGATCTTGACCCACCCAGCAAGCTGCCTGAGGACTTGCTAGCCACGCTGGAAAAGACCCCGGGCCAGATGCTGGTCGCAGGCATGGTGACCTGGGACCTAACCGGCAAGCGTGACCGCAAAAACGTTACGAAGGTGCGCCCAAACCTATACAGCTTTCACCGGTTCACGGACGAGAAGGTAAGACACCTCCATCGTCTCTTTGAAGTGTATACAGAGTGTTTCTCTTTTGCAGTACCGGTATGTGGCCAGCGGACCAAGTGCCGCCCACACCATTGTCATTAACATGGACCGTAAAGCGATGGGCTTCGGGCGCAATCCCAGCGGCCAGCTGGGCCTCAGCCAGGATGTTAAGTTGGCAGAGAAGCCCACTCTCATTCCGGCCCTGGAACAGCTGAACGTGGTGCAGGCAGCTGTTGGCCGGCACCACACTCTATTTCTCACTGACACCGGCACCGTGTATGCCTGCGGCGAAAACAAGTCTGGCCAGTGCGGCGTGGGCAATACCCACGCCAACATCTATTCGCCAACGCCGATAAACTATCGTGGGCCGCCGATCATCCGGATCGGTTGCGGGGCCGAGTTCTCGGTCATTCTGGATATAAAGGGCAGCTTGCACACGTTCGGGCTGCCCGAGTATGGCCAGCTGGGCCACAACACGGACGCAAAGTACTTTGTTAACGCCAACAAGCTGTCATTCCATTTCGAGACGTCGCCCAAGAAAGTGGTGCTGTACATAGAAAAGAGCAAGGAGGGTCATGTGACACCAGTTGATGGTGTGCAAATCGTGGACTTTGCTTGTGGCAACAACCATACGGTAAGAGGAAATTTTCCTCCAATTTTTCGGTATCTCACGGAAAATTTGCCTTACAGGTGGCCATCGACTCCAAAAAGCGCGTTTACAGCTGGGGCTTTGGCGGTTTTGGGCGCCTCGGACACGCCGAGCCCAAGGACGAGATGGTACCGCGATTAATGAAGTTTTACGATACCCAGGGTCGTGGAGGGCGCAGCGTCTATTGTGGATCCACTTTTAGTCTGATCGTCAACGAGCTTGGCCTACTCTTTCTGTTCGGACAGAACAAGAAGACTGGAGAGGCTAATATGTATCCGAAACCAGTACAGGATCTGTCGGGTTGGAACATCACCGATATTGGCTGTGCCAACACATCAATAATGATTTCAGCCGACGACACACTGATCGCCTGGGGAGCATCGCCCACGTTTGGAGAGCTGGGCATCGGGGAGTTCCAGAAGTCGTCGACGGTACCCAAGGAGGTGCCAAAGTTGGACAACATCAAAATACCTCAGGTGACCATGGGTTACTCCCACACTGTGTTGCTGGTGGACACCAGCCATGAAGCCACCAAGCAAAAGTACGAGAAAATGCCCGAGTACACCATCGATAATTAGGTGGTGTGCCGAATTTTCCACAAGCAATCAAATGCTGCCAACAACAATACTGATTCACGTAGGAAACCCTGAGAACTGATCATCGAAACTCTGCTGCTACTTATAGAAAGTGAAACTAAACAAATCCAGAAAATTTTATGCTATAAGTTAAAAGTTCATTATCACGCAAAACTCGCTATCTACATACTATACGATAATCTCAGAATACGGATAAAATGTATTTTGTTTTCAAGCTCTAATTTATTTTCGTAACTGATACAATTCTATTCTTAACTTATACCTTTTTCTATAATTTATTGCCGCCCACCTTTAGGCTTACAGCCAATCCCGCAAAACATATGTTGTCCCATTTGTAATTTTAAATTTACACGTAACAAGTTACAGTATTCTGCATTCATTTCGAACAGAGTGCACAAAAGCAAGCCACAAACTATAAAACACATAAATTTACAAACTAAGCGCATAGGTTACATATAAAAAGTATACCATGGAAAGAATCCAATACCAGTTGCAACTATTACTAGTACATCATGCATTTTAATCATATACAAAGGAATATTTAAATAAAAAGAGTGTTAGTATTTAGATTGGGTCTATCTATTATTTTAATCTGCGTCTCGATTGGTCTCCTTTTTTCTCAACATACTGAAAATTAGGAATGTCTAAAAAGCGCCTTCTCCAACATCGTCCCGAATGAAAGCGTCAAATCTTTGATTATGTCACCGCCAAATATTCTTTTTTTTTAGCATATGTAGTCTTGATCAGCATCACCAGGTGAGACTTTCGCAATCGTCTTTTTACAGAACAAGTTTGAAACGCCGCTGATCGGACGTCCATATTATATAGCTGTCAATCGAAAGGATTATTTTTTTTTTTGTTTTCGTCAAATTAAATGTTTTTATGCCATTTTTGACCAATAAATCGGATGGCTATATTTGTCATATTGGCCACATGGTTCTATGCAGTTGAAGGAGTCATTTCAGACCCTATAGAGTATTAACATATGTGTACTAGATGGAGTGAAAAGTAACCTCCTTGGGAATGAACAAAATTTTTTTTTCTCAAATGTTTTTTTATTTTCTTCAATGTCCCCTTTTAGCTCGATACACTTATTCCAGCGATTTTCCAACTTCTTGATCCCATCCGAAAAGTAATTTTTCGGAAGGTCTGCAAAATACTCCTCCGCGGCGTCGATGACTTCCTCGCGTGAGCTAAATTTTTATACCCGTTACTCGTAGAGTAAAAGGGTATATTGTATTCGTGCAAAAGTATGTAACAGCTAGAAGGAAGCGTTTCCGACCCTATAAAGTATATATATTCTTGATCAGGATCACTAGCCGAGTCGATCTAGCCATGTCCGTCTGTCCGTCTGTCTGTCCGTCTGTATGTTCGTCTGTATGTCCGTCTGTCCGTCTGTCTGTCCGTATGAACGCTGAGATCTCGGAAACTATAAAAGCTAGAAGATTGGAATTTTGCATGTAGATTTTAGAAGATCCTACGCAGCGCAAGTTTGTTTCAAAATGGTGCCACGCCCCTTTAACGCCCACAATCGCTTATATACGATTTTAAAAATTTAAATATTTCGGAAAAGTAAAAATGCAGTTTTATTGTGTTTATCAATACCTATCGAAATCTATCAAATCGAACCATTCGTTAAAAAGTTATGCGTGATCAAAGTTTCTAGTCTCCATCTCCCTCGCACTCCCTTTACCTGAGTAACGGGTATCTGATAGTCGGGGCATCCGACTATAGCGTTCTCTCTTGTTTATTAATGAGATATCTTTTCAGGTTCGGGAAAAGATAATAGACCGAGGGAGCCAAATCGGGACAATAAGGTTGATGCCGAAGCAATTGGAGCCCTAAGTCACTTATTTTAGCCGTAGTTGCTACGCTCTTGTGCGCTGGTGCATTGTCTTGCAAAAACAAAATTTTTTTTCGCTTCATGTGAAGCTGTTTTGCAGCGATTTCGGCCTTCAATCGCTCCAACAATGCACAGTAATACTCGCTGTTGATGGTTTTTCCATGCCATGACAATCCCAAAAAACTGACGCCATAACCTTTCCGACCCATCGGGCCGCCCTCGGCCGCTTTGGTCCGGAGTGGTCTGGAGTGTACTAGTGGATCCAGGTTTCATCAACAGTTACCAATCGACGCCAAAAGTCCGCCGGATTCCGCATCAGTAAGTCCAAACACACTTTCGAACTGCTCTCGCGTTCGAGTTTTTGGTCCAGAGTGAGCATGAGCGGCATCCAGGAGCAGGATAATTTTTTCATATGCTGAATCTCGCTCAAAATATGGCGTGTGCGCGCAATACTGATCTTTGTAGCATCTGCTAACTCGCGCACTTACACTTTGCGATCAGCCAATACCATTTTGACATGGTCCTCTGTAACCGCATCGGAATGCCTGTCGCTGCGGACTTCATCGGTAGTGGAGTTGCGGCCACCACGAAACTCTCGAAACCAATATATCACGGTGTAATCTATGGAGCATTTGCCCCATAATATTTGTCGAATTTTTCTTTTGTTTCCTTCGCCGTTTTGCCTCTCAAAAAATTATGTTTTAGGAGAGAACGAAAATAGTTTTTGTCCATATTCAACATGATGCCAAACACGTCAACAACAATCAGCTGCTAAAACAAAAGTAAGGGCAGTATCGCACTGAAATTTGGTATGCTTGCCTAAATATGAACGCACCGTAAGGAACCATAACCTTCTTTGCAGTAGTAGCGCATTCTGGCAGTCAAGGAGGTTACTTTTCACCCCACCTAGTACTTGATCAGCATGACTAGACGACTTCAAACGCTTTTTGTTATATTCAAATAAAATGTTTTTAAGAATTAGGAAAACGATTTTTTATTTTATTACATTTTAATAGGTGGTCAAGCATGGTCAGTTTTATTTTTGAGAAATAAGTATTAATATAATATTTGGGGGTAAGCAAACGAGTTTTGTTCAAAATGTTATTTTAAGGAGGTGGGCAATCGTTTTTGGTTAAAACAACTATTTTTAAGACAATGATTTTTGTTAAACGATTGTTGTTAAAAAATGCTAGTTTTAAGAGATGGTCAAATTTAAATTATTATTTTTATTATTTTTGATAATTATTTATTTGGTCGAAATAACGATTTTAAGAAGTGGCCAAACATTTTTTGTTAAAATAAACTATTTTTTAGAGGTGGACAAACGTATTTTGTAAAGTATTACTTTGTAAGAGGTGGGCGAGAATGTACATATTTTTTTAAAGAGGTGTGAATTTTTTTGCAAAAGAGTGAACATCAATTTTTTGAACAAACAAGAAAGGAAAGCTAACTTCGGGCAGAGCCGAAGTTGATATACCCTTGCAGAATATTCTGTAAATTATATTCTCCAATATTATTTAATTATTTCAACTTCCTAACTTTAAAAACACCAAAGTTATGGCATTTCTAGTCATTCAGTTATATGGCAGCTATAGGATATAGTCGACCGATCCGGGTCGTTCCGACTTATATACTACCTGCAGTAGCATGACAACTTTTGGGAAAGTTTCATGCAGATAGCTTTAAAACTAAGGGACTAGTTTGTGTAGAAACGGACGGACGGACAGACGGACATGACTAGATCGACTCTCCTTATAACTGATTGATCGGAAATGGCATAACTTTGGTGTTTGTAACGTTAGAAAGTTGGGATTTTCTAAGGGTTTTATTTTTGGCCAACCAATATAATTTACAGAACATTCTACAATGGTATATCAACTTCGGCTACGCCCGAAGTTAGCTTGCCTTTCTAGTTATTTTTATAAATTATTACTTTTTAAAAAGTTGGCAAACATAAGAATTTGTATTATTTATTTATTTATTTTTATTTATTTTTAAATATGTATGTAAAATACATATATTTGAGGGGTGGCAAACGATTTTTGTTAACGATGTCTCTTAAATTTTTTTATATTTTTCAAAATATTTTCGTTTTTTGCTTTCACTAAGGGGATTGCAGACTAAATAAAACCAAAGTATTTTTATCTCTCTGGTAAAAGTGTAAAAATAACAATTAAAAAATTGGATCTGTTCGAAACGATTGCTTAATCATTTTTCGTCACAAAATTTAATACCAGAAATTTTGTATTTTGAAAGTGCGATCGTCACGACTTTTTACTTCACTGAGATATGTTTTTGTTTGATAATAAAAAAATAAAATAAAAAATAAATTTTCACTTAATATTTTTTACCAAATTTTTTAACCAAATATCTTAAAAACAACGAAATTTTGAAAATCGTTCTATTGACAGCCAGAAGATATACACGTAAATTGTCAATATACCTTGAAAGTCTTCCAAAACATATTTTGTTAAAATATAAAATATTCTTATTGAAATTAAAATGAATAAATTTCCAAATAAGTATTTTGCATTTAATTGTATCTGTCAAATATTTAATTTGAAGTTTTCCAGTAAATGACAAAGTGATCAAGTTTATTTTGACACGTGGTAATGGATACAGCCGATTATTTTTGAAAACATTCGAAATATCCAGGCCTTAATGTTATTATATTCGTTTCAATGACATCAAAAGGATTATAGTACTCCAATTTGTATACTCTTGCGGAGGGTTTTATAATTTTACTCAATGCAGTGAAGGCTACTTTTCTGACCCTATAAAGTATTTATATTCTTAAACACCAGGCGAGTCGATCTAGCCATGTCTGTTCGTTTATACGCTTCTTAGTCCCTCTGTTTTAAAGCTATTCAGATGAAACTTTGCGAAAAGTCTTCTTTCCGTTGCAGGAACGAACCGGATCGTCCAACCATATATTATCCCAAAATTTTATAATCGGGAAAAAAAGAAACAAAATTATAACTTCGTTGCTTTTTTACATATAAATTTCTACGTCGAAAAATAAAATAAAAAAAAATTAAATAAAAAACAAATTATTAAAATAAAATTAATTTATATTTTTCAGCTTATGTATATTTCAAAATTCACAAAATATGTTGGTTAGATAGCTTGAATAACGTTCGACTGTAGCTTTCCGCTTGAATGGTGAATTTATCAAATTTCAAATAAGAAATTAGCCGCACTACGGAAGGATAAAGGGTCAGTCCTCCGAGAGATGTTTGACGGCATTTTCCGAATTTTAACCTTTTCTGACTGAAGTCCCAGTTCAGCCTTGCATGCTGATGTCCTGTCGATTGAAAGCGAAAGTGTGCTAAAAGCTCCGTCGGAAAGCTCTCTCTCGCACCCGACGCCTTTTGACTTTGTAGTCCTATTATTCGGCCGGAGTTCCGCCGCACTTTTCCCTGGCACAGTCTTCCGTCGTGGTCCTGTCGAGTAATGTGCGCCGCTGAGGAACAGTCCCTGCACGTCGCGCCTTGAGTTTCATTTTACCTTTTTTTCGGCCCCCCCTACACTCATACATCCAAACACTAACATACACTCACATACGCGCGCACCTTTGACAATATCAATTAAATATTTCAAAAAAGTCGACGGGCATCATTTTTTAAACAGTTTTTTACAAGAGTGCGTAAGAGTATTACGCAGAAAATAAATATTTGTTTAATTATCACGACGGCGCAACAACCGATGAAGCAAAATAGCTCCAACTGTAATTTACAGTGCCTTCGATAAAACAAGCAACGGCGACATCAACAACACAACATCAACGAGCAGCAGGATCAGCAACAAAAGCAACAATATATGTATTTCGTTAAGCAAAACAGGGTAGGTTGTTACGTATTCGTAGTGGGGAATCCTTGTTTATATGTGTGCCTGTTTTAGTGTGCTTGTATGTGCGAGTGTCTGTGTAACATAACTTTTGACTTTATCATGCAACGCGTTTTTACGGTTAGTAATTATGGTGTCGATATTTACGTAGCCCCTGCGATAAGCACTTGTCAGATTTACGATGTGGGTGTGTGTTTGTGGATGAGTGGACTCCGACGCGTTCTCCACCATTCGACATAGAAACTAATTAAAAAGTGGCCTGCCTAAAATCTATTCCTCAAAATGAGACAGAAATTAGTTGGCTCTTTCGTTAAGAAGTTATAAATTCCATTTATAATTATTGTTCATCGCACAGTTACAATGGCTTTTTTTTGGCATTGTGGCGGTCACGACTAAGCCAACAAAGAAGATGAAGCCTGGACAAGCACCCTTGACTACCCCATAACCTCTGACCATTTGCCTCGTAATACGAATACAAAAGCTGCCGAAATCAATAAGGACAGACAAAAAGCTACGGGCAGGCTTTAACGTCATCCTGCCAAACAAAAGTGAGGCAATGGGATGTGTATCCCGTGCTTTGGCCAGGACAGGTCTCCCAGCTGCATGTATCTGTGTATCTGCATGTGCCACATTAACTCACCTGTGGCGGGCACTTTTCACATCAGCAGCAACATCAATGGCAAATCTCGTCATCTACGCTTCCTCTCGCTCCCCACAAATCCTTGCGGCCATTCCTTCGCCTTCTCTTTCACCTTTCAGCCGCTCTTTTGTCACCTTTGTGCTTGTTGCTGACGTTTGAGTGACGTAAATTAATAAATATACATTTCACTATCAATAAGGTTAGTCCTTGGAATGGCGAAACGCAAGGGCTGTTAAGTTAAGTGCCGATATCACTATAATTTAAAGGGTATTATTTGGATAAGCTGTTAGCAAGGATTTGTACGAACAAAAACCAAAAAAAAAAAAAAAAACAAGAAAGGAAAGCTAACTTCGGGCGGAGCCGAAGTTGATATACCCTTGCAGAATACTCTGTAAATTATATTCTCCAAAATTATTCATATGATGCATTCTTAATACTCATAAAAAATCCCAACTTCCTAACTTAACAAACACCAAAGTTATGGCATTTCCGATCAATCAGTTATATGGCGGCTATAGGATATAGTCGGCCGATCCTTATGAAATTTGGTAGGTCGGATTTATTGGCCAAATATAAAACCCATAGAAAATCCCAACTTCCTAACTTAACAAACACCAAAGTTATGGCATTTCCGATCAATCAGTTATATGGCAGCTATAGGATATAGTCGGCCGATCCTTATGAAATTTGGTAGGTCGGATTTATTGGCCAAATGTAAAACCCATAGAAAATTCCAACTTCCTAACTTTACAAACACCAAAGTTATGGCATTTCCGATCAATCAGTTATATGGCAGCTATAGGATATAGTCGGCCGATCCCGGCCGTTCCGACATATATACTGCGTGCAAAGGAAATAAGGGTGTGTGCAAAGTTTGAACTCGATAGCTTTAAAACTGAGAGACTAGTTTGCGTAGAAACAGACAGACGGACAGACGGACAGACGGACAGACGGACAGACGGACATGGCTATATCAACTCAGGAGGTGATCCTGATCAAGAATATATATACTTTATAGGGTCGGAGATGTCTCCTTCACTGCGTTGCACACTTTTGACCAAAATTATAATACCCTCTGCAAGGGTATAAAAATATTCTTTGAATAGCAAAAATTGTTCTAACCCCAAAAACTACTTAAAGAGGTTAGATTTATGTATAAATGAAGACTTAGTTGTCGTTCGCAGAATATATATATACATATATATATATATATCCAAACTGGTAGGGCTCCTCTATCGGAATCGTTAATGAAAATCTATTAAACTATAGCGCTGTTGTGCAAATTTCAAGAATTGGTGATGTTGTGGCCGGTTCGGCTATATTTTAAAGTTGACTGGTTGCGTTCTTGTTGGAAATATGGGTCGAATGACACCACTTTAGCTAGGGATCAAAAGCTCTGTTCCAAAATTATTGAAAAAACACGATTTTTGAGCTCTTAAAATAAAAATCTGTTTTCCTTTGTCAGTTTGTATACAAAAATTAAATCGGTGTTTTAATGTCTGGAACGATTATCATTACAACAAAAAGCTAGAGCTGAAATGTATCTTTGGTCTATTCCTTTTTCTAAACCCGCTGGAAAATATCTCAAAGAAGTTGTACTTTCAAAACTCTCTTATCGGAAGTCCATGTCCTATAGCCGCAATAAAAACAATCTTGTTAAATTTATAAAATTAAAATTATTTCGTAAAAAAGCTAATAACAAGGAATAAAACAATCTTCGGCCAGCCAAAGTTTATATACCCTACAAAAAGTAAAAATTTTAAATTTCGATTAGTATGCGTATATGGTAAACAAGAAAAGAAAGCTAACTTTGGGCGGAGCCGAAATTGAAATGCCCTTGCAGAATATTCTGTAAATTATATTCTCCAAAATTATTTATATAATACATTTCTAATAATCATACTTCTTTTGAACTTGACATACATATCTACCCTTTTCAGCCTCTTTTATAATGCAAGGGAGTGACGGGCAGTAATTATATAGGATAGAATTAATTATATAGGATATAGTCGCCGGCGACTCTTCTCCTTCGATGGCGACCGTCAAAAATTGGTTTAACGAGTTTCAACGTTGTTGCACGTCGGTTTTTGATGAGCCACGCCCAGGTACCCCGAAAACGGATACCACGGAGGATAACGTGACAAAAATCCACGATCTCGTATTGGCAGACCGCCGATTGAAGATACGCGAGATAGCTGAGACAGTAAGCATGTCAAAAGACCGCGTGGGTCAAATCCTGCATGAAATTTGGGTGCCGCGTTTGCTCACTCCGGACAACAAACGCAATCGTGAGGCTACTTCAGAGCAGTGTTTGACGCTGTTTGAGCGCAATCCGTCGTTTCGTGACCGTCGACGAAACATGGATCCACTGGTACACACCAGAGACCAAAGAACAGTCGAAACAGTGGAGTTCACCCGGCGAACCTGCTTCGAAGAAGGCAAAGACTGTCCCATCGGCCGGAAAGGTGATGGCCTCCGTTTTTTTGGATTTACAAGGTGTGATCTACATCGACTACCTGGAGGAGGGCAAAACGGTCACAGGACTGTACTACGCCGAATTATTGGGCCGATTCGCTACCGAATTGCAGAAAATATCGCCCCATTTGGCGAAGACAAAAGTGCTCTTCCATCATGACAACGCACCGGCTCACACTTCCGCCCTCGCCAAGGCCAAATTAGTCGAATTGGGCTACGAACTGCTACCCCATTCACCATATTCTTCAGATTTGGCCCCGTGTGACTTCTTTTAGTTTCCAAGCTTGAAAAAGTCACTCGCTGGACAGAAATTTGAGTCGAATGAGGTGGTCGTCGCCGACAAAGAGGCCTATTTTACAGACCTCGAGAAAACGTATTTTTCAGACGGGTTAAAGAAGTTGCAGCATCACTGGGTCAAGTATATCGAGCTAAAAGGAGATTATGTTGAGAAATAAATCGCCACTTTTCCAAAATTTTCGTTTTTCTTTTGGAGGCTAAGTACTTCGAACCACCTTCGTATGTACTACCTGCAATAGAAGACTGAGAGACTAGTCGGACCTGGCTGGATCGACTCTGCTGGTAATGCTGATCAAGATTTTATATACTTTATAGGGTCTAAAATTAACTCGTTGCAAACTTCTGACTGAAATTATAATTAAAATACTCTCAGCAAGGGTATAACAACTTGATGAAAATTTAAGAAACAATTTCAGAAAAAGACGGACCGAATTTAACTGAATTATTTGTACTTTTCTGGGACTTCAAAAAAAAAACGAGGACGGAAGCTAACTTCGGCAAGCCGAAGTTTTAACACACTTTGCCGTAATTGCTAAAACTGAGAAAGTAGCGAAAGGAATAAGGTATACATAAATAAACTAGATTTGCATCGTTTGATGTCAATTGCTTTTATACTGCAAAAATGTCATATAAAAATGGAAAAAAAGGGATACTTTCGCAGCCTTTAACTATTTTTCCTACGGAAGCTATAAGAAATAGACGTCCGATCGGCAAGCGCTTTTACCCTAATCAAGATATCCGTAAATAATAAGAAATTTGGACCGATTTCACCCTATTGTTCCTATGGGAGCTATAGGATATAGACGTCTGATCGTCACGCGCTTTTACCCTAATCAAGGTATGCATAAAAAAATACGATTTGGAAAGATTCATTTCAATAGCTTATATACTGCGCGAAATATCCTAAAAATCATTAAATTTTAACCGATTGCACCCTATTGTTCCTATGGGAGCTATAGGATATAGACGTCCGATCGCCACGCGCTTTTACCCTGATTAAGGTATGCATAAAAAATAAGATTTGGAAAGATTTATGTTAATAGCTTTTACACTGCGCGAAATATCTTCCATTATTGCAAGTTATTTCCGATTGTTCCTATGGGAGCTATAGGATATAGACATCCGATCGGGGCGGTTTTCAAACCTGATCTGCGTACACATGTTTTAGGACGACTTCACAGTTTCAGATCGCTAGCTTTTAAACTGAGCTCGCAAACGGTATTGAAACAGACGGACAGACGGACATGGCTATATCGAATTCCCTATTGATCCTGATCAAGAATATATATACTTTATGGGGTCGGAAACGTCTCCTTCACTTCGTTACAAACTTTTGACCAAAATTATAATACCCTCTGCAAGGGTTTAACAAGTTTTATTTTATTTTTGGCCGTTTATTAAATCATACTCTCTTGTTTGATTTTATAATAACTAATGCGCTTGCCAGCTTGTATATTAACGATTTACCATGACTTTTTAACAAAAAAACCAAAAGGCATTTTCGGTTTTTAAAAATTTAACAAATAAAAGGTTGTTGAATTGATTAGCCGCTGAAGGAATATCCAAACTAAGTTGGATAAACTCTACCTCAGTGTGAGCGGACCTTCAACCGAGTCTCGAGAAACCTGACCTAATACCCAAATTCCATAGACCAGATTTTGCCAGATGTAAAACTGTGTGTCCCACTGAGTACTATTCACAATCTTTTTATACCCTTGCAGAGGGTATTATAATTTTGGTCAAAAGTGTGCAACGCAGTGAAGGAGACGTCTCCGACCCTATAAAGTATATATATTCTTGATCAGGATCACCTCCTGAGTTGATATAGCCATGTCCGTCTGTCCGTCTGTCCGTCTGTCTGTCCGTCTGTCTGTTTCTACGCAAACTAGTCTCTCAGTTTTAAAGCTATCGAAATGAAACTTTGCACACACCCTTCTTTCCTTTGCACGCAGTATATAAGTCGGAACGGCCGGGATCGGCCGACTATATCCTATAGCTGCCATATAACTGATTGATCGGAAATGCCATAACTTTCGTGTTTGTAAAGTTAGGAAGTTGAGATTTTCTATGGGTTTTATATTTGGCCAATCAATCCCACCTACCAAATTTCATAAGGATCGGCCGACTATATCCTATAGCTGCCATATAACTGATTGATCGGAAATGCCATAACTTTCGTGTTTGTAAAGTTAGGAAGTTGGGATTTTTTATGAGTATTAAGAATGCATTATATGAATAATTTTGGAGAATATAATTTACAGAGTATTCTGCAAGGGTATATCAACTTCGGCTCCGCCCGAAGTTAGCTTTCCTTTCTTGTTTTCTTTCCCATAAGCGTGATTTTTACCGAAAAACACAATCCTAAAAAAATCGGATGATTGGAAAAGCTCTCTTTACATTGCTCAAAAATTACATTTTTATTAGAAGCGCGTATTTCACCAATGTTTCTTTGAGAACATAAATATTTGTTTTCTATAGATTGTTACATTATTTTTTGGTTGCAAAGCAAGATTAAAATTAACTTTTTAACGTGTTCATTTGTAATCCACGAGCAACGAGTAATGAGTGCAATAGGGTTGTCGTAAAAAGGTAAATTAAATTTTTTGCCTAAGGTCCTCCACAAAAAGTAGTGAAAGGCCTTCGCCTGATGGAAACTGGGACTTGAGAAGAGCGAGGAAGAGGAGCAAGCCTTGGGGTTGTTTGTCGAGTGCACAAGGTGCAAGGTTGCGTTGTGTCAGAGGGTCTAGGTACTGAACGCAACAAAGAGCATTAGTTACATACATATGTATATATGTATCTTTAAGTGGGCTTGAGTGTCAGTGCCAAACTGGCAAATATGTGTGGCGGCGACTTATGTGTGGGTGGTTGTTTGGGGGAGGACATTTTGATGGCATTTTGTTACATTTCTACTTTTTTTTGTCGCACACCACATGGCAGCTCCTTTAGTATGAAATGAGGCGACCAGACAAACGCGTCACCATCGAAGATAGCCCAAATCGAATACGGAACAGGCCTGTAGCAGGAGCATCGGAGTCGGGGACGGATTCCGCCACGGGATCAAAATCATGAACCGGGACAATCTGCAGCAGTGGTGGGAGAACTCGTACCGGCGCCATCACCCGGAGCCCAGCCATGGCGTCGACTCCGCTGAGCTGCACTACTCGCTTCAGGAGACCAACCAGCTGCCTACGGACCAGGTTGGGTACGCGCAGGACTTCGACTATAGCAACTTTAGCTTGGAAAATCCCGACGACATTGACTCAGAGCACTCCATCTCCTCGCTAACGCTGCTTCTTTTGGCGGTCAGCTACGGCCTGGTGGTCTTCGGCGGCGTTGTGGGGAACTCTACGCTGGTGCTGACTCTGTGCTCGGCCTCCTCGGTGCGACTACGCAACCCGCTGCTACTGGCCGTCTGTATTGCCGACCTACTGGTCACCGGCATTTCGGCCCCGGTCACGCTCCTTAATCTTGCGATGAACCGTCGGACGCGATCTTTGCCGCTTGTGCTCTGCAAGGTCTTACACTACATTCAGGTAATTGGGTTGTGACATATTAAATTCCTCTGTTGACACTTCAAGGTAATTTATTTTAATTTGCGACATTAACTTAAAATCGGGGTTTAAGAAACTGTGAGAAACGTAGATAATTTATTAAGCAACATTGGGGTAAATTAAAATTGTATTCTTTGTTGTTGTTGGCAATGTCTTCGAGAAATGTGCAATAATTAAGCAGACATGATTTTGTTTTTCAAAAAGTACTGGGGCAAGAAAAGTAAATAATAAATTTCCACAGGAAATTTTTCAATAAAAAATTAAGCTTCAGAAAATATTTACGTTAAATTTATAAAGCAGACGATTTAAATTTAATTCAAAGGGATGAACAGAATCATTTGACATTATGCAAATTTATTCGTAACGCTGCGCATTAATTTTAAAGAAGAAAGCGAGAAAACTGTTAGCGGGGCGGGGATCCTGCTTGGTCTCAGCTTGTGGTGTTTAGAAATGCACCATCAGCTGGGGCATCTTTATTTTAACAAGAAGAAAAGCTAACTTCGGCCGGAGCCGAAGTTGATATACCCTTGCAGAATATTCTGTAAATTATATTCTTTAAAATTATTCATATGATGTATTCTTAATACTCATAAAAAGTCCCAACTTCCTAACTTTAAAAACACCAAAGTTATGGCATTTCCAATCGTTCAGTAATATGGCAGCTATAAGATATAGTCGGCCGATCCTTATGAAATTTGGTAGGTCAGATTGATTGGCCAAAAATTAAACCCATAGAAAATCCCAACTTCCTAACTTTACAAACACCCAAGTTATGGCATTTCCGATCAATCAGTTATATGGTGGCTATAGGATATAGTCGTCCGATCCTTATGAAATTCGGTAGGTCGGATTAATTGGCCAAAAATAAAACTTATAGAAAATTCCAACTTCCTAACTTTAAAAACACCAACGTTATGGCTTTTCCGATCGTTCAGTTATATGGCAGCTATATAATATAGTCGCCCGATCCGGCTCGTTCCGACTTATATACTACCTGCAATAGAAAGACAACTTTTGGGAAAGTTTCAAGCAGATAGCTTTAAAACTGAGGGACTAGTTTGCGTAGAAACGGACGGACGGACAGACGGACAGACGGACATGGCTATATCAACTCAGGAGGTGATCCTGATCAAGAATATATATACTTTATAGGGTCGGAAATGTCTCCTTCACTGCGTTGCAAACTTTTGACTGAAATTATAATACCCTCTGCAAGGGTATAAAAATTGGTTAGCTGAGTAACGGGTATCTTATAGTCGAGCCTGTTTGCGGACAAAAAAGTTTTCTATCTTTCGAAAAATACAAGTTTTTCTTAGATTGAAAAATATTTATAAAATAATCATGGTTCAATAAAATAATTTTACGAGTCATTTCCTTAATTCGGGAGTCCAAAAGCAACGGTAAACCAAACTTTCATCTCTAAAGTAAACTGTCGATAAAATTTGTAATTGTAATTGTTTGGTTTAATGGAATTTGCTTATGTTTTGTCTTGATCGACGAGTAATTTGTTGTTTTTCGGCCAAAACTTAACTCAACTTAAACTTCACCCAAGTGCTTTTACGCACATTTTTGCTTATATGGTATTTACATTTTTTTTGGCCTCTTTTTTTAAAATTTTTTTTTCTGAATGCACAACATTTGAAGAATATTGCGTTAAAATTTTTTATTTATCCGAGTTATGGGCAGTTGAACGTAGGTAAGTTAGCTCGTTTTGTATGCGATTTTTCGATGTCCAAAACTTTAAAAACGCTCTCCTGAAAAGTTGCAATTTCAAAGTCGATGAACACGATCCTGCAAAATCTACTCAACGAATCGTTTTGAAATTTTGCACACAATTTCTGTACCGAAATCCGCAGGTACTGACGTCGAGTTTTTTTTTGAATTATTATTTTTCATTTTATAATAACGAATGTATCGAATTTTTAGGCTAAAATCACGTTTTACCAAAATTACGTTTACCAAAAATCCAAAAATTGAATAATAAAAAAAATAAAAAAAAAATCAACGTAGTTACCTCTAGAAACATATTACCTAATAAACAAATTTTTTTTGGTTTTTCTGATGATCCAGTAACGAGTTCTGCTGTTCACCGCAAAACCTCTTTTCTTGGAGGCGCCTACGGAACTTTGCTGGGAACGGCTCATTAATTTTTTTTTTATGAAAATTTGTGAAAACGTAGGTTAAATGTTTTACTTTAATATAATTATAAAATAATTTATCTGACATTAACCTTATCGCGTAAAAAAATTCATGAAAATAGGCCTTTTTTGGCCGAATTAACCATACCCCCCTTACGGGGGTCTTCGAGTCTAAAGGCTTGAATTTCGAGCTTTTTATTAACAATTAATAAAAATAAAAGCAATAGATATTTTTACGTTCCGCTTTATTTATCATTTGTTTATTAAACTTAAAGGAGTACATAAAATATATTTCAAAAAAAAAATTTTTTTTCATTAAGTTATTTGTTCTTGAAGAAGAGAGGGGAAAGAAGAGGCCGTGTCCTCGTCGCCATGATTTCTATGCTTGTCGTTATTTAAAAAATAAAACAATTCTTAATGATTACGAATGTCGCTATGGCATGAAGCACAAAAAAAAACAACTTTTTTTATGAAATGGCGGCTACTTAAAGAAAAAAGTCGATTTTTTTTACTAATTTTTACATTTTGTCAAATTTTTAAAAATATTATAAATTTAAAATTTTATATTTTTTGTTGGTTCCGGCGATAGAGATATATTTAAAGAATATTCATGCCAAATTTCAAGTAAATCGACTGATTATAACTTGAGATATAGTGGCGACCGCATCAAAAAAATTAGTTTCGAGAAAAACGCGTTTAAAGCTTTATTGTTCCAGTCGTTCGCTCTACCGGTCTAGTTGCCACGTCACTAAAACGGCTATAACTTTGAAAATAATTTGAGTTTTGAAAAATCCTTTTAGGAAGATATTTTTGAATATCGAAACTATCGAATTATGGCAAATTTTTTTTTTCGATTTTCTCAAATTTCTAGACTAGAAGACCCCCTTAAGAAAACCTACATTTTATATAAGACTAAAAAAAATCAACATCTCATTAACCCTCGCCAGGTCATGCCCGTAGCGGCCAGCACCATCTCGTTCTTTATGCTCTCCCTGGACCGCTACGCCACCGTGAAACATCCGCGACTGGCGCAGCTTCGCCAGCGCCGCTACTTGCACGTCTCGTTGGCTCTGCTTTCTTGGTTAGCATCTGCGGCTATCAGCACCCCATTCCTGTTTGCCTACAAGATTATCGCGAGCTGTACCTCTGACCTGGGCGCCAGTGCCATGTTCAAGTCCTTCATCCTCTTCCACACAATTGCCGTGTTTGTGCTCCCAGGCGTGGGCGTGCTGCTCAACCACTACGGCGTACGTCGCAAGCTTTGCGCCCTCTCACTGACGGCGCGGGCTGCACATGGGGAGTTGCCCCTGCCGATCCCCATCCTGAGACGCCAGACCCACATGGTTATCGTGACGGGCTGTCCTAACGCCCAGCAGGAGGCCTGCGGGGGGCCCACCACGGCGGACGACACTTCGAACGGGAACGGAACAGGCACCGGCGGTGGTCCAATGGCCGTCAGTCCAGGGGACATCCAACTGCACACTCTACACCCACGGCAGCCAGGCTCTATTGGATCGGGCCTCGAACCGGGTTCCTACCGCTCCAGCAATCCCATATCGCCTAGGTAAGTAGTGAGTAGTCGTCCAAATTATACTGGTCGAAAAAATCCGTGTTTTTTTATCCAAGAATGAATGCTTATTAAAAGATTGAAATCTCAAATCCAGTTTTGAGAAAATCGTGGTCAATATATAAAATGAATACGTGCTGACATTTAGCTTAAATGATGAAATCATTTTTTACAATACGATTTAAGTCTTGTAAAAATCGTACGACTATATCTTAAACTTGTTTCAGATAAGTTTATCCGCCAGTTAAACTTTTATTTCTTCATTTTTAGCATTGTCGCAGTGGCGGATCCACGGGGGAACCGCAGAACCTGAAAATTTCACTTGTTTGCTAGAAAAATATTCTCTGCAATAAAGGATAAATTCATTTTCCCCCCCAAGAATCGTCTCTGGATCCGCCACTGATTGTCGACTTTTTTTATTAAACTGAATCTGGCTTTAAAATGAAATATAAATCTCTGTGCTTTTTACGCAAATATTTGCCTTAATCTTCCAAACAAAATAGTGGAAATTCAATTTCAATTTTAAATTTAAAACATTCTATCCGGACTGAAGTTTTGGATTAGATTTTTTAATTTATAAAAAAATGATTTCTGTGCAATTACTAGGGGGAAGAAATGTTGAATTTAAGACGCCTTTTAGTTCTACGATTAAAAAAATAAATATGTTTAGGGCCATGAGGGAGATTCGCGCCCACTCCCAGCGACAGCGCATCAACCGGGCGGGGAAGGGACCGGCAACACCTGGAATACCATTGCCTCAGACCTCTACACTTCGGTCACGCCGACACCTGGCTAACATGCTCATCGCGTCGGCAGTGATCTTTATAGCCTGCTGGGCACCTCACGTCTTTTGCATCTTCTACAAGAACTTTGGCAGCAAAGAGCACTGCAGCCAGACCTCCGTCTACTTCAGCCTCTTGCTAGGTAAGTCAAGTCAATTCAGTTGTGCAATAAGACCAGTCACTGACCAACGGACCATTTTTAGGCTACTTTTACTCTGCCATCAGTCCGGTGATATACTGGGCGCTCAACCACAATTCGCTTCGACAATCTCCATGCGCACCTATCATCCGCTTGCGCTCCATGCAGAATTTCCTGAGGTCGCGCTTCCGGACCCACACCGCCCCACCACCCCCGTCGTCAACCAACGAGGCGGCCCTGGGGGCCTTCAACCCCAAGCTGATCAAGCTAACACCGAAACAGTATAGAGCTCAGGCCTCTTCGCATTATCTCTACTAGTGTGATACTAAACTAAACTTGATATACATATATACACATTTATATACACGCATATATAATATATTTTTTACCTTCGCCCTCCCCAAGTCCCGGACTTACTTATAACAAACTTCGACCCCGAACCCCGGGACCTCAAACTTAAACCCAACCAAACTGAACTATCTAGATGTTTTTCAAAAGCTCTACACAACTAGTTGGCGTAACCTACTGCAGAATACAAAATATACACGCTACTTATAGAATACTTACTACCATACATAGCAGTGTTAGTTGACGCTTATTTACACGATGATGTGCGCCTGAAGCTATCCAAAAAAGGAGAAAAATCTATTAATGAAAGACAAGCAAAAAAATTAAAAACAAAATCCTTCTAGTGACTTGTTTGTTGTTTAGTCTTTTAAGCTGAAATATTGTACTATGTTCCTTCTCATAGATAAGCAATATGTGAACGCTTTGAGCCAAGTTAAACAAACGAAAAACAAATCAAACTAAAGAACGATCTAAAACTTTTAAACGATTTAAACTTAAACTCAAATGCATACCTAACAAAACATAAATAATTATATATACGAGTAAATACATACAAAAAATGAATGTGAATGTGAGCAAAAAAAAGGGATAAAAACTAGTATTGTATAGATATTCTTCGACTTAATTCTTTATACACTTTTTCTAAACATTTTTAATATCGTTCAGTAAACTGAACATGGTGTATAGTGCAATTCACGCTGCAGAAGCATAGAACCCGCGAAGATTTTCGCGTTTCAGATGTAAGAACAAGCCAAAAGATTAAACTCAGGATCGGGTTTCATTTTACTCATTTCAGTAGCCACCTTTTTCTAATTTTCTAGACTTTTATATATGCTCCGCTGCGAGCGACCATCTGTTAACAGCTTTTAAGTTATTAGTTTGAAGGGTATAGTACTATCTTAAAAACCATCTAAAGCAGCAGCATTTGTTATCGCCTTGGAATTAGTGGCTATAAACCTTAAGCTAATTTTAAATAATCATCGTTTTGTACTTTACAAAATCGTCATCGAAAGAAGAGAAACTATAAAAAATTCTATAAATATGTACCATAGTAAATAATTGTTTTATTCAATCTTTCAATCGCCTGGTGGTCTGGAATATCCCTTGAAGTTAATAAGTTGTGGATTTCTGGTTATACGAAAATATCTGAATTTATAATATCATTCCGAAATTCCAGAATATATTGGCCCGTAAACTAATCGAATTGAAAATTACCATTTTTCACTGTTTAATACCCTTGCAGATTTTTCAAAAATAAAAACCAATTTTCGCCTTCTCACAAGAAAGGGAGCGCCAATTACTATTTGGAAAGTTTCAAGAATCTATCTTGTAGGCCATGCATAATACCGGCATAAAACCGTACGGTTAGTATGTATCATATATTGAAACTATTGAAAACCAGTGATTTATAGTAAAATTGAAAAAAAAAAAGAAAACATTAAAATTAACATTTTGTCCCGATTGTTCCTATGCTATAGGATATAAACGTCCGATCTCCGCCGTTTTCAAACTTGATCTGCGTACACATACAAAAAATACGATTGCGAAATCTTCAGCTTTTAAACTGAGCTCGGAAGGGGCACATTAAAAGCTGAAAATTGAATTGAGTAACACAAAAATCAAATAATTAAATCGTTTAGAGAACTTTACACTTTATATGCATCAAGACGCGCTCTGGTTTATGAAATCAATAAAATTAGCTATAACTTTGTAACTTAATTGCTGGCGCGCTTTGCATGCAACTGCATTCGTTTCTCGATCTCGGGCCTGAAGTGACGGATAAGGCCCTGGACTGGCCATGCGGCACCATCACCAAGCGCACATATAGTATGACCCTCAATTTGTTTGGAAATCTCCCACAGCATATCGATTTCAGAGGGTTGCGCGTCACCCTTGACAAACCTATTGCGGAAAATCAAATTAACAGTTAATTTTTCTTTTATAACATGTATGTATAGGGGATTTACCGAGTCATAATCTTGTTCATCCAGCCGATTCCCTCTCGACAGGGCGTGCATTGTCCGCAGCTCTCATGCTTGTAGAAGGATATTAGCCTAGCGATTGCCTTTATCACATCCGTCGACTTGTCCATAACGATGATAGCCGCAGTACCCAGCGATGTCTGGGCAGCAATTAAACCATCAAAATCCATGATTACGTCGTCGCACACATTTTTAGGTATGATAGGTGTGGAAGAGCCGCCGGGAATAACGCCCAGCAGATTGTCCCATCCACCAGTTACTCCTCCGCAGTGACGATCAATTAACTCTTTAAGCGGGATTGACATTTCCTCCTCCACAGTGCAGGGCCTGTTCACATGGCCAGAAATGTTAAAGAGCTTGGTGCCCGAGTTACGTGTGCGACCAAAGCTGGCGAACCATGGACCGCCACGGCGACAAATGCTTGGAGCCACGGCTACAGTCTCCACGTTGGTAACCGTGGTTGGACAGCCAAAGACCCCAACGTCGGCGGGAAAGGGAGGCTTCAAGCGCGGCTTTCCTTGTTTTCCTTCCAGCGACTCGATCAAAGCGGTCTCCTCGCCGCAAATGTAAGCTCCAGCGCCTCGGTGCATAAAAACATCGAAGTCGTAGCCTGTTCCGCAGGCGTTTTTACCAATAAGACCAGCCTGATACGCCTCGGCAATAGCCAGTTGCATGTTGGAGGCCTCGTTATAGAATTCGCCACGAATGTAGATGTAGGCCGCCTGGGCGCCCATGGCCCGCCCAGCAATTAAACAGCCCTCAACCAGCTTGTGTGGGTCGTGGCGCATGATTTCACGATCCTTGCAGGTGCCAGGCTCTCCTACGGGTAAACATATAATCACCAGGTGCTTTCGGAACACATGCCTTTTTCCTCACCCTCATCAGCATTCACCACCAAGTACTTGGGGCGTCCATCGCCGGGCTTGTTCATGAAGGACCACTTCATGCCGCTGGGGAAGCCAGCACCTCCGCGGCCGCGCAGGCCAGACGTCTTAATTTCATTGACGATCCAGTCCGGACCCTTCAACACAATTTCCTTGGTCTTGTACCAATCGCCGCGCTTCAAGGCTCCTTTCAGCCTCCAATCGTGTCGACCATAAAGGTTGGTGAAGATGCGATCCTCGTCCGCCAGCGGACCAAACTTGGTCTTCGTTTGTGGCGGGGGAGTCCCTGGAGGCGGAGCTTGGGTGCTTTGGAACCGCAGCAGCTGCAGGCTGACTGGCAAAGCCGCCCCTGCAATGCATACATGGGACAAAATCAATAAATTGCGCAGAAAACTGGAACACTTTTGTTTAGTTATGCGCCAAAATTACATAATTTGATGGCAAGGGAATCGATTGTTTTCAAGGCTTGGATAACTTGTGGCAACAGCCATATCCATGCGAAACAAGCTGTTAAGCAACTTATTAATGGTTTTGGGAAAATCTTCGGTGTTTATTTACCAATATGCGGCTTTGTTAACAAATTAAATCGCACAATTGCAGCCATTTTCGGAACGACTGACTGACAGCTGAAATGTGACATTTGTTCGCGACGTTGCCAGATCGACAACATATTCTTTGGGTTAGATTTAGCATGGGCCTTCTTGCAACGAATCAGCTGTTACTATTGTTCATGGTAGGTGCATTTACATTACATTGCACCATGCTGTTGTAGTTTGACTAAAACGCAGTTTTATGAACAAAGAATGATATCAAGACTCTCGCAACGGGTTAAATTATAACTTTTTTAATTTTAAATAAGCTATAAAATAATAAAAATATTATATAAGGGTCAAATTAGAGTTATTTTCACTTTGTTTTTATCAGTGCCAACGTCTTTGCTCTATTTTATTTTTCATTTAAAATTAAGTGTGCTTTATACGAAATTAAGTAATCACCAGGTTGAAATATGCACACTTTTTACGCCATTCATTGGGTTTTGTTAAGTAATTGAATTAGATTAGGGATAGCTTTCTATTTAGTCCTCTATTTTTTAACAAGATACAAATTAAAGTGTTTTTTTCAAGATCATATTTTGTTCCTTGTTTTAACTCATAATAGCTAAATTACGTATTGCACTACTAAAATGTTCTTCAGAACCATGTTAAATGTTCTGAAAACATTTATAAAATGTGCATTAATAAAAACAATTTATTTTTTTTAATTTGTCTTATTTTCTTTGCTTTGGTAAATAATAAAATCGTTTTTCCCAAAACGCAATAAGGTAGCCCTAGTCTAATGTAAGCTGGGCTACAATTTTAAATCTGTCAGACCTATAATACGTTCACACTATAATTTCTGTTATTTTTTCGTTGAAAATGGCCCAAAAGCAGAATAATGAGACTGGCAATGGGACGACAACTCAAATAGTTGACGAAGTAGATGTTGGTGCTCCTTCGGACGCTACCCGGACGACACCCACGCTGCAACTGCGCCTGGAACATCCGCGGGACGAGCGTCGTGTAGTGTTTCATGCTGGGGTCATAGACAACGAGCATTTGAATCGGAAGAAGTCCAAATGTAAGCCTTCCCATACACTTTCAAAGACAATGACTGACTTACATTTATTCCAGGCTGCTGCATTTACAAAAAACCCTTAGCGTTTGACGAGAGTTCCTCTGAAGATGACGAGGACTGCGAGCATTGTTTTGGACACCCCGAGAAGCGAAAAAGGAACGCCAAACATAGTCACGATCAGGGAGAAAACTCATGCCAGGACGCCAGTCATCCGGACGGACCATCGACATCTACTCAAGCTGCGGACTCCAGCCTCCCGCCAGCCGAACCTGTTGAATCACCGGCCAATCGGAAACCCCCAACCGAAAGGGTTGACTTTGAACAAGCGGATAGTTCGTAGCGCGTACTCCAATTTAAATATGTATAATTATAAACGTTAACAGCACGGAACCAACTAGCAGCAAGCACTTAGATTTACAAACAAAGACGATATTTTCGGGCAGTAAGAACCACTTGGGAATTTTGAGCCGGATGCGAGATTCACTTCTTCGGCTTCAGCTCAAAAGATTCGCTCACATTATGGGGAATTTTAAACTCCTTTGCCTTTGCCCGTGAACGCCAGACCTGTGGGAATACTTATGTTTAGCAGTGCAACATTGGAGTCTTTTTTGTCAATACCTTGATCGTGTAATCGTCGCTGGTGGTTACTAGCATCTCCGAATCGTGGGGATTAAAAGCCACACTGTTAACCACGTCTGAGTGTTTAAACTTGGCTAGGCTGATGCCATAGTATCGGTCCCAAAGGTAAGCGTGCTGATCTTCCGCCCCACTGGCGACGTACTCCTCGCAGACGTCCAGGAAGATAAAGAAACACTCCGTGCTAGGCGTGTAGGCCTTGTGAGCCCGCAGCATGTTGCCCACACGTTTGAGGGTCATGAGGTCGATTACGTGGATGTCGATCTCTTGGGCGATGGGTGGCGGCTCTAGAGGATTGGTGATCACGTAGTTTTTCGGCCAGGGACGCGTATTGACGTACAAGTAGCGGTGGTCAGGGCTAAGGGCCATGCCAATGATGTGACCGTGCAGATCTATCACCTTGTCCACCTTATCGAACCTATCCTTGACTGACTCATAGTCCCACCAATCGGGATCGGTGCGCGGAGTCTGCTGCTGTTGTTGCTCTGCGGCCCGTTTCGCAGCTATTCTTTCCTTCAGAGTTGGGCCAGGATCCAGCTTTTTCGGAAAGTATACGTTTCGTATGCGCTTGAAACCGATTTGGTGGGGTGTAAACGTCTTGGAACCCGTTGAAAAAATTAGATATTTTGGCATGCTGTTTTCCATTTCGTCGTATTCCTCTTGTATATCCATGGCGTTCAATTCCTCCTCGTCGTCTTCACTCGGTTCGTTAGCGGAGGCCACTGCTTTCCTGTATTCCTCCAAATAGTGAATGGTGGCATCTCCGGGTCGTGTTCTGGAACGCCGCTCGCTGATGTCCGGCAAGAAGTTTTCTTCGGGAGTGGCGCTCCTTGTGCGTCGAAGGCTGGCCGCATGGGACAGAGGATTGCCACTGGCCTGCGAGTTAGAGCCCTGTTCGCTATTGTGTGGGGAGAGCGTAGCACTTTCACTCTCCTGTTCGGCAAGCCTGACGAGCGGATCGTTGTTCTCGTCCAGCCACGGGCACCTGGCCACCATTATGGCTCGTACCGAACTGGCGTTGCGGTTGTAGAACTTGTATAGCTGGCTCATGATCGGTACATGCTCGGAGTCGATCTCCTGGTTGGCCTTGTTCAGCCACAGGACAGAAGTGCTCACTAGATGAGCCAGCCAGTGCAAGTCGCCTGAGATCAGATACTGGTCACTGAACCAAGTGCCAAAGATATCATAAGGGCGGTTGACCACCCGGCAGCGCAAGTGTGACTCGGTTGCCCCCAGATAAAATACCGCAATCTCCCCGGAAGTGGACTGTGGTGATCCAAAGTGGACACCGGAGACGAGGAGCAAGGTATCGCTCTGATTGAACTGCGAGTACTGGGAGTACTTCCAGCTGAACTGCTTCATGTTGTGAGCATACTTCTCCGAACACGGGTGCTTGGCGTTCCATATCTGCAAGAAGGAGGGATTAAGTGTGCCTCTATTGGGAGTTGGATGTGGACTCACTATTACATAGCCGTCTTTGGAGCAGGTGGCAAACATTTCGCCGTTGTGGGCGAAACTCACATGCAGCACCTGATGTGTGTGGCCATGGTTGTTCTCCACAGTAGGCTCTAGTCGCTGCGCTTGGACGAAGGGTATGTGCATGGACAGGCGCTTGTACTCCGATCGCCAGCTCTCGGCTCCCGGCTTAAGCGGAATGCTCGGAGAGGCCCTAAAGTGCTCCTGAAACTTGTGGCGCCACAGTAGGTCGTCCTTGGCAATGCTGTGCCACCTCCGACAGCAGCGACTGACCTTCAGCAGATCTATCACACTCAGCTGCTCGAAGATCATAAGTAACGCTGGCTCTGGCAGGGCCCACCACCCGAAGGAGTCGGGTCCGATGGAGCCATCGTCGCTTTCCTCGTCCTCCACTTTCGCTGCATTTCTGTCTTTCACCAGTCGGGCCTTTTTGAAGGTCACTTCCATTGGGTTGCCGAATGCCGTGGCAAATTGTTCCTAAGCTTTTATTACGATGTAAGTGCGCTGTGTAAAGCTGGTTCAGATCGCTCTGTTTCTGCGGCTTCGAAATCAAAGATAACTTTCTCCCTTATTGTTATTGTTATCGTTTTGTTATAACAGCTGTTGCAAGAACATCGAACGACCACTCTCACTTCATTTAGTATCGATATAAACTAAATTATATCGAAAAACAAGATATCACGCAAATTCACAGGTTCTCAATCGTTTAATATTTCAGTATTGTTTACAAATATTAAAATAGAAAAAAAGTACGTTTTTTTTTTCTGTAACAGGTTTTTGCAATTACACTTTTATTAATTCCAAATTATTATTTTCTGAATATTATGAGTTTTCAATATACCCCTGTCTCAAATACGTACTGGATATGAGTGCTATACAGACAGATGTAAACAATATCAGGTAACACCAGAGAATTAGGCCTTCAAATCGTTACACTTACAAAATCTAAATGCCGGGATGTCTTCGCTTGCTAAAGCCCAGGTAGTGAGCTTTTCTTATATACGTAGGTAAATACATATGTACATTTGAGATGTTCGAATCGCCAACCGATTTCCGAACTCCACAGCGTATGGCAGCTTCTGCGCCACTATAGCCCGCTGGCTCAGAGTCATTTGGGCGGATCTTATAGCAATGCGGTGGTGATTGCGGCTGCTGTAAGAACACCTAGTGTGCCATTCCGGGCAGAGGAGCAGCAGCTGGCGAGCATGGTGGTGGACGAACTGGTGAAACGCACAAGTGTGCCACGCGGGGAATACAAAAAACTGATCGTCTGCTCCTCGCTCAAGACTCCGGCTCCAGAATGCAAGGAGCGGCTGACCAGAGTGGCAAAGGACCTGGGCCTCACGTGCGAAACCCTCGCCATACAGGACGACGTCTGCTCAATCGGTGCGCTGCAAATGACCCTGGACTGCCTTCAGCGCGTGGGAGACCAGTGCATAATCACGGGAGACTTGCGCTGCCAGGTCATGCAGCCGACGCACGGCGTGCTGGCCAACGAACTGATGGCTGTGCAGCAGCCACGGACTCGCAACCGGGTTGGACCAGAATTGACCACTGCCCCTGAGCCGCCGCCTACGATGGGCGCAGCAGCCCTCTCCTGGACCACTCTGCAGACGGCCCAACGTCTGAACTTACAACCGCTCGCCTTGCTGCGCGAGTTTGCCGTGGAACAGGACCACGAGCAGACAATGTACCGTCTGAACGGAAGGCAACCCATTACTCCCAGCGAGATCTACACTTGGAACATGGTCACGGGCACGCAGAAGGCAATACCAGAAAGCATACTTGGTGATCTCCAGGCTAACCGGCTGTGCACGCACGACTTCAAGCAAATCACAGCCAGCCACCTTCTCACACACCTGGTTCACTCCCTCCCCACTGGCGGACTGGGATGCGCCTTTATGGGCATGCCGGAAGGCCGCTCCATGATCATGGTTCTCGAAAAGCTGTGCGTATCGATCGTGTTTGTGCCGGCTTTTACTGACCAGATTTAATATTTCAGGGTGCCCAGCATTGATCAGGAGCAGGGGTTGCCTCTGATCACTCTGTATACCAGGGAGCCGTGTCCCTTGTGCGATGAGCTGGTGCACAGTCTAGAGGAGCGTTTTGCTGGCCGATACCGCCTGGAGAAGGTTTACATCGACCGCAAGGAAAACGTTCGTTTCCTGCGTCTCTTTAGGCATGACATTCCTGTTCTCTTCTTTAACGGACAGTTCCTGTGCATGCACCGGTTGAATGAAGAAGCGCTAATTGAGCGACTGGAAGCACTTAACCGATCGTAGTGCGAATGCTGAACATATTATTTATGTACACTTCGTATGTACATACTGTTGCCTTGATAAAGTAGTTTATTTTTGTAAAGGCCTCGTAAACTCGGTTTTGTTCCTCTATCCTTTGCAGGCCAGATGAGAGTGGGGTACTGCCTGGTCATTTTCCCGGGGCCCGCATTGGTCAGGGGCCCGGCAGCAGGAAATTTTGATCGAAAATTTTGGTGTTAAGAAAAATTGAGAAAGATAAATTTAAATCAAAAAGTCCACTTTTGTTCTGTAACTAAACTCATTTAGCTTCTGATGTATATCACTTCTGTATAGTTCAAATAAGAATCAAAAAAGGGACCGTGGCCCGGGGCCCGGTGTGGCTCTCGACGGCCCTGATCCTTTGTAGAATTATACACTGATCTTTGAGCTCTTAACATATTCAACCAAATCCCTGGAACCCGAGAATTACCTGAGAATAAATATAACATTGAAATGATTTTCGTGGTAACCAAAACCAGGACTTAGATAAATTATTTTTAGTATTTTTAAAATTACGCGTTTTTAAAAAATCGGAACATCGTTCTAGCTTCATTAAAAAAAATTTTAAATTTTGGAATATTGTATCCCATTGTTGACTAGTGTTTACTTGACAGAAATAAGTTTAGTACAGTTTGAATTTTAAAAGATTTCGCCCATGGGCTTGATTGTAATTTCGTGAACCTGAGGATAGGAAAGAAAAACTGGTAATATGTTAATGTCATTAATGGGAAAAGAGATCTGCTCACCTGCACATGAGGTGGGGTTCGAAGAGCGTACATCACAGCGTCCGCAATGTTCGCTGGCTCCAGCCTGGCCATGTCCTTCACGTAGAAATGGATCTCCTCCGGGAAGATTTTTGTGTTCACCGCCCCGGGACATATGCCAGTCACCCGAATTCGGTTACTGTGGAGTTGGAACTCCTGGCGGTAGGTCTCCGTGATTGCCGTGATGGCGAACTTGGTGGCCGGATAGATATTAAACGAGGGTAGCACGTCGATGAAGTTGAGCACTTGGTGTCCGGCGATGCTGTTAATGATGAGCACATGGCCCTCGCCGCCCCGCCGCTTCATGCTATTAAAGGCTTCGCGCGTGCACCAAATCACACCCATCACGTTGGTGTCAAGAACCTCCCTAAGTTTCTGGGTGTTGCCCCGAGTGACCAGTTCGGTCTCTCGCGTAATGCCGGCATTGTTCAGGAGCACGTCGACGCCCTCTAGCTCGCGTTCGATCCACTCGAAGCAGCTGAGAACCTGCTCCTCCTTGGAGACATCGCATTGCCGTGGAATGAAGTTGGCTTGCAGATGCGAGGGCAGACTCTCCCTAAGCTCCTTCATCTTGGCCTCGCGACGTGCCAGGCCCACTACCCGCAGTCCGGCTCCGATCATTGCCCGAGCACAAGCTGCTCCTATTCCACCGCTGGCACCGGTAACCACAGCCAGTTTGTTCTGCCAGCGCTCCATTCCGACTTGTGAATGAAAAGCTGACACGGCATGGCTCGGCACCGAGAGCCTCAGGAGCAGTTGCATGGCTTCGTGCTTCGAAATTAAGGTGCTTCGCTAATGGTCAACTGCTATAGCTGGTAAGTTCGCGCGGAATAGCGAGCAGCGGCTTAACCTAGAACACGGAGGGACAGAGTCTCCACAGGAATCCCAAAACAAAGTTTTGTCAAATTTTTTTGAACACACTGAACTCAATCAAAACATATTAGAAAAAACCTTTTTAACATATTTTCAGAAAAAACAAATTATACTCAAATTACGCCGTATTTTAAATTATTATTTTTTAATTCCTCCTTAATAAAATACAAACTGTATACTTTTTTAAAAGGAATTTTTATTTTAAAAATGTAAACATTAAAGAGTTTGATCACAATTTTTTGCTTAAAAAAATGTTTATTATTATTGTTCATTATTTCAATTAAACCTATTTTTGTGGTTAGCTAATTAAGAAAATAAGACTTTCTGAAATGGAATATCCGAATTCTCAGAATGAACATGTTCTGCTTTTGATCAAAACGATTGTTTAAATTAGTCATTCTAACTAGAAAAGGCTTTTTGCTAAGTTTTGTCCAAATAGCTTAAAAACTAAGGGAATAGTTTGCGTAGAAACGAACTATATTAATTGTTTTTTTTTAAGTATGCTGAAAATTTTCTTATAAATTTTAAAATAATGGTTCGATTTGGAAAGTTTCTGGTGAGTCATATATTTAATAAACATAAGCCGTACAATAACATAACTAGATTCTACCATGTCTCAGGGTGACATGACAAAGTTTCGCGGGTTCTGGGTGTTAAAGTAGGTATAATAGGAGTGAAATTTTGAAAAAATATAATAAATATAAATTAGGGCATTCTTGACAAAAGTCCCCTTCAGTAATACCACCCAAATTTTATTCTCTGTATAAAAATAAAATCCAGGCTTGATTCCAAGCCTTTTTGCTCGGCAAAAAGTCAAATAAATTTACGATTTTTAGGGAAAGAATCATCGAAACCTTTGCATGGACGCTGATTGGTCCTCTGATAGGCGTCATCCAACATGTATTAAATTGAGTTCTAATTCATTTTTCCGTTCTCGAAATAAATGGAGTTAATCCTCGAAGTTAGGGGCTAAGAATTTAGTTAGCTTTTAATGCAGAAACGCTAGATGAATAACGGATTCAAGAGGTGATACACACTTAACATTACTCATTCCCAATTTTCGCTTAACTGCACAAGTTAAAAACTAGGAAAACTTTTACTATTGTTCAGCCTACATTGACTCCTCCTAAAAACTACAATTTTGATTCTTTATCTTCGTTCTGGTGAATAAGGGCTTGGGTCATTCCGATTCTTCTGCGAATAGAAAATTTGGTCCGTTAAATCAAATTGTTTGTGGGAGATCAATTGCCTTGTATCTGCACAATACAATGTCAGAAATGTCCTTGCTCGCGGAATACAATACACAATATGTGTACATATCTAAAAATGGAGCCCAAAGTTCTTACAAAATATCATTTAAGGCTTGACCATTTGAAAGAACATATGGAAAATATTTAAGGCAACGGCAGGGCTTTGCTTGCAGAAAATCTGGCTCTCTTTCCTCTGTAGTGGCATTGAAAAGTTATGAAAAATGTGTATTATTGTGATCAGCTCCTTTTGTGTGTAAATGGTTCGCAACAAATTTTTCACCACAATTTTTTAAGCGGCTGTTTGAGCACCGAAGAATTTAAATTTAACGGTTGCAGCATTAGTTTTTTTTTGTTATCGATTGTGCAGAGCATACTATCGATACCTGTCGACCCACCGGGTGTGGACACACAAAAAATAAGAAAACTAAGAGCTGCCTGCAGGTGTTGCAATTTGTATCAAATTCTCAGCGAAAACCGCAGATTAAGTTTAATTTATCAGTGAAGGAACGGTTATTAGGCGAAATGGCTCAAATGGACATAGAGTTGAAAAAGGTAAGCGGTGAACACATCGCAAAAAGCTGCTGCCGACGGGAAGCGCGTGCTTCGCAGAAGAATATTTCCATTGACCGCTGCCTCTATCCCGCAGGCCTTTACTGAGATGCAGATTAACAAACTGGAGACGACCAAGAAGATCAACATGATCGACATGAAGTGCGACATGGTTAAGACGGGCAAACACAAGTACCAGCTGACGGAGAAGGGCACGAGTAGCCTCTCTGACGACACAAGGTGGTTCGAATCGCTATTAATCATCTCCCAATGGCTCATTATAATAATCTATTCTCCTCTAGAGTTTACCAGTCAGTGGGTCGCATGTTTCTGCTGACTGATGTGCAGAATATGCGCGAGGACCTAAAGGCCAAACAGGAAAAGTGCGACAAGGCGATAGAGCTCCTTGAGAAAAAGAAGGAGTTCCTGCAGAAGTCGCTCAAGGATCAGGAGGACGGTCTGCGCGAGCTGGTGCAGCAGCGCAAGGAGGCCGACCTGACTGCAAAATAGACTCCACCCAGGCATTCATCCCTCAACGGAATTGCTTATTTATTTTCAATATATTTATCTAAATTGAAGTTAGCGTAGCTGACAAACTCGTTGCCCAGATTGCGTTCATGTTCCGGCTGGAACTTGCACTTAAGCACGGGCAGGCGCGCTGTTAGCCAGGGTTCAACCACTTTCCCAGAACACAGGATCAGCTTGCACTGCGTGGGGTCGTTCTGCAGCCTGGTGATTATTTCACATGTATTGGCGATGCACTCCTGGGATAGGAAGGGCGGATCAGCCACGATGAGGTCATACTGGTGGTGGTGTGCTTTAAGGTAGTCTGGATTGCTGCCTATGCAGTTTAGGTCGTAGTGCACAAAGTCCGTGCCGTACGCTCCAAATCGCTGATCGTACTCGAAGATGTGGACTAGAAGAGAAGACGATGATCATAGGCAATCGGAATTTAGTCAGACTGCTTACCCTTGTCATGGATATTTTTAATGTCCTTGTAAAGCGATGGGCAGGAGAGGAGTGCTATGTGAAAGTCCCCCGAATCCGCTTTTCGCTCCGCCAGCAGCTTGCCCACAACATCCCGTAAAGTAAGTTTAGTTTTCGTATTGTACCAAAACTGACTGAGTTGCTGCAAAACGGGAGAAGTAAGCGCCAATGTTCCATGTATTCATAGATGTTCTTGCCCAATCTTCCTCGAAATGACCATCCTTGCCGGTTTTATTGGAAATTTGATTTTCCTCCTCAGCTTCGCGCTTGGAACGCTCCAACAGGAATTCGTTAAGGATAGCCAACGTGTCGGCGGGCAGCGAAACGTCATCGTCCATCATGATCTATAAAACGGAAAGGCAAACTAAATGTGCGTTTGGAAGAACTAGAGCAAACGAGCACATCAACACTGACCAACAAGCCTGCGTACATATGCATGTGTCAAAACATTCGCGATACCAACAGCAGTATAGTAGGGGGATTCCTATCAGTTGTTCTGGGCGGCGTGAACGTCCCCAAAATAAATTTACAGCCAGCTTATTTGTTTCGAAAGCAAATTTTTGTTAAGTTATGGTGATCCTTAAGCTAATATTTTATTGCTCTGGTGCCATTTGATCCTTATTGACGCCAAGAAGTAAAACAGATCCATTCCGTTCTTATGTATCCGATTTGTGTTTAATCAGAAAATTATCTACTTAAATATGAAATTCTTAATAAACTAGTATCCTCCACTGTTATACACTTACATATGCTTATGTTTTTAAAATAGTCTCTTAAAAAGATTACGAAATTTGTAAAGTTATAAACTATTTTGCAAGCCCTGTCAAACCTTTAATATACAATCATGGAAAAAATAATGTAAACGACATTTTTTTTTTCGTATTTTTCAAACTTTTCTTCAGCCAATTTTGTTTTTTTTAAGTTTAATAATTTGGATTGATAGTCGATACAATTATGTGTCAAAATATAACAAAACAATAATTTTCAAAAAACGTAATGAACTCAAAAATAATTTTTTAAATTACTAGGCCTGGAAAAAGTAATAGAAACGACTGAGTTAATTCTATGGAAAACAGTTTTGTAGCTTCAAAGCCTATTAGTTTAGATGGTAACTTTAATATATAGTTGTGCTACCGAAATTTTTAATGACTTCACCGGTGTCCCATTGAATCCACCAAATTGGAACAAATTGCTGGTTCAATGGAGTAGCACTCGGAATTCACTTTCTTCCACAACATGATTTTCGCACCACCGTGTTTAACGGCTTTAATAGAGTACTTTGGGTCGTGGGCGGTATTCTTTTCCATGACTCAAAAATTATTATTGTCGCTTTGAGAGATCAAAGCTAAGTTCTAAGCTTCGTGTTAAAAAAGGATGATTGTGATCCGCACACTTTATAATAAAGTTTGGATTTTACTTTTTTCATATGTTACAACTCTTTTTTATAAATGTAAAAGGGATATTCAGGTTGCATAAGTGGTGAGGTTGGGAATCAACAGTATCTGTTATAGATTTTTTAAGTGCTAAACACTGCCTCGAGTTTTACAAATAACCATAAAATTATGGTTATCTAAACATTAAAAATAAAGCTTACATCTAATTTTATAAGTAAATAGCTGCTTGACGGAACCCACTTTTCTTACTACTACGTAAGTTTAAGAAACAAATCCCAAATGGATGTGCTTTGTGGGATTTAACATTTTTGAGGTATTTCTCTCATTTTTGGCGGAACATTGCAAATCTTTTTATTTATCTGTTGAAATAAATCAACAAATGTTATTGCTGATGAAACTGTTAAGTACGTGGACTTTTCAATTCGAAAGATCGAGAAAAACAGAGCACTGGAAATAGATGGCTACCCTGTGCATTGGCTAGTTCATTTCAATCGAACTGGCTCACGGCCATATTTAGTTCGCACGAGAGCACCGACCAATACGTATTTACGTGAAAAACTTGTATTTAATTTGGAACCATATCACAGGAGAGTTAAACGAAGCAGAGTTGAGAGGTATGTGTGATGTGCCGTACAAATTAAGCAAAAATTACACTCCATAAGGACTTTCGTGCTAAACAGTTTTTGCGGCGGAAGTCCGGTGATCCAAAGGCAAAAAGAAACCTGACTCAACTTTCTTCGGCCGACATCGTCCCAAATCGGATAATAATGTGTTAGATTTGTCTGCCGAATCCGACTGGCACTACAATAGGAAATTATGCAGGTCTCCGTTTAGCTTTACGCGGCTGCTTCCGGCGGAGGAAGCATCCGATTTCGGCGAGTAACCAATTTCCACAGCCCAGCGGCAAGGGGCCCTGCACTTTAAGCACCGTGTCACTGCGATTTTGGTTCATTGTGGAGTTCAGTCAGGTTAATCAGCCTTAATTTGCGAGCGGCACCTTTTGGATCTCTGACGTGTACCTAAGTCTGCCCAATCTGCATACCTATATTGTGACTTCATTTGTCCACATAATTTTCATTAGATTGAGTTTTGGATTGGGGTCTGTTAGCTGACCTACATATGTATGTAGTTCCATCAAAGGACCTTCCGTTTACTTGTTCAAATCAATATTGCTGTCCCATTACTCACTTAATAATTCAAAAGTACACGTAGGATGCAGGCCAAACTCCCCATCCCACCTGCTGCCACCAGTTTGTGTATTATTATTTTGAAGTGTGTTCCGCATTTCGTAACAACACCGCACAATAGTTTGTAGTTCGTCGATCTCTGTAACGCAAGCTGGTGCCTAGCAGTTTATTTTCGAGTTCGTATCAAATCTTTGTTTTACTGAGCTAGGCATCATAAACCGCTGCCGGAAATATAATATTGCCGAACTGAACGCCGAAAGCTGCAGGTACATGGTTGTTTAAAAGCGGTCGCTTTTCCCTTTTTTGTTTTCTTTTGGCTATGCAAAGCACTGTCTGTAATTGTGGTCAAATCATCATGGCATTAAAACGCCCTTCTGGCACGGCCGTTCTCGTTTTAAGTGTGTTCGTTTCCAACTTTCCATTTGACTGGTTTAACAGTTGGTCTTAACTTTCAATTAAGACCTAAAGCGCGTGCCACTCGGCCCCTAAAAGGCAAAGCCACCGCAGTCTAATGCTGTAGTCGGAGCGTGGATCACCAGCGTTGCTCTTTAAGTTGAAACACTTTTACACATTAGATAAGGTCGCGGTTATTTGGCCAGAGTTGCCTTATCGTTGTCAGTGCCCCGAGATAGCACACAAATTCCCGCCGATAAGGCCGAAGGTAACCTCATAACGTTTTCTCTACATTTTTGCCTTTTCATAACTACCTTGCAGACTAAAAAACAGAACGGTAAGCGAGTAGAGAAGCCATTTCATCATGAGCACACCCACCGATCAGCCTCCGCGCTCCGAAGGCGCCGAGACCAACAGCTCCGAAGGATCCTCACAGCAGCAATCTCAACCACAGAATGTGCCGGCCAAACTCGTACATCATTTCCAGACAAATCGAATCGATTCCGCACTCTGGGCTCTGCGCCTGTTAGTCGTCTTTTTTACAGTCAGCTACGTGCTGCCAATCTTCACGTAAGTAGAGCCGTTTTGCGCACCTTTGTTAACTATTCTAACTGACACTCATTTCACAACAGTTCACAACAGAGCGCATTCAGCAAGGTCCTGCTGGCCAATGCGGCCATCTCTGCCTTGCGTTTGCATCAGAGGGTGCCCGCATTCTCCTTCAGCCGGGAATTTCTAGCCCGACTGTTCGCCGAGGACTCGTGTCACTATATGATGTACTCTTTGATCTTCTTTAACATCCGCCCATCACTGCTAGTTCTTATCCCAGTGCTGCTGTACTCGGTTCTGCATGCTTCCAGCTACTCGCTTAAGCTCCTGGATGTAAGGATATCCGTTATCGAAACAAGCACTTAACTAAAAACCATGTACTTACAGCTGATTGGCCAGAACTCGTGGTGGGGTGCCCGTTTTATCATCTCCATTGTGGAGTTTCAGGCAGCCAATATCCTGAAGGCCACTGCGTTCTGCGAGATCTTCATTATGCCCTATGCCATTGTGCTGACCTTCATGTGAGTTTTTCATATTTGTTTTGGTAAAGATGTTCTTTAATGCTGATTTTCTTGTCATTTTAGGAGCCACGCAGGTCTTATGACGCCTATAATCTACTATCACTATCTAGTGATGCGCTACAGCTCACGTCGTAATCCGTATCCGCGCACCGCTTTCGCCGAGCTCCGCATAACCTTCGAGGCGCTGGCCGCCCGCTCGCCGCCTGCCGTTGGCAAGATCATCCGCGGAGGCATTGGGTTTATTAATCGCCTGGCGCCGCAGCCACAGCCGGCCCCGCCGCAGCAGTAAAAAACTGTTAGCCGAATGTAACAATCAAAAGACATCTGAATAAGCCTATTTAAATACCAATCCGTTTACATAGATGTTCACACAGGAGATTGGGGTTCATCCGTTTTATTTATTAGTCAAAATTCGTTGCACCATTTTAAATCGAGGATTGTTTCGGCATTTAAGTTTAAATTTATCTATGTATTATTGTAATTTTTGAGAACATTTTTCTTTTTTCGATCATATATATATAGCCGCGCACGAAGTGCACCATTCGGAATCAACATTCAAGGCGCGTATTTTTACCATTATATCCCAAACAAACTAGTTTAATTTGTTTTGCACTAACTTATATGTTGACAAATCTAATCAAATTCAAAACCTGGACAACAGATGATGTTAATAATTACTTACATATATTTTTTATGAATGTGAAAAGTTACTAAAAATACAAAGAAGTAAAGTAAAATTAAATGATTAAAAAGGTAATTGAATTTATTTTGGGGTGTTTGTCAAATTATTGTTTTTTATTTTGCTATGAAAATTTGGAGGTTTTTAACAATTAGAAATAAAATTTGTTTTTTATACTATTGAAATTGTACAACGGTATAAATACTTTCCGAATTGTCTAATTTTTTTTTGACTTTTTTTTAGTAGAAGTGAAGAGTTGTATGTTTGATTTACACAAGTTTTAAGTTTCTTCAGGTGTTGTCTGCAATTATTTTATAAATTTCATTTTTCGAGAAATAACAGTTTTAAATGTTCTTAATTTAGATATTTATAATTTAGAAAATTTGCTAAGTTAATTGTCTAAATTATAGATATCTGTCATAAAATTAATAAAGCTTGTGATTCGCAGAGTAAAAGAAAACATAACATTAATAAAGCTTGTGATTCGCAGAGTAAAAGAAAACATAACATTCGTCGGCAAGAATGTAACAGCCAGCGTTTCAGACCCTATAAAGTATATAAATATTCCTAATCAGGATCAATGGCCGAATCAATCTTGCCATGCTTTTAAATCTCCGTCCGTATAAAGGTCGAGACCTCGGAGACTAGATAATTTAAATGAAATTGTATATATTATTGATTCTTACGCAGCGAATCAAAAGTTGGGAACGCTTATTATTGTGCTCACGAATCGTAAATTCCGTAGTCAGATGAAAAATAAATATTTTTTAATATATTTTTTTGACTAATGTCTATCAGAACACACAAAACAATTTACTTTCAAAATTCACTCTGTTAGAGAATTTCTAAAAAAAATCAATTTCTATCTGGTAAATCTATCGCTATGGCAAACAAAAAAGATTCCGAGCTATCTGGCGGTAAGGTATATTTATCTGCTATTGCCAAGTAAGTTGAATTTAATTTCGATTTGGGATTTGTGTACCAATGATAATGACCGAATAAGCCACTAAAAGTGTGGTTTTGGCATAAAGCCCCAATACCTGGTCTCAAGTTTGGGAGTGGCAACATTTTGAAACAAACTTGCGCTGGGTAAGAAAATCTATAATTTTCATGGTAAATCCCACATCTCTACCTCTTGTAGTTTTCGAGATTTCGAGGTTCATACGAACGGACAGACGGACAGACAGACGGACATGGCTTTACTCCACAAGTAAAGGGGATAAATATGACATCCTCCAGTTGAACAGCATTATAGCATTTGTTTTCTTTTAAGATTTTTTGTTGACAAATTAAGTCTAAAAATAGGCTACATAATATTTGAAAACAATAATATTTTAAATTTATTAAAATATTTTCGCTCTCTTAGATTTCATTTTTGCTTGGAAACTGTTTTTTTCAGAAGTTGAGTTGATATAAGCATGTCCGTCTGTTCGTCTGTCTGTCCGTCTGTTTCTACGCGAACTAGTCTCTCAGTTTTAAAGATATCGAATTGAAACTTTGCACACATCCTTCTTTCCTTTGCACGCAGTATAAAGGTCGGATCGGGAGGAATCGGCCGACTATATCCTATAGCTGCCTTATAATTGAACGATCGGAAATGCCATAACTTTGACGGTTTTTAAGTTAGGAAGTTGGGATTTTCTATGGGTTTTATATTTGGCAAATCGATTCCACCTAGCATAATTTCATAAGGATCGGCCGACTATATCCTATAGCTGCCATATAACTGAACGATTGGAAATGCCATAACTTTGGTGTTACTAAAGTTAGGAAGTTGGGATTTTTTTATTAGTATTAAGAATGCATCATATGAATATTTATAACTTTGCAGTGGGTATTATAATTTTGGTCAGAAGTTTGTAACGCAGTCAAGGAGACGTTTGCGACCCCTTAAAGTATATATATTCTTGATCAGGATCAATAGAGGATTCGATATAGCCATGTCCGTCTGTCCGTCCATCCGTCTGTTTCAATACCGTTTTGCGAGCTCAGTTTAAAAGTTAGCGATCTGAAACTTTCACAGTCGTCCTAAAACAAGTGTACGCAGATCAAGTTTGAAAACCGCCCCGATGTCTATATCCTATAGCTCCCATAGAAACAATCGGATATAACTTGCAAGAATGGAAGATATTTCGCGTAGTGTAAAAGCTATTGACATAAATCTTTCCAAATCTTATTGTTTTATGCGTACCTTGATCAGGGTAAAAGCGCGTGGCGATCGGACGTCTATATCCTATAGCTCCCATAGGAACAATAGGGTAAAATCGGTTTAAATTTAATGATTTTTAGGATATTTCGCGCAGTATATAAACAATTGTCATGCATCTTTCCAAATCGTATTTTCTTATGCATACCTTAATCAGGGTTAAAGCGCGTGAACATCGGACGTCTATATCCTATAGCTCCCATAGGAACAATAGGGTAAAATCGGTTAAAATTTAATGATTTTTATACCCGTTACTCGTAGAGTAACTAGCCGAGTCGATATAGCCATGTCCGTCTGTCCGTCTGTCTGTCCGTCCGTATGGACGCTGAGATCTCGGAAACTATAAAAGCTAGAAGATTGGCATTTTGCATGCAGATTCTAGGAGTTCCTACGCAAGTTTGTTTCAAAAAGGTGCCACGCCCCCTTTAACGCCCACAATCGCTTATATACGATTTTAAAAATTTAAATATTTCGGAAAAGTAAAAATGCAGTTTTATTGTGTTAAAAATACCTATCGAAATGTAGAAGAAATTTTTCAAATCGGACCATTCGTTAAAAAGTTATGCGTGATCAAAGTTTCTATCTCCATCTCCCTCGCACTCCCTTTACCTGAGTAACGGGTATCTGATAGTCGGGACACCCGACTATAGCGTTCTCTCTTGTTAGAGTTATTGACATGATTCTTTCCAAATCGTATTTTTTATGCATACCTTGATCAGGGTAAAAGCGCATGCCGATTAGACGTCTATATCCTATAGCTCCCATAGGAACCATAGGGTAAAATCGGTCCAAATTTGATGATTATCAGAATATTTCGCGTGTGTGTAAGCTACTGACATAAACTTTTTCAAGTCTTATTTATTTATGCGTATCTTGATTAGGGTTAAAGCGCTTGCCGATCAGACTTCTATATCTTATATCTTCCTTAGGAAAAATTGTTAAAGGCTGCGAAAGTATCCCTTTTATTTTATTTTGTATGACATTTTGGCAGTATAAAAGCAATTGACATGAAACTATGAAAATCTAGTTTACTTATGTATACCTTACTCCTTTCGCTACTTTTTCAGTTTTAGCAATTTCAGCAAAGTCTGCAAGGGTATTAAAACTTCGGCTTGTCGAAGTTAGCTTCCGTCCTCGTTATATGACGTTTTTGCAGTATAAAAGCTATTGACATAAAACTATGCAAATTTAATTTATTTATATATACCTTATTCTTTTCGCTACTTTTTCAATTTGATCAATTTCGGCAAAGTCTGCAAGGGTATATCTTCCGTCCTCGTTTTTGGATAATTTACAAAATATTCTGCAAGGGTATATCAACTTCGGCTCCGCCCTTTCCTTTCTTGTTTTATTTAATTTCTGAAAACATTTCAAAGCAAAGTTTCCGTTTTTCTAGAAAACCATTTGTAAATTGACCCAATTTTAATTATACCCTTGTAAATAGTATTATATTTTAGTACAGAAGTTGAAAAGTTAAAGAAATGTCTTTGGACGGTAAAGGTTTATCCAATAAAAATCTATTAACACATAAATCTATATAAAACAATTTTCAAACAATTAAAATAAAACAGTTATGGATTTCGAAACCATTTCTAGGAGATCTTTTATTTTTAATTTTAAAACTTAAAATGAATAATTTTTTCTTAGAGCTTTCTTCATTAAACACTTGGTAAGTCCGCTTATAGTTTATTATTATTTCTTATTTAAGGATCATTAACAACATTAACATCAGTTAACAACATCCTTAGCATATTTTTCGTTCGTTTGTATAATTCACCACCCAACCTTAAACTTAGATATGTATACATAAACTAATGGAATGATTCTGGATGTGACGACAGGGCGTTTGGAGTTGTGGTGGAGATGGTGTGCGTGGCTTTGGACTGCTTTTGAAATTCTCTCAAGTTCAATGAACTTCTTGTGCAGCGCCGAAAAACAGTTTGCTCGAATGAGGGTGAAGGCACTGAAGCTTTGTTGGAGGTGGAAAGACTCACTTTCGTTCTCAGTGCAGGATAAACTTTGGAGATGGTGCTTTTTCCGCCAGTGAGCCAGTTTATGGCACAGACTGGTGTCTGTGTCGATGGCAACGTATGTAATTGTGTTGACGATTTCATGGGGTTCTTGAACTTTACCTCGGCTAAAGAATTGTTTTCTTGTTCCGATTATCCAAAGTCAGCAGGAGGAACTTTAAATTTTCACCGCATTGTATTATACCCTTAAAAAGTGATTTGATTTGTAGTCTTGTCAATTGGGGCGAACGCTAAACTTTAGTTTATATGGCATCAAAAACTATAAAAATGTGGACTCAGTGATTTAGCTGAGTTCCACGAAAAAGCAATATACGCAAGTGGAAACCCCACTGAAATAATATAATTGAATATTATGTTGGAGTGGGAGAGGAATGGGAATTAAAGCTATTTTTAAAATAGTATCGTGGCATTAGAAAGCCTCTTTATTTGGCTAAAACTTTACCAAATACAACAGTTGTGTAGATTGTAATGCTTTTGAAAAATTGGCAAGCTTTAGGCAGACGTAACGTTTTTTCAAAACACTATTTCTTTATTAAATGATAAATAATTAAAGTTTATTAATTCATTGGTCTTCATTTAAATTTGATTATTGGTCTATACTATAGTATACTATAGTTTTTATATATAAATGCAATCTGTGGTGCACTACCAATTACGCAATGAAACATTGGTGTCAAAAAAAATTTGTTTATATGGGTCAAGCTACTGAAGTCGAGTCAAAAGGTCTGTGTTGTGAATGTTTGGCTTCGGAAAGCCAACCCCTTGTAGAAACACACGCACAACATTGAAACTAAAGCAAAATGATGATGCACTTTCCACCCTCGTCGACCCCCACCAAATATACAAGCTTCCTAAATGACATCATGAAAGTCCCCACAATAAACTCCCAAAAAGCAGTTGCATTTGCTGTCAGAATTTCTGACTGTAATGTGAAAAATAAAAGTAGATATCGAAAGCAGAAAGCACAGCTGAAAAATAAGCCCCTGTCTTTGGGGTTGTCCGCCTCTCCTCCCCGATCCCGTTCCCCATTACCATTCCCATTCCTGTCCTCTTCCTTCCCTGTCTCCACGGTCCCCGTTGGGCGACTTGAGGTCTTTGAACTCTTCACAAAATGTTTTACGAAAATGGGTCACGACAGCATTTCCGAAACCGAACAATTTCCCACTCTGTCACTCTGGCTCTCTTGGAAAAGGCCTCTAAGAAAACTACGCAGAGTTCCTCTCGAAGCAATTTCAATTGTATTGCGTAGTCGCTTGGAGTTTGCGCAGCTCCAACAGCTGATTGGGAAATTTTTGCCGTCTGTAGGAAGGGAAAATTGTGAATTTCGATTGGCAAACGCTTTATATGGGTAATATAAAAAAAGCAAAGAAAAAACTTTTTTTTGGAAGGAATGCTTAAATCCAATGAAAAGCTTACGGAATAGATAACCATCTTAGCAAGATTAAACAAATACTTTTATAAATTAAAAAATAATATATATTATTCAGAATGAAAGTGCTTTAAATAGCTTTGTTTGTCGTTTCTTTTCTTTAAGAAAAACTCAATTAATGGCCTTCAAACAGTTCCCCCAAACACTACGTTAAATTGCTTGAAATATCCCTCTTCAACTATAAAAATTTTTACTCAAATGTTTTTCACTCAAACCGCTTGAAATTATTCAAGAGAAAACTTGCTTAAAATTTTCCTCCTTAACTATTATAATTTGAACTGAAATGGTTTTCACTCAAATCGCTTAAAATTACTCAAGAGAAAACTTGCTTGAAATATCCCTCCTTAACTATTATAATTTGAGCTGAAATGGTTTTTAACTCAAATCGCTTAAAATGAACTCAAGGGGAATTTTTCTCCTATTGGACTTAATGGGCATGACATAACCGGCTGGAGCTACGCATACATATGTATGTATGTGTAAAGTGTTGGTTGGAGTACAAGTGCTTGTTTTTTTTTGGCTGTGGCCAGTGACTTCCCTTGAGTAACGGTATCCATAGTAATAGATAAGTCGTTAGGCGATTTTCCCTCTCGTTCTCTCACTCCCTTGATGGTTTTTCAATTTCCATTTCGAACTGGCTGCTCATTTTCATGATTCCTAGTTTTTTTATCACTAAATGATCTTTTTTTTATTTGTTTTCTGGTTATCTATTTTTCTTCGCTATTCTTAAAATTGGCCTATTTACTACACAATTGTTGTATTTGGACTATGTAAATGTTTCAAGAGAAAGCGCTTTCTGATTCTAATTGAGGATTGGGATTCAAAACATTAAATAAAATTAAAGGAAAACAATTTCGCTGCTAAAAGTTCATAAAAACATTGTCGGACAGTTAAAGTTCTTATTTAAGACATTATAGTATTTGTTCCTTCTAAAACAAAAATCACCCACACTTACTAGAAGGTGGGAAAAAGTCGCCCCATGTCTTTGAAAAGAAAATCATGCGCACGTATATTTTCCAAACCACCCTCCCACCTCATCCTTCCCGAAAAAGCAACCCCTGAAAAAAGGGAAATTTTGGTTCAAGAATACGAAAAGAAAATTGCAAGGCTCAGGGTCATTGAACCAAGAAATAGCCAAGCCTTATAACCAAAAACCCAAGACACAAAAACCGGAGAAAAAGATTCCAAACCAACCAAGAGTAGAAAAGCTTAGAATTGGAAGTTTGTGAGTGAATTAAATCAGAACTAACATCTTCAGCAATATGACACATATTCTTAAATCTTAAAAAAACAGAAAATAACGGAAACACAAAAAAGCGAACATAATACGCAAAAAAAAAGGTATTGGGGAATTTTCTTATCTCGAATATTTAATACAATTGGTAACATTTTGTGTGGATATCTTTTGTATTCAGCGAATAAAGTGCAAGAACAGACTGGGAGTGGTGATTATAAAATCTATAATTACAATATCTATATCGTGTAATAAAAAAAAATTCGATTTGAAACCGCTAGTAATGTTAGTTACGGAATATAGTCATCCGGTTTCGACAAGACTGAAGGAAATTGTCGAAAACCAATTAAAGAATGGGAATATATTTTAATAATTTAGTAGATTAGTATACTAATATCAAAATAAACCGATCAACCGGTGATGATCTGGCAGTTTCCTGGGAATCCCTTTTCTTTGCTTAAGCCTAGTATCCAGATCGACAAACGATTACGCTAGCGTAAAAACTTTAATCTTTCCAGTGTGACCAAAGTTTCGAGAGCTCATCAGATTTAAGCGTGCTACGGTCGTACTGTCAATCAGCTGGGTTTGTTGACAAGCAGCTTCAATATCGTATTTGCGGGAAAGAGCCTTTAAATGATATTATCAAATACCTTGGCAAAACAAGTCTGCCGCTGTACAAAGATATTAAAAAAACAAGAAAGGAAAGCTAACTTCGGGCGGAGCCGAAGTTGATATACCCTTGCAGAATACTCTGTAAATTATATTCTCCAAAATTATTCATATGATGCATTCTTAATACTCATAAAAAATCCCAACTTCCTAACTTTAAAAACACCAAAGTTATGGCATTTCCGATCAATCAGTTATATGGCAGCTATAGGATATAGTCTGCCGATCCCGGCCGTTCCGACTTATATACTGCGTGCAAAGGAAAGAAGGGTGTGTGCAAAGTTTCAATTCGATAGCTTTAAAACTGAGAGTCTAGTTTGCGTAGAAACAGACAGACGGACAGACGGACATGGCTATATCAACTCAGGAGGTGATCCTGATCAAGAATATATATACTTTATAGGGTCGGAGATGTCTCCTTCACTGCGTTGCACACTTTTGACCAAAATTATAATACCCTCTGCAAGGGTATAGCAATACAATTTAAATTTAACAGTTGTTTTTTTAATTTACTGATAATTATTTGCTAATTTAAAGTTCATAGCTGCACTTTTATTTATGCTCTGACAAGAGGCACTCCAGATAGTATTAATGTTATTTTGTCCTCACATGTAAACGCCTGCTATCGACTTTTGTGAGTTTTTTGAGTTTTTCCCTCCATTTCTTATAATGTTCAGTGAGAAGCGCACGCCAAAAGATGAACTCTCAAACTTTTGGTCACACTGGAAAGATTAAGGTTTTTACGCTAGCGTAATCGTTTGTCGATCTGGATACTAGGCTTTAATCTTTTCCGCTAGGGTTCACCCAAAGTTAATTTCCGCAGACTGGCAACGCTATGGAATTTTCTGGTATTTTTTTCGTCGATCAGGAGACCGACGTGAAAAAAAGGCCCGACGAAAAGTGAACGCCAGCTGTTTGCCTCTCGCTCTCTAGGCTTAAGCCTAGTATCCAAATCGACAAACGATTACGCTAGCGTAAAAACTTTAATCTTTCCAGTGTGACCAAAAGTTTGAGAGTTTATCAGATTTAAGCGTGCTACGGTCGTACTGTCAATCAGCTGGGTTTGTTGACAAGCAGTTAAAATTCAAATATCGTATTTGCGGGAAAGAGCCTTTAAAAGATATTATTAAATACCTTGAATCAGGATACTTGGCTTAAGGGGGAAACCTCCTTTACGCGATCGAATGAGTAATTTTTATGATTTTTTGTGACAATTACACTTTTCAAATAAAAGGTCGAAATTGCATTTTTTTTTCATCGCTTCAAAATCAAATTGTTATTTTCGTTCAACAAATTTACTTTAAAATTCTGAAAAATATAGAAATGAAAAAAAAACAAGAAAGGAAAGCTAACTTCGGGCGGAGCCGAAGTTGATAGACCCTTGCAGAATATTCTAAAAATTATATTCTCCAAAATTATTCATTCTTATTGCATTCTTAATACTCATACTTCTTTTGAATTTGACATATCTACCCTTTTCATACTCTTTTATAATGCAGAGAGTGACAGTAACGGGCAGTAACGGTCATAAAATTAATTATATAGGATATAGTCCGCCGATCCTTATGATAGTAGACTAGTTCGCGTGGAAACAGACAGACGGGCAGACGCACATGCTTATATCAACTCAGGACGCGATCCTGATCAAGAATATATATACTTTATAGGGTCGGAGATGTCTCCTTCACTGCGTTGCACACTTTTGACCAAAATTATAATACCCTCTACAAGGGTATAATAAGCAGGTTCATACCAAATCGAATGTTAGGATTGGGGAAAGGATTCCCAGAAGCCATTTTTCGAAGACATTTGCGACATTTTAAAGGATCCTCACGCTGGCCGATCCAAGTATTTAATCCAATTATTTTACCATACCAAATTTCATAAGGATCGGCCGACTATATCCTATAGCTGCCATATCACTGAACGATCGGAAATGCCATAACTTTGGTGGTTTAGGTTTTATTTTTGGCCAACCGATCCGATTTTGGAGATTATAATTTACAGAATATTCTGCAAGGGTATATCAACTTCGGCTTTGCCCGAAGTTAGCTTTCCTTTCTTGTGTATTTCATGCGATTTTTCCATGACAATGTAAAACAAATTTATAAAAATATTGATAGAAACTAAATTTTTAATAGTATTTGTATATGTTTAAAAACAATTAAGTAATAATTTTGTTATTCTATTTGCACTTGCATTTGAGAGAACGGAGAGAACAGATCGAAGCTGAGATTTTTTGTGAAATGTTATATGTAACTAAATTTATCAGAAATTTAGGTAAGTGTTATTTTATTAATTATTTTGAACTGTACCTATGTACATATACTGTTATATCTATTCATTATTTAAGGCGAAGCTTATAATAAAACTGTTGAGCCAGCATAAACTAAGCTAGACTTGGCCGGCGGCAAAACAAGAAACGCAGTAAGTTTTTATATATTTTATAATAATCTTTCTATTTTAGATATGTATACTTGGTCAGGAAGAGCCAGTACATAAGGCACGAAGTCAAACAAAGAGCACCGAACCCGAAACATGCTCAACACCTCCGAGTCAACTGAAAACGTACATACATACATATGTAGATTGAATTAAGTTAAATTAATTAGTTATATGTAATGAAATAAATAAAATAATAATGAAATAATGTAATAAAATAAAAAGATGAAAAAGCGATGAATTACTGATTAAAATGCGATGAATTACTGATTAACGAACGATGAATTACTGATGAAAATGCAATGAATTCATCACTTTTTAATCAGTAATTCATATCTTTTTAATCAGTAATTCATCGCATTTTCATCAGTAAATGCTGATTTTAATCAGTGATGAGTGATGAATTACTGAAAAAAGAGTGATGAATTACTGATTAAAGAGTGATGAATTTTTCACTGACATGCCAATGTTAAATTCATAACTAATTTGTATGAAGATTCATCGATTAATCATCAGCAGTGATGCATTTTTGGCGATGATTCATCGATTAAAAGGCGATGAACGGTACTGCAGGGTACTTACAAGAATCAACACCATTTAATGTTCGTTCTGACAGTTTAATAGTTTTTTATTATACCCTTGCAGAGGGTATTATAATTTTGGTCAAAAGTGTGCAACGCAGTAAAGGAGACATCTCCGACCCTATAAAGTATATATATTCTTGATCAGGATCACCTCCTGAGTTGATATAGCCATGTCCGTCTGTCCGTCTGTCTGTTTCTACGCAAACTAGTCTCTCAGTTTTAAAGCTATCGAGTTGAAACTTTGCACACAGCCTTCTTTCCTTTGCACGCAGTATATATGTCGGAACGGACGGGATCGGCCGACTATATCCTATAGCTGCCATACAACTGATTGATCGGAAATGCCATAACTTTGGTGTTTGTAAAGTTAGGAAGTTGGAATTTTCTATGGATTTTATATTTGGCCAATCAATCCGACCTACCAAATTTCATAAGGATCGGCCGACTATATCTTATAGCTGATTGATCGGAAATGCCATAACTTTGGTGTTTGTAAAGTTAGGAAGTTGGGATTTTCTATCGGTTTTATATTTGGCCAATCAATCCGACCTACCAAATTTCATAAGGATCGGCCGACTATATCCTATAGCCGCCATATAACTGATTGATCTGAAATGCCATAACTTTGGTGTTTGTTAAGTTAGGAAGTTGGGATTTTCTATGGGTTTTATTTTTGGCCAATCAATCCGACTTACCAAAGTTCATAGGGATCGGCCGACTGTATCTTATAGCTGCCATATAACTGAACGATTGGAAATGCTATAACTTTGTTGTTTTTAAAGTTAGGAAGTTGGGATTTTTTATGAGTATTAAGAATGCATCATATGAATAATTTTGGAGAATATAATTTACAGAGTATTCTGCTGAAGCCGAAGTTGATACGGCTCCGCCCGAAGTTAGCTTTCCTTTCTTGTTTTTTGTTGATTTATTATTATATGTCAGTGAACTTTTGTCACAACAAGGAGAAACCCTCAGTAAACACAGTTTAAATTTTTGTACTGTTCTTAGAGAAAGACTGATCAGCACGGAAATTGAAATAACAAACAAATTAGAAATAAGCAATAAACCATCCATGCCGATAAGAGCACATTGCATAACCCATTGCATATAACATTCCAGCTACTCATACTGATTGTATTTCTAGATTGCGCAAGTACGTTGTATTTTTTTTTTTGGTATTCAGTTACTTCCTGTCCGTAGAGAAGGAAGATTTATTTGGCCTCCCCGTATATAACGGGTTAACGCCACAAGTACGTTGTATTATATTAATAAATATTGAATTAAACCAAAATGTTGCCTAATCCAATTCCTATGACACTATAGATTCTTTCTATATTGCATATATTATTCATCAATATCCGTTTCTACGCAAACTACTTTTTCAGAAGTATTATTTCTATTGCTAAGTAAAGTAAAATAGTTCAAAACAAAACTGAACTTTGGTTTTGTTTTGATTATTTAGTTAGAGATATACACAGCAACTTAAAAATATATTCAGGTAATTTACAATTAAAATATTATAAATTTAACCATAAATTCTGTCAAGAATTCATATGGAATTGGGCTATCACGGAAATAGCCGTTTTCACTATGAAGCGACTTCGTTAACATTGGTAGGATGCTCCATTAATGGACAGGAGAGATAGAGGCCATCTCCTATTACAAAGCCCCTGGCGATGTCTCCGAGATATATATTATACTGACCCGTTTTCTTGTGCTTCCGCCTGATAAGCTATTCTTGCGCTTCCGAAAAGAACAATATATTTTTCGGATCAACATTCAAATTTTCAACTTATTAGCAGTGGTAATGTATTGTAGTATTGTAAAAATGTCTATGTGTTTCAGTCATCATAGTAAACGGTCGTGTTTTTGTTTTGCGCACCGAATTTTCATTTTCTTGTTGAAACCACCGGGGTTAACTCAAATATTTTTCAACGTGTCTACACCTTTAAGTGTCTTTAACTTAACATATTTCCGATCGCGAAAGCTCCTTTCTCTTCTCTGCGTGCTTAGATACTGTGCTGAGACTCTGCACAAATTGATTACCTTATATTTGGAATCTTCTCACTTCCCACTCACATTTGTTATTCCCCTTCATAAGAAAGGAAATTAATCGAATACAAGCAATTACTGAGGCATATCCAAATTATCCGCCATCCCAAAGCTTTTCGAAAACGTTATTAGACCCCCCTTGCAACATCTTTGTAGATCAATTATATCTCCATGTCAACATGGATTTATAAGGCGAAGATCTACGACGACAAGAGGTTCTTGGAGCTAACGTCTGTTGTAATAAATGGCTTCAGAAAGAACATGCAGACTGACGTAGTTTACACTGATTTCAGTAAAGAGTTTGATTCAGTAAATCACTCGCTTCTTGTATTAAAGCTAGACTTATTAGGGTTTCCATGTGATCTTTTAACATGGATCTTAAGTTATCTAAGTGGTAGGACTCAACGAGTCCTCTTTAAAAACTCTATCTCTAATTTGATCTGAGTTACGCCAGGCGTCCCACAAGGCCAAAGTGGCTTGGCCCACTTCTTTTTACATTATTTATTAATGCCTGCAATATAACAAAATTTCCAGCAATTCAGACTTACAATCGAACCTAAATGCTTTTCAAACATGGTGTTGTGAAAATCTTTTGGATTTAAATAGTGCTAGTGTAAAGTAATGACATTTTTAAGGGTGAACCCGAAATATGCCACTTATACGGGTAGTGGTGCGTTGTCTAGAATCACGCATATTGATGACCTTGGCGTCCTTCTTGACCCAAAACTTAAGGGGGTATGGTATTTAAATTTTTGTTTGCCTATTTTTTTTTTTTTTTAATGCACAACATTTGAAGAATATTGCGTTAAAATTTTAGATTGATCCGAGTAAAACTTCCGAAGTTATAGGTAGTTGAACGTAGGTGAGTTAGCTCGTGCTGCATTCGATTTTTGGGTGTCTAAAAACTTTAAAACGCTTTCCTGCAAGATCTACTGGACGAATTGTTTTTAAATTTTGCACACTATTTCAGTACCTAAATCCTCAGGTACTGACGTCGAGTTTTTTTTTTACTGATTATTTTTCATTTTATAATAACTAATATATCGAATTTTTAGCCTAAAATCACGTTTTTGACTTCAAAAATCCAATAATCTAATAAAAAAAAACTCTACGTAGTTACCTTTAGACACATCTTAACTAATAAACAATTTTTTTTTCAATTTTTTCTAATGAGCCAGTAACGAGTTATGCTGTTCACCGCAAAACCTTTTTTCTTTGAGACGCCTACTGAGCTTGGCTGTGAACGGCTAATATATTATACCCGTTACTCGTAGAGTAAAAGGGTATATTGTATTCGTGCAAAAGTATGTAACAGCTAGAAGGAAGCGTTTCCGACCCTATAAAGTATATATATTCTTGATCAGGGTCACTAGCCGAGTCGATATGTCCGTCTGTCTGTCCGTCCGTATGAACGCTGAGATCTCGGAAACTATAAAAGCTAGAAGATTTGGCATTTTGCATGCAGATTCTAGGAGTTCAAGTTTGTTTCAAAAAGGTGCCACGCCCCTTTAACGCCCACAATCGCTTATATACGATTTTAAAAATTTAAATATTTCGGAAAAGGAAAAATGCAGTTTTATTGTGTTTATCAATACCTATCGAAATGTAGAAGAAATTTTTAAAATAGGACCATTCGTTAAAAAGTTATGCGTGATTAAAGTTTCTATCTCCATCTCCCTCGCACTCCCTTTACCTGAGTAACGGGTATCTGATAGTCGGGGCACCCGACTATAGCGTTCTCTCTTGTTTTTTTTTCGATTAACATTTGTAAAAACATAGTTTAAATGTTGTACTTTTATACGCTTATAAAATAATTAATCTGACATTAACCGTATCGTGTGACAAAATTAATGAAAAAAGGCCGTTTTATGGCCGAATTAACCTTACCCACCTTAAGGGGGGCTTCTCAAGTAACATGTGAAAAAGTAGTTGTTTTTTGGGAATTTTTTCACTTGGAAAATGAAAACTTACACGAATAATTTTTTGCATATATTTGAAGACATGTTTAAAGTATGAGAAAAACATTTTTTGAAAATTCTAAAAAACAAAATGGCGGACTTATTCAAGGTCGCGTGTGGCGCGACGCGGCTGACGGATTTATTGCGGTACAGTGTGGAGCCCAAAGTTTTCTACTGAAACATACAAAAAACATTTTTTATTATTCAGCAGGGTTCCCCCGAGTGCATTAATGTCTGCAACTTCAAAAAATTCGATTTTAAAATATTGAAATCACGTCTTGAAAAAAAAGTGCCATTTTTTCGTCTTTCTTTGTTGCTGAATTGGGCTGAAAAGTGTATAAAATAACTTTTTTTCACAATTTCAGATATTCATGCACTCGTTCAATGTATAATCTGCAAAACACTTTTTAGAAATCAAAAATCGGTTTAGTAGTTTCTTCGTAATCGTGTACCGCGTTTTTAAAATCATAGTTTTGAGAAAAAACGATTTAAAGTTTTGAGTTAGTGGGTCTTGAATAAATAAACGTTTTCTTTTTTAGTTTTTATTAAACATAGGGATGTATATTTTTGTGGCCGCCCACTTTGCTCCGGACACGTTTTCTAAATTTATGGACATAAAAACAAAGCGTATAATAGCACCGGAACTGCCGAAAGTAAAAACAGCAAAATTCATTTTACACAATTGTCGTAATTCTCCGTTGCGCTAATAGATCTTGTCATCATAAATTATAGAAAATATTGCAGTTGCCTTAAGAATTAACGTTTGCCTTATTGCATTTCTTACATGCGACGTTGACATCCGTTTCAACGCCGCGTGAATCCGTAAAAACAGGTTAAACAAGAAAGGAAAGCTAACTTCGGGCGGACCCTTGCAGAATATTCTGTAAATTATATTCTCCAAAATTATTCATATGATGCATTCACAACTTCCTAACTTTAAAAACATCAAAGTTATGACATTTCCAATCGTTCCGTTATATGGCAGCTATAAGATATAGTCGGCCGATATAAAACCCATTGAAAATCCCAACCTCCCAACTTTAAAAACACCAAAGTTATGGCTTTTCCGATCGTTCAGTTATATGGCAGCTATATGATATAGTCACCCGATCCGGCTCGTTCCGACTTATATACTACCTGCAATAGAAAGACAACTTTTGGGTAAGTTTCAAGCAGATAGCTTTAAAACTGAGGGACTAGTTTGCGTAGAAACGGACGGACGGACAGACGGACATACGGACGGACAGACGGACATGGCTAGTTCGACTCTCCTGGTGATGCTGATCAAGAATATATATACTTTATAGGGACGGAAATGTCTCCTTCACTGCGTTGAAAACTTTTGACTGAAATTATACTACTCTCTGCAAGGGTATAAAAATCGTCGAGTGGGTGATAGAGGTAGGTGTCAGCAGAAGAGAGCTACTTAAAAGCAAAGTCAATGCCCGGCAAGGATTGGCTTTGGAGGGTGGGCAAGGTTGCTTAGAAAATAGTTTTATTATCAGCTTACATCGTACCAAGGTTTAGGTTGCTTTTGATATGTTCGGCCACTAACCATACAACATGTTATATGGTTAGTGGTTCGGCTTAGCATAGTCGGCCAACGGCGACTACAGAGTTGAAATATATGTGACGAAATATACCGAAACTAATTTTTTGCAAAAATTAATTAAACAAGTATTGGTTCAAAATGTTTACAATAAAACAATTAATCATCTAAAAAATAATTTTTTAAATATTTTAGTGATCTACAAATAAAATTATGATTGTTTTATCACTTTGACATTGCTTTAGTTTAGTTTTGATTAACTATATCATATAAATAATCCAAAAAAATTAGCTTTCTGAAACAAAAGTTAAAACATAATTGTCAACAAAAAATATTGTAAAATTCCGGTTTCAGACAACTTTATTATATTAACTATTTAAAAATGTTAATTAATTTAATATTTAGGATTATTTAATTTATAAATTTAAGCAGTACTTTTTTTTATATACAAATATTTTACGAAGTCGCCGCTGCTATAGCAGGCCTATAGGCCCTCCACCAAACTTTCCGGATAACTCATTAGGAATTAACTCGACAATATATGATAGTTTTGTATATTAAGCTTAAATCAAAATTGGGCTTGGGTTGAGAAAACACTTAAAGAAAACCAAAGTCCAAGTGGCCACCACCTCCCCTAGCGCCTTTAGCTCCAGTAACATTTTATATTACGTAGACCGACAAACACATGTTTTCGGCAAATATTTTTTTTACATCCCAGGACACTATAATAAAAATCGAGTAACATAGCTTAATAAAAACTTACACACCTTTTCGTTATTTCTTTAAAAAATACATATAGTTACACCAAAATATATAAAACACAATAATGTAATATAACGTTTGGGTTGGGGAACATTCCGCTATAAATAACCTTATTAAACCTAAATGTCTTACACCTACATATATTATTATAATACGACGTATTTTCGCAATCTACGAACGCAATCAGTATGATCAGCTGGAATGTAATTTGCAGTGAGGTAATGCAATGCCCCATAAATCCTAATTTGCTTATTATTGCAAATGCTTTGCTAATAACTCTCTATATAAGAACAGCTAATTTCTAACAGCCTTATACATAGGTGTTTTTTCAAGCTGAGACAAAAGTTCATTGACATGTAATGTATATCTACATACAAAATATAAAAGAAGTTCTGTTTTTATTCTGTTGCGGTCATAAATTAAAATTAATTAAATAAATTATTTTCAAAATAGCACAAATTGATTGTTTCTATCTTACTTTCGTCTTTCACAACTATAGGATAGCTGCCGAAAGTTTCAAATTTTGTATTGGTTGTTTATTATTTTTTTTATTTATTAAACAAAATTAAACCTAACATAAATGTAAAAGGTAATTTATATTTACTGAACTCTGACTTCTGTGGTCGGTTAATTTTAATTTAATTGTTTCTTACTTCGTTTGGTATATTTTAGTGATGCTATTAATGGTAGGAAATGATAAGGCAAAATTGATTAAGCTTTGAATAAAAAAATGTGTAATCCAATTTTTGGGATGTGTTAATGAGTCAGTTGTGTTATATTTATATTAAAATGAGCAATCAATGATTAAAATAGGTTAGCCAGAACTCAAAATAAATCATAAAATATACACAAAAACAAATAAGGAAAGCTAACTTCGGGCGGAGCCGAAGTTGATATACCCTTGCAGAATATTCTATACATTATATTGTACAAAATTATTAATATGATGCATTTTTTATACGCATAAAAAATCCCAGCTATAGGATATAGTCCGCCGATCCTTATGATATATGGTAGGTCGGATTGATTGGACCAAAATAAAACCCATAGAAAATCCTAACTTCTTAACTTTACAAACACCAAAGTTATGGCGTTTAAGATCGTTCAGTTATAGGCCAGCTATAGGATATAGTCCGCTCATCCAGGCCGTTCCGACTTACATATATACTGCGTGCAAAGGAACGAAGGGTGTGTGCAAAGTTTCAATTCGATATCTTTAAAACTGAGAGACTAGTTCGCATATAAATAAACAGACGGGCAGACAGACGGATATGCTTATATCAACTCAGGAGGCGATCCTGATCAAGAATATATGTACTTTATAGAGTCGGAGATGTCTCCTTCACTGCGTTGCACACTTTTGACATTTTTTAAAATTTTTTTCCGATCTGTACCGTTTCGACATACTACCTGCAATAGAAACACAACTTTTGGGAAAGTTTCAAGCAGATGGCTTTAAAACTGAGAGAAAACTGAGACGGACAGACGGACGGACGGACAGACGGACATGGCTAGATCGACTCTCCTGGTGATGCTGATCAAGAATATATATACTTTATAGCTAAGTCTATTTTGCACTACATTTTGCCATCTTTTTTTTATGGTACCTATATCATATGATGTCCGATTTTAATTAAATTAAAACCGTAATTCCATAGTATTTCAATTTTACCAAATCCCAAAGAACAAGAAACTTTTGGGAAAGTTTCAAGCAGATGCCTTTAATACTGTTTGCGTAGAATCGGACGGACAGACGGACGGACGGACAGACGGACGGACGGACAGACAGACGGACGGACGGACGGACGGACGGACGGACGGACGGACGGACGGACGGACGGACGGACAGACGGACGGACGAACGGATGGACATGATAACTGAAAATATTTTTTCATTTGTATTTTTTTAAATTTTTCTATGGGAACTATATAATTTAGATGTTCGATTTTAATTTAATTAAAACCGCAATTCCATAGTATTTAAATTTTACGAAATCCCAAGGAACAAAAAAAATTTTAAAAACAGTAAAGTTAAATTAAAAAAAAAAATTGTTTCCGATTTTTCCTATAGGAGCTATACGATATAGTCGCCCGATACGGCTCGTTCCGACTTATATACCACCTGCAATAAAAAGACAACTTTTTGAAAAGGTTCAAGCAGATTTAAAACTGAGGGACTTGTTTGCGTTTCTACGGACGGTCAGACGACATGGCTATAGCTATAGATCGACTCTCCTGGTGATGCTTTATAGGGTCGGAAATGTCTCCTTCTCTGCGTTGCAAACTTTTGACTGAAATTTTAATACCTTTTGCAAGGGTATAAAAATTCACCTGTGGAGTCTTTATCGTGTATGAATTTTTTGTTGTTGGCGCATGTAGCTCTAGAACCAGTTGGACACTATAAATTCACAAGCGAGATAATAACCAAAAAGTTAAGTAAAAATTGTAAATGGTCTTTTTACTTTAAAATAGTAAAAGAAACAAGAACAAAACAAGAGAGAACGCTATAGTCGGGTGCCCCGACTATCAAATACCCGTTACTCAGGTAAAGGGAGTGCGAGGGAGATGGAGATAGAAACTTGGATCACGCATAACTTTTTAACGAATGGTCCGATTTGAAAAATTTCTTCTACATTTCGATACTTTTCCGAAATATTTAAATTTTTAAAATCGTCTATAAGCGATTGTGGGCGTTTAAGGGGGCGTGGCACCTTTGAAACAAACTTGCGCTGCGTAGGAACTCCTAGAATCTGCATGCAAAATGCCAATCTTCTAGCTTTTATAGTTTCCGAGATCTCAGCGTTCATACGGACGGACAGACGGACAGACGGACAGACAGACAGACGGACAGACGGACAGACGGACATGGCTATATCGACTCGGCTAGTGACCCTGATCAAGAATATATATACTTTATAGTGTCGGAAACGCTTCCTTCTAGCTGTTACATACTTTTGCACGAATACAATATACCCTTTTACTCTACGAGTAACGGGTATAAATACATGTACTACCATTTGTATAGTTCATAGTTTGTAATAGGTACAGAAATAAGTCTATGGTTTATTTGACCAGGCAAATTTTTTTATGTAAAGCAATAATTTTGTTATGGACGCACACACAAGTGCATGCCGCACGTTTCTGTAAAGCAAAAGGCGAAAAATCAGTCAGAAACACCGCAACAAAAGAAAAGACTGTCTAGCTATAATGAACCATTTTATAGTTAAGCGACAGAGATAGCAGGAGAGGAAGGAGGAAGGAGCCCGGCGAACATGTGCATGCGATAAATGCAACGTGCAATGTGGGGAGGCGACGCCATGGTTTTCGACAACCGGTGGCCATACGAAATAGAAGAGGACGTGCAACAGTTAGCGATGCACGTGTTGGCGGTCAATGAACCGAATGAGCGAGCGAGAAGAGTACACACCAATGAGAAGTGCAGAGAGCGACAGTTGCACTCACTGTGGCGTTTAATGCATTTATTATTGACGCAGTCTGACTATTTGTAGATGTATGTATGTACGGGCAGAATGTTAATTCCGCCACTCCGCCACTCTTGTCACCTGCTATCGACTCCGCGTACAGTGAAGAAACATTGTTTCAAGCAGTGCGTATGTGAGTATGCCTGTCTAATTGAATCGGCAATTAACCGGCTATAGTTCAGATTAGAAACAAATGGAGCCCGCTGTTTAGACCTATTTGTTTGCACATCTGTATGTATGTATGTTCATACAGGTGTATGTTTATACCGCGGAAAAACAATTGAGAACAACAGCGCAAAGCTGTTTTGTAATCTTTAATTTTTCGCGTGCAGTACAGCTTGATTTCGTAATTTAAATAACAAAAATACAGCGAGTGCGGGATTATAAGTATGTAGTTACTCTATTCATACGATTTTATAAACAGCTTTAAAAAGAAGGGGAGTAAGCCATATTTTTAAATAACATCTTGGTTTTGATTGTATTTCCTATCCGATGTCAAAATATTTTACAGAATTGGTTGCGCAATAACTTCCAAAAATCCACCATCTGCCACCAAAAATAAAGATGGTGAGGAACTTAATTATTGGCACAGCAAGCAGTTAAACTTTAAAAATGTTTTTATACCCGTGCAGAGTGTATTATAATTTTGGTCAGAAATGTAATGCAGTGACGGAGACGTTTCCGACATATATTCCGTATATATTCTTGATCAGGATCAATAGGGGAGTCGATATAGCCATGTCCCTCAGTTTCAGTTTAGATCAGATTTGAAAACCGCCCCGATCGGATGTATAGCTCCCATAGGAACAATCGGATATAACTTGCAAGAATGGAAGATATTTTGCGCAGTATAAAAGCTATTGACATGCATCTTTCCAAATTGTATTTTTTATGCATACCTTGATCTGGGTCTATATCCTATAGCTCCCATTGGAACAATAAGGTAAAATCTGTTAAAATTTGATGTTTTTCAAGATATTTCGCGCAGTATATAAGCTATTGACACGAATCTTTCCAAATCGATTTTTTTTTATGCATACGTTAAGCAGGGTAAAAGCGCGTGCCGAAATCGCTTTTCAGGATAATTCGCGCAGTGTATAAGCTATTGACATACATTTTTCCAAGTCTTACTTATTTACGCATACCTTGCCGATCGGACGTCTATATCTTATAGCTTCCATAGGAATAATTGTTAAAGGCTGAAAAAATATCCCTTTTTTATATTTTTATATGTCTGCAAGGGTAATAAAACTTCGGCTTGCCGAAGCTAGCTTTCGTCTTCGTTTTCATCTAATATGCTGATATTTATAAGAAAAAAAAATATTTTAATCGAATACAAGTGATTTCATTAATTTCTCTTTAATAAATAATTTAACTTATATATATAAAACTGTTCATTGAAAACTAAGAATAAACGCACATCCTAAACTAATTAAATGACCCCATTAAAATTTTGTACCATTCAATTCTTATAACACTAAACTGATTTGCTAAGATTTATTTTGGCCACAAACATGCCCCCATTTTTAAAAATCTAAGAATCTTCCTCATTTTTTCCTAACGGCAAAAAAACACTGATCTAAGTCAATTAGCAATATGAAAATTTATCGAGGGAATCCTGATATTTTAAGGATTCATATGGTGGTTTTACTGAAGCTCTAGGTCAATTCTAAAAAAAGTTACATTAGCCTAAAGTAGGAATAATAATTCCAACAAATTATACACAAGCATTGAACACCGAATACATTCTCTCGCACTGCCTCTCTCTCTCTCTTTCTCTGACTCTGTGTACTACAATAATTGAACGGCGGCTGATTTTGATTTCTTTTTAAAACTTGAAATTAAAAACTTAAAACTAAATTAAACTTAACAATAAATTAACAATAAATTAAAATTAAATTATGCAACACCGTCAAAGCGTTCAAGCCGCTGGGCTTTGGGAAAAGGGTAGGGGGGCAAATCTTAGAAAAATCTTAGAAAATCATAAAATATTCCCCATTTCTCCCATCGGCAAATTGTGTCTGATTTTGATTTCTTCTTAAGACTTAAAAATAAAAAATTTAAAACTAAATTAAACTTAACAATAAAATATAACAAAATTATATCAACACACAGCAGACATATCTACATTCAAAATTATCCACCGCAAGCAAAGCTGCGGTCACCTTGCTAGTTTAAAATAAAAACCAACAAGAAAGGAAGCAAACTTCGGCAAGGCGAAGTTTATATACCCTTGCAGTTATTACAAACATTTCGATTTCTATACCTATATTAGTAAAAAGAATGAAGCTATGTCGTTTTTGCGCTACAGCTATATGACGAACCGACGGACGTACCAACGGAAGGACGGACGGACGGACGGACAGACGGACAGACGGACGGACAGACAGGCGGCCATGGCTAGATCGACTCTTCTGGTGATGCTGATCAAGAATATATATATTTTATAGGGTCGGAAATGTCTTCTTCTCTGGGTTGCAAACTTTTGAATGAAATTATAATATCCTCTGCAAGGGTATAAAGAAAAGAAACAAATTACCTAAACCAAATTATTGGCACACTTTATGGACAGTTTTGTGAAAACTTTCTCGATTTGACCACTTTTTCCTGCTTAATCCCATTTCCCTCTATACTCTAAATGGTATTATAATAATTTTTATAGCCTTGCAGAGGGTATTATAATTTTGTTCAAAAGTGTGCAACGCAGTGAAGGAGACTTCTTCGACCCTATAAAGTATATATGTTCTCAGTATCCTGAGTTGATATAGGGATGTCCGTCTGTCTGTTTCTACGCAAACTAGTCTCTCAGTTTTAAAGATATCGAATTGAAACTTTGCAGACACCCTTCTTTCCTTTGCACGCAGTATATTAGTCGGATCGGCCGACTATAGCTGCCATATAACTGAACGATCGGAAATGCCATAATTTTGGTGTTTTTAAAGTTAGGAAGTTGGGATTTTCTATGGGTTTTATTTTTGGCTAATCAATCATAAGGATTGGCCGACTATATCCTATAGCTGCCATATAACTGAAATATTGAAAATGCCATAACTTTGGTGTTTTTAAAGTTATGAAGGGATTTTTTATGAGTATTAAGAATGTATCATATGAATAATTTTGGAGAATATAATTTACAGAGTATTCTGCAAGGGTATATCAACTTCCGCTCCGCCCGATGTTAATAGTTTTGTCATTCGGAGCCATTTGCGGTATTTTAAAAAACACTTCCCGTAGCAAAATGTAAGGCAGACTGGGCGACTTTGAGTGGACAGGAAAGTTAAGGGTCAGAAACATTGAACATTCTTTACGATATAAAGCCTAGTATTCAGATCGACGAAAACTGTACGCCAGTCATGAGAGAGAGCGAGAGGCAAACAGCTGGCGTTCACTTTTCGTCGGGCCTTTTTTTCACGTCGATATTATCAAATACCTTGGCAAGACAAGTCTGCCGCTGTACAAGGAAATTAAAAAACAATACAATTTAAATTTAACAGTTGTTTTTTTTAATTTACTGATACTTATTTGCTAATTTAAAGTTCATAGCTGCACTTTTATTGTGTTTTTCGTACATTCTTGACCTAAAAAACATTTTGCTCTGACAAGAGGCACCCCAGATGGTATTAATGTTATTTTGTCCTCACATGTAAACTCCTGCAATCGACTTTTGCGAGTTTTTGAGTTTTTGCCTCCATTTCTTATAATGTTCAGTGAGAAGCGCACGCCAAAAGACTAAATTTTTTAATCTTTTCGCTAGGGTTCACCCAAAGTTAATTTCCGCAGACTGGCAACGCTATGCAATTTTCTGGTATTTTTTCGTCGATCTGAGGACCGGGGTGAAAAAAAGCGTTGACGAAAAGTGAACGCCAGCTTTTTGCCTCTCGCACTCTCTCTTGACTGGCGTTCAGTTTTCGTCGATCTGAATACTAGGCTTAAGAAACGGAGGGAAAAACTCAAAAAACTCGCAAAAGTCGATTGCAGGAGTTTACATGTGAGGACAAAATAACATTAATACCATCTGGGATGCCTCTTGTCAGAGCAAAATGTTTTTTAGGTCAAGAATGTACGAAAAACACAATAAAAGGGCAGCTATGCCCCTTAAATTAGCAAATAATTATCAGTAATTTAAAAAAACAACTGTTAAATTTAAATTGTATTGTTTTTTAATTTCTTTGTACAGCGGCAGACTTGTCTTGCCAAGGTATTTAATAATATCTTTTAAAGGCTCTTTCCCGCAAATACGATATTTTAATTTTAACTGCTTGTCAACAAACCCAGCTGATTGACGGTACGACCGTAGCACGCTTAAATCTGATGAACTCTCGAAATTTTGGTCACACTGGAAAGATTAAAGTTTTTACGCTAGCATACTCGTTTGTCGATCTGAGTACTAGGCTTAAGAAATAAAACAAGAGTATTATGTTAATTATACCCATACACTCATAGCAAAATGAACCCAAAATTTTAGAAATTCGACATAAAACTTTATTATACCCTTGCAGATAGTATTATAATTTCAGTCAAAAGTTTGCAACGCAGTGAAGAAAGCATTTCCGACCCTATAAATTATATATATTCTGGATCAGCATCACTAGGAGAGTCGATCTAGCCATTTCCGTCTGTCTGTCCGTCCGTCTGTTTCTACGCAAACTGGTCCCTCAGTTTTAAAGCTTGAAACTTTCCTAAAAGTTGTCTTTCTATTGCAGGTGGTATATAAGTCGGAACGAGCCGGAACTATATCATATAGCTCCCATAGGAACAGTCGGAAAAAAAATTCAAAAAAATTATGACTTTGTTGTTTTTATATATAAACTGTATATAAACTTCGGCTTGCCGAAGTTTGCTTCCTTTCTTGTGTTTTCTAAATCCAAGAAAAGATTTATATTTTCAAGGAATTTTTTTCTGCAAGCAACAACATTTTTTATGTTCCGACTCTCGTTCGCTTTGGCTGTGTAGGAATGCGTAGACAGATCAGCACACTAGCTACACATTATTTTAAAGCCTAGTATCCAGATCGACAAACGATTACGCTAGCGTAAAAACTTTAATCTTTCCAGTGTGACCAAAAGTTTGAGAGTTCATCAGAGTTAAGCGTGCTATGGTCGTACTGTCAATCAGCTGGGTTTGTTGACAAGCAGTTAAAATTCAAATATCGTATTTGCGGAAAAGAGCCTTTAAAAGATATTATCAAATACCTTGGCATGACAAGTCTGCCGCTGTACAAAGAAATTAAAAAACAATACAATTTAAATTTAACAGTTGTTTTTTTTAATGTACTGATAATTATTTGCTAATTTAAAGTTCATAGCACTTTTATTGTGTTTTTCGTACATTCTGGACCTAAAAAACATTTTGCTCTGACAAGAGGCACCCCAGATAGTATTAATGTTATTTTGTCCTCACATATAAACACCTGCAATCGACTTTTGCGAGTTTTTTGAGTTTTTCCCTCCATTTCTTATAATGTTCAGTGAGAAGCGCACGATTTAATCTTTTCGCTAGGGTTCACCCAAAGTTTATTTCCGCAGACTGGCAATGCTATGGAATTTTCTGGTATTTTTTTCGTCGATCAGGAGACCGACGTGAAAAAAAGGCCCGACGAAAAGTGAACGCCAGCTGTTTGCCTCTCGCTCTCTCTCATGACTGGCGTACGGTTTGCGTCGTAGTGGATACTAGGCGTGCTAACAACGAAAAAAAGGAAAGTTATCAAAAACGGAAGAAAACGATAAATAAATTTAGGAAGAGATTCGTGGAGAGCCGCGGAATGACCAACCAACCTATGATCACCATCCATCTACGCCCATGGAATCATCCGTGGAGTCAATTATTAAAAATGTAAGTTTTCATGTCGATTATATTTGGTTCATCAGAAGTTACTTCATACATTGTCAATTAAATTAAGGTTGCAGAAACTAAAGTACAGTGGTGTCTTCCTTATATTAGTTTGGTAAGCGCATTTAATTTACATTCATTCGCTTTTGGTTCTCTTTTATCTTAAATTACTTTTATTTACGCGGGGGTTAGCCACTATTAATCCTATTCAGTTAAGGCTATATAAGTGCAATCAAACCGCCTAACATTTACTTCAGGGTGTCCCTGTATGTTCGACTGAGCGCAAGAAAAGATCGAAAAAAGAATGTATCATTGGCTGGCCTTGGAAATACAAAATGTAAACTAGGAGGTACTCGTTGGTATTGTTTTGTTTTTATACCCTTGCAGAGGGTATTATAATTTTGGTCAAAAGTGTGCAACGCAGTGAAGGAGACATCTCCGACCCTATAAAGTATATATATTCTTGATCAGGATCACCTCCTGAGTTGATATAGCCATGTCCGTCTGTCCGTCTGTCCGTCTGTCCGTCTGTCTGTTTCTACGCAAACTAGTCTCTCAGTTTTAAAGCTATCGGATTGAAACTTTGCACACACCCTTCTTTCCTTTGCACGCAGTATATAAGTCGGAACGGCCGGGATCGGCCGACTATATCCTATAGCTGCCATATAACTGATTGATCGGAAATGCCATAACTTTGGTGTTTGTAAAGTTAGAAAGTTGGGATTTTCTATGGGTTTTATATTTGGCCAATCAATCCGACCTACCAAATTTCATAAGGATCGGCCGACTATATCCTATAGCTGCCATATAACTGATTGATCGGAAATGCCATAACTTTGGTGTTTGTAAAGTTAGAAAATTGGGATTTTCTATGGATTTTATTTTTGGCCAATCAATCCGACCTACCAAATTTCATAAGGATCGGCCGACTATATCCTATAGCTGCCATATAACTGATTGATCGGAAATGCCATAACTTTGGTGTTTGTAAAGTTAGGAAGTTGGGATTTTCTATGGATTTTATTTTTGGCCAATCAATCCGACCTACCAAATTTCATAAGGATCGGCCGACTATATCCTATAGCTGCCATATAACTGATTGATCGGAAATGCCATAACTTTGGTGTTTGTAAAGTTAGAAAATTGGGATTTTCTATGGATTTTATTTTTGGCCAATCAATCCGACCTACCAAATTTCATAAGGATCGGCCGACTATATCCTATAGCTGCCATATAACTGATTGATCGGAAATGCCATAACTTTGGTGTTTGTAAAGTTAGGAAGTTGGGATTTTCTATGGATTTTATTTTTGGCCAATCAATCCGACCTACCAAATTTCATAAGGATCGGCCGACTATATCCTATAGCTGCCATATAACTGAACGATTGGAAATGCCATAACTTTGTTGTTGTTAAAGTTAGGAAGTTCGGATTTTTTATGAGTATTAAGAATGCATCATATGAATAATTTTGGAGAATATAATTTACAGAGTATTCTGCAAGGGTATATCAACTTCGGCTCCGCCCGAAGTTAGCTTTCCTTTCTTGTTTTTTATTTTCTTTAGTTTTTTTCTCAGTGTATCATTTAATTATTTAAAATTAGCATATGTTTTAATTACCCATAAATTTTACAAAAACAATCTATATTATTGAGCATTTTTAAAATTATTTTTAACTAACCATAGTTTCCAAGCGTATTCGTACTCGTGGACCTGCTCTACAGTTAGATGCTCAGCTTTCCTGTATACGTAACCGTCCTCCGTTCTGTTCATTAGCAGACACTTTCGCGGCAAACTCCTCGGCTGACTTGAAATATTCTGAGCTTAAATCAACCAACAATCCTTCCCGGAAATCCAATGCTGCGACACAACGTGTGTCCTTTTCGGTGTTCAATTCTGAACTTGAATCGCTGTAATGATATTGCCCACCGTACCGAACTGGTGACCTTCTACATATGCATTGAAATTCTTGAGCGCTACAATTAAGGCTAGATATTCTTGCTACGTGACTGTGGAGTTTCGTTGTGCTTTGTTCAGCCGCTCATTACCTTCCTCCGACTCCTGAAGTAACACAGCTCCGACACCCGTTTTGCTTGCGTCGCAAGGCGCAAATATGGATTGCACAATACGGGTGTCAGGCAAAGGCGACTTTTCAACTCCTCAAGTGCTAGTCGTCATCAGATCAGTCAGCGGGGCAAACAGCGAAGCAAAATTTGGCACGAACTTCCTATACCAACCGCAAAGACACTTGAAAATTCTCAAGCACAGTTCTTGGGATGGGGAAATCAGTGATAGCTTTCACCCTTTCGGGATCCTTTCGTTTACCGCCATCGCCAATGATGTGTCCCAAATATCGCACTCTTCGCATACAGAAGTGACTCTTATCAATGTTGATGGTCTATCACGCTAGTTTAACACTTCCAAGTGACTCTCAAAACTCGTAGAGACCACTAAGAAGTCATCCAAGTAGATGAATATTCTATCTTTGTGCTGGTGGCATTACATAGCCCCAAAGGTATAACCGTGAATTGATATAGGGGCCTCCTTGGAACAGTAAACCGTTTTATCCCGGGATTCAACTTGTAAGTCCACTTGCCAATATGCGTCCTTAAAGTATAGGCTAGAGATGTATTCAGCTTTCAACAATTTGGGAAAGCGGATAGGGGTCCTTTCGGTGAAACTATTTACCTTGCGACAGTCTAAGCAAACCTTGCCAGGTTTGGTGGCCATCACTATTGGTGAGGGCCAAACGCTTTGCGTCTCTTTCCCGTTTGCAGTTAGGAGTAATTGAGGAATCGGAAAGCGTTTGGTTTAAAGGGCTTAGCATTGACAACGTTGATGGTAAGCTTTATGAGCTTCGCTTTTGCTCCCTCTGACAGATTGTGACTATCGTCATCACAATTGCTACCGTCCCCACATATCTCGCCTGACTCTATCGCGGCTACTTGCAATTGCTTTGGGTGAAGGTCGTATAACCTCCAGAAATCTATTCCCAAGTAAAGAACTTGTTTTAACGAGGGTACTATGTAAAGAAGACGTTGCCGTACTCTATGTCTACTTTAATTTTTCCAAGTATTTGTTGTGGGTTTCCATCCGCTGTGGCAGCATTGGTCTTCAGTGCCTTGTACGACATTTCCTTCTCTATAATTTCGGTGGCTAGATTACCTCCAACGCAACTTATTGATGCTCCGGAGTCGAGTAGTCCATATTAGCTGCAACTCCGATTGGAAAACGATCTACCTTGTCGAAGCGGTGGGAAAATTTTTTTTTTTTCACTCCCGTTTCCGCGAAAGACTTAGTCACGTCACCCCTTTTTTGTGGGAATGACAAAGCAACTTTTCAGTAAACTTTTTTTGAGTTTTTCCGGCTCGAGGTCAACAATTGAAAAAATGTTTAAACAAAAGTTTTTAAATTTTATTTTTCCAATATATTTCGGTTGCCCTTCGGCTACCGTCTTCAAGTCAACTATAATCAATATAAAAACACATAAAATAACATAAATTTAGACAATGAAAAACAAAGTTTTAAAAATTATTACACCTTTAGTGGCTCACAGCTTATTTGACCCACACCTAATTTTCAACATCAAACAGGTATAACTCCTTAACCATAAGAGATACCCATAAAAATAAAACGCAGAAAGGTTAACTGTTGTTTAATTAAAAAATATGTTTTCATTTATTTATTATAGCAAGAAACTTCTTAATTAAACAATAAAAACTAAAAACCCAGTTCATCAAATTAATTATAAAAAATTGCAAAAAAATTATTTTTTTATCTTTTAGTATTTGGTATGTCCTCCCTTATGGTCCACAACCGACTTCAGTCGATTGGGAATAGATTCGACCAATTTTTTGTGGTTTCTGGGGTGATTTTAGCCCATTCTTCGAGCAAAGCCGTCTTCAAGTCATTTTTATTGGAAATATTGCGCTCCCGAATTTTTGAGTCCAGCAAAGCCCACAAATTCTCAATAATATTAAAATTGGGGGACTGAGCTGGCGATCTCATTACATGGGGACAACTGTAACCCAGCCAATATAGAACTATACCCGACTTTTGCTTTGGGTTCTTGGTAGAACCGAAAACCCTGTTATATTCCCAATTTCTCAGCACTTTTAAGTAAATTATCCTTAAGGATATTTAGATAACATTTTTATCCATTGTGCTTTCAATAAATTTAATGTTTCCGACTCCTGCTGCGGACTTACAGGCCCAAACCATAACGTGTCCGCCGTCATGCTTAACGGAGGGTTTTAGATGTTTGTCCTGCAGCTCTGTATTGGCTTTACGCCATACGTAAGAACGTCATTTGGACCCAAAAATATTACGTCATTTTCGCTGATGAGTCAAAATGTAATATTTTTCAACTATAGTGCTTGTGGGTGTGTTTGATATATGTAACATTTCTATGGTAAAGCGTTTTTTGTAATGTTGTTCTTGTTCCAAATAGTCGTTGCTTCAAAATTTGGCGAGTGACCGCTGGTTTTACAGTGGGCCATAAGTGCTTTTGTATATTAGCTTGGTGTCTTAATTTGAAGTCTGATCTGTGTTGTGATATTCGAGTTTTTAGTTTGGATTTAGTTGTTCCCTGCACTTCCGAAATTCATCACTACAAAAATTCATCACCGTTTAATCAGCAGCGGACTGCGACGCCTGCAGAGCCAAAGGCAAAGTCGGCAGAGCCGAGTGCGACGCAGGCCGAGCCGAAACTCTCAGTCCCCGATCGTAGGAAACGCAGAAAAATTTACATCTCCCTCTCTTAATCTGTCTCTGTGTGATGAATTACTGATTAAAGAGTGATGAAAAACTGAAAAAAGAGTGATGAATTACTGATTAAAGAGTGATGAATTTTTCACTGATTAACTCCTAGGACATGCCAATGTTAAATTCATCACTAATTTGTATGAAGATTAATCATCAGCAGTGATGAATTTTTGGTGATGAAAAAGCGATTAAAAGGTGATGAACGATACTGCAGGGTTCCTACATACTATCACATTTTTCATTTGTATCTCCATTGCATGGTAGTATTGTAACATTGTTTTTGTCAAACATTTGTATTTTGGACTTGGTCTTGTTACATTTTGGTCGCAGGGGATTGTTGGGCTTATGTGCTATTGTTATTTTTTGTTTAAGCCTAGTATCCAGATCGACAAACGATTACGATAGCGTAAAAACTTTAATCTTTCCAGTGTGACCAAAAGTTTGAGAGTTCATCAGATTTAAGCGTGCTACGGTCGTACTGTCAATCAGCTGGGTTTGTTGACAAGCAGTTAAAATTCAAATGTCGTATTTGCGGGAATGAGCCTTTAAAAGATTTTATCAAATACCTTGGCAAGACAAGTCTGCCGCTGTACAACGAAATTAAAAAACGATACAATTTAAATTTAACAGTTGTTTTTTTTTAAATTACCGATAATTATTTGCTAATTTAAAGTTCATAGCTGCACTTTTAGGCACTTTTTCGTACATTCTGGACCTAAAAAACATTTTGCTCTGACAAGAGGCACCTCAGACAGTGTTAATGTTATTTTGTCCTCACATGTAAACACCTGCAATCGACTTTTGTGAGTTTTTTGAGTTTTTCCCTCCATTTCTTATAATGTTCAGTGAGAAGCGCACGCCAAAAGATTACATTTTTTAATCTTTTCGCTAGGGTTCACCCAAAGTTCATTTCCGCAGACTGGCAACGCTATGGATTTTTCTGGAATTTTTTCGTCGATCAGGAGACCGACGTGAAAAAAAGGCCCGACGAAAAGTGAACGCCAGCTGTTTGCCTCTCGCTCTCTCTCATGACTGGCGTACGGTTTATGTCGAAGTGGATACTAGGCTTTATTGTAAAATTCTGACTTTTTAAGGCGTAGTCTTGGTATATATGTTACGGACTGTATTGTGTAGGTTCTCTACATTTTGTTTTTTGTTCCATGTTTTGGTGTCTTTTAATTTATGTTCTATTTAGACGGTTTGGGAAGTCGTTGTCTTTTAAAATTTGTCTTATTTCATTTTTGGTTTCTTCATGAATAATTTGTTCGAAATGGCTAGCATCCGTTGTATACAACCTACTGCTGTACTGATAATCATTGTTTTAGGGTGTTTTGAGTTAACGTTGATGATTCGTCCTGATGCTGTTGGTTTTTTAGGCGATATTTTTTCGGTGCAGCTCTGAGTTGTTTATACAACTAGCTAAAACCAACATGTTTAAATAACTATTTTCTGTATTTTTAAGATTAATCGATTACCTAAAAAGCACGCGATCTTGTAGGTAGTATATAAGTCGGAACGAACCTGCTCGGGCGACTATATCATATATCTCCCATAGAAACAATCGAAAAAAAAATCTAAAAAAGTACAACTTTGTTGTTTTTAATTTTTTTTACGGTTTTAATTAAATTAAAATCAGACATCTATATCACATAGCTCCCATAGAAGAAAAAAAATTTAAAAAAATAAAAATAAAAAAAAATTTGTTATGATGTTTTCCTATTCATTAAAATAAAATTTTAGATAAGTAATATCAGAATTACGCTTTAGACTTCTGCATGACTGTACTCATTTGTAGCATAACAGATCTGTACAGTAGTATGGTGTTCTTAAAAATACTGCACTCATTCTTTACTGTACAGTATACTCTATAGGCCAGAAGAAGATAGCACAACATTTTCAGTGTTCTCACTTCGAGTGAGTACAGTATATGGTTGTAGTCTTCGTGAGTGAGTACAGCATTTGTCCTTTTTGAACACGCTGTACAGCTTGCGAGTTGACTGTGTACAACTGTGCAGATGAGTGCAGTCAAAAATTGCCACCACTAAGGACATGGTAAATAAAATAATGTTCCTTCATTCCAATATTAATAACTTAAATATAGATTCTTTAATAACTTAAAATAATTGTTATAATTAGTTTTAATTAAAATATTAATCATTTCTAAATTCTTTATTTTATAATAAATACATTTGAAACGAAAAACAAATCAATTTTTTAATCGTATTCTTTCTATGACATACATACACACGAGATCTATGTATGTGTGTATCTACCAGTCATGAAATTTCACTCACTGTACAGTACCCTGCAGTTCCGAAATTCATCACTACAAAAATTCATCACTGTTTAATCAGTAGCGGACTGCGACGCCGGCAGAGCCAAAGGCAAAGTCGGCAGAGCCGAGTGCGGCGCAGGCAGAGCCGAAACTCTCAGTCCCCGATCGTAGGCAACGCAGAAAAATTTTCATCTCCCTCTCTTACTCCGTCTCTCTCCCATAAAATGAGCTGAGAGGTGGACGACAATGTATTAAAATCAGATCGACCATTATACACCCTTGAAAATAAATGAGCATAATTTTTGTATTGTAGTCGTTGATTCTTATTAATTATATTATTTTATGGAAATACTTTTTAAAAATAAAATTATTATGATAGTTTTGAAAGGTATTGATTCCTTTTTTAAGTGAATTAAAGTTATGTGATTATTTTGCATAGTCGGACATGGTTTTATATACCCTGCTTTGACGCGAAGCGAAACTTGTAAAGACAAATTAGGCAGAGGAAAGAACAATAGGATTAACGGCGCCCTTTTTATACCCTTGCAGAGGGTATTATAATTTTGGTCAAAAGTGTGCAACGCAGTGAAGGAGACATCTCCGACCCTATAAAGTATATATATTCTTGATCAGGATCACCTCCTGAGTTGATATAGCCATGTCCGTCTGTCCGTCTGTCTGTTTCTACGCAAACTAGTCTCTCAGTTTTAAAGCTATCGAGTTGAAACTTTGCACACAGCCTTCTTTTCTTTGCACGCAGTATATAAGTCGGAACGGCCGGGATCGGCCGACTATATCCTATAGCTGCCATATAACTGATTGATCGGAAATGCCATAAGTTTGGTGTTTGTAAAGTTAGGAAGTTGGAATTTTCTATGGGCTTTATATTTGGCCAATCAATCCGACCTACCAAATTTCATAAGGATCGGCCGACTATATCTTATAGCTGCCATATAACTGATTGATCGGAAATGCCATAACTTTGATGTTTGTAAAGTTAGGAAGTTGGGATTTTCTATGGGTTTTATTTTTGGCCAATCAATCCGACCTACCAAAGTTCATAAGGATCGGCCGACTATATCTTATAGCTGCCATATAACTAAACGATTGGAAATGCTATAACTTTGGTGTTTTTAAGGTTAGGATGTTGGGATTTTTTATGAGTATTAAGAATGCATCATATGAATAATTTTGGAGAATATAATTTACAGAGTATTCTGCAAGGGTATATCAACTTCGGCTCCGCCCGAAGTTAGCTTGCCTTTCTTGTTTTCAACTGAAGTTGTTTTCGCGGTTTTTACGTGCACTTGCATTTGAGAGAACGGAGAGAACAGATCGAAGCTGAGATTTTTTGTGAAATTTTATAACTAAATTTATCAGAAATTTATGTAAGTGTTATTTTATTAATTATTTTGAACTGTACCTACATATACTGTTAATATATTTATTCATTATTTAAGGCGAAGCTTATAATAAAACTGTTGGGCCAGCATAAACTAAGCTGGACTTGGCCGGCGGCAAAACAAAAAACGCAGTAAGTTTTTATTTTTTTAATAATTTTTCTATTTCAGATATACAGTGGATCGCAGCTTATTTCGTGCAGTTACCTAAAAAAAGTTCAAGTCGTTATTCCAGCTAAACTAAGAAAGATAACAGAAAAATTTAAATGCAGTATTTTAAAAGGGAATATTCTCTTGTTTATTAAATTAAAACGATTTCCTTAATTGTAAAAACAAAATAGTTATTAAATAAAAACAAAATGTGCAGGCTTTTTTCATGCCGCAGCTTATTTCGTGCAGTTCATTCTTCTTAACTTATTATTTGTAATTTAAAAGCTAATATTTGGTATGTCCTCATTTCTGGTTCAGGACAGCTTTAAGACGATTTCCCAAGGAAGAAACTAACTTTTAACTGGTTTCCACTGGAATTTTTGGCCATTCTTCCATAAGAACACTTTACATGTCGTTTTTGTTCGAAATCTTCCTCTTCCTTATAGCGATGTCCAATATTTCCCATAAATTTTTGATCACATTTAAGTCTGGAGACTGTGCTGGCGTTAAGACGGCATGAGGGCAGTTCCAGACAAGATAAACCTCCACAATTCCTGCTGAATGCTTCGGATCGTTGTCCTGGTAAAATCGAAATCGATCGCGTATGCCCAGTTTTTCAGCAGTTTGGAGCAGGTTTTCCTTATGAATCTGTAGGTACATCTTGGCCATCCATGATAACTTCAAAACTTCAAGCTGCCATACAGGCCCAAACTATAACACTTATTATTATTTATAATAAGTATTTTGTTTTTACGATTAAGGAAATCGTTTTAATTTAATAAGCAAGTTAATATTCCCTTTTAAAATACTGCATTTAAATTTTTCTGTTATCTTTCTTAGTTTAGCTGGAATAACGACTTGAACTTTTTTTAGGTAACTGCACGAAATAAGCTGCGATCCACTGTACTTGGTCAGGAAGAGCCAGTACATAAAGCACGAAGTCAAAAAAAGGGCACGGAAACCGAAACATCCTCAACACCTCCGGGACAACTGAAAACGTACATATGTAGATTGAATTAAGTTAAATTAATTAGTTATATGTAATGAAATAATAATGAAATATTGTAATAAAATAAAAAATGAAATTTATATGAAAATTTTAGTGAATGAATTTTACTGATGAAAAAAAGCGATGAAAAAGCGATGAAAATGAAATGAAAAAGCGATGAATTACTGATTAAAGAGTGATGAATTACTGATGAAAATGTGATGAATTCATCACTCTTTAATCAGTAATTCATCACTCGTTAATCACTATTTCATCGCATTTTAATCACTCGTTCATCGCATGTTCATCAGTAAACGCTGTTCAAAGAGTGATGAATTACTGATTAAAGAGTGATGAAAAACTGAAAAAAGAGTGATGAATTACTGATTAAAGAGTGATGAATTTTTCACTGATTAACTCCTAGGAAATGCCTATGTTAAATTCATCACTAATTTGTATGAAGTTTAATCGCCGATTAATCAGCAGTGATGAATTTTTGGTGATGAAAAAGCGATTAAAAGGTGATGAACGGTACTGCAGGGACCCTACTCACTCACACCCAAATATACTGTGCAGAAAAAAAAGTGTGCCCACTTCTAGACTAAGTGATTCATTTGTCGTTTTGGATTAGGGTTGTTGGATTTTGAAAAATATCGTTTTTATGATATTTGCTGTTTAAAAAATATCCCTCGATGATATTAAAAAATATCGTAAAAAATATCGATATATCGAGTATTTTTGATATTTTTTAATGTTCAGCTAAATTTTAATAAAGTTTTCCTGTTGCTGTAAATTTGGGTCTTTTATAGGCCTAAGAATATGTATAATAAAAAAAAACGTTATAATATTTGATTTTATCAACCATGAACTGCACATATGAGCAATTTGAGACACAATAGACTATTTATACCCGTTACTCGTAGAGTAAAAGGGTATATTGTATTCGTGCAAAAGTATGTAACAGGTAGAAGGAAGCGTTTCCGACCCTATAAAGTATATATATTCTTGTTCAGGATCACTAGCCGAGTCGATCTAGCCATGTCCGTCTGTCCGCCTGTCTGTCTGTCCGTATGAACGCTGAGATCTCGGAAACTATAAAAGCTAGAAGATTGGCATTTTGCATGTAGATTTTAGGAGCTCCTACGCAGCGCAAGTTTGTTTCAAAATTGTGCCACGCCCCCTCTGACGCCCACAAGCCACAAGCTGATGCTTTTGATGATTATGAAAATTTTAATTGATATGTATTTGTTTCGTCAATACCTATCGATTGGCCTAATAAAAGTTTGCCACGCCCACTCTAACGCCCAAAAACCCATTAAACGCTTAAGCCTAGCTAGCGCCTACATTTCCGCCTTTCATGGCGCCATCTAACGGATGACTTTGGAACAGCTGGCCAAGGAGCTCAACAGAGTCAACGTTAATTCTCGATAAGGATTTCTATTAAAGGAAATTTCGATGGTTTTCATTTGTCAATACCGAACTACAGTGACAAACTTAATTATTGGCACAGCAAGCATGTTAAACTTTGAGGCTATTTTTCTTCTTATAATATGCTGATATTAAAATAAAACAAAATATTTTAGATAGAATCATTAATTTTATGTTAAATACAAGTGACTTCATTAATTTATCTTTTATAAATAATTTATTAAAAATAAAAAACCAAAGAATGGACCAAATTTGCCTGAACAAAATTATTGGCACACTTGGGTTTTAATTAACTATTTTGTTAAAACTTTATCGATTTGGCCACTTTTTTTTTAATTATCACATTTGCCTCTATAATCTTAATGGTATAATGATAAATTTCATAGCTAAAATTGATTTAGTGCCTTAAAATAAAGGAAAAGTTGTTTGACTTTACAAGGTAAAAATACAATCAACCGCATGTGTCCAAAAATTAAAATTTAATAAGCAGGATCAAAGCAAATCGAAAGTAAACATTGCGGAAAGGATGCCCAGAAGCCATTTTTCCCATTCGGAGTCCTTTGCTACATTTTAAAGGACCCACGCAGTTGCAAAATGCAGGGCACACTGGCTAATCCATGGCTTTGGGAGGCCAGGAAAGCGTATGGATCGTATAAAAGCACAATGTCAACCCCCAGATCTCCTCAACACGTGTCGAAGTTGATGATAAGAAGGACTTTGGTAAGGATATTCACCCAACAGCCTTTTTTCAGGCCCTGCATGATGGTTTACATTTCGATAGGTATTGATAAACACAATAAAACTGCATTTTTACTTTTCCGAAATATTTAAATTTTTAAAATCGTATATAAGCGATTGTGGGCGTTAAAGGGGGCGTGGCACCTTTTTGAAACAAACTTGCGCTGCGTAGAAACTCCTAGAATCTGCATGCAAAACGCCAATCTTCTAGCTTTTATAGTTTCCGAGATCTCAGCGTTCATACGAACAGACAGACGGACAGACGGACATGGCTATATCGATTCGGCTAGTGACCCTGATCAAGAATATATATACTTTATAGGGTCGGAAACGCTTCCTTCTAGCTGTTACATACTTTTGCACGAATACAATATACCCTTTTACTCTACGAGTAACGGGTATAACAAAAAATATTATACCCACTCTCAAGCAACTCTTCAGCAAACCACTCAATCGCTTTTCTGATATTTTTAGAATGGTATCTTTTGTTGGGATGCCCTCAGCGGTACCCATATTAGCTTCTCTTAATTTTGTATTAATCATAGGAATCATAAGAATCACTAATCTCCGCTCACATTATCAGTAGCTTCTTTAAAAGGTTGGAGAACATGGCAAAAATCGCGACAAATATTCAGCCTTTCCACTGAGAGCATTTCTGGCTTAAGAGTGACCAAATATAAAATATCGGAAATATCATCTCAAAAAATATTAATATCGCCTTTTTTTGCCCAAAAAATATGGCGATGTTATATTTTTTTTAACAGGAAAAATATTGATATATTGATATTTTGATATATTTCCGACATCCCTACTTTGGATGCATTCATGCAGAGGTCTATTACGCATTTAGTTTTGTCAAAATCTGACAACATCAGCTAAAAATTTACATAGCTTTGCTGTTCCACGTTCCACATCGTTCCAGCGTGTCGAAAGTCGTTATCGTGGTTTTTCCTGCCCGTGGTTTGGAATGTTGTTAAGCCCAAACTTGGAGCTCGTGTGACTTACATGCATATGCAGTAGGTCAACTAATTGTTTGCAAAATGAAAAAGGTAACACAATTTTAACTTTAATTTATTTATTAATTTATTTTATTTTTAAAGGCACATGTTTTCATATTCAGTGTTTACAATATATTTCATTTATTTATTCTTTAATGGAATTAACAAAAAATAAGCAAATTATAAAGAGAAACATAATAAATAAATAAAAATATAAAATAAAAGAAAATATTTGATGTCTATTAATTCTTTGCAAAATACAAACATTTGTTTTAAAAAGTATATATATATCCTTCGTATAACGAGATAGAACTGGCTAATATCAGTATGTCCGCCATTAGCCTCTACTACTGCCCTGAGGCGATGCAACATCGACGAAATTATTTTGTTAATATAGTAATATTCTGGTATTTTTTGCCTCTCTTCAGTAATGCACCGTATCGAGGCAGGTTGGAAGTAGGGCGACGTTTTGCTACCTTTTTCTTAAGTATTGGTCACAAGTTTTCAATAGTATTTCTGCAATTTGTGCGTCGGTTCATTGACCTGGTACAGCTTGTAATTGAGTTGGCTGCTGTTTTCGGGATCAACGAAGCCAAAATGTTCGGCACTTCTGGTCAATTCATTTTGTAAACTATTTAAATAGATCTCCTTGGTCATTATTTCGTTAAATATGCGCAGTTCTCCAACGCCTTTGGATGATATACAACCCCACACCATAACTGAAAATTCGACAGTATTTTTGACCAGGAGGGATGTATTTGGTTTCCGCCAAACTTTTGCTGCTCCGTCATGATAATACATCATTATCATGGTTTCGTCACAAAAAATTACGACATTCCAGTACTCCAACGATTTGTTAGAATTGAATAATCCAAAGTGCAATCGTTTTTCAATATTGACAGCAGGCAGTAGGGGTTTCTTTCTTCCCACATATGACAAGTACTTGTAGCGATTTAGTCCTTTTCGCACTGTCTCATGGCTTAAGCCTAGTATCCAGATCGACAAACGAGTATGCTAGCGTAAAAACTTTAATCTTTCCAGTGTGACCAAAATTTCGAGAGTTCATCGGATTTAAGCGTGCTACGGTCGTACTGTCAATCAGCTGGGTTTGTTGACAAGCAGTTCAAATTCAAATATCGTATTTGCGGGAAAGAGCCTTTAAAAGATATTATCAAATACCTTGGCAAGACAAGTCTGCCGCTGTACAAAGAAATTAAAAAACAATACAATTTAAATTTAACAGTTGTTTTTTTTAATTTTCTGATAATTTTTTGCTAATTTAAAGTTTATAGCTGCACTTTTATTGTGTTTTTTCGTACATTCTTGACCTAAAAAACATTTTGCTCTGACAAGAGGCACCCCAGATAGTATTAATGTTATTTTCTCCTCACATGTAAACACCTGCAATCGACTTTTGTGAGTTTTTTGAGTTTTTCCCTCCATTTCTTATAATGTTCAGTGAGAAGCGCACGCTAAAAGATTAAATTTTTTAATCTTTTCGCTAGGGTTCACCCAAAGCTCATTTCCGCAGACTGGCAACGCTATGGAATTTTCTGGTATTTTTTTCGTCGATCAGGGGACCGACGTGAAAAAAAGGCCCGACGAAAAGTGAACGCCAGCTGTTTGCCTCTCGCTCTCTCTCATGACTGGCGTACGGTTTTCGTCGATCTGGATACTAGGCTTTACGATCAATTATTTTTAACAAAATATCACAGTCTCATCGAGAAAGTTTTTCGGGTCTGCCATTTGAACTATGTAATTATAGCCATCTTTCTTTTTTCGCGCGGTTTATAATGTTATAAACTGTTCTTAGTTTAATATCAAACATTTAAACGCCTTCTCTTATATTTGTTCCTGTTAAAGTTGTAATGTGTTAAAAATTTCGTTTTGCAAAAAAACGCTTCGGGATAGAGGCGGTGCGCGAGGCGTCTGACGATGGGTGTGAAGGGCTGCCGTCGAGGGGCTCCGTTGGGCAGCAGATTTTGGGTCTTCTGGCAGGCTTTGGGCGCAGGCGTGGCGGACAGCTGGCGGGGTTCTCCTTGGGCAGCCACCTTAAAACTTCAGTCAGGAGTGCTCTTCGATGCGATGACTGAGGTGCGAGGTGATCTTCTGTCGAGGGTGCTCCTTGAGGCAGCCGCATTTGTACTTCTGGCAGGGGGTGCTCCTCGAGCCGCGGGATGTGCTCTTTGGGGCAATTGCTGCCGACGAAAAACGTAGGAAAATCGCGGTTGGAAATCGTGACTTAAGCGCTGAGCGCGATATATGTAGTTTTACGAAGCGGTGGGAAAATCTTTTTTAACTCACGTTTCCCGCGGAAGACTTAGTAACGAAAAAGATTTCGTTTTAATTCCAGCTGTTTGACCTACGCAACCATAATTTCAAATGGGTGGCAAGCCTTGGTTCATACTTTGAGGCTGAACTTTCTGTTATACCTGCGGCGATCAGATTTTGCAATCTGCCATCACTGGAAACTTCCCAGACTTTTAAAATTACAGACTTATCCAAAAAATATACTTTGGCAACATTCTCTCAAAAACGACGCTACGGAAGCCCACCAAAAAGAAATCTCACTTAACAATACCTCAGTTTAACAAATACAAAATACATATTATAGTTTAAACTTTAAAGTTCTTCGTTTAATCAAGTGCATGATTTTACCTTGGTTGTTAGGCTACCATAACTGGTGACTCCCGACAATCCGAACATCTGCAATCAAAGCGAACGAAGTGCAGTCTTACTCAGAACCTGAACATAACCTAAAACAATGCATGACAAGGAAGATTTCCACGACGCGCAGGAGCCATGGAAAATTCCTGATGCGAGTGCTGTTAACTCGGTATGCCCTTCCCTCAACTACATTTTATCACCAACATCGAAATGTTTTTCATCAAACTGGAGAGCTGGTTTTTGCTCAAGGCCTCGGTGCAACCAAAGAGCAAGAGAAAACGCAGCAGCAATCGCATACGCTGATCCCAAATACCTGGATCAAGTGCACGATCTTGTCAACAAACCACCACAATTGAATACGTACTCCACGCTTAAGCCAGCCATTTTGTTCAAATCTGCCGAATCAGAGATGTTGCACCTCGACAGACTTGCGGCAGGAATTTAATTGAGCGACGGTCGTCCAAGTCATTTACTTAGCCAACTACAGCTACTGGATCAAGCGCCTCCCACCTTCTACACGTGCAGCAATCTTAGGCCTGTTTGAAAGCTCGACACCATCCTCGCGCAGCTCGCAACTGCTTCCGATGCTGTGATGGATTCTATTAACTACGACGCTTCAGACCACAAGTGTGCAGTATCACAGTAAAACACCCACCATGCTTCACAGGAGGATCGCATCACACAACAAGGTAAACGCCTGGACGACATTGACAAGATTCTGCAGAAGATCAACAACAAGCCAAGACACCTTCTCGGCACCAAAAATCAGACACAGGGTCAAAGCTATAATCGATCGCCCAGCAACAACAATTACCGGGGCAACACACCATCCAGGGACAATTCTAACCTTTGCTGGTACCACAACAAGTAGGCGCACAGTGCCCAACGTTGCATCCAACCGAGCTCTTGAATCCAAATTCCAAGTCGGGTAAAAGTTTTCTCATCGACACCAAAAACGTATCTTATACATATATGCCCCCTATGGTATATAAAGTTGATTCGATTAATATTTGGAATAACTGAAGCCTGAAAAATAAATAATATTTTTCTAAAGGCAGGCAATCCAATTTTGTATAACAATTTTATATATATCAACTTTGCACTTCTAACCTATAGTTAGAATATATATTCATGTTTTTGTAACGGAAGTCAAAAAATTTAAGAAAATATTTTACATAAGTTTGGACCTTATGACCAAAACCAGTCGTTCTGCCCAATGTGCAGTGGTTACTTTCATGCCTTCTAGGTTATGCAAGTCTGGCACGATAAGCGCTCTCCTTAGTCTAGTCCGGACCCTGTGCGGAAGGGCCTACGTAATAGGGCATTTACAAAGTTGCGGTAGCTATAACACTCAAACTTGTTACGCCATTCAGTATAAATAATGGGCTTCACACGAGCGTTGACAGTACGTTGTGAGTTCCCTAATATTTGCACTCTGATTGTAAACTACTACTACTCCCCACTCCCCTCCGTGGTTCACCCACGGCCCATGTAAGTATCTAATTTTAACCGCAAATTGGACGGCGCATTTTATTTTTATTGTAATCAAAGTTAACAGGTTCGTAATCTGTCAGAACGCCTAAGCGGCCGGCTCACAATTATGCCTTTCTTTCTTTGATGAAATAAATATGAAAATACTACGGGTTAACTTCCATCTTGTTTTTTTTATATTGAATGAAACTGGCAATAATGCATTAGTGTTTAAAAAAAAATATTTTTATTTTAAAACCATTGCAGAGGGAATTATAATTTCAGTCAAAAGTTTGCAACGCAGTGAGGGAGACGTTTCCGACAGTAAGTATAAAGTATAAGTATAAGTCCGTTTCTACGCAAACTAGTCCTTGAGTAGTAAAGCTATCTGCTTGAAACTTTCCCAAAAATTGTCTTTCTTATGCAGGTAAGTCGGAACTGCCCGGATCGGGCGACTATATCATATAGCTCCAAAGAACAATCGGAAAAAAACAATTTTTAAAAGTATAACTTTGTTGTTTTTAATTTGGAAAAGGAAGCCTAAAAAGTATATATAATTTACAGAATATTCTGCAAGGGTATTTCAACTTCGGCTCCGCCCGAAGTTATCTTTCCTTTCTTGTTTTGTAATAAAAAAAACCCCCCATTTCATACCCCTTTGTCGCTGCTTGACAAAAAAATAAAAAAATGTTAGTAAAAAATGTAATACAGAAGAGGAACAAAAAAAGGTTTTGGGTATAGTTTTTTTATTGCTTTTGTATATATATTAAAACCTAAAAACCGGAAAAACAGTAATAATTCAAACATTTTTTGGTAACACTTGGCTTTCAATTATAAATTCTAAATATACATAAATGGTGGCGTGAATACAACTAAACTATTTAATCAAAGGCAACAGTACGCATAAGTGATAAACCTCAAAGGCAGACCCAAAAACACCGTAATGTTAATGCAAAACGTAGAATAAAAAATGTAAAAACTTATAAGTGTTAAACGTTATATAATAATTAAATGTTGGTTATCTATATATATATATTTTGAATTAAAGCAAAATAATCGATTTGGGATTTAAAAATATATTTGGGACAGTTTTAGTTGTTCACCCGGGGAAAGTATCTAAATTGTTATTATTTTTCATTTAGAGGGTCCTCCCTCCCACACAGTAAAAGCTGACAAACTCTTGGCCTTCGGCGCCTTTGAAATGGTAAGTGCCAGGAGGATACCCAGGCAAACGCACGCACATGTCGCGGGTTCTGATTCTGGCTATGCTTCTCCCAATCCCATTCCCGACACCACCGCCTCTCTCCTGCATGTGCAACAAGGCCGAAAATCGTTGCACGTCCTCTCAATGTCGTTGAAAACCAATGCACGTCCGCCACGCGAACATTTCCCCGGATTCTGCCGCTGCTCGCATCGCTCTTGCCCTTTTTGCAAGTTGCCAGACCTTCTGGATTTGGGGTCTGGGTTTTTGTGTGCGCCTCTCGGCCGCTTTTGTTGGTGTTGGTCGCTGTCCAAAAGGGATGAAGCTTGAATTTATTGCACCATCTGACCCGCGCGATCCACTCCCCCCTGTCGGCAGCAGCGCAGTAGCAGCGACGTAGCAGCGCAGCGGCATTGCAGGAAATGCGCTAAGCGCCGCTTTCTTCGCCGCCCAAAATGTTGGACTCTGCGGCCATTGAAATTTCTCAATTTCTGGATTCTCCGAATTCTGTGCCCTCGTCGTTTATTTATACGCCGATATTTTGATAATTTTATTTTCATTTCACTGTTATCGTCGTCACAAAAGAAATCTCGGGTCAATACACTCTTTTTAATTACAAACGTAAAACAGAAAACGAATTCATTTTACGGGTGGAGTACATTGTGTCTGATGACGTTTTGTTTTTAAAATAAAAGTATGTATGTACATATGTATATTTAAAACTTAAGTAAACAAGCTTTTTTTAATTGAAGGTAGATTATTTTAAAAAGGTTTTGAAAACAATCTTCCAACAAAAAAGTTAGAGTTATGGACAGTTATATGATTGATATTAATAATTCAGTTCAAAATGATTGATTTTGGTATTTAAAAACATGGTAAAATGAATTCTGGACATTTAATTCCCAGCGAACTTTTTTTAAAATGAAAAGTGAATTCTAATCTATAATTAAACCTAAAAAATTGCATTTCATAGCACTATTTTCTCTGCATGGCTCAACTTGTAAATTGTACATTGTAAGTCCTCGGGCTTGTGAAGTTAGTGTTATGAAAGTTAAGGTTTATTCGAGGATTGGGGGCAGCTAGACTGCAGACCTAATCAAATTGGCGAACATTGGACGGTGACTGGCAACTCCTGGCTGTCGCAAAGTCATACTCTTTGTTAACAAATCTGATATTCAGCCAATTCTGGCGAATACGTCATCCAGCACATCCAACACGTCGATAAGAACGGAAAGCCGAAAGCCTACCGACAATTCAAAACCAAACGCCAGCGAACCGTCGACATTTTTTACGTGTGCGAAGATATCATAATAAAATTTTTATTGAGTAAGTTAAGCGGTGCTGCCTCTGTCGCTGTCGACGTCGCTGCCGTGCCACCAGCAACAACAATTGCGAATAATACGAGGACTGCGAAGGCGGACCACCTATATTGGCAAACATTTGTGTGTGAGTGTGTGTTTGAGGGGCAGCTGCGGCAATTGCCGGTTCACACCCATACACACATATCAACTTTAATTCTGGGCTGGCGTCGCAGTCGATGCCGCTGCCTCAGCCGCTCTGCTGCCGCTGCCTCAGCCGCTCTGCTGCCGCTGCTCTGCCGCCAACCGCTGCCTCTGCAAGCTTTGTTCTCGGCGAAATTTTCGGTTCTCGTATTTTTTGACGAGCAGGCAACGCGGACGGACGTTCTCCGGGAACTTGGACCTCGATTAGTTTTAGAAAGCTAAAGCTCAGCAACTGCAAATCGCAAAGAACATCCAACGCTCGACATAACCTAATCACAATACCAATTGATCTCGTTTGCCTTATAAAGAACAGTAGTGGGAGTGGCCGAAGCCTCGTTAAATTTATACATTGTATATTTTCAACTCAAGTGCAATTTATAAATACATTTTAAACGTTGTGTGTACATAATATCTAAAGACTGACAACCAGTATAAATAAAATTCAGCTCTAATATTTAAAATCCTAAGTCGAACGAAATTTTAAAAAGTTAAGCTACAAAAGTAATGTTAGGAAGTGCAAAGAATGAAATGGCTTGAGTGAAACTAAACCTTAATTTGTTATACATATGTATACCTTCACATACATAACAACCTAGGTCAATATTGTTTATAGTGGCGTGTGATTGTGCGCAAAGATAACAACAACGAATGCTAGTTGCCCAGCAGATAATAAATAGCAATCGCACACACACTCGCACATTGGACCACACACTCGTCGCCAGAATATATTCACGGAAATCGGAAAACAACAGCAAAAAACTTTAGAGACGAGCGAAAGAGAGAAGCACGGTTCTAAACTTGAAAATAAAAATTTTATAATATCAAAGCGCGAAGGTTGTTAACGAGTGGCACGGCCGAAAAGACCCGAACGCCCACGAATGCTTCACATCAAGTATACGTACGATCGCTTGCTCAGCACCAGTACTCAGTAGCGCCAGTACTAGCAACAACAATAACAATAACACTAAAGCAATAACGAAACGGAAAACAGAAATGTTCCTCTTCTAACGGTCTCAGTGAATTTTGTAATTGGTCATCACCAAGTGAGAGAGAGGGAATTGTCGCAGCGATTGCGATTACGGGTCTGGTCGCCAAACGCGCCGCAGTAAAAAAGTTTCGGCGGAAAAACACTTGCCTCTGGTCGATTCGCGTGTTTAGACGCGCAACTTCCATAGAACTTTCAAAAATCAGAAAAACATCTAACAAGTGTTCAGCAATCGCCACAAATATCAAACCCACTTTGGATTACTTTTCGCAGTCGAAGAGGACTCAAAAACTGCATTTTGCGGATTTTTCTGATCAAATTTATGGTAAGTGTGAGCATTTCTGTATTATTAATTATTTCGATTGTTATGCCATTGGTATTTACCACCCTAATCTATTTTGATATATAATATTGCTTTAACACTATTTAAATGTTGATTTTCCTTAAGAATTGTTTTATAAAAACTTCTTTATATCATTTTTATATACAAATGTATTTTTAATTACTTAACATTATTAAAGTTTTTATTGTTTAACATGTCGCATTCGCAATAGGAAAAAGATTCTCCTAAAAAGATTTGCAATCTACGTCAAACCGAATATGGCACGTCAATGATAAGCTTAGAAAAGTATCACAATCTCACATTCCCCATGATGCATTATTTCAGTTCATTTTACCGATTACCGCAATGCAGTATATCTTAGGAAAAAGGAAAAAAGTCCCCAAAACACACCTTCAATGAAACTATCCAGTCTGTCTTAACCTTATTCATGATGACTCAGGACTCAATTAGCTTAAAAATCGGTCATTGAGTCATCATGACAATAGGCTAATATAAATGGTTCTAGGTATTCGCAATTTTTGATAATGGTTCGATCGATGTTCAAGAGGTGTTTCCTAACCACTGGTGAGTCACCTTCGTGGCCTTAACACTTGACCGGATCGAGCCATTTTCTTTTGATAGTGAATACATATCAAGAGATCTGTTTTACAGAAGCCTCATAGAAAAGGGCAGCTTTATCAAACTGATCATTGCAAGTCTTCCTTTTATTAACGGATTTCGCCACTTGACAAATGATTTTCATAAATTTTGTTGGTATTCGATCGTTTCATTTGGACCCAAAAGAACATTCCAAAGTTATTAAATGTTATAAAAATATTTAACATATAGTCATGACAATGCAAATTTGTATATTTCGGTTTGAAGAACTATTGAATTACTACTGTGGGCAAAAAGTAAGGTAAATTTGTTTGTAAAGTGAAAATTCTTTATTTATTCTCCTGAATCAAATTCATCCCCTTCAAAGTAATCCCCTCCCGATAAAAAAAATTATTCCAACGTTTTTTCAAATCCTCGAAACAGGCCAAAAAGTCCCTTTCCCGTACAGCCATGAGAGCCCTCGTCGATTCCGCTATTATCTCTTCAATCGACTCGAAACGCGTTCCCCGGAGTGGTCTCTTGAGTTTTGGGAATAGCCAGAAGTCACACGGAGCCAAATCAGGAGAATACGGTGGTTGCGGAACGATATGCGTCGAATTGTTGGCGATTTGGTCACGAAGAACGAGTGCTGAAATTGAGCGTTTTCGGTACCAAACGAGATTTGACTTTACGTAGGCCCAAATGGTTTTCACAGATCCTTCTGATATTCCGATCATATCAGTAAGGTCTCTAACAGTCAACCGACGATTTTTGAGCACTAAATCCTTCACTACATTGACGTGTTGGTCATCTGTTGAAGTTGATGGCGCTCCAAGTCATTAACACGTTCCCGACCCTCTTTGAAGTCTTTGTACCACTTATAAACATTTTTCTGGGACATGGTAGAATCACCAAAGGCCTTCCGCAACATCCTCAACGTTTCCGTAGCCGAAATTTCATTCCGCAAACAAAATTGGTGGCACTTCTCTGCTCAATTAAATCAGACATTGTAAAAATTGACAAATGCACTCTTGATTGTTTGGTAAACACAAGCGTAAATATAGTACTGATACTGACATTGACATGAAATTACCGCCAGATGTCATCAACAGTCCTGCCAACTCAAGAAAAAATTAACTAGTCCGCCATCTTAAGCCCGCGAATTTTAAATTGAAAATTCACCTTACTTTTTGCCCACAGTATTATACCGCGCATTGAATAATAGTAATAATAATAATAAAAGAACATGTTAAAGGTTGTTTGTAAGGTATGTAAGGAGTCGGGGGACTCCAAATATGTAAATAATTTTTAAAAATTTACTCTTACGCTTTGGCCACATGTTATCGATCGATAAAATTTAAGCCCTAAACTGTCCGCATTGTATATTATCAAGATATTCGCTAATTTTGTGTCCGAAGGTTAGTGCCAACGTCAGGGAAAAGAACATATAAACAAAAAATCAGAAAATAACACTAACTAGCAAGTTGCGAAGAATTCTTTTCGGTTTTAATCTTTGCAAATTGATATTGAGGTATTTATGTTCACAGGAAATTGTCATTGCGGGGCACAAAAACAAAAATACCGATTATAAAGTAGAAAAATACAATACGTTAATTCTGATATCGCTATCGCCAATATTGGCAAGCAGATTTGATTCGCTTTTCGTTTCGGGTCGCGCTGGCTTGGGTTGTCGTAGCTGCGTTCATTCACGTTCCACCTGTTGGCAATTATTGAAGTGGCCAACCGATTTCTTATCGCTCTTGTGATATTCAAATGTACGTTTTTATGTGAGAGCAGCTGGTGTACCTCGCTCCGCTTTGTGAATGGTGGCGTGCTTAGGTTATATTCTTACGCCTTTTTTGGTGAGAGTGGGTGTAGGGGATGCCAAAATAAATGAAATAGCAATGAAGAGCGGCAGGCGGAAATAAAATAAAAAAATCGTGGGATTTAATGGTTTGAGTCAATCTTACAAAAATGTACGTATGGGTCGAATATATAAAATTTATTATTTATTTATTTTGTATACCCTTGATATTAGAACATCGGCTTTCAAAATATTAACATATTGCTTATTCTAACATTTCAGTTTTAATAACTTCTGCCATAAACCAAATTGCCGATATTTATAACTGGCATTTATTTTTAGAACACAACACAGCAACAAATTCAAGTGTTTTTGTTATAAAAGTGCCACACCGCGATTAGATGTCATTAAAAGCGAAAAATAAAAAGGAAACATGAACCTTATCAGCCCATTCGACGCTCCGATTGCACTGATCGGTAAATTATTTTGGGCATATTCTTGCTGTATTCTTCTACTTATCGGGGCAAAGACCAAGTCACATGACAAACTCGTGAGTGCAGAAAAAGTCAAACCTTCGATTTTAGGCTGATTAAGCAACCGACCCTGTGCCTACCCCATTGAGTTTCGTGTTAGAACACCTCACCAAACAACTGAGGAAATTTTTGCTGTTCTGTATATTTTTGAGAGATACATACAGGCAAGAATGCTGCCCAAATATTCTAACGCAAATGGGGAATAAAGCAAAAAAGCCGGTTCGCAGACATGCGTAATACTTAAACCTGTGTATGGGTACGTGAGTATTTGTGTGTGATGCCAAAAATGTCTGTATCTCTATAAGGCACCCGCCACTCTTCCAAATCCCTGACCCCTAAAGAATCCGCCATTTTTTGTGAATTTGTGATTGCTGCCTGTTTGTTTATCAAGCTCTTTTTTGTATATAGTATGCGTGACCATATATAGGATGTCTGTAAAGTTGCCTTCTCTTTCTCACTCACCCAATTGCTGTGTTTTTTTGATATTATTATAAATAAAAAATGTTGACCTTGGTTAACAAACATTATTTAGCAATTTCTGATATCTTTATTATTTCTTTTTAGTATTTTGTTATTATTTTTTTATTCGAAATAATTAATAAAAAATTGAAGCGTGCCCCTTCTGTTTTAAAAAGTATGAAAATACAGTTTGATAATCAACACGCGCCAAAATAACAATCTAACAGTCAATTTTGATTTAATGAAGAGAATATTTTTAAGATAATATTTATCCATCAATACAAAAGATCATTGATTGCAATTTAATAAACATCGTGACATCGTTCTTTATGGTCAGTTACGATTAAATTATACCCTGAAATAATTTGATGAAGATTTCAAGAATATATGTATTTCTTAAACGTACTTTAAAAAACAGAAAACCGTTGACTTAAGGGGGGGGATGGTATTTAAATTTTTGGCCCTTTTTTCCGTATGCACAAAATTTGAAGAATATTGCGTTAAAATTTTAGATTCATCCGAGTAAAACTTCCGAAGTTATGGGCAGTTTAACGTACAGTGGATCGCAGCTTATTTCGTGCAGTTACCTAAAAAAGTTCAAGTCGTTATTCCTGCTAAACTAAGAAAGATTACAGAAAAATTTAAATGCAGTATTTTAAAAGGGAATATTAACTTGCTTATTAAATTAAAACGATTTCCTTAATCGTAAAAAAAAAAATACTTATTAAATAAAAACCAAATGTGCAGGCTTTTTTCATGCCGCAGCTTATTTCGTGCAGTTCATTCTTCTTAACTTATTATTTGTAATTTAAAAGCTAATATTTGGTATGTCCTCCTTTCTGGTTCAGGACAGCTTTGAGACGATTTCCCAAGGAAGAAACTAACTTTTTAGTGGTTTCCAGTGAATGTAGGTGAGTTAGCTAGTTTTGTATGCAATTTTTCGGTGTCCAAAACTTTAAAAACGCTCTCCTGAATTTCAAAGTTGGTGAAACCGATTTTGCAGGAACGAATCGTTTTGAAATTTGCACACAATTAAAAGCGCAGGTGCTGACGTCGAATTTTTTATTTTTACTTATTATTTTTCATTTTATAATAACAAACATATCGAATTTTTAGGCTAAAATCACGTTTTTGACTTTAAAATATTACCAAAAATTCAAAAATGTAATAAAAAAAATTCTCAACGTAGTTACCTCTAGAAACAATTAACTAATACAAAATTTTTTTTTGCGTTTTTCCGATGATCCAGTAACGAGTTATGCTGTTCACCGCAAAACCTTTTTTCTTGGAGGCGCCTACGGAGCTTTGCTGCGAACGGCTCATTTATTTTTTTTTTTTGTGAAAACGTAGTTTAAATGCGGTACTTTAATATGGTTTTAAAATAATTGATCTGACATTAACCGTATCGCTTAAAAAAATTCATGAAAATAAGGCTTTTTTCGGCCAAATAAACCATACCCATAAAAATTGTACTTTTAAATTTGTATATTTTAGATTAATTAAGTTGTCAGTCAAGATATGAGATAATTAATAATAATAATTATTTAGATATGTATTCATTTATTATTATTATTTGTTTTATTATTATTTGTTTTATTATTATTTGTTTTATTATTATTTGATTGTTAAAACTGTTAAGCCACTGTGCCTTTAAAGTTAAGGATAGATTTTTTTCTTCATTAAAGCTCTTAATTACTAAACCATACATATTGTATATTTTTATATAAAAACGATAAGTACGGACACAGTATGTATGTATGTATGTACATATGTACATATACATATATGAACAATGCGCCCTCAGCCAGTATTGCAGCTGTGTGCATTTGAAAGCGATTGCATGAGTGTCTGCAATCGCCTGCGAAAAATTCAGCATTAAAAATGTTTACCAAGTTCAAGGACAAGACTGCAGCGACGTCAATTTTTGACGCTGCGCGTTGGCTGTACACTCTGAAGTCGAGCGCTTTGGCTGCTCGTGTTGCAAGATTCGTTTCCTTTCGTCTTTCACTAATTCTGGTATGCCGAGTGTTCACTGTACCGAGCGTCGTTTGAAGGCCAGTTTTCAGTCGCTGCTCTGCTCCGAAATTCAAGTTCAAGGCATCAGTGCTGGCTTCTCTGTCTGGCATTAATTAGCCTTCGCTCCCAAAAAGGCAAACTGTTTTCCAAATCTACCATTTCTCTGGAATCTCAATATTAGTTTGTGATTGAATAAGCAGTGCTGAATTTCTATTATGGAAGATCTTTCATCAGCTGATTTGGTCCCTAGCAGTCAACCTGTTAAACGTGTTTTGACGAAAAATAAATCTTCAATCTTCAAAATACATACCGTCTCTGCTCGACTCTCTTCGAGATCTTCCGCCAAGTGTCGATTACGAATTGAAAAACTGCAACCCGTCAGCAGCAAATGATATTTGAACAAAAACGAGAGATAAGAAAGTCTTAGACTAAATCGCAAGTACACTTGGCCTCGCTTTACACGGACTCTTTTAGCACGAACTCGGTCCTACACGGTTACAAATTGGCTCCCATCCCCCTTTTAACACGCTAAAAACCTCGTTCTTATACGCTTTTGCCTTATAAGGAGTGCTATAAAGAAGCTTTAAAAGCCACCAAACAAACGAAAATTACAGATTTTTTTGATGAGAAGCCACCAAAAAAGAAAACATTTTAAAAACAAACTGGCTTAAACTTTAAATGCATTTCAAAGTTGTGTTTTTGTGATAACTTTCCTATTAATTGACAAAGAGTAGGCTTTGCCTAATTAATAGGAAAATTTCTTTGCATAACCGTGTATTTTGGTGTATAGCCGTGTGTGAGCAATAATATTATTATTTTAGTTCGCCTTTCTCGGAATTTAAATTTTTTCTATTGAATGTGCAAATTTGTTGATATCTCTGATGTAAACTTAAACATTTGGTGAGTTATGCCAGTTAGCTTCGTTTTTTACTATTCTTAATTAGTAAAGTCATAAATGATTTACATTTAAATTAATATTTGGTTATTTTTAATTATGTGCAGCTGTGATATACCAATTAGCATAAATGCATTTTGTACATACATATATAAATGCGTTTTTGTTGTTTTTAATCTTATTATTCGATATAAACATTGCATAAATTATACTATTTAAAAAATATTGTCTTAATATTTAAGAGCTTCCTGTATGGAGACAGAAATAATGCAAACATAAGACATCGCAGGCGAAGCTGCGGGCACCCTGCTAGTATTTCTATAAAGTTTAACCTGTTGATTAATTATATGAAGCAACTTTTTTAATTTAATACCAACTTTTAATTTTGAAAATATGAATGTTATTCATTTATTAAAGGCATATATGTACATACATAATAACCTTGGTTAATTTCGAACAAATGTATGAAACTTTAATAAAAACAGACCAAATTTAAACAATAAAATTTTTTTTTTTGCTGTCAATTTTAAATTTTGATAACGTAACACATTATTTTGTACTGAATCCATGTTTCGCTTAACACGATTTCGCTTAACACGAGGATTTCTAGGAACGTAACCCCCGTGTTAAGCGAGAGCCAAGTGTATATCCAGTTTCGAAAACACGCCCCCGGGATAAGCCCTTCGATATTGTTAGTCACATTGTTATTCGTTAAGCCGGAAGCTATCGTCCAACTCGTTTGCCCCCCACAGTAGTACTCCAAAAATATCGAGAGCACCAAGCTTTGGCACTCCCCCCAAAAAGTTCACCCGAGTCCGAGTAACTGATTATAATTATTTTTAGAGTGTCGTTAAAACCTTTTTTAAATTTGGTTTTCAGAACAAAAGGAGAGCGCAAGCAAAGTTAATTCAACATGTCAGCTACATATGTCCTTTCTTTGTCACCGCTTTGGCCAGTTGTCAGCGAAAAAACACTTGTGCCTCTTTGTTGCTACTGCTGATTGTGTCTTCTTTTTTGTATGTGTACTCGAATTATTTATTGTAATTATTTTGAGGTTTTCCGAACATGTTACATACACATATGTACATATGTACATATATTGACTGTGGTTTCTGTTGGCTCTGCTGCGATCGTGTCTGTATCCCCACCCCCTAAAAGCGGTGTGACTTGGGACTTCATGCACACAAACACTCATGCTCGACCATTTTTTTTTGGATATCTTTTCTCTACACTTTTCGAAAAAAATTTCGTTGTGAGCTTTTTTCATAGTTCATTAACCCTTTGTCGGATTGAGGTTGCTCTGCCCGCCATCAACGTTTCTTGCCGCTGATGGCAGCGTTTTATTGAGCAGCATTGTAACTAAAGCGGAACCATATTAAGCAATTCTGTAATGTAATTATACCCGGTACTCTTAGAAGGTCTCTGAAGTTCTGTTTAAGAACAGCGATTTATGAAATTTTAAAAGCCTACATTTCTCCGCTGACTTTTGTAATGTTTTTCTAAGCCGTAAAGCTCTCAAATTAATAAAATTCGTAAATTTTCAAGACACAATATAAAAATTGTTGCTTTGGCTTGAAATTCTTGCTTTTAGGGAACATGAGACATTAAGTAGCAGCCGGTATTCTCAGTCGTTTTGTTATGATTTCTATGCGGATTTTTAAAATGAACGAAATATCCCGAAGAGTTTTGAAAAAGTATGCAATTCAAAATTGTCTGAAGCACACACATAGATACAGTTCGACTAGCTGCACAGAGCGCTAGCTGCGGCGCAGCGTCGACGCAAGCAGCGGCAGAGCTAAGCTGCACTCTCACCCTCTCACAACACCCGTGGCGACCCACGCTCTCTCGCTCGCTTGCTCTCGTTGTTGTCATGAACTTGAACTACACGTGGAGGGCGTGCATGGGTTTTCGACTTGCTCGCTGAGAATCAGCAACTCGGGATGCCGTAAGGAGGCCGTTCGCGGGTTTTCGACAGCCTCACAATCAATGCGCGTGCTGGTTCGTTCCCTCTCCCTCTCTCCGTCAGTCAGCCACCCTCAGTGTCGCTCTCTGCAATGAGTAAGCATGTTGTTTGCGGTGACTGTTGCAGCAATAACAGCAACAACAAAAACGCCCAGTGTGGGTGGGGTGGGGGATGGAGTATAAAACGAAAGGGAAGGTTTCCTGGCTGCGCCATTTATGTAGCAATCGTTGTATGTACATAGATGTTAAAAAAAGTGAAAACACGTCAATGGGATGGCCACTTCTGCACACGTACCTACATTACATATACATATGTATATTCAAATCTTGTGTACTCACGTTCTACGACAAGTATTTAATTTCGCCAACAAGCGCAACTGTGAACTGGGCATATTACACCACATTTGCTAGTCCGGCATTAATGAACCCTCTCAGACCATCCCCCCTCCACCCACTCTGTGTGCGTTCTCGCTCGACTGTAACTCGCTGCCTGCGTGTCTTTGTCGCTTTTTGACCTAGGCCAACCGCTGCACCCCACGCAAATTGTGCGTTGCTCGTCGACATCGCGGACGGCGGCAGCGGCAGCGCAGCTTAGGCTCAGGCGTCGTGTCTAGACCTTCGCAATATAAATAAAGCTTTAAAGAAGAATGATCAGATTTATAAGTTAGCCCCATAGAGCTCTTTTGTTTTGGTAACTGCTCAAACGAGCTTATTGTACTTTATTTCTAAAAAGCTTTTGTGGCTATGATATCTATTCAAAATAAACAAATACATAAATATTATAACTTAAATAATGATTTAAAGAATATCCTTTTAAAATCATACATTTTTGTCAAGTTAAGGCGGTTTTAGGCGGTGAAAATGTTTCATTTATTTAAATGCCGATTTTACTTAATTTATAGAATTTTAAAATTATAAAATTTTTTTTAGTTTCAAGAACGGGCTAATGACTTTAAATGACATGGCATATTTGGTACCTTTTTTAATGACATTTTGTATAAAACTGTACTGACTGTTTATTAATGAATTGTACTTTTTCCATTTTGTCTTTGTGTATTCGTACAATAATATAAATAATATTGTGACAAAGTCTGTTCAATGAGTCAATATATGAAATTTTCGAAAATTTCTGCTGCTCCAATTTCATTTGTTAAAGTATCTTATCGATTTTAATAGTTCTCTTTTGGCTAGCCTGCCTTGAGCTTTAATATATATATGTACATATATATGTGCATATGTATACAATTTCATTGAAAAGACTTCCCCAGAATACAAACACTGTGAGTGATTTTAATTTTATCGCTTTATCTTATCAGGCGAGCTCATCGAACTTAGGCTAGAAAACTGAGGGCTGGTAAAAATATATCACAGTCCTCAAGTTGACTACTTGAAATGGATACTTCAGACAGAGGCAAAACTTACCCAGAAATATGTTAATAAACAAATCGGAGTGCGGCTGAGGAATCTAGAGAAAAGCTTACAGTTGCTTTAAATTTAAAAAGACACCAAACCCAAGCTCTCCAACTCCATAAATTTGTAAGTATGCATGAGAAGAGGTGAATGTAGAAACAGATTAATAGATTTGTATTTTTTGAAAATGTTCAGACTTTTTCAAAAACTTTGCTCGATAATTGCATTTAAAGCGTTTTTATCTTTAACAAATTATGTTTAATACATAAAGTTTTTTACATTTCATGGTATGCCATCACAATTCTACCCGTCAAGCAACTTTACTGATCTATCCAAACACAATCTTTTCTCCCAAAGACCAGTTTCAAGTCTCTTCATTTCGGAGCTATCCCAACAAAATAACGGCACTTTAACTTTTCTGAGGGATAGCTCTCCCTACTCTTTCTCTCTTTCCTTTCCATTACAAGCTAGATCTATAGTGGAGCATTGTGGCACACGGGCAATCATTTTAACTCATAATAGATAAATGTATTTTTCCCCCAAAATATTTTGTTCGTTCAAACCTTCAGAAACTTTATGGTCGGGTAGCCCAAAAGAGCACGAGCAAACGAAACGAGGAATCGGTGATCATGCTTGTTCTCCATCTATACTCGCTCAGAAATAGTTTTCGTGTTGAATGTTAATGAACTTTTGCGCTAGTTTAACGCACAGCCGAATAAACATCAGCAACAATAACAACGAAAGCCGATAAAGTTTTTTGAACTTGCCTTCACAAAAACTTTTTGTATTTCAACATTTGCTTCTTGCGCTCATTCTGTTTTTGGAAGGTTTCTTATAAATATTAAGTTGTCGAAGGTGGAAACTGGTCGTTGGTTGGCTTTCTATAGATGGACTCCGGGAGGGATTCCTTAAATGTGGCGTCGATTGTCCACCCACTACTTAATGTTAAATTTATCAATATTACAATTATTTTATTTTTGTCTGTCAAGTAAAAAACATAAATAAAAACGCGATAGGGACGATAAACCAATCATAAGAACACAAATCTTTATCTGTTTCTTTCAAAAACAAAATTCGAAAACAAAGAATCATCAAATAATTTCATCACTTAGCACATCAAAACTGATTCAATGCGAATGCTATTTTTATTTTACTTAAGAATTATTCTATGTACCGAAATGTAAAAATTCCAGATACCAATTGGCTTTATTGTTCATGACTCATTCCCTAAGCACAGGGGAAATTTTGAAGTTAGGAAACATTCCACCTTATCTCTTAGTCGCAAAGCGCTCAAACAGGGAAAAAGTGAGAAATTCCCTTTGGCATTTCACTCTAATATTTTTCAATAAAGAGATTTTTCTATATTTAATGCGTATGCTATTTAATTTTTTCATTAAGAATGGCTTTTAAGTGTGACAGGTAGCTCAGATAGCAATTAACAGTTTATGACTACCTAACTATTTTGGAGTACAGTAAACTTACACTTCATCTCTAATCGCGAACCACTCAAACAGAGAACAAGTCTTAAATTTCCCTGAAATTTTACTCAAACATTTTCCAATTGGGGGAAATTTCGGATCTAATGGGACAATTTTTGTTGGTGGTTGGTTTTTCCGTGTCGAGGTCTTTTTAGGTTTGAGGTAGATATTTCGGGAACTCACCCACCAGTCTCCGATACACCATCAAACCGAAAACCTCGTGAGCGGCGATGTAAAAATTTTGTAGAGTTTGTGCGTGTATGTGGTCTATACCTCTAAAATGACCGACTTTTCAATGAATGATATTTTGAGATCATTTAGAAAAATGCGCATGAACAAGGGCTCGGCCCAAGGCGGTCATTACCAATGCCGCAACCATCAGCAGCAGCCACCGCAAAATATCCAGACCTACCAACACACCGTGCAACAATCGAAGGATTTAAAAAAAATTATTAAAATCATCAAAAAGAATCTGATTAAAGAAAAAATCACTCGTCAAATGAAAATTCTTGTCTAAAAACGTCAAACCTAACCAAAATAACTTAATAACATTAATAAAACTGGATACATAATAATCTGAAGACTGCCGACAAATAAAACCATGGACTGATACCCTTAAACTGAAAAATGTTCAGCTAAAGTCTGATTTTGTAACCCAAATCAATGAATAAGTTTAATAATATACAAATATATAAAAAAGATCTCTTCAAATTTGTAAGACTTCCTATGTAACGATTAGACTTTAAAATTTTAAAAGTCATATTATTATTAATAAAACTAATTAAGATGACCGAAAGCAAGAATGATAAAAAAACTTGGGCACCCAAACATATTTGGATCAAAGATGTACTCCACAAATCGGGCACTGAGTTGTTGGATATATCCAAGACTCAAGCAAAAAAATCGTCGGCAAAAGGTAAATGGCTAATGTCGCCGAAAATTTGTGTTTTCCAAAACAAGTAAAAAAAAAAGTTATCTTACGACGCCATTTTGTTTTGGTATACGCAATTTTCGTTTTGGGGTAAGGTGTGGGGGTTCATACTATCTTATTAGTAAACAAGAGAATGGGAGAGAGAGAGAGAGGAACAGGATAGAAAAATATGCCGGGTCGAAACCGTAGGGCATATAATAATATCTCCCAAATATCCCAGTTGGGACTTTTAAAATGCAAGGGTCTCAATGAAATTCTTCCCAATTCCCCACGCCCTTCCTCTCTCGCTTACAGTTTTCCTCTCTTTCATAAGCTTTTACGTTTTCCTATTTTGGAAAACTCCGGCCGGCAATAACAAAAAGTGCGTAGAATAAATTTAAGGGGTGGGTTTTCCCCTTTAACCCCCTTCTTCTTTCTCGTTACGAGGCTTTTCCAACCACCCGTTTGAACAGTTCTGTGGGGGGTATTTTCTTTATTTTCCTGAGACGCAGATTAGGATCGACCGAACTGTTACTCAGGATTATATAGGAAAATGAGTTAGATTCACCTGCATTAAGCAATTGCCATTTAATTTGTTATATTTAGAGCAAATGGCAACAATATGGTCCAAACTAGAATACTCGTCTGCTTACATATATAAATATTATTTCCAAAACAACCAAACAAAAATATACCAAAAAAGTTTTAATACTAAATTGGTATAAGTTCATATAACCAATAAATTCTTGTTATTTAAAAATAAACAATTTTAAAGATAAATTTAAATAGTCGTTAAAGTTTGACAAAACTAATCACAGCCATTTTAATTCTATGTAGAATACACTCAGAAAACATAAAAATGAGTTAATGCAATGTATTGATGAATACATGGGTTATGCTAATTATAATTCCTAAAAATTAGATCATTATGTTATTTGGGTGTTCTCTGAATAAAGTGTAAATAAGGTACAAAAACCATTCAACTTACAAATGAAATGATCTGCTTGTACACTTGTATTTGTTTCCTAAAAATCTAATTTCAATTTTTTTCCTTCGTTCTTCCCAATGCAGACTCAACCACATCCAACATGGTTTACTATTCCGCCAACCAGCTGCTCATAAAAACGGAACAATCTAGTCAGGCGCAGTTCTGTCTTCAGGTGCCGCCCCCGCTGACGGCGAGGACCGCGAGTGTAGACCTTGGATTGCCGCCGTCCAGTGGCCAGCAAGAGCAGTTCGAGCTGCTGCAGACGCCACAGCAGCGGCAACTGCAACTGCAGCTGCAGGATCAGCATCACCAGGAGCAGCAGCAGTTCGTCAGCTACCAACTGGCAATCCAGCAGCACCAAAAGCAGCAGCAACATGAAAGTATTACGACGACTGCTCCAACGCCGGTCACAGCAGCTCAGCCGATCAAGACGGAGCCGACCGGCCTATTTCCGGCGGCAGCAGCTGTGTCCCAGGTGCGCAAACCGATCGCCAACAAGCCGCAGTTCAAGTGCGATCAGTGCGGCATGACTTTTGGCAGCAAGTCGGCCCACACCTCGCACACCAAGTCGCACGCCAAGAACGCCGACCTCTCGCTAAACGCTGGAGTGGGCGCTGGAGCCGCTGCGTCCGCCTCAACGACGGCCAAAGAGATGAATGATGCGGGTCTTCCGGTTGGCATACCCAAGAGCCCGACCATCAAGCCCCTGGCCAACGTGGCTGCCGGAGCCGATCCGTATCAGTGCAACGTGTGCCAGAAGACATTTGCCGTTCCTGCCAGACTGGTGAGTTTCGCGCCAAACAACCCCTATAAATCTATGAAATTGTTAGTTATTATGTTTCACTTGGGATTTTTGATTAGTTTTTGTAAAATTGTAAATTATTACCATAAGAACAAGGCTGAAAAATATTTTATATTTTTAAACTGTTATAATATTATGTCTTTATAACGATAAATGCTTCACAATTTATCTTTAAGATAGGTACCTTAAAAATTTACGAAATTGAGTTCGATAGTTTGATGACTTTTTTTTATTGAAAGACAACTTAAAAGATTCGTGAAATGTTAAAGCTAATAATCCTATACGCTACTCTTTTAGATCCGCCACTACCGTACCCACACCGGCGAACGTCCGTTCGAGTGCGAGTTCTGCCACAAGCTGTTCAGCGTAAAGGAGAACCTGCAGGTGCACCGGCGCATCCACACCAAAGAGCGGCCGTACAAGTGCGACGTGTGCGGACGGGCCTTCGAGCACTCCGGGAAGCTGCACCGCCACATGCGCATACACACCGGCGAGCGTCCTCACAAGTGCTCCGTGTGCGAGAAGACGTTCATCCAGTCCGGCCAGCTTGTGATCCACATGCGTACGCATACGGGCGAAAAGCCGTACAAGTGCCCGGAACCGGGCTGCGGAAAGGGCTTCACCTGTTCCAAGCAGCTCAAGGTGCACTCCCGGACGCACACCGGCGAAAAGCCCTATCACTGCGACATCTGCTTCCGGGACTTTGGATACAACCACGTGCTGAAGCTGCACCGTGTGCAGCATTACGGCTCCAAGTGCTACAAGTGCACCATTTGCGACGAGACCTTTAAGAGCAAGAAGGAGATGGAGGCGCACATTAAGGGGCACGCCAACGAGATTCCCGAAGATGAGGCGGAGTCAGCAGCGCCGTTGCCATCCGTGGGCTCCTCTTCCGGGTCGCCGTCCTTGCAAGGAGTTGGCAGCACCTCTGAGAGCAGCAACCACTCGCCGCCCAGCTCGCCACCGGTCACAAAGAAGGCCCGCCAGGCACGTCAGCCGCGTGGATCCAAAGCCGGGCCAGCAGCACTTTCCATTGCTTCTTCCTCGCCACTCTCTCCCAGTTCGCTCAGCTCCACGTACTCGCCATCGGCCAGCAGCCTGGCCTCGCCTCCACCCACGTCGGCCCACTACCTGCCCGCCCAGATGGAGACGGATGCCTTGAGCCGGGACAGTGGTGTATCAAGCGCTCAACCGGCGCACAGCTATGCGGACGAGGAGCTGCCCACGGACTTGAGCATGCAACAGGGTCAGGCGCCAGTGCAGACTATAGGATACTACCAGGCCCCTCAGGGTCTTGTGGAGCTTCAGCCGCAAGCCCCTCAGGGTCTTGTGGAGCTTCAGCCGCAAGCCTCGGGGACCACGATTAATCCCGCCCTGCTCGAAGCAGCTAATATGGCGCGTCGCCATCACGACGACCAGGTCCAGGATGAAGACGTACACGCAGCCGCATGGCAAATGATGCAGCTCCGCCGTGGTCACAACTTACCTCCCACGGAGACGCAGACGCAGACCCAGCAGCAACAGGTGCCCACCCTACATGTCAGTGATCTCGCGGCCAACTACGATGACACCCATGAAGCCACCATGCTGATCGAGCACTTCAAAAGGGGCGATCTCGCTCGCCACGGACTGCACAAGGGCTATGCGCCGGTCCCCAAATATGAGTGAGTATTATTGTCTTTCAACTCAAACCAATCCACCAACTTATGTGCACATTTCTTTAAAAAATTCGTGCTATTTGTTTCGTCTTTTATTTTCTAGAATAAGTTATAGAGCTGAATATAATGTAATAATACAAAATTTAATTTTCTGTAGTTTTGTGTAAACAGCTTAGCTATTTCTGTTCTCCTATGTGATTATTGTTAAAACTAAACTGTTGATTTTTATTTTTTTGTTGTTTCTATTCAATCCCTTACTGTCAAAGAATATCCTTACAAAGCTTCGTAGGTATGAAGTAAAACGGGACATTAGTAGAAATGTTACTGCCCACCTAAAACAGTCATTTTGTATCACAAATAAAACGAGCTAAACCTAATTACATTAAATTTGAACCAAGTAATCATATAAATGAAATATGTTTTGCTATTAAGTCGAGTTGGGGTAAAAATAAGCTGCAATCTAGCTTACTAACTATTTGTTCAATTTTTTCAGATCCGCTCTACCCAATCCGGATATCGTGCGACGCGTGGAGGCGGCAATTGGACTACGGTCCAGCACGGAGTCCCCAGAGCGGAGTTCCTCGCCAGAAAGCGACTCCCTGATGATGGCCGACCGCAATGTGATGACCCTGCCGCTGCGCAAGCGCAAACACTACATGAACAAGGGCGACGACGGCCAGGTAGAGTCTGAAAAGGCTCTGGGGGCTGGTGGGGATGGCCCCGCCCCCGCCAGTGCCGCCGCTTCCGTTGGCGCCGGGGAGGGACCTGGGGGCAAGGTGATAAGAATGAGCTCGGTCATTCAATTCGCTAAGGCCTCTTAGGGGTGCAAGGCATCTCCCCAATCAGCATTAAGACTGTCCAAGCAAATTCTAACTGAAATTAGTTTAAGGTTTTTCTCTGAAGTTTGAGGTTAGGCCAAAAATAAACGAAGAGGTATAAAGCAGAGGGATTGTTTTCGACCACCGAAAATATAAAATGCCAAAAGTATTATAAAAATATAAAATTTCTTTTAAAATTACTATTACTTTTTTTATTGGAACTCAAGGTGACTGGTCCAATTTTTGTTAAATGTTTGATTTTAAAATAGGTTTCCAAGATTGTAATATTTTCATTTTATTTTGGCATATATAGTTTGTTTTCCTGTGTTGCCACTTAGTCAAATTGCAGCAATTGGCATTATGCATTAGCATAACTAAGATAAAATTAAATAAGATCATTTAACAAGTTCCAACCCTAAACCGTACACATTAACAAGTTATGTGCATGATTACACAAATAATAAAGGATGCAAAAGGCCACATTGGCACTTAATGTTTATAAATACACATAATACTTATTTATTATTGTAATAAATTCTGCTCGCCAAACTATTTCCTTCTCCTCCACCAATAGTGTCAGCGCCATCTTAGACATTATGAACCCATCATTTTATATGCATTTTATATTTTATATATAACGGCACATAGACATTAAATAAGAAAGTAATAATCACGGATTGGTAATATTAGTTTTACAAACGGAGAACATTGAACTGATAAAAATGAAGAAAGCAAGCATAATTAGGTTTATACATTTTCAAACGAGAAGATAACAATTAAAATTAAGTGCGCCAGAACATAATTTTTATAAACGAAGGTTAAATATTAAGGTCTAAATTGTAAAATATTGCAAGAAACATCGCAAATGAAATCAGAAAGTCAATAAACAAGCGTGTAATACAAAATATTTGTATGATCATTTTTTAATACAGGAACTGGTATAATACTAGAAATGGATTTTTTTTAAAGGACGGTATATATTTGAAATAAACTTGCTCTGTGTCAGATCGTGATTAAGAATATACATCTACCTGTTACATAATTTTCAAAGAACCATTTTACTCTCCGATATATTTAATTATATTCAGTGTGAAAGTGAAAATTTTAAAAAAAGGAGCTGTCTAAGCCAGTAAGGCAGAATGGCAAAGTTTTTATAAGAATGCATGTAACTTGTTGGAATCCGAGTTCATAAATTATTTAATATTTTTACGTTCTTTTCAGATTGAAAATGTCTGACCCTTTTTGTGCATCCAAGTTATCCAAGAGCTATATTATATTGAACAAGAAAGAAAGCAAGTTTCGGCAAACCGAAGTTTATATACCCTTGCAGTTATTACAAAACAATTAATTTTTTTCCGATTGTTCATTTGGGAGCTATATGATGTAGCTGCCCGATCCGGCTCGATTCGTCTTATATACTACCTGCAATAGAAATACAACTTTTGGGCAAGTTTCAACCAGATAGCTTTAAAACTGAGGGACTAGTTTGCGTAGAAACGGAAGGACAGACGGACATGGCTAGATCGACTCTCCTATATTGATGCTGATGAAGAATATATATACTTTATAGGGTCAGTGAAGAGATACTGCGTTGCAAACATTTGACTGAAATTATACTACGATCCGCAAGGGTGTAACAAGAATGGTAGAAAACTGTATATACCCTTGCAGTTGTTCCATAAAATTAATTAATTTTATATTTCGATTTTTATGCCAAGAAGCTATGCCGATCTTTTTGATCGTTCCTATGGCAGCTATGATATACATAGATTTTTATAAAATTGAAATTTTTTAAAACTTTAATTATATCCCCATAGGTCGAAAGAGGCTATAATTTTTTTCAAAAATATCGTAAGCCTTAACTGCGCTGAAAACTTCTTACTGCAATTGGCATTAAGCTTTTGTCAAACTTACAAATTGGTAAATACTCCACACATTCAAAAGTATTAAAATTAGGTTGTTCATCGACAATTCAGCCGGACTGCCTACTGCAATTGGCATTAAGCTTTTGACAAACTTACAAATTGGTAAATACTCCACACATTCAAAAGTATTAAACTTAGGTTGTTCATCGACAATTCAGGCGAACTTGGCTGAAAAGATTTTGACCTTTTCTTTCGTTTATTAATTTATGGAAAATATTTCTAAAGCTCTTCAAAATAAATAAATAAATAATTAAAACATAATTTTAAATATTAATAAAGTTATAAGCATTTACATTATTTTTGATAACATTTAAAAAGTTATCAGAAATTCAGGTGAGTGTTATTTACTTATTTATTTTAAGGTACTAAACATTAAAATTTTTGAAAGATTTAAACAGTCGAACGTTGCAATTCTCGCCCCTTGCAACTTGTTTAAAAAACAAATTTATTTAATCGCAGAAATTATTATACAACCATCTCAAAGGATGTTATTTTTTGAGTTTGGAGAAATGACTGGTAGTAGTCGTACTATAGCACATTCTATTCTGATAAACACACAGGAAATTTTAATTGTTTTTAATTCCTTTGTACTCCGGTAGACTCGTCTTGCCGATGTACTTAAGAAAATCCTTAAAGGGCCGTTTCATGCAAATAAGATTTTTGAATTTTAACTGCCTGTCAAACCGCTTTACGACCGTAGCTCAATTCTGATAAACTCTCAAAAACGCTGTCACACTAGAAAGATTAATGATTCTCCCCTGGCGAACTTGTTTTTTGAACTTATTATTAGGCTTTTAAACTTTCTTCACAAAGACTTTACCTGTCCGAGAAATTAAAACAGTGAGCATGGAAAATATAGCTGTTTTTATCTATTTTCCCGCTAAGCTAGCGGAACAGACGTTTTCCATTTCGATCTGTTGAATGCAATAATTTCGGGACAAAGTAATAATTAAATTTTAATTTTTATCGCTATTTCTGCTAAACTAATGAATTTTCTTAGACTTGATGTGCACATCCATAAATTAAAACTTGTATCACTTTGTTTTTTTGGTTTTAAATAAAATATCTTTTCCGTGATTCCCATACCTTTCAGATACTATAAATAAAATGGTTAGCCTTTATAAAGAACGTAATAATTTCATTAAAAACGAATGGACTTAACTTTTCATTTTATATCAATTATTTGTGACTACAAGATTGGTGTGCTAAACCCACCACAGTTCGATTACCTAACATTTCATTTAACTGCTAAATCTACTGCTGCTGTCCCCCACCGAGTTTCTTTTGTAATTATGAAATAAAATTGTTTTTTTAATCATGTACAGCGAGCATCGCTTCATTTACGGATGCTACAAAGATAAGCAAAATTATGATAAAACTAAGCAAACATTTTAATTGTTATAAGAGATAAGGCATCCGGCACAAACTATACACTTAAATTAATTAACATGAGGGAGGGTGGGATGAGGTGAAGTGTTGAAGGGACTTGTGGGTTATTGAAAAACTAAACCCTGTTTTAAAACTAATAATGTAAATTAATTAAACACCCTTTTGGCGGCTGAACATCAGATGCCAATGTAGGAGCACAGCACAAAAACCGCGAAAATCATGACGATCAAAAAGGCAATTCCAATCCAGGCGGGTATTGTACCTGAAAGAAAGTTAACGTGAGATAATTTCAAAGTTGGTGTATTTGGTCCTTACGTCTTTGGGGCAGACTATGGATGCAAACTTTGTTGTCCACAGAAATGGACAGAACGGCTGCTTCCGTGTCGCTGGAGATGGGCGGTCCCTCCTCGTTGGTGATGGGTAGAAACTGAAGTCCCGTCACAAACATAGAATGTGCATGGGGAATGTGGAGCACACGCTGCAAGCCGGAAACGAAAATAAGTGTAATACTAGCTGAATCGCCATAACAATGAGCTATTCTTACCTGCAGACTAAATGCTATGTACATGGATACGCTTCCCGAAAACATCGTGCCGACGGCAACAAATCGCCCATCATCTCGCACCGCCAGTGACGAAAGGCTCTCGTCGATAGTAACAGCCTGCCGCAGTTTCCCGCTGGCGCAATCCCAGTGCTGTAGAAATCCACGCTGCCGCCCCACCTTTCCCAAAGGATTCGCGATGGTAAAGAGCCGGTAGTGGTCCTTTTGGGCCTCTACGGTTCCGAAGCGGCACCGCTTGAACAGGTACTTGGCCCCCTCAGGCGTTTTCCACTGCAGCTTGTGCTGCAGCTGACCGCTGCCCAGGTCCCACATCAAGCCCTGAGCATCCTTGGAGATGCTGGCAATATATTTGCTGTCGGGGCTGAAGTCCAGGTCATCGATCTCCTTGCTGTGCGCAGCCATCTCACCGGCAAGGGTCATATGAGGAAATGTCCAGACCCGTAGCTTTCCGTCCGTGCCGCCAGTAGCCATTAGTCTACCGTTCCCGCTGATGCGCACCACGCGCTGCAGAGGCTCGCTACCCTTTAGGAAGTCCGTCTGTACGACATCAGCCGCCTGGATGTCGAAGCGCAGCCGTTGAAACTGCCGCAGTATGTCGGAGGTGGAGAGGGGTTGCTTATGCCCGTTGGCCACCGGTTCTACACCCGAGTGCGCGTTGCGTTGGCGCAAATTGCCGTTCTCGTGTGGCCGTTCTGCCGCAGCGGGCTTTCCATCCTCGACTCCGTTTCCATTCCCTTCCTCCTCGGACTGAACGCGGGGCTGGACGTAGTACATTTGGCAGTGCGCCTCCTGGCCAGCACACAGGTATCCCCTCCTACCACCGTTGCGTACCGCAAAGTTCATCACCACGTTGGCCCCCGTCTCGTGGCGCAGCACCTCCTCCGCGCAAAAGTGGCTCCCATTGTGGTACAGCTCGTAGATCTCCTGGAAAGACAGGTCGGTCATTAGGGGAAAACGTTGATAAGCGCAGATTGTAGGCAAACCGTACAAAGCCGTTCGCCACTCCTGTCTTACTGGAGCCGCCACCTCCGGCCACAAGGATATGGCGGCTGGTCAGCATGTCAACTGCGTACAGCGGGAAGTTCACACGGGCCAGCAGGCCATCGCTGGGTCGGCGGGTTGGGGCCATTATCAATAATATATGTATATATAAATCGACCGAATACAGGGGCTGGGGATTTTGGTGGACTCTAGATTATCAGCTCAGGATGCAGGACAGGCACATCTAATTTGGCCAACGGCTCGCAAACTCCAACTGTCAAAAGGCTTGAAACAATCGCTTGCTGGGGAACTCTGGTTCTTTTCAGTCTCCGCTTCTCATTAGGAGCCAATTTTTTTTTGTTTTGAGCCCGTGAAAGTTGTATTAAAATCCACGTACACTGAAAAGCGGTGACAGAGCGCGCTATCGATACATCGATAGACAATAAAGACTGTTCAACGGCAGACAAAAAAAAAATTTGGTCTTGTCCAAAAACCGTTATTTAAAAATATATATTTATTATACATTATTTGAACTCGGTAACAACAAAAAGTCTGATTGAAAATGGGTATTTAGCTAAATAAAATCAATTATATTAGTTTCATAGCAATCAGTATATGTCAACGTAACATTTCAGCTGTTGGCCTCCAACACCAGATGAGGCAATTGGTACATTTTCTTTAATTAAGCCTAGTACTCGGATCGACGAAAACTGTACGCCAGTCATGAGAGAGAGCGAGAGGCAAACAGCTGGCGTTCACTTTTCGTCAGGCGTTTTTTCCCCCCGGTACTCAGATCGACGAAAAAAATACCAGAAAATTACTTCGCGTTGCCAACCACCTGAAATTATCTTTTGGTGAACCCTAGCGCAAAGATTAAAAAATTTTATCTTTTGGCGTGCCCTTCTCACTGAACATTTTAAAAAATGGAGGGAAAAAAAAAAAACCCGCAAAAGTCGATTGCAGGAGTTTACATGTGAGGACAAAATAACATTAATACTACCTGGGGTAAGGTGCAAGGTGTTTCTTAAGCCTAGTATCCAGATCGACAAACGATTACGCTAGCGTAAAAACTTTAATCTTTCCAGTGTGACCAAAAGTTTGAGAGTTTATCAGATTTAAGCGTGCTACGGTCGTACTGTCAATCAGCTGGGTTTGTTGACAAGCAGTTAAAATTCAAATATCGTATTTGCGGGAAAGAACCTTTAAAAGATATTATCAACTACCTTGGCAAAACAAGTCTGCCGCTGTACAAAGAAATTAAAAAGCAATACAATTTAAATTTAACAGTTGTTTTTTTTAATTTACTGATAATTATTTGCTAATTTAAAGTTCATAGCTGCACTTTTATTGTGTTTTTTCGTACATTCTGGACCTAAAAAACATTTTGCTCTGACAAGAGGCACCCCAGATAGTATTAATGTTATTTTGTCCTCACATGTAAACACCTGCAATCGACTTTTGTGAGTTTTTTGAGTTTTTCCCTCCATTTCTTATAATGTTCAGTGAGAAGCGCACGCCAAAAGATTACATTTTTTAATCTTTTTGCTAGGGTTCACCCAAAACTCATTTCCGCAGACTGGCAACGCTATGGAATTTTCTGGTATTTTTTTCGTTCGTCAGGGGACCGACGTAAAAAAATGGCCCGACGAAAAGTGAACGCCAGCTGTTTGCCTCTCGCTCTCTCTCATGACTGGCGTACGGTTTTCGTCGATCAGGATACTAGGCTAAAGCTTGTTTTGGCTCCTCAGGTTTTTAAAGAGTACATACTTTCGAAATTGTCATTTGAATTGCAACCGTCCAAGCCAAACAAACAAATGAACCACCTTTGGCACAGATGCCATCTCTTTCACACTAAGCGCAGCTTCTCCATTAACAACAAGGCACAGCTGGTGCTTACCGACCGAGACGCTTCGCCGATGCTTTCGTTTTCCTTTCTGCTTTCGGTTTCTTGTTCATTCGTATATTTATCGCTGACGCGATCTCAACGGGAAAAAAGGGGACGAACGTTTCTCAAAACACATTAACTGTGAAAATGTTGAACTTTTAGTTTTTCTGCCTTCATTTGAATATTTTAAATAAGTGTGCGTGTGCAAAATAATTGTGCTGCTGAGGAACACGAAGGTACATACATGTACAAACTACATACAAATGTAGTCTCCAAACATTGAATGTAATCTGGAATGAGCCGGTTCAAGATCCCTTTTTAACGCCTTAGTGCGCAGTTGCAAGAACTGGAACTCCACGCCAGCGCTGTTTTTTGCTTTGTGTTTTTTGTCTTCCGTCATAGCACTAGCTTACAAAATTTAAACGACGATTTGCGCCAGAGAGGAAAGTTCGATTTTTTAGTGCACTTGCATTTCCACCCTTAATGTTTAAAGTGTAAATTAATTTTTTGCCTGTTTTAGGCCTAATTCGTTTATTTTTTATCTCGAGTTCTGGTGAGCTGAGTTTATTAGATAAAATAAGATAACCCCTCTGTCACTATTTGTAATGATAGGTTTTTTGTGCAGTAAATACACATATATAAAAACCAAACCTTTTTATTTCAACGCAATGGCTACTCTACACATAGCCAGTAATAATTTTGTTAAAAAATATATTTCTTCCATTGAAAGCTAGTTCAATTTTTAGACCATGTGTATTTACACCTGTGTGTACATAAGGGTGGTCGTCTATAAGGTAAATTAAGAAAGCTTAAGCTTAAGACTAAATTTAGTCTCGCCGTTTGTAATGGTATGTTTATTTTGTGTTGTTAAATTATTCAAAAACCAAACATTTTTATTTTAATGTTAAGACGTTGCGTTGACATTGAGCCCTTAAAAAGTCAATAAGTAGCTTATTCTCATGTGTTCTAATTGAAATGTAACTCCCTTAATTATTAGCTACAATGAGGTATTTTCTAATAAAGCAACGGCAAGGAATTAAAGTCAATTTTATCAGGTGATTTATTGTCGCTTGCATACCTGTTACTGTAGAGTAAAAGGATACCCTTTCTACTCGTTAGAAAATATGTACAAGGTACAAGGAATTAGTACTTTGTTCTAATGTTATGTGTGTTTTCTTTATTTTCAGAGCTTTCGATTTTGTGATTTTTCGTATAGTTTCATGTTATATTTTTAAACTTTTGGTAAACCTTTGAAAACAAATTTTAAAATGGTGAACAATAATGGCAACACAGAAGGTAATTTACATTAATTGTATCTCTTTTTTGCAATACTCTTAAATTTTACCACATAACTTACCCAACTACACGGAGCAAAAAATAGGTGACTATTTGCACCTATAGATGCATATACAGTAGAATCCGGTTATAACGACTCCGCTTATAGTGTCCGTCCGGTTATTGCGACAAAAACTAGATGGTTTGGTTGGTCCCCATACAAACTTATATTATACAAACTTATATGGTTAGTGCATCCGGGTATAACGACGTAAAATCGTCAGTCCCTTGAAAGTCGCTATAACCGGATTCTACTGTAGTTGTATAGTTAAAGTTTTGCTTATTATTTAGCTTCTTATATGAACTCAACATTTTTAACTATATTTATATAAGTGTATTTAGTTTAATATAAAGCTGTGTTCACCGAAATAGCAGTGCTTACGACCTGCACGTTTAAGATTAAAAAATACTATTACAAACACTACTTTGTTAACAAGTTTTTCCATAAAGGCTTAGAGTATTTAATTATAAATAATAAAACAATTATTTCATTTGGGTAACTTAAACACTTTAGAAGATATAGCTAATAACAACAAAAAAAGTATATATTATGCTGTTCATTGAAATAGCAGTCAAAGTAAACAATTAACAAAAAAATGTAATAAATTTCAAAATATCTTATAAATAACCTATTCTTACTGAAATACAATTCATCTATGATCTAATATTTTGTTAAATAGCCTTTACTAGCTATCACAGCCTCACACCTACGTGGCATTGAGTCCACCAATCCTTGACAACGCTTGAGGGGAATCTGGCTCCATGTCTCCTGCACAAATTGCCAAAGCTGCTGCTTAGAAGTCGGGGACTTCTTTGATACGTAGCGCTTGATGTCTCCCAACAAGTTTTCAATCGGATTTAAATCCGGGGACTGTGCTGGCCATAGCATTTCATCAACTTTTTCTTTAATAAACCCCTCCCTGGCCACCTTGCTGGTATGTTTAGGATCATTGTCCAGCTGAAATGTCCAAATTAAAGGCATCTCTTTCTCAGCATACGACTGCATGACAGTTTTAAGTATTTGTGCATATGTATATTGCTCCATGATCCCATCGATCATATGTATGGGACCTACACCGTTGTATGAAAAACATGCCCATACCACGATTTTAAGGCCACCGTGCTCTCCTGTCTTCAGTGTATGGTTTGGGTGGTACTCTGTATTTGGAGGTCGACGGTAATATTGTCTTGATCCTTTTCCACCAAATAAAACCAGTTTGGGCTCATCTGTCCAAAGGATAATACGCCATTTGGATACTAGTCAGTTCAAGTGGCTTTTGGCGAGCTCCAACCTGGCTTTTATATGCCTTTTACCAAGTAATGGCATCTTCCGTGAACTTCGCTCATTCAAATTTTGCTCAAGAAGTCGACGGTGAATGGTCACATCACTGATCCCCAAGCCAATATTTGCTTTTATATCCCTAGAGGAAGCAAAAGGATTAACTTTGCTGAAGCGTACCATGCGTCGGTCCTCTCCAGTTGTGGTTTTGCGAATCCCACCTCGTTTTTTTGGTTTCGGTTCATATTTTATGGCATCGGACAACATCTTGGCAGAACATTTCAACAGTCTTAGAATAATTTTATATGTTCTGCCCTCCTTTCTAAGCCGAATGATCTCTTCCCTTTCTCGCTTGGAGCATTGAAGTCCTTAACCCACTAAAGTGAAATTTTTGCGTAGTAAAAGTATATTGTCGTATTAACTATAATAATGAACTCAATTAAACTCCCTTTTCACAAAATGACAAACAATTTCGGCACTTTTCGCGAAACAAAATCAAAAACTGCTATTTCGGTGAACAGCCAAAACTATTGGTATGTGAGAAAAAATATCAAAATAACTCAAAAATAAAGCGAATCTAACGAAACGTTTGCTTATTTCTTATCTCTATGTTCCATTTTACAAAATCAATGTGCAATAGATCAACTTACAAAAAGGAATATTCCAAAAAACCGTTTTATAGTTGTTCTTCTGTCGCACTGCTATTTCTGTGAACACAGCTGTAAATATAGACAAATTACTTATTTTTAATTTAAACATATGCATTGTTGAATGCAAATGATAATATAAAAATCCTTTTATTAATATGAAAATATTCGGCTAAAATGCTTTTGTACTTTATACATTTTTTTTATACCCTTGCAGAGGGTATTATATTTTGGTCAGAAGTTTGTAACGCAGTGAAGGAGACGATTCCGACCCTATAAAGTATATATATTCTTGATCAGGATCAATAGGGGAGTCGATTTAGCCATGTCCGTCTGTCCGTCCGTCCGTCTGTCCGTCTGTTTCAATACCGTTTGCGAGCTCAGTTTAAAAGCTAGCCATATGAAACTTTCACACTCGTCCTAAAACATGTGTACGCAGATCAAGTTTGAAAATCGCCCCGATCGGATGTCTATATCCTATAGCTCCCATAGGAACAATCGGATATATCTTGCAAGAATTGATGATATTTCGCGCAGTGTAAAAGCTATTGACATGAATCTTTCCAAATCGTATTTTTTTATGCATACATTGATCAAGGTAAAAGCGGGTGCCGATCGGACGTCTATATCCTATAGCTCCCATAGGAACAATAGGGTGAAATCGGTCCAAATTTGATGATTATCAGAATATTTCGCGCAGTGTGTAAGCTACTAACATAAATTTTTCCAATTCTTATTTATTTACGCATATCTTGATTAGGGTAAAAGCGCTTGCCGCTCGGAAGTCTATATCTTAAAGGAGATAGGAAAAATTGTTAAAGGCTGCGAAAGTATCCCTTTTTATACCCTTGCAGAGGGTATTATAATTTTGGTCAAAAGTGTGCAACGCAGTGAAGGAGACATCTCCGACCCTATAAATTATATATATTCTTGATCAGGATCACCTCCTGAGTTGATATAGCCATGTCCGTCTGTCCGTCTGTCCGTCTGTCTGTCCGTCTGTCTGTCCGTCTGTCTGTTTCTACGCGAACTAGTCTCTCAGTTTTAAAGATATCGAATTGAAACTTTGCACACACCCTTCTTTCCTTTGCACGCAGTATATAAGTCGGAACGGCCGGGATCGGCCGACTATATCCTATAGCTGCCATATAACTGATTGATCGGAAATGCCATAACTCTGCTGTTTGTTAAGTTAGGAAGTTGGGACTCTCTATGGGTATTAGATTTGGCCAATCAATCCAACATACCAAATTTCATACGGATCGGCCGACTATATCCTATAGCTGCTATATAACTGATTGATCGGAAATGCCATAACTTTGGTGTTTGTTAAGTTAGGAAGTTGGGATTTTCTATGGGTTATATATTTGACCAATTAATCCGACCTACCAAATTTCATAAGGATCGGACGACTATATCCTATAGCTGCCATATAACTGATTGATCGGAAATGCCATAACTTTGGTGTTTGTAGAGTTAGGAAGCTGGGATTTTCTATGGGTTTTATATTTGGCCAATCAATCCGACCTACCAAATGTCATAAGGATCGGCCGACTATATCCTATAGCCGCCATATAACTGATTGATCGAAAATGCCATAACTTTGGTGTTTGTAAAGTTAGGAAGTTGGGATTTTTTATGAGTATTAAGAATGCATCATATGAATAATTTTGGAGAATATAATGTACATAATATTCTGCAAGGGTATATCAACTTCGGCTCCGCCCGAAGTTAGCTTTCCTTTCTTGTTTTCTATATGTATATGACATTTTTGCAGTATAAAAGCAATTGACTTGAAACGATGCAAATGTAAACCTTATTCCTTTCGCTACTTTTTCACTTTTAGCAATTTCGGCAAAGTCTGCAAGGGTATTAAAACTTCGGCTTGCCGAAGTTAGCTTCCGTCCTCGTTTTTAAGTGTGTTTGTTACCAGCCTCCTCGTTTAAAGCCCTGGGTTTGTGATTTTTTTTTTGCTTAATCAATTATTTTGGCTTTGCAAGCTCAAAGTAATTACTTTAACTAGAAAGGTGGCCAATTGATCGGCGTAAACGTTAAAAATTATATGTTCAAAAAGTGTCATGTTTATAATGACTCGCCTGTAAATGCTGATCAAAAACACTTGTTTACAAATTTTTTCAAAACGTTCGTTCAAGTACAGGATACTACTTCGGTATCAGTTGACCCGTTTGTCTTGGGGAATTATCACCGCAAGGCTCTTTAAAAAAAGGCGTTTAAGGAAAACAGCCACACCTTAAAAACTATTAAATATTTTTTCAAAATTTTTTGCATAAACATTGTCAACAATCTAAACTTTTAGAAAATATAATCATTCATTTAATTTTTTCGACAAAAAAAGGTATATACCCCGTTAAGGTAAAGTTTTACACTTCATAAAATATTTTCATACCTTTGCAGAGGGTATTATAATTTTGGTCAAAAGTGTGCAACGCAGTGAAGGAGACATCTCCGACCCTATAAAGTATATATATTCTTGATCAGGATCACCTCCTGAGTTGATATAAGCATGTCCGTCTGTCCGTCTGTCTGTTTCTACGCAAACTAGTCTCTCAGTTTTAAAGATATCGAATTGAAACTTTGCACACACCCTTCTTTCCTTTGCACGCAGTATATAAGTCGGAACGGCCGGGATCGGACGACTATATCCTATATGCCATATAACTGATTGACCGGAACTGCCATAATTTTGGTGTTTGTAAAGTTAGGTAGCTGGGATTTTCGATGGGTTTTATTTTTGGTCAATCAATCCGACCTACCAAATTTCATAAGGATCGGCCGACTATATCCTATAGCTGCCATATGACTGAACGATTGGAAATGTCATAACTTTGGTGTTTTTAAAGTTAGGAAGTTGGGATTTTTTATGAGTATTAAGAATGCATCATATGAATAATTTTGGAGAACATAATTTACAGAATATTCTGCAAGGGTGTATCAACTTCGGCTCCACCCGAAGTTAGCTTTCCTTTCTTGTTATTATTAAAACGATTTTTTAATGTTTTTAGAGTTTACATTTAAAAATTTTTGGTGTTAGTGTTGCTTTATAAAATTGATATAAAGTCGTTATCAAAAATATTTAATTTTTGTTATAACTGCAACGCCTGCAAAGACTTGCTTCCTTTCTTGTATTTTTCTTTATTGTTCATAAGATCTATTTTTAGATCTCTTATGAATTCATAATTCATTACCTATAGCTTTGCACCATCACAGGAGGTAATGAGGAGTTTATTTAATGCACTGTGTTGCTCAAAACTCTAAATACAAAGTTATAAGTCAAATAGAGAGCATGTATAATTATGTATTACATTTTGGCATTAACACCACGGCATTTTTGTTTTTATTTCGAAATTTCATTTACTCTGACTTTTGGTACATCGAAAATAGTACGAAAAAATATTTATCCTAAAAAAGAATATGTATACATTATATGGTCGGAAATGCTTCCATCTACCTGTTACTTGCTTTTCAACGAATACAATAGTAAAAGGCACTCTACAAGTAACGTACCGGGTATAAGAACTATAGACTTTTCAGTATTTCAAACTTTTTATGAAACTAATTGGCGGTATTTAAAGAAAACCCGTGTGCCGCATTGTCCAATTTTTGTACAGTTGGCCCGTAAAAAAGATACACGTTACGAAAAAAAACGCAACTAATAGCTCTGTTTACAGTATATACATAGTTTAGCAAAAATAAAACAGTTTTTGATCATTATACCCTTGCAGAGGGTATTATAATTTTGGTCAAAAGTGTGCAACGCAGTGAAGGAGACATCTCCGACCCTATAAAGTATATATATTCTGGATCAGGATCACCTCCTGAGTTGATATAAGCATGTCCGTCTGTCCGTCTGTCTGTCCGTCTGTCTGTCCGTCTGTCTGTTTCTACGCGAACTAGTCTCTCAGTTTTAAAGATATCGAATTGAAACTTTGCACACACCCTTATTTCCTTTGCACGCAGTATATAAGTCGGAACGGCCGGGATCGGCCGACTATATCCTATAGCTGCCATATAACTGAACGATCGGAAATGACATAACTTTGGTGTTTGTAAAATTAGGAAAGATTTTCTATAGGTTTTAATTTTGGCCAATCAATCTGACCTACCGAATTTCATGAGAATCGGCCGACTATATCTTATAGCTGCCATATAACTGAACGATCGGAAATGCCATAACTTTGGTGGTTTTAAAGTTAGGAAGTTGGGATTTTTGATGAGTATTAAGAATGCATCATATGAATAATTTTGGAGAATATAATTTACAGAGTATTTTGCAAGGGTATATCAAATTCGGCTCCGCCCGAAGTTAGCTTTCCTTTGTTTTTATTTCATTTAATTGCTTCAATCTTAACTAATTTAATATTTCACTATAAAAACTAAAATAGGCTAGTGAGAGGTGTTATTTATTTCTGATTTAATAAAACGGTGTTTAAAAAAACTTTAACAAAAACCGCTATGTTTAATTACGGGGTTTTTTGCTATAGCAAAATAAAAAATAACTGTTTCATAAAGTTCATAAAATATCAACCGAATTTGCGCGAAAGAGATTTTTTGTCACCCCCAATTGTGAAATATCGGCTCAAACGACAGTCAAAAGTTTTTTATCACCAGACTGGAGAAAGAAAGTTTGCAACAGAACAGGGATGATGCCGATGATGACATATTGCGGACTCGACATGATAGAAATATATAATTATTTGCACAAGTAAAGAACTAGGAGAATGTCTGCCAGCACGTACCTTCATTGCCATTGCGGAGTTTCCCAAAATGTAATTTAATTTAAGTTAATCTTGTTTAATTCAGTCTATGTACATATATCCGCTTACAAGTTTTCCCAAGGTTTTATGCCTAGGTTATCTATGTTAAACACGTTACTTGAGGAGTTACCGTTAAATCAGTATATTGAATTTTCGCAAAAGTGAGTAGCAGGGAGAAGGCAGCGTTCCTGATTCCATAAATAGTAAGAATAATTCAATAAAGTTTAAATTGCATATCCTAAAATTAAATATAAAATCCTCATTAATAATAATATTTCGCATGCTAAAACTAAAATTAAATACAATTTTTTCGTTGTTTTCTGTTGATTGCGCATTTTTGTTTTTATTTATTTGCGTTAATTCCAGCCAATGACATTATTAGCAATACCAAATATACATAATTTGTTCCGCAGGTAATGATTAATTATCTTCCCTTTGTTGGAATTATGTTGGGTTTCCTCATAAATATGCGTTTTAAAAATTTTCTCGTTCGACCATCTTTTTAAAACACTGACATTTTCTATCAAAGCGTGCCAAATAAGCAAAGTTTAGAAAGTTAGGCATTTTAAATCTAGGTTATTTTCCCGCTAAAATAACTTTTTAAAAAGTCGTACAGCATTATTTTTTCGATCTGTTAACACAATCAAATCGATTACACTAACAAAGGTACAATCATTTTCATTTTGAAGTGAGCCTCAAAATCTTCTTTTAATTTTTAAAGGGACTATCGGTCTTATCCGACGCGAATTTAAAAAAAAAACAAGAAAGGAAAGCTAACTTCGGGCGAAGCCGAAGTTGATATACCCTTGCAGAATACTCTGTATATTATATTCTCCAAAATTATTCATATGATGCATTCTTAATACTTATAAAATATCCCAACTTCCTAACTTTAAGAACACCAAAGTTATGGCATTTCCGATCGTTCAGTTATATGGCAGCTATAGGATATAGTCGGCCGATCCTTATGAAATTTGATAGGTCGGATTGATTGGCCAAAAATAAAAGCCATAGAAAATCCCAACTTCCTAACTCAACAAACACCAAAGTTATGGCATTTCCGATCAATCAGTTATATGGCAGCTATAGGATATAGTCGTCCGATCCTTATGAAATTTGGTAGGTCGGATTGATTGGCCAAATATAAAACCCATAGGAAATTCCAGCTTCCTAACTTTACAAACACCAAAGTTATGGCATATCCGATCAATCAGTTATATGGCAGCTATAGGATATAGTCGGCCGATCCTTATGAAATTTGGTGGGTCGTATTGATTAACCAAATATAAAATCCATAGAAAATCCCAGCTTCGTAACTTTACAAACATTAAAGTTATGGCATTTCCGATCAATCAGTTATATGGCAGCTATAGGATATAGTCGGCCGATCCCGGCCGTTCCGACTTATATACTGCGTGCAAAGGAAAGAAGGGTGTGTGCAAAGTTTCAATTCGATATCTTTAAAACTGAGAGACTAGTTCGCGTAGAAACAGACAGACGGACAGACGGACATGGCTATATCAACTCAGGAGGTGATCCTGATCAAGAATATATATACTTTATAGGGTCGGAGATGTCTCTTTCACTGCGTTGCACACTTTTGACCAAAATTATAATACCCTCTGCAAAGGTATAAAAATACAGCTAAAACACTAAATTTCAATTTTCTTAAAGTGGGTGCGCTTCGTCACTACGTGGATTAAGAGTCCATTGACTCGAACTATTACTAAAATAGCAACACAATTAAGTTAATAGAATACCATACTTAGAACTTGTACACATCAGAAATATTAGTTAATTTTAGAATATTTATTCAATGTTTAAATGGTTCCTTTTTAAATTTATAAAATTAATATCATGCTTTAACTTTCGCAACAACACTTTAAGTGCTGAAATAAAAAAAAAATAAAAGTATATTCAAAGATTACGAAATTTATCGAACTATTGTTTAAAGAATTCCCGCAAAATTATTGACTTACATTTTTTATTTATAAGCGAATGATGACCAGCACCAAAGAACCCTATCCAGCCCATAAATATTGTAAATATATTAGTTAAGCCAAATTCAATTAATTTGACAATCATTTTGGTTTTTCCTATTTTAGAAGAAATAAGCACAATTAAACTTAAATAGATGATTTGTCGTTAATTTCCTCAATTGGAAGCCATGTGTACCACTATTGTAATTAGAACTCCCTCATGAAACGTGTACACAGTAAAATACCTCTTGCGGAACTACAGAATTTGTGCCGTAAAAGGTTCATATCGGACCAAGTCCCCTAAACCGTTGCAGTTAACTTTGCCTATACTCACAGACAAACACTGACAGACGAGACCTACTTTAAAGCGCTTAATAAAATTCAGTTGTTGCCACACTCACAACTAAACAGTTCAGTTAGGAAAAATCGTTATCAGTATATATATACAATTCTATATAGAGAAGAAGAAGGAGCGAGAGCGAAAAAGGTCGGAGGAATACAATGTGCGCGAACACTTTTCGCAAAAGTTTATTGAACCGGAAGTTGAGTGGCGGTTCCATCTGAGAAATGCGGCAACAATGCAGCCCTAACCAAACAAGGAGCAACTCCAGCCAAAGTTTCTGGTCAGAGTGGTTCAGGGGTTTCTCCATAATTACGTTTTTGGGCCAGCAGATTACGTTTCAAGATTTTCGTAGTTTAATACCCTGAGGCGGTTATTATTTAATTTAAATATGAAGTATAGAAATATTTATTAGCTTATAAATTTAAATTTATTTCGAGACCGTCTGTCCGTCCGTCTTTCCGTCCGTCTTTCCGTCCGTCCGTCCGTCCGTCCGTCCGTTTCTAGGCATACTAGTCCCTCAGTTTTAAAGCTATCTGCTTAAATCTTCCCCAAAAGTTGTCTTTCTGTTGCATGTAGAATATAAGTCGGAACGAGCTGGATTGGGCGACTATATCATATAGAACAATCGGAAAAAAAATTTAAAAAAGTATATCTTTGTTGTTTTAAATTTTTATTTCTTTGGGATTTGGTAATATTTAAATATTGTGGATTTACTTTTTTAATTAAATTAAAATCGCTTTAGGAAAAGCAAAAAATTAAAAATAAATAAAAAATACAACAAAATTTATTTTGCTGTTTTTCTATTTATCAAAAAATTCTTTTTAGATATAGTAATTATTTACTATATCAGAATTACGCTTTTAGTTTTGTCAAAAGCGATCAACAATATCATATAGCTGCCATAGAAACGATGGCAAAATGCAGCATGCAGGCATAGGAATCGAAATGTAGTCGTTTTATAATATCTTCAAGAGTATATAAACTTCGGCTTGCCTCCTTTCTTGTTAATTTTTGATTACATTTTTGCTAAGTAATTAAAAAAAAGGGGTAATAACACACATTTAAGACAATTTTTTATCAAGACCGGGACCATGAACATTAAAAAGTGCATTTATTCTGTTAGTGTTAAGATCATTGGTGTTGTTGTCGTTATGTATAAATATAACTTTTGTCCGCGGGCTTCAAAAAATTAGTTTAAAAAAAAAATATCTATTACACTGAAGGGCGCAACTTTTAAAACCTGTATCTCCTTTCGTATTAATCAGATCGATTTGAAACTTTAGAGGTTTTAGGCAACTAACAGATAAAAAATAAGAAAGGAAAGCTAACTTCGGGCGGAGCCGAAGTTGATATACCCTTGCAGAATATTATGCACATTATATTCTCCAAAATTATTCATATGATGCATTCTTAATACTCATAAAAAATCCCAACTTCCTAACTTTAAAAACACCTAAGTTATGGCATTTCCAATCGTTCAGTTATATGGCAGCTATAGGATATAGTCGACCGATCCTTATGAAATTTGATAGGTCGGATTGATTGGCCAAAAATAAAACCTATAGAAAATCCCAACATCCTAACTTTACAAACACCAAAGTTATGGCATTTCCGATCAATCAGTTATATGGCATCCGACATATATACTGCATGCAAAGGAAAGAAGGGTGTGTGCAAAGTTTCAATTCTATATCTTTAAAACTGAGAGACTAGTTGGCGTAGAAACAGACAGACAGGAAGTTGGAATTTTCTATGGGTTTTATATTTGGCCAATCAATCCGACCTACCAAATTTCATAAGGATCGGCCGACTATATCCTATAGCTGCCATATAACTGATTGATCGGAAATGCCATAACTTTGATGTTTGTAAAGTTAGGAAGCTGGGATTTTCTATGGGTTTTATAGTTGGCCAATCAATCCGACCTACCAAATTTCATAAGGATCGGAGGACTATATCCTATAGCCGCCATATAACTGATTAATCGGAAATGCCCTAACTTTGGTGTTTGTTAAGTTAGGAAGTTGGGATTTTCTATGGGTTTTATTGTTTGCCAATCAAACCCACCTACCAAATTTCATAAGGATCGGCCGACTATATCCTATAGCTGACATATAACTGAACGATTGGAAATGCCATAACTTTGGTGTTTTTAAAGTTAGGAAGTTTGGATTTTTTATGAGTATTAAGAATACATAATATGAATAATTTTGGAGAATATAATTTACAGAGTATTCTGCAAGGGTATATCAACTTCGGCTCCGCCCGAAGTTAGCTTTCCTTTCTTGTTTTTTTTTTTTTTCGAATACACAACATCTTGAGAATATTGTGTTAAAGTTTTAGATCGATCCGAGTAAAGCTTCCGAACTTATGGACAGTTGAACGTAGGTAAGTTAGCTCGTTTTGTATGGGTGTCCAAAACTTTAAAACGCTCTCCTGAAAAGTTACCCTCTTCAAAGTCGGAGTACACGATCCTGCAAAATCTATCGGACGGATCGTTTTGAAATTTTGCACAGTTGTTCTCAACTAAATTCCTCAGGTAACGCTGTCGATTTTTTTTTTTTTTTTAATTTTTTATTTTTAGAGCAACAAATATCTCGACGTTTTAGGCGAAAATCGCTGTTTTTGACTTTCAAATGCCTTAAAAAATCGGAAAAAAAATAAAAAAAATAAAAACTTGTCAGCGTTACCTGAGGAATCTTGTTCTTTAACTAACGCAATTGGATTTTTATACCCGTTACTCGTAGAGTAAAAGGGTATATTGTATTCGTGCAAAAGTATGTAACAGGTAGAAGGAAGCGTTTCCGACCCTATAATGTATATATATTCTTGTTCAGGATCACTAGCCGAGTCGATCTAGCCATGTCCGTCCGTCCGTCTGTCCGTCTGTCTGTCTGTCCGTATGAACGCTGAGATCTCGGAAACTATAAAAGCTAGAAGATTGGCATTTTGCATGTAGATTTTAGAAGTTCCTACGCAGCGCAAGTTTGTTTCAAAATGGTGCCACGCCCCCTCTGACGCCCACAAGCCACAAGCTGTGGCCACAGTTTTGATGCTATTATGACTATAGCGTTCTCTCTTGTTTTATTTTGAGTTTATGCAATTGTTTCGGACGTTCGTGTTATTCGTGATCTCTTATCTGCGCGCAATCTAATTTTAGACACCGCCCTCTGGTGTCTTTATTATTTTCGCTAAATTGAACAAACTGAACCAAAGTGCAATTACTGTGAATTTGACTCTCGCTTGCTCGCACTGCCTGGCGTGAGGCTGCAAGTTAAGACATTTAAAGACTTTGTTTTTAATTTCTATTCTTTGCCTAATCGGAAATGGATAGCAGCACACCTTCTTCCCAAATTTATGCTGATTACCATAGCAAATCGGCTAGTTTAACTACCTCGTCTCTGACAATTACAACCAGCAGTGATACTAGCGTTATCTGCACAATATTTACATCTCAAAGCAGTTTGATATCTGCTTCTACATATACTGTGGCTTCTACAATGGGTTCAAATGTTTCCCCGGCTTTGGCTACACGACCGCTAATACATCGTTGAACGACTTCTTCTCAGCAATGGCTCAAAGGAAAAAATGTTTGTTTCAATCCCATGAGCAGCTCGTAAGCAAGAAGCTTAAAGTTTCTGCAAGCCCACCCAAAACCATCACTAAAGCTAAGGTGAAGGTCGCGAAAAGCCCAAGGGGGAGATTGGATTATTCGGCATCCCCCTCGAAGGCAGCGGCACTAAGTAATAACCGCTTTGCAGCTCTGGACGAAGAAGGTAGACATGTTATGCAGATGGACATACCAGAAATTGGTTCTGACGACGAGCCAGAAACACCTGTAGATGCCAATGAAAATAAACAAACGCAAAAAAGGGTCGCAAGCCTCCAGCAATTTGTGTGCCTAATGTTGACAACCCCCTAAAATTGGAAATGGCTTTGGACTCGTGCGTTATTGTCCCAGAAAGGCAGACTGGCGCAATATTGAGATTAACGCTGAAGATGATGACAAGACTCGGCAAAACCTATTTTTCGTCAATCTTAAACAAGGGCCACAAGCGACAGAGGTCTTAAAACTACATAAACTTGGCATGTATAGGATTACTGTCGACCGCGCTTCTCGTAGAAACGAAATTTTGCAATGTCTCAAATGCACTATGCACTAGTGATGACTATTTGTGCATCAACTGTGGAGGTGATCAGGCTGAAAAAAGCAGAATGATAAAACCAAAGCCAAGGCTCCTTACCTCCAGCAACACTTCGAGAGGAAAACATAACCAGGACATCACTCGGAGTTTCATCCCTGCTAGCACTGTCAGTTGCAATATTTCCTACGCTGAGGTAGTTCGCCCCAAAGGGGCTCAACGTCAAGCGCTCTTACCCAGCGAGCGTCTTAAACATACCCAGCGAGAACCAAACGTGCTGCCTGATAATAAATTCCTGGCGTTGGAGAACTCCATAAGGGAGATAAACGGAAGAATTGACCAATTATTTAAGCTGGTTCAAGAAACTTTGGAGGCAAACAAGGCATTTCGAGAACTGGTCACGGTTCTGATCTCTCGTATGCCAAAATGATAAATCCGACTATAAAAACCGGATTGTGGAATGCACGGGGGCTGGCTAAGAATTCTGAAGAGCTCCGGCTATTCCTCTGTGCTCATAATATATATGTCATGCTAGCCACTGAAACACATATAAAAGAAGGACAGCGTATATTTCTGCCAGGATATTCTTTTTTCCACACCTCTCACCCCAGCGGGAACGTCAAAGGTGGCGCCTCAGTCATTGTGCGTTCCAAATTGAGCTACACTCCACAGCCTTCTATCTCAACTGTGGACAGGCAATAGATTAGAGTAAATCTGCTAACAACGGAGGGACTAGTTGAAACTTCGGCCATGTATCTCCCACCCAATGTACCATGGACCAGAGTGGGATTTGAATCCCTGTTCTCCGAGTTTGGAAACAAATTTATTGCTGGAGGTGACTACAATGCCAAAAATGCATGGTGGGGCCCCACGAGTGGCAACCCGAGGGCATACTCCAGAGGCAAACTGTTGCAAGAAGTAGTAGCGAATAGCCGATACCAGATTGTTGCATCGGTAGAGCCCACTTTCTATTTTTACAACCCACAAATTACACCATCAACAATTGATTTCTTTGTTACCAATGGCATCAACAACAATAGGATCCATGTCCGAACGCTCCACGAACTTTCTTCGGATCATACGCCTATACTGCCTGAAATGTACGCTACTCCGTTAAGGAAGCCACTACGGGATCGTTTACTCGCTCGTGGTGCCGATATGAGAATTTTCAAGGCGCACTTGGAGGAGGAGTTGGACCTTAACATGGAAATTCAAGAGGAGGAGGATATTGACAACGCCATCAATATCTTCATGAACCAGCTAACATAAGCTGCAACAAGAGCTGCTCCTAGAAACCGGCAGCATGCGAATGAACAACGACAGCTTCAGCTTCCTCCTGCAATCATCGAACTCCTCCGAATTAAGCGCAAAGTCAGAAGAGAGTACGCCAGAACTGGTGATGCTCGAATCCAGCAGATTCACAATAGATTGGCCAATCGTCTTCACAAAGTGCTGGCCCGCAGGAAACAAATCCAAATTGGCAACTTGCTCGATAGCAATAACTAAAAGGTACAAGACGCCACCCACAACAAAGTCTGCTTTTAGGGACCCTGCAGGAGGCTGGTGCCGCACTAGTAGTGACAAAGCAGAAGTGTTTGCGAACCATTTAGAGCAACGTTTTAGGCCACATGACATTGCGCCAGAGAGCCATCGACGAATGATTGCGGAGTCACTAGAAACCCCGTTTCAAATGGCTTTGCCAGCAGATCCTGTCACGCTGGACGAAGTTAAGCATCTAATTTCGAAACTAGAAGTGAAGAAAGCCCCTGGCGAGGACTTGCTGGACAACAGGACCATCAGACTACTTCCAGATCAAGCTTTGCTATTTTTGGTCCTCATTTTCAACAGCATCTTGCGTTTGGTATACTTTCCGAGGGCTTGGAAGCCGGCGAGCATCATTATGATACTCAAAACAGGAAAGCAACCATCAAATGTGGATTTGTACAGGCCTATCAGTCTTCTTCCTTCTTTAGGAAAAATAATGGAGAGGTTGATTTTAAACAGAATGCTGAGTGTTGAGGCTGTCACCCGTGCGATTCCCAAGTTCCAGTTTGGGTTCCGCAGACAGCATGGCACCCCAGAGCAACTACATAGAGTTGTCAACTTTGCGCTGGAAGCCTTGGAGGAGATATCCAGCAAGCTTTTGACAGAGTGCGGCATCCCGGACTTCTTCACAAAGCCAGAAATTGCTAACACCACAGCTTTTCTTGCTAATAAGGACGCTCTTTTCATGTGGCGACCGATGGATATAAGTCGTCGACCAAGCCTATAGAAGCGGGTGTTCCACAAGGTAGTGTGCGTGGCCCTACATTGTATACAATAATCTCTCCCGACATGCCAACCCACTCGCCAATCACAGCACTTGCAGGAAGGGATACGCTGTTTGCAACCTACGCTGACCATACCGCGGTGCTCACCAGAAACAGCTCCATCGATCTGGCAAAAATAGGTCTCCAAGAATATCTAGATGCATTTCAGGAATAGGCTAGGATTTGGAACGTGTGCATCAATGCAGTTAAATGCGCAAACGTGACCTTCGGAAACTGCCCGAGTGTGACGCTAAATGGTAGAATGTTAACTCACTCAACATCACACAAATGTCTAGGAGTCATTCTAGACAGAAAGCTCAAATTCGAAAGCCATGTCAAGTCGCTGCTGCATTCTTATAAAACTAAGTTAAATCGCATGTCCTGGCTACTCTCCGCTAAAAACGAGCTTTCGCTGGACAACAAGGTTCGAATTTTCAAGTGCATTCTAGCTCCGAGCCTTTTCTACGAAATACAGGTGTACGGTATCACAGCTAAAAAGCACCTCAACAAAATACGGGTACTTCAAGCCAAGGAGGATCTCAGGAGCTCCATGGTACATGAGAACGGCGGACATCGAGCGCGACTTCAAAGTACCAAAAATTGGGGATAAAATTCGGGCGATTGAACAAAAATAGAGGCTTGAAGGTCATCCTAACAGCCTAGCTATCTCGTATATCCTTGGGCTCAATTTAAATAATTTTTCTATAATTTATGTTTATTATGTGCTGCTGACATAACTAATTTTTCTGTACATTATTTCTGATTTGTTTAAGTTGCCCAGTTAGGTAACAGTGCACCTATCTTTGTTACCATTTCGTTATTATTTCACAATAAAAAAAAAGTTCTGTCAAACTCAAGTGCAGCCGAAGAGAGCGGACGTGTTTCGCGCGAGCTCTGACAAAAGTTGAAGAAAGTTAATGTATTAAAGACAAATTTAGATTTTATATTTTAGACTTATTTATATAAAATCTAAATTTGTGTATTACAAAATAGGCAAAAAGACTCTAAAACAAAAAAAACAAGAAAGGAAAGCTAGCTTCGGGCGGAACTGAAGTTAATATACCCTTGCAGAATATTCTGTAAATTATATTAGTTGGCCAAAAATAAAAAATCTAACTTTAAAAACACCAAAGTTTCCAATCGTTCAGTTATATGGCAGCTATAGGATATAGTCGGCCGATCCCGGCCGTTCCGACATATTACTGTGCAAAGTTTCAATTCGATATCTTTAAAACTGAGAGACTAGTTTGCGTAGAAACAGAGAGACGGACATTCTTATATCAGCTCAGGACGCGATCCTGATCAAGAATATATATACTTTATAGGGTCGGAGATGTCTCCTTCATTGCGTTGCACACTTTTGACCAAAATTATAATATCCTCTGCAAGGGTATAACAAGAAAGGACGCCAACTTCGGCAAGCCAAAGTTTATAGACCCTTGCAGTTATTACAAAACGACAAAAACAATGAAGCTATGTCTATTTTTCGCTCCATTTTGCCATCGTTTCTATGAGAGCTATATTTTTTTTTTTTTTTTTTTTAAGCGCTGAGTCCTACGGCCCACTTACCCGCTCAACCGACCGAGGGGCGCAGCCGTGTATCGTACGGCACGATTCGCGATAGGATAGACGCGAGATAGGAAAATAAAGGTAAAGGTCCGGGGAAAAAAGTAATAGTTATATCAATCTTGTGCCAATGAAGCAAGTATTAATCGTTTTAGGAGCGGCAGAGAGTCAAGATTTGATATTACAGGGAAAAGTCTATTATAGTCAGAACATAAAACTCTGAAAGGCTCATGCAAGGCATAGTTAGATCTACAATGATTTAAAATTAGGGGAATATAATTTCTAGTTAATCTACTTGGCACAGAAAAGTTTAGCCGACTTAACAAGTCGGGGCAGTCAATATCACCATGTATAAGGTTATAAATAAAGATAGTACCAAGCATCGTTCTACGGTTGGCTAGGGACGGTAAATTAATCGAAAGAAGTCTACTAGAATAAGAAGGTAAGATAAGATTTGCATCTCAGTTTAGGCGCCGTAAAGCAAAAAGAAGGAAGTTTTTTTGTACAGACCAATATGTATTCCGTATTGTGGACTCCAGACGGGAGACCCATACTCCAGAATCGGACGGACTAGCGAAATAAATAAAGTTTTAGTCAAATAAGGATCATCGAATTCTTTTGACCACCTTTTAATAAATCCAAGCACTCCTCTGGCTTTATTAACCATGGACGAAATGTGATTAGAAAATTTTAGTTTAGGGTCCAAGAGAACGCCAAGATCGTTTACAAGAGTTATTCTATCCAAAGAGCTGCCACTTAACGTGTAAGTCGCGTATATCGGATTGGCCCGATAAAAAGTCATCAGCTTGCACTTGGAGCCGTTTAAATTTAGTAAATTATCTCGGCACCAGTTTTGAAAATTATCTAGATCGGATTGCAAGTCTAAATGGCAGGAAATGTCCTTATACTGCAGGCACAACTTAACATCATCTGCGTACATAAGTACGCGAGAATGACTTATAATTGAGGGAAGATCGTTAATAAATAATGTAAAAAGTAACGGACCCAGATTGCTCCCTTGTGGGACACCGGAGGTAACACGGAGAATTTCAGAAATTGAATTTTTAAAAAGGACCCTTTGTGACCTGCCATTTAGATAACTTGAAATCCATTTAAGCAGATCAACTGGAAAACCTAAAAGGTCAAGTTTATGAATAAGAAGTAAGTGATTTACAGAGTCAAATGCTTTACTAAAGTCAGTGTAAATGACATCTGTTTGAAAACTACTATTGAAGATAGTATTTTTATCACAAATGTAGTGAGCTCTAGAAGGTTTGTAATTGTGGATCTACGTTTAATAAATCCGTGTTGACACGGAGAAATAATTGATCTGCAAAAGTGCTGCAAATGAGGAGTAATAATTTTTATACCCTTGCAGAGGGTATTATAATTTCAGTCAAAAGTTTGCAACGCAGTGAAGGAGACATTTCCGACCCTATAAAGTATATATATTCTTGATCAGCATCACCAGGAGAGTCGATCTAGCCATGTCCGTCTGTCCGTCCGTCTGTCCGTCTGTCCGTCCGTCTGTCCGTCTGTCCGTCTGTCCGTCCGTCCGTTTCTACGCAAACTAGTCCCTCAGTTTTAAAGCTATCTGCTTGAAACTTTCCCAAAAGTTGTCTTTCTATTGCAGGTAGTATATAAGTCGGAACGAGCGGGATCGGGCCACTATATCATATAGCTGCCATATAACTGAACGATCGGAAATGCCATAACTTTGGTGTTTTTAAAGTTAGGAAGTTGGGATTTTCTATGAGTTTTATTTTTGGCCAATTAATCCGACCTACCGAATTTCATAAGGATCGGACGACTATATCCTATAGCCGCCATATAATTGATTGATCGGAAATGCCATAACTTTGGTGTTTGTAAAGTTATCAAGTTGGGATTTTCTATGGGTTTTATTTTTGGCCAATCAATCCGACCTACCAAATTTCACAACGATCGGCCGACTATATCCTATAGCTGCCATATAACTGAACGATTGGAAATGCCATAACTTTGGTGTTTTTAAAGTTAGGAAGTTAGGACTTTTTATGAGTATTAAGAATACACCATATGAATAATTTTGAAGAATATAATTTACAGAATATTCTGCAAGGGTATATCAACTTCGGCTCCGTCCGAAGTTAGCTTTCCTTTCTTGTTTCAAAAAGCTTAGGAATAGCTGACAACTTAGAAATACCTCTGTAGTTACTGGCTTCTAACTTGTTGCCTTTTTTGAAAAGAGGAATAACAAATGATTCCTTCCAAATATTTGGGAATTGGGACGTTTCTAGAGATAAGGTAAACAACTTGTGAAGAGGTTTGCACAGGGCCTTAGCGCAATACCTAAGCACGCACCCAGGAATACCATCGGGCCCTGGCGAATAAACAGGCTTAATACGAAGAAGATCCAAAAGAAGAGAGCTTTCTGTTAAAGTGGGACAGAATATGAGGTTTGACTTGGGCATGGTGTAAGAATAAGGCTGAGATGAATAATCTAAAGTAGAGTAAGTCGTTTGAAAAAATTGGGCAAATATATCGGCTATTGCCTGATCTGTGGTTCCCGTCATGTTTTCGAACGACAGCGAGGAAGGAAAAGAATTAGATTTACGCTTGGTGTTAACAAAATTATAAAACTGTTTCGGGTCCTGAGAGAACTGGACCTTACAACGGTTTAAGTAACTATTATAACACTGAGCATTAAGCACGGTAAATCTTGACCGAGCACTTAAATATCTAGTAAAAGCAGATTGAGAACCGGTATTTTTATATTTCCTAAAAAGTCTGGACTTTACATTTCTTAAGTGTGTCAACTCTTTGCTAAACCAAGGTGATTTATTGGGCGTTGACGGATAGTACCACGGAACACAGGAATTAAAAAATGAGTTTATTGCAGTATAAAAAACATTAACTGCATCGGACATATTATTGCATAAGTAAAGATCAGACCAATTAAAGCCAGAAATAAAATTATTAAGCCTCAGAAAGTCTGCCTTGCGAAAACAATGTATTCGTTTGGATTTTTCTGATTTTTCTTCTATAACTCTACCCGTATCAAATGAAAGTTCGATTGTTGGGTAATATGGATCTTCAGGTTGCGTGAGTGGTGCTACTCTGGACAGAAACACACCTTCAGGATTCGATACAAAACACAAATCAAGTAGGCGACCTAATGAATTTCGAACATGGTTTACTTGAGATAGAGATATGTCAAGCAGGCCATCAATAAAATCATGCTGTGCTATAGGTAGTAAGACATTCGATCCATCCTCAGTGGACCAAGTAACTCCAGGTATATTAAAATCACCTGGAACTATCAACTGATCCCTATCGGAAAGCTTATTTGCAACGGACTTAATAACGGATAGGTGATTTAAATAATCAGGAAGTTCAGACAACGGCGGAATATAAGAGCAAGTTATGTATATAAAGTTACCAGAAAGCGATAACTTTACACAAATAAATTCAATGGTATTGAATTCATCAAAAAAATAACTCCTCAGACGGAAAGTTTGAATCAATTCCAATTAAGACTCCACCTCCACGTCTAGAGGGACGGTCATACCTATATATTGTGTACTTACCTGGAAAAACTTCGGAGCTAAAGATCTCCGGCTTTAACCAGGTTTCTGTGAACACAATAATACGAGATGCAAAGGAAAGGCTATCGGAATACAATTTAGTGAGTTTGCTACGCAAACCTCTTGCATTCTGATAGGAAAGAAGGAGGTTAGAAGTTAGTTTTTTGAAATTGGTACACTGGTTTGGCCTCTACTAGGAAGTTTTACTCCCACGGGCCCCTTCTTCTTTATCTTAGCCTTGAACTCTTTTACAACCATATTATCCGGCCAAAAGTCGCCCGAGCATATGACTTCAAAAAGCTCGTTAGGGACAGTTATCTTGAAAGATGAAATGTCTCTAGCATAAGAAAACTTAAACTTTTCCACCTTTACACTATTACAATCGGCTTTAGTTTTGTCTTGTATATAAGACAATACATCAGAAGATGTTTGATCAGGGGAAAGCCGAGAAACGAAAATTTGTTTCTTTAGTGGAACCACTAAAAGGGATTTTGGTGGAGCAGACATTGTTTCTGCAAAACCAACTTGAGCCGGTTGTCCGGACTCAGTAGTCCCTTGTGGTGGTGATGCTACATTCTGAGAGATAGGTGGATCCACTAATTGTGAAACCACTACGGACAAATCGGAATTCTTAGAAGTCCCTGGTTGCATGCATTCTGTAACGGATTGTTCGGATACCGAATCTTTTTTAGCTGCTGATCTTAGCAACATTTGAGGGTTTGCTGAAATCAGCTGCTGATCCGCCGGAATGCTCTGTTGTTCTTTTGATTTCGGTTGCGGGGTGTTCCCCTTTTGCTCCTTACCACCAGCGGCCTTTTTGCGCTTAGGGGACTCTTCTAATAGCTTACGACTATTAAACTGCGAGTCCAGCGCAGAGAGGAGATCATCAGCTCGGCGAAAACTATCTCTAGCAACTCCGAAACAGCTAATCAGCCTCATCAGGCCGCCTTTAGTTTGGCGCATGAACGATTTCATCTCGTTCGCAACCTCGACACAAGCGTCACAACAAAACTGCAAATTGGGCCCCTTCGAAAGGTCATCACTTGTCCGGCCAGTAAAACCAGCGCACTTGGTGTGACCATATTTTCACACAGCCAGCAAGTCATATTAGACTGGTCAGCCCTGATTACGAGGCTGCATTTTTTGCAGAAGCAGACAAAATTTGTATTATTCATTTTATATTTATTGGGACCACTGTACCAAGAAAGCAAATTGAAATTTATAAACGAGCAGTTATATGTAAGTACCGCAAGAGCGCAGAAACTGCACGCTTAGAACTTTCAAAGCAAAGAGAGCAAGAGAGCGGGAGCGTAAATAAGTTAAAGTGCATGCACAAAAGAGAAACAGCGGGGATATAAATAGGATAGAAAACACAGATAAGAATTACGAAAAACTAAAACAATTTATTAGTATCAATACAAAGTGCACTCGCGAAGCGAACGGAGTTTAAATTTATGTTTAAATAACCGAAAGAAAATTTAATGTTGTTTTTATAAAACCCACCGATGGGAATAAACGAAAACAAAATACAAAATTCGAAGCGCAGAAAAAAAAACACGACCGTTCACTTTGAAAGTCAAAGACGATTATGATATTATTGTCCGATTTTGACAAAACTAAAAGCATAATTCTGATAGAGTAAATAATTACTATACCTCAACGGAATATTTTGATAAAAATAAAAATAGCAAATTAAATTTTTTTTTTATTTTTATGTTTACTATTTTTTGATTTTTCTATGGGAGCTATTTAATATAGATGTCCTATTTTAATTAAATTAAAACCATAACTTCATAGAATTTAAATATTACTAAATTCCAAAGAACAACAAAATGTTATGATTTTTATACCTTTGCAGAGCGTATTATAGTTGCAGTCAAAAGTTTGCAACGAGGTGGAGGAGACCATTCTCGACCCTATAAAGTTTGCCTGTTTCTACGCAAACTAGTCCCCCAGTTTTAAAGCTGTCTGCTTGAAACATTCCCAAAAGTTGTTTTTAGTTTTAAGGCGAATATAAAGTATTTTTTTGTAGCAGTGTAGGCAACCGTCAATACAATATAAAACGCAAAAACAAACTACATGGGTCTTAAATTTTTTAGAAAATTTACTGTATGTTGTATTTTTACCGGATATTATAAAATTGATTTGTTCTAAGTTTAGCCACAAAAGATAACTTTACGAAATATTTCTTAAATCTATTTTTTTTCTGTGCATATGGTGACTTTTGGGTTGGCTAAAGGAGTTGGACTTGTAGTTTGTACTAAACATGCAAATAGACTTTAACCTCCGTTCAGCTCTTAATTTAGCATGGACTTTTCTCTCAAGGGGGAGGCAATTGATTGCTGGAGGCTAGTTGTGGTTGTTGGTTTTATTTAGCAAGAATCGACGAGACTACAAATACCACTATGCTGACGACGACGGCGACAGTTGTTATAACAAAAATGTTAGTTGCGCCTTTTCGAAAAAAAAGTCACTGGGGGTGGCTAAGGGCGAGGGGATGGAGTGCTCGTTGGGGAGGCCCTGTGAGTCATGCATAAGGCTATAACAAAATAAGTCGCCAGCAGACACAGAAACTACACGAAAGTGTGCATGTGTAGGAGCTGACAAACTGAGCGAGGGTTGGCGTATAATATTCCAGCGGAAAACCCTGGGACAAAATAAGCTTTTATAGTTAGTAAGATCGAGGCGTTAAACCGATGGGTGGAAGTCGCAATGACAATCAAATCTTTTTCCACATCCCCACTATGCTGAGAGTTGCTTTCAATATCTATAAAATGCACTCCAAACAAGAGAGAACGCTATAGTCGGGTGCCGCGACTATCAGATACCCGTTACTCAGGTAAAGGGAGTGCGAGGGAGATGGAGATAGAAACTTTGATCACGCATAACTTTTTAACGAATGGTCCGATTTGAAAAATTTATTCTACATTTCGATAGGTATTAATAAACACAATAAAACTGCATTTTTACTTTTCCGAAATATTTAAATTTTTAAAATCGTATATAAGCGATTGTGGGCGTTAAAGGGGGCGTGGCACCTTTTTGAAACAAACTTGCGCTGCGTAGGAACTCCTAGAATCTGCATGCAAAATGCCAATCTTCTAGCTTTTATAGTTTCCGAGATCTCAGCGTTCATACGGACGGACAGACAGACGGACAGACGGACAGACAGACAGACGGACAGACGGACAGACGGACATGGCTATATCGACTCGGCTAGTGACCCTGATCAAGAATATATATACTTTATAGGGTCGGAAACGCTTCCTTCTAGCTGTTACATACTTTTGCACGAATACAATATACCCTTTTACTCTACGAGTAACGGGTATAAAAAGGCAATTTGCTCATACTTTTTATTATTTTATTGTGCTTATATTCTTTTTCTTTTGGTCCTTACTTTATTTTTGAGCTTTACGAAGGAAAATTTTTTTTAATTTATTACGGCTGACAATGCTATTAAAAATAATTATTATTTTTATTGTCATCAACGTTAAAAATTTTTCTTTATAAAGTACCAAAGTTTTTGGCGTTTCCCTTTCAAACTCCATAATTTTAGACATCCAAAAATCAGACTTAAAATGCATAACTACAATATTAAAACATTGGGTCATCACTCTAATGGCCGAAAAGAAGTGAGGATGCATTGGGAAAAAATCCTAATAAACAAATTTAGTAATCAATAAATATATTCAAAATATCGAAAATGTTACTAAAGTCCCTTTTATGGCATAAAAAAGGATAGAAAGGAGTAGAATTAGCTACGACTAATACTAATGAATGATTGATGTTTAAAACAGAAATGTCTGATATCAAACAAGAAAAAAGCTATTGACGATCGACTTTCAACACACAAAATTTCTGATATTAAATATTATGACGAACAAATATAAGGCACATTATAAACTTTTCTTATTTAAAAGTAAATTTAATATTTACAAATACGAATCATTTTTACATTTAAATAATTTAAAATTTATATTGAAAAACGGTAAGCTATCGATTTCTCTCTGTTCAAAAATTCTCTCAAATGTAAAAACAAAATAGAAAAAAAGCGACAAAATAGTCGAAATTAGAACTGCCGCTAAAAATGTTCTCCCGCTTTTGAACTGGCGGTCGAGGCAATCAAGACTAAATTAGTACTAAATTTCATTAAATTAGGAATAAATTCTCATTAATTTTTAAACTCATAGAGTGTTTGTTGGAAAGTATGTAAGAGGTATAAATTATATTTATTCTGATCAGGATCAACAGCTGTCCGTCCGTATGAACGTCGAGATCTCGGAAGCCACAAGAACTAGAGATTTGGAATTTAGCATAGCGATTTAACGCGGCGCAAAATTTATTTCAAAGTGTCGTCACGCCCACTCTAACGCCAACAATCTTTAAAATCTTTTCAGAGACCTGGTAGGGGCCAGATATTGATCGGTATATATCAAAAGCGCACTAAAAAGGACTTTTTTGGTCAATATCTATCGATACACCAAATTTTCCATTGCAGCATTACTTTAGAAGTTATAAGACATATTGATTATGAAGTCACTGCATATTTCAAAAAAGCAGTTCATATATTTGAGAGAGCGGAAGAGAGCGTGAAAACTGTTAGCGGGTGGCGGGAATACTGCTTGCTCCCCACTTGTGGTGTTAGCACTGCAGTTCAGCAGATGTGACACCTAAAACTGTCGAAATACGCTATCAGCTGGAGTAAATTTATTTTGAAACTGTTTTGCTTTGTTAGTCTGTGCATTATTACATATTTAATAATTTTGCTTAGTTTTCAGTGCTGTCAGTATGCTGATGGCAAGGCCGAACAGTATTTATTGGCATACCCCATTTCTCCATTAACATTGTGATTCATCGGTCGTTCCAAGTGCGGTGAGTTTGGCTGGCGTCGTTCAGCTATTGAAAGTACAGCCTATATCCTTGTCGACCTTATCGTGTCCCGCCACTGTTACTTTAATCTACTGTGGTCAAAGGAAGATAAATTTGAAGAAGTTTGTTGAAGTCAATTAAAAAATGAAGTATTTTTTATTTGGATGTGTGGTAAGAGTCAAGTTTAGTTTTCCACAACAGAAACGAATTCGAAATACTAGTGTAGACTTAAATTTTAAGAGCAAACGGTGATAGTATACACAGATAACCAGTTTGATATTCATTGACTTCTCTTTTTTCACTTATACATTTTTATACCCTTGCAGAGGGTATTATAATTTTGGTCAGAAGTTTGTAACGCAGTGAAGGAGACGTTTCCGACCCTATAAAGTATATATATTCTTGATCAGGATCAATAGGGGAGTCGATATAGCCATGTCCGTCTGTCCGTCTATTAAAATAAATCTTTCCAAATCTTATTTTTTTATGCATACCTTGATCAGGGTAAAAGCGCTTGGCGATCGGACGTCTATATCCTATAGCTTCCATAGGAACAATACGGTGAAATCTGTTAAAATTTAATGATTTTTAGGATATTTCGCACAGTATATAAGCAATTGACATGAATTTTTCCAAATCGTATTTTTTTATGCATACCTTGATTAGGGTAAAAGCACGTGACGATCGGACGTCTATATCCTACAGCTCCCATAGGAACAACAGGGTGAAATCGGTCCAAATTTGTTGGTTTTCTGAATTTTTCGCGTAATGTGTAAGCTACTGACATACATTTTTCCAAGTCTTATTTATTTACGCATATCTTGATTAGGGTAAAAGCGCTTGCCGATCGGACGTCTATTTCTTATAGCTTCCGTAGGAAAAATAGTTGAAGGCTGCGAAAGTATCCCTTTTTTTCCATTTTTATATGACATTTTTGCAGTATAAAAGCAATTGACATCAAACGACGCAAATCTAGTTTATTTATGTATACCTTATTCCTTTCGCTACTTTTTCAGTTTTAGCAATTTCGTCAAAGTCTGCAAGGGTATTAAAACTTCGGCTTGCCGAAGTTAGCTTCCGTCCTCGATTTATATAAAAATTTTATCAAAACGTTTATTTTTATATAATCTTATTTATTATGAAAAGATATCAATTAAAAATATTGATGAGAAACCGCACATTAATATGATTACGAGGTGTGTTCAAAAAGTGCCCGGAATTTTAAAATTATACCGGTCTGGAGAGTCCGGTTGTAATTTATAATTTTTTTTGTGTTGGTATACATGCCCTAAAGTATGATAAAATTTTCAGCTATATTCACTGTTTACTTTTTCTGTGGTAGTCGCTGAGGTTTGACGTGTTTTACGAGCTCGGCGATTTTTGATTGTTTAAACAATGGAAGAATTGAAGAGTCAAAGAATTTGTATTAAATTTGGCTTAAAAAATGAAATAAAGTTTAAAACAGCGTGTGAAATGTTAGAAAAGGCCTATGGTGAGTCTGCTATGAAAAAAACCAGTGTCTACGAATGGTATAATCGTTTTCAAGATGGCCGCGAAGACGTTGAAGATGATGAACGCTCTGGTTGACCCAGCACGTCAATAATCGATGAAAATGTAAAAAAAGTGGAAAAAATAGTTATGAATGATCGCCGAATCACAATTAGAGAAGTTTCTGATAAGGTTAACATATCAATTGGCTCATGTCATAACATTTTTGGAAATGTTTTGGGTATGACACGAGAGGCAGCAAAATTCATTCCAAAACTGCTGAATTTCGACCAAAAAAACGCATGAACATCGCTCAGGAGCTGTTAAACGACGTCAACGACTCACCATATACACTTGCCAGAAAAAGTATGCGTACAAACATGTCCAGCCACTTTGAAGAAAAAAACAAGAGAGAACGCTATAGTCGGGTGCCGCGACTATCAGATACCCGTTACTCAGGTAAAGGGAGTGCGAGGGAGATGGAGATAGAAACTTTGATCACGCATAACTTTTTAACGAATGGTCCGATTTGAAAAATTTATTCTACATTTCGATAGGTATTGATAAACACAATAAAACTGCATTTTTACTTTTCCGAAATATTTAAATTTTTAAAAGCGTATATAAGCGATTGTGGGCGTTAAAGGGGGCGTGGCACCTTTTTGAAACAAACTTGCGCTGCGTAGGAACTCCTAGAATCTGCATGCAAAATGCCAATCTTCTAGCTTTTATAGTTTCCGAGATCTCAGCGTTCATACGGACGGACAGACAGACGGACAGACGGACAGACAGACAGACGGACAGACGGACAGACGGACATGGCTATATCGACTCGGCTAGTGACCCTGATCAAGAATATATATACTTTATAGGGTCGGAAACGCTTCCTTCTAGCTGTTACATACTTTTGCACGAATACAATATACCCTTTTACTCTACGAGTAACGGGTATAAAAAACGTGTTAAAAAAATCTTAAAAATTGCATTTTTGTTTTAACAGATAGTGTATTTATTCACCTTTCGTTTGATGTAACTCTTAATTTCTAACACTTATATTTTTCCTAATATTAACAAAAATGTACAAAATGGGCTGATTGCGCATCAGAAAAAGTATGCGTACAAAAGACAGGAATGCAAAAAGAACTGCATTTAAAGCTTTTAAATTGCTGTTTTTGCATTGATAACTGTAAATCAAAATTTGTTTACATGTTTCTAATCATTTCTGGCATATTCATCTTGTAACCAGACGTTATTTTTATGATGGGGAAAAAGACAAAAGAAATTGACTATGATTTAAGGAAAATCATAGTAAAACTACGTGATGAAGGGAAAACTCTTCGGGAAATCGGTGGGATAGTTGGCAGATCACACTCCTCTGTGCAAAGAGTCCTTGAAAATTTCAATTTATCGGGCTCCTGTGAGTCAAAACCCCGCTCTGGTCGACCACCAAAGCTCACTGACCGTGAGAAGAGAAGCGTTTTGAAGACTGTTAAAATAAATCCAAGGAAAACAGCCTCCCAAATTACAAAGGATATTAAGGACAAGTTTAATAAGGATCTTCATGATGACACTGTACGCAAAATTTTGAAGAAGGAAGACTATTACAGCCGTACTGCGCGAAAGAAGCTACTAATATCACAGGTCAACAAAATCAAGCGAATGGAATTCTGCAGAAAATTCAATAACAAGCCCCAGGTGTTCTGGAAAAAAGTGATTTTTAGCGACGAAAGCAAGTTTTGCATATTCGGGATAAAGGGCCGTAAGCTTGTGTGGCGAAAGAAAGGTACAGCCCTCGATATCCAAAACCTTGCCCCAACCGTCAAGCACGGTGGTGGTGGTGTAATGGTTTGGGGATGTATGGCGGCCAGTGGAGTTGGAAATCTTGTTTTCATTGATTCCACAATGAATCACAAGGTGTATATCAACATCCTAAAAGAAAATTTACACCAAAGCGCCACGAAACTGGGACTGGAGAATGACTATTGGTTCCAACAGGACAACGACCCAAAGCATTGCGCCATGAATACGAAGCTTTGGTTGCTGTACAATGTGAAAAACCAGTTAAATTCACCACCGCAGTCCCCAGAAATCAATCCCATTGAGCATTTGTGGGACCTCCTGGAGCGCAGAATCCGCCAGCACACCATTACATCAAAGAATATGCTGAAGGATGTGATGGTCCAGGAATGGAATAAAATATCGGTGGAGGACACAACGAAATTGGTCCAGTCCATGCCAAATCGGTTGGATGAAGTCCTAAAACGAAAGGGGTACCCGACTTCGTATTAAATTCAAGTCCTTTTGCCAAAAATATGGAGTTTCCTGATGATTTTTGTTTTTGTACGCATACTTTTTCTGATGCGAAATCAGCCCATTTTGTACATTTTTGTTAATATTAGGAAAAATATAAGTGTTAGAAATTAAGAGTTACATCAAACGAAAGGTGAATAAATACACTATCTGTTAAAATAAAAATGCAATTTTTAAGATTTTTTTAACACGTTTTTTTTTAACTTCAAAGTGGCTGGACATGTTTGTACGCATACTTTTCTGGCAAGTGTATACCAACACAAAAAAAACAAGAGAGAACGCTATAGTCGAGTGCCTCGACTATTAGATACCCGTTACTCAGCTAAACAACTTAATATAAATATACCTTCTTGTGTTTTTTTTTTTTAAACATAATGTGAATTATAGTGACCACAGGAAAAAAAGACAAAAAGTTCAAATTATCAATTTGAATTCGGCGATCTCTTAGTGCTGGCAGCTTTACAGCACGAGCATCAGCACCAGCGCTGCTTTAGCGCAGGCAGCTTTTGTCCTGCACCAGCAGCTGTGTTTATGTTTATGTTTTTGAGTGCAATAAATTGACTAGAAATATTAAACATACATACTTATATTGGCTAAACACATACATTCTTAAATAGTATTATGTATATTAAAGTCTAAATGTTTGCACAACACGAGTAACGGGTATAGCGAATAGCTTTCTTTGAAAGGAGTTATCTTTGCCGTGCAATTGCAACTGTGTACAATGTAAATATGTACATACATTTGTATATGCTTACATACATAAACACATATGCACGCCATTGTTTGACTCAGACCTCCAATTTGGCTAACTAGATTTGATTTGCATAGTTCTTGGGATATAGTTCGGTATTGACAAATGAAAACCATCGCAATTTCCTTTAATATAACTCCTTATCGAGAATTAACGTTGACTCTGTTGAGCACCTTGGCCAAAGTCATCCGTTAGATGGCGCTACCACGGGCCATGAAAGGCGGAAATGTAGGCGCTAGCCAGGCTTAAGCGTTTAATAGGTTTTTGGGCGTTAGAGTGGGCGTGGCAAACTTTTATTAGGCAAATTGATAGGTATTTACGAAACAAATACATATCAATTAAAAATATTCATAATAGCATCAAAACTGTGGCCACAGCTTGTGGGTTGTGGGCGTCAGAGGGGGCTTGGCACCATTTTGAAACAAACTTGCGCTGCGTAGGAGCTCCTAAAATCTACATGCAAAATGCCAATCTTCTAGCTTTTATAGTTTCCGAGATCTCAGCGTTCATACGGACAGACAGACGGACAGACGGACATGGCTAGATCGACTCGGCTAGTGATCCTGAACAAGAATATATATACTTTATAGGGTCGGAAACGCTTCCTTCTACCTGTTACATACTTTTGCACGAATTCAATATACCCTTTTACTCTACGAGTAACGGGTATAATTATAAATTACAACCTGACTCTCCAGACCGGCGTAATTTAAAAATTCCGGGTACTTTTTGAACACACCTCGGATACGAAACATTGGCATGATTTGCATATCAAATCTTATTTCGAAAAGTCTTTGAAAAATATAAAAAGGCTGCAAATCTTTTTGATTTCGATTTATTATGGTACGAAATGAAGGGTTAATAAATTATAAAAAGATTTTATAAAATAAATCAGGTTTTTAAATTTTACACCAAAACGAAATAAAGTTGCCTATGGAACTAGAAAAAACATAACACCCTAAAATAAAAATAATTATAAACTGATACGAAATGAATACCATAACAAGAAAGGAAAGCTAACTTCGGGCGGTGCCGAAGGTGATATACCCTTGCAGAATATGTATGTATATATCTGTAAATTATATTCTCCAAAATTATTCATATGATGCTTTTTAACACTCATTAAAAATCCCAACTTCCTAACTTTAAATTAGGAATATTATTCATATGATGCATTTTTAACACTCATTAAAAATCCCAACTTCCTAACTTTAAAAACACCAAAGAGTGGCATTTCCAATCGTTCAGTTATATGTCAGCTATACGATAAAGTCGGCCGATCCTTTTGAAATTTGGTAGGTCGGATTGATGATTTGGCCAAAAATAAAAACCTTAAAAATTCTAAACTTCCTAACTTTAAAAACACCAAAGTTATGGCATTTCGAATCGTTCAGTTATATGGCAGCTATAGTATATAGTCGGCCGATCCCGGCCGTTCCGACTTATATACTGCGTGCAAAGGAACGAAGGGTGTGTGCAAAGTTTCAATTCGATATCTTTAAAACTGAGAGACTAGTTCGCGTAGAAACAGACAGACGGACAGACAGACGGACAGGCCGATGGACAGACAGACGGACAGACAGACGGACAGACAGACGGACAGACGGACATGCTTATATCAACTCAGGACGCGATCCTGATCAAGAATATATATACTTTATAGGGTCGGAGATGTCTCCTGCACTGCGTTGCACATATTTTACCAAAATTATAATACCCTCTGCAAGGGTATAATAACATAGTAACAATGAGTATAGCATATCAATCTGATATGAATAAGGTAGGAAAGCAATCATTCTTTAGCTGATGTTTATATACAAAAAGTAAATGTTCTATATTTAATTTTTGATTTATAGTTAATTCGGTGCAAAATCGTAAAGAATTTTTACGTAAAGAATTTTTATTGGCGATACGGATAGTCTCAGCTGAATTTTGTTTTTTGCATGTGATAGGGCAACATATAAACAACATGTGTGGATTTTTCATCCAAAAATATTAAAAATTGAGTGAGATACAGACAATCTCCGGCGCCTCGAAGAAAACAAGTTTTGCGGTGTACATGATAATTGCTCTCAGAATCATCTGATATGAAAAAATCAAATTGCAAGGACAAGATTCCTCAGAAAACGCTGTCGAGTTTTTATTTTTTTTACATTTTTTTTTAAATTTTGTAAGGCACTTGAAAGTCAAAAACCCCGATTTTCGCCCAAAACATCGAGTTATTTGTTGCTCTAAAAATAATACATTTTCAAAAAAAAAGAAGCTCGACAGCGTTACCTGAGGAATCTGGTAGAGAAATACTGTGCAAAATCTCAAAACGATCCGTTCGATAGATTTTGCAGGATCGTGTACACCGACTTTGAAATGACAACTTTTCAGGAGACCGTTTTAAAGTTTGGGACACCCAAAAAATTGCATATAAAACGCCCTTACTTACCTACGTTTAATTGTTCGGAAGTTTTATTTGGATCGACATTTCACAACATCTCGAAATGTTGTGCATTCAGAAAAAAATTTAAAAAAAGTCCACAACAAAAAAATTTAAATACTATACCCCCCCTTAAAACAATTAAGCTGGTCGATTTTCCGATACATTTTTCCATCGTCGGTATGACAGTTAAATGATTTGTCTACCCAATTTGTATAACAGTATAACCGTACCGTCCAACACCAGAGTATATGTGAAAAAACAACGAAGTTATAATTTTATTTTCTTTTTTTTTTTTAGAAAAATATCAAATTGGTATGCCTCAAGTGGAGAAGTAGTTATGAAAAAATAACTGATTAATGATTTTCTCTGTGTATAGGAAGACTGCTACAATCAACCACACCTACTTTAAAATACCGAAACCCGTAGTACCAGCTTTAAAAATTATATAGACAATTTACTCCAGAAACGAATGCTTGGTTTTCCGGTGCACTTGAACTCTCTGAAGAGATAATTTTTAAAAATGTAAATTTCGTTTTTTTCTTGGTTTAGTGGTTGTCTGTTTTTATTGGGATCCCGAGCGGCAAACGACTATGTTTTCTTATCCTTGTTTATATTAACCTTCCATTTCTAGCCAAACGTTCTACTTTAATTCATAAACTTACTCATGGTAATGTGAATATTCACAAGCTTCTGAGTCGCTAGAAAACAAATTTTTGAGTTCTCTGAATGTATTTAACACAAAATGGGTATTAGTAAAAGAATTTAAAAGCGATAGTAGTTAAACAGTCTGTCTCTATATTAACCATAGGACCCAAGTAGATAGGGGTCTGCCGGTAACAAGCTTGGTGTCGTAAGGGCCATTTTATTGTACTGATCATGGTGCGTCAATGTCCAAACGGGAAATTTTAGGTCTTGACAAACCAAATTTAAGTGGAAAAGGGGTTGTCTACAATAATTTGAACAACCAATATTAAATGGGCTGCTCTACATTTGTATACCCTTGCAGAGTATATTAACTACGGCTCCGCCCGAAGTTAGCTTTCCTTTCTTGTTTTGGAGAAAATTTTGCTCAACGGACTTACACGTACTTTTAAACAAGTTATTTTAAGAAAGAGTGTTTTCATTTTCAATTTAAATCGAAACTATTATGTATCACCTTCAATTTAAATTCTGCTCACTTTTTTCGATATTTGGCAAAAAAATGTACTTTTTGCCCATAGTGCAGTCGACGAACAAAATCTGACTCGTCACCACTCTTCGCATTTGGCTGCTTTTTGAGTCATCGCTGTTTTATTTATTGTTCTAAGATAGTTGTTTTCTCGCTTTTCTTCGTACTCTCTGCTATCGACACCGCTTTGCCAATTCCCGTATATTTTCGACATTTGTTGTGTAATTTAAAGGCATCGATTTTCGATATCGTTATTCGATTGCGATGCCATTTCAAGCCTTAAAAAATTTTAATTTACACCGCTTTATTTTTATTTTCTCAATAACATTTGAAATCCATTTAATTTCTTGAATTTTAGACAGTAAAACTAGACAAAAAATACAAAATTCGTAGTCAGGATTAAAATTGGCAAGAACATCTTTTATTTATTAAAGGTATTTCCTAAGCATATATACATAGGTTTTTACTTTTCGTTTTGATATTACTTCAGATTCTGTTATTAGGCGGTAATGATCCGAGAAAACTGTGGGACATATTCAAAATAAATGCAATATTATTGAGGTTTTTGATAAAAAATATTGTATAATTCATACATTAAATATCGCCAGAATTTATAAAAATAAACTGGTGTCGGTGCATTATTGGCTTGGCCTAAAGTTCGAATTGGTTTTCCGAATGCACTTCCGCTCTCCCAATCGATTGCTCTCAGTTCAACCTCCTCCCGATTTTCTTTACTGCGCAGGCTTCGATTTTCGAAGTTGGCTATTTCGCAATTTCGAAAGTTAGGAATAGGCCCAGCAATTTAATGATAAAGTGCATTTTTTAAAACGCAGGAAATTTAAGATTAGTATTCATCTCAGTAAAGCAAAAAATTTGCATTATTACTTCTCGCCAAATATCAAATACAACCCCCACAAACAGACTGTGCTCGTTCACACTCTCTTGGCCGCTCTTCGGCTCTCTTCTAGCTGTTTTACGCCTCTGACTTGGGGGTGCTGGCACCGCCCCCGCCGGGCCGTAAATGGGGTATGTCCTTTTGTGCATTGTCCTTGCCTCCCCACGACGCCGACGCCAACTCCGACTTCGACGACACTCCGGCGCCAGCAAAAACTGGTCGCCAGTCATTCGCCTGCTGCTGAAAAATTAACTTCGGCATAATTTAGTTGGTCTTTGTCTTTCGCTGTGCTCGTTACGTTTCGTTGCCTCGTTCCGTCGTTTTCAAAGGATTCCACTTAAAGCCGCAGCAACAATAACAAGAAAATCAACGTCGCGAATATCAAATACGAAATTCACAGCACACTTTTCAGCAGAACTGCTCAGTTGCTTAACAGTTTAATATTGAAACTGAAGTTCGGCCCATCTTCAAGTGGTTGCTCTCCCTCTTGTAAAAAATCGAAATCGCTGTGAAAATAAATTGATTTTTTGTGCTGCCCAAAAAAGCGAGCACGACCCGTAATAAAATACACCGGTAGTAGAAGTCCACACATATCCCAGCAGCGCACATCCAGTTCTTTACTTGTGTGAAAGGAACTAGAGCTCATCATGCTAATTGGATTAGTACGCGACTCCGTTATGCAGTGCTTCTGCCACACGTGCCGAGCACCCGGAATTCTGCCAGCGGGTAAGAATTAATGCTGGTAACAGTCTGACCAAAAAATCTGAAAGTGGTTTTTAGTGTATTGAATGGAAATACTCGTACTCGTCAAACAGGAACAAATTAACCTTAAATTAAATTCTGAACTACTTTTATTATCAAAAGTAGATTAGGTCTAGGTAGGTCCGTCTGTCTCGGAAACACATTTCGACCATTGGGCCACGTCCCCTTCCTAAAAGATTTTTTGGGACAAAACAGTTTTTACTGACATAATCTATTGCGAATATTGCGAAAACACCTTTTAGGTTTCAAAATAATTCCATAAGAAATGCAAATTATTTATTTTGTTTTCAGCTTTTGTGTTTTGGCTTTTTAACTTTAAAACTCAAATGTATGCATATTTATGGTGTTACCCTAATATATTTAGTTTTGCCTTTCTTAAGTTTTAGTTTTGTCTTATTGAAGTTTCAAAGTATTAAATTTTCTAACTACCAATATCCAAATCGACGGGGATTTGAAAATATATATTTTTTTGAATTTCAGAGTATATATCGATAAATTAATACAAATAAAAACAAAGTTCAGTGCTGCCAAGTCGGTGCAACTATTTTTAGCTCTCCCTTCTTATACCCTTGGGGGTATTATAATTTCATTTGCAACGCAATGATGGAGACATCTCCGACCCTATAAAGTATATACATATATTCTTGATCAGTATCGCCTCCTCAGTTGATATAAGCTTGTCGGTCTGTCCGTCTGTCTGTTTCTACGCAAACTAGTCTCTCAGTTTTAAAGATATCGAATTGAAATTTTGCACACACCCTTCTTTCTTTGCGCGCAGTATATAAGTCGGAACGGCCGGGATCGGTCGACTATATCGTATAGCTGCCATACAACTGATTAATCGGAAATGCCATTACTTTGGTATTTGTTAAGTTAGGAAGTTACGATTTTCTATGTGTTTTTATTTTTGGCCAATCAATTCGACCTACCAAATTTCACAAGGATCGGCCGACTATATCCTACAGCTGCCTTATAACTGACTGATTGGAAATGGCATAACGTTGGTGTTTTTAAAGTAAGGAAGTTGGGAGTTTTATGAGTATTAAGAATGCATCATATGAATAGTTTTGGAGAATATAATTTACAGAATATTCTGCAAGGGTTATCAACTTCGGCTCTGCCCGAAGCTAGCTTTTCTTTCTTGTTTATTTCTCAAAATGTTCCTTTGAGATATAGAAATTATTTACTATATCAAACTACGTTTTTAGTTTGGTCAAAATCGGACAACCATATCATATAGCTGCCATAAAAACGATGGCAAAATTCAGCGCAAAATCGAAATTTAGTCGTTTTGTAATAACTGCAAGGGTATTTAACCTTCGGGTTATAATATGTCATTTCGTAACATATAATTAAATAACTTAAAATTTGTATTTTGACTAGATCAATATATATAATTTTCGATAGTCATATTTTGGGAGAAATGAAATGAAAGCAACTATGAAAATGATTATAAGATTATAAGTATATGATTTAATCTCACTCGTTTGTTACACACCTCATATTATTTTATGTAGCACGTTAGCTTTTTTTCGGAACGACGTGGAATATACATAAAAATCGTCAAGAAAAGAGTTGGCAATAAAGGATTTTTCTTTTTGTGCATCGGCTGTGGCGCCAGTCAGCCGGCAAGCGGTGAGTCACCGTCTGTTCATGGAGTTGGAATTTAATTTTAGCAGCACAACTACATACTACAACACAGGACGTTTTTGACGCTTTAAATTCGTATAATGTCTATATTACACGCTTGTTTAAAAAACGCACTGATTTTTATACCCTTGCAGAGGGTATTATAATTTTGGTCAAAAGTGTGCAACGCAGTGAAGGAGACATCTCCGACCCTATAAAGTATATATATACTTGATCAGGATCACCTCCTGAGTTGATATAAGCATGTCCGTCCGTCCGTCTGTCCGTCTGTCTGTTTCTACGCGAACTAGTCTCTCAGTTTTAAGGATATCGAATTGAAACTTTGCACACACCCTTCTTTCCTTTGCTCGCAGTATATAAGTCGGAACGGCCGGGATCGGCCGACTATAGCCTATAGCTGCCATATAACTGATTGATCTGAAATGCCATAACATTGATGTTTGTAAAGTTAGGAAGTTGGAATTTTCTATGGGTTTTATATTTGGACAATTAGTCCGCCCTACCAAATTTCATAAGGATCGGCCGACTATATCCTATAGCCGCCATATAATTGATTGATCGGAAATGCCATAACTTTGGTGTTTCTAAAGTTAGAAAGTTGGGATTTTCTATGAGTTTTATATTTGGCCAATCAATTCGACTTACCAAATTTCATAAGGATCGGCCGACTATATCCTACAGCTGCCATATAACTGAACGATTGGATATGCCATAACTTTTTGTTTTTTTAAGTTAGGAAGTTGGGATTTTTATGAGTGTTAAGAATGCATCATATAGATAATTTTGGAGAATATAATTTACAGAATATTCTGCAAGAGTATTTCAACTTCGGCTCCGACCGAAGTTAGCTTTCCTTTCTTGTTATATTTATTATTATTCTATTGGGACATTAAAACGCAGTAATCGCCGCAAACAACAGCAAACACACACATAAATTTAGCGAAGTGATTGCGCAATATGCACACGGACCAACGAATACACAAGGGAAATGACGACAAAGGACGGCATTTATTGATTTATTGACAGAGCCGAGTCTTACATAAAAACGTCTAATGACATACGTCATGCCTATTTTAACTGATGGGAGTCAGTTCTGTCTACAAGGAGATTAAGGTGCTTTGCGAAATACATACATAACCATGAAGGAAGCAAACTTCGGCAAACCGAACTTTATATACACTTGCAGTTATTACAAAACGACTAGATTTCGATTTCTAAGCTTATATTTTGCGATGCATTTTGCCATCGTTTCTATTAGGGTTGTCGAACATTTTAAAAATATCGTATCGACGATAAAACGATAAAAATTTCGATATATTTGTTATTTTTTGTTTTAAATGAAAAAATTGACCGCTCACAATAAAAATACAATAAGTTTCTTTTTAAAAACAATAGTATTTTATTATATATATTTTATGACCAGTATGCAGGGTTTAGGGATTTTAATAATACCCTTTGCGTTATGTGTGCGTCAGTCATCCTGCTTCTTGAGTCGTACACAACACATTTGATGGGGGACGCCGTTTTTTTTATCCGTATAGTTTGATTTTACACTCAATTTTTTATTTCGTGCCTGAATTCTTTCACTCGATGTCGCTTTGGAATTCAGAGTGACCAAAGACAAAAATATCAAAAAACAAGAAAGGAAAGCTAACTTCGGGCGGAGCCGAAGTTGATATACCCTTGCAGAATACTCTGTAAATTATATTTTCCAAAATTATTCATATGATGCATTGTTAATACTCATAAAAAATCCCAACTTCGTAACTTTAAAAACACCAAAGTTATGGCATTTCCGATCAATCAGTTATATGGCAGCTATAGGATATAGTCGGTCGATCCTTATGAAGTTTGGTAGGTCGGATTGATTGGCCAAAAATAAAACCCATAGAAAATCCCAACTTCCTAACTTTACAAACACCAAAGTTATGGCATTTCCGATCAATCAGTTATATGGCAGCTATAGGATATAGTCGGCCGATCCTTATAAAATTTGGTACGTCAAATTGATTGGCCAAATACAAAACACATAGAAAATCCCAACTTCCTAACTTTACAAACACCAAAGTTGTGGCATTTCCGATCGTTCAGTTATATGGCAGCTATACTATATAGTCGGCCGATCCTTATAAAATTTGGTACGTCAAATTGATTGGCCAAATGTAAAACTCATAGAAAATCCCAACTTCCTAACTTTAAAAACACCAAAGTTATGGCATTTCCGATCGTTCAGTTATATGGCAGCTATATGATATAGTCGGCCGATCCCGGCCGTTCCGACTTATATACTGCGTGCAAAGGAAAGAAGGGTGTGTGCAAAGTTTCAATTCGATAGCTTTAAAACTGAGAGACTAGTTTGCGTAGAAACAGACAGACGGACAGACAGACGGACAGACGGACAGACGGACAGACGGACAGACGGACATGGCTATATCAACTCAGGAGGTGATCCTGATCAAGAATATATATACTTTATATGGTCGGAGATGTCTCCTTCACTGCGTTGCACACTTTTGACCAAAATTATAATACCCTCTGCAAGGGTATAACAAGAGAGAACGCTATAGTCGGGTGCCCCGACTATCAGATACCCGTTACTCAGGTAAAGGGAGTGCGAGGGAGATGGAGATAGAAACTTTGATCACGCATAACTTTTTAACGAATGGTCCGATTTGAAAAATTTCTTCTACATTTCGATAGGTATAAAAAAAAAATAAAACTGCATTTTTACTTTTCCGAAATATTTAAATTTTTAAAATCGTATACAAGCGATTGTGGGCGTTAAAGGGGGCGTGGCACCTTTTTGAAACAAACTTGCGCTGCGTAGGAACTCCTAGAATCTGCATGCAAAATGCCAATCTTCTAGCTTTTATAGTTTCCGAGATCTCAGCGTTCATACGGACGGACAGACAGACGGACAGACAGACGGACAGACGGACATGGCTATATCGACTCGGCTAGTGACCCTGATCAAGAATATATATACTTTATAGGGTCGGAAACGCTTCCTTCTAGCTGTTACATACTTTTGCACGAATACAATATACCCTTTTACTCTACGAGTAACGGGTATAATAACAAAAAAAAATGTCGCAATTCCGATATTTGGGCAAATAAAAAATCACGATATAAATATATCATTTTCAGGAAAAAATGTCGATATATTGATATTTTGATATATTATTAACAACCCTAGTTTCTATTGCAGTCAAACAGCTGAATGTTAAATACCCTTGTAGTTATTAACAATGAAGCTGTGTCAACTTTGCGCTGCATTTTCCCACGTTTCTATGGCAGCTATTTTGATTGTCTGATTTTAATTTAATTAAAACCGTAATTCCATAATTTATATTGCAGTCATATAGCTGCAATAGAAACGATGTTGTCCGATTTTGACAAAACTAAAAGGAATATTTTGATAAATAAAACAACAGCAAAATACATTTTTTTCTTATATATTTTATTTAATTTTTCGATTTTTTTGTGAGAGATATTTGATATAGATGTCCGATATTAATACAATTAAAACCGTAATTCCATTCTATTTAAATATTACCAAATCCCAAAGAACAATAACAAAAAATTAAAAACAACAAAGTTATATAAAAACAATTTTTTCCGGTTGTTGTAATGGGAGTTATATAATATAGACGATCGGCCGGCTCGTTCCGACTTATATTCTACCTGCAATAAAAATACAACTTTTGGAAAAGGTTCAAGCTGATAGCTTCAAAGCTGTCGAAAAGCTGTGAAGCGGCCCAGACGGTGGCCAAGCCTGGATTGACGGCCAGGAAGGTTCTTCTGTGTGTTTGGTGGGATTGGCAGGGAATAATCCACTATGAGCTGCTACCCTATGGCCAAACGCTCAATTCGGACCTGTACTGCCAACAACTGGACCGCTTGAAGACAGCACTCATGCAAAAGAGGCCACCTTTGATCAACAGAGGATGAATTGTCTTCCACCAGGACAACGCCAGGCCACACACATCTTTAGTGACGCGCCAGAAGGTCCGGAAGCTCGGATGGGAGGTTCTTTTGCATCCACCGTATAGTCCGGATCTCGCACCAAGTGATTACCACCTGTTTCTGTCCATGGCGAACGCGCTTGGTAGTCTGAAGTTGGCCACAAGAGAGTCCTGTGAAAATTGGCTCTCCGAGTTTTTTGCCAATAGGGAAGCGAGCTTCTATGAGAGGGGCATCTCGTTGGGAACGCGTCATCGAACAAAACGGCGCATATTTGACTTGAATCGCATTATTGTAACCAAGACCGCAAGACTTTTTTGACAACCTAATATATACTACATGCAAAAGAAAGATAACTTTTGGGAAAGTTTTAAGCAGATAGCTTTAAAACTGAAGGACTAGTTTGCGTAGAAACGGATGGACGGACAGACGGACGGACAGACGGACAGACAGACGTACATGGCTAGATCGACTCTCCTGGTGATTCTGATCAAGAATATATATACTTTATAGGGTCGGAAATGTCTCCTTCACTTCGTTGCAAACTTTTGACTGAAATTATAATACCCTCTGCAAGGGTATAAAAATATTATTCCCTTAACGTACAATTTGAAAAGTAGAACAAAAAATGTTTATTGCTGTGCTTTGTAAGGGTAATTATTAACCAGGCGAGCAATTAGATAAATTACAAGCACTTTGTATGTAAAAGCAGCAAAAATTACATTAATAACATTTAATGCTCTTAAGTGAAATGGTTTGGTTTCCAAATGGAACTGCATCCTTGATTCTCTGCTCTAGCCTACGTCAGAAATCAATTAAGATAAATTGCGCGACACAAGGGCGATAGCTAAAGTCGGAGATATAACTATAGAGACTGCAAATCAACTTAACTCAACGACAGAATCATTTTAGTCTGGCAGAAAAGGCGCATGGAAATCGTATCGGCATCATGGTGCCACCATCAGTATAGGGAATCGTACTTTGAATACGTTAGTAGTAGTTCTATGCCCGTAACGAGGAAAATTGTTCCGATTAGGTGTTAGTGCATCTCATTAATGAAATGTCCTTGTGGCAACCTAAAAACAATTGGCGACTTAGTCACAGGCAAATGGAACTTGCCGCCTTTTAGGCGCCGCTTAAATTTTCGCACGCCAACATATTGTGGTCAGGTTGTTTTACATAACAAAATTTTGTTTACCACTTTCCCGATAATTGATTAAGCAACTTCAGATTCCTTTTGTTGTGTTTTTGATCATCATTAACAGGAGAGTCGATCTGTCTGTCAGTCCGTTTCTACGAAATCTTGACTCTCAGTTTGAAAACTATCTAGATGAAACTAGATGAAATTTACTTATTTGCAGATATAATATTCGGTTTTTCAAAGTTTGCTTACTTTTCTGTTTTTTGTTAACAGAGCTGGACTAAAGTAATAAAAATTAATTATCAATCTATAATTGCACATAAGTGTGTTCCCGTGCTATTAATTCCAACTAATTTAATTTTATTAAATCACGTACATCAGTACGCTTTTAATAAATTTTTGTGTTTCCTTCCATCAGTTCGTTTGTCTCTTTCATAACTAAATTTCTCTAGTTTCTATATTTTCCACAATGCTTAACAAGATGTAACATATGTATGTATATCCTATTCAGACACGTGCAACTGTGTCACGTACAAGCCGAATTTTTCTACATTATCCAAACAGTAGGCTCTTGGTCGCCCTTTTGTCTTTTGCATGTTCCTAACGATGCAGACGCATAACATAACATAATTAATATTTCTTATATTGGTTTTACGGCGAAGCTATTTGGTGAATGTCACAAATAAAAAGCATGAATTTCAGTCAAAAGTTTGTAACGCAGTGAAGGAGACATTCCCGACCCTAAAAAGTATATATATTCTTGATCAGCATCACCAGGAGAGTCGATCTAGCCATGTCCGTCTGTCCGTCCACTTTCTACGCAAACTAGTTCCTCAGTTTTATTATATATTTTTATACCCTTGCTGAGGGTATTATAATTTTGGTCAAAAGTGTGCAACGCAGTGAAGGAGACATCTCCGACCCTCTCCTTTGCACGCATTATAAAAGTCTATAGCTGCCATATAAATGATTGATTGGAAATGCCATAACTTTGATGTTTGTAAAGTTAGGAAGTTGTGATTTTCTATGCGTTTTATTTTAATCCGACTTACCAAATTTCATAAGCTTCGGCCGACTATATCCTATAGCTGTCATATAACTGAACGATCAGAAATGACATAGCTTACAAAATATTCTGCAAGGGTATATCAACTTCGGCTCCGCTCGAAGTTAGCTTTCCTTTCTTGTTATTTATATATGTCGACACTACAACTTATAGTATTTTGGCGACTTCTACAGTTTTGACTTGAATTCGATTATTAGATTTAGTTTAAGGCATTCCATTCAGAAGAGCACCGGCAAACTACTTTGGAATAGCTCTGCTCACGCTTTCTAGCTTAAGAATCCGATCTTCCAACATCCTTTCCATAATTTTTCCCAGTGCAGGTAGATGACTTATTGGCATCTACTTCGGTGAGCCGCCCAGGCTTGGGAATAATCGATATGACTGCAGATTTCCATGCACTTGGCTAATGACTCAGCCTCAAAACTACAGGACTAATACAAGACTTTTAAGGGTTTTATTGGGAAGAGCTTTTTAAATAGGAGACTTCGGGGTGACCTGTCTTTTTAATCGATTCCATAAAGAGTAGTTGGCCAATGCATCTGGACTTGCATTTTCCAACATTTGGTCAAAGTGATCTTGCTTGTTCTTCATTAGGATTTTGCTTAGACGATTTTATAGCCTTTCATATATGTTGTACATTCGTATATCTCGTGTTATTGTGTATTCCCGATGAACTTTTCTTTTTAGTTGAATGAGAACTAAAGCATTTTTGGAACAAGGTTGCTTCTACTTTGGTTGGAAAAATGAGTTTGGTTTTTTAAAGCAAATGTCGCAGCCGAATATATTTTTTTTCATAAAGAGGTAAAGTCATGTGCAAGATTATTGAGTGATACCCTATTACGTTGAAAAAGTCTAGAGCTCTTGATGTAATTCCGATGTTAAATATCCGACTTGTGACCTTCGTCTACTCACCTTTTATAAATTTAATCCAAATTCCTTCAGCTTTATTGTCCATTCTCTCTCAGTTTCATAGCCTTTCCATTACAGTAAGACAATTTTTTATACCCGTTACTCGTAGAGTAAAAGGGTATATTGTATTCGTGCAAAAGTATGTAACAGCTAGAAGGAAGCGTTTCCGACCCTATAAAGTATATATATTCTTGATCAGGGTCACTAGCCAAGTCGATCTAGCCATGTCCGTCTGTTCGTCTGCCTGTCCGTCTGTCTGTCCGTATGAACGCTGAGATCTCGGAAACTATAAAAGCTAGAAGATTGACATTTTGCATGTAGATTTTAGAAGTTCCTACGCAGCGCAAGTTCAAAATGGTGCCACGCCCCCTTTAACGCCCACAATCGCTTATATACGATTTTAAAAATTTAAATATTTCGGAAAAGTAAAAATGCAGTTTTATTGTGTTTATCAATACCTATCGAAATGTAGAAGAAATTTTTCAAATCGGAATATTCGTTAAAAAGTTATGCGTGATCAAAGTTTCTATCTCCATCTCCCTCGCACTCCCTTTACCTGAGTAACGGGTATCTGATAGTCGGGGCACCCGACTATAGCGTTCTCTCTTGTTTTGTATTTATGTGTCCACCTTTTTGTTCAATTTGTTTCGCCGTAAATTTAATTTGCAATTTCTCTCTTTGACGAGCAATAATCTTTTCGTTTGCTTTGCGGGTGAGGAACCTCAGCCCAATCAATTGGATTTTCATTGGATAAAACACTCATCCTGTCAGCCATCAGCAATCGTTTCTTTCTTTCCCCACATAAATGGGGTAGGTGTTTTGAGGATAATCGAAGGTCGTTAAATTGGTCCGTAAGTCTAGTTTTAAGATCAAGCAAAAAAAAAAAAAAAAATACTTTTCGTCGGGGTTTCTTCTCACCCCGGTATACAAATCGTCAAACCACCTGAAACTAACCAAAAAGAATACAAAATTAAATCTTTTGACTCATTTGTTGTCAGAGCAGTGTGCTTCTACGATCATCTATGGTTTGAGAAAGCAGCTATGAACAAAATAATTATCGTCTTGCCAAGATACTTTAGAATATCTTTTAAGGGTCCTTTCTTGCGTCAATGTTTATTCTTTCAAGTGTCCTCCTCTATTGCCACAATACTTGCTCTCAACATTTTCGTTTTTGTTCAATTGTTCAAATTGATTTGTTTACAGTATATCAACATACCCATCTAATTGACAGTCAGTTTGAATAAACTCTCAAATCTGGATTTCCTAGTTCTTACAAATTTAACCAGAGCTAATCCAAAATGTTGTTGTGCGAGGTTTAACTTGCCTTAACATACAATTTTATTTACATTATGGACTTTTTTCGCCTTAGCTACCTCGCATCTCAGACGTGTTTTAACAAATCACACGATTCGGCCAAAATAATGTTGTCTCAGTCGCAAAGAAATTAAACAATAAGAAATACATGAATGAAGTCAGCTTGAACAAACTAAGCTATCAAGAGCTATTAATGAAATCTTTCTTCAACGGGTTTCAATCAGCCAACTATCATGTCCTTGACCATTTCGCCAATTCAATTTTTTTTAAAGTAAACTTTTAATTTTAAAGTTTATAAATAATATATTTTGTTAAATCGTGCAACCACAGATCTTTGCAGTAATGATCCAGTTGCTTGATAGCTCTCAAATGATATTAAATTTAGTGGTCACATCTGTAGTACATTCTTAAAGGTCCTTCTCGCGGTTAGCAATTCAAACAAGGATGACTTTTGCTTTTAATGTGCATGCATTTTTTGGGTATTTTAAAGTCTTTCAAACGGAAATTCTTCAATCTTGATACACATGTAAACCAAAATGTATTAAAACATAAAATATTTAATCATAATGTCTGCACATCTAACTAGTACGGAAGTACGGAATTATTTTATTCATCAAAAAGTAAAATTTGTAATATTTTGAACACCCGTCAATAAATGAGTACGAATATCCCTTAGTCGGGAATCCGACTATAGTGTTCTTTCAGAGATAAATGGTCAAACAGTTATCGAAAATATTCAAAACGAGTTGTAAGCAATGTGTTCTAAAAAACTAAACTTTTTTCTAAACATGCTTTCCAAAATGTGGCCCTGCTCTTTGGAATTAAATAGTGTCAAGGAGATCTGCGCCAATAAAGAAAAATAATAAGATTCGTTCCAAGCAGCCGCGGCTCAGCAAGAAAGTCAAATTTATAAGTAAGTATAACATATAATTTTTTTTTAATAATAACACTTGTTTACAGTCAAAATATAGCATGAAGATTCATATCAATGATTTGTTGAAGTGGACCCCTGGATTACGAAAAGGGATATAAAATTTGTTTTCTATTGGCAATTTTTTTTTTGATTTTTTTGGGATTTGTGGCTTACGAATTAAGCATATGTGTTTTATTTTTCAACTTGAATGATGTATCTGTTCGTTATCTTTAAATAACGGTACATTTTAAAAACATCATATAAATAGTTTAAATTTCGATTTCCGATGTGATGTGACTCATTCGGTTTTTTTTTGTCTGCCAATAATAATTTTAAGAACAAGAACGAACGTTCGTTCTATTGTTGGCTACAAAAAAATTTTAATTATTGTTATATTATTAATGAATGAATAACATGATTTTTACCTGGGTTGGCAGATATGACTGATATACGACTAAGCATAAATTATTTTATGATTCCTTTTCTTTAAGAGTTATTCATATATTTCAAAATATTCTATTAACAGTGCTAAAGTTTAATACAATCTATATATTAATCAAATCACGTAAAGATTAATAATTTCCTTCAATTAGAAGACTCCCTTATTAAACCTTACTAAAATAATCGATGAGCGGACTTTCGGAGTGCGGCGCCACATTGACGAACGTTTCGGTATCTGGTTTCATAGATTGTTTTAATTTTACCGGCAATCCACCCCACATGTATGTCGTACCAGCAGAACCTTACTCCACCTTGCATGCTGACGACTAATAAAGTAAACGTCCGTTGGCCATAAAACAATCTTAGGCACACAACACACACCATCAGATCCGACCTCCATAACAAAAACTACAATGGCGACTCAGTAATTTAACCGCTCGTTAAACTGGACTGCGGTGTTGCATGATATATAGAAACTTTATTTGTGCTAGTTGGATATCCGAAGTCTCACTCATAGTACGGAGGAAATACAAAAAAAATGGAGGTGTGAGTTTCGCGATCATACTATTTTTATACCCTTGCAGAGGGTATTATAATTTTGGACAGAAGTTTGTAACGCAGTGAAGGAGACGTTTCCGACCCCATAAAATATATATATTCTTGATCAGGATCACCTCCTGAGTTGATATAGCCATGTCCGTCTGTCCGTCTGTCTGTTTCTACGCAAACTAGTCTCTCAGTTTTAAAGCTATCGAATTGAAACTTTGCACACACCCTTCTTTCCTTTGCACGCAGTATATAAGTCGGAACGGCCGGGATCGGCCGACTATATCCTATAGCTGCCATATAGCTGATTGATCGGAAATGCCATAACTTTGGTGTTTGTAAAGTTAGGAAGTTGGGATTTTCTATGGGTTTTATATTTGGCCAATCAATCCGAGTTTGGTTCCTAACTTATAAAAATTTAAAACAAAATTGTTTATTAGTAAAGATGTTTCTAAAGGTAACTACGGTGAGTTATTTTTATACCCTTGCAGAGGGTATTATAATTTTGGTCAAAAGTGTGCAACGCAGTGAAGGAGACATCTCCGACCCTATAAAGTATATATATTCTTGATCAGGATCACCTCCTGAGTGGATATAGCCATGTCCGTCTGTCCGTCTGTCTGTCCGTCTGTCTGTTTCTACGCAAACTAGTCTCTCAGTTTTAAAGATATCGAATTGAAATTTTGCACACACCCTTCTTTCCTTTGCACGCAGAATATAAGTCGGAACGGCCGGGATCGGCCGACTATATCCTATAGCTGCCATATAACTGATTGATCGGAAATGCCATAACTTTCGTGTTTGTAAAGTTAGAAAGTTGGGATTTTCCATGGGTTTTATATTTGGCCAATCAATCCGACCTACCAAATTTCATAAGGATCGGCCGACTATATCCTATAGCTGTCATATAACTGAACGAATGGAAATGCCATAACTTTGGTGTTTATACCCGTTACTCGTAGAGTAAAAGGGTATATTGTATTCGTGCAAAAGTATGTAACAGCTAGAAGGAAGCGTTTCCGACCCTATAAAGTATATATATTCTTGATCAGGATCACTAGCCGAGTCGATCTAGCCATGTCCGTCTGTCCGTCTGTCTGTCTGTCTGTCTGTCTGTCTGTCTGTCCGTATGAACGCTGAGATCTCGGAAACTATAAAAGCTAGAAGATTGGCATTTTGCATGTAGATTTTAGAAGTTCCTACGCAGCGCAAGTTTGTTTCAAAATGGTGCCACGCCCCCTTTAACGCCCACAATCGCTTATATACGATTTTAAAAATTTAAATATTTCGGAAAAGTAAAAATGCAGTTTTATTGTGTTTATCAATACCTATCGAAATGTTGAAGAAATTTTTCAAATCGGACCATTCGTTAAAAAGTTATGCGTGATCAAAGTTTCTATCTCCATCTCCCTCGCACTCCCTTTACCTGAGTAACGGGTATCTGATAGTCGGGGCAACCGACTATAGCGTTCTCTCTTGTTTTAAAGTTAGGAAGTTTGGATTTTTTATGAGTATTAAGAATGCATCATATGAATAATTTTGGAGAATATAATTTACAGAGTATTCTGCAAGGGTATATCAACTTCGGCTCCGCCGGAAGTTAGCTTTCCTTTCTTGTTTTATTCAATTTTTGGATTTTTGTAACATTTTGAAGTGTTTTTTTTTGAAGGATTTCCCGATTTTACCATTCTCAAATCCTTTTAGACTGTGTTACTTTCTACTGTCCATTTAGAAAATGAAAACTTCGGAATCAATTTTTGAAGTTTTTTACAATATAATTAAAATTACACTATGCTATCGTTCTCTTACTCGACTTTGCGCCAAATATAGAAAAACATGGCTCCTATTTACTCAGTCTAAGAGGACCTCAATTGCGCCAGTAATGCACAAAATAAACAAAAAGGCAGAACATAATAGTGGAAAGGGCAGCAAATAGCGCTACGAAAACTATAAAAAAATCTATAGTGCATTGACCTTTTCTATACATATTTTTACGGCAATTTCGTTGTGTTTTTTTTTGCCCGACTGACTTTTGATTTCTTCTTTCTAAATAAATAAATTTATTAATAATCACTTAATAGAACGTTTTTAGAGCCTGAGCTGGTCGAGTATATAGGAAAGATATTTGCAGAAATAAATACTTAGGTAAGGTAAAAAGTGTAATTTTCATTTAAATTTTTTTCAATGTAAAGGTGAGAATCAAATCTAACAAATTTTATTAAAAAAAATTGTTATTTAAATTTAATCTATAGACTTAAAAGTTTCTTTTTATTAGCACGATATACATCTGAAGTAAGCAGTAACAGTAACAAACAAGAAAGGAAAGCTAACTTCGGACGGAGCCGAAGTTGATATACCCTTGCAGAATATTCATATGATGCATTCTTAATACTCATAAAAAGTCCCAACTCCCTTACTTTAAAAACACCAAAGTTATGACATTTCCAATCGTTCCGTTATATGGCAGCTATAAGATATAGTCGGCCGATCCTTATGAAATCCTTATGAACCCATAGATGATCCCAACTTCCTAACTTTAAAAACACCAAAGTTATGGCTTTTCCAATCGTTCAGTTATATGGCAGCTATATGATATAGTCGCCCGATCCGGCTCGTTCCGACTTATATACTACCTGCAATAGAAAGACAACTTTTGGGAAAGTTTCAAGCAGATAGCTTTAAAACTGAGGGACTAGTTTGCGTAGAAACGGACGGACAGACGGACAGACGGACATGGCTAGATCGACTCTCCTGGTGATGCTGATCAAGAATATATATACTTCATGGAGTCGGAAATGTCTGCTTCACTGCGTTGCAAACTTTTGACTGAAATTATAATACCCTCTGCAAGGGTATAAAAAAGTCTCAAAATAGTTGTTAGAAAAAAAAATTTGAATGAATGTTGTGGAAAACAGTAAGCCACAAATATTTCGAAAAAAAAACAATTTTCTTAAGTTGGTAGTCAAAAAGCTTAATTATTAAAATTGCTTAGCAATGGGTAAATCAGCAGTTTTGTTTCAAAGCGAATTGTGCTTTAAGAATGCCTTAATAATTATATATGTATATAGAAAAGAAGGCCATTACAGGGGGTGTTTATAACCTGACCCAAAAGTTTCCAACGGGATTTAGAGTATGTAGGCAAATCAGACTTAGCTGAACAATGTTGACAAATGTTGACAAAGATCCATTAATTGTTTTCAGGGAAATCCATTTGTTGAGTTGATTTAATTGTATAGCTGTCATACCCACCATAATGATACCCGCAGTTAATTCTTACAGTGCATGCTGTCTTTCATTTTGGTATGACTAAATGGGTTTTAAAACTTCGGCCTGCGGAAGTTATAGCTTTAGTTCTAAAAAGATCGACAACATGTAAAAATTGCACTGATCAGTAGAGGGATTGTTCAGTAATAAAATGGAAAGTGCGCGATTAATCGAAAAAAATGCCAAGATTTTTTATTTTCAGCCCTATGCTTTTTAGATGTTGTTTAATATGAGAATTGTGTTGGGTTGTTTACTAACTTCTAACAATTCAGTTCGATCTTCAGCTGGCAAAACCAAAAATCCATATTCAAACTCGAATCAATCCCTGCAGCCACTCCCTGTTTCCAGCTTAGTTTCTCTTGCCCAATTCATAGGCCGTTCGTTTTGGTGATGATGTCGAGCTCAGCTGGCAACCAAAACCAATTAGGGCCCTCAACTTGACTGCCCCATTGGCGGTGCATTGGGCGTTTGCTTGCCAGACGACTGTCGCCGGAAACTAACAACAACATAGAAGCGACGGACGCCGTTTGTTTTTTGGCTGAGCAGCATATACCAATAAGTATGCTACACGACAAACTTCTGTAGACCAGTCCCAAAGGACTGTGAGAGTGTGCAACATTTTTGTGCCGCATGGTTGTGGCCCTTTGCCGGTTTCATCACAGTTTTAGACACTCCGTTCGTCCATTGGTTCAGTTGCCAAGCGAATATCTGCGCGACAACAGCTTCGTGAGAAGGACTAAAAATATATTATTTTAAAATTCTTTATTATTAATTCGTACTACCGTGTTTGTATTATTGTCTGTGATTCACAATGGTGGCTATCGATTTACGTTTAAATGGTAAGTCAAGTTGTTGGCTTGACCACTTTTATGAAGTAGTTTGTTATAAAACGGACAGGAGGCAAAATAATATATTTTCCCATGGAAAAATTACACTAAGGTCACTATAATTAAAATCACCCTTGTTTTATGGAAAAATGTTAAATTTCAAATGAAGGCTATTAACATAATTTGCTAAGAACTCCACTTCCTATTCCACACTCACCAAGCTTACTTTTTCAACGGTTATTCTGCTGACTCATGCAAAAAAACAATTTAAATGCAAGTTAAGCAAGAAAGAAAGCTAACTTCGGCAAGCCGAAGTTTATATACCCTTGCAGTTATTACAAAACGGGTACATTTCGATGTATATTCCTATATTACTAAAAACAATGAAGCTATGTCGTTTTGCGCTGGATTTGGCTATCGTGTCAATGGCAGCTATATGATATTGTTGTCCGATTTTAATTTAATTAAAACCGTAATTCTATTATATTTAAATATTACCAACTCCCAAGGAATAATAAAAAATTAAAAACAACAAAGTTATAATTTTTTTGAATTTTTTCCGATTATTCCTATGGGAGCTATATGATATAGTCGCCCAATCCGGCTCGATCGGACTTATATACTACCTGCAACAGAAAGACAACTTCTGGGAAAGTTTCTAGCAGATAGCTTTCAAACTGAGGGACTAGTTTGCGTAGAAACGGACGGACGGACAGACGGACAGACGGACATGGCCTCTGCAAGGGTATAATAATTTAACACAACATTCAAAAAGGCAATAGTAACAAGGACGGAAGCTAACTTCGGCAAGCCGAAGTTTTAATACCCTGGCCGACTTTGTTGAAATGGCTCAAATTGAAAAGGAAGCGAAAGGAATAGGGTATACATAAATAAACTAGATTTGCATTGTTTCATGTCAAATGCTTTTATACTGCAAAAATTTCATATAAAAATATAAAAAAAGGGATATTTCCGCAGCTTTTAACAATTCTACCTACAGAAACTGTAAGATATAGACGTCCGATCGGCAAGCGCTTTTACCCTGATCAAGATATGCGTAAATAAATAAGACTTGAAAAAATTTATGTTAATAGCTTACACACTGCACGAAATATTCTGAAAATCATCAAATTTTGACCGATTTCACCCTATTGTTCCAATGGGAGCTATAGGATATAGACGTCCCTGATCAAGGTATTCATAAAAAAACAAGAGAGAACGATATAGTCGGGTGCCCCGACTATCAGATACCCGTTACTCAGGTAAAGGGAGTGCGAGGGAGATGGAGATAGAAACTTTGATCACGCATAACTTTTTAACGAATGGTCCGATTTGAAAAATTTCTTCTACATTTCGATAGGTATTGATAAACACAATAAAACTGCATTTTTACTTTTCCGAAATATTTAAATTTTTAAAATCGTATATAAGCGATTGTGGGCGTTAAAGGGGGCGTGGCACCTTTTTGAAACAAACTTGCACTGCGCAGGAACTCCTAGAATCTGCATGCAAAATGCCAATCTTCTAGCTTTTATAGTTTCCGAGATCTCAGCGTTCATACGGACAGACAGACGGACAGACAGACGGACAGACAGACGGACAGACGGACAGACGGACAGACGGACATGGCTATATCGACTCGGCTAGTGACCCTGAACAAGAATATATATACTTTATAGGGTCGGAAACGCTTCCTTCTAGCTGTTACATACTTTTGCACGAATACAATATACCCTTTTACTCTACGAGTAACGGGTATAATAAGATTTAGAAAGATTTATGTCAATAGCGCGAAATATCTTCCATTCCTGCAAGTTATATCCGATTGTTCCATCCGATCGGTGCGGTTTTCAAACTTGATCTGAACTTGAATTATATGAATAAAGAGAATAAACATTTTTTCCATTTGCTTTACTGTTTTCTTCATAATTCGCTCCGAAATGTGAAATATGCAAACATGTACTCACTTTTGCACCCCACTGTATATGACGGAGATCCCTCATTTCTTTCCACTTTTTTGTATAATTGCACAGCAAGTTCTGTTCGTTGCAAGAGACGCTTCCCAACTGACTTCAGTAACACAGAGTTCTGTCTAATTTCACAATTCCTGCAATGTATATTGCCCTCTCTGTTTCTCTCATTCAGTCAGCGCTCTACGATCAGACCATGATACAATAACATAAGGTAGTCTCGTCGGAAAATTTTGGTACCCTACTATTAAAACAATGAGTGCGAGTGAGATGGGAACTGTTTAGTAAGTAAGTTATTGTATCATGGATCAGACCATGTTCAGCAGCAGAGTGTGTCCCTTTTTCTCAGCTACTGTGCATTTTAAAACTACTAGCGACAATGAGTCGCCACACAAAAGCTGTACGCACACCTACAATGGGCAAACTAGCCATTCTATGTATACTATCCGTCCGTCCGTTCATCTGTCTGTCAGTCTCTTAGTTTTCAAGCTATCTGGATAAATCTTCCAGACGATACTTCATATAGCTTAAACAACAATCGGAAAAAAACTTGTAAGCAATATTATCGCTCCGAGAAATAGTGATATTAATATTTTGAGAAATTATGTTTTAGTTTGGATCGATCACTTCATATACATATGTAGATGCTAAGGAACAATCGGAAAAATATATAAAACAATGAAATAAATTATTAATCTTTGGTTTTAAATGTCATACATTCGAGAGAGAGAGTTAAACAAAAATATATATTTTAAAATGAGCAATATTTTTTTAATCTCACGAATACATAATAAACGGCAATTTCTGATTTTGGATACTTTTAACGTTAGTGGGGTGTACGACTTGATATTAAATTTTCTGATACAATAATTTGTTTATTATTTCTAAGACTTCGCAAATGTAATGCTTAATATAATGCTTATATAAAGGCAAGATCAAAAAAATTGAGTTTACTTTAAATTTGTAAAACAGACTTTTCATTGATATCAAGATTTGCAAAACTTCCCTTTACTTTTAAAAAAAATCAAATGATTTACTCCATGTTATAAACTCAACAAGACATTTGCTTTTTCTGAGTTTTTCTGCCTACGGAATAATTTTGTCCTGTATTGTTTTTTTTTCTATCCGTTACTGTCAATAAAATACTTTAAATAGATGGAATTTTTTTTTGTCGACTTATTTTTGTCTCTATACTTCTGGCCTATTTTGGTCTGGCAGACGAATTAGCAAGCATTCATTAAAATTTATTTAAGACTCCACTCTAAAAAAAGACGCTACCGCTTTAAACAGTCATTTGTTTAAGTTGTTTAGTTGTCCTTTCATTACTATAGAAATAAATATCCTAAAAATCCCTTTTTAATCAAAAATGTTTTTTAATTAATGGCATTTTATTTTTGATTGCTTATTTTACAAACCAGGTCAATAGTTCGATAATAATCCTATCACAGTAATACTATTATATGGACTGTCCTTTACTCAAAAGCTTTTTAATATTTAGCAAAAAAAAATATTATTCGAAAAGTTAAATCGGTTTAAGTTAGTTTCTTAATTATTTAAGCGCCCTTTTATTATTATATTATAAAAAATATTTTGACATAAAGACACCATAAAAAATGCCCTTTACAAGTAGCAATTATATTTCTCACACTTAAGATAACGCCTGCTATTCTTGATTTTGGGTTCAGTGAATCGGTCGGCGGACCGAAATTTAAGCAAGGGCAGCAAGTTTAAAAATGACGTCATATTTCTTTGATGGGGTAAAGACATGTTAGGGGTGACTGAAGTTCACCCTAAACCACAACCATCCGATGCACCCCAAATGCACAAGTATTGAATTACTCTAACCATCTTCCCCTACTCTCTTTTGTCCATAGCCACAGAGATTCGATGCCAGGAGAAGTCCCGCGGAGGATTGAGCTATGAGGTCATCCTGGCCGAGCCGGCACCCAACGTGGCCGTTCCCAAGCGACCGGTGACCCCCGGGAAGAACGTGAGCGTTGAGGAAATTGAGCAAAAGCTAAAGGCGGCAGAAGAGCGTCGTATTGTGAGTCTACACACATTTAAATCTCCCTGCTAATTAAAATCCTAACTACAACCTATTAAAAAAACATTTTTTGGATTTTGATTTTTCAATGTGCAGACTTTACTCTTATACGCTTAAAGAAAAGAATCATTTTTAGAAGCCAAACTTTGTAGTTCGGTACTTTGCTTTGGTATGCCAATTTTTGGTGATATCAATATGTTTATATTCCCTTTTAAATAATAATTGAACAAACATTTTTTAAAAGTCTCCCAACAAAGTTTGGTAAAAATTCTGTTCAGCGCGTAAAATAAAAAATTGTTATGGCCTTGAAGCGGGTTAATTCAGTCAAAAGTTCGCAACTTCCGACCCTTAATGAATATTTATCGTATAGCAATGAAGTACAGTGGCTCACAGCTTAAAGTATGCACTTCAAACCCCTAACTTCAAACTTCTATAGTGTTAAAACTATTGGGCGTACTGCATCAAATGTGGTGTCAAATTAAAGATGATATTGTTTATATTAAATTAGTGACTTCACTTATTGTCTACTTTTTCATTTTATAACCAAAATATAACAAAATAATAAAATACTGCTTATTTCTACCTCACAGCTTATTTTATGCAGCACCAAAAATATAAAAATATTTGGAAAGTATATATTTTTTTTGTTTTTTTTAGTATTTAGTGTGGTAGCCTTTAGTGTCTATTACCGCTTGAAGCCTTTTTGGCATCGAATCCACTAATTTTTTGTCAGTTCGGCTGATATAATGCTCCTCTCTTTGAAAAGAGCATCCTACAGCTGGTTTTTGTTCGAAATGGAGTATTTTCGAATATTATTCTCCAAAATTGCTCACAAATTTTCGATCACGTTTAGATCTGGAGATTGAGACGGCGGAATCCTGTATGTCCGCTGCTGGTCCAGGAAAACTGGACTTTTTTGAGTCTACAAAGGACAAAATGAAATATCTCAATATTCTCAAGGACAATTTGTTGCAAAGTGCGGAGGATCTGGGAATAAGGTCAAATTTCCGTTTTTATCATTACAATGATCCAAAGCACAAGGCGGGTATTGTGCAGTCTTGGCTGAGCTACAACTGTCCCCATGTGATGATTCCGCCGTCTCAATCTCCACAGCTAAACGTGATCGAAAATTTGTGAGCAATTTTGGAGAATAATATTCGAAAATACTCCATTTCGAACAAATACCAGCTGTAGGATGCTCTTTTCAAAGAGAGGAGCATTATATCAGCCGATCTGACGAAAAAATGAGTGGATTCGATGCCAAAAAGGCTTCAAGCGCTAATAGACACTAAAGGCTGCCACACTAAATACTAAAAAAACAAAAAAAAAACAAGAGAGAACGCTATAGTCGAGTGCCTCGACTATTAGATACCCGTTACTCAGCTAAACAACTTAATATAAATATGCAATTGCAACTGTGGACAATGTAAATACATACATATGTATATGCTTACATACATACACACATACGCCATTGTTTGACTCAGACCTCCAATTTGGCTAACTTGATTTGATTTGCATAGTTCTTGGGATATAGTTCGGTATTGACAAATGAAAACCATCGCAATTTCCTTTAATAGCAATCCTTATCGAGAATTAACGTTGACTCTGTTGAGCACCTCGGCCAGCTGTTCCAAAGTCATCCGTTAGATGGCGCCATGAAAGGCGGAAATGTAGGCGCTAGCCAGGCTTAAGCGTTTAATGGGTTTTTGGGCGTTAGAGTGGGCGTGGCAAACTTTTATTAGGCCAATCGATAGGTATTGACGAAACAAATTCATATCAATTAAAATTTTCATAATAGCATCAAAACTGTGGCCACAGCTTGTGGCTTGTGGGCGTCAGAGGGGGCGTGGCACCATTTTGAAACAAACTTGCGCTGCGTAGGAACTCCTAAAATCTACATGCAAAATGCCAATCTTCTAGCTTTTATAGTTTCCGAGATCTCAGCTTTCATACGGACAGACAGACGGACAGACGGACATGGCTAGATCGACTCGTCTAGTGATCCTGAACAAGAATATATATACTTTATAGGGTCGGAAACGCTTCCTTCTACCTGTTACATACTTTTGCACGAATACAATATACCCTTTTACTCTACGAGTAACGGGTATAATAAATACTTTCCAAATATTTTTATATTTTGGTGCTGCATGAAATAAGCTGTGAGGTAGAAATAAGCAGTATTTTATTATTTTGTTATGTTTTGGTTATAAAATGAAAAAGTTGACAATAAATGAAGTCACTAATTTAATCTAAACAATATCATCTTTAATTTGACACCACATTGCAGTACGCCCAATAGTTTTAACACTATGGAAGTTTGAAGTTAGGGGTTTGAAGTGCATACTTTAAGCTGTGAGCCACTGTACATATCTGCGAAATGAAGGTTTTTTAAAAAGTGATGTTGTTTATCGATGCGATCGTGAAGCCCGTCTTAAATGAGTTCCTAATCGTTCCCATATAATCTTACCTGTTTCAGAATCAACTACCCTAAAATGATCAGATACTACTCATTAGTTTTTGTTCAGTACACTTTATACATATGTACGTGTTACTCTTAGAGTAAAAGGGTGTATTACAATCGTTAAAATTCAGACGTCTCAGACCTAAAAAGATTAATATTTTTGATAAGGATCCATGGCCGTCTGTTTCAAATTTTGACTAGATCTACTATAACGTCCACAAATCTGGCGGCTTAAATATATGTACATATATATCGGGGGCTCGTTTGGTGACGAATTCATTTTTATTTAATTTTCAAAGCAATTTTTATTTAATTTGCCGCAAATCGAGCTGACCTCCAAGAACGCAGAGCTCAATTTTTCCAATTCCTTCTTTGCTCCTGACTCTGTTCTCACTCAGTTCGCGGAATACGATCAGACCTCACTCAGTAGCAGACACTCAATTTCCGAGACTATGCTTCTTTCCTGCTAACTGCGCATTTATAATCCAAAGTTCCAAAATATGTCTCGCCTATGCGTCGCCTACTTTAAATGACGTTCTAGGAAATGCACTTACGCAGCGAACACACACTGACCTACGAAGAACATGTACTTGATCTCCGACATATAAGTTAATTTCCAGGATAATAAAAACCCAAAAAATAAGTTTTGAACGTTTGATTTATTCGGAGTTCAATTTGAGACTGATTTTATTCATTTAAAAATTCCCTGATCTAAGCTGTGGGTTGGGGCAGCGACGTCGACGTCGCGGAAGAGACCGCGGCGGTGGCCTAGTTCTGGTGGAGCGGCTGAAACTGCAAGGTTTGCAGAATCGGCATTTTGGTACTGCGCTGTGGCTGCTGACCGGATGCGTGTGTTTATGTTATTGAACTTGGGGGTTCTTGGCGTGTTTATGTTATTGAACTTTCGGGCTCTTGACCGTTGTATTGAAATGTTGCAATGTTGCCATCGACAATGTTGCAATATTTCTCGGAAAAAATGTAGAAATATTTCTGTGATTAACTCTCCCTCCTTAAAAACCTGCTTGTCCTCAAGAGGTGTTAGAAATAGGGAATATTATTAAATTCTGGTATTATTTTTTTAGGAATTTATAATATTAGTTTTGTTGTTTAAAATTTGTGGAGGCGGTTCTTGAATATGTAGGATTACTTTTTCTTTTCTGTGAATACAGTTTTTTAATACGATCAATGCAAGAACAATGGCGCAAATTAATGTTACTGTGGTTATTCGGTTTATTGTAGAATCATTCTGTAAGGTTTGTAAGTGCTTTCTATTTTTGATATGTAGAGCTTCCAATGCTTCTAATGACAGAATTTGAATGCGTTGTGCTTGCAATGGGGTAATTTGAATTCGTGGGATTTCGGGTTTCATTATTACTTTTTCTTTGTTTGTAAAATTTTTTCCATTTATATTTATAGTTTCGTTTAAAAAGGTAACCATGAAAGTTCCTCTGAGTTGATGTGAAATATTGTTTGAAATTAGGCTGCCGTTAAAGTCATTTAAGAGTAGTATGCCATCGTCTATTTCCTCTATTGGTTCAATGTGGTCCGTGTTAAGATATAATTTATGGTTCACAGCACTTTAGTTAGAAATATAAACGCACTGGTTTTATTTTAATTTATAATTTATTTTTATTGATACTTCGTTGTCTTGCCGTCGTTTCTAGACTGCTCGGCCTATATTCTATTTGGGCTTAGCTCTATGTTGCGCGGTCGGCGCTGTCGGTCAAGCCGGCAGCGACGCAACCGCCTTATATATTAGCTTATGTTTATCTCTGAGAACGGTGCCCAGAGAGAGAGAATGGAATGTTATGTGCATACATGGATATATTTGTTGCAGTCGCCAAGCTGTGGGAATAAACTGGCGCGACTTATCACTCGCTGATGGCGTGTGTGGTCAAATTACGTTTGCACTTGAAGAGTGCTGATCCTGCAGACTTGGCTAACATTGTTGCCGATGGTACAGTGTGTACTCTGTATGTATGCACACTACATCTCCCTCCTTTTAAAAAATAACGTAATATATGAAGTTATTTTATCATAATATATATATATATTCTTAAAGTCTTAAAAGAAATTATATTTTTATTTTTTCGTTTTGTTTGTTTGTCTGTTTTTTTTTTTTTATGTTTTGATTTGATGTTTTTTTTTTTTTTTTTAATGCGAATATATATTTGTATTTATATATGACATTACAATGGTCATACTAAGTATCAAAAATGGTTTATTTGAAAATATAAGAATATAAAATGTCAATAAAAATGTAATAAAATTTGATAAAAATTATAAAATTGTAGTTAAAAGTAAAATTACGAAATATAAATTGGAAATATAATTGGAAAATGTTGTTGTAAAGTTCCTTCTTCTTTTTTTTTGTACCCGTATGGTTGATCAGGCCATACGAGATAACAAAGTATTTATACATGAACAATTTTAAGCCTATCCTTATGAACAACTTGTTTTTTATTTTTATCGCTCATTACTACTATGTTTTCATTTTCTTTTATTTCTACCACTTTGTAAGGGCCTAAATATTTGTTATCTAATTTATGACCGGTTTCATTTCTTAATAAAACCTGGTCTCCTATCTCTAACTTAAAATCAATAGTGTTTTTGTCGTAATTAGATTTTTCTTTTTGTTTATTTTTATCTAGCATAATTCTTGCTCTTTTGTAAGCATTTTCTAGTCTAAATTTTGCTTCTTTAAGCCTAGTATCCTGATCGACAAACGATTACGCTAGCGTAAAAACATTAATCTTTCCAGTGTGACCAAAAGTTTGAGAGTTCATCAGATTTAAGCGTGCTACGGTCGTACTGTCAATCAGCTGGGTTTGTTGACAAGCAGTTAAAATTCAAATATCGTATTTGCGGGAAAGAGCCTTTAAAAGATATTATCAACTACCTTGGCAAAACAAGTCTGCCGCTGTACAAAGAAATCAAAAAACAATACAATTTAAATTTAACAGTTGTTTTTTTTTAATTTACCGATAATTATTTGCTAATTTAAAGTTCATAGCTGCACTTTTATTGTGTTTTTTCGTACATTCTGGACCTAAAAAACATTTTGCTCTGACAAGAGGCACCCCAGATAGTATTAATGTTATTTTGTCCTCACATGTAAACACCTGCAATCGACTTTTGTGAGTTTTTTGAGTTTTTCCCTCCATTTCTTGTAATGTTCAGTGAGAAGCGCACGCCAAAAGATTAAATTTTTTAATCTTTTCGCTAGGGTTCACCCAAAGTTAATTTCTGCAGACTGGCAACGCTATGGAATTTTCTGGTATTTTTTTCGTCGATCAGGGGACCGACGTGAAAAAAAGGCCCGACGAAAAGTGAACGCCAGCTGTTTGCCTCTCGCTCTCTCTCATGACTGGCGTACGGTTTTCGTCGATCAGGATACTAGGCTTTAGTATAGTCATCTATGTTATATAAAGGGTCTATTCTATCTGTTGAATTAAAAGATGTACTTAAATTTGGATGTTTGCTAAAAACCAATTCATAGGGGCAATAGTTGTGTGTCATAGAAGGTGTTGTATTGAAACAATAGACGAAGTATTGTAGCCATATGTCCCAATCTGTTTTATCAACGGATATATAGGATCGAATGTATTCGTTAAGTGTTCGGTGACTACGTTCTATTGTTCCTAATGTCTGGTGGTGGTGCGCTGTAGATGTTATGTTTTTTATACCAAGGTATTTACATAAATCTTCAATAATTGAATTTTTATATTCAGTTCCCATGTCCGATATGAACGTCTTCATTGGACCGTACTTTAGAATACAATTTTCAAAAATAGCTTTAGCTACTGATTTTGCGCTTTTGTTTGGTATTGGTATGGCAATTAAATATTTCGTTAAGTCGCATATCAAAGTTACCGCGTATTCATTGCCCTGATCCGATTTTGGTAATGGACCTATCGTATCAACAATTACTCTGTCAAATGCCATAGTTGGAGTCTCTGTTAAAGTTAATGGGGTTTTTGTGTGTTTAGTTATTTTAGATTTCTGGCATTTTGGACATGTCTTTACGTAGTTCGTTATGTCCCTAGACATGTTTTTCCAATAGAAATGTTGTCTTATTTTTGACAAGGTTTTGGCTATTCCGGTATGGCCGCCTTGTAGTGGATCGTCATGGTTTTCAGACAGTATAGCTTCTTTTTCTTTCTTATCTTTTATTATGGTCACTGGTTTGAGTAGCGCTACTCTTAATTTTTTTAATATTTTATTGCCCATTTTTTTAAACGAATCAACTGAAATATTTTCAAAGATTTTTTCACACAGTGCCATTTTAAGTTGGCTGATCTTGTATATACCGGCTTCTTTTTCAAGCCTTTGGAAAAATTGACCTAAATCAAATGTACCATTGGTATATAGATCGCAAACATTTATTCTTGCAATAACTTTTTTACCATGCTTAAAATAGCATTTGAAATTATTTAAATGCAAGGTCACTACTTTCTTTACTTCGTCGTTGTTAAGGACGTTGTATATTTTGGGCATAGAAGCTTTTTCAACACACTGCCTAGGCAGCTGTGCTTGATTTTTCCCTGCGCAGGGTTTATTCTGTCTGTACTGATTTCTTGTAGTGACTTGTAAAATTTGCTTTTGTATGTTTTTTAGTTCTTTGATGGTTATTCTAGATAACGCATCAGCAACGTAATTGTCCTTTCCCTTAAGATACTCAACTGTAAATTCGTATTCTTCCAAATCTAGTCTTATTCTTGTTAATTTAGAGTTTGGATTAACCATGGAAAAGAGGAATGTTAATGGTCTATGGTCTGTTTTAACTAGGAAATGTCGCCCATAAACGTAAGGTCTAAAATGGTTAATTGCCCAATGTATTGCTAGTAGTTCTTGTTCCGTTGTGCTTTTATTGGATTCTCCTTTAGTAAATGATCTCGATGCATAAGATACAGGAAGCTGTATGCCATTATGTTCTTGTGTAAGGACTGCTCCGCAAGCTTGCTTACTTGCGTCCGTGATTATGCAAAATTCTTTAGAAAAATCGGGGTATTGAAGTAGTGTTGGACTCATTAATTTTTTCTTTAAGTAATCAAAAGCACTTTGACACTCTGGTGTCCATTCGAATTTAACACCTTTTTTGCATAATTTAGTTATGTGACGGGAATAATCTGCAAAGTTTTTAATGAATCGACGATAATAATTGCAAAATGCAACAAATCTGCGGGCGCTATCAGCGTCCGTGGGGACTGGGTATTTTTCAATGACCTCAAATTTTTTGTCATCTGGCATTATACCTTGATCTGTACATTTGTGACCAAGAAAGGTCACTTCATGCATGAAAAATGAGCATTTCTCTGGATGTAGTTTAAGATTGTTTTTTCTGCAAAGTTCAAAGACGTTTGTTAAGTTTTTCAACATATGATTTTCTGAACATCCTACAACTATTAGGTCGTCCATGTAGAGGAATGCCTGGGATGGCTCCAAGCCGGAAAATGCAATTGTCATCATACGCTGGAAAGAATTTGGGGCTATTTTTAAGCCATAAGGTAATCGTGTAAAACGATAAGAGCCATAGCTCGTTGAAAATGAAGTTATATTTCTGGACGATTCCTCCAATTCAATTTGGTGGAATCCGGACATAAGATCTAAACAAGAGAAATACTTTGCTCGGCCCAATTGATCAAGTATATCATCGATTCTAGGTAGTGGAAATTTGTCTGCTAAAAGTTTTTTATTAATTTGGCGATAATCAATTACTAAACGCCATCTTTTCTCTTTTGAGTCAGGTAATGGTTTTTTTGGAACAAGTAACAGAGGGCTATTATATTCTGATACTGAGGGCTCTACTATTTTATTTTTTATAAGTTTGTCCACTTCCTTAGTTATTTCCTCTTTATGACATTGTGGACTTCTATAGTTTTTTATATACACGGGTTCATCATCTTTTACTCTTAATTTTTGCTTGTAGAAATTGTTAGTAGATATCGGTTCGGTTTCAAGACCGAATATGTCACTATATTTTGAACAAAGATTTGTTAAGACATTTTTAAATTGAGTCGGAAAATTTTGTTTTAGTTTATTGATGACTTTTTCGTTTCTATTTGTGCCATTTAAATGGACAATATTATAGTTGTCGATAGATTCGTGTTTAATGTTCTTAAGGTTAACTATTTTGTTCTCATTTGTAGTGTTTAAAATTCGGACGAATGTGGTTTGGGGATCGGAAATTGTATTTCCTATGAATATACCATCTTCAATTTCTTGATTTGGTATTAGGAGGGTTTTATTACTTTCGGTTAAATTTATTTTTCTAATTACTTCGGAGCGGGCTGGTATAATTATTTCGTTAGTTTCTATGTTATGAAGAATTGGAATTTTTATTGGAAATTTTAAATTATCAGGTCTTAAAATGAAAAGGTCATTATCTTGATTGAAGTCCAATATACAATTAAATTTCTTTATGAAGTCTATTCCAATTATTCCGTCTACCGGTATTGAAAAGTTATGGGGAACTATATGAAAGTTATGTGGTATTATATAATTGCTTGTTCTTAATTCAATAAATGATAGTCCTATTGTAGTTATTGAGCCTTTGCCTATTCCCGATATTTGTATAGTGTTATTGAAGTCCGTATCAATGAAGTTGTCGGAATTTTCTTTAATGAGAGAAATATCCGCTCCGGTGTCTATCAAAAAGGTGAGTGATTTTTGTGTAAGTTCATGTTTTACTTTTACAAATATATTTAAATTAAGAGTAATAGAGTGAACTGTGTTGTTTTTTATTGTTGACTTCTTAAGGGAGCTTCCTCGTTTTCCGAGTTAGTTTGAGCCATTCTCACAGTGTTATTTCTGCCATTTTGATTGGTGTAGTTTGTGTTGTTGCCTCCATTACCGCGGTTTTGACCCCGATAGTTTCCTCGGCCTCGGTTATTGTAATTATTATCATAATGATTATAGTTATTATAATTATTTTGGTGATATCCTCGGCCATAGCCTCTTCCTCTATAGTTTCCTCTATAGTTTCCTCTATAGTTATTACCACGGAAGTAATTATTTTTATTTGTATAAAATATGTTGTTTGCATTTCCTGTCATTTCCGTGCTGCAATGAATATATTTTGTAACAGCTTCATTCATTGTTTTGAATGTGCCTGCTTCCAGAATGGTTTTTAATTTGACATTTTCACAATTTTTTATCATTGTAGAAATGGCTTCTTTTGTGCTGAACGTATCTGCATGTTCGGCACTTAATCCTTCGTCAATGTAAGAAGCTTCTAATAGTTTCCGTAGATTGTCTACTTCAGTTGTAAATTGCGTAGCCGTTTTTCCCTTTTGGTATATGTTTAATAATTTCGCTTTTACAACGTCAGAAGAATCGCCCACTATAGTGACCTGGAGTTTACTGATTATGTTATTAATAGTTGTTTCGTTTTGTACTTTGTACAATGTTGTTCCAACTATTTTGGATTTGATTACCTCAACAGCTATGTTTTCGTATGGTCCCTTGGTAAGGTTGACCAATTTCAATGCTGTTAAGAATCTTTGCAGGTGGATTTTTTTCCATCGAACTCTGGAATTGCCGAGCTGATTTCCTTCATGTAAGCTCTATTGGCAATCGAGTCGTCCGTCATATTGATTATATTATTTTCCAAATTTTCGTATGATATATTTTCTTCGGAATCCGACAGTTCGGTCAGCGTTAATACCGCTGGAATAGTCAGGTTGTGTATGTCCTCGGTTTTTGGGAATTCTGTTTCTTTGTTTGTTTCGACTAAATTTTCCGTATCGGAATCTTTATCTTCTATTTCTTCTAATTTCAATTCCTCCTCAAATGTTAATGGTGTATTAAGGATAGATGGAATTAAAATGTCTAACTTATATTTTTCTTTTATATTTTTAAGATTGTTTTTAAATTTAGATAATAATTTTGAGATATCTGTCCAGTGTTTACTGGATAATTTATCTCTGTGTTCGTAAATTATAAGGCGTGCTTCATTAAAGCTGTCTACTAGAACTTTAGCGTGTTTTTGTATGGTTGTTCCCTGAACATTTCGGTTTTGCGAAAGACATTTGTATGACTTGTCGAAATTTGTTCTTATTTCTTTTAATTTATCAGAAATAGTTTTCCAATCCATTAGGCTTTATTTCATAATAATTTTAAAGATTATTATATTGCCAAGCAATGCATTTTTGTCAATGACGGAAAAAACCTTACAGTTTTGTATTGTTGATAATACTATAGCTTTTTGCGTATTATTACAATGTATTAATGGGGAACTACTTAGGTTGAATTTTTCCATATATTCAATTTCTAGTTCATACACTGAGATGGGGTTCCAAAGTGTTTCGAGGATAGATCTTACTCTATAATCGAACATGGGTTCCCTTTCCCGTGTTTTTTCTATACATCTGTTTGTATCCATAATAAAAAAACAGATTTGTAAATAAAAAAAAATTTTTTTTTTTGTTTTTATTTTATTTTTATTATTATTTTATTATTTTACAGACCAGTATGTTTGGGGCTTTGTGTGTTTGCATGTGTATTCACAGTATGGTGACAATAAAGGGCCTGGGCAGTCTGCCGGGCATTCCTTTTTAAGAACTGGCAAAAATTTATCTTTTGGAGGAGATTTATTGTCAACAGTTTCCCCGATGATTTCAATATTTTTGTAACATTTTTCGGGTTCTTGATTTTTCTTTAGTTTAGAGCTTACAAATTTTTTTTAGGGAGTCTAGCTCTGCGTGAAGTTCACATGCTTGTTCCCATGATGTATTATCACTGGCTGCTAATTCATTTCGAATGGCGGCTATTCTTTTAAATGCCTTTTTTCTTAATCCTCCTTTCCTTTTATTATTTTTCGTTTTACGGTCCATCCTTGTTAGGTGGACAATATATTTAAATGTATGTCTTTTATAGAAAGATGCAAAAAAAATGAGTGTTTCTCCAATAGGGTAAAAAAAAAGATAAATGAATTTAAACCTTGTCCAAGTCGTTAGCTCTGCTTATATAACGTCTTTTAATTATTTTATTATGTTTAACGTATAATGCGAGCACGAATTGAGCAACGCTACTAATTGTCAGGATCAAAAGTAGTATCCACATTGACTTAATAGCATCCGTATGATCAACTATTTGAACATTATTAACAACATTAGCTTTATTTCCCGTAGACTGGGTGTCGTCTGAGCCGAACCAACCCATTGTAATTTTTTAATTTTGCATGGGGAGTTAAAAGAATAATAGAAGACAATGCTAATATTGTAATTTAAAAAAAATGTTGTTAAAGTTTATAGTTTTTTTTTTTTAATTCTTATATTCTGTTTACTTATTTTACATTTTTATTTTTTTTTTTTATAAATTTTTTTTTTTTTTTTTTTATTTTGAAAAAAAAATTAATTTTCAAACATATATTCGCATTTAATATTTAATATATTTACTACTTTTTTTTTTCAAAATTCCCTGCCTATTTATAATCTTTTTGGGCCATCTTCTTTTTAAAGCTCAAAATAACACAAATATTTTAAAAATAAAATTGGTTGTACGTTATTATATTATTTTCCATTCTTTTTACAAATTATTTTTCCTGCCTTTCAAAAAAATGTTCTAATTCGGGCCGTCTTCTTGTACAGCTCAAACTTACAATTTTATAATATATTTATATATACAAAAAAAATTGTTCTTCTGCATCCTTGTCCTTAGTATCTTCTCGTCTTCAAGGTCCTGGGCCTTTTTGACTCGGGCGGTGCCGGTGCTGGTCCTTGCACAGGCTATTATTTTTTGATGTTCCGGGCCCTTTGGACTCGGGCGGTACCGGTGCTGGTCCTCGCACAGGTTATTTCCTTTTTATTTTGATGATTTGAATTGTTTTATAATTATTATTTTTTTTTTTAGATATTCCTGGCCCTTTGGACTCGGGCGGTGCCGGTGCTGGTCATCGCACAAGCTATTTTATTTGATGTGTCGCAGGATAAAAGAAGGGTTCCAGGCCGTTTTCCTTTAATCAGGGTGTTTTCTTTTCTCAACGTTAAAGTTTTTCGATATATTTTATCATAATCGTTTCAACTCAGTTTTCATAGCTTTTTGTGTACCATATATTATTCCATTTCATAATCTTGTAGTAACACAACCATAACCATTTTCTTCAATTTTTGTTGATGATTTTTTTCTTTCTTCTCTTTTTTTTTTTTACAATAGTGTTTTTTATTTGTAATAAAATTTTTTTTTTTGTTGTTTATTTTTTATCACTTTTTAACAGTGTTTTTAATTGCTTGACATAAATCCATGTCACGGTCGCCATGTTAAGATATAATTTATGGTTCACAGCACTTTAGTTAGAAATATAAACGCACTGGTTTTATTTTAATTTATAATTTATTTTTATTGATACTTCGTTGTCTTGCCGTCGTTTCTAGACTGCTCGGCCTATATTCTATTTGGGCTTAGCTCTATGTTGCGCGGTCGGCGCTGTCGGTCAAGCCGGCAGCGACGCAACCGCCTTATATATTAGCTTATGTTTATCTCTGAGAACGGTGCCCAGAGAGAGAGAATGGAATGTTATGTGCATACATGGATATATTTGTTGCAGTCGCCAAGCTGTGGGAATAAACTGGCGCGACTTATCACTCGCTGATGGCGTGTGTGGTCAAATTACGTTTGCACTTGAAGAGTGCTGATCCTGCAGACTTGGCTAACATTGTTGCCGATGGTACAGTGTGTACTCTGTATGTATGCACACTACATCCGAGTTACTATAATCACACAGCGATTCCTTGCCCTGAGCTAGTTTTGAAATACATTTTGAATTACTTAAATTAACAATTTTTCCTTTTTTACAAATTTTAACATAGTTTGAAGTTTTACAATCATGGGGTAGGCCTAGTATTACATTGTTTGATATAAAAAGTTCATTAGTTTCTAAATGTATTATTAATTGGTTTCTGATGACAGGCTTTAAAAGAAGATTTTCATAGTTAGTTGGTTCGAGTTCAGGTATTTTTATTAAGTAAATTATGGTTGTTTTATTATGTAAGACAGACACATCAACAAATTCCAGTGTTTCCTCAATTGAAAACGAGGTAATGTTATTTTTTTGAGATATTTTATTTATTTCGTTAAGTTCAGGTTCGTTTAATAAAAGAGTATTAATTACGTTAATTTTAGCCCATTGTATTGCAAATTTAATGTTTCCTATTTCTTCTTTCATAAGTCTAACTTGCGTTTGCAAGCTCGACGCAATATCATTATTAAAAAATCTGTCTTTTTGAATTGAATTTGCTAGCATATTGGAAGTGGTTGTTAAATTATTTATTCTGTCCTGAAGCTGATTATTGATAATAATTTGGTCATTGTTATTTTTAATTAAATTATTGAGGTTACTTTCTATCATAACTAAATCTTCGTGATCTGGGTTACCTGCGATATATTTCCAAGCTGAGCCAATCATATTTATTGACCTAGCTCGACGGCTTTTTGTTGTTAGGGTAAGTGTGCTTAGAGCAGAAAGTGATTGAATTATTTCGTGTGTCAGAGTGTGATAATGTAAACTATTTTGTAATCTGTTTATTGTGTGTTCTCTTATTTGTAATAGTTCCGTTTCAATCTGTTTTAAATTTATGACGTGAATTAATTTTATTGTTGATATCTGTAATTTTCCTATACCCTTATGAATTGTTATAGTATGTGCATCGGTATAATTTGTTATGTCGGTGGTCGCGATTGCCATTGGTATCAGCGTTATTAAAAACAACATCCTGTAATTACAAAAATGTCTCATTAAACAACGGTATTGTAGGGTTATGGGCCGATCACTCACGAACGGACTGATAACCCCAAGCGGACAACAGCTGTAAACGTTATAGGTAATCTTATTTATTATATTTTTGTTTTTTTTTAAGTTTTTTTTTTTTGTTTCGGACTGGCGTGGACAAAAATTTCCTAAGGAGTTTTCGGACTTAGTTACCTTTAATATTACTTTTATGAACTACCCTTCCTGCTTCTGTTAAAATAGTTGTATTCCTGTTTTCTTTGACAATTTCTTTTTTAAAACGTGGGGATAATTTAGAGCCTAGTCTGGTGTTTTGTTTTACAAATATTTCTTGTCCTGGTAGATATGATTTTATAGGTTTCCTTTCTTTGTTGTGGTTTTCTAAATCTATTAATTGCTTTTGTTTAAGTTTCTCTATGTTATCCTGCCTGCTTTTTTCATATTGTTCTGGGTCGGTATTAATATTTCTGCCAAAAAAAATTTCTAATGGTCTTTTCTTCGTTACTGAATGTATTGTGTAATTGTATTCGTAAATGGCTCTGTCTAATAATTCTTCAAAGGTGTTGTATATTTGTTTGGTTTTAAGGCATCTCATTATTTCCGAAAGGGTCGAATGAAATCGTTCAATCTGTCCGTTAACTGAACTTTTGTAGGGAGGAGCTTTAAAAATGGTTATATTTAATTGATCTCTCATCATAAAGGTAATAGATGCTGAATTAAAAGCTTTTTCATTATCCATTACTATAAATTTGGGTACTCCATAGTAGAATATTATTTCGTGTAACTGTTTTTTAATGTCTTCAGTGGATTTGGATTTTATAATTTTTGCCTGTGCTAATTTGGAAAATTTATCTATTGCGGTCAATACTAATTTCTTTTCTGTTGAAAATATGTCAATGTGGATTATGTGTCCAGGGTATTCAGGAATTGGGGTTTCTTTAATTTCTGGATTGGGGGGATGTCTATCATATTTGCCTTCTTTACATAAGCCTAGTATCCACTTCGACGTAAACCGTACGCCAGTCATGAGAGAGAGCGAGAGGCAAACAGCTGGCGTTCACTTTTCGTCGGGCCTTTTTTTCACTTCGGTCTCCTGATCGACGAAAAAAATACCAGAAAATTGCATAGCGTTGCCAGTCTGCGGAAATGAACTTTGGGTGAACCCTAGCGGAAAGATTAAAAAATTTAATCTTTTGGCGTGCGCTTCTCACTGAACATTATAAGAAATGGAGGGAAAAACTCAAAAAACTCACAAAAGTCGATTGCAGGTGTTTACATGTGAGGACAAAATAACATTAATACTATCTGGGGTGCCTCTTGTCAGAGCAAAATGTTTTTTAGGTCCAGAATGTACGAAAAAATACAATAAAAGTGCAGCTATGAACTTTAAATTAGCAAATAATTATCATAAAATTAAAAAAAAACAACTGTTAAATTTAAATTGTATTGTTTTTTAACTTCTTTGTACAGCGGCAGACTTGTCTTGCCAAGGTATTTGATAATATCTTTTAAAGGCTCTTTCCCGCAAGTACGATATTTGAATTTTAACTGATTGTCAACAAACCCAGCTGATTGTCAGTACGACCGTAGCACGCTTAAATCCGATGAACTCTCGAAATTTTGGTCACACTGGAAAGATTAAAGTTTTTACGCTAGCATACTCGTTTGTCGATCTGGATACTAGGCTATACCCTGCATTGTTTGACTAATGTTGTTATTTTTTGTTTCATTTTGGGGAAATAATATTTTTCTGCAAGTTGGTTTTTGTTTTCTTCTGCGTTTCTATGTGCTCTGTTATGTGTTTCTAATATTAATTCTTCCTGCTTAGTTTCTTCTGTCAAATCTTCTACTTTATTTTGTGTGAATCTGATTTTAATGGATCCGAAATGTTCCGGATAAATTCGCTGTATCTCTCCCATTATCTCTTCTGATGTGAAAATTCCATTTAGGATTGACGGATTTAAATGTTTTTTTAATATTTCAATAAGATCAATATTCTGAAAGTCTGGTCGAGTTATAACGTGTCTATGAAAGGTGGGGAACGGAATAGTAAATTTGTAGTCGGGGGGGTTTTCTTTGTAAATAAATATCTGATTCTTAAAGGCATTTATTGGTACTTCGACGCTGGGGATAAGGTTATGACCAGAGCTCTGCGCGCTGTGTTGTGTTGCTGTTAATGAGTTAATTTGGTTGCTTATGGGGATCCTAGACAAAGCATCGGCCACTATGTTTTCCTTTCCGGGTTTATAAAGTAATTCTTTATTATATTCGTCAAGATATGATTTCCATCTCTTGATCGCTATCCCTCCCTTCCAATTACAATCGTGTGTAAGTGGTTCGTGGTCAGTATAGATTTTAACCTTGGTTCCACCGTAGAGATATCCTCTAAGTGTTTTTACTGCCCATGAAATGGCTAACATTTCTTTCTTTGCCGTTTCGTAGTTTTCTTCGGTTTGAGATAGTGTTCTAGATATGAAAGCTATAGGTCTGTCTTTTTGTGAAAGTACTGCTCCAATTGCGTGATCGGAGGCGTCTGTTGTCAATACAAATTCCTCGTTAAAATTTGGATATTGTAATATTACGTCTTCTGAAATTAGGGTGCTTTTTAATTTATTAAAGGCCTGAATGGCTTCGTTGTTGAAGTGAATAGATTTCTTCGATGAAGCTTTCTTCGAAATTCTCCCATCCTCGCCTCTAAGTAATGTGGTGAGTGGTTTTGCTAGTGCAGCGTAGCCCATAATAAATCGTCGGTAATACCCTGACAGTCCAAGGAAAGATCTTAATTCCTTAACGTTTTTGGGAATGGGGTAGTTAGCGATGGCCTCTACCTTTGTTGGATTAGTTTCTATTCCCTTATCTGAAATTACAAATCCTAAAAATTCAACTTTATTTTTGAAAAATTCGCATTTATCCAATTGGCATTTTATGTTAGCATTATTTAAGGTTTCAAATATTGTATCTAAATTTTTTGAATGAGATTGTGCGTCTGGACTGAAGACAATTATGTCATCGATATAAATATAACAGATTTTCCCTATGTGTTCCCTAAGAATGTCGTCTAGGGCACGCTGAAAAATAGATGGTGCGTTTTTCAGTCCAAATGGAAGTCTTGTGAACTCAAATTTTCCGTTATTCACGGAGAAGGCTGTTTTTTTTCTATATCGCTTTCTTTTAAAAGAATTTGATGGAACCCACTTTTGAGATCTAACACAGAAAACATTTTATTATTTCCCAGTTGTGCAAGAACTGCATTTATGTCTGGTATCGGGTATCTGTCTGCTATTGTAACACTATTTAATTTTCTGTAATCTATTACCATTCTATATTTCTTTACATTGGAGGCATCTAATTTTTTTGGTACAATCCACACTGGTGAATTGTAAGGCGATCTAGAGGGTCGTATTATATTGGTGTCTAAAAGTTCTTTTATTTGTCGGTCAATTTCGTCTTTGAGTGCCATTGGATATTGATAAAATTTCGAGTAGACTGGTGTGTCAGTGTTTGTACGTATCTCAGCTTTCACGTTTGTTGTGTAAGTCAATTTTCCGTTTGGTTCTGCAAAAAGATTCGGATATTTCTGAATAAGTTGGTTAAGATCTGATTTTTGTGTCCCAGTAAGATGATCTGTCCGAGGAATAATTAAATTTACAGCTTTGAATTTTTTTTCTTTAATATGGATTGTTTTTCCATTTTTTAAGTGCATAGATTTGGTATTAGTGTTAATTATTGCTCCTAAATTTTTTAAACTGTCGTTTCCCAGAATGGCATCAAATGTTTTTAAAGTCGGTAATAAAAAAAATTTAATTGTTGTATTAGGGTCGTTAAATAAATTGGCTGATTTGTGATGTGTAATTTTAATACTTCCGCCAACCGAGATGGCGTCAAACGGGCATTTATTTTCTATAGGATTTTTTACGAATTTTGGCAAGATGTAATTATTGTTTGAACCGGTATCAATTAATATTCTCCACTCCTCAGTTTGCATTCAAAATATGGCAATGAGGAGTTTGTTAGTCTAAAAAATGAAGGTAGGTATAATCATATTGGTATTCTTGGTCGGCTTGGTTTATGGATTCAGAATATTCTGTTAGGGATTCGGGATATTCAGATTGTGATTCGTCCTGTGATTTTATGGTTTCGTTATATTCGTCAAGGGTTGGTGTTTCATCTTCCACTTCTGAAGAAGTGTGAGGGGCTGCTTGAATATTAAAATTTCTGGATTTTTTTACGGCTTCGTTTAGAGGCATTGGTGGTCTTTTACCAGCTTCGAAACGTATGGGTTTGTTCATATAATTGATATGTTTTGATTGCATGGTCCTGTCGATGTCCATGGGTTCTGGTCGTGGTTGTGGCTTTACAGCCAAAGGTCGAGTCGGAGTAAAGTTTCCTGAAGGTCGAACTGCAGTATATTGTGGGACTGGTGGAATTTGATTGTTATTGTAGAACTGGGGTCGTGGTTGATTAAACATATTATTATTTTGTCTAGGTGGAACTAGAGGATTTTGATACTGGTTATTAATGGGGAATGACCACTGTGGCCTGCTTGGCTGTGGTCTGGTTGGTTGTGAATGTGGTAAGTTTTGGGAAGGCACGTTTCTAAATCCGGATTGTTGCCCTCTATTAACTGCATGGTTTGCACGGAACGCTTGGTTCTCTAGCTTTAAACAAAGATGTAAAGCTGAAGGAAGATCGGTTGGTTCCTTCATACCGAGAAGACGAGATAAATCTAAATGTCCCTCTACATTTTCGTCATGAGTTTTTCGGCTTCCATTCCTAATTTCATACATCCAACCTTATTAAGAACAAGCGAAAGGTGTTTGTAGACTGACTAATGAAATTCCTCTACCGACTGGTGAGCACCCTGACATAGAGTTGTCATTTGGTATTCAAGAGTGCCTAAATCCCGCATATCTGCGTAGTGCAAAGTTAGACATTTAGAAATGGCATTCCAGTTGAGTGGAGTATTATAAGATTCTAACGCAGTGTCTGCGTTTCCCGTGTTTTTATTACGTATGGTATGTAGAATCCGAAAATACTTAGATGTGCCTACAGTGTGTTCATATGTTTTAAGAACTCTATCCACACCCTTTTTCCAAGAACTGAATTCTGTTGGGTTGCCAGAAAATTCCCTTAAGCTTTTTACGATGTCTGGTACCCTATCCAAACCTTCGAGGTTAGCTCGATTTTCATAGGAAATTTCCTGATTTGGAATCTGTGCAAAATCGAATCCTGTGTTTTGAGCTTGTTGTAATAGGACCGGTAATTGTTCAGCAATTATTTGTCTGACTGCTTCTTGTAACTCTAATGCTGCCATATTGTCTCTGTGTTCCTGATGTAATTCCTGTCTATGAATTTGTCTTTGATTTTGAACTATGTTAGCTGGACGTTGTTCTTCCTGATTTAAATTTTGAAGTTGTTCTGGCTGATGTTGAGGTTGTTCTTGAGGTTGTAAATCAATGACGGGTGGTCGTATAAGATTATGCCGATTGGCCATAGGAGATTTTTTTCATGGGTCTGTCTTACGATAAAAATGGTTGATAAGTATAATTCTTATAAATATTAAGTTTCAAAATTAATTATTATTTTTTTTTTTATATGATAAGGAATGAATGTTTCATTTGCTTAAATTAATTTTGTAATTTAATTCGAATTTAAATAGTAGTAGAAATGTTTAATCAAATTTAAATCACTTAAATACTTTAAAATACTTTAATTCAATTGGTATTTAAAAATGGTTATTAATTAAAAATTTTATATGAATAAAATTTTAATAACTCAAAATAATTAAATTTAATTTTAAATTTTATATTCACTTTAAATTTAAATGGAATTCAAATTTTAGAACTTTAACTTTAAAATTTTATTTTAAATTTTTAACTTTTGATTTTTATAAAAAATTTTTTTTTTTTAGTGTAGAGAATTTTTTGCTTTTATTTTGGTTTAACTTTTGGTTTGGTTGCCTTCACTTATTCACTATTCACTTAACTTATCATGATGTGGCTACACCTCCTGGTGATCCGGATGTCTTCCTTTTTGTTTCCTACTGGGGATCCTGCGATTCACACTTAGTAGAGGTTGTCCTGCGGGCGTACCTGACAGTACTTGTAGTCCACCGATGGATCAGTAAACTTGTTTTTCACCGACCGGTTACCGTCTTCAGCTTGCAAAATTAATTGCCAAGGAGTCTCTCTGATTTCAGGTTTTATGTTTGGGCCAACGGAGTCGCACAAAAATATTTTAATTATTTGCACTAAAAGGAACTTAATCGTTTTTCCTCGCGTTGGTCCCTGTTCGGGCGCCAGTTAATTTCCAGGATAATAAAAACCCAAAAAATAAGTTTTGAACGTTTGATTTATTCGGAGTTCAATTTGAGACTGATTTTATTCATTTAAAAATTCCCTGATCTAAGCTGTGGGTTGGGGCAGCGACGTCGACGTCGCGGAAGAGACCGCGGCGGTGGCCTAGTTCTGGTGGAGCGGCTGAAACTGCAAGGTTTGCAGAATCGGCATTTTGGTACTGCGCTGTGGCTGCTGACCGGATGCGTGTGTTTATGTTATTGAACTTGGGGGTTCTTGGCGTGTTTATGTTATTGAACTTTCGGGCTCTTGACCGTTGTATTGAAATGTTGCAATGTTGCCATCGACAATGTTGCAATATTTCTCGGAAAAAATGTAGAAATATTTCTGTGATTAACTTATACATATATATCGGGGGCTCGTTTGGTGACGGATTCATTTTTATTTAATTTTCAAAGCACAGCAAGTTCTGCTCGTCTCTATGCCGCAAATCGAACTGACCTCCAAGAACGCAGAGCTCAATTTTACCAATTCCTTCTTTGCTCCTGCCTCTGTTCTCACTCAGTTCGCGGAATACGATCAGACCTCACTCAGTAGCAGACACTCAATTTCCGCTACTATGCTTCTTTCCCGCTAAATGCGCATTTACAATCCAAAGTTCCAAAATATGTCTCGCCAATGCGTCGCCTACTTTAAATGACGTTCTAGGAACGCAGCGAACACACACTGACCTACGAAGAACATGTAATTGCCTCTCCGACACGGCCTTCCTGACAAATCACACGTCCTCGAGTGCTACCTTTAAATCACACAGTTTTCACATATCAGTTGTAATTCATTTTTATTCTCTTCATTAAAATTTCTTCACATAATTTGAGGCATTTGGACCAACATAAACGAATAAGTTTCTTGATAACATTCTTTACATTACTTTTATTTCTTAACCATATTTAACAATTCATACTAACTTATGAACTTTATCAACTTGTGCATTTTCATTCACACCAAATTACCGACCCCCGCCATAGCAAGTCCTTCTGCTATGGTGCGGTCACCACTGACCCCCGCCATAGCAAGTCCTTCTGCTATGGTGCGGTCACCACTGACCCCCGCCATAACATGTCCATCTGTTATGGTGCGGTCATTAAATCCCCTCTTGGGATTCCAAAGCACCTACAGTGCCATCCATATCTTCATTTCCCACTTGGGAATCAGACTCAGCTCCTTTTGAGTCGTCGAATTCTTCATCAACTTCTTCACTTATTTGTCTATTCGGCAATGCTCTCAAAAATTCATGCGCATACTTATATGTTCTCTTATATGTTCTCTTACTCATCTAGTAACTCAATGATTTCAAACGGATCTTTATGTTTTGGGTCAAGTTTTGTCTGGTGTCGCTCTTCCTTTCTCAACAATACATGGTCTCCAACGTTAAATTTAATTATTTTTGCTTTGTTCTTATCAAATCTACGTTTGTCGTAACGAGCATTAACTTCCATATTCTCCTTAGCTTGTTTTCTTACGGATTCTCTATTAATTAAATTATCCTCTTCTTCACCTATTGGCAATAGGCCGAAAGGTCTAGCTTCCCTACCGATAAGCATTTCTTATGGGCTGACCTTGGTGACTCGATTAGCTGTGGAATTCATTGCCAACTGTACTTCGGCCAATGCATCTTGCCACGATCTCTGACTTGTTTCGACAGCGGTCAACATACTTTTAAGTGTGCTCATAATACGTTCAACCTGGCCATTTGCCCTACTCGCGCCCGTTGCAATTAAGTGAAGCTCAATTTTTTGGGAAGAACAAAAATCACGAAATCCTGAGCTGGCAAAGTTACGGCCCTGATCCGCTATAATTCGAGTAGCCACACCAAACAAACACACGACGGCTTTAAGGGCTTTAATAGAACTTTCTGTGTCAATATTTAAGATATGATGAAAATAAACAAATTTTGTGAACGCATCCACCAAAACAATTACATACTCCTTTAGGTCGTTCTTTCCACTCAACTTTCCAGTAATATTTATGTGCACTGTGTGCCACGGAATTTCGACCTTATTAATCGGATGTAATTCCACCTGAATTTTCGCAACCGGTGGCTTGGCTAGTTTACAGGTAATGCAGTTTTCGACAAACCTTCGAACGTACTTCGACATATTTTCAAACCAATAAAACCCATATACCTTATCCAAGGTTTTTTCCCAACCCAAATGCATAATAGATTCGTGGACGTGATTAATCACTGCCCATCTAAATGCCCTAGGTATTACAGGTAAACACTTGTTTTTGCCGTTCCTTTGTATTTTTCGATATATAACGCCTTTTCTCAATTCATAAGTTTTATCTAAATTTTCCGGCAATTCGTTATTTTTAAGCTTAGCTAATAAATCAGCTATTTCAGGGTCCCGTTGTTGCTCAGAAACTATCCAATTGTCAGTTACCTCAGTCAATTCAATTCGCTTTTCAACAATTTTCTCTACGCTCTTGCATTCTTTAATCATCGGATTCCTTGATAAAAAATCTACGTGTGCCATTCTTTCTCCTTTCGTGTACTGAATGTCAAAATCAAACGACTGTAGAAAAGCCCACCATCGATGCACCCTTGGTGAAAAATACGATTTTGTTCGACTAGCTTTTACCGAATTGCAATCAGTAAATACAACAAATTTACGCCCCTGTAAATAATGACCAAAATGTTTAATGGCATTGACGACTGCCAAAGTCTCAAGCTCCTATGTGTGGTATTTTGATTCAGCAGGTGACGTGAATTTACTAAAATATTCAACAACATAGGGCTTTTTGTCGATTTTATGAAGCGAAATTGCACCATAGCCAATTGCGCTGGCATCTGTATGAAGTTCAATCGAATGTTGAGGGTCGAATATGGTTATCACCGGCTCCTGGGTTAAAACGGATATTATTTTCGAGCGAATTCTTTCATGCTCTAACAGCCAAACGAAATCTGAATTTTTCTTTGAAGTGAGCGAATACAGTATTTTTAAGGTCTCTGAAAATTTTGGTACAAACTGCCGAAAGTAAGATGCTAGCCCTATAAATTGTCTTAACTGCGTAACCGTTTTTGGGGGTGCCAATTCTGTCAGCGCTTGAATTTTGCGTGGATTGGGGCGAATCTGTCCTTTGCTCACTTCAAACCCCAGATATTCTATACTAGTTTTAAGAAAGGAACACTGAATGAAAATCCAGCCTTGCTCAAGGTTTCTAGCACAATCTAAAGCACGATCTAAAGCTTCGTGCTTAGTTTCGGCCACAATCAAAACATCATGTTAAGTCGCTTTCCTTTAAACTTGTCTGCAACACTTTCCTTGACCAACGAACATTCAGCTTCTGAGTCGAAGCAAAATAGTATTGACTCACCGGATGCTTTTATTATTCCCTTGGTCGGGGAAACAATGCAAATGTCCTCACGCTTCTCGAAGGAGATCTCATTTCCGCTGGTCCGGATTTTAGGACATGAACTAGCGTAATTTCCCAGTTCGACGCATTTAAAACATCGTATATTGGAGCGATCCTTCACTCCAGTATGCCTGCTCCCGCACAGAATTAAATTTCGGCAAAGCAACATGTACAGGCCTTGCATCTGCTACCGGCCTTGGATTCTGCATGGATTTGATAATGTCCATTAGATTCCGGTTCTGTGCTTCAAGAGCTGCGAGGATCTGGTTTGAATCTTGAACTCTAGGCTCAGCCGATCCCACTTCTGATATCGGGGGCTCGTTTGGTAACGGATTCATTTTTATTTAATTTTCAAAGCTCAGCAAGTTCTGCTCGTCTCTATGCCGCAAATCGAACTGACCTACGAAAACGCAGAGCTCAATTTTACCAATTCCTTCTTTGCTCCTGCCTCTGTTCTCACTCAGTTCGCGGCATACGATCAGACCTCACTCAGTAGCAGACACTCAATTTTCCCGCTAACTGCGCATTTACAATCCAATGTTCCAAAATATGTCTCGCCAATGCGTCGCCTACTTTAAATGACATTCTAGGAACGCAGCGAACACACACTGACCTACGAAGAACATGTACAGTGGATCTCATTAATATTCGGTTTTTTGTTTTTTAAACTTCAAAAGCAAATAAAATGTACAAGACTAAGAAAAAACAATTTTTTTTTAATGTGGTATTAAAGTTGGTAATATTACCTTTTCATAGGTATATATATATTGAGACTTTATTTAAAATTTACAGAAGAAACATATATAAACAAAAAAAAGCTCAAAATTTGCGTTACTTTAGTATTCGGTATTTTTTGAACGTCGTCAAAAAAAACCCTGTGGCAACTCCAAAAACCCAAAAATTAGCGCGAAAAATGGGTTTCCCAGAAAAGCCAACATCTATGTGTCAATAATTGACAGCAAACAGACAAATATACTAAGTTTTAGCTCCAAAATTTAAGATGGGCCGTAAGAGCAAAAATTCGTCCTTGGAGCAGCGAAAACTCGTTCTCCAACTGCATTTAGAGGGCAAAACTTACAAGGAAACTGCCAAAATCCTGGAGATGAAGTCGAATACGGTTGGTGACATCGTCCGACGGTTTAAAAATGAGGGAAGAGTCGCCTCAATTAAGCAAAAAGGACAACCGAAAAAATTGACTGAGCGCGAAGAAGCGGAAATAGTCCGAAAAGTGAAGAAAAATCCTAGACTTAGTGCGCCAGAATTGAAGGCCGAACTCTTCGCCGACCATGGGAAGACCGTTTCAGCCCAAACCGTTCGTCGTACCATAAAAAACCATGGGTACAAGTTGTACCGTACAACGGCAGAGTCGCTCGCAAAAAGCCTTTGCTGGCTGAGCGTAACCGGAAGTTAAGGAAAAATTTTGCCCTGGAGTACTCGAAAAAGGACCAAAGCTGGTGGGACGATGTAATTTTCTTGGACGAGAGTAAATTTAACCTTTTTGGCAGTGACGGCAAGACCATGGTTTGGCGGCAACCAAATACGGAGCTGCAAAAAAAACACCTAAGACCGACTGTAAAACACGGCGGCGGAAGTGTGATGATTTGGGGCTGCATTTCCGCAAAAGGAGTGGGAAATCTTGTATTTATTGAAGGAATTATGAACCAGGACCAATATTTAAAAATTTTGAAGGAGAATTTGAAGCAGTCGGCGGAAAAAATGGGCATTGGCGAGACTTTTAAGTTGTACCAAGACAATGACCCGAAACATAAGGCCCATAAGGTTAGGTCCTGGCTGCTTTATAACTGTCCAAAAGTTTTGGAAACGCCTCCTCAATCGCCTGATCTCAATCCGATTGAGAATTTGTGGAGTGAGTTGGACCGCCGTGTCCACAAAATGCCAATTTCATCCATATCGGCCTTGAAGGAACGGCTTCAGGAAGAGTGGGCTAAAATTGGCCCCGAATACACCAAAAAAATTATTCAAAATATGCCAAAACGTTTGGCCGATACCATAAAAAATAATGGCTATCATACGAAGTATTAAATTAAGTTTATTTTCATGATAAAAAATGTTTAACATAGTCGATAATCATTATCGGGGCAAAAAAAATATGAGGCGGCATTATCGGATAATGCCGCCTCATATTTTTTTGCCCCGCTACTAGATTTGTCGCCATTAGTCGCTATGATATTTGGGTGCTCCAGGTTTCACGATACAGCTAAGATGTTTAGCGACTTTTTGAAGTACATACATACATATATGTATATGTATTTTACAAATTGGAGTTCCCAAATGGCTTTTTGCTGAAAAACTCTCTCAATATGTGGAACTTGCCACCCATTTTTTAAAAATGAATAACAAAACAAGGAGAAACACTTCAGTCGAGTGCCTCTACTATAACCTCGACTTGACTTTAGTTGTCAATAAAGTTGCTAAAGTATATTACTAAAATCAGAAAAAGCGGTTATTAAAAGATTTTTTTATTTTATATTAAATAAAACTATTGTTTTAAGTTATTATTTCACCATGTGTTTACAAACAAAAGCGAACTTGGGTTGGTGTAGTTACGTATTTACATACATACATATGGGGGCGAAAATGTGCGAGTTGAGCGACGACGAAATGGAGTGTCGTCGATCGAATTCGACTTTAATTTTCATATAACTTCTCTTAAACCCTATGCTAACCTAAGAGGCGAGAGACGGGGAGAATTCGGAAAAGCGAATTAAAGCTTTATTGGCTCCTGCTCTCGCCTTACAACTAGATATTTTAAAATCTTTATATTATTTTCTTGTTTTTCTTTCCCTTTATTTCTCCAAACCCAAAAACTTTTTGAAAAGAATTAGTATGGCAATACCTTTCGATCAATGTACAATTAGTTTTGATATTAGCAGATTTTCAGTTTTTCCGCCTTTTACATAGCAGTCTCCCTCTAAATTTAAATTGGTAAACATCTAACCAAATAAATATTTTGCTTTTGCAGTCTTTAGAAGCTAAGAAGATGGCTGATATTTCCAACAAGCTTGCCAAGGTTGAGGAAGCCACTCGCAAAAAGGATGAGATTACCAATGAGTTCATAACTCAGACCAAGGAGCAGCTGGAGTCTAAAATGGAGCAGCATGTAGAGAAACGAGACGCCATCATCAGTGACATGAAGGAGAAGCTGAAGGTTAAATGTTTTATGATAATCCTATTCTTGACAAAATATTTTTATTAATTTGAACGAAAAACAGATTCATGCGCAGGAGATCGAAAAGACGCGTGAGACTCTTGAGCAGCAGAAGGCCAACGAGCAGAAGGCAATCGAAGAAAAATTGAAAATTGCCCAGTCTTTGCGTGATGAAAATATTAAGAAAATGTTGGATCGTCTAAAAGAGCATGTGAGTGTGCATGTGGCTGTCGACCAAGATGACTGAAGGATTTTAGTTTCTTTTATTCAATAAACATATAAATTACATTTTTATTTAACTCACGCATCCCTAAATCTGCATGATTAAGAAAGAAATCAAGCCATGATTATTATTAATCGGAAAAGCACAACCATCTTTGGTATATAATCTTTTATCTGATATGAAATATTCTTTTCGTCTTCACAAAGCCCATCAACATTTTTTGTATTCATTCTAATGTTCTTGACAATAAATGGTATTTAAATTTTGTTTTGCCTTTTTTTCTGAATGCACAACATTTGAAGAATATTGCGTTAAAATTTTAGATTGATCCGAGTAAAACTTCCGAAGTTATACATATGTAGGTAGTTGAACGTAGGTGAGTTAGCTCGTTTTGTATTCGATTTTCGGGTGTCGAAAACTTTAAAACGCTCTCCTGAAAAGTTGTCATTTCAAAGTCGGTGAACACGATCCTGTAAAATCTACTGGACGAATCGTTTTGTAATTTGGCACACTATTTTTGTACCTAAATCCTCAGGTACTGACGTTAAGTTTTTTTTTTTACTGATTAGGCTAATCACGAATTTTTAGGCTAAAATCACGTTTTTGAATTCAAAGTGTTACCAAAAATTCAAAAATTGTTACCTTTAGTTACCTTTAGAAAGAAACGCAGTGAAGGAGACATCTCCGACCCTATAAAGTACATTAATTCTTGATCAGGATCGCTTCCTGAGTTGATATAAGCATGTCCGTCTGTCCGTCTGTCTGTTTCTACGCGAACTAGTCTCTCAGTTTTAAAGATATCGAATTGAAACGTTGCACACACCCTTCATTCCTTTGCACGCTGTATGTGTATGTATAAGTCGGAACGACCGGGATCGGCCGACTATATCCCATAGCTGCCATATAACTGAACGATTGGAAATGCCATAACTTTGGTGTTTTTAAAGTTAGGAATTTGGGATTTTTAATAAGTTTTAAGAATGCATCATATGAATTATTTAAAAGAATATTATTTACAGAATATTCTGCTCCGCCCGAAGTTAGCTTTCCTTTCTTGTTTAAAACCTTTTTCCTTGGAGGCGCTTACGAAACTTGGCTGCGAACGGCTTATTTTTTTTTTCGATGAAAATTTGTGAGAACTTAGTTTAAATGTTGTACTTTTATCTCTATATATAAAGCTATCAGTAAGAAAACTGGGAATCAGCGCACAGCCAAAACCACTGGTTAACAATATTAATATGTATTTTTATTATATTCTAATAACTTTAAACTGATTTGCTAAGATTTATTGGGGCTCCCCAAGTGGCCCCAATCGCTTTCAATTGGAAAAAAGGTCAAATTTCCTTTCAAAAATTCTTGACGCTAAATCGTTTAACCAATCGAATCCGTGTTTGCGCCCAAAAATAGTTTAAGACATTATAAATGTTTAAAAAAATTGACCGCTAAGATTTAAGCCTTTTTACTATTTTTAACACCCGTTCTAAAATTACAATTTAGCAAAAAATATCTTCAAACGTCGAAAAATGGCACTTCTAAACTGAGTATCAAAAATTCCTTCGGTAAAGTTTTTCCTTAAGCTTTAACGATTCATTTGATGGTTTTACCAAAGCTCTAGCTATCTTCTAAACAAAGAAACTAAGCAAAAAGGCGATCTATTATCGAATTTAAGTGCTCTTTACAGTTATTGCTGCCAGAATACTCAAAAGACGTTTTTTTGGCGAAAATCTTGATAGTGTAGTAAAAATATACCATTCAAATTGTTTTTTGCGGTGTTTATTTTTACAGTGTTCTGCCACGCGCTGTTAGGAAACATAAGAGCGGGAGATCGCAGTAGATAGAGAGAAAGGAAAGAGTGTAGCAAGTGCGCAAAAGAAGAAGTTAACGGGGAAACTTTCAATTTGGTCAGAGTCGTATCAAGAAAATTTCTTAGCATAACCGTGTATTTTGGTGTATAACCGTATGTGAGCAATAATATTATTATATTAGTTCGCCTTTCTCGGAATTTTTATTTTTTCTATAGAATGTGCAAACTTGTTGATATTTTTGATGTTAACTTAAAAATTTGGTGAGTTATGCCAGTTAGTTTCGTTTTTTACTATTCTTAATTAGTATCGTCATAAATGATTTACATTTAAATGATCATTTTGTTTTTTATTAATTATGTGCAGTTGTGATATACCAATTAGCATACTTGCATTTTGTACATATATAAATGCGTTTTTGTAGTTTTTAATCTTATTATTCGATATAAACATTGCATAAAATGCACTATTTAAAAAAATATTGTCTTAAATTTAAGAGCTTCCTGTATGGAGACAGAAATAATGCAAACTTAAGACATCGCAAGCGAAGCTGCGGGCACCCTGCCTGTACGTTATAAAATAATTAATCTCACATTAACCGTATCGTGTGACAAAATTCATAAAAAGAGGCCTTTTTTGGCCGAATTAACCATACCCCTCCCCCTTTAAGCTGTATAGGCTTCAAAAGAGTTGACACTGAGGTAAAACGGATTCAGACATGTCGTTTGTAACGACATCCCAAATAATCCAATTGTATATGTATATATAACCAATGTTTTTTAAATTTACGATTTGTTTATAATTTTAAGTACAATTTTTAGATAACTTAGGTAAAAATATGTTCTAGAATATATTACATTTTAAGTACACTTACTTTTTATACCCTTGCAGAGGGTATTATAATTTCAGTAAAAAGTCCGTCTGTCCGTCCATTTCTACTCAAACTAGTCCCTCAGTAAAGCTATTTGCTTGAAACTTTCCCAAAAGTTCTCTTTTTATTCAAGGTAGTATATAAAAAAAATAAATGTGAACAAATTTGTATTTTGCTGTTTTTCTATTTATCAAAATATTTCTTTGAGATAATTGTACAAACTGCAAGGGTAGATAAACTTCGGCTTGCCGGGATCGGCCGACTATAGCTGCCATATAACTGAACGATCGGAAATGCCATAACTTTGCTGTTTGTAAAGGTAGGAAGTTGGGATTTTTATGGGTATTAAGAGTGCATCATATAAGTTTTTTGAGAATATAATTTACAGAATATTCTGCAAGGGTATATCAACTTCGGCTCCGCCCGAATTCAGCTTTCCTTTCTTGTTTTATTTTGATTTTATGTAAATAAGTGTTTAATCATGTGTGCATATAATTTTTGGTTTTTTTCTTATATCCTTTCATTTAGAACACAATCAAAATTGCCGAAATCAAATCGCAGAACGATCAATTGGAATGTCAAAAGCTCGAGGAGAAAGCTCGCATTTATGAGAACAAATTGTTCGCCGCAGAGCAAAAGCGCGAGAAGGAATTGCAAAAGAAAATTGAAAAAGTCCAAAAACTCGTACGTTCCCTCAAAAAAGCAACCATTTGCCTTATTGTTCGAGTAGCACTTGGTTGTTGTTGTTTCATCAGTTCCAGCTCCTTTGGATAATGAATCCCCACTAATCATTCATCGTTTCTTGTACTTTTAGGAGCGTCGTGCCGAGCTAGTGCGCCAGAACAAGGCCCAGGCCCAGGAAATAGATGGCCAGCAGAACCCCATTGTCTCATCCGGCTAGAGAGGTCGATATTGCATCGAGAGCTGTGCTCACTTACTGCAAACATGGCGACTACAAAAAGAATAGCAACACTGCATAATACACCAACACATATTTAAGCAAGAAAACTATTTAAAATTAAACCAATTTCTTCAAAATTCTCAAGTATTATAGAAAGAAACGAAAAGGCAAGAAGAAAATCTTAAAGCACCTCTGAGCGAATTGAGCCGAATAACGAAAGAACATTTACTCACAAACAGTAAAACGCTAAGTTCAAGTAAAAAGAAATGATGCTTACGGCAAATTATTGCAAAAAATAAATAGTATGGGAAGTCAATATTTAAACTTTAAAGCTCTGCCAGAAAATTAAAATTTAAAGCCTGTCATTTAAAATTTAAAATGAAATAATATTTTCAGCTTGACTTTCAGTTTTTTTAAGCTTAAAACTTTTTACCTCACGACTTTCCTTTATTTTAATTTTTTACTTTAATACTTTTAAAAATATCGCGATGTATTTGCATCGATAAATGGCTTTCGAGGGTATCATTTTTCAAAATATCTTAAATAAATATATGATTTTATGTATAATTTAATAAATATTTTTGGTTACTAACTTGCTAAAAAAATATATATATTTGCTGAATAGCTCAACACTAACAGATAATTATTTTTTATAAGTTTCGCATTTTCTATTTATAAAATAAATGTCAAACAGAAAAAATACATAAGAAATGCTTAAAAACTTTAATAAAAATCAAATAATGTAAAACACACAAAAAACATTTTGGTTTTATTTACATACAACACAGACATGTTTAAAAACCATTAATATAAATGAAAACAAACTACATATGTATAAGCATACATAAATGTGGGTATTATATGGAAATGCATTTTTGTCTAACGTCGAGTTATTTTTAGAAATTTATAAACATTGAATGGGGTTATAATAGAAAAAAAGTGAGACAAATGGGATATTTAGGCAAATTTTTTCATCCTGCTGGTTTTTTATTTAGTTTTGCACCAAGGAACGCTTTAAAGGATAGCTTAAATTTAAATTATATACCGTTATAAATGTGTACTCGTGTAAAAGTATGGCTTCTACAAATGAATATCAATAATATAAAACTCTTAATAAAAAGAGCAATGGCAAAACAACTACACACACGCACAGACCAAAAAATTACCCAGACACGAAAACTTTCAAACATACTCAAGAAAAGTGAACAAATAAACGTAAAGCATCAATACAATTGATAAAAATGCTTTGATATTTACTCAATTTATGATATGTATATTAATGGCTAATCAATATAATCTAATGCAATAATCAGCTGTACGAATCTTTTAAGTAAGAAGAGAGCGATACATTTTTGAAAAATGTTCTTTACACATGCCAGAAATACGATCGCTTAAAAAAACACATTTTTTAAGTTCACGCATAAATTAAGTTCATATAAGCCACAGATAACTGACCATACGCGAGCAAAATACTTATAACAATTGTATAATAAAAGTGCGTAAAACAAATAAATGAAATATTTATAATTGGTGAATCTTGTTTTTTAAATTTATATATTTTTACAAACTTTCCTCAAGTTTCCTATCGAGTTAGAAAAAAATGGCGCCATGCGATGGGGCTTTATCCGTGTGGCAGAGTTGCTCCACTATTTCCTAGGCGCATATGTACTGTACTCGCAACATCGAGCAAAACACTTTGGAGAACGAGAGTATGTCCCCATACTTATATTTGTGGTTTACAATTAACTTATACAATTTATTTATTGAAGGTATTAGGGAATACTTTGTGAAGGTTTTGTCATAGAGTAAGAATCTATATAGAGGTTTCATTTGCTCTCCCCGCACCTCTGCCAAAGCTCTGCTGAGAGCCATGTTCGAAGCCAACTTCGCGAAGCTTCGGTTGAAACAAAGACCAATATAATCTCTAAGATGCATAAATATGCATAAAAATCTAAAAATAGAATTGCACGAATAAGCAAGTGCGTATGTGTGCGTATTTGTTCGAGAAGACGATTTTCGGACAGAAATCATTTCTGGACTAAAAAACTAATTGTGTGACAAAAGAACTTCTATGATTGAACAGGATGTTTATTTAAATTGCATTTATGTACATACATGTCGCAATGAAGCTTGATGGAAAACCTTTTTATTAACCTTAAAAACGAATATCTGCATATTTAAATTAAGGCAGGCTTGCACCTTTTCTGGAATTTATTTCTTGAAAAGTATGGTAGGTGTGGGAATAAAATTTTAGCCAGTTGTAGGGTACAGTTTATTGAAGCTACACAATTTTTTTGAGTGCGATCCAAGCGAAGGGGGGAGGGGGAGTACCGAACAATGGCGGCATGTCTCGTCCTCATGGCGGATTTTTTGGAATTTTAAGAAATAATCTGAAACGCAAAAAACGAATATATTCTTAATCTGTACACTTGCTCGCATGGCTTCAACTAGGATAATTGAAAAAACATAAAAAATGCAAAAATTATGAGCTTTTGAAAAAAAAATCGGTTTTTTCCTCATTTTTTCGTTACTCATTATTTTTTTAAATAAACAATTTTTAATATTTTCAAAAGATCCTAGTCTATACCATGCACATACTTCTGAGGAACATGTATAAAAAATTTCATGACGATTGCTCAATTTTTGCGGCTTGTACGACTTCCGCCAACTCGGAAAACATGGTTTCGAGAAAAACGCGTTTGAAAATTTTCACTATAATGGCAACGCGCTTGACACCGGTCCACCAAACGGCCGATAACTTTCGTAATTCAAGAGATTTCGACTTGAAATTTTAGGAGAGTAAAATTAAAACATGTATGTATCCGAAACTCCAAAAAAAAAATTTGATTTTTTTGACTTCACAAGGTACAAGCCTGCCTTAAAGCTACAAACATAACTTTTAGTACAAAACATATAAAACTACTTGATTAAATTTAAAAATATATTGAAATATTTTTAATATATTTGAATTTACTATGATTGTTAAACAAAAACAAAGCGAAGTATATTTAAATTAAATATATTTAAAGGATGTTTAAATAAATATATTTCGCTTTATTTTTTATCCAAGGCTGTTTTTATTAACTTTAAAATGGAAATATTAAATTTCATTTTTATTCAAATATATTAAACTTTGATTTAATGATTTATGGAAATATTAAATTTAATTTTAATTCAAATATATTAAACTTTTATTTAATGGCTTAAAATATTTAAAGTAAATACGAATATACGAATATACAAATATCTAATATAATCAACCTGCATTTAATAGTATATTTAATATATTGACTATTTAAATTATTTAATCAATTTAATAGAATATTTAACATATTAACTATTTTAATTATTTAGTATATTTAATAAATAAAATAGTTAATATACAAATACATATACAAATATTTATTATTTATTTTTACAGGGTAGGTTTAATTTTCAAAATTTAGCTACCCTAGGAGTATATTTAAATATAATACAAGTACATTTTTTTTAAATTATATATATTTTAAGTATTTCGTATAAAAATAACATTTGGTTTAATGATTTTGTGCCTTTTAGATTTGATTTGAAGCTTTTTTAGATAGAAAAGCACGCAAACCTTTTTTGTTTCCCCTTTAGGTTTTTCTTTTTCTAAATAATTAATTATTTATATACATTTAATTTATATTATGATAATAATTTTAAATAATGTTATTATAATACGTATAATATAAAAATACCACATATTTTTAAATACATATATTTAAAATACAATAAATATAAAATATTTATTCTGTTCATTCGCAAAATTTCTGAGGCTCCTAAAAATCGTTCACACGTCGCACGCTGAATACCCAAATGACCATTATTCCAATGTGAAGTCATGTATGAAATACATTATGTATCTTTATATACGTAGATATATTTGGTCATTACTAAAAAATACACTACATTCGAATAATAATAAAGGAAATACAAAATAAGTATTTTTAATTATGTTAGAATTTAAAATAAAGAGTATATTTAGACAGCGCGAAATGTTTGTGAATACAGAGCGGTTGGTTGTAGAGGGGTTGCTGTAGAGCGCTCTCTCGCTGGCTTTTGGGCAAGTGAGGAAAAAGCCAGTTGAAAAGCCAGCACAAAAAATTCGAGCGTTTATAGAAACATCAGTTAAGCATCCCTACATAAGCATTAAAGGGCTGCGCAGCCGCATTCAAAACGGCTTATGAGACATTCATCTACCAATGAGTTGAATGAATCGGCTGCGAAATGCAATGAATGTGAATGAATGTGTGCGCCGCCGCTGTACTCAACTCATCGAACTCACACATAGGGAGAGCAAATTGAATGCCGAAAGAACCGGGTAAAAATAGTGAGTGCGATGAAATTAAATAAGAGACAATAATACAATGTTTATTTTCATTTTATGTACAGTGACAAACTTAATTATTGGCACAGCAAGCATGTTAAACTTTGAGGCTATTTTTCTTCTTATAATATGCTGATATTAAAATAAAACAAAATATTTTTAGATAGAATCATTAATTTTATGTTAAATACAAGTGACTTCATTAATTTTTCTTTTATAAATAATTTATTAAAAATAAAAAACCAAAGAATGGACCAAATTTGCCTGAACAAAATTATTGGCACACTTGGGTTTTAATTAACTATTTTGTTAAAACTTTATCGATTTGGCCACTTTTTTTTAATTATCACATTTGCCTCTATAATCTTAATGGAATAATGATTAATTTTATAGCTAAAATTGTTTTAGTGCCTTAAAATAAAGGAAAAGATGTTTGACTTTACAAGGTAAAAATAAAATCAACCGCATGTGTCCAAAAATTAAAATTTAATAAGCAGCATCAAGGCAAATCGATAGTCAACATTGGGGAAAGGATGCTCAGAAGCCATTTTTTCCATTCGGAGTCCTTTGCCGCATTTAAAGGACCCACGCAGTTGCAAAATGCAGGGCACACTGGCTAATCCATGGATTTGAGAGGCCAGGAAAGCGTAAGGATCGTATAAAAGGACAATGTCAACCCCCAGATCTCCTCAACACGTATCGAAGTTGATGATAAGAAGGACTTTGGTAAGGAAATATCGTATTTGCGGAAAAGATATTATCAACTGCCTTAGCAAGACAAGTCTGTCGCTGTACAAAGAAATTAAAAAACAATACAATTTAAATTTAACAGTTGTTTTTTTTAATTTACTGATAACTTTTGCTAATTTCAAGTTCATAGCTGCACAGTGAGAAGGGCACGCCAAAAGATTAAATTTTTTACTCTTTGCGCTAGGGTTCACCAAAAGTTCATTTCATGTGGTTGGCAACGCGAAGTAATTTTCTGGTATTTTTTCGTCGATCTGAGTACCGAGGTGAAAAAAAGCCTGACGAAAAGTTAACGCCAGCTGTTTGCCTCTCGCTCTCTCTCATGACTGGCGTACAGTTTTTGTTGATCTGATTACTATGCTTAATTAAATCACAGTGCGCTACGGTCTTACTGTCAATCAGCTGTTGACAAACAGTAACAAATCAAAAAACATTTTCAGGAAGGGCCCCTTAAAGATATTCTCAAGTACCTTGGCAAGTCGAGACAGCCGGTGTACAAAGAACTTAAATTTAAATTTTTTTTAAATTTTTGATAATGTTTGGTCATTTAAGGCACATGGCTGCACTAAATTCTTTTTTTGTTTGCTTTATCCGTCCCTATTTTGCTGCGTCACCGGCAAAATAATTGTTTATTTATTCTTAATGTGTTTTGAAATTTGAATTGATTTTGTCCAACGACAGCTGTCAGTTGTTTTTGGATGGTGGCTTTGTGGGAACACGAGATTCACATCTTTTAAAAATTCCATCCGTTCCGCTACAATGTCCTCCGTGGGTTTATAAGGCTAAGATTGAATTTAGTTTTGCATTATTATTCATTTTATTGACGGAAAAACTTAATTTTCACGTTATTTATTTTCAATTTGTTTTCTTCCAACAACTCTTTTAAGCGGATAGAAACAAATGCTGTTTAATTCTCAACGATTCAGTCGCATACGGAATACCCTATTTGTTTGTTAGTTACTTCAGTGTTCGGTATTATTTGTAGAGCCGCCTTCGTTTTTGGTATTTCCTTGGTAGCGACGCAAGGTCACACTTTTCCTGGCAGATTAACTTTGTGGGTGTGAATCATAATAAATTAAGTAAAAAGTGCACAGCCAATTCACACCGACACCCACAAATGGCAGCCACACTGAAGCCCTACCTGACAGCCGTGCGCCACTCGCTGACTGCAGCGATGTGCCTACAGGACTTCCCCTCGCAGGTCGTGGAGCGCCACAACAAACCGGAGGTGGAGATCTGCTCCAGCAAGGAGTTGGTCCTCACGCCCGTCGTGGTATCGCGCAACGAACGCGAGAAGGTCCTAATTGAGCCCTCGATCAACTCGGTGCGCGTGAGCATCGCTGTGAAGCAGGCGGACGAGATCGAGCGCATCCTGTGCCACAAGTTTACCAGATTCATGATGCGCCGCGCCGAGTCCTTTGTAATCCTGCGTCGAAAGCCAATTGAGGGCTACGACATCAGCTTCCTGATTACTAACTTCCACACAGAGCAGATGTACAAGCACAAGCTGGTGGACTTCGTCATAAGCTTCATGGAGGAGATCGACAAGGAGATCAGCGAGATGAAGCTCGCAGTCAACGCAAGGGCCCGCACCTGCGCCGAGGAGTTCCTCAAACGCTTTTAGGTAAGTGCGGCAAGCTTATAAAGTCACCCACTCCACTAATAAACTCCTTGCAGGTGAACGCAACCCCATCTCGCCTAGTTTACTTTGCTTAAGTATTTCAAAATCGATTCAAGAATAAAGACGTCTTTTGTATAATTTACTACTTCAGTGTTTGCTGGGTTGCTGTGGGTCCGCACCAAGACAAGACCACTGAGTTTTCGTAGACCACTTCAAGTTGCTGCGAATTCGCCTCAGGAGGTGCCCCCTCCGCAGCCGAGTCGTTGAAAGTGACATTGTCCATATGGGCATTTTGGTCTGTAAAGTGGTACTGGCCCGAGCTGGTGGCCAAAACCGGCATTACTGGGTTGAAGCCCACTCCGTTACAGCAGTCTGAGTGCAGGGGCAGCACGGAGGCCTCTCCGTCTTCGTAGAGATCCCAAACATTTAGGAACCCTCTCGTGTCGCCGCTGGTTAGCCAACGACAGTCACACATGATGTCAAACTGAATGCGCTGGTTGGTTTCTACATGGCGCTGGAACTCGACCAACGGCTTCTTGTAGTTGCGCATGTCCCACTGCAGGATCTTGCCGCACTTGCGAGCTCCGCTGAACAGATGACATTCGCGGGACCCGTTCCCGCCATATCGCAGTTGGGTGATGCCGCCCTTATGTCCGCCCAGCGTAAAAAGAGGACCCTCTTTGGGACTGCAGCGCACGTCAAAATGCTGAATATAGCCGTGCCAGTTGCCGCAGGTCAGAGTGTGGGGGTGGTCAGTGCTCTGAGCAATGCAAGAGATGGCAAACTTTACGGGGTAATCATCGCACAGTCGTCCGGGTCTAACAAGTGGAAGAAGATTAATGGGCGAACGGAGCACATCTCCTGGCTCACCTGCTCGTGTCAAAGATCTTGATGCACCGCTTGTATCCTGCGTAGATTTTCTGGCCGTCGTGGGAGAAGGCCAAAGAAATGGCTGCCATGACTTCGTCCACAGCATCATACCCGCTGTAGCTGCATCGCAGTGCGCCGTCGAAGGCGTCCCACATGTGAATGGGCTCGTGCTGCCGCGTGGCCAGCCAACTAGGGGAGATTTCATTGGCAGTAAGACCGGGACAGGTCACCAACTAGCAGTCTACTCACAAGCAAGAGTCTGGCTGCTGGCTGTTCATGAGTGGAAACCAGACGCAGTCGTAAACGGTTCCGCCCTCGGGCACGTGTACCGCTGACTGGAGCTTGGTCAGGGGGCGCGACGGCTGCACTGTTGACGCGGAGTAGAGATCTGTGGGCAGCTCCATGACGTGCATGCCGTCTAGGTGGACGGGTACCAGGATGCATGTGCCGTCCGGGGACCAGTAGCAGCCCTTGGTGTAGTGCTGGGCTTCCGGCGACGAGGTCCAGCAGCGTCGCCCCAGCTCCACGAGCCTGCCGCGGAAGTACTCGAGGAGTACATCTTCAACAAGCGCCTGTGACTCCGGCACAACCTGTATATTGGCCGAAGTCAGCTCCAAAGTGTCATCTATGTCGATAACGCGCCCACTCTCCCCCTCCTCTTCGAACTCCTGAGAGGTCTCAGCCTCAAGACTCGTCTCCATGGGCCCAGATGCATCCAAGCAATTACTGTCGTTCACAGACTGTCGCATACGCAGCTTTAATATCTCCGCCTCTGAGAGAGTCACGCTGAGTTTGGCCGCCGAAATATCCCCTGTGGATGTAACCATTGTGCTGCTGAAACTCACGTTATGGTTTAGCATGGACGCCTCCACTTCGCACATGGATGTGCTTAAGTTAAGGGCTGTAGATGTAGTTATGTTTATCTATTTGGTATTTGTTTTTAAAATTCCACTTACAATCGCCCATCTCGCTCATTTTTGCCGCTCAAGCTCAGTGTAACCGTACTTGGGGTGCAAAAATATACCAATTTATTTAAAGCCTAGTCATAGAGTAAGAAACGTATAGAGGCGTCATTTGCTCTGCCTGTCAATTTTTCGACGCCGGCCCGACGCCCATGTTCGAACGGTGTGGTTAAAATATCAGCTGTTCAAACATGTGCGAGGGACCAGGAATAGGATACAACCGCCGTAAGAGCTGCGTGCGATTGAAGAGTATAGCAAGTAGGGGTTGAATTCAAAACATTTGGCGGGCCTTGGTTATATTTTGAGAGATTTATGATACTTTAGTACTGTTAAATAACCCAATTATCACTTCAAAGAACCCAAATAACATTTAGCAACGTTGCCTCATAAATAAAATTCAAAAAATGTGCTTATATATGGCTTAATTTGTAGAAATTTTGGGTTTTTCTGGGAAATGTGGCTCAGGGGTTAGATATAAATCAATGGCAATTCAAACTCCTAATTCTTTAAATGATGTCTCTGCAAAACATTAGTTTGTTTACTTTCAATACATTCACCACACTTCAAGCCGCCAATTAGATTTCCAGTATAATCCAACGGTTCGCTCTGCCTGACGTGACGACACGAGGCTCGACGTTTCACCCATACAACAACGTGCTCTCAACACAAATCTCTTTCACTCATGTTATATCGATAACAAAGTTGTGTTTTCTCTAATTTTTAGCATGTTATTCTCTTCCCCTCATTTTTGGGTTATGTTAACGTGTCTGTAAAGCCATTGAGTGAAAAATAAATGTAGCATTCTGCTTTGCCATTAAGCATAGAGTAAGAAACTATATAGAGGTTTCATTTACTCTGCCCGCGCTCTCAAGTGACTTTCCGTCTTTTCCGTCTGTCCGTCTGTCCGTCCGTCCGTCTGTCCGTCTGTCCGTCCGTCCGTCTGTCCGTCCGTCCGCCCGTCCGTCTGTCCGTCTGTTTCAATACCGTTTGCGAGCTCAGTTTAAAAGATCGGATGTCTATATCGTATAGCTCCCATAGGAACAATCGGATATAACTTGCAAGAATGGAAGATATTTCGCGCAGTGTAAAAGCTATTAACATAAATCTTTCCAAAGCTTATTTTTTTATGCATACCTTGATCAGGGTAAAAGCGCTTGGCGATCGGACGTCTATATCCTATAGCTCCCATAGGAACAATAGGGTGAAATCGGTTAAAATTTAATGATTTTAGGATATTTCGCACAGTATATAAGCAATTGACATGAATCTTTCCAAATCGTATTTTTTTATGCATACCTTGATAAGGGTAAAAGCGCGTGACGATCGGACGTCTATATCCTATAGCCCCCATAGGATCAAATCGGTCCAAATTTGATGATTTTCAGAATTTCGCGCAGTGTGTAAGCTACTGACATAAATTTTTCCAAGTCTTATTTATCTACGCATATCTTGATTAGGGTAAAAGCGCTTGCTTCCGTGGGAAAAATTGTTAAAGGCTGCGAAAATATCCCTTTTTTTCCTATTTGTATATGACAATTTTGCAGAATAAAAGCTATTGACATGAAACTATGCATATCTAGTTTGTTTATGTATACCTCATTCCTTTCGGTATTTTTTCAGTTTTAGCAATTTCGGCAAAGTCTGCAAGGGTATTTCGCGAAGCGAAACATGAAAAGACAAATTAGGCAAAGGAAAGAACAATAGGATTAACGGCGCCTTGTTTTCAACTGAAGTTGTTTTCGCGGTTTTTACGTGCACTTGCATTTGAGAAAACGGAGAGAACAGATCGAAACTGAGATTTTTTGTGAAATTTTATAACTAAATTTATCAGAAATTTAGGTAAGTGTTATTTTATTAATTATTTTGAACTGTACCTACATATACTGTTAATATATTTATTCATTATTTAAGGCGAAGCTTATAATAAAACTGTTGGGCCATCATAAACTAAGCTGGACTTGGCCGGCGGCAAAACAAGAAACGCAGTAAGTTTTTATATATTTTATAATAATTTTTCTATTTTAGATATACTTGGTCAGGAAGAGCCAGTACATAAAGCACGAAGTCAAAAAAAGAGCACCGAAACCGAAACATCCTCAACACCTCCGAGTCAACTGAAAACGTACATACATACATATGTAGATTGAATTAAGTTAAATTAATTAGTTATATGTAATGAAATAAATGAAATAATAACGAAATAATGTAATAAAATAAAAAGAAATTTATATGAAAATTTACTGAATAAATTTTACTGATGAAAAAAAAAGTGATGAAAAAGTGATGAGAAAGCGATGAAAATGCGATGAAAAAGCGATGAAAATGCGATGAAAATGAGATGAAAAAGCGATGAATTACTGATTAAAGAGTGATGAATTACTGATGAAAATGTGATGAATTCATCGCTCTTTAATCAGTAATTCATCACTCGTTAATCACTATTTCATCGCATTTTAATCACTCGTTCATCGCATGTTCATCAGTAAACGCTGTTCAAAGAGTGATGAATTACTGATTAAAGAGTGATGAAAAACTGAAAAAAGATTGATGAATTACTGATTAAAGAGTGATGAATTTTTCACTGAGTAACTCCTAGGACATGCCAATGTTAAATTCATCACTAATTTGTATGAAGTTTCATCGCCGATTAATCAGCAGTGATGAATTTTTGGTGATGAAAAAGCGATTAAAAGGTACGAGAACTCCCCATACTATTGCTTGTGCTTCGCACATGTTAGGGGTGGTGAGAAACAGAAGTTAGAAGAAGTTAGCTTCGAACATGGTTTCTCACCACTTCTAACATGTGCGAAGCACATGCAATAGTATGGGGAGTTTTCGCACCAATCCTTAGGAATAAGAGCGACCAGTGCAGCAATAAGAATTCACCATGGGCATCGATTCAAGCTCGATTCGAACAAATGAAAACTCTCTTTTTTTTTGTTTTTCCCCTACGTGGCATCACTGGCAAAGTCACTCGAGAGCGCGGGCAGAGCAAATGAAACCTCTATATAGTTTCTTATTCTATGCTATGACTGCTTTAAATAAATTGGTCATATAGTAAGAAACTATATAGAGGTTTCATTTGCTCTGCCCGCGCCATAGAGTAAGAAACTATATAGAGGTTTCATTTGCTCTGCCCGGGCCTCTGCCAAAGCTCTGCTGAGAGCCATGTTCGAAGCTAACTTCTTCAAACTTCGGTTTCTCACCACTTCTAACATGTGCGAAGCACAAGCAATAGTATGGGGAATTCTCGCACCTATCCTTAGGAATAAGAGCGACCAGAGCAGCAATAAGAATCCACCATGGGCATGGATTCAGGCTCGATTCGAACATTTGCAAAACTCTCTTTTTTTCCGTTTTTCCCCTACGTGGCATCACTGGCAAAGTCACTCGAGAGCGCGGGCAGAGCAAATGACGGCTCTATACATTATTACTCTATGCCCGCGCTCTCGAGTGACTTTGCCAGTGATGCTACGTAGGGGAAAAACAGAAAAAAAGAGTTTTTCATTTGTTTATATGGGTCTTTGTTCTTACTCTATGCCATAGATTAAAGAGAGTATATTATTACTATAGTAAAACATGTGTGACAAATTTCAAGCTTACTGGTAAATTAAATTAATATTGAGTTTTAACCCTACGCTTTTAGCTTATCATTAGCCTAATACCAGGCACTGGGATATATGATTACATTTGTACTGTTATATTTATTTTATTGTTTGTTCGTTTATGTAATTATGTTGTATCATTTTTTCAATTTCAGTAAAAAAAATTTTTCTTGGAGAAAAAAACCTGAGAACATTAATTGGTTATGATTTGGTTTTGTCTTAAAGCTATTTCTTATAATTAGGGGGTGTATTTACATTTTTTAATGGAATGGGGGTGTATTTACAGAGAGGGATTAGAGTTTAATTTATATCGTATTCAGATATAAACTAAACCATCATAAGGGTTGAGGGATTGGAATTTCCTATTATTAAATATTAGTTATCTATTTTGATTGTAAGGATTCCAACTGTATCTAGTTGTCTTATAAAGATCGGTGTGATTAATTCAGTAGAGTGTCTATAAGGAATTTCTCGTTGTTCTATGTTATAGTTTGAGATGAATTTTTCTAAGATTTGAACCGCCATTTCATCTATTTTTTTTTTTTAGCTACAGAATATAATGCTTTATTAGATACATAGTGGAGAGTGTCTCGGTTTCTTTGATGGCCTGTTGACTTCCGAAGTATGTCTCTTTCGAAGGTTCATAGATGTTTCATTTGAGCAGAGCTCAGACTCATCCAAGCTACATGCCCATAGAGAAGAATTGGTTGAATAAGCTTTCTATATGTCAATGTGCATAGGTCAATTATTTTACTTTTATTTAATGAGTGTGACATTGGTTTAAAAATGTGATGTATTTCTTTTAGTTTCATTGTTGCCTTTTGTAAGGCGTATTCAGCATGTTTGATGAAGTTTTATTTTTCGTCATATATTACTCCTAGGCATTTTAATTGTTTTTGATTTTGAAGAAAAATATTGTAATAAATGAACAATTCGGGACAAAATTTTTTTTCACTCTTATAGAGGTTGCAAGTTGTTGGTTCTTTGAAAATGCTGCTTACACATTTGCTACTATTTAATTTAAGGTGCCATTTTGTAAAGTATTCACATAGTGTGTCTAAAAATTTGTTCATTTCTGATTCGGTTTGGTGAGCGGACGCACCAGACCCTAAGATAAGGATGTCATCAGCATAAATAAGTTTAATTATTCGGGTGGACGAATTTGGTTCGTGTGGTCCGTATGACGGCATATCTGCTAAATATATATTATACAAAATGGGGGCCAGTATAGAGCCTTGAGGCACTCCTGCTGTTATAAATCTGGACATAGAGTTTGCTGTGCCATCTAGGTTGGAAACGCTAAAGGTTCTGTCTGTTAGGTAGTTTTGTATTAATCTTGCGGTGTTGGGGTTGAATCTATAAATGTTAATCATTTTATGACCAGGCCTTGAGTCCAGCCTGTATCGAATGCCTTTTCGAAATCAAGTGCACAAGCTATTGTAGCACGTCTACGGTGGATGTTTTCAAAAATAAAGTTGTTTCCCTCGCGGAAGCCATATTGTTAATTTCTTAATATGGGAACTTTGTTTTGAATAGGGAAGAAAAGCTTTTGCCTTGGGTTATTTTATTTTGAGGTAACATTTTGTGTATGATTTGGGTCGATTTGTTTATAGCTTCAGTTCGTTTACGGTTTATTTTTTCTAGTAATTCGATTCTTTTTGGGCATATTTTAGCATTAGCTGTGTGCTGCCCCTTGCAGTTAATGCATCGGGCTTGGGTTGTCTCATTCTCTACTTCGTTGTCACCTTTTTATACCCTTGCAGAGGGTATTATAATTTTGGAAGGAGACATCTCCGACCATATAAAGTATATATATTCTTGATCAGGATCACCTCCTGAGTTGATATAGCCATGTCCGTCTGTCCGTCTGTCTGTTTCTACGCGAACTAGTCTCTCAGTTTTAAAGATATCGAATTGAAACTTTGCACACACCCTTCTTTCCTTTGCACGCAGTATATATGTCGGAACGGCCGGGATCGGCCAACTATATCCTATAGCTGCCATATAACTGATTGATCGGAAATGCCATAACTTTGGTGTTTGTAAAGTTAGGAAGTTGAGATTTCCTATGGGTTTTATATTTGGCCAATCAATCCGACCTACCAAATTTCATAAGGATCGGCCGACTATATTCTATAGCTGCCATATAACTGATTGATCGGAAATGCCATAACTTTGGTGTTTGTAAAGTTAGAAAGTTGGGATTTCCTATGGGTTTTATTTTTGGCCAATTAATCCGACATACCAAATTTCATAAGGATCGGCCGACTATATCCTATAGCTGCCATATAACTGAACGAGTGGAAACGCCATAACTATGGTGTTTTTAAAGTTAGGATGTTGGGATTTTTTATGAGTATTAAGAATGCATCATATGAATAATTTTGGAGAATATAATTTACAGAGTATTCTGCAAGGGTATATCAACTTCAGCTCCGCCCGAAGTTAGCTTTCCTTTCTTGTTTGATTTTACATTGCCCTGGGGCGTGTGTATCTGTACATTTTATGCATCTATAGGGCATATTGCAATTGGAGGCGACATGTAGGAATCTTTGGCATTTGTGTCATTGCTTAATCTCATTTGGATAAGGTTTGTAAGCTTCTATTATTATTTTACAGTTAAGTAGGGTTTTGAGCTTAAAAATTAAATTCGCTTGGTTCGATTTTTGAATTGTTATTTTCCAATGCATTTCTTTGTATTGTTTAACTGATAGGAACACAAGTTCACAAAGTTATACAATAAAATTATTATTTAATTTCCCGAACATTTTTAAAACCCAATATACTGTGTTCACTAGATACATATTTATACCCTTGCAGAGGGTATTATAATTTTGGTCAAAAGTGTGCAACGCAGTGAAGGAGACATCTCCGACCCTATAAAGTATATATATTCTTGATCAGGATCACCTCCTGAGTTGATATAGCCATGTCCGTCTGTCCGTCTGTCTGTTTCTACGCAAACTAGTCTCTCAGTTTTAAAGCTATCGAGTTCAAACTTTGCAAACACCCTTCTTTCCTTTGCACGCAGTATATATGTCAGAACGGCCGGGATCGGCCGACTATATCCTATAGCTGCCATATAACTGATTGATCGGAAATGGCATAACTTTGGTGTTTGTAAAGTTAGAAAGTTGGGATTTTCTATGGGTTTTATTTTTGACCAATCAATCCGACATACTAAATTTCATAAGGATCGGCCGACTATATCCTATAGCTGCCATATAACTGATTGATCGGAAATGCCATAACTTTGGTGTTTGTAAAGTTAGGATGTTGGGATTTTCTATGGGTTTTATTTTTAGCCAATCAATCCGACCTACCAAACTTCATATGGATCGGCCGACTATATCCTATAGCTGCCATATAACTGGATTGGAAATGCCATAACTTTGGTGTTTTTAAAGTTAGGAAGTTGGGATTTTTTATGAGTATTAAGAATGCATCATATGAATAATTTTGGAGAATATAATTTACAGAGTATTCTGCAAGGGTATATCAACTTCGGCTCCGCCCGAAGTTAGCTTTCCTTTCTTGTTTTTATTTGAAATACTTTTTGATGCCTGATGTTCTATTTGAAAATCATAAAAATTCTTTGGTAAAAACTTGGTCGTCCTGAAAAGGACGGTTGGGTATGTTTATGTACAAGTATGTAGTTGGCTTTGCTTTTGGAACGTTTAAGCCTTCTTCTCGGTCTTCTTGGGCAACAGAACAGCCTGGATATTGGGCAATACTCCACCCTTGGCAATGGTGACGCCGGAGAACAGATTGTTCAATTCCAGCAGTGATGAATCCTCCGTCTCCGACGAAAAGGAAGAAACTGATGAAAATGCTCCTATTACCCAATCTCAACTGAAGGGATTAATGGACGAACTTGAGCTTCTACGTCAGGAAAGCCAACCAATTAATGCCCGAAAACAACAAAAACCTCGGGGCAATAAAAAAGAAGTAGAAAACAACTATAAATGCATCAGCGCCTACCTATAACGCCAACGAATTCCCGTCTCTTCCGGACGGCACGCAGCGACCAAAAATCAACAAAAAGACGGTGAGCACCAGCAGCCCTCGCCACGACAACCTTAGGAATACCGTCAATGAAACACCCCAGACAGGAAGGTCCCAAGGAGCCCAAAAGATGACTGCGTCGAAAAAACTGATTCCACCCATAATTGTAGTATATAACGCCGAGCCGAAGATACTTACAGGTATGTTTCGCAATTTTATTAAAGACAACAAGTTTTCCTTGAACATAATGAACAAAAACCTATTGCACATAAGGGTATTTTGCCTAGAGCACTACCTTCAGGCTAAAGAATTACTAACAGCAAAACAACTAATGTACTTTTCATACACACCAAAGGAACTAAGAAAACACTCAATGGTAATCAAAAAACTACCTCATGAGGTTTTTAAAGCCGACGATATACAAACGGCCCTTAAAGAAAGTTTGCCTCTTATTAAATCGATAACAGTAAAGACGTTTAAAAATAAATTCTGGTTAGTCCAAGTAGAAACAATTGAAGAAATGAAACAAGTTTTCCATCTTAAAACCTTGCTCAACTGCCGCATAGTGGTAGAGGGGCTAAAGAAAAACAAAAACGAAGTTAGACAATGTCACAACTGTCAAAGATACACCCATGTAGCCAGCAATTGGAATATGGGATATAGATGCGTTAAATGCACGGCTCCTCATGGTCCTGGCCAATGCGCAATAAAAGAGTCCGAAAATCCGTCCGATAAAACTGAAGCAAAATGTGTAAACTGCAAGGGGGCCCACACTGCAAATGCAAAAGTCTGTCCAGTCCGAATCGCAGTTAGGGAAAAACAAATCAAAAACAGGAAAACCACAAATATCAAAATTGAACGCGTAATAAGCAAAGCAAAAAGCCTTTTACTCATCAGGGGAGAAAAGAGTTTTTAATCGCTGTTCTCAACGAATGACAACAAACAGGCAGCAGCAAAACCCACTGCAAAAAAAGTACAAACACAACAAAAAGTAGCTACTACCAACAGTGAGCTTAAAAAACATATGGAAAACAGATTAAGACAAACAAACCCTTTAGAATCCTTCAATAATGAATAAACATAGACCAGAGGTCATGCTCATAGCTGAGCACCGTCTAAATCAAAAACACTTAATTACACTGTCCCATTATCAGTTTATTCGACAATTATCTAGAGCAGCAGATACAAGAATAGAGCAACGTCATGTTCTCCAAACTGAAAATCGAAGTTCCTCAGATGCCATATGCCTTAAAAATGGAACAAAATACCAAAGAATAGAAATGGGACAATTGCGCTTCTTAGAAGCAACAGCCGTAGAAATAAACTACAATCTGTCAAATGGGTTATGTCACAACGTCGTTGTCGTATCACTTTACAAGCGGCCAAAAGATCCTTTGTGCACATCAGATCTAAACAAAATTATAGACTCCTTTTGGGGCAACCAAGCCTCGTTCTCTATCCCACGGAAGAACACTCCCGACAGAACCAAAATAATAGGCATTCGTCAATAGATTTCTTCATATGTTCAAATGAACTTCCCGCCGATCTAGGTGATGGCTGTAAAGTCCTCAAAGACTTTGCATCAGACCACTTTGGTGTGGAACTAAAAATACGATTGGAAAGATTCCACCTGACACAGACGGACCCCAAGTGCATACACAATTTCAGAGAAATGAACGATCTCTTATAGAATACAACTATATTAAGAAACATAAGCCACATCCCAAACAATAACAATCTAAGCTCAGCTGACATTGATGCACATATTGAACAACTCAATCGAGCGCTAGAACAGGCTCTAAACTCTTCGGCTGCCATCCCAAAAATTGTGTCTGACCCAACCAGAGCAATCAAAACTATTAGGCCCAGCCGCCTATGCCTAAACCTAATTAAAAATCGCCGAGCAATAAGACGTCTGCTCTTCAAGTGGCAAACAACCTTACCAACTAATAAAAAGTTGCAAATAAAACAACTTATAAGCAACCTTTCTATGCAAATAAACACTCACCTTAAAATAAGCCACCTAAAATTTGTAGAAAATCAAATTAAATATATTAAACCTCAAAACATAAGCCTAAAATTTTTGTCAAACAAAGGTTCAGAAAGCAAACTCCTAAGTTATGATATACACCTCACAGAAATAGAAAAGAATAATATAGATATACCAACGCTGAAATCATACATTCCAAATTTGAAAAGGTCAATGCGATAGCTTGGTCATTTGAACAGATACACAAACAAAACGAAAACATGACATTGAGCTGTTCGTCTCTACAACAGTACACCACCCATGTCAATAATTCAATAAACAACAATTTCGACGAAATCTCAAATTACAGGTCAAACATATTAGACTTCAACTTGGTTTTACTAATGTCGAAGAACTTCTTGATTGGATAAGAAACGGAAACGGAAAAAAGACACTAGGACCTGACTGTTCTAGCAACTTCCTCCTAAAAAAGTGTAACATGTTAATCCTTAGTCACTTTGCTAAATTACTTAATCACTGTTATAACATAGGATATTTCCCCAATAGCTGGAAGTGCAGTAGAGTCATCCCGATTCCGAAAAACAAGGAAAAGCCAGATCGACTCCAAAGTTACAGGCCAATATCCATTCCCTCGGCTATAAGCCAACTATTTGAAAAAATGTTATTGAGCCAAATAAAAAAGCACATGAATATAAATTCAATTCACAAACCCTTCCAATACGGATTTAGAGAAAATACATCCGTAAACCACTCCCTAGCAGTTGCAAATAGCTTTATCTTTGGAAATCTAGCACAAAAAAGCCTTTGATACCGTGTGGACAAACGGGTTAATCTATAAACCTTACAAGGATCCTACATAGCTATCTTGCGCAAAGATCATTTTTCGTCTGCAGCCCCGATGGTGCAGAACGCTCAATGATACGAAAAATAACAGCAGGTGTTCCTCAAGGATCAATTCTAGCTCCTACACTATATAATGTTTATCTAGGTGATATACCCGATCCCCAAATAGACCCAAACTCATCCTCAACTGCTCGCATTCAACCATTAATATATGCAGACGATATACTCCTTCTCGCTTTAGGAGCCAGAATCGCAAGTGCAGAAACGGACCTTAATTCGTATCTCGATCAATTATGCACATATTTCAAAAAATGGCGCCTAAAGTTAAATACGAATAAATGTAAAGGCTGTATTGTAAAAGGACAAAATCGAAATGATATAGAGGTTTCATTTGCTCTGCCCGCGCTCTCGAGTGACTTTGCCAGTGATGCCACGAAGGGGAAAAACGAAAAAAAAAGAGTTTTTCATTTGTTCGAATCGAGCTTGAAACGATGCCCATGGTGAATTCTTATTGTTGCACTGGTCGCTCTTATTCCTAAGGATTGGTGCGAAAACTCCCCATACTATTGCTTGTGCTTCGCACATGTGAGAAGTGGCGAAGTTTGAAGAAGTTAGCTTCGAACATGGCTCTCAGCAGAGCTTTGGCAGAGGCCCGGGCAGAGCAAATGAAACCTCTATATAGTTTCTTACTCTATGGTTTCTTACTCCATAGATTAAAGAGAGTATATTATTACTATAGTAAAACATGTGTGACAAATTTCAAGCTTACTGGTAAATTAAATTTATATTGAACCCTACGCTTTATGCTTATCAGGGTATTAGGCACTGGGATATATGATTACATTTGTACTGTTGTACTTATTTTATTGTTTGTTTCGTTTATGTAATTATGTAGTATCATTTTTTCAATTTCAGTAAAAAAAATTTTTCTTGGAGAAAAAAACCTGAGAACATTAATTGGTTATGATTTGGGTTTGTCTTATAGCTATTTCTTATAATTAGGGGGTGTATTTACATTGTATTTACAGAGAGGGATTAGAGTTTAATTTATATCGTATTCAGATATAAACTAACCCATCATAAGGGTTGAGGGATTGGAATTTCCTATTATTAAATATTAGTTCTCTATTTTGATTGTAAGGATTCCAACTGTATCTAGTTGTCTTATAAAGATCGGTGTGATTAATTCAGTAGAGTGTCTATAAGGAATTTCTCGTTGTTCTATGTTATAGTTTGAGATGAATTTTTCTAAGATTTGAACCGCCATTTCATCTATTTTTTTGTTTTAGCTACAGAATATAATGCTTTATTAGATACATAGTGGAGAGTGTCTCGGTTTCTTTGATGGCCTGTTGACTTCCGAAGTATGTCTCTTTCGAAGGTTCATAGATGTTCCATTTGAGCAGAGCTCAGACTCATCCAAGCTACATGCCCATAGAGAAGAATTGGTTGAATTAGCTTTCTATATGTCAATGTGAATAGGTCAATTATTTTACATTTATTTAATGATTATTGGTTTAAAAATGTGATGTATTTCTTTTAGTTTCATTGTTGCCTTTTGTAAGCCGTATTCAGCCTGTTTGATGAAGTTTAATTTTCATCATATTACTCCTAGGTATTTTAATTGTTTTTGATTTTGAAGAGGAATATTGTAATAAATGAACAATTTGGGACAAAATTTTTTTGCGCTCTTATAGAGGTTGCAAGTTGTTGGTCCTTTGAAAATGCTGCTTACACATTTGCTACTATTTAATTTAAGGTGCCATTTTGTAAAGTATTCACATAGTGTGTTCTAAAAATTTGTTCATTTCTGATTCGGTTCGGTGAGCGGACGCACCATCGGCTGTATTTTGGCTATTGAAAGTTATGATGTTATTGTGGGGTTCGGAGATCTGTTCATGTATTGTAAATTCCACCTGGGATCGCTTTTCTCTGTGTAATAAGTTATTAAGAGACATGTCTTGGTTCTGTTTGTGTATTTGCTCGAAAGACCAGACCAGAGCGTTTACTTTGGCAAAATTGGTGGTAAGTCTGGGGAAGGTCTTTTTGTCTATTTCTATATCAATTAAGTTCTTTTCATAGTCATTAAGTATTAGGTTATGATAAAAATGTTCCATTTTGGGGATCTGAGGATTTAGGTTTTGGATTGTTTTGTAGCGGATTTTACTCGGGATTATAGCAGCAGCGTGACAGCAGGCTGTCAATAATTTTAAGTTCGGTTAATTCTATGTGGTTTTTTATTTGTATATCTATTTCCTTGATTGCTCGTTTGATGATCATAATATGTTCTATTGTTTAAGAGAATGATTTTTGAAACATGGTGCGTCTTAAGTTGCGTTTCTGGCATATTAGCTTTAAGCATTGTTTGCTTAAGTTGATGGTCGAGTAGTTAGTTCTATTTGGTTTAATTTCCAGTTTTGTAATGGCTTCTGGATTTTGTATTGCTTTCGTAATGGCGTTGGATAGGTACGGAATATGGTTATCTATTTCATGTTGACTTATGTTGGTTTCGTTTTGAATATTTGTCGTATTTTGTAGAATTATTCTATTAAAGAGAGCCGGATTAATTTTGTTGAAATTATGTATTATTCATTTATTTGTTTTCATTAATTATTAGTCGGGATTTTCCTATTTGGATGGAGAAATGGTCTGATGGAAAGTCCTTAATAAATTGGCAGCCAAAATGTTGTGAATGAAAATCTAAGGAGGTTGTGGTTGACGTTATAAATAGGTCTATGGATGAATCTAGTCGTAGTAGAGAGTCGTTGTCGATTTCTTCAAAGGACAGAAGATTTTTATTTTCGTTTCGGCTGTGCTTTTTATACCCGTTACTCGTAGAGTAAAAGGGTATATTGTATTCGTGCAAAAGTATGTAACAGCTAGAAGGAAGCGTTTCCGACCCTATAAAGTATATATATTCTTGATCAGGGTCACTAGCCGAGTCGATATAGCCATGTTAGCCATGTCCGTCTGTCCGTCTGTCCGTCCGTATGAACGCTGAGATCTCGGAAACTATAAAAGCTAGAAGATTGGCATTTTGCATGCAGATTCTAGGAGTTCCTACGCAGCGCAAGTTTGTTTCAAAAGGTGCCACGCTTATATACGATTTTAAAAATCTATATATTTCGGAAAAGTAAAAATGCAGTTTTATTGTGTTTATCAATACCTATCAAAATGTAGAAGAAATTTTTCAAATCGGACCATTCGTTAAAAAGTTATGCGTGATCAAAGTTTCTATCTCCATCTCCCTCGCACTCCCTTTACCTGAGTAACAGGTATCTGATAGTCGGGGCACCCGACTATAGCGTTCTCTCTTGTTTGCATTGTTCATGTGTTGCTGTATGACTGGATTTGTGGTTTTTATGTTGCTGGTAGGAGCTGCCTGGGAACTTTGTTTTGAATAGGGAAGAAAAGCTTTTGCCTTGGGTTATTTTATTTTAAGGTAAAATTTTGTGTATGATTTTGGTCGATTTATTTATAGCTTCAGTTCGTTTCCGGTTTATTTTTTCTAGTAATTCGATTCTTTTTGGGCATATTGTAGCATTAGCTGTGTGCTGCTCCTTGCAGTTAATGCATCGGGCTTTGGTTGTCTCATTCTCTTATTCGTTCTCACCTTTTATACAATTGCAGAGGGTATTATAATTTTGGTCAAAAGTGTGCAACGCAGTGAAGGAGACATCTCCGACCCTATAAAGTATATATATTCTTGATCAGGATCACCTCATGAGTTGATATAAGCATGTCCGTCTGTCTGTCCGTCTGTCTGTTTCTACGCGAACTAGTCTCTCAGTTTTAAAGATATCGAATTGAAACTTTGCACACACCCTTCTTTCCTTTGCACGCAGTATATAAGTCGGAACGGCCGGGATCGGCCGACTATATCCTATAGCTTCCATATAACTGATTGATCGAAAATTCCATAACTTTGCTGTTTGTTAAGTTAGGAAGTTCGGATTTTTTATGGGTTTTATATTTGGCCAATCAATCCGACGTACCAAATTTCATAAGTATCGGCCAACTATATCCCATAGCCGCCATATAACTGATTGATCGGAAATGCCATAACTTTGGTGTTTGTTAAGTTAGGAAGTATGGGTTTTATTTTTGGCCAATCAATCTGACATATTAAATTTCATAAGGATCGGCTTACTATATTCTATAGCTGCCATATAACTGAACGATTGGAAATGCCATAACTTTGGTGTTTTTAAAGTTAGGAAGTTGGGATTTTTATGATCATCATATGAATAATTTTGGAGAATATAACTTACAGAATATTCTGCAAGGGTATTTCAACTTCGGCTCCGCCCGAAGTTAGCTTTCCTTTCTTGTTTTTAAAATGATAGTATGGGGTTTTACTAAAACCGTTTTAGTTGTTTTGATTTTACATTGCCCTGGGGCGTGTGTATCTGTACATTTTACGCATCTATTGGGCATATTGCAATTGGAAGCGACATGTAGGAATCTTTGGCATTTGTGGCATTGCTTAATCTCATTTGCATGAGGTTTGTAAGCTTCTATTATTATTTTACAGTTAAGTAGGGTTTTGAGCTTAAAAATTAAATTCACTTGGTTCGATTTTTGAATTGTTATTTTCCAATGCACTTCTTTGTATTGATTAACTGATAGGAACACAAGTTCTGGTACTGATTCGACTAGGGCCTTCTTAATTTCTAATTCTTCGTAAACGCTGGGCGGAATTTTTATACTCTTGCAGAGGGTATTATAATTTTGGTCAAAAGTGTGCAACGCAGTGAAGGAGACATCTCCGACCCTATAAAGTATATTCTTGATCAGGATCACCTCCTGAGTTGATATAGCCATGTCCGTCTGTCCGTCTGTCTGTTTCTACGCAAACTAGTCTCTCAGTTTTAAAGCTATCGAGTTCAAACTTTGCACACACCCTTCTTTCCTTTGCACGCAGTATATATGTCAGAACGGCCGGGATCGGCCGACTATATCCTATAGCTGCCATATAACTGATTGATCGGAAATGCCATAACTTTGGTGTTTGTTAAGTTAGGAAGTTGGGATTTTCTATGGCTTTTATTTTTGGCCTATCAATCCGACCTATAAAATTTCATAAGGATCGGCCGACTATATCCTATAGCTGCCATATAACTGAACGATCGGAAATGCCATAACTTTGGTGTTCTTAAAGTTAGGAAGTTGGGATATTTTATAAGTATTAAGAATGCATCATATGAATAATTTTGGAGAATATAATATACAGAGTATTCTGCAAGGGTATATCAGCTTCGGCTCCGCCCGAAGTTAGCTTTCCTTTCTTGTTTTTAAAATGATAGTATGGGGTTTTACTAAAACCGTTTTAGTTGTTTGGGAGTGTATGTAAGATAGCGAATTTCACATTCGGCTATTATTTTTTTTTACATTTTCGAGGTTTTCCAACGAATATAGTTTAATGTTAGTTCTGTTTTTATTCAAAATGTTTAACGTGTAGTCTTCTAGCTTAATAATATTTTTCAAGGATCTTTGCAAAATTTTTGGGTTCTGATTAAAAACTACTATTACAGGTAAGTTTTTTACTTGCTTTTCCAAGTTATTTATTTCAGCTGGTGGTGTTGTTGGCGATGTCTTCTTTGCTGACTTCTTGGCTGTCTTCACTGCTGTATTCTTGGATTGTTGCTTGTTGAACTTCTCGAGTTTAGGATAGTCCTTGTTGTTGTTGTTGCCCGAGTTTTGCTTGGTGTCAGCTGCTTCGTCCTTCAGGCGCTGATTTTCTACACGAAGGAGGGTTAATTCCTCTATTGAGCTATTTAGTTGATCTTTGGTGATGGGGGCAGTCCGTCTGATAAAGTTATACAATAAAATTATTATTTAATTTCCCGAACATTTTTAAAACCCAAGATGCTGTGTTCACTAGATACATATTTATACCCTTGCAGAGGGTATTATAATTTTGGTCAAAAGTGTGCAACGCAGTGAAGGAGACATCTCCGACCCTATAAAGTATATATATTCTTGATCAGGATCACCTCCTGAGTTGATATAGCCATGTCCGTGTCCATGTATTGTAGATTCCACCTGGGATAGCTGTTCTCTGTGTGATAAGTTATTAAGAGACATGTCTTGGTTCTGTTTGTGTATTTGCTCGAAAGACCAGGCCAGAGCGTTTACTTTGGCAAAATTGGTGGTAAGTCTGGGGAAGGTCTTTTTGTCTATTTCTATATCAATTAAGTTCTTTTCATAGTCATTAAGTATTAGGTTATGATAAAAATGTTCCATTTTGGGGATCTGAGGATTTAGGTTTTGGATTGTTTTGTAGCGGATTTTACTCGGGATTATAGCAGCAGCGTGACAGCAGGCTGTCAATAATTTTAAGTTCGGTTAATTCTATGTGGTTTTTTATTTGTATATCTATTTCCTTGATTGCTCGTTTGATGATCATAATATGTTCTATTGTTTAAGAGAATGATTTTTGAAACATGGTGCGTCTTAAGTTGCGTTTCTGGCATATTAGCTTTAAGCATTGTTTGCTTAAGTTGATGGTCGAGTAGTTAGTTCTATTTGGTTTAATTTCCAGTTTTGTAATGGCTTCTGGATTTTGTATTGCTTTCGTAATGGCGTTGGATAGGTACGGAATATGGTTATCTATTTCATGTTGACTTATGTTGGTTTCGTTTTGAATATTTGTCGTATTTTGTAGAATTATTCTATTAAAGAGAGCCGGATTAATTTTGTTGAAATTATGTATTATTCATTTATTTGTTTTCATTAATTATTAGTCGGGATTTTCCTATTTGGATGGAGAAATGGTCTGATGGAAAGTCCTTAATAAATTGGCAGCCAAAATGTTGTGAATGAAAATCTAAGGAGGTTGTGGTTGACGTTATAAATAGGTCTATGGATGAATCTAGTCGTAGTAGAGAGTCGTTGTCGATTTCTTCAAAGGACAGAAGATTTTTATTTTCGTTTCGGCTGTGCTTTTTATACCCGTTACTCGTAGAGTAAAAGGGTATATTGTATTCGTGCAAAAGTATGTAACAGCTAGAAGGAAGCGTTTCCGACCCTATAAAGTATATATATTCTTGATCAGGGTCACTAGCCGAGTCGATATAGCCATGTTAGCCATGTCCGTCTGTCCGTCTGTCCGTCCGTATGAACGCTGAGATCTCGGAAACTATAAAAGCTAGAAGATTGGCATTTTGCATGCAGATTCTAGGAGTTCCTACGCAGCGCAAGTTTGTTTCAAAAAGGTGCCACGCCCCCTTTAACGCCCACAATCGCTTATATACGATTTTAAAAATTTAAATATTTCGGAAAAGTAAAAATGCAGTTTTATTGTGTTTATCAATACCTATCGAAATGTAGAAGAAATTTTTCAAATCGGACCATTCGTTAAAAAGTTATGCGTGATCAAAGTTTCTATCTCCATCTCCCTCGCACTCCCTTTACCTGAGTAACGGGTATCTGATAGTCGGGGCACCCGACTATAGCGTTCTCTCTTGTTTGCATTGTTCATGTGTTGCTGTATGACTGGATTTGTGGTTTTTATGTTGCTGGTAGGAGCTGCCTGGGAACTTTGTTTTGAATAGGGAAGAAAAGCTTTTGCCTTGGGTTATTTTATTTTAAGGTAAAATTTTGTGTATGATTTTGGTCGATTTATTTATAGCTTCAGTTCGTTTCCGGTTTATTTTTTCTAGTAATTCGATTCTTTTTGGGCATATTGTAGCATTAGCTGTGTGCTGCTCCTTGCAGTTAATGCATCGGGCTTTGGTTGTCTCATTCTCTTATTCGTTCTCACCTTTTATACAATTGCAGAGGGTATTATAATTTTGGTCAAAAGTGTGCAACGCAGTGAAGGAGACATCTCCGACCCTATCCCTAAAGATTATAAAATGAAAGACCGATTTTTAAGGGGATACGGCCACAGCCCAAACCGTAAGAGCAAGAGCAGCCAAATTTTTTCACAGTATTCCATTGGGGGCGTGGGCGCCCACTAAGATCCGATATGTCCCCCCAGTGGCCCCAAACAGCTCCAACATCCATTATTCTGAGCAAAAAAAAGTTGATGTATTTAAGCATAACTTCTAATCTGGTTGGAATTTCGATATTTGGTTTTTTCCGAATTTTAGGTTTTGAAAAGACCTAATTAGAAATCTAAAAGAAATTTTGATATCCCCCATAATTTGGGGGCTACATTTATTATACCCTTGCAGAGGGTATTATAATTTCAGTCAAAAGTTTGCAACGCAGTGAAGGAGACATTTCCGACCCTATAAAGTATATATATTCTTGATCAGGATCACCTCCTGAGTTGATATAGCCATGTCCGTCTGTCCGTCTGTCCGTCTGTCCGTCTGTCCGTCTGTCCGTCTGTCCGTCCGTCTGTCCGTCCGTCCGTCCGTTTCTACGCAAACTAGTCCCTCAGTTTTAAAGCTATCTGCTTGAAACTTTCCCAAAAGTTGTCTTTCTATTGCAGGTAGTATATAAGTCGGAACGAGCCGGATCGGGCGACTATATCATATAGCTGCCATATAACTGAACGATCGGAAAAGCCATAACGTTGGTGTTTTTAAAGTTAGGAAGTTGGGATTTGCTATAAGTTTTATGTTTGGCCAATTAATCCGACCTACCAAATTTCATAAGGATCGGACGACTATATCCTATAGCCGCCATATAACTGATTGATCGGAAATGCCATAACTTTGGTGTTTGTAATGTTAGAAAGTTGGGATTTTCTATGGGTTTTATATTTGGCCAATCAATCCGACCTACCAAATTTCATAAGGATCGGCCGACTATATCCTATAGCTGCCATATTACTGAACGATTGGAAATGACATAACTTTGGTGTTTTTAAAGTTAGGAAGTTGGGACATTTTATGAGTATTAAGAATACATCATATGAATAATTTTGAAGAATATAATTTACAGAATATTCTGCAAGGGTATATCAACTTCGGCTCCGTCCGAAGTTAGCTTTCCTTTCTTGTTTAAAATTAACTTTTCGATTTAAAAAATCTAAACCGCTGCTCCGATCAAGATGATTTTTCGCTCAATAGTTATTCTATGGCCCAAATGCTTAAGTTTAATTTTTCAAATTTTTAACATTTTTTTAAGTATTTTTAACGAATTTATTTAGATTTTCTAAGTCATTGCATTGCGTTGTATTTTGCGGGAGCCTGTCGAGAGAACGAAACCCAGAAGCCAAGAGAGCGACGGCCGAGAGAGCAACAGCCAAGAAAACTGATGAGGGGGAGGGGTAGTGCTGCAGGGAAAGGGGGAGGGGAAAGAGGCAATTTAAGTTAAATTTGTTTAGGATTTTAAAAACTTAAACTGCTGCTCCGATCAATATGATTTTCGATCAATAGTCAGTCCTGTGGATCAAATGCTTAGGTTTTATTTTTCATTTTGTAGCAGAAGTAAGAGCCTTATTTAATTTCCACCATGGAAGAAAATAGAAAATTACTACAAATTCTGTAAGCAAAGCCAAAATGTTTCCAAGTTAAATATTAATCTTAAGATTCGAACTTTTGACCAAATACGTATGTACATATGTATATTTGGATATGTTTTGATTTGCTTATATGTACAATACATGTACATACATACAATGTGTGTGTATATTTCTATTCGAAAGTAGATAATGTGCTTAAATACAAATAAAATGATTTATTATACCCGTTTATCGATCAAATGTGGAATCTGAAAATAATATTGTATCTGTTTTTGTATTGGATGCCAATCTTTTACTGTGCGTACAAAGGTTTTCGTTTCATTCAAAACAAGAAATTTGAAAACAACAAATTCCAATTTACAAACAAGTATACATATTTGTGCGCAAATTAAAATTGCATTGATAAAATTGTAACTGATAAAAAGTATACAAGCACACGACTTTTACTTGGATCACTTTCATCCCTAAAGATTATAAAATGAAAGACCGATTTTTAAGGGGATACGGCCACAGCCCAAACCGTAAGAGCAAGAGCAGCCAAATTTTTTCACAGTATTCCATTGGGGGCGTGGGCGCCCACTAAGATCCGATATGTCCCCCCAGTGGCCCCAAACAGCTCCAACATCCATTATTCTGAGCAAAAAAAGTTGATGTATTTAAGCATAACTTCTAATCTGGTTGGAATTTCGATATTTGGTTTTTTCCGAATTTTAGGTTTTGAAAAGACCTAATTAGAAATCTAAAAGAAATTTTGATATCCCCCATAATTTGGGGGCTACATTTAAAATTAACTTTTCGATTTAAAAAATCTAAACCGCTGCTCCGATCAAGATGATTTTTCGCTCAATAGTTATTCTATGGCCCAAATGCTTAAGTTTAATTTTTCAAATTTTTAACATTTTTTTAAGTATTTTTAACGAATTTATTTAGATTTTCTAAGTCATTGCGTTGTATTTTGCGGGAGCCTGTCGAGAGAACGAAACCCAGAAGCCAAGAGAGCGACGGCCGAGAGAGCAACAGCCAAGAAAACTGATGAGGGGGAGGGGTAGTGCTGCAGGGAAAGGGGAGGGGAAAGAGGCAATTTAAGTTAAATTTGTTTAGGATTTTAAAAACTTAAACTGCTGCTCCGATCAATATGATTTTCGATCAATAGTCAGTCCTGTGGATCAAATGCTTAGGTTTTATTTTTCATTTTGTAGCAGAAGTAAGAGCCTTATTTAATTTCCACCATGGAAGAAAATAGAAAATTACTACAAATTCTGTAAGCAAAGCCAAAATGTTTCCAAGTTAAATATTAATCTTAAGATTCGAACTTTTGACCAAATACGTATGTACATATGTATATTTGGATATGTTTTGATTTGCTGATATGTACAATACATGTACATACATACAATGTGTGTGTATGTTTCTATTCGAAAGTAGATAATGTGCTTAAATACAAATAAAATGATTTATTATACCCGTTTATCGATCAAATGTGGAATCTGAAAATAATACGTTACTTTGCTGTTTTTGTATTGGATGCCAATCTTTTACTGTGTGTACCAAAGGTTTTCGTTTCATTCAAAACAAGAAATTTGAAAATAACAAATTCCCATTTACAAACATATTTGTGCGCAAATTAAAATTGCATTGATAGCATTGTAACTGATAAAAAGTATACAAGCTCACGACTTTTACTTGGATCACTTTCATTTATTATATAGCTCTGCCAGTATCCTTCTGATTCTCTCTCTTGAAGGATCTTCTACAAAGGTTGTTAACACAAAGGTTTTCAAAAAACGCGCAAATAAGAAATAAGAAAGTCCTGACAACCCAATTTCCTAACTCCAAACTAATATTAAGCGAACGAGCAAAAAGTCGTATACAATACAATTTTACAAAGCGTTGGGGCTGAGATGGGTGAAATATTTTTTTTGGATGCACCTGGAGGGACAGGTAAAACCTTCTTGACAAACTTATTGTTGGCAAAAGTTAGAAGTTAAAAAAAATAGCCCTAGCTGTAGTATCTTCCGGTATAGCTGCTACCCTGCTCAATGGAGGTCGAACTGCTCATTCTACATTTAAACTTCCTTTGGATTTAGTTAATTTAGAAACACCTCATTGCTCTATTTCAAAGCAATGTAATATGGCTGCGGTGTTTAAAGATTGTAAGTTAATTGTTTGGGATGAGTGCACAATGTCACATAAAGGTTGGCTTGAAGCCATAAATAGAACCCTGCAAGATAATAATGAGAATACTATGTTGGTGGGTGGTATTACAGTCCTGCTAGCTGGAGACTTTCGCCAAACCCTTCCTGTTGTTCCAAGAGGTACAAGAGCTGACGAAATAAAGGCCTGTTTAAAATCTTCATTTTTATGGCCACAGATAAACAAACTAGCGCTCATGAAAAATATGCGAGTGCACTTAAAAGGAGACAGTTCTGCAGGTATTTTTGCCGAAACTCTTTTAAAAATTGGGAATGGCGTCCATCCAACAGTTGATGGAAAAATAGTTATAACATCACGCTTAGAAAATGTAGTCAAAAACGTTCAAGACCTTACATCCAAAATATTTCCTGACATTTCCAACATATCATGTAAAAGCTTAGATTGGCTATCTGAGCGCGCCATTTTGACAACGAAAAATGAAAGAGCAACCACTATTAATAATTTATTGCTAAACTCATTTGATGGTTTAGAAGTCTCCTATAAATCGGTCGACTCTGTTCCTGATGCTGATAATGCTGTTCATTACCCTGTTGAATTTTTAAATTCTTTGAATCCTCCAGGAATTCCTCAGCATAATCTGTCTCTTAGGATTGGAGCACCCGTAATGTTATTGCGAAATTTAAGTCCCCCAAAGTTATGCAATGGGACACGATTGCAGATAAAAGGTCTTCATAAGAATGTAATCGAAGCAACAGTATTTACGGGGTGCGCGGAGGGGGAAACAGTGTTTATACCCAGGATCCCATTAATACCATCCAGTCTGCCGTTTAAGTTTAAAAGGCTACAATTGCCTCTAAAAGTTTGCTTTGCAATAACTATAAATAAATCGCAGGGGCAGACTTTGAAGCTGGCTGGACTAGATCTTAGAGAAGATTGCTTCTCTCATGGACAATTTTATGTCGCATGCTCTAGAGTTAGCTCTGCCAGTAGCCTTATTATTCTCGCTCCTGAAGGATCTTCTAAAAATGTTGTTTACACAGAGGTTTTAAAGTAATCATATTAATTAACATTATTAAACCTAGAAAGTTTCAGTGGAATAGGTCTAATTGAAGATACCACATTAAAAAAAACGCCAATTTCTCTACCTCAGGGGGGTGTGGAAATAGGAAAGTCTTGACAACCGTACTCAAAACTAATTTTAAGCGAACGAAGTCGCGCCGGGTACAGCTAGTTTATTATATAGCTCTGCCAGTATCTTTCTGATTCTCTCTCTTGAAGGATCTTCTACAAAGGTTGTTTACACAAAGGTTTTCAAAAAACGCGCAAATAAGAAATAAGAAAGTCCTGACAACCCAATTTCCTAACTCCAAACTAATATTAAGCGAACGAAGTCGCTTCGGGTATAGCTATCCCTAAAGATTATAAAATGAAAGACCGATTTTTAAGGGGATACGGCCACAGCCCAAACCGTAAGAGCAAGAGCAGCCAAATTTTTTCACAGTATTCCATTGGGGGCGTGGGCGCCCACTAAGATCCGATATGTCCCCCCAGTGGCCCCAAACAGCTCCAACATCCATTATTCTGAGCAAAAAAAAGTTGATGTATTTAAGCATAACTTCTAATCTGGTTGGAATTTCGATATTTGGTTTTTTCCGAATTTTAGGTTTTGAAAAGACCTAATTAGAAATCTAAAAGAAATTTTGATATCCCCCATAATTTGGGGGCTACATTTAAAATTAACTTTTCGATTTAAAAAATCTAAACCGCTGCTCCGATCAAGATGATTTTTCGCTCAATAGTTATTCTATGGCCCAAATGCTTAAGTTTAATTTTTCAAATTTTTAACATTTTTTAAGTATTTTTAACGAATTTATTTAGATTTTCTAAGTCATTGCGTTGTATTTTGCGGGAGCCTGTCGAGAGAACGAAACCCAGAAGCCAAGAGAGCGACGGCCGAGAGAGCAACAGCCAAGAAAACTGATGAGGGGGAGGGGTAGTGCTGCAGGGAAAGGGGGAGGGGAAAGAGGCAATTTAAGTTAAATTTGTTTAGGATTTTAAAAACTTAAACTGCTGCTCCGATCAATATGATTTTCGATCAATAGTCAGTCCTGTGGATCAAATGCTTAGGTTTTATTTTTCATTTTGTAGCAGAAGTAAGAGCCTTATTTAATTTCCACCATGGAAGAAAATAGAAAATTACTACAAATTCTGTAAGCAAAGCCAAAATGTTTCCAAGTTAAATATTAATCTTAAGATTCGAACTTTTGACCAAATACGTATGTACATATGTATATTTGGATATGTTTTGATTTGCTTATATGTACAATACATGTACATACATACAATGTGTGTGTATATTTCTATTCGAAAGTAGATAATGTGCTTAAATACAAATAAAATGATTTATTATACCCGTTTATCGATCAAATGTGGAATCTGAAAATAATACGTTGCTTTGCTGTTTTTGTATTGGATGCCAATCTTTTACTGTGTGTACAAAGGTTTTCGTTTCATTCAAAACAAGAAATTTGAAAACAACAAATTCCAATTTACAAACAAGTATACATATTTGTGCGCAAATTAAAATTGCATTGATAAAATTGTAACTGATAAAAAGTATACAAGCACACGACTTTTACTTGGATCACTTTCATCCCTAAAGATTATAAAATGAAAGACCGATTTTTAAGGGGATACGGCCACAGCCCAAACCGTAAGAGCAAGAGCAGCCAAATTTTTTCACAGTATTCCATTGGGGGCGTGGGCGCCCACTAAGATCCGATATGTCCCCCCAGTGGCCCCAAACAGCTCCAACATCCATTATTCTGAGCAAAAAAAAGTTGATGTATTTAAGCATAACTTCTAAACTGGTTGGAATTTCTATATTTGGTTTTTTCCGAATTTTAGGTTTTGAAAAGACCTAATTAGAAATCTAAAAGAAATTTTGATATCCCCCATAATTTGGGGGCTACATTTAAAATTAACTTTTCGATTTAAAAAATCTAAACCGCTGCTCCGATCAAGATGATTTTTCGCTCAATAGTTATTCTATGGCCCAAATGCTTAAGTTTAATTTTTCAAGTTTTTAACATTTTTTTAAGTATTTTTAACGAATTTATTTAGATTTTCTAAGTCATTGCGTTGTATTTTGCGGGAGCCTGTCGAGAGAACGAAACCCAGAAGCCAAGAGAGCGACGGCCGAGAGAGCAACAGCCAAGAAAACTGATGAGGGGGAGGGTAGTGCTGCAGGGAAAGGGGAGGGGAAAGAGGCAATTTAAGTTAAATTTGTTTAGGATTTTAAAAACTTAAACTGCTGCTCCGATCAATATGATTTTCGATCAATAGTCAGTCCTGTGGATCAAATGCTTAGGTTTTATTTTTCATTTTGTAGCAGAAGTAAGAGCCTTATTTAATTTCCACCATGGAAGAAAATAGAAAATTACTACAAATTCTGTAAGCAAAGCCAAAATGTTTCCAAGTTAAATATTAATCTTAAGATTCGAACTTTTGACCAAATACGTATGTACATATGTATATTTGGATATGTTTTGATTTGCTGATATGTACAATACATGTACATACATACAATGTGTGTGTATGTTTCTATTCGAAAGTAGATAATGTGCTTAAATACAAATAAAATGATTTATTATACCCGTTTATCGATCAAATGTGGAATCTGAAAATAATACGTTACTTTGCTGTTTTTGTATTGGATGCCAATCTTTTACTGTGTGTACCAAAGGTTTTCGTTTCATTCAAAACAAGAAATTTGAAAATAACAAATTCCCATTTACAAACAATATAATTTTGTGCGCAAATTAAAATTGCATTGATAGCATTGTAACTGATAAAAAGTATACAAGCTCACGACTTTTACTTGGATCACTTTCATTTATTATATAGCTCTGCCAGTATCCTTCTGATTCTCTCTCTTGAAGGATCTTCTACAAAGGTTGTTAACACAAAGGTTTTCAAAAAACGCGCAAATAAGAAATAAGAAAGTCCTGACAACCCAATTTCCTAACTCCAAACTAATATTAAGCGAACGAGCAAAAGTCGTATACAATACAATTTTACAAAGCGTTGGGGCTGAGATGGGTGAAATATTTTTTTGGATGCACCTGGAGGGACAGGTAAAACCTTCTTGACAAACTTATTGTTGGCAAAAGTTAGAAGTTAAAAAAAATAGCCCTAGCTGTAGTATCTTCCGGTATAGCTGCTACCCTGCTCAATGGAGGTCGAACTGCTCATTCTACATTTAAACTTCCTTTGGATTTAGTTAATTTAGAAACACCTCATTGCTCTATTTCAAAGCAATGTAATATGGCTGCGGTGTTTAAAGATTGTAAGTTAATTGTTTGGGATGAGTGCACAATGTCACATAAAGGTTGGCTTGAAGCCATAAATAGAACCCTGCAAGATAATAATGAGAATACTATGTTGGTGGGTGGTATTACAGTCCTGCTAGCTGGAGACTTTCGCCAAACCCTTCCTGTTGTTCCAAGAGGTACAAGAGCTGACGAAATAAAGGCCTGTTTAAAATCTTCATTTTTATGGCCACAGATAAACAAACTAGCGCTCATGAAAAATATGCGAGTGCACTTAAAAGGAGACAGTTCTGCAGGTATTTTTGCCGAAACTCTTTTAAAAATTGGGAATGGCGTCCATCCAACAGTTGATGGAAAAATAGTTATAACATCACGCTTAGGAAATGTAGTCAAAAACGTTCAAGACCTTACATCCAAAATATTTCCTGACATTTCCAACATATCATGTAAAAGCTTAGATTGGCTATCTGAGCGCGCCATTTTGACAACGAAAAATGAAAGAGCAACCACTATTAATAATTTATTGCTAAACTCATTTGATGGTTTAGAAGTCTCCTATAAATCGGTCGACTCTGTTCCTGATGCTGATAATGCTGTTCATTACCCTGTTGAATTTTTAAATTCTTTTAATCCTCCAGGAATTCCTCAGCATAATCTGTCTCTTAGGATTGGAGCACCCGTAATGTTATTGCGAAATTTAAGTCCCCCAAAGTTATGCAATGGGACACGATTGCAGATAAAAGGTCTTCATAAGAATGTAATCGAAGCAACAGTATTTACGGGGTGCGCGAAGGGGGAAACAGTGTTTATACCCAGGATCCCATTAATACCATCCAGTCTGCCGTTTAAGTTTAAAAGGCTACAATTCCCTCTAAAAGTTTGCTTTGCAATAACTATAAATAAATCGCAGGGGCAGACTTTGAAGCTGGCTGGACTAGATCTTAGAGAAGATTGCTTCTCTCATGGACAATTTTATGTCGCATGCTCTAGAGTTAGCTCTGCCAGTAGCCTTATTATTCTCGCTCCTGAAGGATCTTCTAAAAATGTTGTTTACACAGAGGTTTTAAAGTAATCATATTAATTAACATTATTAAACCTAGAAAGTTTCAGTGGAATAGGTCTAATTGAAGATACCACATTAAAAAAAACGCGCCAATTTCTCTACCTCAGGGGAGGTGTGGAAATAGGAAAGTCTTGACAACCGTACTCAAAACTAATTTTAAGCGAACGAAGTCGCGCCGGGTACAACAAATAAGTTTATTATATAGACTCTGCCAGTATCTTTCTGATTCTCTCTCTTGAAGGATCTTCTACAAAGGTTGTTTACACAAAGGTTTTCAAAAAACGCGCAAATAAGAAATAAGAAAGTCCTGACAACCCAATTTCCTAACTCCAAACTAATATTAAGCGAAATAAAGAAGTCGCTTAACAAGGATTTATAACTATCCCTAAAGATTATAAAATGAAAGACCGATTTTTAAGGGGATACGGCCACAGCCCAAACCGTAAGAGCAAGAGCAGCCAAATTTTTTCACAGTATTCCATTGGGGGCGTGGGCGCCCACTAAGATCCGATATGTCCCCCCAGTGGCCCCAAACTGCTCCAACATCCATTATTCTGAGCAAAAAAAAGTTGATGTATTTAAGCATAACTTCTAATCTGCTTGGAATTTCGATATTTGGTTTTTTCCGAATTTTAGGTTTTGAAAAGACCTAATTAGAAATCTAAAAGAAATTTTGATATCCCCCATAATTTGGGGGCTACATTTAAAATTAACTTTTCGATTTAAAAAATCTAAACCGCTGCTCCGATCAAGATGATTTTTCGCTCAATAGTTATTCTATGGCCCAAATGCTTAAGTTTAATTTTTCAAATTTTTAACATTTTTTAAGTATTTTTAACGAATTTATTTAGATTTTCTAAGTCATTGCGTTGTATTTTGCGGGAGCCTGTCGAGAGAACGAAACCCAGAAGCCAAGAGAGCGACGGCCGAGAGAGCAACAGCCAAGAAAACTGATGAGGGGGGGGGGTAGTGCTGCAGGGAAAGGGGAGGGGAAAGAGGCAATTTAAGTTAAATTTGTTTAGGATTTTAAAAACTTAAACTGCTGCTCCGATCAATATGATTTTCGATCAATAGTCAGTCCTGTGGATCAAATGCTTAGGTTTTATTTTTCATTTTGTAGCAGAAGTAAGAGCCTTATTTAATTTCCACCATGGAAGAAAATAGAAAATTACTACAAATTCTGTAAGCAAAGCCAAAATGTTTCCAAGTTAAATATTAATCTTAAGATTCGAACTTTTGACCAAATACGTATGTACATATGTATATTTGGATATGTTTTGATTTGCTTATATGTACAATACATGTACATACATACAATGTGTGTGTATATTTCTATTCGAAAGTAGATAATGTGCTTAAATACAAATAAAATGATTTATTATACCCGTTTATCGATCAAATGTGGAATCTGAAAATAATACGTTTCTTTGCTGTTTTTGTATTGGATGCCAATCTTTTACTGTGTGTACAAAGGTTTTCGTTTCATTCAAAACAAGAAATTTGAAAACAACAAATTCCAATTTACAAACAAGTATACATATTTGTGCGCAAATTAAAATTGCATTGATAAAATTGTAACTGATAAAAAGTATACAAGCACACGACTTTTACTTGGATCACTTTCATCCCTAAAGATTATAAAATGAAAGACCGATTTTTAAGGGGATACGGCCACAGCCCAAACCGTAAGAGCAAGAGCAGCCAAATTTTTTCACAGTATTCCATTGGGGGCGTGGGCGCCCACTAAGATCCGATATGTCCCCCCAGTGGCCCCAAACAGCTCCAACATCCATTATTCTGAGCAAAAAAAAGTTGATGTATTTAAGCATAACTTCTAATCTGGTTGGAATTTCGATATTTGGTTTTTTCCGAATTTTAGGTTTTGAAAAGACCTAATTAGAAATCTAAAAGAAATTTTGATATCCCCCATAATTTGGGGGCTACATTTAAAATTAACTTTTCGATTTAAAAAATCTAAACCGCTACTCCGATCAAGATGATTTTTCGCTCAATAGTTATTCTATGGCCCAAATGCTTAAGTTTAATTTTTCAAATTTTTAACATTTTTTTAAGTATTTTTAACGAATTTATTTAGATTTTCTAAGTCATTGCGTTGTATTTTGCGGGAGCCTGTCGAGAGAACGAAACCCAGAAGCCAAGAGAGCGACGGCCGAGAGAGCAACAGCCAAGAAAACTGATGAGGGGGAGGGGTAGTGCTGCAGGGAAAGGGGAGGGGAAAGAGGCAATTTAAGTTAAATTTGTTTAGGATTTTAAAAACTTAAACTGCTGCTCCGATCAATATGATTTTCGATCAATAGTCAGTCCTGTGGATCAAATGCTTAGGTTTTATTTTTCATTTTGTAGCAGAAGTAAGAGCCTTATTTAATTTCCACCATGGAAGAAAATAGAAAATTACTACAAATTCTGTAAGCAAAGCCAAAATGTTTCCAAGTTAAATATTAATCTTAAGATTCGAACTTTTGACCAAATACGTATGTACATATGTATATTTGGATATGTTTTGATTTGCTTATATGTACAATACATGTACATACATACAATGTGTGTGTATATTTCTATTCGAAAGTAGATAATGTGCTTAAATACAAATAAAATGATTTATTATACCCGTTTATCGATCAAATGTGGAATCTGAAAATAATACGTTTCTTTGCTGTTTTTGTATTGGATGCCAATCTTTTACTGTGTGTACAAAGGTTTTCGTTTCATTCAAAACAAGAAATTTGAAAACAACAAATTCCAATTTACAAACAAGTATACATATTTGTGCGCAAATTAAAATTGCATTGATAAAATTGTAACTGATAAAAAGTATACAAGTACACGACTTTTACTTGGATCACTTTCATTTATTATATAGCCTGCCAGTATCTTTCTGATTCTCTCTCTTGAAGGATCTTCTACAAAGGTTGTTCACACAAAGGTTTTCAAAAAACGCGCAAATAAGAAATAAGAAAGTCCTGACAACCCAATTTCCTAACTCCAAACTAATATTAAGCGAACGAAGTCGCTTCGGGTATAGCTATCCCTAAAGATTATAAAATGAAAGACCGATTTTTAAGGGGATACGGCCACAGCCCAAACCGTAAGAGCAAGAGCAGCCAAATTTTTTCACAGTATTCCATTGGGGGCGTGGGCGCCCACTAAGATCCGATATGTCCCCCCATAGGCCCCAAACAGCTCCAACATCCATTATTCTGAGCAAAAAAAAGTTGATGTATTTAAGCATAACTTCTAATCTGGTTGGAATTTCGATATTTGGTTTTTTCCGAATTTTAGGTTTTGAAAAGACCTAATTAGAAATCTAAAAGAAATTTTGATATCCCCCATAATTTGGGGGCTACATTTAAAATTAACTTTTCGATTTAAAAAATCTAAACCGCTGCTCCGATCAAGATGATTTTTCGCTCAATAGTTATTCTATGGCCCAAATGCTTAAGTTTAATTTTTCAAATTTTTAACATTTTTTTAAGTATTTTTAACGAATTTATTTAGATTTTCTAAGTCATTGCGTTGTATTTTGCGGGAGCCTGTCGAGAGAACGAAACCCAGAAGCCAAGAGAGCGACGGCCGAGAGAGCAACAGCCAAGAAAACTGATGAGGGGGAGGGGTAGTGCTGCAGGGAAAGGGGAGGGGAAAGAGGCAATTTAAGTTAAATTTGTTTAGGATTTTAAAAACTTAAACTGCTGCTCCGATCAATATGATTTTCGATCAATAGTCAGTCCTGTGGATCAAATGCTTAGGTTTTATTTATCATTTTGTAGCAGAAGTAAGAGCCTTATTTAATTTCCACCATGGAAGAAAATAGAAAATTACTACAAATTCTGTAAGCAAAGCCAAAATGTTTCCAAGTTAAATATTAATCTTAAGATTCGAACTTTTGACCAAATACGTATGTACATATGTATATTTGGATATGTTTTGATTTGCTGATATGTACAATACATGTACATACATACAATGTGTGTGTATGTTTCTATTCGAAAGTAGATAATGTGCTTAAATACAAATAAAATGATTTATTATACCCGTTTATCGATCAAATGTGGAATCTGAAAATAATACGTTACTTTGCTGTTTTTGTATTGGATGCCAATCTTTTACTGTGTGTACCAAAGGTTTTCGTTTCATTCAAAACAAGAAATTTGAAAATAACAAATTCCCATTTACAAACATATTTGTGCGCAAATTAAAATTGCATTGATAGCATTGTAACTGATAAAAAGTATACAAGCTCACGACTTTTACTTGGATCACTTTCATTTATTATATAGCTCTGCCAGTATCCTTCTGATTCTCTCTCTTGAAGGATCTTCTACAAAGGTTGTTAACACAAAGGTTTTCAAAAAACGCGCAAATAAGAAATAAGAAAGTCCTGACAACCCAATTTCCTAACTCCAAACTAATATTAAGCGAACGAGCAAAAAGTAGCAATACAATTTTACAAAGCGTTGGGGCTGAGATGGGTGAAATATTTTTTTTGGATGCACCTGGAGGGACAGGTAAAACCTTCTTGACAAACTTATTGTTGGCAAAAGTTAGAAGTTAAAAAAAATAGCCCTAGCTGTAGTATCTTCCGGTATAGCTGCTACCCTGCTCAATGGAGGTCGAACTGCTCATTCTACATTTAAACTTCCTTTGGATTTAGTTAATTTAGAAACACCTCATTGCTCTATTTCAAAGCAATGTAATATGGCTGCGGTGTTTAAAGATTGTAAGTTAATTGTTTGGGATGAGTGCACAATGTCACATAAAGGTTGGCTTGAAGCCATAAATAGAACCCTGCAAGATAATAATGAGAATACTATGTTGGTGGGTGGTATTACAGTCCTGCTAGCTGGAGACTTTCGCCAAACCCTTCCTGTTGTTCCAAGAGGTACAAGAGCTGACGAAATAAAGGCCTGTTTAAAATCTTCATTTTTATGGCCACAGATAAACAAACTAGCGCTCATGAAAAATATGCGAGTGCACTTAAAAGGAGACAGTTCTGCAGGTATTTTTGCCGAAATTTTTTTTAAAAATTGGGAATGGCGTCCATCCAACAGTTGATGGAAAAATAGTTATAACATCACGCTTAGGAAATGTAGTCAAAAACGTTCAAGACCTTACATCCAAAATATTTCCTGACATTTCCAACATATCATGTAAAAGCTTAGATTGGCTATCTGAGCGCGCCATTTTGACAACGAAAAATGAAAGAGCAACCACTATTAATAATTTATTGCTAAACTCATTTGATGGTTTAGAAGTCTCCTATAAATCGGTCGACTCTGTTCCTGATGCTGATAATGCTGTTCATTACCCTGTTGAATTTTTCAATTCTTTGAATCCTCCAGGAATTCCTCAGCATAATCTGTCTCTTAGGATTGGAGCACCCGTAATGTTATTGCGAAATTTAAGTCCCCCAAAGTTATGCAATGGGACACGATTGCAGATAAAAGGTCTTCATAAGAATGTAATCGAAGCAACAGTATTTACGGGGTGCGCGGAGGGGGAAACAGTGTTTATACCCAGGATCCCATTAATACCATCCAGTCTGCCGTTTAAGTTTAAAAGGCTACAATTCCCTCTAAAAGTTTGCTTTGCAATAACTATAAATAAATCGCAGGGGCAGACTTTGAAGCTGGCTGGACTAGATCTTAGAGAAGATTGCTTCTCTCATGGACAATTTTATGTCGCATGCTCTAGAGTTAGCTCTGCCAGTAGCCTTATTATTCTCGCTCCTGAAGGATCTTCTAAAAATGTTGTTTACACAGAGGTTTTAAAGTAATCATATTAATTAACATTATTAAACCCAGAAAGTTTCAGTGGAATAGGTCTAATTGAAGATACCACATTAAAAAAAACGCGCCAATTTCTCTACCTCAGGGGAGGTGTGGAAATAGGAAAGTCTTGACAACCGTACTCAAAACTAATTTTAAGCGAACGAAGTCGCGCCGGGTACAGCTAGTAATGTATATATATTCTTGATCAGGATCACCTCATGAGTTGATATAAGCATGTCCGTCTGTCTGTCCGTCTGTCTGTTTCTACGCGAACTAGTCTCTCAGTTTTAAAGATATCGAATTGAAACTTTGCACACACCCTTCTTTCCTTTGCACGCAGTATATAAGTCGGAACGGCCGGGATCGGCCGACTATATCCTATAGCTTCCATATAACTGATTGATCGAAAATTCCATAACTTTGCTGTTTGTTAAGTTAGGAAGTTCGGATTTTTTATGGGTTTTATATTTGGCCAATCAATCCGACGTACCAAATTTCATAAGTATCGGCCAACTATATCCCATAGCCGCCATATAACTGATTGATCGGAAATGCCATAACTTTGGTGTTTGTTAAGTTAGGAAGTATGGGTTTTATTTTTGGCCAATCAATCTGACATATTAAATTTCATAAGGATCGGCTGACTATATTCTATAGCTGCCATATAACTGAACGATTGGAAATGCCATAACTTTGGTGTTTTTAAAGTTAGGAAGTTGGGATTTTTATGATCATCATATGAATAATTTTGGAGAATATAACTTACAGAATATTCTGCAAGGGTATTTCAACTTCGGCTCCGCCCGAAGTTAGCTTTCCTTTCTTGTTTTTAAGATGATAGTATGGGGTTTTACTAAAACCGTTTTAGTTGTTTTGATTTTACATTGCCCTGGGGCGTGTGTATCTGTACATTTTACGCATCTATTGGGCATATTGCAATTGGAGGCGACATGTAGGAATCTTTGGCATTTGTGGCATTGCTTAATCTCATTTGCATGAGGTTTGTAAGCTTCTATTATTATTTTACAGTTAAGTAGGGTTTTGAGCTTAAAAATTAAATTCACTTGGTTCGATTTTTGAATTGTTATTTTCCAATGCACTTCTTTGTATTGATTAACAGATAGGAACACAAGTTCTGGTACTGATTCGACTAGGGCCTTCTTAATTTCTAATTCTTCGTAAACGCTGGGCGGAATTTTTATACCCTTGCAGAGGGTATTATAATTTTGGTCAAAAGTGTGCAACGCAGTGAAGGAGACATCTCCGACCCTATAAAGTATATATATTCTTGATCAGGATCACCTCCTGAGTTGATATAGCCATGTCCGTCTGTCCGTCTGTCCGTCTGTCCGTCTGTCCGTCTGTCTGTCCGTCTGTCTGTCCGTCTGTCTGTCCGTCTGTCTGTTTCTACGCGAACTAGTCTCTCAGTTTTAAAGATATCGAGTTGAAACTTTGCACACAGCCTTCTTTCCTTTGCACGCAGTATATAAGTCGGAACGGCCGGGATCGGCCGACTATATCCTATAGCTGCCATATAACTGATTGATCGGAAATGCCATAACTTTCGTGCTTGTAAAGTTAGGAAGTTGGGATTTTCTATGGCTTTTATTTTTGGCCTATCAATCCGACCTATAAAATTTCATAAGGATCGGCCGACTATATCCTATAGCTGCCATATAACTGAACGATCGGAAATGCCATAACTTTGGTGTTCTTAAAGTTAGGAAGTTGGGATATTTTATAAGTATTAAGAATGCATCATATGAATAATTTTGGAGAATATAATATACAGAGTATTCTGCAAGGGTATATCAGCTTCGGCTCCGCCCGAAGTTAGCTTTCCTTTCTTGTTTTTAAAATGATAGTATGGGGTTTTACTAAAACCGTTTTAGTTGTTTGGGAGTGTATGTAAGATAGCGAATTTCACATTCGGCTATTATTATACCCTTGCAGAGGGTATTATAATTTTGGTCAAAAGTGTGCAACGCAGTGAAGGAGACATCTCCGACCCTATAAAGTATATATATTCTTGATCAGGATCACCTCCTGAGTTGATATAGCCATGTCCGTCTGTCCGTCTGTCCGTCTGTCCGTCTGTCCGTCTGTCTGTCCGTCTGTCTTTCCGTCTGTCTGTCCGTCTGTCTGTTTCTACGCGAACTAGTCTCTCAGTTTTAAAGATATCGAGTTGAAACTTTGCACACAGCCTTCTTTCCTTTGCACGCAGTATATAAGTCGGAACGGCCGGGATCGGCCGACTATATCCTATAGCTGCCATATAACTGATTGATCGGAAATGCCATAACTTTCGTGCTTGTAAAGTTAGGAAGTTGGGATTTTCTATGGGTTCTATATTTGGCCAATCAATCCGACCTACCAAATTTCATAAGGATCGGCCGACTATATCCTATAGCTGCCATATAACTGATTGATCGGAAATGCCATAACTTTGGTGTTTGTAAAGTTAGGAAGTTGGGATTTTCTATGGGTTCTATATTTGGCCAATCAATCCGACCTACCAAATTTCATAAGGATCGGCCGACTATATCCTATAGCTGCCATATAACTGATTGATCGGAAATGCCATAACTTTGGTGTTTGTAAAGTTAGAAAATTGGGATTTTCTATGGGTTTTATATTTGGCCAATCAATCCGACCTACCAAATTTCATAAGGATCTGCCGACTATATCCTATAGCTGCCATATAACTGATTGATCGGAAATGCCATAACTTTGGTGTTTGTTAAGTTAGGAAGCTGGGATTTTCTATGGGTTTTATTTTTGACCAATCAATCCGACCTATCAAATTTCATAAGGATCGGCCGACTATATCCTATAGCTGCCATATAACTGAACGATTGGAAATGCCATAACTTTGGTGTTTTTAAAGTTAGGAAGTTGGGATTTTTTATGAGTATTAAGAATGCATCATATGCATAATTTTGGAGAGTATAATGTACATAATATTCTGCAAGGGTATATCAACTTCGGCTCCGCCCGAAGTTAGCTTTCCTTTCTTGTTTTTTTTTTACATTTTCGAGGTTTTCCAACGAATATAGTTTAATGTTAGTTCTGTTTTTATTCAAAATGTTTAACGTGTAGTCTTCTAGCTTAATAATATTTTTCAAGGATCTTTGCAAAATTTTTGGGTTCTGATTAAAAACTACTATTACAGGTAAGTTTTTTACTTGCTTTTCCAAGTTATTTATTTCAGCTGGTGGTGTTGTTGGCGATGTCTTCTTTGCTGACTTCTTGGCTGTCTTCACTGCTGTATTCTTGGATTGTTGCTTGTTGAACTTCTCGAGTTTAGGATAGTCCTTGTTGTTGTTGTTGCCCGAGTTTTGCTTGGTGTCAGCTGCTTCGTCCTTCAGGCGCTGATTTTCTTCACGAAGGAGGGTTAATTCCTCTATTGAGCTATTTAGTTGATCTTTGGTGATGGGGGCAGTCCGTCTGATAAAGTTATACAATAAAATTATTATTTAATTTCCCGAACATTTTTAAAACCCAAGATGCTGTGTTCACTAGATACATATTTATACCCTTGCAGAGGGTATTATAATTTTGGTCAAAAGTGTGCAACGCAGTGAAGGAGACATCTCCGACCCTATAAAGTATATATATTCTTGATCAGGATCACCTCCTGAGTTGATATAGCCATGTCCGTGTCCATGTATTGTAGATTCCACCTGGGATAGCTGTTCTCTGTGTGATAAGTTATTAAGAGACATGTCTTGGTTCTGTTTGTGTATTTGCTCGAAAGACCAGGCCAGAGCGTTTACTTTGGCAAAATTGGTGGTAAGTCTGGGGAAGGTCTTTTTGTCTATTTCTATATCAATTAAGTTCTTTTCATAGTCATTAAGTATTAGGTTATGATAAAAATGTTCCATTTTGGGGATCTGAGGATTTAGGTTTTGGATTGTTTTGTAGCGGATTTTACTCGGGATTATAGCAGCAGCGTGACAGCAGGCTGTCAATAATTTTAAGTTCGGTTAATTCTATGTGGTTTTTTATTTGTATATCTATTTCCTTGATTGCTCGTTTGATGATCATAATATGTTCTATTGTTTAAGAGAATGATTTTTGAAACATGGTGCGTCTTAAGTTGCGTTTCTGGCATATTAGCTTTAAGCATTGTTTGCTTAAGTTGATGGTCGAGTAGTTAGTTCTATTTGGTTTAATTTCCAGTTTTGTAATGGCTTCTGGATTTTGTATTGCTTTCGTAATGGCGTTGGATAGGTACGGAATATGGTTATCTATTTCATGTTGACTTATGTTGGTTTCGTTTTGAATATTTGTCGTATTTTGTAGAATTATTCTATTAAAGAGAGCCGGATTAATTTTGTTGAAATTATGTATTATTCATTTATTTGTTTTCATTAATTATTAGTCGGGATTTTCCTATTTGGATGGAGAAATGGTCTGATGGAAAGTCCTTAATAAATTGGCAGCCAAAATGTTGTGAATGAAAATCTAAGGAGGTTGTGGTTGACGTTATAAATAGGTCTATGGATGAATCTAGTCGTAGTAGAGAGTCGTTGTCGATTTCTTCAAAGGACAGAAGATTTTTATTTTCGTTTCGGCTGTGCTTTTTATACCCGTTACTCGTAGAGTAAAAGGGTATATTGTATTCGTGCAAAAGTATGTAACAGCTAGAAGGAAGCGTTTCCGACCCTATAAAGTATATATATTCTTGATCAGGGTCACTAGCCGAGTCGATATAGCCATGTTAGCCATGTCCGTCTGTCCGTCTGTCCGTCCGTATGAACGCTGAGATCTCGGAAACTATAAAAGCTAGAAGATTGGCATTTTGCATGCAGATTCTAGGAGTTCCTACGCAGCGCAAGTTTGTTTCAAAAAGGTGCCACGCCCCCTTTAACGCCCACAATCGCTTATATACGATTTTAAAAATTTAAATATTTCGGAAAAGTAAAAATGCAGTTTTATTGTGTTTATCAATACCTATCGAAATGTAGAAGAAATTTTTCAAATCGGACCATTCGTTAAAAAGTTATGCGTGATCAAAGTTTCTATCTCCATCTCCCTCGCACTCCCTTTACCTGAGTAACGGGTATCTGATAGTCGGGGCACCCGACTATAGCGTTCTCTCTTGTTTGCATTGTTCATGTGTTGCTGTATGACTGGATTTGTGGTTTTTATGTTGCTGGTAGGAGCTGCCTGGGAACTTTGTTTTGAATAGGGAAGAAAAGCTTTTGCCTTGGGTTATTTTATTTTAAGGTAAAATTTTGTGTATGATTTTGGTCGATTTATTTATAGCTTCAGTTCGTTTCCGGTTTATTTTTTCTAGTAATTCGATTCTTTTTGGGCATATTGTAGCATTAGCTGTGTGCTGCTCCTTGCAGTTAATGCATCGGGCTTTGGTTGTCTCATTCTCTTCTTCGTTGTCACCTTTTATACCCTTGCAGAGGGTATTATAATTTTGGTCAAAAGTGTGCAACGCAGTGAAGGAGACATCTCCGACCCTATAAAGTATATATATTCTTGATCAGGATCACCTCATGAGTTGATATAAGCATGTCCGTCTGTCTGTCCGTCTGTCTGTTTCTACGCGAACTAGTCTCTCAGTTTTAAAGATATCGAATTGAAACTTTGCACACACCCTTCTTTCCTTTGCACGCAGTATATAAGTCGGAACGGCCGGGATCGGCCGACTATATCCTATAGCTTCCATATAACTGATTGATCGAAAATTCCATAACTTTGCTGTTTGTTAAGTTAGGAAGTTCGGATTTTTTATGGGTTTTATATTTGGCCAATCAATCCGACGTACCAAATTTCATAAGTATCGGCCAACTATATCCCATAGCCGCCATATAACTGATTGATCGGAAATGCCATAACTTTGGTGTTTGTTAAGTTAGGAAGTATGGGTTTTATTTTTGGCCAATCAATCTGACATATTAAATTTCATAAGGATCGGCTGACTATATTCTATAGCTGCCATATAACTGAACGATTGGAAATGCCATAACTTTGGTGTTTTTAAAGTTAGGAAGTTGGGATTTTTATGATCATCATATAAATAATTTTGGAGAATATAACTTACAGAATATTCTGCAAGGGTATTTCAACTTCGGCTCCGCCCGAAGTTAGCTTTCCTTTCTTGTTTTTAAGATGATAGTATGGGGTTTTACTAAAACCGTTTTAGTTGTTATACCCTTGCAGAGGGTATTATAATTTCAGTCAAAAGTTTGCAACGCAGTGAAGGAGACATTTCCGACCCTATAAAGTATATATATTCTTGATCAGGATCACCTCCTGAGTTGATATAGCCATGTCCGTCTGTCCGTCTGTCCGTCCGTCTGTCCGTCCGTCTGTCCGTCTGTCCGTCTGTCCGTCCGTTTCTACGCAAACTAGTCCCTCAGTTTTAAAGCTATCTGCTTGAAACTTTCCCAAAAGTTGTCTTTCTATTGCAGGTAGTATATAAGTCGGAACGAGCCGGATCGGGCCACTATATCATATAGCTGCCATATAACTGAACGATCGGAAATGCCATAACTTTGGTGTTTTTTAAGTTTGGAAGTTGGGATTTTCTATGGGTCTTATTTTTGGCTAATCAATCCGACCTACCAAATTTGATAAGGATCGGACGACTATATCCTATAGCCGCCATATAACTGATTGATCGGAAATGCAATAGCTTTGGTGTTTGTAAAGTAAGGAAATTGGGATTTTCTATGGGTTTTATTTTTGGCCAATCAATCCGACCTACCAAATTTCATAAGGATCGGCCGACTATATCTTATAGCTGCCATATAACTGAACGATTGGAAATGACATAACTTTGGTGTTTTTAAAGTTGGGAAGTTGGGACTTTTTATGAGTATTAAGAATGCATCATATGAATAATTTTGGAGAATATAATTTATAGAATATTCTGCAAGGGTATATCAACTTCGGCTCCGCCCGAAGTTAGCTTTCCTTTCTTGTTTTGATTTTACATTGCCCTGGGGCGTGTGTATCTGTACATTTTACGCATCTATTGGGCATATTGCAATTGGAGGCGACATGTAGGAATCTTTGGCATTTGTGGCATTGCTTAATCTCATTTGCATGAGGTTTGTAAGCTTCTATTATTATTTTACAGTTAAGTAGGGTTTTGAGCTTAAAAATTAAATTCACTTGGTTCGATTTTTGAATTGTTATTTTCCAATGCACTTCTTTGTATTGATTAACTGATAGGAACACAAGTTCTGGTACTGATTCGACTAGGGCCTTCTTAATTTCTAATTCTTCGTAAACGCTGGGCGGAATTTTTATACCCTTGCAGAGGGTATTATAATTTTGGTCAAAAGTGTGCAACGCAGTGAAGGAGACATCTCCGACCCTATAAAGTATATATATTCTTGATCAGGATCACCTCCTGAGTTGATATAGCCATGTCCGTCTGTCCGTCTGTCTGTTTCTACGCAAACTAGTCTCTCAGTTTTAAAGCTATCGAGTTCAAACTTTGCACACACCCTTCTTTCCTTTGCACGCAGTATATATGTCAGAACGGCCGGGATCGGCCGACTATATCCTATAGCTGCCATATAACTGATTGATCGGAAATGCCATAACTTTGGTGTTTGTTAAGTTAGGAAGTTGGGATTTTCTATGGCTTTTATTTTTGGCCTATCAATCCGACCTATAAAATTTCATAAGGATCGGCCGACTATATCCTATAGCTGCCATATAACTGAACGATCGGAAATGCCATAACTTTGGTGTTCTTAAAGTTAGGAAGTTGGGATATTTTATAAGTATTAAGAATGCATCATATGAATAATTTTGGAGAATATAATATACAGAGTATTCTGCAAGGGTATATCAGCTTCGGCTCCGCCCGAAGTTAGCTTTCCTTTCTTGTTTTTAAAATGATAGTATGGGGTTTTACTAAAACCGTTTTAGTTGTTTGGGAGTGTATGTAAGATAGCGAATTTCACATTCGGCTATTATTTTTTTTTTACATTTTCGAGGTTTTCCAACGAATATAGTTTAATGTTAGTTCTGTTTTTATTCAAAATGTTTAACGTGTAGTCTTCTAGCTTAATAATATTTTTCAAGGATCTTTGCAAAATTTTTGGGTTCTGATTAAAAACTACTATTACAGGTAAGTTTTTTACTTGCTTTTCCAAGTTATTTATTTCAGCTGGTGGTGTTGTTGGCGATGTCTTCTTTGCTGACTTCTTGGCTGTCTTCACTGCTGTATTCTTGGATTGTTGCTTGTTGAACTTCTCGAGTTTAGGATAGTCCTTGTTGTTGTTGTTGCCCGAGTTTTGCTTGGTGTCAGCTGCTTCGTCCTTCAGGCGCTGATTTTCTTCACGAAGGAGGGTTAATTCCTCTATTGAGCTATTTAGTTGATCTTTGGTGATGGGGGCAGTCCGTCTGATAAAGTTATACAATAAAATTATTATTTAATTTCCCGAACATTTTTAAAACCCAAGATGCTGTGTTCACTAGATACATATTTATACCCTTGCAGAGGGTATTATAATTTTGGTCAAAAGTGTGCAACGCAGTGAAGGAGACATCTCCGACCCTATAAAGTATATATATTCTTGATCAGGATCACCTCCTGAGTTGATATAGCCATGTCCGTCTGTCCATCTGTCTGTCCGTCTGTCCGTCTGTCTGTTTCTACGCAAACTAGTCTCTCAGTTTTAAAGATATCGAATTGAAACTTTGCACACACCCTTCTTTCCTTTGCACGCAGTATATAAGTCGGAACGGCCGGGATCGGCCGACTATATCCTATAGCTGCCATATAACTGATTGATCGGAAATGCCATAACTTTCGTGTTTGTAAAGTTAGGAAGTTGGGATTTTCTATGGGTTTTATTTTTGGCCAATCAATCCGACTTACCAAATTTCATAAGGATCGGCCGACTATATCCTATAGCTGCCATATAACTGATTGATCGGATATGCCATAACTTTGGTGTTTGTAAAGTTAGGAAGCTGGAATTTCCTATGGGTTTTATATTTGGTCAATCAATCCGACCTACCAAATTTCATAAGGATCGGCCGACTATATCCTATAGCTGCCATATAACTGATTGATCGGAAATGCCATAACTTTGGTGTTTGTTAAGTTAGGAAGTTGGGATTTTCTGTGGGTTTTATTTTTGGACAATCAATCCGACCTATCAAATTTCATATGGATCGGCCGACTATATCCTATAGCTGCCATATAACTGATTGATCGGAAATGCCATAACTTTCGTGTTTGTAAAGTTAGGAAATTGGGATTTTCTATGGGTTTTATTTTTGGCCAATCAATCCGACTTACCAAATTTCATATGGATCGGCGGACTATATCCTATAGCTGCCATATAACTGATTGATCGGAAATGCCATAACTTTGGTGTTTGTAAAGTTAGAAAGTTGGGATTTCCAATGGGTTTTATTTTTGGCCAATTAATCCGACCTACTAAATTTCATATGGATCGGCCGACTATATCCTATAGCTGCCATATAACTGAACGATGGGAAATGCCATAACTTTGGTGTTTTTAACGTTAGGAAGTTGGGATTTTTTATGAGTACTAAGAATGCATCATATGAATAATTTTGGAAAATAAAATTTACAGAGTATTCTGCAAGGGTATATCAACTTCGGCTCCGCCCGAAGTTAGCTTTCCCTTCTTGTTATACCCTTGCAGAGGGTATTATAATTTTGGTCAAAAGTGTGCAACGCAGTGAAGGAGACATCTCCGACCCTATAAAGTATATATATTCTTGATCAGGATCACCTCCTGAGTTGATATAGCCATGTCCGTCTGTCCGTCTGTCTGTTTCTACGCAAACTAGTCTCTCAGTTTTAAAGCTATCGAGTTCAAACTTTGCACACGCCCTTCTTTCCTTTGCACGCAGTATATATGTCAGAACGGCCGGGATCAGCCGACTATATCCTATAGCTGCCATATAACTGATTGATCAGAAATGCCATAATTTTGGTGTTTTTTTAAGTTAGGAAGTTGGGATTTTCTATGGCTTTTATATTTGGCCAATCAGTTCGACCTACCAAATTTCATAAGGATCGGCCGACTATATCCTATAGCTGCCATATAACTGATTGATCGGATATGCCATAACTTTGGTGTTTGTAAAGTTAGAAAGCTGGAATTTCCTATGGGTTTTATATTTGGTCAATCAATCCGACCTACCAAATTTCATAAGGATCGGCCGACTATATCCTATAGCTGCCATATAACTGATTGATCGGAAATGCCATAACTTTGGTGTTTGTTAAGTTAGGAAGTTGGGATTTTCTGTGGGTTTTATTTTTGGACAATCAATCCGACCTATCAAATTTCATATGGATCGGCCGACTATATCCTATAGCTGCCATATAACTGATTGATCGGAAATGCCATAACTTTCGTGTTTGTAAAGTTAGGAAATTGGGATTTTCTATGGGTTTTATTTTTGGCCAATCAATCCGACTTACCAAATTTCATATGGATCGGCGGACTATATCCTATAGCTGCCATATAACTGATTGATCGGAAATGCCATAACTTTGGTGTTTGTAAAGTTAGAAAGTTGGGATTTCCAATGGGTTTTATTTTTGGCCAATTAATCCGACCTACTAAATTTCATATGGATCGGCCGACTATATCCTATAGCTGCCATATAACTGAACGATGGGAAATGCCATAACTTTGGTGTTTTTAACGTTAGGAAGTTGGGATTTTTTATGAGTACTAAGAATGCATCATATGAATAATTTTGGAAAATAAAATTTACAGAGTATTCTGCAAGGGTATATCAACTTCGGCTCCGCCCGAAGTTAGCTTTCCTTTCTTGTTATACCCTTGCAGAGGGTATTATAATTTTGGTCAAAAGTGTGCAACGCAGTGAAGGAGACATCTCCGACCCTATAAAGTATATATATTCTTGATCAGGATCACCTCCTGAGTTGATATAGCCATGTCCGTCTGTCCGTCTGTCTGTTTCTACGCAAACTAGTCTCTCAGTTTTAAAGCTATCGAGTTCAAACTTTGCACACGCCCTTCTTTCCTTTGCACGCAGTATATATGTCAGAACGGCCGGGATCAGCCGACTATATCCTATAGCTGCCATATAACTGATTGATCGGAAATGCCATAACTTTGGTGTTTGTAAAGTTAGGAAGTTGGAATTTTCTATGGGTTTTATTTTTGGCCAATCAATCCGACCTTCTTTCCTTTGCACGCAGTATATATGTCAGAACGGCCGGGATCAGCCGACTATATCCTATAGCTGCCATATAACTGATTGATCAGAAATGCCATAATTTTGGTGTTTTTTTAAGTTAGGAAGTTGGGATTTTCTATGGCTTTTATATTTGGCCAATCAGTTCGACCTACCAAATTTCATAAGGATCGGCCGACTATATCCTATAGCTGCCATATAACTGATTGATCGGATATGCCATAACTTTGGTGTTTGTAAAGTTAGGAAGCTGGAATTTCCTTTGGGTTTTATATTTGGTCAATCAATCTGACCTACCAAATTTCATAAGGATCGGCCGACTATATCCTATAGCTGCCATATAACTGATTGATCGGAAATGCCATAACTTTGGTGTTTGTTAAGTTAGGAAGTTGGGATTTTCTGTGGGTTTTATTTTTGGACAATCAATCCGACCTATCAAATTTCATATGGATCGGCCGACTATATCCTATAGCTGCCATATAACTGATTGATCGGAAATGCCATAACTTTCGTGTTTGTAAAGTTAGGAAATTGGGATTTTCTATGGGTTTTATTTTTGGCCAATCAATCCGACTTACCAAATTTCATATGGATCGGCGGACTATATCCTATAGCTGCCATATAACTGATTGATCGGAAATGCCATAACTTTGGTGTTTGTAAAGTTAGAAAGTTGGGATTTCCAATGGGTTTTATTTTTGGCCAATTAATCCGACCTACTAAATTTCATATGGATCGGCCGACTATATCCTATAGCTGCCATATAACTGAACGATGGGAAATGCCATAACTTTGGTGTTTTTAACGTTAGGAAGTTGGGATTTTTTATGAGTACTAAGAATGCATCATATGAATAATTTTGGAAAATAAAATTTACAGAGTATTCTGCAAGGGTATATCAACTTCGGCTCCGCCCGAAGTTAGCTTTCCTTTCTTGTTATACCCTTGCAGAGGGTATTATAATTTTGGTCAAAAGTGTGCAACGCAGTGAAGGAGACATCTCCGACCCTATAAAGTATATATATTCTTGATCAGGATCACCTCCTGAGTTGATATAGCCATGTCCGTCTGTCCGTCTGTCTGTTTCTACGCAAACTAGTCTCTCAGTTTTAAAGCTATCGAGTTCAAACTTTGCACACGCCCTTCTTTCCTTTGCACGCAGTATATATGTCAGAACGGCCGGGATCAGCCGACTATATCCTATAGCTGCCATATAACTGATTGATCGGAAATGCCATAACTTTGGTGTTTGTAAAGTTAGGAAGTTGGAATTTTCTATGGGTTTTATTTTTGGCCAATCAATCCGACCTATCAAATTTCATAAGGATCGGCCGACTATATCCTATAGCTGCCATATAACTGAACGATCGGAAATGCCATAACTTTGGTGTTCTTAAAGTTAGGAAGTTGGGATATTTTATAAGTATTAAGAATGCATCATATGAATAATTTTGGAGAATATAATATACAGAGTATTCTGCAAGGGTATATCAACTTCGGCTCCGCCCGAAGTTAGCTTTCCTTTCTTGTTTTTATTTGAAATACTTTTTGATGCCTGATGTTCTATTTGAAAATCATAAAAATTCTTTGGTAAAAGTTGGTCGTTCTGAAAAGGACGGTTGGGTATGTTTATGTACAAGTATGTAGTTGGCTCTGCTTTTGGAACGTTTAAGCCTTCTTCTCGGTCTTCTTGGGCAACAGAATAGCCTGGATATTGGGCAATACTCCACCCTGGGCACCACCCTCTACGACCAGACATTTTGCGTTATGATCAGTGAATTGTGTTTGTGAAATTAAAAGTGAACTGAAATAATGCAGCCGAAAACTAGTAGAAAGGCAGCTTCTGAGAAAAGCTCGATTTCTTAGAATTTCGAAATTCTCAGAATTCAGATAGCGACTGAAAACAAACTTCCCTTTAAGAGACTTACAAAGGATGGAATCCAAGTGTCAACTGCTCATGCAGTTTCGAACACAACCCTAACCGGCGACGCTTATTCGCGGCAAACATGTAAATCGTTCAAAAGTCCTTGTAAACTTAGAAACTTGCCTTACAACAAAAATGCAAAAAATTAATCAAGGATGCAGAGCAAAGAAACTTCAATAGACAAAACAACACCTGAAGTACAAAATCTTCAGAGCATTACAGCTGAAGAAAACAGCGAAATCCCAAACGAAATGGATTTTGAAAACGCGAACGTGAAACGCACACACGACACGTCCTCTGAGGAAGGCGACGATAGCAACGAGGAAGAATTCACCAGCGATGAAAAAGATGAAACACCTAACTTAGGTGACCTAAGCGAGGTATATCAAGGGATCAGCTTGCTATACTACTGGAAGAACTTCACCGCCAAAAGGAAGTCATCAAAGATCTACAGCAAGAGCTGAGCATCGCAAAAGCCAATTCAAACATCAATCCATCTGCGATAGAAGAGAACAACAACAATCAACACTTTCCTACTTTGGAATCATCCTTGAGCCGTCCACAACTGAAGAAGACATCGAAATACAAAACCACACTAGCAGAGAAGACATCAACGACGACTCCATTGCAGCCAGCTACAGCATCTGGACAAACCCCAGGAAACAGCGATAATCTGAAAAACCTCCCAGTCATCGTCCTGTACAACGAAAGTCCTAAGAAAATTAAAGGTATTCTTTCTAACAAATATACCTTAATTTAGTAAATAACAAGAAAGGAAAGCTAACTTCGGGCGGAGCCGAAGTTGATATGCGTAGAAACAGACAGACCGACAGAAGGACAGACAGACGGACAGACGGACATGGCTATATCAACTCAGGAGGTGATCCTGATCAAGAATATATATACTTTATAGGGTCGGAGATGTCTCCTTCACTGCGTTGCACACTTTTGACCAAAATTATAATACCCTCTGCAAGGGTATAAAAATAAATCGACGACAGATTCAAAATGGAAAATAATATTTAATAAATCTATTTCTCAAAAGTTGGCATTACCATTAAGGAAAAATTCGAGGGGGTTGAATTTTATTGATTTATTGATGATGATAGCTATGATAGTAGGTCGTATTGATTGGCCAAAATAAAAAACCAAAGAAAATCCCAACTTCCTAACTTAACAAACACCAAAGTTATGGCATTTCCGATCAATCAGTTATATGGCGGCTATAGGATATAGTCGGCAGATCCTTATGAAATTTGGTAGGTCGGATTGATTGGCCAAATATAAAACCCATAGGAAATCCCAGCTTCCTAACTTTACAAGAACCAAAGTTATGGCATTTCCGATCAATCAGTTATATGGCAGCTATAGGATATAGTCGGCCGATCCCGGCCGTTCCGACATATATACTGCGTGCAAAGGAAAGAAGGGTGTGCGCAAAGTTTCAATTCGATATCTTTAAAACTGAGAGACTAGTTTGCGTAGAAACAGACAGACGGACAGACAGACGGACAGACGGACATGGCTATATCAACTCAGGAGGTGATCCTGATCAAGAATATATATACTTTATAGGGTCGGAGATGTCTCCTTCACTGCGTTGCACACTTTTGACCAAAATTATTATACCCTCTGCAAGGGTATAAAAATAAATCGACGACAGATTCAAAATGGAAAATAATATTTAATAAATCTATTTCTCAAAAGTTGGCATTACCATTAAGGAAAAATTCGAGGGGGTTGAATTTTATTGATTTATTGATGATGATAGCTATGATAGCCACATTCTATGACATATTCTATGACTAGGTAAAAATTTTCTTAGTGCTCAATAACAATTCTAAATTAGGTTTAAAGTTAAGTCTGAAGAACACACCACAGTTACCTCGTTTCTGATCGTTCAGGTATATAGCAGCTATACGATATAGCCACTCCCATCTTTCTAACTTAAGAAACAACAAAGCTATGGCATATCCGATCAATCAGTTATATGCCAGCTATAGGATATAGTCAGCTGATTCTTATGTAATTTGGTAAGTCGCATCGGTTGGCCAAAAATAAAACCCATAGAAAATCCCAACTTCCTAACTTTACAAACACCAAAGTTATGGCATTTCCGATCAATCAGTTATATGGCGGCTATAGGATATAGTCGGCAGATCCTTATGAAATTTGGTAGGTCGTATTGATTGGCCAAAATTAAAAAACAAAGAAAATCCCAACTTCCTAACTTAACAAACACCAAAGTTATGGCATTTCCGATCAATCAGTTATATGGCGGCTATAGGATATAGTCGGCAGATCCTTATGAAATTTGGTAGGTCGTATTGATTGGCCAAATATAAAACCCATAGGAAATCCCAGCTTCCTAACTTTACAAGAACCAAAGTTATGGCATTTCCGATCAATCAGTTATATGGCAGCTATAGGATATAGTCGTCCGATCCCGGCCGTTCCGACTTATACACTGCGTGCAAAGGAAAGAAGGGTGTGTGCAAAGTTTTAATTCGATATCTTTAAAACTGAGAGACTAGTTTGCGTAGAAACAGACAGACGGACAGACAGACGGACAGACGGACATGCTTATATCAACTCAGGAGGTGATCCTGATCAAGAATATATATACTTTATAGGGTCGGAGATGTCTCCTTCACTGCGTTGCACACTTTTGACCAAAATTATAATACCCTCTGCAAGGGTATAAAAATGTAATGCACATTAAACTATACACGCTAGAAGATCTCTTTCACACTAAAAATATTCTCATGCTAAATAAAATGTTATTCTTTACATATACCCCAAAACAACTAAAACCCCATAATATTATAATTTAGAAAATACCACCCACAGCTTTTGATCAATCTGACCTAAAATCAGCTCTTACTGAAGCCGTCCCTGAGCTAGAAATCATATCTATCGAGCCATACAAAACAAAACACTGGCTAATAGTAATTAAACAAGAAAGGAAAGCTAACTTCGGGCGGAGTCGAAGTTGATATACCCTTGCAGAATACTCTGTAAATTATATTCTCCAAAATTATTCATATGATGCATTCTTAATACTCATAAAAAATCCCAACTTCCTAACTTTAAAAAGGGATAACGGCATATCTCCGCCGTCATATCTCCGCCCAGTGTATTTTGTCGGCGGAGATATGTCGTGATTTATTTGGGGGAATTCTGTCGCTTAAAAGCGACACAGCTCCCCCATTGACTAACGCGGAGTTATGTCGTCTAAAAACGACATAGCTCCGCCCTTCTACAAACGACATATCTCCGCGGGGAGATATGACGTTTAAAAACGACATATCTCCGCTCGAAAATATTTCGTTTTTAAACGACATATCTCCGCGCGGAGATATGTCGTTTGTAGAAGGGCGGAGTTATGTCGCTTTAAAACGACATATCTCCGGGCGAAGTTTTCATAGCTACAAAGTTGATTTTTTTTAAATATTCATATATACTCATTTTCAAATGTACATATTCATATTCGTGCATGTAAAATCAGGACAAATTATAGAGCTCTAAATTTTATTTCCCACATACACAAACGTACATACATACATATATTGTCACATTCCCTTTTGAATTTGATGTCCTATAGTGTGTGTGAAACAGTGGAAAAAAGGCAAATTAAAAATCATTATTTGATTAAACACAAGTTCAAACACAAATACTTTGAATATTCTGAAAAAAAAACATAAATATATTATAATAGTTTTAAAAGTTACTATTAATTATAAAAATTAATATAAATATATTTCCCATTTTTGGAAATCTTAAGGTTTTGTACCACTTTACTATGAGAACTGAGAAGTTATGTGGCACGCGCCAAATTGCATTTTACCGTTCTTTATTATCTGTTCTTTTATTAAGTGCTGCGTACATACAAGAAGAAGTCATTTAACTTCGTAAGTTCACAGCGAGCAGTTGACCTAATAATGGACTTGGAAAACATTAAATTTGAAATTCGGGAAGGAAGCCGTAAGGGCTCACAACTTTTGGTTTCGATGTGTGATGAGCAGTTATTTGTGAAAAATAAAATATTGAAGCTCGGTGATATAGCATACGTCTGCCGCGTTGAAGGCTGCAAAGCCAGACTATATTTAAGTTCAGATAAAACACGTGCTTTTTCGAATGTTAATAATATGGTGCATAATCATCCGTCCCAATGTCGCGAAATAGCAAAACTCGGTGCGGTGTCAGAAATTAAACAAAAATGCCAAGACAATACAAATTTGGACATAAAACAAGTTTTTAATGATGTTCTTGCAGAGTGAGTAAACAAAAATAATAATTTTTTCAAGTCAAATTTTCCTCATTTGTTAACTAGTTCTGAATGAAAAAAAAATTAATGTTAAATGTTTCTGAAAGTAAAAATCTTTTGTAAAAATAACAAATTTAAAAAGCTAATATTAAATAAATATTTATTTTTTAATATTACGATTTTTTTTGTGATTTTAAAACTTTTTAAATTTGTTTTTATTACAGTTTGTATTTAGAGATTACGTTGTAGATTACATATTTGTGTATTTTCTATGTAGATAAAGTTGGTTTCACAATATATATAAAATATATATGTAATGTATTACATACTTTTACATTTTTGTAATTTTAGTAAAATTCGATATTAAAATTTAATTATTACTTTTCTTAAATTTTCTGTTTGATAAAGAAAAACCAAAGGTGATGAGGAAATTGAGGTCAACTACGACACTGTCAAACGAACTCTACAAAGAATAAGGCAGCCATTCTTGCCAAAGTCTCCAACAACCCCAGAGGGTGTTCGTTTAATGTTTGAAGATGAAAACGTCATGAACCTATTTGGTATGACCAAAGGAAATTCTCCAAAATGTTTTTTCAAAAAAGTACACGTATCAAGCTCATTTGCGTACTGTATTTTTTCTTCGGACAAGATAATTGGCTTAATTGAAAATAATATTGAAGAGAAAAATCGTAATTACCTCATTGATGCCACTTTTAAAGTATGTCCTTTTGGAGATTTTAAGCAACTTTTAATAATTTACATTAAACATATGCAGAAGGTAAATTATTTCTTTTAATTGATATAAATGATTATTTTATTTTTTTTATTGCTTTAGATAACGCCGTTTATATTCGTATTGATGACGCGAAAAACTGAGTTGTGCTATCAGCACTTGTTTTTGTATATTGATTCCAACATTTGTTGCTTAAAAGGTGCATCCTTTATTTCGGACTACGAAAAAGCAATGCGTAACGCTCTAAAAAAATTGCATCCTTCAATGAATTTCTTTGCTTGTTGGTTCCATTTTACACAAGCATGCAAAAAAAATGCAAAGAAGACGCCCGGATTTGAAAAAATGTTAAATTGCAATAAGCATGGATATGTACTCTTTCTCAAGTTTTTGTATTTACCGCTTCTACCAGCTACAAAAATAGTCGAAGCATTTAATATGTTGAAATGCCAAGCAAAATCTTTAGAAAAGATTATGTTTTCTCCATTTTTAAAATATTTTGAAAAACAGTGGCTTAAAAAGGTTGGTTCTATGTTATAAGTTATAACTTATAAATTTGTATTGGTATTAGTTTTTTGGTATATAATAATACCTTATTTTATTTCTTAGGAAGGACCCGAGAACATATCGGTTTTTAAGCGTTCAACTCGAACCACCGGGTCTTTTATCATTCATCCGCGCGGAGATATGTCGTTTGCAGAAGGGCGGAGATATGTCGTTTTTATACGACATAACTCCGCGTTGATCAGCGGGGGAGTTATGTCGTCTCAAAACGACATATCTCCGCGCTTCTGCAAACGACATATCTCCGCGCGGAGGTATGTCGTTTAAAAACGAAATATTTTCGAGCGGAGATCTGTCGTTTTTAAACGTCTTATCTCCGCGCGGAGATATGTCGTTTGTAGAAGGGCGGATATATGTCGCGCGGAGATATGACGCTATGCCTTTAAAAACATCAAAGTTATGGCATTTCCAATCGTTCAGTTATATGGCAGCTATAGGAAATAGTCGGCCGATCCTTATGAAGTTTGGTAGGTTGGATTGATTGGCCAAAAATAAAACCCATAGAAAATCCCAACTTTCTAACTTAACAAACACCAAAGTTATGGCATTTCCGATCAATCAGTTATATGACGGCTATAGGATATAGTCGGCCGATCCTTATGAAATTTGATATGTCAGATTGATTGGCCAAAAATAAAACCCATAGAAAATCCCAACTTCCTAACTTAACAAATACCAAAGTTATGGCATTCCCGATCAATCAGTTATATGGCAGCTATAGGATATAGTCGGCCGATCCCGGCCGTTCCGACATATATACTGAGTGCAAAGGAAAGAAGGGTGAGTGCAAAGTTTCAATTCGATAGCTTTAAAACTGAGAGACTAGTTTGCGTAGAAACAGACAGACGGACAGACAGACGGACAGACGGACATGGCTATATCAACTCAGGAGGTGATCCTGATCAAGAATATATATACTTTATAGGGTCGGAGATGTCTCCTTCACTGCGTTGCACACTTTTGACCAAAATTATAATACCCTCTGCAAGGGTATAAAAATCAACCCAAATTAAAAACATTTTTAAATTAAAGACGCTACTAAACTGTAGGATAGATGTGGAAGCTTTTAGGCCCCACCTAGGACATATAAAACAATGCCGTAAATGTCAACGTTTTCAGCACGTAGCATCTAACTGTAACATGCCGTACAGATGTGTGAAATGCGTGGAAACACACGCCCCTGGGCAATGTAAAATAAAACAAGAAAGGAAAGTTAACTTCGGGCGGAGCCGAAGTTGATATACCCTTGCAGAATATTCTGTAAATTATATTCTCCAAAATTATTCATAAGATGCATTCTTAATACTCATAAAAAATCCCAACTTCCTAACTTTAAAAACACAAAGGTTATGGAATTTCCGATCGTTCAGTTATATGGCAGCTATAGGATATAGTCTGCCGATCCTTATGAAATTTGGTAGGTCGGATTGATTGGCCAAAAATAAAACCCATAGAAAATTCCAACTTCCTAACTTTACAAACACCAAAGTTATGGCATTTCCGATCGTTCAGTTATATGGCAGCTATAGAATATAGTCGGCCGATCCTTATGAAATTTAGTAGGTCGGGTCGATTGGTCAAAAATAAAACCCATAGCAAATCCCAACTTCCTAACTTCAAAATCACTTAAGTTATGGCATTTCCGATCGTTTAGTTATATGGCAGCTATAGGATATAGTCGGCCGATCCGGGCCGTTCAGACATATATACTGCGTGCACAGGAAAGAAGGGTGTGTGCAAAGTTTCAATTCGATATCTTTAAAACTGAGAGCCTAGTTCGCGTAGAAACAGACAGACGGACAGACGGACATGGCTATATCAACTCCGGAGGTGATCCTGATCAAGAATATATATACTTTATAGGGTCGAAGATGACTCCTTCACTGCGTTGCACACTTTTGACCAAAATTATAATACCAAGGGTATAAAAACAAGAAAACGATGCTGAGAAAGTTGAGAATATCACCAAATGTGTAAACTGCCATGGCCCACACACGGCGAACGCAAAAATATGCCCAATACGATTAAATTATATAAAAGAAAAATTTCAAAAACGTAACAATATATCTCTAAAAATAAACCAAAAAATACGTGCCAAAGCCATATAAAAGAAGGTATTAGCTTCTCAGATACCCTAAGATCTAATATAAATTACGTAGACAAAACTACAAAGCAGAGTAAACCACCAGCTATTAAAAATAACATAACATCAAAACGAAGTCAAGATACAAACACCAATAAATTTACGTTTGAAGACCTTAATAATGATTCCATTAAACTATTTGGGAAAAATATTGTAGACTGCATAGAAATAATGCAAGAAACCATACAAAAGTACCCAAACGACCACAACCAAAAAACAAATATTACTTGACTTTATTACATCCCTGCAGTACCGTTCATCACCTTTTAATCGCTTTTTCATCACCAAAAATTCATCACTGCTGATTAATCGGCGATGAAACTTCATACAAATTAGTGATGAATTTAACATTGGCATGTTCTAGGAGTTAATCAGTGAAAAATTCATCACTCTTTAATCAGTAATTCATCACTCTTTTTTCAGTTTTTCATCACTCTTTAATCAGTAATTCATCACTCTTTGAACAGCGTTTACTGATGAACATGCGATGAACGAGTGATTAAAATGCGATGAAATAGTGATTAACGAGTGATGAATTACTGATTAAAAAGTGATGAATTCATCACATTTTCATCAGTAATTCATCACTCTTTAATCAGTAATTCATCGCTTTTTCATCTCATTTTCATCGCTTTTTCATCGCATTTTCATCGCTTTTTCATCGCTTTTTCATCGCTTTTTTTCATCAGTAAAATTCATTCAGTAAATTTTCATATAAATTTCATTTTTTATTTTATTACAATATTTCATTATTATTTCATTTATTTCATTACATATAACTAATTAATTTAACTTAATTCAATCTACATATGTACGTTTTCAGTTGTCCCGGAGGTGTTGAGGATGTTTCGGTTTCCGTGCCCTTTTTTTGACTTCGTGCTTTATGTACTGGCTCTTCCTGACCAAGTATATCTGAAATAGAAAAATTATTAAAAAATAAAAACTTACTGCGTTTTTTGTTTTGCCGCCGGCCAAGTCCATCTTAGTTTATGCTGGCCCAACAGTTTTATTATAAGCTTCGCCTTAAATAATGAATAAATATATTAACAGTATATGTAGGTACAGTTCAAAATAATTAATAAAATAACACTTACATAAATTTCTGATAAATTTAGTTATAAAATTTCACAAAAATCTCAGCTTCGATCTGTTCTCTCCGTTCTCTCAAATGCAAGTGCACGTAAAAACCGCGAAAACAACTTCAGTTGAAAACAAGGGCGCCGTTAATCCTATTGTTCTTTCCTTTGCCTAATTTGTCTTTACATATTTCGCTTGGCGTCAAAGCAGGGTATATAAAAGCATGTCCGACTATGAAAAATAATCACATAACTTAAATTCACTAAAAAAGGAATCCATACCTTTCAAAACTATCATAATAATTTTATTTTTAAAAAGTATTTCCATAAAATAATATAATTAATAAGAATCAACGACTACAATACAAAAATTAGGCTAATTTATTTTCAAGGGTGTATAAAGGTCGATCTGATTTTATTACATTGTCCTCCACCTCTCAGCTCATTTTATGGGGAGAGAGACAGAGTAAGAGAGGGAGATGGAAATTTTTCTGCGTTGCCTACGATCGGGGACTGAGAGTTTCGGCTCTGCCTGCGTCGCACTCGGCTCTGCCGACTTTGCCTTTGGCTCTGCCGGCGTCACAGTCCGCTGCTGATTAAACAGTGATGAATTTTTATAGTGATGAATTTCAGAACTGCAGGGATATGTAGCTCGCAAATAACTGTTGACCGTTTTTCTTCTTGCGCTCTCGTTGCGAGCACAACCGAAAAAGTTCATACTCTCTCGCTCTCACTCTGAGCAAGAGACTCTTGTTGTCTTCATTTATGTTTTCTGTTGAGCGCTTTTCGTTGAGATCTTTGTGCGTAAAGAGCGAAATGAGAAACGGTCGCAAAATGAGAGTCAGCAAAAGACCGATTGACCGAAAAACTGAATGCAAACGGTCTTCACATTTACTTTCGTTGTTGTGAAAAAGAAATAATATAATTTGTTTAATACAGAATTTTAAATTTATTTTCAGATATTTTTGTTAACAAGTTCCATTTTGATTCCATATTCCATAAATGTGCAAAACAGACGCTTAACGAAAAAAACGCAAAAGACCTTTTGCTTAACTGAACACGACAAAACGGTCTTGGAACAACCAGAACCAAACAGAATAGAAATAAACGGTTTCGCTCTGAGCGCGAGCGATCTCATTCAAGAACCCATAAATCAGGAGAAGACGCTGAGCTGGAAAAATATATTTTAAAGCATAAGCCAAATGCAATGCTCATAGCAGAACACCGGTTAACTGACAAACATAATCCAAATCTCTCACGATACCAACTTGCCCGCCAAAGGTCAAACAGTCAGCCAGAAACCGCTAGTTGATACTCCAAAGCTTCAACAGCCATTGCTATTCAAATCTATTACATAAATAGACAACAAGAAAGGCACAGCATAGTTCTAGTCACACTATACAAAAAACCAGGGACACTGCTTCATACATCAGACCTAAATAATATAGTAAAACCATGTTAATGAACAATCCAACAATAGCCCAATAGTAATCGGATGTGATCTTAATGCAAAACACCCAAGCTGTCATAACCCAAGCCATAGCCCCAGACACCTTAACTCAAATGGACAATTGCTTTACGATTGGTTCACCAACCAACCTTATCTCACTCTACTCCCTACAATAAACCCACCCGGCCTAACCAAATAATTGCCTCGTCTATATAGACTTTTTTATATGCTCAAATGAACTATCAACAGATTTTGGCAATGGATGTAAAATAACAAAAGACTTCCCATTGGATTACTTTTGAGTACAACTAGAACTAAACCTTGAATCCTTTCAACTATTAGAAACGGACCCGAAAAAATCTTCAACTTTAACCAGATGAATTCCTTAATGTGGAACAGGACCATCCTAACAAATCTATCACCAATCCCAAACTGCCAGAACCAAACCTCTGATCAGATCGACAACCACGTAATTAAACTCAATGAAGCAATAGAAAAAGCATTACATTCGACCGAAGTCATACCAATTATTAAAATAGATCCAAAAAAAAAACCTAACAAAATCGTACGTCCTAGTCCTAACTGCTTGCAGCTTATAAAATACTGCCGGTACCTTAGACGGTACCTCTTTGGACACATATTTTCCATTTCATCAGCTGAAAAGCAACCTAACAACAGAACTCAAAACATAATATTTTTTACCAGTTGATAAACAAACCATTGATATAAATATTCCAACCATCTTAAAATCAGAATTTCATAAAATAAATGGACTTGCTTGGGCCTTTGAACGAATTCACAAGTAAAATGATAGCCTATCAACAGTAAACCCACAGCACCAGCTTCACGCGAACCTAATCCAAAGCACAGTAAGGGAAACATTCTTAAACGAAAACAGCCCATCTATCACCTTTAATGAAAATATTACTGCCGACGGAAACTGGCAAAATGCGGAAGAACAGGGTTCACAAACACCAAACAACTTATTGAACGTATAAAGTATGGAAATGCAAAGAAAACCCTTGGTCCTGATGGAACGAGCAACTTTCTTCTAAAAAGAATGAATATACCTGTACTAAAACACATAGCACAGATATTTAATCACTGCTTAAACATATCATACTTTCCTAGTAGCTGGAAATGCAGTAAAGTAATTGCTATTCCAAAATTTCCAATTGCTATTCCAAAGCCAATCATGAAACCCTTCTGGGTTACCGACCAATCTCAACACTGTCTGCAATAAGCCAACTCCTAGAAAAAATTCTTACCCTAAAATTATCAGAACATATAGACCGTAACACAATCCAACAACCTTTTCAATTTGGATTCCGAAAGAATATGTCTATCTCACATTCACTAGCAGCCGCTAATAATTTCATATACTCCAACCTAAGCAACAAACGGGCCATCATAGCATGTGCCCTAGACTTTGAGAAAGCATTGGACACCGTCTGGACAAATGCATTAATATACAAAATGCTCCATTTGCACAACTTCCGCCACCATCTGACTAAAATGATATTCAGCTACCTAAAAAACCGTTCCTTTTACGTAATCAGCTCTGATGGAATTGAACGCTCACAAATCCGGGATTCAAATAAACAACTAATCAAAATAAGATCACTAATATACAAAAAATTAATACAACCAATACTCACATACGGCCACATAGCCTGGTTCAACTTAAAATAAAGTGAAATGGAAGTTTTAAGACTTTTTGAACGAAAAATACTACGTCGAGCCCTTGGTTCCTCTGTCAGGAACTTAATAACAAGACATCTCATAAACAACAGCAACTTATACCAACAAACACAAACCAAATGTATCGATAACAATTCATTAAAAACAACAGAAACAATAGTACTCATCTGATCTCAAACAGCGTCGCCCAAATCCAGCCTCCTCCTAACTATTCCATTCATAATCTAACGATAAGCCATATAAAAGAGGTATCATAGCAGACATAACTCCATAAACCCAAACAATCTAGTTAACAATACGAACCAGTGAAATTAATGAATGTTGTCCTATACCTTATATACCTTGTACCTATTCCCGCTGTAAAAACACCCTCCCTAACATTAAATTAGTCTATTCTAGCTTTTAAGATTACAACAACCGAAAACAAACTTAATACTCTCAGGTTTTACTGTTTAAAATCATTTTTTCCCTGAATATATATATAGAACCAAAATAAATAAAAAATACTACTTCCAATCCCGTACGAAGTACAAATATGAACATAAATAAATATAAAACAAGAGAGAACGCTATAGTCGAGTGCCTCGACTATTAGATACCCGTTACTCAGTTCAAAAAGTTCAAATTATCAATTTGAATTCGGCGATCTCTTAGCGCTAGCAGCTTTACAGCACGAGCATCAGCACCAGCGCTGCTTTAGCGCAGGCAGCTTTTGTCCTGCACCAGCAGCTGTGTTTATGTTTATGTTTTTGAGTGCAATAAATTGACTAGAAATATTAAACATACATACTTATATTGGCTAAACACATACATTCTTAAATAGTATTATGTATATTAAAGTCTAAATGTTTGCACAACACGAGTAACGGGTATTTCTTTGAAAGGAGTTATCTTTGCCGGGCAATTGCAACTGTGTACAATGTAAATACATACATATGTATATGCTTACATACATACACACATACGCCATTGTTTGACTCAGACCTCCAATTTGGGTAACTAGATTTGATTTGCATAGTTCTTGGGATATAGTTCGGTATTGACAAATGAAAACCATCGCAATTTCCTTTAATAGAAATCCTTATCGAGAATTAACGTTGACTCTGTTGAGCACCTTGGCCAAAGTCATCCGTTAGATGGCGCTACCACGGGCCATGAAAGGCGGAAATGTAGGCGCTAGCCAGGCTTAAGCGTTTAATAGGTTTTTGGGCGTTAGAGTGGGCGTGGCAAACTTTTATTAGGCAAATTGATAGGTATTTACGAAACAAATACATATCAATTAAAAATTTTCATAATAGCATCAAAACTGTGGCCACAGCTTGTGGGTTGTGGGCGTCAGAGGGGGCTTGGCACCATTTTGAAACAAACTTGCGCTGCGTAGGAGCTCCTAAAATCTACATGCAAAATGCCAATCTTCTAGCTTTTATAGTTTCCGAGATCTCAGCGTTCATACGGACAGACAGACGGACAGACGGACATGGCTAGATCGACTCGGCTAGTGATCCTGAACAAGAATATATATACTTTATAGGGTCGGAAACGCTTCCTTCTACCTGTTACATACTTTTGCACGAATACAATATACCCTTTTACTCTACGAGTAACGGGTATAAAAACGAATGCCCCGAAAAGCTTATAAGCGCAGGGTTTAAATGTAACACAATTTAGTTAAGTAAGCATGAACTTGTCACTCTTTGTACTACTTCTAAATAAGATTAACTATGTATCTAAACCAAAAAAAAAAAAAAGAAATTGACAATAAACGAAACGAAACGAAAACGCTTCGTTATGATCAGTGAATTGTGTTTTTTTGTGAAATTAAAAGTGAACTGAAATAATGCCGCCGAAAACTAGTGGAAAGGCAGCCAGGAAGGCTGGCAAGGCTCAGAAGAACATCACCAAGACCGACAAGAAGAAGAAGCGCAAGAGGAAGGAGAGCTATGCCATCTACATCTACAAGGTTCTGAAGCAGGTCCACCCTGACACCGGCATTTCGTCTTTTTTTTTTTTTTTTTTTAGTTTATTGAACACGCCACACAAGGATGGACCTTGTTTTCGTGTATTGACTAATTATTTCTAAAGATCCCAAAAAATGCGGGTAACGGGTGCTCCATTCTTGAGCAAATCAGGTGTGGTCATAGCCGGTCAAAAGTTAATCAAGATGTGTTATTACAGAAGGCGACCGTGTCTGTCACGGCCGAGAATCCATAAGTCTGCCGGGTGTCGTCTGCGGAGACGCCGTCGACCCAGTGGTGTTGCAAGATGTCTTGCCAGACAGTTTGCATGTGTGAGCAAACGTTCCCGGTATCGACTTGAGGATTTGCAAATCGTCTCTGTTACCGTCGGCACTCCCGTGTCCTGGAACATAACTCGGTTTTCTACATAATGGTGCCACTTCACCCCTAGCATCCGCCTGAGAGCCTTTGTAATGCATGTTTGCACCCTTTTTAGTGACGAATCACAGGCCGTGCCCCAGCAAGTGATTCCCCAGTTTAAGGTTGGGAGGACAATGGCCTTAAAAAGCCGCACCTTAGCTTCAAGGGATAGGCCGCTGCCTGGACGAAGGAGCCAGTCCATTTTGTCAAGTTTTGTTCTTGCTGATCCACAAACTCGATCAATTTGTCCCTTCCGACAAAGGCGACGGTCTAAGGTAACTCCGAGGTACGTCACCTTATCTTCGTGCGGCATTTCGTCGAAGGCGATGAGCATCATGAACAGCTTTGTGAAAGACATCTTCGAGCGTATTGCTGCAGAGGCTTCTCGTCTGGCCCACTACAACAAACGGTCGACCATCACCAGTCGGGAAATCCAAACGGCTGTTCACCTGCTTCTGCCCGGAGAGTTGGCCAAGCATGCCGTTAGTGAGGGTACCAAGGCTGTCACCAAGTACACCAGCTCCAAGTAAATTTGCTGCGTTTGCGGAGGAAGATCCAAAACGGCCCTTTTCAGGGCCATAACATATTTTACCAAAGAAACTACATTTTCAATACCATTCGCAATACAATATAAAATAATCAAAATAGTCTGGACTATGATCTTTGTATCTTTCAAAACTAAAGTGTTTATACCCGTTACTCGTAGAGTAAAAGGGTATATTGTATTCGTGCAAAAGTATGTAACAGCTAGAAGGAAGCGTTTCCGACCCTATAAAGTATATATATTCTTGATCAGGGTCACTAGCCGAGTCGATATAGCCATGTCCGTCTGTCCGTCTGTCCGTCTTTCCGTCTGTCTGTCTGTCTGTCTGTCTGTCCGTATGAACGCTGAGATCTCGGAAACTATAAAAGCTAGACGATTGGCATTTTGCATGCAGATTCTAGGAGTTCCTACGCAGCGCAAGTTTGTTTCAAAAAGGTGCCACGCCCCCTTTAACGCCCACAATCGCTTATATACGATTTTAAAAATTTAAATATTTCGGAAAAGTAAAAATGCAGTTTTATTTTGTTTATCAATACCTATCGAAATGTAGAAGAAATTTTTCAAATCGGACCATTCGTTAAAAAGTTATGCGTGATCAAAGTTTCTATCTCCATCTCCCTCGCACTCCCTTTACCTGAGTAACGGGTATCTGATAGTCGGGGCACCCGACTATAGCGTTCTCTCTTGTTTAAATGATAAATTTATGCGATTCTGAATGCTACATTAAACTCTTTTCAAAGATATAATTCCGCCGCTACAGTTCTTTCAAAAAAACACAATCACTATATTCTTGCTTTATAAAATAATTTGAATGCTATTATATCGAAAGAATTTTTCTCTTGCTAACAAACATTGTAGCCCTGAAAAGGGCTTGTATAAATCAATTTCAGATTTCGAAATCTTAAATTGCGACTGTAAGCGTCCAGGTACAGGTACTTGTACTTTTTCACAGTTTACTTCTTGGCAGCGGTAGTCTTTGCTTTCGGCTTCTTAGCTGTAGCAGGGGCAGCTGCTTTCTTTACCGCCTTTTTCGGCTTAGCAGACGCCGCTGGCTTGGTTTTGGGTGCTTTAGCTGCCTTCGGCTTCGCTGCGGTCGACTTGGTCTTTGGTGCTGCTGGCTTTGCCTTCACGGTTCCAGTTTTCTTAGCATCCTTGGCCCTTGCCTTCTCGGTTTTCTTTTTCTCGGCGGTCTTTTTGGTGGCCACAGCCTTCTTGATCTTGGGCTTTTTGTCGGCAGCTCCGGCAGCCTTCTTGGCGGTGGCTCCGGTCTTCTTAACGGCTACCTTCCTGCTTTTGACTTTCTTCTCAGCAGACGCTACCTTTGGCCTGGGGTCCTTCGCGGCAGACGCCGACAGTTTAAATGAACCAGACGCGCCCTTTTCCTTTGTTTGGATCAGTTTCCCATTGACGACGGCGGATTTCAAATACTTCTTAATGAATGGAGCCAATTTCTGGGCATCGCGTCCACCATTTGCTGAGTTGGCGGGTGCGATGGCGGTGCAGTGCCAGCGGATCCAGATGCCTTTTTGGCAGCCACCTTCTTCTCAACTGGCGCTGGTGGGGCAGCCACTGGGGACGCGGCCGTTGCAACTGCAGATTCAGACATTTTTGTTCACTTAAATATACTTTGTTGTTTAGAAAATGGCGCGAGCGCTTGCTGCCGACCTCCTTCATACGGATGAGAATCGAGGAGGAGAGCACTTCTACTATGGGTCTGACATCAGTCACTTGCTGTGCTGATGTCTGCTTGAAGTGCAGACTTATTTTGTAATGTAATGTATGTGGGAGTGATTTCGTACGAGTCTCCCTTTATTACGCATCACTATTCCAAAAGACGCCCTAGACAACGAAAGGAGCAACACCAAGCAAAGACGGTCAAACGGTAAAAAGACGCATTCCAGAGTAAGACGAGGCGATGGAAAAGAAGACGACGATCACTACGACGAGAAGACGAACGACGAGGAGAGCGCCGACAGCCCAAAGGACGAGAGGCAGTTGTCGACGACCACCGATTAAGTAAAGACGTGCCTAATCAAAACGTGCTAAACGACGCAACGACGAGACGACGATCACACTAATTTCATTATTTAAAATACACACCTTGTTGTTAAATTAACTTAAAATATAATATCATTAAATATACATTATCTTTAAATAAATAAAACCCCACATTTGGGAGCTCGCCGGGAATAACCTGAAAAACAGTAAAAGTGCGACGTGGGAAAGTGAACTAAATACGACTCTGTAAAAATCAAATTTTTTTTCTTCTTGAGCATGGCATGCCTTAACGATTTAATTTCTACTAACTTGAAAAATGCAACTAAAGAAAGTATTGGCGCATTGCATAAGTTTGTGTTTGAAAAAAAAGGAGACAGAAGCAATCGCAAACGTCTACGCGAATTTCAAGGTTTTCGGTACAATGAAAATGACGCGATTTATAAGGCAAAATGTGTATACATACATACAAAACTGAGTGACAGAGACCTCATATCAATACCCTGCAGTTCCGAAATTCATCACTACAAAAATTCATCACTGTTTAATCAGCAGCGGACTGCGACGCCGGCAGAGCCAAAGGCAAAGTCGGCAGAGCCGAGTGCGACGCAGGCAGAGCCGAAACTCTCAGTCCCCGATCGTAGGCAACGCAGAAAAATTTCCATCTCCCTCTCTTACTCTGTCTCTCTCCCCATAAAATGAGCTGAGAGGTGGAGGACAATGTAATAAAATCAGATCGACCTTTATACACCCTTGAAAATAAATTAGCCTAATTTTTGTATTGTAGTCGTTGATTCTTATTAATTATATTATTTTATGGAAATACTTTTTAAAAATAAAATTATTATGATAGTTTTGAAAGGTATGGATTCCTTTTTTAGTGAATTTAAGTTATGTGATTATTTTTAATAGTCGGACATGCTTTTATATACCCTGCTTTGACGCCAAGCGAAACATGTAAAAACAAATTAGGCAAAGGAAAGAACAATAGGATTAACGGCGCCCTTGTTTTCAACTGAAGTTGTTTTCGCGGTTTTTACGTGCACTTGCATTTGAGAGAACGGAGAGAACAGATCGTAGCTGAGATTTTTGTGAAATTTTATAACTAAATTTATCAGAAATTTATGTAAGTGTTATTTTATTAATTATTTTGAGCTGTACCTACATATACTGTTAATATATTTATTCATTATTTAAGGTGAAGCTTAAAATAAAACTGGACTTGGCCGGCGGCAAAACAAAAAACGCAGTAAGTTTTTATTTTTTTAATAATTTTTCTATTTCAGATATACTTGGTCAGGAAGAGCCAGTACATAAAGCACGAAGTCAAAAAAAGGGCACGGAAACCGAAACATCCTCAACACCTCCGGGACAACTGAAAACGTACATACACATGCAAGAAAAAGTATGCGTACAAACATGTCCCGCAACTTTAGAGCTTAAAACAAGAGAGAACGCTATAGTCGAGTGCCCCGACTATCAGATACCCGTTACTCAGGTAAAGGGAGTGCGAGGGAGATGGAGATAGAAACTTTGATCACGCATAACTTTTTAACGAATGGTCCGATTTGAAAAATTTCTTCTACATTTCGATAGGTATTAATAAACACAATAAAACTGCATTTTTACTTTTCCGAAATATTTAAATTTTTAAAATCGTATATAAGCGATTGTGGGCGTTAAAGGGGGCGTGGCACCAGTTTGAAACAAACTTGCGCTGCGTAGGAACTCCTAGAATCTGCATGCAAAATGCCAATCTTCTAGCTTTTATAGTTTCCGAGATCTCAGCGTTCATACGGACAGACAGACAGACGGACAGACAGACGGACAGACGGACAGACGGACAGACGGACAGACGGACATGGCTATATCGACTCGGCTAGTGACCCTGATCAAGAATATATATACTTTATAGGGTCGGAAACGCTTCCTTCTAGCTGTTACATACTTTTGCACGAATACAATATACCCTTTTACTCTACGAGTAACGGGTATAAAAACCTTTTGAAAAAATCTTACAAATTTAATTTTTATTTTAACAGATAGTACATTTATTTACCTTTCGTTTGATGTATCTTAACCCTTCTTACACTTTATAATTTTCCTAATATTCACAAAAATGTACAAAATGGCCTGATTTTGCATCAGAAAAAGTATGCGTACAAAGACAAAAATCAAAAGGAAACTTCATATTTTTGGCAAAAGGACTTGAATTTTATACGAAGTCAGGTACCCCTTTCGTTTTAGGAATTCAGCCAACCGATTTGGCATTGACTGGACCAATCTCGTAGTGTCCTCCACCGATATTTTATTCCATTACTAGACCATCACTTTTTTTTAGCATATCCTTTAATGTAATGGTGTGCTGGCGGATCCTGCGCTCCTGGAGCTCCTGGAGCTCCCACAAATGCTCAATGGGATTGAGATCTGGGGACTGCGGTGGCGAATTTAACCGATTTTTCACATTATAGAGCACCCAAGGCTTCGTATTTATGGCACAATGCTTTAGGTCGTTGTCCTGTTGGAACCAAAAGTCATCCTCCAGTCCCAGTTTCGTGACTCTTTGATGTAAATTTTCTTTTAGGATGTTGATATACATCTTGTGATCCATTGTGGACTCAATGCAAACAAGATTTCCAACTCCACTGGCCGCCAAACATACCCAAACCATAATGCCACCACCACCGTGCTTAACGGTTGGGGCACGGTTTTGGATGTCGAGGGCTGTACCATTCTTTCGCCACACAAGCTTACGGACCTTTATCCCGAATATGCAAAACTTGCATTCGTTGCTAAAAATCACTTTTTTCCAGAATTCCTGGGGCTTATTATTGCATTTTCTGGAGAATTCCATTCGTTTGATTTTGTTGACTTATGATATGAGTAATTTCTTCCGGGCAGTACAGCTGTTTAGTCTTCACTCTTCAAAATTTTGCAAACTTTTTTTCCATGATGATCGTTATTATACATGTCCTTAATATCCTTTGCCATTTGGGAGTTTGTTGTGCTTGGATTTATTTTTATTGTCTTCAAAACGCTTCTCCTCCGACGCTCAGAAAGTTTGGTGGTCTACCAGAGCGGGGTTTTGACCCACAGGAACCCGATAAATTAAAATTTTCAAGGACTCTTTGTACAGAGCAGTGTGATCTGCCAACTATCCCACCAATTTCCCGATAGTTTTCCTTTTATCACGTAGTTTTACTATGACTTTCCTCAAATCATGGTCAATTTCTTTTATATTTTTTCCCATTATAAAAATAACGTCTGGTTACAACATAAATATGCCAGATTTGATTACAAACTATTAATTAAACTTTGATTATTAGTTATCCATGAAAAAACTGCAATTTAAAAGCTTTTAATACCGTCCTTTTTGATTTATTTTTTTTTGTACGCATACTTTTTCTGATCCTAAATCGGGGCATTTTGTACATTTTTCTTAATATCGGGAAAAGTATAAGTGTTAGAAATTTAAAAGTTACATCAAACGAGAGGTAAATAAATGTACTATCTGTTTAAATAAAAATTAAATTTGTAAGATTTTTTTCAACATGTTTTTTTTAACTCCAAAATTGCGGGACATGTTTGTACGCAAACTTTTTCTTGCATGTGTATGTAGATTGAATTAAGTTAAATTAATTAGTTATATGTAATGAAATAAATGAAATAATAATGAAATATTGTAATAAAATAAAAAATGAAATTTATATGAAAATTTACTGAATGAATTTTACTGATGAAAAAAAAGCGATGAAAAAGCGATGAAAAAGCGATGAAAATGCGATGAAAAAGCGATGAAAATGCGATGAAAAAGCGATGAAAATGAGATTAAAAAGCGATGAATTACTGATTAAAGAGTGATGAATTACTGATGAAAATGTGATGAATTCATCACTCTTTAATCAGTAATTCATCACTCGTTAATCACTATTTCATCGCATTTTAATCACTCGTTCATCGCATGTTCATCAGTAAACGCTGTTCAAAGAGTGATGAATTACTGATTAAAGAATGATGAAAAACTGAAAAAGAGTGATGAATTACTGATTAAAGAGTGATGAATTTTTCACTGATTAACTCCTAGGACATGCCAATGTTAAATTCATCACTAATTTGTATGAAGTTTCATCGCCGATTAATCAGCAGTGATGAATTTTTGGTGATGAAAAAGCGATTAAAAGGTGATGAACGGTACTGCAGGGTATGTACAGTTTTGGGCATAAGCTATGATGTTGCAAATACCCAGCTGCACATTTTTCGCAATTTGCAGTTCGGCCAACTACTCGCCGGAAACGAAGTGGAAGATTCAGAGAGTGAGGAATCTGATCAAGAAAAGGACGACGAAGAAGGCATTCAGAGTGATGAGAGCTTAATTTCAACAACCGCGCATTCAAATCCAGCGAAAGAAAGATCGCAAAAGTCTATTTCGCAACGAAGCAAAGAATTCGAAGAGATGCCACGATTTGCTCTCAGTTTTCGCGATATAGAGGAGTCAATTAAACAATTTGATGGAAGTGATGAAATTCCAATTGAGGTGTGGATTAGCGATTTTGAAGACCAAGCTTTATTGATGGGTTGGAACGCTTTACAGAAACTCATTTTTGCCAAAAAATCACTCAAAGGTGTCGCAAAGTTATTTGTGTCAAGCGAAAAAGGATTAAATTCGTGGAGTGCATTAAAAGAGTCTTTGTTAAGTGAGTCAGCAGCAAGCAAATACATATGCAACTTGGTAATTGCAAACGACGCGCGAACGAAAATGTACACGAATATTTTTACCGCATGAAAGATATAGCATCGCGAGGAAATGTGGAAGAAGAAGCTCTAATTCAATATGTAATAGACGGCATTGATGAAATTTCTACAAACAAGTCAATTCTTTATGGTGCTAAAAATATATCTGAATTTAAATACAAGTTGAAGGACTACCAAACCATAAGTGGTAAAACGAAATTTACGGAAGGAAGTGTTAAAGAGAAGAAAGCTCAAGCAGTGCAAAGTAGTTCAAAGAGTGTCAGAAAAGAAATCGTTTGCTACAATTGTGGTGAGAAAGGACATCTTTCTAGTGGATGCAGCAATAAAGAGAAAGGCAGAAAGTGTTTTAAATGTAATAAATTTGGACACATTTCTAAAAGCTGTCCACAAGCAGAAAAAGCAGTTGAAGAAAGCAGGCTAAACACTCGAGTTTTGAAAGAGCACAGCGATATGACGAGCAAAGCAGTCTCAATTAAAAATCTGAATTGTATTGCGCTGTTTGATACAGGCAGCAAATTTAACATTTTGCGTGAAGACTTATACAAGCAGTTAGCTTTGCCAAAGTTGAAAGAGTGCAGTGTATATCTAATTGGATTTGGAAAAAATCGCAATGCCAATAAGATCAAGCCGATCGGACAATGTAAGCAAGTAGTGCAAATTGACAGCAATGCCTATGATTTAAACTTTTTCATAGTCCCGGTCGATTGTATGGACACTCGACTCATTATAGGCGAAGATCTGTGCTTGCAAGCAGAAATCTCATTCAGTCCAAGTGGTTTACGTGTGCGAAAGTTGAACAGTGTTGACGAAGAAGAACTAAATGCAAATTTAATGAAAATTGAAACAGTGTTTGACAATGAAGAGCTCGATATAAACAAATCAGCCAGTGAGTGTGCTAGGCATGAAGTGCGTGAACTAATTTCGAAGTATAGCCCTCAAAAAACCAAGTCAACAAACATTGAAATGAAAATAATTTTAAACGATGAAACTCCAATTTTTTCGCGTCCGCGCAGATTTGCATTCGCTGAAACAAATATAATCGACGAACAAATCGAGCAGTGGCTCTCAAACGGTATAATCGAAGAGTCCGACTCTGAATTTACAAGTCCGGTAGTACTTGCAAAGAAAAACGACGGTTCTCAACGACTTTGCGTGGATTTCAGGCGTATAAACAAGGTAATCGTAAAAGATCATTATCCATTACCCCTGATTGACGACCAGCTTGATCGCTTGCAAGAAGCTACGATGTTCAGCACGATTGATTTGAAGAATGGTTTTTTCCATGTGCCTGTAGCCGAGTCCAGCAAAAAGTATACCTCATTCGTGACACAAAGCGGGCAGTACCAGTTCCTAAAGGTGCCCTTTGGTTTGTCAAACTCACCTGGAGTGTTTCAGAGGCACATAAATGCAATTTTCCGAACACTTACCCGCAGAGGAATCGCTCTACCTTACGTAGACGACATTATTGTACCAGCAACAGACGAAAAAGAAGCAGTTTTAAATATCAAAGAAGTTATTGGAACATGCAGCGAATATGGCCTAGAACTCAACCTAAAGAAATGTCATTTCCTGCAGACCCGTATTCAGTTTTTAGGTCACATCATTGAAAATAAAACTATTTCTCCGACTCCTCAGAAGATTGATGCCGTTTTGAAATTTAAGATTCCGCAGAACCTCAAGCAGTTAGAAAGTTTTCTCGGTCTAACCGGATATTTTAGAAAATTTATTCATAATTATGCACTTGTTTCAAAACCATTGACTGATTTAACGAAAAATAAAGTTAATTTTGTAATTGGTCCTAATGAAGAGTATGCGATCGATTGCCTAAAGAAATACTTGACTTCTACCCCTGTTTTGGCTATTTACAACTCGAAGTATGACACCGAGGTACATACTGATGCTTCTATAGATGGTTTTGGCGCCATACTTATGCAAAAATCTCCAGATGACGGCCAATTCCACGCAGTGTACTATATGAGTAGGAAAACTACAGATGCTCAGCGAAAATATTCAAGTTACGAGTTAGAGGTGTTGGCGATTATCGAAGCCATAACCAAGTTCAGAGTTTATCTTCTTGGAATTCCATTTAAGATAATAACTGATTGCAACGCATTTACAAAGACGCTAGACAAGCAAAACCTGTGTACTAGAGTTGCACGTTGGGTACTGTTGCTGCAAGAATACGAGTACAAAGTAGAGCACCGTTCAGGCTCGCGTATGAAACACGTTGATGCCCTTTCCAGGTATCCAATCATGACAATCATCGACGACTCTATAGCCCTTGGTTTTAAGCAAGCTCAGAAAAATGATGAACACCTAAAGTCAATCTATAAAATTATAAAAGATTCAAACTTACCTTATGAAGAGTATTTCCTGAAGTCTGGTATCTTGTACAAACTCGTAAAAGACTTGGAATTGCTTGTAGTTCCTAAAGACATGCAGAAACAGATCATTGCCAGAGCACATGACCGTGGACACTTTGCTTTTAAGAAGACAAAGGAGCTAATTTGCAACGAGTATTTTATTGAAAACATAGAAGAAAAAATTCAGAAATATATCAACTGCTGCATTCCGTGCATTTTAAACAACCGCAAGCGAGGCAAACAGGAGGGTTGGTTGCATCCATTGCAGAAAGAAGATGTTCCGTTGCACACTTATCACATTGACTTCTTAGGTCCACTAGAGTCGACAAACAAGAACTACAAACACATACTCGCTGTTATCGACTCTTTTACAAAGTTTTGCTGGCTTTATCCTACAAAGTCAACGACTGCCATCGAAGTCATAACCAAATTAAGAGCACAAAGTAATGTTTTTGGCAACCCAGCTTGTATTATATCTGACCGAGGTTCAGCTTTTACCTCCCAAGACTATATTAAGTATTGCGAAGAAGAAAACATGAAGGTAGTAAAATCAACGACAGGTCTACCACGTGTAAACGGACAAGTAGAAAGACTAAATGCCATCATTATTCCAGTACTTTCTAAATTGAGTGTGGATGATCCCACAAAATGGTACAGACACGTCGATCGAGTTCAACAAGCCATCAACTCCACTTATTCGAGAAGTATTGACGCCACTCCTTTTGAGCTTCTCATCGGAGTCAAAATGAGAAACAAAGATGACCAGCAGCTTCGCGAGCTAATCAACAACGAATCCATAGCGCTGTTTAAGGACACGCGCAACGACCTTCGAGTTAAAGCAAAAACTCAAATTTTGAAACTCCAAGCTGAAAATAAAAAGACGTACAACCTGCGACGTAAGCCTGCAAAGATCTTCAACATGGGCGACTTAGTAGCTATAAAAAGAACACAATTTGGAGGCGGTCTTAAACTAAAGCCGAAGTATTTAGGTCCTTACGAAATAACAAAAGTAAAGCACAATAATGCCTACGATGTCCAAAAAATTGGCAACTCAGATGGACCAAAGATTTCCTCAACTTGTGCAGAATTTCTAAAGCCTTGGCCAACACACGAAGACAGCGACGAAACATTCGAGGCGAATGTTTAGTCAGCATGGCCGAATGTGGGAGTGATTTCGTACGAGTCTCCCTTTATTACGCATCACTATTCCAAAAGACGCCCTAGACAACGATAGGAGCAACACCAAGCAAAGACGGTCAAACGGTAAAAAGACGCATTCCAGAGTAAGACGAGGCGATGGAAAAGAAGACGACGATCACTACGACGAGAAGACGAACGACGAGGAGAGCGCCGACAGCCCAAAGGACGAGAGGCAGTTGTCGACGACCACCGATTAAGTAAAGACGTGCCTAATCAAAACGTGCTAAACGACGCAACGACGAGACGACGATCACACTAATTTCATTATTTAAAATACACACCTTGTTGTTAAATTAACTTAAAATATAATATCATTAAATATACATTATCTTTAAATAAATAAAACCCCACATGTATTTATTGTCAATTTCGTTGGTTCTGATACAAGATGAATATTTTTTTTAATAGTAAAACATGTGTGACAAATTCCATGCTTACTGGTAAATTAAAGTTATATTGAGTTTTGACCCTACGCTTTTAGCTTATCAGGGTATTAGGCACTGGGATATATGATTACATTTGTACTGTTGTAGTTTAATTTTTTCATTTTCAGCAAAAAAAAATTTTTCTTAGAGAAAAAAAGAACCTGAGAACGTTAATTGGTTATGATTTGGTTTTGTCTTATAGCTATTTCTTATAATTAGGGGGTGTATTTACATTTTTAAAGGGAATGGGGTTGTATTTACAGAGAGGGATTAGAGTTTTAATTTATAGCGTATTCAGATATAAAATAAGCCATCATAAGGGTTGAGGGATTGGAATTTCCTATTATAGAATATTAGTTCTCTATTTCGATTGTAAAGGATTCCAACTGTATCTAGGTGTCTTATAAAGTTAGGTGTGATTAATTCAGTAGAGTGTCTATAAGGAATTTCTCGTTGTCTTATGTTATAGTTTCAGATGAATTTTTCTAAGATTTGAACTTTCATTTCATCAATTTTTTTTTGTTTTAGCTACAGAATATAGTACTTTATTAGATACATAGTGGAGAGTGTCTCGGTTTCTTTGATGGCCTTTTGACTTCCGAAGTATGTGTCTTTCGAAGGTTCGTAGATGTTCCATTTGAGCAAAGCTCAGGCTCATTCAAGATACATGCCCACAGAGAAGAATTGGTTGAAAATAATGTGCATAGGTCAATTATTTTACTTTTATTTAATGATTATTGGTTTAAAAATGTGATGTATTTCTTTTAGTTTCATTGTTGCCTTTTGTAAGCCGTATTCAGCCTGTTTGATGAAGTTTAATTTTCATCATATTACTCCTAGGTATTTTAATTGTTTTTGATTTTGAAGAGGAATATTGTAATAAATGAACAATTTGGGACAAAATTTTTTTGCACTCTTATAGAGGTTGCAAGTTGTTGGTCCTTTGAAAATGCTGCTTACACATTTGCTACTATTTAATTTAAGGTGCCATTTTGTAAAGTATTCACATAGTGTGTTCTAAAAATTTGTTCATTTCTGATTCGGTTCGGTGAGCGGACGCACCATCGGCTGTATTTTGGCTATTGAAAGTTATGATGTTATTGTGGGGTTCGGTTCATGTATTGTAAATTCCACCTGGGATCGCTTTTCTCTGTGTAATAAGTTATTAAGAGACATGTCTTGGTTCTGTTTGTGTATTTGCTCGAAAGACCAGACCAGAGCGTTTACTTTGGCAAAATTGGTGGTAAGTCTGAGGAAGGTCTTTTTGTCTATTTCTATATCAATTAAGTTCTTTTCATAGTCATTAAGTATTAGGTTATGATAAAAATGTTCCTTTTTGGGGATCTGAGGATTTAGGTTTTGGATTGTTTTGTAGCTGATTTTACTCGGGTTTATAGCCTGCTGTCAATAATTTTAAGTTCGGTTAATTCTATGTGGTTTTTATTTGTATATCTATTTCCTGGATTGCTCGTTTGATGATCATAATATGTTCTATTGTTAAAGAGAATGATTTTTAAAACATGGTGCGTCTTAAGTTGCGTTTCTGGCATATAAGCTTTAAGCATTGTTTGCTTAAGTTGATGGTCGAGTAGTTAGTTCTATTTGGTTTAATTTCCAGTTTTGGAATGGCTTCTGGATTTTGTATTGCTTTCGTAATGGCGTTGGATAGGTATTGAATATGGTTATCTATTTCTTGTTGACTTATGTTGGTTTCGTTTTGAATATGTGTCGTATTTTGTAGAATTATTCTATTAAAGAGAGTCGGATTTATTTTGTTGAAATTATGTATTGATTTGTTTTCATTAATTATTAGTCGGGATTTTCCTATGTTAATATAAATTTGGATGGAGAAATGGTCTGATGGAAAGTCCTTAATAACTTGGCAGCCAAAATGTTGTGAATGTCTATGGATGAATCTAGTCGTTGTCTTGGATTAGGGCGTGTTGGTTTTAGCGGTGCATGTATGGTAAGATTTAAATTTCTATTAATCCAGTTATTTAATGTTGTTCCTGACTGATTTAAGAGTCGAGGGTTATAGTAGGGTTTGTTCCATGACGGATGTTTAGCATTAAGATCGCATCCAATGACAATTTCGGTGCAATTTGGAATTTGGTTGAAAGAGTTTATGATTTTATTAAGATCTTGAGTGTTGAGTTTATCTTGACGGCGATTGTAGAGGGATGCAAAAACAATATATTTATCTCTATTTTGGCTATCCTTGTAAGATAGTTGAATTGCAACTGCTTCAATGGAGATCATGGGTTCTAAAGTTATTTGTTTGTATTTAATACCATTTTTTATGCATATTCCTACTGAGATTCCAGGTTATTGAGATGCAATATTGGGTCGTTTTGTGCCTGAGTTTTGTCTTAAAAACTTGTAGTTTTTAAACAAGGCTGCATTGTTTTGGTTAAGGTGATGCTCGGCAGTTAACAAGACATCTGGACGATGAGTATTTGAAAAATTATTAAGTTCATTTCTTTACATTTAGAAATAAGACTTTTAGAGGCATTATTGGGATTTTTGAAGTATAAAATCAAGTAAGATGGTTTTCTTTGTGTTTTCATCCTTGTTATTTGGGTATTTTCATATTGTTTTCTGCATTATGCAAATGCATTGTATTAAATTTTTTTCAAATAGATTACGAGAGTCGTTGTCGATTTCTTCAAAGGACAGAAGATTTTTATTTTCGTTTCGACTGTGCTTTTTTGCATTGTTCATGTGTTGCTGTATGACTGGATTTGTGGTTTTTATGTTGGTGGTAGGAGCTGCCTGGGAACTTTGTTTAAATAGGGAAGAAAATCTTTTGCCTTGGGCTATTTTATTTTGAGGTAAAATTTTGTGTATAATTTTGGTCGATTTATTTATAGCTTCAGTTCGTTTCCGGTTTATTTTTTCTATTAATTCGATTCTTTTTGGGCATATTTTAGCATTAGCTGTGTGCTGCCCCTTGCAGTTAATGCATCGGGCTTTGGTTATCTCATTCTCTACTTCGTTGTCACCTTTTTTGATTTTACATTGCCCTGGGGCGTGTGTATCTGTACATTTTACGCATCTATAGGGCATATTGCAATTGGAGGCGACATGTAGGAATCTTTGGCATTTGTGGCATTGCTTAATCTCATTTGGATGTGGTTTGTAAGCTTCTATTAATATTTTACAGTTAAGTAGGGTTTTGAGCTTAAAAATTAAATTCACTTGGTTCGATTTTTGAATTGTTATTTTCCAATGCACTTCTTTGTATTGATTAACTGATAGGAACACAAGTTCTGGTACTGATTCGACTAGGGCCATCTTAATTTTTTTTTAAATGACAGTATGGGGTTTTAGTTGTTTGGGAGTGTATGTAAAATAGCGAATTATACGTTCGGTTAGTAGTTTTTTTTTACAGGTTTTCCAACGAATATAGTTTAATGTTAGTTCTGTTTTTATTCAAAATGTTTCACGTGTAGCCTTCTAGTTTAATAATATTTTTCAAGGAACTTTCCAAAATTGTTTTGTTCTGATTAAAAACTACTATTACAGGTAAGTTTTTTACTTGCTTTTCCAAGTTATTTATTTCAGCTGGTGGTGTTGTTGGCGATGTCTTCTTTGCTGACTTCTTGGCTGTCTTCACTGCTGTATTCTTGGATTGTTGCTTGTTGAACTTCTCGAGTTTAGGATAGTCCTTGTTGTTGTTGTTGCCCGAGTTTTGCTTGGTGTCAGCTGCTTCGTCCTTCAGGCGCTGATTTTCTTCACGAAGGAGGGTTAATTCCTCTATTGAGCTATTTAGTTGATCTTTGGTGATGGGGGCAGTCCGTCTGATAAAGTTATACAATAAAATTATTATTTAATTTTCCGAACATTTTTAAAACCCAAGATGCTGTGTTCACTAGATACATATTTATACCCTTGCAGAGGGTATTATAATTTTGGTCAAAAGTGTGCAACGCAGTGAAGGAGACATCTCCGACCCTATAAAGTATATATATTCTTGATCAGGATCACCTCCTAAGTTGATATAGCCATGTCCGTCTGTCCGTCTGTCCGTCTGTCTGTCCGTCTGTCCGTCTGTCTGTTTCTACGCAAACTAGTCTCTCAGTTTTAAAGATATCGAATTGAAACTTTGCACACACCCTTCTTTCCTTTGCACGCAGTATATAAGTCGGAACGGCCGGGATCAGCCGACTATATCATATAGCTGCCATATAACTGATTGATCCGAAATGCCATAACTTTGGTGTTTGTAAAGTAAGGAAGTTGGGATTTTCTATGGGTTTTATATTTGGCCAATTAATCTGACCTACCAAATAAGGATCGGCCGACTATATCCTATAGCTGGCATATAACTGAACGATTGGAAATGTCATAACTTTGGTGTTTTTAAAGTTAGGAAGTTGGGATTTTTTATGAGTGTTAAGAATGCATCATATGAATAATTTTGGAGAATATAATTTACAGAGTATTCTGCAAGGGTATATCAACTTCGGCTCCGCCCGAATTTAGCTTTCCTTTCTTGTTTTTATTTGAAATACTTTTTGATGCCTGATGTTCTATTTGAACATATTAACAATTCTTTGGTAAAAACTTGGTCATCCTGAAAATGACGGTTGGGTATGTTTATGTACAAGTATGTAGTTGGCTCTGCTTTTGGAACGTTTAAGCCTTTTTCTCGGTTTTCTTGTGCAACAGAACAGCCTGGATATTGGGCAATACTCCTCCCTTGGCAATGGTGACGCCGGATAGCAGCTTGTTCAATTCCTCGTCGTTGCGCATGGCCAGCTGCATATGACTCGGGATAATCCTAGTCTTCTTGTTGTCACGAGCAGCATTGCCAGCCAACTCGAGAACCTCGGCGGCCAGATATTCCATCATGGCAGCCAGGTAAACCGGAGCGCCGGCACCAACACGCTTGGCATAGTTGTCCTTGCGGAGCAGACGGTGAATACGGCCCACTGGGAACTGAAGACCAGCCCGGTTGGAGCGGGACTTTGCCTTTCCCTACACTTTGCCACCTTTTCCACGACCAGACATTTTGCTTTATTTCACTTAGTTCACTCAACACACAAAAACGAATGCTCGAGAAAAATTGGTAGTCACATATTTATACTTGTTTGCCTGCCTGCGCGTTCAGTTAGGGGTGGGTGCCTTATACCTGAAAAGGTTGCTCGAAAAAAGTATAACCGTGAACGCGTTCCCGCTCCGTTATGATCAGTGAATTGTGTTTGAGAAATTAAAAGTGAACTGAAATAATACCGTCGAAAACTAGTGGAAAGGCAGCTTCTGAGAAAAGATCGATTTCGTAAAATTTCGAAATTCACAGAATTCAGATAGAGACTGAAAACCAACTTCCCTTTAAGAGACTTACAAATTTCTGTAGATCAGTGGATCCTTATACGATCGAAGGAATCCAAGAGTCAACTGCTCATGCAGTTTCGAACACAAACCTAACCGGCGACGCTTATACGCGGCAAACATGTAAACAAAAATGCAAAAAAAATGAACAAAGCTCAATGATGCAGACAAAGAGACTTCAATAGACAAAACAACACCCGAAGTACAAAAACTTCAGAGCTTTAAAGCTGAAGAAAACAACGAAATCCCAGACGAAATGGATTTTGAAAACGCGAACGTGAAACGCACTTACGACACGTCCTCTGAGGGCGACGATAGCAACGAGGAAGAATTCACCAGCGATGAAGAAGATGAAACACCTAAGTGAGGTATATCAAGGGATCAGCTTGCTATACTACTGGAAGAACTTCAAAGCCAAAAGGAAGTCTTCAAAGATCTACAGCAACAGCTGAGCATCGCAAAAGCCAATTCAAACATCAATCCATTTGCGATAGAAGAGAACAACAACAATCAACACTTTCCTACTTTGGAATCATCCTTGAGCCATCCACCACTGAAGAAGACATCGATTTTCAAAATAATCTGAAAAACCTCCCAGTCATCGTCCTGTACAACGAAAGTCCTAAGAAAATTAAAGGTATTCTTTCTAACAAATATACTCTTAATTTAGTAAATAACAAGAGAGAACGCTATAATCGAGTGCCTCGACTATTAGATACCCGTTACTCAGCTAAACAACTTAATATAAATATGCATTCTTGTATGTTTTTCGCCGCTCGAATTAGCTCCCGATTTTTATGTTAAAATCGGTACCCAGGGAACACCACGTGGAGGCCGTTGATTTGCAACGGAGTCTTTCAAACCAAAATAAAATTTGGGGACCTACGAGTCGACTTTTGTTCCCAAACTTTATTCAAGTTTGGAATCTCCATGTTCCCCAAAATTTTGTTTATCCGTAAGATTCGGAAGGCATACTTATGTACTTACTACTAATACAACTAATACTTATTTGACCTTACTAATTAGTTTTTTTTTTTTGGGTTTTTTGCGTTTTTTTTAATAAAAAAAAATTTAGTTTATTTAAGTATATACATACTATAAAAAAATTTTGCATGCAACTATTTATTTTTTTTTTGGGGTTTTTTGTTTTATTTAATTTGCTATAAAATTTAATTTAGTTACTATAAAAAAAATTTAGCATGCAACTATTTACTTTTTTTTGTTTTTACTATACTATAAAAAAATTGTGCATGCAACTATTTAATTTTATTTGGGTTTTTTGTTTTTTGTTTAATTTAAATATATACATACTATAAAAAAAATTGTGCATGCAACTATTTAATTTTTTTGGGTTTTTTGTTTAATTTAAATATATTCATACTATATATTCATACTATATACAATTTTCCCTACCTATTCAGCCTCCCTAACGCTAACTAATATACCACTGTGGTAGCTATATGTAGTCTCAAATGTGAGCGCAGTGGCCCTACTATCGAAAATAATTGAAAACGCCCAATCAATATGCGTATTGCAATTGGTTGTCGACGAGTCCAAATCTAGCAACGAACTAAACCCTTTTACATCTGCTAGAAAATCGAAAACTCTCCTACAGCAGCCAGAGATGGAGTGAAGGCATAAATTGAAATCTCCTAACACTAAACTATTACTATTTAAAAATGTGTGCCGCTGAAATAACTCCTTAAACTCTGTTTCTAACTTTAACAACGGATAGGTCGGACTTTTATAAATAACTACAATCCCTAAAGACCGGTACCTAAAGATGGCAAACTCGAACACTGGAGAGGCTAAATTTGAGGAATTAGCCAGAAAGCGACCACTTGAACAAAGACTGACATTCTCAAAGAGTTCGTTTCGAACGAATACGAGAATGGTCGAGCTCCGTTAGCTACTGACTGGCAATCTAGTCGCACTGCTGTGGCGAAGCCAGGAATGTCGTATGCTTCATTTGAGTATGTGGAAGCCTCAACGAAGCACAGAATGGAAGACATAAGCATTAGCTGATCGGAACACACATCGCTAATGTGGCAGTGCAAGCTTTCCGTATTATGGAAAAAGACATGAAGGTTCGGACTATTGAGTAAACAATCAGTAACTTAGCTCTTCCTAGGAAGCCGATCCCTGGGCGGATCTTGGGGGGACGAAAGGTCCAATAATATAGAGACCTGCTGCACTTGTGGCTCTGCTACAGGCTACGTACAGCGCAGCTCTCTGCATGCTAGGACTAATGTGAACCACCACTTTGCTGTACGTAGCGCCTTGACTTTTGTGAATAGTTATTGCATCTGCAGGTACCGGTCTGTGTCCTGATTGCTTGAAAAAAGGTGAATGGAGTCATTTGGAATCTGACTTTCTACGGAAGTGCGGCCTCTAAGTAGGACAATATCTTCAGACGACATTTGGCCGGAGGCCATGTTGTTGAGTGCTATTGCAAACGGCTGGTCATCTCGCTGTCGCATTATCTCTGTGAGCTCGAAAAACCTAAAAGGACTCCAGAGGTGGGATCCAAATATAGCGCTGTATGGATCATGCGACGGCGGCTGGAAAATCCAACGATCACAAACTGGCCGCAATTGCCTAAGATCGCCGAACACGATGACCGAAATGCCTCCGAAGGGAGTATCAACGTTAGAGAAAATTTGCTTAAGGCGAGAGTCCAGATGGGAAAACATGGTTGCGCCGACCATAGAAATTTCGTCTATTATAAGAACTTTAAGATCAATAAATCTTGAACGCAGGGTATTTAACAGATCAGGGCTTAAACTCCTAAATGCAGACCCAGCCTGATTTACAGGGAGAGAGAACATGGAATGGAGAGTGGAGCCTCCGATTCCAAAAGCAGCTTTGCCTGTGGGAGCACACAGCAGTATTTTAACAGAAGTTGGGTTGCATCCTACTCTACCATTATACTCCTTGGAAAGGAACTGGAATAATGTGGATATAAGTCTACTCTTGCCGACACCTGCTACGCCTCCTACGAACTCATGGAAACTAGCATTTCTCCTTGCATTGTGCAACACATGCGTAAGGAAAGTTTTTGCTCTAAATTAAGAGACCTAACAAAGGTGGCTTAATTTTCAGGGGAAATAATTGGCGGGAGCTTTATTATGCGGATATTGCTATCCGGATCTACTTCCTGAACACGGTCCTCTTAGTTTAAAACATTGATTTGAGAAGATATTTCTGGAAAAGCTAAGGCCCTAAACTCCTCATTAACTGTGGCCTCCCCATCTACATTTTCCTCGCTACTTTCCTCAGCCTCCATGGCCCTTCTGAGCGCGTCTTCTAAGCTGTCTATGGCATTATACCTATCAAAGTTGGCTTTAATAGCCTCCTCGGGCTCATGATAAAACTCCTCACAATTTCTCTGAAACAATTCTACCTGTTCATCTCTCCATGGGGAATATAGCATAACTATTGTTCTAAAATAGTTGGGCCTATCAGAATTAATATTAAAGGGGCTATACCAAATGATACTCGGCTGGTTTCTTTCCCTAATAAATCCACTACCATCGCGAAGTGCGAAAAAAAATGTTCCTAAGACCTCATTTTCTTATTCAGCCTCATTGTTACTATTTTCCCCTTGGCGAGCTCTACCACGGGTTTTAGAATACTCGTAATTTGCAGCAAAATCGGCTAAACACAGGCCGTCATGGGTATCTGGTCTTTGCTCGTATCTATCCAGCAAACCTTTCTGAAAGATGTCAGTGGAATCCTGAGGCATATTTTGCAGGACGCTTGTAGGTCTAAGCATACAAACTCGTTGTTCAGTGCCCGAAATAAACTTGTGACCGAGATACTGTAGCTTTTGACGAATGCTTGAGTTGCCTCTTCGAATGTCATTAGCTGCTTCGCGCATTAACTTCGAAATACACCTTTGGGAATTGAGAAATGTGAATCTCCGATTCCCACAGAGCACATCAACCATCCACCATCCGATAACAGCTGATCTTAACATCTCTGGCTCATCATTTTAGGCCGTTGCATTTTGCACAACATTTAAAATGAGCACAACAGCGTTATAAATGATACTTGGTAACAGACTGCAAGTGATCTACGCGAACAACCAAACCGACGGACTCTATGGAAGGAGGGCATAACTTTGTCGTCGAATACTTTAATTGTCAGCAAGGTCCTCCATCTTTACAAGCTACCTCGTAGCTCACGCTTGGGCACATATGTACAATTTTGTGGTATTGGGCGGAGCCTTTGGAAGTGCATACCGAAAAATAATAAGAAAAGTATGAAATTTGTGGTACGTGGACGCTTTACCAAAAAAACCAAAGTTCGCAAAAATTCCAATCTTTTTGTTGAAGTGACATTCGTTGGCAGCCGCTAATTTCGCTGCATTAGCAAACATATGCTCTCAGGTAAGTGCTTAAATAAACAGCTACAAGCTACATTCTTAAATATCAGGCTTATATAATTTTGTTTATTTATTTGCCTTTAACGACAAATGCTATTGGGCGAGTATTCAGTATTCAGTACACAGCAGTGCATTTAAATACAACAGCTAAGTAATTTTGTTTTATTTTAAAGGCTTTTCGAAATGGTAAATAAGAGGCGGTTAGTCAAAATTTCTTCCGCAGACGTGGATCATATCGCTAGGGATGACATTTTAGAACAGCTGGAACGTATTAAGCAGAATATACATAGAATTAATAAAACAGCACGCAGTACACTGCATATAAATATAAAGTATAATAATAAGCCCAGGTTAAGAGAAAAACATGAAGTTTAGATAATAAAAGCATAAAGCGAAAGTCAAATAGTCTAGTACATCATCCAAATACATTGTAGTTAGCCTCCCTTTACCCACTCCCAGAAAGACCGACCGTCATCAGTGACAGACGGTCTTGGGGATTCCACCACCCACTCCCGACTTCGAGGGACGAAGCCGCCATTAGTCGCAGCCGACTTCAATCTCGAGCCATCACTCGGTTCACCGAGTCGATCACCCGCTCGGGTCCCACTTGGCTCGCTGAGCTAACGTTGGCAGACCCACAGTGGGGTGCGGCTCGTCTCATAACATGGAAGACCTAAGTGGCCTCCAAACTTTCTCTCATAACATGGAAGACCTAAGTGGCCTCCCAACCCTTCTCTCATCACCTGAAAGACCTAAGTGGCCTCCAAATTGGACCCTTTTAACTGGATATCCATATTTGCCCTTTGCATTGAAAGAATGTGTTTATTATAGGCGTTAACTTGAATTTCTGCAAATGTTCTCTTCAGAAAAATCTGTGTTTTTTTCAAAGTAGACCTAATAGCATATATATAGTCCTCGTAACTGAGGCTCACCTCATCGTGAGAAAGAAAATTTTCGAATATGCTAAGATGGCTAATCAAATCCTCGGATTGATCCCGAAGTAAAAGACTGCGAATTTTCTGATAGTTTTCGTGATGAAGAGACAAATTGGGAGTTTCTTCGGGAAGTGGCTTCAATATTTCCGTGCGGGGCATTGGGGGGTATGGAATACCGAATCGACAAACGGATTCGCGCACCTTTTTAAGGCACGAATGCCCGTGCTTATGCTTTTGGTATTCAATGTACCGAGCCAAATCTGTGTTTGTAACATCCACAGTTACAAACTGCTCAATGAAGGCTACTACACTAGCAATAGATTCTTCACTGTTGAAATCCACTTCCGGGGCGTCTTTCAGCCAAAACATGCCGTGAATGTGAGGGGAACCCCTCTGTTGAAACTCAACTCGCCAATAATAGGTAGTAACAAAGTTACTCCCAAAGACTCCCCCCGGCTTCTTCATGAGCTTTATCGCGCTAGAAGCGCTCCGCTTACGTAGGCAAGTTGAAATATTGTTTCGAATTTTCAACAATTCCAACTTCTTATAATTGAAGAACAACTTGTCAGTTCTACAACCTCTTCTATCTACGTTCCTAAGCTCTGATCTAACTATGGTAGTATAACTTTCCTAAGATGGTCTCTTGACGCTCGCATAAATGCTTGGGAACGCCAATTCTTCGGAGTCGACATCGAGAATCACGTCGAGAGGCTTTTGGCCCTCACCTGGAGCCATTGTGATTCTCGGAATTCCTACATTGTGTGCCTGGTTATTCTCAAGCAGAGTTTCCTGTCCTCCAGGACTTAGCTCTTCGGCTTCTTTATTCTCTTCGGAATTTCCCGCCTCCAAGTTTACATCCTCATGCTGGATGGCTAGTTGTCCCTCTACAAAGGCTAAGTCCGCTTGAGAAGCTACGAATGGAACAGTTTCGGATGTAAAATCAGAGATCCACTGCTCGTTCACTGACACATTGTGCTTTCTGTAAAGCTCTGTACTAACTAAGTACCTGATGGCGTCAGCAATTTTGGAAGGCCTAATGGTCTCTGCCATGAAATCATGTCCGTACTCCATTCTTCGCTTGAGGTGGAGATGTACAACCTCTGCCTCGTGGAAAGCTCGTGGAAGGGACGTCACGATGTTGCTAACCGGAATGGGGACATTTACAAAAGCTCCTTTTATTGCACTCTGACGCTTATGACCTATCAGTCGCTCCTCCAAGGGAGTAAGAATTTCTGGGAAGTCTAGGCCGTTGGAAATGGCACCTTTGGGCTTTCTCCCGGCTTTTATATTGCCGTGGCATGTACCACAGAACTTAAAGGATTCCCCAGTGAAAGCAAGCTGGCTTGCATTCTAGTAAATCTCTTCCTCAAACTCGCAATTTTCTTCCAAATAGGCTCTAGAAAGCTTACGTATTTGCTTGGGGAACCACAATCCTTTGCAGCAGAAGCAAATCTGATCATGGCCAAGTTTTACTAACCTATTGAATTTGGCTATGTGAGCATCCAATTCAAAAGGTTTATTTCTAGGAGTCCTATTTCCCTGGGATAAATCAAGTCGAATCTCCAGACTTCGGTTCGCGTTCCGAAGGTTTTCTGCATCCCTATTGCCACTGAGGCTTCTATACTGACTAACTCTCTGACTAATATTTCGAATGGCATCGATAGTTGCTTGTCGAGCAGCTATAAGATCACTTCGTCGAGCCAGTGTATTTCTCGCCTGCTCGACGGCCATACGTTCCCTAAAACTCCTAGCCGTAGATCTCCTAAACCTATCCTGCGATCTTTGCAATAAGCGATCCTAAGTTGATTTTGCTCACCCGCACGATACGTAGCATCCAACCGCCTCAGAGAACGCCGCCGAGCATCGGCTGCTTGTTCACCCGCACGGAAATCAGGATCCAAGCGCCTTTCCGAACGGTCAGCAGTATTTCGGACCTGCTCTGTAGTTCGGACTGCTTGCTGACTCGCACGCAGAACGGGATCCAAGCGCCTTAACCGATGGTATGCCGTATTACTAACTTGCTCGGTAGCTCGGACTTCTCTAACTTGTCGCCTTATAGTGCGACGCCGAGTATCGGCTGCCTGCTGACTCGCACGGAAAGCGGGATCCAAGCGCCTTAACCGATGGTCAGCGGTATTAACAACCTGCTCTGTAGCGCATTCATCGGTGTTTCTTCGCCCAATAAAGCGACGCCGAGTGTCGGCTGCTTGCTCTCCGGCACGAAGAACGGGATCCAATATTTGCTATCTGCTCACCCGCACGAGTTTGCGGATTCAAGCGTCTTGACCTACGAGATGCTGTATTTACACCCTGCTCTGAATTCCGGGTTACTGCATTTCCCTTCTCCTACGCTGAGATTCAGAATTTTCTACCCTCTCCATCTCTGCATACTCTGGATTTTCCCTATTGGCCCTATTTTTCAACAATTGGTTCCTAGCCCGCTGAGATGCAGTGGGTCTATTCAAACGAGGCATTTTTGAAAATCTTAAATTTATATGACTACTACGATTACATACGCTGAGAAATATAAGAATAAGGCTTTAGAAAAGCTAAATTCTTATATTTATATAATATAAATTTTATAATATAATACAGTAATATAAATTATATAAATAATATAATTATAAGTGTAAGTCTTAAAAAAGACTTAGACTTATAGTACTATTACTAAGATAAATACGTAAATGTATAGAAATATAAGAATAAGCCTTAAAAAAGGCTGAATTATTTTCTTTATATACGGGTAAAGGGGTAGAGCGATTGAAAATGAATTACGTTAATAATTTGCAAAATTGTTTTTGCGCCATCTACCCCAAGACATTGGTACCACGGGCCATGAAAGGCAGAAATGTAGGCGCTAGCCATGCTTAAGCGTTTAATGGGTTTTTGGGCGTTAGAGTGGACGTGGCAAACTTTTATTAGGCCAATCGATAGGTATTGACGAAACAAATAAATATCAATTAAAATTTTCATAATAGCATCAAAACTGTGGCCACAGCTTGTGGCTTGTGGGCGTCAGAGGGGGCGTGGCACCATTTTGAAACAAACTTGCGCTGCGTAGGAACTCCTAAAATCTACATGCAAAATGACAATCTTCTAGCTTTTATAGTTTCCGAGATCTCAGCGTTCATACGGACGGACAGACAGACGGACAGACAATATACCCTTTTACTCTACGAGTAACGGGTATACAAATGTAATGCACATTAAACTACACACGCTAGAAGATCTCTTTCACGCTAAAAATATTCTCATGCAAAATAAAATGTTATTCTTTACATACACCCCAAAACAACTAAAACCCCATAATATTAGAATTAAGAAAATACCACCCACAGCTTTTGATCAATCTGACCTAAAAACAGCTCATACTGAGGCCGTCCCTGAGCTAGAAATCATATCTATCGAGCCATAAAAACCAAACACTGGCTAATAGTAATTAAAAAATCAACCCAAATTAAAAACATTTTTAAATTAAAGACGCTACTAAACTGTAGGATAGATGTGGAAGCTTTTTGGCCCCACCCAGGACATATAAAACAATGCCGTACATGTCAACGTTTTCAGCACGTAGCATCTAACTGTAACATGCCATACCGTTGTATAAAATGTACAGAAGAACACGCTCCTGGGAATTGTAAAATTAAGAAACCAGAAAACAACAATGAAAATCAACGAAACATGACCCAATCAACCAAAGGTCCAAAGGACCTTCTAACCTGTTACGAAATAATGAAATCAGTAGTAGAGAGGTACGCAGCTGTGAATGAAAGCGACCAAAAAACGAAACAAACTTTAATCCTGGATTTCCTAATACAAATTGCGGTCAACTGAAGATGAAAATAGTTTTCCAAAATGTCAACGGAATCGTTCTTCTCAGAAAGAGAATCGAACTTAACCAATTCCTGAAAAAACACAAGCCAGAAATTTTAATTATTGCAGAACATAACCTAAATAGCACACACGCTCCAATGTTGGATTCACACCATTTGATAAACCAAAAAACTATATCGGTGGCATTGCCTTAAAAACTCAAAATAGAAAAAAAGAATCGGGAAAACAAGTAGCCATTTGCCTAAAAAACGGCTTAAAACACGAACATATTTATATTGAACAAATGGAGTTCATTGAAGCAGTATGTATTAAAATACACTATACCAACATGAATAACAGACCCTTAATATGCGTGCTTATATCACTATATAAAATACCCCAGCATGCACTTTTAAGCTCTGATCTAAATAAACTGATGAATTCAATATTAAAAATTAGAAACTACGATCAGATAATTATCGGATGCGACCTAAACGCCAAGCACCCTTCTTGGAACAAACCAAATCATAACAATCGCCATGTAAATCAGTCAGGTAAGGTTCTCGATCAATGGTTATCTGGCCAGCCTTCACTTACTATCATTCCCAGCAAAGAACCAACCCGCCCAAATTTAATACAAGACTCATGAATAGATTTTTTCATAACATCAAACTCAATTAGAATAGACAATCACACATTTATGTACGGGTGCAAAGTATTAAAGATTTTGCCTTAGACCATCACGGCATCGAGCTAACAATAAACCAGAGGAGTAAACTCATCTACAACCAACCAAAAACAATATACAACTTCAATAAAATAAACAGCATTTACTGGAACACATTAATTCTACAAAATTTGAAAAATATACCCAACAAAGAAAACATAAACTGTAACGAAAGAGACACCCATGTTCAAATCCTAACAAATGCCATATCAACAGCCTTAAATTCTGAAAACGCCATTCCCAAAATAACAATAGACCCAACCAAACCTCAACAAAAAATTTATCTCAGCAATCAATGTATCCAATTAATTAAAATCAAAAGGAAACTAAGACGATCCCTTTTTCGCCACCGCCATAACTTAACACAAGCTCAACTAATACAAATCCAAAATACCATTAAAGAACTAAACATCAAAATTACAAACTACATACAAATAACCAAAATCAAATCCATAACATTTAAACTCAGAAAATTCAACAATAACAAATTAAGTTATAAAACAATTAAATCACTAAACCAAAACTTACATACACAAGATCAACTGTCACCTGACATTTACCTTTCAAACGTTGAAGCTACATCAATTGATATTGATCTCAATCTTAACAAATCTCGAAAAATAACATCAACTTTTGAAAAGGTCAATGCTTTAGCATGGGCGTTCGAGGAAATTCATAAAAGAGACGACAAAACATTTTACAATTTACAAAAACTGCAATAAACCAGTCCTGAACCACATCCCAATTATATTTAATCACTGCCTCAATATAGGATATTTTTTATCTGAATGGAAACACAGCAAAGTCATCCCAATCCCAAAAACAAACTGCAAGCCTAACAGCTTGCAATCTTTTAGACCAATTGCAATACTATCCGCAATAAGTTTACTGTTAGAAAAAGTAATAACATCAGAAATTAAACGCCACCTGAATCCAACAGAATATTAAAAGAAAATCAGTACGGATTAAAAGACGGAATATCAACTAATCACGCATTTGCTGCAGCCAATGATTTTATCTGCGGAAATCTGGCCCACAGGCGTGCAACAATCGCCTGCGCTCTTGACTTCGAAAAGGCATTTCATACGGTCTGGATTGATGGACTCATCTACAAAATGAGCCAACATTTTAATTTTAGACCAGAAACCATTAAAATAATAAAAAAATACCTATCAAATCGATCATTTCAAGTACATAGTCCCTCTGGAGCCGAAATCTCAATAATAAAAACAGTTCCAGCAGGTGTTCCCCAAGGATCCATACTAGCACCAATACTCTATAACATATATCTTGCAGATCTCCCCGGCTATACACCGAATACAGGTACATCTACGCAAATAAAAACATTCATATATGCAGACGACATTCTATTACTCGCATCCGCAGGATATATGTCGAGTGCACAGAATGACATTAATACATACCTAGACATGCTATGCAATTACTTTACCAAATGGCACATTAAACTGAATGCTAAAAAATGCATAAGCTCCATTTTCAAAGGATCATACCTCACTGGAATTTACAAAAACGCTCGAAAATTTGTACCTAAAGCGTACATATACGGCAACCAAGAAGTAAAATATGACGAGGAACTGAAATACCTGGGAGTAATCTACGATGAAAAAGTTAGCTTTAAAAAACACTTAGAGTACTGCAAAAAGAATGCATACACTATATTACATTTAATTAATCATATTTATAAGCCGTTTGCGACCGCACAAAGAAATGAAATAAACTCTATAATTAAAATGTCCACTCTTGCTTACAAAAAACTAATTCAACCGGTTCTCACTTATGGCTGTATTGCATGGATGAATATAAGCACCAATATAATGGAGGAACTTTGTCGCCTTGAACGTAAAATACTTCGCATTTCTATTGGTCCTCAAAGCAGGGATATATTTACACATCACTATATACCATAGCTCGCAAGTAACTGTTGACCGTTTTTCTTCTTGCGCTCTCGTTGCGAGCACAACCGAAAAAGTTCATACTCTCTCGCTCTCGCTCTGAGCAAGAGACTCTTGCTGTCTTCATTTAAGTCATGATACAATAACATAAGGTAGTCTCGTCGGCTGTCTAAACGTTCGGGTTTTGGTCAGTGCGTGTTCGTCTTTCGAAGGGAAAGGTTGTCTGCGGACGAATTTTTTAGGAAATTAACCCTTGAGCAACATGACATTTTGCAATGTGTGCCGCAAACACGTCGATGGCGTAAAGGCACCGAAATGTTTGGAAAAAGAGCGCTGTGGGAGGAATCGCTGTGATACTTTTAAAATAACAAAGAATGTAAACGAAACTTTAATAATCGCAGCCGAAAATGTTAATATAAGTTTAGACATAAAAAAGTTTTATTTTAAGATTAGAATATATTTTAGAATTAAGAATCTTAACAAAAGACTCAGTATTCAGAGACAAAAACAACGCCTAATTTCAAATTCAAAATTATTAAAAATTAAATTATAAAAAAAATTAAACTCCTTTTATTATGAAAGGCAAAAAAAAACCCCTGAACCATCTAAGGGTTAATCCACACATTCTATTGTCTGCTCTGCTCGCACTTACTAAACAGTTCTCATCTCACTCGCACTCATTGTTTGAATAGTAGGGTACCAAAATTTGCCGACGAGACTACCTTATGTTATTGTATCATGATTTAAGTTTTCTGTTGAGCGCTTTTCGTTGAGATCTTTGTATATCGCTCTTTCATTGAGCAGTGCGTAAAGAGCGGAATGAGAAACGGTCGCAAAATGAGAGTCAGCAAAAGACCGATTGACCGAAAAACTCAATGCAAACGGTCTTCACATTTACTTTCGTTGTTGTGAAAAAGAAATAATATAATTTGTTTAATACAGAATTTTAAATTTATTTTCCGATATTTTTGTTAACAAGTTCCATTTTGATTCCATATTCCATATACAGTGGCTCACAGCTTATTTGACCCACACCTAATATTAAACAGGTATAACTCCTGAACCATAAGAGATACCCATAAAAATAAAACGCAGAAAGGTTAACTGTTGTTTTAACTTCAAAAATATGTTTTCATTTATTTATTCTAGCAAGGAACTTCTTAATTAAACAATAAAAACTAAAAATACTGCCTTTTTCAATGTCACAGCTTATTTGACCCAGTTCATCAAATTAATTATAAAAAAATGCAAAAAAATATTTTTTTAACTTTTAGTATTTGGTATGTCCGCCCTTTTGGTCCACAATCGACTTCAGTCGATTGGGAATAGATTCGACCAATTTTTTTGAGGTTCCTGAGGTGATTTTAGCCCATTCTTTGAGCAAAGCCGTTTTCAAGTCATTTTTATTGGAAATATTGCGCTCCCGAATTTTTGACTCCCGCAAAGCCCACAAATTCTCAATAACATTAAAATCGGGTGACTGAGCTGGAGATTTCATTATGTTGGGACAATTATATCCCAGCCAATATTGAACAATACCCTACTTATGCTTTGGGTCATTGTCTTGGTAGAACCGAAAACCCTGTTTTATTCCCAATTTCTCAGCACTTTGGAGTAAATTATCCTTAAGGATATTAAGATAAACATTTTTATTCCTTATGCTTTCAATAAATTTTAGGTTTCCGACTCCTGCTGCGGACTTACAGGCCCAAACCATAACGTGTCCGCCGTCATGCTTAACGGTGGGTTTTAGATGTTTGTCCTGCAGCTCTGTATTGGCTTTACGCCATAGCTAAGAACGTCCTCGGATCAAATATATTAAATTTTGACTCATCAGCGAAAATGACGTAATATTTTTGGGTCTAAATGTATGACGTAAAGCCAATACAGAGCTGCAGGACAAACATCTAAAACCCACCGTTAAGCATGACGGCGGACACGTTATGGTTTGGGCCTGTAACCCATAAATCGGTTGCTCTCCGAGTCTTTTCGTAAAGAGTCAGGAGAAGACGCTGAGCTAGAAAAATAATTTTTAAAGCATAAGCCAAATGCAATGCTCATAGCAGAACACCGCTTAACTGACAAACATAATCCAAATCTCTCACGATACCAACTTGCCCGCCAAAGGTCAAACAGTCAGCCAGAAACCGCTAGTTGATACTCCAAAGCTTCAACAGCCATTGCTACAAAAAACGGTATGAAATTCCAGCAACTGAAAATACCACCCACAATCAACATCGAAGCAGTCGCTATTCAAATCTATTACATAAATAGACGACAAGAAAGGCACAGCATAGTTCTAGTCACACTATACAAAAAACCAGATACACTGCTTCATACATCAGACCTAAATAATATAGTAAAACCATGTTAATGAACAATCCAACAATAGCCCAATAGTAATCGGATGTGATCTTAATGCAAAACACCCAAGCTGGCATAACCCAAGCCATAGTCCCAGACACCTTAACTCAAATGGACAACCAACCTTATCTCACTCTACTCCCTACAATAAACCCACCCGGCCTAACCAAATAATTGCCTCGTCTATATAGACTCTTTTATATGCTCAAATGAACTATCAACAGATTTTGGCAATGGATGTAAAATAACAAAAGACTTCCCATTGGATTACTTTTGAGTAGAACTAGAACTAAACCTTGAATCCTTTCAACTATTAGAAACGGACCCGAAAAAATCTTCAACTTTAACCAGATGAATTCCTTAATGTGGAACAGGACCATCCTAACAAATCTATCACCAATCCCAAACTGCCAGAACCAAACCTCTGATCAGATCGACAACCACGTAATTAAACTCAATGAAGCAATAGAAAAAGCATTACATTCGACCGAAGTCATACCAATTATTAAAATAGATCCAAAAAAAAACCTAACAAAATCGTACGTCCTAGTCCTAACTGCTTGCAGCTTATAAAATACTGCCGGTACCTTAGACGGTACCTCTTTGGACACATATTTTCCATTTCATCAGCTGAAAAGCAGTACATTAACAATGAAATAAAATCCCTTAAAATTGAAATAAATAAGCTACTAAAAATCATCCACATAAACTACATAAAAAATAAAATACAACACCTAAAACCAAGAAACATAAACTTTAAAACTCTTAAACTCACACAACCTAACCACAGAACTCAAAAAATAATATTTTCACCAGTTGAAAAACAAACCATTGATATAAATATTCCAACCATCTTAAAATCAGATTTTCATAAAATAAATGGACTTGCTTGGGCCTTTGAACGAATTCACAAGTAAAACAAGAGAGAACGCTATAGTCGGGTGCCCCGACTATTAGATACCCGTTACTCAGGTAAAGGGAGTGCGAGGGAGATGGAGATAGAAACTTTGATCACGCATAACTTTTTAACGAATGGTCCGATTTGAAAAATTTCTTCAACATTTCGATAGGTATTGATAAACACAATAAAACTGCATTTTTACTTTTCCGAAAAATTTAAATTTTTAAAATCGTATATAAGCGATTGTGGGCGTTAAAGGGGGCGTGACACCTTTTTGAAACAAACTTGCGCTGCGTAGGAACTCCTAGAATCTGCATGCAAAATGCCAATCTCCTAGCTTTTATAGTTTCCGAGATCTCAGCGTTCATACGGACAGACAGACGGACAGACAGACGGACAGACGGACAGACGGACATGGCTATATCGACTCGGCTAGTGACCCTGATCAAGAATATATATACTTTATAGGGTCGGAAACGCTTCCTTCTAGCTGTTACATACTTTTGCACGAATACAATATACCCTTTTACGAGTAACGGGTATAATGATAGCCTATCAACAGTAAACCCACAGCACCAGCTCCACGCAAACCTAATCCAAAGCACAGTAAGGGAAACATTCTTAAACGAAAACAGCCCATCTATCACCTTTAATGAAAATATTACTGCCGACGGAAACTGGCAAAATGCGGAAGAACAGGGTTCACAAACACCAAACAACTTATTGAACGTATAAAGTATGGAAATGCAAAGAAAACCCTTGGTCCTGATGGAACGAGCAACTTCCTTCTAAAAAGAATAAATATACCTGTACTAAAACACATGGCACAGATATTTAATCACTGCTTAAACATATCATACTTTCCTAGTAGCTGGAAATGCAGTAAAGTAATTGCTATTCCAAAATTTCCAATTGCTATTCCAAAGCCAATCATGAAACCCTTCTGGGTTACCGACCAATCTCAACGCTGTCTGCAATAAGCCAACTCCTAGAAAAAATTCTTACCCTAAAATTATCAGAACATATAGACCGTAACACAATCCAACAACCTTTTCAATTTGGATTCCGAAAGAATATGTCTATCTCATATTCACTAGCAGCCGCTAATAATTTCATATACTCCAACCTAAGCAACAAACGGGCCATCATAGCATGTGCCCTAGACTTTGAAAAAGCATTAAGACACCGTCTGGACAAATGCATTAATATACAAAATGCTCCATTTGCATAACTTCCACCACCATCTGCCTAAAATGATATTCAGCTACCTAAAAAACCGTTCCTTTTACGTAATCATCTCTGATGGTATTGAACGCTCACAAATCCGGGATTCAAATAAACAACTAATCAAAATAAGATCACTAATACACAAAAAATTAATACAACCAATACTCACATACGGCCACATAGCCTGGTTCAACTTAAAATAAAGTGAAATGGAAGTTTTAAGACTTTTTGAACGAAAAATACTACGTCGAGCCCTTGGTTCCTCTGTCAGGAACTTAATAACAAGACATCTCATAAACAACAGCAACTTATACCAACAAACACAAACCAAAAGTATCGATACCCTCATATTCAAAATAACCGAAAAATTCATTGAAAACAACAGAAACAATAGTACTCATCTGATCTCAAACAGCGTCGCCCAAATCCAGCCTCCTCCTAACTATTCCATTCATAATCTAACGATAAGCCATATAAACTACCTCAAAGAGGTATCATAGCAGACATAACTCCATAAACCCAAACAATCTAGTTAACAATACGAACCAGTGAAATTAATGAATGTTGTCCTATACCTTATATACCTTGTACCTATTCCCGCTGTAAAAACACCCTCCCTAACATTAAATTAGTCTATTCTAGCTTTTAAGATTACAACAACCGAAAACAAACTTAATACTCTCAGGTTTTACTGTTTAAAATCATTTTTTCCCTGAATATATATATAGAACCAAAATAAATAAAAAATACTACTTCCAATCCCGTACGAAGTACAAATATGAACATAAATAAATATAAAACAAGAGAGAACGCTATAGTCGAGTGCCTCGACTATTAGATACCCGTTACTCAGTTCAAAAAGTTCAAATTATCAATTTGAATTCGGCGATCTCTTAGCGCTAGCAGCTTTACAGCACGAGCATCAGCACCAGCGCTGCTTTAGCGCAGGCAGCTTTTGTCCTGCACCAGCAGCTGTGTTTATGTTTATGTTTTTGAGTGCAATAAATTGACTAGAAATATTAAACATACATACTTATATTGGCTAAACACATACATTCTTAAATAGTATTATGTATATTAAAGTCTAAATGTTTGCACAACACGAGTAACGGGTATTTCTTTGAAAGGAGTTATCTTTGCCGGGCAATTGCAACTGTGTACAATGTAAATACATACATATGTATATGCTTACATACATACACACATACGCCATTGTTTGACTCAGACCTCCAATTTGGGTAACTAGATTTGATTTGCATAGTTCTTGGGATATAGTTCGGTATTGACAAATGAAAACCATCGCAATTTCCTTTAATAGAAATCCTTATCGAGAATTAACGTTGACTCTGTTGAGCACCTTGGCCAAAGTCATCCGTTAGATGGCGCTACCACGGGCCATGAAAGGGCGGAAATGTAGGCGCTAGCCAGGCTTAAGCGTTTAATAGGTTTTTGGGCGTTAGAGTGGGCGTGGCAAACTTTTATTAGGCAAATTGATAGGTATTTACGAAACAAATACATATCAATTAAAAATTTTCATAATAGCATCAAAACTGTGGCCACAGCTTGTGGGTTGTGGGCGTCAGAGGGGGCTTGGCACCATTTTGAAACAAACTTGCGCTGCGTAGGAGCTCCTAAAATCTACATGCAAAATGCCAATCTTCTAGCTTTTATAGTTTCCGAGATCTCAGCGTTCATACGGACAGACAGACGGACAGACGGACATGGCTAGATCGACTCGGCTAGTGATCCTGAACAAGAATATATATACTTTATAGGGTCGGAAACGCTTCCTTCTACCTGTTACATACTTTTGCACGAATACAATATACCCTTTTACTCTACGAGTAACGGGTATAAAAACGAATGCCCCGAAAAGCTTATAAGCGCAGGGTTTAAATGTAACACAATTTAGTTAAGTAAGCATGAACTTGTCACTCTTTGTACTACTTCTAAATAAGATTAACTATGTATCTAAACCAAAAAAAAAAAAGAAATTGACAATAAACGAAACGAAACGAAAACGCTTCGTTATGATCAGTGAATTGTGTTTTTTTGTGAAATTAAAAGTGAACTGAAATAATGCCGCCGAAAACTAGTGGAAAGGCAGCCAGGAAGGCTGGCAAGGCTCAGAAGAACATCACCAAGACCGACAAGAAGAAGAAGCGCAAGAGGAAGGAGAGCTATGCCATCTACATCTACAAGGTTCTGAAGCAGGTCCACCCTGACACCGGCATTTCGTCGAAGGCGATGAGCATCATGAACAGCTTTGTGAAAGACATCTTCGAGCGTATTGCTGCAGAGGCTTCTCGTCTGGCCCACTACAACAAACGGTCGACCATCACCATTCGGGAAATCCAAACGGCTGTTCACCTGCTTCTGCCCGGAGAGTTGGCCAAGCATGCCGTTAGTGAGGGTACCAAGGCTGTCACCAAGTACACCAGCTCCAAGTAAATTTGCTGCGTTTGCGGAGGAAGATCCAAAACGGCCCTTTTCAGGGCCATAACATATTTTACCAAAGAAACTACATTTTCAATACCATTCGCAATACAATATAAAATAATCAAAATAGTCTGGACTATGATCTTTGTATCTTTCAAAACTAAAGTGTTTATACCCGTTACTCGTAGAGTAAAAGGGTATATTGTATTCGTGCAAAAGTATGTAACAGCTAGAAGGAAGCGTTTCCGACCCTATAAAGTATATATATTCTTGATCAGGGTCACTAGCCGAGTCGATATAGCCATGTCCGTCTGTCCGTCTGTCCGTCTTTCCGTCTGTCTGTCTGTCTGTCTGTCTGTCCGTATGAACGCTGAGATCTCGGAAACTATAAAAGCTAGACGATTGGCATTTTGCATGCAGATTCTAGGAGTTCCTACGCAGCGCAAGTTTGTTTCAAAAAGGTGCCACGCCCCCTTTAACGCCCACAATCGCTTATATACGATTTTAAAAATTTAAATATTTCGGAAAAGTAAAAATGCAGTTTTATTGTGTTTATCAATACCTATCGAAATGTAGAAGAAATTTTTCAAATCGGACCATTCGTTAAAAAGTTATGCGTGATCAAAGTTTCTATCTCCATCTCCCTCGCACTCCCTTTACCTGAGTAACGGGTATCTGATAGTCGGGGCACCCGACTATAGCGTTCTCTCTTGTTTAAATGATAAATTTATGCGATTCTGAATGCTACATTAAACTCTTTTCAAAGATATAATTCCGCCGCTACAGTTCTTTCAAAAAAACACAATCACTATATTCTTGCTTTATAAAATAATTTGAATGCTATTACAGTGGATCGCAGCTTATTTCGTGCAGTTACCTAAAAAAAGTTCAAGTCGTTATTCCTGCTAAACTAAAAAAGATAACAGAAAAATTTAAATGCAGTATTTTAAAAGGGAATATAAACTTGTTTATTAAATTAAAACGATTTCCTTAATCGTAAAAACAAAATACTTATTAAATAAAAAAAAAATGTGCAGGCTTTTTTCATGCCGCAGCTTATTTCGTGCAGTTCATTCTTCTTAACTTATTATTTGTAATTTAAAAGCTAATATTTGGTATGTCCTCCTATCTGGTTCAGGACAGCTTTGAGACGATTTCCCAAGGAAGAAACTAACTTTTTAGTGGTTTCCACTGGAATTTTTGGCCATTCTTCCATAAGAACACTTTACATGTCGTTTTTGTTCGAAATCTTCCTCTTCCTTATAGCGATGTCCAATATTTCCCAAAAACTTTTGATCACATTTAAGTCTGGAGACTATGCTGGCGTTATGACGGCATGAGGGCAGTTCCAGACAAGATAAACCTCCACAATTCCTGCTGAATGATTCGGATCGTTGTCCTGGTCAAATCGAAATCGATCGCGTATGCCCAGTTTTTCAGCAGTTTGGAGCAGGTTTTCCTTATGAATCTGTAGGTATATCTTGGCCATCCATGATAACTTAAAAAAAAAACCAGGTTGCCCCGCCAGAAGCTGCCATACAGGCCCAAAACCATAACATGACCCCCGCCATGCTTGACCATAGCTTATAGGTGTTTGCTTTCCAGCTCTGTATTAGGAACAAGGGAGCATATTCTTCTTCCGATTTCGATTTAGAATGACGTGTTATTTGCAGACGAGTCAAAATGTCGAACAAAAAGGACATGTAAAGTGTTCTTATGGAAGAATGGCCAAAAATTCCAGTGGAAACTACTAAAAAGTTAGTTTCTTCCTTGGGAAATCGTCTCAAAGCTGTCCTGAACCAGATAGGAGGACATACCAAATATTAGCTTTTAAATTACAAATAATAAGTTAAGAAGAATGAACTGCACGAAATAAGCTGCGGCATGAAAAAAGCCTGCACATTTTTTTTTTATTTAATAAGTATTTTGTTTTTACGATTAAGGAAATCGTTTTAATTTAATAAACAAGTTTATATTCCCTTTTAAAATACTGCATTTAAATTTTTCTGTTATCTTTTTTAGTTTAGCAGGAATAACGACTTGAACTTTTTTTAGGTAACTGCACGAAATAAGCTGCGATCCACTGTATATCGAAAGAATTTTTCTCTTGCTAACAAACATTGTAGCCGTGAAAAGGGCTTGTATAAATCAATTTCAGATTTCGAAATCTTAAATTGCGACTGTAAGCGTCCAGGTACAGGTACTTGTACTTTTTTACAGTTTACTTCTTGGCAGCGGTAGTCTTTGCTTTCGGCTTCTTAGCTGTATCAGGGGCAGCTGCTTTCTTTACCGCCTTTTTCGGCTTAGCAGACGCCGCTGGCTTGGTTTTGGGTGCTTTAGCTGCCTTCGGCTTCGCTGTGGTCGACTTGGCCTTGGTGCTGCTGGCTTTGCTTTCACGGTTCCAGTTTTCTTAGCATCCTTGGCCCTTGCCTTCTCGGTTTTCTTCTTCTCGGCGGTCTTTTTGGTGGCCACCGCCTTCTTGATCTTGTGCTTTTTGTCGGCAGCTCCGGCAGCCTTCTTGGCGGTGGCTCCGGTCTTCTTAACGGCTACCTTCCTGCTTTTGACTTTCTTCTCAGCAGACGCTACCTTTGGCCTGGGGTCCTTCGCGGCAGACGCCGACAGTTTAAATGAACCAGACGCGCCCTTTTCCTTTGTTTGGATCAGTTTCCCATTGACGACGGCGGATTTCAAATACTTCTTAATGAATGGAGCCAATTTCTGGGCATCGCGTCCACCATTTGCTGAGTTGGCGGGTGCGATGGCGGTGCAGTGCCAGCGGATCCAGATGCCTTTTTGGCAGCCACCTTCTTCTCAACTGGCGGTGGTGGGGCAGCCACTGGGGACGCGGCCGTTGCAACTGCAGATTCAGACATTTTTGATCACGCAAACTTATTTTGTAATGTAATGTATTTATTGTCAATTTCGTTGGTTCTGATACAAGATGAATCTTTTTTTAATAGTAAAACATGTGTGACAAATTCCATGCTTACTGGTAAATTAAAGTTATATTGAGTTTTAACCCTACGCTTTTAGCTTATCAGGGTATTAGGCACTGGGATATATGATAACATTTGTACTGTTGTACTTATTTTATTGTTTGTTTCGTTTATGTAATTATGTAGTTTAATTTTTTCAGTTTCAGCAAAACACAAGAAAGGAAAGCTAACTTCGGGCGGAGCCGAAGTTGATATACCCTTGCAGAATACTCTGTAAATTATATTCTCCAAAATTATTCATATGATGCGTTCTTAATACTCATAAAAAATCCCAACTTCCTAACTTTAAAAACACCAACGTTATCGCATTTCCAATCGTTCAGTTATATGGCAGCTATAGGATATAGTCGGCCGATCCTTATGAAGTTTGGTAGGTCGGATTGATTGGCGAAAAATAAAACCCCTAGAAAATCCCAACTTCCTAACTTAACAAACACCAAAGTTATGACATTTCCGATCAATCAGTTATATGGCAGCTATAGGATATAGTTGGCCGATCCCGGCCGTTCCGACATATATACTGCGTGCGAAGGAAAGAAGGGTGTGTGCAAAGTTTCAATTCGATATCTTTAAAACTGAGAGACTAGTTCGCGTAGAAACAGACAGACGGACAGACGGACATGGCTATATCAACTCAGGAGGTGATCCTGATCAAGAATATATATACTTTATATGGTCGGAGATGTCTCCTTCACTGCGTTGCACACTTTTGACCAAAATTATAATACCCTCTGCAAGGGTATAAAAAATTTTCTTAGAGAAAAAAAAAACTTGAGAACATTAATTGGTTATGATTTGGTTTTGTCTTATGGCTATTTCTTATAATTAGGGGGTGTATTTACATTTTTTAAGGGAATGGGGGTGTATTTACAGAGAGGGATTAGAGTTTTAATTTATAGCGTATTCAGATATAAAATAAACCATCATAAGGGTTGAGGGATTGGAATTTCCTATTATAGAACATTAGTTCTCTATTTCGATTGTAAAGGATTCCAACTGTATCTAGGTGTCTTATAAAGTTAGGTGTGATTAATTCAGTAGAGTGTCTATAAGGAATTTTTCGTTGTTATACCCTTGCAGAGGGTATTATAATTTCAGTGAAAAGTTTGCAACACAGTGAAGGAGACATTTCCGACCCTATAAAGTATATATATTCTTGATCAGCATCACCAGGAGAGTCGATCTAGCCATGTCCGTCTGTCCGTCCGTCTGTCCGTCCGTCCGTCCGTTTCTACGCAAACTAGTCCCTCAGTTTTAAAGCTATCTGCTTGAAACTTTCCCAAAAGTTGTCTTTCCATTGCAGGTAGTATATAAGTCGGAAAGAGCCGGATCGGGCGACTATATCATATAGCTGTCATATAACTGAACGATCGGAAAAGCCATAACTTTGGTGTTTTTAAAAATAGGAAGTTGGGATTTTCTATGGGTTTTATTTTTGGATAATCAATCCGACCTACCTCATAAGGATCGGACGACTATATCCTATAGCCGCCATATAACTGATTGATCGGAAATGCCATAGCTTTGGTGTTTGTAAAGTTAGGAAGTTGGGATTTTCTATGGGTTTTATTTTTGGCCAATCAATCCGACCTATCAAATTTCATAAGGATCGGCCGACTATATCTTATAGCTGCCATATAACTGAACGATTGGAAATGTCATAACTTTGGTGTTTTTAAAGTTAGAAAGTTGGGACTTTTTATGAGTATTAAGAATGCATCATATGAATAATTTTGGTGAATATAATTTATAGAATATTCTGCAAGGGTTTATCAACTTCGGCTCCGCCCGAAGTTAACTTTCCTTTCTTGTTTTATGTTATAGTTTGAGATGAATTTTTCTAAGATTTAAACCGCCATTTCATCTATTTTTTTTGTTTTAGCTACAGAATATAGTGCTTTATTAGATACATAGTGGAGAGTGTCTCGGTTTCTTTGACGGCCTTTTGACTTCCGAAGTATGTGTCTTTCGAAGGTTCGTAGATGTTCCATTTGAGCAAAGCTCAGGCTCATCCAAGCTACATGCCCATAGAGAAGAATTGGTTGAATAAGCTTTCTATATGTCAATGTGAATAGGTCAATTATTTTACATTTATTTAATGATTATTGGTTTAAAAATGTGATGTATTTCTTTTAGTTTCATTGTTGCCTTTTGTAAGCCGTATTCAGCCTGTTTGATGAAGTTTAATTTTCATCATATTACTCCTAGGTATTTTAATTGTTTTTGATTTTGAAGAGGAATATTGTAATAAATGAACAATTTGGGGCAAAATTTTTTTTCAGTCTTATAGAGGTTGCAAGTTGTTGGTCCTTTGAAAATGCTGCTTACACATTTGCTACTATTTAACTTAAGGTGCCATTTTGTAAAGTATTCACATAGTGTGTTCTAAAAATTTGTTCATTTTTGATTCGGTTCGATGAGCGGACGCACCAGACCCTAAGATAAGGATGTCATCAGCATAAATAAGTTTAATATTCGGGTGGACGAATTTGGTTCGGGTGGTCCGTATGACAGCATATCTGCTAAATATATATTATACAAAATGGGGGCCAGTATAGAGCCTTGAGGCACTCCTGCTGTTATAGATCTGGTCATAGAGTTTTCTGTGCCATCTAGGTTGGAAACGCTAAAGGTTCTGTCTGTTATGTAGTTTTGTATTAATCTTGCGGTGTTGGGGTTGAATCTATAAATGGTAATCATTTTATGAACCAGGCCTTGAGTCCAGACTGTATCGAATGCCTTTTCGAAATCAAGTGCACAAGCTATTGTAGCACGTCTACGGTGGATGTTTTCAAAAATAAAGTTGTTTCCCTCGCGGAAACCATATTGTTCGTTTCTTAATATGTCGTATTGCTTAATTTGCCTTATTAATTGTTTCACCATAATTTTTTCGAACAACATACTAATTGCCGAGATGATAGCTATAGGTATAAGTTAACACAAAACGAATTCGCAACCAAAGTTGGCCACGCGCATCCGGTATTGCACCAGCAAGTAGAAGTGCAAGGGCAACTTCCCGGCTTCGGTCAGTAGCCCCCAAAAAGCGCTGACTGCAGCGTCTGAACCACATCCCGCTGCAGCGAGGACAACGACAAAGCTCCGACGTTGGCAGAGGCAGCGACAAAGTTATTGGGTATAAATATGGCAATTTCTGTAAACATAATTTAGTTCCAATTTTTGTGCAAATAAATACGGTCCAAGTGTCCTAAAATTTATATTTTTTTAAATACTGAAGTCACTCGTTTTTAACTGGCGCCCAACGTTTAGAGGTCCTGTCCGCGGAAATATCCTTGGTATCGAATCAAAGGAACACTCGTAAGAGCACCCCATAGGCTGCCCGGGTTCCACCGATCCGAAAAATAAGTCGCGACTCCAAAAATCACCTGCAAGTGCACCCCATAGGCTGCCCTGGTAACACCGGAAAAAAAGGAGCACCAAAGGAAAGGCAACACTGCTGGACGACCCGCCAAGAAAAGGACTCACTTACATCAGACTGCAGGCGATCGCCGTAGACAACTGGACGGGAGTGTCAGGAAGGTACCCCAGTAGCAAGGAGCAAAAAGGACTACTACCAACTGACCGGTTCAGGATGTATTTTATTTTACTGTAAGCTAACTTTTAATTACAAACCACAAACCAAATAAGAAATCACAAAAGCGAAACATACCTAAAAGAAATCTTTTTAAACAAAAGCTAAAAAGCTAAAACAAAGGCAAAAAGCCACAACAAAAGCAAAAACAAAGCAAAGAATCACACAAAACAAATCATATCTAAAATCTAAAAAATTATTAATTTAAGAATTTATATTTTACATACAACCCTACACATACAAAAAATATTTTATAACAATGGCTAATCCTAATAATCTGATCAGGCCCGCGATGCTACCCAATAGTGGGGTACAATCCCCTGAAATAAACCAAGTCCCAGCAAACTTAGTTAATATGCAAGCCCAAATACAAGAAATAGTAGAGAGAATTCTAAATCAAAAATTTAATCCAGATTCAGTGCCGCTACTCGATCAAACCTATACTGCTAATGCAAATAATATGAATGAATTTGACAGAGTCCCAGACATAGTAAAAAGCCTCAGGGAATTTTCTGGCCAAGCAGGAGAATTCAGCTCTTGGAGAAAGAGCGTAGAGAGAATAATAAAAATATATTCATTAACAGAAGGATCCCTCAGGTACTATTCAATTTTAAATGTTATTAGAAACAAAATAGTAGGTAATGCAGACTCAGTTCTAGAATCATATAACACACCACTAAACTGGACAGCAATCTCCAAATGTTTAACAGCCCACTACGCTGATAAACGAGACGTTACGACATTAGAATATCAGATGACTTCGTTAGTACAGGGTAATCAAACCACAGCAGATTTCTACCAACAGGTCTATACTCACTTATCACTCATCTTGAACAAAATTTCATGCATGGAAATGGGAAGAGAATCAATCTATCTTTTTGCCAAATCTTACAGAGACAAGGCGCTTGATACTTTTATTAGAGGTCTTAACGGCCACTTGCCTAGACTGCTAGGTACCAAAGAGCCGGCAGATCTTCCATCTGCACTTCAACTTTGCGAAAGACTAGAAAATAAAAATTTCAGAACTAATTACGCCAATAATAATCAAAACAATTCAAGAAAATTTGAAGGCCCTACTAGAGGACCTGCCTTACCAAAAAAATTCGCACAGCAACCATTCAACGCAGCTAGACAACCATTTATCCCACATTAGCTCACGTTCCACAGACCCCGAAAACGACACCCTATTTTCAACAGCAGCAAATGCAATTCAGTGGACATCGACAACCATATTCTGCTTACCCAGCAATATAACCACCACGTCCATTGGCTCCAAAACCTCAGCCTAAGCCAGAACCTATGGATATAGATGAAAGTTTACAGACAAGACAAATAAATTATATGAACAGACCAAATAATGAAATGCAGGGAAAACGACCACCACCTCAAATGACAAGCGGACTGGTAGATAAAAGACAGAGAAATTTTCACATAAACACTGAACAAGAACAGACATTAGAAAATACCGACCAATTAACGGAAACTGACGAGACAGCAGCCGAATACTACGCGGAAATTCCAGATTTCGAACAAGAAACAGAGGAAACCGAATATACTGGCCTTTATTTTTATACCCTTGCAGAGGGTATTATAATTTTGGTCAGAAGTTTGTAACGCAGTGAAGGAGACGTTTCCGACCCTATAAAGTATATATATTCTTGATCAGGATCAATAGGGGAGTCGATATAGCCATGTCCGTCTGTCCGTCTGTCCGTCCGTCCGTCTGTCCGTCTGTTTCAATACCGTTTGCGAGCTCAGTTTAAAAGCTAGCGATCTGAAACTTTCACAGTCGTCCTAAAACAAGTGTACGCAGATCAAGTTTGAAAACCGCCCCGATCGGATGTCTATATCCTATAGCTCCCATAGGAACAATCGGATATAACTTGCAAGAATGAAAGATATTTCGCGCAGTGTAAAAGCTATTGACATAAATCTTTCCAAATCTTATTTTTTTATGCGTACCTTGATCACAGTAAAAGCGCGTGACGATCGGACGTCTATATCCTATAGCTCCCATAGGAACAAAAGGGTAAAATCGGTTAAAATTTAATGATTTTTAGGATATTTCACGCAGTATACAAGCTATTGACATGAATCTTTCCAAATCCTATTTTTTTATGCATACATTGATCAAGGTGAAAGCGCGTGCCGATCGGACGTCTATATCCTATAGCTCCCATAGGAACAATAGGGTGAAATCGGTCCAAATTTGATGATTATCAGAATTTTTCGCGCAGTGTGTAAGCTACTAACATAAAATTTTCCAATTCTTATTTATTTACGCATATCTTGATTAGGGTAAAAGCGCTTGCCGCTCGGAAGTCTATATCTTAAAGGAGATAGGAAAAATTGTTAAAGGCTGCGAAAGTATCCCTTTTTTTCTATTTGTATATGACATTTTTGCAGTATAAAAGCAATTGACTTGAAACGATGCAAATCTAGTTTACTTATGTATACCTTATTCCTTTCGCTACTTTTTCACTTTTAGCAATTTGTCAAAGTCTGCAAGGGTATTAAAACTTCGGCTTGCCGAAGTTAGCTTCCGTCCTCGTTTTAGAGTAAAATCCTCTTCATTACCTTACTTTCAATGTAAAACCGGTGATGGAGAGATGATCAAAATTTTAGTAGACACCGGCTCTAATAAAAATTATATCCAACCGCGATTGGTAAAAAAACCAATCGAAAATAATAAATCTTTTTATGTAAGCTCCGTAGCCGGAGATATCCATATCACCCACCACACAATTGCCAACCCATTTGACTTAAAAGATACATTTGTTAAATTCTTTTTACTACCCTCATTAAAATCTTTCGATGCTATTATAGGAAATGATACACTTCGCGAAATCAACGCTCAAATAAATATGCAGGAAGGTTACATTTCAATTAAAAACAAACGTAAAATTAAAACGAGGACGGAAGCTAACTTCGGCAAGCCGAAGTTTTAATACCCTTGCAGACTTTGACGAAATTGCTAAAACTGAAAAAGTAGCGAAAGGAATAAGGTATACATAAATAAACTAGATTTGCGTCGTTTGATGTAAATTGCTTTTATACTGCAAAAATGTCATATAAAAATGGAAAAAAAGGAATACTTTCGCAGCCTTTAACTATTTTTCCTACGGAAGCTATAAGAAATAGACGTCCGATCGGCAAGCGCTTTTACCCTAATCAAGATATGCGTAAATAAATAAGACTTGGAAAAATGTATGTCAGTAGCTTACACACTACGCGAAAAATTCAGAAAACCAACAAATTTGGACCGATTTCACCCTGTTGTTCCTATGGGAGCTGTAGGATATAGACGTCCGATCGTCACGTGCTTTTATCCTAATCAAGGTACGCATAAATAAATACGATTTGGAAAGATTCATGTCAATTGCTTATATACTGTGCGAAATAAAATAAAAATCATTAAATTTTAACAGATTTCACCGTATTGTTCCTATGGGAGCTATAGGATATAGACGTCCGATCGCCAAGCGCTTTTACCCTGATCAAGGTATGCATAAAAAAATAAGATTTGGAAAGATCTATGTTAATAGCTTTTACACTGCGCGAAATATCTTCCATTCTTGAAAGTTATATCCGATTGTTCCTATGGGAGCTATAGGATATAGACGTCCGATCAGCACGCGCTTTTACCTTGATGAAGGAATGCATAAAAAAATACGATTTGAAAAAATTTATAGCAATAGCTTTTACACAGCGCGAAATATTCTGAAAAACATAAAATTTGGACCGATTTTACCCTATTGTTCCTATGGGAGCTATAGGATATAGACGTCCGATCGCCACGCGCTTTTACCCTGATCAAAGTATGCATAAAAAAATACGATTTGGAAAGATTCATGTCAATAGCTTTTACACTGCGCGAAATATCATCAATTCGTGCAAGATATATCCGATTGTTCCTATGGGAGCCATAGGATATAGACGTCCGATCGGGGCGATTTTCAAACTTGATCTGCGTACACATGTTTTAGGACGAGTGTGAAAGTTTCAGATCGCTAGCTTTTAAACTGAGCTCGCAAACGGTATTGAAACAGACGGACAGACGGACATGGCTATATCGACTCCCCTATTGATCCTGATCAAGAATATATATACTTTATAGGGTCGGAAACGTCTCCTTCACTGCGTTACAAACTTCTGACCAAAATTATAATACCCTCTGCAAGGGTATAATAAAACAGAAAGCTTCTCCCGAAGTCAACAAGTTAGATATTCGAATAGACCATACAACAAAAACGAAAAAGAAAATTTAAAAATTATTTGCTTAAAATTTCCAAACTTATTTGGCGACCCGGACGAAAAACTGACGTACACTACCAAAGTAGAAGCCACTATAAGAAGTACAAACGAAAGTCCAATATACTCGAGGCACTACCCATACCCAGAAGCTCTTAGGCCCGAAGTCGAAAAACAAATACAAGAGCTACTCGAAAACGGCGTAATTAGACCTTCAAGGTCTCCGTATAATTCTCCAATATGGATTGTACCCAAAAAAATGGATGCCTCCGGACAGAAAAAACCTAGAATGGTGATTGACTATAGGAAGCTTAACTTGGTCACTATTCCAGACAGATACCCTATACCAGACATAAACAATGTACTGGCACAACTAGGACAAAATAAATTTTTTTCTGTTTTAGACCTTAAAAGTGGATTTCACCAAATCCCACTCAGACAATCAGACATACAAAAAACTGCATTTTCAGTAAATCAAGGCAAATATGAGTTTACCAGACTCCCGTTTGGACTTAAAAATGCCCCTTCCATTTTTCAAAGAGCGCTAGATGACATTCTTAGAGAACATATAGGAATTAGGTGTTTCGTCTACATTGACGACATTATTATCTTCAGTAAAAACGAAGAAAATCATCTAAAAGACATAGAAATTGTATTCAAAATTCTTGAAGACGCAAACATGAGAATTAAGATAGAAGTTGAATTTTTAGGATTATTAGTAGCAGATACCGGTATTAAGAAAAATCCGAAAAAAGGTGAGAGCAATCGTCGAATTCCCCGAACCAAAGACACTTAAAGATCTTCGTTCCTTTTTAGGACTGTCAGGGTTCTACCGTCGCTTCATTAAAGATTATGCAAAGCTTGCAAAGCCCCTAACAGCCCTTTTAAGAGGGGAAGAGGGCCGAGGCCGTATCTCAAAAAATGCCTCAAGCAAAACTCTGATTGATCTTGACAAAGAGGCAAGGGAAGCATTTAGAAAATTAAAACAAACTCTCGCCTCCGAGGAGGTAATGTTATCATATCCAGACTACAATAAAGAATTTCAATTAACTACCGATGCTTCAGATTAAGCTATTGGTGCCGTTATTTCTAGGACTCTAAGTAAGGCAGAAGAAAGTTATGGCCCTAACAAAAAGGAAATGCTAGCTATAATTTGGTCTATACAGACTCTTAGAAATTTTCTGTACGGTCCGACTAAAGTGAAAATATTTACAGACCACGAATCTCTCACACACCCAACTAACCCTAAAAGCCGTAACGATCAGATGAAGAGATGGAAAGCAATTCTAGAGGAGTACAATCACGAACTGCCCCACAAACCTGGCAAAGCAAACGTTGTTGCCGATGCTCTGAGTAGACCTCCCATTCAAACGCGAGGGGAAGTAAACACACTAACAAGCACTATTCACAGCAGTTCTAGTTCTCCTGAGAGACTAATACCAATGACAAATAAACCAGTAAATGTTTTTAAAAATCAAATACTATTATATTTAGGAAATACACCCTCCTATAAATTCGAACTTGTTTTTCCCACGTACCATAGACACATTATTACAGAACCAATTTTTAATTCAGAAATCTTATCAAAAATTTTAAGAGATAGACTCAACCCGTCCGTCATTAACAGAATTCATACAGATGAAAAAAACCTTAGGTCAACTTCAGGAAATCTATCTACTTTTCAATAAATATAAAACCAGATTCTCAAGCAGACTAGTTAAAGATTTAAAAGACGAAACTGATTAAGAGAATGCAATTATAACAGAGCATAGAAAAGCACATAGAAATAGCAATGAAAACAAACAACAATTGTTAAACAAAGTTTACTTTCCACACATGAGGGCCAAAATAATAACACTTGTAAAAGAATGCCAAATTTGTAAGGAACATAAATACGAAAGACACCCCAACAAACCAGAGTTACAAAAAACACCAATACCACAATACCCAGGTCAAATTATTTTTATTTTTACCTCACATGCAAACAAGTCGTTTTGACTGCAATAGATAAATTTTCAAAATTTGCACAGGCTAGGATAGTCAAATCTCGAGCAACTCAAGACATAAAAGAACCTTTAAAAGATTTATTAATCAATTTTGGTATCCCAGAAATAGTAGTAATGGATAATGAGAAATCAACCAAGTGATTTCTCCCGTAATGCGGATGCTACAAGATCAATTTAATATCGAAGTTTACAAAACACCTCCATATAACAGTTCAGCAAACGTCCAAATCGAACGTTTCCATTCAACACTGTCAAAAATTATTCGGTGCCAAAAGGCCGACAAAGTACACGCTTCGTTAAAAGATCTTATAGACAGATCAGTTGTCAAATATAATTATTCAATACACTCAACCACTAACAGAAAACCAGTTGACTTATTTTTTGGAAGAAAGGTAGCACTTAACCCTAAACTACAACAAACAGAGAGACAAAAAATTACAGAGAGAATTACAACCACTCAGGAAAAAGACCTAACATACCATAACAAAAGTAGAGATCAAATAAAAAACAAGAGAGAACGCTATAGTCGAGTGCCTCGACTATTAGATACCCGTTACTCAGCTAAACAAATTAATATAAATATGCCTTCTTGTATGTTTTAACCAGTCTTAACCGTTTAATGGGTTTTTGGGCGTTAGAGTGGGCGTGGCAAACTTTTATAAGGCCAATCGATAGGTATTGACGAAACAAATACATATCAATTAAAATTTTCATAATAGCATCAAAACTGTGGCCACAGCTTGTGGCTTGTGGGCGTCAGAGGGGGCGTGGCACCATTTTAAAACAAACTTGCGCTGCGTAGGAACTCCTAAAATCTACATGCAAAATGCCAATCTTCTAGCTTTTATAGTTTCCGAGATCTCAGCGTTCATACGGACGGACAGACAGACGGACAGACAGACGGACGGACAGACAGACGGACAGACAGACGGACAGACAGACGGACGGACGGACATGGCTAGATCGACTCGGCTAGTGATCCTGAACAAGAATATATATACTTTATAGGGTCGGAAACGGTTCCTTCTACCTGTTACATACTTTTGCACGAATACAATATACCCTTTTACTCTACGAGTATCGGGTATAAATATTCCCCAGGAGATGAGATATTTGTTCAAAATAATAAAAGATTAGGTACAAAACTATCCGCCAGATATAAAAAAGAAACCGTAAAAGAAGACAGAAACACCACAGTACTAACAGAAACTGGAAGAATTATTCATAAACAACTTATTCGAAATTAAATCACATTTACAGAACCCTTTTCACTGCGTGCGCTGCTGACGTACAAATAACTGACTACACGAAATCCAATATCGTGACTCTAATTACCGGACTGGCAAAGGTTCAAACGGGAACCTTCAGATTAATTCATATTATTGACTTAGAAAAATACGAAGAAACACTTGAAAAAATTAATTACACTGCTAACTATAAATTAAAAACATACAACCCAATATTGCCATTTATAACCGAAGAAATTAGAATTTCAAAAAATTTAATTAATAACCTCAAGATTAAGAGTAGAAGGAAAAGACATATAGATTTATTAGGCAGCGCCTGGAAATGGTTAGCTGGATCTCCCGACAGTAGAGATTTCGAAATAGTTCAAGAAAAAATAAATTCAGCATTAACTAACAACAACAATCAAGTTATTCTAAACAGACTTATCGTAGAAAAAATAAATAATATCACCCAGGCCAATGCAAATCTTATAAACAGCTTAAAATACGGAGGAGATCCTCAAAGAAACACTAGCACAATATTAATGTTTCAAATTAAAATGCTTAAAGAAGAAATTGTCAACTTAAACCACGCAATACAATGGGCAAAAGCAGATATTAGTAACACCCAGATATTAGGAGATGAAGAGGTAAATGAAGTTATAAGAACACTTGATCAAGACCAGTTGCCATACACTAATTTTGAAGAAGCCATGAAAATAGCAGAAGTAAGCGTAGCAAGCAATGGGCCAACACTTATTTATATCATTAAAATTCCTATAACCGACACCAACTATTGTGAAGAACTTTTAATCAAACCAATAAAAATTGGTCAATATGTTAATAAAATTCAAAGCGAAAATGTAATCAAATGTAAAGGAAAACTTTTTGCAAAAATTTCCAAATGTAATAATTATAATGAGATAACCATTTGTAAACATAGAAATATGATAGACATAAGTAATTCCTCTTGCCTAACAAATTTATTAAAAAGTCGCTCTGCCACCTGCACTCGAATCAACAACCAACACATTCCAGTTATTGACGAACTCGCACCTGGAGTCATTCTACTCAACAAATTCTCCGGCAACGTACAAATAAATGGGACATCCACAATTCTCAACGGAACCTTTGTTATTAACTTCAGCAATTCCACAATTAATATTGATGGACAGACCTTCACCAACAAAGACACGGTACACTTTCACCCGATGCCAGCAATTCTCCAAACTGAGATGACCATTAAAAAGATAGAAGAAAAGCTGTCATTAGAATTGGTAAAAGAACTGAACATCAACCATACCAAGACCTTGGAACTGTTAAAAACAACATCGCATACAGCCGATTTTCTAATAAGTTCCATAATAATCATCGGACTAACTGCACTAGCTAGCCGCTTCTTGATTAAAAGGGTCAAAATACTGCACATCAACAAAATAGCTTCTGATAACGAGATCAATGACCGCATCGAGCGTGGACACTCGATTTTAAAGGTGGAGGAGTTAACACAAAACGAATTCGCAACCAAAGTTGGCCACGCGCATCCGGTATTGCACCAGCAAGTAGAAGTGCAAGGGCAACTTCCCGGCTTCGGTCAGTAGCCCCCAAAAAGTGCTGACTGCAGCGTCTGAACCACTTCCCGCTGCAGCGACGACAACGACAAAGCTCCGACGTTGGCAGAGGCAGCGACAAAGTTATTGGGTATAAATATGGCAATTTCTGTAAACATAATTTAGTTCCAATTTTTGTGCAAATAAATACGGACCAAGTGTCCTAAAATTTATATTTTTTTATACCCTTGCAGAGGGTATTATAATTTTGGTCAGAAGTTTGTAACGCAGTGAAGGAGACGTTTCCGACCCTATAAAGTATATATATTCTTGATCAGGATCAATAGGGGAGTCGATATAGCCATGTCCGTCTGTCCGTCTGTCCGTCCGTCCGTCTGTCCGTCTGTCCGTCTGTCCGTCTGTTTCAATACCGTTTGCGAGCTCAGTTTAAAAGCTAGCGATCTGAAACTTTCACACTCGTCCTAAAACAAGTGTACGCAGATCAAGTTTGAAAACCGGCCCGATCGGATGTCTATATCCTATAGCTCCCATAGGAACAATCGGATATAACTTGCAAGAATGGAAGATATTTCGCGCAGTGTAAAAGCTATTGACATAAATCTTTCCAAATCTTATTTTTTTATGCGTACCTTGATCAGGGTAAAAGCGCGTGGCGATCGGACGTCTATATCCTATAGCTCCCATAGGAACAAAAGGGTAAAATCGGTTAATATTTAATGATTTTTAGGATATTTCGCGCAGTATACAAGCTATTGACATGAATCTTTCCAAATTGTATTTTTTATGCATACATTGATCAAGGTGAAAGCGCGTGCCGATCGGACGTCTATATCCTATAGCTCCCATAGGAACAATAGGGTTAAATCGGTCCAAGTTTGATGATTATCAGAATATTTCGCGAATTGTGTAAGCTACTATCATAAATTTTTCCAATTCTTATTTATTTACGCATATCTTGATTAGGGTAAAAACGCTTGCCGCTCGGAAGTCTATATCTTAAAGGAGATAGGAAAAATTGTTTAAGGCTGCGAAAGTATCCCTTTTTTTATACCCTTGCAGAGGGTATTATAATTTTGGTCAGAAGTTTGTAACGCAGTGAAGGAGACGTTTCCGACCCTATAAAGTATATATATTCTTGATCAGGATCAATAGGGGAGTCGATATAGCCATGTCCGTCTGTCCGTCTGTCCGTCCGTCCGTCTGTCCGTCTGTCCGTCTGTCCGTCTGTCCGTCTGTTTCAATACCGTTTGCGAGCTCAGTTTAAAAGCTAGCGATCTGAAACTTTCACACTCGTCCTAAAACAAGTGTACGCAGATCAAGTTTGAAAACCGGCCCGATCGGATGTCTATATCCTATAGCTCCCATAGGAACAATCGGATATAACTTGCAAGAATGGAAGATATTTCGCGCAGTGTAAAAGCTATTGACATAAATCTTTCCAAATCTTATTTTTTTATGCGTACCTTGATCAGGGTAAAAGCGCGTGACGATCGGACGTCTATATCCTATAGCTCCCATAGGAACAAAAGGGTAAAATCGGTTAAAATTTAATGATTTTTAGGATATTTCGCGCAGTGTAAAAGCTATTGACATAAATCTTTCCAAATCTTATTTTTTTATGCGTACCTTGATCAGGGTAAAAGCGCGTGGCGATCGGACGTCTATATCCTATAGCTCCCATAGGAACAAAAGGGTAAAATCGGTTAATATTTAATGATTTTTAGGATATTTCGCGCAGTATACAAGCTATTGACATGAATCTTTCCAAATTGTATTTTTTTATGCATACATTGATTAAGGTGAAAGCGCGTGCCGATCGGACGTCTATATCCTATAGCTCCCATAGGAACAATAGGGTGAAATCGGTCCAAGTTTGATGATTATCAGAATATTTCGCGAATTGTGTAAGCTACTATCATAAATTTTTCCAATTCTTATTTATTTACGCATATCTTGATTAGGGTAAAAACGCTTGCCGCTCGGAAGTCTATATCTTAAAGGAGATAGGAAAAATTGTTTAAGGATGCGAAAGTATCTCTTTTTTTCTATTTGTATATGACATTTTTGCAGTATAAAAGCAATTAACTTGAAACGATGCAAATCTAGTTTACTTATGTATACCTTATTCCTTTCGCTACTTTTTCACTTTTAGCAATTTCGGCAAAGTCTGCAAGGGTATTAAAACTTCGGCTTGCCGAAGTTAGCTTCCGTCCTCGTTAAATACTGAAGTCACTCGTGTTTAACTTATATAACTGCGGAGGTGGCTAGGGTTAGAGTTTGGTTTAAGGATCGGGATAATTTTACAGTGTTTCCAGTAGGAGGGAAAGTAACTGCGATTGATGCAGTGGTTAAAAATAATACTTAGGTGTTTTAGCACAGGTATGTTAAAACATTTTATGATGAAATTGCTGGTATTATCGTGTCCAAGTCCTTTTTTATTATTTTTACATTTAAGAATGTTGAATAACTCGTCGGCATTGGTGAATCCAAGTTCGTCAGATCCTTCCCATTCACCATCGGCTGTATTTTGGCTATTGAAAGTTATGATGCTATTGTGGGGTTCGGAGATCAGTTCATGTATTGTACATTCCACCTGGGATCGCTGTTTTCTGTGTGATAAGTTATTAAGAGACATGTCTTGGTTCTGTTTGTGTATTTGCTCGAAAGACCAGGCCAGAGCGTTTACTTTGGCAAAATTGGTGGTAAGTCTGGGGAAGGTCTTTTTGTTTATTTCTATATCAATTAAGGGGGTATATACCTTTTTTGTCGAAAAAATAGGAAAGTTTGGATTTTTTTATGTATGTAACTATTGTTTTTATTAAATGAATGATTATATTTTCTGAAAGTTTAGATTGTTGACAATGTTTATGCAAAAATTTTTGAAAAAATATTTAATAGTTTTTAAGGTGTGGCTGTTTCCCTTAAACGCCTTTTTTTTAAAGAGCCTTGCGGTGATAATTCCCCAGGACGAATGGGTCAACTTATACCGAAAAAATTAAAATATTTCATTAGTTTAAAGTAGTATCCTGTACTTGAACAAACGTTTTAAAAAAAATTTTTTTTTTGTGCATACGGGAACGTTTAATGCAAAAAATGACGTTTTTGGACGCAAAAATTCTTACAAAACTATTTATTTCGGCGAAATAAAAATTTTTACATGAAAAAACGATCGTTCAAGTACTAATAAAATTCATTACGAACATTTAAAAAAAATTGAAGAAAATCGGTTCAGTAGTTTTTCGCCAATCCATATCACCGCAAAGTCATTTTTAAAAAAAAAACCATTTCGAGATATTCGCGTTTAAAGTTTCAAGTTTGGGTTTGGGCGGGGACGAGGCGCGCGGCTAGGAGCGCTGTAACTTTTTTTCTACAGCTCAAATCTCTATGAAAATTTTGGGAAATATTCTCAAGAAGTTGTTCTTTAAGATAAAGCAAAAAAAAAATTTCGATTTTTTATACCCTTGCAGAGGGTATTATAATTTTGGTCAGAAGTTTGTAACGCAGTGAAGGAGACGTTTCCGACCCTATAAAGTATATATATTCTTGATCAGGATCAATAGGGGAGTCGATATAGCCATGTCCGTCTGTCCGTCTGTCCGTCCGTCCGTCTGTCCGTCTGTCCGTCTGTCCGTCTGTTTCAATACCGTTTGCGAGCTCAGTTTAAAAGCTAGCGATCTGAAACTTTCACACTCGTCCTAAAACAAGTGTACGCAGATCAAGTTTGAAAACCGGCCCGATCGGATGTCTATATCCTATAGCTCCCATAGGAACAATCGGATATAACTTGCAAGAATGGAAGATATTTCGCGCAGTGTAAAAGCTATTGACATAAATCTTTCCAAATCTTATTTTTTTATGCGTACCTTGATCAGGGTAAAAGCGCGTGACGATCGGACGTCTATATCCTATAGCTCACATAGGAACAAAAGGGTAAAATCGGTTAAAATTTAATGATTTTTAGGATATTTCGCGCAGTGTAAAAGCTATTGACATAAATCTTTCCAAATCTTATTTTTTATGCGTACCTTGATCAGGGTAAAAGCGCGTGGCGATCGGACGTCTATATCCTATAGCTCCCATAGGAACAAAAGGGTAAAATCGGTTAATATTTAATGATTTTTAGGATATTTCGCGCAGTATACAAGCTATTGACATGAATCTTTCCAAATTGTATTTTTTTATGCATACATTGATCAAGGTGAAAGCGCGTGCCGATCGGACGTCTATATCCTATAGCTCCCATAGGAACAATAGGGTTAAATCGGTCCAAGTTTGATGATTATCAGAATATTTCGCGAATTGTGTAAGCTACTATCATAAATTTTTCCAATTCTTATTTATTTACGCATATCTTGATTAGGGTAAAAACGCTTGCCGCTCGGAAGTCTATATCTTAAAGGAGATAGGAAAAATTGTTTAAGGCTGCGAAAGTATCCCTTTTTTTATACCCTTGCAGAGGGTATTATAATTTTGGTCAGAAGTTTGTAACGCAGTGAAGGAGACGTTTCCGACCCTATAAAGTATATATATTCTTGATCAGGATCAATAGGGGAGTCGATATAGCCATGTCCGTCTGTCCGTCTGTCCGTCCGTCCGTCTGTCCGTCTGTTCGTCTGTCCGTCTGTCCGTCTGTTTCAATACCGTTTGCAAGCTCAGTCCTAAAACAAGTGTACGCAGATCAAGTTTGAAAACCGATCGGATGTCTATATCCTATAGCTCCCATAGGAACAATCGGATATAACTTGCAAGAATGGAAGATATTTCGCGCAGTGTAAAAGCTATTGACATAAATCTTTCCAAATCTTATTTTTTTATGCGTACCTTGATCAGGGTAAAAGCGCGTGACGATCGGACGTCTATATCCTATAGCTCCCATAGGAACAAAAGGGTAAAATCGGTTAAAATTTAATGATTTTTAGGATATTTCGCGCAGTGTAAAAGCTATTGACATAAATCTTTCCAAATCTTATTTTTTTATGCGTACCTTGATCAGGGTAAAAGCGCGTGGCGATCGGACGTCTATATCCTATAGCTCCCATAGGAACAAAAGGGTAAAATCGGTTAATATTTAATGATTTTTAGGATATTTCGCGCAGTATACAAGCTATTGACATGAATCTTTCCAAATTGTATTTTTTTATGCATACATTGATTAAGGTGAAAGCGCGTGCCGATCGGACGTCTATATCCTATAGCTCCCATAGGAACAATAGGGTGAAATCGGTCCAAGTTTGATGATTATCAGAATATTTCGCGAATTGTGTAAGCTACTATCATAAATTTTTCCAATTCTTATTTATTTACGCATATCTTGATTAGGGTAAAAACGCTTGCCGCTCGGAAGTCTATATCTTAAAGGAGATAGGAAAAATTGTTTAAGGATGCGAAAGTATCTCTTTTTTTCTATTTGTATATGACATTTTTGCAGTATAAAAGCAATTAACTTGAAACGATGCAAATCTAGTTTACTTATGTATACCTTATTCCTTTCGCTACTTTTTCACTTTTAGCAATTTCGGCAAAGTCTGCAAGGGTATTAAAACTTCGGCTTGCCGAAGTTAGCTTCCGTCCTCGTTGAAAATGAAAAAGGTATATACCCCCTTAAGTTCTTTTCATAGTCATTAAGTATTAGGTTACGATAAAAATATTCCTTTTTGGGGATCTGAGGATTTAGGTTTTGGATTGTTTTGTAGCTGATTTTACTCGGGTTTATAGCCTGCTGTCAATAATTTTAAGTTCGGTTAATTCTATGTGTTTTTTATTTGTATATCTATTTCCTGGATTGCTCGTTTGATGATCATAATATGTTCTATTGTTAAAGATAATGATTTTTAAAACATGGTGCGTCTTAAGTTGCGTTTCTGGCATATAAGCTTTAAGCATTGTTTGCTTAAGTTGATGGTCGAGTAGTTAGTTCTATTTGGTTTAATTTCCAGTTTTGGAATGGCTTCTGGATTTTGTATTGCTTTCGTAATGGCGTTGGATAGGTATTGAATATGGTTATCTATTTCTTGTTGACTTATGTTGGTTTCGTTTTGAATATGTGTCGTATTTTGTAGAATTATTCTATTAAAGAGAGTCGGATTTATTTTGTATATAATTATTTTGTATATAATTATTAGTCGGGATTTTCCTATGTTAATATAAATTTGGATGGAGAAATGGTCTGATGGAAAGTCCTTAATAACTTGGCAGCCAAAATGTTGTGAATGTCTATGGATGAATCTAGTCGTTGTCTTGGATTAGGGCGTGTTGGTTTTAGCGGTGCATGTATGGTAAGATTTAAATTTCTATTAATCCAGTTATTTAATGTTGTTCCTGACTGATTTAAGAGTCGAGGGTTATAGTAGGGTTTGTTCCATGACGGATGTTTAGCATTAAGATCGCATCCAATGACAATTTCGGTGCAATTTGGAATTTGGTTGAAAGAGTTTATGATTTTATTAAGATCTTGAGTGTTGAGTTTATCTTGACGGCGATTGTAGAGGGATGCAAAAACAATATATTTATCTCTATTTTGGCTATCCTTGTAAGATAGTTGAATTGCAACTGCTTCAATGGAGATCATGGGTTCTAAAGTTATTTGTTTGTATTTAATACCATTTTTTATGCATATTCCTACTGAGATTCCAGGTTATTGAGATGCAATATTGGGTCGTTTTGTGCCTGAGTTTTGTCTTAAAAACTTGTAGTTTTTTAACAAGGCTGCATTGTTTTGGTTAAGGTGATGCTCGGCAGTTAACAAGACATCTGGACGATGAGTATTTAGAAAATTATTAAGTTCATTTCTTTTTGAATTTGCCTTGTACCATTAACATTTAGAAATAAGACTTTTAGAGGCATTATTGGGATATTTGAAGTATAAAATCAAGTAAGATGGTTTTCTTTGTGTTTTCATCCTTGTTATTTGGGTATTTTCATATTGTTTTCTGCATTATGTAAATGCATTGTATTATTTTTTTTCCAAATAGATTACGAGAGTCTTTGTCGATTTCTTCAAAGGACAGAAGATTTTTATTTTCGTTTCGACTGTGCTTTTTTGCATTGTTCATGTGTTGCTGTATGACTGGATTTGTGGTTTTTATGTTGGTGGTAGGAGCTGCCTGGGAACTTTGTTTAAATAGGGAAGAAAATCTTTTGCCTTGGGCTATTTTATTTTGAGGTAAAATTTTGTGTATGATTTTGGTCGATTTATTTATAGCTTCAGTTCGTTTCCGGTTTATTTTTTCTAATAATTCGATTCTTTTTGGGCATATTTTAGCATTAGCTGTGTACTGCCCCTTGCAGTTAATGCATCGGGCTTTGGTTATCTCATTCTCTACTTCGTTGTCACCTTTTTTGATTTTACATTGCCCTGGGGCGTGTGTATCTGTACATTTTACGCATCTATAGGGCATATTGCAATTGGAGGCGACATGTAGGAATCTTTGGCATTTGTGGCATTGCTTAATCTCATTTGGATGTGATTTGTAAGCTTCTATTAATATTTTACAGTTAAGTAGGGTTTTGAGCTTAAAAATTAAATTCACTTGGTTCGATTTTTGAATTGTTATTTTCCAATGCACTTCTTTGTATTGTTTAACTGATAGGAACACAAGTTCTGGTACTGATTCGACTATGGTCTTCTTAATTTCTAATTCTTCGTATACGCTGGGCGGAATTTTTTTTTAAATGACAAAATGGGGTTTTAGTTGTTTGGGAGTGTATGTAAAATAGCGAATTATACGTTCGGTTAGTAGTTTTTTTTACAGGTTTTCCAACGAACATAGTTTAATGTTAGTTCTGTTTTTATTCAAAATGTTTGACGTGTAGTCTTCTAGCTTAATAATATTTTTCAAGGAACTTTGCAAAATTTTTGGGTTCTGATTAAAAACTACTATTACAGGTAAGTTTTTTACTTGCTTTTCCAAGTTATTTATTTCAGCTGGTGGTGTTGTTGGCGATGTCTTCTTTGCTGACTTCTTGGCTGTCTTCACTGCTGTATTCTTGGATTGTTGCTTGTTGAACTTCTCGAGTTTAGGATAGTTCTTGTTGTTGTTGTTGCCCGAGTTTTGCTTGGTGTCAGCTGCTTCGTCCTTCAGGCGCTGATTTTCTTCATGAAGGAGGGTTAATTCCTCTATTGATCTATTTAGTTGATCTTTGGTGATGGGGCAGTCCGTCTGATAAAGTTATACAATAAAATTATTATTTAATGCTGTGTTCACTAGATACATATTTATACCCGTTACTCGTAGAGTAAAAGGGTATATTGTATTCGTGCAAAAGTATGTAACAGGTAGAAGGAAGCGTTTCCGACCCTATAAAGTATATATATTCTTGTTCAGGATCACTAGCCGAGTCGATCTAGCCATGTCCGTCTGTCCGTCTGTCTGTCCGTATGAACGCTGAGACCTCGGAAACTATCAAAGCTAGAAGATTGGCTTTTGGCATGTAGATTTTAGGAGTTCCTACGCAGCGCAAGTTTGTTTCAAAATGGTGCCACGCCCCCTCTGACGCCCACAAGCCACAAGCTGTGGCCACAGTTTTGATGCTATTATGCAAATTTTGATTGATATGTATTTGTTTCGTCAATACCTATCGATTGGCCTAATAAAAGTTTGCCACGCCCACTCTAACGCCCAAAAACCCATTAAACGCTTAAGCCTGGCTAGCGCCTACATTTCCGCCTTTCATGGCCCGTAGTACCAATGTGTTGGGGTAGATGGCGCAATACAATAGCGCATATTTATATTAAGTTGTTTAGCTGAGTAACGGGTATCTAATCGTCGGGGCACTCGACTATAGCGTTCTCTCTTGTTTTTATTTGAAATACTTTCTGATGCCTGATGTTCTATTTTAAAATATTAACAGTTCTTTGGTAAAAACTTGGTCGTCCTGAAAAGGACGGTTGGGTATGTTTATGTACAAGTATGTAGTTGGCTCTGCTTTTGGAACGTTTAAGCCTTTTTCTCGGTCTTCTTGGGCAACAGAACAGCCTGGATATTGGGCAATACTCTACCCTTGGCAATGGTGACGCCGGATAGCAGCTTGTTCAATTCCTCGTCGTTGCGTATGGCCAGCTGCAGATGACTCGGGATAATCCTAGTCTTCTTGTTGTCACGAGCAACATTGCCAGCCAACTCAAGAACCTCGGCGGCCAGATATTCCATCATGGCAGCCAGGTAAACCGGAGCGCCGGCACCAACACGCTTGGCATAGTTGTCCTTGCGGAGCAGACGGTGAATACGGCCCACTGGGAACTGAAGACCAGCCCGGTTGGAGCGGGACTTTGCCTTTCCCTTCACTTTGCCACCTTTTCCACGACCAGACATTTTGCTTTATTTCACCTAGTTCACTCAACACACAAAAACGAATGCACGAGAACAATTGGTAGCCACATATTTATACTTGTTTGCTGCTTGCGCGTTCAGTTAGGGGTGGGTGCCTTATACCTGAAAAGGTTGCTCGAAAAAAAGTATAACCGTGAACGCGTTCCCGCTCCGTTATGATCAGTGAATTGTGTTTGTGAAATTAAAAGTGAACTGAAATAATACCGTCGAAAACTAGTGGAAAGGCCGCTATTGAGAAAAGCTCGATTTCTTAAAATTTCAAAATTCTCAGAATTTAGATAGAGACTGAAAACCAACTTCCCTTTAAGAGACTTACAAATTTCTGTAGAACAGTGGATCCTTATACGATCGAAGGAATCCAAGAGTCAACTCCTCATGCAGTTTCGAACACAAACCTCACCGGCGACGCTTATACGCGGCAAACATGTAAATCGTTCAAAAGTCCTTGTAAACTTAGAAACATGCCTTACAACAAAAATGCAAAAAAAATCAACAAAGCTTCAATGATGCATAGCAAAGAGACTTCAATAGACAAAACAACACCCGAAGTACAAAAACTTCAGCTTTAAAGCTGAAGAAAACAACGAAATCCCAGATGAAAAGGATTTTGAAAACGCGAACGTGAAACGCACGCACGACACGTCCTCTGAGGGCGACGATAGCAACGAGGAATTCACCAGCGATGAAGAAGATGAAACACCTAAGCGAGGTATAAGTTAACACAAAACGAATTCGCAACCAAAGTTGGCCACGCGCATCCGGTATTGCACCAGCAAGTAGAAGTGCAAGGGCAACTTCCCGGCTTGGGTCAGTAGCTCCCAAAAAGTGCTGACTGCAGCGTCTGAACCACTTCCCGCTGCAGCGACGACAACGGCAAAGCTCCGACGTTAACAGAGGCAGCGACAAAGTTATTGGGTATAAATATGGCAATTTCTGTAAACATAATTTAGTTCCAATTTTTGTGCAAATAAATACGGACCAAGTGTCCTAAAATTTATATTTTTTTTAAATACTGAAGTCACTCGTGTTTAACTGGAGCCCAACGTTTAAGGGTCCTGTCCGCGGAAATATCCTTGGTATCGAATCAAAGGAACACTCGTAAGAGCACCCCATAGGCTGCCCGGGTTCCATCGATCCGAAAAATAAGTCGCGACTCCAAAAATCACCTGCAAGTGCACCCCATAGGCTGCCCTGGTAACACCGGAAAAAAGGCGATCGCCGTAGACAACTGGACGGGAGTGTCAGGAAGGTACCCCAGTAGCAAGGAGCAAAAAGGACTACTACCAACTGACCGGTTCAGGATGTATTTTATTTTTACTGTAAGCTAACTTTTAATTACAAACCACAAACCAAATAAGAAATCACAAAAGCGAAACATACCTAAAAGAAATCTTTTTAAACAAAAGCTAAAAAGCTAAAACAAAGGCAAAAAAGCCACAACAAAAGGAAAAACAAAGCAAAGAATCACACAAAACAACTTATATCTAAAATCTAAAAAATTATTAATTTAAGAATTTATATTTTACTTACAACCCTACACAACCCTACACATACAAAAAATATTTTATTACAATGGCTAATCCTAATAATCTGATCAGGCCCGCGATGCTACCCAATAGTGGGGTACAAGCCCCTGAAATAAACCAAGTCCCAGCAAACTTAGTTAATATGCAAGCCCAAATACAAGAAATAGTAGAGAGAATTCTAAATCAAAAATTAAATCCAGATTCAGTGCCGCTACTCGATCAAACCTATACTGCTAATGCAAATAATATGAATGAATTTGACAGAGTCCCAGACATAGTAAAAAGCCTCAGGGAATTTTCTGGCCAAGCAGGAGAATTCAGCTCTTGGAGAAAGAGCGTAGAGAGAATAATAAAAATATATTCATTAACAGAAGGATCCCTCAGGTACTATTCAATTTTAAATGTTATTAGAAACAAAATAGTAGGTAATGCAGACTCAGTTCTAGAATCATATAACACACCACTAAACTGGACAGCAATCTCCAAATGTTTAACAGCCCACTACGCTGATAAACGAGACGTTACGACATTAGAATATCAGATGACTTCGTTAGTACAGGGTAATCAAACCACAGCAGATTTCTACCAACAGGTCTATACTCACTTATCACTCATCTTGAACAAAATTTCATGCATGGAAATGGGAAGAGAATCAATCTATCTTTTTGCCAAATCTTACAGAGACAAGGCGCTTGATACTTTTATTAGAGGTCTTAACGGCCACTTGCCTAGACTGCTAGGTACCAAAGAGCCGGCAGATCTTCCATCTGCACTTCAACTTTGCGAAAGACTAGAAAATAAAAATTTCAGAACTAATTACGCCAATAATAATCAAAACAATTCAAGAAAATTTGAAGGCCCTACTAGAGGACCTGCCTTACCAAAAAAATTCGCACAGCAACCATTCAACGCAGCTAGACAACCATTTATCCCACATTTAGCTCACGTTCCACAGACCCCGAAAACGACACCCTATTTTCCACAGCAGCAAATGCAATTCAGTGGACATCAACAACCATATTCTGCTTACCCAGCAATACAACCACCACGTCCATGGGTCCAAAACCTCAGCCTAAGCCAGAACCTATGGATATAGATAAAAGTTTACAGACAAGACAAATAAATTATATGAACAGACCAAATAATGGAATGCAGGGAAAACGACCACCACCTCAAATGACAAGCGGACTGGTAGATAAAAGACAGAGAAATTTTCACATAAACACTGAACAAGAACAGACATTAGAAAATACCGACCAATTAACGGAAACTGACGAGACAGCAGCCGAATACTAAGCGGAAATTCCAGATTTCGAACAAGAAACAGAGGAAACCGAATATACTGGCCTTTATTTTTATACCCTTGCAGAGGGTATTATAATTTTGGTCAAAACTGTGCAACGCAGTGAAGGAGACATCTCCGACCATATAAAGTATATATATTCTTGATCAGGATCACCTCCTGAGTTGATATAGCCATGTCCGTCTGTCCGTCTGTCCGTCTGTCTGTCCGTCTGTCTGTTTCTACGCGAACTAGTCTCTCAGTTTTAAAGATATCGAATTGAAACTTTGCACACACCCTTCTTACCTTTGCACGCAGTATATAAGTCGGAACGGCCGGGATCGGCCGACTATATCCTATAGCTGCCATATAACTGAACGATCGGAAATGCCATAACTTTGGTGTTTTTAAAGTTAGGAAGTTGGGATTTTCTATGGGTTTTACATTTGGCCAATAAATTTTACGTACCAAATTTTATAAGGATCGGCCGACTATATCCTATAGCTGCCATATAACTGAACGATCGGAAATGCCGCAACTTTGGTGTTTGTAAAGTTAGAAAGTTGGGATTTTCTATGGGTTTTAAATTTGGCCAATCAATTTGACGTACCGAATTTTATAAGGATCGGCCGACTATATCCTATAGCTGCCATATAACTGATTGATCGGAAATGACATAACTTTGGTGTTTGTAAAGTTAGGAAGTTGGGATTTTCTATGGGTTTTATTTTTGGCCAATCAAACCGACCTACCAAACTTCATAAGGATCGGCCGACTATATCTTATAGCTGCCATATAACTGAACGATTGGAAATGCCATAACTTTGGTGTTTTTAAAGTTAGGAAGTTGGGATTTTATATGAGTATTTAGAATGCATCATATGAATAATTTTGGAGAATATAATTTACAGAGTATTCTGCAAGGGTATATCAACTTCGGCTCCGCCCGAAGTTAGCTTTCCTTTCTTGTTTTAGAGTAAAATCCTCTTCATTACCTTACTTTCAATGTAAAACCGGTGATGGAGAGATGATCAAAATTTTAGTGGACACCGGCTCTAATAAAAATTATATCCAACCGCGATTAGTAAAAAAACCAATCGAAAATAATAAATCTTTTTATGTAAGCTCCGTAGCCGGAGATATCCATATCACCCACCACACAATTGCCAACCCATTTGACTTAAAAGATACATTTGTTAAATTCTTTTTACTACCCTCATTAAAATCTTTCGATGCTATTATAGGAAATGATACACTTCGCGAAATCAACGCTCAAATAAATGTAGAGAAAGGCTTCCGTTGACTTTGTTAATTTATTAACTAATTATAAACGTTTTATTCTTTGTTGATTTCAGTTCTTTTATACAGTTTTACGTTTAAGTTTACACATTACTTATACTGAGACACACGCGACCTTCCTCTGCTGATGCTCAATCTCTACTCCTTCTCGAGCTCTTTTTACGCTTTTTTAACACTAAAGAAAATGTTATGTAACAGAACAACTGATCTGTTATAAAATAGGGCTGCCAATACATTCGGCTATCCTGACAATTCATTCGACCCGAATGAGGATGACCACAACTTCATATATTCAGCGACAGTGTTTGTTTTATTTGGACCTTCATCATCTCCTACTTTTTCGACAAGGTATCGACCATGTCTCAACTTACGAGTCACGGCGTAAGGTCCTAAGAACCTCTTTTTCAACTTCAACCCTGCACCAAACTGCGTTCTTTTAATAGCTACCAAATCTCCGAGTTTGTACTCAGACTCTGGCTTCCTTGATTTGTTGAATGACTTGCGATTCTCGTCCTGAATCTTTGCGATGTTCTCTTTAGCTTCCAATCGAATCTTCTCCTTCTCTTCCTGCAACTCATTTAACAAATCTTCCTCTAACAGCTTGACTAACTCCTTATCATACTTGGTCTTCATATTTATCCCAGTAAGAATCTTGAATGGGGGTATCTTCGTACTTCTAGGTGGAGAGGAATTGATATACTGTTGAACCCTGCCTACATGCTTATACCAAGCTTTCGGGTCTTCCGCACAAAGTTTCGTCAATATAGTGATGACAATCCTGTTGATGCGCTCCACTTGACCGTTGCCACGTGGCACCCCTGTGGCTACCAACAAATGCTGGATATTGTGATCCTTACAGTATTCCTGAAAAACATTGGCTGTGAATGCCGTTCCACGATCCGTGATTATACGACTTGGTTTACCGAAAACTTCAGACTGCCTTACTAATCTATCCACTACCTCGTCAGCGCCAGTACTTTTAGTGGGGTAAAGCCACACAAATTTAGAGAAAGCGTCGACGACTACTAAAACATGATTGTACTGTTTTTTTGTCATATCCATGGGGCCAATGTGGTCAATATGATAGGTCTGTAACGGGTTGTCTGCCTTATTTATCGCGTTTAAGAAGCCCTCTTTTTTCCCATACTTAGCCTCGCCAACTATGCACTCGATACAGGACTTCACGATAGTTTGAGCCTTCTTCTCTAAATCTGGGATGTAATAATCGCGTTGCACCAAGTCGATTGTCCTTTTGACGCCAAAGTGTCCTTGTCGGTGAGCTGTGTTGATTATTTCGTTCTCCATGGCTGATGGGATTACTATAAGCTCTTTTATAGAATCCTTGTGAAGAACTTCATGCTTCAGATAAAAGTCGTCGTAGGTATTTTTTTCCAGGACCTTACAAATGGCTTTTATCCATTCATCCTGACGTTGAGCCTGTAGAATTCGATGCCTGACTGAATCTTGGAGCAACAAGGTATGTACGCGGCTTAAAGCGTCGACATGTTTCAACCTTGTTCCTGGCCGATGCTCTATTACGTACTCAAAATCTTGTAAAAACATGGCCCAACGAGATACTTTCACTGGGACATCATTCTTCCGCATGGTCATAGCAAACGCATTGCAGTCTGTGACGATTTTAATCTTTCTTCCCAGCAAATAGATCCTCCACTTCTTTAGAGCCTGTACTATAGCGAGTACTTCTAGCTCATAAGAAGGATATTTCTCCTCGGCATCTGTTGTCTTGCGGCTCATGTACTCTACTGGGTGAAATTCTTGATCAGCTGAATCCTTTTGAAGAAGAACTGCTCCGTATCCGTACATGCTTGCATCACAATGGATTTCTGTAATACTGTTTTGATCGAATAATTTGAGTACAGGCGAACTAGACAAGGATAATTTTAATTGATCAAACGATGCTAGCTCTTCCTCTCCCATCTTAAAGGAAGTGTTCTTCCTAAGCAAGTTCGACAAAGGTCTGGCAATAATGGCGAAGTCTTTTACAAACCTTCGGAAATAGGATGTTAGGCCAAGATACCGTTGAACTCCTTTTTTGTCTCGCGGGACTGGGAAATTTTCGACTGCACAAGTCTTCTCTGCTGATGGTTGGATAGTTTTGTTTTCGACTATATAGCCCAGGAATTGGACCCTCTTCTGTAAAATCTGACACTTTTCCCACTTTATACGAAGACCTGAACACTTTGCGACATCTAAAACTTTCTTTAATTTCTCCAAGCCTTCCTGTTCGTCTTTTGATGGAATAATCAAATCATCCATGTACAGGATTAGTGTACCGTCTTCAATCAATGGCCTGAGCACAGCAAAAATGTATCGCATGAACACTGCAGGGGAATTGGAAATTCCGAATGGTACGAAGCAGAACTCGTACTGACCACTTTGGGTGACAAACGCGGTGTATTTTCGAGAGCTTTCTTGCACGGGGACATGGAAAAATCCGTTTGATAAGTCCAATGTTGTAAATACTTTTCCCTTCTGAAGCTTATGTAAAACATCGTCGATCAAGGCCATAGGGAAATTATCGCGAATTATTTTCTGATTCAATTTGCGATAGTCGCAACAGAGTCTTTTGGTACCATCCTTTTTAGCAACCAACACTATGGGTGAGGCGTATTCGGAAACACTTTGGCGAATAATTCCTTCCTTAAGCCAATCCCTGATCTGATTGTCAACTTTCTCAGTTTCTTCGAACGGTAAACGCCTAGGTCTCTGATAGACTGGGACTTCATCTGTGAGGAGTATTTTCATTTCTACTGGGCTTGACTCTGGCCTTAATGGCTTGTAATTTTGAACTAACCCAACTACTACTGATCTTATGTCGTTGCTCAAGTGAAGCAGATCTAAATCTGGAACATTGTTTTCAGTGAAGTTTGATGCCATTAACTGATGGAAAGTTCCTACCAAGTCTGAAATGCCTGTGGAAGACGCATCCAAAGCCAAATTTTGATTGTCACTATATTGAGTGAGATCTATGTCATGGCTTGGAGTATTTTTATCTCTACCTAAGGTGTGATCAGACATATGGCCAATATCTACTGGATGAACTGCGTGGAAAACGACTCCTTTTGCTCCAACTGTTGCGGTTACTGTATTAAGGACATCGCTACCGATAACACCTTCATAAAGGGTATCCTTGTCACGCACTACATGAAAGCACATATCAACGTCAGCATCATCTAACTTTGTCGCAACTGTAAACGAACCTAGAGTGTATATCTTCTTGCCACCTATTCCAATTAGCTCCTTAATATCAGGTTTGAGAATATCAGGGTAGATGCGAGTGTAAGCTGTCTCGCATATGGTACAAATATCGCTGCCAGAATCGAATAACGCCGTAATCTGGTTGTTACCAATGTGAATGTTTTTAAACGCTCTGTTGAAAGTTATTTGTGACAGCTGCTGAATGTTTGAGTTTTCATTTTCACTTTGTTACGAGCTTCCTTGGTACCGCATTGATTTGCCTTGTGACCAAACTGATTGCATTTAAAACATTTTATACCTACTTCCTTACAATCCTTTGCAATATGATTGCTGCCACCACACTTAAAGCAACGTCTGCCATCTTCGTTAGTTTTAACTAAAGAACTGTCAAACTTCGGCTTCGGTTTAAATCCCTGACTCGCGCAAATCTTCTCGTAAACCTTAAGTTTCTCACGAAACTCCTTAATAGTGGACGCCTGGTACAAACAACTTTTATTTTGCTTCGAGTCTGGTATACCCTCCACTATGTATTCTATAATACTTTCTTCGTCCAACTTCGACTGATTTGCCAACGCAGTCATACTGTAGAAGTATTCTATCAGACTCTCTTTCTGGGTTTTCTTCCTATTTTCGAGCAACTTGTGCACCTGTTTTGCGGTAAGCTTTTCTCCAAATTCATTTTTTAAAGCTTCTTTTAGTGCATCCCAATCATTTATTCCTCGTTGGCTACCCAAGAATAATTTTGCAGCTCCCCTTACCAACTGTCTGCCGTAAATGAATTTTTGAAGATCAGTCCACCCAACTGTAATAGAATTAAGCTCAAAATCTGCAAGCCACTCATCAATATCAGGAGAACCATTTCCAGTGAATGCAGAAAGCGAATCTTCAATATCTCTTAGTGTGAAAGCCATGACGAAGGGTTGAGTACTAGAAGAATTTGTCTCTACGTCGTCAGTTTCCTCGTACACTGACTCCTCTGAACCTTCTGCGTGTTCCTGATGGTCTATATTTTGCCCTTCAAAATAGGAGATGAGTCTTTCCTGTAATGCTGTTTTTATACCCTTGCAGAGGGTATTATAATTTTGGTCAAAAGTGTGCAACGCAGTGAAGGAGACATCTCCGACCCTATAAAGTATATATATTCTTGATCAGGATCACCTCCTGAGTTGATATAGCCATGTCCGTCTGTCCGTCTGTCCGTCTGTCCGTCTGTCTGTCCGTCTGTCTGTTTCTACGCGAACTAGTCTCTCAGTTTTAAAGATATCGAACTGAAACTTTGCACACACCCTTCTTTCCTTTGCACGCAGTATATAAGTCGGAACGGCCGGGATCGGACGACTATATCCTATAGCTGTCATATAACTGAACGATCGGAAATGCCATAACTTTGGTGTTTGTAAAGTTAGGAAGTTGAGATTTTCTATAGGTTTTATTTTTGGCCAATCAATCTGACCTACCGAATTTCATGAGAATCGGCCGACTATATCTTATAGCTGCCATATAACTGAACGATCGGAAATGCCATAACTTTGGTGTTTGTTAAGTTAGGAAGTTGAGATTTTCTATAGGTTTTATTTTTGGCCAATCAATCTGACCTACCGAATTTCATGAGAATCGGCCGACTATATCTTATAGCTGCCATATAACTGAACGATCGGAAATGCCATAACTTTGGTGTTTGTTAAGTTAGGAAGTTGGGATTTTCTATGGGTTTTATTTTTAGCCAATCAATCCTACCTATTAAATTTCATAAGGATCGGCCGACTATATCCTATAGCTGCCATATAACTGAACGATTGGAAATGCCATAACTTTGGTGTTTTTAAAGTTAGGAAGTTGGGATTTTTGTTGAGTATTAAGAATGCATATGAATAATTTTGGAGAATATAATTTTCAGAGTATTCTGCAAGGGTATATCAACTTCGGCTCCGCCCGAAGTTAGCTTTCCTTTCTTGTTAGACCTGAACTTGGTAATCTTAATTCTTTTAACTTGTCTTTAAGCTCTGAAACAGAAAATCGTGTGATCTCTTCAACATTCATATTTTCTAAACTTACATAACTTATTTTATTTCTTTAACCAAACAATTATGTACTTTTTACTTTTCTCTTAAATTAATCAATAAAAACAATTTAAATGGGAATAATATTATAATAATATTGTTACGTTGCAAAAAAAATGTAAAATTCGGTATTTCAATTAAATTATACTTGCGAACCGCTTGCCGTCTCTCGTATTTTGTTGGTCATCTCTGATATTTGGCACTGCTTTTCAACTGCCTCTTCACTCGCGCCTTAATATCGTCTTCAATCGTCTTCAATCGTCTTCAATCGCGCCTTCAACTCCAGTGGCGTCACTTTGCCTCCTCGTCTCAATCACCTAATCTGGATCTCTGCTTCATCGTGATCTTCTCCAGTTCTTCTCCTGGTCAAGTTGTCGCTTCAGCCATTATTGTCGCTCTCTGCGACAACGGATTGTATAAACGCCTTTCGTCGCCTTCCTTTTAGAATTGCCACAGAACCAATTTTGCCAATCTAGCAAACTGCGCAATAAATTTTGTAGCTTTGTAGTTTAAGAATTTCACAATATTTTGCAAAACTTGGTGGATTTGCGCAACATGAAAATTCTCAGCTCTTCTGGATGGGTTTTTAGTCTCTCTTTCTCATAATCACTATAATTTTATAACTTTTTAGTTTATCCGTTTAGTTTTGCTAATTAACTGCGATCGATGGATTTTTGGCACAAAAACTTGTTGGATGTTTGGCCGCCTATCACACTCAATTTTCACGTTTGTCAATTCTTCTCGGACGAGCCCCCAAAATTGTAGAGAAAGGCTTCCGTTGACTTTGTTAATTTATTAACTAATTATAAACGTTTTATTCTTTGTTGATTTCAGTTCTTTTATACAGTTTTACGTTTAAGTTTACACATTACTTATACTGAGACACACGCGACCTTCCTCTGCTGATGCTCAATCTCTACTCCTTCTCGACCTCTTTTTACGCTTTTTTAACAGAAGAAAATGTTATGTAACAGAACAACTGATCTGTTATAAAATAGGGCTGCCAATCCTACATAAATATGCAGGAAGGTTACATTTCAATTAAAAACAAGAAAGGAAAGCTAACTTCGGGCGGAGCCGAAGTTGATATACCCTTGCAGAATATTCTGTAAATTATATTCTTCAAAATTATTCATATGATGTATTCTTAATACTCATAAGAAGTCCCAACTTCCTAACTTTAAAAACACCAAAGTTATGACATTTCCAATCGTTCAGTTATATGGCAGCTATAAGATATAGTCGGCCGATCCTTATGAAATTTGGTGGGTCGGATTGATTGGCCAAAAATAAAACCCATAGAAAATCCCAACTTCCTAACTTTACAAACACCAAAGTTATGGCATTTCCGATCAATCAGTTATATGGCGGCTATAGGATATAGTCGTCCGATCCTTATGAAATTCGGTAGGTCGGATTGATTAGCCAAAAATAAAACCCATAGAAAATCTCAACTTCCTAACTTTAAAAACACCAAAGTTATGTCTTTTCCGATCTTTCAGTTATATGGCAGCCATATGATATAGTCGCCCGATCCGGCTCGTTCCGACTTATATACTACCTGCAATAGAAAGACAACTTTTGGGAAAGTTTCAAGCAGATAGCTTTAAAACTGAGGGACTAGTTTGCGTAGAAACGGACGGACGGACGGACAGACGGACAGACGGACGGACAGACGGACAGACGGACAGACGGACAGACGGACATGGCTAGATCGACTCTCCTGGTGATGCTGATCAAGAATATATATACTTTATAGGGTCGGAAATGTCTCCTTCACTGCGTTGCAAACTTTTGACTGAAATTATAATACCCTCTGCAAGGGTATAACAAACGTAAAATTAAAACAAGAAAGGAAAGCTAACTTCGGGCGGAGCCGAAGTTGAAATACCCTTGCAGAATATTCTGCAAATTATATTCTCCAAAATTATTCATATGATGCATTTTTAATACTCATAAAAAATCCCACCTTCCTAACTTTAAAAACACCAAAGTTATTTCATTTCCGATCAATCAGTTATATGGCAGCTATAGGATATAGTCGGCCGATCCTTATGAAATTTAATATGTCGAATTGATTGGGCAAAAATAAAACCCATAGAAAATCCCAACTTCCTAACTTTACAAACACCAAAGTTATGGCATTTCCGATCAATCAGTTATATGGCAGCTATAAGATATAGTCGGCCGATTCTTATGAAATTTGGTAGGTCGGATTGATTGGCCAAATATAAAACCCATAAAAAATTCCAACTTTCTAACTTTACAAACACCAAAGTTATGGCATTTCCGATCAATCAGTTATATGGCAGCTATAAGATATAGTCGGCCGATCCTTATGAAATTTGGTACGTCGGATTGATTGGCCAAATATAGAACCCACAGAAAGTCCCAACTTCCTAACTTAACAAACAGCAGAGTTATGGCATTTCCGATCAATCAGTTATATGGCAGCTATAGGATATAGTCGGCCGATCCCGGCCGTTCCGACTTATATACTGCGTGCAAAGGAAAGAAGGGTGTGTGCAAAGTTTCAACTCGATAGCTTTAAAACTGAGAGACTAGTTTGCGTAGAAACAGACAGACGGACAGACGGACAGACGGACAGACGGACATGGCTATATCAACTCAGGAGGTGATCCTGATCAAGAATATATATACTTTATAGGGTCGGAGATGTCTCCTTCACTGCGTTGCACACTTTTGACCAAAATTATAATACCCTCTGCAAGGGTATAATAAAACAGAAAGCTTCTCCCGAAGTCAACAAGTTAGATATTCGAATAGACCATACAACAAAAACGCAAAAAGAAAATTTAAAAATAATTTGCTTAAAATTTCCAAACTTATTTGGCGACCCGGACGAAAAACTGACGTACACTACCAAAGTAGAAGCCACTATAAGAAGTACAAACGAAAGTCCAATATACTCGAGGCACTACCCATACCCAGAAGCTCTTAGGCCCGAAGTCGAAAAACAAATACAAGAGCTACTCGAAAACGGCGTAATTAGACCTTCAAGGTCTCCGTATAATTCTCCAATATGGATTGTACCCAAAAAAATGGATGCCTCCGGACAGAAAAAACATAGAATGGTGATTGACTATAGGAAGCTTAACTTGGTCACTATTCCAGACAGATACCCTATACCAGACATAAACAATGTACTGGCACAACTAGGACAAAATACATTTTTTTCTGTTTTAGACCTTAAAAGTGGATTTCAACAAATCCCACTCAGACAATCAAACATACAAAAAACTGCATTTTCAGTAAATCAAGGCAAATATGAGTTTACCAGACTCCCGTTTGGACTTAAAAATGCCCCTTCCATTTTTCAAAGAGCGCTAGATGACATTCTTAGAGAACATATAGGAATTAGGTGTTTCGTCTACATTGACGACATTATTATCTTCAGTAAAAACGAAGAAAATCATCTAAAAGACATAGAAATTGTATTCAAAATTCTTGAAGACGCAAACATGAGAATTAAGATAGAAGTTGAATTTTTAGGATTTTTAGTAGCAGATACCGGTATTAAGAAAAATCCGAAAAAAGGTGAGAGCAATCGTCGAATTCCCCGAACAAAAGTCACTTAAAGATCTTCGTTCCTTTTTAGAACTGTCAGGGCTCTACCGTCGCTTCATTAAAGATTATGCAAAGCTTGCAAAGCCCCTAACAGCCCTTTTAAGAGGGGAAGAGGGCCGAGGCCGTATCTCAAAAAATGCCTCAAGCAAAACTCTGATTGATCTTGACAAAGAGGCAAGGGAAGCATTTAGAAAATTAAAACAAACTCTCGCCTCCGAGGAGGTAATGTTATCATATCCAGACTACAATAAAGAATTTCAATTAACTACCGATGCTAATCTGCTATTGGTGCCGTTATTTCTAGGACTCTAAGTAAGGCAGAAGAAAGTTATGCCCCTAACAAAAAGGAAATGCTAGCTATAATTTGGTCTATACAGACTCTTAGAAATTTTCTGTACGGTCCGACTAAAGTGAAAATATTTACAGACCACGAATCTCTCACACACCCAACTAACCCTAAAAGCCGTAACGATCAGATGAAGAGATGGAAAGCAATTCTAGAGGAGTACAATCACGAACTGCCCCACAAACCTGGCAAAGCAAACGTTGTTGCCGATGCTCTGAGTAGACCTCCCATTCAAACGCGAGGGGAAGTAAACACACTAACAAGCACTATTCACAGCAGTTCTAGTTCTCCTGAGAGACTAATACCAATGGCAAAAGAACCAGTAAATGTTTTTAAAAATCAAATACTATTATATTTAGGAAATACACCCTCCTATAAATTCGAACTTGTTTTTCCCACGTACCATAGACACATTATTACAGAACCAATTTTTAATTCAGAAATCTTATCAAAAATTTTAAGAGATAGACTCAACCCGTCCGTCATTAACGGAATTCATACAGATGAAAAAAACCTTAGGTCAACTTCAGGAAATCTATCTACTTTTCAATAAATATAAAACCAGATTCTCAAGCAGACTAGTTAAAGATTTAAAAGACGAAACTGATCAAGAGTATGCAATTATAACAGAGCATAGAAGAGCACATAGAAATAGCAATGAAAACAAACAACAATTGTTAAACAAAGTTTACTTTCCACACATGAGGGCCAAAATAATAACACTTGTAAAAGAATGCCAAATTTGTAAGGAACAACAACAGAGTTACAAACAAGAAAGGAAAGCTAACTTCGGGCTGAGCCGAAGTTGATATACCCTTGCAGAATACTCTGTAAATTATATTCTCCAATATTATTTATATGATGCATTCTTAATACTCATAAAAAATCCCAACTTCCTAACTTTAAAAACATCAAAGTTATGGCATTTCCAATCGTTCAGTTATATGGCAGCTATAAGATATAGTCGGCCGATCCTTATGAAATTTGGTATGTCGGATTGATTGGCCAAAAATAAAACCCATAGAAAATCCCAACTTCTTAACTTTACAAACACCAAAGTTATGGCACTTCCGATCAATCAGTTATATGGCAGCTATAAGATATAGTCGGCCGATCCTTATGAAATTCGGTATGTCGGATTGATTGGCCAAAAATAAAACCCATAGAAAGTCCCATCTTCTTATCTTTAAAAACACCAAAGTTATGGCTTTTCCGATCGTTCAGTTATATGGCAGCTATATGATATAGTCGCCCGATCCGGCTCGTTCCGACTTATATACTACCTGCAATAGAAAGACAACTTTTGGGAAAGTTTCGAGCAGATAGCTTTAAAACTGAGGGACTAGTTTGCGTAGAAACGGACGGACGGACAGACGGACAGACGGACAGACGGACAGACGGACAGACGGACATGGCTATATCAACTCAGGAGGTGATCCTGATCAAGAATATATATACTTTATAGGGTCGGAAATGTCTCCTTCACTGCGTTGCAAACTTTTGACTGAAATTATAATACCCTCTGCAAGGGTATAAAAACACCAATACCACAATACCCAGGTCAAATTATTCACGTTTATTTTTACCTCACATGCAAACAAGTCGTTTTGACTGCAATAGATAAATTTTCAAAATTTGCACAGGCTAGGATAGTCAAATCTCGAGCAACTCAAGACATAAAAGAACCTTTAAAAGATTTATTAATCAATTTTGGTATCCCAGAAATAGTAGTAATGGATAATGAGAAATCAACCAAGTGATTTCTCCCGTAATGCGGATGCTACAAGATCAATTTAATATCGAAGTTTACAAAACACCTCCATATAACAGTTCAGCAAACGTCCAAATCGAACGTTTCCATTCAACACTGTCAGAAATTATTCGGTGCCAAAAGGCCGACAAAGTACACGCTTCGTTAAAAGATCTTATAGACAGATCAGTTGTCAAATATAATTATTCAATACACTCAACCACTAACAGAAAACCAGTTGACTTATTTTTTGGAAGAAAGGTAGCACTTAACCCTAAACTACAACAAACAGAGAGACAAAAAATTACAGAGAGAATTACAACCACTCAGGAAAAAGACCTAACATACCATAACAAAAGTAGAGATCAAATAAAAAACAAGAAAGGAAAGCAAACTTCGGGCGGAGCCGAAGTTGATATACCCTTGCAGAATATTCTGTAAATTATATTCTCCAAAATTATTTATATGATGCATTCTTAATACTCATAAAAAATCCCAACTTCCCAACTTTAAAAACACCAAAATTATGGCATTTCCAATCGTTCAGTTATATGGCAGCTACAAGATATAGTCGGCCGATCCTTATGAAATTTGGTAGGTCGGATTGATTGGCGAAAAATTAAACCCATAGATAATCCCAACTTTCTAACTTTACAAACACCAAAGTTATGGCATTTCCGATCAATCAGTTATATGGCGTCTATAGGATATAGTCGCCCGATCCTTATGAAATTTGGTAGGTCAGACTGATTGGCCAAAAATAAAACCCATAGAAAATTACAACTTCCTAACTTCAAAAACACCAAAGTTATGGCATTTCCGATCGTTCAGTTATATGACAGCTATACGATATAGTGGCCCGATCCGGCTCGTTCCGACTTATATACTACCTGCAATAGAAAGACAACTTTTGGGAAAGTTTCAAGCAGATAGCTTTAAAACTGAGGGACTAGTTTGCGTAGAAACGGACGGACGGACAGACGGACGGACAGACGGACGGACAGACGGACAGACGGACAGACGGACATGGCTAGATCGACTCTCCTGGTGATGCTGATCAAGAATATATATACTTTATAGGGTCGGAAATGTCTCCTTCACTGCGTTGCAAACTTTTGACTGAAATTATAATACCCTCTGCAAGGGTATAACAAGAGAGAACGCTATAGTCGAGTGCCTCGACTATTAGATACCCGTTACTCAGCTAAACAAATTAATATAAATATGCCTTCTTGTATGTTTTTCGCCGCTCGAATTAGCACCTTGGCCAGCTGTTCCAAATTCATCCGTTAGATGGCGCTACGGGCCATGAAAGGCGGAAATGTAGGCGCTAGCCAGGCTTAACCGTTTAATGGGTTTTTGGGCGTTAGAGTGGGCGTGGCAAACTTTTATAAGGCCAATCGATAGGTATTGACGAAACAAATACATATCAATTAAAATTTTCATAATAGCATCAAAACTGTGGCCACAGCTTGTGGCTTGTGGGCGTCAGAGGGGGCGTGGCACCATTTTAAAACAAACTTGCGCTGCGTAGGAACTCCTAAAATCTACATGCAAAATGCCAATCTTCTAGCTTTTATAGTTTCCGAGATCTCAGCGTTCATACGGACGGACAGACAGACGGACAGACGGACATGGGTAGATCGACTCGGCTAGTGATCCTGAACAAGAATATATATACTTTATAGGGTCGGAAACGCTTCCTTCTACCTGTTACATACTTTTGCACGAATACAATATACCCTTTTACTCTACGAGTAACGGTTATAAATATTCCCCAGGAGATGAGATATTTGTTCAAAATAATAAAAGATTAGGTACAAAACTATCCGCCAGATATAAAAAAGAAACCGTAAAAGAAGACAGAAACACCACAGTACTAACAGAAACTGGAAGAATTATTCATAAACAACTTATTCGAAATTAAATCACATTTACAGAACCCTTTTCACTGCGTGCGCTGCTGACGTACAAATAACTGACTACACGAAATCCAATATCGTGACTCTAATTACCGGACTGGCAAAGGTTCGGGAACCTTCAGATTAATTCATATTATTGATTAAAAAAATACGAAGAAACACTTGAAAAAATTAATTACACTGCTAACTATAAATTAAAAACATACGACCCAATATAGCCATTTATAACCGAAGAAATTAGAATTTCAAAAAATTTAATTAATAACCTCAAGATTAAGAGTAGAAGGAAAAGACATCTAGATTTATTAGGCAGCGCCTGGAAATGGTTAGCTGGATCTCCCGACAGTAGAGATTTCGAAATAGTTCAAGAAAAAATAAATTCAGCATTAACTAACAACAACAATCAAGTTATTCTAAACAGACTTATCGTAGAAAAAATAAATAATATCACCCAGGCCAATGCAAATCTTATAAACAGCTTAAAATACGGAGGAGATCCTCAAAGAAACACTAGCACAATATTAATGTTTCAAATTAAAATGCTTAAAGAAGAAATTGTCAACTTAAACCACGCAATACAATGGGCAAAAGCAGATATTAGTAACACCCAGATATTAGGAGATGAAGAGGTAAATGAAGTTATAAGAACACTTGATCAAGACCAGTTGCCATACACTAATTTTGAAGAAGCCATGAAAATAGCAGAAGTAAGCGTAGCAAGCAATGGGCCAACACTTATTTATATCATTAAAATTCCTATAACCGACACCAACTATTGTGAAGAACTTTTAATCAAACCAATAAAAATTGGTCAATATGTTAATAAAATTCAAAGCGAAAATGTAATCAAATGTAAAGGAAAACTTTTTGCAAAAATTTCCAAATGTAATAATTATAATGAGATAACCATTTGCAAACATAGAAATATGATAGACATAAGTAATTCCTCTTGCCTAACAAATTTATTAAAAAGTCGCTCTGCCACCTGCACTCGAATCAACAACCAACACATTCCAGTTATTGACGAACTCGCACCTGGAGTCATTCTACTCAACAAATTCTCCGGCAACGTACAAATAAATGGGACATCCACAATTCTCAACGGAACCTTTGTTATTAACTTCAGCAATTCCACAATTAATATTGATGGACAGACCTTCACCAACAAAGACACGGTACACTTTCACCCGATGCCAGCAATTCTCCAAACTGAGATGACCATTAAAAAGATAGAAGAAAAGCTGTCATTAGAATTGGTAAAAGAACTGAACATCAACAATACCAAGACCTTGGAACTGTTAAAAACAACATCGCATACAGCCGATTTTCTAATAAGTTCCATAATAATCATCGGACTAACTGCACTAGCTAGCCGCTTCTTGATTAAAAGGGTCAAAATACTGCACATCAACAAAATAGCTTCTGATAACGAGATCAATGACAGCATCGAGCGTGGACACTCGATTTTAAAGGTGGAGGAGTTAACACAAAACGAATTCGCAACCAAAGTTGGCCACGCGCATCCGGTATTGCACCAGCAAGTAGAAGTGCAAGGGCAACTTCCCGGCTTCGGTCAGTAGCCCCCAAAAAGTGCTGACTGCAGCGTCTGAACCACTTCCCGCTGCAGCGACGACAACGACAAAGCTCCGACGTTGGCAGAGGCAGCGACAAAGTTATTGGGTATAAATATGGCAATTTCTGTAAAAATAATTTAGTTCCAATTTTTGTGCAAATAAATACGGACCAAGTGTCCTAAAATTTATATTTTTTTAAATACTGAAGTCACTCGTGTTTAACTTATATAACTGCGGAGGTGGCTAGGGTTAGAGTTTGGTTTAAGGATCGGGATAATTTTGCAGTGTTTCCAGTAGGAGGGAAAGTAACTGCGATTGATGCAGTGGTTAAAAATAATACTTAGGTGTTTTAGCACAGGTATGTTAAAACATTTTATGATGAAATTGCTGGTATTATCGTGTCCAAGTCCTTTTTTATTATTTTTACATTTAAGAATGTTGAATAACTCGTCGGCATTGGTGAATCCAAGTTCGTCAGATCCTTCCCATTCACCATCGGCTGTATTTTGGCTTTTGAAAGTTATGATGCTATTGTGGGGTTCGGAGATCAGTTCATGTATTGTAGATTCCACCTGGGATCGCTGTTCTCTGTGTGATAAGTTATTAAGAGACATGTCTTGGTTCTGTTCGTGTATTTGCTCGAAAGACCAGGCCAGAGCGTTTACTTTGGCAAAATTGGTGGTAAGTCTGGGGAAGGTCTTTTTATACCCTTGCAGAGGGTATTATAATTTCAGTCAAAAGTTTGCAACGCAGTGAAGGAGACATTTCCGACCCTATAAAGTATATATATTCTTGATCAGCATCACCAGGAGAGTCGATCTAGCCATGTCCGTCTGTCCGTCTGTCCGTCTGTCCGTCCGTCTGTCCGTCCGTCTGTCCGTCCGTCCGTTTCTACGCAAACTAGTCCCTCAGTTTTAAAGCTATCTGCTTGAAACTTTCCCAAAAGTTGTCTTTCTATTGCAGGTAGTATATAAGTCGGAACGAGCCGGATCGGGCCACTATATCGTATAGCTGTCATATAACTGAACGATCGGAAATGCCATAACTTTGGTGTTTTTGAAGTTAGGAAGTTGTAATTTTCTATGGGTTTTATTTTTGGCCAATCAGTCTGACCTACCAAATTTCATAAGGATCGGGCGACTATATCCTATAGACGCCATATAACTGATTGATCGGAAATGCCATAACTTTGGTGTTTGTAAAGTTAGAAAGTTGGGATTATCTATGGGTTTAATTTTTCGCCAATCAATCCGACCTACCAAATTTCATAAGGATCGGCCGACTATATCTTGTAGCTGCCATATAACTGAACGATTGGAAATGCCATAATTTTGGTGTTTTTAAAGTTGGGAAGTTGGGATTTTTTATGAGTATTAAGAATGCATCATATAAATAATTTTGGAGAATATAATTTACAGAATATTCTGCAAGGGTATATCAACTTCGGCTCCGCCCGAAGTTTGCTTTCCTTTCTTGTTGTTTATTATACCCTTGCAGAGGGTATTATAATTTCAGTCAAAAGTTTGCAACGCAGTGAAGGAGACATTTCCGACCCTATAAAGTATATATATTCTTGATCAGCATCACCAGAAGAGTCGATCTAGCCATGTCCGTCTGTCCGTCTGTCCGTCCGTCTGTCCGTCCGTCTGTCCGTCTGTCCGTCCGTCCGTTTCTACGCAAACTAGTCCCTCAGTTTTAAAGCTATCTGCTTGAAACTTTCCCAAAAGTTGTCTTTCTATTGCAGGTAGTATATAAGTCGGAACGAGCCGGATCGGGCGACTATATCATATAGCTGCCATATAACTGAACGATCGGAAATGCCATAACTTTGGTGTTTTTAAAGTTAGGAAGTTGGGATTTTCTATGAGTTTTATTTTTGGCCAATCAATCCGACCTACTAAATTTCATAAGGATCGGCCGACTATATCCTATAGCTGCCATATAACTGAACGATTGGAAATGCCATAACTTTGGTGTTTTTAAAGTTATCAAGTTGGGATTTTCTATGGGTTTTATTTTTGGCCAATCAATCCGACCTACCAAATTACATAAGGATCGGCCGACTATATCCTATAGCTGCCATATAACTGAACGATTGGAAATGCCATAACTTTGGTGTTTTTAAAGTTAGGAAGTTGAGACTTTTTATGAGTATTAAGAATACACCATATGAATAATTTTGAAGAATATAATTTACAGAATATTCTGCAAGGGTATATCAACTTCGGCTCCGTCCGAAGTTAGCTTTCCTTTCTTGTTTCTATATCAATTAAGGGGGTATATACCTTTTTTTGTCGAAAAAAATAGGAAAGTTTGGATTTTTTTATGTATGTAACTATAGTTTTTATTAAATGAATGATTATATTTTCTGAAAGTTTAGATTGTTGACAATGTTTATGCAAAAATTTTTGAAAAAATATTTAATAGTTTTTAAGGTGTGGCTGTTTCCCTTAAACGCCTTTTTTTAAAGAGCCTTGCGGTCATAATTCCCCAGGACGAATGGGTCAACTGATACCGAAAAAATTAAAATATTTCATTAGTTTAAAGTAGTATCCTGTACTTGAACAAACGTTTTAAAAAAAATTTTTTTTTTGTGCATACGGGAACGTTTAATGCAAAAAATGACGTTTTTGGACGCAAAAATTCTTACAAAACTATTTATTTCGGCGAAATAAAAATTTTTACATGAAAAAACGATCGTTCAAGTACTAATAAAATTCATTACGAACATTTAAAAAAAAATTTGAAGAAAATCGGTTCAGTAGTTTTTCGCCAATCCATATCACCGCAAAGTCATTTTTAAAAAAAAAACCATTTCGCGTTTAAAGTTTCAAGTTTGGGTTTGGGCGGGGACGAGGCGCGCGGCTAGGAGCGCTGTAACTTTTTTTCTACAGCTCAAATCTCTATGAAAATTTTGGGAAATATTCTCAAGAAGTTGTTCTTTAAGATAAAGCAAAAAAAAAATTTCGATTTTTTGAAAATGAAAAAGGTATATACCCCCTTAAGTTCTTTTCATAGTCATTAAGTATTAGGTTACGATAAAAATATTCCTTTTTGGGGATCTGAGGATTTAGGTTTTGGATTGTTTTGTAGCTGATTTTACTCGGGTTTATAGCCTGCTGTCAATAATTTTAAGTTCGGTTAATTCTATGTGGTTTTTATTTGTATATCTATTTCCTGGATTGTTCGTTTGATGATCATAATATGTTCTATTGTTAAAGAGAATGATTTTTAAAACATGGTGCGTCTTAAGTTGCGTTTCTGGCATATAAGCTTTAAGCATTGTTTGCTTAAGTTGATGGTCGAGTAGTTAGATCTATTTGGTTTAATTTCCAGTTTTGGAATGGCTTCTGGATTTTGTATTGCTTTCGTAATGGCGTTGGATAGGTACGGAATATGGTTATCTATTTCATGTTGACTTATGTTGGTTTCGTTTTGAATATGTGTCGTATTTTGTAGAATTATTCTATTAAAGAGAGTCGGATTTATTTTGTTGAAATTATGTATTGATTTGTTTTCATTAATTATTAGTCGGGATTTTCCTATGTTAATATAAATTTGGATGGAGAAATGGTCTGATGGAAAGTCCTTAATAACTTGGCAGCCAAAATGTTGTGAATGTCTATGGATGAATCTAGTCGTTGTCTTGGATTAGGGCGTGTTGGTTTTAGCGGTGCATGTATGGTAAGATTTAAATTTCTATTAATCCAGTAATTTAATGTTGTTCCTGACTGATTTAAGAGTCGAGGGTTATAGTAGGGTTTGTTCCATGACGGATGTTTAGCATTAAGATCGCATCCAATGACAATTTCGGTGCAATTTGGAATTTGGTTGAAAGAGTTTATGATTTTATTAAGATCTTGAGTGTTGAGTTTATCTTGACGGCGATTGTAGAGGGATGCAAAAACAATATATTTATCTCTATTTTGGCTATCCTTGTAAGATAGTTGAATTGCAACTGCTTCAATGGAGATCATGGGTTCTAAAGTTATTTGTTTGTATTTAATACCATTTTTTATGCATTTTCCTACTGAGATTCCAGGTTATTGAGATGCAATATTGGGTCGTTTTGTGCCTGAGTTTTGTCTTAAAAACTTGTAGTTTTTTAACAAGGCTGCATTGTTTTGGTTAAGGTGATGCTCGGCAGTTAACAAGACATCTGGACGATGAGTATTTAGAAAATTATTAAGTTCATTTCTTTTTGAATTTGCCTTGTACCATTAACATTTAGAAATAAGACTTTTAGAGGCATTATTGGGATATTTGAAGTATAAAATCAAGTAAGATGGTTTTCTTTGTGTTTTCATCCTTGTTATTTGGGTATTTTCATATTGTTTTCTGCATTATGTAAATGCATTGTATTATATTTTTTCCAAATAGATTCAAGAGTCTTTGTCGATTTCTTCAAAGGACAGAAGATTTTTATTTTCGTTTCGACTGTGCTTTTTTGCATTGTTCATGTGTTGCTTTATGACTGGATTTGTGGTTTTTATGTTGGTGGTAGGAGCTGCCTGGGAACTTTGTTTAAATAGGGAAGAAAATCTTTTGCCTTGGGCTATTTTATTTTGAGGTAAAATTTTGTGTATGATTTTGCTCGATTTATTTATAGCTTCAGTTCGTTTCCGGTTTATTTTTTCTAATAATTCGATTCTTTTTGGGCATATTTTAGCATTAGCTGTGTACTGCCCTTTGCAGTTAATGCATCGGGCTTTGGTTATCTCATTCTCTACTTCGTTTGATTTTACATTGCCCTGGGGCGTGTGTATTTGTACATTTTACGCATCTATAGGGCATATTGCAATTGGAGGCGACATGTAGGAATCTTTGGCATTTGTGGCATTGCTTGATTAAGCAATGAGATTTCATTTGGATGTGATTTGTAAGCTTCTATTAATATTTTACAGTTAAGTAGTGTTTTGAGCTTAAAAATTAAATTCACTTGGTTTGATTTTTGAATTGTTATTTTCCAATGCACTTCTTTGTATTGTTTAACTGATAGGAACACAAGTTCTGGTACTGATTCGACTCGGGCCTTCTTAATTTCTAATTCTTCGTATACGCTGGGCGGAATTTTTTTTTAAATGACAAAATGGGGTTTTAGTTGTTTGGGAGTGTATGTAAAATAGCGAATTATACGTTCGGTTAGTAGTTTTTTTTACAGGTTTTCCAACGAACATAGTTTAATGTTAGTTCTGTTTTTATTCAAAATGTTTGACGTGTAGTCTTCTAGCTTAATAATATTTTTCAAGGAACTTTGCAAAATTTTTGGGTTCTGATTAAAAACTACTATTACAGGTAAGTTTTTTACTTGCTTTTCCAAGTTATTTATTTCAGCTGGTGGTGTTGTTGGCGATGTCTTCTTTGCTGACTTCTTGGCTGTCTTCACTGCTGTATTCTTGGATTGTTGCTTGTTGAACTTCTCGAGTTTAGGATAGTTCTTGTTGTTGTTGTTGCCCGAGTTTTGCTTGGTGTCAGCTGCTTCGTCCTTCAGGCGCTGATTTTCTTCACGAAGGAGGGTTAATTCCTCTATTGATCTATTTAGTTGATCTTTGGTGATGGGGCAGTCCGTCTGATAAAGTTATACAATAAAATTATTATTTAATTTCCCGAACATTTTTAAAACCCAAGATGCTGTGTTCACTAGATACATATTTATACCCGTTACTCGTAGAGTAAAAGGGTATATTGTATTCGTGCAAAAGTATGTAACAGGTAGAAGGAAGCGTTTCCGACCCTATAAAGTATATATATTCTTGTTCAGGATCACTAGCCGAGTCGATCTATCCATGTCCGTCTGTCCGTCTGTCTGTCCGCCTGTCTGTCCGTCTGTCTGTCCGTCTGTCTGTCCGTCTGTCTGTCCGTCTGTCTGTCCGTCTGTCTGTCTGTCCGTATGAACGCTGAGACCTCGGAAACTATCAAAGCTAGAAGATTGGCTTTTGGCATGTAGATTTTAAGAGTTCCTACGCAGCGCAAGTTTGTTTCAAAATGGTGCCACGCCCCCTCTGACGCCCACAAGCCACAAGCTGTGGCCACAGTTTTGATGCTATTATGAAAATTTTGATTGATATGTATTTGTTTCGTCAATACCTATCGATTGGCCTAATAAAAGTTTGCCACGCCCACTCTAACGCCCAAAAACCCATTAAACGCTTAAGCCTGGCTAGCGCCTACATTTCCTCCTTTCATAGCCCGTAGTACCAATGTGCTGGGGTAGATGGCGCAATACAATAGCGCATATTTATATTAAGTTGTTTAGCTGAGTAACGGGTATCTAATCGTCGGGGCACTCGACTATAGCGTTCTCTCTTGTTTTTGTTTGAAATACTTTCTGATGCCTGATGTTCTATTTTAAAATATTAACAGTTCTTTGGTAAAAACTTGGTCGTCCTGAAAATGACGGTTGGGTATGTTTATGTACAAGTATGTAGTTGGCTCTGCTTTTGGAACGTTTAAGCCTTTTTCTCGGTCTTCTTGGGCAACAGAACAGCCTGGGTATTGGGCAATACTCCACCCTTGGCAATGGTGACGCCGGATAGCAGCTTGTTCAATTCCTCGTCGTTGCGTATGGCCAGCTGCAGATGACTCGGGATAATCCTAGTCTTCTTGTTGTCACGAGCAGCATTGCCAGCCAACTCAAGAACCTCGGCGGCCAGATATTCCATCATGGCAGCCAGGTAAACCGGAGCGCCGGCACCAACACGCTTGGCATAGTTGTCCTTGCGGAGCAGACGGTGAATACGGCCCACTGGGAACTGAAGACCAGCCCGGTTGGAGCGGGACTTTGCCTTTCCCTTCACTTTGCCACCTTTTCCACGACCAGACATTTTGCTTTATTTCACTTAGTTCACTCAACACACAAAAACGAATGCACGAGAACAATTGGTAGCCACATATTTATACTTGTTTGCTGCTTGCGCGTTCAGTTAGGGGTGGGTGCCTTATACCTGAAAAGGTTGCTCGAAAAAAAGTATAACCGTGAACGCGTTCCCGCTCCGTTATGATCAGTGAATTGTGTTTGTGAAATTAAAAGTGAACTGAAATAATACCGTCGAAAACTAGTGGAAAGGCCGCTATTGAGAAAAGCTGAATTTCTTAAAATTTCAAAATTCTCAGAATTCAGATAGAGACTGAAAACCAACTTCCCTTTAAGAGACTTACAAATTTCTGTAGAACAGTGGATCCTTATACGATCGAATGAATCCAAAAGTCAACTCCTCATGCAGTTTCGAACACAAACCTCACCGGCGACGCTTATACGCGGCAAACATGTAAATCGTCAAAAGTCCTTGTAAACTTAGAAACATGCCTTACAACAAAAATGCAAAAAAAATCAACAAAGCTTCAATGATGCATAGCAAAGAGACTTCAATAGACAAAACAACACCCGAAGTACAAAAACTTCAGAGCTTTAAAGCTGAAGAAAACAACGAAATCCCAGATGAAAAGGATTTTGAAAACGCGAACGTGAAACGCACACACGACACGTCCTCTGAGGGCGACGATAGCAACGAGGAATTCACCAGCGATGAAGAAGATGAAACACCTAAGTGAGGTATAAGTTAACACAAAACGAATTCGCAACCAAAGTTGGCCACGCGCATCCGGTATTGCACCAGCAAGTAGAAGTGCAAGGGCAACTTTCCGGCTTCGGTCAGTAGCTCCCAAAAAGTGCTGACTGCAGCGTCTGAACCACTTCCCGCTGCAGCGACGACAACGGCAAAGCTCCGACGTTGGCAGAGGCAGCGACAAAGTTATTGGGTATAAATATGGCAATTTATGTAAACATAATTTAGTTCCAATTTTTGTGCAAATAAATACGGACCAAGTGTCCTAAAATTTATATTTTTTTTAAATACTGAAGTCACTCGTGTTTAACTGGAGCCCAACGTTTAAGGGTCCTGTCCGCGGAAATATCCTTGGTATCGAATCAAAGGAACACTCGTAAGAGCACCCCATAGGCTGCCCGGGTTCCATCGATCCGAAAAATAAGTCGCGACTCCAAAAATCACCTGCAAGTGCACCCCATAGGCTGCCCTGGTAACACCGGAAAAAAGGCGCACCAAAGGAAAGGCAACACTGCTGGACGACCCGCCAAGAAAAGGACTCACTTACATCAGACTGCAGGCGATCGCCGTAGACAACTGGACGGGAGTGTCAGGAAGGTACCCCAGTAGCAAGGAGCAAAAAGGACTACTACCAACTGACCGGTTCAGGATGTATTTTATTTTTACTGTAAGCTAACTTTTAATTACAAACCACAAACCAAATAAGAAATCACAAAAGCGAAACATACCTAAAAGAAATCTTTTTAAACAAAAGCTAAAAAGCTAATACAAAGGCAACAAGAAAGAAAAGCTAACTTCGGACGGAGCCGAAGTTGATATACCCTTGCAGAATATTCTATAAATTATATTCTTCAAAATTATTCATATGATGTATTCTTAATACTCATAAAAAGTCCCAAGTTCCTAACTTTAAAAACACCAAAGTTATGGCATTTCCAATCGTTCAGTTATATGGCAGCTATAGGATATAGTCGGCCGATCCTTATGAAATTTGGTAGTTCGGATTGATTGGCCAAAAATAAAACCCATAGAAAATCCCAACTTCCTAACTTTACAAACACCCAAGTTATGGCTTTTCCGATCAATCAGTTATATGGCGGCTATAGGATATAGTCGTCCGATCCTTATGAAATTCGGTAGGTCGGATTAATTGGGCAAAAATAATACTTATAGAAAATCCCAACTTCCTAACTTTAAAAACACCAACGTTATGGCTTTTCCGATCGTTCAGTTATATGGCAGCTATATGATATAGTCGCCCGATCCGGCTCGTTCCGACTTATATACTACCTGCAATAGAAAGACAACTTTTGGGAAAGTTTCAAGCAGATAGCTTTAAAACTGAGGGACTAGTTTGCGTAGAAACGGACGGACGGACAGACGGACAGACGGACATGGCTATATCAACTCAGGAGGTGATCCTGATCAAGAATATATATACTTTATAGGGTCGGAAATGTCTCCTTCACTGCGTTGCAAACTTTTGACTGAAATTATAATACCCTCTGCAAGGGTATAAAAAAGCCACAACAAAAGGAAAAACAAAGCAAAGAATCACACAAAACAAATTATATCTAAAATCTAAAAAATTATTAATTTAAGAATTTATATTTTACTTACAACCCTACACAACCCTACACATACAAAAAATATTTTATTACAATGGCTAATCCTAATAATCTGATCAGGCCCGCGATGCTACCCAATAGTGGGGTACAAGCCCCTGAAATAAACCAAGTCCAAGCAAACTTAGTTAATATGCAAGCCCAAATACAAGAAATAGTAGAGAGAATTCTAAATCAAAAATTAAATCCAGATTCAGTGCCGCTACTCGATCAAACCTATACTGCTAATGCAAATAATATGAATGAATTTGAAAATTTGTAAATTTGTAAAACCGGTGATGCAGAGATGATCAAAATTTTAATAGACACCGGCTCTAATAAAAATTATATCCAACCGCGATTGGTAAAAAAACCAATCCAAAATAATAAATCTTTTTACGTAAGCTCCGTAGCCGGAGATATCCATATCACCCACCACACAATTGCCAACCCATTTGACTTAAAAGATACATTTGTTAAATTCTTTTTACTACCCTCATTAAAATCTTTCGATGCTATTATAGGAAATGATACACTTCGCGAAATCAACGCTCAAATAAATATGCAGGAAGGTTACATTTCAATTAAAAACAAACGTAAAATTAAAATAAAACAGAAAGCTTCTCCCGAAGCACTAACCATACAACATATTTGCAGTTAATGGTTGATTATACATATTCTTAGGCCTATAAAAGACCCAACAGGAAACCTTTATTGAAATTTAGCTGAACATTAAAAAATATCAAAAATACTCGATATATCGATATTTTTTTACGATATTTTTTAATATCATCGAGTGATATTTTTTAAACAGCAAATATCATCAATACGATATTTTTTCAAAATCCAACAACCCTAGAGCAGGCCAACCTTCTTCAAAATGCGCGTCTCTGCGACTGAACGACCGAACTCGAGCGCGAGCGTCAAAATAAGAATTAGAACGAGAGCGAAAAAACCCGAAGGCACACGAAGTGTCGGGGCCTGCCGATTCCAGCACTGGGGCTCCCCGAGTGAAAAATTTTGTGACCAAATTCGTTGTATGAAATGACCAGTCTATATGTTGTATGGTTAGTGCCCGAAGTCAACAAGTTAGATATTCGAATAGACCATACAACAAAAACGCAAAAAGAAAATTTAAAAATTATTTGCTTAAAATTTCCAAACTTATTTGGCGACCCGGACGAAAAACTGACGTACACTACCAAAGTAGAAGCCACTATAAGAAGTACAAACGAAAGTCCAATATACTCGAGGCACTACCCATACCCAGAAGCTCTTAGGCCCGAAGTCGAAAAACAAATTCAAGAGCTACTCGAAAACGGCGTAATTAGACCTTCAAGGTCTCCGTATAATTCTCCAATATGGATTGTACCCAAAAAAATGGATGCCTCCGGACAGAAAAAACATAGAATGGTGATTGACTATAGGAAGCTTAACTTGGTCACTATTCCGGACAGATACCCTATACCAGACATAAGCAATGTACTGGCACAACTAGGACACAATAAATTTTTTTCTGTTTTAGACCTTAAAAGTGGATTTCACCAAATCCTACTCAGACAATCAGACATACAAAAAACTGCATTTTCAGTAAATCAAGGCATATATGAGTTTACCAGACTCCCGTTTGGACTAAAAAATGCCCCTTCCATTTTTCAAAGAGCGCTAGATGACATTCTTAGAGAACATATAGGAATTAGGTGTTTCGTCTACATTGACGACATTATTATCTTCAGTAAAAACGAAGAAAATCATCTAAAAGACATAGAAATTGTATTCAAAATTCTTAAAGACGCAAACATGAGAATTAAGATAGAAGTTGAATTTTTAGGATTTTTAGTAGCAGATACCGGTATTAAAAAAAATCCAAAAAAAGGTGAGAGCAATCGTCGAATTCCCCGAACAAAAGTCACTTAAAGATCTTCGTTCCTTTTTAGGACTGTCAGGGTTCTACCGTCGCTTCATTAAAGATTATGCAAAGCTTGCAAAGCCCCTAACAGCCCTTTTAAGAGGGGAAGAGGGCCGAGGCCGTATCGCAAAAAATGCCTTAAGCAAAACTCTGATTGATCTTGACAAAGAGGCAAAGGAAGCATTTAGAAAATTAAACAAACTCTCGCCTCCGAGGAGGTAATGTTATCATATCCAGACTACAATAAAGAATTTCAATTAACTACCGATGCTTCAGATTATGCTATTGGTGCCGTATTGGCCCAAGAAGAAACCTATAATGTTTATTTCTAGGACTCTAAGTAAGGCAGAAGAAAGTTATGCCCCTAACAAAAAGGAAATGCTAGCTATAATTTGGTCTATACAGACTCTTAGAAATTTTCTGTACGGTCCGACTAAAGTGAAAATATTTACAGACCACGAATCTCTCACACACCCAACTAACCCTAAAAGCCGTAACGATCAGATGAAGAGATGAAAAGCAATTCTAGAGGAGTACAATCACGAACTGCTCCACAAACCTGGCAAAGCAAACGTTGTTGCCGATGCTCTGAGTAGACCTCCCATTCAAACGCGAGGGGAAGTAAACACACTAACAAGCACTATTCACAGCAGTTCTAGTTCTCCTGAGAGACTAATACCAATGACAGAAGAACCAGTAAATGTTTTTAAAAATCAAATACTATTATATTTAGGAAATACACCCTCCTATAAATTCGAACTTGTTTTTCCCACGTACCATAGACACATTATTACAGAACCAATTTTTAATTCAGAAATCTTATCAAAAATTTTAAGAGATAGACTCAACCCGTCCGTCATTAACGGAATTCATACAGATGAAAAAAACCTTAGGTCAACTTCAGGAAATCTATCCACTTTTCAATAAATATAAAACCAGATTCTCAAGCAGACTAGTTAAAGATTTAAAAGACGAAACTGATCAAGAGAATGCAATTATAACAGAGCATAGAAGAGTACATAGAAATAGCTATGAAAACAAACAACAATTGTTAAACAAAGTTTACTTTCCACACATGAGGGCCAAAATAATAAAACTTGTAAAAGAATGCCAAATTTGTAAGGAACATAAATATGAAAGACACCCCAACAAACCAGAGTTACAAAAAACACCAATACCACAATACCCAGGTCAAATTATTCACGTTTATTTTTACCTCACATGCAAACAAGTCGTTTTGACTGCAATAGATAAATTTTCAAAATTTGCACAGGCTAGGATAGTCAAATCTCGAGCAACTCAAGACATAAAAGAACCTTTAAAAGATTTATTAATCAATTTTGGTATCCCAGAAATAGTAGTAATGGATAATGAGAAAACACTTGGTTCGGCTCCCGTAATGCGGATGCTACAAGATCAATTTAATATCGAAGTCTACAAAACACCTCCATATAACAGTTCAGCAAACGTCCAAATCGAACGTTTCCATTCAACACTGTCAGAAATTATTCGGTGCCAAAAGGCCGACATAGTACACGCTTCGTTAAAAGATCTTATAGACAGATCAGTTGTCAAATATAATTATTCAATACACTCAACCACTAACAGAAAACCAGTTGACTTATTTTTTGGAAGAAAGGTAGCACTTAATCCTAAACTACAACAAACAGAGAGACAAAAAATTACAGAGAGAATTACAACCACTCAGGAAAAAGACCTAACATACCATAACAAAAGTAGAGATTAAATAAAAAAATATTCCCCAGGAGATGAGATATTTGTTCAAAATAATAAAAGATTAGGTACAAAACAATCCGCCAGATATAAAAAAGAAACCGTAAAAGAAGACAGAAACACCACAGTACTAACAGAAACTGGAAGAATTATTTATAAACAACTTATTCGAAATTAAATCACATTTACAGAACCCTTTTCACTGCGTGCGCTGCTGACGTACAAATAACTGACTACACGAAATCCAAATCGTGACTCTAATTACCGGACTGGCAAACGGGAACCTTCAGATTAATTCATATTATTGACTTAGAAATATACGAAGAAACACTTGAAAAAATTAATTACACTGCTAACTATAAATTAAAAACATACGACCCAATATTGCCATTTATAACCGAAGAAATTGGAATTTCAAAAAATTTAATTAATAACCTCAAGATTAAGAGTAGAAGGAAAAGACATATAGATTTATTAGGCAGCGCCTGGAAATGGTTAGCTGGATCTCCCGACAGTAGAGATTTCGAAATAGTTCAAGAAAAAATAAATTCAGCATTAACTAACAACAACAATCAAGTTATTCTAAACAGACTTATCGTAGAAAAAATAAATAATATCACCCAGGCCAATGCAAATCTTATAAACAGCTTAAAATACGGAGGAGATCCTCAAAGAAACACTAGCACAATATTAATGTTTCAAATTAAAATGCTTAAAGAAGAAATTGTCAACTTAAACCACGCAATACAATGGGCAAAAGCAGATATTAGTAACACCCAGATATTAGGAGATGAAGAGGTAAATGAAGTTATAAGAACACTTGATCAAGACCAGTTGCCATACACTAATTTTGAAGAAGCCATGAAAATAGCAGAAGTAAGCGTAGCAAGCAATGGGCCAACACTTATTTATATCATTAAAATTCCTATAACCGACACCAACTATTGTGAAGAACTTTTAATCAAACCAATAAAAATTGGTCAATATGTTAATAAAATTCAAAGCGAAAATGTAATCAAATGTAAAGGAAAACTTTTTGCAAAAATTTCCAAATGTAATAATTATAATGAGATAACCATTTGTAAACATAGAAATATGATAGACATAAGTAATTCCTCTTGCCTAACAAATTTATTAAAAAGTCGCTCTGCCACCTGCACTCGAATCAACAACCAACACATTCCAGTTATTGACGAACTCGCACCTGGAGTCATTCTACTCAACAAATTCTCCGGCAACGTACAAATAAATGGGACATCCACAATTCTCAACGGAACCTTTGTTATTAACTTCAGAAATTCCACAATTAATATTGATGGACAGACCTTCACCAACAAAGACACGGTACAGTATCACCCGATGCCATCAATTCTCCAAACTGAGATGACCATTAAAAAGATAGAAGAAAAGCTGTCATTAGAATTGGTAAAAGAACTGAACATCAACAATACCAAGACCTTGGAACTGTTAAAAACAACATCGCATACAGTCGATTATAATAATAAGTTCCATAATAATCATCGGACTAACTGCACTAGCTAGCCGCTTCTTGATTAAAAGGGTCAAAATACTGCACATCAACAAAATAGCTTCTGATAACGAGATCAATGACCGCATCGAGCGTGGACACTCGATTTTAAAGGTGGAGGAGTTAACACAAAACGAATTCGCAACCAAAGTTGGCCACGCGCATCCGGTATTGCACCAGCAAGTAGAAGTGCAAGGGCAACTTCCCGGCTTCGGTCAGTAGCTCCCAAAAAGTGCTGACTGCAGCGTCTGAACCACTTCCCGCTGCAGCGACGACAACGGCAAAGCTCCGACGTTGGCAGAGGCAGCGACAAAGTTATTGGGTATAAATATGGCAATTTCTGTAAACATAATTTAGTTCCAATTTTTGTGCAAATAAATACAGACCAAGTGTCCTAAAATTTATATTTTTTTAAATACTGAAGTCACTCGTGTTTAACTTATCAAATGTATATCTCGGTCTGAGGAACTTGTGAGATGGTTCTGAAGCCGCCTAGCTGGGGCGACCGAGCGGGTCACAGGTTGCGGATAGCGGACGACCTCACTCGAGACCAACTGCGAATAAGCTGGCGGTGGAAGTCAAACACGGAATCGTGGACGGAAACCCCAGCAAATAAGCAGTCTTGGACACCCAGCGGGTATCTTGCAACGAGGCAGTACCGCCGATGCGATTTGTTCAGCCGCATCTAAACAGTTGCTTTACACAAACCCAATATCCCCCACACACCACCTACCCACTTCCTCTCCCAAACAACATCTCACTCCGGGCCGGACTACGGTGTAATTCGGACCGTGCCAAGAGTCAGCCTGGCTGGGGGCTCGGATCAACAACTAGCTCAGTCTCAAACGGTGGGCTCAGGGAGATGGCGACCCCCTGTTCTATCTACCGTCTTACCCGGGTACCGCGGATCTCTGCCCGGGCGGACCTTTCCCCTTCTCCGCAGCTCGTGAGACCAATTATGGAAACAATAAATAAAAAGACAAATAAGAAAACGGAGACGGGAACTCCACAAAAACCCGGCGCTGCAAAGATGAACGATGGTTCCACTGCAAGCACCAGTAGGGCTCAGAAAGGGCCCCATCCCAAACTAGGGATGTCGGGAGACAGAAAGACTGTCGCTAACGCCTCCGCTATGTGCGCATCTGCGCCAAAACCAGCGGTAGGCGCAGCAAAGTCGATCGGGTCACCCGCTGGTGTTAAGTAGTTCACATACGCAGAGAGACGGACTGCCGCCCAAACCCTGCGCTCGCATGCCAGAAGCAATGTCGCCACGCCTTCGCCCGAATGGCTAAAGAAGGTAGAGTGGGCAAGGACGGTGTTTCCTAACTATGGGCAAGAGAAGCCCCAGCAAGAAGGTGCTCAGGCGAAGAGGCAACGCTCCATAGAGCTGCCCGGGCCGTCGGCGAAGAGATCGAAGATCCAACCGTCGGTCTCCTTTGCCGAGATTACCAAAGATCGGGTCCTACTTGGACTTATAGACAGGGGAAATCCGGAGAACAGGATCCCCAGAAATAAATGGAAGGCGGTTGAGTCCAAGCTGTCTCTTATTTGCCTGCGTATGGTACGCGAGAAGCCCGGTTTATCGCCTTGCTGTATGGACGCGGGCTGGTACCAGGGCAGTGTAAAAGTGGTGGCCTGCGATAATCAGCGATCAGCTGACCTATACAAACAGGCGGTAGCACAGCTCGGAGCAGTTTACGAAGGGGCGAACATAGTCGCACTAGATTGGTGTGACGTCCCCAGTAGACCACTAGCCAGAATTTGGCTCCCAGCAGCAATCGTATCACCGGAGGACATCCTTTATATGTTGCAAGAATGCAACCCACATCTCCCCACAAAAGACTGGAAAGTCGTTAAGGTGGAGGAGCACGCAGGTGACGTGAACCAAGCGATCGTGGTGCTGAATAAGGAGTCCGTCGCTCCCATAGAGGCTGCTCGGGGAACGCTCAACTATGGTTTCAGTGCCATACATATAAAGATTTACAAAGGGGACTCTAATTCCTCGGGAAGTCCTGCCGGCAACCCAGCTGAGCAGGTGCTTGCGGAGGAAGTGGAGGCCCCTGGTGTGCCGGAGGACGGCTACTCAACCGACTCGTCGCTGAGAAGAGAGATGCGAGCGCTGGGACCAGCAATCGATGAAGTGGACCTGAGCGATTCGGAGGCCGACGTTACTGTGGTGGAGGTTGCAGCTGGGGATGTCGCTAAGACTCCTGCAGATCAACCTACATCACAGTAAAGCAGCGTCCGCTGCTCTTTTGCTTCGCCTGGCCAAAGGCGAAGCCGACGTGGTCTTAGTTCAGGAACCCTGGGTAGCAGGAGGCAGGGTTGCTGGACTAGGAACAAAAGATTACAAGCTTAAGCTTGACCCCAAACAAGGTAAAATTCGAACCTGCATTATAGCCAAACGGCATTTTAGTACATTTCTGCTTCGCAATTACAGCAACGGAGACAACACAGCAATAAGCCTGGAGCTGCAAAGCGGCTCTATTAGGATGCGCTAGTCAGAGGACTGGTACAGGAATGTGAAGAGCTTAAGAAAGGTTTGGTGATAGGATGCGATGCAAATGCCCACCATACTCAGTGGGGCTGCCCTATCAACAACGACAGAGGTGAGTCTTTATTTGATTTCATTCTAAATTCGAACTTATTTCTTTGTAACAGGGGCAATACCCCTACTTTTATAACAAAAACGTGCCAAACGATCATAGATCTAACCCTGGCATCAGATTCACTCATAAACACAGTCACAAATTGGGCTGTCTCCGACGAGCACTCATTTTCAGATCATAGGTTTATAGAGACAACTTTGTCCCTAGTGTCAGCTGCACCGGTCAGTTTTGCCAACCCCAGGCGGGCAAACTGGAATAAATACAAAGAAATTATATCGAGCTTCCTCCTAAGGGAGCCACCAGAAAGCACTCTTTGCACTCAGGAGCTAGAAAATATAGTAAACAAATTCACAGAACGCGGCATTTACAACTGCATGCCCGTTAGGGAAACCAAGAGGAAAGAAAAAATCCTCAGAGCCAAATGCAGAAACCTGTTCAACACAGCGAAAGCTACAAATGAGGACATAAACTGGCAAAGCTACAAAAAGGAACTAGCCACATACAAAAAGGCCATCAGAAAAGAGAAGAGAACTGCGTGGCAGAACTTCTGCTCGGATATTGAAAAGACAACTGATGCCGCAAGGGTCAGAAAAATACTTTCTAAGATAGCCGTATCCTTGGGCTATCTCCAAAAGGCTGACGGATCATGGTCGGACTCTAGTGAAGAATCCCTAAACCTACTCCTAGACGCTCACTTCCCAGGGAGCCTGCAAACAGGACATCCCCCAGGAAGACACACTGGAGAAGGAATAAAATTAAATCTCCTACTATCACTACCGTAATATAAACTGATCCATTCATAGTTTTAAACCATACAAATCGCCGGGACCGGACAATATAACACCGGCACATATTCAGCAAGCAGGAGAGCTAGCTACAAACTGGCTGAGAAAAATCTTCCAGACCATTTTTGCAGTAGGTAGTTCTCCACCTACAGCATGGCGGGAAACGAAAGTCGTTTTCATCCCTAAGGCAGGGAAGGCCACCCATACTACAGCGAAGGATTTCAGACCGATAAGTCTGACATCATTCCTGCTAAAAATCCTAGAAAGACTGATAGGTCTACACATTAGAGACATCATTGACCCGACGCAGATATCAGAGGCGCAACACGCATACACCAAAGGTAAGTCGACCGAATCGGCGCTACACTTGGTAGTAAGCAACATCGAGAAATCACTCAGTATAGTACAAGAATACACCTTGATCGCCTTCCTTGACATAGAAGGAGCTTTCAACAACGTGCTTCCCACGGCAATAACAGAATCCCTCACTGAACTAGGGGTTGAGCCACCGCTGGTGGGGCTGATCCACAAATTGCTGATAAGCAGACTGGTCACGGCCACACTAGGGACCTCGACCCAGACTAGATTAGTGAATAGAGGCACTCCGCAAGGAGGTGTACTATCACCCCTCTTATGGAATATCGCGGTAAATAAACTACTGCGGATTCTTGAAGGAGGAGGCTGTAAAATAGTGGCATACGCAGACGATGTCGCTATCATCTTTAATGGTAAGTATCCACAAACGTTATGCGATCTTATGACCGCAAAACTAAAAACACTATCGGAATGGACTACAAAGAACGGACAAAGAACAAAATCCCAAAACTTAACCCACCCACTTTAAACAACCGGAGGACGGCTACTCAACCGACTCGTCGCTGAGAAGAGAGATGCGAGCGCTGGGACCAGCAATCGATGAAGTGGACCTGAGCGATTCGGAGGCCGACGTTACTGTGGTGGAGGTTGCAGCTGGGGATGTCGCTAAGACTCCTGCAGATCAACCTACATCACAGTAAAGCAGCGTCCGCTGCTCTTTTGCTTCGCCTGGCCAAAGGCGAAGCCGACGTGGTCTTAGTTCAGGAACCCTGGGTAGCAGGAGGCAGGGTTGCTGGACTAGGAACAAAAGATTACAAGCTTAAGCTTGACCCCAAACAAGGTAAAATTCGAACCTGCATTATAGCCAAACGGCATTTTAGTACATTTCTGCTTCGCAATTACAGCAACGGAGACAACACAGCAATAAGCCTGGAGCTGCAAAGCGGCTCTATTAGGATGCGCTAGTCAGAGGACTGGTACAGGAATGTGAAGAGCTTAAGAAAGGTTTGGTGATAGGATGCGATGCAAATGCCCACCATACTCAGTGGGGCTGCCCTATCAACAACGACAGAGGTGAGTCTTTATTTGATTTCATTCTAAATTCGAACTTATTTCTTTGTAACAGGGGCAATACCCCTACTTTTATAACAAAAACGTGCCAAACGATCATAGATCTAACCCTGGCATCAGATTCACTCATAAACACAGTCACAAACTGGGCTGTCTCCGACGAGCACTCATTTTCAGATCATAGGTTTATAGAGACAACTTTGTCCCTAGTGTCAGCTGCACCGGTCAGTTTTGCCAACCCCAGGCGGGCAAACTGGAATAAATACAAAGAAATTATATCGAGCTTCCTCCTAAGGGAGCCACCAGAAAGCACTCTTTGCACTCAGGAGCTAGAAAATATAGTAAACAAATTCACAGAACGCGGCATTTACAACTGCATGCCCGTTAGGGAAACCAAGAGGAAAGAAAAAATCCTCAGAGCCAAATGCAGAAACCTGTTCAACACAGCGAAAGCTACAAATGAGGACATAAACTGGCAAAGCTACAAAAAGGAACTAGCCACATACAAAAAGGCCATCAGAAAAGAGAAGAGAACTGCGTGGCAGAACTTCTGCTCGGATATTGAAAAGACAACTGATGCCGCAAGGGTCAGAAAAATACTTTCTAAGATAGCCGTATCCTTGGGCTATCTCCAAAAGGCTGACGGATCATGGTCGGACTCTAGTGAAGAATCCCTAAACCTACTCCTAGACGCTCACTTCCCAGGGAGCCTGCAAACAGGACATCCCCCAGGAAGACACACTGGAGAAGGAATAAAATTAAATCTCCTACTATCACTACCGTAATATAAACTGGTCCATTCATAGTTTTAAACCATACAAATCGCCGGGACCGGACAATATAACACCGGCACATATTCAGCAAGCAGGAGAGCTAGCTACAAACTGGCTGAGAAAAACTTCCCAGACCATTTTTGCAGTAGGTAGTTCTCCACCTACAGCATGGCGGGAAACGAAAGTCGTTTTCATCCCTAAGGCAGGGAAGGCCACCCATACTACAGCGAAGGATTTCAGACCGATAAGTCTGACATCATTCCTGCTAAAAATCCTAGAAAGACTGATAGGTCTACACATTAGAGACATCATTGACCCGACGCAGATATCAGAGGCGCAACACGCATACACCAAAGGTAAGTCGACCGAATCGGCGCTACACTTGGTAGTAAGCAACATCGAGAAATCACTCAGTATAGTACAAGAATACACCTTGATCGCCTTCCTTGACATAGAAGGAGCTTTCAACAACGTGCTTCCCACGGCAATAACAGAATCCCTCACTGAACTAGGGGTTGAGCCACCGCTGGTGGGGCTGATCCACAAATTGCTGATAAGCAGACTGGTCACGGCCACACTAGGGACCTCGACCCAGACTAGATTAGTGAATAGAGGCACTCCGCAAGGAGGTGTACTATCACCCCTCTTATGGAATATCGCGGTAAATAAACTACTGCGGATTCTTGAAGGAGGAGGCTGTAAAATAGTGGCATACGCAGACGATGTCGCTATCATCTTTAATGGTAAGTATCCACAAACGTTATGCGATCTTATGACCGCAAAACTAAAAACACTATCGGAATGGACTACAAAGAACGGACAAAGAACAAAATCCCAAAACTTAACCCACCCACTTTAAACAACTGTAATCTCTCTTTTAGCGGGCACGCAAGATACTTGGGGTTAGTATTAGATAAGCGTCTTAAATGGGGCTTAAACAACCAAGAGAGAACCAAGAAAGCGACCATTGCACTTTACTCTTGTAAAAAAGGAATCGGGCTAAGATGGGGTATGTCCCCTAAAATCGTCAATTGGATATACACAGCGGTAGTCAAGCCAATCCTACTATATGGAGTGGCTCTGTGGTGTACCGCTTTACACAAACAATGTATCTTAACTCCCCTTAACAAAGTGCAGCGCATGGCGGCTTTTTGTATTAGTGGAGCCCTTCGAACTACCCCAAACGAATCGCTGAATGCGATCTTGAACCTCCAGAGCCTGGACTTAGCAGGCATGGAAAGGGCGAAATCGGCAGCGATTCGACTAAGGGATACGGGGCAATGGAAAGCCCAACTGTATGGCACGCTAAGATTCTTCAGCATGACAAATTGATCCCGCCAAAAACGGATCTATGTAAAACCCGTGAATATAGTCACACGCCCTTCGAAGCTCTGATCCCAGGCAGGGAAGTATGGGATCGGGGCCGACCGGGCTCAATAGACGCAATCTGTTTATATACAGACGGCTCCAAACTAGACGGACACGTAGGTGGAGGCATATACTCCGAGCAATTAGAGATCAGGCAGTCATTCAGACTTCCCGACCACTGCAGTGTCTTCCAAGCGGAAGTGTATGCTATAATGGAAGCACTTGTCTTTTTAAGGGACTTAAACACCCAGAACAGACACATAAACATATATAGTGATAGCCAAGCGGCTATTAAATAAATCTACTCGACGAATACAAACTCCCGAACAATAGCAGACTGTCGCAAATCTCTCCACGAGATGGCTAGTCAGTTTACTGTCAGCCTTATATGGGTTCCGGGTCACCGGGATATCGTAGGCAACTGTATAGCAGACGAGCTAGCCAGGCAAGGCTACTTGCAAGCTAATTATTAAAAACCATTTCAGCAAATTAGCCAACACTCATTGGCAAAACACACCGCAATGCCGAATCTCTCACCAGACATGGCCTGCAATAAGCAATAAGAAAACATCAGAACTACTCAATTTCAGCCGCACTGAGAGCGGCATGCTAATTCGAGTACTCACAGGCCACTGGCTCGTTGGCGCACACGCCGGCAGGCTAAAAGCCCCAAAAAATGATTTTTGTAGAAGCTGCAGGGATGACGAAGAAGAGGGAACGGTGGAACACCTACTCTGTTCATGCCCAGCCCTATGCAGGCTTAGACTGAAACACTTAGGATATCCTTTCATAAATGACCTGACCGAAATATCGCAGATTAACCTGAAGAGTCTAAGCTCTTTTATTAAATCCTCCGGATGGGGGACTTGCTGATCGACCAACCTACAGGCTGACTCTTAACGGATAGGGGACCCAAAAATATAGAGATCATACGGTATCAAAATGGACCCATAGAGGTCTAAGTGTGCCAGGCTATAGTCTGGCAGCCGTCCTAACCTAACCTAACCTAACTTATATCAAGGGATCAGCTTGCTATACTACTGGAAGAACTTTAAAGCCAAAAGGAAGTCATCAAAGATCTTCAGCAACAGCTGAGCATCGCAAAAGCCAATTCAAACATCAATCCATTTGCGATAGAAGAGAACAACAACAATCAACACTTTCCTACTTTGGAATCATCCTTGAGCCATCCACAACTGAAGAAGACATCGATTTTCAAAATAATCTGAAAAACCTCCCAGTCATCGTCCTGTACAACGAAAGTCCTAAGAAAATTAAAGGTATTCTTTCTAACAAATATACTCTTAATTTAGTAAATAACAAGAGAGAACGCTATAATCGAGTGCCTCGACTATTAGATACCCGTTACTCAGCTAAACAACTTAATATAAATATGCCTTCTTGAATGTTTTTCGCCGCTCGAATAAGCTCCCGATTTTTATGTTAAAATCGGTACCCAGGGAACACCACGTGGAGGCCGTTGATTTGCAACGGGGTCTTTCAAACCAAAATAAAATTTGGGGACCTACGAGTCGACTTGAGTTGCCAAACATTATTCAAGTTTGGAATCTCCATGTTCCCCAAAATTTTGTTTATCCGTAAGATACGGAAGGCATACTTATGTACTTACTACTAATACCTTTTTGACCTTACTAATTAGTTTTTTTTTTTGGGTTTTTGCGTTTTTTTTTAATAAAAAAAAAAATTAGTTTTTTAAGTATATACATACTATACAAAAATTTTGCATTTAATTTTTTTTTTGGGGTTTTTTGTTTTATTTAATTTACTATAAAATTTAATTTAGTTACTTTAAAAAAAATTTAGCATGCAACTATTTATTTTTTTTTGTTTTTACTATACTATAAAAAAATTGTGCATGCAACTATTTAATTTTTTTGGGTCTTTTGTTTAATTTAAATATATTCATACTATAAATATAATATATACAATTTTCCCTACCTATTCAGCCTCCCTAACACTAACTAATATACCACTGTGGTAGCTATATGTGGTCTCAAATGTGCGCGCAGTGGCCCTACTATCGAAAATATTTGAAAACGCCCAATCAATATGCGTATTGCAATTGGTTGTCGACGAGTCCAAATCTAGCAACGAACTAAACCCTTTTACATCTGCTAGAAAATCGAAAACTCTCCTACAGCAGCCAGAGATGGAGTGAAGGCATAAATACAAATCTCCTAACACTAAACTATTACTATTTAAAAATGTGTGCCGCTGAAATAACTCCTTAAACTCTGTTTCAAACTTTAACAACGGATAGGTCGGATAGGTCACCTAAAGATGGCAAACTCGAACACTGGAGAGGCTAAATTTGAGGAATTAGCCAGAAAGCGACCACTTGAACAAAGACTGACATTCTCAAAGAGTTCGTTTCTAACGAATACGAGAATGCCTCTTTTTGGTCGAGCTCCGTTAGCTACTGACTGGCAATCTAGTCGCACTGCTGTGGCGAAGCTAGGAATGTCGTATGCTTCATTTAATTATGTGGAAGCCTCAACGAAGCACAGAATGGAAGACATAAGCATTAGCTGATCGGAACACACATCGCTAATGTGGCAGTGCAAGCTTTCCGTATTATGGAAAAAGACATGAAGTTTCGGACTATTGAGTAAACAATCGAAATGGGTACTCACTAACTTAGCGGAACGCAGTTCTCGGAGCTCTTCCTAGGAAGGCGATCCCTGGGCGGATCTTGGGGGGACGAAAGGTCCAATAATATAGAGACCTGCTGCACTTGTGGCTCTGCTACAGGCTACGTACAGCGCAGCTCTCTGCATGCTAGGACTAGTGTGAACCACCACTTTGCTGTACGTAGCGCCTTAACTTTTGTGAATAGTTATTGCTTCTGCAGGTACCACTGGAAACTGCTTTCGATCAATGGTTGTGGCCTGGTTAGAATTAATCTGAAAGCTTTTTATGATCTTAACTACTGGGGTCCATGAAGCCTCTTGGCGATGACTGCACTTTGATCGTGCAGCTACTCCTATACTATCTAAAAATTGTATCCAAAGAATGTTTGGAGAGTTGTACGTGTTGAAACCTATCTCCCTAAGGACACCAGTGGCTCCGTTTACGAGACCATCTGATGTGTCTACATTGACCGTCATCATGTATTTAGCAGTGGTTTTTAAAATGAGTGAGTTACACAAACCTTGTTTCTCAGATGTTTTTAATGCCCTAGCTTGTTCCAGACATCTGTTCCCCTGCTCTGAGCTAATATGTGCAGATTTTACAGAGTCAATGGCTTCCGAAATGAACTGATCAGTGGGAATCGAGTTGATCTTCTCCCTATTGTATCGGTCTGTGTCCTGATTGCTTGAAAAAAGGTGAATGGAGTCATTTGGAATCTGACTTTCTACGGAAGTGCGGCCTCTAAGTAGGACAATATCTTCAGACGACATTTGGCCGGAGGCCATGTTGTTGAGTGCTATTGCAAACGGCTGGTCATCTCGCTGTCGCATTATCTCTGTGAGCTCGAAAAACCTAAAAGGACTCCAGAGGTGGGATCCAAATATAGCGCTGTATGGATCATGCGACGGCGGCTGGAAAATCCAACGATCACAAACTGGCCGCAATTGCCTAAGATCGCCGAACACGATGACCGAAATGCCTCCGAAGGGAGTATCAACGTTAGAGAAAATTTGCTTAAGGCGAGAGTCCAGATGGGAAAACATGGTTGCGCCGGCCATAGAAATTTCGTCTATTATAAGAACTTTAAGATCAATAAATCTTGAACGCAGGGTATTTAACAGATCAGGGCTTAAACTCCTAAATGCAGACCCAGCCTGATTTACAGGGAGAGAGAACATGGAATGGAGAGTGGAGCCTCCGATTCCAAAAGCAGCTTTGCCTGTGGGAGCACACAGCAGTATTTTAACAGAAGTTGGGTCGCATCCTACTCTACCATTATACTCCTTTGAAAAAGACTGGAATAAGGTGGATATAAGTCTACTCTTGCCGACACCTGCTCCGCCTCCTACGAACTCATGGAAACTAGCATTTCTCCTTGCATTGTGCAAGACATGCGTAAGGAAAGTTTTTTGCTCTAAATTAAGAGACCTAACTAAGGTGGCTAAATTTTCAGGGGATCCGAGGGGAACTTTATTATGCGGAGATTGCTATCCGGATCTACTTCCTGAACACCGTCGTCTAAGTTTAAAACATTGATTTGAGAAGATATTTCTGGAAAAGCTAAGGCCCTAAACTCCTCATTAACTGCGGCCTCCTCATCTACATTTTGCTCGCTACTTTCCTCAGCCTCCATGGCCCTTCTGAGCGCGTCTTCTAAGCTGTCTATGGCATTGTACCTATCAAAGTTGGCTTTAATAGCCTCCTCGTGCTTATGATAAAAATCCTCACAATTTTTCTGAAACAATTCTACCTGTTCATCTCTCCATGGAGAATATAGCATACCTAATGTTCTAAAATAGTTGGGCCTATCAGAATTAATATTAAAGGGGCTATACCTAATGATACTCGGCTGGTTTCTTTCCCTAATAAATCCACTACCATCGCGAAGTGCGAAAAAAACTGTTCCTAAGACCTCATTTTCTTCTTGAGCCTCATTGTTACTATTTTCCCCTTGGTGTGCTCTACCACGGGTTTAAGAATACTCGTAATTTGCAGCAAAATCGGCTAAACACAGGCCGTCATGGGAATCTGGTCTTAGTTCGTATCTGTCCAGCAAACCTTTCTGAAAGATGTCAGTGGAATCCTGAGGCATATTTTGCAGGACACTTGTAGGTCTAAGCATACGAACTCGTTGTTCAGTGCCCGAAATAAACTTGTGACCGAGATACTGTAGCTTTTGACGAATGCTTGAGTTGCCTCTTCGAATGTCATTAGCTGATTTGCGCATTAACTTCGAAATACCCCTTTGGGACTTGTTAATGTAATTAATTATATAGCTACAGCACGCAAAAGGGTCAAAAATTAACTGGATATCCATATTTGCCCTTTGCATTGAAAGAATGCGTTTATTATAGGCGTTAACTTGAATTTCTGCAAATGTTCTCTTCAAAAAAAATCTGTGTTTTTTTCAAAGTAGACCTAATAGCATATATATAGTCCTCGTAACTGAGGCTCACCTCATCGTGAGAAAGAAAATTTTCGAATATGCTAAGATGGCTAATCAAATCCTCGGATTGATCCCGAAGTAAAAGACTGCGAATTTTCTGATAGTTTTCGTGATGAAGAGACAAATTGGGAGTTTCTTCGGGAAGTGGCTTCAATATTTCCGTGCGGGGCATTGGGGGGTATGGAATACCGAATCGACAAACGGATTCGCGCACCTTTTTAAGGCACGAATGCCCGTGCTTATGCTTTTGGTATTCAATGTACCGAGCCATAGAGTAAGAAACTATATAGAGGTTTCATTTGCTCTGCCCGGGCCTCTGCCAAAGCTCTGCTGAGAGCCATGTTCGAAGCTAACTTCTTCTAACTTCGGCTTCTCACCACTTCTAACATGTGCGAAGCACAAGCAATAGTATGGGGAGTTTTCGCACCAATCCTTAGCAATAAGAGCGACCAGTGCAGCACTAAGAATTCACCATGGGCATGGAATGAAGCTCGATTCGAACAAATGAAAAACTCTCTTTTTTTCCGTTTTTCCCCTACGTGGCATCACTGGCAAAGTCACTCGAGAGCGCGGGCAGAGCAAATGAAACCTCTATATAGTTTCTTACTCTATGACCGAGCCAAATCTGTGTTTGTAACATCCACAGTTACAAACTGATCAATGAAGGCTACTACACTAGCAATAGATTCTTCACTGTTGAAATCCACTTCCGGGGCGTCTTTCAGCCAAAACATGCCGTGAATGTGAGGGGAACCCCTCTGTTGAAACTCAACACTGGGTCAGTTCTGATCAGCCGCGCCTTTTCTCTAAACTGTAAGTTCAAAGCTTCCTCCTCACTAATGTCAATCCTATCTTCATTTCGCTTGAGCAGTACTAGCAGCTCTGGCCACATAGTTTCTGCGGCCGTCAGAGTTATAAAGAAAGTTGTCAAACCAAATTGGCGAATCATAGCCATGACTTTCTTCTTCTCATCTTCCCAGTGAGCAGGAGACGTGCTAATGTCCTTAAGAATTCGATATCCGTCATCATGGGAAAGTTTCCCATGAAAGCTTCATCGAGTACGTTGGCGGCAGTTATCGCGCTAGAAGCGCTCCGCTTACGTAGGCAAGTTGAAATATTGTTTCCAATTTTTAACAATTCCAACTTCTCATAATTGAAGAACAACTTGTCAGTTCTACAACCTCTTCTATCTACGTTCCTAAGCTCTGATCTAACTATGGTTGCATAACTTTCCGAAGATGGTCTCTTGACGCCAGCATAAATGCTTGGGAACGCCAATTCTTCGGAGTCGACATCGAGAATCACGTCGAGAGGCTTTTGGCCCTCACCTGGAGCCATTGTGATTCTCGGAATTCCTACATTGTGTGCCTGGTTATTCTCAAGCTGAGTTTCCTGTCCTCCAGGATTTATCTCTTCGGCATCTTCACTCTCTTCGGAATTTCCCGCCTCCAAGTTTACATCCTCCTGCTGGATGGCTAGTTGTCCCTCTACATAGGAAATCAGAGATCCACTGCTCGTTCACTGACACATTGTGCTTTCTGTAAAGCTCTATACTAACTAAGTACCTGATGGTGTCAGCAATTTTGGAAGGCCTAATGGTCTCTGCCGTAAAATCATGTCCGTACTCCATTCTTCGCTTGAGGTGGAGCTGTACAACCTCTGCCTCGTGGAAAGCTCGTGGAAGGGATGTCACGATGTTGCTAACCGGAATGGGGACATTTACAACAGCTCCTTTTATTGCACTCTGACGCTCATGACCTATCGACTTAATTATCATAAATGGAAGGCGAGGTGAAATCAGTCGCTCCTCCAAGGGAGTAAGCCCCCACAAGGAAGGAGGAATTTATGGGGAGGCCAGGCCGTTGGAAATGGCACCTTTGGGCTTTCTCCCGGCTTTTATATTGCCGTGGCATGTGCCACAGAACTAAAAGGATTCCCCAGTGAAAGCAAGCTGGCTTGCATTCTGGTAAATCTCTTCCTTAAACTCGCGATTTTCTTCCAAATAGGCTCTAGAAAGCTTACGTATTTGCTTGGGGAACCACAATCCTTTGCAGCAGAAGCAAATCTGATCATGGCCAAGTTTTACTAACCTATTGAATTTGGCTATGTGAGCATCCAATTCAAAAGGTATATTTCTAGGAGTCCTATTCACTGGGATAAATCAAGTCGAATCTCCAGACTTCGGTTCGCGTTCCGAAGGTTTTCTGCATCCCTATTGCCACTGAGGCTTCTATACTGACTAACTCTCTGACTAATATTTCGAATGGCATCGATAGTTGCTTGTCGAGCAGCTATACGAGCACTTCGTCGAGCCAGTGTATTTCTCGCCTGCTCGACGGCCATACGTTCCCTAAAACTCCTAGCCGTAGCTCTCCTAAACCTATCCTGCGCTCTTTGCAATAAGCGATCCTGAGTTGATCTTGCCTGCGCTCGTTGCAGGGTATTTGGTTCTTGCTCACCCGCACGATACGTAGCATCCAATCGCCTCAGAGAACGCCGCCGAGCATCGGCTGCTTGTTCACCCGCACGGAAATCAGGATCCAAGCGCCTTTCCGAACGGTCAGCAGTATTTCGGACCTGCTCTGTAGTTCGGACTGCTTGCTGACTCGCACGCAGAACGGGATCCAAGCGCCTTAACCGATGGTATGCCGTATTACTAACTTGCTCGGTAGCTCGGACTTCTCTAACTTGTCGCCTTATAGCGCGACGCCGAGTATCTGCTGCCTGTTGACTCGCACGGAAAGCGGGATCCAAGCGCCTTAACCGATGGTCAGCGGTATTAACAACCTGCTCTGTAGCTCTTTCATCGGTGTTTCTTCGCCCAATAAAGCGACGCCGAGTGTCGGCTGCTTGCTCTCCGGCACGAAGAACGGGATCCAAGCGAATTTCCCTACGTCTTGCAGTATCTGCTTCTTGCTCACCCGCCCGAAGAACGGGGTTCGAGCGAATTTCCCTACGTCTTGCAGTATTTGCTATCTGCTCACCCGCACGAGTGTGCGGATTCAAGCGTCTTGACCTACGAGACGCTGTATTTACACCCTGCTCTGAATTCCTGGCTACTGCATTTTCCCTTCTCCTACGCTGAGATTCAGAATTTTCTACCCTCTCCATCTCTTCATACTCTGGATTTTCCCTATTGGCCCTTTTTTTTCAACAATTGGTTCCTAGCCCGCTGCGATGCAGTGGGTCTATTCAAACGAGGCATTTTTGAAAATCTTAAATTTATATGACTACTACGATTATATACGCTGAGAAATATAAGAATAAGGCTTTAAAAAAGCTAAATTCTTATATTTATATAATATAAATTTTATAATATAATATAGTTAATATAAATTATATAAATAATAGAATTATAAGTGTAAGTCTTAAAAAAGACTTAGACTTATAGTACTATTACTAAGATAAATACGTAAATGTATAGAAATATAAGAATAAGCCTTAAAAAAGGCTGAATTATTTTCTTTATATACGGGTAAAGGGGCAGAGCGATTGAAAATGAATTACGTTAATAATTTGCAAAATTGTTTTTGCGCCATCTACCCCAAGACATTGGTACCACGGGCCATGAAAGGCGGAAATGTAGGCGCTAGCCATGCTTAAGCGTTTAATGGGTTTTTGGGCGTTAGAGTGGACGTGGCAAACTTTTATTAGGCCAATCGATAGGTATTGACGAAACAAATAAATATCAATTAAAATTTTCATAATAGCATCAAAACTGTGGCCACAGCTTGTGGCTTGTGGGCGTCAGAGGGGGCGTGGCACCATTTTGAAACAAACTTGCGCTGCGTAGGAACTCCTAAAATCTACATGCAAAATGACAATCTTCTAGCTTTTATAGTTTCCGAGATCTCAGCGTTCATACGGACGGACAGACAGACGGACAGATGGACATGGCTAAATCGACTCGGCTAATGATCCTGAACAATAATATATATACTTTATAGGGTCGGAAACGCTTCCTTCTACCTGTTACATACTTTTGCACGAATAAAATATACCCTTTTACTCTACGAGTAACGGGTATAAAATTGTAATGCACATTAAACTATACACGCTAGATCCCTTTCACACTAAAAATATTCTCATGCAAAATAAAATGTTATTCTTTACATACACCCCAAAACAACTAAAACCCCATAATATTATATTAAGAAAATACCACCCACAGCTTTTGATCAATCTGACCTAAAAACAGCTCTTACTGAGGCCGTCCCTGAGCTAGAAATCATATCTATCGAGCCATAAAAACCAAACACTGGCTAATAGTAATTAAAAAATCAACCCAAATTAAAAACATTTTTAAATTAAAGACGCTACTAAACTGTAGGATAGATGTGAAAGCTTTTAGGCCCCACCCAGGACATATAAAACAATGCCGTAAATGTCAACGTTTTCAGCACGTAGCATCTAACTGTAACATGCCATACCGTTGTGTAAAATGTACAGAAGAACACGCTCCTGGGAATTGCAAAATTAAGAAACCAGAAAACAACGATGAAAATCAACCAAACATCAATCAACCAAAGGTCCAAAGGACCTTCTAACCTGTTACGAAATAATGAAATCAATAGTAGAGAGGTACCCAGCTGTGAATAAAAGCGACCAAAAAACGAAACAAACTTTAATCCTGGATTTCCAAATAAAAATTGCGGTCAACTGAAGATGAAAATAGTTTTCCAAAATGTCAACGGAATCGTTCTTCTCAGAAAGAAAATCGAACTTAACCAATTTCTGAAAAAACACAAGCCAGAAATTTTAATTATTGCACAACATAACCTAAATAGCACACACGCTCCAATGTTGGATACACACCATTTTATAATCCAAACAACTATATCGGTGGCATCAGCCTTAAAAACTCAAAATAGAAAAAAAAGAATCGGGAAAACAAGTAGCCATTTGCCAAAAAAAACACCAATCCATCAGCCCAGCTGATGGCCTAGTCTACAACATAAGTCAATAAAAGAACATACATAAATACCTAAATCATAAACAATATCACGAAATCTCAATATAATTTAGTTGATCCACTCAACTTATATTCCTTGTACATATTCCCCACCTGTAAATATCCACTTTACCCTCACCCGTAGTATATAACAAAGATTTAAGTCTCAAACGAAACAATCAAAACTAATGAACTCAGGGTTTTTATAAAAAAACTTTTACCCGGAACATACCAAATCAAATGAAATTGAACTATTTTTAAGATACAATAATATACTCACATTAACAGAAATCATAAGATCAAGATTAAAAGACTAAAGACCAGATAAGCTTGAAGCGCAGGGTTAAACTTTAATTTTCTAAATAGTCATTAAGCACGAACCTTGTCAATCATGTTGTACTATTGCAGAGGCTTCTCGACTGGCCCACTACAACAAAGGGTCGACCATCACCAGTCGGGAAATCCAAACGTCTGTTCGCCAGCTTCGGCGCGGAGAGTTGGCCAAGCACGCCGTCAGTGAGGGAACCAAGGCTGTCACCAAGTACACCAGCTCCAAGTAAATTTTCAGATTCAGACATTTTTGATCACTTAAATCAAAGACCAATATAATCTCTAAGATGCGTAACGCCATACGATTTTTTTTGCACACGAATTTTTTGTGCTGGCTTTTCAACTGGCTTTTCGCTCTCCTGCCCAAAAGCAAGCGAGAGAACGCTCTAAAACCAGCCGCTCTCTTGCACGCATACTGCGACAGCCGACGACTGTATGTGTGCACATGTATTCACAAGCGGAGAAATTCGCTGCAGCGCGCTTTCGAAATATACTCCTTTTTTTAAAATTCTAACATTATTAAAAATACTTATTTTGTATTGCCTTTATATTTACTTTATTTATTAATTATTCGAATGTATAATATTTTTTAGTAATGACCAAATATATCTAAGTATAAAAAAAAACATAATTTATTTCATACATGACTTTACATTGGAATAATTGTCATTAGGGTATTCAGTATGCGACGTGTGAACGATTTTTAGGGGCCTCACAAATTTGGAAATGGCACCTTTGGGCTTTCTCCCGGCTTTTATATTGCCGTGGCATGTGCCACAGAACTTAAAGGATTCCCCAGTGAAAGCAAGCTGGCTTGCATTCTGGTAAATCTCTTCCTTAAACTCGCAATTTTCTTCCAAATAGGCTCTAGAAAGCTTACGTATTTGCTTGGGGAACCACAATCCTTTGCAGCAGAAGCAAATCTGATCATGGCCAAGTTTTACTAACCTATTGAATTTGGCTATGTGAGCATCCAATTCAAAAGGTATATTTCTAGGAGTCCTATTTCCCTGGGATAAATCAAGTCGAATCTCCAGACTTCGGTTCGCGTTCCGAAGGTTTTCTGCATCCCTATTGCCACTGAGGCTTCTATACTGACTAACTCTCTGACTAATATTTCGAATGGCATCGATAGTTGCTTGTCGAGCAGCTATACGAGCACTTCGTCGAGCCAGTGTATTTCTCGCCTGCTCGACGGCCATACGTTCCCTAAAACTCCTAGCCGTAGCTCTCCTAAACCTATCCTGCGCTCTTTGCAATAAGCGATCCTGAGTTGATCTTGCCTGCGCTCGTTGCAGGGTATTTGGTTCTTGCTCACCCGCACGATACGTAGCATCCAACCGCCTCAGAGAACGCCGCCGAGCATCGGCTGCTTGTTCACCCGCACGGAAATCAGGATCCAAGCGCCTTTCCGAACGGTCAGCAGTATTTCGGACCTGCTCTGTAGTTCGGACTGCTTGCTGACTCGCACGCAGAACGGGATCCAAGCGCCTTAACCGATGGTATGCCGTATTACTAACTTGCTCGGTAGCTCGGACTTCTCTAACTTGTCGCCTTATAGCGCGACGCCGAGTATCTGCTGCCTGTTGACTCGCACGGAAAGCGGGATCCAAGCGCCTTAACCGATGGTCAGCGGTATTAACAACCTGCTCTGTAGCTCTTTCATCGGTGTTTCTTCGCCCAATAAAGCGACGCCGAGTGTCGGCTGCTTGCTCTCCGGCACGAAGAACGGGATCCAAGCGAATTTCCCTACGTCTTGCAGTATCTGCTTCTTGCTCACCCGCCCGAAGAACGGGGTTCGAGCGAATTTCCCTACGTCTTGCAGTATTTGCTATCTGCTCACCCGCACGAGTGTGCGGATTCAAGCGTCTTGACCTACGAGACGCTGTATTTACACCCTGCTCTGAATTCCTGGCTACTGCATTTTCCCTTCTCCTACGCTGAGATTCAGAATTTTCTACCCTCTCCATCTCTTCATACTCTGGATTTTCCCTATTGGCCCTTTTTTTTCAACAATTGGTTCCTAGCCCGCTGCGATGCAGTGGGTCTATTCAAACGAGGCATTTTTGAAAATCTTAAATTTATATGACTACTACGATTATATACGCTGAGAAATATAAGAATAAGGCTTTAAAAAAGCTAAATTCTTATATTTATATAATATAAATTTTATAATATAATATAGTTAATATAAATTATATAAATAATAGAATTATAAGTGTAAGTCTTAAAAAAGACTTAGACTTATAGTACTATTACTAAGATAAATACGTAAATGTATAGAAATATAAGAATAAGCCTTAAAAAAGGCTGAATTATTTTCTTTATATACGGGTAAAGGGGCAGAGCGATTGAAAATGAATTACGTTAATAATTTGCAAAATTGTTTTTGCGCCATCTACCCCAAGACATTGGTACCACGGGCCATGAAAGGCGGAAATGTAGGCGCTAGCCATGCTTAAGCGTTTAATGGGTTTTTGGGCGTTAGAGTGGACGTGGCAAACTTTTATTAGGCCAATCGATAGGTATTGACGAAACAAATAAATATCAATTAAAATTTTCATAATAGCATCAAAACTGTGGCCACAGCTTGTGGCTTGTGGGCGTCAGAGGGGGCGTGGCACCATTTTGAAACAAACTTGCGCTGCGTAGGAACTCCTAAAATCTACATGCAAAATGACAATCTTCTAGCTTTTATAGTTTCCGAGATCTCAGCGTTCATACGGACGGACAGACAGACGGACAGATGGACATGGCTAAATCGACTCGGCTAATGATCCTGAACAATAATATATATACTTTATAGGGTCGGAAACGCTTCCTTCTACCTGTTACATACTTTTGCACGAATAAAATATACCCTTTTACTCTACGAGTAACGGGTATAAAATTGTAATGCACATTAAACTATACACGCTAGATCCCTTTCACACTAAAAATATTCTCATGCAAAATAAAATGTTATTCTTTACATACACCCCAAAACAACTAAAACCCCATAATATTATATTAAGAAAATACCACCCACAGCTTTTGATCAATCTGACCTAAAAACAGCTCTTACTGAGGCCGTCCCTGAGCTAGAAATCATATCTATCGAGCCATAAAAACCAAACACTGGCTAATAGTAATTAAAAAATCAACCCAAATTAAAAACATTTTTAAATTAAAGACGCTACTAAACTGTAGGATAGATGTGAAAGCTTTTAGGCCCCACCCAGGACATATAAAACAATGCCGTAAATGTCAACGTTTTCAGCACGTAGCATCTAACTGTAACATGCCATACCGTTGTGTAAAATGTACAGAAGAACACGCTCCTGGGGATTGCAAAATTAAGAAACCAGAAAACAACGATGAAAATCAACCAAACATCAATCAACCAAAGGTCCAAAGGACCTTCTAACCTGTTACGAAATAATGAAATCAATAGTAGAGAGGTACCCAGCTGTGAATAAAAGCGACCAAAAAACGAAACAAACTTTAATCCTGGATTTCCAAATAAAAATTGCGGTCAACTGAAGATGAAAATAGTTTTCCAAAATGTCAACGGAATCGTTCTTCTCAGAAAGAAAATCGAACTTAACCAATTTCTGAAAAAACACAAGCCAGAAATTTTAATTATTGCACAACATAACCTAAATAGCACACACGCTCCAATGTTGGATACACACCATTTTATAATCCAAACAACTATATCGGTGGCATCAGCCTTAAAAACTCAAAATAGAAAAAAAAGAATCGGGAAAACAAGTAGCCATTTGCCAAAAAAAACACCAATCCATCAGCCCAGCTGATGGCCTAGTCTACAACATAAGTCAATAAAAGAACATACATAAATACCTAAATCATAAACAATATCACGAAATCTCAATATAATTTAGTTGATCCACTCAACTTATATTCCTTGTACATATTCCCCACCTGTAAATATCCACTTTACCCTCACCCGTAGTATATAACAAAGATTTAAGTCTCAAACGAAACAATCAAAACTAATGAACTCAGGGTTTTTATAAAAAAACTTTTACCCGGAACATACCAAATCAAATGAAATTGAACTATTTTTAAGATACAATAATATACTCACATTAACAGAAATCATAAGATCAAGATTAAAAGACTAAAGACCAGATAAGCTTGAAGCGCAGGGTTAAACTTTAATTTTCTAAATAGTCATTAAGCACGAACCTTGTCAATCATGTTGTACTATTGCAGAGGCTTCTCGACTGGCCCACTACAACAAAGGGTCGACCATCACCAGTCGGGAAATCCAAACGGCTGTTCGCCTGCTTCGGCGCGGAGAGTTGGCCAAGCATGCCGTCAGTGAGGGAACCAAGGCTGTCACCAAGTACACCAGCTCCAAGTAAATTTTCAGATTCAGACATTTTTGATCACTTAAATCAAAGACCAATATAATCTCTAAGATGCGTAACGCCATACGATTTTTTTTGCACACGAATTTTTTGTGCTGGCTTTTCAACTGGCTTTTCGCTCTCCTGCCCAAAAGCAAGCGAGAGAACGCTCTAAAACCAGCCGCTCTCTTGCACGCATACTGCGACAGCCGACGACTGTATGTGTGCACATGTATTCACAAGCGGAGAAATTCGCTGCAGCGCGCTTTCGAAATATACTCCTTTTTTTAAAATTCTAACATTATTAAAAATACTTATTTTGTATTGCCTTTATATTTACTTTATTTATTAATTATTCGAATGTATAATATTTTTTAGTAATGACCAAATATATCTAAGTATAAAAAAAACATAATTTATTTCATACATGACTTTACATTGGAATAATTGTCATTAGGGTATTCAGTATGCGACGTGTGAACGATTTTTAGGGGCCTCACAAATTTAGCGATTGAACAGGATGAATATTTTTATATTTATTGTCTTTTAAATATATGGATTTAAAAATATTAAATTTTATTACAAATTTTATTATTAAATTTTACATTATACGTATTATAATAACATTATATAATATTATTATCTATGTTGGTTTCGTATCGACCTTGTAAAACAATAATTGTAGTGTTATTGAATTACTCGAGGTAGATAGCTGATGAGTCTGAGGTGACTTGCAGACGAAACTAGCTAGTCCTATCATAGTCGGGTTCACTCCCCAGGGAGTGTAAGTGTGATGAAAGTTAAGTGGAATAAATCGTTGTGTTATAGAAGAAATTAAAATATAACCAACGTATGACCTCGAGTAATTCAATAACACTACTAAAATTATTATCATAATATAAATTAAATTTATATAAGTATTTGTATATTAACTATTTTAGTTTTTTAGAAAAAAGAGAAACCCAAAGGGGAAACAAAAAGGTTTGCGCGCTTTTTTTTCCAAACATAGGCGCGCGCTTTTGGGTGAAAACTTTTTGTTTCTCCTTTGGGTTTCTCTTTTGCTTAAATAGTGAAACTTTAAGTTTGTTTAAGGGCTTATCCGGGTCTTGACACTTCAAAATATTAATTTTTTCAAACTTTTTTATATAATAGTACAAAGTTTCAGGAATGTTGTCTGAAAATTTCAAGTCGATCGAAGCAAAACTAGGAATGGGAGAAATATAAAGCCCAGCGCGTCGAATGAGTCACAACAGGCAATTCGGGCTCTGGCGTCGGGCAGATGCGGCACTTTAAACGCGTTTTTCTCAAAACCACTTTTTTGAAGTCGGTAGCTACGTTTTCTTAAAAACTATTGCACCGATCGACTTCTACTTTTGCACACTTCTTTTAGACATGTTTTTCTTGTCCTTAACGGAGGGATTTTTTTTATTTTCAATTACAACTCATTTTATAACCCAAAATATGGCCAAAATGTATGTAAAAAATTAAACTTTTTATGAAAAGAGCTACAAAAAATTGTAACGGCCAGAATTGGCCGCACAATTTAAATATCTAATATATAATATATAATCAACCACTTTAAATAAGCATAAGTTAAAACATAAGCACGATAGTTTAATGGCTCCTCTCTAGGAAGTGGGAGGGATAGAGACAATAAGTAGGTCGTTACAAGTGCGCAGTAGCAAAGGAAGCAAAGGAAGCGAAGCAGCGAGAATCAAGCCGGAGATGCAATGGAAATTTCCACCGAACACGTGAGAATCACCAGAAAGCGAGAGTACGCGACGGCAGCATCGGAGCAGAAGAGCGAGAGCGAGCTTACGCCAGCGTCACCAGCAATAGAACCCGACGTCGTGAGAGCAAGACAACTCGATCATGCAGAAAAACCGAAGCAGCGAGAAAGATGGAATGCCAAAGAACTTGGCTGCATGAGTTCTGGAGTGCGTATAAAAAGTCGAGTTCTGAACTGCGAAAGGGAGTCGAGTTCTGGATGGCGAACGGAAAAGTCGAGTGCGGGAGTAGACCTGGGATTATTTTAACTTCGCGAGCGGTAACCTTGCGGTAGTACCACGTGCACCAGCCGAGCCAGGACCTGCAGCCACACCCTCCAACGGATACCAACACCACGCTTGCCGGGATCCACTGAGTCTGTCCGAATGAGTAACGTTAAGACAAGGAGTGCGGTATAGGCAGGGAAAATCATTCACATGTAGAACCAGCATATTATTACTAAAAAGAAAACCCAAAACCCCTGTACACGAAACGATCCCACGTGCTTAAGTAGTATTTCCGTGCCTACAGTGTATTCGCCACAGCCAACCAAGCCCACCCCAAAGTTCCACCTACCCGATCCTCACGTGCATTTTCGGTGACTGCTGCAAGGTGCCCAGCCTCCGCTCCCGAATGGTACGATCACCCGCTCCCCACATGCATTTTCGGTGACTGCTGCAAGGCGCCCAGCCTCCGCTCCCGAATGGTACGATCACCCGCTCCCCACGTTCATTTTCGGTGACTGCTGCAAGGCGCCCAGCCTCCGCTCCACTTCAGAAAGCCACCTGGAAGGAATTTACGTGTGAGTTTCTGGATTTCTTTTTGCCGCCACGCTATTTTCAAACTCTAGAAGATGAGATCCACGCCAGGCTGCAGCGGCCAGGTGAAAGCTTCAAAGATTTCGCCCTCAACTTACGCTTGATGATGCGCCGAGCCCACTACGACGGGAACCAGGAATTGAATCGGATCTACGAAAATCTCCGCCCAGAGTACCAACTTTTCACGAGACGACATGAATTTGAGACGCTGACGCAATTGACCCAGCTGGTGACGAACTTCGAAGTTACCCGGGATCGGGGTCAACACAGATATGCCCAGCTGATGACGACATCGAGAGCCCGTCCCACTTTTCTGGCAAGGAACCCAACTGCCGCGAACCAGGCGTCAGACGACCAGCCCACCGAAAGGCCCAGGACATCCAACGCCCTGGTACCCATGTCACCCGAAGTCACCCATCGCTGCCTCGACGACTTGCCCAGAATCGACGTCAGAATTGCTTGCGGAAACTGCTCACAAGGTGGACATTTAAGCAGGGAATGCCGGAACCCACGGGTCTTGTTCTGCTGGGACTGCGGCCGTCAAGGGATACGAACTATCCACTGCTGCCGAGCCACGCCCTCGGGAAACGAAGAGCGCTTCCGCCCACCCAGGGAACGGACGGAGACAGCGCTCAATACCCCCGCCAGCAATAGAACCCACTCTTCGATGTGAAGGGAGCCGGATACTGGCGACGGTGTCCATCGAAGATCAGCCTCTCTGTGCTACCATCGACACCGGAGCCACGCGCACTTTCATCAGTGAAAGGGTCGCCGAGTTGGTCAGAACCGAGCAAAATCCGCGCGCAGTCATCACTCAACTCAGCCTCGCCGACGGAAGCAGAAGGGAAGTCACCCAAGCACTCAGCGTTACCATTCGTTTGGGAGGCCAGCAAGTAGTCATGTCAGTTCTGGTGTTACCCATTACAATCGATGACGTGCTCTTGGGAATGGATTTCCTCAGCAAGACAGAAGCCTCTCTGGAAATAAGCCAGGTGAGACTTAAGTTACGACAGGATCAACCAGCACTACAGGCGCAGCGGCGACCAGCCCCGCCAACCTCGTCGAATCCAACCCTGGCGAACCCAGCACTACAGGCGCAGCGGCGACCAGCCCCGCCAACCTTATCGAATCCAGCCCTGCAGGCGCAGCGGCGACCAGCCCCGCCAACCCTGCCGAATCCAGTCCAGCCGAGATACGAAGAACAGCAGAATCCCGCTGTGCACACCCGGACGGCCCCGCGTACCCGAACGCTACCATCGGATCCTGCAACAAGACCGGCGGAGGACTCCACTATACCAACACCAACCAGCGCCACCGAGGCACAGAGGACCAGCCCGAGAGATATTCTACCTGCACCATGCCCCGAAGCCATACGGCGTAACCCATTTCGACGATCTGCAGGAGCGGCAGCAGTGGCCATAGCCGCTACAGATGAACCATTAGACAGAGACACCTCAATCGTGGACGAGGCAGACCTGCAAACAGCTGAGACGGAGGTGCAAAAGTGCACCTGAATAACCAAGATGCTGACGAGGATAGCCGCGGAGCCCGCTAACTACCCAGAGTACGCCCAAGAGAACGACCAGCTGTATCGGCGATTCGGGAATCGCCCGGAAGAAGAAGACTATATTCCCTGGAAACTGTGCGTACCACACCACCTTCGAGGGCGTATCTTACAGGAGTGTCATGACCAACCCGCCGCCGGACACCTGGGAATCCGGAAAACGACCAAACGGATCATGCAGAGGTACTACTGGCCCGGACTCCGCGATGTCGTCAGGTACGTTCGCAAGTGCGAAACTTGCCAGAAATATAAGGCCAGCCAACTGAAGCCCCCGGGACAGATGCATACTCGGATCGTGGCGGAACCATTCGACACATTGTGTGCCGACTTCGTAGGACCGTTGCCCCGATCTACCCACGGCAATACTATGCTGCTGGTCTTCTTCGACTTGTTCAGTAAGTGGGTGGAACTCGTTCCGCTTCGCAAGGCGACAACGGCCCACCTATCTCGGTCGTTTCGCGAACGAATCTTGGCCAGATTCGGGGTGCCCAAGACTTTTGTATGCGATAATGGGACACAGTTTACTAGCCGGGCTTAGCCCCGCTTACCTCCTACAAGGTCGGAGGCGAGACTGCCGGGCTCACTTTATCACGAAGTCACCCTACACTCGGGCGGAGGACCCGTGACCCCCACCGCCAAGGCAACCCATCTCCAAGAGGTTTTCAAGGTAGCCTTGGAAAATATGCAACGGGCCAGCGAGAACCAAAGCAAGCACTACAATCTGAGAAGACGCACATGGCAGCCAGCCATTGGGGATCTGGTTCTCGTGATTTGCGGCCAAATTAGCTCCACGCTATGACGGGCCATTTAAGGTCCTAAACTTCGCCGCCCAAAACATCATCCGACTCCAAGACCCGAGCGCCGACGAACAGCTGGCCTGGCAGAGCTTTAGGCGTTCCATGAAGACGACATCAACAGTGAGTCCGAAGACGCCGATGGCATCTCAACAATTGAGGGTCTGGTAGAGTAGATATAATAGATTAACCTGAACATTGTAACCTTAGCCTGTAAGCTTAACCTGAACATTGTAAACCGCACTCCCAAGATAGCTAGGCAGGACTAGGTGGTAATTTTAATATTTCACAGTACCAGGAGCAGACATGCCAGGACACCACAGACGCCGCCGTTCCACCAGGAACGCTCGGCATACTCGACCTCGCACCCGCGAACGACTGGAGGACAGCGAGACGGAGGCAAACCCAATGGTGCCTGCCGTAGTAATACTCCCAGAGTCGCCCCTCACCATAAGCGACGAGCTCAGCCCTGCAACCATCGAGTATCTGGAGCACTATTTGGAGGGCTTCGATGACAATGGTGAACCATGGGCTCTAGAGGAGCAGGCGAACACTGGAGCCATGGACGTAGAGGAAGAGGAGGTACCACTTCGGACTGACAGGTTCCCACAGCTGAATATGCGCGCGATCAGCCCCATGCTAGAAGTGACCGAGCACACCCCAGTGGCCGGCCAGCTCGTGACCAGTGACGACAGAGCCACGCCTCCCCGCCAGCCGTATACGATCGAGGTGGTCGACATAAGCGACGACGACGAGCCATAGCCGCCACCAGTCACCGGACCTGCAGAGGAGGACGAAGACCCACCGCCAGCTTACGGGTCTTGGGAGGGCTTTCAGGAGCCCGCCACCTGGACAACCCCAGCAGCAACCTCAACGCCTGAGACTGGACCTTCGGGGGAAAATCGAGTGCCAGTAGGAGGGGCACGCATCGACAATTCGCTGGCCGGATGCATTGCCCAGGTGGTTTACGACTACGTGACACGAATGCCAGGTGGCGGAAGCACGCAGATGAGCGGCGGATGCGGTCCCCAGTTGGCAACACCTGTTGGCGAGCCGGTTCGCTGTTTCCACATGGACGTGGATATAGACGACGACTGCCCCAGCACCTCAGCCGACGCCCTGCGTCGTCAACAAAGCCACCAGTCACGGCAGGCCAACACCGCAGGCGGAACCCACGACGAGCGAGAGACAATAAGTAGGTCGTTACAAGTGCGCAGTAGCAAAGGAAGCAATGGAAATTTCCACCGAACACGTGAGGATCACCAGAAAGCGAGAGTACGCGACGGCAGTATCGGAGCAGAAGAGCGAGAGTACGCGACGGCAGCATCGGAGCAGAAGAGCGAGAGCGAGCTTACGCCAGCGTCACCAGCAATAGAACCCGACGTCGTGAGAGCAAGACAACTCGATCATGCAGAAAAACCGAAGCAGCGAGAAAGATGGAATGCCAAAGAACTTGGCTGCATGGGTTCTGGAGTGCGTATAAAAAGTCGAGTTCTGGACTGCGAAAGGGAATCGAGTTCTGGATGGAAACGGAAAAGTCGAGTGCGGGAGTAGACCTGGGATTATTTTAACTTCGCGACCGGTAACCTTGCGGTAGTACCACGTGCACCAGCCGACCCAGGACCTGCAGCCACACCCTCCAACGGAGTGAGTAACGTTAAGACAAGGAGTATAGGCAGGGAAAATCATTCACATGTAGAACCAGCATATTATTACTAAAAATAAAACCCAAAACCCCTGTACACGAAACGATCCCTCGTGCTTAAGGCAGGCTTGCACCTTGTTGGCGCCCAAAACCTGTTTTTTTTCTGGAATTTATTTCTTGGAAAGTATGGTAGGTGTGGGAATAAAATTTTAGCCAGTTGTAGGGTACAGTTTATTGAAGCTACACAATTTTTTTGAGTGCGATCCAAGCGAAGGGGGGAGGGGGAGTACCGAACAATGGCGGCATGTCCGCGAAAAACTCGTCCTCATGGCGAATTTTTTGGAATTCTAAGAAATAATCTGAAACGCAAAAAACGAATATATTCTTAATCTGTACACTTGCTCGCATGGCTTGAACTAGAATAATTGAAAAAACATAAAAAATGCAAAAATTATGAGCTTTTGAAAAAAAAATCGGTTTTTTCCTCATTTTTTCGTTACTCATTATTTTTTTAAATAAACAATTTTTAATATTTTCAAAAGATCCTAGTCTATACCATGCACATACTTCTGAGGAACATGTATAAAAAATTTCATGACGATTGCTCAATTTTTGCGGCTTGTACGACTTCCGCCCACTCGGAAAACATGGTTTCGAGAAAAACGCGTTTGAAAATTTTCACTATAATGGCAACGCGCTTGACACCGGTCCACCAAACGGCCGATAACTTTCGTAATTCAAGAAATTTCGACTTGAAATTTTAGGAAAGTAAAATTAAAACATGTATGTATCCGAAACTGCAAAAAAAAAAAATTTGATTTTTTTGACTTCACAAGGTGCAAGCCTGCCTTAAGTAGTACTTCCGTGCCTAAAGTGTATTCGCCACAGCCGACCAAGCCCACCCCAAAGTTCCACCGCCCAGCCTCCGCTCCCGAATGGTACGATCACCCGCTCCCCACGTGCATTAAGAATAAGAATGCATCATATAAATAATTTTGGAGAATATAATTTACAGAGTATTCTGCAAGGGTATATCAACTTCGGCTCCGCCCGAAGTTAGCTTTCCTTTCTTGTTTTCTCTGCCATAGCCATTCGAATTTGGCAATTAGAAATTTCTAGAGATAATATTTATATTGGAAAACAAACCTGTGAAAATAGCAGCACCAGCAGCACGTAAAATTCGCGCTCAAAATTACAAAACAATGTAAGCGATTTTAAATTTCTTTTTTTTCACTATTTTGCACAGCGTTTAAACTTTCAAAATAATTGCAAATGGACTGTGATAGCTGATAGACAAAAAAGGCAAGCTAAACTCAGTATTCTATCTCATAAGTAAAAGAACGACTAAAGCGATTTGTAAAAGATACAAATTATACCTTAATGTAAAAATTTAATCAATACAAATTAAGTAAGTAAATAGTAAATAAAATAAATAATACAAAACAAATGTAAGCAATTAAGCAATAGTTAGAAAACTAGCTTTTTTGGGGAACATGGAAATGTAGATTTAAATGCAGGTTGATAATATTAGATACGAATAACAGTATATAGTTTAAATATTTTAAGTCATTAGATAAAATTTTAATATATTTGAATAAAAATTAAATGTAATATTTCCATTTTAAAGTTAATAAAAAACAGCCATGGATTAAAAAATAAAGCGAAATATATATAATTAAATATCCTTTAAATATATTTGAAAAACTTTAATACTGTTTTGTATTAATAACGCGAAACTTGTGACTGCAGGGAAAAATTCGACTTTATTTTTTTGACGACAAAGCGACGAAAGGGAGTTTGCTTGATGAGGTTCATTTGACAATTGACTTTAATTTCAATATATATGTCATTAAAATCGCTTTGCACCAAGATCTTATTATAATTTACATAAAATACCCTATTATTACCGATCGTTGTAAAATTTACAATTCAAGATCCATTTCACATAAAGATGGAAAATTATTAATCGACAATCACGTCGCAAAATGTAAAAACAAGTATTATGTAATGTCTAATTTTAAGAAAGAATTGTTTAATAATTACTGCACAATAAATCCAGAAGGATCGTGTTTTACAAATTTATTAAATGGAGAAAAAACAAAATGTAAAAAAATCAGAGAAAACAAGAGAGAACGCTATAGTCGGGTGCCCCGACTATCAGATACCCGTTACTCAGGTAAAGGGAGTGCGAGGGAGATGGTGATAGAAACTTTGATCACGCATAACTTTTTAACGAATGGTCCGATTTGAAAAATTTCTTCTACATTTCGATAGGTATTGATAAACACAATAAAACTGCATTTTTACTTTTCCGAAATATTCAAATTTTTAAAATCGTATATAAGCGATTGTGGGCGTTAAAGGGGGCGTGGCACCAGTTTGAAACAAACTTGCGCTGCGTAGGAACTCCTAAAATCTACATGCAAAATGCCAATCTTCTAGCTTTTATAGTTTCCGAGATCTCAGCGTTCATACGGACGGACAGACAGACGGACAGACAGACGGACAGACGGACAGACGGACAGACGGACATGGCTATATCGACTCGGCTAGTGACCTTGATCAAGAATATATATACTTTATAGGGTCGGAAACGCTTCCTTCTAGCTGTTACATACTTTTGCACGAATACAATATACCCTTTTACTCTACGAGTAACGGGTATAAAAATAAAAATGTAGATGTAATCCAAGAAGGAGCCATTTTTGTAAATGGAAAAAATGTTATCAATGACACCCATTTAGAAGGGTCGTATTTAGTAACTTTTAATGGCACTTCTATAATTAATAATGTAACATCATCACATCAATACATCACTGCTCGTAAACATACCGATTTTTTAGTAACCGAATATATAATGTCAAATAATTCGGAACTTTCATTCGATAATATTAACATATTAAATCCTTTTATTCAAATCAAACAAACTCAAATACCAATTTCGTTAATATTGGTCATACTTACATTTATATATTTAATGATTATGCTTATAATTAAATACAGAAAATTTATAGTATTCCAATCACGGGAAATCCATATAGAAATTAATGAAGAAAATAATATACCCGAAAATGAAAATATCAATATTCCCGACAATGAAAACAGCCTAGAAGAAAATATCATTGTCGAACTGACTAATCAATTACAGTCAATATACCCTTCAGTTCCAATGAATGAATAACGATTCAATTTAGGATGGGGGGAGTTATATAACACATTACTTAGGGCCACTTACCCGTTTTATAAACAACTTTGAGCCCAGCCCAATTTCCAAATAATTCAAAATTGACTCCGAGATAAACCCGTAGTCAGCTATTTCATTCAACTACGCCTTCGACTACGCCTTCCTCAGCCGATATTCCAAACATCGGTGTTGCTGCTTATTTTCACAGGTTTGTTTTCCAATATAAATATTATCTCTAGAAATTTCTAATTGCCAAATTCGAATGGCTATGACAGAGAAAAAAAGACCAAAGATTAGTGGAAACAAGTTCTGCCTGTCCCACTGCCAAAAATCAAGGCGCGATTTTCCCGACCTTAAATTGTTTAAGTTTCCCGAAAAGGATCCAACAATTTTAAAGAAATGGGCGGAAAAGTGTCAATTTTTTTGTGGCGAATATGAAATGAAAGTAGTGATTACTCATTATGGTTCGATACGAATAATGAATGTTATGTGCATAAGATAGATCTCTTATGGGGTTATCCGGGTCTTAGAGCACGAAAAAAGCCTATTTTCGTGAATTTTTTTTTAAAGATCTTACGACAATTTCACAAATTGTTTATGGTTTGACCAACATTGTGTAAAAATTTGAACCAAAAATTTTAAAAATTGAGCCGTTGAGGCAGGCTTGAACTTGACCTCATAAAAAATTGTGTCCTTGCGCTAGGCAAAATATATCCTTCAATTTTTATCTGAAATCAAAAAACCAAAGTTATTCTGATAGTGTATGTGTCTGGCTTGTCCTCTACGAGCCATTTTTTTTAAAATTAAAAATGGAATTTTTTGTAGTTTTATCATAAAAAATTTAATTTTTTACGAAAATTTTGGCCATATTTTGCCTTATAAAATGAGTTGTAATTGAAAATAAAAAAATCCCTCCGTTAAGGACAAGAAAAACATGTCTAAAAGAAGTGTGCAAAAGTAGAAGTCGATCGGTGCAATAGTTTTTAAGAAAACGTAACTACCGACTTCAAAAAAGTGGTTTTGAGAAAAACGCGTTTAAAGTGCCGCATCTGCCCGACGCCAGAGCCCGAATTGCCTGTTGTGACTCATTCGACGCGCTGGGCTTTATATTTCTCCCATTCCTAGTTTTGCTTCGATCGACTTGAAATTTTCAGACAACATTCCTGAAACTTTCTACTATTATATAAAAAAGTTTGAAAAAAATTAATTTTTTGAAGTGTCAAGACTCGGATAAGCCCTTAAACAAACTTATTAAAGTTTCACTATTTAAGCAAAAGAGAAACCCAAAGGAGAAACAAAAAGTTTTCACCCAAAAGCGCTCGCCTATGTTTGGAAAAAAAAGCGCGCAAACCTTTTTGTTTCCCCTTTGGGTTTCTCTTTTTTTTAAAAAACTAAAATAGTTAATATACAAATACTTATATAAATTTAATTTATATTATGATAATAATTTTAGTAGTGTTATTGAATTACTCGAGGTCATACGTTGGTTATATTTTAATTTCTTCTATAACACAACGATTTATTCCACTTAACTTTCATCACACTTACACTCCCTGGGGAGTGAACCCGACTATGATAGGACTAGCTAGTTTCGTCTGCAAGTCACCTCAGACTCATCAGCTATCTACCTCGAGTAATTCAATAACACTACAATTATTGTTTTACAAGGTCGATACGAAACCAACATAGATAATAATATTATATAATGTTATTATAATACGTATAATGTAAAAACACCACATATTTTTAAATCCATATATTTAAAAGACAATAAATATAAAAATATCCATCCTGTTCAATCGCTAAATTTGTGAGGCCCCTAAAAATCGTTCACACGTCTCATGCTGAATACCCTAATGACAATTATTCCAATGTAAAGTCATGTATGAAATAAATTATGTTTTTTTTTTATACTTAGATATATTTGGTCATTACTAAAAAATATTATACATTCGAATAATTAATAAATAAAGTAAATATAAAGGCAATACAAAATAAGTATTTTTAATAATGTTAGAATTTAAAAAAAAGGAGTATATTTCGACAGCGCGCTGCAGCGAATTTCTTCGCTTGTGAATACATGTGCACACATACAGTCGTCGGCTGTCGCAGTATGCGTGCAAGAGAGCGGCTGGTTTTAGAGCGTTCTCTCGCTTGCTTTTGGGCAGGAGAGCGAAAAGCCAGTTGAAAAGCCAGCACAAAAAATTCGTGTGCAAAAAAATCGTATGGCGTTACGCATCTTAGAGATTATATTGGTCTTTGGTCTGACATCAGTCATTTGCTGTGCTGATGTCTGCTTGAAGTGCAAACTTATTTTCTTGTTTTTAGTGTTTAAGGCCTTTAATCGAAACAATGTTGTGATTCTATACGAACTTAAATGTTTCATGAAGCACTTTGCATTTATGAAAATGTAATATCTTGTTTCGTTGGGCTTTTATCGCTGAATAAACTTGAACATTGTCATTTGTAATTTGAGCAATTTATTTAAAAACCTATTTTAAAATTAGAAATCTAACAAATATTTGTACGATTCTTAATACAAAATGAAATTTGAACTTTTTACTTTAGGAAATATTGAAAATTTAATGCGTTTTCATTAATTAAGATATTTTATTACTTGTTCCAAGTTGATCCCAGTCGACATAAAAAGTTTGCTTCCAGGGTACATTCGGTTTAGTTTTCGAGATAAAAAAAATATAAAAGTTTTAAAATGTTATAGTTATTTAAGATTTTCTTAAACAAATCATTTGCATGCTTGGTCGACTTAATTTTTTAGTAATGTTTATGATAGTTTGTCTAAAATAGGCAAATTTGGCTTGACTATTCCCATACAATCTTGCTCCTATTACAAATCGTACCAAGTCCCAATCAAAAGAAAAATATAAATTGCATTGTTTTTATTTTGTTTAATAGTTATGGGATTCCCCAACACTGCTGACTTATTTTCAGAGTGTGTTTTATAGTTTTTCGATTTTTTAATGAGATTTGAATATGCCATGTGGGTTGGACTTGTCCCATACAACCTTGTGCCTGATAAAAGTCCCACCAAATACCAATCGAAAAAAAATACAAATTTGCTCTTTTTCGAGATAGGTTTAGTTTTGTTTGATAAATAAGGGATTCGTTATCGTTGCTAAACTATTTTCAAGTTGAGTTTAATAGTTTTTCGATTTTTTAATGAGATTTGAATGGCTTGGCTATTCCCTTACAATCTAGATTTTCAACATATTTGCAAACTTATTTTTAGAGTGTGTTTTGCAGTTTTTCTATTTTTCAAAGAGATTTAAATACGCCATGTGGGTTGTGCTTGTCCCCTACAACCTTGTGCCTGATAATAGTCCCACCAAATACCAATCGAAAAAAAATACGAATTCGAACTTTTTCGAGATAGGTTTAGTTTTATTTGATAAATAAGGGATTCGTTTTCGTTGCTAAACTATTTTAAAGTTGAGTTTAATAGTTTTTCGATTTTTTAATGAGATTTGAATGGCTTGGCTATTCCCTTAAAATCTAGCTCTTATTTAAAATCGTACCAAGTCCCAATCAAAAAAAAAATATAAATTGTATTGATTTTTGACATATTTTTGATTTGTTTAATAGTTAAGAGATTCCTAAACGTTGCCAACTTATTTTCAGAGTGTGTTTTGCAGTTTTTTCGATTTTTTAAACAGATTTGAATATGCCATGTGGGTTGTGCTTGTCCCAAACAACCTTGTGCCTAATAAAAGTCCCACCGAATACCAATCGAAAAAATACAAATTTGAACTTTTTCGAGATAGGTTTTGTTTATAGGTTACTTATGTTAAAGTTAAAGTGATATTCCCTTAAAACCTTGCACTTTGTTCACATCCCAATGCCATACCCCTAAAGCGAATTACGAGCCATTTTGGTACAAGCCATTTTCGATTTCTATGTTGATATTTATATTCACTGATGTTCACTTCGCGTTTGAAAACACAATAAACGGTTGCCGCGTTCGCTGCCTGCTTAGATAGCAAAATGTGGAGGATTGGAAAGAGAAAGAGGTAGAGGCCATCTCGTTTGACGAGCGAAGAGCGAGACGAATATATCGCTCGGATAGAGCTGCAAAAACATCGATGGTGGCACTATCGATAGTTTTGATTTTTTGCAGAGTAAAGCCTAGTATCCACTTCGACGTAAACCGTACGCCACTCATGAGAGAGAGCGAGAGGCAAACAGCTGGCGTTCACTTTTCGTCGGGCCTTTTTTTCACTTCGGTCTCCTGATTGACGAAAAAAATACCAGAAAATTCCATAGCGTTGCCAGTCTGCGGAAACGTGAACCCTAGCGAAAAGATTAAAAAATTTAATCTTTTGGCGAGCGCTTCTCACTGAACATTATAAGAAATGGAGTGAAAAACTCAAAAAACTCACAAAAGTCGATTGCAGGTGTTTATATGTGAGGACAAAATAACATTAATACTATCTGGGGTGCCTCTTGTCAGAGCAAAATGTTTTTTAGGTCCAGAATGTACGAAAAAACACAATAAAAGTGCAGCTATGAACTTTTGAGTTTTTCCCTCAATTTCTTATAATGTTCAGTGAGAAGCGCTCGCCAAAAGATTAAATTTTTTAATCTTTTCGCTAGGGTTCACCCAAAGTTTATTTCCGCAGACTGGCAACGCTATGGAATTTTCTGGTATTTTTCGTCGATCGATGGACCGACGTGAAAAAAGGCCCGACGAAAGTGAACGCCAGCTGTTGCCTCGCTCTCTCCATGACTGGCGTACGGTTTACGTCGAAGTGGATACTAGGCTTTAAAGCCTAGTATCCCTAGCGAACCCTAGGCTTTAAAGCCTAGTATCCACTTCCACGTAAACAGTACGCCAGTCATGAGAGAGAGCGAGAGGCAAACAGCTGGCGTTCACTTTTCGTCGGGCCTTTTTTTCACTTCGGTCTCCTGATCGACGAAAAAAATACCAGAAAATTCCATAGCGTTGCCAGTCTGCGGAAATAAACTTTGGGTGAACCCTAGCGAAAAGATTAAAAAATTTAATCTTTTGGCGTGCGCTTCTCACTGAACATTATAAGAAATGGAGGGAAAAACTCAAAAAACTCACAAAAGTCGATTGCAGGTGTTTACATGTGAGGACAAAATAACATTAATACTATCTGGGGTGCCTCTTGTCAGAGCAAAATGTTTTTTAGGTCCAGAATGTACGAAAAAACACAATAAAAGTGCAGCTATGAACTTTAAATTAGCAAATAATTATCAGTAAATTAAAAAAAAAGAACTGTTAATTTTAAATTGTATTGTTTTTTAATTTCTTTGTACAGCGGTAGACTTTTCTTGCCAAGGTATTTGATAATATCTTTTAAAGGCTCTTTCCCGCAAATACGATATTTGAATTTTAACTGCTTGTCAACAAACCCAGCTGATTGACAGTACGACCGTAGCACGCTTAAATCTGATGAACTCTCAAACTTTTGGTCACACTGGAAAGATTAAAGTTTTTACGGTAGCGTAATCGTTTGTCGATCTGGATACTAGGCTTAAGTCATGTCGACGGTCAAACATTGTGATCGATAGGTAGAATAAGTATTGTGAGAGAAATCTAGTATTTGTTAATTTATCCGAATTTGTATGGATTTCGTGGCCCTTGAAATGTGGGCTTACTAATCTCGGTAACATGGATGCCGCCATAAATTGTGCTTCTCATTGTCTTGTGAATTGTAGGAGGGCACACTGCGGTAAGCTTAAGTTAGTTTGAAATGTATAAGTCTGATTTGAATTGTTAACAGAATAAAACCCAGCGCCCCAGCGCAACGCCACACACAACATCGGCGCACGTCGCCTTCTGAAGTCACCCTCTCTTCGGACCTACGCGTGTGGGGTAGCCGTTAAAAAGGCAACTCCGTATGATGCAAGACAACTCCTTTTATTCGCAGTCCTAGGGAGACTGTGGAGGGCAACTTGCGCTGGAGGACGGCTTGACGACCAGCTAGAGAGTTGCCAGGAGCAATACCCGTACCAGTAGAGGAGTCGCAGACAGCGACATAGAGGGGCGCAGACAGCGCCGAACACTGGGTACGGAGGGAGACGCAGGCAGCGTCAGTTAAGGAGACCACAGGCAGCGGTCAGGAGGCGCAAGGAGCGCCAAGCATCGGCGACCGCAGACAGCGGTCAGGAGGCGCAAGGAGCGCCAAGCAACGGCAGCCGCAGCAGCGGCCAGAAGGCATAGGTGCCGCCATTTTGGAGAGCGCCATATTTGGACCTTGGGATGCAGCATTCCCCCAAGAGGAGTACGCGGCTGAAAGGAGGGGAAGCCACCCCTACAGCAGCGCGAGCGGATCAGCAGCCAGTGAGTAGTGGAGCAGAAAACCGGCCGCGAGTGAAAATAACCTCGGCGGCGGCCATTTCGAGCCCAGCCACTACGGTGACTACAGTCGCGTCCCAACCCGGAGGCACTGCTGTCACAGCTGCGGAGATGAGCCAGTCCCTCACGTCGGACCTGTTGAAGAGGATCGCGGCGTTGGAGGAGGAGCTGAAGCAGGTTAGAACCCTGAGCAGTACGAGCACCGCCAATTGCGCGCCAATCGCAGTTGGCCCAAGCGCAGACGGCGCCGACAGTGGAGCGTCGGAGCGGCCGCCATCTTGGAGCGGGCCGCCATTAGCCACATCTAACGGTGAGGCCCCAACTAACGGGGTCGGGCCGGTCCCACATAGCGGTGTCGGTGCGAGCAGTGCGGCCTGCACGCTGCCGCCATCTTGGAGTGGACCGCCATTGCTAACGACTAGCAGTCATCATGTGGAGCCACTGTGTGCTACGAGTGTTGCGCAGACAGCGCATGGATTCGTGCTACCGGGCGGGAGCATCCACAACGTGGCAACAGCATCGCCATTTGTCGGATCCTACGCCTCGATGACGCCGAATGGAATCCAAGGATCGTATGGGCCAAGGAGGCTCCCGGACCTGCCTGTATTTGGAGGGCAGCCCGAGGAGTGGCCGATTTTCAACTGTGCGTTTGTGGAGACGACCCAAGCATACAACTGCACAGACTTGGAGAACAACCAGAGGTTGTTGAAGGCGCTGAAGGATGAAGCACGCGAGACAGTGAAGTCGCTGCTAATTCACCCTGGGAACGTCAGCGCTGTAATGGAGCAGCTGCGCTTTAGGTTTGGCCGACCGGAGCAGCTTATACGCAGCCAGCTGAACAGTGTGCGAGAGGTGCCGCCGATTTCGGAGCAGCACCTGGCGAGGATCGTTCCCTTCGCCACCCGAGTGAGTAACCTCACGGCCTTCTTGCAGTCAGCGAAGGCGGAGCAGCGCCTGTGGAACCCAACGCTAATGGAGGAGCTTGTGGCAAAGCTACCTACGAGCAAGCGAGTGGACTGGGCCAGGCATGCTGCATCGATCGAGCCCTTTCCCACTGTAGCGCACTTCAGCGCGTGGCTACAGGAGTACGCAAACGTTGTGTGTACGGTTTTGGACGTCGAGGGAAAGGAGCCGAGGCGACGAGTTCTGCATGCGAGCGTCGACCATAACGGATGCGATCAACAGGATGATCGGCATGGAGGTTGTCCAATTTGTGGAGGGCAAGAGACATCGGCTCTGCTTCACATGCTTACAGAGCGGACATACGACCGGATCCTGCGATGCATATGGCGAGTGCCAGATCAACGGATGTCGTAGATTGCATCACCGTCTGCTACATGGCACAGACGAGGAGCGAAGATGGCCGGCGCGAGGTGGCTTTAGGCGCCACAACGGAGGAAACCAGCAGTCAGCAGTTTCCAGACGCGGCCCGGATAGGAGAGCTTCGCCACGAGGTGGTTACAGGGACCACGAAGGGAGCCAGCAGTCGGCTGTCCCTAGAAACAGCCTGGAGAGAAGGGCCCCGCAGCCAGCGAAGGCGCCTGTGCAGAGGAATTTAAGCTGCATTGACGCCGAAGGAGGCCGACTTTTGTTCCGTATACTGCCAGTAACGCTGTACGGAGCTGGTCGCCAGGTGGACACATACGCGCTCTTGGACGAGGGATCCTCCGTCACGATGATCGATGACGAGCTACGGAGGGATCTGGGAGTGCGAGGCGAGCGTCGACAGCTGAACATTCAATGGTTCGGAGGAAGGGCTAGTAGAGAGCCCAGTAACGTGGTGAGTCTAGAGATAAGTGGTGCTGGGAAGCCCACTCGCCACGCTTTGAGGAACGTGTACTCCGTTTCCAGCCTGAGTCTGCCGATGCAGACGTTAGGCCGACGAGATGTCCAAGGCGTGCATAAGGATGCGCGTCTGCCGATGAAGCCCTATACCAATGTGGTGCCCAAGTTGCTCATCGGACTGGATAATGGACATTTAGGATTGCCACTTAGGACGAGGCGGTTTGCCAGAGAGGGACCGTATGCGGCCGCAACCGAGCTGGGATGGGTTGTGTTTGGGCCAGTAAGTGGACAATCGACTACGCCGTCACCGAGGTCCTGCCTACTTGCCGTGTCAATGGACGACACGATGGAACAGATGGTGGAGGACTACTTCGAGATGGAAAGCTTTGGTGTGAAGCTCGCGCCACAGGTCGCAGGCAGCGATGACGCGCGGGCACAAAGGATCCTCGAAGACACCACGGTGAAAGTAGGGCGTCGCTACCAGACGGGATTACTCTGGAAGGATGACCACGCTGTGCTGCCACGGAGCTACGAGATGGCGCACAGACGGCTGATCAACGTCGAGAAGAAGTTGAAGCGCAACAGGCAGTTGGCGCTGGAATACGATCGCATCATCAGGGATTACGTAGCCAAAGGATATGCGAGGAAGCTGCAGCATGATGAGGTCGCGGTGAAGAGCGACCGGCTATGGTATTTGCCACATTTTGGTGTCGAAAACCCGAACAAGCCCGGTAAGGTCCGGCTTGTGTTCGATGCTGCAGCCAAGGTTGGAGGAACCTCTCTAAATTCGGCGCTGGACAAGGGGCCTCAGCATTACAAGCCCTTGCCAGCCGTGCTCTTCCACTTCAGGGAAGGAGCAGTCGGAGTCTGCGGTGACATCAAGGAGATGTTCCACCAGGTGCTGATCCGACCCGAGGACCGATGTTCCCAACGATTCCTTTGGAGAGATGGCAATGAAGATCGAGACCCGGATGTGTACGAGATGAACGTAATGACGTTTGGAGCAGCCTGCTCGCCGAGCGCTGCGCATTACGTGAAGACGGTGAATGCCCTGAAGTTTCGGGATTCAGATCCGAGGGCAGTTAAGGCCATCATCGACCACCATTACGTCGATGACTATGTGGACAGTTTCGCTACAGAGAGCGAAGCTATCAGTGTATCTACCCGAGTGAAAGAGATACATGCGGAGGCTGGATTCGAGTTATGCCAGTTTTCATACAGCTCACCCATCGTGGAAGCGGCGTTGGGACCACCTGGACGAGTCAAGAGCGTCGGATGGGGTGAGGCTGAGCAGAAGATCCTTGGAATGCGATGGCAGGTAGCCACGGACGACTTCAGGTTCAACGTGGAGTATCACCGAGTGCCAAGTAGCGTTCTAAGTGGAGATCGAGTCCCTACAAAGAGGGAGTATTTGAGCCTGCTGATGTCAACGTTCGACCCATTGGGATTCCTGTGCTGCCTGATGATTACAGCGAAGCTGCTGTTGAGAGAGATCTGGAGGCAGAAGATCCAGTGGGACGAACCACTACCAGAGGAAATAGGCAAAGCCTTTGCAGCCTGGCGCAGGGAGATGGACGCCGTGGGACAGTTCCGATGTCCACGCCAATATTTTGGTCATGGAGCGGTTCGGACCATCGAGTTGCACGTGTTCGTGGATGCAAGTCAATCTGCATTCGCGGCGGTGGCCTATTGGAGGGTCACGTACGAGGATGGAAACGTGCTGGTTAGCTTCGTGTGCGCAAAGACGAAGTGCGCGCCCATGAGGACGATGTCGATCCCAAGGCTAGAGCTGCAGGCAGCGGTTCTTGGAACCAGACTGATGAACACTGTCAAGGAGGAGCACAGTGTGGACACCAGCGAGACGGTGTTATGGACGGACTCAAAAACGGTGCTGAGATGGATCGGCAGCACCCACCGCCGGTACAAGCAGTTTGTTGGCAACCGAGTGGCGGAGATTTTGGAGTCGTCGAAGGTTTCCCAGTGGCGATGGGTACCTACAGCTGACAACGCAGCGGATGATGCGACGCGGTCGCAGAATAAGGCGGACCTTAGCCCGGAATCACGGTGGCTAAGGGGACCAGCATTTTTGAGGCAGCCTGAGAGCGGCTGGCCGGCGCCTGAGGAGGGAACTAAGGGTGTTCCAGATGCGCCTGATGAAGAGGAGATGCCCAGTGAGTTTGCACTGGTGGCCACAAATGAATTTGTCATTCCGTTTCAGAGATACTCGAGCTTCAGTCGCCTGGTGAGGACCACAGCCTGGGTCTTAAGGTTTGCGCGCTGGTGCCGCAAGCAGAGAAGCGAGCTCGAGGAGTACGGACTCACTGCAAAGGAGTGTGAGAACGCGGAGAACCTGTTAGTCAGACAGGCCCAATTGGAGTCGTTCCCCGACGAGATGAGGTCGGTGGAATGCGGAAAGAACGTCGCCAGCTCGAGTGAGATTCGAGGTCTGACGCCTTACGTGGATGAACACGGAGTTCTGCGAACTTATGGCAGAGTTGATGCCGCGCTGTGCATGCCGTACAGTGCGAGGAGGCCAGTAATACTGTCACACAGGCACAGTCTTACGGAATTAATTGTGAGGCATTTTCACGCCCAGATGAAGCATCAAAATGTGGATGCGACGATTGCTCAGATCCGGACGAGATTCTGGGTAACGAAGATGAGACGAGTGATGAAGGAAGTAATCTCGTCGTGCAACGAGTGCAAGTTGCAGCGAACGCGGCCGATGCCGCCGATAATGGGACCCCTTCCAGAGGATCGATTGGAAGCGGGGGTTGGCCATTCAAGTACACCGGATTGGACTACTTTGGACCACTGCTGGTGACTGTATCCCGTCACAGAGAGAAACGTTGGGTCGCCTTGTTTACGTGCCTGACGACAAGGGCGATTCATCTAGAGTTGGCGCATGACCTGTCGACGGATTCCTGCATAATAGCGATCAGGAACTTCGTCTGCCGTAGAGGACCAGTACAAAGACTGCGGAGTGATAACGGCAAGAACTTTGTGGGAGCTGACAGGGAGGCCAGACGATTTGGAGACGTGTTCGAGACGGAGAGGATACAGAGTGAGTTGTCCAGCAGAAGCATTGAATGGGTTTTCAATTGCCCATCGAACCCGTCTGCGGGCGGAGTATGGGAGCGGATGGTGCAGTGCGTCAAGCGAGTGCTGCGCCATACCCTGAAGGAAGTCGCGCCGAGGGATCATGTGTTGGAAAGTTTACTGATCGAGGCGGAGAATGTGGTCAACTCGCGCCCGCTCACCCACTTGCCGGTGGATGCGGACCAAGAGGCGCCGTTGACGCCAAACGACCTGCTCAAGGGAGCAGCTAATCTACCGAATACGCCTGGATTGGATGCGGAGCTACCCAAGGAGGGTTCTACACGAAAGCAGTGGAGGATTGCCCGCATGCTGCGAGACCGTTTCTGGAGGAGGTGGGTCTTGGAGTACCTGCCTACGCTTGTGCGCCGCGAGAAGTGGTGCCGAAGAACGGAGCCCATCCGCCAGGGCGATATGGTCTTCGTCTGCGATCCTGCCTTGCCCAGACGAGAGTGGCGCAAGGGCATCGTGGAGGAGATATACAGCGGAGCTGATGGAGTCGTCAGACGCGCTACAGTGCGCGTGAACGACAATGGCCTATCTCGGACAATGTTGCGGCCCGTCTCAAAACTCGCGGTTTTGGATTTGAGTGAAGCGGTTCTTCACGGGGTCGGGGATGTCGACGGTCAAACATTGTGATCGATAGGTAGAATAAGTATTGTGAGAGAAATCTAGTATTTGTTAATTTATCCGAATTTGTATGGATTTCGTGGCCCTTGAAATGTGGGCTTACTAATCTCGGTAACATGGATGCCGCCATAAATTGTGCTTCTCATTGTCTTGTGAATTGTAGGAGGGCACACTGCGGTAAGCTTAAGTTAGTTTGAAATGTATAAGTCTGATTTGAATTGTTAACAGAATAAAACCCAGCGCCCCAGCGCAACGCCACACACAACATCGGCGCACGTCGCCTTCTGAAGTCACCCTCTCTTCGGACCTACGCGTGTGGGGTAGCCGTTAAAAAGGCAACTCCGTATGATGCAAGACAAGTCATAAAACAATTAAATAGGGATGTCGAAAATATATCAAAATATCGATATATCGATGATATTTAAAAAAAAATATTATCATATTATATCATTATTTGTAAATGATATTTTGGTCCTTTCTAATGGTTGGTCACTTTAAAGCCTTAGCCCACGCCGACAAAACTTAAACTTCAACTCAAAACTCAAAATGAGCGCAAAAAAGTATTTCACTGAATTCAAATCAAACTCAGCAAAATTAATTAAAACAAGTGGAAACACAACTAACCTAGCATCGCACTTAAAAAATAGGCACATGGATGCTTTTCAAAAATGTTCAAAGGTAAGTAAATGCAAAAAGCCGGAATGAATAAAAGGCGACACACACAAACACGAATATAGCGGTTTAACTTTTTGTGGTACATGCACATGTGCCGGAAGTGCAACATTTTTTTATCAAGAATGTGAAAAATATTAATTGTATAATTTTGTATATTTTAGAGCACCACAAGAGGAGTACGTGAAAGTCAACCCAGTATTCAAGCTTCGTTCTTGGCAGAAAATCAGAAAGGTAAACAAATTTAAATATAAGTAATTTATTATATTCAATATTTTAACCAGCAAAAGAAAAAAACAAAACTGACTCCTTAATACAAATGATTTGTAAAGACAATATGCCTGTTAGAAGTGTTGAAAAAGAGGGCCTGAAAGGCATTGCTAAAACATGAGTTCCGAACTACAAACTACCAAGTCGATCGAAGGTATATAACCATATAACCGAGCGAGTCCTTTTAAAGTCATTAAGTACAGATTTCTTTTCCTAGCATTTCATATCATTTTATTTGTATTTTACTTAATATGCCTACTTTAAAAATGTATAATTAGATTTAAGTCGACGGCTTAATGAATGTTTATTTTACTTCAATTTCTTTATATTATTAGTTTAAAAGTACTTAAATAAAAGCTTAGTTCAAAAATTTCTGCTTCTCGTTTTCTTGAATTTCTTCACATTTTGTTTGCTAAAGCAAAATATTAAGGGTGCTGTGCGCTGTGAATTTTAAATGAGCAGCCTGTGATGTCCTCTCCCATTAAAATTTATATATTTTGAAAAAAATGAAATATAATCTATATATCGATATTTGAAAATATCAATTTATGATACTTTTTTAAAAACCAAATATCATCGATACGATATTTTTAAAAAATTCGACAACCCTACAATTAAATCACTAAACCCAAACTTACATACACAAGATCAACTGTCACCTGACATTGACCTTTCAAACGATGAAGCTACATCAATTGATATTGATCTCAATCTTAACAACTCTTGAGAAATAATATCAACTTTTGATAAGGTCATAAAAGAGACGATAAAACATTTTACAATAGCTTATATCTAAGGACCTTCTCCAAATACTCAAAACTAAAAAAAACTAACTAAAAATAATAAAAAAAACAAGAGAGAACGTTATAGTCGGGTGCCCCGACTATCAGATACCCGTTACTCAGGTAAAGGGAGTGCGAGGGAGATGGAGATAGAAACTTTGATCACGCATAACTTTTTAACGAATGGTCCGATTTGAAAAATTTCTTCTACATTTCGATAGGTATTGATAAACACAATAAAACTACATTTTTACTTTTCCGAAATATTTAAATTTTTAAAATCGTATATAAGCGATTGTGGGCGTTAAAGGGGGCGTGGCACCATTTTGAAACAAACTTGCGCTGCGTAGGAACTTCTAAAATCTACATGCAAAATGTCAATCTTCTAGCTTTTATAGTTTCCGAGATCTCAGCGTTCATACGGACAGACAGACGGACAGACGGACAGACAGACGGACAGACGGACATGCCTAGATCGACTCGGCTAGTGATCCTGATCATGAATATATATACTTTATAGGGTCGGAAACGCTTCCTTCTAGCTGTTACATACTTTTGCACGAATACAATATACCCTTTTACTCTACGATTAACGGGTATAACTATGGGCCCAGATGGCACAAGTAACTTTCAATTATAACATAGCAATTATATTTAATCACTGCCTCAATACAGGATATTTTCCATCTGAATGGAAACACAGCAAAGTCATCCTAATCCCAAAAACAAGCCTAACAGCTTGCGATCTTTTAGACCAATTGCAATACTATCCGCAATAAGTTTACTGTTAGAAAAAGTAATAGCATCAGAAATTAAACGACACCTGAATTCCAACAGAATATTAAAAGAAAATCAGTGCGGGTTCAAAGACGGACTATCAACTAATCAGGCATCTGCTGCAGCCAATGATTTCATTTACGGAAATCTGGCCTGCTGGACTCATCTACAAAATGAGCCAACATTTTAATTTTAGACCAGAAACCATTAAAATAATACAAAACAAGGACGGAAGCTAACTTCGGCAAGCCGAAGTTTTAATACCCTTGCAGACCTGTCGACGGACTGAAAAAGTAGCAAAAGGAATAAGGTATACATAAGTAAACTAGATTTGCATCGTTTCATGTCAATTGCTTTTATACTGCAACAATGTCATATAAAAATAGAAAATTTATGTCAGTAGCTTACACACTGCGCGAAATATTCTGATAATCATAAAATTTGGACCGATTTCACCCTATGGTTCCTATGGGAGCTATAAGATATAGACGTCCTGATCAACGTATGCATTAAAAAATACGATTTGGAATGATTCATGACAGTTGCTTATATACTGCGCGAAATATCCTAAAAATCATTAAATTTCAACCGATTTCATCCTATTGTTCCTATGGGAGCTATAGGATATAGACATCCGATGGGGGCGGTTTTAACTGATTTTAAGACGACTGTGAAAGTTTCAGATCGCTAGCTTTTAAACTGAGCTCGCAATCGGTATTGAAACAGACGGGCAGAACGTCTCCTTCACTGCGTTACAAACTTCTGACGAAATATCCGCAGGATATAAGTCGAGTGCACAGAATGACATTAATACATACCTAGACATGCTATGCAATTACTTTACCAAATTAAACTGAATGCTAAACAAGAGAGAACGCTATAGTCGGGTGCCCCGACTATCAGATACCCGTTACTCAAGTAAAGGGAGTGCGAGGGAGATGGAGATAGAAACTTTGATCACGCATAACTTTTTAACGAATGGTCCGATTTGAAAAATTTCTTCTACATTTCGATAGGTATATATAAACACAATAAAACTGCATTTTTACTTTTCCGAAATATTTAAATTTTTAAAATCGTATATAAGCGATTGTGGGCGTTAAAGAGGGCGTGGCACCTTTTTGAAACAAACTTGCGCTGCGTAGGAACTCCTAGAATCTGCATGCAAAATGCCAATCTTCTAGCTTTTATAGTTTCCGAGATCTCAGCGTTCATACGGACAGACAGACGGACAGACAGACGGACAGACGGACATTGCTATATCGACTCGGATAGTGACCCTGATCAAGAATATATATACTTTATAGGGCCGGAAACGCTTCCTTCTAGCTGTTACATACTTTTGCACGAATACAATATACCCTTTTACTCTACGAGAAACGGGTATAAAAATGCATAAGCTCCATTTTCAAAAGATCATGCCTCACTGGAATTTACAAAAACGATCGAAAATTTGTACCTAAAGTGTACATATACGGCAACCAAGAAGTAAAATATGACGAGGAACTGAAATACCTGGGAGTAATATACGATGAAAAAGTTAACTTTAAAAAACACTTAGAGTACTGCAAAAAGAATGCATACACTATATTAAATTTAATTAATCATATTTATAAGCCGTTTGCGACCGCACAAAGAAATGAAATAAACTCTATAATTAAATGTCCACACTTGCTTACAAAAAACTAATTTAACCAGTTCTCACTTATGGCTGTATTGCATGGATGAATATAAGCACCAATATAATGGAGGAACTTCGTCGCCTTGAACGTAAAATACTTCGAATATCTATTGGTCCTCAAAGCAGGGATATATTTACACATCACTATAAACCAAATAAAACCACACAATAACTAAAACTACAAGATTAGATAGACAAATGATTCTCATCTTAGATTAATTCATCATCACAAACAACATATCACAAACTCAAATCCCTCCATACTTACCAACTGAACTGAATCACCATACACCATAGAAATGATCTCATGGAAAAAGGAATTCTGTACGACGAGGTCGGAAATCTTATTTTCTACCATAGAGGCCTAGTCTACAAAATAAGTCAATAAAAGAACATACATAAATACCTAAATCATAAACAATATCATGAAATCTCAATATAATTTAGTTGATCCACCCACTTCCTTATACATATTCCCCACCTGTAAATATCCACTTTACCCTCACCCATAGTATATAACATAGATTTAAGTCTCAAACAAAACAATCAAAACTAATGTACTCAGGGCTTTTATAAAAAACTTTTTCCCGGAACATACCAAATCAAATGAAATTGAACTATTTTTAAGATACAATAATATACTCACATTAGCAGAAATCATAAGATCAAGATTAAAAGACTAAAGCCCAGATTAGCTTGAAGCGCAGGATTAAACTATAATTTTCTAAATAGTCAGTAAGCACGAACCTTGTCAATCATGTTGTACTATTGTTTAAGAATAACTGTATATCTGAACTAAAATTTTTACAATAAATGAATGAATGAAAATGCTCCGTTATGATCAGTGAATTGTGTTTGTGAAATTAAAAGTGAACTGAAATAATGCCGCCGAAAACTAGTGGAAAGGCAGCTTCTGAGAAAAGCTCAATTTCTTAGAATTTCGAAATTCTCAATAATACAGATAGTGACTGAAAAATATATAAAAGAAATAAGAAAAGTGAATCAAACGGACAAAAACAATATAACACCGACGGTTGCATATGCAGCACTGGCGTCGGTCACCCAAAAATGCAAAACCAATAAAAGCCCTCGTAAACTGAGAATCATGCCATATGACAAAAAAACAATCATCAGTGCCTTAATGGCAAAGAGTCCCGGTACATCATCCACGCAGTTAGTTCCTGAAGCAACAGCGAACATACCAACAAATATTACCAAAACAATAACAGAACCAACGGTAAAGCAAATACCTAATACACATGAAAGCAGCCTTAATTCCGATAACAATGAAATGGACTTCGAAAGCGAAAATAATAAGCGTAAATACACAACATCATCTGAAGAAGAATCTGAATCCAGCTTCGACGAATCCAATGAAGAAGAAGAAGAAGACGATGAAGATGAATCACCTTCGAAAATCACCAACGCAGAGCTCCATGGACTACTTCAGGAGCTACAAAAATTAAGAGAGCAGAACAAACTTCTCATGCTACAACAAAACATCAAAACCGCCGAAACACCAATTGTCGACAACTTTCCGCGTCCAACGAATGGAAATAACAACAAAGACGTCATGTTTCCGCCCCTGGAAGCATCTACAACGATTAAGAAAAACAAAGCTACAAAAGCTACAATTGCCAAGACAACTCCTACCCAGAAGACCGCAGGCTCAAAGGATTCGACTTCTGAACCAGACCTTAATATAAAGAACCTACCGGTCATAGTACTCTACAACGAAAATCCTTCAAAACTAAAAGGTATATTTAACTATAAGTTTAATTTAAACATCTTAAATAAAAATGTTACCCATATTAAGACTTTCTCCCTCGAAACTCTCGAAAAAACCAAAACAATACTGTCAAAAAATAATATGAATTTCTTTACATACACACCTAAACAAATAAAGCCACATAACATAATAATAAAAAAAATTCCTCCTTTATTATTTAATAAAGAGGAAGTAAAAAACGCACTCAAAGAGGCTGTTCCAGAATTGGAAATTATCTCACTAGAACCCTTTAAAATAAAACACTGGCACGCCGTGTTAAAAAAATCAAAAGACATTAAAAAAATTTTCAATATACGATATCTATTAAACTGTAAGGTAGACATAGAGACTTATAAGCCCCACCCAAAAGAAATCAAACAGTGCCACAAGTGCCAACGATTTCTACACGTCGCCTCGAACTGTAACATGCCATACCGTTGTGTAAAATGTACAGAAGAACACGCTCCTGGGAATTGCAAAATTAAAAAACCAGAAAACAACGATGAAAATCAACCAATCATGACACAATGCGTGAACTGCAAAGGACAACACACAGCCAACGCTAGAATATGCCCGGTACGCATAAAATATATAAAAAACATTACAGACAGACGCCAAATACAAGCTGCAAAACTCAATAAAAAAATAAACCCAATAAAATATTCCCAAAACCAAAAAACAAATCAAATAAAAGAAGGCTTAAGCTTTGCGGCCGCAGTTAAATCCAACAATACAGCAACAACAAGAAAACAGTACCAACCTCGAGGTAATAACCAGTCCCTATCTTTAGAAAAATTAGATAATGTTTCAATCGAAGCCTTTGGAAAGGACCTTCTAACCTGTTATGAAATAATGAAATCGGTAGTAGAGAGGTACCCAGCTGTGAATGAAAGCGACCAAAAAACGAAACAAACTTTAATCCTGGATTTCCTAATACAAATTGCGGTCAACTGAAGATGAAAATAGTTTTCCAAAATGTCAACGGAATCGTTCTTCTCAGAAAGAGAATCGAACTTAACCAATTCCTGAAAAAACACAAGCCAGAAATTTTAATTATTGCAGAACATAACCTAAATAGCTCACACGCTCCAATGTTGGATACACATCATTTTATAAACCAAACAACTATATCGGTGGCATCAGCCTTAAAAACTCAAAATAGAAAAAAAGAATCGGGAAAACAAGTAGCCATTTGCCTAAAAAACGGCTTAAAACACGAACATATTAATATTGAACAAATGGAGTTTATTGAAGCAGTAGGTATTAAAATACACTATACCGACATGAATAATAGACCCTTAACATGCGTGCTTATATCACTATATAAAAGACCCCAGCATGCACTTTTAAGCTCTGATCTAAATAAACTGATGAACTCAATATTAAAAATTAAAAATTACGATCAGATAATTATCGGATGCGACCTAAACGCCAAGCACCCTTCTTGGAACAAACCAAATCATAACAATCGCCATGTAAATCAGTCAGGAAAGGTTCTCGATCAATGGTTATCTGGCCAGCCTTCACTTACTATCATTCCCAGCCAAGAACCAACCCGCCCAAATCTAATACAAGACTCATCAATAGATTTTTTCATTACTTCCAACTCAATTAAAATAGACAACCACACATTTATGTACGGGTGCAAAGTAATAAAAGATTTTGCCTCAGACCATCACGGCATAGAACTAACAATAAACCAGAGGAGTAATCTCATCTATAACCAACCCAAAACAATATACAATTTTAATAAAATAAACAGCATTTCTTGGAACACATTAATTCTACAAAATTTGAGAAATATACCAAACAAAGAAAACATAAACTCTAACGAAATAGACAACCATGTTCAAATCCTAACAAATGCCATATCAACAGCCTTAAATTCTGAAAACGCCATTCCCAAAATAACAATAGACCCAACCAAACCTCACCAAAAAATTAATCTCAGCAATCAATGTATCAAATTAATTCAAATCAAAAGGAAACTAAGACGATCCCTTTTCCGCCACCGCCATAGCTTAACACAAACTCAACTAATACAAATCCAAAATACCATTAAAGAACTAAATATCCAAATTACAAACTACATAGAAATAACCAAAATCAAATCCATAACATTTAAACTCGGAAAATTCAACAATAACAAATTAAGTCATAAAACAATTAAATCACTAAACCCAAACTTACATACACAAGATCAACTGTCACCTGACATTTACCTTTCAAACGATGAAGCTACATCAATTGATATTGATCTCAATATTAACAACTCTCGAAAAATAACATCAACTTTTGAAAAGGTCAATGCTTTAGCATGGGCGTTCGAGAAAATTCATAAAAGAGACGACAAAACATTTTACAATAGCTTATATCTAAGGACGCACTCAAATAATATAAAACAAACCGCCAACCAAATAAGATCAATAGCATCAAACACAAATAGAATAACATTCGACAACCTACACACAGCTGATGGAAATTGGACAGGAGCCACAATTATGGGATTCACAAACGCAGAAGACCTTCTCCAAATACTCAAAACTAAAAATAATATATAAACTATGGGCCCAGATGGCACAAGTAACTTTCTTCTCAAAAACTGCAATAAACCAGTCCTGAACCACATAGCAATTATATTTAATCACTGCCTCAATATAGGATATTATCCATCTGAGTGGAAACACAGCAAAGTCATCCCAATCCCAAAAACAAACTGCAAGCCTAACAGCTTGCAATCTTTTAGACCAATTGCAATACTATCCGCAATAAGTTTACTGTTAGAAAAAGTAATAACATCAGAAATTAAACGCCATCTGAATTCCAACAGAATATTAAAAGAAAATCAGTACGGGTTCAAAGACGGACTATCAACTAATCACGCATTTGCTGCAGCCAATGATTTCATCTATGGAAATCTGGCCCACAGGCGTGCAACAATCGCCTGCGCTCTTGACTTCGAAAAGGCATTTGATACGGTCTGGATTGATGGACTCATCTACAAAATGAGCAAACATTTTAATTTTAGACCAGAAACCATTAAAATAATACAAAATTACCTATTAAATCGATCATTTCAAGTACATAGTCCCTCTGAAGACGAAATCTCAATAATAAGAACAGTTCCAGCAGGTGTTCCCCAAGGATCCCTACTAGCACCAATACTCTATAACATATATCTTGCAGATCTCCCCGACTATACACCGAATACAGCTACATCTACGCAAATAAAAACACTCATATATGCAGACGACATTCTATTACTCGCAACCGCAGGATATGTGTCGAGTGCACAGAATGACATTAATACATACCTAGACATGCTATGCAATTACTTTACCAAATGGCACATTAAACTAAATGCTAAAAAATGCATAAGCTCCATTTTCAAAGGACCGTGCCTCACTGGAATTTACAAAAACGCCCGAAAATTTGTACCTAAAGTGTACATATACGGCAAACAAGAACTAAAATATGACGACCAACTGAAATATCTTGGAGTAATCTACGATGAAAAACTTAACTTTAAGAAACACTTAGAGTACTGCAAAAAGAATGCCTATACTATATTAAATCTAATTAATCATATTTATAAGCCGTTAGCGACCGCACAAATAAATGAAATAAACTCTATTATTAAAATGTCCACACTTGCTTACAAAAAACTAATTCAACCAGTACTCACTTATGGCTGTATTGCTTGGATGAATATAAGCAGCAATATAATGGAGGAACTTCGTCGCCTTGAACGTGTTATGGAACTGCATTTGGTCCTGGGACGGCGCCGGCTAGCTCCCGAATCCCCAGGGCGGAGTATCCCCGATGTCCCTACAGATTCCACAACATAAACATCGATATACGCGCGTCTCACTTCACAAAAACTATCGCCATCACTAACAAACAAAACAAACCAAAATGTAAACAATGCAAACAATTAGGAGTGACGGGAAATATATGGTGTTTTGGTGGCTATTGGTGACCTAGCCAAGCACGCCCACCCAACCAAGGATGCCCCGGATAATTCTGAGGAGGCATCACCCATTATCAGCTGGTCGAAGTCACTCCTCGCGACTAGGACAGCTCCATCTCCCCCACAGCGACAACTCACTCGCACATTTCAGTCTTCATATACATTTAATATCCACAGTAAGTACTAAAGTTAACATAACTTGTTCTCCTAGTAATTAATTTATCATTCCTTAGCCTTTACGACCAAACTTGGCCGCCGTCTACAAATCTACGCGGTCAAAGCGGAAGATTACCTTCCTTTGGCAAAGGCTACAGGCGCCGCGGAAATAATGTTCCACCAGACATGTATTGGTGGAACTCGCAGTGGAACGGGGCGCAAAAAAGGGCACACACTAGGTATGTGTCGGGTCACCTAATCCTGAGGAGCTCCTAGGGAAAAGAAGGGACAGGCCAAACGGTAAGTATTACGCGCTGTAAACAATCCCGCCGAAAACTAATAATCGCGACCCTTTTTTACAGGCAACAACGAGGACAAGAATTGAGGTTTTCGGGTCTAAGTCCGGATAAATTTACAGGTCAACAGGTAAGTACAGAAATTTAATAAAGTGCACAGTTAAATTAACGTTAATAATTTCAGCCACTTCTGGGCTAGGCGCCGGGCTAAATATGTCCCGACTGCAGCGTACTCTGCCGGAGGCCAGCACCAATAAGGGCCTGGAACACCCGGGGGAACGGTGGTTAAGGAAGGGATAGATGGCGGTGCCTTTCAACGCCGCGCGAAATGGCCAGCCAGTTACTCCAAGGCGACTTAACAGCCAGGAACGGACTCACCGGCGTATTTTAGACAGCGTTGGCGGCGTCCGAGGATGGCGAGTTATTGTGGTCCAAAATGTATCGCTTGGTTGAAAGAAGGTGCGTAGAGGTATGGATGCCAATATCCAGATTATGTGTCCCGCTTTTATTTGAATTTATGCCTCCAATTTAAATAGTCCAATTCAATTATTCCAATTGGAATTTCCGGATTTAATTTCCTCCAATTTAAAATCACGATTTATTTCCTCCAATGTAACTTCCAATTTGAAATCCCGATGTAACTTCCAATTTAAATATCCCTGGGTAACTTCCAATTTAAATATCCCTGTGTAACTTCCAATTTAAATATCCCGGGGCCCTATGTATTGGGACCCCGGTTGCCCTACGAATAATTATTTATAAATAAAATGAACTATTAAACCTAACACAAATTTTTCTAACACTCACTTTTTATATATTTCGGCACAAACACTATTTTAACATTTTTATGTTCTGTCTGCTGGGACAATATGGCTGCGACTATATAGAAATTTGCCTATCATGCCTATATCTCGCCATATTCCCTTTGCCTCTCTCAAAATTGGGTCATTGGACATATCAAGGCCATCCTAGCCATACCCAGAGCGAACCGGGCTAGTTTAAATAGCTAGATAGCCAAGACATCAGCAGAAGGGGGCGCCACTCCAGTAGGGGTTGCCACCCTCCTACTTTATCGATAGCCCTACCAAAAACGAATACCTTCTTCCTAATTCCTCCAGCCGATTCCAACTTGAAATGCAACAAACGCAAAATACTTCGCATCTCTATTGGTCCTCAATGCAGGGATATATTTACACATCACTATATACCAAATAAAACCCTTTACACAATAACCAAAACTACGAGATTAGATAGACAAATGTTTCTCATCTTAGATAAATTCATCATCACAAACAACATATCACAAACTCAAATCCCTCCATACTTACCAACTGAACTAATCACCATACACCATAGAAATGATCTCATGGAAAAAGGAATTCTGTACGACGAGGTCGGAAATCTTATTTTCTACCATAGAAAACACCAATCCATCAGCCCAGCTGATGGCCTAGTCTACAACATAAGTCAATAAAAGAACATATATAAATATCTAAATCATAAACAATATTATGAAATCTCAATATAATTTAGTTGATCCACTCAACTTATATTCCTTGTACATATTCCCCACCTGTAAATATCCACTTTACCCTCACCCGTAGTATATAACATAGATTTAAGTCTCAAACAAAACAATCAAAACTAATGAACTCAGGGTTTTTTTAAAAAAAACTTTTTCCCGGAACATACCAAATGAAATGAAATTGAACTATTTTTAAGATACAATAATACACTCATATTAGCAGAAATCATAAGATCAATATTAAAAGACTAAAGCCCAGATAAGCTTGAAGCGCAGGGTTAAACTATAATTTTCTAAATAGTCAGTAAGCACGAACCTTGTCAATCATGTTGTACTATTGTTTAAGAATAACTGTATATCTGAACTAAAATTTTGACAATAAATGAATGAATGAATGCTCCGTTATGATCAGTGAATTGTGTTTGTGAAATTAAAAGTGAACTGAAATAATGCCGCCGAAAACTAGTGGAAAGGCAGCCAAGAAGGCTGGCAAGGCTCAGAAGAACATCACCAAGACCGACAAGAAGAAGAAGCGCAAGAGGAAGGAGAGCTATGCGATCTACATCTACAAGGTTCTGAAGCAGGTCCACCCTGACACCGGCATTTCGTCGAAGGCGATGAGCATCATGAACAGCTTTGTGAATGACATCTTCGAGCGTATTGCTGCAGAGGCTTCTCGTCTGGCCCACTACAACAAACGGTCGACCATCACCAGTCGGGAAATCCAAACGGCTGTTCGCCTGCTTCTGCCCGGAGAGTTGGCCAAGCACGCCGTTAGTGAGGGAACCAAGGCTGTCACCAAGTACACCAGCTCCAAGTAAATTTTCTGCGTTTGCGGAGGAAGATCCAAAACGGCCCTTTTTAGGGCCACAACATATTTTACCAAAGAAACTACATTTTCAATACCATTCGCAATACAATATAAAATAATCAAAATAGTCCAGTTTAAATAAATAAATAAATTTATTCGATTCTGAATGCTACATTATTTGCCGACTTAGCCGCGGTTGCGTGCGTCAAAAGAATTAAATAAACTATTTTCAAAGATGTAATTCCGCCGCTACAGTTCTTTCAAAAAAGCACAATCACTATATTCTTGCTTTATAAAATAATTTGAATGCTATATCGAAAGAATCTTTCTCTTGTTAACAAACATTGTAGCCCTGAAAAGGGCTGTATAAATCAATTTCAGATTTCGAAATCTTAAATTGCGACTGTGAGCGTCCAGGTACAGGTACTGTACTTTTTCACAGTTTACTTCTTGGCAGCGGTAGTCTTTGCTTTCGGCTTCTTAGCTGTAGCAGGGGCAGCTGCTTTCTTTACCGCCTTTTTCGGCTTAGCAGACGCCGCTGGCTTGGTTTTGGGTGCTTTAGCTGCCTTCGGCTTCGCTGCGGTCGACTTGGTCTTTGGTGCTGCTGGCTTTGCCTTCACGGTTCCAGTTTTCTTAGCATCCTTGGCCCTTGCCTTCTCGGTTTTTTTTTTTCTCGGCGGTCTTTTTGGTGGCCACAGCCTTCTTGATCTTGGGCTTTTTGTCGGCAGCCTTCTTGGCGGTGGCTCCGGTCTTCTTAACGGCTACCTTCCTGCTTTTGACTTTCTTCTCAGCAGACGCAACCTTTGGCTTGGGATCCTTCGCGGCAGACGCCGACAGTTTAAATGAACCAGACGCGCCCTTTCCCTTTGTTTGGATCAGTTTCCCATTGACGACGGCAGATTTCAAATACTTCTTAATGAATGGAGCCAATTTCTGGGCATCGCATTTGTAGGTGGCTGTGATATATTTCTTGATTGCCAGAAGCGATGAGCCGCCACGTTCCTTCAAATTCTTAATGAAAGCGTCCACCATTTGCTGAGTTGGCGGGTGCGATGGCGGTGCAGTGGGCTTCTTTGCCTTTGTGCCAGCGGATCCAGATGCCTTTTTGGCAGCCACCTTCTTCTCAACTGGCGCTGGTGGGGCAGCCACTGGGGACGCGGCCGTTGCAACTGCAGTTTCAGTCATTTTTGATCACTTAAATACACTTTGTTGTTTAGAAAATGGCGCGCGCACTTGCTGCCGACCTCCTTCATACGGGTGAGAATCGAGGAGGAGAGCACTTCTACTTTGGGTCTGACATCAGTCATTTGCTGTGCTGATGTCTGCTTGAAGTGCAAACTTATTTTCTGGTTTTTATTGTTTAAGACCTTTAATCGAAACAATGTTGTTGATTCTATACTAACTTAAATGTTTCATAAAGCACTTTGCATTTACGAAAATGTAATATCTTGTTTCGTTGGCCTTTTATCGCTGAATAAACTTGAACATTGTCATTTGTAATTTGAGCAATTTATTTAAAAACCTATTTTAAAATTAGAAATCTAACAAATATTTGTACGATTCTTAATACAAAATGAAATTTGAACTTTTTACTTTAGGAAATATTGAAAATTTAATCCGTTTTCATTAATTAAGATATTTTATTACTTGTTCCAAGTTGAGCCCAGTCGACATAAAAAGTTTGCTTTCAGGGTACATTCGGTCATAGTTTTCGAGATGAAAAAAATATAAAAGTTTCAAAATGTTATAGTTATTTAAGATTTTCTTAAACAAATCATTTGCATGTTTTGACCGACTTAATTTTTTAGTAATGTTTATGATAGTTTTAGCCAAAATAGGCAAATTTGGCTTGGCTATTCCCTTACAATCTTGCTCCTATTTAAAATCGTACCAAGTCCCAATCAAAAAAAAAATATAAATTGTATTGATTTTTGACATATTTTTGATTTGTTTAATAGTTAAGAGATTCCTAAACGTTGCTAACTTATTTTTAGAGTGTGTTTTGCAGTTTTTCGATTTTTTAAAGAGATTTGAATACGGCATGTGGGTTGTGCTTGTCCCAAACAACCTTGTGCCTGATAAAAGTCCCACCAAATACCAATCGAAAAAATACAAATTCGAACTTTTTCGAGATAGGTTTTGTTTTATTTGATAAATAAGGGATTCGTTATTGTTGCTAACTTATTTTAAAATTGAGTTTAATAGTTTTTCGGTTTTTTAATGACAGTTGAATGGTTAGTGCTATTCCCTTCAAACCTTGCACATTGTTCACATTCCAATTATTAAAATAAAATACATATTTATATATTTATTATAATTAGAAGACGCCAAAAGAAAAATTAATATCTCATCGAAAGTATTTTGTGGTCCTGAAAAGGACCGATTTGTACAAAGTATGCTGGCGCATTGGTCGCTAGTTGAGACCGTCTCAGCTTAAGCACGCTCACCGCGAATGCGACGGGCCAACTGGATGTCCTTGGGCATGATTGTTACACGCTTGGCATGAATGGCACACAAGTTGGTATCTTCAAAAAGGCCAACAAGATATGCTTCACTAGCTTCCTGAAGAGCCATCACTGCCGAGCTCTGGAACCGCAAATCAGTCTTGAAGTCCTGAGCGATCTCACGCACCAGACGCTGGAAAGGCAGTTTGCGAATCAGCAGCTCGGTACTCTTCTGGTAGCGACGGATCTCACGCAGGGCCACAGTTCCGGGGCGATAGCGATGGGGCTTCTTCACGCCTCCGGTGGCTGGGGCGCTCTTACGAGCGGCCTTGGTGGCCAGTTGTTTGCGTGGCGCCTTGCCACCAGTCGACTTGCGAGCGGTTTGCTTGGTACGAGCCATTTTCGATTTCTATGTTGATATTTATATTCACTGATGTTCACTTCGCGTCTGAAAACACAATAAACGGTTGCCGCGTTCGCTGCCTGCTTATATAGCAAAATGTAGAGGGTTGGAAAGAGAAAGAGGCAGAGGCCATCTCGTTTGACGAGCGAAGAGCGAGACGAATATATCGCTCGGACTCGCTCGGGTATCTATGGGTTTAGGTATAAATAGGGGCACGCCGAAAAATCGGAATTAGTTCTTCAGTGACTTTCGTGCAGTGTGTTAATATAGTAGAAAAGTGAAAAATGACTGGTCGTGGTAAAGGAGGCAAAGGCTTGGGAAAAGGTGGCGCCAAGCGTCATCGCAAAGTGCTGCGTGATAACATCCAGGGTATTACGAAGCCAGCCATACGCCGTTTGGCTCGTCGTGGCGGTGTGAAGCGCATCTCCGGATTAATTTACGAGGAAACACGTGGTGTTCTGAAGGTGTTCCTGGAGAACGTTATCCGTGATGCCGTCACCTACACCGAACACGCCAAGAGGAAGACTGTCACAGCCATGGATGTCGTGTACGCCCTGAAGAGGCAAGGCCGCACCCTGTACGGTTTCGGCGGTTAAAAACAAGTACAGCTTGTACTTCATTCAGCAATCGGTCCTTTTCAGGACCACCATTACATCTCCAAAGCAGACAAATTTTCAAAACATTTTACGCTTTTTTGTTTTATTGGCTGGGAACTCCAAATTGGGAGTGAACAAAATCGAAATATTTAGTTTTCACCGCGAGCATTCGTCCGTTTCTCAAACAGGTAGAAAAATGTGTTGTAAAACAATCACTTACAGACATGTATAAAAATGTTTTTTGTTCAGACTGTACTGTTTCAGATGCGAAAGCAGTCTGTCTGATAAAGTTATACAATAAAATTATTATTTAACTTCCCGAACATTTTTAAAACCCAAGATGATGTGTTCACTAGATACATATTTTTTATTTGAAATACTTTTTGATGCCTGATGTTCTATTTGAAAATATTAACAATTCTTTGGTAAAAACTTGGTCGTCCTGAAAAGGACGGTTGGGTATGTTTATGTACAAGTATGTAGTTGGCTCTGCTTTTGGAACGTTTAAGCCTTCTTCTCGGTCTTCTTGGGCAACAGAACAGCCTGGATATTGGGCAATACTCCACCCTGGGCAATGGTGACGCCGGAGAGCAGCTTGTTCAATTCTTCGTCGTTGCGAATGGCCAGCTGCAGATGACGCGGGATAATCCTAGTCTTCTTGTTGTCACGAGCAGCATTGCCAGCCAACTCGAGAACCTCGGCGGCCAGATATTCCATCACGGCAGCCAGGTAAACCGGAGCGCCGGCACCAACACGCTCGGCATAGTTGCCCTTGCGGAGCAGACGGTGAATACGGCCTACTGGGAACTGAAGACCAGCCCGGTTGGAGCGGGACTTTGCCTTTCCCTTCACTTTGCCACCTTTTCCACGACCAGACATTTTGCTTTATTTCACTTAGTTCACTTAACACACAAAAACGAATGCTCGAGAAAAATTGGTAGCCACATATTTATACTTTTTTGCCTGCCTGCGCGTTTAGTTAGGGTTTGGTGCCTTATACCTGAAAAGGTTGCTCGAAAAAAAGTATAAGGGTGAACGCGTTCCGGCTCCGTTATGATCAGTGAATTGTGTTTGTGAAATTAAAAGTGAACTGAAATAATGCCGCCGAAAACTAGTGGAAAGGCAGCCAAGAAGGCTGGCAAGGCTCAGAAGAACATCACCAAGACCGACAAGAAGAAGAAGCGCAAGAGGAAGGAGAGCTATGCGATCTACATCTACAAGGTTCTGAAGCAGGTCCACCCTGACACCGGCATTTCGTCGAAGGCGATGAGCATCATGAACAGCTTTGTGAATGACATCTTCGAGCGTATTGCTGCAGAGGCTTCTCGTCTGGCCCACTACAACAAACGGTCGACCATCACCAGTCGGGAAATCCAAACGGCTGTTCGCCTGCTTCTGCCCGGAGAGTTGGCCAAGCACGCCGTTAGTGAGGGAACCAAGGCTGTCACCAAGTACACCAGCTCCAAGTAAATTTTCTGCGTTTGCGGAGGAAGATCCAAAACGGCCCTTTTTAGGGCCACAACATATTTTACCAAAGAAACTAAATTTTCAATACCATTCGCAATACAATATAAAATAATCAAAATAGTCCAGTTTAAATAAATAAATAAATTTATTCGATTCTGAATGCTACATTATTTGCCGACTTAGCCGCGGTTGCGTGCGTCAAAAGAATTAAATAAACTATTTTCAAAGATGTAATTCCGCCGCTACAGTTCTTTCAAAAAAGCACAATCACTATATTCTTGCTTTATAAAATAATTTGAATGCTATATCGAAAGAATCTTTCTCTTGTTAACAAACATTGTAGCCCTGAAAAGGGCTGTATAAATCAATTTCAGATTTCGAAATCTTAAATTGCGACTGTGAGCGTCCAGGTACAGGTACTGTACTTTTTCACAGTTTACTTCTTGGCAGCGGTAGTCTTTGCTTTCGGCTTCTTAGCTGTAGCAGGGGCAGCTGCTTTCTTTACCGCCTTTTTCGGTTTAGCAGACGCCGCTGGCTTGGTTTTGGGTGCTTTAGCTGCCTTCGGCTTCGCTGCGGTCGACTTGGTCTTTGGTGCTGCTGGCTTTGCCTTCACGGTTCCAGTTTTCTTAGCATCCTTGGCCCTTGCCTTCTCGGTTTTCTTTTTCTCGGCGGTCTTTTTGGTGGCCACAGCCTTCTTGATCTTGGGCTTTTTGTCGGCAGCCTTCTTGGCGGTGGCTCCGGTCTTCTTAACGGCTACCTTCCTGCTTTTGACTTTCTTCTCAGCAGACGCAACCTTTGGCTTGGGATCCTTCGCGGCAGACGCCGACAGTTTAAATGAACCAGACGCGCCCTTTCCCTTTGTTTGGATCAGTTTCCCATTGACGACGGCAGATTTCAAATACTTCTTAATGAATGGAGCCAATTTCTGGGCATCGCATTTGTAGGTGGCTGTGATATATTTCTTGATTGCCAGAAGCGATGAGCCGCCACGTTCCTTCAAATTCTTAATGGAAGCGTCCACCATTTGCTGAGTTGGCGGGTGCGATGGCGGTGCAGTGGGCTTCTTTGCCTTTGTGCCAGCGGATCCAGATGCCTTTTTGGCAGCCACCTTCTTCTCAACTGGCGCTGGTGGGGCAGCCACTGGGGACGCGGCCGTTGCAACTGCAGATTCAGACATTTTTGATCACTTAAATACACTTTGTTGTTTAGAAAATGGCGCGCGCGCTTGCTGCCGACCTCCTTCATACGGGTGAGAATCGAGGAGGAGAGCACTTCTACTATGGGTCTGACATCAGTCATTTGCTGTGCTGATGTCTGCTTGAAGTGCAAACTTATTTTCTGGTTTTTATTGTTTAAGACCTTTAATCGAAACAATGTTGTTGATTCTATACTAACTTAAATGTTTCATAAAGCACTTTGCATTTACGAAAATGTAATATCTTGTTTCGTTGGCCTTTTATCGCTGAATAAACTTGAACATTGTCATTTGTAATTTGAGCAATTTATTTAAAAACCTATTTTAAAATTAGAAATCTAACAAATATTTGTACGATTCTTAATACAAAATGAAATTTGAACTTTTTACTTTAGGAAATATTGAAAATTTAATCCGTTTTCATTAATTAAGATATTTTATTACTTGTTCCAAGTTGAGCCCAGTCGACATAAAAAGTTTGCTTTCAGGGTACATTCGGTCATAGTTTTCGAGATGAAAAAAATATAAAAGTTTCAAAATGTTATAGTTATTTAAGATTTTCTTAAACAAATCATTTGCATGTTTTGACCGACTTAATTTTTTAGTAATGTTTATGATAGTTTTGGCCAAAATAGGCAAATTTGGCTTGGCTATTCCTTTTTTTTTTTTTTTTTTTTTTTTTTTTTTTTAAAAAAAAAAAAAAATTTTTTTTTTTTTTTTTTTTTTTTTTTTTTTTTTTTTTTTTTTTTTTTTTTTTTTTTTTTTTTTTTTTTTTAAATTTTTTTTCCCATAAACTTTTCCTGATAAAAGTCCCACTTTTTTTAATCTTGCTCCTATTTAAAATCGTACCAAGTCCCAATCAAAAAAAAAATATAAATTGTATTGATTTTTGACATATTTTTGATTTGTTTAATAGTTAAGAGATTCCTAAACGTTGCTAACTTATTTTTAGAGTGTGTTTTGCAGTTTTTCGATTTTTTAAAGAGATTTGAATACGGCATGTGGGTTGTGCTTGTCCCAAACAACCTTGTGCCTGATAAAAGTCCCACCAAATACCAATCGAAAAAATACAAATTCGAACTTTTTCGAGATAGGTTTTGTTTTATTTGATAAATAAGGGATTCGTTATTGTTGCTAACTTATTTTAAAATTGAGTTTAATAGTTTTTCGGTTTTTTAATGACAGTTGAATGGTTAGTGCTATTCCCTTCAAACCTTGCACATTGTTCACATTCCAATGCCACACCCCCCTAAAGCGAATTATTTATTAAAATAAAATACATATTTATATATTTATTATAATTAGAAGACGCCAAAAGAAAAATTAATATCTCATCGAAAGTATTTTGTGGTCCTGAAAAGGACCGATTTGTACAAAGTATGCTGGCGCATTGGTCGCTAGTTGAGACCGTCTCAGCTTAAGCACGCTCACCGCGAATGCGACGGGCCAACTGGATGTCCTTGGGCATGATTGTTACACGCTTGGCATGAATGGCACACAAGTTGGTATCTTCAAAAAGGCCAACAAGATATGCTTCGCTAGCTTCCTGAAGAGCCATCACTGCCGAGCTCTGGAACCGCAAATCAGTCTTGAAGTCCTGAGCGATCTCACGCACCAGACGCTGGAAAGGCAGTTTGCGAATCAGCAGCTCGGTACTCTTCTGGTAGCGACGGATCTCACGCAGGGCCACAGTTCCGGGGCGATAGCGATGGGGCTTCTTCACGCCTCCGGTGGCTGGGGCGCTCTTACGAGCGGCCTTGGTGGCCAGTTGTTTGCGTGGCGCCTTGCCACCAGTCGACTTGCGAGCGGTTTGCTTGGTACGAGCCATTTTCGATTTCTATGTTGATATTTATATTCACTGATGTTCACTTCGCGTCTGAAAACACAATAAACGGTTGCCGCGTTCGCTGCCTGCTTATATAGCAAAATGTGGAGGGTTGGAAAGAGAAAGAGGCAGAGGCCATCTCGTTTGACGAGCGAAGAGCGAGACGAATATATCGCTCGGACTCGCTCGGGTATCTATGGGTTTAGGTATAAATAGGGGCACGCCGAAAAATCGGAATTAGTTCTTCAGTGACTTTCGTGCAGTGTGTTAATATAGTAGAAAAGTGAAAAATGACTGGTCGTGGTAAAGGAGGCAAAGGCTTGGGAAAAGGTGGCGCCAAGCGTCATCGCAAAGTGCTGCGTGATAACATCCAGGGTATTACGAAGCCAGCCATACGCCGTTTGGCTCGTCGTGGCGGTGTGAAGCGCATCTCCGGATTAATTTACGAGGAAACACGTGGTGTTCTGAAGGTGTTCCTGGAGAACGTTATCCGTGATGCCGTCACCTACACCGAACACGCCAAGAGGAAGACTGTCACAGCCATGGATGTCGTGTACGCCCTGAAGAGGCAAGGCCGCACCCTGTACGGTTTCGGCGGTTAAAAACAAGTACAGCTTGTACTTCATTCAGCAATCGGTCCTTTTCAGGACCACCATTACATCTCCAAAGCAGACAAATTTTCAAAACATTTTACGCTTTTTTGTTTTATTGGCTGGGAACTCCAAATTGGGAGTGAACAAAATCGAAATATTTAGTTTTCACCGCGAGCATTCGTCCGTTTCTCAAACAGGTAGAAAAATGTGTTGTAAAACAATCACTTACAGACATGTATAAAAATGTTTTTTGTTCAGACTGTACTGTTTCAGATGCGAAAGCAGTCTGTCTGATAAAGTTATACAATAAAATTATTATTTAACTTCCCGAACATTTTTAAAACCCAAGATGATGTGTTCACTAGATACATATTTTTTATTTGAAATACTTTTTGATGCCTGATGTTCTATTAGAAAATATTAACAATTCTTTGGTAAAAACTTGGTCGTCCTGAAAAGGACGGTTGGGTATGTTTATGTACAAGTATGTAGTTGGCTCTGCTTTTGGAACGTTTAAGCCTTCTTCTCGGTCTTCTTGGGCAACAGAACAGCCTGGATATTGGGCAATACTCCACCCTGGGCAATGGTGACGCCGGAGAGCAGCTTGTTCAATTCTTCGTCGTTGCGAATGGCCAGCTGCAGATGACGCGGGATAATCCTAGTCTTCTTGTTGTCACGAGCAGCATTGCCAGCCAACTCGAGAACCTCGGCGGCCAGATATTCCATCACGGCAGCCAGGTAAACCGGAGCGCCGGCACCAACACGCTCGGCATAGTTGCCCTTGCGGAGCAGACGGTGAATACGGCCTACTGGGAACTGAAGACCAGCCCGGTTGGAGCGGGACTTTGCCTTTCCCTTCACTTTGCCACCTTTTCCACGACCAGACATTTTGCTTTATTTCACTTAGTTCACTTAACACACAAAAACGAATGCTCGAGAAAAATTGGTAGCCACATATTTATACTTTTTTGCCTGCCTGCGCGTTTAGTTAGGGTTGGGTGCCTTATACCTGAAAAGGTTGCTCGAAAAAAAGTATAAGGGTGAACGCGTTCCGGCTCCGTTATGATCAGTGAATTGTGTTTGTGAAATTAAAAGTGAACTGAAATAATGCCGCCGAAAACTAGTGGAAAGGCAGCCAAGAAGGCTGGCAAGGCTCAGAAGAACATCACCAAGACCGACAAGAAGAAGAAGCGCAAGAGGAAGGAGAGCTATGCGATCTACATCTACAAGGTTCTGAAGCAGGTCCACCCTGACACCGGCATTTCGTCGAAGGCGATGAGCATCATGAACAGCTTTGTGAATGACATCTTCGAGCGTATTGCTGCAGAGGCTTCTCGTCTGGCCCACTACAACAAACGGTCGACCATCACCAGTCGGGAAATCCAAACGGCTGTTCGCCTGCTTCTGCCCGGAGAGTTGGCCAAGCACGCCGTTAGTGAGGGAACCAAGGCTGTCACCAAGTACACCAGCTCCAAGTAAATTTTCTGCGTTTGCGGAGGAAGATCCAAAACGGCCCTTTTTAGGGCCACAACATATTTTACCAAAGAAACTAAATTTTCAATACCATTCGCAATACAATATAAAATAATCAAAATAGTCCAGTTTAAATAAATAAATAAATTTATTCGATTCTGAATGCTACATTATTTGCCGACTTAGCCGCGGTTGCGTGCGTCAAAAGAATTAAATAAACTATTTTCAAAGATGTAATTCCGCCGCTACAGTTCTTTCAAAAAAGCACAATCACTATATTCTTGCTTTATAAAATAATTTGAATGCTATATCGAAAGAATCTTTCTCTTGTTAACAAACATTGTAGCCCTGAAAAGGGCTGTATAAATCAATTTCAGATTTCGAAATCTTAAATTGCGACTGTGAGCGTCCAGGTACAGGTACTGTACTTTTTCACAGTTTACTTCTTGGCAGCGGTAGTCTTTGCTTTCGGCTTCTTAGCTGTAGCAGGGGCAGCTGCTTTCTTTACCGCCTTTTTCGGTTTAGCAGACGCCGCTGGCTTGGTTTTGGGTGCTTTAGCTGCCTTCGGCTTCGCTGCGGTCGACTTGGTCTTTGGTGCTGCTGGCTTTGCCTTCACGGTTCCAGTTTTCTTAGCATCCTTGGCCCTTGCCTTCTCGGTTTTCTTTTTCTCGGCGGTCTTTTTGGAGGCCACAGCCTTCTTGATCTTGGGCTTTTTGTCGGCAGCCTTCTTGGCGGTGGCTCCGGTCTTCTTAACGGCTACCTTCCTGCTTTTGACTTTCTTCTCAGCAGACGCAACCTTTGGCTTGGGATCCTTCGCGGCAGACGCCGACAGTTTAAATGAACCAGACGCGCCCTTTCCCTTTGTTTGGATCAGTTTCCCATTGACGACGGCAGATTTCAAATACTTCTTAATGAATGGAGCCAATTTCTGGGCATCGCATTTGTAGGTGGCTGTGATATATTTCTTGATTGCCAGAAGCGATGAGCCGCCACGTTCCTTCAAATTCTTAATGGAAGCGTCCACCATTTGCTGAGTTGGCGGGTGCGATGGCGGTGCAGTGGGCTTCTTTGCCTTTGTGCCAGCGGATCCAGATGCCTTTTTGGCAGCCACCTTCTTCTCAACTGGCGCTGGTGGGGCAGCCACTGGGGACGCGGCCGTTGCAACTGCAGATTCAGACATTTTTGATCACTTAAATACACTTTGTTGTTTAGAAAATGGCGCGCGCGCTTGCTGCCGACCTCCTTCATACGGGTGAGAATCGAGGAGGAGAGCACTTCTACTATGGGTCTGACATCAGTCATTTGCTGTGCTGATGTCTGCTTGAAGTGCAAACTTATTTTCTGGTTTTTATTGTTTAAGACCTTTAATCGAAACAATGTTGTTGATTCTATACTAACTTAAATGTTTCATAAAGCACTTTGCATTTACGAAAATGTAATATCTTGTTTCGTTGGCCTTTTATCGCTGAATAAACTTGAACATTGTCATTTGTAATTTGAGCAATTTATTTAAAAACCTATTTTAAAATTAGAAATCTAACAAATATTTGTACGATTCTTAATACAAAATGAAATTTGAACTTTTTACTTTAGGAAATATTGAAAATTTAATCCGTTTTCATTAATTAAGATATTTTATTACTTGTTCCAAGTTGAGCCCAGTCGACATAAAAAGTTTGCTTTCAGGGTACATTCGGTCATAGTTTTCGAGATGAAAAAAATATAAAAGTTTCAAAATGTTATAGTTATTTAAGATTTTCTTAAACAAATCATTTGCATGTTTTGACCGACTTAAATTTTTAGTAATGTTTATGATAGTTTTGGCCAAAATTAGGCAAATCATTTGCTCCTGTTAATTAAATCGTACCAAGTCCCAATCAAAAAAAAAATATAAATTGTATTGTTTTTGACATATTTTTTTTTTTTAATTTTTTTAAGTATTTGTTTCCCAGGTTCCCCAACACTGCTGACTTATTTTCAGAGTGTGTTTTGCAGTTTTTCGATTTTTTAAAGAGATTTGAATACGGCATGTGGGTTGTGCTTGTCCCATACAACTTTGTGCCTGATAAAAGTCCCACCAAATACCAACAGAAAAAATACGAATTCGAACACTTTTCGAGATAGATTTTGTTTAATATTTAATAAATAAGGGATTCGTTATCGTTGCTAAACTATTTTCAAGTTGAGTTTAATAGTTTTTCGATTTTTTAATGAGATTTGAATGGCTTGGCTATTCCCTTACAATCTTGCTCCTGTTTAAAATCGTACCAAGTCCCAATCAAAAAAAAATATAAATTGTATTGATTTTTGACATATTTTTTTGATTTGTTTAATAGTTAAGAGATTCCTAAACGTTGCTAACTTATTTTTAGAGTGTCTTTTGCAGTTTTTCGATTTTTTAAAGAGATTTGAATACGGCATGTGGGTTGTGCTTGTCCCATACAACCTTGTGCCTGATAAAAGTCCCACCAAATACCAATCGAAAAAAAATACGAATTCGAACTTTTTCGAGATAGATTTTGTTTTATTTAATAAATAAGGGATTCGTTATCGTTGCTAAACTATTTTCAAGTTGAGTTTAATAGTTTTTCCATTTTTTAATGAGATTTGAATGGCTTGGCTATTCCTTTACAATCTTGCTCCTTTTTAAAATCGCACCAAGTCCCAATCAAAAAAAAATATAAATTGTATTGATTTTTAACATATTTTTTATTTGTTTAATAGTTAAGAGATTCCTAAACGTTGCTAACTTATTTTTAGAGTGTGTTTTGCAGTTTTTCGATTTTTTAAAGAGATTTGAATACGGCATGTGGGTTGTGCTTGTCCCAAACAACCTTGTGCCTGATAAAAGTCCCACCAAATACCAATCGAAAAAATACAAATTCGAACTTTTTCGAGATAGGTTTTGTTTTATTTGATAAATAAGGGATTCGTTATTGTTGCTAACTTATTTTAAAATTGAGTTTAATAGTTTTTCGGTTTTTTAATGACAGTTGAATGGTTAGTGCTATTCCCTTCAAACCTTGCACATTGTTCACATCCCAATGCCACACCCCCCTAAAGCGAATTATTTATTAAAATAAAATACATATTTATATATTTATTATAATTAGAAGACGCCAAAAGAAAAATTAATATCTCATCGAAAGTATTTTGTGGTCCTGAAAAGGACCGATTTGTACAAAGTATGCTGGCGCATTGGTCGCTAGTTGAGACCGTCTCAGCTTAAGCACGCTCACCGCGAATGCGACGGGCCAACTGGATGTCCTTGGGCATGATTGTTACACGCTTGGCATGAATGGCACACAAGTTGGTATCTTCAAAAAGGCCAACAAGATATGCTTCGCTAGCTTCCTGAAGAGCCATCACTGCCGAGCTCTGGAACCGCAAATCAGTCTTGAAGTCCTGAGCGATCTCACGCACCAGACGCTGGAAAGGCAGTTTGCGAATCAGCAGCTCGGTACTCTTCTGGTAGCGACGGATCTCACGCAGGGCCACAGTTCCGGGGCGATAGCGATGGGGCTTCTTCACGCCTCCGGTGGCTGGGGCGCTCTTACGAGCGGCCTTGGTGGCCAGTTGTTTGCGTGGCGCCTTGCCACCAGTCGACTTGCGAGCGGTTTGCTTGGTACGAGCCATTTTCGATTTCTATGTTGATATTTATATTCACTGATGTTCACTTCGCGTCTGAAAACACAATAAACGGTTGCCGCGTTCGCTGCCTGCTTATATAGCAAAATGTGGAGGGTTGGAAAGAGAAAGAGGCAGAGGCCATCTCGTTTGACGAGCGAAGAGCGAGACGAATATATCGCTCGGACTCGCTCGGGTATCTATGGGTTTAGGTATAAATAGGGGCACGCCGAAAAATCGGAATTAGTTCTTCAGTGACTTTCGTGCAGTGTGTTAATATAGTAGAAAAGTGAAAAATGACTGGTCGTGGTAAAGGAGGCAAAGGCTTGGGAAAAGGTGGCGCCAAGCGTCATCGCAAAGTGCTGCGTGATAACATCCAGGGTATTACGAAGCCAGCCATACGCCGTTTGGCTCGTCGTGGCGGTGTGAAGCGCATCTCCGGATTAATTTACGAGGAAACACGTGGTGTTCTGAAGGTGTTCCTGGAGAACGTTATCCGTGATGCCGTCACCTACACCGAACACGCCAAGAGGAAGACTGTCACAGCCATGGATGTCGTGTACGCCCTGAAGAGGCAAGGCCGCACCCTGTACGGTTTCGGCGGTTAAAAACAAGTACAGCTTGTACTTCATTCAGCAATCGGTCCTTTTCAGGACCACCATTACATCTCCAAAGCAGACAAATTTTCAAAACATTTTACGCTTTTTTGTTTTATTGGCTGGGAACTCCAAATTGGGAGTGAACAAAATCGAAATATTTAGTTTTCACCGCGAGCATTCGTCCGTTTCTCAAACAGGTAGAAAAATGTGTTGTAAAACAATCACTTACAGACATGTATAAAAATGTTTTTTGTTCAGACTGTACTGTTTCAGATGCGAAAGCAGTCTGTCTGATAAAGTTATACAATAAAATTATTATTTAACTTCCCGAACATTTTTAAAACCCAAGATGATGTGTTCACTAGATACATATTTTTTATTTGAAATACTTTTTGATGCCTGATGTTCTATTAGAAAATATTAACAATTCTTTGGTAAAAACTTGGTCGTCCTGAAAAGGACGGTTGGGTATGTTTATGTACAAGTATGTAGTTGGCTCTGCTTTTGGAACGTTTAAGCCTTCTTCTCGGTCTTCTTGGGCAACAGAACAGCCTGGATATTGGGCAATACTCCACCCTGGGCAATGGTGACGCCGGAGAGCAGCTTGTTCAATTCTTCGTCGTTGCGAATGGCCAGCTGCAGATGACGCGGGATAATCCTAGTCTTCTTGTTGTCACGAGCAGCATTGCCAGCCAACTCGAGAACCTCGGCGGCCAGATATTCCATCACGGCAGCCAGGTAAACCGGAGCGCCGGCACCAACACGCTCGGCATAGTTGCCCTTGCGGAGCAGACGGTGAATACGGCCTACTGGGAACTGAAGACCAGCCCGGTTGGAGCGGGACTTTGCCTTTCCCTTCACTTTGCCACCTTTTCCACGACCAGACATTTTGCTTTATTTCACTTAGTTCACTTAACACACAAAAACGAATGCTCGAGAAAAATTGGTAGCCACATATTTATACTTTTTTGCCTGCCTGCGCGTTTAGTTAGGGGTGGGTGCCTTATACCTGAAAAGGTTGCTCGAAAAAAAGTATAAGGGTGAACGCGTTCCGGCTCCGTTATGATCAGTGAATTGTGTTTGTGAAACTAAAAGTGAACTGAAATAATGCCGCCGAAAACTAGTGGAAAGGCAGCCAAGAAGGCTGGCAAGGCTCAGAAGAACATCACCAAGACCGACAAGAAGAAGAAGCGCAAGAGGAAGGAGAGCTATGCGATCTACATCTACAAGGTTCTGAAGCAGGTCCACCCTGACACCGGCATTTCGTCGAAGGCGATGAGCATCATGAACAGCTTTGTGAATGACATCTTCGAGCGTATTGCTGCAGAGGCTTCTCGTCTGGCCCACTACAACAAACGGTCGACCATCACCAGTCGGGAAATCCAAACGGCTGTTCGCCTGCTTCTGCCCGGAGAGTTGGCCAAGCACGCCGTTAGTGAGGGAACCAAGGCTGTCACCAAGTACACCAGCTCCAAGTAAATTTGCTGCGTTTGCGGAGGAAGATCCAAAACGGCCCTTTTTAGGGCCACAACATATTTTACCAAAGAAACTAAATTTTCAATACCATTCGCAATACAATATAAAATAATCAAAATAGTCCAGTTTAAATAAATAAATAAATTTATTCGATTCTGAATGCTACATTATTTGCCGACTTAGCCGCGGTTGCGTGCGTCAAAAGAATTAAATAAACTATTTTCAAAGATGTAATTCCGCCGCTACAGTTCTTTCAAAAAAGCACAATCACTATATTCTTGCTTTATAAAATAATTTGAATGCTATATCGAAAGAATCTTTCTCTTGTTAACAAACATTGTAGCCCTGAAAAGGGCTGTATAAATCAATTTCAGATTTCGAAATCTTAAATTGCGACTGTGAGCGTCCAGGTACAGGTACTGTACTTTTTCACAGTTTACTTCTTGGCAGCGGTAGTCTTTGCTTTCGGCTTCTTAGCTGTAGCAGGGGCAGCTGCTTTCTTTACCGCCTTTTTCGGTTTAGCAGACGCCGCTGGCTTGGTTTTGGGTGCTTTAGCTGCCTTCGGCTTCGCTGCGGTCGACTTGGTCTTTGGTGCTGCTGGCTTTGCCTTCACGGTTCCAGTTTTCTTAGCATCCTTGGCCCTTGCCTTCTCGGTTTTCTTTTTCTCGGCGGTCTTTTTGGAGGCCACAGCCTTCTTGATCTTGGGCTTTTTGTCGGCAGCCTTCTTGGCGGTGGCTCCGGTCTTCTTAACGGCTACCTTCCTGCTTTTGACTTTCTTCTCAGCAGACGCAACCTTTGGCTTGGGATCCTTCGCGGCAGACGCCGACAGTTTAAATGAACCAGACGCGCCCTTTCCCTTTGTTTGGATCAGTTTCCCATTGACGACGGCAGATTTCAAATACTTCTTAATGAATGGAGCCAATTTCTGGGCATCGCATTTGTAGGTGGCTGTGATATATTTCTTGATTGCCAGAAGCGATGAGCCGCCACGTTCCTTCAAATTCTTAATGGAAGCGTCCACCATTTGCTGAGTTGGCGGGTGCGATGGCGGTGCAGTGGGCTTCTTTGCCTTTGTGCCAGCGGATCCAGATGCCTTTTTGGCAGCCACCTTCTTCTCAACTGGCGCTGGTGGGGCAGCCACTGGGGACGCGGCCGTTGCAACTGCAGATTCAGACATTTTTGATCACTTAAATACACTTTGTTGTTTAGAAAATGGCGCGCGCGCTTGCTGCCGACCTCCTTCATACGGGTGAGAATCGAGGAGGAGAGCACTTCTACTATGGGTCTGACATCAGTCATTTGCTGTGCTGATGTCTGCTTGAAGTGCAAACTTATTTTCTGGTTTTTATTGTTTAAGACCTTTAATCGAAACAATGTTGTTGATTCTATACTAACTTAAATGTTTCATAAAGCACTTTGCATTTACGAAAATGTAATATCTTGTTTCGTTGGCCTTTTATCGCTGAATAAACTTGAACATTGTCATTTGTAATTTGAGCAATTTATTTAAAAACCTATTTTAAAATTAGAAATCTAACAAATATTTGTACGATTCTTAATACAAAATGAAATTTGAACTTTTTACTTTAGGAAATATTGAAAATTTAATCCGTTTTCATTAATTAAGATATTTTATTACTTGTTCCAAGTTGAGCCCAGTCGACATAAAAAGTTTGCTTTCAGGGTACATTCGGTCATAGTTTTCGAGATGAAAAAAATATAAAAGTTTCAAAATGTTATAGTTATTTAAGATTTTCTTAAACAAATCATTTGCATGTTTTGACCGACTTAATTTTTTAGTTTTGGCCAAAATAGGCAAATTTGGCTTGGCTATTCCCATACAATCTTGCTCCTATTATAAATCGTACCAAGTCCCAATCAAAAGAAAAATATAAATTGTATTGTTTTTGACATATTTTTTATTTTGTTTAATAGTAATGGGATTCCCCAACACTGCTGACTTATTTTCAGAGTGTGTTTTGCAGTTTTTCGATTTTTTAAAGAGATTTGAATACGGCATGTGGGTTGTGCTTGTCCCATACAACTTTGTGCCTGATAAAAGTCCCACCAAATACCAATCGAAAAAAAATACGAATTCGAACTTTTTCGAGATAGATTTTGTTTTATTTAATAAATAAGGGATTCGTTATCGTTGCTAAACTATTTTCAAGTTGAGTTTAATAGTTTTTCGATTTTTTAATGAGATTTGAATGGCTTGGCTATTCCCTTACAATCTTGCTCCTGTTTAAAATCGTACCAAGTCCCAATCAAAAAAAAAATATAAATTGTATTGATTTTTGACATATTTTTGATTTGTTTAATAGTTAAGAGATTCCTAAACGTTGCTAACTTATTTTTAGAGTGTCTTTTGCAGTTTTTCGATTTTTTAAAGAGATTTGAATACGGCATGTGGGTTGTGCTTGTCCCATACAACCTTGTGCCTGATAAAAGTCCCACCAAATACCAATCGAAAAAAAATACGAATTCGAACTTTTTCGAGATAGATTTTGTTTTATTTAATAAATAAGGGATTCGTTATCGTTGCTAAACTATTTTCAAGTTGAGTTTAATAGTTTTTCCATTTTTTAATGAGATTTGAATGGCTTGGCTATTCCTTTACAATCTTGCTCCTTTTTAAAATCGCACCAAGTCCCAATCAAAAAAAAATATAAATTGTATTGATTTTTAACATATTTTTTATTTGTTTAATAGTTAAGAGATTCCTAAACGTTGCTAACTTATTTTTAGAGTGTGTTTTGCAGTTTTTCGATTTTTTAAAGAGATTTGAATACGGCATGTGGGTTGTGCTTGTCCCAAACAACCTTGTGCCTGATAAAAGTCCCACCAAATACCAATCGAAAAAATACAAATTCGAACTTTTTCGAGATAGGTTTTGTTTTATTTGATAAATAAGGGATTCGTTATTGTTGCTAACTTATTTTAAAATTGAGTTTAATAGTTTTTCGGTTTTTTAATGACAGTTGAATGGTTAGTGCTATTCCCTTCAAACCTTGCACATTGTTCACATCCCAATGCCACACCCCCCTAAAGCGAATTATTTATTAAAATAAAATACATATTTATATATTTATTATAATTAGAAGACGCCAAAAGAAAAATTAATATCTCATCGAAAGTATTTTGTGGTCCTGAAAAGGACCGATTTGTACAAAGTATGCTGGCGCATTGGTCGCTAGTTGAGACCGTCTCAGCTTAAGCACGCTCACCGCGAATGCGACGGGCCAACTGGATGTCCTTGGGCATGATTGTTACACGCTTGGCATGAATGGCACACAAGTTGGTATCTTCAAAAAGGCCAACAAGATATGCTTCGCTAGCTTCCTGAAGAGCCATCACTGCCGAGCTCTGGAACCGCAAATCAGTCTTGAAGTCCTGAGCGATCTCACGCACCAGACGCTGGAAAGGCAGTTTGCGAATCAGCAGCTCGGTACTCTTCTGGTAGCGACGGATCTCACGCAGGGCCACAGTTCCGGGGCGATAGCGATGGGGCTTCTTCACGCCTCCGGTGGCTGGGGCGCTCTTACGAGCGGCCTTGGTGGCCAGTTGTTTGCGTGGCGCCTTGCCACCAGTCGACTTGCGAGCGGTTTGCTTGGTACGAGCCATTTTCGATTTCTATGTTGATATTTATATTCACTGATGTTCACTTCGCGTCTGAAAACACAATAAACGGTTGCCGCGTTCGCTGCCTGCTTATATAGCAAAATGTGGAGGGTTGGAAAGAGAAAGAGGCAGAGGCCATCTCGTTTGACGAGCGAAGAGCGAGACGAATATATCGCTCGGACTCGCTCGGGTATCTATGGGTTTAGGTATAAATAGGGGCACGCCGAAAAATCGGAATTAGTTCTTCAGTGACTTTCGTGCAGTGTGTTAATATAGTAGAAAAGTGAAAAATGACTGGTCGTGGTAAAGGAGGCAAAGGCTTGGGAAAAGGTGGCGCCAAGCGTCATCGCAAAGTGCTGCGTGATAACATCCAGGGTATTACGAAGCCAGCCATACGCCGTTTGGCTCGTCGTGGCGGTGTGAAGCGCATCTCCGGATTAATTTACGAGGAAACACGTGGTGTTCTGAAGGTGTTCCTGGAGAACGTTATCCGTGATGCCGTCACCTACACCGAACACGCCAAGAGGAAGACTGTCACAGCCATGGATGTCGTGTACGCCCTGAAGAGGCAAGGCCGCACCCTGTACGGTTTCGGCGGTTAAAAACAAGTACAGCTTGTACTTCATTCAGCAATCGGTCCTTTTCAGGACCACCATTACATCTCCAAAGCAGACAAATTTTCAAAACATTTTACGCTTTTTTGTTTTATTGGCTGGGAACTCCAAATTGGGAGTGAACAAAATCGAAATATTTAGTTTTCACCGCGAGCATTCGTCCGTTTCTCAAACAGGTAGAAAAATGTGTTGTAAAACAATCACTTACAGACATGTATAAAAATGTTTTTTGTTCAGACTGTACTGTTTCAGATGCGAAAGCAGTCTGTCTGATAAAGTTATACAATAAAATTATTATTTAACTTCCCGAACATTTTTAAAACCCAAGATGATGTGTTCACTAGATACATATTTTTTATTTGAAATACTTTTTGATGCCTGATGTTCTATTAGAAAATATTAACAATTCTTTGGTAAAAACTTGGTCGTCCTGAAAAGGACGGTTGGGTATGTTTATGTACAAGTATGTAGTTGGCTCTGCTTTTGGAACGTTTAAGCCTTCTTCTCGGTCTTCTTGGGCAACAGAACAGCCTGGATATTGGGCAATACTCCACCCTGGGCAATGGTGACGCCGGAGAGCAGCTTGTTCAATTCTTCGTCGTTGCGAATGGCCAGCTGCAGATGACGCGGGATAATCCTAGTCTTCTTGTTGTCACGAGCAGCATTGCCAGCCAACTCGAGAACCTCGGCGGCCAGATATTCCATCACGGCAGCCAGGTAAACCGGAGCGCCGGCACCAACACGCTCGGCATAGTTGCCCTTGCGGAGCAGACGGTGAATACGGCCTACTGGGAACTGAAGACCAGCCCGGTTGGAGCGGGACTTTGCCTTTCCCTTCACTTTGCCACCTTTTCCACGACCAGACATTTTGCTTTATTTCACTTAGTTCACTTAACACACAAAAACGAATGCTCGAGAAAAATTGGTAGCCACATATTTATACTTTTTTGCCTGCCTGCGCGTTTAGTTAGGGGTGGGTGCCTTATACCTGAAAAGGTTGCTCGAAAAAAAGTATAAGGGTGAACGCGTTCCGGCTCCGTTATGATCAGTGAATTGTGTTTGTGAAACTAAAAGTGAACTGAAATAATGCCGCCGAAAACTAGTGGAAAGGCAGCCAAGAAGGCTGGCAAGGCTCAGAAGAACATCACCAAGACCGACAAGAAGAAGAAGCGCAAGAGGAAGGAGAGCTATGCGATCTACATCTACAAGGTTCTGAAGCAGGTCCACCCTGACACCGGCATTTCGTCGAAGGCGATGAGCATCATGAACAGCTTTGTGAATGACATCTTCGAGCGTATTGCTGCAGAGGCTTCTCGTCTGGCCCACTACAACAAACGGTCGACCATCACCAGTCGGGAAATCCAAACGGCTGTTCGCCTGCTTCTGCCCGGAGAGTTGGCCAAGCACGCCGTTAGTGAGGGAACCAAGGCTGTCACCAAGTACACCAGCTCCAAGTAAATTTTCTGCGTTTGCGGAGGAAGATCCAAAACGGCCCTTTTCAGGGCCACAACATATTTTACCAAAGAAACTAAATTTTCAATACCATTCGCAATACAATATAAAATAATCAAAATAGTCCAGTTTAAATAAATAAATAAATTTATTCGATTCTGAATGCTACATTATTTGCCGACTTAGCCGCGGTTGCGTGCGTCAAAAGAATTAAATAAACTATTTTCAAAGATGTAATTCCGCCGCTACAGTTCTTTCAAAAAAGCACAATCACTATATTCTTGCTTTATAAAATAATTTGAATGCTATATCGAAAGAATCTTTCTCTTGTTAACAAACATTGTAGCCCTGAAAAGGGCTGTATAAATCAATTTCAGATTTCGAAATCTTAAATTGCGACTGTGAGCGTCCAGGTACAGGTACTGTACTTTTTCACAGTTTACTTCTTGGCAGCGGTAGTCTTTGCTTTCGGCTTCTTAGCTGTAGCAGGGGCAGCTGCTTTCTTTACCGCCTTTTTCGGTTTAGCAGACGCCGCTGGCTTGGTTTTGGGTGCTTTAGCTGCCTTCGGCTTCGCTGCGGTCGACTTGGTCTTTGGTGCTGCTGGCTTTGCCTTCACGGTTCCAGTTTTCTTAGCATCCTTGGCCCTTGCCTTCTCGGTTTTCTTTTTCTCGGCGGTCTTTTTGGAGGCCACAGCCTTCTTGATCTTGGGCTTTTTGTCGGCAGCCTTCTTGGCGGTGGCTCCGGTCTTCTTAACGGCTACCTTCCTGCTTTTGACTTTCTTCTCAGCAGACGCAACCTTTGGCTTGGGATCCTTCGCGGCAGACGCCGACAGTTTAAATGAACCAGACGCGCCCTTTCCCTTTGTTTGGATCAGTTTCCCATTGACGACGGCAGATTTCAAATACTTCTTAATGAATGGAGCCAATTTCTGGGCATCGCATTTGTAGGTGGCTGTGATATATTTCTTGATTGCCAGAAGCGATGAGCCGCCACGTTCCTTCAAATTCTTAATGGAAGCGTCCACCATTTGCTGAGTTGGCGGGTGCGATGGCGGTGCAGTGGGCTTCTTTGCCTTTGTGCCAGCGGATCCAGATGCCTTTTTGGCAGCCACCTTCTTCTCAACTGGCGCTGGTGGGGCAGCCACTGGGGACGCGGCCGTTGCAACTGCAGATTCAGACATTTTTGATCACTTAAATACACTTTGTTGTTTAGAAAATGGCGCGCGCGCTTGCTGCCGACCTCCTTCATACGGGTGAGAATCGAGGAGGAGAGCACTTCTACTATGGGTCTGACATCAGTCATTTGCTGTGCTGATGTCTGCTTGAAGTGCAAACTTATTTTCTGGTTTTTATTGTTTAAGACCTTTAATCGAAACAATGTTGTTGATTCTATACTAACTTAAATGTTTCATAAAGCACTTTGCATTTACGAAAATGTAATATCTTGTTTCGTTGGCCTTTTATCGCTGAATAAACTTGAACATTGTCATTTGTAATTTGAGCAATTTATTTAAAAACCTATTTTAAAATTAGAAATCTAACAAATATTTGTACGATTCTTAATACAAAATGAAATTTGAACTTTTTACTTTAGGAAATATTGAAAATTTAATCCGTTTTCATTAATTAAGATATTTTATTACTTGTTCCAAGTTGAGCCCAGTCGACATAAAAAGTTTGCTTTCAGGGTACATTCGGTCATAGTTTTCGAGATGAAAAAAATATAAAAGTTTCAAAATGTTATAGTTATTTAAGATTTTCTTAAACAAATCATTTGCATGTTTTGACCGACTTAATTTTTTAGTAATGTTTATGATAGTTTTGGCCAAAATAGGCAAATTTGGCTTGGCTATTCCCATACAATCTTGCTCCTATTATAAATCGTACCAAGTCCCAATCAAAAGAAAAATATAAATTGTATTGTTTTTGACATATTTTTTATTTTGTTTAATAGTAATGGGATTCCCCAACACTGCTGACTTATTTTCAGAGTGTGTTTTGCAGTTTTTCGATTTTTTAAAGAGATTTGAATACGGCATGTGGGTTGTGCTTGTCCCATACAACTTTGTGCCTGATAAAAGTCCCACCAAATACCAATCGAAAAAAATACGAATTTGAAAACTTTTTCGAGATAGATTTTGTTTTATTTAATAAATAAGGGATTCGTTATCGTTGCTAAACTATTTTCAAGTTGAGTTTAATAGTTTTTCGATTTTTTAATGAGATTTGAATGGCTTGGCTATTCCCTTTTACACAATCTTGCTCCTGTTTAAAATCGTCAAATAAAAAAATCCCAATCCAAAAAAAAAAATATAAATTGTATTGATTTTTGACATAAATTTTTTATTTGTTTAATAGTTAAGAGATTCCTAAACGTTGCTAACTTATTTTCAGAGTGTGTTTTGCAGTTTTTCGATTTTTTAAAGAGATTTGAATACGGCATGTGGGTTGTGCTTGTCCCATACAACTTTGTGCCTGATAAAAGTCCCACCAAATACCAATCGAAAAAAATACAAATTCGAACTTTTTCGAGATAGGTTTTGTTTTATTTGATAAATAAGGGATTCGTTATTGTTGCTAACTTATTTTAAAATTGAGTTTAATAGTTTTTCGGTTTTTTAATGACAGTTGAATGGTTAGTGCTATTCCCTTCAAACCTTGCACATTGTTCACATCCCAATGCCACACCCCCTAAAGCGAATTATTTATTAAAATAAAATACATATTTATATATTTATTATAATTAGAAGACGCCAAAAGAAAAATTAATATCTCATCGAAAGTATTTTGTGGTCCTGAAAAGGACCGATTTGTACAAAGTATGCTGGCGCATTGGTCGCTAGTTGAGACCGTCTCAGCTTAAGCACGCTCACCGCGAATGCGACGGGCCAACTGGATGTCCTTGGGCATGATTGTTACACGCTTGGCATGAATGGCACACAAGTTGGTATCTTCAAAAAGGCCAACAAGATATGCTTCGCTAGCTTCCTGAAGAGCCATCACTGCCGAGCTCTGGAACCGCAAATCAGTCTTGAAGTCCTGAGCGATCTCACGCACCAGACGCTGGAAAGGCAGTTTGCGAATCAGCAGCTCGGTACTCTTCTGGTAGCGACGGATCTCACGCAGGGCCACAGTTCCGGGGCGATAGCGATGGGGCTTCTTCACGCCTCCGGTGGCTGGGGCGCTCTTACGAGCGGCCTTGGTGGCCAGTTGTTTGCGTGGCGCCTTGCCACCAGTCGACTTGCGAGCGGTTTGCTTGGTACGAGCCATTTTCGATTTCTATGTTGATATTTATATTCACTGATGTTCACTTCGCGTCTGAAAACACAATAAACGGTTGCCGCGTTCGCTGCCTGCTTATATAGCAAAATGTGGAGGGTTGGAAAGAGAAAGAGGCAGAGGCCATCTCGTTTGACGAGCGAAGAGCGAGACGAATATATCGCTCGGACTCGCTCGGGTATCTATGGGTTTAGGTATAAATAGGGGCACGCCGAAAAATCGGAATTAGTTCTTCAGTGACTTTCGTGCAGTGTGTTAATATAGTAGAAAAGTGAAAAATGACTGGTCGTGGTAAAGGAGGCAAAGGCTTGGGAAAAGGTGGCGCCAAGCGTCATCGCAAAGTGCTGCGTGATAACATCCAGGGTATTACGAAGCCAGCCATACGCCGTTTGGCTCGTCGTGGCGGTGTGAAGCGCATCTCCGGATTAATTTACGAGGAAACACGTGGTGTTCTGAAGGTGTTCCTGGAGAACGTTATCCGTGATGCCGTCACCTACACCGAACACGCCAAGAGGAAGACTGTCACAGCCATGGATGTCGTGTACGCCCTGAAGAGGCAAGGCCGCACCCTGTACGGTTTCGGCGGTTAAAAACAAGTACAGCTTGTACTTCATTCAGCAATCGGTCCTTTTCAGGACCACCATTACATCTCCAAAGCAGACAAATTTTCAAAACATTTTACGCTTTTTTGTTTTATTGGCTGGGAACTCCAAATTGGGAGTGAACAAAATCGAAATATTTAGTTTTCACCGCGAGCATTCGTCCGTTTCTCAAACAGGTAGAAAAATGTGTTGTAAAACAATCACTTACAGACATGTATAAAAATGTTTTTTGTTCAGACTGTACTGTTTCAGATGCGAAAGCAGTCTGTCTGATAAAGTTATACAATAAAATTATTATTTAACTTCCCGAACATTTTTAAAACCCAAGATGATGTGTTCACTAGATACATATTTTTTATTTGAAATACTTTTTGATGCCTGATGTTCTATTAGAAAATATTAACAATTCTTTGGTAAAAACTTGGTCGTCCTGAAAAGGACGGTTGGGTATGTTTATGTACAAGTATGTAGTTGGCTCTGCTTTTGGAACGTTTAAGCCTTCTTCTCGGTCTTCTTGGGCAACAGAACAGCCTGGATATTGGGCAATACTCCACCCTGGGCAATGGTGACGCCGGAGAGCAGCTTGTTCAATTCTTCGTCGTTGCGAATGGCCAGCTGCAGATGACGCGGGATAATCCTAGTCTTCTTGTTGTCACGAGCAGCATTGCCAGCCAACTCGAGAACCTCGGCGGCCAGATATTCCATCACGGCAGCCAGGTAAACCGGAGCGCCGGCACCAACACGCTCGGCATAGTTGCCCTTGCGGAGCAGACGGTGAATACGGCCTACTGGGAACTGAAGACCAGCCCGGTTGGAGCGGGACTTTGCCTTTCCCTTCACTTTGCCACCTTTTCCACGACCAGACATTTTGCTTTATTTCACTTAGTTCACTTAACACACAAAAACGAATGCTCGAGAAAAATTGGTAGCCACATATTTATACTTTTTTGCCTGCCTGCGCGTTTAGTTAGGGGTGGGTGCCTTATACCTGAAAAGGTTGCTCGAAAAAAAGTATAAGGGTGAACGCGTTCCGGCTCCGTTATGATCAGTGAATTGTGTTTGTGAAACTAAAAGTGAACTGAAATAATGCCGCCGAAAACTAGTGGAAAGGCAGCCAAGAAGGCTGGCAAGGCTCAGAAGAACATCACCAAGACCGACAAGAAGAAGAAGCGCAAGAGGAAGGAGAGCTATGCGATCTACATCTACAAGGTTCTGAAGCAGGTCCACCCTGACACCGGCATTTCGTCGAAGGCGATGAGCATCATGAACAGCTTTGTGAATGACATCTTCGAGCGTATTGCTGCAGAGGCTTCTCGTCTGGCCCACTACAACAAACGGTCGACCATCACCAGTCGGGAAATCCAAACGGCTGTTCGCCTGCTTCTGCCCGGAGAGTTGGCCAAGCACGCCGTTAGTGAGGGAACCAAGGCTGTCACCAAGTACACCAGCTCCAAGTAAATTTGCTGCGTTTGCGGAGGAAGATCCAAAACGGCCCTTTTTAGGGCCACAACATATTTTACCAAAGAAACTAAATTTTCAATACCATTCGCAATACAATATAAAATAATCAAAATAGTCCAGTTTAAATAAATAAATAAATTTATTCGATTCTGAATGCTACATTATTTGCCGACTTAGCCGCGGTTGCGTGCGTCAAAAGAATTAAATAAACTATTTTCAAAGATGTAATTCCGCCGCTACAGTTCTTTCAAAAAAGCACAATCACTATATTCTTGCTTTATAAAATAATTTGAATGCTATATCGAAAGAATCTTTCTCTTGTTAACAAACATTGTAGCCCTGAAAAGGGCTGTATAAATCAATTTCAGATTTCGAAATCTTAAATTGCGACTGTGAGCGTCCAGGTACAGGTACTGTACTTTTTCACAGTTTACTTCTTGGCAGCGGTAGTCTTTGCTTTCGGCTTCTTAGCTGTAGCAGGGGCAGCTGCTTTCTTTACCGCCTTTTTCGGTTTAGCAGACGCCGCTGGCTTGGTTTTGGGTGCTTTAGCTGCCTTCGGCTTCGCTGCGGTCGACTTGGTCTTTGGTGCTGCTGGCTTTGCCTTCACGGTTCCAGTTTTCTTAGCATCCTTGGCCCTTGCCTTCTCGGTTTTCTTTTTCTCGGCGGTCTTTTTGGAGGCCACAGCCTTCTTGATCTTGGGCTTTTTGTCGGCAGCCTTCTTGGCGGTGGCTCCGGTCTTCTTAACGGCTACCTTCCTGCTTTTGACTTTCTTCTCAGCAGACGCAACCTTTGGCTTGGGATCCTTCGCGGCAGACGCCGACAGTTTAAATGAACCAGACGCGCCCTTTCCCTTTGTTTGGATCAGTTTCCCATTGACGACGGCAGATTTCAAATACTTCTTAATGAATGGAGCCAATTTCTGGGCATCGCATTTGTAGGTGGCTGTGATATATTTCTTGATTGCCAGAAGCGATGAGCCGCCACGTTCCTTCAAATTCTTAATGGAAGCGTCCACCATTTGCTGAGTTGGCGGGTGCGATGGCGGTGCAGTGGGCTTCTTTGCCTTTGTGCCAGCGGATCCAGATGCCTTTTTGGCAGCCACCTTCTTCTCAACTGGCGCTGGTGGGGCAGCCACTGGGGACGCGGCCGTTGCAACTGCAGATTCAGACATTTTTGATCACTTAAATACACTTTGTTGTTTAGAAAATGGCGCGCGCGCTTGCTGCCGACCTCCTTCATACGGGTGAGAATCGAGGAGGAGAGCACTTCTACTATGGGTCTGACATCAGTCATTTGCTGTGCTGATGTCTGCTTGAAGTGCAAACTTATTTTCTGGTTTTTATTGTTTAAGACCTTTAATCGAAACAATGTTGTTGATTCTATACTAACTTAAATGTTTCATAAAGCACTTTGCATTTACGAAAATGTAATATCTTGTTTCGTTGGCCTTTTATCGCTGAATAAACTTGAACATTGTCATTTGTAATTTGAGCAATTTATTTAAAAACCTATTTTAAAATTAGAAATCTAACAAATATTTGTACGATTCTTAATACAAAATGAAATTTGAACTTTTTACTTTAGGAAATATTGAAAATTTAATCCGTTTTCATTAATTAAGATATTTTATTACTTGTTCCAAGTTGAGCCCAGTCGACATAAAAAGTTTGCTTTCAGGGTACATTCGGTCATAGTTTTCGAGATGAAAAAAATATAAAAGTTTCAAAATGTTATAGTTATTTAAGATTTTCTTAAACAAATCATTTGCATGTTTTGACCGACTTAATTTTTTAGTAATGTTTATGATAGTTTTGGCCAAAATAGGCAAATTTGGCTTGGCTATTCCCATACAATCTTGCTCCTATTATAAATCGTACCAAGTCCCAATCAAAAGAAAAATATAAATTGTATTGTTTTTGACATATTTTTTATTTTGTTTAATAGTAATGGGATTCCCCAACACTGCTGACTTATTTTCAGAGTGTGTTTTGCAGTTTTTCGATTTTTTAAAGAGATTTGAATACGGCATGTGGGTTGTGCTTGTCCCATACAACTTTGTGCCTGATAAAAGTCCCACCAAATACCAATCGAAAAAAAATACGAATTCGAACTTTTTCGAGATAGATTTTGTTTTATTTAATAAATAAGGGATTCGTTATCGTTGCTAAACTATTTTCAAGTTGAGTTTAATAGTTTTTCGATTTTTTAATGAGATTTGAATGGCTTGGCTATTCCCTTACAATCTTGCTCCTGTTTAAAATCGTACCAAGTCCCAATCAAAAAAAAATATAAATTGTATTGATTTTTGACATATTTTTTGATTTGTTTAATAGTTAAGAGATTCCTAAACGTTGCTAACTTATTTTTAGAGTGTCTTTTGCAGTTTTTCGATTTTTTAAAAGAGATTTGAATACGGCATGTGGGTTGTGCTTGTCCCATACAACCTTGTGCCTGATAAAAGTCCCACCAAATACCAATCGAAAAAAATACGAATTCGAACTTTTTCGAGATAGATTTTGTTTTATTTAATAAATAAGGGATTCGTTATCGTTGCTAAACTATTTTCAAGTTGAGTTTAATAGTTTTTCCATTTTTTAATGAGATTTGAATGGCTTGGCTATTCCTTTACAATCTTGCTCCTTTTTAAAATCGCACCAAGTCCCAATCAAAAAAAAATATAAATTGTATTGATTTTTAACATATTTTTTATTTGTTTAATAGTTAAGAGATCCCTAAACGTTGCTAACTTATTTTTAGAGTGTGTTTTGCAGTTTTTCGATTTTTTAAAGAGATTTGAATACGGCATGTGGGTTGTGCTTGTCCCATACAACCTTGTGCCTGATAAAAGTCCCACCAAATACCAATCGAAAAAAAATACGAATTCGAACTTTTTCGAGATAGATTTTGTTTTATTTAATAAATAAGGGATTCGTTATCGTTGCTAAGCTATTTTCAAGTTGAGTTTAATAGTTTTTCGATTTTTTAATGAGATTTGAATGGCTTGGCTATTCCCTTCACAATCTTGCTCCTATTTAAAATCGTACCAAGTCCCAATCAAAAAAAATATAAATTGTATTGATTTTTGACATATTTTTGATTTGTTTAATAGTTAAGAGATTCCTAAACGTTGCTAACTTATTTTTAGAGTGTCTTTTGCAGTTTTTCGATTTTTTAAAGAGATTTGAATACGGCATGTGGGTTGTGCTTGTCCCATACAACCTTGTGCCTGATAAAAGTCCCACCAAATACCAATCGAAAAAAAATACGAATTCGAACTTTTTCGAGATAGATTTTGTTTTATTTAATAAATAAGGGATTCGTTATCGTTGCTAAACTATTTGCAAGTTGAGTTTAATAGTTTTTCCATTTTTTAATGAGATTTGAATGGCTTGGCTATTCCTTTACAATCTTGCTCCTTTTTAAAATCGCACCAAGTCCCAATCAAAAAAAATATAAATTGTATTGATTTTTAACATATTTTTTATTTGTTTAATAGTTAAGAGATCCCTAAACGTTGCTAACTTATTTTTAGAGTGTGTTTTGCAGTTTTTCGATTTTTTAAAGAGATTTGAATACGGCATGTGGGTTGTGCTTGTCCCATACAACTTTGTGCCTGATAAAAGTCCCACCAAATACCAATCGAAAAAAATACGAATTCGAACTTTTTCGAGATAGATTTTGTTTTATTTAATAAATAAGGGATTCGTTATCGTTGCTAAACTATTTTCAAGTTGAGTTTAATAGTTTTTCGATTTTTTTAATGAGATTTGAATGGCTTGGCTATTCCTTTACAATCTTGCTCCTGTTTAAAATCCACCAAGTCCCAATCAAAAAAAAAAATAAATTGTATTGATTTTTGACATATTTTTGGTTTGTTTAATAGTTAAGAGATTCCTAAACGTTGCTAACTTATTTTTAGAGTGTCTTTTGCAGTTTTTCGATTTTTAAAGAGATTTGAATACGGCATGTGGGTTGTGCTTGTCCCATACAACCTTGTGCCTGATAAAATTCGAAATTTGAACTTTTCGAGATAGATTTTGTTTTATTTAATAAATAAGGGATTCGTTATCGTTGCTAAACTATTTTCAAGTTGAGTTTAAAAGTTTTTCGATTTTTAATGAGATTTGAATGGCTTGGCTATTCCCTTATAATCTTGCTCCTATTTAAAATCGTACCTAGTCCCAATCAAAAAAAAAATATAAATTGTATTGATTTTTGACATATTTTTTATTTGTTTAATAGTTAAGAGATTCCTAAACGTTGCTAACTTATTTTTAGAGTGTGTTTTGCAGTTTTTCGATTTTTAAAGAGATTTGAATACGGCATGTGGGTTGTGCTTGTCCCATACAACCTTGTGCCTGATAAAAGTCTTACCAAATACCAATCGAAAAAAATACGAATTCGAACTTTTCGAGATAGATTTTGTTTTATTTAATAAATAAGGGATTCGTTATCGTTGCTTAGCTATTTTCAAGTTGAGTTTAATAGTTTTTCGATTTTTTAATGAGATTTGAATGGCTTGGCTATTCCCTTACAATCTTGCTCCTATTTAAAATCGTACCAAGTCCCAATCAAAAAAAAATATAAATTGTATTGATTTTTGACATTTTTGATTTGTTTAATAGTTAAGAGATTCCTAAACGTTGCTAACTTATTTTTAGAGTGTCTTTTGCAGTTTTTATTTTTTAAAGAGATTTGAATACGGCATGTGGGTTGTGCTTGTCCCATACAACCTTGTGCCTGATAAAAGTCCCACCAAAAATCAAAAAAATACGAATTCGAACTTTTTGAGATAGATTTTGTTTTATTTAATAAATAAGGGATTCGTTATCGTTGCTAAACTATTTTCAAGTTGAGTTTAATAGTTTTCCATTTTTAATGAGATTTGAATGGCTTGGCTATTCCTTTACAATCTTGCTCCTTTTAAAATCGCACCAAGTCCCAATCAAAAAAAATATAAATTGTATTGATTTTTAAATTTTTTTATTTGTTTAATAGATAAGAGATCCCTAAACGTTGCTAACTTATTTTTAGAGTGTGTTTTGCAGTTTTCGATTTTTTAAAGAGATTTGAATACGGCATGTGGGTTGTGCTTGTCCCATACAACTTTGTGCCTGATAAAAGTCCCACCAAATACCAATCGAAAAAAATACGAATTCGAACTTTTTCGAGATAGATTTTGTTTTATTTAATAAATAAGGGATTCGTTATCGTTGCTAAACTATTTTCAAGTTGAGTTTAATAGTTTTTCGATTTTTTAATGAGATTTGAATGGCTTGGCTATTCCCTTACAATCTTGCTCCTGTTTAAAATCGTACCAAGTCCCAATCAAAAAAAAAATATAAATTGTATTGATTTTGACATATTTTTGATTTGTTTAATAGTTAAGAGATTCCTAAACGTTGCTAACTTATTTTTAGAGTGTGTTTTGCAGTTTTTCGATTTTTTAAAGAGATTTGAATACGGCATGTGGGTTGTGCTTGTCCCATACAACCTTGTGCCTGATAAAAGTCCCACCAAATACCAATCGAAAAAAAATACGAATTCGAACTTTTTCGAGATAGATTTTGTTTTATTTAATAAATAAGGGATTCGTTATCGTTGCTAAACTATTTTCAAGTTGAGTTTAATAGTTTTTCCATTTTTTAATGAGATTTGAATGGCTTGGCTATTCCTTTACAATCTTGCTCCTTTTTAAAATCGCACCAAGTCCCAATCAAAAAAAATATAAATTGTATTGATTTTTAACATATTTTTTATTTGTTTAATAGTTAAGAGATCCCTAAACGTTGCTAACTTATTTTTAGAGTGTGTTTTGCAGTTTTTCGATTTTTTAAAGAGATTTGAATACGGCATGTGGGTTGTGCTTGTCCCATACAACTTTGTGCCTGATAAAAGTCCCACCAAATACCAATCGAAAAAAATACGAATTCGAACTTTTTCGAGATAGATTTTGTTTTATTTAATAAATAAGGGATTCGTTATCGTTGCTAAACTATTTTCAAGTTGAGTTTAATAGTTTTTCGATTTTTTAATGAGATTTGAATGGCTTGGCTATTCCCTTACAATCTTGCTCCTATTTAAAATCGTACCAAGTCCCAATCAAAAAAAAATATAAATTGTATTGATTTTTGACATATTTTTTATTTGTTTAATAGTTAAGAGATTCCTAAACGTTGCTAACTTATTTTTAGAGTGTCTTTTGCAGTTTTTCGATTTTTTAAAGAGATTTGAATACGGCATGTGGGTTGTGCTTGTCCCATACAACCTTGTGCCTGATAAAAGTCCCACCAAATACCAATCGAAAAAAAATACGAATTCGAACTTTTTCGAGATAGATTTTGTTTTATTTAATAAATAAGGGATTCGTTATCGTTGCTAAACTATTTTCAAGTTGAGTTTAATAGTTTTTCCATTTTTTAATGAGATTTGAATGGCTTGGCTATTCCTTTACAATCTTGCTCCTTTTTAAAATCGCACCAAGTCCCAATAAAAAAAATATAAATTGTATTGATTTTTAACATATTTTTTATTTGTTTAATAGTTAAGAGATTCCTAAACGTTGCTAACTTATTTTTAGAGTGTGTTTTGCAGTTTTTCGATTTTTTAAAGAGATTTGAATACGGCATGTGGGTTGTGCTTGTCCCAAACAACCTTGTGCCTGATAAAAGTCCCACCAAATACCAATCGAAAAAATACAAATTCGAACTTTTTCGAGATAGGTTTTGTTTTATTTGATAAATAAGGGATTCGTTATTGTTGCTAACTTATTTTAAAATTGAGTTTAATAGTTTTTCGGTTTTTTAATGACAGTTGAATGGTTAGTGCTATTCCCTTCAAACCTTGCACATTGTTCACATCCCAATGCCACACCCCCTAAAGCGAATTATTTATTAAAATAAAATACATATTTATATATTTATTATAATTAGAAGACGCCAAAAGAAAAATTAATATCTCATCGAAAGTATTTTGTGGTCCTGAAAAGGACCGATTTGTACAAAGTATGCTGGCGCATTGGTCGCTAGTTGAGACCGTCTCAGCTTAAGCACGCTCACCGCGAATGCGACGGGCCAACTGGATGTCCTTGGGCATGATTGTTACACGCTTGGCATGAATGGCACACAAGTTGGTATCTTCAAAAAGGCCAACAAGATATGCTTCGCTAGCTTCCTGAAGAGCCATCACTGCCGAGCTCTGGAACCGCAAATCAGTCTTGAAGTCCTGAGCGATCTCACGCACCAGACGCTGGAAAGGCAGTTTGCGAATCAGCAGCTCGGTACTCTTCTGGTAGCGACGGATCTCACGCAGGGCCACAGTTCCGGGGCGATAGCGATGGGGCTTCTTCACGCCTCCGGTGGCTGGGGCGCTCTTACGAGCGGCCTTGGTGGCCAGTTGTTTGCGTGGCGCCTTGCCACCAGTCGACTTGCGAGCGGTTTGCTTGGTACGAGCCATTTTCGATTTCTATGTTGATATTTATATTCACTGATGTTCACTTCGCGTCTGAAAACACAATAAACGGTTGCCGCGTTCGCTGCCTGCTTATATAGCAAAATGTGGAGGGTTGGAAAGAGAAAGAGGCAGAGGCCATCTCGTTTGACGAGCGAAGAGCGAGACGAATATATCGCTCGGACTCGCTCGGGTATCTATGGGTTTAGGTATAAATAGGGGCACGCCGAAAAATCGGAATTAGTTCTTCAGTGACTTTCGTGCAGTGTGTTAATATAGTAGAAAAGTGAAAAATGACTGGTCGTGGTAAAGGAGGCAAAGGCTTGGGAAAAGGTGGCGCCAAGCGTCATCGCAAAGTGCTGCGTGATAACATCCAGGGTATTACGAAGCCAGCCATACGCCGTTTGGCTCGTCGTGGCGGTGTGAAGCGCATCTCCGGATTAATTTACGAGGAAACACGTGGTGTTCTGAAGGTGTTCCTGGAGAACGTTATCCGTGATGCCGTCACCTACACCGAACACGCCAAGAGGAAGACTGTCACAGCCATGGATGTCGTGTACGCCCTGAAGAGGCAAGGCCGCACCCTGTACGGTTTCGGCGGTTAAAAACAAGTACAGCTTGTACTTCATTCAGCAATCGGTCCTTTTCAGGACCACCATTACATCTCCAAAGCAGACAAATTTTCAAAACATTTTACGCTTTTTTGTTTTATTGGCTGGGAACTCCAAATTGGGAGTGAACAAAATCGAAATATTTAGTTTTCACCGCGAGCATTCGTCCGTTTCTCAAACAGGTAGAAAAATGTGTTGTAAAACAATCACTTACAGACATGTATAAAAATGTTTTTTGTTCAGACTGTACTGTTTCAGATGCGAAAGCAGTCTGTCTGATAAAGTTATACAATAAAATTATTATTTAACTTCCCGAACATTTTTAAAACCCAAGATGATGTGTTCACTAGATACATATTTTTTATTTGAAATACTTTTTGATGCCTGATGTTCTATTAGAAAATATTAACAATTCTTTGGTAAAAACTTGGTCGTCCTGAAAAGGACGGTTGGGTATGTTTATGTACAAGTATGTAGTTGGCTCTGCTTTTGGAACGTTTAAGCCTTCTTCTCGGTCTTCTTGGGCAACAGAACAGCCTGGATATTGGGCAATACTCCACCCTGGGCAATGGTGACGCCGGAGAGCAGCTTGTTCAATTCTTCGTCGTTGCGAATGGCCAGCTGCAGATGACGCGGGATAATCCTAGTCTTCTTGTTGTCACGAGCAGCATTGCCAGCCAACTCGAGAACCTCGGCGGCCAGATATTCCATCACGGCAGCCAGGTAAACCGGAGCGCCGGCACCAACACGCTCGGCATAGTTGCCCTTGCGGAGCAGACGGTGAATACGGCCTACTGGGAACTGAAGACCAGCCCGGTTGGAGCGGGACTTTGCCTTTCCCTTCACTTTGCCACCTTTTCCACGACCAGACATTTTGCTTTATTTCACTTAGTTCACTTAACACACAAAAACGAATGCTCGAGAAAAATTGGTAGCCACATATTTATACTTTTTTGCCTGCCTGCGCGTTTAGTTAGGGGTGGGTGCCTTATACCTGAAAAGGTTGCTCGAAAAAAAGTATAAGGGTGAACGCGTTCCGGCTCCGTTATGATCAGTGAATTGTGTTTGTGAAATTAAAAGTGAACTGAAATAATGCCGCCGAAAACTAGTGGAAAGGCAGCCAAGAAGGCTGGCAAGGCTCAGAAGAACATCACCAAGACCGACAAGAAGAAGAAGCGCAAGAGGAAGGAGAGCTATGCGATCTACATCTACAAGGTTCTGAAGCAGGTCCACCCTGACACCGGCATTTCGTCGAAGGCGATGAGCATCATGAACAGCTTTGTGAATGACATCTTCGAGCGTATTGCTGCAGAGGCTTCTCGTCTGGCCCACTACAACAAACGGTCGACCATCACCAGTCGGGAAATCCAAACGGCTGTTCGCCTGCTTCTGCCCGGAGAGTTGGCCAAGCACGCCGTTAGTGAGGGAACCAAGGCTGTCACCAAGTACACCAGCTCCAAGTAAATTTGCTGCGTTTGCGGAGGAAGATCCAAAACGGCCCTTTTTAGGGCCACAACATATTTTACCAAAGAAACTAAATTTTCAATACCATTCGCAATACAATATAAAATAATCAAAATAGTCCAGTTTAAATAAATAAATAAATTTATTCGATTCTGAATGCTACATTATTTGCCGACTTAGCCGCGGTTGCGTGCGTCAAAAGAATTAAATAAACTATTTTCAAAGATGTAATTCCGCCGCTACAGTTCTTTCAAAAAAGCACAATCACTATATTCTTGCTTTATAAAATAATTTGAATGCTATATCGAAAGAATCTTTCTCTTGTTAACAAACATTGTAGCCCTGAAAAGGGCTGTATAAATCAATTTCAGATTTCGAAATCTTAAATTGCGACTGTGAGCGTCCAGGTACAGGTACTGTACTTTTTCACAGTTTACTTCTTGGCAGCGGTAGTCTTTGCTTTCGGCTTCTTAGCTGTAGCAGGGGCAGCTGCTTTCTTTACCGCCTTTTTCGGCTTAGCAGACGCCGCTGGCTTGGTTTTGGGTGCTTTAGCTGCCTTCGGCTTCGCTGCGGTCGACTTGGTCTTTGGTGCTGCTGGCTTTGCCTTCACGGTTCCAGTTTTCTTAGCATCCTTGGCCCTTGCCTTCTCGGTTTTCTTTTTCTCGGCGGTCTTTTTGGTGGCCACAGCCTTCTTGATCTTGGGCTTTTTGTCGGCAGCCTTCTTGGCGGTGGCTCCGGTCTTCTTAACGGCTACCTTCCTGCTTTTGACTTTCTTCTCAGCAGACGCAACCTTTGGCTTGGGATCCTTCGCGGCAGACGCCGACAGTTTAAATGAACCAGACGCGCCCTTTCCCTTTGTTTGGATCAGTTTCCCATTGACGACGGCAGATTTCAAATACTTCTTAATGAATGGAGCCAATTTCTGGGCATCGCATTTGTAGGTGGCTGTGATATATTTCTTGATTGCCAGAAGCGATGAGCCGCCACGTTCCTTCAAATTCTTAATGGAAGCGTCCACCATTTGCTGAGTTGGCGGGTGCGATGGCGGTGCAGTGGGCTTCTTTGCCTTTGTGCCAGCGGATCCAGATGCCTTTTTGGCAGCCACCTTCTTCTCAACTGGCGCTGGTGGGGCAGCCACTGGGGACGCGGCCGTTGCAACTGCAGATTCAGACATTTTTGATCACTTAAATACACTTTGTTGTTTAGAAAATGGCGCGCGCGCTTGCTGCCGACCTCCTTCATACGGGTGAGAATCGAGGAGGAGAGCACTTCTACTATGGGTCTGACATCAGTCATTTGCTGTGCTGATGTCTGCTTGAAGTGCAAACTTATTTTCTGGTTTTTATTGTTTAAGACCTTTAATCGAAACAATGTTGTTGATTCTATACTAACTTAAATGTTTCATAAAGCACTTTGCATTTACGAAAATGTAATATCTTGTTTCGTTGGCCTTTTATCGCTGAATAAACTTGAACATTGTCATTTGTAATTTGAGCAATTTATTTAAAAACCTATTTTAAAATTAGAAATCTAACAAATATTTGTACGATTCTTAATACAAAATGAAATTTGAACTTTTTACTTTAGGAAATATTGAAAATTTAATCCGTTTTCATTAATTAAGATATTTTATTACTTGTTCCAAGTTGAGCCCAGTCGACATAAAAAGTTTGCTTTCAGGGTACATTCGGTCATAGTTTTCGAGATGAAAAAAATATAAAAGTTTCAAAATGTTATAGTTATTTAAGATTTTCTTAAACAAATCATTTGCATGTTTTGACCGACTTAATTTTTTAGTAATGTTTATGATAGTTTTGGCCAAAATAGGCAAATTTGGCTTGGCTATTCCCATACAATCTTGCTCCTATTATAAATCGTACCAAGTCCCAATCAAAAGAAAAATATAAATTGTATTGTTTTTGACATATTTTTTATTTTGTTTAATAGTAATGGGATTCCCCAACACTGCTGACTTATTTTCAGAGTGTGTTTTGCAGTTTTTCGATTTTTTAAAGAGATTTGAATACGGCATGTGGGTTGTGCTTGTCCCATACAACCTTGTGCCTGATAAAAGTCCCACCAAATACCAATCGAAAAAAAATACGAATTTGAACTTTTTCGAGATAGATTTTGTTTTATTTAATAAATAAGGGATTCGTTATCGTTGCTAAACTATTTTCAAGTTGAGTTTAAAAGTTTTTCGATTTTTTAATGAGATTTGAATGGCTTGGCTATTCCCTTATAATCTTGCTCCTATTTAAAATCGTACCAAGTCCCAATCAAAAAAAAATATAAATTGTATTGATTTTTGACATATTTTTATTTGTTTAATAGTTAAGAGATTCCTAAACGTTGCTAACTTATTTTTAGAGTGTCTTTTGCAGTTTTTCGATTTTTTAAAGAGATTTGAATACGGCATGTGGGTTGTGCTTGTCCCATACAACCTTGTGCCTGATAAAAGTCCCACCAAATACCAATCGAAAAAAAATACGAATTCGAACTTTTTCGAGATAGATTTTGTTTTATTTAATAAATAAGGGATTCGTTATCGTTGCTAAACTATTTTCAAGTTGAGTTTAAAAGTTTTTCGATTTTTTAATGAGATTTGAATGGCTTGGCTATTCCCTTACAATCTTGCTCCTGTTTAAAATCGTACCAAGTCCCAATCAAAAAAAATATAAATTGTATTGATTTTTGACATATTTTTGATTTGTTTAATAGTTAAGAGATTCCTAAACGTTGCTAACTTATTTTTAGAGTGTCTTTTGCAGTTTTTCGATTTTTAAAGAGATTTGAATACGGCATGTGGGTTGTGCTTGTCCCATACAACCTTGTGCCTGATAAAAGTCCCACCAAATACCAATCGAAAAAAAATACGAATTTGAACTTTTTCGAGATAGATTTTGTTTTATTTAATAAATAAGGGATTCGTTATCGTTGCTAAACTATTTTCAAGTTGAGTTTAAAAGTTTTTCGATTTTTTAATGAGATTTGAATGGCTTGGCTTATCCCTTATAATCTTGCTCCTATTTAAAATCGTACCAAGTCCCAATCAAAAAAAAAAATATAAATTGTATTGATTTTTGACATATTTTTTATTTGTTTAATAGTTAAGAGATTCCTAAACGTTGCTAACTTATTTTTAGAGTGTCTTTTGCAGTTTTTCGATTTTTTAAAGAGATTTGAATACGGCATGTGGGTTGTGCTTGTCCCATACAACCTTGTGCCTGATAAAAGTCCCACCAAATACCAATCGAAAAAAAATACGAATTCGAACTTTTTCGAGATAGATTTTGTTTTATTTAATAAATAAGGGATTCGTTATCGTTGCTAAACTATTTTCAAGTTGAGTTTAATAGTTTTTCCATTTTTTAATGAGATTTGAATGGCTTGGCTATTCCTTTACAATCTTGCTCCTTTTTAAAATCGCACCAAGTCCCAATCAAAAAAAAAATATAAATTGTATTGATTTTTAACATATTTTTTATTTGTTTAATAGTTAAGAGATTCCTAAACGTTGCTAACTTATTTTTAGAGTGTGTTTTGCAGTTTTTCGATTTTTTAAAGAGATTTGAATACGGCATGTGGGTTGTGCTTGTCCCAAACAACCTTGTGCCTGATAAAAGTCCCACCAAATACCAATCGAAAAAATACAAATTCGAACTTTTTCGAGATAGGTTTTGTTTTATTTGATAAATAAGGGATTCGTTATTGTTGCTAACTTATTTTAAAATTGAGTTTAATAGTTTTTCGGTTTTTTAATGACAGTTGAATGGTTAGTGCTATTCCCTTCAAACCTTGCACATTGTTCACATCCCAATGCCACACCCCCCTAAAGCGAATTATTTATTAAAATAAAATACATATTTATATATTTATTATAATTAGAAGACGCCAAAAGAAAAATTAATATCTCATCGAAAGTATTTTGTGGTCCTGAAAAGGACCGATTTGTACAAAGTATGCTGGCGCATTGGTCGCTAGTTGAGACCGTCTCAGCTTAAGCACGCTCACCGCGAATGCGACGGGCCAACTGGATGTCCTTGGGCATGATTGTTACACGCTTGGCATGAATGGCACACAAGTTGGTATCTTCAAAAAGGCCAACAAGATATGCTTCGCTAGCTTCCTGAAGAGCCATCACTGCCGAGCTCTGGAACCGCAAATCAGTCTTGAAGTCCTGAGCGATCTCACGCACCAGACGCTGGAAAGGCAGTTTGCGAATCAGCAGCTCGGTACTCTTCTGGTAGCGACGGATCTCACGCAGGGCCACAGTTCCGGGGCGATAGCGATGGGGCTTCTTCACGCCTCCGGTGGCTGGGGCGCTCTTACGAGCGGCCTTGGTGGCCAGTTGTTTGCGTGGCGCCTTGCCACCAGTCGACTTGCGAGCGGTTTGCTTGGTACGAGCCATTTTCGATTTCTATGTTGATATTTATATTCACTGATGTTCACTTCGCGTCTGAAAACACAATAAACGGTTGCCGCGTTCGCTGCCTGCTTATATAGCAAAATGTGGAGGGTTGGAAAGAGAAAGAGGCAGAGGCCATCTCGTTTGACGAGCGAAGAGCGAGACGAATATATCGCTCGGACTCGCTCGGGTATCTATGGGTTTAGGTATAAATAGGGGCACGCCGAAAAATCGGAATTAGTTCTTCAGTGACTTTCGTGCAGTGTGTTAATATAGTAGAAAAGTGAAAAATGACTGGTCGTGGTAAAGGAGGCAAAGGCTTGGGAAAAGGTGGCGCCAAGCGTCATCGCAAAGTGCTGCGTGATAACATCCAGGGTATTACGAAGCCAGCCATACGCCGTTTGGCTCGTCGTGGCGGTGTGAAGCGCATCTCCGGATTAATTTACGAGGAAACACGTGGTGTTCTGAAGGTGTTCCTGGAGAACGTTATCCGTGATGCCGTCACCTACACCGAACACGCCAAGAGGAAGACTGTCACAGCCATGGATGTCGTGTACGCCCTGAAGAGGCAAGGCCGCACCCTGTACGGTTTCGGCGGTTAAAAACAAGTACAGCTTGTACTTCATTCAGCAATCGGTCCTTTTCAGGACCACCATTACATCTCCAAAGCAGACAAATTTTCAAAACATTTTACGCTTTTTTGTTTTATTGGCTGGGAACTCCAAATTGGGAGTGAACAAAATCGAAATATTTAGTTTTCACCGCGAGCATTCGTCCGTTTCTCAAACAGGTAGAAAAATGTGTTGTAAAACAATCACTTACAGACATGTATAAAAATGTTTTTTGTTCAGACTGTACTGTTTCAGATGCGAAAGCAGTCTGTCTGATAAAGTTATACAATAAAATTATTATTTAACTTCCCGAACATTTTTAAAACCCAAGATGATGTGTTCACTAGATACATATTTTTTATTTGAAATACTTTTTGATGCCTGATGTTCTATTAGAAAATATTAACAATTCTTTGGTAAAAACTTGGTCGTCCTGAAAAGGACGGTTGGGTATGTTTATGTACAAGTATGTAGTTGGCTCTGCTTTTGGAACGTTTAAGCCTTCTTCTCGGTCTTCTTGGGCAACAGAACAGCCTGGATATTGGGCAATACTCCACCCTGGGCAATGGTGACGCCGGAGAGCAGCTTGTTCAATTCTTCGTCGTTGCGAATGGCCAGCTGCAGATGACGCGGGATAATCCTAGTCTTCTTGTTGTCACGAGCAGCATTGCCAGCCAACTCGAGAACCTCGGCGGCCAGATATTCCATCACGGCAGCCAGGTAAACCGGAGCGCCGGCACCAACACGCTCGGCATAGTTGCCCTTGCGGAGCAGACGGTGAATACGGCCTACTGGGAACTGAAGACCAGCCCGGTTGGAGCGGGACTTTGCCTTTCCCTTCACTTTGCCACCTTTTCCACGACCAGACATTTTGCTTTATTTCACTTAGTTCACTTAACACACAAAAACGAATGCTCGAGAAAAATTGGTAGCCACATATTTATACTTTTTTGCCTGCCTGCGCGTTTAGTTAGGGTGGGGTGCCTTATACCTGAAAAGGTTGCTCGAAAAAAAGTATAAGGGTGAACGCGTTCCGGCTCCGTTATGATCAGTGAATTGTGTTTGTGAAATTAAAAGTGAACTGAAATAATGCCGCCGAAAACTAGTGGAAAGGCAGCCAAGAAGGCTGGCAAGGCTCAGAAGAACATCACCAAGACCGACAAGAAGAAGAAGCGCAAGAGGAAGGAGAGCTATGCGATCTACATCTACAAGGTTCTGAAGCAGGTCCACCCTGACACCGGCATTTCGTCGAAGGCGATGAGCATCATGAACAGCTTTGTGAATGACATCTTCGAGCGTATTGCTGCAGAGGCTTCTCGTCTGGCCCACTACAACAAACGGTCGACCATCACCAGTCGGGAAATCCAAACGGCTGTTCGCCTGCTTCTGCCCGGAGAGTTGGCCAAGCACGCCGTTAGTGAGGGAACCAAGGCTGTCACCAAGTACACCAGCTCCAAGTAAATTTGCTGCGTTTGCGGAGGAAGATCCAAAACGGCCCTTTTCAGGGCCACAACATATTTTACCAAAGAAACTAAATTTTCAATACCATTCGCAATACAATATAAAATAATCAAAATAGTCCAGTTTAAATAAATAAATAAATTTATTCGATTCTGAATGCTACATTATTTGCCGACTTAGCCGCGGTTGCGTGCGTCAAAAGAATTAAATAAACTATTTTCAAAGATGTAATTCCGCCGCTACAGTTCTTTCAAAAAAGCACAATCACTATATTCTTGCTTTATAAAATAATTTGAATGCTATATCGAAAGAATCTTTCTCTTGTTAACAAACATTGTAGCCCTGAAAAGGGCTTGTATAAATCAATTTCAGATTTCGAAATCTTAAATTGCGACTGTGAGCGTCCAGGTACAGGTACTGTACTTTTTCACAGTTTACTTCTTGGCAGCGGTAGTCTTTGCTTTCGGCTTCTTAGCTGTAGCAGGGGCAGCTGCTTTCTTTACCGCCTTTTTCGGTTTAGCAGACGCCGCTGGCTTGGTTTTGGGTGCTTTAGCTGCCTTCGGCTTCGCTGCGGTCGACTTGGTCTTTGGTGCTGCTGGCTTTGCCTTCACGGTTCCAGTTTTCTTAGCATCCTTGGCCCTTGCCTTCTCGGTTTTCTTTTTCTCGGCGGTCTTTTTGGTGGCCACAGCCTTCTTGATCTTGGGCTTTTTGTCGGCAGCCTTCTTGGCGGTGGCTCCGGTCTTCTTAACGGCTACCTTCCTGCTTTTGACTTTCTTCTCAGCAGACGCAACCTTTGGCTTGGGATCCTTCGCGGCAGACGCCGACAGTTTAAATGAACCAGACGCGCCCTTTCCCTTTGTTTGGATCAGTTTCCCATTGACGACGGCAGATTTCAAATACTTCTTAATGAATGGAGCCAATTTCTGGGCATCGCATTTGTAGGTGGCTGTGATATATTTCTTGATTGCCAGAAGCGATGAGCCGCCACGTTCCTTCAAATTCTTAATGGAAGCGTCCACCATTTGCTGAGTTGGCGGGTGCGATGGCGGTGCAGTGGGCTTCTTTGCCTTTGTGCCAGCGGATCCAGATGCCTTTTTGGCAGCCACCTTCTTCTCAACTGGCGCTGGTGGGGCAGCCACTGGGGACGCGGCCGTTGCAACTGCAGATTCAGACATTTTTGATCACTTAAATACACTTTGTTGTTTAGAAAATGGCGCGCGCTCTTGCTGCCGACCTCCTTCATACGGGTGAGAATCGAGGAGGAGAGCACTTCTACTATGGGTCTGACATCAGTCATTTGCTGTGCTGATGTCTGCTTGAAGTGCAAACTTATTTTCTGGTTTTTATTGTTTAAGACCTTTAATCGAAACAATGTTGTTGATTCTATACTAACTTAAATGTTTCATAAAGCACTTTGCATTTACGAAAATGTAATATCTTGTTTCGTTGGCCTTTTATCGCTGAATAAACTTGAACATTGTCATTTGTAATTTGAGCAATTTATTTAAAAACCTATTTTAAAATTAGAAATCTAACAAATATTTGTACGATTCTTAATACAAAATGAAATTTGAACTTTTTACTTTAGGAAATATTGAAAATTTAATCCGTTTTCATTAATTAAGATATTTTATTACTTGTTCCAAGTTGAGCCCAGTCGACATAAAAAGTTTGCTTTCAGGGTACATTCGGTCATAGTTTTCGAGATGAAAAAAATATAAAAGTTTCAAAATGTTATAGTTATTTAAGATTTTCTTAAACAAATCATTTGCATGTTTTGACCGACTTAATTTTTTAGTAATGTTTATGATAGTTTTGGCCAAAATAGGCAAATTTGGCTTGGCTATTCCCATACAATCTTGCTCCTATTATAAATCGTACCAAGTCCCAATCAAAAGAAAAATATAAATTGTATTGTTTTTGACATATTTTTTATTTTGTTTAATAGTAATGGGATTCCCCAACACTGCTGACTTATTTTCAGAGTGTGTTTTGCAGTTTTTCGATTTTTTAAAGAGATTTGAATACGGCATGTGGGTTGTGCTTGTCCCATACAACTTTGTGCCTGATAAAAGTCCCACCAAATACCAATCGAAAAAAAATACGAATTCGAACTTTTTCGAGATAGATTTTGTTTTATTTAATAAATAAGGGATTCGTTATCGTTGCTAAACTATTTTCAAGTTGAGTTTAATAGTTTTTCGATTTTTTAATGAGATTTGAATGGCTTGGCTATTCCCTTACAATCTTGCTCCTGTTTAAAATCGTACCAAGTCCCAATCAAAAAAAAAATATAAATTGTATTGATTTTTGACATATTTTTGATTTGTTTAATAGTTAAGAGATTCCTAAACGTTGCTAACTTATTTTTAGAGTGTCTTTTGCAGTTTTTCGATTTTTTAAAGAGATTTGAATACGGCATGTGGGTTGTGCTTGTCCCATACAACCTTGTGCCTGATAAAAGTCCCACCAAATACCAATCGAAAAAAATACGAATTTGAACTTTTTCGAGATAGATTTTGTTTTATTTAATAAATAAGGGATTCGTTATCGTTGCTAAACTATTTTCAAGTTGAGTTTAAAAGTTTTTCGATTTTTTAATGAGATTTGAATGGCTTGGCTATTCCCTTATAATCTTGCTCCTATTTAAAATCGTACCAAGTCCCAATCAAAAAAAAAAATATAAATTGTATTGATTTTTGACATATTTTTTATTTGTTTAATAGTTAAGAGATTCCTAAACGTTGCTAACTTATTTTTAGAGTGTCTTTTGCAGTTTTTCGATTTTTTAAAGAGATTTGAATACGGCATGTGGGTTGTGCTTGTCCCATACAACCTTGTGCCTGATAAAAGTCCCACCAAATACCAATCGAAAAAAAATACGAATTCGAACTTTTTCGAGATAGATTTTGTTTTATTTAATAAATAAGGGATTCGTTATCGTTGCTAAACTATTTTCAAGTTGAGTTTAATAGTTTTTCGATTTTTTAATGAGATTTGAATGGCTTGGCTATTCCCTTACAATCTTGCTCCTATTTAAAATCGTACCAAGTCCCAATCAAAAAAAAAATATAAATTGTATTGATTTTGACATATTTTTGATTTGTTTAATAGTTAAGAGATTCCTAAACGTTGCTAACTTATTTTTAGAGTGTCTTTTGCAGTTTTCGATTTTTAAAGAGATTTGAATACGGCATGTGGGTTGTGCTTGTCCCATACAACCTTGTGCCTGATAAAAGTCCCACCAAATACCAATCGAAAAAAAATACGAATTTGAACTTTTCGAGATAGATTTTGTTTTATTTAATAAATAAGGGATTCGTTATCGTTGCTAAACTATTTTCAAGTTGAGTTTAAAAGTTTTTCGATTTTTTAATGAGATTTGAATGGCTTGGCTTATCCCTTATAATCTTGCTCCTATTTAAAATCGTACCAAGTCCCAATCAAAAAAAAAAATATAAATTGTATTGATTTTTGACATATTTTTTATTTGTTTAATAGTTAAGAGATTCCTAAACGTTGCTAACTTATTTTTAGAGTGTCTTTTGCAGTTTTTCGATTTTTTAAAGAGATTTGAATACGGCATGTGGGTTGTGCTTGTCCCATACAACCTTGTGCCTGATAAAAGTCCCACCAAATACCAATCGAAAAAAAAACGAATTCGAACTTTTTCGAGATAGATTTTGTTTTATTTAATAAATAAGGGATTCGTTATCGTTGCTAAACTATTTTCAAGTTGAGTTTAATAGTTTTTCCATTTTTTAATGAGATTTGAATGGCTTGGCTATTCCTTTACAATCTTGCTCCTTTTTAAAATCGCACCAAGTCCCAATCAAAAAAAAATATAAATTGTATTGATTTTTAACATATTTTTTATTTGTTTAATAGTTAAGAGATTCCTAAACGTTGCTAACTTATTTTTAGAGTGTGTTTTGCAGTTTTTCGATTTTTTAAAGAGATTTGAATACGGCATGTGGGTTGTGCTTGTCCCAAACAACCTTGTGCCTGATAAAAGTCCCACCAAATACCAATCGAAAAAATACAAATTCGAACTTTTTCGAGATAGGTTTTGTTTTATTTGATAAATAAGGGATTCGTTATTGTTGCTAACTTATTTTAAAATTGAGTTTAATAGTTTTTCGGTTTTTTAATGACAGTTGAATGGTTAGTGCTATTCCCTTCAAACCTTGCACATTGTTCACATCCCAATGCCACACCCCCTAAAGCGAATTATTTATTAAAATAAAATACATATTTATATATTTATTATAATTAGAAGACGCCAAAAGAAAAATTAATATCTCATCGAAAGTATTTTGTGGTCCTGAAAAGGACCGATTTGTACAAAGTATGCTGGCGCATTGGTCGCTAGTTGAGACCGTCTCAGCTTAAGCACGCTCACCGCGAATGCGACGGGCCAACTGGATGTCCTTGGGCATGATTGTTACACGCTTGGCATGAATGGCACACAAGTTGGTATCTTCAAAAAGGCCAACAAGATATGCTTCGCTAGCTTCCTGAAGAGCCATCACTGCCGAGCTCTGGAACCGCAAATCAGTCTTGAAGTCCTGAGCGATCTCACGCACCAGACGCTGGAAAGGCAGTTTGCGAATCAGCAGCTCGGTACTCTTCTGGTAGCGACGGATCTCACGCAGGGCCACAGTTCCGGGGCGATAGCGATGGGGCTTCTTCACGCCTCCGGTGGCTGGGGCGCTCTTACGAGCGGCCTTGGTGGCCAGTTGTTTGCGTGGCGCCTTGCCACCAGTCGACTTGCGAGCGGTTTGCTTGGTACGAGCCATTTTCGATTTCTATGTTGATATTTATATTCACTGATGTTCACTTCGCGTCTGAAAACACAATAAACGGTTGCCGCGTTCGCTGCCTGCTTATATAGCAAAATGTGGAGGGTTGGAAAGAGAAAGAGGCAGAGGCCATCTCGTTTGACGAGCGAAGAGCGAGACGAATATATCGCTCGGACTCGCTCGGGTATCTATGGGTTTAGGTATAAATAGGGGCACGCCGAAAAATCGGAATTAGTTCTTCAGTGACTTTCGTGCAGTGTGTTAATATAGTAGAAAAGTGAAAAATGACTGGTCGTGGTAAAGGAGGCAAAGGCTTGGGAAAAGGTGGCGCCAAGCGTCATCGCAAAGTGCTGCGTGATAACATCCAGGGTATTACGAAGCCAGCCATACGCCGTTTGGCTCGTCGTGGCGGTGTGAAGCGCATCTCCGGATTAATTTACGAGGAAACACGTGGTGTTCTGAAGGTGTTCCTGGAGAACGTTATCCGTGATGCCGTCACCTACACCGAACACGCCAAGAGGAAGACTGTCACAGCCATGGATGTCGTGTACGCCCTGAAGAGGCAAGGCCGCACCCTGTACGGTTTCGGCGGTTAAAAACAAGTACAGCTTGTACTTCATTCAGCAATCGGTCCTTTTCAGGACCACCATTACATCTCCAAAGCAGACAAATTTTCAAAACATTTTACGCTTTTTTGTTTTATTGGCTGGGAACTCCAAATTGGGAGTGAACAAAATCGAAATATTTAGTTTTCACCGCGAGCATTCGTCCGTTTCTCAAACAGGTAGAAAAATGTGTTGTAAAACAATCACTTACAGACATGTATAAAAATGTTTTTTGTTCAGACTGTACTGTTTCAGATGCGAAAGCAGTCTGTCTGATAAAGTTATACAATAAAATTATTATTTAACTTCCCGAACATTTTTAAAACCCAAGATGATGTGTTCACTAGATACATATTTTTTATTTGAAATACTTTTTGATGCCTGATGTTCTATTAGAAAATATTAACAATTCTTTGGTAAAAACTTGGTCGTCCTGAAAAGGACGGTTGGGTATGTTTATGTACAAGTATGTAGTTGGCTCTGCTTTTGGAACGTTTAAGCCTTCTTCTCGGTCTTCTTGGGCAACAGAACAGCCTGGATATTGGGCAATACTCCACCCTGGGCAATGGTGACGCCGGAGAGCAGCTTGTTCAATTCTTCGTCGTTGCGAATGGCCAGCTGCAGATGACGCGGGATAATCCTAGTCTTCTTGTTGTCACGAGCAGCATTGCCAGCCAACTCGAGAACCTCGGCGGCCAGATATTCCATCACGGCAGCCAGGTAAACCGGAGCGCCGGCACCAACACGCTCGGCATAGTTGCCCTTGCGGAGCAGACGGTGAATACGGCCTACTGGGAACTGAAGACCAGCCCGGTTGGAGCGGGACTTTGCCTTTCCCTTCACTTTGCCACCTTTTCCACGACCAGACATTTTGCTTTATTTCACTTAGTTCACTTAACACACAAAAACGAATGCTCGAGAAAAATTGGTAGCCACATATTTATACTTTTTTGCCTGCCTGCGCGTTTAGTTAGGGGTGGGTGCCTTATACCTGAAAAGGTTGCTCGAAAAAAAGTATAAGGGTGAACGCGTTCCGGCTCCGTTATGATCAGTGAATTGTGTTTGTGAAATTAAAAGTGAACTGAAATAATGCCGCCGAAAACTAGTGGAAAGGCAGCCAAGAAGGCTGGCAAGGCTCAGAAGAACATCACCAAGACCGACAAGAAGAAGAAGCGCAAGAGGAAGGAGAGCTATGCGATCTACATCTACAAGGTTCTGAAGCAGGTCCACCCTGACACCGGCATTTCGTCGAAGGCGATGAGCATCATGAACAGCTTTGTGAATGACATCTTCGAGCGTATTGCTGCAGAGGCTTCTCGTCTGGCCCACTACAACAAACGGTCGACCATCACCAGTCGGGAAATCCAAACGGCTGTTCGCCTGCTTCTGCCCGGAGAGTTGGCCAAGCACGCCGTTAGTGAGGGAACCAAGGCTGTCACCAAGTACACCAGCTCCAAGTAAATTTGCTGCGTTTGCGGAGGAAGATCCAAAACGGCCCTTTTCAGGGCCACAACATATTTTACCAAAGAAACTAAATTTTCAATACCATTCGCAATACAATATAAAATAATCAAAATAGTCCAGTTTAAATAAATAAATAAATTTATTCGATTCTGAATGCTACATTATTTGCCGACTTAGCCGCGGTTGCGTGCGTCAAAAGAATTAAATAAACTATTTTCAAAGATGTAATTCCGCCGCTACAGTTCTTTCAAAAAAGCACAATCACTATATTCTTGCTTTATAAAATAATTTGAATGCTATATCGAAAGAATCTTTCTCTTGTTAACAAACATTGTAGCCCTGAAAAGGGCTGTATAAATCAATTTCAGATTTCGAAATCTTAAATTGCGACTGTGAGCGTCCAGGTACAGGTACTGTACTTTTTCACAGTTTACTTCTTGGCAGCGGTAGTCTTTGCTTTCGGCTTCTTAGCTGTAGCAGGGGCAGCTGCTTTCTTTACCGCCTTTTTCGGTTTAGCAGACGCCGCTGGCTTGGTTTTGGGTGCTTTAGCTGCCTTCGGCTTCGCTGCGGTCGACTTGGTCTTTGGTGCTGCTGGCTTTGCCTTCACGGTTCCAGTTTTCTTAGCATCCTTGGCCCTTGCCTTCTCGGTTTTCTTTTTCTCGGCGGTCTTTTTGGAGGCCACAGCCTTCTTGATCTTGGGCTTTTTGTCGGCAGCCTTCTTGGCGGTGGCTCCGGTCTTCTTAACGGCTACCTTCCTGCTTTTGACTTTCTTCTCAGCAGACGCAACCTTTGGCTTGGGATCCTTCGCGGCAGACGCCGACAGTTTAAATGAACCAGACGCGCCCTTTCCCTTTGTTTGGATCAGTTTCCCATTGACGACGGCAGATTTCAAATACTTCTTAATGAATGGAGCCAATTTCTGGGCATCGCATTTGTAGGTGGCTGTGATATATTTCTTGATTGCCAGAAGCGATGAGCCGCCACGTTCCTTCAAATTCTTAATGGAAGCGTCCACCATTTGCTGAGTTGGCGGGTGCGATGGCGGTGCAGTGGGCTTCTTTGCCTTTGTGCCAGCGGATCCAGATGCCTTTTTGGCAGCCACCTTCTTCTCAACTGGCGCTGGTGGGGCAGCCACTGGGGACGCGGCCGTTGCAACTGCAGATTCAGACATTTTTGATCACTTAAATACACTTTGTTGTTTAGAAAATGGCGCGCGCGCTTGCTGCCGACCTCCTTCATACGGGTGAGAATCGAGGAGGAGAGCACTTCTACTATGGGTCTGACATCAGTCATTTGCTGTGCTGATGTCTGCTTGAAGTGCAAACTTATTTTCTGGTTTTTATTGTTTAAGACCTTTAATCGAAACAATGTTGTTGATTCTATACTAACTTAAATGTTTCATAAAGCACTTTGCATTTACGAAAATGTAATATCTTGTTTCGTTGGCCTTTTATCGCTGAATAAACTTGAACATTGTCATTTGTAATTTGAGCAATTTATTTAAAAACCTATTTTAAAATTAGAAATCTAACAAATATTTGTACGATTCTTAATACAAAATGAAATTTGAACTTTTTACTTTAGGAAATATTGAAAATTTAATCCGTTTTCATTAATTAAGATATTTTATTACTTGTTCCAAGTTGAGCCCAGTCGACATAAAAAGTTTGCTTTCAGGGTACATTCGGTCATAGTTTTCGAGATGAAAAAAATATAAAAGTTTCAAAATGTTATAGTTATTTAAGATTTTCTTAAACAAATCATTTGCATGTTTTGACCGACTTAATTTTTTAGTAATGTTTATGATAGTTTTGGCCAAAATAGGCAAATTTGGCTTGGCTATTCCCATACAATCTTGCTCCTATTATAAATCGTACCAAGTCCCAATCAAAAGAAAAATATAAATTGTATTGTTTTTGACATATTTTTTATTTTGTTTAATAGTAATGGGATTCCCCAACACTGCTGACTTATTTTCAGAGTGTGTTTTGCAGTTTTTCGATTTTTTAAAGAGATTTGAATACGGCATGTGGGTTGTGCTTGTCCCATACAACTTTGTGCCTGATAAAAGTCCCACCAAATACCAATCGAAAAAAAATACGAATTCGAACTTTTTCGAGATAGATTTTGTTTTATTTAATAAATAAGGGATTCGTTATCGTTGCTAAACTATTTTCAAGTTGAGTTTAATAGTTTTTCCATTTTTTAATGAGATTTGAATGGCTTGGCTATTCCTTTACAATCTTGCTCCTTTTTAAAATCGCACCAAGTCCCAATCAAAAAAAAATATAAATTGTATTGATTTTTAACATATTTTTTATTTGTTTAATAGTTAAGAGATTCCTAAACGTTGCTAACTTATTTTTAGAGTGTGTTTTGCAGTTTTTCGATTTTTTAAAGAGATTTGAATACGGCATGTGGGTTGTGCTTGTCCCAAACAACCTTGTGCCTGATAAAAGTCCCACCAAATACCAATCGAAAAAATACAAATTCGAACTTTTTCGAGATAGGTTTTGTTTTATTTGATAAATAAGGGATTCGTTATTGTTGCTAACTTATTTTAAAATTGAGTTTAATAGTTTTTCGGTTTTTTAATGACAGTTGAATGGTTAGTGCTATTCCCTTCAAACCTTGCACATTGTTCACATCCCAATGCCACACCCCCTAAAGCGAATTATTTATTAAAATAAAATACATATTTATATATTTATTATAATTAGAAGACGCCAAAAGAAAAATTAATATCTCATCGAAAGTATTTTGTGGTCCTGAAAAGGACCGATTTGTACAAAGTATGCTGGCGCATTGGTCGCTAGTTGAGACCGTCTCAGCTTAAGCACGCTCACCGCGAATGCGACGGGCCAACTGGATGTCCTTGGGCATGATTGTTACACGCTTGGCATGAATGGCACACAAGTTGGTATCTTCAAAAAGGCCAACAAGATATGCTTCGCTAGCTTCCTGAAGAGCCATCACTGCCGAGCTCTGGAACCGCAAATCAGTCTTGAAGTCCTGAGCGATCTCACGCACCAGACGCTGGAAAGGCAGTTTGCGAATCAGCAGCTCGGTACTCTTCTGGTAGCGACGGATCTCACGCAGGGCCACAGTTCCGGGGCGATAGCGATGGGGCTTCTTCACGCCTCCGGTGGCTGGGGCGCTCTTACGAGCGGCCTTGGTGGCCAGTTGTTTGCGTGGCGCCTTGCCACCAGTCGACTTGCGAGCGGTTTGCTTGGTACGAGCCATTTTCGATTTCTATGTTGATATTTATATTCACTGATGTTCACTTCGCGTCTGAAAACACAATAAACGGTTGCCGCGTTCGCTGCCTGCTTATATAGCAAAATGTGGAGGGTTGGAAAGAGAAAGAGGCAGAGGCCATCTCGTTTGACGAGCGAAGAGCGAGACGAATATATCGCTCGGACTCGCTCGGGTATCTATGGGTTTAGGTATAAATAGGGGCACGCCGAAAAATCGGAATTAGTTCTTCAGTGACTTTCGTGCAGTGTGTTAATATAGTAGAAAAGTGAAAAATGACTGGTCGTGGTAAAGGAGGCAAAGGCTTGGGAAAAGGTGGCGCCAAGCGTCATCGCAAAGTGCTGCGTGATAACATCCAGGGTATTACGAAGCCAGCCATACGCCGTTTGGCTCGTCGTGGCGGTGTGAAGCGCATCTCCGGATTAATTTACGAGGAAACACGTGGTGTTCTGAAGGTGTTCCTGGAGAACGTTATCCGTGATGCCGTCACCTACACCGAACACGCCAAGAGGAAGACTGTCACAGCCATGGATGTCGTGTACGCCCTGAAGAGGCAAGGCCGCACCCTGTACGGTTTCGGCGGTTAAAAACAAGTACAGCTTGTACTTCATTCAGCAATCGGTCCTTTTCAGGACCACCATTACATCTCCAAAGCAGACAAATTTTCAAAACATTTTACGCTTTTTTGTTTTATTGGCTGGGAACTCCAAATTGGGAGTGAACAAAATCGAAATATTTAGTTTTCACCGCGAGCATTCGTCCGTTTCTCAAACAGGTAGAAAAATGTGTTGTAAAACAATCACTTACAGACATGTATAAAAATGTTTTTTGTTCAGACTGTACTGTTTCAGATGCGAAAGCAGTCTGTCTGATAAAGTTATACAATAAAATTATTATTTAACTTCCCGAACATTTTTAAAACCCAAGATGATGTGTTCACTAGATACATATTTTTTATTTGAAATACTTTTTGATGCCTGATGTTCTATTAGAAAATATTAACAATTCTTTGGTAAAAACTTGGTCGTCCTGAAAAGGACGGTTGGGTATGTTTATGTACAAGTATGTAGTTGGCTCTGCTTTTGGAACGTTTAAGCCTTCTTCTCGGTCTTCTTGGGCAACAGAACAGCCTGGATATTGGGCAATACTCCACCCTGGGCAATGGTGACGCCGGAGAGCAGCTTGTTCAATTCTTCGTCGTTGCGAATGGCCAGCTGCAGATGACGCGGGATAATCCTAGTCTTCTTGTTGTCACGAGCAGCATTGCCAGCCAACTCGAGAACCTCGGCGGCCAGATATTCCATCACGGCAGCCAGGTAAACCGGAGCGCCGGCACCAACACGCTCGGCATAGTTGCCCTTGCGGAGCAGACGGTGAATACGGCCTACTGGGAACTGAAGACCAGCCCGGTTGGAGCGGGACTTTGCCTTTCCCTTCACTTTGCCACCTTTTCCACGACCAGACATTTTGCTTTATTTCACTTAGTTCACTTAACACACAAAAACGAATGCTCGAGAAAAATTGGTAGCCACATATTTATACTTTTTTGCCTGCCTGCGCGTTTAGTTAGGGGTGGGTGCCTTATACCTGAAAAGGTTGCTCGAAAAAAAGTATAAGGGTGAACGCGTTCCGGCTCCGTTATGATCAGTGAATTGTGTTTGTGAAATTAAAAGTGAACTGAAATAATGCCGCCGAAAACTAGTGGAAAGGCAGCCAAGAAGGCTGGCAAGGCTCAGAAGAACATCACCAAGACCGACAAGAAGAAGAAGCGCAAGAGGAAGGAGAGCTATGCGATCTACATCTACAAGGTTCTGAAGCAGGTCCACCCTGACACCGGCATTTCGTCGAAGGCGATGAGCATCATGAACAGCTTTGTGAATGACATCTTCGAGCGTATTGCTGCAGAGGCTTCTCGTCTGGCCCACTACAACAAACGGTCGACCATCACCAGTCGGGAAATCCAAACGGCTGTTCGCCTGCTTCTGCCCGGAGAGTTGGCCAAGCACGCCGTTAGTGAGGGAACCAAGGCTGTCACCAAGTACACCAGCTCCAAGTAAATTTGCTGCGTTTGCGGAGGAAGATCCAAAACGGCCCTTTTTAGGGCCACAACATATTTTACCAAAGAAACTAAATTTTCAATACCATTCGCAATACAATATAAAATAATCAAAATAGTCCAGTTTAAATAAATAAATAAATTTATTCGATTCTGAATGCTACATTATTTGCCGACTTAGCCGCGGTTGCGTGCGTCAAAAGAATTAAATAAACTATTTTCAAAGATGTAATTCCGCCGCTACAGTTCTTTCAAAAAAGCACAATCACTATATTCTTGCTTTATAAAATAATTTGAATGCTATATCGAAAGAATCTTTCTCTTGTTAACAAACATTGTAGCCCTGAAAAGGGCTGTATAAATCAATTTCAGATTTCGAAATCTTAAATTGCGACTGTGAGCGTCCAGGTACAGGTACTGTACTTTTTCACAGTTTACTTCTTGGCAGCGGTAGTCTTTGCTTTCGGCTTCTTAGCTGTAGCAGGGGCAGCTGCTTTCTTTACCGCCTTTTTCGGCTTAGCAGACGCCGCTGGCTTGGTTTTGGGTGCTTTAGCTGCCTTCGGCTTCGCTGCGGTCGACTTGGTCTTTGGTGCTGCTGGCTTTGCCTTCACGGTTCCAGTTTTCTTAGCATCCTTGGCCCTTGCCTTCTCGGTTTTCTTTTTCTCGGCGGTCTTTTTGGAGGCCACAGCCTTCTTGATCTTGGGCTTTTTGTCGGCAGCCTTCTTGGCGGTGGCTCCGGTCTTCTTAACGGCTACCTTCCTGCTTTTGACTTTCTTCTCAGCAGACGCAACCTTTGGCTTGGGATCCTTCGCGGCAGACGCCGACAGTTTAAATGAACCAGACGCGCCCTTTCCCTTTGTTTGGATCAGTTTCCCATTGACGACGGCAGATTTCAAATACTTCTTAATGAATGGAGCCAATTTCTGGGCATCGCATTTGTAGGTGGCTGTGATATATTTCTTGATTGCCAGAAGCGATGAGCCGCCACGTTCCTTCAAATTCTTAATGGAAGCGTCCACCATTTGCTGAGTTGGCGGGTGCGATGGCGGTGCAGTGGGCTTCTTTGCCTTTGTGCCAGCGGATCCAGATGCCTTTTTGGCAGCCACCTTCTTCTCAACTGGCGCTGGTGGGGCAGCCACTGGGGACGCGGCCGTTGCAACTGCAGATTCAGACATTTTTGATCACTTAAATACACTTTGTTGTTTAGAAAATGGCGCGCGCGCTTGCTGCCGACCTCCTTCATACGGGTGAGAATCGAGGAGGAGAGCACTTCTACTATGGGTCTGACATCAGTCATTTGCTGTGCTGATGTCTGCTTGAAGTGCAAACTTATTTTCTGGTTTTTATTGTTTAAGACCTTTAATCGAAACAATGTTGTTGATTCTATACTAACTTAAATGTTTCATAAAGCACTTTGCATTTACGAAAATGTAATATCTTGTTTCGTTGGCCTTTTATCGCTGAATAAACTTGAACATTGTCATTTGTAATTTGAGCAATTTATTTAAAAACCTATTTTAAAATTAGAAATCTAACAAATATTTGTACGATTCTTAATACAAAATGAAATTTGAACTTTTTACTTTAGGAAATATTGAAAATTTAATCCGTTTTCATTAATTAAGATATTTTATTACTTGTTCCAAGTTGAGCCCAGTCGACATAAAAAGTTTGCTTTCAGGGTACATTCGGTCATAGTTTTCGAGATGAAAAAAATATAAAAGTTTCAAAATGTTATAGTTATTTAAGATTTTCTTAAACAAATCATTTGCATGTTTTGACCGACTTAATTTTTTAGTAATGTTTATGATAGTTTTGGCCAAAATAGGCAAATTTGGCTTGGCTATTCCCATACAATCTTGCTCCTATTATAAATCGTACCAAGTCCCAATCAAAAGAAAAATATAAATTGTATTGTTTTTGACATATTTTTTATTTTGTTTAATAGTAATGGGATTCCCCAACACTGCTGACTTATTTTCAGAGTGTGTTTTGCAGTTTTTCGATTTTTTAAAGAGATTTGAATACGGCATGTGGGTTGTGCTTGTCCCATACAACCTTGTGCCTGATAAAAGTCCCACCAAATACCAATCGAAAAAAAATACGAATTCAAACTTTTTCGAGATAGATTTTGTTTTATTTAATAAATAAGGGATTCGTTATCGTTGCTTAGCTATTTTCAAGTTGAGTTTAATAGTTTTTCGATTTTTTAATGAGATTTGAATGGCTTGGCTATTCCCTTACAATCTTGCTCCTATTTAAAATCGTACCAAGTCCCAATCAAAAAAAAAATATAAATTGTATTGATTTTTGACATTTTTTTGATTTGTTTAATAGTTAAGAGATTCCTAAACGTTGCTAACATATTTTTAGAGTGTCTTTTGCAGTTTTTCGATTTTTTAAAGAGATTTGAATACGGCATGTGGGTTGTGCTTGTCCCATACAACCTTGTGCCTGATAAAAGTCCCACCAAATACCAATCGAAAAAAAACGAATTCGAACTTTTTTCGAGATAGATTTTGTTTTATTTAATAAATAAGGGATTCGTTATCGTTGCTAAACTATTTTCAAGTTGAGTTTAATAGTTTTTCCATTTTTTAATGAGATTTGAATGGCTTGGCTATTCCTTTACAATCTTGCTCCTTTTTAAAATCGCACCAAGTCCCAATCAAAAAAAAAATAAATTGTATTGATTTTCAACATATTTTTTATTTGTTTAATAGTTAAGAGATCCCTAAACGTTGCTAACTTATTTTTAGAGTGTGTTTTGCAGTTTTTCGATTTTTTAAAGAGATTTGAATAGGGCATGTGGGTTGTGCTTGTCCCATACAACTTTGTGCCTGATAAAAGTCCCACCAAATACCAATCGAAAAAAAATACGAATTCGAACTTTTTCGAGATAGATTTTGTTTTATTTAATAAATAAGGGATTCGTTATCGTTGCTTAGCTATTTTCAAGTTGAGTTTAATAGTTTTTCGATTTTTTAATGAGATTTGAATGGCTTGGCTATTCCCTTACAATCTTGCTCCTATTTAAAATCGTACCAAGTCCCAATCAAAAAAAAAATATAAATTGTATTGATTTTTGACATTTTTTTGATTTGTTTAATAGTTAAGAGATTCCTAAACGTTGCTAACTTATTTTTAGAGTGTCTTTTGCAGTTTTTCGATTTTTTAAAGAGATTTGAATACGGCATGTGGGTTGTGCTTGTCCCATACAACCTTGTGCCTGATAAAAGTCCCACCAAATACCAATCGAAAAAAATACGAATTCGAACTTTTTTGAGATAGATTTTGTTTTATTTAATAAATAAGGGATTCGTTATCGTTGCTAAACTATTTGCAAGTTGAGTTTAATAGTTTTTCCATTTTTTAATGAGATTTGAATGGCTTGGCTATTCCTTTACAATCTTGCTCCTTTTTAAAATCGCACCAAGTCCCAATCAAAAAAAATATAAATTGTATTGATTTTTAACATATTTTTTATTTGTTTAATAGTTAAGAGATCCCTAAACGTTGCTAACTTATTTTTAGAGTGTGTTTTGCATTTTTCGATTTTTTAAAGAGATTTGAATACGGCATGTGGGTTGTGCTTGTCCCATACAACCTTGTGCCTGATAAAAGTCCCACCAAATACCAATCGAAAAAAATACGAATTCGAACTTTTTTGAGATAGATTTTGTTTTATTTAATAAATAAGGGATTCGTTATCGTTGCTAAACTATTTTCAAGTTGAGTTTAATAGTTTTTCGATTTTTTAATGAGATTTGAATGGCTTGGCTATTCCCTTACAATCTTGCTCCTGTTTAAAATCCTACCAAGTCCCAATCAAAAAAAAAAAAATAAATTGTATTGATTTTTGACATATTTTTGGTTTGTTTAATAGTTAAGAGATTCCTAAACGTTGCTAACTTATTTTTAGAGTGTCTTTTGCAGTTTTTCGATTTTTTAAAGAGATTTGAATACGGCATGTGGGTTGTGCTTGTCCCATACAACCTTGTGCCTGATAAAATTCGAAATTTGAACTTTTTCGAGATAGATTTTGTTTTATTTAATAAATAAGGGATTCGTTATCGTTGCTAAACTATTTTCAAGTTGAGTTTAAAAGTTTTTCGATTTTTTAATGAGATTTGAATGGCTTGGCTATTCCCTTATAATCTTGCTCCTATTTAAAATCGTACCTAGTCCCAATCAAAAAAAAAATATAAATTGTATTGATTTTTGACATATTTTTTATTTGTTTAATAGTTAAGAGATTCCTAAACGTTGCTAACTTATTTTTAGAGTGTGTTTTGCAGTTTTTCGATTTTTTAAAGAGATTTGAATACGGCATGTGGGTTGTGCTTGTCCCATACAACCTTGTGCCTGATAAAAGTCTTACCAAATACCAATCGAAAAAAAATACGAATTCGAACTTTTTCGAGATAGATTTTGTTTTATTTAATAAATAAGGGATTCGTTATCGTTGCTTAGCTATTTTCAAGTTGAGTTTAATAGTTTTTCGATTTTTTAATGAGATTTGAATGGCTTGGCTATTCCCTTACAATCTTGCTCCTATTTAAAATCGTACCAAGTCCCAATCAAAAAAAAATATAAATTGTATTGATTTTTGACATTTTTTTGATTTGTTTAATAGTTAAGAGATTCCTAAACGTTGCTAACTTATTTTTAGAGTGTCTTTTGCAGTTTTTCGATTTTTTAAAGAGATTTGAATACGGCATGTGGGTTGTGCTTGTCCCATACAACCTTGTGCCTGATAAAAGTCCCACCAAATACCAATCGAAAAAAATACGAATTCGAACTTTTTGAGATAGATTTTGTTTTATTTAATAAATAAGGGATTCGTTATCGTTGCTAAACTATTTTCAAGTTGAGTTTAATAGTTTTTCCATTTTTTAATGAGATTTGAATGGCTTGGCTATTCCTTTACAATCTTGCTCCTTTTTAAAATCGCACCAAGTCCCAATCAAAAAAAAATAAATTGTATTGATTTTTAACATATTTTTTTTTGTGTTTAATAGATAAGAGATCCCTAAACGTTGCTAACTTATTTTTAGAGTGTGTTTTGCAGTTTTTCGATTTTTTAAAGAGATTTGAATACGGCATGTGGGTTGTGCTTGTCCCATACAACTTTGTGCCTGATAAAAGTCCCACCAAATACCAATCGAAAAAAATACGAATTCGAACTTTTTCGAGATAGATTTTGTTTTATTTAATAAATAAGGGATTCGTTATCGTTGCTAAACTATTTTCAAGTTGAGTTTAATAGTTTTTCGATTTTTTAATGAGATTTGAATGGCTTGGCTATTCCCTTACAATCTTGCTCCTGTTTAAAATCGTACCAAGTCCCAATCAAAAAAATATAAATTGTATTGATTTTGACATATTTTTGATTTGTTTAATAGTTAAGAGATTCCTAAACGTTGTTAACTTATTTTTAGAGTGTCTTTTGCAGTTTTTCGATTTTTTAAAGAGATTTGAATACGGCATGTGGGTTGTGCTTGTCCCATACAACCTTGTGCCTGATAAAAGTCCCACCAAATACCAATCGAAAAAAATACGAATTTGAACTTTTCGAGATAGATTTTGTTTTATTTAATAAATAAGGGATTCGTTATCGTTGCTAAACTATTTTCAAGTTGAGTTTAATAGTTTTTCGATTTTTTAATGAGATTTGAATGGCTTGGCTATTCCCTTACAATCTTGCTCCTGTTTAAAATCGTACCAAGTCCCAATCAAAAAAAATATATAAATTGTATTGATTTTTGACATATTTTTGATTTGTTTAATAGTTAAGAGATTCCTAAACGTTGCTAACTTATTTTTAGAGTGTCTTTTGCAGTTTTTCGATTTTTTAAAGAGATTTGAATACGGCATGTGGGTTGTGCTTGTCCCATACAACCTTGTGCCTGATAAAAGTCCCACCAAATACCAATCGAAAAAATACAAATTCGAACTTTTTCGAGATAGGTTTTGTTTTATTTAATAAATAAGGGATTCGTTATCGTTGCTAAACTATTTTCAAGTTGAGTTTAATAGTTTTTCCATTTTTTAATGAGATTTGAATGGCTTGGCTATTCCTTTACAATCTTGCTCCTTTTTAAAATCGCACCAAGTCCCAATCAAAAAAAAATATAAATTGTATTGATTTTTAACATATTTTTTATTTGTTTAATAGTTAAGAGATCCCTAAACGTTGCTAACTTATTTTTAGAGTGTGTTTTGCAGTTTTTCGATTTTTTAAAGAGATTTGAATACGGCATGTGGGTTGTGCTTGTCCCATACAACTTTGTGCCTGATAAAAGTCCCACCAAATACCAATCGAAAAAAAATACGAATTCGAACTTTTTCGAGATAGATTTTGTTTTATTTAATAAATAAGGGATTCGTTATCGTTGCTAAACTATTTTCAAGTTGAGTTTAATAGTTTTTCGATTTTTTAATGAGATTTGAATGGCTTGGCTATTCCCTTACAATCTTGCTCCTGTTTAAAATCGTACCAAGTCCCAATCAAAAAAAAAAATATAAATTGTATTGATTTTTAACATATTTTTGATTTGTTTAATAGTTAAGAGATTCCTAAACGTTGCTAACTTATTTTTAGAGTGTCTTTTGCAGTTTTTCGATTTTTTAAAGAGATTTGAATACGGCATGTGGGTTGTGCTTGTCCCATACAACCTTGTGCCTGATAAAAGTCCCACCAAATACCAATCGAAAAAAAATACGAATTTGAACTTTTTCGAGATAGATTTTGTTTTATTTAATAAATAAGGGATTCGTTATCGTTGCTAAACTATTTTCAAGTTGAGTTTAAAAGTTTTTCGATTTTTTAATGAGATTTGAATGGCTTGGCTATTCCCTTATAATCTTGCTCCTATTTAAAATCGTACCTAGTCCCAATCAAAAAAAAAATATAAATTGTATTGATTTTTGACATATTTTTTATTTGTTTAATAGTTAAGAGATTCCTAAACGTTGCTAACTTATTTTTAGAGTGTGTTTTGCAGTTTTTCGATTTTTTAAAGAGATTTGAATACGGCATGTGGGTTGTGCTTGTCCCATACAACCTTGTGCCTGATAAAAGTCTTACCAAATACCAATCGAAAAAAATACGAATTCGAACTTTTCGAGATAGATTTTGTTTTATTTAATAAATAAGGGATTCGTTATCGTTGCTTAGCTATTTTCAAGTTGAGTTTAATAGTTTTTCGATTTTTTAATGAGATTTGAATGGCTTGGCTATTCCCTTACAATCTTGCTCCTATTTAAAATCGTACCAAGTCCCAATCAAAAAAAAAATATAAATTGTATTGATTTTTGACATTTTTTTGATTTGTTTAATAGTTAAGAGATTCCTAAACGTTGCTAACTTATTTTTAGAGTGTCTTTTGCAGTTTTTCGATTTTTTAAAGAGATTTGAATACGGCATGTGGGTTGTGCTTGTCCCATACAACCTTGTGCCTGATAAAAGTCCCACCAAATACCAATCGAAAAAAAATACGAATTCGAACTTTTTTGAGATAGATTTTGTTTTATTTAATAAATAAGGGATTCGTTATCGTTGCTAAACTATTTTCAAGTTGAGTCTAATAGTTTTTCCATTTTTTAATGAGATTTGAATGGCTTGGCTATTCCTTTACAATCTTGCTCCTTTTTAAAATCGCACCAAGTCCCAATCAAAAAAAAATATAAATTGTATTGATTTTTAACATATTTTTTATTTGTTTAATAGATAAGAGATCCCTAAACGTTGCTAACTTATTTTTAGAGTGTGTTTTGCAGTTTTTCGATTTTTTAAAGAGATTTGAATACGGCATGTGGGTTGTGCTTGTCCCATACAACTTTGTGCCTGATAAAAGTCCCACCAAATACCAATCGAAAAAAAAAAATATTCGAACTTTTTTGAGATAGATTTTGTTTTATTTAATAAATAAGGGATTCGTTATCGTTGCTAAACTATTTTCAAGTTGAGTTTAATAGTTTTTCTATTTTTTAATGAGATTTGAATGGCTTGGCTATTCCCTTACAATCTTGCTCCTGTTTAAAATCGTACCAAGTCCCAATCAAAAAAAAATATAAATTGTATTGATTTTGACATATTTTTGATTTGTTTAATAGTTAAGAGATTCCTAAACGTTGCTAACTTATTTTTAGAGTGTCTTTTGCAGTTTTTCGATTTTTTAAAGAGATTTGAATACGGCATGTGGGTTGTGCTTGTCCCATACAACCTTGTGCCTGATAAAAGTCCCACCAAATACCAATCGAAAAAAATACGAATTTGAACTTTTTCGAGATAGATTTTGTTTTATTTAATAAATAAGGGATTCGTTATCGTTGCTAAACTATTTTCAAGTTGAGTTTAATAGTTTTTCGATTTTTTAATGAGATTTGAATGGCTTGGCTATTCCCTTACAATCTTGCTCCTGTTTAAAATCGTACCAAGTCCCAATCAAAAAAAAATATAAATTGTATTGATTTTTGACATATTTTTGATTTGTTTAATAGTTAAGAGATTCCTAAACGTTGCTAACTTATTTTTAGAGTGTCTTTTGCAGTTTTTCGATTTTTTAAAGAGATTTGAATACGGCATGTGGGTTGTGCTTGTCCCATACAACCTTGTGCCTGATAAAAGTCCCACCAAATACCAATCGAAAAAAATACGAATTCGAACTTTTTCGAGATAGATTTTGTTTTATTTAATAAATAAGGGATTCGTTATCGTTGCTAAACTATTTTCAAGTTGAGTTTAATAGTTTTTCCATTTTTTAATGAGATTTGAATGGCTTGGCTATTCCTTTACAATCTTGCTCCTTTTTAAAATCGCACCAAGTCCCAATCAAAAAAAATATAAATTGTATTGATTTTTAACATATTTTTTATTTGTTTAATAGTTAAGAGATCCCTAAACGTTGCTAACTTATTTTTAGAGTGTGTTTTGCAGTTTTTCGATTTTTTAAAGAGATTTGAATACGGCATGTGGGTTGTGCTTGTCCCATACAACTTTGTGCCTGATAAAAGTCCCACCAAATACCAATCGAAAAAAATACGAATTCGAACTTTTTCGAGATAGATTTTGTTTTATTTAATAAATAAGGGATTCGTTATCGTTGCTAAACTATTTTCAAGTTGAGTTTAATAGTTTTTCGATTTTTTAATGAGATTTGAATGGCTTGGCTATTCCCTTACAATCTTGCTCCTGTTTAAAATCGTACCAAGTCCCAATCAAAAAAAAAAAAATAAATTGTATTGATTTTTGACATATTTTTGATTTGTTTAATAGTTAAGAGATTCCTAAACGTTGCTAACTTATTTTTAGAGTGTCTTTTGCAGTTTTTCGATTTTTTAAAGAGATTTGAATACGGCATGTGGGTTGTGCTTGTCCCATACAACCTTGTGCCTGATAAAAGTCCCACCAAATACCAATCGAAAAAAAATACGAATTTGAACTTTTTCGAGATAGATTTTGTTTTATTTAATAAATAAGGGATTCGTTATCGTTGCTAAACTATTTTCAAGTTGAGTTTAAAAGTTTTTCGATTTTTTAATGAGATTTGAATGGCTTGGCTATTCCCTTATAATCTTGCTCCTTTTTAAAATCGCACCAAGTCCCAATCAAAAAAAAATATAAATTGTATTGATTTTTAACATATTTTTTATTTGTTTAATAGTTAAGAGATTCCTAAACGTTGCTAACTTATTTTTAGAGTGTCTTTTGCAGTTTTTCGATTTTTTAAAGAGATTTGAATACGGCATGTGGGTTGTGCTTGTCCCATACAACCTTGTGCCTGATAAAAGTCCCACCAAATACCAATCGAAAAAAATACGAATTCGAACTTTTTCGAGATAGATTTTGTTTTATTTAATAAATAAGGGATTCGTTATCGTTGCTAAACTATTTTCAAGTTGAGTTTAATAGTTTTTCCATTTTTTAATGAGATTTGAATGGCTTGGCTATTCCTTTACAATCTTGCTCCTTTTTAAAATCGCACCAAGTCCCAATCAAAAAAAAATATAAATTGTATTGATTTTTAACATATTTTTTATTTGTTTAATAGTTAAGAGATTCCTAAACGTTGCTAACTTATTTTTAGAGTGTGTTTTGCAGTTTTTCGATTTTTTAAAGAGATTTGAATACGGCATGTGGGTTGTGCTTGTCCCAAACAACCTTGTGCCTGATAAAAGTCCCACCAAATACCAATCGAAAAAATACAAATTCGAACTTTTTCGAGATAGGTTTTGTTTTATTTGATAAATAAGGGATTCGTTATTGTTGCTAACTTATTTTAAAATTGAGTTTAATAGTTTTTCGGTTTTTTAATGACAGTTGAATGGTTAGTGCTATTCCCTTCAAACCTTGCACATTGTTCACATCCCAATGCCACACCCCCTAAAGCGAATTATTTATTAAAATAAAATACATATTTATATATTTATTATAATTAGAAGACGCCAAAAGAAAAATTAATATCTCATCGAAAGTATTTTGTGGTCCTGAAAAGGACCGATTTGTACAAAGTATGCTGGCGCATTGGTCGCTAGTTGAGACCGTCTCAGCTTAAGCACGCTCACCGCGAATGCGACGGGCCAACTGGATGTCCTTGGGCATGATTGTTACACGCTTGGCATGAATGGCACACAAGTTGGTATCTTCAAAAAGGCCAACAAGATATGCTTCGCTAGCTTCCTGAAGAGCCATCACTGCCGAGCTCTGGAACCGCAAATCAGTCTTGAAGTCCTGAGCGATCTCACGCACCAGACGCTGGAAAGGCAGTTTGCGAATCAGCAGCTCGGTACTCTTCTGGTAGCGACGGATCTCACGCAGGGCCACAGTTCCGGGGCGATAGCGATGGGGCTTCTTCACGCCTCCGGTGGCTGGGGCGCTCTTACGAGCGGCCTTGGTGGCCAGTTGTTTGCGTGGCGCCTTGCCACCAGTCGACTTGCGAGCGGTTTGCTTGGTACGAGCCATTTTCGATTTCTATGTTGATATTTATATTCACTGATGTTCACTTCGCGTCTGAAAACACAATAAACGGTTGCCGCGTTCGCTGCCTGCTTATATAGCAAAATGTGGAGGGTTGGAAAGAGAAAGAGGCAGAGGCCATCTCGTTTGACGAGCGAAGAGCGAGACGAATATATCGCTCGGACTCGCTCGGGTATCTATGGGTTTAGGTATAAATAGGGGCACGCCGAAAAATCGGAATTAGTTCTTCAGTGACTTTCGTGCAGTGTGTTAATATAGTAGAAAAGTGAAAAATGACTGGTCGTGGTAAAGGAGGCAAAGGCTTGGGAAAAGGTGGCGCCAAGCGTCATCGCAAAGTGCTGCGTGATAACATCCAGGGTATTACGAAGCCAGCCATACGCCGTTTGGCTCGTCGTGGCGGTGTGAAGCGCATCTCCGGATTAATTTACGAGGAAACACGTGGTGTTCTGAAGGTGTTCCTGGAGAACGTTATCCGTGATGCCGTCACCTACACCGAACACGCCAAGAGGAAGACTGTCACAGCCATGGATGTCGTGTACGCCCTGAAGAGGCAAGGCCGCACCCTGTACGGTTTCGGCGGTTAAAAACAAGTACAGCTTGTACTTCATTCAGCAATCGGTCCTTTTCAGGACCACCATTACATCTCCAAAGCAGACAAATTTTCAAAACATTTTACGCTTTTTTGTTTTATTGGCTGGGAACTCCAAATTGGGAGTGAACAAAATCGAAATATTTAGTTTTCACCGCGAGCATTCGTCCGTTTCTCAAACAGGTAGAAAAATGTGTTGTAAAACAATCACTTACAGACATGTATAAAAATGTTTTTTGTTCAGACTGTACTGTTTCAGATGCGAAAGCAGTCTGTCTGATAAAGTTATACAATAAAATTATTATTTAACTTCCCGAACATTTTTAAAACCCAAGATGATGTGTTCACTAGATACATATTTTTTATTTGAAATACTTTTTGATGCCTGATGTTCTATTAGAAAATATTAACAATTCTTTGGTAAAAACTTGGTCGTCCTGAAAAGGACGGTTGGGTATGTTTATGTACAAGTATGTAGTTGGCTCTGCTTTTGGAACGTTTAAGCCTTCTTCTCGGTCTTCTTGGGCAACAGAACAGCCTGGATATTGGGCAATACTCCACCCTGGGCAATGGTGACGCCGGAGAGCAGCTTGTTCAATTCTTCGTCGTTGCGAATGGCCAGCTGCAGATGACGCGGGATAATCCTAGTCTTCTTGTTGTCACGAGCAGCATTGCCAGCCAACTCGAGAACCTCGGCGGCCAGATATTCCATCACGGCAGCCAGGTAAACCGGAGCGCCGGCACCAACACGCTCGGCATAGTTGCCCTTGCGGAGCAGACGGTGAATACGGCCTACTGGGAACTGAAGACCAGCCCGGTTGGAGCGGGACTTTGCCTTTCCCTTCACTTTGCCACCTTTTCCACGACCAGACATTTTGCTTTATTTCACTTAGTTCACTTAACACACAAAAACGAATGCTCGAGAAAAATTGGTAGCCACATATTTATACTTTTTTGCCTGCCTGCGCGTTTAGTTAGGGGTGGGTGCCTTATACCTGAAAAGGTTGCTCGAAAAAAAGTATAAGGGTGAACGCGTTCCGGCTCCGTTATGATCAGTGAATTGTGTTTGTGAAATTAAAAGTGAACTGAAATAATGCCGCCGAAAACTAGTGGAAAGGCAGCCAAGAAGGCTGGCAAGGCTCAGAAGAACATCACCAAGACCGACAAGAAGAAGAAGCGCAAGAGGAAGGAGAGCTATGCGATCTACATCTACAAGGTTCTGAAGCAGGTCCACCCTGACACCGGCATTTCGTCGAAGGCGATGAGCATCATGAACAGCTTTGTGAATGACATCTTCGAGCGTATTGCTGCAGAGGCTTCTCGTCTGGCCCACTACAACAAACGGTCGACCATCACCAGTCGGGAAATCCAAACGGCTGTTCGCCTGCTTCTGCCCGGAGAGTTGGCCAAGCACGCCGTTAGTGAGGGAACCAAGGCTGTCACCAAGTACACCAGCTCCAAGTAAATTTGCTGCGTTTGCGGAGGAAGATCCAAAACGGCCCTTTTCAGGGCCACAACATATTTTACCAAAGAAACTAAATTTTCAATACCATTCGCAATACAATATAAAATAATCAAAATAGTCCAGTTTAAATAAATAAATAAATTTATTCGATTCTGAATGCTACATTATTTGCCGACTTAGCCGCGGTTGCGTGCGTCAAAAGAATTAAATAAACTATTTTCAAAGATGTAATTCCGCCGCTACAGTTCTTTCAAAAAAGCACAATCACTATATTCTTGCTTTATAAAATAATTTGAATGCTATATCGAAAGAATCTTTCTCTTGTTAACAAACATTGTAGCCCTGAAAAGGGCTTGTATAAATCAATTTCAGATTTCGAAATCTTAAATTGCGACTGTGAGCGTCCAGGTACAGGTACTGTACTTTTTCACAGTTTACTTCTTGGCAGCGGTAGTCTTTGCTTTCGGCTTCTTAGCTGTAGCAGGGGCAGCTGCTTTCTTTACCGCCTTTTTCGGCTTAGCAGACGCCGCTGGCTTGGTTTTGGGTGCTTTAGCTGCCTTCGGCTTCGCTGCGGTCGACTTGGTCTTTGGTGCTGCTGGCTTTGCCTTCACGGTTCCAGTTTTCTTAGCATCCTTGGCCCTTGCCTTCTCGGTTTTCTTTTTCTCGGCGGTCTTTTTGGTGGCCACAGCCTTCTTGATCTTGGGCTTTTTGTCGGCAGCCTTCTTGGCGGTGGCTCCGGTCTTCTTAACGGCTACCTTCCTGCTTTTGACTTTCTTCTCAGCAGACGCAACCTTTGGCTTGGGATCCTTCGCGGCAGACGCCGACAGTTTAAATGAACCAGACGCGCCCTTTCCCTTTGTTTGGATCAGTTTCCCATTGACGACGGCAGATTTCAAATACTTCTTAATGAATGGAGCCAATTTCTGGGCATCGCATTTGTAGGTGGCTGTGATATATTTCTTGATTGCCAGAAGCGATGAGCCGCCACGTTCCTTCAAATTCTTAATGGAAGCGTCCACCATTTGCTGAGTTGGCGGGTGCGATGGCGGTGCAGTGGGCTTCTTTGCCTTTGTGCCAGCGGATCCAGATGCCTTTTTGGCAGCCACCTTCTTCTCAACTGGCGCTGGTGGGGCAGCCACTGGGGACGCGGCCGTTGCAACTGCAGATTCAGACATTTTTGATCACTTAAATACACTTTGTTGTTTAGAAAATGGCGCGCGCGCTTGCTGCCGACCTCCTTCATACGGGTGAGAATCGAGGAGGAGAGCACTTCTACTATGGGTCTGACATCAGTCATTTGCTGTGCTGATGTCTGCTTGAAGTGCAAACTTATTTTCTGGTTTTTATTGTTTAAGACCTTTAATCGAAACAATGTTGTTGATTCTATACTAACTTAAATGTTTCATAAAGCACTTTGCATTTACGAAAATGTAATATCTTGTTTCGTTGGCCTTTTATCGCTGAATAAACTTGAACATTGTCATTTGTAATTTGAGCAATTTATTTAAAAACCTATTTTAAAATTAGAAATCTAACAAATATTTGTACGATTCTTAATACAAAATGAAATTTGAACTTTTTACTTTAGGAAATATTGAAAATTTAATCCGTTTTCATTAATTAAGATATTTTATTACTTGTTCCAAGTTGAGCCCAGTCGACATAAAAAGTTTGCTTTCAGGGTACATTCGGTCATAGTTTTCGAGATGAAAAAAATATAAAAGTTTCAAAATGTTATAGTTATTTAAGATTTTCTTAAACAAATCATTTGCATGTTTTGACCGACTTAATTTTTTAGTAATGTTTATGATAGTTTTGGCCAAAATAGGCAAATTTGGCTTGGCTATTCCCATACAATCTTGCTCCTATTATAAATCGTACCAAGTCCCAATCAAAAGAAAAATATAAATTGTATTGTTTTTGACATATTTTTTATTTTGTTTAATAGTAATGGGATTCCCCAACACTGCTGACTTATTTTCAGAGTGTGTTTTGCAGTTTTTCGATTTTTTAAAGAGATTTGAATACGGCATGTGGGTTGTGCTTGTCCCATACAACTTTGTGCCTGATAAAAGTCCCACCAAATACCAATCGAAAAAAAATACGAATTCGAACTTTTTCGAGATAGATTTTGTTTTATTTAATAAATAAGGGATTCGTTATCGTTGCTAAACTATTTTCAAGTTGAGTTTAATAGTTTTTCGATTTTTTAATGAGATTTGAATGGCTTGGCTATTCCCTTACAATCTTGCTCCTGTTTAAAATCGTACCAAGTCCCAATCAAAAAAAAATATAAATTGTATTGATTTTTGACATATTTTTGATTTGTTTAATAGTTAAGAGATTCCTAAACGTTGCTAACTTATTTTTAGAGTGTCTTTTGCAGTTTTTCGATTTTTTAAAGAGATTTGAATACGGCATGTGGGTTGTGCTTGTCCCATACAACCTTGTGCCTGATAAAAGTCCCACCAAATACCAATCGAAAAAAAATACGAATTTGAACTTTTTCGAGATAGATTTTGTTTTATTTAATAAATAAGGGATTCGTTATCGTTGCTAAACTATTTTCAAGTTGAGTTTAAAAGTTTTTCGATTTTTTAATGAGATTTGAATGGCTTGGCTTATCCCTTATAATCTTGCTCCTATTTAAAATCGTACCAAGTCCCAATCAAAAAAAAAAATATAAATTGTATTGATTTTTGACATATTTTTTATTTGTTTAATAGTTAAGAGATTCCTAAACGTTGCTAACTTATTTTTAGAGTGTCTTTTGCAGTTTTTCGATTTTTTAAAGAGATTTGAATACGGCATGTGGGTTGTGCTTGTCCCATACAACCTTGTGCCTGATAAAAGTCCCACCAAATACCAATCGAAAAAAAATACGAATTCGAACTTTTTCGAGATAGATTTTGTTTTATTTAATAAATAAGGGATTCGTTATCGTTGCTAAACTATTTTCAAGTTGAGTTTAATAGTTTTTCGATTTTTTAATGAGATTTGAATGGCTTGGCTATTCCCTTACAATCTTGCTCCTGTTTAAAATCGTACCAAGTCCCAATCAAAAAAAAAATATAAATTGTATTGATTTTTGACATATTTTTGATTTGTTTAATAGTTAAGAGATTCCTAAACGTTGCTAACTTATTTTTAGAGTGTCTTTTGCAGTTTTTCGATTTTTTAAAGAGATTTGAATACGGCATGTGGGTTGTGCTTGTCCCATACAACCTTGTGCCTGATAAAAGTCCCACCAAATACCAATCGAAAAAAAATACGAATTTGAACTTTTTCGAGATAGATTTTGTTTTATTTAATAAATAAGGGATTCGTTATCGTTGCTAAACTATTTTCAAGTTGAGTTTAAAAGTTTTTCGATTTTTTAATGAGATTTGAATGGCTTGGCTATTCCCTTATAATCTTGCTCCTATTTAAAATCGTACCAAGTCCCAATCAAAAAAAAATATAAATTGTATTGATTTTTGACATATTTTTTATTTGTTTAATAGTTAAGAGATTCCTAAACGTTGCTAACTTATTTTTATGTGTGTTTTGCAGTTTTTCGATTTTTTAAAGAGATTTGAATACGGCATGTGGGTTGTGCTTGTCCCATACAACCTTGTGCCTGATAAAAGTCCCACCAAATACCAATCGAAAAAAATACGAATTCGAACTTTTTCGAGATAGATTTTGTTTTATTTAATAAATAAGGGATTCGTTATCGTTGCTAAACTATTTTCAAGTTGAGTTTAATAGTTTTTCGATTTTTTAATGAGATTTGAATGGCTTGGCTATTCCCTTACAATCTTGCTCCTGTTTAAAATCGGACCAAGTCCCAATCAAAAAAAAATATAAATTGTATTGATTTTTGACATATTTTTGATTTGTTTAATAGTTAAGAGATTCCTAAACGTTGCTAACTTATTTTTAGAGTGTCTTTTGCAGTTTTTCGATTTTTTAAAGAGATTTGAATACGGCATGTGGGTTGTGCTTGTCCCATACAACCTTGTGCCTGATAAAAGTCCCACCAAATACCAATCGAAAAAAAATACGAATTCGAACTTTTTCGAGATAGATTTTGTTTTATTTAATAAATAAGGGATTCGTTATCGTTGCTAAACTATTTTCAAGTTGAGTTTAATAGTTTTTCCATTTTTTAATGAGATTTGAATGGCTTGGCTATTCCTTTACAATCTTGCTCCTTTTTAAAATCGTACCAAGTCCCAATCAAAAAAAAATATAAATTGTATTGATTTTTAACATATTTTTTATTTGTTTAATAGTTAAGAGATTCCTAAACGTTGCTAACTTATTTTTAGAGTGTGTTTTGCAGTTTTTCGATTTTTTAAAGAGATTTGAATACGGCATGTGGGTTGTGCTTGTCCCATACAACCTTGTGCCTGATAAAAGTCCCACCAAATACCAATCGAAAAAAAATACGAATTCGAACTTTTTCGAGATAGATTTTGTTTTATTTAATAAATAAGGGATTCGTTATCGTTGCTAAACTATTTTCAAGTTGAGTTTAATAGTTTTTCGATTTTTTAATGAGATTTGAATGGCTTGGCTATTCCTTTACAATCTTGCTCCTGTTTAAAATCGACCAAGAGTCCCAATCAAAAAAAAATATAAATTGTATTGATTTTTGACATATTTTTTTTTTGTTTAATAGTTAAGAGATCCCTAAACGTTGCTAACTTATTTTTAGAGTGTCTTTTGCAGTTTTTCGATTTTTTAAAGAGATTTGAATACGGCATGTGGGTTGTGCTTGTCCCATACAACCTTGTGCCTGATAAAAGTCCCACCAAATACCAATCGAAAAAAAATACGAATTTGAACTTTTTCGAGATAGATTTTGTTTTATTTAATAAATAAGGGATTCGTTATCGTTGCTAAACTATTTTCAAGTTGAGTTTAAAAGTTTTTCGATTTTTTAATGAGATTTGAATGGCTTGGCTATTCCCTTATAATCTTGCTCCTTTTAATAAAAAATCGTACCAAAATAAAAAAAAAATATAAATTGTATTGATTTTTGACATATTTTTTATTTGTTTAATAGTTAAGAGATTCCTAAACGTTGCTAACTTATTTTTAGAGTGTCTTTTGCAGTTTTTCGATTTTTTAAAGAGATTTGAATACGGCATGTGGGTTGTGCTTGTCCCATACAACCTTGTGCCTGATAAAAGTCCCACCAAATACCAATCGAAAAAAAATACGAATTCGAACTTTTTCGAGATAGATTTTGTTTTATTTAATAAATAAGGGATTCGTTATCGTTGCTAAACTATTTTCAAGTTGAGTTTAATAGTTTTTCCATTTTTTAATGAGATTTGAATGGCTTGGCTATTCCTTTACAATCTTGCTCCTTTTTAAAATCGCACCAAGTCCCAATCAAAAAAAAATATAAATTGTATTGATTTTTAACATATTTTTTATTTGTTTAATAGTTAAGAGATTCCTAAACGTTGCTAACTTATTTTTAGAGTGTGTTTTGCAGTTTTTCGATTTTTTAAAGAGATTTGAATACGGCATGTGGGTTGTGCTTGTCCCAAACAACCTTGTGCCTGATAAAAGTCCCACCAAATACCAATCGAAAAAATACAAATTCGAACTTTTTCGAGATAGGTTTTGTTTTATTTGATAAATAAGGGATTCGTTATTGTTGCTAACTTATTTTAAAATTGAGTTTAATAGTTTTTCGGTTTTTTAATGACAGTTGAATGGTTAGTGCTATTCCCTTCAAACCTTGCACATTGTTCACATCCCAATGCCACACCCCCCTAAAGCGAATTATTTATTAAAATAAAATACATATTTATATATTTATTATAATTAGAAGACGCCAAAAGAAAAATTAATATCTCATCGAAAGTATTTTGTGGTCCTGAAAAGGACCGATTTGTACAAAGTATGCTGGCGCATTGGTCGCTAGTTGAGACCGTCTCAGCTTAAGCACGCTCACCGCGAATGCGACGGGCCAACTGGATGTCCTTGGGCATGATTGTTACACGCTTGGCATGAATGGCACACAAGTTGGTATCTTCAAAAAGGCCAACAAGATATGCTTCGCTAGCTTCCTGAAGAGCCATCACTGCCGAGCTCTGGAACCGCAAATCAGTCTTGAAGTCCTGAGCGATCTCACGCACCAGACGCTGGAAAGGCAGTTTGCGAATCAGCAGCTCGGTACTCTTCTGGTAGCGACGGATCTCACGCAGGGCCACAGTTCCGGGGCGATAGCGATGGGGCTTCTTCACGCCTCCGGTGGCTGGGGCGCTCTTACGAGCGGCCTTGGTGGCCAGTTGTTTGCGTGGCGCCTTGCCACCAGTCGACTTGCGAGCGGTTTGCTTGGTACGAGCCATTTTCGATTTCTATGTTGATATTTATATTCACTGATGTTCACTTCGCGTCTGAAAACACAATAAACGGTTGCCGCGTTCGCTGCCTGCTTATATAGCAAAATGTGGAGGGTTGGAAAGAGAAAGAGGCAGAGGCCATCTCGTTTGACGAGCGAAGAGCGAGACGAATATATCGCTCGGACTCGCTCGGGTATCTATGGGTTTAGGTATAAATAGGGGCACGCCGAAAAATCGGAATTAGTTCTTCAGTGACTTTCGTGCAGTGTGTTAATATAGTAGAAAAGTGAAAAATGACTGGTCGTGGTAAAGGAGGCAAAGGCTTGGGAAAAGGTGGCGCCAAGCGTCATCGCAAAGTGCTGCGTGATAACATCCAGGGTATTACGAAGCCAGCCATACGCCGTTTGGCTCGTCGTGGCGGTGTGAAGCGCATCTCCGGATTAATTTACGAGGAAACACGTGGTGTTCTGAAGGTGTTCCTGGAGAACGTTATCCGTGATGCCGTCACCTACACCGAACACGCCAAGAGGAAGACTGTCACAGCCATGGATGTCGTGTACGCCCTGAAGAGGCAAGGCCGCACCCTGTACGGTTTCGGCGGTTAAAAACAAGTACAGCTTGTACTTCATTCAGCAATCGGTCCTTTTCAGGACCACCATTACATCTCCAAAGCAGACAAATTTTCAAAACATTTTACGCTTTTTTGTTTTATTGGCTGGGAACTCCAAATTGGGAGTGAACAAAATCGAAATATTTAGTTTTCACCGCGAGCATTCGTCCGTTTCTCAAACAGGTAGAAAAATGTGTTGTAAAACAATCACTTACAGACATGTATAAAAATGTTTTTTGTTCAGACTGTACTGTTTCAGATGCGAAAGCAGTCTGTCTGATAAAGTTATACAATAAAATTATTATTTAACTTCCCGAACATTTTTAAAACCCAAGATGATGTGTTCACTAGATACATATTTTTTATTTGAAATACTTTTTGATGCCTGATGTTCTATTAGAAAATATTAACAATTCTTTGGTAAAAACTTGGTCGTCCTGAAAAGGACGGTTGGGTATGTTTATGTACAAGTATGTAGTTGGCTCTGCTTTTGGAACGTTTAAGCCTTCTTCTCGGTCTTCTTGGGCAACAGAACAGCCTGGATATTGGGCAATACTCCACCCTGGGCAATGGTGACGCCGGAGAGCAGCTTGTTCAATTCTTCGTCGTTGCGAATGGCCAGCTGCAGATGACGCGGGATAATCCTAGTCTTCTTGTTGTCACGAGCAGCATTGCCAGCCAACTCGAGAACCTCGGCGGCCAGATATTCCATCACGGCAGCCAGGTAAACCGGAGCGCCGGCACCAACACGCTCGGCATAGTTGCCCTTGCGGAGCAGACGGTGAATACGGCCTACTGGGAACTGAAGACCAGCCCGGTTGGAGCGGGACTTTGCCTTTCCCTTCACTTTGCCACCTTTTCCACGACCAGACATTTTGCTTTATTTCACTTAGTTCACTTAACACACAAAAACGAATGCTCGAGAAAAATTGGTAGCCACATATTTATACTTTTTTGCCTGCCTGCGCGTTTAGTTAGGGGTGGGTGCCTTATACCTGAAAAGGTTGCTCGAAAAAAAGTATAAGGGTGAACGCGTTCCGGCTCCGTTATGATCAGTGAATTGTGTTTGTGAAATTAAAAGTGAACTGAAATAATGCCGCCGAAAACTAGTGGAAAGGCAGCCAAGAAGGCTGGCAAGGCTCAGAAGAACATCACCAAGACCGACAAGAAGAAGAAGCGCAAGAGGAAGGAGAGCTATGCGATCTACATCTACAAGGTTCTGAAGCAGGTCCACCCTGACACCGGCATTTCGTCGAAGGCGATGAGCATCATGAACAGCTTTGTGAATGACATCTTCGAGCGTATTGCTGCAGAGGCTTCTCGTCTGGCCCACTACAACAAACGGTCGACCATCACCAGTCGGGAAATCCAAACGGCTGTTCGCCTGCTTCTGCCCGGAGAGTTGGCCAAGCACGCCGTTAGTGAGGGAACCAAGGCTGTCACCAAGTACACCAGCTCCAAGTAAATTTTCTGCGTTTGCGGAGGAAGATCCAAAACGGCCCTTTTCAGGGCCACAACATATTTTACCAAAGAAACTAAATTTTCAATACCATTCGCAATACAATATAAAATAATCAAAATAGTCCAGTTTAAATAAATAAATAAATTTATTCGATTCTGAATGCTACATTATTTGCCGACTTAGCCGCGGTTGCGTGCGTCAAAAGAATTAAATAAACTATTTTCAAAGATGTAATTCCGCCGCTACAGTTCTTTCAAAAAAGCACAATCACTATATTCTTGCTTTATAAAATAATTTGAATGCTATATCGAAAGAATCTTTCTCTTGTTAACAAACATTGTAGCCCTGAAAAGGGCTTGTATAAATCAATTTCAGATTTCGAAATCTTAAATTGCGACTGTGAGCGTCCAGGTACAGGTACTGTACTTTTTCACAGTTTACTTCTTGGCAGCGGTAGTCTTTGCTTTCGGCTTCTTAGCTGTAGCAGGGGCAGCTGCTTTCTTTACCGCCTTTTTCGGCTTAGCAGACGCCGCTGGCTTGGTTTTGGGTGCTTTAGCTGCCTTCGGCTTCGCTGCGGTCGACTTGGTCTTTGGTGCTGCTGGCTTTGCCTTCACGGTTCCAGTTTTCTTAGCATCCTTGGCCCTTGCCTTCTCGGTTTTCTTTTTCTCGGCGGTCTTTTTGGTGGCCACAGCCTTCTTGATCTTGGGCTTTTTGTCGGCAGCCTTCTTGGCGGTGGCTCCGGTCTTCTTAACGGCTACCTTCCTGCTTTTGACTTTCTTCTCAGCAGACGCAACCTTTGGCTTGGGATCCTTCGCGGCAGACGCCGACAGTTTAAATGAACCAGACGCGCCCTTTCCCTTTGTTTGGATCAGTTTCCCATTGACGACGGCAGATTTCAAATACTTCTTAATGAATGGAGCCAATTTCTGGGCATCGCATTTGTAGGTGGCTGTGATATATTTCTTGATTGCCAGAAGCGATGAGCCGCCACGTTCCTTCAAATTCTTAATGGAAGCGTCCACCATTTGCTGAGTTGGCGGGTGCGATGGCGGTGCAGTGGGCTTCTTTGCCTTTGTGCCAGCGGATCCAGATGCCTTTTTGGCAGCCACCTTCTTCTCAACTGGCGCTGGTGGGGCAGCCACTGGGGACGCGGCCGTTGCAACTGCAGATTCAGACATTTTTGATCACTTAAATACACTTTGTTGTTTAGAAAATGGCGCGCGCGCTTGCTGCCGACCTCCTTCATACGGGTGAGAATCGAGGAGGAGAGCACTTCTACTATGGGTCTGACATCAGTCATTTGCTGTGCTGATGTCTGCTTGAAGTGCAAACTTATTTTCTGGTTTTTATTGTTTAAGACCTTTAATCGAAACAATGTTGTTGATTCTATACTAACTTAAATGTTTCATAAAGCACTTTGCATTTACGAAAATGTAATATCTTGTTTCGTTGGCCTTTTATCGCTGAATAAACTTGAACATTGTCATTTGTAATTTGAGCAATTTATTTAAAAACCTATTTTAAAATTAGAAATCTAACAAATATTTGTACGATTCTTAATACAAAATGAAATTTGAACTTTTTACTTTAGGAAATATTGAAAATTTAATCCGTTTTCATTAATTAAGATATTTTATTACTTGTTCCAAGTTGAGCCCAGTCGACATAAAAAGTTTGCTTTCAGGGTACATTCGGTCATAGTTTTCGAGATGAAAAAAATATAAAAGTTTCAAAATGTTATAGTTATTTAAGATTTTCTTAAACAAATCATTTGCATGTTTTGACCGACTTAATTTTTTAGTAATGTTTATGATAGTTTTGGCCAAAATAGGCAAATTTGGCTTGGCTATTCCCATACAATCTTGCTCCTATTATAAATCGTACCAAGTCCCAATCAAAAGAAAAATATAAATTGTATTGTTTTTGACATATTTTTTATTTTGTTTAATAGTAATGGGATTCCCCAACACTGCTGACTTATTTTCAGAGTGTGTTTTGCAGTTTTTCGATTTTTTAAAGAGATTTGAATACGGCATGTGGGTTGTGCTTGTCCCATACAACTTTGTGCCTGATAAAAGTCCCACCAAATACCAATCGAAAAAAAATACGAATTCGAACTTTTTCGAGATAGATTTTGTTTTATTTAATAAATAAGGGATTCGTTATCGTTGCTAAACTATTTTCAAGTTGAGTTTAATAGTTTTTCGATTTTTTAATGAGATTTGAATGGCTTGGCTATTCCCTTACAATCTTGCTCCTATTTAAAATCGTACCAAGTCCCAATCAAAAAAAAATATAAATTGTATTGATTTTTGACATATTTTTGATTTGTTTAATAGTTAAGAGATTCCTAAACGTTGCTAACTTATTTTTAGAGTGTCTTTTGCAGTTTTTCGATTTTTTAAAGAGATTTGAATACGGCATGTGGGTTGTGCTTGTCCCATACAACCTTGTGCCTGATAAAAGTCCCACCAAATACCAATCGAAAAAAATACGAATTCGAACTTTTTCGAGATAGATTTTGTTTTATTTAATAAATAAGGGATTCGTTATCGTTGCTAAACTATTTTCAAGTTGAGTTTAATAGTTTTTCGATTTTTTAATGAGATTTGAATGGCTTGGCTATTCCCTTACAATCTTGCTCCTGTTTAAAATCGTACCAAGTCCCAATCAAAAAAAAATATAAATTGTATTGATTTTTGACATATTTTTGATTTGTTTAATAGTTAAGAGATTCCTAAACGTTGCTAACTTATTTTTAGAGTGTCTTTTGCAGTTTTTCGATTTTTTAAAGAGATTTGAATACGGCATGTGGGTTGTGCTTGTCCCATACAACCTTGTGCCTGATAAAAGTCCCACCAAATACCAATCGAAAAAAAATACGAATTTGAACTTTTTCGAGATAGATTTTGTTTTATTTAATAAATAAGGGATTCGTTATCGTTGCTAAACTATTTTCAAGTTGAGTTTAAAAGTTTTTCGATTTTTTAATGAGATTTGAATGGCTTGGCTATTCCCTTATAATCTTGCTCCTATTTAAAATCGTACCAAGTCCCAATCAAAAAAAAAATATAAATTGTATTGATTTTTGACATATTTTTTATTTGTTTAATAGTTAAGAGATTCCTAAACGTTGCTAACTTATTTTTAGAGTGTCTTTTGCAGTTTTTCGATTTTTTAAAGAGATTTGAATACGGCATGTGGGTTGTGCTTGTCCCATACAACCTTGTGCCTGATAAAAGTCCCACCAAATACCAATCGAAAAAAATACGAATTCGAACTTTTTCGAGATAGATTTTGTTTTATTTAATAAATAAGGGATTCGTTATCGTTGCTAAACTATTTTCAAGTTGAGTTTAATAGTTTTTCCATTTTTTAATGAGATTTGAATGGCTTGGCTATTCCTTTACAATCTTGCTCCTTTTTAAAATCGCACCAAGTCCCAATCAAAAAAAAATATAAATTGTATTGATTTTTAACATATTTTTTATTTGTTTAATAGTTAAGAGATTCCTAAACGTTGCTAACTTATTTTTAGAGTGTGTTTTGCAGTTTTTCGATTTTTTAAAGAGATTTGAATACGGCATGTGGGTTGTGCTTGTCCCAAACAACCTTGTGCCTGATAAAAGTCCCACCAAATACCAATCGAAAAAATACAAATTCGAACTTTTTCGAGATAGGTTTTGTTTTATTTGATAAATAAGGGATTCGTTATTGTTGCTAACTTATTTTAAAATTGAGTTTAATAGTTTTTCGGTTTTTTAATGACAGTTGAATGGTTAGTGCTATTCCCTTCAAACCTTGCACATTGTTCACATCCCAATGCCACACCCCCTAAAGCGAATTATTTATTAAAATAAAATACATATTTATATATTTATTATAATTAGAAGACGCCAAAAGAAAAATTAATATCTCATCGAAAGTATTTTGTGGTCCTGAAAAGGACCGATTTGTACAAAGTATGCTGGCGCATTGGTCGCTAGTTGAGACCGTCTCT